>NC_141191.1:17137500-27137500 GCF_055505025.1 Bos grunniens | reverse complement strand
AGATTCTGTCCTTTCAAAAAATCAGAGTTCCATAGGGACCTTAAAGGTGAATGTTTACACTCTTTTCTTTTGTCCCTTATTTGACTGTTCTGTATCTACCTCCATGTATCCTTTCATGCTTAGGGTCAAAGATCTCAAGAAGATCTGGTCTTCTCATTTGGGTTCTGGAGTTGGTAATCAGTCTATGGCAGATCTCTTACAATGTACCCAGATTCTAAAGAATTCAACATAAGCAGGACTGCTGTTCAGCTGAAAAGCAGTAGTAGGGCTACACTGTTAGTGGGAATGTAAATTGGTGCAGACACTATGGGAGAACAATATGGAGGTTCCTTAAAAAACTAAAAATAGAGCCACCATACGATCCAGCAATCCACTCCTGGGCATATATCCAAAGAAAACATGGTTCTAAAGGATACGTGCACCCTGATGTTCACTGCAGTGCTTTTTACAAGAGCCAGGACAGAGAAGCACCTAGTTGTCCATTGACAGAGGATTGCATAAGGAAGATGTTGTAAGCTGTTTTATATGTACACAATAGAATATCACTCAGCCATTAAAAAGAATGAAATAATGCCATTTGCAGCGACAGGGGTGGACCTAGAGAGTGTCCTATTGAGTGAAGTAAGTCAGACAGAGAGAAATATTGTATGACATCCCTTGTATGTGGAATCTAAATAGAAACGATACAAACGAACTTATTTAAAAAAACAGAAACAGACTCACAGACTTAGAGAACAAACTTGTGGTTACCGGGGGGAACAGCTGAAGGGAGAGATAGACTGGGAGCCTGGAACTGACATGTACACACTGCTATATTTAAAATAGATAACCAACAAGGACGTACTGCACGGGGCACTCCGCTCAATATTCTATAATAACCTACATAGGAAAAGAATTTGAAAAAGAATAGATACATGTATACCTAAATTACTTTGCCATACCTAAAACTAACACAATACACATTGTTAATCATCTGTACTCCAACATAAAATAATTAAAAAAAAAAAAAAGCAGTAGTAGGGCTGCACTGATTGTTGTTGACTGACATATGTCAGGTTGACATCTGACAAGCTGGTGGCTGGACCATATAGATTATTTCATACTTTGACTATCACTGCTGCTGCTGCTGCTGCTAAGTCGCTTCAGTCATGTCCGACTCTGTGCGACCCCATAGACGGCAGCCCACCAGGCTCCACCATCCCTGGGATTCTCCAGGCAAGAACACTGGAGTGGGTTGACTGTCACTAAAAAAATCTTAAAAAAAAAAAAAAAAAAAACCACAATGTTGTAAAGCTATTATCCTCCAATTTAAAAATTTAAAACAAAGCAGAGGTAAGTAAGCAGAAGATAAGACTTTACTAAATGAACTCCTCACATGCAGAGGGTTGCAAATGCGTACAACTCTACTGTGTTTAAAGCTTCATGGACTCATACCTTCAGTAATAGTAGTTCTGTTACTTTGTACAACACCGAAAATCTCACTGATCTCCAGCAAACACCAATCAGCCGGTTAGGTGTGGTGTGTATTCATGAAGCACCATTATTGATTACCAAGATCTCGTTTTAAATGGTGAGTAGTATTAATGGCATTAAAATCATGGAAGGAGCTGCCTCCTGGACTCCCAGGCCTCCCATGCTTCTAGAGGCAGATCAAAAGCAGCATCATTGTTTCCACTCTGTGAGCAAAGTGCCAAGATTCACACCACCATCTCCCTTAATGAGCTCCATGCCAACCCAAGGGCACCCGAGAAGTTCTTATGAACACCACTGATCCGTATCTTTATGGAGTGTCGTCTCAGCCCCTAACTTGGACAGAACATTTGAACAGGTGCTGGCAGTTACAGCACTGCCATTTTTTATTTACATCCCAAGAGCAGATTAATACCAGTATCACCCCTGCATATGGGTCCTCACATGCAGAGGGCTGCAAATACGTACGACTCTACTGTGTTGAAAGCTTCATGGAATCACACCTTCATTAAATAGTACTTCTGTTATTTTGTACAACGCTGAAAATCTCACAGATTTCAGTGTTTTTATTGGGTCCCTTTTCTAGTTTTTTAGGAAAAAAAGCAGAGAAAGAAAATGGATAAAATGTGACTAATGTGGGTAATCACCTTTATAATTCTTTCCTATACAGTACTCTCAAATTCTTTTCATTGTTTTTCTTTCAAACCCTCTGAGAAACAAATGTCTCTGGCAATTTGAACTTATTGAAAATCTTTAGACTTCAGCCAACCCTTTCTAAGAAGCGAGAGCATCCTTACGGCTTTTCTCAAGCAAAATAAGAGGTGCTCAACTTGAATTATACAAAGCTTCTATTGATTGGGCTGACTTAATATCTTAAGCCTTGATTAAGATTGGAAATACATAATCATCACTATTCAGACTTGGAGAAGTAGAGAATACCCAAAGAGGTCTGCTACCAAGAGTGGTTATTATTAGTGGAAGAGGAGGTGCTCCAAAGTGATAGAGACAATGGATTAAAATAGAGAATCCAGTGGCTCTTGGTCCCTGTTGAGAATACTCAGAGTGCTTATGGGGTCTTGTGAAATCAAAGCAGATGTAAGTTGGGACTACCCTGGCAGTCTACTGGTTAAGACTTTGACTTACAGTGCAGGGGTTGCAGGTTCGTCCCCATATGGGATCTGGGAGCTAAGATCCCTTATGCTTCGCAGCCAAAAAAAAAACCCAAAATATAAAGCAGAAGCACCATTGTAACAAATGCAATGAAGGCTTTTAAAAAATGGTTCATATTTTTAAAATCTTTTTTTAAAAAACCCCCACAACATTGTAAAGCAATTATCCTCCAATTAAAAAGTTAAAAAACAAAAAAACGAAGCAGATGTAAGTAAGCAGTAGATAAGAGTTTACTAAATGCACTTCTTTCACGGGTCTGCGGTTGCTGTTGTTCAGTTGCTTCAGTCATGTCTGACTCTTTTCGACCCCATGGACTGCAGGCTTCTCTGTTCATGGGATTCTGCAGGCATGAATACTGGAGTGGGTTGCCATTCCCTTCTCTAGTGGATCTTCCCAACCCAGGGATCGAACCCGAATCTCCTGCATCGCAGGCGGATTCTTTACCAGTGAGCCACTAGGGAAGCCCCTTTCATAGGTCTACTGCTAACATATAACAGGAATAATAACATCATCCATTAATCAAGTACAGGCTACAATGCTTCTCAAAGTATCGCTAAGAAATGGAGCCCCCAGGGAACCCCTGGAGAACCTACTGCCCTCTGTCTGACTTGAAAGTCTCTGTTCTTCCTATTTTATTTCCTATTTTACTTTTCTTGAATGCCTAGCTTCTCCATTGCCAGGGATATTTAGATATTACTGAATTGGCTGCTGAAACTCTTTCCCACTATAACTTATTGCAGACAGGTACCATGGGAAGGAAGTGTGTAAGAGGATAGTTGAAAAAAAAAAACACCTTGCTGAGAATCACATCTCATTATTATTTCCCTTTTGTAACACAAGAGTCTGGGCCTTACTGATCTGCAACAATAAAATATGGTCACATATTTATACCAAATTTATATACTTTCACTTGCCAGGTGATTAAGAAGTCCAACTCTTCCTAGGTTTCTCCTCTCCAAATACTCTCTAGAACTCCCAGGGCTGCTTATGACTGTTAATGAATCAGTTCTTCCTGCCTACTGCTGCTACTGAGAGGGTGAGAACTCAGAAATGTTAAGATTGGACTTCACTGTCCTTTGAGGTTGAGAAAGCCTAGTCTGTTTGTCTTGGATGTCTCCAGCTGTGGCTTTGCACCTTATGTAAGTGGAATTGGTCTTTGTCCTTTCATGTCTGGCTTAGCATAATAAGATCAAGGTTCATGCATGGTGTGTGAATATGCATGAATCAGAATTTAATCCCTTTTTAAAGTTAAGTAATATTCTGTTTTAGGTATAAACTACATTTATTTATTCATTCATCTGTCAATCAGCATTTAGGTCATTCACACCTTTTGGCTGCTGTGGATAATGCTGCTATGAAGATCGATGTACAAACATCTGTTTGAGTTCCTGCTTTCAATTTCTTTGGAAATATACCTAGAAGTTGAATTGCTAGATCATTTGATAATTCTGTTTAGCTTTTCCATATTATTTTCCAGAGTGGCCCCACCGTTTTATATTCCCAGCAGCAGTGCTCAAGGGCTGCAGTTTAACCACATCCTCACCAAACTTTGCTATTTTTGTTTGTTTGTTTGTTTGTTTTTAAATATTTTACATTTTCATTCTAGTGGGTTGGAAGTGGTATTTGGCTGTGACTTTGATTTGCATTTCCCTGATGATTAATGTTCCACAGGTCCCAAGCCTCCTGGGGTAGTGCTCTCCATTGGAATGCCTGCTGAACTCACTGGGCTCATGTTAATCCTAGCTATCTCTATAGATGTTTTCCCACTGGGAGACACTACTTACAACTGGACCTGTTCTTGTGGTTGTTATGATCGCAGGACATACTTCAGCAAAAACCACCAGGGGACTTTGAGGAAGATGCTTTTAACTCACAAGTCCTGGAGGATATATTGCGCAACCAAGGGCCACAGTGAGGTCATGGGAGAAAAGAGAGAGCTTAGAGCTTGGGCTCTGCCTTTATTAGGGTCTGAGAGTGAAGTGTGTCTAGAGTTTCTTGGATTCACTACTTGTTGGCTAATTGAAAGTATAAGAGCAAGAATCATAGCACAAGAAGGGAGAAGTGGGTTATTCAAAGGGATAATTCAATCTTGATTACCTTGGGCTTTCCAAAAGGGGATCTCCATGGGTGGGACAGTCTGGTCCCTTATCTGGTTGGTTTGTTAGTATTAATAACTGTGTCATAGAGCTGGCAATGTGTTTATTCAGAATGGATATCTTTTGAAATAAATGCCTCAGGAATTGAAAGTCAAGCACTTACACTACAGCTAGTGATATTGAGTATCATTTCATGTGCCTATTAACCATTTGCACAAATGTACTGTTTACCTCTATCTATCTGTCCATCTATCAGAAATGCCTATTCAAGTCCTTTGCCCATTTTTCAACTGGTTTGTCTTTGTTGTTGAATAGTTTTTATTCTTAACAAGTTCCCAGGTGATGATGATCTGAGAATGCTGCTGCTGCTGCTGCTGCTAAGTCGCTTCAGTCGTATCTGACTCTGTGTGACCCCATAGACGGCAGCCCACCAGGCTCTCTGTCCCTGGGATTCTCCAGGCAAGAACACTGGAGTGGGTTGCCATTTCCTTCTCCAATGCAGGAAAGTGAAAAGTGAAAGTGAAGTTGCTCAGTCGTGTCTGACTCCTAGCGACCCGATGGATTGCAGCCTACCAGGCCCCTCCGTCCATGGGATTTTCCAGGCAAGAGTACTGGAGTGGGTTGCCATTGCCTTCTCTGATCTGAGAATAATACTTTGAAAATCACTGTTTTAGATTACAAATGTTAAGTGATGGAATCCCAGTCTTATTTGTGGTATAAAAGATGGGAAAATTTTGCTTGGTGTATGGTTTACTTCTTAGATTTTAATCACTTCTTAGGGTTTTGATATTCATCATCTATGGTTTTCCTGGGATTTTGATATATTAACTTGTTCCCCATAAAGCAACAGTGGGAGTCAGGCAGACCTGAAATTAAAAAATCCCAGTTCTATGTCACCCAACACCTTCAACCCCCGCCACCCCAGAGATCACATATGGATGTGTTATGATATCCTGTGAATACACATCTTACTAAAGCTGGACCTGAAAGGATGTTACTACTGACTTGAAGATTTCGGAAACTCTTGTTCATACATCATAACAAAGCCTCAAAACTCCTAATCAGTAGGAATCATTTTATACATGTGATTTTTTTCTTTTTTAAAAAGGAGTAATTATCTAAAAGAACTCTTGCTTATTAGACTGAATTAGAGGAATTATCATTGGCCATGTGAATATGTAATTACCATGATTTATTTGTCAAGAACTGAACATAAGTAAATTTCCTACACTTTTATTGAATTTGAGAAGTTAATTAATGTGACTATTAAGCAAAACCCAGAGATCATTATACATGAAAGATTTCCTTTTAATTCTAATAAATTGATTTCAAAACCTATTAGGCTTGAAATTTCATTCACTTGTCCCTAAACATTTTTCTCTTTGGTTAATGGATCTCTGTACTTATCGTCACTAAAAATATTCTGGATCTATTTAAAAGATTTACAATAGTTCTTGCTGGACATACATAATTAAGTTTGTTTTCTGTGAAAATCAGTGGAAATGTCCTTTGGAATTAATGGAAAAGTATAATTTGTCTTATTATCATTACTTTGTATTTTTTAGTACTTTTTATTCCCCAAATACTATATAATCACTGGTTCCTCTTGAGCTGTTTTTATGTTACCCATTATAATGTTCTTTTAACACAATATGTGATTTACTCTCGTACGTGTCTCTGTGTAGTTCAAGGGGGAAAAGGAATAAGATGGGTTCTTGTACTACCCTGGGTTGGGGGTTCTCAAGATCACCACCAAGTCTGATGATTCCCTAGGAAGACTCACAGAAGTCGATATATAGTCATTATCATGCTGCTGCTACTGCTACGTCACTTCAGTCGTGTCCGACTCTGTGTGACCCCATAGACGGCAGCCCACCAGGCTCTCCCATCCCTGGGATTCTCCAGGCAAGAACACTGGAGTGAGTTGCCATTGCCTTCTCCAATGCATGAAAGTGAAAAGTGAAAGTGAAGTCGCTCAGTCGTGTCTGACTCTTAGCGACCCCATGGACTGCAGCCCACCAGGCTCCTCCGTCCATGGGATTTTCCAGGCAGGAGTACTGGAGTGGGGTGCCATTGCCTTCTCCGAGTCATGATCATAACTGTGATTTATTACAGAAAAAGATGCAAAGCACAATCAGCAAAGGGAAAATAAATATGCGATTAAAGTCTGGGGGACCAGATGCAATCTTCCAAGGATCCTCTCCTAGTGGACTTGCATAGGATGTGCTTACTTCCCCAACAACAAGTTGTGACGACACTTGAAAAATGCTGTCCACCAGGGAGCTCATTAGAGACTCCACGCCCAAGGTTTTATTGGGAGCTGCTCACAGAGGCAGTCTCTGCCTGGATGGCACCGTATGTCCAAACTCCCAGAAGGAAAGCAGGTGTTCAGATGTCTTGGTTATCTCCCTGGGTGTCTAACTCACTGCAGATTTTGGATATGCCAAACTCTCCATAATCATGAGAACAATTCCTTAAGATCTCTGTCTATCTCTCTATCTACCTACCTACCTACCTACCTATCATCTGTCTATCTGGAAACAGGGAAAAAAGATAGGGAATGCTGTAATTTGTTTATGGTTTTATATATATAACAAGAATTCTTCCAGCCCTGTGGACATCTGAAATCCCCCTTCCATTCATGAACAAGGTATTTATGCACAAAGATCCATCAAAGAGACCAGAAAACCTTTCCAGTCTACCTGAAACTTCAGACTGTATTACCCAAGTAAAGAAGTTAGCATCAAAAAACGTCAATCTACCTTTGTAGTCCTCAGATCTTTGCTTCTTGCAGTTTCTGTCCTGTGATTTTTCAATGGATAACGTGACTTTCTCTTTTAACTCCCCAGGAAATGCCATGCTTGAATGTACCTTGAGATGTGAAGCATGGCAAGAACTAACACCCAAGAACTCATCAGAATAAAAGCAGTCTGACAGCAGTGCTCTGGGGACCAGCCCCTCTCCTGCTAGCCATCAACATGAAGATGCTCCTGGGCTGAGGAGACGGCAACTTTCCAGGCATAACCAGTGTTTTCCGCATCGGTACTTGTTTACTGGGTAGGTCCAGATCAAGGGCAGACATGGATGGGCAGGGTGAAAACATACACTTTCTACTTCTTTGCCATCTCAGGCTTTCATTTTTTTCCTCATTATTTTGACAGCGTCTTACCTAGTCCCTCTGTGTCTTCTCTCCCTTCTACATTTTCAATTTATTTCGATCTTGGTATAGGATTTTTTTCTGTAAACATGAATCTGTTCATTTTGACTCCCTGAGTCCCATCTCACCCTCTAGGGTTCATTGAATAAATTCTCATATCCCTGACATTGCAATGAAAGACCACCACAATGTTTCCAGAGTTTATCCTCCCAGCCCCATTTCTTGCCACCTTGCTAGCAAGGGTGAGTCAGTCATTCTCCCTTGACCCTTAAATCTAAGAATTCACCAGATTTTAGAGTCCAGTGGTTTTGTAAGATCCACTATCGGTGAGATGCATTTTTCAAGGAGAATTGGTATTAAATTATACAAACAGATAAGTGCACATACCTTTATGTTTATACAATAATAATCAATATATAGCTTGATTAATTTTCATAACATAACCTTCATTCAAATCAAGGACATACCATCACCAGCTCCCCGATTAGTCTGTTCAGCTCCTCTTCCACTCACTCCCTGCCCCCTGCCTTCTATCGCCTGTGATTTGTTTTTCCAGTCTTCAACTCTATATAATAAACTTCACATAAAGTTTATTTACATAGAGTATGTTCCCTTTTGTATTGATTTGGCCAAAAAGTTGGTTTGGACTTTGGTAACATCTAATGGAAAAATCCATATGAACATTTTGGCCAACTCAATATCTAGCTTCTTTTGTTCAATATATGTTTATGAGGTTTGTCTGTGTTAGTGTGTGTAACAATATTTGGTTTATTCTCATTGCTGTGTTGTGTTCCAGTTTATCCATTTTATTTTGATGGACATGAAGTTGTTTTATTTTGGGGACTATTAGGAATGGCACTACTCTCAATATTCTTGTATATTTGTTTGGCAACTGCTGGTATATATTATAGTTGGATGTATACCTAGGAGTAAGAGCTCTAGGCCATAAAATATGTATAGGGCTTCCCTGGTGGCTCAGTGGTAAAGAATCTGCCTGCAATGCAGGAGACTCAGGTTCGATCCCTGGGTCAGGAAGGTCCCCTGGAAGAAGTAAATGGCAACCCACTCCAGCAATTAGGGCTTCCCTGATAACTTGGTTGGTAAAGAATCTGCCTGCAATGCAGGAGACCCTGGTTTGATCTCTGGGTTGGGAAGGTCCCCTGGAAGAAGTAAATGGCAACCCACTCCAGCATTTAGGGCTTCCCTGATAACTCAGTTGGTAAAAGAATCCGCCTGCAATGCAGGAGACCCTGGTTCGATTCCTGGGTCGGGAAGATCCTCTAGAGGAGAGATAGGCTACCCACTCCAGTATTCTTGGGCATCCCTTGTAGCTCAGCTGGTAAAGAATCTGCCTGTAATGCAGGAGACCTGAGTTCGATCCCTGGGTTGGGAAGATCCTCTGGAGAAGGGAAAGGCTACCCACTCCAGTATTCTGGCCTGGAGAATTCCATGCACTGTGTAGGGTCACAGAGAGTCGGACACAACTGAGCAACTTTCACTTTCAGGGTATGTATATCCCTGGTATACATATAGATAGCACCAAACAGTTCACTCAGATGGCTGTACTAATTTATATTCCCAGCCCACAGTGGATAAATGTTCATCAGCATCCTCACCAACACTTGGTAACATCGCCCTTTTTCGTGTTGCCCGTTCCCGTGGATGAGTAGTGCTATGTCCCTGTGGTTTTATGTTCCCTACTGACTACTGACATTGAAAAACTCTTTATATGTTTATTAGCCATTTTGATTTTTGTCTTTTGTCAAGTGTATATTCAAGTCCTTTGCTCATTGTTTCCTATTGATTTTAGGAATTATTTATATATTTGGAGTTA
Organism: Bos grunniens; assembly: GCF_055505025.1. Classification (NCBI taxonomy): domain Eukaryota; kingdom Metazoa; phylum Chordata; class Mammalia; order Artiodactyla; family Bovidae; genus Bos; species Bos grunniens. The sequence continues at coordinate 27,127,773 of NC_141191.1, read as the reverse complement.
TATAGCCTCGGCATCCTAAATATACACATGTGCATCGATCCTATTCTGTGTCTTGCCTTTTTGCTTTCAGTGTTATTTTTGGATGGATATTTATCTCATTCTGAGTCTTGCCTTTTCACTTTCAGGGTTACTTTTTGATGGACACAATTCTTAATTTTACTGAAGTCCAGTATGTTCTTCTTTTTTTTTAATCTTTATGGTCATCGTTTTTTGTGTCTAGTTGAGAAATTCCCTTCCTCAGTTTATGAAGATTTTCTCTCATCTAGAAGCATTACTGTTTTGCCTTTCATATTTAAATCTGAAATAGTCTAGACTTGATTTTTTAATATGATGTGAGGCAGAAATCATAGTATGGTATTTCCATATGGATATCCACCTGACTCAGTTTATTGAAAAATCCATAATCCTGCATTGTACTGCAGTGTCATCTTTGTCATAAATCAAGTATTTATATTTATCTATTTCTAGATTCTCTGTTTACTTCCTCTTTCTGACTTACCCTGTGTAATAGGCTTTAGGTTCAGCCACCTCATTAGAACTGAGTCAAACGTGTTCCTTTTTATGACTGAGTAGTAGTCCACTGTGTCTATGCACCACAGCTCCTTTATCCATTCATCTGTTGATGGACATCTAGGTTGCTTCCATGTACTAGCTATTATAAACAGTGCTGCAGTCAATGAACATTGGCGTACATGTGTCTTTCAATTATGGTTTCCTCAGGATATATATATACTGGGTTTCCTCAGCCCAGTAGTGGGATTGCTGGGTCATATGGTAGTTTTATCCCTAGTCTTTTAAGGAATCTAATTACTGTCTTCCATAGTGGCTGTATCAATTGTACGTTCCCATCGACAGTGCAAGAGGGTCTCCTTTTCTCCATACCCTCTCCAGCATTTATTGTACAGTTTTTTTGTTGATGACAGTTCTGATCAGTGTGAGGTGATATCTCATTGTAGTTTTGATTTGCATTTCTCTAATAATGAGTGATGTTGAGCATCTTTTCTTGTGTCTATTTGCTATCTCTATCTACTTCCATCAGTCAAATTATTTATCCATCCGTGTGCCAATGCACACTGTCTTAACTATTCCAGCTTTGTATTAAGTCTTGGCATTTAGGAGGGAAATCCTACAACTTTCTTCTTCAAGGTTGTCTTGGCTATTCCTCTAAACTTTACAGTCAATTTTCACAGAAGTAAACCTTCTGGGATTTTGATTGGTATTTCATTGAATCTGTATATCTATTTGTGTGAGAAATTCTTTTTTCTTTTTGGCCACACCGTGAAGCTTGTGGGACTTAGTTCCTGGACCAGGAATTGAACTCCTGTCCTCAGCAGTGAAAGCAAGGAGTCCGAACCAGTGGCCCACCTGGGAAGGCCCGAGAATTTCTATTTTTATAATAGCAAGTTTTCTAATTGGTGAATATGGTTTATCCATTTATTTAGGACCACTTTAATTTTTGTAAAAATGCTTTATGGTTTTCTGTAGAGGTCTTGGCTAGCATGTTGTTTAGGGTTTTAGCATCGATGCTCATGAGAAATATCGTCTTGTAGTTTTCCTTTCTTGTGATGTCATTGTTAGGTTATGCTGGCCTCATAAAATGAGTTGAAGACGGCTTCTGCCCTTAAATTCTATGGATGGTTTTGTTAAGACTGGTGTTACTCCTGAATTTACTAGCAAGACCATAGAGCCCTGGTGTTTTCCTTGTGAGAGCTTTAAACTGCAGATTCAATTTGCTTAATAGATAGATGTTTAAAATTTTAAATTTGTCTCTCTGTCAATTTATTAAATTGTGTTTTGCTTTGAATGTATACATTTTGTCTAAATTGTCAATTTGTTGGTATAATGTTATCTATAATATCTTATTAGATTTTAGCATCTGTTTAATCTACAGTAATGTCCCTATTCCTTTCCCAATATTCACAGTTTGTCTTATCTCTCTTTTTCTTAGTATCTGTCACATTTAAATGTGAACCAACTTTTGACATGGTTGATTTTTTTCATTTTATATTTACTATTTCATTCATTTCCCCCTTTTGTTATTTCTTTTCTTCAACATTATTTGAATTTGATTTACTGTGCTTTAAAAAATTGCTTGTGATGGATGGATACTAGGAAGAAATACATTAAAATACTTTCTCCATAGTGGTGATAGATTACATTATACCATTCACCTTTATCCCTGTTGTCTTTTAAGGAACCAAAAGCATGTGTTTTCAAATGAGGATCCCTAAGAAACTGAGTACAAAAGCCTTACTTTTTTAGATGGTAGTTGGGCTTCCCTGGTGGCTCAGTTGGTGAAGAATCTGCCTGCATTGTGGGAGATCTGGGTTCAGTCCCTGGGTTGGAAAGATCCCCTGGAGGAGGGCATGGCAAGCCACTCTGCATTCTTGCCTGGAGAATCCCCATGGACAGAGAAGCCTGGCAGGCTACAGTCCATGGGGTCCAAAGAGTCAGGACTGAGAGACTCAGCAGAGTTTCTATGGTGTAGAACTGTGGCCATAATTACAATGTTGTTAACATAACAACTGGCAATGTTGCCCATTGGTCTGGAGGGTGGAGATCGTCTCTTGCACACCCAATTTATTATATAGTAAGAAGTGACTTACCCAGAGAAGAATTGAATACAGACTTCCCTGGTGGTCCAGTGGCTAAGACTCCACACTCTCAATGCAGGGGGCCTGGGTTCTATCCTTGGTCAGGGAACTAGATCCTACCTGCCACAACTGAAGATCCTGCATGCCACAACCAAGACCCAGTGCAGCCAAGTAAATAAATTATTTTATTTAAAAAATAAGAAGAATTGGATACTGGGCAGTGCCTTGGACGGTATGTCATTTTTCATCCTCTTTTGAAATTAATCTATTACTAGAACTGCATTAGTTCTCTAGACCTGCCATGGCAAATCACCACAAACTGGGTGACTTAGAAAAACAGAAATTTATTGTCTCAGAGTTCTGGGGACTAGGAGTCTGCAATCAAGACCTCAGCAGGATTATGGATCCTCTGAAACCTATAGGGGTCGGTTCCCTCCCTGTCTCTTTGTAGCCTCTGGTTTGCTGACAGTCCTTGGCGTTCCTTGGCTTGTAGATGCATCACTCTAATCTTTTGTCTTCACCTGGCCTTCTTCCCTCCTTGCCTGTCTGTCTCTGTGTTCAACCTTCCCCTTTGTTGTAAGGACACCAGTCATATTGGATTAGGGCCCACCTTAACAACTTCATTTTAAATGATTATTTCTACAAAGACCCTGTATCCCAATAAGGTCACAATCTGAGGGGCTGGGGGTTAGGACTCCAACGTATCTTATTTGAGTGACACAATTCATCTCACAGCAAGAACAATTTCAGTGCTTGTTGAAAAGTCTCTACAGGTGGACAAATGGAAAGCTAAACAATGGAAGGAAGGAAAAACCTCCCATAGACATGTAGGTAAAGCTCTCTCCTTGAATCTGGAGACATATTGTTCCAGTAGTTGAAGTGCTGCTCTCCAGATTCACCAGCGTTTTCAGGCAATACTGTTTCCAGCCTTTGATCCTATCAGTTTTAGTCCTTGGAGTGAACATCATTTGTTCCCATATGAGTAAAACAATTTGGTCCCCAGACTCAGCTCTATCATGGATAGGAAAGCTGCCTTAGCATTTTGAGGCCATATTGTGTTAATTGCTTTCAAACCTATACATGTTAAATTAAATCAATATTTTCAAGGTGACAGTCACCTTAAAGAGAAAAGGAAGTTTTTAGAAAATGATGGGAAGCTAGTGTGTACACTTCTAGACTACACCGAAGCTTCTCTCTGGCATCTCTTACCTTTCAGAAATTTAGTACCTACTCTGCTCCTGTGATTCGCTGTGGTTGTCTGCAATGTTTCTTTCTATATTGCACTTCAGCAGCATCTCCCTCTAGGCAGCATCAATAGATTTTTAAGAACAGAAAGCAGAGGGGCAAATGAACCACTAAGAATAGCTACATCCCTGGGTCAATTAAATCCAACTTGACATCTTTAGTGCATCTGTAATGCGATAATAATGATGATCTACCTCATAGCAATGTTGTGAGAAATAACAAACTAATGACTGCAAGCGCTCTGAAAATAGAAAGGGCCCAATAAAAGCTGGTAATTATTAACGGTAATCATTTGCAAGTGACCTAGAAATTACTGTTAAGTTATTGCAGACATCTTGTCATCCATTCTTTTCTTGTCAGTGTTGGACTTCCAGCCCCAGAAGTTGAGAGAGATTATATGTTGTTGCAGTGCGGCCCTCAGGAGCCTTCCAAGCAGAAGCTTAGAAGCAACACTATCTCTGCTTCACTTGTCTCTAAAGTTTTCTCTTGGGCTTCCCTGGTGGCTCAGTGGTAAAGAATCCACCCGCCAATGCATGAGACACAGGTTCAATCCCTGATTCGGGAAGCTCCCCCTTGCCTCAGAGCAACTAAGCTCATGAGCCGCAACTACTGAGCCTGTGCTCTAGAGCCAGGGAGCTACAACTACTGTGCCCTTGTGCTGTAACTATGAAGCCCACCCACCCTAGAGCCTATGCTCGGAAACAAGAGAAGCCCCCACAATGAGAGGTCTGCACACCACAGCTAGAGCAGCCCCCTCTCACTCCAACTGGAGAAAAGCCTGTGTAGCAAGGGAGACCTAGCACAGCCAAAAATAAATAAATAAATAAATAAAAATTATTAAAAAAAAGAATTAAACTAAAGTTTTCTCTTCTCTGTAATTGAACCTGGAGATAAATTCTTGACCTTTATTCATTCAGTCATGTATTTATTCATCCATCCAACCGTTATTTATTGAGCATTGCAGGCACAGAACTGGGTTCTGGGGATACAGAGATTTTAAAAAGTACACATGGTATCTATTCTCTTGGAGTTTATAGTGTTAGAGATAAAAATAAAATTGTAAAGAATGTACAGAGTGTACTAAGATGGGAATAGTAAAGGATGCTAGGAAGGGGCAAATAGCCCCACAATGGGAGCTGAAATATCATATACAGCCGTGGGCTGGATTGATAGGGTACTGTTGAGTTGAAACACCATGCCTCTCCGTTAAGGGTTATTCTGTTTCCTTCCATCACACTTTCCTAAAAGAATTGTCCTGATAGATGAACCTCCCCACCACCTATTTCTCCAAGTAACAGTTCATTAACATCCTTTGTCCTTTCTCTCTTCAAAAAAAAAAAAAAAAAACAGGACAGGGAGATCTTTTCTACCAAACTGAGGAGGACTGACCCCACCTCCCCAGCTATCCAGAGGAATAGAATGCATTCCTCATGACCAGCCACCAGAAGGATGTGCAATAGCCTGTTAGGTTTCCATTTCTGCCCGACCTCGAACATTCTCTGTGAAGAGTACGGAGCCACTTGTGCGGGTTCAACTCTACCCCCGACTAACAGTGACCCTGGTGAGGGGAATATCCTGGTCAGGATTTGTGGTTACTAGTCCTGCTATTCTCAATGCCTCCCAACCCTGACACCCTGGTCTCCCCTCCTTCCTGTGTCTTGGTGTTTGAGGTCATCCTTGGTTTTCTAGTTCCTTGGAGGCAGGCTATATTGCTCGTTCTCACTACTGAATGGGTTTTCCTTTTAAAGTCCTTATTGAGTTTGTTACAATACTGCTTCTGTTCTGTGTTTTAGTTTTTTGACTACAAGGCATTTGGGATCTGAAATCCCCGATCAGGCATTGAACCTCCACCTCCCTGCACTGGAAGGTGACATCTTAACCACTGGACTGCCAGGGCGGTCCCCTCAGGCCTTCTTTGTGACTGGAGAGTTTCACTACCCACCTGACCAGCGGCCGAGGTCCCAGTCTCTTTTCTGATGGTTGCCATCCCGCAGCTTGGAGCTCAGCTTGTCTCTTTCTGTCCTTTCTGGACACAGCCTCGGACCCAGGACTTGTTTTGAATGGTTTGCTAGTGGTACTTGAATCTGGCCCACTCACCCTTTCCTTACCTTCCCGCCTTCCACAAATATTTATTGAGTCCTTCTTAGGATCTCCATAGCACGCTCAACCTTTTGGACACAAAGGTTCAAACTAATGTTCAGAGTTCCCTGCACGGCTCTCTCTAGAGTCACCAAATACTGGGAGGACCCAGGCAGCTCCTCAGCCTACTAAGGTGAAAGGCGTTTGAAACGAAGGTCAAGTAAGGACAGAATATGAAGCTCTCACTTCAAAAAGTGACTGCTCCCTGGGTACCCACCAGAGCAGCAGGCAGTCAGCTCAGGCCAGCTTGGATCTCTCTGTTCTGACTTTGGGTTCGTTCAGCATCCTCTCCACTTTGCTCAGCAATCATCTTTCTCCGATGAGCACAGTCTGACCCTGTAAATGGCTATTCTTTTTGCTCAACACAGCCTCTAATTCCTGTAATTGTTCCTGGACTCTGTAATGGGCTCTGATTGTAACCACAAAAAAAAAAAAAAAAAAAAAACCAACAACAGTTTTTCTGGGCTTGGTTTGGCCCCAGGAGAAGTACTTTACTGTGTGATTTCTTGGATTTGACCTGTTGGGTCAAACAAAGTTTTAGGGGCTCAGCCGAGTATGTGGATCCCAGCACCCATGGATCCTGATCTTCCTTCATGGACTCCTAGTCTGCTCTGCCAGCTGGACCCGTTCTCTGACACCCACCACAGCATGGGTTTACTGGAGAGGGGAGAATACAGTGTTTGAGAGTTGCTTCAAGTAGTGGGAAGGACATGCTTTGGAACCTGGCTTCACCACCTGTAAATATGTGTGATCTTGGGTAATTAATTTACTTCACATCTATGAATTTCAAATTCTACTCTGTAACAATTACAGTGTAATTGAAGGAAGCAGAATTTATTTCATCAGGCTGTTGTGGATATTAAATAAGACAGTAAATGTACAGTGTCCTTATGGCAGAAAGTGAAGAACTAAAAATCCTCTTGATGAAAGTGAAAGAGGAGAGTGAAAAAGTGGCTTAAAGCTCAACATTCAGAAAACAAAGATCATGGCATCTGGTCCCATCACTTCATGGCAAATAGATGGGGAAACAATGGAAACAGTGAGAGACTTTATTTTGGGGGGCTCCAAAATCACTGCAGATGGTGACTGCAGCCATGAAATTAAAAGACGCTTACTCCTTGGAAGGAAAGTTATGACCAACCTAGACAGCATATTAAAAAGCAGAGACATTACTTTGCCAACAAATGTCTGTCTAGTCAAGGCTATGGTTTTTCCAGTGGTCATGTATGGATGTGAGAGTTGGACTGTGAAGAAAGCTGAGTGCCGAAGAATTAATGCTTTTAAACTGTGATGTTAAAGAGGACTCTTGAGAGTCCCTTGGACTGCAAGGAGATCCAACCAATCCATCCTAAAAGAAATCAGTCCTGAATATTTATTGGAAGGACTGATGTTGAAGCTGAAACTCCAATACTTTGGCCACCTGATGTGAAGAGCTGACTCATTTGAAAAGACCCTGATGCTGGGAAAGATTGGAGGCAGCAGGAGAAGGGGATGACAGAGGATGATATAGTTGGATGGCATCACCAACTCAATGGACATGAGTTTGAGTAAACTGTGGGGGTTGGTGATGGACAGGGATGCCTGGTGTGCTGCAGTCCATGGGGTTGCAAAGAGTTGGACACAACTGAGTGACTGAACTGAACTGACTGAAATGTACAGTATCAGCACATAAGTTGGCATAGAGTAACTGCTTAAAAATGTTGGTTCCTGGGACTTCCCTGGTAGTCTGGTGGTTAAGAGTCCGCCTGCCAATACAGGGGACATGGGTTCGATCCTGGTCTGGGAAGATTCCATATGCTACAGGGCAACTAAGCCCGTGTGCCACAGCTACTGAGAACATGCTGTAGAGCCCATGCTCCAACATGGACAGCAACTAGAGAAAGCCCATGCACAGCAACTAAGACCCAGTGAAGCCAGAAATAAATTTCTTTTTAAAATGTTGGTTGCTTCATAACTTTTAGAGCTGCTACTTAAAATCTGTGGCATCAACTGGATCTCTCAAATCTCCATAAGTTTTGTTTTTTTGTTTACTTCAGACTACACCTTATTATTGGGCTTCCCTGGTGGCTTCAATGGTAAAGAATCCACCTGCAATGTGGGAGACCGGGGTTCGATCCCTGGGTTGGGAAGATCCCTTGGAGGAGGGCATGCAACCCACTCTAGTGTTCTTGTCTGGAGAAGCCCATGGACAGTGGAGCCTGGCAGGCTACAGTCCATGGGGTCACAAAGAGTTGGACATGACTGAGTGACTAAACACAGTCCAGCACACCTTATTATTATCTTTGTTAAATACATTTTTGAAGTAGACACAAACAAAAAGACACAATGGATTCAAATCCATCAAGATTAGCAAACTCTAGGGAAGATTGTGGTTTTATTAATATTTTCTCTAATTAATTTTGTTTAATTCAGATCACTCATAATAATATAACCTAATTATACTTTGTAAGTATCTGTTAATTATGCAGATAAATATATATAATAAGTATATAAATCTCTGTGTCCTGTCTTGTATAATTTAGGAATCAACCTCTAGGTCTAGGTTGGTTAGATGTCATCCCTCATTGCCTATTTTCTAAACTCCAGGATTGGGAGAGAATCATAATTTTTAAAAAGTGATTGTTTAAGGAGGCTTGTAAGGCTAATAATTATGTTAGATTCTAGGGCTGCTAACCTGACAGTCCTGTGACCCCCAAGGATAAATTAATTTAAAGTGAATGAAGAAGAAGTACAATTATTTCCTTTTGTAGGGCGAAGGAGTGCTTGTTAAGAATAAAGTGTGTGATCGAATGCTAATGATGGTTCTGCAGGCTGAGCATTTCTGTGTGCCTTAGGTACACAAATTGCTCTTGGTGGCTATAACTCTGTTTCTTGCGAAATGTGCTCCTTGGGGAAGTATAAAAGAAAAGTATTCTTAGGTCTGTTGTTCAGAGAAAAATGCCACTGCTTTCATATGATGAGGAATAAGGTAGGAGATGAGGAAGGCTGTATTACGAGTGTTTATCTCTGTTTTATGATTCTGTGTTAGGGATGGCATGGAGCAAGTACACTGAGTGTTATTAATATTATAGAAAGTGAAAGAAAGTGAAGTCGCTCAGTCATGTTAGACTCTTTGCGACCCCATGGGCTGTAGCCTACCTGGCTCCTCCATTCATGGGCTTTTCCAGGCAGGAATACTGGAGTGGGTTGCCATTTCCTTCTCCTGGAGATCTTCCTGACCCAGGGATTGAACCTGGGTCTCCCGCATTGTAGGCAGACGCTTTACCCTCTGAGCCACCACCAGGGTAGTAATATTATAGAACATGGTTGCTATTAATCAGGGCTTCCCGGGTGGTGCTAGTGGTAAAAAACTCACCTGCCAGTGAAGGAGTCTTAAGAGACATGAGTTTGATCCCTGGGTTGGAAAGATCCCCTGGAAGAAGGCTTGGCAACCCAGTCTAGTATTCTTGTCTGGAGAATCCCATGTACAGAGGAGCCTGGCGGGCTACAATCTCACAATGAGTCAGACACAACTGAAGCCACTTAGCATGCATGAATGCTGTTAATCGAGTACAATGCAATGGTTATTTTTGGAATGTAAATCTTCAGATGACATAGCAAGAATATGTCCTTCTCAAGTGTCCCCAAAGAAAGACAGAGCCTCAGTTCCTCAAGTGTTCTAGACAGAGTGGGACTCTGCCTATTTCAAGTCCCCTGAGGTTAAGTAGGACAATGTTTCTTGGAAATGCGGGTGGTAATGAAATATTGTAATAAAACCATTATTATATTCTGGATTTATAAAATTTAAAAAACAGCTTTAGATGCTCTCATTTTTTTTTCTTAAAAAAGACTTGGAAATATTTTCCAGTTATCCCTCTCTATGTTAGAATAAAAATTATATGATCTGGGACTATTCACTCTAAGGTACTGTTCTACAGAGAAGAACAGCCCATTTGAACATTTAATCATGGGCCTGGAATATGTAATTCATAGGTTTTAGTAAATTCTTGGCCATTGCCTTGCTTCAGCTGGATGTAAACAAGTACTTTGAACCTCCTTGGACTTAAGTCTCTCCAAGAAATAAGGGTTAATATAGAAAAAGTCATCTAAGTGCTTGGCTAGAGCTATTCCCCGTGCATTGTGGCATTCAGTGCCCCAAGAATCCTACATGGGCCTTCACCCAGGTTGTGAGGGAGGCTGGTGGTGAGGGGATGCAAAAGATGCTGATGGATACCACCACCAGGAATCTGCCTATCTTTGCTTTTGTACCTGCACATCAGGTACCCCAGATTCCTTCACATACCTCTAGCCTGAAATAGACATCTGAGATTCTGGGTTACTTTGGTAGAAACAGCCTCCAAAGTACCCCCTTATAGACTCAGGCATGCATTAAATTGTTGTGCCTGGCCCAGTGCCCAGGTCATTCACTGGAATGGCTGCTCTGCCCTGTGATCTTTAACACACTGAGATTGTCATCATCTCTGAGACTGCGTTGCAAAGTCAAGGTCATGTCCAGTCACTCATGAGATCTTAGTGGGTCTGTTTTTCCCAACCATTTTCCCTCATTCTATGGTCTCATTGTTTACTCCTTTGAAAGTAAGCAAGGTGTCAATAAAATGCTCATCTGAAAAAAAACTCAATAAAAAGACATACAAATTCACAGTTTCACACGTAAAAGGCTTCACAATTATGCGTGGTTTTGAAAGCTGGGCCTTTATATTTGTAGGCGCTAACAAAATATTGTCTGATATACAGAATAGAATCTCCTGTATTTCTCATTCTTCCTCCACTCTTTCTACCTTTCAGATTAACAAACTCAAGAATTTTAGGATAAAAAGAAATATTCAGTCCTGCTGAAAATGGACAACACCAACTAACTTCTTAAATACCATGGATTTTCTTCTCTACTGTGCTGAGTCGCTTCAGTCGTGTCCAACTCTTTGCAACCCTACGGACCACCTGTCCATGGGGATTCTCCAGGCAAGAATACTGGAGTGGGTTGCCATGACCTCTCCAGGAGATCTTCCTACTCTTCCTATTTTCTTCCCTACTCATATCTGTTCTTTGCTTCACACTCACAATATTTTAATCTCAGAATTTCATCATATCATACCACAGTTTTCCAGGTCTAATCCCTACCACTATATCAGAGTCCTGAACTGATTCAACATATTGCAGGACTCTGCATAGGTGGATTTACCACTGAATACTTTGCTTTGATCTCTCTAGGGATCTGAAGTGAGCACACTTGCCTTTGGGTGTGCGCCAGTCTTTCATTTGAAAAACCCAAACAAAGATCTCTCCCCTCGACAGTGTATATGTTAGGGAGACTTCCAACAGCATCCCCAAAGACAAAACTGACAAGAGACAGTAAACAACGTTCGATAAATAGAACCTGTTTTGGTGAATGCCTTCTGGTGTTGTGTTTTGATGTAGCACTTGGAAATTTTCCCAGCTGGTTAATAATTTATGGGTTATTTGAATATATTGAGGCACAAATACACAACTTTAATTGGGAAAAAACCTCTTATTTGTCCTTATTCTCCACACCCCCCCCCCATTATTGTATTCTAATGGTGTCCTTCAAAAATAATTCCAGGATTTAAGAAGACATTTTTTTCTAAAAGAAAGCATTAATGGAGAGTTTTTCATATCCTGTTGGATCCTGCATGCTGTCCAAGGAACTCCACAGAGTTGACAACATCAGGTATTATTCTACCAGAAGAGAGTAGACAGGAATATTTTTAGAAAAATATTTATAAAACAGTGTCTCTAATTGGACAGAAAAGTGAAAAGACAAGTGACTTGGCTTTTCTGTTCTTGGCGGATGGGGGGTTGTTTTTCCAGTGTTCTGGAAAGTCCAGCCCAAGTCGCTCCTTATTCTGGGATGGGACCGGCCACGGCTGTGGAAGCAACAGAGCCTCCCTTTGTTCCTGAGGCCGGACTGTAGCTGTTAGAGCTCACAAGCCTCCAGTGTTCCCATCGGGCGTGCAAAGGAAAAGCCTGGTGCAGAACTCTGGGGAGTTTTAATTAGTCAACAAAGTAATCAGATAGGGACAAGGTTGTTCTCAACAGTACCCAGCATACAATAATGCAGAAAATAAGCACAGAAATAAGAAGAGCAGTGGGTGAAAGAGAAGGGACATAAACAGGAAGATTAAGATGAAACTATGTGGGAAATTGGTACCGAAAACACAGCTATGAAGCCCTGGATACATAAAGAGTGTAGGATGATCAGTTATACCTAAGACCAGAGCAAGCCCGGTCTCATGGGAGGCAAAGCTCTTCTCCAGCTTCTGACCTCAAAGAAATTCCTCCAGCAGCTTTTATCTGAAAGATCTGCACTCTCATTCCTACATCAAACACAGTGATCAGATTTTCTGTGGTTATTCGGTTTGATTCCGTCAGTATAGACAGAGGAGAGATCACATTCTCTGAAGTCAAATAGGTGGGACAAAGCCTTCTGTCTGACTCACAGCTATCCATGTCTGTGTTCTTCACTCCTGCCTCATTTTTTTTTTTCCAGGCAAGGCTTTACTGGGGCCCCTACTGCAGTAGGGGGACTGCTGCTGCTGCTGCTAAGTCGTTTCAGTCGTGTCCGACTCTGCGTGACCCCATAGACGGCAGCCTACCAGGCTCCTCCGTCCATGTTCTGGACAGAGGCAAGAATACTGGAGTGGGGTGCCATTTCCTTCTCCAATGCATGAAAGTGAAAAGTGAAAGTGAAGTCGCTCAGTCATGCCTGACTCTTAGCAACCCCATGGACTGCAGCCTACCAGGCTCCTCTGTCCGTGGGATTCTCCAGGCAAGAGTACTGGAGTGGGGTGCCATTGCCTTCTCCGAGTAGGGGGACTAAGAACACACAATTTCCCTTGCTTGCTCGGCTAGCTCCCAAGGCAGGGGTGCAGGGTGATGACCTTGTTCCGTATATGGGGTGAGGGCACCGGTGTGTCCAGGGATTGGGCTGCAGGGGTGGCTTAGGTGGCTTGCCCACCCCGTTGGTGGTGCTGAGTGCAGGGGCCATGTGCAGTACCCTCCTTTTGCTCCCAACACCCAGTTTCTGCTCCTGGCTCTTCAGAAGTCACAATCAGGATTTTTTTTGGTCTTTTCATATCTTTTTCCTCATAATTTGCCCCAACTGCACATGCACACAGTTATTTTCAGACCCATATAGCTTCTTTATATTTTGTTGCTCAAGGAAAGGTTTGACTTGCCTCTCTCTTTATCTCTCCACAGAGGATGGAGGACAAATAAAAGGAAATAAATATTCAGTTTTTTTTTTTTACTGTATATGTTAAGTGCAGGGCTAGGAGATTCATATATGTTGTTTCATTCAGTCCTCACAATGAATCTGTAGTGGAAGTACTCTCTCTCCCATTTTATAGATGAGGAAAGAGGTTAAAAAAGAGGTTAACCACCCTAGAGGTTATCAAATGTACCCGATGCTGGTATATGTTAGGGGCATGAATTGGGCCCACAGCTGATTTTTATGATACATCAACTACAGCTCTAATTTCTGCTCAAATCAATCAGTCATCAAGATCTTTCTAAGCTCTTCTCCGTGTCCAGCTCTGGAGATGTTCCATACCTCCTCAAAATTCCTCCATTTATTTGCTAACTCCCAGCCTGGGGAGAAACAGCAGGGGACAATATCTGTGGATTAAAGAAGAGTGAAAGGGATTTGATCTTTTTTATATTCCAGTGATGTTTCATTTTTCTACTTTATTTTTTCTCCGATCATCCACCCTTAAGCAATCTATTGGTCAGGATATTAAAAATGAGCAGAAAACCTGTTTTTTCTTTCTTTTTTTTTTTTTCAGCTACCCTTTATCTAAGCAAGGCATAGCTCGCTAGAAGTAATTTCAATCCATTTTGGAGAGAAGGCTGCCTGCCTTGGCATGTTTTTATCCCTAATACCGTCAGGCTGTAGATGAATCCAGGACAAAGAGCCTTCATTGTATTATAAGGGAGAGAAACAGAGTTAAAGTCATCTTAACTTTGTAATGAATAGCATTTGTCAGAGTGAATATTTGGCTCCTGGGAGGTTAAAGGAGAAACAGGACTAAAATGCTTTAGTAGTCCAGAGACTAGCACAGTGAAATGAATTTATTGCTTTTAGTGGAGTCCCCAGCGGACAGTGCATAATGAAACTCACTATCTGATGAGGCCGCCTCGGTGCAGGAGACGCACTGGCAAGCAGAGCGGCGTGCTGAGCATTGGCTGCCGGGAAACCTGAGGTGACCCTCACACCTGCCGCAGAGGTGGCAGATTCCGTCGCTGTCTGGGCGAACTGATACGCAGAATAAATGTTGAAAGCTCTTAGTGAGGGTGGTGGGGGGTGGTCAGGGGCCTATCACGGCTGCTGCAGAGATCATCCATTTTTCAGGGTTGGCTGTCCAGAGATGAGACAGATTGGACACCCATAGGACACTGAGAGCCCAACTGTACAGCTATAAAATGAATTACACCAATTTGTGTCCAGCCAGGAGTGTTTTTCGGAGAAGGCAATGGCACCCCACTCCAGTACTCTTGCCTGGAAAATCCCATGGACTGAGCAGCCTGGTGGGCTGCAGTCCATGGCGTCACTAGGAGTTGGGCACGACTGAGCGACTTCACTTTTTCTTTTCACCTTCATGCATTGGAGAAGGAAATGGCAACCACTCCAGTGTTCTTGCCTGGAGAATCCCAGGGACTGGGGAGCCTGGTGGGCTGCCTGCCGTCTATGGGGTCGCACAGAGTCGGACACAACTGAAGCAACTTAGCAGACTTAGCAGCAGGAGTGTTTTTAACAAACCCAGAGGCCCAGCTAAGTTCTCTGGATGCTGAATAAGGAAGTAAGTGAATTCGGCACCTCTGACCTCCAAGCACAAAGCCACTTGTTGGACAGAAGCACATGGGTAGTGGGGAGTACAGAATGCTTTTTGGTACAGAAAGAATTGTAGGGAGGGGCTTCCAGTTTTGCCAAGGAATGGAAGGTTAAAACATAGCCACAGCCTCTAAGATGGAGAGGAACCCAAGAGACTCCCCTAGTACAAACAATTTCAAAACAGGAGTGGAAGGAGAGAAACACAAACATCTATCTAGATGTAACTCCATTGAGTATCAATTGAGAGGGGAGACGAATACCACTTCTTTCCTACTGCCAGAAGTCTTCTCCTGAAGCTTCTATTCCATTATTCACCCCATTTATGTATGTGTAATATTAAATCATATCATTATATGTCCTTATATTCCACTGGATTAAATGTTGTTTAAGGACAGAAACCATATTAATGTAGGGGTGCTTGCATGCGTGCTAAGTCCAACTCTTTGTGATCCTCTATGGACTGTAGCCTGCCAGGCTCCTCTGTCCATGGGATTTTTCATGCAAGAATACTGAAGTGGGTTGCCACGCCCTCTTCCAAGGGATCTTCCTGACCCAGGCATTGAACCTGCATCTCCTGCATTGGCAGATGGGTCCTTTGTCATTGGGCCACCTGGGAAGCCCTTAATGTAGGAGAAAGGAGTAGAAATTGCTGCAACCACTTTGGAAAGTGGTTTAGTATTCTCTCTTAAAGTTGAGCCTTTGTATACCCTGGTACCTAGCAATGCTACCCTATCTTGGCAAATAGCCAAGATACAACCTTGCACATACGCAGCATGGGTTCCCTATGAAAATGTTAAACTTGGGACCAAATGTCTATAAATGAAGGGAACAAATAAATGGTAGGTTCACATAATAGAGGGAGAAGGCAATGGCACCCCACTCCAGTACTGTTCCCCAGAAAATCCCATGGAGGGAGGAGCCTGGTAGGCTGCAGTCCATGGGGTCGCACAGAGTTGGACATGACTGAAGCGACTTAGTAGTAGTAGTCATCACATAATAGAATATTATATAGTAATCAAGCAAATGAACCACAACAGTTTTGCAACAGTATGGATAAATCTCTGCAAGTAATGTTAAGTGGGAAAAATTAAGACTGGTCAAAATTTTAACTTTTCCAAAGTTAAAAGCAATTTTTGAAATGTTATTATCACATGCACGTATGAGAACAGGAAGTGATGTCCATAGAACTGAGGATGGTGTGGAATGGGTTGAGGAGACCATATAGTTGGATGTGGGTTTTCAAGGTTCTGGCTATTATTTTGGGTGGTGGGTTTATAGTTGTTTAATACAAATGACTAAATAATGAATAAACAGAAATGGATCAAGCATAGGCCAATAATGAGACTGTGACCAAGGATTAGGGTAAATCTAATTCTGGCCACCTGAGAGCTAAAGGGATGAAAAAGGAAAATAAGAATAATTTATGCTGATTCTAGAATACTTCATTTAGTACTTGTTGTTTAATAGAATTTCATAACCATGATGATGGAATAAAATGTTTGAATCTAATTAGGCTCCTTTGTAATAGGGTTACTCATAATTAGTACTCCAAGCAGAGTAGTTCTCATATATTGGTCCAAGTTTTTGAGTCTTGACTCAAGCCTTGGTATAATTCATAGGAAGAAATTATTTTTTTCTAAATATTCAAACATTTATTCTTTTCAACATTTTGTTATGAAAATTTCAAATTTACAGCAACATGGAAAGAATTTTACAATGAACATCGTATACCTACTACCTCAGTTCTACCATTAACATTTTGCTCTACTTATATCACATACCCATCTATCCTTCTCTCCATCCAATCAACCTGTCCCAGTTTTTTGTTATATTTCAGAGTAAATTGCAAATATCAGAACATGCATGCATGCTAAGTTGCTTCAGTTGTGTCTGATTCTTTGCGACCCCATGGACTATAGCCCACCAGGCTTCTCTGTCCATGAAATTTTCCAGGCAAGAATACTGGACTGAGTTGCCATTTCCTCCTCCAAAATATCAGCATACTTCTCCATAAATACTTTAGCATTCATGTCTTTAGCTCCAACATTTCATTTCTTTTCTTGCTTACAAGAGGCTATAGATAAAAAAAAAATCAAGGCATTCTGAATGAAAAAGAAAAGTGTCAAGTAGATTTGAAACATAAAGCAGTAGAAAGAATGTGGTTTTTAAAAATGCTCTTCAGTAACTGAGCTCCAGCATCTCAGGAGCAGCATGACCAGTGAAAAGAGGACTGTTTGGTTGACGGAGGAGGACAAGTCGATCTTGAATGAGGCCCAAGGGAAATGCAATCCAGAGGTAGGTGGCACAAAGGTAAAGACACCTGCAGAAATGTTGGCAGGCAGAATCAAATCCCCACACTCTGATCAGCCCCCACGTCAGCTCCTGTGGTCTCTCTGGTAGGAGCAGTTACAGCCTCCCTGCAGCATGGGGGCTCAGCTTTTGTTCCTAAACGGAACTGGATGTGATTCTTTAAGTAGGAGAAGCCCGGACACAAAGATTCATACAAGCAAACAGGGCAGATGTTGAAAGGGCAGTTTTCACCTCAACACAATATCACGATTATCTGGCAAAGAGGGTAAGATCACTACAGCTCTAGCTGGCCCAGATCAGGGCCCTCTTACTAGGTACTTCCAGGAGGGTGTGTGTGTGTGTGTGTGTGTGTGTGTGTGTGTGTGTGTGCGCTCAGTCGTCTCTAACTCTTTGTGACTGCATGGACTGTAGCCTGCCAGGCCCCTCTGTCCTTGGAGTTCTCCAGGCAAGAATACTGGAGTGGGTTACCATATCCTACTCCAGGGGATCTTCCCTACCCAGGGGTCAAATCCACGTCTCTTAGGTCTCCTGCATTGGCAGGTAGGTTCTCTACCACTAGCACCAGCTTGGAAGCCCTCCAGGAGGTTGGAGGGACTTCTGTTCCTTACTCTTTAAACTCCTGTTCAGAAGAGATGACTGACGGAGTTACCATCGTCCCAGTTTAGCCCTTGGCATAGACCTGCCACTTCCCACCGAATAATTCTTCCTTCAGTTCTGTTCTACCAAAGTCATCTAAGAAGTCCAATTCTTGGTATTTGAGGGTGTTATCAGAGGTCTCCAATTAACACACACGTAACTTAATGAGCATAGATGTAACTTGGACGTAAGCAAAACATAAGCATACTTAGTTTTTAAGATTAGCAATCCATCATCTAGAAGGGGATGATGTTTTAAGACATGAGTCAGAAAACTATGGTTAGCGTGTCAAATCCAGTCTGCAGCCTGCTTTTGTAAATAAAATTTGATTGGCACTCAGCCATGCTCATTAATATACCTATTGTAAATTCTGGCTGCTTTCATGGTCAATAACACTGTTGGATAGTTGCAACAGAGACCATATGACTTGCAAAGCTTAAAAATATTTATCACTGACTCTTTATAGAAAAAGTTTGCAGACCCATGGGTTGAATGCAGTGACTTTCAGGGAAGGTACATTTTGATGGACCAAGTAGATATCCATGAAGCCTATTAGACAGTCCTGTGGAGTCCCCTACAGATGTGTGTTCCTTTCCACGCTTATACTTCATCAACCAAAGAAGACTCTGCTTCAGTTTGATTTACACTTTGGGTTTTGGTCTAAGTGTTCCCTTGAACTGAGTTCTACAGCTTTCAAAAGCTTAAAAACAAAACAAAACACTGTCTACAGCAATGATTCTCAACCCTGGCTGCACGGTAGCATTGTCTGGGGGCCTTTTAAAAATACCAGCAGTCTGCCCTGGAATTGAAATAAAAAACAAGCTTCCCAGATGATTCGACTGGACATCCAGGTTGAGCAATCACTGGTATAGGGAACAAGGTCAATTCCAGGCAAGGTGCCCCTGCAGAGGCCGTGGACCGTGAAGTGGGTGGATGAGAGCACTAAAAAACCTGTCGGGGGGCACTCAAAGGGGCAAGAGAGACACAAAATATGGGAGTTGAATCAGGACTTTCATAAGGTCAAAGTGTCTTAAAGTTGATCTATAGCTAACCATTGTATCTTAGTTGACAATGCAAATCAGCTTAATATATTCCCTCCAGTCCACTTAAACCAGGATGGCTGCAGTTAAAAGGAGCAATTCAGGAACACATTTAAAGTTGGCCTGGCTGGAAAAGAATCAGATCAGATCAGATCAGTCGCTTAGTCATGTCCGACTCTTTGTGACCCCATGAATCGCAGCACACCAGGCCTCCCTGTCCATCACCAACTCCCGGAGTTCACTCAGACTCACATCCATCAAGTCAGTGATGCCATCCAGCCATCTCATCCTCTGTCCTCCCCTTCTCCTCTTGCCCCCAATCCCTCCCAGCATCAGAGACTTTTCCAATGAGTCAACTCTTCGCATGAGGTGGCCAAAGTACTGGAGTTTCAGCTTTAGCATCATTCCTTCCAAAGAAATCCCAGCGCTGATCTCCTTCAGAATGGACTGGTTGGATCTCCTTGCAGTCCAAGGGACTCTCAAGAGTCTTCTCCAACACCACAGTTCAAAAGCATCAATTCTTCGGCGCTCAGCCTTCTTCACAGTCCAACTCTCACATCCATACATGACCACAGGAAAAACCATTGCCTTGAGTAGACAAAGAATAGCCTAACCATTATTTTCAAGTATGCAATGTATCTGGTACTGTTGTCAGAATCTTGTGGGAGGTCATTTCAGATATCATAGTAGATGATAAAAGAGCAGTGAGGAAGAAAACATAGGGTAGAAGGTAACACCTTGGATTCTACTGGTAGGAACTTAGGCTACATTCTTATTCTCAGGTGAGATTTTGTCTAGGATGTTCTCTAGTGATGCTCTGGAATTTTTTCCAGGGTCTTTGGAACTCAGCCAGTCAGATACACACAAGGGAGGGTAGGAGTGTGGAGGGACTGTGTTAGGACATTCCTGCTGCTGCTGCTAAGTCACTTCAGTCGTGTCTGACTCTGTGCAACCCCATAGACGGCAGCCCACCAGGCTCCTCTGTCCACGGAATTCTCCAGGCAAGAATACTGGAGTGGGTTGCCATTTCCTTCTCCAGTGCATGCATGCTAAGTCACTTCAGTCGTGTCCAACTCTGTGCGACCCCATGGACAGCAACCCACCAGGCTCCTCTGTCCACGAAATTCTCCAGGCAAGAGTACTGGAGTGGGTTGCCATTTCCTTCTCCAAAGACATTCCTACTGGGGCAGAAATTATGACTTCTAAAGGCTTCTCTGGTAAGAAGCATCTCCGATTCTACAAACAAGCAACCAGAAACAAGGAATCAGGGATCTCACTTATAGCTGAGAAAAGAGGTTTTTCTTTTCCTTCTGAGAATTGTGACTTAAGTGATTGAGCCCCTACAGAATTCCTATCCCTGTCTACCAGGACCCAAATACAGGACAGGAAAGGCAAACAAGACTCTGAAATAGTTGTGTAGACATTTCTTTTTTTTTAACGGTGTAATTGACATGTAACATTGTATTAGTTTCAGGAATACAATATAATGAATTGATATTTGTATATATTTAGAAAATATCACCACAGTAAGTCTAGTTAACATGCATCACCATGCAGAGGTATTAATTTTTCTTCTTGTGATGAGAACTTTAAGATCTGGTCTCATAGCAACTTTCAAATATGCAATACACCTCTTGTTAATAGTCACCGTGCTGTACACTTTATCCCCAGGATTCATTTATATTTTATAACTGGAAGCTTGTACCTTTTGACCCCCTTCATGCATTTCAACCGTCCCCTACTGGAAGAGATTCATTTTTGAAAGCCCACAACACATGCTGGAGATGGGAGGTGGGGAGGGGAGGGAATTAGGTTGGTGTAAGAAGGACAGAAAAAGCTGGCTTGAAACTCAACATTAAAAAACTAAGATCATGGCATTCAGTCCCATCACGTCATGGCAAATAGAAGGGGAAAAAGTGGGAGCAGTGACAGATTTTATTTTCTGGGACTCCAAAATCACTGCAGATGATGATTGCAGCCATGAACGTAAAAGAGGCTTGCTTCTTGGAAGGAAAGCTATGACAAACCTAGATAGTATATTAAAAAGCAGAGACATCATTTTGCTGACAAAGGTTTAAATAGTCAAAGGTGTGGTTTTTCCAGTAGTCATGTACGAATGTGAGAGCTGAACCATAAAGAAGGCTGAGAAGAATGGATGCTTTTGAACTGTGGTGCTAGAGAAGACTCATGAGCATCCCTTGGACTCAAGGAGATCAAACCAGTCCATTCTGAAGGAGATCAGCGCTGGGATTTCTTTGGAAGGAATGATGCGAAAGCTGAAACTCCAGTACTTTGGCCACCTCATGCGAAGAGTTGACTCATTGGAAAAGATTCTGATGCTGAATAAGATTGAAGGCATGAGGAGAAGGGAGCAACAGAGGATAAGATGGTTGGATGGCATCACTGACTCAATGGGCATGAATTTGAGCAAACTCTGGGATATAGTGAAGGGCAGGGAAGCCTGGAACGCTGCAGTCTATGGGGTTGCAAAAAGTAGGATACAATTTAGTGACTGAATGACAACAACACAAATGTAAGAAGGACAGAAACACCGCCCTTCATGGCCTTTTTAGACTTGAAATTTTTATTTCCAAATGTAGTTTCTTTCCCCTAGAATACCTTTCATCCCCCTATACAAGGAAAATTATACCCATATTTCAAGACCCCTTTAAAAGTCATCTTCACTGTGGAATCCTCTGGAGTTGGCCCTGGTGGAGCCGGCCACTTCCAGCATACTTGTTTAGCACTGACTTCTTTCTCTATTTCCGTATGGTAATGACGTGTCGTCAAGTCTGTCTGCAATTGAGCTGTGAGCTCCTCGGGCTGTAGGCAATGTCTCTGTCCTCTTTGTACCCAGGTTGCCCAATCCAGAGAAGACATACAATATACACTTAGGAAGTAAATCTATCCATCTTTTCTTAAATCAGTATCCTAAAATTCTGCTTCAATTGCCGGTCATGAAAGAACAGGTAAATTATCACTTAGAAGACATTCAACTGCAAACATTCATTAAAAACCAACTGTGTACCAGGCATTGTGGTCAATATTGGGGGAGCAAAGTTAAATGTAATACGATATGGTTTCTGGTGTCTAACAAGTTACAGTTTAGTGGGGATAAAAATAGGGGGATGTGAGCTGAGCTACTTTAGAAGCATGAGCAAAGCAGTGTAGGAGGAAAGAAGGACATGTTTACCTCTCTTGGATATTCCAAGAATTACTGCCTAGAGGGTGCAGGAATTTAGGCAAATTCCTAACAGTAAATCTGTAGGGGATGGGTGTGGATGTAGAAGGCGGTGGAGATGAGAAAGATAGGTAGGCTCCTATCTTTGAATGTGGCGGGGGGTACATTTTAGAGGGTTTAGGTCCAAAATCATGGTGGAAAAGATTTCAAAAACGTGCTCTGAGGGCAATCTCCTCTCTTTTCCTGGACCTTGACAGTTTAGGAGATGAACGTTCCTAAGAGAAAAAGGAAGAAAAGAACCGCTGTTTCTCTCACTAGTTTGGCCCCAGATTGCCAACCCTCATTTTGATGGATCATAAGGTAGGAAAAGCTTTCTCCCTGTAAAATTAGTTGGATTTTACACAACCCAGCAGGCAATAACAAGGCTCCCACATCATTTTGTCAGGGAGAGGCCAGTAATTTTGGGGTGGGAACTGATCCATTTACACAATGGGAGACTTTCCCTCACGTACAAAGTGCTCCCTTGCAATTTGCGGCCTCACAGAATGCCATTTATAGTTCCTGCAGTGGCAGGAAAATGAGGGGGCACAGTGATTATCACTCTAATCGCAAAGCTGAAGGATGCCGTGGTTACACGGGTCTGTTTTACCTTTCCTGCCAGCGAGGGACTGCTCTACTTGGCTTTCAGCATGCAAGAAGCGAGAGAAAAGGGCCGATTATTTCCCCTCTTAGGTATTAGCTTTTCAGCTTGAAAGTCTCCTCGTCAGCTGCTAACTGTAGCCTAGGGTCTGAAGTCATTACCCAAAATAATGCCCCATCTTCATTTAGAAAATATCTTAAATACTTCTTTAGGGAGTCCCCCCTCCCCGGGGCTCAGGAAGCTGAAGTTCAATGAAAATGAGGTCCCCAAAGAAGCCCTGACTATCCACTGAAATCCGCGCCCCCATCATCTCTAAACAGTTCATTTAAATGTTGTACTTTATTCTCGCTAAAGACTTCGATGGCTCCCAATTTGCACTTTGCAAGGCAGAAGTAAACACAGTGTCCCAGTCTGGATTGTGTGCAGAGGTATTCATGGCAGGATCTCCCTTTGTAGTGCTCAGCTAATTGCTAATTATGTAATGATGGATGTAAATTGCACAGTTGGCACTTGAGGCTCACAGGCTCACTCTGTTTCTGCTGCTTAAAGGAGAAAGGCTGAAATAGTATGAGATTACCAACCACATCTCCATCCATGAAGATGCAGTCTAAAGGGCTGAAATAACCCTTCAGAAGAGCAGAAGAGGTTTGAGGGAAGAGGTAGAGTAAGTCCAGCCCAGACTCTGCCCTGGTTTCATACAGCTTAGGATTATGAAGCAGATATTCCATGCATCTCGTTTAACATGGAAAGAATAGATGGTCTTGTTTGCAGGCGAAGCAACACCAATTGTCTCCAAATATTTTTTTTTCAGAGAAGAATAAATAGCACCACTAATAGTAATACCAGGTCTTTTAAAGGTGTATTGAAATGTTACGGCTGTCTCACATATTGCACAAGATTATGGAGTGGGTCATATTGTTAATTCTATTTTGTGCATAACGGGATAAAAATCCCAATAAAAGCTGATGATTCACCTAGCCACCTATTGGATAATGGTAAAGTAGGCAGACCCCCCGCACCCCATCACATCTGCCCTCAGTGCCATGCCCATGTAATCATAGCTAGGTGGCTGTCTCTCTTTAATTATATTTATGTGATTTGGAATTTTGGTTTGTAGGTGCATTTTTCAGTAGGAAGCTTTTGATTTATGACTTATTTTTTCCTTTCTCTCTATTGTATCCTTGATGTTGAAAAAGTAAAAGCCCAGACTAAGAAAGTAAATAAAATATCTGCCCTGCTGCTGTCGTCACTCTGGACTAGCAGAGCAGGTAGCAGATAAAGCCAGCTTCAAAGTGAACAGTAACCATTATTTCCTCCCAAGGACAACTCTGCCATTGTAAACTTTCACAACAACCCCCACTTTTAAGGGATGTTTCTTTGACTTGTTCTCCGTGAAACCTTATTTTCAAAAATCGGAGATTGTCTGAAATTTTTCAGCTTAAAGTGATATCAGGAAGAGCAAGCATTCCACTTTGGCCAGGAAGATCTACAAAAGGCATTCTGTGACAGAAGCAGCCTCAATGGCCGAACCAGGCACAGGGGCTCAGATGAGGGTTTCGGAACACAACATTTCACATTAACTTTGCAGTTTCCAATGAAATGAGACTTCGAGTCCACTTCATAGTCCTAACCTGGTGTTGACCTTTTTATTCACAGTCCTGCTTAGCACTGAGCCCATCAAAACACAGCTTCATCTATAATGAGATACCACTTTATACCTACTAGGATGCCTATAATCAAAATCATGGAAAATAGCAAGTGTTGGTGAGGATGTGAAGAAATTGTAACCCTCATGCATCGCTAGTGGGAATGTAAAATGGTGTAGCTACCATGGAAGACAATTTGGTGGTTCTTTAAAAAGCTAAATATAGGATTACCAGATGCCCCAGCAATTCCACTTCTGGATATATGCCCCAAAGCTCTTGAAATAGGGACTCAAACATATTTGTACATCTATGTTCTTAGCAGAATGATTCCTGATAGCCAAAATGTAGAAACAATCCAATATCCATCAACTGATGAATGGAGAAACAAAATGTTTAAATTTTGTATATAATATATATACAATGGAATATTATTCAGCCTCAAAAAGGAAGGAAATTCTGAAATGTGATACAACAGGGGTGAACCTTGAGGACGTTATGCTAAGTAAAACCAGATAGTCACAAAAGGAGAGATGTACCATTCCACTCACATGTGGTATCTAAGTAATCAAATTCATAGAGACAGAAAATAGGAGTAGCTGCTAGGGATGCGGGCTGGGAGAAGGGATGAGGAATTAACGGTTAATGACTAAAGAGTTTCAGTTGTGCAAAATGAAAAGTACTCTATAGATGGAAGTGTTCTATAGATGGTAGCACAAAAATATGAGTGTCCTAAATGCCACAGGATTATATTCTTCAAAGGGCTTCCCTGGTAGCCCAGACAGTAAAGAATCCGCCTTCAATGCAGGTCTTCTCTCTCTCAATGTAGGTTTGATCCCTGGGTTGGGATGATCCCCTGGAGTAAGGGAATGGCAACCCACTCCAGTATTCTTGCCTGGAGAATTCCATGGATAGAGGTGCCTGGCAGGATACTGTCCATGGGGTTGCAAAGAGTCAGACATGACTGAACAAATAATACTTTCATTTTCATACACTTCACAATGGTTCAAATGGTTTATTAAAAAAAATCACCCTCTTCATTTAAATTTCACCCAAACTCCACTCTTCTCCAAATCCTATAATCAATGTATTTTCCTCCTTTGTTTGTTGAGACACTTGGTTTCTCTCATGTGCTGTCTTACTCATAGCAATGAGCAAATGAACCTGATTTTGTTGGACTATAGATTTGTCTCTGGTGGACTTTGATTGTTTGGACTAAGAAAGTGTTCACTATTCTTTGTCTAAGCAAACCAGATGCTCAGAGTGAAATTTGGGGAAGAGTGGCGCTTGGTGACCTTGAGGGTATTACAGATCCTTTCACGAGAGAAGAGGAAAACTTCAGTCTCCAGTTGAGGACTGGCTTGTTCTCTGCTCTCCCAGGTTTCTGAGTTCCCATAACGTCATGGCTCCAGGCGGAGGGTGGCTGCATTTGTGTTCAGCATCTTCGCAAGAACAGAGGCCCCCATGCCAGTCTCTGGGCTCTCCATCCATGCAGCTCCAGGTGCATGTAGGGGAGAAGCACTGTTCACCCTGTCCTTCTAAAGTGATGACTCCTCAAAAGCCACTCCTCAAGGGTGACTCCTCAAGGACTTCCAGACCCAGATCCCAGCAGGGCTGGGGCTTCTGTCTTTATCACCATTCTGAGGTCCCATTCTGCTCCTGGTCCACAGAGATATTTATCTTGTTTTCTTACATTGACTATGCCATTTCATTATCTATCATGGTTGGTTTTGATCAGAGGTTGAGAGTGAGGCAGCTGGAATGTAGCAAAGCATGAGGACATTGTGCCATCCTGACCTGAAGTTCTAGTACAAAAGCTTTAACAGCACTGAGCTCTAAAAAAGATTAAGGTATCTTTCAGCTGTATGAACTTAAAGTGAATCACCAAACTATGAAACAGGTGTAAAGCCATCTAACAATGTTCTTTCCTAAATGAAGTCTATTTTGGTTTTTACAAATAACAACTCTCAGATTCTTTCCATTTTCCTTACTGCCTCTGCTTTGTAAGTTTCCCAACCATTTATGTACTCACCAGGTAACCCAGCACCTCACTACCATAAGTGGGTGAGTACATATCGACCTGGTATAATAACCCACTCTTGCAAATAACAAGTGATCAATTTGACCAGTAGCGACTTTGACAGGGAGAACAATAAATAGTGTTGATTTAGGGATTTTACCTTGTAAGGCCTGTGAACTAAGATCACCTACAACTAAGAACAAAATTTAACATTGTACACAGTGTCTTAACTTTTCCAACACCAAGCTTCAATTCCAGTCTACTTTGGTCAGCTTTGAATTTGATGGCAGAGGGGAAAACCCAAACTCAATTTTTTAAAAAAAGGCAGTGTAGTCCATTTTATTTTACTTGTTTACTTACTTAGTGGCCACACCACATGGTTCGCAGGATCTTAGTTTCCCCAGCAGGGATGAAACCCATGCCCCACTAGAGTGGAGGGCAGAGTCCTAGCTGCTGGACCGCCAGGGAATTCCTAATCTCAATTGTTTTTAATAGAGCCTATCTATGGGCTCAGATGGAAAAAAATCTGCCTGCAATGCAGAAGACCCGGCTTCCATCCCTGGGTCAGGAAGATTCCCTGGAGAAGGAAATGGACAGAAGAAGCTGGCAGGCAACAATTCACAGGATTGCAGAGTCAGACACAAATGACCGACTAACACCGACACAGAGCCCATCTAGGCAAAATTGTAGAGTTAGTGAAGTTACTTTATGGTGCTTTCTCTTTTTCTTTCTGGGGACATGTTGACAATTCCTATTTCTTGCCCCAGCTATCTCACTCATGTCTCATTGTTATAGAGCTTTGAAAGAAAACTGAGGTACAGAGTAGGGAAAGGGTACTTGATCAGGAATGTAAAAGATGAAATTTTAGTTCCAGTTCAGCCAGAATTTGACTTCATGACCTTGGATAATATCTTTGAGCCTCTATTTACCCATTCATAAATTCAGAAGAAACAGTAATTGCATGACTAGACTCTCTTTTGTCTACAAGTTTTAATACAAGTTTTCTGATATATCATTCCTGACGATACATTAGCTGATAAAGAGTCAGTGTTCTCTGAGATTTAATACAGAAATCTTAGAAACCAAAAGATTTTCAAAATCCTTACATTTTTAATACTGATGATTTCAGGCACCATGACAAGATAATAGAGAAAGAGTTTTCTGTGGAAATCTTTCACGGGAAAGAGTTTTCTGTGGA
The DNA here is from genome assembly GCF_055505025.1 of Bos grunniens. Classification (NCBI taxonomy): domain Eukaryota; kingdom Metazoa; phylum Chordata; class Mammalia; order Artiodactyla; family Bovidae; genus Bos; species Bos grunniens. Next base: position 27,100,282 of record NC_141191.1, on the reverse strand, counting down.
AATCTTCCATCACATGGAAAAGTTGATTTACTTATTTGTAAATCTCCAGTGGAGCAAGGGAAGGAATCACGATTTTTAATTTGCTGGCTTCCTCACTCTGACCAATTTGAAACTGGACTGTGCATCAAGTACTAATGCGATAGTTGTGCAATTCCTTTCTCTTTTAATGAAACACATTTTGTGTGACTCCTCATCTCTCCTCCATTTTTCTCTGGTGTTTATTATGACTTTCACAATATATGTTGCTTGTGGTTAAATTTATGTTGCTACATAATACTGCTGTAAATTAGGTACCACGATTCCCTGGGCTTGTTTAGATCTCATCAGTGGAGCTCTGTTAACTCGGAGATATTTTCAGGCACAGATAAATTACTCTGTTCAATTTGCATTTCAGTAATTTTCTGATTTAGACATGGGGTTGGTAATGGGCATAATAATTCAGAAAGGGTGAACAGAGGGGAGGAAATCTGAAAGGCTTGCGTCCTTAGCAACATCTCCAATAGTCCCTGTTTTCCACTCTGCAGTATCTTCTTATATCTGAATAAATAAAAGTTAATTATCTTTATGAAACAGTGTTGTAAATAGGGTCCGTTGTTTTCCTCTCTTTGTATATCCTGCTGCCCATTTGAATTCAAATTGGCTTGGTAAAGAGTTTTGCCCCAGGGGTCCATTTTAATAGCAGCATTTCTGGTTTGTCATAATTTACTGGAGTACATGGACTATTAAAACTGTGATTTCAAAAGCTAGAAGAAAGACACTGACTGTTGGTTATGTGGTTTGATCTCTGCTGTGGCCTCTCAAGTCTTCACTCTTCCATTAAGTCTTTCCGGACAATTTCTGGTGTGATTATATTGTTCTTTCCACCTTTTCAAAGAGTATGAGCATCTTGAAGAAGAGGCTTAGTTTGTTTAATTTAGGACCTAATCCAGTCTTGGACAACTGTGGGTATATGGCAGATAAAATAGACTTCCCCATCTAAATCCAGAAATACAATATTTGTCTGAAGAATCACACACACACACAACTGAGAAGCGGTTTATTGGTTAGCAGCTTTTGTCTTCAAAGTGCCAAACAAATGGTCTGAATGATTTTTTTTTTCTATTATCAGATTTATGTATGTGTACATGGGGGGTTGGGAAACACTTGATCAACTATCCTGACAAGCTGTTTCTGCCCTCTGAAAACAGCTTTTAAACAAAAACTGGATCCATTAGCTGATGTGAAATTGCTTTCACTCTATGCACTGCATCAAAGGTGATGTGTAAGTGTGTGTGGGCATGCACGTGAATAGATTCACACACACGATGTTGAAATGATAAAAGAAAAAAGAACTTGATCATTGTCTTTTAAGATGCTTTGCTCTCCTTTGGAAAAAAAAATGTCATACATGTCATGAAAAGTAAACCCTGTAGAAAAAAATATAACAGTAACAAAATCTCCCTTTCCTCAACCTCTGAAACTGCTTCCCAGAGACAATAATTATTAACTGCTTCTTATATGTCCTTCCAGAGATAATTTAATGGACACACACACACACACACATTCTGTAGACTGCTTTGGGCTGTGAGGAAGCACTATGCTCAGGGACAGTGGGGTAGTAGTTAGAGTAAGAAGTTGATGGGAGGAACTTCCCTTGAGGTCCAGTGGCTAAGACTCTGAGCTTCCAACACAGGGGGTGTGGGTTTGATCCCTTGTCGGGGAACTAAGATCCCACATGCCTCGAAGACAAAAAAAAAAAAAAAAAGTGATGGGAATGTTTAGAGAAGAAGTACAGCATATAGGAGACCTGCTTTGAAGTGATAACACAGTGGAACAGTTTTAGGAAGTAGGGATGGGTGAGGTGTGGGGTTGGAAGAGGAACGCAAGGGCCAAATGGGAGTAAGTCCAAGTAATGAGGGGCATCTGGGCTTCTTGAGGGGATCAACATGAACAAAGATAAAGGTCACGATAGAGATGAGTGCTGATGACCACAAAGAGGTAAATGAGGGTGAGGCTATGAGGGTGGAGCTGAAGGGGCTGGGGAACTGAAGCTGGGAGAAGAGGCAGCCTTGCCATGAGCCTATGGGGTTTTAGGGAGGTTTTTAACACTTGTAGATAGAGGTGTGGAGGCCAAGTGAGGGGTGGTCATGTGTGTTGCAAATGACTATTTTCTCAGATTGTTGTTTCTTACTTTATTAATACATATAATATTAACAATATATAAATATTTGCATTGACTTTATTGCGTATTAGTAACATATTCATAAGTATACTACATATTGACTTTATTGATATATGATAATATATTAATATATGTTTATAGAAGTTTTTACTTTTTATATTGTCAAAATTATTATTTCCTTTATGACTTCAAGGTGTATTTTTTACTTAAGAATGCCTTCCTTATTACAAAATCATTATAAATATTACAAATTTCTTAGAATAAAAACATTTAAAAATGTTTTGTTTTAATATTTTTATTCCCCATCTAGAGTCTATTTTTGGAGAAGGCAATGGCACCCCACTCCAGTACTCTTGCCTGGAAAATCCCATGGACGGAGGAGCCTGGTGGGCTGCAGTCCATGGGGTCGCTAAGAATCGGGCACGACTGAGCGACGTCACTTTCTCTTTTCACTTTCATGCATTGGAGAAGGAAATGGCAACCCACTCCAGTGTTCTTGCGTGGAGAATCTCAGGGACAGCAGAGCCTGGTGGGCTGCTGTCTATGGGGTTGCACAGAGTCGGACACGACTGAAGCGACTTAGCAGCAGCAGCAGCAGAGTCAATTTTGGTTTAATGAGTATATAGGAATCTGGATATTTGCTTTTTCTACATGGCCAACTTAATGTTCTGACACTATTCATCAAAATTCCTAAGTTGCCCTGTGAGTGTTTATTTATTATGTATTCACTGTCACTTTCCCTGTCAGCTCCTAACCCAGTCCTGGACAAAAATTTTCAGTTCACAGGCTTTAAAAAAATTTCTGTACTCTTAGCATTCTACCTCTTGGTTTAAATAAAAATCTGAAAACAAATGTCTTCTACCTTTCAAATCTAGGTGTATCAGTGAACACAAAGCATCTTGCAGACTTTGGTTGCACCCAGTACTGGGACATTCATGCCAATCTTGCTATTTGTGTTTTGTGGACAAAGTTTGTAAAATAGTTCCTGGAGAAACCCCCTCTGTAGGTATTCTCTTTCTTAATGACTTCATTTTGACCAACATACTTTCTCCAGAAGAATGTTAGAATACAGAGCCTGGGAAAATGGCTAATATAATCCATTTCAGAGTCCATTTACATAATGGCAATTTCAGTAACTCCTTATACTTTGAAGTCTCATTGGAGATATCTGGCAAGCAAGTCGGAAGGTCATCCAGACCAAGCACATCATGTTGCTGCAAACCCCACAAAACTTCCCTTATTTTTCTTCATTTCTTACGGAAGTGCTTTCACTTCTCAAATTCTCAAGTAGTGCCTTAAACTTATAACATTTTTTGATTCTGAAAAAGAAGAAGGAACACTAAACAGCATTTCCCTAGAGAAACGAATAACGGCCCTGCATCTCTGACACTTGTGATCCATCCTGTCAGATGGGAGCCCTACTCTCTGTCCACTTCCCATGGTCTTGCTCAGCCCTTATGTTCTGAAGAGTCACTACAGCCTCCCTGCCTCCAGCTCTCTCCTTTCTAATCTGTGGTCCAGATGGCCTCCCCCGTTCTTTTTCCAGCATGCAAATGGGAATAGGTGGCGCCCTGCTTTGGAAGCTCTCAAGGTTCTCTACTGCCTACATCAGGAACCCAAACCCTGGAGCCCGACATGCCAGGTTCTTCACACAGAATCCAACCTACAGCTCGAGCTGAATCTCCTGCCATCCTCTTGCAGGGACCCCCTAATGGACTCCTATCTAGCATCCCAAGCTTTGTGTACAGTGTTCCCCACACCTGTGATACAGCTCATTGTACCTCCAATCTCCCAGATCAGGGAAATAAGACAGTTCACAGCACAAAGGCCATCACCGCTGGGAGCCCCCTCTCTTGTCCTTCAGGGAGAAGCCTTCACTTCCTCATTAGTATTCCTATACAATTTGGTTTATATCACTATTAAACCAGTGCCCACTGTTTCTTAGCGGGTTGATTATGCCACTGGCTCTCCCACCGGACTGCGACTGCTTCGTCGGGAGAGGCAGCATTTAAACATCTTGTACCAGCACAGTTGAACCGTCTTGAGCATATCGTGGATTATCTCATTTCATCTTCCAAACAATCCTCGGGGCAGGCATTTTTATAATCTTAATTTTCAGATAAGAAAATTGAGCCTGAAAAAGTTTAAGTAACAAACGTGCCCGCAGATTGTGCGTTCACTCGGTGTATTCTGTGCCTGGGACTCAACTTCTCTGTGTGGCTCCAAAGCCCCTGAATGAATGAAAGAACCATGTGCAGCTTGGTGACTTCTCAAGAAATGTGCTTGTGTGGGAGCTCCATGTGGCTCTGAGAGCTTCTTCCCGCCTGTGTGACCTTGGGCAAGTTACCGACTCTCTCTGAGTTTGTGGGCCTGCAACTGTAAAACTAAGATAATGAACTGCTTAACCATCTCACAGGGCTTTTGAGAGGATTAAATGAAATAATGTATGCAAAATACATAAAGGCTGGCAGAATCAGTTAGTAATGGATACTTTCTCTTCCCTTCTCCCTCATTGCCTATGCCATAGAGACAACACACTGTCCTCAGACGTCTGTCTGGCTGCCCTGACCAGAGACGAAACCAAGCAGGGTCAAGAGAGATAAGAGCCCAACAGTATAGCAGTTTTTGACAGTATTATCTTTAGCTCATGCCACTTCCACGAGGATCTCAAATGAATAATGATCTTAAATATGCCATACGATTGCTTTTATCTCATATATTCATTTTGGGGAAGAAATGGCCTCTTAGAAGCTATAGAAACAAAGAAGTAACTGGATGTCTCCTCTTGCTTGTCCTAAAGGGACTGTCACTTCTTGCCACAGGATCTCAGTGTTCAGACATTGGCTTTCAAATTCAAGAGAAAAACAATCCCTTAGACAGTCTTTTAATTTGCTTTTTTTGGCACCACTAACACCATTATCAAATGACTTCAAAGTTCCGGCTTCAGTGATAAGATTGCAGCTCTCATGGCTGGTGGGAAGATGGGGAAGAAAAAGTGTTTTAACACTTTGGAGACATGGTTTTATGGAGCCACAAAGTGTGTCTTTCTTTCAGCTTTCTGAAATCAAGTGTTATGTTTTTAACACGTAGGACATGTGAGGAACTAGAATGTAAGGGTGAGAATAGTCCCTGGACCTTTCTAAGCTCTTCTAGTCTACCAGCAGAGGCAAAGAGGTAAAATACGGCAACTCATTTGGACTGTTTGGGGATTTGAGGTAGATTCACTCAGTGTCAGGGGAATACAAGAAGGGATGCCTGGCCCATCCGGGAATCAGAGTGGATTGGTAGTGGCTGGGAGCTGCCCAGAGAGGGTATCCCAAGGTCAAAATCTTGGGAGGTGAATAGGAGTTAGCCACACTAAGTGGGAAGAAATGCTCCTTCACAACCTGAGTCAGGCCTGCTATTAGATATGGGATCAGCTATATTTGCATTCACTACAGAACAATTATATTGATCACTGTGACATCATAGAGTCTTAAAACAGAATTGAGATATAATATATATATGTATATTTGGGGGCTTATTATAAAAGAACAAGAGAGAACTCTTTCTATGTGTGATTAAAGGTGGTAGTGATATAAGTAGCTTTATGAGAATATAATCATTTTAGCCCAAAGAATGTAAGAATTAGTTCTTTAAAATTAATGCAAGGCATATACCATTATTAGAATTGCATTTGTGATATTCTGATTCCATACTCAATGCTGTGAATCTGAAATAAGTTAAATATATTACTAGGTGCACTTAAAATTTCAATTAAGTTTAAAAATTAGATTGAGATCCACATGACTTTCTTTTTTTCTGTCATCTCTCTCAAACCTCATAATGTCCCTGTGAATGAACCCCCTTGTTAACCTGTTGATAAGGCAGGTAGCAGCTTCACTTGAGGAAACCATGTGTGTGTTCGCAGCTCACTCAGAGTCTCAGCTGAGGGCAGTGGCAGAGTTACACTGGCAAAACGTCGCTGTCACTGTTAAAGTGACAAAATGTTCAGAAGCAAAAAGAAACTTATGTACTAGACAATGTGCTTAGAATTTTCACATAATTTATATTTAATTCCTGTACTAACCTAGAGCATAGGTGTTTTTCTCACTTTTAGAAATGAGAAAGCTGAGGCTCAGAATTGGAATATGAGCAAGCTAAGGAGCTTTCTAATGGCCTCGTTGGAATGTGAGCCTGGTTTTCCAAAGCTACTCATCTGTTCTCACATTTCTGCAACCTATATGTTTCCGCTGTATTCTAACATTGAGCATAGTGCCTGTCACATTGTGGCTATTCTTGCACCCACTTTTGTGGAATGACTAAGTGATAAATAGAATGTGTACTTTGGTGGCCAGCAAAGAAGGCAAAAAGAGTCAGTTCAGTTGCTCAGTTGTGTCCAACTCCTTGCAACCCCAAGGACTGAAGCACACCAGGCTTCCCTGTCCATCACCAACTCCCTAACCTTGTTCAAACGCATGTCCATTGAGTCGGTGATGCCATCCAACCATCTCATCCTCTGTCGTCCCCTTCTCCTCCTGCCTTCAATCTTTCCCAGCATCAGGATCTTTTCCAATAAGTCAGTTCTTTGCATCAGGTGGCCAAAGTATTGGAGTTTCAGCTTTAGCATCAGTCCTTCCAATGAATATTCAGGACTGATTTCCTTCAGGATGGACTGGTTGGATCTCCTTGCAGTCCAAGGGACTCTCAAGAGTCTTCTCTAACACTACAGGTCAAAAGCGTCAATTCTTCGGCACTCAGCTTTCTTCATAGTCCAACTCTCACATCCATACATGACTACTGGAAAAATCATAGCTTTGACTAGATGGACCTTTGTTGGCAAAGTAACATCTCTTCTTTTTAATACACTGTCTAGGTTTGTCATAGTTTTTCTTCCAAGGAGCAAGCATCTTTTAATTTCATGGCTGCAGTCCCCATCTGCAGTGATTTTGGAGCCCCCCAAATAAAGTCTCTCACTGTTTCCATTGTTTCCCCATCTATTTGCCATGAAGTGATGGGACTGGATGCCATGATCTTAGTCTTCTGAATGTTGAGCTTTAAGCCAACATTTCACTCTTTTCTTTCATTTTCATCAAGAGGCTCTTTAGTTCTTCTTCCCTTTCTGCCCTAAGGGTAGTGTCATCTGCGTATCTGAGGTTATTGATATTTCTCCCGGCAATCTTGATTCCAGCTTGTGCTTCATCCAGCCTGGCATTTCTCATGACGTAGTCTGCATATAAGTTAAATAAGCAGAGCAACAATATACAGCCTTGACATACTCCTTTCCTGATTTGGAAGCAGTCTGTTGTTCCATCTCCAGTTCTAACTGTTGCTTCTTGACCTGCATACACATTTCTCAGGAGGTAGGTAAAGTGGTCTGGTATTCCCAAAGGCAAAAAGAATGCTGTTTAGTATTTAGTGAAGGAAAGTATTTAGTGTTCATTTTAATGATAAAGGTGGAAGGCCAGGTCAAGGAAGTGAAATATTAACAAATAAAAATTTATTTGGCAAAAGGTAGCAGGGAAAGTATTGCTGAAAATCTCTGAATCCTTTTCTCGGAGTCCATATGCATGGTATTGCACAAAATGTTTCTCTGGACCCCTAGCTGCCTCCTTTATGGAATCACTGACTTTTCCTTGGCATCAAACTTCTATACACAACAACCTTATTCTTGCTCTTTGTCTGACCCTGTAGGCAATGCAAAGCCTCTGCAGTTAATATTTGGCTAGAGCCCAAATGCAAAATACCTTTCCTTATTTATTTATTAAGGATTCCATTTTTCACAGATGACTACCCGTTAATGAATAGCATTGGCTTTGATGAAATTGGATTCTCAGTTATTCAGCAAATATTATTAAATAGCTGTTATGCACAAAAAAGAACATTAACTTTCTATCAGATGTCAGAAAAAGCCTGTTGTGTGAAGCTCCCCAGAGTCAGAGTTCTAGTCCTGGGTTCCAGTACTGCATCTACTACCAATCAATATATGATCTGGGCTACTGAGCATCTTACTTTGGACTCTGTAAATTTAAGACACCTCCTGGAACTCAGTTTGTGGCTTAACTGTGTTCTTAGGGGATATTTGGGAATGAATGGGAGTGTATGGGGTCATCCAAATTACATTGACATTTAGTGTCCTGAGTCTAGGGATGATAAAAATTCCATGCAATATGGGAGTCAGTCCCCCACCACAAGAATCCATGGTCTGACCAAGATTGTAACTGTTTCTCAGTTGAAAAAACACTGGTGGAAATCTGTTCTCTAAGAGAGTGACTGAGAGGCAAATTACAGTCCTGTTGACTTTGACAAAGTCAACAGGCGATGATGTTAAATATAGACAAGCTCCTGGCAAAATACTTTTCAAGGAGCAGAAACAAACAAACAAACAAAAAAAGGGAGTATTAAATGAGCGCTCTTTGTAATGCATATTGGCAAAGAAGCTACTAAAATACTGCTCATTATTGTAGCACATTTTCTATTAATTATCCTAAATAATTTGTAAAGCAATAGCTTGAATGCCATATGGAACGTTAACTTGGCTAATGAATTCAGTGACTCAGCATTTTTCTCACCATAGTCTTAGTTCCTCACCACCTTGGTTCATATGAAAGAACTCTCAGTTCAGTTCAGTTCAGTTTAGTCGCTCAGTCATGTCCGATTCTTCGTGACCCCATGAATCGCAGCTCACCAGGCCTCCCTGTCCATCACCAACTCCTGGAGTTCACTCAGACTCACGTCCATCGAGTCAGCGATGCCATCCAGCCATCTCATCATCTGTCGTCCCCTTCTCCTCCTGCCCCCAATCCCTCCCAGCATCAGAGTCTTTTCCAATGAGTCAACTCTTCACATGAGGTGGCCAAAGTACTGGAGTTTCAGCTTTCGCATCATTCCTTCCAAAGAAATCCCAGCGCTGATCTCCTTCAGAATGGACTGGTTGGATCTCCTTGCAGTCCAAGGGACTCTCAAGAGTCTTCTCCAGCACCACAGTTCAAAAGCATCAATTCTTCGGCGCTCAGCCTTCTTCACAGTCCAACTCTCACATCCATACATGACCACAGGAAAAACCATAGCCTTGACTAGACGGACCCTAGACTTGGTAAATTTCTCTTTGCACCACTGATTTTCTTTCATAACAGTAACTGGAGAGCTATGTGCTCCAGACTTCCTATTGCTTAATTATTTCATTTTGCCATTAAAATTAATTGTCAGTAAGGATAATGAAAGTGACTCCCAGACATTTTAGTAATTTGAATCATCATACGCTTCTTGGTAGCATGATGTTGGCTGGCGCTGCCATCCTAGGCCAGCTCTATTGCTCTTCAGAACGCATCCCGTCTGGGACAGCCCCATTGTAGTCCTCTGTGCCTTGTGAGATTTTAGGGTTCCAAAGCTTTTTACAGACAGTAAAATCTATTTTTAAAATATGGGCATACACAGGAACTTCCCTGGTTGTCCAGTGGTAGAGAATCTGCCTTGCAATACAGGGGACGTGGGTTTGATTCCTGGTAGGGGAACTAAGATCCCATGAGCCTCAGTGTCATGATGCTAAGTGTCATGATGCCGTAACTACTGAGCCTGCGGGCCACAATTAGAGAGTCTGTGCACCACATTGAAAAGATCCTGCATGACATAACTAACACCCAACACAGCCAAATAAATAAATTAACTAAAATGTAAAAAAAAAGAAAAAAAGAAAAAATATGGGCATGCCCAAAATTGTTCTTACTGACCAAACCAAAGTTTTGAAATCTTTTCCCTATTTTACTTGGTTCAAGAATAGGTAAAAGCAACCTTCTCATCCCACATTTGGCAGTGGGGCTACCTCCCTTCTTTTCCTCATTTTCTCTGGATTTGGGTCTCTATTACCATCACCACATAATGTTTGATTCCTGTGGGGCCACATGAATTAAAAGTGGGGCCACATTCATGTGGGGTCACCTGCATTACTATAAACAAACCTTGGTTTTGTTTAGAGAAGCTGTGAGTCCAGCCTCAGGTGATGGATTGTATCTGATCATAATCAGTCATGACAAACCTCTGCCCCAATTTCCCCAATTTTTACATTTCTTGCAGAGAAGAGCTGCCAGTTTATCTAGCTCTGGCTTATGAAATCTTGAAACCTAAAGGGAATTATAGGAAATTTCTAGGAAAGATTATTTTTATAAACACAAACAAAGGAGTGGCTAATGATGCTTTGTATTTCCTCTAGAGTGTGGACACGATGCCTGTAGATGCAGCAGCCGTCTTGTGACCAGTAGGTGGAGCAGAATGACATAGACAGCCTGGTCCCTTGATGGCATCTTTCAGTGTCTGTCTAGACCTGCCTGCCTGACTCAGGATGTCTTAGAATGTGGAAAAAAAAAAAGTCAACCTCTATTTGCCTACATCATTGTAGTAAATTTTTCTGTTATTTACAGTCAAATATAAACCTGACTGATGTATTTTATGTGCAGTTGAACATGTGACTCTGGGGGTCTTGGAAATTTGGGCATGACAGTGTTGCTGACACTAATATAGTGTAGTGAATTTAACGTTAGTATTTTAAGGCTCTTTTATGTGAAACATTCCTTCCTTCCCCAACTGGTAGAAAGTTGGGTACATCAAGCATATTTGGATAAAGTAAGTGCTGCTGTTGCCGCAGATGTGTTTCACGAAGCCAAACAATGCATCAGATAATAAGAATGTAAAAACCTCAGGACTGGACATCTCCAAGGTATCACTTCTGTAAGAAAAATGATGTTACTGGGAAAAGAGAAGAAAACAAATGTTTGCTGGATTTAATTGAATTGAACTGAACATACGGGGGAATTCAGGAATACAGTTGTGAGTTGAAGTGTGGTATGTCATATTATTCAAGTGACCAAAGAGGGTTATGATGGTATTTTCCAATGGAAATCATTTACATTTTTATTACTAGGTTTCAAAATGCACTGGGAAAAGAAATGGGTCAACATTTCTGAATCCTATTTGTACTCCATGATTTTACTCAGTCTGTCTGAGTTCCATTTTCTCAACTATGAAATGGGGATAATAACTCATATCTTATCAACACAGAATTGCTGTAGAAATCAAGTGTGATGAAATGGATAAAATTCCATTTTATACTATATTTACTTTGCAAATGAGAGATGCCATCAACAGCATCATAATCGTATCATTCCACGCTTTGTAGAACAGATGTGTTCATTATTGTCATTTTATTGATTTGACTTTAAAGACAAATCATTAGTTGATTTTTCACTTGGGGAGGATCCAGATAACAGTCAGCTGCCTGACTATTCAGCACATACCCTCTTCAGGGCTTCAGGGGAGCCAACCTTGAAACTGAAAAGTTCTAACAGCAACTGAAAATAAAGAACAAGGAGGGTTGGCAGGGAGTTTCTTACAAGGGATAAGATATATTATAAAGCTATAGCAATTGAAGCAGTGTGGCATAGGGGTAGTAGATAGATCAGTGGTAGAAAATAAAGAGCTTAGAAATACATCCCTGCATACCACAGAAATCTGATTTAGTATAAAGATGGTTTTACAATTAATGGAGGAAAGGCTGCATTGTTTAATAAATGATATAGGGACAACAGGTCTTCAAAACTAAAAAAAAAATGTTTAGGCAAACCTCATATCACATACACACACACACAATTCCAGTCAGAATAAAGTTTAAATAAGAGAAAAAATAAATATAAGACTATTGGGATAAAATATAGAATATTGTTATAAGGGTGAAATACAGGTAATAATATTAAAAGCATAAGCCCTAAAGGGATCTTTAAAAATTTGACTACATCAATCAAAAATTTTATCTTGCATGATGGAAGTGCTGTACTCATTGAGCAGTAACTCCTCAGTTCCCTCTCCTTCCAGCCCCTGGCATTCCTCTTTCTGCTTCTGTGAGTTTGACTACTTTCAGTTCAGTTCACTTCAGCCGCTCAGTCATGTCCGACTCTTTGCAACCCCATGAATCGCAGCGCGCCAGACCTCCTTGTCCATCACCATCTCCCAGAATTCACTTGACTACTTTAGCTACCTCATATAAATAGAATCATGCAGTATTCGTCCTTCTGTGACTGGCTTATTTCATTTAGCATAATGGTCTCAGGATTCATCTATGCTGTAAGATGACAGGAGTTCCCTTTTTTAAAAGGCTGAATAATGTTTAATTTAAAAGCAAACAGTTTGCTTCTATCGATGGACATTTAGCTTGTTTCCACCTCTTAAATACGGTAATTCTGCCATGAGCACTGGAATGCAAATATCTATCTCTTCAAGATCCTGTTTTCAATTTTTTTTATAAATACTCAGAGGTGGGATTGCTGGATCAAATGGAAGGTCTGTATTTAATATTTTGAGGAATCTTCATGTTGTTTTCCCTGGTGGTTGTACCAACTTACATTCCCAGCGACAGTGCACAGGAGTTCCAATTTCCAAACACTTGTTATTCTCAGGTTGAGTTTGCGTGTTTATTTGTTTGGATTAATGGACATTTTAACCAATGTGTGGTGATATCTCTTATGGTTGTCATTTACATTTCCCTGATGATTAGTGATGTTAAGCATCTTTTCACATACCTGTTGGTCATTTGTATGTCTTCTTTGGAGAAATGTCTAACCAAGTCTTTTGCCCACTTTTAAAGTCAGCTTATTTGTTTTTTGCTATTGAACTGAAGAAATTCCTTCTGTATTTTGACTAGTAACCCCTGATCTGGTATATGATTTGCAAGTACTTTTCCCTCATCCTGTAGGTTGCCTTGCATTTTCCCCCTGTTGATTGTTTCCTTTGCTGTACAGAAGTTTTCAGTCTGGTGTAGCCTCTCTCCCTGCCTCCCTCCTTTCCCTGTATCTCTCTGTTTCTCTCTCTCTCTCTCTCTGGTTTTGTTGCCATATCAAAGAATCATTCCAAAGAACAGTATTAGGAAAATTTATCCCTTTGTTTTCTTTTAGGAGTTTCATAGCTTCAGGTCTTATGTTTAAGTTCTTAATCCATTTTGAGTTGATTTTTGGTATGGTCTAAGGATCCACTTTCATTCTTCTACATGTGGACATTCAGTTTTCCCAACACCATTTGTTGAAGAGATTATCCTTTCCTCATTATATTGTCTTTGTATCCTTGTTGAAGATCATTTGATCATGTATGTATGGGTTTATCTCTGGGCTGTCTATTCTGTTTCATTGTTCTATATATCTATTTTATGTTAGTACCATATGCTCTGATTACTGTAGCTCTGTAATATATTTTGGAGTCAGGAAGCATTAGGATTCCAGCTTTGTCCTTTTTCGGGGTTGTTTTGGCTATTTGAGGTCTTTTATGATTTCATATGAATTTTAGGATTGCTTTTTCTATATATGTCTGTTAGGTCTCCTCAGTATAGTGTTGTTCTCTATTTCCTTATTGATCTTCTGTATGAATGTTTTATACATTATGGGAAGGGGGTGTTGAAAGACCCTTCTATTTTTGTGCTGCTGCCTTTCTCTCCCTTCAGTTCTGTCAGTGTTTGCTTCCTATATTTGAGTGCTCTGATATAGACATATATATGCATATGTATACATTTATAATTGTTATATCTTCCTGGTGAACTGACCCTTTTGTCATTATATAATGTCCTTCTTTGTCTCTTGTGACAGTTTCTGATATATTCTATTTGTTGAAGTATGAATACCCCTGCTCTCTTTTGGTTAACATGTGCTCGATACCTTTTTCTATCCTTTCATTGTTAACCTGTGTGTGTCCTTAAATCTAAAGAGAATCTCTTATAGACAGTATATACTTGGATCTTTTTCTCTGTTTTGGTGTTTTTCACTTTGTTCAGATCCAGGGTGTTTTTATCCTAGGTTTTTGAAACCCAGTGTCTATTTTACACTTAGTGAAAGTGAAGTCGCTCAGTCGTGTCTGACTCTGCTACCCCAGGGACTGTAGCCTACCAGGCTTCTCCGTCCATGGGATTTTCCAGGCAAGAATACTGGAGTGGGTTGCCATTTCCTTCTCAAGGAGATCTTCCCGACCCAGGGATTGAACCTAGGTCTCCTGCATTGTAGGCAGACGGCTTTACCGTCTGAGCCACTAGGGAAGTCCAAGCATATCTCAATTCAAATTAACCACACACATGTGGTTTGTAACTACTGTACTGGACAGCATAGACCTACAGTATAGAAATTACTCCTATAAACAAGTTTAAAAAGACAACCATAATAATAATTTAAGACTACTGACAAGGGGAAAATCTGAAGGACTACAAACACATGAAAATATCTCTTTCTGTCGTGGATGGAGAAATACTTATTAGAACAATAAAGTATTATTTTTCATTTATTAGATTATCAAGGAGTTTAGGAGAAAAAAAAAATGGAACACTTGCATGGTTCTTTCTGTAGCGGCCTTTTTCTAAACAGAGAACATTCTTTTCTCCTTCCGCCTGATAATGAGCTAATTTGCATTTACGTCTTCATTTGAAAGTAATAAGATGGTCACACTAGTTTGTTCCTTGTACTTACAAATGAGCCTTTGATTTAATCATTTGATTAATCAAATTCCATTAGAATCAAGCTTTTAAAAAACAAAAATATGGCTTAAAATTTGTATACAAAATGCTATTTCAGCATAGGTTTTTATTATAACCCAAAGGTTTATTTACATTTCTGAGAGATTTAATTTTTTTTTTAGTGGTTCAGACAGATTGACTTTAAATTTCACTCCAAGTTAATTTTTCCTCTCCAGTGAATTTTCCACCAATCTTTAATGATAGTAAATGATCTGTAAGCAGTTACCTACAAGAATCAATCTTGGGAGGATTCTTTTTGTTAAGAATCTCTTTAAACATTTTCATAATTTGTATGAAAGCTCAGATTTTCTCAGAATAGTATTTTTAGTTGGGGCTTCCCTGGTGGCTTAGATGGTAAGGAATCTGCCTGCAGTACAGGAGACCAGGTTCAATTCCTGGGTCAGGAAGATCCCCTGGAGAAGAAAATGGCAACCACTCCAGTATTCTTGCCTGAAAAACCACTCTTGCCTGGAAAATCCTATGGGTAGAGGAGTCTGGTGGGCTACAGTTCATATGGTTGCAGAGTCAGGCACAGCTGAGCGACTAACACTTTCACTTTTACCTATAATGGGTAAAATATTTCAGATTGCCAGCTTTGAGATTTGTCTACATAGCTGCCTGTGGTTAGCCTTCGTCCAACAGAGCCATTGATGAGAACAGGAGTTCCTTTCCATGGCTAAAAAAAAGGATTAAGGGAATTGCTCTTAAAATAAAGACAAAAAGAAAAAAGAAGAGCAGTGTTTTATCCCCTGGGTATTGTCATTTGAGAAGAGACCAGAACACAATGAAGAAGCTGAAGGACGGATGTCATTGAAACAAGAAATCTGGGCCAGACCAGCCTGGGGCACAGGGAATTGTGGATATCCAGGGCTTCTGAATGTCACTTAAAAGGGCTCCACCCGGTGCACACACCTTAAAATGATGTTCCTAATTGTTCTTCCTTTTCTTTCTGTCTTTTTTTTTTTTTCCTTTGGCAAATCACAAAGAAAAAGGGAAAAAATTGCCCAGCGGGAAGAGCCAGCTGCCGAGCCTGTTAGGAGAAAAAAGAATGTGGATATGATGCTAATTCTGCTTCATTTTCTCACTTTCTACGAACGGCTGGCTGGCAGGTGCACACCCTGCCCAGAGGATCTGGGGAGTTTTGATCAGGAGCAGCAGTCTGTCTGGGGGTGGCCATGTTCTCTAAAAATCTCCATTAGCAAGGGTAGGAGAAAAGAAACAAAAGCCAATATGATTTCCATCAGTTCTTTAAGGTTATTGCTCAAGAGTCGACTGGGGGAAAATAACAAGCTCTGCTCTCCTCAACTGGAGACATTCAGCTTCCAGAACACAGGCATAGTAAAGAGGAGCTGAAACATATACTGTGGTGACTGCTGGGGAAGAAAACAGGCTTCGAGTTGTACTTCTAGCAATATCCATAGCAAATGAGGGCTTTGCTCAAGCTAGTGTACTTTTCTGTCTGTCTTACACACACACACACACACACACACACACACAGCCAGAGTACCAAGATGGATCAGTAAAACCACAGTGGCCCCAAGTGTGCTCTTCATGACTTGCAAATGCTGATGCTGGGGAAGACGCAGGGGGGTGAGAATCCTTTGTTTAAAGCAAGAAGCAGAGCGTCCATTTTCCTGAGACCTTTAGATCTTCCCAGGAAGATAGAAAGCGTGTCTCACAGTTTTGTGGGTTTTTTTTTTTTTTTCCCCAGATAGGACTGTTCAGACCACGTAATCTGGCCTAACCAGTAGGCTTTGAGGCTGGGTTCTTTGTTTCACTGGAAACCATGCCAAGCGTGCCAACATTTTTTTCTTAGGATTCAGACAGTTCATGCGTGTCACCACCACTTTTCAGCTCAGACAACCACATCCTCTCCAAGGGTTGAAAGTCATGATCTGGGGTCACTTTAGGCAGTTGGGCAGCTCACACTCAGCAGTGCAGCTTAGCGTGATGGTCTCATAATTTCTTCTCCCCAAGCAAAATGAAGATGGCCTGCAGAACGAAGCTGTGAGCCCTGCCTCTGCCAGCCCTAGCTGAAATCATTCACTGTAATCATGCCCCCATGCACACGTCAGGCTTGAAAGTGATAGAAGTGTCTATCACCAGAGTGGGCAGATCAGCTGTGGGATTCAGAACTGGAACTGCTGCTGCTGCTGCTAAGTCGCTTCAGTCGTGTCCGACTCTGTGCGACCCCATAGACAGCAGCCCATCAGGCTCCACTGTCCCTGAGGTTCTCCAGGCAAGAACACTGGAGTGGGATGTCATTTCCTTCTCCAAAGCAGGAAAGTGAAAAGTGAAAGTGAAGTCGCTCAGTCGTGTCTGACTCTTAGCGACCCCACGGACTGCAGCCTACCAGGCTCCTCTGGTGGGGTGCCATTGCCTTCTCTGGGAACTGCTGCTAGAAATCCGAATGTCCGGTGTTGAGTCCTGGGCTCTTGCATACCTGTTGGGTTGAAGATGTACTTAGATCCCTGAGATACTGCCTCTCCCTGCATCAGAATCATTTAAGCTATTGTTTAAATGCAGATCCCTGGATCTCACCCCAAATTCATTACATAAGGATGGACCCTTGTGTATTTTAACACAAGGAGAATAGCCCATGAGAAAGAGCATAACAATGACTAACAACACCAGCTTTGGTGATGACCTATCCCTTCACTTAATATTTGTGTGATCTGGGGGAAAATTTGCTTAACCTTCCTCTGTCTCATGTGTCAAATGGTGATAATAACCTTAATATTCACCTCATAGAGAGGATTGAATGAGTAAATCCATGAAAGTACCTGGAACAGTTCTAGGTACATAATCAGGCTGCCATTTGTTGGTGTTTAGTCGCTAAGTCGTGTCCATCTCTTTTGTGATGCCATGGACCATAGTTCCACCAGGCTCCACTGTCCATGGGATTTCCCAGGCAAGAATGCTGGAGTAGGTTGCCACTTCCCACTCCAGAGGATCTTCCTGACTCAGGGATCAAACGTGGGTCTCCTGGTTGGCAGGTGGATTCTTTTACTGCACCACCAGGGAAGCCCAATCAGGCTTCATATATGCTGGTTGTTACTATTATTACATAACAAGTACCCATAGTAATTCCTTATAATTAAATTTGGGATTTGTAGGTCCAGTGTGGTCATCTTGGATTCTAAGTCTGTTTTTTGATCAGAGCAGCTGGATCCTCCTGGATTTAGAGCTCTGTGTTGTCCCCCTAACCTCAAATATAGACCCTCTCAACTCTCGTGTAAACCTTTCCATTCTCCTCTGGGGTACCAGGAACAGGCATCTTACCTCATTACTGCCTGTCCTTCAGTCAGAATGGGCTGGCCACTGAGAAAAGGGATGATGCTATTTGCTTCAGGAATACCCATTCTTCAAATGGAAAAAAAAAACAATTTTCTGTAATTGGGGTCCAACTATAGGATCAAAGTTCTTAATGATTTAATATATTTCAGTGTGGATAGCCATTCAAATTTAGCTGAAGCTACTTGGCTGCTTTGGACACAGTCACTTAGAACACAGCTCCTTCCCTTAAGGACCTGCCCTCAGGGTAACCCACTGTGCCACCTTACCTGGAACTCTCCTAGTTCTTGTACTGAAAGTCCCAGGTCCTAGAAAACCCCTCAGTCCCAGCTAAACCAGGATGGTTGGTCCTCTTGTGCCCTAGAGTTACTGGAGTGGGTCTCCAATAAACTGGGGCAGAAATGCCCAGCTGGACTCCTAGTTGTGAGGCAGGGATTTAACTGGGGCCTGGGATCCACCCTATTAACCTCCAGAGATAGGAAGCTCAGAGCTCAGAGACTCTCAAAGCAAGAGAGTCTCCTGACGGTGTTGGTTTAGGACACTCAGGTCTGAAATATATACCAACACTTCCTGTTTGCAGTGCTGACACAGGGCAGAATTATACTGATAGCTTCATATTTTCTGTAACTTAATAGGGATCTGAGGAATTCCACAATATGGTGCTTCCTGTATGCACTCAGAACTGGTACTCTCCAGTCTGTCATGTTTTCCGATGTCCACAGTAGCAAGAGCTGTAAATATCAATTCTTCCCTAGGTCTGGAGGTTTGTGTGCTGATTGCATTTCAGGTGGAACACGGCAGAAGGCCTTGCTTTTCTATTTCCCCAGAAGAAGAGTTTTGGGAGGAAGAAAATAAGGATCGAGGTTTTATAGAGCTGTAGAAATTACACAGGTTGCCAAGGTAATTAATCAACATCCAAAGACAACATAAAATCTCATCCTGTGCCCGTACATATATGCCTCTAGCCCCAGTAGGCGTGAGTCATAATATCGAAATGAAGGGAATTACCTGAAGGAAATTGCCTGAATGGGACTGTTATAAGAGGAGGGTAGGGCTTACTTAATTAAAGCACAGTTTAATTAATGCTATAACTTAAGGAGATGGAGTGAGGGCCATGCAATCATTTGGGAGTATGAGAGGTCTGGCTGCTGGATAACAATTTCACGTCATTGGGAGGGGTGATGGGGAAGGCATGATTAAATGCAGAAGCAGGCTGATAAATGAATCATTGGGGAAGTGCATTTTTAACTAAATGGAAATGAGTCCAGGAAGAGTGGGGAAAAAAATCATTATAATTATCATTGTAGGGCTTTGTTAGGGAGAAGAGAGAGGATGGTCTGTGGGTCAGAATGATAGCTGAATGGCTGAGCTCTGGGGTCTGCCTTACTCAACGGGACCCCCGATGAACCTGGGTACCGTCCAGGAAGTGGTAAACCCCTACCGACAGAAGGGCTGCTTGCAAAGACCCGGGGTCTCCTCTAGCCTTGGGCTCACATCCTACTCCGTGCCACCGCTGCAGTCTGGAGGTCTCCAGGAAACCACCGGCTGCCCTAAGTGCAACATCCCCACCAGGCTGCCCTCTCCCGTGCCTAATCCTGGGCAAGCACTTCTAGTTTCTCTCTCTCTCTCTTTTTAACACTTGTCAACTGGGAAGAAAAATTCTCATTTGTTACCAACCTCAAAATAAAACTGTACAATAAAACAACATATAAAAGTGTCAGCAAGGGAAGAGATTTATCTGGTCAAAGATGAAGATGAGAATAAGAATATGCAGTATTGTGTTTCACTTTAAGAGAACTGTCCAAAGTGAATGAGAATGAGAAAAAAGAGGAAAGTCCTTAACCCATCCTTAGTCTAATCATAATATATTCCTGAATATATATATATAAAGTGAAAGTCACTCAGTCGTGTCTGACTCCTTGCAACCCCATGGACTGTAACCTGCCAGGCTCCTCCATCCATAAAATTCTCCAGGCAAGAATACTGGAGTGGGTTGCCATTTCCTTCTCCAGGGAATCCTCCCAATCTTGGGATCGAACCTAATTCTCCTGCATTGCGGGCAGATTCTTTACCATCTGAGCTACAAGGGAATCCCCATATATATAGATAGATATAGATATATCTACCGACTACCTACCTACTGAACAATTTTCAAAGTTTATTGATTTGGCTGTGCTGAGTCTTCATTGCCGTGTGGGCTTTTCTCTGGTTGTGGCGAGTGGGGGCTCTTCTCTAGCTGCAGTGTGCTGGCTTCACATTGCGGTGGCTTCTGCTGTGGAGCATGGCCTCTAAGCACCGGTTCAATAGTAGTGGGGCACAGGCTTAGTTGCTCCATGGCACGTGGGATTCTCCCAGATCAGGGATCGAACCTGGGTCTCCTGCATTGGCGTGCACTTTTTCTTCCACTGAGCCACCAGGGAAGCCTTCTACTGAATATTCACTATCTCTCTAGTTATCTATACTATCAGTATGGACTCATAATTCCAGTTTAAAACAGTAGATTATTATCCAGTATGGTTCTTATTTATTCTGATGCTCAAATTATCCCAGATTTAGCCAATGGGAACCCCTTCAAAGCAAGGTTGGCATTTAAACCAATATCTGGCCACTAGATGTGTGGATCGCTTTTAGGTCCTCTTAGCAGACAGTACCAGGAAACACTGGAGAAGGAAATGGCAAACTACTCCAATATTCTTGCTTAGAAAATCCCATAGACAGAGGAACCTGGTGGGCTACAGTCCATGAGATTGCAAAGGACTGTACTCGATTGAGCACACACTCACACTAAGAAATATATGTATTTTTATATTTGAAATGACGAGTTTGTACTGATACTCAATGATGTTTGCCCTTCCTTTAGCCTTTCTACTGCATTCCACTATCACTTGTAAGTAACAAGTTTCATTGCTTTATGATTCATCTTTTTGGTGATTTTCTCCCCCAAATTTCAGATTTATGTATGTTTTGTGATTTTCCCTCATTTCTTACACAAAAAGATACTGTATCATATAAAATCTTTTGCATCTTGTTTTTTTAATTTAACAATACATCCTGGAAATCATTCCATGTAAGTTAAAAAAGGTCTTCCCAATTCTTTTGTCCAGCTGCATAGTATTCCTCTCTGTGCATTTTCCATAGTATTAACCAACTTCCTATGCTTGGGCATTTAGGTAATTGCCAATAATTTGCCATTACAAACAATGAATAACATTATGATTGTGTATTTTTGTGTTGTTGTAGGTGTATCTTCAGGATAAGTTTATACAAGTGAGATTGCTGGACTGGTTAAAAGGTGGATAAATATGGCATTTTGGTATGTATTGCTAAATTTCCCTCCATTGGTTTACCATTTTTGCATTTCTTCCAGCAATGAAGGCGCAAAAGAGAGAGAGAGCACCTGTTTCCCCAGTCTTAGCCAAAAAAGTATATCGTTAAACTTTTAATTTTTTCCTATCTGATAGAAAGCCTAGTATTATGTATTTGTATAGACTATAGCTTTGATTTTAAAATCTCTGCATCTGATATGATATATTGTTATCTTTTTTGTCCATTAAGTCTTTCTGAGGCTTATCCATTATATAATTTTTTTCAATGACCCAGCGTGTAGTCTCTTTTTAAATGTATGTTTGTATAAATGAGATATGTTAAAGAAAGTGCATATCAGTGGATGGAATATAGTAGAAACAGGGCAATGTTTGGAGTCAGACAGACCCGAGCTTGATTCCTTTCACAACTTAAGAGCCGTGAAGCCTCAGACAAATTCCTCATCTTCTCTGATATTCAGTAGCCTCATTTGCAAATTGAAATAATAATAAAAATCTGCCTTCTTGTATCTGTGGGTTCCACATCTGTGGATTCAACCCAACTCTGATCAAAAATGTTTTTAAAAACTCCAGAAATTCCAAAAAACACAAAACTTTGAATTTGCCATGTGCCAGCAACTATTTATATAACATTTATATTAGATTAGATATTATAAGTAAAATAGAAATGATTTAAGTATATAAAAGGATGTGTATAGGTGATATGCAAATACTGAGACATTTTATACAAGGGACTTGAGCACTGGAGGATTTTGGTACCCACGTCCTGGAACCAATCCCCTAAGGATACCAGTTTGTAATTTTGGAGAGATTAGAAAATGGAAAAGAACCTGACACATTGTAGGTACTCATTATAAGGAAGATGATATTCTTTTTGCTCTTAACTTCGTTATTCCCTTCTTGGGACCATTTTTTTTTTTTTCTCAGAAATCTTTCCTTTATAGCTTAGCATGTGTTTTTCATTTTTATTTAAACAATTGAAGTTTATAAATTTATTTCTAAATTCTGCTTGGCCTCATTTCATGATTTGATATGTATTTGTATTCCCATTATTTTCTAAATGATATATTTTTGTATTATTGATTTCCTCTTTGATCTCATGGTTATTAGGAGACTTAAAAGAATTCCAAATGGTTAGGTGTTTTATGGTTATAAGTTAAGTAAATTGCTTTTAGCTTTACTGCACTGTGGCTAGGGAATGTGGCCTATTGAATTTCTGTTATTTAATTTATTGAGATTTTCTTCATTTCTGACCCTCCAGACTCCTCTGTCCCTGGGGATTCTCCAGGCAAGAATACTGGAGTGGGTTGCCACTCCCTCCTCCAGGGGACCTTCCTGACACAGGGATCAAACCGACCGACGTCTCCTGCATTGCAGGCAGATTCTTTACCATTTGAGCCACCAGGGAAGCCTGACCATATGATTATTTGGTAAATATTCCATGGATCTCTCAAAAAGAGAAAATCTATTTTCTGTGGAAGAGAGCAGACTCAGGGGTTCCAGCTATGTTAAAATTCAGATACAATTGACAGAGCATGAAGTTAGGCAACACTGGCCATATGCCATATGTGGCCAGAAGCTCTATGGGGAACAATGTGAAGTATGTCCAAACTGGGATTTAGGTACATGTGCTAAGTCTCTTCAGTCGGGTCCGACTCTTTGTGACCCCATGGACTGTACCCCGCCAGGCTCCTCTGTCCATGGGATTCTCCAGGCAAGAATCCTGGAGTGGGTTGCCATGCCCTCCTTCAGGGGATCTTCCCAATCCAGGGGTTGAACCCATGTCTATTATGTCTCCTGCGTTGGCGGGCACGTTCTTTACCACTAGCACTTCCTGGGACACCCAAGTGGGATTTATGTATACGTAGGCACATTTAGTGGATTGGCATGTTGGGAAGTTAATTCAGCTTGCTGGGTGGAATTAGACAGTTAAATAAAAGTACCGTAAGAGAGAGCAGCATCAGGCCTGTGGGCTAGACTCTCACCAATCTCTCTGGTAGGGGAACTGATCTTGGAGCAAGGCTGTGCTACCATGGGCAGACATCTAGCAATACCAATGAGCCCTGGAGTTTAAATAACCTTCCCGGAAGCTCTGTCGGTAACTCCATGGTCTGAGAAGTGGAAGTGAAAAGTTTGTCACCAGAGCCTAGGAAGTGTTGTTCTTTTCTCTCTCCCACCCCTATATTAAGGGCATCCACAGAGTGGATCAGTGCTACAACCCAGTAGAAACCTCTGTTACAGAAACCAGTGAGGTTTTGTCATGCCGGTATGAACTGTTCATGAGGCAACTCCCTTCCTCTGTCAGGGGAGGGGCCTGAGTGCTGGTCCACTAGCTCTACGTGGGAAGCCCAGTCTCTGCTGTACAATGAAGTAATATATGTATATGTATATATCCCCTCCCTCTTACACCTCTCTCCCATCCCCCTATCTCACTCGTCTAAGTCATCACAGAGCACCCAGCTGAGCTCTCTATGCTATACAGCAGCTTCCCACTAGCTAGCTATTTTACACGTGGTAGTGTATATATGTCAGTGATCAAGGAATAATAGCTTTCTTAAGATGCAATCCACATGCTAGACTCGCCCTTTTAAAGTACATGATTTAATGGTATCGGTATATATTAATAAGAATATGCAACCATAATGACTGTGCAGTTTTAGAACATTTTCATCACCTCAAGAAATCTCATACCCGTGAGCAGTCACCCCCATTCCCTTGTCACCCTGGCAACCATTAATATACTTTCAGTCTCAATGGGTTTGCCTATTTTGAACATGTCATCTGGAAGCATTCATCTTAAGTGAATCAAAGAGCTGAGGACTAAAGTGTCTATTTAAGTCCAGAGCACCTTACCCTTCATGCTCTACTGCTTTTTGTCCTAAAAACACAGGGACCAGCTGGTACAAAACCACACCCTGGATCCCATCCCTGGGAAGATTATAAAGATCTACATATATATATTTGCATATATGTGTACATATATACATATACATCTATTACTATGCAAATATATAGTATTATTTTAAAGTTACATTCTCAGATGCTTTATTATACTTGGGAGCATCTGTTTGCTGTGTCATAGGCTGATGTGGCTATAAAAATTGTGTTTCTACATTACCTCTTTATTCTAATGGTTTTTGCTCCAGGTCTTGTGTTGTTGTTTTCTCTAATAGATGACACTTTGTTATCGTTATGGCGTTCGTCTTTTCTTGTGTTTTTCTATAGATGTATTGTTTGATACACTGAGGGTACAGTACATAGCAGAAGCACACACACGTGCACACACATCCAAAGATTCTTCCACATCCCATCCATCACCCTTGTACTTGTGATCTGTCACAGTTGTGTGTACTCTTGACAAGGTGTGAGAGGATCGTATGCTATCTTTATATGACAGGGGAGAGAAATAATATTTCTCAGTGTAAATGCTGCTGTCTTTTAAAATGTGGACACTTAGTGTCTCTAAAATCAGACTCATTGGTCCATAGATCTTCATGTTAATGTTTTTCACCGTAGTTTTCAACAATTCCTGGTTAATCAAGTTATCACTTTTTTGCAATAATGGGACTGTTGGATACTTTTGGGTGTGGGAATGTACAGAGGAGGTTTGCCTCCTGATGTGATCACATAATGTTCTATAATAGTTGTGTTAAAACACCAGGATTTCCCTGGTGGTCCAACGGCTAAGAATCTGCCTGCCAATGCAAGGCACATGGGTTTGATCCCTGGTTGGGGAAGATTCCACATCCAAAGGGGCAACTAAGCCTGTGTGCCCAACTGCTGAGCCAGCATGCTGCAAGTACTGAAGCTCATGTGTCTAGAGCCCTTGCTCTGCAACAAGAGGAGCCAGCATCACAAGAAGCCCATGCCCTGCAACTGGAGAGATGCCCCCACTCATTGAAACTAGAGAAAGTTCATGCACAGCAACAGAAACCTAGAGCAGCCAAGAATAAATAAATATTTTATATATATATATATATATATATATATTTACCATCTTCAGACTACTAGGGTGGAGAATCTTTGAATATCTGTTACAGTACTCAGAAAACAGAATGCTGCTGCTGCTAAGTCGCTTCAGTCGTGTCCAACTCTGTGAGACCCCATAGACGGCAGCCCACGAGGCTCCCCAGTCCCTGGGATTCTCCAGGCAAGAACACTGGAGTGGGTGGCCATTTCCTTCTCCAATGCATGAAAGTGAAAAGTGAAAGGGAAGTCACTCAGTCGTGTCCGACTCTTCACTGCCCCATGGACTGCAGCCTACCAGGCTCCTCCATCCATGGGATTTTCCAGGCAAGAGTACTGGAGTGGGGTGCCATTGCCTTCTCTGAGAAAACAGAATGAATCCAGGTAATTACTGGGCAAGTTAAGATGACTAAAACACCACATCAGTTTCCAAAACACAAGTGGATGATGATCTACAGAGTCTGAGTCCCTTCTTTTCTAATGAGCTTTCAAGTTTCTTTCCTGCTATTAACATGGAACAGGTATAAGATCTGGGCTTGAGAGGTGCCCAGATCTAATCCTAGAGATTCTGAAGCACTTTGTAAGTAGCTGCTGGGCTGCCTGTAGGAAAGAGCTTGTATCCAGCAGTGTCTTCAGATCGGCGGTCATCATGAGTGCCAACAGTTCTAGCCATTGGAAGTATGGGACATTTTGATATAGCTGTTGTTGATCTGTCAGCAGAGATCTGAATACTTCAGACACATGAATTTTCCTGCCGTTCAGATGCACTGTCAGATCAAACTTGCCTGAAAAGAGGTAACAGATGTGCCAAGACCAGGACTTGATGATGAGATGCAAGATTGCCTTGTCTGACTTGAAAAGGAAGATGGAAAAATGCATACCTTCTATAGATGGGTTTGACTTCAAAAAATATCTTTGCAGACTCCCCAAAATAGTACACATGGAACAGGAAATCTTCTGAATTACTGCAACACGTAAAGCCGTGGTAGTGGCAAAGTTCGGGCTCCCCTGAAAGTGACCTGTCAGCACACAACATTCAAAAAGAAGCTGGGGAATCTAGAGACATGGTACTGATGAATCTATTTGCAGGGCAGGAATAGAGACACAGACGTGGAGAATGGACTTGTGGACACAGGGTGGAAGGGGAAGGTGGGATGGAGTGAGAGTAGCATCGACGTATATACGCTACCTTGTGTACAACGGATAGCTAGTGGGAAGCTGCCGGAGAAGGCAGTGGCACCCACTCCAGCACTCTTGCCTGGAAAATCCCATGGGCGGAGGAGCCTGGTAGGCTGCAGTCCACTTGGTCACAAAGAGTCAGACAGGACTGAGCGACTTCACTTTTACTTTTCACTTTCATGCATTGGAGAAGGAAATGGCAACCCACTCCAGCGTTCTTGCCTGGAGAATCCCGGGGACAGGGGAGCCTGGTGGGCTGCCGTCTATGGGGTCGCACAGAGTTGGACACGATTGACGCGGCTTAGCAGCAGCAGCAGCAGTGGGAAGCTGCTGTATAACACAGGGAGCTCAGCTCAGTGCTCTGTGATGACCTAGAGACGTGAGATGGGGGGAGAATGAGAAGGAGGCTCCAGAGGGAGGGGATATGTGTATACTTTTATCTGACTCACATGGTTGTACGGCAGAAACTAACACATCATTATAAAGCAATTATCCTCCAATTTAAAAGAAATTTTTAAAAAAGAGGCTGAAGGAGAGGGATGTGAGCACAGGTGAGATGCCCTCAGTTACCTCCCAGAGCAGAATGGGGACTTGAGTAAAGGGGCTGAGAGCCATCCAGCCAGCAAGCACCCACCCTCTAGATTTAAAGACAACATAACCTAATTTGTACTGTCTGAGAAGTCTTGGCAAAGCTTGGGTTATAGATGAATAATAACAGTAGTTTTGAATAGAGGACATGTGTAAAACAAAAAATCACATGCTCGTCAGAATTATGTTTTGATTAGGTGCTTTTGTAGATTCGTCAAAACATCGATTGGGTAGCTCAGAGTAGGGGCAAACTTCCCATTTCCTACATTTATCACCATGGAATCAATCATCTGAGTGGGCCTTGAACAGGGAGCATTCACCTTGAAAGATTAAAGTCCAGGAGAAAAAATGTGTTTGATAGCAGAGGGAAGTCTGGCTGTCCCGTTGCCAGACATTTCAAAGGGGAATTTACCTTGGTGATTTAACCACACCGTCCAGGGTCTGGCTCTTTTGTTTTCCAGGTTCAAAACCTGAGAAAATTGGTTTTGTCAGCACGCTGGGGCAAGATCAGTTTATCGGGCCCCTCAGTCATACTAACCGAGTTCACAAGAGACAGATGTGTAAATCAAAACGCCATTTTATTAATTTACAACGACAAGTAGAATCGGCCAGGAGATCAGACACACTCTGTTTCAAGCACATTCTCTCCCTGTGGTGAAATCTATGTGGGAAGTCAAATTATCTGAAGACAGCCAGGCAGCCTGGAATCTGAGCGAGAAGAGGCAGCTGTCTGATTGGAATGTAGAGGAAGCTGGATGCTTGGCTCTTCATCAAAGGGATTTACCTGGAGGGAATCGGAAGACTGAATTCTCAGGCAGGTCACTACCCCAAGCACAGACCAGGGCGTTCCCAACTCCCTCTAGCCGTGGACACAGCTTTGTCCCGAGATGGCCACACCTCTGGGTCGTCTCCACCAGCGCCAGTTCCACTGACTAGCTTACAGCCCCGTCACCTAGTGAGGCTGGAACATGGGCCATTGTCCCTAAGCGACCTTAACCTAGGGTTGGCAGTGCCTGTCACACTCTGTTGAGGTTAGGAAGCCTTATATAATCGTATGTGATCAGTGTGTAGACTGAACATTGCCTCCAGGCTTTGCCTGTCAAAGTCCAGGCCAGTTCCAACCAGGCAAAGGAGGCTAATGAATTGCAAATGATGGGTGATCAATGCCTTTATTTCAGAACAGGGGCTGCCTCTTCCCTGCGAACCACTGGCTGTTCAAATTGAACCAGAGATGCTGCAGGAGCTGAGCTGATGAGAAGGATGGTCTCCTGCCCAGCCTCGTCCTCATGCGTAATACTTGAAATGCTCAGAATGTTAGCTGACACTTATATGAAAGGGAAGAAATAGCCTAAAGGCTATTTAGGCTATAGCAGCTCTGATTGGTTTGCCGGGACAGTTCATTCAGGGCATTCATTGCTCTGGACGCTACCCTTCGGTCTAGTGTGACTGTCTTCCGCAGTCACCCCTTCTCTAGGCACCTCTCTTACTAACAGAGTAACCCACATGAGCCTCCAGTTGATGTAAATATATTAATAAATAACAGGTCCTGAGAGCTTGTCGTTTGCCAGACTCTGCTCTGAGGCCATTGCATATTAATTCATTGACGCTCCTCAATGGTCCTGTGGAGTTTGGTACTATTGGTATCTTCATGTTACAGAGGACAAAATGGGACAGAAAAGTTAAATAGCCCAGACCCAAGGCCACTAGTTAATAAGTGACAGAATCAGAATCCCAAACCCGTCAGTCTGTCTCCCGAGTCTGTCCTTTTACCCGCAGTGTCCAACAGAGCTAAGTGGTTTCTCTAAAAAGTACTCAGCTTTCCCCATAGAACTGTTTACATTTTAGCAGATTAGACTGGCTCTTACTGAATTTCTAGGAATCTGCTTAAAGACTTCCCTGGTGGTTCAGACGGCAAAGAATCTGCCTGCAATGCGGGAGACCCAGGTTCGATCCCTGAATTGGGAAGATCTCCCGGAGCAGGAAATGGCACCCCACTCCAGTACTCTTGCCTGGAGAATTCCTTGGACAGAGGAGCCTGGTGGGCTTCATTCCATGGGGTCGCAAAGAGTCGGACACGACTGAGCGACTAACCATAGTACACCTTAAAGACTGGGATATTCTAACAACAAATATTTGACCTTCAAGTTTTACATCCTTGCATAAGCCCTTTATCTCTCTGGAACTCAGTTTGTTTAAAATGATATGGCTAGATTGCTGAGTCTCTGACTTCCCTTCCAATATTGACTGTTTGAGTGGACCATGACCTCTGCTACTATTTTGTATTTGTAAGGATTCTAACCATTTACATAAATTATTTTATTTTTCCATTAAAGTCATGAAGTCAAGAAGTAATGCTCTTATATTTCCAGAAGTAGATATCACAGTGTGGGACTTCATATGTACTGCTTATGCATTGATGAACTGATTTTCATAATCATCCTGTAAGATGGGCAGGAAATAGTATCTTCATTATACAGATGAAGAAACTGATGCTTAGAGAGCTTTAATAAATAACAGAAAATCACAGAGTTCATTTCTGGACCCCGCTTTGTTTCCATCCATCCCTCTTTGGTGTTGTAAATGTGCCTGTGTTTCTACAACAGCAGATTCTCAAGTAATAAGCGACAGTGCAGAGTGCATTTCCTAGGCAGCTGTCTGCCAGAGAAACAAGAAGATCGGTCCTGGCAAAATGCAATTTTTCTAGCTCATTTACGAGAACCAACTGAATACTGAATATTATGGGTACATATCATTTTTGAGGGGCTTCCCAGGTGGCTCAGTGGTAAAGAATCTGCCTGCCAATTCAGGAGACATGGGTTTGATCCTGGGGTTGGGAAGATCCCCTGAAGAAAGGAATGACAACCCACTCCAGTACTCTTGCCTGGGAAATCCCATGGACAGAGGAGCCTGGTGGGCGACAATCCATGGGGGTTGCAAAAAGTTGGACATGACTGAGCACTCACACATGACATTTTTGCGGAGTTGGTAGCAAAAGATGAACATTCATTGCTCCTTTTTGACTGCATTTGAAATCCTCAGTGTTGAACAATGACTCATGCAAGGTCACCAGGAATTGAATGCAATGAAAAGATAGCTCCAGTGATTCAGACTTCAACATTATAGCATATCCACCTTTTGTTATGGGCTAAAATAGTCCAGATTTCTGCAAACTCCAAATCTAATGGGGATGAAAAGAGCTCATCAAGAATTGGATTCATACTTTGATTAATTAGGGTTTTATATGTGATCATTAATGACTTTCACCACCAAAGATTTTCCAAAGAGATACTCTTTGAGCAAGGAGGAAAGTGAGTGCTAATGATCTTAAGATCATTCTAAAGTTTTATTCCCGGAGGCTCTGTTCTCTGGGAGTTGTTCAGCTCCTCCAAGCTTCAGATTCTCCAGACTTCAAAAGGAATGTTGGCCTCAGATGGGATGATCTGATGGGAAAATAAAGCCCTATGAATACATCAACCCTAATTATCAGCACGAAGATCTTCCTTGGAGATCCTTGGGTATGGGAAACGTGACAGGAGGAAAGGGCTGAATGAGAAGAGAAAGTTGGAGAGTCACTTTAGCTGGAAAGCATAATGGGCAGCTTGAACTCCTGTGGCCCATGGAAAAGAAAAGTCTAGAAACACATCTGGCTATTAGGGGCCCATACGCTTGATTTTTTTCTCAGCGAAATGGCTAGGCACCTCTGCAACTGCTGTTTTTTCAGAAATGCCTTTGAGGGGCAAAAAATAAATATCTAGACATAGTTGTAATGGGATATTTCTTATCCCATTCACCCACAGAAGTTTGTGCACTCATCTGATTTTGAGCAACCTGAGGGCAGGGGGCCAATATGTTACCTGTTACCATTATTGTCGCTGTAGTGACAGAACAGTAAAGGACTTGGAAATACAGGTAGTATTTTCCTATTCACTCCAATACTTTGGCCACCTGACATGAAGAGCCGACTCATTGGAAAACACCGATGCCGGAAAGATTTTAGAGGTGAGATGAAGGTTGGCTCTACAAAACTTATGAAAATTCAAAATTTGGTGTGTGATGTGTAGATCGAGCTGGGTTAGTGACCCTTTGGGTAGGCATGGGTTGTATGGCATGAAGAAAGGGTCGTGCCACGTGCTCAGTTGTGTCTGACTCTTTGCGACCCTGTCGACTGTAGCCCGCCAGGCTCCTCTGTCCTCCACTACTTCCCGTTCCATATATTAGGCACAATTATATGATCAAAATGAAATAACCAGCACATGGGCTACCTGTCTAGTATTTTGAAAGCATGTTATTGCTTATTCTAATTGAAATGCTAAAGTTAAAGATGCATGCAACCTATTTTCTTTTTGAAGGAAAATTTGTCTTACTGTTTTATGCAAGTGGATAAAATATGCTCATAAAACAATCCGTTCTGAGAAAGGCAAATGTTTCAGGGAAATTTCAGTGGGATAAGTTCTTTGTGGTTTTATTACCTAACCCTCTGTAAAAATGACTGAAAAGACAAAAGGTATTAAAGAGGGGAATGGTTCCAAATATAGAGGGAACCAGAATAGCTGAACAGGAATTTATTATTAAAGGAGATTTATGCAAATCTCAAGAGCACCTTAAAAGTTAATCTTAAAAAAATCCTTTTAGTCTGAGAAGATTATGCTTAAGAAAATCTTTTTGAGTAAATCCATGGGGAAAAATAGTTTAATTTCCTAATTTAAAGGAAAATAGTATACATTTGTAATAGAAGTTTAGGATTTATTGTTTTAGGTGAACTCACACCCCAAACTATTTTTCTTTGATATATCCTGCCTGTGTATTTTCTAGGTTATTTGAAAACATTCTTATTTCAGCTAAAATACATAATTAGTTACAATGAATCATCCAAACCTTTTTAAGCAAAATACTATATTAGAAAAGAAACCTGTTCTTTTTGAAGGATAAGCCAATTAAATGATGGATTGTTAGAGTTCATAGAGTAACAAATGATGGGATCCAAGTACACATAAAGCAATTATGACAAGTCTCATTATTTGTTGATTCATACTCACTCACCTGACCTGCCTCTTGAGAAATCTCTGTGCAGGTCAGGAAGCAACAGTTAGAACAGGACATGGAACAATAGATTGGTTTCAAATCGGAAAAGGAATATGTCAAGGCTGTATACTCTCACCCTGCTTATTTAACTTATATGCAGGATACAACTGAGCGACTTCACTTTCACTTTTCACTTTCATGCATTGGAGAAGGAAATGGCAACCTACTCCAGTGTTCTTGCCTGGAGAATCCCAGGGATGGGGGAGCCTGGTAGGCTGCCATCTATGGGGTCGCACAGAGTCGGACATGACTGAAGTGACTTAGCAGTAGCAGCAGAGTACATCATGAGGAATGCTGGGCTGGATGAAGCACAAGCTGGAATCAAGATTGCTGAGAGAAATATCAATAACCTCAGATATGCAGATGACACCACCCTTATGGCAGAAAGCGAAGAACTAAAGGGCCTCTTGATGAAAGTGAAAGAGGAGAGTGAAAAAGTTGGCTTAAAGCTCAACATTCAGAAAACGAAGATCATGGCATCTGGTTCCATGACTTCATGACAAATAGATGGGGAAACAATGGAAACAGTGAGAGACTTTATTTTGGGGGGCTCCAAAATCACTGCAGATGGGGACTGCAGCCATGAAATTAAAAGATGCTTACTCCTTGGAAGAAGAGTTATGACCAACCTAGATAGCATAGTAAAAAGCAGAGATGTTACTTTGCCAACAAAGGTCTGTCTAGTCAAAGCTATGGTTTTTCCAGTAGTCATATATGGATTTGAGAGTTGGACTATAAAGAAAGCTGAGTGCCGAAGAATTGATGCTTTTGAACTGTGGTGTTAGAGAAGACTCTTGAGAGTCCCTTGGACTGCAAAGAGATCCAACCAGTCCGTCCTAAAGGAAATCAGTCCTGAATATTCATTGGAAGGACTGATGCTGAAGCTGAAAATCCAATTCTTTGGCCACCTGATGCGAAGAACTGACTCATTGGAAAAGATCCTGACGCTGGGGAAGATTGAAGGCAGGAGAAGAAGGGAATGACAGAGGATGAGATGGTTGGATGGCATCTCTGACTCAATGAACATGAGTTTGAGTAAACCCTGGGAATTGGCGATGAACAGGGAGACCTGGCGTGCTGCAGTCCTTGAGGTCGCAAAGAGTCAGACACGACTGAGCGACTGAACAGAACTGAACGCTTACTCTAATCAACTAAGAAGGAAATAAGCTACCAACATGTAGAAATGTGAATTTTAAGCATTTATGTATCTCCTAGTTCCTGTACAGCGTTTTAATGAAGTGAAAAATCATTATCTTCAACACCAGACACATGCTCCCAGTATGCCTTCCTCAGAAGCTCAGATGGCTGTGTGCCACTGTCTCTTCTACTTAGACCTTTAAGATTAAAATAGACCAGGTCAAGAAATTTCAGAATTGGGAGGATTTTCAAAGATGATTACAAGAGCTGTAGTTTATAGAATGCTTACTGTGTTCAAGTGACTGTGGGAAGCCCTCACCATGCATTATCTCATTCAGTTCTCGAACAGTACTAAATCAGCATTGTTAGCTCCAAGCGTCTTGTTCAAGTGCTAAGTCGTGTCCTACTCTTTGCAACCTGATGGACTGCAACATGCCAGGCTCCTCTGTCCTTCCTCCATTATCTCCCAAATTTTGCTCAAATTCATGTCCTTTGAGTCAGTGATGCTTCAGTCTTACAGATAAGAAAATGAAGGCTTTGAGAAGTAAATGCCCCAAAGTCTAAGGCTGTTCAATGGTGGAGCTGGAATTAGGATACAAGTCAGACTCCGGGTCTCCTCTGAACCTGAACATTGCATTACTACGTTCTATTATGCATTTGACGTTTTCTTACAAAAATCCCATCCGTGATCCTAGCCCATGTTTGAGGATTTTCATGATATTGTGAGCCCCGTAAGACCCAGAGATGGTATAAATTTTTCTTATAATTGTATGCAATATATATGGCACAGTCTTGACAGCTGTTCATATTTGTTAAGTGAATAAACTCCCCTTATGTGCATATCAAGCTTTCTTGTGTCTAGAGCTTCAAAGAATTAATTTAATCATATAATTCTTCCAATCCATTAAAAAACATAGCTTTTAACAGATGAGAAAACATAAGCCTAAAAAGATTGAATGAATTGGCCAGTATCCCACAGCAGTTAGTGGCTTATATTTCTCTCCCAGGTCTACGCTTGGTGCTAAAAGATGTTTATCCACTCTCTGATTTTCCGTCTGCCTTCACCCGTCTCTCCGTCGTTCCATGCCTTTCCATGTCCCTCTTCACCTTTTTCTTCTGCAAGCCAGAGAGCAGAGAGCAGAGACTGTATCATTTTGTGTGGCTTGAATCATCTCTACATCCCAGAACCTAGAAGTCTCCTAAAATATTGATTGCTTAAGTGGATGAATCACTAATGAAAACATAATTTTTTATCTAAAACACCATTATTGCTCCCTCCCTTTTTAGAGCCAAGACCACTCTCTGCCTTATAAATGTTTCTGTAGTTTGGAATTACAGAATGTAATTCTGTCATGTAAAAATGAATTTGTAAGCCATACTTGCATGAAACAGCATGAAAGCGGCAGAAAGAACACTCACTTGATGTAATTCAATGACCTTGTAGGTCTGTAGTATTTGTTGTTTTCAGTCCCTGAGGAACTGCATTTGTTTTACCTTATTTTCCTCTTTGTCTCCTTGATGAGTGTAGATGAGTATACTGTTCAGAACTGTGGGCTTAGATTTGCGTTCTAGAGAATTTCTAAAACAATGAAGATCTTTGCACAGATGGGGTGAGGATATGTATATTTTCACCTTTCCTGAAAACAGCTGGCAGTCCTACACATGTGGCTCTTTGGGTTCTATGGCATAATGAAAGGGATTTCCTTCCCCCTACAAATTGCAAGGCATTCCTTCTGTAAAAAGATGCAGGCCGTGTACTGTAGCAGGTGCAGAATTGGTGGTGGTCCTCCAGCTCTAAGGACCATATTGCAGGTCTTTCCATATTGCATGCTTAGGAATGCCCTTTAGGAAGATTTCAAGGATAAATTTGGGAAGCAATAGAAGGCTAACACCTTGTGCCCATATGCAAATAAGCTAATATGTGGGTGTTCTTGGCAGGGTCCTCTCCTTGTTTTGGCAATGAAATGGTTAAAGCACCTCTAATGATTCCTGCCAAATTCTGCCCCAAAGTATGGCTGCAGGCAACATTAGACATCTGCTATAAGGTAGCTACGCCAGCATTAGCTATGGGAATGGAGAAAGTATCTCAATACTGAACAAATTCAAGAACGTCTTTAATTCAGAGTGAAACCACACGTGCACCCCTGTTTTCAGGACAGCACTAGCCTGTTTCTTGAAGAAAACCCCAGATATTTCTGAGTCTCGTGTCTGTCAGCACCTTCTTGCCTTTGTTGTTTAGTCGCTAAGTTGCATATGATTCTTCTTCGATCCTGTGGACTACAGCCCATTAGGCTCCTCAGTCCATGGAATTTTCCCAGCAAGAGTACTGAAGTGGGTTACCATTTCCTTCTCCAGGGGATCTACTTCACCCAGGGATTGAACCGACATCTCCTGCATTGGCAGGCAGATTCTTTAACACTGAGCCACCAGGGAAGCCCTCTTCCTACCCTGCCTGCCCACAAAGACGTCTATGCTGGCAGGCTGCATACACGTGCATGAGTCAGTGGGGGCATCTCAGGACATCTCACCCTTTAATGTGAAGGGCTTCCAGAGATGAGAAGTTTAGTCTCTAATCATTCTATGTAATGCAAAAAAGCAGGGGTGAGGGAAGATAATTACCCCTTCCACCCCGGAAGTGTAGCAGAACAAGTCTGAGGCAGGTGAAGCTAAAAGCCTGTGTCACCCGGTGCTATTTGTAAAAGTGGGGAAGGCGAAGGAAGGGGAGAGGAGTCACTTAAATTGTCAAATTAAGTCTGGGCTCTAATGCCTTCCTTTCTCAGTTCTCTCAGCCCTCATTATGTCTGCCTCATTTGACAGTGGAAAGGGCAGTGTCCCAGTTCTCCATAATTTTTCCTGGTAATTCTGACTGTTAAGATTTTCTAGGTCATTGTCATAATGGACCGCTTTTCTTCCTTGTCCAGCAAGTTGCACTATCTTTCTCTCGTACAACATGCTGGGAGGATGTGGAAGTATAGTTGCCAGAGTTGGGGGGGAGCCATCATTGCACAGCACTGAACAGCTTAAAAGGCACCATGCGAAGTGTCCCTATTTTATGGATGAGGAAAGAGAAGAACTGTGATACTGAATGACTCGGCCAGGGCCACCGGGCTCTTGAGTGGCCGAGGGGGCTGGAACCCAGGTTTCCCAATTCAGTGATCTTACTAAGTATGTTCTCCAAAAGTAGTGTCTTCCCAACAAGTTTCCTTTGCTCCTTTTATTTTTAAATTTATTTTATTGACATATAGTGATTTGCTCTGTTGTGTTAATTTCTGCTGTATAGCAAAGTGATTCAATGTTACATATATATATTCTTTTTCATATCCTTTTCCATTATGGTTTATCATAGGGTATTGAATATAGTTCCCTGTGCTGTACAATAGGACCTAGTTGTTTATCCTTTCTATGTATAATAGATTGCATCTGCTAGTCCCAGACTCCCAATCCATCCCTCTCCCACCCTCCCTCCCCCTTGGGAACCACAAGTCTGTTCTCTGTACCCATGTGTCTGTTTCTGTTTCATAGATAAGTTCATCTGTGTTAATATTTTAGATTCTACATATAAGTGCTATCATATACTATATGTCTTTTTCTTTCTGACTTAATTCACTTAGTATGATAATCCATAGGTCTATCCATGTAGCAGCAAAGGGCATGATTTCCTTTTTTATGGCTCAGTAGTATTCCACAATACACCACATTTTCTTTATTCATTCATCTGTCATTGGGCATTTAGGTTGTTTCTATGTCTTGGCTATTGTAAATAGTGCTGCTATGAATATTCAAGTGCAGGTTATCTTTTCAAATTATAGTTTTGTCCAGGTATATGCCCAGGAGTGGGATTGCTGGATCATTGTCAACACTATTTTCAGTTTTTCTGATGAACCTCCATATTGTTTTCCATGGTCGTTGTAGCAGTTTACATTCCCACCAATGATGTAGGAGGGTTCCCTCTTCTCCACACCCTCTGCAGCATTTGTTATTTGTAGATTTTTAAATGATGGCCATTCTGAGCCATGTGAGGTCTTAGCTCATTTAGTTTTGATTTTCATTTCTCTAACAATTAGTGATGCTGAACATCTTTCATGTTGTTCCTTTTTGGGGTGGTATGTTGTCCTGGTGGTTAGGACTATAATGAAAAGGCAAGACCATGACCACCAACAATCACCATGTTGGGGTGACTCCTTTGGTATGTGTGGGTGGGTGGCTGGGACCTACTTGTGTTGCCCTAAATAAGCATGCACTTTCACACAGCTCCAGTCTTGTGGAAGATGAATCTTCAGTGAATTAACAGGTAAATACTATCCCTTGTCCGGCACCCAGCCCACTTTCAAGCATCTGTAGCCAGTGCTGCTGGCCTGAACTCCGCGGCCAAGGAAAGCAGATGGCTTTCAAACACTGATTAATCACTACTCTTCCTTCTCTTAGGCTTCCAGCTGTGGTTCACTTCTCCTTCCTGGCATGGAGTCATTTCTGCCCATTTCTTTTCTTCCTGGCCAAAATGTGAGAAGCACTCCTGCCTTTTACTAAATCTCTTTGGTTATTGGCTCCATGTTGCTGGTGGTTGGCATCACTTTTTAGCCCATCTCAAAGCCACCCTTAGGCTGTAATCGTCATCTGTTACAGTGTGAAGACAATCTATGCTTACCTAGCTCTTTGACCCCTGACTGCATGGTGTGGTCAGTATGAAGGAGGAAGTCAAGCTGAAAGGAAACCTCTATGGATCAAAGAAGTCTTCCTGTATGTCTCCTAGAGTTGCAGGAGAACAGGCTCCTTTGGGCTTTTTAGCTTCTTGTTTAACCTCATTTCAAAGTCACACAGTATATACAAAACCAAAATGGAGGAATCCACGATGAAACCTTAGAGTCTGGTGAATTGTTGGTCAGATTTATTAGTGCTGAAATAGTACATCTTGCCACACAGTTTTGGAGGTGCCGCAACTTTCTTAACCCCCTCTTTTCTCTAAGCAGTGGCTCTGAATCAGAGATGTTCATCTGGATTGCCTTGGGGATTCCGTCATAAGACTTGTGTTCAACCCCCACCCTGAAAGTTGATTAGGGTCAAAGCATTTGTGTTTTGGAACATCTATCCAGGTGATTTTGGTTAAGAAGCATTGCTCTAAAGGGATATCTCTAAGGTAAAAGAGACTGCACACTACTAATTAAAAAAAATAAAAACTCTGGATACCTGGGTGTGTATTCTGGCCTCGGCTATGGGGAGACCATATAATTTATTGTCCACATCAGGATACATTTGAGAGTAAAAGAGGGAGCTGTTAATAACTGTGTCGGGACAGGAGGCATAAATTGAAACTGTCCAGACAAACCAGTCACCCTACTCATTAGTCAAATGAGAGATTGGAATAGACAACTCTGAGGTTCCTTTCCGATTTATGATTCTATAATTCATGATCGCGGGGACAAGTACAAAATATGTTTTCATTCCAAATGCATGCAGGATGGAGTTTGGGCATCAGCTACTCTCAGGGAAGCTGAGATGACAAACATCTGCAGCTTAGAGGCTGAGACCTGACAGCACTGAGCCTGAGAGGCCTGGGAGATGAACCCAATAGGAGTGGGTGACCTTCCCAGAGCAAAAGCATCAAGAGACGTGTGTCAGTAGGGATGGACCCACCACAGGGTCTGTCAGAGCCGCTGCGATTGCCCTCAGAGCACCAAGGACAGCAACAAACGAGATTTGAGGTCTGTTGACATTTACACACACGTCTGGATCCTACTCCAGGATACTCTGAGACATTTACACACATTCTATATTATCTTCCAATGTGTTACATGAAGAACTTGTACAGCTGTTTCCATGGTGCGTGTCTGCCATGTGGCACAATTAGGGATGAAGAGTTTAGGTCCATCAAATGTTCTGGTCGATTATAAGTCAGCATATAAATTATACCGTAGACAAATTACCAATTTTCTAAAAATCAAAGTGTAATATAATGCCCTTCCACAATCCCTCAAATGCTCTTCATTTTCTCTTTCATATTTTAGAAAGCACTTCAGAGCTCTGCACTGGCATAATAAAGATCATGGCACGCTGCAGCTGGGAAAGGTCAGCCTGACAGAATCCATGGTATCAATCAACAAGTTTTAGGGACTGCAGAAGTGTTAAGCTCATTATAGTCTGATCTTTGTGGCTTTTTTCTACTTTATTTTTTGTTGTTGTTGTTGGTGGTGGTGCTTATCAAGTACATATGAAAGAAAATCTTTAGACCCCAGAACATAGCGAGAGGGCCTGAGTAGGTGACACCTCCATCACAAAGAGGGTGATGGAGAGTGGGCTGAACTCTTGTTTGTGGCCTTTAAGGCATTGGGGAAATTAGTAGAACTGTGGGTAGAGAAGCACAAACAGACAGAGCAAGGAGAAGAGAAAGAGGTGGGTGAAGAAAATGAGGGGACGAAGGGAGTGAGCAGAAGGAAAGGGGAGATAGAGAAGCAGGAGAAAAGAAAGGAAGGGAGAGAGAAAAAGGAGAGGAAGAGGAAGTACAGGAAGACAAGGAAGAAGAAGGGGAGGAGGAGGAGAAGAAGGGGGAGGAGAAGTGATGGAGGAAGTAAAGAAAGGAGATACTCAAATACACAAAAGGAGAAGCAAATAGAAATATGGAAAGAGATACGAGAGAGGGGAAGAGGAGGCAGACACACACATACACACACGAGTGTGTGCACACACACATGTGTGTCTGAGTGAACAGGAGTAAATCCTAGGTTAGAATTTTCAGTTGTCAAAACCTAGAAAAGTCCTGAATCCGAACATAAGAAAGGGAATGGCTCCCATCGCTGCTGAAGCTGTTTTGATGAATACGGTCCAGCTCATTCATTTCACACGGATTTAAGCTCGCACTGTTTGAAAGGAGGTTGACGCCGGGGTGGTGCTGGAGGGGTATACTCCGAGGACTGGCAGTGATGAAGAGCTTCTCCCCCTGCGCCAGGAGGAAGCTGGCAGATTCTGAACAGCTCTGTTTCCACAACTGTGCCTGTGTCATCTGTTTGTCAGAATCCGTGCCCTGCATGTATGTGGGATATGAACACGCTTACCCCAGGATTAGAATTCTCCCGGCTGCAAATGGTTTTTGCTTTTTACTGATTCTTACCCGTGGCAGAAAGCAGCCATGCAGCAAGAAGAAATTGCTATTGTCTGGTGAGGGGTCATTTTCAGAGAGCCTTGGAGAAAGAGTTTGTCCCTGAGAATAGAGCGGGAGAGGAAGCCAAGATGTTATCTTTTGGCTCATGGGCTGACATGGGTTTATGTGGCCACAAAGGCCAGCTTGAGGCTGGAGGCTCCAGGAAGAGTTTTGAAAACAAATAGCAAATACTTGCTTTTACTTGAGCGGGGATGCTATGTGTGTTCTCATCTCTGCTTTAAGAAAGCCTTCAGGAAAATTGAGTTTGTATCCTACTGTTGTGTGAAAATTGTACAAATCTTAATTATGTTGAATTGGTTCACAATGCTTTTCAGGTCTTCTCTGAATCCTTTTACTTCTCTGAATATTCATTTTATTAATTTTTGAGAGTTTGATATTGAAACTCTTAACTACAAATCTTAATTTATCTACTTAAAAATAATTGTAATATGTAGTGGAACTGTATGTAACTTTGTTCTGTATTTTTCCAAGTTTCCTGTAAGTGTATTATCACAGTATTGTAAAGTAAAAAAATATATAATAATAATTTTAAAAATTTAAAAAAAGAAAGAAAACCCTAATGGAATAGGAGAATGCCCAGGGATGGGCAATGAGGTGATCAAGGGGTCAGAGGCCTGGGCAGAAGGGAAATACTGGGGTCTTCAGTCCAGAAGGGCAGAGATGAAGAAGGGAGGGGATGGCTGTCTGAAACGGGGAAGGGAAAGGATGGAGATTGTGTATGTGATCACAAGATTCTTGGATACCAAATGCTCAAGAGTTTTAGAGAGGTCATTTTAGCAAAAAAGAAATAAAATATGAATTTTTCAAGTGAAGAGTAACCTTAGGAAACTTGTAGATGGTGGCTAAACACCAGTAATTACCATTCCATAGACTCTCAATTGGAGAAGGCAATGGCATCCCACTCCAGTACTTTTGCCTGGAAAATCCCATGGATGGAGGAGCCTGGTAGGCTGCAGTCCATGGGGTCGCTAGAGTCGGACACGACTGAGCGACTTCACTTTCACTTTTCACTTTCATGCATTGGAGAAGGAAATGGCAACCCACTCCAGTGCTCTTGCCTGGAGAATCCCAGGGACGGGGAAGCCTGGGGGACTGCCGTCTATGGGGTCACACAGAGTCAGACACGACTGAAGCGACTTAGCAACAGCAGACTCTCAATTGGCTTTGGGCATGAGATTTCCTGATTAAATCCAAAAAGGTAGTTAATAATTTGTCTCTCCATCAGTGCTTGAGTCTGTATCCTGGTATCTGCCCTAGGACTCAGGGAATTTTCCCAACAAAATTTGGACACCTGGTGAAAGGTATAACACAGCCAAGTGGCAGGTACGGAGGAGGGAAAAGGAAGGGCAGGGTTCTGGAAGTGAGTTCAGTACATACCACGCAGAAACAGCTGGTGTAAACTGAGATGGGGAATCCTGGGATCCCGGTGCAGGGAAAGGGCCTTAGGTAATTAACGATTCACCGTGGAGGGCAGGGAGGATCCAAACGTTGTCACTGGGCATATTTGATACACTTACCTTCATTGTAATGTTCCTAAAAACAGAAAATGGAATGTGTCCAGGTCTTCTTGGTGAAGCCATTCAGGAAACAGGCTGAGAAAGCGCCGCAGGGCACACCGGACAGAAACGCTGGAAAACATCTGTCAGGCACAGTGGTCCCCGCTCTGGCCCCACAGTTCCCAGCACTGCTGCATCTGGACACTCCCCATGCTTCAGAGCATCGGTCTGTTTATTTGTCTGATTTTGTCCCCAGGTTTGTGAGCTCTGTGATGGCAGAAGCTCTGTGTCGCTCATCCAAAGACCTCCTTGGCCAATCCTCAGTGTCTGTTGGTAGAACAGATCATGTCCACCTGGCTCTAGACAGGATGTGTGGTTGGCAGGGTATCCTCCATGTGGTTTATCTGCTTTCCCTGGAGCCCCCTAGCACCTGCCCTGGAGCTTCCCCTTCTTCACTCAGGTACAGAAACATCACGAAGAGGATTTGACAAGTACTTAGGGAATGTGAAGCACCCTCCCCCATCTCACGGAGGAAGAAACTGGGGTCCAGATAAGGAAAGTAAGTTAGGTCAACGTTAAGTAGCTAACCAGCGGGACATTCTAAATGAGAGCTCAGGCGATCCCTACATCCTTTCTTCTTGCTAGGCAGTGCTGCTTCCGATGTTCAGAGTTTGCCGAATTCTAAAATAGACCGTGTTAATTGATTTGCTCATTTTTAGTTTCTACGCAAAGCTGGAGAGGATGGAGCTGAAATGGGGTGAGTTCACGCTTTATCAATACGCTTAGAGATTAGCTTTCTTTTCCCACTAGGTGAATGAGAGAGGTCTGAGCTGTGGTGGGTGGTACCCAGTAGGGGAGGGAAGGAGCAGCTGCAGGTGGGGAAGAGCCCAAGGGCTGTTCGTTGCCTTTTCAGGTTTATGACGTTCAAGTTTAACCAGCTCTTAGCCAGACTTCAATGTCCTTCCTGATTTGTGTCTGGTCAGGTTTTCAGGCCATATTTTTCCAAAATAACAATGATAATAGTTTAGAATTTTCAAATAACTTCCACATCCATTATTTAATTGGATTCTTCCAAGGACCATATGAGGGATAAAAATGTTGTCAAGAAAGGAAAACCCAAAGTCCTAGTAGCCTGCTGACTTTTCCCAGGACCTGTGAAGAGTCCTGCTGGCTCAGTGCAGGGTCAGTTACAGACACAGCCTCTGCTTGATTCAAGGCCCACCTTCTCCACAGAATCTTCCTGAAGACTCTGCTCCTATGGCCCTGTGAGTCTTGGCAACTCTAGCTCATTCAGGTGACCCTTAAATGGGCTGGCTTGGATTACTGGG
Source organism: Bos grunniens (assembly GCF_055505025.1). NCBI lineage: Eukaryota > Metazoa > Chordata > Mammalia > Artiodactyla > Bovidae > Bos > Bos grunniens. The sequence goes on along the minus strand of NC_141191.1, from coordinate 27,057,061 downwards.
TAGCTTTTATGTATTTGTGTCTGTGGCATCTGGTCCCAGCACTTCATGGCAAATAGAAGGGGAAAATGTGGAAGCAGTGACAGATTCTATTTTCTTGGGCTCCAAAATCACTGCAGATGGTGACTGCAGCCATGAAATTAAAAGACACTTGTTCTTTGGAAGGATAGCTATGACAAACCTAGACAGCGTATTAAAAAGCAGAGACATCACTTTTCTAACAAAGATCCATATAGTCAAAGCTATAGTTTTTCTAGTAGTTATGTACAGATGTGAGAATTGGACCATAAAGAAAGCTGAGCACTAAAGAATTAATGCTTTTGAATTGTGATGCTGGAGAAGACTCCTGAGAGATCCTTGGACCACGAGCTGATCAAATCAGTCAATCCTAAAGGAAATCAGCCCTGAATATTCATTAGAAGGACTGACACTGAAGCTTCAATATTTTGGCCGCCTGATACCAAGAGCTGACTCATTGGAAAAGACCCTGATGCTGGGAAAGACTGAGGACAAAAGGAGAAAGGGGCAGCAGAGGATGAGATGGTTGTATAGCATCACCAACTCAATGGACATGAAATTGACCAAACTCTGGGAGATAGTGAAAGAAAGGGAAACCTGCCATGCTGCAGCCCATGGGGTGTTAAAGAGTCGGACACGATTTAGCAACTGAAAAACAACAAGACCTGGGCTTACCCACAGAGCAGGCTTGGCCCATTGTCAGAACGGGCTGGGTGCTAACATCTCCTGGGGAAAGTGACAAGGAGGGTGAACGCAGATGGCATGTCTCATATGTGAGAAGCCAGTTAGATTCTGGTGACTTGCCTTCTGGGGAAACCGAACCTGAGACCGGACCCTCAAATTTCATTAATATTTTCCACTAAGTGCACCACTTCCCACTAATATTTGGAGGGGAATTGCTTTCTACAAGTGCAGCTCAGGGGAGGCAGCGGCTTCATAAAACCTCCCACTGAGCTGTCACAAACGAAAACACCTTTGGCTACCTGGAGACCAGTCAGGAGATGAGACAGAGCTTAGGTGAACGCTGTTTGATGAGTTGCACAGTCTTTAGAGGAAAAGCCATGTTTGTATTAGCATTGGTTTGCCAAAGATGAAACAGAATTTTAAAAACCGATAATTCAAAGAGCTCCGAATCAAAAGTTGAGATGCTTTATAGGCTCAACTATGCCAACAGAAGTGCCAATAGTTTATTGCCTTTGGAGAAGAGTGCTTACAACTAGTGTAGAGGACTTCATAAATTTTCTTTTATTTTTACTGTCAATCCATTGATGTACTCCTTCCTTCATTTACTCATTCATTCAATAATGGCATTTTTCTGCATTTTCTCTGTGGCAGGCACTGCTCAAAAATTTGACAGCCTACTTTTGGGGGACACTATCTGTGTGTGCTAGAAACTCCTCTTCTAGTAGACTGTTCTGCAGAAGAGGTTAATTCCATTTTACAAAAGAAGAAATAACATGTCAGAAAAACTTGGTGAATTTTTCTCTCAAATATATAATAAAGCCCTTAGAGGATTGGTGTGCGAAGCCTCTTCCCTTTCCTCAAACCTTGACAATGGTTCCCAAAGATCTGTAATTTATCATGTAAACAGTAGTTTCTTGACACCTCTATTCTCTCTCCCTGAATCATAGAAGATCTTGAAGCTGAGAAGAAATTGAGGGCTTGAATTTAAGTCTGCACATTTTCAGAGTTCAAGATCAGAGAGCCAAACTCGATTGCCTCAAACAGTGCTGTGGAGGACAGAACTTTTAGCCTGGGAACTGGTGTATTCCAGATCCATGTGAATAAGTCACTTTCTATACAGGAAAGGAACACTTTCTTGGCTCCGACAGGGCTTATCTTAAGGTCAGGAATCTTCCTAAAGAAACTGGCAGAGACATAACTCTGCAGCACTGGGTAGCCCATTTTAAAGTTGCATGAGATGAAATTTATTCCTCCCTCATGCTTAATTGGCAAACTCACTTTCCTCCCTCCAACTCCCTGATCTGAAAGAAACATCTATTACCAACATAGAGAAACAAAAAGATCCTTCCTCCAATTTGATCTTACGCTCTGTTCTGTGAATGACCACAGGAGAACTCACCCTTGAAAAGAGAAAGAGAAATCAGTCCTCACGCTTCCTAGCCATTTACAGGAAGAGACTGCGTTCTCTCTTTAGAGACTGACTATATTGATTGAGAAGTAGGCTTTTTCCATTTTGGTTCCTGCTCATTAACTTGTAATGAGCCCACTTGTAATGCAGTTTCCTTGATGTAGTTGATCAGTTCAGTCGCTCAATCATGTCTGAATCTTTGTGACCCCATGAACTGCAGCATGCCAGGCCTCCCTGTCCATCACCAACTCCCAGAGTCCACCCAAACCCACGTCCATTGAGTCAGCGATGCCATCTAACCATCTCATCCTTTGTCATCCCCTTCTCCTCCTGTCCTCAATCTTTCCCAGCATTAGGGTCTTTTCCAATGAGTCAGCTCTTCGCATCAGGTGGCCAAAGTGTTGGAGTTTTAGGTTCAACATCAGTCCTACCGATGAACACCCAGGACTGATCTCCTTTAGGATGGACTGGTTGGATCTCCTTGTAGGCCAAGGGACTCTCAAGAGTCTTCTCCAACAGCACAGTTCAAAAGCATCAATTCTTCAGTGCTCAGCTTTCTTTATAGTCCAACTCTCACATCCACACATGACCACTGGAAAAACCATAGCCTTGACCCAGGCTGTATTTCATACTTAGAGGTGGAAGACGAGGAAGCCAGGTGCAGGGGAGACGAGTGACCCTGTATCCACAGTCGATGACTTACTACAGAACTGGTTAATGCAATAGTTTCAAATGCTGGGTGCCCATTTGATTTGTCCTTATCTTGTCGTCTAGAATTCATGTATAAATGTTTGGGAGGACTGCTAATGTCAAGCCGATGAGTCTCTTCAAACGCTCTTCTTTGGGGGAATAAATAGCTATAGTTTTCTCTTGCCTTGATCTTGCTCATCTTCTCTGTTGGCATTTTGTGGGATAAATGGGCAACATTTCTCTTCCATTCCCCTTTTGCAGACATACAAACAGATTTGGGGTTAGATGATTTTTTTTTTTTTTGCCCTCGAGCTTACTTTTAAAGGAGTCTCTTACTTAAGGATGGACTTTTAATTTTTTACAACTTCCTCTGTTGATTAATTCTGCTCCAGTACATTTTCTTTAGAAAATAATTAGTCTGAAAGTTCAAAGAGTTTTCCAGCTTAGCACAATGCTGGGCATAAAACAGGCCAGTTATAGGGTAACAGAAGTACCCACTCTGGGGAAGAGTCTCCTGAAACCTCGTGCAATAAGATGCCTTATTCCTTAAGAAGAGGAGACCCCACAGTAGTTTGGGGAAGACTGTCAAGGTGAGTGATCAGCCAACAGACGGACCTTAAGAAGTAACTGTTCAAATCATGTGCTTTGGAACTGAGTTGAAAGTGATTCAGATCCTCTCTCTGATATTTACTAACAATGTAACCTTGAACAAGCTACTGAAATTTTCTAAGCTTCCATGTCTTCATCTGTAAACGGGGGACGATATTACTACTTACTTCATAGAGCTGTTGTGAGAATCACATAATACCAGTGTGTGAAGTGCTTAGTATGGCACATGGCATTTAGAAAACACTCAGTGACTGGACTCTTGTTCTTATTTCTATAACTATCCCAGTAACCAGAGAGCTTCAGGATCTCCCTTGTGATTTCTCATGCTCCAAAGCTATTTAACTCCTCTCTTCCCATTAACACTCAAGAAGTAAAAAGTCCAAGTTTGATAAAGAGTGTGTCTGTGTAGTTTATGGATTAGACTATCTTTGAAGGCTTTTCCTAAAATGCTGGAGGTTGAGTTGGAGAAAAGCTAATAGGAACATTTTCTGAGAAGAGATGTTCAGCCAGCTTCACTAGGAGAGATTGGACTATCTTTCTATTTTGAAAAAACTTTTTGTATGAAGCTACAGATGAGCCACAAAACAGCTAGATCCATCACCTTGGCAGGACAGTTATCCAAGGGCCCTGGAGCACTGACTATAACCCTAAATGGTAATCTCTACATATCCAGGACAATTTCAAAGAAAAAGAAGACAAAACCACCTTTCATGGAGTTTCAGTTTCTTATTAACTCTGTACTGAACTCTCAAACAATTTTAGAGAAAAGGATAAGATGACATTTCAACTATTTCAATGATGATGTCCTTCCATTACTTGTCAGTATTTACCTCATTTTTTTTCCCCCAGCAAATTTACACTGAGGACAACTATTCCCAACTTCTTTCTTCTACTTTAGATGATGGTTTAGTATGTTTTCATGAATCAATGGAGCTTCCAGACTCATCATTTGTAATATTGTTCAATTATGGGTTTTTCTCTTTGTGCTATAAAACTGCAATTACAGAACAATATAGCTGGAGAGATTTTAGAGCTATGTTATGTGTAATAAGAACCAAGACCCTGGTGGTCTAGTGGTTAAAAGTCTGCCTGCCAATGCAGGGGACATGGGTTCAATCCCTGGTCCAGGAACTAAGATCCCACATGCTGTAGAGCAGCTAAGGCCAGATGCCACAACTACTGAGCCCAGGAGCCACAGCTGCTAAAGCTTGTGCGTCTCAACAAGAGAAGAGCTTGTGTTCCGCAACAAGAGAAGCCACTGAAATGAGAAGCCTGAGTCCCACAGCAAAAACCCAGTGCAACCATAAATGAACAGAAAAATGTTTTTTTAAGAGGTAAGAAACAATTTTTATCAGACCCTTACTATGTGCCAGGCTCTGTGTGCTAAGTGCTTTATACATTTATTTAGTCATCTCAATCCTGTGAGGTAGGTTCTACTAATCTCTCCATTTTACAGATAAGAAAACCGAGGCTGAAAATTTAAATGTCCTGTTCAGAGTCATGCAGACATTAGGTCTTAAATTCAAAACACAGGCTGAACTAAGTCTATATGTATGCTAACTAGTATGCCATATGGTTCTTTTACTTCAGATGAGGCTCCTGGACACCGGAGGAGTAGTGTGAGTTTGCTTGGAACCCTCTAGTTAGGAACGGGCAGGGCTGGGACCTGGTTCTTTGGACTCCCAGGGCCCTGTGTCCTCTACTATACACTTGATTCTACCTCGCTTTGTTATATTCTAACTCTTTTTGTTATATTCACTAGTTTGTTGTATTTTTTTTAAGATTTCACATATAAGGGATATCATATAGTATTTGACTTGCTCTGTAGGAGATTTGCCTTGAATAAAGCATCTCTCTGTAAACACTCTTGCCAAGAACTCTCTGGATTCCTCAAAGAATGGCTCTGAGGCACTAGCTGTCTTAGCAACAGAGGACAGACCATCCCAGTTGCTTAGTTCTTAGCCTTTGTTTCTTCACTGTTTACTATTATTACCGGCTGCACCATGGAGCATGCGGGATCTTAATTCCCCAATCAGGGATCAAACCAAGCCCTCTGCATTGGAAGCACAGTGTCTTAACCTCTGGACGGCCACGGAAGTCTCATGGCCTTTGTTTCTTTAGAAAGCAGAATAAAACACACATGTTCTTGCCCAGAATGGAACTTAAATGAAGAAAATGATCAGATAAAAAGGTAGCCAGATTCAAATTAAATTTTATTTGCTTCATTTCAGCCTGCTCCTTCTATTCTAGATATATCCCCCACAGATCCTAAACAAATGGCGTCACTATTTATTGCACACACCTGTCAAATATCTCCTAAGGTCCTATCAGATTGGACTATCTCTGTTTGGATCCAAGAGGAAAGTGATGAATAAAATCTGCTCCTTGTGTGTGTCACTGTTTATTTACTTTCTGGATGAATTCATATTACAAGAAGATTCTGGAAGGGTTGTTAATTATCCCTGTAATCTAATTTATTGCTCTGGGCACCTGATATGTTCTATACCTTTGATAATGTTAATTTTATTCTTTTGTGAGATGAGCCTGGTATTCGCAAAAAGCCGTAAGATGTAATTTACTTCTCCCCACTTGCATTCTAAATATTAACTCTATTGAAAATGATTAAATAGATTATGTAAATCATGGTCGTTGCATCCACTTTAAAGGTTAATCCTGCCATCGTGTAGCCAGATAATTAATTTGAATTGGTTCCTGAGCATTAATTCTCAGGGAAGCCCAGGTATAATGGTTGCAGTATCCTATTATGGATGTCACTGTATGCCTGCCTGGGATAAAATTTGGAAGAAACAATTCTCAGAGCTTTGAGAACAAAAGTTCCTTAGGGCCACTGAGAGACTCAGTGCATCATGGGATTAGAGTTACACTTTCTCTAGAATTTTAGAAGATAGACTTGACCAAGCTTGAGTTTTCTGAGATGCCACATCCCTTGTTGGGAAGCCAGACCCAGTTTTTCCAGTTGATTCTTTCTCTGCCCTGGGACAGTGACCCCTACGGACTCAATCCTTGGGGCCCTTTGCTGATTGGCTGCAGGTGGATTTGGTCCAAGGAGACAGTACCAAGGTATCAGAGAGGCAGCAAATTGTTCACCCCTTCCATGACTCCCACCGTGTGGCCCCTTCTCCGTCTTCAGCTCTCATTGGCTCTGGTACCTCCATTTCCTCCTTGTCTCTCTGCCTTAGGGATGATAATGGCTTTCAATATTGCCAGTCTCTGGATATCTTTGGTCCCTGGTTTGTTTTCTTAATCCTGCCCATCTATCTGTAGATAGCTGTTCATAAAATCTCTTCTTTCAAACCATTTGCGATGAATTCTGTTTCCTCCCAGGACCCTGAGTAATGCACAGGGTTTAAATAAAGACCAAACAACCCAAACGTTGGCAAATGTACTGTCAGCGATTGTGATTGTCTTCTCTGGGCCCTGGGAGCAAGGTCACAATCAATTTCCTTAGAGCTTCAGAAGTGGGAAGCCTTGGACTCCCTGTGCTCTGGAGCCGGGGGAAGTTTGCAGTCTAGACTCTGAGAAAGAAGGCCAGCATCCCATTGGTGGGCAGTTATCTGGCCCCTGTGACATGGTGACAGTGGAAGGTCATGGCCCATGAACTCAAACCAGATCAAGTTCTGATTGGTTAGTAGTGATCCAAAGATTAAGGACAGTTACATGGCTTCCTCTTCTAACTTGTTTATCATTTTATTATTATTATTTATTTATTATAAGAGGCAACTTATTATTTTGCCTCTAGCTGACCCCTCCCACTTAAAAAATCCAAAAGTAGAACACAAAAATAGTGAAAGATACCACAAGCTTAAACTATAGGCCCCCGCAAAAAAAAAAAAAATTTTTAGCTTTGGGTTTGGGACATCAGGATAGTTTGTTAAAATCTCGGTTCATAGTTGTCCTCTGGTGATTACAGGAGACAAGAATGCTTCCCGGATGATCTCTGCAGTAACCATGTTATTTCTCCATCTGTCCTGCCTCTTTGTTTTTGGAACTCTCTTTCCTGCACTCCATATGACCTGTGGGTTCTGCCGATTCTCAGAGGGGTGTCATTGCCTCTGCTCTGAAGACAGGCATGTAACCCAGCCTGACAGACTCAATTATTCTGGAACCAGTGAGTGCTCCAGGGGCAGCATCAAGGCTAATCAGAATCCTTTACTGAAGCAGATATTGGAAAAGGAGCTTTAAGGGCAGAATAAGCTCAAAGCTGCCTGCAGCCATCTTGCTGTCACAAGAAGGAAATCTTTCAGGGCATAAAGCCAAGCAGAGTGGGAGATGAAAAGAGCCAGAGTGCCCATCTTACTGTTCAAACCCCTAAATCCAGCAAGGGCTGGAGTCCAACCCTTGGACTTCTATTTACATGAACCAATGATTTCGTCTTTTAGAAAAGGAGCTAGTTGTTGGATTTCTGTCACTGTTCGGTGGAAAGGTCTCAATGAATTCTCCTCCCTTCAAGAATAACTAACACCACTCAATGCAAGGGAGTACGTTGCTTTTTCTTTAAGGCTTAAAAAGAAAGAGCCCTTGCTCTTTCATCTGTTTCTGAAGCAAAGGCCCTCCTTATCGATCCCTCTAAATCCCTCCTCTGGCAATTTAACTAGGCTTCCTTTGCTCTTTTCTCAGTGAATGTGTAAAATAGCTGGTTACCCCCTTCCGCAGAGTCATCTCTGTATACATTTAGACTCTAATGAGTTACTCTGAAGCCAGTTTCCTCCAGGCTAAGAAATCCAAGTCTATCGCAAATATTTTTTTCCAGCACCCTTCTCTCTAAATTGCAGAATTTTGAACGTTTTCCTCTGACCTGGAGAGGTGAAAGCATGTTTCAGAAACTTGTAGAGAAGGTCTTTATAGAAAAAAAAATTTTACTCCAGTCATAAGAAACTCTAATACTGAAGTCTCAAGACCAAATAAATGTGTAAGTAAATAAGTATGAAAAATTTCAGGCAGAAAAAAATGTAAATATGTAGTCTCTAAGGTGCTTCCCAGGTGACGCTAGTGGTAAAGAACCAGTCTGCCAATGCAGGAGACATAAGAGATGCGGGTTCGATCCCTGGGTCGAAAATCCCATGGAGGAGGGCATGACAACTTACTCCAGAATTAGAGAACCCCATGGACAGAGGAGCCTGACGGGCTATGGTCCATAGGGTTCCAAAGAGTTAGACACAACTGAAGTGACTTAGCATATGCATGTAGTCCATAAACCAGTTTTGGGTTCAGTTTTAAAAGAGTTTAAAGGCAGATAGATGGCAGTTTTCTGAGACTGCAGTTAGTGGTTGGGTTTTTCCATCAGGTTCAATGTGTTGTCCATGTGAAGAAGGAGGTGAGGGGTGGCTGCAGGTGGAGGCTCTCTGGGGTTAGTGATTGCCTGAGTATTCACATACTTAAAAAGAGAAGGCTGATTACTCCCAGTCTTGTTGGATATAAACTTTTAAAAAATCAAAAGGATTATAATTTCTAAGGGCATGGATCCTACAGGAAGCCTTAATTAAAGAGTGGGAGGTATAGATTGCCTTAAAGAAAAACTTTTGTTCAAGATTTATTTTTAACCATGATGAATGTGCTCTTAATTAAGACTACTTTTGGATAAGACTCAAGGAGTTACCATGAGATTACTGTCTTCTACGTTTAACCTAGGAACATGACCCAAAATGCTTTAAATAGAAGACTTGTTAAATTTAAAGATAACTTTCTCTCCGGTAAAATAATGTTGAGAATAATTAACTTCCAATTTGCTTTAATTACTTTTAAACATGTTTACATTTTCAAACACTAGGATAACACTGTGTTCCAGGGAATCTTGGGGTGTGGGGGTACGGGTGGGGGTCCCCGAGATGAGCAACAGTTTGCACACAAATAAATAACTATTTCAGAACCCAGCTCTCCTCCTTTCCCCATTCCCTTTATCTAACTTCCAGGTATAATTCAATCATAGGTTTGAGTAATTTAATTAATTAAATTTCTACCCCTTGTTTAAAGAACAGTGTCTATTCCTGGTAATCTAAATTATTTTGAAGCAAATGAAACATTTAGAGAAGTGGTTTGCAGCCCATCAGCAATTATCATTATCTGGGGTTATAATTCTGGTTCCACTTCCAGAGGTTCTGATTTAATGGAAGTGGGTGGGAGGGCAGCAGCTATTAGTACTTTTTAAAGATTCCCACGATTTTAACCTGCAGTGAGGGTTAGGAGTCACAGATTCAGAGACGGAAAGAAATCACACTGCTAGTTCAAAAGCAATTCACCAGGAAGCAGTAGGGCTTCTTGGGAAGGGCTCAGGATTCAGAGTTGAGGGTGTTAATCCTGCCTCCACTCCTTGTCCACTATTTGGACTTGCTCATGTACTTGGTCTCTCTGTATATCATTTCCTCATGGGTAAAACTGGGGTAATTGTGCCCCCTTTATGGAATTGTTTTGAGGACAAGATCTACCTGGTACGTGGGGGAACCTCTGTAGCAAGAACTATTATTAATGTAGCATGTAACTGTCTAGAAACACATGTCTCCATGTTCCCCTTACTTGCCTTCTCTGTGCCAACAGGAACCGAAGTCCGCACCATTCCTGGAGACCCTGAACTCCCTGAATGGGTATGGATGACCCTGGCAGCTACACTGGGCTTGCAGAGACAGGGGTCCCCACCTCCAGGATCTAATGCCTGATGATCAGAGCTTTATTTATAATAATAGAAATAAAGTGCACAATAATTGTAATGTGTTTGAATCATCCCCAAACCATTCCCCCCCTCCACCCCCAGTCTGTGGAAAAATTGTCTTCCATGAAACTGGTTCCTGGTGCCAAAAAGGTTGGAGACTGCTGGAGAAGACCAAGCACTTGTTCCTTCCAAGCCTAACCAATGCCAGTCAGTGAAATGAGTCTGAAGGTGTGAGTCCAGCTTTTTTACAAACTGTGTTACCATTTCTGTTACAAGTTATGAACTAGCTCTGGGCACCCCCCATTTTTCTTAACCAATAAAATGGAATTAGGCTAGAACTCTGTTCCATGTTCTTCCAATAACATGAGCCAATGAGTTTTAAAGAGTCTGTCAGTTTCAGATCAGATAAGTCTGAAAGTATTTTTACCTGTCAAGGGGATAATATAGTGCCCAAGCAGCTTCTACAATGTAGAGGTCCCACGAAGAGAGTGGATTTTTTTTTTTTTCTGGAAAGTTGGTTCTTTTGCAATTAATAGTAGAAAGGTTTCCATCCTGACTTTTAGCTTGAGGACAGTGATACAAGTTACCCAGTCAGTCTCAGTGGAGAGTAAGATCTCAGGATTGACCATAGGGGTTTATTTTTTATTGGGTCCACAGCAGAGATGGAATAAAATTGCCCATGCAAGATAAAAGTCTAAACTGAAATTATCAGTGTTGTCTGGACCCTCAAGACTCTGATGCTGGGAAAGATTGAGGGCAGGAGAAGGGGGTGACAGAGGATTAGATGGTTGTATGGCATCATGAATTCAATGGAAATGAGTTTGAGCAAGCTCCAGGAGACAGTGTAGGACAGGGAAGGCTGGCAAGCTGCAGTCCGTGGGGTCGCAGAGTTGGACACGACTGAGTGGCTGAACGACAGCTGAACCCTTAGCAGCTCTCTAGGTCAGTTGTTTTCCAACTGGGCATGTGTTGGAAGCCTCTGGAGGGCTTGTTCAATCTCAGATCCCTGACTCCACCCCTGGAGTTTCTGATACAGGAGGTTTGGGACGAACTCTGGCACTTTGCATTTCTAACAAATTCCTGGATGATGTAGGTGTTGCTGGTCCCAGCGTCACACTTTTAGAGTGACTTCTCTAGGTCTTACTTCACAAACTCCTGTGATGCTACAGTCCACGTAGAACACTCTTTAAAATACTGATTGCCAGATCCCACCAGTAAAAAGTCTGATTTTGTGGATTTACAGTGAGGCTCAGGCTGTACTCATCATCAGGGAGCTTGAGAAACCCTGACTGGGTCAACTACCCATTCATTGCAACAGAATTACCTGGGTGGGGGGTGAGGGGAGCTTTGAACAAGCTCTGAACCCTGGGCTTACTCCCACTTCTCAGATGCTAATTCTGAAGGGCAGGGCTGGGAGAGTGTGCATTTTCCGAGTGTCTCAGTTGATTGTGATGTGGATCTAAGTTGCCTCACTTTGTAGGTGAGGACCCTAGAAAGATTGAGGTATTCATCTAGAGCAGTAGCAGAAACGGTACTAGAAACCCCATGGCCAGATCCTCTGGGCTTGGTCCACACTGCCACGTTCCTTCTTGTCTGATCCATCAGAGGCTATTTCTTCTGCCATTGATTTTCAAATGGAGCACCCCAAGAGCTGGATACAGCACTGAGTTCTGACATTGATTCTTCAACACCAACTGTGTCCTCCAATTCGACTCAATTCTGACACTAACTGCCTGGAACGAGCATCAGATCTCACAAGTTGAAAGATGAGGTTCCCCAAAAGACTGCCCTTGCTTTAGCTGCCAGTCTCAGCTGGGGTCCTCAGGCTACCCTCTCTTGCCTCTGACTTGCCTACAAATTCAGAGCTTCCCATACCCCTTTAGCTTTGTTCATTTGCTGGAGCAACTCACAAAATCCAGGAAAGCACTGTCCTGCCAATTACCATTTTCTTATAAAGGACATGAAGGAACAACAAGATGAAGAGACATGGAGGGGAAGTTCTGAAAGGGGCCCTGGCACAGGCGCTTCTGTCCCTGTGCACACCTCCCAGCACATCCATAAGTTCACTGCTGCTGCTGCTGCTAAGTCACTTCAGTCGTGTCTGACTCTGTGTGACCCCATGGCATGCAGCCTACCAGACTCCTCCGTCCATGGGATTTTCCAGGCAAGAGTACTGGAGTGGGGTGCTATTGCCTTCTCCGATAAGTTCACTAACCAGGAAGATCTCTCACTTTCTCAACCACTGTTGTTGCAAGAGTGGCCATGGGAGGTGAGCAGAGATTCCAGTCCGGTCTGGGGACTGGAAAGGGACAGTGGAAGCTCTTCCTCTGCAGCGAAGAAGATCCTTGGTCCCATCCCAGTAAGGCCACTGCCAACCAAGCATTCCTTCCCTACTCCGCCTCGCAGCAGAACCCAGCAGAACTTCCTAGGGGATCTCAGTGCTGCCAGATCTGATGAGCAGGCAGAACAAATGTGTTGCCTCATCTCATTAGACCCAGGCTCCAAGGTTAGGGCTCAAAGGTCAGGAGCCTTTGAAGTGGAAGAGCAGAACTGCTAAAGGGTCTTGATTCTTTAAAAGAAGTTTTCCTTCCTCCTACTGACCGATTTGATGGAAATTCTGAAAGTTTCATGTCACACAGCAGAAAGGCCAAGTACTAGTGGGCTTGCCTGAAAGGACAAACACATCTGAAAGATGCCTCCTCGTCTCCAGACTGGCTCCTCCCACACAGATGTCTGCAGGCAGCCCAGGCTTTCTGTCACCTAGGCTTGCTGCCAGGGAGCGGTTTTTCCTCCATTGTTTCTGAGATCTGATGGGTTAACCAGTCTTAGAGACCTCATCTCTGTGATTCATCTCATATCACGCCCTCCCTATTCATCTTCACTGCATTATTTCTGGCCTGCATTAACTTCTCCCATCTTTATTTTAATTACAAAAATGGCACATGCTTGTTTCAGAAGAAGCCAGAAGCCAAGAAGCACAAGGAATGCAGCTGTAGAAGCTGGAAAAGACAAGCAAACAAATTATCCTGTAGAGCCACCTGATCTGGGCTCAGAGAAATAGATTTTGGACATCTACCCTCTAGAACGCCAAGAGAATACATGCCATTTGTGGTAATTTATTGGAGCAACCTTAGGAAACTAACACAGGTTGTTTTCAGATTTTTGGACTTGTAAATATTTTAGTACCTCCTATCTCTGATTATTCCCTGGAGTAGGAAATGGCACCCCACTACAGTATTCTTACCTAGAGAATTCCATGGATAGAAGACTCTGACGGGCTACAATCCATGGGGCTGCAGAGTCAGACATGACTGAGCACACATCTCTTGATAGAAACTCTTGACTGAAATCTCCCCTGGCATCAGTCTGCCCCCCATGGCCACTCCTTGACTCCCCCCTTCTGGAAAATGTTATCCAAATTCTTTAGTCCAAAGGACCCACATGCACTAACCTAACCCACTTTGTTTAGCCTTAAAATTGACTATTATATGACCACTCACACCCTCAACACACATGTTTTCTACATTCATTACTTGACAACCTTTTCTATGCCTGCTGTGCCTTCCTTCACCCGTCTATGTGTAGAGTACTTTAAGCTCCAGTTCAAATGGGACCTCTCCCCAAATGACCCTTCTGTGTCCTTGGCCCACCCTCAACAGATGTGATCTTCACCTTCTTTGAACTTGCCTAACATTTTGCATCTCTCTTGTGGCAAATATCAATTCCACCTTGTATGGAATTGGCCAAAAGTTTCATTCAGATTTTTCCATAAGATCTAATGGGAAATATCCAAAGGAACTTTTTGGCCAACCAAATATTTGAGTTACAGATTTTATATATGAAGAGCCTAGTACTTTAATCATTTGCTGAATTATCTGACAATTAAATATCTATTGAATTGAAATGTGAACCACAATAGAATGGGTTTTATTGCTGTTTGTGTTGTAATTTAATACCCATGATGCGATGGGCTTCCCTGGTAGCTCAGACAGTCAAGAATCCGTATGCAATGCAGGAGACCTGGGTTAGATCCCTGTCATGGGAAGATCCCCTGGAGGAGGGCATGGCAACTCACTCCAGTATTCTCGCCTGGAGAATCCCATGGACAGAGGAGCCTGGCGGGCTACAGTCCATGGGGTTGCAGAGAGTCAGACATGACTGAGCAACTTAGCACAGCACAGCACGTGTGATGAGATGGAAACCATGGACTTTAACAATGAAAGATGGACATAGGAAAGGAAACTAATTAGGCTTAAATTATGCTTCCAGTTTTTCAAATCTCTTCCCTGCCTTCTGCCTTTCCAGATTCAAGAATAAATATGATGGTGATGATTCAGGAGCAAAGAAAATGTTCACTGACTCCAAGCTCAGTAATGATTCTCCACTGTGATTCAACGCCATCTCAGGCTGTGTTTACAGGAGTGCAAGTCCAGAACAAAGAGGAGATTGTCTCATGGCCTTTTCAGATTCATCTTCTGCAGGAAGCATGATGAATGCTACCACTGTTTCCTATGATGTTATATGAATGATGTTATTCCAGCATCAGAATAACCTGGGATGCAGTGAAAAAATACAGATTTCTAGATACCACCTCCAAGAAGTTTCTGAATGAACAGGTTAGGAAAGGGCCTAGGGATCTATATTTTAACCAGCATGAATTTTTGGAGGCTTATTAGTCTGAAAAAACCCTTAGAGTTGTTTCCACTTTTGGAATTCTATTATTCAGAGTATTGTGTCCAGTTTCTGGTTCCATAGTCTCAAGCTCCCAGCTTACTGACTCTGCTGGTTCTTACCATTGGCAGCCCCAAGTTTTGGTCTTCAGAAACTGTTTCTTTGGGAAAGGGAGCACTTAGAAATTGGCCAATAGGCAAGTGTGGGGGGTTTAGCTCACTGGTTCTTTTAGAATTTCACCATTAGTAATGAGGGCTGTAACTCACAAGCCCCAGCCACTCAGTTTATCTCCTAGAGATGAAAGAAACAGGTTATTATCGCAGCTGAGAAGCCACCCAAGACAAAACATGCAAGTGTAATCAGGTGGCCATGAGTACCTGAAGGGGAGATGATCCGAGGAGGCAGAGGCACAGATAGAACTGGTGTCTCGTTAGAACTGACCCTGTATTCTAGAAGGAGACCTGAATGAGTCTAAGAAGCCTTGTTGCCTGTGACCTTTCCTCACCCCAGGGGCAGAAGTGGTGTTAGCCGTTCCCAGGGATGGGGGTGGGACAGCTCAAGTGCTAAAGAGAAGCAAGAACTGTTGCAAGAAGGAGGACCCCTTCCAGGGCCCGAAACTGGACTCTTATCTGACACTTGAAATGAATTGTCCGAGGAGACACACGTGCTGACAAAGCAGGAGATTTTATTGGGAAAGGGTGCCTGGTTAGAGGGCAGGAGGGTAAGGGAACCCAGGAGAACAGCTCTACCACGAGGCTCGAAGTCTCAGGTTTTATGGTGATGGGGTTAGTTTCTGGGTTGTCTTCAGCCAATCATTCTGACTCACTCAGAGTCCTTCTTGGTGGTGCAAGCCTTGTTCAGCCAAGATGTATGCCAGAGAGGATTCCGGGAGGTGGTTGGATGTGTGGTGTCTCCTTTTGACCTTTCCCAAACTCTTCCAGTTGGTGGAAGCTTATTAGTTCCGTGTTCCTTACCAGGACCTCTTGTCCTAAAACAACTCATACTATGGTGCCTGGCCATCGTGGGCAGTTTCAGTCAGTGTGCTTCCCCTAACAGAACCAGGGAGCTCCATGCCGTGGCCCTCTTGCTCTGGTCATTCCATTCCAGAGATTTATTGCTGCCTCCTAAATAAACAAAGCTATTGGAGCTTCAAGAGCCCAGTCTGACAGATGACCAAGAGTCATTTTTCAGCCTTAACACTATTTGTTTACCGTGTGTCCACTGTCATTAACCCATAAGAGTGAAAGCAGACCAGTCCATTTCATTTTCTGATTATCGAGTTTATGACATCATTAAAATTAATTGAGCACTTATCTCAGCACATAACGAGTGGGCCATGTGGAGCAGGCAGAGTTCCTGGAAAAACACTGACGGAGGGTGTGAGTGTGTTCTCGCCATCAGCGTGGTGCATCCGGGTCCCTGGTCCTATGCAGGTCATGGAATCTTATACGGGACAGTCATGCAGTTCTGGTGCTCAGCAGCCTGTTCTCAGCATTGCTATTTCTCCATAGTAGGACTGCAGTAGGGCTTGGAGTCAGAGAGGAAAGACAAGACAGTCTGCACACCCACTTCTTTTGCATTAAAGAGGAAGTGGAGAGTTTCTATCTGGGATGATGACAGTTTTGGAAATGCGGGATCCTAATGGGGTGCACAGTATTGTTGAATGTAGTCAATGCCACTGAATTATACACTTAAAATAGTTAAAATGTGACGGATCAATTTGTGGTATGTATATTTTACCACAATTTTTTGAAGAAAATGGACTGGCTTATCATAGACTAGTCCAATCACTGTTCTCTGTGCTCAGTTGTGTCTGACTCTTTGTGACCCCATGGACTGTAGCCCACCAGGCTCCTCTGTTACGGGCTTTTCTGGGCAAGAATACTGGAGTGGTTTGCCATGCCCTCCTCCAGGGAATCTTCCCCACACAAAGATCGAACGCACGTCTCCTGTGTCTCCTCCATTGCAGGTAGATTCTTTACCACTGAGCCACGGGGGAAGCCGAGTCCACTGGTGTGGTGGTGATTAACAAACAGTTGCTATCTTGTTCCCTCTTTTGATTGCAAATGCCTCAGTGACCTTCTGCTCCTTCTGTAGGTTTGGCTTATCCTAGGAGCAGTGGCCAAAACTGTTTCTTGTCGTAGGAACCAGGCAGATATTTTTGCTCACTCTAATTCTGGGGCATTTGAGAGCAAATGAAACTTCACTAACTCCTAAGACTTAAATGCTTAAGTATTGGAATGGCTTGAATCCCTTTTATCCACCTTAAGATGGGCCTAAGAGTTTGCCTCTGGGGTAGACTGTCCTACTTTTCTTATGGAAATGATAACTAATTACCATTGAGTGTGGGTACTCATTGCATTTTTTTTTTTTTGGAATGCCAACTCTCTCTTTTCCTCCCCATTTCCAGAACTGAGTACTTCAGTACAGAGCTGGAATAAATAAAGGCTTTTGGATTTGTGGCCCAAACTCACTTCGCTTTGCCTATGAATGTTTCACCTCCCAGAGTTCAGAGACTAATAGAACCACAAAGTTGAAAGAGTCTGGAAAGATCCCGCGTTCATTACCCATGGGATGCCTGTCAAATGGCCACACACAG
Source organism: Bos grunniens (assembly GCF_055505025.1). Lineage (NCBI taxonomy): Eukaryota > Metazoa > Chordata > Mammalia > Artiodactyla > Bovidae > Bos > Bos grunniens. The sequence goes on along the minus strand of NC_141191.1, from coordinate 27,039,721 downwards.
GCATGGCTTCTATCTTAGAGAAAGGTCACACCCTGTAACCATTACTCATTCTGTCTCCTCAAAGAGCTCCTCAAAGTTGCAGATATAAACACATTTTTAAAGTATATTCCACCAATCCAGGGGCTTCCCTAGTGGTTCAGTGACAAAGAATCCACCTGCAGTGCAGGAGACTCGGGTTTGATCCCTGGGTTGGGAAAGATCCCCTGGAGAAGGAAATGGCAACCCACTCCAGCATTCCTGCCTGGAGAATCCCATGGACAGAGGAGCCTGGTGCCTCTCTGTGGGGTCCCATAGTCCACAGGGTTACAAGAGTCCGACACCACTTAGCGATTGAACCACACCAATCCAGAGATTTACAGTTCTGCTGTCTCCGTATTGGGTTTAGATCACGTTATTTTAATATTCCAGGAAGATGTTTTTCAGTTGAGAAAGTTCAGTTCGACTCACAGTTTCTACTTGTAATTTCTAGCTGGAAATTACCTACGGCAGCTGAGTCACCCACCTCCCCGCGGAAGCCTGCTGGCTGTTTCCAAGGCCTTCCTCATCATTCAAACCACGATGCGGCCACAGGAATACCAAAAGCGACACTTGATGGCTGTGGAAGATTTTCATCCTCACAGGTCGTGAATGCCTTCTGTTTATCACCTGCACTGAGGATTTACGACTGTCTCAGTGTCGTATTTCTAGCTGCTGTACTCTGAAGGAAAGCATCCTGCCCTGAGGTAAGGACACATTCTTTATTCATAGTGAAAATGAAAGCGAGTAAAGGGCAAGATTTTTTTTTTAATCCCACTTTCAGTATGTTTAGAATGAAAAGCTTATTGAAATAAGACCTTTAAAGTGTTTCCTTTCACTGTTCATTTGGGATGCGATTTCACAGATGGTACAGACACCCTGAGATGTTGCCTGGTCTGAAATCTTTTTATCTGCAGCTTTAGAAGAGCAAAGGGTATGACATATGGAAAGGAGCAAACAGCCGTGGGAAGGCATGGCTAGTGACAGGGATAGGAATGTAAATTATAGAATGGATGCTTGCCTCAAAATATTTCTGGTGGGTTTCTATCCGTGGGGTACCACTCTCGGGTACAGGAGGGAGGCTACATATGAAGCAATTGAGGGCAGATGTGATCCTGTGATAGGCATGCTGAACTGCAAGCTCAGCAAGTTCCAGCCCTTGACCCAAACCACAGTGTTTTTATGTAATCACGGTTGGTGTGGATTGAACTGTGTCCCTCCCAAATTCATACACGGAAGCCCTAACTCTCACTGTCTCAGATTGTGGCTTTATTTGGAAGCAGGGTCATCGCAAGAGTTAAGATGAGGTCATACTGGAATAGGTCGGGCCCCTAATCCAACACGACTAGTGTGCTTATAAAAGGAGGGAAGTTGGACACAGAGACAGACCCACAGAGAGAATAATGATCTGAAGACACAGGGAAAAGCCAACCAGTCACAAGGAGAACCAAAGACTGACAACAAACCATCAGAAGCTAGGAAAGAAACATGGACAGCTCTGTCCTCTGTTAAAAACAAGACAACAGGTCCAATATGGAGTCACTTTTGCTAAGCCCCACATCAATCATTAAACCAAGAGTTAACTTAGTTATGATTTTAGCTCTCCTGGAAATGTCATCGTAAACCAGTCAATCAGGCATCACTTCATCAGCACTAGTTAAGTCATCGGCCTCATGGACCCTTGCTGTCCCTTAAAGGAAAGTAACTTTGCAATAACCTGCTTTTTTGGCTAATACAGCTTCCTTGTTCCTGCTCTCCTTTGCTTGTATCATTCGGAGCTCCTATCTGCTCAATTGGGTGCTGCCCAATTCAGGGGCTGTTGAATAAAGCCACCTGTTAGTCATTCAGTCGTGTCTGACTCTTTGAGACCCCACGGACTGTAGCACACCAGGCTCCTCTGTCCACAGAATTCGCCAGGCAAGAATACTGGAGTGGGTTGCCATTCTCTTCTCCAGGGGATCTTCCCTACCCAGGGATCGAACCTGCATCTCCTGCACTGCAGGCAGATACTTTACCATCTCAGCCATCGGAGATGCCCCAAATAAAGCCAATAAGATCTTTTAAATTTACTCATGTGCCACAGCTACTGAGCCTGTGCTCCAGAGCCCAGGAGGTGCAACTCCTGAGCCCACTGACCCTAGAGCCACGCTCTGCAACGAGAGAAGCCACCGCAGTGAGAAGCCCGCACCCCACAGCTAGGGAGCAGGCCCCACTCGCTGAAGCTCGGGAAAAGCCAGTGCACAGGAACGAAGGCCCAGCACGATCAAAAATAAATAAATACAATTATAAAATTTACTTGGCAGACTAAAAAAAAAATATATATCTTACTGCCCTCTGAAGGAAGCAACCCTATGAACACTTTAACATTGAATTCCTAGCCACCAGAACTTGAGAAAATAAATGTCTGTTGTTGAAGCCACCCAGTTAGTGGACCTCTATTGTGTCAGCCTAACCTGACTTAATAAACTGGCTGTACTGTAGGCATCCAGCGCCCTGCGTTGTTGCACAGTCACAGAAGCTATAATACCTGATGGTACCATTTTATCTGTAAAGCATTTATGATTAGAGATGTTTCTTTGAAATTACGGTTACCAGGAAGGAAGGGTAGTGGGGGAAGGATTGTTAGAGAGCTTGAGATTGACATGAAACTCTGCTATATTTTCATGTAATATAAATTGCAAGTAACAAGGCTCTCAATAACATGATTTTTTAAACAACTTTTTACAATTTATGGCTGTGTGGGGTCTTCATTGACGCAGGAGCTTTTCTCTAGTTGCGGCGAGCGGAGGCTACTCTTATTGTGGTGCGAGGGCTTCTCACTGTGGTGCCTTCTTTTGTGCGGAGCTCTAGGGTGCCTGGGCTTCGGTAGTTGCGGTGCACAGGCTTAGTTGCTCCACGGCATGTGGGATCTTCCAGGACCAGGGATCGAACCCATGTCTTTTGCATGGAGCCACCAGGGAAGCCCTAACATGATTTTTTTTTTAAGTGACATGGTAGTAGAAAGTGAGCTCCCGTAAACTCCTGCCTCTGTATCACCTGGGAAAGCCCTTCCCCTACCCTCTGTAGTAACTCAGCTTCCTTGGGTGAGTCTTGTGGCCATTGAAATCGAAGAACCACTGATCTAGGCTGCGCATCAGTAGAGATACAGATATCAACCCAAGCGTGCACACACAGCAGATCAGCTGCATCAGAAACAATGACTTCTTTCTTCCAGATCCATTCTGCTCATGCGACAACACCTTCTGAGAGCATTCGTTATCACAGCAAAGAACGTCTCCTCCAGGCTCTTGGCTGTCACTCCCCTGACCTGCCACCGGTGTGGTATCCCATCAGGCGCCTGTCACCGACTGACGTGCGCTGGAGCAGAAGCTTCACAGGACAGGTTGAGAAGAGGAAGAATCAGAAACAAACCGGGACACAGCTTTTCTAGAAAATGCTCTCCAATACAACCAAGTCTGTGAGATAGGACTTCAGGGCAAGCATGGTCGCGGAGGGAGGCGAAGCCCGGCAGGTCAGGTCTGAGACTGGGATGTCATGATGATGGGGGAAAAAGATGGTTGGTCCAGGATCAGTTTTTTTGACGTGTATTTCCCTCCATGTGTGCTGTAGAACACTACTTCTGCCCAGTGCCCCAGGAACATAGGGACTCATGGTGAAAACCCTTTTTTAGATATTCTAAATCATTTTTATCTATTTTTTAAAAAATAATTACAGGCTCTCTGGTTTTTGTCTCTCTTCTGCTCTGAGACGTGGGCATTGGTCCATGGGCTGACCTGAAGGACGGTGTCCACAGCTGACACTCACCTGGCTCTCTGACCTTGACTCTTGCTGTAAGAACCAAAGGGTGCCTTGCTTGTCTTCCTGAGGCGCTTCAGCCCCTCTTGCAAACAGATTTCCTGTGGGCTCTCTTGTCATTTAGAAATACTTTTCTTTATCTGAATCACCGTTCCGGTTCCAGCCATTCCCAAAAGAACCGGCTATTCCCAATGTATGAGAAAGTAAATTCTGAAAGTAAGTTGGTACACCAGTCATTTAGAATTTGGGCCTCACCTCCCAGAGCTACAAACTGATACATAATGGCAAAGTTCCCAGGCCAGCCCACAAAAGCCTAACTTTTCCAAAATGAAACATTGGTGGGTGGTAGAGTGGTGAGCATGGCCGCCTTTCAAAATGTAGCTGCTGCTTCTGCTGCTAAGTCGCTTCAGTCGTGTCCGACTCTGTGCGACCCCATAGATGGCAGCCCACGAGGCTCCCCTGTCCCTGGGATTCTCCAGGCAAGAGGACTAGAGTGGGTTGCCATTTCCTTCTCCAATGCATGAAAGCGAAAAGTGAAAGTGAAGTCGCTCCGTGGTATCCGACTCTTAGTGACCCCATGGACTGCAGCCTACCAGGCTCCTGTATCCATGGGATTTTCCAGGCAAGATAACTGGAGTGGGTTGCCATTGCCTTCTCCGCAAAATGTAGCTGAACCAAGGCAATAAAGTGATACTCAGCCCAACCTCGCTTGTCATGGTGTTTCCGTTGGAATGCATGTCCTTTACCAACTGGGAAGCCAAGAAGGCAGAGGGAAATAAATCTTGAGCTGAAATCTCTCTGTAGTTGGGATTTTGCAGCCAGGTACCAGTAAGCCAGCCCCGAGGGTGGAGAAATATGGGATGTAGATGCTCACAGAATCATTTGTCAAATCTTGGGAGCTTCCAAAGAAATGTGTAGAATTAAAATTTAGTTCTGTGGAAGCAGAGCCTCCGTTTAATACCATCTACCAAAGTACTGCGACATCTGTCATCCTGGGATGAGGTCAAAGAGTCTCAATCAAGAGAAGACAAAGGTCCTCCTGGTGGGGGTGGCATCGGGCTCTGGAGACTATCCAGGCGAGCAAGAGATGGGCAGAAATGCAGCTGGGACTCTGGCAGAAGCAGCAGGATGTTGACCACCTGTTTGGGAAGTGGTTTTAATCCATTTCGATACAACAACATCCTGGCCTCAGTTCCTATCAAATGGTTTTCTCTTTTTGAGTTGCCCACTCACCATCTCTCCACACGGGCCAAGAGAACAGGCCACTCAGCAATATGAGAAAAAACAATAGAGAGAGAGTATCTTTAAAACTGATGAGACAGCAAAGAGGCTTCATGACCAAAGGAGAGAAGTAACGAGCTGAGGACCTACTATGTGCTGGTTGCTATTGCGTCTTTTCCCTGCCTATCTTTCTCCATTCCCCTAAACATCTTACGACATGGGCATTATTATCCCTATTTAATTGATGGAAATTGAAGCCTGAGAAGTGAGACTGAGAACCTTGGACCAGTAGGTAAGAGACCTTGCAGGACCTCAAACACATCCTCTGGCTCCAGAGCGATGGTGCTCCCACCACTGGAGCAGAGCATCCCCACATCAATGCCCTAGATGCAAGTATATTTTACTGGTTTTCAACCAGTGGGGGTGGGGGGGGAATTCAAAAAGCAAGGATGACCCCATTTTTTCTTAACCATTTTTCATACAGGAAGGGTGATAACTGTACCATGTAGACTTGGCATTGAGTAGTCTTTGCTATACACTGCTGCTGGTCAGACTGAATGAGGAGGTCAGTTTCCAGAGAGCCTGGGTGGACACTGGGCTCTGGTGAGGTTGACACCGGGCTGGACAACGCTAAGAGGTATGGGTTAACCCACTCGTTTGACCGTGTGAGGTACCCAGCTCAGAGAGATGATTCTGTGTATTATTTGATAAGGGAGAGAGGGGGAAGCCCTCTGGTGCAGAGAAAGTGTTTAAGCTTTTTAGATTACAAAAAAATTGGGCTGTAACATCCACTCAGCACCCAACTTAAATCTAACCACAAAATCACATCAAAGCCAATATACAGAAAAGAATTGTGTTTCTCACAAAAATCCCATTTCTTTTCAGTTCAGTCTCTTCCATGATAGTTCCTCGGGGCTCCTGGGCTGCGTTAGAGTCTCCCCCTAGTGGACAGCTGGGACATTTCCGCCTCTGTGATCTGATTTCAGAACAATAGAAATGTCTCGAGGTTTCTATTTTTGAATGTTTCTTTAGTTGGAGCTGAGCAAAAACGGAGACCAAAGGCAGTGGATTTTTAGGGAATGGAGGCAATAGTGGAACTCCTTAGCTTCTCCTAAAGCGCATGCTCAGGAAATCTTCAGAGACCACACCCCGCCCAAAGCACAGGTTTATCTGAACAATTGGGTTCGTGCCTGTGCACACATTGCTGCTGCTACTGCTGCTAAGTCGCTTCAGTCGTGTCCGACTCTGTGCGACCCCATAGATGGCAGCCCACCAGGCTCTCTCCTGGGATTCTCCAGGCAAGAGGACTGGAGTGGGTTGCCATTTCCTTCTCCAATGCATGAAAGTGAAAAGTGAAAGTGAAGTCGCTCAGTCGTGTTCCACTCTTCGCAACCCCATGGACTGCAGCCTACCAGGCTCCTCTGCCCATGGGATTTTCCAGGCAATAGTATTGGAGTGGGGTGCCATCGCACACATTAGTCTCTCAATTCCTCGCCTCCGCAGAGACCCAAAGTTGCGAAGGAAGTCATCACGCATTATTCTGATGTGGTATTCACCTCCCATAAAAAGAAAAAGTCTTGTGTTGCATGTAATTGTGCTGTATTAATACTGAGAGAGAGAAAGGGAGCAAGAGAGTAAATATCAACACATTTTAGGCACTGAATTTTGAGAATTTGCCCCGTGTAGAAATTGAGCACTCTGAAATGAGCACAGTAGCTCGGACATGGAGATAGAGCAGGATGGTGGGAGCAGAAAGGCCGGACGAGGCCCAGACTGTGAGACCCACCCTTGGCCCTTCTACCAGGGGCTGCCCAGAACCTCAGCGGCAGGTCAAGCCTTGGACTTCACTGCACCCAAATGGCTCTCTAACGCCAGGGCAGGGGGCAGGGAGTCAGGGACGCCTGAGCACGCCTGGGGCCCTGGTGGCAGAGAGGAACTTCTGCCCAGGCTGAGTTGCGGGCAGCGTCAGGAAAGCAGAGCTGAGCGAGAAGTTAAGGTCAGAGAACCAGAGTCTCCAAAAGGCTCTAGATGTGGATTTGAGAAGCTGAGGCGTAAGCCAGGGATTAGAGCCCGGGTATCAGGGGTCTGGAGGATAAAGAGAGGCCAGGCTGGAGGAGTACACAGACCAGGCATCCCAGCCAGCACTGGCTGCGGTGTGCCGGCTGCAGCTGCCTCGGGGAGGGGGAAGGGGAGAGGGGACTGGCTGCATGTGAAGGCAGGGGTGCTTTAAAAAGCTGCACCCCTAAACTGTGGAGGTTCTGGCCAAACCTCCCTCCAGAAGTGGCAAGAGTGGTGTGTGTGAACCAGTCCTTCCCACTGGTGCTGGTCCCGGGTAAGAGTGCGCACCAATCCTGAAGCTAAGTAAAGCTATAGGGGTCATCAGAGGGCCAGTTTCATTCTTGCCTGCCTTGCGTTGTCTCCCTAAATCTGGGCAGAATGGAGACCTTGCAAATACACTAAGAAGAGGTATGTGAACTGGTCTTGTGGAATCTGATTTATGGAGCCATCGGGGACTAGCTCTGATTGGTGTGGTTGGGTAGTCAAGTTGTTAGTTAACTAGAACTTGAGAACAGGCGAGAGCTTTGTGAAACCCACCTAGTACTAGTAGCTGGTTCCAAACTCTAGAGAAGTTCCCATCTCTTTCCAGTGGGGTCCAAACAGGTAAGTGTGTCTATCCTACCCCCTGCACTGCACTGAATACAGGATAAGGGTGCCCGTTTGTAAGCTCCCAGGGACCTTATGATACAACCCTCTACATTCATCATCTAACACGGTAGCCACCAGCCCCCTGAGACTACCGAGAACTTCAAAGTGGCTACTCTGAGTTGAGATGTGCTGAATGCTAAGACTTAATATGAAAATAGAATGTCAACAATCTTGTTTGTATGCTTATACTAATTGCCTGTCAAAATGATAATATTTGGTTGCATTAAATATATTATTAAAATTAATTTCTATTTGATTTTATTTTAGCAGGCTTCCCTGGTGGCTCAGATGGTAAAGTGTCTGCCTACAATGAGGGAGATCTGGGTTCAATCCCTGGGTCAGGAAGATCTCCTGGAGAAGGAAATGGCAACCCACTCCAGTATTCTTGCCTGGAAAATCCCATGGATGGAGAAGCCTGGTAAGCTACTGTCCATGGGGTTGCAAAGAGTCGAACACAACTGAGCAACTTCACTTTCACACTTTCTGATTTTATTTTTTTTAAATAGACTTTATTTTTCAGAGCAGATTTCACTTCACAACAAAACTGAGCAGAAAATACAGAGTTCTCATCCATGCTCTCTGTCCCTACACCTGAACCTTCCTCACTGTCAATGCTCTGCAGTTCCATGGGATGTTTATTACAGTTGATGAACCTATGATGGCATATTGCTATCACTCACAGTGCACATCCCTTTACCTCTTAGTGGGGCTGCACCACATTTTAAATACCAGTTGGGGCATTATATTTATTTGAGGGAACACTGCTTTACACTGTACCTGGTGGCAAGTCCAGAACAAAGACCCTTAAATACATTGGGTGATAAATGCATACTTAAACCAAATAGACGGACCCAGACTTTGAGATCTTAACCCAATTAAAAGCTGAACTTTATCCCTTCTTTTTTTTAAAAGATTTATTTATTGACTGAGTTTTGGCTGTGCTGTGCCTCCATTCTGGTGCGCAGTCTTCTCATTTTGGTGGCATCTCTTGTTGCAGAGCACGGGCTCGGCAGTGGTGGCCTGCGGGCTTAGTTACTCCACGGCATGTGGAATCTTCCTGGACCAGGGATTGAACCTGTGTCCCTGTATTGGCAAAGTGGCAAGCAGATAGTTAACCACTAGACAACCAGGGAAGCCCTGTTCCTTCTTTTTCTAGCCAGTTAGGAAAGAAATTACTCAGAGGAAGTTCTTCACATACCCCGTCAACTGAAAATCTTGTCTCAGACCTGGACTCACTTTCCATGCATTTCTGAAATGTGACAATAACAGCAGCTCGCGGTGGCTCAGGAGGTGACATGGGCCTCCCTCTGGGAAAACGAGCCATCTCGAGTGTCTCTGGGAGTTTCTGGCTTTGGTCCTGTTCTCTCAAAAGGCCAGTTTCAGTCTCCAGTCTCACAGGTCCTGTGCCCGGACCACGTCTCCTTATGTCCCCTCAGGGGCCTGGCCAGCCCGGGGGAGGCAGAGTCAAGGTTGGGTGGCAGCCTTGTTCTTTCTTGGCTACACCCTGGTTACCTTGGAGGCTGTTTTTCCCTCTCTGAACTTGGCTGCGGTTATCCGGAAGTCTTGTGCCATAAGCAGATTGGCTTTCCACACCTCACAAACCAGCGCTCGTACTCCCCGCCAGGGCTTGCAGAAGACCGGTCTAATTTCCAAAGCTGGCTGGCATTTGAGGCCAGAATTGGCATGAGCCGCTGTCCAAGGCCTGGTGAGAAGGGCTTTTTTGCCTAAGAGGATTAAACAGAGCACAGTCGGCTAAGCTTGCACAGAGTTGGTTAAAGGACTTCAGCTCTAATCTCTTACTAGTGAAGGTCTTGTCAGCAACCACCAGCCACGACGGCCTTTCCTTATGGCTGATGCTGCTCGGGACGCGCCTCCTGAGGGTGTCCCAGCTCGTCTTTTTGCTGTCAATCCACTTCCCCTGCACAAACTCCATCTTTATTCTTCTGGAGAATGGACCCGTCTCCCTCCCTCCCTTCTACTCACCCTACCGCTCTCACCCACCAGGCTGCCCCATCACAGAACAGGAAGAGGAAATGTGGTCACAGGCTCACAGCCTCCTCTTGGAAGAACTTACCCAACCAGAACATTCACTTTGTTCCAAAGAAACTTCTGATTGGGGAAAGCAGAGCATAATTCTGGGTTTGTGAGCAATCTCGACCTGCAGTCCCCCTTTCGATTCTGATTTAATATTCTTTCACCTGTTGGTTCTAACACCGACCTTGGAGTCAAAGGTCATGATCAAAAGTCAGTTTTCCCATAATAACTTTCTGTATCATTGAAATATTTAAATTCTTTCTTTTCTGTTAGAGCTATTTTTCCCTCTCTTGTCAAGGAGCTATTAGAAAGTATGTCATGCAAAAAAGAAAATCCTAACTAATGCATCAATATTTTATTTAAGATTCTTGCATGAGATGTATTAGCAGAACTCATCTGCTATGTGTGAATTCTGTGTCTGCGTGATATACCATTAGTGTTAAATTTTGGCATCAGAGTTATACTGGCTTTATACAAAGGCATTGGAAGCATGTATTTTGCTTACTCTAGGAAGGGTTTTAAAGTGTTAGAATGACCTACCTTTTAAAGATTTAAAATAATCCACTTGTGAATTTATCTGGATCTGGCATCTAGACAACTATTCAACTTCATATACGTTAATAGTAACTCCTTAGGTTTTTATATGTGTCTGCTGATAATTTAACATCATTTTTTTTTCAAAATTTCCTCCATCTTTGTGCTATCTCTTCATTCTCCTCTCTAATTTTATGGATTTGTATTTTGACCCTCAGTTTCTTGGAGGGTAGGATATCCACCCTCCAAAATAGCTAACGGAGAATGGTTTATATATTTCAGTTAAATGCATTAGGCTTTGGATTCACTTATTTTTCTGCCAAATATCTTTTTTTTCTTTAATTTATTCATTTCAACTCTCAGCATTATGTTTTCCTTGTGCCTTCCTTTCTGTAATTACCTTGGGCTCTTTTTCAGACATCTTGAGTTGAATAATCAACGCATTATTGTGATTACTTTTTATTTATTAATGCTAAGTGCTTAAACCTGATAATTTTCCTCTGAGCATTGCTTTAATCATATCCTTAGGTTATGAAGCACAGCTTTTAAATTTATTCATAATTATTATTGTCTAGGTTTTCTGTACAAATGGGCTGGGCTCTCTGATCTGAATATCTACCTGCTTTAAGTTTTGGGCTTTCCTATCTTCTGCAGTAAGAGGGGCTGAGGGAGGGAGGTCTTAGAACCCACAGGTGGCTGGTTCAAGGATTCCATCCTATGTTATCCATGCATCTCCTGCCATTCTGAAATAAGAAACTTTAGAATATCACTACAGAAAATGGTTCCTCTTTCCTCTGTGTCCTCTCTGGGAATTTAATTGTTCCAAGTATAGCACCCCAGGTTGGGTTTTATAGAATTCTTTCACTTACTTTCAGAGACGTTAGCGTCCTGCTTAGATCTGGAGAGTTGATGCTTCATTATACATTCAGTCAACATTTATCACGTGCCAAGCACGGCTGTGGTTGTGGGCATCCCTGTTGTTGCTGCTCTAGTTCATGCGTGCATGCTCAGTCACGTCTTGCTTGACTCTTTTGCAACCCCGTGGACTGTAGCCCACCAGGCTTCCCTCCACTGCTCATGGGACACCCCAGGCAAGACTACTGGAGTGGGTTGCTGTGCCCTCCTCCAGGGGATATTCCTGACCCAGGCATCAAACCTGCGACTCCTGCATTGCAGGCAGATTCTTTACTGCTGAGACAGCAGGGAGGCCCCACTCTAGTTCAATCAGTGCCACATATTCTTCAGGATGGTTTGGGGGTTATAAATATTAGTTCCTGTATGTTCCAGAATTTTACTCCACCATTTTGGAAATCATATATATCAGTAGTTAATCTGTTGGCAAATACTTGAAAAGCTTTTTAGACCCATGAGACTCATAGTAAACTTAAACTGAATTTCCAAGTGACCACATTCATGAATAGAAAAAGAATTCTTTTGACTTAGGCATTTCCCAAGCATTAACTGATCTTTCCTCTCCTAAATAGTATTCACCTTTATGCCTTTTACCTTCCATCAAACAGCAGAGTTTATTGGCCTGATTTATCCTGTTGAAAGCACAAGGCAGGGCTGGTAAGGACATGAGAGGGCCAGGTCTTGCCCTTGCCCAGGGAAAGTCCACACCCCCAGCTCTTTGCAGACCCGACTTTGAATTTGAAAATGTGCTTAGCTTTTCTTGTTATTGCCCGAGGCTCTCTACAGGGGCCTGACAACAACAGCTAATGAGAAAGGTCAGAAGGCAGTCAATAAGCCCATTGTCTGAACTTTTTTTTTTCCCTTAACCTGCACAAATTGGTCCACCATGAAGCCCAGTAAGAGGGACCCTTGGTCCTGGGGTCACACAGTTCCTATGGCTCCTCGAACAAGATTAACCCCAAAGAAAGAGACTCAAAAACTAATCATAAATATGGTATTTTAGCATTTAGGGAGCAAATTAATAAGTCACATGCACTTAAAGACTCATAAATTATTTCCTCTAGTGTAACAGCAAGCCCTTTCTTGATCCCTGAGGGAAAGGTGGTTATGGCTATCTGACCAGCAATAAAGATGAAAAACAAATGCATTAAGATGTGGAAGAAGTTTATAGCTATCAGCCTACTACCTATTTAATAAAATGCATTCTTTTAAGAAATAAAATACATTTTTCATTAAAAAGGAGCTAGTCATAAATCATACTGGAGGTTTTACCTACAACTGGAGAATCGTCAGATGAAGTAGAGCATCTCTCTGGCAGATTTTTGCTCTGTGTCAATGGCCTCCGTCATCCTATGCTGGATGCCCTGAGCTTCCAGACAGAGCTTGGAGACTGAGTCCAATTCTGCACTCGGGGAAATCAAAGGCAGTGCCAAGTGAGTGTGTAGACGCTCTTCAGTCACTTACCTTGTGTTATGATGACTCAAAAAGCCTTCCAGTTAGAGACCCAAATCGTACACTGGCTTAAGCTTTAAAAAAAAAAAAAATCCCTCTGGGGGCTTCCCTGGTGGTCCAGTGGTTAAGATTCCCTGGTTCCAACACAGAGGGCACAGGTTTGATCCCTGATCAGGAAACTAAGACCCCTCATGCTGTGCAATGCAGCCAAAAAAAAAAAAAAAAAAATCCACTTGGGATAAGAGTTGGCAGGCTCTCCTTGAGTGGATGCAGCAGATACATGAACCTTAGCCCTGTCTTCATACAGTTTTGGGGATGTCGTGTCTTAGAATTTCCTGATAAACTCAGCTGGTAAAGAATCCACCTGTAATGCAGGAGACCCCAGTTCAATTCCTGGGTTGGGAAGATCTGCTGGAGAAGGGATAGGTTACCCACTTCAGTATTCTTGGGCTTCTCTGTGGCTCAGCTGGTAAAGAATCCACCTGCAATGTGGGAGACCTGGATTCTTCCTGGGTTGGGAAGATCCCCTGGAGAAGGGAAAGGCTACCTGCTCCAGTATTCTGGCCTGGAGAATTCCAGGGAGTATATAGTCCATGGGCTCACAAAGAGTCGGACGTGACTGAGTGACTTTCACTTTCACTTTGTCTTTGAATTTAGCCTCTCTTACTAGCCCTTTCTGAAAGAGGACAGTGTCACCAAGATATCTCCCCAAACAGATGGCTCTTTTATTGACTTCTTCAAAGAAACAGGTAGGAAATGGAGAAAAATTGATTGGAGAGGTGGTGGTGAGAATCCAGGATCTCTAAAGCACTCTGTGATTGTGTGTGTGTTGGGGGGGAAGGTAGGAGGGCTCATGCACAGGACAGTCAGTGCACAGACCAGGACTTGACAACAATGGCCAGGCAAGCTAGAACTGACTTCCAGAAAATGCTTGCCTTTAGACCCAGCTCTTAATAAGAGGCTGGTCAGGAAAGCAGCAGATGGAGGCGACAGCAGCATTGAATTTTCCCAGCACGAGCCAGCCTTATCTTTGTAGAGAAGAGACAAAGGTTCCGGGCGAAAAACAACCTCTCCTTCTGGAACTATCTTTGCAACCCTAAAGCTGACTTTCATCCTAAGGGCGTTTGTCAAACTCCAGTGGTCAGGTCACATGAAGAAGAAGCCTACAGGGACTTCCCTCTATATCCGATGGTTATGACTCTGAGCCTCCGGGCTGGGGGCATGGATTTGATCCCTGGTTGGGGAACTAAGGTCCTGCATGCTGCACAGCTTGTGTGGCCAAAAAAGGAAAGACCTCAGGACCTCTCAAAGTATGGGATCTGGTAGAAGAGCTTCACACAGTGAAGAGACATGAATTGGATATTTGCTGTCCCTCTCCACCACCATCTAGACAGCAAGGCAAACTTCCTTTATCTAACCTCAGTACTTGGGTAAAGGAACAAAATCTCTGCCTTGATTATTCATAAGCACAAGGCCATTGTATAATTTCCAACCTCAATCCACGTTATCTGTGTAGTCCCAAAAGTTCAAGTGGAGAATTAATATAGAGAGCTGCTGAGTTGGAAGTGGTCCTGGGCTCATGGAACTATGGAAAAAGTGAATACTCTCAGATTTGTCTCATAGAATTGCCACATATGAAGCTTTCAAAAAATATGAGCACTTCAGCACAGATCACATCATCAGCACAGATCAGCTCATCAGCACACAAAATTCACAATGATGGGAGGTCCCTAAGCATAATAGAGAGTTCCAGAAAAACATCTATTTCTGCTTTATTGACTATGCCAAAGCCTTTGACTGTGTGGATCACAATAAACGGTGGAAAATTCTGAAAGAGATGGGAATACCAGATCACCTGACCTGCCTCTTAAGAAACCTGTATGCAGGTCAGGAAGCAACAGTTAGAGCAGGACATGGAACAACAGACTGGTTCCAAATAGGAAAAGGAGTTCGTCAAGGCTGTATATTGTCACCCTGCTTATTTAACTTCTATGCAGAGTACATCATGAGAAACGCTGGGCTGGAGGAAGCACAAGCTGGAATCAAGATTGCCGGGAGAAATATCAATAACCTCAGATATGCAGATGACACCACCCTTATGGCAGAAAGTGAAGAGGAACTAAAAAGCCTCTTCATGAAAGTGAAAGAGGAGAGTGAAAAAGTTGGCTTAAAGCTCAACATTCAGAAAACTAAGATCACGGCATCCAGTCCTATCACTTCATGGCAAATAGATGGGGAAACAGTGGAAAAAGTGACTGACTTAATTTTGGGGGGCTCCAAAATCACTGCAGATGGTGATTGCAGCCATGAAATTAAAAGACGCTTGCTGCTTGAAAGGAAAGTTATGACCAACCTAGACAGCATATTAAAAGGCAGAGACATTACTTTGTCCACAAATGTCCATCTAGTCAAGGCTATGGTTTTTCCAGTAATCATGTATGGATGTGAGAGTTGGACTATAAGGAAAGCTGACTGCCGAAGAATTGATGCTTTTGAACTGTGGTGTTGGAGAAGACTCTTGAGAATCCCTTGGACTGCAAGGAGATCCAACCAGTCCATCCTAAAGGAGATCAGTCCTAGGTGTTCATTGGAGGGACTGATGTTGAAGCTGAAACTCCAATATTTTGGCCACCTGATGCGAAGAGCTGATTCATTTGAAAATACTCTGATGTTGCGAAAGATTGAAGGCAGGAGGAGAAGGGGACGACAGAGGATGAGATGGTTAGATGGCATCACTGACTCAATGGACATGAGTTTGGGTGAACTTCAGGAGTTGGTGATGGACAGGGAGGCCTGGCATGCTGCGGTTCATGGGGTTGCAAAGAGTCAGACACGATTGAGCAACTGCACTGAACTGAACTGAAGCATAATACAGCTGAAAAAACAGACCAGAGATACAGCTTGTAAAAGTTTCAGATATTGATTTATCAGCCAAGCAATATAAAACAGGTATTCAGAACTTGACTCAAAGGAAACAGAAGCCATAGGGGTCGGTGTGAATTTGCTAGTGCCGCCATAACTATGTTCCACAGACTGTGTGGCTTAAAGAATGGAGATTTACTTTCTCACGGTTCTGGAGGCTGTAAGTCCAAGATCAAGGTACTGACTGGGGTGGCTCTTTCTGCGGTGTCTCTGGGTGGTTTGCAGACGGCTGTCTTCTCTCTTTGTCCTCACGGTGTCTTTCCTTTGTGTATGTCTGTCCTGTGTCTTAATCTCTTCTTAAAAGGACACCATATCTCTTCATAAAAGTCATATTGGATTAGGACCCATCCCAATGGCCTCCTGTAACTTTAATTACCTCTTTAAAAGCCCTGTCTCCAAATACAGTCACATGCTGAGGTACTGGCATTTAGGATCTCAGTATACGAATTTTGAGGGGACACAATTCAGACCACTACATGTCCTATAAGTGAGGAACAAAAAATATATAAAAGCTATCAAGCAGATGTGAGAAAAGATCCAACTAGAACTTCTAGAAATGAACAATGTTATAACTAAACATTTTTTGTAAGCCTCAATGGGTGGTTTAAGAGAAGATTAGCATAGCTGAAGAAAGAATAAGAAAACCGGAAGGCAGACCAGCAGTTTACTTTTTACACACTCCAAAGAGATAAAAAGAAGTAATCAGAATTGACGAAAGACTCCAGTCCTCAGATACAGGCATCCCGAGGAACCCAGCAGTATTTTTAAAAGAAGAAAAAAGAGAAAGAAATGCTCATATATACAATAATAAAACCTCAGAACACTAAAGCCAGAGAGGACCTAAAAATCAGGCAAAGAAGATAGATAGGTTACTTACAAAGAAATGACACATTTGCAACTGATTTCATAAGAGCCATCAGAGAAGCTAGATGATACTGGGAAAATATTTTTAATATGCTGAGAGAAAACAACCACTAAGCCAAAAGTATATGTGCAGTGAAGATATCTTTCAAAAATAAGAGTCAAGTAAAAACATTTTGAGGTAAGGAAAAATAAACTGTGATTAAAGGAAATTCTAAAGGCTTGGCTGAGGCAGAGGAAATAACCTCAGTGGAAAGACCGAGATGAAAGATGGCATAATAGGCCCAGAAAGTGGCAAATATAGGGATAAATCCAAAGAACACTGCAGAAAACAACGACAATAAACTTCTGTGAGTAAAAGATAGAAATAAAATACGCAGCAACAAGAGTATGTAAATTGGAAGGGGTAATAGGATTAAGGTGTTTTAAAATTTTCGTAATGTATGGAAGGAGGGAAACATTAATTACATTTAGAATATGATAAGTTTGCTTATTAATGTTCTAGGATAAGCTTTAGGAGAAAAGAATTAGATATATTATTTTCAAAGTACTAGAGAAAAATGAAGAGATGAGTCCAAAGGAGGCAAAAAAAAAAAAAAAAGAGAGAGCTATAGAGAAAGTAGGATAATTACAAAACACAAAATTGATCTAGATAAAACATTTCAGTGATTACATTGAAATGAAAATAGACTAAATGCCTCAGTTAAAAGTCAAAGATGTCAGACTAGATTTAAAATATCTAGTTAAATGCTCTTTTAGAAGAGACACATCTAAAATATAAGGATCAAAGAGTCCAAAGTACAGAATGAAAAAAGATACAACAGGCAGATCTGAAACATTCCTGCGTTCATGACGCTACTCCTCTTGACTTTTTAAATTAATGTTTAACTCATGAATTTTTAGCCTTTCTTCTTTCTTAATATAATAATTTGAAACCATAACATTTCCTCTAAATAATACTTTGCTGCTGCTGCTGCTAAGTCACTTCAGTCGTGTCTGACTCTGTGCGACCCCATAGATGGCAACCCATCAGGCTCCGCCATCCCTGGGATTCTCCAGGCAAGAACACTGGAGTGGGTTGCCATTTCCTTCTCCAATGCATGAAAGTGAAAAGTGAAAGTGAAGTCGCTCAGTCGTACCCGACTCTTAGTGACCCCATGGACTACAGCCTACCAGGCTCCTCCATCCATGGGATATTCCAGGCAAGAGTACTGGAGTGGGGTGCCACTGCCTTCTCCGAAATAATACTTTACTTACAGCCTATACATCTTGCAGGAGGGGTGAAGGATTTTTTTCAACTTTTTATTTTCTATTGGATATAGCAAATAAACAATGTTGTGACAGTTTCAGGTGAACAGCAAAGGGACTCAGCCATACAGAGACATGTATCCATTCTCCCCCAAACTCCCCTCCCATCCAGGTTGCCACATAACATTGAGCAGAATTCCCTGTGCTCCTTAGTAGGTACTTGCTGGTTATCCATTTTAAATACAACAGTGTGTACATGTCCATCCCAAACACCCTAACTACCCCTTCTCCCCAAAGTTTTTTTTTACCTATATATGACTGCTTTGAAAAATGTTGAATGGCATGGAGATATACTCATAATAATACATTGTCAAATATAAAAATCTAATAGCAAAGTGTGACCATGATTCTCATTATTCAAAGAAAGATATAACCATACCTATTTATATTGTATATGTATAGGAAAAGGATAAGAAGGAAACACACTAAAATATATGCAGCAGAAACTCAGGATAGGAGGGTTACAAGTATTTTTAGCTTTCTTTATACCTTCCTATATTTCTATAATGAATGTGGGTTATTTTTATAGCCAGAAAAGAATTACAAAAAAAGAAAAGCAAGCAATACTTATAGAATTGATAATTTAACATGCAAAAGTGTATTAGAAGGGGGGACCAGTCTACTCATGTCGTCTTCAATAAGCAGTGTTGCAGTTCCCATTGCTCTTTCACCCTCATGGTCATGAGCAGCAGGGAGACAAGGAATGTGGTCCTGACAAGCTTGTCTCCTATGCCGGGTGGCTCAGAGCTGGCTTTTGCCTGGTTTTGTGATCTCGTGTGCCTCATTGCTACGCAACATGCAATCTCACTCTCCTCTTTCTCTGAGACAAGATGTGGGGGATAAAAGATTCTGAAAGCTATAATAAGCTCTCAAAATTGAGTTCTTGAAAGAGTAACCCAAGGTGCTCTGGGAACGTGAACGCCTCGCAAGGTACATGTGCAATTTCTTATCAAAGCGCCCTACGTGCCTGTTTCCCTTTTGAGCTAAATCTGTTCCTCCCCTAGCTGAGCTTTCTGTCATAGAGAGAGAGAGAAGAAAAGGAAATGGCTTTTCCCATGAAGTTCCATGAGGATGCTCTGATGACGCTGGAAAAGCTTCCCCTCATTCATCTACTCACTGTTGACTTACAAGATTGTGTCTCTTCATCTTCAGAAGAGAGAATAATACTGAATTCCTCTGAAGTCCTGAGAAGAGAAATGATGTGTTAGAAATGGTAATATCACAGAATTACCATTCTTTTACCATGTGGTAAAATTACCATGTGGACTCTTCCATCAGGGTGGCTCAGAGTCCAACCATCCATCCATCCATCCATCCAGTCACCTATCTAGCCAATCTAGTGAATATTTGTATAGAAACAATTATGCATCATACAGTGTCAGTTGCTGCAGAGAAGGGAATAAGATATAATCCTTGCCCTTGAGAACCTCATGAGCAAACAAAAAGAGGCATGTACAGAGCTCATTATAGTACGAGTTAGACTAAGTGCTAATGTTTATCATCTCTATGTGAAATGCCGAGGAGGAGATAAGTGTAAATAATTTCCCCTGCCTTAGAGCGGCTGGCTGAGCCTCTCACTGGGGATATAACATGTAAGCCTAAGAAACAGTTAGCTGACAAATCCTGCTGATATTCCCATGAGTGACCTTGGACTCAGAGTTCAAGAACAAGCTACGGAAAGTGTCCTCCCTGTCTCAGAGATGTGCTTTCTCCATGTGCTTGGAAGCAACAAAGGTATTTCTGTGAAAATGTGCATCTCCTCTGTGTGTGGGCCAGTCTGCCGGCATGTGTTTTTATAAACTGCTTTCATCAGCTTCTCACCTGCTTAACTGCAATTCCCAGACCTCACGAGACCCATCCCTTAACCAGGATATAGCTTAATTCTGTGTATGACTGACAAGGGTGGCATTTAAAGCAATCACAACAGCAGGTGGATGCCCTAAATGTCCCAGGAGCGCATTTTCCAGACCAGCCCTGACCCAAAGAACTTTCTACACTGATGGAAACGCACTGTCACAGCTGTAGGCTCTAGCCCAGGCCGAGAGTGAGTGCTTAGAATGCGGCCAGCGAGACTGAAGAATGGAATTCTTCATTCTGTCTGATCTTAATTAATAAATTTGATCCAAATACCTTAATTTTTATTCATTCCAATTTAAATCGTGGCTACTATATTGAATAGCAGATTCTCGATCATGAAGCTGAAGGACATGTAAAGGACATGTAAAGTAAAGGGTTTTCCCTGAATGAAGAGGTATCCTGGGAATTCACAGAATCACTCAGCTCCCAAAGCGGTAAAACTGGACCTCTGCTCTCAACAGCCAGATAGACCCACACCACAGAGTCCAACTTCTCATCTCTCTCCACCCCACCCGCAACTGCAATCTAGTGGTTTCTAAAGGTTTTTTACTCCAGTGGAACAAAGGACTCATATGACCGCTTAACACAAATTACATTAGCCTGAATCTTAACCCCCTGATCTTGCCTTTGCCAATTCAAGACTTTTCATCAGAGTGAATGGAAAGATCAGGACACTCTCAGTGGCACATCAATAGATCCTGGGATGGGGCCCAAGAGTCTGAATTATTAAAAATATGTCTAGGTAATTCTTCCGTGCTGCCAGATTTAGAAGCCATGTTGCTTCAAACCAGAATCAGAAACACACTAGAGAATTTATTGAGCATTTCCTTACACAACAAATATTTATTGAACATATGAGCTCTGCTTTAGTATAAGTTAGGGAATTAACAGTGAACAAGACAGACAAGATTGCTGTTATATAATCCAGTGTAGGAAGACAAAAATCAATAAAGACAAAAATAAGCTATAAATCAATAAAACGATCATTTCAAGAAAAGAGTGTTCATCAACATGCAGGAAAATAGTGTAATGAAATAGAGATTGAAGAGGTTTGGAAGCTGCTTTAAACGGAAGTTGGGGAAGTTCTCTCTTAGGAGGTGACAATAAAGCTGAGAATTGAAAGGTGCAGGGTTAATTATACCGAGGTCAGGGGGAAAAGCATTTCTGGCAGGAGGAACAGCAAATGCAAAGACACTGGTGCAGGAACAAGCGAGGGGTGTCTGAGGTCTAGAAAGAAGGCCAGTGTAACTGAGCCTAACAGGATGAGAAGGGAGGCAAGGAGGACCAGGTCAGACCATGTAGATGGGGCTCAGATTATGACCATGGCAAGCAGCCTAAATTTTACTCTGTTATGTATTTAGATACCATTAACAAGATTTAAGCAAGAGGGCAAAGTAGCAGATTTACACTCTTCAGAGGTTATTTGGCCTGTTAGGTAGAGAAGGCAGTACAGTAGGGGAAGTTGGACACAGAAAGAGAGGAGTTATTGCTGTGGGCTAGGCAGGAGATGATGACGGATGAGGCTGTAGCAAAGGATGTGGTGAGGTGATTAGATTCTGGGATATATTCTGAAGTTAGAGCTAATAGGACTATGAGATAACAACTGGGGGGAAAAAGGAATAAAAGATAAACAATTCTTAAATTTTAACCCGAGCCAACTGGGTAGATGATGGAGTCATTTGCCTCACACAAGAATCCTGGGGGAGAAATAGGCTTTGGAGGGATGCCAAGACATGCAATTTGAGGTGTCTATAAGACATCCAAGCAGAGATGTCACGGAGACAGCTTCCTTAGAGGAAAGATGAGGGCTGGAAAGACAGAGTTGGGAGCCATGAATATGTAGGTGATATGAGACTGAAAGAGATTACCTGGAGAAAGGGTGGAGAGCAGGGGTGCAGAGATGGGAGAGGAGAAGAACAAAGGGAAGAGAAGAGAAAGAAAAGGAAGGGAAGACAAGAGAAACTCTGAAGATTTCATCCCAGGGGAATCTAACATTAAGATGTTGGGCAGATGAGAATGAAAAAAAAAAAAAAAAAGAAACAGTATGGTAGGTAGGATGAAAACTAAGAAAACATGGTCTCCTAGGACCCTAGGGAAGAAAGTTTTAAGAAAGTGGGAGGGGTCAACCGTGACGATACTGCTCACAAGTTTTGTAAGATGAAACGGAGAACTAACCGGTCTCTGGATTCAGTAAGTGGAGTCAGTGGTTCCCCTCTGATAGAACTGAGAATAAAGAGTTGGGAGAGAATGGAGGCTGAGAAGATAGAGACAGTGATAACTCACGATGCTTGAGGAGATTTACTCTAAGGAGAGGGGCTTTCCGGGTGGCGCTAGCGGTAAAGAGCCTGCCTGCCAATGTGGGAGACATAAGAGATGAGCGTTCAGTCCCTGGGTGAAGAAGATCCCCTAGGAGGAGGGCATGACAACTCATCCCAGTATCCTTGCCTGGACAATCCCATGGACAGAAGAGCCTGGTGGGTTACAGCCCATGGGGTCGAAAAGAGTCGGACGCAACTGAAGTGACTTAGCACACATGTACACAGGCACTCTAAGGAGAAATGGAGCCATGTACCACGGTTGTGTGGGAATGTAGGTCAAGGGAACATTTGTTTGTTTTTGTTTTGAAGATGAGCTGTGTCAAGTCAGATGTACATGTCCGTGGGGACGATCCTGGAGTAAGAAAGCTTTTGAAGATACAGAAGGATGAGCCAGTCTCCCTGTCCTATGAGAAATCAGTCTGTGGTCATCGGCAGAGCCCTCAGAGACCACTGCTTGTGAGTGAGTCATACAATGAGAACTACTCCTGTGGACATTCTTTGAGTTTCCATGTGTGAGACTAAAGGCTAATTTTAATTGGATTGGACAATGGGAATGTGGCCACTGACAGCTTGACATCAATAGTCTTTTAACAACTCTGGGTGGTGATTTCATCAATTGGCATGAATCTTACCACCCAGTGAGACATACCACTTATGATATGGCCCCTGGAGGGGCAGGAAGCACTGACTGACTCAAGGGTGTTCCCTTGAGTGAGCACCAAATTGGGGAGTCCCCTTGGACTTCCGTCTGCCCCTGCAACTGAGTGCCGATCCCCACCCCCACCCCCAAGATAACATAGACAGGGCTGGGTTTTAGAATGATTCCCCTACTCAGCTGGGGTTGCTTTCCTTCACCCAGACTTGTCCTTTTTGCCTTAGCTTCTCTTTGTGGCAGTAGACACTCAAGAGGCTGCAGCGACTTGATATGCGAGAGCTGGTTCCTTCATCAGCCTCTTCCTTTCTCCTGAGTCGCTCTGCTGTAAGAGGTCAAGAGGAGATAGGTGGGTGGAGATGGAACCAGGCACACTACACACATGAGTATGGATGCATTGCTGCAGAGCCACGTGTCTGAGATGATTCATTTAAAGGGATAGACGATTTCTGCTCTCTTCTCAAACCGCAAAGCATAGGATTTTTTAAAAATAAAGACCACCAAAGATCTGATAATGCCCATGATGGGGCACACTGCTTCCCTCCAGACCAAGGACAGCAAGGCACTGGGCAATAGACCCAGATTCAGCTATGGAGTCCAGTTTTCCAGGAAGCAATACATGTTACTCTCTCCCTTAAGCGCAGAGGTCTGCTTTATAAATGCATCGTGGCTGCATTCCCAGCCCACCCTCAGAGCAACTGCCTTGGCCTTGCCAAAAAAACACCAGTAATCCGTGCTGGTGAGTGCACACTCCTACACTGGGATGCCGAGGCTGAGAACGGATGTGTATTCTAGAATCATTTAGAGGGCCACAATGCTCAGAGCCATCTATGGTTAAAATAGAGGTTGCTTACTCAAAACAGAGTGCTTTAGTGATCACTGTTATCCTAGGAAGCCATTTGGGCAAATACTAGAAAGCACAGCTGTGTGGTGCCCTGCGGTGTTATTGTCTTCTCTTTGGTTTCACACCAGCTTGTGTTTGAATGAGAGAGCTCTGGTGGCCACTGGGAAACAATAGAAGGAAAGATCAGATATCACCATGTAAGCATTAAATAACTCGCAAGGCCAGGAAATGACACTGAGGCAAGATGTCAAAGGAATAGCCCTGTGCTGAGGTGCTGGTCTGAAATCTTGCTCGACTTTTGTTTTTTCCTATTCTTGAGGGGCCTCAGCGGGGAAAGCATTGCTACAGAAGTCTAGAGCAGTTGATGTAATAATTTATTATCAACACCATTTGAAATAGTGATTTGCCCATGGTTTGTGACTAATAATGGGCTTCCCTTGTGGTTCAGCTGGTAAAGGATCCGCCAGCAATGCGGGAGACCTGGGTTCGATCCCTGGGTTGGGAAGATCCCCTGGAGAAGGGAATAGCTACCCACTCTAGCATTCTGCCCTGGAGAATTCCATGGACTGTATAATTCATGGGGTCACAAAGAGTTGGACATGACTGAGCACCTTTCACTTTCACTTGTGACTCAGAATAATAACATGGTACCCATCATGCAAATGAATTGCCTTTGCATCATCACCTTATACTCAGGTATATTAATTCCCTGGGCTGCCATAGCAAATGACCACAAACGTGGTGGTTTCAAACAATAGAAATTTCTTCTCTCACAGTGCTGGAGACCAGAAGTCTGGAAGGAAGGTATCAGCAACTTTACTACAAAAGTCCAAGGGAAGGTTGAGTCCTCCTTGCCTTTGAAGACTTCAGCTTCCACTGGCTCCTGGCTTGTGGCTGATCTCTGCCTCGGTCTTCGCAGGTCATCTTTGCTCTGTGTCTTGCTGTGACCTTTATCTCCCTCTCCTTTCTCTTATAAAGACACCGGTCATTGGATTTAGGGCCTTCCTTTAAAGCCAGCATAATCTCATCACGAGATCCTAAATGAATTATATCTGCAAAGACCCTCTTGGCAAATCAGTTCACATTCTGAGGTTTCAGATGGACAGAAATTCTGGAGGGTAGATACTATTCAATCCACCACACCAGGGAACATCTAATTTAGTAAAAGAGATGAGGCAAATGGTGGTGAACTAGAATACAAGATTGCATATGAATTCCAGAAGACACTGGTGATGAGTGATGGGTATGCAAAGGAGGAAGTACTCCTACTCAGCAGATCCAGAGGTGATAGGTAGATAAAGTCATTGGAGAAAGAAGCCTTGAGGAATGATTTTGTAAGACGGGGCATTTCTGGAAGAAAAAAACCACAGGTAGAAAAACAGAGAGAGAAAACAAAAGCTGTTTAGGGAGCATGGGGGTTCTGCTTACTGCACAATTGAAGAATAATTATTGGCCACTTTCTACATGACCCTGAACATTGATTACAAGCATCCAGCACAAAACTTTACACATATCAGAGAGCTGGTTGAGATTTGGTGACTGATAATATGGGAATGCTTAACTCTGCCTCTCCGACTCAAATTCTCGAATTGCTAAGCTAACCTTTGTGGTCATACACATTATCCTTTGTCAACATGCACTAAATAGAATCAATGTAGTGATTAATTACTTAATTCAAATAAGCAGCTAATTAAAGTTGAGTCTAGAAGGGTAACATGGCCCTAATGACTAAATTGGCTAATTGTTTCCCGCATTCCTGGAACAAATTCCTACTTCATCGTCCTTCTTTCATGTAATGAATTGATGGTTTACAAGGTGCAGGGCCCTGACTAGGGAAATCACTAATGAGCAATGTGGACTGGCCCCTGCTCTGTCCTATTCACAGGACATGTCACCCTAATGCCCACATGCCACCTACCAGTGACCGCAATGTGAAGTCACATTTCCTTTCATACCCAAGTTACGATGACTCTGGGCTCCTACCCGTCAACTTACTAAGGGTCTCCTTCAACAAATATTCCAGAACAGTCACTTGATCTGCCTGCCACGGCTAGTGAATCGGTCCTCCTTTACCTTTCATTGCTAACTGCTTACCCGGGGGAGATGGAAACTCAGGCCAGCGGTCTCAGCCTGACTCCTACCTGCTGCTTCTAGACCACGCTGCCTGCAGGAGGAGGAGCCTGGGGGATACCACCAGCCAAGACTACCCTCTGCTCCTGGGGCCCAGCCCTCCGAGGCAGGGTCCAGTCTCTGTTCAGCATCTGAGGCCACACAGGGTTAAGGTTCTGCCTGGTTACCTAGTAGTTTGAACTCCATCTCTTCCACCTGTCCTCAGCCTCCTGTGGATGTGGGTGTTGTTTCTCAGCCCTCACTTGGCCGGTGTGATTGACAAAATGATCCCTGGTTGATCAATACATTAGAATCTCTGAGAATCACAGAAGGCTTCACCTTCACAGAATGCAAGGAATTTCATTAACCACTTGCTCCAACTTTCACTTTTTATAGAGATTAAATGATTTTTCCAAGGACATATACAGAAAAAATTTTAATATTATGGGTGCCTAACTCTATTTCAGTCTATTGTATTAGTATCCTAGGGCTGCTCTGAGACAGTCCACAAACCAAGAGGCTTAAACAACAGAAGCATATTGTTTCACATTTCCAGAGACTAGAAGCCAGAGGTCAAGGTGTGGGCAGGGTTGGATTCTGCTGAGGTCTGCAAGGACACGTGTGTTCGTGTCTCTTCCCGGGTTACTGGTGTCTGCTGGCCACCTTGGTTTGTATTGCTGCTGCTGCTAAGTTACTTCAGTTGTGTCCGACTCTGTGCGACCCCATAGATGGCAGCCCACCAGGCTCCCCAGTCCCTGGAATTCTCCAAGCAAGAACACTGGAGTGGGTTGCCATTTCCTTCTCCAATGCATGAAAGTGGAAAGTGAAAAGTGAAAGTGAAGTTGCTCAGTTGTGTCCAACTCTTAGTGACCCCATGGACTGCAGCTTACCAGGCTCCTCTACCCATGGGATTTTCTAGGCACGAGTACTGGAGTGGGGTGCCATTGCCTTCTCCGTGGTTTGTATTGAGTTGACCAAAAAGTTTGTTCAGGTTTTTGTTGTAATAGAAACCCAAACAAACTTTTTGGCCAAGCCAATAGAAGCATCAGCTCAGTCTGTGCCTCCATCTTCACAGATTTCCCCCTTTGTAAGGACATCACTCATATAGATTAGGGTTCACCCTCCTCCACTATGATGGAGGAGAAAGTGGAAACCCACTCCAGTATTCTTGCCTGGGAAATTCCATGGACGGATGAGCCTGGCAGGCTACAGTCCATGGGGTCACAAAGAGTTGGACACAACTGAGCGACTGAGCACTCCTCCAGTATGATCTCTCATCTTATTACATCTGCAATGACCCTATTTCTAAACAAGGTCACATACTAGGGATGGGGTTAGGACTTTGACATGAATTTGGAAGGCTGGGGACACGTTTCAATCCCTAACATCTGTCCTCTCTCACATCAGAGCATGGGGCACGGTGGGAGTCATCTCCCCATGCAATCGGAGTCTGTCAAGACACAGGATCAGGAGTTCTGGGAAGCAGACACAACAGTTTTTGGCAGAGGTGATCTGTGTTTACCTTAAAACATATGTTGACTTTCCAAACAAACTCCATCTTCTTACTGTCCCCAAAACCACTTTGCAACCCAAATATTCAATAAGGGCTCATCAGAGTGGATGCTTCTTAGGAAATCCAGCGTATGTAAGTAGAATGGGGGCGTCAGGACCTCTTAGCCCTGGTAGGGACCAGCCAGCATGGACCGGCTCTGTGGCTGCCCACTGTTATTCCAGCCTCGAAATCAGAGCCTCCCCCAGAAGCCGCTGGCATTTATTTAGAAACTAATTGTGCTGCGGTTTGGGACACGAAATGGAAAAAGATCCGTTCACATTGCAATCCATCTTGGAATGAAATGGCTGTTGTGGTACCAGAAGAAAATTGTTCCATTAAGTCAAAGGCAAACCTCAGTTCGAAAAATAGAAAGGCCAGAGCCTTGAGATGAGAGTCTCTGTGTTTCAGAACCATCGATGCATGTTAATAGCCATGCTGACATCACAATGCCCGTGTCCTGTTGCCTGGAGAACTCCTTTACCCTCCCTCCCTTTCCCCTGTTAATTCTCAATTATCCACAAACATTTTAATGACAGCAGCATTCTATTCTCAGACGGTCTGATCCTCGTCCTCTGAGAGCTATGCCTTCCTTTCTAACATTTGGACTGTCCCCAACCTTTGAACTGCACTGCCTTTAAGATCTGGATCCCTTCTCCAACAACCAACAGAAAATCTTATAAGATACCTGTCTTACTGCACACATGTGTCTGATTTCCCTTGGGAGCCTTTTAAAAATGCTGGGCTCCACCCCAGGCCTACTAAATTGGGATCTGCATTTTAGGATGCCCACATGAGCAGAATGGGTTTCCCAGGTGGTGCTAGTGGTAAAGAATCTGCCTGTCAACACAGGAGACATAAGAGACATGGGTCCGATCCCTGGGTGAGGAAGATTCTCTGGAGGAGGGCATGGCAATCAACCCCAGTATTCCTGCCTGGAGAATCCTATGGACAGAGGAGACTGGCGGGCTACAGTCCATAGGGTCACAAAGAGTTGGACACAACTGAAACAGCTTAGCATGCATGGATGCAGGGCAGAATATATCCATTCTCCCAGGGTGAGGGCTGGGTGCAGACTCTCAATAGATAATTGTCAAACCAGTGAATGGATCCGTATCTCTCAAGCACACACTCCATCCTCGGCTGACCCCACTAGTGGTCATAGAATGCAAACTACTATTAAGATGAATTATTCATTTCCCAGGACCTGCTTAGTTCTCCGCAAAACAATCAATACGACACAAAGAATGGTCCATCTGCATTTCTGAATCAAACGCAAATTTTTTTTTTTGGTCTTCCACTGTTTGGGATTCTCTGTGTCATTGTTTTAACAACTCAGTTAGGATTGCTAAAGTTAATTCAAACTTTTTATAGTTGTTTTCATTGAGCATTAGAGATTGCTGACCCTGAAAGGAAACATCAGGATCATTGAGACCAACCTCACTCATCAGATGAGGATACCAACATATTCTCTTCCCTCACATTAGTTACAAGGCCTGCTGCTAAGCTAAGTCACTTCAGTCATGTCTGACTCTGTGCGACCCCATAGATGGCAGCCCACCAGGCTCCCCTGTCCCCGGGATTCTCCAGGCAAGAACACTGGAGTGAGTTTCCATTTCCTTCTCCAATGCATGAAAGTGGAAAGTGAAAGTGAAGTTGCTCAGTCGTGTCCGACTCTTAGCGACCCCATGGACTGCAGCCCACCAGGCTCCTCCGCCCATGGGATTTTCCAGGCAAGAGTACTGGAGTGGGTTGCCACTTCCTTCTCCAGGGGATCTTCCTGACTCAGGGATCAAACCCATGTCTCCTGCGTTGGCAGGCGGATTCCTTACCCCTGAGTCACCTGGGAAGCCCCCCTCTCTCTCGCTCTCTCTCTATCTATATGCATAATCTCTGGGACCGTGGGTCTCATCTACTCACACTCCCTGTGGATATTTTTCCTGGGCTGCTCTTCCCTGGGCTCTTTCTTTTTTCTCCCTTGGGTTGTCCTCTGTGGTCCCTGACCACCACAGGAAGCTTCCTGACAATATAGAAATGCTGGTGCTGAAGTTCCTGGAGTTCCCAACTTCCCTCATATTCCCACAGGCCTAGACAGTTGCTGTGGATGTCTGGAGAAGAGTTCATTTTCCCAGAGAACACTGACAGGGGAAAAAAAAAAAAAAAACCCACGTCATCTGTAGTGAGTAGGTCTGTCCATGAGGTGGTGTCGTTAGCACAACTGAAGCAGGTCAGGGCATAGAGGGAAGCCAATCAGATTGATCTTGAAATAATAAACCCATGCCACCTCCGCACACTCCCATCCCCACATGTGACAAACACCTGCCTGGGCCTCTAGGGTGTGGATGATTTCACAAAGAGGCTTCTCAGCTCCCAGGCCAGCCGCCTGGAGCCTAGGGAGCAGCCCAGGCCAGGGGACATGTGAGAAGCCATGGGCACGCTGGCTGTGTTCAGGGGACGTGAGAGCAGTGTTCCCTCCGTACCCAGCCACTCCTCCTCCTTCCTGGGCCAGTGGGGTTGTCTGCTGTGGTCATTAATCGCCCGGGAAAGCCTTCCAGCCGACACACAAAGCCTGGCACTGAGGCTCCCAGTACGCTGGGCTTCCCTGGCAAGCTCCTTCTGCCCTTTCAACACACACCTGGAGGTTCCTGTTGGGCGGAGTCCATTGAGACAGGATAGTAAACAAAAGCACCCCACATATGGAAAAAATCCCTAGACCCCACTTTTTGTGAGCAATTCCTGCTGGTGTCTGAACCATGCTGAAATAAATAGTCCCTCTTTGCATGGTCTTGAAGGAGAGAAAAGATGCTGTGAAAATCACTTACTAGTGATGCCTTCTCTGGGGTCAGTCTTGTTTTCCAATATTAGGAAGTTCCGTTTCTATGTGGAACAAGTACCTTGTGTCTTCATCAGGGAGAGGGGACCGCAGACTCAGCTGACTCTCTGCTACAGGCCAGACGTTTTATGTTGTCACCGTCTGTTCATCAAAGACCCTGTTGTCCTGGGACTTCACAGAGGGACAGGTCAGGCTCTGAAAGGGGGGGCTTTGATACTTCCCTGGTGTCACACATGCGTCAGCCACAGAGGCGGGGCACACCCAGAGCTCAGGCTTTCTTTGCTGTATTACCTGTTGCACGGATACTAAACAAGTGTGGTTTTTGAATGGAAAGTTATACCAGTTATAGAATAGCACCCCTTAAGTCTGGGTGGTCCTTTACATATACAAAATGCTTTTCCATTGCCCAAGACCTGCTGAGACAAATCCTAGCACTGAGGTCCACCCCTCTTGGGTTCTGGCTCTCTCCTTGGCCACCTCTCCCACCGTGGCCTCAAGCCATGGGTCTCCCCACCGGGCTGGCCCTTGCTCCCCAGTTCATGGCAAATCTGATGATTAATCGATACTGGAAGGCTGCCACCCATGCCCATTCCCTGGGGGGTTCCGGGGTCATAGATCCTGGGTGGGCCTGGGAAGGTGGGCACCAGAGGGGAGCAGCACCCTGTAAGCAAATTTGGCCTGTCTCTCAGGGTACCTAGGGCCAGCCTTGGCTGATGCCCAGCAAAACATCAGTGATGAGAGCAGCACTAGGCAAAGCCCAGCTTCCTTCCTCACCCGCCAACAAATGTGGTCTTTTGGCTGAAGCTCTTTAATTGGGAAATTAAGTCTTATGTGTCTAATTCCTAAGTTAAATTGGACCCAAGAGCGAATTGGATCTGCATTGAAAAGGAACCAGAAATCTAATAAGTTCTGGGGTATGCTGAGCTTGCTACATCATAGTAATAATAATGGCTGACATTTTATTAGGTTCATACTGTCAACCAAGCTCTAAGTGCTTCACTCTACCAATTTCTTCCTTCAGAATCCTGGCAAGCACATACTACATGTGCCCAGAAAAATGAGACATAGAAAGATGATGTGTCTTGCCCAAGATCCCACAGCTAGTAATGGAGGAGGCTGAATTTGAATTCATAAGCACTATTTGGTACCAAAATGGCCCTTGAGCTCCCATAACCATGCTGGCAGTTGCCTACACATTTTTGAGCTCCTCTGAGTTCCTGTTCAGAGAAGGCAATGGCACCCCACTCCAGTACTCTTGCCTGGAAAATCTCATGGATGGAGGAGCCTGGTAGGCTGCAGTCCATGGGGTCGCTAAGAGTTGGGCACGACTGAGTGACTTCACTTTCACTTTTCACTTTTATGCATTGGAGAAGGAAATGGCAACCCACTCAAGTGTTCTTGCCTGGAGAATCCCAGGGACTGGGGAGCCTGGTGGGCTGCCATCTATGGGGTTGCACAGAGTCAGACACAACTGAAGTGACTTAGCAGCAGCAGCAGAGTTCCTGTTATCCAGGGGGATCTCAACTGAGATCCTGCCCCTGGGAGAAGCTCCAGAACAAACCAATCTCTAGGGAGAAAATCAGGTGAGAAGTACTGTTAGTGTTAGGCAGCCCATCATGAGTCTTGGACTCCTTCTTCTTTCTCTCTTCCCCATCCTTCCTCCTGAATCCTTCCTGCCTTGTCTGTCAGCTAATCAATCCCAGTGTGGCCAGTTCAAAGAAGGAGCCCCTAGGTCATGGCTCTATGTTTTGTGGAGATTTGTTTATTTTCAGGTCAGCAGTGGCAAGAATGGGGCAGCACCCATCCCAAAGGACCATATCAAAGTCCTAGTCCCTTCAGGTGGCTATAACAAAATGCTACAGACCTAGTGGCTTACAAAGAGCAGAAATCTCTTGCTCACAGTTCTGAAGGCTGGAATTCCAAGGTCATGATGTCAGCATGTTGGGTGAGGTCCCTCTTCCAGGTCACAGGCTTCCCATTGTGTCCTCACATGGCAGAAGGAGCAAAGGAGTTCCTTGGGGTCTGGTATAAGGGCGCTAATCTCATTCATGGGGGCTTCACCCTCAGGACCTGGTCACGTCCTCCTAAGCCCCATCTACTAATTGTTGCTGTTTAGTCAGTAAGTCATATCTGACTCATGGACTGTAGCCTGCCAAGCTCCTTGGTCCATGGGATTTTCCAGGCTAGAATTCTTGAGTGGGTGGCCATTTCTTCCTCCACAGGATCTTCCCAACCCAGGGACTGAACCTGTATCTCCTGCATTGACAGGCGGGTTCTTTATCACTGAGTCACCAGTGAAGCCAAAGCTGAGAGTCCACCTACTAATACTATCAGCTTTAGGGGTGAAGAATTTATGGTATGAATTTGCAGGGAGATTTAAACATTCAGACCATAACATTCCATTTTCTCTCTGCCCCCCTGACTTGGACCCCAGCCTGTAGCCTATGCAGGTGGATTGTATTGTGTCTGCCCTAATCTTGGCAATATGGCCATGTGATTGTTTTTTACATTGGTCTTTTGGGCCCCAGCACACAGGAAATGAGGATAATTGAAGCTGAATGTGAATTTGCCAGCAACACAGAACACCCTCTAGTGCGTGAGCTCAGTCTGACAGATGCTGTCAATCTAATTAGAGGGCTTTAATTATTAAAGCTCCCAACCACTGGCAGCAGCAGGTCACCAACTCACCACGCACAAGTGCTCGAGTGACATAGGATTAGGACCTGGTGGGCTCGCATCTGGCTGTTACTATGGATCTCAAATTTGTTTGGCCAAGTCTCATCTCCATCACAAAGCCCCAGTGGTCCTTTCTAGGCCTGGGCCTACAGACAGAGCTCTGAATGGGTCGAGGTCCTGGAATCTGGACCTGCCTCTGCAATTGACTCTTGGGGTCTTTGGTCAGTCCTTTTTTCTTCTCGGTGCCTCCACAGACCCACCTGTACTGTGTGGCTACAAATATTTGCTTAGGATCATTTTAGCAGCTGTGAAGTGTCCTGGGATCGTTGAATGAAAGACGCTCTATTAAAGCTTATGAACCAAGTGACGACTCTGGCCCCATCCACACAGCAGAGCTCTGCAGGAGACAGACTGGGCCCATTCATCCTTCATACAGGCCTAACTTTATCCCAAAGCCTCACTGTTGGCCAGCGTAGCAGGACTTGACAGAGAACGGAGTGGTCCTCGTGCTTTCAAAGTGCCCTCTATTTCGTAGGATTGCTTTTTTTCTTTTTCTTCCTTTCATTTTTTTTTTTAACCATTACCTAGTAGTCAAGGAAAAAACAGCTATGCAAGAAAAAAGACAGTCATGATAGGAGGAAGCCCTTCTCAAGGGAGATCTGCTGATTAGACCATTAAAAAGGTCAAGAAGGTCATTTTGCCTGGAGTTTGAATTTCTACCAGCACACTGGACACTCGTACATAAGTATCAGAGTGCCAGTTTTGCATGTATTTTTACAGACGTGTGTTTTGTTTTAGGATGTCCACTGTACAGGAGAGAACTGAGATGAGAGTAGGGTGTGCAGGGCCTGCCGGGGTTAAGTGTGAGTATTTTTGCTTCTCCAGCATGGCCCCCCTGTTGCAACCTACAACTGCATCTGTTTTGGAGCTGCAATAATGTGGCCTTGGAGCTCACATCTCCAGGCTCCCTGAATCCCAGGACCCTCTCTACCTCCCCACCGCTGCTCTCCTCCGGGAACGTGTTACTGGCTCAGTTGTGTCCAACTCTTTGCTACTCCATGGACTGTAGCCCGCCAGGCTCCTCTGTCCATAGGATTCTCCAGGCAAAGATCCTGAAGTGGGTTGCCATTTCCTCCTCCAGGGGATCTTCCAGACCCCTGGATGGGACCCACATCTCTTATGTCTCCTGCATTGGCAGGCAGGTTCTTGACCACTAGTGCCACACGTCGATACTCAGAGGTTAATTCCCTGAAGGTCTTGTCTTCAATAGCCATTCCCACTTAGTCACTTGCATATCACACAGCTTGTCTTTAGACTTTGGGAACCGTTGACTGTTACTGATGCTGCGTATGAGCTGACAGATCTGTTTCCCTGTCCCTCCAGCATCAGAATAGAGACTCCGTGAGCAGGTACCTGGTCTGCCACCCTCACTGTTGGATCCTCAACACTAGGTACCTGGCACTTGACAGTTTCTATATATAAATATTTGTTAAATGAATCAATGAATGGACAAACTAGAAACCTTTGTTATGGATTCCAAAAGATTGCCAGTGAACTTCATCTCTCAAACCTGTTTTGGGCATCCCATCTGGACCTCCTCGACCGGTGGGCTGGTTGGCAGCATCCCAGTCACCAGGAAGCATAGGGCTTGCCTGTGGCTAGTAGACCAGGATACCTGGGGTGAGGCAAGAATGAACCTCCAAAACTCATCAGAGAGTCCTACTGGGCCACGGCTAGCTGGGAGCTAGGAGAGCAGGAAGATCTTGATATGAAGCATAGAATAGAAAGTGGAGAAACCAGGAAAGGGGGAGAGCCTGGAGGGGTTCCCAGATCCATGGGAACACAGGTCCTTTGTGGAAGATTTCTGCAGTTTGGGTGAGCAGGTAAAACAGCAGTCAGGGTCTCCTGGTTCAGATACACAGTGAACGGCAACCGTTCTCTAGAAGGCCTGAGCTCCGGTGGCTACTTCTCCATTTACTGCTGAGGACCTGAGGCCAGATCCAGGTGAGAGGGTTTTGGTAGGGAAGGGAGTGGAGGGGGGCACTAATTGCTGATTAAGCCTTTCTTGCAGCAGAGTAGAGGGTGGATTCAGAGGAGGGGCCGTTCTCATAAAGGTTACCAGGGAGCTTGTTGAGCCGTTCAGAAAAGAGAGGATAAGAGCTGACAACAGCAGAAAGGAGCAAGAGAAAGACATTCCTGCAAGAGGAATTACTGATTCAGAATTGGAAAAAAAAAAAAAAAAAGTGAATTAAACCAGATTAGATGAGTGGAATGGGGAAGAAGGAAGACACCATGAGCCTGAGAAATCTAAGCTTGCTCAGCTGCGTGGAGGCTGTCAGATGTCTGAGAACAGCAAGGCAGAGGCGGGCTGGGGAGGGTGGTGGGCCTTATCTCAGCACAGACTGAGTGTAATAAGCCCACAGGCCCTCCAGAGAGATTTTTTCCCCATAAACGGATAGAAATATAGTCCTAGAGAATAAGAGAATGGAAGAAAGTGTATTATTTTGAGTAAAATGAGGCTTTAAAAGGAATCAAGACTTAGTGGAAGGAGAGGACAGCAGGAGGACATTTTTTAAAAAGATATTTATTTTTTTTAATAAAAATCTTATTTTATTTTATTAATTTATTTGTATTTTGGCTGCATTGCATGGCATGTAGGATGGTTCCTTGAGCAGGGATTGAACCCCGCCTCCAAAGTGAAAGTGCCAAATCCTAGCCATTAGACCACCAGGGAACTCTTTGTGAGCCCCCCTCCCCTACGCCCCCGCCTTTTTTTTCTTTTTGGTCCGCACTGCACAGCAGGCGTATGGGATTTTAGTTCCCTGAGGAGGGATAGAACTCATGCCCCCTGCATCAGAAGCACGGAGTCTTGACTACTGGATCACCAGAAACACCAACATTTTTAACTTGAATAAAACTAATACTGGTTACAGTAAAGCTTGACGCTAGAGGACCACTTCCCTATTCACACGGAGGAGCTGGGATTTAATTTTTAAAATGGATCCTGAGGTTTCCGAAATCAGCTTTGCTTTGCAAAGAGAATTCTGGAGTATCTTTAGAGGGGCAGAGACACACACGTGACAACCCAGAAGGGCCAAATCAGGAGAGCATGGTTCTTCCAGGTAAAAAGGGAAGAGTCCTCCGGCTCAGTGCCTCTGAACTCACCATGGCCCCTGCAAAGGTCACTTTAAAAAACCACATTTTATTAGTGCTGAACATGGAAGCAAACCCAAATTATGCCCCCAAGTAAAGATAACTGAAGTGTCAGAGATGAAAACAAGACAATGCAGATCAAACCCTGGAGAACACGAGCAAAACCAACAGAAACAATTACTAACTTTGTGAATTAGAATATGGAACAAAAGGAGTCCTAAAAGAGCCTCCTGTCCCCTCCCCACCAAGAGAACCGAATAGGAACTTTAAAACGTGAGGTGAGAGAGCCACATTTCATAAGCCAGTGTGAACAGCCAGGAGAGACTATTCACCATGTAGCCTTGGGTCCCGCTGGCTGAGTTCTTGTAACAAGCTCTGCACCAGGGCTAAAAATATCAAGGCCTAGGAACGGTCAGGATTAGGGATGAGTCTCCCAGCCAGCGCTGGTAACTAGGAGATGGTCATGCAGGCTGCGGCAGGTGGAGGGCAGGCCAGGTCACGGCCAAAAGCAGGAGGGGAAGCCGCTCAGGTCAGCCCCAAAGGCTCCAGCCCAGAGGCACGCTCATGGTCTTAGGTGACTCGGCTGCTGCTGGGGCTTCTGCCACTAGTTCCTGCCTCACAGGTCACCTCCAACTTCCCCCAGAAACTGGCCTTTTCCTCTTGAAACACAGCAGGGCCAGAGATTGGATGCTAATATTTCTTGAGGGTCTTAGTTGGGGGGGACCTCCAGGCAGTGTGGACCAAGAAATACAAGGGAGCTTGTGGTCAAATGAGCTCAAAAGACAAGATGTCTAAAACCTCCTCTGAATTCACATGCTCAGAAGCATATTCAAGGCTCTAAAGTGTTCTGCTGTTAAAAAAAAACAACCCAGTTTAATTGACCCCCTTCCCCTAAACAAGCCAGAAAGCTAGAGATCTACAGAACATGCTTTATCTTCTCTGCCTTACAGTTATTATTCTGAACAGTGAGAATAGTAATATTCACAGTCACCAAATTTGGTTTGGTTGATCTGATAGGCTATGCCTGTCCCCTCTTCCTACCAGATGTTTCTGCCTCAAAGGTGCCTGTTAAAATTCCGAGGGAACAACTTTCTCCAAGGAGGTTATCTACGTAGGGATGTATGCTGCCTGGGATTTCTGACATCTCCCCTCCTGGGGAAGCCACAGTACTAAACTTCAATGTATTTATTGGACATTCTGTGTGTTCCGAAGCACTTTGACAGAAACCTGATTACTTATCATCTCTCACGGGAATACAGTGACAGGGAAGCCAAGCTGACTCCCTTTGAGGAGCTCGGTGAAACCAGTTTGGTTTATGGAGGAGTTAAATCAGAAAACTGAAGACTTAGGGTGACTATATCCCCACTTTCTACAGCAGCATCAACCAGTCAAGACTACACCCATGGCTGCCTCGGAGGTTCCTCCCCCACTGATCCCTTCTCAAGTTTAACCTCTAATTACTTGACGAGGCTGCTGACTGAACAGGTAATTTTATATTGGAAGACCTAAGACTCATATTATTTTTCAGTTCCTTGCTACATTATCTGGTGAATATACTGTTGCCAACAGGATCAAATCCAAGTACCTTAGCTTCTCTTCACACTTGACAGCGACCCAGCTTTACAAGCTCTTCTCTGATCCCTTTCCTGCCCTGTGCATCGTGTTCCTGCTCCCCTACAACCACCACCACTTCCCAAACAGACCCTACTGCCTCCAACCCCTGCCTTTTAACACTCACTCTGCCCTCTGTCCCTGGCTATGGTTTCCTTTCTCCACCCGCAAAACCTTGCCAGCATCCTAAGGCAGACCTAGTCACTCCTTCTTCTGGATCCCCCAGTCCTCTGTACTTTTAATTTAATTTAATTTTTGATGTGAGCTATTTTAAAAGTCTTTATTCAATCTATTACAATATTGCTTCCATTGCTTATGTTTTGGTTTTATGGCTGCGAGGCAATTTTAGCTCCCTGACAAGGTTTTGAACTCTTGGCCCCCTTGTACTGGAAGGCAAAATCTCAACCTCTAGACTTCCAGGGAAGTTCTCCTCTGTACCTAGTTTTAGACAATACCGATGTTCTTGGAGTCCTTCGTGTACCTTCTGGAGCTTCTGAAAATCAGGGCCCCTGGTTCATCCATTGTGACACCCCATGGGCCTCGCCTAATGGCACGTAGACGATGCTTACGAAGCATTAATTGAGGGGATGATTCAGTTAGGACCTGTCTCTGACTGTGGAATTCTGGGTCTGTGTTGAGACAAGTGTACCAATCACCGGTCACCAGCAGTCAAGGGAGAGTGGCAAGAAGGAGGCCCCAGAGCTGGCTCTGGCCTCACCAGGCGAGGGTGGGACAGCCCTGGGCCCAGTGGGTGCCTGTTGCAATCTCCAGGGAAAGAGTTATGAGATTTTTAGAAGATGCTTTTCAAAAGGAAAATGGATTACAAGATGATGAGAAATAGTAGCTCAGGACTGCATTCAAAGTGAGTCATACTGGATAAGAGACTGAGGAAGAGACAGGGCAAAGGACTGTCCCTAGCCCTCCCTGCTGGGGTGAGGGCGTTCCTTCTGCACTGAGAGAGGCTCCTTGACTCAGGGGTCTCCTGGCTAGTGGTCAGGCAGGGTGCACTCCCTCCATCAGCCTCCCTGGTATCGATGAGGCTTGTGTTCAACTTCTGGATGGGGATGGAATGCTCTTAGTTGTTGACCCACTTTTCACTTACTTTTATGATGGTTCTTCTTCATATTTAACCTTCGATCTTTTGATTAAGATCACTAAAAGAGCCTAGTTCATTCTAAGTTCAGTCCACCCTGGTTATCTGTCTTCAGAATCCCTGGCCTCAAGGGAACTTAAAACATCCAGACGTTTAGCTCAGCTATGCTGATGGCCACTAGTGACTCCAGGCAAATAGGAAAGACGCTCAGCAAAGAGAGGTTGTATCTATTCCCTTCCTGAGATGATCCATATCAGGGAGTCAAACTAGTCATTAAAATTATGTTTGTTCACAGAAGTTGCTTTATTTTTTTGACCCTAAAAGACCCAGCTGTGCACAGGAGGAGGTCACAGACCATTACAATTAAGAGGGACTTTGGAGTTTACTTAGCTCTTCCCATTTCGTTTCACAAAGTGGAAAAGGAACAGTGGGGGAAGCAGAATTCAAACTTTCTAACAGACTTTATAGAATTCGGTAGCTCTTTCTCTCTCTAAACCTGGAGAACTTAGGCTCAGCTTAAAGTGCTTTTAAATGGCCACATGTCCTGGACAGCAAATAGGAGGATGAGAACAGATGTTGGAAAAACACGCTGAATTGATGGATGCAAAAGAGAGATTAGGAAAAAGCTACCCGAGCTGAGATTAATTCCACTCATATAGAGTGAACAAACCCTCCAATAGAGGAAACACCATAAAACACCGATGAAATAAAGGAAAACACCAAGTTAACTGTAAGTCACTTCAGTCGTGTCCGACTCTGTGTGACCCCATAGATGGCAGCCCACCAGGCTTCCCCATCCCTGGGATTCTCCAGGCAAGAACACTGGAGTGGGTTGCCATTTCCTTCTCCAATGCATGAAAGTGAAAACTGAAAGTGAAGTCGCTCAGTCGCGTCCGACTCTTAGAGACCTCATGGACTGCAGCCTACCAGGCTCCTCTGTCCATGGGATTTTCCAGGCAAGAGTACTGGAGTGGGGTGCCATTAAGTTACCCAGTCATTATTGAAAAGTTCTAATTAACAGATCCAGTGGGAAGTTTGCATGTCTTCACTGCGAATTCAGTAAATATTCACTGAGCATCTGCTCTGCTCTAAGTCCATGGGGATGAGGGTGAAAGTGAGGCTGTCCATATGAATAAGGAGAAGAGCAAGCATTCATGGAGGGCACTGGGCTCACTATTAGCTCATTTAATCTTAATCATAATTCCCATTGTTTGCCCATTTTATAGGTAAAGAAACTGAAACTTAGAGCAGGGGAGTAACCAGGCCCCAGAGCTGGCAGGTGGTGCTGTTTCAGACTCAGGTCAGCGGGAGTTCTCAACTGTTGTGGCCAGTGACTCCCAGGAGAAAGATCCCTGAAACTTGTAGTCTGATGGGTGGGGTGCACGAGAGCAAGAGTCCATATGATAAGGCCCCCCCCGACCCCAATTGGATAGGGGACCATTAAGGAAGAGTCTTGGGAGGCTAATACTAGCACAGGAGCTTAAAGAATGAGTGAGGAGATGGCCACGTGGAGAGAAGTGAGGAAGTTTCTGTACAGTAGGACCTTGTCGGTTATCCATTTTAAATGCAGCAGGGCATGCATGTCCATCTCCAAATTCAGTTTTCCAGAGAGAAAACGAATGCCTCTTTAAGGAGAAGTGAGCCAATAGTCCCAGGGGCCCTGGGACAGCTCAGCTGACTGAGGGACTGTGCCAGGATAAACAGAAGCACCCTGCCTGGAGTCAAGAAATAACCAAATGGTGCTAGGGTCACACCAGCCATACCCCAGGGGCTCAGCTTTGGGCCGAAAACCAGTCTCACAAACAGAATAGTCCTGCTGCCACCAGGATGAGGAGCAAGGTCTGCACCCTCCGGCGGAAACTGCTGGTGGCTCTCAGGGCTCAACCTCCTTGTAGCCTGGTCCACTGAGGCCTCCTCCCAGAGCCCGCTGGACACTGCTCTGGTACAGACCAGTCTGGGGCTGTGGAGGGCGGCGTGTAGTTAGAACTCCCGAGAACCAGGCAAGTCACTGAAGGCACCATCAAGCCAGCGTACCTCCTCCAGAACATGGACCACACCCACTCCCACCCCTCCCACCGCCTTCCATAGCCCACAGCTTTATTCAGCCTCAGCACCTGCAGAGGAGCAAGATGTGGCCACTGACAGACCTGGAAGAAAGACAAGAGGTGTGACGAAGAGAAGACTGGGCTCCATGGGTGCTGTTGATGCCCAGGGCTCTAGCAGAGCTGGCTCCTTGGGCAATGCTTTGTGCTTTCTTAAAATCATGACTAACACATGGACACCAGTCAGCTGAGCGGTGCCAGGGCCCCTGGGAGCATTCGCTCATTTCTCCTTAGAGAGACAGTCCTTTTCTTTCTTGAAAACTGGATTTGGGGATCAACATGTACACACTGCTATGTTTAAAATGGATAACCAACAAGGACCTCCTGTAGAGCACAGGGAACTCTGCTCAATGTGATGTGGCAGCCTGGATGGGAGGGGAGTTTGGGGGAGAATGGACACATGTGTATATATGGCTGAGTCCCTTTGCTGTTGACCTGAAACGGTCAATCAGATATACTTCAATACAAAAGAAAAAGTTAATTTTTTTTCTAAAAAAGCTGGATTTTCTCTTTCTCCATTTGCTTCCTTAACCATCTCTACTGTTCCCATCAAGGCCCACAGCACCAGGCCCAGACTTTTGCCCTGGAAGGGCAGCGCCCCTCTGTGGTCAGGGGCTGCCTCAATCTGAATTCGCTCAGTGACCTGGACCCATGCAGAGTCCTGGGGCCCTGTTCCAGAGCCCCTGACACAGTCCTGCTGAACCAGGAACTGCTTTTTAAATAGTGCTTCCAGGTCACTGTTTGATTAATGAAGTTTTAAAATCACTGCCCTGGGGACAGAGACCCTGGAAACTTTCACGTCTCTGATCTTGTCCTCCGTCTCTCCCATGGAACCTTCTCTGGAAAGGGAAGATGCTGAGAAGGCACGAGGCAGTGCAGGGCTTAGCCTCTCCCTATCGTCTTGTGTCTACCCGTCTGTCTCCTCTGCTAGACCGTGGGTCTCTAGGATGGGAATCAGTTTCTACTTAGCTCTCCAAACCTGTGTCAGTGTGGAGGCTCCATGCTGTTTGTGGGATAGATAAGTTGTTGATACAGCAAACCCTCCTCCTCCTCCTCCCTCCCTTCTCTTCTTCTAACCTTTTCTCCTCTCCTTTCTCTTGGGGGCCCCCTTGGCTTTGGGCACAGAACCCAAATGTTTTAAAAGATGGTTAATATTTAAAGGAAGAAAGTCAGGCATAGCCCAGGCGATGACTGGTTGCTCAACTGACAAACAAACCCACCTTCTTCTGTTATTTCCTAAGCCAGCAGGAAGCAGCCAGGAGACTGTCACCTCGCAGCCACGCCAGGCCCGCCGGCCTCCCCACCCACGCAGCAATTGCGAAATGTTGCTGCAACCACCTGAGGCTATAAATAATCTTTATTAAGAAGCCACGTTGGGGACTGAGCAGGCCTGATGGGCGGCCCCTATTTGC
Source organism: Bos grunniens (assembly GCF_055505025.1). Classification (NCBI taxonomy): domain Eukaryota; kingdom Metazoa; phylum Chordata; class Mammalia; order Artiodactyla; family Bovidae; genus Bos; species Bos grunniens. The sequence continues at coordinate 26,997,752 of NC_141191.1, read as the reverse complement.
TGCCCCTTCAAACAAGTGGAGAAAAAAATTTTAAGTGTCACTTACAAGAATCCAAACCTGGGGCCAAGCCTTCTAAGTCTACTTTGGAGTTCTGTCTGCCCACTCCCCTGGCCCCCGCCCCAGGTGCCAACTATCTTTTAGAGTCTCTAAGGCTTTCTGCTTATTGTTGGCCAATATGAAACTTCATCTTGCTGATGCAATGATCGTAATGAAGATAATGATAACGAAGTAGTTTTTTTAGTAGATTTTCCTTTCCCCCCAACCATTCCTACGGCCCCCATACTTGTCTCTAATCTCATGTGCAGAGACCTCTGTAGTGTTTTCCATACCAATTCATGCCCTCTGCCCTCCAGTCTACAAGCTCAATTCTCCTACACACTCCCTTTCTTTCATGGTCTTTCCCTGTTCAGAATTTTTCAGTGACTTCTTCTTGTATGGAACAGTAGCCTAGAATGTTTTAAATGCATACCTTCGTTCTTAATGTATATACCAATTTACTACTCTAGATTCTGATAAAATATTAGGAAAGCTTATTTTCATTGTTCATCTTTTGGCAAGCACAAATAGCAGTTCTAATATTTTTTCCCTGTCCTCCAATGGATCATTTTGCATACCCCACTGTGGAAACCACTGACAATGGCTGAGATAGCATCATTTTGCTGGGTCACCAAGGCCTTCTAAGACCTAGTCCCAGGTCATTCATTCATTCACTCAACATTTCTTAGTGACTGTGATGGCCAGGCATGGGACTAGGCTCAGGGCGTAATAATAAGTAATCAGAGCCCCAACAGATCAGGAGCTTACAGGCCAGTGGAAAAGGTAGACTCATAAATAAATAGCTCCTGGAGAGACATATCTATCATCACAGTTTGCACAAAAGGAGAATAGGGAAAGGAAAAGGCTTCATGAGGACTACTTTGGCTGGGTCTTGAGCTAGGTTTTCATTTCTAAAGTGTTTTCCTTCATATGTGAAAATGGTGCAGATGGTCACCATCTCTACGATGGGTCCTTTGGGTTGGTTTTTCCCAGGAGGATGCCAAACTTGCCCTGAACCACTCATGCTCTCCCTCTTGTGATCGGGGTCAGACATTTGTAAGATCTTTGGTCCATGTCTGAGGTGGTCTAAATTCAAAGACTAGAACTTTCCTCTGCAGACTAGAACTTTTACTCAGTGCAGTGGAGCGGTAGTGTTGACCTTCTAGCTCCATGCACTAACAGAATGAAATAATCACTCAGAGGAAGAACATTGCGTCAGTTAGAAATGACAGTGCTCTTCATCTGCAGTGGGAAAAGATTTCTCCAGATCACAACAACGAAATGACGAATGTGAAGCATAGCCCTGTTGGGATGTGGCCATGGGGGCAGCTGGCACCTTGGGAAACACAGGACATAGCAGACAACACGCTGGTCCGGAGGCAGAATCTGCAGCGCCGGGCTCAGCTCTGTACACCAGCCATCTTCCTGAAAAGCTCCCACCCTTTCTGGCTCACACAGCTCTTCTTGTCATAAGAAGGTACAGGGTTCATTCACATCACTACAACCGACTCAATTTCATTCCTTTTTATGGTTGAGCTAAAAAAAAAAAGGGTATATTAATACATACATATGTAGTCTAGAAAGATGGTACTGATAAACCTATTTGCAGGGCAAGAACAGAGACGTAAATATAGAGAATGGACTTACGGACACAGGGTGGGACAAACTGAGAGAGCAGCACTGACGTTTATACTCTACCACGTGTAGCACATGGGGCTTCCCTGGAGGCTCAGCTGGTAAAGAATCTGCCTGCAATGCCAGAGACCCGGGTTCGATCCCTGGGTTGGGAAGATCCCCTGGAGAAGGGCATGGCAACCCACTCCAGTATTCTGGCCTGGAGAATGCCATGGACAGAGGTGTCTGGCAGGCTACAGTCCATGGGGTCGCAAAGAGTTGAACATGACTGAGTGACCCAGCACATGTGTAACACAGACAGCTAGTGGGAAGCTGCTGCAGAGCACAGGGCGCTTAACTCAGTGCTATGTGATGACCTAGAGGGGTGGGATGGGGGACTGGGAGGGAAGCTCAAGAGGGAGGGGATATATGTATTCTTACAGCTGATTCACATTGTTGTACAGCAGAAACTAGCACAACAAATTGTAATGCAATTATATTCCAATTAAAAAAAAGAAGTAAAAGAAAAGAAAATGTATGAAGTAGAATTAAAAAAAAAAAAAAGAAAGAAAAAGAACGTTCTTCTATCTAAGTACCTGGTTCTAAAGCGCTGCATTTATTTCATCACATTTCCACACAGTATGAACAAAAGCAACGTTTATTAGATCAGTGCTGCCTCTTGTATGGGTACATCTGAATCTGGCTGCTTTTATTATTCTAGTCTAGATCATGGTACTGATCTGCCGTTTCTTTTAGAAAATTCTTTACAAGTGCAGACCATGAGACAGACTCTTTGTTCTCTCCTGTTTTCATCCTGGCTTCATTCTGAGCCTCTTGTAATATTTTCAAACAAGGAGTGAGGACAAGGAAACATAAAAAGAGACATACGTGGAGAAACAGGGATGTGACTCTTAACCAGAGAGAGAAAGAGCCAGAAACCAGCGCCCCATAAAAGTGGAGGTTAGTGCCTTGAATACTATGCTTCAAAATTCCCCTTTGTAGATGACAATGACAAAGCCAGCTTACCTTATTAGGGTATTATGGGAGAAATAAGACACAACTTAAAAACCCATGGTCAACAAAGTACTGTTTATGTGCTCACTGTCACAAGTGACATTAATTGCCTCTTACCCGGACAGTAGTGGTCCCCAAATAAAGGTCTTAACCCACTCATCCTGCAGGAGCTGCACCCAGGCAGCACTGGCTAGGGAGGCAGGGTGGTCTGCTCTGGGTCTCATCATGAGGACCCAGTGAGCATCTTGGGCCAAGTTGAGGCTGAAGGTTGGCCTCCAGTTTAAGATAGCTAAGCAGTGAGCATGGATACTCCAGTCTAGACAACAAATAGCTCAGTAAATGGCAAGATATTCCAGGAGCTCTTGAACAAGATGACCCATGGGCTGGGGTTCAAGTTATTTTATAATAGGGGCCACAAGTGATGCTGAAGCTGAAGCTCCAATAATTTGGCCACTTGATGTAAAGAACTGACTCATTGGAAAAGACCCTGATGCTAGGAAAGATTAAAGGCAGGAGGAGAAGGGGATGACAGAGGATGAGATGGTTGGATGGCATCACTGACTCAATGGACATGAGTCTGAGCAAGCTCTGGGAGTTGGTGATGGACAGGGAAGCCTGGCGTGCTGCAGTCCATGGGGTCACAAAGAGTCAGACACAACTAAGTGACTGAACTGAACTGAGCTAAGTGTTAAGTCACTGGCCTGAGTAATTTTGAAGGTTGAAAGATGAAAATACAGTATCCTGGAGTTTAGAACTTACATAGAAATTAGTACTGTATGGATGGGCCAGAGGAGGCATGCCAACCCACTCCAGTATTCATGCCTGGAGGATCCCATGGACAGAGGAGCCTGGTGGGTTACTGTCCATGGGGTCCCATAGAGCCGGACACGACTGATGCTCACACACACACACACACATATGGATGGAAGCTGTTTTATTTTACCTTAAGGACTCTGGGAGATGGGCAGGGCGAGTGTTATATCTCCATTGTTTCAATAGGTGGGAATGTGGGCTGCAGAGGTTACAACTCTTCCAAGTAACACAGAACTTGCCTTTAGTTTGATTGGTTCTTTAGAGTCAGACACGACTGAGTGACTGAACTGAACAAGTCAGAAAATACCGTGAGGATATTTATTTATTTATATTCACAGACTATCAAATAAATAAACATCCTCATAGTATTTTCTGACTTGTGGCCCCTATTAGTGAAATAAATTGAACCCAAGCCCATTGGCCATCTTGTTTAAGAACTCCTAGATGTAAATTTATTTATATTCACAAACTATCCAGGGTTTCCCTTGTGGATCAGATGGTAAAGAATCTGCCTGCAATGCAGGAGACCCTGGTTCGATCCCTGGGTTGGGATGATCCCCTGGAGACGGGAATGGCAATCTACTGCTTGGAGAATTCCATGGACAAAGGAGCCTGGCAGACTACCGACCATGGGTTGCAGAGTTAGATGCAACTGAGCGACAATCACTTTCACAGACTATCCATATATATTTATTAATATTTATTTATATTTAGATTTATCACAGCCACTGAAGGCTGATCCTGCCTCTAGTCCTCGCCTGCAGTTTGTCTCGATCAGAGGTTTGCAAACCAGGATTTTTATTTGTTTTTTGTGTGTGTGTCTGTAGGCCAGGAGCTGAGAATAATTTTTGCATTTTTAAAGGGTTGTTTAAAAAAAACCACACACGCACACACACACAAACATACACAAGACTGTGCAATAGAGGCCTCACATGATATATAAAGTCAGAAATATTTACCACCTGGTTCTTTGCAGAAAAGCTTGCCCACCCTGGGTTTCAGGGCCTTCTTGGTCTGTCGTGTATGGCATGATTTATGGCTGTTCTTTCATTGCATCCTTATAGCCACCCTGTGAAGTAGGTAGGGCAGCCGTTTGCATGTCCATTTTAACGGTGAGGACACAGAAGCTTGGAACAGTTACATAACTACACTGAGGTCATGGTCACTGTGCTGAGGCCAGTTCTCCTCATTTCCCACCCAGGACTCTTATCAGGAAATCACAGAAACACTGACCCAGCTCATCTTCACAGGGGGCGGAAAAGAAGGTTGAAGTGCATCCAAATTGGTTTGAGGGTACTGGGTCTGTCCACCCTTTCTTAGCAGACAGCTTATTGGGGGAAATTATCATGAAGATGATTTGGAAATGCTGGGAATGTTTAACTAGCCTCGTTAGAGGTTTTGGCAGGTCAGGCAAGAGCATGCATCCTCCCCTGCAGCCCATGGCTCTGCTTGGAGCCAACAGGGCCCTGCAGTCGGACGCCTGCTCCTTCTGCTTTCCCTCTCCCCACCATTCGCTCCCCTCTGTGCCCCGAGCGCACGCTGTGCAGAGCAGCTGGGGGGATGAATGCCCACATTATCCCCCCGGCCTGTCAGCAGCCACAAACCCGGGCAGCTGGTGTGGGGCCTGTGTCCCCGGTGTAAACAGCCGGCCAGCCTGAGTAGCGGCTTGTTCTCTCTGCTGATGCTGGGCCAGGTCTCCCCAATGCTAGGAGCCCCCTCCCACCCTATCCCACCCCGCCGCCCTGGGGCTGAAGAAAAGAGGGGCTTTGTGCCCTTAATTCAGACCTTAATCCTCTTGAATGCTACCAAGGTAGAGACACTCATGGGATGGGTCTCTGAGTCACCCACAGGCAGGAGGGGCTGGGGGCGGGCTGGCTGCCTGTCGGGGTGGATTTAGGAAGTTTGGACACAAATGGTCAGAGGCTGGACTGCATGTCCAAGCCCTCAAACGTCTTCCTGCTGGCCTCCTGTGGAGAGACAGGGCGCATTCTTAGAGACAGGTTGTTAAGAGGCAAATCTGTGCAGCCATTACCAACTTGGTCACTCGGGTCACTGAGTAATTGAGTCCCTACTAGGCAGAGACCTGGCTCCTTGGGAGGGAGGAGAAGGTGACAGGATGAAGACAGGCAGGAATATGTCCCCGCTGACCAACTCAGAGCCTGAGCACACTCGAGATACACACGAAGACCAAAGGCAGGAGTCAAGATCAGGGAGGGGAGGTCACTGCACTGAGGGGCTGGCTCTCTTTACATCTGCCTTTGATCGGTCCTCTTAGGTCCTGTTTCCACAATGACTCAAGCCTATGGCCAGATGCTTCCCTGGTGGTCCAGTGGTTATGATTTCACTGTCCATCGAAGAGGGTGTGGGTTCAATCCCTGGTCAGGGATCTAAGGTCCCACATGCTTGGAGGCCAAAAATCCAAAACATAATTCAGACGCAATATTGTATAATTCTATAAAAACTTTAAATTCTATAAAAACTTAAAAAATGGTCCTTCCACATCAAAAAAAAAAAAAAACAAACCCCAACCCTAAAGGCCAGTCTTCCCCTACATTCTCATACAAGTCCCTGTCTCCTCAGATCACCCCAAAGCTGCCTGATCTCCCTCTGTCACTATCACGGGGGTCCTTAGACGCATCCACGTTGGAAATCTGCAAGTCTTATCAGAAGGAGCACGTGGATCTTTAGCTCTTTCTGTAGGACTTGTCCCTGCCTTGCGTTTCTCAGGGTCCTTCTTTCTTTGGCCCTTGAGTTATAGTTCTCTGAGTCCCATCCCACTTCCGTCTTTAGACTGAGAGCCACTTGAGAGACGACTCCATCTGACTTAGCACCAACATGATCCCTTGCCCCTGGGAGACATGCAATAAATTTGGAGCCATTGCAATGTTTTCCTCATGATTCTTCTGGCCAGATGCTAAGAAAAACTTTAAAAAACCTAGGTAAGGGCCAGCGAGGGGATTAAAGGCAGCTCTAAATCTAAAAGCGACACTTCCTAGTCCAGAACTTTTTTTTAAAATTAATGTTCTTCAGGACACCAGGTTGCATCAGACATTTACAGACATTTCCAAACTCCTGAGCAATGCACTCGTCCCGGACTGCTGCCAGTGCAAACACTGCAACATCAGGGAGAAGAAAGAGTCTTCTTTTCCTTCCAGAGTCATTCACGTATAAAGATCAATTAAGATCGACAGAAGACAATCCTTAGGAAGGCGTTCCCCATGCATTAGCTCTGAAACCACACTTTTCCTTCTCAGTTGTCTACTTTGGAGGTCCCTGATTCTACTTGCCAAGAGGGAACCTGCTGTGTCTGGCTGTGTCTGATTATTTGCTGAATCACTGCTGATTGAACTCAGCAAATAGCAACAAAGAGCTGTTTTAATGAGATTTGAAAGTTTAGCAGTGAAAATTGGAAATCACAGCCCATCAAACTATCCAACCACCTGAAACTAACCTACTGAAATGTTCTTGTCACTCGCAGGAGTTCTATTTCTGGCATATATACACCAAATCTTCTTTGTCCATTCATCCACTGGTAGACACTTAGCTTGTTTCCTTGTCTTGACTTTTGTAAAAAAAAAAAAAAATGCTGCAATGATGGGAGAGCAGGTCCCTCTTTCAGATCTTCTTTTTGTTTCCTTTGAATATACGCACAGAAGTGGGATGGCCGGGTCATATGGAAGTTCAATTTTTAATTTCTTGATGAAACTCCATACTACTTCCCATAAGGGCAGCACCAATAGACATAGAAGGTGCCTCCTGATCCCCAACAAAATGAGATTAAGATATGAGCACTCCACCCTTCTTCTCCCCATATTCTTCTCATTTTCTGACAGCTGGAATTTGTTTTTACACTGTTGAGGTTGATCATATTACATTTTTTCCTATAACCATATGTAAGACTTCTGTGTTCTATCAGGCTGATTCTCAAGGTGGGAAACCAGTCAACTTTATGTTAATATAAACTGAAAGCATTAATACATCAATCAATTTTTTCCCCATACACACAGGCAGATGCTGAGCCAAGATTCTGTCGATACTATGGTTGCCTAATCAGGAAGCGTGTGCTAGGTGGTTGGATTCCATTCATGACCCTTTCACAGTGGCCATCATGCTGCTGTTTTATGGGGCTTGTTGACAAGCAGGCGTCACTTTGGTTGAGCACAAAGAGGAGTCTGGCTAGGAGGCTCTCAAGGGTCAAAAACTGGGCGGGGAGGGGGTTGTTTACCCGAGCACTTTTTAGAGTGTTTACTCTAAAAGTGCTACTTCTCAGAAAGGATATCAATAACTGGAGAAAAGGGAGCTCTGATTTTTGCTTGGCTGTCAAGGGTCCAGACTCAGAGGTGGGTGAGGAGCCTGTAGGGTACCACCAACTGGCTCGTGCATCTGCAGACAATTGGAATTCTCTCCTCTGTCACCCCATCCCCCACCCCACCCCCATTCTGCAATATGGCTTCTGAGATCTGATTATCCATCAGTGGGCTTTTATTCCCTTCTTCTGAAAATGTGTTGGGGTCTGTCCTTCACTGTCTCTTCTAGTTATTTTGACTGTTAAGTTTATCCCTGTGTTTTTATTTTACTGAGGTCTCTGGAAGAAGAAGAAAACCACAGTTGCATCTATGTTTTACTTTGTTCCTGATTATAACATAGTTCAGTTTTATTATAAAGAAAAATTTCAAATAACCCAGAAAAAATATATATAAAAAACAAAGGAAAACTCCATAAAAACCTGCAACTTGGAGGTAACCCCAGATGACATGATGAAAATTATTCCAGAATCTACTGGCTTTTCCTGTTTCGTGTGGAATTTCTAGAGGGAATTTGCCTATCCTTTAATCCCTGAGTCTTCACTCCCCGGAAACCTGTTAAGCCAAAGATGGGAATAAAAAGAGATGAATGCTCACTACTTGTCATGTTGCAGCCACCATCCCAGGCTTCAGTGAATAGAGAAGCAGTCGGGTAGGCAATTTTTACTAAGGATTGCTTCATCCTTCTCCATTTTTCCTGCTTCTGACTTTCAGAGTATCTTATGGTGGAAACCTTGCACCCTTTAAACATTCTTGGCATTTCTTTGGAGAGACAGGCTATCTAGAGCAGATTCTTCTGGATTCTTCTTTCTCTGGGTTGGAGAGTGGGCAAATGAAAAATGAGATTTATTGGTGTATGACAATTCACATTTCATAGTTGGACCAGGCTTCCTGAGTTTTCTTGTGCTCTGAAACAAACAACAAAAAAATATTGCCCATCTCCTCTCCTTTCCCTGGAGAATAGGCCTTCTTCCTGAACGTACAGGTCCTGGGGTGAAAAGGAGGGGCGGTGTGAATAGCTATCCTCTTCATCCGTCTTCCTTGTACAAACAAGTTCTTTCAACTTTTCTATTTTGCTAGAATTGTGTCCGTTTACTTGCTCATGTTGAACACGAATGAGAGGAGAGAAAGTGGGCTCTTCTCCAGTGGATTGCTGCTCTGGCCAGAGCTAGCAGGAACTAACTTTGCCTTCAGCTGTGTGGGGCAGCCCCCAGGGTCAGACATGAGAGAGCTCTCCAAGGGTGGGGGCCTGGCAGACTCGGTTCCGCCGTCCCTCTCATGAGGGGTCCACGCAGGCGCCCTCAGGAAGCATCAGATAGCTCCGTGCGTCTCTGGGCCATCAGTCAATGCGCCAAGTCTGGCCTTCACTCCTGACTTGGCCCCAGCTCCTGGCAGAGGAGAGCCTCCGGAGGGGGGAGGGCCTCCAGCCTCACACAGGCTTAAAGGGACAAAACCTATCACGTTGCTTCTCCAAGGAGGACTTGGGAGTTGGCTTTAAGTGTCCGTTCTCTTTTCTTTGACCCCCTTGTAGACAGTCTGTGCCCCCAGATGGCTGAGATGCCTGGGCAATGAGAAGCAGAGGGCAGGACTCCACCTGAGGTAGTCCTTGGAAAATGGCCTCTGTGAAGCCAGGCTTGACTTTGCATTCCAGCATGTCTGGCTCTTGGTGAGTGATCATACCATGGTGATTATCTGGGTCGTGAAGATCTTTCTTGTATAGTTCTTTTGTGTATTCTTGCCACCTCTTCTTAATATCTTCTGCTTCTGCTTCTGAAAGATTGAAGGCAGGAGAAGGGGACAACAGAGGATGAGATGGTTGGATGGCATGACTGACTCAATGGACATGAGTTTGAGTAAACTCCAGGAGTTGGTGATGGACAGGGAGGCCTGGCGTGCTGCAGTCCATGGGGTTGCAAAGAGTTGGACATGACTGAGAGACTGAACTGAACTGAAGCCAGGCTTATCTTCCTGCAAACACTGATGACCTCTACTGTCACCATCAGGTCACTCTGTATCTCCAACCTTGGAAGAGGCTCCCTGTCCCCCTCCGCCTCCGACTCCGCCTCCCCCTCCCCACTTCCTGATAGTTAGTCATTTTGATCACCACCTGTGTTGCTGTCTATACCAACGTGACATTGCTCCCAGGCACTTCCAGGTGCTTTGGGATTCCAGGTACCAACAGAACTAGAATGAACTGGATACTTCCGGGAACCAGACAGGGCCGGGCAGCGTTCAGTGAAGAAAGTACTAGAGTCTGATGTTGAGACCACCATTCCATGTGTGTCCCTGACTTAGAAAGTTTAAAGCACTTCCACTGCCCTGGAAGGAGTAAAGGGGTCCCCATGTCTTCCCAAAGGGTTCTCCCTTTGCCCTCAGCTCGATTCTGCCCCCAGCCCATTTCCCTCCATGATCACCACATCCATCATTTCCATCCTCATAGGATTTTCTGCATTGGAGCCTCATTCTGTTTATTGGAACCCCTTGCTATCATCATGGACCCCAACCTTTCCTCACTGTTCTACCTCCAAGGGCAATTGTCTCCTTGGGGTGGATGCCTGAAGTAGAGGAAGAAGTGAGCCATTTCCATGAAGTGGGCTAAGAATATTCTCACTTTACCAGTGTGCTGAACCCAGTTTCTGAAAATGCTGCATTCACGGGACACTCGGCTCCCTTTCACCTTCATGAATTCTGGCCACTCGGATTCCCGTCACAGGTCCTGGACACGCACTCTGCCAGGAGTCCAGCTCCTGGAGTGGTTGCCATTCTGGTCAAGAGTATCCGGGAACTACCCGGGTACAGGGTACAGAACTACCCTGGCTACAAGTCAGCAGTGTGATTTCAGCTGGCACTGGGCTTGCTGCTGGAATCACGTAGAGGAACAGCGGAGACTCAGACTTTCCACTATAATAATAAACTGCAGATGCCTATTTAAAGCACTCAGACATTTATTTCAAAGCTTTGGGGGGGAGGGTGGCACTGGATGACAGAAACGAACTGGACTAGGGGCTGGGAGTCTGGGTCACTCTCTCTGTGTTCTGAACAGTTACCAGGTGTTCTTGGACTAACTGACCCCTTTATAAAATGAGAAGGTTGATGTGATGGAGTTGGAAAACGTGTTCCAGGCCCGATTTGAACTTGTGTGGAGGACTTCCCCACACCCACAAGCAAGCCTCAGATGCCAGCCAAGTGTCTGAGAAGTCAACCTAATTCTGACATTGTTTGCCTGGAGATAGAATCAGGCTCCACAGGTAAAAGGCTCAGTCCCATGGGACCACCCTCCACTTCAGATGCCCATCACACAACTGGGTGCTTTCTTCTAATAGACTGGATATGAATCTCAGAGGTTCCTACAACCTGCTCCTTGGGTTGCATTCATTTTACTAGAAAGGCTCACAGAGCTCAGGAAAACCCTTGAACTCTCTAGAATGCTGATTTATTAAAAAAGGATATTAATGGGTACGAATCAACAGTCAGATGAAAAGATACACAGGGTGAGGTCTTTCTATTTTCATGAAGCATGGGACCCAGCACAAAGGCACACAGAAGTGTTCTGATTCCGCAAGGTGGAAGATCTCTGAAAAAGAGTCAGAAAGCTGTCCTTTGGAGGTTTACAGAGGCTTACACAGTCATGATTGACTAAATTATTGGCCGATGACAGTTGATTCAACCTCCAGCCCCAGAAATCAAGGGGCGAGACTGTAACTACTACCTGTAATCACAAGGTTGGCTTTCCTGACCACTAGCCCTCACTCTCGGAGAAGGCAATGGCACCCCATTACAGTACTCTTGCCTGGCAAATCCCAGGGATGGAGGAGCCTGGTAGGCTGCAGTCCATGGGGTCACTAGGAGTTGGACACGACTGAGCGACTTCCCTTTCACTTTTCACTTTCATGCATTGGAGAAGGAAATAGCAACCCACTCCAGTGTTCTTGCCTGGAGAATCCCAGGGATGGGGGAGCCTGGTGGGCTGCCATCTCTGGGGTCGCACAGAGTCGGACATGACTGAAGCGACTTAGCAGCAGCAGCAGCAGCCGTCACTCTGGGGTAGGATTTAAAAGTCACCTTCATTAGCATGAACCCAGTTGTGGTGGCAGAAAATTACAAGGGTTTTGGGAGCTGTGGATGAAGACCAAATATATATGAGAAGTATATATTTGGTCATGTGAATGATCAAATATTTATTTCTCTTATAAATCACAATATCATAAGGTGTTAGCTAATGCTATGGTGGTAATCATTTTGCAATATATACATTTTGCAATGTGCTGCTGCTAAGTCACTTCAGTCATATCCGACTCTGTGTGACCCCATAGACAGCAGCCCACCAGGTTCCCCGTCCCTGAGATTCTCCAGGCAAGAACACTGGAGTGGGTTGCCATTTCCTTCTCCATTGCATGAAAGTGAAAAGTGAAAGTGAAGTTGCTCGGTCGTGTCCGACTCCTAGCGACCCCATGGACTGCAGCCTACTAGGCCCCTCCATACATGGGATTTTCCAGGCAAGAGTACTGGAGTGGGTTGCCATTGCCTTCTCCATTTTGCAATGTATCATTGGCTTAAAACTTAACATTCAGAAAACTAAGATCATGGCATCCAGTCCCATCACTTCTTGGCAAATAGATGGTGAAACAATGGAAACGGTGAGAGACTTTATGTTTTTGGGCTCCCAAATCACTGCAGATGGTGACTGCAACCATGAAATAAAAAGACGCTTACTCCTTGGAACAAAAGTTATGACTAACCTAGACAGCATATTAAAAAGCAGAGACATTACTTTGCCAACAAAGGTCCATCTAGTCAAGGCTATGGTTTTTCCAGTGGTCATGTATGGATGTGAGAGTTGGACTATAAAGAAAGCTGAATGCCGAAGAATTGATGCTTTTGAACTGTGATGTTGGAGAAGACTCTTGAGAGTCCCTTGGACTGCAAGGAGATCCAACCAGTCTACCCTAAAGGAAATCAGTCCTGAATATTCATTGGAAGGACTGATGCTGAAGCTGAAACTCCAATACTTTGGCCATCTAATGCAAAGAACTGACTCATTGGAAAAGACCCTGATGCTGGGAAAGATTGAGGGCAGGAGGAGAAGGGGCTGACAGAGGATGAGATGGTTGGATGGCATCACTGACTTGATGGACATGAGTTTGAGCAGGCTCCGGGAGTTGGTGATGGACAGGGAAGCCTGGCATACTGTGGTCCATGGGGTCACAAAGAGTTGGACACGACTGAGCAACTGAACTGAATGTATAATTTTATAATATATAAATATACATTTATATAAATATATTTTACAACATATACATTTATATATTGCAAAATGACTGTACATTTTTGATACATGTGACTGGCACACGGAAAGCGCAGAGGAACTGTCATTGTGAGAACCCCTGAGGTTGTTGTCCGAGAACAAGCATTCCTCCTAGTGCAGCAGGGGAAACTGAGGCTCAGAGAAGTTGTTCCTTGACAAAAATTGCACAGCAACTGACCTGTGGTTCACTTGTCCCAGTTAATTCTTTGATTTCTATATAATTCAGGAAACAGCTGAGTAAAGACAAAGATTTCTAATGGAAGTTTAAGCAAATATGTCATTGTTTTCCTAAACATGGTCTAAAGCCAGTACAGTAACACCTTACCCAAGCAAGATGGAAAAGTTGTGGCTAACACCAGTGTCCCACAAGGATGAGGTCTAAACTGCTGCTTGGCACTGAATCCCTCTCAGCTTGTCCTCGCCTGCCGTCTTGTGCTCACCTCCTGTCCCAGCCCCTCATGAGTCAACTAAAATCCATGGCACATCGTTCTCATAACAAAGGGATTTCACCACCGATCTGTTGGAGCGGCTGGCAGCTTCCTCTTTATCCTTCAAGCCCAGACCTTTGTCCTTCCTGGCTGAAGTCTTCCCCTTGTTTTCCAGGCACACTGTCACTCCTGGCCCTGGCTGAGTTATCCAGACGCCCACGTTTATCATCACGTTACAGTATGTGACCCACGTGACTTGTGGGTACTGAGAGTCCTCTCTCTAGCAACTCCAGCCTAACCTAGAGTGGGTCAGATCCCCCCAAAGTTAGGAGGGGTTTGATTCTGTAAGACTTCAAAACTCAGAGAGTCTGAACCCTAACAAAAACTCGTGGTTGGTCTTCTGAGAAGATAGCAAGAAGGAAAACATAATCTAATATCAGCAGTAAAGTAAAAGCAAATAAGAAACGAACGTCTTCAACTATACACCTGAAATTGTAACACAATACTGTAAATCAACTATACTCCAATAAAAATTTTTTAAAAATGATGCATGCTTTCCTAATCTAAGTTAAATAAAATTTTTTTAAAAAGGGAACTAAATATCTTCCATGAGTTTGAGTAAACTCCAGGAGTTGGTGAAGGACAAGGAGGCCTGGTGTCTGTGGCTGCAGTCCACGGGGTCGCAGAGTCGGACACTACTGAGCGACTAAACTGAACTGAAATATCTTCCATATATTATCGTGCTATCATAATTATTTATGTTTTTCTCCCAGGCCCCGCAGAGGTGTCTGCAGTCCTTTGCACCCGCCTTCCACACTCTCCCCTCTGTGCTCATTTCTGCTTCGGGCCACTCCTCTGCCGGTCTCAGCCGCACGGAACCTAGACAGACCCCGTCTCTTCCTGAAGCCTTCCGGCTGCACATCGGCTCTCTAATACACTGTCTCCTCTGTTTCACTCCTGTGGCTTTGTGTTTGCATGTCTTATCTCCTCTCTAAGACTCTAAACTCCTGCCCAAGGGGGTTCTTATCTCCCTTTCTGCTCTTCAGAGCACTTAGCAGATTTCTAGGTACATAACAGGCACTTAATAAATAATTCGTTCATTGGTACCGACATTCTTCACGTTCTGAGAGATGAAACTGGGATCCTCTAATCTTGGTACTCCAAGCTCAGTCTGGAGTAACAGCCCCCTTGGCACCTTCTGGGAACGTGGTAGAAATGCAGAATAGCCAGCTTGCCCCAGAACAACTGACTCAGAATCTGCATTTTAAGAAGGTCCCCGGGGGATTTGTATGTGTGAGAAGCACTCACTGCTCTAAATGACCCTATTTGCCAAGTGCTTGAACTTTCCTTCCTCTCTTGGTCCACGGTTTCTGCCTCTCCCAAACCTGGCTCTTCCCATATCCTCCCCACGCCCTCCACTTCCCTTCCCTAGTGCATTACTTTAACTATTTTATTTCCAATATCCTCAATTCACCCACTCCTCAAGTTTCCCTTTCCCATCTACAAAATGCCAGCAATTCACCTCCTCCATTCCTTTCTCGTTCTTTGATCGCCCAGTGCCTACACACTAAGGTCTCCTGTTTTGTTGACTCAATACACACCTTGCTCATCAAACAGCTACCTGAGAGAAATTCAGAGAGAAACCTGAGCCCAATCTTCTCTTGAATGGGTTGTAGCTCTTTTCACTGTTTCTGTTTATCAGTTTACTCCTAACTGAATAGGAATTAAGAATTCATTGACCCACAAAAAATGTAACGTGGCAGGGAAAACTGTGCTCGTCCATTTATAGGCTCAACTGCTTAAAGGAATTTGAGAAATAAGCAGTCTTCATTAGTTAAGCCTAAACCTTCAACTCAAAGAAAGGTATGCTTCACTTAAAGGTGATCAAACACAGAAAATTATACTTAGGAGAAGGAATGCCAGGGTTTGCTTTAAACTATAATTCACCCACTTAAAAGACTTCAAAAGGTCTTTAACGGAGTCATTTTTGAAGTGACTTTAAAAACTACATTTGTTCACATCTTGATAAGAGCATGGGTGTCTTAAAATTCAGAGGAGACACCTTCAGTTTGAGTTGTTAGAGTTTATGTGGAATCCAGGAAAAAGCAAGTTTGGGGACTGAATTTCAAAGAAGACCACCTCTCCCATATTTTGTAGCAGGAGCTAAGCAGTTAAACACCGCTGCTGAAGATCATATATTTTCTGACTCAGATTTCCTACCTGAGGCTTGATTTGCAATGATAATTTTCTTTAGGTGTTTTGAAAGGCAATTGTTTATAAAAAAGATAAGTTGTATAGAGTCTTCCTTAAGGCCAAGGGTCAACAATAATTGTTGTTTGATTTCTATTCATTTTTCTAAAATCTCTGATTGCCTGCACAATAACTTTCTTCCTCAATCAATTAGTCTAACAATTCATACCAGTATTTTATTTTTAATGGCCGACTACTCATTTCATTAAAAATGTAAGTGCATTACCTCTGTGTAAAATGACTCCATTGGGATAGGCTTATTTAAATATTCATAACATAAAAATTAATAAATCTGAGCTCAGTGTTTGCATTTTAAAAAGTCAGGTTACTGTCAGCTAGATTTGATCCTGGTTGAGATTTAGTAAATTAAAAGCCCTGAGCATCATTTTTTTTTTAAATTGATTCTTCTTTACAATAAAACAATACAACAGAAATGCTATGAGAACAGTACTGCTATCCAATAACTCATGACTTCTTTCAACTTCATCCACCTATAACTAGCTTCCCTTCCTTTCTGTCTTTCCTATTACCCTCCACTTGGGATTCTGATCACTAAATCAGCCTGTCTGAAATCAAAGGAGTTATGTGCTGGATAGGAATTATATTTATTTCCTGTTAATTCAATCTCTCTTTCCACTCCTCCCCCAACTTGTGTCAAAAAAATAATAATAAATAAAGCCAATGAATCATAAGAGTGCCCAGCAAGAACTCTAGAGAAAACTGTGTCCACTGGGATTCCTGCTAATTGGAGGAAGAGGCATACACTTCGCCAGGTTAAAGTCTGCTTTTCGTATGTTGGTTCATGAGTGTACATAGCCTTAGAATCAGCAAACTTGATAAATCTATACATTGGGTTAAGATGTGGAAGACTCTGATAGAGTCTAGAGCAGAAATCTCTGATAAGCTACTGAAGGCTTGAGAATCTCATTTACATTATTCACAAAAGCAAACTTGAAATGGACTCAAGACTTAAATATAAGATCTGAAAGAAAGACCTTATAAATCACCTAGAGGGAAACATAAGGAAAGAGCTCCTTGATTTTGGTCTTGGTGAAGATTTTTTTAATATACTACTAAAAGTATAGACAAAAAGAAACAAAAATAAACAAATAGGACTATCTCAAACTAAAAAGCTTTTGCACAACTAAAAAAACTATCAAGATGAAAAGACTACCTATGGAATGAGAGAAAATATTTGTAAACCATATATCTGTTAAGGGTCAATATCTAAAACACATAAGGAATGCATACAACTCAATAACCAACAAATAAATAATCTGATTTTAAAATGGGTGAAGGTCTTGTACAGATAATTTTCCAAAGAAGACATGCAAATGGCCAACGGGTACATGAAAAGGTGCTCAATCACACTAATCATTCCTGTTGTTCGGTCGCTCAGTTGGGTCTGGCTCCTTTTGACTTCATGGACTGTCTTTGTTTGAATTCTCACTTCCTTTTACTAAAATAGATGCTTTTCGGGATAGAACCCTTTCAGATTTCAGATTTACTTGAAGATGTTCAGTCACTCAGTTGTGTCTGACTCTTTATGACCCCAATGGACTGCAGCACGCCAGACTTGCCTGTCCTTCACCATCTCCTGGAGCTTGCTCAAACTCATGTCCATTGAGTCGGTGATGCCATCCAACCATTTGGTTCTCTGTCGTCCCTTTCTCCTCCTGCCTTCAATCTTTTCCAGCATCAGGGTCTTTTCTAATGAGTCAGTTCTTCGCATCAGGTGGCCAACGTATTGGAGTTTCAGCTTCAGCATCAGTCCTCCCAATGACTATTCAGGGTTGATTTCCTTTAGGATCGACTGGTTTGATCTCCTTGCAGTCCAACAGTATGAAAAGATACTAGTCATAAGGGGATGCAAATCAAAACCACAATGAGATATCACCTCACATCATCTGGGAGACTATTGTCAGGAAGACAAGAAATAATAAATGTATGGAGAGGAGGGATTATTGTGAAGGACATGGAATTTGGAGTCAGGAGGCAGAAGCTGTATCCTTTAGTCATCAAATCTCTAAGTTCTCTTCCAGTTCTAAAATTATGGTTACAAAGAGTAAGCCTTTGAAAGAAAAAATCCAAGGCTGGACTGGTAATACAAAAAGATCCATCACCTATCACATAGCTGATACAAAAGGATCCATCCGACCCATAGGGACCAAGGTCACACACCTTCATCTGAAGCCCACACAGAGCCTCAGAATCCTCTACTCCCTCTTTGCTCAGCCTCTGCAAAATGCTCATAATCAGCCCACAAGCTGAAGCCTATATGCCATCCCTGAAGATGACTGGTTAACAGAGGAGAAAAATAATTCCTTTCCACTTGGGCAGGGCAGGGCAGAGCCCAGTAGTAATAATTCCCTCATGCCAGAGCCTACTTACGCCTTCTGACTTTGCAGATCCAACTCCAGATTTGAGGCTGAAAGGAAAGAGGAGCCATCAGAACAGCAGAGATGAGACACCCATGTTTGTTTGGAATGGTCCCTGAAGTCAGGCATACAAACGCTTCTGTATTTACTTCTCAGAGATTCCGAGCTTTGTTTGTGATTCTGGTCATCCTTTAGAAATTAAATTCTCTCCTGGGCCAAATGAGGAAAGAAAATATTTAAAGCCACACACTGTATTTATTTGATTTTACCAAAAACTTCTAAAATTCAGTTTTCTATTACAAATGAGGGGCAAGTGGAATCCATATACACAGGAGAGACAGATGGTGTATAGTCTTTCCCCGCATATGTACACAGAGGCTATGAATGTGTAAGATATACAAAGAGTCGAATGTTTAGAGAGTCTGTGTATATTATACACAGCTGAAAAATCTTGGAGTCATCTCCTCTTGAGTTTCTCCAAGTGTGGTCTATTATCCAGCTGCATCAGAACCTCCTGGGGGTGTCTATTAAAATAGTCCCCCCATCCAGACCTCTTGAGTCACAGTTCTCCGCCCCCCCACCTCTACCGAAACTGATTTGGGGTCAGTAGTATATTATTAGTAGTATATATATTAGTATATATACTAATATTAGTAGTATATTAGAAGAAGGCAATGGCACCCCACTCCAGTACTCTTGCCTGGAAAACCCCATGGGTGGAGGAGCCTGGTTGGCTGCCGTCCATGGGGTCGCTAAGAGTCAGACACGACTGAGTGACTTCACTTTCACTTTTCACTTTCATGCATTGGAGAAGGAAATGGCAACCCACTCCACTGTTCTTGCTTGGAGAATCCTGGGGACAGGGGAGCCTGGTGGGCTGCCGTCTATGGGGTCGCACAGAGTCAGATGTGACTGAAGTGACTTAGCAGCAGCAGCAGTATATTATTGGATGGCAGGCAGCCTCTTGGAGCCACAGATGTTATTCTGTGATGCTGGCGACCTAGGTGTGTGACCTAGGGCATGACTACATTTCACAGACAAAAGTGAATACATTTTTAGACTTATCAGTGGTTTTAATGTTCTTTTTATCTCTCCCTTCCTCTATCAGCGAATCATGGCTTTGATTACCCCTGTGTTGCTTTTTTTTTTTTCCATTAGCTCTTCCTTCTGGGTTTGTAGCATATTATGTTTAGCTCTGGTTAAGCTTCTAGAATCATCCTTTGTTACATCTGGACTTGGCTTTTTCCCCCTGAGTCATTACAGCCTCTTTGCAGTTTTCCTGCTGTGCCCTTGACACGATTAAATGGTCTTGATTTCCTGAAATCCAATAATTAAATGGGCGAGAACGAGCTACGGGAAAAAAATGAACAACAGCCACACTGCATCTTTATATCTTTCTCTTTTTTTCCTGGAGGCAGCCCACAAATTTAAGCTAATATGATTAAGAGGGAATACACGGATCTCTTCATCATTACAGAAAAGCAGGGCCCTCGGACGAGTAAATTATGGCACCTGTTTAGCTGCTTTAAAATCACTAACCTAAAAGGTGCAGATAAAAACACCATAAGCGACAGAACCTGAAGGAAGAATTTCAGAAGCTATCCGTACTAAAGGTCTCAATTCAGCCAGGGCTCTGAGTCTTCATTTGTAGATCCCAATCTTGAAATCTACAAGTGGTGCATGGTAAAGGACAGAGAGGTCAGAGAGCCTTCTAGCCTCAGCCCAGGACCAAAGGGTGGAAAACTTCAGTCCTCTAAGGTGGTACCTGGCTCGTCCTGCACAAATGAGGTGGGCTAACAGCTTGCACATCAAAAGATCTGCAACTACAGGATTCAACAGCTAAGCCAAGCTCTTGAAAATGCTGATTTTCCCCTGCCCTGTGGGCCAGAGGGTTTTTTTTTTTGGCTCCCCCTGAGAGCTTATTTTCCCTTAAAGCAGGCATCCTATGTACTGTCCTTTGGGGAAAGAGCTGCTGTCAAAATTTCTGCCATGGGAAGAATCTTGCAGATTCTGTTTTGCTACATGTTGTTACATGCTGCCCTCCGGTAAGAATTTATCGCAGCTCTTCTGTAGCATGGAGGAGTTGGAGATACAGGGTAACATGGGTGGCGGGGCTGAGGGCATGCAGAGTCTTTGCTTTCCCAGGAACTGCAAAGGTCTGCCGAGGCTGCAAGCCCTACTTTGAGCTGTGTTAATGGCAGATGTGGGAAAAGGGGTCAGTGGACCTAGACTGATATCTCAGGGAGAAATAGGAGACCACAAGCCCCACTGTGAGGTGGAGATACAGGTTTTGAGTACTTTTCATGTGCCAGTCCTGTGTTAACAGTCTTTTATGATTACTACTACTACTACCTACAATAATTTGTAACATACAAGTACCTAATATCATCTGGCACAATTCCCATAAGAAGCCTGTGAAGTTCACATGATAATCTCTTTTATACAGATGAAGTTTAGGGAATGAAGTCTCTTGGTCAAGGTCATGTGAGTTGATTTCAAAGGACCCTGATCTTAACACCTATTCTCCTTGCCTAATGTTTTCAGTAGATGATGGCATTTAAGACTCATAAAGCTCTGGATGGTGGGTGGGTATTACACCCCGTCCAATTTTACAGGTGAAAGTCTAGAGAGCTCAGATGAGGTCCTGTCTGGAGGGATGCCTGGTAAGTGATGACTCCAGAACTCATGCCTGATCTACCTGGTGCTAAACATGCCCCTCAAGGCTGGGCAGGATGAGCTTCAGGGCAACAACACACACTGGCTGAGATCCACGAGGGTCAGACCCTGACGCAGGGCCTTGGCTGGTGGCACCTCAGCCTGGGGCTAAATCACCCAACCCCGGCTACAGATGTATAGATTTGACTTTCGTACCTTAAGCAGAGTATACATTCAGACAGAAGAGAGCTGAGTGATGAAATGCACAGCCCAGACAGTATTGAGTGGTCAGGAAGGGCAAGAAATCAGTGTGAACCAGATTGGTTGGGGAAGGTCTCCTGGAAAATGCATAGAAAATATACAGTGGTATTTGAAGAAGCAAGGAATTATTTAATATGCACCTTTTTATTCAAGGCCTAGAAACATTTTCAATGTACTAGACATGATGGGGAGGCTGAAGAAATATGAAATACATTTTCTGGGCTCAAATGGCTTTAGAGTCTGATTGGTGCAATAGAAGACAGAGGAAATGACAGTGATCAATACCCAGCCAGTATCCAATTAAGGCTAAAGTATGTTCCATTATCTCCAAGTACTATTGAGCTTCAGATAATGAGAGATCAGCAAGGGGAGGAAGGTTAAGAAAGTTTCCCACATAGCATCCAAATAAAATAAATTAATTAATTTAAAAAAAATGAAAGTTTCCTGCAGGAGGGGGTCCAGAGCTGTGGCTTGGAGGATGCAGGGGTCGGATGGAGGGTTTCACATCTGCAAAGTCACAGAACAGGGAGAGAGCCCGGTGTGTGTGTGTTTAGGGCTGCACAGAGTGGGTCAAAGCAAGAGGTATGAAGTCATCTAGGAAAGACTGCTTCCAGCCCTGCAGGACGTGGTGACAACAGGGTTGTAGAAACATTTCTTCATCTCTAAAGAAAGACTGTGGGGATTTCCCTGGTGGTCCAGTGGTTCAAACTCTGTGTTTCCACTGCAGAGGGCATGGGTTCAGTAGGGACTGAACCTACTGAACTTAGTTGGGGAACTAAGATCCACCATGCCGTGTAGTATGGCAAAATAAATAAATAAATAAACATAAAAAAAGACTATGGCCATCAGAAAAAGAGACGGTTGACCACACAGCTGAGAACATCATGGGTGAGTGGTCACTCTACCCGTCATAGCATCGTCCGCAGAGAATGTGTCCCAACCCAAGTGGTCCATTCTGAGTGGCTGGTGCATTTCTATCTCTCTCTCTTTTAAATTGAAATATAGTTGCTGTACAGTATTAGACAAGTTACAGGTATACAACATAATGATTCACAATTTGGGTGCTCAGTCGTGTCTGACTCTTTGAGACCTTTTGGACTGTAGCCCGCCAGACTCCTCTGTCCGTGGGATTCTCCAGGCAAGAATACTGAAGTAGGTTGCCGTCTCTTCCTCTGGGGGATCTTCCCCACCTGGGGATCAAACATGAGTCTCGTGTGTCTCCTGCATTGCGGGCAGTTTCTTTACCCAGTGAGCCATCAGGGAAGCCATGCTCCATTTACAGTGATTAAAAATGTTGGCTATATTCCCCGTGTTGTGAATATTTGCTATTTTTATTCACAGCAGCCTCTGTGAACATGGTTCAGGATGCTCCTTCTCTAAGAGAGGACTCTGCTCCCCTCATAAATGAAATGACCAAATCTCTGAAGCTGATAATCCAACCCAAACTGTGGCAAAATTGCCCCCTAGGGCCATTCAGTGAGAACCTGCTTGTCTCCCCAGGACCCAGGGTGGTCCCACGTCTCTCTGGTTGAACAATGAATGACTCCAGGGCTGTTACCACCCACTCCCCTGTACAAGGGGCCCTGGCCACCCCGTGTGACCCCGTTTACACTTTGATAAACACATCTGGAAGGTGCCCAGCAATCCTCAGAGCTGGAGAGCTAGGAGGGTGTGTTGGAGCCTCTGCCTGGTCCCCCAGGCTCTGGCAGCTGGGTGAGTGGCGTCAGGAACCATGTGTTACTGGGAGTGAATTCTCCGTCATCACCATCGTGGGGGAATACTCGGCATTCACATGTTATCTCTAACAGAGCCCAGGTTCTGGCAACTGTCAGAAAATCACCAGTGTCCCCAGCCTCACACACGAGTGAGATGAGATTGTGGGACCAGCTCCTGCAGGTACTTGAAAATTCCAGGCTGTCTTATCTGACCTGCCGTTGACCTGACTGTGGAGACAGTCTTATTTCCTTGGTGGTTGGTTTCCTGGCAGAAACTGCCCGTGTCTTATAAATGACCGGCCAAACCTGCTGGGCAGAGCAGGGCTTCCGTTGTCAAGGTTGAGGGAACAGCCCCAGGAATCCTGAATGAAAAGGAGGTCAGGGCTGACAAAAAGAAGGCCCAGGGTCTTCCATGGAAGATGGGTTCAGTGACGTCCATCCATCCACCCAGTGGAAGAGACACACCCACGTGATAGATTAGTGAGGGCATGACCCATGGCACCCCCTCAGTGAAAGGAAGCCAGGAGCTCTTTCAGGCCAGATCACCCAGACTGATGTGTTAAGTGCCTGGGACCTCAAGAGGAAGACAGCAGAGGGCAGGGCCTCTGAAACAGGAGGGGGAAATGTGTGGGTGTGCACACCCAGGCACATGCGTTGGATTGGGGGACAATTAGAATAAAGAAAGCTCTGAATGCTGAAGCTGTTTGGGAATTAGGGGCTCACGCATAACACCCATCTTCTCCACCTGAGTTCATAATCCATAGAGAGAAAGATACAGGCAGTCAACAACTGGGGATGCACATGTCAGCTTTATGACAAATAAGCCAGCTAGTGAGCGTGCTGTTGATCTGCAGACTGATGGTTGTGACTTGGCCTCTGAAATGCCGGCAGGGAACACAGCAGGTCTTCCCAGGGGTCTGGGTCCCTACACCTGCAGAGAGCATAGGAGGATGGGCGCTGCCCACAGGCAGATCTAGAACTAGGAGGAGCCAGGAAGAGCTGAATCACGCAGGCTCAGATTCTCCTCCCCATGCTAGACCAGACGATTGACTTCCTTCCCAGACTAAATGGGAGGATGGAAGCTCTGGGTGACCTTAAAAGAGGTTCCTTCTCATGGAAGCACAAATACAGGAGAAAAAAGCCTCTACTCCTTAGCAGGTTCTCTGCCTTTATAGAGCAACAGCTAGAATCTGCAGTTACTGTATGATAAGTTTTCCCTTAACTGAGCAGAGACAGGCCTCTCTCTGAGCATCCTGTGACCTTCCAAGACGTGGCTTGGTGCTTCTGCACTCTCCAAGCCCAGAGAGGCCGGTACACTGAGCTAGTGCAGCGTGAATAATGGGGTTAGAAAAAGAATGTCTACACAGGTGAAATGGGGACCCCCGAAACCTTCCTGTACCTCTCATGCTTCTTAAGTGTTCCTCTTTCCTCCAGCAGGAACATCCGCTCCTGGAGCTCAAGGCGCATGCTCAGTCCTTCCCGGGCTTGACCGTGTTCCTCTGCAGTTTGCAATCCCCGAGGGTCTAGTGATTTGGTCCCCGTCCACCCAGTGATGGAAAACTAGCAAATCTAGATATTAACTAGGACTAATCTTACCAATCTTGATCTTATAATCACCAAATCCTGCAGTTGGAAGGTCACCTTGTTCAATCTCCTACCCCGAACTCCCCCTGAAAAATTTCATTAAAGACTTGGTGGGGAGGGAGATGAAATGAGTGAAGAGGCCTAAAAAGTACTTCCACGTAAAAGATAAGTCCTGCAGATGTAATGCACAGCTTGGTGTCTGTAGTTAACAACCCTGTATTGTGTATTTGACAGTTGCTGAGAGAGTGGACCTTAAAAGTTCTCATCACAAGAAAATATTCTAACTATGTGGCGTGATGGATGTTAACTAGACTTATTGTGGTCATCATTTTTTAATATATACATATATCAAATTGGTATGTCCTACACCCAAAACTAGTACAATGATATATGTAAATTATATCTTAATAAAAATGTAAAAATCTTTTAAAAAATTTCCTCATCAATCCCTCTTAGATAGACATCTGCATAGCATCTATTTTCCATAGCCTCCTTTAGTATCTGCAGCAAACCTTGTATTAGTTTTTGGATGGTAATCTCAATTAGCTGAATGTTTGGAGCAAGATTATATTTAATTTCATGTTAAGCTTAACTGATGCCTTGCTCCTTCTTTTAAAAGGCTGGTGGTATAGCAAATCTTTCCAAAACGTATTGAAGGAGTTTAGGCTCTTCTTGGAGAGCCCCTGCCGTGGGACTAATCTGAGACAGGCCTCGGCTGATGGGATGGGGTGAATATTTAGATGGTGGTGGAGTTTGCAGCAGGAAGCAGGTCAGAACCATACAAGACCAGCTCAAGGTGCTGAGCCATGAATGACAGGAGAAGAGATCAGAGTTGTGAAGGGCTTCTCAATAGGGTCCAGCATTAGGAGCAGAAGGCAGTCAGGGAGGTTAGGGACAAAAGATGACTCAAGCACCAGCTGAATCTTCTTCAGTTACCAGGTTGCAGGGTGGTCTTTAGTCTTCAGCCTCTGCTTCCTCTGAAGAGTCTGACATCCCGCTGTATAAGCACAGAAATCTGGACACAAACAAAGGACCTTGCAGCACCCAACAGAATAATCCTGAACCTAGCAGTCCAGTGTGGAAAGACCTTATATATATTTAATGCCTTTTTAAAAAGATTTAGTAATCTACTTATTTTTGGCTGCACTGGCTCTTTGTTGCTATGGGCAAGCTTTCTCTAGTTGCGGTGAGCAGGGGCTGCCCTTCATTGCAATGGCTTCTCTTGTTGCGGAGCACAGGCTCTAGGCTCGTGGGCTTCAATAGTTGTGGCCTCTGGGCTTTAAAGCACAGGCTCAGTAGGGCTGATGCAAGGGCTTAGTTGCTCTGTGCCAGGTGGAATCTTCCCGGAGCAGGGATCCGACCCGTGTTCCCTGCCTTGTCAGGTGGATTTTTAACCACTGCACCACCAAGGAAGCCCCCAAGAGCTTACATATATTTAAAACATTAATTACTTCTGTGAAGTACTTACATGTACAAAAAAATTGGTAGTAAAATATTAAATGAGGCAGAGCACCGGGGATACAGATGGAATGGTAACTAGGGCTATTGGCATCCAAGTTATGGGAAGTTCACTGTAATGGGATTTAATCTTATTCTGCAGCCATCATATTGAACACCATGGTCATGGTGATGAAGACTGGGAAACTTTGATTGCATGAAGTCCATCTTGCACTTTTGTGTGGCTTTGGCAGGTGTACGGGATCTAGACGAGAACGTGGTTTTAGGAAATGATGCTATGATCCTCGTTTATTTTTGGGCTTCTGAGGCTTAAACATTGACCAGAGTAAAATAAACATATATGTGGGGACTCTTATCTGTGAGTTGCATTCTGACCACTGTTTCCATCTCTTTCTCTTTGCCTTTTCACATAGTTGATGTATCCCAGTCTGAGTTAGAAAATAAGTCTGTGTTTGTTAATGAAATCCAGTTGTTTGGATATGACAGTGTTCATAAATCCTCTGAATCCAGTCCTCTGGAATTTTCCCAGATTGAAATCAAATACTCATCCTCCTGCCTGGCTTTCAAGTCAGCAGTATCCTCATCGCACACAGCCTGTGTGTGACATTTGGGAGGGAGGTTATCACAATATAAGGACCATGTGAGTGCTCAGGTCTTATCTAATCAGGTTTTCTTGACACTTGTTTTATTGTGTTCAAATCCCACTGGCTTATCCAGCGACTGGACTGTTTAGTGAGCTGTAAGAAAAGAGACCTTCCCTACAAAGGCTTGCCCTTGTTTTAAACCCATTCTCCTACACGTCTGAGGAGTTTTGCCTCAGGGCTTGGGTCCCTCTTTCCTGGCTGATCACTGACTTTGGAAACCTGAACTCTGTCCCTCTCTCTAGTTTTAAGAAACATGGCAGAGTGGGGTAGGTGTTTGGACAAGAGGATTCTTAAGATCCCTCCCAATTTTTGGTGTTGCGGATTCTAAAATCTAGTTGCCACAACATTCAGTATAATTCCTCCCTCCTCCCTACAAAACAAGACTCAAGAAATATCTATGGAACACGGAAATGAGTGAAGAGATGAATGGATGGATAAATGAATAGATGGACAGAATTGTCAGGTGACTATGGTCTCAAGGTGTTCTCCCAATTGCTTCCTGGAAAATCATTTTGTTTGGATAAAATGGATAAAAACTTTTGCAGAAATCCTGGTGCCAGCTGTGCTCCCTAATACACCACAGTTCCGAGATGGACAGGCAACTTTATCTACTCTGGCGTTTCTTACCATATGGAGATAGAACTGATACCTTCAAAGCAAATGGGGTTACCACTTCCACCCATTAAGTGGCTCTTATTTTTTAAAAACGGAAAATCAACAGTGTTGGTGAGGATATGGAGAAATTGGAACACTCATACATTGCTGGTGAAAATGTGAAATGGTGCAGTTGCTGTAACAAACAGTCCAGCAGTCCCTCAAAAAGTTCCTCAAAAAATGTAGAATAACCATTTGATCCAGCAATTCCACTACTAGACATATTCCCCAAAGAGCTGAGAGCAGGAAATTAAAGATAAACTTGTACTCGAATGTTCATAGCAACATTATTCACAATTGTCAAAAGGTGGAAATAACAACCGACAGATGACTGCATAAACAAATCGTGGTCTCTCCGCACAATGGCATATTATTATTTCCTTGAACAGAAAGAGAATTCTGACACGTGCTACGACATGGAGGAACCTTGAGGACATTATGCTAAGTGAAATAAGCCAGTCAGAAAAGGATAAATATTGTATGATATTTATAATATTGTATGATAAATATAAATGATTCCATTTATATGAAGCTATGTAGAAAAGGCAAATTCACAGAGACAGAAGGTAGAATAGAGGTTACCAGGGGCTGAGGAGGGGGGAGAATGGGGATATACTATTTAATGGGTACAGGGTCTCAGTCTGGGATGATGAAATAGTTCTGGAAATGGATAGTGGTGATGGTTGTACAACATTGTGAATGTATTTATTAATAACATCCCTGAATTATGCACTTAAAAATGGCTACAATCATAAACTTTATGTGAGTGTATTTTAGTGCATTAAAAAATAGCAAAAGCAAATAAAACAAAAGGGGAATGTGAAAGACCAGAAGTAGAAGGAGGCTATCAGGTAAACTATCCCTCAAAATCCTAACTACAGAAGCATCTCATGGTGTTTGCAGCTTATGGGTGCTCTCATACGCCAGTCACTGTCCCAGTCCTTCCAGCATCCCTGTGGGGGATTATTATCCCATTTCACTGATGGATAAACTGAGGCTCAGAGTTGTTGACTCATCCAACAGTATATCATCAGCCAGTAGCAGAGCTGTGATTTAACGCTTGTCTTCACACTTGAAATGCTGTACTCGTCCTGCTTCACTGCAGTGGCCTGTCTAAAGCAGTCTCCACGCAGCTTGTAGAAATGCAGTCCACACGCAGGACCAGCTAGTAAGGCTGATGAAGTGGTAAGGGGTGCTGACCTAGAGGTTAACAGCCTGGCCTGCCATCCAACTGGCTCCACTCTCACACTCCCCTGGGAGAGAAGGAAGGTCACAAAGCTTATAGCGGGGCTGATGACACCGAAATTCATTTGCTTTGAATATATATCTTGACCATAAAATAAATACAACTCCCAACTCCATCCCTTCCTTAAAGCTTATGTATTCAAAGATCTCTTCAAGGCATTGACATCAAGTTCTCATCTGTATATCAGAATCCAGCACTTCTCCTTACAGACTCATAGACCATCTTTCAAGAAAAGTTTTCTATCGTTTGACATTTGAATCCAGCATCCCTGGCATGAAATCAAGTGTCAGGAGGCATTTCCCCTACCTGGTGAAATTCATGCATATCATTTGTACTTTGTATGTGAGGTTAATCTCTTCAGGGCCCCGTTTAGCACAGAGAAGGCCATACATCTCCTGGTTTTATGGTTGCAGAAGTTACTCCATCAAACCATCCATCGGCTTTTTCTGAGCAAAGCGATCCATCTGTGTAATTAATGGAGCCCACTCTCCTGCCAAAACCTGGCCAGTTCAGTCTGTCTGTTGCTATCCATAGCAGCTTGAAAGATGGCAAAGATGGCCGCTCAATTCTGATTTTCACCCCGAAGTCATTCACCCATGGAGTTCCCGTTGTTTTTGGCGTTCCTGCAAGTGGGCTGTTAATTAAACTCCCCAAATTGTTATTTACAGACAGTGGCTGCCTCAGGGTGCCAAGGGCAAGCCACGCACATCCTGCCAACTGTCCATCTGTCTCTGTTTTCCTGGATTCTGTCTCTGGAACAGTGAGCCTTGGGTTCCCAGGCCTGACAGTGTGCTTACCCAAACACTTGCCCACTGCAGCTGGGCAGAGGCAGTGCTGCCTAGCAGTTAGGAATATGGGCTCAAACGAGACTGCTGAGGTCTCAATCCAGGCTCCACCATGAACAGATTCTGTACTGCTGGGCAAGCCTCTGAATCTCAACTCAGGACCTCAGTTTACTCATCTATAGAGTGGGGATAGTAATGGTATGTGTGTGCAAACTCAGTCATGTCCAGCTCTTTGCAACCCCATGGACTGTAGCCCACCAGGGTCCTCTGTCTGTGGGATTTTTCCAGGCAAAATACTGGAGTGGGTTGCCATTTCCTTCTCCAGGGGATCTTCCAGACCCAGGGAATGAACTGCATCTCCAGTGTCTCCTGCATTGGCAGGCGACACTTTACCATTAGCGCCACCTGGGAAGCCCCTAGTAGTGGTATGCCCACCCCTTCAGTAGTTGAGATTAAATATCCTCTAACATGTAAATTTGGAAAACTCAGCAGTGGCTGCAGGACTGGAAAAGGTCAGTTTTCATTCCAATCCCAAAGAAAGGCAATGCCAAAGAATGCTCAAACTACCGCACAATTGCACTCATCTCACACGCTAGTAAAGCAAAGCTCAAAATTCTCCAAGCCAGGCTTTAGTAATACGTGAACCGTGAACTTCCAGATGTTCAAGCTGGTTTTAGAAAAGGCAGAGGAACCAGAGATCAAATTGCCAACATCCGCTGGATCATGGAAAAAGCAAGAGAGTTCCAGAAAAACATCTATTTCTGCTTTATTGACTATGCCAAAGCCTTTGACTGTGTGGATCACAATAAACTCTGGAAAATTCTGGAAGAAATGGGAATACCAGACCACCTGACCTGCCTCTTGAGAAACCTATATGCAGGTCAGGAAGCGACAGTTAGAACTGGACATGGAACAACAGACTGGTTCCAAATAGGAAAAGGAGTACATCAAGGCTGTATATTGTCACCCTGCTTATTTAACTTCTATGCAGAGTACATCATGAGAAACGCTGGGCTGGAAGAAGCACAAGCTGGAATCAAGACTGCCAGGAGAAATATCAGTAACCTCAGATATGCAGATGACACCACCCTTATGGCAGAAAGTGAAGAGAAACTAAAAAGCCTCTTGATGAAAGTGAAAAAGGAGAATGAAAAAGTTGGCTTAAAGCTCAACATTCAGAAAACGAAGATCATGGCATCTGGTTCTATCACTTCATGGGAAATAGATGGGGAAACAGTGCAAACAGTGTCAGACTTTATTTTTTGGGCTCCAAAATCACTGCAGATGGTGACTGCAGCCATGAAATTAAAAGACGCTTACTCCTTGGAAGAAAAGTTATTACCAACCTAGATAGCATATTCAAAAGCAGAGACATTACTTTGCCAACAAAGGTCTGTCTAGTCAAGGCTATGGTTTTTCCAGTGGTCATGTATGGATGTGAGAGTTGGACTGTGAAGAAAGCTGAGCGCAGAAGAATTGATGCTTTTGAACTGTGGTGTTGGAGAAGACTCTTGAGAGTCCCTTGGACTGCAAGGAGATCCAACCAGTCCATTCTGAAGGACATCAGCCCTGGGATTTCTTTGGAGGGAAAGAAATTGCCTTCTTTCTGGGAAAGAAAGAAGGCAATTTCTTTCTTTTTTTTCCCCCAGAAGTACTTCTTCTGGGAAAGAAAGTACTCCAGTACTTTGGCCACCTCATGCAAAGAGTTGACGCATTGGAAAAGACCCTGATGCTGGGAGGGATTGGGGGCAGGAGGAGAAGGGGACGACAGAGGATGAGATGTCTGGATGGCATCACTGACTCAATGGACATGAGTCTGAGTGAACTCAGAGCTGGTGATGGACAGGGAGGGCTGGCGTGCTGTGATTCATGGGGTCGCAAAGAGTCGGACACAACTGAGCACTTGAACTGAACTGAACATGTAAATTACTTAAAAAGAGTTGGAACCAGAGTAAGACCCCAATAGAGGTTAATTCCTACTATTCTCAGTCTTATTACCACATCCCTGGATTTACAGAGGAATTCATCAAAATCCTAACCTTCAAAGATTTCCTAGCGGTACCTTATCAACATCCACAATTTCGGCACTCATGGGCAGTCATGTTGAGTGACAGCACCTGGCCTTCCCCAAACCCTCTGTCAGCCTTCAGATGCTGCTGCACCTTGGAAGTCAAAGCCCCTCGTGGGAACGCCAGCGGGTGCAGGCAGGAATTGGGAGAAGGGCTCTCCGTCCTCAGGAGGGTGAGTGGACAGAGGCTTTGCAGACTTTCCAAGAGCAGCTGTTCTGTTTTCAGGACATGCGGCATCCAAAAAGAAGGCAAGAGTGCCGGGTCATGGTCGAAGTACAAGTTCAGGTGTAGCAAATCATCGGGGAGACCCACCTGGGCTCCCAAAATGACAGCTTTGGGACAGTGAGGAGCGAACAGCTTGGGATTCCCCAGTGAGAGAAATTTCTAGAGACATCACAATATTCTTTACAGAGGAACTTTGTGATTTAAGGTGCTGATGTCAACACAGGTATAAGTGCTCTTCAGTTTAAGAAAACCCAATTAAAGAAAAAAAAAAACCCTGGAATTTAGACCTGGATGTTAAGAGGGTACTGAATACAATCTTTAACGGTTATTTTCCATTTACAGTCATTATGAAATATTGACTCTATTGTAAATGCATCCTTGAGCCTGTCTCAGACCCAGTGGTTTGCACCTCTCACCCTTCCACCTCTCGGTTGCTCCTCTCCCCTCCCCACTGGTAACTACTAGGTTATTCTCTTTATCTGTGAGTCTGCTTCTTTTTTGTCATATGCACTTAGTTTGTCTTATATTTTAGATTCCATGTATAAATGCTATCAGACAGTATTTGTCTTTTCCTGTCTGACTTACTGTACAGCACAGTGAATACAGTTATTTTGTGATAACTGTAAGTGGAAAGTAACTTTTAAAAATTGTAAAAAGATTTTTAAGAGTTTTGAATTAAGTCCAGGTCTCAGGAATGCCTCTCTGGCCCTGTCTCATTGATCTTCAGTGAATCATTTCACCCACCCGGGCTTCACGTCTCCCTTTAGATCTGCAAGATGCATTTCATCTCTCCCTTTAATTCGGGCAGCATCCATTTGCATCCTGAAGGGTTTCCTGATTTATCCATCGATGCCCTGTTATCCTAAAGTATGTTCAGCATCATTTTTCAAGATGCTCACGGCTCATCTGAGCGGCAGGTGGGTGGAGGACAGGAGAAAGTGAGGCACTTTTTGCTCAATCATGCAGAGCTTCAGATTTTCAGATACTTGGGGTGTGGGTGGGGGCAGCTTTATTTTGTTGTAAGAACATGTCTATTGCTGGCTCTCATCACATGACTCAAGCTGAGAAGTCCTGTCACGGGGACCCTTTAGGTAGTGCCAATGACCTCCTCTTGCACAGGAATTTGTTGATATGAAAATCACGTTTCTGATTCTGCTAGCAGATTAGCACTTGTGTCTGTCACTTTTTCAAAAGCCTCTGCTGACGGGAGCTCGGCTCCTGCTTGCTAACAAGGGTCTGAAAGTGGTTTGAAATAGCTTGAACACATTTTTCAAGATGTTCTGCCTTTTAGGAATATCCAGCAGATAGTAAATATCATTAAAATTAATTGTGCCAAACAGACTCCCACAATTTAAATTGAATTGTCAGAAATGCATAATAAAAGATTGAAATTATGTGTCGCACAAGGAATAAATTTAACCTGATTATTTGACTCAAAATTAAATTAAAGGCTGAAGGTACTTACTTTTTAATATGTTTTACATTGTTATATGACTTCCCTTAGAGTCATTTATATCTAAGCCATTTTTCTGTAAAGCAGGTAATGTAAATTTTCTCTCTCTAGTGTCTTTTCCATCACTAAAGTATGTCATGTATCTTCCATATAACTCCCTTTTCTCATGATGATAGTGGTGCACCTCAGTACTTCTAACATTTTTTGCTCTGTCTCTGAGTCACATGGAGAATAATCTATTTCCACACTGGTTCCATCCTGAGTTTGGATGACTCCACTGGCCACAACAGCAAATGCTAAAGATACTGATTCTCATTCGCCTGGTCCAATAGTAGAATTCTACTCTCTAGAGTAGAATGGGAGAAAGCAATGGCACCCCACTCCAGTACTCTTGCCTGGAGAATCCCGGGGACGGGGGAGTTGGTGGGCTGCTGTCTATGGGGTCGCACAGAGTCGGACACGACTGAAGTGACTTAGCAGCAGCAGCAGCAGAGTAGAATGACATATATACCTGTGGCGGATTCATTTTGATATTTGGCAAAACTAATACAATTATGTAAAGTTTAAAAATAAAATAAAATTAAAAAAAAAAAGAAAACAAAGGACTGGGTGTCTTGTATTTTTATTTGCTAGGACTGGCAACTCAGTGCCAGAGCCCTTCTCTCTTTCTTCTCTCACTTTTGAGACTTCCTCTTCTGCCCAGTTCTCCCTCACTCTCTTCACCCTCTACTTTCCCTAGCCTTTCAGACCCTAAGGGGTCCTCCACACCCTGAGCTCTTACACATCTGCTTGCTTCTGTGGCTACAGCCACACTCACCCATCTTGAAGTACTGAATTTGTAGACAGGGTGCCCCCACCATGGAGACCCCGTCTCTAGCCTTGGATGCCAAGCTTCCCTCTCACTCCTTGGGTTCCGTCTTTTTCCAGATGTTGCCCATGTCTGTCATGCCCAAGGGCATGTAAGCTGCTGTACCTCAGCTGCTTTCTGAGGATGGCAACAGGAATCCCCCGGTCCTATCGCATCTTCTATTCACCATGAAGGAAAATCAAAGCATATGGATGAAACTAAAAGGAGAGGGGATTGTCATTCAGGGCGGGGTTCCTAATGGGTAGGAGCTGCTTAATGTGAGGCTCATGCTTCCAAGATTCCAGACAAATCATCCTGTGTCCACAGAGCATCTATACCCTCAATGATACAATTTCTGCTTTCTTGTTACTGAGTCACCATTTCCTTAAATGAGCTGCACAAACGAGTGCAAGCAGAAAGCAATTACACTATTTTTTATTTTGCTAAGTTGAATGCTTCTTTGCTCCTGGATGAAATCTCAGGCAGGTCCTATGAAATTAACAAATAGCCTCATTTTTCAGATAATAAAAACATCCGGTTCAATCCAGGATTCAAATTTGTCATACAATTTAGACTCTTCTCTTCTTGCCAGCTTGGGCCTGATACAAGATAAGGAGCTGGCGGTGGTGCAGGAGCTGGTTGGCTTCATCACTGCTTAAAATCCTTCTCAATTCAGGCTCCCACAGTACTGGAGGGGAGTGAAGGACAGGGCGGGAGCAACAACGAGCTCACTTGGTGGAGATCACTGCAGTCTGGTGTCAGGACGCTTTTTTCTCTCACGTAGCACTTTCATGGGTTCTTTGGGGGTCTTCCCTTGGCACCTCGCCTAACATCATGTGGGTCTCCAACCAGCAGTTCTTTTAATGAAGCCAAAGTCGCATGCAGCCGGCCACTCTCCACCACCCTAGTAGCCCCTGGTGCGCCTCTAAGTCAGGTACCTTCCCTCCAAGCCCTGTCTCTTTGCTCCCTGGCAGAGGCAGCTGAACGCACATCTTTTCTTTGGGTTTTGCAGATGGAAGGCAGCTACCAGTCTGCACTCACCCAATTCTGAGCCTCAACAGATAAAGCTGAGTTTTGAAGTCTCTCTCGCTTTGCTTAAGGTGATGGGGAAATATCCATCTGCTTCCTCCCAAGCAGGTGGGTAGGGTGGAGCAGAATGGTGGGAATGTCCAGCTCCTGCCAACTCTCTTCAAACTAATCCTTGCCACTAGCTGCTTCAAGCTCCTAATAAGTTCCCAGCTTCCTCTTTGAAGCTCTCGAGGTGGGTGACGGAACATGTTTGGGACCACCCCTGTGCCAGCCCCACACAGATGATCTAACACTGTCTTAGGGTAGTTCTCCGCTTGGGGGCCTCACCCAAATTTCCCTACAGGAGGAATATCCTGTGGCCATCTCATTACAGTAACTCCTTAGAACAGTGTCATAGAGGATAAGAGTCGACTGAAAAGTCATTTGTGGTTGTAGAGCTTCTAGAAATCTAATTGTGCTAAATGTTGACTTGATTTTACTCCTGGATTCATTTCTCAGGAGAACGAGAAAGGACTAGGGCTCTGAACTTGGTATGAACGTTCTGAAGGGAACGCTGGGCATAACTAGATATCCACCTTTTGTTTTTAGAAAGAATATTTCGAAGGGGGAAGTATACTTTTCAAAGGTACCCACAGTGAGGAACTAAAGTGGGGCCAGGTTATGAGGCACTCTGAAAAACAGAATTACAATGAGGATGTGGGGGCTTAAAAGGACAGGGAAACAAGCTAGAAAGAAGACAAGGTCTGGAGACTCAGGCAAAGGACGAGCCTGAATCTGGAAGGCAAGTAGAGAGAAAAAAGTAAAGACCAGGATGAGCTGAAACTTGTAAATAGTAAGGACAGCACAGTGTTTTATGTTTAATGCACTTAACTGCTGCATGCTAGGCTCTGTTCTATGTACTTATGTTTGTACCACAATAACCATACTATGGTTATCCCCATGGCACAGGTGGGGAAATGGAGGTGCAGAGATGTAAAGCGAATTGCCCAGTGGCCGTCAGCTGGTAAGAATTCAAACCCAGGCACCCAGGCTGCATCTGAAGCCCCTGTTAGCGCATCCACTTTGCCCTGAGCTTTGGAGGTCATGGATATGTTTTGCTCACATTGTAATCTCAGCATTTAGATCGATGTCTGGCAAGCAACATACACTCGAAGTTTGTTCAATTAAGTCGCACAAGAGCAACAGGTAGAAGGAAGGCTTCCTGTGTCATAGTTTTGCCCAAGCCTCCAAACCAAAGACAGTGGATGACAAGCACCATCCCCGTTCAAAGGGGAGGGGCTAACCATGTGATTCCGAATTTAGACAGAGGAGGCCAAGCGACCCAACAACCTCCTGTGCATCAGAGGAGGCTCGTGGCTCTTAGAGGGAAGAAAGATTTCTTTGGAGAGAATGCCTAGAATCAGAGAGAGAGCCTTGTGGGTTCCCTGCCCCTCCTCCACCTACCACTGCCTCCAGGATAAGTGAAGAGGGAGATGCCAGTGGTTTTCAGGAAGCGGGGACTGACAGCCCACTCGCTGGCCCACATGCTGGCTGATCTGCTCAAACTCTCCAGCCTTCCCTTTGCTGTGGCTGGACTGATGGGCCAGGAGGGTTCCTGGGAGAGCTTGAAATGTGGCCCTTGGGTTTGCTAGTCAAAAGACTAGGGGTCTGACTCTGCTGAAGCAGCCAGAAGGAGGGTGTTGGAAGACCCCGCCACTGAGGGCCAGGAGAG
This sequence comes from Bos grunniens, assembly GCF_055505025.1. Lineage (NCBI taxonomy): Eukaryota > Metazoa > Chordata > Mammalia > Artiodactyla > Bovidae > Bos > Bos grunniens. Next base: position 26,961,274 of record NC_141191.1, on the reverse strand, counting down.
GAGAGAGGGCAGAGGGAGGGGTGCCCGTTAGGCCCCAGTTTGGAAAGGACCACAGTCAAGAGGGCCATGGGCTTGGGGGAAAGGAGCCCAGGAGCAAAGTGCAGAGAGGAAGAGAGGAGGGGCTCCTGAACGGGCCTCCCCAAGTGCGCGGCCCCTGACGGGGGCTGAGGTCCTTGTCCAGCTTCGAGGTGCATCTAGGGGAGGGGCGGTGATGGCGGGGTGGTAGCAGTGGGGAGGTTCACTCAGCGAACCCACAGAAGGATCCCAGAGGAATTTTCCAATATATGTGCATAAGCAACAAGAGGGAGCATATACACAGCACAGGGCCCTTCCACTGCCCGGGCTCTAGCCCCGGGGGACCCGGAAGCAGTAGTGCCCCAGCTCTGGCCCCTCTGGCCCCAGGGGACCCGGAAGCAGTAGAGAGGGCAGAGGAGGGACAGGAAGAAGGAGTAGGTCTGACCTGAGCTGAGGTGAAGAGGCAGGGAGAGAAGGGACAAGCTTCCGTTGGAGGACAGAGTAAAGTTTTGATTTGGATTATACTGGACTTTCCTGGTGGCTCAGACGGTAAAGAATCGGCCTGCAATGCAGGCGACCAGGGTTCAATTCCTGGGTTGGGAAGATCCCTTGGAGAAGGGAGGGGCAATCTACTCCAGTATTCTTGCCTGGAGAATTCCATGGACAGAGGAACCTGGTGGGCTTCAGTTCATGGGGTCACAAAGAGTCAGGTATGACTCAGTGACTAACACTTACTTAATGACTTGAGAGAGAATGTTGTTAATCTTTAAATGAACATTTAGGCAAGAATATCCCAAGATTAGTTTTCCAGAATATTGTTAAAATAATCATAGGCATCTGAGTTTTAATCCACTACTCTCCCAAATTCAAACTGTTGGACTTCCCTCAAGTCCAAGGTGGCTCAGATGGTAAAGAATCAGCCTGCAATGTGGGAGACCTGGGTTCGAATCCTGGCTTGGGAAGATCCCCTGGAGAAGAGAATGGCAACCCACTCCAGTATTCTGGCCTGGAGAGTTCCAGGGACTGTAGGGTCGCAAAGAGTCAGACACGACTGAGTGAATTTCACTTTCACTTTTTAGACTTGAAGGGGACCAAAGCATTCTAAAATCTGCCTGAGATGACACCAAGGCCTGGGGAGGAAAGAGCTGACTGGGTGGGTTTAAGGGCCAGCATTCGTGGCGGGGGAACCAAAAGCTCTCTCCTATTTCACTCCAGCGTATTCAACAACAAGTTACATGAGGGAGAGAGGGCAGGGCTGAATGCTAACAAATAATGCTGTGTTTCCCCAGTACTAAAACACGCTTTTCTTTTTTTTTTTAACATTAAAATATTTCGTAAATCCAATCCCTTGGAAATCCCAGTGTGCATCTATTATTTTTCCCCTAAAAAAAAGTTTTTTGAACTGATACTGTCTTCAAGTATATTGCATTTTAGGATTAAGATTATTTTGCAATGTAGAGCTCTCTAGAGGTTTCACAGGCTTTCCAGCGCTCTCACTTGCAGGATTACAAGTTCAATGTCACTCTCTGGCCTTCCTGCTCTAAGAAGCTGTGCTGTCCAGCCTGGAGTGTGGGTGTCAGGAGAAGGGCAGGGCAGGAGGGAACAGGGATTGGCCTGAGTCTGTAGGCAGAAAGCTCAGGGAACTCCCCAGGATGTGCCTGCAAAAGATGTCCAGGGGACCACAGAACAACCCAAGGGTACCAGTCCAAAGAGTGAGATGGGGACCAAAATCCAAAGTAAAGATTGGCCACATGAGATTGTGAGAGTAAATGAGCCTGGATAAATTTGTAAAGAAAGGAAGCTTTAAAAGCTTAAAGATGTTGTAAATCAACTATACTCCAATAAAAACATTTTTTTAAGTTTAAAAATGGGTATTTATTCATCTGCTGATGGACACTTATGTTGTTTCTGTGTCTTGGCTATTGTGAATAATGCTGCTGTGAATATGGGGGTACAGATATCTCTTGTGGACAGTGACTTCATTTCCTTTGGATAAATACCTGAATGGAATTGCTGGATCATGTGGTAGTTCCTATTTTTAAATTTTTGAGGAAACTGCATATTGACTTTCATAGTGGCTGCACCAATTTCCAGTCCTACCAACAGTGCATAAGGACTCCTTTTTCTCCACATCCTCACCAACATTTGTTATCTATGTGAGTTGACTGATGTTAGCTAAACTTAGTGTGGCAATCATTCTGCAATATATGCATGTATCAATCACTATGTTTTACACCTTGGACTAAGACAATGTCATATGTCAATTATATCTCAATAAAACTGAGGAAAAATAAACTATGGCAATAAAAATGTTTTTAAAAGGGTAATAAGTGCCTTTGATTGAATCCATGGACAGAAAGAGAACTTAAGAAGACCGAGATGGTATAGTCACAGATACAGAAAGTTAGCTTAAGAAAAAATTAAGTTGAACACTGTAAAGTGGGGTTAAGCAACTTGTCCGACATAACAATGACTAATAAACAACAGAACTAATTACTTCCAATTTTTCTTCAATTTTATCCCTTTATATGAAACATCTCCAAAATGAAAAAGAGTAAAAAAAAAGATGCACTGAAGGAAAATAAGGCTTAGAGGGGTAAAGAAATAGTAAAAGAGAGAAAAAAAAAGACAAAAAAAACCTCAAAGACAAAACCACCTAGCTCTAGATTGGAAACACTGAGTTCCCACACACCACTCTTCTCATGGGAGCCAGTGACAGATCATGGCCCAGGGCACAATGGCGTGACTCGGACAAGGTTTAAGAATCCTGCCAGCTCAATGCCTCCCTTGGGCAATCACCACTGACTGCACTTGTCTGCTCCCACAAAGCTGCCTCTTCTACGCCAGTTGCCACCTCCCCAGTTTAGATGAGGTCTTGAAGAGTCTAGAAAGAACTTAGAGGCAGTTCCCAGAACCTTGGTTATAATCTCTGAAACATTCTTTGGGGAACAGGATCTTCCAAATTTTGAAAAGATGAATTTCAAACCTAGGAGCAAGAAGATTGTTATTTCCTGGTACAATTTGACAATTGAATATTAAACAGAAAAATTGAGGCTTCTTAGAAAATAAGGAGCTGAGCGATCACAAAAGCAGTTGTGCAGTAATAACCTCATTAGTTTTCATAGCGCTCATATCGTAGCACATACGGGGAATCACAGGCACAGCAAAGCACTTACTAAAGTTCCTTAAAAACAGATAGAAGTGTCTTAATTGAATGAAATATGGTTTGGTAAATTCATACGTAATTAAAAACCTGCATCAAAAGGGAATAAGAAGTTCTGGGAGTGGTTATTAATAAATCATTGTCGAAAGAGAAGGAGCATTTATTATTTATTAAGGATTGATTTATTTTCTTGTTTTTATGGCCATCAAAATTCTTATTAATGATTCGGAGCAATAGGAGAAATCTATTGGTGGAATGACCTAAGATTTCAGACAAGACTGGTTATTTGGGTAAATAACATATGGATGCTCTTCATTCGTGAATCAGGATAATTTAAACCGCTTGTTTATGAAGAACAATGGCTTGTGAAGCATTTTAATTTATACCTGGAATACTTTTTGGGTGATGGGAGCAGAGACTTTTGTGCCAGTGGATGCCACCTTCAACAACCCCAGGTCCTTTGGTGATAAATTATGGATATTGCCTCATAGTCATTAAAGTTTTATGAATTTTAGAGTATCAGGTAATCAGTCTTGGTGCCACTTTTAGCTGTTTCTTCTTGCTAAACCTTCTGAGCTCTTTCAAGGCATAATAAATCATGGTATTTAGACTTCTAGCCCCAGTACCCTCTATTTTCTGAATGTGGTCTAAGTTTATCAATGTCCCTGTTAAGACGTGGCAACTAATTATCAACTCCTATTCTCCAGATAAGGCTGAATCACTTAAGAGCGCAGTGTAGTGATGTCCAGCCTTGATTCAGAAACCGTCCTTCTGTGGAAACTGTCCAAGATCGTGTCAGCTCTTCAGTACACGCTTCATGCCTCTGGTTCTTACTGAGTTGTAAACAAAAGCTCTCGCGTCTGTTTCATTTGAACTGCTGTTGAAACAAATATCCTCCCTGTTGTCCCTGTTGATATTTTGGAAACTGAACTCATGGCTCTACGTTCATTCCTGCTACATTTGAACTTACGAATTTCAGCATAATAGTCTTTTAAAATTTTAATGTAGCACCAGTGTATGAAGACTGCTCTAACAAGAACATTTACCTAGCACACACACACACACAAAAAAAACCTTGAAAATTTTAGTTTGCTGCTTATCATCACATGGAGATTGCCATCAGTTCATGGATAAATTTTGGGGAGTGTGGAGTTCATAACCAGACACCCCTACATCAATGCCAACCCTCACCCACAGTCCTCTTCTCTATAAATGACAACCTAATGCCATACCCTCTAACTGTTAGAAGACTTAGCATGCTCTGCTGCTGCTGCCTCAGGCTCTTTATTGAGATTATCATGAGCACCTGCCACTGAATAACATCTCGAACTGAACTCCCCGCCTCCAGCTCTTCCCCTGAACATCTCCTCTGACACTTCCACCATCTCAGTAAATGTCAACTCTAGCCATGACGTTGCTCAGAACAAAATCCATGGGACCATCTTCAATTTCTCACGTACCACATCTGGTCCATCAGTCCCTGCAGTCTCTACCTTCAGAGATAACCAGGGCCTGAGCATCACCTCTGCGGTCACTGCCTCAGCCCACAGCCACCATCCCCTCCAGCCTGGATTCCTAGCCATTGAATTGACCCTCTGATTTTCACCCTGAAGTCCTAGTCTATTTTCAGCACAGCAGCTGGAGGATGCATTTAAAACAAGTCATTCCCATGGTCAAAGTCCTCTAGTGTGCTCCCGTCCAACTTGGAGTAAAAGCCCATGCCCTTGCAGAGCCCGAAGAGTCCCTGCTAGTTTACTCCCAGCTCCCTCTGTCTCAGGCATGCCTCTCCCTCTTGCACACATCACCCCTTCCTTCCTTGATTTTTCTCAGCTAGGCCAAGCACACCCCGACCTCAGGGCCCACATACTGGTGTTTCCTCTGAATTGTCCTGTTTGCTCCCTGTCTGCTCAAATGCATCAGTGAGCCCTAAATATAGCAACATCTAGCCGGTGCCCTGTCCATTCCCCTGAACTGATCTTTCTCTGTAGGACTTAGCGTCACCTGATACACGGTATGTTTTCTTGTGTGTGTGTGTGTGTGTGTGTGTGTATTGCCTGGCAGCCCTCAATAAAGTAGCAGAAGTTTTGCTTGGCTCACCTTTACAGAGTCTAGATCAGTGCCTGACACAGAGGAGACTGTTGGTAAATCCTTGTTGAATGAATGAATAAAGAATGAAAAGCCTTTATAACAATACTTGACACGTAAGAGGTCAAGCACTGGATAAATGAATGAACAAACAGCATTTGGAAGTGACTACTAGCACATAGGATGCACTCGGTAAATACTTGTTGAATGAATGAATGAAGGCATTTAGAGCAGTAGTAACATGTAGCAACCCATTGACAAGTTTTAACACATTACTTGAATGTCAAAACTCTAACATCAGACGATGCTACTTCTGCCCGCATTCCCTAAGGACAAAGACACTCCGTATTTGGCACTGCAAGTAGGAAGGAAAGGAGAATAAAGAATAAATAGGAGTGGGAGGCTCATCCCCGAGAATCCCTATGGTACAGATGAACCCATTTCCAAGGAAGAATAAACTCGAAGATGTAGAGAACAGATGTGTGGACACAAAGGGTGGGGTGAATTGGGAGATTGGGACTGATGTATATACACTATTATGTGTAGAATAGATAGCCAGTGGGAACCTGCTATAACGCACAGGGATCTCAGCTTCATGCTCTGTGATGACCTAGCGGGGTGGGATGAGGTTGAAGGGGAGGGAGATTTGAGAGGAAGGGGATGTATATATGCCTATGGATGGTTCACTTCACTGTGCAGCAGAACCTTACATGACTCTAATTATATTACCATTTTAAAAAAAAGGAGGCCCTAGGATAAGGACCAGGAATTTGAGGACTCTGTGTGGGGTTACTGTTCTTTTCGTGTATGTCTAAGGGGGCTTCCATGATTCTTATGTATTCTGACCGTGGATTTCTGAATATTGGGGAATTAACATTAGCATCTGTTCTTCCCAGATGTAAAACTTTCTTCTTATCAGATGGAGCAACACAGAAGAGTAACTCTTCTGATGCTCAGATTTCTTTTTTGCCCTTGATCATAGTGAATGAAATGATCTTAGTAAATGAACTGTTCAAGAGGCTAACTTTTAAACCCTGGAACTATAAAGCTGAGATATTTGAATTCATAAAATTGTTAGGACTGCTCCAAGAATTTATCAGCTATTGACTTTTTAGGATGAATTGGTTCTCTCTACGTTTTCCCTCCAAACTCGTTGATATCAGTCCGAACCGAAGACTGGGACTTTTGTTTGAGGTGGAAGAAAGATTGAGGGAGAGGAACTTTAGAGCCACATTGTCAGGGGAAAGAACAGTGGAGGCTTTTTTTTTTTTTGCAAATATATGGGCCTCAGAATGATAGAGTGAAACAGATAGGAGGGTAGCTGTTTGGGGGTGAGGGTGGGATCAAATGTAAATTTCTTCCAAATGAAAACCAGGCAGCTTCCATATTGACTGCGCTCATTGTGTGGGGCCAGGAAAAACCACCTCTCACGACCCCTTTCCAGGGCAACGGTTTGATGTTAATTCAGTTGGGCAGCAGGAACCCAAGGGAAGCCTCTATGTAAATGTTCCTCTAAATGTATTTTTTCTTCTTACTCCTTTGAAGGGTCTCAGTTTACGGGGCAATGTCAATACTCAAGCAATCCAGCTGAAGCATCTGAGTACAGGGCTCTGTGGCCTGGGACTGGCATTGATTCAGGAAATGCACAGGTCTGGCAGGCATTTGTCCTTTTCCCTCCTCCTTGCATGGAAATGGTATTCATTTCGTAGGTTTGGCTGTTAACTCTGCAAACGCAGCACTGCTGTCTCCTTGCCTTGACTTTGTAACTGTTTGCCGCCCTCCTCAAAGACTGGGGGAAGGGTCTTTCCCCGGGAGATGCATGAATAAAATTATACACCAGAACTGACTTTCAAGAAAACTCATCAAAAAAACCCTGAAAGTTGATCAATTAGGGGCTGGCTTCTAATGTTTATTTATAGATTCTCAATTACTTGATGGGTAGTTTATAAGACCAAAGAAACTTGAAGCAAAAACAACAAATTACCAGGGCAGCTCAGAGAGCTGTGAGGCTTTTTGGAAATTTTGGAAAACTTTAACTCAGCCACACTAACCATTACCAGCTCTTCAGTATCCTCTAATATGGTCCGGCCAAGCGGTCCATTGGCCCAGCCCCAAGCCTCCCCTGCTATGGAGATGAACCCTCCCACCACTGAAGCCACCAGCCCATCTTTGGTTATCTATACGTGTCAGAAAATTCATCATCACTGATGAGAACAACCACCTCCAATTAAAAATCCATTCAAATTCACAAAATTAACTCTTGATTCTTTTTAATGACAGTAGGGATAGCTGTAACTATTTCTAGTTTAGTTCTTGCAAATCAGTGGTCATCAAAATTCAAAGTCCTGATGTCTATGAGAGTGGTCCCCAGTCCTGCATTACATGCCCTGAGCCTTGCAAACAATTTGCCTTGTTAGGGATGCTATGACTAAGAGCTACAGATGATGCAGTTCTTACTATGAGAGGGGCATGCCATCAGGTGGGAATGATATGTGGATCCTTCCCACCATAGTCCTAGGAAGAGGTTGGCATAACCTTCCTTTTTCAGTTGAGAAGGCTGAGAGCTTAGGGTGACCTTGCCAGTCAATAGTAGAGCTGAGAGTTGAACCCTGGAGGGTTTGATAACCAAGCTCATGCTCAACCCAAGATGTCCCCTCTAAGGTAGTCTATCCTCAGGCACTCTTCATGGACCCTTCTGCACTGGGGTGGATAATAGTGGACAAAGGAGCTCTCAGCTGACCACAGAGCAGCCTGCATGAAGCCAGCTCAAAGTCTTTTCTCTTCCGATTTCTCCTCAGCCTAGTGGAAATGTGACCCCAGCTGTCAATGCCTAAAAGAGACTTCAAGAAAGCACTAATCAGATCAGATCAGATCAGTCGCTCAGTCATGTCCGACTCTTTGCAACCCCATGAATCGCAGCACGCCAGGCCTCCCTGTCCATCACCAACTCCCGGAGTTCACTGAGACTAATGTCCATTGAGTCAGTGATGCCATCCAGCCATCTCATCCTCTGTCATCCCCTTCTCCTCCTGCCCCCAATCCCTCCCAGCATCAGAGTCTTTTCCAATGAGTCAACTCTTAGCATGAGGTGGCCAAAGTACTGGAGTTTCAGCTTTACCATCATTCCTTCCAAAGAAATCCCAGGGCTGATCTCCTTCAGAATGGACTGGTTGGATCTCCTTGCAGTCCAAGGGACTCTCAAGAGTCTTCTCCAACACCACAGTTCAAAAGCATCAATTCTTTGGCGCTCAGCCTTCTTCACAGTCCAACTCTCACATCCATATGAAAAACCATAGCCTTGACTAATAGCAAGTGACATTTCTGGAGTCCCTTAAAACCTGTGATACATACCTTTATCTTTCATATAACATTAAGTTATATAACAGCAGAATCACAGAATTTCAGAGTTATTGGAATTTTGCAGATCATTGAGTCAAGGTTTCCTCCTGATATATCTGCTGGGAATAATCCTATCAAGAGGAAACTAAAGGGTTATATAAAAAAAAAGTAAATCAATGTGGGAAGCAAAGCTAGAGTAGCTGCTTTTGCTATGTACCCTTTTGGGGAAGGAAGAGTATCTGAGGGCCAGCTTTTGTCTCTGAAGGATTTGGAGGGCAGGGAGATGAAGAGGAGGCAAGTCAGAGAGCCCGACTGAGCCCTGAGGGTCTCTGCCTCCAAGTTCTCATGGACCAACTCCTGCTTGCACAACTCGGTAGGTTGAGGCAGAGGACAGAGAAATATCCCTGGACACCCCAAAAGTTCCCTGATAGCTACACACAACCAAGAAGGAAACGAACCTTTTCCACACTTCTCCTAGAAGCCATAAAGGACAAGAATGTCAGCATCCATGGACTTCCCTTCTGTATGAGGCTGACCACCGGGCTTTCTAGAACCCAGACTGTTGGGGTATTCTTGCAAGCAGTGAGCTGCTGTCTGCCTCCCCGCAGGTTAGTTTTCATCTCTAAGCCCCAGTTTTCTTATCTCCAACAAAAGCAGTACTTCTCAATTTTAGTAAATACCTGGAGGGCTTCTCAAAGTATTCATAGATCTCAGGGTCCTACCCCGGTGGTTCTGATTCTGTAGGTCTGCAGCAGGGTGCAGCAATTTGCATTTTTAGCTGGTTCCCAGGTGGCACCAGACCTGCCGGTTTGGAGACCACACTTTGGGAACCACTTTTCCAACTGGTTGTGTTCTTGAGAACTCCCTGAGGTGGACATGTTCGGTGTTTCTCCTGGGGATGGTCAGCTTCTTCAGAGAAGCATCTTCCTAACTCATGCTCAGGGTCTAGGCTCTGCTGCCAGCATCTTGTTCACCCAAGAGGGCTTGGAGGGAAGATCTCATCATGAGGTGTGTAAGTGCTCCTCTGATCCCCCCACTGTATTATGGTAGTATGTGTGTGTGTGTGTGTGTGTGTGTGTGTGTTAGTCGCTCAGTTGTGTCTGACTCTGTGACCCTGTGGACTATAGCCTGCCAGACTCTTCTGTCCATGGAATTCTCCAGGCAAGAATACTGGATTGTGTTACCATTTCCTCTTCTAAGGGATCTTCCCGACCCAGGGATGGAACCCAGATCTCCTGCATGGCAGGCATATTCTTTACTGGCCAGGCCACTTGGGAAGCCTGTACTATGGTAGACTTGCCATCAACTATTTCTAGGATCCTCCAGTACTGAGGCTCCCCTTCCATCCTCTCTAGAGGGAATAACTTCTTGACTTGTGCCAGTGGAGATGAGTGACAGTCCCTCTGCTGGGAATTCAAATGCTTCCTAAGCAGACTCTCAGTGGATCCTTCTAGAACTCCACCTTTAACCCCAATCACTGGAGCCACTAATCCCTGCATATTCACGGTGCTGAGTGCAATGAGCGTTCATCTCACCTCCCACGCTGTTGGCTTAGGATTCTGGCTCTTGGGTCTGAAAAGTCAATAGTCCTTGTCCCTCTGCCTCCAGCTGTCAGGACTTTGCAGTTCTGTTCTTCTCCTTCATTTCCTTTGTCCTTGTGGGTTTTTTGAGCCCCTGTTGCTGTCATTTCAGTAGGCTTTCAAGAAGAAAGAGCAATAAATGAAAATGTTCAATCTGCTCTCTTTACCCCAAAGTCCCTCACAGCACTCAAAAAAGATCAGTTTTGTATTAATTGCAGATCATTCTGAGCTATTTGTATTTGTAAAGACAGATGTGGCCTCACTGTGACTATTTCAGGTTTATGGACTACTTTTTTCTCTCTGAGCTAAAGAAAGCTTCCTGTTTCAAACTGATTTTCTTAAAACACATCTCCGGTAATGACCCCCAGAAGAAAATATGGAGACTCTCACTTTTTCTGGTTTCTCAGACTTGCATTAATTAGAAAATGCCCTCAAGAAACAGTAAAGCTCTAAATCAGATACATTCCAATATTCGATGTAACATATTCAAGTTGTCAGGAGTTTTACAATACTTCTAACGAAGTGCTCAGCATAATGAATTGTACAATTATAACGAAATGAGGTTCTAATGAGCAATTATCATTCCAAGCAAGAACGTTCCAGGGTTTTTTTTATTCTCTTTCTCTCAAACTGGAGGCTAACAAGTAATTATGAAAAAAAAATTTATGTGGCATATGGGTAAGTGGCACAACACTCAGTCAAAATGGTTCTTCCATACCAAATTTTCCTTCATTTGTAAGTGGCAATATAGCTTAAGAAAATGGATCCTGTGAACCCTTGTGCACTGCTGGTGGGAGTATAAATTGTCCAGCCACTACGGAAAACAATACAGAGTTCCCTCAAAGAATTAAAAATAGAAGTACCATGTTGTTGTCATTGTTTAGTCGCTAAGTCGAGTTGTACTCTTTTGAGACCCCCATGGAGTGCAGCCCACCAGGCTCCATCTGTCCATGGGATTTCCCAGGCAAGAATATTGGAGTGGGTTTTCCTTTGTTTCTCCAGAGGATCTTCCTGACCCAGGGATTGAACTCACGTCTCCTGCATTGGCAAGTGGATTTCTTTTTTTTGTTGTTTCTTTGTCATTTATTTTTAAATTTTTGTAACATTTTATTGATTTCTGCTGTACAACGTGAGTCAACCATAATTATACATTTATTGGCAGGCAGATTCTTTACCACTGAGCCACTAGGGGAGCCCAGAACTACCATATGATCCAGAAATTCCACTTTCTGTTCATATCCAAGGGAAATGAAATCAGAATCTCCAAGAAATATCTATACTCTGTGTTCATTCATGATAGTCAAGATATAGAAACAATCAGGATCTATCAATGGGTAAATACATAAGATGTACATACAGTCCTAAGATAGAAGGAAATCTTGCTCTTTGTAACAACATAGGCAGACCTTGAGGCCAACAGCCTGAGCAAAATAAGTCAGTGAAAGAAAAATACTATATGGTATCATTTATACATGGAATCTAAAAATTCTGAAATCATAGAAACAGAGATTAGAATGGTGGTTATCAGGGCCTGGGGTCGGGGACATGGGGAGGTGTTGGTCAAAGCATACATGCTTCCACTTTATATGATGGATAAGTTCTGGGGACCTGATGTAATGCACAGCATGGTGATTATAGTTAATAATGCTATCTTAAGTATTTACTTGAAAATTGCTAAGAGGGTAGATCTTAAATGTTCTCCCCACAAAAAAAGGGATAACAATTATATGATGTGATGCAGGTGTTAGCTACAGTGGTAGTCGTTTTGTAATATATAAGTGTATCAATTTGACACATTATACACCTTAAACTTACACAATGTTATATGGCAATTATTTCTCAATAAATCTGAGGGGGAAAAGTGGTTCTCGGGTATGATCCTGAGATCCTTCTTGATCCATGTGAGCTTTCACATACAGGAGATGGAGTTGTTTGGGTGTCAGATATGAAGTCATGAGTCCCTGATCATAGTTGTGAGTTGAGCCTCATTCGTGGGACACTTTCCTTCCTTTCTCTTCTATAAATTGGTAGATCAATTGACAATAAAAGAGTAAATGACCCAGAGGGTCTTTGCTACCATCAAAGATCTGATGGAGCTAAAGTTTAAGAATCATCATGCTTGTTAAGATAAAATGTATACATTCACTGTATGCCCACACTGCCTGGGCTGTAAGTACTACAGGAGAGGAAGTATCGTGCATTATTTTCTATTCTCCCAACAACCCGCGAGTCATATATCTTACAGATGAGAAATGCTGAAGCTTTGAAATGTTGAGCAAAGTGGCCCAAGTTTGTGGGCAGAAGGAATCAGAGCCAGAAGCACCAGGCTTCATGCTTCAGCTGGCCTTCGAGGAGGAAGCCACTGTCTTGGTTACCTTCTCCCTGGCTTTCTCCCTGATCTCCTCTGTGACTCAGATGAAGTCATTTGCTCACTGCCTGCTTTCTGGAACCTTCTTTGTTCAGGCCCAGGGGCGCCGATTACGTTATATCCTTGTTCAGTTGTAACACGCCAGGCTTCCGCGTCCTTCACTATCTCCCAGAGTTTGATCAAACTCATGTCCATTGAGTTGATGATGCCATCCAACTATCTCATCCTCTATCACCTACTTCTCCTCCTGCCCTCAATCTTTCCCAGCATCAATAAGTCGGCTCTTCGTATCAGTTGGCCAAAATATTGGAGCTACAGCGTCAATCCTTCCAGTGAATATTCAGGGTTGATTTCCTTCAAGATTGGCTGGTTTGATTTGGTGGTATAGCCTGCAGTGATATAACAGGAACCCTCTGCTTTGACTATCTGCTTTCCTCACTGGGATGGGAAGAAATGGTGTGCATCACCGCAGTGCTTCTGCTGTAGGTAACAGAAAACTTCAAACTGATCAGCTTATAAAAGTAAAGAAAAGAAGTCATCTCACATAAAAGAGGTCCTTGATGGAGACCTCCTCTGGGCTTGGTTAAGGTGGTGACTTTGCAATGCCACCAGAACCCTAGGCTCCTCTCATCTTCCTGCTTAGTTTTCCCCAGGGCACTGGCATTGCTTCAGTGGGGCTCCCCCAGGGCTGCAAGGTGGCCACTGCTGTGCCGGGCACTGTTTCTTGACACAACAGCATCCAAAGGAAGAAGAGAAACAAAGACTGGTATCTGTGCTCTTCAAAATCAAGGCGACGTTTCCCAGGAACCCCCAAGCAGACCTGTACTCATGCCTCATTGTCTAGACTGGGTCACCCTTAAGTCCATCACTGACAAGGAACACAAATATGCCATGGCTAGATTAATCTGGGTTTATTCCTGAGTCAGATGAGGGGAAAGTTCAGGATATTTGGACCAAATCAGGGTTTTGACACCAAGGAGTAAGGAAAGAACTGGTCATTGGATGAAGAACCAACAGAGACTTCTACTTAAGAGAGGTGTGTTAAACTTCCTTGGAGAAAGATTGCATAGCATCAGGGTTTTTATGTTTCTGTATTTTTTTTTTCTAATTTTATTTTTAAACTTTACATAATTGTATTAGTTTTGCCAAATATCAAAATGAATCCGCCACAGGTATACATGTGTTCCCCATCCCGAACCCTCCTCCCTCCTCCCTCCCCATACCATCCCTCTGGGGCATCCCAGTGCACCAGCCCCAAGCATCCAGCATCATTGAACCTGGACTGGCAACTCGTTTCCTACATGATATTTTACATGTTTCATTGCCATTCTCCCAAATCTTCCCACCCTCTCCCTCTCCCTCAGAGTCCATAAGACTGTTCTATACATCAGTGTCTCTTTGTATTTTTAATCGTTCTTCAGACTGGGGATGTGGGAATGAAAAGGGTTGGGACCTTGGTGGAAGAGCTACAAAGAAACTAAGGAAACTTCGATTATGTTAGGACTTAAATTAAATTTCCGTGCATTTAGACAAACGCTGTAATGGAGAAGTACGTGTAATTATTAACACTACAGAGGAGCAGTGGGACTGAGTTTCCACGAAGAGATGGAGCTTTATCTTTTGGGTTAAAGTTTAAGATATGGACAGTTCATAATAAGGAACAAAAACTCAGCCAGTTGCAGTGAGGTGTATGGACCTAGAGTCTGTCATACAGAGTGAAGTAGGTCAGAAAGAGAAAAACAAATAAAGTGTGTGCTGTGCCACGCTATGCTCAGTTGCTTCAGTCATGTCTGACTCTTTGTGACCCTATGGACTGTAGCCTGCCAGGCTTCTCTGTCCATGGGATTCTCCAGGCAAGAATACTGGAGTGGGTTGCCATGCCCTCCTCCAGGGGATCTTCCTGACCCAGGGATTGAACCCACATCTCCTGTATTGCAGGCAAATTCTTTACCACTGGGCCACCTGGGAAGCCCCAAATATAGTATATTAATGCAAATATATGGAATCTAGAAAAGTGATGCTGATGAACCTACTTGCAGAGCAAAAATAGTGATGCAGATGCAGAGAACAGACTTGTAGCCACAGAGTGGGAAGGAGAGGGTGGGGCAAATTGAGAGAGGAGCACTGACATATATAGGCTGCCATGTGTGAAACAGACAGCCCCTGGGAAGCTGCTGGAGAGCACAGGGAGCTCAGCTCAGTGCTCTGCGATGACCGAGACGGGTGGCAGGGAGGCGCCGGTAGGAGGGATGTATGTGTACTTATAGCTGATTCAGGTTGTTGTACAGCAGAAACCAACACAACATTGTAACACAATTATTCTCCAATTAAAAATAAAATAAGGTATATGGGCTGTTATTAGCCAACCAGAAACAAGTTGAAAGCTGGAACTCAAAGGTACGGATGACAACAGAGCCAAAGGGTTGCCAACAATCCCTGAAATCTAATGTCAGTGTTCTGAGCTCTGCTGAGGAGCTGGCACATGGCTCCGGTTCTCCTAATAGCATTTGGATCGAGTTCTCTGCAAGGCTGACAGATGATGTAACTTGTAACATTTTTACATGTCATTTGTGCCACAGTTCACTAAAGTACATAGGCCTTATAGGGATATTTAATTCATCAGTGCTATTCTTGATGACATGGAGGACTAATGAGCTTTTCCAGCACACAGAAAGTATTATCAATTCTCCAAAGAAAAGAAATAACCTATTATGAAGTAGTAACATCCTTAATTACCAGACATTGAGCTCTCCACTAACCTCAGCCAACAACCAAAGACATGGAAAAGAAAATACCTCTTTTTAAAACACAAAATTCATGATATTACCACTTATTCGAAAAGCTTTCATGGTTTCCTGTTTTCCATAGACCAAAAGCCAAACTATTTAACTTCATATCCAAGGCCCTTGGGAATCTAGTCCATCTTTTTTTTTTCCACTCTTGTTTCCTCCAGTCTTACAAGATGCCTTACCCTTTCTGGCTGGTATGAACTTTCACATTTTTGTGCCTTTGTCTAACTTCATTCTTTTATTTCTACAAATTAAATACCTATTTATCCTATAAGATCCTGATCAAACCCGGTTTCTCTAGCAGACTTGTTCTCAGCTATCCGTTACTGATTAATTGGGATTAATCAATGTCACCTCTGTGGACTCCCATCTTTGTTTCCAACTCTGGTTAACACTTTTGATAATTTCTCCAAATAAGGACACTGTGGTGTCTAATGATCTTTCTGGGCCACTAAATTAAGAACATCCTACAATGGAGGCCAGATGTATCTTCAGCACTCCCATTTCTTCTTTCTGGAGACATAGGGATATCCCACTTTTCAGTCCCCTTGCAGTTAATGTGAAGCTATGTGCTTGGAATTGGGTGGAAATAATGTAAGCAACTTGCAAGTGTGTGTGCCTGCTGGGTTGCTTCATTCGTGTCTGACTCTTTGCAACACCATGGACTATAGCCCACCAGGCTCCTGTGTCCATGGGGATTCTCCCGGCAAGAATACTGGAGTGGGTTGCCATGCCCTTCTCCAGGGGATCTTCCCAACCCAAAGTCTCTTATGCCTCCTGGATTGGCAGGTGGGTTCTTTACCACTAGTGCCACCTGGGATTTGGGTGGAAATAATCTAACGCAACTTGCAAGACTAGCGTTTAAAAATATTTGAACTTCCAGCCCCTCTTCACCTTCTGTAGATAGGGGCCAGAATCAGGAGATCAAAGGGGGCCAGAATCAGGAGATCAAACGAGGCCAGATCTCTGAGTAATGACTTGTAAGAGAGCTGTTGATCCACTTTGGAAATTGTGTGAGTGAGAAATAAACTACTAATACATTAAGCCACTGAGATTTGGGGATTACCTGTTACCACAAAGCAACCTCACTCACCTAGAGAAACACAATTCCTAAGGTGGAGGGGGCCGTGCATTATTCATTTTTCACTCCCCTGTGAGTCAGTGCTTTGCAGGTCTTTCCAAAGTGAGATGAAGAGGGAATAAAATAGCTGTGACAAACATATATTTTCACCTAAGGAAAACCTGAAATCCCCTTAAGAGCAACATCTATATTTCCTGTGAACATGAGATTAATGATTTAACAGACGCGAGTTTCTGATATTTGCTGGCCAACTTTAGCAACAAGATTGAGGGGAAGGTTGAGGGGAAGAGTTGCCAGGCATTTCCCCCACAATTGACTTGCCTCCTCCTTCCGGTCGTGGCTAAACTGTCACCTTCAGGGCATGGTCTTCAGGACTCACCCTGCTATAGGAACACTCACTTTTTTCTAGTATTTTTCTCTATCTTAGCAGTTACCTTCATAGAATTGACCTCAGGGGCTTTCCTGGTGGTCAGTGGTTAGGGCTCTGTGCTCCCACTGCAGGAGGCGTGGGTTTGATCCTTGGTCAGGGAACTGAAGCAAAAGAAAGAATTAACTTGAGATTGTAATTATTTGCCTGGTTTGTTTGAGTTCCAGATTAAACTGGAAACTCTGTAAAGGAGGCACATCCAGCTGGTTTACTGTTGTTTCCAGGTGCCTAGGGCAAGTCTGGCTCATGGTAGCACACACTCGTGATGATGGGTAAGGTGAAAAGGAGACAGAAGCTCCAAGAAAAAAAATCACTGCAGGGTGGGGGCAAACAGCTCACATTTCCAATGCCCCAAAGCCATAGTTGTACAGAGTAAAGCAACCAATGAAAAGGTAAAATTATGTTCCATAAAATATGTTTAAGAAGAAAGAAACATGACTGAGGCACTAAAAATATGATCAAATAACATGGTTAAAGCCAGGTGACTCCACAGCTATAGGAAATCCTAGTTAATTGGAAAAATCAGCCAACTCAACACGGTTCTTCAAATGAGATCTGACTAGTCGTTCCTTCACCAATTCATTCACCACTCCATTTCACAATGAATATAGACTGTGTCTAGCAAATATGGAATGAAAACTTTTCTGGAAATTGCTGGGAATTTTAGGTAGCAGATAACATCCTCCTCCTCTTCCTCTTCAGTGACTAATAACTGAAAATATTAAACAAAAAAATCCATTTTCTTTACCCTTTAAAAAAAAAAGAGAAAAGAAAAGTGGCTTTGACTCCTGTTTCTACCTGAGACCAGGAGTCTTGTTCTGTCTGCTCTAGTCCCATTTGGAGTCCTTTTTGCCCTTGACATGGAACTCCAAGGCAAATGACTTTTATACTAAGCACAACCTCTATTCTTCAATCCTCACTTCTATGTACACACATGGAAGTGTGTACTTTATAAAGTGTTCCCTTTATAATCATTTCATTAAAAGATACAATGCAGTTCACAGAGTAGAGACTCAGTAAACGTCTGCAATGGACATGAATTTGAGCAAACTCTGGGAAATACTGAAGGTCAAGGGAGCATGGTATGCTGCAGTCCATGGGGTCTCGAAGAGTCAGACACGACTCAGTGACTGAACAACAATAACAACAAACAGCTAAACAAACACACCCCCAGAGTGTGGATGTGGATTCCTCTCTCAGAGAACGTACTTCCCCCATCTTGTCCTCCCCAGATGGAATGCCTCCTCCCAATCACTCAGTTCCTGTAGTCCCTGGGCCATAACCCAGGGGTACTTTGGGAAACTCTCATGATCGCTAGAACCCTTTTGAGCCACTTCCAGCTTGTCCCCAGTCTAGCCCCGATCGCAGCTTGCCTCACTTCCACCGATCCAGAGACATCAGTTCCACCCAAATCTAGGACATGGTGGGCTGTGAGACATGGAGCAGTTTTTCCTTTGCACTTGAGAGCTGTCTGTCTCAAGGGTAAAGCAAGTTGAATATTTCTGTTGATTTTTTTTTAACTCCAGTAATTCCAGTGTTTTCCCTACAAGGCAGCTCAGTGAAACAGAAAGAGCAGTGACTCGGCTGTCTAGAAAACATGGTGGTTACATGTCCTGGGTCTGCCCCTTCCTAACTGTGATCTCGGACACACAGGGTCTTCGCCTCTCTGAGTAGAAGGTCATTACCATTTACTCTAAAAACCCTACGTGTGTATTTTTCATCCTAACCCATACGGGTTCTCTTGACCAATATATGGAATTTTCTCTTGGGAAAGAACAGTTTGCTGATATGGCAGGTGTCCAAGAGTTCTTCCCGCTGAATTATCATCAAAACAAGACAAAGCCCCACAGTCGTCGGCTGTCCAGTAAGGTTCCACAGGGATACCTAACGTGATGAAGTGTTTCTTTGATGTTTCTCAGTCTCAGTCTTTGCTGGATTCTTGGGGCTTTGTTTCCATGCAGGCCCTTCTAGCAAATAGAAACATTTATATCATTATGTCCCATGGCATTGCTGAAGTTCAACAAACAGCACTTTTGAACAGGAGCAGATTTGAATGGCTAGCATTTATTTGCCTGGGTGATGATAATTAGCTCTATAATTTACTTCTTTGTCTTGGTTAGTGCTGAAATCTCTAGACTGGGATCTCTAATCCCCTGGACTGGGATTAGATTCCCTAATCATTCAAAGGAAAATTCAGAGATTATCTCTACTTCACTGTGGATATGAGCATCTGAAGGACGTGTGTGCATGCTGAGTTGTTTCAATCATGTCTGACTTTTTGAGACCCCAGGGACTGCAGCCCACCAGGTTTCTCTGTCCTTGGGATTCTCCAGGGATTGAACCCACGTCTCTTACATCTCCAGCACCGGCAGGCAGGTTCTTTACTGCTCGCACCGCCTGAGAAGTCCCATGCTCTCCCCTAATTCTTGAATACGAAGCAACAGCTCTTACAAATCCTTCATTAAATAACCATTTAGCTATCAAGGTCATGAAACAGAATGAAATGAAGGACTTAGTCATTTAAAGCTAGGCTTTATTTGTTTATTTTTAAAAGCAACATTCATTGTCACTGTTATAACTGCTTCTGCTGACGGAAAGGGAAATATCACTACCTAGTTTCTTTCTGCCCGAGTGTTAGAGTGAAGCGACAAGGTAGGTGATTAAATAGTTAATCCCACTGGGGGACTGTAAGTAGGAGAAACTATGGGAGACTCCTATAAGTTAATGATTACTCAAGAATCCAGGCTTGCTTGACCACAAAATCAAGCAGGCTTGCTTAGCAACAAAACCATGTAGCAAAGGCATGAGACATGCCCCCAAACAATAAAACAAGGGCGGCATGAGCCCCACCTCCTGCCCAGTGAACTCAGTGAGTTAATGATCCTTAGGACATAAAAAACAATCATTTGTGGACCCAGTTTGACCACATAGGGACAAGGAAACTCTCCTGCCCAACCTGGAGGCAAAGCTGATGATGGAAATATGATCTCTACTCAAGAAAGACAAATAAATTCTTCTCCCCTTCTCCACTTTTCCTTTGATTATAGAACTGTAACCCTCTAAGTTCCTGGGTGCAGCATTTCTCACCTACCTGCTTGTAAGCCTCACAGCATCCTATTTTAATAAATCACTTCCTACCTATCACTTTGCTCTCCCTGAATTCTTCTCTGTGCTGAGACATAAAGAACTCTGAACCAGGGGGAGTGGTGGTGGGGTGGGGTGGTCTCTGCTCTGAACTCATGGAGACTCCCTGTCTCCATTCCCTCAGGCAGGTTGATCTGGGGAAAGATTACCTGTTGAGCATGCCCTGTACATTCTTTGGTCCCTTGAACAGAAGACCAGAAGCTGCTCATGATGCTGGGTCCAGCCAAGGGAGAAATCACTCTCTCTCCATCAGCATCCATGAGGCAAAATAATCAGATATCAATTTGGCTGAGTGAGGATGATATATAATTGAACTTGACTGTGTGGCTGGCTTAATTTTTGTAGCTTTGGATTGGCATTTATCTGGCCCTGCAGCAGCGAGCTCTTTTCCCATGAATGGTGGTTAATTAGAATGGTTTTGTTTTCCTTAATGGATTGATAATTCTTTCTATTACATTTAAAAATAATTTTTAAACATTCATTTCCTCGGGAGAAAAATGGCATTAATAGAAGGGGACAGTGGTAAAAGCCAGGCATAGACTGTTTCTAATGCAGGATTTTTCTAACAGTATTTTTCTAATGCTATTAATCTAGAAAGCCTCCAGACATGTCACAGTGGTGTTTCGAGGGTTCAAGGGATCTCACCATTAGCCTATGTCTCAGGCTCGGGGAATGACTTAGTAATGCTTTTAGGAGGCAGATTTAGACGTTGGATTGCTGTTTTCATGTTTTCCACATACTTTGTAATTGACTAGTGTAGTCACCCTCTTCTTCCTCTAATGTAGGACCCAGTGGGTCCCCAGGTACTCATGCCAGCATGCCAAGATGACCTAGGTTCACTTTGGCCTCTTCCTTGATCTCACAAAAACGTGGGGGGCTACAACGTGTTGGCCTGTTTTCTCCTCTGTTCTTTTTCCTGCAAGAAATGGTATTTTAGTGAGCTTAGTATGTGCCAGGAACTATTTCAAGAGCTAAATATGTATTCATTCCTTTTATCCTCACAACAGTCCTGGTAGGGACTATAATTGCTCCCATTTAAAAGATGAAGTAGTTGAGGCCCAGAGGATTTAAGTAATATATCCAATTTCATAGTAGATGGGAGTCAGGTAGGATTCCAACCTAGGTTCTCTGACTCTTGTGCCCCTGCTCTTCACCATTCATAGATGGAGATTAGTGAGCAGACATTACATTTCAGCTCCATGATAATAGTAGAAATATCAGTGATATAAAGATCTGTGGGGAAAAGTCAAATATATGGTCTCGAACATTCAGGTCAGTCGCCTCTAGAGATTGCTTTGCGTGTGTGTGTGCTCAGTCACTTCAGCCTAGGGACTGTAGCCCACCAGGCTCCTCTGTCCATGGGATTCTCCAGGCAAAAATACTGGAGCAGTTTGCCATTTCCTCCTCCAGGGGACCTTCCTGACCCTGGGATCAAACCACATCTCCTGCATTGCAGGCAGATTCTTTACCATTGAGCCACAGGTGAAGCCCTAGAGATCGCTTTAGTTTGCACTAAAAAACAAAAAGAGAGAGAGAGAGAAAAAACACTTCTAAAAACAGAGTTACAGTGCATTGCTTAGTCCTTGAAATCCACCCTGTACCCACAGCCCAGTCTTCTGCTACTGCTTATCTGGGAGGCTCACGTCTCTTCATAGTTGTAACCTATGTCTTCCATACTCATCGGAACACATCCTTTCTCCAGATTCCTGGTCTTCAAGGAAATGAGCTCATCTCTTTGGTTCTTCAAGACCCTCCTCTGGCTTTTCTATATCCATGCACAAGCAGTCCTGATCCCCACCCCTCTCTCCCAGTGGGATGCTGGCTTTCTACCCTCACCTTAATTTTCTCCCAAGCTCAGTCAGTAAAGAATCTGCCTGCAGTGCAGGAGACCTGGGTTTGATCCCTGGGTTGGGAAGATGCCCTGGAGAAGGAAATGGTAACCCACTCCAGTATCCTTTGCTGGACAATCTCATGGACAGAGGAGCCGTTGGGCATGACTGAGCGACTAACACTAACTAAACATCTCATCTCATATGGTCTCTTTGTCTTTGATTATCTACTGTTTACCACCCAAACCTAAATAGAAAGGAGCCCAAAGGCTAACCACCCAATACTGGGCTCCTGAGGGTCACATATTGGGGTCAATGACCCAGTTGTCTCTCTACTTCCTGCGTGTCCTTGGTTTACCTGCCCATTGCCTCTCCCACCTGTAATGCAGGTGCCCCAGGGCGGTCTATAAAGGGAAAGAAAAGCTGAGCACAACCAGAGACCAGGAGGGGCCTGTCTAAATGGGACATTAGGGCATCCTCTCAAGTCTACAACATCACTGTTGCCACTGGGGAACCACCAATTCTTGTTCAGAATTTCAAGCAGGAGCTCGAGCGGAGTTTCTGGAGCATGACACAGGAGGCTCGTTTGATTCAGACAAATAGAGGCAAATGTTAAACTAAATCAGAGAATATTGAAAGGAATATATGTCTCACTGGCAACCTCAACTCACGGTATGTAAAACGGAGGGTATCATTTCCAGCTAAAACACTTGCCTGCCTCCCAGTCTTGGCAGCCACTGGCTTCCTTGATTTCTCCTTTTCCTTCTCATCCCATCAGCAAGTCCTGCTGGTGCCACTGCTAATGTGTACCCTAAATCCTTCCATTTGCCTTCATCTCCATTCTCATCCTCTCATCCGTGTCACCATCAACCTCACCTGCACTCAGCCACCAGCTTCCTAACTGGTCTTCCTATTCCACTTTGCCCCACCACATCCATTCTCCACACAACAGCCAGAGCAACCTTTTGAAAACATATACTGGATCCCATGAGTACCCTGTTTAATGCTCTCCAAAGTCTCCTGATTGCATGTGAAATAAACTCAAACTCCTTACCATAGCTCACAGGGCTCTGCAGTTGCAGACATTGCCAACCTCTCCATCTTCATCACATGCCCATCTCTGCCTTGATCCCGAACTGTAGCCACACCAGACTTTGTCTCTTCATTGTCATCAACTCTGGATTCCCAAGCCAAATATTCCCTTGGCCTGGAACACTCTTCCGCAGGAATCCACGTGGTTGGCTTCAAATCATTCATGCCTCAACTCAGATGGTATCTAGAAAATCACAGTGGGCTACAGATTTGAACAATGCATTTTGCACCGATGAACATAGCCAAGAAAGAGCATCTATGCAGAGAGGTCTCCTCTGACCTCAAGTCTAAACTACTCAATGTTTATAACGAAGATGTGGTACACACACACAATGCAATATTACGCTGCCAAAAAATGAGTGAAATAATGCCATTTGCAGCAATGTGGATGGGCCTAGAAATTATCACACTAAGTGAAACAAGTCAGACAGAGAAAGACAAATATCATATGATATCACTTTATGTGGAATATAAAAAAATGAAACAAATGAACTTATTTACAAAACAGAAATAGACTCTCAGACATAGAAAACAAACCTATGGCTAGCCAAAGGGGAAACTGAGAGAAGGGATAAATTAGGAGTTAGGGATTAACATATACACACTACTATATATTTTTTATGGAAAACCCAGAGAAGCGAAACATCCAAGAGTCCAACTCCAATAGCCCATGGTTCTGTAAGGAAAGTGGCTTTGCTGTCCCCTTCTGGATCATAAACCTAATAAGCCCAGGAACTGTGCTCTACAACCGACAGCCATTATAAACATATCAAAGTCAGCCCATAGATTAAAAAATAAATCAATCTGTGAATAAGTATATTGAGGTGGGAAACCAGAACTCAAAGAACTGATACACTCTCATCTTGGAAAAACTACAGTTCAAGAAGGAACTTGAGATTTCCATATGAAAGAGAAGACTGGAATTTGTATGCAGGTTTTGTTTTTTTTAATTTCATCCCAAAGTTGACAGCTGGCCAAGAATTTTCCAACTTATTGCCTCTTTCCTAGTTTTAGGATGAAACTGTATTTGGTTTGATTATATAAGAAAAAGAGAGAAGAGACTTTGGCCTGCATAACAAACCACAGGACTCTTCTTACCTAAAAGTGTACATGGAGGTATTGTTTTTATCCCTAAAATAAGGCCATTTACGTAAACACACATAAAACATGCCAGCATGGCATGTGCCTTCTTTTTCCAGGTCCTTTGCCTGAGGATACAGAGCTGATGGGCTGGTCTACATCGGACCCAGACGCTGAGAAAACCCAGGTTTCCCAGGAACTTAAGAGCTACCCTGTCTTGACTCAACATGTCCCGCAGTTCAGCTGCCACACGTGGTTCCCTGCTTGTAATTCAGTCACCATTCAGGCTTCAGCTTTGTCTACACAAAGAAGAAGTAGCCTCTCCAGAGTTCCAAGGATCTAAGGGGTCAGAGACCGCAGTTCAGCTTCTGGCAATCTGTGTACAACCATGCAAAGAGCTCTGGGAGCTACCCTTGAAATACCTGGTCCTGGGTTTAACTTCATGTGGCCCCCTGGGGACTTGAGGGTCTGCTGAGATGGTAAGTTACACCTGGGCCCTCTGATCAGCCTGCCATGTGAGTGCAACTTGGATGTAGAGTCTAAGGTTTCCAACCCCAAATCAGAACCTATGGACTGGAACATGATCTGATAAGTGAGTCAGTCCTGGAGTATTAATCCCTATTTGTATCACTTTAATCACTTATGGGAAAATTTAGCACAGTGGTTTAAAATTCTAGCTTAATAGGGAAAGATGTGTATGTCAACTTCCAATACATCAGTCATTCTCTACCTTACTGTCCTATTTGTTTTTTTTTTTTTCATTAATGATCTGAGTTTATATTATTTATTTGCTTACAGGTCCTTGACTGTTTCTTCCACTAGAAAGTCAGACCTACAAGGACAGGAACTTCATCTTATCCACTGTTACCTCTACTCAGAACGGCATCTGGCATATAGTAGGTGTTCAAACAATAATCATGGAATGAACAAAATATTCAAAACTAGTCAAAGTGTTTTTGGTAAGGGGGTAGGAACCCAACTTTGTTAAATTCCCTCACATGTTCCATTCTGGTAACAATCAACACCAAGACAGGGGTGTTAACCCCAATTTACACCTGAAGAGACAGTACATCTTCTTAGGACGTCAACAAAACACAAAACAGAAGCCAGAATAACAGCTTTTTGTCTCTGGGCTGAGATGATCTCTCTAAGGAAGGAGGATAATGAGAGAAACCAGGGAAGGGCATTGCTGATTTTTAGCTGAGAACAGGATGGTCAATCAGAAACCAGAGCTTTGCCGAGGTTCAGCCTCTGAGCACAAGATGGTCAATCAGAAACCAGAGCTTTGCAGAGGTTCAGCCTCTGAGCACAAGATGGTCAATCAGAAACCAGAGCTTTGCTGAGGTTCAGCCTCTGAGCACAAGATAGTCAATCAGAAACCAGAGCTTTGCAGAGGTTCAGCCTCTGAGCACAAGATGGTCAATCAGAAACCAGAGCTTTGCCGAGGTTCCCCCTCACCCCGGGCAGCTCAAAGCTCGCCAGCCTGACTATCCTTCAAAATTCTGCTCAAATGTCCACTTTCACCTGAGGCTTATTATTCCTAAGACACTGTCATCAAGTTTTCTTCTTTTCTAGGGCATGCGTTCCACACACCCAGACAGAGAAGGCTTTGGCAACTGGAGGGCATGTCTGCTGTATCTGTAAGTGGTGGGGTTGTTGGTCCAGCGTGTGGTGTGCTACTTAGGTGCCCAAAGTCCTGCACCCACAAACCTCTGCTCTGACAAACCCACCATGCCCATACGCCTACCATTAGAATTCCACCTTTGGTTGAAGCATGTTTTCAGAAGGTACTCGTTAAAGTAAAGACTGATTTATTTACTTAGCTTTGTGTAGGAAAGGATGCATGACTGTGGGCCAAGGAACCTGGTTGAGGTGGCAGAGTCTGGAGTTCTAGCGGCTGATCTTACAGGGACGGGCTTCCCTGCGAATTGCGTAGTGTGATGGAATTTGGTCATGGGAACGTGAATCCAAAGATACATCAAAAACCCAAGGACTGGCCTGCAATCAGCCAGGCATGCTTATCACCTTGTAACAGCCCAGACTCTGTACCGTCCTAATTCTTACCAGCAAAGATCTGGCACATGGGTAAACAATATCCAGAAGTCTGGGAACAGTTCATAAAACCTGGGTTAATGGGGCTGAGAAATAAGGAAGTAGGGTGCACAGCAGCCCTTAGTACCGAGGAAACCAAACGTCGGTCGGGAATCAGAACTGGGGCACTGAGTTTTGTCAGAGACTGACTTCAGGCTGCACTGCTGCCTTATTTGTGCTCAGCGACCCAGTTCCTCATAGGTTCTAAGTGAAAGTGAGCAGGAGCCTCACCTTTGCTTTCATCCAGCAGCTCTAGGGACCCAGCTTCTCCCGTGCCCTCTGCTTCCCCAGTGGAATCCCTTTCTCCCCCTCCTTGCTGAGCATCTAATGCACATGGTCTGTTCAGGTACACACTTCTGTTTGGTATTACTGATTAGTAACAGTTGGTGTATTTATAGGCATAAAATGCAAATTACCTACCTTCCATTAGATATTCATTTCCATTTTAAAAGCTGATACCACAACTTCCCCTTGTCTTCAAGCAAAGTGAGATCCCCCTTTTATGAATTCTCATTGTATGCTAGGCTTGCCTTTCATAACTTTTGCCACAAAGGTAAATGGATGATTGTGTAGTGATGTGTGTGGTGTCTGCAAAGACAGGAACTATGTCTGTCTTAGTCATTAATTTGTCCCTTAGCACATAATAGAGCACCTGGCACACAGTGGGTGTTCATAGATATTACACAAATGAATCAATGGATGAAGGAGGCATGGCTAGCGTTGGGACTCAACTTTGGGACCAAGATTTCGTCACTAAGGGAAGGCTGGGTGAGAATGGATACATGTATCTGTATAGCTTTGTGTATGCTGTGTGTATAGTCCCTGTGCTGTCCCCCTGAAACTATCACAACATTGTTAGTTGGCCATATGCCAAAACAAAATAAAAAGTTAAAAAAAAAAAAAGATTTCCCCACCAGACCCAACGTAGTCCTGGGGTTAAAAGACTTACCAGTTGACTCATTCCATTTACCCACCAGCTTGGGATCAAGTGCCTGCTTTTTATTTCCAGCCTTTTGACAATATCTGGTCATCTTTGACATTACCTCCTTTCCTCACCCTGATTTTTTTTTAAATACAGTTTTTATTTATTTTAAAATTAAATTAACACAATGTTGTGTTAGTTTCTACTGTACAGCAAAGTGAATCCGCCACAAGGATACACACATCTCCTCCCTTAAGGGATGTTTTCAAGCATACAAGCTGTAAACAGGGTAATCACCCACTCACACACCCATATACCTCAAACTCCTTGTCTACTTTTTTTTTATTGGTTTTTAAAAGTTAATTTATTTTTTATTGAAGGATAATTGCTTTACAGAATTTTGCTGTCTTCTCTGAAACCTCAACACGAATCAGCCACAGCTATACATATATCCCCTCCTTTTTGAACCCCCTTCCCATCTCCCTCCCCATCCCACCCCTCTAGGTTGATACAGAGCCCCTGTTCGAGTTTCCTGAGACATACAGCAAATTCCCATTGGCTATCTATTTTACATACGGTAATGTAAGTTTCCATGTTACTCTTTCCATGTATCTCACCCTCTCCTCCCCTCTCCTCATGTCCATAAGACTATTCTTATGTCTGTTTCTCCATTGCTGCCCTGAAAATAAATTCTTCAGTACGATTTTTCTAGATTCCATATATATGTATTAGAATATGGTATTTATCCTTCTCTTTCTGACTCTCCTCACTCTATATACTAGGTTCTAGGTTCATCCACCTCATTAGAACTGACTCAAATGCTTTCTTTTTATGGCTGAGTAATATTCCATTGTATACATATACCACAACTTCTTTATCCATTCATCTGTCGATGGACATCTAGGTTGAAAAATATGGAATGCTTTACAAATTTGCATGTCATCCTTGTGCAGGGGCCATGCTAATCTTCTCTGCATTGTTCCAATTTTAGTATATGTGCTGCTGAAGCCAGCACTGATATTTTCGTCCATTTTCCTATCTTTGGGATTCAAGTTCTTCCAACTATCTTCTCTGGCTTCTGACGTGGGCCTCGCCTTCTTATTTAAAGGGCTATGAATACTAATTTTCCTTAGTTTATTTTATCCCTGTGTAGGCTGTTGTTCCTGCATTTTGAGGCCACCAGTGTTGGGCTATCTCGTTTTCACTGAACACCTGTGAACCCTTATCCGGTTCCTCCAGAGGTTCTTCTGCCAATCCGGTCTAACTGCAAGCCCTATGGCCTGTAGTCTCTGTAGAATTCACCTTACTTGTTTATGTGTTAGTACCAAGGGATGTTTATTCAATATTTACTTACCTTATAACATAGTGTGGGGGAGGAAGACATTTTCCTCTACCCCTCTAGGTTCTTCTGGCTGGTCTAAGAACCAAATTGACATGAGACATATTAACAGGAGAAAATCAAACAAAAGTTTAGTAACAGGAATACATGGGAGAGACCAAGGAGAATCGAGGAACTTGTCAAAATGGCCCAAGCCCTCACCTTAAATACCATCTTCAGCTAAAGACAAAAGAGGGTGAATAATGGGGGGTTATCAGGAAGGGCACAGTAAAGAACGGCAAGGTTGTACAGATTTAAGTCATTGCCTTCTTCATGGTTCAGAGATTCTAGAGATTTGGTCATCTTTCTCTTCCTGATACATGGAGGGAGACACCCCTACATTTAGAGATTTCCCTTACAAATATAAACATTTCTTACAAAAGAGTAACTCCTACTTAGCTTAAAGAATTTTTCACATGTCTGCTGCTTCTTAGAAAATAATCATCGTAAAATAGTTAAAAAGCTAAGGAGACATTTAAAAATTAATTCATTTATTTTAATTGGAGGATAATTATTTTACAATATTGTGGTGGTTTTTGCCATACATAGACATGAATCGGCCACAGGTGCACATGTGTCCCCTCCCATCCTGAACCCCCCTCCCACCCCATCCCTCTGGGTTGTCCCAGAGCACGGGCTTTGAGTGCCTTGCTTCATGCACCAAACTTGGACTGGTCATCTATTTTTTATTTTTTAAAGGAGATGCTCTGTTGCAATAGAACAAGGGAGACAGAGGGACTTCCCTGGTGGTCCAATGGCTAAGACTCTATGCTCCTAATGCAAGGGACCCAGGTTCAATCCTTGGTCAGGGAACTACGTTTAAGGTGTCACAACCAAGACCAGCCAAATAAGTAAATAAATCCTGAAAGAAGCAGAAGAAGGGAGAGAGAATTTGAGTGACATGTAAGACGAGGACATCAAGATAAGCACATGTAAAGATCACTGCGCCAGCCAGGAGGCATAAGCCAGCAATGTGACCATGGACAATTCACTTAATTTTTCTGAGGTACAGCTTCCAAATATAGAAAACAAAGCAATTAGATAGTTTCTTAAGTCCTTTCCAGCCTGTATGATTCTCTAGTATTTTGAGTTTTAAAAGGAAGTTCTCAGTATAAATATTCTTTCAAGAATAATGGTTAACTGCCCCAGCTTGAGCACAAGCAGAACTCTGTGTTAATTTCCTCACATTCCAGGTTGGATTTCCACTTGTGCCTTTGACAAAGTAAGTATTGGCTTTTTAGAATTTTGTAATTACCTTGAGACTAGTGTATTGACGTGGTTCTCAGAACAATCTTAGCATACTGGGAACTTAGGACTCTAGCAATGTTACAGTGGGTTATTCATTCTTTGGTATTTAGTTTGACATTTATTCTTCTTTTTCAGCCATATTGACTTATATATCATTAGCCCCCAAATGCACCAAAGGGCAATTGCATTGATTATTTTAGTTCTACTCAGTTATTGCTTCCTAATTCATCTTTTACAGCAAAACTCCCCTTGTCAACAGGCCAGAAGAGCTGAGTTTGCATCATAGTCATACCTTCCAATCAAGTGCAGAGACTACTTTAAAAGTAACAGGAGTAAATCACGAGATAGGAAAAACACTTGCTAAATGGAAAATGATTTTGGAAACCTTTATTTGAGAGTATCTTAGGAGAGGAATGAATGGAGCTACTGAACTGCATTGTATTAGAGAAGGAAAAAAGTATAAACCAATTTCTGCAAAACTGTACGATTTTCGTTGAAAAATCTCCCTGATTGATTACATGTCATACAACATGGGTTAATCTGAGATTCAAATAACCCAAAGGTTTCTAAGAACCCAGCAGAGAGGGAATCTTTTGGGTAGCAAGACTATCTCTGAAGAGGGTATCTTTTCTTCCATGTAGTCAGAGCCTAGAAAAAAAGAAGAGTAAGAAAGTCTCTCTCACCTAGGAATTTAAATATTTTTGGTAAACTCTTCTGAAGTTTATTTTTTCTAATGGAGGCTCCAATCTGGGGGAGATTGGGTTTGTAGACAACGAGTCTCCCATCATCATCTTTAGTTGTTTTTGTTGTTTAGTTGCTAAGTCATGTTTGACTCTTTGTGACCCAGTGGACTGCAACATGCCAAGCTTTCCTGTCTCCCACCATCTCCTGGAGTTTGCTCAAATTCATGTCCATTGAGTTGGTGATGCCATCCAACAATCTCATCCTCTGCCTCCCCTTTCTCCTTTTGCCTTCAATCTTTCTCAGCATCAGGATCCTTTCCAGGGAGTTTGCTCTTCACATCATGTGGCCCAAGTACTGGAGCTTCAGCTTCAGCATCAGTCCTTCCAATGAATACTCAGGGCTGATTTCCTTTAGGATGGACTGGTTTGATCTCCTTCATCATTGACTGGTTTGAACTTCATCATCTTATCCTTCTTAAATATCTGTCACAGTATTACAGTGTTTTTAGCTGCAAATGAAGAGAAACACTAACTGGTGGGTCTAACCCTAAACTGAAACCATTTCCCCCACAATCTTTCTGCTGGGTTTGTGTGGCGAGTGTTACTTTCATAATTAACCAGTCATTGTCTTGTCTTGGACAAAAGAATGATCAGTCACAATGTGGCAAAACCAGACAACAAAAAAATAAGAACTAAGCCACAAAAGTAAAAATATACAAATGAGACTCCCCCAAACTAAAAAGGCTCTGCCCAGGAAACGAATCATCAACAAAATGAAAAGACAACCTACATAATGGAAGAAATGTTCACATCATATATCTGATCAGAATGGCTATTATCAACAAGGTAAAAAATCACAAGTGTTTATGAGAATGTGGGGAAAAGGCAACACCTGTGCACTTCTGGTGAGAATGTAAGCTGGTGCAGCCACTGTGGAAAACAGTGCCGGCGTTCTTTAAAAGCTTAAAAATAGAACTACCACATGATCCAGCAATCCCACTTCCAGTTTTCTTCCTGAAAAAAACAAAAACACGATTTTGAAAAGACATCTGCAGCTTCGTGTTCATTGCAGTGGTATTTATATAATGGAATATTATTTGGCCATGAAAAAGAAGGAAATTCTGACTTTTGCTACAACACAGATGCATCTTGAGGGCATTATGCTAAGTGAAGTGAGTCAGACAGAGAAAGACAAACACTGTATGATGTTTTATAATGAACTGATAGAGAATAGGCCAGTGGTTGACAGAGGCGGGGGGTGGAGGGTTTGCAAAAACTGGGTGTGCGTGACCAAAAGGTACAAACTTCGCATTACAAGACAAATAAGTTCTGGAGATAAAATGTGCAGCGTGGTTACTATAGTGAACCATACTGTGTTGTATATTTGAAAGTTGCTAAGACAGTACATCTTGAAAGTTCTCATCACATGCATTTCTACTGTAACTATATATTATGATGGACGCTAATTAGATTTACTGCAGTGATCATTTAGCAATATATACACATATCAAGCCATTATGTTGTATACCTAAAACTAATACAATGTTACATGTCAATAACATCTCAATAAAAAATTTTAAGTATAAAACCTGACTCATGCAGAGATCCCATTTTGTGGGGAGTTTGTGTACTTTTACTGTCCAACCCCTCGCTTCTCAGTCTCTCTTCTCCTCAGCCTGTAGAATTTCTTCCCTTTCCATAGGTCACTCATCTTGACCACAGGTAAATATCAGGATGCATGGAAAAGAGCCTTCTGAGTGCCAGCCTAGAGGAGGTAAGGGCTGAGTGGCAAACAGAGGTGACCCCCATCCTGGGCACTGAGACACATACATAGAGGACCTTGATCAAAGCCTATGTTCTTTTTCAATAATAACTAAAATGATTTACTCAATCTGGATTCCCAGTCCACAGATAATCAGAAACTAAAGCTGAGAATGAAAAATGATACCTCACAGGCTGAAAGTGATGATGGAGACCAAAAAAAAAAAAAAAAAAAAGGCTATGAAACAGGTACAACTAAAAAACCTATAGAGTTCAGAGGGCATTTCATGAATGACTCACCACTCAATAGCCTCAGAATCAATTCCCCTGTGTTTTTATATTTTAATTGTACAAGCATTGTACCTCAGTTCAGTTCAGTCACTCAGTCGTGTCCGACTCTTTGTGACCCCATGAATCACAGCACGCCAGGCCTCCCTGTCCATCACCAACTCCCAGAGTTCACTCAGACTCATGTCCATCGAGTCAGTGACGCCATCCAGCCATCTCATCCTCTGTCGTCCCCTTCTCCTCCTGCCCCCAATCCCTCCCAGCATCAGAGTCTTTTCCAATGAGTCAACTCTTCGCATGACGTGGCCAAAGTACTGGAGTTTCAGCTTTAGCATCATTCCTTCCAAAGAAATCCCAGGGCTGATCTCCTTCAGAATGGACTGGTTGGATCTCCTTGCAGTCCAAGGGACTCCCAAGAGTCTTCTCCAACACCACAGTTCAAAAGCATCAATTCTTCAGCGCTCAGCCTTCTTCACAGTCCAACTCTCACATCCATACATGACCACAGGAAAAACCATAGCCTTGAGTAGACAGACCTTTGTTGGCAAAGTAATGTCTCTGCTTTTTAATACGCTATCTAGGTTGGTCATAACTTTCCTTCCAAGGAGTAAGCGTCTTTTAATTTCATGGCTGCAGTCACCATCTGCAGTGATTTTGGAGCCCCCAAAAATAAAGTCTGACACTGTTTCCACTGTTTCCCCATCTATTTGCCATGAAGTGATGGGACCGGATGCCATGATCTTCGTTTTCTGAATGTTGAGCTTTAAGCCAACTTTTTCACTCTCCACTTTCACTTTCATCAAGAGACTTTTGAGTTCCTCTTCACTTTCTGCCATAAGGGTGGTGTCATCTGCATATCTGCATTGTACCTAGTAGGTCTTAAAGCTTGGTTTTAAAAACAATAGTCTTCAGTAATCTGTAAACTTCCATGGTACTGAACTGCTCACTACCATAAATGCTTTTAAATGAGATACCATTACAGCAGGAATAGAGATAAAATCCCAGGATTAGTGGGCCTGTGTTGTGTGCACTCTCTGGCTAAATGAGGCTGCTCAACTCCTAAAATACCCTCATCCCTGGAGGCCAGCACCAGAGAAGCCTGAGTGCTCGCATTGGTCATTAGATGACAAAGCAAGAGACATACAGCTTGCCCAACCTGGAGGTGACCAAGACACTAGGAAGGCGCCTGCACATTTTATTTGAGGGTAGCACCAAGCCCAAGGTGTCAGCTGGGGCATGAGTCAGAGACCTCTTGTGGCTTCTGCACTAGAAGGGCTGAGTGTCTTATCAGCAAATCACTGAAGAAGGTAAACCCCTCACCTACAACACCTTCCAATTCTTTGACACTTTTCAAACACTTGCCTCTTCTAATGTCAAGTTCAAGGCTCACCTTATCCACAGGGCCTACACTGACCATTTGGGCCTTTTCTGGCCTCTCCTTCCTCAGAAGACTGCTCATGTTGTTATCCAGCTCATTCATCTGGCACTTGCCATCAAGTTTTATATTGTTAGCTCTCATTTCCTTGCCAACTGCTTGGTGAGCTCTTAGAAGTCACAGGCCATCGTAGAGGCTCTCACATCTCCCATAGCAAATAGCATGGGGCCTTGAACACAGCACAGTCTCAATAAATAACGCTCTTCTTGTGCAAAGAGATGGACATGACTTAGCAACTGAAGAAGAACAACAACTTCATCGAGCAAATATTAATTGGTTGCCTACTATGTGTCAGCTACACAAAATCCCTGTCCTCATGGAGTTCACAGTCTGGAGGGGGAAGGTGGTTGAGGACAAACCCCAAAAATGTATGTTACCTTAGATAGTGCAAGTGCTAAGGATAAAACATTACATGAAATGTGGGTGGTGGGGGAGGCTTTGAAATTTTAGATTGTGTTTAGAAATAATCTAAATTATTTATAAATTTAGAAATTTTAGATCAAGGAGAAGGTGACTTTCGAGTAAAGACCTGAAGAAATCAGTGAGCGAGCCATACAGACATCTGGGGAAATGCATTTCAGGCAGAGGGAACAGCAGGCAGAAAGTGTATTAGTCACACAGTAGTGTCCAACTCTTTGTGACCCCATGGACTGAAGCCCACCAGACTCCTGTGTCCATGGGATTCTCCAGGCAATAATACTGGAGTGGGTTGCCATTCCCTTCTCCAGGCAGAGAACTCTGTTAATTAGGGCATTAACAGACACTGTTGCTAAACCCCTGGGATCAGGACTTTATATTAACTTGAAAAGTCCTGCTTATTATATATAGCATATATAGTAAAGCTGGCATTAACAGACACTATTGTGAAGTTTTCAGGTGTATATATATGTGTGTGTGTGTGTGTGTGTGTCATAAGATATATGATACTGATATGATACATATATGGTATAATATTAAAGCCTGGCACCAGCAGACACGACTTTAGAGCCCCCGGGAGCAGGACTGCTCAAGCTGTAATAAACCAAGTTCTACCCAGCCCTTAGAAGATTAGGCTGACGGTCTTAAATTTTGGGGTGTCTTTGGCCATGGCACAGGCGATACAACTTAGATTATCAGCCCCAGGCAGTCCCGTTCGCCACAGCAGGCACACGGGTCCTAACCAACGGAAGAATGGTCCCGCTTGAGTAAGTTATCAAGGAGGCTGTTAGCAAGTCCTCTCATTATTAGCTTCTGCCAGAAATTATAGTCAGGATACTTCCTTAGATGCAAGATAAATTGTCGGTGGGACTCTTGCCCATTATGAGGTGGTTTCCAGCTAGTCTGGAGTTGCCCCAGAGAGGCTCACTTTGATTGGTTAGTCAGGTGACATCACCCAGCCAATAAGAGTATTCGAGAGACCAGATGACACACATTTGTCTACCTTGGCTGCTGCAGTGGCTTCTGGCAATGAACTCAAAATGAAGCTTGAATGTACTATTGTAACTTCTCTTTCCTTCTCTGATGGGCCAAACTAGTCTCTTGCTTATGAACTTCCCTTTTATTAAGGATCTGAGGTAATAACCTGAAAGCTGTTGCACAAAACAGCATTAAGGTTTTTATCCTTTGGGGAAGACTGCGCAAGCTGACCCATCACCACTCTCCACTATTCTGCATCCCAGGGCAGAGGGGTAGCCCTGCTTCTCCGCCGCTTAGATGTCCCAGGGCCTGGTGGGAGGTGCTTGCGGCTCATTCCACCCTTACCCCCGCTTTTTTTCACCCCTTCTCTTCTGGAATTTTAGAGCTGACTTTTGAAAGTCACTTTCTGCCAAGACTTTTTTTTTTTTTAAACATCTTGTGTATGTGCTGCTGCCAGACTGGGATTGACTTACCAAATAAAAGGACATTAGAAATCCACAGAGTCAGATCAATCTTTAATGAAAAACCAACAAAACATTAAAAGGCTGCCACTAAGCAGCTAGGGGTTGAAGGCAACTCTAGCTAATGGGCACCCAGAGCACTCCTCCACGCTGCCAAGTTCCAGAGAACTGGCTCTCAACCCAGCTCCGCCAAATTAGGCCAGTTCTCTACACAGCTCGTGTTGCTCAGTTGCTAATTAGGGTGATACAGAGTACCCCATCCAAATGAAGTGTCTTCTAGACATAGATGCTTTCTGAAACTTGAGGGTTTTAAAATGCTCCCTGAAACACTAGCTGCCATTTTGTAACTTGCATTGATCAGTGGTGAAGAAATTAATTAAATAGCTTCTGTTCTCACTAACCGATGCAATAGTAATGCTAAAATGATTTGGGGATGGAGAGATATTTGGAGGAAGAAATCTGTTTTATTTTGGTGGAACAATTTACAATGATTTAGGAAATCTGAGGCTTTTAAAAGATTGAGATAGAGTGATTCTCTTTGTAAATTCTCTGATGTTTTCTAATCAACTGATTTTTTAGAGCACTTTTTCTCACCTCTAACTGACATTAGAATCACCATACGGGTGGATGGAGTACTGCCACCCAATGCAAATGAATCACCCAGAAACTCTGGAGGTAGAGCCCAGAGACCGGTAATTTTCTTCCAAATCTCTTTAGTTGATTGTAATGTGAAGCTGGGGATGAGAACCGTTGTTCCACAGAAATCAATTTTAGTGTTTCAAATAACCTTCTTTTTTTTAATGTAGAATGGAAACAAAAGTGTTATATAGGACTTTGAAAAGCCTCATTGTTACTAGCCCTGTTTAGCTCCATGGCTTTGGATACATCCCTTCTTGGGTTGCTTTTCACCTTCAAAATGAATTTTTCTCAAAGACGTTGAGAAAATGAGCAGAAGTACTATATTAGTTTGCTCAAGCTGCCATAACAAAGTTCCATAGACTGGGAAGGCTTAAACAATAGAATTTTGTTTTCTCAACATAGTTCTAGAGGCTAGAAGTCCAAGATCAAGATGTCAGAAGGTATGGCTTCTTCTGGGGCCTTTCTCCTTGGCTTAGAGATAGCCATCTTCTCTTTGTGTCTTCATATGGTACTCCCTCTATATTTCTTTGTATCTTACTCTCTTCTTGTAAGGACATGAGACATACTGAATTAGAGTCCAGTCATATGACCTTACTCTACTTCATTAAAGACCCTAGATCCAGACACAGTCATCTTTGGAGGTAGTCAGGGTTACAATTTGAACATATGAATTATTGTGGGAGATAGAATTCAGCCATAACAGGTACTGTGAAGTAAAGTGCATTTTTTGTGTGTGTAGGAGACAAAAAAATTTCTTTTTAAAATAAGCTTTTTTGTTTGTTTGTTTGTTTTCTAAAGACATTGAGAATAAATTCAGAAGTTGCCTGGGCATGTGTAGTATAAAGTCTTGAACCATGGCCCATCATGGTGGGAAAATCGTGCCAGAGGAAGGAAGTCTCAGGCCCAGTGAAAACCTAGTGCTGGGGTATTCCAGAGATGCCTTGTAAAGATGTAAGCGATCACCTCCTCACTTGAATTCTTCAATTGCCTCCATTGTTCAGGATGTCCCAGACAGCCTAGGGTGCTATAAGAGCGTGTGTAATAGACGTTCCCATCCAAAGAGGTCGCTGCTTTCTTGGCTCTTCCAGTGCTTATAAAATTTGTATTTGTATAAAAGGCAAAGCAATGTATACAATGGATGAAGCCTTGGTGCTCTAAAGTTCTAGATCTGTTTAGTTAAAATGCTAAAATATAATTTTTAGATCTTAATTATCCACTCCCTAAATGTGTGGTTCCTGGGAAATATCACCTCAATGGGTTTCACCCAAGGCCCTCAGTTTAGTTTTTGTAAAATCGCATGTTTCAGGAAAAGGGAAGATGAAGAATATAGAAGCAAAGCAGAGAGGTACACGTACATAGTGTGTATGTGTGTGTGTGTGTGTGTGTGGTAATGGGTGTACTGATAAGGGAGCATAAAACCAAAAAAAAGCCAAATGTAAGCCATGGTGCTATCATGGGGGGAGACCATGTACCAGGGTTGAGGGTTTAGAATACTGCACCAGACACGTGATATTCTGAGTTTCTGTTTGAATGAATCTTCCAGTCTCCTGACTTTACTTTCAACAGGAGCAAA
The DNA here is from genome assembly GCF_055505025.1 of Bos grunniens. Classification (NCBI taxonomy): domain Eukaryota; kingdom Metazoa; phylum Chordata; class Mammalia; order Artiodactyla; family Bovidae; genus Bos; species Bos grunniens. The sequence goes on along the minus strand of NC_141191.1, from coordinate 26,923,408 downwards.
GATAATCACCATTTTGTGTGAAGTCTATGCTCTAAACCAATCACGGTGCCATTCCTTCAATAAGTCGTTTCTGAGACACTTTCGTGTGCACAGCACTGTCCAGAGCACCAGGCACCATGAAGAGGTATGAGATATACCACGACTTCCCATGAGCTTGGAGTTTAGTTGAACAGACAGTGTATATACAAGTTCAAAGGTAAGCAACACCATGAAACTTGCAGCAATGAAAAGGCTGTCATAGGGTGATGGTTTATAAATGTCCCTGTAGAGTCCTAAAGGAAAGATTCGATCCTTCTAGAAGTAAAGGCTGCAATAAGAGATGTGAATTCAGAGCTGTCCTGGTAGACTGGACTCAGGGCAAGGAAAAATGGAGAGGAGAAACTTCAAAAATGGAAAACGAGGATAAAATGGCCTAGCTGTTTTTGTTTGTTTTTCACTGGTTTGTGTTAATAGATTTCATGGATCAGATCTGGGATTCAGGAGAAAATCACTGAACACATTTATAATAAAATTCAAGTCAAATTTCAGTCAATCTCTCAGCTTCTAACAGGTCTTTCTTTCAGCCCCATCCCTACTCCAAACAAATAGGCCAACAAACATATGACTTAATGACCAGCTCACACTATGATCCCTGTCAGTGGGAAACTAGATCATGGCCAAGGGCATGGTCATTTAAAAGGGTCCAGTTTGGTCCTCAGTTATAAACTGGTCATTACAGAACATGTGAGACTTGACCCTCCTGCAGGAACCTGCCCAGTGTGGCTAAAATTGGCCTCCTGAATTAGACATCGCTAAGGAGAGAAAATACACCATGGGCTGAGGGCCTTTCAAAAGTCTTTTCTTTCTGTAAAAGGAAATGAGGCCAAAGTCAGCAACCAGAGTAGACTCAAATTTATAAAAGCTATCTAGATTCTACCTCAGGAATGTGAAGGAAATTTAGGTCTCCCTTAAGCAACGTCTTTTTATCCAATTTGCTTTAAAAAAAAAAAAAAAAAAGCTGTTTTGTGTTTGGGGTTACCATCCCTTTTCTGTTATTTTTGAAAAATCTGCTGCTTTAAAAATAAAAGCCTAGTATACGGAATATCAGAAGTGATGACTGTTTTAAACAAAGAAGCCCTTTTCTCCATCCTCTGTCGCAGGCCTCTGCACATGGGCGTGAGACCGACCTGCTCTTTGGACCTCAGAATGAGTGAGCACACTCGGGCGTGATCAGCCTGCCCTTTATCCCTCCGAGATCGAGGTGTTCCTCCATCCAGCCCAGGAGGCCAGCAAACCATTGTGCAATCTGTTCCACCCACACAGGCCCTATGGGATTGCTACACTGCCTTTTGCTTTTATTAGAAGGGAAAAATCAATCCTCCTAAATGGTAAGTCCGCTATTGTAAGGAAGCTGAAACAGCTGCATGGCTTTTGGCTAGTGGCTAATTAGGCTTCCTTGTTCTTAGCTCTACTGGAAACAGCCAGTTAGGAGCAGAGTCAAGGAGCCTACTCTCTCCCTTCTAGAACCTCTACCTTCACCTAACTCCCATACTTCCCTGGCAATAAAACCGTCAGCGTAAAACCTACATCATGCCACGTTCTTGATGGCAGGCATACTCTTTCTGGCTTTTCCAATAGAGGTAGTGAACACAGAGGACTCCACTGACCAGCTAGAAAACTCCAATGTGTTGTGGATTTAATGGGGTCTATGCACCTTCCCAGGCACCCTGGCAGGGGTGACCACTGTCCTGGGAAAACAGGGATACTGTGACTCCATTCCAGCCCTTTGGTACCCCATGGGAACACTGACCCAGTGTTATTTTAGGAGTTTTCCAGGGAAGCTCAAACTCTACAGTTTAATGGGAGATGTTCTGATTTACCAAGGTTGGCTCCACTTTTTAAAACACTGTAAAAACCAGACAAAATACATTTGAGGGCTATGTTCAGCCTTCAGGCTGCCACTGTGAGACGTCTGCCATCTTGGATGGGACCAGCCCCTTCTGTCTGCATGGAGCTGACAGGTGATGGAAGTGTGTGGAGCTTCCAGCATGAGCGCCTACCTGGTCACCTTCAGCACAGAGGTGTGGGTGCTGGCGTTAGCTACATTAGCTGGACTTTGCATTCTGTATTTGTACAAGAGATAACATGCTCACCACACACTGAGTTCACAGATGGTGAATGTCTGCTCTCCTCTGCCAGGGTATCAAGGAGGGAATAAAACAGGGCATGAATCTCCACTTCTTTCTTTCTTCCTCTGCTGGCTTAGTTAAGATGGTACCAGGACAGACTGAGCAGCCTAGGTGTCCCTGACTGGGTGGACTAGGGGGGAAAGTTGTGGGGTTAGCCATGTGGATAAACTCTCATTCTACCCAAACATCCGCAGGGATATCGTATTGCATGGGAACTGTAGAAAGTGGCTGTTCAGTCTGGGTGTCCTCTCCCTGCTGGGCTAGACACTGTCTCTCATCGATTGCTCCTTTTCAAGCCTCCTACATGCACAGAACACACACAGCTGCTGCTCTCTGGGTGCCCACTGCAGCTTCCTACTCTCACTTCCATTCACATACCAACATACTGGGCCTGGCATCAAAATTTCCACTGCCTCCTACCCAATCCAAATGTGTTCTAATCATCCAGTTCCAGAAGAGGGCAACTATGGAAAGAAGTCACTTCAGCCTCTAGAGCTACACTCTCCGATGCAAATATCATGTGAGCCACAAGTGTAATTTCAAATTTTCAACTAGCCACACTTTAACAATACAGCCCGCATATTTTTCATAATCTATTTAATCCAATGTACCCCAAATATCATTTCAACGTGTAATTGATATTTTTAAAATTGTTAATGAGATATTTTACATTTTTTGTAGTCAGCCTTTGAAATCCGTTGTCTATTTTGTACTTAGAGCACTTCCCAATTTGTACTAGCCACATTTTAAGTTGTTCAAAAGTCTTATGAGGCTAGTGACTACTGTTTAGATGGCACAGCTCTAGAATGTAAGGAAAGAAATTTTCCTAATGTAGTGATCAAATTTCTACCTCCAAGTTTTTGTTAATGAGGAAATCTAATTGCCTAAAATATCCTAGAGTGTCATATTTGAATAAAATTCAAAATGTTTTTGACAAATTAAAATGGTTCATTGATTCTTGCAAAGTGAATGTCAACTAGACTAAGTGTAAAATTCTATATTCAGGCTCATAGAAGTCAGGCATATAAACATAGTAGGAGGAGACTGGCTTGGCAGTTCATCTGAAAAGAAAAATCTGTGTTTAACTTGGTCACAATCTCCTAAGAGCTACATTGTGATAGGATTTTTTTTTTAATCCACACAATCAATATAGTAACCCCACATACAGGAAATAATCAGTCAGAACTAGTGCTGAATTAAAGAGTGTGTCAGTTATGATTTTATTCAGGGCTCCAGACTATAAAATGCTTAACATACAGGATGTGTAAGAAGATGGAGAAAATGTCATTTACCAGATTTCTTGGCTGAACTTCATACTTTCTGATAAGTTCACTGGCATGAGGACTGAGGTCTCTAAGACATGTTTGAGTTATAATTGAGGGTCACTAACTAGCTTTCAAGGAGGTAGGTGCAGTTATCTATAGGACTGTGTTTGCCAGATAGGGTGTTTGTGATTGTGCAAGACCTGAACTGATCAGCGTAATAAAGAGGATCACCATTGCTGCTGGTCAACCTTCCAGCCCCACTCCATGTAACAGACACATATTTAGGGCATGCCCATTAGAACAGAAATAAAATTATTAACCTGAGCCTAGGGTAAAGAATCCATCTGTAATACAGGAGACACGAGTTAGATTTCTGGGTCGGGAAGATCTCCTGGAGGAGAAAATGGCAACCCACTCCAGTATTGTTGCCTGGAGAATTCTATGGACAGAGGAGCCTGGTGGACTATGGTCCATGGGATTACAAAGAATCAGACACGACTGAGTGACTAAGCACAGAATACCTATAATGTTCTCTTTTGGCCACATCTAGAGAAGTGTGCTGGATTTTAAGTATTGCATTTTAAGATAGACTTTTTACAAACCAGAACTTCTGATAAGTAATGGAGAAGATTGATATGGGTGATGAGCAGTTCATCAGTGTGAGAGTCTGAAGAACAAAAGATTTTTGATATGAGAAGGCTAAAAAATAGTTGAAGGATTTTCCTGTAAAAGATGGAGTGGATTTATCATATTCTCTGATTCTCTGGATACCAACTAGTGTCCAACAATCAATCCAATTCTGGACTAACTACCAGGAGTTAGTTTCTGATCCCACAAGTTAAAGGATCTCAGCTCCCACAAGACTGCTCCAACATCAGATGCCAATATCAGATCCAAACTTCTGTCTGACCTGGCTAAAAATTCAGAAGTTTTCACATCTACATCCCTCACCCCACGTTCCATAATTTCCTAGAATTAGGACTCACAGGACTCGGGAAAATGCTATTACTAAAACAACTTATTATAAAGGACACAAAAGACCAGCCAGAGGAAGAGGTACATAGGGTGAGGTCTAAAAATGGTCCTGAGCGTAGAAGCCTGCATCTCTGAGGAGTTGGAGTGCCCCAGCCTCCCAGCACACGGATGTGCTCACCAACTTGGTACCTCTCCAAACCCTGTCATTTATGGATGTTTACAGAGGTTTCCAGTCAAGGATTTTCCTGCTTTGGGTGCATGGAGTCTTAATCCCTGGAATGCCAAGGAAATGAACCATGTGATGGTTAATTTTATGTATCAACTTGACTAGTCTAAGGGATGCCCAGATAGCTGGTAAAACATTATTTCTGGGTGTGTCTGTGAGGATGTTCCTGGAAAAGAATCATTTGAAACAGTAGACTTCAATCCCTTGAGGGCCCTCATAAAACAAAAAGGTGGAGGGAGGGAGAATGCTGTCTTCTTAAACAGGAGTGTTCATCCTCTCCTATCCTCAAACATCAGAGCTCCTGGCTCTTGGATTTATGGACTCTGGGACTTAGACCAGCAGACCCCTGGTTCTCAGGCCTTTGGACATGGACTGAATCATGCCACTGACTTTCTTGGTTCTCCAACTTGCAGAAGGTTGGGTGGGGGAGGGGGCACACAGCTCAGCCTCCAAAACTGTGTGAGCTAGTTTCTACAGTAAATCTCCTTTTACAAATATGTCTTTATAGGGCTTCCCTGATGGCTTAGCTGGCTAAGAATCCACCTGCAATGCAGGAGATCTGGGTTCTATCCCCGGGTTGGGAAGATCCCCTGGAGAAGGGAATGTCTACCCACTCCAGTATTCTGGCCTGAAGAAGTCCATGGACTATTGGGGTAGCTCCAAAACTGTGTGAGCTAGCTTCTACAATAAGTCCCTCTTACATGTATGTCTATATATCCTATTGTTTCTGTTTCTAGAAAAACCTGACTAATATGCACACTTACATTATTCCCAGCATAAATTACCTGATGGAAGTTTTAAGGAGGCAAGTTTTAATTAAGCATCAGAAAAGAGTTCCTGAAAATTAGAATTCCATTAGTTGAAAATTGGTTTTGTCTCTTGAGTAGTTAGACAATGAACTCTCTCGTCTCCAGATATAAGCAGAGGGAGGCTAAATTTATCAGGGTTGTAGAGATTCTCACCTTTTTTTTTGCAATAGTTAAGCCTCAAAACTTGGAGCTCTCCTTACCAACTTTAATAGTCTCGACTATAAAAAAAAATATTCAAAGGGTTAGGATTTACATTTTCAAAGAGCCATTCTTTTAAACTGTCAAAGTAGATATAGATCACATGGAGAAATTTCAGGTTTTTCAGGTACCTTGCCAAATATCAAAATGACAGCAGGGGTTGTCCTCAACCACAAGCCGGCTAAGAAGAAAAAATACACAGAGTCAGCATTTCATGTCAACACCACGGCTATTGCTTCACCAATGCAATCCCCACCCCCAGCTTTGTAAACTCCTGCACGAATTTCTCACAAACAAGCAAAGAGTTAAGTCTGGGGGAAGTGTGAAGGATGGCCAGGAAAATCTGACTAATAAGAAGGGTGTAGAGAATCTTCCCTGCAAGGCAAACCTACTGGTCAATGCTTTTTTTTGTCTTCAGAAAAACCCTTTAAACGAATTTGGTCTGAAGGTGTATTAGTTGCTGTTTGTTTCGCCCCTGATTCCTCTCCAAGAATGCATATAACTATGGTCAAATCAAAATTCAGGCGACCTTTGTTAAATGATAAACAGGCATATTAAAATTTTTAAGTTTTTTTTTTTTCTTTAAGCAAATGTCAATTGGAATTGATGTTGCCAAACAGGAAGTGGTTAGGAATGTTCCACCAAGAAGGGGCAGGGGCAAGACTTTGATAGGCCAAAGGTGTAATTGAAGCCAGGAAATTATTTGATTGGCTGTAGCTTAAGTTTTGGGCTTCCCCAGTGGCTCAGCAGGTAAAGAATCTGCCTGCAATGCAGGAGACGCCAGTTTGATCCCTGGGTTGGGAAGATTCCCTATAGAAGGAAATTGCAACCCACTCCAGTATTCTTGCATGGAAAATCCCATGGACTGAGGAATCAGGTGGGCTACAGTCCATGGGGTTAGAAAGAGTTAGATAAGATTGAGTGACCAAGCACAGCTTAAGTTTGTCTTAAGTGGAAAAGCTGAGATTTTCTGTCTGTGATTGGATAACCTGAGGAATCTACAGGGTCCTTGGATTTCCTCACACAGGCTGCTATGGTTTGTATTAGAACCTTCTCAGTCTAATGGCCTCCTTGTTTTATTAACATTTTCTACTTCTGTGGTCAAACACCTTTGATTACTGGACCCACAAGCTTCTTCAGGGAATCACTGATCTTTAATCAGCTCCATTTTCAGAGTATAGAAGTAGTGAGATTGTTCTTCAGGGGGCAAGCTAACAAAAGTGTGGCCACCACATGCTTTAGAACAGAAAGTAGACATTAGGTACTTAATGTGTCAGCTTAGAAGAAAGACTTACTTTCAAAAGGCCTCTGTATTTCCAAAACCAATGGTCACTTCTCTGAGCTCATGTTAGCGTCTCAACAGCATTTCATCTAGCTCACCACCCCCTATTTCTTGACTGACTTTGTTCCCGAGGCTTCCTTAAGAAAGGGGTGTGGCCCCCTTGTGGTAGATGTACCATCCTTCCTACAATTCACTGCTCCTCCCTGTGAGAGGATTACAGGCCATCACCCTAGTTGCAACAAAATTGTCCACGGAAAGTAAGCAAGAAAAAAAGAAGAGATAGAGGAAATGGAATGAAATTTTACTTACATGGAAAGTAAGAAGAGATAGAGGCCACATCCCTCCATATGTTTAATGAATAGGATTCAGGATTTCCTAACATCATCTCCTCTAGCTACAGCTGATATCTGAAATGAATTTTCAGAATCTTTTTCCTTTTCTCTTAGGACATGTATTTCCACTGAGTTGCAAATCCTCTTGGGTGAAGAAAACCTTTAAAGGAGGAAGGGAATTAACATTTATTGCATACTCAATATGTGACAAGTTCTGTATTAGAAACTTCACATGTATTATTTCATCATCACAATCCTCTCCTTATTCCCATTTTGTTGTTGTTTAGTCACTAAGTTGTGTCCAACTCTTGGCAGCTTCATGGACTGTAGCTTGCCAGGCTTCTCTGCCCATGGGATTTCCCAGGGAGGAATACTGGAGTGGTTTGCCATTTCCTCCTCCAGGGGCTCTTCCTGACCCCAGGATCAAACCCGAGTTGTCCGAATTGGCAAGCAGATTCTTTACTACTGAGTCACCTGGGAAGCCCTATTCCCATTTTACAGATGGGAAAATGAAAGCTCAGAGAGGTTAGGTAAGCTTAACTGTTACGACAGGCAAATAGATAGTAATTAGTTGTTGGGATTAGAACCAAATCTGTGTGTGTGTCCTAAGCCATATTTCTTTCTACACTACGATGCTGGCTCCCTGCCTTGTCATATATCTCTGGGTTAAAATGAAGGCTTTCATGGGGAGGAGGGGGCAAGAGGTTAGCAGATGCCTCATGGATGAGCCCTGTGGACCAACGATGTAGAAGGAAGCTGGTCATACTGATTTAGAATCCTAGAAGAACAGAACTGGAAAGAACCCAAGATAGCACGTGTTGCAACCAATTGTACCTATAATGAGGCTGAGGTTCAGAGAAGGGGAAATAATATTTCCCAGTGTGGAAGAATGATTATTTAGTTTTTTACTAGTAAGATTTTCCTAGATTTTCCCCATGATTACAAGCAACCTTAGGCCCCAAATCTTGGTAGATCACAATGACAACAATCTATTTTTCACTTGCGTCACACATTGGCTGTGGGTTAGCACCAGACTACAGCTCTACACAAACTGCAAACTGGCTGTGGGTGTGTTCCACAAGAATCAGGGCTGACGGTTCTGGGGCATTACTTGTTTTACCACATTTGGCTTTACTGTTCTTCACAAATACTGCATTCTTTTGGCAAATTGAAGACTTCTGGCAACCCTGCCTCCAGGAAGTCTATCAGCACCATTTTTCCAACAGCATTTGCTCACTTGTGTCACATTTTGGTGATTCTTGCAGTTTTTCAGACCCTCCACAAGCAAGATTCACTGAAGGCTCAGCTGATGGTCAGCATTAATCAATAGGGTATTTTTAATTAAGGTATATACTTTTTTTTTAGACATGCTACTTCACACTGATAGATTATAGCTTAATGTAAACACAACTTTTGTATGCATTAGGAAACCCCAAAACACATGTGACTCTTTTTATTACAATTTTGCTTTAATGTGCCTATGTATGGAACATACTATTTTCGTAACAAAGGGGAAATGTAAGGAGAGCTAGTGGAAATACAATGCTCAGACAGGCATCATGTCATTTCTGCTCCTCTCCCATTGGCTACAGCTAAGCCTGACGTCACTGGGAGCCAAGACTACGTATTTTTCACAAGGGAGCCTGACAAGTCAATAGCAGTGGACGGGATGTCTACGCCTCTTGTAGAAAGAGAGAGTGAATAATTGGGAACAATAACACAATGTGTTTGTGTTTAATTCACAGTGACCTTGGCTGTTCCCAGTGAAGATGGCGGCCCAAATGTTGCATTTGCTGGCTTCAAGAAGGGCTTGTGTTGCCAAAATCAAGCATAACTTGCCGGTTTGGATTTCAGAAAGCCCAAGCTATTGAGCTGTCTGTTGAGGGCAGGGGGTGAAGTGAAAGATGAGCGCCTTGGAAAAAGCAGAGGGGAAGAAGCTGTGAGAGTTAAGGAGAGAGATTTTACTCCTCAAGCTTGAAAAAGGAAGAAGACTTGGGGATGAGCGGTAGTGAGGCAAGATGAACACCCCGTCTCAAATGTTGTAAGAATCAGTTGAAACTTGCTACACTACAGAGGGAGGGTAAGACTCATAGGAGCCTGCATCTTAGGTGTTCTTGGGGAGGCCAGGGTACCTCGATGAGAAGCCCAGCTTGGTGCAAGCTTGGTTCTCCATGTGCTCAAGGAACAAATGTTCTCTCCAAAGGTATTGGATGATCTAAGACCCCAGGGACCTTTACGATGGCCTGGGATGTATGGCAGAGGAGGACTCATCGTAATATTAAAGTTACCACCAACCCAGTGGGATGTGGAGTAGAATACATTTGATTTAAAGAAATGAAATGAGTCAGACATTTCTTCCATCTCATGGAATAAGATCTTTTCATCAGTAACTCACAGCTAGGACTTCCCTGGTGGTCCAGTGGTTACGCATCATCCTGCCAACACAAAGGACAAGGGTTTGATACCTGGTCTGGGAAGATTCCACATGCCCCAGGGCAACTAAGCCTGTGTATCTCAACCACTGAGCCGATGAGCCACAACTACTGAAGTCCAAGTGTTCTAGAGCCGTTGTTCTGCAACTAGAGAGTGGGCCCCGCTTGTTACCACAGAGAAAGCCCTTATGCAGCAGCAAAGCCCTAGCACAATCAAAGGGAAATCAATTTAATTAATTAATTAATTAAAAAAATATCTCACAGCCAGTAAAGGGACAAGACAATTCTTATACATTCCTTCAAATAAATAATCATCATTTTCTATGCTAGGCTCTTTGTATTAGTTTCCTGGAGTTGTCATAACAAAGTACCACAAACTATGTGGTTTATGCAACAGAAATTTATTGTCTCATAGTTCTGAAGGCTGCAAGTCCAAGGTCAAGGCAGGGCCATGCTCGCGATGAAGACATTAGGGAAGGGTCTATTTCCAGCCAAGCTCCTAGAAATTCCTTAGCTTTGGGAGCATAACTCCTGTCTTCACAAGGTGCTTTCTCTGCATGTGGATCTGTGTCCATATTTCCCCTTTTTATAAGCACACGAGTCATGTTGGATTAGGGGTTCACTCTACTCCAGTATGATCTCATCTTAACTAATTACAACTTCAATGACCTTATTTCCAAATAAGGCAACATTCATATGGGTTAGAACTTCAAAATGTGAATTTGAGAGGGACAAATTCAACCTGTAATACCCTTTGAGAGACACTGGAATGTAATACCACCAAGACAGTTGGACCCTGACCTCAACCATCCAGGGGAGGACAGACACTGAGTCCATGAATGTGTGATAGATTCCAGATCTTTCCATTTCAGCTTCCTGCCTTTTGGCCATTGGAGGCTAGTCTTCCAATTAGACAAATATCAGCAACACTCTTGGGAGCCTCTATTGATATATGATGTGTCTTATCAAGTAAGTTATTAGAAGGAAAATAAGGATTTGCCATATTTTTGGACATCCAGCAGCTGAACTCCTTTCTCAAACTCTGCCTTTGTGTCAGCCTTCATGGAAAGCAGCAAGGCTATGAGGTTACAACCAAAATGCACTTCCCTGTCATGATTCACTCTTGCCTAAGATTTTTGAGTCTGGAGCAATGACTCCAGGAGCAGCGACAATTTAGAGCTCATCTTGGTGGCACCATTGGCAGCATTCAGGGTCCAGGGGCACCCACACCAGTAGTAGTACTGGCAGTAACACCTTGACCAGTCTGCATCCATTGTGTGTTCTAGCCTGTGCCAACCACCCAACTTCCCTTGGTACTTGCTTGATTCTCCATCTTCGCTATTAATTTTGTGAGCTACTCCATATTCTACCATATTCCTTTTCTGCTTACAATAGCTAAAGTGCATTGCTTGCAAGTGCTGAAAATCCATGAATAATTATAGATACACAGGTAAACAGAGCCAGCTTCGTCTAACCTGGGAGGGAATAAATCTTACACTGAGATTTCTCAGAAGTCAGCCTGTATGATCCATCTCCTCCTCCCTCTCCAAAAACCTGGCATCCTTTACACATTCTAAATTGCTTGGTCTCTCACTCTGCTGAGCTGTTCTTTAGAAGACCTGCCATGAAAGAGGAAGAGGTTTTGATGAAGAAATGGAGAAGATAGGAATGGTGTTTAAGACAGTGGCAAATGGTAAAAGAGCTCAGTGTAAAGGCCAAAGACAAACCATCTTGTTCATTATAGACTGAAGCCTCTCAATCGGGAGCTTTTTTGAGTTTGTTAATGCTCCTTTAGTTTGTTTACAACAGCAGCATCTTAGAATGTAGCTGAGTCAAGTCCAGTAAGCCATGGGCACATGGAGGAGTTCAGAAGGAGTTGCAACCAGACCTCGCCCCTGGGGGATGGAGGGGAAGTAGCTTCAAGTATGGGGAATAGCCTGTGTGGTTGAGAGAACATGGCAAGCTCTGTGGTATTGGTATTGGGGCTGCCTATGATTGACATGAGGCGTGGGATCCCTTCCTCAGGCATGGGGAGCAGTGGGGTGAGTCCTGACTCCCCATATGCAGCCATCAGATAAGCAGTGCAGCAGGAAACGGAGACTCAAACCTTGAATGGAGAAGAAGGTGGAGTTCAAGACTCCCGTGGAGTTCAATCCAATCAGAGTGCAGATTCTAAAGAGATGGCACAGCCCTGGGATTTACATGATAGCGATGCAAAGAAAGAGAAAATGGAGCAAATGCCAGTCATCAGATGTAGGACAGAGGAAGGCAGGGTCACCAGCAAAAATGGATTTGATGTCAGTATTACGACCTTGCATCTCAGCTGTTTGCAGTCAAGGTCATGGCCAGGGGAAGGACAGCAGCAGAGCCAGGCTCCCAAATGGAGACCACATGCTCAGATAGAGAAAGGACGCTGCAAAGACTGAGCGACCACTTGTAATGCATCTTGCCTCACTCTGTCTTTCCTGCCAAATTTGATAGCATCAGAAATCCAAGAGAATCTTACAGAAGGAGCTGGTCTATGTCCCATTTAAAGACCAATAAGAAAAGCAGGAGCACTCCAAAAGAGTCATTTTCTTTTATTTGTTTTAGGGGAAAAGATTCCAAAACTTGCCTGTACTACTATTGTGTTTATTTTTTGTTTAACTAAAATGTCTCAACTTTGATTAAAATTGGGTCAATGGCTTCATGTTGTATTCTTGCTAGTATACTCGAAGAAATTCCTTATTTGCTGCAAGTTTGAAATTATGCCACCTAATTCAATTCAAGTGCAGAATGTATGTATTGTGTTCTAGGTTTTGAGGATTCAAAAATTAATAACACATAGTCCTGCCTTTGGAACCTTCCTGACCCAGGGATTGAACCCAGGTCTCTGGCATTGCAGGCAGGTTCTTTACCATCTCAGCCACCAGGGAAGCCCTACTAATACTTGGGAAACTTACAGTACAATTTGTAGTTGCCTTTTCTTAAGACAAATCAATCCCCATTCTTATTAACTTGTTCAGCAACTTAGAAAGAAGAAATTGGAATGGAAAAATGGAAGGATAAGGAGAAAGGACAAAAAAGGTAAACAAAGCAAGCAAGGATGAGCTCCACCGTTCCTGAGATTGTCTGTCTCCCAGCACTGAAGACTATGGCTGTCACAGTGGGACACGCCTACTGGTCCATAGCTTTTGTTTCACACCCATCTGCTGTACCCAGAGAAAGTCAGTATGATTTACTCCCTGACTGGCTGCCTGAGAGACACAGGTGATATGTGTGTAATAAACTATTACCCATAGGACTTTTGCCTCACTTGATGACAACAAGAGGAACAAAGATACACATACCCACACAAGCACACATACAACTCCTTTCCCACAACCTTCCACATACAATAAGTGTAGAAAGCTTTATCAATATAAAACCAAAGGCAAAATATTGTACAAGAATTACTTATGTACCCATCTTCTAGGTAGCAAAAGACAATAGGAAACAAAAGTACAAAACGAATGACCAAGGTCTCTTGTATGCAAGTAACCCTTACATACAAAGAGAGCTCTAATAATTCAAGAATAAAAAGACTAACACAATAGCTAAATTGACACAAGAGATTAATAGAAACCCACAGAAGAAAAAACATGAATATTAAACATTTGTGGAAAAAAAATTCAATTTCCTGTAACTAATTTTATTAAAATGGTAATTATAACAGAATTATAACAAATGAGATCCCAATTTTCCTTTATTAAACTGACTGATATTTTACACAGAGCTCAATGTTAGCAGAAATGTGGAAGCTCTCCAAGGGCTATTTACTGGTTGTGATTTATTATGCTAGTTCTTAAGCTGTACGTCAGCAGGACACTCCAGGTTGTTCCATGACCAAAATCTGGAATCTGTTTCTTTAGAAACAGTCAAGCTAAAGGAGAAGATGTGCAAAATTATATGTTTTTCTCCAATATATCTCTTATAAGAACTTTAGTACTTGGAGAGTAAAAGAACAAAATCAATTAATAAGATGCAAGCAGATATGAACCTAAAAACCTTGAAACAGCCCATCTTTGGTAGTTCAGTCATTTGCTGGGCTTCATTTTTGCTGATATTGCTTGTGGACTTTAGTGTTTGCGATTTTATATTACAAAGACCTCACGTTCATACTTGCCACCAATACAGTATTTTTACTTCACATTGATGGGATTAAGCATAAATATTTCATGCTACTCCCCAGGGAGCGCCATGATTTTCCACATGTCTCTTCACTTCAGCCACTCACTCATGCCTTCAACAGGTAGTCATCCTGCTCCCTACAGGCTGGGCAGAGTTCTAAGAGCTGGAGATATAATCATGAGTAAATTAAAGTCTTCATTCTCACGGATCTTAACCTTTTTGTGGGAGAAAACAGACCATAAACAATAAGAGATAAATATCTAACATGACAGATGGTGATAAGCAAAACAGAAGAAAAATTCAGCAGAGTGAGAGAAATAAGGAGCACTGGGGGAAGGGGGAGGGGTGACGAGATGACTGTGATTTATAGGATGGTCAAAGAGGGTCTCCCTAGTAAGGGGATATTTGAGCAGAGTCTACAAGAGACGAAAGGGTAAGACATTCACTTACCTGGGAGAAGAATATTCTAATTAGAGGGAAGAGCAAGTGCAAATGTCCTGAGGTGGGAGCATGCTTAGCAGTTTCAGAGGACAAGGAGGCTTATTTGGGCAGAGCAGAGACAGAGTGATACTGGTGGGTAATGAGGGCTGAGAAGTAGCAGGGGGTGGGTAGATCATACAAGGTTTTATAAGCAGAGTGACCATACATTTCGCTTGTCTGAGACAGCCTTGTTTATGCCTATTGTTCTGGGATAATTTGTAATAACTGCCCTTTCCTTCTAAAAATGTCCCTGTTTATGGGTTAAATTATATGGTCACTCTACTTATAGACTTAGGGCTTCCCTGGTGGCTCAGAGGGTAAAGCGTCTGCCTGCAATGTGGGAGACCTGGGTTCAATCCCTGGGTCGGGAAGATCCCCTGGAGAAAGAAATGGCAACCCATTCCAGAACTCTTGCCTGGAAAATCCTATGGATTGAGAAGCCTGGTAGGCTACAGTCCATGGGGTCACAAAGAGTCAGACACGACTGAATGATTTCACTTTCTTTTCACCTACTTATGGACCATACGGTTTTGGCTTTTGCCCTGAGCAAAGGAAAAAGTCACTAAAGGGTTTACAAGAAAGAAGCAACACGCTGTGACTTTCATTTAAAAACAAAGCTCCATCCCACCCCTTCTCACCCCACCCCCTTCCTTGAAAGCAGGGAGGTTAATCAAAGGCTTCTGAAGCCATCTGAGCAAAAATAATAGAGGTTTGGGTGAGGACAGAAGTAGTGAAGAAACAAGTTGGGATAGATCTTGAAGGTAAGGCTTACTGGATGGACTTGGAGATCCCCCAGGAGAGTGCCAGGAACAGAGTAGAGTCATGATGATTCCAAAGGAATGTGTTTGGAACCCCTGATTAGTTATATATTTGGTTTCTACAGAATCTTCATAGATCATGGAATCTGCTTGTTTGAAGTGTAGGTCTTGGTACATTCACTGTGGATGGGAAAAAAATATGCATGCCTCAGAATAGATAATCTAGTAAACAGAGATTATGGTCTGAGAACCCAAAGACTCACAAAGTGAAAAGTAGTGTATTATTGGCACCTTTCTGGAGTCCCAAATCGTAAGTAGCGCGTGCATTACAGAGCAGTTCTGCTGCTGCTGCTGCTAAGTCGCTTCAGTCGTGTCCGACTCTGTGCGACCCCATAGACGGCAGCCCACCAGACTCCCCCATCCCTGGGATTCTCCAGGCAAGAACACTGGAATGGGTTGCTGTTTCCTTCTCCAATGCAAGAAAGTGAAAAGTGAAAGTGAAGTCGCTCAGTCGTGTCCGACTCCTAGTGACCCCATGGACTGCAGCCTACCAGGCTCCTCCGTCCATGGGATTTTCCAGGCAAGAGTACTGGGGTGGGGTGACATTGCCTTCTCCGACAGAGCAGTTCAGGGCTGTTCAAAGCTGTTGGTGACTGACACAGGGTGATGAGTCTCAAAGAACAGATGTTTAATCAGCTTTCTGACTTTCTGGGATGAACCAATCTTTAGCTTTGGGAGAAAATTGCTTGCTGAACCTGGTTAACTTCCTTTTTGCTGCACACTGAATTCTACATGGCCATTTTCCAGCAAAAGATACATATGGTAGATAATTCCTGCTTTGTGCCAGGGTCTCAGTGATGATGAGTCTGTTCTGTATATAGGGTTGAGGAAGAATCACTGAAGACAGAAAACGTTGTCAAATGGCTACCTGTGACACGTGCCTTGTCCAAATTCCAAAACTATAAAAAATGTTGATTAGTATTGAGTAAATCAGAAACTTGTTTAATATGGAATCTTGATGCCATGTTAATAGTATTTTCTGATTACTTCCTTAAGAACACTATAGGGCTTTTGTTTGCTTCTGTGTTTAACGGGAAATACGGTAAACATTGTCCGACTAGAATCAGCCTATCAATGACCTCTGCCTATTCTCTCTCCATTGATTTAGGACATTTCCTCCCTTTATTTCTATCAGAGAAGTTTTATAGATTTCCTCAAAGAGATTTTTCACCTTTAAAAAAATCATATTCTGTGTACATAAATTAATAGTTTTATTGCTATTATGAATGAATCTTTTTTCCATTACATTTCTAACAAATTTCTATATGAAGAAAAGCAAGTGGCTTTTGTACATAATTTTCTCTACATTTTACTGTTCATACTTAATAGTTTCAATATTTTTTCTGCTGATTTTCTTGGATTTTCTATGTAAGAAAATATATCATTAGAAAATAATCATACTTATCTCATCTCATTGACTATCGTCTTCATAACAAGGTTGGATGCTGGTAATAATTCCTGAAAGAAAACTGATTAAATTATGACATCCTATTCTTTTAATTAACTGTTCAGTTCAGTTCAGTCACTCAGTCGTGTCTGACTCTTCGCGACACGCAAATCGCAGCACGCCAGGCCTCCCTGTCCATCACCTACTCCGGGAGTTCACTCAGACTCACGTCCATCGAGTCAGTGATGCCATCCAGCCATCTCATCCTCTGTCGTCCCCTTCCCCTCCTGCCCTCAATCCCTCCCAGCATCAGAGTCTTTTCCAATGAGTCAACTCTTCGCATGAGGTGGCCAAAGTACTGGAGTTTCAGCTTTAGCATCATTCCTTCCAAAGAAATCCCAGCACTGATCTCCTTCAGAATGGACTGGTTGGATCTTCTTGCAGTCCAAGGGACTCTCAAGAGTCTTCAACACCACAGTTCAAAAGCATCAATTCTTCGGCACTCAGCTTTCTTCACAGTCCAACTCTCAGATTAGTGCTAATATTTTATTTAGGATATTTACATATATATTTATAATGTATTTCATATACAATTTTTATCATTTTTAGTGAGTTTAGAATCTGGATTATGGTAGCCTGAAAAATTGAATTGGTGACTGTCCATCTCTTTTTACACTCTGACAGAATTGAATAACATAGCAGTTACCAGTTCTTTTGAATTTCATGAGGACCCTCCTTGTAACACCATCTGGAAGTATAACACATTTTTAACAAAATTGTCAGTCTCTGGTTATTGATCTCTGACATTTAAGTTTGATACTATCTTGTCAATTTTGATATTTTAAATTTTCCTTGAAAGAATGCTTTTAATCTAGATTGTCAACTCTTTTAGCGTAAAAGTCATTCCCTCATAATTTCAAAGTCCTCTATATGTGTAGTTATCTCTCCCTTTCTCACTCTTTTTGTACTCATCTATCTTCTGAAGTGTTTTCTTGGCTAGATTTATCAGCATTACTCTCTCTTGATGTTTCAGAAGAACAAAACCAGCTGTATAGTTTTAAACTTTGTCTTTTCTAGTTCTTTATTAATTTATTTTTCCAACTTTATTTTGGTCATTTTAAAAATAACTTTTTGAGTTAAATTTTAAATTTCCCTGTTTCTGATCAGATCACAAGTAATTTAAGGCTCTGATTTTTTCTCTAAGTATGGTTTTGGCTGAATCAATATCTATAGATTCTGAGATGTTCTATTTCCATTTTTATTATCTCGAAGTAGTCTGGATTGTAGATTTGATTTCTTCATTTATTCAAGAGGTATGATAAAATTAGTTTTGCTATAATTTTTAAGTTGTTACACAATTTTGTCTTCTCCTAATAGTTAATTTCTAGTTTATTATATTACTGTTAAATAATATATTTTGTAGTAATACTAACTGAATACTAATTTTTACATTTTATTGAGATTCTCTTTGTGGCCCAGTACATGATCACCTTTTACAAATGTTCATTGGGGATTTAAAGAAAACTCTGTAAAGAACAAAATTTTTTATGTCTACAATTAAGCTTACTACATATTCAAAACATTTGTGGTTTTATTTATTTTGAGACTACTCAATGTCTTAATACTAAAAGAGTAAGATTAAAATTTACCACTAATATTGATATCTATTAAATTCTCATAAGCTTCCTAATAGTTTTATTGCATTATGTACATTTTTGTTATGCTAATCAGTGCTGACATTTGATAACTATAGGTTTTGTGTATTGTATTTTTTATTATTTTTAATATCATCTTGTCCCATTTAGAGCCTTTTGTTCTTAATTTTACTTTGTATGATAATCTTGCCACCTGCTGTATTTTTATTATGCTTTCCTACTATATCTTTTCCTACCCCTTTATTTTAAACCTTATTGTGACTTTTTTTTATTTTGAAGATACAATCTTGTCATAGTTATGCAGCTGAATTGTTTGTGGAACAATCTTTGTTTTGGTGGGGATTTTAACCCGTTAATGTTGATTGCTTTTACTTACTTGAGCCAACTGTTAGAAATATAGGACAAATATCTTGGACAGGAGAGGGGGTAGGCTCATATATTCTATAATTTTTTTTTTCCTCACTCTTTCTTATTTTAGGTAGAGCTGGTCTTAAAGAAATGATCAACTGCACTGAACAAATGTAGGACTTCGGTGAATTTGCGGAGGGTAACCAGTAGAGTGTTAACTGCCTTGACTTTGACCTACTATGTTTAAACGAAGCAGAGACACAGAGTAGAGGTCCGCGGGCTGTTTTCTCATGGCAAAAACTGCATTGACAATATTTTCATGCCTCTCAGCTCCTCTGCAGTGATGACTGATTGGCAGCAATGTTGCTCTACAGCCTGTCTTAAAGGTCCCAGGCCAACGATTTCAGGGTATTATGGAGTACAGAGAAATATTGAGACTGCTGCATTTGTCATTTCTGTTTTTCTTTAACAAGAGGATAGCACCCTTGCTCGGGATAATCTCAATAAATCTCCAGCTCTCCAGAAACCCTTCATATTCTTCATCGTCCTAACTTATTCAGAAATTGGGCAGAAATCAGTGCTTTTCATTGGAGAGCTCTGGTGGTTCTGTAGTCTATAATTATAAAAATTAAACTAGATGAAAGGACAAGGTGACTGCATTGAAAGAAAATAGAAGGACTGGCTAAAAATCCTCTTTTGTTTTGTTTGAAATACCCTCAGTAAAATCAGAGAAAGAAAAATAGTATATTTTTATTCCATTCCCAACACTCCCCTATAAAACTGACTTGAAAAAGAGCCTCTCTTGTGAAATCCTAAGTAAGAAATAAGACAGCCTTGTGGTGTCTCTGGAAGAATAAAAGGTAAAATTTGCATTACTATAGAAAGTTACTAAGGGTGATGATATAAGAAAGAAAAGTGAAGATTTTTTAAATGATATTTAAAAATTCACATGTAATTTCTCACTTGCGTTAACAAAGTTCAGGCACTTAAGGTAAGATGTTAAACTAGCTTATATTCTAGGATTGTGCAGGTAATAAAATATACAAGGACTAGAGTTCTCAGTGTCAGAGAAAGGAGCTTCAAATGAGAAAGAAGAAGGTAAAAAAGGAGCTCCATGGATTTGATTGCAATTAGAGAGAGTAGGCACCTGTGGATTTTAATATGTGTGCAGGCAGAAACAGATGTGTCTATAATACAAATAGCTCTGCCCACTGAGAGGCCTAGAAGTAATGATGGCCCAATAGCAATAACAACAAGATCCAAGAACTTACACTCCAAACACCATTCTCCAAGAAAAGGAACAGTCTTCTTTGAAGGAGTGGCTGATTTTGGGGGCTGGAGCAGAGAAAGAAGAAGATGAGCTTGGAACGTCTTGATACGTCAGAAAGTAAGAACATGCCCAAGGAATGATAAGAACATGTCAAAAGGACCTCTTTGGAAGGCCAAACCTGGGGATAATTTGAATAAGAAAATAAATGATAGTGTAATGGGTTAATAACTCATAGGAAAATATAAGAATTCATGAGCTCTTCCTGATAGAAATAATTTTAAAATAAATAGAAAAGGAACCTCTTCTCTACTAAATACTTTGAACTAAAAAATACAGAAGGAATGATAGAAACTCATCATATGGAAAAACATCACAGTAATAATTGCTTCAGGTAATAAAAGTAATAGGTGAGACCAAGTAACTAGATAAAAATAACTAGAAAAAATAACTAGATGAAACGAATGAAATTTTGCCATTTGCAACAAGAGAGATAGACTTTGAGGGTATTATGCTAACTGAAATAAGTCAGAGACAAATACTGTATGAGACCACTTATATGTGGAGTCTAAAAATTAAAGCAAACTAGTGAGTATAACAAAAAAGAAACAGACTCACAGATATATAGAGAACAAATTAGTGATTACCAGTGGGGAGAGGGAAGTGGGGAGGGATAAGACAAGGGTAGGAGATTAAGAGGTATAAACTACTAAGTATAAAATAAATAAGCTACAAGGATGCATTGTACAACACAGGAAATATAGCCAATATTTTATAATAACTATAAATGGAATATAACCTTTAAAACTGTGAATCCCTATGTTGTACACCTGAAATATAAAATATTATATGTATCAACTATACTTAAATTAAGAAAAATACATATAATGAAGGACACCAGGACACATTACTTTAACCAAAGTGAACCTTACCATTAAGGGTAAGGTTTACCTTACTGGGACATTTTTTATTTACCTGTCCAAGATACACAACCTGAATCTCAACACCAGGAGCCATCAGGCAAATCCAAAATGAGGGATATTTCACAAAATAACTGGCCTGTACTCTGCAGAAATGTCCAGGTCATGAAAGACAAAGAAAGACAGATGAAACATTGCAGATAAAAGGAAACTAAGAAGACAGGAACATTAAATGCCAGATGAGATCTTTGATTGGATCCTACACCAGGAAAAGAACCTTAATGAGGCAACAGGCAAAGTGAATGTCTGAAGATTAGTTCTTAGTACTGTGTCAAGGTTAATCTCCCAGTTTTGATCATTGTACTGAAATACTCCCATAGTTATGACTATGTCACACGTTAAATTCAGGGAATCTGGTCGAAGGACATACAGTACCTATTTTGCATTTTTTAAACCCTCAAGTTATTTCAAAATAAAAGTTTTTAAAAAGGAAAAAAAAATGCTCCCAGCAATACTTGTATGAAGATATATGCCTCTTGCCCTTTCCATGTGGTTTTGAACTTGGGAATTTACTGGGTTGTAAGAGACCATATCTTATGGCACTTATAACCATGTGTTTAGGTTCCAAGAGACTGAATCCAGATGAACTGTTACAAGGCACAGAAGCAGTCTGGGACAAACAAAAGTCTTGTTAGTTTTTTTTTTTCTCACTGTATTTTCTTCTTGTTTTCTGGCTACTTCAGTTTTAAGCTGCAACTAAAACTAGGTGAGGTCCAGTCACTTCAAATACAGCCTGCCAAAAGACACTTAATGGTAGTATGTTCAGACCACGAGTTGAGACTTCTGTCAATTCTGGGCTGGGATGAGGGGCAGCATGTGGCTCCCAGCCACTAATCCCCCAACTTGGAAAAGTTCTGCTGGTCTAAAGTTTGTGTTCAGACTGATAAAGACTCAGGTGTCTTGTGAAAGGAGACCAACCATCTGCCTTCCGGGGTGGGTGTCCATGGCTTCATGTCCATGGAGGCTTCCACGACTGGAAAGATGCTAAGGGAGAGTGCCCAGGAGTTCGAGACTAAACGTGCTTGCTCTGCAGGCTTCTGGCTACACCGGCCACGTTCTCCTGCGTTTCTGCTGGGATTTAGAGGTTTCAGAAGTTTATACTTTATGTTCTCATTCCTTGGAGACAGAAAGCCTGTTTTTTCATTCCATCTAAATGAAAATAGTTTCTCTTAGACCAGTGTTTGTTTTTTCTTGATAGGGGTTGTTGGGGCTGTGGTCCCCATTTGTACTAAACCTAACAGATTTATTCTAATATGTTCGCCTACACGAAAAGAATGCAGTGTACATTAATTTCTCTATGAATCATTGAGAGGCTGTGGGTGTGATGATGTATGGTAATTACCATACAGGTAACACGAGGAATAGTCATGTCTCATAAATGGGGAATAAGCAGTCATGGGTCACAGGGCATATTTCTTGCATTTTTAATACACACCAGAGCTGTAAAGTGGGTCTGGTGGAAGAAATTGCTGCTGGATTCGTTTTCTGCTGCAGATACAGAAAAATCATTCGATTTTTGTTGGAACAGGACATGCTGTTTTCTGTTTAGACCTTCAGACATTGTGTGTGTGCCTGGATTCCCAAGTAGGTGAGGCACTGAAGGGCTGCCCTAACCATCCAGGTATTTGGGCTCAGGCTTTATACAACCTCCCAAGAAAAATATGCAAGACTCTTGAGCGATGCTAATGGAATGGCATTTGCACCGACTTTGAAATTTTCTTGTAGGTGAGAAATCAAGATGGAAATTGGTGACTTTAAATTTTAATTTTGAATCCTGCTCCTACCACACTAAACCTCCCCTGGAGACAAGCTGCTTGGTCATCTGCAAGTATGACAAGTTCCCACCTCCCCCTGCCAGATGCTGCTTGCTGCTGGCTAAAAAAAATATGTTTAAAATTGAACCTTTTTTTTTTAAGAAAAGAAAAAAAATCTAAGACCCCCAAATAAGGTACTTTCTCCCAGAAGGACTTACCCAAATGGAGAGTTTTTAATGAATACTGATGTCTGAATATGAAATGAATGATTAACAGCTCTGTAAGCCAGTGACAGATGTTCAACCCAATATAACACAGCCTCGAATGCCGCCGGCAGCCCTCCCAACAGAATTAAAGTAGAGCTTCTCATTAATATAGAAAACCTCTCCTGTCTTTCTTCCACTTGAAGAGAGCCACTTGGTTTCCTCCATACCAGACGCGTTGCTTTAAACACTAGTTATAATTTATTGCCTTGGCACAGGCTCCACAGTGGGGAGCCCGATTGTTAAATTTCATTCATACAAACCTCATTACTTTTTAATTATTTTGCATACAAAACAAAACTTGAAGATAGAGCTAACATACACAGGCAATTCTAATTTATATTCAAAGGTATAGAAACGTAACAGAAACATACAAAGAGCATGCTTGAAGGTCTGACTCATCTAAACCAGGCAACATGTACACAAATGAGACAAATTAGTGATAAGAAGCGGAGAAGGCAATGGCACCCCACTCTAGTCCTCTTGCCTGGAAAATCCCATGGATGGAGGAACCTGGTAAGCTGCAGTCCATGGGGTTGTTGAGGGTCGGACACGACTGAGCGACTTCACTTTCACTTTTCGCTTTCATGCATTGGAGAAGGAAATGGCAACCCACTCCAGTGTTCTTGCTTGGAGAATCCCAGGGATGGGGGAGCCTGGTGGGCTGCTGTCTATGGGATCGCACAGAGTTGGACACGACTGAAGTGACTTAGCAGCAGTAGCGGCAGCAGTGATAAGAAGACACAGAAGGTAAGTGCTTTGCTGGTGTCCATCAAACAGTAGGGAAACCTAGGTCAGAACTAAGGGTTCCAGAAAACCGGGCAGAACAAAGGACAGAGGTGGGGAACCATGGAACAAGTTGTCATAAAACTCTTTGCAAGTCCACAGTTTGGATGTTGGTTGATTTCATTTCTTGTCTGCCAATATTATTTCAGAAAATTAACATCATGAATTTGAATGGAGCTATGTTGAATATAAGCCTTTTTTAATTATCTTGAACCATAACTTTATGGTTACTTATGGTTCAAGACCATACCTTGAAGACATATATTAAAAAAAAATTTTTTTAATGAGGATCCTGTGATTTTTTTTAATGGCCTACTTTGAAGAATCCAAAATGCAAGAAAGGTGCTAAGTGGGAGTGTTTACTGAGGAGGCCTGTTTATCTGCAACCACAAATACAGTTCAGCTCTCTTAGACATTTACTTGGTTGTTTTCTGATTGAACTTGAGTTAGGGAATTACTGGTCTGGAGGAACAATGGGAAAGAAAAATAGAATCAGAAATCAAAAAACCAAAAGGGTAAGCAAGCTAAGATTTCAGTGATTCCTAGCCTATTACTGTTATACTATTTTATTTGTTTCACGGCACTTATCACAATCAGTTATTATTTAATTCATAACCTGCCTTATTCAATGCTCTAAAAATTGCTTCACCCAGAGCCTGAAACATGACAGATAGGATTCCAGGATGATTTTTTAATAAATAAATATGTGAATGAATGAATGAAA
Source organism: Bos grunniens (assembly GCF_055505025.1). Classification (NCBI taxonomy): domain Eukaryota; kingdom Metazoa; phylum Chordata; class Mammalia; order Artiodactyla; family Bovidae; genus Bos; species Bos grunniens. The sequence goes on along the minus strand of NC_141191.1, from coordinate 26,899,110 downwards.
TTTATAATGAATGCAGAATCAACATGGAATCATTAACAAATACATTAATGGCAAGTAAGATTCAGATTTAAAATGCTGTTTCATTGTAAGCACTCCCATTATATAAAGGTTGAGTGTTCTATAATATTCCATAACCGAGAAAGAATGCCCTCCTAAGTCTTTCCCACATATCATGGTACCCAAGACATAACGACACCCATCATCAACTTTATTGGCATCTTTAAAGATATTGGTTCTGACTGCTTTAAGTTTTGACTACGCTGGAATGATCCTGCAGACTTTTTTATATGTTGTCACTTTTATGAAGTTTACATCTGAATTACAAAAGCTTCTAAAGTAATATTTTGGAATGAGTTGTGGAGATAGTGAGAGACAATCTTTTTATATATCATCTTATTCTCAATTTGCTGAGGAAGCAGTTCTTAAAACTCTGTGGAGGGAAAAAAAAAAAACTACTCAAAAGCTAGTTGGAATTGAAGGAAAGTTGTTTAAGAAACGTATTGATTGTCAGCAAAAGATAGAAGTTATTGAGGGTTGGTTTAGGTTTTCAGAGTATTATCATAACCTTATTTTACAAGCAGGGACTTACAAAGGAATGTGAGTAAGAAAATTGGGCAGCTTATATCACTAGGGCTCCTCTGATACCAGTTACTATGTGGTGAAAGTGAAAGTCACTCAGTTGTGTCCAGCTCTTTGTGACCCCATGGACTATACAGTCCATGGAATTCTCCAGGCCAGAATACTGGAGTGGGTAGTGTTTCCTTTCTCTAGGGAATCTTCCCAACCCAGGGATCGAACCCAGGTCTCCTGCATTGCAGGTGGATTCTTTACCAACTGAGCTATCAGGTCACTATGAGGTAAGACTAGATTATCCTCAGCTCTGATTCAGTCTCCTGAGCCACTTCCTAAAACAAAGCTCCAGCCTCCAACTCCATCAAGAAAAATCAAGTCATCATAGCCCCAGAGGCCAGGAGAAGGTGCCAGAGTGTCTTTGGGGGCCCTGGTAGGAGAAGCCAAGGGTGGGCTGTGTCAACCCTGCTTGTTCTCTGTTGCTAGAACTCCAAGTAAAGAGAGCAATTCAGAGCTAATGAACTTGGGAATAGGGAGGGAAATCAATGCAGTTCTGGAATGCTCAGTCTAGAAAGGACCTTCATTTAATAAACGAGTAATTGAAACCCAGTGGAGAAGGAAATGGCAATCCACCTCAGTGTTCTAGCCTGGAGAATCCCATGGACAGAGGAGACTGGCAAGCTACAGTCCATGGTGTTGCAAGAGTCGGATATGACTTAGCAACTAAACCACCACCACCAATTGGAACCCAGAGAGATGAAGTGACTTGTACAAGATGAAATCATGGGTAGAAAAATAGGTGGCAGGCAGGATACAGATCCTAAGTGGATAGAAACAGAAGGTCACATTTGATGGTAAGCACAAACTTGTCAAATCCTCTGTCTAATACGTTATCCAGGAAGCCCTCAGCCTAAAAGTTTTATCTTTGGGGGGAGGGATAGCGTCAAGAAGAAAGGAGACAAAGAGACTCATGTTGTAGCAAATACATGAGGGAAGTTCAGCAGTGGTGCAGAGCTGAGTAGGAATACATTAGGGAAAGCAATCCCAGAATCATAGAAATACAGTTGATGAAACCAAGACATTAAATTCTAAACTTGATGCCACTGAGCTCAGATGCACAGAAGTTTTTGCAGATAGTAGGAAAACTCTGATCTGTCAATGAGGACATGCTGACTCCAGCCTGCAGGGGACAGAAGTGAGGTATGGGCAGTGACAGAAACCGATGACAAGGGAGGGCAAGTCCCAACGGGACGTGACAGAGACACTGCCTTCAGCCACTGAGGGCAAAGGGTAGTAGTCCCCAGAGCCACCCCTGGACAACAACGAATCCCAGGGAGCTTTTGCGGGCATCAGTTATGTGCCCAGGACTGGACAAGAGGGTTGGTGAACTGCATGTCCATCATTCTAAACTGGGGCTTCTGTAATTCTCCACTCATCCCTTTAGAGAGGCCCTCACAGCTCAAGATTGTTACAGGTAAGCCTTAAGTTTTCCAAATTTTCCAACATTAAATCTCTCCAGCTCGGGGGATTGAAGGGACCCAGAGTGAATATGCACTGGAGAAGCACATGCACAGAGGTACGTCTGAGGAAGGGCCCCTCCAGCTTGGGTGTGCTCAGGGGACCTCAGCGGGGTGGAAGCTGACATCCAGAAAGAGCCTGAGAGTGAAGGTGGGCAGAGCTGGGCAGAACCCTGGGCTCCACGTCTGAGTGACCCTGGCCTTTGAGTTCAATGACCTTCTATTTCTTGATCTGTGTAATTGGGACAAGGTCATTTAAAGACTAAAATAGTAAGTTGGAAAAGTAGGAAAGTTCTTAGCACATTGCCTGGCCAAACAGGAAGTACCCAGGTTTATCTTCTGTCTTTTATTTGAATGATAAACCTGTCTTCACTTCCCCAGACCTTTTTTTAACTGTCATAAAAAACACATTACATAAAATATACCATCTTAATCAATTTAAGTATATATTTCAGTAGTATTAAATACATTTGCATTGGTGTGCAATCAACCTTCAGAACTCTTTGCATTTTTCAAAACTGAACCCTTCTAGCCAGGAAACAACTCCCCCTTTTCCCTTTTCCTCCAATTTTTAATTGAAAAGAAAAATCAAAAAGCAAGAATGTCGATTACTACTTTAAATATCTGCCTTAGCATGTTTCTCTAATGAGCTAAATTCCCAATTAAAACAAAAACAGAAATGAAAACATCAGAGTTGTTTAACAATTTGAAGTTCATAAAAACACAAGCAGTGAACTGAATATATCAAGAAGATCAATCTGGTAAAACTCCATTTCTAAAAAATCACAAGGACTCAGAAATTCCCTGGTTTCCCAATGGTTAGAATTCACCACATTCACTGCCAAGGACCTGGGTTCAATCCCTGGTCAGGGAACTAAAGTCCCAGAAGCTGCATGGCTCAGTAAAATAAATAAATCACAAGGGCTCAAAATCACCATACATATTCATGCTGCCAAATAGAAGAATACAGCCTCATTACAAAAACAACATGCAAATATTTCACAGGTCTATGTGATTGGAGTGGGAGAGAGAACAGGAAAGTCTAGTACACAATAAAGCAGTGTTTTCCAGGCTTCTCTGATGATAAGAATCACCCAAGATACCTGTTAAAACTACAAATTCCTGGGCCCTATCCCAGACTCACTGAATCAGACTCTCCAGGTTGGATTCCAAGTATATAGTTTTAAAGCAACAATCTTCTACAGGGTAAGAGATCTATATCTAAGTACATGTCCATCTTTTGAAAAAGCTGCCTGGTAATGCTGATGACAATATAAAACAAGTAACTGAGTGTGGCAGCTCCTGAACCTGTCAGCCCCTGAAAAGTGAATTGAAATGTTTATTCCATGCACAGAGCTGCAATTAACCACAAAGGCAGCTCATTGTTAGGGGACACTGTTAGAGTCACTTGGAGCAGAATCAGGGACATGGTGCCTGTAGGATTTGGGTAGAAATGAACTAAGAGCAGAGGTTCTAAATATAACATGGTGGAGGGGAACACTCCCAAGCACACTGGACCTTCCGAAAGATAAAAGTGTTAACTTTTCAAAACATGCTGGAACACGGAACCAGTACATAACACGTGGCTCTGGGTTTTCTTTGCTAGTGGAAACACGACTAGCTTTTCATCATGATGAAGACTGAAAACAAAGAAAAGCTAAACACCACCTCCAAGATCTGTCTCTCCCACCTGGGGCCACTGGTTCCAGTTGCCTGATCCACTGTAAGCAACAAAGTGGGTAATGGACTCTATGGGAGAGGGAGAGGGTGGGAAGATTTGGGAGAATGGCACTGAAACATGTAAAATATCATGTATGAAACGAGATGCCAGTCCAGGTTCGATGCACGATATTGGATGCTTGGGGCTAGTGCACTGGGACGACCCAGAGGGATGGTATGGGGAGGGAGGAGGGAGGAGGGTTCAGGATGGGGAACACATGTATACCTGCGGCGGATTCATTTTGATATTTGGCAAAACTAATACAATTATGTAAAGTTTAAAAATAAAATAAAATTAAAAAAAAAAAAAAAAGCAAAGATCCTAGGGGAAGCCACAGGAACTGGGCATGGGGACTGAATGCAAAACCAGGTCCCAAGAGGAATTTTACTCTGGTTCTGAGCTTGGGTGGGGGGTGCTCTGTGGTTTTGTGTCTCTACAACCCCAGCCCTGTGCCCCATCCCCAGCTCCCACTAGGATGGATTCTAAAAGAACATAGGCTTCTATATTCAGCATCAGCTTCTACCCCGATTATTCCATGCATAGCTACAAGTAAGAATTTAAATTCTACCACCCATAGACATCATCCTTGCTCAGTTCAGTTCAGTTCAGTCACTCAGTCATGTCCGACTCTTTGTGACCCCATGAACCACAGCACGCCAGGCCTCCCTGTCCATCACCAACTCACGGAGTCCACTCAAACCCATGTCCATTGTGTCGGTGATGCCATCCAACCATCTCATCCTCTGTCGTCCCCTTCTCCTCCCACCCTCAATCTTTCCCAGCATCAGGGTCTTTTCAAATGAGTCAGCTCTTCACATGAGGTGGCCAAAGTATCGGAGTTTCAGCTTCAACATCAGTCCCTCCAATGAACACTCAGGACTGATCTTCTTTAGGATGGACTGACTGGATCTCCTTGCAGTCCAAGGGACTCTCAAGAGTCTTCTCCAACACCACAGTTCAAAAGCATCAATTCTTCAGCACTCAGCTTTCTTTATAGTCCAACTCTCACATCCATATATGACTACTGGAAAAACCATAGCCTTGACTAGACGGACCTTTGTTGGCAAAGTAATGTCTCTGATTTTTAATATGCTGTCTACGTTGGTCATAACTTTCCTTCCAAGAAGCAAGCATCTTTTAATTTCATGGCTGCAATCACCATCTGCAGTGATTTTGGAGCCCCAAAAAATAAAGTCAGCCACTGTTTTCACTGTTTCCCCATCTATTTGCCATGAAGTGATGGGACCAGATACCATGATCTTAGTTTTCTGAATGTTGAGCTTTAAGCCAACTTTTTCACTCTCCTCTCTCACTTTCATCAAGAAGCTCTTTAGTTCTTCTTCACTTTCTGCCATAAGGGTGGTGTCATCTGCATATCTGAGGTTATTGATATTTCTCCCGGCAATCTTGATTCCAGCTTGTGCTTCATCCAGCCCAGCATTTCTCATGATGTACTCTGCATATAAGTTAAATAAGCAGGGTGACAATACACAGCTTTGATGTACTCCTTTTCCTATTTGGAACCAGTCTGTTGTTCCATGTCCAGTTCTAACTGTTGCTTCCTGACCTGCATACCGGTTTCTCAAGAGGCAGGCTAGGTGGTCTGGTATTCCCATCTGTTTGTTTTTTTATTTATTCTCTTGATTTCAGTACCTTTGATGTGCATCAAAAAAGAAAACTACAGAAGAAACACTTCCTTGCAAAGCTCAGTCAATGCTCTCAGTTGGCTGAAATGTGGGTTTTTTTATTTCTGGATATGTCTTTCACTTCCAGTAGTCCAAACATTGACTCATGTACCATTCATCTTGCCAGATTTTCTATCTCTTTTCTTTCTTCTTGTTTAAGAGACAGTAGATTGTACACTAGGTCAAATCTGACTCTTCGGTGACCCCATGGACTGTAGCCCACCAGCCTCCTCTGTCCGTGGGATTTCCCAGGCAAGTTGGTTGCCATTTTTTTCTCCCCAACCCAGGGATCAAACCCGTGCCTCCTGCATTGGCAGGCAGTTCTTTACCACTGAGCCACCAGGAAAGTCCTAGATTCTGCTTAACCAAAGTCATTTACAAGGTCATGTTACAGATGGAGGACAAAGAGGGGATTGTTTCAAAACCACATGTGTCATGTTTAAATAAATCCTGTGTGCATCTCAATTCTAGATAGAACCACATGGCTTCCGATAAAACTGCCTGTCTCAGTTCCTGCTTCCTCCAGAACTGCATTACTGAATTATGGCTTAGCCTTGTGAATGAACACCCTTCAAGTCACTGATAAAAAAGCACAAGCTATAGGAAAACCCTTTGGCTAACTGCAATATTTCATAGATCCGCTGCTGGCTTGTGGGTCAACAGCAAAGGAAGAACTATTCAAGGTCTGAGTATGGAGGACTGGGAAATCCAGAGAGTGCCAAATGTGTGTCTGAGGTTTTGAATACGATTCAATTCTCAAAACTTCTCATGCTTACAGCGTGTTTGCAGTGCCTTAAAATGTCCTGAGCTGTGCTTTGTCGCTCAGTCGTGTTGGATTATTTGTGACCCCATGGCCCACCAGACTCCTCTGTCCATGGAATTCTCCAGGCAAAAATACTAACATGGGTTGCCAAACCCTCCTCCAGGGGATCTCCCCAACCTAGGAATTGAACCCAGGTCTCCTGCATTGCAGGCAGATTCTTTACCATCTGAGCCACCAAGGAAGCCCTGAAGTGTACATACTCGATTAACTATTGGGCCAAGTATCCAGCAAATACATAGGAAGTGGTCTGTCTAGAATAAAGCAGATTTTTAGAGTACTGGGTTTCTCTGATAGGACTATCTCAGGAATCACTTGTGCTAGAAGGAAAAAATTGGAGGAACACATTTAAAGGCCAAGTTAACCTTTCAAATGGCCTAAAAGTAAGATCTGTACTTGGAGGAGAGACAGCAGATACGGGTAGATAACTCTAACCTTAGTGTCAAGGAGAAAAGTGATGACCAAAATCATTTTAAATAGCAGAGAGTACATTATTTTTCCAAGGCTTCCCAGTCATTCTAGTTATTGATTGGTCATTGTGTCAAAACAATAGAGATAGAAACCCATATTATTCATAAGGATAGAACTACATGTACCAATATTTTAATCTGGATTCCATCTAGGAAATGTCTAGGTACAATAATATGAGAGAAAATACTGTGAAAAAAAATGACCCTAAATCAGTAACCCCTAGAAACAAGAGGGAAAGCTAAGCTAGTGCAAGCAACTCTCCAAAATTAATCCCAGGGAAGTTTCTTAAATTGACATTATGGAGACCTTCAGCTCCCCAGAGAAGGCCACAGTCATAGGGGAAGGTGTGTGCTGACCTTAATGGCAAAGAGACTCACAGGATCCCAGGGGCTCAGAGGGTATGAGGACAATGGGAATCCAGCTGTGAATATTTATAAAGCTTTGCTACATGCCAAGCACCATGCTAAAAGCTTTACCTACATCGTCTAATTTAATCCACACAATATTCCGAGGCACAGGCCATTAGTGTCCCATTATACAGACTAAGAAACTAGGTTCTGTGAGGTAAAGTGAGTTGTTTGAGGTCACTCAGCTAGTTTGTAGCACCTCTGTTCATGATAGAACTTGCTGGATCTTTTTAACATCTCAGAGCATCCAATATCTTGGACCACAGGACCTACTATATATCACCGGGAGCTATATTCAATATCTTGTACAACTACTACACATAAAATAGATAAACCACTGGGCCTACTGGATAGCACAGGAAGCTATCCTCAGCATCTTGTACACACTCCAGAGCCTCAGAGCTCTGTGCGTCTACCGGGTCGAACTTTATATCCCCATCAAACAGGAATGTTGCTCCCAGGTTTAGAAGAGCCTTCCACCACCTCACCTTTGCTGTCCAACCTCTACCTACCTTCCTGTATCAGCTCCAATCCCTCATGTTACCGGAAGCTTCCCGGCCTGGTATTCCCATCATATCTTATTGTTCTCGGTCACAGGACTTAACTCCCAATGATCTGAGCACCTGATGACTTGTGATTTTCCCCCAGAAGACTATCCTCTTCGAAGGCATGATTCTCACCCATGCTGCTCACTGTTATAGCCATGGTGCTTAGCGTGGTGTCTGATACACAGTAGGTGCTCAGAAAATATCCCTTGAATGGACGAATCACCTAATGACTCCATTTACTGTTGAGGAAACAAAAATTCAGAAGGGCCTTCTAGCTTGGCCCCTACCCACAGGACACTGGAGTGCAGAGTGCCCGTGGAGAGGCAGATCTTCTAACCCCTGGCTGGGACTCTTTCTATTTGTTTCTGCCACCCTCTAACCTAGAACGTCTCAGTTCCCCCTTCACCATCTCAGTCCTCCCATCCTTAGAGCCCTGCTCTGTCCCCATTGGCTGACACTGACCTCAGAAAGCCTGTTCAAGTTCTAACTCACATTTATCAGGTAACTGATCACAGGCTACTTTGTGTTAGAAATTCCACTGTGGTTTCCAGTTGCTTTTAAACCTCTCCTCCCCGGAGCTAGTGCTGGCCTGCACCCCTAGAGGCACCTCCACTTTGCTTTGTAGCCTGGAGCAGGGCTCAGGTCAATGTTAATTTGATTTTGCAGCACCAGGCAAAACACAGAAAACCCTTCTCTCTGAGGTTAATACCAGTGAAACAATAAATGGAGCGCTCTCCACCCACAAGATAGCCCAAGTTGGAAAAATGGATTGTCAGTTCCTCTTCTTGCCTCGGATCTAAAAATGTCAATACTTAATACCCAGCGATGCTAGTCCATGTGCCCTGTGTTTCCTGACACTTGGCCCCTCCCTGACTATGTATTGATTTAATGAAGGGCCTCAGCCATCTCCGTTATCATGCTCATCACTTCCCCTGCCTGTTAGCTATTCTCCAAATTGAGCTATTCAAGCCAATTCATCAGATTACCTCCGGAAACACTGCTGGCTGGTCAACGGATAAGAATAAATAACATGGAGATTTCAAAGCCATTACTGAGTGGTCTGTTAAAGAAAGAAAACTCAACAAAAAAGGAGATGAAGAACTTCAAGGAAGCCATTGAAACATCCCCAGGAGTAATGTAACACAGATGCCCACAGACAGGAAAGGACACAGAAAGTCAAGTAGCCAAGGTTGGTGACCCTATTCATATAAACTGTCACTCTGACCCTAAGTCAAGAAAAATAAAGAGAAAAGCACAGTCTACTATATATACAATGTCCTGAAGAGGAGGAAATATTAAAATATATTATCGAACCAAGCCCGGTTTCTGGAGAAAAATCTTGGCCCATTTCATTCCTCTGTTATACAGTAAATACGTTCATTCATCATCTGGCCACCCTATCTCTTTGAAATTCCATAAAACGCTGCCTACTTCATCTTGAAATATCTGTGCTTGGAGCAGAATGTGCAGTTTAAGCACAAAAGCTTTAAAACGCCACAGGAGTAATATCAAAAATCAGCTTAAGAACTTAATGCAACCAGACAAAAGACCAATAAATCTCAGGTCTGAGTGTGTGTGCATTTTAATAAGAGAATTCTTGCATAGAGTATTACAGTTTTGCTTGCCAAACATAAGATACGTTCCCGTGTTCCATGCTCATAATTGCAATAAAAGCTCTTATTGTAAATGGTACAGGCATGAGCAGAGGGGGGATTTCAGATTAAGGAGTTATATGAAGGAGGCTGACTTAAAGGTTACTGGGAAAACCTACCATTGATTTTCCAGCTCAAATCCTGGATTTGAAGCTGGGCAGGTAAGTCTTGCTTTTTCACTTTTTTTTTTCACAAATAGTTTTGGTTTCTTAAAATGATTATTACACAGAAAGATAGTTTCACCTTTTATTCTCCTGCCCTTGTTTGTTACTTGATCGCAGGCACACTATTTACATTGTTATTCATCGGCACAATTATCTCTGAGTGCTTAGGAATGTTCAGATGGACTTTTCAGCTGGGTTGGAGAAAATACATTTTCCAAACCACTTCAAAACGACAAGATCCCATTCAACATCGCATCAGGTGATGAGGCAAGACTATAGCATCTTGGATCCTGGAGGCTCCGAAGAAGGCAGACCGTCCTTGGCACCCAAGGTCAAAGGCAGGCTGAAAGCAGGATGTGGAGCCAGGAAGCTCTTCTAGGATAGGATAGGAGTCAGCTCTCCTGTATCCCTGCGTGGATGGGACAGGGTCAGGAAAGGAAAGGAAAGGAAAGGAAAGTGAAAGGCACTCAGTCATGTCCGACTCTTTGCGACCCCATGGACTATGCAATCCATGGAATTCTCCAGACCAGAATACTGGAGTGGGTAGCCTTTCCCTTCTCTAGGGACTCTCCCCAACCCAGGGATTGAACCCAGGTCTCCCACATTGCAGGAGGGTTCTCTACCAGCTGAGCTATCAGGGAAGCCAGAGCAAATGCTATTTCCAAACCACTGCAACTGAAACGTCGGATCAGATGGCAACATGGTCCATGGATGTAGGAAGGAAATAGACAAAGGACTTTCAAAGCTCCTGAAGTCATGATCAAATGACCTTCACTTTAGGAGGAAATCAAGCTGAGTTACTTAGTTTCTACTTTCTGTGATTGGAAAAATACACACACACACACACACTCTTTACTGAAAAAGAATAAGACACTACTTCAAATGCTTGCCTACCATCCCTGGAAAGGCCAGACAAGCGCAACATGGCCATGGCAGGCATCCAGGACAAAGCACTAGGAAAGTCACAGTACTGAAGCCTTTCATAGACCCCTTGGACATTATTAAAGGCAGAAAGTTTGGAATTGAATCAGAACCTTATTCAGGAAAGAGGAGTAAGGGCCAGCATCCCACAGGCTGAGTTAGCCCCCGTGACCCTGCCAAGGAGCTGAGTGGCAGTACTAAAACAAAACTCACCTTCTTTCTTGGACTTTTAAAGCACATTATCACTGTTGGGGTGGGGTGGGGGGCATGCATGTGGAGAGAACACAATACTTCCCATCAATCCCCTTTGGAGTCATAAGCAAGCCCTTGTTTACAGGAAAAGAAAAGGTGGCTTTCTTTTATCACCTTTTGTTGACAAAACAAAACACACAAAGTATATATCATTGATCAACAGTCTGACGTCTCAAAATCAAAAGGGCAAAACCAAACAGGAGAAGAATACTGGCTGGGGAAAAGCCAGCAGAACTGGCCAAAATGCCAAGTGCTAAATCATTATTTCTTCTGCTCCCCAGAGGGGAGGGAGCAGAATCCCATTTGTTAGTTCTATTGTATTGATTTCTAGACTCATAGAAGTCGGTCTCCAGAAGGACCCTGAACAGTGCCTTCCTCTCATTTATTACTGAGAAAGATGAGCCCCCAAAGGTCTTGGGGTTTTATGAATTTCTCAGTTTTAAGGTGGTAACTAAGCGACAAAGTCCCTGGTTCCTGGCTCTTCGTCTGTGTCATACATGATGGCAGCAAGAGCTGGAGTGTGGGGGCCAGGACTTATCCCAGTCTTGTCCAGTGGGGGTTATAGAGATGTGTCCTGTCCCTTTTTAGTGGTGACCGACACCATGGGTGGCTCAGTGGTAAAGAATCCACCTGCCAGTGCAGGAGACTCAAGTTCAACCCCTGGGTTGGGAAAATCCCCTGGAGGAGGAAATAACAACCAGTTCCGGTATTCTTGCCTAGAAAATCCCATGGACAGAGGAACCTGGTGGGCTACAGTCCGTCGGGTCACAAAAGAGTCAGACACAGCTTAGCGCCTGAGTACCCACACGTGCAACGCTGCTGGAAGACTTCGACGTTTTGATACTTCTGATAACCTGCATCACTATTTTAGGTGCAGAAACTGATACTCCAAGAGATGATGTGACTCATCAAAGTCACCTGACGTGTAAGTGACTCTCAATTCTGCTCTGCTGTTTCCTCTTGCTGCTTGCTGTGTCGAATGCTTGGAAAATAGACACAAGGCACAGGTCTGCTCACTAGGAAGACACATAAACCTTACAAAGATAAAAGGAAAGAAAGAATACAAAGAAACAGAAAGCTTCCTATAACCCCTGACAAGCTGTAGTGAGGCTGACTCACCACACACACACACACACACACTACACTGTTAAACCAGTTGAATTTTCCATATGAAGGCCAGTGTTCACTCTTCAGTGAGTTAGTCACTCAGTAGTGTCCGACTCTTTGTGACCCCATGGAGTATAGCCCACCAGGCTCCTCTGTCCCTGGGATTTCTCAGGCAAGAATACTGGAGTGGGTAGCCATTCCATTCTCCAGGGCATCTTCACGACCCAAGGATCAAACTCAGGTTTCCTGCATTGCAGGCAGATTCTTTACCATCTGAGCTGCCAGGGAAGAACTGAATTAAAGTTGAAGTTCTTCAAAGAACTACATGGTTCTATCCTGATCCCTAGACTATTGTTACTGCCATGAGTTTCTTTATCTTTTAGGAATGTCTAAAGCTCACATTCCTTCGTAGAAAAGGAAGATGAAGTTGGTATCATGACAGTCGACTGGCAGGCATCCATACTTTAACCATTCCATTAAGTCATGGTTCATCTTTATTTCCCTGGCATTTCTCAGTTGAAAATGCAGGTCTAACCCTAGAGCAGCACCAAGCCCTGGTCTGAACACTTGCAGCCTCTCTGTTCCAAGCAAAGGATTCAAGGTCCATTCCAGAATGCTGGCTGGGACAGAGGTAGTAACCCCTGCTTGGGTCTCTGAGCTGTGCTCAGAGCTGATTGATATCATGTAAATGGATGTTCTAATGAAGAGATTGGTCCATCAGCCAAAACTCAGGGACATGCAAAATGTATTAGGTCATTTATCGTCCAACAAGTTTCCTGTGGCGAAGGCAGCTACAGAAACATTTCCAAAATAAATGTCATTTTAATTCTTAATCTAAAAAGAATCATCATAAGCACCACTAATTTTCCTCTTTACAATTCTGCATGAGCATCTCTAATGGAGCAGGACCGTTCTAAAAATGGGACGACCTTCTGCCCTCGCCAATACCAGTTTTGGGAAAAGTTCTGCACTGTTCAGCTTTACAGACACATCTCTCAAAGGTACAAAAGTCACCAATCTCCTGGAATTATAGAAACCTAAGGATTTGGCATTATTGTGTAGACTGCATTAATATACATTCAGTCAATAATAATTGCCATAGCTAAAACTGATTTTTAATGGGGATATATTTTTACCACATTTAAAATACCCATGATTCTGCAGTGCGGAAATAAAAGGGAATGGAAAAACCTCTCATTCCTTGCAGAACCATGATTCTGAGTCACTAGTTCTGGGACGGGGTGGGGGTGGGAATGGTGCAATGGAATTAGTAGTGAAAAAAAAATCAATTGCAGTATTATGAACCTTTAATTAAAAAAAAAAAAAGAGGTACAGAAGTTCATGCTGAGAGTAACTGCCAACAGCAGTTACTCAATTCTAATACTCAAGAATTTTCTGTATTCAATTCAGCAGAGTATTATCTACCATCAAGGCTACTACTTACCTCCTGAAGCCTTTGTACTATTAATAATTAGAAAAAGATGCTCTCCAGCCTTACTCCTCACCCCTCCTGCCCTACCCTGAAGCCTGTGTAGTTACACTCCCTGGGGAGCTGAATGCTAGGTATATTTCAGCTTCCCCACACTTCAGACAGAGAAACCTTTGTGCAAAATGTATACTTCTCTGTATAGGCCCTGTACCTAGAAGTAAAGAAATTAAGGAACAGATTAATAAATTAGGGCCTATCCATATGGATGGAGTATTAGGAAGTCATCAAAATGGTATTTTACAGAATATTTAAATACTCAAACTAGTCTTTCACTATATCATGGAAATATCTATGATATATTATGACATAAATATAACATTTATGATGTAAAATATTTATAATATAATACATAATGTTAAGTTAGAAAAATAAATTATAAAGGAAAAAATGGAATAGGGCATCAACTTAATGAACAAATTATCAGATGTGCATAAGATGAGGTGTACACCAAAATGTTAATAATTTTTACCTGCAGACAAGGCAATTATGGCTGCCTAATTATTTTTGTACAAATAAATTTCTGCATTTGAAAGGTTTTCTTCAATGAGCATGAACTGTTTCTATAGTAGAAATCAATTTGAAATAACAAAGAAATATCTATAATCCCATCTGCTTTTCAATCCAGGAAATAATACATCTAGTTACTTTTTTGCTTCAAAATCTTTCCAATTAAGGAAACATAGGGATGGTGACGGAGAAGGTGATGGCACCCCACTCCAGTAGTCTTGCCTGGAAAATCCCATGGATGGAGGAGCCTGGTAGGCTGCAGTCCCTGGGGTTGCTAAGAGTCGGGGACATGACTGAACGACTTCACTTTCACTTTTCACTTTTCACTTTCATGCATTGGAGAAGGAAATGGCAACCCACTCCAGTGTTCTTGCCTGGAGAGTCTCAGGGATTGGGGAGCCTGGTGGGCTGCCGTCTATGGGGTCTCACAGAGTCGGACACGACTGAAGCGACTTAGCAGCAGCAGCAGCAGCAGGGATGCTGAAGTAACAAGATAGCAACTGATTTTCTCCAAGGCTATGGTTCCCCTTAAGGATAGAGAAGAAATCTACAGTGGTTTTAAAATGAAAAGTGCATTTTAAAGTGGAGGATGAAGGTTTGAATCCTATCTCCAGTAGCCATCACTATATGATCTTGGAAAGATTATGACCTAGAGGGACAGAATTAGGGAAGTGGAGTGGGAGGGAGGCCCAAAAGGGAGGGAATATATGTCTTTTGGGCTTCTCAGGTGGCACTAGTGGTAAAGAACCCGCCTGCCGATGCAGGAGACATAAGAGACCTGGGTTCAATCCCTGGGTGGAGAAGATCCCCTGGAGGAGAGTATGGCAACCCATTCCAGTATTCTTGCCTGGAGAATCCCATGGACAGAGAAGCCTGGCAGGCTATAGTCATTGGTCACAAAGAGTCAGACATGACTGAAGCGACTGAGCATGCAGCTTGTATAACTGATTCACTTTGTTGTACAGCAGAAACTAACACAGCATTGTAAATATATTCCAGTAATAGAAATGCTATACTATACTCCAATGATAAAAAAAAAACAACTTTTTTAAAAGAAAAGGAATCTGCAGTGATGCCAGGAAAGGACAGGACAGCTCCTCCCTCAGGCCACAGGGTCAGGGGCTCCCATCACATGGGTTCAGGCAGCCCAGAACACAAGACATAAAGCTCTTTGGGGCCATAATGTAGCTTTTGTAGTTTAAGAGGTTTCAAAGCTAATATTTAAACCCCTTGCATGCTTCAACTCCTATATGTAAACTGAGACTTTTACCTTAGAATCCTAATAATTGTAGTTACTCTAACTCTTCCTGTCATCACTGCTTATGTTCATTTTGAAAATACTAGCCTCTCTGGGAAGAAGTGTTTCGCGCTAAGGGCCAGGATCAAGGGTGTTCTCCCACTCCACCCTGACCCTCGTCACTTGGGGCAAATTAGGGAAGCTGAGGCCACCTCCTCCAGGGCAGGGCTGCAGAAAAACTAACAAAATTAAGTGAGGGGCTTCTCACTTGTTTGGAATTCTTCCCAAACCATGCACCAAATTCCGTAGTATTTATTCATTTGTTTGCTTTCCTACAGTTGTGCTCCTGGACTGCACACATTCCAGGCCCCACAAACCTGAATTCACCGAGGGTGACAGTAAATCAGATGAGAACACTAGGGAAGATAAACTCGGCGGAGGCACTGGGCGGGGTTGGGGGGGGTGTCTCCCAGAAAGCTCTGGACTCTTCTGCAAGGGTTTGCCATTATTTTAAAGATTGGACTTGATACTGTCCAACCCAACAGCAAGAAGTTATTTTTTGACTTTTATTGATTTATTTATTGACGACTGATATCTGAACAAGGTGAAAAAGGCTTCTTTAGAGGCAGAGGCAGCTCATCTTCTGGTCGTCCTGAAAGATACACTGGAGCAGGACTGGTTTCTCAGGGAATAAGCTCTCGCTGGGCAGCACTAAAGAAACCTTATGAAAGAAAAAGAAGAAGGCGGTGTTGCCAGCAGATGGGTGCTCTTTGCCTGTAACTGAGCGAAGCCGCCTGACTCCTTAGGAGGAGGTGGGGTGCTTAGCTTGGCAGCCGACTCCTTAGAAACTGTCTCTAAGGGGTGGCTAAGCCTCTAAATTATTAGCATATCCTTAGCTCTGATACCCTGGACAATACTGCTTTGGGTTTTTGTTGTGGAGAATGAGGGAGAAGGATGGTGAACACCTTAGAGCAACAAACAAACAAAACCCTGAAGACTTCTTCTCAAAACACCTAAGGCCCTCATTTGCACTGGCTTATCCACCTGCTCCTGACTGTGGAATGTTCCTAAAATCCTTCCCTTTGCCTTTCGGCATCCTAGCTGCTAGTGTTAATAAAATGGTCTTTTTCAGAAAAAGCAGGATAATATTTTTTTATATTCAGTATTATTACAAACACACACATATTTTATATACCCAAGAAGAATGTATATCAATATACTAACAGCAGTTATATTAGAATGGTGATTTTTCCCCCAAATGTTCTTTAATATATATGTGGTTTTTAATACCATAAAAGGGACATAATAAAGTTGGGAGGGAAGAACATTTTATTAGTGGTCCTATCCCCAGTACCTGGCCTCCTGGAAAGCATCCAAATATGTTTTTTGAGGATAAATCAAGAGCTTGGGATGAATACACACACATTACTATATATAAGACAGATGCCAACAAGGACATACTATATAGCATGGGGAACTCTATTTAATATTCTGTGATAACCTATTTGAAAAAATCTGAAAAACAATGAATATATGTATATGGATAATTTTATGCAAAGATGGGTTCAATAAAGGACAGAAATGGTATGGACCTAACAGAAGCAGAAGATATTAAGAAGAGGTGGCAAGAATACACAGAACTATACAAAAAAGATCTTCATGACTCAGATAACCATGATGGTGTGATCACTCACCTAGAGCCAGACATCCTGGAGTTTGAAGTCAAGTGGGCCTTAAAAAGCATCACTATGAACAAAGCTAGTGGAGGTGATAGAATTCCAGTTGAGCTACTTCAAATCCTAAAAGATGATGCTGTGAAAGTGCCGCACTCAATATGCCAGCAAATTTGGAAAACTCAGCAGTGGTCACAGGACTGGAAAAGGTCAGTTTTCATTCCAATCCCAAAGAAGGGCAATGCCAAAGAATGTTCAAACTACCACACAATTGCACTCATCTCACATGCTAGCAAGGTGATGTTCAAAATTCTCCAAGTCAGGCTTCAACAGTATGTGAACCATGAACTTCCAGATATTCAAGCTGGATTTAGAAAAGGCAGAGAAGCCAGAGATCAAATTGCCAACATCCACTGGATCATCAAAAAAGCAAGAGAGTTCCAGAAAAACATCTATTTCTGCTTTATTGACTATGCCAAATCCTTTGACTGTGTGGATCACAACAAACTATGGAAAATTCTTCAAGAGATGGGAATACCAGACCACCTGACCTGCCTCCTGAGATGTCTGTGTGCAGGTCAAGATGCAACAGTTAGAACTGGACATGGAACAACAGACTGGTTCCAAATTGGGAAACGAGTATGTCAAGGCTGTATATTGTCACCCTGCTTATTTAACTTCTATGCAGAGTACATCATGTGAAATGCCAGGCTGGATGAAGCACAAGCTGGAATCAAGATTGCTGGAAGAAATATCAATAACCTCAGATATACAGATGACACCACCTTTATGGCAGAAAGCAAAGAAGAACTAAAGAGCCTCTTAATGAAAGTGAAAGAGGAGAGTGAAAAAGTTGGCTTAAAGTTCAACATTCAGAAAACGAAGATCATGGCATCTGGTCCCATCACTTCATGGCAAATAGATTGGGGAAATAATGGAAGCAGTGAGAGACTTTATTTTGGGGGCTCCAAAATCACTGCAGATGGTGATTACAGCCATGAAATTAAAAGACACTTGCTCCTTGGAAGAAAAGCTATGACCAACCTAGACAGCATATTAAAAAGCAGAGACATTACTTTGCCAACAAAGGTCCATGTAGTCAAAGCTATGGTTTTTCCAGTAGTTATGTATGGATGTGAGAGTTGGACTATAAAGAAAGCTGAGTGCTGAAGAATTGATGCTTTTGAACTGTGATGTTGGAGAAGACTCTTGAGAGTCCCTTGGACTGCAAGGAGATCCAACCAGTCCATCCTAAAGGAAATCAGTCCTGAATATTCATTGGAAGGACTGATGTTGAAGCTGAAACTCCAATACTTTGGCCACCTGATGTGAAGAACTGACTCATTGGAAAAGACTCTGATGCTGGCAAAGATTGAAGGCAGGAGGAGAAGGGGACGACAGTGGATGAGATGGTTGGATGGCTTCACTGACTCGATGGACATGAATTTGAGTAAGCTCCTGGAGTTGATGATGGACAGGGAAGCCTGACGTCCTGCAGTCCATGGGTTCGCAAAGAGTCGGACACGACTGAACAACTGAACTGACTGATATGGATAACTGAAGCACTTTGCTGTGCACCTGAAATTAGTAGAGCCCTGTAAATTAACTATTCTCCAATCATTTTTTAAAATATGTTGTTTAAAAGGATAATCCATAGAAAGAGATGAGGATACCAGTCTTGTCAATATCACTCTGATAAATCCATCTAACTTTGGAGAAGATTGCTCCTCTTCCTCTAAAGCTATTTCCATTAGACTCTTTCTCTATATCATTATTTTCCTGGCCACTTGCATGAACCCAGTAAAAAAGGAAAACCCGAAGAACACACCATGATGCTACGTTAAGTGACAGTATAGAAGTTAAGTTTTTCCTAAAACCCTTCAGGAATTTTGAACCACCGAAGTTCTTTTGCCAAGTTGATTTTCGATTCTTCAGCTTTTGTCTTATTTTTTATTCATTTGCACAGCAGAAAAAGTATGCCTCTCGTTTCAACCAGATGTAGCAAATATCAACTCAAGCCAAGTCAGCAACAAAAATTCTGACCTCCTGAGGGTCCCCTCCATGGGAGAAGTTGGCCTGGCAAAACTTGTGCATTTATATTAAATACTATACCCTAGAAGAGGGGGAAACACCTGTCTTCAGGGCGAAAAAAGAGCAAGAGAGAAGCTGAAGCCAGGTTTATTAAAGCTTCCTTATCTTGCTACAAAGACCCGCTGAGGTCAACACCCCCTACCACCACTCCACAGGTGATGCTGAGCCAAGGCCAATTTCAACAACCTTTTCATCAGTCTGCCTATATTTTTCTCTCCCTCCACTGACTCTTCTGCTTTGGGTTGTTTTCTCCCCATCTCTGCCTCAGCCAGGCATCTGTGGTTAGCAGGTCTCTGGTTCCTTTGGTTCTCACAAGGAAAGAAGGCCACATACAATTCAAGTTAGGAGCCACATGGTCAAAATGTCTCTATGGTAACTGTTGAGATTGGTAGAATCACATTTGTACCAACCAAATTGCAAATTGATTCCAAGCAGGACTTAGGTCAGCCATGAGCTGCCCAAGGCCACAGAGCTGCTTCTGTGGCAGAATCCACTGGGAACCCAAAGAAAGAAAGTATAGTCGCTCAGTCACATCCAACTCTTTGCGACCCCATGGACTGTAGCCCACCAGGATCCTCTGTCCATGGAATTCTCCTGGCAAGAATTCTGGTGTGGGTTGCCATTCCCTTCTCCAGGAGATCTTCCCAACCTAGGGATCAAACCTAGGTTTGCATTGCAGGATTCTTTACCAGCTGAGCCACCAGGGAAGCCCCTCTGACTTATCATTAACAACAATATAATATCCTGTTCTTTCATTCATGTTTACCCAAAGACTTTAATGGTTTTGGTCAGGCATTTGCTTAATTCTTTAGGTATCATCAACATTTTCTGGAAGAACACACTTGAACTGCAGGAAGCAGAGCCTTGTGGCCTTTGGATGCAAATCAGCTGATACAGTAACCAGATATGCAGGTATATCCAGATTCCTCATGGGCTCACAGGATGAGTGAGCTTGCCCATTTTTTAGAATACTAAGGAATTCTGAGATCGGTCAGCACTTTACTGATGGTCCCTTCCTAGAAATGTCAGACTTTGAAAGCACATTAGATGTCATCAACTCTGACCTGTAAAATTACAGACTTTGGGTGGTGTCTTCAGACAGCAGAGGACAGGGAGTTTTAATTCAACAAAAAGCATGACAAGTAGGAGAAACTTGATAATGCAGAGCTGACCTGCAGGTGTATGTTAATTATTGATGAGGACTCTGCTGATGAATTTGGGGGTAAAGGTGGGGTGGTCAGAGATGAATCATAATCTTTCTCTCAACTAGAACGCCCAGGGCCAGGACTCTCATTTTCTAGATGAAGAAACAAAGGACTACAGAGGTGAAGCAACTCATCCATGGTCAAAGCTAAGTTAGAGTCACAGCTCACATGATTCCTGGGACTGAGTCCCTCATTCTTGTTCTTCTGTGAACCATTTCCACGCCATCTCTGGTTTTATCTTCTGTGTTCATGTCACACGTCACAAATATAGAAAGCAGAAAATCTCACTGACAAATGCTTTTCACACAGCAGCAGCCACTTGCATTTAGGGATTTTTTTTCTAAGCTTTTCCAATGTCCACCCAATGCAATCGTGGAATATGCAAACCAAATGCACGCAGCATATGGACCAATCTAATGTCTCAGAAACTTCCCAGGAGGTGCTAGTGGCAAAGAACCCACCTGCCAATGAAGGAGACATAAGAGACAGGGGTTCGATCCCTGGGTCGAGAAGATCCACTGGAGGAGGAAAAGACAACCCACTCCAGTATTCTTGCCTAAAGAATCCCATGGACAAAGGAGCCTGGTGGGCTGTGATTACAAAGAGTTGGACATGACCCAAGCGACTTAGCACAGCACACAAAAGTCTCTGAGAAATAAGGGGCATACTGTATTCTTAAACAAAGTCAGGAAGCTTAAGTAAAATTTCATCCACTGACAGAAAATGTAATTGCTAACTGCTTCCCAAAATCTAATTGTTTTTATTTCTTGAGATAAAGACTAGAGCACCAGAGTGGGATACCAGGAACTCAGTGATTGTAACTTATATGTCCTATTCCCAGTACAGTGGCCCCTTGAGTAGAAAGCAGATGGAAATCCCAGCATCTGCTTGAATCCTGTGGCTCCTAAACTTGTTCTCCACAGTCTTGAGACATCCAAGTCACTTAGCTGGGTTTTCTCAGGCTTTGTTCTTACCTGCCTGTCTAGTACTGAACATGGCTCTCACCCACCCTTTCCTTTGAGCAAGCCTTTCTTCTCTTCCTCATAGGTATTAGTCTTAAGGAATTCCCTGATAAACTTCCTGTAGGCAAATCTTCACTTCTGGGCCTGTCTTACAGCTGTGCTATGCTGTGCTTAGTCGCTTCAGTCATGTGCAACTTTTAGCGACCCCATGAACTGTAGCCCATCAAGCTCCTCTGTCCATGGGGATTCTCCAGTCAAGAATACTGGAGTGGGTAGCCTATCCCTTCTCCAGGGGGACTTCCCAACCCAGGAATCAAACCTGGGTCTCCTACATTGCTGGCAGATTCCTTACCAGATGAGCTCCCAGGGAAACCCCTGTCTTCCTGGGACCCCTTCAAAAACAGCTGATGAAGTTGCATTAGTGAGGGAAGTACTACTGTGGGCAACTGAGAGTCAGTCTTCCTGGGGATAGTTTGAGAAACTGTGTAGACTTCAGCACGGGCCAATCAAGGAGCAAGGAAGTCGGGGGATGGCGGTGGGGAAGGGGTTTACCTAGCTACCCGTTTACTGGTTGAGGGTTGTTGTTGGAGCAGGAGGGGTCAGATGTAGTACCCTGACACTTCTCACTGCCCCGTATGTGGCCAGGGAGTACTCCCAAGCAGAAAGAGGCAGGAAGCCATCAGCTGGAGAGGAGCTATCTGCAGACAGCCTCTAGGGTAAACCAACAGAAACTGGGCAGAAAGCACCACCATCATCTGCTACAATTTCCCTCATCAAAACCCATCTCCAACTCCCCATTTTCTACAGTAGGGATCATAGGCTCACAGAGTAAAGTCATATTGGACACTCATGTGATTGGTTTGACAAACAGCCTTCCTGACTTCTTGAGTCTGAATTCTTTAGACAGAGTAATCAAACCCAGAGACTTCACAGGTTTGTTACTATCTGGCCTCTGAAGGCATTTGAGATCTGGACGCTTGGTCTAGAAAATAAAGTCCAGGTTTCTCTGACTGGGCATCCCTCATGACCTCTTATCAAGCCAGATTTCTAACCCTGTGTTCTTCTAGACGCTTTCTCCCGCCCAGATTTGTCTATTTCATATGTGTGTAAAACAACTCAAAATCAGATCATGCTATTCTTTTCCAGAGACTTCCCACTGACCAGAAGATGGGACTCAAGCTTCCCAGTGGCAAGGCACATGAGGGCTCCTACCGCAGGGCCAACCCCTAGTACAGCCCCCACGCCCACCCCATCCCACCCTCAGCTCCCCTCCATGCCTCACATTTCATCCACACGAGATGACTGTGGATCCCTAAACATTCCAGATCCTCCCACATCTAGCTGCTTTTCTTTCTCTGTCTGGAAGTATTCACCCCATTTTCTCCACCTGGAAAACTCCAAGTCCTCCTTCAAGGATCCATTTAAATCCCACCTCCTTGGCCCAGCAGGGGGAAGGGAAGCTTCCTCCTCTGTGTTCCTGGTTCCCAGCACTCGTTCTGCCACAGCGTAGATCGCTGTGTCGTATTTACCTGTTCAGATGCTTGTCTCCCCAACTAGGGGCTTCCCAAGTGGCGCTAATGGTAAACAACCTGTCTGCCAATGAAGGAAACATAAGAGGTGCAGGTTCGATCCCTGGGTCGGGAAGATCCCCTGGAGGAGGGCATGGCAATCCACTTCAGTGTTCTTGCCTGGAGAATCCCATGGATAGAGAAGCCTGGTGGGCTACAGTCCATGGGTCGCAAAGAGTTGGACACGACTGAAATGACCGAGCACACATGCATGCACTCCCCCATTAGACCATGACTCCTCAAATGCAACTGTTGAGTTTTTTCTCTGTATCCCCATGGTCTGGCGTAAGGCTGTGGGTCCATTACAATATGCCAACTGAATAATGGATGAATCGATGTTACTATAGTCCCTGGACCTGCTGCTTTTCTGAGGGTATGAAAACATTTGCTCGTCTGTAACTGCTGATTCTCTGTCCTCCACTCTTAAGCTCCCATCTTCCGCCTACCTTTAGCCAAACATGGCCAGTTGGATGTTCTCGGCTAAAGAATCTTAACCATTTCTCTTGGTTCCTGCTACCTGGGTCCCAGAAGACGCCCAGATGCAAGAGGGAGGACTATTCTCTGAACAAAGAATCTTTAAGATGGGGTAGCATTCTGCCCACTCCAGTACTCTTGCCTGGAAAATCCCATGGACAGAGGAGCCTGGTGGGCTGCAGTCCATGGGGTCACTGAGAGTCAGACACAACTGAGTGACTTCACTTTCACTTTTCACTTTCATGCATTGAAGGAAACGGCAACCCACTCCAGTGTTCTTGCCTGGAGAATGCCAGGGACAGGGGAGCTTGGCAGGCTGC
Organism: Bos grunniens; assembly: GCF_055505025.1. Classification (NCBI taxonomy): domain Eukaryota; kingdom Metazoa; phylum Chordata; class Mammalia; order Artiodactyla; family Bovidae; genus Bos; species Bos grunniens. The sequence goes on along the minus strand of NC_141191.1, from coordinate 26,875,750 downwards.
CGTCTATGGGGTCTCACAGAGTCGGACATGAATGACGCGACTTAGCAGCAACAGCAGCATTCTGCTTTCTGCTACCTGGTCTTAAATTCTCACAGACTGCCTGGTCCCTGCCTGCCTGCCTTTGCAGACTGGTTACTCTCAGCTCTGGACTCCTCTCGATTTTGGTGACACTATTGTCAGCTACCTTTTAAAATATATATATATATATATTCCATCCTTGACTCTCGGGTCTCTATTGACACCTTGCTCAGCACAACAAGGTGGTAGGTACATCCTGAAATAGATGCGCCCACCCAGCTCTGGCTTCTGGTTGACACTCAGAAGCCTAGATGGCTGTCTGCGCTGGAGACCGCCCAACATTTCGCTTGAGTTACAGCCAGAAGTTGTCAGTTGTGTGACTGATAAGAGAGAACGAAAATACATGTGCTTCCATGAATAAAACCAGCAGGGAATCGTCCTTTTACTTTTCTATTCAAAATTGTCTCTGAGAGTGTTTTCTCATTATTCTTTTTCACTCCGTCAATGGGACCCGTCTGTGCTCTGGGAAAGGCAGACGGGAGGTGAGGAGATGTGGTTTTCCCATCCAGGGCTCGCTGTCTAGTTGGGGAGGACAGACCACCAACAAGAAAACAGACAGAAGAGAAATAGTTACAGATGGTGAGAACCACTGTGAAGGGTACGGATAGGAAGGATCTAGGGTGGAGGGTGGTCTGGGAACCTCTCTGGGATTGCGACATTTCAGGTGAATGGAGGGAGGGAAGGAAGGCGCCACCAGGAGAAGTGTAGGGAAGCCTGCCGGGTCGTGTGCACAATTTTTGTCAGTACATTCACACTAAACTAGAACAGATGCTTCATCCGGGGTCTTCAGAAAGAGGCTAAGGGTCCAGTTCCCCAGTGCACACGTGGCAGGACCATTGAGAGATGGATAGATGGGAATGGTGACCTTCAAAGCTGTAGCTCTTAGGGACTGCTGGTGACGGCTGGACAGTGAGGTGCTGTGGTGACTCTTGGGCTGATTCAAGGAGCTATATTCAGTATCTTGTAATAACCTATAACAGAAAAGAAGCTGAGAAACAACATACATATATATGTATAACTGAATCGCTTTGATGTTCATCTGAAAAATGGTAAATCAATTGTACTTCAATTTTTTTAATTAAAACAACAACAACAACAACAACAACAAAACTGAAATCTTAGTTTCCACATTTTATCTTTGGATTTCTTTTTTTAGCATCTTCCAGACTGTTGTCTGTGATCTGTTTTCTGGCCCGTAGCAGAAGAGATATATTATCAAGACCAGTAGTTCATGTTTGGTTTTACAAACAATTAAATAACCATCTGTTGGTTTGCTTCAGTGATAGAGAAAGAACTGTTCAACTGCCATACAGATTAAAATGGATATGTCACACTAGAAAGATTGCATTCTGAGTTTAGTCCAGCAGCCCTGGTCACTGTGTTATCAAAGAATTCATGCCACTGGCCTGTGGTCGTCATCTCTCCTCTCTCCAATGGAACAGCTGATGCAGCAGGAAGCCTGACTAACCAACCCTGCATCCTCAGTCCTGACTGGCAGATACAGGCGATCAATCAACTGCATTGAATGAATGAATGAGTAAATTGTGATCTACAAAGATAAAAACTACTCCCCTCCCCCCACCGCCCCGCCTTTTTTTTTTGACTTAAAACAATAGACATTGATCTTCTTGCATTTCTGGAGGCCAGAGTCCAAAATCAAGGTGTTGTTTGGGACACACACTTCTTCTGAAGGCTCTTGGGGGGTGACCCTTCCCTGCCTTTTTCAGTTTCTGGTGGTTCTAGGCGTCGCCGAACTTGTGGCTGCATCGCTGCAGTATTTGCAGCGTCTCGAAATGGCTTTCTCTTCTATGTTTCTGTCTAAACTCCTCTATTTTTAAAAGAAGTTAGTTTTTCTTTTCAAATCCCCACAAAACATTGCTGTGGGTGGGTCTATCTCTAGGACTAGGGCTGGTCCCAAGTGAAGCACTGCATCTCATCTTTGTGTGTCTGTATAGCATACCTTCATTTCCTACCGATAAGCTTTGAACTGGTTGATTTCGTCTCTTCCACTTGGTTCTGTTTCTTGCGCTGTCGCTTGGTTCTGTGCTTGGGGGAAAGAAGACATCCTGCTGATTGTCCTTCGAATGGGGGTTCAGGGCACATCTGTTGGAACAATTCCCATCCTTGCTCTGGATGGAGAGTTAACATTCAGATCAGATCAGATCAGTCGCTCAGTCGTGTCCAACTCTTCAAGACCCCATGAATCGCAGCATGCCAGGCCTCCCTGTCCATCACCAGCTCCCGGAGTTCACTCAGACTCACGTCCATCGAGTCAGTGATGCCATCCAGCCATCTCATCCTCTGTCATCCTCTTCTCCTCTTGCCCTCAATCCCTCCCAGCATCAGAGTCTTTTCCAATGAGTCAACTCTTCGCATGACGTGGCCAAAGTATTGGAGTTTCAGCTTCAACATCAGTCCTTCCAAAGAAATCTCAGGGCTGATCTCCTTCAGAATGGACTGGTTGGATCTCCTTGCAGTCCAAGGGACTCTCAAGAGTCTTCTCCAACACCACAGTTCAAAAGCATCAATTCTTCAGTGCTCAGCCTTCTTCACAGTCCAACTCTCACATGCATACATGACCACAGGAAAAACCATAGCCTTGACTAGATGAACCTTTGTTGGCAAAGTCATGTCTCTGCTTTTGAATATGCTGTCTAGGTTGGTCATAACTTTCCTTCCAAGGAGTAAGCGTCTTTTAATTTCATGGCTGCAGTCACCATCTGTAGTGATTTTGGAGCCCAGAAAAATAAAGTCTGACATTGTTTCCACTGTTTCCCCAGCTATTTCCCATGAAGTGGTGAGACCGGATGCCATGATCTTTGTTTTCTGAATGTTGAGCTTTAAGCCAACTTTTTCACTCTCCACTTTCACTTTCATCAAGAGACTTTTGAGTTCCTCTTCATTTTCTGCCATTAGGGTGGTGTCATCTGCATATCTGAGGTTATTGATATTTCTCCCGGCAATCTTGATTCCAGCTTGTGTTTCTTCCAGTCCAGCGTTTCTCATGATGTACTCTGCATATAAGTTAAATAAACAGGGTGACAATATACAGCCTTGACGAACTCCTTTTCCTATTTGGAACCAGTCTGTTGTTCCATGTCCAGTTCTAACTGTTGCTTCCTGACCTGCATACAAATTTCTCAAGAGGCAGGTCAGGTGGTCTGGTATTCCCATCTCTTTCAGAATTTTCCACAGTTTACTGTGACCCACACAGTCAAAGGCTTTGGCATAGTCAATAAAGCAGAAATAGATGTTTTTCTGGAACTCTCTTGCTTTTTCCATGATCCCGTGGATGTTGGCAATTTGATTTCTGGTTCCTCTGCCTTTTCTAAAACCAGCTTGAACATCAGGAAGTTCACATTACATAGAGTTAAATCATGTGTAATACATGTCCCCATTCTGTTAGAATTTCCTAAAGTTTTAGTTATGCTCACTTATGTTCTCTCTCTTTTTTTTTTTATCGTTACTCCTCTCCATACGAAGAGGGAAATGGCAACCCACTCCAGTATCCTTGTCTGGAGAATCCCCTGGACAAAGGAGCCTGGAGGGCTACAGTCCATGGTGTCGCAAGAGTTGTACACGACTGAGTGACTGAACCACCACCACCACCTCTCCATACGGTACAATACAACTTTGCAGGAAACGTGAGTTCTCAGGGGAGTTTGGGAAATGCTGGGTTAAATAAACAAGCTGTAGGATGTGGCAGAGCCTCCAACATGCTTTGAAGTACTGCGAATCTCCTAATGGGGTGACAGTTTGTCCGAATCTCCAGAACTACTTGATCCTGAAAACTTTCAGTGATGAGCTTCTCTTGGGACTAGTGTTTCCACCCAAGGCACTCTGGGGGCAATAGCGTATAGCTTCTTTGTTGTTTTCCTTTATTTCATTACATTTTCGCATCTTTTTTCCATTTCTCTAAATATAAAATGACTTTCCTTTCCTGGTTTTTTCTCTGTTCAATTTTGTCTGCTCCTGAATCAAAAAGTCTGATTTAAATAAATAGGTACTGAGTACATTTGAAATTAAAATTAAATAGCTTTAAGTGTTTGGCGGGGCTTCCCAGGTGGTACAGTGGTAAAGAATCTGTCTCCCAACTCAGGAGACACAAGAGAGGTGGGTTCGATCCCTAGGTCAGAAAGATCCCCTGGAGGAGGAAATGGCAACCCACTCCAGTATGCTTGCCTGGAGAATCCTTTGGACAGAGGAGCCTGGTGGCCTATAGTCCATGGGGTCGCAAAGAGTCAGACATGACTTGGCAAATAGAGAGAGGGACTTGGGAAATCTCAGGCCCCTGAGTGTTGTTTTAGGGACAGTGGTCACAGTTCGTGTTCTGCCTACTCTGCGAGAGGATGAGATGGACTTCCAGGCAAGCAGGCAGCAGAATGTTAGGTCTGGAAGAGCCTCTGGGACATTGTTCCATGGCCGGTAGTGACCAGAAAAGCATTAAAAACGCTTATTCCACTAAAGGTTTTTCCAGAATCCTTATAACCCTAACTTATGACTCCACAGTGCTTTCTTTGAGCCTTGAAATTTTCATTACTTGTTTCTACAATGTTTCCTCTTATTAAAAATAAAAAATCAGATGGCACATATTCATGTTTTAAATTGGAGTAAATTAGAATTAAAGCTGATTCTCTTGGCAGCATGTCTTTAAGGTTATATGACCTTCTTGAGAAAATTGTCTATTTTCAGATCTCAGGAGTCTTCAAAGTACAAAGGTCAGGAGAACATAACACAGATGTCCAAGACGACCCACTGGCAAACTATCCTCCTCCCCAGAGACTACCCATCTCTTGACATCACACAAGAGTCTCACCTGCTTCAGATGCAAGGTGACAAGTACCAGTCTTGGCAGGGGGCCATGGAAGGTGCCCAGAGCTGAGAGGATGAGGGTCAATAACCAGGAGCCTCCTCTCCCAACCACAAACCACAGACCCCATTGTGACAACTCTTTCACCCACTGCAGCCCCGTGCCCCAGGTTGTGACAAAGCTGGAGGGGCCAGCAGATCTCTAACTGCCAACGTAGCCACTCAGCTTGAACAACTGTCACAAAGCAGGGATGAATGGATTAACTCCTTCCAGGTTACTATGGAATTTGCTACCTTCACTGCACTTAGAGCAGGTTGCTTCGTTTATTGTTTTTGTATGCTGTCTCAGGATGTGGGGTGGACTAAAGAATTGTTTTGGGTAGGAAGACTTTTTTCCATGTCTGGCTTTTTCCCCAAAACAGAGATTTTTGGCAACTTTCCTCCATTGTGTGGGCTTTCCCTTTCACCCTGCACAAGCCTCAGAAACCTGCCTCCCCACAGGCCCTCTTTCTTCCTCCCCCGCTACGGTTTCCTTCTCCACCTCCCCAGATTTCCTTCCTGCCCCTCTGCTGCAGCTGTCCACGGAGGCTGGAAACAGCTTCTTCTCCAGCCAGAGGAACCCAAGCATCCTTTCCTTACCGCCTGCCTGTGAATGAGGGGGTTGTCCTGGCAGTCAAATTAAATGAATGGCTATGCTTGCAAAATGCACAATTTATCCTGCTGGGGCCCCAGTGAAGACTCTAAAATTCACCTGAGCAGACTCGAAGAGCAAGACAAGAAATCCCTGAGCTGGGGCTCTCAGGCTCTTTCATCTGGTTGCTGTGAGCTGCAGCCTGGTGTGCTGGAAACAGCCTGGGCTTGGGAGTTTAGACAGACTTGACTTTGAATCAAGACTCGGCCATTGGCTGCTGTGTGACCTTAGACAAATTACCTAACTTCTCTGAGCCTCTCACCTATAAAGAGGGGATAACAGAACTACTTTCCCTTTTGGGACATTGGTATAGAGTATGTAAAGTGCCCGGTACTGGGGCAATGTTCAATCAGTGGCAATCCTTATTGTTTAGATTTGTTCTGAGGAGTATAAAAAACTGAAATGAAGTTGAGGAGTTGGCAAGAGGGCTTTTCCCCATGGAAGTCACAGCTGTCATTTTGATGGAGTTGCACCAGCCAGCTGGACACTGATGGAGCCAAGGACTGCCCCCCAATAGGGTATAAGGGCATCATTTTGGAATTTCAGCATGGATATCTCCTTGCCTGGTGCCATGTGAACCTGGCTTCCTGCCTTCCCTGCTGGTGACTATCTTATTGTGGGGGAGGGGAGAGTGCATCTCAAGACCCCCGGAAGTGGCTCTTGTTAGAGGATGGAAATCCTCCACCATGCACCGCAGACTCTTGGTTCCCAGAGCAGATGCTGACCTCCTGTGCTCTTCGGTGGTCCTTCCTGACCAGGAGACAGAGTCCCCTACCTTCCAGAAGTGGGACTGGTGATGGTGACAAAGGGGAAGACAATGGAAGAGAATTTCCTTTCTTTCCTTCTTTCTTGGAAATCCAAGGTGGCGGTAACAACAGAAAGACAGATGCTATTTTCTCCCCATTACAGGTAATGACAGAAACATTGCTGTTGTTCATATCAACACGTTTCCTGCCCATTCTTTTAATTTAGTGACAGAAGATGCTCCTCCACAGAGAAGAAGTGGGCATGGAGTCAGGCTGGGCCATCTCTCCAAGCACCATTGCTGGTCCTCCCGCCTGGAAGGACTTTCCCTGGTGGTTCAGTGGCTAAGACTCTGAACTTCCACAGTGGGGGGTGGGGAGGGGGGAGTAGAACAACAGAATGAAAATAAGCAACCAGAGTCCCCCTGGGAACTGCATACACTGACACCAGGCGAGAGATCCCCTCCTTCCTCTCTGCACTCAATGTGGGGTTGGTGTCGGCCCCAAGGAGCCAATAGTCATGTTCCCCACGATGCTGAAAAGTTTATCCTAGAAACAACCCCACTCCTGCCTTTTTAGTATTTGGCTACATGAACCAATATACTTCTTTTTGTTTGTTTGATTAAGCTAGTAGGGGTGAGGTTTCCCTCTTTTTTTTAATGTATTTATATATTTTTTAATATTGTTTATTTATTCGGCTGCACTGGGTCTCAGTTGCAGCAGTGGGACCTAGAATCCAGGCCCTCTGCGTTGGGAGTGCAGAGTCTCAGCCATTGGACCACCAAGGAAGTCCCAGGGCTTCCCTCTTTTGCAATCTAATGAGTTCCTGACTCACCCAAGTACCAAACAGAAAGACTCTGGGATCCACAAAGGCAGGCAGTGATCTTGACCCTGACTTTGGTCAGTGTTTGAAGATAGGATGTCAGATATCATGAGCCAAGTTTGCTTGTTAAGAGGGGAAATGCTCTTGTTACTACAGCCCTTAAAACTTGGAAGGACTTGGAAGAACTGGCTGGAGGCATGTCACCTGTGTCCTCAGACTCTTCTGTACTGAAAAGCTTCAGTTTTTGGTTACTTCAGAGTGCCATGTTGACGGTGTTTTTTCTGCTGCTAAGTCACTTCAATCATGTCCGACTCTATGCGATCCCATAGAAGGCAGCCCACCAGGCTCCCCCGTCCCTGGGATTCTCCAGGCAAGAACACTGGAGTGGGTTGGCATCTCCTTCTCCAATTCGTGAAAGTGAAAAGTGAAAGTGAAGTCGCTCAGTCGTGTCCAACTCTTAGCGACCCCATGGACTGCAGCCCACCAGGCTCCTCCGTCCATGGGATTCTCCAGGCAAGAGTTCTGGAGTGGGGTGCCATTGCCTTCTCCTTGTTGACGGTGTAGTCTCCACTAATTGTTGGAAATTCACTGGCCTTTGAGTAGTGGGCAGGAGTTTTACACTTGGCCCTTCGTGGGCTTTGGCCACAGGCTCACAGGAGCCCCTTACTCATTGTAAAGACTGCTCACGTGGGCCTTTTGATTAATTTCCCATCAGTCTGCCTAGAGGTAAATGTAGAGAGCCCATTTCATCCAACTCAAACAGGAGCTGAATCTCTGACTTTAAACAAGTGATGGCACTTTTCTGGGTTTTTGTTTTCTCCCCTGTAAACAGAGGGTGACTAAACTAGAAAACACAAAGTCCTTTTAACTCCAGGGTCTCTGGTTTTGCAGTGTGATTTATAAATGAAAGTCTTGGCGTTTGGAGTGAAATTAAAGAGCAAAGATTTGGTATGTGGAGCTCTTCCACCTGAGCAAACACTACGCCCACTAAGTGTAAATTCCCACTGGTACGGAAAACAATAGACCACCCTTGGAGTGGGAGAGGGAAGGTTCAAGACATCACTGGGAGAGAAAGACCTCTTTGCTCAGCAGCAAATAACACGCCCACTGCCAGATAAGACAATCATTAAAACCCAGGAGAATGGGTAGCACAAAATAGACTATTACATGTAGTGTGAGAACCTCATCAAGGAACTAAATCAGCATGGTGGATAAGCTAGCACTACTTTAAAAAAAATACTACTCAGTCTCCTTGGTATATTTTGTAATGTTGGGGAGAATCTGGTAAATGTTTGGAAGAGAGGTCATGTACACATATAAAAATGCATGAGTATAAAATTCTTTCAGATGCTTCTCCATGGTTTTCTGACACCCCCTGCAAAACAAATTATTGATGGAAGAAAAAACACCAGACTGACTTCTAAGATCTGGGGGGTAGGACCCTCACACCAGGCCTACCAAGGGGGGATCACTGAAGCCTGCCCTGAGCAGAAACTGCAGTGGATGGTGAGGATGTGGTCTCCACAGAGGGTGGGCTGTAGAAGGAGCAGGCAGTGACCGTAGAGTCTAAGGACAAAAGGCCCGTTCCCAGTTTTGAGGGACTGCACACATCAATCAGTACTAAGCTTCTAATTGGACTTGGTAAGGAGAAGCTTCAGATCCAGATTTTATTGTATTTAGAATAATCCAGAAACATGACTTTCATTATACTTGAATTTTGTGGAATGTGTCATCCTGGTCACACAGAAAGTATTTCAGGAAATCTTCAAAATAACCCTGCCAGGCAGGCATTAGTATTTCCATTTTACAGATAGGAAAACAGAGGCACAAACCTGGGTAGTAGTTTTTCCCAAGTCCACAGCTCATTGTGGCAGAGTCGGTATTTAAATCCAGGACCATCAGATGACTATGCTCTTAAACGCTACATTTCACTATGTCTAGGGCATGAAGGTTTTATGAGTCTGTATATTTTTGTCCTCCTAGGAATCTTTGCAGGAAATTAAATCAAAAACCTTCTCTTATATCTCTTATATTTCCTTCTTTTCATCATCAATGACTTTGGATAGTCCCTAAAAGTTGATGGATAATGTTGATTTATAAGAAAGAGAAACACTTATTGACTGATCTTAGAAGATTCCTTGATTTTTATGAATTAAAAGATGATACCAAAAAAGAAAGAAAGAAAGAAAAAGAATCAAGGTCTATTAATGCATATATATGGAATCTAGAAAAATCATTCTATTGAACCTATTTGAAGGCCAGGGATAGAAATGTGAATGTGGAGAATGGACTTGTAGAAAGAAGTGGGGAAGAAGAGGGTAAGAAGAACTGAGAGGATAGCACTGCCATATATACACGACCATGTGTAAAACAGACAGCTAAAGGGAAGCTGCTGGAGAGCACAGGGAGCTCAGCTCTGTGCTCGGTGACGACCTAGAGGGGTGGGATGGAGGGGTGGGAGGGAGGCACAAGAGGGAGGGGGATATATGTATACATGTAGCTGAGCCACATTGCTGTACAGCAGAAACTAGCACAGCATTGTAAAGCAAGTATACTCCAATAAAATAAAGAAGCAACCAACCAGCCAACAAATAAAAACATATATTTGTCCAAGTTGTGGAAATTTAGAGAGTTTTTATTTTCCCCTTTACACTTAATATGTTCAAGAGTTCCTATAGTTGAACTTGTATTACATTCCATAACCAAACACAAAAGGTGTTATTTAAAAAGAGGAATAAGGTACTATACTTAATAACTGAAAAAAAAAAAGAGAAAAGAACCAGGGTCAAAATCAGTGAAGAAGGTTTAAGTTACTACACCCTTTGGATCAAAGAAAAATAGGAGACAACAAACCGTACTTACAAGGGGTTTTGCATTTGAAGATGACCAGAGAATTAACAGAAGAAAATAGGAACGATGCCAAATATCTTTGCTAAGGTTTACTATATGGTCAGATCAATTTCCAAGGCTTAGATGTCAAAGTCTGGCTTCATATATTTTATGGTCCTGGCTGCTTACCAAGTAAGACTCATACAAATAGTTACCGGGTGGTTGTTTTTGGTGAAGTGTAATTTTACAACAAAACTGAGTAGCCTTTATAACAAATGCACTATTGTCCTCTGCATTTTATTATGCAGTAGGTGAAATAACGACGTTAGTCGATGACTCTTCTACTGCTTTCTGAGATTTCTGCCTCTTTGGGATTGTGATTAAGGCAAGACGCAGAGATAGAATATTCCCCACACGTGGTGACTTCCTAGCTTTACCTGCCCTAACAGCTCATGGCTGTGTGTGGAGAAATCATTACCAGGAGTTTCAAGAAGGAAGAATGCAGTCTCTAAGTTCTAATTCCCTAGAGGATATCAAATGATCAGAAGGAAAACCATGAAGTCAGTTCAGCTTCTGACCCTAAACTTCAAAGAAAAAGAGGAGTGATAGAAATGTAAAGTTGTGGGAAGACATCGTGCGTACATTTAGAAATTTTTGTACCTAAATAGTCGTTTTCCCTCATCCCTCTAATGAGTGATTATTTATTTATTTCTGTTTTTTTAATTGGAGTATAATTCCTTTACAGCGTTGTGGTAGTTTCTGCTGTACAACATGAATCATCTATGTGTGTGTGTGTGTGTGTGTGCGTATATATCCCCTCTGTCTTGAGCCTCCCACACATCCTACCCGACCCCACCTCTCTAGGTCATCATAGAGCCCCGAGCTGAGCTCCTTGTGTTATACAGTAGCTTCCCACTAGCTATCTATTTTATACACGGTAATGTATATATGTCAATACTACTCTCGCAATTTGTCCCACCCTATTCTTCCCCTGCTCCATGTCCATAAGTCCATTCTCTACATCTGTGTGTCTATTCCTGTTCTGCAAATTGGTTCACCAGTACATTTTTCTAGATTCCATATATATGCGTTAATTATACGATATTTGCTTTTATCTGTTTGACTTACAAGTCATTGCTTTCTTAATACAAATTATATTATTGCTCGTTTCTAAGAGGACAATCCAGGCAGTTTTATAAATATCAGGATGGATCCGGCCCAAGTATAATTGTTTACACAAAAGCCCGAAGTGCCTTCAGCATCTGAGGCATTTGACTCCAGAGGCACGCGGCAGAACAGCCCAGCCTGAAGGTCCAAGGCACGCAAGAGCCAAGTGGCCTGTCGTGGCCCTCCAAGCAGCTTGACATGTCACTCTCCTCACAGAAACGCATGCCGCTTGTCATGACATTCTGAGTGCTATACGTTGCATCACGTGTATATAGTTACAATTTCAAATATAATTTATGATCAAACCAGTCATGAATGGGGGATGGATGAGCAAAGAATATAAATACATACTGGGTTCTGCCTAATTCCTTTTAAGCCTGTGGCCAAGCGGTACCCTCTGGTTCCCAGCCTCTCCCTTTCTCTCTGACCAGCCACCACTTAATATCGTTTAAGTCAATAATATGGTTATGAAGTCCCCATTCATAACTTAAAATGGCTGTGTACTTTGAGACTCAGAGCTAAAGCAAAAGACAAGTGTGCAGCTATTTTTACCCGGGGCACAGAGTATATGATTCATTAGTGAAAATTCTCATATGGTTTTTTGGTGAGATGAGGTATAATTTACCCAAAGTCCATAAACCAAGACCTTATTAGGATTACTTAACACTTAAACTTCCTCAACAGTGAGACTAAAAAGTCAATACTGATCCTCCTAAAAATGATCTGGTGACATGAATTAAAAGTCTAAAGAAGGTACATATCCTGTGGGAAACAGACTTATAAGAAAGAATCAGGGATGCTGTCCTCCAATATAAAACAAAAAGTTTAATATAAAAAGAACAAAACAAAATGAAAAGTTAAAAAAAAAAGAATCAGGGATACAGACAAAGATTTAAATATGAAGGTCCTTATCGAAGTATATTTTTAATAGAGAAAATTTGGAGTAAAAAAATCTAAGTATCCCATAATAAGAAAATAAAATGTGGTCTCTTTATGTGAAGGCATATTATGCAGTCATTAAAAAGCATGTCAGGAAAATTCTAATATCAATACACTGAAAATGAGCAGCCATGATTAGAAAATTAAAATATTAAATTTTATATATACTATGATCCTGATAATAAAATGTTTGGGCACAGAATAAATACTGAAAGAAAAAACAGTAAGTTACATTGGTAGTTTTGACTGGGTGGTGCTGATTCCGTTTTCATCACAATATTTTTCTGTGTTTTCCACAATGTCCACAGTGATCTTGTATTAGTTTTAATAAGCATAATATACAGTGCAAATTAAAGATATATCTGGATCATACAAAGCACTGCGCTAGATATAAAGCTGGAGCATAAAAGCTGTTTTGTTAATGTAACTTTTAAAGGAATGGTCCGTACATCAGCATCATACAGAAACTCAGAAACTCTCAACTATGTAAATTACTGATGGGCTCTAGGAGCTTTGACATGTAAATTACTCAAGATCTTTCCAAGATCGTCTCTACTGTGCTAAGGACATATTCTCATTGACAGAGGCTTACAGAATCCCTTTACTGGTATTCATCTGCCTGTCCCATAAAACATGACCTAGCAAGTCCCCTTCAGCAATTCTGAAAGAGGGACAGAGGGCCCCAGGTAATATGATGCACCCAGAGCGCATCTGCAGCTCTGACAGGTGCAAACAACGCCTCTCATCTAAATATAAATGGACTTAAGCAGTTTGGAAACAGTCTTTCCCACTTTCTATTCTGATCGAGCAAAAGAATGCTCTCTTCTTTAGTTCTGACTCTCTATGCTGGTTATTTTTTTATTTAGATTCACTTAAATTCAAAGAGAAGCAATGTTAGAACTCTAAGACGACAGAAAGAAAAGGATTTCCAAAATCTTGTGTGATTTGAACTGTTTTTGAAATTGTTAAGTTGAGGAGGAGATAAGGTATTAACATTTTTTAAAGTTTTCTGGACGAGCAAAAAAAAAAAAAAAAAAACTGATGTTAACACATGCAGAAGGAAAGACTATCTAGTATTTAAGCCAGAAAGAGGATCTGGTTTTTAATCAATGGAGTGGAAATTCTTTGGGGGAACATATAGAAGAACTCTGTGCCATTTCCAATTCCTGCCATTCTCTCTCCCATTACCCCTAAACGTTTTCTCCCCCTTCAGGATCCTGCTCAATGGTCACTTCTCAAAGGTCAGCCTTCTCTAACCCTCCCCTCTTCCCTCTCCCCCACTGACACACACACAGTCTTTCTTTTAGCTCCCCAGAGATCTGCCTTTCACACGTTCATTCCACATCATTATTTGTCAGTTTAAGAGCTTCTTGAGAGTAAGATAATATATCACTCATTTTTCCATTTCCAGCACCTAGGCTTAAGTTGGTTAATAGTGCACTATAGAACAAATGAACAAATGTGTAAGACACAGCTAAAAAGTCACAGATGAACCCAAGTGCAAGAATAAGACAGTGCTACCACTAACAACCATGAAAAAAGAGAAGTTTATGGATGATCATTGGCTATCCTTAGCCACTGGCTTCTTTTTATTTGGGGGAGAAGAATAGGCTTATTAAAGAATATTAAGGCTACAATTCAATGCCAGATATTAGAAAAGGAACTTGGTAAGCATTGACTAAAGGGTTGAAATTTTCCGTTTTCAGTTTCCCTCTTTGTTGCTAGAAAATGAAACCGCAAAGCAAGATTGTCTAAGGACCAGTACATCTCTCAGGTTCTGGGGTTCAGGACTGATATGAATTCTCCTGCAACAGTTCTCCAGAGCTTGCAACCCAGCTCTATTCCAATCTCAAAGACTGTACTCTTTTCAAACTCTTAGATGCCACAGTCCTACCTACCAAGACTGTGGTGTGCCACAACTAAGTTTAGCCCCACTCTCCTGGTTTGAAATAGTCACCTAAACCACAGGGGAAATTATTACCCATGATTTCCTAGATCTATGTAAGGAAGATACTTCCAAACCCAAATGCTATAAAATTGTATTTACTTGTCCCAACTCCTTCCCACTTGGGTTCAGATCACCCTTTACCTGCATATGTTTTGCAATACCTGTTGGCTCTTTATCTCTGCCCACTCCTCTAGCATGCTCCCTCCACTTGAGAAATGTAGGCAGCACTTGGCTTCATAAATTTTCAAACTTCTCATCAGCTAATAAAAGGGTGTTTAGAGTTGGCAAAGGAATTATTGCATAGGAATTTCATTTGCCAACTGCCTAGCAATAGTTAATTTCCCAGGTGGTCCTTAATTAGATTTATCCACTGAAAGAGAAGGAAGAGGACTAATGATCACCCTTCAGACAGGAAGACTGAGTCTGAGGAAGCTCTCTATAGCACCGAAGACTCCAACTACATTATCGTAATGGACCAGAGTTTTTGTCTTACATTGCTAGTAAAGTTAGAAGCTGCTTTTAAATCTCTTATAGCAGAAATTCCCATATGCTATGGTCAACATAATAAATTTTTATAAAGCTAAATATACGCAATATGAAGGGCTAGCCTCTACTGAGATTAGGCCCTTCCTGTATTTTGTTGTTGCTGTTAAAGAGTGTGTGCATGTGAACTCAGTAGTGTCCAACTCTTTGCAAACCCATGGGATTCTCCAAGCAAGAATAGAGTATTTCTTTCAAAAATAAAAGGTGGTAACAGAAGATGGTAGGACTTGTTTATGTTTTTAATTGGCACTTTAAAAAGCTGGTAATCCTATATTAATTTCCAAAATTCAATAAACCTGGAAAACTGGGATCCTCATCCCTAAAGTGGTTAGCTCAGAGCTGGTCACCAAGGAAATGATATCTATGACTGCTGCTGCTGCATGCATATTAAATTGATCTCATATGGGTGGAGGGGCTTCTAAACTCTATTCTAAACTCATCATTCTCTACAGATCTCAAGCTGAAGCCCAGAGATCAAGGAGGCCCTGTAGATACAGGTTGAATCCGTTCATACAGATTCAAGTTAGGTAGTTTCCTCGGAAATATACCTACCTGCTGCTGCTGCTGCTGCTGCTGCTAAGTCGCTTCAGTCATGTCCGACTCTATGCAACCCCATAGACAGCAGCCCACCAGGCCCCTGTCCCTGGGATTCTCCAGGCAAGAATACTGGAGTGGGTTGCCATTTCCTTCTCCAATGCATGAAGATGAAAAGTGAAAGTGAATTCGCTCAGTCGTGTCCGACTCTTAGCGACCCCATGGTCTGCAGCCTACCAGGCTCCTCCATCCACGGGATTTTCCCGGCAAGAATACTGGAGTGCGGTGCTGTTGTTTTCTCCAATACCTACCTGAGAAACCCTCAACTATTATGCAATATTCTGAGATGGGTATTGGTCCTTTGCCTCAATAACAACTTTATTAAAAGGATTTTACTGTATTCCATTCACAAGGACACCCGGACGGTGATCGGCACAAAGCAAGCGTTCAGTAATTACTTATTTTCAACAGTATCCTAGAAGCTGGGGATACTGATCCCGACAAGGCTCCACCTAAAACGGAGGGAAACACATTTGGCATTCTCTCCGGGCTCCTCTGGGCTCCACGTGTGATGGAGGAACTAGCGGTCACCTGTGAACCCCGTGGCTGAAGAGTAAGACGAAGGCGGGGCCGACGGGACGGGTGAATGGCTCTGCAATCCCGTCCGCGCGCGTAGGGTGACTTTTCCCGGCTAGGACTTTGCCTAGGCAGTAGGAACTGTGCCAGGCGCCGGCGTCCAGCCCTCTGGCTGTAACGGGATGCCGTGCAGCAGGCAAGTGCCTCTGCCCCCTGGCGCCCGTTCCCCCCGGCTTCGGATGAAATTGTGACCCACCGCCCTCTTCCCAGCCCTTGGAACCCGGCCCTATCGCTCTGGGCGCGCAGCCTATCACGTGGCGCGGCGGTGCTGGGGAGGTGGGACCGCGGCTCCGCGGTTATTGGTGGACGGCGCGAGTCTCGGGCGCGCCCATTGGCTGCGGGGGGCGTTCTCGGGAAAGGGGGGTCTGGGAAGGCGTCCCGAGTGGGGAGAGGTGGCCTGAAAGTTAAAGGGAGCCGCGCGGCGGCTGGAAGTTAGAGTCCCAGGTGAGGGGCCGCAGGGAGGAGGCGGGAGGGCTGCTGTAGCGCACGGACGGATGCGGCTGCCCGCGGAGGGCGCCCACCTGAGCCCCGGCCCCCGCTCCTGCTGTCGCCGCCGCTGCCCCTGCCACCCTGGCTGGGATGCTGCCGCAGGCTGGCGCCTCCGCACCTCGGGGCTTATGAGCTGTACCAGGTACGTCCCCCACCAAGCCCTCAAGGCCCGGTGCCCGACCGCAGAAACGGCGACGAGGGCACGCATTAGGGACCCTCTCTGGTTCCTGCCTCACACACTTTCTCAGGCCAGCTTGCAGTTACACTGTGGGCATGGGACACTCTAGAAGGGCTTGAGGAAACTGTTGCTTCCTCGTGGAGAGGGCAATGCAGGGACCAGAGGTTGGATGGAGCCTGGCGGGACCCACGTGATGCACCGATTGGGGGTCCTGGCCAGGATGGGAGGCTGGGGCTGGGAGTCCAGACGACTCTTAGTCCCTACTGTGCCGAATTCGAACCTGACACTAGGCTTTTCCGCCTGGGAACCGACAC
Source organism: Bos grunniens (assembly GCF_055505025.1). Lineage (NCBI taxonomy): Eukaryota > Metazoa > Chordata > Mammalia > Artiodactyla > Bovidae > Bos > Bos grunniens. The sequence continues at coordinate 26,859,029 of NC_141191.1, read as the reverse complement.
TCCTAGAGCTGAGCCCTGGGATCTTGAGCAGAAGGGAAAGTCGCTGCGTCTCTCACCCCGCCTCGATTGCCCGTTACAACGTAGGGAAACACACTAGGTGATCTCTCAGGTCGCCGAGGGCTACGGGACACGGAGCGCACCGGCGGCTGGGGCCACTCGGAGCCGAGCCACCTCGGGTCCCCGGCCCCCAGACGGGCCGTCCTGGGCCGGCGGGGTCGAGGTGGCCGCGCGGGGACGCTCTCGCGGCGCCTCTCCGTCCGGGGTGGCCCCGCCGCCCCGCCCTGGTGTGATAACTAGGGCTCCTCCTCCTCGTCGTCTTCCTCCCCCTGCCGGTCACAACTCCGGGAACCCAGCCCAAGCCCTGCCTCCCGGACACACACCGAGGCTCACGTAGTCTGGTGGCGGCAGCCTCCCCTGCCACCTCCCTCCGGGTTCTCCGATGCAGCGAGCCAGCTGGAAAGGGGGCTTCCCCGCGGCCCCACAGGTGGGTTCCCGCCCGGCGAAGGATCTCTGGGAGGGGTTGGGAGCGGGGTGCAGCCCGGGCCTGGCTGGACCCAGGAGACAGTGACCTGTGGGATCTTCGAAGCCAGGACGCCCCGGCCTGCCCCTGTGTCCTGTTCCTGTCCGTTTTGAGTCCAGAAAAAGAGGTGTGGAAGCGACTCAGTGCAAAAGAGGGAGCAGAGAGCCCAGAACATACTAGAAGGTTTGGGCTCTCTCCTGGTATTGTTTGCTGCAGAAGAGGAGAAAATTGAGAACTTGGAGAGTTGCTAGAAGATGTTGGGGCCTGTGGTGTGTGTGGCCAGGCCTCCCTGGGAGACCCACGGCCCAGGAGAAGCCAGAGGAAGGCCTTCAGGCTGGGGTGCAGAGGAGAAGAGGAAATGGTTCATTTGGCAGGGTTGTCCAGGAGCCAAGACTAAAGTGAAGACAGCTGGAGGATTTACCCCAAAAGTAAAGTTGAGGTATTTAGGGAAAAGTTAGTGGGAAAAGAAGAACCATCAGGCAATATCAGCAACCCAGAATGTCAGAGCTCAGAGGGATCTCAGGGGAGAAGCTCAAGCCCAGAGAGTTTGAGTAATTTGCCCTGAGTGCTACAATGGCACCCCACTCCAGTACTCTTGCCTGGAAAATCCCATGGACAGAGGAGCCTGGTAGGCTGCAATCCATGGGGTCGCTAAGAGTCGGACACGACTGAGCGACTTCACTTTCATGCATTGGAGAAGGAAATGGCAACCCACTCCAGTGTTCTTGCCTGGAGAATCCCAGGGACGGGGGAGCCTGGTGGGCTGCCGTCTATGGGGTCGCACAGAGTCAGACATGACTGAAGTGACTTAGCATAGCATAGCCACAGCAACGTGTAGGCATTCCTAGGCCAGTGTGCTGTATTTCATATTGGACACTTCTAGATGCAAACACTGTGCCATTTTAACTTATCTCTTTCCTATAACATGCAACCTCATCCACAGATATTTATCTCAGAGATGCTTTGGATGGCAGTGACAGAATAGAGGAGTCCAAGTGGCATCTAGGGCTGCGAATAACAGCCCCATGGTCAGAGTACCATGGGAAAGATGCCAACTTTGTTCACACTATGGCAGCCAAACCTTTTGGGAGCAAATAGAGAAATGCCAAAGGCGTAGGTGGCCACATCTTTAAAGCAAAAATTATACCTGGTAACTTGGTTGTCAACGCTTACCTTCACAACGTAGCTTCAGTGTTCCTGGTGAGTTATTGGTGCGTCTGATATTTCTGTCTTTTCTTATCAGAGTGCAAGAGAATGGGGGAGGCAATGTGTTGGCCTCAATACAAAAGAAAAAGATTTGCCTTCTATAAAAGGCACAGCCAGAGAGTCAGTAGTTCAGCTGCTTGAAACTGTGAAGGTTATAGGGTTATTTTCTGTACAAGTTGATAGATTTTAGAGAAGAATCACCATTACACGTAACCCTTGCCAGCTGTCTTGAGAGGGTGTGTTGTTTGTTACTAGTGGAACAGGGAAAACTTTTATGCAAAACTCTCCATGTTCTTTCTGATTTGCATGGAGTGTTAGGGTTTGTCCTCTTTTTGACCAGAAACACTGAAATGTACCCTTAGACACGTCCAGTCTCTCATGGGGCAAGACTGATCTCCTAGGCATCTATTTGGAAGCAAAAGTTTTGAGAATCCCTGCTGGTCTGAGTAACAGCTACTCACAGTCTCGTGACCTTGTCCTGCAAAGAACTGGTATCCAGGTCCGATGTCATCTCTGCTGGTTCAGTTGTGTGTCCACATCTCCTTCTGGTTTTTTTTTCCCTGACCAACCTTGGTGACTCATATTACCTGGCTTGGGCGAGGGAAAGGGCAGAGCTCCCAAAGAGTCTCTCATAAGAGAGGGCGTGAGTACAGCCCAACGCATCCTGTGTTGGAACTGATCATTTTCATGCCATTTAAGGATTAAAGCACCTATCCAGGTGCCTGCCTTTCAGGAACTTAGGAAGCTCTGATTACCTTGCGTGTCTCCAGTGACAGGAGTGTGTCTGGGTGTTGGTCATCGTGGTCAGGGTCCATCAGGGAGTTTCTGAGCAGAAGATCAGGAAGGCTTACACCAAACCAGCACTTTGGTGCACCAGTTCTTGGAGAATGATCTGGTGAATAAAAACTAGAATCTACCTGTGAGGACAGACAAGGGAGCCAAGAGTCAGACTTCACCCTCTGTTGAGGCCACAGGGGTTAGTGACCTCCCCTCCAGCGCTGGCGACACTGAAAAAGTGAAGGGATTCTGGGCCGGAGCCCAAGAGGAACACCTGGGCCCCCAGGTGGTTCACCTTCCTTTTGCCTTTCATGGAGAAAGTCACACAACCAATTCCACTCTGGAAAGTGCCAGTGGAATTGTTTGTTTAGTTCCAGTCCACCGTGCCAGTGGAGTCTGGCTCTGACTCCAGCCTTACCTCCTTAACCCCCCAACCCCCTGTTCTTAAAGCTCGGTGATAAAAGGGATCCCAGGGGTACATTTATACCTCTGGGTCCAAATACTGAAACTTTACCAAGGCTTTCAACTAAGCCTCTCCAACTGGCGGGGTTAGAACTTGAGAGCAATTGCAGTTGACTGCAAGTGTGCAGGAGAAGGCAATGGCACCCCACTCCAGTACTCTTGCCTGGAAAATCCCATGGACAGAGGAGCCTGGTAGGCTAAGAGTCAGACACGACTGAGTGACTTCACTTTGACTTTTCACTTTCATGCATTGAAGAAGGAAATGGCAACCCACTCCAGTGTTCTTGCCTGGAGAATCCCAGGGACGGGGGAGCCTGGGGGGCTGCTGTCTATGGGGTCGCACAGAGTCGAACACGACCGAAGCGACTTAGCAGCAGCAGCAGCAAGTGTGCAATTGCTTTTGCTGATCTGCTTGTGTCAGAATTCTGTTTCCAAAATATTTTGAGAGCTCCCCAATCATTTTCTAATGATCTGTTTTAAGGTGGTGCGGGAAAGCACGTAGAGAGCCTGCAGTTGACCTTGTGCTGACTCAGGCCAGGAGGAAGCTGCTGTGGCCGAGGAGGAACCCTTCCTCCCTTAGTTCATACCCAGGTTGTCAGGGGTGGGCAGAGGAGGAAGGGCTGGGATATGTGGCTTTGCCTGCTGTTTGGTTATTTTTAATTAACAATTCATTCAAAAAACAAAAGCTACCTGTGTTAAAAGTAGAACTGAATGATTCCAATGCATTCTAACAGAGTTTTGCAATGAACAGAGGAAAAGAAAAATTGAATTACTTTTTAGGCATAGGGTTTTTTGGTGTTTGTTTGTTTTACATTGAACCCCTTAGTGAACCCCCCACTGACATTTTTTTTTTTTAAAGCTGTCTTGCCCAGTTCCGTCAGAACTTGCCTTTCCAGAACAATTGCATGGGTGTAAACAAATATAATAGCCAATTTGCTCCTAAAATTTTCACTTGTTTCACTGTGTTAGAGGAGAAACAGTAACACAGATATCCTTTAAAATGCATCTTGATGGCTACTTTCTGGCTATAAATTAAGATAAAAACATTTAGAAAGGTTGGGCCATTTCAGACTAATACAGGTACTTGTGTTTATTGTTTTGTCTCTGAACGTGTGGGTTTCTCCACTTGGTCATTACTAAGTGATTCCTGCATCCCGAGGAAGTGCTGTTTTTGTTTGTTTTGGAAAATGGGATCAAACCCAATATGTCTTCATACTTTCTCATTTTTCTTTATATATTTGATCATCAAAATCAAGCTGAAGAGCAGATATTATTTATGGGTCTGGTATTGTATGTGAGACCAATGATCTCCACTCTTGTCAGAAGATGAGCAACATTTTGCCAGTCTTTCTCCTGAACTACCATCATCAATCCACAGCACAGCAACCCCCATGGAGGGGAGATGAGGGGAGGCCTGAGAGTTGGTACCCCAACATACCACCACACACTGTTGCCACACTAGAGCCTTTGCCATGCAGGAAGATGTGATTGGCAACTAATCCAGATCCTGTGTTCTGTGATTCTCAGACCAAAGATTTTAATCCAGATTTCATCACTGACTTCTTCAGTTAGCCCTTTGGAACTGTCAAATCAGGATATCAATTTGCCATGGTAAATAGAAATTCAAATAGCTTGGCTCTAGTGTGACAATAGTGTTGGGTGAATTTTGGCAAATCTTAAGATATCTGAGATGTTTTACTATATTCATTCTTTTTACTTGGTTAGAGAAGTTCTATTATTTTAGAAAAGATAAGACAGTACAAATCAGGAAAACAGAAATTTCCTGAAATCCCATCACCTTGATATTTTGGCAGTTTTAAGTATATCTCTAGTCTTTATTCTGTGCATATATGTAATAATTTTGCCCTACAAGTCTAGTCTTTCTGTATAATTTTATCTTCTCCATTTTTTACATTGACAGTGAAAGTGAAAGTCACTCAGACATGTTCGACTCTTTGTGACCCCATGGACTGTATAGTATAGACTTGATTGTATAGATTGTACAGACTGGACTGTATAGAATTCACCAGGCCAGAATACTGAAGTGGGTAGCCTTTCCCTTCTCCAGGTTATCTTCCCAACCCAGGGACCAAACCCAGGTCCCCTGCATTGCAGATGGATTCTTTACCAGCTAAGCCACAAGGGAAGCCCAAGAATACTAGAGTGGGTAGCCTATCCCTTTTCTAGCAGATCTTTCTGACCTCAGAATCAAACCAGGGTCTCCTACATTGCAGGTGGATTCTTTACAAACTTAGCCATCAAGGAAATCCATGTTTTACATTAATCTTATATTATGAATTTTTATGCCTTTTAAATATTTTTTACAAATAATGATTTTAATGATGATATAAAATTGTATCACATGAATATAGTGTATTTGATTTAATCGGCTACCTGTTATTGGTCAGTTTATTTTCTCACATTTCTCCCTCCACTTAATGTTGCATTGAACAATTTAATACATTAATCTTCATGCATTTTAAATTATTCCCTTAAGTTTAACACTTGTATGTGATATAAGAATCTGAAAATATAAGATTTAGAAATTTTGTGCCATTTGGACTAATACAGATATTTGTACTATCTTTTGAAATTCTTTCCTAACTCATTAGGTAAAAACAGGCACTATTTTCTAATCTAAATTTCTTAAATTATTTATAGTTTTGACATTTTGCATATTTATAAGCCACTTTTAAATTTCTTCTATGAATTTTCTATTTGTGCTCTTTGCTCATTTTTCTACATGGAATATTTGACTTTGTTATTATTTTATAAAATCTCTTTATATATTAAGGTATTAACACTTTGCTGCCATGCTTTTTGGAAAATATTTCCCCAGTTTGTCTTGTTTTTTTTTTTTTTAGTTTTACTTACTTTATTCCCTTATAGAAAAAACATGGTTTTTATGAAGTCAGATTCATGTAATCTTTAGCATGATTCTCTTTGCTTTTTATTCTTACAGAGGCTGTTTTCACTGTAGAAAAAAAAATTATTCACTGATATGAAAAGTTTAAAAATACTAAATTTCTGGCACTTTTTAAAAAACATACTAGAATATAAAAATCTATTGTACATTGAATGAAGACAGGTTGGGGTCTGTCTTCACTACTGAATCTAGGGTCTGGCATCATGCCTGGCACATAGCAAACGACAATCAGTATTTGTGGGAGGAATTAATTTCTTTTTATTGGATGAAAGCAGGATTTACCAAACTGTGTTCAGCAAGGTGCTCCACAAAAAATGGAGGCTTCCCTCATTAGGAATAAGTTTTGGAAACTCCACAAACAGCATGCGCTTTTCATTATTCCCCACAATCATCAGTGCACTGAAGGCCTCAAGAAGTCCTGACAGGGAATCCCATGAACTGGTTTTAAGACCAGTGGTTCCATACTTCTTTGGTTTTAACCTTGGGCCTCTCCCCCTGCCCACCCTCCACTTATACGCTTTTAATCTCCCCTGAAACCACGGTCACACTGGACCACCCTTGAGTTAACAATGAGCTGTGGCCACGTGGGCGGAGATGAAGGCAAACGCAGCTTGCCAGTCCCTGTTGGAAGGATGAATCTGAATGTCTGTCTGACCTCCTTTCTGTTTCTGTCTTTCCTCTTGGCCAGGGTTCTAGCGTGTTCCTCTAGCCCCGTGATGGCCGTGGACATCGAGTGCAGGTACAGCTGCATGGCCCCCTCCTTGCGCAGAGAGCGGTTTGCCTTCCAGATTGCCCCAAAGCCAAGCAAACCTCTCAGGCCTTGTATTCAGCTGAGCGGCAAGAATGAAGCCAGTGGGACGGTGGCCCCGACGGTCCAGGAGAAAAAGGTGAAGAAGCGGGTGTCCTTCGCCGACAACCAGGGGCTGGCCCTGACGATGGTCAAAGTGTTCTCCGAGTTCGATGACCCGTTAGATATTCCGCTGAACATCACCGAGCTCCTGGACAGCATCGTGAGCCTGACAACAGCGGAGAGCGAGAGCTTTGTGCTGGATTTCTCGCAGCCATCAGCGGACTACCTGGACTTCAGAAATCGGCTTCAGACCGACCACGTGTGCCTGGAGAACTGCGTTCTGAAGGACAGGTCCATTGCAGGCACCGTGAAGGTGCAGAACCTCGCGTTCGAGAAGACGGTGAAAGTCCGGATGACCTTTGACACCTGGAAGAGCTTCACAGACTTTCCCTGTTGGTACGTGAAGGACACGTACGCGGGTTCAGACAAGGACACGTTCTCCTTTGACGTCAGCTTGCCTGAGAAAATTCAGTCTTACGAGAGGATGGAGTTCGCCGTGTGCTATGAGTGCAATGGACAGACGTACTGGGACAGCAACAAAGGCAAAAACTATAGGATCATCCGGGCGGAGCTGCAGTCTACCCAGGGAACAGCCCAGCCGCCAAACGGACCAGATTTTGAAATAGCCTTTGACCAGTTTGGAAGCCCTCGGTGTTCCTACGGTCTGTTTCCGGAGTGGCCTAGTTATTTAGGATACGAGAAGCTTGGGCCATACTACTAGTGACAGCCTGGGATGGAGCCGGGCTCAGTGGGTGCGGATGAGCCGAGCTGCAGTCGTCCTGAGATGGAGAGGGAAGCCCGGAGAAGAGCTGAACTGCCATCATACACAGTTTTGAAAGTAAAGGATCCTAGTCACTTTTCTCCTTCAATCAGCCAAGACAGCCAGGTTTTGATCACAGAACTGGGTTCACGCTTGGAGGAGATGGCTGTGATGGTCCGTTTGGCAATGACGGTCTGTCTGAGCAGGATGATGCTGGAAAGGGTCTGGACGGGACCCAGGCTTGTGGGCAGCCCTGGCTAGGCCAGAGGATGTTGGCTCAGTGATAAGGAGTCCCTCTCCTCTTGGGTGTGGGAAGTCAGTCCCCTGGCAAGCCCTCGGTCCTCCCCGTGGCCCCTCTTCTGGGGGTCTTCACCACCCAGCCGGGGCCTTCTCACCTGTTGCATGGGCTTTACACTTTATCTCTGCATTTTTTGTGCACTTGGTTTTCTTCCACAGTTCAGCTGCTGTTCAGGAAAAGATGATGCAGGCCGATCAACTTGTGATGGAGACGGGCATTTCCTCTTTCTGACCCTGTTTTGACAGCCCAGCAGAGAACGACACACCAGCAATGGGAAGTCAGCTGGCTCCTGGGCGGTGTCACCAATGGTGCACTAGGCTGATGCCAGCAGGACAGGCATGAATGGGACGCTTAGCTTCTCCTCTTGGCTTTGGGGGAGCTTTCTAAGCCCTCGCTCTTACCCTGAGTCACCGGACAGCTTGGTTACAAGACTTGTTGTAACTTGCTCAGCTGGCTTGCCCGTGTCTCTTTCTTCACAAAAGGATTTTAGAATCTCTTTTCCTGGAGAGTCATCATTTACGCCATGTTTGGGACGTTTGGATTTGCAGATTCAATATATCCTCCACACCTCCAGAAAACATTTGGTTGTATTTTGACTCTGATTTACAACATCCACATTGTAAACAACACTTTACCAGCCCCCACGGACTTTGATTTGGTAGTTCTTATTTATGGTGTGTGGGTGTGGAAAGGGATGGGGAGAAAAACCTCATCAAGTTCTCAGATTTGATTTTTACTGTTTGCCAACTCTGAAGTATCATAGACTCATTGTTCTTAACCACATTGGACTAAAACATTAAAAGTCTGTTGGTTCACCCTGTTGTGAGATTCCTGGGACTTTCCTCATCCAATGGATCCCCAAATCCTGTGATTTTTCTTGGGCAAGATTCATTGGTACTTGGGAGTGTTTAAAAAGTACTTTTATATGTGTATTTGTAGAAGGTTTGGGTTTTGTTTTTATTTTCAGAACTTAATTAAAGGACCGCCTCGTTTTTCTTCTGCCTGATCTTACTAAAGCGAGGTCTTCCTAAGGGGAGGCAGGAGACGGGATACCCCACTCCCTAGATCTGGGGACACAGACCTTGGACTCTGCACGCAAAGAGCCTTCTTTTGCTTGCATTCTCCAGATCAGTTGGAAGAGACCTCCTGGTTTCTGTGGCTTTTGTAAATCAGCATTGAGCAGATCTCGAGTGTCTTGGCTCCTAGAGTTTTGTGGTTGGGTTTATTTTTTTTTCTTTTCTTTTTGAACTTTAAAATGTTTTGATTTTTTAAAATGCTCTTAAGTGGTGTTCCATAGAGTTCTTATCCCTGAAACCGGCTGTGATTAGTCTGCAACGTAGTGCTTAATTTTTTATGTCTCTCCCCCGTGGCCAGTGCTGGGGGATTACATGCTAATAAAATTTAAGGGACAATCACATTTTTTTCTTATGCTGACATTGGGCAGAACTAGGTTTTATGTAAGCATGTCTTACATCCAGTACACAGACAAGATTCTCTATATTATAAATCTGGTGATCAGAATTGTTATACAAGAGTGTAAATCTACACCATTTGGAAGCAAACCTAATTTTATACGGGTCATGAATTTATTTTGCTTTAAGAAGTCCCCTCCCTGCTGTAGTTTATGAAAGGTACAAAGTGTGCTGTCATTTCCTTATGACTAGATCGTTCTCTGTTAGTAAGAAAAATGCCCCAAGTGACTTCTGTATGGTTTTCAGTCATTGTGATCTGAAGGCATTCCCGTGTCAAAATTTGAAATATGGTAATTCAGTGATAAGTATCTCTTTCAAAACAACCACAAACCCTCCCCCTACCCTTCTTTCCTCCCAGCTCACCCCAGCTTTTGTGCTGGGGGCACTGGTTGCAAACCCCCTCACCAGCGCACCTGGGTTGCTCACCCCACCGGGCAAGTCCTTACCTGCTGGCAAAGAAAGACCCTTCTCTGACTAAAGCGAGTGCCTGCCCTGGCTCCCCAGCAGCATTGTCAGGCAGTGAGGTTTTGGCCTCTGAAGAGCACTATCTCCTCTTCACCAGTCAGTCTCCTTTTGGGCTTCCCACATGGTGCTAGTGGTGAGGAACCCACCTGCTAATGCAGAAAACTTAAGACAAGTTTGAGCCCTGGGTTGGGAAGATTCACTGGAGGAGATCATGGCAACCCACTCCAGTGTTCTTGCCTGGAGAATCCCACAGACAGAGGAGCTTGGCGGGCTGCCGTCCATAGAGTCATAAAAAGTTGGACACTACTGAAGTGATTTAGCACACGCATGCTGTCTGCTTTGGGGCCAGTTCTCTCCCAGGATACCAACAGCTGGCCTCAGGACCTGCTCCCAGGGGCTCTCTCCTCGGTTCCTAACTCACCAGCAGTAATATGTCCACACACTTCAGAAAGGGACAGGTTTCTTATCTGGAGACATGACTGTAGCCTGACCTGTAGGTCTGACTGTCTTGGTTATAATGACAAGTGGCCCCTTCCCAACTCGCCCCCGCCACCGCCCCCCCAAAGGACCAGCCTTCTGCCAGTGGTGCAGCTGTCCAGGGGCGGGGAGGCAGCTTCATTTCTGTTTCACATTTATTCCCCCATATGTCCTGGGGAGCGTTTGCAAATTAGGTGCAATAAATAAACTAGGTGCTCTAAAGATAGATTTTATACAATAAGCTTTCAGTGTTTCTTGGAAGATGGCAGCATTTGGGCAAGACTGTTTGTTTTTTTCTTCAAGTGTTCTTGTTACAGGTGAAAAACAGTGAAGTTACGTAGTTCTCCAGAGATTAAAATGATTTCAGAGTCAGGGTAGAGTGTATTTTCTAAGATTGAACGGTGGCAAAACATTATTCTTTCAATGTTTTTTCTAAAGATGTAAATTTTAAACTGCTAAAAGAATGTTTTGGGGTTTTGATCTTTGCTTATTATTTGACATTTTTAAAAACAAGCATTACTTGTAGTCACTGGGATACTAAATGACTTCTCTCTATATATACATATGTGTACAAACCCCCCAAAAGTATTGGCTCACTTTTCAGAAGAGCCGTGGGCTAGGGTTTCCCTCTTAATGGACAGTGAGTGAAAACTTCAGTATCCTTCCGTCAAAGCCCTTGACAGGATGTGATTTGCTAGAGAAAGCACCATGGCTTCTGCCCTGGGAGGTCCTGACGTCCTCGTCTTTCCTGAAATGACCACGGACATTGGGGCTAAGATGTTATACTTACAGTGGGATCTCTCAGGTCATCTGAAGACACTTTGCCAGCGTATCTTCACTTCCTGAAGTGGGACACATCTGAACGAGGAGGGACAGACAGCCGTGCAGACGGGCAGCTTTTCCTTGTTAGGGTTGTAAAGCATTGGAGTGCAAGTTGTAAAGCTGTGGATGCTTTTAGTCTTGTTTATCAGTTTCTAAAGTCGGCTGGACCTGTGAGGACTCCAAGAACACAGCTGTGGTGGTGGCAGTCTGCTCTTACTTCTATGTGAATGTAGAACCGGAGACTCAACTTCATTTTCATGCCTAAAAGTGCCTTGTCGAGAAAGTTCCACAGGTTTTTTTTTTTTTTAATACATATTTTTGTACAAAAAGGGGAAATGCACTTTAAAAATCACAAGAATGGATGCCTTGTGTGTAGTATAAGAGAGTGGTTTGTTTGGATCTCAAATGCAAAAATGTAATAAAGGTAGAAAACCCAAAATGGAAAGTGTCCTATTTTAAAACTGACTCTCTTACAGTCAGAGGTTGGGGAGGAACATTTTCAATCAGTGTGTTTCCACATATAGAAAGCCAGTTTCCAAAAGGGCTAGGACACAATCAGTGGCTAAGCTGAAAAGCTGGAAGATGCAGAGAAAGGAGTAATTGCTTTTTAAGCTGTTAAAGCAGCCAAGGCTGATTACAACTAAGAAAGTGATTGCCAGGGAAGAGGAACAGGGGCCTGAGTTGTTATAAATCGTTTTTAATGATCTCAGGGTAGATCTCTTCCTACCCTCTCACTTGCTCTTGAAGAGTATTTTTGGTTTAATGTATGCAACAGTGGGAAAACTAATAAGCAGCTATCATAACTTGGAACTGTTTAATCAGACAGACTTTGCAACCAGCAAACCACACAGCTCCTAGTGGGGCCCTGCCTCCAAGGGGTGCAGGACATTCACCCTAAGTAAGAGTTCAGAGATGTTTTATTTCAAAGTTCAGAAGATGGGATGCAGGCGAGGTCAACTGCTGCCAGATGTTTCCTGCCAATCAGTCTCAGCTACAGGGGAAAGGCAGTGGTGTTTCTGCCGTAGAAAGAGTATTTTCAGTCTTAGCACCTGGTCAATAAGTGCCCAAAGTGAGCTACAAGCGTAACCATCTTTCTCAAGCCTGGCAAACACTGCCCACGTTTTGGCTTTCCAGAAATAAGGGGAAAAAAGAACACTTGTTTTTATGAATGTCGACTTGAGATACAATGTGGTTTTCATAATCATTACATAATTCTCATTTGTGAGATGGACATTCAGGAGATATCTAGAGTAAAAAGAAACAAGGAAAGAAAAAAAAAAAAAAAAAGCCAAACCAGTTTTCTAGAGCAACATCCCCAGAATAGCAAATATCCAGCTCTGTGAATAATTCAATGGAATATTTGTTGCTCATGGGCAAGGCCATTTCTAGGTACTGTTTCTTTTTTTTTTTACCTTCAGTTTCGGCTGTACCGGATGCAGGGTCCACGTTGCTGCCTGCGGGCTTCTCTAATCGCAGTGATCCGGGGCTACTCTCTAGTTGCAGAATACGGGCTTCTCACTGCAGTGGCTTCTTTTGTGGAGACTGGGCCCCAGGCAAGCAGGCTTCAGTAGTTGGGAAACATGAACTTAGTTGCTCAGTGGCATCTTCCCGGACCAGGGATCAAACCTGTGTCCCCTGCATTGGTAGGCGGGTTCTTACCCATTGTGCCACCAGGGAGGTCATCTAGGCACTATTTCTACTCAACCCTGTATGAGACAGTCATGTTTTAGGTGAGTCCTCTAGGAGCCGTGGAAACTGGTACTGCCAGGGTATCAGTAGTGGGTAAGCCTGGCGCCTGGCCTTGACCCTGCCGCCCCCTGTCAACTGCTCTGCTGAAGGGGTTCTGAGTATTTTTAGCAGGAATAAGGTAACCAGGGGCTCTGGCAGTGCCCTGAGTACTTCTTAGAGTTGGCCAACATGTTTGCTTTTAAAATGCTTCTAAATATAAACTTGTAAGAAGTGCCACGTACACTTTGCATTCTTCGTGAGGATCACAGGAACAAGAGCATTCCAGACGACGGTGTGGTCGGAAAACCATCAGTGTTCACGCTGGAAGGGCTATCTGGGAGCTCTTTTTATGGATTAAGAGACAAAGGCCCTTGGTGTGTTCCCAAGAGTCACAGAGCCAGTTGGTGACAAAGCTGAGTGGACTGCACATGAGAGTCTCTTTTTCTTTTTCCAAGAACTGTCCCCCAAAACTGGAGCCTCTCTCATGGAACCGAGACTAAAATTCTGAAAAGACATTCCTCGTGCTAGAAAGATGTGATTCCCTGGGGAGGCATGAACACCTGCATCTTTTTTTTTTTTTTGGCTGCACCCCGTGGCTTACAGGATCTTAGTTCTCTGACCAGGGATCAAACCCATGCCCTTCCTGCAGTGGAACCGCAGAGTCCTAGCCACTGGACAGCCAGGGAAGGCCCTGAACACAAGGGGCATATGGCAAGGACCATTGACCACGTGGAAGCATGAAGGTCAACATTAAAAGATTTGGGTATCCTAGGGCCTAGCTGGACAGCAGGGTGTGATTGATCGTAGGAAACCGCCAATGGGCCCCATCTACCCACTCATCTAAGGATTCGGAGCCCACACTGCCTTCCACCTGTGGCCCAGGACCCCCTAACCCTCATTTCTTCCCCTGTGACATCACCCATTCCTGGAGAGGAAACAAGTAATCTCAACAGAGGTCTTCGTCCACAAGGGGTTCTCCGGTAGGTGACACTCCCCAGACACTTCCCCAGTATCAGACCCAGTGCCAGACTTGAGTCGAGACAAGGTAGGAAGGGGATGCCTAATACTCAGTCTTCTTTGGAGCCAAAGACAACAATGATCCAGGACCCTGGGCCTCGACGCCAAATGCAAGATCAGGTGGCTAGATCAGGGCTTGGCAGCCTTTTCCCATAAAGGGCCAGATAGTCATTATATTAGGATTTGCACATCATGTTTACCTATGTCACTATTCTTTAAAAAAAAAAAAATATATATATATATAATAACCATTCTCAGCTGTGTTCCAAAAGCAAACTGGCCAAGGGCTGTAGTTTGCTGACCCTGGTTGAAGAATCACATAGAGTGAGCCCTCAGAGGAGACTTGTAGCCCCTCAGCTGAGGCCTGGAGTCAACTTTCTAGTTTGTTTGTTTAAACACCATGTAATTTATGGTCTAAACTGGGATGCTTTTCAGAATGAATGGGGGGCTCTGAATGACCCTGGAGAACTCATGGAAACCAGCAGCTGGGCAAGCCCTGCTGTGTCAGGCCTGCCAGGCTCACCTATCCTAGACTTGAGGATCTCCTTAGACCTCAAGGAACTCCAAAAGCCCCAGCCATGGAACTTATGGAACTTCCCTGGCTGTCCAGTGATTAAGACTACTTGCTTCCAATGCAGGGGGTACAAGTTCAATCTCTAGTTAGGGAACCAAGATCCTGTATGCCACTAGGTCAAAAATAAATAATAACTAAAAAATTTTAAAAGCCAGGAGAAACTATTTTTTAATGCCTTAAAAAAAAAAAAAAAAAGCAGAAAAGAATGATTAAAAAAGAGAGAAAACCCCAGTGAGTCATGGGCCAGAATCAACTCTGGCTGGATAGTGCTTTTGGGGAGATGGGTTATATCAGAGTGGTGATTTTGTCTGTGGTTTCGATGTGTTTTTGTTGGTTAGGTTTGTTTCCTAATGGTAGTGTTGATGGCCAAAAGGCCTCTGGAAACTTCAGCCAATTCACTCTTAAAAGCAGAGAATTTAAAAGGAAAGGGGTTATTAATGGTTTGGGCTTACGTCCTACGTCTCTCCACCCCCACCCTGGCGCCCCAAAATAGGGCACGCACAGCCTAGCTCCCCAAGAAAGATGTTCACTGTGGACTGAGACATAGGCTGAGTCTCGCAGTATTCCAAGCCCCAGTCGCCAGAAAGTATTTACCACTGAAGTGCTCCCAGGAATTTTGCAAACCACAGAGTCTCAGCTCATCTAACTCTGGCCCAGCACATTCAAGAGGCCTTAAGCACCACAGAAGACCAAACAAGTAGAAATTTATCTCCAAAATGCTCTGGGTGCAGACTCTGAAGGTCCCCTCTCCCTTGCCAGTGGCCATCTTGGTGATGTGGACACACAGGCTCTTCAAGTTTTGTCACCTCCTGCAGCCAGCAGTCAGCGGCACCCAGTGCTGCAGGAAGGGTGACAATGGGGAGAGGACCCCAGTATGAGTGCTGCGGGGACTGGGAAATGTCTTTATGAAGCCCCGATTCATCCAGCGTGGGCGGGGTTCAGCTTTCCCAGTTCACTCCTTTTCAGGGAATGTGGACACATCACACGTCACAGCCTGCACTGCAGAAAGAAAACGACCCCCCGCCCCCACACCTACTGGGCTCACTCCCAGGGCCATCTCGTTCAGTGCCATCGTAGACATCTTGGTCCCATTTGAATGTGGAATTAGCCAGGTGGCATTTTGCAGATCTTATCACATCATTTTATTATAATTTATTTTAGTATTAATTATTCACCATTCATCAATTGCCTATTGAAACAAACACTGAAATATCTGCCAGATATTTTCACAAATTCTTTTTTGCACACTGCTTTGCACATTCCTCATGCAAGAAGCATTTGTTAGTTTGAATTCTCCAGTCTCCAGTTGCTTTTCTTACCGACTGATCGGTGACCTCACTGTCTTGGGTCCTCCCGTCTTATGTTTCTCGTATGTTACCACTCCAGTATTCTTGCCTGGATAATCCTATGGACAGAGGAGGCTGGCCAGTTACAGTCTGCAGGGTCGCAAAGAGTCAGACAGGACTGAAGCGACTTAGCATGCATGTACATGTTATGTTACTACTACTGCTACTACTCTCTCTCACACACACACACACATAGACTGCAAAGAAAAATAAAAATGTATTTTCTCTGCAAGCATCCTTTTGCAACTGGTTTGTTTTCCTACTTTGAAATGTGGAGTCCCTACCCCAGAGTTTCTGCAGGCGGTGTGTTCTGTCCCAGTGTTGCAGAGGCAACACTAAATGCACAACACAGTTGGCAGTGGCTGCAGCAGGAGAGACAGAATGCCGCCAGGCACTGTCGCCCCTACACAAAACCCCTACACAAAACCCTCACCGCTATCTGCTAGGTCTCTGCACTCTCTCCCCAGATGGGGGATTTGAGACACTGGGTTCTAACTGCAACTTCAGCCTCAAGGAACGGTGAATCCCTGGCGGTTCAAAGGTTTTATGAAGCATTGTAATCTGTTCTTAAACCAAATTTTACAAGAATCCAATTTGCAAAATAGACAGAGAGGAAGCTGCCCAAGGTAGATACTACAGGAAGGGATCAACAGCCCTCTGCCCCCACCCCAGATTCCTGAGACACTTCCTAAGGGCCCTGAGCTTCTGAAATAGAAGCAAGGACCTTTGCCTTCAAGCCCAGAGTACACTGCCCCTGCTTCCTATGCTAGTGAATGTGGGTCAAGGATACTCTGTAAAATAAAACAAAAGAGAGCTAATAAGCAAACCCTCTATGGAAGGAAAACACAATGATTTAACCTTATATTATGCAAAAGGACTTTGGTTATGTTATGGTTATGTTATCAAGGTTAATTACCATCCATGTTTCACAAAAATCATTGGCTTGTTCACACAGAACCACATCTGACTTGCATATTATTGTACCTGCATGTCTTACACTTAAATACAAAAAAATAAACTGCTCGACATGGCAACTTCTACTCCTTACTGACAGTGCTATGTACAACAAAATGACTGAGTGCTTCTACGGGTAAGATTGTGACCGGGGCCAAGCACTCTGGCAGATATAGAAAGAAAAAGACATCACCATCACCAAGCTATTTATAATCTCTCCAGTGGTTATTCAAGTCTTTTCCCAAATTGTACATCTTTTTACTCCATTTACTTGTATCAAACTAAGCCCAAAGAGAAGCCTAATGTTTCTTTATTTTAAATTAAGCTTTGTTATTTTGAGATAATTGTAGATTCACATGCAACTTTTAAAAATAATAAAGAGAGCCCATGTACTCCTTACTGAGATTACCCGAATGGGAACATCTGGCAAAACCATAATACAACGTCACACTCAGGATGCTGACGTGGGTAAAGGCAATAGAGAACCTTTCCACCACCACGAGGCTCTCTCATGTCCTTTTAAAGACACACAGCCTCTCCTTGCTCTACCTCTCCCTACACTCCCTGCCCCCACCCGCTGAGTCCTTGACCCTGGCAACCACCTCTCTGTTCTCCCTCTCTATAATTGTGTCATTTCGAGAAACGTTATATAAATGGAATCATACAGTATGTAATCTTTGGGAACTGTCTTTTCCCACTCAGCATACTTCCCTAGAGATTCAGCCTACTTGTCCCATGGATCAAAAGTGTTTCTGTCTATTGCTAAGTATTATTCCATGGTATAGATACCCCACAGTTTGGTTAACCATTAATACACCAAAAAGCAATTCCATTGTATCTAATCTGGGGCTATTAGGAATAAAGCAGTTATGAATATTCATATACAGGTTTTTCTGTGAACTTGTTTTCACTGATCTGGGGTGAATGCCCAAGAATGAAATTACAGGGTCACATGGTAGTCCTGTGTTTATTTTTCTGGATTTTTGTTGTTGTTGTTTTAATTTTTTGGCCACGCAGAGTAGCATGCAAAATCTTAGCTCCCTGACCAGGAATCAAGCCCTTGCCTCTACAGGGGGAAGCACTGGAAGTTCAAAGTCTTAACCACTGGTCTGCCAGGGAAAAGCCCTAGTTTTATAAGAAACTGCCAAACTGTCTTCCAGGTGGCTATGCTATTTTACAATCCACTGGTGATGTATCCCATTTCTCTACATGCTCATCAGGTTCTGGTGGTGTCACTATTTTGTATTTAGCAATTCTAATAGGTGTATGCTTCTGCGTCACTTCAGTCATGTCCGACTCTGTGCGACCCCATAGACGGGAGCCCAGCAGGCTCCCCCATCCCTGGGATTCTCCAGGCAAGAACACTGGAGTGGGTTGCCATTTCCTTCTCCAATGCATGAAAGTGAAAAGTGAAAGTGAAGTCGATCAGTCGAGTCTGACTCTTCGTGACCCCATGGACTGCAGCCTACCGGGCTCCTCCGCCCATGGAATTTTCCAGGCAAGAGTACTGGAGTGGGCTGGTGGCTTTAATCTGCATTGCCCTAATGGCTAATTCTATGGAACATCTTTTCATGTGCTTATTTGCCATTATTATCTTCTGTGGCAAAATATCTGTTCATGTCTTTTGCCCATTTTCGAATTAGATTTTTGGGAATTCTTTTAACTGTTGAGTTTTGAGGGTTCTTTTTATATTGTCTATACTAGTCTTTTGTCAGATATGTAGTTTGAAAATATTGTCTCTGATTCTGTAGCTTGCCTTTTCACCCTCTTCACATGGACTTTCCCAGAGCAAAATTTTTTACTTTTTATCAGTTTAATTTTTCCCCTTTATGAGATCACGCTTTTAGTGTCAAGTCTAAGAATTCTTTGACTAGCCCTAGAACCCAAAGATTTCCCCCTATTTTCCTTTAAAATTTTATAGTTTCACATTTTAAATTCAAATATTCAATTCACTTTAACTTTTATATGAGAACCTTAGCTCAGAGTTTATTCTTTTTGCCTATAGACATCCATCTGTTTTACCCCCACTGGCTGAAAAAGCCTTCTCTCCTCCATTGAATTAATTTGCTTCTCCATTGAAAAGCAGTTCGGCATATTTGTGTGGTTGATTTCTGGGTTCTCTATTCTGCTCCTTGATGGATATGTCTGTCCCTCCGCCAATACCACACAGCCTTGATCACTAGCTGTATGGTCAGACCTAATACCAGGGAGTGAAACTTCCCACTTTGTTCTTCTTTTTCATGATTATTTTAGCTATTCTAGAAATTTTTTTTTTCATAAAAACTAAAAAATAATCTACAGCAGCAGCTGTAAGTGTCTTTCTATAGTTCTTTCTGTAATTGCAAGCGAATGTACATACATACACACTGAAAAAAAGAGGTTTAGGTTTGAGCATCGGAGAATGGTCTTAGTGTTATCATAAACTACACTTTCAGTTTTCCTCATCAGTTTGCTTGTGTTCTCATTCAGGATGTGTCCATGAATCAAAGTATTTCATAAGGCCCGAGTAAGGCAACTGTAGAACCAGGGGCTGTTAGGAGACCATGAGTTCCAATCTCCAATTTTACAAATGCAGACAATGAGGCCCAGGGAGGTTAGGAGACTTGATGAAAGCTGAACAGAAAGTTCTTGAGGAAAGTCAGCCTACAACCAGGGCTCTGACTGCAGTCCTGAGCCTGGATGTCCTGTCACTTGGCTGGTTCTGAACTTGAGAAAGCACATTTCAGCAGCAGGGCTATTTACCTACCAAGATCAGAAGTCTTTTTTTTTTTTTTTTTATAAAGTCTTTTTTTTTTTTATAAAATTTTTTTTTATATTTATAAAGTTTTTTTAAATAAAGTCTTTTTTTATATTTATAAAAATAAAGATTTTTAAAATGGTTCACATTTTAAAAATCTTTATTGAATTTGTTACGATATTGCTGCTGCTTCTTTTTTTTTATGTTTTTGTTTTCTGGCCAAGAGGCATGTGGGATCCTAACTCCATGACCTGGAATTGAACCTGCACTCCCTGCATTAGAAGGTGAACGCTCAGCCACTGGATCACTGTGGAAGTCCCCAGAAGTCATTCTTGCATCATCTTCTGCTGGGCTTTCAATCAGGGGCAGGGAGGGAGGCAAGGAGGAAGACAGGACAAGAAGATGAAATTTTAAGAGCTTGATTTCTGCTTCTGCCTGCCTTAACCAGCTCAGAAGTTTCCAGATTTCAGTCCTTTCTAACATGTGAACAATGGAGGTGACTGGAACATGATAGAAAAATAGACATGCTCCCCCCAGTGTTAGGTCTAACTGGGTGGAGAATGAGGAGAATAACACCTTGAATCATCAGTCACTGCTGCAGCTGCTGCTGCTGCTGCTGCTGCTGCGTCGCTTCAGTCGTGTGCGACTCTGTGCGACGGCAGCCCACCAGGCGCTAGTCAGTCACTAATTACAAGTCACTGTGGGTGATTCCGTAAGTAACCATCCTGTCCCTTGCCCTCAAGGAGCTTACAATCAACTTGAAAGGCTTGCAACTACTAATTGCCCAAGTGACAGGAAATGTGAACTCATAATGAGGTAACTGTCATTACCAATCATGGGAATACATTCATTTTCTGGTGCTTATTTCAGCAGAGATCAAGGCCACTTTGGGGGCAGAAAATATAACCTCTTGGTGAGAACCACTGAAAAAAATCAGTTGTTTGTTTTTGTCCTTCTTTCATTAGGCACGATACATGTACAGACCAGCCGACAAGCATTCTGTGCTGACAGTCCTGTTCCTGTTATTACAGCCAAGGCCCAGATGCAGCACAGAAGGCACAGGCAGCTGCCTCCTCCCCACCTCCTGACCATTATTACAGTCCAAAAGTGGACTTAGAGGCACTTGAGACCCTCTAATGTTAACAGTTGTACCATACCCGTGGATGGCCTAATAGTTTAAATCCTAAAGTGAACAAAAAAGCAACCACTGCAGGTAATTTCCATTTAGCCTTTGCTTACTTTTTCCTTCTAATCTTAATTAGATTTTCTTAAAACAAAAATTTTCTTTTCTTCCCTTCCATCCTTATTCAGTCCAACAGTCATTGGGTAGATACAAGCAAGGGGTTAACAGGGCCTGGGAAAGGATGGTATTGAAGCAGGGTGACGGGGCAGCCTGTGCTAGCTAGGAATGATGATCTTTACAAAGACTATCAAGAGCATGGTGGAAAGGCAGACTCGTGTTGGCAGGGAGAATGGCTACACACAGGGGATTGAGCAAATAAATATATTAAGGATAAGGGGACCCAGAGAAACAGAAATAAAGATGTAAAGATATGCATGTATTAATACATACAAATGTATGCCTGCATGTGTGTATAAAAATGCATACATTTCCTAGCTCTGTCCTCTGGGATGGCCTGGGAGAAGCAATACCCTGGTAGCATTAGGCACACTCAGCATCGAGATCTTGGCTTCTAAATATCATCCTCCACGAAAAGGACCAAGGTTCCTTAGAGAACTGACTGATTCAAAGCTGGGACAGGGAAAGTACAAGATAAACCAGGAATAGCTTGTTGTGCAGGCAGTGGTCAAGAATGCTGGGCACAAGTCAAAATGACACATAAGACTGTTTCTCAGGGCTCCTTTTGTCAAAATCTAGGTCAATTTGAGCACCAAAATAATTAATGAAAATAATGGATTATAACTCATTGAATAATAGACGATAATGAATAATAACTTATTTGTTTATAAACAGATACACTTAAAAATGGGAGATGAGAATTCCTCCCTAAAATACAATGCCTACTAGTAAATGTGTAAGAAGGATGCAATTTAAAAATTACTATTTGGCAAACATCAGGGTAATAAATTTAGGCAAGAAACATCAATGGGAGCTAAAACAAGTATGTGAGAGTGGAATGAGTAATGGGATATTTATATGATAGTATTAATTACAAAAGAAAAATGTAACTTTCCATTGGAGAAATGGGACACACTCTCTTAAATCAAGGGATCAAAAGCTATCACGGGGGCACAAAGTTAATGGGACAATACGAACACAATAGCACTTTCCTGATATTCCTGCTCCAAGGGCATAACCTGGGGCTAATCATGAGGAAACACAGGATAAACCTAAGCTAGGGATCATTCTGGGAAACGTAAACTTCATAAAGGTCAAGGGCATGAAACTCAAGATCTAGACAGACTAGATCATGTGGTCGGGAAATGGCATGTTTGCTACCAAGCACATCATGAGTGAAATGCAGAAGGGTTTCACTCTGTGTGCAATGTATACAATTCTTTGTTCTAATCTTCCAACTTTTTTGTAAGTTTGCAATTGTTACAAAAATTTTTTTTTAATTAAGACAGATTAATAGTTATAGGAAAAGAGTGGGATAGACTGGGAGTTTGGGATTAGCAGGTGCAAACTATTACATTTAGAATGGATAAACTATTAGGGTCTACTGTGTAGCACAGGGAACTACATCTAATCTCCTAGGATAAACCATAATGAAAAGGAATGTTTAAAAAAGAATGTATATATGTGTATAACTGAGTCATTTTGCTGTATAGCAGAGAGTGGTACAACATCGTAAATCAACTATACTTCAATAAAATCTTTAATGACATTAATAGTTATAGATTAGAAACATGACATAAGTGACAGTAATGTGTGTGTCAAAATGCAGTCTGCAGACAGAGCTTGGTCTGTGGATTTCACCACCCACATCAGGAGAAAGGGCTTGCGCCACACTGCATATCAACGCTTCACAAAACATGCTGTGGTTCAGCAGACGGGTTTTTCAAAGCCTGACTTTCTCCATGAAGGAAGTAATACATTGACTTACATTCTGCACCAAGCCCGTCATATCATTGGAGACCGTCACTTATTAATAGAATAGCACTGGTGTAAATGACAATGAAACATGGATTAAAACTGCACAGAGCAGGCTATTGGACTGGAGTTCTCTCCTGTGAGTCACAGTTAAAAATAGTCATAAGCGTATGCTTCTCAAGTGTCCAGTTCAGAACATACTCTTAGAAGCATTTTGGATGAAAGTGGTCATCACCCACAGGACCCAGAGTGAACTGCAAGTACCAAAAATCTCATAGACTTTTTCTGTTCAAGATGGTTTCTATCTTGGTGTCTATATGGCCCTCAAAAGACGGGAACACCTTTCCATACTCCCACAAACTCACTGTTAATTCTTACCAAATGAACACTGATCTGATTCTTTTTATGGAGAAGAAAAAATACTAACTGAGGAAACATGTCTAAGTGAATTAACAAAGGAAAAAAAGTTGCATGAAACTTCAAGGAAAACCTCCCCTGTACCTAAAAGAGAGGTCTCCTACAAATATCATGCTTAGCATTTGTGTCTAGAAAACTGGAAAAAAGCATCTGCATTCAATTTTAAAGATTCTTGGTCTTCTACTTGTTAGTAATTCTACTATTTGAACAAAATTTCTACTGGGCGTGTCTCTCTTACATGGCTGGAGACAGTTCTACTTGCTAGTTTAACATTTTGCCTTTTGGGTGGATTCTACTTGCTCATTCCAAAACAGTGAGTGAGTTTTGTTTTTTTTTTTAACTTCCTGTGTTTATGCACCAACCCATACTGTTCCACTTCTGTTGCTGAGAACGTGTGTTGCCAGGGTAAATATAATCACCTAACTTCCACATTGCAGTTCAGAGTAGGAGGGACTCCAGTAGCTTGGGGAGTGGCACAGCATGCTGGGTCACATGGCCTTTGGGGCCATCCAAGTCTGCCAGCTGGAAGAACCATCAAAGAACCAGCAGGATATTTGGTGCCAGCCCAGCACTGTCAGCAACTGTGGCACATCCAGGAAGAACACAAACACCACTGCCTTGACCCAGTAAATCAAAGGTCCTTCCTGCTCCAGCTCCTCTGCAGCATTTGGAGGTGACATCAAACATGGGGCTGTCTGCTCTGCGCTGGTTATTCCCTCCTGGATCACGTTCCTTGTCCTGGTTCTCCAGGAACAATCTCATCAGCACTGCTAAGTCTGAAAATGTGAGCAGCACGCATGCAAACAGAACCCTGGGGATCGTGAGGAACTCTGAAAACCAGATCACATCCATGGAAATGTAGTGGCTGCTGGGGTAGTGAGAGCCCTAGGGATGAAGCTATGTCTGAGATACCATTTGATTTCCAAACTTAAAAAACACTATGTGTCTTGATGCAGGTTCTCCATCATCTGGCTTCTGCCTACCTCTGAAGCCACATCCCCTGCTACCTACTGACTCAACTCCTGCTGCCTGCTGACTCACCCCTTACCAGTGCCAAGTTGCCTGGTAGTCTCCACATTTCCCACACTATCTCCTACCTCCTAGGTTTGCTCATAAAACTCTTTCTGCCCTATTGGCTAAAGGCCAGTGTTTGGCTTGGAGTCAATACTCAGGATGGGCTGCCCAGGTGGCTCAATGGTAAAGAATTCACCTGAAAATGCAGGAGATTCAGGTCCAATCCATGGGTCAGGAAGATCCCTGAGGAGGAAATGGCAACCCACTCCACTGTCCTTGCCTGGGAAATCCCATGGACAGAAAAGCCTGGTGGCTATAGGGATCTCAAAGAGTTGAATGTGACTGAGCACGCACGCAGGCACGCAGGTACTCAGGATGGTGTTGAACTGAGCTGATGAGACCCCAAGCCCCTTTTCATTCTGTGGACTACACAAGCCGCTGCCGCCTACTTGTCCATTCCTTAAGGTTTCTTGCTGGTCTGTTTTCCCATAAATGAAAGATCTGACACACCTCAGCAATAGGTTAAGCCCATCTCAGAGACATAAATGCTGATCAGAATTTTAACTTGGAGAAAATAACCCTTTGCATCAAATTAACCAACAATACAACATAGCCCATACACACGTCTCAGGTAATGAGGGGAACCGCCTCATCCAAACTAAAGAAAACACCCAGGGTGTGACAATGGCTATTCTTGTGCTGTTGTCATTTTTCAGTCGCTGAGTCACATCTGACTCTTTTCAACCCCATGGACAGTAGCACACCAGGCTTTCCTGTCCCTCACTATCTCCTGGAGTCTACCCAAGTTCATGTCCATTGAATCAGTGATGCCATCTAACCATCTCATCCTCTGTTGCCTTCTTCTCCTTTTGCCTTCAATCTTTCCCGGCATCAGGGTCTTTTCCAATGAGTCTTTGGAAGGACTGCTGCTGAACCTGAAGCTCCAATACTTTGGCCATCTGATGTGAACAGCCAACTGTGCTAACAAAGCACTGATCCTCATGATTCTCAGTTGCTATGGTAATTGTCTCTGTTGCTGTAACTCCCATGGGTGAAGATATTTGACAAGACGCTGTCATTTCCCATCATTCAGTTCTGTTCAGTCACTCAGTCGTATCCAACTCTTTGCAACCCCATGGACTGCAGCACTCCAGGCTTCCCTGTCTATCACCAACTCCCAGAGCTTGCTCAAACTCATGTTCATCAAGTCAGTGATGAAATCCAACCACCTCATCCTCTGTCATCCCCTTCATTAAGGCAACCTTATAATTTTTCACCCAAACTAGGACATTCCTGAAGGTCAGAGGATTAATATTAATAATCATTTCAATACATATATAAGTAGGACATTTCTGGGAATTTGGGATACACTGCCACACTACCCATCAGGCTTCATGGTATCCCACACAAAGAGTCCCTCAGTGATGTTTGCTGACTGAATGTACTTTAGTTTTTCCTCCTCAGTTTCAGTGTGAGATCCTTAAGCGCAAAGGTGATGTCTAATGCGCCTCCGATATTACTCATAATGTTGGAATTATAAGAACTGCTCAACAATAGCTGTTGACTGACTTACGGTGAGACATGCTTCCCAAGTGAAAATTCCCAGTGGGTAGCTGAAAATACAAGAATAGGACTCTGCTGATAATATTCTGAAGGAGATCAGCCCTGGGATTTCTTTGGAAGGACTGGTGCTAAATCGGAAACTCCACTACTTTGGCCACTTCATGTGAAGTGTTGACTCATTGGAAAAGACTCTGATGCTGGGAGGGATTGGGGGCAAGAGGAGAAGGGGACGACAGAGGATGAGATGGCTGGATGGCATCACTGACTCGATGGACGTGAGTCTGAGTGAACTCCGGGAGTTGGTGATGGACAGGGAGGCCTGGCGTGCTGCAATTCATGGGGTTGCAAAGAGTTGGACATGACTGAGCGACTGATCTGATCTGATCTGATCTGATAATATTTTAAGGCTAGAATGTTTGCGTGGCTCTTTAGCATAGAGAGAGCTTCCCTGATAGCTTAGTTGGTAAAGAATCTGCCTGCAATATAGGAGATCCTGGTTCAAATCCTGGGCTGGGAAGATCCCTAGGAGAAGGGAAAGACTACCCACTCCAGTATTCTGGCCTGGAGAATTCCATGGATTGTGCAGTCCTTGGGCTCTCAAAGAGTTGGACAGGACTGAACAACTTTCACTTCACTTTAGCATAGAGAAGATGTGTTAGCTAGAAATAAAAACTCTCCCACCAAGGAAAACTCAAGTCAATGATGAGACCTGAAAGACTTCTCTAGAAGGATGAAACCCACCTGTCTTCAGCTGACCTAGAACATGACAAAAACACTAACTGTCGTGCTTTATGAAGTGGGAGAAGGGGAAGAGTGGAGCTTGGAGATGAATTTGTTCAGAGGGAAAAAGTAATGAAATAAATAATTTTAAGCAACACCAACTTTGATAATGATAACTGAAAAGAGTAATAGTAAAAAGACAGACTTACACTGTTGAAATAGAAAAGGACCTTGGCTCTCTCTGACTCTTATGGCCCCATTTCACAGCTGAGAAAATTAAGGCCCAGAAAAGTAAAATGGCATCTGGTTACCTTGTCCCCTTCTGGGAAATTATTGCCATGAGAATTTGACAGTATTTAATTATTCACCGTGGTTGCTTCAGCAGTCTTGGGAAAGCTTAAGTCTTCCTTCTAAGGCAAGAATATTTTCCCTCTTTAGATAAGGAAGTGGAAACTTTTCAAAAGTTTTGCCAAGATAAGAGCCTTCTCTTCTAACTTGGTGACTTCAGTCCACAGATTAAAAACTATGGATAAGAGCCTAGAAGTGGCAAAGAGGTGAAGACGGAAAGGCAAATAGAAGTCATCAGCAAAGTGGCAACACCTGGCCCCTCACGTGGGCCCAGCCGGTCCTTGCCAGCTTCAGCACACAAACTGTGAAGTGTCAGCCTCTGATTTAGACAGCCCCAGAGTGAACTGGACAGTTTGGTCTCCGAGCAAATGGAGGCCATAAATTGATGACAAACCAGAGAGTCCTATTCAAATACTGTTAGCATTTTAAGCAGTGACCAGAAATGTCACCCTTGTAAGGTCACTTTCTTTTTCTGAGATTCTTGCAATATTTCAAGGGTCTTCAAAGTGAAGTCAAAGTGAAAGTCGCTCAGTCGTATCCGTGGACTATACAGTCCATGGAATTCTCCAGGCCAGAATACTGGAGTGGGTAGCCTTCCCCTTCTCCAGAGGATCGTCCCAATCCAGGGATCAAACCCAGGTCTCCCGCATTGCAGGCAGATTCTTAACCAGCTGAGCCACAAGGGAAGCCCACTGTCACAAAATTGTGAGAGGCAACACCTTGGTACCTATCATTCACACATGGACCACTGAAAGATTGAATTCACTTCCTACAGCTATGCAGTGAGTCAAAAGGAAAGTTTATGCTCCTCCTATGAGAACCATTTCTGGAAAGATAAGGATGGTGAAGGTCTCCACCAGCTCTGACCCAAACTGTCATTTTCAAAAAGACTGTCTGCACACCAAGTCTGTGGAGGAATAGTCTTCTATTCCATTTTTTCCGTCCAAACAGGATGATTTTTCTAGCATGATTATTTCTTTTAAAGGCAATGCAGAGACTTCCCTGGTTGTCCAGTGGCTAAGACTCCATGCTCCCAGTGCAGGGGGCCCAGATTTGATCCCTGGTCAGGAACTCGATTCCACAAGCTGCAACCAAGAGTTTGCTTGCCGTAACTAAAGATTCAACATGTTGAGACTAAATATCCTGCAAGCCACAACTAAGAGCCCGGTGCAGCCCAATAAAAAAATAATTTTTTTAATGCAATGTGGGGGTGAGGAAGGGACAAGGTGGGCCCTACTGATTCCAGAAACTGACAAAATTCTGGTGCCAGGGAGTCATTTCAATCAAGACTTGAATTCCAAAATGGATTAAAGATCTAAACGTAAGACCAGAAACTATAAAACTCCTAGAGGAGAACATAGGCAAAACACTCTCCAACATACATCACAGCAGGATCCTCTATGACCCACCTCCCAGAATGTTGGAAATAAAAGCAAAAATAAACAAATGGGACCTAATTAAACTTAAAAGCTTATGCACAACAAAGGAAACTATAAGCAAAGTGAAAAGACAGCCTTCAGAATGGGAGAAAATAATAGCAAATGAAGCAGCTGACAAACAACTAATCTCAAAAATATACAAGCAACTCCTACAGCTCAACTCCAGAAAAATAAATGACCCAATCAAAAAATGGGCCAAAGAACTAAATAGACATTTCTCCAAAGAAGACATACAGATGGCTAACAAACACATGAAAAGATGCTCAACATCACTCATTATCAGAGAAATGCAAATCAAAACCACTATGAGGTACCATTTCATGCCAGTCAGAATGGCTGCAATCTAAAAGTCTACAAGCAATAAATGCTGGAGAGGGTGTGGAGAAAAGGGAACCCTCTTACACTGTTGGTGTGAATGCAAACTAGTACAGCCACTATGGAGAACAGTGTGGAGATTCCTTAAAAAACTGGAAATAGAACTGCCTTATGACCCAGCAATCCCACTGCTGGGCATACACACTGAGGAAACCAGAATTGAAAGAGACATGTGTACCCCAATGTTCATCACAGCACTGTTTATAATAGCCAGGATATGGAAGCAACCTAGATGTCCATCAGCAGATGAATGGATAAGAAAGCTGTGGTACATATACACAATGGAGTATTACTCAGCCATTAAAAAGAATACATTTGAATCAGTTCTAATGAGGTGGATGAAACTGGAGCCTATTATACAGAGTGAAGTAAGCCAGAAAGAAAAACACCAATACAGTATACTAACACATATATATGGAATTTAGAAAGATGGTAACAATAACCCTGTATACAAGACAGCAAAAGAGACACTGATGTATAGAACAGTCTTTTGGACTCTGTGGGAGAGGGAGAGGGTGGAATGATTTGGGAGAATGGCATTGAAATATGTATAATATCATATATGAAACGAGTCGCCAGTCCAGGTTCGATGCACGATACTGGATGCTTGGGGCTGGTGCACTGGGATGACCCAGAGGGATGGTATGGGGAGGGAGGAGGGAGGAGGATTCAGGATGGGGAACACATGTATACCTGTGGCGGATTCATTTTGATATATGGCAAAACCAATACAATATTGTAAAATTAAAAAATAAAAAAAAAAGACTTGAATTCCTTAATTTACCTAATGAACACATGTAGATTGGTGGATTCCTCAGAGAACAGACCCCACATCCAGCCTACTGTGCTGTGAGTCTAGGGCTGGACACGGTGACTGATATGCAGGCGTAGAAACTGAGCCCCACGAAGTGACTGGAAATGTAAACAACTTTTCCTCCCATCCTGAGCAGATTAAGCAGATAGCTTTTCTTCTGTTAGGTGGAAAGCTCAACCACTCAGCTCTAGAGCACAGACCATGAAGATGGATGACTGCTGCACCCTCAAGTTTGGTTCATTTATAAGAATTAGAGCCCTAAAAGCCAAAAGTGACCCAGCCAGGATCTTAGCACACCCAAGAAATGACAGATAGGCCAACAGGACTGAGTGGAACATGACAGATGCTGCAGGGAGGCGGGCTATAGAAGGGGTCAGAGATTGAAGAACACTATGTTAAAATGAGAGATCCTCGTTCTATTATTTGAGTTAAGTTATTGGAAGATATATGGGGATTAAAGATATCAAGGACAGTTACCATGGATACTACCAAATTTATGGTCAACAGGTAAAACTTTGCCAAGAGACTTCTTTCTAGTTCTTGGCCACCAAAAATAAACCTGAGAATTAGGCAAAGTAGTTTTGGAGAAGACCTCAGAGTTCCTCCAGACTTACTGATGAGGAAGTAGAGGTAAAAGTTTAAAAAAAAAAAAGGCAAGATGAGTTGTTCAACCTCACACCAGAAGTAGGCAACAATGACGGCTATAGTCAGACCCCTTGACTCTCAGATGAAAGCAAGTCTTCACCATCCAGAGGGGACTCCTGGCACTGCAGGGGCCACTTGGACCTAGATAACTCTAGGTAACTCTCCCTACATAGGAATGAGACAAGGGAATCAGAAAGGTAAATATTCAGGGTATATATTTACATGGTCATGTTTTGTCTACAGGGAAGGAGAAGTAAAACCCATATCCACCCTATGCTTATAAGAAAAGAGACCTTAAAGATCCAGACTTTAGTATTTTTTCCATACACTTTCAGCTATGTGTGTGTGTGTGTGTGTGCGCGCGCGCGCACGTGTGTGCTTAGTCACTCAGTCATGTCTGACTCCTTGTGACCTCATGGACTGTAGCCCCCTAGGACTGTAGCCCCCTAGGCTCCTCTGTCCATGGGGATTTTCTAGGCAAAAATACTGGAGTGGGTTGCCATGCCCTCCTCTTCAACTGTGTGACTGGGAGACAAATTACTTGATCATTTTAGGTCTCACTAACTCACTTGCATAATGAGAATAATAACTGTACCTAATTGAAAGGTTTTGGAGAGGGCTAAATGAGATAATGCTTATGCAACATTTAGCACTGTGCCTGGCAAAGAACATATGAGCTGTCATTATTACAGGCAGACCTCATTTTATTTTGCTCCACTTCATTGTACTTTTCAGCTATTGCACTTTTTATAAATTGAAGTTCTGTGGCAGCCCTGCATTGAGCAAGTCTATAGGTGCCATTTTTCCAATGGCATGTGCTCATTTTGTGTGTCTGTATCACATTTTGGTCATTCTTGCAATCTTTCAAACTTTTTCATTATTATCATATTTCTTATGATTTGTTATCAGTCATACTATTCATACTACTATGACTCACTGAAAGTTCAGATGGTGGTTGGCATTTTTTAGCAATTACATATTTTTTAATTAATGTACATATGTTTCTTTAGATGTAATGCTGTATGTGTGTGTGTGTGTGTTTCTGTGTTGGTCGCTCAGTCATGTCCAACTTTTGCAACCCAGTGGACTGCAGCCCACCAGGCTCCCCTGTCCATGGAATTCTCCAAGCAAGAACACTGGAGTGGGTTGCTGTTTCCTTCTCCAGACATAATGCTGCTGTTAAGTCGCTTCAGTCGTGTCCGACACTATGCGGCCCCATAGACGGCAGCCCACCAGGCTCCCCCATCCCTGGGATTCTCCAGGCAAGAACACTGGAGTGGGTTGCCATTTCCTTCTCCAATGCATGAAAGTGAAAAGTGAAAGTGAAGTTGCTCAGTCGTGTCTGACTGTTAGCGACCCCATGGACTGCAGCCTAGCAGGCTCCTCCATCCATGGGATTTTCTAGGCAAGAGTAGTGGAGTGGGGTGCCATTGCCTTCTCCGGATGTAATGCTACTGCATGCTTAATGGACTACAGTATAACATAAACATAATCTTTATACCCACAAGCTAAAATATTAGTGTGACTCACTTTATTATGATATTTATTCTACTTAAGTGGTCTGGAACCCAACCCACAACATCTCTGAGGTATGCCTGTAGAAAACAGTAGGCCTAAATCCAACTGTAGGAAAAAATATATTAAATATTAGTGGAATACACATCCCAATTAAAAAGTAGGACTTGTCATAATGGATTAAAAAAAGAAAGCAACACTGTCTACTAGAGATGCACAGTAGATATAAAGAGAGATGGGTTGTGACCAAATGTAAAGTAAAATAATGAAAATAGGTACACCATTCAAAAAGAAAGCATACTAAGGCCAAGTTGCAGTAACATCAGATCAAGTTGACTTCATAATGATAGAAGTATCCATTTATTAGGAAGACATAACAATTATACATGTGTATGCACCTAATGGTGAGCGACTTCACTTTCACTTTTCCCTTTCATGCATTGGAGAAGGAAATAGCAACCCACTCCAGCACTCTTGCCTGGAGAATCCCAGGGATGGTGGAGCCTGATGGGCTGCCGTCTATGGGGTCTCGCAGAGTTGGACACGACTGACACGACTTAGCAGCAGCAGCAGCAGTGGTTCAGTGGTAAAGAATCTGCCTGCAAAGCAGGAGGCCCAGGTTTGATCCCTGGGTTGGGAAGAGCATGGCAACCCACGCCAGTGCTCTTGCCTGGAGAATGGGACAGAGGAGCCTGGCGGGCTGCCGTCCACAAGATCGCACAGAGTCGGACACGACTGAGTAAGCAGCAGCAGCACCATGCACCTAGTAACAAGAGCTTCCAAACATACAAAATGAAGGAGATGTGACATTTTATTGTCTCTCATTTTATTATGAGAAAAAAGGTGATAGGAAGTGTTGATGGCAGGTGGAGGGGGACACCGTGTTTAGGTAAGCACAGGGGAAAGCCTGGCTCATTTCCTATAAGCATTAGGAACAATTCCTATGTTCTTAGCCTCTCTTTGATATGATTTTCACAGCAACCTGGGCATCATGTAGAAATATTTCACTGGAGTATGAGAATAATTGTATATATTGGTAACTAGTAATTTTATGACTTTGGAATCAACAGACTTTCTTGAGATCTTTGCGAACTTGCTCTGTGCCTGCCAATTGTGCTGCATACTACAAACTCTCTGACTTCAAAAAGCTTAAAATACATTTCAGGAGATAAGTAGGAAAGACAAAAAAGCAATTCCTAACAATACAAGGCATAACTGAAGTTTCAAATAACCAGTGCAGATATACAGTAACCTATGTAAAAGGGTATTCAAGAACAGGAAGAATTTGGAAAGAAATAAGTAAGGGATTCAAGGGGAGCGTGTGTTGTAAGCAAAGTTTCAGAAGCAATGATCCTGACTCCCCAGGAAACAAAAAGCGTATCAGACTGGCTGGAAGAGAGCTTCGTCTAATAACCCTGCCCTCCAGATGAACGAAACAGATCAAGACAGCAGTTATTGTTGGCCCCGTCTTTTGCCATTCATAAAACAATGCACACGTTTGGATTAAAACTCTGCAAACAATGGTCAGGGAGTGTGGGCCAGATGTACCCTGCAGGAGGTGGGAAGAAAGCAGAAATCCCTCCTCATTTCATGCGGGGAAGATATGTTTTTTTATGCCAAGCAGAGCCCCTCAAATGGTGTGAGAAAGCCAAGGTCTCTGTGGTTGGTGTGATGGATTACCCAGGCAGGGGAGGACAGAGGCACTCTTAACTTCTCTCTGAAACAAAGGAGAATGATTTGCCCCCAAGAAGAAGCAGGCCAGGGATAAGGATTTAGTGGCGATTTAAGCACGTAAATGAATAATATCACCCTGAGCCATCCTCTGGAGTTCATTCTCTTACTTGAGGTTCCCTCGGCATTTCTGTACACCCCTGGCCTCTCCAGAAGGCACTTGCTTAGGTAACATCTCGGGATTTTCCTTCTCATTCTTTCAGGTATGGATACCTCACCACTGCATGGTGACTAGCTGCACAAAGTCAGGGGCTGCTTCCTCTTCCCCTTCAGGTGTCCCTAAGGTGTGAGACCCTGCAGTGCCATGGACTAGTGCATGAAAGTGAAAGTGTTAATCACTCAGTCCTGTCTGACTCTTTGCAACCCCACAGACTGTAGGCCACCAGGCTCCTCTGTCCATGGGATTTTCCAGGCAAGAATACTAGAGTGGGTTGCCATCCCCTTCCCCAGGGGGATCTTCTCGACCCAGGGATCGAACCGGGGTCTCTCTTATTGCAGGCAGATTCTTTACTGTCTGAGCCACCAGGGAATTCCTGAATGAATGCATAGTTAATGCCAATTAATGAATCTGGAGAGAATTGCCTACCCTGCAGTTTTTACTACCCGGCCTGCACGTGTAGGCAGACTGGTTATGGGCTGAGATAACCCACTGGTCAAATGGGGCTCTCAGAGAGGTGTCTGCTGATAAACTGGCCCCTGCTGTTTTGTTCAGTGTCTGACTCTGAAAGCACAACCGCTTCCTCCTATCTCACTACAGAAATTCCATGGTGCAAGAGAACAGGTCTAGCCTTGAGGCCCAGCTCTAAAAAAGGTAAATAGCAGCACCAGAGGAGGTTATAGGTCAAAGTGTTACAAACCTGGGTTCTTGGATTCTTTAACCAATAGAAATGGATAAGAGGCCAGATGAGGAATTGAGGCAAGGCTTTATTGGGTCTCAGGAGGGAGAGAAAACAAGTAACAGATTCCTTTGTTCACTCCCTAGGCAGAGGCTGAGCATGTTCCTTAAATGGGCCGAGTAGGGGCTGGGTTGGTGGCTCTGGCCAGAGGAGGGGCTTAGGCGGTCTGCTGTTTGGGGCCAGAGTGAGGCACTCTGCCTGTGGCAAAGGTCATGAGGAAGGAGGCTAGACATACGCAAAGGCAGGGTTGAGCCTCAGGAGTCCCCCTGGAAATCCTCGAGCATCTACCCCCATAACCAGAGCCTGCCTGCTTTACTACTTGTGCTCCCACCTACACCTCTG
This sequence comes from Bos grunniens, assembly GCF_055505025.1. NCBI lineage: Eukaryota > Metazoa > Chordata > Mammalia > Artiodactyla > Bovidae > Bos > Bos grunniens. The sequence continues at coordinate 26,824,764 of NC_141191.1, read as the reverse complement.
ACTTTAAGGGGGGCTGTCCCCCACCACCTCTTTCAGAGAAGGAGTTAACCTAGAGCTCCAGTTAATAAAAACTCCTGGGCGTGACAAGAGTGTTTTAACCTACAAACTCCTCTGAAGGTTCTCTGGCCTGCCTGACAGGCTTGTCCGGCCACATGTGATTGCTCACAGCCTCCCAACGGTGAGAGGCACGAGATGCTTTAAACCTTCTAAAAACAGGTTCCTTAGAAAAGTTAGAAAACTATTAGTATAAGTATAATGGGCTGATTAGAAATTGTATTGGTGAAGGGTTTTTCATTTGTTGAGCCAATGTTTGTTGCTAAGTCTCCACATCCCCTGCCCTTACACACGTTAATGAATATATAGAAGAAATAAGTATTAACCTTTGATATTAATCATGTTAGACCTTAGGCTAAGTAAATTCTTTCCTTAACTAAAACCCACTACCCCTCACCCTATAGGAATGTAACTTTATTTGGGTGGCGTCTGTTTTAAGAATAATCACCCCTGGAGAAATAAGTGTCCTGGTTGACTGACCACTGTCACAAGGAGAAGGTCATAAATTGTCAGCAGGCCCCCTGGCCAGAAGATGATGTAACACCCCTAAGACCTCTGTATACATTTGTATGAAGCACCTGACTTTGATAAAAGCCAGGACTGCTGACCCCACGTGACTTTTGCATAACATCTCAGTGTATAAAAGTAGACCATGGAAAATAAAGAATTGGGATCAGTTTCTCGAAATACTGGGCTCCCCATGTCGCTGTCTCTCTCACTCTGGCTGAGTCTCCATCTGGAGCGCGGAACCCGCCATGCTTACTAATTAAGCCTGGGCTTCTAAGATCTGACCAGGGAGGCCTCAGTGTCTCCTCTCCTCTGGGAGAACGGAAGGATGCCTGCGGCCTACGTAAGTGGTGCAAGCTTCTTGTCTTGAAGTTTTATTGGTCTCCCGCATAAACCAAGCTACTCAGCCTCTTTTCTCCACTGAATTTTCGTACTGAGCTATTCTCATTCTATTACTCTTTACATCTCTAATTAATATCTAATTGAAGCTATTGTATCCTGATCTTTGCCGACGCTATCCCCGCTTTGAATACCCTGGATCAGCCGGGGCTGGACCCCGGCAGTCTGCCCACCTCCTTGGTGGTGCAGCGTACAGGGTTCATGGGCAGTACCCTGCTTTTGTTCCTGACACTTCAGATATGGCAGTTGAATTTGGGTCTTTTTGTATCTTATTTTTCATAATTTGCCCCAACTTTGCATGCATACAGTTATTTTTATTCCCTTATAATTTCTTTGCATTCTGTTGCTGAAGGAGACATTTGTCCAGGTACAAGTACTGCAGTAAAGGGTCCCTGGTTCCAGCCTGTCTCAAAAACATTCAGTTCAATTCAGTCACTCAGTCATCTCTGACTCTTTGCGACCCCTGGACTACAGCTTGCCAGGCCTCCCTATCCATCACCAACTCCTGGTATTTACTCAAACCCATGTCCACTGAGTTGGCGATGCCATCCAACCATCTCATCTTCTGTCATCCCCTTCTCCTCCCATCTTCAATCTTTCCCAGCATCAGGGCCTTTTCAAATGAGTCAGTTCTCATCAGGTGGCCAAAGTACTGGAGTTTCAGCTTTAGCATCATTCCTTCCAAAGAACACCCAGGGCTGATCTCCTTTAGGATGGACTGGTTGGATCTCCTTGCAGTCCAAGGGACTCTCGAGAGTCTTCTCCAACACCACAGTTCAAAAGCAACAATTCCCCAAATCTTCAAATTGATTCAAAGAATTGACACAGTCCAAATCAATTAGATTTGGACTGTGTCAATTCTTCAAAAGCATTAGTATGTAAAAAAGAAATCACCATGCAAGGAAAGGTAGCTAAGCAAAAAATATTCATTTAACTATGCAACTTTCAAAAGATTAGTTCTAATCTATCATTTGAACATGACAGCTACAGTAATGACTGTCTACATACAAAAGCACCAAGCTAGGGGCTGGTATTGTTGTTTAGTTGCTAAGTCATGTCTGATTCTTTTGCAGCCACATGGACTGTAACCCACCAGGCTCCTCTGTCCATGGGATTTTCCAGGCAAGAATACTGAAGTGTGTTGCCATTTCCTTCTCCAGGGGATCTTCCTGACCCAGGGGTCAAACCCACATCTCCTCCATTGGCAGGAGGATTCTTTGTCACTGAGCCACCAGGGAAGCCCTAGAGGGGTTGGTATAGGACGCTGCTAAAAACTCAACACTGGACTTTGGAAACAGAGTAGAATTGGCCTTCTAGGCCTGGCCATACGTCAGACTAAGAAAGTTTTAACAAAAGTGTGTTTAAATGCATAGGTGAGCTCCCAAGAAAGAGTGAAATTCTCATTGCCCAAAAATGCAGTGGAAAATTAAAAACAAAACCAGAAAACATGAGCAAATAACATTGTCCCTTCTCTAGGGGAGAGACTGGAAGAACGAGCATAATATGACATGGTGATCCAGGGCAGGGCTTCTCAAACGGTAATGTGCACATGAATCACCTGCGATCTTGTTAAAATGAAAATTCAGACTCTACAAATCTGGCTGATCCTGAGATTCTGTGTTTCTAATGACCTCCAAAATACTGCTGGAGGTCCCTGTGCAGCACCGGGTTTTAAAGTAAACATTTAGCTTGTGTATTTGTGTATTAGATCTCAACTAGGCTTTGTGCCTGATAGAGATATGGAGCTGGGAACTTAAATTCCTGCATTAAGATGGGACCCTAATAGAGCACCCTCCTCGGGTAAAAGACTGGAAAACTCTACCCATCAGTACCACAATATTATGAGAATGTTTTTCTGTTTCTGGCTGGACTCTGGGTGGGGAAATAAAGTCTCCCCAGAAAAACAGGAACTCTAGCCTGTGTCTTACATGGATGAGGGATTCAGATTTATCTGTATAACCTGCTGCTGCTGCTGCTGCTAAGTCACTTCAGTCATGTTCGACTCTGTGCAACCCCATAGACGGCAGCCCACCAGGCTCCCCCATCCCTGGGATTCTCCAGGCAAGAACACTGGAGTGGGTTGCCATTTCCTTCTCCAATGCATGAAAAGTGAAAAGTGAAAGTGAAGTCGCTCAGTCATCTCCGACTCTTATCGACCCCATGGACTACAGCCTACCAGGCTCCTCTGTCCATGGGATTTTCCAGGCAAGAGTACTGGAGTTGGGTGCCATTGCCTTCTCTGCTGTATAACCTAGAAGAGCCTAAATTCAGGAATTAATGTAAAAACATAGTCCTGGGCCAATGATACCCAGAGTCTTCAGCAGAAACAGAGCAACCATGAAAGAGATGTTCTCAAAATCCATGCCACAAGAGCTTTTCACAATCTTCATCAGAAATTAAAAAATTTTAAAACACATAAGGAAACAACCCACCAATTTTGAGAATGAGGAAACAAAATGGAGAATTAGGTGTTACAGAATAGAACAGCAATCTGAAAGAGAATCTAAAAGAAATATCTGAAGTGACTAAATACAGACCCCTCCCTAAAATGCCAAAGCTCCAAGAAAATATTAGGCATTAAAAAAAACGGGAAAATATTTGAAATTTTTTTCTTAAAAGGAACAAATGTCAATATTAAGATTAAAATGCAATGTACAGTTTAACTGAAGATTAGCAAAACTGAAGAGAGACTATGTGAATTGTAAAATAGGTTGCTACAATTTGTAACTGGGAAATAGATACACACAGATTAGCTACTATGAAGCCAGAGATAAAGAGGTAGAAACTATTAGAGTGTTACAAGAAATAAGAGAAAAGAAGGACCAACATTTCATTTAAGTTTTGAGAGAATAGATAAGGATTCATATTTGAAGATATGAAGGCATCAGTCTCAAACAGAACAGAGGAAAATAAACCTACACCAACTAAGATGACTTAGGGTGAAGCTACAGAACACACACACACACGCACACACACACACAATTTTTAAAAACTTAAGCACAGCTGAAGGAAGAAGTGAAAGAGGAAAAGAAAAACCAGAGGGAAGAGAAGAAAAACAATGAGAGAGAAAGACAGATTATGCCAAGGACGACAATTAGCCTGGTAAAAAGCTGTTCCCTGGCTGCAGAAGATGCTGGAGGACGGCGGAATATTGCCACATGCCCCAGGACCATTCTTTTAATCTAGAATCTATACAGGGCTAAGGCACCAAACAAAAGTAGGGATGAAATAAAGATGTAGAAATAAAGACTGGAAGACTATAGCTAATCATGGCCCCTCAAGGAAAAGGGCGAATTTTGAGAAGGAGATTAAACCCAAACGGAAGAAGTTAAGTCCAAACAGAGCTGAAATCTGAATCAATGACAACATAACAACGGGTGGGTGAGATATGGGTAAGGGGAGTCCGGGGGCATTTCTGGGGAAAGAAATCGCCGAAATGCACCCAGTAAAGATTAGAAAAAGCAGATACTATCTCCCCTTTCTCTGTTCTTTTTTTTTTTTCAGTCTTCTTTTCACTACCTGTCATTATATACTTTGTTTCTTCACTTTCTCTCCTACTAGAATCTAAACTCCCCGAAGGTGGGGACTTTATATCATCCCCTAGCACAGAACTGATGCTCATGTTTTACTGAGAACAAGATAAAGAATCAGGTTGTGCAGAAAGCCTCCAAATGTGTGGGGCCGAGACTGTCTTCTTTCAGGAACAGGCAGAATGGGGTCAAGATGTAACCAGCATTTCTGAACATCTCTCAGATTCTGGGCTCCACACGACTCCCATCTTCTCGTTGTACGTGGACTGTGAGATAACAAAAACCATATGCCGGTGAGGGGCTTCCCAGGTGGCGCTAGTGGAAAAGAGCCTGCCTGACAATGCGGGAGACTTAAGAGAAGCAGGTTCAACCCCTGGGTCGGGAAGATCCCTTAGAGGGGGAAATGAAACCCACTCCAGTATAGGGTCGCATAGAACTGGACACGCCTGAAGTGACTTGGGACACACACACACACACACACACACACACACACACACACACATGCCAGTGAGCAAAACTAACTGGTCTTTCATTCTGATTTAAAACCCAAGCTGAGCATTTTTTATCTGCGTTTAGTGTTTATAGACATTTCTGCCTGTTTCCAAGGGAGACACAGGCTGTGATCTTACATCCAATGTAATATCCTGTCTGACTGAGGCAGTAAAGATCCTGTTTTGTATTCTGGGGGAAGCTTTCACACTCTGGATATAGCCACACTCAATACCACCCAGTGACCCAGTAATTCTAGTTCTCAAACGCCTACCTGTGTAGACCCCAGGCCACAGGAACCCTGAAATTCCGGTTCTAACAATGAATCACTGGAAATCAAGAGGCCCCATCTTGAGCTCACAGGCAGCCCTGCCTCCTTGTCAACAGGCTTTCCGTTCTTTGTGCTCTAGCTGCACCTAAGGACACCCTCCTTAGGCCCCTTGAGGTCTGCTGTTGGGTGTGACAGCCAGAGAGACTCTCCAGTTCTAACCACCACCCCGACCCCACCCTCACCAACAGCCCTACAGCCCATGTGAGGGGCACACTGACCGGACAGCTGCTCTGATGAACAGGGTCGGACACTGTGTCCTCACTCGAGTCCTGACAGCAGGGGATGACCCCGTAAACACAACCGAGGGCAAAGAGCAAGAACACATTCCCTTCCTCCATCACGGCAAACACAGCTATGCACCTGTTCTTCGAACACCTTCAAGAACAGGTGCAGTAGCTGCCACACAGAAAAGTCACTAGTTAGCCATCTATAGACAAGATGATGAGGAATAATCCTGAGAAGCACACAAAGCGTGGCCAGTGCTGTCACGACCCCCAACACGCTGTCTCCTTTCCAGTGGAATCACATTTGCTGCCCCTCTCGTGCCTTTTCCAGGACCTGCAATCTCATCTCCTCCACTTGCTTCCTTCCTAGAACAGAAACAAGCTGAAAATCAAACAAGCAATTTGCTCTTCAGCATCTTCTTTCTCTGTTTTCTCACCTTCCTTGAGCCCCTGTCAAAGTGTTTCTTGCTTCTAAACATCTAATTGCTCTCCTGACAAGCCCCAAAACAGCCCAACATCATATGTTAAGGGTTCTTTCTCAGTCCTTATAAAATTTCAATGGATAAGTCTTTTCTCCTAGATAGTAAGCTCCATTGGAGAAGGAAATGGCAACCCATCCCAGTATTTTTGTCTGGAGAATCCCATGGACAGAAGAGCCTGGCAGGCCACAGTCCATGGGGTGGCAAAGAGTCAAACACGACTAAGTGACTAACATACACACACAGTAAGCTCCATGAGTAGAAGGAGTACTAGTTCCATGCTGACTTGCCTTGCTGACCCAGAGCATTGTCCACGTTCGATGCCTAATAATTGCTAGAAGGAAGGGAGGCTGGTTTGGAAAATGATATCATTGCATATAGCATTCTTTCCGAGGAGTGAATCTCTGACCTTATGAACCTTGGAGAATTTTTAAGGGATCTGGTTTCAGACCCACTTGGAGAATGTCAAGGCAATGTGATTTCAAGACTGTCAGCCCACGGTCCCTAGGTTATCAAGCTGGCTGAGCTAGACCCCCCTTTCCTCTCTCACTGAGTGTATTCAAGAAGTGGTTCTGCTGTCACTTGGGGCCACCTGTTCTTGCCCACAGTTCACCAGTCCGCTAATGGAGGTCACAAGAGATGCTACCAGATTCAGAGAAAAGGGAAATGCCAGCTTGCACCTTCTTCCACATTCTGAAGAAGATGGGAAGTTAGAAAGTAGCTCATGTTTTCTCAACACCGACTAGAGTAAGTAGGTAAAGACACAGACTCCAATTCTGATGAGCTTTCACTCTCATTTTGCAAGATTAAAACCACAAAATAATTTATGAACCATGCAGACAACTTGTAACCAGCACAGTAATCACTACAGATGGTAGAGAGCAGGGTTGACAGGACAGTTAGGGAGAGCTTTGTGGAGGGAGTGGGGTTGGGCACTTGTTCCTGTATTCCATGGACTCTGGTGGCAATTTCCAGTCTCTGACCCTACATAAAGCCACTAAGCAGACTCTTCCAGGGATCGTTTAGAAGGTCCTAAAGGAGGGAAGGATGTTACAAACACTACAGACACTTTCTATGTCCCTTCAAAGGTCCAGGGGATGGGGAAGGGGCACCTGCCATGCTGTTCAATGGAGAAGAGGGGCCAGTCTCTCCTATGATGTGGAGACCTGGGCTTTCTGCACACAAGAGACAGAGCAGGAGGGCCGCCTGTGATGAGAACTGATTTCTTCCTGAACCCAGCCATCCGTGTTTTGGGTGATGGTTTCCATCTAAACGAGAACTCCCCTGGTATGAAAGCAGAGCTGGTAGGCGCACCCAGTCTGCGGGCTGGGCTGGAGTTTGCACACACACGGGAAAGGGACTGACACGTGAGGATGCCTCTGGTGATAGCGAAGGTTATATTTAGTCCGGAGCTCGAGTAAACACGGGGCCGCCTGCAATATGTATGAAGGGAGCTCCAGGAACAAACACAACTGCGGGGCAGTGAACATAAAAGAGCAAAGTGCAGGACTGGAAAGAATAAACACACGTGGGCTCCAGCCCCTAGATACGATGGGGCAGGTGGGGCCCGTCACTGACAGCAGGGTTGGCAGAAATGAGGGTGGCTGCAGGAGGCCCCTTTTCATTGTCTAGTGCTCAAACCGTGAGAAAGGATCTCCCAGAAGGTGCCTTCACAAAGCACCCACATCGCAGCTCCTTTACCTCTCAAGGGCAGCCGGGACTTAAGGAACAGCCTCTAAATCCCAGAGAAGTCACATCACCAGGCCCCAGTGCCTTCATCTATAAAATGAGGGTGTTGAGTCACACAATACCACCAATTGCCGGCCAGCTTCAGGATTTTTCCAGCACACCTTGCTAAATGCCTGGAAACAACTTATTTATGTTCCAAACATAACGAGATCCAACTGTTATCTTGATCACATCCACTAAGAGATCAGGTGAGCAAAGAGCACACTTTTTTTTTTTAAAGGACTGGAGTTGATCCACTTTAAAGTTTAACAGCCCAAGTGCTAGAGGGAAATTTGACATTGTGTAGCAGGACCACATGGGGCTGGCAGCCAACACAGAACATTTGAACAAATTAGAAAAAATGAGCCCCCTCCAGGTAGGCAGAGTTTTGAGGGCCTCCCAGATGGTAAGGGGCAGGCCAGCTGCACTTGTTTGCTCCGCATCCCATCCCTTACACACCACACACACGTGTGTGCATACACACATCCTGGCTGGCACTTCAGTCCTGGCAGAATCTGTGCTGTCTTCTCCAGCAATCGAGCAGCGGGCTGCCACTAACACACGAAAGTCAGGAAGGGTATGTTTGGATTCCTGATCCTTTTCCCTGCAATGATTGTATCATGTCCATCTCCACTGTAGCAGTCTTCTAGGAATCTTCTGCTTTCTTCTTCACACACCAAGCTTTCTCTCTGATGTATGTAATTACTGGGGTAACACACAAATCACAACACATTGCAGGTTTTTTATTCATTACTCGAAACTGTAAACTTCTTAAAGGCAAGGAGGGACAGAGTTAATCTGTATAAAATTCTTGATCCATACATAGTGGGTATTCAGTAAATATTGTTGAATGAATAAATGAACGACTAAATGAATGAAAAACAGTCTCATGGTGGTTCTGAACTGTTTTTGAATCACGGAGTTTTCTGAAATCTGATAGAAGCCAGGGACATTTCCCCAAAATGCACAGGTATAAACATACACAATTTTGCCTGTTGTTTGGAAGGATCACCACTCTCAGGCAGAAAAGGCTTTAGATTTTAAGCCAGGATGAAAATTGTGAGTCCTTTCTAAAAACAAAACAAAAAAAAATGAAATGGAAAATTAAACTAGAATCTGACACTCATTGAGAACCTAAGGCTTTGACTTGTAATTGTCTTTAATCCTCAAAACAAACCATTGAAATAGTCATGATGATCTCTATTCTCTACAGGTGAGGAAAATTAGGTTTAAGTAGCTTCTCCGCTATACAAATCAGACCCAGTATTCAATCCAAGTCTGTTTTATTCCCAAACTCGTGTTCTCTTGACTCTATCATCTGCCTCCAAATATCACAGACTCTCGGGATTCCTGATACAATTTCCATCTATTGTGTTTTGATGGATGAAGCCCTCTAAAAAACTATGATCTAAACTGAGTAAAAAAGACATACATTTTATATGTAGTCATATACTTGGATTCGACACGATAAATGATCTCTACGGAGTTCTAGAATAATCCATAAAAATGAATTCTAAGTGTATCTTGCACATTGTATTAATATTTTGCTTGGATTTTTAGACTAATGGTTAAAACAAAATGAAACCAGTGTCTTAACTAAAGAGAACCTCTCTTGTAGGCACAGAATGTTCTGCTTCCTACACCCCTCCCCCCACCCCCAGTCTGAGAAGAAAGCAAAGCATAAGACAAGTGTCTTGACTTTAGCATCTGCTGGCTTAGTCTTACACTGTGGTTATAAACACAAACTTGAGAGTCAGAAAGACCTAGGTTTAGGTTCTGCCAGGTGGCCCTAATGGTAAAGAACCTGCCTGCCAATGCAGGAGACACGAGACCTGGGTTCGATTCCTGGACTGGGAGGATCCCCCGGAGGAAGGCATGACAGCCCCCTCCAGGATTCTTGCCTGGAGAATCCCATGGACAGAGGAGCCTGGAGGGCTGCAGTCCATAGTGTTACATAGAGTCAGACACGACTGAAGCGACTTACCATGCACACACTTTGTTAGTAGGTCAGAGACCTCGGGCAAGTTATTCAATTTCAGAAAGTCTCAGGTGCTTCTTCTATACATGAGGCTAAATCATAGTGCCTACCTCACTACCTCGGAAGGTTTGTTGGAGGGATTAAGAAATAAGGTGCTTAAAAATTCTTAGCACAATGCCTGGAGAAGGAAATGGCAACCCACTCCAGTATTCTTGCCAGGGACAGAGGAGCCTAGTGGGCTGCTGTCTACGGGGTTGCACAGAGTCGGACACGACTGAAGTGACTTAGCTGCGGCGGCGGCGGCGGCAGCAGCAGCAGCAGCAGTGCAATGCCTAGACTATGGGAAACAAATACTAAACGTTAGTGATTCTTTTCCTTTGTCGCCATCTTTGTCTATGTCCGCATTATCCTACAGTAATCTTACATGAACAGAATGATGGCCTGGAGGTCCAAAAGACCTGGCAGTTCTTTAAAAAACCAAACATAAATTTACCACATGACTGAGAAATTTCACTCCTAGTTGTCTACTCAAAGGAAATGAAAATGTATGTCTACATAAATACTAGTATTTATGGTTCCGAGTAACATTATTTATAAGAGCCAAAAAATGGGAATAAGCCAAAGGTCCATCAACAGGTCAACGGATAAGCTAACTGGTATATCATGTAATGGAATACAGCTCAGCAGTAAAGAAGGATGAATGATCAATATGTGACACAATACAGATGACTCTCAAAATCAGTATGCTGCAAGACGTCCATGGTAGTCCAGTGGCTAAGACTCTGCACTCCCAAAGCAGGGGTCCCAGGTTCAGTCCTTGGTCAGGGGACTAGATCCCACATGCCGCAACTAAAAAGATCCTGTGTGCCAAACTAAGACCTGGCACAGACAAGAAAAAAAAAGTAAATAAATATGCTTTTTAAGTATGCTGAAAGAAGCCACATGCAAAAATATATACTATAGGAGTATTTATTGAAAATTCTAGAAAATGCAAGCTAATTGGCACTTGAAGCAAGGGCTAAGGGAAGGAGAGAGGACAAGAAAACTTTGGGGGGCATAAATATGCTCACTATATTGTGATGATGATTTTCTGGGTACACACATATGTCAAAACTCAGCAAGCTATATATTTTAAATATGTGCAGCTTATTGCCAATTATACCTCAATGAAGCTATTTAAAAATGTTTTAAAGTCCCCTACAATGGCTTTCATTGCTTTCCTAATGAAATCCATGCTCTTTACTGTGTATTCAGTCCAGTTCAGTTCAGTTGCTCAGTCATGTCCGACTCTTTGTGACCCCATGAATCACAGCACGCCAGGCCTCCCTGTCTATTACCAATTCACAGAGTTCACCCAAACTCATGTCCATCACGTCAATGATGCCATACAGCCATCTCATCTTCTGTTGTCCCTTTCTCCTCCTGCCCACAATCCCTCCCAGCATCAGGGTCTTTTCCAATGAGTCAAACTTTGCATGAGGTGGCCAAAGTACTGGAGTTTCAGCCTCAGCATCAGTCCTTCCAATGAACACCCAGGACTGGTCTCCTTTAGAATGGACTGGTTGGATCTCCTTGCAGTCCAAGGGACTCCCAAGAGTCTTCTCCAACACCACAGTTCAAAAGCATCAATTCTTCAGTACTCAGCTTTCTTCACAGTCCAACTTTCACATCCATACATGACTACTGGAAAAACCATAGCCTTGACTAGACAGACCTTTGTTGGCAAAGTAATGTCTCTGTTTTTGAATATGCTATCTAGGTTGGTCATAACTTTCCTTCCAAGGAGTAAGCGTCTTTTAATTTCATGGCTGCAGTCACCATCTGCAGTGATTTTGGAGCCCCCAAAAATAAAGTCTCTCACTGCTTCCATTATTTCCTCAATCTATTTGCCATGAAATGATGGGACCAGATGTCATGATCTTCGTTTTCTGAATCTTGAGCTTTAAGCCAACTTTTTCACTCTCCACTTTCACTTTCATCAAGAGGCTTTTGAGTTCCTCTTCCCTTTCTGCCATAAGGGTGGTGTCATCTGCATATCTGAGGTTATTGATATTTCTCCCGGCAATCTTGATTCCAGCTTGTGCTTCTTCCAGCCCAACGTTTCTCATGATGTACTCTGCATAGAAGTTAAATAAGCAGGGTGACAATATACAGCCTTGACGTACTCCTTTTCCTATTTGGAACCAGTCTGTTGTTCCATGTCCAGTTCTAACTGTTTCTTCCTGACCTGCATATAGGTTTCTCAAGAGGAGTATTAGGTATTGCTTATTTCTTCTCTCTTTTTTTGAAATCTCCCTTCTTGCTTACTAAATGTAAGAAAGAATTTCTTCTGGGGAGAGGCCAGTTGTGTTTGGTTCACCATTGGATTCCTCAGGTCCCCATACAGTGCCTGCTCCAAAGGCAAACTGTTTACAAGTGAAGAAGGAACGGAAAATCATTAAAGGCCAAAAGTGACGGCCGCTTAGTCACGTCCGATTCTCTGCAACCCCATGGACTGTAGCCTGCCAGGCTCCTCTGTCCAGGGAATTCTCCAGGCAGAACACTGGAGTGGATTGTCATTTCCTTCTCGAAAAGGTCAAAAAGTAATATGGAAAATATGTATTCTACTCTACTCTACTCTAGTATACTATACTCTACCAGCGGAGGGAGAAAGAGCCGTGTGATTGAATTGTCATAAAAGATCTCATGTGTAGAGAAAGCATGAAGTGTTCTCAAGGACGAGAGGGTGTAAACAGTAAGCGAGGAAAAAGGTACCTCCAGGGGGAGTGACAGATGGAGCCAAGGCACAGACGTGATGGGGCCACAGGTAGGAACAGGAGGCTTGTCTAGATTGGGGCTACCCTAATTCCCATCCCAAAGGCGGTATTCAGGACATGCAGGATGGACTGGTGAGACTGAAGGAAACAGACTGCAGGCCTCAGACGGAGAATGGCAACAGAGGGGAAGTGACAGGCACTTCAAGGACAAAACGCACAGGGCTTTGGATTCATTCAGGGATCTTCTCACAGTGAAATGCGTGACCCAAAGTCAAGATGCTGGACCGTGCTTCCCAGGCTGGCCCCAGACCTCCATCCACATCCTCTTCCTTATAGTAACGTTTGGCATGATCCAGCGTGCTACTGTCCAAGTGTGTACATATGTGTTCTCCTGGCATTGCCACCTCCTTCCATGTGGGTAATGCCCTTTACTCCATGGAAAAATGTGGCAATTGTCTTGGGGGTACTTGGCCCTGGTTTAGGGCTTGAGAAAAGGCCAGTCCCTTAACTAAGAACCAGGTGCAGCTGTCTTTAGATGCCCTTGTTCTGATGTCCCACTTTCCCCCTCCTCTAAGGTCCTGTGAGCTGGGGCTAGATCTGTAATCCCGCATCTCTTTCTCAACTCAGCAGGAAGGACTTAAAGGGCCTGGCTTTGTTGTAAAGGGTAAAGAGAGGAAGCAAAGCAACTGCAAAGGTACTGTTTACTTTTCATTCAATGCCAAAGCCAAACAGAATGTGTTTGCTCTCTGCTGAATGCCGAGGAATGGAGAGTTTGTATTTGAAGCTCATGAATGGGACAGAGTAAATGTTCCCGGAGCCTCACGTCCGCAGCAGTGCGTTCAGATTGTGCTCCAAGTTTACCAAGTACTTTCACAAACGTTATCTCATCTGATCCCCAGGTCCACCCTATGGGGATGCTTGTGGTTCCCATATCAGAGATGACCCAGTGCCCTGGAGCTGGAGGCAGGGTCTCAATGGGTGTTTCTTTAATGAAGTTACTGAGGCCAAGTGACATGCCCCGGGTCACAGAGCTGGATTAAGCCATGCTGTCTCCCTGCCCCCTAGTGATGGTCCTTAAACACAGATTGAAGCTCTACTGTAAACATCTATTCCCTAGATTGGGGTGACTCTTGGCCACAGGCCCTGTATTACCAATGCTGACATTCCTCGCCAGCACACAGAAAGATAATAATAACAAGAGGTACCAATTACTGAACACCTAGAATGTTTTCATTCAGCATGTGACTTAATCTTCACAACAACCCTCAGGAGTAGGTTACATCATCTTCTTTGCAGATGATAAAGTAAGACCCAAAAGGTCAAGTCAATTTCCCAAAGTCACTAGCTGTTCCAAGAGCCAGTAAGAAAGACTTGGGATGATCTTCTAGCTCTAGGGCCTGTCTTCTTTCCATTATGCCATAATGGCTTTTAACCTTCAAATTATCTCTGGGTTCTTCCTACCACTCACCTCCCCTTTTCAAATACCCTCCTACCCTGCCCAACACCCTCATAATGCATATACACACCAGCCAGAAGGAAATAACACCTTAAAAACAAAAAAACAGGAAAAATCTTCTGAACCTTAATGTTTGGTTGAGTCTTTAAATTCAGCAAAGCACTTCAGGATTTCCTGTCTCGGAACGGACTGCTGCTGTTAAACATTAAGGAAGGGCCAGTCTTGTATGAGATGAAATACCTAGTAATCCCCACAGCAATGAACCCCAGCAGGAACGTACATTGTAAAACAGACCAAATAATGAGAAACACATTTCTGTTCCTGCCAAGCACAAAGAGAGAGGAGAAAAGAAGATGTGGTCTTTATTCTGAGCAGTTGGGTTGCTGGAAAGGCATCGTCTGTCAAAACACCGGACAGAAAGAATGAGCAAAGGCAAGTTCCCCTTGTGGTCAGAGCTACCAGGTAGGGTAGATGGTTGAAGGGGTTTTGCCTCATCAAAGAGGTTCACAGACAGAAGTCTAAGAGATGCAGTACATACAGGAACTGCAGGGGGAGAAATTGCTAGGCAAACTATCAAGTCTTAAGTCCTGCAGAGAGGGCTCTGGGCTGTTGCCCAAGGGAGGGTGAGATCCCCCGCTGTTGGAGACTCTGCCAGACGCCTGGATTCCTTACAAAAGAGTCTACAGTGACCCTCAGTGTCCATAATGTAACAGGCTATTGTTGCTGGAATTGGAGCTTATTATCTCAGTTAATTTTTCCATTTTCCTCAATGCTTTGTTTGCTATTTGTAAAATTCTTCAGCAAAACTTTTAGATCGCTAATGACTGCTATTGTGATGGTGATTATTAAACAATTAATTTATAATAATTATTAATAACTGTTGAAGCTAGCAGATAGGTGTGTGGGGTACCTAAGTTCTTTGAAGGTTTTTTTTTTTTTCTGTATTTGAATAATAAGTAACATTTAAAGTGCATTAACACTCTCTCTTAAAAATCAGAACTACCTCTCTTTTTGAAAAAATATTTGTGAAGTCTCTTATTATATGGGTGCTGTGCCTTCTCACTTGGTATTCTCATATCTGTACCCGGGGGCTTCACAGATGGCTCAGTGGTAAAAAGCCCGCCTGCCAATGCCGGAAATGTAAGAGACACGAGTTTGATCCCCGGATGGGGAAGATTTGCTGGAGGACGGCGTGGCATCCCACTCCAGTATTCTTGCCTGGAGAATCTCATGGACAGAGGAGCCACGTGTGTTATAGGCCATGGGGTCACAAAGAGTCGGACATGACTGAGTGACTGAGCACACAGAGCGCTATTTGTAATCCTACACTCATCCACTGTTTTCTGGTGGATTCGGCTGTCTAGAATACTTGAGGACTTATGGTCTGTTTCCTTAGATGTGTATTTTGCTCTCTTGAACAGACGTGATGCTTTCCTGACCCCTGGTAAGAAGTTAATCTAGATTTGTTCTCTGAAGGACTGGTACCAGGAAACATGTAACAGCTACTCTGCACCCATCAGCTTCTCCATGAAGGACTTCAAAGAACAGATGAGATCGGGCCTCATCAGAACTGGCAGGATATTATCACAGCATTTCCGTTGTTACCCATGGGCGCCTTGCTGTGAGGAGGCCAACCAGAAAAGCCATAAAAGGTTTTTCCCAGTCACCACAAGGCTGTAGAAAGTTTTAAGTTCTAGATGAGCCATCTCTATCATTTACCTGACCCAGAGCATGAGCACCTGCTCTGACGATACATGATCGCCCAAGTTGAAACTAAACTCGTGTGGAATAAATAAAACTTCTAAACCAAAATGAAGAAGTAAATGACACTATCAACTGTGAAAAACGGGAGAAATTCTGTGAAATCATAAACAACATCTCGTAAGCTTTTTAACTGGCCCATGTGCTAGTTGCGTGCATATGTGGCTATAATTATTGCCAAAAAACATAGAAATACATGAGACATCAAATTTGAAAGGCAATGCCACAAATGTATGTTTGCACAGCTATGCCACAAACGTATGTAGTGCACACCAAGTTCAACGTATCAGCAGGCTTGGTTCCTTCTATGTTGTGATGGGGGCTGGGGACTGTTCCATGCTTCTCTCCAGCTTCTGGTGATTTGCTGGCTTTTCTTTTTTTTTTACATTCTTTGGCTTGTAGATTCATTACCGTAATCTCTTCCTTCATATTCACATAATGTTTTATCTCTGTGTGCCTGTCTCCAAATACCTCCTTTTTATGAGAACACCAGTCATACCGGATTAAGGGCTCACTCTACTCCAGGATGAGCTCATCTTAACTAATTCCATCTGAACAACCCTATTCTATCCACATCCTAAGGTACTAGAGGCTAGGACTTCAACATATGATTTTTAGGGGACACAATTCAACGTATAACAGACACTGATGTGTGCATACATGTGTGTATGTATAATATTTTTTGAAGGGAGATAAGCATAGTGAAGGCCAGTTTGGCCTGCCCTGGACCCTGATTGGGTGATGGAGTTTTTCTTGAAGTCTTCCTACAGCATTACTGTGCATTTAAGCCACCCAGGCTGTGCTATTTTTGTTACAGTGGCCCTAGCAATTGAATACAAAGTACGTCTATAAATATATATTATATATCTCACCAGGAATCAAGAATTCAAATTAGGAGGAAGTAAAACTTTGAACTAATTCTAGATCACTGCCCATAGCCCTGCTTCCTCAAGGTTGCTGGCACTATCCACTTACAACCTTCATGTTTATCCAAATAAAGTGGTAAGTGTGTGAAGGACTGAAGGGAGAAACATTGTTCATTTGATGCCACGTGATCTTCAGTTGAGCCTCCTATCTGTTTGTCCAAGGCAAGAGGAAACTGGAGTAACTAACATCAGTATCTATTTGACCAATTAACCAGTCTGTGGATATAAATAGGATATTTGTTTGTTGTAGCCCAGACTCAAGTGAACCTGACAACTGGTGTAGACAAGAAGATTCTAAAGAGAATGAGAAGTCAATGCCCTTCCAACTCCTCTCCCATAAGGGTTCTCACAAGACCATGGGAATCTCATGGTGAAAACACATACACACATTCCAATATAAGTGCGAAAAACTCTTTCCAACATCAGAAATGAACACTTTTGTTACTAGGTCTTTTTAGGAATATCCAGAAACGTCTGTCTCTTTAAAATGTGTGTGTGTGTATTCTGAAATACTGTTGCACTGGACTGTCAAATGTACGTTTATCATTTTGGGGAACTTGGAGAGTTTGTTCCTAAGTGCTGTCATATACAAACCAGACAAATATTTTCCCCTGGGATTATTTTGAAAAATCTCATAACATTAGACCTTGACCTAAGAACCAGTGTCAAATTTGTTTTCCCTGATGGATTCATTTATAGAAAGGCAAAGTTCATACTGCAGCATTTGGCACTCACATGCAAAATAAGAGGAAGTTTTTTACTTGAGTACAAGACCAGCAAATAATAACAAGAATTTTCTAGTGTGTGTTGATTTGGTGGAATGATGGAGAAGGGCTGGGGAAGAGATAGATTTTCTGTGTTTTCTAGAACAAAAGCATATTGGCCTACAGTGTTGTTTTAAACTTACACATGACAGGAATAGGGGAACATATCTGTAAATATCATGGGCTTCCCAGGTGGCGCAGTGGTAAAGAATCCACCGGCCAATGCAGGAGATTCAGGAGACAGGAAGACTCCCTGGAGTAGGAAATGGCAACCCACTCCAGTATTCTTGCCTGGAAAATCCCATGGACAGAGGAGCCAGGTGGGCTACATCCATGGGGTCGCAAAGAGTCAGACACAACTGAGCGCGCGCGCGCGCACACACACACACACACACACACATGTAAATATAAAAACCCTTGCTTTAAAAAAAATTTATTATTTTAAGAAGACCGTTTGTGCTCTTTGTTGAATTCGAGCTTGAATGCAATTTTTAGCTTCATAATTACAGAGTATAAGAAAGCAATAGGACACATTATTAAAAAAAATTAGAAAACACAAAATAAAAATTACTCTTAATTTCATCACCCAGAAAGAGTTTGGAATATTTCCTTTCTATGTTACCCTTACCTCATTCCTCTCAAACTGCAATTATACTGAAAAGTTAGTTTTCTTATCTGTGTCTTTCTTCCACTCATTGTTGCTTTGGAATCATTTTCCTTTTTTTTTTTTAATTTATTTTTTAGTGAAGGATAATTGCTTTACAGGATTTTGTTGTTTTCTGTCAAACCTCAACATGATTCAGCCATAGGTATACATATATCCCCTCCCTTTTGAACCTCCCTCCCATCTTCCTCCCCATCCCACCCCTCTAGATTGATACAGAGCCCCGTTTGAGTTTCCTGAGCTATACAGCAAATTCCTGTTGGCTATCTATTTTACATATGGTAATTTAAGTTTCCATGTTACTCTTTCCATACATCTCACCCTCTCCTCCCCTCTCCCCATGTCCATAAGTCTGTTCTCTATGTCTGTTTCTCCATTGCTGCCCTGTAAATAAATTATTCAGTACCATTTTTCTAGATTCTGTATTTGTGCATTAGAATATGATATTTATCTTTCTCTTTCTGACTCACTTCACTCTGTGTAATAGGCTCTAGATTCATCCACCTCATTAGAACTGACTCAAATGTGTTCCTTTTTATGACAGAGTAACATTCCATTGTGTATATGTACCGCAACTTTATCCATTCATCTGTCGATGGACATCTAGGTTGCTTCCATATTCTAGCTATTGTAAATAGCACTGCAATGAACAATGGGATACATGTGTCTCTTTCAATTTTGGTTTCCTCAGGGTATATGCCTAGGAGTAGGATTGCTGGGTCATATGGTGGTTTTATTCCTAGTTTTTTAAGGAATCTCCATACTGTCTTCCATAGTGATTGTATCAATTTACATTCTCACCAAAAGTGCAAGAGTGTTCCCTGTTCTCCACACCCTTTCCAGAATTTATTGTTTGTAGACTTTCTGATGAGGGCCATTCTGACTGGTCTGAGGTGATAGCTCATTGTAGTTTTGATTTGCATTTGTCTAATAATGAGTGATATTGAACATCTTTTCATGTGTTTGTTAGCATATGTATGCCTTCTTTGGAGAAATGTCTGTTTAGGTCTTTTTCCCACTTTTTGATTGGGTTGTTTGTTTTTCTGGTATTGAGTTGCATGAGCTGCTTGTATATTTTGGAGATTAATCCTTTGTCAGTTGTTTCATTTGCTATTATTTTCTCCCATTCTGAGGGTTTTATTTTCACTTTGCTTATAGTTTCCTTTGCTGTGCAAAAGCTTTTAAGTTTAATCAGGTCCCACTTGTTTACTTTTGTTTTTATTTCCATTACTCTAGAAGGTGGGTAATAGGGGATCTTGCTTTGATTTTTATCGTTGCATGTTCTGCCTATGTTTTCCTCTAAGAGTTTTATAGTTTCTGGTCTTATAGTTAGGTCTTTAATCCATTTTGAGTTTATCTTTGTGTATGGTGTTAGGAAGTGTTCTGATTTCATTCTTTTACACGTAGCTGTCCAGTTTTCCCAGCACCATTTACTGAAGAGTCTGTCTTTGCCCCATTGTATATTCTTGCCTCCTTTGTCAAAAATAAGGTACCTGTAGGTGTATGGGTTTATTTCTGAGCTTTCTATCTTGTTCCATTGGTCTATATTTCTGTTTTTGTGCCAGTACCATACTGTCTTGATGACTATAGCTTTGTAGTATAATCTGAAGTCAGGAAGCTTGATTCCTCTAGCTCCATTCTTCTTTCTCAAGACTGCCAAGGTTATTTGGGGTCTTTTGTGTTTCCAAATGAATTTTGAAATATTTTTGTTATAGTTCTGAAAAATGCCATTGGTAATTTGATAGGGATCACATTGAATCTGTAGATTGCATTTTGTAGTATAGTCATTTTCACAATATTGATTCTTCCTACCCAGGAGCATGGAATATCTCTCCATCTGTTTACGTCATCTTTGATTTCTTTCATTAGTGTCTTATAATTTTCTGTGTACAGTTCTTTCATCTCCTTAGGTAAGTTTATTTCTAGATATTTAATTCTTTTTGTTGCAATGGTGAATGGGATTGATTCTTTAATTGCTCTTTCTGGTTTTTCATTGTTAGTATATAGAAATGCAAGTGATTTCTGTGTATTGATTTTGTATCCTGAAACTTTGCTAAATTCACTGATTAGCTCTAGTAATTTTCTGATACTATCTTTAGGGTTTTCTATGTACAGTATCATGTCATCTGAAAACAATGAGAGCTTTACTTCTTCTTTTTTTGATCTGGATTCCTTTTATTTCTTTTTCTTCTGTGATTGCTGTAGCTAGGACTTCCAGAACTATGTTGGACAATAGTGGTGAAAGTGGACATTCTGGTTTTGTTCCTGATCTTCGGGGGAAATGCTTTCAGTTTTTCACCATTGAGAATAATGTTTGCTGTAGGTTTATCATATATGGCCTTTACTATATTGAGGTAGATTCCTTCTATGCCCATTTTTTGAAGAGTTTTAATCATAAATAGGTGTTGAATTTTGTCAAAGGCTTTTTCTGCATCTACAGAGATGATCATATGGTTTTTATCTTTTGATTTGTTAATATGGTGTATCACATTGATTGATTTGCATATATTGAAGAATCCTTGCATTCCTGAAATAAACCCAACTTGATCATGGTGTATGAGCTTTTTGAAGTGTTGCTGAATTCTGTTTGCTAAAATTTTGTTGAGGATTTTTGCATCTATGTTCATCAGTGATATTGGCCTGTAGTTTTCTTTTTTTGTGTTGTCTTTGTCTGGTTTTGTATCAGGGTGATGGTGGCCTCATAGAATGAATTTAGAAGTGTTCCTTCATCTGTAATTTTTTGAAAGAGTTTTAGAAGGATAGGCATTAGCTCTTCTCTAAATGTTTGCTAGAATTCTCCTGTGAAGCCATCTGGTCCTGGGTTTTTGGTTTTTTGGGAGATTTTTTTATCACAGCTTCAACTTCATTGCTTGTGATTGGGTTGTTCATAATTTCTGTTTCTTCCTGGTTCAGTCTTGGAAGATTAAACTTTTCTAAGAATCTGTCCATTTCTTCCAGGTTATTTATTTTATTGCCATATAGTTGTTTGTAATAGTCTCCTATAAGCTAAGCTAAGTCACTTCAGTCGTGTCTGACTCTGTGCAACCCCATAGACGGCAGCCCACTAGGCTCTGCTGTCCCTGGGATTCACCAGGCAAGAATACTGGAGTGGGTTGCCATTTCCTTCTCCAATGCATGAAAGAGAAAAGTGAAAGTGAAGTCGCTCAGTCGCATCCGACTCTTAGCGACCCCGTGGACTGCAGCCTACCAGGCTACTCTGTCCATGGATTTTCCAGGCAAGAGTACTCCTATAATCCTTTGTATTTCTGCATTGTCTGTTGTAAACTCTTTTTCTTTCTAATTTTGTTGATTTGATTCTTCTCTCTTTTTTTCTCGATGAGTCTGGCTAAGGGTTTGTCAATTTTGTTTATCTTCTCAAATAACCAACTTTTAGTTTTGTTAATCTTTACTATTGTTTCTTTCATTTTTTCCCCCATTTATTTCTGCTTCGATCTTTATGCAGCCAAAGTTCTAAAGAGGGAAGTTTATAGCAATACAATCCTACCTCAAGAAACAAGAAAAACATCGAATAGACAACCTAAATTTACACCTAAACCAACTGGAAAAAGAAGAAGAAAAAAAAAACCAAAATTAGTAGGAAAGAAATCATAAAAATCATAAAGAAATTGAAAAAACCCTTGGTTTTGATGGCTTCCCTTGTGGCTCAGCTGGTAAAGAGTCTGCCTTCAATGTGGGAGACCTGGGTTCGATCCCTGGGTTGAGAAGATCCCTTGGAGAAGGGAAAGGCTACCCACTCAAGTATTCTGGCATGGAGAATTCCATGGACTGTATAGTCCATAGGGTCGCAAAGAGTCAGGCACAACTGAGCAAGTTTCACTCACTCACTCACTCATAGGTTTTGAGTTGTCGTGTTCTCATAGTCATTTGTTTCTAGCAAATTTTTTTATTCCCCTTTTGATTTCTTCAGTAACCTACTAGTTATTTAGAAATGTGTTGTTTAATCTTGATGTGTTTGTGTTTCTTACAGTTTTTTTCTTGTAATTGATATCTAATTTCATAGCGTTGTGGTTGAAGAGGCGTGATATGATTTCAGTTTTCTTAAATTTACTGAGGTTTGACTTGTGACCCAAGATGTGATCTATCCTGGAGCATTTCCATGTGCACTTGAAAAGAAGGTGTATTTTGCATTTGGATGCAATGTCCTGAAGATATCAATGAGATCCATCTCGTCTAATGTATCATTTCAGACTTGTGTTTCCTTTTTAATTTTCTGTTTTGATTATCTCTCCATTGGTGTGAGTGGGGTGTTAAAGTCTCCTACCATTATTGTGTTACTGTCAATTTCTCCTTTTATATCTGTTAGTGTTTGTCTTATGTATTGAGGTGCTCCTATGTTGGGTGCATAGTTATTTACAATCATTATGTCTTCCGTTAGATTGATCCTTGATTATTATGTAGTGTCCTTCCTTATCTCTTGTAATCTTCTTTATTTAAGGTCTATTTTGTCTGATATGAGGATTGCTACTCCACCTTTCTTTTGCTTTCCATTTGCACGGAATATATTTTTCCATCCTCTCACTTTCAGTCTCTATCTGTCTTAAGGTCTGAAGTGGGTTTCTTGTAGACAGCATACATATGGGTCTTGTTTTTGTATCTATTCAGCCAGTTTGTGTCTTTTGGTCGGAGCATTTAATCCATTTACATTTAAAGTAATTATTGATATATATCCCTAAGAAAGGCAATGCCAAAGAATGCTCAAAACTACCGCACAATTGCACTCATCTCACACACTAGCAAAGTAATGCTCAAGATTCTCCAAACCAGGCTTCAATAATACATGAACTATGAACCATATTGTTCAAGCTGGTTTTAGAAAAGGCAGAGGAACCAGAGATCAAATTGCCAACATCTGCTGGATCATGGAAAAAGCAAGAGAATTCCAGAAAAACATTCATTTCTGCTTTATTGACTATGCCAACGCCTTTGACTGTGTGGATCACAATAAACTGTGGAAAATTCTGAAAGAGATGGGAATACCAGACCACCTGACCTGCCTCTTGAGAAACCTGTATGCAGGTCAGAAAGCAATAGTTAGAACTGGACATGGAACAACAGACTGGTTCCAAGTAGGAAAAGGAGTACGTCAAAGCTGTATATTGTCACCCTGCTTATTTAACTTCTATGCAGAGTACATCATGAGAAACGCTGGACTGGAAGAAGCACAAGCTGGAATAAAGATTGCCGGGAGAAACATCAATAACCTCAGATATGCAGATGACACTCCAAGGCTCAGGGCTTGATGTATGGTCAGAAATGAAGATTCCACAAATAGTTTGTTATGGCATTAAGTGAGATTAAAACAAATATCCAAAAACAAGAAACCAAAGATGAACCCCAGACAAATGACAGTTACAAAATCAGGCAAATAATAATTAAAATAATAGAATATACACATATACATATACACACATGAGCAAAGTTAAAACAGTCCAACAGAAATAAAGTACAATTGATTGATCCAGAGAACAAAGGAAAGAAAAAATTATATTTACCTGTTAAGAACAAAACTAACTAAAGCACAAACTGGAAAACAAAACTAAAGAAGTGTGCCAAGTAGGGAATAAAGTAATGAAAACAAAACTAACAAATATGTTGAGAGGAAAGAAAAAAAAATAGATATGCAAAGTTAAATAGAAGTGGATAAAGAAGATTTATATACATTAAAGATTAACTGCAAGGGCAAAAAAGCAGTAGGAAAGGCAAACAAAGGAATAAATGTAGAAAAAATATAATAGGTTTAAAAAAATTAAAAGTTAAAATTATGAAAAAAAAAGGAAGAAGAAACAGAAAAGAATAAAAAGGAAAATTCCACAGAACTGCAAAGGCCCAGTGCCGAGACAGCATGGTTTATAACAACAATAAGAAGTGTGACTGAATGTACACCCATAAGCAAAATCAAAACAGTCCAACAAAAATAAAGTACAATAGATTGACCCAGCGAACACAGGAAACCAAAAATGATGTCTACCAGAACAATACTAACTAAAGCACAAATTGGAAAACAAAACTAAAGCAAGGTGCCAATTGGGGAATAAAGCAATGAAAATAAAACTAACAAATATGTTGAGACAAAAGGAAAGAAAGAAAAGAAAGAATAGCTATGCAAAGTTAAATAGAGGTAGATAAAGAAGATTTATATATATATATATTAAAGATTAACTGCAAGGGGAAAAGAACAGTAGGAAAAGCAAATAAAGGAATAAGTGTATAAAAAATAATAATAGGTTTATAAAAATTTAAAAACAAATTTAAAAAACTCCCCAGAACTGCAAAAGCCCAACATAGAGGTAGAGGTTTATAACAATAGTAAAAAATGTGACTGAGGAAAAAAAAGAACAAAGAGCTCAAAAGCTTAATTAGACTCATAGTGCCAATAAAATTGACAACTACAACAGAACAGGGAGAAAAAAGGAAAAAAAAAATTCCAAAAGAATCTACAGAACAAGTCAAAACATAAGAATAACAAATGTTTTTCTTGAGTCACTGCTTTCAGAGTCCTTTCCCTCACTGGGAGTCACAGTTCACTTCAGCTCCCTAGGATGCCCTCCAACACTGTGCTGGTCTCTGGACTTGCTTTGGGGGCAGCTCAGATTCTAATCTGCTCCTACTCCTTCGTGTTCTTGCCTCCAATGTCCACAGCTATCAGAGCTAGTGCGTTTTCTTTTGTGGGAGCTCTCACTGTCCTTTTATATATTCCATAGACACAGAGTCTGCCTAGTTGATTGTGTGGATTTAATCTGCAGCTTGTACAGCTGGTGGGAGGGTTTTGGGTCTTCTTCCTTAGTCACACTGCCCCTGGGTTTCAACTGTGGTTTTATTTCCACCTCTGCATATCGGTCATCCACTGGGGTTTGCTCCTGAGGCTGCCCTGGAGGACTTGGATTTGCCCCAGTGAGGGCCAGGTGTGGAGGTGGTGCAGCTGCTTGGGTGGCAGGGGTTCTAGCAGCACCAGGTACTCAGGGGAGTTGGCAGGGCTAGGGCAGCAGGAAATATGCTCTAGAAGGGTATGACAACCAGTATTGGCCAATACGCTCCAGTATTCTCACCTGGAGAAGACAGAGAAGCCTAGCAGGTCACAGTCCACAGGGTCGCAAAGAGTCAGACACTGCCAAAGCAACCCTGCGTGAAGAGGCGCAAGACATTTCTTTTTTTTTTGCCTGTGGCAGCTCTGCCCCAGTGAGAGTTGAGCGTGAAGGTGGTGCAGCACTTGGCTTGCAGGGACCCTGGCAGTGCCAAGTATGCAGGGACACGGACTGCCTCCACCGCAGGAGTTATGGCCCTATTAGAATCTTTTTTTGAGCCTCTTGTAGCTGGCGATCAGAAGGCCTCTTTGGCCAGTCTTTCTCCATAGCTCTGTCTGTTCAGGCACTTAGCAGGCTTCCTTGCCTGGGGTCCTTCTCTGTTGTTCGGTGCATCAGGCACATAGAGGGGCCCCCGGCTGGGGTCCAACTCTGTAGACAGTGCGCCAGGCCTTTGCTGGGCCAGCCTTTCTATTGTTGTGCTGCCAATGCTGGCATGTGGGGGGAGAGAGGCTATGGTGATGGACCCACTCCCTATGCGTGACTCAGCAGTATCGCCTTGCTTCCATGGCTGCCTGGCTTTCCTTCACAGGCATTTCCCACCACAATCTCCTCTTTCACATCCCCTCAATTCTTCCCTCCGCAGTCAGCAGCAGCCCTCACCCAGGGACTGCTTCACAATCCCTAAACTCCAGGTCCCAGCCACTGCATCGTCTGGGGTATGTATGGCTGCGGCAAGGGCTGTCAGATTCTCATTCCATTTAAGCTGCCACAGATGAGCTATTTCACTCTCAGCCTTAAATGTTTCTCCTCTGACTCAGACAATTGCCCTGATGTGGGGACTGGAGCCCTGCTTCAGCTCCCCCGTCCGCCGAGGGCAGATCCAGTCCCACTCACACTGCTGTTTTGCCCCCTAGCTCCTTCACCCTACCGAGTTTTGCGTGGGTCTACATGTTCTTTTCTGCAGGTCAGGCACTCCTGTCCGCTCTCAGCTGGTGTTCTGCATGCACTTCTGTGTCTGAAGGTGTATTGCTGATGTATCTGTGGAGAGAGATGTCCTCCACAACAACCTACTCCTCCACCTTCTTGTTCTCTCTGGAATCATTTTCTTATTTCACCCCTTTCTTTTCTAAAGCACAATCTATAACTGATCTGCAGAGGATGAGTCTGAGATGAAAGCATTCAAGCTCAGTCACTCAGTCGTGTCCCAGTCTTTGTGGCCCCATGAACTGTAGGCCATGGGATTTCCCAGGCAAGAATACTAGAATGGGTTGCCATTTTCTTCTCCAATGAGTTGAGAGACCTCCTTCTTATTTCAGCTCTTTTGCACTATTTAAACCTTTAAACAATATGCATGTATTACTTGTGTTTCTTTTTAAATTTATTTTTAACTGCAGGATAATTGTTTTACAATATTATGTTGGTTTCTGCCATATATCAATATGAATCAGCCATGGGAACACATAAGTCCCTCCCTCTTGAACCTCCCTCCCACCTTCCATCCCATGCCACCCCTCTAGGTTGTCACAGAGCACTTACTTTTCAACTTAGAAAACAAATACATCTAAAGCATCACCTTCACTGGCAGTCTGATTCCATCATATAGAAGTACTTGAATGTGTTTTGATATTTCCCATCCTTGATCATGTCTGTATTTTCTCAATATTTTACTATACTACATAAAGCTACAGTGAGTATCCTTAACATACCACTCTATATCACCAATGGGATAGTTCCTCTGGCTGGATTCCTAGAACTAGCATTATTGGACCAATGAATGAGGACTTTTAAAGGTGTTTATATTTGTGCACATTTCTTTCTAATATACGGTATCGGTATGCCCCTCCCATCAGCAAAGTACACCTGCGATCACCTCACATGTCCTCTCATTACTCCACCTTCTACCTTTTCTCTCTCTCTAAATAAAAGGAGGATGGAGCAGTTGAGTTCCTGAGTAATTGGGTCAAGCAAGTATCTTGGGTCCTTGGATTAGGTTTGCTTGCAATTGCTATTTTTATTACCCACTCTTGAGTGGACGCGGACGTCTATGTGTTGCACACGTACACGTGGAACAGATGGGAAAGGTGATGCAGAGTGAGACATGTGCCAACTCAAAAAAACAAAAAATGCAAGCTGTGATCTCATCTTGCTGCCAGTCACCCTTCATCTGAAAGCAGCACTCCCTCTTTTCCATCCATCAGTCATGTCAGGAGGCGTTCTCCAGGGTAACTGCAGGGACTCTGCCTTGCTGCTCATATTCACGTCCTCCTCCTCTGGAACTTATTTGCATTCCCACCAGCAAAATCCACCTGAGCCCATCTCACCACACCTCTTATTTCTTCACCCCAAAGCTAAGTGGCCTCTCCTGCCTAATCCCCTTCTTCTTCCTAGGGGTGTAAAATAAACAACAAAAACCCAAGGGATTACTTTAGTCACTGAACCTTGTCATTTTGTGCTGCCAGTGAAGACGAGGTGGGGAGAACAATAAATGATGGGGGCTCTCAGGAAGACTGAGATAAGTACTCAGAGAAGAAGAAAAAAATCAGAACTTTCCTAGGCTCTTAAAGTAGAACCAAGCATCCCCACCCAGAGCCAATGGGACCCCTGAGTTTCATTCTCACAGGGAAACACATACTCGCTGTGAATGTCACAACACCTGGGGGGCCAGCAAAGCGCCAGCAGTCCACGGAAGAGGCTTTACAACCCCCTGCCTCAGCCTTTGTCCAATGACTGAAGTTCTGTGGAATAAGATCCAGGCTCCATGCTGGAGGCCACGTGAGTGCTGGAAGATGAGAATCACTTCTGAGTCTCCTGGATCCATCTCACTCTCCTTCCTTATGGTTTTCAGGCAACAAAGGAACAACCGGTCAGGGAAACTTGGAGGACAAGGAAAAAAGTGAGAATGGGGTGGGAATGGTGAAGTTCGCATTAGACATTTGAGGAAACTGAGATGTGCTGATATTAAGGAACCTGCCAAATGGCATACGGTTAGGAAAGGGTTCCACTCCACGTGCTGACCCTGTGGGCCAGGAAACAATGTAGGTTTGCACTTCAGAGGAGAAGACAGCAGGAATGCTGTGAATCCCCCAAGAACCTGGTCAGGGAATGGGTTCAGTCTGTTTTGTGGAGGTGCTCAGCCACTCACATCACCGACAGAGCACCCCAGTACCCTAAGATCCACAAGGGATGATGTGAATGTGAGTGATGAGAGTCCATGAAATTACCCAGGAGGACATACCCTGACTCAGCTGGTGCAAAAAGTGTGCTCCTTTCCAATAACAGATGACAGGCAGCAAGATGAGCCCACAGCGTCCATCTGCAGAACTGGCACTGGGCCCGCTCTGCAACATCTCACCCACCACCTTCAAATGTGTGCGTGGAAAACACACAGAGAGAGGTAGTCAAGGCTGATCATCTGGCAGTTACTCCAACTTCCACTTTCATCACATGTCAGGTTTCCTTTCCACACCAGCAGGGGTTTGCCAGTCCCCATTCCTGATCCCTTTCCTCTTTCACTTTCATAAAAAGGATGTTGACAGCTTTAATGGAATGGGCACAATTGAGCTAATGGGATCCAATGAGTGCAACTTCAGCAACATTCATTAGTTCAATCTTTAATAACGACTGAAGTGGGAAATTCAAAGTCATCCAAGTCACTGAATGAGAAATCTGGCCTGAATTATTCAGATAACACTTGGTTTCATTTTACTCACAGAGGCCCAAGGCACAGACCACATGCGTGGATTAATACAGTCAGAAAAGAGAAGGAGTCTCCTGAAATGGGTTCTGCTTTCTTGTGCTGTCAGACAGCCTCTTCCGGGCCTTCCCTGGCATTATAGTGGTTTAAGAGTCCATGCTGCCACTGCAAGGGACAGGGGTTTGATCCCTGGCCAGGGGAGTAAAATCCTGCACACTGCATAATACAGCTAAGGAAGAAAGGAAGAAAGCCTCTTCTGAGTCCTGGCCCCATCCTGCTGAGCTCACAGTCTCTCCCAGCCAGGAGAGCCAGTGCTCCAGCAACAGTTTCTTAAATAAACTATCAAGAGACCGCATCCCATGGAGTGAGTCAGAAGATGCGCTCTGCGTACTTGCATGAGCACCAGGCACTCTTCTCCAGTCAGACAGAAACAGGACGGCCAACTTGCCCCAGCTTGCCTGGGACTTCCGCAGTTTACTGCTGAAAGTCTCACACCCTGAGAGACCTCTCAGCCCCAGGCGCACCAAGATGCTTGGTCATCTGGGCCAGGAAATGAGGGAGGTGCAATGAGTCCTCCAGCGTCTTCCCCTTTACTGCTCTACAACAGTAGAGCAAGGTGTACACTTATGGGACCTGCTGCTCCCATCAGGCTGCATGGTGAGGGCATTTATGTCAACTGGGACAGAGGGCAGTGTCCAAACATATCCATTTAAATGTTGTGTTACTTCTCTGAACTGAGATGTGTGCGTGTGTGTATGCCTTGTGCCTCTGTGCCATTAACATGCACACACAAATATGTGTGAAGAAAATTTTTAAATAAAGATGAAACAAGAAAGGCATAAAAAGTATGTAAAATCCTACTATCCAGCATTCACCATTTTGAGAATTTTTATATGTGCCCTTATAGATTATAATGTAGGTATATAGATAGGTATTAAAAACAATAAGTATGTTCCAGAAAAAAAAATGGTAATAAAAAAATGATGCTTTGAAGTTGTTCTGTCAACACTATAAGTATGTATCCACATCAACAAGTATAGTTTTACAGCCTCATTTTACATGACCACCTAGTATCCGCAATATGTATACACCACAGATTACTCAATCACATTGATTATGTAGGACATTAAGGCTGCTTTCAATTTTTCTTTGTGATATACAGTACTTGTTGCTTGGTCATCGAGCACATCCTGTTTTATTTTCTTAGAATAAATTATTGAAAGTGGAACTGGTGAGTCAAAAAGATTGCTTTGGTTTTAACTCCTCTGATGTATACTATAAACACATTTCCCAGGAAAGTTACCACACTAGCAGTGTATAAATATGGCTCTTTCCTTCTTACTTGGAAACCTAGTATTTGAAAATGTGTGGCTTATAAGAAGTTTGAGGGTTATAAGAAAGTGAGCTCAATGTCTGGTCTTTCCAGGACAGGGAGGACTCCCTCTAACTTTTATTGACTCAACATTTAGCATCATTCGAAATCATAGGTCAGGAAATTTTCTCTGTAAAGGGTCAGGTTACAAGTATTTTAAGCTTCATGGGCCATATGGCCTTAAGCCTGTCATTGTAGCACAAAAGTAGAGACAATACATAGGTGATTCTGACTGTGTTCCAATAAAACTTTATTCACGAAAACAGGTGGTGAGTGGGATTTGGTCCACATGCTGCCCTGGCTGACCCCAGATTTAAATCATCTAGAGCTTGTGAAAACACAGATTTCTGGATTCCACCAACACCCACTCCTCATTCTCCTAGGGAATCACTAGGTCTTGAGAGTAGACCCAAGCATTTGAATTCACAAGTCTTTAAGTAATCGTACTGCTGCTGTTTGGGGGCCAAGCTCCAAGCACCTCTGCTCTCAATTTAGTTCAATTCAGTTCAGTCGCTCAGTCGTGTCCAACTCTTTGTGACCCCATGAATTCCAGCACGCCAGGCCTCCCTGTCCATCACTAACTCCCAGAGTTCACCCAAATTCTTGTCCATCAAGTCGGTGATGCCATCCAGCCATCTCATCCTCTGTCATCCCCTTCTCCTCCTGCCCCCAATCCTTCCCAGCATCAGGGTCTTTTCCAATGAGTCAACTCTTCACATGAGGTGGCCAAAGTGTTGGAGTTTCAGCTTTAGCATCAGTCCTTCCAAAGGACACCCAGGACTGATCTCCTTAAGAATGGAGCAGTCCAAGGGACTCTCAAGAGTCTTCCCCAACACCACAGTTCAAAAGCATCAGTTCTTCAGTGCTCAGCTTTCTTCACAGTCCAACTTTCACACCCATACATGACCACTGGAAAAACCATAGCCTTGACTAGACGGACCTTTTTTGGAAAAGTAATGTCTCTGATTTTGAATATGCTATCTAGGTTGGTCATAACTTTCCTTCCAAGGAGTAAGCATCTTTTAATTTCATGGCTGCAATCACCATCTGCAGTGATTTTAGAGCCCCCCAAAATAAAGTCTGACACTGTTTCCACTGTTTCCCCATCTATTTCCCATGAAGTGATGGGACCAGATGCCATGATCTTCGTTTTCTGAATGTTGAGCTTTAAGCCAACTTTTTCACTCTCCACTTTCACTTTCATCAAGAGGCTTTTGAGTTCCTCTTCACTTTCTGCCATTAGGGTGGTGTCATCTGCATGTCTGAGGTTATTGATATTTCTCCCAGCAATCTTGATTCCAGCTTGTGTTCCTTCCAGTCCAGCGTTTCTCATGATGTACTCTGCATAGAAGTTAAATAAGCAGGGTGACAATATACAGCTTTGACGTACTCCTTTTCCTACTTGGAACCAGTCTGTTGTTCCATGTCCAGTTCTAACTGTTGCTTTCTGACCTGTATACAGGTTTCTCAAGAGGCAGGTCAGGTGGTCTGGTATTCCCATCTCTTCCAGAATTTTCCACAGTTTATTGTGATCCACACAGTCAAAGGCTTTGGCATAGTCAATAAAGCAGAAATAGATGTTTTTCTGGAACTCTCTTGCTTTTTCCATGATCCAGCAGATGTTGGCAATTTGATCTCTGGTTCCTCTGCCTTTTCTAAAACCAGCTTGAACATCTGGAAGTTCATGGTTCACGTATTGCTGAAGCCTGGCTTGGAGAATTTTGAGCATTACTTTACTAGCGTGTGAGATGAGTGCAATTGTGCGGTAGTTTGAGCTTTCTTTGGCATTGCCTTTCTTTGGGATTGAAATGAAAATTGACGTTTTCCAGTGCTGTGGCCACTGCTGAGTTTTCCAGATTTGCTGGCATATTGAGTGCAGCACTTTCACAGCATCGTCTTCCAGGATTTGAAATAGCTCAACTGGAATTCCATCACCTCCACTAGCTTTGTTCATAGTGATGCTTTCTAAGGCCCACTTGACTTCACATTCCAAGATGTTTGGCTCTAGGTGAGTGATCACACCATTGTGATTATCTGGGTCATGAAGATCTTTTTTGTACAGTTCTTCTGTGTATTCTTGACATCTCTTCTTAATATCTTGTGCTTCTGTTAGGTCCATACCATTTCTGTCCTTTATCGAGCCCATCTTTGCATGAAATGTTCCTTGGTATTTCTAATTTTCTTGAAGAGATCTCTAGTCTTTCCCATTGTGTTGTTTCCTCTATTTGTTTACATTGATCGCTGAGGAAGGCTTTCTTATCTCTGCTTGCTATTCTTTGGAACTCTGCTCTAGGCAGCCCCAAAAGCCTGAAGAGATCAGTACATTGTTAAACTCGCAGGAACCATCACATTTTTCTTCTAGGAGACTTAAATGCTTTGTGTGCCTCTCCTCTCTTGCCTCTTGGAAGGTTGCGTCAGTCAAGGTAGCAAGTTAAGGTCAATGTAATCCTCTCTAGCCAGTTTATGAGGGAAGGATGTACTTAGGTATATTAGAGTATTCAGACTCTTTGCAAAAGCTGGAGCAATTGTTCTCAGATCAGCTCCCAGAGTGACACTGCAGAGTGAGCCCAATGATGCATACCTACCACCCCTCCTGAATCCTTCCATAACCCAAGTCCCAACCAAAGTCTTACGCCAGGTGGGGTTTTCAAGTCCCATGTATGGGCCATGGGGCAAGGGAGGCTAGAAAGAATAGATTTAGCAATTTGATATTGGGAAGGCTAACAGCTATAGAACTATGAAAACATGGAGCAATGTTTAGCAGATTTGGAGGAAGCGCTATCCATACAATTCCATTCCTGGGAAAGAAAAGGCACAGTGAGGAACAGAAAGGTATAAATAAAGCAATAAAGCTTCAGCTCTCTAGAATTTACTTCAAATTAGCAGGGCTGGGATGGACAGAATATGTGGGCTATAGATGAGGCAGTGTAGATTATGAGTTGATGACTGTTGAGGCTGGGTGAACATGGAGGTTTATTGTTCTTTCTTCTTTACCATCTGTTTAGAATTTTTCATAATAAAAAATAAAATTTAAAAAGGCATCAAAAGAAAGAGTTAAGTAATGATTTCTGAACCCTCAAAGGCAGGATCTTTCCAAGAAGCCTGTACACCGTAATGAAGGACCTTCAGATGGGAGTTATTTTCATCGCACAATCATTGTTTTCACAACATTCCCAAAGGGAAAAAACAGGTGACTTTTCCAGTGAAAGTAGGCCAAGATGAGGCACTACTAAGGGATAATCATCATGCTTGCTTCACTGGACAAATACACCATGACAACTTGCTACATCAATGGAGCAAAATGAGATCAAAATGACTGGGCTACTACACAAGATCTCAAGCAAATAAAAATGCATTTTTATTTTTGGGTTTCTGACAAATAGTGAATATCATTTTTATTTTAGTATATGGGTGTCCCATGCAATATTCGGGCCATGCTTATACTAAAAATGCATTTGTTGTTCATCTGAAATTCAAATTTAATTGGTATCCCATAATTTATCCAGCAACTCTAGTTCTATGGCCTGTAAAATTTAGGAGAGTCCATCCTCCCCACCCTTCTCCAACTCATGGCACACTTCACTTCCCCCACAGACTTACCAGACAGGAGTCCCATAATTACAGCTCTCTGGGTAGTTCACCGTCAACTTGCCTTATTTTCCTAGAATGGCATTCTTCCCCCTCCTTGACAGGTTCAGACTGTCAGCCTGACCTCTGGCCCTTGAAGAGAAGTAGAGAGAGAGAGTAGCTATTTCCCTAAAAGCCATATTCAGCTGCCCTCCCCTCACTCAAGTTCCCTTCAATATTCTCCCACCATGGCTGAAAAGACCTCTGAGATGTATAGGTCATTCCTGACCCTACATCTTTCATCCACACAGATGGACTCTGCAGAACCCAAGCTCCAAAGCATATAGGGAAAGAATGATTTCATACTGCAAGGGAGGAGCCATCTCTTCATCCAGCTTAACTCTGTCTCAGTTTGTCTCAGCCAGTCTGATTGTTAATGCTCAGGTAATCAAGTCTCTGATTGTTAATGTTCAGGTAAGCGAGTTTTTATAGAGGGACGTTGCTTTTGTCCCGTCTCGCCTATTGGTCATTTGACAACCCATTAGCATCT
The DNA here is from genome assembly GCF_055505025.1 of Bos grunniens. NCBI lineage: Eukaryota > Metazoa > Chordata > Mammalia > Artiodactyla > Bovidae > Bos > Bos grunniens. The sequence goes on along the minus strand of NC_141191.1, from coordinate 26,790,492 downwards.
CACTGGCGGTGAGCCAGAGGAAGGAAGTGACAAAATATCATGAGTCAACATGTTACTTGCCAGAAGTTCTGGTAAAATGAGTTAAAGAATTTCAAAGGAAGATGACTACAGAGAAAATAGGAGTTTTAGATTACTGGAGTTTCCCTTCTCCTGCCCCATTCAACCAGAGACAAACCAAGAGTCAAGTCTCATAGCTGAACCTCTCCTGATGGAAGTTCTACACAGAGACTAAATTCCCTCTGCTGGAATCATGGGAAATATTTACCATTCATGACTTTTACTTTGAGGTTAAACAAATTTGAGTGTTCTGATGGGAGAAATACAGTGATTATAAAAGCCAGCAGCAAAGGACTTCCCTGCTGGTCCAGTAGTTAAGACTCTGCTTCCACTGCAGAGGGTGCAGGTTTTATCCCTGTTTGGGGAACTAAGATCTCCCCTGTAGCATGGCGTGGCCAAAATAATAATAATAAAAATACTATTTTTTTTAAGCTGGTGATAGGATCCAGATGGACTAGGAGGAAGGCAGAATTCTTCAAGAGATTAGAACAGCCTCTGCTCAGAAAAACAATATGAAAGGCTATGTTTTGTTACAAAAGAGTAGGTGCTTTCAGTGGATGGGAGGTCCCAGCACAGAAAAATTAAACCGCTTGCTTTGCACAGAATAGGATAATTATTATTCATATTTTAGAGTTCCCCTTAGGTGGGGAAGACAGGGTTTCAGTTGGTCATGGAAGGGAAGAGAGGTGAAGAAGTGGGAGACAGAGGGGAAGGGTTATCCAAGAAAATGCATCAGCAGGCATGGCCATAGAGAAAATGATGGCCAGGGAGTAAATGCCCATGCCAGGGGTGGCTGAGGGATTCCAGGACAGATCAGGGCTACCTAGCATAAAGAAATCCTTTGTTACGAAAAATGTCAAGCATATACAAAAGTAGGCAGGCTAATATAATGAGCCTCCATGGACCATACCCAATTTTAACAATTAACTCACAGTTAGCCTTGTTTAATCTAAAGTGCCCCACCCACTCACACGAAGTGCCACGCCCACTCACACGAAGCGCCACGCCCACATCCTCCTCCATCAGTTACTTTGAAGGAAGCTCCAGACATCCTATTTCCTGGGTAAACCTTTTAGTACAGCATTCGAATTTAAGTAGTAGCCTTTCCTGAGCTGTGCTGCTGTCTCCCTAAACTAGCCACTATCTTCCTTAAAAGCCTATATAAAAGAAAGACACATCCCTACCTGCATCCTTTACTCTCAAAACTCTACTCCAGCACCACTGCACTTCCGAGACTAGATGTGTGGTAGTTCACCCACATGAAGCAATTCTGTGACACCAGCTGGGGGTCCTACGATATAATTCCAGTCCGACACCATCTATCCAGGGAGAACGTCAGACCTCAGGCAGGTTAGGGACTCAGACCCACGAGGCTGTCCCACTCAGATGGGATGCCAATTCCATGCCAATCACAAGTCCAGGTTGTCACCTGTAGCTCTGACCTACTGTCTGTAAACCAGAGGTTCCCATAACCCGTTCTCCTTGGGTTCAATTGATTTGCTAGAGTGGCTCTTGTAACTCAAGAAAACAGTTTACTTACTAGATTTCTGGGTTATTTATAAAAGGATGTAATTCAGGATCAGCCAGATGGAAGGGATGCATGGGGTCAGATGTGTGGGAAAGGGCACAGAGCTTCTGTCTTCCTGGCAGGCGCATTGCCTTCCTAGCAATGCCATGGGTTCACCTACCCGGAAGCTGTTGGAACCCTATCCTTTGGGGGTTTACAGAGGCTTCATAATGAAGGCATGGTTAAAGCATTGGCCATTGGTGACTGAACCAGAGGTCAGGGGATGGACTAAGTTCCAACCCTCTAATCATGTGCTGAGCTCTCCTGGCCAGTAGCCCCCAGCCCTAGGGTCTTCCCAAAAGTAACTTCTTTGCCATAAACTCAGATGGGGCTGATACATAAAAATTCATATTCAAAGGCAAGTCAAGGAAAATTTAAACATGATTTTTCTCTGCCCTTTGGCCTCCTCTCTTCCCTCTACCGAGCACTGTGTGTCTACATTATGCATGGACCAAACCTCTCCATTGGCAGAAATACCTGCTCAACCATAAAGAGCAATATTTTCCCAGCATCAAGACAACTCCTTAAGAGATAACATTCCTTCTTAATCTTATAAGGGGCCACAATGACCCATGGCCCACTACTCACATCGTATGCTCAGAGATGGATTGTGTAAACTGTCCATAATATGTCATTTAACATTCAGTCCTCTGTCTCAAAAACTTACATAACTACATTTTAACCTCTGATGGATGGAACAGACCTCAGAGCTTTCTGAAAGACTCCTTGCTAGGTTATAATCCTCTATTTGGTGTGAATAAAATTTTCTGTTTCTTTCTTAGATTGACTGGTTTTTTTTTTTTTTTTTGTCCACAGGGTTGAAAGGGGCTTGTTATGACTAACGAGAGACAACTTTATCACTCTTACCACATAGAAAATTCCAAACATTTTAGGAGTGCTGAGCAAGAAACTGGGATGAAAATATGTATGTCATTTTTAAAAACAAATTTGTAACTCCTGTGTTTTCGATTAATGCAAGATTTTTTTTTTAATGTGGACCATTTTCCAAGTCTTTATTGAATGTGTTACAATATTGCTTCTGTTTTAAATTTTCATTTTTTTTTGACCTGAGGCATGTGGGATCTTAGGTCCCTAACCAGGGATCAAACCTTGCACTGGAAAGTGAAATCTTAACCAATGGACTGCCAGGGAAGTCCCTGTATTTCTTATAATAAATCACAATATTACCTGTTACCTGCAGGAGCCTAGATAGTGATGTTTTGGGGAAGGGGAAAAATGAAAAAGAGGCAACGTTCCAGTGGGGTTATGCTCTCAGACTGAAATAAGGTGACAGCAAGGGTGATAAGGGGAACAGGAACCCACAGAAACCTACAGGAAGGTCAGGGCAGGGTGTGGGACTTTCCGCAACATGCTTACTAAGTGATGATCCAAGCCCTGCTCTCAGGACATTCGATGAAAGTTCATACCAGAGAATTCCTGGAGACTAACACGGCATATCCACACTGGTGACAGACTATCCGGGTTATACGTTCATTTAACTTTAGCAAGTTCCTCTTTTTCACTAGCTAATTCTGTGTACATTTCAAATGACAGTCCCAAGCAACATTTTGCATTATTCAAAATAGCTTAAAGAAACCAAGAACCTTTAGAGCTGTTTCTCTCTCTATCTCTTTAGAACAATGAATTGTTTAGGGAAAATAAAAACAGTCTATAGCTGAATTCACACTGATGTTTCCAGAAAAAAATGGTCATGGGGACTCAAGTGCCTGGTTCCATTCTCTGGACAAAAGGGTTAACCTCGCCCTTCAGTACTTTATCACCTGTTCTCTACACCTGGATAGTTCCACCCTTTCATCAAAGGTCTGTTGTCAGCGATTTTCAAAGAAAAAAACCATCTCATGTCGTTTCTTTCCTGAATTAAAATTCCGTCATAACTCTTTTTCTCCCCTCCCGATGAGTTTTTCTGACACCCATGAAGAATTTCCCCTTCAAAGCCCTGTCTTCTTACCTCCATCACTTAAAACTCCACTTGACACCTGCCTTCCAGGGGAGACAACACCCTTTACAGTTCAAAATCTTGCCAGTTGAGTCTTTAATTTTTTTTAATCCCTGATAAGATCTTTGCTCACTCAGCACAATATATATATAGTTTGCTCACCCATCCTTTCCTCTGTGAATTAAGGTTTGTGTACCTGCTAATGATCCCATAACGCCCCATCCCTGAAGGACAAGGGCCCCACAAAGAAAGGATAATCCGCTCCCATGGAGGGCTTGTCAGTAGCTGATTCAGCATGTCTGGGGTGGACCTGAGAATCTGCATTTATATGCAAAGACAAAAGATGAACACGACTTATCTGGCTTTGAGAAGATTGCTGTCTGATGGATAAATCCTTCCTTTCATCTGAGCAGCATTTTAGATTTGAAAATTGCTCTCAACCTTAAGAGATTTTTTTTTTTTTTTAAACTAGCCCTCACTACAATCCAAGGAGAGAAGTAGATTCCAGATTGAAAGTCACAAAACCTGCATTTGAATTTCAGCTCTACCAAATATTAGCTCTGTGACTTTGGACAAGTTACTTAAACTCTCAAAGCCTGAGTCATCTGCAAAATATGAATAAAATCCTCCCGGGTAGATAATACCCATGTTTGTGAAAATACTTTGTGTCTGCAAAGTGCTGTTCAAATATATGATAGTAGAAAAGAAGACAGCTTAGGATCAGTGTGAGAAAGACAGCCAGAGTACTGTGAGGACAGAGAGGAGGAAGATGCATTCAGCTGGCATGAGAAAGGATTGAATGAGGGGAGCTTTGTGAAAAACAGGCAGCGAGTTCAGTGGGGAAGGGGGATGAAGCCTGGAAAATGCATGACATACAAAAAGATAAAGGGTATGGGGAGATGATGAATATAGTGATGCAGGTGGAGAAGGATTTTAAAGTCACATTACTGTGGGCTTTGAGTACCAACAAAAAAGCTTGAACATGATTTGGTAGGTAATGGGCAGTCAATGAAAGGTTCTGATCACAGCTCAACATGTTCAGAAGATAATGAACATTGGTCTGTGGACTAAGAGATGGAAGGGGAGGGCCGTGGAGGCGGAGAGCAGGAGAGAATGGGACACACTGAGACTGTAGCATTGACATACGTGCACTATCATGTGCAAAACACACAGCTAGTGAGAAGCAGCTGTATAGCACAGGGGGCTCAGCTCGGTGCTCTGTGATGACTAGAGGGGCGGGGTGAAGCGGAGGAGGGCTCAAGAGGGAGGAGATACATGTACACTTATGGCCGATTTACGTTCTTGTATGGCAGAAACCAACACAACACTGTAAAGCAATTTCCTCCAACTAAAAATAATTTTTTAAAAGAGTCAATTTTCCTTAACAAGTCTTCTCCCTCCCCAACCCCTAGATCTTTATCCACCTCCCCATATCCCATCACCATAGCCTTAGAGTAAATCCCAACCCTTCGAATGATCACCATTTCCCCCAGAGAGCCCCTTGGAAACGCCGGGCAGCTCTGTCTTCTGGAGTGTTACAGAGAACACACGCTCCCTCTTCCTCCTCTCTTTCCTGGCCACCCTCTTGTCCTTATTCATGCTTCTCTTCTTATTGCCAAGCCCTCTTGGATTTTTCAGCCATTTCTCATTTGGGAGGCTTTCTCTGCCATTCTGGTTACCCTCCTCTGGGTATCATTTTTTTTTTTCTTCCTTAGAAAGATAAGCACACAGCATTACCAAAGACACTTGGGAAATTTAAGCAAACAACCTCTTGATGTTTGGATAAGAACTTAATTCCCTGGCCCACCTCTTTTCTTTACTGGGTAACTTTACTGGGAATACTTGAGAAAAGGTCAAGTTCAAGGTCCAGGTGAGTTCTTACTGATCTGTGTTGTCACTGATCCCCTGAGCCTTGATGGTAGTTAATTAAATGCATCTCACTCTGACCTGGGTTTGCTGAATCCTCCGTGGGGCACATTCTTTCCTTTTACAGAAGCCAGCCTTGAAATTCACACCCTCTCTGTTGTCCCCTAAATGAGCCTGACTTGCTTGCATTTCCTCCTTAAATTTTTCTTTATGCTTTTCACATAATGATTGTTAAGTTCTAGACAATCATTACAATGCTTTCTTTACTTCCATTTTCCCAAGCCTGAAGGGTGAGCCTGTCCATGGCTGATGTGTGGACATCTTGGGGATCTCTTGTGGCCTCACTAGGCTCACTAAAAGTCTCCTTAGCAGCAACAGAAGAGAAATGCACAGTTAATAAATTCCCACTTATCCTAATAGCAAGGCCAGTGTGGTTTCAGGTCAAGATCACATTCAATCATGCATACAAATGAATCCTATCACCTAATATTTATATGGAGGCTCTCAGGAGTTCAAAATACCTCTAGACTAATGAATAATCATTTCATTATTATTGTACAAAGAATTCCTCGGTAGCTCCTCCTCACTCACCAAACCCCCCAAACATTTTCCAACACATCATTCTCATTTCCTCAAACTACATAGCAAGTGTAGCTGAGGAAAAAATAAGGACAGATTGGATTTTCACTTTGTGTGGAAACTCATTTCCTTTGCTTACAGAAGTGAAAGGTCTGTCTGAGCTCAGTGGAGGAAACGAGATGTTTTGATTTGATAAAGATGTTTCTTTCATGTTGCTCGGTGAGGAGGCATACTCAGATTCATTTGGAGAACAATTTTTATTGACTGTGACTCATTATAAAGAATGTCATGTGCTGGCATTTCATCATGAGGCAGGGAATCTTTGCCTTATAGGGCCTTTGGCTCAGATATGATTCAGGAATGGAAAAATGGCTTTCGTGGGAAATCTACTAACTCAGCTGGGACCAGATGAATGCAAGTGAAAGTATGGCACTCCCTACCACTCTTTTATGCTACCTCCTGAGGTGCTGGAGGAGAAGATATTATTCTTATGCCTCTGAAATTAAGAACACAAGCAAATGCTGATTTTCCCTTAAAAGGGCTGAAATAACCCCAAAGGACTATGCTATCTATTCATTAAAGTTTCAGGAATTTTTTTTTAAGGGAGATAGGTATTACAGGATGTATCCATCTATATATAAGTGTGGGCACTTTAAGAATAAATCACATGTAGGGCTTCCCTGGTGGTCAGTGGTTAGGAATCTGCCTGCCAATGCGTGGAACACGGGTTCGATCCTGGCCCAGGAAGATCCCACATGCCAAGAGGGAACTCTGCTCGTGTGCAGCAACTATTGAAGCTCACGTGCCCGAGCCCAGGCTGCACAACAAGAGAAGCCATTGCAACGAGAAGCCCTGAACAAGTAGAGAAAGCCCTTGCACAGTAATAAAGATCCAGTGCAGCCAAAAACAAATAAATCTAAAAAATGAAATAGTGAACTTGTTGATTAAAGATAAATAAAAACAAAGCACAGCATTGACTGTGCTGGAATTATATAAGACACTATATGGTTTGAATATTTCATGAAATGAACTATTAATAAGTGAAAGACCCTAAAAGTTTTACTGGCTAGATAAAGTTTTGTACCAGTCTCTACAGCCCTGATTACATCAGAGGGAGAACAGTTGAAGTATGGTAAAGCCTGTTGAAGAAGCAGGAGGCTTATTCTAAAACCACAAACTTTTCGCACCAGAAGAATATAATTATTCAGTGACATTTTTAGAAGCCTAACTCATGTGTCTTCAAGACAAAATTGAATACAGAATGGTTTAGAGACTTGTAGTTGTGAAAATAAAAGTTGAAGTAGAAAGCCAAAAGAAAATCATCAGAAATCTTCTACACAGAAATGGTAAATGACTGGTTACACTGATCTCCTCCATGTTGCTTTCTAACATGCCTTCCTCTCCACCTAAACGTCCCCACATATACCTTCTTCCATGCTCACTCTTCTTGGAAGTGTTCAGGACCATAAACGTAGCTATTTTAGTAAGAGAGTGGATAATCTCCTTCAATACACAAGAAGTCTCAGTTTAGACAGTATATCTGACTTACATCTTTGGGGTGATATGGCAGATTAATGTTACTAGAAGGTGGTTAACAGCCTTCAGGGAAGATAAATAATGTTGATTCACTCTTCTTCCAAAACTAAGGACAAAGCCGTGATAAACTTCATGGCTGAGAAGACAACCAATATTCAAACGGACTGACAGCAAAAGACAGAAGAAGGATGATGCATTTGTTCCCTGATGAATGTGGTGGATACAGGTGAACATTGTAAAGGCAAACAGAGTAGAGTCAGTTCAGTTCAGTTCAGTTGCTCAGTCGTGTCCGACTCTTCGCGACCCCATGAATCGCAGCACGCCAGGCCTCCCTGTCCATCACCAACTCCCGGAGTTCACTCAGACTCACGTCCATCGAGTCAGTGATGCCATCCAGCCATCTCATCCTCTGGCGTCCCCTTCTCCTCCTGCCCCCAATCCCTCCCAGCATCAGAGTCTTTTCCAATGAGTCAACTCTTCGCATGAGGTGGCCAAAGTACTGGAGTTTCAGCTTTAGCATCATTCCTTCCAAAGAAATCCCAGGGCTGATCTCCTTCAGAATGGACTGGTTGGATCTCCTTGCAGTCCAAGGGACTCTCAAGAGTCTTCTCCAGCACCACAGTTCAAAAGCATCAATTCTTCTGCATTCAGCTTTCTTCACAGTCCAACTCTCACATCCATACATGACCACTGGAAAAACCATAGCCTTGACTAGACGGACCTTTGTTGGCAAAGTAACGTCTCTGCTTTTCAATATGCTGTCTGGGTTGGTCATAACTTTTCTTCCAAGGAGTAAGCGTCTTTTAATTTCATGGCTGCGGTCACCATCTGCAGTGATTTTGGAGCCCAAAAAAACAAAGTCTGACACTGTTTCCCCATCTATTTCCCATGAAGTGATGGGACCAGATGCCATGATCTTCGTTTTCTGAATGTTGAGCTTTAAGCCAACTTTTTCACTCTCCACTTTCACTTTCATCAAGAGGCTTTTGAGTTCCTCTTCACTTTCTGCCATAAGGTTTCTTTCTGCATATCTCAGGTTATTGATATTTCTCCTGGCAATCTTGATTCCAGCTAGAAGGTGGATGTAAATTAGAGAAAACCAGAGAGGGAAGGTACAAGGAAAAGCTAGTCGACGACATGTTTCTGTACTTCACAAGAGGCTAAATGAGGAATCCTGCAGTGTGATCTCCATGGAAAGACTTCAGGCTGGGAGGTTCTCCAAATGCTGGGTCAAGATGTTCAGTTCACCTGAGAACACTTTGTGTCTGACCCTCGCCCTTAACTGTTCTGTGGCGCCACTTTTAGATCACTGTGTTCCCCAGTGGCCGGGCTCCAACTGAAGGGGAGAGCACGTGTCAAAGTCTGGTGAAGAACTGATCAAAAAATGGTGGAGATTTATAGCAAAGTGCTGATTCATGAGAGCGTTAGAGATTTTAAAAAAGAAGAAAGGAAAGGAAATCAGTGCTTGTTTAGGCCTGCAGCAGGTGGAAACTAGAGAAGAGACAGTAAAGGGATGTCACACTTCTTCAGGTGATGAAAGTGTCCTAGAATTGACTGTGGTGATGGTTACACATATCTGAATGTACACTTTAAATGAGTGAATTATATGGTATGTGAATTACATATCAATAAAGCTGCTTTTAAAGCCTATAAGAAATTAGATAGATGGTCAATATGGTATGTGAATCAGCCTTGACACAGCATCCTTCCAGGGCTAGAAGTTAAAAACCTGGGCAAAACTGATCCTGAAAGTGGAAAGTATTATCAATGCTTAAAGAACCACAGGGAAACTCAGAATCATTATATTCCATCTTTCACACCTCTTAGGGGAATTCTCTCTCTCTGTCATTGTCTTGCATGTGTGCTCAGTTGCGTCTGCCTCTGCAACCTCATGGATTGTAGCCCACCAGGCTCCTCTGTTCATGGAACTTTCCAGGCAGGAATACTGGAGTGGGTTACCATTTCCTTTTCCAAGGGATCGTCCTGACCCAGGACTCAAAGCTGCAACTCTTGCATTGGCAAGTGGGATCTTTACCACCAAGCTACCTGGGAAGCCCTCTGTCATTGTCTAGATACCGCTGTTTCCAAAGTTGAATTACCTTGCTCTGTTGGAGCCTGCAGACTATGGGTGTGATGAACGTGTCACAGTTCAAACACTTGAAAAGAAGGTACCAGCCAGAGAATGCCCCAATGGGAGCAGTTTCCACATCTCCCTGCAGAATGGGCGTCCAATTAAAGGAGTCATTACCCTGTCTTATCTGGAGAAAGTATTTCTCAGATGAATGAATTGGAACTGAAACCCCGTAAAGATTCTTTATTCCTTTGCATAATTAAGACATCATTTACAGGTCTTGGACTTCTTGGGTATCCCCCAAAGTTCCTCATGTATGGCTGGCATTCCTAGAAACTTAATAAATATTTTATGCTTTTAATTAGATTGAATTCCAAAGAAGGAGCTTTAAAGGTTAGGCATTTTATAATGGGTGAACATTCTACTTCCAAATGTAATAGCTAGAATATAAACCCTAGAAAAGGAAAGTATTCACTAAACACCAAATCTCCTTTGAGAAATGATTGCATCAAGTTTACTGGTTAGCATTTGTTTTATTAAGATGCTTAAGAAAAACTGACCTAGCAGATACCTATAACTATGAAATCTTCAGCTCTGAATAATATATTACATACTGCGTAACTATTAGAACTTTTCCTTGTGAGTCCAATAATCTTAGCAACAGCTCCCTTTCCAAACATGCCAAGAAGATATGTTGCTTTTGGTTACGGACACTGGAAAATCAACAGACCAAAACACCCAGAAGAACCAAGTAGAGAGAAGACTGACTCAGGTCATCCTGCAGCCTCTGAGGAGCTGAGGATGACCACAGACTGTGATGGCCTCGAAAACTTCTCCGTTCACTTCCAGACCACCACCAGATCATTCCCACCTGGCCCTCCATATGTGTAGTCTGCCAACATGCTGAGGAGAAGGGGGATTTAAACTAAAGTCAGTCCCAACAGTTCCCAGAACCACAGTTTAAAAAGAAAGAAATTAACTTTGAACCATACCCTTGAGACTAGAGCCAGATCCTTTTAGATAACAAGTGTTCTCTTCTGTGTGCGTTTACAAGAGTGAAATGCATTAGTTAAGAGGGTTAATTGGTCCTTTATAGCAGGGAATTCTTGAGGATATTCATTATGAATGCCCTGTGGGTGAATAAATGGTTGAGAAGAGAACCAATCAATTTCTTCCTCTCCATCCATACTGGTTGCTCTGAACACCGCCAATGTCTCATCAATTACCGTCATCTGTCGGCATCTGTGGGGGATTGGTTCCAGGACCTACCCCTGCTTTCCCATTAAGGATACCAAAATACAAGGATGTTCAAGTCCCTTATATAAAATGACAGTATTTGTGTACAACCTATGCATGTCCTTCCGGGCACTTTAAATAAATGCTAGATTACTTATAATACTTAATATAAATACTATGGAAAAAGTTGTAAATGTGAAGTAAAGTCTATCTAAATAGTTTCTGGCATGCAAATTCAACTTTGATGTTTGGAAATTTCTAGACTTTTAAAAAGTATACATTTTCAATTTGAGGTTGGTTGAATCTGAGAATGTGGAACCAGTGGATACAGAGAGCCCGGCTACCTAACTAGGTATCTTTACAGTATTTTAAATGCTGAGTAAAACCATTATTAGTGTCCTCTGCACTCCCATCTTGAGTATAACAAATCGTTATGATTGCATAATTTGGTTATACTCCTTAAAATGCTGTCAAACATGTTTGATCTTCATAACTGAGAGAAGCTATATAGTAATATTTAATTTACTCAGCATTCCCAGGGAAGATTAAGTGAATTTTCTTGACCACTAAAGTTTATCCCTTTATATTACCATAATCAAGAAAAAAAAGCATAACCAGTTTGAACAAAAATCTCTCTAAAACACACTGAAACAAACAAATATAAACTAAAATGAGAATAATAAGAATTCTTTTTTAGTTTTTTGTCTAGGATATCATCAAGAGTTTTCCACTGAGTTACAAAACCCAAGTTCTGACAGGTTACAAGGAAAAGGATCCTACTGAACATCACTGATGAGTTGTGAACTTTGACATTTTAGGGGAGGTTATATGACAATATGGATCCAAATCTTGTGAATGTTCAACTCACTGACCCCACAATCCCTTTAGTCTTTTAATAATATTTGCTGCTGCTGCTAAGTCACTTCAGTCATGTCCGACTCTGTGAGACCCCAGAGACGGCAGCCCACCAGGCTACCCCGTCCCTGGGATTCTCCAGGCAAGGACACTGGAGTGGATTGCCATTTCCTTCTCCAATGCATGAAAGTGAAAAGTAAAAGTGAAGTCGCTCAGTCGTGTCCAACTCTTAGCAACCCCATGGACTGCAGCCCACCAGGCTCCTCCGTCCATGGGATTTTCCAAGCAAGAGTACTGGAGTGGGGTGCCATTGCCTTCTCCAATAATATTTGAGTGAATATTAAATACAACACAATTGAGGTACACTGATGACCAACATAGGTGAGCTCCCTGCTCTCAGGAAGCTTACATGTTCATGAAGAGAGAGCGAGACAATTTATAAGCACACAGATGGACAGAGGAAATAAATTCAGACTCTGGTAACTCCTGGCAAGAGAAGGATAAGCAAGGGGGGAACTTGCTTCTGTCGGTGCCAAGAAAGACCCTGCAGCAGAAGGACTGGTGTCCTGGCGATGCCCAGCCGCCCTCTCACCGTGAAGAAGACAGCCTTGGCACTTCCCTGGTAGTCCAGGGGTTAACACCCTGTGTTTCCAATGCAAGGGGTTCAGGGAGCTGAGATCCCACACGCTGCATGGCAATACATAAATAAATAAATCATCATCGCAGATCACAGAAAGCAAGGAAGGAAAAGAAAAAAGAAGAGAGCCCTAACTCAAAAAGAAAACGTAAAACTAGACCCACATTTCCTGGCCATCCTGAAGAGCAGGCTGGCATGCGAGATGTAATGGAAGTCGTTTGCTGGAACTTCTAGAAATCCTTCTTCATAAGTAAGACAATGTCAGGTCAATCATGTAAAAAAAGACTTCAGAGATATCGGGGGTGGGGGTGGGGAGGGGGTTGGAAAACTGGATTTGGAAAGAAATACATGGATGGAAAGAGAAAAGCAATTTTGATTTCACTCCAGCTCTGAAAATACATGCCCTCTGCTTCTCCTCCTTATTTAGCTGTAAAGCTTTAAGTGAAATAGTTCAAGGTTTGGTAGAAAGTTCTTGCTTGGGGGAGGGATGTTATATCATGTAGAGGTGGTGTAACGCTGTGTGGTAACACATGTAGAAACATTACACAATACAGGAGAGAAGTAGACTGAGATGGAAAGAACACTGGACCAGGAGTCCATTGACCTGGCTTCCAGTCCTGGTTCTGCTCTAATAAGCTGTGTGATCTTGGCGATCAACCACAGCCAGCTTCCTCAACTGAAAATGAGGAAACTGGACTCACTCATCTATAAGGCCTGTGTAAGGCCTTGTCCACATATCTTTTACCCTTCCTTCTACTATTAATGTCACACCCACCCACCCACACACCCACACATACATAAACACATAGGTTAAAGGTTAAATCTTACTATGATCTTTATCATGAATGGATCAACAGAGAGGAAAAATTACAATCACGAGGGAATTCTCTGGTGGTTCAGTGACAGGATTCTGTCCTTTCACTGCTGAGGCCCCAGGCTCAATCCTTGGCTGGGGAACTAATATATCACAAGCCATGAGATACGGCCAAAAAAAAAAAAATTATAATCATGAAATGATGGTTACTTATGTCCAGAAAACTTAATTTAGATCTTAGGATGATGAAAAAATGTGTCCATGCTCTCTGATATAAATCATAGCAAGATCCTCTATGACCCACCTCCCAGAGTAATGGAAATAAAAGCAAAAATAAACAAATGGAAACTAATTAAACTTAAAAGTTTTTGCACAATGAAGGAAACTATAAGCAAGGTGAAAAGACAGCTTTCAGAATGGGAGAAAATAATAGCAAACGAAGCACTCACAAAGAGTTAATCTCAAAAATATACAAGCAGATCATGCAGCTCAATATCAGAAAAATAAACAACCCAATCAAAAAATGAGCCAAAGAAGTAGAGACATTTCTCCAAAGAAGACATACAGATGGCTAACAAGCACATGAAAAGATGTGCAACATCACTCATTATCGGAGAAATGCAAATCAAAACCACTATGAGGTACCATTTCACGCCAGTCAGAATGGCTGCTATCCAAAAGTCTACAAACAATAAATGCTGGAGAGAGTGTGGAGCAAAAGGAACCCTCTTACACTGTTGGTGGGAATGCAAACTAGTACAGCCAGGATGGAGAACAGTGTAGAGATTCCTTAGAAAACTGGAAATAGAACTGTCATACCACCCAGCAATCCCAATGCTGGGCATACACACCAAGGAAATCAGAATTGAAAGAGACACATATACCGTAATGTTCATCACAGCACTGTTTATAATAGCCAGGACATGGAAGCAACCTAGATGTCCATCAGCAGATGAATGGATAAGAAAGCTGTGGTACATATACACAATGGAATATTACTCAGCTACTAAAAAAAACACTTTTGAGTCAGTTCTAATGAGGTGGATGAAACTGGAGCCTATTATACAGAGTGAAGTAAGTCAGAAAGAAAAATGCCAATACAGTATATTAACGCATATATATGGAATTTAGAAAGATGGTAATGATGACCCTATATGTGAGACAGCAAAAGAGACACAGATATAAAGAACAGACTTTTGGACTCTGTGGGAGAAGGTGAGGGTGGGATGATTTGAGAGAATAGCATTGAAACATGTATATTACCATATGTGAAATAGATCACGTGTCCGAGTTCGATGCGTGAAACAGGGCACTCAAAGCCAGTGCACTGGGACAACTCAGAGGGATGGGGTGGGGAGGGAGGTGGGAGGGGGGTTTGGGACAGGGGGACACATGTACACCTGTGGCTGATTCATGTCAATGTATGGCAAAAACCACCACAATATTGTAAAGTAGTTAGCCTCCAATTATCATAATAAATTAATTTTTAAAATGTGTCCATGATCATTAGGTTAAACACGTCTCCTATGTACGAATGACACACCTTGGTGCTTGATCAATAGTAGAAGCTTACATTTATTTGTACAATTAGTGTTTACAAAGCAATTTCGTGTAATATGTCCACTTTTGAACTTCAGAACTAATTTAAGAAATAGGAAGGAAATCCAAATTGTTTATTTTTTTACAAATAGACTAAGATGTGCACCTGTTAAATGATTTGCTTGAGTTTACACCACAAGGGGTCAACCTCAGGCCTTCTCCCAATTCACCAGCACTGATCTGTGCTGCCAGGCAATTACGATGCCAAAGCCTGGTACTTCCCTTGCCTCCCATTTTGTCTTTTCTGTTCTGCCTCTTCTCATAACTCAGTGCTTGCCAATCCCTGATTCAACACTACTGGCCTCATTCTGTAATGAGAAGTTATGAAGGAAGAATGGTCTAGAGCTGGGCCAAATATATGAAAGAAATAAGTGGCTAAACCCACATGAGGAAAGAGTGTTTAACTTCAAGACTAATTGAAGAAATCTATATCAAAGCAATAAGTCCAATTTTCAACTATTGTGTTAACAAAGGTTTTGAAATATTATAATAATACTGACAAAGGAACAGAAAAAAATACACTTTAGACACCACCTTTTAGAAAATAGAGACGTTTGGGAAAATTATTTGACTAATGTGTCTAAAGTCTTAAAATATTCAGGGATTAATTTGTACAGTTTTATCCTAAATGTGGAAAAAGCTTTATTGGGCAAAGATTTTTATCACAGCTGTATTTATGAAAGCCAAATTCGGGAGCCACCTAAATGTCCCACTATAAGAAAATGATAAAGCAAACTCTACATGGCTCATCAACTCCATTCCATTTTTAATGACTCATTAATAGCTTATCAGTGTGGGATAGTCCTAATGTGATGCTGTATAACCTCCACCCAAAAGATTAGGGGGAAAAGGTGGGAAGGAGGTTGGTCGGATGTAAACAGAGGTGACCCAGGATAGAGCAGGGCTTCTGGGGTCCAGGCTATTTGACCTCAACCAGCTTATCCCAAATCCCCAGACAGCATCTTCTGCTCTTTTGCACCTGAAGATGCCAATGAAGCTTACTGTGTCCAAACTCTTGGTCACCATCTCTCCTTGGGGCTCCAGGAACCCTAAGTACGTGGGCTCCCAGTGATCAGCTCTGAGATTGTTGCACTGTCCCCTCATATGGTTGCCAAATTACAGTGACCTCACTCCAAATACATGAAAATAAGTACGAACAAAAATGTAAGAACAGAGGTGTTCAATACACAACAAATTTATCTGTAGAAACGTAACACTGAATCCTATAAAAGAGTGAATCAGAAAATCAGGACTAACTGGACACAGAATGGTATATTTTGTCCTCGGAAGTGTTTTCTCATGGGAGTCTGCCAGGCAGATAAGTTCCATCCCAGATACTTCTAAAATGCCATTATCTCTACAATTTATATTACCTTTGATGCATCTAATTACACGGCATTGTTTTTACACAGTAAGATAATTGGATTCACTCTGAAGAGCTTCAGCAGAAAAAAATCACAAATTGGATAAACTACATATATGAACATGGGCCTAGGCAGAAGTTCATTATCACACCAGATAGCATACAGAGTCTTAGAACTTGGTACGATGTTTATTCAGCTATCTTGGAAACATTTCTTTAGCTTCAAATGGATCTGCTGAATACTTTGTTCTATCTTTTAAGTGTTTAAATGTGCTCTCCTGGAGGCAACGGAGGAATGAGTGCTTGGCTGCTTTTCAGAAGAGAGTTCCTATAGGCCAGTTCCTCCAAAGTTCTTACCTGGTTCCAATAGTGAGTCACTGACACCAACCGGGGGTCCTACAATTCAATCCCGTTCTGACACTCACCACCCGGAGTGGGCATTAGACCCCCAAAATGAAGAATTCAGTCTCAGGAGATTGCCTGCCCTTCAGATGCCAGTGCAAGTGGACTTGTTAAGCAGATAAGGTGGAGGGTCCCTGGAGAAAGAGAACCAGGCATAATTTTCTTGACGTAAGAGAAGCCATTTTGGGCCTAAGCCATTTTGTGATCTAAACGCTTATCCTTGAACAGTTCTCCATAATTAATGATCTTAAGGTAACAAATGACCTTAAGGGAACAAAAGAATGCAGGAGCAGAGGAGAATCAGTCAAAAAACAACAGCTCAGCCAGTGAAACAGACTCCCAGTTCCTCCTCAAGGGATATACATTACAATTTGATACATATCTTTGAGTTCTGTAGGAACTAAGGCCCCCACCCGGGTGGAGGGTGGTACCTGCCTGTTGAGAGCCCAGACTGGTCTGAACCTAAGGGATAATGATGTTGACCTTTCCCAACCCTCTGTATTCAACCATGGACAGAAAACCAAGGAGCTTCTGGGACTCCAGACGTGGGAATCCTGTCTCCAAAAGCATTCAGTCTCTGACTCTCAAGGTCTGCTTCTGTTTCTGTCTTTTTCCCCTCTCTCTGGTCTCCTCCTTTTAAATATTGCTTTTTTTGGTACGCTTTTTTTAATTTTAATTTTTGTTATCTTTTCTCCTTCTGCTGATTAGCTTCTTCCCTGATACAGCAGCAGCCACAGCTTTTGGACTAGAGGGCAAAAGAGTCTTCCTGCCATCCCATCTTAAGAATTTAGTTAGAAATAGCCAAGCTTTGGGCTCCAGGATTTTACTCCTTGATCAATCACTGTAGTTGGGGGATGGGGGGGAGGGGGATTGCATAAGGGGAAAATAATTAAAATATCTGACACATTGAAATTTACTGTATGGCAGGCATCATTCTAATCTTTAGTTGTTGTTGAGTCACTAAGTCACGTCCAACTCTTTTGTGACCCCATGGATTCTAGCCCGCCAGGCTCCTCTGTCCTTGGTATTTTCCAGGCAAGAATACTGGAATGGGTTGCCATTTCCTTCTCCAGGGGATCTTCCTGACCCACGGATTGAATCCATGTCTCCTGCATTGTCAGGCAGATTCTTTACCACTGAGCCACCAGGGAAACCCCAATCTTTAGTTAGCAGACACTTATAAAGCACTCAGTAAATTAACTAATCCTCACAACAACCTTTAGGCAGGTGCTATATTATTCCTACTTTACAGGTGAGCCAACTGAGGCATGAAGAGCTAAAAAACTTGTCCAAGTCCACATGGCTAGTAAAGGATAGAGCTGGGATGTGAACCCGGCAGTCTGGTTCCTAAGTTTATGCTTTCAACCGCAATGCTACACCATCTCCCCACCCTTCCTGTTTTAAACTACCTGTGAGGTAGCTAGCCTAATTGTCTCCATTTTACAGAGGAAGAAGTGAGAGACAAACTTCGTCCATAAAGTGGTAGGGTCAGGATTTAAATGCACAGAATCTGAATCCAAAGCCTATGCTTTCACTGATTCTGCTGTGCTGCAGAGTCGGGGGCTGGGAGGCACAGTGCCTTGGAAAATGGGGCATCATAAGCAGGCACTGCATCTTTTGCATATATGGAGAGTGCAGAGCCAGTCACTCTTAGGAATTCTTAGCAGCCCCAACCCTAAGCTGGGGACTCAGACATGCTCAGCAGTAGAGGACCTGTAGTCAAGACCAAGTCAAGGTCAAGAAAGAGAGAGCCAAGAGAGCCTTGGGAGAAAACCATAGCTAGGATAAGGGTCGAGGAAACCCTCCACAGAGTGATTGACCTGGGATGCTGATGCATACAGCCAACTCTCTGTGAGTGTACATGCAAGAGTCCCTAAAGTTGCAGTAAAAAAAATTACTACTATTCTTTCTGAGCTCCTAGTGCACTGGTCTTTCTTTGCTCCAGAAAACCACAGGACTGGGTCAACTCAGAGTCCCTGAGAAATGCTTTCCCTGAGTTATAGCTGGATGTCATGCTCTCAGTTTCCATCAATAATTCACATAAGTAATGACCATTTAAGGAACAGCTTGTGTTCTTCAGAAAATATGCCACTGAATTCATTCTTTTTACTTCTTATACCATGAGCCTAATACCCCACCCTCAGTTTAGAGCAGAGAAATATTAATCTCTCCAGGCAAATGTGTGCTTATTTTTATCAGACAATGTGAATGGCATGGTACATGTTTTCCTCTCTGCATTGGCCCCTGTGAACCGTTAAGTTAAATTCAGTGCTGAATTGTTCACATATCATCCTAGGTTCTTGGATGTCTCCTAATAAATTTTGATTTTCCTTTTTGTCTTGAACCATCCTAGTGTTTTCTGGCTTCATTTTTGTTTAACTTTTTAATTGTAAGGGGAAACACTGACTGTTTCTGACTGACTGCCTATGCTGGCCAGATGAGATAGTAGCCACTTGCATGAGTAATCTTGGAACAGGAGGTCCTGGTAAGGAACTTGGAATTAACAAGCTACCACCAACCAGAAGAATTTAGGAAAAGTCAAAAGGATAGAGAAGTCCATATGCCCTACCAACCTCCCAGAATCCTTTTTGCTGGAATCCATTTTGGCTGAGTGATGCGTGCTCCACCAGGAAGAACCCTGAGTCAGAATGATCAGCCAGAGACAACTCAGAAACTAATCCCATCACCATAAAACTTGAGAGTGCAAACCACTTGGCAGAGAAGTCCTCCCAGGTCCCCTTACCCTCGTGCTCTCCACCTGAGTGCCCCTTCTCAATAAAGTCTCTTGCTTTGTCAACATGTGCGTCTCCTCAGACAATTCATTTCTGAATGTTAGACAAGAGCCCACTCTCGGGCCCTAGAAGGGGTCTCCCTTTCTGCAATAGAACATACATCCAAAGGAGTGTACAAAACAAAAGCATTCTGTACAATGGTTATCTCAAGATAAACACCCATACAACCACCAGCCAGGTCAATACTCAGGAATTGCCAGCACCCCAAAAGCCCTTTCTTTCTCCTCTTAAACACCACCTATCCCTGACACAGAGCAGGACCCTGTGGCACAAAAGCCTTTCTGTATCCTCTGGTTTTTGTTTGTAGGAGATGGGTTTCATCCAGCCTCCATGACCTTCCTTGAGTTCCAACAGGCGTTTAAACACTTACTAATCAGGGAAGAGAGGGGATGCAGAGACAAGGGAAGAGCAGTCAAGAAACAATATTGTAGCCCTGGGAAAGGGTTCTGGTTCCCCTTCAAAAGATACACACAACAATATCTTTGAGCTGCTTTGGGCAGATACTGAAACCCTCACCAGGTGGGAGAAGCTAACTGTTTGCCCACGAGCACATAGACACCAGACCAGCTGGAACCAGAAGGTTGATGATGCTGACTCCCATTTATCTCACCACCAACTGATTAGAAGAAAGTCCACGAGCTGATCATGCCCTCCTCTTTGAACCATTAGTCAAACTTTTCACCACCCCCTCCAGGTCAGGATGCCCAGTTCTGAGGGCATTGGCCCACTGTGGCCCACTTTGCCTGGAAAAGCAATAAAACTATTCTTTTCTACTTCACCCAAAACTCTGTCTCTGAGATTCAATTAGGCACTGGTGCACAGAGGCTGGTTTCAGCATCATCTTCTCTCCCCAGTATCCCTCCCTTATCATTCTGACTGCTTTGCTTGAATTTAGCCCCGTGAGGCCCATTTTGAAGTTCTGACCTCCAGAACTGAGAATTTATGTTGTTTTTAGCCGCTAAGTTGTAGTAATTTGTTATAGCAGCAACAGGAGGGAGAAAGACCTCCTGGAATCAGTCTTTCTATATAATCCTTCCCACTGCTACTGTGAAGAGAAGAAGAAAGCAAAGAAATAAAGACAAAACATTGCCACGAAGTGTAATAGGGAGCAGTAGTTGTAATTCGTAGCAACTGCCCCATAGAACAAGATTCAAGCTTCAGAATTGTGCAGACCAGTGTAATAGCGAACACAGCTAGGGTCAATACAATAACGGTTAACGTTTATTGAATGGTTGCTATTCACTAGACACTTTATGAACATCCACTCTGACATTTCTCACTGTAGTCCTATGAGACCAAGTCTACCATGCCCCATTTAACAGAGAAAGGCCCTTTGCTCGGTGGCACCACATAGCATCAGAGCCCAGCTCTCGATCAACACCCTGCACTCATTCTCTAATGACGGTTGGAAGGTGACTCTGCCATTCAAGTTCGAGTTTGAATTATGAGCACTTAGTGTCCAAATCACTGAAAATTCTCATGAATTAGTGCATGAGCTTTGGGAAAAAGAAGTGACCCTTCAAACACATTCACACAAAGAATATGTAACTACATGGGACATTTAAGGAGATCAAAATATACAGTCAGGACAACACAAGTGGCGGTACTTCTCAGGACTAGGAGGAAGGCATTTCCCCAGTTCCCTATGGAAAGTAACATGGTTAAGGCCAGAACTAATGTCTATTCTCTCAGAGAAAGAGTTGGGTAAGTAACATGTAGCTCATTCTAGAGTTCAAATTTTGTTACTCTCAATTAAACTTTTCTGCTATCATTTTAAAGTCCTGAATAAAGAATCTACTTCTAAGGATTATTGAAGTTCAGTGTCAGATCTGGGTGAGTCAGTCCAAAGAAATGAGCCCACTTCAAGAACTACAACTGTGAGTTACTTCTCCACCCTTTTTTCTTTGACCCCACAAGAGGAAAACAACAGGAAAGATACTAATATTTATATCTTCACTTCATAAAGCAGAAATAAAGAGGCCCAGAGATGTGAAGGGATATAGCTAAGCCTAGAATCCAGGCTTCTCCATCCCTTTTCTAATCCTGGTCCATTTTAGTGATAAATTCCCAGACTTATTTATAAGCAACAAAATTGACTGGTTTGACCCACCCTCTGGTGAGTGATCAGTAAGCAGTGAGATGTTCCCCAAGTAGACTGAGATTAGGAAGGTAGAGCTTCTAGAACAGACTTAGAAATGGAATCGTCAGATGATAATAAATGCCATGTTTTTAGCGCTTAGAATATACCAGGCAGTGTGTGAAGTGATTTACATATATGATGTCACCTCTCCTTAAAACATCCCCATGAGGAATGTATATTATTGGCTCTTATCCTACAGATAAGGAGTGCTGAGGTTAACTTACCAAGGGAAAAGTCAGGAGCCTGTATGATGGACGTTGTGTTCAGGTCCTAAATACATCCCTACCTCAAGTTATCAGCAGACAGGACTCCAAGGCTGCCCCTAGTGACATGGACTGGTCCGGCACACAGCTCACCCTCTCCTTACCCTCTCTCTTTCTCACCTGCTGGTAATTTTTCTGTTGAAGTGTTCACTCTGAGGCAGGAAATTGCATCAGGTCCCTGGGAGGTTAATGTTGGAAGGCTTTTGTGATATTCCCATCACTTAATTCAGAAGGATCTGAACAAGCCATAAAGAAGTTATCTACTCCCCTTGAGTAAACAATGGGGCACAACATTTAAGAAAAATAATACTTTTAAAAATCAAAATTAACATCAAAAAAATCTATTTTAAATAAATATGGGAGATCAAAGCCTACACTTGCACCTCTCACCCCACTGCCCTCATCCCAGCCCCAACCCTGTCAGATTCAGTCTATAGTTAATGACATTTTGTTCACTGTGAGTCTTTTTTGCATTAAATTTGTATTTTTAAATATAGTACTAGTATTTATCTTGATGATTGAGTTTTAGGGTTTTTTTTTGAGTCCCCTTAAATTCATACCTGGGGTGAGCACCTCTCTTGCCAGTTGCAGTGGGTACATAGAAGACAGAATCCCAGACGCTGGACCCCAATCCCCAGTTTATAATTTTCCCATGTCCTTGCCATCTCCTCTAGATGTCAGCTATTCTCCATGCAGCCTCACCAAATTAGTGACCGTCCCATGATCTCAAGTTAGTTCATGGCTGAACCATGGGAGAGAAAGAGAGCAGCAAAAGTCTTGCAGCAGAGCTACAGGGAAAGTCTGTTGTGTTTCTCTTTCTTAAAGGACATTTTTTACACCGTCAGTTGAGTAATTTGCCATGAGGGAAATTCCTATCTTTGACACCCTCAAATCAGTGTTGACGTGTAATTTTAATTATTGAATTCCTATCACAGTTTCTCTAATGTAGTGGCTCTCAACCTTGAAAAAACAAATCCCTAAGCCTGGGCTGCTCCCTAGATCCAGGAAATCAGTATCTCCAGAGGCGTGAGCCTGGAGTCTGTAATCTTTAAAGCTTCCCAGAGGATTCCAACGGGCAGGCAAGGCTGACTTTCTGTTTTCCTCCCTCCTTTCTGTTTTTCCCCTTGTGGTCCTTTCTGGAGGCCATTAACAGCCAGCATCCAGAGTCAGAAGGAGCAGCACCCAATTCCTGGCTTTCCCATATGCTAGCTTTATGACCTTGGATAAGACAGGTGACTTCTGTTTTCTCAGTTGTGCTATGGAGACAATCAGAGAATTGTCTGAAGGCACAAGCTAAGGCATCTAAAGCACGGAGCACAGTGTCTGGTGTGCATGTGCCTGCATGCCCTCACATATCCACACATCCAGCATGAGCGATTAGTCTTTATCAGTTAGGAGTCCATTCATCCAACCCAATGATAGGAAGCCCAATGAGTAAATAGATGAAGGCCGGACTGATTTTGGAAACCAGGGGTTAGGAGAGATTCAGATCCCACTCTCCTCTTCCAGGGGTCTGGAAACCTTCTGGGGTTCTGGGAAATAATTTGAAAACCACCAGAAGGGACATAATGACATTCCAGACTCAATTTACCCTGTTTGGGGTGGCCTTCCCAGTCTTAGAACTGGTGGGGTCCATTTCCAATGTCTCCTCTTGAGGCAGGGTCTGGCTGGCTGGATTCAGGATGGTTCTACGGCCACAGGAGCCAACAGAGAACTGATTGGCCAGAGTGGCCTCTGTAGCCTCAAACTCATTAGGGGAGTAAGCAGCCAATAAGTTAGACCACTGACCCACTCAAGAAACACGGCTTTAAACCCCCCACCCCCTGACTGGCTTGATGTCTCTGGGTTTTAGGCGTGTGGTGGTGGCTTAGGAGGCTTGAACTTTTTCCTGTTCAAGAGTAGAAGAGTACTGAAGTGCTCTGTGCAGGAAGACCCTGCGGACATCCTGGCTTGGCAAGGATGCTCCCTTTGAAAAGAGTGGCTTGCCTGTTTTCCCATCTGAGAACAGCTGTGCTCTATTTGTTTCTTGGACGGTGTTGATTGTTTTCAACCCACCAGGGCAAACATGCCGGCTCAGTTCAGAGACCTCTGCCAGCCTCAGGCTGACTCAGAGAGGGCGAGGCAGAAGGAACAGATTGGGATCAGTATAACGGAGGCTGGCTCAGCCTCAGACATCATCTGAACCACAAAACCAGCTATAGTTCCTTTTCCCTTCTGGAGGCCCATCTGGGCCCCGCCAGTTCATGCGTGGCTTCCATCTCTTCCTGTCATCTTTCGTATAGATATAGCTAGATACAGCATCTTTTTTTTTCTTTTTCCTTTTTTCAAAAAGGATTACTAAATAAATGACTCAATAGTTAGAATGATTCGGTTTTTTCCTCCCCTGAGCCCATTTCCAGACTTGTTTGAAAGAAAGTTATGTTGTACCAGAGCGTGTTCACAGTGTATGCCTGGGGGAGGGATAAAGTAGGAGTTTGAGATTAACAGATACTCACTACTATACATAAAACAGACAAACAAGGACCTACCTGCCATAGAGCATGAAAGAAGTGAAAGTGAAGTCACTCAGTCGTGTCCCAGTCTTTGCAACCCCATGGACTGTAGCCTACCAGGCTTCTCCATCCATGAGATTTTCCAGGCAAGAGCACTGGAGTGGGTTGCCATTTCCTTCTCCAGGGGATCTTCCCAACCCAGGGATTGAACTCAGGTATCTCACATTGTAGGCAGACGCTTTACCCTCTGAGCCACCAGGGGAAGCCCAATTATATTCAATGCCTTATAATAACCTATAATGGAAAAGAATCTGAAAAAGAATATATATATAGCTAAATAATATATAAATGGCTTTCCTGATGGCTCACGTAGTAAAGAATCTTTCTGCTGGAAAAGAGAATGATAACCCACTCCAGTCTTCTTGCCTGGAGAATTCCATGGACAGAGGAGCCTGGCGGACTACAATCCATGGGGTCACAAAGAGTCAGACACAACTGAGCAACTAGCACACACACACGTACATAACTGAATCATACTGTATACACCTGAAACTAACACAACATTGTAAATTCACTAAATTCCAATAAAAATATATCCCTCAACTGTTCTTTAGAGAAACGATTTTAGTCAGACTCCTAGTCATTGGGCTCTTTAATTGTAACAAAAATGACTCATGTGGGCTTTAGCCACTGAGAATAATTTATTATAAGGATAAAGGAACATCTCCGGGAAGACAAGAAAGGAGTGTGGCCATGCTTCAGGAGGGGACGGGGGACTGGAAGGCTGCCAGGACATGCCTGCAATGTCTCGTCTGCAGAGCTCTGCATGTGAGTTGCTTCTGTATGTCTCTGCTCACTGGCTTTTCTTGCCTCTGCCTACAAGGAGAAACACTGCTACCACTCAGATGGCTGTACCTCCACTTCCAGACCAGAGCATGACTGGTATCTTTTGGTATCTCCTCTCAGGAAGCAGAACCTGACTGGTGAGATTCCATCAGCAGTGGTCAGTGAACAGACAGCCCAGTGACCCTCTCCTCAACCGAGGTTCCCTGATCTGGCTGATGATCGCAGTCACTTGTGGGAGACTCTTTTTTTTTCTTTAATACAGACCCAGGCTACATCCTAGAATCTCTGAGTAGGAGCTGGGACTCTGCATTAAAAATTCCTCAAGCAATTCTGATGATAAATTAGATTTGAGAGCCACTGAAATGCAAGACCTTGGTATCCATTAATCTTTCTACTGAGGTCTAACGAGAGACTGCCTTTTAAGCTGTCTACTCTTCGTGGAGGCTATTACTGTAGGGCTTGAGTGAGCAATTCATTTCAGTGCAAATATACGTGAGTGGGCTGGGGAACTCCCTGAGCCACAGAACACTTGCTGTAGAACCAGTCTAGTGGAAATCTGAGACGCTGGCTCAGAGCTGAATCTAACGTCACTATTGTTGAAGAGTTCATGGTCAGGGCTTTCGGACAAGATGTCAAGAGCACTTCTTACCAAGTGAAATCTCCCTTAATGTTAGCCAAGGAGATGAGGCAGGTAGTGTGGGTCAGTGTAAGAGACCAGAACCAAACCTAGGCTTAGAATCTAGGTCTTCGTAGTAAAGAAAAATGGAGCTCCACTGGGAAAATATCATCTTAAAGAATCAAACTGTGTTTTCTGTCCCCACGCTTTTCTTTCTTACACATGCCATTTGTGCTGCTTGGGGATATTACCTCTGCTAATGCCTAATGATTTGTTTTGTAAGACTTCACTTGTGTTCCACTTAGGGGAAGCGTTCTCTGAGTCCCTCATCTGGGAATCTCTGCTTCTGCTCTTACACTATTCTCTCTGCGCCTCCACCACGTGGCTTGTAATCATTTTACGTCTCCATCACATCCACTTGATGATGGGTAGTTGGCACTTCAGTAAATGCTCTTATGTGGGGGTTGGTGTGAACTGTCCTTCTACTGAATTGGTGTATGATCTATCTGCTCATCTGGCCCCTGGCCTCCCTTCCGTCTTTCACAGCACCCTTATTCCCACAGTCTGAGCCATTTTGCTTTTGCCAACCATCTTGTGGGAGTTTTGTGTGTTTTTTTTTTTTTTTTGCTCCAGGTTCTGGGATCATTCATCCTTGAATCATGAAAAATAAGGTGACCTGTAAGCCCTGCAACCCATTATGCCAGGCCAATTAGGACACCCTTTAACACCATGATGAATTTTGCAGATGTTTTATTTCTGTTTTACTGTACAATATTCCAGCTACCTCGGCCATCATTCACTAGGCATGATTCAGATATTACCTCATTTAACTCCTACAACAGGCCTACAAAGAAAGCGTTATAGGGAAAACCGGGAGTCAGAAAGCCTCAGTAACCTGCCTCGGTTACACCACCAGCAAGTGTCAGGACAAAGATCAAAACTCCAGATCCTTATGCTTTCAAATACCAGCTGCACTTGAGGCCCCTTGAGAAACCTCCTTTACAGTCAGCTACCTTTCCCTGTGTCTGTCTTATTTTTGGATGAATATAAGCAATTATGGATCTGAATGTCATTGATCTGAACAACAACAACAAAAATGTCTAGCCTGTTATCGGTTACCAAGCACAGAATGACTCTGGAAGTGTCTGTTTAAAAGTCTCCAACAGAATGGGAACCTAGGTGTACCTGCATCCCAGCTGTGTACTATGGCTGATTTCTCCATGGCTGTCTTCACTTTTTGTAGACATTCCTAAACTCCAAGGAAGCCCTACTTTCACGGTGCTGTTTGTTTCAAGTGGGGCACCACAAAGTAGAGTCTGAAAGCACCTACGTGCTCTATGATGAATAGAGCACCTATGTGCTCAGATGAATCCTCTGAGATTCATCACTGAGTCACAGAAGTGTCCCACATTCAGAAGGTCTGGAATTGGGCGTTAGGGGAAGGCACTACACTCACAGGTTTCCCAAATACACCATCTACATATCTGACAGCCCACACAAGAAAGCATTGACCACGTGTCTGAAAGGACAGATTTTTAAGAAGTTCTCTGGGATATCAGAAATGACTGTCATCAATTATAAATGAAGGACAAAGACAATTTTAAAAATACACTGGAATTATGCACCCCCTTCATGCCCAAGCATGGTTAAGGGTGAGAAGCTTAAAGAGATGCACTTGGATGTAAAAGCAGAGTCAAACCCCACCTAATCCAACAGAAGAGATGAAAAGTAATCTGCAAAGGGGCAGGAGCCAAGCTGTTTCTTTGCAGGGACCGCAGAGGCACCAGGCAGATACTCAGCACCACTCGTTGAAGCAATGGAGGGAGTGTTGATTGGAGCAGGCTCAGGCATTGCCTCCTGAAAGCTCAGCACTGAAGCCTCTAGCTCATCAGCAAACTTTTTATTCTAGATGTAAAGGGTCATCACATCTAGGCTTCCTTCAAGAGCAGAGAGCCATGGTGTGCCTGCACTGCGATGAATTAAGCACCTCCTAAGCCCAAAGAACAGGCAACTGGCAGCTTTGCCACACATTCTGAAAGAGTGATGAGCAGGTGGCAGAAGTGGGTGGGGGCGGGGTGGGGAATAACTCTGCCTTTGTTTTTAATGTATTACATTTAAGGTGCTGGTGATGCTCACAAAATATCCAGTAAGCTGGTAGAGAACTTCTAGAATTCATGAGAGGTCAGGGCACTAGATTTTAGGAATCTTTTGCAGGAAGGTGATAAAATCTTGTGCATCCAAGGCAGAAAATACAGCAAATCAAGGACCAAGGATACAAGTTTAGGGAGACATACCCTGGGTGAGGCAGACTGGTTACTAGGTCCCAAGTCCTTTCTCTTCTTTGTACAAAGATTCCTCTTAGCCTTGGGAAATTCCTAACGCTTATCTTATTCTGTTTCCTTCTACCCTGAACAGAAGTTAAAATTTTCATCCCAAACCTGACAGTCACATAGAGCCTTGGAATAAATGACTTACTGAATGGAATTATTCAGTAAGCCCATAAAAAACCTTGTAGTAACATGCAGTCTTTGAATGGATAAATAACCTTTCTCAAAAAACAAAACAAAACAAAACTATGGTATCTAAAACAGCATACTGCACACCATTATATTCATATATTGTGCAAAAAAATCCCTTATATTTGAAACTGTAAGTCGGGCTTTTAATAGATCTATTTTGTAAAAGTTCCCCCTCCTTTTCTCCTCCCCAGACACTACTGGTAGAACACAAGGAAGGTGACTATATAAAGAATGTAGGATTTAATGCAAGTTTTATGACTTAAGGTTTACTTATTTTCTTTTACCTGTCTTTCCTGAATTTCCTGAATCATCATTAGTTTACTATTTGCAGTTCCCACATTTTTCTCACTATACACACAAAATGAACAAAAGTCATGCTCATTGTTCCCAGCGGTGCTCTTTACACATTTTAAGCAAGCAAGTAAAGTGCGGTGCAATCACCACAACACTCAGCAGAGTGAGTGATTGGGTTTCAGCTGTCTGCACTGAAAACTGTTTCTTAACATTATACCTGGTATGTATGCAGTTTCAACACGGCTCAGGGCTGAATAAGCACTAGACGGAGGTGGAAAGAATGCTATAACCCAGGTGTTTCTGACATTATCTGATAAAGGGAACTCAAAGGCTTGGTGTTGGTTGGTTGACGGATAAGCTTCATGACATTAACGAGTCAGGGGCAGGTTAGTTTGTTTTACACTCCCCTACAAAAGAGTAACCCAGTTTTCTCTAGTGCTCACTAAGAAAGTCCTAAATAAGAACTTTAATCAAATGGGAACTTAAAAAAAAAGTTCAAGGTCACTGATGAAAACGTTTCACAAACACATGAAAATAAGGACAGAAATCTTCAACGCTCTGGAGAAGAGTGAGATGGGGTATATCTAGCCCTAATGTGGGTGACCTCAAAACCTTTCAAGGGGTTCTTGAGAAAGGGTTATTTTATTTTTTTAATATTTATTTATTTGGCTGCACTGGGTCTTAGTTATGGCATGTGGGATCTAGTTCCTCGACCAGGAATCAAACCCAGGCCCCCTGCATTGAAAGCGTGAAGTCTTAGCCACTGGACCAACACGAAATCCTTAAGGGGTAATTTTAAAGGAAATTTCCTCTACATCCTCACCTTTCATATATTAATATAACCTTCCCTCAAACTGAGCAATCAAAAAACAACAAAATACTGTATAGACAATAATTCTTGTCTTGTCCAAGATAAATTGTCTTGGACAATTCTTCCATTCTATAAATTGAAGGCACACTACTCCCCTACAAATCATGCTAGGCTGTACTTCCTTGAAGCATTCAAGTCTCCAGAGTCCTTGGGGCTGCCTGAAGCTCCCTGTTCTATAGTTCTGTTCAGGGAGATTTAGAGACAAGGTGTTTGGGGAATTGTTAAGATGTTTAAAATCTGAATATGTGGTAAAGTGGGATACAGTGGAAGTAATGCTGATTTTTATTCAACAAATAGGCTACTTCCATCTTCAGATTCATGCCCAGGAAGAAATAGATCACTCTTGATGGAAACCCTACCACCAGCAAAGCAGGAAGTACCTGAAAGAAATGTTGAATACTACAAACAGCTTTTCTCATGAGTACTTTTTATATTATTTAAAATATTCATCCTCAGAACAATCACTGAATCCTCATAAAAGTACCTTTGAACAGTTAAATAAGAATAGTTTAGTAGTGCTGATTATTTTAATTACTTTTCAGTGAATTATTTAAATTATTACCAGAATTTTCATGATGCATTGAATAAAACCTACATTAAAAAACTTTTCATGATATCATGAAATATTTATTTCAAATACAGTCAAATCTCAAATTTTATGAAATGATATTTCCCATCAGCTAGTAACAGAAAATTAGATTTTAGTTGCCATACCAGTTAGTTTTTAGCACCCTACAGAATATTCTACAGAAAAATCTGATCCTGATAATGTTATTGATTCCTAATTCTGCTGTTGCTAAGTCACTTCAGTCGTGTCCGACTCTGTGTGACCCCGTAGACAGCAGCCCACCAGGCTCCCCCGTCCCTGGCATTCTCCAGGCAAGAACCCTGGAGTGGGTTGCCATTTCCTTCTCCAATGCGTGAAAGTGAAGTTGCTCAGTCGTGTCCGACTCTCAGCGACCCTGTGGACTGCAGCACACCAGCCTCCTCCGTCCATGGGATTTTCCAGGCAAGAGTACTGGAGTGGGGTGCCATTACCTTCTCTGGATTCCTAATTCTACTAAGCGTCAAATACACTAGTTCAATGTATGCCCACATGTTTAGTGAAAGATTACTTCTTGTTTTATCAACCTACATGCTTCCTAATAACTTACAAATTTTAGCTTACAGAGACTGTGACTTATTAAAAGTTAAATACTGGGAAATTGTATATTGACTCATACTAAGCGTCAAATACACTAGTTCAATATATGCCCACATGTTTATTGAAAGATTACTTCTTGTTTTATCAACCTACGTGCTTCCTAATAACTTACAATTTTAGCTTACAGAGACTGTGACTTATTAAAAGTTAAATACTGGGAATTTGTATATTGACTCATATTGTTTTTAAAAAATACACATTAAGTCTATGAATTTTATACTTTGAGTGCTTTTAGTAATCTCTTAAAAAATATTCTGTAATTTTAAAATAAATTTTATTCTTTAAAATTCATTACCACAATATTTGAATGGTCAGGTCAGACTTTCTGACAGAAAGGAAATATGATCTGGTTATCTGATTTAATGAGAAGATGGTGGATATCTGACTTGATTTCATTATATGGTAGACATTTACCATAAATTGAATGATTAAATCTGCAGCTCAGTTTTTGAATGAGTTATATATTTAATGAAATATATATTGTGATAAAAATATATACAAAGCACTAATTTTATCAAAAAAATCTGAAAAAATGTTTTTGAAAGTAACTGGTTGGATTTTCCAGCTGGATTAAATGAAGTTTTTCTAAGTGAAAGAGTGACGGGTACAGTTAATAACCATTTGATCGTCTTGGTAAAGCCATTTGGGTTTATATCCCCAAATTTGAGAATGAATCACTAAGTAACAAATATTTCTAAAAGTGAGAGCTACCAATTCTCTGTTTTCAACAACAAAAAGAACAATAAACTAATCATATTTTCAGTTGAAGGATGATATACAATCTTGGCATGGGATTTTAAAAATTGAGTAAAATTTTTTAATAAAATTACTTCCAAACCCATCTCTTTATTTAGGAGCTGTTCTTCAGCATTTACATAGATAGAAATGAAAGGCAGAAACAGAACTGACATTGAGACCTCTTTCATTCTAGCTGGCCACACTTATCCAGGGATAAACTAATTAGAAAATTACTCTCATTAAAAAAGGACTTTCAACAATTTCACATTTCATTTAACAAGTGTCAAAATCTTAAATGTATTTTGATTAGGTAAAATAAAAGATTTTCATTATGCTAAATAGAAATTTAGCACAATGCATAAATTTTAAAATGTTAATTTATATATTTTTGGCAAAGATGTATGATAGTGTAATCAATATTACTTTTGGACATAAAGATATCTAGTAAACTTTATGACAACAAGCTCCAAGAATATAAGAATCTGATCTAACAGAATTGGACCCTCCCTCCAGTCCAGCCCCTTATTCCCAAATGTGCAGGCTTCTCTGGGGAAGCCATGTGGTGGGGCCTTTCTCAGTTCAGTGAATGGTCAGTCTGTACAATAAATGTCACTACATTTACTTTTGTCCCTTGTGTGATAATACAAACTAAAATATCCTTTTTTCTTTCATTATAATAGCAATAACATGACCCTACATTTTCACAATTTGATTTTTTGGATTCTATCTAGGGATTATTGTAGTAATCTATAGGATAAAATCCTGTGGGGAAATTGGAATGAAATACAATTTCAAAGAGAGAATCGCCAGTCGAGGTTCGATGCATGATACAGGATGCTTGGGGCTGGTGCACTGGGATGACCCAGAGGGATGGTATGGGGAGGGAGGTGGGAGGAGGGTTCAGGATGGGGAACACGTGTACACCCGTGGTGGATTCATGTTGATGTATGGCAAAACCAATACAATATTGTAATTAGCCTACAATTAAAATAAAGAAATTTATATTAAAAAAAATAAAGAATAAACAAAGATGTAAAATTTTCAATATCTTTATCTTTTATATGGCTGATGGCATTACATTTCTAAGATATTTTGCCTGCATTGGATATATTTGAAAGAGCAATGTTTTGTTTTAAAATGTCAATATTTATACTATGCTGGAAATTCTATCTTTTGCCAATATTTATACTTAGGAACAGCTTTAAATGTAGAAAAGAACAATTTCCTTTTAAGATGATTTCTAAGAAACTATTAGGGAGTATTTGGGCAAATAAAGTTTGCAGATCACTGTTCTAGACAGAAGAAAGGTTAGCGATGACATTTTCAAGGCCAAGGGTGGTTGGAGCAAATGTTTATCAGCAGTGCGCAGACTGAGAAACTTTGCATTTGCTTGCTTTTCCTGGCACCTAGAGGGAAAGTCATGCATAGACAGGAATTAAACATTTCTTCTCTAAAAGCTGATTTATGGAACACTGTAAGAGGAACTCTGTAACTCTGCCCAAGCAATAACTCCTTTTTGACCAGAGACTAGTCAAGACAGGGAGACCTGGCATGCAGCAGTCCAGGGGGTCGCAGAGTCAGACACGACTGAGTGACTGAACTGAACCGAGTTAAGACTTAAGCTCTTTACTCTGCAGTTTTAGGAAAAGGTACTCATTATCACCATTAATTATTTTTAATTGAGCATCCCTTATGAAACAGAAAAAACACTGAGATAAATATGGATCCATGTAGCACAAATTAAGGATCCAGTGACTATGACAAAACTAAAGTGAACAAATAGGAGTTATTGCCAAAGGTCAGGGTGGTCTGGGAAGAAAACTGAAATCAAATTGGGTCTTTAAAAAAACAAAACAAAAACAGAATCAAGAGAACAAAACTGATCGACTAAGTTGTGGGGACAGAAATAGGATGCTGCTGGTGTGATGCAGCTATGACAGTGAGTGGCAGAATGATTAGCCCAGAGCAGGTAGCTACTATAAAAGCTGCAAGGTAGCTAAAAACCAGACTGTGGAGTGTCTTAAATGCCAACCAATAGCTAGCTCTTGCACCATGAGAAACGTGAAGGTTTCTGAGGTTAGTGAGAGACATTTTTTAATGACAGCAGAATGCAGGAAGAGAGAAGAGTCAGTTCAATTTTAGCAAAAGTCTGAGGAGCTAGGATGGAAACGGAGACTGCAGTAAGGATACTGTGACTGGAAAATAATCAAAGGACAATTTGATAAAAGGGGAGAGGGAACCACAAGTAATTCCAAAGTTTTAAGCCTATGTGACTGTGATAATCATGGTCCTACTGACAAAAACAATCCAAAGGGAAAGTAGGCTGATATTGGAAGGAGCAGGGTCAGCAAGAATGGACACATGCAGGAGAAGGTCCAACCTCTAACCCATCTGCCATCACCACCTAGATGGGAAATCAAATGCTTTCTCCTACGCCTTCTTATTCAACGTGGGGAGAAAGGATTGGCATCCTCCACTTGATCATACTACATGACACCCTAAAAAATCATACTGCATGACTTAATGACCCTAAAGAATCATACTATATGATATAAGGATTTACTAGTATTCACTCTAAAGAAATCTAAGGAAATTTTCCTTGAGAATACTCACTCAGAAGTCCAAAAGCAGATCTAGCTTAAAGCCTCAGAATCATCAGCCTTTTACGCAAGTCTTGATACAGAATCCATAAAACAACCACCTCCACCTTCAGTCCCCTCATCAGCCAAGCTTAAGCCCTTCAACCACTATGTCTCATTACAGACTCATCATACACTCTGCCTTGAGAACAAAAGGAAAAATGGTCAACATAAATCTTTACCCTTCCTCACTGACCCCCGTCCCTGACAAGCCTTGAAAGCTGTCATCTGTGAGATTGACAATATTTTGTATGTTTGTTCCATCCAAAGAATGAACATCAAATGCTTTCCTGATATGTAATATTTAGTACAATCAGATACTGGAAATATCTAATTTAAACTGCAGCAGGGGGATTTCCCCAGGGGTCCAGTGGTTAAGACTGCACTTCTCCTACAGGGCACATAGGTTCCACCCCTGGTTGGGGAACTAAGATTCCACATGCCCACACAGTACAGCCAAAAAAGAAGAAAAACTGTAACAGGAAGATGTTTGTGCAATGTAGGACAACCTAGTTGTTCTCAGAACATCAAAGGAGCTGAAATATGTAAGGGGAGGTGGCATAGCAAAAGGGTACAGTGCAAAGGCTCAAGGCAGACCCCCAAGTCTGAAACTCTTACTATCTAAACTTTGGCAGGTCAACCTCTCTGAACCTCAATTTTTCCATCTGTAAAATGGAGGTGATACTGTGCAGCCTATAGGCTTCATGCTGAACAATGGATTAACATGCTTTCAGTGTTCAAAATCAGGATTCTTATTATATCTGAATACTCAGCTCTAGGCTATCATTCAGCACAGCTGACTCCTCATTTATTGATGGAGCTTACATATTGCTCCAGATCAAGGGGTAGGAGTAAGTAAACTTTTTCTGCAAAGGGCTAGACAGTAATAGTCTCATTCTGGCTGGTCATGTGGTCTCTGCTGCAACTACTCAATCCCACTATTGTAGGACAAAAGGAGTTGCAGGTAATATGTAACAAATGAGCATCGTAGCTGAGTTCCAATAAACCAATAAAGCTTTAAAGAAACTGAAACCTAATTCCATATAATTTGGGGCTACCAAACACTCTTATCCTTTTGATTTTTTTCAACCATTTAAAAATGTAAAAACCACGATTAGTTTGAAGGCCGTGGGCCACATTTGTCCCAGGGATTGGTAGTTTGCTGACACCCGCTCCATAATACACTTTATAAGTTTATGGGCTTTGGAAATTTGTAGAAGCAGGGAAGTCTGAAATACAGGTTCAGTTTGTGGTGCAGAAGAAAGAGGAAGCTTCTACATATTATGGGAAAAAGCTTATTTAATGCTATCATTCACTTATTAACACTGGACTCAGTTATATGTGGAACATTTAACTCACACACTGTTGTAGATG
This sequence comes from Bos grunniens, assembly GCF_055505025.1. Lineage (NCBI taxonomy): Eukaryota > Metazoa > Chordata > Mammalia > Artiodactyla > Bovidae > Bos > Bos grunniens. Next base: position 26,755,165 of record NC_141191.1, on the reverse strand, counting down.
TCACTGTGCAATTAAAGATGTGGAAATCATAGTCCCTCTTCTCAAGGAGCTTATACTCCTTCACTGTAACTTAGAAACTGAAAGGCTTCCTTCAAAATACAGTACATCCTATCAGGCTTTCCCAGCACACACAGGCACGCTTATACAAGAGGCCTGGAGTTTCTCTGGTGACCCTACCCACAGCCCATGCCAAACACACATTTTATCGTGACCACCTGTTTCTTTCTCTCCTCAGTAATTTTATGACCAGTTCTCTCGTGTGCCTTTATATTATTGTGTTTTGCATGATCATTTTGGATGTAATATTTATGAACATGTACTAAAGACAGCAGGTCAACTGATCCGAGCTTTAAAAAAAAATGACCATTTAAACTAGTCTTCAAAGATACCGTCTCCCTTCTAATAGGTAGCAGTTTAGTGATTCCCATAGTTTTTCACTTCAACCCACGTAGAAACGTGCCCCTGGGAGGCAGGTTAAACAGGTCTATCTTTTAACTTCAGAAAACAGACTTTTTCCACAGCAACTGTTTTGAAGTATTTTATCTAAAGAACACAAAACAAACACAGGCAAAATACAGTGCTCCCTTATTCACCTCAGTTGGTTCTGAAGGTTTTGGATTTAAAGTAATATAGCATACAGATGGTATGGGGAGGGAGGAAGGAGGAGGGTTCAGGATGGGGAACACATGTATACCTGTGGTGGATTCATTTTGATATTTGGCAAAACTAATACAATTATGTAAAGTTTAAAAATAAAATAAAAAAAAATAAAGTAATACAGCAGAAACCCAGTAAGTCAATATGTCATAATAAGTGAAAAATGGAGAGCAAGGCAATCAATGTAGCTAATGATTAGGAAAAAAGTGTTTGTAAATAATAAATATTAATATTGTAGTATATAGTATAATAATATCAGTAACAGAAAACAAAAACTGATAATAAAATATTCCTAATATTGTTGACTTTCTGGAATACTAAAGAGCAAAACTGCTTAAGAGTAAGCTTTTTTCCTTGCAAGAATTAGCAGTACTGAGTATTTTAAAAACAGGAGACCACAACAAAAATTCAAAACCTGTACTCTTGATGTTTAAGATCCTCTCATCAGAACAATTAGTCTCAACCCCTACCCCCAAAAAGTTCATCTGATACAGGGAATATCACACAGGAGGAAGGGGTGGAGATGCAACAGAGCACTTAAAAATGAGTGAGGAGAGGGCACCAGCGAGGTGGAGGGCTAAGAGGCACTAACACTTCTCTCCACGAAAACAGCAAATCAATAAAAATAGGGGAAGCTATGTTTCCTTAAAACACAGAAAGCTCTGGACTACAACAAAGCAGCAGCAAAACCTGTGCAGAGCTCAAAAAGCAGGGACAGCCGCACAGTGAAGGGAACTGTGAAGGAAACATTTCAGCTGCGTCCCCTCATTTCCCAGTCCAGAGCAGCTCGGCTCCAGGAAGGATGCCCTCAGAGGAATCACTTGATGGGGGAAGGAGAGAAGGAGAACCCCAGTGAGCCTCCCTGCTGTGGACGTCTGCAGCCTTTGCTGTCGAGGACCACACAGTCTTCAGCAGGGCTATCTGGAGTGCCCCCACTGCATCTGCTCCTGGGACCGCACTACGGTGAGGCCTGCCCCCAGGGGCCCCAGAGGCAGCGGTGCCCCACTCTCCATGGGTGGATGCCACACGCCTTGCCATATACTGAACCAGGGCTGCCAGTGCTCTGTGCCCGACTCCCAGGCCTCAGTCACAACTCTGTCCCACCATTTCTGGGACATCGGTTGCTGATAAAAATCCAAAGCATACCACTAAAAAAAATCATCAACTCACAAGGACAAACATAAAGAGAGGAACAAAGGGCTCACAAAATAATCAGAAAGCAAAGAACAATACGGAGGTAAGTTGTTATCTATCAATAATTACTCTAAATGTAAATGATTTTTTACCACTAAAAAGAGTAGCTGAATAGATATAAAAACAAGACTGAATTATATGCTCACTACAAGAGACTCATTTGCGCTATAAGGACACTCATAGGCTGAAAGTAAAGGGATGGGAAAAGATATTCTATTAAAATAGAAAACAAGTCAGGAGTAGCCACAATTACATCAAACAAAACAGACTGACTCAAAAGCTGTAACAAAAGACAAAGGTCACCATACAATGATAAACAGGTCTGAATTAATTTAAGCAGAATATAACAATTGTAAATATGTACATACCCAATACTCGAGCACCCAAATATATTAAGCAATTATTAACAGATCTGAAGGCAAAAATACACAGCAATGCAATAATAGTAGAGGACTTCAATATCCCACTTTCAACAAAGTATAGATCATTCAGACAGAAAATCAATAAAACAATAATGGACTTCAATGATACTTTAGATCAAACAGACCCAGCATGTACACACACACACATATATATAAAACATTCCATCCAACAGAATACAGGCATACCTCATTTTTGGATTTTGCTTTATTGTGCCTCACAGACACTACAGTTTTTACAAACTGAAGGTTCGTAGCAACCCTGTGTTAAGCAAATCTATCGGTGCTATCTTGCCAACAGCATTTGCTCATTTTGTGTGTCATATTTTGGTTATTCTTGCAATACTTCAAACCTTTTCACTGTTATTATATTTGTTTTGGTGACCTGTGATCAATGATCTTTGATATTAATATAGTAGTTGTTACAGCAAACTTAGTAAATGTTTGTTCTGACTGCTCCACTGACCAGCTGTTTCCATCTCTCTCCCTCTCCTGTGTCTCTGAGACACAGCAATATTGAAATTAGGCCAATTAAGAAGCCTATAATGGCTTCTAAGTGTTCAAAGTGACAGGAATAGTCCTGCATCTCTCATTTTAAATCAAAAGCTAGAAATGATTAAGCTTGGTGAGAAAGGCATGACAAAGGCAGAGATAGGCCGAAAGCTAGGGCTCTTGCACCAAACGGTCAAGTTGTGAATGCAAATGAAAAGTTCTTAAGGGAAATTAAAAGTGCTACTCCAGTGAACACATGAATTTTAAGAAAGTGAAAGTCTTATTGCTGATGAAGTTTTAGTGGTATGGATAGATCAAACAAGCCACAATATCCCCTTAAGCCGCAGCATAATTTAAAGTAAGGCCCTTACTCTCTTCAATTCTGTGAAGGCTGAGAGAGATGAGGACAAGTGTGAGGAAAAGTGTGAAGCCAGCAGAGCTTGGTTCGTGAGGTTTAAGGAAAGAAGCAGTCTCCGTAATATAAAAGTGTAAGGTAAAGCAACAAGTGCTGATGTAGAAGCTGCAGCAAGTCACCCAGAGGATCTAGCTAATTAATCCAGGTGGCTACACTGAAAACAGATTTTCAGTGTAGACAAAACTATCTTCTGTTGGAAGATGCTGCTGTCTAGGACTTTGATAGCCAGAGAGAAGTCAATGCCTGGCTTCAAAGCTTCAAAGGGCAGGCTGAGTCTCTCGTTAGGGGCTCATGCAGCTGGTGACTTAATGTTGAAGCCAATACTCATTTACAGTCCCCCAAATCCCATGGCCCTCAAGAATGATAATCTACTCTGCCTGTGCTCCATAAATGGAACAACAAAGTCTAGATGACAACACGCTTACAGCATGGTTTCCTGAATATTTTAAACCCACTGTTGAAACCTACTGCTCAGAAAAAGATTCAAGATATCACTCCTCATTGGCAATGCAGTAATAGCAACATTATTCAACATTGTTTTCATGTCTACCAACATAACATTCATTCTGCAGCTCATGAATCAAGGAATACTTCAACTTTCAAGTCTTATTCTTTAGTCGAGTAGTCATGTATGGATGTGAGAGTTGGACTATAAGGAAAGCTGAGTAACAAAGAATCGATGTTTTTGAACTGTGGTGTTGGAGAAGAGAGTCCCTTGGACTGCAAGGAGATCCAACCAGTCCATTCTGAAGATCAGTGCTGGGTGTTCTTTGGAAGGAATGATGCTAAAGCTGAAACTCCAGTACTTTGGCCACGTCATGTGAAGAGTTGACTCATTGGAAAAGACTCTGATGCTGGGAGGGATTGGGGGCAGGAGGAGAAGGGGATGACAGAAGATGAGATGATTGGATAGCATCACTGACTCAATGGACATGAGTTTGGGTGAACTCTGGGAGTTGGTGATGGACAGGGAGGCCTGGCGTGCTGCAGTTCATGGGGTCGCAGAGTCGGACACGACTGAGCGACTGAAATGAACTGAACTGAAGGCTACAGTTGTGATAGACGGGGGACTCCCCTGATGGATCTGGGCAGGGTCAATGGAAAACCTTCTGGAAAGGAGTCATCATTCTAGATGCCACTAAGAACATTTGTGAGTTATGGGAACAGGTCAAAGTATCAACATTCACAGGAGTTTGTAAGAAGTTGATTCCAATTCCATCCAATCCCCTTGGATGACTTTGAGAAGTTTAAGACTTCAGTAGAGGAAGTAACTGCAGATGTGGTGGAAATAATAAGAGAACTAGTGTTAAGAGTGAAGCCTGAAGATGTGAATTGCTGAAATTTCATGATAAAACCAGTGGGGAAGAAGTTGCTTCTTATGGATGAGTGAAGAAAGTGGTTTCTTGAGACAGAATCTACTCCTGGTGAAGATGCTGTGAAGACTGTTGAAATGACAACAAAGGATTAAGAATATTACATAATAGTTGATAAAGCAGTTTCAGGGTTTGAGAGGACTGACTCCAGTTTTGAAAGGTGGATAAAATGCTGTCAAACAGCATTGCACGCTACAGATAAATAATTTGTGAGTCAACTGATGTGGCAAACTTTCATTACTGTCTCTTATTAAGAGACTGTCACAGCCACCTCAACCTTCAATAGATACCAGCCTGGTCAGTCAGCAATCAACATCAACCTAAGATCCTCCACCAACAAAATAACAAAACAAAGAGTTACTGAAGGCGCAGATGATGACTAGTATTTTTTAGCAATACCATGTTTAAATTGTTTTAGACATAATGTTGTTGCATACTTAGTAGACTACAGTGTAAACATACATAAAAAGTTAACATGACTCACTTTCTTGTGACAATTACTTTATTGTAGTGGTCTGGAACCAAACCTGCACTATCTCTGAAGTATTACCTGTACTTATTCTTCTCAAGCACACAAGGAACATTCTCAGGATAGACCATATGTTAAGTCACAAAATAAGTCTCAACAAACTTAAGATGACTAAAAATCATACCAAGTTATCTTTTCTGATTGCAACAGTATGAAACTAGAAATCAGTAACAGAAGGAAAGCTGGGAAGTTCACGTAAGTGAACTCACATGTAACTGTAAATTATACATATACTTCTGAGCAACTAATGGCTCAAAGAAGTCAAAAGGGAACTCAAAAGATACCGTGGGGGAAGAAAAAATGGTATACACACACATATACACACAGAGGAATATTACTGACCCATAAAAAAGAAGGAAATCCTACCATTTGAGACAATGTGGATCAACCTGGAAGTTTAACTGAAATAAGCCAGATGGAGAAAACAAACACTATGGAAGGCCAACTTCATAGAAACAGACAATAGAATGGTGGTTGCCAAGAGCTGAAGATGGCAGAAATGAGGCAACGTAGGTCAAAGGATATACATTTTCAGTTACACAAACAATAATTTCCAAGGTATAATGTATAGTATTGTGACCATGCTTAATAATATGGTACTGAGTACTTGAAAGTTGGCAAGAGAAGACCTCAAGCATTCTCACCATCAAAAAAAGAAAAAAAAGCCAACTATATGAGGCAATGTACGTGCCAATTATCATGATATTGGTACCATTCCATAATGTGTATCAAATCACCATGTTTATACTTAAATATATTGGAAAAGACTCTGATGCTGGAAGGGATTGGGGGCAGGAGGAGAAGGGGACGACAGAGGATGAGATGGCTGGAGGGCATCACTGACTCGATGAACCTGAGTTTGAGTGAACTCCAGGAGTCGGTGATGGACAGGGAGGCCCAGCGTGCTGCGATTCATGGGGTCGCAAAGAGTCGGACATGATTGACTGATCTGATCTGATATACATATTTTTCAATTATTCCTCAATAAAGTTTTAAAAAGAGTCAGGACAGTAAAGAATCACCAGATAAAACATTCAGTTGAGCCAAAAGGATACTGAGAGCTTATATTGTTGAAGGTCTTAAAAAGAAATATATATATATAAGAAATATATATAAAATGAAATATAAAATGAGCTTGTTGATACTTGGCAAAAAGAAAAATAGATTAGCAGCTGGACTTGAAAACAAGAGAGGAAGGCAATTTAATATATTTCTTTGCTTTCCTCGGATTTCTCCCTTGCAAATTTCAGCTCTTGTGAGCAAATCTGGAAGTTGGTGAGAGAGGACTCCAGCTTTGCTGTGGCATGAATCTGAATTCTACAGTGAGGTGGTTATGTGGAAAAATTGCCTAGGGAGTGTGATTGGACATTCCAGCATCCACACCTTGCTGGTGACTTACTGTTTCCAAATATTAATACTTTGCCCTGGCATGGTCCCTCTGTAACCATTTGAAGGAAATTCTTTAAAATGTCCAGTAATACTTCATGGTATACTGTATGGTGCTATTTGTGTTAACAAAAATCTTAGCATATATCCCTTTCGCCCCAAGAATTTACTGTTTAAGCTGAAGATACCTAGATGTCCTTGTTTTACTATAATCTGTATGTCTAAGGGCATCACATACACTGTGCTTTCTGTTATCCTCTAATTATTCTTTATTATAGTGACTCTATAATTCCTCAGAGGCAGGAATTCATTATTTTAAGTTAAAAACCTACAGCACTCTGTGGAGAATTCTTATACCAAGAAAAATGCCTACTTTCCTCCTATGCATCAGGGTTGGAAGACCTCTATAAAATTCATTTGATTATAATGTATAAACCATCAAAATAAAGTAGCATCACAATTACTATTAGGAAGTGAATGAAAAGAAGCAGTGCTAATGAAATTGTTTCAGGAAAGTTACAGTGGGAAATCCAATTCTGAAAATAAGTATTTCTAGATTAGGAGAACTTCACTTTCTCAACTATATACACACATTTTTGTTCTCAGAATTAGTTAAGAATGAACTTTTCAACATTTGGTGGTCACTATGTAAAATCAGTTTTTAACAATAAAAACATAAGATATGGTAGAAAGTATTATTCGACTTTATTAACCTCACTCACAATGTTGAATACAAATGCAAAATTAAGTAGAGACCTTGAAAGTCTAATTCAAAGCATGGTTTCTTAGATTTAAGAAATAGGGCAGATATGTCACAAGAGGGAGAGGAACCAAAAAACCAAATCCAAGACTTCAATGATTTATCTATATATTATAAACTTCAAGCTGTAGCCCTTATATTCCTTTAAATGAGATTTTCTTTTGACTTTCCGTTGACCTCATCAGTAACTGAATTTTTAACCAGATCTTATAACCTATCACGAGCCTTCCAGTTATAAATTAAAGAAAAAACAAAAAACAAAACACAGATATGTTTACTAAGTTCTTTATGAAATTTACCACTCACAGCTCATGTTCACAAATAAGCTTCAAAAATCAAAAGGACTGTGATATTCTTAAAACCCAAAGGCTAGTAGATAAAGGCCCACCTTTCGGATCTCTTCTGCTTTTGAAGACATGATCTGATCTAATGATGTTACTGTAGAAATACATCACATATTTTAACATCAGTAAGATATGACATTCAAGGGGAGAGCCAATAAACCTTTGCATTTTAAACCCAAAGGAACACATGTTGGACACCTTAAATTATAAAATTCAATTCTAAGCAGGAACTGTTACTGTGTAACAAATACTGCTCATATCAAAAGTGCTGGTGACAAGGAATTCAATATGCCCTCCCACAGAATCTGTTCACATATGTATGCATATACCTATTATTGTAATAAGATTTTAAATGTTTAAGGTGCTTAAATTTTGCACTGCAGGACTAATTCAATAGGTATTCATCTGCTACCTCTTTGTAGCAGCTCCAGTTACAGTGAGTGATCCACAGGCAAAAGGGCAAAAATGCTGTTATTTTCTGGAATGTGGCATTTGTGGCGCTGGAGTGCCCTCTATTGGTAGTGAAGAGGACACACTCATTAGCTGCCCCGCATGCATCTTCTCGTTAACCCGGAGTTCACATCCATCCTGCAGCATTCGAACTGCTATTCGTGCAATGTTCTTAGAGTCATCAAGACCACTGTGGGGCCGCCCGTCGTAATCCATTCCGAGTTTTTCAAGCATTATTGTCAGCTTAGTTTGGCTTCGAGGAACCTGAAACACGAACAGCTCAGTGAATAATTCTTTAGTATTTTGAAAGTCTCAATGAAGTGGAAAATAAGAGGCCGAAAATTAACAGTAATAGGCAAAATAGTAAAAATTTAGGCAAAGGGCAAATACTCCTAGATCAAATGAAGCAAATAAAATTCTCAGACTTAGAAAAAAAATGATCTTAGAGTTTTAAATAAAAATATACATAAACAGATGGAGTCCATAAAACAAAAAGTTTGCAGCTTGGTAACTTAATTATTTATGAAAGGAAATACATTGTTCTGAACAGCTAAGTTGAAGCCCTACTGTTTTAACACAAACTGTTTTGCATGGTATTTTTCTGTAATGTATTATTTTAATTGACTGACAGTATTTATAATTTTTATATATCAAATGATACTATCACCACAGGGAAAAGGCAGCCCACAGAATGGAAGAAAATATTTACAAATCACATATATGAAAAGGGATTAACATCTAGAATGTATAAAGAATTCTTAAAATGCAACAACAAAAAAAGCAAACAATCTGATTGAAAGTTGTGAACACTCTCCACAGTCATTAGAAATGTAAACACTGAATAATGATTATAAAGCTAATGTGACTGGGTTAGAAAGATGCAGGGAGGGGAAGGATAGGCAGGAATGGTCGCTTTTTAATGGAGCTAAATCTTCGCTGTCCACTGCATGAACTCAACAGATAACTCAGACTGAAAACTCAAGAAATAGCATAAATATATAATTTAGAAATAGGAAGGTTAATATGAGAAGAAATAGCTTAAAAAACTGCAAGTGTTTGGGAGAAATGGAACCAGTACTGGTAAGGGCCATGGGGGAAGACTGCTATTTAAGACCTGCAGTATTATTTAGTATTTTAAAAAATTCATACTGCACACACATATTAATTTTGCTAAAATTAAAAATCAGTATGAAGTGTTTGTTCCAGAAGCAAGCCATATATTTCAGTTTCAAATCTGTTACTAAAGATCATCAGTGGACATGGGCGTGTGCAGAATTTGGGAGATAATGAAGGAAAGGGAAGCTCAGACCATGGGGTCACAAAGTCACAAAGACTTAGCAACTGAACAACAATACGTATACATTTACCCTGTTTGAGTAACAGGTTGAGTAAGGAAGATAGCTTATTTTTCTAAACTCACATGAACATAACTATTTAGAATCTGATTAATAATTATATGATCTTTTTCTGTGAAAAGTCCCTAGTAAATTACAACTTTATGTACATGCAAAATATAATAAATTTATCAAGAGCAATATAATCAATATAGTAATCTTACCTTGTAAAAGTTTCCATATGACTTTCGAATATTGATCCACTTTTTGGCAAAAGGTGGATATTTGAGCCTGCTTAGCTGGCACTGAATGTTCAAGAACTTACTCATATCCCATGAACTTAAGTCGAAAGAGGAAAGAAAACTGAATTAAATACATGCCATACCATTCTTTAAAATGAGGATCTTAAGTCATTCTATTCGTTTTTATTTATACATCGTCCTTCTTATATTTACACATAACATCAAGCTCAGAAAACTAACTTCTCTTTTCTCCACAATAACTCAAAAATAAACTTCCCCTCTATCCTCTTGAGCATTTTTTCACAACTCTAAAGAATTACCCAGCTTCCTTTTAATGCCAGGTTTATCACATTAGGAAGGTCTTTGAGGGTATGCTTTGAAATAAAACAAAAACTACAAACAAATGAACAAAATACTTGAGAGAAACACAGATGATGTCAAGTAGTTAGAACACAATTTGTTCTGCCACAGTACATGCTTCTTCAACACAAACCAAGAATCCTGACTGTATCATGTGGAAACTGTGCTGCTTCATACAGTTTTTCCTCAGCCAAAGGAGTCAGAATTGAAGCAGTTGAAATCATACTCTTCAGTAAGAAAGAAAAAAGAAAACTTCTCAACTCAACTGCTGTAATGGCAAGTGGAGTACTTTCAAGAAAATTAAAGACAAGTGCCTGCCCCCACGATCCTCTGGCTTCTGTGTACTTGTAACATCCTCTGAGGTGACTTCCATAGACCCCAGGCTGCTTGCCTGTACTGTCCAAATTATCTCTGGAGGTATATCAATTACTGTTTTTTTTAGTCCTCTGGTTACAAAATTGCATAGATTTTGAACAATTTGTCCCAGAATGCAAGGTTTTATAGAACTGCACACACCATGTTATAACAGAGATACCTGTGTAATTAAGCAGGGACACTACTCATTTATCCCAAAAATCAGTTAATAGATTTCTAAATAGGCTCATCAATGTTTTCACAAATTTCCATTTCTAATCCCTGTTTTAATCGCTCTGATGTCCATACTTGACTGTTCCTGTAACTAATGCTTAGGAAGCATAGTTTCAAGCTCAGCACTACAGTAAACAATATGGAGGATTCTCACGTTGCAAAACCTCTTGCTCTGAAAGGATTGTTAATTTCCTTGCAAACATAAATCTTACACACATAAAGTTTAGATATCAGAATATTTAGTCAGATGCCAACATGAACGGTACCTATTGCAGAGGCTGTAAGACTTCAACAGAAACATCAACATGAGTTATAATGTCTGGAGTAAAACACAAGGTGGGCTTTGAGTAATGAAGTAAATAGTGAAGGAAGGGAACCTTCCAGCAGAGAGGAAAGTTGCATGCATACACAGAGGAAGGATAAACCCCTGTGATTCATGGGTCAGCCTGACTGGAGTGAAAAAGAGAAACAGCAGGAGGATTAGGCTACACAGGTAGGGTGGGATTAGATGAGAGCCTTGAAAGCCAGACTGAAGAGTTTGGACTTTTTTGAGCAAGAAGTGTTGTGATAAAAACAATAAAACCATTTAGATTTTGCATATTAATATTTAATCTTCTTCTAGTCCTGGATCAGACTGTTATTTCTTTCGCTCCTTTCTTTGACCCCTCAGTTCAGTTCAGTCACTCAATCGTGTCTGACTCTTTGCGACCCCATGAATTGCAGCACGCCAGGCCTCCCTGTCCATCACCAACTCCTGGAGTTCACCCAAACTCATGTCCATCGAGTCGGTGATGCCATCCAGCCATCTCATCCTCTGTCGTCCCCTTCTCCTCCTGCCTGCAATCCCTCCCAGCATCAGGGTCTTTTCCAATGAGTCAACTCTTCGCGTGACGTGGCCAAAGTACTGGAGTTTCAGCTTCAGTATCATTCCTTCCAAAGAACACCCAGGACTGATCTCCTTTAGGATGGACTGGTTGGATCTCCTTGCAGTCCAAAGGACTCTCAAGAGTCTTCAACACCACAGTTCAAAAGCATCAGTTCTTTGGTGCTTAGCTTTCTTCACAGTCCAACTCTCACATACATGACCACTGGTCTCGCATACATGACCACTGGAAAAACCATAGCCTTGACTAGATGGACCTTTGTTGGCAAAGTAATGTCTCTGCTTTTGAATATGCTATCTAGGTTGGTCATAACTTTCCTTCCAAGGAGTAAGCGTCTTTTAATTTCATGGCTGCAGTCACCATCTGTAGTGATTTTGGAGCCCAGAAAAATAAAGTCTGACACTGTTTCCACTGTTTCCCCATCTATTTCCCATGAACTGATGAGACCAGATGCCATGATCTTAGTTTTCTGAATGTTGAGCTAAACCAACTTTTTCACTCTCCTCTTTCACTTTCATCAAGAGGCTTTTTAGTTCCTCTTCACTTTCTGCCATAAGGGTGGTGTCATCTGCATATCTGAGGTTATTGATATTTCTCCCAGCAATCTTGATTCCAGCTTGTGCTTCTTCCAGCCCAGCATTTCTCATGATGTACTCTGCATATAAGTTAAACAAGCAGGGTGACAATATACAGCCTTGATGTACTCCTTTTCCTATTTGGGACCAATCTGTTCCATGTCAAGTTGTAACTGTTGCTTCCTGACCTGCATATAGGTTTCTCAAGAGGCAGGTCAGGTGGTCTGGTATTCCCATCTCTTTCAGAATTTTCCAGAGTTTATTGTGATCCACACAGTCAAATGCTTTGACCCCAAGGACTTAAAAATTTAACTAAGGATAAGGATATGAAAGGAAAACTACTGTCTGCTGTGGGGGCTCCTTCAGGAAATATTTTCTGTGGTTATTCTAAAAGTTAGATGAATAAGGACATCTTTAATCTTAAAAAGCAGATTAAGATAAATTTCCTAAATACTTACCCATCTGTTAATATGGAATATTTATACTTTGTCCCTAATTCCTTCAATTTCATCCAGTCAATGACTTTTTTCAGTACCTGAGGGAAGGTATCGGCTTTGTCTACTTGATCCTGAGGATATGAAAGTAAAACACACAAAAATCACGGTAGTTACATGCAGTCCTCCAAAATACTCAGCACACAAACACTGGAGGGACATGAAAGAACAGGACACAGTCTTATCTATGATGTTTTGAACTCTATGGTTTCTTAGGCTAAGATTCACCCAAAATTCCAATTTTAAGACAATTAAAAATTGTTTATAGCCAAATATTAGGAACTGCTTTCAACTGAAGTATACAATCGTCCCCAAATGAAGATTTAAGATCATCCGCAGGCATTCTCTTTTTTTCAGGCCTCAACCTAGTGGCTTCCCGATTCTCCAGAGGGGAGAAAAGGGGAATCTCTTCTTAGCTGAAAGCCCTGGCCCTCTACAGTGTCTCCACACCTCAAAGCTCACATCTTTCCAAAACATACTACATCCATCTTCCTAAGATGTAAATCATCCATCACATCACTTTCATACTTAAAATCCTCCAAACACTCCCCAAGGCTTTCCAGACAAAAAGACACATAAGACCCTTCATGATATAGCTCATCTCTATTACTTCAGCTTTATTTGTGACCATTTTCTCATCAGCCCATAAGACACCTGAACCATCCTGAAGCACTTAAAAGTGCTGCCCTTCACACCTGAAATGCCCAGTCATTCTTTTACATCTGTTTACCCATCGTGACTGTCCAAGCTCACCAACTTGAGTTTTGCCCAGGACAGTCCTCCGTTCCCTTTGTCAGAGAAAGGTCTTTCTACACGGGCCCATGACACCCTGAGGAAACACTGACTATCAGTCTTCCTAACCATACTGTGACCACTGTTTCTTTGTGTCAGTTCCCCCAACCTACAATTGCTAAGCGAGCTGAGGAGAGACTATCCTGACTATTTCTGTATCTCTTGTAGCTCGGCAGATATTATAGCACACCCTCAAATATTTGCTGAACGAATGAATAAAGCAACTAAGTAAATGGACAAAGGGCCTGCCATATTAGAATACAACCAAAAATCAGAGACCTAAAAAAAATTACATTATATATAAAACCAGGTTGTAAACAGATATATTTTAAAACTTCATCCCCAAGTGCAGCATGGTAACTTAACTCTTTCTTCACTAATGCTCCAAACAAATGAAATGCTTAGATTCATCATTACAACACTTTAAAAGGAATGGCTGAAAAAAAATCTTATCAGGTATAAAATGTGCTTTCCTGTTTTCTAAGTATTACAAAGCAAAAGATCTTTACCAAGAAAGGAAAGTCTCACATTTAATTGTTTACAACAATAATTTTATGAAATAAATCCCTAATTTCAAAACTTCCTTCAAACTCTAGAAAAAGGAACACAGAATGATAACCTGAGTAATTCCAGTTAGATTGATGCAGAAGTCAGAAAGTTGGGTGTTAATCTCTGGTCTCACATACTGCTGAAACGTATCTTCCTATAAGGGAAGGACAGCAAATTGAAGTATTTCTATGACTTAAGATACATGACATAATATATGACAACATCAGCCACACTGGGTTGTAACCTTACAGGTGGTTAAGGCAGAGACTACAGTTTTAACAATTTAAGGATAATGCCCTATTCCCAAATTACTCTGATTTTTTAATTAAAAAATTATGTTTCACACTTTACAAACGTTTAAGACAGAACAAGTATCTGAAGTCTTCAAACCAAAGTTTAACCAGAGGAGCAAAACACTGATGATTTTGCTTATAATATTTTGGAAATGTAAAGCCTATTAATGCAACCTCTAGTTGAAGATATTAAGAGCTTTTTAAATAACAGAAAGTATGCTGAAGAAATGCCAGTTTGCAGTTACAATAAATTAGTTCAGATTCCTGCTCTCATTCACTCCTAATTAGATCTTATTTTTATATTAAGATTTCATTAAACTGAATTCTGAGTAATCAAAATTTAACTATATGACATGAAGCAGTTTAAAGCGTAGTAACAGCACTGATTATTTTAGCAATGTTTAACCTCTTGAAGAAGCTTTCACGTTTGCATTCTTATTTTGTGCTCACAACAACTCTGTGAACTCAGTAAGGACAGAACTGTTATCATCAGGCTCAGATCTAAGTGCTTCTTCCTTTAGCCCAATGCTGCTTCCCTAAACCAGATCACACTAAGATACTTGTTCAAATTAAAGACAATTGGCAGCAATTATTAACACTAGGTAGCTATGAAGGAAAAGACAAAGAATATTCCTTATAATAGAAGATTAAAAATTTAAGAAAAAATAAGTGTTTACAAAATTCTTTTTACACACCTGTTTATTAAGCAGATGAATTATCAATAGTTAATAATTGTAAAAGAGTGAAAGAACAGCAAAGAACATCTGAACGTCTAAAGTTAAGAGATGTCCTTTACTTATCAGACATATTTCAAAAGAAAAAATTCTACCTCTTGGATTTCTTAGATAAATGAAGTCTATCCTTTTAAGTATCAGGATTTTATTTCATAATTTTATATGAAAATCTTTAAAAAAAAATCCAGTATCTCTTACCATTACAAGCTGGTATTATTTAACATTTGTAACAGAATGATGCCAGAGAACTAACTATGCATTCATTGACCAAATACTGAGTAATTACTTAAATAAATTACATAGTAAGTTAAAAGGTGATGAAGGTTCTTAAAAAATAAGAGTAGAAACGAAGGATCAGAAACACTGGTGTCTGGGGGTGTTCAGACTGAACAGAGAACCAGTTAGACTTTATTTAGAAGGCAAGAGTTAAGGAAGGCCTGGAAGGAAGGAAAGCCTGGAAGGATGGGTGGGAGGAAGGAAATGAGCAGCAAGATCTCTGGAGGAAAGGAATTTGAGCTAAAGCTCTGGGAGGTGAGGGGGTGGAGCATGCCTGGCATTTCTGAGAAGCAGCAAGCAGGTCAACACGCTGTAATCAGAGGTAACTAGAGGCCAGATTGTAAAAGGAATATCACTTTTATTCTGAGTTAAATGGGGACCCATAAAAGAGTTGTGAGCAAAGGAATGAAATTATATGACTTACATTTTATAAGGCGCACTCTGGTCACTAAAGGGGCTTCCCTCATAGCTCAGCTGGTAAAGAATACGCCTGCAATGCAGGAGACCCGGGTTTGATCCCTGGGTTGGGAAGACCCCCTGGAGAAGGGAAGAGCTACCCACTCCAGTATTCTGGCCTGGAGAATTCCAAGGACTGTATAGTCCATGGGGTTGCAAAGAGTCAGATACGACTGAGCAACTTTCACTGGTCACTAAATTGAGAACTGGCGGTAGGGAACAAGGACACAAGGGAAGCCCAAGAATACTGGAGTGGGTAGCCTATCCCTTCTGCAGCAGATCTTCCTGACCCAGGATTGAATCGGGGTCTCCTGCATTGCAGGCAGACTCTTTACCAACTGAGGTATCAAGGAAAGCCCTTAGACAGAAGCAGAGACTGGTTAAATGGTGAACAAATGCAGTAAACCCAGACAAGAAATCAATGGGGCTCAAACTACAGTCATAGCAATGCAGTTAAATGGCTGGTTCTGGAAACACTCTGAAAGCAGAACAAACAAGAGTCGCTGATAGCCTAGATGTGTGATGCAAAAGAATAGGAGTCAAAGATGATGCCAACGTTTCGTGATTGAGCAAGCAGAAAGACTGAGTTCCCAGCCCTCAAGCCCGGAAAGGCTGAAGATAAAACAAGTTGACAGTAAATTCAGTCTGGGACACGTTAGGATGGCTGTTTAGATGTCCAAGTAGAGATGTTAAGTGACAGCCTGGATTTTGGATAGAGGATGAGGTTGGAGATATATATTCAGAAGATACCAGTTTCTATGGAATTTCTAAAAGCTATGGAACTAGATGATAGGTGAGTTCATTAAGGGAGAAAGCATATACAGAGAAGAGGACCTGGGATTGAACTTATAGCATCCAATACTAGGAAGTTGGAAGAAGAGGAAACAGCAAAGGAAATTGTGAAAGGGAACCCAGTGAGGCTGGCAAAAATGTAGGACAATGAGGGGTACTGGCAGTCCCCTGAAGAAAGTGTTTCAAAGAGGGAGTGGTCAGTTCCACCAGGACTTAGGTAAAGGTCAAAGATGACACTGAGGAGTGATTTTAGTGGAGTGATGGGATGGAATACATAAGTTACATCTATAAGTGGTGGGGATTTAAGAGAATGGGAGGAAACAGAGACAAACGTGTATATAACTTTTATAAAGAAATCTGCTATAGAGGAACAAAGACACAGGGTAGTTGTCAGGGAAGTGGCATCAAGCTAAGGCTTTTTATGGTGTGAAAAATGACGAGTTTGTATGTGATGGGATTGCAGCCATGAAATTAAAACACACTTGCTCCTTGGAAGAAAAGCTATGACAAACCTAGACAGCATATTAAAAACCAGAGGTATCACTTTGCCAACAAAGGTCCTTACAGTCAAAGCTATAGTTTTTCCAGTAGTGATGTACAGATGTGAGAGTTGGACCATAAAGAAGGCAGAGCACTGAAGAATCTATGCTTTTGAACTGTGGTGCTAGACAAGACTCCTGAGAGTCCCCTGGGCTGCAAGGAGATCAAACCAGTCAATTCTAAAGGAAATCAATACTGAATATTCATTGGAAGAACTGATGCTGAAGCTGAAGCTCCAATACTCCAATACTTGACCACCTGATGCAAAGACAAACTAATTGGAAAAGACCCTGATGCTGGGAAAGATTGAAGGTGGGAGGAGAAGGGGATGACAGAGGATGAGATGGTTGGATGGCATCACTGAGTCTGAGCAAACTCCGGGAGATAGTGAAGGACAGGGAGCCTGGTGTGCTTCAGCCCACGGGGTCTCAGAGTTGGACACGACTGAGCGACTCAACAACAACGTGATGGGAACAACACAGTAGAAAGCAATGAATCATTCATGTCTAAATGTGGGAGGAGAGTGGCAAGCGCCTCATCCATCACTGAGAAAGTAAGACCTAGTGAATTATGCAAGATGATTTTTCATAACTGTTAAAATTTTTTCTTTTAATTATACCAGAATACTGGAGTAGGTAGCCATTCCCTTCTCCAGGGACTGAACCTGTAGAATTGATCCCTTCCCAACCTAGGGATTGAACCCAGGTCTCCTGCACTGCAGGCAGATTCTTTACCAGCTAAACCACTAGGGAAGCCCAAAAATACTAAAGTGGGTAGCCTCTCCCTTCTCCAGGGGATCTTCCCAACCCAGGAATCAAGCCAGGGTCTCCTGCATTACAGGTGGATTCTTTACCAGCTCAGCTACCAGGGAAGCCTTCTTTTAATTTATTGACCTTTAATCTGCTTTGGACAAGGAATTATTTAAATGGGCTGATTAAGACTATAACTAAAGAGGCTTCAAACGGCACAAAGGAAAAAATGCTGTGTATTTTAATGCACAAAGCCTCTTTATATTTATTCCCAGTGTGTGGCAACTGGGGATACCATAAAAGTGGTACCTCTGTACAGATGAGCAGTTACAATCCTTGGTCAGATTTTACAAGGCAAATGGCATTTATTTGGAGGGATCCTGTTGAACTCCTGAGCTAACAATGCATGTATGTCACATGGCTTAAAAGCCAAGGTTACAAGAGTTGTTTCACCCATAAACTTTTCATCAGAAAGCTAACTGGTTTTAAGTTGAAAGGTAATTTCTGTACCTTAGCATTTTTATAGATCAGAGTATACAGTAGTCTACTGCAGTAGTTCTCAACCTGACTACATACCAACTGAGCTTTAAAGAAAAAAAAAAAAAAGCTGATGCTAGGGGCCCCACCATAGAACAACTAATCTTTGGGACAAGGGCCAGGCATCAGCGGGTTTTGTGTTTTTTTAAGCTACTGGAAAAGGAGAGCAGCAGACTCTGAAATTATTATAGCTCATCTATTAAGAATGAATCAAGAGCAAACACCCCCTCTTTAGAATTCTAACTAAAACAGCAAATGGAATCCTCCACCTTACTAGTCAACCCCAGAACAGCTGCTGGTAAAACAAAAATTAAAATATAACAATTCACTTACTATTTCTAAGGTATGAGTATTCAGTAAAACAACAGGAAATTCAATTATTTCATGTATGAACTCAGGTGGGTTTCCCTCTTCACAAGTGGCTTCAAAGTCAATAATACAAATGTAATCGTAGTAACTGTCAGCACAATTGCTCTCTTTCAACATCAGCTTCTGCTTCTTGTAATAGTTTTTCAGTCTCTTCTTTAGTACATCCTTTACACCTCTATTGAAAATAAGAATAAAATGAACTCTTAAGTAATTTTACAGACAAGAATGTGAACTCCTACTTGCTGGCACTGGTTGAACACTGATAGTCACAGCCTAACTTAGCAAATGTTAGCCAAAATGAAGGTAAAGAAAGCAGGAATCAGAGCTAAGTCAGCAACCAACTAACTAAAACAGAACATCTAATACGGCATCAATATTTTCCTTCACATGTAATTTTTCATTTTTCTTGTACAGTATACAAACTATATATTGGTCTTTCACACCAGAAGCTTTGCTGGCATATACCACCTACCTAGCCCTATTGCCTTATATAATAAGATAACATACAGGATACAAAAACTGAAATTAATACTGAATTATTCTACTGACCAAACACAAATTTCAGAGAATAAAAATTCAGGCAAATTAAATTTATTATGCTTTTTCCTTGCTTTGGCTTTTTTAAGTTAGATAACTTATTAAAAAAAAAAAAAAAATCCATGTGACCTTAAAGGTATTATGAGCCTAGTATATAAAGTTGAATGCCCCTTAGCTATTTAACTAGGCAAATTCATTTAGGAGACATCCTAAAATAAACCATGTCCAGGAGAACACTGCCACAGTCAACAGATTCTTAACTCGAATAAGATTTCTAATTTACCATGGGTAAAATATGATTTAGGAGATTCAGTTTCACAGTTTTGTTTTTTTTTTTGGCCATGCTGCGTGGCATGCAGGATAAAAGTTCCCCAACTAGAAACTGAACCTGCAGTGGAAGCTTAGAGTCTTAACCACTGGACTGCCAGGGAAGTCCCTACAGTTATTTTTAAAATATATGTTCTACAAACAGAAGGTGGGACAAGATTGTTCTAAACAGATAACTATGGTGGGTAAAGGCAGTCACACTGGTTCATCAAATAGTATGTGTTTCTTCAAAAAATCTAAAGTCCTTCATTGTTACTTGGTTGAGTCCTAGAGGGTCTAGCAAATAGAAAATGGTAGTAAAAATAAGAGGATCTAAAAACTGTAACTAATGGGAAGTGACAAGGAAGACATTTTGGTCACATCACCAATTAGTGACTGTTAGAAATCTTTTGTTTTCCTTTTGAAATTACCACTGAAGAGGAATCTTACCCATGAAAAATCCTGATAACTAATCAGCTGATAACCAATCATTACAGATGATTTTTGTCAGTGTTTTCAAGCTTTTCTAGGATGAACGTGTACTACTTTTGCAATTTGAAAGTTATTTTTAGTTACCTGGTTTCAAGCTTGAATTCTGAAAGTTTGGCTCTGAGCTCTTCCTTACTCATTCTGTTAATGCAACCATTCGTAATTGCAATTTCTTTGTAAACTGGGTCACTGAAATCATTTGCACTGGAGGTAATCAACGTAGATGTTTTTGTTTCTTGGCCATCAAGTCTACACCGTTGCTTTTTCTACAAAAAAATAAAGTGTGGGTATATACAGAGTTTACAGTTAGTATAAGCATCTTAAAGATTAAGGCCTCTTTGTGCTATATGTTCAATAAAAGGGCATAGGAAGAATAAAGATGTGTTTCTGGAACAATTTACCCTGCTGTCTTCTGAGTCGTGAGGCTTCTTACAGGAAAAGAAGCTAAGTAAAAATATCCCTGGTGCTGGGAGTCAGAACAACCTCAGGACAGAGCCCCCGGCTGATTATTTACTAGTTGCATAACCTTGGGTAATTATTTATTAGCCTCTGATCTTCAAGATATAATAATAAGTATCTCAAATGGTATTTAGTATTGGTAATGATAAACAGTAGGTGGGAGACATCGTTATAAGGATTAAATGAAATCAAGTATATCAGGTTCCCAATGCCACACACACCATGTGCTTAGTTGCTCAGTGGTATCTGACACTTTGCAACCCCATGAACTGTAGCCTACCAGGCTCCTCTGTCCATGGAATGTTCCAGGCAAGAATACTGGAGTGGGTTACCATTCCCTTCTCCAGGCGATCTTCTTGACCCAGGGATTGAACCCACAACTCCTGCACTGGCAGGCAGATTCTTTACCACTGGCATCACCATAATGGACAAATCCATACCTACCATGGCTATCAATAAACATTACCATCACAGACTGAAGGTTAGACCTTTTCACAAACAATATTCTAAAATTTACAAATGAACCAATTTTTAAATAAACTTTCACAACATTCAACACGTATAAATGAGTGTCTTCCTGAGAATTTTTAGCCTGACTTCGTTTCACAAAGTTAACAGAAACTGGCCAATATAAAAATAAAATGGCCAGAAATCTAATCCAAAACATGTTATTACCCAAAGCAAAGATGAAAACACATTGTTTCAAAACACACAATTTCCAAAAGTTAAACACACACACACACACACACTGAGAGAGAGAGAGAGAGATTATTCAGGAGAACTATAGTTACTACATTATAAATTGTTCTTCCTTTCTTAAATTAAAGTTGAGAAAGACATAATTCGACTCTAATCACACCACAGGTAACCCCCAAATTACTAAAATGTTAAGCTCCAAAGATTCATTTACAAGTTATTTTCCACATGCAATGTCATAAATATTAGGTATGTTCCAGAATTTTCAAAAATACTTTGGAGTTTACTAGCAATCTATACAAAACTTGTTAGTTATAGTTTACCATACTGTCCCCATGTGAACTTTAATTACACATTAAGGAAGGATAACCATGGAAAGGCCACAGTCTCCGAGTCAGAACCAATCCTGATGACTCAGGGACTATCTCTCACTCTTAGCTCTCCATTTACTGTAACACACGTTTAGCAGACAGTGCTAGAAATACTCCCATCTCCTCTGAGGAAGAGGTCAGGAATTCCAATGTATGAACTGTCTGTAAAGTGAAGAATAATTATATTGAAGTTACTTGATAATAAATGTTTTAGAAACCTTATTTCACAGATCTTTGACTTAAAGGTAAAGAAAATAATTTGCTTTCAATAATAAATTTACAATGCTGGGCTAGTTTATCATTAGAATATAATCAGGATTCCTAATTCATCCTTTGTCTTTATACTTAGAGTGAATTTTAAACTCCATCTTCAATCAGGTTAAAATTTAGATTCTACACTGAACAACAGTTTGCCTACCAAAACAGATGTCTCAGTCAATTTAAGTGACTTTTCTCTTTGGTTAAGTCCTCTCTCCTACTCACATGCTTTATTTTTATCTAAAACTGTAGTTACAAAAATTACCCACACGTAAGAGGCCTCTTCTAAATATGTTATAAATCATGATTTCAATAAAGAAAGTTCTGTCTCCTCCCCTGCGTCCAACTCTAGTCCTCCTCCTTCGGTGAAGTTCAGGACACGGTCAAGGTGCAGTTCTCACAAACTTCAGTCTACACAAACTTCCAAAGAAAGTCATTCAAGACAATCCACTAAGAAGCAGAAAGTATTTAAAACCCTATATGTATTATGAATCTACAAAAACACAAGGTTAGTTTACCACGTAATACACGGATTGACAACGGCACCCTCCCCAATGTCTCAGTCCATCTGTCCAATGTCATGAAGTATCAGCCATACAATGAGGAAAGTAAGCACAGACTCCACTGTATAGGAAGGAATATTCAACTTCATGCTACTTTGACATTTTGCAATTTTCACATGTCCCAGTAAATGGTTACATAGGTTATATTATCTCAAATGAGAGTATCTTTACAATATGGAAGCAACCATGATCAAAAGAAACCTTTTCTGTGGCAAGAACATTTAGGAAATAGATGTTTTGGAAACATTTCCATTATTTTATTGCCCAAAACCCCCCTGCACATTACCTATTTTTTTAAAAAGCCTCCGAATCTACACATTAAAGAAATTAAAGGCAGAATTAAACTTGATTAAAATCCTTCCCAAAGAAGAGTTCTGATGAAATCTGAACCTACTTCATTAAAAACATAAAAATGTAATACCTATTCATTTATGAAAACACTTTTGTTGATATAATGAAAATTTACTTAGCTGAAATCCAAACTTGCTTACTTAAGCCTGAAAACAAAAGGACTGTATCATCATTTATTAAAAGCATCCAACAACAGGTTTTTAACAAATATGACAGTCACTAAAACCAACCAGGAACACAGATTCAGGCCTTGAGTCACTATAGTTCAAAGTTTGTTTTTTTTTTTTAGCTCAAAGTTTTAAGATATTTAAATAAAGTAAAGTGTATTCAATCACGCTACTCTCATTAAACATAAACTTTTAAAAATTATTTTTGTACCAACTCACATGATGATGTTATTGACAGTATCTTAAACTGAAGAAGGATGGTGGAGTAGAAATGGTTCTTTAGAGAGAAGAGATATGGAGCCCTCTTTGAAAGTAGCATCATAAGGTGAACCAGATAACTGTTCCAAGACTCAGGGCAAAGAAAGCACACAAAAGACCTTTAACAAGAAAGACCACCCACCATGACACCAAGGATGGTGGCCACTGAGAGCAAAAGGGAAGAGGTACAGCTAACAATGGAGGAAGGAGCCAAGTCCTGGGGCCAGCAAACTGAAGATTCAGGATGGGAGAAACCCAGTCAGATTCATGTTACTAAAGATTATTCCAGCTGCTATGTGGAGAATTGGCTGTAGGTGGAAAGAGCAGAAGTCTGGACGCCTCCTCCAACTACCCACACTACGAGGCACTCAGCATTTGTATATTAATAGAAAATGACCAGTTTTGGTATTATTTACAGTCTGCAGCTAGTCAACAATAATTATACCTATCAAAGAAGACGATTAAAGACGTTTTAAGACCGTCTTTACAACTTTGTCACTGTAGGATCTACTACTGAGCTGTCAAAATCATTAACATCATTCATACATTATGTTTATACGAAGCAGGAGTAAAATGGTCCAAAAACCAGAGACGAAGTTCCAGCCAACAGGCACAGTTACCTTCTGCCAAGGCTGGGAGATGGCCTTAAAGGTCTTAAGGAGTGATACACTTAGAGCTGGGGTGAGATTTCTAAAAACATAAACTACCAATTACAGACTAGGGCTACCCGGAATGACGACAGCAACCGTGTAACCGATTGTTAACTCGGCAAGTTTAGAGCAGAATTCCCACCCAGAACGTCTAAAACCTCAGTTCGCACACTCAGTTCGTCTGGGCTGTTGACTTACTTCCAGACGGTACCTGGGACTAGAAAGGGCTCAATGACAACTATCCCCAGAGAACGGCTCCCGGAGTTGAGGCCAGGGAAGGCGGCCGGGGCTAGGGTCCCAGGGCGCACAGGCTGCGGTTCCCGCGGGAAACCCTCTTAATTCAGGGGCACGCGGGCGGATTCTCACCTCAGGATTCGGACGCTGGGCTTCGTCCCCGCACTCCGACCCGGGAGACGCGCGCCGCGCGGGAGCCACGGCCTCGTCGCCAGGCTGGAGGGTCTGCTCATCCTCCATGTCGCGTGTCACGTCAGAAGGGAGCTGCTGGAGCCTCCACTCGCTCAGTCTCACCCGGCCAACCTCGAAAGCCTCGACTTTCTCGGTTGAAAAATTACCGGGCTGGCGTTCCCGCGGCGGCGTCCACACAAACTCGAGCGGGGACCTCCCACTTCCGGGAACGTGAAGCGTCCAGACGCCGCGCAGGCGCAGTGAGCCGGCGCACGGAACGAGAGGGCTTCCGTTGACGGGGGCTGGAGAAGCGAGGAGGGAGGGGCAAAAAGAAAGATGGGAGGAGCCAAGCGGGAGGGAGGCGCGCGCGCGCGAGAGAAACAGAACGCTGCCGGCGCGGAGTGGAGGCTACGCCAGGTTCCGGACTCTGGTGCCTGGAGGAGACCACCAAAGGAAATGATCCATCACCATCTCCTGAGAAGTAAGCGAGGATTGCCCTTGAGAGAGGTGAATTTTAACCACAGAGAATAACATTTATAAAGCAATCTGCGTTTTCCGTAAGGCATTTAAGACGCCCACTACTGGACAAGAAGAAATAGGTCTGGAACTATTAAGAAACTGAACAAAGTATGTGAAAATAACTGTTTTCAGACATCGGACGGCAGGCAGTTCCAGTCCTTTTACATGAAAGAAGAGAAACAAATGAGATGAGCCAGGGATGAGCCGGGTTGACCCTGGCTCTCTGTCCAGAGGCAGTTTCCAGTTTGCAAGTACAAGGGGAACTTAAGCAGAGCCTAGGGTCTCCCTGAGAAGACAGGTCTTACCAAATGAAGTAGACGGGGATTGGATTTTGGGGAGACCAAATTGGTTGGAATTTATAAGGCCGAGTTCATGGAGAAAAAGCTTCAGAAATCTGCATCTTTAACTGAATAAAAATCAGTGAATATGTTCTGTGACTATTCCACAAGGCCAGGAAAGATCATGGGGAAGCAGTAAGCCAAACAATTTTCAGAACTCACAGGACAAGGAATCATTTGAGTTCCCTGGAGCTAGAGTGGGGAGACTGTTGAATACAGTCGTTGAATGGAATATGCAATAGAGACCCCCGAAGTGTCATGCCTTAGTAGTGACTAGCCCTAGACTCTGGGGTCTAAAGGAAAAGCTATTTAGACCCTTCAAAAGCTTAAAGAGAAAATCTTAAAAGTAGCTGGTGAAAAAAGGCACATTATGCACAGAGAAATAATAGTAAGTTTTCATAGACTTCTCATTAGAAACTGTGCAAGCCAGAAGAAAATGAAATGACAACTTAAAAATGCAAAACAAATATGTCAGCTTGGAATTCTATACTCCACAGGATGAAACAAAGACTTTTTCAGACAAACAAGTCCAGGAAGGCCACATCCTGAAGCAGCACCATCCCAGCTGACCTGCAGACTATGGGAAAAGAATTAAATGCTTATTGTAAGCCAATGGGGTGGTTTGTTATTCTGCATTATTATAAAAATAATTAATGAGTATAGGATCACTTCTAGGCACATGGCAGTGGGTGAGGACATATAATTCCCTAACGGCAAAAGGGACACAATTGGAAATCTACCACTGATTTTTTACTTTTGGAATCACCTGCTTCTTTCTAAGTGGACTGTATTTTTTCTCTTGTAACTGCAGACTCACCTTTGTGTTTATAAACAAAGGTTTATAGACTTAAGAATCACAAAGATTTCTAAAGCACAACTCTGATCATTTCTTTTTCCTAGGGTTTATTTGTTTTCTTTTCAGATAATGATTGTGAGTCTTGACATGCAACTATAGAAAATTAATAAGAATTGCTGATTGTATCTCTCTCCAAGAAAAAATGATCCAGTAAACACTTACCAGGATTCATATTATGTGAACATTAGTAAGTGCTAACTACAAATTGTCTGCTTGAACTTTTTGATTTGATTATTGTATCTCAGTTGTTAAGATTCACTATCAAGGATTGATTGGTATTTATCAATAAATTTATCAATCAACAAATCAATTGATCATTTATCTACACTTCAGATGATGAGCTATACCTTAGTACTGTTGCCAGTATCTATGGGAACGCTAAGATACAATAATCATTCATTCATTCAACAAAGATGTATGGAGCACCTTCTACCTGCCAGGAATGAGCACTGAACAAAATGACAAAAATTCTGCATGAGTTTATGTTCAGGAAGTGGAATAAAGACAACAAACAAAAGAAATAAGCAAAACATTTACATATGGAGGAAAATTAAGCAGGTAAGAGGAAGGTGGGGATGATTCTGTGGGAAAGGGTCTTGCAGTTGTAAATAGAATGGTTATGGGAGGTCTCTTTGATGATGTGCTACTTGGGCAAAGGCCTGAAGGAGGGAAGGAGCCAACTTTGAGGCTCTCTGAGGGAAGAGAATTGCAGGCAGTGCAAACAACAAATGAAAAGGCCCAGAGCTGACAAAGTGCCTGGAATGTTCAAGAAATACCACCATATCTCACGCTTTCCTTTCACTGTATGGTATCAGCATGCAGGAGACCCATGTTTTGTAAATGGTGATTTTGCTGTTACTCTCCAGGTACACCTAGGGAAAAGTCCCAATGATTCCAGTGCCTTCCACCTAAGAAAATGACTTCCCCAAGTTGGACAGCCTCAAGGAGGAGAGCCTCCCTAAATGTTTCAGGTATGGCCCAAGCCTAAAAGGGGTTTTAGAATCAGTTATTCTCTTACTAACCCCAGTGAAAAACATACCTGCTTTCATTTAGCGTTAAAGTCCCGGGATGAAACCACTGTCTATGATAGATCTGTATGTTGAATAGCAGGTTTTGTAAATTGTTCTAGACTGAACTAAATATGTGATCTTTGGCAGAGTAGAATGCCATTTGTTTCTGAGTGGTTTACCCATGGCTGCCTGGTGCCAATATATGTTTAGTTCTATATGTTTGGGTTTGTATCTG
The DNA here is from genome assembly GCF_055505025.1 of Bos grunniens. Taxonomy (NCBI): domain Eukaryota; kingdom Metazoa; phylum Chordata; class Mammalia; order Artiodactyla; family Bovidae; genus Bos; species Bos grunniens. Next base: position 26,728,114 of record NC_141191.1, on the reverse strand, counting down.
AGCTCTGTCCTGTTAGTCCGTGGTGTCTGTTCTTACATCCTTCCCACACTATTTTTATTGCTTGACTCTGCAATATGTATTAATATCTGATAAAACAAATTCTCCCTCTTTTTCAAGACTAGCTTGACTCTTTTATGTTTTTGGTCTTTCACGTACATTTGAGGATAAATTCATTGGTACTTAAAATCCAATAAAGCTTCTCATTAAAATTGAATTCACTAGATTAACCTGAAGAGAACTGACATAATAAATCTTTCTGTTGAAACATATGACTGTTTATTCAGACCATGTTGTATGCTTTAAAATTTTTATAGTTTTCTCCATAGAAGTCTTGTCTGTTCTTGGTTAATTTCCTAGCCACATTATGGCTTTTGTTATTGTTATGAATGGTATATTATCTTACATTATACTTATTTAGGTTGGTTATTTGTGGTAAGAAAAAATACTATTGATTTTTATAATGCCTAAACTCCCTTATGAATTTTAATATTTTTTTATTCTGTTGATTTTTTCCTAAGATGGCTGGTCGTATTTTTATAAATGTTTTAGCTTTATTTTTCCTACTTTTATACACCTTTATCTTTTTCTTTTCTTACTGCATTTTCCAGAAGTCTTGGTAATTTGTTAATAGTAATGATACTGATGCTGAACTCATGGGAATCGCATATAGAATCTCTCTATTTAATGTAACAATTTCTGCAGGTTCCAAGGTCTTTTCCTTTATTACTTTAAAATATTACTTTATTTTTTTCTTGAATCTAGTATTGTTTCAAAAGTCTGATACCAATGTGATTCCTGATCTTTTTAGGTATCTGTTCCCTTTTCCTGAGAATTCTACATCATTTATTTTTGTTGATGATATTCTTAAATTTCACTAATAATGGATCTAGTTAGGGATCTCTTTTAAAAATCTGTTTGAATTTTATTTCTTTCAATCTGGGATCCTTCATTTTTCTTTCATTTAGGAAAATTTACCTTCTTTATCTCTTTAAATATATCTTTTCCAACCCCCCCCCATTTTGAATCCATAAAATCTAGATACTGGCATTATGCTTCTACCTTGAATACCCTCCATATCACATATCATTCCTTTTATGTTTTCCATATCTTTATTTTTTCCTGTAGCTGCCTGGGAAAGTTCCTCAATCTGATTTTACAGTTTCTAACTTACTTTTTAGCTGTATCCTCTGTGCCATTTTACCTATTTGTTGCATTTCCCCTCTAATTATTTTATTTAGTCAAAGGATAACCCAGGGACCTTTAGTTAATTTGCTTCAGCCATTTAGTCACATGAGGAAGGCAGTCATTACACTATTGTTAAGAAACAAAGGCAAAAACAGGATTTAAAACACAAAAGAGAACAGAAAAAGGCCACAGTCTGGAAACAGGGATCGGTGTGTACATATTTGTGGTATAGTGGTTAACCAGCAACTTGAACAAGCCCACAGGTATCAAAGAAAATTATTTCAGTAGTTTGTGGATTTTTAGAAAATGGTGAGTGTTTAACAAGGAAGCCTCATATTTCCACTTTTTCATGATTTCTTAGTTCAGATTGCTAATATCTTCGTTTATCTTCTGAAGCATCTTTGACATTCTTGGCTCATCTGTTCTAATGATTCTGATTCATTTGGTATGTGTGATTCAACTTGTCTGCATTTTATGGTCTCTTTGCTCCTCCACAAGTGCCGGGTTATTTTGAGCTCATGTGAGCTCTTGGGCCCATAGGAATGTCTGGTAATGTAAAGGCGGGAGGAGGCATGTGTGTGACCCTCCAGACGAATTTAAGAAGGAATCCAGGGAGCCCGCATCACCACGGAATTTGTTTTAATCACCCTCGTTTGTTGTCACTCCATTCAATAAAGACAACTCTGTTCAGAGTTATACCATTAATCTCTAAGGAAGAAGTAGCTTTGAGAGACCCACTCCCCAGTCCATTATCCATCAGCCCTGGGGTTTGGAGGGGGAGGGGAAAAAGAAATTAGTGTCAGAAGTTAGCTGGTCAGCCTGTTGTTTTCATCAACCTGTCTCCCCAGCCAAGTGTGCTGATGCTTCTATTCTGATACATCCTGGGCAGACTGGGGATGTTGCTGTTCCTTTCTGCTTTCCTTCAGGCCTTCTCAAGGCTGCTTCTGGTTGCCCACCACCCCCTGGCAGAGCCCTGTCCCCTGCAGATAAACATGTCTACCTCCCATACCGTTTCAAAACTGCCTTCAGGCTCCCAAGGAGTTTCTTGTTCTGTTGTTGTTTTTAATATTCATTTCTCAACTCCTTGTGTTTTCTTAATTCTAGAATTTTTCCAGAGTTCTTGGGAGAAAGGGGTTAATCAGTTATGAAGCGACATTATTCTTTCTGCAATATTGAGATATGTGTTATATTAGTTTACTAGGGCTGTCATAACAAATTACCCACAGACTGGATATTTAAGATTTTGATATTTTATTCATCATACATTCTTTGCATTAATTTTGATCTATATAGAGATTGCACTAAAATAGTGTTTATCTTAATTACTGAGGACTTCTTTTTGGTGCTTCCCTAAATTTTGTGCCCAAGTTGAGTGCCTTATTGCTTTACTCTAGTCCCAGCCCTGCTCCATCTCCCCATGCTTCCTTCCCTCTTTCATTTTCTGCTGACGGTCACCATATGCTCTGAATTCTACACTTCTCACCTTTTCAGGAACCTTGAATTTTGTGCTCTCCATTCTGTCTTCTGTACTTTCAATCTTTTCCTTGCACAGGGACCTTTCCCTTTTGTATTTAAATGTGCTGTGCTTAGTCGTGGACTGTTGCCCACCAGGATCCTCTGTGCAGTTTTTCCAGGCAAGAATACAGGAGTGGGTTACCATGCCCTCCTTGAGGGCATCTTTCCAACCCAGGAATCAAACCCAGGCCTCCCGGATTGCAGGTGGATTCTTTACCGTCTGAGCCACTGGGGAAGCCCAAGAATACTGGAGTGGGTAGCTTATCCCTTCTCCAGAGGATCTTCCCAACCCAGGAATCGAACCAGGGTCTCTTGCATTGTAGGCAGAGTTTTACCAGCTGAGCTGCCTGGAAAGCCCGTATTTAAATGAACTCAACTAAAAAGTTTCCAACTTAAAAAGCCAAAGCAAACCAAACATCTTCAACCTCAGTACCCCTGCAGTTGCTGCTTGCTCACTCGTGCGTGCTCTCTCTCTTGCCCTTTGGAGCTAAACTTCTAGAAAGTACTGTCTCTTTTCCTACACCATCTGCTCCGGATGTAGGCTAACCCTAATTTGGATTCCATCCCCACAGCCCAAGGCCTTTCCTTCTCCATTGAGGTCATCAACTATCTGCATATGGTATAGCCCTGTGGGCTCCTATCAGAGCTCATCCTACATGACCCTGAAAAAACAGCAGCCAGCATTGTTGGTCATAATTTATTTACTGAAACAGTTTCTTTCTTTGGTCTCCTGGACAACGAACTTGTCTGGTTTCCCTCCTATCTCTCTGGCCATTCCTTCTCAGTCTTCCTGGTTAGTCCCCACTCACATTCAATCATTGAATGCGGGAATTCTTTCAGGGCAGGATTTTAGACTTTCTTATCTTCTCTTATTTTCTCAGTTTAGACTTTGATAGGTGCTCCTATCCATTCCTCTAGTTTTGTTTACCATCTGCTTGCCAATGACTCGTCCTAAACATTTTTCATCCAGGATGTTAATTCTCAGCACCAGAGACGCATGACCAATTGCCTACTCACGAACACCTCCAAGTCCACATATCCAAAAGTGAACTCATCTTTCCCCTAAAACCTACTGTCATTTCTTTTCTCAGTAAATGGTTCTAAAAACCCCATAGTTGGTTTTACTTTTGATTTTTAATCTTCTTCACCTTCCTTAATCAAGAGGCTACAAAGTTAGAATGATGTGGATTGTGCTGACCTCTGCAGGTTTAGCAGGAAATACCTTCTGTCTCCTTCCAGACTTCTTTCTGTACTTCGACACCCCATGCTTGTTCTTATCTGAAAGTTTTTCCAGCCTGGTTTCTCTCATTCTTTATATATATATATACATACATACATACATACATATCAGATCAGATCAGATCAGTCTCTCAGTCGTGTCCGTCTCTTTGCGACCCCATGAATCACAGCACGCCAGGCCTCCCTGTCCATCACCAATATATATATGTATTTATTTATTTATTTGGCTGCACCATGTCTTAGTTGTGGCACACAGGATCTTTAGTTACAGCCTGTGAATATTTTTTAGTTGAGGCATGTGGGATCTAGTTCCCTGATCAGGTATCGAACGCTGGCCCCGTGCATTAGGAGGATAGAGTCCCGCCCACTGGACCACCAGAGAAATCCCCCTCACATTCTTTAGATCAGAGATTAAACTTTTCTCCAGAATGTTTCCCTCAAATCTCCAAATTTGGTTAGATTTTACACTTAATGAGATCTGCTTCCTTCTTGGGCATGGCTTTTTTTTTTTTTTTTTCAATAAAGATTTGACTGTGTAAGAAAAGACCTTGAAGAGCAGTGGCTTAGATGACGTAGAGGTTTATCTGGGAGGTTAAAGCTTGGCCTGTAACACAAAGATGTCTGGGGCCTGGGGTCCTTCTATCTTGTCCCCCCACCATTCTAGTATCCCTTCCTTAGCCCCGTGTTCCAGACAGCTCAGCACTCTGAGTGCCTTCCAGCCAGCAGAAAGAGGAAAAAATTGGAAGGAAGAATGTGCTTTTAAGGTCACACCCAGAAGCCATACACATTATTCATGCTTCTATCCCATCTGGAACTTAGTTGGTACTTAGTCACATAACCACACATTCATTGCAGAAGAGGCTGAGCAGAATGTTCTTTTTGGTTCTGTGAACAGTTACCTATGAACAGTTGAAAGTCCCTTGTAGAGAGAGGGGAGATCGAATATCTGGACAACTAACAGTCTCTGCCACAGTCATGGTAAAACACACATATCCATGCACACCCTCTGTCTGCACAGAAGGCACACTCATCCATCCCGTCCCAAGTGGAGACCACCCCAATCCTGTTCAGCTGGTGCCTCCAGCTCTGTGTCTAGGCTCTGTAAGGGAGGCTCAGATGGGGCTCCTCTTGGTCCAGCCACTTATAAACCAAATGACAAGTTATCTGCTCTGATCATACCCAGTATGAAGTAGTAAGAGCAGGATAACTGGAATAAGAATGCTGATTTGGGGGGAAAAAAGGAGGAGGAAGAAATGGAAAATGCAGGCTGTCACTAGTTCACAGAAATGACCAATTGTGCTGAGCAGGAACTAGAAAGACTCTGAGCTCAGAATGTTGAACTCCTGTGGCCCGGCACTGCCTCTGCTTTCAGAGGGATGGGGAAGGATAGGGGTGTATCTCTCATCTTTATCTTCTGTGGTTTTCATCTGATAATACACATTTCTCTTATATTTGCTTGGCATGAACTTCTTTGCTATGTAAAACATTTGAAAGTTTAAATAATTTTATTCAGGTTAGATACATATGTATGCGTGCCATATATAAATGCATATATATAGATACACATATGTGATTTGTGAGTTAAATAATGCTTTTTTCTGGTAGTTTCTCTTCTTGTGTGGTGTTATGCAATTGCTTAAAACATTTCTGAGAACTGTACAAATCATGTCCTATCTCATTTTGAACCCAAACAGGGGCGTCTGCTCTGCCTCCTGCATTCCCATGTGTAGCCTTGTTGACAAGCACAGACCAGCATGATGACCCCGTGATGAGGGAGGTGTGTGCAAATTATGATCCTCTCCTTAAATATATCATCCAAGAAAGTTTATCTTGTACATTTTATATGTATATGTTTAAATAAACATGATTAAACCTACATATTAAAGATTTTAGGTTGATTTTTAATTTGAGCAGAAACAGCTCAGTTCAGGGTTTTGGTATATAAAACATTTTCTGTTGTAAAGAACATCAGATATTTACTTACCGTTTGAATTATAAATAATTCATTTGAAGGCTATTGTAATTCAACTCAGTCAGACTGAGAAATAAGGAAAGCAAAGTAAACATTACAAATAGGTTGTATTTTTAAAACATATAATTTGTATTGGAACTTTCGTTCAGCTTCCTAATGTAATTATATTATAAAAGAAACTCATTGAATGATTTTGAAAATTGTAGCTTTCTTTGATTATAAAAGCTATGCATATTCAATTAGGAAAAATTTTTTAAGTAGAGCAATGCATTCCTTTGAGAATTTAATGTCAATAATATCAGATATTTTCTCTTTAAAGACAACCCATAGGCTGTACATGAAGTTAGTTTCTTGAAATGCCACTAGAGGGCGATAAATTCAAAAATAGATTTATGATGTATAAACAAGCTTCTGTGCTGCGGAGGTGCTGATTTTCAGTTTTAATGTGGAAAGACAGCAAAAAAAGAAGAAGAATTAAAAACGTAGTTGGTAGAAAATATATCCAAATAATTGTGGTGCTGGAGAAGACTCTTGAGAGTCCCTTGCACAGCAAGGAGATCAAACCAGTAAATCCTAAAGGAAGTCAACCCTGAATATTCATTGGAAGGACTGATACTGAAGCTGAAGCTCCAATACTCTGGCCACCTGATGCAAAGAGCCGACTCATTGGAAAAGACCGTGATGCTGGGAAAGATTGAAGGCGAAAGGAGAAGAGGGTAGCAGAGGATGAGATGGTTAGGTAGCATCACTGACTCAATGGACATGAATTCGAATAAACTCTGGTATATATTGAAGGATAGGGAAGCCTGGCATACTGTAGTCCCTGAGGTTGCAAAGAGTCAGACATGACTAAGCGACTGAACGACAACAACATATCAAAATAAGTGTTTGATTTTTTAGAAGGTTCACCACTACTCTTTTGGGAATCTAATTATTGTACTAAAAATTATTGAATGCTTTGAAGGACAAGATTAATTCTGCCAAAGGCAAATAAGTCAGAAGAATGCCTCTTGAAGAATTGAACCTTGCAGAATGAATAGACTCTTTTGAACTTGCAGGTTAAAGTAGTGGGTTGAACATATGTGTTTAATTTTCCTCCCGTTTGAACAGAAAAAAATAAGTGTTTTAGGACCTAAGCTCACACAGATTAGGAAAATAGGAGAGGAGACAATAGCAACAAATTTATGGAAGCTGAAAAACTTACAGATCAATGGTAAGTGATTTAACAGACCTGAGAAAATGAAACTTCAATCCATCAGTGGGAAAGCTGAGAAATATATACCCATAAAGGGAAAGATATACCCATTTGATGCAGAGTTCTTCCCTGGTGGCTCAGGTGGTAAAGCGTCTGTCTACAATGAGGGAGACCTGGGTTCAATCCCTGGGTTGGGAAGATTCCCCTGGAGAAGGAAATGGCAATCCACTCCAGTACTATTGCCTGGAAAATCCCATGGACAGAGGAGCCTGGTAGGCTACAGTCCATGGGGTCTCAAAGAGTTGGGCACAACTGAGCAACTTCACTTTCCTTTCCTTTCCTTTCCAAAGAATAGCAAGGGGAAATAAGGACGCCTTCCTCAGTGATTAATACAAAGAAATAGAGGAAAACAATAGAATGGGAAGTCTAAAGATCTCTTCAAGAAAATTAGAGATATCAGGGGAACATTTCATGCAAAGATGGGCACAATAAAGGACAGAAATGGTAGGTATCTAATAGAAGCAGAAGATATTAAGAAGAGGTAGCAAGAATACACAGAACTATACAGAAAAGATCTTCACGACCCAGATAATCACGATGGTATGATCACCAACCTAGAGCCAGACATTCTGGAATGCAAAGTCATGTGGGCCTTAGGGAGCATCATTATGAACAAAGCTAGTGGAGGTTATGGAATTCCAGTTGAACTATTTCAAATCCTAAAAGATGATGTTGTGAAAGTGCTGCATTCAATATGCCAGCAAATCTGAAAAACTCAGCAGTGGCCACAGGACTGGAAAAGGTCAGTTTTCATTCCAATCCCAAAGAAAGGCAGTGCCAAAGAATGCTCAAACTACTGCACAATTGCACTCATCTCACATGCTAGTAATGTTCAACATTCTCCAAGCCAGACTTCAACAGTATGTGAACTGTGAACTTCCAGATGTTCAAGCTGGATTTAGAAAAGGCAGAGGAACCAGAGAACAAATTGCCAACATCTGTTTGATCATTGAAAAAGCAAAAGAGTTCCAGAAAAACATCTTTATTGAGTACGCCAAAGTCTTTGACTGTGTGTACCATAACAAACTGCAAAATTCTTCAACAGATGGGAATACCAGACCACATGACCTGCCTCTTGAGAAATCTGTATGCAGGTCAGGAAGTGACAGTTAGAACTGGACATGGAACAACAGACTGGTTCCAAATAGGGAAAGGAGTACATCAAGGCTGTATACTGTCACCCTGCTTATTTAACTTATATGCAGTGTACATCATGAGAAACGCTGGGCTGGATGAAGCACAAGTTGGAACCAAGATTACTGGGAGAAATCTCAGTAACCTCAGATATGCAGATGACACCACCCTTATGGCAGAAAGTGAAGAGGAACTCAAAAGCCTCTTGATGAAAATGAAAGTGGAGAGTGAAAAAGTTGGCTTAAAGCTCAACATTCAGAAAACGAAGATCATGGCTTCCGGTCCCACCACTTCATGGGAAATAGATGGGGAAACAGTGGAAACAGTGTCAGACTTTATTTTGGGGGGCTCCAAAATCACTACAGATGGTGACTGCAGCCATGAAATTAAAAGACGCTTACTCCTTGGAAGGAAAGTTATGACCAAGCTAGATAGCATATTCAAAAGCAGAGACATTTCTTTGCCAACAAAGGTTCATCTAGTCAAGGCTATGGTTTTTCCTGTGGTCATGTATGGATGTGAGAGTTGAACTGTGAAGAAGGCTGAGCGCTGAAGAATTGATGCTTTTGAACTGTGGTGTTGGAGAAGACTCTTGAGAGTCCCTTGGACTGCAAGGAGATCCAACCAGTCCATTCTGAAGGAGATCAGCCCTGGGATTTCTTTGGAAGGGATGATGCTAAAGCTGAAACTCCAGTACTTTGGCCACCTCATGTGTAGAGTTGATTCATTGGAAAAGACCCTGATGCTGGGAGGGATTGGGGGCAGGAGGAGAAGGGGACGACAGAGGATGAGATGGCTGGATGGCATCACTGACTCGATGGACGTGAGTCTCAGTGAACTCCGAGAGTTGGTGATGGACAGGGAGGCCTGGCATGCTGCGATTCATGGGGTCGCAGAGAGTCGGACGTGACTGATCTGATCTGATCTAATCTGATTGATTAAAATCAGGCTTCTCAAGATAATCCATAGGAGGCTTTCCTGGTGGCTTAGTGGTGAAGAATCCCCCTGCCAATGCAGGAGACACAGGTTCAGTCCCTGGTTCGGGAATATCCAGCATGCTGTGGAGCAGCTAAGCCCGTGCACCGCAACTATTGAGCCTGTGCTCTAGAAGCTGGGAGGCGCAACTACTGAAGCCGTAGAGCCGTGCTCCACAGCAGCAGAAGCCTCTGCAGTGAGAAGCCCATGCATCGCAACTAGAGAAAAGCCTGCACAACAGTGAAGACCCAGCACAGCCAAAAATAAGTAAATAAAACTATTTGTAAAAGAATCCATAGGATATTTAACTGTTAAGAATTTAGCTGTCTTTCAGTCATCAGGAATGTGACTTTCAGTCACAGAATAAGTCACGGAATAAGATAACCACACTGTTATAAAAACACTGAATTAATTTTTTGTTCCGTAGATTATGCTGATTGAAGAAATTGGAATTTGCCTACCATAGTAAATGAACTCGCTCAGTTTGTGTTAACTGACTTCTTATATTCTTATGTAGGTGCTTCTATTAGAAAGGTCCAGGCACTGAGGCTTCATTTTCTGTTTCAGCCTGTTCCGTATAGAATGTATCTTTAGCAAACAAATCCAAACACAACAGAAAAGCTGGTTCCTTTGATGTACTTTGCAAGTACTTTCATTAATAATGAAATAATCTTATTGCTATATTTACACATATTTGCCAATCGAATCCTGAAAAACAGCTACGTGAGTTACTCAGGACAGTTCTGTGCTCCCCCACTTAATGGAGTTGCTGCCAAGAGATTCAGAGAGCGTTCTTCCCAGTCTCTCAAAGCTGGGACTTGACTGGTCCAGTCAGCCTCAACTAAAGATCCTGCATGTCAAAACCGAAGATCGAGGATCCAGTGTGCTGCAGCTGAGACCCGGTGCAGCCAAACAAATAAAATATTTTTTAAAAAGAGTTATCTTCTAAATCAAGCGAAAAATATATCTTCCTTTGAAAAAGAAAGCATAAGAGGATACTGCAGTTACATAACAACAACAAAATCATGTCTTTCCTAATCTATGAAAATATTTGTTTTTAAAAAAACAAGCCTTTTTCCCTAGAAAAGTCATCCATAGGGGAACTCATTCCAAGAGTGTGGACAGCAGCCCTCCTCCCGGCCCTTGCCCACTGCATCTCCCAGGGGCTGGGATGCTCATATGTCGATATCACACACAGGGGTGTTTACTTTCACCGCCACAGGACCAGAGTGTATGTTTTGAGATTCAGTCCTTTGGGGAATTGCTTTCTCTTCCCCAGCCTGGCCTAGCCTGCTTGTCTTTTGGAGGGCTGCATCTCTTCAGGGCTTCCCTGGTGGCTCAGATGGTAAAGAATCTGTCTGCAATGCAGGAGACCTGGGTTCAATCCCTGGGTTGGGAAGATCTTCTGGAGGAGGGCATGGCAACCCACTCCAGTATCTTTGCCTGGAAAATCTGACTGACAGAGGAGCCTGGCAGGCTACAGTCGATGGGGTGGCAAAGAGTCGGACACAACCGAGCGACTAAGCACAGCGCAGCACCTCTTCAAGAAGCAGGTGAAGAAAGCACCGACAGGTGGGGGGGTGGGCTGCTGGAGGAGCAACGTCAAGTTCCCAAAGGCAGGGGCAGTAATGCCCACAGCAGTGCCCACTACCTCGTGCCAGCATCAGTGGTGGACAGGCTGCAGGGGCGGGGCGTGTCTCATGTCCGCGACAGCAGCAGTGGTGTCCTCGTTGGACTGGCTGGTGGTTCTGGCAGCTGCCCAGCCTCCTTCGACACTGTCTCTAAGCCTGATCCTCCAGCGTCCTCACAGAAGTGGGAGCTCCCGAATAGCCTTCAAATGCTATTCTTCCTTCTTCAGGTATTGGAGTTGGATTCTGTCCTTTGCAAATAAGATCCTTCCAGGTACAGTTTGCTGGATTAGAGGGATTTTGATCTAGCTCTCAGGAAGGAGTGCAATCCCTTCTTCTTCCTTGGATTGCTCATCTGTTTGGGCTGCTCTGGAGGTTGTGATTTGAACTGGGTTTAGAGGAAGGAGGCCCCTAGAGGCCGCTCATCCCGCTCTTAGGGTGAAGCCCCTTGGATCTGCCTCTAGCCTTGGCCAGGTGAATCCTGCCCATCACTTAGCCCAGCTCACCACTCTACAGCCTGGGAGCTAAACCCTCTCTCCCTCTATGTTCCTGGTGGTAGCAAAGGAGTGAAGTGAGTAACAGCTTGACTCTCCCACCCTGTTCTTTCAGTCTCAATACTACAGATCACCTTACACTTTCTGGGTAGACTGTACATTATAATGAAGATGCTAGTCCATTTGGTGGAGCCCTAAGGTCCAGAAAAGTGCTGGTTTCACAAGTCTGGGGTTGGTATTTATAGAACATCAGTTCAGTTCAGTTCAGTTGCTCAGTCGTGTATGACTCTTTGCAACCCCATGGACTGCAGCACGTCAGGCTTCCCTGTCCATCACCAACTCCCAAAGCTTGCTCAAACTCATGTCCATTGAGTTGGTGATGCCATCCAACTATCTCATCCTCTGTCGTCCCCTTCTCCCACCTTCAATCTTTCCCATCATCATGGTCTTTTCCAATGAGTCAGTTCTTCGCATCAGGTTTCTAGAACATAAATTTCTATCCATTTATAGAACATAAATGGATAGAAATTAAAATATAAGATATTTTTAGAGGAAAATGAATGAAGCCTAGTATGTGCTTTTGTGGAAGAGAATTAACAAGTCCTACTGCATAGGCTGATTGCTAAATGGGCTTGGCAATGGGCATCCCCTTTGTCTCCATCTTGAGTTCCCTCAGGGTTCATCATCGACTATAATATCCTTTGTTTACTGATAAGGCAAGCAATGCTTTAGTTCATATACTAGAAAAAATGAATACCAAAGGGAAGGGCCTAGCCACCCTTATTTTTTTAATGTTTTCCTAAATGATCTCAGTGTGCAGCCAAAGTTGAAAATTCTTGCCTCATCTCCTTCTTCTTAGTATAGGCTTCTTTGTTTGGACAACTCCATGTCTATTTGGTAGATAGCATATAGAATCTTCTTGGGATTTATGTTATTTCCAGACAAGCAAATGACACTTAGCCCTGCAGAAGGGACGCTGTGCTCAAGCAGGCTTGACATGGTTCTTACAGACAGGCAGCTGTTTGAAGATGGAGAAGCTGAGAATTCTGTATCTCATGCCCTCGTTTCATTGAGCTCATCACTGGCCTCATTTTGGGCTGCCGTGTTATTCTCCATGGCTGAGCTGCTAAGGCATCACCTGGCCTTGGGACAAGCTGCTCTTATATAAAATGCTTAGAAAAGCTTTTGGAGACCTAGCTTTTTTTTGATTTGTGAATAAATAAGTCATTTCAGCCTAATCTCAAAGTGCCAAGTTCTCAGAAGCTATTCCTTTTATTATGATCATTTTACCACCCAGCCTGTGGACTTCCCTGGCAGTCCAGTGGTTAGGACTCTGCACTTCCTTGCAGGGGGTATGGATTCGATCACTGGTCAGGGAACTAAGATGCTGCATGCTTCATGGCATGGCCATAATAACAACAGTAAAATTAAAAGAATAACAGTGTTCCTTCTATTTAAAAAAAGAAAAGTCTGGTTTTCAGCAACTTCGCCTTCCATTCTTTGATTCAAATCTCAAAACAGTGAATAAAATATGCCAACACTGTGTTCTTGTTGGAGTCAGAATTCTATCTAGAACAGTGGTTTAAAAGGTAAGGCTTTCCTTGTGGCTTAGCTGGTAAAGAATCTGCAATGTGGGAGCCCTGGGTTCGATTCCTGGGTTGGGAAGATCCCCTGGAGAAGAGAATGGCTACCCACTCCAGTATTCTGGCCTGAAGAACTCCATGGACTGTATACTCCAGGGGATTGAAAAGAGTCGGACACGACTGAGTGACTTTCACTTCACTTTAAAAGGTAAGATGGTTTGGAATTACCCTGAGGAGATGTTCTGGAAACCTGTGTGGGAGAGAGGATTAGTTGTCACAATATTTGGGTAGTGTTGTTGGCATGGGACACTTTCATCAACTTTGAATACCCCATCAGATCTTTGTGTACGAAAACCAAATAAACCAAACACTGTATTTACGATTACCAGAGCCTGGAACCCAACTCATTTTACCTATAAACACAAAATATTTTTGCATGGCTTTCATATACACTGAATTTCATGAATGTAATTATAAAGTAGAAAGGGGAAGATCACACTTTGTTTTGCTTGCTTTACTAAGAGTTATTTGTCATTTCAAAAAATACTAATAGTATCACCAATTTGGGATATTTTACTTGTCAATATGAGACACTTGTATAAGCCTTCACTTGCAGCTGTCACTTTCATATGTGACTCTACATGTAAGGGATGCTACATCGTGTCCCTGTGTCATATTAGTATTAATGTCTTCCTTTTTATCTCTCCTTTATATTTTACTTGGAGCATTGTATTGATTTTTTTAAATTAAGTTGTAGGTAAATGATATCAACTATAAATTTCATTTCAAGATAGTTAAGGAGGTATTACAAAATTTCCATGATAAAAAAGTGAGCACAGTGTCTAATAGGATCAAGAACTCTTCTGTTAGAAGGAAATGGAACCTTGCTTTTCAAGTTGGAGCCAGAGGAATCTTGAACCTCAACTCTATTTAATATAAGAGTGTTATATTAAGTGCCAAAAGTGTTTTCCAAACAATATCTGCTCAGAAGTACAAGGTTTCTAAATAAGTGGAGCATTATGTAATTATAGGCAATCAGTTCAGTCAATCATATCCAGTTCTTTGGGATCCCATGGACTGGCAGCACGCCAGGCTTCCCTCTCCATCACCAACTCCCAAAGCTTGCTCAAACTCATGTCCATTGAGTTGGTGATGCCTTCCAACCATCTCATACTCTTTCATCCCCTTCTCCTGTCTTCATCTTTCCAGCATCAGGGTCTTTTCTAATGAGTCAGATCTTTGCATCAGGTGGCCAAAGTATTGGAGCTTCAGCTTCAGCATCAGTCCTTCCAATGAATATTCAGGACTGAATTCCTTTAGGATTGACTGGTTTGATCGCCTTGCAGTCCAGGGGACTCTCAAGAGTCTTTTCCAATACCACAGTTCAAAAGCATCAATTCTTCGGGGCTCAGCTTTCTTTATAGTCCACCTTTCACATCCATACATGACTACCGGGAAAACCGTAGCTTTGACTGTACAGACCTTTGTCGGCAAAGTAATGTCTCTAGTTTTCAATGTGCTATAACTATATATTTTATATGCAATAGCTATATATAATCATATATGCATGTTGTATGCACTGTATATATATATATATATCTCCATCTATATCTTGCCATATCTATCCATGTCACATCTATATATTTACAATTATCTAGAACAGTGCATGCAATTATATAAATGTGAACTAAGGTGCAATACTTGCCCCTCGTGTAACTGTTCGAAATAAGCATTAACTCTTTTTTTAAAAGACTTTTTATTTTATATTTGGAGTATAGCTAATTAACAGTATTGTAATAGTTTCAAGTGGGCAGCAAAGGGACTCAGGCATACATATACATGTGTCCATTCTTCCCAAACTCTCCTCCCATCCAGGCTGCCACATAACATTGAAATAAGCATTAACCAAAGGGAAGGGCTTACTTAAAAAATTTTTTTCAGTTGAGTTAGCACCATGCAGGACTTCATGAATACATCCTTGCCATGCTGGTCTTAAAGGCCTGCTCACCAGGCCCTCCCTTCCTGTGTGTGTGTGTTAGTCGCTCAGTCATGTCTGACTCTTTGTGACCCCCATGGACTGTAGCCCTCCAGGCTCCTCTGTCCATGGAATTCTCCAGGCAAGAATACTGGAGTGGTTAGTCATTCCCATCTCCGGGGGATCTTCCTGACCCAGGGATCGAACCCAGGTCTTCTGCATTGCAGGCAGATTCTTTAAAAGGGAGAGTCACACCTGTGGAAGAAAGCAGGGCTTGTCTTTCTTTGGAGGCTTCATTTTCCCCAGCAGGGTGGAAGCCTCATCTTGTTTTGCCATAGGAGCAGTAAGCCTGTGTTGCAAGGGTGACTCCATCACTGAAACAAATACAGGCAAAGAGCTGAGAAGATTTCAGTTTTCAGAAAGTGCTTCAGACCCCGAGGAATGAAAACAATCTGTGCAATTTAAATAGGATAAATCTCAATGCCCCCAAGGGAAGTGGGGGTTTATTTTTAGGCTGCAAGCACTGCCACCCAGACTTTGGGAATGACAGACTGAAAGTCCAGAGCAGTGTGGAAGTGCGTCTGTGGCCTTGCAGGGTTAGGACCCTGAGCCGGATGGAGAGATGGAAACAAACCAGCATGGGGGCTTTCCTTCCCAGCCACCACCTCCAGGCTGCCTGCTCCTGCACCCTGTTAGCCAAGACCCCATTTCTCAGAGGGGGACTCACAGCAGACCCGTTCGCTCCACATCTTCACCATGCCTGGGAGCCAGGTGGCGGCAGGAGGGGCTCGTCTGGCAGGTGAAGCCGGTGCTGTGGGATGCATGGACCCGGTGGCACGGCTGTGGCCGTGGTCCACAGTGATCACCAACCAGTGTGAGAGGCACTTGCCAGCCCAGGGGGGCTGTCTCTAGTGCCTGACAGCCTGGAGGGAACCAGAGGGATCCCGGAGATAGAGGCCATGCGAGACGAGCTTTTGCCAAGGTCATGCCAGTGGACAAGGGCACACCAGGTCCACACCAGCTCCACCTGAGGCAGGACCTGGATGGGTCCCAGATGGCTAAACAAACTAGAGAGGGAAGAAGAGCATATGGCACCTTATAAAACATGATTAGAGCATCATAGTCCTGGTTTGGTTTTGAAATGCTTATTAGGCCAATGTTATTATTGGCCTTTTATTGTTACATATGAATATTAAAAGCCCACATTAAGTTAGTTTAAAATTAATAGACTTCTTACAACCCCACTCCAGTACTCTTGCCTGGAAAATCCCATGGATGGAGGAGACTGGGAGGCTGCAGTCCATGGGGTCGCTAAGAGTCGGACACGACTGAGCGACTTCACTTTCACTTTTCACTTTCATGCATTGGAGAAGGAAATGGCAACCCACTCCAGTGTTCTTGCCTGGAGAATCCCAGGGATGGCGGAACCGGTGGGCTGCCATCTATGGGATCACACAGAGTCGGACACGACTGAAGTGACTTAGCAGTAGCAGCAGCAGACTTCTTACAAGAGCAGCTTCAGTTTTACAGAAAAATTTAGCAGAAAGTGTAGAGAATTCCATGTGCCCCTACTCCCCTCCCCAGTTTCCCTCTTAACATCTTGCATTAGTGTAGTACATTTGTGACAACTGATCAATCAACATAGTGAAAGTGAAACATGAAAGCGAAAGTCACTCAATCATGTCCAACTCTTTGCAACCCCATAGACTATACAGTCCATGGAATTCACCAGGCCAGAATACTGGAGTGGGTAGCCTTTCCCTTCTCCAGGAGATCTTTCCAACCCAGGGATGGAACCCAGATCTCCCGCATTGCAGGCAGATTCTTTACCAGCTGAGCCACAAGGGAAGCCCAGGAACACAGCTGCATTATTACCGACTCCATAGTTTACCTTAGGGGTCACTGTTGTTATTGCCTTGTTCTATGGGTTTTGATGAATGAATGTCATGTATGGATCATTACAGTAGCACACAGAATAGTTCCATTGTCCTAAAAGTCCCCTGTGCTCCACCTGTTCATCCCTCTCTCCTCACTCCTCTCCCAACCGCTGGCAGTTGCTGATCTTTCATGTCACTGTAGTCTGGCCTTTTCCAGAATGGCATACAGTGGGAATTACACAGAATGTAGCCTTCTCAGATTGGCTTCTTTCAAGCAATATGCTTCTTTCTTAACAATGTGCATTTAAGGTTCCTCCGTGTCTTTCATGGCTTAATAGTTCTTTTTAAATCACTGAATAATATTCCATTGTATGGATAATCTATGGTTTGTTTATCCATTCACCTATTGAGGGTCATCTTGGTTGCTTCCGATTTTCGACAATTTGTCATCGGCCCTTTTTGGTATCTGCAATTAAGAGATTATAGATCAGAAGTAATCTGAATACCAGTATTTATTAGCCAAACATGATTATCAGTGACATTCTGCATCCAAACGCATTTGGGCACTGTGATGTCACTCTTACATTGCTCTAACACCTCTTATGCCTTCTTTTCCTTGCATAGATCAGGTGCACAAAGAAATTTTCTAAAAATATTTATTTATTTACTTGGCTGCGTGGGGTCTGAGTTGCTACATGCAGGATCTTCCATCTTCGGTCTTCTTTGCAGCACGTGGGGTCTTTAGTTGAAGAATGTAAACTCTTAGTTGCAGCATGTGGAAACTAGTTCCCTGACCGGGGATTAAACCCAAGACCTCTGCATTGGGGGTGCAGTGTCTTAGCTCCTGGACTGCCAGGGAAATCCCCACAAAAATACTTTTAAAAGTTTAATTGTTATAAAATGATACCTTTGGTACATCCACTATACTTCAATTTTTAAAAGGTCCAAGCACAAGAAAAAAAGCAAAAAAGAAAAAGTATTAAAAAAAATGATACCCACTCAGGTCAACTTTTTTTTCAAAGATGGCGTATAAAGTGGGAAGCAAAAACTCACTCCCTCAGCCGTCTCCAGCCCCATCACCTCCCCAAAGGTAGCCACGCTTAACATTTTTATACATGTCTGTCTAACTACTTTTTCTTCATATACAAGCATTCATGTATAGCTTTCTTTGGTAACAAAATACATATGCTTTTCAGAATATGTAAATAATTTCTAAAGACGATGTCCTGCTTTTGTTTATAGGAAAGTGCATTTGAAAATATAGTCAAATGGAACAGTTATTTTTTAATTTGTATTTATTTTATTACATGTTTATTTATTTATTTTTGGCTGTGCTGGGTCTTTGCTGCAGTGCAGAGCTTTTCTCTAGTTGCAGCGAGCGGGGGCTATGCTCTAGTTGCAGTGCATGGCTTCTCGTTGCGGTGGCTTCTCTTGTTGCAGGCTCTCGGCATGCAGCCTCAGTCGTTGTGGCACGTGAACTTATTGCTGCTTGGCAAGTAGAATCTCCTCGAACCAGGGATTGAACCTGTGTGCCCTGCATTGACAGGTGGATTCTTAACCACTGGACCACCAGGGAAGTCCTGGAACACTTATTCTAAATCCTCCTTCTGGCATCTTCAGTGGGAGAGAGCCTTTTGATTTCTTTTCTCCAAAATGCTACCTTGTTCCATGGTCCCTAGAGCTACAATCAGTGAGAATACACTGGTATTACTCCAAGCAGGAGGGAGTTTGGAAGATGGGTTATGTATCCCACTCCCATGGCAGATTCTTCAATCAGCCATAATTTATCTTCTCCTACTCTCACCACATTCTTGGTGATGTCACCCTTTTCCTGGGAAGCAACTTGTCCCTTCCCTGATAACCAAAGTTCCATTCAGAATTTCTCATATGGTTTTCGCACAGTAAACTCTTTTTTGGGGAGGTACCCTTCTATTTCCCCATGTACTTATACCACAAAAGCTGTTTTTGTTGTATTTTAAGCCTAGGTACTTCCCTCAGGTATCTGTCCTGCCAAAGATATCTGTAATTCTTTGGAAAAAGAAAATAATTCAAGTTCCTAAACTCCCATAAGGGGAATAATAACCATAGGAGAAGCTATGGATAACCTAATAATAGAAGCTAATAATAACCAAAGGATAACCAAACATTCATCATTTCCATGGGCTTCCTTGGTGGCTTTCCTTCTTTACCCCAGTGGTAAAGAATCCACCTGCCAGTGTAGGAGATGCACTTTGATTCCAGGGTCAGAAAGATTCCCTAGAGAAGGAAATGGCAACCCTCCCCAGTATCCTTGCTTGGGAAATCCCATGGACAGAGGAGCCTGACAGGCTATAGTCCATTGGGTCACAAAAGAGTGGGATGCGACTTAGTGACTTAGCAACAACAACAGAAGACCCAGTTGCAAAAGCCACTCCCTTTTACAAACTGTTGCTTTTCCAGTGATCATTTACAATCAAAACATCTTTTTATAGGATAAAGTATGGCTGCAGTCCATGGGGTCGCTAAGAGTCGGACACGACTGAGCGACTTCACTTTCACTTTTCACTTTCATGCATTGGAAAAGGAAATGGCAATCCACTCCAGTGTTCTTGCCTGGAGAATCCCAGGCACGGGGGAGCCTAGTGGGCTGCTGTCTATGGGGTCACACAGAGTCGGACACGACTGAAGTGACTTAGCATAGCATAGCATAGCATGAGTGTTTTTACACTGGATCTTTGGACCTCTCAGAGGATGTTTTATTCTTTTGAAAGCTGTCTTGAGTACTCAACTTTGAACATCACTGTCTTATTAAACTGCCTTGGGAAGAGGCTCTCATCTCAGCAGGGGTGCTCAGTACATGAATGAGCCCCTACACTAGCCCTTTGGTTGGTTCCACTGACAGAACCTTTGCACAGAGTCAGCTGCACTCTGTAAGTCTGGTGTGTGAGCAAAACCATAGTTCAGTGAGAGACCATTGTATATAAGAAATCCCTGCCTGAGAGATTCCATTCGGTTCTTGTGTGTCCATTTCAGTAGGCTCTTGAACATCAACTAAATAAAAAAGTAGAAAATGGAGTGGAAAGAAGCCAAAGAATGGGCATCAGGAAATATAAACTATCTAAGGAGTTAACAGTAAGGGAAGGATGATGGGTTTTATCTGATGCATATGAAATATTAATATTTAATTTATCTAGATTGTGTAGATAAATGTGTATAGTTAGGAGAGATTAGAGGTTGTCTTTTTAAAAAAAAGTCATCTAGCACTATTACCAGCAAATGGTCATATTTGTTCTATTTGTAACCACTATATGTATAATATAAGGAACTGAGGTAGAAGAGGGTTTCCCCAGTAGCTCAGCTGGTAAAGAATATGCCTGCAATGCAGGAGACCCCAGTTCAATTCCTGGGTCGGAAAGATCCCCTGGATAAGGGATAGGCTACTCACTCCAGTATTCTTGGGCTTCCCTAGTGGTTCTGCTGGTAAAGAATCTGCCTGCAATGTGGGAGACCAGAGTTTGATCCCTGGGTTGGGAAGATGCCCTGGAGAAGGGAACTATTTCTATTTGTAAAATCCCTAAGCCCAAGTATGCAACAAAAGCTAGGGTATATGGAAATGTTGGGATGACAGAACAGTGAAGTCATCCAAATGGTCTTGTTATATTCCTAAACTCCTAAAACCAAGTAGGTTAGAGGGGACTATTTCCTAGAGCTGAGTCTCCAGTAGATAAATTACTAAACACTATGAATTACTTGGCCAAATGCTGCATTACTGTTTCGATTATGCTTTGATACAATAATTAAACAATTCGGCCACTGAACAGGTCATTTATAAGTACATGCAGGCTACTCATTGGTAAAAAAGGTACTCTGTGACCCTGAGATTCTAGGATAGTTTTGAACTTTTCCAGCATGTGCACCCACTTGGTGCAGACTGTCCGAAGGGGACAGCTAGCCAACTGTTCTGCCAGTGAGCTCAGAGTACCTCAGCAGTTCAATGTAACAACCGTGAGTAACCTGAAAATTTGTTTCTCTTTCTTGTTTTGAAATATCTTCAGGTTCAAGAACTCTAGCACTTCTGCATTCACAAATGTCACACAAGCAAAATCAAATACCCCTTAGTTTAACAGGTCAACAGGCTGCTACAGCCAAATGCATGTAAAATTTTTTGTGTCCAAGGAAAAGACACAGACTAGGAGGTAGAGAAAATTCTTAATTTTATTTTATTACACTTCTTAGGCTTTTTTTTTTTTCAGGAGGAAAAATTGATTTAAAAAGAGTTTTGCTTTGGAATATTTCTTTTGCTATTTATATTTGTGAAATCAATTTTATCTAATTGTGGCAATAAGCTGTTATTCATAAAATGTTACATTGTATTTTCTATGTAAGTATTTATTTATTTGTTATTTACCATTCCATTGACTATCAGATGTGACACATATCATCCTAATTGAATTCCATTATTATTTCTGATGATCATACTTGTTTTTTGACCATATTTGATCATTAATTATTAAGCAATTTTAAGGCAAATTTGTTCACTTTAAAATTTCATGCAATCATCTGATCATTTTCCTTTTAGTTTGGCTAATAAAAATACAGGAATGGGTTAAATGTTTACAGAAAATATCTCAAGTAATTGGGAACAACTGGTGCTTTCATATTTGCACACTTTTCATTTGGAGGGAAGGTAATAAAGCCCTAAGAATTACAGTCAAATAGCCTGCCAGCCATGGCATTCTGAGCACATAAATCACACCTTGTCAATATCCCATCAGTCAAATGGGCCAAATAGCACTAATATATTTATGAATTCTGTGTAACTATTAATAGAACATGAACAAGTACATCTGCAGGTGACATCACCCTTATGGTAGAAAGTGAAGAGGAGCTAAAGAGCCTCTTGATGAAGGTGAAATAGAATAGCGAAAAAGCTGGCTTAAAACTCAACATTCAAAAAACTAAGATCATGACATCCAGTCCCATCACTTCATGGCAAATAGATGGGGAAACAATGGAAACATTGAAAGACTTTATTTTCTTGGTCTCCAAAATCAGTGCACATGGTGACTACAGCCATGAAATTGAAAGACACTTGTTCCTTGGAAGAAAATCTATGACAAACCTAGATAGCATATTAAAAAGCAGAGACAGTACTTTGCTGACGAAAGTCCATTTAGTCAAAGCTATGGTTTTTACAGTAGTCATGTATGCATGTGAGAGCTGGATCATAAAGAAGGCTAAGTGTCAAAGAAATGATGCTTTTAAACTGTGGTGTTGGAGAAGACTCTTGAGAGTCCCTTGGACTGCAAGGAGATCCCATCAGTCAATTCTAAAGGAAATCAGTCCTGAATATTCATTGGAAGGACTGATGCTGAAGCTGAAGCTCCAATACTTTAACCACCTGATGCGAAGAGTTGACTCATTGGAAAAGACCCTGATGCTGGGAAAAATTGAGCATCTTCCCTCCCAGCATGGAGGGAAAGGCAAGAGAAGGGGATGACATAGAATGAGATGGTTGGGTGGTGTCACCGACTCAATGGACATGAATTTGAGCAAGCTCTGGGAGATAGTGAAGGACAGGGAAGCCTGGCACACTGCAGTCCATGGGATCGTAAAGAGTCAGACATGACTGAGTGACTCAACATCAATAAGTAAATCTGAAATCTGAAAGGGTTTGATTCCAAAAAGCGTCTATTTTCATAAAAGGAAGTGATAATTCAAACAGACCGAATGAGATTATTTCTTGGCCATCCACCCTCTAGATTTTCAGAAAGTTCTTGTTGGATGTACCTTAAAAGGACGGGGAGGGAGACCCTCCTATGTCCCTGGATCTATGTTCACACTGTATATGGTATCCTCCATGTCATCCCAGTATCAGAGACAGCCTTTTCTGAACCTTATGGATTCTCAAGTCCAGTTTGTGGTTCTGACAATACCTTACACTGAGAGAATGTAGCTGTCGAGTTTACCTACTCTTGCAGAAACAAACAGATGCAATGTGCAGTATATACCTCCAGCATTCATTTGTCTGAAAAGTGAAAGTGTTCGTCGCTCAGTCCTATCTGACTGTTTGTGACCCCATGGACTGTAGCCAGCCAGGCCTCTCTACCCATGGAATTCTCCAGGCAAGAATTCGACCTTTAATATGTTTGGAACAGAAAAGCCATGCATTGTTTCTAATTTGCTTCATAACATGTGGCAGCGGTTACCTCTTATGTAAGTCCACGTGTTTATGTTTGTTTTTAAATACTGGTGCTCCCTAAGCATTTCTATCTTAGACATTTTGTGAAGTGTATGTACTCAGGAAGACACAGAATGGGGAAAAAGCCACATTGTCCATTCATTTATCCAATAAAAAATAATTACCAGGCTCCTACCATATGCCCGGCGCTCTTACAGACACCAAGGATGCAGAGGGGAGCGGTATCGTCGTCGGTTTTGGTGGCAGTTGAGCATGCATCGGAGAAGTTTCCTGGAATGTGTTTTGAAAAAAAGCATCGCTCCCACCACCTTCCAGTTATTTCTGCTTTACTCTCTAAGTAGAGAGGAGGTCCTCAGGGTAACCTGTCTCTAGAAGCCCGGAGTGAGCGGCGGGGCCAGGTGTGGAGCCGGGGTTGTGACCACCCAAGACCGGAACCCCCAGTCCTGGACCCCCTGCCCCGACCCCTCTCTGGGCGGGGAGGGGCGGCGCTCTCCGCTCCCGGCTGCGCCCTCCGCCCGGGGCCTGCAGGGGGCGCGCGCAACCAGGCCTTGGCGCCGGCTGTGCGAGGGGTAAGGGGTGAAGGGGGGCGCGTGTCCTCCTCTGTGAAGGTCCTCAGCTGAGCCGCTGTCCTCCAGCCGCTGCAGGCGCCCTGCTCCTCCCTGCCGCTCCCGCGGCTCCCCGGAGCCCGAGGGGAAGGCAGTGTGACACCCCCCGACCCCGCCCAAGGCCTCCCCGCCGCCCTCCAGACGCCCCCGCCCCGGGCCGAAGCCCCGGCAGCCCCGGGGGCCGGCGTCAGGTACGTGCGTCCGTCCCGGGCTGAGGCGCCAGACCATCTTGTGAGGTGTTCGCTGCGAGCCGCCGCCGCCGCTCACGGAAGAGCGGCGCCTCAGTCCCGGGAACTTGGGTCCCCGGTCTAGGGCTGCCCTCCGCCCGGCTCCCTGGGCCCGGCCTGCGCGTCCTGAGGGGAATCGGGTAGCAGCGCCCCTCGTCCCGACAGCGGGGACGTAGAGGGTTGGGGGGGCGGGCGGCGCTGTGCGGGGTCCCGGGTGGGACTCAGCCTCTCAGCCTTTAACCTCTCCTCTCCCTCACCCCTTACAGTAGGTTCCTGTAATATTTTATTGACTCTTGGGGAGACCCAGGTTCGATCCGATCCCTCGGTCGGGAAGATCCCTTGGAGGAGGGCATGGCCACCCACTCCAGTATTCTTGCCTGGAGAATTCCATGGACAGAGGAGCCTGGGGGGCTACAGTCCAGGGGGTTGCAAAGAGTCAGACACGACTGAGCGACTAACGGTTTTACTTACCTTTCCTGCTTAATACTGGTCCATAGGCTGGCAGCCCCCTTGATTCAGCCACGTTTCTCTGTGCTCCTTCCTCTATTGAATGAAGTTCCTGAGGGTCGGGGATGGGGGATCGGCTGGAGGGACCCTTGAAGCCCTGGTCTCGCCCGACTTTAGGTCACAGACTCCCGAGAACCCTTCGGGTGGAAATGAGGGGATTTCAGTGGCTTTTGGAGCAGTTGCCTCTGCTTCTTCACTTCTGTCTTCAAAACTATGCAAAACCAACTCTTCATCCTCTTGCTGCTTTGCCAGGATTTTTTTCTTTTTAAACTCATTCCTGCTTTATCTCAGTAGTCACAACTATTATTATTTCTGCTTTACAGGTGAGAAAATTCAGACTTACAGAAATTAAGTAACTTGTCCAAGTTTACATAGCTACAAGGTGGTAGAGTTTTAATTCTGTACGGTTCTTTTTAAATATAATTTATTTTTAACTGGAGGATTATTGCTTTACAGTGTTGTGTTGGTTTCTGCTCTACATCAACATGAATCAGCCATAGATATACATATGTCCCCTCCCTCTTGCCAGGATTTTTAAAGCACTGTTCTGTTGGTCTTCCCTCATTTGGTTTTTGGTTCCCTGAACAGCAGTTTTGAGCTGTCCAAGGTATTTAAAAGTGTTCTCTTAAAACTGAGACTAAACCCGGCTCTTGGAAAAACTACCCTAAATTCAGAGGAGGTATTCCTTTCTCCCCATTCTTTCCTTCCACTGCCCTCTTGGCAATCTCTGGTCTCAAAGACCTTCATGTTTTATTTTTTGCTTTATGTGAAAAAACCTTCTCCCTCAGTTCAGTTCAGGTCAGTTGCTGTCGTGTCCAACTCTTTGCGAAACCCATGTACTGCAGCATGCCAGGCCTCCCGGTCCATCACTAACTCCCGGAGTTTACACAAACTCATGTCCATCATCGAGTCAGTGATACCATCCAACCATCTCATCCTCTGTCAGGCCTTTCTTCTCTCACCTTCAATCTTTCCCAGCATCAGGGCCTTTTCTAGTGAGTCAGTTCTTCGCATCAGGTGGCCAAAGTATTGGAGCTTCAGCTTCAGCATCAGTCCTTCCAGTGGATATTCAGGACTGATTTCCTTTAGGATAGACTGGTTGTATCTCCTTGCAGTCCAAGGGGCTCTCAAGAGTCTTCTCCAACACCACAGTTCAAAAGTATCAATTCTTTGGCACTCAGCTTTCTTTACAGTCCAACTCTCACATCCATACATGACTACTGGAAAAACCATAGCCTTGACTAGACGGACCTTTGTTGGCAAAGTAATGTCTCTGCTTTTCAATATGCTGTCTAGGTTGGTCATAACTTTCCTTCCAAGCAGTAAGCATCTTTTAGTTTCATGGCTTCAGTCACCATCTGCAGTGATTTTAGAGCCCCCCCAAAATAACATCTTTCACTGTTCCCATTGTTTCTCCATCTATTTGCCATGAAGTGATGGGATTGGATGGAATAATCTTAGTTTTCTGAATGTTGAGCTTTCAGCCAACTTTTTCACTCTCTTCTTTCACATTCATCAAGAGGCTCTTTAGTTCTTCCGTTCCTGCTATAAGGGTGGTATTATTTGCATATCTGAGGTTATTGATATTTCTCCTGGAAATCTTGATTCCAGCTTGTCCTTCATCCAGCCCAGCATTTCTCATGATGTACTCTGCATATAAGTTAAATAAGCAGGGTGACAATATGCAGCCTTGACATACTCCTTTCCCGATTTGGAACCAGTCTGGTTCCATGTCCAGTTCTAACTGTGGCTTCTTGATCTGCATACAGATTTACTAGAAGGCAGGTCAGGTGGTCTGGTATTCCCATCTCTTTCAGAATTTTCCACAGTTTGTTGTGATCCACACAGTCAAAGGCTTTGGCATAATCAATAAAGTAGAAGTAGATATTTTTCTGGAACTCTCATGCTTTTTCGATTATCCAACGGATGTTTGCAATTTGTTCTCTGGTTCCTCTGCCTTTTGTAAATCCAGCTTGAGTATCTGGAAGTTCATGGTTCACATACTGTTGAAGCCTGGCTTGGAGAATTTTGAGCATTATTTTACTAGCGTGTGAATTGAGTGCAATTAGCTTTTGCCCTGCTTCATTCTCTAATCCAAGGCCAAATTTGCCTGTTACTCCAGCTATTTCTTGACTTCCTACTTTTGCATTCCAGTCCCCTATAATGAAAAAGACATCTTTTTTTGGGTGTTAGTTCTAGAAGGTCTTGTAGGTCTTCATAGAATCGTTCATCTTCAGCTTCTTCAGCATTACTGGTCAGGGTATAGACTTGGATTACTGTTATATTGAGTCGTTTGCCCTGGAAATGACAATGTCTGTCATTTTTGATATTGCATCCAAGTACAGCATTTCAGACTCTTTTGTTGAACCCATTTCTTCTAAGGGATTCTTGCCCATAGTAGTAGATATAATGGTCATTTGAGTTAAATTCACCCATCCCAGTCCATTCTAGTTTACTGATTTCCTAAAATGTTGAGGTTCACTCTTGCCATCTCCTGTTTGATCACTTCCAATTTGCCTTGATTCATGAACCTAACATTCCAGATTCCTATGCAATATTGCTCTTTACAGCATCAGACCTTGCTTCTATCACCAGTCACATCCACAGGTGGGTGTTGTTTTTGCTTTGGCTCCATCCCTTCATTTTTTCCGGAGTTTTTCTCCACTGATCTCCAGTAGCATATTGGACACCTACTGACCTGGGGGGTTCATCTTTCAGTGTCCATCTTTTTGCCTTTTCATACTGTTCATGGGGTTCTCAAGGCAAGAATATTGAAGGGGTTTGCCATTCCCTTCTCTAGTGGACCACGTTTTGTCAGAACTCTCCACCACGACCCGTCCATCTTAGGTGATCCTACATGGCGTGGCTCATAGTTTCATTGAGTTAGACAAGGCTGTGGTCCATGTGATTATATTGGTTGGTTTTCTGTGATTGTGGTTTTCTGTGATGTGTAGTTTTCTGCAATGTGGTTTTCTGTGATGGGTAGTTTTCTGTGATTGTGGTTTTCATCCAAAGATGGGAACAATATAGGACAGAAATGGTATGGACCTAACAGAAGCAGAAGATATTAAGAAGAGGTGGCAAGAATACACTGAAAAACTATACGAAAAAGATCTTCATGACCCAGATAATCACAATGGTGTGATCACTTACCTAGAGCCAGACATCCTGGAATACAAAGTCAGGTGGGACTTAGGAAACATCACTATGAATAAAGCTAGTGGAGGTGATGGAATTCCAGTTGAGCTATTTCAAATCCTGAAAGATGATGCTGTGAAAGTGCTGCATTCAATATGCCACCAAGTCTGGAAAACTCAGCAGCGGCCACAGGACTGGAAAAGATCAGTTTCATTCCAATCCCAAAGAAAGGCAGTGCCAAAGAATGCTCAAACTACTGCACGATTGTACTCACCTCACACACTAGCAAAGTAGTGCTCTAAATTCTCCAAGCCAGGCTTCAACAGTATGTGAACCGTGAACTTCCAGATGTTCAAGCTGGATTTAAAGCTTGGATGTTCAAGTAGAAAAACATCTACTTCTGCTTTATTGATTATGCCAAAGCCTTTGACTGTGTCAGTTCAGTTCAGTCGGTCAGTTGTGTCCAATTCTTTGCGACCCCATGAATTGCAGCACGCCAGGCCTCCCTGTCCATCACCAACTCCCAGAGTTCAACCAAACTCATGCCATCGAGTCAGTGATGCCATCCAGCCATCTCATTCTCTGTCATCCCCTTCTCCTCCTGTCCCCAATCCTTCCCAGCATCAGGGTCTTTTCCAGTAAGTCAACTCTTCTCATCAGGTGGCCAAAGTACTGGAGTTTCAGCTTTAGCATCAGTCCTTCCAATGAAAACCCAGGAGTGATCTCCTTTAGGATGGATTGGTTGGATCTCCTTGCAGTCCAAGGGACTCTCAAAAGTCTTTTCCAGCACCACAGTTCAAAAACATCAATTCTTCTGCATTCAGCTTTCTTCACAGTCCAACTTTCACATCCATACATGACCACAGGAAAAACCATAGCCTTGACTAGACAGACCTTTGTTGGCAAAGTAATATCTCTGCTTTTTAATATGCTATTTAGGTTGGTCATAACTTTCATTTCAAGGAGTAAGTGTCTTTTAATTTCATGGCTGGAATTGCCATCTGCAGTGATTTTGGAGCCCCCAAAAATAAAGTCTGACACTGTTTCCACTGTTTCCCCATCTATTTCCCATGAAGTGATGGGACCAGATGCCATGACCTTAGTTTTCTGAATGTTGAGCTTTAAGCCAACTTTTTCACTCTCCACTTTCACTTTCATCAAGAGCCTTTTGAGTTCCTCTTCACTTTCTGCCATAAGGGTGGTGTCATTTGCATATCTGAGGTTATTGATATTTGTCCCAGCAATCTTGATTCCAGCTTGTGCTTCTTCCAGCCCAGCATTTCTCATGATGTACTCTGCATATAAGTTAAATAAAAAGGGTGACAATATACACCCTTGTCGTACTCCTTTTCCTGTTTGGAACCAGTCTGGTTCCATGTCCAGTTCTAACTGTTGCTTCCTGACCTGCATATAGGTTTCTCAAGAGGCAGGTCAGGTGGTCTGGTATTCCCATCTCTTGAAGAACTTTCCACAGTTTATTGTGATCCACACTGTCAAAGGCTTTGGCATAGGCAATAAAGCAGAAATAGATGTTTTTCTGAAACTCTCTTGCTTTTTTGATGATCCAGCGGATGCTGGCAATTTGATCTCTGGTTCCTTTGCCTTTTTCTAAAACCAGGTTGAACATCTGGAAGTTCATGGTTCACATACTGTTGAAGCCTGGCTTGGAGAATTTTGAGCACTACTTTGCTAGCGTGTGACATGAGTACAATCATGCAGTAGTTTGTGCATTCATTTGCCTTTCTTTGGGATTGGAATGAAAACTGACCTTTTCCAGTCCTGTGGCCACTGCTGAGTTTTCCAGACTTGGTGGCATATTGAATGCAGCACTTTCACAGCATTATCTTTTAGGATTTGAAAGAGCTCAACTGGAATTCCATCACCTCCACCAGCTTTGTTCGTAGTGATGCTTTCTAAGACCCACTTGACTTCACATTCCAGGATATCTGGCTGTAGATGAGTGATCACACCATAATGATTATCTGGGTCGTGAAGCTCTTTTTTGTATAGTTCTCCTGTGTATTCTTGACACCTCTTCTTAATATCATCTGCTTCTGTTAGGTCCATATCATTTCTGTCCTTTATCGAGCCCATCTTTGCATGAAATGTTCCCTTGGTATCTCTAATTTTCTTGAAGAGATCTTTAGTCTTTCCCATTCTGTCATTTTCCTCTGTTTCTTTGCATTGATCACTAAGGAAGGCTTTCTTATCTCTCCTTGCTATTCTTTGGAACTCTGCATTCAGATGCTTATATCTTTCTTTTTCTCCTTTGCTTTTCGCTTCTCTTCTTTTCACAGCTATTTGTAAGGCCTCCTCAGACAGCCATTTTTCTTTTTTGCATTTCATTTCCATGGGGATGGTCTTGACCCCTGTCTCCTGTACAATGTCACGAACCTCCGTCCATAGTTCATCAGGCACTCTATCAGATCTAGTCCCTTAAATCTATTTCTCACTTCAACTGTATAATCATAAGGGATTTGATTTAGATCATACCTGAATGGTCTAGTGGTTTTCCCTACTTTTCAATTTAAGTCTGAATTTGGCAATAAGGCATTCATGATCTGAGCCACAGTCAGCTCCCGGTCTTGTTTCTGCTGATTGTATAGAGCTTCTCCATCTTTGGCTGCAAAGAATATAATCAATCTGATTTCAGTGTTGACCATTTGGTGATGTCCATGTGTAGAGTCTTCTCTTGTGCTTCTGGAAAAGGGTGTTTGCTATGACCAGTGCGTTCTCTTGGCAAAACTCTATTAGCCTTTGCCCTGCTTCATTCTGTACTCCAAGCCCAAATTTGCCTGTTACTCCAGGTGTTTCTTTCTTTCTTTTTTTAAATATAAATTTATTTATTTTAATTGGAGGTTAATTACTTTACAATATTGTATTGGTTTTTACCATATATCAACATGAATCTGCCTCAGGTATACACGTGTTCCCCATCCCAAACCCCCCTCCCTCCTCCCTCCCTATACCATCCCTCTGGGTCGTCCCAGTGTACCAGCTCCAAGCAACCAGTATCATGCATCGAACTTGGACTGGTGATTCATTTCATATATGATATTATACATGTTTCAATACCATTCTCCCAAATCATCCCACCTTCTCCCTCTCCCACAGAGTCCAAAAGACTGTTCTATACATCTGTGTCTCTTTTGCTGTCTCACATACAGGGTTATCATTACCATCTTTCTAAATTCCATTTATATGCGTTAGTATACTGTATTGGTGTTTTTCTTTCTGGCTTACTTCACTCTGTATAATAGGCTCCAGTTTCATCCACCTCATTAGAACTGATTCAAATGTATTCATGTATTCTTTTTAATGGCTGAGTAATACTCCATTGTGCATATGTACCACAGCTTTCTTATCCATTCATCTGCTGATGGACATCTAGGTTGCTTCCATGTCCTTGCTATTATAAACAGTGCTGCGATGAACATTGGGGTACACGTGTCTCTTTCAATTCTGGTTTCCTCGGTGTGTATGCCCAGCAGTGGGATTGCTGGGTCATAAGGCAGTTCTATTTCCAGTTTTTTAAGGAATCTCCACACTGTTCTCCATAGTGGCTGTACTAGTTTGCAATCCCACCAACAGTGTAAGAGGGTTCCCTTTTCTCCACACCCTCTCCAGCATTTATTGCTTGTAGACTTTTGGATCACAGCCATTCTGACTGGCGTGAAATGGTACCTCATTGTGGTTTTGATTTGCACTTCTCTGATAATGAGTGATGTTGAGCATCTTTTCATGTGTTTGTTAGCCATCTGTATGTCTTCTTTGGAGAAATGTCTATTTAGTTCTTTGGCCCATTTTTTGATTCCAGGTGTTTCTTGACTTCCTACTTTTGCATTCCGGTCCCCTATAATGAAAAGGACATCTTTTTTGGGTGTTAGTTCTAGAATGTCTTGTAGGTCTTAATAGAACTGTTCAACTTCAGCTTCTTCAGTGTTACTGGTTGGGGCATGGTTTGCCTTGGAAACAAACAGAGATCATTCTGTCGTTTTTGAGATTGCATCCAAGTACTGCATTTCAGACTCTTTTGTTGACCATGAAGGCTACTCCATTTCTTCTAAGGGATTCCTGCCCACAGTAGTAGATATAATGGTCATCTGAGTTAAATTCACCCATTCCAGGCCATTTTAGTTCACTGATTCCTAGAATGTTGACGTTCACTCTTGCCATCTCCTGTTTGTCCACTTCCAATTTGCCTTGATTCATGGACCTGACATTCCAGGTTCCTATTCAATAGGAACTGTGTGGATCACAACAAACTGTGGAAAATTCTGAAAGAGATGGGAATACCAGACCACCTGACCTGCATCCTGAAAAATCTGTATGCAGATCAAGAAGCAACAGTTAGAACTGGACATGGAACCAGACTGGTTCCAAATCGGGAAAGGAGTATGTCAAGGCCGCATATTGTCACCCTGCTGATTTAACTTATATGCAGAGTACATCATGAGAAATGCTGGGCTGGTTGAAGGACAAGCTGGAATCAAGATTTCCAGGAGAAATATAAATAACCTCAGATATACAAATAATACCACCCTTATAGCAGAAACCGAAGAACTAAAGAGCCTCTTGATGAAAATGAAAGAAGAGAGTGAAAAAGTTGGCTGAAAGCTCAACATTCAGAAAACTAAGATCATGGCATCCAGTCCCATCACTTCATGGGAAATAGATGGGGAAACAATGGAAACAGTGAAAGACTTTATTTTGGGGGGCTCCAAAATCACTGCAGATGGTGACTGCAGTCATGAAATTAAAAGACAGTTGCTCCTTGGAAGAAAATTTATGACCAACCTAGACAGTATATTAAAAAGCAGAGACATTACTTTGCCAAAAAAGATCTGTCTAATCGAAGCTATGGTTTTTCCAGTAGTGATATATGGATGTGAGAGTTGGACTGTAAAGAAAGCTGAGTGCCAAAGAATTGATGCTTTTGAACTGTGGTGTTGGAGAGGACTCTTGAGAGTCCCTTGGACTGCAAGGAGATCCAACCAGTCTAACCTACAGGAAATCAGTCCTGAATATTCATTGGAAGGACTGATGCTGAAGTTGAAACTCCAATACTTTGGCTACATGATGCAAACATCTGAAACAACCCTGATGCTGGGAAAGATTGAAGGCAGGAGGAGAAGCGGATGACAGAGAATGAGATGATTGGATGGCATCACCAACTTAATGGACATGAGTTTGAGTAAACTTCGGGAGTTGGTGATGGACAAGGATGCCTGGTGAGCTGCAATTCATGGGGTCACAAAGAGTCGGACACGACTGAGTGACTGAACTGAACAGGACTCAGAAGCACTTGCCTTCAATGGAATCAGAGTTCTGCTCTTGTATTACCATGTGAAAATGTGCATGGACATAAAACCTATACTGTTCCTGTGAATGCTCAGTCTCATGTTTATTCTTCCAGACACACTCTCAGCATAATTTATTGGGAGCAGGAGCCAATGGGGTCCAGTGAGCTTCCCAGCATAAGACACGTACTTTCCTAGAGCTTCTACATATTTCTTTAAAAATAGTTTTTTCCTGAGGTCCCTGAGTTGGTTTTTAATTGTTCTTAAAAGACTTTTATCTCCAGGATTCTGGTAGCAACATGACATTTTACTTGATCATTGATTTGTCTTAAGGAGATCCTGCTTTGGGAGGTTTTGATTAAAAAGTGCCCTGTACTAAAGGGTTTCTTGATGTGTATGTAGACTTCTGATTTTTAAAATACTGCATTTCAGTTAGTAAGAAGCAAATATGTTACCTGTTTTTAAGGAAGTTTTATGTAGTATTGCAGAAAGTAGAGGCATCGATTCTTCTTGTCAATAAGATGATTGGAGTTCATCATCATGTCTGAGCATTTTTAGACTATATTGACTATAAGGAATAATCACAGAGAAAAAATTGGGTTAATGATGGACTCTTGATTCTTAATTGCTTTTGAGTCTTTTGCAAACCCAACTGAATTTATGTATATGGTTTACACTCTGCATTTCTCTCTCTTCTCTTCACAAGTTCCCTGAAATATAACACTTTAGACCTTTCTGGTCACCTTTATTTACATAAAGAAGGAATTTTTCCATTTGTGGGTAAACATGTTGCAGGTGAGTAGTTAATATTGTGTAGATTCCATGTCCCACATTTTCAGAGAGTTCTCAATTGAGAACAGAAAATTGAGAAGAGGACTCTGATAATGCCAGCCCTGCTGATTGGGAGAAAGTCTCTATACCGGTTGGGAAAGTCACTTCATGAGCCTTTGTATAGTCAGAGAGATGACCAGAGGACTGAGATTTCATGCATTTTGAAGAGAAAAGGGGCTGAATTTACTCTGTATATTTACTTTTCCCATTTTTGTCATGTTACTATTTTAAAACAAACAAGCAAAAATACCTTTGGATCCCTGCAGTAACCCATATTGTCTTGGCAACAGTAGCTAGTCCACTGGAGTCACAAAATATCAAGACAGAAAAATTAAAATGCATGTAAGGAACTTCTCTGGCAGTCCAGTGTTTAAGACTTCACCTTTTAGTGCAGGGAGTGAAGGTTCAAATCCTGGTCAGGGAGCTAAAATCCTACGTCCCTTATAGTCAGAAAACCAAGACATAAAACAGAAGAAATATTGTAACAAATTCAATAAAGACTTTAAAAATAGTCCACATCAAAAAAATCTTTTAAAAGAAAATGCACTTACTATGTCCGATGGTTCAATGCATTAGAACTGACCTTCCAGCACATGGTAAAGGAGTTGGCTTTAATTCTCTTCCTTTCTCCTGACTGAATGTAGATGGGAAAGATAGATTATAGAACTTTAATTCTTTTTAGGATGTCCTAAAATTCTTTAACGGTTTTTCTTTTGAGGGAAGCATGTTATCAACATTAAGGGGGTTGGAGCAATACCTTTCTTTGAGTGAGGTGCTCTTGTGGAGGTTGGTGGTAAGTCCAAAATCAAACTCAATCAATGGGTCAGACAAGATGTGCCATATTTTCTGTGCTATTTGAAATAGTATATAGTAGAACCTCAGTTAGCATTAAACTTAACCAGTGAGTATCTGCCAAAACTTGTGACTGCAGAATAAAGACATAGTAATGCCTATTATGGGCTTCCCTGGTGGCTCAGAGGTTAAAGTGTCTCCCTGCAATGAGGGAGACCTGGGTTCGATCTCTGGGTCGGGAAGATCCCCTGAAGAAGGAAATGGCAACCCACTCCAGTATTCTTGCCTGGAGAATCCCATGGACGGAGGAGCATGGTGGGCTACAGTCCATGGGGTTGCAAAGAGTCAGACACGACTGAGTGACTTCACTTTCACTTTAATGCCTATTATACCATCAGTTTTTCTGTACTGGCAATCACATTTATGTGGGAGCTTTCTGTTTAGTCTATTAACTACTAAATACATATATATGAAATATAGTATATGTTTTTGCTAAGTTAGGAAGTGCTAGGAAGTCCTGCATAGATTTTGCGACGCAACTACAATAAATTATGGGATAAACTCCTGTGCTTTCATCTCTTTTTTCCTTCCTTTCATTTTAAAATCTCAATATATTTTTTCTGTATTATTATATTGATATATTTTTGCTTGCTGCTACAAACTCCTATTTTTTTGGACAGAGAAGAGAAAAAAATAGTAACTGGATAAACCTGTCTTTCTCTTCCTTCCCCAGAGAAAAGAGCTGAAATATTGTTAGCCCAGATTATTAGCTTTGAAAGAGCCAGACTACTCTTTGAATTGAAGTGACCTTCTCATTTCAGAGGTCAGTATTCATCCTTCTCATTTCAGACCTGAGAAAATAGAAACTGAAGGTTATGTGATTAGATACTAGTTAACGACACCATCTGCATCCTTGATTATTCAAAACACATTTGCCAATTGGGTGTCTGGTGTCTAGAAAGCGAGGCAGCTGTAGGTGGAATTTCATACAGTGTTACAGACTAATAATGCCACTTGAAATTATTTATGTTGTTAATCATTGACAGTAAACATTGCCTCATATCATAAACATTTTTATCCTTTAGTAAAGTCAAGCTGCCACTGTTCTACATTTTTCCGTCAGGTTTTTTGTTTTTTTTTTTTTTAATAAAAGACTGTTTTCGAATAATATTTGAAAGGGGTGATGGTGAGAATGGGGAATCAAAACTGCAGATGCCAGAAGAGAACTCAAGAGAACACCCCGCTGACCAAGGTTGTTAGCCCTGAGGGGCAGGAAGAACAGAGGTGAAGTCCAATAGGGAGGGCAGTTCTGGAAGGCTGTCCCTATAGCCTTTAACCTCAAATTGCAATAACATCAATGAGAGTTAAGTAGAATTAAACATGCTCTTCTGCATCACAACCACAAGAGACTAGAAAGTGCTACTTGGAACTGAGCAGAACAGGAGGAAGAAGGAAAAGAAAAAATAATCCCACAGAAAATTGGCCACAGGCCAGTTCTCACATGCACTTGAATTTGGGGTGCATACAATCTGAGGGCAGAAAGTGAAGAGGAACTAAAAAGCCTCTTGATGAAAGTGAAAGTGGAGAATGAAAGAGTTGGCTTAAAGCTCAACATTCTGAAAACGAAGATCATGGCATCTGGTCCCATCACTTCATGGGAAATAGATGGGGAAACAGTGGAAACAGTGTCAGATTTTATTTTGGGGGGCTCCAAAATCACTGCAGATGGTGACTGCAGCCATGAAATTAAAAGACACTTACTCCTTGGAAGGAAAGTTATGACCAACCTAGATAGCATATTCAAAAGCAGAGACATTACTTTGCCAATAAAGGTCCGTCTAGTCAAGGCTATGGTTTTTCCTGTGGTCATGTATGGATGTGAGAGTTGGACTGTAAAGAAAGCTGAGCACTAAAGAATTGATACTTTTGAACTGTGGTGTTGGAGAAGACTCTTGAGTCCCTTGGACTGCAAGGAGATCCAACCAGTCCATTCTGAAAGAGATCAGCCCTGGGATTTCTTTGGAGGGAATGATGCTGAAGCTGAAACTCCAGTACTTTGGCCACCTCATGCGAAGAGTTGACTCGTTGGAAAAGACTCTGATGCTGGGAGGGATTGGGGTCAGGAGGAGAAGGGGACGACAGAGGATGAGATGGCTATAAGGCATCACTGACTCAATGGATGTGAGTCTGAGTGTACTCCAGGAGTTGGTGATGGACAGGGAGGCCTGGCGTGCTGCGATTCATGGGCTCTCAATGAGTCGGACACAACTGAGCGACTGAACTGAATTGAACTGAACTGAACAATCTGAGGGAGCCAGAGAAAGTCACGCCTTAAATTTGGTTTGACTTGATTCCCAAGTGGTGGCGTTTCTAACTCTGACAGCAGCAAATGCAAAACCCAGAGGAGGATGCATATTCATCTCAGGCCATAGGAAAACCTCACAGGCAGTCTTCAAGGTCAGTGGCAAATGTGCAGTTACAGGTAACCAAGCTCACAAGAGAGAAAGACATCAGGAGGGAGAATCAGCTGAAATAGGACAGCAGGAAAAGGCTGTATAGACTTCCAGTGTCAGATAATAAGCTGTTTTGCTTACTGGATTTAAAAAAATAATAATATTGAAAATATTTGCAGGAAACAGAAAACTATAAAAATAACATTGGTTAAGGAACAAACATTATATATATATGTGTATATATATAATAAACTGTATATATTTTATAATTTATATATATACACATACATATATGGACATCTTTTTCAGCAGGTTGGACACTAGAATACAGCAGAAGAAGCTTAGTGAACTAAACATAGCTCAGAATATATTATCAAGAATTTAGAATAGGGAGTCAAAAACATGAACTAGAGAGGAAAGAAACTTGCCTTCCTGCATCCTGCTTGGATATGTCCCTCCACTCATCAGATGCTGGCATCTCTGCCTCATGGTTTATGTTCGGATAGTACTCAGCTTTCATGGTTTAGCTGAGGCATCTTTTCCCCTGGAAACTTTTATGAGCTTTATGCTGGGCTAAGTGGTCCTTTTCTGTGCCCCATTTCACATTTCACTAAATTTAAACATGAGTTTAGTCTCCTTCATGTTGTTGTAAGTGCTTTGAGGAAGGAAATTTTGACTTAATCATTTTTGTAATTCCAGTGGTCAATACAAATGAGGGTAGAAAAGATGGGAAGAAGGATTAATAGGTTAAAAAATAATTGGTATGATATTTAACATATCTAATCTGATGGAGTGAGTGGCACAGGAAGGTTTCCTTGTCTTGGAGAGTAAAATGTTGTGAGAAAGAAAGGTTGGGGCAGAAAGAAAAGATCTTGCTTGTGGTCCTATTTGGCACTTTCTTAACATTGGTTTATTTATGAATGTGGATATGACATAGGTGTGGCCTTTGCTGTTAACACAGGAGGCTGCTTGTTCTAAATAGTTCTCTGTGAAGGACTAAATCAAACCACTTTATTGTTCTTCTGACCCTTGCCATTTGCCTCCGAGGTCTTTTGGTCCCTGTGAAAATCATGGGAACAAGGAACGTGGATACTTTGATCTGGTCATACAGAAATATAACTCCCATGAAAGTCAGGATGAGACGCTCTTGTCTAAGTTTCTATCTTTTCTTACCTTGTGCTATTCGTTACATTATCTGGCTACTGGTTTCCTTAGTAAGTAATTAGGAAGCATTAAGTAATTAACCAGGAGCAGCATAGAGCCAGTAGTGATTATCCTCAATCCCTAAGTGGAGTGCAAATTGTAGTGAAAAAAAACAAGAATTAATTTAGTGAATAGAGAAAACAGGCAGAGCATCTAACCACAACCACTAGTTAAACCATTGACCAAACAAGATCACTCTCCCTAGGCAGGGTGAAATTGAATGCCAGAAATAAACTGAATCGAATAAGTATCAAGAGCAAAACCAGAAAGCCATAGTGCAATCCTAAGATGGGGTGCAAGGCAGGATCCATATGTTCTAAATAGTAACAGGAAAAAACCCAATGCAAACATGTTTAATCAATAAAAAGGATTTTTGAGACCATAAAAAGGAAAAGAGGCAAAGAAGTGAACTAATCAGGAGAGACTAACACTAACTGATAACCTCAAAATTCTGATGATTTCACATAATATAAAATTGTTTTTCCATGCAGTTCAGTCCAGCATTCCTGGTCAAGCAACAGCCCTGGTATGCTGTCCTCCAAGTGGTTACCCAGGCTCTCCCCATTGTGGTTCTCCTCTCAGTCAGCAGATGGGGAAAGAGGAGGGAGGACCACTCGAGCAGGCTTGAAAGAGGAGACAGGGGTTTAACCCACATTCCATTGGCTAGAACTCGGCCATATGGCCACGGAGGCTGGGAAATGTAGTGACCTGTGCGCCCAGGAACAAAGGAAACACTGGCAAATGTTTAATTAGCTTTCGCCAGCTCAATGGAAGCCGAATGTTTTCTGGCTTGTTCCCAGTGAGAATAGGGCGCCTCAGTCCCTGTATTCTAAGAAAGACACTGAGATTCACTTGGAGTCACAAGCACTTCCCTGAACCGATGAACTGACCAGGGGACTATAACGGGCTTATGGCCTCTAGCCCACCTCTTGAGCTGGAGGTGGGGTCGGCTTTCCCTGAAATGTCTGGATTGTGGAGGAAATTGGAAAATATCAGGAAGACAATGTAAGTATATTAGGAAGTAGAAACAGATGGTGGTTAGTGAACTAACAGTGTCCATCTAAGGTCCTCGCCCTAAAAAAATGGGATATCAAAAAGAGATGCCAGGATAACTGAAAGATCTGGAGAAAACTCGGAGAGACACGTGACCTGGTTACTGAAACTTGTACCTGCCAGACCCTCAGGCACTGGGGATGAAACATAAGAATAGAAAGAGAACTTCAATTCCAGAATCCCACACCCCTTGATCCTGTGAAATTTTTGCTCGTTTTTAATATTCTTTGTTTTTCAAATTCAGAGCGGCTACCTGTATTCAGGACTCACCGAGTGCCACTATCTTTCCAGTTATATGTTTGGATTTTGCTGTCATCCATCCAGGGAAAGATGTTCAGGAAACTTTCCCTTTAAGGTTAGATGTGCTTTGAAATCTAGAGCATATTCCTGCAATACCATTTTGTTTCCTGAGCAAATGAGGTTTCCCACCATTCAGAAAAGCCCTGAGTGTTGACAGCCCAGAGGGGAGAGAGAAAGAGAGAGAGAGAGGAAGGATGTAAGGATGTGACAGGCATTCAGAAATAGAGTCCTGGTGATTTGGTCTCTGACTCACCACTCCACCCACAGGGGTGCTTCAGAGTGGAAATCACCGCCTTTTAGCCCTGTCAAACCTGGAAACTACACAGCTCAGAACAAGGCATCAATTCAACAAACATTTAATCTAGGGCTTATCCAGGCTCTGTTATTATGGAAGGCATCTCCCAGTGAGAGAATCAACACGTGGAAAAAATTTAAATATCATTCTTTCTCTCTCTTGCTTGCTCTTGCTCTCTAATATATATATATACATATATATATATTACATTATGTATTATATTATTATATATTATTATATTATGAGGTCAAAACCTGAATCATTCCCTGATATTTGACCCAACCTTGGCCAACCTTCATTATCTCAGACAGTTGGAGTATAGAGACATTATCTTTTCTATTATTCCAAAGAATGCCTCCTGCAATTCCTTCCTAGCCATTCCTTCTCTTAACTAGTAACCCCTCCCTCCCTGTGTTTCCACACCTGTCTCTGAGTAAGATAATTCACAGGCTTTGTAATCAGAAATCCATCATTCAACCAACAGACATTATCTCTACCCTATGTCCAGCCAGCCCAGAGGACACACTCTCTCATCACCATTCTCCAAGTTCTGCTTTTCCCTGTTTCCCAATGACCAACTTCATGACCTTTCACTTCATTGCCTTTAACCTATATTTCCTTAATCTCACATTGTCTCTGTTTCTCTCCCACTCTGCTCATTTTCTGACAAAAAGCAAAAATCAAAAGGGCATGTATGTGTTTCTAGGACAGAGACTATTTCTTACTAGTGATGAAAATTTTCAAGCACAATAAATGTGCCTAACATCTATTCAAAACTTCAGACAAATAAAAATAGCTAGTAAAATCCATAAAACCAACAGCATGCTTTTACTTTATTATGGTGCTTTTTCACATATGTTTTCCTGAAGGGGTAATATATGGTGCCCAGAGAGGTTTAGGGCTGTACAGTGCTGTGTAAAACTTGCTTTTTGAATCAGCTACACTTCCCTAAGCATCTTAATATTTTAAATTTTGCATTACAAGTCAAAATGCTACATTCAGTCAGTAGTTCAGTGCAGTTAGTAGACTGTAAACTATTTGATCATTATAGAATCACTGCAATAATTATTTGTGATTAAACTTCATTTATGTGAATTGAATATTCAAGAAGCATAATTTAACTATACCTGTGCTATGCTAAGTCACTTCAGTCGTGTCCGACTCTGTGCGACCCCATAGATGGCAGCCCACCAGGCTCCCCCGTCCCTGGGATTCTCCAGGCAAGAACACTGGAGTGGGCTGCCATTTCCTTCTCCAATGCATGAAAGTGAAAAGTGAAAGTGAAGTCGCTCAGTTGTGTCCGACTCTTAGCGACCCCATGGATTGCTATATTAGTTCAAATTAAGTTCAGCTTCATGTAATAGTTGGCCACTTTCTCTTGCAAAGGGATTTTTACAGGCAGTTTGGGGTTTTCATGGCCAAGAGTACTGAATTCATTTTAAGAACTCAGTCTCCTTCTGGTTGTTAGCTCTGTAATCTCTAAAAGTATGGACCTGGTATTCATTGTCTA
Source organism: Bos grunniens (assembly GCF_055505025.1). Lineage (NCBI taxonomy): Eukaryota > Metazoa > Chordata > Mammalia > Artiodactyla > Bovidae > Bos > Bos grunniens. The sequence goes on along the minus strand of NC_141191.1, from coordinate 26,686,887 downwards.
TGAAGGTAACTGGCGTGCCAGCCATCTCATCTATGTTCCAAGCTGGCAACAGATGAGGAAGAATAAACACATAAACACTTAATAAGGAGACTTCACCCAGAAGTGCTACACAGTATTCTCACATCTCTGTGGCAAATACCCCAACATCTGACTCAGTCAACTGCTCGTGAGAATCAGAAATGTCATCCTTTAATTGGACTGCAGTGTACCAGCCAAAAATTTGGACTCTGTTACTAAAGGAAAAGGGGAAAATTAGACTGGGTGAAGAAATTTGCATTCCCTCACACTGTCTTAAATAATAGCATGATGATTGAAAGATGTTATACCTCTTTATAATACTTTGAATTCTGTTAAAAGATAAAGCATATAAAAACCTTAATTAAAAAAAGAAGAAAACCTAGTTCAATTAGTACAGTGTATCATCAGAATTGAGATAGAGTCATAGTGTCAGGAATGCACAGATGGGCTGCATGTGAGCAGAGGTTGCTCTCAGGGATGCAGAATATTCTGGAGCAACCACAGCTTCCCATCATAACAGTGGCTCAGGAAGATCTGGGAAGTCCATTTCAGATCTTCGTGTCTGACTGCAGAATTCAGTGCAGACTACAGAAGGAAGCGGAAGGTAAGGTTCCTGTCCCCAAAGGCATTTCCATTTAGCCTGGGAAGTAAGTTCAATAAATCCTTCAACTTTTCATGTATTCAGTATATAAGAGCTCTCAATACAGTGATAGAAGACAATCCACAAGTCAATGTGTGATTTTCTTTTTTTGCCATTCAAACATATAGAGGATCAGTGAAGCTATCAGAACATTATAAAGCAACTATATGCCAATAAAAATTACTTTTAGAAAAAAGTAAAGGAAGAAGTGGTTTGTAAGAGTAGTAAATCCAGATTGCAGATTGGGGAATTAACATTCTTTGAGCTGTGCTCTGTCAGGCACTTTTCCAGGTGCTTTATGTAATCTGTGGGATAATCATTGCTATTCCATTTTTTTTTTAGATGAGGAATCTGAAGCTCACGTAAGTAGCTTCTTGTTAACAGCCAGTTAGAAGAGGGATCAGAATTGGAATGTGGGTCTCTTTCAAAATCTGTGCTCTTTCCATTACAGAATTCCACCTGGGATGGGAGTCAGGGTGGAAGAGTGTTGTATAAACGTATTGTTGTCTAAGTATCACTAGCTGGGAGGTTCTAGATGAGTTCACATTTGTATAGTCAAGATTTCACTAGCTCAAAGTCCCTACCACTCGTTGAAGAATTCTGATTTTCACCCAGTGAATCCATCTACTCTGCTATCTGCACTGGCCTCTTCCCCCTGGGAAAACTCTCCCTCACTGACCTTGACTGCTCCATGTAGACCCCCAGTTCCTCCCTCCACCCCACCATGATTCTCTCAGTGCTGACAGCTTAGCAGTTGCTTTCACTGTCAGAAGCCACCAGTCAGGGAAAATCGGTGACATCGCAGGATTGATTGACTTGCTGGAATATTTATCAGGGGCTCTGTGAGAGGGGGAGGTGAGCCAGAGCTCTGAACTTGGCTCTTACACAGAGGCAGGTGTTGGTTTAGTGAGAGGAGGCAGACAAGAAGCATGATAATTGCCAATTGTGGTAAACGCTGTGAAGAAAATAAACAGAGCCCTGTGATAGGAAATAATGACAGGCAATGGGAGGGGTGAGGGCTTCTCAGAGGACAGCCGTTTCTTTTCACAAGGCCAGCTTTTTAAAATTTGTTAATTACTTTATTTATGTATTTATTTGGCTGCCTCAGCCCTCAGTTGTGGCACAGGATCTGTTTTTTGTTGCGGGGCACAGACTCTCTGGTCGCAGCACACAGGCTCCAGAGCTCTCGGGCTTCGGTAATCATGGCATGCAGGTGTAGTTGCTTCCTGTATGTGGGATCTTAGTTCCCCGACCAAGGATCAAACCTGAGTCCCCTGCATTGCAAGGTGGATTCTTTACCACTGGACCACGAGGGAAGTCCCCAGCTTTTTTTTTTTTTTTTAAACAGAGCAGTCATTCACATGCCTTCCCTAGAGCCATCATTGCCCTCTGAATTCCATGTATGGGCACAGAATCCCAACAGCCGCCTTCATCTGTCTAGATCAGTGGTTCTGAAACTTGGTTGAGTTATCAGAATCACTGAGAGAGCTTTCATAAATACAGATTACTTGGGCTCTGCCTTTAGAGACTAGAGTTAGTTGGTTTGGGATGGGTCTCAGGCGTGAAGTTTGAAGTTCCTAGATGGTTTTAGTGTGTAGGCAAGCATGCAAATCACTGGTCTAAAGCAGGGGTCCTCAAACCACTTGAGCATGCATCAGAATCGTCTGTAGAGTCTAGTCATTGCTCTGCTGGCTGGTTTCCATTGCCTGACTCAAGATCACAGCCTGGGTGCCTCAAGAAAGTCACAGTGGCTCCTGATTTTATGATGTGTGGGTCTCATACTTAGGGCAGTGCCTCTCAACCTTTAATGGGCATATGAATCAGCTGGGGAGCTTGTCAAACTGCAGCTCTGTGTGGTTGCCACTGGCTGGCGAGGGGGGCAGGGAGGAAATGCAGAGTTGTCTTAATGGGTACAGAGTTTCAGTTTTGCGAGATGGAAAGACTTCTGGAGACTGGTCACACAACAATGTAAATAGACTTAACACTCCTGAACTGTACACTTAAAGACGTTAAGATAGCAGATTCTGTGTTATGCCTATTTTAGCGCAGTTATTTAAAAGTGCAGATTCAGTAGGTCTGGGCAAGGCCTGAGCATCTGCGTTTCTTACAAGCTCTCAAGTGATGCACTTGCAGAAGCAAAGGTTCAAGGTGTGCACCAGGATTACCTGGGAGGACCTGACTCAGTGTAGGCTCTTGATCCCCATCTCAGAGATCGTGATTCAGAGTCTGAGATGGGGCGTAGGTGTAGCTACTCTGAACACCCACTTTGAGAAATAACCTTCTATGGGCTTCACTTCCAAAGGTGAGATAGAGTGTTTACAGGTGCAAAACTGATCCTGGCGTTTTATGTCTGAAATAAAAAATTCTGAGTATTTCACAGCTTTATAAAGTGCAGTGGTTCCCATAGTTAAGTAGGCTAGGAATGGAAGAGATCTTTAGCTGCAAGACCCTCCAGAATCTAGGGTCAGGGGCAGATTGTGGGTTGATGATTCTCCTGGAGCTCCTGGAAAGTGTGTCGCCCCCAGCTGATCAAACTTCAGGGCCCCACAGTGTGCTGTACATGACTGGTATCCACGAGGCCTCCCATCCTACCACCAAACCACTCTCACATTTTATGGGTGAAAAAATAGTCTCTCTTTAATTTGAGTAATGCACCCAAGTCATAGAGCCAGGATGTGACAGAGCCAGGATTTGAAATGAGCTTTGCCTGGCAAAGATGCCCGGATTCTTTACACCATGGAGAATGGCTTTGCACAGGCCAGGAATCTGGGCCAAAAGTGGATTGCAGTGCAGGAGCACTAATTAGCATTAGAGCTGTAACCTATATGCCTGGAGAGTCCTCCATTCAAAGTACGCTTCTCCATGTGGTGATCATTTTGTATTGTACAAAAATATCAAGTCATTCTGTTGTACACCTGAAACTAATATAATATTGTGAGTCATTTATACTTCAATAAATAAAAGACAAAATGAAGCTAATATAACATTGTGAGTCAGTTATACTTCAATAAGCAAACAACAAAGTATTCTCACTGCCCCCAGCATGTGGCTTTCCACAGCAAAATTTCTATTTAGAATAATTTGCACTGAAGGGTAAATAAGGCTTAGCTTTCCCAGCAAGTAATGAAGTTTCTTAAAAGAGTAATTTGTTAGCCTAAATAGGCCCTTGGTTGATAGAAAATGTAAGAGAGGACTTCCCTGGGGGTACAATAGATAGGAGTCCACCTGCCAGTGCAGGAGATGTGAGTTTGATCCCTGATCTGAGAAGATCCCACATACCTCAGAGCAACTAAGCCACTGCACCACAACTGTTGAGCCTCTGCTGTAGAACCTGAGAGCCGCAACCACTGAAGCCAGTGTGCCCTAGAGCCCGTGCTCCAAGACAAGAGAAACCATGCAAACGATCAGTCCCTGCACTGCAACGAAGAGTAGCCCTCACTCACCGCAACTAGAGAAACCCCACGTGTAACAATGACAATCCAGCACAACCCCCAAAAAAAGTTGTAAGAGAAATTCATGGGAGAGTGAACTGGGGGTTGAATGTGGAAGGACTTTCCTCTTAGATAAGATCTTTGAAACTAAAAAGAGACCCTATGTCATCTGGTCCCATTTTCCTTTGTTTAAAGATGAGTTTCCATAAAGCAAATTGAAGTTTGAACATGGTTTCATATAGATTCTCCCAGGGCAGTTTACACAACTTTTTTCATCTAAAGCTCCTCTTCCCCTCCCCCTGTTCTAAATAGGAATTGCAGATGAGATGATTAGAACGCAGATCTAAGTATGGACTGAGCTGTATGAGTATGGACAGATTCTGTGCTGGAAATACAGACATCAAAATGAAATGCGTGGTTCCAAAAAACTCTCGCTGTCCTCTGTAGATAGCGTTGTCTTGGGTGCTAAGGCAGTTCGAAGGAGGAAGGGACACAACACCTGGAAGAGACACTCTAGCTGGATGTTGAGTGGTGACAAGCTTACCAGTTGACCAGGCTAGCAAGCAGGGGCAAGAACCTTCCAGGTAGAGAGCCAGGGAAAGGCACCTGAAAGCCAACAGCAGATGGTTCCTCCTGGAGCTGAGGAGGGTGTAAAGAGCAGCATGGTGTTCAACCAGGTGGCAGGGCTAGTGAAGTTTTAGGGAGAAGTGAAAGTGTGACTCTAACAGACATTTGCAGAGGTGTGCAACCTGGGTGAGCCAGAGGCCACTGGGATGACCACACAGCCCTGCAGAGTGCATGCACTAAGAAGGCTGAGCGCCAAAGAATTGATGCTTTCAAATTGTGGTGTGGAGATGACTTACAAGAGTCCCTTGGATTGCAGGGAGATCAAACCAGACAACCCTAAGGAAATTCAACCCCAAATATTCATTGGAAGGACTAATGCGGAAGCTAAAGCTCCTATACTTTGGTCATCTGATGTGAAGAGCTGACTCATTGGAAAAGACTCTGATGCTGGGAAAGATTGAGGGCAGGAGGAGAAGGGAGCAACAGAGGATGAGATGGTTAGATACCATCACCAATTCAGTGGATGTGAATCTGAGCAAACCGGGAGATAGTGAAGGCCAGGGAAGCAGGCGTGCTGCAGTCCATGGGGTCGCAAAGAGTGGGACACGACTTAGTGACTGAGCAACAATGACAGCAACCTCCCTAGATAACTCTACTGGCCATTTCTGTTAGAGCTAACAGTGACTGCCAGGCAGGTGTAGCATTTAGTACATGCAGCACCTTGGCAGTACCTGTTCACCTCTGAACAGGCATTAACTTTCTCCACCACTTCTTGCATCTTCCTCTCAGCCATACAAACTGTCTGGGCAGCACTGGACGAGCTTTGCAGGTTTTCTGGCAATCTCTCTGTGACCATGAACTCAGAGTAGAACACTGGTTTTTTTCCAACCTGTTTTTCAATTACTGATACTAGAGAAGTAGGAAGCTCTCCCAACACACACACAGACACACACACACAAACACACACACAAATGCAATGAACAACAGCAGCACAACATTTAGAAAAAGACTTTATATATTATTTGGCTCTCTAAATGACCTTTGCTGCATATAGAAAGATTGAGTGTTAGATTCAACTTTGTAGCTGAAGAAACTGAAGCTCAAATAGTAACTTGGTTACTATAGCTGTTTAGTGGGAAAGCTGAAACCAGAGGCATCTCTTAGCCTGCACTTTTTCATTATACCTCCTCCTAATTCCCATTTATAAAAGAACTATCTGGGACCTTCCCTGGCAGTCCGGTGGTTAAGACTCTGAGCTGCTCTTTGCAGGGATTCGATCCTTGGTCAGGAAATAAGATCTTGCATGCCATATGGCAAGGTCAAAATTTTTTTGAAAAATAAAAAAGAAATATCTGGAGAGGAAAAATGATCCATGTGGAGTTCATCATTCAACAATCAACCACACTAGTCCCTTCATTCGTGATACAAGTAAAATTCCCCTGAAACATCTTATAGGTAAAGTTTCTACTGAAACATATTTCTTTAGTCAGATATTTCTTCTTTGATTCCTGCAGCTATCCCTAAAGAAACGACCTGGAGGAAAGCAAAATTTCAACTAAAAAAGGAATCTTTTAGAAACAACTCCTGCCATTCTGAGCATTTAAGTCTCCAAAAACAATATCATAATTGATATTGTGAGCAGGTAGAGCTCAGGAGCCTTGGAATCTGCATATATCTTACAAACATTAAGATAGTATTTCCAGAAAACTGAACCAGATCATGAGGAATATATTGTACTTTATATACATGTGGCACAAAATTAATGTCCCTGGCTTTAACCTAAAAAATCTGTGTGGCAAGCAGTTCTTTTACCAAAATTACTTTGCTCTGAATCTAATCCAACTGAGAAGATGATGCCTGAAGCCTCAAATGGGAAGACATTTATTCTCTGAAAACCAGGTCTCACGTAAATAGAGGATGCTAAAACTGGAAAAGAAGGTTAACAGGTCAGGGTCTTTGCATTTCAAAAAAGAGGATTTTTAGCCAGTGGGAGACATGTTCCAGGATCAGAGAAAATCTAACTATTTGCCTTTCAAAAATTATGATATGGTTTTTGTATATCCTGATTTTATGCCATCACCAGGATTAGATTTCATTTCTAATTTGTCTGAATTGTGGTTTATCATAATTAAGTTTTGGATGGGGTAGGGGTGTTGTACTAAGAAGATGTACATCATCTAAAGAAGAATACCCCAGCTACTATTTGGACTCAGCCGTTCTTCTTCCAGGAATTCATTTTAAGGAAATATTTCAGAAGGGAAAAATGCTAATCATGCAGAGATGTGTGTAATCAGCTTTTTTTTATGTTAGCAAAAAGCAGGAATAAGCAACAATTAGACAGTGTTTAAATAAACAATGATAGCAATTCGATTTGAATAGTTTGTAACCATTGAAAATGATGCATAAAAAGCATGTAAGAAGCAATCACTTGTGAGTATTATATCTCACAATCTTACGCTTTAGCGTTTACAAATTGTGTTTATGTTATATTATCTCACTTGTGCTTCATGATAACCTTGTGAAATTGAGGCAGTTCTCCCTGTTTGCTGATAGGAAAACAGACTAGTGGAGCTGACGTGGTTTGTCTGGGATCACTCATGAAATATTCAACACACTGACCACAAGATTTAATAAACATAGGCTTATAGATCAAGATTGGAAAGACCAGATAACAAGTTGCAAATAGTTGTGCTGTTAAAGTGTTTTTCTTCTGTGGGTATATGCGTGTGTTGGGGGGTATATGTCTTTTCATGTTTTGTCTTTTTGGTAAAACTACTTTTAACACTGAATACTTCTAAGATGATTTATTCTAATCATTGACGCTAAGTTCTTCAGCTTTCTTATTAGACATCAGAATCTTGAGATTACCAATGACAGATTCTCTTTGCTTTTTTGCACATACACACTAAATCATGTTTATGGCCTGCATTCTCATACAGACAAGAAGATTCTCTGGGATGGCCAAACACGTGGCTTTTACATCTTGCTTACCTTTTATGTTCCCAACTCCAATACTGCCATGGCCACCGGGGAGCCCAATTCCACTGAATTTTGCTTGAGACATTCTCTTATATACCCACTAAAGTAGTTCCTCTGTGAGAATCAAGGCCTTGAGTCCTTCGGGGTTGGAAGTTTTCAGATTTCTGGAAAGGTGTTCTGTAGTAGTCAGAGTGATTTAGTGGTTACATGTGGTCAAGCTTTCAGCTTGTGTTCCTGTTTTAATATTACAAATCCCTCATCCTCAATATTTTGTTCCCTCTGTTTCTCTTTGTTCTCTTTGAGTCTGAGTGTCCTTTCTAAGATCTAAGCATTTTCCACTGGGAATGTTCACTCCGATTCAAACATCTCCAAAGCTGGATAAAGTTGCACACAAGACAGGATCAGTGTTCTCCTTCTCAACACAGAAACAGATGTTTACTTCTGTGGAGATCATCCTTTTTCTGGTTCAGCAGGAACAATTTCTGTTGAAAAGTCTTCTTTAAAGTGTTACTGCCTGGCTGCGACTTGATTGTAAACTACAAATATGATCAAAGCAACTGAAATCCCCAAGTAGTTTTCAGTTACCAGTGGGCATTCAGGGCATACGATTTGTATGGTGTGTGTATGTGTGTGTGTTTAAATTCTCAGGTCTGATGGACTGAGAATACTTTGCAAGATCCCAGTTTGAAAAACATTGCTGTAAACCTACAGCCTTTGGGCCACAGCCCCCTTTCTCTCCTCCCTTTCAGAATCGAGCTTTCTGAAAGAACTGTCCACACACATCATCTCCACATCTTTCTCTGAAGCATTCTGGCATAAACCCCTCCCACTCCACTGACTCTATCCTTCCAACAACTCCTTTGGAGAAATTGATGGCATATCCCTTAAGTTATCACATACACTGTCCCTGGGTCATCCACCCATAATGACAGATGGAAATTGATGATAAATAACTCACCCTTCACGGGGTGACAGCTCTGAGATGCATATTCTTCACTATTTCTAAAATTTCTAATCTCCTGAGAGATTAAATTTCAATTGCCCACAGCATGACTTCCTTGACAATATACCGTCTTGTTTGTTTTCTTCTCTTCCTCATTTCCTTAACACTGTTTCTTGGGATCACCCTGCCTAAATAAATGACTTGCATTCAAGGCCTTGTTTCAAGATCTACTTTTGGACAATCCCCAAGTAGGACTCCATATTTCTTTTGGGAAGTAGTTACTTTGCAATGTGGAACTGTGGGGCTACTTGTCTTCCCATTGGGTAAACCCAAGCAGAAGGCCGGAAACCCAGGTGACATGGTGTGTATACGAGCTGTGTATATGAGGCATGGCTTCTAAGAGGATGAAGCAGCACAGAGGAGGTTGGGAGAGTGCTTCTGGAGGAAATGGGATACAACAAATAGAACATAATCAGCACAGCACTGTTAGAGGCAGACAGGCTAGCCTACCATGCTTTTTCGATGGAATTCTCTGTGGCCATTGGATTATGTTGTGTCCTAGGACTTGTTAGGCCTACATGTGTTTCCTGATTTTTCTATAATATTGAATAGACAGACTTTACTTTTGCAAGAGGGATAAAGATTAAAGATAATATATATATCAAAAGATGAAAATCATGCTTTTAAATAAAGTGATTCTTCTTTATAAAAAGTACACATCATAAACATGTGACTCAAAAGAGCCTAAAACTCTAATCTGGTCTTCATTTGGGGTCCATTGTGATTAACCTGGGTCTCTATAATTAGCATGTATGTGTCTCTGTGTGATAGTATCTCAGTGTTTCTGTTTAGGGCCCAGATGAGAAAACAAGCAAAGCTAGTGATATTGCCATTACATTGCTGAACAGGATCATTTACAAAAGCCATGTAGAATTTACGAAAATTCTGCTTAGACAAAGCAATAGCAAAATACAATTTCAAGTCTAGTTCAGTTTTAAATATATTTTGTTTAACTCTTCAGGATAGACAAATTTGAATGTCTGGCCATTGAAGGAAAAAGACCAAGGAGGAAACAACACAAAGGATATTTGTTAGAATACATATTGTTAATCCCTTCCCTCCTCAAAAGAGTCATTCTTTCACTTAAAAAAAATAATTATTGTTCATCTGATACCAGAATTCCCAGCAAGAATCAGGCAGGATCTTGTTCTTTCCATTGTGTGGTCCCTCTGTTCATTACGCAGTCCCCACAGTAGATTTTTCTCTCCCTGCAGTTATCCACTGGCACACACGGAAAAATCAGAGTACTGTTAACATTTGGTCTGGATCAAATAAATGCTTTGGAGTTTTTAAAAATTGTGGTAAAATATATATAAGTGAAATTTACCACTTTAGATTTCGCTGTACAGTTGATTAGCATCAACTACATATACAGAGTTGTGCAGCCATCTCCACTGTCCATCTCCAGAACTTTTTCGTCTTCTCCAGCTGAAACTCTGGACCCAACAAACAATAACTCCATCATTCCCTGCCCCTACTCTCACTCCAGTCCCTGGAAACCACCACTCTACTTTCCATTTCTATGAATTTGATGATCCTACATACCCCATACAAGAGAATCACACAATATTTATGCTTTTGTGCCTGGGTTATTTCATTTAGCATCATGTCTTCAAGATTCATTCACATTGGCACTTGTGTCAGAATTTCCTTCCTTTTTAGGGATGAATACTATTCTGTTTTTTAATACAAGCCACATTTTGTTTATCCATTCATCTGTTGATAGACCCAGGTTTCCCACCTTTTGATTATTTTGAATAATTCTGCTATGAACTTTATCATGTACAGGTATCTATTGTATATACAAATATCCAAGTCCCTACAAATTTGATTTTTAATAGATTCCTAACCCATTCAGCACGTGATGTGTATTCAAACAATATCAAGAGGCTTCTTTTTCAAGAGATTAAAGAGCTCCAGAGACTTTACCAAGAATTCATACATTTGAAATATTTTCCTAATTTTGAAATGTAGTTAAACCAAAGGAAATCAAAGTGCAGCTTAATGACTAGATATAAATATCAAATATCATAACCACTGTAATACATCCTGCATGTATACATCTCCTTTTATAGATATTGTCTTAGTTTCCTGAAACTGAACATAAAGACATGAAAACGTGGGGGGCTAAATTGATTACAGTGCTCTTGTGTATGCATGCTCAGTTGTGTCTGACCTTTTGTGACCCAGTAGACTGTAGCCCACCAGGCTCCTCTGTCCATGGGATTTTCCAGGTAAGAATACTAGAGTGGATTGCCATTTCCTCCTCCAGGGGATCTTCCTAACCCAGGGATTGAACCAGTGTCTCCTGCATCTCCTGCATGGGGAGGTGGATTCCTTATCACTGTGCCACCTGGGAAGTCCCTAGAGTGCTCTTAGAATGATACTAAACTCCAGTGAAAATTACTTACCACTGATTTAAACTCTTCAAACTTACTTCTGTGGGTTTCAGGAAACTTAGTCTTCTTAAGTTTAAAAGTGGACTTAAAATATTTCCAAACTCAGCTGCTATCCCTTGCATCTGGGAATTTTGAGAGCGATTTTGTCTTGGCTTCAAATACCATCAAACTTTCTCCTCACAACCTAAGTGAGGTGTTTTCTGTAAACACCACAACTACATTCTCCTGTCACAGGGAGATACAAATAAAACAGATGGTCTGTTGCACATCAGCCCACATGACCCCAAATAGTGATTCTTATTTTGAAACCTATGGAGAAGAGATGTTTAGTGGAGCGAGTGAGTATGTAGCTCAAGCAAGCTTTTAACTGTAAGCCTCTGGCACTAGTCCTTGCAACACCAAGCTCAGACTGTTGCTAGGTAACCATTTTGAAATGGATACCTAGCGACTATTAACTGCCATCCTTCCTTTCTGCCCCATTATTCTATAAACAGACTTGTAATTGCTAAATCCAGTGTAACATCAGAAGTCCAGGGCAGGAGCTAGGGGGAGAAAGAGATTTTAGACTATTAGTGCCTATTTATGGAAATACTTGAGAAACATATGTCAATCATGAATGACTATATTATTATTTCTACTGTTTTAGACCACAGACTTACCACTTTCCAAACCAATGTGTTAGTATTTTAGTTTTGTGTTGCTTTGCATTTTAATTTATTTTTTATTTTTGCCTTTTATTTGCTTCAAAATCTTTTTTCCAGTTTTATTGAAGTATAATAAAAATTGCATAGTTGAGGTGCACAATGTGATGACTTCATATTAATGTATGTTGTAAAATGATGATCATCATAGTCAAGTTGATTAGCATTCATTACCTCACATGGTTACCTTTTTTTTTTTTTTCATTTTTCCCCTCTTCCCACCTCCACTCTGGCAACCACCTGTTTGTTCTCTGTACCTGTTTCTGTTTAGTTATGTTTGTTGATTTGTCTTGTTTTTTAGATTATACTTATATGTAAAATCATATGGTATTTGTCTTTCTCTGTCTGACTTATTTTACTCAGTTTAATACCCTCTAGGTCCACCCATGTTGTTGCAAATGGCAAGATTCTTTCTTTTTTGTGGTTGAGTAATGTTCCATTGTATGTGTATATATACATATACATATATATATATATGTATATATATCACGTCTTTTTCCATTCATCTACTGATGGGCATTTAGATTGCTTCCATGTCTTGGCTGTTGTAAATAATGCCGCGATGAATATAGGCATGCATGTATCTTTTCAAATTACTCTTTCTGTTTTCCTTTAAAAAATACCCAGAAGTGGAATTGCTGGATTGTATAGTAATTCTGTTTTTAGTTTTTTTGAGGGACCTCCATACTGTTTTCCATAGTGGCTTCACCAAATTTACATTCCCACCATGTTGCTTTAACTTTTAAAGGTTATGCTTAACATTTCTCTCAAAATCCAGTAAGTACATAAATTTGATATAAAAGAAATAAAAACTAAATTTGTACTGTCCTTCAGCTCATTTAAAAATGCTTTTGTGAAGATGATGCATTCATGCAAATTATGTTCCCAATTATTACTCCATTCATGGGCATAATCTTGTGAGCAGGAGTCCACTCTATGTCCCCCTTTCATTGGCTAGAATTAGGTGCTTAAGAAGACCACAGAGTGCCTTAGAAAGAGAGTTATATAGTGAAAAGTTATGTACCCTCACCTTGTGAGGGATTCAGGGATTGGTGGAAGGATATAAGGTAGGGAGGAAAAGATACAAGTAAAATCTATATTAGTTGGGATTAGATTCCTTTGTGACATTCAGAACAAGAGTGGGTTAAATAAGGCAGAAATATCTTTGTCATTCCATGTCAATTCAGCTAGTATGGTGGCTCCACAGTCACGAGAAGATGAGTTTCTTCTGACCTCAACCCTGTCTTCCACCTTGTCCCAGGTGTGGGTTCCTGCTGGACATGGTGCCCCACTGTGCTCAGTGGAAGTTTCACATCCCACTTCCAACTAGACCACAATGTTCATGGACAGTTTCTTTTGCCTGTAGTCTGACAGACTCCACTCACTGCCAGAGTTACTTAGATTAACACTTGATTCCCGGCTACCCTCTCCTCCCGCCAGGAGGCTGCTTTATACATTTAATACAGATAAATTGTTTTGTCAATGCTGTGTTCTATCTAAGGATCTCTCACCCTCCTCTAAACGATTTATAAATTTGAATATACTATGATTCACTCTTTGTGCTATAAATATAAAATTCTGTAAGCTTTGTTACATATAATTTTAAATATTAATAACATATACTGTTTTGATATTTTAATATGTATAATAATTTAGTCTAGTAATTTAATATATTATGTATAATAATTTACATTAAAATAGATTATGCTATGCTATGCTATGCTAAGTCACTTCAGTCGTGTCCAACTCTGTGCGACCCCATAGGCAGCAGCCCACCAGGCTCCCCCATCCCTGGGATTCTCCAGGCAAGAACACTGGAGTGGGTTGCCATTTCCTTCTCCAATGCATGAAAGTGAAAAGTGAAAGTGAAGTCACTCAGTCATGTCCGACTCTTATCGACCCCATGGATTGGAGCCTAACAGGTTCCTCCATCCATGGGATTTTCCAAGCAAGGGTACTGGAGTGGGGGTGCCATTGCCTTCTCCGAAAATAGATTATAAACCACAGCAAATAGTTTGCTTAGCGTTCCACAGCTGTTAAGTGGCAGAGCTTGAATTCAAATCCAGATGAGTGAATCTTCAAAGCCTCCACTCCTTCTACCATGCCAGTCTCTGTCTCCAAGAATCTGAAATCTGAATCTTCTCATGTGATGGGGAAAACTTTAGATGTCCCTATGTAGAGTTGCTTGCTCTTTCCCATATATTGGCATAACACTTTCTAGATACCAGGTCAGGCCTGGAGAATGGCTGTGAAAGGTTGTTTTTTGTTGGTTTTTTTTTTTTTTTTAGAATTGCCAAGTGTCATTGGATGAAAACAGCACATTGGCAGTTGATTTGGTAATAGATCAATGAAAGGGCACAGACCTGTCAAAGCTGTGGATAAAGCCTCATTAGCGGTCAACTGTAAAATCCCATTCCATCACACATATCTCCCCCTTGTTGTATTAATATGTCGGACCTGTCAGTACCTATTTGCAATCTCTGCTACCTCCAGCTGACCAGCAACTAGCTGATACTTTGTTTATCCATCGCTTGCCACCTTATTACCCAGCTGTGCCCTCTCACCTCACATGTTGTAATGTACCTGGTAAAGTTGCTCCCCTTCTGTTATGATTATGGCTGTGGAGGCTGAAAGAAGGTGGAACTGGCTCAGTGGCAGAAGAGAACATGAGCTTTGTGTCAAAAGTTTTGCAGTCCAAGGAAGAGAACAAATGCCTTTTTCATAGAAACTCAGCTAAAATTCAAAATGAACCTCACTGTATTTTTCTCTGCCCTGACCTGCCATACCAATGCTTTTTATGGTGGAGAGCATTAATCCATTAATGGTCTTTATCCATTCCTCATTCTTCCTTGGTAGAAAATCGTTCAGTGATACCAGGCTCATGGCTGTCCAGAATAATGTTTTTCATACTCTCTGGAAAAGCACTCTATTGATGCAGTTGCCTCCCACAGGAGTGAAGGTTAACAACAATTCTGAAACTGCTATACATGTGTACCAGAATTGAACAGTTAAGTAAATAGACATGGATGGTGAGAAATAGTTTTTCCTCTGTTGTAGCAAGGGAAGTTGGCTATACTGATCTATGTGGTAATGGTTTGAGGTGAAAGTATCTATATGATTTCAGGTTTAGATTAATATACATACAAATAGTTATGTATAGAAATACTGAAGGATATGTGTCAATACATGAGTTAGTATACATATATATAGTTCCTCTTTCAGCTGAGAAGCAAAAACACTCCAGTAGCAATGAGCACATTTATCACCCAGATCTTGATTTCTAATACCATCCTCCAATAAAAGGAACTGGGGCATCTCAAGAAATGTCTCATCCTAAGACTGTGGCAGAAAATATGCAAGATGAACTTGGAGCATCTTATAGAGCCAGAAACTGAAGAAGTGCTGAAGAAAAACCACAATGAAGGGCCATGTCAAAGAAACAAGGAGCCAACTGAAAGGTTCCCTGTGGTCAGAGCTGGAAAACTTGAGCAAGAAATTTAAAAGTGTTTACATCAACAGAGGAATGGATAAAGAAGATGTGGTACATATATACAGTAGAATGCTACTCAATCATAAAAAGGAATGAAATTGTATCATTTATAGAGATGTGGATGGACATAGAGACTATCATATAGAGTGAAGTAAGTCCAAAAGAAGAAAATCAGATATTGTATATTAACCATATATGTTGAATCTAGAAAAATGATATAGATCATCTTATTTGCAAAGTAGAACTAGAGACACAGAGAGCAAACATCGATGCCAAAGGGGAAGGGGGACGGGTAGGATGAACTGGGAGATTGGGATTAACATAGACACACTACTATGCATAAAACTGATGACTAATGAGAACCTACCGTACAGCACAGGAAACTCTACTTGGTGCTCCGTGATGACCCACGTGGGAAGCAAATCCAAAAAAGAGGGGAGACATGTATGTATACATATGGCCGATTCACTTTGCTGTTTAGCAGAAACTGACACAGCAGTATAAAGCAACTACACTCCAATTTTTTTTTTTAATTAGAAGTATTGGATTATAACTAAAAGTGTATTTCAAAAAAAAACCCATTAGTCTGTACAAATACAGAAAATGACTGAATAAATAGGATCTTCAAATAATTTATGTAGATAATCCACCCTCAAGGAGATGGATCATAACTCCCTACTCCTTAAGTGTGAACTATGCATTGTGACTTCCTTGTGAAGGCTACAGAATGGAAAAGTGGGAAAAGAGGGCAAATTGTAAAGTTACCATAGTGGAATCTGACAAATGTTACCTCAGCCAAGAGATTAAGGGTAACATTAATAATGATAACCCATGCTGATAGTTTATGTTCTTGACATGATATGATGAAAATGGCATTCTACTACCTCTGGGATCTTCCTCTTAAGAACACTTAGCCCCAGGGGAATTCCTTGGTGGTCCAGTGGCTAAGACTCCATGATCATAATGCAGGGGGCCTGGGTTCAATCCCTAGTTGGGGAACTAGATCCCACATGCCACAACAAAGATCAGAGATCCTGCATGCCACAACTAAGACCCAGTGAAGCCAAATAAATAAATGAAAATATATTTTTTAAAATGTCCTTAAAAAAAGAACACTTAACCCCAGTCTAATGAGAAAAATAAGAATTAGACAAATCTCAATGGAGGGACGTTCTATTTATTCCTCAAAACTGTCAAGTTCACCAAAAAGAAAGTCTGAGAATCTGTCACTGTCAACAGAAGCCTAAGAAGATATGATGATTAAATGTATCCAGGACAAGGTCTTAGAACAGAAAAAAGACAGTAGGAAAAACTAAGGAAATATGAAAAATAGGGATGATAGTTATTAATAATATGTCAATATTGTCATGATAGTATTTCATTACACTAATTGTAACAATTATACTAATGTAAAACAGTAATAGGGAAGACTGGGTGTGGGATACATAGAAACTCTCTGTACTCTTTGTAATTTTTCTGTAAATATAAAACTGCTCCTGGGCTTCCCTGGTGGGTCAAAAAAAGTGGTTAAAAAAAAAAAATCCATCTGCCAATGGAGGAGACTAGGTTCGATCCCTGAGAAGATCTTCCCTGGGAAGACCCCACATGCCACAGAGCAGCTGAGCCTGTGTGCCACAACCATGGAGCCTGTGCTCTAGAGCCCAGGAGCCACAGTTACTGAAGCCCAAGCGCCCTAGAGCCTGTGCTCCACAACAAGAGTGAAAGTTCAAGTCATTCAGTCCTGTCTGACTCTGCGACCCCGCGGACTGTCCATGGAATTCTCCAGGCCAGAATACTGGAGTACGTAGCCTTTCCCTTGCTCCAGGGGATCTTCCCAACACAGGGATTGAACTGGGGCCTCCCACATTGCAGGCGGATTCTTTACTAGCTGAGCTATCAGGGAAGCCCACAACAAGAGAAGCCATTGCAATGAGAAGCCCATGCACCACAACCAAGAGTAGCCCCTCGTTCTTGGCAACTAGAGAAGCCTGCATGTAGTAATGAAGACTCAGCACAGCCAAAATAAATAAAAATTTAAAAACTGCTCTAAAACAAACTGTTTATTTTTAAGATAATGATACATGAAAAGTACTTGGTACATTGTAAGCGTTCAGTATGTGTGTGTTGACCTGTTGTTTCGTCGCTCAATTGTGTCTGACTCTTTGCTACCCCCATGGACTGCTCTCGCCAGGCTTCCCTGTCCTTACTATCTCCTGGAGTTTGCTCAAATTCATGTCCATTGAGTTGGTGATGCCATCCAACCATCTCATCCTTTGTTGCCCTCAATCTTTCTCAGCATCAGAGTCTTTTCCAGTGAGTTGGCTCTTGGGATCAGGTGGCCAAAGACTGGAGCTTCAGCATCAGCCCTTCCAATGAATATTCAGCATTAATTTCCTTTAGGATTGACTGGTTTCATCTCCTTGCAGTCCAAGGGAATCTTGAGAGTCTTCTCCAGTACCACAATTCAAGAGCATTTTGGGGCTCAGCCTTCTCTGTTGTCCAACTCTCATTTCCCTACATGACTACTGGAAAAACCATAGTTTTGACTATGTAGACTTACTGGTAATGTGTCTCTGCTCTTTGATATACTGTCTCGGTTTGTCATAGCTTTTCTCCCAAAGAGCAAGAGTTTTTTCATTTCATGGCTGCAGTCACCATCTGCAGTGATTTGGGAGTGATAGCTTATGGTGAACAGTGTCAGATTTGTGATCTCTGAAGATTTAGCTTCAGGACCAGGGACCAGGCTTGATCACTCAAGAGCTTTTGCGTAGCAGAGTTTTATTAAAATATGAAGAGGGACAGAGAAAGCTTCTGACATCGACATCAGAAGGGGGACAGAGAGTGCCCCCCTCACTAGAGTTAGCAAGGGAGTTATATACTTTTTTAATTAGTTCTTACAATAAATCAAAAGAATGTCTCAATTTTGTAAAGATCTTACTAGACTCACTCCTATAATTTACATTCTAAGATAACAGGATTAGTTAGAAGGTTTTTAGGAAGGAGAAACTGTCCTCAAGCAGGATACATTGTTTTATAATCCTTGCTGCTGCTGCTGCTGCTGCTAAGTTGCTTCAGTCCTGTCTGACTCTGTCCAACTACATAGATGGCAGCCCACCAGGCTCCCCTGTCCTTGGCATTCTCAAGGCAACAACACTGGAGTGGGTTGCCATTTCCTTTTCCAATGCATGAAAGTGAAAAGTGAAAGTGAAGTCGCTCAGTCGTGTCTGACTCTTAGAGACCCCATGGACTGTAGCCCACCAAGCTCCTCCATCCATGGGATTTTCCAGGCAAGAGTACTGGAGTCGGGTGCCATTGCCTTTGTACAGAGTTTAAACTGAGTAGTTTGTTGTGTAATCATCAGTTCCGGGATTAAAGAAAAAAACATTTTATGTGACTAAGACAAAGGAATGTAGAGAACAAAAAAAAGACACATTTGTCCTTTTCTCCTTCTTGAGAGCCCTAGACCCCTCTCTCCTCCTCAGGGACCCCAGACTTTCTATCAACCTGCCTAGGAATTGACTCTCTCAGGAGCCCAAGAAAATAAAGTCTGTCATTGTTTCCATTTTTTCCCCATCTATTTACCATGAAGTGATGGGACCAGATGCCATGATATGAGTTCTTTCAAAGTTGAGTTTTAAGCCAGCTCTTTCACTCTCCTCTTTCATCTTCATCTAGAGCCTCTTTATTTCCTCCTCACTTTCTGCCATTAGGGTGGTGTCATCTGCATATCTGATGTTATTGTTAGTGTTGACCTGATCTTGTTAGTGTTATTAGTATTAGTATTGTTTGTGCTGACCTGAGCTTGTTGTATTGTTGGTACAGTTCCCCAAACTGAGGGAACAAATATCTTCCCTGCCATGGGAACTCTGTATAGTGAGACCGCATTTTTGGAATTTCTCCAAATTCCTGCAGAGTTAGTTCTTCTCCTGAGAGGGTGTATAGAACATGTTTTCATAAAGAAAACAAACAGCCTTTTTTTTTTTTTTTTAATCATCCAGAGTCTGGAACAAATATGGACTTGAACACCAGAGAGTAGGGAGTGACATATGAGCACAAAGCTTATGTTGAAACTGACTCACTTCTCAGAAGATAACAGAGTTGCAATGTCCTGATTAGTCACACCCCCTACTCTACTCTAATGGTGATTACAAAAGCCATACTGTTTTTATGGGCGACACCCAATGAGCCAGACTGAACAGGAGGAATTAAGGGAGTATTTAAATAGGAGTGCCGAATAATGACACCAGCCTAGTTGCTTCAGAGAATTTATACCAATTTCAAGCCCAGCAACTTGGAGCAAAGTGGGGGAAACCAACTCTTTGAAGGAGCTTAAGTAATCAAGTGACATGAAACACAAGATGCAGAGGGACTCAAGATCCAGACAGTTCTGGAAGCACCCAGCAAGATGAGCCACTGAGAGAGACAGGGTTTCTCATCCTAGCTTTTAGGGACCTAAGCTCATGTACTTTTCCATGCTGATTTCTTTTTTTTGACAAATCATTTCTTTTTCACTAATTATTTCCTCATTTGTTTCCATTTTTCTCTGTTGCCTTTGCTCCATTCATAATCGAGCAAACCAAATAAGTACCAAGTGTAAGAAGTTGACAGAAAACAAATGAAAACCATATATGCTTTTGTGGTGGAGGGATCTTCATTGCTAAATGTAATGAGTGTGTTACAACAGGGTTCTGTTTTACTTGAAGCTGTAGGTATTAGAATGGGTAGAATGTTCAGACATGGGAAACAAACATCATCTTCTTTCTGCCAGTGAGACTGATTGATGATGAAGGCATAATGTGTCCAAAATACAAGTAAACACATTTGGAGTGAATTTTGTTTATTACTAAGAATGATTTTATAAACAGTTTATATCATACAAATGGCTGTTTTGATCCTGTGTGGCTCACGTAGCATGTCAAAATTTTGACTACTATTAATTGTATCTCACATTTCCATAGCTTGACAGTTTTAAGAAGTGTTTCAGACACTTCATCACCGTTGGTGTCACCTTGACATCTGTTTCATTTTAGCTCAAGGTAACTTAAATCTTAGAAATGTATTTAAAACTAGATCCTTCTAAAAAACAAAACAAAACCCCAGGATGAAGAATACTGTAAGATGTTAACCATTTCGTAATAATTTAAAATATGTAGTGTGAAAGTGAAAGTCGCTCAGTCGTGTCTGACTCTTTGTGACCCCATGGACTATACAGTCCATGGAACTCTCCAGGCCAGGATACTGGAGTGGGTAGCCATTCCCTTTTCCAGGGTAAAGTATGTAGAATTACACAGAAATCTAGAAACCATTACATCATGGTCCTCTGGCTTTGTCTCCTTCCTGGAGTCCATTCTTAGGTCATATCAGAAGATCCCTGAACTGAGGCTCTTCTACAAAAGTCTCCATTTGGCTGCACTTCAGAAGTTTCTATAAGGAAGCCACACCTTGGATAAAATAAATCAGTATCTCTGAGAGTAGGGTCCAGTTATCAGTATTTGTAAAATTTTCAGGTGATTCTAAAATACAACCAGATTTGAGAACCACTGTCCCTATACAAAGGAGAAGGAAATGGCAACCCACTCCAGTATTCTTGCCTAGAGAATCCCGTGGACAGAAGAACCTGGTAGGCTGCTGTCCATAGGGTCGCACAGAGCCGGACACGACTGAAGCGACTTAGCATGCATGGGTGCATTGGAGAAGGAAATGGTCTTGCCTGGAGAATCCAAGGGACGGAGGAACCTGGTTGGCTGCTGTCTATGGGGTCACACAGAGTCGGACAAGACTGAAGCGACTTCGCAGCAGCAGCAGCAGCAGTCCCTATTCAAAAAGGAACCGCTTGATGAAAAATGAGATTGTGTGGCCCTCCGGCATACAGAATTTTGAGGTCCCATCATTTCTAATAATGTTTGAAGAATCAAAAGCAAAATTAGACTTTGAGAAATTCTTTTACAGATAGTGCATAAAAAGCTTTCTCTGTGTTTGTAATTGATTTGGGGTGGTGGAAGCATTTTAAAATTAAATGAGGGATGGGCATAATGAAACTAATTGGTAATTACTTGTAGACCATATATTTTCTGCTAGGGCAGCAGCTTGCTTTGTTGGAATTACTGGCTACAGATTAAGGAACAAGATCTTGAAAGAACATTTACAGTAACTGAGTCACCTGCTGTCACAACAAACTGATTTCTTACCTGAAAGGCTTTCAAACTCAGGAATAGTAAATGCTTTTAAATGAGTCGTAACAAGCATAAGATGTAGATAAATGACTTTGGGGAGTCGGTTGCTCAAGACTGAATATCCAAAATTCTTCTCTAAATCTAGCTCTGACATTGATTCACTCATTGATCTTTTGGGATTTAGTTTTTTTATGCTTTCATTTTCCCAGCTATAAAACAGAGTATTAGCATGTGTTTCATGGAAGTATTAAAAAATTATTTATAATGTACTTTAAAGATGAAAAATACATGTAATTAACTTCCATGAGAGTTCCCATAGAAGCTGCTGAAGATATGACTAAAGCTCATTGTTCAAGCTGAAAGTTAGACTCTTAAATGCGTGCCTTTTCAACTCTTTGTCCATTCATTGATTCAACAAATATTCAATTGTGACCGACCATGTGCCAAGGCTTAGGTTACTCAGGGATGAAAAAAATCCCCTATCCTCATGAAGTTATAGTCCTGTGTGGGGAAACAGAAAACAACCAAACATATCCAGGTAAAGATAAGTGCTTGAGGAAGGGGTAGAAGGAGATGGGTAAAGAGATAGAGTTAAACATGGTAGGAATGTGGATCCAATTTGGTTAGAGAAGGTCTCTAGGGAAGGGAACAAGAAAAAATGCAGGAAGGAATTTCATGCAAACGTCTTAGGAGAGAGATTTCCAAATAGAAGGATTCATTAGTGGACAGGGTTCCAGATCTTCAGGAATGATACAAAGGCCATCACAAGTGGGATGGAGTGAGTGGGGAGATACTATTTTAAATTAGTATTAATCCATGCATTATCTGAGTCAAAGTAATACTATACTTCTTTTCCAAGTATACAATGATGGTTTACAGATTACCATAGGAACTCCAAAAACATAGACCTAAACATTCTTTTCTCTTCTTCTCTCCTTCCTTCCCTCCTTCTTTCTCTTTCTTCCTTTCTTCTAGTTTTATTCAGATATTAATATAATTGACATACAGCACTGTATAAGTTTAAGGCATACAACATAATGATTTGACATAGATACATCATGAAATGATTATCACAGTAGGCTTAGTGAACATTCATCATCTCACAGAGATACAAAATAACAGAAAAAGAAAAAAATATATTTTTCCTTGTGATGAGAATTCTTAGGAATTACTCCCTTTAACAACTTTCATATATAATATACAGCAGTGTTCATTATATTTATCATGTTGTACATTATATCCTTAGTATTTATTTATCTTATAGCTGGAAATCCTTTTTTTTAGTCAAATACTTATTAGTATTCATTATTTCCTAGATTAAAAAGGTAAATTTTGTTCTCAAGCAGTATACTGTTTAGAGAATTATATACCAAAGTTTGCTCTCAGATGAAACTAAATTAAATTAGTATTAAGTTTGTGCTAGCGTTTAGACAGATTCTATGGTGATGTTACACTTTTTAAAAAAATTCTAGCCAAGTTACATAATAAGAAAAAAGTGACTTCTAAAAAATAATGACATTGGAATTAGACTCCAAAAGACTAATTTTTAAAATTTTCTCTATGATCTCAAACAATCCACTCTATTTTTTGATTAGGCTGAAGGATTATTCAGAAGCACACAGTGAATGCTTTCTAGAAGTTATATCTTGTAGAATATAGTACTGACAAAGGAAAACATATTAACAGGTTTATCAGAATAATAAGAAAACATCCGAAAGATATTGAATATTTTAGGCAAACCAAAATGTATAGATAATAACGTAATGGATAACACGTTTTGGTTAAAGATAATCTGTAATCTGTGTTTTATTTCATTTATATAAGATGAAAAGCAATGCCTGCTTAAATAACTTGGTCTTTTTTTCTCTTTCTCTTTTTTTAAAAAAATTTAAACAACTCGTGGCCAAAACTGTATCCAGTATTACCCAGATGACAAATAACATATCATTTTATCTGTAAATATTACATTCTGTACCTTGAAAATTGGCTTAGTCATTCAGTCATATCTGACTCTTTGCTACCCCATGGACTGTAGCCCACCAGGCTACTCTGTCCAGGGATTTTCCAGGCAAGAATACTGGAGTGGGTTGCCATTCCCTTCTCCAGGGCATCTTCCTGAACCAGGGATCAAACCTGGGTCTCCTGCATTGCAGACAGATTCTTTACCACCTGAACCACCAGAGAAACCTGTACCTTGAAAGAAAGTGAAAAGTGAAGTGCAAGTCACTCAGTCCTGTCCGACTCTTTGTGACCCCATGCACTATACAGTCCATGGAATTCTCCGGGCCAGGATACTGGACTGGGTACCCTTTCCCTTCTCCAGGGGATCCCCAGAGATGGAACCCAGGTTTCCCACATTGCAGGCAGATTCTTTACCAGCTGAGCCACAAGGAAAGCCCAAGAATACTGGAGTGGGTAGCCTATCCCTTCTCCAGGATATCTTCCCGACCCGGGAATTGAACCTGGGTCTCCTGCATTGCAGGCAGATTCTTTACCAACTGAGCTATCAGTTCAGTTCAGTTCAGTCACTCAGTCGTGTCTGACTCTGTGACCCCATGAACCACAGCACACCAGGCCTCCCTGTCCATCACCAACTCCTGGAGTCCATCCAAACCCATGTCCATTGAGTTGGTGATGCCATCTAACCATCCCATCTTCTGTCGTCCCCTTCTCCTCCTGCCCTTGATCTTTCCCAGCAACAGGGTCTTTTCAAAGGAGTCAGCTCTTCGCATCAGGTGGCCAATGTATTGGAGTTTCAGCTTCAACATCAATCCTTCCAATGAACACCCAGGAGTGATCTCCTTTAGGATGGACTGGTTGGATCTCCTTGCAGTCCAAGGGACTCTCAAGAGTCTTCTCTAACACCACATTTCAAAAGCATCAATTCTTCAGCACTCAGGGAAGCTCAAAAAGATAGTCTTAACACAAACAAACAAGTAAAAAACACTGAACAATTGTTTAGTAGTAGTGTGACAACCTCCATTCTACTTTTTGTCTCTGTAAGTCTGACTACTCTATATACCTCATGGAATTGGAATCACACAGTATTTGTCCTTTTGTGACCAGCTTATCTCACTGAGCATAATGTCTTCAAGGTTCAACCATGTTGCAGCGTGTGTCAGAATGTTCTTTCTTTTTAAGACTGAATAATATTGCATTGTGTATATTTTGTCTATCTGATTATCTCATAATTCTTTTTTAACTGTTTTATTTCCATCTTTATTTAGAAATTCACTGAATTCTTTAGGGGCAAAAGGCCACATAGAAATAGTGATATTATAAAACCCAAAGAGACAAGGAATCTAAGAATCAACTGACAGAATATAAATGCTTTGTAAGATCATTTTAGGAACTCCAACAATCCAAAGTCAACCACTTCAAAAATAAAAACAAACTGCTTGGGAATCCCTGGGAGTCCAGTGGTCAGGGCTCAGTGCTTTCACTGCCATGGGTCTGGATTCAATCCTTGGTCAGGAAACTAAGATCCCACAAGCCATGCATTGTGGCCAAAGAAACAAACAAAACCAAACCAAAAACATGCTACCTTCCACAGGACCAGTTTGGTGGATACGGTAATCTGCCCCACAGTCCAACATCATTGCAGAGTGCTCTGAACCAGTGAGCCAGGCTCTGTGTGCCCAGCTTGGCTGGCTGGGAATGAGGACTGTGCTCTGGCATGTTGATTCAGTGCCCTTGGCAGGGGCACTGCCAGTGTTTGTTCCCACACAGAATTTCCCAATACATCTGAAGTCAGCCTGTAGAGCAACAAGATGCCGTGAGCCTGCATGGTCATTAAGTCACTTCTAATGCAGTCTCTTGAAAGACTATGTAAATATCAGAGAGTCAAATGGGAATAGATATTTTGCATTATTGATGTCAGACAGGAAATGAAAATCTGAAGGTTCTGAACTCATTGTAGTTAATTATATATTAACAGGGTTGGAATATTGGAATTACAGTTCTAGGACTTCCCAACTTCTTTCCAACCTACTCTTTAAAAATATTATACTAAGGTCAACATCAGGATCATATATTAACATTTATGAAATTTAAAATATATTTTCCTTTTTTTTTTTGGCTGTGCCAGACAGTATGTGGGATATTAGTTCCCAGACCAGAGCTTAAACCTGAGCCCCCTGTATTGAAAACAGAATCTTAACTATTGAACCTCCAGGGAAGTCCTTGAAATATTTTAATTACATTGACTAAACCAACAAATTGTGTGGTTACAAAATTTTCACCATTGACTTGAAATATATTGTTGTTGTTCAGTCACAAAGTCATGTCTGATTCTTTATGACCCCATGGACTGCAGCCAGGCTGCAGGCTCCTCTGTCCTCCACTATCTCCTGGAGATTACTCAGATTCATGTCCATTGAGTGGGTGATGCCATCCAACCATCTCATCCTCTGTTGTCCCCTTCTCTTTTTGCCTTCAATCTTTCCCAGCATCAAACTCTTTTCCAATGAGTTGGCTCTTTGCATCAGGTGGCCAAAGTATTGGAGCTTCAGCTTTGGCATCTTCCAATTTTCTCTCTTCCAATGAATATTCAGGGTTGATTTCCTTTAGGAGTGACTGGTTTGATCTCCTTGCAGTCCAAGGGACTCTCAAGAGTCTTCTCCAGCACTGAAATTCAAAAGCATCATTTTTTCGGTGCTCAGTTCCTTTATGGTCCAACTCTCACATCCATACATGACTACTGGAAAAACCATTCTTTTGACTATGTGGACCTTTGTTGGCAAAGTGATATCTCTGCTTTTTAATATGCTGTATAGGTTTGTCATAGCTTTCCTTCCAAGGAGCAAAAGTCTTAATTTCATGAAATATAATTGATAGTTAACTTTTTTTTTTGAAGTATACTTGATTTACAATGCTGTATTAGTTTCAGAGGTACAGCGAAGTGATTCAGTCATATATATATATACACGCACACATATGTATATATATTTTTTCATATTTTTTTTACCTTATATATATATACCATAAAATATTGCGTTGAGTTCCTTGTGCTATACAGTAGGTCCTTGTTGGTTGTCCATCTTATATACAGTAGTGTATATCTTTAATCCCAAACTCCCAATTTATCCCTCCCCCCCACTACTTTCCCCTTTGGTAACCATAAATTTGTTTGCTATGTCTGTGGGTATATTTCTGTTTTGTATATAAGTTAATTTGTATCATTTTTTGTTTTAATAAGCTTTCTGTATTTTGTTCTCTTGTACATATGTATCTATACAGACCCTTCCTGTCACAAAATGCCTTATATATGAGAGAGGAAATTAATAATATTCACTTCATCTTCTAATATTATTATTGGGAGAAATAATATTTACCAATTTGAAGTCTAAGTAAACCAAGCATGATATAAAATACAGTTCTCTAGTTGTACTGCTGCTGCTGCTGCCAAGTCGCTTCAGTTGTGTCTGACTCTGTGCGACCCCATGACGGCAGCCCATCAGGCTCCAGCGTCCCTGGGATTTTCAAGGCAAGAACACTGGAGTGGGTTGCCATTGCCTTCTCCAATGCATGAAAGTGAAAAGTGAAAGTGAAGTCGCTCAGTCGTGTCCGACTCTTAGCGACCCCATGGACTGCAGCCGTATCCAAAATATGCCTAAATGGAGAATCATGGAATATTAATGTTGAATGGAATGTGAAATTTCTGTAACTCGGGGATACATCCCTTTGGATACATGAATTGAGAATCAAGTGAAAGCTATGGATCTTCTCTCTCAAAAAATGCATATAATTTTTCTTATAATTTCATGTGTTTATGGACCATCTGATACCTCAAGGATCTAGTATAATTCATTTCCTTTCTTTTATGCTTAATGGAATTGAGAGTCATGGTGACTAAGTGTCCTGCCCACAGCTACAGATTGAAGTAGGATAGAGAGTTCACTCGGAGAAGGCAATGGCACCCCACTCCAGTACTCTTGCCTGGAAAATCCCATGGATGGAGGAGCCTGGTAGGCTGTAGTCCATGGGGTCGCTAAGAGTCAGACACGACTGAGCAACTTCCCTTTCACTTTTCACTTTCATGCATTGGAGAAGGAAATGGCAACCCACTCCAGTGTTCTTGCCTGGAAAATCCCAAGGACGGGGGAGCCTGGTGGGCTTCCGTCTATGGGGTCGCACAGAGTCGGACACGACTGAAGCAACTTAGCAGCAGCAGAGAGTTCACTCCAAATGATTTTTACTATCTTGGTTATGAAATTCCTAAGCAAATGATTGATGTGAGCAGCCTCACTGGGCCCAAGGTATCACTCACCCAGCTTCTGACAGTGCCTCAAATTTTCACACGTGGGGGGTTTCAGGTAACACCCAGCCCTTGGTATCTGAGGGGGCATTGGTTCCAGGAGCCCCATGCATAAGAGACCCATGGATGCTCAAGTCCCTTATATTAAATGAAGTATTTGCACATTACAGACACACATTCTCCCTTATACTTTAATTCTTCTCTGCTGCTGTGGCTAAGTTGCTTCAGTCATGTCCAACTCCATGCAACCCCATAGACGGCAGCCCACCAGGCTCCCCCGTCCCTGGGACTCTCCAGGCAAGAACACTGGAGTGGGTTGCCATTTCCTTCTCCAATGCATGAAAGTGAAAAGTGAAAGTGAAGTCGCTCAGTCTTGTCTGACTCTTCGAGACCCCATGGACTGCAGCCTACCAGGCTCCTCTGTCCGTGGGATTTTCCAGGCAAGAGTATTGGAGTGGGGTGCCATCGCTTTCTCCATTAATTCTTCTCTAGATTACTTATATTAACCAACACAATGCAAATAAATGCATGTACATGACAAATTCAAGTTTTGTTTTTTGGATGTGGAATCTGAGGATACGGAAAGCCTGACTGCACTTGTATTAACATAGACAAGACATTAAGCGCTGCCCTGCATCCAAATGCCAGGTTAAGGCACCCAGAGGATGACCAGGGTCACTCACCCAGACTCTCTCTAAGGCTGAATTCTCCTTTGGGACTCTTGGACTCCTAATCTGTTGTTGTCTTTGAGGCTTTTATGCATTTGCCTTTTCTAATGACCAGCTCTGTAGAACATGGAAGAAAAGAGGCTAGAGAAATCTGACGTCAAAAAAGGAGGGGGGGGGGCAGAAAACTCTCTTTACCCAGATTAAAACTAAGCAAAGGCAGCATTTTCAGAAATTGAACTGATTCAAATTTTTTTGTAGCCAGAAGTGAGAGTTCTGGGAATTTTTTTTTTGGCGGGAGTTGGCGGGGGTTGGGGGTGGGGGGATGTTTTGTATTGAATTACGAGGCAATGTATTCTCAATATTTTTGAAATGTATTTTAAAATACCAGCTTTATGGGTCTCATGCAATTAACCTGGGGAAATTGCACATGCTAAATAAAGGTTGCACAAAGGGCAAGAAGGAAGCTTAGATCCGTATTCCAGGAAAGAGGGGGTATTTCCTTGTGAACATACTTGCTCTCAAACAAATCACAAACTGAAATATAGAAACATAATCTTAACTATAACTTAAATATAACAAGCACTTTTGTGATTGCTTGAGCAAAACATATGTACTTTTTTGCATGACTTTCTTTTGAAATATAACTTATTCTAATGACAAAGATAATACCTATTATAGAAAATTTGGAAAAAAATTTGTAATTCCAGGTAAAAAAATTTTTTTTCCAATTCAGGTAACAGCTACTGACAATTTGATGTATTTTCTCTGATATTGTCAGGCTTTTTTCTGTAAAGGTCCATTTATACTTCCTACCCCCTACCCCAAACATACACACATATACATGTAGGTACTAGAATTGAGCAGAGCCCTATGGGGCCTTCCTGCCATACCTCCCCCTCATCTCTGCCCCCCAACCCTGTCCTCCTCTGCTTGCCTCATGTTTGTAGAAAAAATTTAGCCTCCTAAGCCTTCCCTGAGTTCCAAAGAATATATTAAATCACAGAAATGAGAAAATGCAGAAAGGAAAACAGTCAAGCAAGACAAAATAATAATAGTTTAGGTCCATTACACAAAGTCAAGGACCTTTAGTTCCTCCTCAAGGACTATAGATAATATTTTGAGACAAATCCTTTGGGCTGTTTTACAGATACTGAAACCTACACCAAGTGGAAGAAGTTAACTACTTATTGACCACAATTGCGTAGACCCCAGACCATGTGAAACCAGCAAATTGATAATGTTGAGTCCAATTACCTCACCACCAAGCTATCAGAAGAATGTCCATGAGCTGATCACGTACCCCATAGCTCTCTTCCTCACCCTGTCTTTAAAAACCTTTCCCTGAAACCCATCAGCAAGTTCAGGCCTTATGAGCACTAGCTGCCTGAACTCCTTGCTTGGTTTCCCACAGTAAATGGTGCACTTTCCTTCGCCACAACCCAGTGTCAGTAGGTTGACTTTACTTGGGAATGGACCCTAATTTGTTTTGGTAATAGTATGTGTGTATGTATTGGGTTGGGGCTTCCCTGGTGGCTCAGTGGTAAGGAATCTGCATGCCAGTGCAGGAGACATAGGTTCAATCCCTGGGTGAGGAAGATCCCTGAGGAAGGAAATGGTAACCCACTCCAGTATTCTTGCTTGGGAAATCCCATGGACAGCGGAGCCTGGCAAACTGCAGTCCATGGGGTCGCAGAAGAGCTGGACATGACCTAGTGACTAAACAACAGAGACAAATGTATTGATTTGGTCAAAAAGTTCATAACAGCTCATGGAAAAACCTGAACAAAAGTTTGGCCAACCTAGTATTTACATTAACATGAGGTAATGCTTATATGAAGAACTGTATATTTTCAACAAATGTTATGACATAGGTATTTTTTAAGTTCTTAAATTTTCTTGGAGAGCAATTTCTAACGGCTACATAGATTCTATTATATATGCATGCCAACATTTACTTAACTGTTGGAAATCAGGATGTTTTCAGTTTTCCCAACTGGATATCCTTGGATATGGATATTTGAGGGCCATATCTACCTTTAGAAGAATTCCCCTGGGTAGAATATTTCTTAAGGATTTTTCTACATATTATTAAGTGCCCTGAATGAAATTGTACCAATATTGTATTAGCTGTAATAACCTGAAAGTACCCCATTTTTTCCTATTAATATTGCATGTTAAAACATTTTTTTCTTTTTTTGCTTTTACTTTTTATTATACCTGCATGAAATGATGGATGCTAACTAAACTTATTGTGGTAATCATTCATAATATAAGTCAAACTGTTGTGCTGTACACATTAAATTTATATAGTGATATGTATATGTATAAATTATATCGCAACAAAACCGAAAAAATTATATACACACTGTATGCCAATTTTATAGGCTAAATATGGTATCCTATTTTAATTTGCATTACTTTGATTACTCTGGAGTTTAAACTATTTTTAAAATATATTCATTACCTATTTGTATTTCTTCTAGTGTAAACTATTTTCCTTGCCTTTAAAAAATTAGTTTATTCATCATTTGCAAACTGATCTGCAAGAATTCCTTGTATTTGTTTAAATAAAAACCCCATATTGTATGTGTTGAAAATATTTCCTATTTGTCATTTTCTTTAGCTTATGTTGGCACTTTTTTCCTCCAGTGTATCATGAAATGTCACCTGTGCTCCCAAATTGATTTGAGCTGAACTATTTTACAGTGGGCACAGGTCTTGTCACATTTATCTGTTGAGATGAGTGGTGGCAGGGCCACAGCAGATTTGAGGTGTTAAAGCTGGAGTTTGGGGATTGAACTCTGTAGCACACCTGACTTTTTCAGAAATTCCAACACTAATTGTCGAGATTATACATTTTCTCAGTAAATACCCCAATTTTAGTTTTGAAAACAGTCACAAGATAGAATCTGGTTATATTGGTCTGTGTCTTTTTAGATGCTTCTTAAACTGACTTTGAGCAGTTAGATGGCTGGCTGCGGTCAGGAAGGATCCTGGTACCCACTTGAATTACGACTGCTTTTCTGTCTGCTTTTGGCTGGGCAGCCTTGGCCTCAAGCCTCTCTCCTTCTTGCTCTTATTGCATTTCCTTGAAAGGCTGCAAGAATGGAACACACTTTATCATCTTCTCTTTTGTTTCCAGGACTACCCACTTCTCACCCCATCTGCTTTGACAACCGTTTCCTTGAGCATGGTCTGTAACTTGCAGACTCACTTCCAGAAAACAGTTTCTCTGCTAAGAGTGCTTTGGTTTCAAGGAAGAGAAACCAATTCAAGGGTGTTGTAGCAAAAGCTCAGACTCAAGAATGCCAGGCAAGAAATCAAAGTGCTGAAAAACCAAGAATTATGCTCTCTCACTAATATCTGTGGTCGTTTCACTTCTGCCTTTTTCTTTCTTGGTGAACCGGATTTCCTCTGTTCCCAAGTCTCTCTGATAGTCTAAGATAACAGCTCAAGGTTTCCAGTGTAACACCTGGACCCACAGAAAGACTGACTTTCATACTTTTGGTCCTGAATGATAGCAGAATATCTCACCCTAGCATATGCCACTTTGGCATAGTTATTATTTTGAGCTGAAGGCAGTTGAAAAGCAGATATGAGAAAAATCTGTCTTCCCCCTGATTTGCCAACATCCAGTGAAGTTCCTTAAAAAAAAGTCTTTTCTCTGCTTCTTTTCTATTTAATATTTTTTGAGCATGACCAAAATGAACCCTTGTTAATTCATCAAAAATGCTGACAATACTAAGGAAAAGGAGGACACATAGTTTCAAAAGTGTCCCTTCCCTACCAGGAAGGACAAAGGTTAATCCTTGTAGGCAACTTTAGACCCTTATCAATGGAGAAGGTATGGACCTAAATGTTCATAACACACCCTCCCATCACCCACAAGACTGGTCTGCCCTGTACCTTTCTTATGTCTTCAACTGGAGATGCTGTATAAGCCACCATTCAAAGCCACCGTTTTGAATGACTCCTTTTCCCTTGGGTTTCTCCCATGTATGCGTGCATGTGCTTAGTCACTCCATCATGTTCGACTCTGCAACCCCATGGATGGTAGCCTGAGGGCTCCTCTGTCCGTGGGGGTTCTCCAGGCAAGAATACTGGAGTGGGTTGCCATGCCCTCCTCCAGGGGATCTTCCCAACCCAGGTATCGAACCCAGGTCTCCCACATTGCAGGTGGATTCTTTGCCGTCTGAGCTACCAGGGAAGACCTCTCCCATGTATACGTGAGGTATATGTGTTAATAAACTTCTGTTTGCTTTTCTCTTATTAATCTGTCTTTTATTACAGGGTTTTAGCTAAGAACACAGAAGTAGAGGGGAAATTGTTTTTCCTCCCCTACAAAGCTCAATGGGTATGATAAAGCTCCAGTAATCTAATTGGTTTACTTTGGGGCACAATGTCATTTAATTTGTACATCATGTTAAACTTTTTTAAACAAAAATTTATTTTTAAAACACCAAAGTAAGAAAAAAAGAATAAATTTAATATTCTGCACTAGAACATTACCCAAACTCCTAATATATAAACTTAATACTCTTCATTTTGAAAATGTAAAGTACATGTTAATGTAACAGCCTTCAAGAACCGCAAGACCATCCCTTGTGGCTGAGCTGGTAAAGAATCCACCTGCAATGCAGGAGACTTGGGTTGGGAAGATCCTTTGGAGAAGGGAAAGGCTACCCACTCCAATATTCTGGCCTGGATAATTCCATGGACTGTATAGTCCATGGGGTTGCAAAGAGTCAGGCACCACTGAGTGACTTTCACCTTCTTTTGTCTCTGAAGAGCCATTGTGGTGCAAGGACAAAGGAACGAAATTGAGGCATCTGCTAGACTTCCATCAAATCTGCTCTGAAAATTTTGAAATAGACAATATCTTTGTAACTGATGAGAGGTCCTTGGCTTTTGAAGACTGTCTTAATCAGCAGTAGACAATGCTTTATTTTTATACCTTGACAAAGACAACAGAGACAGAAGCCTCCTCAAATTATCTCATATCCAGGCACACTGCACAATCTTACATAAGTATGTGCTGAATTAATAATGAAGTTATGACTGACCATGATGCTTGTTTCATGACGTGCCATCATCCCTATTGTTTGTGCACCATTTTTCCAAGTTACGTCACCATTTCTCCAAGTTACGTCACCATTTCATGTTATAAAGTGGAGCAGGTAGGGAGTCATGTTTTATTGTTCTACAGAAGAGTAAATAGAAACTTTTTTTAGAATGCAAGAGTAATAAAGTAT
The DNA here is from genome assembly GCF_055505025.1 of Bos grunniens. Lineage (NCBI taxonomy): Eukaryota > Metazoa > Chordata > Mammalia > Artiodactyla > Bovidae > Bos > Bos grunniens. Next base: position 26,653,310 of record NC_141191.1, on the reverse strand, counting down.
CAGGAAGAATATAAATGGTGACTTTGGCTTCCTTGTCTTTTAATAAATACATGAATTTATCATGTTGTTGTTGTTTAGTAGCTAAGTCATGTCCGACTCTTTGTGACCCCATGGACTGCAGCATCCAGGCTTCCCTGTCCTTCACTATGTCCCTTCACTATTACTTTTATTATAATGATCATCAAAATTACAGTTCTTTGAGGACTTCAGATTTGTGATGCTATGCTGTGCTTTATATTATGTGTTATGGTAGACTTTATTTCTACTATGTCATGGTAGACTTAGTTTATATTTTAGAAATATAATGTTTCTCAAGGAAGAAGCAACATCCCAGATGTCATTTATTTAAAAGCCAGCAGTTAACTAAATTTGTTTTTTAAATGGGAAATACTTTGCAAAATTGTGCAGAGAGAAGGACGATCTGAAACCATTTGTCTCTGTCACTGAATCTCACGAACATTTCAGACCAGTAACTAAGACTCCACTGCCACGGCTATGCAGCTTGTGCACTGCACATACCACCCTTGGAGGCAGGGACCAGAAGCTGAAACCACATGATTCTCCTAGGTCTAGCAGGGTGGTGCACTGTTCCACTTTTCACAAAGGCACACCATATGGTGGCTCCCTGTCCATGGCTTACCTTCCACCTGAGGCACTAAATTTGGGGGGAACAAACTCTGCTCCCCATCCTCCCCACCTGGTGCTCAAAGTGCCAAGTGAGCTATGGTTAGTTTCATTTGTCGTAACTACTTAACAGATGTTTTTCATTTATCCTTCACTGGAATGATTTTCCTCCATTTTCTCATAAAGAGGATGTTTGCACCAGGATTGGGGGTGGTGTGATGTGTTTGGGGAGAATGCTATTTACAGACCCCTGGGGCAAGTTCTGGAATTCTAGGTAACATTGCTGCAAATCCTTTGACTCTCAGTGAAATTGCCTAGATCCTGCAGACGATCTTCAGCTGAAAGTACTTCCAACGGATGCTAAAAATACATGGCAGTTTATTTTCCTCAGTAGGGAGCATATGTGTTCCCACTTGACCTGGAAACACAAAGAGATCCGATGTTAAATTTAATGCTGCCTATTCCAAGATAAATTTGTTTTCTGGAGAGCAAGGGAAAGAAAAAACAACACCCATATTGATATAATTTTTCTTTTGCTCTCTGGGGGAGACAGTGCCTTGAACACATTTTTTATGTTCCCTGTTGGTAAATGACCATTCTCAGACTTCCTAGCCATTGCTGATATAAACTGGCTTGCATACAAATCAGATGGAGAGTCCAAGGCAGATTTATTAAATATGGGGAAAGCGGGGGAGATGGGGTGAGGAAAGTTTGATTTTTTTTTCCTACCCAAACAAAAATGTCAGATTCTTTGTATCTAACCTTAGCTTGATAATTCAGGTTTCCATCGTTTTCTTTCTTTTAATGCTCTTCTTAAAAGACAGAATCTGAAATGCCCTCTAATTGAAGTATAGATTTAATGGACATTTATATTAAATCCTTTCTCTCTAAAACAAAAAGCAAACAAATCAAACACAACTATGGATGGTGTAGAGATTCTGTTTCCTGCTGTAACACTGAATAACAGATGTTCAATCCAGTTCTTGTAGTTTGGGGATACTGTTTGTTTAGAGCTTTGGGTTGCCCAATATGACTTTCTTCAATATTGTAAGAGCAAAGTTCAGTTTCTACTGAAGATGAAGTGTCAGGCCTGCTCTCCAGCTGGTACCACTCTCTGCAGCTTTAAATACACTGTCCGCTGACGGTGAACTGAGACGCATCCCCCTCTCCCCCTGCCCAACCCCCTAAGAAACAGAACAGCGAATAAACATGAGCTTTGGACTCTGCCTTGTTTTGAGTCTCGATTTTGCCACTCATTAATTCTGTCCATCTGTAAAATGAGGATGATGATGGACCTGCTGTTCAAGGCTGTTGTGAAGGTTAAATGTAATACTATGTGAAACTCATATAGCACAGTGCCTGTGTACGCAGAAAATCTTGAATCCATGTTAGCTATTATTACCAGTGATGATTCTCAGATATGCCAGTTAGTTGTGCCCAGTATTAAAGAGTTAATCGACACCTCCTCAAAGATCCACTTCCTGAACTGACCCACATCAGTTCTTAAGGCTTGATTTCTAGCTTCTTCTTTGGGATAAGCCTAAAACCTTTTACAGAGGCATCGCTTCCTTTGTCCTCTCTGTTTTTTTCCCTTGATTTCTTCCTCTAACAAAACTAAGACAAGAAGGGTATTGTTGTTGTTTAGTCACTAAGTCATGTCTGACTTTTGCAATCCCATGGACTGTAGCCCAGAGGGTCCTCTGTCCATGGGATTTCCCAGGCAAGAATTCCAGAGTGGGTTGCTATTTCCTCTTCCAGGGGATCTTCCTGACCCAGGGATGGAACCTGTATCTCCTGCATTGTAGGTGGATTCTTTATGGATGAGCCACTGGGAAGTCCCAGGAAGGATATAGTCTGATGAAAATCATGGAAGTGGATTTTCCCTTATGACCTTTAACCAGATAGGAGACAGCATTTTTGTTATTGTTTATTTAAAGCAAAATATTCACTGGATCTAAATTGTAGGAAAGGAGAAATGTGGGAAGCCCTTTCCCTCTTGGCATGATAAAGACAGCATGTACTGGGGCCCTCCAGACTTCAAGGAGACAACTAAGTTAAATCCCCTCATTGCCCATCCTTGGGTCTCATTTACACTGAAATCTTAAGGAGTAGCCGCGTTTCCTTTTGAGACTAGATAGGTACGTTTGATAGTCCTAATATAGTTAGAACCTCAAGCCCATGAATGTCTTTTCTGATGAGTTAATAAGCATTTACAGGCCTGCCTCAGAGCTGCAGTGGGTTCAGTTCCCGACCACAGCAGTAAAGCAAATGTCACACACATTTTGGTTTCGCTGTGGATATGAAAGTTATGTTTCCACTATACTGTAGTCTATTAAGTGTGCAATAGCATTATGTCTACAAATAGTGTACAGATCTCTTCTTCTCCTGTACAAGGAAAATGTAATTTATGTCAGAAATAATGGTTCAAGTGAATGGGCTGTGTAGGTGTTCATTGGTGAATTTAGACTAAATAGGAAGTGATGTAAATTATACTTATTACACTGCTGGGAAATATATTAAATCCAGACAGCATTCAGACAATGCACAAGGAACTCATTGTGTTGAAGGAAATCAGGCAGCTTTGGTGGGAAGACAATGTACTATATGGTATGAAAACCATCGGTGGCCACTTGGGACTGAAATAACTTTTTAGGGAGTATGATTTTGTTCTAGCACTGAAATATTTTTCTTTTTTGATAAAGCACCGAGGTATTCTAGTCTTTTTTTAAACTAATTTTTATTGGAGTATGGGTGCTTTACAATGTGGTGTTAGTTTCTGCTGCACAGCAAAGTGAGCCAGTTATACACATACATTATGTGTGTGTGCTCAGTCGTATCTGACTCTTTGCAACCCTATGGACTATAGACCGCCAGGCTTCTCTGTCCATAGAATTTTCCAGGCAAGAATACTGGAGAAAGTTGCCATTTCCTCCTCCAGGGGATCTTTCTGACCCAGGGATCGGACTCACATCTCCTGCATTGCAGGTGGATTCTTTACCGTTGAGCCATCAGGGAAAGCCATATACATACATATATCCCCTCTTTTTTAGATTTTCTTCCCATTTAGGTTGCCATAGGGCATGGAGTAAAGTTCCCTGTGCTATACAGTATGTTCTCATACCTTAATTAAAAAAGTACTTTATTGTTAAAAAAATGCTAACCATCATCCAAGCCTTCAGCAAGTCATAATCTTTTTGCTGATGGAGGGTCTTGCCCTGATGTTGATGGCTGCTGACTAATCAGGGTGGTGGTTGCTGAAGGCTGGGGTGGCTGTGACAATTTCTTAAAATAAGACAACAGTGAAGGTTGCCAAATCAGTTGACTCTTCCTTTCACTTAACACTTTGAGGCCATTGTAAAGCTATTGAATAATAATTTCAATATTATTGTGTTTCAGGGAGGCCTGAGGAGAAGGAGGGAGATGGGGAAAGAGCTGGTCATTGGAACACTCAAAATATGCACATTTATTACGTTTACCATCTTATATGAGTTCTTGCCCTGAAATACTTACGAGAGTAACATCAAGCATTGCTGATCACCATAACAGATATAATAATAATTAAGTCTGGAATAGTGCATGGATTACCAGAAAGTGACTCGGAGACATGAAGTGAACAAATGCTGTAGGAAAAATGGTGCTCAAGGCAAGGATGCCACAAATCTTCAATTTGTAAAAAATGCAGTATCTGCAATGCACAATAAAGTGCAATAAAATGAGGTCAGCCTAAGTAAATACAGAAGTAAATAATACAGAACTATTTTGAAAGTCTAAAATAGCTGAAGCAAGTAAAATCCTGCATTTCTGTTAAGCTGCGTTTTCTGAACTCTTGAAAGGTAAAGGGAGAGCAAGATAAAGACGAAGTAGGTTCAGTAACTATACTAGTTCCCTAGGATTGCCCTGGTTTTAGGCATAGAACATCTCCTGTCCTGGAACACCCCTCAGTCTTGTGCACCCTGGGACATTTGGTCACCCTAAAATAAAGACCTCAGTTGTGGTTGGTGAAGTTAAAATTTAGTGCCAAGGGTACTTAGATGATTTTTTCCAAAGTATGCATCTTTAATATAAATAGAATAATATTAAAAAAACTCCATAAAAACCCTAATGACTACTTGCCGAGGAAGCTCTCCATATATAAGTGAATCCTGGACAGTTGTCCATGCACTTATAGCGATTCATTTGGTAGCACTTACTCTAATGGCAAACTTTTTTTTCCTAAAAGGAAATAATTAGCCTTTAGGGCATTCTTTTGGAAATCCAAATCTTAACACGACACCAAATATCCTACAGGAGAAGAAAGGAGAGTTTCCAAAGGAAACTGCTTAACACCTTCAGCGATGGGAAGTCAAGGAAAGGAAAGGGGAGGTGACCGTCCAGAGAGCTGAGCTGGGGACAGGTGGTGATGGGAGCCAGGTGACTGGGCCCAAGGAGGGACCAGCGGAGGGGCTGCAGACAGCTGGGCACCCCTTTGGTAAGATATGTGACAGGGAAAGGAAGTAAACCGAGGAGCCAGTAGCTGGGGGGTTTGTCAGTCAAGAAAAAATCTGTCAAGATGGAGGAAAGTGTGTCAAAGACAGCACAAAAGAAACCAGGGATGGAAAGCTTACTTGGAGCTTGTTGCTACCAAGAGGAGAGGACCCCTGATGCCTGGGCCATTCAGGTCGTTACTGACAAATATTTTAATGGAAGATTCTGGCCCATGTGCCCAGGGTCCTCCCTTCTGGCTTACCATATCTTTTAAGGCCCAGCTCAAGACTCCTCCTCTTCACATGTGGTCTCCCGTGCCTTTAAATGACTTGTGCCCTCGCAGAGGGTCTGGACTCAGGGCAAGCCAGTTGCAGTCATATGGCAGCAGCTAAAATGAAAACATTGTCAGAATAAGAAAGACAGGATAAATGTCAAGGCTTTAGAAAGTTGATAGCTTCAGGCCATGACATTGGGTAAATATCCAAGCAAGAAAACTTCAAGTAATCAAAGTTGCTTTTCTCCAAGCAGAGATTGTTCTCAACTTTTAGGAAAACCCCAACACATGCAGGGCCACCTAGTATTGGCAGAGTCTGGGGCAAAAGTACCAACAGAGGCCCATCTGTATAACACCTAATCTTAAACGAGCTACCTCAGGCCAACAAGCGTGGTACACCCACCTCCCTCTCTCCTAATCTGGGCTCTACCCAGCACAGCGAGGGCCCTTTGGGCTCAAGGACAATCAAGCTCCATCCACACCGTGAGGATGTTCACATCAACAACTCCTGAATGACGGTGAAATGTTGCCTGCTTTCTCCAAGCAGGCTTCAGGGTGTTTGCACTGGGCATTCAGGGTCCTTCATATCGAGTGTGTTCTAGAAGGCTGATGGACCATGTCCATCAACCTCTTGGCCCATCAGAAACTTTACAGCAGGTGGTAGAACGTCACAAGAGGAGGACCAGCTTGTGTGCCAAGGCCAGGATCCTTCTTGCCCGAGTTTAATAACTATACTAGACACACTACCTTTTTTCCAGTTATATTTGATCATTGCATTCTCCTGATCTGACTTTCAAAGAACTCATGGACAAAACTTTACAGTAAGGCTCCCCACAGTATTGAATGCAACAGCTCAAGCAGGCTGAAGGGCCCAGAAAGAATGTTCTGTTGAGAAAACTCATCCACACCAGGCTGTGGTGCTCCAGTGAGAGGCCCCAGACAGGGTATTCTCTGGTTCTATCCACCTTTGTCAGATAAAGCAAATTACATATTATCTCCTGGCAAAGGAAAAACAGAGTTCTCAAAGACATTTGAGATGGAAGTGTAATATTCTGATGCTTTCTAAAAGGGAGCAGTTTAGCCTGGGTTATTATCACACCCAGAACACTTCAGTTTACCCCAAGTTGGGCAGGAAGCTGATGCCTTCTCCAGTTCATCTTCCCCAGGAGATAAAGCCCAGAGAAATTGGGTCTGACTTAAGAATACCTTGAAGGTGATACACTCAGGGGAATAACCCCACAAGGGGAGTTAGCACACCTGGCTTTTCCCTTTTACATGGCTGGCCAATTGAGAGGTTGCTTTACTTGGGCCTGTTTGCATCTCTATGAACAGAAGGGTTGGCCTAGGTGATCTCGAATTTTCCTCCTCCGGGGCGGGCGGGAGGGTATGAGGAATTCTTGAGCAATTTGGTCTTCCAGGAAGCCCTGCAGGGTGAACACAGCTCACTTGCATCCTGTTAAGGTACTTGGGGCCTCTGGGATCCACCTGGCTCTGGGAGCATCCTTCAGTTACAGACTGTACCACTCCAGGCTTGTTAACCCTCTAGGGGATAGATTTCCAGTTTCAGATGTTCAGTCACTCTCTTTGAAGAGACAGACGATTACTACTCAAATACCTGCACCGAATCTGGGTCTCCAGATAACAGCAATGTCATGTGTAGAGGAGAGCCATGACTGTTAACTGGCGCAATTAACCAATGAAATTTGGTTTTGCATCTCTGAAAACTCTTTGCTTTATTATTAGCTAAGCTGGGGGCAGTAATGGAGGTGGTATTCGCCGGCCTGATAGATTTCAAGGTTTGGGTAAATTCTGAAGAAATTATTCACTTAGTATAGACGTGATCCCAAAGAAACTGCCTCACTTAAATAAAATAAATCTTCAAGTTGAGCACTGGGCTGCAGATTTTGCTTGAAACAGCTTTCATTTTCTTGAACCTACAGCATAAGGAGTACTGTATAGTTGAGATACAGTATTTGTTCTGTATTTGGCTGTTGGGAGGATGAATAGAATACCCTGGACAAAACAATGCCTGGCACCCCTTGCTTACCCTCCAATTAGGCCAGCAGGGATCCAGCTCAGAGCCTCCCCCAGGGGAGTGGAGAACGTCTGTCTCTGTTGATCTGGCACAAAATAGGGCCTCAATAAATATTTACCAAGTGAATGAATGGTTGCCTGCTTTTCTCCTTCTTTTGTTTAGTCACACTGTCTTTTTAACCTCCTACAATAAATCCCAGGGCCCTCCATGGGCCAGTTCTACTAGGGTGTGGATGTAGGATGAGTGGAAGAGGTAAGGGAGATGAGGGATGAGTAAGGGAGGCCAGGGATGAGTAAGGGAGGCCAGGGATGAGTAAGGGAGGCCAGGGATTCGAAGCGCGAGGGAAAAAGAGTAAGATATCCTTAGAGGTGCAGGGCCAACAAAGAGCCAGACGCAGGCGAACCCAAGCTGGAGCACCCAGGGATCCGGATCTGCAGCGGGGACGGGCCCCACCCGGGGCACCTCCCGCCCAGCGCTGTGCACGGTGCTGGCCTGCACCGGCGACGCGCCCCCAGCCCGCACCCGGCGCCGGTCCTTGGCCACCGCCCCCGGGGCGGTGCCGGGAACACGCGGCGCCTCCGCCGGTCACGTGGGGCCGCTCCGCCGGGCGGCGCTGCTGCTTCCCGATCTCGCCCTCCCCGTGCTGGGGACGCGGCTCGCGCTCCCGCCCGAGCCTGGGGAAGCGGAGAGTAGGCGGCGGCGGCGGCCCGGCCCTGCGCCCGCATGATGCCCGTGGCGGAGCCGGGCGCCACCGTCCTCGTGGAGCTCGCGCAGGCTACGATGCTGCGGGCCGCGGGGCCGCGGCGGCGAGGGTAGCGGGGCGGCAGTCGGCCCCGAGGCGCCGGAGGCGGGCGAAGTGGGAGGAGGAGCGGCAGGCATCCTCCGCGGCGCGGCGGGCGGGCGGCGGCCCTGCTGCCCCGGCGCGCCCCTGGCCCGGGAGCCCGGAGAATGCGAGCTGCGCTCCCCGCCTGCCGCCGCCTCTCCCCGCGCCGTGCGCCCGGCGCCCAACGGAGCTGCTCGCGTCGCCGCCGCCCCCCAGCTGCGGGCACCCGGCCGCTGGCTGCGCTAGGACCCGCCGCCGCGGGCTGCCGAGGGCCGGTGGGAAGGGAGGAACGGGAGCGAAAGGGCCCCGGAGACTGGCGCCCGCCGGGGCGGAGCGCGGCATGTAGCTGCGGGCTCCCGCGCGAGGGTGTCGGCCCGGGGCCCCGCCATGGCAGGGACGGACAGCGGGAACCTGAAGACGGTGAGGCTGTGGCGGGACGCCGCCCTGCGCGCCAGGAAGCTGCGGAGCAACCTGCGCCAGCTCACCCTCAGCTCGGCCGGGGGCTGCCCGGGAACCGACCAGCTCGACTCCCCTGATGCCCCCCAGCTCCTGCTCCCGGCCAACATCGGGGACATTGAGGTGCTGAACCTGGGGAACAACGGCCTGGAGGAGGTGCCCGACGGGCTGGGCTCGGCGCTGGGCAGCCTCCGTGTCCTGATCCTGCGCCGGAACCGCTTTGCCCAGCTGCCCCAGGCAGTGGCCGAGCTGGGACACCACCTCACGGAGCTGGACGTGAGCCACAACCGGCTGAGCGTCCTGGGCGCCGAGGCGGTGGGCGCCCTGCGCGAGCTGCGGAAGCTCAACCTCAGCCACAACCAGCTCCCTGCCCTGCCAGCCCAGCTGGGTGCGCTGGTCCACCTGGAAGAGCTGGACGTCAGCTTCAACCGGCTGGCGCACCTGCCCGACTCCTTCGCCGGCCTCTCTCGCCTGCGCACCCTCGACGTGGACCATAACCAGCTCACGGCTTTTCCCCGGCAGCTCCTGCAGCTGGTGGCCCTGGAGGAGCTGGACGTGTCCAGCAACCGGCTGCGGGGCCTCCCCGAGGATATCAGTGCCCTGCGTGCCCTCAAGATCCTCTGGCTGAGTGGGGCTGAGCTTGGCACCCTGCCGAGCGGTTTCTGCGAGCTGGCCAGCCTGGAGAGCCTCATGCTGGACAACAACGGGCTTCGGGCTCTGCCCGCCCAGTTCAGCCGCCTGCAGCGACTCAAAATGCTCAATCTCTCCTCCAACCTCCTGGAGGAGTTCCCGGCCGCCCTGCTGCCCCTGGCTGGCCTGGAGGAGCTCTACCTTAGTCGCAACCAGCTCACCTCGGTGCCATCCCTGATCTCGGGCCTGGGCCGTCTTCTCACCCTGTGGCTGGATAACAACCGGATCCGCTACCTGCCCGATTCCATCGTCGAGCTCACCGGCCTGGAGGAGCTTGTCCTGCAGGGGAACCAGATTGCCGTGCTGCCAGACAACTTTGGCCAGCTCTCCCGCGTGGGCCTGTGGAAGATCAAGGACAACCCTCTGATCCAGCCCCCCTACGAGGTCTGTATGAAGGGGATCCCGTACATCGCCGCCTACCAGAAGGAGCTGGCTCATTCCCAGCCGGCGGTCCAGCCGCGCCTCAAACTGCTTCTGATGGGTCAGAAGGCGGCAGGAAAGACCCTTCTCCGGCACTGCCTCACTGAGGACAGAGTGGAGGGGAAGCTTGGAGGAGGGGGCCAGGAGAAGACCTACCCGCCTTCACCGCCTCCCGGGAGCAAGGGCATCGAGGTGACCAGCTGGACGGCGGATGCGTCCCGGGGCCTGCGGTTCATCGTGTATGACCTAGCCGGGGATGAACGCTACGAGGTGATCCAGCCCTTCTTCCTCTCCCCAGGGGCCCTGTACGTGCTGGTGGTGAACTTGGCCACCTACGAGCCGCTCCGCTTTCCCACCACCGTGGGCTCTTTCTTGCATCGGGTGGAGGCCCGGGTGCCCCACGCCGTGGTGTGCATCGTGGGCACCCACGCTGACCTGTGCGGGGAGCAGGAGCTGGAGGAGAAGTGTCTGGACATCCACCGCCAGATCGCCCTGCAGGAGAAGCACGACGCCGAGGGGCTGAGCCGTCTGGCCCAGGTGGTGGACGAGGCGCTGGCCCGGGACTTTGAGCTCCGCTCCGCCAGCCCTCACGCGGCCTACTACGGGGTGTCGGACAAGAACCTTCGGCGGCGCAAGGCCCACTTCCAGTACCTGCTCAACCACCGGCTGCAGATCCTCTCGCCAGTGCTGCCGGTCAGCTGCCGGGACCCGCGCCAGTTACAGCGCCTGCGCGACAAACTGCTCTCTGTGGCCGAGCACCGCGAAATCTTCCCCAACTTACATCGCGTGCTGCCGCGGTCCTGGCAGGTGCTGGAGGAGCTGCACTTTCAGCCCCCGCAGGCGCAGCGGCTCTGGCTCAGCTGGTGGGACTCGGCTCGGCTGGGGCTGCAGGCCGGGCTGACCGAGGACCGGCTGCAGAGCGCCCTCTCCTACCTGCACGAGAGCGGCAAGCTGCTGTACTTCGAGGACAGCCCGGCCCTCAAGGAGCACGTCTTCCACAACCTTTCCCGCCTCATCGACATCCTCAACGTCTTCTTCCAGAGGGACCCTTCCTTGCTACTGCACAAGCTGCTCCTGGGGACCAGCGGCGAGGCCGAGGCCGAGGGCCGGGCCGAAAGCTCCCCGCTGATGGCGCCGCCCGCCCCGAGCCAGGACGCGCTTCGGGCCACCCAGCTCCATCACTACGTGGAGGGCTTTCTGCTGCACGGGCTCCTGCCAGCCCACGTCATCCGGTTGCTGCTGAAGCCTCACGTCCAAGCTCAGCAGGACCTGCAGCTGCTGCTGGAGCTGCTGGAGAAGATGGGACTCTGTTATTGCCTCAACAAAGCCAAGGGCAAGCCCCTGAATGGGTCCACGGCGTGGTACAAGTTCCCCTGCTACGTGCAGAACGAGGTGCCGCATGCGGAAGCCTGGATTAACGGGACCAACCTGGCCGGGCAGTCCTTTGTGGCTGAGCAGCTGCAGATTGAATACAGTTTCCCCTTCACCTTTCCACCCGGCTTGTTCGCCCGCTACAGCGTCCAGATCAACAACCACGTGGTGCACAGGTCGGATGGCAAACTTCAGATCTTCGCCTACAGGGGGAAAGTCCCGGTGGTGGTGAGCTACAGACCTGCCAAGGGGGTCCTGCAGCCGGACACCCTGTCCATTGCCAGCCACGCATCCTTACCGAACATATGGACGGCATGGCAAGCCATAACCCCCTTGGTAGAGGAACTGAATGTCCTACTTCAGGAATGGCCTGGACTGCACTACACCGTGCACATTCTCTGTTCTAAGTGCCTTAAGAGAGGGTCGCCTAATCCACACGCTTTCCCAGGTAAGAGGTCAGAGGGACCTGGTTCTTCTGCGGGGTGTCTTAATATGCATTTGGGGAAGATGTTTGTTTCTCCTGTGTTAGACTGTTTGCTTAATCTCACCTGCTTCCCAGCAAAGCTTTTCGAGGTAAATAGAGGGGAATTGGCGACCAGAAAAAGGCAGTCAGTATGTGAACAATATGAAATACAGTCCCTAGGATTCTACTCTTCTAGAAGAAAGACTTCTGAAGTGGGTTCTGGTCCAAACATTTTGGATCACCTTTTCCGTCTTCCCAGTTCAGTCCGCCTTTCCTGGAAGGAAATTTCAAATGGTTGCACAGCAGATGGGTGGTGTCTGATGTTGAGTCATGGGCTGTAATAATTGTTAGACACATATCCAAGAGGTGCTCCAAATTTGAAATATCTGTCATCATATTCTTTTGTTTACGTTCAGACTGTGACCATAATGTAGAAATTATTGCACCATTTTCTTAAACTCCAGAGAAGAATGTTTTGTAATCAGGGTGAATGATGATTAGTAAAGACAAAAATGTCAGTCTGTAAGGCGTGACTCAGTTCTGGGATCTCTGTTTCACCCAGTACACTCTGGGGCATGAAAGATTACTGAAATCTCTAAGGGGAGTTTTGGGGGTATTTCCTGGTAATTTTGTGCTTTACCGACATCTTGAAGCCTGGTTTTGGTTAAGTGTTAGAGAGTGGAGCTTTATGGAAGTGCTTTGTAAGAAATGGAATGGATAAGAAACTGACAAGTTTTGTGTTTTTTTTCCCCTCTCTTTGGGGAGTGTTTTCCAGAAGACTTTTTTTTTTTTCCCCTAATGTTTTAGGTGAGTGGAAGAATTCCAAAACTAGGGGGATTTTGTGAGCCTGGTTAATTGGTATACTAAGTGTCTGAGAATGGGTCCATTTATTTGGAACTCTTCTCTAAACAGCTCTGATTTTTGTGGTGCTGGCTTGGTTAACAACATTCAAAGTGTCCTAAGGACAAACCCAATGATAGCATCATTGCCAGTGTCTCCCCTCGGTCCCCCCCAGAGTACATTGGGGCGGTGATGAAATGGAAGACTGCATGCCACAGTCATCTTTGTCCTAGTCTGAATGCTGCTTATGATAGTATCGGGAAGGAATTGGACACCAATATTTCCGAAGGTAGCATCTCCCTGTTGCCCTAGATCTAGGCTGAGTGTAATTCTTCAGCTTGAGAAAAGCTACCATATCCAGTTACCAGTCAGTTGAGCCTCCATTCTCTGTATTATCTAGTGTCTCATCAGTTTTGTGACTTGGTAGCCTCTTCAGTTTTATGTTTGCCATTGTCTTTTATGCATGAAAGCAAACTACTTCTTTATTGTGCCACTAAATTGAAGAAGGAGGTTAAGGGTTACATATTCACAGAGCAGATTATTGAAAGAGCTACGTAAAGGCAGTTGTTAATGCAAAGATGGAACATTAATAAAACTGATGTTATTAACAACAAAGGGAAAGACAGAAATTATTGAACAAGTAAGGATCTGTGTAGAGGAATTCCAAGAACTTTGAAGAGTAAACAATGAGGCTGAATTTTTTTTCTAACCTCAGCTCTTTATTTTTTAAGTCCACAAACAAGCTCGCCTCCAGATGCAGAAAGGACCCCCCCCCCATTCTCCTATTGTTGTTTTGCCTTTTTGTCTTTCAAAGGAGGTTCACCTGGTTTACAATCCATCTGTAGGGAAAAGGATTCAACGTAAAAAGCAATTAAATGGTTGAAAATTGTCAGAATATCTTAAATACTGAGTAGGAAAAAATCATCAGCTTTTTTTATAATATGGACTAAACCTTTCTGTCTTGTTTATGGTCAGAAAAAGAAATTACCTTTTTTGCTTCATTTAGGACTATATTTCTTCCAAACATAGCAGAGAGTACTGTAGTAAAGTAGTGGGGAAAAGGATGATTATAATACATTTATTACATTAAGAAAACAAGGGGGGAAAGCATTTTCTTCTTTTATCGTTTTCTGTGATAGCCATCATCTGTTAGTATTTATCACAATTCTGAAAGATTTAGAAGAGCTAAAATAATAAAAAGCTAGAAGGTGATATAAGAACAGAATTCTAACACTGGGTGTTCAGTTAATGAAGGCATGCATATATTTAAGAATATGCTCAAGTCCCTAGTTTATTAAAATATATTGTAGCTCAGCAGAAACCTTTGGAAGCTCTCTCCTTAGCCTTTCCTCTCTTTAAGAAGTCATTTGGCTTTTAGAGATGTTAAAAAAGTTGGTTACTTAGTTTTACATTTTATTGCAGTGTCAAGTTCTCTTGTAAACTAACAATTTTATATACAATGGTGAAAGAAACACTGGCTCTTTAGTTTTTTCAGCTTCAAGACCTTAAGATTAAATAGGAAATTAATCAGTGTTTCCTTTGATATTATGAAGAAGAAACAAAGTTGCATTATTATCTTACCTTTTCTTTCTTGTGTGTGAAAAGCCCATTTTTGCTCTGCCTCTGTCCATAGGACACTGAATTTCCTGGCCTGAGCTGCGCTAGGGTAGTTGGCCTTGGGAAGTATAATGCTAGATTTCTCTTTTCTTATTTTGATTTACAAAAGAAATGGCAGTATTCTGGAAAGTCCTTAGTCCCCTGGCTGCTTGTTTTTAAAAGTTGTTGTCAAAAAGATCTAATCACGTTGTTAGAGAAATCACCTGTTTGTTTCATTGGCAATAAATGATTGAGTGACTAGAGGCTTTTGCAAACTGAAAGGAGGCCCAGGATGCAGCCTGCGTGTCAGTGTGAGTCCTTACCTGCCTTCTGCAGATACTGATTTGACTGCCAGCCCTGACAGCCTCTTTAACAAGGGAACTCGGTGGAATGTTCTTGGCCTAGAGTAAGTTTCTTCTTGTGGGATATTTACCTATGTGAGATTCTAGTGCTTTGCTATCCATTTCAGTGTTTGAAAGCATGCTGTGTGTTTTACAATTGGAAGAACGCATCTTGGTGAGTTGAACTTGGGCCACGTATGATTTTGCCTGAAGTATCCTACTCTCCAAATTATTCAAGGTTGTTCTTAAGAATAATTGGAAAGCCACCCAAAGCGGTAGGCAGAGAACTGGTAGATGATCGTGTATACATTTGATCCCTTTGATTGACTTGGTGGCCCAGCACCTTGCTGCCTCTCCCTAGTCAAGTGCCTTTGTCCCTGTTTAATTTCTTACACACTGTACCTCTCTGAAGCCCTCAGTTTTGTCTTGTTCTGTGGCTGTTTGTGGAGGTCCTAATATCTCTTTGGTTAGCTTGTTCACTGGTTTTCTCCAAGCAGGAAACACGCCAGAGGCTCTGTGGCTTCTGTAAGAACTTCTGAGCTGTCTGCTAGATGACTGGTCTTTATGAGAAGTTTTTTTCTCCCTTTGATACTCAGATGCTCTGTCAGATTCCCAGGTGGTACTCTTGTGGTCATTTCCCTTTGTCCTGTGTCCCAGCGTCCCTCCCCAACCCCACACTTGTCCCTCTGGTGTTCTCATTGTGACCTTGCCCTTGAATGGGCCCTTCACTTTGACCACTGAAGCAAAGCAAAATTCTTGCCTTATTCTATCTCACTTTTAGATTTACTGGAATTTGAGCATGACCTAGTTGCTTGGATTGAATTAGTCATTGTTTTTAATTTTACAAAGGTTATTAAATATCTCTTTAGTTCGGCATTATTAATATTAATGCCGCTCGGCTTTTATTTTTGTGGTGAGTCCTCTTTGAACTCTCTTGGACTTTGTTTCACATAAAAATCAAAACCTTCATCTTGCAGTGGAAGAAAGAAACTCCCTGCATAACAGAATTCAAAGACTTGAAAGGCCATTGGAGTGTTCAAATTATTTTAAATATTTGAGGCCTCTCCTTCAAATTCTAGAATCAACTCTCAAGTCCATCTCTGCACAAGCAGTTTAGAAGTGCCTAGAGAAAGTATTTTTTAATTTGTTAACAGATGTTTTGTGCATCCTCTACCACCTGTTCATCTTATTCCCCAGGAAATCCAACCTGTTTTATTTAAACTTATTTTGTATTGGGCTATAGCCAATTAACAATGTTGTGATGGTTTCAGGTGAACAGCAAAGGGACTCAGCCATACATATACATGTATCCATTCTCCCCCAACTCCCCTCCCCTCCAGGCTGCCACATAACATTGAGCAGAGTTCCTTGTGCTCTACGCTAGGTCCTTGCTGGTTATCCATTTTAAATACAGCAGTGTGTACATGTCCCAAACCTTACCTATTTTAGTTCTTACTCATTCACTTTATCTGGACACCTAGAAAATGTATAGGGTCTATTTAACAGGGTCGTTTTGAGCATCAGGCGGGAGACTGTCTGGGAAAGTAGTTGTTTTCTAGCATCTGGAGGAAGTGAGGGGCTTCTGCTCCATGTACTGGGGGTAGGGAATGTGAGGGTGAGGGTGGGGGGAGGGTGGTTGCTGATATTGGAGTGAGCATTTCTGGTTGATTTCACCTACTAACTTGCTTCTCTCCATGGAAGTTTTAGTTAAGGATCTGACCATCCACCCATCAGGGAGGGTTTTTTATTTTTAAGCAGGGGACCAGTGCTGGCCTCATCTCTTGCCCACTCTTGTCTGCTGCAGCCGTGGCCTGCCTGAGCCCAGGGCTGGAGAGGAGGGTGGTTTGTGTTTCAGGCTC
Source organism: Bos grunniens (assembly GCF_055505025.1). Classification (NCBI taxonomy): domain Eukaryota; kingdom Metazoa; phylum Chordata; class Mammalia; order Artiodactyla; family Bovidae; genus Bos; species Bos grunniens. Next base: position 26,637,054 of record NC_141191.1, on the reverse strand, counting down.
TGCCTGGGGCAGGCTCAGCCAGGCCTCTGTTCCCCCTGGTTCAGCTGCTCTGATTGCAAAACCAGTGCTGGTTGCTGTTGGGTTTCCCGTCCTCTCGAGCTGGCTACCTTCACTTTAGAGGGGAGGGCTGGGAGACCCCATTTTGGCTGCCTTCTCCAGTCCTGCTCCAGCACTCCTGAAGCTGACCCTCCCGTCCTGGCTTATGCCTCAAGACCGTATGGCCTCGGGAACCCAGAGTGATTGACAGGCATCTCAGATATCCTCCAAATATATATGATGACCTGTCTTTTTTTTTTTTTTAAATTACTTTTTACTGAAGTATATTGCTTTAAAATGTTATATTTCTACTGTACAACAAAGTGAATCAACTGTGCATACACATATATCCCCTCCCATTAGGATTTCTTTCCCATTCGGGTCACCACGGTACATTAAGTAGAGTTCCCTGTGCTATAGTGTAGGTTCTCATTAGTTATCTATTTTATACACAGTATCATAGTGTATATATGTCCATCCCAGTCTCCCAGTTCCTTCCTCCCCACCTTTCCCCCTTGATATCCATGTATTCGTTCTCTATGACTGTGAATGACATGTTTTGTCAAGCCGTCAAGGCCCTCTCTCTGTACAGCATGGCAGTTTGTTCTGTGGTTAAACCCTCACTTTTCTGATGGTTCATGTGATGGCACACTGCTCCCCAGGTGGTACCTGTCATGGGGCTGGGCAGGTAGAAGGGACTCAAAGCAGATTGGTTATTTTTCAAAAACTCAAGAAATTCTAGTGTTTCTTAATTGGTTCCTCGGCCAAGCGCTTTTTGTAGATTGCTTGTGATGTTCTTTTTCTCAAAGTGTGTACTTTCAGAAGCATGTATAGTTTTCCCTTGGGACTGGCACATCAGTCCTTGCCCTCTGTGTCCATCCTCCTGATCCTTACAGAGATGGTGGAAGAGCAGTCAAGGGGCAGCTTATCAGGATGCGGAAGTGACAGAAGCGTGGACGTTGGCCTCAGAAAGTTTCTACCACCTGATCTTGCAGTCACTCTCTTTGAGGCAGTAGGTGCTTCCCTCCCTCCAGTATCATAGCTCTTCCTTTCTAACTAGCCCCTGACCCTCCCGTGACATTGTCCTGTAGATGTGGGAAAGTATAAATGGTAAGGAGAATGAATGAAGGTGTGATGGTGGTGATGCAGGAAAGAAGGGGTTTGCCGTGGGTACCTGCTGTTTTGCCTTCTTCGGAGTGTTGTTGATTTCCAGAAGCTCCTTCCAGCGTTCTTGCTGGTTTAAGTTCAGAGGAGACCATGGAAGAGTTGCTGGCTGTAACAAAGGCAGCGCTGGTTCCCACATGCTACATACAGGCTATGGTAACGACTCCCAGACACCATTGCCAGCAGGGCTGACTTATTTGTGGAAAGGGAGGAGAAAACTTATAAAGTTATTTTTATATTTGGCTCTGAAAGCAAGAAAACGTTTTCTCATTTGTCCTTCCTTAACCTAATCTCTTAGATGCAAATAATGATGGCTTGTTTCTCCAAGGGTAAATTAGTGAAAAGCCATTCACAAACTTCTTTCTCTTTAGCTGTCTGTTTACAAAAAAGTAGAGAATACAGAAGGAGAAAGAAAGCCGGAGCGGGGAGCACAGGAGCAGGGGAGAGGCCCTCGGGTCCTGGTGAGATCGCGCAGAGGTTTGCATGGGCTTTGCAAGCCTGGAGCCTGGTTTACCACCTCAGGAAGGAACTTCCTGCTCTGGACTGGCAGTCCTAGGCACCCGGGCCGTACCAGCTGTTTCCTTTGCTTTTGCAAATCTGCGCACAAGGGTGGGTGGGAGAAGGTCGAGAAGGAGAAAGGAAGTTGTGTTAAGTTGTATCAAGACTGCTCTTGCCTGTCTTTCTGCTTTTTTGGGTGGGCTGGCTTCCTGAGTCCAGTCCTGTTGTTCTTCCTTCTTCTTCTTATTGAGGTGAAATTCACATACGTGATATTAACCATTTTTAAAAACAATATAGTTTTTATTTTTTAAAAAAATCATGAGTAACCCCAGCAAAAGTATTTAAAGTGTTTAAATACTTTTAAAGAATATTCAAAGTATTTAAAGAATTGACATGATTCCTTCTACTGCCCATCACCTTGGTTCCTCGATGTATGGGTCATCGTCTTCAAGATAACCCTTTTAAAGAGAGCTTTTGCTAAGATAACAAAAGCTTTTAGTCCACCCACACTTCTTTTGAGTTGGGCTTGTTTGATCTCCACTTGAACATGGAATTGCTTGCAAAATTCTCCATCTGTAATCTTTGGGGTCCAGTTTCTTTATGCAATTTACTTTAGGGCCCTGGAAGTTGTAGGAAGTACCTTGCTATTTTGGCAAATGATCTAAGATAGATTGTTCCTTCATCTTTTCTAATACTGAAAAGTTTTGTTCCATCCAGCTTTCACTCATGAGCCTAGCAAAACAGGTCACAGGTCTCCCTGTCACCTCTGCAATAAAATTACTGTGATGACAGCAAAACCTATGTCTCAGCATGGCCACATCAATAATATCTGGACACCATGAACAACAGTGCCCATTTGCATCTAGAATGAGGCTTGAGATGAACAATTTTTTTTAATAGCTTATATTCCATTTTATTTTTTAAATTAATTTTTATTGGCGTATAGTTGCCTTAAATGTGTTAGTTTCTGCTAACAGCAAAGTAAATCAGCTATACATATACATATATCCTGTCTTTTTTGGATTTCTTTCTCGTTTAGGTCACCACAGAGCTGAGTAGAGTTCTCTGTGCTAGGTTCTCATTAATTATCTATTTCATGCACAGTATCAATAGTATATATATATATATCAATCCCAATTCATGCCACCCCACCCCACCCCACCCCACCCCTCATTCTCCCCTTGGTGTCCATATGTTTGTTCTCTACATCTGTCTCTCTATTTCTGTTTTGCAAATAAGAGCACCTATACCATTTGAGATAAACTGTTTTTGAGTGAACAGTTCCCTGGTATTTAGTGCATTCACAGTGCCTTGCAGCCACAACTGTAAGGCAGATGTTTCTGGAAGGAAGGAGCCAATGAGGTTGGTAACTTCCTTCCTGGGGTGAATGGTCTGGGATTCTTTTGCCAGGCTCTTTGTGGCAACTGTCTTTCTAAGGCAGGACTTGAGAAGGGATTCTTAAGCTGGGCCTTGAGATGCCACACTGATGGACATCTTTTAGCATGGCTGCCTTGAGAGTCCTCTTCTTTAGTGTTGATGCTAGAGTAACCTTCTGGTCTGTTTTGTGCATGTGTGATTTAATGGGGGACGGGCACACCAAGGACATGCAGGAGAGAAGCACACATAAGTACCATGTAATCACTGTCTTCTGGACGGTGCTTTTCCCCCACATAGATTTTGAGTAGGGCTCTGGCAGGATTGGCAAGGCTGTAGGCATATATGAGGGTTAAGGGGATGGGAATTACATTAATTCAAAATTAGGTCATCACCAAAGACAGACAAGTGTATCATAAATTTATGAGCTGGATGCTGTCATCAATCACTGTTGGGTACCTGCTGTATATGGATGTCTTGTGCCAAATTAGGATTTTTAGAATAAAAAAATACCTGGCCTTGGTCATGAGGAATCAAGATGGGATTTCAGTTGGTGTAATTGTTGACTTTTGTACATGTGGAATCTGATCATATATGAAGAAATTTCATCGCATGTTTGAGGAATGACTAAACAACACTGGCTTTTTATTTTCTAGAAGGAAATGTCATATGGAGGATAACTTGGGTATAATTTTGAATTTGCTTGACATAGTCATTCTTTGCAGTTGTTTATAGTTCAGGTCACTTGTTTGCAAGAAATCTCAGACAGATCTTGAGAGGATGCTGAAAAACGAAAAGGCATTGTATCTGAGGATTTCTCAAAACTTCCAAAACGAATCAGCTTTTTTGAGGAGGGAAAAATGCCCCCTTTTCAGGAATCGTTTACATTTCTCAGAGTCATTTGTGGATTTGCATCTGTTCTGAGACAAAATGACATCAGCAGTGATTTCTGAACCCCAAAGACTGCATGGAACCGCCTCCAAAGACGGTCTAAATTAAATTGGATACTGTCATGTTATAAATATATGGCTGCTGCTTGGAGATGTCTTTGTTAAGGAATGCTTTGTTGGGGTGGTTTTCTACTCTTAGGCTATTAAATGTTGACAGAATTTAAAGAATTAACATTCCTAGATCTTCTCCACTTCCGAAATGAAGCATGTGATCTTGACACTGTATTAGTACTGTCTTAACAGTAGCAGTGAACTTGAGGGTAGCAGAACAAGCCTCCCTTTCTTTTCTTTCCTTCCCTTTTTTTTTTGAAACGAACAAGTTTAAAAAAGCTAATGGGGAAGGAAAATATAAAATAAAAACATAATATTTCTCTTAGGTACAGTTGTTTGACTCCTCACTTTGTTGTTTCCAGGGGATTCTTATTTTTCATGGCATAGAGGTAGTGGTTATATTAATCATCACATCAGTCACTCTGGGGCTACAGGGTTGGGAGAAAATATGAGAGTCAGTAACACTCTTGAGTTCCTCTTATGTTCTAGAGACCATGCGAAGTACTTCTTATGGGTGATGTCAATGAATTTTTCCAGCAGCTCTAGAGGGTTGGTATTATCATTGTCCTGACTTTCAGGGGGAGAAATTGAGGTTCACAGGGTTGGGTTCCCTAGAATTAGAACACCCTGGGATTTCAGCCTCGACCTCTGCTTCAACCCACTGTCCCGCCCTGCTCCTCGAGGTTGGGTTACCCACTGCCCCCCAGGACCCACAGACTCACCTCTGTCCTCTTCTTTCCTAAATGTCCATTCTGTGTTACTGCATGCTGGCCACAGTCTCAGTGTTGGACATTTGGGGTCCGATAAGGCATAGACCTGCTGCACAGAGGTCAATAGAGGTCATGGTCAGGCACTGGGGACAGGTGAGGTCTCAGAGAGGTTCCTAAAAGGGCTGCACTGCAGCTCAGTGCAAGATTTCCCATCCCAGTCAGCCATGGAGAAGTGGGAAAGGGTATTTTAAATTAGAAAGGCTCTTAAAAAGGTGGAGGGCATTCAGATAGATTAGCAGGCAATGCCTTGGGGCGGGTGTGTGTGCCCAAAAGCAGTTAGCAGTTGTCATAAAGAAGAGGCTTCTTGCTGTTAAGTTTTATTTATGGCCTGGTCAGAGTTTGCCACTGGCCACTGCTGGCCCAGGAACTAGAGTTTCGGGAGCACTGCCCTAGCTCGTGGAGAAGGCAGTGGCAACCCACTCCAGTACTCTTGCCTGGAAAATCCCATGGACGGAGAAGCCTGGTAGGCTGCAGTCCATGGGGTTATGAAGAGTCGGACACGACTGAGCAACCTCACTTTCACTTTTCACTGAAAGTGAAAAGTGAAAGTGAGGTTGCCTTGGAGAATTGCCTTGGAGAAGGAAATGGCAACCCACTCCAGTGTTCTTGCCTGGAGAATCCCAGGGACGGGGGAGCCTGGTGGGCTGCCGTCTATAGGGTCGCACAGAGTCGGACACGACTGAAGCGAATTAGCAGTGGCAGCCCTAGCTCATTCCTTGTCCATCCGACAGGGCTCTGTTGAGACCATGGAGGGGATTTATGGCTCGGAGGACCTAAGAGTAGTTTCAGATGATTTGCTCAGACTCATAGTCACTGTCAGGCTGACAGAGCACCTGTCCTGTGTGATCCCCAGTTAGGCGTGCCCCTGGCCCCTTTCTCCGTGCCTGAGTCCAGAGAGAACACAGACGTTGGATGTTCCCCCAGCCAGATGGCCACATGCCTCTGTGATCCCTAGGAATGTATCCAGAACACCGATTTTCCTGACTTGAAATCTTACCATAACAGATCTTGCGATAAAGGCAAATTTGGCTGTAACACAATTAACATTTTATTGTGGACTGTTTCCTGTCTTTATTTCAGGCTTTCTTGTGACACTGCAGACTGACTGAAAATACCATCTTTAAAAATAATTTTGCACTTATAGAGTAGCATATTTTATGCCCTTCATTTGTTCGGATTTCACTTATCACTCTGTGATGGCATTTTTTTTGCACCTTTCTTCATATCCCCATTGGAGTGTGTCTCCCTGTGCCTCTCAATTTATCAAAATACACTTAGTTACATTTTAATTGAAATCCTAAGAAGTGCAAGATGTTAAAAAAACTTTTAATTTTGTTTATATTTTCTTAATATCTTGACTTGAAACCCTTGGAATTTTGTGTTGCATTTTAAAATGGATGTATTATGTCAGTTATTTGTAAGGACTCTTGAGATTCTGCTGGGTTCAAATCCTCGGTCCACCACTTGGTAGCTGTGTGATTTGGGTGTCATAATAGTTTCTGTCTCACAGGCTGACCGTGCGGATTGAGTTAATACAAGTCAAATGCTTTGAATGACACTTGACTTGTGGCAGGAATCCCATTGGTATTAGCTTCTGCTGTTTCTACCATTATTCCAAAAAGATCTACTTGGAAATCCTCAAGATCTGTTTGGAAATTAGATCAGCTTATGGATAAAACTCCTCTTTTTCATAGGAGCATAGTACAGTGTGATTTATATTCATGCTCTTTTCAAAATGCATTTTTCTTATTAAAATATTTACAATCTTGAAGTGTGAAGAGGAAGAAATATAGTCATGTTGGTATCTAACATAATTACACATTTTGCTCTATTTATTTTCATCTTTTTCCCTTTAGGTTTATTAAAATGTCTGTGCTGCGCTTAGTCGCCCAGTTGTGTCCGACTCTATGCAACCTCATGGACTGTAGCCTGCCAGGCTCCTCTGTCCATGGAGAGTCTCCAGGCAAGAACACTGGAGTGATTTGTCATGCCCTCCTCCAGGGGATCTTCCCAGCCCAGGGATTGAACCCAGGTCTCCCACATTGCAGGCGGATTCTTTACCATCTGAGCCACCAAGGAAGCCCATTAAAATATCTAGTGATAATTGTGATAATCATATTGTGTAAATAACAATTTTCTTAACCTAGGCTACCATGAGTATGGTTTCATATTATTAGTAGCTACATGGTAATTATAAATGCTTGCATAATAGTACATCAAGGAGATTTTTACCTTTGTTTATTTAACCATTAAACACTTTAGTAGTTTCAAGTTTTGTTGTTATGAGTAATTCTGTGATGACTGTACTTCTTTATAAAGGCTCTTATTTGGGCAGTAATTGTAGAAGCAAACTCAATGAGTCAAAGGCAAAGAATGTCTAATGTTTGATACATGCTATGTTGCTTTTCATTTGGGAAATACTGTGCTGCCTGCATGGGATGCTAGATTGATTTCACTGCATTTCCTCAGCATTGGGCTTCATCTTAAAAATACACTAACAATGAATGGGAGGCAATATATCACTGATATATCAGATTTTTAATTAGGGAACATGCTTATTTTCTTAAATGAATGTTGCCTATTGTGTTGCTTTCTCTGTGGATTGTCTGATCATGCCTTTTGGGATCATCTTATTGATAATTGATATTTTTTTTAAAAATCACAGTGATTTCTTATAATCACAGATTTCAGTTTATATTAACTCTATATATGAAGGATGGTAACCTTTTGTCTGTCAAATTGTCAGGGAGGGGAACATTTCCCTCTACTCATCTTGGTTGCTTTGACTGGTCTAATAGTTAAATTGACACATGGCAGATTAATAGGAAAAAAACAAATTTAATTTCATAAGGACAGAGATCTTATAGATATGGAATCCAAGAGGTAACCAAAGCTGGCTGTTTCTATATTTTTTAGACAAGGAAACAAATTTGTGAAGAACTGACAAGACAAGCTTTGGCTTTGGTACTAATTCATGATGAAACTAAGTAGAGTTTGTTTATATATCTTCTTTACCCCGAGTTCCCTATCTCCGGTGATCAGAATGTCTCTACCTCCTGATACAGGTGGGCACCTTTCACCTGGGAGATTTATATCCTACTTTCAGGAAGGACAAAGGAGGGTCAGAGTGTCCTTGCATTGGCTGTCTCTTAAGTAACTTTAATTCAAAATTATATGTCACTGTGGGGTATTTTGGGGTGGCCTGCCCTAAAGCCCATTGTACTTAAGGTCTTGTTTTCTGGCTTGTTTGCCTTTTCCATCTTTAAAAAATTTAATTTAATACAATGAATTGATGACTTCCTTTGTGATTAAGGGCTTCCCTGGTGGCTCAGATGGTAAAGCATCTGCCTGCAATGCAGGAGACCCTGGTTCAATCCCTGGGTCAGGAAGATCCCCTGGAGAAGGAAATGACAACCCACTCCAGTATTCTTGCCTGGAAAATTCCATGGTTGGAGGAGCCTGGTGGGCTACAGTCCATGGGGTCCCAAAGAGTTGGACACGACTGAGCGATTTCACTTTCACTTTTGTGATTAAGTGAAATACCATTATTATTTTTCTAAATACAGAGAATTAATAGGAGGGACCACACAGTGAACCATAACTCTCTTATATAACCTCTACTTCCAATAAAAAAGTAATACCTGCAGATGGATGACATATTCAACAGCAAAAGGCCCTCTCAGCCCCCTTTCTTATCTTTAAACTGTTTCTAGTTACTGCTTTCAAGGAAGATAAAACATGTATTTGCATATATTTTAACCTGAAAGAGATCATACTGTATTCATTGTTCTGCACCTTGCTTTTGGTCACTTAAAATATATTTTGGACATGTTTCCATATGGGCAATTACAAACCTATTGTGCTTATGTGTGTTTGTGTGTGTATGTATACATAACGTTCTAGCAATGGATGTACTGTTTGCTAAGTCGATTCAGTCGTGTCCAACTCTGTACAACCCCATAGACGGCAGCCCACCAGGCTCCCCCATCCCTGGGATCCTCCAGGCAAGAACACTGGAGTGGGTTGCCATTTCCTTCTCCAATATATTGACAGACCTTTGATTCTTTTGAGATTATTTTATAGTTTTTAAACTAAGTTCTTCCTTTCCAGAATTTTGGGAAATGCTCAATTTTATTTCCTTCAGGGGTGGTGATCCCTCTTTGTGCTCAGGACACTGTCGAGATGCAATTAGAAAAAGACAAATCTCTCAGTCACATGGTGGGACTTGGGGGCTGGGGAATTATAAAAACTTAACTCTGTGATTTAAAATGAGGGTAATCTTTTTAATTGGCTTCTGTGATGCCTATTGGAATACCATTGTTTGCAATGTAATTATGCATTTACCAGCTTAATTCATCCATTATAACGTGATGTAATGTTTAGACATTGCAATAATTACAAATCTTGCATGTCTACAGATAAATATACCACTGATCAAAATAAGACAGTGGCAGCAAGAATAGTGCTGCATCGATGGGGGATGTTAATGAAAAATAATGGATAATAAACCATATCTCATTGGCTCAAAACATTGCTTCTACTGTTCTACCCCAACTACCGTCTAAAGGCCAGTGCACCTAGGCCAGCGGAGCAGTTTTCACTTGTGCCCTGTAACTAGCCCCAGAGTTCCATACCATTGTATTTTCTTGCCCTCAGCTTGGTGTGTTATCCAGAGATGTGCCTGGATATTTTGTCCTGGGACTAGTAGGGGTCCAAAATTTAAGAGATTATCCAAACTGTTTGTGTGCGTCATGAATAAAGAATGGGTCTAACCCAGACCACTAAAATGTGTTTGATGTGGGAAAACAGTAAACAATTAAATTCTGGTAGAGTGGCTTATGTGTTTAAAAGCTATTTAGTTGTATGTTTTGCTTAAAGCAAACAAAATCATCACCAGTCAGGTTCTTGGGGAAAAGAGATTGTACACAGCGTTCATTGAAGCGTTTGGTCTTAAAAATCCTCCCTCTTACAGGAAATGTCTGATTCAGTACAGACAGCATGGTGGGGAAAAGGAAGCCACATTTTCTCACTGAAGCGTATGTATTCACTGGGATGACCTTGGCTCACCTTAGCTGCACATCGACATGGCATAGCGGGGGTGTCTTTGATTTAGGGGGCTTGTTTGATTATGGATCACTTGTTCAGTCGTTCAGTCGTGTTCAACACTTTGCAACCCCATGGACTGAAGTTTATGAATCACTTGGGGAAGAGCTAAAAAGTGAGATATGAAATTTTCTAGAACACTGTGATGCCCCCAAACAGCTCACTGGTCTGCTGAGAGCTGGGCCATTTTGTGTCCAGGTTACAGAAACAAAAAAATGATATGCCAGGCCCCATAGGAGGATGCGTGTGTCCCCTCTGCTGACACCACTCACCCCCAGATGGCTAGTGACTGGCACGGCCCTGGTTGTGCCCTGCTTTAGCTTGGGGCAGGTGTTCTTTCAAATTCATTTCTTTTATTAAGCCTCTGCCACTACATATGCCTTTTCTCCTTCTCAGGAAGAACACACGTGCTGGCCCTCTGGTTACTGTATACTGTAATGTGCATCCTCCCATGCCTTGTTTCCATCTTTATTCCCTTGGTGTAGGGAGGAGGAGAATTCCCTAGTGTTCTGTTTGGTCATTTCAAGAATTTGCCTTTGGGGCTTTTGGATCAGGTGTTCTGGTAGCCCCACAGAGTCTGTGTTCGCCTCTCACCCGCTTCTTGAAAACTGTTGAAGCATCTGAGCTTTGTCTGTGCGATGGGGCACAGCATTCAAAGCTCATCCAAATAGCAGGGATGGTCGCATCTTGTCGATTACCAGGGCTGTTAAATTCTCTTGTGGAGCTGGCAAGATAGGTGACAGTCTCCAGGAACTGAAAAGCTGCTGCATACACAGCCCCAGGTGTTCCAAGAAGGTTGGACCACTCGTGTCATCCCTTTTTACAGTCCATAAATCTTCTGATTCATTGTGCCATCTGGGACTCAAGACACATTTATTCGTGGGGGGAAGTCTCCATTGAAATCAGAGCCCACTGTAAAGCAGGAGGAAGAGTCTGGAATTAGAATGCTGTACATTGTTCTTTGTTAGAAAAGAATCCTGGTTCTCTGGCTGTAGACAAATATTTGCTTTTCAAGAATCTGGTGGCGTGTCGGTAGCTTTGTTCACATGCATGTGGCAAACACGCTGTCTTGCATTCTAAGGGTGCAGGCACTCACATCGTGCTGATGACTTGATAATGCTTGAAATCTGGGTGTGTGCTACTTCAAATGCCTTTCTACTTCCTCCTCCACCGACTTAGCTAATTTCTCTAACGGAACAGATCTTTATCCCAAGGAGTCTAAATAGCTTCTGCTGGAGGGTGACATTGGAAAAATGTCCCTTTAGCCACAGCTAGATATGCATATTGCCATGCAGCTTCCTTGTGTTAAGCTATACCGGCATCAGAGAAAAAAGAGGCCTGTGTCTTTTACCTTTTAAAGCCAGTGGATTAGGGAGGAAAGAAGCCCGTACCTCGGGGAAGCCACCCTGAACCTCAGTTTCTTCATCTGTGAATGAGAAAAAATAACTCTGACATTTCCTAAGCATTTGCTCAGCTGCCTCAGATGTTGTGAGGATTAAATGACCTCATGCACGACAAGGATCCAGGGTAGTTTCTACCGTGTAGTGAATGCTCAGTAAATGTTAACTGGTGATCCCTGTTTACAGGGAGGGACACCAAGGCACAAGGGTCGGGAAGAGGGAGTTGCTGAAGAATGTGGCCAAGTGCACCCAAGGGCCCACCTGCCAAAAACAGGCAGTTGGTTGAGTGGAAAAATGAAATAACGTATGTGAAAGATGTGTGTCTAACTCTGCAGTGTCAGACTCTCTGCACTAACGGGGACTCTGCCATGACGATAAGGCAGGTGATGGGGAGCCCGGGGTGAAGAGGAAGCGGTGGTTTAGGAAAGTGGCGCACGCAGTAAATGGACAGTTGCAGTGCTGTGATAAATACTGGGATAAAAAGACTTCAGGGGCCAGGAGGGGCTTGAGGATGGGAGGGGCTTGTGGGTAGGGTTGGATGGATGGGAGCAGGTCTCTAGCTGAGTGGAGGTGATGGTAGGGGACTTTCTGCAAACCACCAGGTCAGAATGGGGAAGAGGAGTCAGCTCTTTTACTTATCAGTGTACTTGGCATGTCAATATTTTTTAGCCTGTCTACCGGATTAGCTAAACTTCTTGGCAGAATTTTTGGCAGCTTGATAGAAAGCTGAAATATTTTGATTTGATTTTTCCCCCCCTAGGATGAGAAGGACATATTGAAGGGTCAAACAGGTGAAGTGTCAGTTTAGTTTTTGTAAGACCACTCAGGGCAGCGGCATGGAAGGTGGAATTGAATGGAGCGGGACTAGAGTCAGGGGATCACGCTGGAGGTCATTCAGACTCTGTGTTATGTGATACAGGCTCTCAGGCGGGTCTCTGGGAATGAAGGAAACAGGCCAGGACGTTAATGAGGGCTTCTCTGCTTGGCTGGGAGATCTTGAGCAAGCTAAGTAGCTCTCTGGGCCTCACTTTTACAGTCTATGAGGAGGAAAGCATGTCTCTTTGATCTGGTTGTATTGGGTGGGGTGGATTTTAACTGTAATAAGAAGAAAGCTGGGGCGTTCATTTTTAAAAGAGAAAGCAGAAGCTATTTGAGACGATTAATTTCAACAGAACTGGTATGTGTACGCTGCCTGCTGGCTTAATTGGTTTATGAGGGCTGTCTAGTCACCCTCCTATGATGGCTACCAAGTGAATTCTAGTAGATTTATAGTCTTAGGTTTGTAAGTAATGTCATTTGCAGAATAAAGTTCCCCATTTGTTTCTCAATTTGGAAGGATCCTGTAAGAATCAGCGACTTTATAAATATCCAGCAACCTTTCACCACTTTAAAATATTGAAAGGATAAACGATGCTGAAGGCGCTGGGTTTGCATCATGAATTATGGATGTGGTGTGCCCTGGAGATCTTTATGGCTGTGCATAACGAATCTTCTTTGTTCTAGCTTATTTTCAGTGGGGTTGCTTGTAAAAGAAGGGGTCAAAGCAAATCCATTGAAGAGATCTGTTTCCTGCAGGATGATTTTTTTTTTTTTGGCCATCCTATTCTGTTAGTTGCTTTTGTTGGCGCTTTGTTTCTTCATTATCAAATTGGTCCACAGTAGGGTGGGATTTGGGGATAGTGGCAGAGCACCCCCTGTGGAGTTAACAGCTGTGGGTCAGGCTAATGACCCAGCAGGGGGCTGGCACACCCCTTGTTGGTCTCTGTGTCTCTAAAGCAATTCTCTCCCTGCCCCTTCTTCCTCTGAGCCTCAGCCTCTTTCAGTTCTTCAAGGCAGCGAGCCTCAGGAAGATCTTTATGCTCTGTGTAGGAGTGGGTTAGGCCTTAACTACTTTTCAACCTAATAATAATTAAACAGAATAAACTGGAGTTATTAACATGCTCATGATCTTTTCTCCCAGTTAATTTTCTCTAGACTCTCAGTGCAATCAGAGAGGATTAAAAAAACATGGAACACAGCAGGGAATTCGTTTGTACTCTTTCCCCCTCTCGTCCCCTCCTCTGGCAAAGATTCTTTTAGGATCTGAGTAAGCTATCAGAGGTACTGTTTACACTTCATACATGGGGGAATGATGACTGTAAGTGGAAGCTGGTGGTCACATTAGCCCTTTTAGTCACTCATAACTTCTTTCTATAGTGAACGTACTATCTACTTAATGAAAGTAGAGTCTCCCAGACCCAGGTGTCAGGCCTGGCTCATCTAGAGTCAATTAGAAAGGGTCTCCCCTGTATTTCACCATGGTTAGGTGAGCCGTACTCTCAGCCCTAAGATGGTCGTTGGTGGGATGACAGGAGGCAAATATCTAAATAATTAACAGTGGTTCCAGATTGGGGCTTCCCTGATGGCTCAGTGGTAAGGAATCCGCCTGCCAGTGCAGGAGGCACAGGTTCGATCCCCGGGTTGGGAAAATCCCCTGGAGAAGGAGATGGCAACCCATTCCAGTATTCTTGCCTGGAGAATCCCACAGACAGAGGAGCCTGGTGGGCTGCGGTCCATGGGGTCACAGAGTCAGACATGACTGAGCACGCAGCAGATGAGGCTCCAAGGTCTGTGGCTACCTGGGGAAGTGCACCTCTACCAAGGGTTGGCTCCTGTGGATTCATCAGAGCTCCACAGTATAGTCAGTTGGATAATTTTGAGGCTACTCTGGTCTCAGTGGTTCATCACAGTTTTAGCTCATACTAAATTAAAAAAAAAAATCTTTGCAGGAAACATCGCTTAATTCAGTTTATCTATATTGTTAACCAAAAGAAACAACACAGTGCTCATGCGATGTGGAGAAATGGGATAGCGCCTGCCAGGTAGACATTTGTGACGATACGCGTTCACTTAATCCTGCATTCATTCAGCAGGAGGTCGCTTGGGCTTCCCAGCAAGGGCAGGGCACCAGGGGACATCTAGCAGGAATCACCCTCAGAGCCTGTCCTCCAGGACCTCGGTCCAGAAAGGAGATGAGGCTTGGGCACCACCGTGATGCATTGTAAAATGAGTCTAGACCCAGTGTCCTGAGGATTCAGTGGAGAAAGAGACTCAGCCCAACAGAGCAGGTCATGGGGAAACTAGAATTCCACTTACAGGTGGTAGGAAAGGCACGTTGTGAACAAAGAAAATCACAGATGGTCTTTTTCTCTTCTAGTGAAAGTGATAGTTGCTCAGTCGTGTTCAAGTCTTTGAGAGCCCATGGACTGTAGCCCGCCAGGCTCCTCTGTCCATGGAATTCTCCAGGCAAAAATATTGGAGTGGGTTGCCATTTCCTTCTCCAGGGGATCTTCCCGACCCAGGGATCAAACCCGAGTCTCCTGCATTGCAGGCAGATCCTTTACCATCTGAGCCACCAAGAAGCCCCCTCCTTTTTTTTTCTTCTCAAAGATCATCAATCAAATCTCTGGGCTTTTAACCTGTTAGCTAAAAAAATGCAGTAATCCATAATTTTTGAATTATCATTAGCCCATTCTCTTGTAATAGTACTTTGCTTTGCTTTTCAAATCCTGGGATTGAAATAATAATTAAAAAGTAGAGACATTGATTACTTAAAAAAATTTTATGTGCAATGCATATAAGGAACCTAATGTACCTCCTTTTATTTTGATGCTATTTTTGGAACATTTATTTTCTTTGCTATCTTAGAAACAGTTTAAAGGCATACTTCTGGTAGTGTGAGATTACATTTTTAATTTGGGCTGTAAACCTGGGACAGTTTTTATGGTGAAGAATTTAGCGGGTCTACCTAGGCTATTAACCATTGTGATTTTAATAAAACCATATTCTTTGTTTAATTAGCCTTTGTTTAATTGCATTCTGCGCTAGCGTGGACTTGAGCTCAATCCATCTGCTTTATTGTCTGGTTTCCTTCCATCTGAGTCCTGTTTTCTTTTCCCTTCTGTATTATACTGATGTGTCTTAGTAGTATAGGAAATATTGTGACTATATTTTGTGTAGCTGAACTGTATGCTAAAAGTAGATCATACAAAGCCATTTCGCTCGCTCTCCTCTGTTTTTGCTCAGTAAATGATGGGATTATACTTTTAGAATTGTATCAGATATATATTTCCTCATTCTCTAAAGCCTCATTATGCAAATTAGCTGCACTTTCTTGATTCATGAATTCATACTGTGGTTTTATTTGGGGATTCCTCAAGGTAATTGCTTATTTGGGTGGTTCAGAAGATCAGAGCAATCCACGTTACGTAATGAACATTTTCCATCACATCCAGACAATTCTGTCTTCCTCAAAAAATAAATGAAGCATTCCCTGTGACACTAAGTCAGAGACTAGAGAAAGAGTAAATCAACCTGGGGTCATTTAGGATCACTTTTCCTTTTTCCCAGCTCTAAGAGTGGTCTTTACTAGATAACCATAGAACCCTCTTCTAAATCCCCATTTAAATGCCCGAGTTTTATCTTCTAAAAAACAATGATCATGTAGGAAAGTGCCAGGTTCCCTGAATCTCTCTATTCCTGCATAATAAAGCCACTTCAGCAGGGAGTAAAGCTCTCCTCAAGCTGCCCAGCCAAGTCCAGGGAGATCCAGCATTGGAGTATCATCCTTTCTCCTCCTTTTGAGGCTGGCATGATTGGTACTTCCTGTGCAGAGGGAGAAAGGTGGTGGGGGGGGGGCAATGGAGAATGCCATCTCTGCCATGGGAGTGGTCCCTCTTCATCCTGACTTCCCCAGTAAACTAAGAGCACACAACTCTCCTATAATAACCAGGTTTCTGACTTTCTGTCCTTTTTAGACTGTGAAAATTTAGTTTTTCTAAGATTGTTCATTGTTCAGTGGCTAAGTTATGTCTGACTCTTTTCTACTCCATGAACTGCAGCACACCAAGTTCTCCTGTCCTTCACTATCTCATCGAGTTTGCCCAAACTCATGTCCATTGAGTTGGTAATGCCATCCAACCATCTTATCCTCTGTTGCCCCCTTCTCCTCAGGCCCTCAGTCTTTCACAGCATCAGGGTCTTTTCCAATAAGTTGGCTCTTCACATCAGGTGGCCAAAGTATTGGAGCTTCAGCATCAATCCTTCTAATGAATATTCAGGGCTGATTTCCTTTTGGATTGACTGGTTTGATCTGTTGTCCAGCAGACACTCAAGAGTCTTCTCCAGCACCACAGTTTGAAAGCATCAGTTCTTTGGCCTTAGCTTTCTTTATGACCTAACTCTCACATCCATGCATACCTACTGGAAAAACCATAGCTTTGAGTATAGACCTTTATTAGGAATGTGATGTTTTTGCTTTTTAATATGCTGTCTAGGTTTGTCATAGCTTTTCTTCGAAGTTTCTAAGGTACTGAATGTCAATTTGGGGAACAAAAAGTAGTTGATTAAGGGGCTGTATGGTTTAATGAAAGTGAAAGTCTTCTCACTCAATGGTGTCTGACTCTTTGCGACCCCATGGACTGTAGCCTGCTAGGCTCCTGTGTCCATGGGGATTCTCCAGGCAAGAATATTGGAGTGGGTTGCCATTTCCTTCTCCTGGGGATCTTCCTGACCCAGGGATCAAACCCAGGTCTCTGGCATTGCAAGCAGACTCCTTACAGTCTGAGCCACTCAGGGATGTATGGTTTAATAGAGTGACTCAGTTTTTTAACTTGATACAGAGTTGGTTTACAATGTTGTGTTTCTGGTGTACAAAAAAGTGACTTAGTTATATATGTATATATATATATTATATACGTACATACACACACTTTTTTTTTCTATTCCATTTTGCCTTATCCCAGACTCAATTTTTATAATATGTAGTTACTAGGAATTTCAGAGAAGTCTCAGTTAACTCACCTGGAACAGCCTAAGATTTGACACTTGAGTGATTTTAAATTGTACTCAACAGACATTTTCTAAAATGAAGAGGAGGCGTCCAGAGAGTAATTGATATCAGGTGTCATTTGTTGCTTTTTGGCGTGATTCTCCCTTGCAGGGCTTTCCTGGGCCATGGCCCTGGTTGGGCTAGCAGTCCTTCTGAGTTAAGGTAACTAGTAATCCGTGCCTTCACCAGCTTCTACCTGTTTGTCTCCCTGCATATTTGTAATCATTATATCCAGGAGTTTTCCATTTTTATATTTATGTTTGATTGCACTAGGTCTTCCTTGCTGCATGCAGGCTTTCTGTAGTTGCCGTCAGCAGGGTCTGCTCCTCACTGTGCTGCACCAGCTTCTCCTTGTGGTGGCTTCTCTTGTTACAGAACACAGGTTCTAGGTGCACAGGCTTCAGAAGTTGCAGCACGCAGGCTCAGCAGTCGTGGCTCCCGAGCTCTCGAGCACGGGCTCGGTAGTTGTGACACACAGGCTTAGTTGCCCCTCGGCATGTGGAATCTTCCCAGACCAGGGATTGACCCCAGATCCCCTGCATTGGTAGGTAGATTCTTATATATTGTACCACCAGGGAAGTCCTAGGAGGTTTCAGTTTTGCTTTTTGAGTTTAGTTTCTTCAAGAAGAGCTAAGAAACAGTTTCTAAACTTCTTGTTTTTTGAAACTTTTTTTTTTAAACCTAGGTAGACTCTCAATTGATTTGTTTGGAAACTAGATACCCTTTTTAGTAGTTCCTGTTATTCAGTCATGTCAGACTGTTTGCAACCCCACGGACTGAAGCCCGCCAGGCTCCTCTATTCATAGAATTCTCCAGATAAGAATACTGGAATTGGTAGCCGTTTCCTTCTCCAGGGGATCTTAATTCACACATAAGGCTAAAAGAAATCTCAAGTATCTCTAAGATGAGAAAA
Organism: Bos grunniens; assembly: GCF_055505025.1. Lineage (NCBI taxonomy): Eukaryota > Metazoa > Chordata > Mammalia > Artiodactyla > Bovidae > Bos > Bos grunniens. Next base: position 26,618,926 of record NC_141191.1, on the reverse strand, counting down.
ATTCAGTGCTATGTAATAACTTTAGGATATTTCATCTCAGTTCCTGTTTTTCTTCCCTCCTTCTCTCCCTCCCTCCTTCATTTTATTATTGCTTTTCTTTAAACAGAGCCTAGAGCATATAAGTGAGTTTGATCTTGGGATGCAACTGGGAAAATTCATGATAAAATAAATTTCAAAAGTATTGGATAGATAGTTGTACACATTACAGGAAGGGAATAGATAACTTTATGCTGATTATAGTTCTATAAGAGTCTTTTCCAATGAGTCAACTCTTCGCATGAGGTGGCCAAAGTACTGGAGTTTCAGCTTCAGCATCATTCCCTCCAAAGAAATCCCAGGGCTGATCTCCTTCAGAATGGACTGGTTGGATCTCCTTGCAGTCCAAGGGACTCTCAAGAGTCTTCAACACCACAGTTCAAAAGTATCAATTCTTCAGTGCTCAGCTTTCTTCACAGTCCAACTCTCACATCCATACATGACCAGTGGAAAAACCATAGTCTTGACTAGACGGACCTTTGTTGGCAAAGTAATGTCTCTGCTCTTGAATATGCTATCTAGGTTGGTCATAACTTTTCTTCCAAGGAGAAAGCGTCTTTTAATTTCATGGCTGCAGTCACCATCTGCAGTGCTTTTGGAGCCCAAAAATATAAAGTCTGACACTGTAAAAAAAAAAAAAAAAAGGGCAACATAAATATGTTTGAACATTTTAGGGGAAAGAAATGTAAAAAGAGCTTTCACAAGTTATTTGAGGTCTTCTGCATTTGGACATGTCTGAAATACACCTAAGTCAACATAAAAATATTTAAGATATGAATTTGGGCCAGGGAACATTGAACATATTTTTACTCTGTAATATTTAATATGAAGATGTTATGTCACTACTGTGTGAGTCTGGGTGGGAGAGGGAGGAACAGAATCAGGGCAGGGCCGTATTCTTTCACAATCCCGCTGCAGGCAGCGTGAGCAGTGCCCCTGTTGTCATGCCCTAAACAGCTCTCTTGGTCCTTGGCAACAGGCTTAGTTGGCTTGCAGGTGGAAATATCTGTTCATTCAATTATTCATTTGTGGTTGTAGTTGCTTAGGGGTAATGTCCAAACTCAGAATGAACTAGGTCACAGCACCCCAAAGAAATCATTCTCTGGGGCCACCCAAAGTGGTAGGAGTCATCTGGTCAACACAGAGGTTAGCAACCTTTTGGTAATGTGGTCTGGAGAAATTTAAGGAGTAGAGACCAAGAGTCTAGGGGATCATGGCTGGTGGCACAAGAGCATGAGTGGTAACAACCTAGGTGAGGCCAGTTGTGGGTAAGGTCAAATGAGTAGGAATTCTTTGTGCTGTATCTAAGCAGGAAGTAGATGAATGTCTTTGATGCTTATGGTATGTGTGGAAAAAGATGGGGAGATGTGAGCAACGGCATCAACTGGAGGACTTACGTTGTGTCCATTGGGGGTTAATTGTCCCCTGCAGAATCAATCAGTTATTAAATTATTTAAAAATAGGTATTTTAATTTGAAGGCTTCCGAGGTGGCTCAGTGGGAAAGAATCTGCCTGTGACGCAGGAGCCACAATAGGTGTAGGTTCGATCCCATCCCTGGTTCAGGAAGATCCCCTGAAGTAGGAAACAGCAACCTGTTCCAGTTCTTGTCTGGAAAATAACATGGACAGAGAAGCCTGGTGGGCTACAGTCAATGGGGATCTCAAAGAGTCAGACATGACTGAATGAGCATGCACACACACATACACACACACATTCTAAGTTGAGGGATTTATACTACCTGATTTCAAGACTTCCTTTGAAGCTACAATAATCAGGACAGTGTGGTATTACTATAAGGATAGATAAATTGGTCAGTAGAACAGACTGGATGTATGTATATGTATGTATTATTATATATATATATAATGGGTTAATTGATTTTTCGCAAAGGTGCAGGAGTAATTCAATGAGGGAAGGATACTATTTTTAACAAATAGTGTTGGAACAATTAGATATCTGTATTTATAAAAATGAACCTCAACCTGTACCTTGTACCAAAGGCACAAATCAACTTGAAATGAGTCTTAGATCTAAATGTAAGAGCTAAGACTATAAAATATTACAAAGGAAGCATAGGAGAAACTCTCTGTAACCTTTGAATAGGCAAATATATTTTCTTAAAGCATAGAAACTATATAAGAAATTTTGTCATACAGTATAGGACTTAAAATGAAAAACTTTTGGTCTTCAAAAGTTCTGTTAAGAAAATTAAGAGGCAATTTATAGTTCAAGAGAAAATATTTACAAAACACATGAATTAATGAGGTATGTGTCTTGTGATCCTATCCTTTGTATATTAATATTTTGATAAGTAAGGCACGTTATGAGGATAGATCCAGATTTCCCACCTTTGGGCTATTGGTTGTATTGTTAGGTTGAACTATATGAAATCGCTGATATCCAGTAATTTTTGATCTGCAGAAGTGGCAATTTCCTGTAGTTTAAGAAAAGAATTTGCTTTCTAACTTATTAGACTTTTGGCAGCTGTTATAGCTCAAAATTATGTGGCAGTGGTCAAATATAAAGGGTTTTGTAAGCCAAAAAGCCTACATTTTTGTTCTAAGTTGCGCATTTTCTTTTCCCTCACTTTTTCAGTTCAGTAGATGTTTCATGTGTCTACCACTGCAGGACATTCTACTTGGAATTACAGTGGATGGATATACAGATCAATTTGTTGCCCTTGCCTGGGAGAATTTAGGGGATGAAATTAAAAGACATGTACAGACTTTGCTGTAAATCATGACGGTGAAATACAACTCTTAGTCATTGTTGTCTCTGTTGTGGTAACTGTAAGAAGGTAATTGGAGTTTCTTATTGAAGAAGTAAGTAGTTGTGGATGTGTATATATAAATATGCGTGCATGTGAGCCTGAAGAAAAAAATGAAAACAAGACCAGCAATTTGCATAAAATTAGAGTCTCCCAAGAACGAGCATGTCTTAACCTTTTTCAAGAAAAGTCCGTATAGTTTGCTGTTACTTAGTAGATGACCTTGCACTGACTCTTCCTTTAGTTATTAGGTGACAGTGTTGAGCCATTGGTCATAAATGAGTCATCACTGCTTAAGGAGGCTGGCTTCTGGGTGTCTTTGTGGCCTTTTGTTTGGTGTGCAGAAAATGTGGGGAAAGTGGCTGTCACTTTATCCTAGATTTCATTGTTTGCTGGGGTGGTGAGTGACAGGGGCCATCAAATGAAGAGTCCTGGGAAATTTCTAAAGACATATCCTAGAATTCAGTACAGCAGTATGTCCAGGTTGGTCAACTCAATGCCCTGTTTCCTTAAGTGTCTAAATGGAATCCCATTTGAACAAAATGGAAAATGATAGAATGCATGTTTTATGTTTCCCAGCTCTGGTGAATTTCTTCCTTCTCTTTTCCTAAATAAGGAGGGGGGGGACTGAGAAGGCACATGGCTGTTATTTTTATGTAGAGTAGAGCTATACTAGCAGTCAGAGATGAGATGCTTGGCAGTTGACACATGTTGACTGGAGTTGACAGTTGACACAATTGACTGTTGTTGGCCCTCTGCCCCAGGAGAGTGTGTACCCAAGAAACCATGCTGTGTAAGTGGGATGGATTTCCGTGTTTTGTTCTGTGCTCTGTATGGAGTCTCATGTCTGTGGGTGTGTTCCCTCTGACTATAGCTTTTACTCTCGATCAAGGCTTTGCAATTCTGAGAGGGAACAGAATACTCAAATTAAGTAATGCAGTAGTGTTTTTGGTGCCATTGTTGGACAGTGGAAGGGAGTAGATGTTTTGGAGCCAGCCAAATGTGGGTCAACCTGAGATCCTCCACTTAAGGTATATAATCCTGAGCATGTTATCTAATGTTGAGCTGCCACTTTTCTTATTTGAAAAAAATGGAATTAATACTGAGGTCACCTAAGATGGTTGAAAAATAGACACTAAATGCCAATATTCTTTTAAAAATTACCATATGGTAAAATTGACTTTTTTCAGTGTATAGTTCTATGAATTTCAACTCACATATGGACTCATGTAGTCACCACCACCATCAGGGAACAGAAAAATCCTATTCCCCCCAAAACACCCTCCTGCTGACCCTTTCTACTCACACCCTTCCTCCTTCACAAAGACTTGTTCTTGAAAAAGGTTGTGGGGTACAAAGTATGCTCAATTTATATGTCATATCACTCTTCAATTAGGAAAATCTTTAGCTTATGATTAAAAACATGCATATATCAGGAATCACTTTTCTGCTTGTGACAGGAGAGTGTGTGTGCATGGAGGGGGCAACATGTGATTTTTTTTTTCCCCTTCTCCCTTCACCCCCTTCTTAGGAAATACTTAGATAGTCCTGCACATTGGAAAAGCTAAACTCCGGGGAAGTAATTCCCAAACCACGTCCTTTGCTTTGAGAATCTTTCTAATGAAATCATACACTGACATGAAATTTAACAAAATTGTGTTTTGTACCACATTTAATATCAATTCTAACCACTGTTGTAAAGTGTGCACTTTGTCTATAAAATCCATCCATCTTTTGAGACAATCTGAGGTCTTTGAAAAATCATATCCAGCCTAAGTTACTTGTATTCTAATTTAAAAGATAAAACTAAGACAAGTTTCCTGTCCCTTATGAGTTGAATTGTGTCCCTGCCATAAAAGATATTTTGGAGTCTTAACTCCAGTACCTCAGAATGTGGCCTTACTCAGAGATAGAGTCATTATAGAAATAAGTGAAAAATGAGATCATTAGGGTGGGCCCTAGTTCAGTATGACTCGATGTCTTTATAAAAAGGGGAAATACAGACTCAGAGACATGCACACAGGAGAAAGTACCGTGTGAAGAGAAAGGCAGAGACTGGGTGCTCTATAAGCCAAGAAATGCCAAAGAGCCAAAGCTTGCCAGCACAGTGCAGAAGCCAGGGGAAGAGGCACTGAACAGCTTCCCTATCACAACTCTCAGCAGAAACCACGCTGCCAACACCTTGCTCTTGAACTTCTATTGATAAAATACATTTCTGTTGTTTAAGCCACCAGTTTATGGTATTTTTATGGCAGCCCTAGGACTTTAATACACTGTCCTTAATAAAAGTGATATTTTAAAACAGCAGTTTCTCTGTGTATAGGAAGAAAGGACACCGGTGTTTGGTAAATTTGGAATCTTCGTGCTGACGACTGCTCAGTACGTGACATGGACATTTCCTGGTGCTGACACCTCCATGTGTAAAACTCATTAATTTCTTGACTCTTTTTTAAAAGTGGTTTTTATAGTTACCATTACCTTCAGCTCTCAGCCTTCTTTTCCTGAACCCCGTCTCACTCCTTTTCTCTTCCCAATTCTTTTTCCTGTCCCGTGAATGCCTGTTCTTCTCCCTTGCATCCCCTAAGCCTGCTTCCTCCTCTCTTTTTCTCTCCTTAGATGTCTTTTCACTCATGGCTGCACAGAGAAGATGTGAATCAAATGATACTGTACTTCATCGAGTCCTCTCCCTTGACAGGAGGAAACTAATGGTTGATGGGTGGTTAGGGGTGACTGCTTCTTAATCGATTATGTTTTTGTTCAAGAAAACTCCTGTCAGACACCAGCTTGACCTCTAGATGTTCGTGCTAAGTTGCTTCAGTGGTGTCGGACTCTGTGCGACCCTATATGACCAACCTAGACAGCATATTGAAAAGCAGAGACATTACTTTGCCAACAAAGGTCCGTCTAGTCCAGGCTATGGTTTTTCCAGTGGTCATGTATGGATGTGAGAGTTGGACTGTGAAGAAAGCTGAGCACCGAAGAATTGATGCTTTTGAACTCTGGTGTTGGAGAAGACTCTTGAGAGTCCCTTGGACTGTGCGGAGATCCAACCAGTCCATCCTAAAGGAAATCAGTCCTGAATATTCATTGGAAGGACTGATGCTGAAGCTGAAACTCCAATACTTTGGCCACCTGATGCAAAGAGCTGACTCATTGGAAAAGATCCTGATGCTGGGAAAGATTGAGAGCGGGAAGAGAAGGGGACAACAGAGGATGAGATGGTTGGATGGCATCACCGACTCAATGGACATGTGTTTGGGTGGACTCCAGGAGTTGGTGATGGACAGGGAGGCCTGGCATGCTGCGGTTCATGGGGTTGCAAAGTCGGACACGACTGAGTGATTGAACCGAACTGAACTGATGGACCTCAGTCTGCCAGGCTTCTCTCTCCGTGGGATTCTCCAGGCAAGAATACTGGAGTGGGTTGCCATGCCCTCCTCCAGGGATCTTCCCGACCCAGGGATCGAACCCGTGTCTGTTATGTCTAATCTGCATTGGCAGGTGGATTCTTTACCAGTAGCACCACCTGGGAAGCCCCTGACCTCTAGACAAGACTCTGCTTTACCTCTTAAAAAATGTAATATTTGAAGATCCAAATTCATAGGGCATACCTAACATAATCTACTTTAAAATTCTCTGATCTCACTGAGACGTCCAGACCTTTCCACTTTTATATTGTTTTCCAACCCCACTCATGCCCTTCCTCACCTCCTCACCCAATTTAAATTGCACGGTCCATTACTGACTGTTCTTCTCAGTTCCCTTAGCCGGCTTCCCATGCTGCACTGACAGTTTGGTGTTCATGTATTTGAGTGCAGCTGCAGAAAAATCCACCACGTGGAGTGGTTTTCCTTAAAAGTATGATACTCCGTCGTTCCCCTGAGAACTGAGATAGTCCTTCCATCACCCCAGTCAGCTCCCTTTCTCCCCCTCTGGGGTGAGTTTCTTATCATCACCTCTTCTTTAATGTCCAGCAGCCTTCCGTGTCCCCCTGTCAGCTAATGTCTTTATTTTTACTCAGGAAAAAGCAAGCATAGGAAGAGAACTTTCTCGTCTTCCCACCGCTACATTTAGCAGCTGACTGGCATACACATCCATACGCTTAGTCCACCTTGCCTTTTGCGGTAGATGAACTCTCTCTGCTCTGGCCACTTACTCACAGGCCGTCTTCTGCTCTCATCCGCCCAGAAGCCCTTCCTCCTAGGGTCAGTGTCTCCCCTCTCTCCTGCTTTACCAGTTTGCCCTCTACCTGATCAGTCCTGTCAGCCAGTCATCAGACTGTAGCATCTCCTTTCTTAAAACGAACAAGATGTGTTTTTCACCTTATGGCGCACTCTGGTTGCTGTCTCTACCCTGTTTATAGTAAGGTTCCTTGAAAATGTTGTTCACCCTCCATAGTTATCTCCTTGCTTCCTGTTCTTTCTTTGAATCTCTTTCAGTCTGACTTTGTCCCCGCCATTGGCCCGGCACTGCTCTTGCCTCGGTCTCCAGTGATTTGCACATGGTCAGTGGTCAGTTCTCAGTCCCCCTCCCACTTGACCTTCTATTGTTTCCTCCATCCTGGAGACACTGCCTTCCCCCAGGCTTCCTGCTGCTTCGCTGCTTTCAGGACATTATTTGCCCAGGTGTCTTCTTTCCTCTCTGGGGGCTCCGCTCAGTCCCCTTTGTTTGGTGTCCTTCCTTATCCCAGAGTGAAGGTCACAGGCCACCAAGGATCCCTCCATCCTGACTTCTGCTCTCTCTTCTCTAGGAGAGATTGGCAGACTTTTTCTGGAAAGGGCCAAATAACAAATCTTTTAAGTTTTGTGGACCATATACTCAGTTATTCAACTTTGATGTGGCACAAAGACAGCCCTAGATAAATGAGTGGCATACAGTGTATTCCAGTAAAAACTCTTTCTGGACTCTATTTTAACTTCATCAAAAAATATTACTTTTTTTTTTTTTTTTTTTTACCATTTCAGAAATGTAAAAACCACTCTTAACTCACAGGTTATACAAAATCAGCTGTAGTTTGCTGATACCTACTCTCCATCACTAAGTGATGTCATCCAACTTTGGTCTAACTGTAGCACACATATGTGGATGAATGAAAAGTATATACTTTCTTTTTTTTAAGCTTTTCTTAATTTATTTTTGGCTGTGCTGGGTCTTTGTTGCTGATCACAGGCTTTCTCTGTGACAAGTGGAGGCTACTCTCTGCTCTGCAAGGGCTTCTCATTGTAGTGGCTTCTCTAGTTGCAGAGCACAGGCTCTAGGGTGCATGGGCTTAAGTAGTTGCAGCTCCCAGGCTCTAGAGCATGCAGGCACACACAGGTTTAGTTGCCCAGTGGCATGTGGAATCTTCCCAGACCAAGGATCCAACCCATGTCCCCTACATTGGCAGGTGGATTCTTAACCACTGGACCACCAGAGAAGTCCAAAATGTATACTTCCAGCTCTAACCATCCCTTGAATTTCAGACTAACATATTCAGCTCCCTGTGTTATATCTCCACTTGAATGTCCAATAGGCATCTCCTGTCTAAAACAGAGCTCATGATTTTTTTTCTCCCCTCTCTAAGCTATTTCTGTGAGTTCAACCTCAGTCAGAGTACAAGGGAAATGCAGCCATCCCATATCGTGGTGGAAAGGAAGGGTCGGGATTCTGGAGTTAGATCCCAACATTTTGCTCCTTGCTAACTATGTGACCTTGAGGAAGTCACCTGCCTACTCCCTCTCTTTAAATATGAAAAACCCTACTTGTCCCTGGTGGCTCAGATGGTAAAGAATCTGCCTGCATTGCAGGAGACCTAGGTTCAATCCCTGGATCAGGAAGATCCTTTGGAGACGGGAATGGCTACCCATTCCAGTATTCTTGCCAGGAGAATTCCATGGACAGGGGAGCCTGGGAAGCTACAGTTCGTGGGGTCACAAAGAGTTAGACAGGACTGAGTGACTAATACTTTCACTTTCACAAAGGCAAGTGAGGATGGTCAATACTGTGTCTGACATATACTAGGGTCAATAAATCATTAATAGAAACCACAGGGAGAAGCCACCTATACGCAGATATCAGATGAAGGAGAACATTTTATAGTCTATTTACATAACACAATAAAGACAGCTTGCCAAATCAGGGTGTAAATTAGAGAATACATAAGGACATTCAGCTAAGTAACAATTGATGAGGTCCAACTTCCACAGGTAGGGTGAACCTGAAAACTGGACATCTCTTAAATCTCTGGCCTGTGAGCTATATTGGAGGACTCTGTGGGTTCAATTGTGTCCCAAAGTCTTAAGTCCGGCTACTTCAGAATGTAACCTTATTTGGAGACAGTCTTGACAGAGGTGATCAAGTTAGGATGAATTCCTTAGATGGGCCTATTTCAGTCTCTCTGGCATCCTCATTTTGAAAAGGAGAAATTTGGACACAGACAAGCAAAGGGGAAGAACACAGACGTCTCCAAACCAAGGAGGGGGCCTGATTCAGATTCTCCTTTGAAGCCGTCAGAAGGAAGCAACCCCGCTGACACCTTGATTGTGGACTTCTAGCTTCCAGAATTGGGACAATACATTTCTGTGGCATAAGCCCCTCAGCTGGCGGTCCTTTGTTATGGCAGATGTTGTGGGGCACCGGTACAGGAAGGGTCAGGAGGACATCTGCAGCTTGGCTTCACTTACAGTCTCTATTAACATCCTCCATTGCCCTTTGGTGCCTCTGAGTAGTGCACTGTGCCCCTTACCCTTGCTGACAAGGGAGGGACAGGTCATGAGTTCAGAGCTACAGTGATTCTCTGGGCTAAGTGCTGAGATCCCCAGACTTGCTCATCCCTAAATGCCCAGCCAATACAAACCCCAGGAGTCTGAATTAAAGCCCTGGTTCCTAAAGTATGTTGTATAGATTATCAGTCCAAGGAGATCCTCTGAATAAAAGGGTTTTCTGGTAAAATTATTTCAGAAAAACTGTATATTATAGAGCTGTTTTCGAAAAACACCACGTATCTTAGCATATGAGGAAGACTGAGAATTTCTAGAGTTAAGAAATGTGGTGTGCCTACTTTAAGCACATATTCTTCCAGTTTATGTGACCACAGAACCTGTGTGCGTGTGTGTATAAAACACTTCTGTACATCCCCCAAAGTTGATGTTATATAGAATATACTTTGAGAAATGCTGGCAGAAAAATCTTTCTTACATTCATCATATGGCTTTTTTGACTCAAGATATTTTATCAGTTATGGATATTTTCACTTTCATCATACCTGTTTGGGTCAGATCCATGAGCATATCTTTGGTTTCTTTTTCTTTTTTTTACAATTTTATTGAAGTGAAATTGACATACAATAAACCACACGTATTTCAAGTATACAATTTAAGTTTCTACCTATGTGTTTTCCCATGAGACTAACACCACAATCAAGATAGTGAATGTATCCACCCTGAAAGACATGAGCATTTTTAATGTAATTGTAATCATAGTGTCATGTTAAGTTGCACTGACCCTGTAGTTTTAGTTTTAGTTTAACACAGCCTGTAGTTTTAGGTCCTTCTTTCCTGGAAAATCCCATGGACAGAGGAGCCTGGTAGGCTGCAGTCCATGGGGTCGTGAAGAGTCAGACACGACTGAGCGACTTCACTTTCACTTTTCCCTTTCATGCATTGGAGAAGGAAATGGCAACCCACTCCAGTGTTCTCGCCTGGAGAACCCCAGGGACGGGGGAGCCTGGTGGGCTGCCGTCTATGGGGTCGCACAGAGTCGGACACGACTGAAGCGACTTAGCAGCAGTAGCAGCAGCAAGATAAATAACTCAATATTAAACCCTTCTTAGCCTCCAAAACTGGACGGGCCATTTTAATAGAATTTTCTTATATAACAAAGCATAAAAAAAAAAAGATGTGAAAAAGAGTACTTTGATATATTTAGATGACATGGGGACATCTGAGTCTGTTTCCTTAACTAAATGCAAAAGCTAAATCTGTTTCATAGAGCTATTGTGAGGACTAAAGAAGATACTGAACAGTGTAAAAGTGCCTAATTATGCGGGGCACGGTGTAGGCACTTACTAAACCATTTCCTTCCTTCCCTTCCTGGTTCTTTAACCACTCCCATCTCTTCCTGGGGGTTGAGTGCAATGCTAGATAGATGGTGATTGCTGTAGCTTGGGTCAAGGGTTGTCAGGTTCAAAGACTGGGAAATGACCCAGATCATTGTATTGGAGCATTTTGTTCAACAGAGTTCAGGTATTGGAATTGTCTTGGTTTTTCTCAATCCAATTAGAAAATGTTTTACCACAAGTTGGTGTTGGTGGGTTATTGATAGCAATGTGTATATGTAAGCAAGTGGGGCAGATAAGCAAGTGGAACTTTCCTGACTGTGGAGGAAAACTTGCCTTAGATTTTAGGCATTTTTATAATTAGTTTATAACAGTCACTGATAGTTAAAAGTCATATACATCTGTTGAGCTCTCAAAACAGAAGATTGACTAATGTTGAACTCATTTTTAATTAAAATTATTCTTAGAATTAATTTCATCATTTTAATTCATCACTTGACAGTTATCTGTACTCACTTTTGTTTTGAATTTTATATACATACTATCTATATTTACATATATACACTAGTTATGTGTGTATATATAAATATGTATTATGTGTTTTTAATTATACACTACTTATGTGTATTACTAAATGTGGTTGAGGTGACTAGACCATTTGTGGCTGAATAAGAGGAGGAAGAAAGTATCTAAGCCCAGAAATGTCACATGTTTATTTTAAGGCAGAAAAAGTTGGCCTGTGTTGGCTTGGACAGTATCTCATTATGGAGTCAGGGATCTGAAAGGGATATTAAATTAGAAGCAAGCCTATCCTGGGTTGGTTAACCAATAAAAGTTGGGTTGACTGTTTACCAGTTAAACAGTGGGGGCACATCTGGAATTTATTTATTGATCTTTCATGAACTTTCTGTTTCAGCTTCCATTGCTTTGAATTAATACAGTTGTTGTTTTTTTTCCATTTTGTTTAATGGGCTGAATTTGTTTTTTTACTTTTTCGGGAATTTTTTTTTTTCCCCAAGATTTGGCAGTGCTTTCCAAAGTGTTTCCTTCTGCACTGCCTCCAAAACAAAATTATAAGCAGGTTGGCTTCTTTTGATGTAGTGTAAAGTAGTGTTTTTACTCTTCTGACTTATCTGCTAAGTCGCATCAGTTGTGTCCGACTCTGTGTGACCCCATAGATGGCAGCCCAACCAGGCTCCTCTGTCCCTGGGATTCTCCAGGCAAGAATACTGGAGTGGCTTGCCATTTCCTTCTCCAATGCATGAAAGTGAAAAGTGAATGTGAAGTCATTCAGTCGTGTCCAACTCTTTGCGACCCCATGGACTGCAGCCTACCAGGCTCCTCCGTCCATGGGATTTCCCAGGCACGAGTACTGGAGTGGGTTCTTCTGACTTGTTAATGTGTCTGATTTGGAGTAAGTTTTAATGTTAGACCTTGAAAGATGAGAATTTGAGATCTGCTTATTTCTCTTTAGCACCTAAAGGATTGTGTTGGCTGTTAGGAAAGTGTATGAACAGAACTGTGTGGCTACAAGCTTCCCTGAGAACAGTAATAAACAAATTAATGCCTGTGGTAGGGAACCTGCTCAGAGGGTTGAAGCTTTGTGGATACTATCCAATGACTCATCGACATTAGAGGGTATGCGCTAAATGCCATGATAGTGTTCAGTGTCGGAGATGCAAAGATGAATAGGCTTGGCATAAGAGGCCTATTTTTTAAAGTATTAATATTTTTAATACTGAACTGTGAGACTTGTGGGCTTCACTGGTGGCTCAGTGGTAAAAAATCCATCTACCAGTGCAGGAAACTCGGATTTGATTCCTAGGTTGGGAAAATCCCCTGAAGATGGAAATGGCAACCCAGTCCAGTATTCTTGCCTGGAGAATCCTATGGACAGAGGATTCTGGTGGGCTCCAGTCCATGGGGTTGCAAAAAGTTGGACACGAATTAGCGACTAAATGAGACCTTGTAAGTAAAATTATACAAAGCTAATTACCCAATTTTAAGTCTTTGAATTATTGCCTTTGGTGTGATATATGTCCTTGATTTCCCACCAGTGAATCCCAGAGGCAATTCCAGCAGGACACATCACCCATTTCTTGGCTTCTTTTTCTGTTTACCCACCTTTTGCTTTCTCTCCAGTCATCTTAGAATCCGGGGGTAGTGCTACAGGAGACTTCTAGGCCAGAGCCGGTTCCGTGCCCAGTAGTGCCAATCACACCTCCTGGGTGCCCTCTGAGAATGACGTGAGCTGAGCAGGTCTTTCTGGACTGTCCTTGCCTGACCCCGCCTGACCAATCAACTCTGTGCCTTGCCTAGCTCCCTTGGCTGCTGGCACTAAGACAACTTGAGACAGAAAAGGAGAGCTGGTTTTCCAAATATGGGCCCCAAATCCTTTCAGAGCTGTTCTCATGAGTAGTATGTGGGGAATCTCTGCTCTTAGCAGAAACGGGGAAGACTGTTCTCTGCACCATATTCGATACAGACACATTCCCAGACTGCGGGAGCCCCCAGGTTCGGATGAAACGCATTTGGAGATAGAAACGACTCAGTATGTTCTCTTCTCTCAGTATGTCTTTTCAAATCTGTTTCATGGCCAGTATCCTCTAACTCTCTCCAGATTAGCTCGACAGTAACTTGCTTCAGATGTAACTAACAGCAGAAAGTGGAATGAATGATCGTCATGACTGTTCATGTTTTGGGGTTTCCACAGAGATGGTGTGGATTTGGGACCTTTGGTTTCCTCATTCAGATGACCCTAATGAGCACCTATGGGCAAGCCACACTGCCCTCTCTGCTTTCATGTGTGTTCCTGGGAGGTTAGCAGCAGAGCTCTGGGTCAGGGAGCGAAGTTCTTCACTCCTGGAAGTTTTGGAAGCTTCAGCTTAGCTTGGAGTTTACTTGTTCCTGTGGATGTTATTCCCGAAAGAGGAGTGGTGGGTGATGGCCAGTCAGGGAAGAATGTGTAGAACACTTAGCAAGTTCAAGTATCAGGATTAGAAATCTGTAAGATATACAGAATTCTAGAGTTTTAAAAATTCCATAATATTCACTTTCATTGTGAAGAACAGGGTATTTGTGTGCTGAATTAGGATTTAATGGCTCCTTTGCTGTGTTTCTAAAAGCACTTGGTGTGTGTGCGTGCATGCTGAGTCACTTCAGTCATGTCCCCTCTTTGCAATGCTATGGACTGAAGTCAGTCAGGCTCCTCTGTCCTTGGAATTTTCCAGGCAAGAATACTGGAGTGGGTTGCCATGCTCTCCCTCAGGGGATTTTCCCGTCCCAAGGATCGAACCTGCATTGGCAGGCGGGTTCTTTACCACTAGCGCCACTTGGGAAGCCCCAAAGCACTTGGTAAGTGCCTCTAATCCTCTATAGTAACCTGTATTGTTTTGGTTCTCATCAGACTTTGAGCTTTTTGGGGTTGGATGCCATGTCTCATTTATCCTTGTTCTTCCAAGCCCTAGTGCAATGTCAGTGTCACCAGATAAAATGTAGGATGTTCAGGGAAATTTGAATTTCAGATAAATAACAACCAAATTTTATTCTAAGTAGGTTAAATTTAAATAGTTAAATTTGAATAGTTATAGTTACATTTGAATTTTAGATATGCAACAAATAATTTTTAGTATAAATATGCCCCCATGCAATATTCAGACTTAATTGGCCACCCTGTATTTTTATTTGCTAAATCAAACAATTCTATGTAATGTCCTCTACTTAGAACTATTTTGTTAAACCCAAATAAGTATAATTCTATAATGTGACCCCAACTAAGGCAATTAAGGCTTGTAGTATGGGAATTGCAAATAGGAATAATCACCCTCCTTCACAAATAGCATTTGCAAAGATGAACCATTTCTTCTGCAACACCTGCATAGCCTTGATAACAGAAATAGGCAGTTAGGACTTGAATTAATGGATTTGCTAGTGCTTCTGGCCTTCTCTGAGCCAGGCCCTCCCAACCTAAGGTTTTTGTTGTAATAAAAGGCAGACATTTGGGGTGATTGTGCATATTAATTAATAAAATATTTGTCTGGTTTGTGGAACTGTGGTTAAGAGGTACTGGCCTCCTTCTCCCCTTCTGCCATGTCTATTCTTCTGGGGAAAGCTCACCAGTGCTCCCTTTCCTTCTTACAAGATGGGGAGGGTCAGGCAGGTAGGAGCTTGTCATCTGTTGAGCTGGAGGGAGATAACTTCATGGAGTTGCTTTATGAGTGTGTATGTGTGGATCGGTGTGTATCCGGGATGTAACTAAATAAGCATGTGCTGTTGTGTGTGCGTGCTCAGTCATGTCTGACTCTTTGGGACCCCATGGACTGTAGCCTGCCAGTCTCCTCTGTCCATGGGATTTCCCAGGCAAGAATACTGGAGTAGACTGCCATTTCCTTCTCTAGGGGATCTTCCTAACACAGGGATCAAACCCTCTTTTATGTCTCCTGCAGGCAGGTTCTTTACCACTGAGCCACCTGGGAAAAAAATTAGCATGAGTGGATGGTAAATCCCCATTTTTTTTTTTTTTTGCTGATTTCTTTTTTTCTAACTTTTCATTTATTTTTAAAATAAATTATTTGTTTTTGTACACCAAAACATTTTATATTGGGATATAGCCAATTAACAATATGATAGTTTCAGGTGAACAGTAAAGGGATTTAGTCATGCGTATACATGTATCCCCCTGGAGAAGGAAACGGCAACCCACTCCAGTATTCATGCCTGGAAAATCCCATGGACTGAGGAGCCTCGTGGGCTACAATCCACGGGGTCACACAGAGTCAGACACGACTGAGTGACTTCTGTGTGTGTGTGTATACATGTATCCATTCTTCCCCAAACCCCCCTCCCATTCAGGCTGACACATAACATTGAACAGAGTTCCATGTGCTATATAATAGGTTTTTGTTGATTATCCATTTTAAATATAGCAGTGTGTACATGACCTTCCCAAAGTCCTTAACTATTCCTTCCCCACTGGGCAACCATGAGTTTATTATCTGAGCCTGTGAGTCTCTGTCTTATAAGTAAGTCCATCTGTATCATTTCTTCTTAGAGTCCACATATAAGGGATGTCATATGATACTTCTCCTTCTCTGTCTGACTCAGTATGACATTCTCTAGGTCCATCCATGTTGCTGCAAGTGGCGTTATTTCATTCTTTTTAATGGCTGAGTAATATTCCATTGTATGTATGTACCACATCTTTTTGATCTGTTTCTCTGTCAGCGGACATTTAGGCTGTTTTCACGTCTTGGCCATTGTAAGCAGTGCTGCAGTGAACACTGGGGTGCATGTATCTTTTGGGGCCACGTTTTTCTCTAGATACATGCCCAGGAGTGGGATTCCAGAGTCTCATGGTACCTCTAGTTTTAGCTTTTTAAGGAACCTCCATCCTGTTCTCCATAGTGGCTGTACCAATTCACATTCCCACCAACAGTTCAAGAAGGTTCCCTTCTCTCCACACCCTCTCCAGCATTTGTTGTTTGTGGATTTTTTGATGATAGCCATTCTGACTGGTGTGAGGTGATATCTTATTGTTTTGATTTGCATTTATCTAATAACTAGTGATTTTGAACATCTTTTCATGTGCCTGTTGGCCATCTGTATGTCCTGAATGGAGAAATGTCCATTCAGGTCCTCTGCCCATTTTTTGAGTGGGTTGTTTGTTTTGATGCTATTAAGTGTCATAAGCTGTTTTTTTAAATTCTGGAGACTAATCTCTTATCAGTCACATCATTTTCAAATATTTTCTCCCAATCTGTGGGTTGTCTTTTGTTTATTGTTTCCTTTGCTGTGCAAAAACTTTTGAGTTTACATACATCCCATTTGTTTAGTTTTGTTTTTATTTCCATTATTCTGGGACAGGGATTAAAAAAGAGTTTGGTGTGATTTATGTCAGAGAGTATTCTGCCTGTTTTCCTCTAAGATTTTTATAGTATCCGGTCTAACATTTACGTCTTTAATCCATTTTGAGCTTATTTTTGTGTATGGAGTTAAGGAATGGTCTAATTTCATTCTTTTACATCTGGCTGTCCACTTCTCCCAGCACCATTTGTTGAAGAGACTGTCTTTCCAACATTGTGTAGTCTTGCTTCCTTTGTCATAGATTAATTGACTATAGATGTATGGGCTTATTTCAGGTTTTTTTTTTTATCCTTTTCCATTGATCTATATTTTTATTTTTGTGCCAGTACCTTACTGTTTTGATGACTGTAGCTTTGTAGTATAGTCTTAAATCAGGGAGCCTGATTCCTCCAGCTCCATTTTTCTTCTTCAAGATTGCTTTGTCTATTCAGGGTCTTATGTGTTTCCATACAAATTTTGAGATTTTTTTGTTCTATTTCTGTGAAAAATGCCATTGGTAATTTGACGGGGATTGAGCTTAATCTTTAGATTGCCTTGGCTAGTGTAGTCATTTTGACAATATAGATTCTTTCAATCCACAAACATGGTATATCTTTCTTCTGTTTATGTCTTTTTTGATTCCTTTTATCAGCATCTTATAGCCTTTGGAGTACAGGTCTTTTGTCTCCTTAGGTAGGTTTATTTCTAGGTATTTTGTTCTTTTTGATGCAGTGGTAAATGGAATTGCTTCTTGAATTTCTTTCTGATCTTTCGTTGTTAATGTACAGAAAGAAATGCAGCAGACTGATGTGTATTAATTTTGTAACCTTCAACTTTACCAAATTCATTGATGAGTTCTAGTAGTTTTCTGGAAGTATCTAGGATCTTCTATGTACAGTATCATGTCATCTGCAAACAGTGACAGTTTAACTTCTTTCTTTTCCAGTTTGGATTCCCTTCGTTTTGTTCTCTGATTGCTGTAGCTAGGACTTCCAAAACTATATTGAATAAAAATGGTGAGAGTGGACATTCTTTACTTGTTCCTGATCTTAGAGGGAATGTGTTCAGCTTTTTACCATTGAGTATGATGCTAGCTGTAGGTTTGTCATATATGGCCTTTATTATGTTAAGGTAAGTACTGTCTATGCCCACTTTCTGGAGAGTTTTTATCATAAATGGATGCTGAGTTTTGTCAAAAGCCTTTCCTGTATCTGTTGAGATGATCATATGGTTTTTATTCTTCAATTTGTTGATGTGGTATATCACATTGATTGATTTGCAGATGTTGAAAAATCCTTGCATGCCTGGGATGAATCCCACTCGATCATCTTTTTAATGTATTGTTGGATACAGATTGCTAGTATTTTGTTGAGGGTTTTTGCATCTGTATTTATCAGTAATATTGGTCTGTAATTTTCTTTTTTTGTGGTATCTTTGGTTTTGGTATGATGGTGATGGTGGCCTCATAAAATGAGTTGAAGTTTTCCTTCCTCTGTGATTTTTTGGGAACAGTTTCAGAAGGATAGGTGTTAACTTTTCTCTAAATGTTTGATAAAATCCACCTGTGAAGCCATCAGGTTCTGGACTTCTGTTTGTTGGGAGGTTTCTAATCAGTTTCTATTTTCGTGCTTGTGATTGGTCTGTTCATATTATCTATTTCTTCCTCCTCAGTGCAGGAGACTGTACCTTTCTAAGAAATTGTCCGTTTCTTCCAGGTTGTCCACTTTATTGGCATACAGTTGTTCATAGTAATCTTTTAGGATTCTTGGTATTTCTGTGGAGTCAGTTGTAACGTCTCCTTTTTCATTTCTAATTTTACTGATTTGCGTCCTTTCTCTTTTTTCTTGATGAGTCTGACTAAAGGTTTATCAATCTTGTTTATCTTTGCAAAGAATCAGCTTTTAGTTTCATTGACCTTTGCCATTGCTTTCTTTGTCTCTATTTCATTTATTTCCACTCTGATCTTTATGATTTCCTTCCTTCTAAAAAAAACTTTAGGTTTTGTTTGTTCTTTCTCTAGAGGTTTTAGGTGTAAAGTTACATTGTTTGAGATTTTTCTTGTTTCTTGAGTTAAGATTGTATTGCTATAAACTTCCCTCTTAGGACTGCTTTTGCTGCATCTGTAAGTTTTGGACTGTTGTACTTTCATTTTCATTTGTCTCTAGATATTTTTAAATTTCTCCTTTGGTTTCTTCAATGATCCAGTGGTGGTTTAGTAGCATATTGTTTAGCCACCACTTGTTTGTGCTTCTTAGAGTTTTTATCTTGTAGTTTATTTCTAAACTCATAGAGTTGTGATCAGAAAAGATGCTTGATGTTATTTTGATTTTCTTAAATTTACCAAGGCTCGCCTTGTGATCCAGCATGTGGTCATTCCTGGAGAATGTTCCATGTGCACTTGAGAAAAATGTGTAATTTGCTGCTTTTGGATGGAATGCTCTATAAATATGAGTTAAGTCCATCTCATTTAAAGTGTTATTTAAGGTCTGTGTTTCCTTATTGATTTTCTGTGTGGATGATCTGTTCATTGATGAAAGTTGGGTCTTAAAGTGCCCCACTATTATTGTGTTCCTGTCGATTTTCCCCTTTGTTTGTTAGTATTTGCCTTATATATTGAGGTGCTCCCATGTTGGGTGCATATATATTTATAATTGTTACAGTTTCTGCCGGGGACCAGCCCCGGCTGATCCAGGGTATTCGAAGCGGGGACAGCGTCGGCGACCTATTTATTTAAATATTTTATCACAGATATAAAGAGTAATAGGATGAGGATAGCTCAGTAGGAAAATTTAGTGGAGAAAAGAGGCTGAGTAGCTTGGTTTACGCGGGAGACCAATAAAACTTCAAGACAAGAAGTTTGCACCACTTACGTAGGCCGCAGGCGTCCTTCCGTTCTCCCAAAGGAGAGGAGACACTGAGGCATCCCCGGTCGGATCTTAGAAGCCCAGGCATAATTAGTAAGCATGGCGGGTTCCACGCTCCAGATGGAGACTCAGCCAGAATTTGGGAGAGAGAGCGACATGGGGAGACCAAGTTTTGGTGAACAAGGCCCGCACTTTATTTTCCAAAGTAGTTTTTATACCTTAAATTGTGCATAGAGGATAATGGGGGAAGGGGTGGAGTCATGCAAGGACAGCAGCTCCTGGTCCTAATCGAAGCCAGGCTTTCAAACTTATCATATGCAAAAGTTCAGGTGAATTACATCATCTTCTGGCCAGGAGGCCTGTTAACATTTTAAGAAACTTATCTTTCTCTAAAGGTGATTATTCCAAAGTCAGGCACCAGCTTCCAAAAAAGCATTGGACAAAGCTGCATTCCTACAGGGCAAAGGTGAGGTGGGCTCAATCAAGAAAAGAATTAACTCAAGGGTCCAAGGTTACAAACATTGAGGCTACTACTTACATTTCTATACACCCATTATATCAATCAATACACAGCCAAGGACACAGTAGGTAAGGGGTATGGAGACTTAGCAGCAAACATTGGCCCAATAAGTGAAAAACCCTTCACCAATACAATTTCTAATCAATCTTTTAACTACTCAAAGGAATCTGTGTTTAGACAGTTTAGAACATCTCCTGCCTCTCACAGTTGGGAGGCTCTGAACAATCACATGTGGCCGGAAAAACCTATTCAGGCAGGCTAGAGGATTTCCAAAGGAGTTTGTAGGTTGAAACACTGTTACACTCAGGAATTATTAACTGGAGCTGTAAGCTAACTCTTTTTTCAGAGAGAGGTAGTGGGGGACAGCCCCCTGTAAAGTCAGAGGTGTAGGTGAAAGCACAAAACATAAAGTAGGCAGACTCTGGTTTTGGGGGTAGATGCTCAAGAATTTCCAGGGAGATTCCTGAGGCTTGATCCCACCTTTGCGTATGCCAAGCCTCCTTCCTCATGACCTTTGCCACGGGCGGAGCTCGCTCCCCGCAAGTTTCTTCTTGGGTTGAACCCTTGATCATTATGTAGTGTCCTTCTTTGTCTCTTTTAACAGTCTTTGTTTTAAAGTCTGTTTTATCTGATATGAGTACTGCTACTCCAGCTTTCATATGATTTCCATTTGTGTGAAATACCTTCTCCCATCACCTTACTTGCAGTCTGAAGTGTCCGTAGGTATGAAGTGGGTCTCTTATAGACAACATACATATGGGTCTTGTTTTTGTATCCACTCAGCCAGTCTGTGTCTTTTGGTTGGTGCATTTAATCCATTTACATTTAAAGCTAATTATCAACATGTATGCTCCTATTACCATTTTGTTAATTGTTTAGAGTTTATTTTTTGTAGATCTTTTCCTTCTCTTGTATTTCCTGCCGAGAGAAGTTCCTTTAGCATTTGTTGTAAAACTGGTTTAGTGGTGCTGAATTCTAAATTTTGCTTGTCTGGAATGCTTTTGATTTCCCCATCACATCTGAATAAGAGTCTTGCTGGGTAGAGTATTCTTGGTTGCAGGTTCTTCCCTTTATCACTTGAAATAGATCAAGACATTGCCTTCTGGCTTATAGAGTTTCTGTTGAGAAATCGGCTAATAACTTTATGGGTTTTCCCTTAATGTTTGTCTTTTTTCCCTTGTTGCTTTTACGAATTTTATCTTTGTCTTTAATTTTTGTCAGTTTGATTACCATATGTCTCAGTGAGTTTTATTGGATTTATCCTGCCTGGGACTCTGTGCTTCCTAGACATGGTTGACTATTTCCTTTCCTCTGCTGGGGAAGTTTTCAGTTATTATCTCTTAAAATATTTTCTTGGGTCCTTTCTCTCTCCCTCTTCTTCTTCTGGGACCCTTCAAATGTGAATATTGGTGCATTTAATGTTGTCCCAGAGGTCTGTTAGGCTGTCTTCATTTCTTTTCATTCTTTTTTCTATATTCTGTTTTGCAACATTGATTTCCACCATTCTGTCTTCCAGGTTACTTATCTCTTCTTCTGCCTCATTTATTTTGCTATTGATTCCTTCTAGTGTATTGTTCTTGAAGAGATCTCTAGTCTTTCCCATTCTGTTGTTTTCCTCTATTTCTTTGGCTTGATCGCTGAGGAAGGCTTTCTTATCTCGCCTTGCTATTCTTTGGAACTCTGCTTTCAGATACTTACATCTTTCCTTTTCTCCTTTGCTTTTTGCTTCTTGCACCGAAGAATTGATGCTTTTGAACTGTGATGTTGGAGGAGACTCTTGAGAGTCCCTTGGACTGCAAGGAGATCCAACCAGTCCATCCTAAAGGAGATCAGTCCTGGGTGTTCATTGGAAGGACTGATGCTAAAGCTGAAACTCCAGTACTTTGGCCACCTCTTGCAAAGAGTTGATTCATTGGAAAAGACTCTGATGCTGGGAGGGATTGAGGGCAGGAGGAGAAGGGGGACGACAGAGGGTGAGATGGCTGGATGGCATCACCAACTCAATGGACATGAATTTGAGTGAACTCTGGGAGTTGGTGATGGACAGGGAGGCCTGGCATGCTGCGATTCATGGGGTTGCAAAGAGTCGGACACAACTGAGCGACTGAACTGAACTGAGTGTATTGTTCATCTGTTTGTTTGTTCTTTAGTTCTTCTAGGTTCTTGGTAAACATCTCTTACATCTTCTCCATCTTTGCCTTCATTCTTTTTCTAAGATCCTGAATCATCTTCACTGTCAGTATTCTGAATTCTTTTCCTGGGAGGTTGCCTATCTCCACTTCATTTAGTTGTTTTTCTGGGGTAAATCCCCATTTTTATAGTCAGGAAAAGAAGAGCAGGTATGGGTGAAATCGGATCCTTGAGAACAGATACATAGTCTCAGTCAGGCAGTTACTGTTGCCTAGGATAGAATTAGGACCTCCTGCCTCCTTCTGGTTAAATGGGATTTTTAAGGTTATCCTCCCATCCACAAAGTAAGATTCTGATAGGTCTGGGTATAAACGTTTTTGTGGAAATATAACTGTTATATCTTCTGACCTAAGGTATTTGGAAGTTGAGGACTCATGCCCTTCTTGCTGCAGCTTGTAAACTTGACTCATTAGGGCTGAAAGCAATTATAGCCTACTATAAGAAACTGTTTAACAGACTTTGTTCTGCTGTCAGCCAAATTAGAGCTGTGCCTGGTGGGGATGCTATGTTGGCTCTACCCTATTAGGGAAAGCAAAAATAGAAAGCTTTTTCTCTAGACTTGAGAACCAAATCGATGTATAGTTATTAAAAGCAACAGTTGGAAATGGCCATGGCAGTTGGAATCTCAGCCTTAATGAAGGGTGATGGTGTCCTGAGAACACAGAATTTGCAAAGAAACAAAACGCTCCCATTAGTTTTGAAGCCATGGAGACTCACAGATGCTATATTGAAAACTGTGTGTGGTATGTTTTCAGTAATCATGCAAATGATGCATGTAACATATCAGGCACTCCTGAAACCTCAGCTCTCTGAAAGAAAGGATAGTGGGGTGGGGGCGGGGAGTGCGGATCATGTGGTTGCTGGAGCTGGCTGTCCTGGACAGGAAGCTGGCAACCCACCCCCACTGCCTGCATCTCCAAAACTGAGCTCTATGAAAGTGTTTCTGAAGAACATTCAGCCCTTGGTAGGGGTCTTGACGACCTGGAATTTACAATTAAGTTTCCACTTTACTCAGAGAAAATATTTTCTTTCCATCAGCAAGGACTTAACCGGGAATGGATGACAGGGCATTCTGGAAGTCTCACAGGTTCAGGAACCTTCATTTTTATGGGAGGCCTTGAAACTTCCTATTTTCCATTTACCTTAGTTTTAACATTACTGCCAGTGTTTAGCTCAGATTAACTTCCTGCATTTGTTTTTATCTTAAGCACATTCTTTGGTTAAAGTGTTACTAAGTGAATGGAAGGAGGAAAATAAGGTAGGAGGAAGGGGTCTGCTGTTAAAGAATAGAGCCTTGTTTCCAGTTATGTTTGCAACAGTGGCTAAGTGCTTTCCACTTTCTATTCCCTGGTTCTTTCGGAATGCATTAAAACTCCATTATTTTTTTAAGGACTGTGGTTAAACTTCAGGTGGCAGCTTCACACAGTTTGCAGAGGCCCTTTGTTGGAATCTCCTCATTTTTTAGGAGGGTTCACCTGCACCTGTGCATTGTGGGGTGCTTGTTTGCTGACTGTTCGTCTTGTCCCCTGAAGCCCAGTGTCCTCAGCTGCCAGCGTACTACTCATTTCAGGGACGGAAACTGGGCAAATAGTAAGTGCCAGAAGAATACTACATATCAATATTTGGGATCAGATAATAAATCTAGTTCCTATTAATCAGATACCCAAGTCAAGATCTTAGCACAAATGGAGACTTGAGTGCAAAATCTTGTCAGCAGAATTGGGCATCCTGAAAACAACCAAAGCTTAGTAAAAAAGGAAAACAACCTTTCAGTTTGCTGTACTGTACTTAGTTTTGGAGTTTCCCCCTTGAGAGACACTTACACACGTAACTCTGGGTGAGACTTCTGGGCTCTGAAGTACAGAGGTTCTCTGTAAGGAAAAGGTGATTGGCTGGAGGTGACTGGTTCCAAGGATGATTTAAAAAAAAAACAACAACAAAACTGTTTATAGAGTTGTGGGGTGTGTATGGAACCTGCTGGAGGTGGGGTGGCTAGTTGGGAGCCAGTCAGGGAAGGAGAAGAGTTTGCTGAGATCACATGGGTGGTGAAGGGCCCGGTGGGTTGATGTATAGTGTGACAGCATGGAATTCAGGGCCTTCTGGTGTTATTTCTACTAATAAGCTCTGTGACTTTGGACATCTCAACTCTCCAGTCCTGTCTCCTAATCTTTAATGAGCAGCTGGATTAAATGACCTTTAAAGTCCCTTCCAGGTTAAAAATTCTGCTCTCACTTGGAAATATACTGTTGTGAAAATATTGGCACTACAGTCTACTTTTCTAATATGGGGAGTATTTTCAGGGTGTGAGTGTGTGTGTGTGTGTGTGTGTGTGTGTGTGTGTTAGTGGCAGATTCTTTACTGAGGTTAAGTGTCAGCAAAAATTACTATTAATATTAATATTTTGTAAAATTTAATATTTTATAAAAATATATTTTATAAAAGTATAAAGTGGGGAATGATTCATGTATATTGTCACATCTGGGTTTAGCTATTTGTGTTTCAGTTAATGGAAGAGAACTTTAAGTGACTGTTAACCTTTACCAAGGGGTGCAGCTCAGAGTTAATAGTTTGTAAGATCACTGCAGATGGTGATTATAGCCGTGAAATTAAAAGATGCTTACTCCTTGGAAGGAAAGTTATGACCAACCTAGACAGCATATTGAAAAGCAGAGACATTACTTTGCCAACAAAGGTCCATCTAGTCAAGGCTATGGTTTTTCCTGTGGTCATGTATGGATGTGAGAGTTGGACTGTGAAGAAGGCTGAGCGCCAAAGAATTGATGCTTTTGAACTATGGTGTTGGAGAAGACTCTTGAGAGTCCCTTGGACTGCAAGGAGATCCAATCAGTCCATTCTAAAGGAGATTGGTCCTGGGTGTTCTTTGGAAGGAATGATGCTAAAGCTGAAACTCCAGTACTTTGGCCACCTCATGCGAAGAGTTGACTCATTGGAAAAGACTCTGATGCTGGGAGGGATTGGGGGCAGGAGGAGAAGGGGACGACAGAGGATGAGATGGCTGGATGGCATCACTGACTCGATGGACGTGAGTTTGAGTGAACTCCGGGAGTTGGTGATGGACAGGGAGGCCTGGCATGCTGCGATTCACGGGGTCGCAAAGAGTCGGACACGACTGAGCAACTGAACTGAACTGAACTGAAGAGCTAACTAGTTTACCAGCTAGTTGCCACAGGAGTTACAAGTTTATAATCTGATTTTTAGTTTTGGTAGCCCACACCTAGTCAAGAATAGATGATTCATGTAAATCATCTTCATAAGCACAGGCATACAGTATTAGCTTTTCAGTGTTGCTCATGACAAAGATATCAGACTTCCTGTTAGATTGAAGTAATTTAATTTCCTTTGCTTTTCCAAAAGTGTCCACCATCCTGAGAAAGTCTAGTGGCTTCTTCAGAAACCTGCCTGCTTTCTATCTCAGGGTATTTAAGGCAAGTGTATTTTCTCAAGATGGAATTTTTCCTGGATTACACCAAGCAATCAGGGTTTTGAGCCATATACTACCTCCTTGGAGAGAAAGGGAAAGGAGAGAACTTTCACCCTTGCTACAAAATAAAGCTTATCTGCCCCTACCTGTCTGCGGTTTTAAAAAAGAAATAGTTCATTTATACAAAAGCCTAGCGCCCTTGACCATGATAAAGCAGCACTTAGACTGCTCATTTTGTGTCCAGGAGACACAGATGCACTTAACAGTCTATGGAAGACTTGTTCAGTACCAGATTTGGGCTGAATTCTGAGGCATCTATCTATGTATATATATATATTTTATATGTCCCTGGAGGGGCAAATGGTAACCCACTCTAGTATTCTTGCCTGGAGAATCCCATGGACAGAGGTGCCTGGTGGGCTACAACCTAGTCCATGGGGTCACAAAGAGTCGGACATGACTGAGCACAGGGCACATCCTTTATGTGTATTATATTTTATATCCTTTATGTATATTATATATATAGTGTATGTCCTTTATGTTATATATCTTTTATATATTATATATGTATAATATGGACATCCTCTCTATACATTATATATATCCCTTATATATTTATTAATATTATCTATATATAAAACTAGAATATAAAAATGAGAAAATATGTAAAATACTCTATCATATTAATAATATGTATTACTATATTCTAATATTACTATATTAGTATATATTACTAATTTAATATATTACTAATATAATATTACTAATATTACTATATTAGTATATATATATTACTATAATAATATGTATATACTATACACACACACTATATTGGTGTGTCATAGTAATAAATATTACTGATATAAAATTACATATACATCTGTAGGCATATATAGATCAGATCAGATCAGTTGCTCAGTCGTGTCCAACTCTTTGCAACCCCATGAATCACAGCACGCCAGGCCTCCCTGTCCAGCACCAACTCCCGGAGTTCACTCAGACTCACGTCCATCGAGTCAGTGATGCCATCCAGCCATCTCATCCTCTGTCGTCTCCTTCTCCTCTTGCCCCTAGTCCCTCCCAGCATCAGAATCTTTTCCAATGAGTCAACTCTTCGCATGAGGTGGCCAAAGTACTGGAGTTTCAGCTTTAGCATCATTCCTTCCGAAGAACACCCAGGGCTGATCTCCTTCAGAATGGACTGGCTGGATCTCCTTGCAGTCCAAGGGACTCTCAAGAGTCTTCTCCAACACCACAGTTCAAAAGCATCAATTCTTTGGCGCTCAGCCTTCTTCACAGTCCAACTCTCACATCCATACATGACCACTGGAAAAACCATAGCCTTGACTAGACAGACCTTTGTTGGCAAAGTAATGTCTCTGCTTTTGAATATGCATATATAAATACATACACACATACATATGTAGGTGCAAGAAGGAATAAAAATGACCTGCAAACTTTCAGAGTTGTTTCTGAGTGCTGTTCTTTCAGTTGCATATCTTTACCATGATATTTAGGAAGGAAATACTAAGTTCAATCAGTTCACAATTTAAGAGGAAAATAAGTGTAATGGTGCTTTGAAATCAGAAGTAAGTCTCCCTCCCACTTTCAGAAGAATAAAAGGGTTTTTTGATTTAACCACAGTTTTCCTAACCAGGGAGAAATGCACACTGCACTGAGTTTGATAAAAGTACTTGTGTGGACATTTAATTTTTTGTGTTAAGTTACCTATAAGGCGGTAGCTTAGTCTAGTTGCCTGCATTTTTCATTTGTTAACTTAAAAAAAAAAATCCTAATATTAGGACATAAAACTTTATCAGTTCTCTGTTGACTATTTCACTTATTGGTTAAAAATGAGTATCCAGCTCTGTTATTAGTCAGAGGATTTCCCATCAACTCTTGAAGTGTTTCAGTATCTCCATTTTTGCTTAAAAGATGAGGGGGTTTTGAGTTCCCTGGGAGTTCTATTTGCTGTTACCCTTGTGCTTTTTATATTAATGGCTTTCATTTTTATTCTTTTGCTTGAGATGGAGAAGAAAATGAAATTGGATGACTGTTTTCATGCTTCAGCCCTACTGGCTCTTTATGAACTGGGGTGAGGAGTCACTCCCTCAAAATGGCTAAAGTGTTCAACTGTGTATAAATTGGGGTCATAGTCCTTTCTTTGATGAATAGGAGGAGTGCTATTCTGATAAATGTGCTGGAGATGATGAAAGGTATCCGTCCAGCAGGACACAGATGGCCCTTTCAAGCCTTTTGGTAACAGGTGGGACACTGTGTCAGTCAAAGACACCGAGGAGAAAGGGCAGCCCTTGCCGTGAGAGTAAAGCACGGGTCCAGGGTGAATGTCCAGACAGTCTCCTTACATCAGTGTCTACATTGTGTTTTGTCTTTTTTCACCTTTTACTGTAGGCTGGGAGAAGATATCCCAAAATAGGGAGGGATATCTGTTAACTGCTTTATCCTCCCTGTGTGTGTACCAGATAATACACACTCCCAGTGTCTGTGGGTGTTTTTCTAAAGCATTAATAGAGTAGAAAATTGAGGTTATTCGGCCACACAGGCTATACTGAGTATTGGTTATAAGCAGAATATGTCATGGAAGAATGGTTTCACTTTAGATGCCTGCTATTTGAAATGGATGGGAATGGAAATATTCCTTTCACCATTCGTCATCAGGAAGAACTTTAGTCAACACATGTTTTCTGAAGGCGAGAATGAGCAAGGAATTTTACTATAAAACTTTGCCATGAAGTGTCTTCATTCAGGAAGTTAATACATGACAATTAAAAAAAAATAGGTTACTTTTATTGTATATAACCACTGCTGCTGCTACTGCTGCTGCTAAGTCGCTTCAGTCGTGTCCGACTCTGTACGACTCCATAGACGGCAGCCCACCAGGCTCCTCTGTCCCTGGGATTCCCCAGGCAAGAACACTGGAGTGGATTGCCATTTCCTTCTCCAATGCATGAAAGGGAAAGTGAAGTCGCTCAGTTGTGTCCGACTACTAGGGACCCCATGGACTGCAGCCCACCAGGCTCCTCCGTCCATGGGATTTTCCAGGCAAGAGTACTGGAGTGGGTTGCCATTGCCTTCTCTACCTTATCAATAATGAATTCCTATTCTATTCCATATTTTCTTTCTTCAGTTTAAGTGACTCCTATCTACTTTTGAGAATCTTTCTCTCTCAAGACATTTGTAATTAGTTTATTGGAAACAAAAACTCTGGCTGCTCCTTCCAGGGACAAAGAAAAATATATTTATTGTCAATGCACGAAAGTGGAAAGAAAATAAAAATCACTTGTAATCTCATCAACTCTGACAACTGGGAAGCCAGTGGAGGTTTTTGAACTGAGAAAAAAATAATTAAGGAAGTTTTTAATTAAATATTTTTAAAGGATCACAGAGGATATGTGGGTGAATAGACAAGGGAGAAAGCAGGGAGGGAAAGTAGGCCGGAGAAGGCAATGGCACCCCACTCCAGTACTCTTGCCTGGAAAATCCCATGGACAGAGGAGCCTGGTAGGCCGCAGTCCATGGGGTCGCAAAGAGTCGGACATGACTGAGCGACTTCACTTTCACTTTTCACTTTCATGCATTGGAGAAGGAAATGGCAACCCACTCCAGTGTTCTTGCCTGGAGAATCCCAGGGACGGGGGAGCCTGGTGGGCAGCTGTCTGTGGAGTCGCACAGAGTTGGACATGACTGAATGACTTAGCAGCAGCAGCAGCAGTCTAGGCACGAATTGATGGTAGCTTGGAATGCTTCCTAGCAGTGGAGCTGGTGAGCAGTAGTCAAATTCTAGACCTAATGGGAAGATGGAACTGAAAGGTTTGTTGAGAGGTTCTGGGTTATGAAAAAAAGAAGTAAATAAAAATGAAGGGTTTTGTCTTGAAGAACCAGAATGATAGAGTTGCCACTTACCAAGCTGGGAAGGAAAGGAAGAGGAGGAAATTTTGATGGGAAAAATCAAAAGCTGAGTGTGGGACTCATGTAGTTTTTTATTACAGTACTTGATCAGAACTGTCTCATTCAGTCTTCCCAGTGCTTTTCCATGGGGATGTATGCTTTTATTAATAAATCTCAAACACTAAGCTTAAGGTGCAGAAATGTTTAAGTCAAGGAAAGAAAACTTCTGGATAAAGATCAGAAAAAGCCATGAGGAGAGGCATTCCCAGAGCCTGATGTTGGCCCTAGCAGGAACATCTTGTAAAATGCAATTTAATCAAACTGTAGGCGCCTGACTGAGAACCGGTTTCCAAACAGCCTCACACATGCCCTTTAACTTCCTTTGTTCATGCTTCTGGTTCTAACTGGGTGTGTTTCCAGGTTTGGACTTCGTTACCTGACATGCTGTGTGATGGGGCTAATATTACTGAAAAGGAGTATGGATTTTTCCTGGGCATCATAGATAGATCAATTCTAATCACCTTTCCAATATTGGTTTGCACTGTGGAAACAGCTTATTTTTTTAATGGAACTCTTTCTACCTTTTACGTGAACTAAACTAGAAAACTCCATTAGTTGTTTAGCTGATCATGCCTGAGAAAGAACGGCAATTTTGAAGCAGAATGTTTTTAAAAAAAAATCCACTTTATTATCTTTGCGTATGGCTGAAAGCCAGCCAGTTTAAATCTCTAGCTTTAAAGGAAAAAAAACATATGCTTATTCAAAATACCTAGGGACATTGTAGCTTACTCCATTTGGAATGTCCTCATAGTCTTTCTTATATTCCAGGTCAAGTGAATATTTTTTCCCTTTGTCCTTCATCTTTTATTGTTATTATTTATAAATTCATCCACGAGTTGCTCTATTAATGCTGATAGTATTGGGGCCTTCTTTTAAAAACAAAGCAACAACCTAAGTCCCAGGATGGGAACTTACGTTTGCTTACTGAAGCAGTGTTTATGGAGCATCCTTATGTGCCTAGGGGTGCTCAGTGCAACCAACGCATCTGTTGTTCAGTTGCTCAGTTGTGTCTGGCTCTTTGCGACCCCACGGAGTGCAGGACGCTAGGCTTCCCTTTCCTTCACCGTCTCCCGGAGTTTGCTCAAACTCATGTCCATTGAGTCGGTGATGCCATCCAACCATCTCATCCTCTGTCATCCCCTTCTCCTCCCGCCTTCAATCTTTCCCAGCATCAGGGTCTTTTCCAATAAGTTGGCTCCTTACATCAGGTGGCCAAAGTATTGGAGCTTTGGCTTCAGCATCAGTCTTTCCAATGAATATTCAGGATTGATATCTTTTAGGGTTGACTGATTTGATCTCCTTGCAGTCCAAGGGACTCTCAAGAGTCTTCTCCAGCACCACAGTTTGAAGGCATCGGTTTTTCGGCACTCAACCTTTTTTATTGTCCAACTCTCACATCTGTACATGACTACTAGAAAAACCATAGCTTTGATTATATGGACATTTGTATGCAAAGTAATGTCTCTGCCCTTTAATATGCTGTCTACGTTGGTCATAGTTTTTCTTCCAAGGAGCAAGTGTCTTTTAATTTCATGGCTGCAGTCACCTTCACAGTGATTTTGGAGCCTAAGAAAATAGTCTGTCACTGTTTCCATTGTTTCCCCATCTGTTTGCCATGAAGTGATGGGACCAGATGCCATGATCTTAGTTTTTTGAATCTTTTAAGCTAGCTTTTTCACTCTCCTCTTTCACCTTGATCAAGAGGCTCTTTAATTCCTCTTTGCTTTCTGCCATAAGGGTGGTATCACCTGCGTATCTGAGGTTATTGATACTTTTCTCCCCAGCTGTCTAGGAGTTGAAAGATCTAGCTTAGTGTGTGTGTGTTGTGTGGAATGGGTGACTGATCAGTAATCCAGTATGCAGATATACGACTTAAGCTTTAGTGAGTGTAAGGCGAGTCTTACACTTGCCTTACAATCTTTTTAGAGAGTGATGGGCAGTGCATAGGATTATCTGAGGAGGCATCTGAAGCTGAGATCGACCTTGCACCAGCCTCCTTGTTTATGACAGAGAAGATGGATGGAAGCCAGTCTTGCCTCCGCAGAATTAAAGCATCTTACTTGTGTAGTTTTAGATCTTTTCAGATAAGAAGCTGGTGCAAGAGCACTGTTAACTTTAAATAATGACAGGAGTGATGTATGTGCTTGTGCCTATTATATTTGCATTTTTGTAAAGAAACCTGGTTAAGTGTGAACAGAGTTGTATTTGAAGAAAGTGGTACTATTTACCCAAAGAGAACAAGTAGCACATTTGACGCCTGCATCTGCTGAGAACATCTGTGGGTTATTTTCCCCATTTTTAAGAGAAGTAGTAATATTGGGACAATGATTATATGACATAGAATCATATCATTTTTAGAACATTTAGAGACTGAGCTCTCTGAGCAGTCTGAGCTCTCCCATTTCTTTGAATGACAAAGCTGAAAAGGACAAGCTCTGCCCTGCATTTCCCTGCTAGTTAGTGGAGGGGCTGACACCATAGTCAAGGGTTCCTTTCCTGTCTATCATACTTTTCTGTGCTATTAGAATCTCTGTCTCTGTGTCTTTCAGCAAGACGACCATGCAGTCAATGTCTCGGAGAAGGGCAGATTTTTACCTACTTGAGATTGATCTTCTTCTTGTTCACTTACTCAGTTGTGTCCAACTCTTTGTGACCCCATGGACTGCAGCACACCAGACTTCCCTGTCCTTCACCATCTTCAGGAGCTTGCTCAAACTCATGTCCATTGAGTCGGTGATGCCAATCTCATCCTCTGTCACCCCCTTCTCCTCCTGCCTTCAATCTTTCCCAGTTTCAGAATCTTTTCCAATGAATTGGCTCTTTGCATCAAGTGGCCAAACTATTGGAATTTCAGCTTCAACATTAGTCCTTCCAGTGAATATTCAGGACTGATTTCCTTTAGGATTGAGTAGTTGGATCTCCTTGCTGTCCAAGGGACTCTCAAGAGTCTTCTCCAACACCACAGATCAAAAACATCAAATCTTCAGCACTCAGCCTTCTTTATGGTCCAACTCTCACATCCATACATGACTACTGGAAAAACCATAACTTTGACTAGATGGACCTTTGTTGGCAAAGTAATGTCTCTGCTATTTAATACACTGTCTAGGTTGGTTATAGCTTTTCTTCCAAGGAGCAAGCGTCTTTCAATTTCACTGCAGTCACTATCTGCAGTGATTTTCTAGCCCAAGAAAGTAAAGTCTGTCACTGTTTCCATTGCTTCCCCATCTATTTGTCATGAAGTGATGGGACCGGACACCATGATCTCTTTTTTTTAATACTGAGTTTTAAGTCAGCTTTTTCACTCTGCTCTTTGACCTTCATCAGGAGGCTCTTTAGTTCCTCTTTGCTTTCTGCCATAATGGTGGTGTAATTTGCATATCTGAGGTTATTGATATTTCTCCCAGCAATCTTGATTTCAGCTTGGGCTTCATCCAGCCTTGCATTTCTTTCACATGTTGTACTCTGCATAGAAGTTAAATAAGCAGGGGGGACAATATATAGCCTTGACGTACTCCTTTTTCTTTTTGGAGCAAGTCTGTTGTTCCATGTCCAGTTCTAACTGTTGCTTCCTGACCTGCACACAGATTTCTCAGGAGGCAGGTGAGATGGTCTGGTATTCTCATCTCTCTAAGAATTTTCCAGTTTTTTTGTGATCCACACAGGCAACAGCTTTAGTGTAGTCAGTGAAGCAGAAATAGATGTTTTTCTGGTATTCACTTGCTTTTTCTATGATTCAACGGATGTTGGCAGTTTGATCTCTGGTTCCTCTGCCTTTTTTAAATCCAGCTTGACCATCTGGAATTTCTCTTTTCATGTACTGTTGGAGCCTGGCTTGGAGAATTTTGAGCATTACTTTGTTCAAAATCAGTGAAATGAGTGCAATTTTGTGGTAATTTGAACATTCTTTGGCATTGCCCTTCTTTGGGATTGGAATGAAAACTGACCTTTTCCAGTCCTGTGGCCACTGCTGAGTTTTCCAAATTTGCTGGCATATTGAGTGCAGCACTTTCACAGCATCATCTTTTAGGATTTGAAATAGCTCAACTAGAATCCATCATCTCCACTAATTTTGTAGTGATGCTTCCTAAGGCCCACTTGACTTCACATTCCAAGATGTATGGCTCTAGGTGAGTGATCACACCATCGTGATTATCTGAGTCATTGAGATTTGTATAGTTCTTCTGTGTATTCTTTTTAATATCTTCTGCTTCTGTTAGGTCCATACCATTTCTGTCCTTTATCGAACCCATCTTTGCATGAAAAGTTCCCTTGATATCTCTAATTTTCTTGAAAAGATCTCTAGTCTTTCCCATTCTATTGTTTTCCTCTTTTTCTTTGCATTGATCACTTAGGAAGTCTTATCTCTTTGGTATTCTTTGGAACTCTGCATTCAGATGGGTATATTTTTCCTTTTCTCCTTTGCCTTTCATGTCTCTTCTTAGCTATTTGTAAGGCCTCTGCAGACACCAATTTGGCTTTTTGCATTTCTTTTTCTTGGGGATAGTTTTGATCACCAACTTCTGTACAGTGTTATGAACCTCCATCCATAGTTCTTCAGGCATTCTGTCTATCAGATCTAGTCCCTTAAATCTGTTTCTCACTTCCACTGTATAATCGTGAGGGATTTGATTTAGGTCATAATTGAGTGGCCTAGTGGTTTTCCCTACTTTCTTCAATTTAAGTCTGAATTTTGCAATAAAGAATTCATTATCTGAGCCAGAGTCAGCTCCTGGTCTTGTTTTTACTGACTGTATAGAGCTTCTTCATCTTTGGCTGCAAAGAATATAATCAGTCTGATTTTGGTATTGACCATCTGGTGATGTCCATGTGTAGAGTCGTCTCTTGTGTTGTTGAAAGAGGGTGTTTGTTATGACCAGTGTATTCTTTTGGCAGAACTCTTTTAGCCTTCGCCCTGCTTTGTTTCGTACTCCAAGGTCAAACTTGCCTGTTACTCTAGGTATCTCTTGACTTCCTACTTCTATATTCTAGTCCCCTGTGACAAAAAGGACATCATTTTTGTTAATTCTAGAAGGTCTTATAGGTCCTCATAAAACCATTCAACTTCAGCTTCTTCAGCATTAGTGGTTGGGGCATAGACTTGGATTACTGTGATGTTGAATGGCTTGCCTTGGAAATGCACAGAGATCGTTCTGTCATTTTTGAGATTGTACCCAAGTACTGCATTTCAGACTCTTGTGTTGACTGTAAGTGCTACTCCATTTGTTCTAAGGGATTCTTGTTCACAGTAGTAGATATAATAGTCATCTGAATTATATTCACCCATTCTGGTCCATTTTAGTTCACTCACTGATTTCTAAACTGTCGATGTTCACCCTTGCCATTTTCTGTTGGACCACTTCCAATTTACCTCTATTCATGGACCTGACATTCCAGGTTCCTATGCAATATTGTTCTTTACAGAATGGGCTTTACTTTCACCATCAGACACATCCACATCTGGCCGTTGTTTCCACTTTGATTCAGCCTCTTCATTCCTTTTGGAGCTATTTCTCCACTCTTCTCCAGTAGCATACTGGGCACCTACTGACTTGGGCAGTTCATCTTTCAGTGTCATATCTCTTTGTTTTTTCATACTGTTCATGGGGTTCTCAAGGCAAGAATGCTAAAGTGGTTTCTCATTCCCTTCTCCAGTGAAATTGATCCTATAGTACTTATAAAATATGTCTCTGCTGTTTATATTTTGTCCTCTTTATGCATAATTCTGCCCCCAGATGATGATACAACAGAGAAGTAATTCTTCAGTTTATATACCTTTCCACTTTTTTTTGTTTTCACTGATCTTAGTGTAAAAGCTAAATTTAAGCAAAATGCTAGTCTCTGGTTTCCGGCCTGTAAAATGAGTGGATTTGCTGGTGTTTATGGGGATGGGGCAGGCTTGCCTGGTTCCTCAGACAGTAAAGAATCTGCCTGCAATGTGGGAGACCTGGGTTCGATCCCTGGGTTGGGAGGATCCCCGGAGAAGGGAACAGCTACCCGCTGCAGTATTCTGGCCTGGAGAATTCCATGGACTGTATAGACCGTGGTGTCGTAAAGAGTCAGACACAACTGAGTGACTTTCACTTTCATGGGGATGGGACACACAGTGGTGTCCAGGGAAGAAAAGGCCTTATCTCTATCCTCTCTTCTCTTCCCCTTCCCTGCCTTGCCCCATCCAACCTATACCCAGTATTTTCACTCTTAATTTGTTCTCTCTCATACAGACCCCCCTCTTTTTCTCTCTAACAATCTTATATGCAAACCTATTTCTGTTTGTTTTCACAGTGGTTAAAAGATGCTAAGTTATAAATCCAAATTGCCAAACCACAGGAGAGGTGGTTGAGAGAGAACAAGGAAGGACGTATTTTATTTTTCTGGCTTATTTCACTCAATATAATGTCCTCAAAATTCATCCATGTTGTGGAATGTGTCAGAATTTATTCCTGACTAGTACTTCATTGAATGTCTATACTGCATTTTGCTTATCCATTCATCTGTCTGTGGGCTCTTGGGATGATCCCATGTTTTAGCTATTGTGAATAATGCCACTTTCAACATGGGTGTAGAAATAGTTCTTTGAGATCTTGGTTTCCATCCTTTTGAGTACATACCCAGATGTGAAATTGCTGGATCATACAGTAGTTCTATTTTTAATTTTTAAAGAAACCACCATAGTGTTTTCCCCAGCAGCTGTACCACTTTTCATTCCCATCAATACTTGTTTTTGGTTTTTTGACAGTAGCTGTTCTAATGGTGCGAAGTATCTCATGGTGGTTTAGATTTGCATTTCCTTAATGAGTACTGATGTTGAACATCTTTTCATGTGCTTCTTGGCTATTTATATATCTTCTTTGGAGAAAATCAAGTATTTATTTCATTGCTACTTAAAATATTTTGTCCTGATTGCCTAGCAGGATAACTTATTTGGTCATCTGCTTCAAGAATATATAAAGAACTTGCTCAAAATAGCAGAGCGTTTGCATCATCATTTAAGAACTGCAGTGTTATAAACATCTAGTTGCTGGTTACATACTGCTAACAGTTTCTATTTCACAATACTAAATGAATATAGACACAGAATGTAGCTACATTTTGCCAGAGTCACAGGCCACTCTTCCCACATTGCTCTTCCTAACTCACTTCAACTTGTACAAAAATATCTTTTAAAAATTTACATGTAACTATGCTCAGTCTCTACATTAGGCAGAATGAAACTCATACATATGTAAAAAGCCAGTTTAAATAAACAATGAGATGACTATTACTTATGGGGTTGGGGGTGGGGCAAAGATTGGTTAACTTAGAGAAAAATGATTAAATTTAGCTGAGAAAAGCAGTCAGGTTTTTGTGAGGAGAAAGGGAAACTAAAGAAAGTCAGTTCCACTTTATTTTTTCTCTCCTGAATTAATCTTGCTCATAAAAATGTCGAGTTCATGGATAGATGAATCACTACACCCAGGAAGTGTTTAAAATAGAAAACTGGGTAGACGTCTAGAGCCATTGATGATTACAGCTTGAAACAGCCCACAGAAGTAGGTTTTTTTGAGTCAAAGACAATCCAGAACCTGGTACTCCTCAAGCTACACATTTTGTGAGAAAAAATGAGTAGCCTGAAATCTGCATTTGAAACAATAACCTTCCCTCCTGCATCACAGCCTGCAGAGAATTGCTTCATCCTGTTTAAAAAGAAATCCTTCAAAGGTTTTGGTTTTCTCCTCCTCTGTCTCTTCCAGGCTTCTACGGTACATGTTTTAGATCAGATACATCTTAGGTCAGGGTTCAGCAGACTTCTTTCTGCAAAGAGCTTGTTGTTGTTCAGTGCTGAGTCCTATGTCGATTCTCTGCGATCCCACAGACTGTAGCATGCCAAGCTCTTCTGTCTTCTGCTATCTCCTGGAGTTTGCTCAAAATCACATCCATTGAGTCGGTGATGCTATCGAACTATCATGCCTCTGCCGCCCCCTTCTCCTTCTGTCTTCAGTCTTTCCCAGCATCAGGCTCTAGATATTATTTTCAGCTTTATGGGTCCTAGAGTGTTTCTGGCAACTGTTCAACTCTGCTGTTGTAGCAAAGAGGAAAAGCAGAGTTGTACCATCTTGGAAAGCAGCCATGGATAATTGTTAAAAGACTGGCCATGGTTATATTCCAATAAAACTTTATTTACAGGAGCAGGCAATGGGCCCTATTTTGGTGATTTCTGTACTGACTAATCTCAGGGGTCCATGGTTTAAGCTTAAGACATGGCTGATGAGAGCTGTCTCCAAATGTTGACTCTTCTCCATGGTATTATTGGGATCCAAAAATATTCTTAGCAGGTTAAATGGTCTTTAAAATTTTTCATTTGAAACCTTATTCAGTGACTAGACTCTTGAGGGAATAAGAGAGAAAGGCTTTATAAATATTTATGAATGCTAAAAATAAACTGCTGAGCTAAAATTTTGTTCTCATGAAAAGATCATTATATGGCAAATTTGGACTTTGGTTTCAATTTTCATTTCCTTATGGAAACATCTTCATTGTGAGGAAAATTAGGGGATTAATGAGCACATGTTTTCAGAGCATGAACTGAGATGCTTTCCTGGGCCCTGAGGGCAGCTAAAATACTGGAATGGCATCACACACTTCTGCTCCAAGGTACTTACCACCTGGGAAAGATGCTCAGGGCCCACGAGAGAGGATATTTTTTTTAATTTGTTTCAACTTTTGGGGGATATTTTATTTTAAAATAAACCTTTTGGAAGTATAATTTACTTAGAAAAAATGTACCTATTCTAAGCATATGATAAATTCCATGAGTTTTGACGTGCAGTCACCATCCTAATCAATATATGGAACATTTCTATCTTCTCAAAAGGTGTCCCAGTCCTCCCCCGACTGAACCCCAGACAACCACTGATGTGCTTTTTTTCACTGTAGCTTGAGATTGCCTGTGATAGAATTCAGAGTATGTACTCTCTCATGTCTGGCTCAGAGGTTGCTAGACATTCTTGGCTCATAACACCTTTAGAGAATCAGTCATTTTTTCCACAAGTCAGCAGCAATACCTAATGGTTCCTTTAGGTCCAGAGAACTCAGTAGAACTACTTGGCGCCATGGTTCAGCTGTTACTGTGTTTTCCTCAAAAATTTAAAATACCCTTTGGTACCTGTGAGTTCACCATGGTGCCTCGGGGTAGTACAGAGTTTGAGAACCAGACATCCAGCTTCTTTGACTCAGCATAACTTTTTGGGATATATTCCTGTGGTTGGGTGTGTTACTAGTTTGTTCCTTTATTTTATTGCTCAATACTAGTTCATTTCAGAAAACACCATTGTATATTCATTCACTTGATGGGAGCCTTTGTTTCCACTTTTTGGCTATTGTGAATGGAACCATATTCACGATGTTCATTGTTCACATTCATGTGTGAGTCTTTGTGTAGGCAGATCCGTATTGTCATTTCTCTAAGAATAGAATTATTGGGCCATATGATAAACACATGTCTATCTTTATGAGAAGCTGCTAAATGTTTCCAAGTGATTGTACCACTGTACTCCTACCAAAATGTATGAAAATCGTAGTTGCTCCAGTACTCACAATAGTTGGTGGTGTCATTTTTTAAAAAGTTTAGCCAGTCTACTGGATATGTTATTTATCTTAGTATGGTTTCAATTTTCATTTCCCTGAAGATTAACGATGAGCATCTTTGCAAGTGTGTGTGTGTTGTGCATGGTGTCTTTTCAGATCTTTTGCCAATTTTTTTGATTGGGCTGCTTGTCTTCTTTTTACTGAGTTGTAAGAATTTTAGTGGCTCTTCTTTTCATTTTCTTAGCAGTATTTTTTGAGGAACAATAATTTAAAATTCAAATATAGCAGGGTTTTTTTCTGATTAGTGTTTTTTTTTTTTTTTTTGGCTATCTCAAGATTAAGATTTTCACCTAAATTTTCTTCTAGAAGTTTTATAACTTTTATGTTGTGGTCTAGGATCCATTTCAAGCTATTTTTTGTGTATGCTATGAAATAAATAAATTCAGGGCTTCCCTGATAGCTCAGTTGGTAAAGAATCCACCTGTAATGCAGGAGACTCTGGTTCAATCCCTGGGTTAGGAAGATCCGCTGGAGAAGGGACAGGCTATCCACTCCAGTATTCTTGGGTTTCCCTTGTGGCTCAGCTGGTAAGAAATCTGCCTGCAATGCAGGAGACCTGGGTTCAATCCTTGGATTGGGAGGATCCCCTGGAGAAGGGAACGGCTACCCAGTCCAGTATCCTGGCCTGGAGAATTCCATGGATTGCATAGTGCATGGGGTCGCAAAGAGGTGGACACGACTGGGTGACTTTCACTTTCACTTCATGAAATAAAGGTCAAGGGTTTTTTTTCCCCCCCCCACCATTTGTTGAAAAAAACTGCCCTTTCTCTTTGGAATTAACTAGACCCTTTTGTTAAAAATCAATTGACCATGGAAGTGCATATCTGTTTCTGAACTCTGTCCCATTAATCTATGTCTGTTCATGGTACCTGGATTATTGTAGATTTGTAGTAAGTTTTGAAATCAAGTTGAGTTATGGAAAAAATGTGTTTTTAAGTTTGATTTCTTTTGTAAAATTTTCTCAAATATTTTATTTATTTACTTCTGAAAACTGAAGAGTTAGACATTAAATTGACTTTATTTCTTCTTGGAGTATAGGTGTTTTAAAACTGACGTTAAAGTGAAGTACACCAAGCATACAGGACAATGATCTTTCTTCAGTGTGAGCTTTAAATGACCTTGGGCCTCAATTTTCTGTCAATGAGGAAATTTTGACTCTAGAATAGTCTCCACCCAGTGTCCCATTTAAATCTAATAATCTGTCATTTTAGATCATAAATGCTTTTTTCTTTTACTTGTGCATTTTGCTGTGATTCAGGTTTTAAAATAGCCAAGCACAAGCAACACTGAAAACCAAATAGCTTCATGAAAACGGTGCCTGGCGCTTACCCATTAGTATCCTTTTAGTGGGAGTGCTTCAGGAACACTGTGATGCCCATGGGACGCTTTCTTTTATTTTAGGAGATTTTACAGTCATTCCTTCCTCGGGCCCTTTATCTTGTTGTTTCCCAACATGTAACTCTTCATTATTAACTCTTGGTTCATGCCTACCAGACCAAAGGCTATGGGGCTACCTCTCCTGTCATGGGCTACTCTCAGGATTGGAGAGAGCTAGAGGCTATCTAATCCTCTCATCTTCAAAGTGTGGTCCTCGGACCAGCAGCCTTGGCATCATTTTGTTAGAAGTGGAGAATGTCAGCTTGCACCCCAGACCTATTGAACCAGGTGTGCGCAGGTATGTACCTTCAAGGTTGAGAAGCACTTTTCAACTGTGGATGCTGAGCATCGTTTCTGGCCTTCCCACCAGACCGCCTGGCCTCAGGACACCTCTGAGGGTGACCCCATTAGAGACAGTCTGTTCCGTTTGTGGCTTCTCTGGCGGCTCAGACGGTAAAAAATCTGCCTGCAATGCAGGAGACCTGGGTTTGATCCCTGGATCCAGAAGATCCCCTGGAGAAAGAAATGGCAACCCACTCCAGTATCCTTGCCTGGGAAATACCATAGACAGAGGAGCCTGGCGGGTTATAGTCCATGGGGTCACAAAGAGACTGAGTTTTATTCGAGTTTTGTTCAAGTTTCTTTTTTCTCTTGATCCCCACCAGGCCTCCCATCTGCACTTCCAGGTAGGAAAAGATATTCAGAGAAAAGTAGAAAGAAGGAATGATTCCTATATCATGAAAGCCAAAAGATTTCCAGAAACCCTGAGCAGATTTCTGCTTATGGTTCATTGACGAGACTAACTGTCCCAGGGCTCCCTAGACCTTCAGGGGGTCTGTGAAGGCAAGGAT
Source organism: Bos grunniens (assembly GCF_055505025.1). Lineage (NCBI taxonomy): Eukaryota > Metazoa > Chordata > Mammalia > Artiodactyla > Bovidae > Bos > Bos grunniens. Next base: position 26,577,406 of record NC_141191.1, on the reverse strand, counting down.
TTTACTGAGGCACACAGTCTTCCTGACATCACCCAGGGTCCTGTAGCATGGACAAGGAGGAGAGGGGATATTGGGTAGGCAGCCAGAAACCTGTGCCGCACATAACTCACACACATGGACGTTTGTGTCTGCATTCCAGTATTTCTGGGAGGGCCTTGAAAAATGGGTAACAGATGTAGTTACCTCTTCAGAATAGGCTGGCAGTTGGAAGAGAGACATATTTTTTTCACTTTATATTGTTCTTTCTGCTGAGATTTCTTTCTTTCTTTCTTTCTTTTTTTTTTGAAAAAACAATGCATGTGTGTTAACTTTAAAGGAAGGAAGTTGATGGGAAGTTGATGAACCCTTTGGGTACAGCTGTCGGACCAGTTCCTCAGAGCCTGGGGGCTTCAGCTATAAGATGAAAGATTAGATTAGACCTTTTTGGTCTAAATCTCTTCCAGTTAATTTCACAATCTCCAGGAACTGGAGAAGGGGATTAAGAGTCAGGCTCCTTGAGTCACAAAAGAAACCTAATACCTTGATGAGGTTCTTATTTAGTCTCTGTTAGGGGCTGAATTGTGTCCCCCCTCACCCCCAAATGCATGTTGCCGTCCTAGCCCACAGTATCCCAGAATGTGCCTGTATGTGGAGAGAGGTGGCAAGGTTAGATGAGGCCGTGAGGGTGGGCCCTAATCCAGTGTGTGTGTCTTTATTAGAAGAGGAGATGTGGACACAGACACACGGAGGGACGACTGTGTGAAGACACAGGGAGTAGCCAAAGAAGAAACCAGCCCTGTTGACACTTGGATCTGGGGCTTCTAGCCCCCAGCACTGTGAGATAATTTCTCCTTTCTGTTTTCTAAGCCACCCAGTCTGTGGTGCTTTGTTATGGCAGCCCTGGCAAAGGAATACAGTCTTCTGTCCCTTTAAATTCTGTGGGGATAGTTTTGTATTTTGCAGCATCTCCAGGATAGCTTGAGATGGCCCTAGACTTGGCTACTTCCTCTAGTCCTGTCCCCATTGAAATCTGGTCCCCGGGGAACCTGGAAATAAGGAACAAACACGGGCAGGAAGAAGCACGTGCCTGTTACTCCGAGGCCAGCGCCAGCCTCTCGCCAGGTCTCACTGCCACGCACACCTCACTCCTGGGGTCCCTGGAGCCCTACCTCCAGCTTGCTTGCCTCTTTTCTGCTCCATCTTCTGTCCCTGACCTTTGGAACTGATGGATGCTTTCCTGTGCTCTTGATTCTTTGCACGGCCTCTGGCCGAGAAGTCTGTCTTGACCACAAACGGTTTTGCCTTTTAGGGAAGATCTGCACCTGGGCAGCTGGTGAGATCTGAGGGTGGAATCCTGTGTTACAAGAGTTACTTTATGACACCTATTGGCAATATGTATATTCCACTGCTGATGAAGCAGGGAGGGGAGAGAGAGAGAAAGACAGACAGACACTTTTGGGATCTCACACCTTCTCCAGCCCAGCACTCCGTCTAAGCCAGATCTTGACTTTGACCAGGGCCATAGGACTCTGAAATGGCCTGCAGTCTTCCAGTTAAAGGGAGACTCTTATCTTTCCTGGAGCCAAATGAGGGCCCATTTCTGGAGCTGCTGTGGGCAGTGACTAGGGTCAGCAAGATGCAGTGTGGGAGGGACCCAGGCCTGGTTTCTAGCAGGGGCTCACTTGACTGCAGCTGAGCAGAGGCTGGCCTCAGGGCACTCTGCTCCCTGCTGACTGTCTCAGGAGGCGGCCTCATTTGTGAGGTCTTCGTAGGCCTGTGTACCAGGTTTTTCTCCTGGAAGCCCAGAGCATGGGTGGGTCAGGGCAGTCTGGATGGTCAGCATGTCCCCCTTATGGAGGCCCTGGTGTAGAAGGAGAGAGCCACACAGATAGAAATATTTAGGTCTGGCCAAGCGGCATGTCACTGTGTGTGCCTGGGGGATATTGTACTGGTTTTTTGCTAAGTGAGAAATGAAAAGCACTTTTATTTATATGGAGAATTAAATCTCACCACTTTTTTATGATTTAGCATTATTTTCTCACTCCAGGGAAATTTGCTGTGATGAGAAGAACAGAGTAACAGGCCTTTCATGCAGATGCTCAGCTATATATGATGCCCGCCACAGCTGAGCTCTTTGAAGCCCAGGGAGGCAGACACATCTCTGGATGGAGGGTTTTTCTGGCCATATAATTTCTTTCATCCTCCTTCCTCTTCTCCGTGCTAAGCAAGAGACTGAGCTCACAGATAACACTCTTCTTGGTACCAGCCTTGTGTGGAGGCAGGGGCATGGATGAATGAGGGAATGGTGGAGAGTGGCCACAGAGAGCCCGGGACATGTTTGTTGGCCTAATTTAAGAGATTATTCTACTTCATGCCAATTTTGTGAGGCATTTAATTCGAGAAGCTTAGAAAATTCAGTAGAAAATACATTTTCACAGTATTTTAAGCTGGAACAGACTATTTTAAGCTGAGCAGACCCTGGAGATAAACCAGTTCAGCTTCTTCTTTTTGTGGCTGAAGGCCTAAGGCCCAGAGGAGTCGGGGTTTGCTGGGAACTTGCAGGATTGGAGCCCAGGACCGGACGCCAGGCCGCTCGCCCCTTCCCTTCCAGCAGGGATGCTCACCCGACTTTTGCAAAACCTTTCCCTGGACACAGAGGGATATGTTGTTCATCTCAAAGCCAAGGTTTCAGAAGTGGTTTTTACAGTAATTCATTAGAGCTACATAACTCATGGCAAATAACAATAACACAGCTAATGCACAAGATGGATACTCTCAGTAAAAGCCATTTATTAATCATTACATTCTAGTCAGAGCTCTTGGGCGAATTTAAGGGGGGAAGAAAAAGCAGGATTATATCAAGAGTAGAGCCTTCCCCTGGATCCACAGAGAGGAAGTCCCTGTGTCCCTTGTCCCAGATTCCCTGTCCTCCCCCTCCCCCCAGCCTAATCCACTGGTACCTCCTGGCTTGTCCTTCTAGTCATCCTGTCTCCACCTCCCTGGCTCATCCCGGTCTCCCCTCCTGGGCCCCCTCCCGCCCCTGCCCTCTGCCCCAGGTGTGCTCACCCCTCCGTGTCATCTCTCTTTCTCCCCAGGGACTTGCCCCATTTTCCCTGCTCCCCTCAGACCAGCTTCCTCTGCAGCTCATACGTGATCCACGTGACTGCGTCTGCCTCTCCCTGCTTCAGTCACCACCTCCCACCCCGACAGACCAATTCTACCTCTCACCCCAACTTGCAGTTGCCAGTGAGCCATCTGATCTACCTACATCAGCTTTTCTCACCAGCACTGCATTGCTGTCACTGAGGAACTGGCTGCCTCTGGCCAGGTGGCCTGCCCTGGTCTAGTTCCAAGGCCTGGGTCCCAGGGGGGCCTCACGGGCTCTGGGGAAGGGAATCAGCCTCTTGCTAAACACTTGTGCATATATGACCTTATTGAGTCCTTGGGGACCCTTTGATGCATCGTCCCCCACAGGGATGTGCAGACTCAGGCCCAGCACCAGGAAAGCCATTGCCTGGGCACCCACAGCCAGGAGGTGGCTGAACTGGCGGGCAGCCTCCAAAATCATTCCTGCACCCTCCTCCTCCTCATGCCAGGCTTTTGTGAAGTTAATCAGTGGGTCCCTAATAAGACAGAACACTCTGATGCTAAGTCACCCCTGTCTTTGGCGTGAGTCTGGACATCCCCATGAAGACATCTGGGCTATCGGTACAGGCTTGATGTCAGCAGGATTCTTATACAAAATCTCACTCGAGCCCCTCATGGTGTCTACCGTGCTTCAGGTCCAGGAGGATTTCTTTGATCTAGGTCAAGTCCTCATAAATAGAAACACCCAAGTAAGGTTTAAACATTACTAGCTGGTGTGTGGAATTTTAAAGGCTCCTGCATCCCTTTTGAAAGAAATTGTGAAGCTCTACTGTAAATCAACTTTTGAATAATCAGTAATCAGATTGACTTGTCCCTTCATACAGAGAAGGCAATGGCACCCCACTCCAGTACTCTTGCCTGGAAAATCCCATGGACAGAGGAGCCTGGTAGGCTGCAGTCGGGGTCGCTAAGAGTCGGACACGACTGAGTGACTTCCCTTTCACTTTTCACTTTCACTCATTGGAGAAGGAAATGGCAACCCACTCCAGTGTTCTTGCCTGGAGAATCCCAGGGACGGGGAAGCCTGGTGGGCTGCCGTCTGTGGGGTTGCACAGAGTCAGACACGACTGTAGTGACTTAGCAGCAGTAGCAGTCCCGTCATAACGCCTGACATCAGGAAAGATTTCCCACGGACGAGAGAACTGTAAGCGTAGCTGGAAGCAAGGTGATCATTCCTAGCCTAGCCTCCTTGCTGAACAAAGGTCGCAAGTCCTTCACTGTGTTCCATGAGATGTGCGGGGTGGGAATAGGCCTGGTAGTGAGTGACCTTCCATTTCCACTGCCTCCTCCTTGTTCCTTTGACCTCCTGCCACGGGGGCCTTGGAGGCATCCCATGAGCTTTACACGGAAGCCGCTAATCCCCTCGCAGTGCATTCCGGCTCCATCTGGCAGCTGCTTCCTCCCCGCCAAGGCCAGGCAGGCCGTGGCCTCGGACCCGTGGGGCGGGCCGCGTGAAGGTGCCTGTGACTGGTACCCCCAATCGGTCCCATCCTGACTCATCACGTTCTCTCATCTCCGCAAGGGAGGACAAACAGGGAAGGATGCTGGAACTAGAGGCCATTCGTTGCTGGAGAGCTTTTCTCTGTCGCTTGGGCTACTTTCTCTCAATCAGATGTGATTTGGGTTGCTGAGAGTTTCCAGTGGCTTCTCCTTTTAGACTGTTTAATTCCATGATGCAAACGGTGCCTCGGCTGGAGTCTGGACTCACACTTGACACGTGGCCAGGCCCAGATTCTCTGACAGGCCAGCAGGCTGAGGCTTGCCAGAGGGCACCCCTGAATCGGAGGACCCTGCTTCAAGAGTGAGCCTGGGGAGACCACGGGGTCTCTTCTGGGCACACAGACCCACCCTCCAAGGGGCCATGAGACTGTTTAGAAAATGGGACTGCGTAGGAGCCAAAACCAGAAGGACTCCATTAAAGAAAGAATGTGTGATAGAAGTCCATTTATGTGAAGTTATTTGCGGGAGTGAAGGAAGGGCGAGGAAGAGAAAGACATTAAGATTCAATGAATAAAGAAATTGGGAACAAATACAGCTATCACTCTTACATGACTGTTATATAATATACTGTCAGATGAAAGAAAGGAATGCTACACTTAGGCTTATGATTGGATTCTGCCTGGTGGAATAGAAATCAACCCCAGAGGTCCCTGGTGTGTATATATGTTTTATCTGCATGTCTGAGCCAGGAGAAAGGGAAGGAAGGGTCCACACCAGTTCACCCCTGGATACTTGAGATGGTGTAAGGGATTATAGCCTTTTCTTTACACATTTTGTGTTCATTTTCTTATTAAAAGCAGTGCATGGTAATTTTTATAATTACAGAAAATCAATTTAAAGAAATATTAAAAACAACAACAACAACAAGAAAGCTATTCTAGGGAGGGAAAAGGGGAAAAAAAATTATCCTGGGGTAGATTATTTTAAGTTTTATGCTTAACAGTCTATGTAAATGGTACAAAATTCAAAAGATACATAAGGCTCTGTGGGGAAAGGGAAGTCTTCTCCTCTTTCTCCTGGAGGCAGCCAGTTTCTCTGGATGGGGTTGTTTGCCTGTAGTCTGCCCTGGGTATCCTTTCAAGATGCTCTGTGTTTTCGCAAATATACATTTGAATGTAAAAATAGGGGAAGAACAAGTCATGCCTCCCTCCCCCCTGCCCCTGCCCGCAATGGCAGCACTAAACACTGCTTGGGTCTTTTCTAAGTTAAAAATATTTATTGGACGTACAGAGCCACCTGACTCCTTTTACATTTGTTATACGTATATTCTATTATTTACACTGGTTTTGTTTAACCAGCCTTATGATGAACAAGCATTTGAGGTGTTTTCAGTCTCTCACTTTGGAAACAATGCTGAAGTAATTACCTGCTAGGATATCCTTAGACATTTATGGGTATATCCATAGAATAAATATCTTGAAATGGAACTGCCAAATTTCTCTCCAGAGAGGAGGTACAAACTGATGGTTCTTGCAGACATGTGTGGAAGTGCTAGACAGACTTCAGAGATCAGTGCTGCCTTGGAGATGGGTATCGTGTAAAAGCAGCAACAGGAATTTTAGACAAGGCATTAGGAAAGCCAGGGCCTTCTCAACTGCTCCTCTAAGGCTCTTCTCTTTCCAGAAGTTTATTTTTGCTCAAACCTTGTTTTTTATGTTTCAGATGGCAAGGTTGTGAGGAAGAAATAAACATCAGTCAGTTCGTAGTGAGCTGCTATTATGTGCCAGGTGCTGGGTTAGGTCAGTTTCCAAATATTATCATTTTAATTCTTGTAGCACACATATGTGAGGTATGTATTTGACATTTACTATCCACAGTTCACAGATGAAAAAAGTGAGGCTCAGAGAGGCTAGGTAGCTTACCTAAGGTCACACAGTAGGTAAGTGGCAGAGCTAACTTTCTGAGTGTGTCAGAGTACTTACGTTCTTTCTGATCTTTCTCCTCTCTCTCAGAGAATTAGAAATCTCCATAGCTCTAGCCCTGCAGCAAAGGTAGGGATGTAGTGAGCAAAAACCAGGTATAGAAGACTGGTGTCACTTAGAGTTGAAATATGAATGTCTGCCATTGCTTGTGCCTTGGAAGCTCTGTAAATAGATTTGTGGGTTGTAGAGGAAGTTTGCTTTTGGATTATATGGATTGTCCTTAATGTACAAAGGGCTGTGTTCCAAAAATTCTTTAACTCTGAAGGAGAAGACACGGCCTGAGGCAGTGATGCTCTGACTGAAGCACGAAGCCCACGTAAACCTGCAGTGTTCTAACAGTATTGGTGGCCGCAACGCCTTGGCACTCCCGGTCCGTAGCAAGATGCATAGGTGAGGATGTACGAATAGGTAAGAGATATAAGATACAAGGAAAATATGGCAGTGTCTCCCACATCTGGGAGCTGGGATGCGGTTTGGGGGCATGGCCAAAGTGAGGCTCAGGGCTGGCACAAAACGCAGGGCAATAGAAAGCTTACTTAGGTGAAATTGTTAAAAGCATCACTGCTAAGCGGAATGGGGCCATGTATTATTTTTGAAAGTCAAATGTATGTAGATTGGCAACTGTCTGTACTTTTTGTTTCAAATGGCTTTATTAGACTAATAGCCTCTGATACAAATGGGCTTCAATTAAAGAGCCTGAATATAATTTGGTGTAATTTCTCAACTCAAGAAATAAGGGGATTTTTTCCTCCCATAAAAACCAGGATTTTCTCATAAGTGATAGAGCTTATTGTGGTACTTGTTCATTTTTCTGTTCATTATCAAAAGTGGTGTGATTTCCACTTGATGGAGATTAGATGGTACTCTTTTGAGCTAATGTTATGAGTCAGTCACTAGATTACTTTGTGCTTCAAGACTGAAAGGAGGGACTTCCCTGGTGACCTGGTTAAGACTTCACCTTCCAATGCCGGTGATGTGGGTTCGATCCCTGGTTGGGGAGTTAAGATCCCACATTGCCTCATGGCCCCAAAACAAGAACATGAGCAATAGAAGCAGTACTGTGACAAATATGAAGACTTTAAAAATGGTCCACATTTAAAAAAAAAGGAAAGAAAAACTTATAAAAGATTGAAAGGATCCAGTGTCGTGATATCCTCTTCTCCTTAGCCTTGTCTTCTGGAAGTTTGGTGGGATAGCATTGGATGAATAAAAGCTTATGTCTCACCTCTAATGATACTCCAAAGCATGCAATAGGCAGAGAGTGGTTTCCTGAGACAGAAGAGGAAGCCAAGCTAACAAGTCTCTAGTTGGTCAGAAGTGGATGGGGATAGGTGAACCCTGACTTACCCTGTTGCAAGTGTCAGCTCTTACATGTCTATGCCCCCGCAACTGACACTGGGTGTTTCCATGTTGCTGCTACTTCCTGAAAGTTTATAACCGTTGATGATGTTTAACTGCTTTGATCCACTAACTTAATAGCCATTGGTAGGTGGTATCACCTGCCAATTATTACCAGGTATTAGATAGTATCTACTATTACTACTATTAGAAGTTTCTGTGTGATTGTGTACGGCTTCAGTTTGAGTTTCATCTAAAAGAATATACTTTTTAATTTTACAAATATCACAGTGTGAGGCACATGTGAAATAATCATAAAAGCTGAAAAAAGAGTCTCAGCCAAAAAATGCATGCTTATGTAACACTTCCACCTTTTATGGAGTTGATCTGAGATTCCCTGGTTTTTCAGCTTGGACATCATGGAAGATATGGTTAAATGAAGTTTACCCTTCCCAGAATCTGTCGAGCATTTCATTTTTGAGGGGGTGAGGGTGGTTATGCTGTAACACCAGTAGGTGTTTCTTAGTGATAGTTTGGGTTTTTAGTTAACTTAATAGGGTTTGTTTTTGCTTTTATTTTTAATTGAGATATAGTTGAGATGTAATTGGCATACAGTAAAATGCACAGTTTGAAAGTGTACCATTGTAAGTTTTGAGATGTGTATGTACCCATTAAACTATCACCACAGTCAAGATAATGGACAAACCCCCCTCCCTCAGGAGTTTCCGCTTGTTCACTCCTGTCCCTTCCTGTCCTCCACCCTCACCCCAGGCAACCACCAGTCGTGTCCAACACTGCGACCCCATAGACTGTGGCCCAACAGGCTCCTCTGTGCATGGGATTTCCCAGGCAAGAATACTGGAGTGGGTTGCCATTTTCTTATCCAGGGGATCTTCCCAATCCCTTGATCAAACCCAAGTCTCCTGCATTGCAGGTGGATTCTTTACTGCTGAGCCACCAGGGAAGTACCTTCTTTCACTCAGCACAGTTATTTTCAGATTCATCTATGTTGTGTATAGATGATCCAGTTGTGTATATCCATCCACTATAGCTGGATATACACAGTATATCCAGTATTTTTTATAGCTGATCAGTATTCCATTGTATAGATATATAACAGTTCATCATCTCCTCACCTTTAATGAACATTTGGGTTGATCCTGGCTTTTGGCTAGTTCAGATGAAGCTGCTATGAACATGTACATGTAAATCTTTCATTGGATTTATGCTTTTCTCTTGGGGAAAAATTTAAGAGTGAATAGCTGGATCACATGGTAGGTGTATTCAGCTTTTCAAGAAATGCCATCAGCAATGTCTGAGTCTCAGTTCCTCTATACCCTCACTAATGCTTGGTGTGGTCAGTCTTTTTCGTTTCGTCACCCCCATAGATGTGGTCTTCTGGTTTGGTTGCATTTCCCTAATGATTAATGACGTTGAGCATCTTTCCATATGTTTATTTATCATTGGTGCAACTTGTCTGGAGAAATGTCATTCAGACTTTTGCTTCCGCCCCCTTTTTAAATTGGGTTATCTTCTTCTTACTGTGTTTTTAGAGTTCTTTATATATTCAGAATACAGATCCTTTTATTAGATTTATGCTTTGCCAATCTTTCCTCCTCATGTGTCTTATCTTTTCATTCAGTGTCTTTGGAAGAGCATAAGTTGTTAACTTTGACGATGGGTTTACCATTTTGAAAGAAACTATTTTATTTACGGTATCAAAAGCACTTTCAAACTCAATAACCACACTTCTACTTGCAGCTAAGGTAGAGGAACAGAGACTGTACTTACTCTTGCACTTGGAAAAGAACCCAAGAAAAATATATAAAATCATGATATTTGAGACCCTGAGCACCAGGTGACAAAGGACAATGATCTTGAATCCTGGGCAACAAATAATTGTTCCAGCCTAGTGCCTTGAGAGTGCCCAGGCTGTGGTGCAGAGAAGATGAGCTGAGGCTGAACCCCTGAATAAAGGAGTGCAGGATGAGTAGAGTTTAGAAGACAGAAGACTGGAGAGGAGAGAGACCTCCTGAGGGTTCCCTGGAGAACCAGCAGGATGCTGATCAGCGCAGTGTGTGAGCAAATGATCTAAGACTGTGGAAACCAGGGGGTGCTTAGATCTTATTTCTGCTGTGGTCTCCTCCTACTCCTCACTCAGAGCACTAAATAACTTGTGCCCCGCTTCCCTATTCCCCACCCCCACTCTCTAAATAACCCATTTCCAACTATAATTCAGAAGAGAGCATTTTTAGCCTCACCAGTTTCCCTAGAGCAGCAGTCCCCAACCTTTTTGGTATCAGGGTCCAGTTTCATGGAAGACAGTTTTTCCACAGACTGGGGTTGCCAGGGGTTGTTTCAGGATGACTCAAGTGCATTACATTTATTTTGCACTTTATTTCTATTATTATTATGTCAGCTCCACCTCAGATCATCAGACATTAGGTCCTCGAAGTTGGGGACCCCTGCCCTGAAGAGTCTCTTGAGTCATAATTCTCAAAATTTACAAGACAATCCAAGATGTTGGCATTAGAATCTCCCCAAATGGATCTTAACTTTGGCGTGATTTTAGTTTGTCAAAGATGTGAGAACCAGGTAGGATGGAAAAACAGGCTGAGTTCCAGAGGAGTGCAGCGCTTCTGGGTTCTGCACCAAACTCTCTGTGTGGAGGGGGCAGTGATGTGCCCAGAAGTCTGCACACCTGCCCAGCTGGGCCTCTGTGTTCCCTTGGGAAGAAGAAGGTGTAGACTGTGGCCCCGGCGGCCTGACTTGTATGCCACACCAGCGTCAGGTTTGGAACCACAGACCTGAGGGAGCTTGGGAAGCCAACTGAATATGCTGTCCATTTATGGACTCATCAAATGATGGATTCTGTTATTTACCATCTGTCTCAGGCCTGCTGCAGGCTGGGCATCGCTCCGGATGCTTGGATCCAACAGCGAACAGGAGAAATCCCCACACTTGCGATGCCTACATTCTAGAAGAGGAGACACACCATCAACCAGAATGTCAGGTGGACAGAAATACCATAAGGAAAATAAAGCAGGAGATGGGATGTGGGTGACCAGAAGATGGTGGGAGTGGGGATGATGCTGTTTGTACAGGGTGGTCAGGAAGTCTCTTTTTGAGCAGAGACCTGAATGAAGCGTGTATGGGGTGTGGGGAGGCTGGTTGGGGACCAGTGGTTAAAACGGGGTCCTGAGGTGGGAGTGTGCTTTGCAAGGAGGCCATGAGGCTAGAGCAGGGTGAAGAGGGGCAAGAGAAAGGAGCAGAAGATGCAGGACCCTGTAGATGTGTGAGTGACAAAGCAGGCAGAGAGTCTGAGCAGATGAGTAACGTGGATTGTGTGGGAATCCCTCTGGCTTCAGTGGGGAACAGACTGTGGGATCAGGAACTCAGCTAGGAGAGCATCCCACATGCAGGCTGATGGTGATGTGGACTAGGGAGCTGATGAAATGGTCAGATAGATGGGTTTGAAGCTAGAGCAACGGGATGTGCCGATGTATTCAGTGTGTGGTGAGAGAGGAAAGGAGAGATATAAAGGAGTCCACGTACTTTTTCCAAAGTAAGCGAAGAACAGAGTGGACATTCACAGACATGGGGAAGCTTGGAAAAGGAGTACCATGTGGGGCATGGGGCCGGTGGGAATCAAGAGTTTGATTTTAGACATATTAGTGTCCAAGTGACAGTGTTTAATAGGTAGTCAGATCTCAGTGTGATATTCAGGCAAGAAGTCAGGACTAAAGGTGACCTGAGACCATGGCTAGGCAAATGGCCAGGTTTCTGGGAGTTTCCACATAGACTGAGCTGCCCTTGGAAGTGGCTCTTTGCCCTGATGAAGCCATCCTGTTTGGGGGTCCCTTACTTTCTAATGGACATTAACATTTTCATGATTATGTTCTTTTGGCTTCACTGAGGCTTCATTTGGAAGCCGGCTGTACCTACCTGCTGGAAGGTGTACCTGAAAGATAAGAAAAAATAGACTTAATTGAATAAGAATTCTTTCTTGTTCACAGTTACATCTTTGAAGAGGTTAGAGATGAGGGCTCGGCTGCCATTGGTCTTGTGATATAATACTTTTCACGATGCCAGGGGCTTTTTGTTTGTTTAAAACAGACTCAAGTCCAGGCTGGATCTTCTGGGAATGAATCTTGGATGGGGGGAGTAGATAAAGAAAAGCTGATGTTGGAAGAGGGTCTGGCTGGACCACTTTCCTGGTAGTGTTTGTTGATACAGGTGGGTGATATTCATGTGCAAAGTAAGGAGGTGGAAGAATTTCAAGGTTCCTTCTAGGCTCTGTGGATCTGACTCTAGTTTGTGGGGTCTTTCAGGCCCCTTTAGTGGCTTCTTAGCAGCCTCCTCACCCAGAGAAATTCATTCTGCCTGCCCCTCCCTTTCTCCAAAGAAAAAATGAATTTGCAGGAATTCTTGTCGTCTTCCTTCAGAGACGTGAAGGTAAGATACAATTTCCAACTGTTCTTCAGGACTTCAGATTCCTCCCTTTGTCCTTCAAAACCAGGTCGACTTTGACAAGGCGGCCTGGCCACTGTTTCAAATTTCAGTTCAGGTCCTAAAGGTTCCTCCCCTTTTCAGATGAGAGGAGAACTCAAGTTGGAGGGAAACCGTTTTAGCCTGAAGGCTTTTATGAAACTGTCTGCATTCACTCCTCTGAGCCTGGAACCGTTTCCAGGAAGAAGTAGCTGACAGGCTATCCAAATAAAGAGTCACCTTTTGAAAGCACTCCAGCCCAGCAGCGTGGGGGCTTTTTATGATCCTGACTTGTATCTTGAGAGCAGGCAGGCCAGAGCTGGGTCTGGGCTCCGTTCCTCCTCTCCCTCTCCTCCCCTTAGCGCACTTTGATCTGCGAAGCATGTCTAATCCTCAGCCAAGTCTGCTAGAACTTTATCCAAAGCAGGAAAAGGGGAAATATTTTTCCTTTCTTGGGTGGATTTGTATTTATATAAACCCTTAGCAATGCTGATGGAGCCAAGTGGCCAGCACACAAGTCTGAAGATCAGGGTGTTGGAATGACTGAGTGCAGGATCGGGCAGGGCAGTGGGTCCCTGTACCCTGGGTCAGCTTTGACATGGGTCAAAGGTCGGGAAAGGGTGGTGTAAGTCCTGGCGTGCATTTTGCTGGAGGATGTGCTTATACATAAGGCCGTTTATACAGCAGCTCATGCTGAGCCAGCAGCTGATCAGTTAACTCCAGATCATAACTCCAGTGAGATGTCTGTATGTATGTGAATGATTAGTTCACTTTATTTCTTCTGTCGTCACTAAGAATATAGGGTGTGGAAGGTCTTAGCTGTCCTCTGAAACTTTAGTGTCGGAAACTTGACCTTTTCACAGTGTGTCTGTTATTGACTTACTGATACTTGCATGGATCTGTCCACACCTTTTTGGACCAGCTCTTGCACTCCTCAAGGGTAGTGAGTTTTCGCTTTTTTTCTTGAGGTAACACTGATCTGTAGCATTATGTAAGTTTCATGTGTCCAACATTATATTTCTACTTCTGTCTACCCTACAGTGTGCTCACCACCAAGAACTAGGTTTCCATCCATCACCATCCATTTCACTTCAGTTCAGTCGCTCAGTCATGTCTGACTCTTTGCGACCCCATGAACCGCAGCATCCAGGCCTCCCTGTCCATCACCAACTCCTAGAGTTTACCCAAACTCATGTCCATTGAGTTGGTGATGCCGTCCAACCATCTCATCCTCTGTCGTCCCCTTCTCCTCCTGCCTTCAATCTTCCCCAACATCAGGGTCTTTTCAAATGAGTCAGCTCTTTGCATCAGGTGGCCAAAATATTGGAGTTTCAGCTTCAACATCAGTCCTTCCAATGAACACCCAGGACTGATTTCCTTTAGGATGGACTGGTTGGATCTCCTTGCAGTCCAAGGGACTCTCAAGAGTCTTCTCCAACACCACATTTCAAAATCCTTTTTCACTCCCCCGACATCATCCTTTCCCTCCTGGGAGCCACTGTTCTCTTCTCTGTATCTATATGTTTGTTTATGTTTAGTTTGATTTGTTCATTTGTTTTTGCTTATTAGGTTTTTATATTCCCCATGAGTGACATCAGACAGTATTTGTTTTTCTCCACCTTATTTCAGGGTGGTGAGTTTTTCAGGCATGTTTCACATCGATATGATGGCTTTCTTGTCCTAAAACCACTTCCTTTAAGCTTCAACTGGTGCCTCATTGTTCTATGATTCTAGGCTACAGCATGATTTGTTTCCAGACGTTCTAGAGAAATCTTGTACAGAATCTAAAGATAGCATCCCTTGTTCTTGTGATACCATGATTTGTCTATTGTCACTGTGGTTTAGTCACTAAGTCGTGTCCTACTCTTGCGACCCCATGGACTATAGCCTGCCAGGCTCCTCTGTCCATGGGACTTCCCAGGCAAGAATACTGGAGTGGGTTGCCCTTCCCTCCTCCAGGAGACCTTCCCAACCCAGGGATCAAACCCATTTCCTGCATTGGCAGGCAGATTCTTTACCACTCAGCCACCAGGGAAGCACATTGTCTGGGCTAGTCTGGACATGATGAAGTTATTGACAACAGCCAGTGTACAAAACATTGATATAAATCAATCTTTTTTGAAATTTTTAAAAAATTTATTTATTTTATTTGGAGGCTAATTACAATATTGTAGTGGTTTTTGCCATATATTGACATAAATCAGCCATGGGTGTACATGTGTTCCCCATCCTGAACCCCCCTGCCACCTCCCTCCCCATCCCATCCCTCTGGGTCATCCCAGTGCACCAGCCCTGAGCACCCTGTATCATGCATCAATCCTGGACTGGCAATCTATTTCACATATGATAAATATACATGTTTCAATGCTATTCTCTCAAATTATCTCACCCTAGCCTTCCCCCACAGAGTCCAAAAGACTGTTCTTTACATCTGTGTCTCTTTTGCTGTCTCGCATATAGGGTCATCGTTACCATATTTCTAAATTCCATATATATGCATTAATATACTGTATTGCTGTTTTTCTTTCTGACTTCACTCTGTATAATAGGCTCCAGTTTCATCCACCTCATTAGAACTGATTTAAATGTATTCTTTTTAATGACTAATACTCCATTGTGTATATGTACCACAACTTCCTTATCCATTCATCTGCCGATGGACATCTAGGTTGCTTCCATGTCCTGGCTATTGTAAACAGTGCTGCGATGAACATTGGGGTACACGTGTATCTTTCGATTCTGGTTTCCTCAGTGTGTATGCCCAGCAGTGGGATTGCTGGGTCATAAGGCAGTTCTGTTTACACTTTTTTAAGGAATCTCCACACTGTTCTCCATAGTGACTGTACTAGTTTGCATTCCCACCAACAGTGTAAGAGGGTTCCCTTTTCTCCACACCCTCTCGAGCATTTATTGCTTGTAGTCTTTTTGATAGCAGCCATTCTGATCAGCGTGAGATGGTACCTCATTGTGGTTTTGATTTGCATTTCTCTGATAATGAGTGATGTTGAGCATCTTTTCATGTGTTTGTTAGCCATCTGTATGTCTTCTTTGGAGAAATGTCTGTTTAGTTCTTTGGCCCATTTTTTTGTGATATAAGTCAGTCTTTTATTTCACCATTTTTTGCTCTTTCCAAACTCCAGATTCTGGAAACCTCTCTGGAGGAATTCTTCTACATATTAGTAAGTGCCATGGGAGCCACATTCACCTGCTGTCCCAGGATGTTTATCCTGGCCCCCAGGAATGTGTGTCTGATAGGGCCTCACACTTCAAAGGGGAACCTTCTTCAAGTTTCTCCCTGGCATCTCATCCCAATGCTGGGGTAGACACTTGGGCAAGAAAACTCCCTGGGGACCCTAGGACTCTATCAGCAGGTGAAGAGACAGAAAAACATCCTGGAGGAGGAGAAGAGGATGGGGGCTCTTGTTTCACTACAAGTAATGGAAATGGGGGGGGGCGGTGTAGAAGTGGTAATTTCAAAGTTTTGAGTGTGAGGAAGAATGGTGCAGAGGGTAGCATGTGTGCAAATAAAAACAAAAAAATGAAGAAAAAGGAAAAAAAGACATTAAGAAGAGGAAGTGTACACTTGTGAGGGAAGATCTGCAAAGAAATTTTGTCAGCCGTTTTTTTTCCCTCCTTGGTTGAACTTTTGCCAAATGCTTGATCTGAGGTCCCAGCTCTTTTGATCCAGAAGAGACCTGTGTGATGATCCATCCAGGAGGCGCCTTGGACCAAATGCCATTCTTCTTAGTGGAGCATACCTGAGACGCTTAGTCACCTCCTTCTGTCCCTCAAACAAAAAGCTTTATGTAATTAAAAGCAAACATAACTATGAGGACAATCATCTTCTGTCCCGAATTGGGTTAAACAAGGAAAGGCTGGGTCTGTCTGCTCCCAGGGGAGCACTGGGCAAAAAAGGAAAAATTCAAAGTGTGCGTCATCTGTGCCCCGATTTGCAGGGGAGGCTTGGCTTCCATTGAATTACTCATCAGGAGTGTCTGAGGGCTTCACAGGTTAGCATCATTTTTATTGAATTGAATGCGTCAAAGAAGGCATCAGGAGCGTGGTCTTTGTTTTTCCTTCTGCGTGTAACCGTCACCACTGTTACCACCTTGGAGGGTGCTGGGAAGAAGCTGAAGTGTTGAAATTTTGTTTGTTCAGTGCAGCCTAATGACAGGCCATGCAAACTCGCTGAAGGTAGGTACTGAGTTGTACCGTAGTTCAAGGTCATCTCTAAGAACCCCAGATGGCCTGCTTTTGTAGGCTTGTTGTAGGTTGTACTCTCTTAATGATAAGACTTTAAAATTGTCCCCAAAGCTTCAAGGCACAGAAGGGCATTTCTGAGTGATTTTTTTTTAAAACAAAGTCCCAGCATTGAGAATCAAAACTGGAGAATGCAACAGATCTTGGAGACAGAAATGCCTTTACACTGTTAACTTGCCTAGAACTCACTGGGTTCCGACATTTTGAAGAATGACATGACTAAATGGTGAAATGAAAACAGTTCTGGAAGAGATTCACAGTGTCTGATGGTGTGAGTTTTTGCAGCTGCCTTTGGAATTCATAACTTAGGATGTGTCCGATTATTAAGTGGTCCGATCAGTCTATTTCCAAAAGGAACAAATTGAGCCAAAAGCAAAGTGTTCACGGGAGGAATGCAGAATCCCTGAAGTTTAGGGAACCCTTCTTGGAGTCTCAGAGTGCCCTAAGAGTGTATGGTATGGCGAGGTGCCGGACGAGAGCTGTGGGCACCCCAGCTGACTTCCCTGTGACCAAGCAGAAAGACGCCTGCTGAATCGAGGGGTACCCCAGTTTCCTGGCGAGTTCAGCAGTAACTCCCAGGAGACCTCCCCGGAGTGTTTTGAGGGTGGCCTAGCTGGCTTTCTCATTAACTCAGCAGCACCCAGTGGGGGCAGCTTTTCAGGGACTCCAGTTGGCGCCCCCATCTAGCCTCATTTCAACAGCATGCTCCCCACCTTCCCCCACAAGACAGCTTCCTGGGGAATTTTGTCAGCACCCAGAGGACAGTCTGCTTCTGGCTTCGGCCACCTGACTGTGAACTAGTCTGGCCTGGGCAGCCCAGCGGGCTTCTCCCCAGTCCAGGGACTACACCCCACCCCACCCCAGCTCATGAGGTCTGACTCTTGGCCTGACCGGTGGCTCCCCCATGTCCAAGCCCTTCTTCCTTGGCTCTTCTCCCTCAGCCTTGGCATATTCTTTAGAATTCTCTTTCCCCTTGGTAGTGAATCCCTTGTAATAGGTTAATAATTATTTATATTAAACCTTAGTCTGTGGTTTCTGTCTCCTGAGTAGGCTGAACCATAGAGCCAGTAAATCTTAGCCAAGACAGGAACTAAGGCTAATTCCAGAACCCAACTGCTTTGTATCATTTCTCTGCGATCAGCAGTTTCATATACACTGAGGTGATTATTGTGATTAAAGTGCTTTAGACTGATTTATTTTTGTCTTTTTAAATTTTTATTGGCGTATAATTGATTTACAATGTTGGTTAGTTTCAGGTCTATAGCAAAGTGAACCAGTTATACATATATTTACTGTTTTTTATATTCTTTTCCCGTATAGAGTATTAGAGTACTGAGTAGAGTTCCCTGTGCTATACAGTAGGTCTTATTAATTATCTTTATACAATAATAGAGTGTATATGTTAATCCCAAACTTCCAGTTTATCCTTCCCCCTGGTAACCATAAGTTTGTTTTCTACATCTGTAACTCTGCCTCTGTTTTGTGAATAAGTTCATTTGTAATATTTTTTTTGGCTCTGTATATATAAGTGATGTTGTCTTTTTCTGACTTCACTGTGTATGACAGTCTCTAGGTCCATCCATGTTACTACAAATGGCATTATTTCATTTTTTTATGGCAGTAATATTCCCTTGTATATATGTACCACATCTTCTTTAGCTACTCCTCTGTCAGTGGACATTTCAATCGCTTCCATGTCTTGGCTATTGTAAATAGTGCTGCAGAAAGCACTGGGGTGCTTGTTATCTTTTGCAATTATGGTTTTGTCTGGGTCTAAGTGTAGGAGTCGGACTGCTGGGTGATAGGGTAGTTCTATTTTTAGTTTTTAAGGAAATTACATACTGTTCTCCATAGTGGCTGTACCAATTTACATTCCCACCAACAGTGTAGGAAGGTTCCCTTTTCTCCACACCCTCTCTAGCATTTACCGTTCGTAGATTTTTTGATGATGGCCAATCTGACTGATGTGAGGTGATACCTCATTGTATTAATAGTTTTGACTTGCATAGCTCTAATAATTAGTGATGTTGAATATCTTTTCATGGGCTTTTTGGCCATCTGTATTGTCTTCTTTGTTGAGATGTCTCCTTGCTGCTAAGTCGCTTCAGTCATGTCCAACTCTGTGCGACCCCATAGACGGCAGCCCACCAGGCTCCCCCGACCCTGGGATTCTCCAGGCAAGAACATTGGAGTGGGTTGCCATTTCCTTCTCCGATGCATGAAAGTGAAAAGTGAAGTCGCTCGGTCGTGTCTGACCCTTAGCAACCCCATGGACTGCAGCCCACCAGGCTCCTCCAGCCAAGGGAATTTCCAGGCAAGAGTACTGGAGTGGGTTGCCATTTCCTTCTCCGATGCATGAAAGTGAAAAGTGAAGTCAGTCAGTCGTGTCTGACCCTTAGCAACCCCATGGACTGCAGCCCACCAGGCTCCTCCAACCATGGGAGTTTCCAGGCAAGAGTATTGGAGTGGGTTGCCATTTCCTTCTCCAGGGGATCTTCCCAACCTAGGCATCAAACCCGGGTCTCCTGCATTGGAGGCAGACGCTTTAACCTCTGAGCCACCAGGGAAGTGTCTCCTCAGACCTGCCCATTTTTTGATTGGGTTGTTTTTTATATTGAGCTACATGAGCTGTTTGTATATTTTGGAGACTAATCCCCTGTCAGTTGCTTCGTTTGCAGTTCATCACATCGGCCTCCAGGGCCTTTGTGCTGGGCTCCTTTCTCTTTTTTGTCTTCTAAGCCTTGTGATCTTTCATTCACTCACGCACTCCTCCATCTACCCACCTGTTCACTGTAGCAGTCAGACACAGAGCCTTAGAGCTGGAAAAAACTCAGAGATGAACAAGGCCCTCACCTCAATTCTGTTTTTCGGGTGTTGGAGGTACAACATAACTCACAGCTTCTTAGAAAATTGTTTCTGGTTGTGGGTCCCATTTCCACCTCCCATTCTTTCCCTAGGCCTCTTCAGTCACACAGCCGTCCCCACCTTCTCCCGTCACCTCCAAACCCAGTGGCTCCATGTCTGCTGTTACTTTACTTGTCCACCCAGCCGAATTTGGTACAGCTGGTCACCCTCTTTTTTTGAAGGGGTCTGGTTTCTTTTGTGAAGCCACGTTCTCCTGCCTCGTGGCAGCTCCTGACTGGCCTCTCTTCTTTCAGCCATCAGCTAGGAGCACCCCAGGCTCCGTCTCCAGTTCTTTCGCTTCTCTATCTACTCACTTTCCTGGGTGACCCCATTCACTTTTATGCCTTTACCAATCGCATGTTTGCTGATTTCTTCCGAATCTTTACCTCCAGCCTTAACCTTTACCCCAAAGTCCAGAATTGAACAAGTAGTTGCACACTTACCGTGTGTGTCTAACAGTCAGATCTAACTTGACCATAAGAGAGCTCCTAATTTCTCCCCTTCCCACAAGTCACTTCTCTCTCAGTCTCACAAGTAGTACCACCAGCTGTCATCTTCTCAGACCAAAGATTTGGAGTTATCCTTGGTTATTCTCCACCTCTTACCTCCACATCCAAGTCACTGGAAGTCCTGCTGACTGCCTACAGAACACAGCAGTCTCTCCATCTCTGTGGGCTCCTCTCCAGACCAGGCCTCTACCACCTCTCACCTGGGATCATCTGTGAGCCTCCTCAAGTCCCCCTGCCTTTATTTTGCTGTCCTTACACAGCAGCCAGAGTGATCTTCTCAGATCAGATGCCATTCAGTTCAGTTCAGTTGCTCAGTTGTGTCCAATTCTGTGACCCCATGAATCGCAGCACGCCAGGCCTCCCTGTCCATCACCAACTCCCGGAGTTCACTCAGACTCACGTCCATCGAGTCGGTGATGCCATCCAGCCACCTCATCCTGTGTTGTCCCCTTCTCCTCCTGCCCCCAATCCCTCCCAGCATCAGAGTCTTTTCCAATGAGTCAACTCTTCGCATGAGGTGGCCAAAGTACTGGAGTTTCAGCTTTAGCATCAGTCCTTCCAAAGAACACCCAGGACTGTTCTCCTTCAGAATGGACTGGTTGGATCTCCTTGCACTTAAAACCTTCAGCATGGCTCTTTACCACTTAGAATAAAGACCAAACATTTACCCCTGGTCTGCAGAGTCCCCAGTGTCTGGGCCTCACTCCCTTCCTTCCTCCTCTTGTCATGCTTCTCTTTCACCCCACAATCTAGACTCTTCTCTGGGCAACCAAGCATCTTCTACTTTCATGATTTTGCATTAGTGGTTTCCTCTGCCTGGAACGTTCTTCCCATGGTTTGCTTCTCCTCATCATTTAGATTTCAGCTTTAACGTCACCACCTCGGGGAGGTGTCTCAGGCAACCCAGTCACTCTCTCTCTCATTACCCTGTTTTAATGATCTGTGTAATGAGGTTTTAAGTAGTTATGCAGTTTTTTTCTTACCAATCTTCCTCCTAGACTCTAAGCTTTATGAAATCAGGGACTGCTGTCTACCTTATTTCCTGCTGTTCTCTCAGAGTCTCTGGTGTTGCCTGTCTGGCATTAATTGGTGGTGGTTATGTACCTGTTGAATGAATGGTGAACTTAGTAGCAGAACCAGACCTAGGACATAAATTTTCCTCTTTTGTTTCATATCTAATTTATACCAGGATTTCTTTTGCCAGTAAAGTCTTTCCTGCCTGTTAAGTTATTGTGTCTCCTGTATACTTAAAGGTTATGTTAGGATTTCCAAAAACAATTCCAAAGCCACATTACCGTTTTGATTTTAAATTTACTTATAAATTTCACTTTTCATTTAAATATGATAGAAAAGACCACGTTCAGTGACATTTTGTGACCTATATCCCTTGGTTTTAAAACTTTTTTCCCATTTATTCCAATTGGTTATTATAAAATGGCCCTTTAAGATACTTTTGTAAGTTTGGAAAAGCAAGTTTCCATAGTTGTGCATGGTTTTTACCTCGTGATAAGGATGTTGGCTGGTGATGGGTCCAATCCTGGGCTTGGGGATAGAGGGACCAGGTCTGTTGTTGCTCGTGACATGGACTCACTGTGTTACTTCCTACATGTCAGTTTCTCTTCTTAAAAAGTCATCAATTCATCATCACAATGGATTTTTTTAAAATCAAGACTACCAAAATGTACAACCAACTCTATTGCTTCGGAGCAGCTGCCCACCTGGAGCCTCCCAGCTACTGTGCTGCGAAGAGGCTCAGCTCTGGGGACCCTCCCCTGAGACAGAATCAGGCAGCCAGACCTGCAAAAGCTGGTTTACTGGGAACCAACAGGTATCGAGAGCTCGCTTCTGCTCCCTTCTCTCATGCTCTTGAGTGTGCACAGTGGCATGTTTCTATTATGTTTTTATTCAAGTGCACTTGATTTACAATTTATGTTAGTTTCAAGTATACAGTGTAGTGATTCATTCTTTAGATTATACTCCATTATATGTTATGAGATAATGGTTATAATTCCCAGGGCTTACAGTATATCCTTGTTGCTTATCTAGTTTATGTATATTATTTTGTATCTATTAATCTCCTACTCTTAAATTGTCCCTCCCCGTTCCCTCTGGTAACCACTAGCTTGTTTTCTGTACCTGTGAGTGTTTCTGTTTTGCTATATACATTTGTTTGTATATTTTAGATTCCACATATAAGTGGTATCACACAGTATTTGTTTTTCATTCTCTGACTTATTTCACTAAAGCAGAATATTTTCTAGGTCCACTGATGTAGCTGCAAATGGCAATGTTCCATTCTTTTTTATGATCAAGTAACATTCCATTGTGTGTATACACGGAATCTTCTTTATCCAATTACTGGTGATGGGCTCCTGGGTTGCTTTCATATCTTAGCCATTTTAAACATTGCTGCTATGAAAATTCGGTGCATGTATCTTTTCAAATTAGTGTTTTCCCAGATACATACCCAGGAATGGAAATACTGAATCATTGGGTAGTTCTATGTTTAATTTTTTGAGGAACCTCTATGCTGTTTTCCATAGTGGCTGCACTAACTTACTTTTTCAGTGTTTACTCCTCCTGTGTATATACTTTCTAGGTTTTATTCTGTTTTAAGACAAGATGTCCTTTTATTTTTTTCTGGCTCTCGTCTTCCATATAAAAGTGACCGTGGAGTTCTCGCATCTTTGCTTCTCTGATAACTCTGTGGGCTTGCAGAGTGGGAGCCTTCCTGCTCATGGGTTTCCGAGGATGCTGCCTTTGCCCTGAGGGGATGTGGGAACATGTATTTGTGTATCACTGCGCCTCATCCAGAGTCACGTTTAATTAAAAGACCGCAGTGGACTTTGGGCGGTGAAGGAGTGAACTTTAGACTATTCCAGCTCTAAGAGGCCTTGAAATCTAGATAGTTCCTTGTTTAATAGAACTTATATAATTGCTTATTTTAAAATTTCCAGGCCACTTTTTCTGTTTTGAGGGATGTTCATAACTCAGAACTTCCTGGATCAGGAAGCGGATTTTATTCGCATGGAAAAAGGCAGGTTTGGGCCTTTTGAAATGTGGTTTGGGTCATCAGAGTGATACACTTTCAGTATTTTGCATAATGTGCCAATATTTGTGAATTCTGATGATAAGCAAAAAAAAGACAAGCTCATTTCACTTATCTCCTGTTGTTTAAAAGTCATAATAAAACTTGATTTTCTATCCTTTCACAGGGAAAAAACAGCTGATGAGAGTTCAGTAGCATTTGAACACCAGAAATCTTGAGACAGAGTAATTAAGAATAGCTTTTCATAACTTTAATGGGCACAAAGAGACTGTAGACTTTAGCCTCAGGGGATGCAGTGGTCTGCTGATCTGGCCAGATTTCTGCTTCTTCAGGAAGACTGTATGAAGACCCTACATGAATAGAAAATTGCCAACAGAGGAGAAAGCACCAGCATTTCAAGCTGGCACCTCCCATCAGTGTGAAGCACACTTGGTCTTTTACTTAATTGACTCAAGCATAGAAATAAATTACCTGAGAGCCTTTAGGCCTGAATGACCCATTTCCCTCCAAATCCATGTGTGTTCCTTATCAGTATATGTTTCCAATGAGAATACACTTTCAAATTTACTTTCTACATAGAAATATCAGTCTGTTTTTATTGACTACAGAGATTTCTGTCTTCTGAACTGTGTCGTACTTTTTAATCATCTCCCCCTCATTGAATATTTGAGACGGTTACTAAGTTTTCAGTGTTTTATATGACTACAGAGAATTCTGTCTGCTGAATTGTGTCATAATTTTTAATCATTTCCTCTTTGTTGAACATTTGAGAAGGTTACCAAGTTTTCACTGTTATATAAACAGTGTTGCTATGAACAGTCATTGTATAATTTTTGCCAGAAAGAAAGACCCATTCCTTGAAGCAAACCCCTAAAAATGGAAATATACCAGGTCACATGTATATTTATCCTTACTCTGTTGGTAACACATTTTCTGTGAATATAACATTTCATTTTGCAGTTCCTACCAACTTTGGAATTTCTTTTTATTAGCGTTTGCTAGCAATAACAGATGCATCATGAATCTAAAATTGCCACACTTCCAGGTCTTTTCCAGTCCTGCAAATCAGGACTGTCCTTATTAGTATGTCCTTCGCATTCATTCTCTAGCATCTCATAACTTCCTTTGGGGCACCTTTGGGGCACCCACAGTTAGTACATTGTTCTTCTTTTCATGTACTTGATTCTCTCCAATGCCTGAACCCTCTCCCTCAAGGTCTTGGCATTAGACTCCTGTATCCCTGCCCTGTTCACACTGTAAGATCTCCCTAAAGTGAAAGTCGCTCAGTCATATCCAACTCTTTGCAACCCCATGGACTATACAGTCCATGGAATTGTCCAGGCCAGAATACTGGAGTGGGTAGCCTTTCCTTTCTCCAGCAGATCTTCCTGACCAGGAATTGAACCTGGGTCTCCTGCATTGCAAGTGGATTCTTTACCAACTGAGCTATCAGAGAAGCCCCACTAATTAGATGCTCAACCAATAGCCCTGCTTTTGTTTGAAAATCAAGTTTGTGTTACGGAAATTTGAGCCAATTAGCTTCTATTTTAAGTAGCTAACACATTAGGAACCACTCTCTGTATTATTGATTAGTTTTGGGGGGTTTTTGGTGGGGGAGGAAAAGGCTATTTTTCTTCCTTTCTTAATTTAGCAACTGGGCACATTTTTTTTTTAATTTTATTTTATTTTTAAACTTTACATAATTGTATTAGTTTTGCCAAATATCAAAATGAATCCGCCACAGGTATACATGTGTTCCCCATCCTGAACCATTTCTTAAATCCTCAGAATCCTGGCCCTGTACAGTAGCTTGTTTGAGTGCACATGCGTCCTGGAGCTTGTGAGCAATTCTGTTTCTTGCTCTGTCTTCCACAGTTCAAGTGAAATCTTCATATGCATGAAATTTCTTGATGCCTTCAACTTTCCAACTGTTTCAGTGGCTGGCAGAGCTGCTGGGGTAGGACCCAAGCAAAATCAGTTACCTAGACCTTTCCTTTGTGAGTCTGGAAATCTGGGGCGGGGAGCATAAAGCTCTTGGTTTAGAGAAACTGATAGCCAGTGCTTAATAGTCAACTGCAAGTTATTTCAAATTCTCTGGCAAACTGGTCTTCTCACCAAAACCTGCAGTACCCCCAGCAAGGAAGCCAGCCATGCAGGAACCGCAGCCTGGGGCGGGGGTCTGTGCCCTGTGGGCTCAGAAGTTCAGTTGTGTCTGACTCTTTGCAACCCTTTTTTAGGACTATAGCCCACCACGCTCCTCTGACCATGGGGTTTTTCAGGCAAGAATACCGGAATGGGTTGTCATTTCCTCCTCCAGGGGATCTTCCAGACCCAGGTATTGAACCCGTATCTCCTGTGTTGCAGGTGGATTCTTTACCACTGAGAAATCGGGGAAGCCAGGGTAGGGGCTTACCGTCTGCATTTGTTATCCTGGGCTCTTAGGCAGCTGCAGGCAGAAGGAGCCAAGCCTGTGTGAAAATTCCAACTGGGAGAGAGTTCTCAGGGGAAGCCAGAGATCTCCAGTTTAGGTTCAAGCCTTGGGAGTAACCTTGGGACAGAAAGTAGAAACTGAAAATATCAGGTGAGGAAGCATGGGAGGGCGGCCCAGGAGTGGGGATGTTAACAGGCATGAGTGGTTCAGAACATCCTCTTGGGACAGTTGTAGCCCCATGGTACGTGGTCGGTTGGTTGGTTTAAAGTTCTCTGTAGGACTTGGAGCAAATCTGTTAAACTCAGAGAGCTTCTGACTCATAAAGTGGTATTTGGACTGATGCCTTCCAAGGCTCAGTCTGGTGTAACACACTTTTACTTTGGTTCATTTTATGACTTTGAGAGCATTTCATGTTTATGTTTTTAATTTTCATTTTTATAATTTGAGATTTTTTCCTGGCTGGTGTCAGATACCATGTATCCATGATACAAGCTGCTGCTAAGTCACTTCAGTTGTGTCCGACTCTGTGCGACCCCATAGACGGCAGCCCACCAGGCTCCCCTGTCCCTGGGATTCTACAGGCAAGAACACTGGAGTGGGTTGCCATTTCCTTCTGCAATGCATGAAAGTCAAAAGTGAAAGTGAAGTCGCTCAGTCGTGTCCGACTCTGTGCAACCCCATAGACGGCAGCCCACCAGGCTCCTCTGTCCATGGGATTTTCCAGGCAAGAGTACTGGAGTGGGTTGCCATACAAGCAAATGATGCTAAATTAACTTTTGTAGTCATTTGGTGTTTATATTAGTTTGGTTGTGTGTGCTCAGCCATTTTAGTCGTGTCTGCCTCTCTACGACCCCATGAACCATAACCCCCCAGGCTTCTTGGTCCATGGGATTCTCCAGGCAAGAATACTGGAGTGGGTTGCCACACCCTCCTGCAGGGGATCTTCCAGACCCAGGGATCAAACCTGCACCCCTTATGTCTCCTGCAAGCCCTTAGCTCGGTTAAGAAACTCAAATTACATTAGATTCATATTGTTCAAAGCCATATAAGAATGTTCAAACCAGGAAATAGTTGTCTTTCATAAGAGTACAAATACGTCAATACTTAGTTCATTACTGAATAATAGCATTTTTGGACTACTTTTCTACGAAAGATGTGTTCTGGAGTAAAGCAGCAGTCTCCACCTTGCGGGGGTGGGGGGGGGGAAGAGCCCCAGAGATGGGCTCCCCAGGTCACATTCCCCATTCAGTCCCTGCCTAGGCTTGACTCTAGGTACATCACATAACCTCCCTGCATATTAGCTTCCTCTTTTACAAAACAGCCTTCCCCCGTGGCTCAGATGGTAAAAAATCTGCCTGCAATGTGGGAGACTTGGGTTCAATCCCTGGGTCAGGAAGATCTCTCGGAAGAGGGCATGGCAACCGGCTACAGATTCTTACCTGGATAATTCCATGGACAGAGGAGCCTGGCCAGCTACAGTCCATGGAGTCTCAGAGTCAGATACAAGTGAGTAACTAACACTTTCACACTTTTTACTTTTGCAGAATGAGGATAAACCTTATAGTAACATTGTAAAGAGGAAATGACAGGTATATGTACAGCTGTCTGTTCAGTGCTGGGATATGGTTATGCTCTCTCAATGTGAGTTCTGCTGAAGGTGAGATGTTTAGATATATGGATTTTGAGGCAAAGGATTTTTAGTTTGTATCCTCACAGGTTGGCATACACTCTGGTTCCCTAGAATTTCAAATCAGTAATACAAGTGATGGCTGTCACAGAGTCAGTGTTTTATTTGCAGTAGCATCTTTCCCCAGTTGGCATATGATTGGTCTCTTTGGTTTATTTACTTTCTAAGTAGGGGGATTTGGCACCATTGTCCACCAAAATCTGTTTTTTGAAATTTTCTGAGCAAGAGCACCATGCTGACCATGAAAACAGAGAGAGATCAGGGTGCTCCTGGTTAAGTGGACGGTGGGGAGGAAACCAAAGGCACCGCTGGTCTTAGGGGGGATTTGATGATCTGGTTGGAGAGACCAACCAGGGCAGAGTACACAGATTTCCTTTGGGGCTTGTGGTAATCCAGTAAGTGAATTATCTGTTTTTACTGGCTCCCATGACTCATAAGAGAGCATTGTGTTGGTCCTTTCAAATCTGCACACCTACCCACCCAGGAAATCCTCTTGCCAGCTTGAAGCTGGGCTGTTTACCTTGATAACACACCTTTAGTTGAATGCCCTTCCAGATCATTAACGCAGGGCTTTGTTGCAAGGCTGCCGCGACTCCCATCTGCCCAGATCGTAATTATGAACGCCTCCTTGGCAGCTCTGCCTCTCTGGGGCTCCAGGGACCCTGGCTCAGTTTGCTGCGATGTCTAGATACAGATCTCTGGAGCCCGTCTGTGGAAAGGAAGGTGAGGAAAATAGCAGCAGATGCTGTCTTTGTCTGGAACGGTGGCCTCCCACCACCACCGTTAGCAGCTTGTCCACCTCACCGTGGAGAATGTTCTAAGGACAAAGCCTGTTTTGCTCTGATTGATTGATTGTTCTCTGACTCACTCCTCCTTCCTACCTCCCCTGTTCCCCCCACCCCCAAGTGCTGGATTCCTCTCTATGGTGGTCCAACTTGTGTTTGTTTTTTTAAACCTGTGTTTATTAATTGCTATAGCATGTAGCATGTGGGATCTTAGTTCCCCGGCCAGGGATTGAACCTGTGCCCCGTGCAGTGGAAGTGCAGAGTCTTAACCACTAGACCACCAGGGAAGTCACAGGGTAGTCTCATTTTTGAAGGCAAGTCTCATTCATTAGGGCTTCCCTGGTGGCTCAGATGGTAAAATCCGCCTGCAGTGCGGGAGACCTGGGTTTGATCCCTGGGTTGTAAAGATCCTGTGGAGGAGGGCATGGCAACCCACTCCAGTATTCTTGCCTGGAGGATCCCATGGACAGAGGAGCCTGGCGGGCTACAGCCCATGTTGTAGCAAAGAGTCGGACATGACCGAGAGAGTAAGCACAGCACAGATTTAGAGGTGTGCAGACACAAACATACACATGCATACGAAACACTGAAAGCTACTGGGATGATACCTTGTGAGTAGGTTCTCACAAGAACTTTCATACAAGCTATGTATACCCCACTCATTAACGCATGTTTCTCTCTCTGCCTGCAGGGGAGTTGCTGAGTCAGCCCAGACCAGAAGGAGTGGCAGAGATCATCTGCCCCAAGAACGGCAGCGAGCGAGTGAATGTTGCCTTGGTTTACCCACCCACACCAACTGTGATCAGCCCGTGTTCCAAGTGAGTTCTGACCCCATAGCCCCCGTCCCTCACTCTTGGACCTGCCTCAGTCACTGTGAGAACGAAAAGCCACGTTAAAGTACCTTTCATCAAACTCTGAAAAGCCCCCCTCCCGGGGCAGACCTAGTTTTCTGGGTGATAGCAAAACCATGGCTTATACAACAAACTAGAAACTTTCATGTTTTGTTATTTGTGGTTTTCTTTTGCTGATAAAAGTTAGAGCATTTTAAAATAGCTTTCTTGAGATATTATCCACCTATTATACAGCTCACTCATTTAAAGTATATGACTATTTTTTAGTATACTTGCAGATATAATGCAACTAAAGAGAGCAGTTTTTTCTTTTAATTCTGCCATTGTATCAGAAAACAGTGAGAGCTCATTAAGTAAGAAAAGCTGTAGAAAATCTGAAGTAGACCCCTTTCTTGCTTGCGGGTCTCTGATTCTCTATCAGTCCTGACAATCAGAGGCTGTGGTTTGCCCCCACCCTTCCCAAAATGGACTTAAAGACACAGAACATGCCCGTGTGAACTAACTTCCGTATACAATGTTAGCATTAAACTCACATGATGAATTTAGGTTAACTCATCTGTTTGGCTTTTTCTGTAGTGTTAAGAACCCAACAGCCCACTTTTACACTGAGATGAAATACCTTTCTTTCTATTGCAAATCTTGAAAAGTAGCAGTCCCTGGTCATCTGGGTGATATCAGCAAAGGATTCATGAAGGAAATTTCCATTTTTCTTCTTAGTTGACCATACAGAATTCTTTTTCCCCCCATATCTAAGCTTTGTGTAGGGAGGTTGGAAAGTTCACACTGGAGAATGGTGACCTGTCATGCATCTTGAGAAACTTGCTATCAGGCTGCATTCCTGAGAGCTTGTGTGATAGGAACTCATGTCTCTCGACCCTCCAAGTGTCTGCAGAGTGGGGGTCTGCAGGGGCTTTCTCATGCATTCACAGCTGCCCCCTTTTCTCTAAAGCAGCTGACTCATTAGACAGAACATCCCTAATCCATCTTTGCTGGAAAACATCACTGAACACCCAAGGGAAACTTCTCTCGGCTCTTCTCTTCAGAATGCTTTTGAAGGTTAACATGTACATAGTGGTAATTCATCACTAGTATATGAATAGTATATTGACCCTGTGAGACCTTGACGTGCTTCTTAGGATTACATAGTAACTAAGCAGGCATATTCTACAGCTTTTCTTATTTAATGACCATTCCCCTGCCCTGAGCATACCAAACAAAATGTTACCATTCTTTGAATTGGTCTCCGCTGGTCCCTCTCTTACAGATAGGGTGAGGATAAAGGGATCTTATAGAAACAGCAAGGTCTGGGATGGAGGGAAACGACTGTTCAGTAGATTCTGCCTGGGTATAGATTTTCCTGAGCCAGGAGAGATGGTAACCTGTTGTTTGTCATAGCTATGTGGCATTTAGTAGGCAAGATAGAGGTCGGAGTTAAAACATCCGTTTGTTCAGAAACCACAGTGGCACTGAGCTGCTGTTATCGGTGTCTTTTCATGGGCTCCTGATGTCCTGCAGAAATGCTATCAGCTCCCCTCTTACCCAGTTTCTCGTACCTGATACGAACAAGCAGCTTTAAAGTCTTGGGTAATCAGAGCCTCATGGCCTGAGACATCGGGATGCTGGAGGGGATACCTTTAGTGACTGACCTGCTGTTGACCCAGCTCTGTGAATAGTTTTGTTCTGAAATGGATTCTTTTAAAGGGGTCTCATAGAATGGATGGTAGGTTTAGAGGGTAACTCTCAATTCTAAATAAAGGAACATCCTGGAGAACAAAATGTAAACCAACAGGCCCTGCATGACCCAGTGTAGGCTCTAATTTACAAGTGGACAGCAGTGAACCAAATGTGGGAGATTTGGGGACCAATGAGGAAAACTGTCCCAGCAGATGGTCCTTAGGCCCACACAGCTTGGGTCTGAGCCTGAGAGTGAGACTTGGGGAGACTGGAGTTAGTGCCTGGGTTTTGCAACTCCAGCCACAGTTAACTTAGGCAAGTCACTAGAGAGTAACCTTTTATGACTCTCTCATCCCCTGAAACGCAGGTCGATGGTCAAGATCAGACTTCCTTGATCAGGCATGGGTGTCAGAATTTCTAGGGCTAGGCACTAGGCTTTAAGAAACAAGAGTCACTCAGATAGTCATCGAGTGTGTGTGCTGGAGGTTCTACTCACTGAAGTTCTCCCGCCCACCCCCGCCCCCACCCCATGGCTCCCAGATGGGAGGCCAGCAAGTCTAATCTTCAGGAGAAATTAGTAATCATGCCAGGACGACAGGCACCAACCAGAACCATCCCAGGAAAGCCAGAATAATCACCCGATTCGTAGGTCATTGATCTATATCTTAGTATTTTTTAAAGAGGCATTCGAAGCTCTATGACCAGTTTCAGTTCAGTTCAGCCTCTCAGTAGTGTCCGACTCTTTGCGACCCCATGGACTGCAGCATGCCAGGCTTCCCTGTCCATCGCTAACTCCCTGTTTGACCATTTTACGCCTCTTCCTTATAGGTCAAATAAGACTGGTCATTAACAACCTGCCTCGGACCACATGTAAATTAATGGTGCTATGCTGAGCTTTACAAGCAAAAACCACTGATGACTATTATTTGATTGGATCTTCCTTATGAATTCCAAGCTTTCTATTCTATCATTTTAAAAAAATTTCTAGCTGTTTTGTTCCCCTGCAGAGAGAAAATAAAGAGTAAGTAGTGATTAAAAAAAGAGTGACTTACTCTCATTAAGTCACTTTGGGAAGCATTTCATTGGGAAGAGGTTACATGAATTGAATGGAATGCCTGTCCACTTACACCTCACCTTCCAGGGAGAAACCTAGCATCTGAGTGACTCCTTGGTGCCTTTGCTGATTATCAGATAGAAATATGAGTATTTCCATACTCTGGTGATCCTGGGCTGATTTTCAAAGATATCTGCCTTTGAGATGAGATGAAAGTTCATTTAGTAGCAGATCTACTGGGTTGTTTTGAAAACTTCTCATCCTAAAGAATATGGATTCTGATACATTTTTTAAAGCTTTATCTGTACACTTTCATAAAAGGTGCCTATTTAACGGTTCATATATCTATAGAGTTGGACAACCATCATCACAGTCTCATCCTAGAACATTTTCATCATTTCAAAGAGAAATTTCATGCCCACATGCAATTACTTCTGTCTAATACAATACCTGGTTCTATGCAGAAAATAAATATTTTTAGTGCCACTTTCAGTAATGGCCTTGCTCCCTGCTGTGTTGGTATTAAAGATATTTTTAAAGAAATTCATATGAACACTTGTTATCCCTGGCCCAGTGCTGTCTAAAGGCAGTGAACTGACTTGCTTCCCCCACTGCCAGCCCTCTGTTTACTGCACAATAGGAGGGAAATGGTGTTTCTTGGAGAAAAATCAGCCTCCTTCAGAACTCTTTTAAAGTATAGGGAGCAATATTTTAAAACCCCGACTTAGTTTTTTAGAGCAGTTTTAGGTTCACAGTGAAATGGAGCACAAGGTCCAGAAAGATTCCATATACCCGCCATCCCCCACCATCAACATCTCCCACCAGAGTGGAACATTTGTCCCACAGACACCTCATCACCCGAAGTCCATTCTTTGTATTAGGATTCACACTTGGTGTTGTACATTTCATGGGTTTGAACAAAATGTAGAATGATGTGATCCAGCATTGCAGTATCACACACAATATTTTCACTGCCCTGAAAATCCTCTATGCTCCCCCTATTTATCCCTGCCTCCACTTTTAACCCTTGGCAACCAGTGATTTTTTTTTTTTTAGCTTTGCTAGGGTAAAATTGATAAATAAAATTGTAAGATATTTAAAGTGTACATTGTGATTTGATATCCACATTCACTGTGAAAGGATTCCCATCACCTAGTTAATTAACATATCCATCCCTCACATTTCCCCTGCAGAACTTCTGAGAGGCAACCTCACTGACCTTTAGTCTAGACATTAAAGGGGTACTGAGCCTTGGTCATGAGGGATCAGAGGGAGCAAAAATATTTTTTCAGTGGGGAAAGCAAGGAGAAAGTAGAATAAATTTATTTTTAGAACTTTTGTCTCTGAATTCCTGTCTCCATTTTATTGCTCTTCAGGTTGAGATACTTAAAATTCCAATTTGGAAGGGAAGTGTGAACTTCTTTGGGGAAATGGCAGCTTGCTGTTTGCCTTTCATTTTTAGATACCTTAGAATATTTCTCTTTTTCATTTACAAAGAGATTTCCTTCCTTTATCAAAAGTATATATTCTGAAAAACTGCCGTTTAACTCAATTTATCTACTGATTTTCATTTAAAAGACGGGATCTAGAAGGCTAGCTATGCATATAGCTAAGACATGTCTTTTACCTTAAGACATATGAGAGAGACATTCAATAGGCAGAGACAAGACAGCAGAGGAGGAGGAGACATGCTCACTCCATCTCATGGAAACAAAATCACAACTAACTGCTGAACAGCAAAACACAAAACCCTGGAACCTACCAAAAAAAGATCCTGGATCCAAAGACACATATAGACACCACCACAAGATGGTAGAATAGGGGCACCATTGCAATCAAATCAAGTTCCATTCCCGCCCAGGTGGGTGACTCACAAAAGCAGAGAATTATTATAATGCAGAGGTTCTCCCACAGGAGTGAAACTGCTGAGTCCTGGGTCAGGCTCCACAGCCTGGGGGTCTGGCATTGGGAAGAAGAGCCCTGAGAGCATCTGGCTTTGAAGACCAGTGGGTTTGATCGCAGGAATTGCACAGGACTGGGGCAAACAGAAACTCCATTCTTAAAGGGAAAACACAAGACCTCGTGTGCCCCAGGACCCAGGGTAAAATGCAGTGACCTCACAAGAGCCGGGGCCAGACCTGTCTGCTGCTATTGGAGGGTTTCCTGTGAAGGTGCTGGGGGGGGGACTGTGGCTCACTGTGGGGACAAAGATTCTCTCAGCAGTAGTTCTGGGGAGTACTCATTGGCATGAGCCCTCCTGGAGGCTGCCATTTTTTCACCAAGACCTGGCCCCACCCAACAGCCTATAGGTTCAAGGGCTGGGATGACTCAGGCCAAACAACCAAAGAGATGGAAACACAGCCCCACCCATCTGCAGACAGGCTGCCTAATGTCTTCCTGAGCCCACAGCTGCCCACCTCTCCCCTTAGACCAACTTCATCCACCATGAAGCACACAGCAGAAGCAAGAACTACAGTCCTGCAGAACAGAAACCACAGTGACAGAAAGTTAGACAAAATAGCAGAGAAACAAGTCCCAGATGAAGGAACAAGAGAAAACCCCGGAACAACTAAGGTGAAGTAGATATACGCAAACTATCTGAAAATAAATTCAGAGTAATGATAGTAAAGATGATCCAAGATCTCAGAAAAAGAATGGAGGAACAGATAGAGAAGATACAAGAAATGGTTAACGAAGAGCAGGGCTTCCCCGTTGGCTCAGTGGTAAAGAATCTGCCTGCAATGCAGGAGATATGGGTTCAATTCCTGGGTCATGAAGATCCCCTGGAGAAGGGAATGGCTACTTACTCCAGTATTCTTGCCCAGGAAATCCCATGGACAGAGGAGCCTGGCGGGCTACAGTCTGTGGGGTCGAAAAGAGTCGGACACGACTGAGCGACTAGCACTCACTGTACAGAGTGCGGTAGTACAGCATCTTTATTTCAAGCTAGATCTGTAAGAGGATGACTTCATTGAACTTCCTGCTGTGCAACACGAAGAACTCAGTAATGAAGATCTGATGGAGTTGGAGGTCCAGAGAAGGGCTGAATAGAGACAAGAGGAAGAAGTAGTAACTGAAGAACTGGATAGATTCACCATGCAGGAAATGACAAGGGGGCTTTCCTTATTTGAAGAGGCATGGTTAGTTTTTGAGGCACAGGACTCAAACATAGAATGGAACAGGAAGGTTTTGCAGCAGCCATTCACAATGCCACCCAGTGGTACCAAAAAACTGAAAGCATTTCCTCTAAGATTAGGAATAAGACAAGCCACTATTATTCAACATAGTTTTGGAAGTCCTAGCCATGGCAATCAGAGAAGAAATTAAATGAATCCAACTATGAAAAGAAGAAATAAAACTGTCACTATTTGCAGATAACATGATATTACACAGAAAATCCTAAAGATGCTACCAGAAAACTACTAGAGCTCATCAATGAATTCAGTGAAGTTGCAGAATACAAATAAATTGGGAGCTTGGGATTGACATATACACCCTATTATATTTAAAACAGATAACCAACAAGGACCTACTATATAGAGCACAGGGAACTCTACTTACTATTCTGTAATAACCTAAATGGGAAAAGAATCAATATATGTACATGTAAAACTGAATCACTTTTCTGTATACCTGAAACTAACACAATATTGTATAAAATAAAAATTATTAATTAAAAAAAAAAAAAAACTGGAGTGCAACTTACATTCTTCCATGTGGTCTCCTGATAATAAAAGACAAGGCTCAGACTGCATTTCAAACTTGGATTATTGCCTGTATACTGGAACATTCCAATTTGAGTCAGATTCCCGCTACTTACTGTTTGCAAGTATTCTCCAATGTAGAATGATTACTTTGCATAGGAATTTTGGCAGTTATATTGTTAAGACAAGGATATTGAAGACCAATTCAAATAAGCTTTTGTAAAAAGTAGAATGAAGAAGATTCTGTGGTCTTTATCTTACTAGATGGGCAAAGTATGTTTAAATGCACTGAGATCAGTTAGTATGGACTTGATTAAAAACTTTTTTTTTTTTTAAGGAATGGATGAATTTGACTTAATCACAATGGAGAATTTTTCACTGATCTCAGGGTGGGGATGGGATGATATTTCACAAGGAAAAGAGGCTGAAATCTGGAAGTTGCCTGTGGGGCATGTCACACTGATTTGCATTGATTTGTTTTGTTCTCTGTAAGGAGTAAGACAGCTCCCTGCCTTGTTGCTGTCACTGGCTGGGAGGAACAGTGTTTCTCTGATTATTTAGTCTCCCATCAGCCACATTGATACTGGAATTTGTTCCCTCTCTGCTCAGGTATCTCCATACTTTCTTGGACAATTAAGTGGAAAAGATAGTGCTTCTTTCCCTTATGCCATCATTTTTACTGTACCCAATCTGTGACTTTAGGAGCACCAATTTTTAAGGGTAAGTCTCTGGGAAGCAGAGAGGGTTTCTTAAATAGATAAGGGCTTCCTAAGGACTTGGAGAGTTTAGGGGGAAACGGCGGGAGGATGGGTTTGGGATGAAGAGATTCCAAAGAGCTGGACACTTTAAGATTACAAATCCTTTATCCAGAATCAAGATGTGTTGGGGATTTAAGAATAAGAAAACTGCTCGATTCTTTTGCCTGATTTACTATAATGCATATATCAGTAACCTTAGATCCTTTTTGAAAAAAAAGTCATTTTTAAAAAAACTCATGTAATGCAGAAACATAACATCAGGAAAAGCTCAAGCTGATTAACACAGCAAATAGGTGTTTAAAAAGCAGTGTTGGTATTTATTTTCCCAAGCCTGTTTGATGGATTCTGGAGTTATGCCTCCAAGTTTGAATCCTGTGATTCATTGGGGCTATGACGGGTGCAGGGCACAGCAGCACCATCCCGTGGGGTCATTCGCTGCATTTAGAGACCATTGCAGGGGAGACATTTAGCATTATTCCTTACACTGAGTGTCATTCAATAAATTCAGCTGTTATTTCTACTAGAAATATTAGTATGCATACTGTGGATGACCTATAAAGGGAATAATTTAAAAAACTCAAAATCCAAATATAGATGCTTGAGTAGAATCCACTCACTGACTTACCTAGGACCATCTAGTGTATTAATGAGGTGACTGTGCACAGCAGGTGAGCGTGTGTGCTGAGTGTGCGGAAGAGAAAGCGGGCTCGCCTTCCTGCCCACCGCTGTGAAGGGGTCAAGGTGAAGTTCACGCGGTTCTGTGAGGCCGCCTACAGCTAGTTAGTAATGTCAGTGTCCTAACCGTGCGTTCCTGGGATAGAAAGACAGGTGGGATCCTTCCTTTCGTATTCTCGATGTCTGGACAGTTGACATTGTGGGGATGGAAAAGCGGAGATACAGTGAGGCCAACCCATCAGGAAAGGACTGCTGGGGGGAAGACAGTTTATGACAGTTCCTTAGAGCAGGGGGCAGGCGGGGTATGGGGGACCCAGGGATACAGGGAGAAGCACCTGGAGGGTCAGGAGGCCAAGGGTGGGGGAGGAACTGTGTGAGGAGCCCCTGTTGTGGTTTCTGTGGGAAGGTGCAGGCAAGGCAGGGGGCAGGTGTAAGATGGGCCAGTTGCCTCAGGGTCTGGGGCATAAAGACAGCCCGAGTCATGTGGAGCCTGGCCCTGGAGTGATTAGGGCAGGTGGATAGTGGCCCGGAGTGTGGCTCCCGATAAAGGGCGTGGTCAGGGGGTGTGGACTCTGGATCCCCTGGTGTGGAGTTGAGAAGCACACGCTTGCATCTGAGTGGTTGACTGTCTCTGGAAACTAACTGGCTGATGCTGGGAAGGGGCCGCCCCTCCAGGGTGAGCAAAGCGTCAGTGGACAGAAAAGAGCTGCTTAATACAACATGATATGGCATCACTTCAGCCTAAGCTCTTAAATACCCTGAGTGCACTGTCACACCCCAGGAAGGGCAGGTTCTGTGACCTGGGAGGATTTGGGGTCAAGCCTCCCACGCTGACCTCTCCTTTCTCCTGTGGGATTTGTGGGCTACGTGGCAGCTCCCCTGGATGTGCCAGGGTCTCCATAGGTGTGCATTGTGCCCTCCACCCCAGAGCCCTTCGGGGTCTGTGCCTCCCGTCTCCAGGGATGGCCTCACCCTGCACCCACTGCCAGGCTGGGGGTCGGCGGGGGGGTCTGTTCACTCTTCTCCCCCTCTTCCCATACTCGGCCGTCCACCTTGTCAGTGCATCTTATTTTTTTAAGGAATCGTTTCCATCTATTCAGCTCCCCGAGTTTACGTGCAGAACCTTCCCACATCAGCGTGTCTTGAATGAGTGAAGCTGGCCGTTGAGCTCTATCCACGACCCGTGCTTTGTAGTCGTCCTGTCTCTGCCAAGATCCCTGTGGGTATCTCAACCTGCCTCCCCCTTGCTGGTCATTTTGTCGTTGAAACCAATAGGATCTTTCAACAGCAGACCCCCATCACCTTGCTCCCTATTGCAAAGCCTTGAATGGCTTCCTGGTGATTATGGTTCAAGTTCAAAATCCTGGGCAAGACCCACAAGGCTTCCCAAGCCAACCCCAGCCCCGCTTCTGACACGTGACACTCCCTTACTGTGAAGGGTCAGCCACACCTGGCCTCTGGCCTGCTCTCAGTCCACGGCCAGGTGCCACCCCTTCTCTCCTACCTGATGACACCCCATCATCCCTGTGACCCGGGCCGTGTGTCCCCTCCCCTGAGAAACCAACAGCAGCCCTTCTGACTGTGCTCAGCCCCTCTTTCCTTCTCATCTCCTCCACCCTTCTCATCTGCCCCTCTTATAGCATGGCTGTCTTTTGCCTGAGACTTTCTCATGACATCCTATTCCTCCTTCACTCATCAAATCTTTGTTGAGTATTTGCCCTCCACGAGGCCACTGTGCCTAATGGCAGAAAGTGAAGAGGAACTGAAGAGCTTCTTGATGAGGGTGAAAGGGGACAATGAAAAAGTTGACTTAGAACTCAGCATTAAAAAAAAAAAAACAAACTAAGATCATGGCATCTGGTTCCATCACTTCATGGCAAATAGTAGGGGAAAATATGGAAACAGTGACAGACTTTATTTTCTTGGGCAGTGACTGCAGCCATGAAATTAAAAGATGTTTGCTCCCTGGAAGGAAAGCTATGACAAACCTAGACAGCATATTAAAAAGCAGAGACGTCACTCTGCCAACAAAGGTCTGTTATCATCAAAGCTATGGTTTTTCCAGTGGTCATGTATGGATGTCAGAGTTGGACTATAAACAAAGCTGGAAGAATTGATGCTTTTAAGCTGTGGTGTTGGAGAAGCCTATTGAGAGTCCCTTGGGACTACAAGGAGAGCCAACCAGTCAATCCTAAAGGAAATCAGCTTTGAATGTTCATTGGAAGGACTGATGCTGAAGCTCCAATACGTGGACCACCTGATGCGAAGAGCCAACACATTGGGAAAATACCCTGATGCTGGGAAAGATTGAGGGCAGGAGGAGAAGAGGGTGGCAGAGGATGAGATGGTTAGATAGCATCACTGACTCAATGGACATGAATTTGAGCAAACTCTGGGAGATGGTGAAGGACTATAGTGAAGATACAGCGAAGGACTGGCTTGCTGCAGTCCCTGGGGTCGCAGAGAGTCAGACGTGACTTATCAGTTGAACAGTAACAAGCACTGTGCCACGTGTTGACAGTACAAAAACAACAGGATCTAAGAATCAAATCAGGAATATAAAAGCCTTCCTGGGGAGAATGGGAACCAAAGATACAACCAGAGAAACCTGTGTCTAATTTCAGTTAAAATGTGATACCTGCAATGACAGGTGCCTCGACTAAGTCCTGTGGACAGAGAAGAAAGAACCCTGCTGGAGAATTGGGAAGAACCCCAGGAGGTAGCGTTTGAGGTGGATCTTGTCGGATGAGATCGAGTTCGAGATGGAAGAGCAAAGAGAGGTGGTGGGGTAGGGGTGGGGGTGCCGGTTAGCGATTGACAGCTCTTCTCTCTCCCTCAGCACCCAAACAAGAAAAATGATATCCATGTGGAAAAATGTTCAGACTGGGTTTCCTTTTTCTCCCTTGAACACTGGAATATTCCCTCTGGGTGCCCTTGATTACGTATTCTTCTGTTTCTCAGTCTTACGTGTGGCCCAGGGGAGCAGGCGGCCAGACACAACTGTCTGTGTTTCTCCATATTTGTTGGATTCGGTAAGAAAAACAAGACGTAGCACCTCCCCCACATGAAGCCAGAACTCGCTGCACCAGAGTTAACTGCTTGGCTGGAGTGGTGTTTTCACCCTGCCGTCCTCTTTACACTTCGATGCATGGTTACTTGATTTTGAGGCAGTTTTCAAAACCTTCTCTGCTGAAAAGCTGACTATATTAACAGGCCTTCTGAAAGTCCCCATGGCTCAGGGCCAAAGAAACATGATACTACCCGGAGGGCCCCACATGCTCCAGCCTTGCTTTTTGCTGTCAAGCATACCTAGGAGTCAAATAACCCTCTTTAAAGGCCTGACCCTGCTGTTCACTGGTGTGTGCCCTTGGGGAAGTTATCTAACCTCTTGGAAACTTAGCTTCCTTTTTGGTGAAGGCAGAGCCTACCTGCTAGAGCTTTAAGAGTTAAGGATTAATCAAATAATGCACTATGGTGAAGGCAGCCATTCCTGGCGTGTAGTAAGTACTTAGTGACTAGAAGGTGCTTATTTTTGGTGACATTATTGATCCTATGCTCCCAGCCGATTCTTGTGTGTTAGGTAGATACTAAATTATCAGTTTCCAGAAAGTCAGGCAGTATTAAGAGAGGGATGCCAGCGACTTCCCTGGTGGTCCAATGGCTAAGCCTCCACGCTCCCAATGCAGGGGGCCCAAGTTCAATCCCTGGTCAGGGAACTAGATCCCATATGCCACAGCTAAAGATCCTGCATGCTGCAAAAAAGACTGAAGATCTCACCTGCTGCCGCTAAGACTGGATGCAGCCAAATAAATAGTTTCGAAAAAGAGACGCAGGGTGGAGGGTAGTGGAAGTGGATCTATTTTATTAAATGTTGCCAAGCAGTTTGAAAGACATCACGTCATGCATCATTACAGGAAAGCTAAAATAAGGGATGGGAGCATCTCACACGTTTTCATCTAACTATGTTATCTGAATTGAACACCACTTTGTTTAAAGACAGTAAAGCCTCTGCCTACAGTATGGGAGACCTGGGTTCGATCCCTGGGTTGGGAAGATCCTCTGGAAAAGGAAATAGCAACCCACTCCAGTATTCTTGCCTGGAAAATCCCATGGGTGCAGGAGCCTGGTAGGCTACAGTCCATGGGGTCGCAAAGAGTCGGACACGACTGAGCAACTAAACTTTAAACTTTAATTAGCTGGTGATGCAGCAGCTTCTTCATTTTCTGTTCATCTAACTCCAGGTTTTAGTTTGACAGTATTTAAGTAAAATCATGCTTTCAATCTTGGCACTCATTCTCACGTTTTAGTATATATTCCTACTTGTAGGGAGTTATTTAGTGTGTCTGTGTGTGCTTCGTGAAAAGGAACAGTGCTGTGTTTGGAGTTCAGGGTTCTTAGTTAAGCTGTGAAATTACAGTAGATAGGTTCAGTTCAGTTCAGTTGCTCAGTCATGTCCGACTCTTTGTGACCCCATGAATTGCAGCACTCCAGGCCTCCCTGTCCATCACCAGCTCCTGGAGTTCACTCAAACTCATGTCCATCGAGTCGGTGATGCCATCCAGCCACCTCATCCTCTGTCGTCCCCTTCCCCTCCTGCCCCCTCCCTCCCAGCATCAGAGTCTTTTCCAATGAGTCAACTCTTTGCATGAGGTGGCCAAAGTACTGGAATTTCAGCTTCAGCATCATTCCTTCCAAAGAACACCCAGGACTGATCTCCTTCAGAATGGACTGGTTGGATCTCCTTGCAGTCCAAGGGACTCTCAAGAGTCTTCTCCAACACCACAGTTGAAAAGCATCAATTCTTCAGTGCTCAGCTTTCTTCACAATCCAACTCTCACATCCATACATGACCACTGGAAAAACCATAGCCTTGACTAGACGGACCTTTGTTGGCAAAGTAATGTCTCTGCTTTTCAATATGCTATCTAGGTTGGTCATAACCCTCCTTCCAAGGAGTAAGTGTCTTTTAATTTCATGGCTGCAATCACCATCTGCAATGATTCTGGAGCCCCAAAAAATAAAGTCTGACACTGTTTCCACTGTTTCCCCATCTATTTCCCATGAAGTGATGGAACCAGATGCCATGATCTTCGTTTTCTGAATGTTGAGCTTTAAGCCAACTTTTTCACTCTCCTCTTTTCAGTTTCATCAAGAGGCTTTTGAGTTCCTCTTCACTTTCTGCCATAAGGGTGGTGTCATCTGCATACCTGAGGTTATTGATATTTCTCCCGGCAATCTTGATTCCAGCTTGTGATTCTTCCAGCCCAGCATTTCTTGTAGTTATGGCTAATTCATCTAGTTCTTGCTTTATGTCTGAATTTAATGTCATGAACAGAAATGTTTGACTAGTTTTCTAGTGAAAAAGCCTCTTTCCTTTGTAGGAATATTAGTTGTCTGCATTTACCATTTTACATGGAGCTGTAGAAGTAGACATGAAAATCTGTGGCAGAAAAAAAATTATTGCTTACTGTTCTCATAATTGAGAATGTCATTTCCTGTTTCCCTTGTTCATTTCTGTGCTTTCTTCTCATCTATCCACATAGGAAGAACGCTGGGGAAAAGCACAGAAA
Organism: Bos grunniens; assembly: GCF_055505025.1. Taxonomy (NCBI): domain Eukaryota; kingdom Metazoa; phylum Chordata; class Mammalia; order Artiodactyla; family Bovidae; genus Bos; species Bos grunniens. The sequence continues at coordinate 26,535,121 of NC_141191.1, read as the reverse complement.
CCAGTGACTTCTACGGCTGTGGGATTTCCATGGAGAGAATAGCATCAGAATGCACCTGGACCATCTTCTGTACCTGGCAAACCCTCACACTCCCAGGCGTGTTCTGTGAATTCGCGTGCATGTGTGTTCAGGGTGTTTTCGTGCGAGGGAGCACACCTAGCCTGTAGATGAGGCAGGGAGGGTGCAGGGGGGGAAAAGGACGGGAGAGACTATGGAGCAAATGTTTGACAACCTGAACCTCAGAACTGTGATCCTCCAAGGAGAGCGCTACTTGAAGAAAAGAAAAAATAATAAAGTCGAATGGCTTCTCAGGGATTTTTTTTTTTTTCTGTGCACATATAAGCCATAATTCCAGTACAGGTGGCAGTATTCAGAGCACTCAGATTTCAGTTCTGTTAAATGTGAAAGAGGGATCGACTGACCATTCATTGCTGTTCCATAACTAGTGTAAAATATGTATATGTTTATCTTTATTTTTATAATACACAAATACATTTAAATTTATACAGTTTGAAGCTTCTAGCATTAGTTGACACTGGGTGCAATATTCTGATGAGAACTGTGCCAACACGGGGCTGATTTCTTACTTTAGCATCGGACGTGTTGTTTATTCTTTAAGCCTTCGCAGATTTAAAAAAGAAAAGATACCTGTCTCTTTGCTCATGGCTTAAGTGTTGGTTCATAGAGGTTGACAATAATCATCAAGAACCTTAAACATGCATTTCAGGCAATAGCCCCTCCTCACCTTTTCAGTAAAGGTCCCTGGTCACTGGGTGATAGTCTGATGGAGGCCTGGTGATTAAGATTCTTCAGGGGAGGGGGATTAAGGGATCCACATATCCAAGGAAAAGTGGAGTCTTGCAATAGCTTAGATAGTCAGGCGTCAGTTCCGAAGCATGCAAAGAGCTCTGCTAATAGGTCCTGTTCCCACCCCCCACTGCCCCCTAGAACAGAGTCTGTGAAATTTAGCAGAGCTCTCTGAAAGCTGGTATCAGACCCTAAGATAGTGAGTTGCCTAATTGGAGAGCACAAGCCCACGTTGGTTATTTATAAATACAGAACCTCTGATTGGATGGTCTACTGCCACAAACTAGTAAAACCCTGGTTGTAAAATCTCCATGACGTAAAACCTAAAAAGCCAACCAACCAAACTGCTCTCTCCTCCTCATCGGGGCCAAACAGCATCCACTGCAATAGTAACACGTTCTTTGAAGAGTGTGCACGCCTCTGTTTACATCTGCCGCCTCTGCATGTGGATTGAAAAATGTGTGAAACTGTTTCTTTCCAGGGTAAGGCAAGAAAAACTAGTCAGCGGTATTATTCGTTTACTTCTATAAAGTATTGTCTCTTGGAATGCCACAGTATACAATGTCTCCACATATTTAAAAAACAAAATAACAAAGAAGCAAGTGGCTGCATTGCAACAACAACAACAAAAATACACAAATCAATTTCTGTAGACTGTTTTGTACCCCAGGAATTAACTTTATGAACTCCAGAACCTCCAAACAAGCATGATTTCTTACAATCGTAAAATCAAATGGGATCAGACTAGTTCCGCATTTTAATAGTTGAATATGACACCTCCAATTTGCAGTTTAATTTTCTTTTGGAACAGTCACAAGATTCACCTTGTTAATCCTTCTGTCACAGTTCTCCTGTGTGTGTGTGCATGTGTGTGTAAGTGTAAACTGAATGGTAACATTTAATTGCTTTACGGACCACTGAATTGTTGGGCATCAAAGTTTTCCAATTGGCAGGAGACAGTTCTTCAACTGTCAAATTAACCGACTTTGACCAAAAAAAGGTTTGGTAAAGTGACTTCAGGCTAACTCCCCAGGGGACTGTATTAACTGAAGAAAAAAAAAAAAAATGTTCCTTTGGGTGACATAGCCTGCAAAGTGTGTGCTCTTATGATGAATATAGATGCCCACATTCTTAATAACTGCTCTTTTTGGATCAGTGATGCTGTATGCTGTCATCTGACCTTAGAGAAGCAGTGTAAGAAGAAAGCTTGGTGTCACATGTATTTGAGCAAAAAAAAGTCATCCTGATAGAGGGTCATGTGACCAAGAGCAGCTCCAGAAAAGCTTGAGAACTCGCGTTGGGGCAGAGGGGAAGGTTGGAGATACAGAAAACACACTGCTCTATAGGAATTTTCTTCATCTATGCAGGAAATTCCATTCTCTCTTTCAACACCTGGGAAGACTCAGCTGGGGAGGCTGACTGATGGGCGATTCACTAAGCACAAAGGGGGATCTTCTCCAACTAAGTCGTCCCTGCCTTGCAAACAGACGCCCTCCATGTTTGTTATGGTTTCTATTCCTGCATCTTGTGGTATCAAAACCACTTCCTGGAATTGTAAACGCGCTGCCAGAATAAATGTTTTTTCCCCCTTCCAAGAAAAAAACCGCCAGTGCTCATATTTGACACTTGTGCACTGGACTCTTTTTGAATGAATAAAATGGAAAGGGTTTGGTGTCAATTCTGATGGAGTGTGTGTTCTTTTTTCATGCCACAGTTTGTGAGTTGTAATTGTGGTTTCCTATTTAATTGCCATAACTGGGCAGAATTAAAAAAAAAATTCAAAAAAGTTTAATAAAAAATACAAAGAAATGATGAAGCAGTTATATTTCCAGAGTTTAGTTATTTCTGTCTGTCTTTGTTTGTTTCAATTTTATCAGCTAGGAAATCACTGTTTTGTTTTTAGTCTTCAGTCACTTTGAGCCACAGGAGGTGGATGGTGGTGGCTCTGGTTGCGGAAGGAAATGAAAGAATCTCTTTCATGGTCTCCCATCTGTGTTCAGGCTGGAGAGTCAGGGCTGGAATATCAGTTGTCTCTTAAAGCCTTTTCTCAGTGATCTGCTATGTTCCTACCAAAACTTATGACAGGTGTGGAAGTTCCCTTTCCCTGGCCTTTCTTTGCCCCAGGGGTCTATATTTGCTGCCTGAAGGAGCTGACCCGTGGATACTTGGTCAGAGACTTCTATTCACCCTGTTTTTTTTTTTTAAAGGACAGTTAAGGATAAGAAAGGAAATGCATGCTGTAACAACCTTTAGGGAAGGACCCAGTGCACACAAGCCCTGCCCTGAGGCGCTGGGGCTTTGGGGACACAGGGGAGAAAGGAGGACCTTGTTGTAAGACTCCTTAGAAGGTAAGTGGTATCACTGGGTGCCCTGAAGTCAAGTCTCCCTCTGCCAGTGGAAAAGCTTAAACCAAGTGCTGATCAGAATTTTTAAGAGTAGGGAAGCACCCCAATCTTCAAAGCAGCTCTCTTCACAATAGCCAAGACATGAAAGCAACCTAAATGTCCATCAACAGAGGAATGGATACGATGTGGTATATTATTTATAAAGGAATATTACTCAGCCATAAAAAGGAATGAAATAATGCCATTTGTAACATGAATGGACCTAGAGATTATCCTACTAAGTAAGTCAGACAAATGATATCACCAATATGTGGAGTCTAATAAAAAGCGATAGAAATGAACTTACTTACAAAACAGACAGACTCACAGGGCTTTCCCTGGTAGGCCAGTGGCTAATACTCTGTGATCCAAGTGCCAGGGAGCCTGGGTTCAATCCTTGGTCAGGGAACTAGATCCCACCTGCCACAACTGAAAGACCCTGCTCCAGGCAACTAAGACCAGACAAAGCCAGATTAATTAAGTTTTAAAAAATTACTCACAGATCTCAAAACCAAACTTACGGTTACCAAAGGGGAAATGGGGGAAGTGATAAATTTGGAGATTGGGGCTAACATTCACATACTACTATACATAGAATAACTAGTAAGGACCTACTGTATAGCACAGGGAACTCTACTCAATATTCTGTAATATATGGTTAAAAAAAGAAAAACCTGAAAAAGAATGGAGGTATGTGTATATATGTGTGTGTGTGTGTGTGTATAACTGATTCAATTTTCTGTACACCTGAAACTAACATAATGTTGAAAATTAACATAGTCCAATACAATTTTTTTTAAAAAGTAAGGAAATGAGGTGTGGCCCCCGTGGATGGGCTGGCTCTTACAGCCATGTCCAGGTAAAGCAAAGTCCTCAGATTCAGTGCCACCGCTAACCCTCCTGAACTGGAAAGAAACAAGGAGCAGAAACCACACTTTGGGCCTCATTTTTCTTTGCTGATAAGTTTGGAGTTCTTTACACTTGCTGAGTAGGTCATGGACCAGCAGACACCCCCAGTGACGATTACAAATGCATTATCCGTCACATGTATGTATCCTTCCCTCCCAAGGCTATTTCTCCTGTTTAATTGTGAGCTTTTTGAAGTAGATTCCTAGTTTGCTTTGAATGTATAGTGTCCCCAGATGGTGGGTTCAGATGCTCAGGGTTTCCCTTGTCCATGACTGTTACCCAGCAGTCCTGGAAGGAGGAAGAATATCGCCTGGCAGAACCTGCATGGTTGCACCTAGCAGGGAGGGGTGTGGAATTTTTGGAAGAGGTTTAGAAAGTACGTGACCCTTTAAAATATGGGTTTGAACACACGAAAAACTCATCAGGTATTAGAAAACCTATTTGAATATTTAAGCTCAAGTAAGAAATATCTTATTCAAGGGCTCCAGTGGTTAAGAATCCACCTGCCAATGCAGGAGACATGGGTTTGATCCCTGGTCTGGGATGATTTGCAGGGCAACCAGGGCTGTGCTCTAGAGCCCGGGAACCACAACTACTGAAGCTGAACGCCCTAGAGCCTGCACTCTGCAACAAAGGAAGCCACTGCAGAGAGAAGCCCAGGCACTGCAACCAGAGAAAGCCTGCATGCAACAGTGAAGACCCAGCTCAGCCAAAAATAAGCTTTTTGCAAAAGAAAAGAACCTCTCCATCTTTAAACACAAGAAATAATTTAGTGTGAAGTAAATTTCATTCTAAACACAAAGACGAACTCAGTTCAGTTCAGTTGTTCAGTCATGTCTGACTGTTTGCAACCCCATTGACTGCAGCACACCAGGCCTCCCTGTCCAGCACCAACTTCTGGAGTTTACTCAAACTCATGTCCATAGAGTCAGTGATGCCACCCAACCATCTCATCCTCTGTTGTCCCCTTCTCCTCCTGCCTTCAATCTTTCCCAGCATCAGGGTCTTTTCCAAGGAGTCACTTCTTCGCATCAGGTGGCCAAAGTATTGGAGTTTCAGCTTCAACCACAGTCCCTCCAATGAATATTCAGGTCTGATTTCCTTTAGGATGGACTGGTTGGATCTCCTTTCTGCCCAAGGGACTCTCAAGAATCTTCTCCAACACCACAGTTTAAAAGCATCAATTCTTCAGTGCTAAGCTTTCTTTATAGTCCAACTCTCACATCCATACATGACTACTGGAAAAACCATAGCTTTGACTAGAAGAACCGTTGTTGGCAAAGTAATGTCTCTGCTTTTTAATATGCTGTCTAGGTTGGTTATAACTTTTCTTCCAAGGAGCAAGTCTTTTAAGTTCATGGTTGCAGTCACCATCTGCCGTGATTTTGGAGCCCCAAAAAATAAAGTTTGCCACTGTTTCTCCATCTATTTGCCACAAAGTGATGGGACCAGATGCCATGATCTTAGTTTTTTGAATTTTGAGTTTTAAACCAACTTTTTCACTCTCCTCTCAGTATTTCCCAAACTGCTCCATGAAACATTCCTGAGTTACTGAGACATGTTCCTCTATTTTAATTTTAAGAGGTTCTAAGTTTGAGAAAGTGCATTACATAAAGCTTAAAAAGAATCCACCTGCAGTGCGGGAGACCTGGGTTCGATACTTGGGTTGGAAAGATGCCCTGGAGGAGGGCACAGCAACCCACTGCAGTATTTTTGCCTGGAGAATCCTCATGGACAGAGGAGCCTGGTGAGCTACAGTCCATGGGGTCACAAAGAGTCAGACATGACTGAGCCGACTAAGCAGGCACTAAGAACACTGCCCCCAGATCACTTTGCGTGAATCCTGGCTCTGCCAGCCACTTTCCTGTGCCTCAGTGTCCCCGTGTGAAATGGAGCAAACCATCTACCTCACACAGTTGTGATGAATATCCAACAAGATCCCGTGTGTAAAGGACTTGGGACAACTCTTAGTATGGGCATCAAACATAGCTCATCCTATTCTAGTAACACAGAGAGTTCTCTTTTTTACTGGGAAAGCTAGTCTTAAGCTCTGAGTCCTTGACAATATCTAACTAGAATTTTTAACAGTTATGTCTTCATCATATTTACTAATTGATTATTCCCACTAGTGATAAAACAGTTGCTTTACAAATGAATGTATTTAGGGACTTCTAAGAGTCAGACACAACTGAGCAACTTCACTTTGACTTTTCACTTTCATGCACTGAAGAAGGAAATGGCAACCCACTCCAGTGTTCTTGCCTGGAGAATCCCAGGGATGGGGAGCCTGGTGGGCTGCCGTCTATGGGGTCGCACAGAGTCGGACACGACTGAAGTGACTTAGCAGCAGCAGCTGGTGGTCCAAAGAATTGATGCTTTTGAACTCTGGTGTTGGAGAAGACTCTTGAGAGTCCCTTGGACTGCAAGGAGATCCAACCAGTCCATCCTAAAGGAGATCAGTCCTGGGTGTTCTTTGGAAGGAATGATGCTAAAGCTGAAACTCCAGTACTTTGGACACCTCATGCGAGGAGTTGACTCATTGTAAAAGACTCTGATGCTGGGAGGGATTGGGGGCAGGAGGAGAAGGGGACAACAGAGGATGAGATGGCTGGATGGCATCACTGACTCGATGGACATGAGTTTGGGTAAACTCCGGGAGTTGCTGATGGACAGGGAGGCCTGGCGTGCTGCAATTCATGGGGTCGCAAAGAGTCAGACATGACTGAGCAACTGAACTGAACTGGTGGTCTAGTGGCTAAAATTCCGAGTTCCCAATGCAGATGGCTTGGGTTCAGTCCCTGGCCAGGTAACTAAATCCCGCATGCCACAACTAAATGATCCGATGTGCCACAACTGAGACCCACTGCAGGCAAATATTTTTTTTTTTAATGAATGCTTTTAGAAAGAAATACTTCAAATGTATGAGAAAGAAAAATATTAAGTGAATAAGTGCAGGTGGTACACAAACATAGAAAAAAATGGTGACTAGATGGTAAAAATTATGAAGATGGTATACGTGAGCCTCTGGGCAACGTAACAGAGGGACCCAGTCTGGTCTAACGCTGCCCATGGAAAGATCATGCAATTTCCGTGTTCATCAGAAGGACCTCCCTGCACCACAAAATACTTGCCCTAGTTTTAAAATTTCTGCTAGAAAACTTGAATGAAAGATTATAGAAGAATGATGCTTAGAAAATGAGAGTTTCTTAAATTTGAAATTTAAGATCTGCATTCTTAAATGTTTCAATATAGCCAAACTGTTCAAATAAATACAACTCAAATTTGGGGAGATTCAACTTGTGAGAATGTGCATATGTTTTAGGAAGATCTTACAGGTATAACACTTTGTCTCTGGATATTTTGCTGAAGCCAAAAGTGAACCTGCATGTTTTACTCATCAGAAAGGGAAACAAAATCTCACTAACCAATTTGGTACACATTGAACAGAACAAATGGCTTCGTTTTATAGTCACTTGGTCCTTGAGAAATCATGGCACGAAATGAAGCTGGGTAAGGCCACATGCCCAGGGAGCATGGAGGGGTAGAAGTAACGCCTGGCAACCAGAGATACAGTCAGTCTTTTCTCTCCTGCTCCAAAAAACAGGTCAAGATGACAGCTGAGCTAGTGAAAATTCTCTTCAGCAATACAACGTGGGGAAAATTGTTGAAAACATAAGAAAACAAACCCACCATTATTTTAAAATCTCTGAAAACTGTCCTGAGAACTTAAGAAATAGTCATTCAAGAAATGAAGAAATAGTCATTCAAGAAAATGCACTAAATATAAGCTCAGCCAGCATCTGTGACCTTTGCCCCATGACCTCCCTAAACCCCACCCCTGCCCCGCCCATCCCTCCAGGTCGTGGGTCCTCTATTCTGGGCAGACATGGCCAAGAAGATAGGGTTGGTCTCTTCCCTCATAGCTGTCTGGGGCTACGGTTTCATCTTGGGGAAAGCGGGCTGCCTGCATCTCTCAACCTCCCCAGGGCTTGATCGCAGAAGCTCTATTTCAGGCAAGAGGGACCAAGAGACCAGGGCCTCCTTCCGCTCGTGGGCTGAAGCTTCACCACAGGCAGGATGGGCCAACGGTACCCGGCTGCGAGTGCCCCCACCCCAGCTCTCAGGTAGGGTGGAGATTCCACTCCAGGAGAGGAAGCCAGGAAGACAGAGCTACCATTTCCGCCTCCCTCAATGCCCAGCTGTAAAGCAGGGGTGTCACTCCCAGAAAAAGAGGGTCCCCACCCTGAGTTTCAGGGCAGGGCCCAGAGGTTTGTCCAGGGGAAAGGGGGCCATACACCTGAAGGTCTCCACAGCTGTGCCTGACCAGACTGACCTTCTCAGGAACAGAGCCGGGGAGCTGCCTGCCTCAGCAATGGGGACCTGGGGGAGAGCGCTGAAGGAGGCTGGTAGCTCTACCACATGACTCAAACAGCAGAGAACCCGAAGAACCCGGAAGTGTTCTCCGGGGATCACTGTCAATTCTCGGGGTGCTTGGGCTGCACCACTCAGGGGTGGTCGGAGAGGACATGGGGGAGGCTTCAGAACATCCCCAAGCCAAAGGCAGACCCACTAACCCAGGGCAGAAGCTTCACTGGAGCCACAGGCTGAGACACAGTCTCTGAGCGAATCTGGACTGAACAGTCAGTATCTCAACCCGGGGCCACTCCTAGGAAGCCAGGCTCGTGTCTAAAAATCACACTACTCCTGGGAGCCTGGAGACGACGTGTGCAGGAGGAGCCCTCTCAGGAGTGATCGGAGAGGGAACTCCAAGCTGCTAGTCCCTGGCTGAATGTGGAGCCCAAAATGTAAATTCCCCGAAGTGTGATTGCAACCTGCAAGCTAGACACATATCCAACAGTAAGGGTAAAAATGTAACTGATGGAGGGGCTGAAGCACAACTTTTTAAAATTAACTTATTTTAATTGGAGGATAATTACCTTACAATATGGAAGCACAACGTTTAACCAATAAGTGACTTATGCAAAACCAGAGCAGTCCCTCTGAAAGATAAAAGGATAAAATAACAAAAATAAGGGGGAAGATAAGCCCATGCACCAAGACAGCCTCTTCAATAAGTGGTGCTGGGGAAACTGGACAGCTACATGTAAAAGAATGAAATTAGAACACTCCCTAGTACCACACACAAAAATAAACTCAAAATGGATTAAAGACTTAAATGTAAGAACAGATACGATAAAACTCTACAGGAAAACATAAGCAAAACACTCTCTGATACAAATTGCAGCAAGATCTTTTTTGACCCACTTCTGAGATTAATGAAAATAATAAAATTAAACAAGTGGGACCTAATTAAACAAAAGCTTCTGCACAGCAAAGGAAACTGTAAAAGAGATGAAAAGACGACCATCAGAATGGGACCATATTAGCAAATGAAGCAACTGACAAGGGATTAACCTCCAAACAGCTCATATAGCTCAATATAAAAAAAAATTTTTTTTAAAATGAGCAGGAGACCTAAACAGACATTTCTCCAAAGAAGATATACAGATGGCTAACAGAGGAAAAGAGGCTCAACATTACTGATTATTAGAGAAATGCAAATCAAAACTACAATGAAATATCACCTCACTCCAATCAGAATAGACATCACGAAAAAGTATACAAACAATAAATGCAGGAGAGGGTGTGGAGAAAAAGACCACTCCTACACTGTTGGTAGGAATGTAAATCGATACAGCCACTATGGAGCATAGTATGGAGGTTAACGCATATATATGGAATTTAGAAAGATGGTAATGATAACCCTGTATACGAGACAGCAAAAGAGACACTGATGTATGGAGCAGTCTTACGGACTCTGTGGGAGAGGGAGAGGGTGGGAAGATTTGGGAGAATGGCATTGAAACACGTGAAATGTCATGTATGAAACAAGATGCCAGTCCAGGTTCAGTGCACGATGCTGGATGCTTGGGGCTGGTGCGCTGGGACAGCCCAGGGGGATGGTATGGGGAGGGGGGAGGGAGGAGGGTTCAGGATGGGGAGCACGTGTATACCTGAAATTTTTTTAATTAAAAAAAAAAAAACTGGAAAATAAACAATTTTAAAATTAAAAAAAATAAAATAAAAAAAATAAAATTTTGACCTGTCAATCAAAAAAAAAAAAAACTAAAAATAGAACTACCATATGACCCAGCAATCCCTCTGGGCATATACCTAGAGAAAACCACAATTCAAAAAAACACATGAATCCCGATATTCATTGCAGCACTATTTTCAATAGCCAGGACACAGAAGCAACCTAAATTGTCCATCAGCAGAAGAACAGATAAAGAAGATGTAGTATATATTTATAATGGAATACTACTCAGCCATAAAGAAGAATGAAACTGGGTCATTTGTAAAGATGTGAGTGGACCTAGAGATTGTCATACAGGGCAAAGTAATTCAGAAAGAGGAAAACAAGTATCATATGTTAACATATTATCATATATATGAGGAATCTATAAAAATGGTAAAGATGATCTTTGCAAAACAGAAAGAGAGGCTCAGATGAAGAGAAAAAAATGTATTGACACCAAAAGGGGAAAGGAGGTGGTGGAATGAACCGAGAGACCGGGGTTGTCTTATACTCTTGAGACTGTATCACTGTGGACAGTGACTGCAGCCATGAAATTCAAAGACGCTTGTTCCTTAGAAGGAGAGCTATGACAAACCTAAACTGCGTATTAAAAAGCAGAGACGTCACTTTGCCAATAAAGATCCATATAAAACTATGGTTTTTACAGTAGTCATTTGGGATGTGAGAGTTGGACTATAAAGAAGGCTAAGCACCAAAGAATTGATGCTTTTGAGTTGTGATGCTGGAGAAGACTCTTGAGAGTCCCCTGGACCGCTGTTAATCCTAAAGGAAATCAACCCTGAATACTCATTGGAAGGACTGATACTGAAGCTCCAATACTTTGGCCACCTGATGCAAAGAACTGACTAATTTGAAAAGACCCTAATGCTGGGAAAGATTGATGGTGGGAGAAGGGGATGACAGAGGATGAGATGGTTGGATGGCATCACTGACTCAATGGACATGAGTTTGAGTGAACTCTGGGAGATGGTGAAGGACAGGGAAGCCTGGTGTGTGGCAGTTCATGGAGCATGACTTACCAACTGAACAACAAAAACAAAACAGGTAACTACTGAGAACCTACTGTATGGCACAGGGAACTCTAAGTGCTTTGTGATGACCTAAGTCGGAAGGAAATTCAAAAAAAGAGAGGATATATGTACATGTACAGCTGATTCATTTTGCTGTACAGTAGAAACTTTATAACACAACACTGTAAAGCAAATATACTCCAATAAAAATTAATTAAAAAAAAAAAAGATGGAGCACAGGCCCAGCTGAAGCAGAGGAAGCTGGCCAAACAATGCAGGAGAGCACGCCAGGGACCACACCCCCTGCAACTGGATCTGGAGACAATCGTGGGTCCCTGGAGACTCCTCCTCTGTTCCAGTCCAAATATATTCTTTAAGCGGCACACCTCCCCTGAGCCCCACCCTTCCCGAGAGGTACCTAGAATGGACCCCTGCATTTGCTCCCCCTAATACCCGGCTGCAGCAATACGCCTTTCCTAGGAATTCCTTCATTCAATTATTGGGCATCCCAGGAAACCAACAAAGATCTGCAGTAGAGTACAGGGAACTGTCCTCAGTATTTTGTAACAACCTATAAGGGAAAAGAATCTGAAAGGAATTTATGTGTGTGTGTATGTGTGTATATATACACAAACAGAGAGAAAATTGAATCATTTTGCAGTACTCTTAAAACTGGGGCTTCCCCAGTAGCTCAGTGGTAAAGAATCTACCTGCAATTCAGGAGCCTCAGGAGACATGGGTTCTATCCTTGGGTTGGGAAGATCCCCAGGAGGAGGGCATGGCAAGCCACTCCAGTTTTCTTGCCTAGAGAATCCCATGGAGAGAGGAGCCTGGTGGGCTACAGTCCATGGGGTCACAAAGAGTCGGACACAACTGAGCGACTGAGCACACATGCACACACACCTACAACCATTCATAACACAGCATTATAAATCACCTAGACTTCAATTTTAAAAAAATGTAAAATTACTGGGCACTCGTTAGGCACTGGGTGCTGTTTGGCACTGGAGATTCAGCGCTAGCTAAGGCAGGCTGGGCCTCTGCAGAGAGACGGTTTTCTCGTGGTCAGAGACCATCATGCTCACTCTTACCCTGGATTACCCTCCTCCGGCCCCAGGCCCTGCACTCTCGCATCCCGGCTACAAGCCTTTGGCTCAAACTGTTTAGAAATGTTCCTCTCCACAGAAACACCTCCACCTGCTAAATGCTACCTGCTCCTCGCAGCCTCCCAGGATTTCTGAGGCAAGACGGTTCCCCTCTTTCTTATACTACCCAGCACTCCTGTGGCCATTGCGGCCACACTTCTGCTGCAGGGCTCATTGTTCACACGCCTCTCTCATCTTTAGGAACTTGAACTCGTTGAGCACAGGATCTGGGCCTGATTCCTATGCCTGAACCTTCCCCACGGGCCGCCCCCCCTCCAATGCATACTGGTGAAACCAAATTCAACTCGACCTGTAAGGAGCTAGCGGGGAGACAGTGAGGAGGACACATGCCCTGTGGTGATGCTGTGTCCACATTCAAGTCCATGGTCACCGTGTCTCCTGGGAGAGTACAATTACACCGGTGACCAGCAGCTAAAGACTCTGGTCCAGTTGCCTTCCTCCACATCATCCCTAGCTCATGGGCGAGCTGGTTATTTTCCAGCCCTGGCACGTGGTCAGTGTCGCCCAGCCAGGCCGAAGGCATAATGAAATACTTCCAAGTGCTTTGAACTGGGCAAACTGTGTTTATACAATTACATGCAAACAAGCTAACGTGATGGCTTTGCTGAGCTTTAATGGTGCTGGGTCAGGAAATTACAGTCTCCTTTCACGTTTCACTGCAGGTTGGTTTGCATCTCATACGGAAAGAATCTCAGTTTGGAATCATTCCCTTTGTGCGTGGGGGGCTTGCTATAAATGAGGGGGTGTGAAAGGGGGTGCTTATGTGAATTTTATTTCCTCCTGAGACACATATGTGGGTGAGGGGCTGACTGTCTGTGTTCTGGGCTGCACCAGAAAACACCATTTACTGCAGGTGGCGTGCATGCTCAGTCGTTCAGTCGTGTCCTGCTCTTTGTGACCCTGTGGACTGTAGCCCACCAGGCTCCTCTGTCCACAGGATTTCCCAGGCAAGAATACTGGAGTGGATAGCCAGTTTCTCCTCTAGGTAATATTCCCAACCCAGGGTTCAAACCCACGTCTCCTGCATTGGCAGGCAGATTCTTTACTACTGAGCCACCTGGGAAGGCAGCAGCATAAATAGTAATAATAAAGGATGCTTTCTCTTGTGTGCAGGCTTGTCTCTCAACCAGTTCTGCCAAGCCCTGTTGACCTTGCCAAGACTCCGTGGACATGGGCTGGAGGTGCAGTTAGCACAGGGTTAGAAAGTGCCTTGAGCTTTGCAGTCAGGAAGCCTGGTTACAGACCCAGAGAGCCTCTAACTAGTCATGGGTCTGGGGCGTGTCCCTGGGCTTCTTTAGGCCTTAAACTGCTCCTCCACACACTCAGCAATTGCTTGAGGTGCCTTCCAGGGTTAAGTTGAATCTGGGCCAGTCCATGAGATTGCAGTCTCACAGCGACAAAGCCACTGAGCAGATCCACCCACACGAACATGATCATCTAATCACACTGAGCCACATGTGCGTTCTGACCCAGCTCTCCATGTGATAACCCTGCGTCTGTCACACGCTGGCCTGAGGTCATGGGGTCCGGCCAGGGTGATGACACTGAGCCTCTTACTCATACACAATATTAGGGGCACAGACCCCGAACCACTGTCTCCCTAGCTACAGAGGATCAGAGACAGTTAATGAACCAATTCATGAGGTCAGCGGCCCTCCAGCATTTTATTTTATGTTATTTTTAAACCCAAGTGAAAAGAACTAAATGTTCACGTTCTTTAGTGGAGAGGTCGGAGGAGTGATCCATTTTCTGCGCAAGGGTGATGCCTTGTAAAAATGAGGCAGGCATTCAGCACAGCTAAAGGACAACCATCAATCTGGCTTTACGGAAATGGTCATACCCTGGCGTCCCTTCTAGAAGACTGTTCTTAGAACCTGAGTTTTGAAAACGTGGACTGACTGGATGTTAATGTGAGGCATTTCTGAGGCCAGACTTCCCAGGCAGGATCCAAAGTGGACTCATGTCACATCATTAGGATTGTAAAATACAGATGTTGACCATGTTGCTAAGAAGGATCATATCAGTAAACACCTTATTTTTGGCATCTTATGTTGTCTGGTGCTACAAACATTCCCATACAATGTGCTTCTCAAGTCTGCCTCTTCTGCACATGTGCTGAGGCCATGGCAGTGGGAACTGGACCACCCTGAAGAGCAATTAGGAACAGCTATCAAAAGCTACCAATTGTCCAAATTTTAATCCCGCTCTCAGGAATCTATCCCAACATCGTAGCTGCTGTTGTTGTTCAGTCGCTCAGTCGTGTCCAGCTCTTTGTGACCCCATGGACTGAAGTGCCCCAGGCATCCCATCACAGAGAAATGGTCAAAGATCTGTGTATAAGAATGTTTCTAGCAAAAATGTAAAGCAACAAGCGGGAAGTGACTTAGAGATGCATGATGGAAAATACCACTACAATGACACTTCTCAAGAACGTTTTATAATAACATACAAAATTTTTGCTACAATTTTAAGTGGAAAACTAAAGTTGCAAGTACTATGTATAGTATTTTTTCAACGCTTGTGAAGACAAATAGACAAAAAGATGCAAGGCAAATGTTAACAGGTTACTTTAGATTTGGGAGGGTGGGTGATTTTTCTTTTTCCTTTCTCCTTTTCACTTTACTCTGCTTTCTGAATTACCTACAACAAGTTTTATCTTTAAATTATAATATCATTACAAAAAACTGAGTGGCCCTTAGGTTAGGGGTCCCCAACCTCTGAGATCTAATACCTGATGATCTGAGGTGGAGCTGATGCAATAATAATAGAAATAAATGTAATGCATTTGAATCATCCTAAAACCAATCCCCCCCCTCCCCCCCCCGGCCTGGCCCATTGAAAACTTGTCTTTCATGAAACCAGTCCTAGGTGTCAAAACGGTCGGGGACCACTGTCTTAGATGACTACTCCTCCCTCACTGGTGACTACTCCATCTCCCTGTTCATCCCTACCATGCCCTTCTCTCAGCAGATACAATGGAAACAAGAAAATCAAAGCCACAAATTCACTTCTGCTCGTAATAACTACTACAAATGTCACTTCCCATATTGACCAATATAATGGAGAGTTTCAAGATAGGTAGGGGCAATATCCTACCTAATTTCAAATAACTCTTTTGAAGATAATAGGAAAAAACATGGCAAGGAAACATGCGAGGATACAGAGAGCCAACATCCATGGACCATGGCTTAGTTCTGAAATCCTTAGCATTACCCAAGAGCCAGGTGAAAGCAGACTATCCCAGCACACCTCCATCTTCCGGCCCCGGTGACTCCACACTTTCTCTTGGAACCGGCTTTTCACTTGATGAAAGCCCAGAACTATAGAAAGATTTCAGCATCTTGTCTCCTTACTGCCTTACTAAGGCATCATAAAATAAGTCAAAGCAATGCTAAGGAAAATCAGAGAGCAGATTAGAGCCTTGGGACTTTTGGGCCACATTCAGCATAGGGAGCTTTTCCTGGAAGTCTGCCCTGTGGGGTAACCCTGAATGTGCTTTGCATATTACACAGCATAGGAGGAAATCACGTATGACTTGCTGGAGAGGAGGACGGAATCAGAGAGAAGGAGACGGCTACAGAGCATATACACGGCTTTTAAAATACATACAAAGACACACAGAGTCTGGAGAAGATAACCCAGAGTATTAACATCTCTGAATGATGAAATTAACTGGTGTTATTCTTTTCTCTGTGATGCTGTCCTACATTTTCCAATCTTTGTGAGTTTGTGCTGTGCTTGCAAGGGAAAGAGTTATCTTTAACATGATAACTAAGGGATATGCATAAAAGCCCATAAAAAAGACTCAGAAGGTGGTGGAGTAAGAGATAAATATTACTTTCTTTGCATTTTCGAACTGTTTTGAAATAAAACTGCATTCCATTCTCCATCAGAAAAAAATATAATTATTTAAATGAGTTCTCGATGGATTATGGAGAAATGTTTTGTTTTCACAACTAAGATGAAACTGGGGGAGTGGAGGGAAGGATTTTTTTTAGTGATTTGTCTGCTCTGGTTCATTAGGAATCCACCTCAAGCTCAACGCTGCAGAAATTATTTACTAAACATTTATTAGTGAGGACTGCAAAAATGTTCACTTGTTTCATTCATTTATTAACTAATATGTTTATGACTACACTTGTCTCTGTCCTTAAGAAACTTTCTGTCTGGCTGAAAAGGTGTGCTTAGTCACCCAGTCGTGTCTGAGTCTCTGCAACCCCATGGACTATAGCCCACCAGGCTCCTCTGTCCACAGGGATTCTCCAGGCAAGAATGCTGGAGTGGGTAGCCGTGCCCTCCTCTAGGGGATCTTCCCAACCCAGGGATTGAACCCAGGTCTCCTGCACTGCAGACAGATTCATCTGAGCTACCAAGGAAGCCCCTTGCTGAGAATATAGAAGAGTTAACCAGCTATTACAAGTCCTTCCTCAACATCCCTGGGGGCTTGGTTCCAGGATTGTCCACCCCCCACCACCCTACTCTGCACCATAGCAAAATCTTAGGACACTCCAGGCTTATATAGAGCAGTGCATTACAACTTGTGTTCTGTATCCAGGGGTTTTGCATCTATAGATTCGGATGTGTGGCCAGCTGAATCTGAGAATGCAGAAGCAGAGGATACAGAGAGCCAACTGTATGGACTAGTGCTGGTCCCTAAAATTTAGCATGGATCGACTGGGGGTGCTTCTTAAACCATAGGTGTCCGGGCTCCACCTTCAGACTCTCTGAGTCGGTCAGTCTGATCCCAGATGATGCTGACCTGGGCTTCACTCTTGGAGGATCACTGCATTATAAACACTTGAAAGAGAGGTATGTAGGGTACTCTGGGAGCCTGGAGTTGCATCCCCATCAGATGGTGTGCTCCTATTGAAAGTGGAGATGCGGGAGAATGGGGAGGATAGGACCGCAAGGAAGGATTAGCAATCAGTCCTTGATATCTTACTAGGTAGATCTCTAGGCCAAAGTATTGGAGCCTCAGCTTCAGCATCAGTCCTTCCAATCAATATTCAGGTTGGCCACCTGATGCGAAGAGCCAGCCTGTTGGAAAAGACTCTGAAGCTGGGAAAGACTGAGGGCAGGAGAAGGTGGTGACAAAGGATGAGATGATTGGATGGCATCACCAACTCAATGGACATAAGTTTGAGCAACTCTGGGAGATAGTGAAGAATAGGGAAGCCTGGTGTGCTGTAGTCCATGGGGTTGCAAAAAGTCAGACATGACTTAGTGACTGAACAACAAAGAAATTAGATATTCTACCTCTTCCACAAAGGATAGGTTTCCACCTATAGGCAACTAAAAATTGGCCTCAAACTAAAAAGGACCCCAGAAAGTACTAACAGTGTGTGAAAGCCACGAAGTGCGCCAAATGCTTGTATCCCCTCCGAAATTCATGTGTTGAAACCCAACCTCAAATGTGATAAAATGAGGAGGAAGGGGCCAGTGGGAAGTGATGAGGTCATGAAGGTGGAACCCCCATGAATGGAATTCGTGCCTTTATAAAGAAGCCCCAGAGAACCTTTGTCCCTTCTGCTACATGAGGACACAGTCAGAAGACGACTGGGTCTATGAACCAGGAAGAGGGCCCTCATCAGACAGGGACTCCATCAGCACAGTGCTCTTAGTGGACTGCTAAGCCTCCAGAACCGTAAGAAATAACTTTCTCTTGTGTATAAGCCACCTAGTCTAAGGTATATTGTTATAGCCGCCTGGATGGACTAAGGCATACCATTAGACATGTGAAAGCATAATCCTGCCACTAGTGAGACGACAGACCACTAAAACTCAAGCCCTTCAGGAAGGAGACTTTGATAACAATACCAGCACACTTAGAGCCTACAGAGACTCTTACAAATACTTATGTGTGTGTGGGCAAGGGAGGAAGAAACAGACCAACATCCATGATGCTGGAAATGGTAATAAAACTGACCATGTTGGGAAAGCCTTTGCTGAGCATGCAGTGACTCTGTTTAGTGACTCTGTTTTACAACTGCCTAACGTCACCAATGGTTTATCTAAGCCTGTGATCATAAAATGTTACAGGAGGTTCCTATATTATTAAAATAGTAAGGCCACTTATAAAATGATTTCTGGATGAAGGTCAGAAAGATGACTGCAGTGTTCCCTGGGTAGAAGTTCAGCTATATATAGACTAAAAGCCAAAGGGAAATGTCACAAGATTCATATTCTGTACCCACGAACGTTGCATTTTGTCCACCAGGGCAGAGTTTAAATGTACCAGGATGGCTAATTCTTTAAAAGGATCCACAGAGCAGATAATTTCGCAGTAACATAGGTGCTCTCTAATTTATGTTTTACATAAACTTGAAGTTTTACATAGTAGGCGTCAGGGGTTTTATCTGCAAAACTGAATGTTTATAAGAGAGTATGTCATTACATTATTTTTTTTTCTGGAACAAATGTGTGTTTAAGGACCAAATATGAGAATAGCATACAGAGGGAAAATGTGGAATCAAATTTATGTAGGTGAAATGATTCGTACATTTCTCTTTTATGTAGGTGAATATTACTGCCCACTTTTTCTGTTACCTCTTTCCCTTTCCCTGTCTTGCAGCTAATCTGACTTGTGTTCCTCTGAATCTTAGGACATTGAGAACACCATAAGTGTGGACATTTTCCCCAAAGTCCTTCATCTTACCTATGGTGGGTTACAGGTAGAGTTAATTTAAGCTCTCACTGGTACATTAATTCAGGGCATCAGAGTTTCATAATCCTCTTTTAAAAGTGCTTATCTTGTACATAAGAACTAGCCTGGAGAGCAAATGATGAGGTGGAAATTATTACACCTAGTTTACAGATGGAAAAACCAGGACAATATAAATAAAAACCTCTGTTTTGAAATGGCATTTGTTCTTTAGAAATATCACCAAAATGGTTCTGGAAAATGTTTTACTACTCATCAGAAAAAAAAAAAAAAGTTAGATCTTTTCTTTTTAATACACACCTAAATAAATTCCAAACAAGAATAAGGAGATTAAGTGTAAAAACTAAAACAGACACTGGAAAAACAAGTGACTATTCACTTGATTTCAGAAAGGGGTTGAATTTTCTAACAAGAACTATAACGGAAATCACATTTGATGAAGTATCAAAAGTTCTGTCCATCTAAAAAATGAACAAAATAAGGAGTTAAAAGACAAATTTAAGGAAATATTTGCAACATACATGAAGAGATGGTATACTATAAAAAGAAATTGTAAAAATCAATTAAATTTAGCAAAATGATCAAACAACCTGGAGAATTCACAAAAGGAGAAATGCGAATAGTAAGTACACATATGAAAATGTTTGACTGCCTTATTTATGAAAAGCGTATGAGAACAATCTCACAATTGTGCATACTGAACTAGCAAAGATGTTTTAAAGATGCAATATCCTTGCTAACGAGGGGAGTGGAGTCGGTGTACACACACACAGGTGTCCCTCAGCGTCCTCAGGGAATTGGTTCCACCATCCCCACAATACGAAAATCCACAGGTGCTAAAGACCCTGGTATAAAACTGCACGGTGCAGTCTGGTCTCATATCTGTGGATTCTGTGTCCATGGATACAGAGGGTCGACTGTACTATACAGCCTACAAGACTTTGTGGGCAACCAGCAGAAAGTACAGCAGGGCTTCCCTGGTAGCTCAGCTGGTAAAAAATCCGCCTGCAATGCAGAAGACCCCAGTTTGATTCCTAGATCAGGAAGATCCCCTGGAAAAGGGATAGGCTACCCATTCCAGTATTCTTGGGCTTCCCTGGTGGCTCAGATGATAAAGAATCCGCCTGCAATGCAGGAGACCTGGGTTTGATCCCTGGGTTGGGAAGATCCCCTGGAGAAGGCATGGAAACCCACTCCAGTATTCCTGCCTGGAGAATTCCACGGACAGAGGAGCCTGGAAGGCTACAGTCCATGGGGTCACAAAGAGTCAGATACAACTGAGCGATTAAGCACAGCATATCAGTAAATATTAAGTGCCTTAAAGGTGACTATTATTTTTTTTTCTCCTGGCTCCCCTGGTCTTATATCTTGTTTCACAGTTTTATTAGGGTACAATTGGTATACCATGAACTGTATATGTTTTAAATAATTTGAAAATTTTGATATACACACACATTCATAAAACTATCAGCACAGTCAAGCAATGATGCCTAAATGTCTCTTTGTACGCTTTATAATCTGCTCTGTTCTATCTCTAAGCAAAGACTGCTATGCTGTCATCATAGATTAGTTTACATCTTTTAGAATTTTACATACATTAATAGTACAATACATCCTTTTTTTCTCTCTCTACATATTCACTCAAGACCATGATTATGAGATTTATCCATGTTGTTGCATCTAATTAATTCCTTTCTCTGCTGAGTAGTATTCTACTTATGGATATACCATAATTTATTCATTCACCTGTCAACTGGCATAACACTGTCCATTATATATTCTAAGGAAATAATAAGATCCGTTCAAAGATTTATGTGTAGGAATATATATTACAGCATTATTTACATTATCAAAAAATTAGAGGCTATCTAAATGTCCAACTGCCACTGTCTGCTGTCACTTTGCTTGTTTAATCTATACGTTGGTCATATCATGAGAAATGCTGGGCTGGATGAGTTACAAGCCAGAATCAAGATAGGTGGGAGAAACATCAACAACCTCAGATATGCGGATGACACCACTCTAATGGCAGAAAGCTAAGCGGAACTAAAGAGCCTCTTGATTAGAGTGAAGGAAGAGAGTGAAAGAGCTGGCTTAAGACTAAATATTAAAAGAAAAACTAAGATCATGGCACCTGGCCCCATTACTGCATGGTAAATAGAGAGGGAAAAGGTGGAAGTAGTGACAGGTTTCCTCTTCTTGGGCTCCAAAATCACTGCAGATGGTGACTGCAGCCATGAAATCAGGGGACGATTTCTTCTTGGCAGAAAAGCGATGGCAAACCTAGACAGTGATTTGAAAAGCAGAGACGTTACTCGGCCGAGAAAGGCCTGTGTAGTCAAGACTACGGTCTTCCCAGTGGTCTCATACGGTTGTGAGAGCTGGACCATAAAGAAGGCAGAACGCCAAAGAATTGATGCCTTCGAACTGTGGCGCTGGAGAAGACTCCTGAAAGTCCCTAGACAGCAAGGAGATCAAAAGAGTCAATCTTAAGAAAGATCAACCCTGAATATTCACTGGAAGGGCTGATGTCGAAGCTGAAGCTCCAGTATTTCGGTCACCTGATGCAAACAGCTGATTCATTGGAAAAGTCCCTGATGCTGGAAAGATTGAGGGCAGAAGGAGAAGAGGGCAGCAGAGGATGAGATGGTTGGACAGCATCACCGATGCAATGAACATGACCTTGGACAAACTCCAGGAGACGGTGAGAGACAGGGAGGCCTGGCGTACTGCAGTCCATGGGATCGCAGAGTCAGACATGACTGGGCAGCTGAACGACAACAATGTCCAACAGTAAGAGATAAATGAAGCAATTATAATCCATCCATTCAAACAAAGGGCTCCCCAGGTGGCTCAGTGGTAAAGAGTATGCCTGCCAAGCAAGAGGTGCAGGTTTGATCCCTGGGTCAGGAAGATCCCCTGGAGAAAGAAATGGCAAGCCACTCTACTATTCTTGCCTGGAAAATTCCATGATCAGAGGAGCCTGGTGGGCTACAGTCCACGGGGTCACAAAGAGTCAGATACAACTAAGCAAGTAAATAGCAGTAGTAACATTCAAAGAAAAAGCAGAAACTGCACATCTTCAGAGAATTCTTAACATAGAAAAAGCCTTCATGTATAATGTTAACTTTTTAAAAAGGGATATAAAATCCATTATCTTAATTTTGTAAAATGAAATAATTGAAGTACTAGAAGAAAGCAGGGGCAAATTCCATTGTAACACGTAGTGAGGAAGGTTTTTTAATATTAAAAATCCAGAAGCAAAGAGAAAGAAGAAAAGATTGATAAAAAATCTTTCACCAAATGATGTATAAAGTCAAGATACACCTGATAAATTTGCAGTGTATTTATCGCACATAAATGGATAATGTCCCTAATATGTAAAGACCTCTTTAAAATTAAGGAAAGAAAACCAAAAACTAGGTAGAAAAAGGATAAAAGACACTGACAGTTCATCAAAAAAAGAAAAAACTAAACATAGCCTAAACAGGTGAAAAATGTTCAGTTCAGTCGCTCAGTCCTGTCCGACTCTGCGGAAAAATGTTCAACCCACTCATAATTAGGGAGATGCAAATGACGACTTCACTGAGGTGCCATCTCTCACTTATCACTTTGGCAACACTTAGCAAGCATGACTACACATTCTACTAAAGAAACCAAGAGAAATCACCTCGTATGAGAATACCCGATAGGAATGGACACTCGTGCAGCACCTCTGGCCGGGATCGCAGCAGTGTCAAATCACTGCACACTTAAAACCACTTTTTATCCAGCAAGTCTACGTTTAAGAATTTACCCCGAATACAGAACCCCAGCAAAATGAAAATCACATTCATGGCAGCACTGTTTGTAAGTTCAAAATACTGGCAACAACCTGAGCCCCTGGCTGTGAGAGGTTATGGTACGCTGGTACATACCATACAATCAGCCATGGTATGTTGGTACAATGGAGTGCTTTGCACCTGTGAAAAAGCGTGAGTGTCTCTATGAATTGATATGGAGTGATTTCTGTTAAACAGAAAACAGTGTGCAAATGAGTATCTATTGTATGTTACTTTTTGTATAACAAAAAAAGTGGGAGGAATAAGAAAGTACATTTGCTTATTTTTGCAAAAGGAATCCTAGAAAGAGAGACTAGAAATCATCGAGCTTGGAAACTTTCAGGGCAGGTGGATGGGAACAGGGTAGAATGGATGAGGAAGTGATACTCTTGAGTAACCTTTTTGTATAGTTTTGACTTTTTAGAACCATGTCTGTGTCACATACTCAACAAATACACAAATGCATTAATTAATAATTAGAATCTAGGAGGATGTGGAATAAAAACTGCAAATAGAATGTCAGCACAAGCCACCCTAATAATATCTAAAATAGCCACCACATAAGAAAGAGAGCTTGGGGAACCATCCAAGTAATTTTTGAACACAGTAGTTTGATTTTATATCCTGAGGCTAAAGACAAAAACTAGAAGCAATTATTGTAGTGAGGAAGTTTGTTGTTCACAGTGCTGTATGTTAGCAATTCTGAAATGATTTTTTGTATATTCTTGAATTGAGCAAAGGGATCCAGATTTTACCATTAGGGAAGGGAGCTACAAATACACCAAGGGCAAAGTTGGGATGTGTCCTGTGGTGTTGAATTGGAACTGGATGTGTGAGAATAAACACGTGGTTTTTAAATATATAAACACTGAAATTAATATGACTCTCAGGACACAAAGCACAAATTCCCAGCTCTGTTTGCCAAATATGTTGGAGAGCAGTGCCATCCCAAAAGCAATGAATGCATTTACTGGCAAGATCTGGTGCCTGAATACCATCCTCCACTAAAAGGAACGATTTTCCTGGGGAACCAGCTGATCCCAGGGCTGCTGGAGCATCTTGATGTGCAAACAGGTAAGCTCAACAGATGATGGGCCATCTTCAGAAAGATGGAGCCACACTGAAGGGGCTCCCTTGACCGCCTGTGGGGCCGTTTGGGCATCAAATAAATCAAGACAGCAGCAAATGATAAGCCAGACTCACGAGAATCTCTGAGTTTCTTGCTCTTCCCGTGTTTACATCTTATACTGACATAAATAAGGGAACAAGTAAGTAAGTGGGGAGGAAAAAAGTGCTCCCTGCCAGTAGAAAACCAACTAACAAATAAATAAGGGTTTGATGGAATTAGAAAATGGCTACATGGTCACCATCATAATAATACTGAATTCAGGCAAGAACATCAAGGATTGTAGAAGTAGTACGTAAACATTGTAAGATTAATACAATTGTTATATAGTATTAAAGTTATCTCCCTGCAAGATATTCTTTAATTGCAAAGGATAAAATGGTATCATTTATGACAGAGCATGTGGGCAGATACCACTTTAACCGACTGACCGAGGTTAATATTATTGGCATGTGTCAAAACCACGGCACACGCCCTGATAAGGTGCCAGGGGGAGACCTCCACTCACTTCGGTGCATCCCTGCAGAAGCTGTGTAGCAGGAATGTCACCACGAGGAAGCATCAACACAACCAAACCTCTCTCTCAGGGAAATGGGCCCATGTTCTACAAAGATGTCAAAGCCGGACAAAAGCCTGAAGAACCACCCAGACAGAAAGACACCCAAGAGACTAGATGCCGTAAGTGATGTGAGACTGGATCCTGGACTAGAATTTTTTTCTTCTTTTGCTAAATGAGCAATAAGGAGACAACTGGCGAAATTCTGTAGATTGAGTAATACAATATATCACGGTTAATTTTCTGATTTTGTTAAGCCTAGTGTAGGTATCTATAAAACTGGTATTGTTTTTAGGAAATATATGCAGATATTTTTTAGAGGCCATCAGTTTGCAATGTGTCATCAGATGGTGCAGGAAAAAAATATACATATGAGAGACGGGGGGAAGCAAATGTGATAAAAATGTTAATATTGGTGGAATCTGGGTGAATGGCATTTTGGAATTCTTTATACTATTTTTATAACTTTTCTGTAAACCTGAAACTATTTCAAAATAAATGGTAGAGATTAGTGAGGGGGGGGTGGAAAGGAAAAAATATCTTCTTTTTCAACCTCTCTCTCCCTTTCTTCTGTATCTCTGTGACTCTCTCTGCAAACCCACCCACAGAAACATGTCTGAAGGAAATGTAGCAAACCTGTTAACAGTATTTATATCTAGATGGTGGGACACTACATTTAAAGTTAATCTTCTTGCAAAGGCAGCAAAAGCAAAAAGTCAACAAGTGGAACTACATTAATCTAAAACGCTTCTGCACCAAAGGAAACCAAATGATTAGGAAACAGCGAAGTGAAAAGGCTACCTACCAAATGGGAGAAAGTATTCACAGGTCATATATCTGATAAGGGATTAATTTCCAAAATCTATTAAGAAATCATGCAACTCAGTAGCAAAAATCAAATAATCTGATTAAAAGTTGAGTAGAGGATCTGAACATTTTTCCAAAGAAGACATACAAGTGGCTGAAGGGTCCGTGAAAAGTGCACAACATCGCTAGTTATTAGAGAAATGCAAATCAGAATCACAATCAGACACCACGTCAACTGTCAGAATGGCTATCTTAAAAAAGACAAGACATAACAAGAGCTGGCGAGGCCATGGAGCAAAAGGTAACCCCTGTGCACTGTTGGTGGGAATGTAAATTGGTGCAGCCACTATGGAAAAAAACAGTTATGAATGTTCTTCGAAAAATTAAAAATGACCATATGATCAAGCAATTCCACTCCTGAGTATTTATCCAAAGAAAAACACTAATCAGAGAAGATATATTCACCCCTAAGTTCACTGCAGTATTATATACAACAGTCAAGATACGTGAGCAACCTCAGTGTCTACTGACGGATAGATAAGAAAAAGCGAAATATACATATATCTGTGTATTATGTGTATGTATGCATATGTATGGGTGTATATATATGTATGTGTATGCAGAGGAATATTATCTAGCCTTAATGAAGAAGGAAATCCTGCCATTTGTGACAACATGGATGAACCCTGAACATTATACAAAGTGAAGTCCAACAAAGAGAAATATGTATGTTCTCATTTATATGCAGAATCTAAAAAAAACACAAAAAACCTCAGAAAAACAGAGAATATTATAGTGAATGCCAAGGGGGTGCGGGAAATGCAGAGATGTTGGTCAAAAGGTCTAAACGTCCAGTCATAAGGTGAATAAGCTCCAGGGGTCTGATGCAGAGCATGGTGACGAAAATTAACAACACTGATTGTGTTCTTGAAAGTTGCTGAGCGTAGATCTTAAATGTTCTCACCATAACAACAACAAGGTAATGATGTGAAGGTTGCAACTGACCTAACTGTAAACTGCGCCATTTCTTGTTGTTCAGTCACCAAGTCACATCTGGCTCTCCGCGACCCTGTGGACTGCAGCACGCCAGGCCTCCCTGTCGTTCACCATCACCAAATCTACACCTTAAACGTGGACCATGTTATATGTCAATCATATCTCAATAAAGCTGGGGGGAATAGAAAAAATAATAGAGTAAAATTAATCTTGTTTATGCTTTTATGTTTTACACATACTCAGCCGTGTGTATTTGTTCTTACAGAACATTAGCGATTTTAGAAAACGCCAGCAAGGGCTGGGGCCCCTGGTCCGCCCTCCTACCTTGCGGGAGTCGGCTGTTGGCACTATCACTAACTCTCCCAACGTGGTTACACCCATCTGGGCTCTGCCAGCAGCTGCGGAAACGCCAAAATAGTCCTCAGTGGGGTCTTGATCGTGAGACAGCTGTGGTCTCAAATGACTGGGAGTGTCACGTGATTCTCCCCGGAGGCCAGGATGATACTGGATGACAGAAGAAATGCTAAATACGGCAACGTGCACGCTCTTTAGGACAGAAATGCCCTGTTCGCTTTCTGGGGGCAGCAGAGTTCCAGAGCGATGAACTTGGCGTTCATCTGCACAGTTCACGTGTCACTGATTTTTTTAAGCAAATTATTATTTATTGCCAATTTCTAGAACATGCCATCTCAATCTTTGAGTTCCCTGGAAAAACTACTCAAATTCTTCCCCTGTTAAAGTTTTTAAAATAAATTAAAAGCATTTCTCACAGTGTTGGGCATACATAATAGCTAAGAAATGTTCCTTTAATGAGCTAATTGAAAAATAAATTGAAAAGTTGCGAGTGACTGGTGTGAGGAGAGAACTCTGCAGTCTGGGTTTTAAAGTCTGGATTATGCAATAGGTTGGACAGTTTCTGGCCAACTTGTTTAGCAGTTTTCCAGTTTCTGCCAGTTGGAGGGGACTCCAGTGGGTCACAGCGTTTTCCTGACTCCAGGCAGGGAACTGTCGACATGTCGGAGTGTAGGCTGCTCGCCAACATTCCCCAGAAGAGCTTCCACAGCTCAATGCCAAAGGACAGTCTAAGTTCAATACCACTGAAAATTTGGTCTTCACAGATCAAACTCTTCATACCACGAAGCTGGGTCTTCATTTGTGATTTCAGAGAAAGTCACGTGTTCAATTACTCGAGATTCCTTTCATTCCCCTTCTGTCACTGTGAGATCAGTCTCTGAATTTATTCACAAAGGCTGCCACCATTCGAGTACGGAGACAAATTCTTAACCCCTCATTAGGGGAGTTAGATGTGGGTTTTCTATTAACTCCATTTCTGAGCAACCTCTCAGCTTGACAGGGACAACCCAAGATATACTCTTTGGTAAAATGGCGTGCTCTTTGGGAAAACTCAACTTATTCTCTGATTATTTACAAAATGCTTAAGACATCAAGATAGTCTTTCAAACTAAACTTTGGAAATTTTAACTTCCCAAATGTTAAAAAAAAAGAGACGTATGACAGTAAGCATTATTCTGTTTTGAAATGTGGCATTATATTTAATATCTTTTTGAAAATAAATGGAAATCATGATGTGAAATTATATGTAAAGATCTAACCTGGCTCAAGACACCCGAGACACTTATGTTTTTCTTTCCAAAAAGTTGCTTTACTTTGGAAAATTGCTTTAGCTTCTCTGGGAATTGTGTCCCTACCTATAAAATAAAATTTCAGAGATTTCTTGCAAAACTTATATTCAATAATTCTCAAAAGGCTGGCCATAAGTTGTCTTAACCAATACTATATCTCTTTATTGACTATAAAGTGTCATAGACGCTGAAGTATTATTATTGTGGTTGGACACAGGATCAATGAGCTTTTAAACTGATGTTGAACAGGAGCAGAGTTATAAGTGGAAGATCCATCAGCACCCCCTGCTTCCAGTTAACCTCTGAAGAATTCAGGATTTCTCCATTTAGGCTTTTAGTTCCTAGGTCTAGGTTTTCAGCAGAACAGGCTGATTTGATGTGTATACGCTATTAAATACTTTTTTGGCCTTTTTGTGACTCTGGATGTGGGTATCTGAATGTGTGGATTTTTTGGCCACAATCAACAACAATGGAATCTTCTTGGATATTATGCTGTAATGTTGGAAAGCAATAGATTAAAAAATTAAATCACACAAACCGAAAAAAAAAAAAAAGATCTAACACGATTGGAAAATATATAGCTTTAGGGTCTTAGAATTCAAATGTATCTCTGCTGTTGGCATCAACATTCCTTCTCTCATGAGTATTCATAATCTCATCACCTTTCAACAAACAGAATAACCAACCCATAGAGCTATTAATATTTACCCTGGGTTGGGAAGATCTCCTGGAGTGGGAAATGGCTACCCACTCTGGTATTCTTGCCTGGAAAATTCCATGGGCAGAGAAGTCTGGCAGGCTGTTACAGGCCATGGGGCTGCAAAGGGTCAGACATGCCTGAGTGATTGAACACACACAGCTATTTAAGGTGACATATATGTTGGCTCATTTAATCCTTCCAGTAATCTTATGAAGAAGGTACTGTTACGTTCTCTTTATAGATAAATAAGCACTGAGAGTCAATCGCCTAAGGGATACAGTTAATAAATGGCAGAGCACAGATTCAAAGCCTTGATTCTGACTGTCGAGTATGAGTTTTTAAGTTATTGTATTTTGTTCTGTCTGAATTAACATCAGAGGCAAATTGTAATTTCAAGCTCCTTTTCCTTGACTCCTGGCATCATACATGGGCCAGCTCTCCTTTCCCTCACCCACTGGTATTTGGTAAATGCTTACCATCCAGCTCTCTGAAAAGCTCATATGTAGCATTTGCCAGTTTCCATGGCCAAGTTCCAAGTGGTTAATTTCAAATTACCAAGAGATGTGTAATACAGTCTCATTACCTAATTTATAAAGATAGAATATAACCTCAAAAAGCACAAAGACAGTAAAATGTCAAAAAATAGATAATTAAATTTGGAGTATTTGTTTTAATATAACCTACTTAATTAAACATTTATATAATCTAATTCTAATTTTAAAAAATGTTAATTCCTGAAAATTTAGCAATTGGCTCTCAACAGCCAGTTCTATCAGATACTATATTTTCTGGAAGTATTTTTTAAAGGAAAATTGGGAGAGTGGTGAAATTAAAACACTGGGCTACAATCTCAAGGGTGTCTAATTCTGAGCCCTCCTCCAGATAAATTTTTGGGGTTACCAAATTTGGACTGTGGTGTTGGAGAAGACTCTTGAGAGTCCCTTGGACTGCAAGGAGATCCAACCAGTCCATTCTAAAGGAGATCAGCCCTGGGTGTTCTTTGGAAGGAATGATGCTAAAGCTGAAACTCCAGTACTTTGGCCACCTCATGCGAAGATTTGACTCATTGGAAAAGACTCTGATGCTGGGAGGGATTGGGGGCAGGAGAAAAAGGGGATGAGATGATGAGATGGCTGGATGGCATCACCAACTCAATAGACGTGAGTTTGAGTGAACTCCGGAAGATGGTGATGGACAGGGAAGTCTGGCGTGCTGCGATTCACGGGGTCGCAAAGAGTCGGACACGACCGAGTGACAACTGAACTGAGCTGAACAGAACTGAACTGAAACTCCTCTTCGGGGAGAGCTTAAGGGGTGGGTTTACCTTGGCTTGCGGAGAATTTTGTGGTCTGCTGCGCCATCTGGTGGTTAAAGCTTGCAATTGCTATGCTCCCTGCTGCTATCCTGTTGGCCTGGGTCTGCTGAGAATTTTGTGGTCTGCTGCGCCATCTTGTGGTTACAGCTTGCAATTGCCATGTTCCCTGCAGCTGTCTTTTGCTTCAGGGTGCTAGTCAGATAGGGAAATTCTTTACCCACTAGCATTTTCAACTATTAATTAGTCTTCCAGTGAGTAATTTGACTCTTTTCTCCCATTCTAAGGCCTTTAAGATAAAGTCCCAGGAGTTGGGCCAAAGGCAGGACTTTTGTCCTCCACTGAAATTACCACCCCAACTCCAGAGCAGAGGAGAGATCTCCAGGCCTACCTTATAAATGTTAATCAGGATATATCTAACATCCTAACAAACATCCCGAAGTTCTTGTCACTCTTCCCTAAGAGGCTGACAGGGTCCTCAGATCTTCACGCATTCCATCCTGATATCTCACAGATGCCCAAACTGAAGGCACAACCCTATCATCCATCCCAGAACCCGCTCTCTCCATCATGGACCCCATCTCATGACATACATTTAAGATAATAAAAGTGTACAGGTGAGAGAGACGGGATCTGAAGGTCACCTTTTGGTTGTGCTAATCCACATCACCAGTCTCTTTAGTGTGATTTTAATGTCATTGAACCCTAACCGTATATCGGGGGCAGGTGTCTTCAACCATTCTAACCCCCTTCTTCACTTCTGTATTTCTACTGGGATATTAATTCATTCACACAACTGTTGTCTACTGGGCACACATGTGTGCTGGTCACTTGGCTGGGAGATGTGGCTCAAGGAGACGCAGGGTAAGTCCCTGCACCTGAGGGCTCCCCAGGGTTGCGGTGGAGGCGAAGGATTATATTTGGAAGCATCAGTGAAGCAGCATCTGTGCGTTCCAGGGAACAAAAGCAATTGACTGGAAGCAGGAGGACCAGGGACAGCTTCCCGGCGGAGTATCTAAGGTGACCTTGAAGTATGTATAGACTCTGGACAGACGGAGAAGACAGGGAAAGAGGAATCAAGGCCTGAAAGCATAGACTGGAGGATTTTCAAAGGAACAAGCAGGGCACTTTGGCCAGAGGAAAGAATGTCCATGAGGCAGAAACAATGAGCCACAACACGAAACCAGGCTGGGGACCGCCCTGAATGGTCTCCATTACCACGCGGGAAATGGACTGCGTGTGGGGGTAATAAAATGTGAGCCTTTCAGTGTTCTTGAGCAAAGGAGAGAATCAGATCCACGGCTAAAGGAGTTGTCTGTTCAAGCTTTGCTGGGCACAGGTGCCAAATGTGGGCTTATTTTCTGCCAGGACACAGGACAATTCAAGCTCGCAGTCTAAAAATGATAAAGACGTGGACATTTTTAGCAAGAGAGGAAGAGCCCTGCTCACTACACTAGCCACTTCTGGCGAGTCTTGTCCCACAGAATGAACAAACTGTGTGTCAATAAAAGAGGAGGAAAGGTGATGGAGCAAAGGAAAGCAAAAATACTAAAAAGAAAAATTATCTAAATCACAGAGGAGGAGGAAGTACAGGAAGAAGAACAGATGAGGGGGAGGGGAGGGGAGGTTCTCCCCCACAGTGTGAGAAATGACAGGTCTTGAACTTGGGCAGCAGGAATGATAAGACGGAATCTGCAGGAGAAGAGCTGATGGCTTTCACTGCTGTGGAGCCTGGGAGCTAGAGAATTTCAAAAGACTCAGAGAGCATTGCTAGAAAAGTG
Source organism: Bos grunniens (assembly GCF_055505025.1). Classification (NCBI taxonomy): domain Eukaryota; kingdom Metazoa; phylum Chordata; class Mammalia; order Artiodactyla; family Bovidae; genus Bos; species Bos grunniens. The sequence continues at coordinate 26,503,342 of NC_141191.1, read as the reverse complement.
ATTTGATAAAATACCATGCAAGATTTAAATGTTCTTACCTATGGATCTAATCATTTTGCTTCTAGGAGTTTATTTCCAAATAATCACAAATGAGCATAAAAACGTGTGTAAAAGATGCTCATCACAGTAGAGGTGTAGCAGAAAATAACTTGAAACAACCAGAGAAGATACACACATTTTGATACATTTAGAAGAGGGATATATTTTAAAAAATCATGTTTATCAAGAATGTTTAATGACCTGGTTAATGCTTTTGATAAATGTAATTATGTTAAGTTTTTTAAAACCTGGATTCACAGTGTAGAGTATGAGTCTAGGATTTCCCTGGTGATCCGCTGGTTAAGATTCCACACTTCTATTGCAAGGGTGCATGGGTTCGATCCCTGGATGGGAAACTAAGGTCTGATATACCACACAGTGTGGCCAAAAAAAATAAAACAAAAACTTCATGTGTATAGAAAGAGAAGAAAATAAACGCAAGAAAATATTAATATTAACTCTGGCTATTTCCAAATAGTAAGATTACAGACCAGTTCTTCTTTATACTTTACCAAGCTTAAAATATAAAAAGGAAATAATTGGCCTTTCTGGCCTAAGTTATTATACTTATAAAAAGGCTTGTCCAAGATTTAGACTTGAATAGTTTATTACAAAAGCACAATGACATTTTAAAATATGAAAAATTCAGAATCAACAAAAATGAGAATTTTAATTTTTTAATAAAAATTTTATAATGAAAATCCTTCTTTTAATTGCAAAGTTCAACATGACTGTGATTAAACTTTAACATGTGAGCTTCTGGCAGTTAGGGCACAAAGGGAAAACAGAAACAGCATAATTTCTATTGTGATGTATAACTGGGTCTCATTCCAGACCAGCAAGGGAGATACTTAATTTCTAAGCACTGCTTTCTAAATTAAAATCTTTAACAGGCTTGCAACAGGGGAGACTAAGTGATGTAGATGTCCGCACAAACTATGCTATTTTAATAACTGGTACCGTGATGCCCATGTGATTTTCTGTGACGTTTACCAAATCCAAGGGTGTAACAAGAAACCTCAGTGAAGGACCTGTGGGCAAAAGATGAAGCTTCCGATGCTTCATCTAGACCCCCCAAGCATAGAAACGAGATTGCCTAGACAGTATTTCTCCCACATTAACTGTGCTTAAGGAACATGTAGGCTGCTTGTTGAGGTTTCCTAGGTCCCTCTTCCTAAAGACTTCAGCTCAACTGGTTCAGAGCAGAACCTAGGAATCTTCATACTAAACATATTAAACAAACACCCAGATCATACTTGATGCAAGTGGTCATTCACTTCAGAGAAATGTCTCCCCAGAGTGGACTGTTTCCAAGTCCCTTTGGCATCTTGCCTAAACAGCACTTTCCTTAGCAGGCTGTGCTCTTGGCAAGAACTGGTAGTCCTGGAGTTCAGGATCAGTATTTTTTAATCTAGGGGACGACGTACAGTCTTAAGGTCACACAGACTAATCACAGGGCTTCTTGCCAGAGGGTTCTCAGAGCATCTGTTTATAGGCAAACGCCTTTCCTCTGTTCAGTTCAGTCATGTCCGACGCTTTGCGACCCCATGGACTTCAGCAGGCCAGGCTTCCCGGAGCCTGCTCAAACTCATGTCCAAGTCGGTGATGTTATCCAACCGTCTCATCCTCTGTTGTCGCCTTCTCCTCCCGCCTTCAATCTTTCTGAGCATCAGGGTCTTTTCCAAGGAGTCACTTCTTTGCACCAGGTGGCCAAAGTACTGGAGTTTCAGCTTCAGCATCAGTCCTTCCAATGAATATTCAGGGCTGATCTCCTTTACGATGGACTGGTTGGATCTCCTTGAAATCCAAGGGACTCTCAAGAATCTTCTCCAACACCACAGTTCAAAAGCATCAATTCTTCGGCGCTCAGCTTTCTTTATAGTCCAACTCTCGCATCCATACATGACTACTGGAAAAACTACAGCTTTGACTAGATGGACCTTTGTTGGCAAAGTAATGTCTCTGCTTTTTAATATGCTATCTAGGTTGGTCATAGATTTTCTTCCAAGGATCAAGTGTCTTTTAATTTCCTGGCTGCAGTCACCATCTGCAGTGATTTTGGAGCCCCCCAAATAAAGTCTGTTACTTTTCCTACTGTTTCACCATCTATTTGCCATGAAGTGATGGGACCAGATGTCATGATTTTCATTTTTTGAATGTTGAATTCAGCTTTTTCACTCTCCTCTTTCACTTTCATTAAGAGGCTCTTTAGTTATTCTTCACTTTCTGCCATAAGGGTGGCATCATTTGCATATTTGAGGTTATTGATATTTCTCCCGGCAATCTTGATTCCAGCTTGTGCTTCATCCAGCCCAGCATTTTGCATGATGTACTCTGCATAGAAGTTAAATAAGCAGAGTGACAATATACAGCCTTGACGTACTCCTTTCCCAGTTTGGAACCAGTCTGTTGTTCCATGTCCAGTTCTAATTGTTGCTTATTGACCTGCATACACATTTCTCAGGTAAGGTGGTCTGGTATTCACATCTTTTGAAGAATTTTCCACAGTTTGTTGTTATCTACACAGTCAAAGGCTTTGGTGTAATCAGTAAAGCAGAAGTAGATGTTTTTCTGGAACTCTCTTGCTTTCTCGATGATCCAGCGGATGTTGGCAATTTGATCTCTGGTTCCTCTGCCATTTCTAGAACCAGCTTGAACATCTGGAAGTTCACAGCTCACATACTGTTGAAGCTCTTCGTCTGTTCAGTTCAGTGGCTCAGTTGTATCTGACTCTGCGACCCCAAGGACTGTAGCACGCCAGGCTTCCCTGTCCATCACCAACCTGAAGTTTACTCAAACTCATGTCCACTGAGTTGGTGATGCCATCCAACCATCTCATCCTCTGTCATCCCCTTCTCCTCCCGCCTTCAATCTTTCCCAGCAGCAGGGGCTTTTCAGGTGAGTCTGTACTCTGTATTCCTTTCCTCTGCACTGTCGCTAAAGTCCTTCTGCAGTGGCGGTTCAGGGCCACCAGGGGGCTTCTCTTCCCAACCAGCCTTCCCCACCCTGCCCTCTAGTGTGATGTCTTTGAATGTTCATTGTTTTGAGTGTTAAAACCTCCCCAGGACAAGAAAAAGGTCAGTTTTATAAAGCACTCCAATGCTGAGGAATATAAAACACTCTAGTACCCAGGTAACAAATGTTTTTGCAAGTGAGGTACAAAATGAAGAAGGACCCAATTGATTTGCCAGATGATAGATGATTGGAAATGACTTTTATGATAGATCGCGCTGTGTGCGTGTGCTAAGTTGCTTGTTATATCACTCCAAAGGAATGTAAAGACTTGAATAACATTGTAGCAACAACATAGCTTTCATTTCACTTATTTATATGAATATCATTTCTCATCACTTAAATCTTTCATAAGAAAAAATAGGAAGAAACTGGATGCTGAACCTGGCCTAATTCGAACTAAATTTAATCTATGGATACACAAACTTAGTAAGTAAAGTCCACATTCACTTAATTAAATGATGTACTTCTGATGCAATTTCACTTATGCTTAATATTTATCACAATTTGAAAGATATTTATGCTATTTTGATTAAAATTGTATACCACTAGCTATAAAGACAATCCAAAAAAGAAATTTTTAGCATTTAGAGGTTAATTAATTCAGTTCACTTCAGTCACTCAGTCTTGTCTGACTCTTTGAGACCCCATGGACTGCAGCACACCAGGCTTCCCTGTCCATCACCAACTCCCGGAGCTTACTCAAATTCATGTCCACAGAGTTGGTGATGCCATCCAACCATCTCATCCTCTGTTATCATCCCCTTCTCCTCCCACCTTCAATGAGCATAGAGGTCAATGAGCATAGAGATAAAAAAGAGAAAATATTGTGAACAATTATTTGCCAGCAAATTTGACAACCTAGAAGAAATGGACAAGTTTCTAGAATCCTACTGCCCACCAAAACCAAACCAAGAAGAAACAAATAATTTGAATAGACTGGTCACTAGAAGTGAAAATAGAATCTGTAACACACACACACACACTCCTTACAAGCACAAGTCCTAGACCCGATGGCTGCACAGGAGAATTCTACCAAACATACAAAGAAGAACTTCTACCAGTTCTTCCCAAACTCTTCCAACGGATTAAAGAGGAGGCAACACCCCCAGAGGCATTCTATGATGTCACCATCACCTGATACCCAAACCAGACAAAGATGTCACCAGACAAGAAAAGTACAAGCCAATAATCTTTGATGAATATAGATGTAAAAATTCTCAACAAAATATTAGACCCAACAACACACACATACAAGTCATACGTCATGAATAAGCTGGATTCATCCCAAGTTCATAAGGACGGTTCCACATAAGCAAATCAAAGAATGTGATACACCACGTGAAGACTGGACAAAAACCACATGATCCTCTCAACAGATGCAGAAAAAGCTTTGATAAAATTCAACATCCATCCATGATAACAACTCTCATCAAAATGGATAGAGGCAGGATGTCTCAACATCACAGAATCCTATGTATGACAAACTCAAAGCCAATATAATTCTCAAAGCCTTGCCACTAAAATCTGGAATAAGACAAGGATGCCCACTCTGATCACTTGTGTTCAACATGGTATTGGAAGTCCTAACCACAGCAATCAGACAAAGAAAGAAAAGCCATCCAAACTGGGAGGGAAGAGATAAAACTGTCATTATGTGAAGATGACATTATTTCTAATATATAGAAAACCCTAAAGACGCCACATAGAAACTGCTGGAACTGAAAAACCAATTCTGCAAGGTAGCAGGACACAAGATTAACATACAGAAACTGGCCACATTTTTTACACTAACAATGAAATATCAGAAACAGAATGTAATAAAAACTTTTTAAAATCTTTTTAAACACTTTTAAAACTTTTAATCACTTTTAAAACACTTTTTAAAAATCATACCACAAAAAAAATCCACTTTTGGGAGAAAATAAAAAAAAAAAAAAGAATAAACCTGACCAAGGAGGTGAAAGACTTAAATGCTGAAAACGATGAAACAATAATAGAGAAATCTGAAGATGATTCAAAGAAATGGAAAGATATTCCAAGCTCTTTGACTGGAAAGAGTTAATACTGTTAAAATGGGTCATACTACCCAAAGCAATCTACAGATTTAACATGATCCCTATTGAATTACCCATGACGTTTTCACAGAACTAGGACAAATAATCCTTAAATTTATATGGAACCATAACAACCAAAACAATACTGAGGGAAAAAAATAAAGCAGGAGGCATAACCCTTCCAGACTTAAGACGTTACGAAGCTACAGGAATCAAAATGGCACAATATTGACCATTGACAAAAACAGACATATGAATGAATGGTACAAAATAGACCAGAAAAAAACCCACACATCAACAGTCAATTAATCTTCAGCAAAGGGAGCAAGAATACACAATGGGAAAAAGACAGTCCCTTCACCAAAGGGGGCTGGGAAAGTTGGACATCCAATGCAAATCAGTGAAGGAGAACACACCCTCACACCATACACAGAAATAAACTCAAAATGCCTTAAAGATTTAAACATAAGACATGATACCATAAAACTCCCAGAAGAGAACATAAGCAAAACATTCTCTGACAAAAATCATACCAATGTTTCCTTAGGTCAATCTCCCAAGACTATAGAAATAAAAGCAAAAAATAAACAAGACCTAATCAAGCTTTTGCAGAGCAAAGGAAACCATAAACAGAATGCAAAGACAACCTACAGACCAGGAGAAAATATTTGCAAATGACTCGACCAACAAGGGCTTACTTTCTGCAAATACAACCAGCTATGGCTGCAGTCCAAGGGGTCACTGAGGGTCAGACACGACTGAGCGACTTCACTTTCACTTTTCACTTTCATGCATTGGAGAAGGAAATGGCAACCCACTCCAGTGTTCTTGCCTGGAGAATCCCAGTGACAGGGGAGCCTGGTGGGCTGCCGTCTATGGGGTCACACAGAGTCAGACACGACTGAAGTGACTTAGCATAGCATAGCATACAACTCAACAACAGAAACACAAGTAACTCAGTTGACAAATGGGCAGAAGAGCTAGACATTTCTCCAAAGAAGACACACAGATGGTCAACAGACACATGAAAAGATGCTCACCATTGCTAATTATTAGAAGAAGGCAAATCAAAACTACCATGAGGTGCTGCCTCACGCTGGTCAGGACGGCCATCAGGAAAAAGCCCACAAGTAAATCCTTGGGAAGATGTGGAGTGAAGGGTGCTGTCCTCCACTGTCGGTGTATATGTATGTTGGCACAGTCCCTACGGAAACCAGTGGGGAGGTACCTAAAAAACTAAAAACAGAGCTGCCATATGATCCAGCAATCCCACTCCTAGGCATGTATCAGATAAAACTGTAGTTCAAAAGGTACATGCGCCCCTACGTTCAGAGCAGTGCTACTCACAATAGCCAAGACAGAGAAATGGGCTAAACGTCCACTGACGGTCAAACGGATAAAAAAGATGCGGGGTGTGTGTGTACATGTACACATGGACTGCTGCTGCTGCTAAGGCGCTTCAGTCGTGTCCGACTCTGTGCGATCCCAGAGATGGCAGCCCACCAGGCTCCCCCGTCCCTGGGATTCTCCAGGCAAGAACACTGGAGTGGGTTGCCATTTCCTTCTCCAATGCAGGAAAATGAAAAGTGAAAGTGAAGTCGCTCAGTTGTGTCTGACTCTTCACGACCCCATGGACTGCAGCCTACCAGGCTCCTCTGTTTATGGGATTTTCCAGGCAAGAGTACTGGAGTGGGGTGCCATTGCCTTCTCTGTATGGAATACTACACATTCATAAAAAACAAAAACAATTCCATTTGATGCAACATATGGAACTATAGATTATCAAATTAAGTGAAGTCAGAAAGGGAAAGACAAATACCATATGATATATTACAAACTTCAGGCTCAAACTGAAGAAAGTAGGGAAAACCACTGGGCCATTCATGTATGGCTTAAATAAAATCCCTTATGATTACATAGTGGAGGTAATGAATAGATTCAAAGGATTAGATCTGGTAGACAGAGTGCCTGAAGAACTATGGACTGAGGTTCATAACACTGTACAGGAGGCAGTGAACAAAACCATCCACGAGACAGGAAATGCAACAAGGCAAAATGGTTGTCTGAGGAGGCCTTACAAATACCTGAGAAAAGATGAGAAGCAAAAGGCAAAGGAGCAAAGGAAAGATATACCCATCTGAATGCAGAATTCCAAAGAATAGCAAGGAGAAGAAAGCTTTCCTCAGTGATCAGTGCAAAGAAGTAGAGGAAAACAATAGAATGGGAAAGACTAGAGATCTCTTCAAGAAACCTGGAGATACCAAGGGAACATTTCATGCAGAGATGGGCACAACAAAGACAGAAATGGTATGGACCTAACAGAAGTAGAAGATATTAAGAAGAGATGGCAAGAATACATAGAAGACCTGTACAAAAAAGGTCTTAATGACCCAGATAACCCTGATGGTGTGGTCACTCACCCAGAGCCAGACATCCTGGAGTGCTAAGTCAAGTGGGCCTTAGGAAGCATCACTATGAACAAAGCTAGTGGAGGTGCTGTAGCTCCAGCTGAACTATTTTGAATCCTAAAGTATGATGCTGTTAAAGTGCTGCACTCATTATGTCAGCAAGTTTGGAAAACCCAGCAGTGGCCACAGGACTGCAAAAGGTCAGTTTTTACTTCAATCCCAAAGAAAGGCAATGCTAAAGAATGTGAAACGAGAACTTCCAGATGTACAAGCTGGATTTAGACAATGCACAGAAACCAGAGATCAAGTTGCCAATATCCGCCAGATCACAGAAAAAGGGAATTCCAGAAAAACATTTGCTTCACTGACTACACTAAAGCCTTAGATTGTGTGGATCACAACAAACTGTGGAAAATTCTTCAGAGATGGGAATACCAGACCACCTTACCTGCCTCCTGAGAATTCCGTATGCAGGTCAAGAAGCACCAGTTAGAACAGAACAAGGAACAATAGACTAGTTCCAAACTGGGAAAGGAGTACATCAAGGCTGTATATTGTCACTGTGCTTATTTAACTTTTATGCAAAGTACATCATGTGAAATGCCAGGCTGGACGAAGCACTAGTTGGAATCAAGATTTCAGGGAGACATACCAATAATCTCATGCAGATGACACCACCCTTATGGCAGAAAGCGAAGAAGAACTAAAGAGCCTCTTGATGAAGGTGAAAGAGGAGAGTGAAAAAGCTGGCTTAAAACTCAACATTCAGAAAACTAAGATCATGGCATCCAGTCCCAACACTTCATGGCAAATAGATGAGGAAACAATGGAAACAGTGACAGATTTTATTTTCTTGAGCTCCAAATCACCAAGGACAGTGACTGCAGCCATGAAATTAAAAGACATTTGCTCCTTGGAGGAAAAGCTATGACAAACCCAGACAGCATATTAAAAAGCAGAGACATCATTTTGCTGACAAAGGTCCATATAGTCAAAGATATGGTTCTTCTAGTAGTCAAGCACAGATGTGAGAGTTGGACCATAAAGAAGGCTGAGTGCCAAAAAATTGATGCTTTTGAACTGTGGTGCTGGAGAAGACTCTTGAGAGTCCCTTGGACAGCAAGGAGATCAAACTAGTCAATCTTAAAGGAAATCAACCCTGAATATTCATTGGAAGGGCTGAAGCTGAAGCTCCAATCCTTTGGCCACCTGATGCAAAGAGCCAACTCATTGGAAAAGACCCTGATTTGGGAAATATTGAGGGCATGAGGAGAAGGGCACGACAGAGGATGAGATGGTTGGATGGCATCATCAACTCAATGGACTTTAGTTTGAGCAAATTCAGGGAAACAGTGAAGGATGAGGAAGCCTGGCATGCTGCCATCCATGGCATTGCAAAGAGTCAGACACGGCTTAGTGACTGAACAAACAAAATAATTTACATGGAATCTACAATATGACACAAACGAATTTATGTACAAAACAGAAATGGATTCACAGACAGAGAACAGACTTGTGGTTGCTAAGGGATAAGTGAGGTGAGAGAGGGACAGAGGGGTAGTTTAGGGTTAGTAGATGCAAACTATTATACAGAAAATAGACCACAAGTCCTACTGTATACCACAGGGAACCATATTCAATACCTGATAATAAACCATAATGGAAAAAATATAAAAAGAACATTATATAAATACATATGTATATATATATATGAATCACTTCACTACTCAGCAGAAATTAACACACTGTAAAGCAACTATAATTCAAGTTTTAAAAAAAGCATTGCCAGAGGATAAAATTATGGATGATATGAAATAGAGATGAGGAGAAAAAATGTCAAGTATCTTATAAAAGAAGAGCCTGTGTATATATATGTTTAAAATGGATGCTGATGGCTATCAAATCTCTATAGCATTTGGATTCTATTGAATAGATTAAGAGACTGGTAGGAGTTTCACTGCTAATGTCAATATTTACAAATACATCACAAATGACATCTTGTGTAGCTATTTAACATGCATTCATGCTCTGTCATGTCCAACTCTTTCCAACCCCCTGGACTGTAGCCCACCAGGCTCTCTATCCATGGGATTTCCCAGGCCAGAACACTGGAGTGGCTTGCCATTTCCTACTCCAGAGGATCCTCCTGACCCAGGGATTGCACCTCTGACTCTTGGCAGGCAAATTGTTTTACCACTGAGCCACCGGGGAAGCTATTTAAACGTGATAGAAAATATTGATATCAACTTAACCACATGCAAGAAGTATGTAGCTTTTACCAAATTCTATTCTAGGACTAAAAATGGCTGAGGACCACTCTCTGAATGATCAGGGCAGCATTTCTCTGTGGGCAGGACTTGGATACAGCAGAGGATGGGGTAGGGGATGTGGCTGAAAGCTGCATTTATTTGCATAAGAATTTCATTGTTTTTATATTGCATGTTACAGATCACAAAAACGAGTAAAGCTTTCTAACAGCTGCTTTTAATTCACAGCTTATTCTTATTCTTTTATCACAGCTTACAAAAGGTTAAAAAAGCACCACTTGTCCATATCTCAAGAATATCATCAATAATTTTATGGTGGATTTGTAAGGAATGGAAGATGCTTGAGTCCGTTTTGAAAGGAGATGTACTATGGGAATTTTTTTCACACAGCGTCTATTGATTCACTCCAACAAATGAGCATATGCTTGACGGAGCGTGTAGCTTTCTCCCTGAAACATGACGTAGCTCTTTGTTGAACCACTTCTCACATCTCCGTAATCAGCTGCTCACTCTCCTAGAATTACCTCAGTAACACTCCACAGATCAACCCATTTGGAACAGCAGAATTTTTCTAGCTACACAGCGTGTGTGTGTGTGTGTGTGTGTGTGTGTGTGTGTGTGTTCAGTCATTCAGTTGCTCAGTCGTGTCCAACTCTTTGTGGCCCCATGGACTATAGCTCGCCAGGCTCCTCTGTCCATGGGATTTCCCAGGCAAGAATACTGGAGTGGGTTGCCATTTCCTCCTCCAGGGATCTTCCCAACCCAGGGATCAAACCCACGTCTCCTGCATCACCTGCATCGGCAGGCATTCTTTACCACTGAGCCACATTGGAGGCCCAGTAGAAGCCACAAAATGTGCCCCTAAATCACTGTAGAAGCTAATGCCCTCAACAGTTACTGGACTGAGGGAGAATTCTGCAGGTGCTGGAGATATGTGACTGGAATTTAAGGGAGAAGTTGTGGCTGGAAATTTCAGACTTATCCACAGAAAGGTCACAGAGAGTTGGATAGTATATGTTCTCCAAATCGCACATACAGTCTTTGTGTGTATCTGCTCCACCGAATGCATGCTGACTACAGAACCTTTAACAAGGACTGAAAAAGCATTAATGCAAAACGAAACAGCACCAAAAAGGGGAGCAACAATAAAAACTTCCTGCAATCCCATCACTCACAGGCAGCCACCACGGATATTTTGTCCTGTTTTCTTCTATTTGTCTATGTTTGTAACATTGGAGACTGCAGACTATCTGGATTCATGATGTGGTCTCAAGCCAACACAGATTGACAACCACCCAGGAAACTGAGACGGACCGTGAGGAGACAGCAGAGAAGAGCAGCCAGAGGTATTCCTTAGGCAATGCCTTGACCTTCTAGCTGGAAGAGGAGGGGCCCTGTGCATGGTAAGTCAGGTTCAAGAACAAGAAAAGATCAATCTTCGTATTTCTTCCAAAGGGAGCACATAGATTATCCATGTATGTTATTCTGGCTTGAGGACATAAACTGAGTATAAGAGCTGCTTGCTCAAGTCTGATGAGTCCCACCTGGACAGAGAGTGACACCAGCCCCTTCAGAACTGCTGGGAAGTCAAGGACCAGGACACACCCCTCGGGGTCTCGCATTTGCTCTCCCACCAGGAGCCACCTCGTTTCTGTTAATTTGTCTCTTTTCGGTGAATTGAACTGGGAAATAAAGCAGGTGTGCGGGTATGTCTGTGTGCATGTAGGATGAGGCTTCCTATTGACCTGTAATCTGCCTTAAACACGGAAACACTGTATCATGAACACTACAGACTGTTGTTGCTCAGTCGTGTCTGACTCTTTGTGGCCCCAAGGACTGTAGTCCGCCAGGCTCCTCTGTCCATGGGATTTTCCAGGCAAGACCACTGGAGTGGGTTGTCATTTCCTAACCGAGGGGATCTTCCTGACTCAGGGGTTGAACCTGCATCTTCTGCATTGGCAGGTGGGTTCTTTACCACCAGCACCAGCTGGGAAGCCCATCATGAAAACACTGTCCCAGCACAAAACCACTACCACCACACCCCACCACTCAGCCTACTAATATACACAATATTCTGTTCATGGCTATGCCATACTTAATTTAAAAAAAACTATTTATTGATATCTACTAAGTATAAGTCACTGGCCTGGATAATTTAGAAAGTCCAAAGTTGAAAATACATCACCCCCGAGTTTAGAACTTTCATAGAAATTAGTACGCTATGGATGGAAGCTGTTTTGTTTTACCTTAACAAGGACTCTAGGAGATGGGCAAGGAGAGTGATATGTCTCCGTTGTTTCTATAGGTGGGGATGTGGGCTACAGAGGTTACAACTCCTCTGAGTAACACAGAATTTGTCTTTAGTTTGGTTGGCTCTTTATTTCTGGGCTGAAAAAAAAAATCACTTTCATTCAGAATTTTAAAGGCATGCAGTGTTTTCTTCCTATTAGGGTCACTATTCAGAAATCTGGTCCCATTTGGATTCCTTTTTATCATCTTTGTCCTGGTTAATCTGGAAACCTTTAGATTTGTCTCTTCATCTCCAGCTCTGCAATTTAGAGGGGTGTGGCACATGAGTATTTACTGCCATGGGCAGACAGTGGGTCTGGGATTGGAGACCTAGGTCTTTAGGGCAGCAAGTTTTCTTCTTTTACCACCTCTTTGCACTACTTTCTACACTTTTTTGCACTCTCTTCTTCACCCTCTCCTTTTGGAATTCTGACACTTCTGCTGTTGCCACCCACCGCAATGGTCTTGTAATTTACTCATCTTTCACCTCCTGCTGCTGCTGTTGCTAAGTCGCTTCAGTCGTGTCCGACTCTGTACGACTCCATAGACGGCAGCCCACCAGGCTCCCCCGTCCCTGGGATTCTCCAGGCAAGAACACTGGAGTGGGTTGCCATTTCCTCCTCCAATGCATGAAAGTGAAAAGTGAAAGTGAAGTCGCTCAGTCGTGTCTGACTCTTAGCGACCCCATGGACTGCAGCCTACCAGGCTCCTCCGTCCATGGGATTTTCCAGGCAAGAGTACTGGAGTGGGGTGCCATTGCCTTTTCCTCACCTCCTGTTATCTTCTTAAAAAACTATCCAGGAGATTTTTTCCAACTTTACTTTCAACACTTTCCCTGACTTAGATAAGTTATCAGATTTTTAACTTCCAAAGCTTTTCATGTTCTCTGTTCTTTTAAAAAACATATTTTTCTTGTTTCACATATACACATCTGCTTGTTTCTCTGAGCACATTCATCGTTTTATGGGCTTTTTAAAAAAAAAAATCTGCTTCCTGCATTGTCTCTGCTTCTTCTAAATTTCTGGTTTCCATTTGTCCATTTTGGTCTCTATTTTACTTTTGTTTTAGACCAGCTCCTGAAATATCCAGCAAGCTATGCCTGACCGTTTATGCTGTTGCTAAGTCGCTTCAGTCGTGTCCGACCCTGTGTGACCCCACAGACTGCAGCCCACCAGGCTCCCCTGTCCCTGGGATTCTCCAGGCAAGAACACTGGAGTGGGTTGCCATGTCCTTCTCCAATGCAGGAAAGTGAAAAGAGAAAGGGAAGGCGCTTAGTCGTGTCTGACTCTTAGCAACCCCACGGACTACAGCCTTCCAGGCTCCTCCGTCCCTGAGATTTTCCAGGCAAGAGTACTGGAGTGGGTTGCCATTGCCTTCTCCAGACCATTTTTATGAGTGAGATATATTTCTGAGCTGATTGTAACTTGTGTGTTTTATGAGGCGAGTGTCTGGTGGGCTTTACTGGAGCATGACTAGGAAGGGACCTCACCACTTCACTGGGCAGCATTTCAATGTCAGTGTTCCCTAGAGGAGTCAGTGACCCCCTTTCTTGCCATAAGGGTTAAGTCTGGCTGCAGATGTATGGAGCTGGATTGAGGAAGGGGCTGCATGGAGAGCGTTTTCCTGGTTGCCTATACAGACCTTTCACTTACCCACTTACAATGGCACCTATTGGAGAGATACAGACAACCATCTCTAAAGAAACTTGTGGCTGTTCTTAGGATTTCTTAATAACTTACTAAAATACCAACCGAAGCTGACTGTAGCATGTCTCTTAATTCTCTCATAATCCTGTGACTCAGACGGAAAGCTGCTTGCTCTGTGGCCACTCAGCAGGAAGCTAAGAGTTACCGCTCAATTATCGGGTTGGCCAAAAAATTCCTGTGGCTTTTTAAAGTATGATGTTACAGAGAAACCAGAACAAACTTTTCTGCCAATCCAATAATATTTACACTCTGAGCTACTTAAATTTCAATCACGATATACACCTAAGGGAAAAAAATTCAGTAAAATGCACATCTTACTGACAACAGCTCAAAAACTGTCAACAGCAATTATTTATAACCAGTAAAATTAAAAGTCTAAGGTCACTAGGAGGACACATTTGTGGAGAAATTTTTTTCAGTTTCACAGTGTCAAATACTGGCAAATACAACTAGCCTATCATCTCCTGGCCACTGAAATGAAAAGCTTGAAATGATTACCACTTACAGAGGTTTATTTCATTTAGTTCCCTGAAGCTGAGGATCCGAGTGGTGAAATAATTTGATTATTCTCCTCAATTAAACCTTATGTACTTTTGACAATAGAGATTATTTTTTTTTAATTTTTGGGTATCTCTGCTCTGCAGCAACTGGGGCTTCCTAGGTGGCGCTAGTGGTAAAGAACCTGCCTGCCAATGCAGGAGATGTAAGAGATGCGGATTTGATCCCTGGGTCAGGAAGATCCCCTGGAGGAGGGCATGGAAACCCACTCCAGTATTCTTGCCTGGAGAAGTCCATGGACGGAGGAGTCTGGCGGGCTACAGTCCATGGGGTCGGTCGCAAAGAGTCAGACACGACTGAAGTGACTTAGCACACACACAGCAATTATACCAGATCTTCTGTGTTTTGAAGATGGGCCGCCAAAGTTGAATTTCCAGGCTGGGGAGATGGTGTGAACCCTGGGATTCCTCACTCCGAGGTCATCTCAGAGCCTGGCAAAGGAAGATGCTCCTCCTATGGGTTCATTATCCCACTGCTTTCCCTAACATGTACACGTCTGCCTGAAATTCCTGCACAGGGTACTCACTGTATTCATAGAGCCTTCATATTTGTAAATCCATTGTGCAATTTGCAACATATATAGTACTTAAGGGACATTTTGGCAAGTGTGAGAAGTAGCACTTTTCTAGGCTGTGTCCAGACGGAGACTGCAGTGGCAGCAGAAACTCAGACGTGGAAAAAGCCGGCCTTGTATCACAGCGGGCCCTCTAGTCACTTACTGGGACTGGCAAAACAGACCTGGAAGGCTTTCACAGCCATACCTTTGTGGATTTGACACATCATTTGAAGTTATCCAACCCTGAATATTCATTGGAAGGACTAACGATGAAGCTGAAGCTCCAATACTTTGGCCACCTGATGCAAAGAGCTCACTCCTGGGAAAAGACCCTGATGCTGGGAAAGATTGAAGGCAGGAGAAGAAGGCGACAGAGGATGAGATGGTTGGATGTCATCACCGATTCAATGGACATGAGTTTGAGCAAACTCTAGGAGATGTTGGAAGACAGGGAAGCCCGCTGTGCTTCAGTCCATGGGGTTGCAGAGTCGGACACGATTTGGCGACTATACAACAATCTGTTCGTCAGTATTCATGAAGAGATCTGAGATCACGAATACAAACTCCAGAGAATGATGCACTCATGCTTAAGTTAAAAAAAAAATCAGAAGTCCTTCTCAGCCACAAGGAGTTATCTTGGCTAAGTTTGACACTTAATGAGTGACAGCTTCCAAATGATGGCCTGTGACAGCCGTTGTTCACAGTACTTATGCTGGAACAAACTCTCCCCGTTTGACTGGGTTGCTAAGGAAACCATGCAGACCCTCCCAGGGTAGACAGGAGACAAGGAGGCATCCGATGATTCCTCATCACTTGCAAAGCCATATGGCTCTCCCACAACTGTTATCAGAGTTACTGCTTCTGCACCTCGTTTCATCTGATATTATTCAGTTTGCACATGCCTGACTTATTTTCGGCCATCCCTTAGTTTTTAAAACTTCTGTTGTATCTTATACTTTGTGTCTTTGAAGGAATCTGTTTCACCTAAGACATCTTTTTCATGTCTGGGAAAGGGTTAGTTTACAGTGACCCCCTCTTTCCTTCACTCTCCATGTTGATAATTTGTGTCCTCTCTTTTACTCTTGGTGAATATGGCTAGAGCGGTTTTCTTATTGTTTTATTCTTTTGTTTTGTTTTTTTGCCATGACTCGGGGTTTGCAGGATTTTACTTCTCCAGCCAGCAACTGAATCCAGGCCACTGGCAGTGAAAGCGTCGAATCCTAACCACTAGACTGCCAGATCAGATCAGGTCAGATCAGTTGCTCAATCGTGTCCGACTCTTTGCGACCCCATGAATCGCAGCACGCCAGGCCTCCCCGTCCATCACCAACTCCCGGAGTTCACTCAGACTCACGTCCATCGAGTCAGTGATGCCATCCAGCCATCTCATCCTCTGTCATCCCCTTCTCCTCCTGCCCCCAATCCCTCCCAGCATCAGAGTCTTTTCCAGAGTCAACTCTTCGAATGAGGTGGCCAAAGTACTGGAGTTTCAGCTTTAGCATCATTCTTTTCAAAGAAATCCCAGGGCTGATCTCCTTCAGAATGGACTGGTTGGATCTCCTTGCAGTCCAAGTGACTCTCAAAAGTCTTCTCCAACACCACAGTTCAAAAGTATCAATTCTTCGGTGCTCAGCCTTCTTCACCGTGCAACACACATCCATACATGACCACAGGAAAAACCATAGCCTTGACTAGACGAACCTTTGTTGGCAAAGTAATGTCTCTGCTTTTGAATATGCTATCTAGGTTGGTCATAATTTTCCTTCCAAGGAGTAAGCGTCTTTTAATTTCATGGCTGCAGTCACCATCTGCAGTGCTTTTGGAGCCCAGAAAAATAAAGTCTGACACTGTTTCCCCATCTATTTCCCATGAAGTGGTGGGACCGGATGCCATGATCTTCGTTTTCTGAATGTTGAGCTTTAAGCCAACTTTTTCACTCTCCACTTTCACTTTCATCAAGAGGCTTTTGAGTTCCTCTTCACTTTCTGCCATAAGGGTGGTGTCATCTGCACATGTGAGGTTATTGATATTTCTCCCGGCAATCTTGATTCCAGCTTGTGCTTCTTCCAGTCCAGCGTTTCTCATGATGTACTCTGCATATAAGTTAAATAAACAGGGTGACAATATACAGCCTTGACGAACTCCTTTTCCTATTTGGAACCAGTCTGTTGTTCCATGTCCAGTTCTAACTGTTGCTTCCTGACCTGCATACAGATTTCTCAAGAGGCAGATCAGGTGTTCTGGTATTCCCATCTCTTTCAGAATTTTCCACAGTTTATTGTGATCCACACAGTCAAAGGCTTTGGCATAGTCAATAAAGCAGAAATAGATGTTTTTCTGGAACTCTCTTGCTTTTTCCATGGTCCAGCGGATGTTGGCAATTTGATCTCTGGTTCTTCTGCCTTTTCTAAAACCAGCTTGAACATCAGGAAGGTCACGGTTCACATATTGCTGAAGCCTGGCTTGGAGAATTTTGAGCATTACTTTACTAGCGTGTGAGATGAGTGCAATTGTGTGGTAGTTTGAGCATTCTTTGGCATTGCCTTTCTTTGGGATTGGAATGAAAACTGACCTTTTCCAGTTGTGTGGCCACTGCTGAGTTTTCCAAATTTGCTGGCATATTGAGTGCAGCACCTTCACAGCATCATCTTTCAGGATTTGGAATAGCTCAACTGGAATTCCATCACCTCCACTAGCTTTGTTCGTAGTGATGCTTTCTAAGGCCCACTTGACTTCACATTCCAGGATGTCTGGCTCTAGGTCAGTGATCACACCACCGTGATTATCTGGGTCGTGAAGATCTTTTTTGTACAGTTCTTCTGTGTATTCTTGCCACCTCTTCTTAATATCTTCTGCTTCTGTTAGGTCCATACCATTTCCGTCCTTTATTGAGCTCATCTTTGCATGAAATGCTCCTTTGGTATCTCTGATTTTCTTGAAGAGATCCCTAGTCTTTCCCATTCTGTTGTTTTCCTCTATTTCTTTGCATTGATCGCTGAAGAAAGCTTTCTTATCTCTTCTTGCTATTCTTTGGAACTCTGCATTCAGATGTTTATATCTTTCCTTTTCTCCTTTGCTTTTCGCTTCTCTTCTTTTCACAGCTATTTGTAAGGCCTCCCCAGACAGTCATTTTGCTTTTTTGCATTTCTTTTCCATGGGAATGGTCTTGATCCCTGTCTTCTGTACAATGTCACGAACCTCATTCCATAGTTCATCAGGCACTCTATCTATCAGATCAGGCCTTTAAATCTATTTCTCACTTCCACTGTATAATCATAAGGGATTTGATTTAGGTCATACCTGAATGGTCTAGTGGTTTTCCCTACTTTCTTCAATATAAGTCTGAATTTGGCAATAAGGAGTTCATGGTCTGAGCCACAGTCAGCTCCTGGTCTTGTTTTTGCTGACTGTATAGAGCTTCTCCATCTTTGGCTGCAAAGAATATAATCAATCTGATTTCGGTGTTGACCATCTGGTGATGTCCATGTGTAGAGTCTTCTCTTGTGTTGTTGGAAGAGGGTGTTTGTTATGACCAGTGCATTTTCTTGGCAAAACTCTATTAGTCTTTGCCCTGCTTCATTCTGTATTCCAAGGCCAAATTTGACTGTTACTCCAGGTGTTTCTTGACTTCCTACTTTTGCATTCCAGTCCCCTATAATGAAAAGGACATTTTTTTTGAGTGTTAGTTCTAAAAGGTCTTGTAGGTCTTCATAGAACCGTTCAACTTCACCTTCTTCAGCATTACTGGTTGGGGCATAGACTTGGATTACTGTGATATTGAATGGTTTGCCTTGGAAATGCACAGAGATCATTCTGTCGTTTTTGAGATTGCATCTAAATACTGCATTTCAGACTCTTTTGTTGACCATGATGGCCACTCCATTTCTTCTGAGGGATTCCTGCCCGCAGTAGTAGATACAATGGTCATCTGAGTTAAATTCACCCATTCCAGTGCATTTTAGTTCGCTGATTCCTAGAATGTCGACGTTCACTCTTGCCATCTCTTGTCTGACCACTTCCAATTTGCCTTGATTCATGGACCTGACATTCCAGGTTCCTATGCAATATTGCTCTTTACAGCATCGGACCTTGCTTCTATCATCAGTCACATCCACAGCTGAGTATTCTTTTTGCTTTGGCTGCATCCCTTCATTCTTTCTGGAGTTATTTCTCCACTGATCTCCAGTAGCATATTGGGCACTTACTGACCTGGGGAGTTTCTCTTTCAGTATCCTATCATTTTGCCTTTTCATACTGTTCATGGGGTTCTCAAGGCAAGAATACTGAAGTGGTTTGCCATTCCCTTCTCCAGTGGACCACATTCTGTCAAATCTCTCCACCATGACCCGCCTGTCTTGGGTTGCCCCACGGGCATGGCTTAGTTTCATTGAGTTAGACAAGGCTGTGGTCCTAGTGTGATTAGATTGACTCGTTTTCTGTGAGTATGGTTTCAGTGTGTTTGCCCTCTGACGCCCTCTTGCAACACCTACCATCTTACTTGGGTTTCTCTTACCTTGGGCGTGGGGTATCTCTTCATGGCTGCTCCAGTAAAGTGCAGCCGGTGCTCCTTAGCTTGGACGAGGGGTATCTCCTCACCGCCACCCTTCCTGACCTTCAACGTGGGATAGCTCCTCTAGGCCCTCCTGCGCCCGCACAGCCACGGCTCCCTGGACGTGGGGTTGGTCCTCCCGGCCACCGCCCCTGGCCTCGGGCGTGGGGCTGCTCCTCCCCGCCGCCGCCCTTGGCCTCGGGCTTAGGAGCATGGGGTAGCTCCTCCTGCTGTCGCCCCTGACCTCGGACACGGGGTAACTCCTCTCGGCCACCCCCCGCTGACCTCAGACGCGGGGTAGCTCCTCTCGGCCGTTCCTGCGCCGTCGCAGTCTGGCACTCTCGGCCGCTGCCCCTGACCTCGGACGTGGGGTAACTCCTCTTGCCCGCTGCCCTTCGGGCATGGGGTCCTCCCGGCTTCTGCCCCTGACCTCGGACGTGGGGTGGCTACTCTCGGCCACGATTTGGCGTGCCGGTGGCAGCCGCCTGCGCGGAACTCCCTAAGTTTTTTTTTAGTAAAGTTCTCTATTTTTGTCTGCTAACGGAACCCCAGCAGAAACAAACCTGTTCTTTTTTGCCAGCCTCCTCACCCTCCCTCACTGGCTGCCTCTTTATGGGGTGGGTTCCCTCAGCCCCCACAGAAGTCAGGTTATTGAAAACAACGGCCAGTTTTTGTTGTTTTGATTTGGTTCTGGTTTAGGTTTGCCCTGGTTATATCTGAAGATTAGTATTTGTTTACAGAACAACCACAAAAATTACTGCTACAGTGAAACGCAGACAGAGAACAGCAGTCTAGACATTCTTTTCTTGCCCTGATGCAAGAAATTTGCATCAAAGAAATTTACAATAAATTTGTTCTATGAAACTTATTAAGCTTCTTAGCCTACGTGTTCATTTATACAATCAGTGTAAATCGGGCCTCTTACAGATCTTTTTAAACTTCGGCATTCTATAAATCAAAAACCATACTGTTACAAACGTCTAAAGACACTCTTGAAAACCGACAACAAACGGATCTGAGAAGATGTCAGGTTAAGCCTCCATTTCTGGATCCTGCATCCCCCATCCCACCTTCTTGCTAGAGACACTCAACAGACAAGGTAAGTATAATATGCCAGCAGGTATCCATGGCTGGGGGCAGTGTCCCAGGGCGTGCTTTAAGGCAGGGGTCTCCAACCTCTGGGATCTAATGCCTGATGATCTGAGGTGGGTTCATGTCATAATAATAGAAATAAAGTGTCAATAAATGTAATGCACTTGAGTCATCCCGAGACAACCCCCCCACCCCACCCTGGTCTGTGGAAAAATTGTCCTCCATTAAACCTGTCTCTGGTGCCAAAAAGGTTGGGGACCGCTGCTTTAAGGAATAGACATATCATCTGGGACCTTCTTATTATGTACATTTCTTTCCAGTAGATCTGAGGCAAGGAATGAGATTCTTCATTCCACTCCTCCAAAAACAAAAAGAAAGAAAGGAAAAAAGAAAAGAAAGGACTGGATGGGAGGAAGAAAAAACATCTGGTAAATGAAGTATGAAGTCACACTTTCCAAAATCGGACAGCTAATAAAACTAACAAAGTCTGATAACTGTATCTTTCCCTGAGCCACGATCTTGCAGGACTGGGTGAAAAGCAGCAGAGAAAGAAAACTGCTGAGTAAATCAAGATCCATCTCTCATCAGGAGTACAGGAATGCAAGAGTGCTTGCAAGCTTGCCAGGGAGTAACCTGCTGCAGAAACATGAACAGCTGCCCAGCACTTTGATCACAGTGCAAACCCGCTGAGAAGGGTGTGCGGTAGGGATGCGGAGGGGCCCGTGGGCGTAAGGAGGCGGGACAGAGATGCCAGAGAAAGCAGGTACCGGAGGTGGGATAACAGCCTGGCGAGCACCTGATTGAACAAGCTGGGCAAAGGTTAGTACAGTGCAGAAGAAAGTTACTAACTGCTATTTTTCTTGTTAGAAACTTAATGTGTGAACAGACTGACCCCAAACCAGAGGCTGCAGCTCTGCAGTCTTTATCTGTACTGCTGGTGGTCCCTGTTGGTGATGATTCTATGCTGACCTTTGCCACTACACTTTTGAAGATGAAGAATAATAACGGTAAGTGACATACCAATAATGGCTGTGCTATTTTTTTCTTGCTCTTTCCCTTTAAGGTCTCTACCCTGAGTCCCTGGGGTACACTCTTTGGAGAAACAGCAAAAGCAGTCAGGATGACTCATTTTGACCAGTGACAACAACATTTTAGAGGCTCGTTAGAAATGGAAAGTACATGTTAAATGGAAAGCATTAAGTGATACAAATTTGGGCAAGAAGTGCAATCAAATAGCTCCACAGAATGGAAGACTCCGCTAGAAACATGGTTCAAATCACTGGTGTAGAAGCGGGTTGTCACTTAGAATGGGACAAGGATCACAGCTTCTAAAACGTCTCGTGTCACACCAGAGTACATTAGCAATCTGTTCATCAGATGGCCCAGATGGACACCAGCAAGGGAGGCTTGGAAAAGGTGATGCTCTGGTATTTATACTCAAACAGATGGATTCTTCCAAAGTAATTTAGTTTGCCACATTGCCAAATCAACAGCTATGAAAATTAACACAGATTGGGCTTGCTGCATAAATGGTCCTCTGTAGCAGCCTTCTTTCTCCTTTCAAATTGCTGCTTAAATTTCACCTCTTTTTAAATCTTTTCAGGATGATATCGCCTGGCATGTCATCATTCATCATTTCTTCCTTTTAGCTGTTGATACATACACAGATACCCATACAATTCTCTGATACCCAGCCTGCCAAAGGGTAAGGTGTTGGTGAATCAACTCACTGATGGAGATTCACTGTGCTTAAACATATATAAATTAGCAAATTCCAAAGTTAGAAAATAAAATGCACCTAACACCAAATCAGCTGATAAAAAACCCACTTGCCAATGCAGGAAATGCCAGAGACCTCAGGTTCGATCCCTGGGTCCAGAAGATCCCTTGGAGAAGGAAATGGCAACCCACTTCAGTATCCTTGCCTGGGAAATCCCATGGACAGAGGAGCCTGGTAGGCTATAGACCATGGGGTCACAGAGTTAGACATGACGGAGCATGCACACACACACCACCAAATAAATCATTTTAGTATCAATTTTTAAAGCATTATGCGTCATCGCAATTTACCATATCATTTTATTATTATTATTTATTATTAATTGCACATTTTCCAACTTCTGTCAGCACTCAGCATTCATAAGTCACAGTATTTATTAGATCATATATATATATATACACACACATATACACACACACACACACACTATGCTGACTACACACTCATGTTCTCATTAGTCAATGGAGGGGGTACAGTCCATTAACCACACTATATTTCTTTAATACAAATTTATATTTATGACCAAGTGGGATGAATTTATTCCAGGAATGCACGGTTGGTTGTACTGGAAACTCTTACTATTAGTATTATTTTTGGTACTCTGAGAGCCTGACATTAAGCTTTTTGATTGTCAGGCATCCACTTGGAAGGATGGTATCTCAACAAAACACATTGCCAAATACATAACCACACAGAGACCAGGCCACCCCACCCATGCAGCTCCCCTTTTTAGAAAGCACTCAGTGACTTAAATAACTGACCACTTGACTACTTTTCCATTCCTGCACTTTAATTCCTCCTCATACATTTAAAATTCACCAATAAAGAATGAAGCCTCAAAACATGAGGCCCCCCCACTGCCAACCTCAATAAAGGCAGAACCCCAGGTCCACACTTGCTCTCTCTATCGAGACCTCACAGTGCCTCTGGGACCTGTGAGAAATAAGCCTTGTTTTTTCAAAGTTCTCTCTCTGGTGGTTGTTTTGAGGTGCTTCCTGCAATCATAATAAAATCCACGAGGGCTGGTCCAGCCACACTTTGGCTGTGGTCTGGGAACTGTCCATGGGGGCTGCCAGTCACACAGCCCAGGTGAGTGCCCCAGGCATGTCTAGTCCATAGCATCACTATTAATAGGCTGAGACTGACCCCAAAATTGGTTTAACATCTGAAAAGTAGATCAACATAATGCACCATATTAATAGAATGGCAGTGGTGGTGGTGGTTTAGTTGCTAAGCTGTGTCAGACTCTTGCAACCCCATGGATGGTAGACCGCCAGGCTCCTCTGTCCATGGGATTTCCCAGGGAAGAATACTGGAGTGGGTTGCAATTTCCTTCTGCAATGTGAACGGAATAAAGGATCAGAATCACATGTTCATATTGATAGGTGCAGAAGAGGCACTTCACAGAATCTAAGTCCTTTTCACGACAAAAATGCTGAACAAACTAAGGATGAAGGAACTTGTGTGGGTGCATCATTATTTCATGTAATGGACAAAGGCTGACTGCCTTCCCTCAAGGTCAAGAGTATTTCTGGCTCCAAATTTCAAGTCCTAGGGGAGATGAATCAGCCAAGCTAGGTGCCCACTTTCTGCCAGGCTGGGGAGGACCAAAAAATAATCTGTCCTTGGGCACTGGTAGGAGGTGGGGACTGGGCTCCCACCAAGACACAACAGGGAGGAGGTAATTCTCCACAAGGAGATTCAGGTGCTCCTGGGAAGGGGCCCAGACACCGAGTGGCAAAAACTCAACCCAGTTTTGCTTTACAGTAATAGTCAGGCCTTCTCACTCCTGTTCTATACCATCTCACAATATTTCAAAATATCTTTCATAACTCAAAATATTTCGAGGTCCTAATTATGAACATTGATGTTATTAAACAGTCTATGGCCCCACTGAACTGCATAGTAGAATATAGTTAAAACAGTATGTTTTGTATTATGTGACTTTCACCACAATGAAAAAAATATTAAAAAAAAAATCTGTGGCCAGTGGGTTTTGAAATATATGTGGTTGCCGATTCTGGCCTCCAGACCATTTCTTTCCTGGCAGATTCTGCTTATGGTGGCTCCATGCTTCTCCTGGGGCCAGT
Source organism: Bos grunniens (assembly GCF_055505025.1). Taxonomy (NCBI): domain Eukaryota; kingdom Metazoa; phylum Chordata; class Mammalia; order Artiodactyla; family Bovidae; genus Bos; species Bos grunniens. The sequence continues at coordinate 26,478,939 of NC_141191.1, read as the reverse complement.
GAAGGGAAGCCTGCAGCATGTGTGGGTTCTTTTGTCTTCAACTGCTGGACCACTGACCCCATCTAATCAGAACTCCTAGCGCAACTCCAGCTGGGTCCCCTCTTAATGCTCTCAGCCTGGCCTTAGTTGGAATCTTTGTACTCTTACTTGAAGTGAAAGTCGCTCAGTCATGTCTGATTCTTTGGGACCCCATGGACTATACAGTCCATGGAATTCTCCAGAATACTGGAGTGGGTGGCTTTTCCCTTCTCCAGGGGATCTTCCCAACCCAGGGATCGAACACAGGTCTCCCTCATTGCAGGTGGATTTCTTATCAGCTGAGCCACAAGGGAAGCCCAAGAACACTGGAATGGGTAGCCTATCCCTTCTCCAGGGGATCTTCCCAACCCAGAAATCGAACCAGGGGTCTCCTGCATTGCAGGTGGATTCTTTACCAACTGAGCTATCAGGGAAGCCAATGTACTCCTACTTAGAACTAGCTTTAGAATGCCAGCTTATCACCTCGAATGGCCCAGTCTCAACCAAGCTGCAGCCCTAATTCTCTCCTTCCTTCTTCCTCCCCAAGATGCTATGGAAAAGATGGCCAAGGTGTTGTCTCTAAATCACCGCTCCCAGGAAGTCTTGAGGAGGTTCCGAGCAGTCCTCCCAGAAGGCTACAAATTTACTATAATGACATTTCCATAACATGTTTACTTTTTGTCTTTTGGACTGAAAATTTTCTGCAGGTCCACTTTACAAGTCACATACAGAAAGAAATTCCACTAGAACTATACCTTGAATATTATTACACTGTTCTTTTGAACAGTTTAGGCCTCTCCCCTACTACAAAAGAAAATTTATGACAAACCTAGACAGCATATTAAAAATCAGAGACATTACTTTGCTGACAAAGATCCATACAGTCAAAGCTATGGTTTTTCCAGCAGGCAAGGACAGATGTGAGGGTTGGACTATAAAGAAGGCTGAGCACCAAATAATTGATGCTTTTGAACTGTGGTGTTGGAGAAGACTCTTGAGAGTCCCTTGAACTGCAAGGAGATCCAACCAGTCCATCCTAAAGGAAATCAACCCTGAATATTCATCGCAAAGACTGATGCTGAAGCTGAAGTTCCAATACTTTGGCCACCTGATGCGAAGAGCTGACTCATTGGAAAAGACCCTGATGCTGGGAAAGATTGAAGGCAGGAGGAGAAGGGGACGACAGAGGATGAGATGGTGGATGGCATCACTGAATGAATGTGAGTTTGAGCAAACTCAGGGAGATAGTGAAGGGCAGGAAAGCCTAGGGTCCATGGGGTGCCAAAGAGTAGAACACGACTTAGCAAATGAACAACTACTACAAACTGTCCCAAAGGTTCCCCGGAACTTTCCTTGCTCTAGCCCATGGCACTTCATACCCTGGGATCTGCCCATTTGCCTAGCTTCATGGCTGTCCATCACCCGGTGAGAACCCTCACTCCAGCCATTCTGCAGAGGCAGCAATTTCTCAGAACATGCTTCCAGGCCTTTGTGTTTTTCTATTGCCTGCCTGGAAGGTTCTTAATCTGCATAACATCTTTGAGAAATCTGCTCAGTGTCATGCTTTCTGTGAAGCCGGCCAGATCATGCCTCTCCCAGCCCCATCTCTGTCTCCTCCTCTTTGTTTTTACAGAACATCCACGTATCCCCCATCACACGTATCACACCAAACTGCAGTCACAGGGATGGAAAACCGTAGGGCATGTTATCTTAAATTATTTTGAATCTCCAGTGCTGGGTGCTCCTTAAAATTATGGAAGCATCTACTGAATGGGGAGAAGGGTGGTGCACCTTAACATTATTTTCCCTTTAAATCAAAACGAGCTGAGAGTGCGTGCAGATTTATTACTGATGATAGTCATGAGACTTTTAATGAGTAATGATTTGTTTCAAATCAACTGAAGTCATAAAGTATTTTTTAGTTTTTACCACACTTATTTTCCAGATATGATCAGAAAGTTTAGGCATTAATTAAAAACTCAGGATTAAGGGGGGAAAAAAAAAACCTCAACAGCAGATCATCAGCAGAAGTTTAACCCAATTTAACATTTGTTGTGTATATCCTGTATGCACAAATAGCAACCCACTCCAGTATTCTTGCCTGGAGAAGCCCATGCACAGAGGAGCCTGAGAGGCTACAGTCCATAGGGTTGCAAAGAGCTGGACATGACTGAAGCGACTTAGCACACATCCTTATATGCAAGACACTGGTTACTAAGATATTGGTTCAGTTTCACTAGACACTGAGTTTCAGAAAATCAGTGAAAATATAAACTTCCAGAATGAAAATACTTTCAGTTTTTCTGCATAGATTCCAACTCTAAGTGTCCAGCATTGCAAATTATGTTACATGGATTCTTCTCTCTTGTTTTGTTTATATGAGTTGAAATTTTGGGATATGACCAGAAATGCAAATGTCTTGTTAGCATATATATATATATATATATATATATATATATATATAAGAACAAATACAAAATTTTTTCTAGGCAGAATCCTGAACATGCAAAAAAATTATCTACTAGAATTCTAGAGGCCCAGGGGCTAAAGTCTAGATTTTGGTTTTACATAGAGTTCCAATTCAGAAGGGCATTCATTTCATGACATAGCTATATTAGGGTTCTTCAGAAAAACAGGTACCTTCCTTCATAGCTCAGTCGGTAAAGAATCTGCCTGCAATGCAGGAGACCTGGGTTCGATTCCTGGGTTAGGAAGATCTCCTGGCAAAGGAAATGGCAACCCACTTCAGTATTCTTACCTGGAGAATCCCATGGACAGAGGAGCCTGGCAGGCTACAGCCTGTAGGATCGCAAGAGTTGAACATGAGTTAATGACTAAACTATTACTACTAGAGAAACAGAGCCAAAAGGATGCATTTAGATCTATGTGCGCGTGCTAAGCCACTTCAGTCATGTCTGACTTGGTGACCCTATGGAGTGTAGCCTGTCAGGTCTTTCCATGGGATTCTCAGGTAAGAATACTGGGGTGAGTTGCCATACCCTCCTCCACGAATTTAGATCTGTAAGAAAAAGTTTATTATGGGAATTGGCTCACATGATTATGGGGGTTCAGATATGGTATGAGATGCCATTTACAAGCTGGAGAACCAGGAAAGTCAGTGATATAATTCAGTCCAAGTAAGAAGGCCTGAGAACTGGAGGCCTGCTGGTGTAACTGTCCGAGTCCAAGGCTTCTGATCCTGGAGGGCAGGAGAAGATGGACATTCCTGTTCAAGGAGAGTATGCTTATGCATGTTTCCTCTGCTTTTTTGTTCTGTGGGGTCCCTCAATGGACTGTGGATGCTCACCCACATGGGAGATGGTGGATCTTCTTTACTCAGTCTACTCATTCAGATGCTAATCTCTTCGCTTCTGGAAACACTCTCAGGGACACACCTGGAAATAATGATTTCTCAGCTATCAGGACATCTCTGAAGCAGTCAAGTAGACACACAAAATTAACCATCACAATTGATCAGGAAGCCCCACTAGGAGATTGCAAGATGTGCCTTGGGCCACACCAAAGGTCAGTTACACATTTGTACACCAGCTTCTGGAGCACCTGGGCTATTACAAGTGCCCTCAACGGGAACAGAACAGTTGGCTCCTCTGTTTAGAAGTCATTCACTCACACGTTCACTCACTCACTCACTCACTCACAATCACTGATTCTTTATCATATATCAAAGATGTGTTAGATACTGGAGCTCAAAGATTATTAAGACAAGGTTCTTGCCTTGAACCTCAAGGGTATTAGGGTACAGAAGTATAAAAAGAAAGAGTGCGAAATAACATCAGAAGCAATGGTAGCATGACCCCGTAAAAACTGCCAAAGAAAGTCTTTCAATATTTTGAGTATATTGCTTATCATGTAATCAAAGAAATGTTTATGCAATTAAGGTCTTCATATCTCAAGATATGTATATATATATATACTTCATTAATAGAAATATACTATATCTTATATACTTAATATTAATAAAAGTCAATATGTTTTTATAGCTTTAGTATATATGCTGTACTTTGAGTATATATCCTTTTTTAGTATATATCCTTTGCTTTTTTTGCTTTTCCACTTCGACTGCTTTATTTGGTAGCATAGAGAGAAGATACCAACTGTTACATTGCTTACAGGCATATTAGCATATTCTCTGATTACTTTCCTTTTTGTGTGTGGGGGCTCACGTGGGGTCTTGGTTCCCTGACCGGAGATTGAACCTGTACCTCTGGCACTGGAAGTGCAGAATCTTAACCCCCGGACCACTAGGAAAGTCTCTCATTAGTTTCAGCATAACTTAATATTTATTAAGTTTTAGGAATGTAGCAAATATTTTCTTTATTTTCTAATACATTTTATTACACTGCTTATTTTATCTTCCTGCATTAGCTAGGATTTCTAAGACAATGCAGAATAATCATGGAAGTAGAGCATTAGCATTTCGTTGTTTATTATGATGCTGGCTGTTGTTTTCATTTAGTCCTATACTCCTTGTGAAGATTTCTCTGTTCCTATTTTACTTATACTTGTAAAAACTTATGAATGGCTGCTGAATTCCATTGAGCTTTTGAGCATATATTTACATTATATGGATAATATAGTATTAATCCTTTAGTATTTAAGTTAATTAATAAACTTCCTAATGGTGAATCAACTTTGCATTACTAGAATAAACCCTACTAGCTATTTAGTATTATGTTCCTTTAAACTACTTGACATAATTTCATTTAATTATATTACTACTTAATTTTTGCAGACTTTTACCTTCATTTTCATGTGTAATGCTTGTCTATTATGAAGAATTAAAAATTCTTCATAATACGCTAATTATGCTAATCCCATAAGACAAATTGGCACTGTTTCCATATTTTTCTCTGATGTGTAATTTTTGTTACAGATTGTCTCAGTAGTTTTCAAATTATTTATCCTTTAAAGGTGAGCTAGGATTCAAGTTAAAAAAAAAAGTCAACCGAGCCTAATCCTTTAAAAAACAAAAAACCATCTCAAGTATCAGATCAGATCAGATCAGTCGCTCAGTCGTGTCCAACTCTTTGCGACCCCATGAATCGCAGCACGCCAGGCCTCCCTGTCCATCACCAGCTCCCGGAGTTCACTCAGACTCACGTCCATCGAGTCAGTGATGCCATCCAGCCATCTCATCCTCTGTCGTCCCCTTCTCCTTCTGCCCCCAATCCCTCCTAGCATCAGAGTCTTTTCCAGAGTCAACTCTTCGCATGAGGTGGCCAAAGTACTGGAGTTTCAGCTTTAGCATCATTCCTTCCAAAGAAATCCCAGGGCTGATCTCCTTCAGAATGTACTGGTTGGATCTCCTTGCAGTCTAAGCAACTCTCAAGAGTCTTCTCCAACACCACAGTTCAAAAGCATCAATTCTTCGGTGCTCAGCCTTCTTCACAGTCCAACTCTCACATCCATACATGACCACAGGAAAAACCATAGCCTTGACTAGATGAACCTTTGTTGGCAAAGTAATGTCTCTGCTTTTGAATATGCTATCTAGGTTGGTCATAATTTTCCTTCCAAGGAGTAAGCGTCTTTTAATTTCATGGCTGCAGTCACCATCTGCAGTGCTTTTGGAGCCCAGAAAAATAAAGTCTGACACTGTTTCCCCATCTATTTCCCATGAAGTGGTGGGACCGGATGCCATGATCTTCGTTTTCTGAATGTTGAGCTTTAAGCCAACTTTTTCACTCTCCACTTTCACTTTCATCAAGAGGCTTTTGAGTTCCTCTTCACTTTCTGCCATAAGGGTGGTGTCATCTGCATATCTGAGGTTATTGATATTTCTCCCGGCAATCTTGATTCCAGCTTGTATTTCTTCCAGTCCAGCGTTTCTCATGATGTACTCTGCATATAAGTTAAATAAACAGGGTGACAATATACAGCCTTGACGAACTCCTTTTCCTATATGGAACCAGTCTGTTGTTCCATGTCCAGTTCTAACTGTTGCTTCCTGACCTGCATACAGATTTCTCAAGAGGCAGATCAGGTGTTCTGGTATTCCCATCTCTTTCAGAATTTTCCACAGTTTATTGTGATCCACACAGTTAGTCAATAAAGCAGAAATAGATGTTTTTCTGGAACTCTCTTGCTTTTTCCATGATCCAGCAGATGTTGGCAATTTGATCTCTGGTTCCTCTGCCTTTTCTAAAACCAGCTTGAACATCAGGAAGGTCACGGTTCACGTATTGCTGAAGCCTGGCTTGGAGAATTTTGAGCATTACTTTACTAGCGTGTGAGATGAGTGCAATTGTGTGGTAGTTTGAGCATTCTTTGGCATTGCCTTTCTTTGGGATTGGAATGAAAACTGACCTTTTCCAGTTGTGTGGCCACTGCTGAGTTTTCCAAATTTGCTGGCATATTGAGTGCAGCACTTTCACAGCATCATCTTTCAGGATTTGGAATAGCTCAACTGGAATTCCATCACCTCCACTAGCTTTGTTCGTAGTGATGCTTTCTAAGGCCCACTTGACTTCACATTCCAGGATGTCTGGCTCTAGGTCAGTGATCACACCATCGTGATTATCTGGGTCGTGAAAATCTTTTTTGTACAGTTCTTCTGTGTATTCTTGCCACCTCAACTTAATATCTTCTGCTTCTGTTAGGTCCATACCATTTCTGTCCTTTTTCGAGCCCATCTTTGCATGAAATGCTCCTTTGGTATCTCTGATTTTCTTGAAGAGATCCCTAGTCTTTCCCATTCTGTTGTTTTCCTCTATTTCTTTGCATTGATTGCTGAAGAAAGCTTTCTTATCTCTTCTTGCTATTCTTTGGAACTCTGCATTCAGATGTTTATATCTTTCCTTTTCTCCTTTGCTTTTCGCTTCTCTTCTTTTCACAGCTGTTTGTAAGGCCTCCCCAGACAGCCATTTTGCTTTTTTTGCACCTCAAGTATAGTTTACAATAAAATGCCTTTGTTTTAAGTGGACAGTTAAATGAGTTTCAGCAAATCAATATAGCTGTGCAATCACTATCTCATGTAAGATATAAAATATTTCCATCAACTCCAAAAGTTTCCTTGTATATTTTTTCAATTAATCTCACCAGTCTCAGGCAACCAGTAGTCTGATTCTAAAACTATAGCTTAGTTTTGTCTGTCCTAGACCATCATATACATGGAATCATATAATATGTACCCTTTTGGGTTTGTCTACTTTGCTTAACACAATGTTTCTGAGATGCATCCATGTTACTGGACATATTGGTAGTTGTCTTTTTTTTTTTTTTTATCATTGAATAGTATTCTGTTGTTTGGCTATACCCCACACATTGCTGAACTACTCATGTTTTGATGAACATCTGGGTTACATTTGAGGGCCAGAGTGAATAAAGCAGCTACAAAATTAATGTGTATTAATGCGAAAGTCTTTTTATGGACACATCCTTTCTCTTGGTTTAACATCTGGAAGAGGGATTGCTGAGTCATTTTTTAAGTCGATGTTTAATTTCACAGGAAACAGTCTGTTTTCCTAAGCTGGTTGTTCTATTTTACATCCTCACCAGCAAAGGATGAGAGTTCCAGATGCTTCATATCCTGCCTAACACTTGGTGCAAGTCCACAAGGTCAAAACACAAAAACAAAGCAAAAATCTCTATAATCTAAAAGTATAGTTTATACGTCTCCAAGGTCAAAACTGTTTCCAAAATGAAACCAAAGTACAATGCACCTTTTTGGTGTGCGGACATTTGCATTGATGGTTAAAAAAAAAAAAAAAAGGCAAAAGACTAATGGTGGGTAAAACTACTGATTCCTTAGTATGCATCAGGGTGGTAGCACCAACCTGAACTAATGATCATTTTACCTTTCACCACTACATGCTTTGAGTTTTAACAACTGATTGACCAGAGACATATTAATACGTCTTTTGTTCAGTTCACTTTAGTCTCTCAGTTGTGTCTGACTCTTTGCAACCCCATGAATCCCAGCACACCAGGCATCCCTGTCCATCACCAACTCCCGGAGTTTACCCAAACTCATGTCCATCGAATCAGTGATGTCATCCAGCCATCTCATCCTCTGTCGTCCCCTTCTTCTCCTGCCCCCAATCCCTCCCAGCATCAGAGTCTTTTCCAATGAGTCAACTCTTCGCATGAGGTGGCCAGAGTACTGGAGTTTCAGCTTTAGCATCATTCCTTCCAAAGAACACCCAGGACTGATCTCCTTTAGAATGGACTGGTTGGATCTCCTTGCAGTTGAAGGGACTCTCAGGAGTCTTCTCCAGCACCACAGTTCAAAAGCATCAATTCTTCGGCGCTCAGCTTTCTTCACAATCCAACTCTCACATCCATACATGACCACTGGAAAAACCATAGCCTTGACTGCTGCTGCTGCTGCTAAGTCACTTCAGTTGTGTCCAACTCTGTGCGACCCCATAGACAGCAGCCCACTAGGCTCCTCTGTCCCTGGGATTCTCCAGGCAAGAATACTGGAGTGGGTTGCCATTTCCTTATCCAATGCATAGAAGTGAAAAGTGAAAGTAAAGTCACTCTAGATGGACCTTTGTTGGCAAAGTAATGTCTCTGCTTTTCAATATGCTATCTAGGTTGGTCATAACTTTCCTTCTCAGGAGTAAGCATCTTTTCATTTCATGGCTGCAATCACCATCTGCAGTGATTTTGGAGCCCCCAAAACTAAAGTCTGCTGCTGTTTCCACTGTTTCCCCATCTATTTCCCATGAAGTGATGGGACCAGATGCCATGATCTTCGTTTTCTGAATGTTGAGCTTTAAGCCAACTTTTTCACTCTCTTTCACTTTCATCAATATGCTTTTTAGTTCCTCTTCACTTTCTGCCATAAGGGTGGTGTCATCTGTATGTCTGAGGTTATTGATATTTCTCCTGGCAATCTTGATTCCAGCTTGTGCTTCTTCCAGCCCAGTGTTTCTCATGATGTACTCTGCATAGAAGTTAAATAAGCAGGGTGACAATATACAGCCTGGATGTACTCCTTTTCCTATTTGGACCCAGTCTGTTGTTCTATGTCCAGTTCTAATTGTTGCTTCCTGACCTGCATATAGGTTTCTCAAGAGGCAGGTCAGGTGTTCTGGTATTCCCATCCCTTTCAGAATTTCCCACAGTTTGTTGTGATCCACACAGTCAAAGGCTTTGGCATAGTCAATAAAGCAGAAATAGATGTTCTTCTGGAACTCTCTTGCTTTTTCCATGATCCAGTAGATGTTGGCAATTTGATCTCTGGTTCCTCTGCCTTTTCTAAAACCAGCTTGAACATCTGGAAGGTCACGGTTCACGTATTGCTGAAGCCTGGCTTGGGGAATTTTGAGCATTACTTTACTAGCTTGTGAGATGAGTGTAATTGTGTGGTAGTTTGAGCATTCTTTGGCATTGCCTTTCTTTGGGATTGGAATGAAAACTGACCTTTTCCAGTCGTGTGGCCACTGCTGAGTTTTCCAAATTTGCTGGCATATTGAGTGCAGCACCTTCACAGCATCATCTTTCAGGACTTGAAATAGCTCAACTGGAATTTCATCACCTCCACTAGCTTTGTTCGTGTTGATGCTTTCTAAGGCCCACTTCACATTCCAGGATGTCTGGCTCTAGGTCAGTGATCACACCATCGTGATTATCTGGGTCGTGAAGATCTTTTTTGTACAGTTCTTCTGTGTATTCTTGCCACCTCTTCTTAATATCTTCTACTTCTGTTAGTCTGAACATTATTAATTGGAGACAGTTCAATATTTGGTTACATAGCAAATTGCCAGCCACAGGCATTAGTTTCTACAGATAACCCCCAGTCAATAATGTGTTAAAATATACCTGTTTCACTTAAGAATGTATTTAATGATGTAGTAAAAATTATTAACTTTATTAAATTTTAACCCTGAAGTGTATGGCTTTTTAACACTGCTACTACATCAGGACAGCACAGCACACAACATACATGGGAAGTTTGCCTAAGCCCTTCTCCTGAATGTCAAGATTTGAGGAGGAAAAAAGCTTGTGCAGTTGCAAGCATACCTAGCCACTCTTTTCACAGAATATCATTTTTACTGGAAAGAATGACTGATAGACATCTGGTTATTCAGATTTGTGTGCCTGGCACACATGTTTCTCAAAAAACAGAGTGAGTATGTGTCACTTTAAGGAAAATGACAGTTTTTTTCCCAGTGATAGAATTTGAGCTTTCAAGGGAAAATTAGAATTTTCAAAAACTTGAATCCATCATCATGAGCTTGACAGCTTCCCAACAGTTAACATCACTACAAATGTCATCAGAAATTATTTTAACAAGTTCAATTTTCAAAATATTGTGCAGTGGAAGGTGTCAACATTTGGAATATCAGTGTAACTTAATGAACCAATATTTTTCAAATGAGCGAAGTATGAAGTTACAGTTTTGCATGGCTAGAAAATCTACCCACAGTATAAAACAGGCCGGTAGATTTTAATAAGGACAGTATAAAATGCTCGTTGATGTGGTTTCAGGTTTCACATTACAGCTAACCTTTAAGAAATTTCTTAAGTGTTGGTATATATATATTACCAATAGATACTAACTGGTATCTATTCATAGAGCTGACATAACCCACAAACTAGATGGCTTAGAAGAACATAAATGTATTGTGTCATATTGTGGAAGCCAGAAGTCTGAAGTTAAGCAGGCACGAGCTCTCTGAAGGCTCCATGAGTGGTCCTCAACCTTCAGGATCTAATGCCTGATGATCTGAGGTGGAGCTGATGCAGTAACAACGGAACAAAGTACACAATGAATGTGATGTGCTTGAATCATCTGAAAACCATTCCCTGCAATCCCAGTACGTGGAAAAATTGCCTTCCGTGAAACCGGTCCCTGCTGCCAACAAGGCTGGTACTGCTGCTCCAGAGGAAGAATTCTTCCCTGCCTCTCCTAGCCTCTCGTGGCCCCAGATGGTTCTCGGCTTGTGGCAGCCTAATTCCCGTCTCTGTCTCCACCTTCTCATAACCTTCTCCCTGTGTCTTTTCCGCTTCACAGTGTTTTGTTGTTGTTGTTTTTTTGTATGTCCGTGTCTGAAATTTCCTCTTATCAGCACACCAGTCATAATGTATTAGGAACCACTCTAATGCCCTCGTCTGAACTTGATGAAATCTGTAGAGAACCTATTTCCACGTAAGGTCAACATTCTGAAATCCTGGGAGTTAGGACTTCCTTTTTGGGGGGAAACACTATTGAACCCATAACAGTATCAAAGAATAATATTTGCAATGATCTGAAAAGGCTTGTGAAATATTTCTGTGGCCAACACATATCATTGTGAGGCCAGATTTTCGTCTTATACAGCAACCAAAACAACATATCATAACAGATTGAATGCAAAACCACATATGAAAATATAGCTGTCTTCTATCAGTCTCATTAAAAAGATTTGCAAAAATGTAAAATCCTGCCACTGTCCTAATTTTGTTTGTAGTTTGGGAAGTGTGATTATTTTTCATAAAAATATGTCATTTATGTTAATATGTAATCAATTTACTGTTCTGTCTGAATTAATCATGTTTAAAATTCTGTTTTAATATATGTTATAGAAAATATTGATAGGTACAGGGAAATACTTTACCTCTTTGGTACCTAAAAACCTCTTTGGGTGAGAGGGTGTCTTTAATAATTTTATGAGTAGTCTTTACTTAAGGGCTAGTGGCCTTGTAGGCATCTACAGAATGTTCCAGGTGTTCAACAACTGCTCCAATGTCTTGAACCCTTTCAAGGTCAGGAGTTGTTCAGGTTATAACTAACTCTTCAGTGGTCTTTCTTCATATGGACCCACAGAATCTCACTGTGTACAGGGCCAGCTTAGAATTCAGCCAGTGAACCCCTCTGCAGAAACTTTTTCTGTGTGGAGCCCTACTCTCCAGCACTCGGCTCCCCACAATTCAGCTGCGTCAGGCTCCCAGGACTCTGATCTGTCCCTCTGCCCCCGAGACCACCTGTTTCCCCTCCCTTTGCAGGTTTGGCAAATGCCTCCAGGGAGAATGCTTTTCTCAACCTACGTGTTGAGTTTAGAAGACAGAGCACAAGATAGATTGCTTTCATCATTAGGCCTGTTGTTCTGCTTTGGGGTCAACTACACATACCACTGCCCCTCTGAATCATTTCTGGAATGTAAACCTTATTGCTTTTGTTCCCTGATGTATCCTCAGGACTTGAATAGTGCTCGGAACAGAGGAGGTGTTTGAGAATTTGTTAAATGAATTCAGTGAAGGTGTGAATTTTCATGCTTGTCATATAGGACTTGCATGAAAATATTTGATAGAGAAAATATAACGATTTAAAGATAACCTGCTTAGTGGCTAAGTCGTGTCTGACTCTGCCATGACCCATATGGACTGTAGCCCACCAGGCTTCTCTGTTCATGGGATTTCCCAGGCAAGAATGCTGGAGTGGGTTGCCATTTTTTTCTCCAGGGGATCTTCCCAACCCAGGGATTGATCTCTGCATCATCTCCTGCATTGGCAGGGGGATTCTTTATAGTTGAGCCACCAGGGAAGTCCAAAGATAAAGAGGAACCTATTTTAAATCACTTATTTCTATCACCTGTGTCTGTGGCATCCTCAGAGGGCATGGGTTAAGAGCTGATGTTGGCTATATCCGAGCATCAGTTCTTAACCCATACCATCAATAAAGGTGCTATTTCTGTGTGCATAAGGTCTTGTTTAGCTGAGACTGGAACCCAGGTCTTTCATACCCCCATCCCAAGTACCTTACCACTAGCTTCAATGCCTCTTTGAGGACCAGTGAGGAAAACTGGTCTATATTCTTATACTTCTGTGTCACCGAACATTATTAAGCATCTCAAATAATCTGGTTCCAAAGCAGGAACATTTCAGCAGAAATCGATACATCTTAGATTTTTGTTAAAAGCAGAAGGGTCCTTTTAATTGGCTTATGTAATCAGAGCCTACGATGACTTTAAAGTTCCATAGCATATGGCGTTCCGATATCTTCAAAGTGTGGTTTGATGGGACCAGCAGCGAAAATGAAGAGGAGGTATGATTTAAAAGAAAGCTGTTGGAGGACTGTGTTGCAAATAAAACCTAAGAAAGCACTTTGCAATTCGATTTTCTATTTTTTTTCCTGGTGTTTTATTGCTGCCTTTCATTTGCAGACACTATAAATGTTCCCTGCCAGTTTCCATCTAAATTCAAACCTCATCGTGTTCTCTCCAAGAATCTGACACTTACTTCTCCTGGTAGACTGGAAAGAAGGAATGTCACAGCTGAGCTGAGGAAGGGGGTAGGAGGGCAGTCTGAGCCTCCCTGGCATGTGTCACACAGTCTCATTTTTATCCACCATCTCAATCCTAAATGGCAGCATTTGGGTAAAATGACCTCTGAATTCTTCCAGTCCTTTAAGTCTACCACCCTACAGGGATTATGTGCGACTCTGATTCAGATTCATTACGTTTGATACACGTCTACATCCAACTTCTTTGGATGCGGACCATTTTTAAAGTCTTTGTTGAATCTGTTACAATATTGCTTCTGTTTTATCTTTTGATTTTTTTGGCCCTGAGGCATGTGGGATCTTAGGTCCCTGTGGAGGGTTGAACCCTCACCCTCTGCCTTGAAAGGCGAAGTCTTAATCACTGGACCACAAGGGAAGTCCCCCAACTGTTTCTTAAAGCATTTCCTCCCGGCTGTGACAGAGGCTAAAAGGGGAAGAGTGTTTTTCAGGACTTTTGTGCTGCTACTCAGTATTAACAGCGTGCTGATAGCCAGCTAAAGAGGACGGCTGTCTCAGCTGTCATTACAGACCTGGGTCAAGAAGGCCTCACTGCCCAAGTGGGAAGACAGGAGGCAGCAAGGGGTCCATGCAGGCAGGAGCCCAGAGGTTTGCAGTCATAGTGTTGCCCTCCGTTTGTGGCCCTCAAACCCTTGCTTTTTCAAAGTGAGGTGTGAGGGCAACCGACAAACGCATCACCTAAGAGTCTGTTAGATTCTCAGGCTCCTCCCTGGACCTGCAGGAGCAGAGTCGGCTTATTTAGGCGGTTTCCAGGTGTTTTGTGGACACATAAAAATCATACCAACCCACTCTCCCTCTCCCCACAAAAAACCTTAGGAGGTGAAAGTTCTAATATGTTGAGAACTATAAAACATGAGTAAAGGCAATCAAAGATGATTCAAAGAAATGGAAAGATATTTCATGCTCCTGGATTTGGAAGACTATTGTTAAAATGGTCATACTACCTGAAGCAATCTACAGACCTAATGTGATCCCTATCAAATTACCCATGACATTTTCACAGAACTAGAACAAATAATCCTAAAATTTATATGGAACCACAAAAGACCCAGAATGGCCAAAGCAATCCTGAGGGGAAAGAATAATGCAGCAGGCGTAATCCTCCCAGACTTCAGACAATAGTAAAAAGCTACAGTAATCAAAACAGTGTAATACTGGCACAAAAATAGACACATGAATGAATGGAACAGAGAGGCCAGAAATAAACCCACACACCTATGGTCAATTAATCCTCAACAAAGGCGGCAAGAATACACAATGGGAAAAAGTCTTTTTAGCAAGGGGTGCTGGGAAAGTTGGACAGTCAATGGAAATCAATGAAGTGAGAACACATACACAAAAATAAACTCAAAATGCCTTAAAGATTTAAACATAAGACATGACATTATAAAACTCTTAGAGAACAAAGGCAAAACATTCTCTGACATAAATTATACCAATGTTTTCTTAGGTCAGTCTTCCAAGGCAATAGAAATAAAAGTTAAAATAAATGGAATCTAATCAAACTTAAAAGCTTTTGCATAGCAAAGGAAACCATAAGCAAAATGAAAAGACAACCTACAGGACTGGGAGTAAATATTTGCAAACAATAGACTGACAAGGGCTTAATTTCCAAAATATACAAATGGCTCATACAACTCAACAATAACAAAAACCAAATAGCCTGATTGAAAATGGGCAGAACTAAATAGACATTCCTCCCAAGAAGACATACAGATGGCCAACAGGCACATGAAAAGATGCTCAACACTGCTAATTATTAGAGACATGCAAAGCGAAACTACAATGATGACACCCTGTGATAAACTCTTCTCTCTTGACTGGGCTCCCAGGGAGGTGCTCCTGATCCTGTAAACCCCCAGGAACTTGTTCACAGTCTTGCTCATCTATCAGTGTGTATCTACCAAGACCCTCTTGTTCCCACTCCCACCAGCATGGTGGCAAGCATTTGCTTTATTGATTGTTCTGAGAGGCAAAGTGGCTGCTTGAACAGAGCCAGAGGCCAGATCCGCCTGACACCCTAAGAATGCAGGGGCAGTAACTGGATGAAGGATGCAGAGTCTGCTTGAGTCATCCCGCTCCTCTGACATATACAAGCTCATCCTTCTTAGCCTCTTGCCCTTCCTGGGGTCTTATGAGGCCTGACTACTGCCCAACTAGGCCTAGATGCTTTAGCTCTGCTACTGCTAAGTCACTTCAGTCGTGTCCGACTCTGTGCGACCCCATAAACGGCAGCCCACCAGGCTCCCCCATCCTTGGGATTCTCCAGGCAAGAACACTGGAGTGGGTTGCCATTTCCTTCTCCAATGCATGAAAGTGAAAAGTGAAAGTGAAGTCACTCAGTCGTGTCTGACCCTCAGTGACCCCATGGACTACAGCCTTCCAGGCTCCTCCATCCATGGGATTTTCCAGGCAAGAGCACTGGAGCGGGGTGCCATTGCCTTCTCCTGCTTTAGCTCAGAGCCTTCTAAGTCCTAGAGGCTGACATGTCACCCAGGGTCCAAGATCGGTTCCAAGAAAGTCAGGCCTGTTTCCCAAGAAGAGGGGGCCACCTTCCCAGCCCTGTATGGGAGCCCCACAGCCCCAATGCCATCTTGTTTGATACACAGATACTATAGGTTTTTTGTTATCTTTCTTATTGTTACAGTGTTTTTTAACACAATGAACACACTATGTTTTTTATTACTCATTTGATTCCTCAAGTTTATTTCAGCAATCACTTGGACAGTCAGTTTGTGTGAAAGCTCCCCTTTTCAGATATATTTTCCATTTGGCTATTCACAACATATACCTTGGCAAGAAATACAATTCCAAAATCATTCACGTAGCATGAGTAATAAATGTGAAATGTATTTTTAAAGTGTTAAAAAAGATAGTTTGAATTTCAAAAAAAGAACTACAAAAAGGTACCACTTCACACAAGTCTGGATGGCTATCATTAAAAAGTACACAAATAGGGCTTCCCTGGTGGTCCAGTGGTTGAGAATCTGCCTGCCAATGCAAGGGTCATGGGTTTGATCCCTGCTCTGGGAAGATCCCACATGCCATGGAGCAACTGTGCGACCGTGTGCCACAATTAGTGAGCCTGTGCTCTAGAGCCCGGGAGCCGCAACCACTGAGCCCACGCACCCTAGAGCCCGAGGTCTGCAACAAGAGAAGTCACTGCAGTGAGAAGCCCGCACACCACAAATGGAGAGTGGCCTGCGATTTCCACAAATAGAGAAAGCCCGCAAGCAGCAACGAAGACCCAGCACCACCAAAAATAAAAAAAATAAATCTTAAAAAAAAAAAAAAGTCCACAAATAACAAATGCTGGAGAGGGTGTGGAGAAAAGGTTACCCTCCTACACTATTGGTGGGAATGTAAGTTGATGCAGCCATTTATGGCAAACAGTATGGAAGTTCCTCAAAAAACTAGAGTTGTCATATGATTCAACAATCCTGCTGCTGCTGCTGCTAAGTCGTGTCAGTCATGTCCGACTCTTTGCGACCCCATAGACAGCAGCCCACCAGGCTCCCCCGTCCCTGGGATTCTCCAGGCAAGAACACTGGAGTGGGTTGCCATTTCCTTCTCCAATGCATGAAAGTGAAAAGTGAAAGTGAAGTCGCTCAGTCGTTCCTGGGCATATATCCAGATACGACTACAATTCAAAAAGATATATGTACTCCTATGTTCATAGTAGCACTATTCACAATACCCAAGACATGGAAACAACCTAAACGTTCAACAGATGAATGGATAAAGGAAATGAGGTACATATATATGATGGAATATGATTCAGCCATAAAAAAGAACAAAATAATGACATTTGCACAACCCAGCAGGACCCTATGGGGCCTTCCCAGACCAACTACCCCCACTCTCATGTCCTCAGCCTGCTTTTTGTCTGCAAAAAAAACCTTCATTCAAAGAATAAATTTAATCAAAGAAGTGAAAACATTCAGAAACAAAGGGAAACAATGAAGCAAGACAAAATAATAGTAGTTTAAGCATTAAACAAAATCAAGGACCTTTAGTTTCTCAAGGGCTAGAGAGACTATTCTGAGCCATGTCCTCTGAGTTGTTTTGCAGATACTAAAAGGGCCACCAGGTGGGAAAAATTAACTATTCATATGTTTCCCATAAGCAAGCAGATGCCAGATCAGTTGCACCCAGGTTAGTGATGTTGACTCCTGATTACCTTACAATTAGCCAATTAGAAGAACGTCCAGGAGCTGATAACACACCCTACAACCCGCCTCCCTCACTGTCTTTAAAACCCTTTCCCTGAACGCCTTTGGGAGTTTGGATCTTTTAAGCACTAGCTGCCCTGGACGGCTTGCTTGGCCCTGTAATAAAGGCTCTAAGGGCCTTTACCACCACCAGGTGTTTGAAATTAGTAGATTGCCTTTACTGCCCTGGGGCAAGCAGACCCGAGTTTGGTTCAGTAAAATTTGCAGCAACATGGATGGAACTGGAGATTATCACACTAAATGAAATAAGAAAGAAAAAGGCAAATACCATATGATATCACTTACATGTGGAATCTAAAATATCACACAAATGATATCTGGGAAACAAACAGGCTCACAGGGAGAACAGACTTATGGTTGCTAAGGGGGAGCGGGGTTGGGGCACGATGGAGTGGGAGTTTGGAGTTAGCAGATGCAAACTATTATATATAAAATGCACAAACAACAAGGTCCTACTGTGTAGCGCAGAGAACTATATTCAGTATCCTCTGATAAACCGTAATGGAAAAGAATATAAAAACGTATATGTAACTGAACCACTTTTCTGTACCGCAGAAATCAACACAATATTGTAAATCAACTATACTTAATTTTTAAAAACCAAAGTTTGAAAAGCCTTAAGTATGGTCGACCATCCCTACCTTAAGTGTGACAAGGACCTTGAATCATCTGAGCGTCTGCTGTCCTGCTGCAGGAGGGGCGCGAGGGTGCCAGGCACTCACAGTCACCGAGCACCTCCGGGGGAGACGCATGCGAGGCGCCCTGGCTCAGTATGCAGCCCCACTGCGTCCCCGCTGCCCTTCTCGGAGATCTGGAGGCGCCAACTCCCCGCACACCCCGCCCACAGCCGCCGGCGTTCCCCTTGAGGGGCGGGAGCGCGAGTTAAAGCCTCCTGGGCGCCCGGGGCGCTCCGCCCGCCCGCGGCATCAACGCGCAGCGCGCCGCGCGCCCGGGTCCCTGCGCTGTCCCCTCGCGGCCATGGGACGCCAGACGCTCCTTCTGCTTTTGCTTCCCGTGCTGGGCGGCCTCGGGGGCTCCACGACCGGTGAGTGGGGCCCCCGGGGAGGGACGTTGAGGGGCGGAGGCAGAGGAGAGCTTGGGGCGCCCTCGCTAGGTGTGCGCCGCGTCTCCCCGGTCCTGCGGTGACCTTTTATCCGGGAGGGAGAGGCTGGACCATCTGGAGGGGCCCCTGTTTCTCAGCCCTTAACTCTTTAACAAGCCCGCTGGGTAGGTTGGCTCAGCGGACCAATGGATTGTCTTGATCTCTCTGGCCCTCAAGCCTCAGGGTAAGGAAGCTCTCTCCGCACCTGAGTGCTTGGCACACCCTCCCTCCTAGGTTCTTTCTTCCCGGAGCGTCTGGGATTGGCTTTCTAGCCCGGGTCTCTGATGCGCCCGCCGCCAAGGTTTAACCAGGCAGCAAATTTAGCCTCTTGGAGGCCCGAGACCTTGGGAGGAGATGCTTCTCTCTACCAACAGCCGCGGGGGCGACGGAGCCTGGTCCTGAGGTGCAGTTAGCAAGCAACTTGAAGCGGCACTTGTTAATACCACTTAGATGCAGGCAGACCGCAAGGCAGAGGAGAGCTGAGTCGGGTCCCAGGGTGACCGAGATACCCTCAGCTCCCGTAGGGTCGGTGGCTGGTGACTTAGCCGGTGCAGGAGCTGCCCAGCGTTTGTCAGACCACCTGGCCTGCGGGAGTGCATCTCTCCTGACAGGTGCTCCTGATTGGCCCTCAAGGATGGAGGTAGGCTTTACATCAATTGTTCAAGTACGCAGGCACTTTCTTGGTCAAGATACTGTGAACTGGTTTGCAGGAGATGGCCCTTCATCTCTGAGTTGTTTGTCTTCCAGGAGAGATTCTAACGCTCAGGGTTTTCCCCTAACTTTGTGGAGGGTCTCTCTTGTAGCAGGAAGCCCTTCCACGTGTGTGGTCTGTCTTGCCCCACTCCTAAAATGGGATTTAAAGTTACTTGCCTTTTTCACTAAGCAGTGTTTCCCGAAGCCTTCTGGTGTGAAGACATCTTTATAATGTCTTGTTGTAGAACAGTGTGTGATCTGCTTTGTATATGGTACACAATATACTTTGTATATTGACAGACTATGAGAAAGCTACTGTAAATTTAATATGTAGTTAGATTAGTAAAGTTTAAATTTATTCACAGCAAGCATGTACCTAAATTTGAAAAGTCATGTTTGAGACTCATCTACAGATGGTGTGCAGAATCCGTGTGCACACTGGGTCTCCAGACTGAGAATCCCCAGGGCAGAATAGTGTTCTAGGTGGGACTCGCCTAGCAGTGCAAGTCTCTGAGGGTTGACTGCAACCCTAACTGGGATCCTTCTGGAAGGATCTGCTAGAAGAGGTGGCAAAGGAGCCCAGGAGCATTTATTTGCTGGGTTTATGCCAAGTGATTTTGTGCTCATTTAATCCTTGAATTTTCCTCTTAGTACTACTTATTCACTATCTTCACTTTATAGACAAGAAAAACTGAGGCAGTAAGTCTCCCAGGATGATATTGTTAGTATTCTAACCAAAACTCCAACTGAGTAGCCTGACGACTGACCTGGGATACATCTTAGGGGTTGCTGACCTTACCTGCTCTCAGATGGATGGTTTTGGTCCAGTTAAATGGCATCGCCGGGATAGTGTGTGAGTAGCTGGCAAAGTTGTGAGCTATTCAGTAATAACCAGTTCCTTCTGAGTCTTTCAGTTATAATGCAATTTATAAGCCAGCATTTTAAAATCAAACATTGAGTAACTATGCTAAAAGCACTATCTTAGATGGATATAAGTAAGGCTAAGGTCTGGTCCTTACCAAAGAAGGTGAAGTCTATGCAGTGGGCTTCCATTGTCAACTCCCAACACATGGCTTTGCACACAACTTTCCATCCATATGCGCACATTGTCCCTGGGGTAGGACTGCTGGGTCTTCACTGTGTCTTGCAGAAACTTCTACTGAATGGGCCATGTAGTTTATGTTTTCTTGGAACCAAGGATTGACTTTTTCTCTTTGAAAGTTAGGACAAACAAGTAAACTAAATACAGTCAGCCTTTCAAGTGTTTTCCTCTGAGCACCAAATCCATAACAGACTTATATTTGACCATTAATCATTCAGAGTTGATAAACTCAAGTTCATCATGTGAATAAAACTGATAATATAAATCAGTGCCCTGCAAATAACCGAAAACTTAAGTGTATGTAACCAGGCTGCTAGAAGCTTATAAAGATGCCATGTAGGACCCCAAACCCTGACTTCACTTGAAGTTATATCTGCTGCTGCTGCTGCTAAGTCACTTCAGTCTTGTCTGACTCTGTGCAACCCCATAAACGCAGCCCACCAGGCTGCCCCGACCCTGGGATTCTCCAGGCAAGAACACTGGAGTGGGTTGCCATTTCCTTCTCCAATGCATAAAAGTGAAGTGAAGTCTTTGCGACCCCATGGACTGCAGCCTACCAGGCTCCTCTGTCCATGGGATTTTCCAGGCAAGAGTACAAAAGTAAAGTATGGTCAAGTGCTTTGAGCCCAAACCTCTAAATTTGTAACTCTTTATACTGTGAGTTTTTAAGACCAAATCACACCTGGAGGAAGTAGTCATATCTTGTCAAAGCACAAGTACAAGTCTGAGCCATTCTAACAGGACAACGAGGAGGCAAATGACAGCCCTCCAGCAGCAACTCCACAGCATCAGAAAGAATGGTCCCCAAGGATCATCAGTGGTGAAATCGCATGGGTTTTTCGGGTACAGAACTCGCTAGCATTCTCCTCAGTAGTAGTCAGAAAGGTCTTCCAAAGAGAACACTGACTTCAGCTTATCATGAAAAGGTCTCCTGGACCCAAGGAAGCCGGGAAGTCTGATGGCTTTGCTTCTTGGTCATCCAATGCAGATGAAATGCAGTGTCATGCAACGAGGCAAGCTGCATGTGGTGGGAGGTGCATTCCTGTGGCCTGGCTCTGCAATGGAGAGCGAGAGTGCCCGGATGAGGCTGACGAGCAGTGCGGTAAGCGGTCTCCCAGCTGTGCTGTGTTATGTATCGTGCACTCACCTACACCTGGTCCATAGTGCTACATGCCTCGTTGACAGTTCTCTTGGTTTTTCACCCTCTTAGGAAGTGTTCTAAAACTGCAGGCTTTTGGTGGGGTAGGCCAGGGATGTGTCTTAAAGTATTGGCAACCCTGCTGTGCAAACATGTGGAGGGAGACTTGGGATGGAAAAATCCAGCAAGAGTCTGGCTCCTCATCTTAAATTCAGACCTAAACATCTGAAACAGTGTTACTCAACCTGGAATACTACAGGGATTCATTGATAGAAAACCCCTGCATTGTGTACACAATTGAGTGTTGTGTATAAAAGTTGAAGTAGTTTACTGTATATAAAAGTAATTGTGTACACACAATTTTATATGTGTGTACTTTCAAGTTGGGGACAAAAACTATAAAATCAACAGAAGTCAGTTAGCAGTTTGGTAAATGTCTTCCTGAAATAAATTTCTAGTCCGTCTCTGCTGAGAGAACTTAAAACCCCAGAAGGGAGGCTGGAGGACTTGTGTGAGGAAAGCCTCTCACTCGGCCCCTGGCACCTGGGGGTGCAGTGAATATGAGGGCAGACGTTCCTCATTAAACGAGGAAAACCCCCACAGCACTGGGTGAGTGCTCCCCTCATGCACATCCCTGGGCTGGTCACTTGCTGTAATTTAACACGAAATCTTGGATATCAAAATGTGTACTATTAAAGGTTAGGGTAAAATTTCAGACTTGCAGAAATGCCTTGCGCTCAAGCCCCCCAGACACTTCAGCCCAGCTCCTCAAGTTGACTTGCTTCAGCCTGTAGTCAGACTTTGGTGGAAATACTTGAAGGTCTAATTAAGCCCCCAACCCCAGTTCCCAGGTTGCCTGAGGTCTTAATGGAGTCTCAAACGTCAAAAGAAATCAGAGTAGTAAACCTATAAAACTGAACTAATTTAGGGGCCACTAACCACATGTGAGGATTTAAATTTCTTTAAATGAATACAAATAAAGTTCAATTTCTGGATCATACTGGCCACATTTCAAGAGCTCAATGGCCGCATGTGACTGATGACGGCCATTTGGGACAGCAGAGATGTAAAATGCTTCCATTGTCACAGAAGGTTTTAGTGGACAATGGTGTTCTAGAAGAAAAATGGGAAAGAAATGTTAGATTTTTTATTTTTTTAACTTTTTATTTTGTACTGGGGTATAGACGATTCACAATGTTGTGATGGCTTCAAGTGAACAGCAAAGGGACTCAAACATATATGTATATCTATATCTGGATATATGAGGCGATGTCTACCGATCCGCTGACTGATTGCCCGCAAGGTAGGGCTACTGAGTGATGTCGTCGAAAGTACATAAAAGGATGGGCCAGTTTAGGGTTCACTCCAGGGACAAATCAGGAATGAATTGTTCCTTTGCTAATGAAAATACCTGATAAGAAATCCACATTTAAAAGCTGATAGTGCCCTGACAAGCACCTCTTCCTTTGTTCTGCACCTTGGACGCTGCTGCTGACCCACAGAGGAGGTGTGTCGGGGGCACCCCCAGGCCTGGCAGTGTGATGACGGAAGATGTATTTCTTCCCACTGGCTTTGTGACGGTGTTGGCGACTGCTTAGATGGCTCTGATGAGGTTAACTGCGGTATGTACAGCTTATCTTTTTATCTTCCGTCACATTCTGTTTATTAGCTGCATTGATTAGCATCAACTGCCTTAAGTGAAGCCCCTCACAAAGTAGTCTTCTGCCTGTATGCTAAACCTGGACTTTAAATTGTCTCCCATATTGCAGATGACTGTTTTCACTCACTTCTCCATTTTTCAAAACTACCTAAAATTAAGATTACTAGCTTGGGACTTCCTGGCAGTCCAGTGGTTCAGACTTCACCTTCCAATGCAGAGGGTGTGGGTTCAATCCCGGTTGGGAAGCTAAGATCCCACATGCATTGCAGCCAAAAAACCAAAACATAGAACAGAAAGAATATTGTAACAAATTCAATAAAGACTTTAAAAATGGATCACATCTGAAAAAAAAAGTCTTAAAAAAAAAAAAGATGATTAGCTTTATTGACTTAAAACCTATTTGGGGGTGAAATGTCAGATCACAAAATTATGGCCACATCTCTGACAGCTTCCATCCCCACCCATTCTTGGTTTTCTTAAATTCATGAGCAAATCGTAAATCCCTAAATAATAAGGTCACGACGGGGGTGTTCTACCTTACCCGCTAACTCTGCCTTTTAGAGAGAAGGACGGCATGTCCACATCCGAAAACCCAGTGTCCAGGAGATCCGCGGTGCCGAGATGCCTGGGACCCCTGCGATGTCAGTGAGGACTGTGGAGGGTGGTTCGGGGATGCACTCTGCCCCCAGCACCGCTGTCTGAGTGGGCAGTGGCAGTGCAGGAACGGGCTGTGTATCCCGGACAGCTGGCGGTGTGACGGCGTGGACCACTGCGGGGACTCCTCAGACGAGCAGGGCTGTGGTGAGTCTCGGCCTGCCCCACCTTTCGTTAAAGGAAAGGTTGGACCATGTGGGCTCCTTTCTGCAAGCGGTGCTTTAATCCCTATGACTGAGACTCCCATCTTATATCTAAACATGGGGTGTTTCCTAGCAATAACCAAGATTTCCTTATTCATGGAAACATAAAGCAGTGCTTAAATAGCAACTGCAGAGGACACTCGCAGCACGGCCTAGACTGTTTCCGCTGTTCAAGTCTGGCCAACTTGCAGAACACCTGAGCGCCAGCATCCGGAGGCAGTCTCCTAACAGATGCCTACATCCTTGTGTGGTGAATATGGAAAGAGAACATTCCTCACTAAAAAAGAGAAAGCTTCCCCCAAACATGGTGATTGCTACATTCCTTTTTTTTTTTTTAATCCTCAATACACAGTGTAGCAGAACCTCCAATTTTTTTAATGAAATTCAGTACTTTTCACTATTCTTCCCTAGAGTTAAATCTGTAATAGAAAATGTGTTCATTTTGATATTTGGCAAAACTAATACAATTATGTAAAGTTTAAAAATAAAATAAAATAAAAAAAAAAAGAAAATGTGTTCAGATTCTAACATTTTTTATAGTAATTTATAACCTGGTTTCTTAAGAGAGTATTTTTTTAGGGCTCATGTTATCTGACTTTAATGACTTCAATTAGAACTATTTAATGCTGCTACTGCTGCTGATGCTAAGTCACTTCAGTTGCGTCCAACTCTGTGCGACCCCATAGACGGCAGGCCACCAGGCTCCCCCATCCCTGGGATTCTCCAGGCAAGAACACTGGAGTGGGTTGCCATTTCCTTCTCCAATTCATGAAAGTGAAAGTGAAGTTGCTCAGTCCTGTCTGACTCTTCACAATCCCATGGACTGCAGCCTACCAGGCTCCTCCGTCCATGGGGTTTTCCAGGCAAGAGTACTGGAGTGGGCTAGCTCAGTTCAATTTTAATACAATTTCAATCCAGTGCCCTGATGTCTTAACATTGTTGCTATTGAATCTTAAGTCCCAGTTCCTGAAAACTCTGCTTAAAAAGATAACTTCCTTTCCAGCCTAGACTTGCCCTGGGTTATAGAAATAGTGCCACCTCCCTTCCCGGCTGTAAGACTTGTCTATTTTTACTACCACCCCAAATATTAATGAAAACAATGCTTAACTTCCTACACAGCTTCCTGTCCAGAAGGCATGGTTGGATGTGATGAGGGGAAGTGCATTCTAGAATCCCTGATGTGTGACGGGGAAGTGGACTGCACAGATGGTACTGATGAGCCCGTCACATGTGGTAAGAAATCAATTGCTCTGCTTAACATGGGAGAGAGGAGAGTAAGATGAAACAAGCCAGCACCTTAGTTATCATGTGGGTCTACTCTCTGAGACAACTCCTGGGCTCAAACTCCTTTAGAAGCAGTTATCCTTCAGTGATGGATCCCTTACAAGTTCCAGCCCTTGGCTTTGGTCTCCTGAATTCGAGGAAATGTTACCTGACCTGTAAAAACTGAGGGCCATT
The DNA here is from genome assembly GCF_055505025.1 of Bos grunniens. Taxonomy (NCBI): domain Eukaryota; kingdom Metazoa; phylum Chordata; class Mammalia; order Artiodactyla; family Bovidae; genus Bos; species Bos grunniens. The sequence goes on along the minus strand of NC_141191.1, from coordinate 26,453,430 downwards.
CTATGTTGTAGCTTTATGGAACTAGATTAGCTAAATAGCCCCCAAATTACAGGGCTCCTAAAATTCTGGAAGAAAGAACATAAACTTTGACACAAAGAAGCAAATCATTTAGCTAAAGAACTGAGGAATGATGAACCTATTTGCAGGGCACCAATGGAGACACAGACAATAGAGAACAGACTTATGGACACAGTTGAGGGTAGAAGGGAGGATAGGGAGGGATGTATGGAGAGAGTAACATGGGATGTATGGAGAGTAACATTCCCATATATAAAATAGATAGCCAGTGGGAATTTGCTGTATGACTCAGGAAACTCAAACTGGGGCTCTATCAGTTTGGGAGGGGTGGGATGGGGAGGGAGGTGGGTGGGAGGTTCAAGAGGGACATAGGTATACCTATGGCTGATTCATGTTGATTGGCAGAAATCAACACAATACTGTAAAGCAATTATCCTTCAAATTAAAAATAATTTAATTTTTAAAAAAAGAACTGAGAAAGACTTTCTTGATGAGAAGGAACCTTCTGAACAGGCAGCTCGCAGCTCTGACTTTTAAATCCTGGTGGTTCCAGTTGGGGCAGAGGAAGAAGGGCATCTGTCCCCAGTCATCTGTCCCCCTCTCATTTCCACCCATATCGATCTTAGACATTATGATGCAAGCTCCTTTAGTACTATTAAAGGCCGTGAAGAAGTTTTGCACTTAAGAGATACTAAAAGCATAAACAGTAGGACCCAAAATACAGGCTTCTGTTCCTGTATAGATAATTCATTGGGATTAATAAATTATTATATCACTTCCTGAACTAATGGTCCCAGCTGTCTATAGATTCTAGAGAAAATAGAAGAGAGGTGGCTGGTCCCTCCATGGGTGAACCGTACACCAACACTTGGAATGGTCCAGACGCTCCACCTTTCCCCAGCTCTGTGATTCCTAACTTTCCCTCTTCTCTGGTCTCCCCACAAAGCCTCCACTTTCCTAGGGAGGAGGGCGGGGTCAAGGGTTATCTTTAGCCAGTCATCTACTCCTCACACAAGTATGGAAGGCTGTGACACAGCATGGTTTATAAAGCATTTGATCCTGACCATGTTCATCTGTACTGACCACTGTCCTGTCTGTCTCTACCAGGGAAAAACTGCTCTCTGGCCAACGGGGGCTGCGAGGGGCAGTGCGGGGACTCACCCTGGGGTGTCCAGTGTTCATGCACAGCCGGATGGCAGTTACAGCCCGATGGTCAGAGCTGCGGAGGTCAGAATTCTTTTGGCTCATCTTTACAAGTTCTCATTGGACTAACTTAACATTTACCATTTTCATCATTTTTAATGGGCATTTTGATGTACATTCACAGTGTTGTGCAACCATCACACTATGTCCAGAACTTTTTCATGATCCCAGACAAAAACTCTGTACCCATTAAGCAATAACTGTCCCCCTTCCCTGGTAAACTTTATTGATTTTCTACCTATGAATTTATCTGTTCTAGTACTATGTATTGGGCTCCCCTGGTGGCTCAGATGATAAAGCGTCTGCCTGCAATGTGGGAGACCTGGGTTCGATCCCTGGGTCGGGAAGATCCCCTGGAGAAGGAAATGGCAACCCACTCCAGTACTCTTGCCTAGAAAATCCCATGACAGAGGAGCCTGGTGGGCTACAGTCCATGGGGTTGCAAAGAGTCGGATACAACTGAGCAACTTCACTTTCACTTTCTTTCAGTACTATGTATAAGTGGAATCATACAGTGTTTGTCATTTTGTTTCTGGCTAACTTCACTTAGCTTGTCTTTAAGGTGCATTCATGTTGAAGAGATATCAGAATTTCCCTCCTCTTTTAAGGCCAAATAATATTCCATTGTATGCATACAGTTTGTTCTTTGTCTATGCAGGCTCCACATCTGCAGATTCAACCAACTGCAGACTGAAGATACTGGGATGGGGGTGGTGTGGGGTGTGGGATTCTAGAAAGTTCCAAAAAGCAAAACTTGAATTTGCTGTATTTACATTGTATTAGGGATTATGAGTACTCTAGAGATGACTTAAAGTATACAAGAGCATGTGCATAGGTTATATGCCAATGCCAAACTATTTTATATAAGAGATGTAAGCATCCACAGATTTTGGTATTCTCTGGGGGTCCTGGAACCAATCCCCTGTGGATCCCAAGAGACGACCGTATGTCACATTTTGTTTATCCATGCATATGTTGATGCACACTTGGGTCATTTCCACCCTTTGGCTATTGTGGACAATGCTGCTGTAAACACTGGTGTGCAAACATTCGTTGAGTGCCTGCTTTCAATACTCTTGGGTATATAACAATAGGGGAACTGCTATGTCACATGATAAATTCTATGTTTAACTTTTGAGAAACCATCAAACTTTTCCATAGAGGCTGCACCATTTGACATTCCCACTAGCAATGCACATGGGTTCTGATTTCTGCACATCCTTGCAGCTCATTCTAAATTGGGCTCTGGCTGGCTTGAGATGGGTCACGTCCCCAGGAATGCTGCTAGAATAACAGGGATGCACATCTAGGGTCCATGTATTGATGGTTCTGCTGCAATGCACTCACATACATGGGAATCCTATGGACATGGGGATTGTCTGTCCTAGGACCCACACCGTCATCTCCACTTAATGCATGCTCCATGAGCATCTGAAAAGTGGCCCCAAAGAACAAAAATACTTGAGATCATTCCTCAGTCTTCACTAATTTCCAACTCTCTGTCATCAGATGTGGATGAGTGCTCGATGGCATACAGCCCCTGCGGCCAGCTATGTCATAACACACGCGGCTCTTACTCCTGTGGGTGTATTCAAGGTTACCAGCTCCACAATGGCACTGACTGTCGAGTTACAGGTGAGTTTCAGTCCTGTAAACAAAGTGGAGGCCCTGCTCTATCCTTAGCAGCATTTAGGTAAGAGTGATATAGACGATTCACTTCAGGGTCTGGTATTAGAGATGACTCCTCTCTTTCCATAAAGAAACTGCTATTATAATGTTAGTTGATCAGTTTTGAGCATAAGTTGCTATTATGTGTCTTTAAAATGATTGGGCTTTCCAGGTGGCACTAGTGGTAAAGAGAAGGAAACACAAGAGACATGGGACATGGTTCCATCTCTGGGTTGGAAAAAACCCCTGGAGGAGGGCATGGCAACCCACTCCAGTATTCTTGCCTGGAGAATCCCATGGACAGAGGAGCCTGGTGGGCTACATTCCCCTGGGTCACAAAGAGTTAGACATCACTGAAGTGACTTAGCACACATGCTTGTCTTTAAAATGATTTAGTTTTTCTGTAGGATCTACAGCTAGGTGCTCCAGAGACCAATTGATGATCTTAGTTTGTCCTGTGCCACTTCCATGATGGGACACTTAATTATATTTGGCTGTTGTCTATAAGGCCTGGAGAGGACCTCTGTCTAGGGGTGAGGGGCTGAATCTGAAATCAGGCAGAAAAGTTCCAAAGATTCATTTCAATGTGCTAGAGTTCAGAGGAGGAATTGAGACTTCAGGTGGTCAACCAGGTCTCCTTTAGATCCACCTTAGTCCAGACTTCAGAGATAAGTAGGTTTTGGCATGGGCCACTAGTCAATGTCTTTAGTTAAGGAGATGGTGTGAAAGGAAGTTCCATAGTCATGAGTCACCTTCTACTTCTATTGCAGATGATGCTGTTAAAATTCTTATTGCAGCAGATAGAGAACTTGGTATCCTGGATCGAGGAACAGGCATCTATGAGACACTGATACCTGTAAAATCAAGGCCTATTTCTGTTGCATATGACCTAGAGAGAAGCATGTACTTCTGGGTGGATGAAGTCTTAAATGTGTTTGTTCTTGGGAAGCCAAACCCTGCTTCTCTCTATCCAGGTATATTTCTTGATATTAAAGCTCTAGCTTCTTTAAGCTACTTAAACATGGTGTGAGAAATATATGTTTATCTGGACATCATCTGTGACTCACTTGTCATGCATCATGAGAGTACATAAAATCTTGATTTTAGTCTATGTAGCTTGGTTCTATAGGAGCTTTGTAGAGCATAACCTGAGATGAGATTGTTAAGCAGTTTGGAAAGTATAGAGATGTGGACTCAGGCCAAGGTTAGTCTCAGCTCCATCACTTGGTATATGACCCTGAGCAAGTTGTTAATTCCTTTGAACCACCATGTAAAAGATGAAGATAAACAGCACTTGTCTCATTGGGTAAGTGTGGGGATTAAGGGGAAGAAGAGCTTAGCATAGTCCTGGATGTACAAAAATCCTCTGCTGGCAGTTAAGAGGTAGCATTCATCACAGCCTTCCCAGAAAAAAAATATCAAAAACTTTGATAATGAATATTGTCCCAAACTGAGGTCACATTCTCCTGGATGTCTTGGTTATACTTCTCCTAAGGCCTTTGTCTTTCCTTCCTGCCCACTGTATACTGGGAATACCTCACACAGCAATAGCTCTCATTCATTCCCTGTGTCCTGTTGGCCTCATTATGTGACTTGAGATCAGAAGGTGTAGAAAAATTTTGTCTGAGTCTCTTTTTTCAAGGTGAGATGGGTATAGGAGAACACAGAAACATAACACTGTCTCTTGTAATCCCCAGAACTTAAAACTATCAACAGTATCTCTTTGGACTGGTTCACGGGGCAGTTGTACTGGGCTAGCAGCTTTGCCAGGGTCATCTGTGCTGGCTTAAGTGATGGCAGAGGCTACATCAGAATCTTGGAAAAGGATCTTGTGCCGGAGCAACTCATAGTGTTTCCCGCAAAGAAGTAAGTTGTGCTTTCTTCGGAATATATCCCAAATCATTGGTTGTCTTAGGTATTTAAGTTGATAGGAGAGCAGGTCAACCTTTTCGACCTACGTCTCATTTGCTCCAAAAAATTCTTAATTTTGAAGTCTAAATTGAATACCATGGAGCCAAACTTTTCAAAGTCTAGTGAGTCTGAGAGCAGAAATCTCCAGGATTCTGACCAGTGGAATGATAAGAGGTCTATGCCAGCAATCAGGGCAGCCTGGCTTGTCAGAATCGTATACATGGCCTGGAGTGGATTTTCTAACCCTTGTGTCTTTGCTGATTTCAGGTACTTGTATTGGGTAAATCGAGGTGGGAAAGGCCTGAGGACTATCGAAACAGCAGGGATGGATGGCTCTGATAGGAAGGTGTTGGTGGTGGTCAACATGGAGGAACCCACAGGGCTGACGCTGGACCATGTGGCTAGCAGACTCTACTGGATCAGTGCATACAAAGAGGTACCATGGATGGGTCAGGAGGAAAAGGTAAACCTGTTTAGTAGGAGTAAAGGGTTCTTTTGAGTACAGAGTTCTGTGTTGCATCAACTCGGTGAAGTACCTTCTGGCCATGAAAACCGAGAAAAGCCCAGCATCTTCAGATGAAACTGGACTGTATCAACACAGGTTGGGAGACTCTGTGACTTTCTTAAACTCTCTATAGTCGGGAATTTCCTGGTTGTCTAGGTCATGTTCTGTGTGGTACCTGGAATATAAAACATTTTAAAACAGAAAAAACAAACAAACATGCAGTTACTTAAGTACCTCAGTGTCTTCTCCCACATTTCTAGGTTTTCGTATTACAGGTCATGTTATCTTATTTTTGAAACCATCAAACTAAAAGACCAGTTGGACATGGGGGCTGAAAGCACAGGCTTGGGAGTCATATTTTTAAGCCTATTTCTTCCAGCTGTGATTTCTGGTTACTTAGGGTGCCTCTTTGAGCTCTTCTTGCCCTCTCTGGAAAGAGAGAGAAAGCCTGCCTCAGAAGGTGGTTGGGGAATGTAGTAGAAGGATTTGGTACAATGTCTGATGCAGACACTAAGTTATAGTAGCTACTTGTATAAGAATTGTGACCCTAATTGATACAAGAAGCAGCCCAATCCTCTGCCTTTGGCATTAACCTCTGCAGATCCCCAGACAACTTCATCTCTATCAAATTGATATCAAAACGTGTTTAATTGGTGTCCAAGAGACTGAGGTACTCTAAGATGGTCACCCCTCTTGCTGCCACACTCTCAAGAGACCCTGTCACCCTTCAGTCCATAGAGACAGTGAACGTGGATGGCTCCGGGAGGCACACCTTTCCCAAGGTCTTCCTGGAAGATGACGATCCAGTGGGACTGGCGGTATTTGAGAACTCTTTCTTCTGGGCAAATAAACTACAGCTGTTTCGTACTTCACCCCACACCACAAAGGAGAGAGAGGTGCTGCTAAACGCTTCCATATCCGCCTTCTTGGTACTCCACCAATCCCAACAGCCTAAAAGTAAGTCTCATCACTTGCTTTCAAAACACTTATGAATCAGAACTCACACTAAATGGAACCCCCCCCCCCCCGCTAAATTACTACCTCCATCTGTTGTTGGAACTTGCTATTTTGGGGCCGGGGAAATGTTCTGGGTATCGTTCCAGACGTACCCAGGACTTTTGAGTAAGATGAACAGAACGAAAATATCTGCTGGAAAACTTGTTCCAGGCACATACCTGGCTTTTATCTAACATAGGAACCAGAGTTTTAATACACAAAACATCTGAGTTTTAATACACAAAACGGGGGATGCGCTGTTCACAAAAGGGCTAGAGTAGCTTTCTCACTGACACATCAATTGATAACAGAAAATGGAACCAAGCTTGGCATCCTGCTTTTAGGAGGAAGTCACATGTTTGTTGACTAGGAGTTAAAAGCTTGTTAATCTGAATTTGTCAGCTTCAACTCAGATTATACTTCTTCATGGGCCAAGAAACTAATTAAAGTGGAGAACTGGGAACCACTATTTACTTCCTATCAGCAAGCTAGACAGTTATTTTGCCTTAACTTGGAAGGGGAAGATACCGTTGGTTGAAGCTTTCTTAGCCTGAGCTTATTGTAGAGAGGTCATTGTCACCATCTGAAAGACGGGACCCCAGGAGTTTAAGGTCAGCATGCTTAACTTAGAGGGTGACAAATATATTGGGGTTCCTTTTAAAGCAAAAATGCCTTAACTCCTTTGAGTCTGAAGTTTTGAACTGGTTTGGATAAATCCATCTGAAATTGTGTCCAACCTGTTTTTACTTTAAAACAGGTAAATACCCAGCGTATGTTCCAGGTTCTTGCAGCCACCTGTGTCTCCTGTCCCCTGTCCATCCCAAGGGCTATAAGTGTGTTTGTCCAGAGGGGATGTTTCTTTTACCTTCCGGCACGTGTAGTGGTAAGGATGGTGGGTGAAGTGGGTTTGGCTCAAGAAGCCACATTCTGGTAGGTCTGGAAATAGTGTCACTTCTGTTTTTGAATTAATCACTTTTGTCCTGAAAGCATAAGAGTTTGATTAGGTTTTTTATTGTGTTAAAAATATACATAACAAAAGGTACCACTTTATTTTTAAGTGTAGTATTCAGTGGCATTAAGTATATTCACATTTTTGTGCAACCATCACCTCCCCCCTTGGTCTCCAGAACTTTTTCATCTCCCCAAACTGAAATTCTATTCCTGTTAAACAATAATTCCTCATTCCCCTCTCCCCCCAACCCCTGGCAATCACCATTCTACTTCCTGTCTCTGAATCTGACTACTCTAGGTACCACATCTCAGTAAAATGGTACAGTATTTGTCATTTTGTGACTGGCTTTTTAAACTTAACATTATGTCTTCAAAGTTCACCCATGTTATAACATGTGCCAGAATTGCCTTTTTAAGGTGGAATAATATTCCATTGTATGTAGATACTACATTTTGTTTATCCATTCATCTATCAATGGATATTTGGGTTCAGTAATTTTTAAAACAAGAAAAAATAGCTTATACTACTCAGTTTTACATGAAAGACTAATGATTGCTATGCTGTCACTTCAGTCGTGTCCGACTCTGTGCCACCCCATAGACAGCAGCCCACCAGGCTTCCGTCCCTGGGATTCTCCAGGCAAGAACACTGGAGTAGGTTGCCATTTCCTTCTCCAATGCGTGAAAGTGAAGTCGCTCAGTCGTGTCCGACTCTTAGCGACCCCATGGACTGCAGCCTACCAGGCTCCTGCGTCCATGGGATTTTCCAAGCAAGAGTACTGGAGTGGGGTGCCATTGCCTTTTCCGAGACTAATGATTAAGTTGGTATAAGAAAGAAACCCTCTACAGTCTCATGACTATAGTATTTTCTGACTCTTGCTTGTAAGCAGAGTGTCTACATTAACATTGTTAACATAATTCCTCATGTCACTGTTCCATCTTTGAAACTGTGAAGGCTACATAATCAGTTGAATATCACTGCCCAATTCCTTGAATTTTTCCTATAGAACAGTGATGTTTTAAGAAGAATAAATGATATAAATATGTTGATGTTCTAACTACCTTTGTAGAAGGCAATTCACAATGGGTAGCCATGGAGCATGATTATAGTGTAATAAGCTGTTGTGCCAAACACAAGTCTTAGCTTAAAATGTTTGTGAACCTTATACACAGTTAAGCACCCAGGTAACTTTTCTTTAGATAGGCAGCAGAGCTTAAATTTCTTTGTGTTGAAATGTGTGTGCTACAGACAAGGATTTGATGACGTTACTGAATCCAACAGTAGCTGAGGCCCTAATCCTCAGGATTCTATGTTAATCTTTTCGCAGACATTTAAAGGCCTTGGTGAAACTGAGCAGCACTTTCATTTGCCCAAATGACTTCCTTCTCTAAGGAAGCCAAGGCATTCATGTTGTGTGTACATGCTTCAGAAGCAAACTTTATAAGATCCTAGAATTCTAGGGAAGCTTCAACTTGAAAGAGCAATGTTGTTTCAGAGGGGAGCATGGGGCTTTTCTGACAAATGCTCAAACAGTACATCTTTCTTTTTCTTCGGTAGAGTTAAAACTAGTGTTTTCCTCCGGCAAACGTCTCTACTTGTTGAAAGTTGGTTTTATGGGAACTGCTATAGAGAGAAGCCTAGTTCAAGAGCATCCAAGGAACATCTACTTGCTGGATATTGACTGGAAAAGAAATCTCATCTACTGGACAGATACCCAGGGACATCTGTTTCGCTCAACTGGCTACCTGGGAGACAAGCAAGAAATTTGGACAGAACATACAGGTAGCTTGGGTTGGTTATTTTGAAATTTTTCCTTTACTTTCTGGCTCTAGATTTAAGTAGGCTCCCAAACATCTCCAAAACCCTATCTGTCTCTGACCTGAATCAAGCTTAATACCAAAGAGTGGTTCTTAACTAATTTAAATATTAAGTGTCTGTGATTTACCCTTGTTCTTATGGTGTGCAGACTCTTAAAAGGCTACCATGATTTGGGAAATACTGAGGTCAGTAATAAGGGTTTTAAAATTTTACTTTTCTGGCCTTACATCTGGATAGGATGGAAACAGACCTTAAATACTTCAACTTTGCATTGCAGATTTTTCTTACACTAATTTAGAAGCAATTTGCAATGCAGATTTCAGAGAGAACTAGCAAGATATTTTCTTAATTTGATAATATATGCTTTCTCTCCCCTCCCACACTCCTACATGGCATACCCCACCCTTAGCTCCCTGTACTCAGCCTAAATGAAAATATCTGCTTTATAAAAGTAAACTGAGAGGTGAGTTCCAGGGTGAGTAATCTTATTTCTGAATGCCTGTACTGTGGGTATTCTAAGTGCCAAGGAACTGCTTTACTATATGAAGTGCTGTATTGGAATCCATGTTCCCGAGACACCCTTCAGATCAGTGGCTGATGTCTTAATCCTTATGGAACTGGAATGGCATCAGACTTTTTTTTTTTTTTTTCTTTGTTTAGGACACAGTTTGTGTTGCAGAATTGCTTGGTGTGGGGGGAAGAAGCACATGTCTGGTGTCACAAGTATTGAGGTATAGTAAAGGGCTTCCCAGGTGGCATAGTGTTGAAGAATCCACCTGCCAGTGCAGGAGACCCAAGGGATGTAAGTGTGATCCCTGGGTTGTAAAGATCCCCTGGGAAGATCCTGTGGATGGCAACCCACTCCTGTATTCTTGCCTTGGAAATCCCACGGACAGAGGAGCCTGGCAGGCTACAGTCTGTGGGGTCACAAAGAGTCAGACATGACTGAGTGACTGAGCACATACACACAGAAAGGAGACACACAAGTGTTTTTCCTACACAGTTAACTGGGAAGCATGACACAGCCAGGCAGGCCTTTTCTGGGTAGTGATCAGCTTGACCTCTGCTCTTCAGGCCACTGTGCAGGATCTCAGGGCCTCCTGACAACTCTTGGGTCTGCAGCTTTCACCTTATTTTCACATCAGCGTGTACACGTCTCTTGTGTCTCCTGCACTGGCAGTTGGATTCCTTACCGCTGTGCCACCTGGGAAGCCCTTTACTATACCTCAGTACTTGTGACACCTGTAGTGTTGCCCCCCCCACACACACCAAGCAATTCTGCAACACAAACTGGGTGTCCTAAACAAAGAAAAAAAATAAATATTACCTGACGCAATTCCAGTTCTTTAAGGATCAAAACATCAGCCACTGATCTGAAGGGTGTCTCGGGAACATGGATTCCAATTCAATGGACATGAGTTTGAGTAAACTCTGGGAGTTGGCGATGGACAGGGATGCCTGGCGTGCTGCTGGCCATGGGGTCACAAACAGTCGGACACGCCTGAGTGACTGAAATGAACTGAACTGCACTGACATCTGTGTTGTTTTCCCTTGGGTGTGTTAATCTTGTCCTCAGACTGAAACTTGAGGGTAGAAAAAACAGATGAAGTTCTGAATCAAAAATGGGAGGGCTTTAAAGTTCCACTTTAGGAAAGAGTGCACTTTTTTTAAGAACTGGTGTAGAATCACTCTGAGGGCATTCTGTGATGCTGGCATGCGGGATTTTTGTGGTTACATCTGACTTCAGAGGAAAGCACATATTTTCTGCAGAGGGCAGAGCCCAGTGAGGTCAAGAGAAACAGAACCCCATGGGGCCAGTGTGTTCTTAGGAAGTTGCCAGTCTTCCTAAGCTATCCAACTTACAAAATGCAGTGCATGTCTACCTTGCCTAGGGGTTGTCAAGGATCAGGGGAGCTCATACTGACAGACAAGAAACCAGAGTAGGCATGATGGGACCCTTGTGGGAACAAGGTGTGTAGGTTTCTAGGGAATGATCTTTGCATCCTGAAACTGTCTGCCTTCATCCCTGGCCCAGAGTTTAAGACAGTATGAGAACACATTTGAATGTCCTTCCTAATGGGAGCGACTTGTCCTCCTTACAGTCTGCTCAGCGAATGTGGACATTCCAACTGGGAACTTGTACTGGCTGCCCTGCGACAGAAGTGCTATTCAGAGGACGAGACTTGCTGGCCCAGACACCCATATCCTGTACAAAACGGGCAGCGTTATACTGCATCTCCTTCTTGACTGGCCAAGGAGGCTGCTCTACTGGGTGGAAAGTGGGGAACCCTTGAAAAGTATGACCCTTGATGGCAAAAGCATACAGACAGTCTGGAGAGGCACCTGGACGGCAGACACCCACGTAACCTTAGATCTCGGCTCTTCCAGCATCCTCTGGACCACCAAAGGGTCAGGTAAGTGCTGCATAACCAGTGAGGTTGGAAGAGGCTTGAGGGGCTGAATGAGAGTCTTCTTTTTAGTAGTAATGACACCATTTTTAGAACTAGTTAGATATAGTCTCAAACTCTGATTTTCATAGTTAAAGCTTGGGCATGAGTCACTGACCTCAAGCTCTATTCACATCTATGAGTCTAAATTTATGATTGAAGGGATAGAAAACTTTAGAAATAGCGTACTTAATTTTTAACACTGCAAAAAGCTATTTGTTTCTACTTCGGTAAGTAGAAGTAATGGAATGAAACTTCCATTATAAACAAAGTACAGATACTTTGGTTATAACTTGACAGCAGGTACATATTACACCTTCATAGCTGAATGTGACAGTCTACTCGCCCAGAAGTCTCAAGAATGGCCTGACAGCACTGTGCCTGATGACTGGGGCTGTAGGACTGTGGTGGTCAAGTCACATCTGATGTTCCCATGCGGCACCCCTCACTTTTCTGGAGCTTTAAACACTTCCTTGGATTATCTTTAACTATAGAACTAAAACTTACAAAACTTCACAGATGAATCTGTGCATATTTTCAGTGCAAGGTCATTGAAATTTTCAATCCAGTGTTGCCCTTGCCTCCTTGCTGTCACAGGTTACTTGTTCTGTATCAGCTTGTAAGGACTTGACTCTTTCTTAGGGTTGCAAAGTCTGAGTCTCCTAAAAAATAGAACCTACACTTTGAACGAGACTTGGAGTGATGGCATGATTGCGGCCCATGAGCCCTACCTACTGACTCTGAACAGAACGGCTCTCGTGCTGTGGAACAGGAGGAAGCCAGAGCCCTTCTCAGTGTCAAAAGAGGCCTATGTCCAGAAGATGATCATCTTGGCTGAGAACCTGGAGGTTCCAGGCAAGTCTTCCCCTGGGGGTTTTCTTAGAGATCCACGTTACGTGGTTCTTCTCGGTGTGTTTCCTACGAGAAATTCCCGGGTATCTTCCGATCTGTGTCAGCGTGGTCCCACCCCACAGTTCGGCAGGCCTTCTGCCTAACTTGTCCTTGTACTGAAACCTGTTCAAGTAAGAATCTAACACATTTCTCAAAGTTGCTAAACGGCACCAGTTCCTGAGTAATACCCCAAGGAGGGTGCACACCTAGCCCCTTTTGGGAATCATCTTTCATGTTAGCATGTTGAAGCTCTTAGTTTGGCTGTAAAGAGAGCCATTTAACTTGCTCTAAACAGGTTCCCGGGCTACCTAGGTGGCACGGCAGTGAAGAATCTGCCTGCCAATTCGTGAGACCCAGGTTTAATTCCCGGGTCAGGAAGATCCCTTGGAGAAAGAAATGACAATCTACTCTAGCATTGTGGCCTGGAAAATTCCGTGAACAGTGGAGTGTGGTGGACTACAGTCCATGGGGTTGCAAAGAATGGGACACAACAGAGCACCAATGCATGAAAATCAGTTTCCCAAGCTGGCTTTTTTTTTTTTAAACCGAGAAAGCCCCTTTCTCATAGCAGTGACATCTTGCAGGGGATCCTCTGTGAAGCTGCTCTGGGTCCTGGTTACCAGGGGAAGCAGCTCTTCTGTTAAAGCTGTGCCTTGATCATTCAGATTAATCTGCTTAAAGCTGGCTTAACTATTTTCGTATAAACCTTTTTGCACGGTGCCAAAAAATCTGATTTCAGATCTTGAGGCAGAAGAAAAGGTCTTATCACAGGATTCAGGGGGCTTTCTTGGTGGAAGCAGCTGGAAACCCCAAGGAAGAATAGAAACAGAGATGCACAGACCTGTTCCTCCTCCTATGTACCTGCCCGCTAGAGGTCTTTCATCTCCCCCTGCAGTCTAAACTATTATTTCCTGATTCACTTGCTTGACCTGATTTTCAAGATTAAGAACCATTAGGCTTAGGAACATGTTTCCTAGGTGGTAAAATGTGTTAACAAGAGGTTAACTCTTGGTTAAAAAAAAAAAAAAAATCCAATTTTGATTATTCTACTAGCATATCCATTAGGTTTCTGTGACAGGTGCTGAAGAATACTAACTGGTAACTTCTGGAGGTGACTAACTCAGACATCTCACCATGAAACTGAAGTCCCGTCTTCAGAAACTTACTTTATTCTGCATGCCTAGAATATAGCATCAGGTAGTGGAAAAAATTAAATTTATAGGCCTGAAAGGAAAAAACAATTTCCCCCAATTCAAAACCATGAGATAATGGGCCAACACACCACACACATGGTCTAAAGACCAAGGGTCTTTACTCTTTCTTTCTACAAGGTAGACAAACATAGCTACCTGGCCAAGACGTGGGGTTTTGGGGAGCGGGGCAGTAGAAGCCTGTCTCCACTGCTGATGTCTGATGGATTCACCTGCTGACATACTGCTGGTTCTAGATCCTGAGGTCGAAGGAGCAGCAGCCCCCAGCCCTCCTCCCCCACCCCCGCCACCCCCTGTCCTCTGCACCCGATCTTCTGTGCCCTGTCGTGATGGCCTGGAGTGCATCTCCCAGGGGTACCTCTGTGATGGCAAGCAAGACTGCGGGGATGGCTCTGATGAGGAGAACTGCTCCCGCTTCTGCAACAGACCAGGTGTGTCACCACCTCCTGGTCCTTGTCCCAGGCGTGCTGATTCTGCCTTGGAAGCATGCTATGAATTGCTGGAGTGTTCATTATAATCACATTTGCTTTCCCTATACATTTTCATAGATTACATAGCCTGTCAGAACACAGACTGTCTGATTGCCCGTTTTATCACATTTAAGTCCATAGTGTTTTGCCAGGTATAATTTGACTATTGTTTCCTTGCTTCCTCAAATTTGCCTAAGTATTCCAATAGCTGCCTTTATATTGGCATGCTATGCTATGCTATGCTAAGTCACTTCAGTCGTGTCCGACTCTGTGCGACCTCATAGACAGCAGCCCACCAGGCTCCCCCATCCCTGGGATTCTCCAGGCAAGAACACTGGAGTGGGCTGCCATTTCCTTCTCCAATGCATGAAGGTGAAAAGTGAAAGTGAAGTCGCTCAGTCGTGTCCGACTCTTAGCGACCCCATGGATTGCAGCCTAACAGGCTCCTCCATCCATGGGATTTTCCAAGCAAGAGTACTGGAGTGGGGTGCCATTGCCTTCCTAAATGGACTACTTATAACTGACTTGGTTGTATTTTACAAGTTGTTCAAGTAACCAAACCAATATGAAGCCTTAGTATTTCAAGGACCTAGTTCAGCTTAATTAACCTTAGCACTTTATTAAAGCTCACTTACGGATCAATTAATATATAGAACTCAGGGGACTTCTCTGGTGGTCCAGTAGTTAAGCCTCCACCTTCCAATGCAGAGGATCCGGGTTCGATCTCTGTCAGGGAACTAGATCCCACATGCCATAACTAAGAGCGTGCTGCAGTTAAAGATTCCCCATGCCTTAACAAAGATCAAAGATCCAATGTGCTGCAACTAAGACCCGGCACAGCCAAATAAATAAAAAATTAAAAAATATGTATATATAGAACTCAAATGGGCTTTCCAGGTGGCACTAGTGGTAAAGAATCCCCCTGCTAAGGCAGGAGACATAAGAGATGTGGGTTCAGTCAATTCCTGGGTTGAGAAGATCCCTTGGAGGAGTGTATGGCAACTCACTCCAGTATTCTTGCCTGGAGAATCTCATGGATTGAGAAGACAGGTGGGCTACAGTCCATAGGGTCACAAAGAGTCAGATACGACTGAAGCAAGTTAGCATGCACACCCAACTCAAGATTAGTCTACCTACCCCTCGAACTCCAGAATAAGGGTTGAGTTAATTTAGTAATAAAACTTCAGCTTGATGAAGATATATGGTCCTTGCTTTTGACTTGTTCCATGGAAGGGGTCTTCCAGTGTCTGGATGGAAACAAGTGCATTGAGGAGAAATATCACTGTGATGGAGCCCAGCAGTGCTTGGATGGCTCCGATGAGCTGGGCTGCTGGAAGCCCGTTGAAGACTGCTCTCTGCGCTGTGACAACAAGACCCGCTGTATCCCCAAGAGCTGGCTGTGTGATGGCCACCCCGACTGTTCTGACGGAAAAGATGAACAAGGATGTAGTAAGTTCCATGGAAGTTACCTGGAGTATTTCGAACTACACTGTAGTCAGTTCTCCTTATTTGTGGGAGTTATGTTCTATAAAGCTGCCATGAACACTGAATTAGAGGATATTGGATCATTGCTCCTGGAAAATATGCAGGGTGAGGTTTCTTAGAGTCTCTGGTCACATTTTTGTCAACTGATCAATATAGAACCTTTTTAAAATGTGTGTTTCTGTTTAAAGATGACTTATCATGTATTGTTGACTCAGTAATATCCAGCAGCACCAAAACTCATGCAGAATAGAGCTTATTGAATGCATGTATATTTTCCCATAAGATACACTGTAGACTCCTTACCCTGAGGAGCACCAAACAGCACTTCAGCACTACATTTGGGGTCTTTTAGATAGAAAAATCACTAGAAAGTAAAAAAAAAAAAAAAAAAAACCATGGAAAACATGGTCCTAAATGATTGCAAGACATCCCTGATGGCTTAGTGGTAAAGAATCCGCCTGCCAATGCAGGAGATGCAGGTTTGATCCTTGGGTTGGGGAGATCCCCTAGAGGAGAAAATGGCAACCCACTCTAGTATTCTTGCCTGGAAAATTCCATGGACAGAGGAACCTGGTGGGTGAAAATCTATGGGGGTCACAAAGAGCCAGACATGACTTGCTGGACTAAACAACAAAAAGGATTACAAAAAAGCATACTTCTTTTAGTCTGAGAGTGAAAACTTGAGGTCAAAATGGTGCCTTTTCAGCCTCAATTGGAAAGGTGTGTTGGGGCAACTCACATTAGGGTCCCAGGCAAGAATTCCACTCCCCTGCCTGTCCCAGCATCCTCCTACATGTCCTCCCATCCCTGTCTCATCCTCCAGGACAGGAGGATTTTCTGGCCTCGCTTATAGGCCCTTTCTGTCCTAACACTCTGCTTGAAGCACCTTCCCACCCTAACCCCCACTGGGGCTTAATTCCTAAGGTAACAGGAGAAGACTGGGAGTCTTCAAACCGTTTTATTTGCCATCAACTTGCTTCTTCTCCATCTGGCTGAGTTGTTACCTAAAGCTTTGTTTTTCAGTTCATGAAAAATGCAGCCCATCTGAATTTAAATGTGAGAATGGCCAGTGTGTATCTTCTTCCCTGCGTTGCGATGGGAACCGTGATTGCCTGGACCACTCGGATGAAGAGGGCTGTCCTGCCTGGCCCCTGCCATGCCCGTCAGGGGAGGTGAAGTGCCCGAGGAGTGGGGAGTGTGTGTTGGCAGAGTGGATATGTGACCATGACTTAGACTGCAAAGACGGAACTGACGAGAAGGTAGCCCACTCTTCCTTCAAAAAAAGAAAAACACCGTAGACTCCTAATCACAACAGTAACTTGTGCTTCCTCACCAGAAAACTTGGGAAAATGTACGAACAGAGGTCTCCCACAATCTCTGCCCATAAAGCCATTTGTAACTGCATCACAGTGTCCAAAATGTTAAGATCCTCTGGTTGAAAGTCAAACTTGTAAGATCTTTATTGGAGGAGCTTTGCAAATATTAGGTCTTGATGGTCATAGCTTGAACGTCTTGTTTAGAGAGATGCTTTGAAGCCCTGCCTAACCAGTTCCCGTAACATACACCGTTGCTTCTGCATTGTGTGAGATGCAGCCCAATTTTGAACCTACTGCTCACTTTTGACCTTAAGAAAGCAGCTCTGTGGTGATGTTCTATTTTCTCATCAGTAGAATGGGTAGTGTCTGCTGGGCTGAAACTATATCTTAAGGTGCTGCTGTATCATAGGTGCACAGATCTGAAATACCCTTCTCCCTGCAGCAGTTCTGAGAATCCCAGTCAGATTAGGTACAAATGCTGGAGTGTGCATTAGAAATGGTGGGAATTCTAAGAAGAGTTCCTAGAGCAGATTCTTTTGCTTATACTTTAAAAAAAAATTTTTTTTAATTGGAGGATGATTGCTTTACAATATTGTATTGGTTTCTGCCATATATCAATGTGAATCAGTCATAGGTTCTTTTTTAATATAGTTTTTTATTGAAGTATAGTTGACTTACAATGTTTCAGATGCATAGCAAGGTGATTCAGTTACACATATACCCATATATTATTTTTGAGATTATTTTCCATTATAGGTTATTATAAGATATTAACTATAGTTCCCTATGCTATATAGTAAATCTTTGTTGCTTGTTGCATATCTGTTGTTTTCATTAGAAATACAGCATTCTATTCATATTAAGTCAAACAAGTGGAATCAAAATGTCATGAATTTTTTAGTTAGGCAAAAATTCATAAGTTTTGTATTATGGCTCAGACCGTAAAGAATCTGCCTGCAATGCAGGAGACTCAAATTCAATCCCTGGGTCGGGAAGATCCCCTGGAGAAGGAAATGGCAACCCACTCCAGTATTTTTGCCTGGAGAATTCCCTGGACAGAGGAGCCTGACGGGCTACAGTCCATGGGGTCGCAAAGAGTCGGACACAACTGAGTGACTATCACTTTCACTTTTAAAAATACTATATATATACACACACACACACAAAATCTTTTCTACTATGCTTGATAAAGGCTTGAGAAAGAATGTTTAGAAAAAAGAAAAGATGGAGAAATTGAAAAACATAAACTAAATGAAATGGGACCATTGAATATGAAATAGAAAACGTGAACCAAACTAGGTAAACGATCATCATAAGGTCTAGTTGTTTTTAAACAAGCTGTAGGTTCTTAAACGAATTAAGACTTCCTGGCTGGTCAGTTTACAGAATAAGGTATCTCCTTCCCACTTTCCCATCCACGTTGGTATCACCCACAATTCGTCGTCTGAACTCCAACTGAGGAAGGCGTTGCTTATCATCCACATCTCTGGCCTCATTGAAGAGGGGACTTGAGGGTTCTCTCATAACCCAGGCCCCTTCCTGGGCTCTGGACCTGGGAGTTGACGGAGTCGCTCACTGTCTCCTCAGGACTGTGACCCCAGGGAGCTTCGCTGCGGCTCCAGGCAGTGGCGCTGTGCCAGTGGGGAGCAGTGCGTGCCCGAGCCCTGGCGCTGTGATGGGCAGAGTGACTGTGGGGACGGCAGCGACGAGACGGGATGTAAGTACAGGGCGAGGAGGTGGGCGGCCTCCGAGGGGCGCAGCTGCGCAGGAACCCAGCTCAGTGAGCAAATGCTACGGGGCTGAAATCCATCCCTCTACGGGGATAGAGGTCTTGATTGTACGCGCGAGAACCTTGCTGTGGGAGGGAGGTGTGGCAGAGGGTTTGACTATAAAGGCAGAAAGTCGTTCTCCAGGCCCCCCGGAGAAGTGTGGGAGCTCCGAGTTCCAGTGTCACCCCTCCGCCTGCCTGGACCTCAGCCTGGTGTGTGACGGGAAGCGAGACTGTGCCGATGGCTCCGACGAGGGCGGGCAGTGCTCGTCGTCCGCCTGCCGCCAGGGACAGTGTTTCCACAGCTGCTACCCGTCCCCGCACGGACCTGTGAGTGGTTTCTCTTTCTGTGCTCTGGCGGCTGGAGCCTCGGTGTGGGGAGAGGCGGCCATCCTCAGCCTGGCTGTCTGCTCCCTACGCGAGTCTTCCACGGCGGAGCCGCCCTGAGCCCTCCTGCCACGTGCCCCTGCTTGAGGCTTTCTGCCCAGTCCTGTCTAGTTCCTTTCCCCTCTCCGGTCTTCTGGAACCCTGTCCCCCAGCTCCAGAAACTCCCCTACTGCGACATTCACGGTGAGACAATGTTTGGAGGGATTTGTCCCAAGAGTCAAGTAACTCCCCGCCATGCTACAGCTCAGGAAACTAAGTACCTGTGAGGAAGTCCTTTCTGTGTGAGTATTTAGAATATGACTTGCCCTTCAGTCAAGAACTGTCCCTGTTCTGGTCTGGCATTATTAGTTGGCTGAACATGGTGAACTTGTGGAAGTGGAAGAAAACCATGCTGATGTCTGGTCCTGTTGGCAGACAACCAGTTCAGTGAAATGCAGGGGTCTCTTCACTTACAGATTCTGATGGAGTCCTAGGTGGCCTGGGCTGAACTGGACATCTTTGTTAACTTGGGACCCCTGGGGGTGACAAGGGTGTGGGGTGAGCGGCAGGAGATGGAGAGAGTGACTGCATTCAGAATGAAGTTGGTTCAAAGAACAGTTTGAGTTGTTGACATGGAGCATATCGCCCTGTGCTTTTTATATCAAAGCTGAGGTCTTTTTTTATCAACTGTGTACCTTGCCTTTAGAAAGTCTTCATGTTTTCCAACCTCTGTCAGGTATGTGCTTGTGAGCGAGGCTTTGAGCTGAAAAGCAGTGGCCAGATCTGTGAGGATGTGGATGAATGCCAGAGGCTGGGTGGTCACCCTTGCAGTCAGACCTGTGTCAACACAAAGGGCTCCTACACCTGCGCCTGTCATCCTGGCTACTCACTGGAGCCTGATGGCCATACCTGTAAAGCAACTGGTAAATGCAGCTGCAAATATCTCAACTGTAGGTTGAGAGCTTGAGGTCCTATGACATCCCGGAATACCAATGCAAATCTCTTTCTTAGGTCTTAAGTGTTCCGGCCTGCTTTGTCTTCAGAACAAGACAAGCACAGTTCCAAAGCCTCCTTTTTATATTTTGTAAACTGAGTGATTTCACTTTCACTTTTCACTTTCATTTTATACCTTGAATTTGAATCTGAAAGTATCTACAAATAAGGCGTTATTACAACAAACCCATAAGTTAAACCTCTGTAACCATGGGTCAGCCTTACCTTAAGACTAGACAAGCCCTTCTTTCCTGTCCACCTAACACCAAATATTTAGTTATAAATGTGGTTTTCAATTTAGGCTAATGATGCCTTTATGCTAAGTATCTTTAAACCATGTTTTAGCTTAACCATTACATCAAGGGAAGAACTACTTAGATGCCAGTGAGCTGGTACCACAGCCCTGTCAATGAGAAAGCAAAAACTACTTTGTCCTCTGATTCCTTAGCCAGTGCTGGGCTCACCAATCAAACTCCTTAAGGCCATGTTGAAAGCAGTTCTTTTTTGACAGGTACTGAACCAGTCCTCCTTGTGGCAGTCCAGTTTAAACTACTCCTCTATGGGATGCGGAGTTTGAAAGAAGATATTCTGGCAACTACAGACAAGAACCTGATTATTTTTTCTATTGACTATGACTTAGTGGATCAGAAAGTCTTCTGGACCGATCTCGGGGCCCAGAGTATTCAGTGGATAAGCATGGACATGAAGAAGAAGGGGACTATGGTGAAAGGTTTGTCTCCTTATAAGAGGCTCTCATCTTGCCCTTACTAATTACACATAGCATGAACAATAGGATGAGTGGCCATGAACTTTCTAAACATTGGTTTATATCTTCTTAACTACAAGTGGTCAAGTCTTGCTATTATTAATAGTTAGCTAGAAATGAGAAGTTTCCATCTCTGTTGATCAGAGTCAGTCAAACTATCAGCCAGTGACCATTACTCATAATGGTCATCTTCTTCTGCAAATAGTATCTTGGAGCATTTAAAAGACTGCTCTGATGGAGATGCATATATCAGTTGGAAAATGAATTAACGTGGAATGCAAGTCTGAGGTCTGTGAGCTTCAACCTTCTGAAAAGCTGTAATTTAAGTACACATGATGAACAGTTTCTTCTCCTCAGGGATAAAGGCAGACTGCATAGTGGTTGACTGGATTGGGAGGAATCTCTATTGGACAGATGGGACAGCTGGCCAGATTTTGGCAATTCAGTTGACTGCAATTTGGAGAGGAAAATCTGAGTACACGGTTGTCCTGGACAATGACTTGAACCAACCACGGTCTTTGGCTTTAGATCCCCTAAATGGGTGAGTCCGGGTGTCACAAGGCCTGGTCAAGTCTGTCAGGTCTGTGCCTCTTTAGTTCCACTTCGATTGTGTTCCCTCAACACAGAGTGAGGGAATAGAAACCTTGTCTGACTTGACTTTGGATCTTATGATGTGAGCCAGCCATACCATAGTAGTTGTGAAAGCTCCTGCAAAAACACCTTTATTTCAGAAAAGTGAGATGTAGGCTTGCTCACTTGGTGGCCCACCTATACTTTCTTTGGCTAAAACAAACAGGTGTCCCTCTGAGTGGAGAATCTGTATGGCTTTAAAATGGCAGGAGGAGGGAGAATGGAACTAGGGCTGGTGTTTAATTTATAGTAATGTGATTGGGGGGTGTTGATGGGGGCAGAGGAGTTGGATGTGGGGGTTGAGCTCTTCGGTCTAGAGCCCTTTCTCTCTGCAAAGGGCCAGGAGCTTGGAGGCAGCATTTCCTACTTCTCCAAGCAAAGCCCTAATTGGGATGGCCATGTGTGTATCAAATGTAAGAACAAGATAGAGCAAAACTCAGGATCCAGAGGTGATCTAGGTCAGATACCTTCCCTCTTTTTTCCTCATCTTTTCAATACCTCCAACCAGGAATCTGGTAACATGGTCCTCAGGAGATTGGCAGGAGTTTCCTGATGGATCTAATGGCTTATGACCAAGAATGTGATCTGAAGCACCCATTGTCCATGGAACTAGTGGACTTTCTAGCCCAGAAAAGATTGGCAGGTTCCCTGGATGTTTTCCAGGCTAGGGTCTAATGTATTTTTTAGACTTCCTATACAGCTGTCATAATAGATATTATATCCCTACATAATGAACAATCACCATAAAACTTCAAAGAAAATCTTCTTTTACTACTTCACAAATTATGTTTAAGGCATAGACCAAGTTTAAGTTTGAGGGAAAGAAATAATTGGGCTATAAATCAGAGTTTTGAGGAATGAATTGGTGTTATTTTCTGTGAGGTAATACTTTGTCTTAAAGCTGACTTTTATCCACATAGGCTAATGTACTGGTCTGAAATTGGAGGAGAGCCTCAAATAGAACAAGCTGGAATGGATGGGAGCAGCAGAAAAATACTCCTTAGTCAAGGTCTCGGCTGGCCAACTAGCATAGTTCTCGACCAGCTGAGTTGGAAGATATTCTGGTCTGATGACAAATTTCACTGCATTGGCTCTGCCAACCTAGATGGTACTGGTATTAGCGTAAGTGTTCTTTTGGTAATAGCCTTGTGTGAAATGTCATGTGCCTTGTGTAAAACTCATCCCGGGAACCTCACCATCACTGTTTTAGATGTTGCAGCTAACACAAATCAAGAGCCCCTTCTCAGTGGCTGTGTTTGAGGATGAAGTCTTCTGGTCTGAAATGAAGACGAGAACAGTACAACGCATGAAAAAGATGACTGGCAAGAACCGGGCTGTCCTCATCAAGCGTTTGGAACAGCCTTATGGACTAAAGGTCTATAGTTGATGCTTCAAAATATCCTCTGATCCTCCCTGGGAAGGCTACGTGTATGAGCTGCCCAAGGACAAACTGCAGGGACCGCATCTATAATGACTGAAAGGCAGGGTTGAGTTACTTGCTGTTTTTAAGGATTCAACAACATGTAGTGACATCTAGGTGTTTTCTTCCAGGTAATGCACGAAGTGCTACAGCCCAGGTCTTCGAATCCTTGTCTGGACGCTGAATGTTCTCACTTGTGCCTTCTGAGCCCACAATCCAAGAGAAGCTGTCGCTGTCCAGCTGGACTCCTGCTTGCGGATGATGGTGTCAACTGTGTTCCCCTCAAGGAATCTGCGTTTCTGTTCCTTGGGTTGCCCACAGTTATCATGCAGGTACTATCCTGTTCTGTCACATGGTTGGGCCACAGTCTATTTCAGACTTTGGGTAATTTGAATTCCTTGAATTTCTCCCCTTTGGGATATTCTTCAAATACAATTTAAATTTGAATATTCACTGTGTATTGGGAGCTTTGATGACCAAAAAAAAAAAAAAAAAGTAGCTATGAATTGAAGACCACTCCTACTTAGATTCCTTAAGAAATGCTTAGCACCTCAGAACACAATGAGGCTAGGGATCTGACATAATATTTAATTCACTTGAATTGTCCAAGCACCTAGCTGATGATGCAGAGTAATTCCAAATACAAGAATCTTGGCTGGGTTCTAGTCTGAGAGGTAAGTACATTTTGTGAGGACACTTTTCTTAAATCATAGGAGGAGAAAAGGTACTAACAAGCAAGTCACCCCTAACTTCTCATATCCAGAGGATTTGATGACTTTGATTCATGTCAGTGTATGGCAAAACCACTACAATATAGTAAAGTAATTAGCCTCCAATTAAATAAATTTATATTAAAAAATAAATAAATAAAATGACAAAGCAAATTTTAGGGCTGGAAGACCAACTTCAGTTTCAGTAAGATCTTCGGACTGAAGTCTCATTTAAAGAAGAGGGCCTTTCATATATATATATATATATATATATATATATATATATATAAGTGTATCAAACCCACACATTGTACAACTTAAACTTACATAGTATTGTATGTCAGTTTTATCTCAGTAAAAATAATTTTAAAAAGTTAAGGGGGGAGGCCTTTCACAGAGGAGTAAATATTTCAAGCATATGAATTCAAGGAATTTTAAGGGCCTGAAACTACAGGAAGGGAGAGAAATGCAATTTGCTTTTAGGCAATAAGACTGTGTGAAAATCTGAATGTAAGTATCTGAACATGAATTCAAAATCAAGATGAAGAATTTGACTAGTCTCAACTGGTGCCATCCAATTAATTTTCCCCCACAGATCTATCTGAAAAATCTAGATGCTTCACGAGGACAAGCAACTTTACCAGGACATAGGATTCTTCCCTTTACCAATGTCAACCAGCTTGCATCAATGGACTACGTCGCCCAGGAGAAGGTGCTCTACCTGACAGAGTGGAATACAGGTGATATCTGGCTACTGAGGCTCAAAGACTCTGGAAAGCTCTCCTGGAGGAAAATCATATCCGTGGAGGGCACAGTGACTGACCTTGCTGTGGACTGGTTGAGTGGAAACATATACTGGATTGGCAGTGAGAATGCTCACATCAACATAGCTTCCCCTAGAGGCCAGTACTCCACCGTCTTGCTCAGCGGAAGTCTCTATCGCCCAACCTGTGTCGTGCTCCACCCGCCAACTGCAGTCATGTGCTTTGTGGACCTGGGTCCCCAGGATGATGGTAGGCGTGGCTCCAGCATTGAATGCGCCTCCATGGACGGCAGCAGGAGGAAGGTGCTCTGGCGGAAACCCCAGGTCCCTGTGGGCCTGAGCTTTTCAGATGCAGGGACTCGTCTGTACTGGGCTGATCCTGGTGAGCAGTTATCTTCTCCACCCTAAGTGTGAGGGTGAGGGACCTTGGCCAGAGAAATAGTGATGGTTTGTAGTCTTCAGCTGTAACTTCAAATGGCTTTTAGGTCTGAGTTTACATTTTCTGTACCACTTTCTAAACAAATACAATCAGTCCCCATCCTGAGCAGCATATATTAGCCCAGAGAGTCATGCAGTTGCCTCTTGGTGAAGGGGTGAAATCAAGAACCTAACAAATATGCATGAGTAAATCTTTGTGTAGTACTTTTAGAATGAATAAGAACTAGTTTTCAGGAAATGCATGTATCCTTCTGGAAGGGAGGCAGGACAAGATATAAAGAGCCACAGGATGGAGTACAGCTGTTTGGGCTCCAAACAGAAATTAACTGGCCCTCTCCTTCTAGGGAGAGGACTCATAGAAAGTATTCAACAAGACGGCTCTAGATACAGAGTAGACCGCAGAGGAATTCAGGGCCTTAACCTGTTTACATATGGCCAAGGCATGATGTTCTGGACCACCGTGGATGACGGTAGGTCTTAATTCTACATCTGATTATCTTTGTGAGCTGAATTTACTCCTGGATATCTAAAGCAAATCTGCTACTGCTTAGCACTGATCTTTGGCAGTGTGTTTCTTGCGGAGGAATAGCTAAGCAGCTTCCCTAATTTAACGTGTATAAATGTTAACAGTGACTGTGTGATTTGGGGGAGCTTTTACTTATTTGGTTACTCTTTACATGTGAATGTGCTTTATCTCATTCTGCCTGAGATTTCTGGCTTTTGTAGGAGGCTCTTGGCTTTGAAGGACACCAGGGTATGGTACAGAGAGAACTGGGCCAGGAGTTGGGACCAGGTGGCTTTGTCAGCTGATAGCTATAACACCTTACCTGTAACATGAGGGAAGTGTACCTGTCTTGATTGACTAGGTACACATGAAAGTATTAGGTGAATTCCAGAGCATTCTATACTTGCTGGATATTTCTAGTATTCAAAGAAATGGTCTAAACCACAGTATTCTTTCTAGTATGTTATTTCTGACTAGAGTCTAGGTCTGGTAAAACTGGAAAAGGCTGTTTAAAGTAAATCTGTCTCTCTAAATTTCCCAGTGCTGGTCCCTCGACCAGTTGGGCTGGCCTCATGAGAACTGCAAAAATAAGTTATCAGATCCTACCGCAAAGATGCTAAACTGTTAGGTATGTGGCGAGACCTTTGCCATTTAAGATCCCCTGGTGACTTTTGTTACAAATAAGCCATTTTTAGAAATGCTGTTCTGGGAGAATGCCTAAAATCATTACCCATCAATTGCTTGAGCTGAATTTTCATGTATCATATATCCTACTTTTCTCTCTGTGTATCCAGATGTCTATGAATGTGCTAGACATACGTTCACTGGACTTTATTTTCGGCAAAAGCACAAAACGGCTTTTACTGATCTTTAAGTTTCTTCCCAGGAACTAGGTTTAAAAAAATGCATGTCTCTTCTGTAAAACTCCTGTTATTTAACTGGAGTTTTTCCAGATGAGTGACAGTTTTCATACTGAGCAGTATTCTTTGTCCAGGAAGTTGGAAGATAAATTTCACTTTTGTTAATGATTGTTCACTGCCTTTTGTTTTAGCCCAGATCAGTAAAGTTTGGTACAGCAAAGCAGAACCTTCAGAAAACCGGTGGTTCCAAGTAGACCAGAAGATTGTGGATTTAAAAGTTTATAGTAAACTTAGCCAACAGGGTAAGCAACCTTGCAGTGATTATAACAACACTGAAGTCTACTGGATTTCCCTATGATGGAGTTGTTCCATCCTATAGTATCTCCTTGGAATATCTTTGTGTTTCCCAGTAAAATATTTCTCTGACACATTCCTGTAGATCTATATAACTCTTATCTTCATGCAGTTATGTATGGTCTGCTTCTGTTTATAGCTAGTCCTGTTGCATAGCCAGGAGACACAATGGTGGTAAGGATATTGGGCTTGGGTTTGGTATGCTGCTGCTGCTGCTAAGTCGCTTCAGTAGTGTCTGACTCTGTGCGACCCCATAAACGGCAGCCCACCAGGCTCCCCCGTCCTTGGGATTCTCCAGGCAAGAACACTGGAGTGGGTTGCCATTTCCTTCTCCAATGCATGAAAATGAAAGTGAAGTCGCTCAGTCGTGTTTGACTCTTAGCGACCCCATGGACTGCAGCCCACCAGGCTCCTCCGTCCATGGGAGTTTCCAGGCAAGAGTACTGGAGTGGGGTGCCAGGGCCTTCTCCATGGGTTTGGTATACTTGGGTCCAATTTTATGTTCTCTTATTGAAGACTGAATTACAGTTGTAATAAAACCGGAAATCCCCTTTTAGTTCTAGAGTGAAACTGTTCTTCATTCTACTCATTGTCACTTACATCTACTTTTGATGTTAACTTATCTTTCAAATATCAACTTGAGGGTGCTTGCATGTATTTCTCCACCTTTCTTATAGACGCAAATGCCTAACTGAGGGACCCTGTCATTTCTGAAGTACACTTTATCTTCGTTATATCCATAATCTATTCCAGAATTCCTGGAATATGTCAAGAGATAAAGCCTCACCAGAAGTCAAAGCTTGAGATAGAAGCCTTGGAGAACTATGGGGAAATATACATGGCTGACTTAATTAGACTCTTGTCCCCCACCATCTAACCCCTACCTCTTGAGTCCACCAATCTGTTCTCTGTATCTGTGACTCTTAGAAGGATGAGAGAGACCATAGCCTCTGAGTTCTCATCTAAAGAGAGCTTTATCAAGGCCCTTCTAGTTAATATCTTGGCTACATGATGTGAAGGGAAAGGAGAACTTACAGGGGATCTTGGATGAGCCAAGTTTACCTCAGTTTTTCTTAAGCTGGTCCTTTATATGAACTACTGGCTTGTTTTGCTTTGTGCACATGCATGTTTATTGCAAATTTATTCACAATCACAAAAAACTGAAAACAATCAGGATGTCCCTGAATAAGTGAATGGATAGACAAGCTGTGGTACAAATGGAATATTAGCCAGCCACAAAAAAGAAACAAACTCTCAAACCAGGAAACAACATGGATTAATTTAAGTGCATGATACAAAGTGAAAGAAGCCAGTCTGAAAAGGCTATATACTTATGTGACATTCTGGAAAAGTCTAACTGTAGACCCTGTGAAAAAAGATCAGTGTTTTCCAGGAAGGAGGGGGAAGAGGAAAGTTGAATAGGTGAAGCACAGGGGCTATTTTTAAGGCTTGCATTCTGTATGATTATGTAATTGTGGATATGTTAAATTATGCATTTGTCAAAACCCATGGAACTTCATAGCACAAAGAGTAAACCTTAAGATGTGCAAATTTAAAAAAATCATTTAGAAGGTCAGGGGATTCTAGGATGGAACACAAACTATGACAAAACAATCTAACTGTTCTACAAATGTATGAAACAACGTTCCTGAAAAGGTAGAAAAGGTGCTGAGCAAAGTAACTCTGGAAATGAGTGGAGTCTAACACTGAAGCAAAAAAAGCGATACATAAGCCCTGTACCCTCCTTGATAAATTTGTTTCCCACTGGGGCACAGACTAACAATTCTGATACCACTATATATGTTTACTAGAATTGAGCAATGAAGTAAATAGATGGCAGGTGATAGGAGACAGTTTTCTCACTATTGAGAATTTACAGATCACCAAGCAAAGGAAGCTAGAATGATCCATATGGTGATAGATTAAAGTTGGAGAAATCAATATAAACTTATGTTTAGCTTAGTCACAGTTACAGATGTGAACTCCTGATATTCTAAAGCCATCCTTATCCATGAAGAAGAATCACCAATCACTTGGTTCTTAGTTGTCTAAAAGGAATTAAACTGAAAAGCCACCTACTCTGGGGAAAAAATCTGAAAAATCTGGGTCCTCTAACTCTGATGGTCTATTTGCAGAAAGTTTACAGAAGAGCCTTCTGAAATAGTCTAAATCAGTATTTTTTGGGGGGGTGGGGATCCACAGGTAGTAACCACTGCTCAAAAGACAATGGAGGATGTAGCCATATCTGTTTACCAAAGCCGGAAGGACAGACTTGTAAATGTCCCAGTGGGTACTACTTGGATGACATAAAGAAGTGTCTTGAAGCTGTCCGATGCTCTGCACCATCACAGTCCTGTAAGGAT
Source organism: Bos grunniens (assembly GCF_055505025.1). NCBI lineage: Eukaryota > Metazoa > Chordata > Mammalia > Artiodactyla > Bovidae > Bos > Bos grunniens. The sequence continues at coordinate 26,424,603 of NC_141191.1, read as the reverse complement.
GGTCAGAAATGCATTTCCGCCACACAGGTTTGTGATGGTCATGCTGACTGTCTGGATGGATCTGATGAAATGGACTGTGAGTAACTCCTACCCGAGACCCACCATTGGTCACCTTGGTGATTTACCTTTAATATTTAATTCCACAGTGTTCCTCAAGATTTTATCCTTTAAACTGTTTTTTCCTTCTCACTGTGTACTCTTTAAACTGAACAATATGAAACTTCTAACTATGGGCAATTGTATATAGATTATGGGGACTCTTTGTAAAAAGCTAACGTCCCCTCAATTCAATTTTAGAGTAGGCCATATGATAGTTCACTCCACAGGGCTCGACAGTATATGTTGCCTGAAAGAGCACTCATCTAACTCAGATCCAGTTCAGCCCCTGGTCACAATAGCATCACCTGGAATGTAAGAGGTTGGCAAACTAGTTGACTTGTCCTGGTTCCCCCTTTTGAATGTGGAAGGAGCATATTCTAGCTCACAGTTATTAAGGAATTAAAGAGGGTGTGTAGAAAGCTGTCATATTATTATAACACTGTCAAGTTAATCCTTAAATGCTAGCTATAGATGGTTGTTATAGAAATATTGTTCCAAACCATGCCTTCATGGGAAGGTGTTGTCGTGGCCAGACAGCTGAGTAATCATAATACCTAATTCTGCTGGAATCATCAGCTATAGCTCCATTGGTATCTAAGTCCCCTTCACGATAGAATTTGAGAGACAGTGGGCTTAGTCATAACCAGCAAAGGAAGAGATCTGAAAAGGAGCCTTACAGTGAAGAATTATCACTGACTTCTCAATGTAAATTCTTACTTCTGTAAAACCTGACTAGCTGGAAGACTACTTATTACCTCTAAACACTTCATCTTAAATGGGAAAGATAAGGGATTTTGATTCCCATAGTTGATTCTATTTTTCAGCAATTAAGGGTGCTTTTGTTGCTAGGCCTGTGTTGGCAATGACTCAAGGATGGGGGTAAATGAGTGAGAAATTTATCACCTTTACCACTTTGAGGTTAGGTTAGGTTTCTGGTTTAAAACCTAACCTAACCTTCTTTTGCCCTCCCATTCCTGATGTGCTGGGCCTAAGAGCTGACCTTGCTTCTTGATGATTTCACCCTGACTACATATAAAACTTTTTTGAGGGAAATGGTACTGGGTATATAAAATTAAGCTGAATTCCTTTGGATGTAACCTACCATCAAGGATCCTAAATGTCCAGGATTGGAAATGCTCCTGTGAGGCCAGCTTAGGACAGAAGCAAGAAGCATTTTTATTGCTAATTCTGCTCTTTCCACTCCTGGTACTTCTGTCTTCCATTTGAGGAGTAACAGTTGTGTCAACAATGACAGAGAACATGGTGAAATGCCTTAAACATAAACTTAACTCTTGGATTGCTATTTGGCTAGAACCCTGTTGTCTTTCTGCTCCCTGCTTTATGAGTGTCCCTCCCACGCTGCCACCAAACTTGGTTCAATATTTGCAACTTGTACGTTTTGCTAAACCTACAGTTTACTTGGACTCAAAAAATGTGACATATTTACAGATAAACTTAATCCTTATAGTCTAGATATATACTACTGTGATCTACTACACTCATCCTTATAGAGAAAACACTTTTGGAACTGGTGGCATCTACCTTGGCTAAAATCCTGCATGTCATCATTTGAAAATGGACTGGTATGATAGACTACGCCGGTCCAGAAACCAAATATTTTAAGTGCCTTTAGATGTGTAGTTTTTAAATCAGCTTTTGATAGTTTTTTGTTTTGTCAAAAGTATGGTGCTGTGCTGTGCTTAGTTGCTCAGTCGTGTCCAACTCTTTGCGACCCCATGGACTGTAGCCTCTCAGGCTCCTCTGTCCATGGGGATTCTCCAGGTAAGAATACTGGAGTGGATTAGTCATGCCCTCCTCCAGGGGATCTTCCCAACCCAGAGATGGAACCCAAGTCTCCCACATTGCAGGTGGATTCTTTATGATCTGAGCCACCAGGGAAGCCCAAAGTAATGGTAGTGATTGTGATTTCAAAAATTCAAACTTATCCAGTTAAGTTCACTGGGATTCTTATTCTTCTGAAATAGTTATTAATTGACAATAACAAACCTGTATATACACTCGCACTCACACCTACTGTTTTTGCAGGTACCTATCCAGATACAACCCATTCAACACCAACACCTAAAACGTCAGAGTCTGGAAAGAGACTGACACCAAAAGCTGTCCAACCTCTCCAGGGTACCAAGTCCACCAAGACTAGATCTCCAGGTCCAGAAGGAATGAATTACCCTGTCAGAAAAATCCTAACCCCTCCGATTCCTGCTCTAGAGAGCGAGACTCCAGAAACCAAGGAAGGAGGTCAGCCCAAGGATTCACACAGGGAAAAACTTCTGCTCTGTAGCAGCGATTTCTGCAGTGGGAGGGGAATCTGTACAATGCAAGGAGAGCTGAGAAAATGCAACTGTCTGATGGGCTACAGCGGAGACTTCTGCGAAGCAGCCGCCCATGGACCTGCCCCTGGCCACATCGCCCTCAGCCTAACCATAGCCCTACTGGTTGTTCTGGTCATTCTGGGAGCATTTGTATATTTCAGAAGAGAGCACAAATTAAAGCGGTGAGCAGCCACTTTTGTCCTCATGGGAGAATTTTATTCTAAAGGCGGCTTGTTAAATAAAACTAAAACAAGATTAATGAGATCAGAGGTATGAATCCACTGTAGAAATTTGTTCTCTGAGGAAAGATTTGAGCAATGAAGCAGACTTATCTGTTAGATGACCTGGAAAAATCATAACTGAGACCATCTTTGTGTGAGACCTGTAGCAAACCATAATGTAAGGAGCAGTCAGGGGCAGTGCTTTTACTATAATGTAAAAGCAGTCAGGGGCACAGTCTCAGGCATAAAGTGAGGAGAGTCCCCTCTAATGAGGAAGTGTGTGTGCATGCATGCTCAGTTGCTAAGTTGTATCTGACCCTTTGTGACCCCATGGACTGTAGCCGACCAGTGTTCTCTCTCCATAGGATTTCCCAGACAAGAATACTGGAATGGGTTGCCATTTCCTTCTCCAAGGGATCTTCCTTACCCAGGGATCAGACCTGTATCTCCTGCATTGGCAAGCAAGTTCTTTACCAGTAGCACCACCTGGGAAGCCTCCAGTGAGGCAGAGTCAGTGCCAATGACTGTTTGGAGGGAAAATTTCTTGGGTGTGTTAGTTTGCTAGTGCTGCTATAACAAACACTCCCCAGTGGGTGTCTTAGACAACAGAAATTTATTTTCTCACAGTCCTGGAGGCTGGAAGTCTGAAATCAACGTGTCAGTATGGTTGGTCTCTTCTGAGGCCGAGGGTTGCTTTTCTCCTGGGATTGTAGATACAGGCTTCTCCTGTGTCTTCATGTAGTCTTCCCTCTGTACATGTTGATGTCCTAATCTCCTCTTCTTCTAAGGACACTAGTCCTGTTGGATTAAGACCCACCCTAATGATTTCCTTTTGACATAAATTACCACTTTGAGGACCCTATCCCTAAAATGGTCACATTTGGAGGTACTAGGGGTTAGACTTCAACATATGAATTTTAGGGGGACAAACATAGCCCTTGACAAGAGGTGAGATAAGCTTATAAGAGAGATTTAAGGCAAAAGCATAAAGTTTTATGTAAAACAAGAGTCACTGGATTAAAGAAACAAATGAAACAAAAAAGAATGACTCAAATGATTAAGAATGATGACAAAATAAGCTTTAGGAAGATACAGTAATTGAAGGGAACTGATTAAACATATTGGGAAGGGATATTAAGCAGCCTATATATCAAGAAACACTGGGGCTTCCCTGCTGGCTCAGATGGTATAGAATCAGCCTGCAATGTAGGAGACCCAGGTTTGACTCTGTCTAGGTCAGGAAGATCCCCTGGAGAAGGGAATGGCAACCCACTCCAGTAATCTTGCCTGGGAATCCCATGGACAGAGAGGAGCCTGATCTGATGGGCTACAGTCCATGGAGTTGCAGACAGTCAGACATGACTGAGTGACTAACACACAGTACCTGAAACAGTACAGAATACATATCAAGAAACATTACAGAGATAACTAGAATCCTTTAAAGTTACATCTCCTCTGTACAGCCTTCACTTTACAGACTGGAGAAAAGGCGAGGAGAAATGGTATATCTTTGCCTAAAGTAACACTGGTTAATGTTAAGATGAATTGAGGTGCTTCCCTTGTGCTTCTGACTATCAGTCGCATCTGTCTTCTACATTAACCTGCTTTCTTAACTCATCTATGTCCAGTTGCTAGTTACCTGTTTTTAGATTCAATTCTCACTGACTAATTTCCTAGTTTCCTCTCAACTGAGAAGATACAACATTTTGGAAGTTCAGTGAATGCCTAGTAACAAATCATAACTGACTCAAGTGTTGGCCATTCTAGGTCAGTTCTTTGTTATAGAGACAATAAAAGCACAACATCGTTCCCATAACAATAACTTTTCATAAGTGAAGTCGCTCAGTCGTGTCCGACTCTTTGCGACCCCATGGACTGTAGCCTACCAGGCTCCTCCCTCCATGGGATTCTCCAGGCAAGAGTACTGGAGTGGGTTGCCATTTCCTTTTCATAACTTTTCATAGCGGACGAGTTAATGTCTTCGAACCATGCCCCATTCCCAGCTTCTACCTTAAGGAACAACTCTTTTGACTTTCTCTGATTTCTAGAAACAGGACAGCATCATCAAGAAATTTGACCTGCCATAAAGAAAATGACCAAGAAGAGGAGAATCTAATGAATAGTGAGACTTTTGTCAATGAAGCTTATGATGAACAGGTATGTCTGGGAAGAGTTTTTGAGGAAAACATGAGGTGAGGTCCAGTCACAGAATGCCCTTACCAAAAAATCCTAGCAGAGTGAAAGTAGGCCATGTTAACTTAAAGAGCTTTTTGTTACTGGCAAATGATGTTATTATGTAGACCAAATGAACGCTCAGTAACTTTTTGGATTGCTGATTCTGTTCAGTCTCAAGTTGTTCACACCAAAGTGAAACATACATGTAATCAAGAAATTCAGCTTTTGGTGGACTTCCAAAAGGGGCTCAGTACTACTTGGGGTGAAGCGAGGTGTAATTAGGGTTAATTAACATTACCCCTAAAATTTATGTCCCCCACCCCCATCCTGCGATCTCTGCTCACTTCTGTGTAGCTCAACCATCTCTGTGTTTTTGCTTTGTCTTAATGTAACGCATATTCTCTAATTTCAAGTCTCTTTTCCTACAGGAACTGTTAACGTCTTTACAAACTGACTAACCTGACAAAAAAAGAAGCTGAAACATCTCAATAAAAACTGTTTATATATTTCACTGTGTACTGTTTTAACTTCTGTAACAATTTGTGGTAAATGGTAACTTCATATTAAAATAACTGCTTTTTATTAGTTTATTTTATTGAAGTATAGTTGATTTACAGTGTTGTTAATTTTTGGCTGTGAAGCAAAGTGTTTAAGTTATACATTTATATACATTCTTTTTCATATTCTTTTCCATTGTATTTTATCACTGGGTATTTATTAGAGTTCCCTGTGCTATACAGTAGGACCTTGTCTGTCCATTCTCTATACAATGGTTTGCATCTCCCAACCCCAAACTCCCAATCCATCCCTCTCCCTACCCACCCACCCCCACCTTGGCGACTACAAGTCTGTTCTCTGAGTGAGTCTATTTATGCTTTGTAGAGAAGTTCATCTGTGGCATATTTTAGATTCCACACCTAAGTAGTATATGGTATTTGTCTTTTTCCTTCTGACTTATTTCGCTTAGTATGATAATCTCTAGGTCCATCCATGTTGCTGAAAATGGCATTATTTCATGTATTTCTTATGGCTGAGTATTAATCCACTGTTTATATGCACCACATCTTCTTTATCCATTCACCTGTTAAAGGACATTTAGATTGTTTCCATGTCTTAGCTATTGTGAATACTGCTGGTATAAGCATAGGGGTGCATTTATCTTCTTGAATTAGTTTTGTCTGGATATATGCCCAGAAGTGAGATTGTTACCAAAAGTAGGGTCCAGCTGTTTGCTGCCCAAAAGCCAATAAAGAGGCAAGGTTGATGGAAAGGAAAAAGTTTGCTTTATTTCTGAGGCTGGCAACTGAGAGTGGAGTCAGTTGCCAAAGGCCAACTACCGCCCATTGGCAATCAGCAGACCAGAGCTTTTATTGGTGAAGGAAGGGGGCTACATGCAAAACAGCACAGTCAGCTGTGACAGTCCTCTTGAAACCGGTAACCAGCATCATCTTGACTTTGTTTAGGTACAGTTCATCTTCAGTTCCAGAGCCATTTTGTTCCCATATTTTTTGAGGCCAGCTCTTGAAACTGTGGCAGCTTATGTCATGGCTTACAGTCTGGTCATCATGTTCTTAACTTCTTCCACTTGGTGGGGGCTTTAGTGTCTATAATATTAAATACTAATACATTTTTCCTTAATCAATTCAGTTCAGTTGCTCAGTTGTGTCCGACTCTGCGACCCCATGGACTGCATCACTCCAGGAGTGATGTCCATCACCAACTCCCAGAGTTTACTCAAGCTCATGTCCATCAAGTCAGTGATGCCGTCCAACCATCTCATCCTCTGTTGTCCCCTTCTCCCACCTTCAATCTTTCCCAGCATCAGGGTCTTTTTAAATGAGTCAGTTCTTCATATCAGGTGGCCAAAATATTGGCATTTCAGCTTCAGCATTAGTCCTTTCAATGAATATTCAGGACTGATTTCCTTTAGGATTGACTGGTTGGATCTCCTTGCTGTCCAAGGGACTCTCAAGAGTCTTCTCCAACACAACAGTTCAAAAGCATCAGTTCTTTGGTGCTCAGCTTTCTTTATGGTCCAACTCTCACATCCATACATGACTACTGGAGAAACCATAGCTTTGACTAGACAGACTTTTGCGGTTAAAGCAAATATACAATGTATGTTTAGTAGGCTACAAGCAGGCTGTTTCAGTTAACCTAAAGTTCAAATTAAATCATATATGAGCCAGAATGACTTCCCTATACCTCAATATGTGAAAATTTCTTCCATCATTTTCCCCTTTTAATTGAAAATCTCTCCATAGAAAGCACTGATAATATATTTTTCCAGCATTGCCAGAACGGCTTAGTTGCTGCTCTGGGCCCATTCATGTCCCTTGGTGCTAGGCCTACATTTTGTTTATATATTGGCCCAGTTATCCACGTTGGATTCTAAAACTGGACACACAGAGGTACTGACACAAAGGGTCTTTGGACCAGAAGTCATCTCAACTAGCTTGTGTCTGCTAGAGAAACATGCAAATGCCACTTAGATCCCAACACCCTTTGTGCCAATACCTCTGCACGTCTTCCTGCATCACTGCTTTATTCATACCCACATAAGGAATCAAAGGAATTGAATCTGTGATGGGATATAGGTAACAAAGCAGGAATATGGTCTAAAGTTCGACAGCAGCAGCCTTGGGCAGATGACTTAATCGTGAAACTGTTACCCCAGAGATAAAAAACAGGATTAACAGAACCTACATCAAACCATTTGGATACTGAATTAAAACACAAAAATGCCTGCTTAGCCTAGTACCTGAGACTGATAACATGAGCCTAAATCATAATAAACACAACTTGACTTGGAAGATTTCTTGCTTGTATCTTTTCTAGACTATTTATACTTAGTTTTTTGCAGCATGAATTTGTATAGGATGCTAAGCACAAAGTCCTAGGCTTATTACCGGGAGTGTAGTGCATAAAACAAACTGTGCTTTGCAGTCAAGTGTAAAAATTCCCAAGTACAGATCAATCTGACCTGACCTGGAGTGGAGAACAGTCGCTGGGGGCTCTCCTTCCTCAAGGCTAGAAGACACATGGAGCATCATCAGATTGCCTCTGGGGCTCAGCTGTACTTGAGAGAACCCATCTTCACCCCACAGTCCCCTAGACCCCTCTTATCCACAGGGTCAGCCTCACACTTGTCTGCCACTTTGGCCAAGAGCCATCCTCACTGCTAAGTCTGCCCTGGCAAGGCTCTGCCTCTACCTGTGCAAAAGTGACTCAAAAGCATCCAGACACAGAACCTATGACCCAAAAGCATCCAGACTGAAAGCCTGCAGAGATGAGGTACGATGAAATTCTCCCTTCCTGAACGTGCTGAGGCCGCTGTCTTGGCTCCTTAGACCTTAGGCCTCCAGCAGACTCGCAGGGCTGTGTCCTGGGTGGCTCAGTCTGCTTCGCAGGCTCTGTTGGAATGGTACACTCAGCCTCCCTCCTGCTCTGCAGACCTGTTTCGTGTTTGGGCCCCAGGAATACCCCCTGCTTGCTCTTCCTGGGTAAAAGGGAGCTGACTGCAGCTGAACTGTCACATATGCACTCTTTCCACCCTGACCACTCTTATTTATATCTTTCCTGTCTTTGGTCCTTTATGAATGTGTGCCTATTATCCCATCTGAATGTACTTTATCACATCCTATTGTGCTTTCTCTATTCAAGAATTCAGAAAATATCTGAATGTCCTTTTCACCAGAAAGGCTTAATTTTATGAACAATATTTAAAACTTTATACTTAATTTCTAACCATCCCATCCCCTAAATTTATTGTAATATGTCCATTTCACGACCTTATCTATTTGCAGCAATGGGCATGTTATGAAGCATAAAAGCCTTCTAGTGTGATCATCTCCATATTAATTTCTCAATTCCTCTACAGCTGACAAATGGAGCAGTAAATCTGTAGAAGAAGGAAATTCTACATTTCATTATAGAAACTCAACTTCTATAACCTGGTAAATAGGTATGAGTTTTCTTCTGGAAGAAAAAAAGAGCTTTGGAAAAGTTCATGGTTTTATGCTTTAGGCTCCAAGGGCCCTACACAAAACTTGACCTCCTGTGTCTACTGCTAGCAATTAAAGAATTAAATTAAGAATTTATATTTGTTGTTCCTTGGTATCCATGAAGAACTGGTTCCAGGATCCTCATGGATACCAAAATCCACGGATGCTCAAGGCTGTTAGAGCCAGCCCTCTGTATCCACGGGTTCTGCATTGAAAATATTCCATTTGCATTTGGCTGAATCCACAGATGGAGAACCTACAGATACAGAAAGTAGACAATGCTTATTTTCTCTAGGAAACAAACAAATTAGTGGACAATGGGCTTCCCTTGAAGCTCCGTTGGTAAAGAGTTTGCCTGCAGTGCAGGAGACCTGGGTCCAATCCCTGGGTTGGGACGATCCCCTGGAGAAGGAAATGGCAACCCACTCCAGTATTCTGGCCTGGAGAATTCCATGGACAGAAGAACCTGGCAGTCTACAGTCCATGGGGTTGCAAGAGTCAGACACGACTTAGCTACTAAACCACCACCACGATGAACAATGATGAGTGTGCTGTTCTAAATTCCTACTATGTTAATTGTTGACAGGCTTTGGAAATTCAGAGAAACTGAGAACCAGAATATGGAGTTTTTTGCTTTCAGGCCAGTTACTAATTTTATGTGTCAGTCAGCTTCCCCAAGTCTCACTGTTCAGATTTCACATCTCTTCTTCCAGCCTCCCCTAGTTTGTAACCTTCACTCAGAATATTTAGATTTGGGAAGACCTTCTGATAACATCTAATCCAGTCTTCCCGGTTATGCAGCTAAAGAAACTGAAATCCAGCAAGGGCAAGACAGAGGCTATTATTACGGAACATATTATTACCCACATTCTAGTAAAATGGCAGTGACTTCTTCAGTTTCCTCAGCTGAGTGGTGAGTGGCAGCGATTTGGGAGGCAAACATGGTCGGGGTGGGGAGGAGTACAAGGGCCATTTGCCCATGGATGTCCAGGGAGTGTGGCATAATGGGACAAGAACGCGGTAGAGCTGCACTTAACTCTCTCCCCAGTGACTCAAGCCCTCTGGTCAGTACTATCTCCCCTCACTCCACCCCCACCCCCTGCCCAGCCTTGTCTATGTTATTCTTTATTTGTACAAATTAAAACCTTGTTTTCCTGTGCTCAGTCCTGCTTTGTGCTCAGTTCTACTTCATAAAGACTTGCTGGAGGAGGTCATTTTATTGTCTTCAGTGAAAAAAAGCAGCAGAATGTGGGCAGAATTTGGGGGGAAGATGGGGTAAGAATTCCACTTAAGTTTTTACTTGAAATATTGACTGAGGGAGTTCCTGGTGGTTCAGTGGTTAGGACTCTGCACTCTCATTGCTGAGGGCCCAGGTTCAATCCCCGGTCAGGGAACTAAGATACCACATGGTGCAGCCAAATTTAAAAGGAAGAACTATTGATTGAGTTCCTTTTCTCTCCCCTTCCCAAAGGGAGAAAGATCTCATCTGTAGTGTCTTGGGGGTAGAGGAGGCATGGGTTGTGCTGATCTTTGTAAGCCAATCATAAAGATTCACAAGGCTGCTCTCATGGCCCCCCCATTGGGTTTTGGGCCAGTGGCCTTGGGCCACTAATTACTTTCCACATACATGACAAGTTGTGTGTGACCACTTGAGGAAAGCACTTGGGTACAGAAAGGGCTTTTAGAGGTGACTTTTAAATTAATTTATAATTTAATTATTTGCTAACAGGCTCTGAAGACCTGTTAGTACCCATTCTAGGATTACAAATATAAATAGAAGCCGTCCATGCCCCACCTTCAATTTAGAGATGAGATGAGAAAGTACACCAAGGAAAGCACACATCTGAACATTTGAATGGTATGTTCAAAGATGACACCTCCAAGCTGATGAGGAAAAGTAGTTTAGAGTATGTGTGTGGGAGAAAGTGATGAGAGTGAAAGCCTCAGCCTTGGCCAAGTCATGAATGGAATTTAAGAGTGAAGCATAGGTAAGGAACATGCTGAGACTCTTAAAGATGAGTTACGGTTCTTCATTTTAGGAAGGTCGGAGTGAAGACGTGAGATGAGTGTTGGGAGAGAGAGCCTGGTTATTAACCATTCCTGTCACTTCAGGGATATGATGAGGCTCTGAGGCTAAAAGACCTTTCTCTGCCTGTGGGCTTGTCTACACATTGGCAGACTAGAACGTTCTTCACCTGCTATTCATATATCAAATTGTTTATATTTGACTCTGAAAATGTTCTATGCTACAGATTGAATCCAGACTGTGTTCCCTCCTTAAATAAGCTACTAGAACAGAAGAGGTCCTTGGGTTCTCTCAGTTGGTCCCCCCAACTTTGTCCTGTCCTTACCACTCCCATCTAGGGTGAAGGAAAAGTAAAGCATGGTATCGTGATCACTATGCCAACCTGTTTTCACTAACATTTCTTTACTGGGAACTTGGAGTTTGCTGTTCTCTCCGACACCCAATCTTTTCTCTCAGTTCTCTGCTCAAGCCCCACTTCTTCCCAATCACCTTCCTTAAAATATTGCCTTTTTTCTCCAGGCTTTGACCCTGGTTTGTTAGTCTTCATTTTCCTTGCACATCTTTCTCATGCTAGAGTATGAACGTTCTACAAAGCCCAGGCCTGAAATAAATTTGCTTTCCAAGGCAGTCAAAGATGTGCTGACAGGATGACAGGTGCCCCAAAACTTACAAATGATCTAGACCATGAAAATGAGGGTGGTTGCTAAAGCATTGTTGACGCACCCGCCAGAGCCTCAGCAAGGGATCAACAGCCTGTGCGCCCAAAACCCCGCCCCTCCTTAGTGAGGGTGGGTGTCTGGATCAGAGCCTGACTGGCAAAGTGGCAGAGCAGTAGCTGTGTTAACACAGGGCATGCTCTATTTTCACAGATTCCTCGTTCCTCCAGGCAGAGCTTGAGCAATCTTGAAAAGACTTCACCCATTAAATGGGGACACATACTCTGTATGTCATTAGGATTATTAAAAGCAAATCCTCACAACAGTGTCCACATGGTCAAAGCTATGGTTTTTCCAGCTATGGTTTTTCACACATATACAGGTGTGAAATTGGACCATAAAGAAGTCTGAGCATCAGAGATTGATGCTTTTGAACTGGGGTGCTGGAGAAGACTCTTGAGGGTCCCTTGGACTGCAAGGGAATCAAACCAGTAAATCCTAAAGGAAATCAACCCTGAACATTCACTGGAAGGACTGACGCTGAAACTGAAGCTCCAATACTTTGGCCACCTGATGTGAAGAGCCAACTTATTGGAAAAGACCCTGAGGCTGGGAAAGACTGAGGGTAGGAGAAGAAGGGGACAACAGAAGATGAGATGGTTGGATGGGATCAATGACTCAATGGACATGAGTTTGAACAAACTCCAGGAGACAGTGAAGGATGGGGAAGCCTGGCAGGCTGCAGTCCAAGGGGTCTCAAAGAGTTGGACAGGACTAAGTGACTGAAAACAACACAACAATGTAAAGCAACTATACTTAAAGAAAAGAGTCTAAGAAAAAAGTGAGTCGTAATGGTGTGTCAGAGGTGTGAAGGGCTTGAGGCCAGGAGGCAGTACTATTTCACGTTAGAGTCTCACTGTGGTGTAGCTCCTTGGTTAGGTGGATATTAGGTTTAGGGAAAGGACTTGTCCATGATAGCAAGTCCTGAGGCTCCAGCCTCCTCCAGCATCTTGACTCTCAAGTCTATTGTCATTTTTTACTGCTCTAACACAGCATGATTCTCAGGTCAAACCCAAATCCTGCCCCAATGCAGAGAGGCTCTTTCCATGCTGTCTTAAATATGTTTTTTAATAGTAAAAAGAAGTTTGGTTTTCTTAAAGACAGTTTTCGTTTTATTCCTGTGGATGAAGCAAAAATGGAGTTCTAATTCAGCAGCAAACCTTAATCACAAAGAAGAAGTGTTTTGGATATAAGCCAGAAGAGAGTGACCAGCAGGGAACAGTAATATCACACTAAGTACTAGTACTGATTGTTTTTACCAAGGCTACTCTAGAAACACTGGAATTATGATGTAGGCAAGAGTCAGCTTCGGTACTTGCCAGAAACTCAATATCTTTATGTTGTCTGCCTGGTCCTGACTTCTCAGGTGCTCAACCTTTTGAGGTGTCAGCTGAAAAAAGTAGGATTGCCATTTTCCAGTCTGGCTTGATTCCCTAAATCAAGTCCCCAAACTCATCTAGGCAATAGTTCTCAAAGATCTGATTACGTGCTGCCAGTTGGGATTGAAATTTGAGTGAGGCACAGTCCCAAGGAAAGCCATGCAGCCCCAAGAGGGGGCCTGTGAAATGGCAGCATTGGCATCTCCTGGGAGCTAGTTAGGAAATCAGTTTCAGGACTCACTCCAGACCTACTGAATCAGAATTTGCATTTGAAAAAGATTCCCCAGTGATATACCAGCACACTCAAGCTTGGTTGCAAAAAGAAACAGGTGACTCCAGTACAAAATGGCAAAGAAAATGAATCTGCATTATCCCTTCCACTTCTAATACTCTGCATGTGCTGCTGAGTTAGTTCTATTATAGCTGTGTTGTCAGTGTCTACTGAGGTGAATGCTCCTACCTCTGAATTGGCTACCATTCAGTTCAGTTCAAGACAGCCCTTCAATCAACCACTTGGAATTGGAGCCGGCCCTGCTGGAGATTTAGTCCCGCTCATTGTACACATAGCTGCCTACCTGTGATTTTAGGCCGTACTGTTACAAGAGGAAAAGATTTCTAGTCTCACCTCATGTGGAAACTGGTGCTTCTAGTTTTTTCAACAATAGACTTGGCTTTGCACAGAAAACAGCATGAACCTGAAAATAAAGCAGTCAAAGATTGAAGCGGCCCATTGGCTAGTTTTAGTAATCTTAGCTAAGAGGTGCAAAGATGTGAGTGCTAGATTTCAGCCTGTGTAGGCAGCCAGGAAACTGTTAGTAATGAAAGCTTAACCTTCCAAAGGTTGTGCAGGAGACAAATGCTTCTGTGAGTATAGTGAAACTCTTGCTCTCAAATTTTATTTATAAATAAGAGATATATACACATGTACATTAGCCTAATGAGATTAACAGGTTCCATTTTGTTCCAAATATTTAATATATAGCTCTTTATGGCCAGTGTGAGGTAGCCAAGAAATAGAACAACACAGCATTAGTCCCTTCATTCTCTTTCTGGCGTCTAGAAGAGAAACTCTGGAGTGAGTGATAAAAGGATAAATCCTCTTTATACCTGAGGAAATGTAAATATGAGTTAATCAGGTTACTTCGTTCCATTAGAGTCACTAAAGCTGCTGGTATTTGCATGGCTCTATGTTTATTCTAAGAGCCTCCTTCAAATATAACCAGAAACATACTAGTCTCCTGAGAGTTTGCATGAAAATGAATTATACAGTGGGGGGAAATTAATAATAATTATACTGATCCAAGGTTCATAGGCATTTCAGAATATTGTTGTTTCAAGCCTCCATTTGCTTATTTTGACATTATTATCAACGGGATGCAAAGTCACTCTTTCTATGTCTCCAGCTAAAAGTACGAAATGCCTGTCGCTCCAGAAGAGGGCCTTGATTCCTCTGGGGAGGAACACTAAACTCTTTAAAAAGAAAATCAAACCCAACCTGAACCAAGAGTCCAAGGAATCTAGTTTGGCCACAGGAAAGGAAGATGGCCCTCCAAACCAGTTACAGGAATGTGTCCCAGGGTCCGACTCAGAGCCAGGTGTTTTCAGCGGAAAGGGAAGGTTGGATCCTGGTGAGACAGGGCTGAGCCAGTACATGCTTGGGGTGCCGCCTACACGTCCGAGTCGCAGGGCAGCGTGCTGCCGCAGGGCCGAGTGCTGCGGGAAGACGAGCCGGGTTCGGAGTTTGTAGCGTTCTCCCCTTCGAGCACGTCCACCGGGTTGCTGTAGGCTTTGGGTGGGGGCCGGGGCATCGGGAAGCCGGCCTTGCGCTGGCTGGTGGCGCCCAGCTGATCAGGCCGCGGCCGGTGCTGGCCATCACTATAGTACTTGATGGCCGGCGTGAGTGCGGGCTCTGGCCCGTCGATGTACACTGTGCTAATGCTGCTGCGGCGCGCGCTGCTGGAAGGCGCCTTGCGGCAGCTGTCACAGCGCTCAGCGCACCAGGGCGCGAAGCTGAGCGCCAGCGAGAAGCCGCCCAGCAGCAGCAGGCAGCTGCCCAGGTAGCCCAGCACCAGGCTGTAGCCGACCTGCACCGTGACCGGGCTGGGCTGGGCCGGCAGGACGCTGCGATCTGCCAAGAAGTGGTTGTACCAGGAGACTGGGATGAGGCTCAAGAGGCCCGCGGTGAAGAGCACAACGCCGGAGAGGCCGGCCAGCACGAAGTGGGGCTCGTCCCTCCAGCAGCGCACGCCGAGCGTCGCCAGCAGCAGCCCCAGGCCCGTGACGGCCAGCGACGTGACCATCAGTCCCCGCGCCACGCGCACCGGCTCGGCGGCGAAGTAGCCGAGGTCGTCCGGCTGGCCGCACTGGCGCTCGCGACTGCTCTGCTCGCGGCACATGTCCCACAGGCCCTGGTACAGCACCAGGTCCAGCGGCTGGTCGAGGAAGCCCTTCACCAGCCTCCAGCCGGGCGTCAGCGTGCTGGTCAGGGTGAGTAACAGCCCACAGGGCGCGAGTACCATGCCCAGCGTCATCACCACCGGCGTCCGCATCCTGGGTGGCGCACCTGCCGCTGACTGGCAATCTCTAGCTCTCGCGCCCCCAGAGAGCGCTCCGGGCTCCAACTCCCTGAAGTCCGCACGCTCGCCACCGCAGCCACGCCCGCGCTCCTGCACTCGGTTCTCCTCCGGCCGCTCTTTGTCTCCAGCGCAGGACTGTCCGCTCTCGGCCGCGCGTCCCTAGTTTGCTCCAAGCGTCCCAGCCGCTCCGCCCTGCCTCTAGCCCGGCCGCCTGATCGAAACCAGTTCGAGGGCGAGTCTGATCGAAACTGCAGTCGGAGGTGGGGACGCTGCAGCAGCCGCGGCCCAACCCGTTCGGGTGGGAGGGGCGGGAGGGCCGGGAGTGGCGAGCCGGAAACTGCAAGGGCCCCTCTGGGCCGAACCGAGCAAAGGTCGCCCCGCCCCTGCCCCTCCGCTGGGCCCGCCGGCCGTGGGCGGGGAAGGAAAGGGGCGGTACCACCCGGACAGCCCGGCGCACCTGGCCGGCGCTGAGCAGGTTCCTGCTTCTCAGCGGCTAAAGCTTTTCTCCGGTCCCTGACGGTCGACCGTGCACCTGTAGCCTGTCTTCCCTCCACTCCCCACAAGAGAGATCCCCCGAAGTTTTGCGCTGTTAGCTTGCAGCTACTCGTGGCCAAATGGATGGAACCTCCCGGGGTGCGCTGGGCAGGTGTGCACCGAGGGTCCACTTGGTCGAGTAGTGTGTCCCGGAGTGTTGCACTTGTGTATTTTGTTTCATTTGCTTAAAAAACATGTCATACTCCGGATTAACCTTGATACAAAAGAATCAAAGCGAGTGTTTCTGGGATGAAGAGTTACATCATACTGGTTTCCACAATAAGTTAAATAAAATCTTTGACATTCATTTTATATTTGTGTGAGAATCAGGATTTTACATTTTCCTAAAAATTATCCTTTAACAATGTTTTCCTCATTTTCTGTATTTCTTACAATGGAAGTGTGTTAACCTTTACAACTGTTTAAAATGATTTCTAAAAGAGCAAAGTTAAGCATTAGTTTGAAGTAATTTTGAACATTCTAGGAATGGACAATACCAAGGATGGGTCTTTTGTTTTTTTGAAAATTTTTAAATTCAAAAAATTGTGGTAAGATACACATAAACATGGAATTTACCGTCTTAACCATTTTAAGCATACAATTCATTGGAATTAAGTATACTTATGTTATTCTACCATTCCCATCAGCCATCTCCTGAATTTTTTCATTTCTCCAAACTGAAACTATTCATTTGTCAGTAACTCCCCAACCCAACCAATAAATTACCAACAACCAACTCTCCTACCCCTAGCCTGGGGCAACTGCCATTTTACTTTCTGTCTTGATGAGTTTGAATCCTCTAGATATTTCATGCAAGTGGAATCATACAGTATTTATGACTGGCTTATTTCTCTTAGCATGATGGTTTCCTGTTTCACCCATGTTCATAAGCATGTATCAGAATTCCTTTCCTTTTTAAGGCTGAATAATAGTCCATTGCAGGTATGGACCACATTTTGTTCATCCATTCAGCCTGTGATGCACACTTTGGTTGCTTCCACTGTTTGGCTCCTGCAAATGATCCTTCTATGCATAGGGTATAGCAATATCTCTTAGAATCCCTGCTTTCAGTTCTCCAGAAGTGGAATTGCTGGATCATACGGTAACTCTATTTTCAATTTTTTTGAAGAAATACTTTGCTGTTTTCCACAGTAGCTGCATCATTTTACATTCCCACCAACAATACACAAGGGTTAATTTCTCCAACTACCCCCCCACCTCCTCATACCACAACTCAGGAAGACTGGATTTCCCATTTTTTTTCTGGTGTGTTGTGCTCCCTTTTGTCTCTAGACCTGGGTATACGCTCTTTTCTTTTCCTAGAGTCCTACTTGCCAATTCCCAAATCCAGTGCATCTCTCAGATCTTTGCTTAAATGCCATTTTCTCCGGGGGAGCTTCTCTATCCCATGGATTAACTCTTCCTATTGGACTTCCATACACACCCTCTCTTCTATTGTAACAGTTGTCATAATTCTTTATTACTTGAATCATCTAGTTGTCCAGGACAAGGATAAATTCTTTGATGGCCTGGCCCGAAGCAGTCATTCCACAAACCCATTTTCTCTCTTTCCGCTCTGTGTCCTTTCACATAGTATCCACACAATTCTCTTACACATGGTTGCCTGGTCAAAATAAACTGTTAATGCATTTTAGTAAAGTTGTTTATTATTTGAAAGGCTTTTTCTCCAGCATAGAAAACAATGAGATTTAGGGTAATTCCAATATTTATGACAAAAAAAAAGTGTAGCCCTGTGTGGGTGACTTTCTATAGTAATAAAAGATGATTGCATTAAGCACAGCATCTGATTCTAGACCTGGGCTCTTTGTTCCCTGTGCCTCTGAGTTCATCGCAAAGCTGAGTGAAAAACAGCATGAAACACTGTGCAGCAAGGATGAATTATTTCTGAGATTAGTACCTGCTGTGTAAATGATCCTCAGGCCCTAGAATAGCTTTCTTTTCTGCAAAGGGGCCTATGATAAGACAGGAATCTGTTTACGGTGCCCTATGGACAGAGAAGCCTGGTGGACTATAGTCCATGGGGTCAAAAAAGAGTCAGACACAATTAGCAACTAAATAGCAACAACAAAGATTCCCAGGGGACCAATGTTGGTCCCCTGTTAGCCTACACGGGCTGGGTCTTGTTGCAAATTTGGGAAGCAAAGATCAGTATGCCATTATGAGGTATCCTCAGAGTTCCTTTATCAGGTCTTTATATTTCACTCTGTCCACATATTAAGACCCTGTTAATATGTTAGTCTTCCAATGGCAAATCCAGTTCAGTAGGTCATAGAATAAAAATTAAACTATGAAAAAAAAATTAAACTCTGATCATCCTCTAGTTTTAAATAGTGCCTGAAGTGAATGAAGACCACTCATGTGGCATTAGTTTTCCTTGATGACCTCTAGCCTGACAACTGGTTTCAAGCTTTGTGTGCAAAATATTGTAGACAATAGATAACCTTGGACATCCAATTTAAAGTAGCCCCCCAGCTAGCCCAGTATCATATCACCCTAGTTTATTTTCCATATAGAACTTACCACTACCAAATATTTTCTTATTAATTGCATATTGACCTATTTATATTCTTTCTCTACCATTGCATTGTTAAGTTACAAATAAGTGCTTGGTACCCTGCTGGCTATATCTCAGCAGCTGGAATGGTACCTAGCTCATAGGAGGTACTCAATAAATATTTTTAGTTAAATAGTGAAATAAATTTTGTAAAATCCTACCCAGAAAAAGGAAGATACAACACACATCATTTAAACAATCATAGTAAAATACACAGAACATGAAATGTATCTTCTTACTTATTTAAGTACAGTTCAGTAATGTTAAGGGCATTCCCATCACTGAATCTCCAGAAAACTTTTCATCTTGCAAGACTGAAATTGTCTGCTGCTGCTGCTGCTGCTAAGTTGCTTCAGTCGTGTCCGACTCTGTGCGACCCCATAGATGGCAGCCCACCAGGCTCCACTGTCCCTGGGATTCTCCAGGCAAGAACGCTGGAGTGGGTTGCCATGTCCTTCTCCAATGCATGAAAGTGAAGAGTGAAAGTGAAGTCGCTCAGTCGTGTCCGACTCTTAGCGACCCCATGGACTGCAGCCTACCAGGCTCCTCCATCCATGGAATTTTCCAGGCAAGAGTACTGGAGTGGGTCACCATTGCCTTCTCCGGTTCATAGTGCATAGGAGTCTAATTTATAGTGCACAAGAACGTGAATAATAAGACAACGGAAAAAGTCCAGCAAATGAAAAGTATATTCCCTCTATTTGAGAGAAATACCTCCTTGTCCCTGTGCGTCCCAAGGATTTGCAGCTCCTGTCCTCTCGCCAGGAGACGGTGTCGAGCTCCCTGCGTGGCGACGAAATTCTCTACCTATCAAACAACTCTCCTGTCCTCCCAGCCCCTGATAACCATCATTCTACTTTGTGTCTCTGACTTTGACTAATGTATCCAAGTTATAAAAGTGGAATTACACAATATTTATCCTTTAGTAACTGACATTTCTTTTAGCTCAATGTCCTTAACTTTCATCCACGTTGTAGCATGTATCAGAATTTTCTTCCTTTTTAAGGTTTAGTAATATTTACTGTATATATAGACCAAATTTTGCTTATTCACTTATTAATCAATGGACATGGGTTGTTTTCACCTTTTGTCTATTGTGAATAATGATGCTGATAGTAAATCAATGTATTTATTATCTATTTTATTCAGCATGTGGTATCATCTTCTTGCAGTGGAAGAATGGAGTCTTAACCACTGCAGCACCAGGGAAGTCCCTAAAATGTTTTCATTACATCAACTAAACCAACAAATTGTTGCAAAATTTCCACCAATGACATGAAGTATAATTGATGGTTAACCTTTTTTTTAAGACTGAAGTATAGTTGATTTACAATGCTGTGTTGGTTTCAGGTGTACAGCAAAGTGATTCAGAACCACTGAACTCCAGGGAAATCCCTAGTGAATAAATTTAAATTTATTCTATATCATTTCTGTGTGGTTATTCATCTAAAGCAAGCATCTACTTGCCATTCCTCTTTTACATATAAGAAGGTATCACAGGATATTATGACACTTATAAAGGAAAAAAAAATCTGCTTAAGTTTTATCTTCTAGAGGCTTCTAATCCTTCTTGGTCTAGCATGAAGGTTGCCTCCTTTACAAAGTTGTGGATGTGTGGTGGGGGTAGGGCTGGTCCCAGGAATCAGCAGCTGTGCTTACGTAGCCTGCTTCCCTTCAACTCTGTCCATTTCTGTCTACTGTAGGGCAAAAAGATTTACCACACCATGGACTAGGTTCACTTAAATCAATATTTCATATTATGAAAACTTGATTACTTTGTCATGGTACATAGACAAACATCTGAAAATTTTAGACATATTACAATGAAGATGATAATCAAAATTCATCTTTACATTATTCTCAGAATGTTTTTTCCCCTTAATGGTTAAAGCAGATGTACAATGTATGTTTAACAGACCATAAACAGGCTGTTTTGGTTATGCTGAAGTTCAAATTAAGTCATGTATAAACCAGAATGACTTCCCCATACCTCAACATGTGAAAATTTCTTCCACCACTTTCCCCTCTAAACTGCAAATCTCTCCATAGAAAGCATTGGTAATCAGTACATTTTTTTTTTTAGCATTGCCAGAGTGGCTCAGTTGCCTGCTTGGGGTCCATTCAGGTCCCTTGGTGCTAGGCGTATCTTTCGTTTATACCCTGGCCTAGTTATCCACACTGGGGGAAAACTAATCAGACATGACAAACAAGTACAGAGGTATTCTGATGGAGAAATTTTATAGCTTATACTTTTGATCACTTATACCCAATTGTCACACAAGAATGGTACATGTGCTTTTAGCAGTAAACTTATAAGCCAGCAGTAATATACATAATGAGTAGTTATACCCTGTGACAACTTCCCTAGACAATTTTTTTCATCCTAAACATTGGGGTCAAAAATATGGTTTGAAGCAAAACAATCACTTTCCACTAGAATTCTTTAAATTTCTTAACCATTAGAATTCTTTTATGCTTTCCATATAATTTATCATATCAAATAATCCTAGTTTCCTTAATGATTCTTTTGAGATGCCTAGGGGCCCTTTGGAATACTCAAAGTTAGAGAAAGAAACTTACAATCTTACAAGATCAGCTAAGTATTCCCCATCCAGAAACAAGCAGCTCTAGGACAAAATTATCATCATTTTTCCTCACAAAAATATCTCCATTCTTTGTATCTTCTCTCACCAACAACACATATCCTACTTGCTTTACACACTGAAATGCTTTCCTTATCATTTTTAGTAGCTTTAATTACATATGACAATTTTTAACATTTAAAAGCCTTAACAAAACCAAGAAACAAGTAATTAAACTGTTTTACCAGCATTTACTGATTGGCAAACTTAGAACATATCCCATAACCTCTAAAAACTTGAATTTTTTTCTCATAGCATAATTTCTCTTTAATGTGAAACAAGATGTGTGTTTAAGAATCCCAAACATCTTTTGAAATTCTACTATTTAACTCAAACCTAAAGTCCCAGGCAAAGTGGGATTGTCTGTATTTCAAGGACATGGTAAGAGTTAACGTCAAGCTTTCTCCTAGGCTTATTTTTGCTCTTACGGTCAGAATCCTGAAAACAGTATTTTATCAAGCTAGCTTTCTCTAACTGCATATACAAAAAGAACCAGTGTTGGAATTGCAAGAGTTTCATCTTAAACAATCTTCTCTGGAGTTTCAAGAATACTGTTGCCATACATTGTTTACAAAATCTTTCTATTTCTTTATTTTTTTTGTCTTTAATTGTAATTTTTAATTGTAATTGTAATTTTGTAATGTTTACAAAATCTTTCTATTTCTTTAATTTTTTGTCTTTAATTGTGATTTCATAGCTAAAGCTTTCTAATAAATTGAACCTGAACTTCCCATTTTACAAAAGACAACAAAGATACCGATTACGCAAATGGAATACATGTATACACACCAGTAGATGGAACCATCACAAATGTGCCAAGAGAATAACCAATACTGAGTCCCAAACAGACACCTCCTCCACAAAAACGGCCCTCCACATCAGACATATATCAGAACCAACTGGCCAAAATGACCAGTAATAACACTTTGTGCTCACAAACAATCATCAACAATAGACACCCATCAGAACCAATTGGCAAAATGCTCAAATGACATTCAGTGCTCACAAACAGTTCTCAATGGTAGACACTCATCAGAACCAACTGCAAAACGCTCAAAAAGCACCTTATGCTCAAAAGAGAAGTTTGCCGAAGTGCACACATATGGACTTACTTGGGTGTGGGGCTTGTCAGCTTGTCCAGGCGCATGTTTCCATTCCACCAAGGAAATGTGTATGTTTGCAGCCGGTGCCGAGCAGAGGAGACTGCTCTGGATCCTTGAAACAAATGGTATCCCCCAAAGTCCTTTCTTGGGGCCAGTGGGCCTTGAGCAGTGAGTTCCTTGCAGCCATCCTGGCCATCATGACCGCGTTCTGATAGGGGAAAATGCTGGGAGCCCAATATCGCGAGAGCACAGCCTCACGTTGGCGCCAAAGTCTATTAGCTAAAGTGGGTCCTGCTGCTCTCCACTTAAAAGCCAATAGAGCCAAGATTGATGGAAAGGAAAGTTTGCTTTCTTTTTCAGGCCAGCAACCTGGTTGGAAGGGCAAACTCCTGTCCGAAGGCAGACTTCCCTTACCACACCCTGCCACCCACAGTCAGTCGAAAAGAGATTTTATAGACAGAGAAGAGAGGCTACATGCAGAAACAGCAGAGACATCTTGAAATTGGCCACGTGGTCATCTGAGCAGTTTCATTTTGATTGTTTTAAGTACAGTTAATCTTTAGTTTCAGGGTCGGTTTATTCCCATTTCTCTGAGGCCATTCCCATTTCTCTGAATTACAGCAGCTTATGACATGGCTGCAGTCTGGTTATGAGATTAACTTCTTCAGCCTGGTAGGGGTTTCAATATCTACAAAACACCACAAAAGACATGGCTTAGGATATGATCTATAGCCCCTGAAAAGAAACTAAACGTTCTTGCACTTACTTAATGACTAAACTATTATTATTTGGTCTCATTTGACTGTTTTCCTCTATTTCTGCATTTTCTCATTTCTCCGATTAAATGTATTATTTGGCTAAAGATTTCTACAGGCAAAAGGCAGGTTGAAGACATGAGGCGAGGGATCATAGGGTCCTTCTCTGTTTCATTAGGACAATTCTTTCTGTTTTTGTGGCAGAAAAGAAGTTAATATTTCATATCTCTCTGGCAAATCAATAAGAACACAATATTGCAATGAAAAATGGGCAAAGAAAATGCACAATCACAGAAGAGAATAAATATCTAATAAACACATTCAGAGTGATCAACTAAATGACCCTTTTATTCACATAAATGCAAAATAAAATGTGCATGAACCATTTTTTCTCCTTTTAAATTGGACACGTTCCCACATGCCACAGGTAGAAAGATCCCACATACTGAAACTTTAAAAAAAAAAAAAAAGAACCGCAACTAAAACCCCAAGCAGCCAAATAAAAACATTAAATAAATAAACAAAATTGACAAGTTAAGGGGAAAAAATGCTATACTTTTGGCTAGATTTGGAAAAGTCACTAGAGGAAATAGAGTATTATATTTCACAAATAACACTGCAGTTTGTTTTGAAAGCCTTAATTATGTGCCTTCTCTTTGATTTTTCAATTAGCCTTTCAGGTATTTTTCTCCAAGGAAATAAACAGCATGTAGAACTGTTTAGCAATAAGGATATTCACTGTAGTGTCCCTTATAATAAGCAGATTACAAAATAGTACTGTAGCATGAAACCAATTAGGTTAAAAAGAAAGTTTATGCATAGAAAAATACTAGAAGAAGATATACCAAAATGTTAGCTGTATTTGGAGTGATAGATTTCAGAACCAATCTTTATTTTCTTTGAACTTTTATACATTTTCAAAATTTCCTTATTCTAGGTTTTTAAAAGCATTTATTTATTTTAATTTGAAGAGAATTACTTTATAATATTGTGATGGTTTTTGTGATACATCTGTATCAATCAGCCATGGGTATACATGTTTTCCCTCCATCGTGAACCCTCCTACCACTAGGCTTTTTTAAATTGGAAAAAGATGACTTTTAAAAATTCATGGCCAACTATGTTTCACAATTTCTCTAACTTTGAAGTCCAGTCCCACACTCTTATGACACAAATTTTTCTTCCATAATTGTGAGTGCACAGTCTTTTATGGCTATAATTAGGTCATATGTGAAAAGTGGGAGAGAGCGGAGTTCTGTCACATCGTCATCCACAGAAATGTACACACAATTAACAATATGAACAAACACCAGAAAGAAAATTGGGTGGTGTTTTCCCAAGTATTTTTCATGTTTACACATGATATAGAAACCCTCTTTGAAGTGAAGTGAAAGTCGCTCAGTTGTGTCTGACTCTTTGTGGCCCCACAGACTGTAGCCTTCCCAGGCTCCTCTGTCCATGGAATTCTCCAGGCAAAAATACCGGAGTGGGTAGCCGTTTCCTCCTCCAGAAGATCTTCCCATCCCAGGGATCGAAACCAGGTCTCCCGCGTTGCGGACAGATTCTTTACTGTCTGAGCCACCAGGGAAGTCCAGAGATATTCTTTACTCAGCAACAAACAGCAAGGGCAAGATTCAGTATATAAATCAGTCATGAGCTTCAAAATTCACATTTGGCATTGACTTTGAACTTCAAGATTACATTAATATTTGGGAAATATGTTGTGGACTGGTAAGCAGAGAAGCCATACGTCCAATTTTCTCATTTTTTCATTATTTCTTTTTTTGGAAGGTCATTTTTATTAATGTTGTTCATAATAATGGTGAGTACAGTATATTTAAAAGAATAAGAAATATATTTTCCCCTTTTCTTCCTGGAACCCTGAATAGACTTTCCTGTGGTTGCTAAGCAGATACAACAACCCTATGAATTACCCAATGTTATGTTTATAATGTCATGCTATGTGAATTCTAAACACATGTGAGGAATGCACTGAATCTAATAGCACAGGTGAAGACCATATACTGCTAGCCCATAAACTTAAGTTAGAAAGTTTAAAGGGGAAATTTTAGCTCAAAGATACCAGATAGAATTATAGTGGCTGTATGGGGAACATACATCCCATAAGATTTAATTATATTTGGATGAAGTAAAAGTGAGTAAATTTAACAAGCAGTTGTTTTGACTGAAAGATCTTCCAGACTTGGGAATGAAAAAAGGGGCATAAAAGATGTCTCCCTCCTGATTGGAGGACAAAATAACCCCTTTGCCTGGACATTTGCAGAACATGTTTGTTCTCCGACAGGTAGAAAACTGTAGAATTGCTCTGGAGAATTCTTTGTCCTGTTTCATTCCTGTGCACAGCTATGTTTCACATCAGCAGACAGAAATGGGGTGAATTTTACTGAAATAACTAAAATATGAGAGACAAAGGAGTTACATACATCACTAACATCTAGAAGACCATCAAAACATGCAGAAGTGTATTTTACTCACTTTATGGTTGGCGTGAGATTTGTTAAAAGTAGCTAGAAAGCAAATGTTTAAAAAATAGAGACCTTTCTAAGCATAAGCTTTTGAGAATGATCACTTTCTCCTCAGTTCAGCATTCCTTTCCATCTCAATCTTGTAGAAGCACTTCAGAACAGAACCTGTTAAACTCGCAAAACTTGTCAGTGTGAAGCTTGATGCCATCAGTCAGGCATTTTATCAGTCTTTCACTTCACCTGAATCAATAACCATAATGTTTACGACCAGACAGGCATACTTCGTTTCCCGACCCAGTGACGGGTAAGAAAGACCTGGACAAAGCCTAGCAATGGAGAAATGGGCAAACCCATCATGGTATGTGCAAATCAGCTACCCTTGGGGCTGGAAGGAGAGAGCATAGACTCTTATTCCCCTAATGTACATTCAGAGGTGCAGAGAGGAGAGGTGACTTCAGAATGATGGAGTGAAGGCCACTGGCACCAGCTTTGACACAGAGCAGACTTTCTGTGTCAACTGGTTCTGCCATGCATTGCTTATTGCTGGGCCAAGTTGAGCTCTCAGAAGCTGACCTTTTCTCTTCAAGTCAAAATGGAGCAGTTAGTTTCTACTCAACAGGATTGGTATAAGGATGAGTGAAATAATCTTTATAAAATAGGCGCTTAAAATGGCATTTTATTAACAGTGACAACACAATTAATATGTATTTGAATGATATCAGCTTAAACCTCATTATACTCTTTACCTAGTATTTCTAAAATTTATAATAAAAATGGGAATCTAGAAGTCTCAAGAGCATAGTGGAGAGTAGTGTGTTCATATGGATGATGTGGTAGTGACTTGAAATAAAAGGCAATATTTTGGTCCGTCTAGTTTTCTGTGGCTACAGGATATAAGAAAGAGGCAAATGACCTATGAGGCAACCTATGAGGTGATGGTATTAGAACAAGTGTGCCCAGTCTGCAAACCAGTAAGTGTGTGTACCATTTACAGTAACCTGAACCCGAGGCTAGTCAAGGCTATGGTTTTTCCAGTGGTCATGTATGGATGCGAGAGTTGGACTGTGTAGAAAGCTGAGAGTCGAAGAATTGATGCTTTTGAACTGTGGTGTTGGAGAAGACTCCTGAGAGTCCCTTGGACTGCAAGGAGATCCAACCAGTCCATCCTAAAGGAGATCAGTCCTGGGTGTTCTTTGGAAGGAATGATGCTAAAGCTGAAACTCCAGTACTTTGGCCTCCTCATGCGAAGAGTTGACTTATTGGAAAAGACCCTGATGCTGGGAGGGAATGGGGGCAGGAGGAAAAGGGGATGACAGAGGATGAGATGGCTGGATGGCATCACCGACTCAATGGACGTGAGTTTGAGTGAACTCCGGGAGTTGGTGATGGACAGGGAGACCTGGCGTGCTGCGATTCATGGGGTCGCAAAGAGTCGGACACGACTGAGCGACTGAACTGAGCCCTAGGCTAGTGTTCCTTTTGCCTTTAGACCAAGGTATTCATTCTGTAAGTATTCCCTGGTGGCTCAGCAGTAAACAAGCTGCCTGGCAATGCAGGAGACTCGGGCTCAGTCCCTGGGTAGGGAAGATTCCCTGGAGAAGGAAATGGCAACACACTCCAGTATTCTTGCCTGGAGAATCCCATGGACAGAGGAGCCTGGTAGGCTAAAGTCCATGGAGTCAAAAAAAGTTGAACACTATTTAGCGACTAAACAACAACAATTCATTCTGTAAATCAAATTGAAGTGCTGAAAACCTATACACTTTTAAAATTGAGTTTGTTTTCCAAAGGAGTTTTATAAAAATCTTTGAAGTTGATTCGACCAATTTCTTTATGGCTCTGCCATGTGGCTTGTGGGATCTTAGTTCCCCAACCAGGGACTGAACCCTGGGACACCACAGCGAAAGGACCAAGTCCTAGCTGCTGGATGGCCAAGAAATTTCCAATTCTGGTCAATACAGAATTGGCCAATACAGAATAGTCTAAAGCTAATTGAAACTATTTTTTCACAGTCATTGAAAATGTAATGGGGCATTTCTGAAAGTAGAATGTTCAAATATAATCAGACAATGTGAATGCAAAATTCCAAATTGGAACAACACAATTCAAATATAAATTCCAAATTGGAATAGTACTTTGTTAAGGGGATGCAAAATACAACCAGTATGATGAAGATGACAGAATTGAAAGAAAGTGAACACACTGGAGTTGGAATCTCTAAGAAATGTAGAAGGATGGTCAGTCAATAGACACCCTCTTCTATTATCAGATCCCAGCCACATGGTACATGTGGTTTTGCTTCGAATATGTTTTAAATTTCGTGGACAATTGATTTCATTAGAGTACAATTCATGAACAGTTCTGGTCATGATGTTACTGGGCTGCTAGCCAAGTTATTTGGTCGCTCAGCTCTAAATAACAGATTCAGTTAATTGAAAGATGCACGCTTCTATCTTTTGCCTTGGGGACATCTGCTGGTCCCGTGGGGAGGAGGCTGGCTTTGGAGGATTAGTCAGCTGGAAGACTCCCTGGAGAAGTAATGACCTAATTCAGAAGCGCTGAATTGTTAGTCGCATCACTTGTGAAAAGTTACTTATTGTAGGGGCAATAAAACCTACCTCATAGAGGCGAGAGTGCTTGTCCATAAAAGGCTGGGCAAGGAGGAAGTTTCTTGAGAGAAACCTATAAGGTAGATACTATTTTGAACTGCATGATGAGGCAAATGAAGAGAGAGGGCATTGGTAAGAAATGACATACTGGTGACAGGTTTAGCTAGTTCAAAATCTATTTGCAAGAGATGAGATTATTTTGATTAAAGTGAATTATGACCAATCCTCACTACACAGCGTGATCTCTCAAAGACTGAGAGTACTGAATCAGTTGGCCTTTGCTGCATTAAAAACGGTATCAAAATGTCATGGCTTGAAACAATGCTTTTTCATTATTTCTTTTGATTCTATGGCTTGGCTGGGAGATGCTTCTGTAGGTCTGGTCTGGGCTTAGTCACGTGGCTGGGGGCTGGGCTCTGCTAGAACAGCTAGGTCCCCTTGCATAGCTCATTCTCTCTCCTCAGAGTCATCCTCCAGGAGACTGCCTGGGGCTGTTTCACATGTGACTTCAGGGTTCTAGCAGCAACAGAGGGCAAGCCTAACTCACAGGCCCTGGGCACATCTCTGCTCACATTTGCTAAGTCACATGAACAAGCTCAGAGTAAGTGGGGAAGGGGTCTTCCGGGGTCTGCATAAAGGGTGATGAGAGCAAATCCAGGCCATTAATGCCACCATCTATCACAGATATGTTCAACCGTCTCTGAATAGGAAATGTTGACAACCAGAGAGTAGAATTCAGCTAGATCAGTGCTGTCTGATACAGATACATGTCATTAGGTATATATGTAAATGGGGCTTCCCTGGTAGCTCAGCTGGTAAAGAATCTGCCTGCAATGCAGGAGACCCCGAGTTCGATTCCTGGGTCTGGAAGATCTGCTGGGGAAGGGATAGGCTACCCATTCCAGTATTCTTAGGCTTCCCTGGTGGCTCAGACAGTAAAGAATCCATCTGCAATGAGGGAGACCTGGGTTTGATCCCTGGGTTGGGAAGATCCCCTGGAGGAGGGCATGACACCCCAGTCCAGTATTCTTTACTTGAAGACACCCCATGGACAGAGGAGCCTGGCGGGCAACAGTCGCTGGGGTTGCAAAGAGTCAGACATGACTGAGCGACTAAGCACGTACATGTAAATATATCCATACCAAGTGCTTCATGGCTTCCTGTGGCTGGTTACTGTTGCATTGCTGAGCACAGATTTAGATGTTGACACATGGGGCAAGCAGGAGAAGGGGGATTGTAAGACTGGGACTGATGGACAGTCTGTATGCAGGGCAATCGTCTCCCTCCCAGCCATTTACACAACCTGGCAGTGAAGCGTGGGAGGTGGGGGAGCAAGTCTCTGTTTAAGAATGAAAGCCCACAATATAATCCATCATATCAATAACTCAGAAGAAAACAAATAACCACACTCAAAGATTCTTTTTAATAAAACTCAATATGAATTACTGATTAAATCAACAACAACAACAACAAGAACCCTAGTGAAATAAGAGAGAGAGAGAATTCTCTCAGTGGCAAAGAATATCTACATCAGTGTCCGGCATTGTAAGCGGTGAAATAGCAGGCACGTTCCTGGTAAGTTGAGGACTAGTTTACAACAATGACCTGGAAGGCTAACCAATGAAACTGGATAAGAACCTAAGTTGAAGAGTAGAAATATTGCAAGGAAGAAGCAAGATAGGGGGGAATAAAAGGTTCATTCATAACAGCAACAACATATTTAGTAAGATTTCTATGATGTGGAGGATTAAAAATGACTGCAAATTCTTTGCCACTTTGTCCATGAATAGGTAAAGTCTAAGTAATTTCCCTCCCACATTGGCTGGGCTTGCCATGGCCAATGAGACCACCATGCATAACTAAACAGAGGCTTATGTAATGGAAGTTGTCCAAGTAAGTAAGCTAGTTGGGCGGGTGGATGGAGGATGGAGGAAGCCTGTAGGCGAACCAAGGCATCCAGTGCACAGCTAGCATTGAGGCCCCCTGACAAGTGAGTTCATCTCGAACCTTCCTTCTCAGCCAGCTGGATGTAGTTGGAGGAGTGAGCCCAGATAAGACCACAGGAAAAGACACTCACCAAACTCTAGAGAAATAATAATGAACCACTGAGTCTTAGGGTAGTTTGTTAGGCAGAATATTTAACTGATAAAGAACACTGCCTTTGTATCCTACAGTTGTAATTATTTTAGAAACCATTGAATTGCATTTCCTTATAACAAAAGGATACTGGAAACTAGGATTAGAGAGTTTCAACGAGGAATGACACTGGCAGGCTTGGTCCAGAAATCTAGTTTCCATCCATTTATTAATTTTTCTATTTTTTCACCAGGCATTCATTGAGTGCTCATACTGAGCCTGGTGCTAGCAACAGAAAGATCAAACCAGATATGTTTAGAGGGCACGATAGAATTAAAATGAAGAGTCATGATTCAGAGATAGATACTGAAAGAAAGGAATGTGTGAAGTGCTATTTCTGGGGAACCCAGGGTCAGGGTGGGAGGGTCACAGAAGTGTCGTTTGCACTGGGCCATAAAGGATTAGTAAGATGTTGTGAGTCAGAGAAGGCTGGGAAAGGACAGTCCAGGCAGAGACAGAGGGACTAAGAGCCAAGAAACGTCTAAGTGAAGCCTGGTCTGGGAAATCGTGAGCACTCTGCAGCCTAGTTACAGGAGGGCTTGATTTGGTTTGCCCTTTGCCCATTGCGGACCTAGTTCTTCCAATCCATCTGTGATTGCCTTCCCCCAGGGACAGAGGAGCCTGTTGGGCTGCCGTCTGTGGCGTTGCACAGAGTTGGACACGACTGAAGCGACTTAGCAGCAGCAGCAGCAGCAGCAGAGAATCCTAATTGCAGCTAACTCTTCACCAACCTTTTTGCAAAAAGTTCCTGTAAAATTTAAAAAAGCATCTGTAAATTTAAAAGGTCTTGCAATATTTTGCTAGAGGGTTCAAAATTTATACTTCGCCTCCTCTCTGCTGTTCTGCTTTTAATGTGACATACGTTTCACTGCTGATTAATTTTATCCTAATAGATAGGTGAACATAATTCCCAGTGTGAGTTTTGAGGATAATCTGCACTCGTAAAATGAACTGATTTATTTCCTCCTGGGCAGAAGATGGAAGAGGAGAACCCCACTAATTCACAACTACTCTGCTTCACCGTGTCCCATTTTTGTCATCAAAACATGACCTTTAACTTCCATGCTGTGAATCTGAGTACCATTTACAGGAATTTGACCTAGTGTTCCTCATTGTCTACATTGTCCTCTTTGTAACTAGGGAAATGTGTTTTCTGGGGGCTTTAAAATTCCAGTCTATAGTCTAGTTAATCTTTTTATCCCTGTAGATAAATAGAAAAAATTGTATCAAACATTGTTTTTATTTTTACTAGCCCACATCCTCATTCAGAGGTTGTGCTGTTGACAATAATAAGGAAATCAGGTTCTTTCCCAAACACTTGACAAATTACTTGTTCCTGGTGAATATGGAAATAAATAGCTCTTATTTTAAGGCTGGATTATACTATTCCAGTGCTTAAAGTAAAATTGGATAGAATATCACATCAAACTACTTGTCAATAAAGAAAGACATATCATCTTGTCTCCTTATTTTGTGAGTTTAAAATATGTACACACTGTCAAACATGCTTCATTCTTCTCATTTCAATGACTTTTAAAATTCATTTAGTTTGCTTTCATGTTTTTCATTAAAAACAATATGTCCTCTTGTTTATTTTTTTGTAAATGTTCTTGAGTAGCGCAATCCATTCTCAGTGCCCGGCATTCTAGACACACACAGTTAGTCCGTCAGTACTGTGCTGGGTTCTTAGGAAGAAGAAAATGCAACTATCACAGGGTGTGACGAACCCTCTTCCTGGAACACAGGGAGCAGGGGACGACTTGCAGAGAGCAGGTGAAGGGATACAGATGAGCTGGTGCTCGAAAGATGAGACCTTCCCAGGCAGATAAAGCATGCAGGCTAGGGAAGCCGCAGCAGGAAAAGCACAGAGGAGTTAATTCTTTCTATGTGTAAGTGTGTGTGTTTGTGATCACATCATCACCAGCACTACGACACTGTTAAGGCAGTTCTGAATGAGATGGCATGCCTGCTGAGGTGTGTGGTCTTCATTCTTCAGGAAACAGAGGTATCAGCAGTTTTTAAAGCAAGGCAATGTCATGTTCTGGTCTGTTTTTGAGCCGTCACTCTGGAGTAGAATAGAGAACCGGGAGAAGTGGGGTGAGATAAGAGGCTATTTACTGTAATGCTTCAGGTGAAACATTTTAGATTTAGAGGCAATTATTTGGCACTTTTATCCCCATAGTGAAAAACCACTTTCTAAAAAGTGTTGTCATTCAGAGAGAGGAATTTCAAATTATAGGTAAAGTTAAAGATGTTAGTGAATTTTAGGAACTATTCTGCCTACTATAAAATTGAGATTATGTATCTTTATGGTATCTTCCATAAGGAATTGTGGTACTGGAGAAGACTCTTGAAAGTCCCTTGGACTGCAAAGAGATCAAATCAGTCAATTCTAAAGGAAATCAACCCTGAATTTCATTTGAAGGACTGATGCTGAAGCTCAAATACTTTGGCCACCTAATTCAAAGAGCCAAATCACTGGGAAAGGTCCTGATGATGGGAAAGATTGAAGGCAAAAGGAGAAGAGGGCGGCAGAGGATGAGATGATTAGATAGCATCACCGACAATGGACATGAATTTGACCCAACTCTGGGAGATAGTGGAGGACAGAAGAGCTTGGCGTGCTGCAGTCCATGGGGTCACAAAGAGTCAGACAGGACTTAGCGACAGAACACCACCACCAAACAATAAAGAGACAACGGTGGCTTCCGTTTCTTGGGCGCCTACAGTGTACCAGGCAAGGTGCAAAATACTTAGCTCACATCAACTCATTTTATCCTTTTGTGACAGGATGTGAAACATGACTTTTCCTGTGTTCTCCATGTGCTTGGCAGATGCTTCAAAACTGCTGCTGCTGCTAAGTCACTTCAGTCGTGTCCGACTCCGTGCGACCCCATAGACAGCAGCCCACCAGGCTCTCCCGTCCCTGGGATTCTCCAGGCAAGAACACTGGAGTGGGTTGCCATTGCCTTCTCCAATACATGAAGGTGAAAAGTGAAAGTGAAGTTGCTCAGTCGTGTCCGACCCTCAGCGACCCCATGGACTGGAGCCTACCAGGCTCCTCCGTCCATGGGATTTTCCAGGCAAGAGTACTGGAGTGGGGTGCCATTGCAAGCTAGAGGACAATAAAAGCCAGACTATCTCTGCAGAACAAGTTCTGCCACCATAACGCATCAACCACCTCCAACCTACACAAGGGAAAAAATCCACTAAGACTTTCTA
Source organism: Bos grunniens (assembly GCF_055505025.1). Lineage (NCBI taxonomy): Eukaryota > Metazoa > Chordata > Mammalia > Artiodactyla > Bovidae > Bos > Bos grunniens. The sequence continues at coordinate 26,391,012 of NC_141191.1, read as the reverse complement.
GGAGAGAGTATTCCTTTAGAGATAGCACCGTGCCCACCTCCCAAAGCCCCACATCCAAGCTGGACTCTACACGGAAAGAGCAGAGGCCAGCTCCATTCTTTCTCAACACTGGGTTGTGACACTTTTCTTTAGCGTTGTTCTTCCTGCTGCTGGAGGGATTTCTGAGTCACAGCATTCTTCGTCCCTTTTGGATATTACACAGACTGATAGCAAAATGATAGCCACACACTTACAGCATTTCCCCTCCCCAGGTCTGTCCCCTCTGCTTCCTGCCCCCTACTCACCGTGCCCATTCGGGATTCAAGGGAAGAACGAGAAGAGTTGAGGGGCCATACGTGTTGGATCTGACTCAGATAGTTATAATCTGCCCCCTTAAGTGTGGCAGATGGCCAAACACTGGCTGCTTATCCCCAGGAGCCTTTTTGTGGGGATCTTGAAAACCCCACTGGGCACAGCCAACTCTCATTCCATGCTTAGCCCCTCTGACTCCCTGCAGGTCAGGACCGCTGCCATGTGCCCGCTTCATCCCAGGTGGTCTTCTCAGGCAGAGATATGAGCTCCCAACTGCCTTGTTCACTGTTCCCAGTAAGTGTAAAGCTTGGCAAGAGCTGGGAAAAAACCTGGAAAACACCTGTCAAGGCCCAGGATGACAGACATGCAATATATATCAGCTGATCTCTGGTTCCACCTACTGGAATAAAGTGGTACTTCTCTCTCTTAAAAGTTCAGCTATCACTGCTGTCTTTAGATCCAACTGTTATTGGTAAAAGGGGTGGCGTTTTAGTGTGTGTTTATAAAAATATAAAATATAAACACACCTTGTATTAATAAGAGTTTAGTTAGGTTAACTCTAGAATGTGTCCCACCTGAGTGCTATAGGAAAGTGAGGAATTGACTTGCAATAATCTCCTCAGGTTACACGAGTGAGTTTTACTACTTGCATTGTTAGAAATTAATTCCTATTACACATCATCCAGAACACAGGACTTGCAATGGCTCCTGTCAGACCACCTGACGGGGCATTAGGGTGTTTATATGGCATGACTGGGGGGTTCTCTGGCTCCACCCACCTGGTCAGAGACCTGGAGGCTGTTGCATCTCTTACACCCATGATCGTCTTCTCCTGTGTGAAGCTTACCTTGGCTTCTCTTTGCACAGCAGCACGACAGCCTCTTTTACGAAACTTCTTTATTCGCTGTTATCCTCTCACTTGTCAGCAGGTGTCAGCAAACCTCAGGGAGTAAAATGCACTGTCAGACGTGGCCTTTTGTCACTGAACTGGGGATGGGGGAGAGGGATAAAGACAACAGATAGTGGTTTATAAACTATAAATCAGTGTGCCTATATCAGAGTTTGCTAAGGCTTCCTTGAAACAGGCGGAGTGTCATTCTTCAGAAATCCCTTTGGGTTCAAAATACCAGGTACATCTTTCTGGGGTTCTGTCACTTTTGATTCTTAAATTGCGTACACTTTCCAGGCCATGGCTTACTCAGCTGTGAAAATGAGAACAAAGCCTTAACCTGCCTTTCAGGATGAAGTACCACAGGCTGTGTGAGCCTCTTTTGAAAGTCAACTGTAGGGAATTCTCTGGCTGTCCAGGGGTTAGGACTCTGAGCTTCCACTGCAGAGGCCGGGTTCAATCCCAGGTGGGGAAACTAAGATTCCACAAGCCTCACAGAGCAGCCAAAACAAACACACAAATGAAGTTAACTATGGTGCCCTCTGGGCTTCCCAGGTGGCACTAGTGGTAAAGAACCTGCCTGCCAATGCAGGAGGCATAAGAGATGCAGGTTCTATCCCTTGGTCAGGAAGATCCTCTGGAGGAAGGAATGGCTACCCACTCCAGTATTCTTGTCTAGAAAGTCCCATGGACAGAAGAGCCTGGTGGGCTACAGTCCATGGGGTCGTAAAGCATCGGACACGACTGAAGCTACTTAACACACACCTGCACACACGTGGCACTCTCTAGAAGTAGGGCATTAGTAAAACATTTTTTGGTGAGAAACTTGCATCCTGCCTGGGGCCAGTGAGTTCTTGTGATGGTAACCAGTTCTATTGGAGTCTGGTGTAATAGTTTCTTGTAGCTGCCGTAACAAATGAGCAAGTAAATTTACTTACACAGTTTGGAAACTGGAGGTCTGAAATAGTTTCCATTTGGAAATTCAGGGAGAATTCATTCCTTGCTTCTTCCTGATGTGGGGGGTTTGTGGTAGAGCCTGAGAAATTATGCATTTCTAACAATCTCCCAGGTGATGTTCTTGGTCCGTGGACCACACTGTGAGCAGCAGGTGTACAGCACTTGGGCTTTTGTTTTTTTCACAAGAGAGAATGGATTACAATCATTTCTCTTCTAATGAATATTCAGTTCACAAATATCAAATTTATGCCTTGCTGCTTTGTCTGCCTGCCTTTCTGAAGACACTGTAAGTTTTCTTTTCAATACTGAATCACGGTATAATCTTTCTGAAGACATTTTACACGGCAATTAAACCTGGCACATGTAGTACCAACAACGCACATAATCCCGCTGAAGTGATGACAACTGCAATGTCTGTGAACAAGTTTGCACATGCAGGCAGTGACAACTAGGTCACGTGGATGCCTGCAGGCCAGCGATTGTAAGATTGTATAGGATATATGCCAATTTCAGAGAGTTCAGAGATGTCAAAATGTGAAAAAATGTGCATCTTAGAATCAATGCCAAATGGAAACTATTCTTTTTGTTTCTTTCTTTTCTACTCCTTCTTTGTTCTTAGCTTGACATTTCCATCAGTGATTGATTTCACAGAATCTCTGTGGTCAATTGATTTTGCTTTCAGGGGGTGAGTTCGCTACCCTATCCAGACCCATCTAAGGTTCTACACAAGTGGTCAGGGCAGTGCCACCCCGTGACCTTGTTTGAGGGTCTCTGTCACCTTCCAGCCTGGCCACTCATTCTCTTCCTCGGAAGCCTCTGGGGGTCCATGAGTCTTCATCCCTCCTGGACACCTTCTTGGCATGGCCCTACCTTCTCTGAGCTTCAGAGACCAGTGTGCTGCTGACAGGCTAGTAATGCACTGAGCTTCACCCAAGATAGATGCTTGGAAAATGTCTGTGGAACGCTTTAGAGTGATAAGCCCTGCCTGATCTGTGATGCCTGAACTTCTTGAGTTACGGAGGATTCATTTTATCACAGGAGATTATGGACTGTGTTAGTCAGTTTGAGGTGAGGTGGGGGTGGTGATTTCCATTTGTGAGCAGTTATGCTAGGAATTTTTCTCACAAATTCACATGTTATCCACCCCTGACCTAGAATGGAATAGCATCAGAAAGAAGGGACAGGGTAAGTAAACATGTGATGAATTTAATCTCTAGATCCACATTTCCCTCAAATATTTTCCGTGCAAAAACATTTGCGTTTCCAGGGATGAATAGGTATGCCAAAAAATGACTTCCCCAACCATGTGAAATAAACACACACCTCCACTTACCTCCTACTGACCTCAACTATAAAGCTTGGACAAAGTACAAATCAAATACATTTGGGAAATTCGGGGATAAACTGAGTTAATTAAACAGGTTTCTTTACCGCACAAACCTGGATCATCTTTTTTTACCTTAATATTTGGCAAACTAGAATCAAATAGGTATTTGAGGGAAAAAGAGGATGACTTCGTACTGACAAATGATGCGCTAGGTCAGGATAACAGTCATGATTTCTATATATTTTGAAACCTGGGTCATCCTTATTAAAGGTGGTAAAACTCTAAAAGGGGCCCATTTGTACTTGCTGCTGCTGCTGCTGCTGCTAAGTCGCTTCAGTCGTGTCTGACTCTGTGTGACCCCATAGACGGCAGCCCACCAGGCTCCCCCGTCCCTGGGATTCTCCAGGCAAGAACACTGGAGTGGGTTGCCATTTCCTTCTCCAGTGCATGAAAGTGAGAAGTGAAAGTGAAGTTGCTCAGTCGTGTCTGACTCTAGCGACCCCATGGACTGCAGCCTATCAGGCCCCTCCACCCATGGGATTTTCCAGGCAAGAGTACTGGAGTGGGGTGCCATTGCCTTCTCCGCCATTTGTACTTAGTGTTTTGCAAACAATTTGATTATGATTTTTTTTTCCTCAAGGAATATCCCAAGAGATGTGCTGCCTGTTTCCATGTTCCTTACAGTCCCCCCTGTGCATTAGATGGATAAGACACCACACATAGCTTACCTTGAAATCACACTTTTAAGACAACTGTAACATTTTGGGGAAAACAACCTGTCAAGTCATGGTGACTTTAGCTTGGCTATCAGATGGAAGGCTATATACATGGTCACTTCTTATAGTTTCTTATTATACTAGGCTTGCTTTTTTCCCCCTCTTGAATGATTCATGTAGCAATAATTAAAGCAGTAATACAATACGATTAACTTTTCTTCCCTAAAACTCAGTAAGTTTGATTGACCAAGAGGGCAAGGGCAATAAAAGTAATGAAGCAGCTTATAATTGTACAGAGTTGTGTAGATGCATTTAGCACTGCTGGAGAGTTGATGTTGAGCAGATTGGTAACTTTGAGATATTTCGCTAATGCTGTATTGGGGATGGCGAAAGAAGAAAAAAACCAACAAAGCTTTGTTAGAAAACATGCTGAGAAAAAAAATCAACACTTGGAAGATCACATTTGCTCAGACATAGACTTTGCTTTCAACACTGCTCCAGGAAGGATTAACATTAGATTTTTTGCAATGTAACAAATTATCCCAAACACAGAGGTGACTAAAACGTAGCATATACTGTGTGCAGCATATAGTATATAGCTCTAACTTGTCATCGTCTTCCGGTTAGTGATAATTTATGACTCTCATCCCCATCTCCCTACGCTCCAGAGTCTACCAGGCTCTGCCCGGGTCTCTCCCTGCCTATACTACAGAGCAGAAACTCTCTCAAGGCAGCAAGCTGGAGCAAGAGTATGGCTCACCTAATTTTTCCTTATTCTTCAGAGATCACTGTCTTCCACTGTCTGATGACCAGTGTCTCAAAAACTGTTGTGTCATACATTTTGCTGATTTTGTTTGTGTGTGTGTTTGTTTCAGGCAGTAGACAAATCTGACGTCATTTCTCCACTTTAAGCAGAAGCAAAATCCCTCAACCAGTGCCTCTTCAACAAGAATAAGACCTGGGTTCGATCCCTGGGTTGAAAAGATCCCCTGGAGAAAGGAAAGGCTACCCACTCCAGTATTCTGGCCTGGAGAATTCCATGGACTGTATAGTCCATGTGGTCGCAAAGAGTCAAGCACGACTGAGCGACTTTCACTTTCACTGAGTTATCACACAATGTTTTACTGATGAGGAAAGTGAGACACGTCAAGGTTAAAGGTCACAGAGCCAGTCCATGCCCTAATCACGATGCCACCTCCTATTCTCACAAGAGAAATTTTAGTGAAGTCTTTCTAATATAGCCCAATACTTGGTTCTCATTATATTTATAAATGCTAATAGGAGTCAAATCATAATTATGCTAATCTCTGTGTCTAGTTCCTACTGTTGCAAGCAGTTATGGTCAATGAGCTCAGTTTGTGAGCTGGAATTTATTAAATCTAGCCATTAAATACGCCTCTGTTTTAGGAAACTGCCTCTAACATTTTTGACTAAAACTATTTACTTTAAAAATATCCTAATAAGATACAAAAAGGCTTTTCATCTTTATTTTCCTTTGATAGAACAGAAAAGGAAAACACGCCTGGAGTCAGATTTTTGGGCTATCTATTAGATAACAAGGACTCTGTGAAGCTCTTCAAAAATATTTCAAAGAATGTTTTCTGAAGAAACATGCCCAACTCCAGCTCAGAGCAGTAAAGGAACTGTGGAGGCCTTGAGAGAGAGAAATCTTATATCCTGGACAGTTGGTGGCACAGGTAGCTGGTGGAAGACAATTAGAGCAGAAAATTAAACATACATGAGATCTCTTTATATTTATTTTTCATACGCTTATTTGGACACCTATAAAATGCAGATATGTTCAGTGGATTTAGAACTAGCTTTAGGCAAGATTCTGAAGTGTAACTTATTCTCCTTGGTAAAATGAGAGCTGTAACTGACAGGGTCTTGAAGGCACTCGCTTTTCCTGAGAGTTTATGACTCTCTGGTCCCCAGACTCAGCCTTCTAAGGCTCAGGACTTCATGCTGGCCTGGGTTCCTAGAACCTACCACTTCGTCATTGGTATGTGACCCCATTTCAGCATGCCTCCCACACTCATCTCCCATCCAAGACTGTTTTTCTGTTTGTCCTTGTTTGGAGAACACATCTTGACTGTTCTCCTGGTGATGCTAAGAGATTTTGCCTGCTGCTTGGATCTGGGGAGGCCACCTGGGAGCCAAACTAACAACTGATTTTCTGCTTTAGCTCTGTCTTCACCTCTACTTTCAGAAGTATCTGGTGTTACCAGCTTCTGAGTTTGGGGAGGGTTCTACAAAGTAAGACAGGATTTTCATGGCTGTGAATTTTCATTTCCTCTCTGGCTTCCAAAAGTTTTTGTTCTTGTCTCCTCTCTCGTTGTCCTTTGCATTTATGTCTTTGAAAATCTTGGTACTGTTGCTTTGCGGGGCTTTAGGAAGAGGTGGAACCATGAAGGTGTGCTCAGTGCTTGATTTTCACCCCCAATTTTGGTTTGATAATTTTTTGAACTCAACTGTCCAGCATTTGGATTTTGAAAAAAGGCTCCAGGACCTAAAGAAGAAGTGATACATGTGCTGACATTTATAACTATTTACTTTTGTTGATATTTATGTGCTTATTCACACTTTCTTCTAGATTGGCCTGATAAATTTTGTTTCCTGTGCTTATAGGATGGATTAACATAATGGGTTTTTAAAATATTTTCAAGGTACGGTACCATTTGCTGAATTATCTTCTAGATTCCTTAGGAATCTATTACTGTGGGAGGAAATGTAGGAATATCATGTTTTTGATGCTCCTCCAAATCCACTCACTATATTAGTCATTTATGACAACATGGATGGAATTTGAGGGCATTATGCTGAGTGAGATAAGTCAGAGAGAAAGACAAATACTGTATGATATCACTTATAAGTGGCATCTAAAACTTTAAAAAACAGCGAATAGAGTGGAGGTTACCAGGTGCTGGGAGGTAAGTGATTTAGAGAGACGTCATTTAAGGCAACAAACTTGCAGCCAGTCAATAAATAAGTGTTTGAGATCTAACACATAGCACAGAGATTAAAATCGACAGTACTGTATTATAACCTTCAAAGTTGCTAAGAGACTGGATCTTAATTGTTCCCATCACAAATAAGAATGTTAATTATGTGACGTGGCAGAGGTTTAGCTAATAATATGGTAGTAAACTCTCTGCAGTATTTGTAAATGTATCAAGTCCACGTGTTGTACAGTTTATGGCTGTACAATGTTATATCAATTTTATCTCTGTAATAACACTAAGAAAAAAAGATTAGGATAGACAGAGACAATCTGAAAGTCACTCAGTCGTGTGCAACTCTTTGTGACCCCATGGGTTGTATTGTCCTCCAGGCCTGTATTCAGTCTTTCAGACCTGAATTCTCCAGGACAGAATGCTGGAGTGGGTAGCCTTTTCTTTCTCCAGGGGATCTTCCCAACCCAGGGATCAAATCCAGGTCTCTCCCATTGCAGGCAGATTCTTTATCAGCTGAGCCACCAGGAAAGCCCAAGAATACTGGAGTTGGTAGCTTATCCCTTCTCCAGGGGATCTTCCCAACCCAGGAATCGAACCAAGGTCTCTTGCATTGTGAGCGGATTCTTTACCATCTGAGCTACCAGGGAAGCCTGAGACAATCTGGGCATGCTGATAATAACTCTCCCCAGTTCTCCAATAACAGGAATAGTCAATGAGATCTGATCTTCGCTTTTTTTTTTTTTTTTTGCAGTCTAGGTGGCCACAAATGAGTGCAATTGAAGGATCACTCCAGTTGGAGCACTAAAGGAAGCCATCACCAGAGCTTTCCCAAGAGAATATCATAAGGAAACACAAAGGTTATAACTTTGACCAAATAAAATCAGATGTGTCCAGCAGCTTGAGAACCATCTGTGTTCCTACAGTCACATTAACACATGCGGCAAATCAGCGTCCCCGTTTCTAAAGGCCAGGATGTGGAACATTTTGGTCTGGAATGTTGTCCTTTCAGGTGTGAGATCTTCTGGTGTTTCTACAGAGCAAGCAACATTCCACAGCTTGGAAGTTTCTGACATAACCTTTTAGGGTCAAGCAGACACTCCCAGCTGATGTGCATTCCAGTAGACTGAAGTCAAGTTGTCCTTTTCCCTGAGCACAACCAGGAGAACAATTCCAGGCAACCAAGGCACAGCAAGTGCGACCTAGTTCTCCTTTTCTCCTTGGAGGAAAAGAAAAAGAAAAAAAGAATTGAATCTGGGCCAGTTAATAATGCAGTCCACTGGTTTTTGCCCAAGATGCTGAATCTGAGAGTTACAGTCATTTCCAAAAGATGATCTGTGCCTGGAGGAAATGCATAACCTTTCTCCCAGTTTGTCTTTTAGGGCTCAATTACCTTGGAGTCACCTCTTTTTACCGGCAGTAACACCCCCAAATTAGTCTCCATTCACAAAGTATCTCTGATGATGCCTCCCTGGGAAAACTTAAAAGCCTATTTAACTAAAGGAGAGCCTGCTGCCAAGAAGTCAGCCTGGGAGAATGGCAGTAATTAAATGATGATAATATTTAGGATCCTGGAGGTATAACAAAGGCCCCTTTCTTTGTCTCAGGTGGGGACACGTTAACACATTGCCTCTGTCTGGGAAAGGATGTAGGCCAAAGAGGAACGAAACCACTGTGGGGGTGTGAGAAAGAGGAACTGGGGAGAGCCTTGTGGTAGGGGAGGGGTGGCGACTCCTGAGCACTGGGGGAGAGACTGAAGCTGGGAGGGAGGGAAGTTTAATCTTAATATTCATCAGAGATGGGCCCCGTGGAGTTTCAGCCTAAGATATATTAGAACAGGTGAGAGATGAAACAAAGCATGTTTTCTGTTCCGTGGTTGATGGTATGTAGGAGGCAGGGAAGGGAGGGAGGCGGGGTTGGGGAGGAAGGTAAGGGAAAGAAAAAGATGAACTACCGCCATCAGAAAGGTTTATTTGAGTGAATCTTGCACGGTACACTTGGCTGGAGATGTGAAGATGCTAAAGCTCTTGGCAGAGCCTCACATCGCAGTCTCACAGCGGTGGGGAGATGGAAATTTGAGTCTAATAATCAGCCTTTCCTCTCTTCAGTTGTGTGATCTACTGCACATCACTGAACAATCAACTGTACCTCCCTCGGGAAGGGGAGCCAGCTCAGCCCCTAGCCCACCAGCCCACCAGCCAGACACACTGACAGATGGACACTGTGAGCACCAGGGTGGACTTGTCTCTTGAGTCGGGTGGTCCAGAGGTCAGTCTGACGGATACATCCTGTTAATCTAATACATAAGTAAATCCGTGCCACTTCTCTCAGCGAAAGCAATTTCATCTTTTCAGCCCACAAAGAAGATAAAGAAAAATGCACAGCTCATGGCTCAGGGCCAGGGTTCCAAACATGTGGGAAGGGGCCTGAGTTTCTCATTCATCTCTGCCAGAATCTGACAGATTCTATCCAGGAAGTCTGAATCAGCCTCAATCTCAGATCTACCTATTCCTCTACCCTCCACTCCCCTCTGCCCCACCTTTCTCCCCTTCTCTCTGGTGGGGCTTTGCTGTGGCTAAGCAATCTGAGCCTTAGAGGGCCGTGGTGCAAAGACCAGGCTGCTGTTAGCAGCGTTTGTCAAGATGCCCTGTTTTGCAGTTAGGAGTGTGAAGGGGTGAAGGGCGGTGGGAGGAAAAAGAAGAGGAATTTAGCCAGAGGGTCTTCTCATTGTATCAAAGCAAGTCTGACCTGGGATCCCACATTGTTTACTTCTTAAATGAACACAGAAGAAAGAAGCCTGAAATTCCCCAGGGATGGACAGGGGCGGGCTGGGAAGGTACACAGGAAAGAACAGACAGGAATTCTTCACATTAAAAGAATTCTGCACATTAAAAACAGCTTCCATTATTGCTGTTTTTTCTGTTTGTAAATATAACACACATTCAGTATAGAAAGCTTAGAAAACACACAAAGGAGTCTAAAAAGGGAAATTAAAACATTCACAATACTAAAACTCAAGGGTAAACACCATTAACCTGTTGGAGAATTTATCATTTTAGTATACTTTTTTCTTTTAATAATCATTAAATATTTAATGGCTTACTGTTTTCTTTTAAATCGTTTTATGGGCATTTCCCAAAGACATAACAAAATCTCCAAAAATTGATTTCAGCTTAGTTGATTCATAATTCTTTATAGGGATAAAATATAAGTTTTTAAAAAAGCATTTCATAATGTTAGCACTCAGGTTTTTATTTTTCCTGTTATGACAGAAAAGCTCCAGTAAACACACACACATATAGTAGAATATTACAGAATGTATGAACATACAAATAGAATAAAATAGAATTATTTTCTAGAAGTGTGTTCATGAGAGTAGAATCATAAAATTAAATTCCCTAGCTGTGGAAATTCTGTGAAGAACAGTCTCACAGTTACACATAGGGGGCTCCAACATCTCAGGTTTGCAACAGATGGCAGCTCATACACTGGAGGTCTTCTCTGGCTCACTTGAGTGCAAGTGTGTGTGTGTGTGTGTGTCTGTGTGAATGTGCGTTTGCACACATGCACATGTTAATGAGTGCACACATGCATGTGTGATAATTCTAAGAGGGGAGAGGGTGCACCTGCGCTGTTTTAGGCGGACTCCTAATTCATACGACGGTGTGTTTACAAATACCATGTGAAGAGATTAACACACACACATACATACACACAAACACACAGAACTCCCTATGAACTGGTGTTGTGTTGCCACAAGCCACGAAACTACCAGAAGCCAGGGGAGGGGCCTGGAACAGCCCTTTCCCTAGCACCGTGAGAGGGAGCAGGCCCTGCTGACACCCCGATCTCGGATTTCTAGCCTCCAGAACTGTGAGAGGATACACTTCTGCTGTTGAAGCCACTTCGTCTGCGATCCTCTGTTAGGGCAGCCCCAGGACTGCGCTAGTGGTGAAGAAACCACCTGCCAATGCAGGAAACGCAAACAACACAGGTCCAGTCCCTGGGTCGGGAAGATCCCCTGCAGGAGGGCATGGCAACCCACTCCAGTATTCTTGCATGGAGAATCCCATGGACTGAGGAGCCTGGTGGGCTACAGTCCATGGGGTTGCAAAGAGTCAGATACAGCTGAAGTGACTTAGCAAGCACACAGGACGCTAACGCACTCACCTTCCCCCAGGAGCTAGAAGCCTGCTAACCTTGGAAGGACTCCCGGCCTCTTCACAGCTCTGCTTTATACAGAAAGACCAACCAAAGTCAGGTCTGATGTAGAGATAGGGAGACTGCATTTCAGAGAGATGAAATGATTCATTTGAAATTGCTTTCTTATAAAAATCTTTAAAAGAACAAAGCCAAGAAAAGTTAACTCTGCCAACGTGGTAACTGTCTGCCAGCTGCTTCCCTCACATGCAAGACTCCTGACCCACCTTAAGGCTGGCCTTGGGGAGGCCCTGTGCTCAGGGGTGGAATGGCCACAAATGAGTAGCAGGTCAGGGGTGTGCAAGAGTAACACCAAGCCAAGTCTTGCTAGAACATAGAAGGACCCATTTGGGTCACTAAAACCTGACAATACAGAAGGGTGTATACACGTAAAATATATATGTTCATGCCATAAAATGCCAAAGAATGCCATGAATTAAAAAAAAAAAGTATTTTTCATCCTGAAGGTGGAACTTCCCAGGTTCCCAAATTCTTCAGCAAGCATCTGGATCAGAACCATGTTTTAAGTGCCCAGTCATGAGGGATTAAACATAAAAGATTCTAAAAGAAAGCTGCAAGGAAAGGAGGACCAAGCAGGCTCTGGGGTCAAGGCATGCGGTTGGAGTTTGAGCTCCGTTCTCTCCAGAGGACCGACATTAGGTGTGACGCCTTAGCATTTCTGAGTCTCGTCTATAAACAGGACAACCAACACCACCAAGTTCCAGAGGACCTGAAAGGAGTGATGTAGGTGGAAGTGGTTTATAAAGGGCAAAGTCGCTAAGCAGCACAAGCAGTTGGGTCTTAGGAGTGCAAGAAGGACAGTTCAGGATTCCAAGGCAGCACTATACCTGGGAGTGTCCTGGCACTGACCACTGCGTGCACACTGATCTCTGACTTGGAGAAGAGAACTATGGAAAGGATTTGGGGAGTTAAAAACTGAAATTTTTTGCAAATGTGTGCATGTTCACTTTTTGGGGAGACAACTCATGGGTATAAGAGTCTGTGACCACCTTCATCTTTCCTCCCGAAGGTTTCTTTGGAAAGGGTGTGCAGGGTAGGATGGGGCACTCAGACAGAACAGTAGGAAGGAAAGGAGCTGGGGCACCTTGAAAGAAGTACACAAACAAGTCTGGAGACCTGTATCCATCAAATCAAATGATCAATAACCCCTCTTCTAGCCTTCTCCACCTTAGCTAACACCCTACCATACTTACCCTTCTCTCCAGCGGGCCATGCTTCTGTGACTCTTTTTTATCCCCTCAAGGCTTGGCCTGTGTCTTTGGGGAGGAAAGGGAGGTGACAGTAGTGTCAGGGGTTTAATGGAGTGTCATTTGTGTCTATGTCCCCCTGCCCTTATACTAGAGCCGGGTATACCTCTGATACCCGTAAGAGGCTGTGGTGTCAGAGGGCGCCGTGAGGGAGTCAGACTGCCACTGCCCTGTCCCGTTCCCCCAGGAAGATATGTGAGAGCAAAGAGTGGCTCCTGCCAAGCTTTGGGTGTTTGTCAGGAGCATGTAGGCTGGAGGTGCAGTGAGCAGGGGAAGGAGGAGGGAAGGAAGGTGAGAGGGCTGTGACTCACTCCAAAAGAATTGTGGTTTCTCAGGGGCTGGGAAAGCAAACGCAAATGACCTCAAATTTAGCTAATAGAGAACATCGATTTCCTTTGTGCAGCACAGCCAAGTACATTTAACTTCTACTTAAATATTGCTAGCAAGAATGTTTCCGCTCTTATATTCAAATTCCGTTTTTAGGTCACCTTTAAAATTTCCTAGCTGTCCCTTTGAGGACCTGCATTCAGTGATGATGTCTCAATCAGGCAAGACATGTGACTGCTGATTATGTGGCCAATATGCACTTGTCCCTTCCTTTTTCAAAGAGTAGAGAGAAAAAAGGCAGACATTCATTCTATAGAGCTATTTTATTGTGCTGTGTTTATAGAGTTGCTGTATACATATGATCCCATCTCTGGCAGTCTGCCTCTGGGCTTACCTGTCCACCAACCACTCAGCCAAGCCCAAGGATGGTATTTATCAGGAGTGGGAAAGCAGTAGCTTAATAACAGCCACAAAAAGAGCAAGAAGAAAGTGGATTCTTTTTTGCTGGCTCCCATGGCGGCACTACATTATAATTATAATTTCATATTGTCTCTATATTCCTCTAATCTGACTTTAGGTGACAGTCCTAAACCAAATGATGCTTTTACTTTCATTTGCCTAATGTTAAAATGTATACAGAATTTGTGAGCTGACAATTATTAGGAACTAAAGAATATTTTACTCGCTAAACTAATTATCACTGTTGTATTTAGTCTCACAATAGGAAAACCCTGACATGCCTCCTCTATGGAAGCTGTCTAGGAAGCACATCTCAACCACTGGAGAAATTCTCATGCCATGGCTTCCTGCTATTTTCTCCCTTGGGTTCCCCTCCCCCTCCACCCTAATGAATATTCAGCCTGCATCCTTCATCCAGGAATTTGAATAGGATGCTTCCTGTTTTTCCTATTAAAGATTAACTGTTGTCCTGGGTAAAGGGGATTGTTTGCTAAAACCTTGCAGCTGGGAATTCCTGTTTATTTTTCATTCTGACCCTGGTTCTGGGGACAACATATATCCCATAGTTTCAAAGAAGGCTCAGTGCTCTGTTAGCCCTGACTTTAAACGTAACCTGCCTACCTCTTCCATCTCACTGTGAGAAATCCAAAGTCAGGGACTAGGTCTTATTTAAATGCTCTTTTCTGGTGCCCCACATAGTACCCAGAACAGAGCAGAAGCTCAATAAAATTTGTTGAATGGATGAAAAGCCATAGTGATTATAAGTTCCAGACAGAAGTGGTCATAATCATCCATTGTCCTCAGGCTAGAAAAGGATAAAGAGAGATGAAGATTCATTTGTGCCCACTGTCTGTACTTTTTGGAGAACTGGTGATTACCTAGGCATGTTGCTGCATGAACCAGTGGATCCTGGAATTGGGTTTTCGTCTTCTGTCTTTCCCAACGGTACATTTTCCCACGTTTCTCTCAAGTGCTTAGTAGCTGCCATAGATTTGCCTGGTTACAGGGGCTCCATGGATCATGGATGCTCTTCCTTGTTTGGTGTATACTTCAGAAGTCAGTCACCAAGGATGTTTTGTGAACATTCAGTGGTTGTTACCTGGCTAAACTGAGATGTTCTGGAAAAACTAATTTACAGGAAGGTGATGGTCTTGTCACTTAACAGAGAATTATGAGCAAAAGCATGTTTGAAAACATGATTCTACCAAAGCCATGTATAAATATGCTGACATTTGCCATTTAAATCCTGTAGATTCTTGATCTATGACTTGGACTACGCAGGTGATCCATGAAGAAATGCCTGGGAACCTCTTCACAATTAAAAGGAGATCCATGAGTTCCTTTCCTGAAGACTTTATGGATGATGTTTTGCATTTTCCATCTAGGGGGAAAGATAGAAACACCTTCGTATTTCCTTCATCCTCATTTTTAAAGGCTGCAAGTGTACTTAACAAACATCATTTCATAAATCCTTAAACCAAGCCTGGGAAATAGTAGATATGCTTAACATCTTCTAAAATCTCTCAATAGCTTCCTCTCTCTCAAGGGATTAATTCTTCCACAGCAGTCTCTGGTTCTACCCTCTGAATTCTTTCTCAAGCACTGACCTCCAGTTACACTAAACTTCTAGCCTCACAGACATTTTCTGCTCTCAATCCTTTGTGTCCATTGCTCTTCCTTCTAGAAATACTCCTCCCTCCCCCTCCTCTCCCCCTTTTAGTCCTTCAAGTTGAGAAATTTGAATATTGCTTCCTGGAGATGGGTTTTCCAATTCCTGCTCTAGGTTAGGTCCCTTGCTATTTGTTATCTTACGGACGGAGCTCCAAAAAGAAATTAAGAGCCTAAGGTGCACACATTTTCAGAGTAATAACAACTTTTTAGAAGTTATTTTAGAAGTACATAGGAAATACTTGAGCTCAGGATTGTCCTTTTTGTGATAATCCATGTCCTTCTACTTGCAAATTTGAAATGAGGTCCTGTCAAAATTTGCTGCCAAAATTGCATTTTAGAGGAACCAGGAAAAGCCTGTCAAACATCTTGACTTGTAGTTTGGAGGATTTTACTTTATCAAATTACCTTGGTTGTGCAGGGAGCAAGTGAATCACACTTAGTCCTTTAACATATTATCAATATTAGTAGTTGGACCATAATTCAAATTCTGTTATTAGGAACATCCAAAGAGTATATATATGTGTGTGTGCTAAGTCACTCCAGTCGTGTCCGACTCTGTGCAAGCCAGTGGGCTGTTTCCTGCCGGGCCTCTCTGTCCATGGGATTCTCCAGGCAAGAACACTGGAGTGGGTATTGATCTCCCCGACCCAGGGATTGAACCCGTGTCTCTTAAGTCTTCTGCATTGGCAAGTGGGTTCTTTGCCAAGTATACTAGAGTGGGTTGCCATGCCCTCCTCCAGGGGATCTTCCTGACCCAGGGGTTGAACCCATGTCTCTTAAGTCTCCTGCATTGGCAAGGGGGTTCTTTGCTTACTAGTGTCACCTCAGAAGCCCCAAAGAGTATATGAGTATATGACTTTTCTAATTATATTACGACATACTTTTATTAAATATTATTTAAAATAAGTAGTTAGGGACTTCCCTCGTGGTCCAGTGGTTAAGAATATACCTGCCAATGCAGAAAACACAGGTTCAATACCTGGTCCAGGAAGATCCCATATGCTGCTGAGCAGCTAAACCCATGTGCCACAACTACCGAGCCCAGACCGTATCTTGGATAACCGTGTCCAAGCTCTTCCCACACCCACATCTGAAGCCTTCACACTCCTTCCATCATCCGTCTCTCACTGATACTGTTGAATCACAGAAGGACACTGCTGTGGAAGGAATGCGTTCTAATTCTCCCTCTGTCATTTATTATTTTGTGAAGAGAATCAAGGAGGAAGCAAAGCTGGTCAGCTATTCATTCCATAGCAGCCTGACCCTTACAATCCTTGGTCTCAATTTCCCATCTGTCTACTGAAGACCTTGCACTTCAGTGGAGGAGGCTTAAGCACCCTAAAGAGTTGTACTATTTTTTTATTTACCAGCAGAAAAAAACTGGAGGAGGTATTCAGGATTTGGGCAAAAGGATTCTATTTTTTAAAAATTCTGCGAAGACTATTAAAATCCATCTCATTGAAATACGTGACTTGAATACCATTAATTTAGATGGTAAAGTTTTGTGGCTATTATAATATGATAGCTGATTCCTTTGCTAAGCTCTGTGTTTGTTTATTAAACCCTGGAAACCATTATAATAAAGTTAATAGGAAGAAGGAGGTCCCTGAACTTAGTGTACTTGGCAGTTCCTGAAAATAGCCCAGGGTTAGTAAGTGGATGGCCCCTGGTAAAATCCGTGCAAACAGGAGGTAAGGAAGCCTCTGGAATGCTTACCCCTCCTTCACTTAATTATCTACATTCAAGTCACTTCCTTAGGGCCATGTCCATTTAAGATGGATCACTGTAAGGATATTTTTATTACAGCACATTTGA
The DNA here is from genome assembly GCF_055505025.1 of Bos grunniens. Lineage (NCBI taxonomy): Eukaryota > Metazoa > Chordata > Mammalia > Artiodactyla > Bovidae > Bos > Bos grunniens. The sequence continues at coordinate 26,374,141 of NC_141191.1, read as the reverse complement.
GGGCAGATTGTTTTACAGATATATAAAGGTACAATTAACTTGCCCCTAGCCCAGGGCATGGTGTATAAGTGCTTAACTAAAAGTTACTGGATTCTGATAATTTGAGAAAAATCCATAATGTTTAAACAGAATATTTGGGCCAACTTGCAACTAAATAACTTCTTTAGAAACTGCTTCACCCTTAAGAGTATGTCTGATTTTGTTTTCTGGAGATATCAAATGGCCTCTGAAAATAGTTAACACAAAGTTTTCACAATTAGCCATTGGTAAAATGAAGATTAGATTTTTCTGCCTCACAGCATTGGCATAATGGTTAATAGAGATAAATCTGTGTAAAGAATTTTCAAGAGTGCCTGGTGTAGAGCTGTTTCTCAAAAAATCTTAGGTAGCATTATTGTCATCATCAATAAATGAGCTTCTCTGGTGGCTCAGAAGGTAAAGAATCTGTCTGCAATACAGGAGACCTGGGTCTGATCCCTGAGTCATGAAGATCCCCCAGAGAAGGGAATGGTGACTCACTTCAGCATTTTTGCCTGGAGAATTCCGTGGTCAGAGGAGCTCAGCAGACTACAGTCCATGGGGTTGCAAAGAGTAGGACACAACTGACTGACATTCCCTTTCATTTTTGTTTTGAATCTATGATCAGCCTAGATATATTTAGCAGTCAATACAAACTTAGATCTCAAAAAATTACCACTGTCCGCTATACTCTAATGTCTTAAATCTGAAGAAACAGTACCTTCTATTTTTTTCTCTTTTTTTTCCCCCTTAATTTAAGGAAACCATTTGGTTTAAATATCTGACAGGAGTCTGGCAGCAAGATCTAAAGTCAAGGTTTTCTATCATTATGGAAACAGGTTTCTCTGGCCATTTTCCTCAAAAAAACAAAACAAAAAACCAAACCTAAACAAACAAAAAAGCCACGTGCTTTATAAGCATTTAAAAATATGCATTGAAACTTAGAGAATTGATAGAAGAGAAAGGATTGTAAAAAAGCATGCTGTTGGTAAAATGGTATGTGGATATAAAAAATATATATAAATGAGAAACGTCTTAAATGTCTGCCTTGGGAGGCCTCAGGAAGCTGGAGGAAGCTGGAGGAAGCCCATTTCCTGACCTGAGGTTTCTGAAGAAGGAGCCAGGCCATTTGTCTTGTAACCTTGACCTGAGTCTCTGGCTGGCCTTCCCTCCCTCACTCCAACCCAGTGGACCAGGCAATAGGGGACTTGAATTCTGAAGTTTTAGCTCAATATTTAGCCCTTCCTATGACTACACATTTCTCATCCCTCTTTCATGCACCCACAAATGTCTGTCAGCACCCATAACGCTATTGAAAGTGAAAGTCACTCAGTCACGTCCAAGTCTTTGGGACCCCACTAACTATATAGTCCATGGAATTCTCCAGGCCAGAATATTGGAGTGGGTAGGCGTGCCTTTTCTCCAGGGTATCTTCCCAACCCAGGGATTGAACCCAGGTCTCCCTCATTGCAGACAGATTCTTTACCAGCTCTGCTATCAGGGAAGCTCAATTAAGGCTGTTGACCTAAAACAAAGAGACTGCCAGCTATTTCTCCAGCAAAAGTGGGCTTAATTGGTATCAACAAACAAATGCAATTCAGGGTTTGTAACCATGGCAAGCCATGTGCAAGACCCCATATAAGGAAAGAACCTGGAAAAGACTCTTGAGAGTCCCTTGGATAGCAAGGAAATCAAACCAGTCAATCCTAAAGGAAGTCAATCCTGAATATTCATTGGAAGGACTGATGCTGAAACAGAAGCTCCAATACTTTGGCCACCTGATGTGAAGAGTCGGCTCATTGGAAAAGACCCTGATGCTGGGAAAGATTGAAGGCAAAAGGAGAAGAGGATGGCAGAGGATGAGATGGTTAGATAGCATCACTGATTCAATGGACATGAGTTTGAGCAAACTCTGGGAGATAGTGAAGGACGGGGAATCCTGGTGTGCTGCAGTCCATGGGGTGGAAAAGAGTTGGACATGACTTATCGGCTGAACATCAAAAAAAAAGGGGAGGGGGTGCAGTTGGGAGGGCTACAGTAAACACTGGAGGAATTCAAAGTTCTAAGTATGGTGGTTTCTCATTGGCTGAGATCTGCAGTCTCTCAGTGGCTGAGCTCTTGCCAGGCAGACAGTCTTTTTTTTCCTTTTGTGAGCTCAGGAGTGCTCCCCCTTCTGGTTTCCTCATTCTATTTGAATTGAGATTTCTGTTGATTAATTTTTACAATGTCCAATCTCCTTACAATTTCCTTCGTGGTAAAGACTCTTTGTTATCTATCTTTATACTTCTATGTTTAAAACATTGCCTTGCATTTTTTTAGTGCTCGAAATATGTTAAATGAATGAATAAAATAAAATTTAAATGAAGTGACTGTAGTATAAGTGCCTGACCTTACACTTTTGGTTGCCAGGGCAATCATTTTGAAGACATTCATCTCGAATAAACAGATTGCCAGATGCATGACACAGATACCATCAAAACATCTATGTAAGAAACTAGGCTGCCCCCAGTCATGAAAGTCTCCTTTCAGAAAGTCCTGAGTAACCTAGAAAATGCATCACTTAAGTGACTCCACTTCTCCCTACACACACCCTCATTCCGGCTCTGAACTTTAAATTCACCAATAAAGAGTGAACTCTCAAAATGCTAGATACCCAACCCTTGGACCCTAATAAAGACAGAGCTCCTGGTCTGCATTCCCTTCCACTGTGACCTCACTGCCACATGGGTACATGGCCCTTGGGCATGCCGTGTACCCTGTAGGACCTGTGAATAATAAGTCTTGTTCTTTAAAGTTCCCTGATGTTTATTGCTGAGATGTGTGCTGCAATCACGATTAAATCCACAAACCAAGACAAAAACCACAACGTTGGTACGGGTTGGGGAAACATCTGTGGGGACTACCATAAGTTGTAAGGTCCAGGCAAGTGTCTTAGGCATTCCTAACCAATAACCTCACTATGAACAGGCTGAGATTCACACAGCAATAAAATAAAATGTTATTTTGTAATCCAACATACAGAGAAGGCAATGGCACCCCACTCCAGTACTCTTGCCTGGAAAATCCCATGGATGGAGGAGCCTGGTGGGCTGCAGTCCATGGGGTCACTGAGAGTTGGACATGACTGAGCGACTTCACTTTCACTTTTCACTTTCCTGCATTGGAGAAGGAAATGGCAACCCACTCCAGTGTTCTTGCCTGGAGAATCCCAGGGACGGGGGAGCCTGGTTGGCTGCCGTCTATGGGGTCACCCAGAGTCAGACACGACTGAAGTGACTTAGCAGCAGCAGCAACCCAACATAAATTAGCTATTCAATAAAGAGTAGGTGTGATTATGATGATAAATAATATTTTATTGCCATGCATGACATGTCTCAAAAAATGTAGTTTAGTCTTATAGGCCATATTTTTTAAAAGTTATCAAACAATGAAGGCTTAAATATTCAGTTGAATTTCTCTTATATGTTAATCTCTAGAATACGCTCCTGAACATAATTCTTTTACAAAATAAATTTTATTTTTCTTGTTATGAAAATGTTAGGTGTTAACTATAATTCATAAAATATAGAAAAAAATTATGCCTAGTTTTATTATCCAGAGACAACCATATCCATATATAAGAAACTTTCAGCATCTTTTTTTCTATGCAAGAGTCTTCTTTTTAGCGTAGTTGTAATTCATTCCTTGATTCATTTAACAAATATTTATAAAACGCTTACTATCTGCCAGAATTGTGCTTACACTATGTATACTGTGATTATATAAATAATTTTGCATCCAATTTTTCATTTAATAGAGAAAACAAACATTTGCCTATATTACTAAAATCCCTTTGTAAATACAATTATGCTGTGTTTAACTACACCTTCTTGTCGGACACTTAGGTCTTTTTAGAATTATAATGCTGCAATAACATTTTGGGTGTTTAGGATGCTTTATTTAGGAAAGAATCCAAGGTCTGGATTTACTCAGAGGAAAGCTGTGAACATTTTGAGACTTTTGATACATTTACCAACTTGCTTTCCAAAATGATGTAAAAATGAACTGAATGGAGGTCCACTGATACATAGAAATATAGAAAAAAATAAATAAAAACATATAGAAAACACATTTTCTTCACATAGAGTATAAAAATATAGTTTCAGAAGTATACCTCAATTTTAAAGTTTAAGTGATGAAACAGTGAGGCAGTGGCATTCAACCAACCTTGCTTTGCAAATACTAGACATTCATTTGGAGTTGCCAGCTTGTTGGGAGGTTGTGCCGGGTTGAGGTGCCTTGTTCCTAGTCCAGTGTCTCCAAAAAGTGCAGAGCCTTGGTAATTTAAACAAGATGTCTCGTTGGTATGTCTACAAGTGCCTAAAACCATGACAAATCTGGGACAAATATAGCTGACTCTATGCACCCAAGAGTTTCATGTAACGAGTAAAACTAAGATTTCTTTAAAGGCTTAGCATTTCTTTTATGTTAAATATACTGCTTCATTTTTAGATGGGGGAAGCTCTGGGCCTAAGCAAGGAGTGTAATATCATCTTGTCTTGTCTTGTCTTGAAGGATTTTAGCCAGGAGTTTGATTCATTTTTAGCCATGACATTCCAAGAAGGCTTTAAGTATAGGAAACTAATACTTTCTGAAAGCAATTTTAGCCAAAAAAGATACAGACTTTTGAGGCAGAAGATGTAGACATTGCAGGCATTTTCAATTCAGTTATATTTTGTTTCCTTTCTTTCTCCCACCCTGTCTCTTCTGTCTGATGTATGATATACATACAAGTAGGAAATGTAGGTGACTTCAATGATATTTCAAGATTTCCCTTACTACTAGTGAGTATAAAGCTCAGAAATTTAGTTGTGAGTAAGAAGGTAGAGTATTTACTTTTACTCTTGAAGCCCTTTCCTGAGGCATTCATGTAAAGGCTGAATGTTTTTTCAACTCCTATCAATGCAAAAATTTGTCGTCACTTCACTGGTTACAAATGAGGTCACAATTTCAGTCCCCATGACACTGTTAATTGTATACTGTTTCATAGTCAGACTACCCTGAATTCCACTGGATTGATTGTGTGGTGTTTAGGGAGAGCAGGAGTAGGTAGACTCTGGGAAGGAAGAAGCCTGGAGGCAGAAGCATCTGTTTACCCACTAACGCAGGCCATTCATTTCACATGGAAGCCCAGCCAAAAGAGTAACGGTAGATCACTCACTACAAATTCATCACCAGCATGGGAGGAAACAGCATTCACAGTGGAGTATTAGCACATTTATGGTATGAAAGATAGTTCATCTCAAGCTCTAGTATATAAAAGCCCTATTTACAAATAAAGACGTATTATCATTAACCACTATCAGCATAGGTTCCTTAGTTTCCTATCTAGCTTATTCACTCCTTCATTCAATAAATATTTATGAAGGGCTCATCATGTGCCAAAGTTCATAGTTGGAAGGTTAATTCTCCTTATCTAGACAGGATATGTCATATGACAGAGCCTTTAGCAAATCATAAAACCAACCTGAACTAGGAGTGACTGTGACTTGGGTATGTCAACAAATGGGGAGCAACTGTATTGATATAGTAGCAATCTATACAAGGTAAAACTGACTTCCTCAGAATAGATAAGGCCAACTAAAATCAGACAAAGTGAAAAGGAAAGAGGGCTGGGTATAGGAATGTACAGAAACTAATATTCCAGGGACTTTGGAGGAAAAACCATTAAAGGCAATTTAGAATGATGATGAAAGAGGGACCACTTTTTCTATTTAAATCAAACCCAATACAATATTGTAAAGTAATTAGCCTCTAATTAAAGTAAATAAATTTAAATTAAAAAAAATCAAACCAAGATTTGCCATCTTAGAAATAGATGGTGAAGCTTCTAAGAACTAGTTTAGCCAGATCAGAGATTCAACTTTCCCTGGTCTCTGTCTCTGGAAACAAGTGCTTTGTCTACGCCTTAGGGAGACTTTTCTCTTCCTATAGGACTTGGGTTCAGATATGGACATGTGATGCATTAATGCCATAGCATGATTGAGATAGTTCAGTTCAGTTGCTCAGTCATGTCTGACTCTTTGTGATCCCAGGGACTGCAGCATGCCAGGCCTCCCTGTCCATCACCAACTCCTGGAGTTCACTCAAACTCATTCACGCCACATTTCTGTTCAAGAGCAGCCTCTTTCAACCCCTCCCTACATCTATAGTAATAAACACTTGTTCCTCTCCTGTAACCCAATCCACTGCATCTGAAGGAGACAGCCGACCCTCCTCACGCCACTCAGCGGGATTTGAGACTTAGAGAATCAGTGCAAGACAATGCTAATGCTCTAGCTACTGCTGTTGCTGTAAAAAAGTTCTTTGTCTCTGGCCCAGGGGTCTCGTGTCTTATGTCAACATCCATGATCATAGGTAAATTTGTTAGTTTGCGGGTAGAGTAAAATCTCAGACCTCTCTTGATTCTTGACAGCTTTGTTGACATGGGTAGGATGCCAGCTGAGACACGGCTTTCTATAAGAAGAAGGAGGAGGGCCTCCTGGGCTAATGAATGGAATTTGAGGAAAGTCCATGGGATTTGTAGTGATCATATTGACTGCCTAAAAAAAAAAAAAACAAACCTATGCCTATTTCCAACTTTTAGCCTATTTAGATGGTTCTATTCTAGATTCTTGAGTGGATTTCGGACTTAGTCACTTTCAGTAATTTTTGAATAAAGAATTAAGACTAGAGTACTTCGTCCTCCAAATGCAATGAGCAGTATCTGCCCACTGGGCATGACTATGGATATTCCTGCAGCTGGTCCAATGGGAAGGATGGAGGCAAGCAGCTGGAGCTTAATAGCTAGAAGCTCCCTGAGAGGAGGGTCTCCTAGCTGGCTCATGGGGAAGCATCATAAACCCCCAGAAAAGTTCAAGGGATTAAAGACAAAGGGGACTATTGCTTGGTTTACAGGATTTAGCTGGGGACTCTAGAAGCCTCATAGAGAAGTTACGCATCCACTTGTATACAATGGATAGGCAATGCCAGTGTTGTGGTGAGTAGATGAGTGGCCTGAGGGTACGATGTAGGGCAAGTGAGGGTACGATGTAGGGCAAGTGAGGGTCCTCTGATTTCCAGAATGTGGTTGAGCAGGAAGGTCTAGTTGGGGAGAATGCAGAGCAGATGGAACACGAGACCAGAAACCGTGGTGGGACCACAGACATCAGTAGCATCTGGTGTGGCAGGATGATGCCCCTGGTCAGGTACATCCACCTGCCCTGCAGCGGAGACAAGGTGCCTGGACAGCAGACAGACCTGTGGGAAACTCCGGTCCCTCCAGGGGAAGAGGGGAGAAGAGTGAAGAGGACAGTCTTTAATATTCACCTGCCTGAGTTTAAATCTTGAGTTGACTCTAACCCAAAAGTGACACAGGTTCTGAGTTGAAATGGGGCTTAGGAGCTAATTTAGGTTCTATTACAGAAAAGGAGTTACAGTTACATGTTTAAACACCTGGGGCATAAGTTTTAACGTGTTGTATATACATGTTCTGAATCCCCTTTCCCCACTGCCTGTTTTAGAACTATCCTTTGCTCCCTTTCTCTCTGAAATCTTCAGTCTCTACACACTGCTCTGAGTTAGTCATGCTTCTGTGATTCATTACTCTGCTCAACAACTAAAAAGTCCTCTTCTTGACCTGTCATGCCCTTTCAGCTACATCTGTATTTCTTATCTTTCCTACCTAAGTGTCCTATAAACATTTTTACCGTCTTTAATCAATTCCTGTTCATTTCTTAAAGGCGCTCTTATTTGGTTTCGATCACCATTATTCTACTGCCGTTGAGCTTATAAAGTTTACAAAAATTGATCACTTCCTTTCAGGTAAACCCCTGCCCACCCCATTCTCCCGTCTTTCTGTGATATGTATCAATGTTAACCAAGCTCTTACTTTTCTTTTTTTCATTGTAAAATTCTTTTTAATTCTACTTTGTCTTAAGTTGAAATTTTCCTGATTCTGACTTTCTGCATGGTTGCTTAATTTATTCCAAGCACTGAAGCTCCCATTGTGGGTTTACTTATTCAATTTATTAGACTTAATCGTGCATGCTCATTTTTAAAGGTGAAGAAACAAATTACTGTGATGAAATCTACTTGATGACTCAGGTACACGGCCACCAAACTAAAAGAGCTGGTGTCTGTTACTCTTTCTGAGGAGTGGGAAAGCACTAAATCAGCCCAGCTACTTGCGCTATCTGGCAGACACAATCTGACTGATGCTGCACACATTTGCATAAATTAGTCTACTTTTCTTCTCCCTGCTTAACTCTCTCTAAAGGAAGACCTTTGGGAAGACAGGAGCCAGAAGGCTGAGCCGCAGTGACCATCTGACACTGGGGAGTGCTGGCCTATAATTAACCATGGTAATGACTGCGGGGGTGTGGGGGGTGATGAATTGAACTATTGACACCGAGAAGGCCAGACCCTTGCTTGTTCCACAGAAAGAACACATACTGATATCTTTACAGGAACAGCACATATTTGGGGATGCTGAAAGCTTAATCAACTGCAGACCTCTGCTCTCTGATTTGGAAAGGGCATCATATATAATGTTGCTTCTGATTGCTTTTGTTTTCTTTAACTACAGTTTATAGTCAAATAGAAAAAAGGCATAAGCTCTCTGAAATGACTTCAGATGATATTTTCTGTGAAATAATGCTGGTGAAACTTGAAGATGCCATATAGAAATGTGGGTTATCAAATGCACGCACATGGGGTTAGGGGACCAAACTCCACTAAGATATGTTTCCATGGTGGACTCCCAATCCTTGTTTCTATCCATTTCTCAGTATTCTTAAACGAGACATTCTTTCGAAGCCCTTCCATGGTTTCTGACACCAGTTATTTATCACTAGAACAAACCACACAAAATCTCATTGACAAGAAGTAGTCATCCTTGTTCCTGAATTTATAGGCCAGTTGGGCAGTTCTGTGGATCTTCGCTGGGCTCCTCCATAATCTGTGGATAGGGAGGCAGGGGCTGGATGAGCTAGGATGGCTCCAGTGACCCATTTGGCTGTTGGTTGCCTTTGAGCCAGGGCAACAAGGTGATGGAACCACTTGATTCCCATGATCAGCAAGTTGGTCAGGCTTGTTTTCACTGTGGCTGGATAGGATTTCAAGAATGAGAGCAGAAAGTAGACTCAGAACTGGCCCAACACCATCTTTACCTCATCCTATTGATCAAAGCCAATGATCAAAGGCCAGACTTACGGATGGAACAAGAGCCTCCACTTCTTGATGGGGGGAGCCGCTAAGTCGCAGTGCCAAAGGAGCTGAGGTAGATGCATGGAAGGAGAGTTAAGGAAAAGTGTGTAGCACATGTATTACAGGGATATTTCTTATAGATTATTATTTTTAAAAACTTTGCAAACAGACTTAACCAAGCACCTGTATCAAAGAATATGCTGAGATAAAGAAAGAATGTGGTAACTACAAGAATCGGGTAACATGGTCAAGACAAAATCTTCACAGTGTTTCAGAATATTGTATGAATCTGACTCACACGTTAAACCAAAGAGTCTTTTTGGAAGGAAGTGAAGATCACAATGAGTCTTTTGAAAATAAGTATTGATGAAAGTTCCTTTTTCCTAAGTAGATTCTCCTTTTTGCAGATTAAACTTCTGTGGTTTTTCACATCAGTGCAGCGTATTACCAGGGAAGTAGTCTAGAGGTTATCTTGTCTAATGGTTTTCAAACCTGCTTAGTTCCGTGGGCCCTGAGGTTTTCATGGAGGTGTTCCATAGGTGCCCTCCTATGGGGGGAATTCACAGGACAAACAGAGGGGGCAGAGTTGTGAAGCCCTTGAATGCGTCTGGGTCAGAGCCCTAGGCCCTCCACATGAATCTTCTTATTTTGTATATTGGGCTGTGACATACAATTTCATTAAAGGTAGCAGTTTCCAAAGCTTTTTCAACAACAAAAAACCTCATAACCTAATTAAAATATGGGCAAAGAATTTGAGTACACATTTCTCCAAAGAAGATATACAAATGGCCAATATGCACATGAAAAGATGATCAACATCACTAATCATTAGGGAAATGCAGATCAAAACCACAACGAGATATCATTTCACAGCCATTAGGATGGCTGTTTAAAAACGAAAAGCAGAAAATAATAAGTATTGACAAGGAAAGACAGAGATTAGAACTCTTGTGGATAGTTGGTGAGAATGTAAAATGATATGGCCACTATGAAAAACAGTATGGAGGATTCTTAAAAAGTTAAAAATAGAATTACTACTATATGATCCAGCAATTCCACTTCTGGAATATAACCAAAACAATTGAAAGGAAGAAGAAGGAATATTTGCATACCCAGGCTTATAACAGCATCATTCACAACAGCCAAAAGTTGGAAGCAACCCAAATTGTCTGTTGAAAGATGACTAGAGAAACAAAATATGGTCTAGTTATACAAGAGAATATTATGCAGCCTAGAAAAGGAACAAAATTCTGCAAATGCTACAATATGGATAAAGCTGAAGACATTATGCTGAGTGAGATAAGCCAATCACAAATGGACAAATACTGCATGATCCTACTTACATGAAGTACCTAGAGTAGTTGACATAGAGACGGAAAGTAGAATAGTGGTTGCCAGGGGCTGCAAGGGGTGAAGGAAGAATGGAAGATTAATTTTTAATGGATACAGAGCTTCAGTTTGGAGAGATGAAAAAATTCTGGAGACAGATAGTGGTGATGGTCGCTCAACAATGTGAATATACTTGGTACCATTGAGCTATACACTTGAAATGGTTAAAACGGTAAATTTTATGTTATATATATTATACTACAATTTGTTTTACACTCGCCTGGTCGCTCAGTGGTAAAGAATCCACTTGCCAATGCAAGAGATGCAGGAGTCGCAGGTTCAATTCCTGGGTCAGGAAGATCCCCTGGAGAAGGAAATGGCAACCCACTTTCGCTGGGAAATCCCATGGACAGAGGGGCTTGGTGGGCTACAGTTGATGGGGTCACAAAAAGTCAGACACGGCTCAGCGACTGAACAACAACAACAGTACTTTGTGTTAAAAAGGTTGGAAAGCCACTGATCAAATGTAATCCCTCATTTTACATTTGAGAAATTCTTTGCTTTTTTTAACCCATGGATATAACTTGAAAATCTTTACACATCAGTCCTATAGGTCTGCCCAGGGATGTTTGAATCACTGCTCGCTATTCTGCAATTTAGATGAACCACAAATTATTTAACCAGGCCACCAGTGATAGGCAGTGGTTCAGTGTGTTGTCATCACATCTACTTTTCACTCTGGCTTCCCCTTGTGAACTGCAAGCACCTTCCAGGGGTGTAGACTGCATCTCATTCATGGCTCTCTCTCCAGAACCCTGCACAGTGCTCCAACCTTGACATGTTTACTTATTAAAGAAATGAATGAATACAGGCCACATATGGCCCAGCAAACATAGATTCTGGTCCTGATTCACTATGAATGGACCCTCTGACTTTGGGCAAGTCCCATCCCTTTCCAGGCTTCAGTTTCCCTACTGATATAAGTAGCTAAAAGGAGAGGTGCTTCGAGCTCTGAAATCCCAGGATGCCAGAGGTAGGGTGACCTGGGATCTGACATGATTTTCAGCCTGGGGAATGGAGAAGGGAGGGAAGAGTCCCTCTTCTGCTCTTGGTAGAGCCCTTCCCTTACCTGGGCCACCACTGAGAGCTCAGCCTGTTCAAAGCCTGCTCATTTTCACCTGGGAGTGGACACATCATACATCCATGCTTCTGGCTCAGCAGTGGGCTGGAAATCCTTCCAAGGGGCCTTTGCCTGGGTTACAGAGACCGATGGAGCAGTTTCACACGGTTAACTGCTATTTGCATAAAATGTCCCAATAATGCAGGGCACTGTGCCTTTTCTGCAAAGAAAGAAAGAAAAAAAGGCACTAACAAAAGGCCTCACAATGTTGGGAAAATGGATGTTAACATTTCTGCCTGACTGATAATCTCTGATGTTACCCTTGGGAAGCCCCAGCTTTCAGAATGATTTATTTGTCAGGGTTTGGAGGTTTTTACTCCTATAATGGGCAGCGGAGGGAGGCTCAGGGCTGGAAGCAAACTGAGGAGGGTTTTATATGTTTTCTGGAGATTTTATTTGTTTTTGATTTCCGAAGCGAAATTTTCATTTTGAACAAAGAAGGAACAAAAAGGGACAAAGAACCAGTGGGCTGTTTTGTTTGGTTTGTTTTTCTTTACATGACCTTTTCCTTTTTTCAGTGCCAAACTCTGAAATTGAATGTTGGGCCCTCAGGGGTGAAGCACGGGGTGAGGTTTCTTTCTGACTTGTCCTGGGATATCTCGGGTTTTATATTTCTTTGGTATACAGAAACATTATAGAGACATTATAAGAGAATTCACAGGAAGAGATCGTGCCAAGGGGCCAGAGCAAAATCTGCTTTGTGGCACACAGCAGGCATTGTGAGCAGGAGGGATGTCAAAAGGCTAGGGCCCCAGGGCTTCCTTCCAAGGGAGGACACAGGACCCTGCCTGTGTTCGCCCTCTGCTTTCCCTTCACTCTTGCATCTGACAATCATCTAACCCTGGTTAAGGGCCCATGTGCTTTTCTAAATGTTTGTGCATAAAACAGCTTTCTTTCCACTTGCTTCTCAAAAATCCCTCATTATTTTGAGAAAAATATCAAACTTAACACCTGGATTTTGAATCCAGGATTCAAGTCAATACCTTTTAGCAATAATGTCAACTTGAGATCAATGCTGTGTTCTTGGCATCATATTGTGAATGAAAAATATTGCCTGCCATATCAGTAAACAAGGGATGCTGCAGCCATCACAATACAACCACCCTGATGGAGAACCCTGAGGAAACTCAGGATGGAAACAGGATGCCCACCATCACGCCATCAACCAACCCCCCAAAGGTGCACCTTGAGGAGACTCAGGATGAGAAAACACAGGAACCTGGCCTCAGATGGCTGAGCTGCCTAGGAAAGAGATGATTTCAGTGAGCCCAGACTCTTGCATCTTCCCATACTGGCTAAAATTCTTTAACTTGAGATGTCTGGTTTTCTTTAATGAATAGTACTCTTTTGATGTTCCAACTACCTGGTCTTTGTCACAAAACCCACGCTATATCCTGTTCCTCCCTACCTCTTTAGAACAGTCCCTCAGAGCTATCTGAGATGCTGTGTCAGAGGCTTAAGTCCTCAGTTTTGTCCTCCAAAGAACCCCATAATTCTCAACTTTTAGGTCGTTCTTGTTTTTTCCAGTTGACGTATGTAGTCCTAGGTGTGTAGATGAAGGTTCACTTACTGCCCTACAGCCAGCACTGAAACAGCTGCTTTTTTCCTCTCACTGGATGAACAATGTGAAAGAAATAAGAAACATTAACAGATATCACAGATATAACAGGTATCACGAGGCTGCTTCTGACTAAGTGCCAAGAGAGTGGAAGAAGTAGTGATAGATGCTAAGTGAGATGTCTAAGAAAATCTGAATCAAGGGGAATCAGAACTTCATGGTTGGGACTTCCCTGGTGATCCAGTGGCTAAGGCTTTGGGCTCCCAATGCAAGGGGCCTGGGCTCCATCCCTGGTCAGGGAACTAGATGCCATGTGCCACATCTAAGACTCAGCACAGTCAAGTAAATAAGTAAATATTAAAAAAAAACCACAAAATCTTTGATGGTTATATCTGTGAGTATCCTTACCTCTATAACCTCAAAAACGTGATGTCATCTGGTAGACAGCACAGAGTTTGGAATTTAGTAACTCCCCTGATAACATTCTCAGACCTTGAACTTGTCTTGCACTTGAAAGGTTTTCACTCCAGTAGGAAAGGAAAATGATGGAGATGACCTCCATCAGAGGGATGTAGCATGTAATTCATTAATTAAAGGAGAATTCTTCAGGGAGCCTTACACACTCCTTGTGAGAGCAATTGCTGCAGCCTCCTTTCTGATTTACCAGGGAATAGTATTTGGGGACAAGGCTTTGGCATAGAAAATACGATTAGAATCTCTCTTGTTAAAAGTGTAATTACAGGGGGCTTTAAACTGACAGTGGCTGACAGGATTTCCACTCGCACATTAGAAAATCAATGGCAAACACTCTTCAACATCAGGCAGTTGTGAGGGCTGCCCCTAAATTTGACAGCCAGGGAGAAACATGTAACTACTTGTGGTTTACCTAATATTGGCTTCTATATCCCTTTACAGAGTCTAACAACATCGTTTCCAATCTCCCTCTGCCTTTCCTAGGCCAAGTCTCTGCAGAGAAGATTAAATTTAATTTTCTTAATTATCACTCTATCTTGATGGGGAATTCAAAATGCATCACTTTGAGGTCTAAAAAAAAGTCTCAACTCAAGAGTAGATAAATGAAAGAAGATATAAAGTATGGTTCACAAATTTGCTCCCCAGTTATAGTTAAGTCCCTCTGCTAATTAGAGAGGAATGTGCTTTTAAAGAGGAGAGCACAGCAACCCACTCCAGTATCCTTGCCTGGAGAATCCCATGGACAGAGGAGCTTGGCTGGCTATAGTCCAAAGGGTCACAGAGTCAGACGTGACTGAAGCAACTAAGCAGGCACGCACATGCTTTTAAAATTTCTTCCAATATACTCTAAAAAAATTAATAGTGGGATTTAGTTATGTATGTGTGTGTGTTTGTTGATGGGGAGGGGTGGATTCTTAAATAAAAACAAGAATTTAAAATTGGCCTTACAATTTTTTACAAGTGCTTTTCGGTTGTCCAACTGGTTCCTAGACTAAAACTCGTGAGGCTAGGTTGTTTTTTGGTTGGACTCTATGAAATCACCAATTTGTGGAGCAAAACCTACTGAATATTGACAATTTCATAAGTGTCAACCTAACAAGTCAGTTAAAAGCCTGGTGACTGCTTGTGTGCTGTGATTTCAAGACTTGTACAAAGGACCTATAATCTTAAAATTAGATAAAACTTCCTGTTTCATGAGTAAATAACTTAATAATTATAAAATAACAAACAGTAAACAGTGTATAGATAAATGAGAAGAAGGCATATCCTAATCTGAAATAAAGCACAAATGAGCCACATCAGAGTCTGAGCTAAAGAGGCCACTGAGCAGCAGACTCCAGGTGCCTAAAAGGAGGACAAGGAAAGAAAGACTGCAGTGTCTTTGTAATGACTTTGCCAACCTCTCGAGCTTCGCTTGCTGAAAGGTCATCTTTCCAGGTATGGTCAGCGTATCGGCTGAGGAGGCGTGTTCTCAGGTCCATGCAGTTCCACTGCACCCTCACTGATCTCTGATGCGGGGAGGCGAGACTGGTCCCTCATCCAAACTCACGGCCACTGAGTATTTCTGGTCCTGTGTGACCGACTGGGTTGAGATTGAGAGACTGAACAAAGGGACAGAGACTAGGATGTATGTTAAACTAGGCTCCTACCCATCACCTGCAGCAAACGCCAGGAAACTGCCTCCTTATCTACCATAACAGGCCCAGGAAGTGGGAGGCACAGAAGGTCAGACTGCTATCTCTAACAACAATCCAGGAAACCAAACAGTAACTTCCATAATAATCAACCCCAAATGGCCAGAACTTGAGTGACAACTGACAGCTTCCCCATCTGTCTTCTAACCTGGGACCAACCAGAGAAAGACAAACATCCATGGTTAGTCAATCATCCGGGATGCCCTACTAGTCAGTCTGCCTTATAGCTTCCTCATGTCAGCAGCCTCCAATTGCCTTTCCTTTTTCCTTTATAAAACTTCCCCATTCTTCTGCCTTAATGTGCCAAGACACGGAATGGGTTTACTTCTCTAGGTTCATAGTTGTAAAGCAGAGATACCAACTCTGGTCCACAGAAGCAGAAGGGGACCTGATTATATGCATTCATTCATGTGGGAGTGATCTCACCCAGAAAATAGGTGAATATTGTTTTGGGCAGACCTAATAAGAACTTAGATAATACAATGGTCTATAGCTCTCCAAAGGGCCATTGTATTTAAACAGATATAGTGAATACTGTCTACCATAGTAAAACTTTATGGCCCAAGGGGTGGGAATGGGGGTTGGGGCAGGGAGATGGTCAGGAAACACAAGTCTGAAAAGGCCCCATAGAGACACAGTGGGGGGGTTGAGAGGTAAAAAGTTTATAAGAAGGAAGCAGGCAACTCTCAGACTCTATATGTCTCTACACAGGCTAGATCCCCAGGTCAGATAAGAGGACAGCTGTAGCCATAAGCCAAACTATAGAAATAGACTGGTTAAGATATGCCATTATTGCCACTGGTCACTGGATGCCCCAACACTGGGGCAGGAAGCAAATTCCTGTGGCTTTGTTTTATTCGCTCCAACCTAAGTATCCTAGGCTCTCTGGTCCTGCCAAGACTCATTCATCAGTGGATTCCCCACAGATGTTCTGGCAGGCAGGCAGAAATGACGGTGCCCACATGTAGGGAACTGTCAATGCTGTGATTTCGAGCTCTGCTTAAGCCCCAGGACAGCACTAGCTTTGAAGCTGCGTGTTTAATGTTGCATGCTCTTTGATTTGGGTTCCCCTCCATCCTAGCTCATTGTCGTTCTGGCTAGTGTTTGCCCATCAGGCAAGTGTATTTTTTTTAATCTTCTGATCTTTGACTTAGACTCCTGGGGCAAGTAGAGATGCCACTCATTCTTTTCATGCTTTCTCTTTCCCTTCAGGGGAATGGGTTCTGGAATCATAAGCCCTTTCTAACTTCTGATCACTCCGTGGAATTTTCTTGACTCATTCATTTTTATTCAACTTTCTTATTATTCTCAGGGCTTTCCTTCATCAGCCTTGCCCAGGTTCCCAAGGTGGGAAGACTATGACTTTTTAAACTCACATTGGGGTGGGATGGGGAATTGGGGGCAGGGAAGAGTAGAGGTCAGCTGGGTGGCTCTGGAAAAGTTCTCATGGAAATCATGGGGATTGCCTGGTGTATTTCTTGGAGAGAGTGTGTCTTCTTCTCTTGCATAATTAATGCAATTATTTATTTCATGGAATGCTTTGAATTCCAGTCCTGACACTATCTTAGCTGTATGTTTAGAATTTCACATACATTCTCTTACATAACAGTAACAACACTGTGATAAGACCCTTATTATGATATCTATTTTCTAACAGGATATGCATATGTAAGAAGTATATGCTTTCAGAATTTAAATACTTAAAAGAAGAGAGGAAAAACCCAATCTTTTTGCACAGCCTGTGCCTGGTCAAGATCTTCTCTGATGATTTCAGCCCCACAGTGAGTTAGGATCTCCGTCTTTCCTAAGTTGCATGTTCTATGGCTGCAGAGATACTCCAGACATTCTCCCTGCCAGTCCCCCCACCTCCCCCCAGTTCTTGGCTAGCTGGCTTCAAGCCAGTTTATTTGTATTCATTAAAAAAAAAAAAAAAAGCCTCTGTCCCCTCAGTCACATCAGTCTCTGCCCTTTCTGTGTGTTACTGCTGAACTGCGCACAGGCTGACTTGCTTAGTGTATGCCTACTGCTGCTGCTGCTAAGTCGCTTCAGTCGTGTCCGACTCTGTGCGACCCCATAGACGGCAGCCCACCAGGCTCCCCCGTCCCTGGGATTCTCCAGGCAAGAACACTGGAGTGGGTTGCCATTTCCTTCTCCAAGTGTATGCCTAGTACTGGCTAAAAGGTTTACGTGGAAGATTTCATATCTTCCGTAACTGTATAACTCTGTAACATAAGTACCATTGTCATCTAGATTTTACAGATGTGGAAACTGAGGATGAAAATAATTTAAGATCATACAGCTAAGAAAGTGGTGGGGTTGGAATTCAAATATCCATCTCTAAACAATAAAGTGGGCTTCCCTTGTGGATCTGCTGGTAAAGAATCTGCCTGCAATGCGGGAAACCTGGGTTTGATCCCTTGGTTGGGAAGATCCCCTGGAGAAGGGAAAGACTACCCACTCTAGTATTTTGGCCTGGAGAATTCCATGGACTGTATAGTCCATGGGGTCACAGCAAAGAGTTGGACACGACTGAGCGACTTTCACTTTCAGTTTCAAACAGGAAATTTGGGCTTCCCTGGCGGCTCAGTGGTAAAGAATTTGCCTGCAGTGCAGGAGATTCGAATTCAATTCTGGGTCAGGAAGATCCCCTGGCAAAGAAAATGGCAACCCACTCCAGTATTCTTGCCTGGGAATCACATGGACAGAGGAGCCCGGCGGGCTACAGTCCATGGGGTCGCAAGAGAGTTGGACAGGACTTAGTAAGTGCACAACAAGAACAAACAGGAACGTTAAGAGAGTAAATCCTAAAAATTCTTATCAGGAGAAATGTTTTCATCTTTTTTCTTTTCTTTTTCCTTTTCATTTTATATACTTGAAAAAATGGATGTTAGGTGAACCATTGTGGTCATCATTTCACAATATGTGTAAATCATGCTGATTGCCTTAAATGTATACAGTGATGAATGTCAATTATTTCTCAATAAAACTGGAACCCACCCCCACCCCATCCCCGACACAAATATCCACCTGTCTGACTTCTGTGTCTAAGTTCTTCATTTCTATATGTCCTTGTCATCTTTATATGTCTCTTTTTTGCCCATAAGTTGGCTTTCCCCAGGGGCTTCTAGACTCCTGAGGATGAGTGTCATGACTTCTAAATTTTGCACCGAAGACTAGTACCTAGAACACAAGGGGCCTCAATAAATACTTACTGAATGGATGGATGAATGAATGAGTTTGCTCTGGGGCATTTCTGAAAACATAATTTTCAGGTATCTAGTGAATATTATTGCTTAAGATGCCCAATGGGCTGAACAATGCATTGACTCAAAACTGTGAACTCTCCTCTAGTTTCCTGAGAGATGAGGCTGTTTTCAGCAGCCTGGGTGTGGTTGTTTCCCAACCAATGTCTTGTTTTCCTTACTGTTAAGTTTCCTTCCAGATGCACTAGCCACCTGTACCAGGAGGACATTGTGAAAGGAAAAATCGGGAGATCCTAGGAATAAAAAGTTTTAAACAAACTAAAGGCATTTAAAACATGTATTATATAAGGACTGACTTGTAGAAAAGGAGTTTTCTTTCTTCTTACTCTTTTCTTGCAAGCAGTCATAATAATTGGGGAATCATTAGATACTTGAAAAGATGGAAAACTGTAAAACTGTGATGAATATCATGTTTTATGTTCCTTTAAACTCTTTCTCATCTCGATTTTGGCTTTAAAATTATATGGTATCAGTTGTTTTGGTTTGCTTAAACCTCAGAGAAAAAAGGGTTTTCTCTTTTTAATGGTTCTTCTATTCGAAATCCCTGTCTCGCAGTGCTATCAACTCCCTGGGTACCTGTTGAGGGCTGTGATTATTTAATTACCTGGATAATTAGTTGGATTTTTCTCTTAAGGTGCTTGCATCTTCTTGAAGGAAAAAAACTTTTTATTTCTTCCAACATGGTTCAAAGAAAAGGTCTGTAAGGTACAGAAGTGAAAGGTAAAGTCCTGAGTGAGCTTATGATGTAATTCCCACTCAGAGAAATAAGGGGAAATGTGGCCACCCTACAGCTCTTCCTCCACCGGTCTTCGACCTCTCAGTTTCCCAAGAAGATAGCTTCTATTTGCAAACAGGCTTCTGAGAGAATTGCTTCCAGCCAACTTTCAGGTTAATATTTATGGCAAAGAAAAATGCCCAGACTTTTAAACATGTTGGCAGCATAGCTTGGAACCAAATTTATGAGGTTCTTCCTGACTTTCACATCCTCTCAGTGAGTGGTTCTCAGCTGCGTCTGAATCACTCGGGTATCTTTAAACATTCTGATTACACCTCCCAGAGATTCTGATTTGGTTTTAATGATGTATATAATGTGGGAATGAACATTTTTAAAAGCTTTCCAAGAAATTATAATGTAGAGCCAAGACAGAGAGTCCCTATATGGGAGATAACATAGAAACATTTCCAATGAAGAAACAAAGGGTGAGAGTTGTCACGGACTTAACTATAGGAAAGCAGCTATGAAATGAGAATCAAGTGGAGTCTCTGTCTGAATCCACCCCACGCTGGTCATCTAGATCCCACTGCGTAGAGTTTGGTCTGGATCAGCCGCATCAGAATCACCTGCAAGTTTGCTGGAAATACAAAATCTCAACCCCATTGCAGACCTACTGAAGTAGATTCTACACTTCATTAAGATCCTCCAAGTGATTCATCTCACCTTGAAGTCTGAGAAGCCTGACCTAGAGAGCCATGAGGTGGAACAGGATATTGATGCCTGGGGAAATACCTCCTATTGGCTTCATAAGGAAGGCCATGTGAGGGTCTTGTTTAGTTGGCAGATTTTCACAATGACTCTTGATTTCCAGTACTCTCCTAAAACCTTCTCCAAGGCTCCTTTCATGAATAATGTTTTTCCTGCTTCCCTTTAGAAAGTGAAAGTTTCCCCTTTACTTTTCTTTAGAAAGTGAAAGTGAAAGTCGTGTCCGACTCTTAGCAACCCCATGGACTGCGGCCCACCAGGCTCCTCCATCCATGGGATTTTCCAGGCAAGAATGCTGGAGTGGGGTGCCATTTGCCTTTTCTTTAGAAAGAGGGTTGTAAACAGGTTTGCTGCTGGTGGTGCTTTGTCCAGTTGTGCTTGCCCTTATCATACCTTATTTCTAACTATTCATTATATATATTTATAGAACTAATCTCTACCCCTTGACACTGGAACTAGGCAATTTTAGAATAAATAGGGTGGACTCATCATAAGCAATGCATTTTTCTGAAGAATGAAGACACATAGGAAATAGAAATGAATTCCAAAAGTGATGGGAGGTGTTCGTGAATCACATCTCCAGAGGAAATAGCTAACATGAAAAAGGGATAAAATGTTCAATTTTCTGAGGCTTCTTCCACTTTCAAAATTAAATGAATTCAAATTAATAAAAATCTAAGCCAGACTCTCACTTAATTGATAAATGATAGAAGATGTATATAGATCAACAGGAATCAATTCAACATTCTATAATTCTAACATGGCATTTGTCAATGTACAATCTGGATTCTGGTGTAGAATTTGCTGATGGTGGTATTACAAAAATAAATATATGTGATTACTATAATATTAGCAGTAGAAGTCTATTAGTTTTAGATATATAGAGATATATTTTACAGAATCTATGTATCTAATATTTATTGATATGTTTATATTTATAATGTATTTCCCTGGTAGCTCAGAAGTTAGAGAATTTGCCTGCAACACAGGAGACCGGGTTCGATCCCTGGGTCAGGAAGATTCCATGGAGAAGGGAATGACTACCCACTCCAGTATTCCAGGGACAGAGGAGCCTGGCAGGCTACAATCCATGGGGTCGCAAAGAGTAGGACACGACTGAGTGACCAACACTTTATATTGATAACACATTTCTTATTTATACTTATTATCATCATTATCTAAACCCCAAAATTCCTAATGCCAAAAAAGGGAATGGTAAATATTTTAAGTCGGAGGAATCTTGTTCTTTCCTTGCATGCTGGTGTTTATAGAAAATCATTCCCAGTCCTCTTGGGCTCCAGCATTCTGCGGGGAGCAGAAGCAGAGTCCAGAGAAATGAATAGGTGTGGGCTGTTTCCTGGCAGGTGTTGGCATGAGTACGCAGCAGGGTCATAGCAGGTCATCACCTGAGTTGACCAGGTATTGCCAGGCTTCATTCCAGAAGTTTCCTCCAACATAACTCCTTTGATTCAGAGAAACACTGATGTGGCTCATCCATGTGAGACGTCCATGGATAACTTAGAACAAGAGCCGAGATGGACCCAAAGTATAGTCAATCAAGCATTTCCAAAAGAATCAACTCTGTATTACTACAGATAGCCTGGAAAACACTAATAACCCATGAATTGTTATAAAAGAAATTGGTACTTGTAAAGAAATTATAAAAATTGTAAAGAATCTTAGAAGTAATATGCCCATCCTGTACTTAATTTTACATCTATATTAATTCTAAGACAGACCATTAGTTCAAAAGTGGGGTTGAGCAGAAGAGAAAAACTAGGTTACATGCAGAAATTGATTAAAGGCCAAATTGATTAAAGGCAATCCTGACTACGGCAAACTGACTTATAAAATGCTAACTTTCAAAAAGTATACTTTAGAATGAAGTACCAAGTCAGCTTTAAAATGCAAGGGATCACTGCTTAACTTATATTCGTTTTTCTTTACCAGGACCCACTACAGAGCTCA
The DNA here is from genome assembly GCF_055505025.1 of Bos grunniens. Lineage (NCBI taxonomy): Eukaryota > Metazoa > Chordata > Mammalia > Artiodactyla > Bovidae > Bos > Bos grunniens. The sequence continues at coordinate 26,351,952 of NC_141191.1, read as the reverse complement.
CTCTGAATCATTTCGGTAGGGTCAAAATCTTTTGGAAATTTTTTTCCAACTGTTACTTTATTTATATCGACTTGGACTTCAGTATTATGGGGCTTTAGAGCAGTTCTAGAATAAAAGCCTGTGACCCTCAACTTCAGGTGAAATGGTACGACTTGAGTCAAGTGGTACATGACACTTTGGAATGGAAGGAGGGACTCTATTCAGAGGCTGTAATCATTCTGTCTTAATTTTTAAAAAATTAATAGCTGATATTTTTGAGTCCTTATCATGTGTCCAGCACAAGCATCTTCCTATGTAAATCTTACAATAAATCAACGTTAGGTTCTATCATTTTTTTTTCACCTTACAGCTGAATAAATGAGGCTCAGAGAGGTTAATTAAATTACCCAAATACGTTTTACAATGCCACAGATAAAAACAATCACAAATGAAAACAGTCCTTTGTTTTCCAACTCTCCTGTCATTCTTGCTCACATTCACATATCCGTGAATTTCCTGCCCAGGTCTGATAGTTTCTGAATGCAAGCAAGATTCATTCCACTTTCCTAAATTAGGCTAAGTCTACCTTTTCATAGCACTAAGTACTCTAAAGTAATGTTAATTGAAATTAAGCCAGAAGTTTCATCTTCAATAATGATAATGAGGGCTTCCCTAGTGGCTCAGTGGTAAAGAATCTGCCTGCCTGCAGGAGACACAGGTTCAATTTCTGGTCCAAGAAGATCCCACATGTCGCCGTGCAACTAAGCCCGTGTGCCACAACCATTGAGCTTGTGCTCTAGAGCCTGGAAGCTGCAACTACTGAGCCCAAGTACCACAATTACTAAAGCCCAGGCTGCATAACAAGAGAAGCCTCTGCTGTGTACAACTAGAGGAAGCTCTCACAGCAGTGAAGACCCAGCACAGCCACAAATAAGTGAATAAAATTAAAAAGAAAAGAATGATAATGGATCTTACTTCTTAATTAAACTTAGGCTGCAAATTATTTGGACAATTAACTCTTCTCAAGTATAAAATGGCAACTATTTTAAAACACTAATTTCTACACAGTTGGTCTTACTTTCAGCAGGATATGGTACACATGTCAGAGGGCTTTGGATCAAGCCTAACTTTAGAGAAGTTACAATCAACTTATATTTCTTGAGATTGATTTCTTCCCTCAACTCAAAGGTCAGTGGACAAGAAAACAGTTAAGTCAATGAGAGTTTAACACTAAATTATCCTCATTATGTTAAGAGAATAAAGGGATAGCATCAGCTTTGTAGGTAAAAGAGAGGATGTATTGGGACTAAATTCTTGAGGACATTGTCCAGACACAGTGTTAAGAGGAAGGACTAGATCACGTATCTAATCAACCCACACAGATAAAGAAAGGAGTCTGATCCTCTTGGGAACATTATAAACCAGGACCAAGCCACACGAGTAAGTGCTGAACTTGACTTCCCACATGAGAATAACAGCATTGTGGTGATGAAGGCTGATGAAACAGTTTCACATATTAACCAGATATTTTCATAGAGATCCCAGATTTCTGCCTTGAGAGCAATATGATCACGTTAGAGTGATTTTCCTCTAGGATCATTTTTTGTTTGTTTGCTGCTTATTTACTTAAGAAAATAAATCAACCTTACTACATAACTTTAGAAAATTTTCAGGTTCCTTAGGAAATTACTATAAACCTTATTACTTCTAGAAAGTAAGTCTAGAGATTCAGATTTCATATAAAAATTTATTTTTAAACCTTAGGAATTGGCATTATAATCTACATTCTGCGCTGAATCTAAAATTGTCAAGGAATGAGATTAAATATGGCTATGAAAGATAAAGTAACAGAATCATTGAACACATTTCATTCATGGACTTGGTATCACAATTAAGGCAGAACAGGAGAATACTTATTTCCTGCCTTGTTCTCTTTTTTGACACTATTCAATTAGCTGAATTGTTCTATAAATAGAGGAAAGTGGCACAGTTTTAGGAAATACAATAGAAATGAACATAGGAAGAATAGGGACAGGTGCCAGATGGGGACACAGGCAGAGCTATGTGCCTTCCATCAAGTATTCATGAAGGTCTGGGATCCCAAAGACACATCTAACAGTAACAGTCACATGGTTCAAGGCCAACGAGGAGATGTCCTGGAGAAATGATTGTCTACAAGAAATTGCCAACGCCTACGTATAAATTAAATATAATCCTGACCAAGCGTTCCCTGTCATTAATCATTGTGCAATGTCGCACGCATGACCTCCGGGCTGCATTAAACTCCAGGAAACATTCCTGGCTCTGTTCTAAAGACCTTGTGTCTGGGCCAGGAGGCTGTAGGAAATAACCGGACTCTGTCCAGAGGACTGGGGCAGATCTGCTGTTCCTGCATGGCCCCTCCTAGTCCCAGGAAGTGAGACATTTCCATGAACTCTGGATCTGAAGATGCCCAAGCGATTGGACTGGTTTGTCACACCGTCTCTGTGCTCTCAGTTTCCAAGGAGTGGACGAACAGCGTGGAGAGAATTTCCTGTGGAAATGAGACTCAGGCATGCTGTTTCAAGAACCAGAGTCTGAAGAACCCCAAAATAGCCTGTAGAAATCGTAACACTGGCTGCTTCTGAGGTAGTGTTCCACCCATGGCTTTAGCTTCCAAAGCGTTTGCGGATCATTATCGGAGACCTTCAAGAATCCATAATGACACGTTGTGGCATGATCCTAACATTCACATCAGGGACAAAATGGTGCCAAATTCCCAGTCCAGGAGTTTTCCATCTTAAGTGCACAGAGTGATTTCATGTTCTTTCTTTTAATTAAACAGAAATAGACTCACAGATAGAGCAAACCAATGGTTACTGTGGGGAAAGGGGTAGGGGAGGGGAAAGTAAGTGAAGGGGTTTAAGAGGCACAAACTAGGAGGCGTCAAATAAACAGGCTACAAAGACGTAATGTACAGCACGGGGAATATAGTCAATATTTGAGAACAACTTTGTATGGAGCATAATCTAAAAATATTGAACTACTATGTTGCACAATAGTTCAATATCTGAAACTAATATAATATTACATGTCAACTATACTTCAATTAAAAAAGAACAACTAAGGCTATTATATTCCCTGGTCAGAGCTGTTACCTGGACTCCTACTTCACTAAACTTTTGGCTCTGAGCTTTCACGTAATGACACTGTGTGCCAAGATAAAATTTAATCTGTCATAACTTGAACTCAAGACCTGAATTCTGCTTCTCACCTTAGGCTCTATCATTCCACTTGGCACCTGACTCATTGTCCTGACTCTGGCACACAATATCATTTTTGTGTCTCTGTTCTCAGGCTGGCTTTGATGTTTGGCTGCTGCCACACCTGGTGGTGACCTAGGGCAGGTTTTCACTGGATTCCACTATAGCTGACTTGAGAGGAAGCACAAATTCATTGTACATAGGTCAGAATGCTTAGTGCAGGGTTCAAAATACACTGTTGGGCACTCCTGAATATGCCAGTGCAGGCTGTCTAATCATATCCTCACCTACCACCAGTGAGGGCTGGGTGTTGACTAGTAAAGTAGTCAGAATTCCTGGGACCAAAGACTGGAGTGGATTGTCCTCAGTAAAGGGAATGGGTGTGCAGAAACCCAGGAGTGATCCTAGATTGCCGGGAGAAACGTCAATAGCCTCAGATATGCAGATGACACCACCCTTATGGCAGAAAGTGAAAAAGAACTAAAGAGCTTCTTGACGAAAGTGAAAGAGGAGAGTGAAAAAGTTGGCTTAAAGTTCAACGTTCAAAAAACTAAGATCATGTCATCTGGTCCCATCACTTTATGGAAAATAGATGGGGAAACAGTGGCAGACTTTATTTTGGGGGGCTCCAAAATCATTGCATATGGTGACTGCAGCCATGAAATTAAAAGATGCTTACTCCTTGGCAGGAAAGTTATGACCAACCTAGAAAGCATATTAAAAAGCAGAGACATTACTTTGCCAACAAAGGTCCATCTAGTCAAACCTATAGTTTTTCCAATAGTTATGTATGGATGCGAGAGTTGGACTATAAAGAAAGCTGAGCGCCGAAGAATTGATGCTTTTGAACTGTGGTGTTGGAGAAGACTCTTGAGAGTCTCTTGGACTACTGCTGCTGCTGCTGCTAAGTCGAGTCAGTCGTGTCCAACTCTGTGCGACCCCATAGACGGCAGCCCACTAGGCTCCTCTGTCCCTGGGATTCTCCAGGCAAGAATACTGGAGTGGGTTGCCATTTCCTTCTCCAATGCATGAAAGTGAAAGGTGAAAGTCAGGTCGCTCAGTCGTGCCTGACTCTTAGCGACCCCTTGGACTTGAAGCCTACCAGGCTCCTCTGTCCATAGGATTTTCCAGGCAAGAGTACTGGAGTGGGTTGCCATTGCTTGGACTGCAAGGAGATCCAACAAATCCATCCTAAAGGAAATCAGTCCTGACTATTCATTGGGAGGACTGATGTTGAAGCTGAAACTCCGATAGTTTGGCCACCTGATGTGAAGAGCTGACTCATTTGAAAAGACCCTGATGCTGGGCAAGATTGATGGCAGGAGGAGAAGGGGACGACAGGGGATGAGATGGTTGGATGACATCACCAACTCAATGGACATGAGTTTGGGTAAACTCCAGGAGTTGGTGATGGACAGGGAGGCCTGGCATGCTGTAGTCCATGGGATCGCAAAGAGCAACTGACTGAGCAACTGAACTGAACTGAACTGACGAGGGGTGATATAAGCAGGCAAACTTTGTAAATGTGCTAAATCCTAAGTAACTGAGCATCACTGGACCCAGCATCCACTCCAAGGTCAGAGGCAATGCTTCAGAGCTAGTAAAGTAGGACCAGACAATGGGAAAAGCCAGTTTTAGGAGTAAAAACACATATAAAGTGTTTCAGGAAAGTTCTTAGACTGTAAGCACTCAAAATGGTAGCTGTGAGGTGAATGGTTAAAGTACTGAGTTTTAGACAGTTCCTCTACCTGCATCCCTGTAATTGTGAGCCTATGAAAAGCTTACATTTTTTTTCTGCCTATCTGCTTTCCAAGCCAGGACATGGGTTGCTGAGCATAAAGATTAAAAACAAACGTTTGAGGGTCATATTGCCTAGATTTGAATCTCAGCCCATCTGCCTTGGGCAAGGTAACCTGTCGGAGTCTTACTTTCCTGGGGTCATAGAACCAATTTCATAGGGATGTGGTCAAGGCTCAATGAGATACTTTGCAACAAGTTTCTATCACAGCGCCATAACAAAATAGGAAACTGACATTGCTACAATGTGCTGAATGAGTTCTATACCACTTTTTATCCCAAGTGTACATTCCTGTAATCACTTTGACAATCAAGATACAGAATTATTGCATCACCACAAAGATCCCCTTCTGGCACATCCTTCGCCTCCCCCACTCCATCCCTAACATTTGACAACCACTAATTTGTTCTCCATCTTTACACATTTTTCATGTTGAAACTGCTATATAAATCAAATCATACAGTATGTGACCTTTTGAAACTGGATATTTTTTTTACTCAGCACAATGTCCTTGAAATCCATTCAAGTTGTTACATGCATCAATAGTTCATCCTTGGTAATATTTCATAGGATAGTTGTACCACAGTTTAACCTTGTAAAGGACATTTTGGTTGTTTCCAGCTTTTAGCCATAAAGATAAAGCTGCTATCAACATACATGTACGTGGATATACATATTCATGTCTCCTGAATAAATGTCCAGGGTGTGATTGGTGGGTTAAATAAGTGGTATATTCAGTTTTTAAGGGAACAGCCAGACTGGTTTCCAAAGTGTACCATTTTATATTCCCATTAACATTGTATGAGAAATCCAATTTCTTCTCATCCTCACCAGCATTTGGTATTATCACTACTTTTTCTTTTAGCCCCTTCCCAGATCCCCAAGGTTCAAGGAAGAGGGGTTGTAATCAGAGGGCAATTCTAAAGCAGAAAATTTTCATGATGCAGACCTGCACTGACTTGGGTCTGCCCAGTCAGTGCAATTTTTTATTTTCTCTGCTATAATTGCAAAAAAATAAGAGGTCCCCAAATGCCTGACCATCTGCTATCCTGCTTGTCATTGGAAGCAGGAAGGAGTGCTGGGAGGACAGTTTTTCTCTGTAATATTGGCACTGGGGCTGATTTTCCAGATCAGAGATTTTGAAGAGAGCTTGTCTATAATCTGAAGCATCCTGTATGCCGCCTCCTTCTCTGCTGGGATGCTTATTTTAAGGATTCTATTTCCAAAGTTAGATTTCTGCCCAGCAGATTTGTTTTTGTAAGAGACTCTGAATCAATGACTTCTTTAATGTGCTTCATTTATCTAATCTCTAGGTCACATTTCACCTTTTTCATCAACTGGAGGATCCTTGGGGCTGAACGGAGAGAATCTCCCAAGAGCCTCAAATCTGGTTCATAGATGGAAAAGATGCTTGGGAACTACCAACAGCAAGGACTCGTTCCAGCTTCTCACTCTACAAAGAAGAGACTTTTTGGGGTGTGTGAACACTGAATAGAATGAAAAAGAGAAAAGCAATCAGTCAACTGTCTCGGAACTCTGTTCCTTTTATGAAGTCTTCCTCAACTTGCTTCATTCGGTTGCTTTTTATAGTTTTGATACTCCAAAGTCAAGGTTGGTGTTTACACACCCTCCCAGCCTCTGGACTGGTCACCTGGGGGTCATTTTGCTCCTCACTCTTCCTTGCCTTCCACATATGATGCTGCTGCCACTACTCCTGGGTTCTCACACCATCCTCTTTCATGCCCAGTAACACCTCCCTCATTTAGACCTTTATTTCTTCTCACCTAGAATGTTATAGTTGCCCTTAATTGATTTCCCTTCGCTCATCTCATCTATCCTGTATATTTATGTCCAATTATTTCACCTAATGTACAGCTCAAATCACTGCATCCTTATGCTCAAAAATCTTCAGCCCTTTACTGTCACTCATGGAATTAAGCACAAACTTTTCTCTGAATATGCTTTCCAGCTTCTTCTTTGGTTAATCTCCCATACATGTTCCATGGCCTGACTAACTGCCATGCTTGTTGAACTCTGGGCCTTAGTTAATAATATCCCCGACCCACAATTTTTGAGAACAATTCATTCTGTTTACTTCATCTTTCAATGCCCATTCCAATGCTAACTCTTGAGAAATCCTCCCTCCATTTCCAGTTAAGTGTGTTCTCTTCCTCCAGTGTGTTGTGTGTTATTCACACAGTCGTGTCTGACTCTTTGTGACCCCATGGACTGAAGCCCACCACGCTCCTCTACCCATGGGATTCTCCAGGCAAGAATATTGAAGTGGGCTGCCATTCCCTTCTTCAGTAAGCCACCTTTAACACAAGAAACAAGTTTTTTATGGTCCTTTTTTACTGTTTGACATTATAGTGGAGCCTATACATATCCTATTCCCATCATGAGACTGTAAGCTTCTTGAAGGACAAAACCAAGTTTTACTTATCTTTGTAAGCCTTTCTATGTTTTATGTATTATTTAGTCCATGCGTGTTTGCTAAGTTGCTTCAGTTGTGTCTGACTCTTTTTGACCATATGGACTATAACCCACCAGGCTCCTTTGTCCATGGAATTCTCCAGGCAAGAATACTGGAGTGGGTTGCCATTTCCTCCTCTAGGGGATCTTTCCAACCCAGGGATCGAACCCACGTCTCTTATGTCTTCTGCATTGGCAGGCAGAATCTTTACTAGTGCCAAGAAGTTATTAAATAAGTATTTGTCGACTTAAATTCAATTCCAGTCATTTAAAAACTGTACTCATACTATTTGAGGTTAGGATTGGTTACTATAATTTAGTCTGGACTGAGATTTTGAAAAGTATAAACTGACCTCTTTCAGATAATCGGGCTCTATCTTCAGCTTGTATAACATATGAAAAGTGAGAAAAAGGGCAGGAGGCAAGACGGATGTTCTTTAATACTCTTCAGACTATTAGACACTGTCACATACTTCCCTAGGGACTAGAATACAGAAACTAAGAGAACTAGGGACTTTAGCAACAGGAAGCTGCCAACAGGAGCGGCGGTGGGGTAGGGTGGGTCTGGGGGGTAGGGGTGGGAGAAGGCTTCCGCAAAGGTGACTCCAGAGCTGGTCTGTGGCTGGAGAAGTTATCATGGCCTCACTAACCCACTTTGGAGTCATGATCACTTTTTCTCTGGTGCACTTTCCATAAAACATTGTTTTTGCTGTGTGTTAATATTTGGTAGCTGTTCTTGTCGAATGTCAGGCTGTCTAGGCTTTATGGAGAGAACCAGGAAAAGGCATTTTGTTTAAGTTTGAACTGGAGGGTTAATGGAAGAAGAGCTGGGTTTTATGATAGTGGGAGGAATTAAAAATTTTAAGGGAAAAAATTAGCTTCTGTAGGCGGAGGGGAAGAGAGAGTCGGGTATGTCTCCCTCTGTTTATGTGGAGATTTCCTTTTGGAATTCTTCTCTGATGAAGCTATGGAGTGTTTCATGACTGTTCCAAACAAGAAAGCTGGTTCCTGTCCAAGATGTTCAATAAATACTCATTGATTGATTGCCGATAAACGCCCTCGCCTATTCCAAATGGATGACTCTGCTTGAAGTGAAAGCCATATGGTACTTCCATCCAAGATTACTACTGGCCCTCCTGTCAGTCCGGAAACGACCCTAAATCACAGTTGTTCTTTTTTCTGCTTTGATGAACCATGGGCTTCCAACATCTTTGAAGCCTGAATCTTGGCTTCTTGGACTGCACATTAAACACTTCATTTAAATGTGAGGGGACTCTAAACCTGATGCCAATTTTCATGTTTCCACAGACCTCCAAAGATGCATCCTTCCTTTATCCACAATTGTCTTCCAGTTTTCCCGCTTTGCTTGGCTTCCTTTCCTTCCATGGTGAAGAACAGATTCTGAGGTAGGAGCATGCTTAAACCAAGATGCTCACTGGAGACTCTGAGGGGCAGCAGATTTTACTGAGTCCTCAGGGGGCAGGGCAGTCTTAGGGGAGAGAGCAAGAGGAGCCAGGCCAGAGACAGGGCTGCAGGTCCTAGAGTTTTGGCCTCAAGAATCAAGTCTGGGCTCTAATGAGGACAGTGGTGCTGGGGCAAATTGTTTTTAAGACAAGATTTTTCATGCCTCCTTGAGAAGAAGCTAATGATGAGGAATCACCTTCAGCTGGGTTTCTCTTTTCTGATTTCAGATTGTGAGGAAATTTTTGAAACTAAACAAACATAGTAAAAAGTCTAGAATGTATTGATAAGCATTTTAAAGATAAAATTTGCAATCCCATCATGCAGAGGTAGATGCCATGTTTATATTTGCTTGGGGGAAACATTGAGAAGGATGTTATATATATATATATGTTTTCCCCAAGCAAATATATATACACACATGTATTTTTAAAATAGATTCACACTAATTGCTCTGCCATCTGGGTTTTGTTTTGGTTTTCTTTTCTCAACACTAGCTAGTATAGTTCTTCCCTGTCAATAAATAGAGATACACATAAACATTTGTAATGACTTCATGGACTTGATTTTAGGGATGTTTTATATTAGGTACATGTCATGGTTTCAGTACTGGATGTGAACAAAGTTGCCGTCATTAATATTAATTTTTTTGCCTTATTTTAGGCGGAAATTAGAACTGAAGGTGCCTTGGGTGCAATATTTATATTAATATTTTGGACAAAAAGTTCTGACTTTTGGCCTGAAATATTTCTTAATGTAACCCAGATATCATTCCACGCCCTCTGGACCACCTTGCCGCTCATGGATTTAGGTCTAGCTGGACTCTCACTTTTGTTCTTGGGCTGGAGGAGTTCACGGTCCTTCCCACAGCTGCTACCTCTTCCTTTTGCTTTCCTCTGTTTCCATTTCTGAGCCCACAAATTCTTCCTGGAGCCACCTTGGATCAAATCTGAATGTAAAACTAAACATAGATCCTTTGCTCTGTTTCTCACAAGCACTATAATCCCCCTCTTCGTGTTGCGAGGTTTAAACTGAAAAGTTGAAGTGTCACTGAGAATCCCAGATGACACCACCCTTACGGCAGAAAGTGAAGAGGAACTAAAAAGCCTCTTGATGAAGTGAAAGTGGAGAGTGAAAAAGTTGGCTTAAAGCTCAACATTCAGAAAACAAAGATCATGGCATCCAGTCCCATCACTTCATAGGAAATAGATAGGGAAACAGTGGAAACGGTGTCAGACTTTATTTTTGGGGGCTCCAAAATCACTGCAGATGGTGACTGCAGCCATGAAATGAAAAGACGCTTACTCCTTGGAAGGAAAGTTATGACCAACCTAGGCAGCATATTCAAAAGCTGAGACATTACTTTGCCAACAAAGGTCCGTCTAGTCAAGGCTATGGTTTTTCCTGTGGTCATGTATGGATCTGAGAGTTGGACTGTGAAGAAGGCTGAGCACCAAACAATTGATGCTTTTGAACTGTGGTGTTGGAGAAGACTCCTGAGATTCCCTTGGACTGCAAGGAGATCCAACCAGTCCATTCTGAAGGAGATCAGCCCTGGGATTTCTTTGGAAGGAATGATGCTAAAGCTGAAACTCCAGTACTTTGGCCACCTCATGCGAAGAGTGGACTCACTGGAAAAGACTCTGATGCTGGGAGGGATTGGGGGCAGGAGGAGAAGGGGATGACAGAGGATGAGATGGCTGGATGGCATCACTGACTCGATGGATGTGAGTCTGAGTGAACTCCGGGCGTTGGTAATGGACAAGGAGGCCTGGCGTGCTGCTATTCATGGGGTTGCAAAGAGTCGGACATGACTGAGCAACTGAACTGAACTGAACTGAGAATCCCATCATGGACCACACAGTCTCTCAGCACTCTGCCAGCACTTCCTGAAGCCCATTTGCCCAATGAACCCCAACTCCCGCTCGTGTTGACCCTGCCTTAACCCCTGACACCTGCCCTCAACTCCCACCCTTCCTCCAGGTGGGGAGCAATGCCATGTGGTCAGGCTGCCCAGTAGAGTCAACATTCTGGGGGATCAAATAGCACAGATGTATAAGTATCCTTACTCATTTTGGTTGATTTGAATGGAACTGGCTATATTTCGAAATACCATTTATATAGACTTTTTCACTTAACAGAGACTTATAGACTTTTGGAGTAAGAAACAGCTTCCAAGGATGATATTCAGCTTCCTTGCTTTGCAGTGTGTGAAGCTGGGGTCTCCTAGGGCCAATATTCAGCACCTTAGTTCCAGACCCTTGCCTAGAATTCCAGGTTTCTGGCTGCTGATCCTAGTGTTTCACTTTGTTAGGAATAAAAAAAAAAAAAAATCAGGGGGCCTTTTCCCACTGCAGAGAGGGTGGGAAGCCCCCTCTTTCCTGCCCCAATCTTTCTGGGTCAGAAAGATCCAGGACTAGAAGATGTACATGGAAGAAAGAGCCTTTAAAAAAACAGGCAAAAATAAAAGGTGATTTTTATTTTCTAGTCTTTAAATACTAGAGAAAAGAGTAGAGTATTAGTGTTCAAACCAAGTCTAATATCCTTGCTATAACTTTTCTGCTGATTATCTCATCAATCTGCCTAAGCTTTTGTGACCAGAAAGATGACCCCAATTTGGGGGGCTCTGGCCTGGGATCCGAGATTCTGAAGATTTGTTCCAGGAGTTGCCCTCTGACTTTCTGAGCAATCCTTGGGAATTACCTTAACCTTTTTGTGACCTGATTTTCTCTGTAAATGGAGATAATATTACTTGGCCTTAATACATTAAAAAAAAAAAAAATCTGAGATTCCCAGAGGAAAGTTGGCTTTTTTGTCTAGAGGGAAAAATGATACTCTGCTCCTGCAGCAATGTTTAGATAACTGTCTGAGATAAACAGTTCAATTAAGTTTATTTTGTGTGTGTGTGTTCAGTACTTTTCAGTTAAACAACATGTAACTGTCCCAAGAATTCTTTTACCTTTAACTTTGTTTTATCCTGGAACATTAAAGATCATACCTCACAGGAAAAACTGCCCTTGGAGAAGGAAATTTGAAATACTAATACTGACATAGTCATAATAATAATTTAACCATTTCCTTTGCAACAGTTCTCAAGTGTGCATGGACCCTCTCTCGCCTCTGTGTGTGTCATAGAACGAACAGGTCTTCTGGCTACTGATACCTAGTCCTACAAGTGAGTCAGGGTATCACTAGCTTATTTACAAATCAATATGCAAATACCAATACCTCCAAATTCCACACCTCCGTTCTGATCTGAGTGTTTTTTTTGCTTGAGGTCTAACTGCCTGCTGGGTTTTCATTTCAGTATTCTGCAGCCAACTCCATCTCAATATGTCCTGAATGGGGCTCATTATTACCTTCCTCTCTCCCCTGTATCCTCTGTCCCAGTCGTCCATCCAAGCCTGGCATTCATTCCAGATCATTCCATCTTTCTTGCCCAGCATTTTCAATTAACCAAGAGCTTTCGTCAATGTCTCTAAAGCCTGTCTCTTCTTCCCCACATCCCTGTCCTAGTTAAGCCCTTTATCAGCTCTCATTTGTACTAGTGCTGATTATTGATCCAACAAGTATTTGTTAAGGATATGTTATAGAAACTTCCCTGGTGGTCCAGTGGTTAAGAATCTGCCTTGCAATGCGAGGGACGCAGGTTCGATCCCACACGCCATTAAGCCTGCATGTCACAACTACTGAGCCTGTGTGCTCTGGAGCCACAAGTAGAGAGTCTGTGTGCCACGACAAAGGATCTCACGTGATGTAACAAGGATCCCAGGTACCAAAATGAAGACCTGATGCAGCCAAACACATTTTTTTAAAGGCTATACTGTAGGCCAGGCTCTAATCCAAGGACTTGGGATACAAACAGCAAACAAAATATAAAAAGAATTCTTTGCCTTAAAGAGTTTATATTCTAGTGGGGAGGGGGGATGGCAGGCTTCCTAAGTGGTGCTAGTGGTAAAGAACCTGCCTGCCAATGCAGGAGACAAAAGAGTGCAGGATTTGATCCCTGGGTATGGAAGATCCACTGGAGGAGGTCATGGCACCCCACTCCAGTATTCTTGCCTGGAAAATCCCATGGACGGGGGAGCTTGGTAGGCTGCAGTCCATGGGGTCAATAAGAGTTGGACACGACTGAGTGACTTCACTTTCACTTTTCACTTTCATGCACTGGAGAAGGAAATGGCAACCCACTACAGTGTTCTTGCCTGGAGAATCCCAGGGACGGGGGAGCCTGGTGGGCTGCCATCTATGGGGTCGCACAGAGTTGGACATGACTGAAGTGACTTAGCAGTAGCAGCAGCAAATGGATAATTACATAGAAAATTTTAAAAATAATAATTACTATAAAAATTAGAGCAGAGAGTGTCAGGAAGAATTTTTGGCAGGAAGGCTATAGAGCCATTTTAAGTAGAACGATTGGGGTGAGTCTCTTTGAGAAGATAACATCTGAGCAAAGATGCGAAGGAGGAAGTCATGGGCGTAGTCATCTGGGGGAAGCATTGCAGGCAGAGGGAAAAGCTCCTTATGTGGGCGCATTGCTGCTATGTTCAAGAAGCAGCAAGAAGATCAGCCCAGCTGGAGTGGAGGAAGCAAGGAGAGGTGGTAAGGAAAAAGGTTAGAGCTCATTAGATGAAGTTCAGCCTTGTCTGAGTGGGACCAGGAGCCACAGCTCTGCTGTATGTTTTCAGTCAGTTCAGTTCAGTTCAGTCGCTCAGTCATGTCCAACTCTTTGCGACCCCATGGACTACAGCACGCCAGGCCTCTCTGTCCATCACCAACTCCTGGAGTTTATAACTCGTGTCCATTGAGTTGGTGATGCCATCCAGCCATCTCATCCTCTGTCATCCCCTTCTCCTGCCTTCAATCTTTCCCAGCATCAGTGTCTTTTCCAAAGAGTCAGTTCTTTGCATCAGGTGGCCAAAGTATTAGAGTTTCATCTTCAGCATCAGTCCTTCCAATGAATATTCAGGACTGATTTCCTTTAGGATGGACTGGTTGAATCTCCTTGCAGTTCAAGGGACCCTCAAGAATCTTCTCCAACACCACAGTGAAAAGCATCAATTTTTCAGTGCTTAGTTTTCTTTCTAGTCCAACTCTCACATCCATACATGACCACTGGAAAAACCACAGCTTTGACTAGACAGACCTTTGTTGGCAAAGTAATGTCTCTGCTTTTTAATATGCTGTCTAGATTGGTCATAACTTTTCTTCCAAGGAGCAAGTGTCTTTTAATTTCATGGCTGCAGTCACCATCTGCAGTGATTTTGGAGCCCCCCAAAATCAAGTCTGACACTGTTTCCACTGTCTCCCCATCTATTTGCCATGAAGTGATGGGACCAGATGCCATGATCTTAGTTTTCTGAATGTGGAACCTCAAGCCAACTTTTTCGTTCTCCTCTTTCACTTTCATCAAGAGGCTCTTTAGTTCTTCTTCGCTTTCTGCCATAAGGGTGGTGCCATCTACATATCTGAGGTTATTGATATTTCTCCCAGAAATCTTGATTCCAGCTTGTGCTTCCTCCAGCCCAGTGTTTCTCATGATGTACCCTACATATAAGTTAAATAAGCAGGGTGACAATATACAGTCTTGATGTACTCCTTTCCCTATTTGGAACCAGTCTGTTGTTCCATGTCTAGTTCTAACTGTTGCTTCCTGATTTGCATATAGGTTTCTCAAGAGGCAGATCAGGTGGTGTGATACTCCCATCTCTTTAAGAATTTTCCAGAGTTTGTAGGGCCACCCAAGACAGACAGGTCATGGTCGAGAGTTCTGACAAAATGTGGTCTACTGGAGAAGGGAATGGCAAACCACTTCAGTATCCGCTATATGTTTTAAAAGAATCATTTGGGCTGTCACTATGAGAAGTGACTGAGGGAAACCAGGATCGAAATGGAGACCAAGTAGGGGGCTGCAGCAATAATGCTGGTGAGAGATGAGGGTGGCTGGAACAGAGTGGCAGTAGTAGATATGGTGAGAAAAGGACGATTATGGAAATATTTTGAAAGTTCAGTTCAGTCGCTCAGTCGTGTCCAACTCTTTGTGATCCCATGAACCACAGCACACCAGGCTTCCCTGTCCATCACCAACTCCCGGAGTCCACCCAAACCCATGTGAAATTTTTGGATGGACTGCTGGGTAATGGTGAGAGAAGTATAGGAGTCAGGCACAGGGAGTACAGAGAGGAGTGGTTTGCCTGCTGCTGGCTGCTCCCTGGCAGGGACCCCAGCCTCAAAATCCACCCTCCTGCTAGAGAAACCTTTCTAAACTGCTACTCCTTATTGCAAACCTCCAGCAGCTCCCCTTGTACCTACATCCTCTTCATTTACTACAGGAGTTCTTTTGTGATATGGTCCTCCCTTTATTTTCTGTCAAGCCGCTTTACCTGACAATTGTTCCAAACTACCTTCGAGCACCTGCACTCACAATGTGGGGTCTTAGATAACACTGTTTCATATTTTCTGACTCTGCTTCTGAAACTCGCTTCTCCACTGATTTGCCTGATTGATGGGAACTCGGTTTCTAGCCCAAACTCAGACATAATCTCTTCCAGAAGGTGATTCGAGTGCCCTCCCATGTGTACCCGTGGCTCCCTGTGCACATCCTCTTGTAAGGGTCAGCGCCACTTGCTGAAATGGCTTACCTCATGGCTCAGATAGGAAAAGAATCTGCCTGCAATGTGGGAGACCTGGGTTTGATCCCTGGATTGGGAAGATCCCTTGGAGGAGGGCATGGCTACCCACTCTAGTATTATTATTTTTTTTTTTAAACTTTACAATATTGTATTGGTTTTGCCAAATATCGAAATGAATCCACCACAGGTATACATGTGTTCCCCATCCTGGACCCTCCTTCCTCCTCCCTCCCCATACCGTCCCTCTGGGTCGTCCCAGTGCACCAGCCCCAAGCATCCAGTATCGTGCATCAAACCTGGACTGGCGACTCGTTTCATACATGATAGTATACATGTTTCAATGCCATTCTCCCACATCTTCCCACCCTCTCCCTCTCCCACAGAGTCCATAAGACTGTTCTATACATTAGTGTCTCTTTTGCTGTCTCATATACAGGGTTATTGTTACCATCTTTCTAAATTCTAGTATTCTTGCCTGGAGAATCCCCATGGACAGAGGAGCCTGGCAGGCTACAGTCCAGGGGGTCACAAAGAGTTGGACACAACTGAGTGACTAAGCACAGCACAGCACATAAGCTCCTCTCTCCTCCTCTGCAAGTACTTAGCACATTATCAGACACTAAAGTAATAAGAGTTCCTTACGTGTTTGCCGCTCTGATTTGAAAGCTCAAAGACTGGCTTTGCATAGACCAAATTCCACCCCAGTCCACAGGTCTCCTGGCCATATCTCAGGACACAGCATTACCTTTCATCACTGAAAACCAAAGAGGTCACATGAAGTGAATGCGTCACGTAGCTAATGACTTTCTCCCTTTTTCTCTCTGCATCACCTCAGCCAACCTGGGCTCCGAGCAGTACCACCCGCACCCTGGATGTTCGGTGATGAGTCATACCCCTTTTAGAGTATGTCTCCTGAGCTGAAGAAAACAAAGGCACCAACAGCATTTTCTCTGGGTGGTGCCAGTGACTGCCCCGGGCAGGGTTAGCAGACAGCCATGAAACCCACAGCCCAAGGGGAGCAACAAAGGGACAGGTTGTGGTGGCTGACAGAGACCCAGGCTGCCTTTGTGGACAAAGTCTGAGAGAAGCAGATGGGCCATTTTGTAAGCTTTCTATTCAAAGAAAATCAGGAGCAGAAGAAAAAAGAGGTTTTGGACACAAATTCTAAATGGAACAGAGCAGATGTAGGAAGCATCAAGCTGGGTCTTTCGGGAGACGAAGAAATGAAATAGAACCCAAATGGGGCGGCCCCCACCTCCCCCGCCGCCCACAGCGGAATAAAGACGCCAGCGCTGCCTGACACTGTCTGTGCGGCTCTAACTCCGGGGGGCCGGGATCCCAGCCAGGTGCATGGGGCCGCGGCCTGGGCCGCTAAACAGTGCCAAGGCCATTTGCTGGAAGACAATGGTGCCCCAGGCCGTTACCCAGACAGCCCAGCAGAAGTGCCTGGGAGAGGGGAGCCTCCGAGTGGCTACATCAGTGACAGCTTGGCAACCTCACGTTCCCCAGGAGGATGGAAGGGTTGCGGGGAGAGCAGTGGGGAGGTGTTGGCAAGGGCAGGGGGGTTGGGGCTTTAAAAAAAAATCTCAGATGCCTCGTGACTCTCTAAGTCTTTGGTAAATTACCTTTTATTAGCTTTGTTAAGCCTCCACAGTCAGGAATTGTCTCCTCAAAATTGAGCCATCTGTTCCCCTCCTGTCTGTAATTCTGACCACACACAACAAAAAAGAGTTTCATTTCAGCAAAAGATGATTCTTCCTTTAAAAACAAATGGGAAGGGGAATAGAGAGGGCGGAATGAATGAGGACTGAAATCTGCAGAGGAGGTTACATAAAAAGGTGGCTATTTCTGAAACAGGATCAATCCCGACAAAGTGCATTATTAATTTCTTGGTGATCGGAGTCCAGATAATTAGCCCATCAGTCAGCACATTGCTGAACAATAAATATATATGCATTAAAGTTACGTTTAAATGCAAGAGACTGGGCTAGAGGCTGTGAAAAGGAAAAAAGGCTTTTTGGGAAGTCATTGCACCCAAAAGAAGAGTAAAAATTTAAACTTCAATTTTCGAGAGAAGTCAGCTCAAGAAATGTTGCAAGACAGTCACGTGGCACAGGCTAGAATTCTGTGTGTTGGGATGAGGGTGCAAGTGCAGAAAAGTCTCAGGGAAGGGAAAGGAAAGTTAGGGAGATAGAAAACACCCTAAGAAGCACCAGTTTAATCTTCTGACCCAAACAGAAAATCTTTTCATAGCATCAATTTCTTTTAAGGTATTTTTGATAACAGGCATCCATGACCTCATTAATCAGCCCATTTTGTTTGAGGATATTCTTTTCTTTTTTTTTGAGGATTATTTTTTTTCTAGAAAATTCTCTTCAACACAGAGCTCAGATCTAGCTTTCCTTTTTATCCTCACAGATAAAAGACAGTTCCATCAAACTCCTCCTCAGACTTGATGACAACCTGCAGAAGCCCCACTGTCCTTTCCTCTCCAGACCAACCATTCTCCCCTCTTTCCCCCATGACTCAGGATCCAGCCACCCTCTGTCCGCATCTTCTATCTAGGGAAGGCTCCTGCCAAAGGCGATGCCCAGTGCAGAAGTCAGCACTCCAGATGTGCTGGGGTCAGAGATCTCGTGACTGTAATTTATCATCCTCTGAACATGATTCATCTCTTAAGACACCTTAAGGTTGCCCTAGGTTCCAGCCACCACACTGCATTGCAGGTTAGTAGCAAACTTGTGATCCAACAAAAAATCCTTTTGTCTTTTCCACTGAAACTTGCTGCCAAGGTAGGTTTCCCCTGCTTGAGCTAAAAGTCAAGAATGGATGCTTTGGAGAGGAGGGGAGAAGCTTGGGCCATCTGAGCATCCAGGGAACACTGAGTGGCTACCAGACATAAAAATGGACTTTGATGCTACAGTAAATAAAACAGTTTTAGGGGGCGGTCCTAAGATGGCAGAGGAATAGGACAGAGAGACCACTTTCTCCCCTACAAATTCATCAAAAGAACATTTAAACGCTGAGTAAATTCCACAAAACAACTTCTGAATGCCAGCAGGGGACATCAGGCACCCAGAAAAGCAGCCCTTTGTCTTCAAAAGGAGGTAGAAAAAAATATAAAAGACAAAAAATAGAGACAAAAGAGGTAGAGACGGAGCTCCGTCCCGGGAAGGGAGTCTTAAAAAGAGAGAAGTTTCCAAACACCAGGAAACACTCTCACTGCTGAGTCTGTGGCGAGCCTTGGAAGCACAGAGAGCAACATAACAGGGAGGAAAAGTAAATAATTAAAACTCACAGATTACGAGCCCAATGGTAACTCCCCCAGCGGAGAAGCAGCGCAGACGTCTGGACCCACCACTAGCAAGCAGGGGCTGGGCTGGGAGGCACAGGCTGCATGGATTAGAGTAAGGACCGGGCCTGAACGCCCCGAGGGCAATCTGAGGGAACTAATTTGGGCTAGCAAACCAGACTGCGGGATAGCTACCACGCGCAAAGCCAGCCCTAACCTAAGACACTACCAGGCCCACGCACAGAACAAAGGACTGAACAGAGATAGCCGCTGCAGACCATCCCCCTGAGCAGTGTGGACAGGGAGGGCACACGCAGGCCCAGTGTGGCTGAGGCACTGTGAGCACACACCAATGTTATTTGTTTGCAGCGTACCTCCCTCCCCACAGCACGACTGAACAAGTGAGCCTAAAAGAAAGTGTCCACCACCACCCTCTTTGTGTCAGGGCGGAAATCAGGCACTGAAGAGACCGGCAAACAGAAGAAGCTAAAACAGAGGGAACTGCCTTGGAAGTGACAGGTGCAATAGATTAAAACCCTGTTGTTAGTACCGACTACATGGGAAGGGGCCTATAGATCTTGAGAAATATAAGCTGGACCAAGGAACTATCTGAAAATGAACTGACCTCACAATACCCACAACAACACCAGAGAAAGTCCTAGATATATTTTTACTATTTTTATGATCATTCTTTTTTTTTTTAATTTTAAAAAATTTTAAGTCCTCTATTACTCCTTTAATTTTCACCTTTATAACCTACTATTACTTAGCAAAAAAAAAAAAGACCCTATTTTTTAAAAGCAAACTTCATATACATATATTTTTAAATAAGTTTTGTGACTTTGTTTTTTTTTCTCTTTCTTATTTTTTTCTTCTTTTCTTTAATATTGTATTTTTAAAATTCCAAACTCCACTCTAGATTTTAAATCTGTGCTTTTTAGTATTTGTTCTCAATTTTGTACCTTTAAGAACCCAATCTTCAGTACCCATTTTTACTTGGGAGCGAGATTATTGGCTTGACTGCTCTCTCCTCCTTTGGACTCTTCTTTTTCTCCATCAGATCGCCTCTGTCTTCTCCCTACTCCCTCTCTTCTCTACCCAACTCTGTGAATCTCTGTGTGTTCCAGACGGTGGAGAACACTTAGGGAACTGATTACTGGCTGGATCTGTCTCTCTCCTTTTGATTCCCACCTTTTATCCTCCTGGCCACCTCTGTCTCCTTCCTCCCTCTTCTCTTCTCTATATAACTCCATGAACATCTCTGAGAGATTCAGTTGTGGAGTGCACATAAGGAAGTGATTACTGGCTAGCTTGCTCTCTCCTCTATTGATTCCACCTCATCTCATTTGGGTCACCTCTAACTCCCTCCTCCCTCCTCTCTTCTCCATGTAACTCTGTGAACCTCTCTGGGTGTCTCTCACTGTGGAGAAGCTTTTTATCTTTAACCTAGATGTTTTATCAACAGTGCTGTATAGAAGGAGAAGTCTTGAGACTACTGTAAAAATAAGACTGAAAACCAGAAGCAGGAGACTTAAGTCCAAACGCTGAGAACACCAGAGAACTCCTGACTCCAGGGAACATTAATTGACAGGAGCTCATCAAACGCCTCCATACCTACACTGAAACCAAGCACCACCCAAGGGCCAACAAGTTCCAGAGCAAGACATACTACGCAAATTCTCCAGTAACACAGGAACACAGCCCTGAGCTACAATATACAGGCTGCCCAAAGTTATTCCAAAACCATTGACATCTCATAACTCATTACTGGACACTTCCTTGCACTCAGAGAGAAGAAATCCAGCTCCACCCACCAGAACACCGACACAAGCTTCCCTAACCAAGAAACCTTGACAAGCCACTTGTACAACCCCACCCACAGCGAGGAAACTCCACAATAAAGAGAACTCCACAAACTGCCAGAATACAGAAAGGCCACCCCAAACTCAGCAATATAAACAAGATGAAGAGACAGAGGAATACCCAGCAGATAAAGGAACAGGATAAACGCCCACCAAACCAAACAAAAGAGGAATCTACCTGATAAAGAATTCCAAATAATGATAGTGAAATTGATCCAAAATCTTGAAATCAAAATGGAATCACAGATAAATAGCCTGGAGACAAGGATTGAGAAGATGCAAGAAAGGTTTAACAAGGACCTAGAAGAAATAAAGAGTCAATCTATAATGAATAATGCAATAAATGAGATCAAAAACACTCTGGAGGCAACAAATAGTAGAATAATGGAACCAGAAGATAGGATTAGTGAACTAGAAGATAGAATGGTAGAAATAAATAAATCAGAGAGGAAAAAAGAAAAACAAATTAAAAGAAATGAGGACAATCTCAGAGACCTCCAGGACAATGTTAAACACTACAACATTCGAATTATAGGGGTCCCAGAAGAAGAAGACAAAAAGAAAGACCGTGAGAAAATACTTGAGGAGATAATAGTTGAAAACTTCCCTAAAATGGGGAAGGAAATAATCACCCAAGTCCAAGAAACCCAGAGAGTTCCAAACAGGATAAACCCAAGGTGAAACACCCCAAGACACATATTAATCAAATTAACAAAGATCAAACACAAAGAACAAATATTAAAAGCAGCAAGGGAAACACAACAAATAACACACAAGGGAATTCCCATAAGGATAACAGCTGATCTTTCAATAGAAACTCTTCAGGCCAGGAAGGAATGGCAAGACATACTTAAAGTGATGAAAGAAAATAACCTACAGCCCAGATTATTGTACCCAGCAAGGATCTCATTCAAATGTGAAGGAGAAATAAAAAGCATTACAGACAAGCAAAAGCTGATAGAATTCAGCACCACCAAACCAGCTCTCCAACAAATACTAAAGGATATTCTCTAGACAGGAAACACAAAAACAGTGTATAAATTCGAACCCAAAACAATAAAGTAAATGGCAACAGGATCATACTTATCAGTAATTACCTTCAATATAAATGGGTTGAATGCCCCAACCAAAAGACAAAGACTGGCTGAATGGATACAAAAACAAGACCCCTATATATGTAGTCTACAAGAAACCCACCTCAAAACAGGGGACACATACAGACTGAAAGTGAAGGGCTGGAAAAAGATATTCCATGCAAATAGAGACCAAAAGAAAACAGGAGTAGCAATACTCATATCAGGTAAAATAGATTTTAAAACAAAGGCTGTGAAAAGAGACAAAGAAGGACATTACATAATGATCAAAGGATCAATCCAAGAAGAAGATATAACAATTATAAATATATATGCACCCAACATAGGAGCACTGCAATATGTAAGACAAATGCTAGCAAATATGAAAGGGGAAATTAACATAACACAATAATAGTGGGAGACTTTAATACCCCACTCACACCTATGGATAGATCAACTAAACAGAAAATTAACAAGGAAACACAAACTTTAAATGATAAAATACACCAGTTAGACCTAATTGATATCTATAGGACATTTCACCCCAAAACAATGAATTTCACCTTTTTTTTCAAGCACACACGGAAACTTCTCCAGGATAGATCACATCCTGGGCCATAAATCTAGCCTTGGTAAATTCAAAAAAATTGAAATCATTCCAAGCATCTTTTCTGACCACAATGCAGTAAGATTAGATTTCAATTACAGGAGAAAAACTATTAAAAATCCCAACATATGCTGAATAACCAACAAATCACAGAAGAAATCAAAAAAGAAATAAAAATATGCATAGAAATGAATGAAAATGAGAACACAACAACCCCAAACCTGTGGGACATTGTAAAAGCAGTGCTAAGGGGAAAGTTCATAGCAATACAGGCATACCTCAAGAAACAAGAAAAAAGTCAAATACATAACCTAACTCTACACCTGAAGCAACTAGAAAAGGAAGAAATGAAGAACCCCAGGGTTAGTAGAAGGAAAGAAATCTTAAAAATTAGGGCAGAAATAAATGCAAAAGAAACAAAAGAGACTGTAACAAAAATCAACAAAGCCAAAAGCTGGTTCTTTGAAAGGATAAATAAAATTGACAAACCATTAGCCAGACTCATCAAGAAACAAAGGGAGAAAAAATCAAATCAATAAAATTAGAAATGAAAATGGAGAGATCACAACAGATAACACAGAAATACAAAGGATCATAAGAGACTACTATCAGCAATTTTATGCCAATAAAATGGACAATGAGGAAGAAATGGACAAATTCTTAGAAAAGTACAACTTTCCAAAACTGAACCACGAAGAAATAGAAAATCTTAACAGACCCATCACACAAGCACAGAAGTTGAAACTGTAATCAGAAATCTTCCAGCAAACAAAAGCCAAGGTCCAGACAGCTTCACAGCTGAATTCTACCAAAAATTTAGAGAAGAGCTAACACCTATCCACTCAAACTCTTCCAGAAAATTGCAGAGGAAGGTAAACTTCCAAACTCATTCTATGAGGCCACCATCACCCTAATACCAAAACCTGACAAAGATCCCACAAAAAAAGAAAACTACAGGCCAATATCACTGATGAACATAGATGCAAAAATCCTTAACAAAATTCTAGCAATCAGAATCCAACAACACATTAAAAAGATCATACACCATGACCAAGTGGGCTTTATCCCAGGGATGCAAGGATTCTTCAATATCTGCAAATCAATCAATGTAATACACCACATTAACAAATTGAAAAATAAAAGCCATATGATTATCTCAATAGATGCAGAGAAAGCCTTTGACAAAATTCAACATCCATTTATGATAAAAACTCTCCAGAAAGCAGGGATAGAAGGAACATACCTCAACATAATAAAAGCTACATATGACAAACCCACAGCAAACATTATCCTCAATGGTGAAAAATTGAAAGCATTTCCCCTAAAGTCAGGAACAAGACAAAGGTGTCCACTTTCACCACTACTATACAACATAGTTTTGGAAGTTTTGGCCACAGCAATCAGAGCAGAAAAAGAAATAAAAGGAATCCAAATTGGAAAAGAAGAAGTAAAACTCTCACTGTTTGCAGATGACATGATCCTCTACATAGAAAACCAGAGCTAATCAATGAATATAGTAAAGTTGCAGGATATAAAATCAACATACAGAAATCCCTTGCATTCCTATACATTAATAATGAGAAAACAGAAAGAGAAAATAAGGAAACAATTCCATTCACCATTGCAACGAAAAGAATAAAATACTTAGGAATATATCTACCTAAAGAAACTAAAGACCTATATATCAGATCAGCTCAGATCAGATCATATCAGTTGCTCAGTCGTGTCCGACTCTT
The DNA here is from genome assembly GCF_055505025.1 of Bos grunniens. Lineage (NCBI taxonomy): Eukaryota > Metazoa > Chordata > Mammalia > Artiodactyla > Bovidae > Bos > Bos grunniens. Next base: position 26,327,798 of record NC_141191.1, on the reverse strand, counting down.
TGCGACCCCATGAATCACAGCACACCAGGCCTCCCTGTCCATCACCAACTCCCGGAGTTCACTCAGACTCACGTCCATTAAGTCAGTGATGCCATCCAGCCATCTCATCCTCTGTTGTCCCCTTCTCCTCTTGCCCTCAATCCCTCCCAGCATCAGAGTCTTTTCCAATGAGTCAACACTTCGCATGAGGTGACCAAAGTATTGGAGTTTCAGCTTTAGCATCATTCCTTCCAAAGAACACCCAGGACTGATCTCCTTCAGAATGGACTGGTTGGATCTCCTTGCAGTCCAAGGGACTCTCAAGAGTCTTCTCCAACACCACAGTTCAAAAGCATCAATTCTTCTGCACTCAGCCTTCTTCACAGTCCAACTCTCACATCCATACCTGACCACAGGAAAAACCATAGCCTTGACTAGACGAACCTTTGTTGGCAAAGTAATGTCTCTGCTTTTCGATATGCTATCTAGGTTGGTCATAACTTTCCTTCCAAGGAGTAAGCGTTTTTTTCATTTCATGGCTGCAGTCACCATCTGCAGTGATTTTGGAGCCCAGAAAAATAAAGTCTGACACTGTTTCCACTGTTTCCCCATCTATTTCCCATGAAGTGATGGGACCGGATGCCATGATCTTCGTTTTCTGAATGTTGAGCTTTAAGCCAACTTTTTCACTCTCCACTTTCACTTTCATCAAGAGGCTTTTGAGTTCCTCTTTACTTTCTGCCATGAGGGTGGTGTCATCTGCATGTCTGAGGTTATTGATATTTCTCCCGGCAATCTTGATTCCAGCTTGTGTTTCTTCCAGTCCAGCGTTTCTCTTGATGTACTCTGCATATAAGTTAAATAAACAGGGTGACAATATACAGCCTTGATGAACTCCTTTTCCTATTTGGAACCAGTCTCTTGTTCCATGTCCAGCTCTAACTGTTGCTTCCTGACCTGCATACAAATTTCTCAAGAGACAGATCAGGTGGTCTGGTATTCCCATCTCTTTCAGAATTTTCCACAGTTTATTGTGATCCACACACTCAAAGGCTTTGGCATAGTCAATAAAGCAGAAATAGATGTTTTTCTGGAACTCCCTTGCTTTTTCCATGATCCAGCGGATGTTGGCAATTTGATCTCTGGTTCCTCTGCCTTTTCTAAAACCAGCTTGAACATCAGACCTATATATAGAAAACTATAAAACACTGGTGAAAGAAATCAAAGAGGACACTAATAGATGGAGAAATATACCATGTTCATGGATTGGAAGAATCAATATAGTGAAAATGAGTATACTACCCAAAGCAATCTATAGATTCAATGCAATCCCTATCAAGCTACCAATGGTATTTTTAACAGAGCTAGAACAAATAATTTCACAATTTGTATGGAAATACAAAAAACCTCGAATAGTCAAAGCAATCTTGAGAAAGAAGAATGAAACTGGAGGAATCAACCTACCTGACTTCAGGCTCTACTACAAAGCCACAGTCATAAAGACAGTATGGTACTGGCACGAAGACAGAAATATAGATCAATGGAACAAAATAGAAAGCCCAGAGATAAATCCACACACCTATGGACACCTTATCTTTGACAAGGGAGGCAAGAATATACAATGGATTAAAGACAATCTCTTTAACAAGTGGTGCTGGGAAAACTGGTCAACCACTTGTAAAAGAATGAAACTAGAACACTTTCTAACACCATACACAAAAATAAACTCAAAATGGATTAAAGACCTAAACATAAGACCAGAAACTATAAAACTCCTAGAGGAGAACATAGGCAAAACACTCTCTGACATAAATCACAGCAGGATCCTTTATGACCCACCTCCCAGAATATTGGAAATAAAAGCAAAAATAAGCAAATGGGACCTAATTAAACTTAAAAGCTTCTGCACAACAAAGGAAACTATAAGCAAGCTGGAAACACAGCCTTAAGATTGGGAGAAAATAATAGGAAGTGAAGCAACTGACAAACAACTAATCTCAAAAATATACAAGCAACTCCTACAGCTCAACTCCAGAAAAATAAACGACCCAATAAAAAAATGGGCCAAAGAACTAAATAGACATTTCTCCAAAGAAGACATACAGATGGCTAACAAACACATGAAAAGATGCTCAACATCGCTCATTATCAGAGAAATGCAAATCAAAACCACAATGAGGTACCATTTCACGTCAGTCAGAATGGCTGTGATCCAAAAGTCTACAAGCAATAAATTCTGGAGAGGGTGTGGAGAAAAGGGAACCCTCTTACACTGTTGGTAGGAATGCAAACTAGTACAGCCACTATTGAGAACAGTGTGGAGATTCCTTAAAAAACTGGAAATAGAACTGCCTTATGACCCAGCAATTCCACTGCTGGGCATACACACCAAGGAAACCAGAATTGAAAGAGACACGTGTACCCCAATGTTCATCACAGCACTGTTTATAATAGCCAGGACATGGAAGCAACCTAGATGTCCATCAGCAGATGAATGGATAAGAAAGCTGTGGTACATATACACAATGGAGTATTACTCAGCCATTAAAAAGAATACATTTGAATCAGTTCTAATGAGGTGGATGAAACTGGAGCCTATTATACAGAGTGAAGTAAGCCAGAAAGAAAAACACCAATACAGTATACTAATGCATATATATGGAATTTGGAAAGATGGTAATGATAACCCCGTATGAGAGACAGCAAAAGAGACTCAGATGTATAGAACAGTCTTTTGGACTCTGTGGGAGAGGGAGAGGGTGGGATGATTTGGGAGAATGGCATTGAAACATGTATAATATCATATATGAAATGAATCACCAGTCCAAGTTTGATGCATGATACTGGTTGCTTGGGGCTGGTGCACTGGGACGACCCAGAGGGGTGGTATGGGGAAGGAGGAGGGAGGGGGGTTCAGGATGGGAAACACATGTATACCTGTGGCAGATTCATGTTGATGTATGGCAAAACCAATATGATATTGTAAAGTAATTAGCCTCCAATTAAAATAAATAAATTTATATTAAAAAAAAAACAAAAGCAAAAAAAACACACCCCAAAACAGTTTTATATGAACATGGATGTACAGCCAAATATAGAATCATGAAATACAGAGTCATGAAATTAAGTGTATGTTAAAATTTCCTCTTATGTATATGAGGCAATCTGGACTACTCATATTTAGAAAAATTGGCTATCCATTTGTCTGAAAGGATGATTCAGTGCATTCTTAGCTATTATATATCCAAATTAATTGCAGATATATTAAACATAGATTTTATAAAAATAAAAATGTTATATTACATAAATATCATATATATGAAAAAAGACAATTTTAATTATGGGATAAATCTTCCTACTAAAAAAATTAGACCAAAGATGTTATTTCAAATGCTCTGTACAACAGAAAACATTAGTTTATGTAAGTGTTAAATGATCCAGACTCCTTGGTACTCACCAGGACAGAAAATGAATTTTGGCTTGTGAGTGGGTTAGGATATAAAGAGAGGACCACTTTATTAGGAGAAAAATATATGTAATCTCCTATAAAGTATTATGAATATATAAAATATTACTCTTATTCAAACTTTCCAGATTGCAAGTCTTTTTCTAACAGTGCTACTAGTTAGCACATAAATATGTGATGTCTGTACATATGTAGCCTTAGACATATAAAACATGTATGTGTGTGTGTGTTTAATTATACATATGACAGAAAAGTGCAGAAACTACCAAAGTTTCTGTGTCCTATCATATTCACATATAATATCCATTCTCTCTAAACCCTAGTGGAATATTTTTTACAGGAAAGCTACCATCTAGCTCAGTGCAGCTGATGAACTTGAGACAGTCTTGGTGGTAGAGAAAAGAACTAGATGTTAAGATGGTGAAACAGGTGTTCTGAGGGGTGGAAAGATTACAGGAATGTGGTAGGAACTCTGAATGAATAGTGGCTGGATGAATAAATGAATGAAGGGTCAAGAGTTGAAGGGCTTATTAAGCTTTTGGTCTAAGAGGATGAATAAGGACCTATGAGAAGGCCTTGAGAAAAACCTGCCATTATAGCCTCAGTCCCACATGGCATGTGACAAGATGGATATTTTGCTTCTGAAGTGTCTGGTTCACTTAATTTTCTGTCTAGCTCTCACCTGTGACAGTGTAGTCTGTGCTACCTGTAGCTCACAGGCAAGAGTCACTAAAGCTTCATACTTAAAATGACCCTGATTTCAAAAGGCAATTGCTAATGAAAATGACCCTGATTTCAAAAGGCAATTGTTAATGAAACCTATAAATTGAACAAGAAGAAATCATGGGATGTAATCATATAAACAACTTAATTTTGTCTCCTAGTATCCCATTATGAGCCTCCCAGGTGGCTCAGTGGTAAAGAATTGGCTCAGACTATCAATGCAGGAGATGCAGGTTCAATCCCTGGGTGAGGAAGATCCCCTGGAGAAGGAAATGACAACCCACTCCAGTATTCTTGCCTGGGATGTCACATGGACAGAGGAGCCTGGCGGGCTACAGTCCATGGGCTTGCAAACAGTCAGACATGATTTATCAACTAAACAACAACAAACAGCAACATCGCATTATAACACTGCCCTTGGGGAAGTAAGGGGACTTGACTACTTGTCTGAATTATTTCGTTCATTCTTAGAGAAAAGAAAGTCTTTCAATCACGTTAAGATCCTCAGTATAATTTCAACAATTTAAGGTGTCTAGTTCTAGGTATGTGTGTGTGTGTGCATATGTATGGGTGTTTAGTTTCTTTGTCATGTCTGATTGTTTTCCCAGTAATAAATTGGAGTTATTGCTAATCCTTGTCCCCTGCCCCACCCCACTCCTACCCCCAAGCAGGGACCTATTGTGAGCCACTTGGCTGCTGGAGTGTGGCATCAAGAAAAGGCTCTCTTCCTCTTTTTTCTTGCCGGGTGATGGTCTTCCCTCTCCACTGCCCCAATCCCCTGATCCCCTGCCCCAGCTTGCCAACCAGGTCACAGGAGGGAGAAGACCAGGAGGAAAGGGGTGCTGGCAAGTTCTTGCTGCTCTGGTGCTAGTCTAAGATGGTCACCCTCTCTGGACCTGTATATATTTGGTGGGTTATTCTGGAGATTCCCTTGCTTTGTGTCTCTGCCTCAAGTTCCTGTACTTTGGGCAAAGATGCTTCATTCCCTGACTCCTCCTTGTTTGGTTCTTGTTTTATTCTTAGTTCAGGCCATGCAGAATCTCTATTGGTTTCTTTCTGATTCAGATAGACCTCTACCTGGATGTTAAATGGATCCAGAATAAGTCCTTTTTCCCCTAGAATCTCTTCTTCATGTTCTACAGGAGAGACACGTATGCACTCTCTGTCCAGGCTCTGGAAGTTCAGGGCAACCCCAAGCCTGCAACTCCTAACAAAGTGCCTGACAGCTCATCTGCACAGCTTCCTGACTTCCAGATTTCCTGGAAAACATCTACCCATTTTGCCCTTCAGCCTCAGAGGACACATTTCAGTATCTCAAAACAGTCCCATTGAAGCAACTCTAACTTGTCTCCCTTAGCTGGCATTAACAGCAATAAATCATTCTCCCCAACAAACTCTCTTCATATATTCTTTCCAGTCCCCCCACTTCTCTTGACCTTTCTATACACCTCATCTGTGAGAATAGCCCTTGAGCGAGATGCTCAAGTCTTGGGTAACCAGTTTTCAGTTATTTCCTTTGCAAAACTGGCGCTTGCTTGTCTCACAACTCATTTTAGTACTGAATACTTTTCTGCATGCCTTGGTCAAATATTTCAGTTTGATTTATTTTTACACTAGTTGATTGACAGTTACTTTTTGTTCCATGTTGATGGCTCTGATTCTATAGCTAGCTGGAGATCCATGGGGAAAATGGATTATTAATCTGAATATGAAAGCATAAAAAGCCACAGGACAAGGATTTTGGAAAGTTTCATTGGTTTGCTTTCTGTGGTAGCCAGCCTCCAGAATGGCTCTGACTCTGGGTATGCACACCTTATGTGGTGCCACTGCATCAGGGTTGGTCTGTGTGACTGAAAGAATACAGAGAAGGGATGGAATGTTATTTCCAAGATGAGGTTGTAAAGCACTTGGGCTTCTGTCTTGCTTCTTCTGATTCTCATGGAGATACTTGTGTTGATGCTCCCTCTGGGGAAAGCCTTGTTGTAAGTGGCCCCGTAAAGAGCCTCACAGAGAAAGGAAGCCTCTTGCCAACTGCTGTGGAAGTGAGCTTGGAAATGGATCTTCCAGCACTACCCCCGCAACACACACCCCGTGAAGTTTTCAAGAACTACAGCCCCAGCTGACATCTTGGCTGCAGTTCAGTGAGAGAGCTGAACTAGAACCACCCAGCTAAGAATCTCGACCCTCAGAAATTAGGAGATATAATGTTTGTTGTTTTAAGTTGCTAGGTTTTGGGGTCATTTGTTATGCAGTAATAAATTACTACTATTCGGAAAGAGATAGGCAAACCAGACCACCTGACCTGCCTCTTGAGAAACCTATATGCAAGTCAGGAAGCAACAGTTAGAACTGGACATGGAACAACAGACTAGTTCCAAATAGGAAAAGGAGTATGCCAAGGCTGTATATTGTCACCCTGCTTATTTAACTTATATGCAGAGTACATCAAGAGAAACACTGGACTGGAAGAAACACAAGCTGGAATCAAGATTGCTGGGAGAAATATCAATAACCTCAGATATGCAGATGACACCACCCTTATGGCAGAAAGTGAAGAGGAACTAGAAAGCCTCTTGATGAAAGTGAAAGAGGAGAGTGAAAAAGTTGGCTTAAAGCTCAACATTCAGAAAACGAAGATCATGGCATCCGGTCCCATCATTTCATGGGAAATAGATGGGGAAACAGTGGAAACAGTGTCAGACTTTATTTTTGGGGGCTCCAAAATCACTGCAGATGGTGACTGCAGCCATGAAATGAAAAGACGCTTACTCCTTGGAAGGAAAGTTATGACCAACCTAGGTAGCATATTCAAAAGCTGAGACATTACTTTGCCAACAAAGGTCTATCTAGTCAAGGCTATGGTTTTTCCAGTGGTCATGTATGGATGTGAGAGTTGGACTGTGAAGAAACCTGAGCGCAGAAGAATTGATGCTTTTGAACTGTGGTGTTGGAGAAGACTCTTGAGAGTCCCTTGGACTGCAAGGAGATCCAACCAGTCCATTCTGAAGGAGATTAGTCCTGGGTGTTCATTGGAAGGACTGATGTTGAAGCTGAAACCCCAATACTTTGGCCACCTCATGCGAAGAGTTGACTCATTGGAAAAGACTCTGATGCTGGCAGGGATTGGGGGCAGAAGGAGAAGGGGATGACAGAGGATGAGATGGCTGGATGGCATCACCAACTCAATGGACATAAGTTTGAGTAAACTCTGGGAGTTGGTGATGGACAGGGAGGCCTGGCATGCTGTGATTCATGGTGTCGCAGAGTCGGATATGACTGAGCGACTGAACTGAACTGAACTGATACTGCCTCAACAGATGCATTAACAGTTTTTTACATTAAAAAAATACTTTCAAAAAAAATACTTTCACACTTATTATTATATTTAACAGCATAACTAAATCCCTAAATAAAATAAATAAAATGTAAATTAATTAAAGAACACTTCATTTTGTCAAAATATTTATTACAGAAATTTTTGAAAAGCAAGCTAATTAGGTATAACTGAAACATGATGATCTGTAAAATCAACTTCCAGAGAATTTTTTAGAAATATTTGTATTACATAAACAAGATTATTGTTGTTGTTCAGTCACATAGTCATGAACTGAACTCTTTGCGACTCCATGAACTGCAGCACACCAGGCTCCTCTGTTCTTCACTGTCTCCCAGAGTTTGCTCAAACTCATGTCCATTGAGTCAGTGATGCCATCCATCCATCTCCACCTCTGTTGTCCCCTTCTCCTCCTGCCCTCAATCCTTCCTAGTATCAGGGTCTTTTCCAATGAGTCAGCTCTTACACATCAGGTGGCCAAAGTATTGGAGCTTCAGCTTCAGCATCAGTCCTTCCAATGAATATTTAGGGTTGATTTCCTTTAGGATTGACTGGTTTGATCTCTGTGCAGTCCAAGGGACTCTCAAGAGTCTTCTCCAACACCACGGTTCAAAAGCATCAGTTCTTTGATGCTCAGCCTTCTTCATGGTCCAACTCACACATCTGTACATTACTACTGGAAAAACCACAGCTTTGCATATATGGATCTTTGTTGGCAAAGTGATATCTCTGCTTTTTAATGTGCTATCTAGGTTTGTCATAGCTTTATTTCCAAGGAGGAAGAGACTCTTAATTTCACGGCTGCAGTCACCTTCCTTAGTGATTTTGGAGCCCAAGAAAATATTTTAATCTGTTACAGTTTCCACTTTTTCTCCTTCTATTTGCCATGAAGTGACGGGATTGGATGCCATGATCTTCATTTTTTGAATGTTGAGTTTTGTCTCTTTCATCTTAATCAGAAGACTCTTTGGTTCCTCTTCACTTTCTGCCATTAGGTGGTGTCATCTGCGTATCTAAGGTTATTGATATTTTTCCTGGCAATCTTGATTCCAGCTTGTACTTCATCCAGCCAGCATTTCGCATGATGTACTCTGCAAAGGAGTTAAATAAGCAGGGTGACAACATACGGTCTTTACATACCCCTTTGCCAATTTGGAACCAGTTCTTTTGTTTCATGTCCAGTTCTAACTGTTGCTTCTTGATCTGCATGCAGGTTTCTCAAGAGGCAGGTAAGGTGGTCTGGTATTCCCATCTTTTTAAGAATTTCCACAGTTTGTTGTGATCCACACAGTCAAAGGCTTTAGCATAGTCAATGAAGCAGAAGTAGATGTTTTTCTGGAATTCCCTTGTTTTCTCTATGAATGTTGGCATTTTAATCTCTGGTTCCTCCACCTCCTCTAAATCCAGCTTGTACATCTGAAATTTCTCAGTTCACATACTGCTGAAGTCTAGCTTGAAGGATTTTGAGCATTACCTTGCCAGCATGTGAAATGAGCACAGTTGTATGGTAGTTTGAACATTCTTTGGCGTAAACAAGATACATCTATAAAATCATAGTTTCGAGATTCAGGCAAGACTCAAAATGTCATCTGAGTTATCATGTTTATTCTGGGCAGCTCTGCACCCTACACTTCCACACATATCACAGCTATTTCTTGTTTAATAATCTCTAGAAAAGGAAATGGGTCTAGGGTGAGAAGCGTTGGGGAAAAGAAGCAGCATTTTGCCATCTTTGCAGTTGGAAAGTCCTTAATAGGTAATTAAATTATATTATATTCAAAATGTTCTTCACTCTTCTTAACATTCATTATGTCCTCTCGAGAATAAGTGAGGTGAACTATTGTTTAACATCTGGAGCACCGAAGCAGAAAGTAGAGAAAGAGGCTTTCCAGAGATGGTACAACAAAGGAGGGAAGGAAGAAAGACGGTCAAATAGACCTCATCCAACAAGTCAACGATGGGTGGGTTTTAATCTGACCTCAAACACTGAAAGCTTGATGATGTCATTGACTGTCTATAATTATAAACATTTTTAATCAATACTAAAGCAGCTGAAAATATCAATCCTAAAAATTGAAGTGTGAGCGGGTGGGGGCTGAATTTGAATACACTGTTTCATCAGCAGCAAAGAGACACAAACTAGGTGCTTTGTGGGAAGCCTCACATGACATTAGATAACGTAGGATACAGTTTAATCTATGTATGTGATTTTAAAAGTCTCCACTCACTTGTCCAGTTTCATCATTCGTCTTTTCCTGTTTATTCTCTATGCTCAAGGCCATACTGGATTTCTTTCAGTTTCCCAAATTTGCCATGCTGTCTCTCTGACCTCTGGGCTCCTGTTCATTCCATTCCTTCTGCCTAGAACATTTTCCCAAGACTTCTGCCTCTTATCTGCTCATCTGGTCTCAGTATGACCATGTTTCCTCCAAGAAGTGTTCCCTGATTGCTCTAGACTGGGTTATATGTTCCTCATGTGTGCTCTTTTGTACTGGACACTTCCGTGGTCACAGAAAATGCTCACACTGCATTACATACTGGTTATCTCTCTTGCAGAACTGAGGTCACCAGATGGAGAGCCAAGTCTGCATTGCCCATTACTATACAGCAGGGACCTAAAAAAGCAGCTAGCACAGAATAGGTCTTAAATAAACATTTACTCAAAAAACAAAAACAAAAACCAAGATACCAGGAAATACCAGCAGGTAAACTACTGCCCTTGGTGCGGATGAGAAATCATCTTGCTATCTCCATACTACTAGGCAAGATATTCTAGAAGTCATGGAACTGAAAGGCTCACAGCCAAATTACAATGCTAAAATCACCTGGTTTATGGAATCAATTTAAAACAGAGGAAAACAAGAGAAAAGAGATGAGTTGGTTAATAGCCTTAGGATAAAGTGTAAGAAGGATGGACCACACCACCTGAATACTTGTACAAATATTTGAAGATTTTCTCTCTCCCTCCCTCCCCTTCCCCCTTTCCACCCTCACTCTTTTCTTCTGTGCAGGAGATTTTCCTGCTGACCAGGAAAAGGTATGAGGAAAAGGGACCAACAGATGGAGACGCCTGGGACCAACTCACACATTATCTCAGGAAGATGCAGCACAACTACACCTGGTCACAGCTGGAACTTGCCGATGACTTTCTGAGCAGCCCAGGTTTTTGTCCGAACGTTTTAAACACTGGATATATGGAGCCAGAATGAGTGTCATCAATGACCAGCCACTGACCTCATGAGTGCTGATTGTCTAATGTGCCCCAGGTATATTTACAGGTTCATGAATATCAGTGCCTCTTGGCCCTCTCATCTGTTTCCATCTATGTTCAGCATGCAATGCTTGACTTTATCTGTGTCTAAACTGCCTCTTCCCTGGTGGCTCAGAGGTTAAAACATCTGCCTGGAATGCAGGAGACCCAGGTTTGATCCCTGGGTTGGGAAGATCCCCTGGAGAAGGAAATGGCAACCCACTCTAGTATTCTTGCTGGAGAATCCCATGGAGGGAGGAGCCTGGTGGGCTCGACTGGTGGGTGAAGTCGACTGAGTGACTTCACTTTCACTTTCAAACTGTCCCACAGAAATTTATTCTTCCATATTTCTGGAGGCCAGAAGTCTGGAATCAAGGTTTTAGCAGGGCTGGTTCCTTTTGGGCTCTGAGGGAGAATCAGTTTCATGCCCCTCTCCTAGCTTCTCATGCTTTCTGGTGACCCTGGGTATTGCTTGGCTTATAGATCAGTTCAGTTCAGTTCAGTCACTCAGTCATGCCTGACTCTTCGCAACACCATGGACTACAGCACGCCAGGCTTCCCAGTCCATCACCAACTCCCAGAGCTTGCTTAAACTCACATCCATCAAATCGATGATGCCATCCAACCATCTCATTCTCCATCATCCCCTTCTTCTCCTGCCTTCACTCTTTCCCAGCATCAGGGTCTTTTCCAAGGAGTCAGTTCTTCATATCACATGGCCAAAGTATTGGAGCTTCAGCTTCAGCATCAGTCCTTCCAATGAATATTCAGGACTGATTTCCTTTAGGATTGACTGGTTGGACCTCCTTGCAGTCCAAGGGACTCTCAAGAGTCTTTTCCAATGTCATAGTTCAAAAACATCAATTCTTTGGTGCTCAGCCTTCTTTATGTTCCAGCTCTCACATGCATACATGACTACTGGAAAAACCATAGCCTTGACTAGACGGACCTTTGTCAGCAAAGTAATGTCTCTGCTTTTGAATATGCTGTCTAGGTCAGTCATAGTTTTTCTTCCAAGGAGCAAGCGTCTTTTAATTTCATGGCTGCAGTCACCATCTGAAGTGATTTTGGAGCCCAAGAAAATAAAGTCTCTCACTGTTTCCATTGTTTCCCCAATATTTGCCATAAAGTGATGGGACCAGATGCCATGATCTTCATTTTCTGAATATTGAGTTTTTTTTTTCTAATTTTATTTTATTTTTAAACTTTACATAATTGTATTAGTTTTGCCAAATATCAAAATGAACCCGCCACAGGTATACATGTGTTCCCCATCCCGAACCCTCCTCCCTCCTCCCTCCCCATACCATCCCTCTGGGCCGTCCCAGTGCACCAGCCCCAAGCATCCAGCATCGTGCATCGAACCTGGACTGGCAACTCGTTTCCTACATGATATTTTACATGTTTCATTGCCATTCTCCCAAATCTTCCCACCCTCTCCCTCTCCCACAGAGTCCATAAGACTGTTCTATACATCAGTGTCTCTTTTGCTGTCTCGTACACCGGGTTATTGTTACCATCTTTCTAAATTCCATATATATGCGTTAGTATACTGTATTTATGTTTTTCCTTCTGGCTTACTTCACTCTGTATAATAGGCTCCAGTTTCATCCACCTCATTAGAACTGATTCAAATGTATTCTTTTTAATGGCTGAGTAATACTCCATTGTGTATATGTACCACAGCTTTCTTATCCATTCATCTGCTGATGGACATCTAGGTTGCTTCCATGTCTTGGCTATTATAAACAGTGCTGCAATGAACATTGGGGTACATGTGTCTCCTTCCCAAAGTCTACAAATAATAAATGCTGGAGAGGGTGTGGAGAAAAGGGAACCCTCTTACACTGTTGGTGGGAATGCAAACTAGTACAGCCACTATGGAGAACAGTGTGGAGATTCCTTAAAAAACTGGAAATAGAACTGCCTTATGATCCAGCAACCCCACTGCTGGGCATACACACTGAGGAAACCAGAAGGGAAAGAGACACGTGAATATTGAGTTTTAAGCCAGCTTTTTCACTCTCTTTTTTCACTTTCATCAAGAAGCTCATTGCTATTTCTCCAAGCAATCTTGATTTCAGCTTGTGCTTCATCCAGCCCAGCGTTTTGCATGATATACTCTGCAAAGGAGTAAAATAAGCAGGGTGACAATATACAGCCTTGATGTACTCCTTTCCCAATTTGGAACCAGTCTGTTGTTCCATGTCTGGTTCTTACTGTTGCTTCTTGACCTACATACAGATTTCTCAGGAACTTCAGTTCAGTTCAGTTCAGTCACTCAGTCATGTCCGACTCTTTGTGACCCCATGAATCCCAGTACGCCAGGCCTCCCTGTCCATCACAAACTCAAGGAGTTCACTCAAACTCACGTCCATTGAGTCGGTGATGCCATCTAGCCATCTTATCCTCTGTTGTCCCCTTCTCCTTCTGCCCCCCATCCCTCTCAGCATCAGAGTCTTTTCCAATGAGTCAACTCTTCACATGAGGTGACCAAAGTACTGGAGTTTCCGCTTTAGCATCATTCCTTCCAAAGAACACCCAGGACTGATCTCCTTCAGAATGGACTGGTTGGATCTTCATGCAGTCCAAGGGACTCTCAAGAGTCTTCTCCAACACCACAGTTCAAAAGCATCAATTCTTCAGCTCTCAGCTTTCTTCACAGTCCAACTCTCACATCCATATATGACTACTGGAAAAACCATAGCCTTGACTAGACAGACCTTTGTTGGCAAAGTAATGTCTCTGCTTTTGAATATGCTATCTAGGTTGGTCATAACTTTCCTTCCAAGGAGTAAGTGTCTTTTCATTTCATGGCTGCAGTCACCATCTGCAGTGATTTTGGAGCCCAGAAAAATAAAGTCAGCCACTGTTTCCACTGTTTCCCCATTTATTTCCCATGAAGTGATGAGACCAGATGCCATGATCTTCATTTTCTGAATGTTGAGCTTTAAGCCAACTTTTTCACTCTCCTCTTTCACTTTCATCAAGAGGCTTTCTAGTTCCTCTTCACTTTCTGCCATAAGGGTGGTGTCATCTGCATATCTGAGGTTATTGATATTTCTCCTGGCAATCTTGATTCCAGCTTGTGTTTCTTCCAGTCCAGCATTTCTCATGATGTACTCTGCATAGAAGTTAAATAAGCAGGGTGACAATATACAACCTTGACATACTCCTTTTCCTATTTGGAACCAGTCTGTTGTTCCATGTCCAGTTCTAACTGTTGCTTCCTGACCTGCATATAGGTTTCTCAAGAGGCAGGTCAGGTGCTCTGGTATTCCCATCTCTTTCAGAATTTTCTACAGTTTATTGTGATCCACACAGTCAAAGGCTTTGGCATAGTCAATAAAACAGAAAGAGATGTTTTTCTGGAACTCTCTTGCTTTTTCAATGATCCAGCGGATGTTGGCAATTTGATCTCTGGTTCCTCTGCCTTTTCTAAAACCAGCTTGCACATCAGGAAGTTCATGGTTCACGTATTGCTGAAGCCTGGCTTGGAGAATTTTGAGCACTACTTTACTAGTGTGTGCTGCTGCTGCTGCTGCTAAGTCACTTCAGTCGTGTCCAACTCTGTCTGACCCCATAGATGGCAGCCCGCCAGGCTGCCCTGTCCCTGGGATTCTCCAGGCAAGAACACTGGAGTGGGTTGCCATTTCCTTCTCCAATGCATGAAAGTGCAAACTGAAAGTACAGTCACTCAGTCATGTCTGACTCTTAGCGACCCCGTGGACTGCAGCCTAGCAGGCTCCTCCGTCCATGGGATTTTCCAGGCAAGAATACTGGAGTAGGGTGCCATTGCCTTCTCCGACTAGTGTGTGAGATGAGTGCAAATCTCAGGAACTTATAGATACATTAATCTCTCCTTCAGTCTGCATATGGCCTTCTTCTCTGTCTTGTATTTCACATGGCCTTCTCATAAGGACACCAGCTGTAGTATTTAGAGTCCACCCTAATGTAGTAGGATTACATCTTGACTAACTGCATCTACAAATACCCTGTTTCCAAATAAGACCACATTATCGTACCAGGTGAACATGAGTTTCAGGGGTGGGCATTATTCAACCCAGGACAACACCTAACACATTCTATGAGTTTTATCCATCTTGTACATATGCTTATTGTCTATAGTAAAATTGAATATCCTCAAATAATATAATAAACACACCTTCTGTCTAGAGACATAACAAGTCTGTTACACACAGTGGTCCTACTTTCTTCACTGGAAAGTATCTCCTGGCTGCAGTCAACCAGCTGCTGGTTCCTGACAAGGAAATAGCAAGCTCAGAACTTCCTTTCCCTCTCTGAGGTCCAGTACCTGTGGGTTCCCCCGTGACTGGATGTGAGTATTGCATTCCTGAGTGGCTCAGGCCTCATCGTCACCCCATTAACCTGTGATGGCTCTAGGAGCCTCACCTGTGGATCTCGCTACCCAGAGGGGACAGGCCCGCAGGTGGGAAGCCCGTTTATGTCCCAGCTTACCAGAGCTCATGGCAACTGTGGGACTGGCTGGGTACTCCCAGGGCCTGAGCTAGTCCTGGTCAAGGTTCAGATAGGAGTGAGGGATCTTTCAAGGGAAGCAGAGAAAAATGCCTCTGTGTGATATTTTGTGCATGTGTGCTCAGTCACTAAGTCATGTCCATCTCTTTGTCAACCCATGGACTGTAGCCCTCCAGGCTCCTTTGTCCATGGAATTCTCCAGGCAAGAATATTGGAGTGGGTTGCCATTTCCTTCTCCAGGGGATATTCCTGACCCAGGGATCAAACCTGGGTCTCCTGCATTGGCATGTGGGTTCTTTATCGCTGAGCCACCAGGGAAGCCCATGTGCTATTTTACCTATGGAAAATACTCCCTTACACAGGGAAAATTAACTCAACGAATTGGTCATTTGTCAGAGTCTACTAAAGAATAAAGAAAAGAGCTTATTTCTAGATGTCTGAAAGTAGGGCCCCCTAAGTCTGCAGAAGCAGATGTTGAGTTATATAAACTAATCAGAAAAAACCTCTCATATGCTACCACTCTTTCCTATGACACCACTGTACCATATATATCCTCCCCTGGTAGCATTTACTATGTTAATTGCCAAGACTACAGGCTCTTTGAGATTGGCTGTTACTACTTACTTATCTTTACTCAGCAGGTTGCCCAGTATTTTTAGTGTCAGTAATTGCTTGTTGAATAATTGACCAACTGAATTAACTAATGTTCACACTTATAAATGAATCTGTCTGACCATATACATAATTTACCCAAGTGAGGGGCTGCTGTTTTCATTTATGTTCCGTAATGTTAAGTGTTCATTTTTGTTTTCTCCCATCTAGTGATGGATGTGGCTTTTCTTCACTTATTTTCCCCATAACCTCAGGGTGACCCTAAATGAGACCTGACCTCTCTGGCACTTTATCTGGTCAAAATTCTTTGCATGGTTATCATTCCTATCTCTCTCAACTCTCAGTTGGATCAACTCAAAGGGTAGATATTTAATCCCTGAACTCAGTCTCTCTAGATTCTAATTATTTGACTTTGATGGTTCTGGACTCCTTTCAGCTCCACCTTACGAGCCTTCATAAAGTGGACTTGGGTCTCTGCCACTCAGGGGAGAGTTTCGTGGATGGAGAGATGCGTGCATCTTCAGCCCTGATGAGGTCCTGTACGCGTTTCTGGTGTATTTCCACAGAATCTTTTCATCTGCACAAAGTCCCACGCTTTCAGCCGTATTGACAGGTAATTAGGGAAAGAAATGCAATGGCAATTAATTTCTGTTTCCTCGCCCCATGACATGTAATTTGAAGCCAGGTTCAGCATGTGAGAAGCAAATACCTGAAAGGCAGAAATGTCAAAGGGAAAGCACACCAATAAGGGAACGTCTTCCCATCAGTTTAAAAGGTCCTACAGGTAACCTGAGTGCACAACAAATAGACTCAGGCTTTTTCTTGGCTTGAAATTTCTGCCCTGCCTACAGTAAGATCTTCTGGGAAGAAAATTAAGTCTTTGGCCATTTAATGTAATCTACTCAACCCTGTGACCATCAGTGGCATTGCTACTGTCATTGGCATGAAGTAAAGAAAGCAGGTGTAAAGAAGGCAGGTGTCATTGCTAGCACAGCTCAGCTGCCTGGGTGATGTTTAAACTGAGTATGTCCCAGGTGTCTGGCACTGGACTACAGGCTTTCCATGCAATCTTTCATCGAATATGATGCTATGATGTAAATGGTTACAACTTTTTCAGATGAAGAAATTGAGACTTTAAGCCAATATTCTCAAGATCATACAGCTATGAAGCAACGGAGTGAGGATTTAAAGCCAGCCCTATCTACCAGCAGCAACTGAGAACCAGAAAGTTGGTAACATAACAGGAAATGGGCTTCTCCCAGCTCAGATCTCTGTGGCCTCAGCATCAGTGAGTACTCTGGCCTTCCATCTGTAACTTCAGAAGCAACTCTTCAATCTTATTTTCAGCTCTTCCAAAGGACAAAAACTAGTATTCTCACATATTTTTTCTTTTCCCGTCTCACAAATGCTTATATAATTGGACACACAGAAGTATATTTTCAAGAGTTCAAAGCAAGACATTCATATAAACAGAATAAACAAATGTCAAAGGAGTTTACTGTTGGTCCAGTGGCTAAGACTCTGCGCTCCCAATACAGGGAGCCCAGGTTCAATCCCTAGTCAGGGAACTAGATACCATATACCACAACTAAGAGTTCACATGCCACAGCTAAAGATTCTTTGTGCTGCAGCTAAGACCCAGCACAGCCATATAACTTAATAAATAATCAAAAAAGAAAAAAAAAGACATGTGTCAAAAATGTATTTTAATTATTGAGGGAATGAGCATGATAGTAAATTTGGTTCCAGAAGCATTTTGAATAACTGGATACTTACAGGCATTTCAAAAAACAGGAGTTCTATAATAAAATGCCTAGATTAGATACAAAAGTAATTAAAGTCTATAGGACAATCAATACATGACCTTGAGGTTATCTTCTCTACTAACTAGAAATCTATAAAGTACCTTATAACCTTACAGCAGTATTTGGCTCTGATCAAACAGTTAATATCAAAGCCAAACACAGGTACATTTTTAAATGTACCAAAAACAGGTACACTGTTACTTCAGTGGGTTCCCAAACTTTGCCGCATGTTAGAATCACGTAGGGAGATTTTAAAAATCCTGACACCCAATGTCCCACCTGTGTTAGCTTCTTATTATAACAAATTACCCCAGACATAGAGGCTGAAAGCAAAACAACTCTTTTCTCTTACAGTTCTGGAGGCCAGAGGTCTAAAACGTGTTCACAGGACTGCGCATCTTCTGGAGGCTCTAGGGGAGAATCCATTCCTTGTCTTTTCCAGCTTCTAGAGGAACCTGCATTCCTTGCCATATGGCCCCTTCCTCCATCTTCAAAGCCAACAGCACCTATCTTCTCTCTGTCCTCTGACCTCTGCTTCCATCTTCTCTCTCTGATGCTGGTCCTCCTGCCACCCTTTTATGAGAGTCATTGTAATTATATTGCTCCCCTCCCAACTGGCTTCCCTGATAGCTCAGTTGGTAAAGAATCCCCCTGCAATGCGAGTCCCCGGTTTGATTTCTGGGTTGGGAAGATCTGCTGGAGAAGGGGTAGGCTACCCAGTCCAGTATTCTTGGGCTTCCCTTGTGGCTCAGCTGGTAAAGGATCCACCTATAATGTTGGAGACCTGGGTTCAATTCCTGGGTTGGGAAGATCCCCTAGAGAAGGGAAAGGCTACCCACTCCAGTATTCTGGCCTGGAGAATTCCATGGACTGTATAGTCCATGGGGTTGCAAAGAATAGGACACAACTGAGCAGCTTTCATTCACTCTCACACCTTGAGATAATATAGGTTAATCTCCCCATCTCAAGGTCCTTAACTTAATCACATCTTTTTAGATCTTTTTATCACATAAGGTAACATATTCATAGATTCTGAGGATTGGATTGAGGATATCTTTGTGGTGGGGGGACATTATTCGCCCATCACATCACCCCATACCATTACATTAAAATGTCTAGGCATAGGAGTCAGACATCTGTATTTGAAGGTCCCCAGGCACTTCCAACATGAAGCTAAGTTTAAAACCGACTGCTCTAAACAACGAAAGGATCTTTGTTTTTTGCCAACCCTGTTAAGCAGTGGTCCCATAGGGCATTGAGAGCATGTGCTCTTGACTTTGCTTTATTTTTAAGTTTGGGATAATTTTCTTAACAAACTGAAAGGTAGTATCAAACAATTCTCAAATGAACAAAACTCTATTTTATTCACATCTGCATTGCTTCTTTGTCTGATGCTGAACTGGATACCACTGTCACTGACTTTTGTAAACTTGGCAAGTCACTCCCCCCTTTCAGCCTTCTGCAGAATGGAGTGCATGTAACTCATTTCTGTGTGGAGGAAGGTGTAAGGTAAGTGGTTGAAATGCCATCTGCAAATATGATGGCCGCACATGCCCACTGGCTGCTGGAGGGCCAGCCAGTGTCAGGTTTCCACAGCCAAGAACCAAGCTCTGTGGACCACAAAGCCTGAAGCTTTTAAGTGCTTTTCAAATAAATAAAACGAAAATAACATCCATGCTTACACACATACCCATCCATCCTTCGATTATGTTCAATGGCTAAAAGCAAACAGAGGGGAACTGTGAAAGCAGTTAATGGCAAAGACCTGGGAACCTTGGTGAAGCTCCAAAAACATAAAATCTCTTGCAGTAAACCTATCATCAACCTGAGTTTACTACATTTCACCCAGCTCTGATCCCAGAGCCTCAGGGTAAACTTTGCACAAGAAGAAGAAACTGGTACTGACTTTCAACACAAACATCTGAGTTCGTTACAGTAATTCTTGTCTTTTAATTGAAACAATTAACATTCCTAAAAACATTCCCAAGGTTTGCAACGAGTTGCAGAATATACCCAGAGACTCTGAAAGGTCTGAAGAATGCTTCTCAGGCTTATGAAAGGGGAAGGTTAGATTCTTATGGTTCACCTTCTAGGCATTTTGGAAAAAACAAATTCTAGAATAACATTTTGTAGATTGGACACAAAACTGGCTAATGTCCTCCAGGACAATAAAATCATGACTCTTCTCTACCAAACAGAAATCTCACAGTAACATGCAACCTCCCCACTCTGTGTAATATCTCTCCTTTTAGACTCTTCTCTCTGTTCTCTTCACAAGGCTGACAAGTTTCATCAGTTCCCTGTTACTAGACAATACTGATAATTGCAATTGGAATGAACCACAGATCAGGTTTTCCAAAACACTGGTTTCCAAACCTCCTTTAAACAGGAGAACCAATTTTTCAAATGAATTCTATGCTAATATTAAAGTGATAAAATGGATAACAGTTATCTGAACCGTTGGCACCATTATGCTTCTTAGGAAAGGGCAGACAGTTGATCCTATCTGCCAATTGCATATTTCTTAATTTATGTACTTGCTAAAACCTGTTTGTTACCCTCGCCCCTGCCAATCGATACTTGCCGTACTTTTGCTGTTATTCACAGACATCTGCAGAGCAGCAAAAAGTTAATTCATTTAACATATATGTTTCCAGCTGGGACCGAACAAGGTGATGCTCTGTCTTCTTCCTTTGGCCCTTCTGTTGTCATCAAGTGTGCTTTTGGAGGTCTATTTAGTGCCACTTTTTATTTTTTTGCATTTTTGTGCCTTTCGTTGGTAATTTTGCTGTTTAAAACAGCTCCAAAGCACAGTACTGAAGTTTTGTCTATTGTTCCTAAGTGCCTTACAGAGAAAATTTATAATATTCAGCCTAGCATGAGTTACAGTGGTGTTGACCACGCTTCTAGTCATTAATGAATCATTAATGAATCAACAATATTTCTTAAATAAGGCATCTTTAAATAGAAAAACACATGAAACAAAGTTATGTATTGACTGATTGACAAAGGAGTTGTGAGCCGCGCCTCACTGGAGCCTGAGCCCGTATTTCCCATCAGAGCAGGGGCTCAGTATTCTCTACTTCAGTGTTTGTTGTGATTTGATAGTTCACAACCACCAGGAATAACAAAATTCAAATACATATTTGGGAAAATGTCTGAATAATGGCTTAAGTTATGTGATGAAACTGCAGGGGCCTGGGCAGAAATTAGCTGGTTTCTATAGGGATGGAATAGAAAAGGCACTGGCACCCCACTCCAGTGTTCTTGCCTGGAAAATCCCATGGACAGAGGAGCCTGGCGGGCTACAGTCCATGGGGTGGTAAAGAGTCAGACACAACTGAAAGACTGAGCACAGCGCACACAGCATCTCTCCTTACGTGGCTTTTCATGAGGATCACAGGATTGTGCCCACAGCATGGTTGGAGAATCCAGGACTGGGCTGGGGTGGGAAGGCTGCATGCCTTGTGGTTAAGTGCAGCTGTATATTTGGTAGTAGCCGAGCCGAACCCTTCACTTGTCTTCCTGCTTCCCTGTGGAATTCTGCTGGCAGTCAGGCTCCCCACTGACCTGGCTTCTTTCCTGGAGGATAGAGCTTTTAATCAAATGAAACCAGCCTCTTGAACACTCCAGCAAAGCTCAAGCAGCCGGTGATTTCCCCTGACTCCACACACAAGCCAGCAATGCTCCTGCCACCTGAGCCCCTGGATCTTTCAGTGACAGGGGTGGGGGGTGGGGTTGGGAGATGGGGGTAGAGTGCTGAGGAGGAAAACTTGCTCTGTTGACAGACTCTTTTCATCGGAGAGGCGGTAGGGGTGGGGGAAGGCTGAGAAACAGACAGACGTGGCTGCTGCTCCCGGCCCACCTAGGGTTCAAGAGCACAGGCTTTGCAGAGCAGACCTTAGCTCTCCTGGCTCACCTGGTCTCTTGGCTTTTGCTCTGGAGTCTGGGATCCAATGACCCAACCTCTTTACGCCATCCCCTGAGCACAGAGGGTTCACTGACTGTAATTATATACCCACATCACAAACATCTTTTCATTCCCTTTATCTCATGCATTTTCCTTTCCTGATTTTGTCAAGACTGATACCTATATTCCCTTTTTAGGCTATGGGCCAACATATCAGAGGTTATAAAGCTCTGTAACAGGGAAATTTTACTTGCTCCACATAAATGTGTTGGATGGTGGTGGTAACATGTTTTAAAAAGATTATTATTCAAAATGTGGGACTGGGATGCCAGGAGCTGTAAATCTTCCTACAGACTTTGAGAAAGTTACCGTGCTGGTACTTTTTAATAACATGAACTAAAGAGACAGAACAGTCAACTATTTGATCAGTTCTGTAAAATATCTATTAGGCCATTCGTTTGACTCAGAAGACTATTTAATTCAGGCACAAGAGTCTAGCTAGTAGACCAAATGTACGCAGACTGGAAGGGACCCAGGTTCTTAAAATCTACGTGTAGTCTAGTTACAAGATCTTACAGTAAGATGTGAATGTCTCATTCCTCTTCTATCCCTACCCTATCCAGCTCTGTGTATGTCCTGCAGCCCAGTGGCCTGGTGACCAGTGTAATCCAATCAGCTTCTCATCTGTAGAGAAGTAGTAGGTTGGAAGGCCAGACTCTGCGGGGCCAGGCTCAGGGCCCTTCAGTCCATCATCCTGCTTTGACAGAGATTCAGTTTTCATGGATCCTATCTGGTTGATTAGGTTCTGGACAAGGCAGATGAAGGCCCCTGTGGGATTCTTCACTGTCTTCTGTCAAACACACTTTGTTTTTAATCAGAACTGCTCGCCTAGTAAAGACTCATTAAGCACATGCTGTTGCCAAGCTCTGTGTGGTCCAGAGTGGCCCATCCACTCCTGGATCAGGCTCGCTCTGCCGCGTGCCCGAGCAGCTACAGGGCCAGGTTCATTGAAGAGATCTGGTCTTTGGTATTCTGGTCTGAAGCAAAGGTATGTTTTCTGGAACTCAGTGGTGACACCAGAGCTACTTCCTAACAAGGAAGAATAAGCCCTCCTCCCTCCCTGCATGACCCATCAGGAACACTGACCTTGAATCATCAAACTTTTATTCGACTTAAGGTCACTCTTCATCATGAATGCAATTTCCAGCCTGCCTGCCAACCACCTCCAACCAGCTGCCTCCAACCACTGTCAGACTCCTCTTCCTTAACCATGGCTGTGACCCGTGCTCCTCCCCTGCTCTAAAAGCTTCCAGGGGTCCCCCTGCCTGCTGAGCAAAGAAAACACAGCTCAGCCTGTCACTTCAGCCCCGCAATGTGGCCTTAGCCTGCTTTCTTCACACCCATCTCCCAGTGTCTTTCCTGAAGGTTCCTTCAGTTCTCTGTAGGATGCCCAGCACATGCCTCATACACCCTTTCTCCTGTGTTTTTGCTCATAAATGACTTTTTCCATACTGGGACAGTTCCCACACTTTCCTCCTGCCCCATAAAAATCCTCCCCATTCTTTAAGAACTAGTTCTTTCTCTAACTAATTCTTTTTTTTTTTTAAACTTTACAATATTGTATTGGTTTTGTCATATATCAACATGAATCCGCCACAGATATACACGTGTTCCCCGTCCTGAACCCTCCTCCCTCCTCCCTCCCCGTACCATCCCTCTGGGTCATCCCAGTGCACCAGCCACAAGCATCCAGTATTGTGCATCGAACCTGGACTGGCGACTCGTTTCATATATGATATTATACATGTTTCAATGCCATTCTCCCAAATCATCCCACCCTCTCCCTCTGCCTAGACCACAGCAACATCTTTCATTGTTTTGACTTCACTAAGTCTGTTATATGCATTCTTTTGGTGCTCCTGGTTCTTTCCAAACTTATCCCATCAATAAGAAATTGGTGAGTGGGCACTGGCAACTGTAGGGCCATGGCAATGGAATGCTCTGGAGGCTGCTCCCCTTCTCCTTTTTATAGGGCAGGCGTGGTCTGGAGTAGGGAGTGGAAGAAGAATAGGAGACTTCTCAAGGGGAGAGATACCTGGCGTTTATCCTAAGACAGAAGAACGTTTCTAACTGGCAAGTGTTTATTTAGTAAATGGAATCCTTCACTGTTTTCTATCATATATGCTTTCTTTTCTAAAGCAAAGGGCCTAATATTACCTCCTCTGTATGTAAAGCGGACACCATTAATCTTCCTCTGAGCCCCTCTGGGAGCTGCTTCTGCCCCACGTTGTGAGCAGTGTGGTCACGGACCTCACGGAGCCATTCTCACTCTTACCCAGGTGTCCTCAGCAGCAGGGTTCCATTATTACGGCACAGCCAGCCAGCATCTGGAGACTGTGCTGTGGGACGTGAACCAGACTGACTGCTCATTCCTGACTCAAGCCTATGACCTTGGCTTCATCAATACACTAGCCTGAATGAATGAGCCAGGCAGCCACAGAGCACTGTGGCATTGATATAAGATAATGCCTTCATATATTATGAAGAGAGAGTCTGTTCTTCTTAATACCAAGGCATGAGAAAGCCTCTTGAGTTGAATTCCAACAATCTGCCAGCTAAGATAAAAGGAGCCCTTGACTACAAATTTCAATGCTTGCTCTCTGATCCTCTATTAATTCTTCATATGACTGGGAAAGTGCTTTGTTCTTAGTGGTGGTTTCCTCATCAGTAACTAAAGGGTTTTGTTTTGTTTTTTTTTTTTAAATAATCTCTTGGGCCTTTTTAAGCTCTAAAATTCTATAAATATGAATCTTTTTGGTGCCCAAGACTGAACCAAATGACCTTCCAATATCGTGACCCCTGAGACTTGCTGCAATGGCTACTGCAGAGAAGAACATGCATTTGTGGAAATCTATACCAATATTTTTGTTGCTTTGAAATAGTGCTTACAGTTTTTCTCTGCTTGAAGTTTAAAGCTTGTTTGTTTGTCTGTTTAACCTGAAATGATAAAGTTTTCAGCTCTATAGTTATCAGTCAAGATTCTTGATTGCAAGTAACAGAAATCAAGTCTGGTTAACTTAATATGAAAAGGAATCCATTGGAAGATTCTTTGAGATCTCATATTTATCTCTGTTTAAGCAATGGATATGAACTTGGGCAAACTCCAGGATATGGTGGGGGACAGGGAGGCCTTGGCATGCTGCAGTCCATGGGGTCGCAAAGAGTCAGACACAGCTTGGTGAATGAACAACAACAACAAATCATCTCTGTGAACTGAGAACCAGGAGGACAAAAAGGGCATGCAGTGAAGAGGCTGGTCTGTTTCTGATGTTTGGCCATTACAGATCCCCACCCTTCTTCCCTGCTGGCTCTATCTCTGGGCAACCAAGTTAAGAAGACTCATGGGTGATTTTCCTAGTGTGTCACTGTAAAGAATCTGCCTGGCAATGCAGGAGACACAGGTTCAATCTCTGATCTGAGAAGATCCCACATGCCGTGGGGCAACGAAGCCCATTTGCCACAACTATTGAGCCTGTGATCTAGAGTCTAGGAGCTACAACTACTCAACTCACATGCCCTAGAGTCTATACTCCACAGCAAGAAAAACCACCAAAATGTGAAGCCCATGTACCACAACTGGAGAGTTGCCCCTGCTCAACACAACTAGAGAAAAACCCACGCGGTAATGAAGACACAGCACAGTTCAGTTCCGTTCAGCTCAGTCACTCAGTCATGTCTGACTCTTTGCGACCCCATGGACTGCAGCACGCCAGGCCTCCCTGTCTGTCACTAACTCCCAGAGTTTACTCAAACTCATGTCCATTGAATCTGTGATGCCATCCAACCATCTCATCCTCTGTTGTCCCCTTCTCCTCTCGCCTTCAATCTTTGCCAGCATCAGGGTCCTTTCAAATGAGTCAGCTCTTTGCCTCAGGTGGCCAAAGTGTTGGAGTTTCAGCTTCAACATCAGTCCTTCCAGTGAACATTCGGGACTGATTTCCTTTAGGATGGACAGGTTGGATCTCCTTGCAGTCCAAGGGACTCTCGAGAATCTTCTCCAACACCACAGTTCAAAAGCATCAATTCTTCGGTGCTCAGTTTTCTTTATAGTCCAATTCTCACATCCATACATGACTACTGGAGAAACCATAGCCTTGACTAGACACAAGCACAGTCAAAAATAAATTAAAAGATAAAAAAATAATAAATAAAAAAGAAGACCCATGGGTGTTGTTACCCTCTGCTGACAACCAGGAATCTCAAACTGAGTACTGAGTACTGACCGAGTACTGAGCCTCTAACTCAGTACTCGGTCCCAACCCCTCCACTCCTTACCCACAATAAGACCCCATCCTAGTTGCCTTGTCATCAAACCCAGAATAAGCCTTTCTCTTTCTTCATATCTGGGAGGCTATGACTCAGTGCTGACTTCTAATAATACTGTGGAAACTGCATGCCAGTAACCTTTTCATATTATCCCAATTTCATGATGCTGACTCACAAATTTAATAACTTTTAATCTGTAAAAGCAAAAATGTAAGAAAAGTTTAATTGTGCCAACCTGACTTTTGAAGCCTAGTCCACAGTTACAGGGAATGAGACAAAATCAGGTAAGACTTAGAGGATAGTGTTCGTTTCCCCTTTCCCCTTGTTCTGACTGTAGGTGTCTTTGTTTTAGAAAGAGAACTTAATCCTCCAAAGGACTCCCTTACTTCTCCTTTGCTTAGTTGGGTCTAACGAGGTGGTACTTCTCTGACTCTTGGCAACCTTGTACTTCCTTTCTTACCTGGAACCACAATAGAATATGGATACTGTTTCACTTAGGGTATGTGTTGAATGTGTGGCAGGGAGCCAGCCGAACTGTCACATGATGGGAGAAATAAGCCGTATTATTTTGGTTGGGTTCATAGCAAATCTGGTTAGAGTGGGAGTCTGCAAATGGAGACAGGAAATGGTAATGTAATGGAAAACATATTTGTATAAATGCTTATAATTTCCCAGATCATTAGGGGAGTGAAAAAAAAATACTTGTATTCTGTTGGGATCTTTGGTGCTATCAGGAGTCCCTATTCTCCTTCCCCTGCTTTTGAACAAACTTCATCAAACACCTCATCAGGTTGGTATCTCCAGAGGCCTGAGAGGTGTAGGGGAGGCTGGAAAGAGATCCTGGGGCCTACAGTCACACAGGAAAGAGCCTGGCCCAGGTTGGAAGCACTTGCTGTGTCAATCCAGCAGGCAAGGCCTTGGAGGAAGTGTGGACGTTCTGTGAGGAGAGAGAAAATTGCCAGTGCCTTTGCTTGGCATAGGTTTTCCTTTCTAAGTTTTAGCAACAGGTACTAAGACCATCTGTCCTTTGGCTTCCTGTGGACAGTTCAGGCCTTAACTGTTTCTCATTTCTCCAAATCCCAGTGGCCTGACCTGGTAAAGGAGTCCCCCCAAAGCAGGCCCTTGACCATCCCAGTCACTGCACTCGCTCTGCCCTGCCCAGCAAACAAGGGCCCCTTGGCCAGACATCTCCAGACACCTGGGTTGGAAGTAAAATTTTTTGAGAACACAGCTGTGGCCAATCATACATGGTGCTTTCGTCCTACAGCAACAGAGCTGAATATTGTAGGGCCACAAAGCCAGAAATATTCACTATCTGGCCCTTTACAGAGATAATATTCCCACCCATGACTCACACTCTGCTCACATCAATCTGCCTACCTTTTCCTGAAGAGATGATGCTCATCTCTGGCCTCGGTTTCCCTAGGAGAGGCTTCCTTAGTTTGTCCACATGGCTAACTCTTCCTTCTCCCATAAGGCTCAGTGCAGGCATCAGTTGCTCCAAAGAGGTTCCTGTGACCCCAGAATGAAATAAACATCCATGAGGGATGAGGATTACATATGATTAATACTTTCAGGACATGAACACACTGTCTGATACAAAGCAGGTACTTAATAAGTGGGCTGGATTTGTGCACTTGATATCCATGGTTCCGTCGTGCTGCCATCAGGAGCACACAAGTAATGGCCAATGGTGTAGAAATGGTTTGCTGAGAAGCTTAATGGAAAATGCACTGGGGCTTCAAGACTGAATAAACTTGCTGTCAAGCAAAATGAACTGCTAGGTCTGTCTCATCCAAGGGAGTTGGATGAGATGAGATCTGTCTCAGATCTCATCCAAGGGAGTTGAGTCAAGAAGCCAGAATTCTTTTTGTTTTAACTGTCACAACCCCTCAATAAGAACCTCATGTGCTCCATGATAGAAAGGCCTCAGGGCCATTGACAGAAATGTGCCATGCTCCCTCTTCATGAACGCCAAAGACAAGTTCTCTCTCAGGTTTTTCCAAAACAGTTCTGATTCTGAGATCCTATTAGATGCCACCTGCCTTAAAAAAAAGACCTGCTCTGTCTTAAAATCCTGCAAAGAAACCCATTTTGGGTTGGATTGCCAGAAATACAGGTAATTTGAAAAACTGCTTTCATGAACCATTTACACGGAAATGTCTAGGTGTGGACTTCTTGGTGTAGAACAACTGAGCATTTCCATATAAATATGCATGAGTCTAATTTACTAGAGTGCTAAGTGATTAGAAAGATGGCCCTTAGCTAAACAGTACCTTGTACTACAGTGTACAATGACAGGATGTTAGTTCATTTTTATCGTAAAATCAGGTTAAATGATGGTCTGTGCTTAGTTACTCAGTCATGTCTGGCTCTTTGTGACCCTATGGACTGTAGCACGCCAGGCTCCTCTGTCCATGGGGATTCTCCAGACTGGAATAGTGGAGTGGATAGCTGTTCCCTTCTCCAGGGGATCTTCCCAACCAGGGATTGAACCCAGGTCTCCTGCATTGCAGACAGATTCTTTACCAGCTGAGCTACCAGGGAAACCATAAAATGATGGTCTAGTAAAGGACAAAATAAGAGATGAGAATTCATGAGTTAATATAGAAGGTGATACTGGAAGAAGTTAGACACAGTCATTCCTTTTGTCACAGACTTGTGAGCCAATCAGAGTATACCTTGGGATGTTTGCATAAGACTAATTTAGATTTAGCTTTTAAAGGAACTGTCATATTTGATATGAAATATGATCTTGTCCAAGTAAGGAAGTAAGTGCCCTCACTCCGGGTTAAAATCCAGCAGGCAGGGTTTGATTTCTCCAGTCCTGTTGACTGCCAACTATGCAGGCATTAAATATCTGTAATGTGACCCTACCCAGACCTTTTTATTCCCTTCCCTTCCTCCCCTTCCTTCTCCCCTTCTCCTCCCTCTCCCGACTCCTCCTTCTTCTTTGCCACTTCAGACACAATGAATGCTAAAACTAGAAGACGATGTACAGTTTGTCTAATTCAATGCTTTCATTTTACAGATGAAGAAAACAAGATTCACTGTCAGAGATCCAGAATACATTCCAAGGATAAGACTTGGACTTACATGCCCTGGCTTCTGACCTGATATCTTCTTTATGACATCATGTCCCTGTCAAAAGTGGGTAGAAAAATTAAGAAGATGAAAATTGCATCAGTCAGACTTACTGATTTAAACAATAGGAAAATATGTGATTGGTCAGGGGATAAATTAATTCATTGACAGTACCTCCTGACTAGGGCTTTCCTGGTGGCTCAGCAGTAAAGAATCTGCCTGCAATGCAGGAGATTTGGATTCGATCCCTGGGTCAGGAAGATCCCCTCGAGAAAGAAATGGCAACCCACTCCAATATTCTTGCTTGGAGATCCATGGACAGAGGAGCCTGGAAGGCTGTAGGCCATGGGGTTGCAAAGGAGTTGGACACAACCTAGCAACTGAACAACAACAATGACACCTCGGGATTACCTCAGGATAAGAGTTGGGAAAAAATGCATATTTTAATTGTCCATGAAGACTAGCTAATAGTCATTTAGCTCAAATGTGCCCCTTAACATTTGCAGGTGCCGAATAAGCAGGCATCATTTTTGATATGAAAGGCAGTCCATGAAAATGCATGACCACTGATAATTAAGATAATGGGACATTTTTATATACTGATTTGAAGTTCAAGGATTTCTGAACCCTTTAAAAAATGAAAGAAGCCCAACAGAATTTATCTTACTGTATTTCAATATAATGCAGTATCAGAAGAACCATTGACTTCCATTGCTGCTTTTTTTTTTTAATTAGTGGAAAACTTTAATTTTAAAAAATCATTAGCTATACATATTCTCAAGAGGGTTCCACAGAAAGAAACACCACTAACAGGATTCTCTTCCAACAACCTGCATCTCTTAAAAATCACATGTAATTTTCTAAAAATCCTGATAGCTTGTGCCCTGGTTTGCAACATGCCATATTTGAATTTGACTAATCATTGTCACTGGTGGGTCATCCACTGAACCCATGGTGGCAGGAGTTAATGGGGCATCCTAGTGGGGATATCTGTGGTTGGAGGGACTGAATTTTTATCCATTGTTAAATAACTCATTGGCACCAACAAGACTCTGTATGTCCTACTGATGGTGGACCTTTTTTCTTCTTGTAATGCTACAGAACATTCTCAGTGTAATTTGTAACAAAGAGAGATACAGATAATGTCTCACACTCCATAATATTTAAATCATGGCAATAAAACTTGACAGAAAGGTCATAAGTTTGTCTTGACTATTTCCATAGCCATCTCAGTGCCTTCTTCCCGGAATAAAGCTTCCTTCATTAATATTCCTTTGGGTTTTAACAGATTTAACATTTCAGAGTATATCTGAGCCTGGGGCAACTCTTCTGTTCCTCATCTTTGTCCCCATCATTCTTAATTACCAAGAGTTTTAATATCTTGTTTCAAAGTCACATCACTGTTATTTTTATTGGTTCTTGATCTGCTGCAGGGGCCTACAGACAGTCTTACACAAAGCATTTGTTCTAATATCTAGTTTGGTTCTCCCATTTATTATTTGCCTGATTTGGGGTAGGTCATTCTACCCCTCTGAGCTTTTCAATGAAGAAGTAAGAGAGCTGACTTAGATTATTTCCAAATTTTGGTCTAGGAGTCAAAACCTTATGTATTCATTGATATGTTGTATGTTTTTATTATAATTCTAAGTTACAGGTAAACTACTTTAAGGGGACTTGGGGTGGGGGAGGGGCATGAGGGATAAAACTGGAAAAAGATAAAGCAAAATGACAAAATCCATGATGGAGATTGAATTTGGAAGGAGAACAAAATGGAATTTTCTGTATCAGTCAGCATTTGGAAGAGGTATTTGGAGATGCTCCAGAAAGGCTGGGAGCTGCCAACAGCACACAAAGCCAGCAGCTGCCTTCTCAGTTGAAGTCCTGTCCTGGTCCCCCTTCCTCGCTCCTCTTGTCCTGTTTTTCTCCCAAGTTTAAACAGGTGAAAGAAAGTGAGAGGATATAAATGGATAGTAATAAATTGGGGGTGGGAGAGGCTATAGTGAAGCATTATGGGAGTAAAATCATCCCCCCCACCCCAGTTTTATGCACAAAGAAAAATACCATAACAGAAAGGTCCTGGCCCTCAGAGCTATTTCAAGACTTTGGCAGCTGACCCATAGGAAGGGTGGTCTGGTTTCCACAGATTCCACACAACAGACAATCTTGTATAAATATCTCATGCAGTTCCTGTCTCTGTAACAGCCACTGCCTTGATGACAGAGTTTGATTGAATGCTTTTTCTAATACAGGCAGGTAAGGAAGAGAGAGCTGTAAGAGTCTTTGTCCTTTATCACATAGAAGCCTCACTAACCCCTTTCACATCCCCACCTCAAACATCCAAGCCAGCTGAACAAAGCCATCCCACCTCCCACACAACATACCCAAACAACATAAAACAGAACACCCAAGTCCATGTCAAAGAAAAGATCATCCCATGACACCTCTCCTTCCCAACTTTGTAAATTCAACACACTTTCACAGCAAAATGTGAGCTCTCACTGGGCTGAGAGCTGAGGAGTCTCAGTTGTTGCAGCATGGCTCTTGTTGTGAGCTCATGGCATCCACCTGGATGGGCTCCTGCAGACCTGCATAACAATACAGATGGGCTGATGGAGCCCTTGTAACAACACTTGGGAGAAACTGCTAGGTTTGCTCCAAGACTCTCTCTGCCTAACTTGTCAACCACTTTTAGGCAACACGGGCCATTTGGCCTAGCCAGTTCTCCTTGCCACCATCTCCTGGACTGAACTCAGCTAATTCTCTGTGCTACAATACTGCTGTTTCCTCAGCCTAGATATTTAATGTTAAGACTAAATATTGATGAACTTTGGTAGTGCACTGTGATGATGTAGAAGGGTAGGATGAGGGGGTGGGTGGGAAGGAGGCACAAGAGGGAGGAGATATATGTATACATACAGCTGATTCCCTTCATTGTACAGCACAAACTAACACAACATTGTAAAGCAATTCTATCTCAATTTAAAAAAAAAAAAAAAAAAAGATGTGAGCTCTCATTCTCCTTCTAGGCCCAGTAGGCTTCAAATGGGATTCCTAGTCACAAAGGCATTTTAACAAAATGTTATTAAATAGACAATCTTGATATCCTATGTATTTTTACCCATAATAGGTTATCAAGTGCAGGATAGTGCCTAATTCTGATTCACCTCTGGAAAGAAGAAAACCAGGAATCTTTGACTTAATTTGTGGCAGAATGATTTTGATTATACATGACAAGAATTTCCTGTCCAAATGATTAATTAGAAGCTGAAATAGCTCACTGAAGATTGTCAGTCCTTGTTCTTTCTCTGGAGATGTTTCAGTGAAGAATAATCACCCACCCACTCCTCTGCCTGAAAGCAAGTCATTCTGCTGGAATCTGTGGGTTAGCAACTATGTTGTCATCCCCATAGGCCTCCCCACAGTAGGTGCTGTGGTTGACCACCACTGGACCACACAACCACACAGTGGGTCTGCACCTGGAACCTGCCAGAGCCACTGGCAGAATCTTCATCTTTCAGGAAACAGTAGGGAAAGAAAGAGTGGCACACAGGAGATAGTGTTTTCCTCTTGGAGTCTTACTTAGCTTAGAAGAAAATCCATGGAGCAAGACCATGCTTATTTGTATCAATTGATTGGGCAACAATATACTATGCAATATACAAGGCATGGTAAATAAAGACAACAAATAATACAACACGGTTCTGTCGGGGGTGTGTGTGATCTCCTTGGTTCTGTCTCGTCGCAGCAAAAATTTGAAGCGACAGACAGACCGATGTTACAGCTCCGTTTAAACTGCGGACCAACTTGTCTAAATTTTGTGCACCTATGAATCCATTCTTATTCCAATGAACCTGCTGTGTGTACTGCATGGGTTTTAAAAAATCTTTTACTTGTTTGCACTATGCAGATCATATTGCAAAAATTACTTTGCTTATTTCAGGATGCATAGTTATTAATAAATGTGTCGTGATGCCTGTATTATTAAAAAAAAAAAAAAAAAACTGCAGACCAGTGTTACAGTTTGGTTACAGCTCAGTTTTATTTGGCAAGCAAAGGAAAATGCATCCTTGAGACGTGAGGGCGGGCCAACCCAAAAGAAGCGAAGAGAAGAGTGAGACTCAATTTTGGCTCCTCTTTTTATGTTTTTTTCTCCTCCCCCCTGAGCTTGCCCTATGTAAATTGGGCTAGCCAGGAGGGCTGTTTGCTTCACTTGAGGTTCTCATTCCTGTCCTCAGACCTTCCTTGGTTCTATTTTTGCAGGCTTTTCCCTTTCTTTGTCTTATAGCTACTGCTATCTTGGACTTCTTTTTCCTATTCTACCTACCTAACAGTTCCTCCCTGCCTTCAAAGATCATACACAATTGTAAAACTAAGACCAAAGGCAAAAATTAGCTTATGATAAGGGGAAAAGGATTAGAACTAGAACTAAACTGAGGGAAAGTGCTTTACAGATGAGAGGAGGAGGAGTAAGCAGTCAAGAATCACTTCTCTTTAAGGCATATTTCAGAAGGACCTATCCATAGACAATGGTTCTCCTGGGTCTTTCCCCTCTTGCCTTTGGCTCTGGCTAAAGGAAAATGATTAATATTCTATACAGAAAAGTAATGGCTAAATTGTTTGCATCTTTGGGTCCACAATGTATGGTCAACTTGCTCTCTGTCTCTCTTTCTGTCTGTCTCTCTCTTCTATCTCTTTTTCTCTTCAAATCAGAATAATTACAGCTAAGAGTTTTGTGAACTTCCTAGCCTCTTTAAGGGCCATGGATGGGCAAGAATTCCAATAGAGGTAATGTTCAAAATAACTACAGTTGGTACATGAGCCTCCATCAATCAGAACAGATTTTTGCCAGGATACTGTCCAATCAGAATTGAAGCCAATGATGAGCATGCCTGGTTGTGAATAAATCTTGACCTTCTGCTCCTGGATCTTCATGTTAGATATATCTGTGATATGGTCCTGACAGAGTCTGCTTTTCTCTAACACCTAGGTTTGCACCGAATGTGTTATTTAATAAGATTAATAAGGTTGATTTACTCCCTCATTAAAGAGAGAGGCACACCAATAAGAAAGTTGGTTGTGAAGTTCCTCTATCCCTCTGTCCTC
Organism: Bos grunniens; assembly: GCF_055505025.1. NCBI lineage: Eukaryota > Metazoa > Chordata > Mammalia > Artiodactyla > Bovidae > Bos > Bos grunniens. The sequence goes on along the minus strand of NC_141191.1, from coordinate 26,293,709 downwards.
CGCTGGATCCCACCCCATCACTGAGGCTTCCAGGCTTCAGGAAAGTTGCTGCTGCTGCTGCTAAGTCGCTTCAGTCATGTCCGACTCTGTGCGACCCCATAGACGGAAGCCCACCAGGCTTCCCGTCCCTGGGATTCTCCAGGCAAGAACACTGGAGTGGGTTGCCATTTCCTTCTCCAATGCATGAAAGGGAAAAGTGAAAGGGAAGTCGCTCAGTCGTGTCTGACCCTTAGCGACCCCATGGACTGCAGCCCACCAGGCTCCTCTGCCCATGGGATTCTCCAGGCAAGAGTACTGGAGTGGGCTGCCATTGCCTTCTCTGTCAGGAAAGTTGAGGGGGTCACTTAATAAGATCTTCCATTTTATTTTCCACAAACAAAAGAATCTGAGTTCATCAGAGCCCATCTTGACAAACTCCTCCCAAGTGAGCAGATAACTAAAGGATTTCAAGATGCTTTAGCCCTTCGGTATAATCAGATTCCCCCATGCAAAGAGGGCCCATCTCCTTAATCATCCCCTCACAGTGTAAATTCTGTAAATGAGTTGTGCAGAAGTGTAGAACTGGTCTGCCAAAGCATTTACATGGTCCCAGACAGGAATGCATTAATGAGGGGTGCTGTGGTCTGTTCTGCTCTGTGATAATTCTCTCTGCATGGACCCTGCTGCCTGCTGGAAGGAGAGCTCTGGAAGGTAACTTGTCTCTTTTATAACTATAACCAGCAGGGAAGCTTAGAGGCATACCTTGTAATTTGGGTGCTTTGAACAATGAATGACACAGTTTCTCCTCTCTCTTTCTGTAGCATAACTAAAAAGTGCAAGCTTATTAATAAGGATTACATATCGCTTTTCTTTATTCCCACACTTTTGAAAAGAGAATTGCAGTTTGTGCCTTCCACATCTCTTTCACAACCTGCAACCAATTTCACATATAATCTGTGTTAAATGAAACGTGTTACTATGTTATTTACTTAATAACCTTGCTGTACTCTGCAAACATAGTCAATCACAGCTAATTCCTACCAAGAGCAGCTTCTCTGAAGTACCCATTGCTATGCACACACTACATACATAATTTAACTCTATTCAATTAATATAATACACACACAGTTTCATTGGTACCAATCAAATCTCCATATGGCTTATAAGGTCTGAGCTTGCCATTCACTCTGTATGTGAACTTATATTTATTCTATCTGGTATTGGAGCTAAGGGTTGTGACTTTCTATTCTGAGGCTGAAAGAAAGAGGTATTTGGGAATAGAAAACAAAATTATACTCTGTGCTCACTGTGATAACTAAACTCAAATAGATATCATAGAGGCCAAAGCAATTCTATTTTGGATGCTTAAAATAACTAATTAAGCTTCAAAAACATTTAGCTAACCTATAAAGACAGCTTTTAAAAAAAGAATGAAAATGATTATGCAAAATTTCCAAATACTTTGTATTGTCTTTAAATGAAGCTAAAAGGGTAGATATCTTTAATATTAGGTACCTACACTTTTCACTTTCATGCATTGGAGAAGGAAATGGCAACCCACTCCAATGTTCTTGCGTGGAGAATCCCAGGGACGGCGGAGCCTGGTGGGCTGCTGTCTATGGGGGCGCACAGAGTCAGGCACGACTGAAGTGACTTAGCAGCAGCAGCAGCAGCAATGACAAAATACTACTGTGACATATAAAATGTTTATTATGATTTGTTTATAAATGCATTGGTGACACGTTTAAAATGCATCAGACGATCCCTTTTTCTTTCTTTCTTTTTTTTAATGGTAGTTTGAGCATCTTATTCAGGTACTCTGGGATGTTTTATTTCTTGTATCTAACTGGAACTTTTCAAAGAGGTCATAAAGAATTTTGCAACTATATTTGGTGGCAAACAGGATCAAGGCTAGTGTTCAAATGGAAAGGTAAATAAGTTATTTTTCCAAAGGTACTGGGAATGGCAGAACTAGGAGTAAGACTTTTCATTACATAGTTTAAGTGCCTGATGGGTTGATTTATTTCCAGTCAATTTTGTTTCTGTTGTAATGATGATTTTGTATTATTTTCATAATAAAAATAATACAAACAAAACAAAACCCTTATTTCTATTTTGTGACATCCATCAGCAAATTTTATTCTGCCTGTTAAATATTCCTTGAGTGTAGATATGCTCAGCACTATGTGAAAAGGTGGAAGAAACAGCCTCATTTGGCTCCAAGAATCCACTCTTTGCATGTTCTTCCAAACCTGCTACTTAGCTTATAAAGTTAGCACAGATTTTACAAGATAAGGTGTTATTTTACAATGAAAACTTATTATCTTAAAATCACATATGATAAATATTGCCAAAAAATTTCAAGCAAGACTATGGTCATTTGGTTATAATAGACAACACTAACCTTTAACTGTAAATACATGTATGAAGATATGAGTCAAGGTCATGTGAAAAAAAGCAGTGACCGTTGGAAATCTTCCTCACCTCCCACTCCTCTTATGGCTGAGTTCACCCAGGCAGACTGGCTGAGATGATGAACAAAACTGCTGAATAGGAATACTTGGCATACATGTATGTCTTATAATTTCCTTCTAATTTGTGTAAATTGTGGTTCTATCAATAGAATATGACTGCACACAACACTTCACAATATAGTGGAATTATATTTTATATGTATTTTTATGTTAATATATAATTTATGTTAATAAATATGTAATGTTTATTATGTTAAAAATATATATTTTATGTTAATTACTGGCTCTAACTCTTTAAAGAATTAACCCATAATGGCCCATCGGTTATATTATCAATTTATAGAACTTTTCTAATAAATAGACGTAAAGGTTTAGGCAGTAAGTAAAAGATATTTTACTAAAAAGTGAAGCTAAATTAAAGGAGTCAGTGTGAGACAATTAGTGCCTGAACTAGGAACCAAGCAGTAGAAAACTAAAGGGTTGATGGTAGAGATACTGTAGAACAATCTCCTAGGCTTGGTGACTGAGACAGAGACTGGTGACTTGGCAGAGAAGGAGAAATAAGAGGGAAGGGAGGATATAACATGAGCCCCAGGGCCTTCCTAGTAGCTCAGATAGTAAAGCATCTGCCTGCAATGCAGGAGACGTAGGTTCGATCCTTGGGTTAGGAAGATCCCCTGGAGAAGGAAATGGAAACCCACTCCAGTATCCCTGCCTGGAAAATTCCATGGACAGAAGAGCCTGGCAGGCTACAGTCCATGGGTTTGCAAAGAGTCAGACATGACTGAGCGACTAAAACACACACACCAAGTTTTAAAAATCTGTGTGACTGTCACTGGCAAAAGCCCAGAGTTTATGTGGTTTTTGTGAAGAAAATCTATGACTGTGGTTTATCTGTACAGAATTTCACATAATGGGATAAAAGGAACACCCTTATAGACAGGTAGAATTGCATATAAAATCTGTCATCAACTATTTACTGATATGAAGTACTGATAAGTCATTTCTTGCTGGCATTGGCCTCAGAGAACATCAGGGCATGGAGTGTGCCTACATCAAACTCTCAATGGAGGGCAGACATCACAAGGCACTCTCCTCTACACACACACACACACACACACACACACACACACACTTCTTTTCTGAACACTGAAGAGCTATTATACTCACTACGCTCCATTCTGTCCCCATTCAAGACCACATGGTATGGTACTTGATGACATTCCTGGCAATTTGAGAATTCCTCATGGCTTCCATGGGGCCATCAGAAGTCATCCCACTGCCCTCTGTCACCTCTAGATGTTTCCACCTTCCAGGAAGTCTTTGATGCTTCTTCTGTTGGGTTTATTTTTAGGTTCCCAGATTGGTATCCATTGGTGCCTGAATTTGACCAAACTCATGTTAAAAGGCCCCACAGGGTAGACTTTGACCTGATAGGAATGGGAAGCCATGTGACTGACTGCTCCAGACCAGCTCCTCTGAATTCAGCTTTGAGATGGAACGCCTCAGATGGGTGAAGGGGTGGTCTTATTGAAGGCCTGGATGAGGGTGACATATCTGCACTGGTAGTGCCTAGAGGCATCTCTGAATACTCTGACACATCCAAAAATGTCTTCCCCTGCCCATGCCTGTGAGATAACAGAATTATCTACTGAGGTCAAAGAGAGCCCGGGAAGCACAGTCCAGCTGGTACAGCCTTAGAGCAAAGAAGGCAGTGCCTGACTTCTTGACAATCAAATGAATATACCAGAATACCCTAAGGCTGGAGTATTATTATTATCCTTTCTTTAATGTCATTTGGTTTGAACATTTCCTCTCCTTTACTGTTATTGGCACATGGGGATTTAAACTTTCTCCCTGATCCTCATTTAACAAATTACATTGTGAATCAAGAGTAAGAGGAATAAATGAGAAGTAGTGAGTATTGAAGGATAGCTTTAACGATTCTCATGTTATCTATTGATGAAGAAGGATTACTTCTTTATATCTTGATTTGGGTAGTACATTTCCACTTGGGTCATAAAGAATAGGAGATTTTTGTTAATATAAAATACATTCAGAAATCTTTCTTGGCCCCTTCTCCTTTCCATTTGTTTTTGAACAGTTCAGTCCTAAAGCTATTAGGCAGGTGTCCATAGGCAGAGGAAAAAGAGGGGCCACAATATCCTAGAGTGGGGTGTCTAACCAAATAGAGACAGGGGCAAGCCAGTAAGGTAGTGGAGACCAAGAAGGTGAGGAGGCAGGGAGATAGGTGGTCCAGCACCAGATGTCAGAGCATAAATACAGTGAGAAGGGCATTCCCAAGGGCAAGGGGAACCTGGCATAGGGTGTCAGAGCCCAGGCAGAGAGAGGAGACTGTCTTCAGTGATGAGACAACAGCAGTGATGGAAATTGTGTACATGCAAGGAGATCTTAACATTACTGTTAAGAATAATGGGAGCCTGGTTTCTCACCATCAGAGAAAGACACTACAGATGTGGAAAGAAAGGGAAAAAATGAATCCAGTGGTACTGGCTTGGAATTAGAGGCATCAGGATGAATTCATAGTTTTCAATGTATGAGACAGGCATAGAAATTACCGTAGTGATAATTACATGTGTATATGTAGGTTCTCTAGCTCTGTCCACTGGGAATATCTAAGAACATGATACCCCTATGGCAATGAGCAACCCCTAGTGCCCAAATCTTGGCTTCAAGACACTATTTTAAAACAAGTAAGAGCTGATTCCAGTCAAACCAAGTACAAATTGAATTTGAAATAATTTGTTGTGCCAGGTAGCAAGGAAATACTGAGACAATGACAGGTCATGAAAGTAACACAGAGGCCAGCTTGAATAGGCTCCCACTGGTCACATAAGAGACAAATTGAGCATCAAAATAATCAATTATATAACAGGTTATAACAGATTGAATAAAATAAGAAATGAGTTCATATGAAGCAAATGTATAAATACACTGAAAGTTGGAGAAAGTTGGAGAAAGATCAGAACATTCACATGGTTTCAAAATCCTTACCCCTAAATACTAATTGAAGGCTTCCCAAGTGGTGCTAGTGGTAAAGAACCTGCTTGCCAATACAGGAAATGCAAGAGACAGGGTTCAATCCCTGGATCAGGAAGATCCCCTGGAAAAGGGCATGGCAACCCATTCCAGTATTTTCACCAGGAAAATCTCATAGACAGAAGGGCCTGGTGGGCTTCAGTCCACAGGGTCTCAGAGTCAGACACGACTGAAGCACCCTAGCACGTGTGCACACAAATACCAATTACAAAGGAGAAGAGAATAACTCTACATTGGAGAATCCTGGCAGATTCAGAGAAAGTTGTACTAATTTTATATTCGTGAGTCCTCTACTGAGTGTATAACTGCAAGGATAACAGTTCTCAAAGGGGGAAAAAAAAGCCCTGGGAATTCTTGATGTTAAGCATCCTATTTTCACAAGGCCAGGTTGACACAAGACTGAGGTATAGGGTGCAGAATTCAGGGAGGCCTCACTCTCAGAGGCATCCTATGCTTGTACAACCCTGAGAGTGGCAGAGAATCAGGACCTGAACACAAAGGCCAACTCCAGGGTCAGAGCTGGCGGCTGGATGAACAGAGGTTCACCTCAGCTCACCAGAGTCAGAGAGACTCAGTTAAAAGTTGAAGGCTGAGAAGAAACCAACAAAACAAAATAAAATGAAGCTTGAGGGACATGGTAGAGGGTTCAAGTGGAGGAACCAAATCTGTCATCCCTTGGAAGAGGTGAGTAAATGTTTGGGAAATGCAAGGCCCAGCCACAAAGAGTGAGAACAATGTTGAAACAAGAAGGCAAAAGGGAAAAGTGAAGAGAGCATGGGCTGCACTGCCCCAGGGATGTCCTGTGGGCAAGACTGAGACACCAGATACCTCTCTTTATGAAACTCGGTGACATCTGCATGGTTGCTTAGGCCTGAGCAGCATGACAAAATAGAGCAAAAAGACTCTTTAAGCCTCAATTTCCTCATTTGTAAAATAAAATTATGTCTTCCTTATCTGGCTGTTAGAATTAAAAAGGGTTATTGTTTTCAGCTTCTCCATTTTACAAGGTTCCCACCATTATGGTTCCCATGAAATGGGAGGATATGGGTCATGGAGGGGTGGAAACCATTTCTTCCCTTTTAAAAATTTCACCCAACATCTGTGTAGAAAGTCCTCAATCTCAGACAAAGGAATCAGCTCTGTGTATGTGTGCCCACTTGTGTTTTAACTTTAGCCCAATTAAATGCATATTCTGATGCTCCTGGTTAAGATTGAGGGAATTCTCCCTCCCTTTGGAATGTCCTCTCTTCCTTTTTTCTCTCTTCTCTAAAACTGTGAACTGCTTCAGCACAGAAACTCTCTTCTCCCCCAGCATGTAACACAGTGCATGACAAAAAGAAACACTTATTAAACACTTACAGAAAAAATGAAGAGAAGAAATCCAGGGTCCAGAAAGAAACCCATTCAAAAGCCTAAAGGTAAAAAAAAAAAAAAAAAATGAATTTTCCTAATGTAATCCATTTTATAACTAAGATTCACATTTCAATGTCTTCTGAGATTATTTTGCTTTCCCCTGCCCCCTTTCTTTTTTCACTTGGAAAGTTGTCATCTCTTTTCCCTAAATTTGTTCAGACAGTTGGCTCAGGCGGTTAAGAATCTGCTTGCAATGCGGGAGACCTGAGTCTGAAAGACCCCCTGGAGAAGGGAATGGCATCCCATTCCAGTAATCTTACCTGGAGAATTCCATGGACAGATGAGCCTGCTGGGCTCCAGTCCATAAGGTCAAAAAAAGTCAGCATGACTAGCTACTAACACTTTCACTTCTCTTTTTTCATTTGGAAAGTTGTCATTTCCTTTCCCTACATAGGTTTAGAACTCTCAGATTGGGTCAATAAATTAGAAGTGTTGCTGGATGTCTAAGATCTGTTACACACCTGTAGGGATAATGTGCCAGTGGAGAGAGTAAGGCTTTAGAGTTGGAATCCTAGATCTGCTGTTTACTTGCTATGAAATCCTGAACTAATCACTTAACCCAGCTGTGCCTCCATTTCTATAAGCAGATAGCTTAGGGGGTCCCCAGAGGAAGAGAGCCAGGAATGGTTTTCTTCACATAAGAGAAGCCATTTTGGCCTAAGCCATTTTGGAATCTAAGCCTGTTCACAATGGTCACCCTTGGACAGGTCTCAGAAAGCATTGATCTTAAGGGAACAAAGGAAAGCCAGAACAGAGCAAAGACAGTGCAGTGATACAGTGGAGTCCTATTTCCTCCTCAAGGGATATACTATACGTAATAATACATCTTTGAGTTCTGCAAGAACTAAGCCCCACCCCACGTCCCCACCCCCAGGTAGAGGACTGAATGATGGTATTAACTCTCCTGACTTCAATCAATCAAGACTTGGACTCTGCCAACCTTGGCCCCAATTTTATGGTGAATTCTCTGCTCAAGCCCTTTCGTGAATATGCAGGTACCCTTAGCTTAAAACTTCCCCAATTTTGCTGTTTGGGGAGACATTATTTGGGAAATATCCCTGGTAGTCTCCTTACTTGCTGCAAGTGACAATAAATCCTTCATTTTCCTGATCTTTGGCTTGTTTATGTCTATTAACTTGACACTCAATGAGATATGAACGCTATTTTTGGTAACATTTTCTCATTTCTAAAATGAGAATAACTGTTGCCTTATTGCGTGGTTAGAGTCAAACTAGACCCTGCAGTAGGTCTATGGTGACTCCATTTAAAGTACAAAAACTTCTCCCCACCCCAGTCCCTTTCTCTATTTTATTTTTCTTCAGTTATACGATATAATTGACTCACTCATTTTTGTCCATTGGCTGTCTTTCCTCACCAAGATGTGAATTCCAGAAGGGCAGAAAAGGATGTAATTTGAGAAGAGGAAGTCTCTCGGGGACCAAGCCTGATGGGAATTCTGCTCAGATTCTGAGTCTCGCTCAGGCTTCCAGCCTGCCTCTGGGTCACATCGGATTGCAGGCCCCAAGGAGGAAAGAGCCTTGACACACTCCAGAACGTCATCTAGTTCTTCTAGAATAAAGGTTCTCCAAGTAGAGTCCACATACCCGTTGGGGATCCCCAAGACCATTTCAGTGGGTTCACAACATCTAACCAATTGTAATAATAATAATACTGAGGTTTTATATGCCTTTTTACTGTATAAACATTTGCACTGACAGGGCAAAAGCGACAGCATGCTTTACAATGAATAAGGACGGTGCAACAAACCGAACTAGTGGTTATTTTCTTTATAGTAAAATTAAAAGGAAATAAAATTCCAATTTCACTCAAGAATGCCCTTCGTAAAGCCACAGAAATCGTTTATTTCGAAGATCTTGACTCAGCAGCATGTGCTTTTTAATATTCTCTGTGACACAACAGAAGTTCAGGGAAAGGAGCACATCTTCTGCAGTCTTGCGATGGCTGTTTTAAGGAAAAGCACCTGCATGACTGAGCTGTGAGCTGGCTTAGGTTTTTTTTTTCTTTTGAGGGGGCGGGGGGAATCATTTTTTTTCCTTGGAAAAACTGACAAACAATGGTTATTCAGACTTGGAGATCTGGCTTGTTCTCAAAAATGAAAGAAGTGAAACTCTCACTGCAAGAAAAACTGACCGTGTTTGTTGCCAGTGGTAAAATTTGACCTTTCGAGTCAAAACTGAATTTTGGAAAACTCGTATCTGGCATCTTGAGCTTCACAGCATTCCAATTCTTAACACTTTTTCTAGAGACCAGAATTGGTATTAATCCCTGGGACTTTCTGGTAGTGGGTGATACAGTACGCTGCCATTAGGAATGTTGCCATTGGTGTGAATTACTAAACCAGTATTTTCAAATGACTAAAGCACTAAAAAAGGCTTTTAAAAAAGATTTTAAATGAAAAAAAAAAAGATTTTAAATGTAATGGAGTTTGGATTCATTGATGTGGTTTCAGAGCCTACATTGCAACATTCATCAAGAAAAATACCCCAAATTCTCTAAAAAGGCTATTTCAATACTCTTTCCTTTACAACTAAACATCTGCATGAAGCTGAATTTACTTCACATACTTCAACCTGAACAGCATATCACAGCAGAATAAATGTAGAAGCAGATAGTAAATTTCAGCCATCTTCCCATAAACCAGACATTAAAAAGACTTGCAAAAATGCATAATGTTGCGTCTTTTTTGCTTAAGAAAACATAATCATTTTTCACAAAAATGTTTGTTAACATGTAATAGCTTTATTATTTTAAGCAAATAAATAAAATATTTTTTAAATTCCCTATTTTAATTTCTAATATGACAAATATTTATGTGTATATATATATATATATATACAACTCACATAAACAAAAAGTTTTATCAAAATTTTTTACGAATGTAAAAAGGGTCCTGAGGCCATGCTGTTTGAAACCACTGTTCCAGAAGATGTAGACATATGTCAGGAAGCATGACCTTTGGAACACATTGCTGTTTTTAGATTCTGGAATTTCCACTTACGAGCTGTTGACTTTTGCCTACTTATTTAAACTCTGTAATCCTCAGCTTCATCATGTGTTGAAGTAGGGATAAGAATACTTACTTCCATTTTCTAAAGATAAGAATTTATGAGGAAATGCTTGAGAAGAAACCTGAAATGTAGTAAGCAATTTAAAGGTTCACCTCTTTTCTCCTTTTTCTTCTTTAGATCAAATAGAAAGAAGTATCAAGGTCAAGGTCACTCAGGCAATTCTTTCTGCATACATAAATAGACCTGGATCTTTAAGAATAGCTGGCTCCACTAAGAGTGAGACAAAGGCAATCAAATTAGAAAACAAAAACAAAAAATTCATGGAGGCACTCAAACCATGGGCACACGTGCTCCGCAGAACACTCAAAGGTGGTCTCTGAGATCAGCTGAGAGACTTGTCCCCGACCTGGTCTTTCCAGTCTCAGCCTGCCTTCAGATTGTAATGGCTTCTTGTTGAGTTTCTGTCTCAAACTGACCGAGTCTTTAACAAGCCCCAGCTTGCCTTTGGACATGACCCTTGATATGATCACTCCAACTTTCAGCAGCTTTGTCCACAGGTCCCCACTATGCTTGACCTACATACACTTCATAGAACACTTCATCCCCACTGGACCCCAGGCTCGCACCACTCCAAACAGAACACTCTCCTGGAAGTCCCCCAGGCTGAGAGCACAAATCTCTATCTTTGTTTCAAATTGAGCTTTAGTGCTGAGGAAGAAGGCCTTGTGCTGTGTATTTGCAGGTACTCATCCATAGGGATAAAAGCAAGAGGCTTCCAGGCAAGGCTTCAGCCTCCATTCAGAAAACCCCCCAAAATTCCATCAACAAAAGGATCACATGCATGATTGTGAGTGTACCCTGAAGATAGCTTCATCAGTTGGTGAGGATCTTCTGGCTCCTCTTTACTCCCTGGGGTACAGGATTATTTTCATTTTCATAATCCAGAGGAATGCTCAAATGTATTAGCTTTTACACACTGAGTCAGGGTTTCTTAGAAATTTTTTTCCAAAGCTGCAAGGCTAGTCTGGATTCCAGACATTTTACACTTGATCAAATGGAGTGAATTGCTACCCTGGGAATATTTAATGTGTCTGCTTATTCACTATGGAAGTAAATGAGCTTTAACTTTCAAAATGGAGAGGGCATGAGCACAGGAATAAAAGTAATGATGGAGGAGAGTGAGAAATTGTGGAAGAGGGAAGGAGAGAAAAGGCCAGAGGGAAGGGATGACTACTAATCCAGAGTAAGGAAAGTAGTCAAGAGGTTTATCAGGCTTTTAAAATGCCACTCTGTTGGTGAATTTTTGGTTGTCACATAATCACTACTATATAGAAGGTCTTAGTACTACAACTTTACATGACCAGGGTAGCTTGCCTTTTTTGCATCGTACCAAACTTTGACAATTTCTAGTGCAAAGTTGTCTGAAAGGATGTCTCTGAGATGAGATTTGGACTTTCTAGTCATAGACTCTTACATGGTCTGCTGTCAGCCCTCGTGATCATTTGACTTCTCATGCCTTGGTTGTCTCATCTATGACATTGGAGTAATGTAGGTACCCCTCTGCAGTCAACCCTGCTAGTCGTGGTCATCAGAAAAAATCAATGACTGCCATTTTGAAGTCAAAAACTTCCAGGGTGATGGCTTAGAAAACAGTGTTGTTCAATTTAAGCACAAGAAATCGTCAGGGCCCAGCTGATGCCAAATCTTATCCCTGCCTCTTGAGCTCTTCTCTAGGTCTTAGCTCAGTAGCTGTCAAATCCTTAAGATTTTCCTCTCTTAAAAAAACATAATCTTGCAAGTTTGGGATTTATGTGTACTCACTGCCATGTTTAAAATATATAACCAAAAAGGACCTATTGCAAAAAAATAAAAAATTAAAATAAAATAAAATAACAAAATATGTATTCTTTACTCTTTGCATCTGAAAAATCACCCCCACATTTTTCTTAATAAGCGCTGCCCCTGGAAACTGCTTCCCAAGACTGCTTCACTTCAATGATGATATCTTTATTTATTTATTTATTTATTTTTTATTTTTTTACTGTGCCATGCTGCGTGTGGGATCTCAGTTCCCTGACCAGGGTTGATACCCATGTCTCTGCAGTGCAGTCCCTGAGTCTTAACCACTGGACTTCCAGGGAAGTCTCTCATTGATGGCATCTTAATCCAATCCTGTTTTCAGAAACCTGGGTGCCATCCTGGACTCTTAGAACTCTCTCATCTCCTAGCACCTAGCATAGTATCCAGCTCACAATAAGCTTACCTGTTCTCTCTCTTTTTCTCTCTCTCCATACACACACACATATACACACCTTAAGTTCCATCTTCCTCAAGATTTTGCCTTACTTTACTATCTTCCTCTCCCCTTGACTATATTTTTGTAACCAATACCGCTTTTCTCTGAGTGTGTTGGTCTTTTCCCAAACCCAAGTACCTCTTAAGTGCTGGTCCTAGGGTCACATGCAGTCTCTGAAAATGTCTTATCCACAGAAAAAAGACTCTTCTGCTTTTGAAAAAGTCTGATTCTCAAAAGTATGGTGTCCCATAGATAAGATTTTTTTAATTCCTCATTAGCGCTTGGGTTTTGTTAATTTTTTGAATTTTTCCTCAACTTCCACCTAAGAAAAATGCTTAACTTCCTATTTAAGAGAGACACTCATTTAAAATATCTGCTCATTGGTTAAATGCTTCAAGGCTTCTATGGTGAAAATTCTGATTCCAACTCTTTGATCAGGGTTTCCTTATATTTCACTGAGAATCCTAGGCCAGGAGGAACCTTGCCTGGGGGAAGGGGATGGTACTTTTGAACAGCTTACGCTAGCATTAGGGACCACAGTGGATCCATCTTTGTATATTCATCCTGTATATTCCTACTTTTCAGTCTAGTATAAGAAATTGACTTAAGTATTCGGTTGGTAAAGTTCACGGTCAGGTGCCTTTGAGAATCTGTGGATAAAGCACAGGAATTCTAAAAACTCACACTTGCTGCCTCTCCCTTGTTAGTTTCAGATGCCAGTAAATGTGTCAGATTGCCCTTTCACGCGGGACGGGGTGAGTTCCCTAAACAGCACTTTGACCCCTCCCTACTAGCTGAGAGATGTAGAAATAGAAAAGGAGAACTAGGATAGTGATTTCAAATAATTTGAATTAAAGATCTGCTTCTGATACTTGCTGCCTGACTTTAGGCAAATTGCTTAATTTCTCTGTGTCTCAGTTTCTCCATATGGGATTAAGGATATCTTCATCACATAAGAGGCAGTAATGCCTACTATCATTAATATCATTATCAGCATTAACAACAATGATAACTGCAGCAACACCTTGAATAGCTAATGTCATTGTATGACATTAGCAATCTACACTAAACTCGAGAGCCTCCACTAATGCTGTAGCACAGTACAAATTCCGGGGGAAATGTAGCTACTTTATCTATAGCTTCAATGCAATCCCAACAAGTAATTGCAGATATTGACAAACTGATTCTAAACTTTATAAGAAAGATGAAAAGTCCAGAATAGCCAAAACAATATTGAAGGAGAAGAACAAAGTTGGAGGACTGACACTATCTGACTTCAAGACTTACTGCTGCTGCTGCTGCTAAGTCGCTTCAGTCGTGTCCGACTCTGTGCGACCCCATAGACGGCAGCCCACCAGGCTCCCCCGTCCCTGGGATTCTCCAGGCAAGAACACTGGAGTGGGTTGCCATTTCCTTCTCCAATGCATGAAAGTGAAAAGTAAAAGTGAAGTCGCTCAGTCGTGTCCAACTCTTAGTGACCCCATGGACTGCAGCCTACCAGGCTCCTCCGTCCATGGGATTTTCCAGGCAAGAGTACATCCTAAAAAGAAATGGGGTTTCCCAGGTGGCGCTAGTGGTAAAGAACCTGCCTGTCAATACTAGGAGACAGAAGAGATGTGGGTTCCATCCCTGGGTCAGGAAGAGCCAATGGAGGGGGAAAGGCAACCCACTTCAGTATTCTTGCCTGGAGAATCCCCTGGACAGAGGACCATGAGCTCTCAGGTCATGAAAAAACATAGAGGAAGCTTAAATGCATTTTACTAAGTGAAAGATGCCAACCTGAAGGCTGCATATTGTATGATACCACCCATAAGATATTTTGGAAAAGGCAAAACTATGGAGACAGTAAAAAGATCAGTGGTTTCCAGGAATTGGGGGTGGTGACATATGAATAGACAGAGCACAGAGAATTTTAAGGCAGTAAAAATACTCTCTGTGATATCATAATGATGGATACATGTGATCACACATTTGTGCAGAGTTATAGACTGTATAACATCAACAGTGAATCATAATGTAAACTATGGACTTTGGGTGACTATACTGTACAAATGTACCACCCTGGTGAAGATGTTCATAATGTGAGAGGCTGTGCAGGGGCTATATGAGAAACAGCAGTACTTTTAGTGTTCTCATGAATCTTAAACTGCTCTGAAAAAAGTCAATTATAAAAAAACAATTCAAGTTAATAAAGAATAAATAAGTGAAAATAGCTGTATGGACTTATTTTCCCATTACAGGAATGCTAAACATTCATTATAAAACTTTTTCAAATATTTCAGCATAAAAAATAGTAAAAATTGTCTTAAAATCTTATACAGATAAACACTATTAACTCATGCTTTCCTATTAAAGTGGCAAAAATGCTGCTGAGTTGACAAGCCATGTTTCTTTTCTAAGCTTATCTTCCAGATGTCATAGAATTGGGAGAGGGAGAGATGCTTATAACATGCAGCAAAAACGAGGATTTGGTGTCAAGTTATTCTGAAAGTGAAAGTCGCTCAGTCGTGCTCTTTGCGACCCCATGGACTATACATTCCATGGAATTCTCCAGGCCAGAATACTGGAGTGGGTAGCCGTTCCCTTCTCCAGGGTATCTTACCAACCCAGGGATTTAACCCAGGCCTCCCGCATTGCAGGAGGATTCTTTCCCAGCTGAGCCAGCAGGGAAACCACCAAGTTATTCTAGAATAGGCTAAAAAGTATACAGTTAAGCAATGGCACACCACTCCAGTACTCTTGCCTGGAAAATCCCATGGGTGGAGGAGCCTGGTAGGCTGCAGTCCATGTGGGTCTGGAAGAGTCGGACACGACTGAGCGACTTCACTTTCACTTTTCACTTTCACGCATTGGAGGAGGAAATGGCAACCCACTCCAGTGTTCTTGCCTGGAGAATCCCAGGGACGGGGGAGCCTGGTGGGCTGCCATCTATGGGGTCACACAGAGTTGGACACGACTGAAGTGACTTAGCAGCAGTAACCTTTTTCAATGGGAAATTAATCCAGTTGTAATTTTCTGAAGTAGGATATTTTGTTTTTATTTTCCTGGGAGGGAAGATTTGGCATTTCATTCATGTAGGAGAAAAAAAAAAAAGGAACACTACTGTATTTATCATTTTGGATAAAAAACAGTCCAATGTACATAAGTCACAGTTACAAAGATAGGAATAAACAACTGTTATCTTAAAAGTCCTGCTTCAGAAATCTCCTGGAATGCTCAGAAAATGTCAACACAAATTAAGTATCAACTGCAGGAGTCTGTTACGTTAAGCCCTTAGAATTAGCAAATATTTAATTACTTCCTGAAGAGCCTAACATTTCTTCTTAACCTGTAACACAAACAGTGAGATAGTTCAAGTTAAACAGACTTGGATCATTATCAGATTACACTGCTCCAGATAAATGAACCTATTTAATTTCATGTGCAGACTTACTTTGTGTTTTTGTGCGTTTTTTAACAATTCTTTTTTTTTTTGGTTGCTTTTGTTTTTTGTAGGCTCTTTCTAGTCGTGGGACCTGTGGGCTTCTCTTGTGGTACTAGGGCTTTCTAGTCGTGGGATGAGGGCTTAATTGCCCCAAGACAGGTGGACTCTTTCCTGACCGAGGTTCAAACCCTCATTCCCTGCATGTGAAGGCCGATTCTCAACCACTGGACCACCAGGGAAGACTCTCAGAGTTAGTTTGATCGAAGAATAGGATGGCATTTGAGAAGTAACTCAGAGACTTAAAAAGAAGATAGAGGACATATACTGACAGCATACTGACTTCTTGTAATCTGCCCCATGGCATTTTAAAATTCGATTACTGACTACTTTGCCTGTAAAATGAGCTCCCTATCCTTTATAGTTTGTATGAAAGCAAAAGTAAGAGCTAAGATTTTTGCTCTTCCTTTCTCTTTACTGTTTTCCTACTCCCCTCCCCATGTCCCAATGGCTAATTCCTTTTTTTTTTCTTTTTTGATCATTACAGAACAGAATGTATTTTTTATTATTAAATTTTAAAACATATTTCCTACTTACTCTGCATAATTTTTCTTTTTTTGCCTATTTTGAGCTGGCTAGGGTCAAGCTTTTGTTCCCCTAACTTAGTAAGGATCGTCAGAAAAATTATCTGAACTTAAAAATAGATAAAGAGACTAGTAGGTAGGTTTCTCTTTTTTTCCATTGCAGTTCTAAGATTGGTTTTCTATTGGCTGATTTAATTTATATCTTTACAAGGACAGAGATCAACTGTAAATTTTGGCTGAGTAGAGATGTAAATAATTTTTCTCTGCTGTTGCTGCTGCTAAGTCGCTTCAGTCGTGTCTGACTCTGTTCGACCCCATAGACAGCAGCCCACCAGGCTCTGCCGTCCCTGGGATTCTCCAGGCAAGAACACTGGAGTGGGTTGCCATTTCCTTCTCCAATGCATGAAAGTGATAAGTGAAAGTGAAGTCGCTCAGTCGTGTCCAACTCGTAGCGACCCTATGGACTGCGGCCTACCAGGCTGCTCCGTCCAGGGGACTTTCCAGGCAAGAGTACTGGAGTGGGTGCCTCTGCCTTCTCCGAATTTCTCTCTAGTGGAATAGATAGCCCAAACATTACATTTAAACTGAACATTAACCA
This sequence comes from Bos grunniens, assembly GCF_055505025.1. Classification (NCBI taxonomy): domain Eukaryota; kingdom Metazoa; phylum Chordata; class Mammalia; order Artiodactyla; family Bovidae; genus Bos; species Bos grunniens. Next base: position 26,276,855 of record NC_141191.1, on the reverse strand, counting down.
GCTTTATATCTAACCCAGTAATTTATTAAATCACCTATGTATACATAGCTTTCTAAATGCCGTTTGGACCAGTTTTAATATCTTACTGGTTCCCTCATTCATTAGTCAGTTAAGTTGACATCTTCATTTTATAGTTGTATGAGAGTCATGTTTTTCAACCCTTTGAATATTATACTTTGAATGATTGTATTCTCTGGGCTTCCCTGGTGGCTCAGAGAATAAAGAGTCAGCCTGCAACGTGGGAGACCTGGATTCGGTCCCTGGGTTGGGAAGCTTCCCTGGGGAAGGGAACGACTACCCACTCCAGTATTCTTGCCTAGAGAATTCCAGGGACAGAGGAGCCAAGTGGGTTATAGTCCTTGGAGTCGCAGTAGGATACTGAGGGACTTTCACTTTCTTCACTTGTATTCTCTAGAGAAAAGTTTGGCAACTGTTTTACCTTGCTTTTCCCCCCTCAAATTTTAACATTGATTTTCAACAATGATTTAAGGTATCTTCAAAATAGGCCACAAGTAGACATTTTGTTTCTTACCTACTAGCACGTCACATTCAGACCAGCATCCAGGGAAGAATAATTATTCCTAGGTAGTCTACCAGTAATTGTACCTTCTTTTTAACCTATTTAGTTATGTTATCTTTCAAACAAACATGGGGAGGGTAAGAATATCTGCTATCACCATCAGTGCAATACGCTGTAGTCACCATCAGTGCAATACGCTGTAGTGATGAGAGTGTGGGATCTGGAGTCCAACTCAGCCATACTATTCAGTAGCCATAGGATCCTGAACAAAAATTACTTAAGTTCTTCGGGCCTCATTTGCTATATCAAGAAATGGGGCCAGTAATGATATCATCTCATAGGGTTATTGCAAATATTAGGGGAGATCATGATGTAAAATGCCTAAAATAATACTTAGCATATAATAAACAATAAATGTTAGCTATTACTAACATTTAATGTTACTATTATCATACCCACTAGTGGAGTCAACTTGAAGCTAATTACTAGAAATTATTTTACATACAATGGCTCCGTGGGAGAACTCAGTCAACACCCAGAAAGAAGATGCTTATTGTTCATGTTGCCTGGAGTCAGAGGCTCTGCTGTCACAGACTTTGGCCAGAAACAGGCCTCCTGTCTGGTTCATGGGTTGGCTTTGAATCTTTGCCAGGACTTTGAGGAAAACAGAAAACGGATTTGTAGCATTTATGAAACTAAGGCCTTATCTGAGTTCCCAGGGCTGGTGTGTCACATGGAAATGAGCTGTTCCGTTGCTTTATTCCCCTTAACCTCTGAGGATCTGGTTCAAGGCATTGCCTTTTCCACATGTTAAAACTTGGTGAGGATTCTCTAGTGTCTTTGCTTTCTTTGTAACTCAGGATGACATGCTTGTTTTAGCCAGCATTTCCAAGCATTGCATTGTCATTCCATCTTAGTGGGAAGAACAGTGAGCTTGACAACGCATTCTGAAAGCTAAACTTTGAAAATCATTTGTCTGCTAAATGGGTGGGTTTCTTTTTGTCTCCTGGATTTGTTTTTTGGTTTGGTTGTTTTGTTTCTCTGTTTTGAACCAGATAAGCTCTACGATAGAAACAAAGACTCAGAAAATCTCTCCATTTAGGACTGTGGGATTGACCAGTGAGAGGGAACGGAAGATTAACCAAAAAAGGTCGTGCTCTGATTCCTAATGCAACCACGGGAAAAAATGCACCTCAATGTCTGCATGCATGCTCAGTCATGTCTGACTTTCTGCAACTCTGTGGACAGTAGCTTGCCAGACTCCTCTCTCCATGGGATTTCCTAGGCAAGAATGCTGGAGTGGGTTGATATTTCCTCCTCCAGGGGATCTTCCTGACTCAGAATCCAACCTGTGTTTCTTGTGTCTCTTACATTGGCAGGTGGATTCTTTACTACTGATCTGGCTGTGAAACCCATCTTAATGTTTGCTGCTGCTGCTGCTGCTGCTAAGTCGCTTCAGTCGTGTCCGACTCTGTGCGACCCCATAGATGGCAGCCCACCAGGCTCTCCCGCCCTGGGATTCTCCAGGCAAGAACACTGGAGTGGGTTGCCATTTCCTTCTCCAATGCATGAAAGTGAAAAGTGAAAGTGAAGTCGCTCAGTCGTGTCCGACTCTTAGTGACCCCATGGACTGCAGCCCACCAGGCTCCTGCATCCATGGGATTTTCCAGGCAAGAGTACTAGAGTGAGGTGCCATTGCCTCCTCCGATCTTAATGTTTACCTCTATTTAAATCCAATGTTCATCACTCTATCTGTCCCCTTCCCATCTCCCCATCAAAGTCTCCAAGAAGAGGAATGAGATGACATGCCAGAAATTGCCTTGAACTCCTCTGGCGAACATGTGGATTGTGAATGTGAGAGACAGGCTAGAGAAAGCACAAGGATAAGGTTCATATCTGAATTATCACTTCGAGGAGGAGAAAATTTCACCAAGTGAACTGGGAGTACCCTGTGTGAAAGTCAGATTTATCCCACGATGACAATATACCCAGCAACAATAAACATTTCTGCATGTGCATAACACTAATTTAGTCTAGCTCGGCTTATATGTTGAAGACTTTGGTTTTATGGCTGTTGCTTCTTCAGATTCTGCTCTTCGTCTCTTCACCCAGCACAAGCAGCATCAGAAGCTTCTGTGGTAAAATGATCAACATGTTTCATATTTGGGCCACTAGGAAGGCTTTGTAATTTCTTTAACCTGCTTTGACTTCAAAGCAAGTCAGACAGTAAAGAGTCTGCCTGCAGTGCAAGAGACTCAGGTTCAATCCCTGGGTCGGGAAGATCCCCTGAAGAAGGAAATGGCAACCCGCTCTGGCATTCTTGCTTGGAAAATCCCATGGACAGAGGAGATTGGCAGGCTACAGTCTAAAGGGTCGCAAAGAGTTGGACATGACTGAGCGACTAATACTTTCAGTATTTCACTTTCAACCTTCTTTGATGTTAAAGCAACATCTCAAGTTTGTTCTTATCAGACCTGAAATAATTCATTTCAACAGCATTTATTTCACACCCAAATAATTATGGCTTTTAAAATTGTTATGTGTTGTCACCTGTATGATTATTTTTATGCCAATGTCAACTTGGGAGCAAAACTCACAATTTTGTTATTTTATCCTAGTTGAAACATGGGACAATCTACCTTATGAAAATCTCAGGAGTGCATTTGAGCAGAAAGGTGAGATGGCTTTCACTAGGTTGGTGTCACAGAAGATACACTTGTATGACTGAAATGCACAGCGATTTCCCTGAATATATCCTAGAATGGAAATCCACACAACCTGTGCTCAGTGGTAGATCAACTTCCCAATTGTGAAAATGGTGCTTTTTTTAAGTGGTAAAATGTTTTGAAATAGTAACTGATTTTTGCTCCCCCGGCACTTCCTTCTTCCTCTTGGCTGGTCCCTGTCCTGTCAGCTTGGCATATTTGCACACATGGCCTCAAGGCAGGTGTGAGAGAACAGAGGAAAGAGGAGTCACCTCAGGGCTTTTGAGTCACAATGGCCCAGGCCTTCTTGCAGCCAGAAAAGACAGCTGTGCACAAGCAATGGATCTGGAAGAATATTTGTTGAGGGAGTGCCTCAGCCTGGAGACTTGACAGGCACTCTCTTGGCTACAGGAAGGAGGGAAGTTGCAGCAGATGTGATGAGAGCTTAGGTGCTTTTAAACCTCTCCTGCTCCACCCCTGACAAACCGGGCCTCCTGCAGGATGGTACTGGGAATTAGAAAAGACCTGTGCCCTTTCCTGGGTAGAACCCTAGAGAGGAAGCAAATCCAAGAGACTGTGACACGCCTGGACCAATGGAGCCAGAGCACCTCACCAAGTTCCCAGCATGGAGGTGGTCAACATGAAGGACCCGACAGGGGTGACCCTGTTACTGACGACCAAGCCCAGATGAGATGACGGATCATGTTGAAAACCTCTCTCAGCATGATCCACCGTCGCCCAGGCCTGCACTGCTACCATGGAACTCAAGTCCAGCTCCAGGAAATGGAGTCTGTGTGTGTTAGTCGCTTAGTCACGTCTGACTTTTGCAACCCCATGGACTATAGCCCGACAGGTTCCTCTGTCCAAGGAATTCTCCAGCAAGAATACTGGAGTGGATTGCCATTTCCTTCTCCAGGGGATCTTCCTGACCCAGGGATCAAATTCAGGTCTCCTGCATTGCAGGCAGATTTTTTACCATCTGAGCTAATGGAAAGGTAACACTGAATTTATTGTGACTTTTTTCTTGATACCTCAGCTGAACAAAATCTTTAAAAAGTTATATGGCATTCTATAAAATAAACATATTTCTTGAACACTGAGATGGTAGACTGAGCTCTGTAACTGGCCCAGTTATATTTTCATCTTTTCCTTTTTCATATGTACTCACATCCTTCAATTGTACTGCTTTTATTCTGTCAAGTACCATAGCCTCTCCTATTAAAATTTGATGTTAGAGGAGAAATTGCTAGATCCTTATGCCAAGATATAAGTAGATGATAAAATTTAAAGTATTACCTCACCCAGAGATATCTGCACTTTGGCAAGGATTCAAAATTTAGGTCACAGGAGAAAGTCCATAGCTGTGCGATGCCAGGTTTCCATTAAAAGGTGGGAAGATGGTTTCCTAGGAGGCTCTATCTCTTCCCAGAGTTCCAAGGTGACCCTGAAGATTGCCTCCCACCTGTTAAACTCTTCTCAGAAAGCAAAAGCAGTGTTTCTCAGCTTTTTCTTTTTTTTCGTTATTAGTCCCCCAAGGAGCCATTGAGAAATATCAATAACCTCAGAAATGCAGATGACACTACCCTAATGGTAGAAAGTAAAGAGGAACTAAAGAGCCTTTGGATGAAAGTGCAAGAGGGGAGTGAAAAAAAGTGGCTTAAAATTCAACATTCAGAAAACAAAGATCATGGCATCCGGTCCCATCACTTCATGGCAAACAGATGGGGAAACAATGGAAACAGCAACAGACTTTATTTTCTTGGGCTCCAAAATCACTGCAGATGGTGACTGTAGCCATGAAATTAAAAGACGCTTGCTCCTTGGAATAAAAGCTATGACCAAGCTAGACAGCATATTAAAAAGAAGGGACATTACTTTGCCAATAAAGGTCCATCTAGTCAAAGCTATGGTTTTTCCAGTGGTCATGTATGGATGTGAGAGTTGGACCATAAAGAAAGCTGAGCACTGAAGAATTGATGCTTTTGAACTGTGGTTTTGGAGAAGACTCTTGAGAGTCCCTTGGACTGCAAGGAGATCAAACCTGTCAACTAAAGAAAATCAGTCCTGAATATTCATTGGAAGGACTGATGCTGAAGCTGAAGCTACAGTACATTGGCCACCTGATATGAAGAACTGACTCATTTGAAAAGACCCTGATGCTGGGAAAGATTGAAGGCAGGAGGAGAAGGGGACAACAGAGGATAAGATAGTTGGATGGCATCACCGACTCAATGGACATGAATTTGAGCAAGCTCTGGAAGTTGGTGATGGACAGGGAAGGCCTGGTGTGCTGCAGTCCATGGGGTCGCAAAGAGTCAGACATGACTGACCAACTGACCTGAACTGAAGGAGCCATTTTAGACACTTTTCCCTAATTTCCTCCATGAAATTTTCATATTGCAGAAACATTAGAGTTATTCTTATTGCAATATATGAATACTTGTGTTTTATATATAAAAAGGCTAAGAGTTACTTTGCTCCCCCACAAATCAATTTTTGCTCTATTGGAGGATGTATAGGCTTCATGGAAAATTCATGTTAAGAGTCAGCGCAAGACTAGGTCCATAGAATCATAAGAAATGCAAAGGGCCTATTGCCCTCCCCATCGCCCCCACCTCCACCCTCATTCCCCAGCTGTGAAATGACTCAGGCTGCACACGAGAAAGATGGAGAACTTTCTCATGCTACGAGTGCTCACTGCCTCGGGAGATGCGATGAATTTATTGCGGGGAAGTTGAGGAAGAGCTGGTTTCTATTCTTTGAACTTGTTAAAAATGAGTCCATGTTCAAGGCTGGGCCAATGGAATTTGAAGCACGTGACTCACATCAAAATGTTCCTGTAAACAGTGAGCCAACCCAAAGCCCTTACAGCGGTATCCTCTGGCCTTGGTGAACCCTTCCAACAATCGCCTTTTGTGACAGCAGCGTGACGGGGTACTTTGTTTGACAGGCACTCATAATGAGCTGTGTACACATGCTGTAATTATAAGAAGCATAATGATATCTCATGTTTATATTGCTTGCTTTCATCTTAGTGAATCCCAGGGCATTTTACACATTATATCATTATTAATAAAATAAATATGTTAATTAAAGCATGCCTCTTTCTAAATGTATGTACTACATTATAGACTTCAGACATCTACTACTATGAAAAATGTGAGCAATCTAGTTAGTACTTGTAAAAGAGTTGAACTTTCCTGTACTCAAAATGGTACCACACTGGAGCAATCTAACATGCTTTTTGATAGTCGACACCTCAATCTGCTTCCATCTGGTGGTGGCCAAGCCCAGTGGTGGTGAATTCATTAATTCATGTGTTAGCTCATTCATTTATCCATGCATTCACCAAACTTGTCACAAATGAAGGCTTTCCAGGTGGCTCAGTGGTAAAGAATCTGCCTGCCAAAGTAGGAGACAGGAGACAGGGTTTGATCCCTGGGTCAGAAAGATCCCCTGGAGGAGGAAATGGCAATTTGCTCCAGTATTCTTGCCATGGAAGAATATTCTTGTCCATGGAAGAATATTCTTGTCCATAGAAGAATATTCTCGTCCATGGAAAATCTCATGGACAGAAGAGCCTGGCAGGTTACAGTACAAGGGGTCTCAAAGAGTCAAACACAACTGAATGACTGAGCATGTCACAGGTGAGCTTCTGTCTTGTACAAATGAATTTAGAAGGTGCTGGCTTTTCTTGGCAAGAAGTAGTGAGTCAGGGATGATTGTAAGGCAAAGAAGCTGCAGGGCATGGAAAATGTGAAGCTTCCTTCCTGGCACTTACTTTTGGGTGTGACAGTAACTTTAAACACATACCTAACACATGCCTGAAGCTTAAAGCTCTTGTGTCTCCATTAAATTAAACCAGAGTCACAGCATATTCTCATCCTGCTTGACACCCCAAAGAATCCTGAAGCTGCCTGACAAACACAGGCATCTGCTCAGAATCTCAGCAATCAGGCCACAGCTGCTTTTCCTCTGAGAGTCATATGTTGTTCCCACAGAGGAAGAGGTGGCCTGAGTTCCTGGCAGCGTCTAGTCAAGCTCCAGCTTTGTCTTTACAGGGACATGTCCTGGCTTGTTTTGTTCACACTGGTTGGTCTTATTCAGCTGAGTCCAGGTGTGTCCAAAGAGTTCAGGGCAAGTCTTCCTAGGAGACAGGTTGGTATCGGTGTTGTCTCTGCAGGAAGGTACACCTGGGGATGTGGGCAGGCTGCCTCTGCAGCAGGATTGGGCGCTGGAAGACTTCTGGAACCAGATGTGTTTTCCACCAACCTGTAAATGCCTGCAGTCCACCATAAAGGGCTACATTCAGTCTTTAAAACACTCAAAGGTCCTCAACAAAGGCCCTGAGCCTCTTACCACCCAAAGTCTTGATGAGGGTCCGCGAGATGGAGGGAGAACATCAAGTGAGCAAAGGCACTTTTGCTGGAGGCAAATTCTGCTAGTCTCACCGGTACCTGGAGAGTGCCTCCTAGCAGCCACCAGGTATGCAGTGCCCAAGTGCTTCCTCACCTGGCTGGCCCCAGCCGAAAACATTCAGGCTGCTTCAGGAGGTGCTGGCTTTGAAAAAGAATCTGTCCTTCCCTTGAGAAATATTTTGTCCTGGTGGAATCCTGCCTCTAATACCCTGATGTTAGTGCCATTTTTTGAGACGGTGGAAATTTTACCTTCTCTGAGCTTCAGAAAACAACTTGAAAATGAGAAGGGAATGTATTACTTCTTTCAAATGAAAGGTTGGACCAATGAGGGTCTTTCTTGCTCTAAAATCTTAGGCAGTGTTGTTGCCTGAACCCGGTTTACAAGCACTCTCACGCCTGTCCTCAGGATGCTGAGCAGGGCCACCTTCAGGGGCATTGGATGTGTGCTGTCACACGGGGCCTGGGCTCTGAAAGCCCTCGCAGTCAGTTTAATAGTCTTCAGTCGCCATCTTGAAATTCTTAATTTTTGAACAAGGAGCCTCACTTCATTTCACATTGAAGTGAAAGTGTTAGTCGCTTCATTCGTGTCTGACTCTTTGCAACCCCATGGACTGTGGCCCGCCAGGCTCCTCTGTCCACAGAATTCTCCAGGCAAGAATACTGGGGTAGGTTGCCGTTCCCTTCTACAGGGGATCTTCCCAACCCAGGGATTGAACCTCAGGTCTCCTGCATTGCACGCAGATTCTTTACCATTTGAACCACCAGGGAAGCTCTGCATCTTGCTAATTATGTACCCGTTCCTGCCTGAGAGGATGAACCTGAGATATTCTTTCTTCTGGGAAGCCTTTTCTGGGCATCCAAGAGAGAGGTGGCTGCTCCCCTGGGCTGGTTGAAAACCTGAGTTTTCCCTCTCATGAGACTTTCCAGCCCACTGGCCAGTGCCCTCTTTGACCGAGAGTCCTCTGAGGTTTTTGTCTCCTTGCATCTCCAATGCCCAGCACAGTACATGGCCCTCTGCACATAACAGATTTCAGTAGACATTTCTGGGATGATTTTGAATGCACAATATATTTTTAACAAGTACTAATGTAATTATTGGAGAAGGAAATGGCAATCCACTCCAGCACTCTTATCTGGAAAATCCCATGGACGGAGGAGCCTGATAGGCTATAGGCCATGGGGTCACAAAGAGTTGGACACGACTTAAATGTGTTTATGAATTTAAAAGACATTTACTAAACCTTTACTATGTGTTAGGCTCTGGGGAGATAATTGGAATACTAGAGAGTGCAACAAACAAAGCCCCTGGCATGGAATTTGCCCTCAAATGTGAACACAGATCATTAATAAGACTCTGAAAAAAACATAATTACAAATTGTGCTTATTTCTTTAAAAGGAAAAAAAAAAAAAAGTAGAATCAAAGAGAATTCTGGCTTCTCTCTAAGTAAGCCCTGAAGGAGTGTGTTATGGTGCCTCAAGTAGCCAGAGACTTGCAGAAAAGGAACCATCTGTGATGAGATCCTGAGGTTAGAGAGAACTCGCATCCCCTGATTCAGGAATGGAAAGAAGACCAGTGTGGAATGAGCTTGTTGGATGCGAGGATACTGGAGAGAGATGGAGAGGCAGGCAGGGCCCAGATCTACAGGTTCTTGTAGGAATCTGGATTTTATTCAAAATCAATGAGGAGCCTTTGAAGAGTTTTTGGCATTAGACTAACAATGCAATTGGTCTTTTCAAGAAGATTTCTTCAGTTGCTTAGAGTAAATAATCTGGATGTGAAATAACGATAATGATGATGATAATTAAAAAGAATGGGATGTAGGGATTAGAGAGAGCTAAGAGTGGGTCACTGCAGTAATACAGTGAAAAAAACAGCTTGGGTAGGTGGCCATGGAGGTAAGAATAAAAAGGGTTTGTGAGAGCTTTGAGAGGGGGTGGGTTATATCTTGTTATTAATGAATGTTGGGCTTCCTGGTGCCTCAGATGGAAAAAAGTCTGCCTGCAACAAGGGAGACACAGGTTCAATCCTTGGGTCAGGAAAATCCCCTGGAGAAGGGAATGGCAACCCATTCCAGAATTCTTGCCTGGAGAATTCCATGAACAGAGGAGCCTGGTGACCTAAGTCTATGGGGTCGCAGAGAGTCGGACATGACTGAGCAGCCAACACTTTAACATTACAGGGAGTGGGAGCAAGGGAGACCATCTGAATGATACCCGGTTTCAAGCTTGAGTAACTAGATGGACGAAGGGCTGTTTGTTGAGGTGGTCAACATGGAGAAAAGAACATATTTGAGGTCAGAGCAGAGGGTGGGTGTCAGGACTTCAGGTTTGAGCAGCTGGAGGACAGAACAGTGTTAGAGTTACAGGGTGCTGTTAGTAGTTTTCTGGTATGACAGGCATAAAAACTGGGAAATCTGATCACTTCACACATACAGGGCTATTTCTCTCAGAGCCAGAATAAGTCTGGGAACCAGAGCAGAGGAGCAGGAATGACGCCCCCCAACTAGGACATGTAATAACCCACCCCCCACTAGGACATGTAATAACCCACTGCAAACACTTCATCCCTATGCTTGGTAGCTATATCCAGAAGGAGAGATTCCTAGGAGATTCCACTGGATTCAGAGTGGACATCGCCTGCCCCTGCTGTTAACTGCTAAGAAACCAGTGAACAGTGGTCTGGAAGCAGCCAGCTCAAGACGGAAATTGTGAGCTCCCCATTCTATCCTGCAGAAAAGGGGCGGGGAGGTGGAATCGCCTCCACATGGACTGATCCATCAGAGGAAGTGGTGTTTGCAGAATCCATGAAGCTAGTCTGGGTTCGAAGGCCAAGATCTGAAGGGCAAGTTCACCAATATGACTGAAGATATTGTGGAGTTTTCTGGTCTTCAGAGAACACGGGGAAAGTTTGGCAAGAAGGGAGGAATGTAGTTTTGATGAATAACATTCAGAATGAGGGGACAGTGTGGGGATGCAGGCTGAGCTAATGATGACTGCAAGGAGCCAGACTCGAATTTACAGTAGTGATTAAATTAAAGAGGAATGTGAAGCATGATGTCCTTGAGGAGACGGATGGACAGTCAATGTTAGTTGTGACTCCAAGCATGTCATAGAGTGGTTTGGAAATTCCAGAACCTCTGCTCCCTCAGGCAGTGATAGAGTTGGAATGCAGAGCTAACAGTCCTGGGTTGGGGCTGGTCTCAAATTGTGGGCTGGTCTTAAGCTCATGTGAACTTATCTGGGGGAATTTTGACCCATCTGGATTTATATTTCTAATGTCAGGAAACCATGGATGGAATAACATTCAGGATTAACTAGGACTGATACGTGATATGTTATTTGTGGCACTTGATAACCTCTGTTCCAGTCTCCCATATAAACTAGAAACTCAGGACAATGCCTTGGGTGAAAGTAGCTGTCTCCACCCTGGGTGGACACTGAGGCTGTCTATCTTGTGTTCTTATAAGTTGTTGTTGGCAGGGAAGCGACCCTATTGTTCCCTTTTTAAATGACCTTTCTGTATTAAAGGCTATGTGGTGAATAGTGGTCAACTCAGTCTTACCAAGCGATTATAACTTCTATCTCATATTTGAGGTTGAAGAAAGAAGAGAACATGTTCTAAGATTCACTTCCAAGTAGATGAAAAGGGTCCCTCCATTGCTCCTTTTCTTTTTCTTTCAATGGTCAAAATGTCCTTTGATGAGATGTGGTGGCCTGGATGAGAGATTCATTCACACATTCCCTCACCATCATACAATTTAATTTGCTGGGACTGTGCATTTGGAAATATGAAAACTGAATTCCTTTGTTCTTCCTATGAGATCACAAAAGGTGGGGAGAAGGGAACTAAACATTAAAAGTGGACTAACTCTCATTATTTAGAAACATAACAATGGAATGGTTTCCACTTACATTCAACATATCTATCATCTGCTAGTCATTAGCATTACAATGACAAGTCAGATAAACCCTCCAAGAGTTTACCGTGTAGTTGGATAAAAGAGTTATTATGCATTATGGCAGCACCCAGGTAGGACACCTAGGCTAGTCTTTTGGATCCAAGGCCATAACATCTAAACTGAGTCCTACATATTGAATAGAAATTGATCAAGTTATACATTAGGAGGAAGAAGAGGACATCCCAGGAGAAGCAACAATGTGTGTAAAGCCTTGGGAAAGAGGGGCTTCCCTGATAGCTCAGTTGGTAAAGAATCTGCCTGCAATGCAGGAGATGCCAGTTCAATTCCTGGGTGGGGAAGATCCACTGGAGAAGGGACAGACTACCCAACCCAGTATTCTTGGGCTTCCCTGGTGGCTTAGCTGGTAAAGAATCCGTCTGCAATGTGGGAGACCTGGGTTTGACCTGGGTTGGGAAGATCCCCTAGAGAAAGAAAAGGCTACCCATTCCAGCATTCTGGCCTGGAGAATTCCTGGGGAAATTGATAAAGCCTTGGGAAAGAGAGGCTGGGATATAGAGTAGAGTGAGGATGCTGGAGGGAAAGGAATTTGGAAGAAAAAGACAAATCTTGTAGATGAGTGCGTGAGATGTGGATTTCCCGAGGGAACTGGGAAATCACTGAAGCATGTGATATGGTCAGATGACAAGTAGAGGGAATTAACTGACACAGGCCTGACAGAAGCAGACCACTGAGAGGCTCTGCCTGTGAGCTAGGTCTCTGGACTTCAAGACTTTAGTCACACACCCCTGTCTAACATTTTTTAAGCATGGACCCCAAAACATGACTACTTACTTATTTATAAATGATAGAGTCAAGTGCATATTTTAACCATATAAAATAAAGGATATTATATATATTTTCAAATATATGTATATATATTTAAACATGTTACATATATTTTGAGCATAGATAATAAATCACAAGCTGGAATAAAGATTGCTGGGAGAAATATAACCTCAGATATACAGGTGACACCACCCTAATGGCAGAAAGTGAAGAGAAACTAAACAGCTTCTTGATGAAGCTGAAGGAGGACAGTGAAAAAGCTGACTTAAAACTCAACATTCAAAAAACTAAGACCATGGCATCTGGTCCCATCACTTCATAGCAAATAGATGGGGAAACAATGGAAACAGTGACAGACTTTATTTTCTCGGGCTCCAAAATCGCTGCAGATGGTGACTGCAGCCATGAAAAGACGCTTGCTCCTTGGAAGAAAAGCTATGACCAACCTAGACAGCATATTAAAAAGCAGAGACATTACTTTGCTGACAAAGGTCTGCATAGTCAAAGCTATGGTTTTTCCAGTAGTCATATAAGGATATGAGAGTTGGATCATAAAGAAGGCCGAGTGCTGAGGAATTGATGCTTTCAAACTGTGGTGTTGGAGAAGACTCTTGAGAGTCCCTTGGACTTCAAGGAGATCAAACCAGTCAATCATAAAGGAAATCAGTCTTGAATATTCATCGGAAGGACTGATGCTGAAGCTCCAATACTTTGGCCACCTGATGCGAAGAGCCAACTCATTGGAAAAGACCCTGATGTTGGGAAAGATTGAGGGCAGGAGGAGAAGGGGGCAACAGAGGATGAGATGATTGGTTGGCATCATTGACTCAATGGGCACGAGTTTGAGCAAACTCTGGGAGACAGTGGAAGAGAGGAGCCTGGTGTGCTGCAGTCCACGTGGTTGCAAGGAGTCGGACATAACCGAGCAACTGAATAACAACAACAATATAATAAGTACTATTTTAGATGATGTGATGAAATCTATAAAAATAGAAATTCTAAACATTTTAATTTCCCCAGCAGTGAATTATCTGCTGAAGCCCCTGTGTCCCTGTCCTCTGGAGACCACTGGCGGAGGGCAGTCTGAGCCTGAGATCCCATGGTAAGGCTGCAGTAGAACTTGGGACTTTGACATACATTTAGACCACAATTTTGGAGTATTCGCATTCTATTCCCAAAAGATTCTAATGCAAATGTTTCCATTCCTTAGGAAAAGTCAACACTTAGGCTTCATTTAGCACTGAGAAAGATGCAAACAGTACCCTCTCTTATGAAAGCAAAGACAGCTTTTAAAAAGTTTTGACTTTTTCTTTCTCTTTTAAAAAATAACATGATTATATTACTGATTAAAACATAATGGTGGAGGATCACAGAGGCAATTTCTCCTTGGCTTAGTTGAATTTCCATCAAGTCTTGCTAATTTTGACTTGGTGGTCTGCTTGGCTGCTGGTGGTGGAAGGCTTTCACTCGTCTAACTGAAATCTTTGGATTAGGCAGGTGTTGGCTGATGGAGGACCCGTGCCAGCATGGCGATGTGGGCGGTCTTTGTTAAAGCTCCAGCAATTCCCAGCGGGGGTACATGTGTAAAGAAATCATGTTTAAACACGGATATTGCTGCTGGGATGATTCCCCTAGAAAGTAACTCTCAGATCAGAGCACCTCTAAGAAGTCTGCAAATAAATACACGTGAAGCACCTCACGCGGGCACTGGGGGAGCAGAGCTGTTCTCTCCTTGAACCTGACCTTCCTCTTTGCAAGAATGGTCAACCTCTGCTCCCACTGCATCTCCTCACGCTCTTAGACACCGAGGCAAAAGTTAGTTCTTCAAGGAGAAATGTTGGGCAGGAGGTCCAGGTGACAAAGAGTTCATCATGACTTTTGCTCATTTAGGGAAATCATTTGAAGACTTTTTCCTTCCACAAGACAGATGCTCTTTCCCCAACCAAATCCCCAAAGCTAACAGATGCATATTTATGAGGAAATGTAACTAGGGAATCTGTGAAGGCACATTTCCATATCTAAATATTTATTGGGACAGAGGGACGTGGTGGAAACAGCAGCATGAAAGGAGCAATTAAATGTTACAGGAATTATAATTTTTTTTTTTTTTAACAAATCACTCTTCCTGGTTGTATTATATATCAGCCACTTCCAGCTTTTGACTTTTAAAGACAGGGTCTTTTATAGAGAGACACGGAACATTTCCATTTTTGAGATGTGCATGCTAGTAACTGTAGGAAGACACAGATGGCTTTATGCATGGCATGGGGGCATGAAAGCCATCACCCGCAGAGACCAAGAGGAGAGACTGGATTAGACAACAACTCAGCAAACACAGCTGAGGAAATAAAATTAAGGAAAAGGCTCTAAAACTTAAGTCATAAAATAATAATATATCTTGAAAATAAAAGAGTGGTTTCTTTAGATGCATACTGCATTTCTTGTGTGTCCTTCACACCAACTTTTTCTATCCTATTTCCTCTGAGAACAGTAAATTTTGAAAAATGCTCTCCCTTTATCATTTATTCTTTTTCCTTATTTTTTTTCCAAAAAATTAGACACTAGAAATCAAAGTTATTATTATTATTATTATTACTATTTTGGCCAGATAAAGGGTTAAGCTAAAGGGTATCCTCATCTCTAAAGCTGGGAAGGCTTGGTGGGTGGGAGAGGTGAGAAGTAGGGTGAAAGGGTGGGGGTGGAAGACAACAGCTTGATCTAGAAGGAGGTTCTAGCCAGAGCAGAAGAAAGTCTGGGCAAGACTGGTGGGAGAGATGCCTGCATGGAATTACTGTGTTTAATGGGTACTGAGAAGTTATCTCAGACAACCATGTGAAGGGAAGAGACGGTGAAACCCTCACGATGAGCCCACTTCATTCTCTCACTCACTCATTCATTTGACAAATAATTATCCAGCACCATTGTATGCTGGGTGTTCTTCTCAGAGGTGGGGATACAGCAGTGGGAGAAGTCCCTGTGCTCACAACCTACAGGGGGAAGGTAGATAAAAGATCATCAGGTAAACACATAGAAAGTCAGAGACAGGTAACTGCTAAGGTGAAAAGTGGAGTTGGCAGGAGAGAAAGGGAAAAAGGCCTCCAGGGATGAATATGCACCCTCCTCTCTGGATGAAGAGCTCAGCCTGGCTTCTGCGTTGAGAGATGCAGGGGATGCTGAGGATGTAGGGGTTGCTGAGGATGCAGGGGGTGCAGAGGATGACCACTGTGCCTGCAGCTTCAGAGGCAAAGGCCCTCCCTGATCCTGGAAAGAGGCTGTAGGCAAGAGGCCTTGACCCAGAAAGGGGCTAGATACCCTCTCACTGCTTCTCTGTTGGGTAGCTCCACAATAGAATGTAGAAACTGAGAGGAACCAGGAGAAGCTACAGGTTATGGCATTTCAACCTGAAATGAAGTATTTCCCATTATAATGGCTAAGTCAGAATGTACAATGCCTATTCACTTGTTTGTGTCTATTCAATAAATATATATATTTATAGCGTGTATGTACCGGTTTTTATTCTTTTTAAGAACTTAACTCTTTTCTAAATGAACTAAATGCAGACATAGAAATATATTATGTTTACAAATTGATTGCCATTATAGCAAATGCTAAAGAAATACAAGCATCTAGGGCCAATTTGTTGCCCTTCAAAACCTTAATCAAAGATTGTTGCTTAATCCAATTCTGGTCATACTCAGGCCCCAAATAAAACTAGTTTACTGATTGTCTTTGACTTCTTCTCAATTCAAAAATCTTCCTTGGGCATATTCCAGATTTTGGCAATTTGGCCAGAGCATTTTTTTCTTTTTTTTTCAGCAACACCAGCATCATCAGGGAACTTTTTAGAAATGTAGTCTCAGGCCTGCCCCTGAGTACATTTTAACAAGATCCCCAAGTGATTCATGTACATATTAAACTTTAAGAAGCACCACTGTAGACAGTATCTAGTCCTGCTCTAACAGGAAAGCCTCTCTCTGAATCTTGCAAGAAAGGCTACATATGTCCTTTGGAACTTCCAGCTGAAAGACACATCACCTCTATTCCCTGGTGACCCAAGCTCTGTCCTGTCCCACTGTCTTCCAATAAACCCTGTCCCTCTCTGAGTGTCAGCACACACCTACCAATTCTAGATTCGCCACACCCGGCAAGGAGTGAGGTAGAAGGCAGCTCACCTCCATGCTCAGGTCAAGAGGGTGGCACAATTGTGACAATGGAGCACACTCCCTGTCACACCGCCGGTCTGTTTCTCCCCTCAAATCCCTAGAAGCTTGTGTATTCCATGCATCTCTCTCCCTGCTTGACTAGGGGCTCCCTGGCTCCATTTGGACTCCACTCACTATCTACCTCCCTGAATTGTTGCAGAATGAATGCCTAGGGCCTTTAGCCCATTGCCAAATGCAATCATGGCAGAGAAACTGGAAGTGGTGAAGCAGACTTGTTTAACTGCAGCAGATCCCTTTTGGAAATTTGCTAATCTCACGATCTTGAATCCTTGCCAAGCAGCCACTGGCCAGCTCCCTCTCCAAACTCCTCCTTCTTGCTACTCAAGGCTATTGTTATACTCAACATCAACAGTCCCTGTGTTTAAAACAAAACAAACAAAAGAAAAACAAAACAAAAAATAAACCCTAAGAAGCATGATATTATAGACACAGGATCTCAGGCTATCTGGCTCATGCCCAGCTTCCTTTCACTGGTCAGCTGAGATAATTTTTTCCTCTCCTTTCAGCCATCCCACCTCATGGTATTTGCAGGTTATCTGTTTGTGCATTGAAATGTTTTTCTTCTTAACAACATGATTAGGCTTCTAAAAATTGTTCATACGTTTAAAGGGGGGAAAAAAAAAGAAACTTAGACCTCCAATCCAAATACAGGGACTAAAAAAATGTTTAAAGGGACTACATATTTCCCCCACTGAATATTTTAAAATGCTTCAGCTACAAAATTATTTCCTCAGTCTCTCTGTTGCAAGGAAAAGCCAATTCTGACTCCATATTGGAACTGTTTCTTTGACTTGCTTTTCATTGCTTTTGTTATTATAATCATACATAAGAGCCTACCCTCAGGCTTCCTTGGTGGCTCAGATGGTAAAGAATCCATCCATAGTAAAGAAGGTAAATTACTTTACAATATTGTATTGGTTGCCAAATAAAATAAATAAATTTATTTAAAAAAAGACATACTGCATACAGAAGAACAAATTAAAAAAAAAAAAAAAAGAAGGTAAAGAAGTAACCTCCTCTGAGCTTAGCACACAAGTCAGAGCCTATCGTAGTCATTGTCACTTTGCCCAACATTTTTGGGTGATGAGGAGATATTCCAGTCCTGCCACATTGGTTCAGCGGATACTTTCAGGACATAGTTTATAAAACTGAGTGTGGTCTTGGAATTCTCTCCATCATAAGTGAGAGGTGTGTACAACTAGCTATATGACTGCACAGAGTGGATGTTACCACCCACCCACAGAAGTGAAAATTCAAAAAAAAGAGACTTAATCCTCTTTAACTTCAAAGAAATAGATTTCTATAACCCCTAAAATCCTGGGAATATATCTGTTACATTTGTATTTATTGGTGGCGCTAGGAGAAAAGAATCCTCCTGCCAATGCAGGAGATGTAAGAGATGTGGGTTTGGTCCCTGGGTCAGGAAGATCCCCTGGAGGAGGGCATGGCAACCCACTCCAGTATTCTTACATGGAGAATCCTGTGGACAGCGGAGCCTCGTGAGCTATGGTCCATATCGTCACAAAGAGTCGGACACAACTGAAGCAACTTGACACAGCACACACCAATAGAATAGCATTTGGTGTTTCTCAAATTTGAAAACTCTATGTAATTATTACAAAAAAAATACAATTCCCAAGAATCCCAAAGAGTACTTGGACCTAAAAATGTTGACTTGAGAAACTAATCTATTTTATGAATACAGCTTTTGGTTGCAATCATTGTTACAAAAAGGTTATAATTTATTTGTATTTTATACAATGGAAATGCTTAATCATATACCAAACTACCACACAATTGCACTTATCTCACATGCTAGTAAAGTAATGCTTAAAATTCTCCAAGACAGGCTTCAGCAATACGTAAACCATGAACTTCCAGATGTTCAAGCTGATTTTAGAAAAGGCAGAGGAGCCAGAGATCAAATTGCCAACATCTGCTGGATCATCAAAAAAGCAAGAGAGTTCCAGAAAAACATCTATTTCTGCTTTATTGACTATGCCAAAGCCTATGACTGTGTGGACCACAATAAACTGTGGAAAATTCTGAAAGAGATGGGAATACCAGACCACCTGACCTGCCTCTTGAGAAACCTGTATGCAGATCAGGAAACAACAGTTAGAACTTGACATGGAACAACAGAATGGTTCCAAATAAGAAAAGGAGTACGTCAAGGCTGTATATTGTCACCCTGCTTATTTAACTTCTATGCAGAGTACATTATGAGAAACAGTGCGCTGGATGAAGCACAAGCTGGAATCAAGATTGCCGGGAAAAATACCAATAACCTCAAGTATGCAGATGACATCACCCTTATGGCAGAAAGTGATCAAGAACTAAAGAGCCTCTTGATGAAAGTAACAGAGGAGAGTGAAAAAGTTGGCTTAAAGCTCAACATTCAGAAAACTAAGATCATGGCATCTGGTCCCATCACTTCATGGCAAGTAGATAGGGAAACAGTGGAAACAGTGGCTGAGTTTATTTTTCTGGGCTCCAAAATCACTGCAAATGGTGACTGCAGCCATGAAATTAAAAGATGCTTTCTCCTTGGAAGGAAAGTTATGACCAACCTAGACAGCATATTAAAAAGCAGAGACATTACTTTGCCAACATAGGTCCATCTAGGAGAAGGCAATGACACCCCACTCCAAGTACTCTTGCCTAGAAAATCCCATGGACAGAGGAGCCTGGTGGGCTGCAGTCCCTGGGATCGCTAAGAGTCGGACACGACTGAGCGACTTCACTTTCACTTTTCACTTTGATGCATTGGAGAAGGAAATGGCAACCCACTCCAGTGTTCTTGCCTGGAGAACCCCAGGGATGGGGGAGCCTGGTAGGCTGCCATCTGTGGGGTCTCACAGAGTCGGACATGACTGAAGTGACTTAGCAGCAGCAGCGGCAGCAGTCAAGGCTATGGTTTTTCCAGTGGTCATGTATAGATGTGAGAGTTGTACTATAAAGAAAGCTGAGCACCGAATAATTGATGGTTTTGAACTGTGGTGTTGGAGAAGACTCTTGAGAGTCCCTTGGACTGTAAGGAGATCCAACCTGTCCATCCTAAAGGAGATCAGTCCGGGGTGTTCATTGGCAGGACTGATGTTAAAGCTGAAACTCCAATACTTTGGCCACGTGATGCAAAGAGCTGACTCATTGGAAAAGACCCTGATGCTGGGAAAGATTGAGGGCAGGAGGAGAAGGGGACAACAGAGGATAAGATGGTTGGATGGCATCACCGACTCGATGGACTTGGGTTTGGGTGGACTCCAGGAGTTGGTGATGGACAGGGAGGCCTGGCGTGCTGCGGTTCATGGGGTTGCAAAGAGTTGGACACGACTGAGCGACTGAACTGAACTGATATCAAAAGATAGAGGTAGAGGTGGTTAAATAGTGCATACATACACCTGTCACCCAGCTTCAACAATCATCAATGTATGGTCAGTTTGTTTTTACCTTTAATTTATTCTCCATATGTTATTTAGAAGCCAATCCCAGACCCCATGTCATTTCTGTTGGAAATATATCAACACATATTTCTTAAAAAGAAGGACTGCTTTTGCTGCTGCTAAGTCAATTCAGTCATGTCCGACTCTGTGTGACCCCATGGACGGCAGCCCACCAGGCTCCCCTGTCCCTGGGATTCTCTAGGCAAGAACACTGGAGTGGGTTGTCATTTCCTTCTCCAATGCATGAAAGTGAAAAGTGAAAAATGAAAGTGAAGTCGCTCAGTTGTGTCCAACTCTTCATGACCCCATGGACTGCAGCCTACCAGCCTCAAGAAGGACTACTTGTTAATAAAAACTAAATCACAATTTCTTTATTACATTTAATCTCTCAATACAACTACATATCTAGTCCAGGTTGAAATTTTTCAGAATGTTTCATAAATATTTATTGTAATTGGTTATTCAAATCAGGACCCAACTTTTTATCTGTATAACTAGCATTTTAAATTGTCATTAATTTAAGAAATTAAATTAATTCATTTGGGAATTACTCCCTAACCCCTGGGGTTACTATATGGGTGAACCAAAGTTTGAAAATACTAGTACAGAGAGTAAGTGTGGGCTTAGGAAATGAACAAATCTGGGTCTGAACCCTGATTTCTGACTCCATTCTTTACTAGCTGGGTGACCCTTTACTAGCTGAGCAAGTCACAAGGGATCAGCCTCTTTTGTAAATATTAAGACAGACCTTAATAAGATTCAGGCTTCCTTGGTGGCTCAGATAGTAAAGAATCCACCTGTAATGTGGGAGACCTGAGTTTGATCCCTGGGTCGGGAAGATCCCCTGGAGGAGGGCATGGCAACCCACTGCTATATTCTTGCTTGGAGAAGCCCCATGAACAGAGAAACCTGGAGGGCTACAGTCCACGGGGTTGCAAAAAGTCAGACACAACTGCCTGACTAAGCACAGCAAGTAATGAGACTTGGGCTCAGTCCCTGGGTTGGGAAGATCTTCTGGAGAAGGAAATGGCGACCCACTCCAGTATTCTTGCCTAGGAAATCCCATGGACAGAGGAGTTTGGTGGGCTACAATCCATGGGATCTCAAAAGAGTAGGACACAAGTCTGTCACTAAACAACAACGATGAACAACTTCGTGTGTGTATACACACACATATACCTATATTAAACACAATGTTTCTGTATGCATACATATTACTATATGTATTTGTATGGATATAAATTATTCGTATATAGGCTTCATACTAATTATTTGTAGGACACTTTTTAAAAGAGCATTTGCTGTCATAATTTTTTGACATATAATTGACAAGTCTGAGAAATGCAGCAGGATACACTGGTGTTCACAAACATGTGCTGCACAAAATTTAATCAAACCCCAGGTGGCCCAGTGGTAAAGAATCTGACTGCCAATGTAGGAGTCTCAAGAGAAGCAGTTAGATCCCTGGGTCAGGAAGATCCCCTGGAGTAGAAAATAGCAACCTGCTCCAATATTCTTGCCTGGAAAAGTCCATGGACAGACGAGCCTGACTACAGTCCTTGGGGTCAAGAGTCAGAGATGACTGAATGCCAACACACAAACACACACCTCTCCTGCAGGATCTCCAGATAAACACAGGATGTTCAATTTCAATTTCAGGGAAACAAGTAACTGTTCAATACAAGTATGTCCCGGAAAATTCCAAATTTGATGGAGTCCCTTGATTTTACTTGCTATCCTGAAGCTCTGCTTCCATGGTTACTGTGAGGATTCCCTGGTTTGACACATGTACAAAGTTTACCACAGGGCCTGACATGCACCATAACTGCATAGTTGATATCAGCGGTTGACTAGTCTGTCCCAAGAGAGGAAAGCGAGGAGGGCCCGGCCCTCCTGTTGGATACCCATCTGCTCTCTGCTTTGTTTGGTACCATTCCCCAGGTAGAAGATAACAATCTTCAATAAGCTATAAGTTTGCGCTACAGAGGGTTTCCAGATCTAACTGACGAATTACACAGTACTTGGGAAGACTTTGCTTCTGATAACAAAGATATTCCTGACTTCTTGAAAATGAGAACCCTGGTAGCTCTAGGCCTGCTCTCCCACCTGGCAATAATCAGGGGAGCTGAGTAGCAGCTGCTCCCTTTCATTGGACATGTGCTTGCTAGCTTGCCATCTGGCCCATCACAAGCTCCTATCACCTGCCCAGACCCTAGGGGGATCTGAGTTGCCACCCCTATGCTTCCTCTGCAACTCTCTCCCTGTGCTGGCTCTTTGACCCCAGAAGATACTGGACCTGAAGTGGAGCAGGAACTGGAGAAAGAGTTAGGTAGGAGGAAAGGAGGATAGGTGATTCCAAAGCCAATATCTTTATTGGCTCCAAGCCAAGAAATTGTGAATTGAGTTAGGCTGTGATGCAGAATAAAAGGGTGGAGGTAGGAGGGAAGCCTAAGTAAAAACAAAAATGAAAACAAAAAACAGGAAGGGCCTTGTGTGTGGCTGGGGTCAAAGAGGCTCAGGAAGACAGTGGAGAAGCAGGTAAGAAAGTGAATGAAAACTTAGAGGAACGAGGGTCAGCTAGTCAGGGCCGCCAAGGAGTGACTATTATAGTGACTATTAATGACTATTACAAGCAAACTTTTATCCCAGTGGACAGAGTTTCTCCAAAGTATCATTCCCAGGTTGTTGAGGAGTTGCTGAGGAATTGTTACCTAAATGCAAACAGAGCCCAGGTCCTTTTCTTCCGCTCCTGATGACATCCTTTCTATCTATGGTGGGGTCAGTGCTAGAACTGGGTTTGAGATCTAAAGGGTGGCAGATGGGACGCAAGGTCCACAGGATGGCTGATGCTTTGCATGTCAGTGCTTCCTTCTACAGAATGTGCCTGGCAGAGCTGACAGAGAATGACCGAGAGACCCAGAAGTGGCCTTAACCGTGTCACACAGAGCTCAGCAGGGTAACTAGGCCTCTCCGCCCTCTTCCCTCCCCTACTCTTCAGAAGGGTGAGGGAGTGATAGGGTGCAGAATGGAGAATCATTTTGTCCCTGAAAGCAGCTTCTGGGACACCCTCTTCTCCCTAAATGGATACGCAACTTTTGGAAAGCAGAAAATCTGAGAAAGGTAATTTTATTATATAAGACCTGCCTTGAATAACGGAGGGGAGAAAGGACAGACTTTGCTTTCTGGGGAAGAACTAAGCAGTCTGATTCAGAAAAGAGGTAACATGCTGAACAAGAACGTGCCATAAGAACCCAGCAGAGCCTTAAGCAGCAGAAGACACCCCTCAAGTTCAGGTGTAACTTCCTCATCTGATTTTAGAAGCTCAGAGGGTTAATGGGAGATGATGGAACTTCCTCTTCTCTTATAGGACCTTGGACTACCTCTGCTTATTCAGCTGTCCATACATGCCTTTCTGGAACTGTTATAGATTTTTCCATTTAGGTCTTGCATAGTTCTTACCAGGATGTTACTAAACAATTTATCTTTTATTTCTATTGGAAATAGGAATTTTTCAATGAAATATTCAATGGTCATTATCAGTGAATATAATGTTATGTACATTTATATGGAAATCTTGCATCTATACACCTCGAGGAACTTTCTTACTAAATACAGGAGCCTATCTGTAGATATTTTATTTAGGGCTTTTGTGCCTTTGTTTATATGTGAGATTTGCATACCATTTCCTCATCCTTTCTTTGCCTAGTTTTGCCATCAGAATTATGCTAAAATCATAAAATGAATTGGGAGGTATTATCTACTTTTCTAAACTTTGAAACAGTTTATACAATATTGGAGATATCTTTTCTTCAAAGTTTAGTAGACTATACTTGTCAAAACTTCAAACCTAGTGGCATTTATTGGGAATATACCTTTGACTGCCCTTTTAAGGATGTGGGTGTGTGGTAGGGAGAGTGTATTTTCACATGTCAGGTGTACATCTTATTTTGATTAACTTTATTTTCATAGAAAATCATTTTTTCATTTTTTTAAAAATTATGTTTAAAACAAAGTCATAAAAAGTATTCTTTTACAGTTTTAGAAATCCATGTCCTGAGTTCTGATTCTTCTCGACCCTAATTTTGCTTGTGTTTGTTTCCACCCTTATTCTTGACCAGATTTGTCAAAGATTTGTCTACTTTTTACAGTAGTAAGTTTTTGTTTTATTCATAAATTCTGTTATGTTTTCATCTTTTTATAACATTTTGCTTAGTTGCTTTTAATTTCTCAGGATTTACTCTGTTTAACTGAGTACAAGCTTAGTTTATTTTCAATCTTTCCTATAAAATTAGTTTCTTTTTCTTACCAATCCTTACTTAGTATTTCTGTTTTGAGTGGGGCAGATCCACTCCTTATTCAAAGTGATCACACATTGGAGTGAGTCTGAGGACTCTTGTCTTTTGGGCAAAAGGCTTTCTTCCTCTTGGGGTTGCTGAACTGAGAATATATATACCAGGCCCTGCAGTTGACCATTATTTTGCACATGGGGAGAGTTTACCTGAGAATAAAAAAGCTACACTGAGGAAATGGGAAATGATGATATTTTTTGAGCACCTGGATCCAACCATACCTGAAGTCTACCCTGCACTCTTTAATTACATAAACCACTAGGTTTTCCTATTTGTGTAAGCCAGTTTATTTGGCTTTCAGGCCTTTATACATTAAGGAATCCTGCCTATCTTTCAATAAGAGGACTGAATTCTGTATATTTTCCTTTGTTGTTCAATCACTCAGTCATGTCCAACTCCTTGTGACCCCATGGACTGCAGCACACCAGGCTTCTCTGTCCTTCACCATCTCCTGGAGCTTGCTCAAACTCATGTCCAATGAGTTGGTGATGCCATCCAACCATCTGTTGTCCCCTTCTTCTCCTGCCTTCAATCTTTCTCAGCATTAGGATCTTTTCTAATAAGTCAGCTCTTTGCATCAGGTGGCCAAAGTATTGGAGCTTCAGCTCTAGCATCAGTCCTTCCAGTGAATATTCAGGACTGATTTCCTTTAGGATGGACTGGTTGGCTCTCCTTGCAGTCCAAGGAACTCTCAAGAGTCTTCTCCAACACCACAGTTCAAAAGCATCAATTCTTCAGGGCTCAGCTTTCTTTATGGTCCAACTCTCACATTCATACATGACTACTGGAAAAACCATAGCTTGGTTTGACTAGAAGGCCCTTTGTCAGCAAAGTAATATCTTTGCTTTTTAATATCCTGTCTAGGTTGATAATTTTTTCTTCCAAGGAACAAGTGTCTTTTAACTTAATGGCTGCAGCCACCATCTGTAGCAATTTTGGAGCCCAAGAAAATAAAGTCTGTCACTGTTTCCATTGTTTCCCCATCTATTTGCCACGAAGTGATAGGTCCAGATGCCATGATCTTCATTTTTTGAATGCTGAGTTTTAAGCCAGCTTTTTCACTCTCCTCTTTCACCTTCATCAAGAGGTTCTTTAGTTCCTCTTTGCTTTCTGCCATAAGGGTGGTATCATCTGCATATCTGAGGTTAATGGTAATTCTCCCAGCAATCTTGATTCCAGCTTGTGCTTCATCTAGCCTGGCATTTAGCATGATGTACTCTGCATATAAGTTAATAAGCAGGGTGACGTACTCCTTTCCCAATTTTGAGACAGTCTGTTGTTCCATGTCTGGTTCTAACTGTTGCTTCTTGACGTGCATACAGGTTTCTCAGAAAGCAAGTAAGGTGGTCTGGTATTCCTATCTCTTTAAGAACTTTTCAGTTTGCTGTGATTCACACAGTCAAAGGCTTTATACCGTGGTCAATGAAGCAGAAGTAGATGTTTTTCTGGAACTCTCTTGCTTTTTCTATGATCCAATGGATGTTGTCAATTTGATCTCTGGTTCCTCTGCCTTTTCTAAATCCAGATTGAACATCTGGAAGTTCTCGGTTCACGTATTATTGAAACCTAGCTTGGAGAATTTTGAGCATTACCTTGCTAGCATGTGAAATGAGTGCAACTGTGCAGTAGTCTGAACATTCTTTGTCACTGCCGTTCTTTGGGATTGGAATGAAAACTGACCTTTCCCATGCCTGTGGCCACTGCTGAGTTTTCCAAATTTGCTGGCACATTGAGTGCAGTAATTTAACAGCATCATCTTTTAGGATTTGAAATAGCTCAATTGGGATTCCATCACCTCCACTAGCTTGTTCATAGTGAGGCTTCCTAAAGCCTACTTGCCTTTGCACTCCAAGATGCCTGGCTCTAGGTGAGTGATCACACCATCATGATTATCTGGGTTGTGAAGATCTTTTCCGTACAGTTCTTCTGTGTATTCTTGCCACCTCTTCTTAATATCTTCTGCTTCTGTTAGGTCCATACCGTTTCTGTCCTTTATTATGCCCATCTTTGTATGAAATGTTCTCTTGGTATCTCTAATTTTCTTGAAGAGATCTCTAGTCTTTCCCATTCTATTGTTTTCCTATATTTCTTTGCACTGATCACTGAGGAAGGCTTTCTTATCTCTCCTTGCTATTCTTCGGAACTCTGCATTCAGATGGATATATCTTTTCTTTTCTCCTTTGCCTTTCCCTTCTCTTCTTTTCTCAGCTATTTGTAAGGCCTCCTCAGACAACCATTTTGCCTTGTTGCATTTCTTTTTCTTAGGGATGGTCTTGATCACAGCCTCCTATATAATATTACGAACCTCTGAACCTCCGGCCATAGAGCTTCAGGCACTCTATCAGACCTAATCCCTTGACTCTGTCACTTCCATTGTATAATCAAAAGGGATTTGACTTAGGTCATACCTGAATGGCCTAGTGGTTTTTCCTACTTTCTTCAATTTAAGTCTGAATTTAGCAATAAGAAGTTAATATGCGGCAGGTTTCGATATTTTCCTTATTGCGGTTCCATTCTGAATAACTAGCAATTTCTATTTAAAATTTTCCTTTCACTTGAAAGGATTTGGAAATTTTAAAATCCTATTGGATTGCTTTTAGATTGTTTTTTGTTTCTGTTTCTTTGATGTTTTGATTTTATTGCATTATAGTCAATGAGTGTGGTCTGTATAACATTTGCTAGATTAGGAATTTCAGAATTTGTTAAGAGTTTCTTTGTGTTAATACATGGACAGTTTTAGGAATGTTCTACGCATGTTTTAAAAGTATGTTACATATTTTATATATCAGTTCAGTTCAGTCGCTGACTCTGAGACCCATGAATCGCAGCACACCAGGCCTCCCTGTCCATCACCAACTCCCAGAGTCCACCCAAATTCATGTGCATCGAGTCGGTGATGCCATCCAGCCATCTCATTCTCTGTCGTCCCCTTCTCCTTCTGCCCACAATCCCTCCAGCATCAGGGTCTTTTCCAATGAGTCAATTCTTTGCATGAGGTGGCCAAAGTATTGGAGTTTCAGCCTCAGCATCAGTCCTTCCAATGAATACCCAGGACTGGTCTCCTTTAGGATGGACTGGTTGGATTTCCTTGCAGTCCAAGGGACTTGCAAGAGTCTTCTCCAGCAACACAGTTCAAAAACATCAATTCTTCGGCGCTCAGCTTTCTTCAGAGTCCAACTCTCACATCCATACATGATCACTAGAAAAACCATAGCCTTGACTAGATGGACCTTTGTTGGCAAAGTAATGTCTCTGCTTCTGAATATGCTATCTAGCTTGGTCATAACTTTCCTTCCAAGGAGTAAGCATCTTTTAATTTTGTGGCTGCAGTCACCATCTGCAGTGATTTTGGAGCCCCCCCGAAAAATAAAGTCTGACACTGTTTCCCCATCTATTTGCCATGACGTGATGGGACCAGATGCCATGATCTTCATTTTCTGAATGTTGAGCTTTAAAAAAGCCAACTTTTTCACTTTCCTCTTTCACTTTCATCAAGAGGCTTTTTAGTTCCTCTTCACTTTCTGCCATAAGGGTGGTGTCATCTGCATATCTGAGGTTATTGATATTTCTCCCAGAAATATTGATTCCAGCTTGTGCTTCTTCCAGACCAGCGTTTCTCATGATGTACTCTGTATATACATGTATAATTTGGGGGTCTTTGTAAATGTTTTTAAACCAGTCATAGATGCATACTGAGTTAAGCTTCTTATGTCTTTTGAATCCCATAAGTTTCTTATGCAATTTTAGTGGGAAATATTTTAAAATCTTCCTTTAGCATTGTGAATTTTATTTTTCTTTGTATTTGTTCCAGTTCTTGCTTTATGTAACTCAGGCAATTTGTTGGCTCCATTAGGATCTATGTTATAATTTCCTGGACAACTGTACCTCTTCAGAATATGAAATATACCATCTTTGTTTCTCTTGAAGCATTTTTTTTTGCTTTGAATTATATTTTGTCTAATATAATGTTGTCACACTGCAGGTTTTTTTGTTACCATCTGCTCTATAAATCTTTTTCAAAGATTTTTTCCCTAAGATTTATTTCTATGTCCTGTTTGTATTTCTTGCAAGAGCATATAGTTGAATCACCTTGGTTTTGTTTTTTACCCATTCTGAGAGTATTTAGCAAGTGAATTATTTTATGGTAATTACTGATATAGATATATAGAGTAGAAATAAAATTTAACCAAGTGGTATTATAGTTCTACTCAGGGAAATATTCCTATAAAGTTTTTGGATGATTTTCTTCCCTTTCTTCTTTCTAGTCTCTTCCTAAAGATAGAGGTTATAATTTTAGAAATATTCTCTAAGTCTTCTAATTTCATTTTCCTATTTTTCATATTTTTGTTCTTTTGAATTATCTTCTCACTTTTTTAGTTCCATCCTCTACAGTGTTGCTTTTAAGCTTTGTCTTTCGCTCTCAGTCTATCTATTCTAATGGTTCTTTCACTAATGGTGATTTTATTTTCAGTTTTCCCGATGGTTGTTCATATAATCTGATTTTGTTTTACGGACATGTAATCTCTGTGGGGCTTGCCAGGTGGCGCTAGTGGTAAAGAACCCATCTGCCAATGCAGGAGACGTAAAGAGACACAGGTTCGAACCCTGAGTCAGAAGATCCCTGGAGGATGTGGCAACCTACTCCAGCATTCTCACCTGGAGAATCCCCATGGTCAGGGGAGCTTGGTAGGCTATAGTTCATAGCGTCGCAGAGTCAGACACAGCTCAAGCGACTTAGCATACGCACAATCTCTGTATTCCCTCTGAAGATATTATTCATAATAACATTTCCTTTAATGCCTGCATCTCTTTCCTCCATCAACTCTTGTTTTCACTTATTTTGGTTCTTTTGTTTATGAGTTTGGTTGTTTCTCTCAGCTTGTCTATTTACCTAGCATGTTGGGTCACTCTGATGTGGATTCTTATTTGTGTTTGAGACACTCCCTAACTTCCTTGTAAATACTATGCCTTTTGAACAAGGCTTGTTTCCAGTGATGTAGGGGAGAGGCAGAGTGTATTCTCAAGGTACTGTGTTTATTAATAATTGGTCTTCTGGGCCTGGGCATCTCGTGTTTCTCCAGCTCTAAGCTGCTTCCTGGGGCCAGAGTGCTCAAGCTCACGAGTCCTACATTGGATTGAGGGAAGCATTCCCACCTGCCGCACTGTAGTATCCCAGCCTCTCATTCTATTGTTCCCTGAACCCTGAGGCTGTGACCACCCCAGAGTTACACCCTCCAGGGACAATAGACCTCTTCTGTGTGTCCTTGGTCTACATTTATTTTATCCCAAGCTTATTATGACTAACAAAATTTTTAATGCTGATATTAATATTTAATACTCTGCTGGATCAGAATCCATCACAACCTACTACCTATTCCCAGAGTAATTTAATAGAATTGAGCCCTTTCATAAACTAAGTTTCAGAAAGTCTTAAATTTTTATTGCATTCAATAAAATATTTACACCTTGAATTTGCCTAAGGCTGTCTCCTTAAAATGTAAAAAAAAAACAATTCCAATTTAGAATGAGATATTTCTCAGAATTATACTGCACATTTCAATGTGTTCCACAGGGTTTATAATTAATAGTCAAAGCAGCACCTGCTCTAAATCTTAATTGCTTTCTTCCCCATGAAAACTCCAGGCTGGAGGTGTTGGTGAATTGATTTGTACCACATAATATGGCTGCAGACACAGCTTGGCAGGCACAATACAGAAAGCTGAACACAGTATTGAAATTTTTCCCAAGGAAAAGCTTAATTATAACTGCTTCAGGCATTCAAGTCAAGTACCTGCTAATGAACATGATTGTGACAGTACTGCTATTTACCACTTGAAGTCACACATATGTCTGGACATCCAAAGACATTGAAGAGGGGCATAAATTTATCTGATAACAATAGAGACACTCTAGAGTCCAGTAACTCAGTTTAGCATAAACTGTCTTTTATATTCAACCTCACTGTCTCTTTCATTTAACTGTGTCCTTCTCAGTAGAGGAGTCCTAGGCTGTGAGTTCACCTGTTCTGTCCTGTGGGTACACTACTCGCCTTCTCTGGACCTCGGCTTTCTTATCCTGCAAAAAGGCTGCAGAGTCAGGCAAGGCAAAGCACAGTTGCTACCAAAAGTGGAGCTGGCACTAGCTCTAAAGCTCCAAGAATAATTACTTCAAAAAGTATACATGGAAATGCCACTTTTGTAACTTAAACTGGGCTCCTAAAATAATTTTTATTGTTTTTCCTGCTAAACAAGAAATATGTGCTTATTTCAGAAAAATATAAAAAATTCAGAGAAAGGAAGAAAATTTCTTGCACTGTTTAACAACTGCATTTTTAATGTCCTAGGGGAACATAAAAGTTTTAAAAAGCATAAAGATGAATTCTGTGTAGTGTGGATGCTTGATTTGTTAGCTTGATTTTTCCTGTAATAAATTTATTCTGAAACAAGATTCAGGGGTATTTCCTGATATACAGTCATCCATCCATGCAGGCAGCATTTCTAGAGTTTCCTTGCTATGCCTTATCCCTACTGCTGTGAGTGTTACATGTAGAGTCGGTCTGTTCTTTCTGTGCCTAACTACAACTGTATGGTTTTTCCACAGAGATGGGGGTGGGGGGCGGAGATTGGTTGATGGGTTTTGCTTTGTTATTTACTTATTTATTTTTTTGCAAACTGAGTCCAACAATACATTAAGAGAATCATACACCATAATCATTATGTCAAGGATTTAAGGATTTTTCAGTATCCACAAATCAAGAAATGTGATACATCACATAACAAATTGTTGTTGTTTTTGTTTCAGCTTCGCACTATGGGGCAGGAGGACCCTGTCCTGTGCTTGACTCAGCATCCACCTGGATGATGGAAGCTCTCTCATGGTTGAGTGCAGACCAGGAGATACCAGTCCAGTATCAAATCGAGCTTTCCTGCCATCATGCTTTAAATCCATTCTCCAAAAGAAATATTTTACAAACATGATTTACTTTCGGAGGTGATGTTATCACTTTTCCCCCTAGTCACTTGGGTGGGGTACATAGCTTCCCTGGAGGGGCAGAAAGCATCCCTCAGTAGAAAGGGTCACTCCGACCATGCAGCCCATTACACCCTTAACGGCGTGCTGGAAAACCTAAAAGCGCAGAGGCCATTTCCCATCTCACGTCTTACTATAACTGTTGTTCTGACAGTCCCTATCTGGAGTAGAACAAGGAGCCCCATTATTAGCATGCCCTGAAGGAACTAGCAACACAAAAGAAAGCCAGGCTTATTAATTCAGTCACAGTCTTGCGGATTCCCAATTCAGCTTCTTGTGCTAATGAAACATGTGTAGTACTTGACAGTCTCTGTTGAAATTTGCTGTCATATTTACAGTTTACCAGAGTTTTTTCTACTGCAATTTCTAAAAAAGTGACAGGGATTTCCCAGCAGTCTAGTACTTTATTTCTCTGGATTTATTTGAGATGTCAGTAAATGCAAGATATGAGGGGGAAATGTGTGTTTTTACAAAGAACATTTATTTGATGCTTCAACAATGTCTTGCATAAAAAGATAGTTATACGTGAATTGTCATCTTATTATTCATAAGTATATCTTTCAATATATATTGATTAGCCCAAATGAATAATGCTCAGACACAAATTACCCTCACAAGCTATGAAATATATTCACACTGTATATGTAGGCACATAAATCACACATATATGTGTGTTTTATGTAATTATTTTAGGTGTGCACATGAATACATTTTGGAAGCCATTTTATTTTCTTTGTGTTTATTCACAAAATATATACAGAGGAAAAGATGTTATCAGTGTTTATAAGTTCCAGCAAATTTTAGACAACTTCAGCTCTGGAGTATTAACTTTCTGTTGGAAGTAACTTTAAAAAACAATATGAAATTCTGTGGCCATTTGAATTTACCTAGACTGACTTTGCAAAGGCTTAATCTATTATTTATTAAGAGCCTGCCCAGCATTGTCCTAATGAAACAAGACACAGTCTCTAGGTTTTGAGGATACTGTGCTTTTGGAGATGAACAGTATGTGTTACAAAAGGACAGAGAAGTGGCAATAAACTGCTGTAGTTACTGACAGGATATTGACACCAGGGCCAGGCACAGTGCGGCCACTGAAGTGACAGTGGCTTAGTCTACGCGAAGGTGAAAAAGGGAGATTCTCTCTCATGCTGTGTCCATGGCTGAGTCTCTTGTGTGGTCTCACAAGGTGACATTATGATCCACAATTTAAGGGTAACACATTCATGGGACCTATTGAAAGGTGACACTAGGAGTTAAATGAGTGAACTGGGTTCCAGCTGCTGCCCTGAATTTCTTCCCATCATTGCGTCTCTTCTTAAAAGTCACTCTACACATAGATATCACCAGATGGTCAATGCTGAAATCAGATTGATTATATTCTTTGCAGCCAAAGATGGAGAAGCTCTATACAGTCAACAAAAAACAAGGCCTGGAGCTGACTGTGGCTCAGATCATGAGCTCCTTATTACAAAATTGTGACTTAAGTTGAAGGAAGTAGGGAAACCCTCTAGGCCATTCAGGTGTGCTGCTGCTGCTAAGTCGTGTCAGTGGTGTCCGACTGTGTGTGACTCCAGAGACGGCAGCCCACCAGGCTCCCCCGTCCCTGGGATTCTTCAGGCAAGAATACTGGAGTGGGTTGCCATTTCCTTCCCCAATGCATGAAAGTGAAAAGGGAAAGTGAAGTCTCTCAGTCGTGTCCCGCTCTTCGTGACTCCATGGACTGTAGCCTACCAGGCTCCTCTGTCTATGGGATTTTCCAGGCAAGAGTACTGGAGTGGGTTGCCATTGCCTTCTCCCATTCAGGTACAACCTAAATCAAATCCCTTACGGTTATACAGTAGAAATGACAAACAGATTCAAGGGATTAGATCTAATAGACAGAGAACCTGAAGAACTGTGGATGGAGGTTTGTGATACTATGCAGAAGGCAGTGACAAAAACTATCCCCAAGAAAAAGAAATGGAACAAGGCAAAATGGTTGTCTGAGGAGGCCTTACAAATAGTTGAGAAAAGAAAAGAACTGAAAGACAAAGGAGAAAAGGAAAGATACACTCATCTGAATTCGGAGTTCCAAAAAATAGCAAGGAGAGATAAGAAACCCTTCTTAAGTAAAGAACACAAAGAAATAGAGGAAAACAGTAGAATGGAAAAGACTAGAGACCTTTTCAAGAAAATTAGAGATACCAAGTGAACATTTCATGCAAAGCTGGACACAATAAAGGACAGAAACAGTAAGGATCTAACAAGCAGAAGATATAAAGAATAGGTGGCAAGAATACACAGAAGAATCATACAAAAAAGGTCTCAATGACTTGGATAACCATGATGGTGTGATCCTGGAATGTGAAGTCAAGTGGGCCTTAGAACAAAGCTAGTGGAGGTGATGGAATTTCCGCTGAAATATTTCAAATCCTACATGATGATGCTGTTAAAGTGCTGCACTCAATATACCAGCAAATCTGGAAAACTCATTAGTGGCTACAGGACTCGAAAAGGTCATTTTCATTCCAATTCCAAAGAAGGGCAATGCCAAAGAATGTTCAAACTACCGCACAATTGCACTCATTTCACATGCTAGCAAGATAATGCTCAAAATCCTTCAAGTTAGGCTTGAACAATACGTGAACTGAGAAATTCCAGAAATACAAAATGGATTTAGGAAAGGCAGAAGAACCAGAGATCAAATTGACAACATCCATTGAATAATAGAAAAAGCAAGGAAATTCCTGGAAAACATCTACTTCTGCTTCATTGACTACCCTAAAGCCTTTGACTGTGGATCACAAAAAACTGTGAAAAATTCTTAAAGAGATAGGAATACCAGACCACCTTACCTGCCTCTTGAGAAACCTGTATGCAGGTCAAGAAACAATAGTTAGAACTGGACATGGAACAACAGACTGGTTCCAAATTGGGAAAGGAGTATGTCAAGGCTGTATATTGTCATCCTGATTATTTAACTTCTATGCAGAGTACATCATGAGAAATGCCAGGCTGGATGAAGCACAAGCTGGAATCAAGATTGCTGGAAGAAATATCAATAACCTCAGATATGCAGATGACACCACCCTTAAGGCAGAAAGTGAAGAAGAACTAAAGAGCCTCTTGATGAAAGTGAAAGAGGAGAGTGAAAAAGTTGGCTTAAAGCTTAACAAAGCTTTAAGCTTTAGAAAACTAACATCATGGCATCTGGTCCCATCACTTCATGGCAAATAGATGGGGAAACAGTGGAAACAGTGACAGACTTTATTTTCTTGGGCTCCAAAATCACTGCAGATGGTGGCTGCAGCCATGAAATTAAAAGATGCTTGTTCCTTGGAAGAAAAGCTATGACAAACCTAGACAGTATATTAAAAAGCAGAGACATCACTTTGCCAACAAAGGTCCATCTAGTCAAGGCTATGGTTTTTCCAGTAGTCATGTATGGATGTGAGAGTTGGACCATAAAGAAGGCTGAGCACTGAAGAATTGAAGCTTTCAAACTGTGATGCTGGAGAAGATTTTTGAGAGTCCTTTGGACAGCTAGGAGATCAGACCAGCCAATCCTAAAGGAGATCAGTCCTGAATATTCGTTGGAAGGATTGATGTTGAAGCTGAAGCTCCAGTAGTTTGGCTACCTCATGTGAAGAGCCTACTTGTTGGAAAAGACCCTGATGCTGGGAAAGATTGAGAGCAAAAGAAGAAGGGAGTGACAGAGGATGAGATAGTTGGATGGCATCACTGATTCAATGGACATGAGTTTGTGCAAACTCCAGAAGACAGTGAAGGATAGGGAAGCCTGGTGTGCTGCCATCCATGGGGTGACAAAGAGTCAGACACCACTGAGCAACTGAACAACAACTAAAAATAACCAGTTGTGACTGACTCGTGTTCACTTATTCTACATCAAAAATCACAAATAAAATCCACAGCACTTCTGGGACTTCCCTGGTGGTCCAGCGGTTAAGACTCCATGCCCCCAGTGCAGGGGGCCAGGGCTCGATTCCCGGGCTGCGAACTAGATCGCACGTGCCGCAACTAAGAGTTCACCCAAGATCGAAGATCCCACATACTGCCACTAAGATCTGGTGCAGCCAAATAAATAAATAAATTTAAAAAAAAATTCACAGCACTTCTTACAGAGCTAAGCTCTGCCTTGTTATCATCCTTGTATTTAAGTGGAAAGAATGATCTGTTTCCAGTTAAAAATTAGAGGTCATTTTCCTTCCTTGGGTAGGTTTTAAAAAAAGTAATGGCAATGATTTCTATCGGCTGATTAGATTTTCTCAGCAATGTGTGTTTTTCTCAGCAGTTTGTAGTTCACTGGGTTAGAGTTGGGGTTCTCAGCTGGGGGTAGTTTTGTTTCCAAAAAGATAGTCAGTAGATCTGGAGACACTTCTGGTTGTCCTGGGCGAGGGGAGGTGCTGCCTGCATGAGAGAGGTCGGGGGTGCAGAAAGATATCCTGTGATGCACAGTGCAGCCCCCTCAGCAGAGGGGGTTATCCAGTCCAAAATGTCGGTAGCGTCAAGGTGGAGGACTCCTGTGTTGGAGGACATGATTTTTATAAAACAGTGACTACAGGAGAAAATTGGAATAATGGCCTGAGTAGAAGGAGTGAATATTTTTTCAGAAGTTCATCTCTTGGTTGTGAAAGCTTAAAGGCATGTTCACTTCAGACACCGCCAGCAAAACCTATGGATGGAGGCAGCAACAGCTCTCTGACCTGTCTGAAATGGAAGTCACTGAATTTCTGCTCTGTAGGCAACTCCCTCCTGCTTCTAATCCACGTCGTCTATACATGCACACACCCTCCCTTCTCTCCCAACTCACTGTGTCTTCTACTCTTCATCGTCCATGATTTTCCCTTCCCAAGTTGCATATCAGTTCTTAAATGCTGTTTTATGTCACCAAGAACTCCCACTCACAAGATATGCAACCCCAGAGTCTGCAACCTAATTTTAGACAGCTGAATACTTCTTTAAATTAAAAGAATTTTGATGGCA
Organism: Bos grunniens; assembly: GCF_055505025.1. Taxonomy (NCBI): domain Eukaryota; kingdom Metazoa; phylum Chordata; class Mammalia; order Artiodactyla; family Bovidae; genus Bos; species Bos grunniens. The sequence goes on along the minus strand of NC_141191.1, from coordinate 26,240,436 downwards.
GGAGCTGATAACAGCTACGCACTTTTTTTTTTTTTTTTTCTGGCATTCACAGAGAGACATGTATTTCAAAAGGCTGCCTCTTCTTTCCTGGATACCATTAGAGGAAAAATAAAGCAATTTACCCTTTGAAGTCTTTTTATTCTAAAAAAAGGCAGTGGGGGTGGGGTGGGGGGTTGGGTGGGTGGGTAGTGAGGGTGAGAGATAGAATGAAAAAGGGAACTTTCCTCAAAGGAAATATTCTAGACAGATGACTTGATTTAGAGCTCTTACATGCACTTAGCTTTTTAACAGTCTGAATAACTCAGCAAATCTGAAACAAAGAAGGTTTTTAAAAAGCATCCCATGGCCGGGACTGTGGGTAATGAAATTTGCTTTGAACAATATGAGCACTGTGTGTGAGTGTTTCGGATGATGACCAGAACATACACACAAAAATCTTTGTTCTGTTGGTGCCGTTCTAATTTTAGAACCAGATTAGACCTGTGCTCTTGCCACCGTGGAATTTTGCTTCCCGTGGAAATAGCCACTCCTTCCCTAGAAGTGGGCAGAAGACACTGTTTCAAACAGAGATGTCTTGAGGTGGAAGTGGCAAGGCTGTGGCACATGCCTGGCACAACTGCTGGTCCCCGCTCCCCCTTCCTTTCCCACGCCAGCACAGGAAAGGCGCCTTTCTGGTTGAGCCCAAACAAGGTCCCCGGATTCTCACAAAGCATTCCTTCCTGTCTAAGCCCCTGAAGGGGTCTCACTGTAGAGTAGATCTAGAGTAGGTAAGAGGTTTTAGTTTTCTCTTTTCACGCAGCCTAACACAGTGCTGTTTATAAAATGCAACCAACAAAATCCACTACTTTCACTGGACTGAAAGTTCCTATAACTCCTGAATGCTCAAGTAAATTACTCTCCCTCTAGCTAATACTCACATATCATTATTAATATAAATACTAACTTACATTACTATTAATAATGAAGTCCTCAGAAAGAGTACCTGGCACAAATAAGTGCTTGTTGAAAATTAGGTATTATTGTTATTAATGTTACTGCTATTATTATTATTAGACCATCAAAGTCTCCAAAGAGTGTTGGTTTGTAAAAAGAGGGTTTTGCTAGTATCATTGTTGAAGATATGGTTCATGATATAACTAGGCTCACCCCCTTGATGTGACTAATTTTGAGGGTAATTTGGGCTAACTTCTTGGTACTGGATTTTGTGATGGCAGACAGACCATTCTTAGGAGATAGGCTGCTTCCTTTCTGTTCAGAGAATACTTGACAAGTCCTTGCAAAGCCTTTTCCTGTCTAATGTTCTCTTCTGATATATGGAGCTGTCCAAGCTCAGTTTCTATTCCATGAGCCTCTTCATATTTAGTAAAGAGCAGTAAATAAAAGCTGGGAGAGACCTAACTCTTACTTTGACTTCCACACCATACACTTCAATTTTTCTTTTCACTCATTTTAAGTCTTCTATGTGACCATTATGTAATTATTCCAAATGTTGGGAAGCCAGTTGTGCTCATGACTCAGTTATGTCTAAAATCTCTCCAGCATTTTCAAACACTTACAAAACATAGCTGAAGACCTCCCTGCAAGGTGTCATTCCTTTTGCACCCCTCTGAATGCCTTCTCCTTTCTCAATGCAGTCACCCTGTTTCCTGCACACATGGCTGTGGATAAATCCCTAGGAGCACAGGTGTGAAGAGAGGAGGTCTGCCTTGTAGAATGCTCATCTGGGTTATCTGTGACAACAGCTTCCACAGTTGAGGCAAGTGTCTATGTGAGCAGCTGCACACAGATATTGGATTGGGGGATGCTCAAAAGACTTATTTGGCTTATTAATGACTGAGGCACTGCAATAGGAAAGCTTAAAACTGTTCAAACACAAATGTTGTTGGTAATATTAATGTGTGAAGCCACCCCAATCACTCACATCAATGAGATGAGTTTCTCCAGTACTTTCCTAAGAGCACCTTTGAATGGGGAACATGGAGGTAAAAGATGAAGGAGAGCTCAGCTAGAGCAAGGGGATTCCAGTGAGATGAGTATCTGCAGTAATAGTCCTAGAACCAGCCCTGCTCACAGGGAGAGGGGTAACAGATGCTGTTTCCATCTCAGAAATGGCTTAGAGTAATTTAGTGATGTTCTCAAGGCTATAAAATGCAGTCATAGCATGGCCCAAAGTTTTATGATCAAAATTCTGATGTTCTTTATCTCACTGTACAGAAGAGGAAGAAAAGGCAGTTTCTATTTTCATTAAATTTCAATTTTCACCCAGTTCTAGTAAAATTTAAATTCAAGTTTCATTTAGCTAGAATCAAGATTGCCAAGAGAAATATCAATAACCTCAGATATGCAGATGAAAAAGACTCTGATGTTGGGAAAGACTGAAGGCAGGAGGAGAAGGGGACGACAAAGGATGAGATGGTTGGCTGGCATCACCAACTCGAAGGACCTGGGTTTGAACAAATTCTGGGAGATAGTGAAGGACAGGGAAGCCTGGCACATTGCAGTCCATGGGGTCACAAAGAGTTGGACACGACTTAGCGACTGAACAATTACCCATTCCCCTGCCTCTGAAAATAATAATAGCGAACACATATAAGGCTGTATATTGTCACCCTGCTTATTTAAGTTATATGCAGAGTACATTATGAGAAACGCTGGGCTGGATGAAGCACAAGCTGGAATCAAGATTGCCGGGAGAATTACCAATAACCTCAGATATGCAGATGATACCACCCTTATGGCAGAAAGTGAAGAAGAACTAAAGAGCCTCTTGATGAAAGTGAAAGAGGAGAGTTAAAAAGTTGGCTTAAAGCTCAACATTCAAAAAACTAAGATCATGACATCTGGTCCCATCACTTCATGGCAAATAGATGGGGAAACAGTGTTAGACTTTATTTTTCTAGGCTCCAAAATCACTGCAGATGGTGACTGCAGCCATGAAATTAAAAGATGCTTGCTCCTTGGAAGGAAGATTATGACCAACCTAGACAGCATATTGAAAAGTAGAGACATTACTTTGTCAACAAAGGTCCGTCTAGTCAAGGCTATGGTTTTTCCAGTAGTCATGTATGCATGTGAGAGTTGGACTATAAAGAAAGCTGAGCACCAAAGAATTTATACTTTTGAACTTGGTGTTGGAGAAGACTCTTCAGAGTCCCTTGGACTGCAAGGAGATCCAATCAGTCAATCCTAAAGGAAATCAATCCTGAATATTCATTGGAAGGACTGATGTTGAAGCTGAAACTCCAATACTTTGGCCACCTGATGTGAAGAACTGACTCATTTGAAAAGACCCTGATGCTGGGAAAGATTGAAAGCAGGATGAGAAGGGGACGACAGAGGATGAGATGGTTGGATGGCATCACTGACTCAATGGACATAAGTTTAAGTAAACTCCGGGAATTGGTGATGGACAGGGAGGCCTGGCGTGCCTATGGGGTAGGAAAGAGTCAGACACGACTGAGTGACTGAACTGAACTGAACACATATAAGCACTCACCAAGGCTTAAGGATTGCCCTAGATGCATAGCATATATTAACATATTTAATCCTCACTATTAACTATCTCCAGTTTACAGATGAGGAAACAGAGGCTCACACTGTAAGTAACTTGCTTAGGTTTTACAATTAATAAGTGACAAAGCCAGGATTTGAATCTGAACAGTTTGGTTCAAATCCATGTTTTAACTTCCTCAGTAGCATATCTCTTTATGTAGTAAAGAACTAAAACAATTTTAGAGAATGTAGATTTCTAGTATACTGGTGAAATAATTAGCTGTCTGAGATTGCTTCAAGATAGTGACAAGGCTGAGGACAAGAGTGAGTGGGGATATGAAACAAGACTGGATGTAGAATGATGACTTAGGACTGGGTGACATGTGTATAGGACTTTGTTTTACTGGTTTCTCTGCTTTTTTAAAAAATTCTGCTTTATGGAGGTACAATGGACATACAGAATTGTAAAATATGTATACATTGTGAAAGATTCCCCCATTTGCTTCATTAACACATCTATCACCTCACATATTTATCTTTGTGTGTGTATATTGGCAGGGATGGTGGTGGAAATTAAAGTTCTATTCTCTTGGTAAATTTAATTATGCAATACAATGTTATCAACTACAGTCACCATGTTTTATGTTAAAGCCTCAGAACTTATTTATTTTATATCTGAAAGTTCATACCTATTTACCAACTTCTCCCTGATTCCCTCACCCACCAGCCACTTTTCTATTTTGTTTCAATGAATTTGACTTAAAAAAAAAAGATTCTATGTGAAGTGAGATCATTTTTGTTTTTCTCTGTTTAGCTTATTTCACTTAGCATAATGCCCTCAAGGTCCATCCATGTTTTTGCAAATGGCCATATTTCCTTCTTCCTCATAGCTGAATAATATTCCATTGTATATAAATGCCACATCTTTATCAATTCATCTGTTGCTGGACACTTGAGTTGTTTCTGTATCTTGCCTATTGTGAATAATGTGGCAGTGAATATGAGTACAGATATGTTTTCAATATTCTGATTTTATTTCTTTTAAATAAATATTCAGTAATAAGATTGCTGATTATATGATAGTTCTGCTTTTAATTTTTTGAGGAAACTTCATGCTGTTTTCCATAGTGACTCATCATTTTACATTCACATAAGACAATGTACTTTATTGTCTCAGAACATTTGCTTTTAGTAACCACTTCCTATAACTTATTCTCCTATCTTCCATGGCCAGTTGGTTCTATTCTTCATCTGGTAGTCCATGACAATGAGAAAAGGACCCGTGATCCCTCACTCAGTCACTCTGTAAATATATATTGAGGAACTATTAGGGATGGTGAAGAACTAAGAGAAAGTCCCTCTTCTGTCATGGAATTGATATTTTCAAAACAGAGTTCAAAGAAATAAGCAAAAAAAGGAACAGATGATATGTAAGCAGAACAGATGATATTCATAACAGAGGTAATGCTTGAGAATTTTTGTAAAGGTAACCTTATAAAGAATAACAGATGGGTTATCCATCAATACAATTAGATTATCAGGAAAGATATTCTAGAGGAGCTAACATTTAAGTTGGGGTCTAAAATCAAAGGGCAGCCCGCCATCAAAGGTTAGCAGGAAGAACATTCCAGGCAGAAAGACCAGGCAGTACAAAAGCCCTAAGGCAGAGCAAGCATGGTGGTGTTTGACAACCAGAAAGATGGCTGTTATGATGAGGTTGCGGGGCAAAGGAGATGGAGGCTCAAGATGAAAGCAGAACATGAGAAACAGAGGCAGAGGACCATTCAAGGCAGACTTAGAAATCCTGGTTAGGATGCTTGACTTGCATGGCAAGTGTGTGAGAAAACATTAGGAAGGTTCACTGCAGAGAAGCAGCATGACTTGGCTGAAGATGTGCAACAACACTCGTGTTGTCACGAGAGAGTGGTCATGGGGCAGGAGTGAATGCAGGCAGACTCATCTGGGAGCTCTTGCTTCAGTCCTGATGAGAAACGGTCAGGACTGCAGCATTGAGATGGTGAGAGGGACATTTGGGGAGTGGGGCCGCCAAGTTTTGCTGGTGGCCCGGATGGAGGCTGGGGGCTGGTGAGGAAAGAGGAACAATTTTTAGATTTGGAATTTAAACGTTGGGGTGTATGGAGATGCTGTATTCAAATGGGAAGACTGAAGGAAAACCAGACTTTTTTGGCATTTGGGTGGGTTGAGGGAGTGGGTGTGGAAGTCATCTGTATGCTCTAAGTAGTTAATACCAAGGAACTAACCACAGTTTTGTCATCAAATGTGGGTAGAAGCTTCTTTCGTTGACATTATATTTAGATGCATAAAGAAAACACTTTTCTTTCTTAATTTATTTCTTTTAATTAGAGGCTAATTATTTTACAATATTACAGTGGTTTTTGCCATACGTTGACATGAATTAGCCATGGGTGCACATGTGTTCCCCATCCTGAACCCCGCTCCTGCCTCCCTCCACATCCTATTCCTCAGGGTCATCCCAGTGCACCAGCCCTGAGCACCCTGTCTCATGCATTGAACCTGGACTGGTGATCTATTTCACATATGGTAATATACATGTTTCAATGCTATTCTTTCAAATCATCCCACCCTTGCCTTCTCCCACAGAATCCAAAAGTCTGTTCTTTACATCTGTGTCTCTTTTGCTGTCTCACATATAGGGTCATCATTACCATCTTTCTAAATTCCATATATATGCATTAATATACTGTATTGGTGTTTTTCTTTCTGACTTACTTCACTCTGTATAATAGGCTCCAGTTTCATCCACCAGTTTTGATTTGTATTTCTCAATGATCGATGTTGAGCATCTTTTCATGTGCTTGTTAGCCATCTGTATGTCTTCTTTGGAGAAACGTCTGTTTAAGTCCTTTTCCCACTTTTTGATTTGGTTGTTTGCTTTTTTGGCATTGAGTTTTATAAGCTGCTTGTATATTTTGGAAATTAATCCTTTGTCAGTTGTTTCATTTGCTATTATTTTCCCCCATTCTGAGGGTTGTCTTTTCACCTTGCTTATAGTTTCCTTTGCTGTGCAAAAGCTTTTAAGTTAATCAGGTCCCACTTGTTTACTTTTGCTTTTATTTCCATTACTCTAGGAAGTGGGTTACAGAGGATCTTGCTTTGATTTATGTCATTGAGTGTTCTGCCTATGTTTTCCTCTAAGAGTTTTATAGTTTCTGGTCTTACATTTAGGTCTTTAACCCATTTTGAGTTTATTTTTGTGTATGGTGTTAGGAAGTGTTCTAATTTCATTCTTTTACATGTAGCTGTCCAGTTTTCCCAGTACCATTTATTGAAGAGGTTGTCTTTGCCCCATTGTATATTCCTGTCTCTTTTGCCAACAATAAGGTACCCATGGGTTTAGTTCTGGGCTTTCTATATTGATCCATTGGTCTATATTTCTGTTTTTGTGCCAGTACCATACTGTCTTGATGACCATAGCTTTTTAGTATAATCTGAAGTCAGTAAGATTGATTCCTCCAGCTCCATTCTTCTTTCTCAAGACTTCTTTGGCTATTCAGTCTTTTGTGTTTCCATATAAACTGTGAAATTTTTTGTTCTACTTCTGTGAAAAATGTCATTGGTAATTTGATAGGGGTCACATTGAATCTGTAGATTTCATTTGGCAGTATAGTCATTTTTACAATATTGATTCTTCCTACCCAGGAACATGGAATATCTCTCCGTCTGTTTATGTTGTCTTTGATTTTTTTCATTAGTGTCTTTTAATTTTCTGTGTACAGTTCTTTTGTCTCCTTAGGTAAGTTTATTCCTAGATATTTAATTCTGTTTGTTGCAGTGATGAATGGGATTGATTCCTTAATTTCTCCTTCTGATTTTTCATTGTTAGTATATAGAAATGCAAGTGATTTCTATGTATTGATTTTTTATCCTGAAACTTTACAAATTCACTGATTAGCGCTAGTAATTTTCTGATACTATCTTTAGGGTTTTCTATGTACAGTATCATGTCATCTGCAAACAGTGAGAGCTTTACTTCTTTTCTGATCTGGATTCCTTTTATTTCTTCTTCTTCTCTGATTGCTGTCACTTAGGACTTCCAGAACTGTGTTGAATAATAGCAGTGAAAGTGAACACCTTTGTCTTGTTCCTGATCTTAGAGGGAATGCTTTCAGTTTTTCACCATTGAGAATAATGTTTGCTGTAGGCTTATCATATATGGCCTTTACTAGGTTGAGGTAGGTTCCTTCTATGCCCATTTTTTGAAGAGTTTTAATCATAAATGGGTGCTGAATTTTGTCAACGGCCTTTTCTACATCTATTGAGATTATCATATGCTTTTATCTTTCAGTTTGTTAATATAGTGTATCATATTGATTGATTTGCGTATATTGAAAAACCCTTGCATTTCTGGAATAAGCCCAACTTGATCATGGTGTATTAGCTTTTTGAAGTGTTGCTGAATTCTGTTTCCTAAAATTTTGTTGGGGATTTTTGCATCTATGTTCATCAGTGATATTGGCCTGTAGTTTTCATTTTGTGTGTTGTCTTTGTCTGGTTTTGGTATCAGGGTGACAGTGGCCTCATAGAATGAGTTTGGAAGTGTTCCTTCCTCTGCAGTTTTTTTAAAGAGTTTTAGAAGGATAGGCATTAGCTCTTCTCTAAATGTTTGCTAGAATTCTTCTGTGAAGCCATCTGGTCCTGGGCTTTTGGTTTTTGGGAGATTTTTGATCATAGCTTCAATTTCAGTGCTTATAATTGGGTTGTTCATAATTTCTATTTCTTCTGGGTTCAGTCTTGGAAGATTGAACTCTTCTAAGAATCTGTCCATTTCTTCCACATTATACATTTTATTGCCATATAGTTATTCATAATGTCTATTATAATTCTCTGTATTTCTGCATTGCTTGTTGTAATCACTCCTTTTTCATTTCTAATTTTGTTGATTTGATTCTTCTCTCTTTTTCCCTTGATAAGTCTGGCTAAGGGCTTGTCAGTTTTGTTTTATCTTCTCAAAGAACCAGGTTTTAGTTTTATGAATCTTTACTATTATTTCTTTCATTTATTTTTCATTTATTTTCTGCTTGGATCTTTTTGATTTCTTTCCTTATACTAATTTTGGGGGTTTTTTGTTCTTCTTTTTCTAGTTGTTTTAGGCGTAAAGTTAGGTTGTCTACTGGATGTTTTTCTTGTGTCTTGAGGTAGGATTGTATTGGTATAAACTTCCCTCTTAGAACTGCTTTTGCTGCAGCCCATAGGTTTTGAGTTGTCGTGTTTTCATTGTCATTTGTTTCTAGAAATTTTTTAATTTCCATTTTGATTTCTTCAGTAAACTGTTGGCTATTTATAAATGTGTTGTTTAATCTCCATGTGTTTGTATTTCTTACAGTTTTTTTCTTGTAATTGATATCTAGTCTCATAGTGTTGTGGTCAGAAAAGATGCTTGATACAGTTTCAGTTTTCCTAAATTTACTGAGGTTTTACTTGTGACCCAAGATGTGGTCTATCCTGGAGAATGTTCCATGTGCACTTGAGAAGAAGATATATTCTTCTGTATTTGGATGGACTGTCCTGAAGATATCAATGAGATCCATCTTATCTAATATATCATTTAAGACTAGTGTTTCCTTATTAATTTTCTGTTTTGATGATCTGTCCATTGGTGTGAGTGGGGTGTTAAAGTCTCCTACTATTATTGCGTTACTGTCAATTTCTCCTTTTATGTCTGTTGGGAATACCAGACCACCTGATCTGCCTCTTGAGAAATCTGTATGCAGGTCAGGAAGCAACAGTTAGAACTGGACATGGAACAACAGACTGCTTCCAAATAGGAAAAGGAGTACGTCAAGGCTGTATATTGTCACCCTGCTTATTTAACTTATATGCAGAGTACATCATGAGAAACGCTGGGCTGGAAGAAACACAAGCTGGAATCAAGATTTCCGGGAGAAATATCAATAACCTCAGATATGCAGATGACACCACCCTTATGGCAGAAAGTGAAGAGGAACTAAAAAGCCTCTTGATGAAGGTGAAAGAAGAGAATGAAGAAGTTGGCTTAAAACTCAACATTCAGAAAACGAAGATCATAGCATCCAGTCCCATCACTTCATGGCAAATAGATGGGGAAACAGTGGAAACAGTGTCAGACTTTATTTTGGGGGGCTCCAAAATCACTGCAGATGGTGACTGCAGCCATGGAAGTAAAGTTATGACCAACCTAGATAGCATATTCAAAGGCAGAGACATTACTTTGCCAACAAAGGTTCGTCTAGTCAAGGCTATGATTTTTCCTGTGGTCATGTACGGATGTGAGAGTTGAACTGTCAAGAAAGCTGAGTGCCGAAGAATTGATGCTTTTGAACTGTGGTGTTGGAGAAGACTCTTGAGAGTCCCTTGGACTGCAAGGAGATCCAACCAGTCCATTCTGAAGGAGATCAGCCCTGAGATTTCTTTGGAAGGAATGATGCTAAAGCTGAAACTCCAGTACTTTGGCCACCTCATGTGAAGAGTTGACTCATTGGAAAAGACTCTGATGCTGGGAGGGATTGGGGGCAGGAGGAGAAGGGGACGACAGAGGATGAGATGGCTGGATGGCATCACTGACTCGATGGACATGAGTCTCAGTGAACTCCGGGAGTTGGTGATGGACAGAGAGGCCTGGCGTGCTGCGATTCATGGGGTCGCAAAGATTCGGACACGACTGAGCGACTGAACTGAACTGAACTGTATTTGTCTTATCTATTGAGGTGATCCTATATTGGATGCATAGATATTTACAATTGTTATGTCTTCCTTTTAGATTGGTCCCTTGATCATTATGTAGTGTCCTTCCTTATCTCTTGTAATCTTCTTATTTTAAGGGCTATTTTGTCTGATATGAGGATTGCTACTCCAGCTTTCTTTTGCTTCCCATTTGCATGGAATATATTTTTCCATCCTCTCACTTTCAGTCTATATGTCGTTAGGTCTGAAGTGGGTTTCTTGTAGACAGCATATATATGGGTCTTGTTTTTGGATCCATTAAGTCAGTCTGTGTTTTTGGTTGGAGCATTTAATCCATTTACATTTAAAGTAATTATTGATATATATGTTCCTATTGCCATTTTCTTAATTCTTTGGGGTGGATTTTGTAGGTCTGTTTTCTTCTCTTGTATTTCTTGACTGTATATTTGTTGTAAAGCTGGTTTGTTGGTACTGAATTATTTAACTTTTGCTTGTCTGAGAAGTTTTTATTTTTCCATCAATTTTGAACGAGATCCTTGCCAGGTACAGAAATCTTGGTTGTAGATTTTTCCTTTTCAATACTTTAAATACATCCTGCTATTCCCTTCTGGCCTGAAGAGTTTCTGCTTAAAGATCAGCTGTTAAGCATATGGGGTTTCCCTTGTATATTACTTTTTACTTCTCCCTTGTTACTTTTAATATTCTTTCTTTGTGTTTAGTCTTTGTTAGTTTGATTAGTAATTGATGCTTTTGAACTGTGGTGTTGGAGAAGACTCTTGAGAGTCCCTTGGACTGCAAGGAGATCCAACCAGTCCATTCTGAAGATCAACCCTGGGATTTCTTTGGAAGGAATGATGCCAAAGCTGAAACTCCAGTACTTTGGCCACCTCATGCGAAGAGTTGACTCATTGGAAAAGGCTCTGATGCTGGGAGGGATTGGGGGCAGGAGGAGAAGGGGACGACAAAGGATGAGATGGTTGGATGGCATCACTGACTCGATGGATGTGAGTCTCAGTGAACTCCAGGAGTTGGTGATGGACAGGGAGGCCTGGCGTGCTGCGATTCATGGGGTCGCAAAGAGTCAGACACGACTGAGCGACTGATCTGATCTGATCTGATCTGGCATGTTTCTCCTTGGGTTTATCCTGTGTGGGACTCTTTGTGCCGCTTGGATTTGATTGCCTATTTCCTTTTCCATGTTGGGGAAATTTTCAACTATAATCTCTTCAAAATTTTTCTCATACCCTTTCTTTTTTTCTTCTTCTTCTGGGGCCCCTAAAATTCTAATGCTGGTACATTTGATATTGTCCCAGAGGTCTCTGAGACTATCTTCAGTTCTTTTCATTCTTTTTTATTTTTTTCTGCTCTTCAGAAGTTATTTCCACCACTTTATCTTCCAGCTCACTGATTCATTCTTCTGCTTCAGATATTCTGCTATTGATTCCTTCTATAATATTTTTAATTTTAGTAATTATGTTGTTTGTCTCTGTATGTTTATTCTTTAATTCTTCTAGGTCTTTGTTAATTGATTCTTGCATTTTCTCCATTTTGTTTTCAAGGTTTTTGGTCATCTTTACTATCATTATTCTGAATTCTTTTTCAGGTAGTTTGCCTATTTCCTCTTCATTTATTTGGACTTCTCTGTTTCTAGTTTGTTCCTTCATTTGTGTAGTATTTCTCTGCCTTTTCATTAATTTTTAAAAATTTAATGTGTTTGAGGTCTCCTTTTCCTAGGCTTCAAGGTTGAATTCTTTCTTCCTATTGGTTTCTTCCTTCCTAAGGTTGGTCCAGTGGTTGTGTAAGCTTATAGGGTGAGATTTGTGCTGAATTTTTCTTTGTTTTTCCTCTGATGGGCAAGGCTGAGTGAGGTGGTAATCCTGTCTGTCTGATGATTGGGTTTGTATTTTTGTTTTGTTTGTTGTTTAGATGAGGCATCCTGCACAGGGTGCTACTGGTGGTTGGGTGATGCTGGGTTTTATATTTGAGTGGTTTCCTTTGTGTGAGTTCTCAGTATTTGATACTCCCTAGGGTTAGTTCTCTGGTAGTCTAGGGTCTTGGAGTCAGTGCTCCCACTTCAAAGGCTAAGGGCTTGATCCCTCTCCAAAAACCAGCCTAGGTCCAATCTACCAAGAGGAATTCCACCTGAAATGAAAGGACCTTCAAATCCAAGAATCTTTTTCTTAGCCCTAGAATCAGAAGATTTTCTCCAATTTTTTTCTAAAAGTTTTATAGTTCTACATTAAGTCCATAGTCCATTTTGAGTTAATTTTTGTGTAAGGTGTCAGCTTTGAGATTTATATTTAGCTTGTTGATGTCCAGTTGCTCTAGGGCCATTTGAACTGCTTTTGCAGCCCTATGTCAAAAGTCAGTTAGACATGCCTGTGTAGTTTTATTTCTGGATTGTCTACTGTATGTGTCTGCGAAGGCACTAAGTATTTAATTCTTTTTTAAGATAATGCAAATGGTATTGTATTTCTAATTTCAGTGTTTGCATGTTCATTGCTAGTATACGGAAATACAATGAATTTGTATATACTTATCTTGTATCCTGTGTCCCTGCAGAACTCACATTAGTTCTAGGAGATTTGGACAATTCTCCACAAAGGTCCATCTAGTCAAAGCTATGGTTTTTCCAGTAGTCATGCATGGATGTGAGAGTTGGTCTATAAAGAAAGCTGAGCGCCGAAGAATTGATGCTTTTGAACTGTGGTGTTGGAGGAGCCTCTTGAGAGTCTCTTGGACTGCAAGGAGATCAAACCAGTCAATCATAAACAAAATCAGTCCTGAATATTCATTGGAAGGACTGATGCTAAAGCTGAAGCTCCAATTCTTTGGCCACCTGATGCGAAGAACTGACTCCTTCGTAAAGACCCTGATACTGGAAAGATTGAAGGTAGGAGGAGAAGGGGACAACAGAGAATGAGATAGTTGGATACCATCACTGACTTGATAGATGTGAGTTTGAGCAAGCTCTGGGAGTTGGTGATGGACAGGGAAGCCTGGCATGCTGCAGTCCATGGGGTTGAAAAGAGTCGGACACAATTGAGTGACTGAACTTAACTGAACTGGGATTTCCTACATTGACAGTTATGTTATTTGCAAGCAGGAATAATTTTATTTCTTCCTTTCCAATTTGTGTGACTTTCATTTCCTTTTTTAACTGGTTAGAACTTCCAGCCTATGTTGAATCAGAGTGTCGGTCAAACATCTTTGCCTTGTTCTTGATGTAGGAGAAATATGGGCAGTATTCATCATTAAGTATCATCATTAATGATATCATTCATCAATGATATTTAACACATCATTATGTGTTAGATAATCTTTATCAAGCTGAGGAAGTTCCTCTGTTCTTTTTTCTGAGAGTTTTTATCATGAATGGATGTTGAATTATGTGAAGTGCTTCTTTTGCATTGATTAATATAATCAATGTAATTTTTTTCTTTAGCTTATTAATATGGTATATTATTGGAGATATATCTGTATATTGGAGAAATGTATATTATGTTGATTGATTTTCAAATAGTGAATCAGCCTTACATCCTTGGGATAGTTCCATTAAGTCATAATGCATAATTCTTTTTATATTTTTCTTTTTAAAAAATATCTATTTATTTGGCTGTTCCAGGTCTTTAGTTACATCACACAGGATCTTCAGTCTTTGTTGTGGCATGTGGGATCTTCAGCTGTGGCATGTGGGATCTAGTTCCCTGCATAGGAACAGAAAGAACCCCAGGCCCCATGCATTGAGAGCACAGCATCTTAGCCACTGGACCACCAGGGAAGTCCCCTTTTTATATTTTTCTGAGTTCTTTATCTTAATATTTTGTTAAGGACTTTTGTATCTGTAACTATGAGTAATATTGGTTTGTAGGTTTTTTTCTTTTTTGGTACTGATTTTGCTATCAGGGTAATATTAACTTTATACAATGAATCATGACATATTCATTCCTGTTCTGTTTCCTGGAAGAGCCTGTATAGAATTGATGTTAGTTTTTTAGACCCTGAAATTTCTTTTTAAAATTATGAATTCAGTTTACTTGATGGTTGTAGGGCTATTCAAATTTGGGTGGAGTTTGAAGTCCAGGCTTTCCACTCATACTCCATGGACACCCAAGAAAATAGTGGTGGAGGGTCTTGTTACTGCTGTGGGATTCCAGCTCCCTTTGTGGTCTTCACCAACTCTGAGGCAGGGGCAGCCTCATTACTTCTGATAAATCTTGAAAGTCCTGATATCTCCCCACCCATCTTCCCTAAGGGATAGATGCCTCATCGCTGTGGGTGAGGAGGAAAGGCCAGGCTCCCCATGTGGTCTCCACCTGATGCCACAGGCAGGTCTCATTGCAGGCTTTCTATTTGGCTTTTACTGACACTGCCTCTAAGAGGGGTGTTAGGGCAACTTGTGTCAGTCTTGCATGGGTGGAAATCCAGGCTTTCCACTCAACTATATTGCCATGGGTGCGGAGGGGGCAGGTCACAGCCTTTTCTGAATTATTTAGCTACGGAAGAGTAGTTATTATATGCAAGTTTTCTGTCTTGCAAGGTTTCACCTTTCCTTTGGGGAAAAGGAAAGGAGACACCTTCTCCTAGTCCTTGGGCTAAAGAGAGTAGGCTTTTGCTGAGTTTCTTTTATCTACATTCTTGGGCATTTCTGGTTTATTCGCATCTTTGATTCCTTGTCTGTTATATAGGAGGACAAAAGAGAACTCACCACTGTGTTGTTCCTTATGCCCTGGGTCTCCCTAACTTCTCTGCCTTCATTTCCCCTCATTCAGAGTCTTCTTATGCTTGTTTTACTTGCACTTAGCAGAAGCAATAAGGAAGAGACATCTATTTCCTATTCCTGAAAGTGGAATTCTCTGTACTACCTTACTTTTTAAAAGGTTTTAAAATATTTTTTATTGAAATATGATTGATTTACAATGGTGTGTTAGTTTCAAGTGCACATCAAAGTGATTAAGTTATGCTATGCTATGCTATGCTAAGTCACTTCAGTCGTGTCCGACTCAGTGCGACCCCATAGATGGCGGCCCACCAGGCTCCCCCGTCCCTGGGATTCTCCAGGCAAGAACACTGGAGTGAGTTGCCATTTCCTTCTCCAATGCATGAAAGTGAAAAGTGAAAGTGAACTCACTCAGTCGTGTCCGACTCTTAGCGACCCCATGGACTGCAGCCTACCAGGCTCCTCCGTCCATGGGATTTTCCAGGCAAGAGTACTGGAGTGGGGTGCCATTGCCTTCTCTGGATTAAGTTATATGTGTGTGTGTGTGTATATATATATATATATACACACACAGGTCTTCCCTGTACCTAAACAGTAAAGAATCTGCCTGCAACACAGGACACCTGGGTTCAATCCCTGGGTCAGGAAGACCCTCTGGAGAAGGGAATTGCAGTCCACTCCAGTATTCTTGCCTGGAGAATCCCATGGACAGAGGATCCTTGCAGGCTACAATCTGTGGGATTGCAAGGAATTGGGCATGATTGAGCGACTTAATACTATATACTATGTGTGTGTGTATATATATATATATATATATATATATATATTCTTCTATAGGTTCTTTTCCATTTTAAGTTATCACAGGGTATTGAGTATAATTCCTGTGCTGTGTAATAGGTCTTTTTTGTCATATATTCTATATATAGTAATATATATATTTTAATCCCAAACTCCTAATTTATCCCTCACACCATCCCCCTTTGGTAATCATAAGTTTGTTTTCTATGTCCATGAATCTATTTCTGCTTTGTAAATAAGTTTGCTTGTATCATATTTTTACATTCCACAGATAAGTGATACCATGTGATACTTGTCTTTCTCTGTCTGATTTACTTCACTTAGTATGATAATCTCTAGGTCCATCCATGTAGCTGCCTTTCTTAATAGTCAAAACCAGAATGCCTCTTTAAAGATATTTTAAGCTTTTATTCATTTATTTATTTAACAAATATTTACTGAGCATCCACAAGGTGCTGAGCAAGTCCCTGCCTCTGAGGAGTGTACATTCTGATGATGGAGACAGCCATTAAACCAGTAATTTTACAATTATTCTGATGTGGTTTGGAGGATAAAAGTCAGCTTGCCTCATGTGAGTTATCATCATTGCTATCCTGAAAGGACATTCATTTAGGGCTTTGTTGAACGTAGGCTGTACAAAGGAAAGAAAACCCAACCAAATGTCTGATTCTACTAACTTAGTTAAGAAGCAATTTTAGTCTTGGTCATGTTCAAAAAGACTATTGGGAAAGTGATTGTTTTCCACTGAGGAAACCAGAATTGAAAGAGACACATGTACCCCAATGTTCATCGCAACACTGTTTACAATAGTTTGGACGTGGAAGCAACCTAGATGCCCATAGATAGACGAATGGATAAGAAAGCTGTGGTACATGTACACAATGGAATATTACTCAGCCATTAAAAAGAATGCATTTGAATCACCTCACACCAGTCAGAATGGCCCTCATCAAAAAGTCTACAAACAATAAATGCTAGACAGGGTGTGGATAAAAGGGAATGCTCTTATACTCTTGGTGGGAATATAAATTGATACAGCCACTATGGAATATGGTATGGAGATTCCTTAAAAAACTAAGAAGAAAAGCACCATATGACCCAGTAGTCCCACTCCTAGGCATATACCCTGAGGAAACCAAAATTGAAAAAGACACATGTATCCCATTGTTCATTGCAGCACTATTTACAATAGCTAGAACGTGGAGGCAACCTAGATGTCCACTGACAGATGAATGGATAAAGAAGTTGTGGTACATATATACAGTGGAATATTACTCAGCCATAGAAAGGAACACATTTGAGTTAGTTCTGATGAGGTGGATGAACCTAGAACCTATTATGCAGAGTGAAGTGAGTCAGAAAGAGAAAGATAAATATCATATTGTAACACATATATATGGAATCTAGAAAACTGGTACCGAAGAATTTATTTTCAGGGCAGCAATGGAGAAACAGACATAAAGAATAGACTTATGGACATGGGGAGAGGGGAGGAGAGGGTGAGATGTATGGAAAGAGTAACATGGGAACTTACATTACCATATGCAAAATAGATAGCCAACAGAAAATTGCTGTATGGCTCAGGAAACTCAAACAGGTGCTCTGTATCAATCTAGAGGGGTGGGATGGGGCAGGAGATGGTAGGGAGGTTCAAAAGGGAGAGAATATATGTATACCTATGGCTGATTCATGCTGAGGTTTGACAGACAACAACAAAATTCTGTAAAGCAATTATCCTTCAAAAAAATAAATTAAAAAAAAAGAAAAAAAAAGATTCTTGGATTTGACAGCAAAAGCACAATTTCTACAAAGAAAAATTGATAAATTGGACTTTATTAAAATTTAAAACTTTGTCCTGTGAAAGTCAAGCTACAGATTGGGAGAAAATATTTGCAAGTCACATATCTGATAAAGGATTAGTGTCTAGACTATATAAACGACTCTTAGGGTCCATCATTAAAAAAAAGAATAACTAAAACAATTTAATTAGAAAATGGACAAAGTGTGTGAACAGGCATTTCTCCAAAGAAAAGATACAGATAGTAAACAAGCACATGAAAATATATTCATCAGCACGAGCCATTCGGGAAATGGAAACTCAAACCATAGTGAGATATCACTTCACACCTCCTAGAATGGTTACAATTAAAAAAACAGTGACAACATCAAATACTGGCATGAATGTGAAGAAACTGGATCACTCATGCATTGCTGATAGGAATGTAAAATGGTCCAGCTACTCTGGAAAACAGTTGGGCAGTTTCCTAAAAACATAAACATGCAATTACCATACTATCCAACAATTACATTCCCTGAGCATTTATCCCAGAGATATAAAGATTTATGTTCACATAAAAGCCTATATGTGGATGTTTTATAGCTGTTTATTAGAAATCAAAAACCGGAAATAGATATACCCTTCAACAGGTGAATGGTTAAATTAACTGCACTACATTCTCACTATGGACTACTACACAGCAATAAAAAGAATGAAATATTGATACAGGCCAAAAACTGGATGAATTTCTAGAGAATTATGCTCAGTGAGAAAGTAACTGAAAGGTTACTTACTGTATGATTCTATTTACATAATTCTTGAGGTGGCAAAACTATGAAAGTAAAAACAGATTAGTGGTTCCCAGGGCTTAAACAGGTGATGGGGTGTGAGGAAAGCGAGTATAGTTCTGAGGGAGGCTTGTGGCGATGGAATGTTTCCTATCTTGCCTCTATCCATATCAATATCCTGGCTGTAACATTGCACTACAGTTCCCGAGATGTTATCATTGGGGGAAACTGGGTAATGGAAATATGGGATGTCTCTGTATTATTTATTACAACTGCATGTGAATCTATAATTACTTTGAAATAACAAGCTTAATTTTAAAAGTGAGTTATAAATATTTTTAAAACCACAACAAACAAAATGAAAATATAGAAACCGAGGGCTCCAAGGGCTTTTAGTGTTTTTATTCTAATCCAAAATACCATATACCAGACAAAAGTTATTTAATCATTTTAATTTAAATTAATAGTTTCACTTATAAATACATTAGGATATGTGAGTATATGAAGAAAATTCACTCAGAGGCTGTTTAATCCTGGTTTAATTGATTCATGACTTGTAAGATATTTATCCATGGTTTCCAGTCCTATAGAAATGGACTAAAATAGTCCTGGATAGCTGTGAAGGCGCCGTCAGTGTGAGCTGAGGTCTAGCTCTATTTAACAAAGTGGTCTGGCATAAAGTGAGGCTATTTCTTTTGTGAAACCTCATATTTTATGAGTGATTTACTTTGAGGAGAACCCTAGCTTCCTTCTATGGAATGTGGACACATATCCTTCTAGTTTCTAACACAAGGACTGACACACGATAGATCTTTAGTAAATGTTGATTTGGCACTGACAGTCCTTACTTTACCTTCTATGTTTGTTTATTGTCTTATCAACTGCAGAAATTGCAGCAGGCCGCCGAATGAAGAGATGAAGGACCAGAGGGATCATCAAAAAAGTATTGGTGATAAAACTCCTCAGTACCCAATTAAAAGGGTAAGAGATATCTCACATGCCCTCTCCGTATTCCTTTGCCTGTTGCTGAAGCCATTTACCAAGAAATCCACCAAAGGTACCTCTATAGGTTTTATTTCTAAAGACCTCAAGTTCTTACAGATATTTTTCTAACATACTATGCTAGACTCTGGCTTCCCAGGTGGCATCAGTGGTAAAGAACCCATCTGTCAATGCAGGAAATGTAAAGAGACGCAGGTTTGTCCCTGGATCAGAAAGATCCCCTGGAGAAGGAAATGGTCACCCACTCCGGTTTTCTTGCCCGGAAAATCCCATGGACAGAGGAGCCTGGCAGGCTATAGTCCATGGGGTTGCAAAGAGTTGAACACAACTGAAGTGACTTAGCATGTACACATGCAATGCTACATTCTGCCACTGGCCACCCTCCTCTGATGAGATGGATGTCTTTGATGGCAAAGACTTAACCATATCACTGAATGTTCTTTATCCAACATTTCTCCTGAATTCTGTTGCCAGTATAAGAAATTGGAGGCAGCAGAATCAGAGCCACAGAAGCTGGACGCAAGGCTGTAAGGCATGTAATAACCTTTCTCGAGTTTTAGGTAGAAAACAGGCATCCAGAATTCTGCATTACCGTGATAGAGGCAAGACGTAAATTTCTAGATTTCAACCTGCTGTTTTCCCTCACTTATATTTCCCCCTCAACATTTGATGTCTCATCTCAGGAGAAGAAAGACTGCACTATGCTTTCATGTCTGACTTATATGAGAAATATTAGATCACAAGTCCCTGGAAGGTAAAAATTCTGCTTTTTTATACATTATATGTACCATCTAGCTCAGTGCTGTATGTAGTCATTTAATATGCTCAATTTTTGAACTGATAATTTGAGCATTCATCCCTTCTTTCTTAACATGAGTGCTGGTTAATTTTCTTGAGGCTGAGGGCTCATGTGGCACCTGCATCTCTCAGAAGGGAGTGGTTCTGTGGAGACACACAGTTCCTCTGTGTCAGGACTGCCAGGCTGCTGTCAGACAAGCTCTTGCCTGTGCTCTGGGTATGTTTTCTTTCTCATTGTCTGCTAACCCAGGGGCCACCTGTCTTCAAAACCAAGGAGAGACCCTGAAATGCAGCAGAAAGATATCCTTTTCCTTGTATTAGTTACTCAGTTGTGTCTGACTCTTTGCAACCCCATGGCCTATAGCCTACCTGGCTCTTCTGTTCATGGAATTTTTCAGGCAAAAATATTGGTGTGGGTAGCCATTTCCTTCTCTACAGGATCTTCCTGACCCAGGGATTGAACCTGGGTCTCCTGCATTGCAGGCAGATTCTTCCCACCAGGGAAGGCCATCCTTCTCCTTAAAGCCCACTGTTTAACGCACTGGTTCAGGTCTCAACCAACTGGTAATGTGTGTCACTCACTCAGCCATGTCTGACTCTTTGCAGCACCATGGACTATAGCCTGCCATGCTCCTCCGCCGTGGGATTTCCCAAGCAAGAATACTGGAGTGAGTTGCCATTTCCTACTCCAGGGGATCCCAACCCAATTTGCAATGTAGTAACTAGCAAAAAAACTGTGGACATGAGTGTAACGATTTTTTTATTTTTATGTTTTTTGCTTTTTACTACTTAACTTGCTTAACTTGCAATGTCAGATCAGATCAGATCAGTCGCTCAGTCGTGTCCGACTCTTTGCGACCCCATGAATCACAGCACACCAGGCCTCGCTGTCCATCACCAACTCCCGGAGTTCACTGAGACTCACGTCCATCGAGTCGGTGATGCCATCCAGCCATCTCATCCTCTGTCGTCCCCTTCTCCTCTTGCCCCCAATCCCTCCCAGCATCAGAGTCTTTTCCAATGAGTCAACTCTTCGCATGAGGTGGCCAAAGTACTGGCTTTCAGCTTTAGCATCATTCCTTCCAAAGAAATCCCAGGGCTAATCTCCTTCAGAATGGACTGGTTGGATCTCCTTGCAGTCCAAGGGACTCTCAAGAGTCTTCTCCAACACCACAGTTCAAAAGCATCAATTCTTCGGCACTCAGCCTTCTTCACAGTCCAACTCTCACATCCATACATGACCACTGGAAAAACCATAGCCTTGACTAGATGAAACTTTGTTGGCAAAGTAATGTTTCTGCTTTTGAATATGCTATCTAGGTTGGTCATAACTTTCCTTCCAAGGAGAAAGCGTCTTTTAATTTCATGGCTGCAATCACCATCTGCAGTGATTTTGGAGCCCAGAAAAATAAAGTCTGACGCTGTTTCCACTGTTTCCCCATCTATTTCCCATGAAGTGATGGGACTGGATGCCATGATCTTCGTTTTCTGAATGTTGAGCTTTAAGCCAACTTTTTCACTCTCCACTTTTACTTTCATCAAGAGGCTTTTTAGTTCCTCTTCACTTTCTGCCATAAGGGTGGTGTCATCTGCATATCTGAGATTATTGATATTTCTCCCGGCAATCTTGATTCCAGCTTGTGTTTCTTCCAGTCCAGTGTTTCTCATGATGTACTCTGCATATAAGTTAAATAAGCAGGGTGACAATATACAGCCTTGATGTACTCCTTTTCCTATTTGGAAGCAGTCTGTTGTTCCATGTCCAGTTCTAACTGTTGCTTCCTGACCTGTAGTAACAAGCAAAAAAATAAAAAAATAGTCACACTCACATCCACATTTTACAAATGTGCTAAGGAAAGAGTTTCAATTAGATTTCTTCTTGGGCATCCAACTGAGAGCCTTTCAGATATTTTGACATCTACTTGATACAATTGCTAATTATCTACTTTTGTTTGAGTTATTTTTTAATTCCCTCAGAGCTGTCAGATCAGGCAACTTCTTTGAGACTCTGAAACATATTATCATCTAGGTGTGCAGAACACCTGAGTTCAAAAGGAGGTCACTGTCCTGGTGAAACCAAATGTGTGAATAGTTTCTGAATCAAAATCTCATACTGCTTTCCAGGTACCAGGAAGGAAAGAAGAAACTTGAAGGAAGAAACCTGAAGATGATTCATAGTAATTGGTTTTAGATTCTGAAAAGCCAGCTGTGGCTATCGCTACTGGAGGGCTGAGCCTCTTAACTCTAACTGGCAGCATAAATTCAGAGATGTGGGCAAACACAAGTGTGAAATGACAATCATGCTGACGATTGCCACAAGGCCAGCCTTGTTACACACGTAGCCAAAAATGCCAGAGAACAAATCTTTTAGCCCAAGAAAAACATTACAGTTAGAAGCAGCTCATTGGTTGGGAAATAAATTATCCTGTCACAAAACCCAAGTTCTGTCCTCGTCCCTGAACCATGGTGGGTCACCCAGCCACTTTGTTTCCTCCCTGGAAGCTGGTCAAGGGAAGGAATACAGTGAGCATCAGAATTTTGCCTCATAAGCTAGTCAGGGTCAGTGGACTTCCTTTTCTACTTTAAAAGCAACCTGTTCCATCTTTTCATCTCTAAAGCTATTGCTGCTAAAGAGAGAAGTATAGTCATCCCTTGATGTCCTCGGGTGGGGGCAGTTTCCAGGACCCACCGTGGACAACCAACTCACTGGATGCTCAAGCCCCATAGTCCACCTCCGTGGTTCCACAATCAAGGATCCAAGCAACCATGCATCGCATACTACTGTACTTACCACTGGAAAAAAAAATCTGCCTATAAGTGAACATGTACAGTTCAATCCTGTGTTGTTCAAAGATAAACTGTATATATATGGAAAAGAGCTCCATCTGGGACCATAGTTCAAAGTTTACAGTCATGAATGATTGCAAGATGTTCATCTTCCAAGCTCCTGGATGATGGTGAGCAGGTGTAAGGGGAAGATGAGATCAGTGAGTTGGTGCCTGGACAGAAAATCTCATAGAAGTGAGACTGCCCTTTGTGAAGGCTCTGTGACCACTGAGTTGCCTGGAACCTGGGATGGTAATTGGTTTTACAGTTAGATTCTTTGATGTGGTAAATAACTGTTTCTTTGAAACAACTATAGTGCATTCCATTTTTAAAGAGGAATACGTAGAAGGCATGGCAAGTCCATACCCATCCCTTCTCACCAGAGGTAACATTAAGCTGAATGTTTCTGCAACCCCTCTGGGTGTTACTCCTTTGACTTCTGCACAGGGCTGAACAAGTGAGAACAAAATTTCCAAAGAAAGTTGGTGCACACACACATCTTCTCCTCTATGTCAGAAAGGAGGGAAACAAGTAGAATTAGGCAAAAGCAGTCTAAGTTTTTATTTCTGTAGATTTGTTTTTTATTGAACTACAATTTACTAATGAACTGGTATATAAGTCACAAGTGTATAAGTGCATTTTAACAAATGCACACACTGATATAACAATCCCTGAGTTACTTGCTGTTTTTAAGTCCTCAGATTTCTAAAAATATTAACAAGCTAATCTTATTTCTCTCTTGTTTTCAAGTAAACTTGTAATTTCTTTTCTTGTAAAGGCCAGATCTTGGGGAAGTTGATAAGCAAAGAAGGTTAAGAACTTTCTTCTCCCTAGGCCAAAGTGTTTGATAAGTTTGAGCTAGGCAAGAATCCATTCTTCCAAAAGAAATAAGATCTCTGGGTGAATTTTCTTTAATTTTTGCTATTATGGAAATCTTGAAGCAACTCATTGAAAAAATGCTCTTTCTAATTTGTAATTGAGTTTCCAATAGTCTTTATTGGGCCCATTTTCCTCCCACCATCCTATTAAGGAAGTAAACAAAAAAGAGAACCTTAAAAAAAAAGTTTGAAGGACTTCGAATGTTACAGATTTCACAAATAAATATTATTTTAATTTGTCATTTTTATTCAAGATGGTACTGAATTTTAGACAGTGCTTTTAAAATCCTAAAACATTAGACTTCCTTGCAGAATATACTGAAAATGCAGCCCTCACTTCACACCAGTTCAACTAGAATCTCTGAGAATCTGCATTACAAAAATAGTTCTGAAGGCAGGAGTCCTGGAACACACTTTGAGAAATCCAAATTTAAGGGAACTCAGGCAACAGGTATAATGACTACCCACTATGCCTACAATGATGCAGAATCGTTCATTTTTTTCCTCTTAAATTATATCAGCATCCCTCTGGTGGGCAAATTCTGAGCTGGGTCAATTGTATAGTTCACAGATGGGTTTGCACTCCCCAGAGAGTATCATGGTTATCTGGTTAACTGTGCAGCCAGATATACTAGGTTTAAGTCCAGATTTTTGATACTTACTAGCTGTGTCACCTTGCCCTCTTTATGACTCAGGCTTTTCATCTGTTATAGTGGGAGTGACATTTTTGGAATTTGCTGCTAACTTTTCTAAAGGGCATCAGGATGAGGGATGATTGTGCCTACCTTGTGCTTTTGTTGTGAAGATTAGACATATTAACACAGTTCATCCTCACAATTTGAGAATTTTCCAACATGCTAAATTCATTTGTAACCCCAAAATCAATACTCAGGGCATTTTTGTGGTCATTCTGGCACACGTGATGAAGAATTTTAGTCTCCCCATGTCACATTCCCAGGTGGTGTGGAGCAAGACAATGCTCTGCCTTCTTGTTTCACCTTCAGACTGTTAAACAAGTGTCCTTTTTGAAGTCTGCTTAGGGTTATGTTTTTTTGCATTTTTGTGCTTTTTTATTAATAATTCTGTTGCACATAGTGGCCCCTAAGCAAAGTGCTGAGAAGTGCTGACTGGTGTTTGTAGTTGCAGAAAGCTGTGGAAGGATCTTTGAGAGAAAACACACGTGTTAGATAAGCTTTGTCCAGGCACGTGTGAACGTGCTGTTGGCTGTGAGCTCAATGTTAATGAGTCCGCAATATCTATTAAACAAGGTGTCTTTAAACAGAAACTCAGATAAAACAAGTTAGGTACTCATCAGTTGATGAAAATGTTGAGGTTAGAGGCTTGAAGGAACGTAACCCTGACTTTCCTCTGGGAATATGGGTACAGTATTCACTAATTCAGTGTCCGCTGTGACTTTAAACACACAATTACTGCAAAAATGAGAATTGATTGCATACAAGGCTTGAAGCACACCCGGCACGTGCAAAAATAAGGCAACATGGCAGAGACCCTTCAGAAATGCAGCCTGCGAGGTATACATTCAGGAATAGAGACACAACTTAGCAGCTAAACAACGACGTAGAGAGACACAGTTAAAAGGAATACAGGCTGTAGGGGCAAAGAAGGCTGTGGAAGAGTCTCTGATCAAAAATGACCTGGTAGAACACTTTCTCCAGCAAAATTTCCACTGAAGCCAGTGCCTCAGGTTTTAACTGGAGCTTCCGTGGGAACTGTGCCCATTTCCTGCCTTAAGAGAACTGAATGAAGCAGAAAAAAGGAATTTTCTTATTGTCCTACATAATTCTGTAAACAAGAGCAATCTTTATCTGAAAACCCATCAAAATACTCAGCCTATCTCTGGGGCTTATTTGAGAGATAACATTTTATACTATACATTCATCCATATACAGACATCTTGTATAGCACTTGCCATTTAAAATGTATTTTATGTCATAGTGAAAGCATCTGAATCTCAATTGTTTGATAAACCTGAAACAATTATTCTTTAAAAGGCCTGTGCACAAATATACATACCAAAAGGAATTGCAGCTTGTAGTTTTATGGCTGAATTAGCACTGAGTTTAATATTTAAATTGTTAATGAAATCCTAAAATAAAACCCATATTGCTAAATAATAAAAAAAGCAAAATATAAAGCATACTTGGCACAGAGTTACTGCTACAGAGGTGTTTGTGAAATAAAGAAATCTCTGACTAAGTTTACAGAGATTCCAACTTCAGAGAGGCTCTACGAGGGACAGGTATGAAGCAGGTCAACCAGGTACTGGCAGAGTCTTCCCAAAGAAAGTCAGGGGTCGGGATAAAGGGATTTTTAATGGGTCAAGGCAGGTTTGGTGATGGAACTCCCCCAGCCACAAGGCCCATTACAAGTGTGAGTGCTGCTGTGGGAAGCAGTGCTGTCCAGTGGGTCTGATGCCTGGTGGAGCTGAGCATCAGAATCAGCAGGAGGGCCTCCAAACATCTGCAGAGGCAGATTCCCCAGCCTCAGCTCAGAATTTCTGAATCAGAGTTTCTGGGGGTGAGAGTGGACATGTATAGACGTAAGCAGCTCCTCAAACCAGTCTAATATTTAGGAGTCACTCAGGTGAACTCCTCCCTTGGACTAGGACAGGCTTGGGTTCAAATCCAGCTACATGGTCTTAGGGAGTGATTGAAATCAGTGAGCCTGGGTTTCTTTACCTCTAAAGATATAACCATAACCTTAAAGCATCATTGCTGAGGATAAGCCAGAGAATACACATAAATTTCCAGACCCAGTGTCTGCGATGTTGTAGCTATTCAGTATCTGATAGGCTGACCTTCCTTCTTGTTCATCCTCAATTGCTGTGCCCATGCTCTTTTCATACATGAAAGTGACACTCTCCTAGGAAGCACGGGGTTATTTTCCAGCAGGGTCAAGGATTTGAGGCAACCCCCACCCCCACTTTTCCTTCCTCCTCCCCCTCCCACTGACTAGGAACAAACAGATGCTAGGGCATCCAGGTGACAACTGGGGACACTCAGCCCAGGCTCACTTTCCTCACAGTTTCTGCAACTCAGGGGAAGCCTGCCACAAGCTGCATGGTCAGTTACAATGCAACAGAAAGGAAGCACTGCTTCCTTGGGTCTGATGTCAGCCTTCCTTCGGAACTTGATCTGGAGCCCTAGGGCTTTGCCACCGTAATTGATGGATTGAGTAAATGCAGACAGACCAGGTGGGTAGTGTGGGCGCCAGAGCACAGGTGGCCACCGGCCTCAGCTGCATCTGCCACCAGCTGGTTTCCCCCAGAGTCATCTGTAGGCCCTCCAGATCCCATCTGTTTGCTACTGTCCAGGATGTAGGCTCCCAGCGCCCTGAGCACCAACTTCATATTGCAAAACAAGCATGCTTACTGAGCAGATCCATGCAGCCTCCTTCACCTCTTCCCAGCCTCCTTCACCTCTTCCCTTCCCATCCCTAACATTTTGTCCAAGCCTGTCTCCTTTTCCTGTTCCTTTCTGCCCTCTTCCCCAACTCTCACTCTGTCTCCAAAATGAAAATTCCTCTCTGGTCTGCTTTGGAACACTCCCAGTTTTTGTCATGCATGTTTTTGCTTGGTTAAGGGTTCAGCAAGAAGGAAAAACTTTTTAGTGGCAAAGGCATAATCCTCCAACAAAAGCAATTTCCCTCTGACTATTTGGTTGTTAACTTGCAAAGAGACATCCATTCCCTGGCAGAGTGAGATGAAGCCCCACATGGTTTCCCTTCTGTTCCCCTTGACTGGGTTTCACTCCAATCAGGGTCCAGGGTTTGCTGAAGTTCAGTCCTGTCCATCAGAAGGCAGGAATTACATGATTGTTCATCAAAGTGCTTTGAAGTTGAGTGGAATTTTCCTAAACTTTCAAGTGCGTTCCACTGACATCATCCACTCTGATTGACGAACGAGAAGAGTATGTAGGACAGTGGAGAGTCCAAGGGTAATTCACAAGCTCATAAATTCTATCACCTGACATTTCGGAGTGCTAACTGTGTTAGACACTTTTGTGAATGAACGAATTCATTTAATCTTCTCTATACTCCAGGAGTTAGGAATTGTTAGAATTAGGTACCACTTTGATTTTATTGATGAGAATATTGAAACACAAAGGGATTAAGCAATTTGAAGAGGAGACCAACCCTAGGAAGCAGCAATGTCAGGTTTAGAAGCCAAGCAGAATGTCCTCAGAGTCAGGACTTGTGGCCTCTGTACTAAGCTGGGCTCTAAAATAGCCTTTTTCAAGCTCAATAATTGAGTCTTGGGGTTCCTGGTCACTCTGGGGACTATCAAGGGTTGGGAGGTACCTAGATCAGGATTCACTTAGTTTCTCAGTCTCCACCCCTCTTCCCACCCCACCTGCCCTCCTTCTGCTTTTCTTTGTTATACACAGTGGACTGGAAGCCTTAGCTTGAAAGGAGGGATCTGAAAGGAGTACGTAGCTCACCAGGCTGAGTCCCATTGGTCTGGGGCAAATTGGTTGGTGCCCAGCACCTGGCAGGAGATCTGGCTTGTGGCAACTGCCCAACAACTGTTTGTTGAATGAGCAAATGATGCTTCCCACCCCCTCTTTCCCCTTTGAAGATGAGGAAATGAGCACAGAGAGGGGAACTGTGTGACCCAGTTCTCCAGGGCCGCAAGCCTGGCCTGGGAGTGACACTGACTTTGCCACTCATCAGGGAACTCAGCAGCTCTTGAGGGTTGAAAACTGAAAACTCTAAGAGTTGGACTATACAACTTCAGTTTCTACTGCAGATCTATGAGTCAACAGTAAAGATGCCAAAACTGGAAGCCAGTCATGCATCAGAAATGTCAATCACATCTCTTATCTTCAGCAAGGGAATCCTCCTCCCTCCACAGGGAGTGCACCTGGCATGTTGCTCCCTGTTATCCTTGGGAGCTCCTCTGGGGAAAAAAATACCAAACCTCTCAAGGGAAGCTACAGATGTGTATTAACAGTGATTTTTTTAAGCATATGTGGATCAAGGATGCTGCCAAAGAATGGGACCCTGAAGGTTTTATCCACAAAAATTATGTCAAAGAAAGAATGACAGAGGCCAGAAAGTGACAAAGCGCCTGCAGAAAGCTGCCCCTGCCCCTCAGTCAGAGGCAATAACAAATGCAGAGACACTCCTGGTCCAATCATATCCCTCAGGCTGATTCATATACATTAAAAGTCAAATATATCAACATGACCAGCAAAAGTGATAAGCAGCCCCTTTCAGAGGCATTGCTGCTGCTGCTAAGTTGCTTCAGTCGTGTCCAACTTTGTACGACCCCATAGATGGCAGCCCACCAGGCTCCCCCATCCCTGGGATTCTCCAGGCAAGAACACTGGAGTGGGTTGCGATTGCCTTCTCCAATGCGTGAAAGTGAAAAGTGAAAGTGAAGTCGCTCAGTCGTGTCCGACTCTTAGCGACCCCATGGACTGCAGCCTACTAGGCTCCTTCATCCATGGGATTTTCCAGGCAAGAGTACTGGAGTAGGGTGCCATTGCCTTCTCCTTCAGAGGCATTAGGCTTCCCTTGTAGCTCAGTTGGTGAAGAATCTGCCTGCAGTGCACAAGTCCGCCTGCAATGCAGGAAACCCATGTCTCAGAAGCACTGAGACCCAGATTGAACCAGGTTTCAATGGTTGGACTGGGGATGTCTCCGCATTTGTTATTGCCTCTGACCGAGGGGCTAGGGCAGCTTTCTACAGGTGCTTTTCACTTTCTGACCTCTGTCATTCTTTCTTTGACATAATCTCTGGGGATAAAATCTTCATAAGGGTCCCATTCTTAGGCAGCATCCTTGATCCACATATGCTTGAAAAAAAATCACTGTTAATACACATCTGTAGCTTTCCTTGAGAGGTTTAGTGTTAATTTTTCCCCAGGGGAGCTTTCAGGGATAACAGGGAACAACATGCTGGGTATACTCCCTGTGGAGGGAGGAGGAGACCCGGGTCTCAAGAGGCATTGAGATAATTTTTTTTAATTATTTCTTTTACAATATAATTTAAAGTGGAATTCTTCCTGCTTTTCTTCTGGCTGACACCGTGGCTGCTGTAACAAATTACCCCAAGATGGGTGGCTTAAAACACAGAAATTTACTCTCTCCAAGTTCTGGAGGCCAAAAGTCCCAAATTAGTATCACTGGGCTGAGATCAAGGCCCCTGCAGGGCCAGGCTCCCTCAGGAGGCTCTGGGGAGGATGGGCTCCTTGCCTCTCCAGTTCCTGGGGGTCACTGGCACTCCTTGGCTTGTGGCTACAGCTCTCTCCTCTCTGCCTCCATGATCATACTGCCTCCTAATCCTCTATGTGTCAAATCTCCCTCTGCCTCCCTTGTAGATGAATGCTGATGGTTGCATTGAGCCTACCCAGATAATCCAAGATAGTATCATCTCAGGATTCTTAGTTTAACCATGTCTTTTGGCATGTAAGGTAATATTCTCGGGTTGTGGGGCTCAGGACTTGATATCTTTGGGGGACATTTTTCAGCTCTGACAGCTTCCATAGGCTAAGAACAAACCAGTAGGTGTCAGGTCATTGTAGGACTCAGAAAGCATCCAAAAAAAGGCAAATACCATCACCCACCTAGATATCCAGAGATGGATGCTGTAGAGGCCAGAGAGATGCTGTAGAATCCAGAGAGGTGGATGCTGTAGACACTGCTCACTTCCTCCCACCCTAGCGGAGGAGAGAGGACCTTCCCCTCATCAAGGCCATGGAAGGTGCTGCCAGAATAGAATGGAGCATGGTGACAGAGGTTTAATGTGACTGCATCCCCCTGGAGTGTGTGCAGAACACAAACACTGGCCCCTTATACCTGCCTGGGAAACCTTAGGGCAGGAGTTGTGACCACAGGCTTGGGCAGGAAGAACTGAGGGAAAAGAAAGTGGGTCTGGGCTGAGTGGGGAAGTGCTGCTCACAGGCCATGAAAGATCCCCTTCCCACCACAGGGCTTCCTGGAGGAGCATGGCCATTCAACAGAAGGATCGCCGTGCAGAGATCCCAAGACCGAAGGAAGAGTCGTCATAAGGGCCATCCAGTGGAACAGCTCTGTCCTCACCACGTTGTCCACAGTCAGCAAGGGCCTCCGTGAGAGAGAAACAGTCACATAAGACCATGTCTGATCCACTGTCTGACGACACCTGGGCCAGTCAAGAAAGACCTCCGGGCTCTCCCCACACCTCCCTTGTATCAACTCCAGCTGCAGAGAGCAGGAGCAGTGTCAGGAAGAAGAAATAGGAGGAAAAACCCCAATGTCAGGTCTTGAACCCAAACCAGACACAAAGAAGGAGAAAAGCTTTCACTTTGGATGAAGTTTTGAGTTTTGATGTGTACATTCAATTGTTGAAATGCTTAATTTCTGAAATGAGACTTATCTTGAGATCTAGAGGACCCAGAGACATTTTACTACTAGCAGTGGCAAGATCAGTGGAATTGCCTGAGTTTTTCCCCAAGCAATAGGGATGAACTTGCCTACAGAATTACAGAAGGGATTCAAACACACCATAAAAAGATAAAATAATGCAGCTTTCTGTCTGTACCTTTTGAAGCCTAGACCACTCATCATAATATTTAGATTTCTTTTTATTAATACCATTTAGTCCACTTTTATTTTTTAGGCCAGACAGCTAGATTTTGCCAGTGATCCTTAGCTTCAGGAAAAAGCCAGCATAGGCAAGTGCATTAGCTGGGGCTGCCCTGGTCTTCCTGTTTTCATAGATCAACCAGCACACATTGCCTTCACAATGTACATCTTCAGCCCTGGATCACAAGGATTGCTGGGTCAGTGGGGAATCCCCCCATTTCCACAATTAGCTGAGCCATTGACCTCACCACTTAAAGTGCTACGGTTCATTTGGCTTCCAAATGTCATCCAGAGGGCCAATTTCAGTTTCGGTACAGTATCTTTCTTCAGCCTGGGAACAAATTCACTGTTTGACTCATTCTTCCGGTGCCTGGGAAGCCCCATGCTTTTTTAGCATCCTTTGTAGCTCTTCCAAATGTGGTCATCTCTGCATTTATCTACTCCTAAATAACAAGCAGCCTGAGCAGTTGGAGCAGATAAAGAAAGGCAAAAATGGAATAAAGAAAGGCAGGCATGGAATAAAAGAGTTCTATAACCTGCTTCCCTCTCCTATTTCTCTTCTTTGTAAACTCAGGCAGTGAACCTGAAATTTGAATCAAGGTGATAAACAGAGTCATGTTTTCCCAGGATCACTGGTGGGACCTGAGAGCATCATCCTTCCTAATGGCAGATGGTCTCCTCAATATAGGCCAGGATACAATATGAAAATGCGGAAATGGCACTGGATAGAAGTCAGGAGGCCTGCGGTGTGGTCCTGGCACAGTCCCTCACTGTTTCCATGTCATCCTTTATCTGTGCTGTGGACATATGACAGCCTCGTGACCTGTCTGATTAGGCTGAGAAAAACAAAAGGCGCGAAAGTGCTAAGACATTACTCAGGAGCGTGAAGACAGCTGATTGTCTATCTTTCAATGGAGCTGGTGATTAAGGGCTCTGGCCCCTCCATAAATATGATGGTTGAACACACTCATCTAACTCTACTCCTGTCTGTATCCTCAGCAAAATGAGACTTTGGCATAAGGTTACTAGCACAAGAGATGAGGCAGGAACTAATATAACAAATCCATGCACAAACATCTGTGGGGGTATGTGCACATGCTCAATGTTTATTAAAAGCAGGACAGATGATAAGTGGGTCAGGTTTTCTGGGCAGAATCACCCTAAGTCAGCAGTGGGGAATCTGAGAAACAACTCAGTTTGCATCCAGCACCTTCAAAAGCCTCAGGAATTGGTAGCACAGGTTCCTTTAGAAGTGAGGATATACAAGGGACAGAAAAGAAGGTAGTTGGTTAAAAGTCTATTGCCAAGGCAGTAATGTGTACAGATCCCCTCCCCAGGTAGGCACAGATGGATGGATGTCTTTTCTGGCCACTGCTGCTGCTGCTGCTGCTGCTAAGTCGCTTCAGTCGTGTCCGACTCTGTGCGACCCCATAGACGGCAGCCCACCAGGCTCCTCCGTCCTTGGGATTCTCCAGGCAAGAACACTGGAGCAGGTTGCCATTTCCTTCTCCAATGCCTGAAAGTGAAAACTGAAAGTGAAGTCGCTTGGTCGTGTCCGACTCTTCACAACCCATGGACTGCAGCCCACCAGGCTCCTCCGTCCATGGGATTTTCCAGGCAAGAGTACTGGAGTGGGGTGCCATTGCCTTCTCTCCTTCCCAATAGACTGGAGTCTTATTCTCTGAAGAGGATCTACAGACACCAGACGAGTTGTGTACTCAGGCCAGAGTACTTGGTTGAAAACAGAAGGACTAACTAAAATATCCCAGCCTCCCTCCCCGACTCTACTCCTAAATGCTGGCATCCAGGGTAACACTCTTCAGACAAGAGACTGGAAGATTCTTCTCTAGGAGATATGATCAGCCTGAGATTCAAATGCCCAATGACTCACCATAGATGCCCTTGTGCACATGGTTCCCAGTCTGATTTTTAGCTCCCCTCTAACACCTGGATACAAACAGCCAAGGATCATAGGTCATCTGAGCCGAGTCTCAGATATGAAAGGCAAGCCTCAGAAGAGTCAAACAGAAAAAAGTGACATGAGGTAAACGGAAACTATGCAAGGACGTGAACATTACTCCCTCCCCTTGTCAAAAACCAACAGGAAACCGTCATTGTTACTCCCAGAGAGGTAGCAACAGAGATTACAACTTAGAACAAGAGTAGAATTGTTTAAGAAGTGAAAAAATAACAACGTAGTACTACATAGTATTCATGTAATCCAAATGATGTAATCTGCTATTATATTATCAAAGTATGATGCAACTACACTAGGAAAAGTGAGAAGTGATGTGCAGTAAAATCTCTGCCTTCAGGTAAAAGTTAATGCTTAAAACTGAAAAAAGCATAAGATCACATAGTGGTGGTGGTGTTCAGTTGCTCAGTCGTGTCTGACTCTTTTGCGACTCTATGGACTGTGTAGCCCACCAGGCCCCTCTGTTTATGGGATTCTCTAGGCAAGAACACTGGAGTGCATTACCATTTCCTTCTCCAGGGGATCTTCTCGACCCAGAGACTGAACCTGAATCTCCTGCACTGCAGGCAGGTTTTTACCTCTGAGCCACCAGTGAACTATAATAATGCGAGACCCCTGCATAAGTATGAAAAGAAAAAGTAAAATAACTGAAAGAGACAGCATTGAGAATGAGGAAGCAGGACAGCTGGGTGTGGTGCTAGGGGATTGATAGGCTGATATTTTTAGTAATGAGCTTTGAGAACTATTTGATTCAAAACTATGTGTATTGAATTGTTACAAAAATAAAAACCAAATTATAAAAAAATCTTAGGCTCTGGCATCAGATTGCCTGGATTAGTAATTGGTTCTTATCACTGGCTCCCTGTAAGACACTGGGTAATCTACTTAAGCTCTTTGTACCTCAATTTATTTCCTCAAATGTTTAGAGGAGATCGCAGCAGTACTGCTTGATAGAACTATTGTTAGGATGAAATGAGGTAATGTGTGTGAAGCCACGTAGCATGCAATCTGGCATGTAGTATGTGTTCAATAAATGTTACCTACTATTGCTCCCATTATCGTTGCTTTCTCAGCCCTAGATATCTGATTTAAGTTCTGTCTGGGGCGCAGCCAAGGTATACAGAATGGTTCTGTGGGGAGGTGGTTCAACAAAGGGCATCTTTAGAGCACTTAGTTTGAACCAACGTCAGAAACTTGCAGAAACCTCCATTTATTTCATCTTTAGCAACGTACAGGTCTCCCCCAAATCTCAAGGTTTAAAAATTTCCAACACAACTCAAACTAGCTTAAACAAAAAAAAAAAAAAAGGAAATGTGTAGGCTCAGGTGGCTGGGAAGAGTTTGGGGACAGAATGAAGGCAAGAGCAGAGGGAACCAGCACTTTGGAGCCCAGCCCTGGAATTCATGGTACTCATTGTGTTCCAGGGTCCATTGGACATAGAGGATACAGCAATGAAAGCAACAATAAAAACCAGAGAGATAAATATATAGTGCACAAAAATTAAAAGATAGCCACATCAGAGAGTGAAGAATCTGTCAGGAGCAGAGGAGGCTGATGAGCTCTAAGGAGGAGAGGACAGAGGTTGCAGAAAAAACTACTGGCTTTCCTCGGAGTGAGGTGAGAATCCTTTGAAGGTATTGAGCAGAGGAGTGACAGGCTGTAATTAATGTTTCAAAACTCCGTGCAAGCAGACAACCAAATGACCTCCTTGCTGTATGGAAAATGGACTGCATCAAGGCAAAGCAGGAGCAGGAGGACAGGGAAAAGGTCACTGTCACTTTCCAGGGGAGACACACTGAAGGTTGAACCTAAAGCCATCATGATGGAGATAAGACCTTGTCACATTATCAGGATCAGGTTCTAGTTCAAAGGTGGGAGTGAGGGCTCTCCCAGTGACTCAGTGGTAAAGAACACACCAGTAAATGCAGGAGATATGGGTTCCATCCCCAATCTGGGAAGATCCCACATGCTGCAGAGCAACCAAGCCTGTGCGCCACAACTCCCGAGCCTGTGCTCTAGAGCCTGGGAACTGCAACCATTGAGCCCATGTGCTGCAAAAACCACCTAAGCACACGCTTGAGAGCTGGCATTCCACAGCAAGAGAAGCTTCTGCAGTGAGAAATGCCACAACCAGAGAGTAGCCCCATTCGCTGCAACTAGAGAAAAGCAACAAAGACCTAGCACAGCCAAAAATAAATTAAATTATATATATCCAGTATGTGTGTGTGTGTATATATATATATATATATATATATATATATATATATATATAGGTAAGGATGAAAGCACAGGCTGATGGATCCCACCTGGGCTGCAAGATTCTAGAGAGTCATGATTGATGCCTTGCTACCAGGGCTCTCTCCCTCCCCAGCCATCCTCACATGTCCATCCATCCATCTTCCATCTCTGCCTGTCTCTTGGCTTTACTCTAATTCTCCATTTGGCAGGTGATAACATGATGTCCAAGAGCCCTAAATCTACACTCTCCCGTTTAGTGGCCATGGAAGCTACTTCATATTTACATATCAGACCTCAGCAAAGTCCCGTCTGAGTCATGGACCCAACTTTTGCACCAATCACTGTTGTCAGGAAGGCGACATATAATGATTGTCCAGGCCTGGGATACACACTTACCCTATCACCAGAGCAGCAGGGAGAATTACTAGAATTGAGGAGTTAGAAAAACTTTCCAGACAAACAAAAGCCAACTGTTACCACAGTCTAACCTCCCCTGCCCCAGACTGCCGACTAAAACCCAAATTATACTTCCTTTGAGTTTTATCCAATTCGTATGGACCCTTAAGACTCTGCCTCCCCTAAACTCAGAGAAGCTTCCAATCTGGGACACCTACCACAAAATAAATGTTTTTCTTTCAATGTCAAATGGTAAGAACTCAAATTAAAAGTTGCGATAATTTTAAATCTAGTCTCAGTATCTGATTTAGTTTGTCATTCAAAAGCAGGTGAACAGGGGAGGGGGAAGAAAGAAAGTTCATCTTGAATTCCAGAAAGATGTTTGATTCTACCCACACACACCCAGTTTAATTGTTGAGAGAGATTTTCTTTCAAATGGTTTTGCACAAAGCTGCCTGGATAAGTGTTCCCATTCGGCTCCCTGAGCATCCTGAGATGTTTTGGAACCAACTCAGCCTGCACCGTTTTCTCCCCCAGGCCTTTCTGCACCCTTGCTTGGCTAAGGATTCTCGGCCCCAAACCAGCTCCACCGCTAGCATTTGTGTGCTTTGGAAAAACTCTGCTGAGGAACTGAGGAAACAGTTCATTGCAGGATCTTGAACAGTGAGTTTTACAGACGGCAGGGGGCCCCGCGTGCTGTCCACATTAACATCCAGGGACCTCCAAGCAGTCAGGGAACCTACTACGGCTACTGGGCTCATTCATCCTTCCTTGGGAACACCTGCTCCCACAGTCACTGAGAAATAACTGATCTATGTCAAAGATGTTGCTTACCCCAAACAACCTTGGGCTGTTTACAGTAAATATCACACACTAGTGAGGTTTCCTTGATCTCTATTTTCCCAGACACCCCTCCAGCTCCTCCTTGCCTGCTTTCATTCTTGTGCGTCTGCCACCTGGAAGCCGCAAATGCAGCCACTCTTGCTCTTCTGCATACCAGAGGCAACCATAATATTTACCATGGCCGTGAGAGCCTTCCTGCTGTCCACACAGCTCACACTGCAGTGAGATCCAGAGAGAGCCAAGTGTGGAACAAGGGCTCTTTCCCAGAGAAGTGTTGAGCTCTGACCGAAACTCCTTGTGTGATTCTGTATGGAAGCTCCCACCTTGGCCACCTGGGACAGAGTATTGTTATTATTTAGTCGCTAAGTCATCTCTGACTCTGCAATCCCATGGACTGTAGCCTGCCAGGCTCCTCTGTCCATGGGATTCTCCAGGCAAGAATACGGAAGTGGGTTGCCATTTCCTTCTCCGGGGATATTCCCAACCCAGGGATCAAATTCGTGTCTCCTGCATAGCAGGCAGATTCTTTACCATCAGAGCCAACAGGGACACAGCAACCAGGGAACATATAGAAGTGTCCCAAAAATGGAATGGCCTCCCCTCTAGGTATTCAAAAGAGAGACTGTGTTTTTGGAAGAGAGTTACAGAATAGATGAAAACATCTGGTTGAATCTGATGAATTGTCTTAAAAATAGATTTCATGTCCCCCGGGGGAAACAAAGATAATATGTTAGAGGACAGGAAGAAAATAATATAACTTTTATATATTTATTTATAAATATAATGTCTGTGTAGGTTTTAAAATAAACCTATTAGTACAAAAGGCTAATATGTCATTTAAAAATGAATGAATATGCTTAAATTGAAGCTACATGCTCAAAGTATGTAGTATGCTCAAGCAAGAGAGTTCAGAAATGATTAAATGAGGAGACACTTAGGCTCTTTGCTCACACTGAAATTCTGTGGTTCTGTGGTCTTATGTCCTAGGACAAACTCCACCTCAGTAGACCCTGTAAAGGAGATGAAGGCAGACAACTGTTTGTCGGGGCAGCCAGATTCTACTGGCCTTTCTGCTGCCTGAGACTCAGGGCTCATCCCCACTCTGGAAGGAGCAAGAGCCAAACCAGCTCTTGGGGAAGAGGTGAAGAAGATTTCAGGCCCGGGGGACAATGGCCTTGCTGCTGCTCTGTGGTCCCATCTGGGGGCTCCCACTCTTGTGTGGGTTCAGCTCCACCACACTTGGGGACTAGGCTTCTGGTCTTTAGAGAATGTGTCACCAACTGGCACCATCTTCTAGTTCTGCTTAGGAGGTCTTCCATCCGATGCAGACTGTGTCATCTCAGCTTTAAACTGGAAAAGCTATCTCTTGATCATCTGCTCCAATTCTGACCACTCTGTCATTTTTCATTTGGAGTTTAATGTATGATTTTTAAAAATATTTTTCTCTTTTCTTTACTTCTTTCCCATTTGATTTTCCTTGTGTACTCTTTTGTTTTCCTTCTTTCCACTATTCAGTTTCACCTTTATCTTCTCTTGTAAGGATCTGTGGCCAGTAGCAAAGTTAATATTTATTAAATGTGCTTTTAGTGAGAAACCGATGAGCTATAACTAACTGGTTGAGTGGAGACCACAACACCTGTAAATTGCCTACTCTGTTCATGAAGAAGCGGCCCCTTCTCCCTACACACATCCAGCTAAACGATGGCATCCCACTTGCTGGGCTCTATTGTTAGATTGTTTCTTAAGTTCATTCTCTGTCTTTTAATCACAGTTTATGTATGACTATTCCTGGACTTTGAGGATTCAGACCTTGCACCAGGAATGCTGCCATTTTCTTGTTCCTGGAAATTCACTGGAAATTTCCCAGCCGCCAAAAGGTTGAATCTAACTGAAACACAACTTTCTATGAATACAATTTTCTTCTGTTTTCTTCTCCAACCAAAATATCATTTTAAAAAAATATCATCAAATTGCAAAAAAAGAATGCAACTTACTAACTTCTATGACTAACTTCGTCATCTGATCCCTCATTCACAGCCAAGAAGAATTACATGCTTTTTCCTTTCATCTTTTGTATCTGAATTCCACCTGGCTTTCTCTCTTTGTGTGTCTCTCTGTCATACACAAACACCCACATATGCAGCCTGGATCATGGAGGTTTCATTCCTAGACCAGGAAAAACCTTTTGTACCTGCAAGCATTCCTCTCTCAGCCTTATAATCAGGTTATCTCTTTGCACCCACAGTTCGCTATTAGCAGCTGCCCAGAAACCCACAGAACCTGAGAACCTCCTCCTAAACCCCACCTCTGCCAGAGTATCCGTGAACCCAGTTCCCACTCCCACAATGACACACCTATCCCAACAACTTGTCCATGAAGAAAACTTTTCCCTTGAGGCAGGGCGAGCCCACACTATCATCTAACTTCCCTCTCTGGTTAATGCTATCATCCCAGTTTTAGACTTCCTTGATAGCTCAGTTGGTAAAGAATCCGCCTGCAATGCAGGAGACCTCAGTTCAATTCCTAGGTCAGGAGGATCCCCTGGAGAAGGGATAGGCTACCCACTCCAGTATTCTTGGGTTTCCCTGTGGCTCAGCTGGTAAAGAATCTGCCTGCAACGCAGGAGACCTGGGATCAATCCCTGGGTTGGAAAGATCCCCTGGAAAAGGGAAAAGCTACCTACTCCTGTATTCTGGCCTGTTAAGTAAACACACTTTGTGAAAACAAGCACTCATTTGTGGGGCTTCCCTCATAGCTCAGTTGGTAAAGAATCTGCCCGCAATGCAGGAGACCCGGGTTTGATTCCTGGGTTGGGTAGATCCTCTGAAGAAGGAAATGGCAACCCACTCCAGTATTCTTGCCTGGAGAATCCCATAGACAGAGGAGCCTGGCAGGCTACAGTCCACGGGATCACAAGAGTCAGGCATGACTTAGCGATTAAACCACCATAGTCTTAGAAAACTGAAAACAGACTGAAAGGCACATATCCAAGTTCTAAGATTCAGCTACCTGAAAACTAGGAGAATCTGGGTGATCCACTGAGTCTCTGTGAATCAAAGTGAAATTGAGCAGACCTGCATATCCCCTGGGTCTCTTTCCTCATTTCTGTCTGATCTGTCTGCTCTCCTATCTCTCTGCTTCTATATAAGGTCATCACAAGGATGGACAAGGCAATGTTTGTGAAATGCCTTAAATTTCTACAAAGGAGGTTTATAAATTCAAAACAGTATTGCTTTTGGAGATGCTATTTTTAGTGTTGTGTGAAGACTGTTAACATATTTTTATAGATAAATAGAGTTCCTGGCTGGATGGTGGTGCTAGTGGCACAAAATGTGAATGTACTTAATGCCCCTGAACCGAACTCTTTATAGTGGTTGCTGCTAAGTCGCTTCAGTCGTGTCCGACTCTGTGCGACCCCATAGACGGCAGCTCACCAGGCTTCCCCATCCCTGGGATTCTCCAGGCAAGAACACTGGAGTGTGTTGCCATTTCCTTCTCCAATGCAAGAAAGTGAAAAGTGAAAGTGAAGTCACTCAGTTGTGTCCGACTCTGTGCAACCCCATGGACTACCGCCCACCAGGCTCCTCCATCCATGGGATTTTCCAGGCAAGAGTACTGGAGTGGGGTGCCATTGCCTTTTCCATTATAGTGGCTAAGATGGTAAATTTTATGTTATGAGTATCTGACCACAATTTTAACAGTAAACATATAAAGAGTCAACAACAACAACAAAATCTTTGCATTATTTGCCTGTTTAGAAAGCAGGTTTCCTGACATCTACCTACTCCGTACCCTCCAATTTGTGATGGAATCTCACAGGGCCTGGGAGGGCACTTGAAGATCAGTGGTCCATCTTGCTGCTTTCTTGCACATTACAGATGAAAGATGACACTCATTTGAACGAAATGATCAACTCTGATTAAGGTTCCTCCCTCCTACAGTGTTGCTAGTAACATAAGTTGGTGTAGCCACCATGGAAAACAGCACAGAGGTTCCTCAGAAAATGAAAAACAGAATTACTATATGACCCAGAAATCCCACTCCTGAGCACATATCCGGACAAAACTATAAATCAAAAAGATACATGCACCCCTATGTCCATACAGCACTATTAACAATAGCCAAGATATGGAAACAAGCAAACTAAATGTCCATTGACAGATGAATCAATAAAGAGGGTGTGTAACACATATATATATATAACAGAATACTGCTGCTGCTGCTGCTGCTGCTGCTGCTGCTAAGTCGCTTCAGTCGTGTCCGACTCTGTGGGACCCCATAGACGGCAGCCCACCAGGCTCCCCCATCCCTGGGATTCTCCAGGCAAGAACACTGGAGTGGGTTGCCATTTCCTTCTCCAATGCCTGAAAGTGAAAAGTGAAAGTGAAGTCGCTCAGTCGTGTCCGACTCTTAGCGACCCCATGGACTGCAGCCCACCAGGCTCCTCCGCCCATGGGATTTTCCAGGCAAGAGTACTGGAGTGGGGTGCCATTGCCTTCTCCAACAGAATACTACTCAGCCATAAAAAGAATGAAACAATGCCATTTTCAGCAGCATGGATGCAACTAGAGATTATCATATTAAGTGAAGAACGTAAGAAAGAAAATTACATATACCGTATGATATCACTTACATGTGAAATCTAAAATACGACACAAATGAACCTGTCTACGAAACCTAAATAGACTGACAGATACAGAGAACAGGCTGCGGTTGTCAGGAGGCAGGGGGTTAGGGGAGGGATGGAGTAGGAGACTGGGGTTAGCAGATATAAGCTTCTATACGCAGAAAAGATAAACAGCAAGGTACTCCTGTATAACATAGGAAACTATATTCAATATCCTGTGACAAACCATAAGGGAACAGAATATATTAGGAAAAGGATGCATATATATGTATAACTGAATCACTTTGCTGTACAGCAATAATTAACACAACACTGTAAATCAACTACACTTTAATAAAAAACATATGAATGAATAATTTAGGGTTCTTAATTTTAGGTCACATTTCATTTTCCAGG
Source organism: Bos grunniens (assembly GCF_055505025.1). Classification (NCBI taxonomy): domain Eukaryota; kingdom Metazoa; phylum Chordata; class Mammalia; order Artiodactyla; family Bovidae; genus Bos; species Bos grunniens. The sequence goes on along the minus strand of NC_141191.1, from coordinate 26,198,590 downwards.
AGGAAAGTAGCACATCATTCTATGTATTATTAGTAGCAAGAACCATAATATTAGTAACAATTAATAACACCATAATAAAAAGCTGTAAGACCAGTATCCTCCCACACGCTTGCCTTTGCAGGCCCTGGAAGAAGGGCTACAGAAAGTGGAGCCCAAGGTGCACCTCCCTGGCCTCCTGTGGGTGACAGGCACGCACAGGGCCAAAGGCAAGGGGACACACGGTGGAGTGTGTCTGATTCCTATCCTCTCCCTCAGGTTTTAGGCTACCAGCTTTCAATCTAGTACCAACTCAGATAACTGACTGCCAAGTGTCACCAGAGAGTGGATGGGACATTCAGTGAGTGGGTTATAAACTGTCATCAGGGGCTCTCAGACAGATTAACACACCTCCCACTACCTTGGCAGTAACTCAACCTGGGTCTTTAGAAGGTGCTGTCTCTGGAAACAGATCTGCTGAATATACCATGTGGTCGCCAAGCAGGGCAGAGACCCAGGAAAGGATGCACAATTTCATTAGTCTCAGAGACAATGTTAGAAAGTAAGAGTGGGAGGAACAGTAGCCATCTGGTTAAACCCCTTATTGCACAGATAAGGATCTGAGGACAGAGGCACTGGGGGTGGGGCTACAACCTATCCAAGGCTGCCCAGCTGCTTAGCAGTATCTGGGAGTGGAGGCCAGACCATTTACCAGCCAGGGTCCCCCCAGCTGCTTAGCAGTGTCTGGGAGTGGAGGCCAGACCATTTACCAGCCAGGGCCCCCCCAGCTGCTTAGCAGTGTCTGGGAGTGGAGGCCAGACCATTTACCAGCCAGGGCCCCCCAGCTGCTTAGCAGTGTCTGGGAGTGGAGGCCAGACCATTTACCAGCCAGGGCCCCTGCTTTTCCTGTCGCCCTAGTCTTCCTGTGCCTGGTAGGCAGAAGAGTAGGGGGAAGCATGGGCTTTGGAGCCAGACCAACCCCACATCTCATCTCTCCTTTAACGGCCCTTAGGCTTTGGGCAAGTCATACTCTTTGAGCCTCAGTTTCCTCGTCTATAAAATGGTTATAATAATTCTTGTTTTTCAAGGTTGGCATGAAGTTTAAGTTAAGTGATGTGTATAAAGTGCCAGCACAGTTTTTGGCAGAACAAGTGCCCCACCCCAAACAGTACCTATGATTTAGTACTATTCTTTGGGCCACCATGGTTCTCTAGGCACAGTGGGGCAGTATTCCAAATGCACTGTGGGTCCTGCTTGTTGGATGAGGGCAGGCACAGAGTGGGGGTTCCAAGGTAGAATGGAGGGGTGCACAGGAGGAGACTGCCTGGCTAGTTGGGGTGCCATTAGATCAGAGTGACTCCATGGAGCTGGCTGGCAAATGCCCAGGACACTGTGTTCCCTAGGATTACCAGACATCCATGATGATGTGTCTCATCATCCCTTCATGCCAACCTTTTATGGCTTCCCCTAAAATCAACAAGGTCAGCAAAGAACAAAGCCCTTACACTTCCAGGCTTGAAAAAGGAGGAGCTTCCTCCCATTGGCTGGAGGGAATGGGGCAAATCAATTCAGATGTGCCCTCTAAACACACTTAAATGAGGGCCCACAGAACTCTCAGGGGTACCGCAAGGAATTATGAATGGTTTAGTTGTCTCCAGACATAGTAACAGAAGATCCACTCAGGCCAGCAGTCCTCACAGTGCGATCCTTGGCCCAGAAGCAGCAGCAGCACTGGGGAGCTTGTTAGAAATGCATAATCTCCAGGCCCCACCCTGACCTACTGAATTCTCTGAAGATGAGCTCCAGGAGATTTTACCAATCCCTCCAGGCCATTCTTAGGCACATACAATTTGGAAACTACTGGCCTGGGCCTTTTCTCCTGATTTCCTGATTGACAGCATAGGGGCTATCAATCTTGGTTACACAGATGCAGTCCAGCACCAAGACTGGGATTGGACCCAGGGATCAGGTATTTTAAGGCTCCCAGGTAATTTCAGTGTGCAGCCAAGCCTGAGACCCACTGATTTGGAGCAAGAATTTGAATGAAGCAGTAAGTCATTCATAGCATTTGTGCGTGAGAGTATCAATCAACTTGGAATGCTGGGAGTTTCTACATTTTCCTTTGTTCAAAGCTTTTGTGTTGTTTTTCCCACCACTACCTCCTCAGTTGTCCTCTGTAGGTTCTGCTCCCTCAAGAGAAGTTCTGAGCACACTTGTCCCTCGTACCCATTCACCTACTGCTACCACCATACAGTCGTTAACGTTGCTGAAATCACTGACTAAAGGTTAAGACCCAAGAAAAAACCCCATTCATTCCAGATTCTTAGGATCCAAAATCAATTTGCAAATTAAAGACAATTATGTTTCTGTCATCTGTGTGTTTCTTCTCTGTTGGGAGTTGTCTAGAGTGTTCTTGGTGTGTTTATTCATTTTATTCAGCTCTTGGTTCAGATCAGCACCAAAGCAGGTCCCATCTGGTTTATGTTTTGTTTGGCCTTTGAAACAGGCAAGCATCTCACCTGCTACTTAACATTGGAGACAGCATGGTGTTTCTTCAGCTAGGCAGGCGAGGGTGGAGAAGGAAAAAGAATCTATTCTTTCCCCCAGTATCCTGCAAACTGTACTGCAAGAAAGCTGGTGAGTAACCTTAAATGACACTTTCAGGTTCTAATAAAAAATACTATGTTTTAAAATGAGGCAATAAGACAGTTTATCTAAGGTCATCATAAAGGCCCAGCTTACACTTTTAGCTTCAGATCAATTACTTGGAAGTTTTAGGAATCTTCAGGAAGCCCAATTTAGAAACATGTTCAGTTCATGGAGTTAACACTCTTTAGTCTGCCGATACAAATCAAATGTTCCTTCTCAGGGGGGTTCCCTAGAGTGACCTCTCCAGAAATTCTGAAACTACTCTATTTTAAAGAGAAATGGATATTTAATATATTTTTTCATGTTTCTCTGCACACAATAGGCTGACCAAATATCCTGATCACTCTGGAACTTTCCCATTTTAGTACAAAAAGTCTCGCAGTCACCTTCCATCCTGGGCAACTGGGATAACTGGTCACCCTATATCCTGCCCAGATCGCCTTGCTCATCAATTTCTTTATAAAACCTCCCCTGCTGTGTGACTCACATACTGCCTCATCTCAAACCATCAGTACTTGTGCTTGGAACACACACAGTCACACCCAGTTCCTTCCTCACAATAGGAATGCAAATACATTCATTTATTTTTCTCAAATTTCTACTTCCCATTTTTCTCATAGCCCCATCACCACCCTCTCTCTCCACAGGGATGATTCCAGAAACATCTTGTTCTCTCTAATCAAACTGCCAGAACAAATGTGGAGAAGAAAGGAAGGTGATTCCTGTGTTTCGGAGCTGCAACTAGATGAAAGAGTGCAGCATAAAAGTTAACAAATGCCTTTTTATTCAATGGCATAAATCTTTATTGCATCTCCCTTAGGTGCCGGATACTGTGCTGCACGGCATCCATAGTAAGACAAGTCCCTGACAGCAAGCTAGTAAGCAAGACAAACCTGCTCTCTTCACTCAGCAAGGTCCCTGGCATCCTAGATTTCCTTGTTCCTTAACTTTCCATTGAACTAGGCAAATGCATCTTTGGTTTTTGCCATTCCTTATCTTGGGCTGCTAGTGGAAATTGACTGAATACAATACACTGCCAAATTATTCTTTCTAATCTCAGTGATACCCTAAAATTATTATAATAAACTCAATTAATTTCTTGTAGTGGTTCTAAATTCTGTCCACACTGAAGTTCCTTCACCCACCAATCAAGTAGCCATGACCTTGTCATCCACCTTCTTGGCTTCAACATCCTGGGATGGAGTTCTACCTAGCATTCACCTCCTATCTTAAATTCTTCCAAGCTCATTGTGGTCTTTTTCCCTTGCCCTGACGTCTTAAATAAAGAAATACAGTTTTTCCTCTCTGAGACTTCTTCTTTTACCCTCTACCCCTTCCTCTTTTAATGTGCTTTTTCCATTTGTACCCATCTGATGTATTTTTTCTGCCCTTTGATTTCTCTTCAACCTGTAGATGTGCTTAAATCACAATTACTCTTAAGAAAAAAAGAAGTGATCTGACTACACTGAAACTATGGAATGCCCACACCTTTCCCTCTTCTGACCTCTCCCATGACCTTCTCCCATCCATTTCTTAATCCTGTGCTCCTACTAAACTGAAATTTTCTCTCAAGTGGCACCAATAAGCTCCTGATAGCCTGTGATGCCTTTTCTGAGTTTTCACCCATCCAAGCCTCTTGGCATCATGTAAGGGTGTTGTTAGGATTATCCTCTTTGACATCTCTCCTGTCCTCTCACTGGACCACATCACCTCCCATTGTCTGTTCCTTCTCCCGTGCCTCTTTCAGTCCTGCTCTGGACCCATTCGGACTTCCCTGGTGGCTCAGACAGTAAAGCATCTGCCTACAATGAGACCCAGGTTCAATCCCTGGGTTGGGAAGATCCTCTGGAGAAGGAAATGGCACCCCACTCCAGTACTCTTGCCTGGAAAATCCCATGGATGGAGGAGCATGGTGGGCTATAGTCCATGGGAACACAAAGAGTCAGACACGACTGAGCGACTTCACTCACTCATTCACTAGACCCATTCAGGGTCATGGGCTCCAGTTTCAGCTCCATTCTGTTGACCACATATCTACATCCCCACCTCTGAACTCTCTCCTGAGCTTTCTATCCTTATTTCTAAACACCTAATGGGCAGCTCCACGTGGCAAAATTCAAAGATCTTCAAACTTAATACATCCAAAGTTAAGTTCATGACCATCCCTCAAACCTGTCTGCCTGCATTTTCTGTCTTAGTCCCTGAGTCCGTACTACTAGAAATGCCTGCCTCAATCTTTACTTTTTTTCTAGTCCAAACTTCCAAGCATCTGCTAAATAACACCAAGTCATGTTCATCATCAGAACTTTTTATTACAAATGGCAGAATCCCAACTCAAACAAGAAAAAGAAATGTATTGGCTCATGGAACCAAACCATAAAAAAGGATGGATTTGTGTGAATTGTACCAGATTTCTCGCTCCACCTTTCGCCTCAGCTTTTGTTCTGTTTGCCCTCATTCTTCCAGGTTCCTTCATGTGAAGGGGGCCATGGCTACCAGCAGCCCCAAAGGCACACCCTGTTAACAATAATGAGAAGAGACACTTAACCTATATCAGGCACAGTTCTAGGCACTTCAGAGCCTGTGAGGCAACAAGAAAGAGAGAACATGCTCTCCACTTCAAATTTAGAAAATCCATAGACAAGCTCTAAATTGAGCCAGCTTGGGTCACGTATCCACCTGCTGAAATAATCACTGGGTCTAGAACCATGAAGTAGAGTAACTGCAGGGTTTGGACCATCCACCAGCCCCTTAGCTTGAGTGATTCAAGTAGGAAGAAGTCTGATGAACCACAGCAGGTGGAAAAACACACAAGGTTAGACTTCGAGGCAAGAAATGGAAATGCAGAAACTCTACAGTGCTGATTCAAGTTCATGGGTCTTTTGAAAACTGAGAAACCCATCAGGAATTGTATCTGAATAGACGTCTCACCCACCAAAAAAATGTACAGAAGAAAACCACGACATTCCTCAAAAGACAATTTTAACAATACACTAAAAACACAAATAAAGGGTCATCAGAGATCAAAGATGTATGCCAAGAGTTCCTAGCCTCTGAAAACAGAATATTTTTTCAAAAAAACTCTCAAACTTCTGAATAATAGTGGTTGTAATGATAGAAAGCATAATGATGAGACAGAATGGCATGCCTTTGTATAACGTTACCTGTTCAGCCTGCAGGTGCCGTTTCATCTCTTGCACTGATTTTGAGGCCCCAGGGAGGTCTGTGGTCATTGGTGACATTTAGCTGTTCTTTCCCAAAGAACTTCAGAAAGAGTTCTACCTGAAAAATTTCCGGAAACAGTATTGAAATTGACCACTGAAATTAATAACTTCTTACAGAAGAATCTCCACAACATATCTGTAATTTAACTTTTTAAGATAAATAGTTGGAAAATTTATCCTGAGGTAACTTGACATTCATCATTGTTTCAGACCCCAAACATTGTATCAATGGGCTGGCACTTACTGTCATGCATGGTAAACTCTATTTTTCTTCTATTTCTACATCTACAATTCCTCAGATTATTGATTTCTCACTCATCAGAAGATTTGTAAACATAATAAAGCTTTAATGGAGCACACATGAATATGAATTTGTGATGTGTATAAATTAAGTCTCCCATTGCAGCATTTGGGGAAGATATTTCTCCCAAGAGCCAATGACAGGTGTGTAATAAGATGCTATTTTCATTCCTCACCATCTAAGGTTTTGGATGTAACTGGAAACATTCTTGGAAGCAGGGGGAGGGGATTGTCTGAGTCATTGTTGTGAAAGCCATTATTCTGCATCATGCTCAGTTGGACTTGGGAATGAATTAGAACAAATGTTCAAGAATGTTCTGTTTCTACACGAAGCTATTTCATCTGTTATCTCTTCCTCTTGCACTTAAATGTGACCAAAAGATCTTCCAAAATGAAACGCAGTCTTGTATGAAATAAAATTGATTTCTCTTATTTGTAATCTACCAGAGGATATTTGTCTTGAGTATTAGGGGGCAGCAGAGCTATTGTTTTTATTTTACAAAAAGAAAAGAAAAAGGAAAAAAACATTTGGCATTGTTGTTAAAAAGAAAAAACTATACAGTGTGTTCTGTATTTGAAATTCCATGAACTGTTGATAAGCTGGGTTTTTCCTGTAAAGAGAGACATGCAAAAGTCTGATTTTTCCACCTCAGTGTTCACTTTTACCATCCCCAGCACCCCTTGTTCAGTCAAATGTGTATGGAGTCCCAAGGTATCTAAGAAACGCCCCCCTCCACCCAGGATCAAACAAAATGCTTCTGGAATGGAACATCAGCAGAACTCCCTTTGTTTACCTTTTTCCCTCCATGTTTTTTTATTGTTGGCAGTGACTGCAGTTCAGAGAAAAGGTCACCTGCTTTCAAACAGAAATGAGGAAAGACTAAGTCTGTGTGTGCTTGTACACAAGTGTGGGGGTGTGTGTGTGGATGGGGGACGTCCAATGTGTTCCTGCACAGGAGTTATTTACTGTGTTGAATCTCTTCAGATGCTTATAAAATATTCAGCAGGCTGGAAGGAACCTCTCTAGAGGGTGCTAAGCCCCAGACGGACATGTTAGGGAGGAAGTACTCAGTCACCTCTTCATAGGAAGGCTCAGGAGTCCCCAAGAAGGTGCTCGTGCTGAAATGCCTCTAGGCTGGCAGAGCCAGCACTGACCTAGGAGGGCAGGAGAACCATGACTCCTCAACTGTGAAAAATCAGGGCACCCGACATTGACTTCAGGAGCCCCAGTTTTTTATCTATGAAATGAAAAGCTTGAACTAAGTCAGGGATCTTCCACTCTGGCCACATAGTAGCCTCATTTGATTTTCTTGTTTTTAATAATGATAAAGGGCCTTACCCCAGACAACTTGAATTAAACCTTTAAGGATGGAACCCAGACACGATTATTTTCTTTTAAGCTCCCAGGTGCGTCTAGGTGCAGCCAGGGTAGTGGCTGGGTGATTGCCAAGGTCTCTCCAGCGCAGGCTCTACAGGACTTGCTCCGGTCAGATCAAGTGTCTGTTGGGTCAGCTCTCTCTCCTCAGCAGTCCACACTGCCCAGTCATTCTCTGTCCAATGGAACTTTCCATATTCATATGACACCAGTGCCAAAGCTCCTATAGGATCTGTGAAAACAGTCAGTGTCATTAATTGAACTAGCCGACCTAAAGAGTAAGGGAGGAGTTGGAGGGACGAGGGGAAGGATCCATTGTTTAAAGGGAATCATTGTGGTTTCTAAGAAAACTGCAGGACAGCACTGAAGCTGCAGGGAACTACGCACGGCGAGCTCATTTCCCTGTTCACCTCCAGCTACGACATCTCTTTTGCAGCCCAGCGCTGTGCTGCAGAGATAAACTAATTTAATCAGTAGCAAGAGCTGCATTTTGATCTTGCAATCAAGTTACACAATTTCCTTTTCCAGGACAGCCCCACACTTCTCTCTGTTCTGTTCTCTTGCCTCTCAGAGTTTTCTTTCCCACTTGCTCCCATTTAACCCATCCATCCCCGCTTCCCATCCTCCAAAGATCTGCCCACTGCCTTGTGCACCCCCACCCCACCCCCCCACATACTTTTTTTTTTTTTTTGGTCATTTCCCATTCGCCCTACTTTGTATGTTCTGGCCCTCCTTTCCCACTTCTCCATTTCCCAGCCAAGATCGCTGGGCCACCAAAGGCTATGAGGATGTGAAAATCTGAGCCACAGGCATGAATAATTAATTGAGAGCGGCAGACTGAAGCCAGTTGGAACTGAGAACACTATTTCTGAAATGCAGCCAAATGATTTAGCAAGAGGCGATATGGAGTTACTGCAATCCCTGGAAGTCCTGGACACAATGGTAATTATGAAAATGCAGTTTTGACAAAGTACGAGTCCGACAGAAGTTCCAAGGCTGATGGAAGTGTCATACCCTGCTTTGGGCTTAAGTGAGAGCTGTGGAAGGTATGGTGACACTTGCTGACCCCATTGGACTGAGGGACTAGTGCAATCACTGGCAGGATGGCCTGCTTCCTTCTTCCAAGAATAGCATCACTACCCTGAGTCCAGTGCAGCTGGACAGGATGGCTAGAGGGGCTGGTGCTGGAAACTCCATCTGGCTGTAAGGTCAGACAAGCGGAGGAATCTGGAACTTGAGGTTGCCAGGATGGGTACAGGCAGAGTTGTCTGCTGCTCTTCTAACTCATTAGAAACCAGCCTAAGTACCAGCCCTCAGCTTTCCTGTGTCTGATCCTCTACTGTTTCCATTTAGTCAGAAACCTCCTTTGGAACTTCCCTTTACAAGCAATGGATGGGCCTATGGAGTCTGTAGTTCAATGTGGGGACTTGCTGGAACTGGTTAGTGAATGGAACTGGTTAGTGAACAATCTTCATTAACATTCTGGCCACCCCTCCAGTCCTTTCCCATTTTCCCTCCAAATGCTGCCAGACATATCTTTGTGAAATATAAACCTGGTTATTGGACTATCTACCTAGAAACCTGTTAGCGGCTACTCATGGGCTCTAGAATGGAGGCTAAATTCCTGATCATAGCATCCAAGGCTGTCTGTGACTTGACCCAAACTTCCATCTCCCACCCCTTGTCTCCCTACAGCCCAGAGATGCTGCAGAGCTTTCTGCTTTGTGTCCTCTGCTGCTCCTTACCTGCACGTCTGTGATCAGCCTGTGTCCCCAGCATCTCTGTCTCCTTCATGAACACCCATTTATCCTCCCAAGACCCAGTGTAGGAGCCCTGCTTGCTAGGAATTCCTCTGGAGCGCTCATATCAGAGGAACTCTCCTCCCCTTGTACTCCCATCTTATCTGCTGCCTACTAAACACGGGAAGGATCTCTTTGGGAGCGGGAAATGTGTTACCCAGCCCAAAATCATTCTGCTCATTGCATAACAGGCCAGTAAATCAGGAGAGGAGTTGTTGGGGCAAGGGGAAAGCTAGCAGACCCATAAGACAGCAGGCTAGTGTGTCAAAAACCCATCTTGCCTCAATCCAAAACTCTGTTCCTTTTATATAGAGGAGGGGGAGGAGGAGTGGCCCAGGGCGATGCCAACCAGTGGCTGAAGCATGACTCCTAAGGGTTGCTTCTTGACAGCTACTCCCGAAGGTCGCTAACTTAGGGGAGGGTCCCACTGTAACACTGACCAATGGCTGAGCAGGACTGTTAACGGTCACTGACTGACAGTTGCTCCCTAACGGTCTCTCACTAACGGTCGCTTGCTTGGGGGAGGGGGGGTCCACTGCCAGGAGGACCAATGGCTGAGCAGGAACACTAACAGAGGCCCACTAACAGCTGTGCACCTACCCCGCCCCTACTACAGACAGGCACTCCGGAGGTAAAGACTCTGTCCCATTCACCCAGGAATGCTCCCTGCATCCCACATGATGCCAGTAGACATGTATTAATGCTTATGCAGAGAATCCCGGCTGGTACAGAACAGGAAGCTAGGATCGCAGGACTCCCATCTTACAAACATGGACGTTCCCACAGTCCCTGCCTTGAACAGAGGTCCAGCCTTCTGAGCCACGCTCCGCTTCCCATCCCTCTCAATGGAGAGGTCCCAGCACCTGCTTCTCAGATACCCCTACCCCCTGCCTGACGTGCTGTGATTGTCATCTCAGGGGGTGCGCTACTCCCAAGTTCCCAGTTCTTGTCATCATTACGCAACCTTGACAGGCAGTGGAGACACACCCTAGTGACTCAGATATTGCCAGCTGTGAGCTGAAACTTTCGAACCAAAACTTAGTTCACTTTCCCCGAATGAGGGCAATAACTGAGTCAGGAAGGAACTAGGTAGAGCAGGTACGAATCTCTGTCTGAAAACACAAACGTGCAGAACAGGTATCTTGAACTTTTCACAACTAGATTTAATTTCTATTTCAAGTCCCATTTTTTCCCTAAGAATGTGAAGTCAGTCTTCCCTCCTTTCCCTTTTCTATAGTGTAGCATCTGAGCACCTAGGAGGGTTAAGGTGGTGTCCAGGTGAGGGTGGACCTGGTCTTCATCCTCAGCGCCTTCTTTTCATCCTGGTTCCTGTTGGGAAGCCCCATCTCATCTAATACAGTCTGCCCCCATGGTCGCTGAGGCTTCCTCATTTCTGTCCTTTCTGCCATGCTTGGAAACCAAGAAACCATGCTGGGGTTGTAATGGAGCCTGGAGAACTCTGGAAGGCTGTAATAGCAGCAGGGGAAGGCTCCCAGCTGTAGCAGCCCCGGTCAGAAGGTCCCCCCCCCCCACAAGCCAGCAGCCGATTAGGGAGAAACTGTCAACCAGCAACCATTAGTGGTCCTGCTCACCTATTGGTTGGTGCCTCAGTGGGCCCCTCCCCCAAGCAAGTGACGGTTAGAGAGCAACTGTCAACCAGTGACCATTAGTCAGCCATTGGTCAATGCCACATTGAGCCCCTCCCCTTCCTTCTCTTCTGTATAAATGGATCCCAATTTGGGACTGAGAGTAAATGGTTCTCTGAGATGCTAGCCTGCCGTCTTCTTGGTGTGCTACCTTTCCCATGAAAATTATTATTCCTTGTTCTAACAACTTGTCTTTCAATTTATTGGTCTGTTGGGCAGTGTGCAGAATGAACTGGGCTCAGTAACAAGGCCACATCTGCCAAGTCACACTATAGAGTCATTGTTACTTCCCCAGAACCTTAAAGAAATAGGACACGGGTTCACTCTGTTGTTCTCTTTCTGTGGGGTTGGTTTTAGGTTCCAGCATCCCTCACACCTGACATGGAACCAGAGTTCATGGCCTCCTTTTTTAGGGATCTACCAGCATCTAAGCTCTCATAACCCTCATTCCAATTCACTCTCCCTCCAATCTGCAGCATCCTTTTCTAGCCAGTGTGTGGGGAGGTGGAGGAGAGAACACTTTCAACTACTCGCCTGAGTCCACAGTCTATTACCTTTGTCCTATTTCCATTTCCTCAAAGCCTGTTCTTTTGAAACTCACAAGGAGACATTTTCCTCTTTCCTTTCACATCATTTCCCTATAACAGTGATCACCTACCACCATCTAGTTACTGAATGGAGAACAGGGGTAGGGTTTAGGGGGCTTGGGGTGGGTGTCATTAAGAATATGAGCAAACACTAAGGTAGCATTTACAATCAGTCAGGCACTGCTCTAAAGTCTTTACATACATTAACTCATCAAATCACTATCACTCAATGAAGCAGATATTTTTATTTCCAGTTTACAGATGAGGAAATGGATGTTAGGTAGTGACAAGCTGGGCTTCCCAGGTGGCTCAGACAGTAAAGAATCTTCCTGCAAAGCAGGGGACTGGGGTTTGATCCCTGGGTTCGAAAATCCCCTGGAGGAGGAAATGGCAACCCACTCCAGTATTCTTGCCTGGGAGATTTCGTGGACAGAGGAGCCTGGTGAGCTACAAGTCCATGGGTCGCAAAGAGTCAGACACGACTGAGCAACTAACACTTCCACTTTCAGTGACAACTTGGAGGAGCTGGGACTTGAACCCTGGCAGTCTGGCCCCTTAGTCTGCGCCCTTAACCACTAAAATGATAGCTTCTCACTAATCAATACCCTGCCACACACATTATTCTTATTGTAGATTTGAACTCCTTGAAGATATATAGGAAAAGAAAAGTTTAAAAAATATTATAATGAAAACATCTCCTTCTATTCAAAGTGCTTATGCTGAGATCTAGCAAATTTTTATTTTGATGAGAAATTTTTTCATCATCCATGTGAATATAAAAAAAAAAAACATAAAAGCCTAGAAGTCCTTAAAAAAATAGAATCTCCCACCACTACTGCCACCAACCAACACTTTTAGCTCCAGCTTCCTAGAAGTGTTTTATCAGGCCCCTCAGCAGCAGAGTAGGAGTTAGAAGGCATGACCTCCGAAAAGGCGCTGCCAGCTCTATATGTGTTCCTCTGTGTGCCCCGAATACTTCTACCTAATTCTAAGCACTAACATTCCTTTTGATGAAAAGACGCCCCCCCTCAAAAAAAAAAAAACATTTGTGTAGAACAATCATTCTTAACATTTTGGGGAGTCACAGACCTTTTTGCAATCTATGAAGTTACCTCCCCAGGAAAAACAACTGCTTATATCCAAAAGCACATATAATTTGGCATAAAATTTTAGGCAAATTACTGAGCCCAATACTGTGTGTGAATTATTCTTAGAAGGGAAGTTGTTTTATTCATTTCTGCAACCTTCAACACCTAGCAGAGAATAAACTCAGAGTTACACGCATCCTGTCTCCACGCTGGCCCGAACATGCACACTGACTCTCTGTGGTACCATGAGAGACAGAAAATCTTCCCCTCCCCTTTATCCAGCCCAGATTTTCTGCAAATGCCTGGTGCCAACAAGGGCATTTGTTCTTTGTGCATTGATGCCTGTGTTTTTGCCTCCAAGAGACAAACGCTGACTGTGGAATCTGAGTGGAAGTGGCCACTCTGATTTTCAGGCAATTTGGGGGTTGTACATAAAATTCTATATCCTCTTGGAAGCTAGAGAGGAAAAGACCAAAGCTCCAGGCCTCTTTATAAGCCCACAGATGATAGGATTCCTCACCCATTACAGCAGGGTAGCCAATTCCCTGACTAGTTTTTCCATTTTCAGAAGGGAATGCAACACATCAAGTTTTAAAATACCTTCTCAAAGAAAACAATTTAATGGGTTTTCCTGCACCTCAAGAGTATCAGGGAAGTGCAGTTCACTCTGCTTTTCAATTCTCCAATCAAGCAGCAGAGAGGATGTTTGGGTCAAGGCCAAATACTATTTTTTTCTATGAAGAAAACAGAGATGGTTCAGATAAATTCTGTCAGCAGCTCAGAGCCCTCTGTAAGAAATCGTGGTACTTTGTGAGGGCAAACACTTACATGATTACCATTTGTGGTTAACTGGAATCACACCACCAAGGGATTATTGAAAACAAGTAGATCAAACATGGCAGAGACAGTTAAAAGCTACTGAGAAATAATAATACTTTGTTCCTTTTCATTTTTCTTTTCCTCCTATGTTGGGGTGACATGGTTTATCCTTTCTATCCCTTCTATCGACAGTCTTTACTTCTTTGATGATTATTTCTTGTGATCTATTCTTGTTATCAAGGTTTATATCTTAACTGTGTTCATGGATTCCTATACTCCAATACTTTGGCCACCTCATGCAAAGAGTTGACTCATTGGAAAAGACCCTGATGCTGGGAGGGATTGGGGGCAGGAGGAGATGGGGACGACAGAGGATGAGATGGCTGGATGGCATCACCGACTCGATGGACATTAGTTTGAGTGAAGTCCAGGAGTTGGTGATGGACAGGGAGGCCTGGCGTGCTGTGCTTCATGGGGTCGCAGAGAGTCGGACACGACTGAGCGACTGAACTGAACTGAATACCTTGAAAAGGGCCATCTTCCTTCCTTACAAGTGACTCCTAAGCCTTTATGGCTCCATACCACTCAGTAATTACTCTAGACTATTCCTTGATATGAGTACATTTATGATTATATAAATTACATACATGTAAAAGTGTAGTAAAATTCCATATGTACATAAAACACAAAAATAAATTGTGAACAGGGCTCTAAAATTGTACTCTTTCTCCTAATGGATTGTCCATTCCCCTTTGAGATGTGAACATCCTGCTTTGAAACACAGATCAAACGTATCATCAAGCAGGTAAACATGAGGGGAAAGCCCTCCAAGGGCTAAAACTGGCTGTCGGTTGTAACCTGTTCAGCCTTGGGTTGTAACCTGTAAGAGTCCCCTTATATCTGTCATTCATATAAGTGAGTTCATAAGAGATGCTCTGTTATGGACTGAATGTATTCCCCTCTCAATTCATATGCTGAAGCCCTAACTCCCTAGAGTGACATATTTGGCTAAGGAAGTAATTAAGGTTAAATGAGGTCATGAGTGGGGCCCTAATCCAATTGGATTAGATAGGTTCAGTGGCCTTATACAAAGAGACTGAGAGACCACCCCCACCCCCGGCCCTGCATGTATGTATATGTCGGTCTCTCTCTCCCAGCAAGCTTGCATCTAGGAAAGATCATGTGAGCACACACAAGATGGCAGCCACCTGAAAACAGGAAAGAGCTCCCAACCCTGCCAGACCTTGATTGTGACTTCCAGCCTCCAGAACTATGAGAAAATACATTTCTGTTTAAGCCAGTTGGTATTTTGTCATGGCATCAGAACAGAGAAATCTACTCTCAGAAAACTCACTAGATTATTCCTGTAAACACAGATATACTCATTCAACTTCAGGTTAATATTTTCTTCAAAATTGGTCATACAATTAGTATTAGGTGAGAAACTTCAGTGGTGCCAGCAATGTTTGGCGGTATGAGGAACTCCCAAAACATCCCGTTGACCTGGGTGAGCAGAGGAATGTAGGGCCTGTGCAGTCCTGCTGCTACAGCGGAGGTGCAAGCCTCACCTTTCTATCAGAAAGGCAGCAGCACCCCCACTGCTCTGCACTGTAACTGCCCCCAGTACCACGCTCTTACTGCATGGCTTACAGAGACAAGAATTGAAGTGTCTGTGGGAAGTAATTAGAGACTGAAGCTCAGTTCTTGAGAAGTTTATGGGCTGCTGTTTCTGGACATAATTTAGGAAAGATAGCATGATCTGCTCTTCCACTGAAAACAACAAAGATAGACCCTGCTTTTTCTTATTTATATATAAAAAAATAATAATAATAAAAAAAAACCTCTTTAAAAATACATCCATGAACAAGCAAGAAAAGACAATCAGTGGAGGGTAAAAGTTAATTAAAAGGAGAAATATATATATATAGGTAACTAAGCACTGAATCTGGTTTTTGCTCTGGGGGAATCTTTTAAATCTTGATTACTTTGAGCTCCTGTTTTTGACAACTGTACAAAGTGTGAGGCATACGACAAATCCTCACGCTCAACCAAAGCAGAAGTCTGAAAGGAAAACCCATGAGTTTTCCTGATGTTCCTAGGACATCAGACAAAGCTAAGAACCCTCAGTAGAGACCATTGAAAAGTGCTAGTTTCTCTCAACTGTGGAGCTGGGTTGAAGGGTAAAATATGTCTCCTGAGAATTCATAGCGTAATATAATTTTCATGGGAATTTTCAACCCAAATTCACACTCCTTCAAATCTGGAACTGATTTTAAAACAGTCCTGCTGTGCCAGGTAGAAGTAAATGTATATTATCATTGAAGGAAATTACTTTCAACTTAGGCCTCAAAATTTACTACAAGTAAAGTTTCAAGGAACATGAGTCCATAGTAAATATTGCAACAAACACATCAACAAAACACATCATGAACGAGAGATTATAAAAGCAACCAAGAACATTCAAAAAAGAACCCGAAAGAATGCCCAAAGCAAAAATACAGTGATTCAAAGTCAAAGCTCAATAATCAGGCTATACAACAGGCACAGTTTAAGACTTGATTTACTGAAATAAAGAATGGTTAGGCAGAAATTACCAGGAATGTAACATAGAAAATGAAGTGCAAAAAATTAGAAAGACATTAAGAATCTTGTAGTATAGGTTGAATTTCAGTATTTGCAAATCACAACCAGGTTTTATGAGGGATGCAATAAAGAGAATGGAGAAGAGGCAATATTCAAATTGAAAATGGCTAAAAATTTTCTGTTACTGCCAAAACATTCAAATTATCTTATCTGAAAGATCAATACATTCAAAGATTAAAGTTTTAAAAATATGTAACTATACACATTATAATCAAATCACAGAAACAAATACTAAGAAGGCACACACACATACATACACAAATATAGCAAGGAATCCATGGCAAAACGTACCATATTTTTAAAGTATACCTCACCTTGTGACAGTAAAACAGCTTAAAAGAAGTACTCAGACTTTTCCTTCTCTCATATATAATAAGAGAGCTCTAATCCTTGCATTCACTACAGTCTTATATGAGCATTACTCCTCTCCTTTATACCCAATTCAACTGTACACTCCTTGAAGGCCTGAATCAATATAATATTCCCTTTGTAGTTCTTACAAAATACATAGAATGGAGCTTTGTATATAGTAGATGCTTAATAAACATCTGAGTTACTTACTACGTACTGTATTTTATGGATTTGAAGGTTTTGACACTACCAGACTTATCTGAATCATATTAAGTTTTTATAATATGTGAAACTCAATGGTATATTATATGAGTTAAAATTTGAATATTTTAGTTCCACTACTGCCTTTCATTTTCTAGATTTCTTGCTAAATTTGGCACAATAAGAAAGACTTCAGGCATTTAGGAAAGCAAAAACCACAATACAAAATTGTCTTAAAAGCAACCATATTAACATATTCTTAACATCTCCATTCTGTGTGACCCAAAAGCCAGCATATGGAATGCATTCTGTGATCATGTTTGTATATGTCACATTCTTAAACTTTGCAATGAGGAGCTCTTTGGCTGAAGGCCAAATCTGAGAAGTAGATGGGGGAGTAGGGTTCTTGATGTGTAATGGGGGTCAACCATTAATCCCAGATACCCCGGTCAACACTCCTGGGAGTCTTCCAAATCTTACAGATCAGTTGCAGCTGGAGATGCAGAATTGGGTCCTCTTGGTAGACAAAGTAAATGGCTTTCTATATCCTGAAGTTATCTGGACAAAATCACTTTTTAATGCATTCATTCTTGTTCTCACTAGAAAGAAATCATCAGTGAAGATAAGCCATGAGAAAGTCTTTTTCAGAAGTTCATGCTGAAATAGTTGCTTCTAACTTTTAAAATTTTTGGCCACAGAAGTGTTTCTTACAATGTTTAAAGTAGATGAATGTGAAATAGGGGTGGGGCAGCCCAGAACCCCAATTTCCGGCTCTTAAATCTATGAACTCCTAGTCAGCAGTGGTTCTCAAGCTTTTGCATGTGTATAAGAGGGAGTTGGTGATGGACAGGGAGGCCTGGCGTGCTGCGATTCATGGGGTCGCAAAGAGTCAGACACGACTGAGCGACTGAACTGAAGAGTTCATAAAATATGCAGGTTATTGGATCTAACTCCTGAAGAGTCTTATCAGAAGATCTGGGTGGAGTCTAAGAGTTTAAATCTTAACCAGCACCCCAGGGCATGTAGAGGCTGTGACCCGCTCTACTATATCTCACAATCCCTCATTTTTTACAGCGATGCTCAGCAGAGACCAGTGTGA
The DNA here is from genome assembly GCF_055505025.1 of Bos grunniens. Taxonomy (NCBI): domain Eukaryota; kingdom Metazoa; phylum Chordata; class Mammalia; order Artiodactyla; family Bovidae; genus Bos; species Bos grunniens. The sequence goes on along the minus strand of NC_141191.1, from coordinate 26,180,833 downwards.
AAACTACTTGGCAAGTCTCTCCCAAGTGAGGCTCCTCCCTTGACTCACTCACAAAGTGGTGATAGAGGCCCAAGATTCTCAATTCACTGTAGCTGATTTTTCCCATAATTTCCTAAGCTGCTCAAACCTGAGGCAGCAACCAGATTTTCTCTGGCTGGGTGGAATGAATTCTAAGAACTTGTTTATTTTAAAGCAGCAATAATGATAGATGCAGAGATTGAAATTCTACCTAATATTCATCTCCCAAATTATTTCAATAGAAGGACGTGAAGCCTAGATCATGTGGAACTTGGTAGGACACCAGCTGAAACCCTAAAAATAGCTGAATCATGATCCGAGCCCAATCAGGGAATTCCTTCCCAACAAATGACTTCCATGGATTCCCATGAATGCACAGCTGCCTGGGGGGATGCAAAACCGCTACTCAGGGCTGAAACAAAGGGTCTTAGATTTTTAGAAACACTGGCCACCAGTGACTCTACATTGGACCCGCTATTTTCTTGCCTAAGAAATGGGACATAGGTGAAATCTGTATTCCAGAACAGCAGTGGTGTGCTGGGCAGAAAAAAAATTGCTCTTTCTGTTTGGGGAGTGGTAACACATCACACTTGGCCCATCCTGCCCCTCACATTAGACAGTAGAAAAACTACAGAGTAGGAGTTGGCATATGTGTCTTTCTTTATCCACATTCTATCACAATGTTCTTTAGCGTGGTTGATAACACCAGCTGATTCCCTCACAGCAGGAAAAGCCTGAAGGAGGGGTTCCGAGATCCACTTTCATTCAGAAGAAATCATGAGCTCACTTAGATATGTCACTAGATGTTCCAGAATCATAGTCTTATAGTGCTGGGACCATATATTGGCTAAAAATACTAAAAACAGCTCAGTTCAGTTCAGTTCAGTCACTCAGTCATGTCCGACTCTTTGCAACCCCATTGACTGCAGCACGCCAGGTCTCCCTGTCCATCACCAACTCCCGGAGTTTACTCAAACCCATGTCCATTGAGTTGGTGATACCATCCAACCATCTCATTCTCTGTCGTCCCCTTCTCCTCCTGCCTTCAATCTTTCCCAGCATCAGGGTCTTTTCCAATGAGTCAGTTCTTCATATCAGGTGGCCAAATTATTGGAGTTCCAGCTACAACATCAGTCCTTCCAATGAACATTTGGACTGATTTCCTTTAGGATGGACTGGTTGGATCTCCTTGCATTCCAAGGGACTCTCAAGAGTCTTCTCCAACACCACACTTCAAAAGCATCAATTCTTCAGCGCTCAACTTTCTTTATAGTCCAACTCTCACATCCGTACATGACTACTGGTCATGTACAGCTAAAAAAAGCAGCTAAACTGTGGTAAATTACATTTGGTATTTCTCTGAAACTTGAAATTTCACAGAATCTGAGAACCTATATAAAGAAACATTATATAATTTTCTATTTTTTTCAGAAGGATTGTGGAAAATTGTGTCTCAAATCTGCAAAGCCCTTCAACTCTTGGGGGAGACAGATGAATAAGAAAGACGATTATCAAGCATTAATCTAATTTTTAAGTGAGTTTACTAGAACTTTATTAAAATATTATTAACCTTCAAAATTCAGCCGAAGAAGGTTATACCTGAATTTCAGTGCAGAGGCTATTTCTCAAAATATTTTGGTGTCCTATTTTGTGAATTATTTTTAAAGTCAAGTTGGAAACCACACAAAAGAAGTCCTATTACAGCATTTTTAAACTTTTCATACATCTTTTTGGACATATGAATAAAAATTTTGAAGACTGTTAGCTATTCTTTGTCCTAAACTCCATTACACTGATCATGCTATTCAAGAAAGTTAAAGTTAAAATTTATTTTTGTTGTTTACTTAATGAAATCATGACTTCCTTTTTCTATTTTTTTTCCATAAAAATCACCATCCCCAGAATTTTTACTTATGCACTCAGAATCACTGTATTACATTTCAGTAAAAGCTTGTTTTTAACCAAAAAACAAAAAACAATCTGTCATACCCAGTGTGATTATTCTCTTTATTCAATAGCTTGCCTCTGAATGAGGCCTTTTTCAAAATTCAAATCCATTTTGAACAGGGAGAATTTGCTATCATAAAATAAGGGATATCCCAGATTTTGACAGCAGTTTCAGATGGATTCTTAACAGATTAATACTGACATCTAAAAAAGGACAATATCTGTTTGTGTGTACAATATCTAATTGGTTGATTAAGAAAATTAACCTTAGTCTTATCTACATGTTATCGTTTTTAAACAGGGATTCTGCTCATAACACAAGTCACTATAGATTAGAAGCTACATGTACAGAGAGCAAAGTCTGATTCCCAGTTTATTAGTCATGAAGTGTGTTAATCTAGGACCTCAAAAGACAGGTGGTGAGAGGGACATTCATGTTTGTATAACACAAATTCATAAGGAAGAGTGAAATGTTATTATAGAATTACATGTGTGTGTGTGTGAGAGAGAGAGAAGGCAATGGCACCCCTCTCTAGTACTCTTGCCTGGGAAATCCCAGGGATGGAGGATCCTGGTAGGCTGTAATCCATGGGGTCACAAAGAGTCAGACATGACCGAGTGACTTCACTTTCACTTTTTACTTTCACGCACTGGAGAAGGAAATGGCAACCCACTCCAGTATTCTTGCCTGGAGAATCCCAGGGACGGGAGCCTGGTGGGCTGCTGTCTATGGGGTCGCACAGAGTTGGACACGACTGACGTGACTTAGCAGCAGCAGTATGTGTGTGTGTGTGTGTGTGTGTTGGGATGTGTGAAGAGAATGAGTCAGGGAAAGCATATATTCAAACTTACTTCAAAGACATTTTTGAAGGCTGACTACTTTCTAAGAAACGATGAGAAGAATTTGATCAAAGAGAAATTTGTAAACTACCTCTGCCATCAATGCAGATTGACTATTTGCTTTTACTGAATAAAAGTCTGTATCATGTAAGAGCCATGTTTAAATGTTTGAGGTCTGAATAGGCTTGGATAGTGATAGGTTATAACTTTTCAGTGAAAGGAAAATCATAAATGTGATATTCACATGAGGAGGAGAAATTGACCACTTCTGTCCTAAGAAAATCTGGTGATGGTGGGAATGATCACCACAGTGATGGTGATCTTGGTGGTGGTGGGTGGTGGCGATGATTATGCTGTTGGTTTTGCTGCTGGTGATGAAATTATTAGTGGGAGTGATCCTCTAATTTTTATCACACCTTTTCCCCAAATGGTTCCACTGAATGAATAATGTGGTTTCCTGAAGTTTCATATTAACTCATAAGCAAAAACACAGATAACTGAGTTGCTTATGTTTTGAAAGAGTAGAAGAAAGCGAGAGACCATCTATTGTATCAGAATTATTTTCAATCCATAGTAAACCTGGGACCAGAGACTTAATTTCCAAATGACAGCACTTCAGTCACTCACTGTGACATTCAGTGGTGTATTTATGTTTTGTTTTTTTCTTGTAAAGATTTAAAAATGTTCATTTTCAAGTGCCACTGTGGGTTTCTCATGAAATACATTTATTTTTTATCAGCACCAGGATTAATAAGAATGCTCCAGAAGTTAACCAGACAAAACAATAGACAACGCAGTATTACAGAATTAAAATCTGGGGAATTCAGTTCAAATCCCAGCTCTCACACTCTCAGGATGTGTGAAATTAGACAAGTGTGTCTCTCGGAGTGTCTATAAACTATTTTTAATATAACAGTTTGTGACACCAAGTGTGGGTTTTCCACCCAAGCAATTCTCCAACTCTCTGGACACCAACTGTGTCCTACAACTTAACTCAGTTATGACACTGGCTTCCCAGAGTTAGCATCAGACTCCACAAATTGAGGTTCAGTCTCACAAAACTGCCCTCGCTTCAGACATCCAATGCAGGTTCTGGACCTCCCATACTTCTGACCTCCTGGCTATAAATCAGGGATTCCCACAATCCTCCCCTTGGATTTGCTAATTTGCTAGATCAACTCACAGAACTCTGCTACTGTTAAGTCACTTCAGTCGTGTCCAACTCTGTGCGGCCCCATAGACAGCAGCCCACCAGGCTCCCCTGTCCCTGGGATTCTCCAGGCAAGAACACTGGAGTGGGTTGCCATTTCCTTCTCCAATGCGTGAAAGTGAAAAGTGAAAGTGACGTCGCTCAGTCGTGTCCGACTCTTAGTGACCCCATGGACTGCAGCCTACCAGGCTCCTCCATCCATGGGATTTTCCAGGCAAGAGTACTGGAGTGGGGTGCCATTGCCTTCTCCGCACAGAACTTAGGAAGACAATTTATTTAGTATTACCAGCTTCTTATAAAGGATACATCTCAGGAATAGCCAGTGCAAGGGATTCTCAGGGCAAAGTATGTGGGCATACCACCTCCCAGGACCTCGATGTGTTTGCCAACCAGGAAGCTCTTTAAATTACTCCCAACCACCCCCTGCCATGTTTAGGGCATTTTATGGCAGTTTCATTACATAGGCATGAGTGAGTAAATCATAGTCATTGGTGATTACCTCAATCTCTACTTCCTCCCCTCCACCTGGCAGTCAGAGGGTGGGGATGAAATTTCCTAGCGTCTCATCATGGACTTTCTGGTGACCAGCCCCCACCCTGAGCTCTCTAGAGGACCCCAGCCTCCAGTCAACTCATTAGCATACAGAAAGACATTCTTACACTCCAGAGATCCCAAACGTTTAGAAGCTTCTGTGTCAGGAACCAAGGACTAAGAACACATATGATAACAAAAGATGCTTTTATCACCCCTACCCTATTTCTCAGGAAATTACAAGGATTGTGATAATTGAGGACAAACACCAAATATATATTTCTTATTATATAACAATATCACAGCCTCATTTTTTTTTCACCTGTGAAATAGGATTATAATCAATACATCACATGGTAGTTAGGAAGATTTAATCTGTCATTTGTTAGCAAATGCCTGGGACTGAAGGAGTGGTCCCTTGGTGGCAATTATCTTATTTTTTTCTGTTCAATAATGGTACCCATGCCCTTTGTGCCCATCTCTGACTGGAGCAATATGAGGGTGCCAAAAAAAAAGCAGACAGGTCAGTCTACCAGGAACCTCAGCAGGGCTGTGTGGGCCCCTTAAGGAGAAAATGCTTCACAAGAATAGAAACTTAGTTTGCAGAGTGGCTGAGCATTTTTTGCTTAAGTGTGTCAAGTAATAAAGTGTCTCGAATGTCAATGATTAGCTTACTTCCATTCAGAGTTTAGAGACCCACTTCATGTATTTGTTTAGAAATCAGGGATGTGATACCAACAAAAAAAGGAAGCTGAACGTTGTTTTCCTGTGTGGTGAATCTAGAAAGCTAGTGGGAGCTTCTGTCTGCCCAGTCTTTAAAAATGAGCTGTTGCTTTAAAAAAAAAAATGAACTGAAAGAAAATAAAAGACACCTACACAGTTACACTGGCAAGAAAGTGTTGTTCCAACGAGATCAAATTTTTTGAAGTTCTTTGTGAATGGCATGGTACTATACAAATGTTTGGCAAGCTTCCACATTTTATTACCTTTGTTATGTTAGTGTGGGTTATAATTGAAGGTTTTAAGATTGTAAAGAGCCTTAAGTCCTCCACTTGCACTGAGGATGCTTGAGAGAGAAGAGTGAACTTGTGTGCATAGGAAAGCACATATATCCTGATGTATGGGAAGAAGAGACAGCGGGCAGCATGACTCCTACATTGCTCTATTTTTAAATGTCTGTTTTTCAAATTAGCTACTGAATTTGTTTTTGCTGTGCAGTAGCATTCCTTTCATGGTAGAAAATTCATAGACACAAGCTTAGGAACTGAAGAAAACTGAGTGTGACTTCTGTGTCCCTGGCATTTCCAAGCTGTGACCTTGAACTGAAATTAGGTTATCATCTTTGCTCTCCCAAGATATTATTGCATGAGCCCCTCCTGGCTTAGTTAATCGGATGTGGCCCTCACTTCTCAACATTCACATACACCTTCACCCCATGCCTCCCAGATAATCTGAGGTTTTTCAAGGTGTCATCACATGTGTTCTCAGGGGCAAGTTTTGGGGTTGTCTTTTATTCTTGCTTTTTTGAACTGCAGCCTTTGTTACTGCTGCTGCTCCTTCTTATATTAGAGTATAGCTCTACTGGGCCAGGCATCTGTTGTCATAAGCATTTTTTTCTCCAGCCTCCAAGAAGGGCCCTGGTTTTCCCTAACCCCCAAAGCACACTGGCATATAGTACATCTGAGATCAGGCTTTTCATAAAACTTTACAGAAGACAGGGTCATAAACTAAGTGAAATTCACTACTGCTTCTAGGGTTGGATACTCTTAGGATTTCAGGCTCAGATCCAATCTTTGCATCCAGGTCTAGGTTCCATGGGGCTCCCCACACTTCAGAGTCCAAGCCCAACTCAGTTCCCAGAAAAAAAAGTGAAGAATCCTTCCAGTCTGGTTCAAACCCAGACTCCTCCTCCCCTGGGATAAGTGTTAGTCACTCAGTTGAGTCCAGTTTTTTGCGATCCAATGAACTGTAGCCTGCCAGGCTCTTCTGTCCATGGAATTCTCCAGGCAAGAATACTGGGATGGGTAGCCATTCCCTTCTCCAGGGGATTTTCCTGACCCAGGGATTGAATCTGGATCTCCTGAATTACAGGCAGACCCTGCATTACCATCTGAGCCATCAGGGAAGCCCTTTCCCTGGGATAATGATCACTATTTCTTCCCTTTGGGTGAAATCCCACCCTTCTCTTAAGATGATAATAGTTTGACCTTCAGAGCTCAGGCATGGCAATCACGGGAGTCCTGAGAACCCTGCCAAAGCCAGGCACATTTCACCTGCAATCACACTCACGAGGGCAGTGACAACAGTCCAGGCTGCATGACCCAGCCCAGCCATTCCTTTTCTCAGCGGTTCCTGCAGCCTGATGTGAACAGAATTTCAAGTAATCTTGTCATTTCTGAAAAGGCTGGTTCTTCCTCTCAATTATTCAAAAGCAAATGTTTGCATGACGAACTATGCCTACCTCCCACGATCAAAAAATAACATTCTGGAAAACTTGGGGGAAAATCATTTTCTGTCTCTTCAAACATGCAGTTCTGTTAATACACCTGGTCAACATTGCTAAGCGTCAAAGGACAACTCAACCTGAAGCATCTGATCCTGGGTTCCTTCTCTGGGTTCCAGGTTTCCCTTTGCACAAGGGGTGGCTGTTTGCTCTATAACATTCGGAAAAGTCCCACCCAGCAGCACCCCCTACCACAGGTGGGGGGGCCCCACCCCCAGGGATGCTTGCATCTCTCACTGTGGCAGTATTTTGCACATCAAAAGATACAGTCCAGTATCTTATTACATAAATGTATGATTTTAAGTATATTTTTCTTAAACTTCTCAACTCATACAACTCCAGAGCATCACTCCCACCCGTCAACCTGTCATGGCAGCAGTAGAAATAAATAGTCCCCACTGGGGACTACCTTATATCACCATGTGGTAGATGATCATCCTGGGAGTTAGGCAAGATGAAGTTGGAAGGATTTACAAAGGACGAATGTCCTTAAGGAAGAAAATTTATTTGTTTATTTGCTAATTCCAGCCAGTACTTTCCCCCACCCACACCCAACAATAACAGCAACAAACAACCATTGCCTTTCCTTCCTTTACTGGCATAATTTTGCACTATATAAAATCACCAGTATGATTTCACTAGCTGTTTAGATAATGTGGTTGGTACAACAAATAAAGCCCATAAAAAACAACATAGCAGATCACTTGCCAGTGTAGAGCAACTTAATTGTTGTTTTAAGCAAACCCTGATTGACAAAGGGGTTTGTATTTAAGTTGTGATGATGGCATTTGTTCTAGACAAAAGATAGGATTGACTATGGTAGTTATTATTCTCCCCTGCAGTTTACTTTTATTTTACTAAGAGCAAAAGAGCAGTAAGGAAGAAAAAAAAAAAAACAGTTCTAACCTTATGCAAATGCAGTTCTCCAAATAGATCATGTTTTGCAGATTCTGGAATCATTAAGAGAGATATGGTTACATAAATCTAAAGAATTCCAGGATTTTAGAGATAGGGCCATAAATATCACAAGTCAGTTTCTGTAGTCCGTGCTTCTGAAACTGGGATGCCTATGGCTTAATTAAGTAGGGACATACCAAGACTGTTCCAAGAAAACTACAAGATAAAATCCCACAGAATGACATTGTTATGGGGCCTGACACAAGGTAGGCCATAGTTTATTAGTTTTGCTAGATGTTAAATAATTTAAAACATTATTATTAAAACATGAACCTTGATGTATACGAATTAAAAAAAAAATCATCTCAGAGATTTCGGATCCCAGGGATGGAATGAGAATGTGGTGAAACAAGTTAACCATATTGTTAATGAATTAAACAACCTATCAAGAGGTTTCCGGGGCTTGGGGAAAATCACTGTTGATCCTGGTAACTCTGGAAATGAGTGGAGTTTGTAAGGCCAAAGATAAAAGAAACTAAACAATATTTATACATATTTTCCCTTGAGAAGCTGTATGTGTAGGTATGAGCAGAGGTGATGGTGCAGATCCATCAGCTGTGAGAAGGAGGAATGGGTTAAAAAACAAAAAGAAACCATAAGCAAGCTTTGTGCTTGAGTTGATAAAGTTGTTTCCAATGGGGATACAGATGAAAAAAATTTAGATTTGCTATAAGCTAAGCTAAGTCACTTCAGTCGTGTCCGACTCTGTGTGACTCCATAGAGGGCAGCCCACCAGGCTCCCTCATCCCTGGGATTCTCCAGGCAAGAACACTGGAGTGGCTTGCCATTTCCTTCTCCAATGCGTGAAAGTGAAAAGTGAAAGGGAAGTCGCTCAGTCGTGTCCGACTCTTAGCGACGCCATGGACTGCAGCCCACCAGGCTCCTCCGTCCATGGGATTTTCCAGGCAAGAGCACTGGAGTGGGGTGCCGTCGCCTTCTCCGAGATTTGCTATGCCTATATGCTAAAATAAATGAATGACCAACAGTGGAAGTCAGATGTCCTACTGTTGGTATGAGAATTTGCAGATAAGCCAAAGGGAAAAGGCTATACAATGAACCATGTATTAATGAATCCACACTGGGAAAATTGTATGTTTAGCTGAATATCAGTATCTATGCATCTGTATACACTTTGGTTACATATATGAATATTTGTGGACAGGCATAGAAATATAGGCTAATATACACAGGTGAATTTCCTTGCTGTGTCAGGAACTGGAGGCAAGGTACACCAAGCCCACCTAGACCTCAGATCTTGGTTTCTTATAGCACCCTCCAATAAAAGGAACCAGGACAATTTGGAGACATGGCTGATTCTAGAACTGGGGCAGGAAACATCCAAGTTGAGTCTGGAGTATCTTACAGTGCCAAAAAGTTTTTTTCTTCTATGTGACTTGAAAAAAAGAGAAAGAAAACTCCACAATGACAGAAGTACATCAAAGGGATTCAAGAGTCAAATAAAAGAGCTCCTAATAGACAAAACTGGAACAATTTGAGCAAAAAAATAAAGTAGAATTAGATTATTGTTGTTGTTCAATCACTAAGTCGTGTCTGACTCTTTGTGACTCCATGGACTGCAGCATGCCAGGCTCCTCTGACCTCCACTAACTCCTGGAGTTTGCTCAAATTCATTGAATTCACCATTGAATTGGTGATGCTATTTGAAAGTAAAAATAAATATCCACAAGTCTGTGTGTATATAAATAAATGACTGAATAAATAAATAAATGGCGAAGAAGAGACAAAGTGCTTGTGCAGAAAAATTCCAAATAATTTCTGTACTCTGCCCTCCAGGAGGTGAAGGATAACTGTCTACTTCTTTTTTAAAAATTTGTATTGAGTATAGTTCATTTACAACATTGTGTTAGTTTCAGGTGTACAACAAAGTGAGTCAGTTATACATTTATCCATTCTTTTTTAGATTCTTTTCCAAACCTAGATAGCTACATGTAAAAGAATGAAATGAGAACACTCCCTGACACCATACAAAAAAATGAACTCGTAATGGATTAAAGACCTAAATCTAAGGTTGAATACTATAAAACTTTTGGAGGAAAACAGGCAGAACACTCTTTGCCATAAATCACAGCAAGATCTTTTTTGATCCTAGAGTAATGAAAATATAAAAACAAAAATAAACAAATGGGACCTAAATAAACTTAAAAGATTTGCACAGCAAAAGAAACCATAAACCAAGCTAAAAGACAACCTTCAGAATGGGAGAAAATACTTGCAAACAAAGCAACTGAAATGGGATTACCCTCCACTTCTTAAGTGTGGGTTGTGTCTAGTGGCTTCCTTCCTCCTATGGAACTAGGAGGAGAGGAGCGACTCTGCCGTGGGGAAAACTGACAGATACCACCTCAGCCAGGAGCTCAAGGTCAACACCATCAGTGACAGGTCACATGGGTGGTACATTCTCTAGATATGATGTGATGAGAGGTGCCCTTCATGTGGGGTCTTCCTCCCCAAAACTTATAACCCCAGTCTAATGAGAAAAACATCCCAACTGAGGGGCATTCTACAAAATACCTAACGACTAGTCCGAACAGTTAACCACCTGATGTGAAGAGCCAACTCATGCAACTCATTGGAAAAGACCCTGATGCTGGGAAAGACTGAAGGCAGAAAGAGAAGAGGGCGACAGAGGATGAGATGGTTGGACATCATCACTGACTCAATGGACATGAGTTTGAGCAAACTCCAAGAAACAGCAAAAGATAGGAAAGCCTGGCATGCTGTAGTCCATGGGGTCCTAAAGGATTGGACATGAAAAATAACAAGTTCTTCAAAACTGTCAACTTCATCAAAGACATGGCAAGTCGGATAACTGTTACAGTCAAGAAGAGCCTAAGAAAATTTGACAGCAAAAAGAAAGGTGGTACCCAGGACAGGATCCTGGAACAGAAAAAGAATATTAGGTTAAAACTAAGGAAATCTGTATAAACTATGGTGTTAATAAATAAGAATGTGCCAATATTGGTTCATTAATTGTAACAAGTATAACTTACTAATGTAAGATGCTAATAATAGGGGAAATTTGGTACAAAATATATGGGAATTCTTCATACTATTGTGATTTTTCTATAAATCAAAACTGTTCTAAAATAAAAAAGTTTATTTTAAAGAAAATCTGGATAAGTCATGGGTGAAAGTCCAAGAATGATGAATCTTTAGAGAAACAGGTTGAAGGCAGGCTGAGTAAGGACTAAGCCAGAATACTGAGTGTCCTTTGGCCCTTCTCTGCATCAGGGGACTTTGGTGGTGAGGTTTATGGTTTATTGAATACTACCTTAAACTTTGGACTTTACCTAAGATAACTCCAAGCAAACTTCAAGGATTTACAATCTGCTGGTGGTTTAAAAAGTAGAATAAAGAAGAAGACTGGCAGTCCTCCAATGATTAACCAATATATTTACATTATCCAGGTTAAAAAAAAAGACTTTTTATACAAAGAATTAAATCAACCACTTATCAGTAGGACTTACTAAAATATTTTGGTTTAAGATGTACAGACAATAAGTTGAGCTACTTTCTTTTAGCAATATTTTCTTAGGTGCTTTTTAAATTCCTTTGGAAGTTTATAGTGACTGGATATATTTATGCCAAGAATCCACCTAATCTCATTTCAGTACTTTCCCTCTTTCTTTTTACCTTTTACACTTTCCAAAGCTAATACCCAGGTAATTCTTGAGGATGAAAAATCTCATCTGTTCAGTTTATATTTAGGACTTGAAAGCTTTTTAAAATGTATTGCACCTATTTTTCATTTAACAGCCTAGAGTACCTGTTAAATTATAACTTGTATTTGAATCTTAAATTAATCATACTTTATTACTAGTAAAATGATTCATCAAATTAAGTACATGTTCTACTTTGCTCAATATCTTTGTAAACATTATAGATAAACTTTTGCCTCTTCCTCTCTCTCTCCCGCCCTCGCTTCCTACTTTCCTTCCTTTCTTTCATCCAAAATGCTCATTGAGCATCTACTCTGCCCAGGATTTAGGAAAACAATACAAAGAACATATGCGTGGTATCAAGGGAGCTCACAGTCCAGTAACAGCAGATGAATGGACATATCGTGAAACCTCTTGATATAAATATTAGACTGCTGCTAAGTCGCTTCAGTCGTGTCCGACTCTGTGCGACCCCATAGAGGGCAGCCCACCAGGCTCCCTCGTCCCTGGGATTCTCCAGGCAAGAACACTGGAGTGGATTGTCATTTGCTTCTCCAATGTGTGAAAGTGAAAAGTGAAGGTAAAGTTGCTCAGTCGTGTCCAACCCTTAGTGACCCCATGGACTGCAGCCTACCAGGCTCCTCCATCCATGGGATTTTCCAGGCAAGAGTACTGGAGTGGGGTGCCATTGCCTTCTCCAAAATATTAGACTAGGCATGTGCAAAGGATGCTTGTGATGGGAACACAGAGCAGAAGGCTGTTACTCAGATGGGGGGTGGGGGAAGGCCTCTCTGTGCAAACTCCTCCCTCACCCAGCACTGGGCTATCAGTTTCAGGAAATTGCTTCCTATGTCCTAGTTACTTCTGAAATCTGATCTTCTCAATCAATTGACAAATGCATCAGACATAATCATATCAGCCAGGCCCTTCTTATCAAGTCCCAACTTGCCTTTATAATGTCTCCTAGAAGTAAAAAACAAGGTGTTTGTGATTAAATCCTAGAAGGAGCCATGAAATTATTTCTGTCCTCCAGTCCTCTTCACATTAAATACATAAAATAGAAGGGGTCACTTTAAAAAGTGATCAAATTTGACTGCTTTGTATATTATTTAAATATTTGCATGGAAAGTCAGATTTCTTTAAGGGTTTAGAAAGTTTGTGACTTAATGTTTAAAATATTTCTTTAAAACTTTATTTTCTGATAACATTGTGGTCTTTTTAAGTTGTGAGTGATTAGGGATTCGTGGTTTCTACACCAAACCAAAGTGATAAATTAGCTATCAAGCCATAATCTGATAGTGCTGGTCTCAATGACTGTCTTGGAAAAAGAATGCCCCCATTGTAATGTTGTACAGGGCAAAGTGGAAGCCTGTCAGAAGGGTCTTAGTGTCATAGTTTTGCTCCAAAATGTGCTGGATATCAAGGATCATGTCACATTACTGTGTAAGGCAGTGCCCACATCGCTACATAAAACCATATTATGTAGGCAAGACCCAGACCACCAGCAAATATCAACACTGACATACCAGCTCCATCTTCCACCCATCAAAGTCAGCAGCAGATTTTCTAAAGTTTTTATTCAGGGAGTGCTTTATTAAAAGTCTTACTATTTAATTCAGAAAAGAGATATGTCTACATTTGTGAACATTAGAGGAAAAAATTCAGTAAAGAATTAAACATGTAAATTTCACATGCCCCACTGTTTTATTGAAAGTTTAAATCAGATCCTGCAGACACTTTACTAACACTGAATCTTAACAGAAGATGTTTATAAAACCACTAGACTGACATCTGAGCCCATGACTTCTGTCAAGAAAGAATCTGTTACTTACACAATGCACTTAGCATACTACCTGGCTTGAATAAAACATGGGTGTCATTCGGCATGCATTGTTAGTTAGTCAACAATCAGTTCAGTCGCTCAGTTGTGTCCGACTCTTTGTGACCCCATGAATCGCAGACGCCAGGCCTCCCTGTCCATCACCAACTCCCGGAGTTCACCCAAACTCATGTCTATCGAGTCGGTGATGCTATCCAGCCATCTCATCCTCTGTCGTCCCCTTCTCCTCCTGCCCCCAATCCCTCCCAGCATCAGAGTCTTTTCCAATGAGTCAACTCTTCGCATGAGGTGGCCAAAGTACTGGAGTTTCAGCTTTAGCATCAGTTCTTGGTGGCTCAGAGGTTAAAGTGTCTCCCTGCAATGCAGGAGACCTGGGTTCAATCCCTGGGTCGGGAAGATCCCCTGGAGAAGGAAATGGCAACCAACTCCAGGATTCTTGCCTGGAGAATCCCATGGATGGAGGAGCCTAGTGGGCTACAGTCCACAGGGTCGCAAAGAGTCGGACACAACTGAGCGACTTCACTTTCACTTTCCAAAGAACACCCAGGGCTGATCTCCTTTAGAATGGACTGGTTGGATCTCCTTGCAGTCCAAGGGACAGCTCAAAAGCATCAATTCTTCCGCACTCAGCTTTCTTCACAGTCCAACTCTCACATCCATACATGACCACTGGAAAAACCAACCATAGCCTTGACTAGATGGACCTTTGTTGGCAAAGTAATATCTCTGCTTTTGAATGTGCTATCTAGGTTGGTCATAACTTTCCTTCCAAGGAGTAAGCGTGTTTTAATTTCATGGCTGCAATCACCATCTGCAGTGATTTTGGAGCCCCCAAAAATAAAGTCTGACACTGTTTCCATTGTTTCCCCATCTATTTCCCATGAAGTGATGGGACCAGGTGCCATGATCTTTGTTTTCTGAATGTTGAGCTTTAAGCCAACTTTTTCACTCTCCTCTTTCACTTTCATCAAGAGGCTTTCTAGTTTCTCTTCACTTTCTGCCATAAGGGTGGTGTCATCTGCATATCTGAGGTTATTGATATTTCTCCGGGCAATCTTGATTCCAGCTTGTGCTTCTTCCAGCCCAGCGATTCTCATGATGTACTCTGCATAGAAGTTAAATAAGCAGGGTGACAATATACAGCCTTGACGTACTCCTTTTCTTATTTGGATCCCAGTCTGTTGTTCCATGTCCAGGTCTAACTGTTGCTTCCTGATGGTATTCCCATCTCTTCCAGAATTTTCCACAGTTTATTGTGATCCACACAGTCAAAGGCTTTGGCATAGTCAATAAAGCAGAAATAGATGTTTTTCTGGAACTCTCTTGCTTTTTCCATGATCCAGCGGATGTTGGCAATTTGATCTCTGGTTCCTCTGCCTTTTCTAAAACCAGCTTGAATATCTGGAAGTTCACGGTTCACATATTGCTGAAGTGTGGCTTGGCGAATTTTGAGCATTACTTTACTAGCATGTGAGATGAGTGCAATTGTGTGGTAGTTTGAGCATTCTTTGGCATTGCCTTTCTTTGGGATTGGAATGAAAACCGACCTTTTCCAGTCCTGTGGCCACTGCTGAGTTTTCCAAATTTGCTGGCATATTGAGTGCAGCACTTTCACAGCATCATCTTCCAAGATTTGAAATAGTTCAACTGGAATTCCATCACCTCCACTGGTTTTGTTTGTAGTGATGCTTTCTAAGGCCCACTTGACTTCACATTCCAGGATGTCTGGCTCTAGGTGAGTGATCACACCATCATGATTATCTGGGTCGTGAACATCTTTTTTGTACAGTTTTTCTGTGCATTCTTGCCACCTCTTCTTGATATCTTCTGCTTCTGTTAGGTCCATACCATTTCTGTCCTTTATCGAGCCCATCTTTGCATGAAATGTCCCCTTGGTATCTCTAATTTTCTTGAAGAGATCTCTAGTCTTTCCCATTCTGTTGTTTGCCTCTATTTCTTTGCATTGATCACTAAGGAAGGCTTTCTTATCTCTCCTTGCTATTCTTTGGAACTCTGCATTCAGATGTTTATATCTTTCCTTTTCTCCTTTGCTTTTCGCTTCTCTTCTTTTCACAGCTATTTGTAAGGCCTCCCCAGACAGCCATTTTCCTTTTTTGCATTTCTTTTGCATGGGGATGGTCTTAATCCCTGTCTCCTGTACAGTGTCACGAACCTCCGTCCATAGTTCATCAGGAACTCTATCTATCAGATCTTGTCCCTTAAATCTATTTCTCACTGTCACTGTATAATCATATGGGATTTGATTTAGGTCATACCTGAATGGTCTAGTCGTTTCCCCTATTTTCTTCAATTTCAGTCTGAATTTGGCAATAAAGAGTTCATGATCTGAGCCACAGTCGGCTCCCGGTCTTGTTTTTGCTGACTGTATAGAGCTTCTCCATCTTTGGCTGCAAAGAATATAATCAATTTGATTTTGGTGTTGACCATCTGGTGATGTCCATGTCTAAAGTCTTCTCTTGTGTTGTTGGAAGAGGGTGTTTGCTATGACCATAGCCTTCTCTTGGCAAAACTCTATTAGCCTTTGCCCTGCTTCATTCCATATTCCAAGGCCAAATTTGCCTATTACCCCGGGTGTTTCTTGAGTTCCTACTTTTGCATTCCAGTCCCCTATAATGAAAAGGACATCTTTTTTGGGTGTTAGTTCTAAAAGGTCTTATAGGTCTTTATAGAACCGTTCAATTCAGCTTCTTCAGCGTTACAATAGTTTCAATAAATAAGGAAAGTCTTTATTACCAAAGATAGTTCTTTGGTTAAACAGCATTATTGGCAGATCAAAAGTGAAAATGAAAGTGAAGTTCCTCAGTCGTGTCAGACTCTTTGTGACACCATGGACTATAGCCTATCAGGCTTCTCCATCCATGGGATTTTCCAGGCAAGAGTACTGGAGTGGGCTGACTCCAGCAGATCTTCCTGACCCAGGGATCAAACCCGGGTCTCCTGCATTGCAGGCAGATGCTTTACCCTCTGAGCCACCAGGGAAGCCCCTGGCAGATCAAGCCTCTCATTTAATCCAGATAAAGAGTATTCTGTGGAAAAGCTACAATGGAAGCAAGCCTGCCATGCAAGGTGTGTGGAGGAGTGAACTGGTAGTGGTGCTTCCTAATATGAGACTATTACAGAGGGAGAAACAGACAGAGGTTAGGGTTTAACAGAGACCAGAGGTCAGAAGGCACTCACTTCCTCAATTACAGTGTTGATTTCATTCACCTTCCCCTGGAAACATCCAGGGTGGCAGTGAGCAGTAGAGAGAGGCAGGAATTTAAAGGGGAGTGGCGGTGGGGGAGGGCGTGGGGGCGGGGATGGCTGTGTTTTATAGAGCCGATGACCAGTGCCTGCCAGGGACTTCTGACCATTTGCACCCTTTTGCTCAAACTCTTTCCTTCTCCTCCTTGATGTTCTTCTTTACTTTCTTGGAAATAGCCATTGCTCACCTTTTAAGATTCTAATCAGAAATCACATCTGCCAGGAAACACCCCTTATGTCAGGATAACTAGTCTTCCCCATCCCTATCACCCTGTTCTTATCACAACCTGTGGCAGGTACCCTTCTTGGGTAGATGGATACCCCTTGACTCTTTCTTATGATATCATTCTCCAAGCAGTGGAAGATTCTCCCAGTCACTGCTTAGGCATTTGCCCTGGGAAGAAATTTAAAGAGAAGTGAGCATAGTGATAATGAAGGGTGATGGGAAATTGTCTGTGAGGATGACCTGCAAGGCTGAATGCAACCTATTTTGACATCACCAGTGTGGTCACCATTGCAGTCAGTCTAACATAGCCTAGGATCAAAAGAGGCACAGAATGAAGACAGGGCTACCTCCGTCTCTTGGAAGCAATAGAAAAACTATAACAAAGTAAGTCTCAACAGGAAGAAGATTGGTGTGCCTGAAATACATACATGTGCTTATGTGTATTTGTGACATATGTGGGGATGCATGTCTATATCTATAGCTATCCATCATTTAGTAAATGAGTGTACCAGCCACCCTAGACACATATCCTTTTGCTCTTAAGAGAAATGTTCTTGGCGTGCCTTGACTGACACTCATTCGGATGAGATAATCCCAACAGAATTCCTTACCTTGTCACTCCCAAACCCAGCTAATGTTCCCCGTTTTAAAGTAATTATTTCTGTCCTTTTCTCTAAGGTGGTTAGGCCAAATTACTAATTCCCAAACTAATCAAAAATGAGATCTTTGAAAAGTCTGCTACTCATGATATTGGCACTTTTAACAGATTCAGAAGGAGCCTACTCAAGAAAACATAAGGATGACTAATTTCTGCTCAAACATGATAAACTGCACGGCACAGACTTAACAAGATTGTCTGAATCGAACATAAAAAGACCAGCTTCAAGATTTGCAAGAATGTGTTCCTAATTTAAAAAGAACATTATCTAGTCAAATTAGTTGTGAAGTATTTCTGTCAGATTTTCCCATATCGTACTTCAGAGGTCAGTACACTTTTTCAAGAACGGGCAGGATAGTAAACATTTTCAGCTTTGCAGGCCACACAGTGTCTTATTCAACTCTGCCACTGAAGTAGGGGAGCAGATCTAGAAAACAGGTGTCAGTAGAACTCAGATATTAATTGAAATGATAATCGCAGCTGAGTTTCCAGAGCCCTGACGCCTTCATACTCAGAGCTATGGTAGGTAGAATTGCTCCCCAGATAAGGAGACTGAGCAAACAGCTAATGATTGCGTGTTCAGTTGCTTTAGTCATGTCTGACTCGTTGTGACCCTCTGGACTGTAGCCCGCCAGGCTCCTCTGTCCATGCAGATTCTCCAGGCAAGAATAGTGGAGTGGGTTGCCATACCCTCCCCCAGGGGATCTTCCCAACCTAGGGATTGAACTCAGGTCTCTTATATTTCTTACACTGGCATGTGGGTTCTTTACCACTAGCACCACTGAGAAGCCCAGTTAATGAATGGCAGAGCCTTGATTTGAAGTTGGTTAATTGGCTCCAGGGCCTCTACCATTAACCCACTGGACTCTCCTGTCTCCATCCAGATGACTCTTCTCATTCTGCCACTGACTTACACAAATCTGTAAAGGTTCTTTGGAGAAATAGAATCAAGAGGATGTGTGAATGTATCTATACATCTATATCTATTTATTTTTAAAAATTGGTTCATGTAATCATGGACATTTGATAAATCCCAAGTTGGCAGGGTAGGCTGACAGTCTGGAGACCCAACAAAGAATTGCAATTCAAGTCCCAAGGCAGTGGACTGGCAGAATTCCCTCTTGCTCCAGAGGTCAAATATTTGTTCTATTCAGCTCTTCAACTGACTAGATGAGGCCCACTCCTATTATGGAAATTTACCAATTTAAATGTTTATCTCCTCCAAAAAACACTTTCACCAGAAACGTCCAGAATAACGTTGAACCAAATATCCAGGTGCCCATGGCCCAGCCAAGTTGACACATGAAATTCACCATTGCCCAGTGGTTCTCTGCAAAAACCCATTCGGGTTCCTGCCTTGTTTCCCTGATCCTGACAGTCAGGTAGTGTCAAGTGAGTTGATTTTGGAAACACCTTTTGAAATTCTAACATCAAAGGTGCTATATAATTACCCAAGGTTTCTACTTCCTTCTTCTCACCCCTTACTCCCTTTTCCTTCCTT
This sequence comes from Bos grunniens, assembly GCF_055505025.1. Taxonomy (NCBI): domain Eukaryota; kingdom Metazoa; phylum Chordata; class Mammalia; order Artiodactyla; family Bovidae; genus Bos; species Bos grunniens. Next base: position 26,161,658 of record NC_141191.1, on the reverse strand, counting down.
ATCTCCTCCTCCCCCCGTCTCCTTTTTGTCTGGGAAAAGAAGGTGAGACAGAAAAAGACGTTTTAACAGTCAGAGTTTTGCAATGTGATACCGTGGCGTGTTGCAACACTGTGATGCCTGAGGCAAATGAATCTAAAAGACAAATTTCATTTTAAGTGAATACACTGTATAATAAATCAGCACTCACCTATCTTAGACCCTTGGTGTCTTTATATGTACTTTTTCTTCTTACTCCTCAGATAAGTAATTTTCAAAATGGAACAGAGTTTGAAGAATTGAAGTTCAGCTCCTAATTTCCCACGGGTAATGTTGAAAACCTATTCACATATGATTATTTACATCATAGCCTTATTGCAAAAGGGAAATGACTGGATCTCAGGCAGCTACAGCCACGACCTTCTGAGTCCCTTCATTCTGAGAGCAGGATACTTGCCTGTTCAGATACACAGAAGTGGTGTTTTCTCCACATGGTAAGTCAAAGGCCTAGAATGACAAGTACAGGAAAAAGGCTACCTTTTGGAGTATCTATGCTAAGTTGCGGAGAGGGCAATGGCACCCCACTCCAGTACTCTTGCCTGGAAAATCCCATGGATGGAGGAGCCTGGAAGGCTGCAGTCCATGGGGTCACTGAGGGTCAGACACAACTGAGCAATTTCCCTTTCACTTTTCACGTTCATGCATTGGAGAAGGAAATGGCAACCCACTCCAGTGTTCTTGCCTGGAAAATCCCAGGGACGGGGGAGCCTGGTGGGCTCCCGTCTATAGGGTCGCACAGAGTCAGACATGACTGAAGTGACTTAGCAGCAGTACCAGCATGCTAAGTTGCCATGAGCAGCCTGCCCTAGTTACCATTATATTTCAGAATGAATGCTTCAGTTGAAATGGCAAAAGATAATCCCTTAATATCAAATCAAATTAAAAATACAGAGGACTTCCCTGGTGGTCTGGTGGTTTCAACTCAGGAGTTCCAATGCAGGGGGTGAGGGTTTGATTCTTATTCAGAACTCACATGCCATATGGCATGGCTAAAAATCAATCAATAAATAAATAGCTTGGATAACTAAATACCGGAGATGATTAAAGGTTAAAAAAAAAACATTCAAAGTGAATTTTTATTCAAAATCACCAAAACTCAGAAAGAAATGAAATCTCCATCAATTGATGAGTGGGTCATCAAATGTGGTATATCCATATAATGGAATACTATTCAGCAATAAAAAAGAACATATCACTATATGGAGCAACATGGATGAATATCAAAAGCATTATGCTAGATGAAAGAAGCCAGATTCAAAATGTGACATCTTTTATGGTGGTGGTGGTTTAGTTGTTAAGTTGTGTCTAACTCTTGTGACCCCGTGGACTGTAGCCCACCAGGCTCCTCTGTCCATGAGATTCTCCAGGCAAGAATACTGGAGTGGGTTGCCATTTCCTTCTCCAGGGGATCTTCCTGACACAGGAATCAAACCCAGGTCTCCTGTATTGCAGGCAGATTCTTTACCAACTGAGCTATGAGGGAAGCCCCACTTTATAAGTTTAAAATAATTTTCTGGAAAAGGCAACATGATAGGGACAGAAATTAGACCAGTGATTGCCAGGGGATAGAGATGACAGATGTCAAAAAAGATGTCCTTTTCATTATAGGGGACTGGAATGCAAAAGTAGGAAGTCAAGAAACACCTGGGGTAACAGGGAAATTTGGCCTTGGAATATGGAATGAAGCAGGGCAAAGGCTAATAGAGTTTTGCCAAGAGAAAGCACTGGTCATAGCAAACACCCTCTTCCAATAGCACAAGAGAAGACTCTAGACATGGACATCACCAGATGGTCAACACCAAAATCAGATTGATTATATTCTTTGAAGCCAAAGATGGAGAAGCTCTATACAGTCAGCAAAAACAAGACCGGGAGCTGACTGTGGCTCAGATCATGAACTCCTTATTGCCAAATTCAGACTGAATTTGAAGAAAGTAGGGAAAACCACTAGACCATTCAGGTATGACCTAAATCAAATCCCTTATGATTATGCAGTATAAGTGAGAAATAGATTTAAGGGACAAGATCTGATAGATAGAGTGCCTGATGAACTATGGACGGAGGTTCGTGACACTGTACAGGAGACAGGGATCAAGACCATCCCCATGGAAAAGAAATGCAAAAAAGGAAAATGGCTGTCTGGGGAGGCCTTACAAATAGCTGTGAAAAGAAGAGAAGCGAAAAGCAAAGGAGAAAAGGAAAGATATAAACATCTGAATGCAGAGTTCCAAAGAATAGCAAGGAGAGATAAGAAAGCCTTCCTTAGTGATCAATGCAAAGAAATAGAGGCAAACAACAGAATGGGAAAGACTAGAGATCTCTTCAAGAAAATTAGAGATACCAAGGGGACATTTCATGCAAAGATGGGCTCGATAAAGGGCAGAAATGGTATGGACCTAACAGAAGCAGAAGATATCAAGAAGAGGTGGCAAGAATGCACAGAAGAACTGTACAAAAAAGATGTTCACGACCCAGATAATCATGATGGTGTGATCACTCACCTAGAGCCAGACATCCTGGAATGTGAAGTCAAGTGGGCCTTAGAAAGCATCACTACAAACAAAACCAGTGGAGGTGACGGAATTCCAATTGAGCTATTTCAAATCCTGAAAGATGATGCTGTGAAAGTGCTGCACTCAATATGCCAGCAAATTTGGAAAACTCAGCAGTGGCCACAGGACTGGAAAAGGTCGGTTTTCATTCCAATCCCAAAGAAAGGCAATGCCAAAGAATGCTCAAACTACTGCACAATTGCCCTTATCTTACACGCTAGTAAAGTAATGCTCAAAATTCTCCAAGCCAGGCTTCAGCAATACATGAACTGTGAACTTCCAGATGTTCAAGCTGGTTTTAGAAAAGGCAGAGGAACCAGAGATCAAATTGCCAACATCCGCTGGATCATGGAAAAAGCAAGAGAGTTCCAGAAAAACATCTATTTCTGCTTTATTGACTATGCCAAAGCCTTTGACTGTGTGGATCACAATAAACTGTGGAAAATTCTGGAAGAGATGGGAATACCAGACGACCTGACCTGCCTCTTGAGAAACCTATATGCAGATCAGGAAGCAACAGTTAGAACTGAACATGGAACAACAGACTGGGATCCAAATAAGAAAAGGAGTACGTCAAGGCTGCATATTGTCACCCTGCTTATTTAACTTACATGCAGAGTACATCATGAGAAACGCTGGGCTGGTAGAAGCACAAGCTGGAATCAAGATTGCCGGGAGAAATATCAATAATCTCAGATATGCAGATGACACCACCCTTATGGCAGAAAGTGAAGAGGAACTAAAAAGCCTCTTGATGAAAGTGAAAGAGGAGAGTGAAAAAGTTGGCTTAAAGCTCAACATTCAGAAAACAAAGATCATGGCACCTGGTCCCATCACTTCATAGGAAATAGATGGGGAAACAGTGGTAACAGTGCCAGACTTTATTTCTGGGGGCTCCAAAATCACTGCAGATGGTGATTGCAGCCATGAAATGAAAAGACGCTTACTCCTTGGAAGGAAAGTTATGACCAACCTAGATAGCATATTCAAAAGCAGAGACATTACTTTGCCAACAAAGTCCGTCTAGTCAAGGCTATGGTTTTTCCAGTGGTCATGTATGGATGTGAGAGTTGGACTGTGAAGAAAGCTGAGCACCAAAGAATTGATGCCTTTGAACTGTGGTGTTGGAGAAGACTCTTGAGAGTCCCTTGGACTGCAAGGAGATCCAAGCAGTCCATTCTAAAGGAGATCAGTCCTGGTTCATTGGAAGGACTGATGCTAAAGCTGAAACTCCAATACTTTGGCCACCTCTTGTGAAGAGTTGACTCATTGGAAAAGAGTCTGATATGCTGGGAGGGATTGGGGGCAGGAGGAAAAGGGGACGACAGAGGATGAGATGGCTGGATGGCATCACCAACTCAATGGACATGAGTTTGGGTGAACTCTGGGAGCTGGTGATGGACAGGGAGGCCTGGCGTTCTGCAATTCATGTGATCGCAAAGAGTCAGACATCACTGAGTGACTGAACTGAACTGAACTGAACTGAGAGATGACAGAATGGTCACAAAGGGGCATGAGGGAAATTTTGGGAGTGATAGAACTATTATATCTTGAAATGTTAAGAAAATCCCTCAAAGGAGTATTTACACACAGTACTTACAATACTGTATCATATTTATCGATATTTCTAGGCTACATAGTGCTTCCCTGGTGGCTCAGACAGTAAAGCATCTGCCTGCAATGCAGGAGACCCAGGTTCAATCCCTGGATCGAGAAGATCCCCTGGAGAAGGAAATGGCAACCTATTCCAGTACTCTTGCCTGGAAAATTTCCATGGACTGAGGAGCCTGGTAGCCTACAGTCCATGAGGGTTGCAAGAGTCAGACATGACTGAGTGACTTCACTTTCTTTTCTTCATTTCACTGGGCTACATGGTTCATCTACAAGTTTTTTCAAATTGTTGCAAATCTCCAAAAATTTTTCCAATATATTTATGGAAAAAAGTTCACATAAAAGTGGACCAGTGCTGTTTAAACCTGTACATTCAAGGGCCAACTGTACACTCCTCACAATGGCTGAAACTTCCCACGTCCACACTGTGCTAGGTGCTTTCCAAGTATTATTTCATTTTCTGTTAAAAACAGCTCTATGAGGAAGGTACCATTAGCACTCTCATTTTTCAGATAAGGCTAGAGACATAATTATTTGGTACTCCAAGTCACTGTCAATTAACATGGAAAAGCAACCAAACATTATTTTTCAAACTTTTGAAGGTTTTAGAATGCCTGAAATCCTGGTGTACTTATAGTCAAAATTCAACCAAGGTTGGCTGAATTCACAAATGCAGGACACATGAATACAGAAGGCTGACAGTACTACTGGGTTTTACATAGAAGACTTGAGCATCTATGGATTTTCGTATCTGTGGGGGTCCTGGAACCAATCCCCCATGAATAGTGAAGGGGGAATGTGCTGAGTTATGTCCCAGTTGTAAAGGAGGGAACAAAATTTGTACCGCCTTGTGAAAGACAGTTGTTTTCAAGATGGACCTACTAAAACAAAACCATCCAGGTTGATATTGGACAAACCTTCCCCCTTTCCATTCTCCCCCTCCCAAAAGCTTGCATAAAAGCTTTTCATCTGTACAGATGAAACCAAAATCTTACTTGTTTTCTAGGTGCTGTATCTCTTGAAAGGCTTAAGTAAATTGGAAACCATCATAGATTAAAAGAAGGCTGGATTTGCAATTGATTTGTGTCTCTCTAGTTTCATGTAATGCAGGCATCTCTTTCATTATAACTCGATTAATCATCTGAACACAAGTCCTTAAATCTGACAAGTGTTAAGAGTGTGCTCACCAGTTACAAAGCAGTTCCTTCCATTTTTAAATGTAGAGAGCCTCCGTATAAGTTAACCTCACTAGTCATAGCTTTCATATAAGCAAAGCCCCACTTCCACATCACCTCCCAACTCGTATAGATAAAAATAGAATCCTATTGCTCCCTCTCTGCATCACATCCTCTTTTCTGGGTGATACAGCTTCCAGTCTTTTAAGCTGTTTCTTATCAACAGTGTCCAGGCTCTTGGCTCTGCTAGAATTTAGCTCTGCCCAGCATGCCACCACCCGAAGTTGCAATGAGGCTAAGATTGTACTGACTTTTTTTGGTAACACACCACCTTGTTATGTGTTACCATAACACATAACAAGGCTTCCCTTCAGCTTGTAATGATAGAAATTACATAAGAAAAAGATGAGGTCCCTGGCTCAGAAAAGTGGTGATGAGACCTGGGTATGCATGGAGGGTTTGACCAGGGCAGAGAACTCAGACTGCATCAGCACCATGAAGATCAGTCCTGTTGCTTGTGACAGGACAAGCTTGTGAGACTGTATCAGATCAGATCAGATCAGTCTAGTATATAGTATATAGAATCCAGAAGGCCAGTGAGTTAATTCAAAATGAGTAACAACCGCTTCTAGGATCCAGATATGGCTCAGACTCAACACAACTTACTTCCCTTTCACCCAAAAATACCATAATATTTTTAGTCAAACACCTGCATGAAGTCTGTAGATGCTGCAAGTTCTTCATCTGCCAGCATGATAATCCACTGAATCCTCTGAATTCCGTTTCCACTTCTCCATATTGAGATAACCAGTGTCCATGGTTATCATAGGTGCCCTTGTGTGTATAGATGTAACAAAAGTGATCCAGGTGGAGAATAAACTAGGTAAGAGGACAGACAGACTAAAATTTTTTTTGACAAACATTGACAGGGAAACCATCAAAGACTCTAAAATATGGTTTATGGTTCTTCTTAGATGCAAAGCTTATTCATACAGGTTAAGAGAGGGTACAAAGCAAGTGTAAATCAGGGTATCTGGGTTTTAATCTCTCACTGTTGAGGCAAGAGCAAGAGAGAAAACTCTAAAATAATTAAGAACAATGAAGGAGCATGAAAGGGGAACAATAGGAATGGTATAGGAGTTGCTAGTAGACTGGATTAAGAGAGAAAGGGCATGGTGGGGGGAGTGGGGGAATGACCTAAAAATTAACTTGGAGAATGAATAGAATGTAGATAGTGGGGATGGGGTGAGAAAGAGCTTTATAGGTAGAACTGATTAGAAAAGAAAATATGGAAGGAAAAATTCATTGGAAGGGTAAACACATTCTGTCAATGATGACAGATTTAAGGGAGTGTGTCTAAGATAAATTTGTGTACTGAATCTTAGGGGGAGATAGAGAGATATTTAAGGAAAACTTCCAAGAGTAGTGAAAGAATATGAATAGCTTCCCTGAAGCCCAAAGGGGACCTAGGGTCACGCTTTGGAGACAGAAAATGACGGCATTTGGAGAAAGTAAAATAAAATTTTACTTCGCAAAGTAGTTGGAAACTGTACAGAATTTGCTAACCTTGAAGGATACAGACTGTGTGTGTGTGTGGTGTGTGTGTGTGTGTGTGTATTCAAAAATGTGAATATAAATGCACAGTCTATACGCACATCATAGGTTATTAAGAGGAACTAGGGATATGTCTGTATTCTGAACAAGGGGTTAGCATCACAAATGGCAATAATGCCTCTTCTTAAAACTGTATCTTTTATAGGGTAAAGGAGGTTACTCCCCACCAACATAACTGACATGATCCAGCGTACCCAGTCTTGAGTCATATCTTAGACTGGGGATTCCATGACACACAGATAACATTTCTGAATAGAACCATATTCTGATAACCTAGTACCCGAAAGACAGTCTCCTCCTCCTTAAAAGGTGTTCAGTTTCCTTTGAAGTAGTTTGTATTCTAGTAAGAACTGACCTCGTTTTCTCTCAACTATTTTATAAATCCACTATACTTTCTGATCTGTACATTTCTAGATATTCCTCCAGCACTTGGAAATACTTATATGATGGAATTTGGGATAAGTGTTGAGAAGATCCTTCTGTTTTAGTGTAACTTTGGTTAAAAATAAGTGCACTATTAACATGCTGTTTTTAGAAACAATTTATTTTTGTATGTAGTATCACATCAGAATATCTCAACTTTAGTTATTAGCTTGCTCTTTCTACACCACAGTGAGCCTGGGAGCTGTTGCTATGTATTACAAACAACAAGTTTCGATGTCATTCCTGAGTCTCTATACGCAGTGGGGGGTGGGGGAGGGAAGATTCAACTTTTTTAAACATTTGTTTTATAAAATGAGGGTTTTTTTTTTTTTTTGGTGAGGAAGAGATAGATAACTCTTATCAACATTTTGTTTAAAAAATATTTAAATTCAGACTTCCCTGACAGTCCAGTGGTTAAGATGCCACGCTTCCACTGCAGGGACATGGGTTCAGCCCCTGGTTGGGAAACTGAGACCCCAAGTGTAGCACAGCACGGCCGAAAAATAAATAATAAACAGAATAGAATAGCTGGCATAGCATTCAAAAAAATATTTAAATTCCATTACAACCGCAAAGCACAATTTTTATCATGACTCCTTTCTTCTAACGGAGAAACAGAAATAAACAACTTGGGGCCCTTGATTTTGTATTTAACGGGCAACGCATCCAAATTTTTTATAAAAGTATAAACGAAAAAGTGTGCGTGTGGGTGACAGGGGAGGGCAGTGAGGCAGACATTGGCCTGAAGAGCAGTGTCTGGTCGCCGTGGCTTCGGGAAAAGGGAAATGCCGAAAAGGTTTTGAGGAGAAGCATATTTGCCTTCTACCAAGACTAGCCAAAAGGAGGTTTGCTGCCAAAAATAAAAGGACAAAGAGGGTGGGGATGGATGTGGGAGGGGTGTTCAGAATGGAGGGGATGCATGCATACCTATGGATGTGTATATAATAACTGGCATAACATTTTAAAAAATACTTAAATTCCATTAGAACCATAAAGCACAACTTTTATCATGATTCCTTTCTTCTAACAGAGAAACAGAAATAAACATAGGACATGTATACCTGTGACCGATTCACACTGATGTATGGCAGAAACCATCCCAACATAAAGTAATTATCCTCCAATTAAAAAAATAAAAGGACAAGGCATCACCTACACTCAAGACGCTAATATTGGCCAGGTGATTAACTTGCTCTCTGCTCCAGTGCAAAGAAAACTGTTTCTTTGCCATGTGTTATGTTTCCTTTCTGAACCTACAGGCTCAACACAATACGCAGAAGCGGTTAACGAAATGAAACACAGCAGAAACCTCCACCCTGGCTGCTTTTGGCGCTTCAAGGATATTGGAAGTAATGAGTCAGAACCGTGATGAACTATCTCAGGGGTTCGTGCCTCCACGGCTTGCCCCGCATTTGGCACCGATAACCAAGCACTGGCTGGAATAACCATTATGATAATACAGCAGGGACGTCTAGCTTCTCTTCTAGTGAGTGCCCTGACAGAGGGCTGGAATATTCAACTGGTGAGCACTCTGATGTGGATTTTAACGGCTCTTTAAATGATTAAGTTGGACATGCTCCAAAGTAGAAAAGTCACAGATAAAATTTATGATTTTTTTTTCTTTTCTCTTATCTTCTTTTTCTTTTTTCTATCTCTCTGTGTCTTTATTGCTTCTCTCTCTCTTTCCTTCCTTCCATCCTTATTTACCTTACCTTTCCTTCTTTGCTTTCTTTTCCTTTTTATTATTAAAGAGGTACTGTGAAGATCATTCATAATAGTGAAATTAAGATACAGAAGGGACCTCAGCAATTATTTCTTCAAATCCTTCCATTTGTGGTATAGGCAAGAGACCTGGAATAAAAAGGTCTGGATTTTAGTCTGAGTCTTCGTGGCTCAGACAGTAAAGAATCTTCCTGCAGTGTGGGAGACCAGGGTTCTATCCCTGGGTTGGGAAGATCTGGAGAAGGGAATGGCTATCCACTCCAGTACTCTTGCCTGGAAAACCACGGGACAGAGGAGCCTGATGGGCTCCAGTCCACGGGGTTGCATAGAGCTGGACATGACTGAGCAACTTTCACTTCACTTTACCACCTACCAGGTGTTATTTCCTGGGTAAATACACAACCTTCTTGAAGTTCAGTTTTCTCATCTGTAAACTAGGACTGCTAGCTGGGGCCAAGACGGAGCTCCACTGCCCCTCAGTCTGCGGCTCTTTGTGTTAACTCCATGATCGCCTTGGATCCTTCCTATTTGCCTCCATAATCCCCACCCACGTGGCTTCCTCACAGACCCCTAAACCATCTCTCCCTTGCATTGTCTGTGTTCCCTCCATACCCATCCCTGAGACACCAGAGGATGGCAACTGATGCCAGAAAAGGCACTGGAGGAACTTACTCTGCTAAGTTCACACCAGCACATCTCCTGCTCCTCCAAGAGTATGAAATTAAACCACAACAGAACAGACATCCTTTCCCACATCCTGCTTCTGTCTCATGTCCCACCTCCCACATCCACATTTATCTTTGCAAACTCAGCAACGTTGTCAATTCAAAAGGAAGACTTGTTTTACTTCCTAGATGATAGCATTTTCCTGCACTGGGAACTTACAAAGCATGGTCCCTTTGGAGTACCTGTCACAATATAAGTACATGATCCTGTTTCGCTCTGTCATCACCTCCCCTCCTCCCCTCCATTTATACTGTCTGATTCAGAAAGTCAGGAAGCAGGTCTGTTTGGCTCAGTGCTACATCATCAAGGCCTTGCTTAGAGTTTAGCATAGGGGGTGTCCTCAAACAAAGTGCCAAATGGATAAATGAATGGATGTAGCTTCTGATGGACTTCCCAGGTGGCGCTAGTGGTAAAGAACCTGCCTGCCAATGTCGGAGACATAAGAGATGCAGGTTCGATCCCTGGGTTGGAAAGATCCTCTGGAGAAGGGCATGGCAACCCACTCCAGTATCCTTGCCTGGAGAAACCCATGGACAGAGGAGCCTGGTGGGCTATGGTCCATAGGGTTGCAAAGAGTTGGATACAACTGAAGTGACTTCACACACACACACGTACATGCTCTAATATTACCCATCAGTTACTGAGAGTGTATGCCAGGTGCTATAGGTTGATTGTTTGGGTCCCCCCAAAATTCATGTATTAAAACCTAACCCACAAAGTGATAGTACTAGGAGATGGGGGCTTTGAGGGGATGATGAGGTCATGAAAGTGGAGCCCTCATGAGCAGGAATTATTGCCTTTATAAACAGAACCCCGGAGAGCTCCTTTACCCCTTCCACCATGTGAGGCTACAGCAAAGAGACAGCCTTCTATGACCCAGGAAGTGGGCTCTCACCAGACCATGGATCTGTTGGTTTCTTGCTCATGGATTTCCCAGTCTTCAGAACAGTGAGAAATATTTACAAGTCACTGGTCTATGGTACTTTGTGATAGCAACCTGAATGGACTGAGACACCAGGTTCTCAACTAGGCATTTCACATAACTTAGCTTATTTAATTTTCAAAACAACCTTTTGGGGAAGATATCACTAATTGTGTTTTACAGACAAGGAAATTGAAGCCAAGAAGGGACATCTAACTCAGCTTCCACAGTCAGGGAAGGTTTTCCAAAAGTGACGATGATGACACCTCACTTAATTCCTTCCAGGTCCTGCTAAAATCAGTTTTAAGTGGATGACCTTATTGGGTGACTGAGCATTTTAATAGGGAGAGACAGATAGATAGATTGACAGATGAGTGATATCTTACATATATGATCATACTATCGGTATTTATCAAGGCTTGATTAGCTATGAAAAATGTCAACAAATATGAGAAATAACCATCTGGAATAGATCTGGGCTAAGCTGGTTGACCCGGAGAAGGCAATGGCACCCCACTCCAGTATTCTTGCCTGGAAGATTCCATGGACGGAGGAGCCTGGTGGGCTGCAGTCCATGGGGTCGCTGAGGGTCGGACACGACTGAGTGACTTCACTTTCACTTTTCACTTTCATGCATTGGAGAAGGAAATGGCAACCCACTCCAGTGTTCTTGCCTGGAGAATCCCAGGGAAGGGGGAGCCTGGTGGGCTTCTGTCTATGGGGTCGCACAGAGTCGGACATGACTGAAGCAACTTAGCAGCAGCAGCAGCAGCAGGAACCTGGTTGACCATATAAGGCATGGGGATTTTTTTCTTTTGCTTCTCCTCACTCCCCAAATTATAGCTCTTTGGACACCAAGGACTGTCCGCTCTGGCTCTCTTAAGATAACTGATTGCAACCTGTCAAGCACAGGTTTAGCTGAATTTCAGCCTGGTAGATGTGGAATCTCTTTATTATCTCCTCTGTCATACAAGAGCATTGTAATGCCTGTTCTTTAATTGAATTACGAACAAAGCAACACTATGCCCTGATATGAAAAGTCACATTTATTTTCATTCTGGATGCTTGCTCTGCGGGATCACGCCAGTGAATGCTGCTGTCATCCCCACTCAGACTTAGTCAGCTGAGTTGGAAGAGATTTTGTGTTTGTTTTATTTATTTATTTTTTTAAAGAAAAGAGATTAGTGAATACATGTCTGTTTGAAAGCAAATTCCTTTTTGAGCAAAACACCAGCTTGGAGCCCTGGTAATGAGTCCTCTCTCTCTCGTCATCTGGTGAGCCCTGACCTATGGGTGAGAATATGAGATAATAAAAGGTTTATTTAAAGGAGAATCAGAGATAAAACTCTACAATTCCCTCATCTCACAAATGCACCGTTTTCTTTTCCTTTTATGCTCTTGTGTTACATCTTTTTGGAAGCTGTTTTCTCATTCAAACCACCCCTACTGGGCAGGCATGTCTGGGAGAGCTGCAGGTGTCCCCTGGCCACGGCTCACAAAGCCCACTTGTAATCAGCGCCATCACGTGTCTCCTGACCCCCTTCCTACCCTGCTCTCTCCACATCTCTCCCAGCCAACCACCACTGCTACTTCTAAAAGGGGAAAAAAACCAACGGCCAATCAAAAGAGTTATTATCTTAAAGATTCCTTAACAAGGCCTGGGGCTTTCTAGAAAACTAGCTCAAGCTTTTGCTCTGCTGTCTCTCCTAGCCATGGGGTCCCCCTTCCCTCAGTCACTAGTCGCTGCAAAGCTTGTTGACTCTGCTACATTCTGTGGTCCCTGGGCACTCCACCAGTGTCCCTCCAGGAGCCTCACGGCCACCACTCTTATATGCCAGCCCCAGTCAGGAATGTAAATCCACACGCAGATCATCCTGACTCCACAAAGTGAAGCACCGGTGACTCTGTGTGTGATGCCAACTGGTAGATTTAACACCAAGGATCCTGAAGACAAATAAGTCGTTGTTGTTGTTGGTTTTTGGTTTTTGTTTTTTTTCCCTCCAGTCTTCTATACTTGATTATTAACTGGTCTGCCTAGGCAAGTCTTTCCCCCACTACTTGATGCAAAATGAGAAAGTTCATTCTGTGACATTATGACCTGGGAAGAAGTAATTTACTAGTAAGAGTCAGTGTTTGTAGAAGGTGCAGGGTTGGCATAGACAGATACTCTGTGTCAATTACATACTCTGGACCTGAAATAGAAGGAGGCTGCACACAACCTGAAGGCCCTAGATGGGAAGGTTTATTTTGCTCCCCAACATGACCGCACCCCACCCCATGCAGAAATCAAGCAACATCTGTCTCTTGACTCAGTGCTTGCACTCAGAAACCTGAAAGGAGGAAGCAGGTTAGTTGCTTTTTTTTTTTTCAGTTTCACCATGTGGTATACCAAGGAGAGAAATAAGGCCTCCCCTCAGAGTCCCTTGTATTGTATCAAAACAGGATTTTACTCCTGCAAAGTGCCAAAGCTGGTTATTGGTAAAATGTTCTGTGCCCCAAAAATTGTCCTGAGATCCTTTTGTGATATATTTCCTATGAGAATCTAAGAAAAATGAAAAAAAAAAAAGGAAAAGGGACAAGGGATAAGTCCACCTCACTTCAGGGGTGAATATGCAAAGGAAACACTTTTTCAACAGGTTTACATGGCAAATGTCATGTTCTTTTTAAATAAATGGAAAAAACCCTCCCCACCTTTTCTTCCCCCTATCATTGAAAAGTACTCAGGAAAACTTGATTTAGAGCACTGGCTTACCTTGTAAGTAAAAACCTCTAAGATATGGTCCATGGGATGACATCCTTATGGTTGGGTTTTGGCAACTGGCCTTAGAGGTAACGTTCCATAGAAAGCTTTCTGTAAAAGTTAACAACACAGAGTCGGACACTCAGAAGCCTACTGACCTAGTAAAACCGAAACCGAAGCTGCCTTGGGGAAGACAAGGGGAAAGTCGCAGTGATGGGGCTATTGAACCACGGTAAAGCATGCGATGTTTTCTCAACCCTGATTTATCTGGCAGCAAACAGCCTGGAGTTTCTGTGATGTTATAGAATTATGGATCCATCTATCTCCTATGGGAGTTTAAAAACCGATGGCCTTTTGAATGACTAAGCTCATTGACCTAAAGATACATGAGATTTCTCAGACCTGCTGCATCTTTCAGACACTGGCAGGTCTCTCAGAGAGACATAGGTGACCTCTCTCTATGTGTGATAAAATACATATAACATAAAATGGACTGTTTTAACTTTTTTCCAGTGTGCAATTCTGTGGCATTAAGCACATTCACATTGCTGTACAACCACCACCACCATCCGTCTCCAGAACTTCTTCATCTTCCCAAACTGAAACTGTACCCATTAAACAATAATTCCCCACTGCCCCTTCCCAAAGGCCCTGGCAACCACCATTCTCCTTTCTGTCCCTAGGAATCTGACTACTCTAGGTACCTCGTGCAGGTGAAATCATACAGCAATTGTCCTTTATTGACTGGCTTACTTTACTTGGCATAATACCCTTGAGGCAGCACGTATCAGAATTTCTTTCCCTTTAAAGACTAAATATTATTTCATCTTTCTCTTTTTATAAACAGCTTTACTGAGCATAATTTACTGAGCATAAATTTCAACCATTTTTAGCATGTGATTCAGTATTTTTTAGTAAATTTATCAAGTTGTCCAATCATTATCACAATCCGGTTTTAGAATATTTTCATCATCTCAGTAAGATCACCTCCCTGCCCATGTACAGTTCATCGTCACTCTAAATCTTTTTCCACTTTCCACCATAGGCAACCACTACTTTCTGTCTCTGAAAAGTTGACTTCTCTGGACATTTCATATATCTGGAATCATACATTTCGTCTTCTGTGTCTGGTTTCTTTCACTTAGCACTTTGCGTAATGTTTCTGAAGTCCGTCCGTGTTGCCGTATGTATCAGTATTTCGCTTTTTTATTACTGAATAGTATTCCATTGTATGGAAATGTCACCTATTGTTTATCCATTGACCTGCTAATGGATATTTGGGTTGTTTCCACCTTTTAACTATTACGAATAATGTTGTATGAATAGTGGTGTGCAAGCTGTTGTGTGGACATACCTTCATTTCTCTTGGGTAGATATCTGGAAATGGATTTGCTGGGCCTTATGACAAATTTACAGTTAACATTTTAAGAAATTGTCTACTGTCTTCCAAAGTGGATGTGCCATTAGGAGGTTTTCTTTCGGGTAACTAAACAGATCTTTCCAATGGGTTTGTTTTTATTTTGTGACCCTTCCCAATGTAAAATATTCTGCTGCTTTTCAACTCTGACCCCAGCTCAGTCAGAAAGTCAAGCAGTGGGTAGGATGAATTAATTCTTCAAATAGTTCTCATTTTCACATCCTTAACTCACAGCTGAGTTCACATTAAAACTGAACAACCTTTAAAGCGCAGAAGAAGTGCTGTAAAACATTCTATGAGACCTCTGGCAAGTTATGTTGGTAATTTAGGGTCTCAGGGTCCCACTTGTCAGAGAAGATGAGACCAAGGTGACTTCTAATGTCCATGAATGGCATCTATGGACCCACAACAATCCTTTGTTGGCTTTGAGATACTTAGTTTACACTGCCTGGGTGTGGAGGTGAAGAGTTTCTCAACCATGCCTATGCAAACTCAGGGAACTGGGACTTTCCCCTAAATG
This sequence comes from Bos grunniens, assembly GCF_055505025.1. Classification (NCBI taxonomy): domain Eukaryota; kingdom Metazoa; phylum Chordata; class Mammalia; order Artiodactyla; family Bovidae; genus Bos; species Bos grunniens. The sequence continues at coordinate 26,146,200 of NC_141191.1, read as the reverse complement.
TGGACCCTAAAATTGGAGAAACAGGGAGCAACAGATGAAAGAATGACCCTTTCTCTTCCTAAGGCGAGCTGAATGAAGCGACACTGCTACTGCTGCTGCTAAGTCGCTTCAGTCGTGTCCAACTCTGTGCGACCCCATAGACAGAAGCCCACCAGGCTCCTCCGTCCATGGGATTTTCCAGGCAAGAGTACTGGAGTGGGGTGCCATTGCCTTCTCTGTGAAGCGACACTATAACCTTCTTATTCTAGTGAACTGCCTGGCATAACATGCATGGTGGACATTAATTAACATGCCTCTGAGGTCATGTTTCTTTTGAGTTGATTTTTAAAAATCTTGATCATCTGTCTGGAAGTGGTAGCATATATTACTCATTGGAACATGTTTATTTTAGGAACTGTATTAATTTCCTAGGCTGCTCTAATAAAGTACAGTCATTCTTAGCGGGGCTGGGTTCCAGGAGTGCCCCACATACTCAAACCCATGGATGCTCAAGTCCCTTATAAAATGATATAGTTCAACAAACACATTTGGCCCTCTGTATCCCTAGGTTTCACATCCTTGGATTTAACCAAACTGCGGATAGAAAGTCTTGGAAACAGAAGGCTGGCTGTACCAAAAACTGGGTAGCTTAAAACAACAGAAATTTATCATCTCACAGTGCTGGAGGCTGTAAGCCCCAAATCAGGCACTGCAGGGAACATGCTCTCTCTGACAGCTCCAGGGAAGGATCTTTCCTCCTGTCTTCCAACTCCTGGCATGCACTGGCAATCCTTGGCCTTCCTTGACTAGTAAATACATCACTTGACTTACATGGCCTTTCTCGCATTGTGTCTTCACACTGTCTTCCCTCTGTGCATCTGTCTTTCGATCCAAATTTCCCCTTTTTATAAGGACACCAGTCATCTTGGGTGGTGGTGGTTGCTCAGTCGTGCAGTCGTGTCCGACTCTTTTGTAACCCCATGGACTGCAGTTGCACCAACCAGGCTTCCCTGTCCTTCACCATCTCCCAGGGCTTGCTCAAACTGATGTCCATTGAGTCAGTGATGCTATCAGGACCCACCCTAATGACTTCATTTAAATTTGGTCACGTCTGTAAAGATCCTACTTCCAAATAAGGTCACATCTGAAGTCCTGGGGGTTAAGATTTCAACATATCTTTTAGGAGAGTGGGCAGTATGGGAACAAGTTCAACTCATAACAGTAACAATTGGGGAAAAATGAGATTTACAATAAGGTATCTGTCACTGAATGCACATCTAACTGTAATTATATTATAAAAGGGGGGAAAACTGTTTTCCTTCTTCAACACCTGATGTCTGAGTTCTATAGCACTTGAGCACAGAGAAACATAACAATCCTGAGCCCTTGACTCTCAGTCCCATGTGGGTTGAGATTCTGACATCTGCAGTCATTTTAAACAACTGTCTTCAGTCTGGGGAGAGAGAGGATCTATTCAGTGCTTGGGATAAAATATTGTAAATTATTTAATATGGTTTATCCTGAGCAGTGCTTCCTAGGACTAAAGGCAGGGAAGAATGGGATGTAGGGAATGGTTTTTTAAAAAGTTGGGACACAAGGATGTGATTCCATAATCACAGGACGGGGATTAACCCATCAGATTACTTGAATTTCCACACCTTCGAGAAGGAAGAGAGAATTTCAGGTTGGCAATTGAAAGACCTGATTATCACTCAGGAGGAAAGAGAGACAGGTGTGGGGCCGTGTTCCCTTGCCAGAGTGAACTTTAACTGGCTTGCAGAGAGTATCATCTTCTAGCAGAGGGACAGAGAGAATCCAGAGGGGCTCCTCACAGCAGATTTTCAAAAGACCTTTTTCCCTTCTCTCCTTACACTCGCAGTCCCCTCCATGAGGGCTTGGGGACTCCAGCTGCCTCCCAGGCAGACCCAGCACAGCCCGTGGCTTGCAGGAATTTCATCCTGTCTCACCGGCCATCACCCTTCTCCCCCTTCTAAATTCGCCTTTTCCCTCCCTGCACCCCTGTCAAGCCTTTCTTTCCCACTCCATCTGTGCTCCCATTTGCTTTACTTCTTCCATGGGGTCTGCTGTAAACCTCTGTTGTTAGAAGAAAAGTAACGAGGAGTTTAAGCTGGTCTCAAATACGCAATGCAATGCTCCACATGTAATACCCCACCGTGTGGAATTAGCAGAAACCTGGAATTCTCTTGATAATGCTTCCCCCTTCCCTCTAAGAGAGCCCTTTTCACATGGCTCTGGGTTACACACGGTCTGGAAGAGAGTTCCTCTGTTTCATGGCCTCCCCTAGACCACCATGTTTCCAACCTTTCCCGTCTTTGTCTCGTCTTTGCTCCTTCCTCGCCATGCCCCTCCAAGTTCTTTCATTTCTCCTGTGGCTCCAGACACTACTCTACCAGGAGAACTTCATTCACCAGATGGCTATCCCACGCTTCAGACTCCAGAGACCACAAATGAAGTCCTCTGACTTCCTTGTTTGTACTAATGACACCAACCTTCTACCAGTCTCTTGAGGCAGAAGTTTTGTTGGTTTTCTTTGATTTTCCTCCTCTCCCTCAGCCACAGCACTAATCAGGAAGCATCCAGGCCCCACATCTCCCTCTCGATTTCTTTCCAAAGCATCCATCCAACATCCACACTTTCCATTCCTCCTGCCACATCCCTTATCAAGTCCTGACCTCCCACCTGGACCAGGGTTAGACACTCTAAGCCTGTCTCCTTGTCTCAAATTTCTTCTTCCACTTTCTGATCCACTTGAGATATAAGATCCAGATAGAGCTAATGAAAAATTAACTTGGAGAGCGTCATTCAGCTGTTCAGAAATGTCAATCCTCTCCCACTGGTTTACTTGAAAAGCAAGTCTTTCCTGTCCAGTGCCCCACGCCATCTCCAGGCTTGTCTCCAATAATTATGTTCCAGTCAGATTGGATAAGAAATCTCTCAAAGTCTTCTGCCTCGCCCACGTCCATTCCTTGGCAGATGCTGTTCTCTTGGTCCGGAAAGTCCCCACTGTTCACAAATTGGAATCCTTATCCTGCAAAGCCTCTTCCTCCCTGAAGCCACTCTGTGTTTTTGTCTTTTCTTCCTTTGAATTCTCACTGCCCCTAGCTTATCTTCCTCTCACAGAGCTTATATTTGCCTCTCTTTCATCTTTCTTTTTTACCCTATATGCCCTCATCCTGTGCTACATAAGGAGAAGACACTCAGTAAATGTTTCTATTAGAGGTCACTTCTGCGGTTGGGGAGATACAGGTTTGGATTACTTTGGTCTAATCTTGACACTAACCCCTCCAGTACCCCTGCTAGCATTATTTTCTCTGTATAACTTAATGATGTGCACTTCCTCATCTTACCTTTTCACCTTCCTAATTCCAAATTACTTCACCTTATCCACCCCAAAGCACACCACCTGCCCCAGCCTTTGTCCTAATTTCCCCAAATTTAACTGCTCTCTTATGCAGACTGGTGCTCCAGGATGAAAGCCCTGAAGGGAATCGCTCTTCTTTGAGGTCTGATGTGTATCAGGGAAGCCAAAGCCTGCAGTTAAAAATGTCGTGAAAATGAACTGATAAGTAGCTAGGAGCAAAATGCTGAGTATACACAAATTCCACCGCAGTGCAGAGCGCAGTTTGGAAGTTCAAGAAAGAATTGTTTATTAAAATGCATGAGCTTCCATAGCTTCACTGAGGAGGAGATAACATACTTAACAGTTACTGGTGGAGCACTGCATAAGAGAATGGGTATTTTGTGTGGATCTAAGCAACTCTTGAAGTATTTTTTTAAATTCTTTTCATTAGGCTAGAAGAAGCCAGCTTTAAGGTCATGTCACTGGCATTAAAAGATGCACATTACACGTCAGCAACTACAGCATTTACTTCATGTGAGCACAGCAAGAGACTTGAAAACACAGTTTATTTTGCAGAGAGACTGAATTAATCCTTCAATTGCTGTCCCATGGCACAGAACTGCCAATTTTGCCATACTATATAGCCTTTGCAGTGAAGTGAAAGTCGCTCAGTCATGTCCAACTCTTTGCAACCCCATGGACTATACAGTCCATGGAATTTTCCAGGTCAGAATACTGGAGTGGGTAGCCGTTTCCTTCTCCAGGGGATCTTCCCAACCCAGAGATCAAACCCAGGTTTCCCACATTGCAGGCAAATTCTCTGCCAGCTGAGCCATAAGGGAAGCCCAAGAATATGGGAGTGGGTAGCCTATCCCTTCTCCAACGGATCTTCCTGGTCCAGGAATCAAACTGGGGTCTCCTGCATTGCAGGCGGATTCTTTACCAACTGAGCTATCAGGGAAAACTTTACTTCTTATAATTACGTATTTTAACCTGTTAACATACTAGAGACAAATTAAGTAAAGAGAAGGAAAAAAGTGGGAACAAGAGGTCCTCCTGTGTGCTCCCTTCTTGGGGTGGGTGTCCTCAATGGGGCTTTACAGAGGAAGAATGTAAAACCTTTACATTACAGAGGAAATATCCAACCTGAATCGTGGGGACTAGGAACTTCTCAAACACAGGGGTTTTCCCTCTTCCATTTTAATGGAATGGAAGCTTCCCAGATGGCACACTGGTAAAGAATCCACCTGCCAATGCAGGAGATTCAAGAGATGCGAGTTCGATCGCTGGGTGAGGAAGGTCCCCTGGAGTAGAAAATGGCAACCCACTTCAGTATTCTTGTCTAGGAAATCCCATGGACTGAGGAGCCTGGTGGGCTGTAGTCCAGGGGGTTACAGAGTCAGACATGACTGAGCACACACACGCACACCTTCTAACAGAACTGCAAGCACCTTCTGATGTTATTTTTATATTTCTCCAGCAACGACCACTTTGTCCCTATCTGCTTTTCACCACCTTCCCCTCCTGGTTTCTCTGTAAACGAGTGGGACTGACCCTTCAATTTTGCTGGCTGCTGATGGAGCCTAAACTGAGTTTTCCATGTTTGTTCAAATGGTTTCCCATCATTTTGAGAAGAAAGAAAAACAGAGCTGGATGACCAGTACTAGGGGAGGGTAGTATGGCAGAGTGGAACTGCCCATCGGAGGAGCCAGACTGCCCTTGGTTCCAATCCCAGGACCAAGGCATGTCAGCCCATGGGTCCTGGCAAATCATGTGGCCCTGTGCACCTTAGTCCTCTCTGTGAAATGGGGATGATGTCCCTCTCATGGGGTTGCTTGGCATAGGGTAGGTATTTGACAAATGTTGGTTATACTTCACTAAACCTTAACCCCCCAGTTCTATTCATACTCAGGAGAAATTAGTGACATTGGAGCAAAGGAAGGTTTTGTTTATTTTTTAATATCCCTGCTAACATTCTCCATTTCTTACACAGAAGCCAAATCTCAAATACATGTCTTCTCCCCACCCTCACCCCACCTGCCCTGCCATGTCAATGCCAGATCACTAGGTAAGCCCAGGAATCTCAAGGAGAACCAGCCTCCTCATCTGGGCTGGGTGGAGGCTCACAAGCGAATCCTGATGGGCTCCCTGGAGGAGGAGGACCACTGCCTCTCTGGGGAGGAGGAAGGAGCACCCAGAAAGCCACAGGTGTTCTTCGAGGTCTTTTCTTCCTATTCCATTCCCCAATTTCTCCCTACCAGGCAGGCACAAGGTGGTGACCTGGACGCCGGTTCCCTGAAGAAACACCCAGGTCAAGGTTCAAGCCTGTTGCAGGCGGCAGGAGGAAGGGAGAGGACTGACTGTGTCATAGGCTGTCATACTCTCTGTTAAAGGATTTCTAGCTCTAGGACTATCTCGAACTCATTCTATCCCGGTGAATGAGTCACTTAACCGGAAACGGTGTAAACACAGGTGTTAATACTGGCCTAAGAAGCCCTGGCTCTCCGAGCTTGGAGGAAGACCAGCTCTTCCTACAACAACCCTTGCCTTCCACTTCCAGAAAACTGAAGTTCAAGGGGTTACACCAGGTGCCTGAGGCCTCAGTCGAGGGACTGAGGACTCCCAGTCAGGCTGGGTGGTGCGTCAGCCTCCTTCTACCCGCAACAAGTCATTGACAATTTCAGGGCCCACGCAACTTTCGGGACGCGTCTGGGTTCCTGATTTCATCATTCCCCTGCGCACCCCCAGATCTGGGGCTGTACCCTCCACCGCCTCTCCCTCGTCCTCTCCGGGTCTCGCAGAGCAGGCTGGACGAAGGGATGCAGGACACCTACATACCTACGCGCACGTTATGGGAAAGGGAAGGCTGCAGACACCGAAACTCGTCCCTGCAGAGCCCCGCGGGGCCATCCTTGGAGAAGGGTGCAAAGGGGCGCTCGCTCCCGGGTCGGACGGCGCCAAGTCTCGGGCTGGGGGCGGAGCCTCCGTCGGGAGCCGGAGGGAGGGGCGGGGCGGGGATCGCCAGGAGGCGTCGGGGGCCGGGGAGCGAGCCCGCCGGCTGGGGGCGCGGGGCGGCGGCCCGGACCGCGGAGGTGCGGCGGGGCCCGGCGGGCGGCGCCACCGGAGGCGGGAGGGGGCGGAGCCGCGCTCGCAGCTGCCACCCGGCCGCCGGGCCCGGGCAGAAGACGCCGCCCGCGGCTGGGCACGCACCGCGCGCACACTCTCCAAACAATGCTCCGAGGCGCCCAGCAGGGCGCCTGGCGGCTCGGAGACCCGCGGCGAGGCCGGGGGAGCGCGGCCCCGAGGTGAGCCCGCGGCGCCTTCTCCCAAGTCGGCCTCTTTTTTTGTCTGGCAAACGTGGCCGCAGAGGGGAGCTCCGGGGGAGCGCGGCGATTGTGGAGCAGGCGACCCCCGTCGGCGTCCCCCGGGGGTGACAGGCGGTCGCTGGAGGAGGGTGGAGCGTTCGGACCGCGTGCGCCCTGGGTCGCGCCCGAGGTGGAAGCGCCGAGCCCGCGCTGGGGGGTGGAGGGGTGGGGGGAAAGGACCGGGGAGCCAGAGGTATGTTTTCGATTCATTCGAGAATCGCGCTCTTTCGGAAGGGGAAACTTTCCTCGAGTTCCGGCAGCGGAACCGACTGCTCTGGTCTCACTGGTCTGGCTGCTGGACTTGGGGCAGGAGACCGGAGCGCTTTGGGGATTGCTATTGTGGAGACTGCCGTTCCGCGGCTGCAGGATTGTCACAGGAACAGAGAGGGAGAGACCGCTCGGCGGCTCGGATCGGGACCCCGGGCGTGATGCTTTGGGACGCCAGGTTAGTAGCTGCCTCTTAGGCAGCCCGCAGTTGGATGCCAGCCTGGGGGTCTCCGGGGGGAACTAGACGATACCTTCTTCCTGAGCGGTGGCGGAGCCCTCTGAGAGGCTACCGTGGGCACGTTGTTAACCTTTGCTTGTGTTGCCTCCTCCCCCGCCACAGACACACAAAATAGAATCACTCTCACACACACACACACACACACACACAGAAAATAGAATCTGTCCACTTTCCGGTCCTCAGTGAGAACGCGAGGAGGCAGGGCCGGCTGACTGTGTATTTCTCTCAGGTGAAGCTCAGCCAGCGAGCACATGGCTTTGCAGAGCCCACAGCAAAGCCCAAAGGTCTAGGAGGGAGGAGTTTTGCAGGGCATCCAGCCCAGAGTCAGGTTTGGAAGGCGCTATTGATCACTGGCCTGAAAAACCCCTTCCCCTTTTGAGCCGGAAATTTGACAGGAAGCACTGGGGAATTCTGCGGTTATTTCGCTATCTTGGGGTCTTGTGGAATGCGGGTATCTTCCTTACTGGTTTAGATTGTAGTGGGTCTAACCCACAAAAACCACATTCCTGCTGCTGAGATTAGATTACATAGCGCTGGAGAAGGAAAAAAGAAAATAAAAAGTTGGGTGAGTAGCATGGTGCGTGTGGGTGGTGGGGGGAGGCAGGAGGTAAGGCCGTTACTTACTCCTTTGTGCCTGGGCAACCCCTGTCAATGGAGTGTTGAAATCCAGACAAAGTTCCATAAATATACCTCTTTTGCATTCATTTAATTGTAACTAAATGTATTTAATTGTAAAAAATAGATAAATTTTTTTTTAGATGACTGTTTTCTGGAATTCTCTCACTTCAGGGTAAGGCATGAGCAACTTTCAGTGCAAGTGTGAAGGGCATTTGGAGCCCAGAGATTTGATTTTGTGGATCTGGTCACCATTGTTTGGATTCTTTTTCCTGTGATGTGGGGGTGTATCTGACAGCTTTGGTCTTGCACGTTTTAGCCACAACTTTGGTGCAGAAGTTTGCAGAGGCAAAGATATTTTATCATGACTTGGATCAGAAAGAATGCTGAGATCTTTTTCTAATCTTACACTGCTGCCTCCCACTGAAATGGGGGAATTTGCATAATTCTGAGGGCTGCCTGCCCTTGGAGGTAAGGAATGTGGGCTGGGAAGGTGCCATTCCCAGGCGGTGGAGAGCTGGCACCGCGAGGCAGGCAACGCTCATGCTTGGTGAGCGCCACTTGAGTTTTTCCACTGTCTTTTGACTTAAAATAAATAGATAGTTCCAAGCCCAGAACCTCTCCAGACAGAAAAGATCTTTTCTGGCTTGATGTAGTGATAAATTCTGTTTGCTGTGACTGAGGAACCAGTTTTAACAGGATGTGTAGTGAGTCAGTGATGGTAAGGAGCCCAAGGCTTCATTTCATTCTGTACCCATCTTCATTCTTTTTCCCTGAAAAACGTTTTCCAGTCTCTGAGGGGTTGGCGTGGTGAAAGTTGTACCCACCGTCGGAGAATTTCAGAGCTGAGGATGGGAGTGAGGAGGGTGTTCAGGAACTGGTGAGGGGTTCTGAAGGAAGCTTCCTGAATGTTGGTAATCCAACCAGAAGTCCCAGGGCTCGAGTGGGCCATCTGCTCACAGGAGGGGACCTCTGGCACCAAGCAACCATGACACGTTTGGGTCGGTTATCTGAGCAGGAAATGATGTATGGCCACCCCACATGGCTTTCTTTGCCCCACCTCTGTGGATGCCTCACTCCTCAGACAGCCCAGCCCTGTGAGGAGCTGCAGGAAGGAGGTGAGCCCACTCAGACCCGATTCCCAAGCTCTCTCCCTCCATCCTGTCTGGCGTGCGGAAGCCTCTGCCTGCAGTAGAGGGGGCCAGGATTCCCAGGGAAGGACCTCTCCCCACCTCAGGGCAAGGGTATGGAGCTTTGCCTTATTGAACAACAAAATACCTCCTCTACTTTTTCCTCTTTCCAAAATCTTCCCTGGCGTGGGATTGTGAGAGAAAGAAAGACCCTTGCTTTCATCCTCTGCTTGTTGAAGCTTAGTGACCTCTTCTGGGGAACTTGGCAAGGAACAAACCTGCCACTTGGGTATATTTATAGGAGGAGAAGAACCCAACTTGTAATCATCTTGATGCAGAAGAACCTAACAATGGTCACGAAAGACAGATACTTGTTTTTATTTCAGAGAGTTCATTTAGCTTAAAGATACAGTGGGCTTCCTGGTTAGTTTTGGAGGGAAAAAGAGGCCCAATGTAGCTTCAGCTCTCATTGAATAGATACCCCAGTCTGCGAGTGTGGGAGACCAGAAAGAGAGCTCTTCCCATAGAGATTCTGGAATGATCTTTGGGGCTCCTGGCTCATTCCACCTGGTTAGTCTTGTTGATGGTAGGGAGAGCAGCAACCTCAGAGCCAGTTCTCACGGGAGGAAAGGGGAAAGCAGACCCTGGGGCCAAACCCTCTCTATTTAATGAGTCTATTCACTGTAGATTCTTCAGGATGATTTTCTCCTGAACACTGTTTAAGTGAGGAAAGGAGAGGAAAAAGCAGCAAACAGATAATGGCAAGCGACTCAGTGTAACATGTGAGGTGATGACATGAGGGGCTGCCAGCAAAGTTGGCTTCTCTCTGAGGAACCCCTGAGCACTCTGCGCCTGTGGACATGCTTCAGTTTATGTTCTTGGGTTTGTTTTCCCATCTGTAAAATGGACGTGACAGCTACCTGACGGGTCTTATTCGGGTGAACTGGTTAAAGTCTGCAATCCTTCGAGTTTTCTCCCCTCAGTGGTGAATTTACTGAGTGAATTCTGTGGTGCAGACTCTCCGCCTTCAGTTTTACTCTCAGAGGAATTAAACTCTTTCAGCAAGCTGACTGCCTCCCCTCCAGGGTTCTCAGTCGTGTTGTTGTTCAGTCGTGTCCTACTCTTTGCGACCCCATGGACTGCAGCACACCAGACTTCCCTGTCCATCACCAACTCCCGGAATTTGCTCAAACTCAGGTCCATTGAGTTGGTGAGGTGATGCCATCCAACCATCTCATCCTCTGTCATCCCCTTCTCTTCCTGCCTTCAATCTTTCCCAGCATCAGGGTCTTTTCCAGTGTCGACTCTTTGTGTCAGGTAGCCCAAGTATTGGAGCTTCAGCTTCAGCATCAGTCCATCCAAAGAATATTCAGGACTGATTTCCTTTAGGATTCCTTAGGGTTCTCATAGGGAAAATCATTGTGAGCAATGACTCTTCTAGTACAGTCTACTGTACAACTACTTCTAGTAAGTCTATCCAGACCTAGACCACAGGGCTGACAGGACCATGAATCTCTCTTTCTGTTTCCCCCAGGCCTGAAGCTCTAGGTCTACTGATCTCACTAAGCCCTGGGCTGAATAAGGCATATTAAGTAAAGGGGTTGGAGAATTCCCAAGATGTCAGACCTCCCAACCAGGACCCCCAGGGGAGCAGCTGGGACCACACCCCTCCACTTTCTCACCCCTTCTGTCTCCACCTCCTCACAAGTATGTGTTGCAGTGTTGATCTCAGAGCCCAGGCTTGCCTCCCCTTTCATATCATTCTCGGTTAAAAACTGTGGCTTATTTTCCAGAAGCCACGATTTCTACCTGCTGTCCTGTTTGGAAGTTCTCATTTCTCTGGGGCCAAGTCCCAGGCTCTAGACCCCATAGCAGCAGGGGATGCACAGATCAGTCACAAGCTTCTCATCTGCAGCCCTGTGTGATTTCTTCCAGTGAACTGCCCCCAGAACTTGCAGGTGCTCAGGATTTTAGGGGACTGAAGTATCTTTTACACTCTATACTCATGCACCAGGGGCTTCCCTGGTGGCTTAAGTGGTATAGAATCTTCCTGCAGTGTGGGAGACCCGGGTTCAATCCCTGGGTCAGGAAGATCCCCTGGAGAAGAAAATGGCACCCCACTCTAGTATTCTTGTCTAAAGAATCCCATGGACAGAGGAGCCTGGTGGGCTACAGTCCATGGAGTCACAAAGAGTTAGACACAGCTGAGCAACTCACACACCCACACCCACACATGCAACAGAGCTGTGTTTAGATTTTACATCTTTTTAAGGCCACCCCACTAGAAAGCCTCATGACAAGTGGGTGAGGGCCTTGGAATAAATAGAATAGTCATCTTCACCTCTTTTCTTCTTCCCCTTCTGCTCTGCAGTCATATCATCAGACTCTAATTGATCATGCCCCATCTTCCCCAGGGGCTCAGCGGTTGAAGAATCCGCCTGCAATGCAGGAGACCCAAGAGATGGGCATTTGATCCCTGGGTGGAGAAGATCCCTTGGAATAGGAAGTGGCAACCCACCCCAGTATTCTTGCCTGAAAAATCCCTTGCAGGCTACAGTTTATGGGGTCGCAAAGAGTTGGACAGGACTGAGCATACACTAAGGGATCCTCTGGCAGGGGAGATCTCTGACCAGGCAAGTGTTCTGCTTTTCCAGGAAGCTGCTCAGTGAGCCCTTTCCACCTTCCTGGAGACCACACCAGCAAGCCGAGTGCAAGATGAACCAGCACCCCATCTGCTGCTCAAGATGCTCGAGACCATTCCACTGAACCCCGAGAGCCCGAAGATGTCTGCGTGCAGCGACTTTGTGGAGCACATCTGGAAGCCCGGGTCCTGCAAAAACTGCTTCTGCCTGCGCAGCGACCATCAACTGGTGCCTGGCCGCCCCCAGCCCCGAGTTGGCTGCCTGCCCCCTCCGCCTCGCCTGCACCCCAGGCCGGAGAGCGACCGCCCGGAAGATGACGGCCTGAGCGGTTCGCCCTACTCCAAGCCCACCATTGCCGTGAAGCCCACCATGATGAGCTCTGAGGCCTCCGATGGGTGGACAGAGGCCGGCGTGAGTGCCGACGTCGCACAGGTGAGGCTGACTCAGCCCCATGGTATTTTTACAGGGGCTGCTCCTGTTGTAAGGCCGCGGTGACTGGCGGGCAGCCAGGGCGAGCTGTCCCGGCAGGACTCCTGTGGGATGGCTTCCCGGGCAGCTCGCCCTAGCCTGCTCCTTCCTGACTGCTGCCCTATCTTCTCTCTGTGCCCTCCTTTCTCTCAGTCCCTTCAGGCCAAGAACCATGAATGCGGTCCCTCCAAGTTTATTTGGAGATTGTATCAGGACACAGCCACTTAAATGAAGCATTTTTCTAAAAAGTTTAAAAAAAATTTTTCTTTAGAGATCATCTTAAATATATACAAAACTAGAAAGAATTGCTTAACAAACCGCATGCATCCACCACTCTGCCTCAAGAGCTTGAATAGTCATCAACTCATAATCACTCTCCTTCCATCTTTATCCCTGCCCCTACTCTCCTTTCCCTTCCTTTCCCCTAAAGCAAACCCCAGATATTGCATCATGATTGTACCTCCTTAAAAAATGAAGTCTTTATACAAAATATCATTATCACACTTAAAAATATCAGCAGTAGTTCCATGATATCATCCAATTCCCAGCCAGTGTTCATATTTCCAATTTGGAAGCTTGGATTTTTCCACCTTTGATCTGGGATTACTAAAGACAATTACATCCTTAGAGAGTAGACCATTCTGCTCATCCCCTACCCAACTCCCCCACCCCCTACCCCGCCATTGACCCTGACCAAGGTCTAATTATTTAGAGGGTGAAGCCTGCTGCCCCTAGACATGTCTTCTAAGAAGCTGCATGTCTAAAACATATTCTTAGGACTTCTTGTAACCTCTTTACCTGTTCTAGTTTTCTTAAACTATCACGGTGAGTAGGTCAGGAAGGCTTTGTGAGCTTATGTGAAATCAAAAGTCAGTTTTAAATCAAGGGAGGCTTGAATGAAGCAAGCCACCTCCTGGGGTTGCTCTCAGCTTCAAGTCCCCTGCAAAGCTGCTCCATTTTCCAGAAGCTGGTTACACTCATTCCCCAGGCCTTTCTCGGCACCTTCAACCTTCACAGATGTAAACCAGGAACTCTTTCTAGTTTGGATCATCTTGGAAAGGAGCCAGAGGCCGGCCCTGCCTTGAGGCTTCTTTGAAAGTCGGGGTAGGGGAGATTTTAGAGGGGAAGGAGGAGGGGACTGTGATTTCAGTGATGGGAATGACTAGCCTACATCACTGTCTCAGGCTCAACTAGTCCAGCCACTTAATGCAGGTTTGGGCTGAGGTCACTGCCTGTCACTGGGAGGATTGTGGCTCAGAGTGAGTGATGCAAGGGAACCAGGGCCCAGCTCAGAAGGCGCCCCTCACCCTCCTGCCCTCTAACCCCACCCCCAACCCAAGGTGTTTTTAAAAGCCTTATGACTTTGTTTTCTTCCTGCTGTGAAACCAGTTATCAAAAGACTAATGAACACTAAGCAAAAATAAAAACTCCAAACTCTTATTTTCAAAGCCCATGGGAGAATTCACCTCATCTAGCAGTTTCAAGGGAAAAGGCAAAAATTAGCATTTTTCCCCTCAGCCAAAAGAGTAACAGACATGGGCGGGAATTGCAGTGTCTGGGAAGACTGCCGGCTCCAGGGGAGCCCGGTGATGATGAGAAGGCCATGGGGAGATCAGAGGGTAGGCAGGCAGCCTGGCTCCTTAACTGTGGCTCGGAAGACGGTTTCCAGTGTCATGGCCCTGCCCTCTCACTTTCTCTCTCTTCCTTTTTTCTCTGGCAAGGTCTAATGTAAGTCTTTTAACCTTCGGGCTGTGTAGGTCATCTGGAGACGAGCCCCCGGCAAGCTCCCCCTCCCAAAGCAGGAAGACGGGCCAGTAGTTTATCTGGGCAGCTTTCGAGGCGTCCAGAAGCCTGCCGGGCCCTCGGGTCCCACAGACGGGGGTCACCCCCGCAGCCCCCCTGCCTATGCCATGGTCGGCCTGCATAGCCTAGAGCCCCGGGGGGACCGGAGTGCCGCCTTCCACCCGGTGAGCTTCCCCGACGAGAAGCTTGGACGAGACGATAAACCAGTGATCCCCTACCAAGAGCTAAACTCCCCGCAGGAGAGCTTCCGGCAGAAGCTGGCCGCCTTCTCTGGGATGACTTCCGGCTGCCTCAAGGGCCTGGGGCCCTACCCGTCTGCTCAGCCCATGCGGGAGTCCCTGCCCTCGGAGGATGACAGCGATCAAAGGTGCTCACCCTCGGGGGACAGCGAAGGGGGAGAATACTGCTCCATCCTGGACTGCTGCCCCGGGAGCCCAGGCGCGGAGGACGCCGCCCGAGCCGGCGGTTCCCGACACAGACAGGGCGGCAGGGACTGCTCGGCAGCCTGCTGGGAGCCGCGGGTGTGTGCCAGGCCACCTGAGGAGGAGAAGCGGGCTTTGAGTTTTCCCAGGGACTGCTGCAGCCAGGGCCCGACCGAGAGCCCGCCCCGCCTGGGCCCCAAAAAGCAGTCCCTCGCTTCAGAGGCTGCCAGCTCTTCGGATGGCCTCTCCTGTGGGAGCGCCAATAGCCGCGCCAGCAGTCCCCTGGCCCCCCATCCTGAGAGCGATTACTGCTCCCTCAGGAAGGAGCCTGGGCTGGGGAAGCAGCAGGACTCCGGCTGCCACGGCGTGGCCTCCAGCAGGCGCCTTGGGCAGACTGGGGAGACCCAGCCCCCCGCCCACTCCAGGGAGGCTGCTCAGTCTGAACCCATCTATGCTGAGAGTACCAAGAGGAAGAAGGCCGTTCCAGTGCCTTCCAGGCCACAGGCCAAGGCAGAACAGGGGGCAGGCACTCCGGGCCAGGCCCAGGTGCGGACAGTTAACACCTGGGCTCAGAAAGCCGCATCTGGCTGGGGCCAGGTCAGGGAAGGCCCGGATGCGGCCCCCCAGATGGCGGCCACCATCACAGTCATGGCCGCCCACCCAGAAGAGGACCACCGGACAATCTACCTGAGCAGCCCAGACTCCTCTGTGGGGGTGCAGTGGCCACGCGGGCCCCCGAGCCAGCAGGCTCCTGAGGCAGGCGGAGAGGAGCCTTCAGCTGGGCAGGGGCTCGGCTCCAGGGAGAGCCGGCATCGCAGTGCCAGCGAGACCACGGCTAAGGGGAGACCTGCCATCCCCCCCAAGATGTCCAGGAGCAGCCCTGGAGGGTCCCCGGTATCCCCCTCCGCCTACCCACTGTCCGACCTCAGTGAAGGGAACTCAGGCACCCCTGGGCCCCAGCCTCCATCCAAGGGCCCCGCTGACCCCGCTTCTTCCTGCCGGGCCAATGGCATCCCCTCCAGTGACTCTGCCAGGGGCCCCCCGCCTGCCACCAGTACGTCAGCCTTGGAGCAGAGGCGGCCCCGGCCCCAGGCCGGTGCCTGGAGTCGCCAGTGCCGGATTGAGGAGGAGGATGAGGTGGAGCAGGACTTGCTGAGTCAAAGTTGGGGGAGAGAGGTGGAAAATGGCCCCTTGGACCCGGCCAGCTCCTCCGCCTGGCACCATCTTCGCCCCACAGATGGCTCCTCTGGGCAGAACAGCAAAGCTGGGACTGGGATGAGCAAGTCGGCCTCATTTGCCTTTGAGTTCCCCAAGGACAGAAGCGGGATTGAGACGTTCTCTCCTCCTCCGCCACCTCCAAAGTCACGGTAAGTATGACTGTGTGTGCATGCAGCTTGGTGTCGGGGTGGGCCTGGAGTGGGTGTTCGTCCGGCAAGACGGCGTCTTCCAGAAACCAAGGTCTTTGCTGCCTGCACCAAGACATCAGGCCAAGGTTTGGGGCCTGTAGGCACGTGTGCCTTGGTGTGAATTTCTCCTCGGCGCTCAGCACACAAACCTAGGAGCAGTGCCCTGCTTGGGATTGGCTGTTGGGAAGGTGTCTTTCTGAGAAGCACTGAGAGGCTGTCACTCTTGGCTGGTACCCATCCTCTTATCATTGGGTGTCCTTGTTTTCTCCATTTCTCTGAAGTGTCTTCAGCAGGCTTCCCCCCACCCAAATCCTGAAGTTCCTGATTTATTTAAACATGCAGAAGAAGGCTCCAGGAGGCTATGCTGCAGAATCTTGTGAGGCAAAGAGATGGGCAGGCAAAGGAGCAATGCCAGTGTGCTCCATAAATTGTAACCATGATGGTGATTAGACTTTGGGGGCAAAAGCAGGTTGTAGGAGGCACTGCACATGTTTTCGAACTCTCAGATGTGGGTTTTTAAAGAAAAAAAAACACACACACATATATATATATATAGTTTCACGGTAGCACGCTGAAACTCACAGCTTTCTCACTGTTTTCTCCTGCCAGTTAAAAGTTCCTCTCAAAGGCCTGAGAAAAATAAATCCTTTTTCTTTTTTTGAAGTATTGAGTTGTGCATGGAATTTAGATTCTGAGGTGGGGAGGGGGAAGGTGGGGGATGGCCCTCAATTAGAGCAAAACCGATTCCTCTCAGGGAAAGGAACAGCCTGCTGTTTTTCAAAAGATGACAGCCCTTCCGAACATTTTGTTTAGTCGTGTCATCTCCAGTGGTTCTGTTTCAGCTCATGTGCCTCCAGGTTGATGTCAGAAGCAGGGGATTGACCACAGAGGGAAGCAGCTGTGACACTTGACTTTGAACATCAAGGCGTCTCAGGCTGCGATGCGTCCTAACGTGGGCTTTTTCTGGGACCACTGCTTTGTTCTGGTGTTGAGTTGGCCTCCTGCCATGCGTAGTAGATAGCCATCCTCCAGCTCTTTGGAGGAGCACAGACTCTGGCTACGGTTTTTGCTCACTGACTGAATGGGGGGTTCCTCAGCTCAGAAGAGCTCCCACTTTATACAGCACTTACTATGGGCCAGGCATGGAGCTAAGGGACTTAGACATATTAACTCATTTGATGCTCAGAGCAGATCTAGGAAGTAGGAATTACCATCCCCAATTACAGATGACAAAACAGAGAGAGAGCTGAGTAACCTGTGCCAGGGTGACACGGCATACTTGGCAGGCTGCCTCCATATTATGTGCTTCCAAACACCTTAGACACATCAGGAGGAGGAGTGGGCAGGGCATTCAGATAAAACATGGGCATCATGTCTGTCTGCCTCAGGCCTGGAGGGCTTAGTGGGAAGCACGGGCTTTGGAGCCAGAAAACTGAGTTCATGTTGCGTCTGTCTCACCTACATGTTAAGTGATCTCGAGCAAGCTACTCACTGTGACAGAGCAACTTCAAGTTCCTCTCCAAAATGGGCTAATAATAACAATACATTTGTAACATCCTGTTGTTGAAAGGCTCAAATGGATGAACAGAATCTAATGCAGAGATTAATTCTGTAGATAAAAGCCACCCCGAGTTGTCAACAGTAGCAGGGGTACCCCCACCTTATAGAAGTGGGACTGGCCTGATCCGAGGAACACCACCTGAGCCTTGGAGAAGGAACTAAAACTTTCTTGGGTAAGAATCACAGGGTTTGGAATAATACCAGTCAACATAGCAATGTGACTCAAGTAGAATCTTTCGTTAGCATCTAGGGTGAGATCAGAGTTTTGAAGGCCAGTTTGTTAAAAAGCGAAACCATTGGATTATATACAATTCACACCAGGTGGGAATCTCAGAGGTTCTAGGTGCCAGCACTTTAAAAAAAAGAAAAGTTTTTATTTTCAGGACTTTGGGGAGAAAAATCTAGGAAATAAAATTAACTAACTTAAGAGAACACAGAAAAAAAGGAAAGAGCATCTGGTACTATTTAAAATAAATTGAACTAGTGTATATATATATATTCATTTGGGGAAGATTTTTCAAGCATTACCAGGATTCTCTTTTGAATCATCGCACATCTCCCATGAGGATATAAGAGGGCAGGCCCAGGACCATAAGTTCAGTTCAGTCACTCAGTTGTATCCAACTCTTTGCGACCCCATGGACTGTAGCATGCCAGGCCTCCCTGTCTGTCACCAACTACCGGAGTTCACTCAAACTCATGCCCATTGAGTCGGTGATGCCATCCAACCATTTCATCCTCTGTCGTCCCCTTCTCCTCCTGCGTTCAATCTTTCCCAGCATCAGGGTCTTTTCAAATGAGTCAGCTGTTCGCATCAGGTGGCCAAAAGTATTGGAATTTCAGGTTCAGCATCAGTCCTTCCAATGAATATTCAGGACTGATTTCCTTTAGAATGGACTGGTTGGATCTCCTTGCAGTCCAAGGGACTCTCAAGAGTCTTCTCCAACACCACAGTTCAAAAGCATCAATTCTTCATCGCTCAGCTTTCTTTGTAGTCCAGCTCTCACATCCATACCATAAACTGACATACCATAAACTGACTTTTGATTCTGGAACTTGGTACTGTACTTACTGAGGTGGGTGCCAGGAACCCACAGCCTTCAAACCTAGTCAGTCTGGGTGACGGCAAATCAGAGTATTGACCAGAGTATAGCCCATGGTTGATCCAGCACCACTCGTGGCTGTGACAGGCTCATGTCAGTTTTCCAAGATGGTAAAATGTTGGAAGGTCTTTGAGCAACATCCAAGGTTAACTTCTTCACATGGGTCATCTGTTCAATGGGTTTTATTTCTACGGCTCAACCTCACCTATGAACAAAGATAACAACTGTCATGATGGGTATGAGGTCCACTCAGGACTCCAGAGAGAGGGGCTGTTCCATACAGGGTAGTGTTACTTTTTACTAACAGGCACTTAAGCAGGTAAGTAAGTGCTTTCTCGGGCCACTATAGAACAAAGAAATCATATGCTGGCTTTCCTATGGTCCCATTTTACAAAACTGACCAACTTGGAGGGGGAAAAAAATAGATGTTGAGAGTGACCTGGCTTTCCTGTGGTCTCGTTTTGAATGTTTGGCAGTAGCTTTTCTGTTTTCTGAGATACTGTCCTCTGCAAACTCCCATCAGGGTTCCTGAGAAAACTCTTGCTGTAATACCATGTAGGATGAAGATTCTCAATACTCATTTAATGCCTGAAAGCCATGTAGAGGTGTTCAAGTACATGTTCAGCCTTCCTCCCAGGCAGGTGTGGAGGTCTGGGTCCTTTACCTGCTGCTGCCAAGGCAGCCTTCTACCTGTGTAAGCTCACACCTCCTCAACCTGACCAATCCCACTGAGTCTCTAGATCACCCCTGCTCCAATTTAGTGCAGGCTTAGAAGGTAAGGAGCAACAAATACTGCTGGTTAGAAAACAAAAACCCACAGGAAAGAGGTGTGCACTTCTTAGTTTAAATGTCACGTTCGAGACAAGGCAGTTCAATGAGAGCAGCCAATGCCTGGGGGAGTAATAAAATCAAATTTATTTCTGCCTTTTATTTCCTCACAGATGCAAACCTGGTTTTAAATGACTTATGGCTTTTCAGTGACAAGGTCAGTTAAGGGAAAATCATCTGATTAGTGCCAAACAGGCATTTCACAAAGAAACCCCAAAATAGGAATTAGGCTGGTAGACCTGAACTCAGAGGTGGAATTAGAAGACAACGGGTGAATGAGAACTAAGACAGGTTTATATGGTTTTAGTTTCCAGATGATCTGGCCCCAGATGAGACTAATCAAAAAGAAAGAAACATTTTCCCAAGAAAGTGAGGGATGACTTTGTTTTAAAGTTATCACTCATGCTTATAATTTTAACCCAATACTTACACTAAGTTCTCCTCCTCCTCTGCAAGGATTCTGGGGAGTAGAGGTTGAGTCTGTCCTACGCTTTTGTTCTTTCTTAATTCTTATCCTTCTCACTTGGCTTCTCAGCAGACAGGTGGTGATGGTGTCAGAGATGGAGGTCTTTTCTGCACACGAAAGTGGCCACATTGCTCCCCAGAGGAACCAAAAGAACTTATTGTATAATCTCTCAATCACACGCTCTCTTAGCATGACTTTGAGGATTGGAATTGGATAAGTGAAATGGGTCACTGTCTCTAGATCCTATATCCAATCTGATTAAATCTCTAGGGGCTTCCCTGGCAGTCCAGTGGTTAAGATTTCCCCTTCCAAAGCAGGGGGTGCAGGTTCGATCCCTGGTCAGGGCGCTAAGATCCCATATGCCTTGTGGCCAAAAAGCCAAAACATTAAACAGAAGCAATACTGTAACAAATTCAATAAAGACTTTAAAAATGGGCCACATCAAAAAAAAAACCCAAAACTTTCAAATGCCTTATTCTTGAGGCACCTCTTACTGTAGTGGATTGTGACGGGATGGCAACAATTGACCAGGAAATCCCACAATGTTCATGTAAAACATGCTTTTCTCAGTGGCGTTTTGAAAATCACAGTTTGTATCAGAAAGCATTATACACGCTTCAGGAATCTTCTCTATGTTTACCTTTTTGACAAAACTGAAATAAGTCTGCTGGTGATCGAGTTGGTTTGGTAAAGACTGAATACCAGGCATACTTCAGGGGAGAAACCACGGCCCCCCCCACCCCCCGCCACATACACACACACAGTTTGGCAAACAAAGCACACATATCAACAGCACAGTTTTATATCCTGCTTCGTGCCAGGAAATGTATAGTTGGCCTCTTCCCATGAGTTTGTGGATAGAATCTGACGTGGGACATCTAGTGATACTGAAGCAGGGAGAACTAGCATTGATTCCTATCTTAGTCTGTAATTTTTTTTTTAAATCACTAAGTGGAACAGTAGCATATATAAAATATTTATAGCATTCTCTCCATTTTTGAGAAGGCATCCGTGGTGAAGGCTTAGGGATTAGACATTCTTTTCATCAGATATCTACTAATTGCCTACTTTCTGTGCAAGGTGCTAAAAAAAGCCAGTTACTGGAGTCCCACCCTTTAAGGCCCCTGAGGGTTGACTTGGTAGGAATTAAATCAGCCGATGTGCAAAAGGACGGCCAAAAGTTCACTCCTGCTTTGATTGCTTTTGTTGAGACTGGTTATCACAGCATCTGGATTCTCACTGAATTTCTTGTTCTGCCCAGTAAAGCCAAGGTAAGCTCAGCTTGGTGTTCAGGAGTAGTGAAATAACAATCTTTCCTTTAAGGTCTTTTGACCTAATACAAATCACACTTAGTACAGGCATGTAGATACCCATCTATTTAAAAAAAAAAAAAAAAAGATGTTCCTTGAAGGTAAAAGACATGCTTAGCCATCTATAATTTCAGAATATCCTGTTTAATGCCTGGCATATGTAGATGCTCAAGAAACTTTTATTCAGTTGACAGTAGTAGGCAGAGGCCATACCCTATTTATTTCATTTTGGCCAGAAGCACCTAATTCTATGTTTTACACATGAAGAAATACTGAGAAAGGAGCAAGTAGCATCATTAAATACTTACATCAAGGTGTCTTTCTGATACCCAAGTTTCAGATTGCCCCTGTGCTCTGTTCTTCCCTCTCTTTTGGCAGTTAACACAGTGTTTTGAATTAAACTCCATTCATAAGTCATATCTTTCTAAGAGCTTGTAAACTCTTGAGAGTACAGGAAACATTTTATATACTTTCTTTGACTTTTCCATAGGATGCCTTAAGACAGTAGGTATTCAATAAAAGATTATTGAATTAGAGGGGGATAAAGGCCAGAAGGAACTACAAATCTTGGCCTTATTTTCCACTGGACACCCCATTATAATTCTGTGGCTTGAGTTAAAGAAACTGAAGTTAATAATTATTAATGCTATTAATGCTTCAAGGTGGGCAAACACTATGAGAGCACAATGCAGCCTTTCATGGATTAATTACTCTCCAACGATTGTACATTGCCTTTTTTTTTTTTTTTTTTAAAGCCAAGCAGGTGTTTGGAGCCCAGCCCTCTCTTGCCACAAGAATGTTCTTTTCAGGCAGTAATCACCTAAGGACTTTTCTCCCCACCCATAAATTGCAAGGAATTCTAGGGTGTGGTTTCATTTTTCTGAGAATAGATTTTCCATGATTTCTGAAATGGGTTGGGAGATACAGGCATGGGCCGCATGATCAAGCCCCCTCTTCCATCACGTAATCAAAAGCACTTTGTTCCTAGAATAGCCAGCCTACCTTTGAGGTGTGGAACTCACCAATTGCTGAGACATTATCTCTATTTGTAGTGCAGGAAAGTTGCTGTTTGATTATCATCGATGTGCCCACAAGAAGACTTGCATTTCCCTTTACCAGGGTAGATAGACCAACTTCAAAGAATCATTAGCAACCATTTCTCCAACGAATACTTTTCCCTTTAAGAGCAGTGTCTTCAGCCTCTGTGCTAAAATCGCTCACTTGTTTCTTTCTACTGGCTTTTGGGCAGATCCCTAAAAATGTGGGCATTAAGGGTATTTGTTCTGTCCCCATACAGCTCTCCGCTTCCATCAGCTTTTGTCTGGTTCTCTGGACATTTATTCTCTGTACTTTTCTAACAGGCAGACTTATGTAAACAAGTGTTCTTCGCTGGGGGAAAAGGGGAACTTCTTTAAAGCAGATTAAAGACTGCTTTAAAAAAAAACAAAAAACCCTTCCCTTCTTACTCAGATACTTTACTCTCCAGTTAATTTTAGTATCTATCTCTACCAGATGATCCCTGTGACTTCCTGGCAGTTTGGTTTTAGCCATTTCATGCCCATTTATACATGTGCTATAAAAAATTTTCCCAAAGTTTAAAACTTGTCTTTTAGGCAAATGATTGGCAGTGTTTCCACTGTATGTCCCTTCACAATGGCTCCTGATTCCAGGAGCTCCGTAGACAGTCAAAATGAATGAAAATTCACATACCCTGGATAAAGACAAGAATAGTTGAGATAAATTGACGCATTAAGTAGTAATAAGACTTTGAAGATTAGGAAGAAAGGGAAGAAGAATCTTTGGAATTTTAAAATCAGTCATAGTGGGGAGGTCACTTAAAATAATCCTTATGAATGTGTGATCAAAAGGAGGGTTTTGTGACTGCATGTTCTTGCAACACCAGGGCAATTAGGTTGCATCCTCCACACCAGCTACAATCAGTTGGAGTAGCATTCTGGAGTTTCACATGGAAAGCTGAGAGAGCTGGCCATACTCCATCAATACTGTCTGCAGGTTATGGGAGGGAGAGCAGTATACAGCCACAGGTGCCAGCTGTTCGCCAGTGCAGCTTAAAAATCTAGAATTCACCATCAGTGATTGCAAAATCATTGGGGATCAATAACTGTTTCCTATCAGATGGTAAAGAATCTGCCTACAATGCAGGAGACCCAGGTTTGATACCTGGGTTGGGGAAGATCCCCTGGAGAAGGAAATGGCAACCTGCTCTAATATTCTTGCCTGGGAAATCCCATGGACAGAGGGGCCTGGTGGGCTACAATCCATGGGGTCACAAAGAGTCGGACATGACTGAGCAACTTAACACTTCACTGTACTAATTTGAAAGTTCCACACCTGGGAGAGGATCTGTGGTCTGTCTAGCCCATTGTAGCCCTAAGCGAAGTGTTTGCAGAAGAGGGTCTTCTGATTACAACTTCCATTTTGTACCAAATGTTTTATTTCCTCTTAATGAGTGATTATGAATATTTTCTGACTTTTAATGAGTGACTATGAATATTTCGTGAATTATAATGAGTGATTATGACTATTCCATGAATTTTTGGAAGTTTGTATTTTAGTAAACAACAGTTACCATTAATTCTAGTATCCAATATATAATGTATTATTTCTCTTTAAAGACCTTGAATTTATGTTTTCATTCCTTAAATCATGTTAAACAAGAAATGTTAGCCTCACCCTCTTTTAACTTTTAGCATTGACTTTCTGTGCCCCAGATGGTTGGGGTAAGGGAGTTGAGGCAGGAGGTATATGTCAAAATCTTTTGGAGGAGTTTGAAATTGGAAATATTAAATATGTTCGTCTAGTCAAGGCTATGGTTTTTCCTGTGGTCATGTATGGATGTGAGAGTTGAACTGTGAAGAAGGCTGAGCACCGAAGAATTGATGCTTTTGAACTGTGGTGTTGGAGAAGACTCTTGAGAGTTCCTTGGACTGCAAGGAGATCCAACCAGTCCATTCTGAAGGAGATCAGCCCTGGGATTTCTTTGGAAGGAGAGATGCTGAAGCTGAAACTCCAGTACTTTGGCCACCTCATGTGAAGAGTTGACTCATTGGAAAAGACTCTGATGCTGGGAGGGATTGGGGGCAAGAGGAGAAGGGGACGACAGAGGATGAGATGGCTGGATGGCATCACTGACTTGATGGACGTGAGTCTGAGTGAACTTTGGGAGTTGGTGATGGACAGGGAGGCCTGGCGTGCTGTGATTCATGGGGTCGCAAAGAGTCAGACATGACTGAGCGACTGATCTGATCTGAATATTATATATATAATATTAATATTTATATAAATTAATATTAAATATTATGATATAAATTTATATTTTAGAAATTGAAAACTATTGTTTTCATAATTACTTACATATAATTTTTCCAAGTCTTTTTGACTGGTGGTAAGTGAGGTCATCTTTTTTCATGAAAATATTCAACATGAGGATAGAACATGTCTCCCTAGGAGAAAGTAGAAGAAAACCCAGACAGGAATATTTGCTGATCTGTTATATTTGCTTGGTGACTTCCCTTTAGATCTTTCAAAATACCTCCTTGATATTTGTGTCTTCTCCAGAGCTTGACACAGGGAATTGTCTGCACAGTAAATAGTAAATCCTAAATCCAGCCCCTCAATCCTTTTCCTTTGCCTCCTTCAGTGTTGATCTGCCCTTCCTCCTGCTTGTGATAGTCATTTAATCACTAATTGTTGAGGTCTAGGTGTAAGGGAAGCTATAATGAATTACCCAGGAAAATAAAATATAAGAATACGCTGGGCCCTCTCCATTCCTGAGTGATGCCTTCAAGTAAAACTCAGTGAAGATCAGTACAATATTGTTTGTAGGAGCTGGGAGTTGGAGCAAACCCAGACTTACTTGAGAGGTGAAGATAGTGGCTACGAACACCAAATAATGGGATGAAAGGTTAGAATAGCTGCTTTGGAGAATGGGAGGTCCCGTGAAACGATGGCCCAGGAGCCACAAGAGCTAGCTGTCAGGAAGTTAGTTCATTGTGGTACCAGTCGGCATGGTTGTGTGCTTTCCTAGAGAAGCACTGGGTTACCTAGTGCAGGAGTCAGATGGGAGATGTTTGTTTCATCTTTGGGTCTCTTTAAAATATGAAAGTGAAATCTCTAGCCTATCTATTAGAAAATATGTAGGTATTTTCTATCCAGGTAGCAAGATACTGGATTTGCTGGAGGCTGCTGAAGTCTTCTGTCTGTCTGTCCCCATCCATCCATCCATCCTCCCATCTTTCTGTATAACTAGTACTTTCTTTGTACCTGGTGCTGTTTTTAGCACTTATTAAATATTAAGTCATCAACTCCTCCTAACCACTACCCCCCTCCTGCCCCCAATGAGGTAAGTAGTAGTATTATCTCCATTTTGTGCATGGGATGCCCCAGGGCCCATGCTCTTAAGAGTGAAACTCATCTGGGCAGCTTTTCAAATGTTTTTATTGCTGTTGTTCCCAAAGGTTCCGGAGATTTCTTCCACACTATGCTGACCTGTGGGCAGGGCAGCTGGTGGGAGGGCCCCGTCTGTGAATTGTAGTTGTTCAGTCTTTACTTTCCATTGGTCATTCATGGCCTTCTTTTCACCTCTTCCCATCTGCCCCTGTGTGAACAGATGATCAAGCTCTTGAACATGTAGCGTTTCTTCCTTAACAGGCCAAGAGTTGGAGACTCATTGTTCTTAGGTGATGAGATTGGAGATGCAGGTGTAGTGGACCAGGTGATGGGGTGCAGCCGCCGAGTCCTTCTGCACCCTCTTACCTGCCTCCATAGCTGGTCTCCTGTCCTCAGCCTGGGTGTAAACCTTCCCACGCTAGGGAGTTGCTGCCTTCCTCTCTTCTGCACCAGAAATTCTTTGGGAAAGGACATAGCCATGCAGACTGGGGGCCACAAATAAGAGACTTGATTTTCTGAGACAGGAAAGGTCATCTTTTAAAGCCATTTGTATCTCTCAGTGCCAAAGTATATCTGTGTATAGTTAGGACAAATGGCTGCAAATTTCCAACTGACCAATTGAAGCGTTTTTATCCCTTTTTATACCAGCTAACTAGTAACCTACAGATGTGTATGTAGGTGCAGGTGAGCGTACATGCATACGCGTACCGCTGTCTTTAAAAATAAGCATGGCTTTATTCCTGTTTTTAAATGGTTTCCACTGAATGCAAAGTGCTTTCGTTTTGGGGTTAAACCAAAGGCTTTTTTCAACTTGAGGTGCCCCAGCAGTCACCAGTGCATTAACTGCAAATGCAAATTAAAAAGCCTGCACAGTGGGGACCCTAAAGGTCATCTGACTCAGAATGAAACTGATTTCCTATCTTTATATGTGCTAATAAGTCAGCGGGGAAGCCTGCCGCCAGAGCAGACTGGATCCATTAGTTCCTTCATTTGGCACTTAGACACTTTGCAGAATAACTCCCATAGCATCTTCATCAAAGAGCACTAAGGATAAAAACAATAAAAACCTTTCCAGCTTAGCTATCTAACTTTCTCATCCCATCTCTTGAAAAAAAAATATTTTTTCAACTATAATACTGTTAGATTGTATAAATTCAGGATATTTGGGAACTGTGGTATTTTATGGTAGATATGAAAAAGCCTCAGCTGTTGAGTCCAGCTTCCTGGAGGGCTGTTGTTTACTCAGCGTTCCTGCCTTTTGCAAGTTTTGCTGGGCAAGTGTAGCCGGGCAAGTGTGATTCTTTTCTTAAAGGAAACATTTATCCTCCTAGATGCCTCCCAGTTATTGAAACAGAGGCAGATAAACTTAATCAAGAAGTATTTAATAATGACTCTGTGTTCCAGCATGTCCTGACTAGGACACAGCTCCTCAAAACAGTTTATAATTGTGGTGGTAACAAGCCTGTTTCACATGAAACAGAATCATCTAACCAGGATTATAACCAAATGCTCAGTGATGTGAATCAGACTCAGTTTGGTATGAATTCCAGAGGGCACAGACCAGTCAGAGGAGACTGAGATGGCTTGGGAAGGGTTTGTAGGTAAGTGATGCTGCTGCTGCTAGGTCTTGGGTATGGAAAAGGTTTGAAAGGGAGAGAGAATGTTTCCCTCTCTGCCAAGATGGGGCAGGGACAGGAATGCAGGGTGCTTTGGGGACAATGAGAGACTTGCCCCACCAGAGCAGAGTATATATGAGCAGAAGTAGTGGATATTGATTAACCAAAATGGTGATAATTTTTTTTCCAAACAGAATGCTAGGCATGTGTTCTAATGTATACACGGTGCGGGGGTGGGGTGAGGGGGATATTTGAAATCAAAGACAATCTGGAGGTGTGTTTCTGTAACCATGCGAGACCAGAGCTGATTCGGTATGGCGGCAGAGGTCAAGAATACTTGCACAAGCTCTGCGTAGGGTTCTTGAAGGTTGACCATCATTATGAGAGAAAGATTTTGGAGAGATTTTGAGTCAGAATGACCAAGGCTGCAGATGTTTTCTGACGACCATGGCTCGAGGCCTCTGCATACTTTTTTAGAGGAGATTGATCAGTATTTATCTACCAGGTTGTAGAAGCAAGGATGGTGCCACCTCTCTTTGCTGTTGTATCCACAAAACCTGGCACAGAGCAGGCAGTCAGTATTTATTTACTGGAAAATCTGAGAATGGTATTCAAAAAGGACAGGATTGGGGAATGCACTGCTGGTCATACAGGCATAAGATAAATAAAAATGGGGTGCTTGTATTCACGAAGCTAACCCAGTGTTTCAGCTCCAATCATTGAATGATTTTGACTTTAGGATCTGGCCAAATAGTGGAGAATGAAATAGGGTGAAATTGAGTGTATTTGAGAGGGTGTTTGAATGGCTTCTGATGATGCAGCCCAACAGGACAATTGGAGATTGAAAGCCGCAGGTCACAGAGGCAGAGCCGTCCCTATTTTCCTGTGCTTTCACAGGAAGTGCATTTTATAGAAAAGTCAGAGAGGAACTGAGGGGAAACGGAGAGCTCTGAGCTGGTGAATTCACAGCAGGCTGACAGGGCACACTCGGCCGCCTTTGAAGCTGACCCTTCATCCTCAGGGCTGCTCCGCAGGACCCTGCCGTCACCAGCCCAGCCCATCCCTGGGCTCTGGGAGGCCATGCGGGTGATCACAGCACCGAGGGCTGGACTCTGGGATGGTAAGAGGCTCTCATTCTTTGATTAAGGCATGACTTGATTTAGTTGCACCTAAGCCAGTTTGTTTTCCCTTCTTGGTAAGTTAAACAAGGTATCGAGTTTTTCGAACATGTTCATGCTTTCTGAGCTACCTGAAAGGGCTTCCCCAAAACATTAGACATAGCAGTGACTTGATTCATCCGAAGACTGGGTGGTATAATTGTGTACACGGGTCTGGAGAACTAGGGTAAAACTGCACACTGGTGCTGTGCGACTTTTCTTACCTTCCGCTCCAGAGGCAAAAATTTCTCAACCAAACCGATGTGAACTAACCCAGACTCAGAGCTGTGAGAATGAACGTTTGCCTTGGTCACACTTTCAGTTGTGCTGCGTATGAGGATTCTAGCCGCCGTGTCTGAGAGACAGTCTCTGCCCCCACTGGGGTCTGGTATCTGTTCAGAATTTTGGGCATTCTGAAAACTCGGGAGTATTTTTAGACTTGGTTTTTTTTTTTTTTTCCTATGAATGAGGAAGTCTGGCAGATGGCTCTTCCGGCTGGATTATTAGTATTTTTTGCAGCTTTCTACCAATACGGTAGGGAGAAAACTCTGGCAAGGCTTCTTTCTCTAAGGACAATGAGGGGAAAAGCCATTCTGCAAACACTGGGCAGCTGCTGCAGGGCTCAGATCTCTAAGGACGCTGTGCCACTGGCTGCGTATCTCACACTGCTCTCCTGTGACCATGTCTAATCACGGGGGGAGGTAGGGAAGGAAGTCTGAGCAAGAACAAGTCATTTATCACAGCGCAGAGCAATGACATCTGTGCAGGCAGTGCTCTCACTGCAGCTGATAAGAGTGTTATTCGCCACCCAGAGAGGAAAGACTAGAGCATGTGGCTTTGGCCTCATGAAGCCACTTCCTTAAGTCACATGACATCAGAGTTCATCACATAGACGGTTTGCACCAGTTTTATGAAAGACAAGTCAAACTATCATTAATGAAGGAAAAGAGCCTTTAAAGAGAATAAGTATAGTCTGGCTGAATATTGCTGAGTGCCCTCGGATTCTCATCCAGCCTTGCATCTGATGGAACAATCTATTAGGGCCCAGAAAAGTTACCTTTGGAATCTTAAGCCTTTTGCAAGGATTCTTGAGAAATCTATTGCACACACAGACTGGAGACACAAAAACGATGGATTGTCTGTCCCTGCTTTGATGGCCAGCTTCCCCCTTTGCATTTTCAAGCCTGGTGTGGTTGTGTTTCTTCGATAATTGAAGTGGCCGTTCTCTAAGACAACAGATCATACAGGTTTCCAAGGTGGATGATATTTGATGCAGTTCATATGAAAGATTTTTTAAAAAGGCTACCCCTTTCCTCCTTATTTGCATCTAAGCATCTCAACTGCCTGTGGGGTTTTAGTTACTTGTCGGGAACCTGGACTTCTTGAGGGTTTTTTGGTAGAGAAACAGTAGTAAAATCCCCAGAAGCCTTGAAAATTGCACTTGTGGCTTGGATACTAAGATTTACCAAAGTCTACATTTGGAGGCTTCCCACTTCCCTACACACACACACACACACACAGAATTTATCCTACAGCCACTAGAATAGTCTGATTTTGTCTGCGTTCACTTGGTGGGGCTTTAAAACTGTGACTTCTCATATTAAGTAGATGTAGAAAAATTAACCCTCACAGTCTCAGATGAGTTGTTAGGACTGAAAAATAACTTTCATCCATGAGGCTTTTCTGTGGTGAAATCAACCCTCATAGAGCCTGTCTGTCCCACAAGGACTGATTGAAATCTCACTGGGTCATCTGTGTTCCTCGCCCTTCAGAGGCTCAGCAGCAGGTCAATAGAAGTGGCCATCCCTGGGCTTAGTCAGACCCTAGTGATTTCTTTCTTTCTAAGAATGTTCATTTCCAAGTTTTTCAAGCATGCAGTGAAGTTCAAAGAATGATTAAACTCACTTTCATGTGTCCAGGGGCTTCCATTGTGACTCAGCTGGTAAAGAATCCACGTCCAATGAGGGAGACCTGAGTTCGATCCCTGGCTTGGGAAGATCCCCTGCAAGAAGGGAAAGGCTTCCCACTCCAGTATTTTGGCCTGCAGAATTCCATGGACTGTATAGTCCATGGGGTTGCAGAGTCGGACACAACTGAGTAACTCACACACGCACGTGTCCAAGGTTTTTCAAATAGTTACCATTTTGTTCTCTGGGGTTTTTTTAAAGGAAATATTACAGATACAGTGGAATATCCTTCCCTATACAATTTCCATTTCAATTTCCCCTTGCTACCCAGAGTCATCACTGTCTTGAAGTTGAGTGTCATTTCCATTTTACCATGTAAATGTGGTAAAATGTGTAAAAAATACATAGAATCATAATGTGTTTTAAAATTGTATATAAATGGTGTCACACTTTAGCCTTTTGCAAGCTACTTATAATAGTCAGTGTTTTAAGAATTCTTTTCATACTAATACATTTAAATCAAGTTTATTTATTTTTTGAATGCTATATGGTACTCTGATACAAGACTATACCACAGTGTATCCATTCCTTTACTGATGGCCATTGGACTGGCTATGATTTTGTTTCTGCTGTTAGTAACACTGTGAACAGTCTTCCCCATGTATGAGTTTTTCTAAATCTGCCTTCCACAGTGCAGTAGCCACTAGCTAAAATGTGGGAGCCTAAATTGCAATGTGCTATAAATATAAAATACAAACCAGATTTTGAAGACTTAGAATAAAAAAACTATAAAATATCTCATTAATTTTATATTTGTTACATAGTGAAATGACAATATTTTATGTATTTTGTGAAGTAAAATACATTGTTAAAATTAATTTTACCTTTAATTTGGCTACTAATTTTTTTTAAATTATATATATATGTACATAACTTGCATTATGGTTCTATTGAACAAGACTGTTCTAGATCGGGAATCATCATCAACCACCCACAGGTCAGCCATCTATGTTGTGAATAAAGTTTTACTAGAAAACATGCCCATTTGTTTATGTATTGTCAGTGGCTCCTTCCCTGCTACAAAAGCAGAGCTGATACTTGCAACAGAGACTGTATGATCCATGAGGCTAAAATATTTACCATCGGGCCTTTAAGGAAAGGCTTGTCTATCCCTATTTTAGAGCGATGACTTTTAACCTTTTTATTTTTTTATTTATTTATTTTTTTTTTTAGAGAAAAAACAAAATGAATGATCTTGCATGGAACAATCAGTTTAGGAAACAGACTTTCACTGAGAATTTTCAAGTCTCCGTGTTATTTTTCTAGATTCTTATCTTTCTTTCTCTACCTATCTTGGTAATCATAACATTATCTTCCCTATTCTCTCTCTTTGCCTAAATTTCAGTGACTTTCATCAAGTTTCATGAGAATATCTTTTGTGATTTTGATTAGTGCTGCATGAACGCATAGATGATAGTACAAGAACAGGAATACTCTTTCTATTGGTTTAGCTTATTCATGATTGTGGTGTATAGCTTCACTTGTTTCAGGTCTTTTAAATGTTTTCCCTAAAATGTAATAGTTTTCTGAATTAAGTCATCACTTACCTAATAGATTTTAATGTATTTTATATGTTGTTATAATTTGTAAATGGTCTCTCTCTTTAAAAAATATATTTTTGACTGTTTCTTGCTAACATATGGAAATAAATGGACTTTTTAAGTTTATGTTAAATTCAATAAATTTATTAAATTTGTTGTTATTAATAATGCAATGCTTCTTTAGATTCCTTTGGTTCTTCTCAATTTTCCATCTGTCTTTAATCATTTCTTCGCTCCTTTCCTCATTCTCACCCTTCTTTCTAGTTCCATTGGCTAGAGGTTCAGCACAATCATGACCAGAAATAGTGGCGGACTTCATTTACTTACTTGTCAATTCTGTTTGACCCAGAGAGCTACAGGTAGTAGATAAGTGGTAGATGCTATGGAGGGTTAAAAAGTGTAAGATTAGGTCCTGCTATTAGAGGAGTTATTGGCATGCCAGGATATTTGCAAATCATTCTCCCAGCTGTTTCTGGACCAGGTTCTTCTTGACTGACCCACAGCTCAGTTCAGTTCAGTTTCTCAGTCGTGTCTGACTCTTTTTTTTTTTTTTTTTTTTTATGTTTTTTCTTATTTTTTTTTAGATTTTTCTACCAACCTCCCCATACCATCCCCCTGGGCCTTCCCGGCGCACCAGCCCCAAGCATCCAGCATCGTGCACTGAACCTGGACTGGCATCTCGTTTCATACATGACATTTCACATGTTTCAATGACATTCTCCCAAATCTTCCCACCCTCTCCCACAGAGTCCATAAGACTGTTCTATACATCAGTGTCTCTTTTGCTGTCTCGTACACAGGGTTATCGTTACCATCTTTCTAAATTTAGAAACTAAGTTTCTAAAATATATTTTAAGAATTATACTTAATACTGTGATCCAATACACACACACACACACACACACACACACACCTGAAACAAAAGTTTCACAAATACTTACTCTTTTCATTTTCTTTTTTTTTTTTTTCCTGGTCTATTCCGTTAAACTGCCTTGACTCACAAAATTGAGCTGGCCATTCATTCATTACCAGTCATTTAATATCTTTGTTCCCTTTGCATCTGACAACTGAACATTTTTCTTTCTTTTAATGCTTCACTTTATACTAAATAATCGTGTGTATGTTCTCACACATACCACATTTACTTTTTGTTTTGTTTTCTCTATTTATACACATTTCTTCTGGTGTTTTTCTGCATCAGCTCAGCAGCTGTGGTGCTGGAATTTCTCCCATGACAATTTTCTGAGCCTGTAGACCAGGAAACTGCAGGGCCACTCTGATGTGGTTGGATTGCCAGAGAGACCTAGCTTTTTTTTTCCCTGGATGAGGACTTGTCGTTATTCACAACTTCATATCTTGGCCTCATCTGCAAAACCGTTGTTGTTGGATCTGATGAGGATGGATAAAAATATTTTATGAAACTTTCTCTGACGATATTTTGCCAGAGGGTAAAATAAAGACAATCTACTACCATAGCACTTTCTAAGATTTGATATCCCCAAGGCCCCTAGAGTGACTTTGGGATGTAAAGAATATTATTACTTGTAACATTGCCATCACTGTCATATTTAGTTGTAATAGATTTAAAACTTTTAAAAGTGCAGTCCTAGAGGTGGGAGGTGGGGAGAGAAACATATTTCTGGAGAACATATTTCATGGGAGCAAACTTTCTCTAAACTTTTCTGTTAATGAACAAGAGTTTCCACTGCCTGTAAGGACCATACAGGGCTGGGCGATGCTGAACACAAAGAACAATCAATACATTCTTGGCTGTAAGGTCATATGCATTAAATAAGGCAGTTCTGATACCAAATCAATACTGTTTTGTGTATTTCCTACAGCAGATATTGAGATATAGATCCACCATGGTGGGAGAGAGTGTCATCAGGAGATATCAGCCCAGACAAATCTAGGTTACCACCAACAGGGAAAGGGCTGGATTGATTGTGGTCTTTCCCACTGTGTGGGGAAAATGTCAGGTCAGAGTGAATATTCATGTAGTCCTCGGAAAGAGGGAAATCAATCAGCTAAACCTTCTACTTAATAAGGGAACTGTTTTCTCCAAGGCGAGGTTCTTTTCTTGAACTTGATATTCCTGTCCCCAATGCGTCAGTCATTCTATCTTAGAGACACAATCAAAGATTTCATAGAAAGCCTAAGGGCAGATTCATTCCATAGTTTTGGTATAAGGTTTAATATGGTTCTATCTAAGCATTGCACTACAAGTCTAGTTAAAATTGAAATAATGTTTCCTTTAACTCCATGGAACAAGCTAGACCCTTTGAAGCTGTATCAAGAGAGTACCAGGCACAGGAGAAATCTTTTGTTTTTGGTCCACAGTTCACTTGTCCTGTGATCTTGCAAAACCTCCCCAATCTCTGTATATCTCTGTACGTTGGCTTGTATGATAATGTTCAATTTTTCTTTGTAGAGATGACACGTGGTATAGTAGCTGACATACATGTTTTGGCAGAGAGGGCCAGAGTATGAAGGCAGTTCCTCCCAAATCATGGTTTGGGGGCTTTGCCAAATTTAATAGACTCACTTGTCTTTAATCACACTCAAGAAATCACCTGCCATTCATGTGTATAAGGTTTCAGAAGAGCCCCTGTTCTGTCTTCCCCCAAATCATTTTTTCAGAACTTGCCAGCACTGGTCAGGCTTCAAGAGCATAGTAGGTTCATACTCCATTGGCTGGTTTTTTTGAACAGAGACAACATTAATTACTTTTATCGTTTGTTTCTACATTTTCTAGGCACCTTTTAAAAATGAACAAGAGCAGCTCTGATTTGGAGAAGGTGAGCCAGGGCTCTGCCGAGAGCCTCAGCCCGTCCTTCAGGGGCGTCCACGTCAGCTTCACCACGGGCTCCACGGACAGCCTGGCCTCCGACTCCAGGACCTGCAGCGATGGAGGTAACACACTTGGCCCTGATGGAGAGACATAGGTTCTCCTGAGCCTGGAGGGCCAGGCCTAGGTTAATTGCCAAGATTTGGAAGCTTTGAGCTAGACCTACTGTCTCAGTCCCACTTTCCCTACAAAATAGACTCTACCGAGGAGTTGGTTTGTTTTTTTTTTCTATAAGAGTTCTCTTTATTTTTATTTATTTATTTGTTTGGCTGCACTGCACAGCATATGCTATGCTGTGCTTAGTCACTCAGTCATGTCCAACTCTTTGCAACCCCATGGACTGTAGTCAACTAGGCTCCTCTGTCCATGGGGATTCTCCAGGCAAGAATACTGCAGTGGGTTGCCATGCCCTCCAGGGGATTTTCCCAACCCAGGGATCAAACCTATGTCTCCCACGTTGCAGGTGGATTCTTTACTGTCTGAGCCATCAGGGAAGTCCAAGAATACTGGAGTGGGTAGCCTGATCCAGGAATTGAACTGGGATCTCCTGCATTGCAGGTGGATTCTTTACCAGCTGAGCTACCAGGGAAGCCCACTGCATGGCACGTGGGATCTTAATTCCTTAACCAGAAATGGAACCCCCACCCCCACATTGGAAGGTGGCGTCTTAACCACTGGCCCACCAGAGAAATTCTTATTCCCTGTTGAATTTATGGCAAGGTATGGCCTTCACCCCATATCTCCCTCTCCAATCACACATAGTACATCCACACGGCAATACGGTGGGAGGTCAGAAGCATATCGAAAGACTCCTGACTCCTGGGTACTGAGTCATTATATATACAGGTCTGCACTTGATTTCTGTCCTCAGGATTGGTTCACAATGGCAATCCCAAGTTCCCTCTCCCTCCACCCTCTGTCTCTCCTCTTCTTTCACAGACGTGCATACACACATATGCACACACACTTCGATACACAGCAGGTGTTTGTATCAGTGTTTGTTGAATTAAAGCATGGAGGCTTCATTAGACCACCACCAATCCCAGAGCTTCTGGATAAAGCTCTGATGCTTCATATGTGGGTATGTCCTGATTGGGCTTCCCAGGTGGCACTAGTGGTAAAGAACCCACCTGCCAATGCAAGAGAAGCAAGAGGTGTGGGTTCAATCCCTAGGTTGGGAAGATCCCTTGGAGGAGGGCACAGCAACCCACTAACCCAAGTGTTCTTGCCTGGAGAATCTCATGGACAGAGGAGCCTGCCGGGCTGCAGTCCATAGGGTCGCGAAGAGTCGGAAGCAATTTATCACACATATACACATGTCCTGATTGGGTATACAGTTGCCTCCCCACCCCCCTACCCCCCCGCCCCCATGTCTGCAGGCTCTGAATTCACAGATTCGAACAGGTTCCCAAGGTTAAATCTTTGGTTAAATCGATGGATGCCGAACCTGCAGATACAGCAGGCTGACGGTACTCTGCTGCTGTTTTGTATAAGACACTTGAACATCTATGGATTTTGGTATCCCAGGGGATTCCTGGAACCAATTCCCCCAGGGAAAACGAGGGATGACTGTATTCCTAAAAAAAACTATTGCTTTCCTGTAGTTTTGATGGGTAGTATTAGAACCTTCAGCCTTTAACATTTGTGTGAGTGTGTGTGTGTGTTGACTCCTGTATTTCTCATCGACTTGCCCGAGCACGATAGGTTTGAACGTGTGCTATCATGACCCTCTCAGTCCTAAGGAAATATTTCTTCTCCGTAGGCATTTTTTGAGTAGAAAGTTCCAGTGTGAATTTATTGTCACCAACATTTTTCTATCTAAAAGATTAGTGCCACTCAGACAGAAGCATAGAAGTCAGTCTGTGGTGTGTTCTGATGGGAAATTTGTGATAGCTCTGACTTAAAAACAGGAAATATCTTAGCCTTGATTTGGGTAGGATGTGGCAAAAGAACATTTTCTTTCTCTGCAGGTTATCCTGGGTGTCTGTCTTTTTCCTTTCCCCCTTCAATTGTGCAGAAATTTCTACAAAGCACATTATTTTGTGGAGGGCTGGGCTGGGCACGTGAACCATTAGACCCTGTGCTGGTCCTCAGGGACCTGCTCTCTTGGGATTGTAAGTGATTCCGTGGGAGGGTCTTCCATCTGCCACCCACCGGCTCGTGTTGGTGAGAACTGGACTAAACTGCTCCAGCACTTTTGTTTTCAGAACCAGCAAATCATGACGTTTGCTCTCGGGCTCTTACCGTCTAGCCAGGAAGGTAAGATTAAAATTCCTGACCCGTGGGTGGATGGAGTAGGCAAGCAAATTGGGCTGCTCAGAGCAAGAGTGCTTATGAAAGCGTCCAGAGAGAGAGGAATCAGTGAGGGCTGGTGGAGGGTTCAGAGAAGGCTTCCTGAGGAGATGGGACTTCAGCTCTTGTGTCAAGAGTGGTTAAACTTGAGGAGGTAATGGGAGGAAGAGGGGGTTTTGCAGGTTAGGGAATCAATTCAGGAGAAAAAAAGGCACAAGGTTAGCGATGCACAGGGCAAAAGGGTGAGACCAGCCTGACACACTTCAGTGGAAGCGAATGAGGGGCACTAGTCTACGAGGTGGTGGGAGGCCGGGGGCTGGCTGGTGCAGAGCTCTCCAAACCAGTCTGTGGAGTTTGGAAATAGGGAGCCACTTGAGGGTTTATGAGTATGTTGCTGCTAAGTCACTTCAGTCATGTCCGACTCTGTGTGACCCCATAGACGCCAGCCCACCAGGGTCCCCCATCCCTGGGATTCTCCAGGCAAGAACCCTGGAGTGGGTTGCCATTTCCTTCTCCAATGCATGAAAGTGAAAAGTGAGAGGGAAGTCGCTCAGTATGTTGGTGATACCTAACTCAGACTTTTAGAATTAAGATGAACACTTGTCCATCTGACACGGAGATGACATTGTAAACCAGCTATGCTTTGATTTTTTTAAAAAGGATACATTTTCCTGGTTATCCTTTCACTGTGAGCTAGTCAATGGAAATGTCCCTCAAAATCTAGATTCCTGGAATAACAAAAAAGTATATATTGCATTGGCCAAAAAGTTCGTTCAAGTTTTTCTGTAACACGTTATGGAAAAACCTAAATAAACTTTTTGGCCAACCCAATAGCTTCTTAACCAGACTCTGGCTTGTCAGAGCAAACCAGTTTCTATCTGCTGCTCCTACGTATGGCTCTGTACCCAGAACCCTGCTTTGAAACTGGCAAGAGACCACAGGAATTCTCTCTCTTTTCTCCTTTTTAATGTCTTTTAAACATTAATCTGGAGACTATCCAGAACCGCCAGTCATGAAATGTAAGAAACCCTTCATTTAGCCACTCATCATTAGCCAAGGCAGCTGGCTTCAATCTGTTGTTGAACGGTGAGCTTTTCGTCCCATGGATCCTTACTCACTTTTACCTTGGAGCAGAAATACTTACCCATCGTGCCTTTTGTTACTATTTGGCATCTAGTGTTGAAGCTGAAACAGGGAACCAAGACAGGAGAGGTAGAATTAATTCAAGAATGTAGCATCGACTTCTTTAATATTATATATAAAATCAAAAGAGACCATTCGATTATTGATTTTTGTCAGTAAGAATTCACTCATGAAAATGACGCATTTTGTGGATTCTGAGTCTATGGTATGAGCAAGCCTGAGTGAGTTGAGGACAAAGTCATTCCAGGGCATGTAGCATAGTAGCAGTTTTTAGAAACCTC
Organism: Bos grunniens; assembly: GCF_055505025.1. Taxonomy (NCBI): domain Eukaryota; kingdom Metazoa; phylum Chordata; class Mammalia; order Artiodactyla; family Bovidae; genus Bos; species Bos grunniens. Next base: position 26,107,982 of record NC_141191.1, on the reverse strand, counting down.
CTGGAAACTCACCTGGGTTCATGGTGAAAATTAGTTTTCTTAGATCCAGGTTTTGTGCCCCACCCACTGCAAAAGTTTTTAATTTTATAAGAAAAATAAACATAATTGCAAGCGGTAACTTTGTTGCATTTTTAAAAAGCGAGTTTGTCTAAACTTGACAAAATATTTTGTATCAATGTTAATTCAGCTCTTTGTGCTTATGTCGCATTTCTTACTCCTCTGAGCACATCTGTTATCCCATTTGTCCATGTGGGCAGTTTCATTGAACAGTGGGTCAACTCGGTGAAAGGAAAAATCCATCTAAGCAGTTGTCAGGTTTATGCTTGGTTAGGGAGGGACAAACTGCATGTGTAAGGACAGATCTATGAACACTGCCAAGGGGAAGGTCATCTGGAGTGAATGGATGGATGGGGGTGGGAGGAATGGTCATCAGGAGACTCGTGTGCTTTTAAATGGTTACTTTTAAATATTGCAAACCTCATAATTGCATTAAGATCATTTTCCCTTTTGATGTAGGATAACATTTCAATTAAGAGTTCCACAGTTAAACAAACATCATGGATGCCAGGCTCCCATCTCCCATTGAACTGAAAATGTGGTCACAAGGGATAGACGAGAGGCCTAAGTAACCAGATAGTAGTGACTATAAACTCCCGTGAAGAAATATACCCAGGCAGTGTTTCTGTTCTGATTTTTGTCGCTGGCAAACCAGAGGCACAGAAAGTTCATTAACTATCTTGACAGTAGTGGGCTTGTATTTCTCAATAATAATGCTAAGAGGATTTTAAAAATATAGACATTAACGGAGTCACGATGTGCTTGGTTGCTCAGTTGTGTCAGACTCTGTGACCCCATGGACTGTAGACTGCCCAGCTCCTCTGTCCATGGGATTTCCCAGGCAAGAATACTGGAGGGAGTTGCCATTTCCTTCCCCAGGAGATCTTCCTGACCCAGGGATCTAACCTGGGTCTCCTGCATCTCATGCATTGGCAGGCAGATTCGTTACCACTGAGCCACCTGGGAAATCCCACACAACTATGGATTGAGTACAATTTTAGATGTTGAAGACACAGCAGGGACAGAAGTGCCACGTCCCTTCTTCTATAGAGCTCACATTCTGGTGAGGAGACACGGACAGTGAGGAAGATAAAGAACTCAGGTAGCCAGTGTGTCAGATGGCGATAAGTGCTACCGGGAAAAGTCAACCAGGAAGGGGGTGGGACGCACCTGTCAAGGGGAGACAGTAAGTCCACAAAGAGCAGACATCAGCCTGGCCCTCACTGAGCCCTTGCTCACCCACTCAGGCTCATACCTGAGCCTCTGTAAGAAGAAACAGTATTTTCAAAAAGGTGGTTCTGGGAGTTCCCTAGTGGTGTAGTAGTTAGGATTCTGGGCTTTGCTGTGGCCTGGGTTTAATCCCTGTTTCAGGGAACTGAGATCCTGCAAGCTACATGAAGCAAGCAAAAAAAAAAAAAAATGGTGGTCCTGAAAAAGATATCTAAAACTTCTGAGCCAAAAATAGTGTGTTTTCTGTTAATTAAGCAGGCTTGTTAGAATGCTTGATCCTAAATGGATGGGTTCAGTCTAATATATTCCATCCGTGTTTTGCTCTAACACTGTATCTCTCCTCCCAGCCCTCCATGGAGATAGACTGAGTCATGGGTTCTGTTCTGAAAGATCTATTACTAAAGATTGGAGAACTTATCCTAAAGAAAAGATAACCCATTTTTAAGTGTAAGTGTGGCCTGAGCCCTCACAATATCACCACACTTAAAGCTTCATCTTAGGTTAAGCTATTCTCTTTAAACTAAATTTAAAAACATGTTATTATTTCAGTAAAGTCCATACATGTCTATGATACAAATCTAAACAGTGGAGAAAGATATAAAATGAAAAGCCAGTCTTCAGACACTCCCATCCCAGCTCCCACCTGCACTTGGAACATTTTTTCTATATCATCCCACAAATTCATATCCATATTCCAAATATCATAAGCTTCAGTTCTACACATTTTTGTACTTACTGTATCTTGAAGTCCTTCAAGTCAGAACCTCTAGGTCAACCTCATTTGCTTTTCATGGTACATATTTTTTCATTGTCTGAATGAGTTAAACCCTCCTCTTGTCAATGCATATGTAGGTTCCTTTCATTACAAGTCTACAGTAGCATCCTGGGACATACACTGAGATAATTTGGTGAGCATATCTGTAAGATAACTTCTTAGAAGTGGAATTGATATGTCAAAACACATGTGCATTTTAAAATAGATGTTACCAAATTAACCTCCAAAAATGTCAATTTATGCTTCCATCAGCGGCATGCAAAAGTACCGTGAACATTTAATTTTACTGTTAATTTGGAAGCAAACCCTTAATGATTGTGTTATAATGGGAAAAATCATGACTCTGGAAGCACACACGGGCTGTAGACATGAAATAGTTTCCATGAGCCTGTTTTCCAGACAGACAGTGCTTCCCCATTTTGCGTGTCAGTGGCCTACTGACAGTTGATCACTGTTGATCACAGTGATCACAGTTGATCACGGTTTCTTGGGGTGCTTAAGCAGTCCAGAGAGACATCTCACAAATGCCGCATTTTCCATACAATTGTAAAATGCTAATAATGTGTTTCCATTTTCAGACCACGTTTGCCTTCTGGAAAAAGTAAGCATTCCTCTTGAAGGAATGCCATATGCCTTCCTTTAACAACAACAACAACAACAAAAATAGAGCTTAGTCTGTTTTGATTGTGGAACCAAACAAGAGCTTGTACAGTTTTCCTTTGGAGGAAAAAATTACTCTCTGTGAGTCTAAAACATACCCTCCACCCTGACCCTTAACATCTTCTGGGGGTCGGGGGAAGGGGTTTTGGCCAAAATCTGCAAGACTACCACTTCCTGTGTGATGCTGGCCTCCACCGATGGCTTCAGTTTTCTCACCTTGAACATGTAGGGATTGAAGCAGGCCATGGTGCGGACGAGGTTTCTCCATCTACTTTGTTCCCTCTGCCTTGCCTGTAGTAGGTGCTCAGGAAATACTGAGTGAATGAATGGATTAATATATACAGTTATTTCCAGCCAACCAGTCATTTCCTCTTAGCCTCATTTTAAAAAAAGATCCACAAAATGCTCAGTGTTTCGAACAAAAGAAAATTCCATTTACTTTCCTTTACAAGGTGGAGAACAGTCAGATGCCAAAGCTAAAGTTTGGAGCTGGGCTGGGGGGCTCTTAGCTGGGACCCTGCCATTCATCCCCACATTTGCTCCGGCCTCCCTGCTGTCAAGGTCTGTGCCATTCAGCCCTTTACATCCGCCGTCAGAGGGCAGAGCCAGGCGCCGAGGGAGCCACACGGGCTTATTTATACGTTTCAAAACTGGACTGACCACTTCCTCCTGAAGCCCAGCTCTCATTTTGGCTGTAGAGAACAATGAAAGTACCTATTAAAACCCAGCCAGAAGAGAGGACTCTATAATAAGAAAACCTCACAGTGCTGGGGTTGAACTTTTGGCCTGCGTTTCTGCATAGGAGTTAAGCTCTTTTTCCGGACGGTTGAAATCCTGGTTGCTCTTCTCTGCTTTCTCAATAGGATGGCACCAAATGAGTTCACCTTCCCGTCGGTTGTTCTAAGATCCCACCCCGCGCAGCATGTGATAGTCAGTTTCCTCCGGGGAAACACTTTTCTCTGAAGCACAGGCACTAAAGAGATGCGGATCTGTCCTGCTCTATGTCTAGCTACCGGCTTGATATGCAGAATTGAAAATTGAAAGGAAAAACTTAGGAAATGGGGATTATAGCTCTCTGGCCCTATTAGTACACAAAGTCATTTTTTAAAAAACTACCAATGATGTAACTGTGATGTAGGCAGACTTCCCAGGAAAGTATTTTCCATTCTTACCCTTTTTATACCCTTAATTGTAAGCCAGAATTTGGAAACAGAATGACCTAACACTGGCCTAAAACCCCAGGATATATTTGACTCTGTCTCGTGCACCCTTGGATCCAAGTCCTGAGAACATGGGCTGTTGGCCAAAGTGTTTCATGATTTTTTTAGGCACATTTTTCTAAACCAGTGGCTTGCCTGGGAGTTTGGAGACTATTTTAGGTGTCAAGGCATGTTTGTCCCCTCTTCTTTCTGGCTCTTCTAAATGCAGAGGGTGGCAGCTGCTGCACATAGCAAGAGTCTAGCCTCTGCAAGGTCACAGCCATGTTTCTGAGGAGGTGCCCCACAGAAGAGTCAAGAGCATGACAGAGCCAGAGAGGGCTTTCGGGGGCTCCCTGTGATTCCATAGAAGACGGCTACTGCCTATCTTGAGGTGGAGAAATCACAGTTTCATTGAGAAGCGTCACACATGGACATCTCTTTCTGAGAAGCCCTAAGAATATTAACAGCTGAGATGTTATTTATTTAGTCCTATGGTACCTGGGAGCCATCAGAGAGAATTACGGTCTTCTCATCAGTCATGGATCCATGTCTGAAGCGTGGATTAAGAATGCCTCAGGACAGAAGGTGGGGTGCCTGTTACCAACTACCAAATGTGTATGTAAAGGGCTTCCCAGGTGGAGGTGGTGATAAAGAACCCACCTGCCAATGCAGGAGATGTAGAGACACAGGTTTGATCCCTGGGTCGGGAAGATCCCCAGGAGGAGGGCATGGCATCCCACTCCAATATTCTTTCCTGGAGAATCCCGTGGATGGAGGAGCCTGGCAGGCTACAGACCATAGGGTCACAAAGAGTCAGACACGCCTGAAGGGAGTTAGCATGCACACACACACACACACACACACACATATATGTAATGCCCAGTTATACAGGGAAAGGGCACATTTCCAGTGAGCCTCACTTCACTGGATGAGGTCTGTGTCATGTAGTCCTGTCCATCCGCTGGGCAAGCGCCTGGCTGGGAGCCTCCCTGCTCAGTGCCATCATCTGACTGCTCGGTGCTTTAGGCAGTGCTTGTTGGGTGACAAACACTTAACATCTAAGAAATAAAGAAAAAGGAACCAGCCTACACACTAATCCTTGAAGCCACGCCTCCTTCTAATATCCAGTACTCCTGGCTAGAGGTTGCAGGATATAGATCTCATCAAAGCCACTGACTCACAGTTCCCACAAGAAAGCAAGGGAACACCTACAGAGCAAAGGAGAAAAAAATCACTTCCTTCCAACTGTTATTTTTTGTGCTAAAGCACAACCTCTTGGTTTTCTTTGGTAATCCAGGGTAAGAAGTGTCGCTGATTTTATATATATATATATATATATATATATATATTTTTTTTTTTTTTTTTTTTTTTAAGATTCCTGCTATTCTTAAAGACTGAAAAGTTTTCCAGCCACAGCATATGAGAGCTAGAGCTAGAGAACAGAGGAAGCCAGATAACCATCAGTATAGAGGTATTTTCTTTCAGGGGCAGCTTTGAGTCAGAATACACATGAGGAGCTGTTGAAAATGGAAAGAGTGGCTGAAATTGTAGACTATTAGTTTTGGAAGGGGCCTTTGTGGGGATGCAGTCTGGTCAGTTTTAAATGAGGAAACTCAGCTGAGTAAGATTGACAGCTGACATCTCTCTGTGCACCCTCAGGTCAGGGTAGAGGCAGAAAGGGATGTGGTGAGAGCCCTACAAGGAAGGCAAGACAAGCACACCAAATAAGAGGGTGGGTATAAGCATGAAGCTAAAAGAGGGGACTAGTCCACAAGATGATTTGTCACCGACCTCCCCGGCCAGTTGAACTGGGGAGCAGGAGTCATAGGCAGGGTGTCCCTGTTACTGGCTGTTGTTGTCCAGTCGCTTGACCCCATGGACTGACTGCAGCATGCCAGGCTTCCCTGTCCTTCACCATCTCCCAGAGTTTGCTCAAACTCATGTCCACTGAGTCGGTGATGCCATCCAACCATCTCATCCTCTGTCATCCCTTTCTTCTCCTGCCCTCAATCTTTCCCAGCACTGGGGTCTTTTCTAATGAGTTGGCTCTTCGCATCAGGTGGCCAAAGTATTAGAGTTTCACCCTCAGCATCCGTCCTTCCAGTGAACATCAGGGCTGATTGACTGGAATTCTGATCACACTCCACTCCTCCCCCACCCTTATCTTCTGAGTGTTGAAGATACTCTCTGCCTGAACCTGGTTCCCAGCTCCTGGGTGCAATGAGCTGCGTGTACTAATTCTGTCCTTCTGGGGGCTTCGCACTGGGCTTGCTCTGCTGTCGCTCACTGATGCTGGTCAGTGAGGCTGGGGCACGGATATCAACACCTGAGGACGTGGTCGTCCACCTTGCTGTCTCTTGCCTATGGAGAAGCATCTTAAGTAAGGAAACCACCCCCCACCCCGTGCCCTGCCCCATGTGGGATATGAGAGGCTTGGTGCCGGCCACTTCTGTCCCACTTCGGCTGGAGAAAGCAGAGAGACTCAGGCATGAACAGCTATCACATATGCGCAAGCAGCCCTACAAAGGCCTTGAGTGAAGTGACGCAGAACTAACAGTGGCCTTCCTGTGGGGCCTCTCTCCACGTGTCTCAGGCCTCTGGGTTTGTTGTGCATCCTCCATGCTAGTCGTCCTGCTGAGAGGAGAGGGGCTCAGAGAGGTAATGCGTGCCCTGCCCTTAGGAGGGGACATGCACAACTTTTCTGGCACCAGGGACTGGTTTCCTGCAGGACAGTTTTTCCACAGACTGTGGGTGGCTGGGGGTGAGATGGTTTGGGGATGATTCAAGCAAATTATAGTTATTGTGCACTTTATTATTATTACATCAGCTTCACCTCAGGTCATCAGCCATTAGATCCTGGAGGTTGGGGGCCTGCTGAAAATGATGGGTGCACATCATAACTGTCCCTTTCCTTAAATCTGAGACCCCTGTTTCTTTCACATTTTAACCTTCAGGAAAATAGCATGCATTTTACCACATATGGATAAAGTTAATGGGTTTCTTTTAATCCCTCTAAAAGCTTTTATTAAAATAGTGGGTACGTCTTTGAATCAGTTCTTAGAATGAAATAAATGAGTATTATTTCAGTTGGCACTTCCTTGTCTCCAATGTCAGTACCTTTTCTTAAATGTTTTTTTACTTGAACTCTTGTTTCACTGTGAGTTCTCCATTTCATGCAGTGATACAGAGATGAAGTCCAGTCTTCGCTCTATCTAGCCTGGCCATCCATCTCACCTTCTGTGATGTTTCTGGATGTACCTGTGCTCTGTGGAGACCTGGGGCAGTGACGGAACTTTCCCAGAATCATATCAGTATCCATGTGCACCACTCTGGGAACTCAGGGGTCTAGGAACCACTCACTTTTCTGCTGCTTCTTTTATAAAATCACCTTCCTTTGCCCTCTGGGCTTCCCTGGTGGCTCAGAGGTTAAAAAAAAAAAAAATCTGCCCACAATGGAGGAGACTCGTGTTCAATCCCTGGGTTGGGAAGATCCCCAGAGAAGAAAATGGCAACCCACTCCAGCATTCTTGCGTGGAAAATTCCATGGACAGAGGAGCCTGGTGGGCTACAGTCCATGGGGTCGTAAGAGATACACACAGCTTAATGACTAAACCACCACCACCATTGTTTGCCTTCTAAAATGTCTGTGGGCCTGCCCTGTCCCCCAGGCCATCAGTTTGTCAAAACTCATAGAATTATACACTAAAAAGGAGGCATTATATTGCAGCTAAACACTACCCTCTATAAACTGACTTTTTGAAAAAATCTAGCCAAGCCACACATGTTCACGTTTGTTGTTGCTGTTCCAACATTGTTTGCCACATATTAGAAGCAACCTAAGTAGCCATCCAGCGGGAGCTGGTTAAATAAATTATGATACTTGCATAAAATGATATAGTATGATCAGATCAGTCGCTCAGTCATGTCTGACTCTTTGCGACCCCATGAATCGCAGCACACCAGGCCTCCCGGTTCATCACCAACGCCCAGAGTTCACTCAGACTCACGTCCATCAAGTCAGTGATGCCATCCAGCCATCTCATCCTCTGTCGTCCCCTTCTCCTCCTGCCCCCAATCCCTCCCAGCATCAGAGTCTTTTCCAATGAGTCAACTCTTCGCATGAGGTGGCCAAAGTACTGGAGTTTCAGCTTTAGCATCTCTCCTTCCAAAGAAATCCCAGGGCTGATCTCCTTCAGAATGGACTGGTTGGATCTCCTTGCAGTCCAAGGGACTCTCAAGAGTCTTCTCCAACACCACAGTTCAAAAGCATCAATTCTTCAGCACTCAGCCTTCTTCACAGTCCAACTCTCACATCCATATATGACCACAGGAAAAACCATAGCCTTGACTAGATGGACCTTTGTTGGCAAAGTAATGTCTCTGCTTTTGAATATGCTATCTAGGTTGGTCATAACTTTCCTTCCAAGGAGTAAGCATCTTTTAAGTTCATGGCTGCAGTCATCATCTGTAGTGATTTTGGAGCCCCCCAAAATAAAGTCTGACGCTGTTTCCACTGTTTCCCCATCTATTTCCCATGAAGTGATGGGACCAGATGCCATGATCTTCGTTTTCTGAATGTTGAGCTTTAAGCTATGGGGCACCCGTTAAAAAGAATGAAATACACCTGGACATCATCTGATGCGGACTATCTCCAATCCGTAGTGTGGCAAATGAAGAAAAGGAATATTGAGATCAGTGGGCACCATTTGCTGTCCTTTGTGTAAACGTGTGTATGTTGCGTGTGTGTTTGTTTTGGTTGTTTGGCGGATCTGCAGAAGGATGCGTGAGAAATTGCCAGCAGTGGTGTCCTTTTGATTAGAGGGACTGGATGCTGAGGGACAGGATAGGAGGAAGACTCATTGGCATTGTATACCTTTTTTGCACTTTAATTTGTTCATATGCATATGTTGTCTCTTCAAGAAATAGATAAAAACAATATAAAATAAATTACTTTGATGGGGAAAAAAACCCACAGGACCCTGGAACTGAGCAGCATGGATTTCTAGCCTAGAATTTCTGTTTCTCTCTCTCAGGTCCGTCATCTGAGCCAGCTCACTCGCCCACCAACAGCAGGAAGAAGCTCTTTGCCCCCGTCCCCTTCCCTTCAGGCTCCACTGAGGATGTGTCCCCCGGCGACCCCCTGCAGCCCCCGCCTCTTCCCCAGAAGAAGCTCGTGAGTCGGGCGGCCTCTTCCCCCGATGGCTTCTTCTGGACCCAGGGCTCCCCCAAACCCAGAACAGCAAGTCCCAAGCTGAACCTCAGCCACTCGGAGACTAACGTCTGTGCCCATGAGGACTCCCACTTCAGCTACGCCTCAGGCCCTGGCGGCCGCCACCAGCACGTCTTCTCCGCTTCCGAGCCGCTGGAGAAAACTTCCAAAGGCAGTGGCCACCGCGGCCCTGTGCTGGGGCTGGGGGGCAGCAAAGGCCTGCAGGGCAAAGGGGTCTCCTCCGCCTCGTCCTCTCAGCTGAGCGTGTCCAGCCAGGCCTCGGCGGGCAGCACTCAGCTACAGCTCCACAGCCTCCTGAACAGCATCAGCAGCAAAGAGGGCACCTACGCCAAGCTGGGGGGGCTCTACGCCCAGTCCCTGGTCCGCCTTGTGGCCAGGTGCGAGGACCTCTTCATGGGTGGCCAGAAGAAGGAGCTGCACTTCAGCGAGAATAACTGGTCCCTGTTCAAGCTGACCTGTAACAAGCCCTGCTGTGACTCGGGGGATGCCATTTACTATTGCGCCACCTGCTCCGAGGACCCCGGCAGCACCTACGCCGTGAAGGTAGGTCTCACCCCCCCCCCGCCTCCCGCTCCCCTGCCGTGCAGCTGGCAGTCCTGACTGGCAGCCCTGTGGCTTGAGAAGTCCTGTGCCCTCGGCCACCTCCCAGAGGAGGGTCATTTCCTGGAAATATTCAGTGAGTTCACTCTGCCTGGCCCAGGATAGTGTGAGTTGTATGCACGGGTTCAGTGGAGGAAAGAGTGAGCTGAATGTGGTCAGCCTGGTCATCACGGGCAGCCCAGAGCCCGGGATCTGTACCCATCCAATGAAGGGATGTAAATTTGAACTCCTTGAAAGTCAAGGGGGTGGAGGTGCTTTTAGGAAGTTCTTTGCTTCTGCTGACCCAGTGGACCTGAGAAAATGATCTTTGAATCACCGCTCCGCTTCCATCCTGAACATTTTCTTGTGTTCAAGTGCATCAGTTACTGTCCCCTGCCTCCTGGGGCTGGACCTGGGGGCTCCTTCACTGTCAAGAGACAGCTGACCTCTCCATTTTGAGGAGGAACGAGCCTGGTGGGACAGGCTTTTAATCCTTCTTGCCCATGGCGTAGAAAGTGATGTGGCCCAAGGGGGCCACTTGGTACCAGGTCTGCTGCTGGATCAGAACTTCTGGATCAAGGGGTTTGGTTTTTTAGATTCATGATTGTGATGTGCAGCTTGGATTCTAAGACCTCCTGTAATAATGAAGAGTTAGCCAATTCTGAAGAACAGTGCAGAAAATTCGCATTCCCAGAGAACATTAGAAGGCAGTGTTGTTCATTTCATCTGAAATCTAAACCATAAGGAGGGACTTCCCTGGCAGTCCAGTGGTTAAGGCGTCACCTTCCATTGCAGGGGATGCTGGTTTGATCCCTGGTCAGGAAGCTGAGGTCCCACATGCCTCCCAACCAAAAAACCCCAAACAAACAGAAACAATATTGAAACCAAATCAGTAAAACCTTTAAAAGTGGTCCATATCAAAAAATAATAAGGAAACCAGCAGATAGACCTTGAGCCTGTTAAGGAAGAGAGTCCCAGTGTTCTCTGTGATTCTGCTGGAGCCTTGGCAGATCAGGGAGTATCTCTGTAGTGTGTGAAAAGGAAATTTCTTTTTAAATTTTTTTAACTTTTTTTTATATTGGAGCTCAATATTTTATGAAAAGGAAATTTGAAGAATTTCAAGTATTCAGAGTCTAGGGAACAGCAGCATCAATTTGCAGATGTGCCTGGCCTGATGATGGGGTGGAGGTGGGGTGCAGAGCATCCTCCTGCACGTGCCGCCGTTCCACTTCATTAGTGCTGGTTCTGGATGGAATAGTCATCTGAATCCTCTGGGTCCCCAGGAGGGGGAGCAGGCCCCTTCCCGAGCTGCCTGCCTGAGGCCGAGCTCATCCGTGTCTGGGATGCAGGAGCTTCGGTTGCAGGCTCGCACCTGCTCGGGCTCACGTTGGTTCCTCTGTTTGTGGGCTTTGCCTCCTGTGGCAGTGAGAGAATGAAGCCAGCTCGTGTAGCCCTGCTCTACGAATACAGGGTAGGAAAAAAAGCCTTTGTTACGTGTGCTGTCGAAGCTGTTTCATGCCTCAGTCAGCCAGAACTCCAGTAATTAGGGACCCGTGTTAAGTTGGCTGGGCCTTTTTTATTTCACAGACGTGACTTAGCCCAGATTTTCAACCACGAAGCAGGCCAAGGCACCAAAGTTTAAAGCGAGACTTGGCTCAATGAAACCTTTGAAATTGGAGCTGAACCAGTCTGTGTGAAGGTCTTGAGCCAAAACCTGAGCACAGACCCCTGAAAATGATCTTGCGGGATGGTGAGGGGAGGTGGGGGTGGAAGAGAAGCCTTTCACGCACCTCCTCTACCTTCACTCCTAATTTGACACTGTAGAATGATCTTGAGGGGCCCTGCCCAGGGCTCCCCCACTGGTTAACATGCACCCCGTCTTTTGTTTGAGGCAGTGAGGTCTTGCCAGAAGACCAGCTCACTGATTCTGAATCCCATCCAGGCCAGTTGTCATTTACTCTGCTCCTTCATTTACATCTCTGTGCAAACTGCCTGCACTCCCGAGGAGAGTTTTTGGTGGGCTCAAGCCTTTGATACCCTGGAGAAAAGGTTCCTTGGAAACGCATCCCAGGCCCGGCAGCTGCGCCCTCTGGGTTTGTATAATTACCTGCCAGCCACCTCTGGATTGCCTGGCTCCACCACCAGGTTACCGCCAGACCCACAAGAGCAGTCACCATAGCAACCTTTCCCGGTGGGTGCTCACCTGGGCTAGGCTTTGTGTTGAAAGCTACGTCTGTGTTGTATCTTTGAATGTTCCCAGTGGCCCTGTGAGGAGGGACACTGCCCTTGAGATACAGAGGAGAAACAGACTTTGAGATAAATACAGTCAATTCTCAATATTTGGGGATTTCATATTTGTGAATTTGGCGCTGAAATTTTTTTGTAACCCCAAATAATAAATACTTGGGGGGCTTTAGCGGTCATTGTGCACTGTGCATCTGCTCTGGCCATGTGCAGAGTTGGGGAGATCCGAGGTGGTCAACACGCAAATCCCTAGCTGAGGTGGTACACGGGGACTCTCCACCTTCTTTCTCAGCTCTCATACTGTAAACCAATGCTTCATCTTCACACTTTTTTTTTAAAGGGTGATTTCACCTTTTAAAACAGCCATGCCAAGCAATGAAGTCCTATCTCATGATCCTAAGGTCAGGAAGACTGTGATGCAGTTTTGAGAGGGTGTTAGATCAGCTTCTTTTCAGGCATGAGCTACACTGCTGTCAGCCTTAAGTCACTGTTAGCACAGTTGAGGTACTCAGCAGTATCTATGAATAAGGCGTCTTTAAACAGAAACACACATACAGCAGGGTTATCCATTGGCCAGCTGATGAACATCTTGTGACCGGAGATTTGTAAGAACTTCACGTTGTGTTTCCCCAGGAGCAGTGGTTCAGCATTCATGCGTTCAGTGTTTGTGACTACTTAATAGAACATAACGACCAACCGAAAAGAACAAGAATCAAGGGTAACTGGCCAATGTTTGCAGAGTTCATATTTAAACTAAGGTCCTTTTCACCCTAAAGCTCATACTCTTCACCTCCAGAACACTTCTCAGCTGTATAATCTTGGGCAAATAACTTAACATTTTAAAGTCTCAGCTTCCTGCCCTGTAGTAACATCTATCTCATGGAGTTGTTCAATGAGATTTAAAGAGACACTACAGGAAATATGCTTTATAGGCACCATATGAAAGTCATCTGGGTATGTTGTAGTTGAGAAGCTCTCACTTGTATCCATAGGTAGCACTGCAGACAGGCCCATACACAGTGGTTGTTGGGATTTATACACCAGACTGTGTTTTGAGGACCACCCCAGCCGACAATGTTCCGGAAAACTGCCATTTAAAAACCAAATATAGCTGGCTGGGCTCAGATAAGAAAGAACCTACAGCAGTGCCTTTTCGACATGTATCCTGAAACCACTTTTGTTAATGGAAGAGAAAACACTGTCTGGGATAAAATGAGCTTCCCTTTTATTTCTATTCTACTTTTCTAATAAGAGAGATCACTAAATTAATGTGTTCCCTCCCCCCGACCCCCCAACCCTCCAATTATCTTTTAAAAAGTTTTCTTAGTAGCTGAGCTCCTTTATGCCAGGTTTCATGCTGAGGTTTGTAGAGCTGCAATATAAATAAATCTCTTTGAAAAGGTACTTGCAGCAGAACTTCTAAAAACGTCACCTGTAAGCATTGTGGCGCTCCATAAACACCGCCGTGATCATTCAAGTATAGCCATGCAGCAGCCGGAAGGGTTATTTTGAGATTGTTTGATGGGTGATATTTTGTAGATGGGGCCAGATGCCTTTCTTCTCAGGATTACATACTGATCCTTACCCTTCTACACAGCACGGCTGGGGCTGCACCATCCCCTTTGCAGGGGAGTGCCCACAGACCATCTGCAGTCTCTTTCAGTATAATTAATTAGAGGGGATCAGGCCTGATGGGAGGCCATTGTGTGTGACTCAAGACTCCCAGTTGTGCGGCCACCAGATGAAGATTCTTGTTGCTCAGGATCCTTAGGTAGCTGACGCTGTCATTAGTACAAAAAGATGTAGGAGAGGCGGGAAAGACACAGAGTAGGAATTCCCCAGAGAACTTGAGATCCTCTGCTTGTTTATTTCCATCTTCAGAGGGTGCCTTTGGGCCCTTGGGCTTCCCTATTCCCTGGAGAGCTTTCTATTTTCTTTCAGTTGCTATGACTCACCCTTGGAAGAGTGGCTTGCACTTAGCAGCTCCACTAAAATCAGCCCCATGGATTGTGCCAGTTGGTAGGCATGGCATATTAACCTGGATCTAGAAACCAGGGCAGCCTAAGAGAATTTGACCAAGTCCTAGAGGTGTGGGGCCTGCATCTCTGCCCCTGAGATTCCCCAAGAAGGGAACATCCGAGCAATCAAACATATCTGCTGTCAGGTAGCTGCCAAGTCAGGTGCGGTGGCTGGGGAGTGAGGCTGATTGCCTGAGGAAGCTCTTACCTGGCTTCCTGAGAATTTGTCCAGTCCACGTTGTGGGCAAAGAGATGTCTTCCTATCAAGGGAACTCATTCTGGCTGGATTGTATGATCATTTTTGGTTTAACTTTTTAAGAAATTGACCGTCTGTATCCAAAGGGGTGGTACCATTTTACATCCCACTAGCTGTATCTGTGGAGAAGGAAATGACAACCCACTCCAGCGTTCTTGCCTGGAGAATCCCAGGGACGGCAGAGCCTGGTGGGCTGCCATCTATGGGGTCGCACAGAGTCAGACACGACTGAAGCGACTTAGCAGCAGCTGCATCTGAGACTTCCCATTTCTGCACATCCTCATAGACGCTTGGTATTATCATTTTATTACAGCCATTCTGGTGGGTATCACCTGGGCTCTCACTGTGTTTTTGACTTGCCTTTCCCTTATGACTCATGATGTTGAATATCTTTTCATGTGCTTATGGCCACTTACATAGTTCTTGGGTGAAATGCCTGTGAATATCTTTTGCTGATTTTTTGATTGGATAATTTATCTTACAACAGCTTTGCAATAATTCTGGGTACATTCTGGATGGATATGTGTTTTGCAAATATTTCCTCCCATTCTGATACTTGTCTTCCCAATTTTCTTAATACTTTTTGAACTCCACAAGTTTAAGATTTGATAAGGTCAAGTTTGTCTGCCTTTTTCTCTTTTGGACCATGGTTCTGGTGTGGTCACTGAGAAATCTTGGCTTAGCCTAAGGCCTCAAAGATTCTGCCCTGTGTGTTCTTCAAAAGTATGTATGTTTTGGCTCTCACACCTAAGCCTCTCCATTGTGACCTAGGTCTCTGTGACCCATTTTGAGTTAAATGGTGTGTGCCAGTGGGCAGTAGGGGTGTAAGTTCACCATTTGCGTGCGGATGTCTAAATGTCCCAGCACTGTTTACTGAACAGAACGATGGCTCTGGCTTTTGACCTCACTTCCGCTTTCCCCCACAGATCTGCAAGACCCCCGAGCCCAAAGCAGCCTCCTACTGCAGCCCTTCAGTGCCCGTGCACTTCAATATCCAGCAGGACTGTGGCCACTTTGTCGCCTCTGTGCCCTCCAGCATGCTCACCTCTCCCGACGCACACAAGGACCCTCTGTCTGCCCTGCCCTCACATCCCCCCGCCCAGGAGCAGGACTGCGTGGTGGTCATCACTCGGGAGGTGCCCCACCAAACCGCCTCGGACTTTGTGCGGGACTTGGCCGCCAGCCACCAGTCTGAGCCGGAGGTTTACGAGCGGCGGGTGTGCTTCCTGCTCCTGCAGCTCTGCAACGGGCTGGAGCACCTGAAGGAGCATGGGATCATCCACCGAGACCTGTGCCTGGAGAACCTGCTGCTGGTGCATTGCGCCCCCCAGGCCTCCCCCGAGCCTTCCACCGCTGCCTCCCTCCCTCCCACCACCACATCCCCTGCCCCTGCGGCTACCCCCTCCTCTGGCCCCTCAGCCACCGTCCCTACCAGCGTCAACCCCACCCCTCCAGCCGCCCCCGCCTTTCAAGGAGGGTCCAGTGAGAAACACTTGCCCCGGCTTATCATCAGCAACTTCTTGAAGGCCAAGCAGAAGCCAGGTGGTACCACCAACCTGCAGCAGAAGAAGAGCCAGGCACGCCTGGCCCCCGAGATCGTGTCTGCCTCCCAGTACCGCAAGTTCGACGAATTCCAAACGGGCATCCTCATCTACGAGCTGCTCCACCAGCCCAACCCATTCGAGGTGCGGGCGCAGCTCCGGGAGCAGGACTACCGGCAGGAGGACTTGCCCCCGCTGCCCGCGCTGTCCCTCTACTCGCCAGGCCTGCAGCGGCTCGCCCACCTGCTGCTGGAGGCCGACCCCATCAAGCGCATCCGTATCGGCGAGGCCAAGCGCGTGCTGCAGTGCCTGCTGTGGGGGCCCCGGCGCGAGCTGGTGGAGCCGCCGGGTGCCTCGGAGGAGGTGCTGTGCACCACGCTCCACAACTGGATCGACATGAAGCGAGCCCTGATGATGATGAAGTTCGCCGAGAAGGCGGTGGACCGCCGGCGCGGGGTGGAGCTGGAGGACTGGCTCTGCTGCCAGTATCTGGCGTCGGCCGAGCCCGCAGCCCTCTTACAATCACTGAAGCTCCTACAGCTTCTGTGAGGCAGCTCCCAGCCCCTCCTCTGGGCGGGACCCCCATCCTACCCCTTTCCCCGTGCCCTGCTTTGCCTTGGAAACATCTGTGTCTCTTGGGAAATGGTACAAATGACTGTCGTACTTGGATGTAATATATATATATATAAGATATAAATATGAAAGATTGTGGATGTCATTGCCCACCGTGGTCTAGCCTCCTTTTCTCCTGTAGTCTTGCAGTTTCCTCTGCAATTATGTACATTTCTAGCTTCTTGCAAGGTCCTGAGGACAGTGCCGCCCGCAGAATGAAGCCTGGACTCTGGTCTCACTACCCCATTAGGCGGTCTCTTTACCTTCTTGTCAAGTGGCTATTAAAAAAAAAAAAAACAGAACCCTCCATTTTTAATTAAAATTGCTGGTTGAGTCGTGAGCAAAGCTCTTTCATCCCCAAGTGGGTTAATACCTTTGGTGGGTAAAATCATTTTAAGCCCTTGAAACAGTGGCTTCAAGACCACTTGAACTGTCCCTGTTCTTCTACTTCTCGTCAGAAGGAGCATCAGGCCACAAGAGCCCAGGCATGTGGGGACCAGTTCATCTTCCCTGCTTCTCTCTCAACCTAACAGCCTCTTAGGAAGAAGCCAGACACAGCTGGTGTGATCCCAGAGTTTCAGAATTTAATCCCACTGCTTGAAATCCATTTCCAGTTTGCTAAAGCTGGTTATCATTTGTATCAGAAGCCTGGCTGAAAGCAGAAGCCACCCCAGATGGTTCAAATGACGAGAACTTAGCAGGGGACCACTTAGAGGGTTGCGGGCAGGATTAAGAGAAAAACAACGGATGGTGAGACAAAAAGCAAGGGCTGGAGTGGGGAGGGTTCACTCAATCTGTTACCCACCTGTCATCCCCAGGCCAAGACCAGTGAGACGCCAGAGAGCAAGGGGGCCTGGGTGATACAGCCGGCAAGACTGACTTCCCTGGCAGGATTGGGAAGAAAGGGTGGAGTGCTGGGTGGGGAACAGCCCGCTGTTAATGGTGTCCTAGATAAGGGCAGTGCAAGAACTCAAAAGTGTTTCTACTTTCAGGCCACTCACCCACCTGCTGCTCAAAGCTCCTTTGGGTTTCCATTTTTTAAAACTCATTCAGTTGACACATGTATTGGCACCTACTAGAGTCAGCATTTGTTACCATGCCTTTAAAAAGTGCTTCAGAGAAAATTCAGAAGCACCAGATCTTTCTTCCTCAAAACTAGACACAGAAAAAAATCAATAAACACCCATTTGAAGGGAAATAGCCCAAGAGCCTTGTATTTGCTACCTAAAGGGTAATCTTTGAAGTTGTGAACGAATTTCTCAAACCTTGTTAATAACAATGGACAAGTTTAAAATAAATTCCAAGATCTTAATGGATGTCCTAGGAATCTAGGAAAGTGGCCAGCAACCAGGATGGCAAAATCTCCCAGGTCCCCTTCTGCATATTTTTAAAATAATTTTATTGATTTATTATTGGCTGTGCTGGGTCTTCATTGCCACGAGGGCATTTCTCTAGTTGTGATGAATAGGGCCTACTCTCAAGTTGCAGTGTGTGGGCTTCTCATTGCAGTGACTTCTCTTGTTGCAGAGCTTGGGCTCTAGGGTGCATGGGCTCAGTAGTTGCGGCTTCCGGGCTCTAGACCACAGGCTCAGTAGTTGTGATGCATGGGCTTAGTTCCTCTGTGGCATGAGGGACCCTCCCAGACCAGGGATTGAACCCCTGCCTCTTGCATTGGCCGGAGGATTCTTCACCACTGACCTACTGGCAAGTGCTCCTTCTGCGTATTAATTTCACTCTTTTTGCAGCCATTCCAGCCTGGGACTCCAAGTAAACACAGTCACACTTCCAAGCATCTAAGGTGAACCGTGGGCCTTTGAGGCATATATGTCATTTCAGTGGTTGTTTGAGCATTGAGGGAAAAACCGGCTAAAACCAGCTTCCAGCTATGTTTGTACAGAGAAAGAGTTTTGAACATAGAAATCATGATTCTCCATAGGACCCATCTGTTTCAGAGGGTATTATTTTGTCAGTTGTTTCTTCCTGGGAATTTTCCAGGCAAACCCTCCACCCTCAGTTTGCTGTCTTTGCTTTCTTGTTCTTTCTCACATCAAATAAATAAACAATGGAGAGGGAGGAAGCAAATATTCTGCCAGGGGGAATGCAGCGCTATTTGGAAATAACTGTCACAAGAGGCAAATTTTAAACCTCTGAATTAATTGCACCTTTTTTATATGCCACCCACTTCAGGGGGAAAAAAAAAAACACTGAGATGGTAGAAAAGATTTTCAGAACTAAAATGAACCCCAAAGTAAAGGTGGAAAGAGAAGGAACTGTAGCAGTAAATTCTAATTAAGAAGAATGGTAGTGATCAAACATAAGACTTACTTCTGAGCTTAGGTCCACCAACCTAAGAAAAGTAGAGAACAGCCGGGTGTTCTCCATTTTTGGATAATTCTTTGGGTAATTTCAGGAGACAGTTCATCGTCAGGAACAAACCTTTTCCTGATGCTTGATTTTGAAGGGATTTTGTCAAGGATTTCCTTGTTTAAAGGCATTAAATAATGTTCCCAACAGCACACACACACAAATTAAAAAGACATTTTTTTAGATAGGGCAATTCCTTATATCCACCATTGGTGAAATCCACAGATGAACATTCAGGTCTAGTTTAATTGAGATGATTCTGCAGGGCCCTTGCCACTCACTCAACTCCACAAATCAGCCTTTTCCATGAACGGCAAGTCACGCGGCTACAAATATTAGGTTTGGCAAACAGCTTCAGGCACACAGAATTCCAAATATAGGTTTTTTGTTGTTTTTTTTACCCCAACATATACCTGGGATGCATGACTACTTCACAGAAACATCAAGCACCAAATAAATTTAAATCCAGAAACAGAGTTTCTTCCACAGGGGACCAAGGTTCAGAAAGAGGCAGCAACCTTTGTATGATGACAGTCTTGGAACATCTGGCTATCTAATAGTCCTGTTATCTGGGAGTTCATCTCCTTTCTTCTCGGCTTTAGACCCAACTACTAGTATTTAAACCTCTAGGTTCTTTTCCCTCCAACTCTGAATCAAGTTGCCCACATAGCCTTTCTACATTATACTTTGGGTTGTTAACGGGCTTTTTCCTTTCCCATGCCCAGATGTAGAATCATTTTCTTCTCCTAAATTCTTTTATGCAGGTGTTACAAGGCAGGTGTCTAAATTATTGTATCCTTGCTGGAAGCAAAATAAGTACTTCAGGGAGGATTTACTTATGGTAGCACATGGCTCAGCTCTAAAAAGACGGGGCTCTGTGGAGCTGTAGTTACCACTCCGTGTGAGGCATCCTGGTTTCCAAAGGCTTGGGGCTGGAGAAAGCCCTCTTGTGAGGCACGTGTGTACACAGAACAATGACGAAGATTTTGAAGAGGGAAGACACATATTCCTTTAATGACTTCTCTGAAATGTGTTCTTTTAATATACCGCCAGTCAAGGCAGCAGCCCTTTCCCACTCTGATGAGTGTCTGTAAGTCTTTGAAGATCTAAGTGTAAGCTTATTAAGTCCCATTAAAGTAGTAGATTTATAATGTAAAATCTGCTTGGCATGTTTAATAGAGGGTGAGGTAAATGGAATTGATTTATTAGAAACCAAAATTTAAAGCAATTGCTGTCATTTGCTAAAAATAAAAGGCAAGAATAAAACATCTGGGGCCAGTTCTACGGGATGAAAGTCTTGACAAATTACTCTTTCTTCCTTTTTTCCAATGCTAATTAACACAGTTAACGACACTCCAGGAGACCTACTCCAGGTCAGAGATGGCTTTGGAGGACCTATGCCCTGGAAAGGAGGTCATCTTCAGGTAAAGCATCCAGATTAACCCAAACACGTTATCATTGATTGAGGAGGATCTGGGGTCATGGTCACTTTGGAAACTTACTTGATCTTGGGTACTCAGTCTTCTTTTCTGGAGTCAGGAAAACAAAGTCAAGTTTACTTGATATCTTTCTGCATGCCAGCCAGGCAGCTTTGTATTGAAGTATCCCAGTGGGATTTGAACATGTACACTTTTCACATATCCTGAAGGCGGGATTCAAATCTTTCCAGACCCTTTACCAGAAATGATTACAGCTATTTCCTACAAAAATGCTGTCCTGAACACCGGATGTGATTAGATGACCAAAATGTTTATGTACAGTATTAGGACCTAAAGGTCATCCTTCAGGCTCCCGCCTTAGTACCTTATCAGGGATAATCAGGCACAGAGACAGGTTAAGGGAGCTGAGCATGGGAACTGAACTCTTCTAAGTGTGGAAGAGAAGGCAGGAAATGAGAAGGCAAGATTTAGAAACAAACCATCTGTTTTCCCACTTGCCTGGATCCAGCCCCGAGGACTTCCCACAACCCCCCAAAAGATATTCTTGTGTCATAGTCCAACAGGGCTGCTAACAAAATATCTGAATACAAAAAATACAAAAAACTGAGTGGGTTATGACAACAGAAATTTGTTTCTCACAGTTACAGAAGCTGGTGAGTCCAAGATCGTGGTGCTGGCAGATTCATTTCTGATGAGAGCACACTCCCTAGTTCACAGATGGCCATATTTTCATTGTATCCTCACATGGCAGAAAGGGCAAGGGAGCTCTCTGGGGTCTCTTTTATAAAAAACAGACCACTAGTCCCATTCATGAGGGCCCCAACCTCATGACCTTAGCACCTCCCAAACACCCCACCTAGTATTACCATCACATTGGGGATTGAGTTTCAATGTATGGATTTGGGGGAGGGGCAGTGGGAGGTACACAAACATTCAGTCTAGGGCATCACTTGTCAGACCTTTACTGGGGTCATACAGTCACTACTATGTCCTCAAAGAGCTCCAGCTATGCAGAAGCTGTGGAACTTCAGGTTGTGTAGATTTCAACTTCCGAGTTTATAGCAAATTCCTTAAAAAAAAAATCTGAAAGACTAAGAATTGTGCCCTTTATGTATGCCCTTTCTTTATTGACTATTCCCATCACTAGTATGATTTTTCAGCTTTCCTAGGGGGCTTCCCTGGTGGCTCAGATGGTCAAGAATCCACCTGCAAAGCAGAAGACCTGGGTTCAATCCCTGGGTCAGGAAGATCCCCTGGAGGAGGGCATGGCAACCCACTCCAGTATTCTTGCCTGGAGAATCCCCATGGACAGAGGAGCCTGGAGGGCTACAGTCCATGGGGTTGCAAAGAATCCGACATGAGCTTGCCTTCTCCCCTACCCCTGAGTCTTACTGGTTTTATTTATTTGGGAAATGTAAACCATAACATGGCACCAAAAGCCCAAACTATTCAAAAAGAGATACTCAGAGAAGTATCACCCCCCACTCCAGCCCCTGTCACCGTCTCTCCATCCTTTCTAACCTGCTCCCGCCCATCTGTTGCAGTCCCCAAACTCGATGATTTCTTCTTTATCCTTCCTGTGTGCCATGAACACAGATGCGCAGAGGCAAATATATTTCTTTTGTCTCACACATAAGTTAGTAGACTGGCGATAAAAGACTATTTCGCTTTTCTATCTTAGCAGTGTGTTTACAGAAGCTTGCTTTGTTTTCTGAAAATGTTTGAAGTTTTACTAATCATGATATTTACGGACACATATTCAACAGATGTTTATGTCTTCACACTGTAGGTAACACTTGTGTTCCCAGACTGATAGAAACTTCTTAGGGTCTTTCAAGGATTCCCAGTCTTCGGCTTCATTGTCGTCGTTCAGTCGCTAAGTCCTGTCTGACTCTTTTGTGACCTTATGATGGTAGCTCACCAGGCTCCTCTGTCCATGGGATTTCCCAGGCAAGAGTACTAGAGTGGTTTGCCATTTCCCTCTCCAGGGAATCTTCCAACCCAGGGACTGAACTCGCATCTCCTGCTTGGCAGGCAGATTCTTTACCCTTGAGCCACTGGGAAGCCCCCCAGAAGCTTTCTTAAAGTGGGGAGGCAACTTGATCTCTCACTCGACTCAGAGAATTCACAGGGTTTCATCACCTTCTACCCAAGTATTTAAAAGCATCATTTGCACAGCTAGAAGAGTGTTCATCCCCCAAAGTTTTAATGATCTCTTAGGACTATAGCTCCTCAGTTCAACCGATTTCATTTCCATGGCGAGATATGAACTGTTTTTAGTCCCAGATAGAAATCCTGAGGTTTGCCCCAAACCACCTGCCGTCAGCAGAGCCCTAAGTTTAATGGTGAATTTTATCCTTCACCCTCACTCCTCTGTGGAGTGGTACTGCTGGTTCTTGCACTTAGAACCCAACACTTCTTTGATAAGCTCTGCCTTAAGCCCTTACCTTACTATAGCCAGGTCTCAGAGGAGAACACTCCCAGGATGATCTTCCAGAAAGAGTGTTCAAGGAGGGAAAAGATGGTGCTGCTCTGTGGCTTGGCCTTTCCGTGGCTTTTCCCTGACAGTAACAGTGCCATGTAAGCAACAGAACTCCACTTGTGGAAATTGTTTGTAGAACTTAGAGTTAACGCTTCAACAAAAGGAGCCTGACACTATTGGTCTTGACTGAGTTCAGCATGAGTCATTTCAAGTACCAGATTGAATATGGACAGAATGAAGGGTTTTGCTGGCTGTTCCATCCAGTTGAACAGCTCCACGTGGAGACAAGAAATCGGAGAGAGAAGCTGGGGGTGGGGAGCTGTGTTTCCAGCGCAGAAGACACACAAGGGCACAGAGCAGAGAGCACCTTCTCGACCAGTGCCAATCATACCCTGGCAGCTGGAGCTGGCAGCCTCCCCTCAGCTATGAATCACGTGTTTGTTTGCAGCCCTCATCCTGCAGAAGGCCCCAAGCCAGCTGCTGAGCTCTGCCTAATCCCTGATCGCTGGGCAGCACCCCCTCTTTTCAACTCTGAAAAGGCAACAGACCATCAGAGAAAGCATTGGAATGAAGAAAACCAAGGGCATTGTGATGTGGAGGTTGCTACCCCTTGGGTAGGATAAGCATTGCTGAGCAAATCCAGCTCACAAGTGCTCCCACAAAAGGGCTTTCTCTAGGAGTTCCTCTCTCGGAGCAGTTTGCTGGAGAGTAGGGATTATCACCTTCTAGGGGACAAACCCTGGAAGGTCTGGAATTTCTCTTCTGTAGTACCTCCAACACTACCATGACGGGAAAGCAAGGCTGAAGAAAAGCGACACTTAATGTCCCTGGAGTGATGCTGGGAAGAGCAGACCACAAGCCCTGGGAACGCTACCCCGGGGCTCTGTTTGCTATCAGTGTGTCTGTAAGTGGACACCATGAGGCTTAGTGAACAGAAACTGGGCAAGTAATCCAGGTTCTTTGTTCAGCTTTCACTCACACACCTCTGTGGTCTGAGCACTGAGAAAGGAATGCCTTCATCCAGGCAACCTTTCACTCGAGGACTCCCTGGGTTGTATAAACAGAAGTCTCTAGTTTGCTGTCTAATGAAAATATTGAAAAAGTATGAGTGACATAATAATAGTCTCTTTGTTTACCTCATTCACTCTTCCAAAAGGCTTCAAGTCTTTGTGTTTGAAATATCATTTTGCTTTGGTACAACACTCATCTGATATACGTAGGAATCAAGACAGGAAATCTACATATTAAGAGGGGATCAAGGTCTGCAAGAGATCTCTAGTCTTTCCCATTCTATTGTTTTCCTCTATTTCTTTGCATTGATCACTGAGGAAGGCTTTTTTATCTCTCCTTGCTATTCTTTGGAACTCTGCGTTCCATCTTGTCCCATCACTTCATGACAAATAGATGAGGAAACAATGGAAACAGTGAGAGACTTTATTTTGGGGGGATTCAAAATTACTGCAGATGGTGACTGCAGCCATGAAATTAAAAGATGCTTGCTCCTTAGAAGAAAAGCTATGATCAACCTAGACAGCATATTAAAAAGCAGAGACATTACTTTGCCAACAAAGGTCTGTCTAGTCAAAGCTTTGGTTTTCCCAGTAGTCATGTATGGATGTGAGAGTTGGACTATAAAGAAAGCTGAGCACCAAAGAACTGATGTTTTTGAACTGTAGTATTGGAGAAAACTCTTGAGAGTCTCTTGGACTGCAATGAGATCCAACTAGTCCATCCTAAAGGAAATCAGTCCTGAATATTCATTGGAAGGACTGATGCCGAAGCTGAAACTTCATACTTTGCCCACCTGATGTGAAGAACTGATTCATTTGAAAAGACCCTGATGCTGGGAATGACTCAAGGCGCAGGGAGAAGGGGACGACAGAGGATGAAATGCTTGGATCATTTCGGCATCACCGACTCAATGGACATGAGTTTGAGTCAGCTCCGGGAGTTGGTGATGGACAGGGAAGCCTGGTGTGCTGGAGTCTGTGGGGTCGCAAGGAGTTGGACACGACTGAGCAACTGAACTGAACTGAATTGAAGGTCTGGAAAGGTGAATTGATAGGTGAAATGTAGACCAGGACTGGGATCTAGACTGCATAACTTCCATCTCCACCAAGCATCATTGTGTGGTCACAAATTTCCTGGGGACCCATCAGCACCCTGGTTGTCCTTCAACATTCAGCTCAAGCCTTATCCCACCCATGAAAGCTAGCTTCCATCTCACCTCTGCCCTCACTCCATCTGGAGGTCACCCTTGACTCTGTATTCTTGACTCGTTCCTGGCTCCCTCTTGGAGAGGCGGGTCCTATTTTTCCCTCACTATAATAAGAATGATGATGGAGTGTATTCATTGTCACTAAGTAGACCCTGAGCCCCCTGAGTACATCAACCATGTCTCAAACGACCCCAGCCCTTTGTATTGTACACAGTCGGTGCTTAACCAATATGTTGATGGTAGTGAGGACAATGCATGGTTTACAGTGGATGACTGGGACCGCTGCTTATGAGAAGCGATACCCCACTCATCATCCAAGGCCGTACAGCTAGCAAAGCACCTTCACGAGCCTCGTTGCATGCCCGCGCTCACCGGTGGTTCAGGATCTGCAAGGTCAAAGCACAGAGAGTTTAGAGAGACTAGGTGACCTGCCGGAGAGTACTTATGGCTGGGGAGTGACAGCACCCAGGCTGGAGCCACGTCTTCTGTGGTCAAACCCAGCGTTCTCTCACCCACATTCCTGAAAAACAGCACACCCCAATTCACACAGGGACCCCCAAAGCCTCTGTCTTTTACACCTAAGGGTCTTTCTGTTTTTCCACTTCAACAGTGCCTATAGTGAGCTCCACAACTAATATCCAAAATTGAATTCAGAGCAACATTTTACAGTTTCTCAGGCATGTCACGCCAACACTATCTGTCTCTCTAAAATGTGTAGGAATGCAGTGGGCTGTAACAGATGCACACGAGTTTTGTGAGCACCGTTCTCCATTGAATTACCTTAGATGCACTCCCAGAATGACAGCACCCCCAGAGGAAGAGCATTCTATCTCCCCCACCTTCTGCTCAGCCCTGAGGTTGCCACGCTCCAACCCCTCCCCTGCACTGAGGCCGGGGAAGGGGAGGGGGAGAGGAGGTGACATGGGGAATGTCCCAGGCAGATACTCGCATTGAAATGACTATGACTTCACAGTCCCTCTCCTGAGGTGTCTTCCTCCCTCGGGCTTGTCAGCCTGGCACCCAGCCCCAGGCAGGACAACTGGTCAGAGAGAGCAGTGTGGTTTCTCAGCGAGAAGGCTCCAAACACCAAATTCTATCTCGTGCCCCGAACCAAGGCTCCGTGGGCAGAAAGGAAGCACGAGCTTCACACTGCTCAAGCTGCTTATTGTTCACCCTGCATTGAGACAGTTCAAGGCTGAGTCTGAATGTCACTGAGATGCCAGCTCGATGGCACGGAAGGTGTCTAACGTGGCTGTCCCAATATGCCCAGCACCGAACCTCTGAAATGGGACTCAGCCTAGGTGAGTCAGGGCTGCAAGGTTGGACACGTGGCATCTTAGCAGGACTCCGGGCAGTGCATTCACTTTATTGCAGTTCCTTGCAATAAAGAATTTCATGGGACTTGGGTGTGGAGGGCACTGTTCTTCAATGCTTAGGGAAAATGTAGGATGAAATTTAATGAGAACCACCTGAATTCGTAAGTGTACATAAGTTTACAAATCATTTGTTTGTGGTATTTCTACTTTTAGTTCTTAAAGGAACTTCCATACTGTTTTCCGGAGTGGTTGAACAAATTTATGGATTCCAAGAGGGGAAAGAGGTAGGATGGACTGGGAGATTGGATTGGCATATACACACTACTATGCATAAAACAAATAGCTAATGAGAACCTACTGTATAGCCAGGGCTGACTAATGAGAACCTACTGTATTACACAGGGAACTCTACTCAATGCTCTGTAGTGACCTAAATGGTAAGGAAAAGCAAGAAAGAGGGGATGTATGTATACATATAGCTGATTCACTTTGCTGTACAGCAGGAACACAGCTGTAAGTCAATTATGTATGCATGCGTGTGTGCTAGGTCACTTCAGTTGTGTTCGACTCTTTGCAACCATATGGACTGTAGCTTGCCAGGCTCTTCTGTCTGTGAGATTCTCTAGGCAAGAATACTGGAGTGGGTTGCCATTTCCTTCTCCAGGGGATCTTCCTGATCCAGGGATCGAACCCACATCTCCTTTGCATCTCTCCATTGCAGAGAGGTTCTTTACCACTAGAGTCACTTGGGGATCTCCATAGAACAATTATACTCCAGTTTAAAAAAAAAAAAGTTCATCAGTGATTTTTTTTTTTTTTAAGGAATACACTTGAGCAAAAATTTCCTTGATGTAGTGTTCTATTCAGGTTTCCCCAAAGTTGGACCAGCTTTAAGACACACTCTATTTCTTGGCAATGGCCCAAGGGTGCCTTCCTTTTGAGTTGCTTCTCAATGTGATGTTCTTAGAACAGGAATTCAGTTTTCCAAAACAATTTCTCAGTCTTTCTTGGAAAAAGACTCCATAAACCTCACGAACCTAGCCTGCTCGAAAACCTTGCCTGGCATCCCTGACAGCTAAGCTCAGTGGAGTTCAGATCTCTGCCTGGGTTTCTGTTCATTTCTGGTCAGAAGGGTCTGTGAGTTCAATTCTCAGCAGATTATTTCATCGGTCTTAATAAGGGCATGTCAGGGCTCTGGCAGGAAGAATCTGGTTTCAGAAGCAACTTTCCTTTGAAAGTGCCAGGGAAATCGCTTCTACCCAAACCCATGAGGATCACATTGCAGGAAGCGAAAATGTGATAGCATGACATCTTGGCAGACAGGCTTCTTTCCTCTCCCCCCAAAGCCTCCAGACAAATAGCTCTCAGGGAGGGGGTATGGGGGAGTGATGTCTACATCAGACGCTGCTTGTCACTCGGTGGGTCTCCCAGATGGGGAAGTGTTTGCTTTGGCTGAGAATGACTATCTTCTCTGCATCTGGAGTCAGGGGCTGACTGCAAGACACTCTTTCTGGCTGTAGCTAGGCGGATTGTGGGTGCCATGCCTTTCTCCAGCTCCCCTCATCCAGAAAGGTCAGAGGAAGTTAATACAAAGGACCTAAGAAGAACTGAAGATCTCCAAAGTGGGCAGAGGCTCCCAGGTGTGCCATTTTAGAGATCATAAAACCTCTGAGTTGATAATGTCCAGCTCTTGGCAAAATCTAGGATCTTGCAGGATGCTAAAATTAGATTTTTTTTCTTTTTTCAAAGAACACATAGGGGCTTCCCTGGTGGCTTAGTGGTAAAGAATCCACCTGCCAATGCAGGAGACCTGGGTTCGAGCCCTGATCTGGGAAGATCCCAGATGCCACAGAGCAACTAAGCCCATGTGCCACAACTATTGAGCCTGTGCTCTGGAGCCTGGGAACCA
Organism: Bos grunniens; assembly: GCF_055505025.1. Lineage (NCBI taxonomy): Eukaryota > Metazoa > Chordata > Mammalia > Artiodactyla > Bovidae > Bos > Bos grunniens. The sequence goes on along the minus strand of NC_141191.1, from coordinate 26,079,853 downwards.
TACCCACTGAGTCCACAAGCTGCAACTACCGAAGCCTGCATGCCTCAGAGCCTGTGCTCTGCAATAGGAGAAGCCACCTCAGTGAGAAGCCCACATCCTGCAACAAAGAGTAGCCTCCACTTGTGGCAACTAGAGAAAAGCCCATGAAGCAAAGGAGACCCAGCACAGCCCAAAATAAATAAATAAATAAAATTATATATATATATATACATATATAGATGTATATATATATAAGAATGCACAAGAGGTAGAAACACATCCATCTCCTATTTAACTCACCCTTGCATCCATAGATCTCCTCAGAAAATTTGTCTGCATTAAAAAAAGTCAATGAGGAACTTCTCTGGCAGTTCAGTGGTTAGGACTCTTCGCTTCCACTGCAGGGGACACGGCTCCGATCCCTGGCTGGGGAACTAAGATTGGGCATGCTGTGCAAAGTGACCCCCTCAAAAAAAGTCAACGAAGCACAAGATCTACCTGCCACAGTCCTGGGTGGGAAATCACTTTTTCTCTCTGTCAATCACTGAGCTGTAATGGGATCCCCATTGGATGCCCTGAGCTTAAGTAATGTCCTCAAGTCATTGCTTTTTTGATTGATAAAAATGTATGGCACTGTTCAGCTACTAAAATCTATGATAATCTCAGAAAGTTCCCCAAAGTCACTTTTAAATCCAGGTGAGATGCCCACTCACCTATCCAGCATTCTTATAAGGAACAGGGTAGCCATTTGGGGCGGGGGGAGGAGGCGGTGGGAAACAGAGTTCAAAGACGCGACCATGTCCTATGACTTTTATCCCTGAGACTGATAGAAGCCAAGAAAGGATTATGGGCTTAGGACAGGGATGATCAGGCAATGATGGCAAAATAAGTTAGTTCTGAGTCAGGGCTTGAAAAAAGTTATGGTTATTTTCTTAGAGCATTCAAAGGGCTGGAACTTGGATAATTGTGTATATAAAAAATATAGCATTTAAAGTTTGCATACCTCTTTCAAACACATCTTTTTAAAATCAGTAGTTTTCTAGGCACCTTGTCTTGCCGCTTCTTGTTCAGATTCTTCGAGGAGAATGACTTTGTCCTCTACACCTTTTCTGCATGTGTATATGCTCAGTCATGTCCCACTCTTTTCGACCCATGGACTGTAGCCCACCAGGCTTCTCTGTCCATGGGATTCCCCAGGCAAGAATACTGGAGTATGTTGCCATTCCCTCCTCCAGAGGATCTTCCTGATTCAGGGATGGAGCCCGAGTCTCCTACATCACTACATTTCTTATATCCTTCAAAACGTGACTTGCAATGCAGCAGCATCTGCATTCCTGGGAATTTGCTACAAATGCAGAATCTCATGCTCCACCCAGAACCTACTGAATCAGATACTGCATTTTAACAAGATTCCCACATCATCTGTGCGTTAAAGTTTGGGAAGTGCTGCTGCACTCCTTTTAGCCCTTTAGATCCCCAGTCTTGAAGCAAAATAATTATCATACGAATGTTTTACTTTTTAAAAAAAACTTTATTAAAATATAATTCACATACCATGCTATCCCCCCACGTAGAGTGTACAGTTCAATGTGTGTGCATGCTAAGTTGCTTCAGTCATGTCCGACTGTTTGCAACCCCCTGGACTGTAGCCTGCCAGGCTCCTCTGTCCATGGGATTTCCCAGGCAATAATACTGGAGTGGGTTGCCATTCCCTCCTCCAGGGGATCTTCCCAACCCAGGCATCAAACCTGTCTCTTAAGTCTGCTGCACTGGCAGGCGGGTTCTTTACCACTAGCGCCACCTGGGTAACTTTTAGTAAATCCATAATTTTGCAGCCATCACCACAATCGATTTTACAATGTTTTTATTATTCCATAAACATACTCCTATAGGGCTTCCCTGTTAGCTCAGCTGGTAAAGAATCTGCCTGCAATGTGGGAGACCTGGGTTCTGTCCCTGGGTTGGAAAGATCCCCTGGAGAAGGGAAAGGCTACCCACTCCAGGGTTCTGGCCTGGAGAATTCCATGGAGTGTGTAGTCCATGGGGTCGCAACGAGTCAGACATGACTGAGCCACTTTCACTTTCAAAGATATTCCCATGTTAGCCATCACTTCTGAAGCCCTTGTTCCACCCAAGGCTGGGTAACTCCAAATCTACTTTCTCTCTTTATATTTGCAGTTTCTTAAAGCCTGGTTAAAACTACAGCTTTCGGAGGACTTCCCTGGTGGTCCGGTTTTGAAGATTTCACCTTCCAATGCAGGGGGTACAGGTTGGTCCCTGGCGGGGGAACTAAGATCCCCCAAAACATAGAACAGAAAAAAAATACTGTGACAAATTCAATAAAGACTAAAAATGGCCCATACCAAAAAAAATTTTTTTAAACTACAATTTTTCTTTCTCTGTTTCTCAAGCCCCACCTCACTATTAGTAATCACTTACAAATATATGTATTTTTTAGTAATCAATCCATTTAAAATCTTTCGGGGAAAAATTTAGCCCACAGGTTACCTTAGAAGGTAATCTGTGATGTCTTTTCCAGTTTTCTGGTTCTCCGGAGGCTATTTCCCCTTGAATAAACAAATGATGACCTCGTCTGTTTGGTAAGTAGTCAAGGTTTCCGTCCTTTCACAGATGTTAGGAACTTTATTACTAGTGCAGGCCCAGCACAGTACCTGGACATTTAGCCTGGGAATTCACCAATTTATTTTTCCTGTCAAATTTTAACCATGATTCTTCCTTTAGACAGTCCAGTGGTATGTTGGGGTCTGTCTCTTGGACAACTGGCTCACTCAACCGGAAAAGGCACTGGACATGACTACTGTCTTTAAATACCAGCCAAACTCAGCTGAGGACTGTGCAAAGGACAAGCCTTCCTGGCTTCCTGAACCACTCTCATCAGAGGGACACTGATGGGAAATCAGAATCTGGCTGTTTTGGGCTGGAGCCCTCCCTGCAGTTCACGGTCCTGGGGTAACATTTGAGTCGGCTTTATCTGTGCCTTGTAGGTGCTCTGAGGGCCTTGTCTTGGGAGCTATGAGATGGTTCATGATAAGCCGTTAATGACCGGATACAACCATTCTTTTAACTCATGATTAGAGTTATTAAAATGTATGAATGAGTAAGATCCTCTACAGCCACTACTGGCAGTTTGTCACGAAATCAGAGCCTCTATCCTGTTCTCTTTCTCACCGTCATTGGAATATTTATCTACAGTCTTTGTGTTTCGCTGAGGTATTTTTCTAAGAGTTTAAAGGTTTCTCAAGATGGCTGAAAGGAGAGACTCATTGGACCCTTAACATTCATTTTCTCCTCACACTGAGTCCCTCTGCACTCAACATCAGGTCTTTCTTAGTTCCTCTCCTCACATTACCTTTCTCGCTTAGCCTCTTTGGCTTTCTCTTGATTTTCACCTTCCATGAGTGGGGAGACAGTGCCACTTGTTAAAATACTGCCCTGAGAGGTCCCCCATCTGAAAGAATCTCCCAGCTGATCTACATCCACTGTTGAGGTGGTCAGCCCGCAGGGGACACCATTTAATTCCTTTCTGAGTCTGTCTACCAAGCAGAGCTCAGACCTGAAACCCTAACCCAGTAGTTAAAACCCAGATAGGAATTTCTCCACTTGGGTCTTTCCTAGGTACGCCATGCCCTACTTTGGCATAACTGAGCTCTAGTGATTTTTTTTTTTTTAATTATAATGCCACCACCATCTAAATGCTTATGTTCCTTTATGGTCTTATGAGTGATGGCAGGGGATACCATTAACTCCATTTTAAAAAAAGGAGGGACCTCCCTGGCAGTCCAGTGGTTAAGACTCCAAACTTCCAACACAGGGGTGTAGGTTGAATCCCTGGTAGGGAAACTAAGATCCCACAGGTGCACAGCAAAGCCAAGAGTTAAAAAAATAAACAAAAGTTTTTTTTTTAAGAGGAAAGCTGAAGGGCCTCAAAGTCACATCACCTGGTTACAGTGGACTCAGCAGAGGCCTAAATCTTCGGCTTTCTTTGAAAGTTTCATCTGAACCACGAGCTTTCATTATGTCTTTGGGGCCAATCTACTCTTTTCTGTGGCTCCCCCGCTGAGGGCTCTTTTTTTTTTTCACACCTGAACTGGAATTTTCCACAAGGACCCCTGAAGATGGAGAAGAAACATTCACAGCACCTACACCCCACTGCCCCACCCCCACCCTCTTCCCCACGGTGTCCTTGGCTTTCCGGTGTCTTTCCCAGCCTGGCTGAAGAGGAGGGTCCCATGGCAGCCTCTGCGCCAGCGGCTGCCCTGGGACCCAGAAGGAGTCCTCTTGTTCCACAAATGATCGTTGCACGGCTCTGCACAAAGTCTCGCCTCCTCCCCTCCTCCGTGTGGACGGGCCGAGGCCTCCGGGAAGGCGCGACGGGCCAGCTCCCAGGAAAGGTGCCTACTCAGAGCAAGGGGGGCGGGCGGGGAGGCAGGTGGGAGGCTCGGGAAGCCGCGCCCGGTGCCCGGGCAGCGGGCGGGTCCCGGGTGGCTGCTGAGGTCAGGCTGGTGGAATGCTCTGGTAACACCCTCCAGGGCAGAGCAGGAGGTGAGTCAGAGGGATCCCGACCCTGAGACTGAAGACGTGAGCCAATCTGCTGCCCAGGGCCAAGGGAAGGAGGAAACGGAGCAAGCCCTCCACCTGCACCCGGTGCCCGGGGGGGCCGGGGCGGGGGCGCGGCCCTGAGCGCAGGTTTCATCCACCGAGTCCCACGCATTCTCTTCTGGAACAAATGGAACATTGGCTTGCTCCTTGGATGGGTTTGCCTTTCTGCGGCCCTTCGGAATGAGTGAAAGAAAGCCACTCGCCTCCTCCAGCCACCTCCGTGAGGAAGGAAGAGACCTTTCTGTTGGGACAGGGCGGAGCCCTGCCTTGTCCCAGCACATAGTAGGCCATCACCCACGTTTCCTCCTTGGGCCGAAAAGTGGGAGGTCTGCCCTTGCACCACTTTCTAGAAGTCTCCCCGCCTTAAGCAGTTACAGGGTCCCATTTTCTCAACAGAGTGAATGTGGAACTCAGGGCAAGTAATTCACTGACTTGGAAAAGGTACCCAAGGGCTCAGCACTTCCAAAGATGGGATCTGACAACTGGGAGAGGGCTGCAGGGGAAGTCTAACTGTGGAGCACAGTCTGTGACTGTAAATCAAGTAGCTTCCACAGGCCCTACTGAGACTGACGGGCCGCATGGACTTGAGGCCTGGAGCTGGGGCAGGTAGGAGCACTCCACAGCTAGGAGCACTGAGCTTCGGTAGGAGCACTCCACAGGTAGGAGCACTGAGCTTCGGTAGGAGCACTCCACAGGTAGGAGCACGGAGCTTCGGTAGGAGCACTCCGCAGGTAGCACTGAGCTTCGGTAGGAGCATTCCACAGGTAAGAGCAATGAGCTTCGGTAGGAGCACTCCACAGGTAGGAGCACTCCACAGGTAGGAGCATTGAGCTTTGGGCCCCCAGGTCTGAAGGCTCTGAAGCCACTGCTGAGAGCAGGCAGCACGTGAAGGACAGAGTGCAGAGATGGAGAAAGAAGCCCTCAGAATGAAGTGAGGTTAACTGACTCTTCCTGCCCACAGCACTTGATATGCTTGCAGCCTGCCCCATTCTCAGCACCCCTCACCCTCCTGGGAATAGCCAGTTGCATAGTCAGGAAGGGTGAATGGGGAGCCGTGAACCTGACCTCAGGCCTGTCCAGTCATGAGGGTGAGGCGTAGCAGCCCTAGCTGAACCAGCTAGATAGACGGGGGTTCGGGGTGCAGCTCCATCAAGTGGCTCATTCACAGGAGGTGGACGTTGAATCCTTCCTAACAATTTCTTGTTCCCGCTGTTCTCCCTAACTTCTTACAATGTGGCAGCATTTTACTGTCCTAAGCTTACAAGGAGCTTTACTTCCGACAGCCCCTCACTCTTTACACATGGACAATCCCACCACTTATCAGCTTTTCTCTCCTCTGTCTGCTGACATTCAGTCTCTCATGGAATCACCATTGGTTTGGTTTGGTTACCAGGTGCCAGGCCCTTGAGCAGGCCTGTGGATACAAAGTCCCAGGGCTTCCAAGGGCTCGTATTTGACTTGGAGAAATAAGCCCAGTTCATCAAGAAGACCCTAGTAAGTTCTGTGCTGGTGGTGACAGGAAGGAAGAGTGGGGATAGACAGACAGGGCCCCAGTGAGGAAGACGAGGTGGAGGGGAGGCTTCACAGAGGCTAGTTAGAACCACACTGTGAGCTGTGTTGGGAGCTAGAGGATTGTTTTTCCAAAGAGGGACATGGTCCTCATTTGGGGAAGAAGGAAGGGATGCACAAAGGCCTGGATTTGAGAAGCATGTCACGTTTGGAGAGTGACAGCAGCTGAGGGTGCTCTGAGCTGGCTGAAATGACAGGGGACCCGGTGAGTAGCAGTAGGGCTGGGACTTCACTTCCTGGCTCTCCATCAAGTCATGAAAGGCTCATACAGTTCCTGAATTGGAAGGAGCACAGGATACCAGTCCTCTCATGCCCCCCACCCCCCCCCCGCCTCCTCTCCACCTCTGGGATAATTTATTCATACGTCCTGTCTTCTGGATCCTGCCTCACTTGTCACAAATCCGGCTTATCCTTGATTTGACTCTTAAGCATCTCCTACCCTTCCATTTTTGCCTAGGAAGGGAAGGAAAAGCTGAATGACATTAGTCTCTAAGTGAATGGGAAATCGGCCACATAAGGAATCCTAGCAAAAGCGCTAAACAAAAGCAGGAAGGATGTTTCAAAGGAAAATCCTCACATAGGAAGTAGGGAGACAAAAATAAAAAAGAGAAAGGGAAAAACAAACTTAGGTCACCTGTGAAAACCATTCAGTTAGCTAATGAAATACAGGATATGACCAAATGAATTACAATAAGCTAAGGAGATAATCACAGCCAACACTTAAATAGCAGTCACTCTGTATAAGCCCTTTCTTAAGCATGAAACCGTTATTAACTCATTTAAACCTCAGAGAAACCCTATGCATTGAATACTATTATTATCCCCATTTCATACATGGGGAGACTGAAGCACAGAGAAGTAAAGGAAGTGAAGAAGTAAAGAATGGATACATGCAATGGATAAAAATGAACAGTCTGCATATATTATAACAGAAGTTCACAATGAGTAAGTTTAAGAGGTTTGGGAAAATTCTCCCCTCATGCTCTTCCTGCTCTCCCTAGGGAAGGCTGCATTCTACAGAGCATGTGCCAGTTTAAGCCTGAAGTGCAGTCACCGCTCGGTATCCTTGGTGCCCATAGCAGACTGGTTCCAGAACACCCCTTGGATACCAAAATCCATGGGTGCACAAGTCCTTTATAAAATGATGTGGTATTTGCATATGACCTACATACCTCCTCCCATATATTTAAATCATCTTTCCATTACTTATAATACCCAATACAATGGAAATGCTATGTAAATATATAGTTGCCATGAGGTGTGGGGCAAATTCAAGTTTTGCTTTTTGGAAATTTTTGAAAAAATTTTTTGGTAATATTTTGACCCATGGATGCAGAACTCGTGGACACAGAGTGTCTTGGGTGGAGGAGGTAGAAGTGGATAGTGGGAAACCATGGCTTGGCAGGGAACAAGAGCACGGCCAGGACAATGGCAGCCGCAGCTTGGCACGCTCAGCAGGAGTGTGGCCAGGTGCCCAGTGCACACAGCATGGCACCCAGGGGAGGCAGCAGGTCCCAACCAGGACCCTCAGTTCAGTCCCTCAGTCATGTCCGACACTTTGCGACCCCATGAACTGCAGCACGCCAGGCCTCCCTGTCCATCACCAACTCCTGGAGTTCACCCAAACTCATGTGCATCAACTCGGTGATGCCATCCAGCCATCTCATCCTCTGTCATCCCCTTCTCCTCCTGCCCCCAATCCCTCCCATCATCAGGGTCTTTTCCAATGAGTCAACTCTTCACATGAGGTGGCCAAAGTATTGGAGTTTCAGCTTCAGCATCAGTCCTTCCAATGAACACCCAGGACTCATCTCCTTTAGGATGGACTGGTTGGACCTCCTTGCAGTCCAAGGGACTTGCAAGAGTCTTCTCCAACACCACGGTTCAAAAGTATCAATTCTTCAGTGCTCAGCTTTCTTCACAGTTCAAATCTCACATCCATACATGACCACTGGAAAAACCATAGCCTTGATTAGATGGACATTTGTTGGCAAAGTAATGTCTCTGCTCTTCAATATGCTATCTAGGTTGGTCATAACTTTCTTTCCAAGGAGTATGCATCTTTTAATTTCATGGCTGCAGTCACCATCTGCAGTGATTTTGGAGCCCCCAAAAATAAAGTCTGGCACTGTTTCCACTGTTTCCCCATCTATTTCCCATGAAGTGATGGGACTAGATACCATGATCTTAGTTTTCTGAATGTTGAGCTTTAAGCCAACATTTTCACTCTCCTCTTTCACTTTCATCAAGAGACTTTTTAGTTCCTCTTCACTTTGTGCCATAAGGGTGGTGTCATCTGCACATCTGAGGTTACTGATATTTCTCCCAGCAATCTTGATTCCAACTTGTGCTTCTTCCAGCCCAGTGTTTCTCATGATGTACTCTTCATAGAAGTTAAATAAGCAGGGTGACAATATGCAGCCTTGACGTACTCCTTTTCCTATTTGGAACCAGTCTGTTGTTCCATGTCCAGTTCTAACTGTTGCTTCCTGACCTGCATATAAGTTTCTCAAGAGGCAGGTCAGGTGGTCTGGTATTCCCATCTCTTTCAAAACTTTCCACAGTTTATTGTGATCCACACAGTCAAAGGCTGTGGCATAGTCAATAAAGCAGAAATAGATGTTTTTCTGGAACTCTCTTGCTTTTTCGATGATCCAGGGGATGTTGGCAATTTGATCTTTGGTTCCTCTGCCTTTTCTAAAACCAGCTTGAACATCTGGCAGTTCATGGCTCACATATTGCTGAAGCCTGACTTGGAGAATTTTGAGCACTACTTTACTAGCATGTGAGATGAGTGCAATTGTGTGGTAGTTTGAGCATTCTTTGGCATTGCCTTTCTTTGGGATTGGAATGAAAACTGACCTTTTCCAGTCCTGTGGCCACTGCTGAGTTTTCCAAATTTGCTGGCATATTGAGTGCAGCACTTTCACAGCATCATCTTTCAGGATTTGAAATAGCTCAACTGGAATTCCATCACCCCTACTAGCTTTGTTCGTAGTGATGCTTTCTAAGGCCCACTTGACTTCACATTCCAGGATGTCTGGCTCTAGATGAGTGATCACACCATCATGATTATCTGGATCATGAAGGTCATTTTTGTACAGTTCTGTGTATTCTTGCCACCTCTTCTTAATATCTTCTGCCTCTGTTAGGTCCATACCATTTCTGTCCTTTATCAAGCCAATCTTTGCATGAAATGTTCCCTTGGTATCTCTAATTTTCTTGAAGAGATCTCTAGTCTTTCCCATTCTGTTGTTTTCCTCTATTTCCTTGCATTGATCGCTGAGGAAGACTTTCTTATTTCTCCTTGCCATTCTTTGGAACTCTGCATTCAGATGCTTATATCTTTCCTTTTCTCCTTTGCTTTTCGCTTCTCTTCTTTTCACAGCTATTTGTTAGGCCTCCTCAGACAGCTCTTTTGCTTTTTTGCATTTCTTTTCCATGGGGATAGTCTTGATCCCTGTCTCCTGTACAATGTAATGAACCTCCATCCATAGTTCATCAGGCACTCTACCAAACAAAACCCACTGTGGTAGCTGAAACCAGTGGTGAGATCTGGCAGCTGCTGAAGTATCCAGCAGAGCTGTGTCCAAACAGAAGTGAAGTGCTTGTCACTCAGTCATGTCTCACTCTATGCAACCCCATGGGCTGTAGCCCACCAGGCTCCTCTGTCCATGGGGATTCTCCAGGCAAGAATACTGGAGTGGGTTGCTATGCCCTCCTCCAGAGGATCTTCCCAACCCAGGGATTGAAACTGTGTCTCTGCGGCTCCTGCCTTGGCAGGTGAATTCTTTACCATTGTGCTGCCTGGGAAGCCCAAGTATTATAAGAACAAACTCCAAGGAGTCCCTGAAAAAAAAAAAAAAGTGACAAAAGCAATAAGTACAAGTGATTACTGAATTTGTAACCTCTAATTAAAAAAAAAATCATTTAGCCTTATGGAGAAGTATTTGCATTGTTGACTTAGAATTTAACTTAGGGATTCCCAGGTGGTGCAGTTGGTAAAGAATCTGCCTGCCAGTGCAGAAGACGCAAGAGTTGCAGTTTCGATCCCTGGGTCAGCAAGATCCCCTGGAGGAGGGCACAGCAAACCACTCCAGTATTCTTGTCTGGAGAATCTCCATGGACAGAAGGGCCTGGCAGGATACAGTCCCTGGGGTCACAAAGAGTCCAGCACAATTGAGCATGCACACGCAACTTAGAATTTAGGCAAAATCTGTGTTTTAACAGAAAAAAAATATTCGCAAATAATAGCTTCCCTAAAATGAAGAAACATATTTTAGGTCATCATGATACCAACCTAAAAAAGAGTTAGTGTTTAAACAGTGTTTCTTAGGAATGCTTGCTGTTGTTGGTTTCCTTAAAGTTTTGTAAATACGAATGCCTCTTTTCTATTTCCTATTGTTTGAATAATAGTAGTGTTTCTGTGGATAAAATCCAAAACTCGACAATACAAAAAGAAAGTTCATGGCATTTGGGTCAAGATTTGCTCCTCACCTCTCCCCCCAACTCCCGATTTTGATTCACTGTGGTCTTAGAGGCATGACCTTGTCTATTAATCTGAATTACATTCTGGTTTCTGAAAGGGCAGCCGTCTGAATGGCAAATAATAAGACAAAAGCATTTAATCTCTGTGGTCCACCTGTGTACCTGCTTCACTTTGTTTCAGGGGCTATGTGTGCAGAGATTATTCAGAGTAATCAGCCTGGTTATACCTAATGCAACAAATACTATCCAACTTTAACAAAATAAGAGTTTTACACTGTCTGGCTTGTTCTTAATTCTTCCCTAAGGGCCTATTTGGTTTAGCATCAAATATAAGCTTAAGAGACTCTAAACTTGAGCTAAACAGTCACTCAGGGGGATTTAGAGATGATCTCTTTACATAGCAGAGGGTTAGCATATGTCTGACATCTCCTGCAGACAGCACATCATTACACATATCCTACACCCCTGATTCCTAATATTGATTATTTGAAAGCCAAATGAAAAACAGTGTTACTATACCCTCAAAAAATCAACTTGCCTTGTGTAAAAGTTTTGGCAAGACAAGTCTTTATCGATTTATGCTGAATAAAGCAAAAAGAGAGGATGAAATTGGTAGTGATTACATGATCACATCAAAGTTTGTGTGTGTGTATATCCATGTACGTGTGCATACATAGGTTTATTTGCATCTATCTTAAATTTGCATAGCACAAGTGAAATGAGTTAACAGGAGCTCAACAGGAATCCCAAATTTGGTCTTCTAAGACCCATTCTAGTGCTCTTTGCTGTACCCTGTGTTGTACCCAAATGGTAGCAGAAACTTGCACAACAGAGGAGGAGAAAATACAGGATAATATTTATCAGTCTCAGTCCTACCCATTGACTAATGATTAAATATTTTTGCATAAGTAGTAAACCAAAAAATGCATTTTTTCATGTATTTAGACTTAATTAAATTGTTTTAACAGTTTTAAAGAGACAAGTTTAGAGAAATAGAGAAGGAGAAAGAGGTCCCTGGTAATAAAGATAAAGGGAATGAGGGGGAATAACTCTGTCTCTCTGTAGTGGAGCAAGTGGGCTCATTGCTGGTTGCATAAAGACCAGGCACCAAGGCAACGGTAAGACCATTCTCAGAGAGAGAAAAGGCTGTTTTGCAGGGCAGCCAAGCTAGGATATGGGGGCAATGCTGAGATCTATCTCCCTGATCAGATTTTGCATGGGGTATTGTGGTCATAGGGAGCAAAGAGGGTGGGCATGCTCAGAAATGACTGGTGGAAAAAAGAGTTGTCTGTGCAGGTGTGACTGTCTTTGCAATTTGGGGGTGGGGGTGAGGGTGTTCCACGTGTTCCATGCTATGGGTTTTCAGCCCGTGACATCCGAAGTTCACTATGGGTTATTCTAGTCCCTCAACGTGCCTGCACCGTGGTCAGTTGAAAGGGTGTTTAGCAAGTTGCTTGCACTCCTGTGCTTTCCCTAGTACTCTTGGAGGCAGGTTTGAGGGTTTCAGTTAATCGTTTTGTTTCTGCCTAATGTGCCTTGTAAGTTACAGGGTATGGTTTCATCTCTCTCTTTAAAGTTGCTTTTCTCCCAAGAGATAATAAAACAGTATAAAGAGCTGCTCGATTCCAGACTGTGTCCCCATGAAGTTACAAACTGAAGAAGAAGGCTTAGAAACAAAGTGGGAAATGGGAGAGTGTGATTAGGAATGTTCAGGAAGACAGAGGACCATCAGCAACAGAAGGCTAGTGGACTAGATCTGGCTCAACTGGAAGGGTTTTCATGTCACTGTGAACCAGCAGAGGCAAAGTCACTTTCCCAATTTATTTCCATGCGCTTTTAATATTTGCTTCAAATGTGCTTTTTAATATTTGACTTATTGCTTTTTCAGGGTAAAATGCAAATATATGTATACATAAACACATTTAAATGCCAGTGATTGATGGTTACATTTTCTAGAATTAATTGTTTCTGTGTTCATAATGCGTGGGTTCATATCAAATTGTTAGGTGGAGAGAGAGCACAGAGGTTGTATACCCTGCTTCATTTACAGAGGAGGGAATGGATTTGGAAATCACATGTGGTTTGCATATGCATAGCTTATGTAACATTGTATTTTTAAATGTGAGAGTGTAACTAAGCTTTTAAAAACTATAGACTGTCTTGGGGTTTTTGTTTTTTTGTTTTTTGCTTCTTCTAAGTCCTAAATTTTCTGCAAATGAAATTAGTAACCCTGGTTGCAACTTTATTTCCTCACAAATATGTCAGCTCTTTCACTAGGCAGACCTCTTGTCCTGGTAAGAAATGCTAATGATAGGGTAACAGCAACCAAATAAAAGATTAGGTGCTGTTAGGGAAAAAGTATTACTCATAACTCGGTATACATCCTGTCAATTATCCTGCCCCGATGAATAGTATGTGACGGGAAGCCAGGAAGTGATAAAAAACCTGCCAGCCTCATCTCCTTGAAGGGGAAGTAGGGCATTGAGTGATGGCACACAGGGCACCTTGTCCCCCACGCCACAGTGCCAGGACAGGGTCCATTCATCACCCCCATGGCCTTGGGACAGCCTCTGCTCTGTTATTAAATGTGGATATCAAAAGGTTTGACATTCAGGTCTAAGTATATAAGCCAAGAGTACAAAGAGTCCAAAATGAATGTCTTGTCTCAAACCAAATTATTTAAGAGAGGAGAATAATCATGTAAGCCAAGAGAGTAGCTCTGCTTAGATATCTTTTTTTAAGATATCTTTATCCCCTGCGACTTGTGGGATCTTAGTTCCCCTACCAGGGATTGAATTTGGGCCCTCAGCAGTGAAAGTGCGAAGTCCTAACCACTGGCCCACAGGGCAATTTCCTGCTTTGACGTCTTTCATGCACTCTCTTTTTCTAGTTTATAAATAACATGGTCTAATCAATGTACTGTGATTAGTTCCCCCCCCACCCCGCCACCCCAAAGAATTCTTTTCACATCTCTAAGTGTGTAGATGGGCAGTAAGCAACAATCTTAGAAGAGCAAACCCAGAATTGCAGATATCCTGATGGCCTTGACATCTGGGCCTCCCAGCTGGCACTAGTGGTAAAGAACTTGCCTGCCAGTGCAGGAGACACAAGAGATGTGGGTTCGATCCCTGAGTCAGGAAGATCCCCTGGAGAAGGAAATGGCAACCCACTCCAGTATTCTTGCCTGGAGATCCCATGGACATAGGAGCCTGGCAGACTACAGTCCATAGGGTCACAAAGCATTGGACAAGGCTGAAGCAAAGCAAGCAAGCTTGACATCTAAATTCTCATCCAGTGAAGGGACGCCTATAATAACCTGGAAATGATCCAGATGCAGTTACTCTTTGAATATTGCCAGTATTATGGGCAAATCATGACCTAACCAGGCACATCATTCTGTTATCAAACAAATCTACGTATTAGCAAGTCCTTACAGGATGGGGCTGGGTTTTGAATACTTCTATGAAAATCTGCATGTCCCTCACCAAGTATCTGTGTGTACAAAGGAATGTGATGGGAGCTTTGTTTTGACCGAAAGAAGGAGGTAGAAAGGGGAGACAGAGCAGTGACCGTGCAGAGTTTCCCACGTGGCCTGGTGGGAGCCCGTCTGGAAATAACAGTTAAGGGCCAGAAAATGAAACAGTCACAGAGAGATTTCTTGTGGCTTTTCTTGGGAGAAGGGTTCAGTGTTTTAAATGAGTGCATCACACACACAGCCATGCATCCTAAAATCCTTCCTCCCCATCCTTTGCCCCAGGGTCTCCGCTACCGCAGGCTCCCTGTCCCCCACTCTTGCCCACTCCACCCGACTTTCTCATGACTCTTCCTCACTCTTCCTCCCCCTCCTCCCCTCGAATCTGTTCTCTTTCTTCCTGGCAGTGCCTGCTCGACGTTTCACACGTGCTGTAGAAGACAAAGGGAGATTGTGAGCACTCACTCGTTCATTTGTGGCGTGTGTTCATCACACCTTTTAGAGTCTCATCACAATAAGAATTTAAGTTTATGTGAGAGAGCTTGATGACCCCATTTTGAGGCACACAGTGGAGCTCAGAGGGAAGGAAGAGAAGCACAGGGGCTGACACCACTGAGCGTGGTCCTGGGACGGCGCTTTATTCCCACGAGGTGAAATGGGCATCTCCTGTCATGGTTAGTCTGAGGTGTGAAAACGGTAAGATGCCTTGTTCTTGGTGCGTTGTGAGACTGACTGTCCTGTGGAAATGGGAAAGCATGTCAGATGATTCATCTACTAAAGGTCAGAGAGGTCGCTTTGTTGGAGATGGATGGCGTTTGTAGAGATTTGTTTGGAGATGGCTATCAGTGTGTTACAAGCTCTACCCACGCCTTTTACCTCAAGCGGCGGAAGGGAAGAGGGCATTTGAAGGACCACTCAGAACACCTGTCCCCCATATCTAGCTGGACAGAGTGGGCTTGGATTTGACTCATGGCTGAGGAATCTAAGGTCCAGAACTGCCTGGCCAGCTGTTTGGATGGCAGCGTGCACAGAGATTGCCAGGATGAGGGCTGGCTGCTCAGTTGGGGTGCGGAGTGTGGACTGATTTGTGAGTGTGTTCGCGGGCCTGACCTGGTGCACCTAGAGCAAAAGAAGGAATGAAAGCTTTCCTTAGGACCAGTTCAGACGGCCTCTAGGAAAGCCCTGGGCTTCAGAAGAGGAGATGTTGAGGGACTCTGCTCTTTCCAAAGGCCTGAGAGGGGCATGAACAACCACAAAATAAAGTCCTTTTGCTATGGTCAAGGGCAGCCCAAGGCTGGGGAGATGAGGGACTGGCAAAATGAGGCCAGGCCTGCAGCCTGCAGTGCAGGTCTATGGAGCATGGCGCACCGCTCTTTGATGTGTTATAATGCAGATCAGTTGAGACAGAGACCCTAGGGCCTGCAAAGCCTCATACGCTTATTAATGCTACCTGGCCTTTTACAGAACATGTATGCTGAACCCTGGGAAACAGTCTCAGAAACTCTCAGAAGTGCCTCAGGAGGGAAAGAGGGAACTCAGAGAGCGTGACACCGCCTTAAAATGTTACGGTTCAAGTGAAAACTCTCCACTGCCTTTTACTCCTTGCTGTCCCTGCACCAACTTAACCAAGTCTACATGCTTCTGATCATCAGTTCCAAGGTGGGGGTGGGAGGGAATAGGGGATGGGGTGCATTCCAGACCCACAGGCAATTCTCCATGGCCAGCTGGGCGTCCTACCCGTCAGGTCAGCCCTGACTCTATCCACCCGGAAACAGTCGCAGATCCCATAGACTGGGGGTTCAGTCCTACAAAACTGCCCGCCCCCCTCTCCCAGCCTCCAGCAGCAAGTCCAGTTTGTTCCTGTGCTTCTGACCCACCGGCTGCAGATCTAGAGTTCCAACAACCCCCTCCTTGGGTTCAGTTAATTCATTAGAATAGCTCACAGAACTCAGAGGAATATTTTACTTACCAGACTACCTATTTCTTATAAAAGAATATCCCTGGAGGAGGAAATGGCAACCCACTCCAGTATTCTTGCCTGGAGAATTCTGTGGACGGGGGAACCTGGTGGGGTGAGGTCCATGGGGTCATGGAGAGTCGGACACAACCGAGTAACTAACACACACACACATAAAGGAAAACAACTCAGGAACAGCCAGGTGGGAGAGATGTGTAGGACCAGGCATGAGGAAATGACTTGCAGCCTCCATGCCCTCTCCAGGTTCACCATTCTCCCCAAATTTCTATGTGTTCACCAGCCCTGAAGCTCTCTCTTTTGGGGTTCTATGGAAGTTTCATTAGATAGGCATGGTTGATTAAAGCATTGGCTTTTGACAATTGATTCAATCTCTAGTCCTGCTCCTTTTCTAGGGGTAAGGTAAGATGGGAGGAATGTGAATGCCCATCCTCTGATCACATGGCTGGTTCCCTGGCAACCAGCCCTCATCCTTAGTTGCATCCAAAAGTCACGTGATCAACATTACAAAAACACACCTTATCACTCTCATCATTTAGGAAATTTCAAGGGTTTTAGGAGCTCTGGGCGAGAACCAGGGATGAAGACCCAATATATATTTTGTATTATAAACCACAGCATCGGAAGGTCAGACACCACTGTGGGAGGAGCAGAAAAGAGAGGAAATGACTCTGCCCTCCTTTCCCATTTGAAGGGGTCTGACCTCAGCAGGCCCAGCCTGGCTGTACAGCGAGGGGAAGGAAAGACAATATGAGATGTTTACTCTAAGGTGGATTGAAGCTTTGCTTATTATGTAGGTCTGGACCCTGCAAATTACTACATCAAGAACTTGCTGATTAAAAAGTAAATGTATTTTTCTTTCAGAGGTAAGGGAAGAACTTCCACTGTGGAGCAAATATCCTGAAACAGTGGGAGACAAAAAATAAACTCAGCTCTAAGATAACATCCCAAGAGTCCTGCCTGTTCAGTATATTTTCTGGTTTTACACGTATTCCTGCAGTGAGGAAAGCCAGGCTCCAGATGTGGCTCTTGCATTATTTATATTGTACAGGGCAGTCCTCATTGTGTTTTTGGCATTCCTTTTTCTTATCTGTGAAATAAGGCGTGGACCAGCCCTAGACAAATCCTTTCAGCATTGGTAATCTGTAAATCCTTCATGATCAGTTCATGCTTATTTGTGACTCTTTAGCCATGTTGCACAGGATGCCTGCTGTAGCCTGGGGGTAACTTGTATGTAAATGCCCGTGGAAATTATCCAGTGTGTCCCTTACCCTCACCTCTGAGAGTCCCTGAGTGCTTCCTGACTATCCATGCCTCTCTTTAACCCTTAGAAAGAGCTGAGGATGAGAAACTAGGCATGAGAGTTTACATTTATATGGCTAGGAGCTGGGCTTCGTGGGTGTCTTAGTGGTAAAGAATGTGCCTGAAGTGCTGGAGACACAGGAGAGTAGAGTTCGATCCCTGGGTCGGGAAGATCCCCTGGAAGAGAGTGTGGCAACCCACTCAAGTATTCTTGCCTGGAGAATCCTGTGATCAGAGGAGCCTGGTGGGCTACAGTCCCTAGGGTTGCAGAGTCAGACACGAATGAAGGGACTGAGCGCACCCACGCACAGCTAGGAGTTAGGTTCTGTTTTCTGTTTCCTATGGCTGTGGTGTCTAAGGCTAAAATTTCCTCCAGTGCTGTTGTTTTTGTCTTCCCTACTGTCTTTGGATTTCCCAAAGGCTCCTTAAATAAGGACTTGAGGCTTGCAGTTCTTAATCTGCATTCCCCTGTTATTACCCAGGAGCCCTATCTCGTGGTCACAAGGTGTGGGGGAGGGGAGGCACTTATATAGTCGTATAATTAGGTCTCAGTCTTTTACTGAGCCTGCCTTGGGTGTTTCCTGTCCCCCACATTGAGGACTAGAAGAGGCTGGAGATGGGTACTTCTCTTGGCCCTGGTCATTGAGGCTTTGGTAAAATAGTTTCCCTTGAGGGCAGTCCTTGTTAAAGAGAACAGAATGTCCTGGTATCTTTCAGAATGCTTATTTGTCCCTCCACCTGCCACAAACACAGGGGGTTTTTCTCCAGTCTTCACAGGAGAACCTGGCAGAGCTCCCGGAAGTAAAATTCATGAAAGTGGGGAGGTTTTCCCTACGATTAAGACACTGGGAGTTTCTAAGCCTCACTGGGTTAGAAGGCACCCACACTGAACCTCCAGCAACTTGTCAATTACCCCTTCAAGCATTCTGCCCCATGTTGGCTGCAGCCATCTGCTCCCTCGCTTGTGTTCCAGGAGGCTGTGACCTACTATCTCCACCTGTCTGTCTTTCCAGTTTTAGTGGCGACAGCTGGCCTGTGACCTCAGTTCTCTGATGATCTAAGAACAGTTGTGACCCTTCACTTTGTTCAGCCTTTTTTTTTTTTATTGTGAAGACAGGAGTGAGGACTTTCATGCTGTTCACATATATGACCAGAAACCATGAGCCCCCTCATTTATCTGGGTAAATAAACTACATGAAACCATTGCCAGTCAACAGTTTTGTTCTACAAACATTTTGTTCTACAAAATGGCAACATCTCATAGGTTCAACCAAACTCAAACAAATAAAGAAATGTAAGTACAGGAAA
Organism: Bos grunniens; assembly: GCF_055505025.1. Taxonomy (NCBI): domain Eukaryota; kingdom Metazoa; phylum Chordata; class Mammalia; order Artiodactyla; family Bovidae; genus Bos; species Bos grunniens. The sequence continues at coordinate 26,061,140 of NC_141191.1, read as the reverse complement.
ATTGCCAAATTTGAGATTCAGAGTGCATTGTTATAGGCAGCCCTGAAATTATTTTAAAGACGTACTATTATATTTTGCGTTAAAATCCAGTTTTGTAAACCTTGAAAACAATTTTTCAAATACTGCTTCATAGAGAATCTCATTCTAAGTCCTTTAAGCAATACCTGACACATATTTCATAATTATAATCACTTCCAGAACTTTCACTTTGTACATATTTTCATATACATTTTCTCACAGGTGGGTACAATCGACATGATCTTTAGGCATCTAAGTCTCAAGAATCAAAACTTCATCATGGCAGTGGGGCCAGTACCATACTGCTATCCTGTGATAGATATTTGTGGAGAATGTGCATTTGCAAACCTTAATCTATGTATACATCCAAGAAATGTTATTATTTTCCTGTTGCTATTTAGTCCCTAGTCATGTCCGAGTCTTTGCGACCCCATGGAGTGTAGCCTGCCAGGCTCCTCTGTCCATGGGATTCTCCAGGCAAGAATGCTGGAGTGGGTTGCCATTTTCTTCTCCAGGGGATCTTTCTGACCCAGGGATCAAACCCGTGGCTCCTACCAAGTCTTCTGCATTGCAGACAGATTCTTTACCACTGAACTATAAGGGAAGCTCCAAGCTTGAGATTCCCATTCAGAGGGGACCAGCAGAAAGTTCCCCTTCCATCCATACAAGCGTCTCCGTCCCCTCGCCAACACACTAAGAGCCCAGGAGGCCTGGGTGGTACTTGGAAGGAAGAAGATGCACATGGGCCTCTCAGCAGCTCCTGGTGTCCCGTCACATAGTCCTCTGAGCCCGTGGTCCCTAGAAGGGAGCTGCTGTGCACACCCAGACTGGGAAGACCTCTTTCCTCTTTTGCCACAAAGCCTGGGGCATCTAGTTACACGAGACAGACTCCCCCAGAGGTGCGGAGGTGCAGATCTCCAGGACATTTGGGATGATCAACCTATAGGAAAATAGGGAAGGAAGGACCGAGGGGAGGAAGCAAAGAAGGGAGGAAGGAAAGAAGGAGATAGGGAAGGAGGGAGGAAGGAGCAAACAATAATAACAGAAAGCATCTCTCTGTTCTCTCTCTGGGACACAGAACACACTGACTTCAGTGAGCACCAACCAGCTCCTGCTTTCTGCTCTGCCCAACGTGGCCTGAGGGCAACGTCGGCATTCATCTTCTAGGAATACCTGTGGCAAACCGAAAGAAGAAACACATTGAAATGTTTCAGCGAATGACCCTGCCACACATCCAGTATGTCAGCCAGGAAAACCAAACCTACCCACAATAATGTCTTCATCTGATTTGAGGCAGTTTAATCTTATATGCAGAGTACATCATGAGAAATGATGGGCTAGAAGAAGCACAAGCTGGAATCAAGATTGCTGGGAGAAATATCAATAACCTCAGATATGCAGATGACACCACCCTTATGGCAGAAAGTGAAGAGGAACTAAAAAGCCTCTTGATGAAAGTGAAAGAGGAGAGTGAAAAAGTTGGCTTAAAGCTCAATATTCAGAAAACGAAGATCATGGCATCTGGTCCCATCACTTCATGGGAAATAGATGGGGAAACAGTGGAAACAGTGTCAGACTTTATTTTTGGGGGCTCCAAAATCACTGCAGATGGTTATTGCAGCCATGAAATTAGAAGGCGCTTACTCCTTGGAAGGAAAGTTATGACCAACCTAGATAGCATATTAAAAAGCAGAGACATCACTTTGCCAACAAAGGTCCATCTAGTCAAGGCTATGGTTTTTCCAGTGGTCATGTATGGATGTGAGAGTTGGACTGTGAAGAAAGCTGAGTGCCAAAGAATTGATGCTTTTGAACTGTGGTGTTGGAGAAGACTCTTGAGAGTCCCTAGGACTGCAAGGAGATCCAACCAGTCCATCCTAAAGGAGATCAGTCCTGGGTGTTCATTGGAAGGACTGATGCTGAAGCTGAAACTCCAATATTTTGGCCACCTCATGTGAAGAGTTGACTCATTGGAAAAGACCCTGATGATGGGATGGATTGGGGGCAGGAGGAGAAGGGGACGACAGAGGATGAGATGGCTGGATGGCATCACCGAGTTGATGCACATGAGTTTGGGTGGACTCCGGGAGTTGGTGATGGACAGGGAGGCCTGGCGTGCTTCAGTTCACGGGGTTGCAAAGAGCTGGACACGACTGAGGGACTGAACTGAACTGAATCCCTGAAAATACTTTCCTTTATTTCCTCAGATTGAATATTAATTATAGGAGGTATGTGAGAGATGACACAACACGAATGAATCAGCAGAGAGATACTGAAGATCAGTGCGTGTCTTCTGGGGGAAGAAGTCATCTGAAGACAAGTGCATTATAACAACACATGATTCAAGGAAGTGGGGGAAATGTGATGAATGTTGCCTTGAAATTAAGACAGAGCTGTACACGTAGAATGATCTTTTTTTAAGTCAAAGGCGCAATTTGGATAAAAAGAAGACTCCGATGTGGCCTCAGACAGAAAGTGGCTATGAACATGAAAGCACTGAGGACAAATAGCAAGGAAATTAAAAAAGAAAAGAAGAGTGAAGTCTTCAGTATAACTCAAACAGCTACTTTACTGATGAAACTATTGATATTATACTGGAATTGGCATTGACTTTGAGTTTGTAGGGTTTGATAAACATTTCCTTAATCTGGATAGGAGCTGCTGCTGCTGCGGCTAAATCACTTCAGTCGTGTCCGACTCTGTGCGACCCCATAGACAGCAGCCCACCAGGCTCCCCCATCCCTGGGATTTTCCAGGCAAGAACACTGGAGTGGGTTGCCATTTCCTTCTCCAATGCATGAAAGTGAAAAGTGAAGGTGAAGTCGCTCAGTCATGTCCGACTCTTCGTGACCCCATGGACTGTAGCCTACCAGGCTCCTCCGCCCACGGGATTTTCCAGGCAAGAGTACTGGATTGGGGTGCCATTGCCTTCTCTGATAGGAGCTACTTTCCACTATTTCAAGTTTCCATCGAATAATCTTACCTAGAGTATAAAGTTATCTAATACTGAGGACTTCCCTGGCGGTCCAGTAGTTAAGACTTGTCTTTCAAAGCAGGGGGCGTGGGTTCAATCCCTGATTAAGATTCCCACATGCCTCGCGGCCAAATAACCAAAACATAAAACATAAGCTATATTGTAACAAATTCAAAAAAGGTTTTAAAAAAGCCTTTATCTAATAACACCAATCACAGCTAGTCATCAGTGATCAGTATTGCAGTGTTCCACAAGACCTAGGGACTTCTTTTCATGCCTTTATTTCTGTATTTGGCAGGCACTTACTAGTTATCATAATTACTAAATTATTCAGTAACCCAGGAATCCACTGAAGCATGTGATTCTCATCTTACATTTCCACTGGAAAACGGCCTCTGAATTCTTGCTACCAGATATGACAAAAATCCAGTCAAAGCAAAAATCTGTTTTGGAATGCTTTCAGGGCATCGGGGTAGGGTAGAAGAGAGGCTGTGAGACTGAGGCGGCCCAGCTGAGACACTGAAAACATTCTTGCAATAAGGTAAGGCTCTGTGAAGGGTTAGATTTCCTTGAGCAAGCTGACACACATTCACACACAAAACACAGAGACCAGACCAGCTCCATTTCTGGAACTATAGCAGACAAGGTATTCAGATAAACCTCTAAGTATAACTTACCTAAAAATGCTAGATGTCTATCAACATAAGCATATGTGTAAGAGTAGACAGGGACTTTCCTATTGATATTTATTGAGTTCAGTACCTGTCTATTTGGGCTTCTTCAGTGGCTCAGCGGTAAGAGAATGTGCCTGCAATGCAGGAGACGTGGGTTCAGTCTCTGGGTCAGGAAGATCCCCTAGATAAAGAAATGGCTACCCACTCCAGTACAATTGCCTGGGAAATCCCATGCATAGAGGAGTCTGGTAGGCTATAGTCCATGGGATCGCAAAGAGTTGGACACAACTCAGCAACTAAACGACAAAAATGAATAGATGGATAGATGATTGCTAGGCATGTGTATCCAGAGAAGGCGATGGCACCCCACTCCAGTACTCTTGCCTGGAAAATCCCGTGGATGGAGGAGCCTGGTAGGCTGCAGTCCATGGGGTCGCTAGGAGTGGGACACGACTGAGTGACTTCACTTTCACTTTCACTTTTCACTTTCATGCATTGGAGAAGGAAATGGCAACCCACTCCAGTGTTCTTGCCTGGAGAATCCCAGGGACGGGGGAGCCTGGTGGGCTGCCGTCTATGGGGTTGCCCAGAGTCGGACACAACTGAAGCGACTTAGCAGCAGCAGCAGCAGCAGGCATATATATCAATAACATTTAGTCTTTGGAAAGGTCTTTTTCCTCAGTTACGTGCCTAAGATGGAAAACTCAGTGATTTATTCTCTGAATTAGCGCATGTCCTCAATATCTTTCTTTCACCTTAACAGGTAAGCAACTGCAATGCCTGATATAGAATTCTTGGGAGTTTCTTCCAAAATCTAAAGGTACAAATTTAGATTTGCAGTGTTGCAGATAAGAAGTCCAAAAACAGTCAAAAAAGGAAAATCCTGGAAACTTGTTTTACCAGATTATGCCTAAGTGTGTGTGTATCTCCTCAATCCAGTCAAGAAGTCTGAGGCTTTTAACCCTAAAAACTCAAGTCTTTCTTTAGCTTAGAAAATTTTTCTAAGTTATTTAAAATGATTTCTTCTACTTCTTATGTTCTTTCTTTTTCTTTTATAATATGTACTATTCAAATGATAGATGTCCAGCACCTATTTTCCAAATCTCTCTCCATTTCCCTCGTGATTTCCATCTCTTTGTGTGTTTTGCTCTGTGGTTTGTGGTGCTGATGGGCCCTAACCTTCCAGGCCATGAATACAGTCCTCATCAGCTACCATGACTTTTTCTATTCATCCCTTAAATTGGTAAGGATTTTTAAAGCTCTGGGAAATCTTTTATTTTATCTGTTGTCCTATAATTTTGTTCTTAAGTACTCTTTTCAATTTTGTTTTTTAGGAATCCATTTGTCTGCTGCAGCAGTTCTTTTCAACTGGGCATAAGATCTGAGTGTTCTTTCTGTGTGTCCTCTTTGGCCTCTGGACACCTTCAGAGCCAAGATCCTTCCAGATCCCCTTCCTGTGATCCTGTTGTAGAGGCTCCCCCTCTAAGGCATGGAGAGGAAGAATCCTTGATCTCTCGTCATCCTGAGCTCTCCCAGCACCTATGGCAGGGAAAGCTTGTCCAAACCTTTTTGTCCCTTTAGGGAATCCTGGCACACTCAAATAGGACAGAGCAGACCTTAGGGTTCCACACAACTTAAAAAAAAAAAAATTATTTATTTGGCTGCACCTGGTAGCTCAGTTGGTAAAGGATCCGCCTGCAGCGCAGGAGACCCCGGTTTGATTCCTGGGTCGGGAAGATCCACTGGAGAAGGGATAGGCTACCCACTCCAGTATTCTTGGGCTTCCCTGGTGACTCGGCTGGTAAAGAATCTGCCTGCAATGAGGGAGACCTGGGTTCGATCCCTGGGTTGGGAAGATCCCCTAGAGAAGGGAAAGGCTACCCACTCCAGTATTCTGGCCTGGAGAATTCCATGGACTTATAGTCCATGGGGTCGAAAAGAGTTGGACACAACTGAGCGACTTGCACTCACCAGGTCTTAGTTGCAGCACTTGGGATCTAGTTCCCTGACCCTAGAACCCAGGCTCCCTGCATTAGGAGCACGCATGGAGTCTTAGCCACCGGACCACCAGGGAAATCCTAGTTCTGCACATCTTAATTGACAAGCTCTGTTCCTTTCTCCAAGTTCACCAAGCTCAGTACCACTTCTTTTGCAAAGAAGCGGGGCAGGAAGCGGTCCCCACAGAGAGCCCAAGCCCTGATTTACTTCCACCACAGGTCCTGGCTCTTGGCAAGTTCTTGGATTTGGGAGTGGAGGGGAAGGAAACCTCACTGAGATCACCATGTTCTGAAAGTCCTTGGCCCGGGGGTTTCTTTCTGTAAAATGAGGAAATTTAGACTCGTGTTAAATCATACTTAAGAACTCTTTCAGTTCCCCAAATGTATACATCAGAGATTAGATAAAATGTATTTGTGACTATGATAATTTATAGGATTAGAACATGTCATCAGAGAAACCCTTTAGGGTAACTTTTTAAGAAAGAAAAAGGTTTTGAGCTGTAATGTTTTTATGAAAAACCAGCCATTTGGAAGATAGGAGATTGAGCATGGCACTGGATGGTGAGATCCTCTGAGCTTTCAAATCTCTGATCATATATTGAACATAAAATGTTTTCCTCCTGTAACCTAGGATAGAGATTGTCAAATGTACAAATCACCTACAGTGCAGACTTTGATTCAACAGGTCTGGAGGAGGGCTGGAGATTCTGTATTGCTTACCAGCGAGGCTGCCCACCCTTGCTTGTCTGTGCTTGACATTTCTGTAGCAAGGCTTGGAGGATTTGCAATGGTAAGTAGACCTCTGGTGGCTGTTAGGAGAAATGCACAATCATTTTGTCACACAGCTATAATTTTTCTGAGTTTCCCTGGTGGTTCAGCTGGTAAAGAATCTGCCTGCAATGAGGGAGACCTGGGTTCGATCCCTGGCTTGGGAAGATCCCCTGGAGATGGGAAAGGTTACCCTTTCCAGTATTCTGGCCTGGAGAATTCCATGGACTACAGTCCATGGTGTCGCAAAAAGTCGGACACAACTGAGCGACTTTCACTTTCACTTTGTAACTTGTCTGGGAATGTTAAAAAACTTGTTACCCCCCAAACTAGCAATTGATCTACCTCTAATTGACATTGTAAAGGCCAAGTCAGATGGTTCATTAATTTAGACTCTATTATTCTGAAATTCTGTGTCATTCCAGACAGATCACGCTGTCAGTGATAATCAAAGAAGGGATGTATGTGTTTAGTCTATTAAGTCCTAAAGAAAATGCATCAAAAAATGAAGAAGCCAATGCGTTACAAATGATTAGTCTTTATTTTACTAAATTAAAAAATATTCTCTAAGTCTTTTAATTTGATTCTCCTGTCCCTGCCAAGGGTTGTCATAAATTACACTTCTTATGAAGTGCTCCCTGATTCAGACTCTTTTCTGAATCAGACAAGCCTACTCTTTAATTAGGAAAAATGAAAGCAGTTTTATAGTAGTTTTCAATTTCTCGGTCTTTTGGCTCCTTTCTGTCTATGCTTCTCAAGCAGAAAATAAAAAGTATGGTGCTGTTTGACTAACTATTGTCAGAGGTTCAAATTAAACAAAAATCTACAAACGTTGAAAGGTATCCAGTTTGGGGAATCATTTTTTCTATTTTTTTTTAAACTGTCTTATTTTGAATGTCAATAGACCCATTTCCTGGCTTTACTAAATAAATAGATAAATGTTCCAGAAATTATCTGTTGGGTTTTTTTATTTTTTATTTTTTTTGAGATAACAAAAGTAATATCACTCTAGGAAGAAAGATAAACATCCTACATCAACACATGTTTATTCTCACACTTGAAGCTCATCTCATGGAAACAAGCTTGTAAATTTATACTAATACCAACTTAATATTGATATAAACCTCTGGCTTCATACACAACTCACTATCACTAGTCCTGCGCTGTTACTGGAAAATGGTCCATTGGCTCATGAAAATTTTCCAAGTCTGGTTATGTTCCAGTGTCCTTGCATTTGGACACCAAATGAAACCCTAAAGCTGGTCTTTTCCTTTGCTGGCTTCCATAGCACCAGCACATCCATTTATGTCGTAAGAGTTATACAGATCTTATCTATTTTAGGAAGTTACATATGATTATTTAAGCCTTTTATTAATCAGCTTTATAAAAACATCTAGAGTTATTACAACTAATGACCTAGACCTGGCAGAGCATTTCAAAGACACCTGTGGGGCTTTAGGGGCTGGGTAGGTTTATCTCAGTAAAGTTTTGGTGAGAAGTGCAGATAATGATTAATTACAGATATTTCCATATCCTTAGAGTCCCCAGAACCACACAAAATTTCATATACATCTCTGACTCAGGGATCCACATGTGGTTTGTATACATAACCAGACATCACCTGGCAAAGTCCCTGATGACTTCAGTTCACTAAATGAAAGAAAAAAACTATTGTTCTGCTCTCTACTCACAGCACTTCTGACACCAGACATGTGGCTTTTTTTCCCCCCACATCAACCAATTCTCTGACTCCAGCTGGGTGACCTACAATTCAATTCCGGTCTGACACCATCTGCCTGGAGTCAGAGCCACAGGTTAAGGGACCTGTCTCCCAAGACAGACCCTACTTTAGATGCTCGTCTTAAGTAGTGAGTCCCCAGGTCACTCGTGCTCCTAGTCAACTTGGCTACAAATTGGGGGTTCCAACGATCCCCTCCTCAGGTTCAGTAATCTGCTATAACATCTCACAGAACTCATGGAAACACTCACAATTACTAGTTTATTATCTAACAAAAGAACTGGTAAAGGATACAAATGAACAGTCAGATGAAGAGATACACAGGGTGGGATTCAGAAGGGCCCCAAGTGCAAGAGCTCCTGTCCCCGTGGATTTGGGGTGTGTGAAGCACAATGTTGTATGACGCTCTCCTACATGGTATGCTTGTGTGTGTGTGTGTGTGTGTGTGTATGAGTCACTCAGTTGTGTCTGACTCTTCGTGCCCCCATGGACTGTAACCCACCAGTCTCCTCTGTCCATGGGATTCTCCAGGCAAGAACACTGGAGTGGGTTGCCATTTCCTTCTCCAGGGGATCTTCCCCACCCAGGGATCAAACCCAGGTCTCCTGCATTGCAGGTAGATTCTTTACCATCTGAGCCACCAGAGAAGCCCCTCCTACACGATAGTTCAGGGATTTTTATGGAGGCTTCGTCATGAAAACGTAATTATTAACCCAGTTTTTCTGGCCCCCCTCTCTTCCCTGGAGGGTGAGGAGTGGAGGTGAAACTTCCAAGCTTCCAGAACCCTCCTCTCTAATTGTCTTCAGGGCGAGGCTGGCAAATACCTCAACTGCGTCCTTCAGTAGGGATGAGGTAGAGGAATGAGGCTTCTCTGTCTCTGGAAGTTGTGATGCAATCACAGACAGGTAAACACGGAAAGTCAAGTCCCCGAAGGAATGCAAGTAAGAGCCAAAACCAACATTCTAAACTAGGTCAGCAACCCCAGGGGCAAGTAACCAGTAGAAACTAAGGTAAGGCGCCAAATGGGTTAGAAAAACAAAAGAGAAGAGCTGAATGAGAGTATCAGGTTGTGCCCAAAGAGGCAGCATTTTGAGGTCAGGCTGACTGCACTGAGAAGCACTTAAATTGTTCAGAACTGGGACTTCCCTGGTGGCCCAGTGGTTAAGACTCTGTGCTTCCACTACTGGGGGCACCAGTTTGACCCCTGGTTAGGAAACTAGGATCCCACATGCTCTGTGGCTCGGCCAAGAAATGACAATAAATAAATCGTTCAAACTAACACCAACTCCCCACCCCCACGAGGCTTTCTCCTACAGGGTCTCCCTAGATTTGCCTGGAAGAAGGCTCTGGAGAAGCCTGGAGCTTGCATTTCTAAGGTGGTAGGAGGTTCCTGTTGTCACAGTGGATAAGCTACTGGAGCCCTTATTGGGATCAAATGCTCAAGGTCAGTTGTTGGAGGTGGACTGGGGGTTGCAGGAGAGTGGTCAGGATGTTTGCAGTTCATGGAAGCTGAGGACAGGAAGCCATGGCGTGTTGGCCTTTGACAGCTTTAAAGGCCCAAGTGGAGATCTGGTTTTTCCTCGGGTCTGGAAGATTCTGAAGGAGACCCAGGCATTTTCCATTGAGATGTCCTCTTTCAGGGATGGGCAGCTATCTATTTATGACTTATGTTGACCCTCAGCACACTGCAGGGTTTTCTAGAGAGGTCTTGTTAGGTGTCACAGCTCCTCCTGCCTCCCACCCCCGAGTCCCTGTCACTGGTCAGCCTGTGCTCAGAGTGTGGGGAAGTCCTGGGGAAGGAGCACAGTGGATTTTTATAGCAAATGCCCCTGAGTTGAGTTGAATTCCCTGGTTATTTTGGTTTCTCTAGAACTGCAGAAGCTTCCCCCTACTGCCCTCTCATCAAGTTAATATTGATTAATTATTTGTAGACTTCAAGCCCAGTAAAAAGTACTTGATGTGATTCTCCCTGAATCCTTCTTATGTTCTCCAGTAGACCCTCCCCAGCATCTAGCACCCTCTTCTCCAGAGCCCTGAATCTGTCAGGTCCCGCAGAGCAACAGTCATTGTGGATAATCACACAGCCCTTTACCACCTACTTGGAGTCGTCTGTCTTACTTAGGAAATGCTGTTTGAGTTTTCCATCACTCACAGCAAATCTAATCCATACCAACTAGCATGGTCAGCAGGACTAGGCTGTGAAAACTCTAAGATCAGGCAGTGAGAACACTTAATCCTGTGAGAATGCAGGAAATGGGACATTTCCCTAGCCTACCGCACTTGAAATTTTGAAGTTATTGTTATGACTTTGTAGGGAGAATTTCTAAGTTCTGCTTTCTATAGGGAGACAGGGGGTCAGCCCTGAAGAACTGGGGTACACTTGCCAGATTTGAATTGTACTATGATTAAAGGAGGGGGTGTTGGTTTGTGTACCTTGAGGGAGATGAAGCTGGGTGACTGTCCACGTGCTCATCTGGCTTATCTCATCAGATTGCTTTGATTGCAATGCTCACAAATTCTCAACTTGAAGCCCCAAATCATGTCTTGACCCCAAAAGTGTTTAGCATCAAAAATGAGATCTGGAGGCAGATTGTAAGGGCTGCTTAATATAAGGAATTATTCAAGTGAGGGAATGATATGACGAGTAGTTTATTTAATACATACATGAGTAACACAGGGTGTCCATTCCCACTAACATTAATGTATTCTTACATCAAATATTCATGTAGTCACTTTATTTGAGAAAAATTTTAAAAAGCATCCATGAAATTATGTTGCAAATTGTCTATCCTTTGACTGTATACCAATTTGGGTTTTCCTGTGTTATATCCTTTTGTGGGAGTTTTTTTTTTTCTTTCTTTCTAAATTAAGGATTGTAACAGAATTAATTCTAATGCATTCTGATGCTATTCTTCATTGTTAGTCATTGTCAGAAAATTATAAATATTCTATGTTAGATACTGCCAAATGTTAAGCATCATAGTTCTACATGAATAATCTTTTGCTGATAATTACTAGTGAGGCTTATGCTTTACTGCCTTGCTGGGGTTCGTGGAGGTTTATTGACTTGGAGCTAATTAAATTGTTGCCTGCTGCTTTTGAGATTCCGCCACAGAAACATGCCTGTCATTAGTGCAGCCTTTGGGCAGGAGGCCTGAGTTGGACTGAGACCAACTTAGTGCTTGCTTAGTACCTGAGTGCTTGCTGGGGTTGGAGGTGGGGAAGTGAGATGGAAGCACAAGGGTGAAAGTTGTATACACTAAAAACCTAAACATAATATATGTGTGTGTGTGCTCAGTTGTGTCTGCCTTTTTGCAGTCCCCTGGACTGTAACCTGCCAGGCTCCTCTGTCCATGGGATTTTCCAGACAAGAATATGGGAATGGGTTGCCATTTCCTCCTCCAAAGGATCTTCCCAACTCAGGGATCAAACCTGCATCTCTTATGCCTCCTGCATTGGCAGGAGGCCACTGTGCCGCCTGGGAAGAGGCATCCGAAGTGGAGGTTCAGTTCAGTTCAGTCACTCAGTCATGTCCGACTCTGCGACCCCATGGACTGCAGCAGGCCAGGTTTCCCTGTCCATCACCAACTCCCAGAGCTTGCCCACACTCATGCCATTGAGTCAGTGATGCCATCCAACCATCTAATCCTGTGTCGTCCCCTTCTTCTACTGCCTTCAATCTTTCCCAGCATCAGGGTCTTTTCAAATGAGTCAGTTCTTCACATCAGGTGGCCAAAGTATTGGAGTTTCAGCTTCAGCATCAGTCCTTTCAATGAATATTCAGGACTGATTTCCTTTAGGATGGACTGGTTGGATCTCCTTGCAGTCCAAGGGACTCTCAAGAGTCTCCTCCAACACCACAGTTCAAAAGCATCAATTCTTCAGTGCTCAGCTTTCTTTATAGTCCAACTCTCACATCCATATATGACTACTGGAAAAACCATAGCTTTGACTAAACAGACCGTTGGCAAAGTTACGTCTCTGCTTTTTAGTATACTGTCTAGGTTGGTCATAGCTTTTATTCCAAGGAGTAAGTGTCTTTTAATTTCATGGCTGCAGTCACCATATGCAGTGATTTTGGAGCCCCCCAAAATAAAGTCTGTCACTGTTTCCATTGTTTCTCCATCTATTTGCCATGGAGTAATGGGATCAGATGCCATGATCTTAGTTTTCTGAATGTTGAATTTTAAGCCAGCTTTTTCGCTGTCCTCTTTCACTTTCATCAACAGGCTCTTTAGTTCCTCATCACTTTCTGCCATAAGGGTGGTGTCATCTGCATATCTGAGGTTATTGATATTTCCTCCAGCAATCTTGAGTCCAGCTTGTGCTTCATCCAGTCCGGCATTTCGCATGATGTACTCTGCATATAAGTTAAATAAGCAGGGTGACGATATATAGGCTTGACGTACTCCTTTCCCAATTTGGAACCAGTCTGTTGTTCCATGTCAAGTTCTAACTGTTGCTTCTTGACCTGCATACAGATATCTCAGGAGGCAGGTCAGGTGGTCTGGTATTCCCATCTCTTTCAGAATTTTCCACAGTTTGTTGTTATCTATACAGTCAAAGGCTTTGGCGTAATGAATAAAGCAGAAGTAGATTTTTTTTTTTAATTCTCTTGCTTTTCTATGATCCAATGGATATTTGCAATTTATCTCTGGTTCCTCTGCCTTTTCTAAATCCAGCTTGAACATCTGGAAGTTCATGGTTCATGCACTGTTGAAGCCTGGCTTGGAGAATTTTGAGCATTACTTTGCTAGTGTGTGAGATGAGTGCAATTGTGTAGTAATGTGAACATTCTTTGGCATTGCCCTTCTTTGGGATTGGAATGAAAACTGACTTTTCCCAGTCCTGTGGCCACTGCTGAGTTTTCCAAATTGGCTGGCATATTGAGTGCAGCACTTTCACAGCATCATCTTTCAGGATTTGAAATAGCTCAACTGGAATTCCATCACCTCCACTAGCTTTGTTCATAGTGATGCTTCCTAAGGCCTACTTGACTTCACATTCCAGGATGTCTGGCTCTAGGTCAGTGATCACACCATTGTGGTTATATGGGTTATGAAGATCTTTTTTGTACAGTTCTTCTGTGTATTCTTGCCACCTGTTCTTAATATCTTCTGCTTTTGTTAGGTCCATACCATTTCTGTCCTTTATTGTGCCCATCTTTGCATGAAATGTTCCCTCAGTATCTCTAATTTTCTTGAAGAGCTCTCTAGTCTTTCCCATTCTATTATTTTCCTCTATTTCTTTGCACTGATCACTGAGGAAAGCTTTCTTATCTCTTCTTGCTATTCTTTGGAACTCTGCATTCAGATGCTTATATCTTTCCTTTTCTCCTTTGCCTTTAGCATCTCTTCTTTTCTCAGTTATTTGTAAGATCTCCTCAGACAACCATTTTGCCTTTTTGCATTTCTTTTTCTTGGGGATGGTTTTGATCACTGCCTCCTGAACAATGTCACGAACCTCTGTCCAAAGAAAGGAAGAAGTAAAATTGTCATTATATGCAGATGACATAATACTATATATAGAATCCTAAAAACTCCACACAAAAACTACTAGAACTTAAAATGAATTCAGCAAGGTAGCAGTATACAAGGTTAGCCTATAAAATTGGTAGCATTTCTTTACACCAATGAAATATCAGAAAGGGAATGTAAAAAAAAAAAAAAAAGTACCTTTTAAAATCACACACACCACCAATAAAATACTTAGGAATAAACCTGACCAAGGAGGTGAAGGACTTATAGGCTGAGAACTATCAAAACTTTAATAAAGGAAATTGAAGATTATTCAAAGAAATTGAAATATAGCCCATGCTGTTAGACTGAAAGAGTCAATATTATTAAAATGGTGGGAATATAAGTTGGTACAGCCACTATGGAAAACAGTATGGACTTTCCTCAAAAAGCTAAAAACAGTATATATCCAGACAAAACTATAATTCAAAAAGAAATATGGCAGTACTGTTCACAATAGCCAAGACACGGAAACAACTTAAATGTCTATCAACAGATGAATGAATAAAGAAGATGTGGTACATATTTACAATGAAATACTACTCAGCCATAAAAAGAACAAAATAATGCCATTTGCAGGACTGTGGATGCAACTAGAGATTATCATACAAAATGAAGTAAGTTAGAGAGAAATACTGTATGATATCACTTATATGTGGAATCTAAAATATGGCACAGATGTATCTGTCTATAAATCAGAAACAGACTCAGACTTGGTGAACAGACTCATGGTTCCCAAGAGGGAGGGGTGGAGGGAAGAGGTTGACCAGGAGTCTGGGGTGGGCTTCCCAGGTGGTAAAAAATCTGCCTGCCATTGCAGAAGACACAAGGGACCTGGGTTCCGTCTCTGAGTTGGGAAGATCCTCTGGAGGAGAAAATGATAATCCCCTCCAGTATTCTTGCCTGGAAAATCCCATGGACAGAAGATCCTGGCAGGTTACAGCCCATGGAGTTGCAAAGAGTGGGACCTGACTCAGCACACACGCAGAGAGATAGAAGCAAACTATTACATTTAGTATGGTTAAACAAGGTCCTACTGTATAGCACAGGGAACTAAATCCAATCTCCTGGGATAAACCATAATGCAAAAGAGTATTTTTACAAGATTGTATATGTGTGTGTGTAACTGAGTCATTTTGCTTTTCAGCAGACATTGGCACAACATTGTAAGCCAATTATTTTTGTTGTTATTGTTTAAACCTTTGAGAAACCTTAAGAATGGCCGACCATCCCTAACTCGACCTTAAGTGTAATAAGGGCCTTGACTCAGCTGAGCGTCTGCTCTCCATTGCAGGAAGGGCCCCGGGGGTCCCAGGCTCTCGTGGCCACCGAGCACCCCCAGAAGAGGCGCAGACCCCCAGAAGGCCCGGTCTGCAGCCCAGCTCCTTCCCGGGATCATTTGGCGCCGACTCCCAGAGCGCGCAGCCCACCGCGCCCACCTGCGCCGGCGATCCCCGTGCGGGGCGGGAACAGGAGTTAAAGCCGCCCGGGCGCCCAGTGCGCTCTGCCGGCCGGCTGCATCCACGCGCCTCGCGCCTGGGTTTCTTCGCTGTCTCTTCGCGGCCATGCGACGCCTGGCGCTTCTTCTGCTCCAGGGGTCCGTGCTGGCCGCGCTGGGCGGACTGAGGGGGCTCTGAGACCGGTGAGTGGAGGCCCCTGGCGGGCGTGCATCTCAATCAGCCGACTGCGGGGCGGGGGCGGAGGAGAGCTTGGGGCCCCCTCGCTAGGTGTGCGCGGCGTGTCCCCCGTCCTGCAGTAACCTTTTATCCGGGAGGGCGAGGCTGGACTATCTGGAGGGCCCCGGGCTTCTCAGCCCTTAACTCCTTAGCAAACCTGCCTGGTGGGTGGGCTCAGCGGACAAACTGTGTGTCTTTTGCTTTCTGGCCCTCTGTGGAAATGGAAGGCCCCCTCGACAGCTTCTTCCTAGATTCCCCACGGTCCCGCGAGTGGGATTGGCTTTCTAGCCCTTGTCACTGATGGGCCCGCCGCCCAGGTTTAACCAGGCCTCTCCGGAGGCTTGGCACCTTGGAAAGGGGTGCTTCCCTGCAAAACAGCCCTGGAGTTTGTTCCCAAGGGCGGTTAGCAAGCAAGTTGCGGCAGCACTTGTTAATACCACTCAGGTGTAGGCGGACCCCAAGGCAGAGAGAGCTGTGCCAGGTCCCAGGGTGACTGAGACACCCTCAGCTCCCGTAGGGTCGGTGGCTGGTGGCTGGTGACTTAGCTGGTGCAGGAGCTGCTCAACGTTTGTCAGATCACCTGGCCTGCCAGAGTGCGTCTCTCCTGACAGGTGCTCCTGTTTGGCCCTCGTGGATGGAGGCAGGCTTTAAATCCTTTTTTTTTTCTTTTTTTTAACTTAGACACTTTCTTGGTCAAGGTACTCTGAACTCATTTGGAGGAGATGGCCCTTCATCTCTGAGTTGTTTGTCCTCCAGTAGGGATTCTAACCCTCAGGGGTTTTGCCTAACCTGCTGGAGCATCTCTGCTTGGCGGGAAGCTCTTACCTGGGATTTAAAGTTACTTGTCTTTTTCACTAAGCAGTGTTTCCCAAAGCCTTCTGATGGGAAGACATCTTAATGACGTCTGCTGTAGAACAGCAGGTGATCTGCTTTGTATATTGTACACAATATGCTTTGTATATTCACAGACTATGAGAAAGCTGCTGCTGCTGCTAAGTCACTTCAGTCGTGTCCGACTCTGTGTGACCCCATAGACGGCAGCCCACCAGGCTCCCCCGTCCCTGGGATTCTCCAGGCAAGAACACTGGAGTGGGTTGCCAGTTCCTTCTCCAATGCGTGAAAGTGAAGTCGCTCAGTCGTGTCCGACCCTCAGCGACCCCATGGACTGCAGCCCACCAGGCTCCTCCGTCCATGGGATTTTCCAGGCAATACACAAAATGAAAGTGATAGCTGCTCAGTCGTTTCTGACTTTTTGTGACTCCATGGACTGGAGCCCACCAGGCTCCTCTGTTCGTGGGATTTTCCAGGCAAGAATACTGGAGTGGGTTGCCATTCCCTTCTCCAGGGGCTCTTTCCAACCCAGGGATCGAACCCATGTCTCCTGTGTCTCCCACATTGCAGGCAGATTCTTTACTGTCTGAGTCACCAGATATGTTAGTAAAATTTTAATTTAGTCACAGCAAGCATGTACCTGAATCTGAAAACTAATGTTTGAGACTCATCTACAGATGGTATGTAGAATACGTGTGCACACTGGATCTCCAGACTGAGAATCCCCAGGGCAGAATAGTGTTCCAGACGGGACTCGCCTAGCTGTGCGAGTCTCTGAAGGTTGACTGCAGGCCTCACTGGGCTCCTTCTGGAAGGATCTGATAAAAGATGGCAAAAGAGTCCAGGAGCATTTATTTGAGTTTATGCTAAGTGACTCTGGACTCATTAAATCCTTGAATTTTCCTTTTAGAAACACTTGTTCACTCGGGCTTCCCTGGTAGCTCAGCTGTTATAGAATCTGCCTGCAATGCAGGAGATCCTGGTTTGACTTCTGGGTTGGGAAGATCTGCTGGAGAAGGGATAGGCTACTCACTCCAGTATTCTTAGGCTTCCCTGGTGGCTCAGCTGGTAAAGAATCTGGCTGCAATGAGGGAGACCTGGGTTCGATCCCTAGGTTGGGAAGATCCCCTGAAGAAGGGAAAGGCTACCCACTCCAGTATTCTGGCCTGAACCACTTATTCACTAGCCTCACTTTATAGATAAGAACTGAGGCGATAAGTCTCTGAGGTGATATGTTAGTATGTGGTCTAACCAAAACTGCAACCTAGTAGTCTGACAGCTGAGCCTGGGATTGTTGACCTCACCTGCTTTCAATTGAAGGGTTTTAATCAAGTTAAATGGGATCACTTGGATGCTATGTGTGTCATTGGCAAAGTTGTTCATTAATAACCAGTACCTCCCAAGTCTTTCATTTATAATGCAATTTATAAGCCAGCCTTTTAAAATGAATTATTGAGTAACTTGCTAAAAGCACTATGCAGGTAAGGTCTGGTCCTTATGGAAGAAGGTGTAGTCTACAAGGTGGGCTTCCATTGTCAACTCGCATCACAGGACTTTCCATCCCACATGTACACATTGTCCCTAGGTTAAGACTGCTGGGTCGTCACTGTGTCTTGTAGAGACTTCTACTGAATGAGTCAGGCAGTTTGTTTTCTCAAAACCAAGGATTGATTTTTTCTTTTTGGAAGTTTGGAATGAAATAGTAAACTAAATACAGTCAAGCCTTCCTGGTGTTTCCCTCTGAGTACCACACCCTTAACAGGCTTATTTTTGATCATTTATCATTCAGGGTTGATAAACACAAGTTCATGATTCGAATAAAACTGATAATGTAAATCAATGTCCTGCAAAGAACTGAAAACTTATATGTAACCAGGCTGCTAGAGGCTTTCTTATAAAGATGGCACATAGGACCCCAAACCCTAACTTCACTTGAAGCTATATCTACACGTCTAAAAGTAAACTGAAGTCAAGTGCTTTGAGCCCAGACCTCTAAACTTGCAACTCTTCATACTCTGAGTCTTTAAGACTAAATCAGACCTGGAGGAAGAGTAGTCATATCTTTCTAAGCACAAGTGCAAGTCTGAGCCATTCTAACAGGACAACGGGGAGGTAAATGACAGACCTCCAGTAGCAACTCCACAGCATCAGAAAGAATGGTCCCCAAGGCAAAAACTCCAGTATCAGTGGTGAATCTTCATGGGTTTTTAGGGTACTGAACCCCCTAGCTTTCCCCTAGGTAGTAGTTGAAGGAAAGTCTTTCGAGGTGAGTGTTGACTACAGCTTATCACAAAAAGGTCTCCTGGACCCAAGGAAACCAGGAACTCTAATGGCTTTGCTTCTTGATTATCCAATGCAGAGGAAATGCGGTGTCACATGACGAGGCAAGCTGCATGTGGTGGGAGGTGCATTCCTGTGGCCTGGCTCTGCAGCAGAGAGCGGGAGTGCCTGGATGGGGCAGACGAGCAGTGCGGTAAGCGGTCTCACAGCTGTGCTGTGTTATGTATCATGCACTCACCCACACCTGGCCCTTATTGCTACATGCCTCGTTGACAGCTGTCATGGTTTCACCCTCTTAGAGGTATTCTAAAATGTTTGGAGTTCTGGGTTGTCTTGATAATGTAATTCCAATGTCGGAAGTAGCCTAACCTTAGCAATCAAAGGAAAACTGGTTTAACTCTACTGTGTGCAGTGGGAGCTCGGCATCCCTCCAATTCCCATCAGATTTGGCCAGAGGAGCCTGGTATACAGCATTTTGGGGTCCCCTCTGGAGCACCCTCCACTTTTGTTGAATTGCTGAGCTTGTGGGTATCTGTACTTCATATCCCCACCTATTCTTAGGTGCAGCAACACACATGCACTGCTCTCCGCCTTCAAATTCCTGCTCGTTCTTTATGGATCCATTCAGTTCTCTACCAGCAACTTCTGCCTTAGGAATTTCACTATAAATTCTAGGCTACTTGTCAAGGTATTTTACTTAGGCAATAAAAGTTCTATCTTTTGTCATGCTCCTAAGACTTTTCAGGAGAAAAAGCTAGGAAAGATTTATGAGGAAAATGTAACTTTTTAAGTAGATATTACCAGTTAAATTGTAAAATTATAAGAAATGTATTCAGTATATTTTATTTATTTTATACTTGAATCTCTTTTTTACTGAAAATTGTTTCCCGACAATTTTTTTAACCTTTTTCCCCATTTTTTTTTTTTGTTGTTGTTGTGGTACATTTTTAACTGTACAGTTCATTGGTATCAAATACATTCACAAATGCTACCATCACCATCATCCATCTCTAGAAAATTTTTCATCTTGTAAAACTGCAACTTTTACCCATGTTTCCCATCAAATTCTATATAACCATTTGCTATATCCTACAGTATATGTGAAATAATCTCAAAGTGGTAGTACAAATATTTCTACTAGTATTGACTATTGAATCATTTATGTTTTTGCTCTTTTTCCCCCTTAAAATGTAACCCACATAAGAATTTAAAATCAAAATATTGTATTGGAAAGTCATTTGAAATGAGTTGTTTTCTCTTTTAGTTATGTCACCAGAGTGATATATGGTTATATTCATTTATTTTAGCTTTTTTAAAAAAATTCTTAGTGATTAAGTTAATCTTATGAACATAATAAAGCAATTACATTACCAAGAATAAAAACTTTTATGAGGTATATTCAGAAAAATCCTGCTTCCATTCCTAGCCCCTCTTTTCTGTTTCTCTATCACAATGGGTAACCATATTTTAATTTAAAATTTTTGTTTTGTTTTATATACCTTTATAAATAAAGTATATAAATACACTCACATAAGAGGAAGTATAATAGACATACTCTACTTGGTTTTCTCCACTTAATGCATCTTGTGTATGTCATATTCATATGTAGGAATCTATTTGGTTGTTTTTATTGCATGTATACTTTTGTGTGGATATATCACAGTTTATTCAACTGGTCCCTGTTGATTAATGTTTTGGTTGTTGCTAATGGTTACCTTTATGAGTAATTTCACAATAATGTTGTTCATAAAAAATTCCATCCCTAAGGGAAATTCTATTGCTGTTAAAATAATTTATTATTTCACCTTGCTGGATGAATTAAGGCTCATTTGATTATGAGTCATAGAACCCAAATGAAGCTAAGGTAAGTAGGCTTAGTAACTTACTGTAAGGATACACTGGTTTCTAATGGAACTCAAAGAAGAATGGGACACCTGGACCTTGGGACAGTGTCTTATAGTTAAAAACACCTATTTCTGGGGATCAAAGACAATTCCTCCAGAAGGGGAAGTCCCCATGAGTTGGCCAGACACCCTCAGAAATGTGTATAAGGTGACCGACTGAGCCCACAAGATCTGAGTCCATCTTCTCAAAGAGGTAAGAGTTCAAGTGCGTTATCAACTGTAGGACATATCACATACACAGACCACTTTGATGTGTAATTATTTTCAAATTTTTACAAGTCATTGTTTTACTTAAAAGCAAATACTTTTTAAACGTTTTATTTTAAAACTTTATCTCATTTTGGAGTATAGTTCACTTATAATGTTGTGATAGTTTCAGATGTACAGTAAAATGATTTGGTTATACATACATCTATTCTTTTTCAAATTCTTTTCCCGTTTAGATTATTACAGAATATTGAGTTGAGTTTCCTTTGCTCTACAGTAGGTCCTTGTTGGTCATCCATTTTAAATATAGTAATATGTATATATCAATCCCAAACTCCCAATGTATACACCCCCCACCAAGCTTTCCCCTTTGGTAACCATAAGTTTATTTCCCAAGTCTGTGATTCTGTTTCTGTTTTGTAGGTTCAGCTGTAACATTTTAAAATTCTTCATTGAAGAATAATTGGCTTAACAATAGTGTATTAGTTTCAGGTGTATATGTAGTGATATTTTTATACGTTATAAAATGATCACTCTAATAAGTCTAGTTATGATACATCACCATACAGATATTATACTTCTTGACTGTAGTCCCCATACTGTGACTCATTTATTTTGTACTGGAAGTTTGTACCTCTTAACCTGTCTCACCGATTTCCCTCATCCCAGCTACCCACTTCCCTCTGGCGCCCACCAGGTTGTTCTCTGTATCTGTGGGTTCCCTTCTGTTTTGTTTGTTCAATTAAAATTTATTGGAGTATAGTTTATTTACAGTGTTTAAGTGTACAGCCAAGTGAATCTGTTATACATACACATATATCCACTCTTTTGATTCTTTTTACATGTAGGCCGTTACAGAATACTGAGTAGAGTTCCCTGTGCTATACAATAGGTCCTTATTAGTTATCTATATTTACACACAGTGTGTATTCGTCAATCCCAATCTTCCAATTTCTCCCTCCACCCTTTACCCTCCTGGTAACCATAAGCTCATTTTCTACATCTGTAACACTCATTCTGTTTTTGTAGGTAAGTTCATTTGTAGCCTTTTTTTTTTAAGATTCCACTTATAAGTGATATCATATGATATTTGTCTTTTTCCATCTAACTTTACTCAGGATGACAATCTCTAGGTCTATTTATGTTGCTGCAAATGGTATTATTTCATTCTTCTTATGGCTGAGTATAACCATTGTATATACATACCACATCTTATTTATCCACTCCTCCATTGATGGATATTTAGGTTGCTTCCACGTCCTGGTTATTGTAAATAGTGCGGCAATGAACACTGGGGTGTATGTATCTTTTTGAATTATGGTTTTCTCTAGATGTATGCCCAGGAATGGGATTGCTAAATCATATGCTAGCTCTATTTTTAGTTTTTAAGAAATCGCCATACTGTTCTCCATAGCAGCTGTACCAATTTACATACCCACCAACAGTATAAGTAGGGTCCCTTCTCTTCACACCCTCTCCAGCATTTATTGTTTGTGGACTTTTTGATGGTCATTCTAACTGGTGTGAGATGATACCCCGTTGTAGTTTTGATTTGCATTTCTCTAATATTAATAATTACTGATGTTGAATATCTTTTCTTGTGCTTTTCAACCATCTGTATATTTTCTTTGGAGAAACATCTATTGAGATTCTGATTGGGTTTTTTTGTTTGTTTGTTTGTTTTATATTGAGCTGCATGAGCTGTTTGTATACTTTGGAGATTAATCCTTTGTCAGTTGCTCTATTTGTAAATGTTTTCTCCCATTCTGTGGCTTGTCTTTTCATTTTGTTTTGGTTTCCTTTGCTGTGCAAAAGCTTTTAAGTTTAATTAGATTCCATTTGTTTTTATTTTTGTTACTTTAGAAGGTGGAATCAAAAAGATATTACTGCAGTTATGTCACAGTGTTCTCTGCCTATGTTTTCCTCTAAGAGTTTTATAGTATCTGGGCTTACATTTTGATATTTAGTCCATTTTTTCTTTTAAATTTAATTTTAGATTGAACTATAGTTGATTTACAGTGTTGTATTAGTCTCAGGTGTACAGCAAAGTAATTCAGTTAGATATATATACATTCTTTTTCAGATTCCTTTCCCATGTAAGGTATTACAGAATATTGAGTAGAGTTCCCTGTGCGATGCAATAGGTCCTTGTTGGTTATCTTTCTTAATATATGTAGTGTAACCGTGTATGTGTTAATCCCAAGCTCCTAGTTTATCTCTTCCCTGCACCTTTCACCTTTGGTAACCATACATTTGTTTTTGAAGTCTGTGAGTCAGTTCCTGCTTTGTTAATAAGTTCATCTGTATCATTTTTTTAGATTCCACATGGAATTGATATCATAGGATATTCATCTGATTTACTTCATTTAATATGCTATTTCTAGGGCCATTCATATTGCTGCAAATGGTGTTATTTCATTCTGTTTTATGGGTAATACTCGATTGTATATATGTACCATGCCACCTTTATCCATTCCTCTGTTGATGGGCATTTAGGTTGCTTCCATGGCTTGGCCACTGAAAATAGCGCTGCTGTGAACACAGGCATGCATGTATTTTTTCGAATTATGGTTTTCTCCAGGTATATGCCCAGGAATGGGATTGCTGGATGATATGATAGTTGTATTTTTAGCTTTTAAGGAACCTCAGTACTATTCTCCATAATGGCTGTGCTGATTTACATTCCCACCAGCATTGTAGGAAGGGTCTCTTCACACCCTCTCCAGCATTTATTGTTGATAGACTCTGATGTCAATTCTGACTGGTCTGAGGTGGTAACTCATTGTAGTTTTGATTTGCATTTCTCTAATAATTGGCAATATTGAGAATCTTTTCATGTGCTTTTTGGCCATCTGTGTGTCTTCTGTTTTTTTCCCCCAGAGTTAAGAATCCTTTGTTATTGGCATTTGACTTAAAATGAGCTTCCACTGGTTTTTTAACAGGCAAGTTAATACAAAGTAGTCCTTATCAAAGTATTCATAATTTGCAATTACACATCAGTGTGTATCTGACACTGTTTGCCTTTTAGCCTATAAGCTCCAAGACCGCGGGAGTCTTCTCACGTTTATTCACTACTTGTTCTTTTCTGTTTGTCCCCATCAGATCTTTCCATCTTGATGCATCATTGGGTTCCCTTACCTTCTGTTTGCATTCAGTTACTAGGAGCACCAAGAGGATGGAAAAGAATGAGACACATATATGCACACCACACATAAATGCTGTTGCTATCTCAATTTACATAATTCCCTACAAGGCCTATACTTCCTTTTTTGATAACAATCTTGGCAGAACTTTTCCTTCTCATTAACAAACAAACCCACATATATGATTAAATGAAAATACAGAATCTAGTTCATTCCAATCCTCCAATAGATTTCCTTCCTTAGTTTATAAACAAACAGTAGTAAACTTTTGTAAGAAACTGTATACTGAGCGGTATTTTCTCTAGGGCTCCCCATGTGGCTTAGTGGCAGAGAACTCACATGCCAGTGCAGGAGAGGAAGATTTGTTCCCTGGGTTGGAAGGATCCTCTAGAGAAGGAAATGGCAACCCACTCCAGCATTCTTGGCTGGGAGATCCCATGGACAGAGGAGCCTGGTGGGCCACAGTCCATGGGGTCGCAAAAGAGACATGACTTAGTGACTATATAAACAACAATTTTCTCTAAATCTAACCAATTAAAACAATTAAATCCTTACTAATGATTGGAAAGAATCCAGTTTTGCTGGCAAATAAGAAGATCTTTTTCCTTTTGTTCTTAAAGGACTACTTGTTAAAGTATTTGATAAAGGAGCCAATGGTAGTACATTCCGTATTTACAGGTTTCAACACTGGTCACAACAGATAATCTAGTGAACATTATTTATAGTTTCAACTAAGGAGAATGTAAAACTATATTGAGAACCTATCAAAAAAGTAAAATAGGTACTTCACTGGCAGTCCAGTGGTTAAGACTCTGCACTTCAAATACAGGGGGCATGGGTTTGATCCCTGGTCAGGGAACTAGGATCTCATGTTCCTAAAAAAAAAAAAAAAAAAAAAAGTAAACCAAAACCAAAAAAATCCCCAAAGCTAACAATGACAACAAAAATCAATGATTCCTTAATTAGATGATGAACATCACCTTTTACTTAGAAAGTAAGTTTTCATGGAACAAAATTCAGGAAAGGAGAATCCATTTTAGACCTCATTCCATAGGACTTCAATTTCTAAAATACCCAAAAGAACTTATTTCACTTGTAGTAAGGTTCCACTTACTACACGTGTAGAATGGAGTCAAGTTAAAACAATAAAATGCATCAGTGCATGTGAAATAAAAAGGTGTATATTCTATATACATTCATAAAAGAAATTCATTGCAGCACTGTTTATAATGGCCAGGACATAGAAGCAACCTAGATGTCCATCAGCAGACGAATGGATAAGAAAGCTGTGGTACATATACACAATGGAGTATTACTCAGCCATTAAAAAGAATACATTTGAATCAGTTCTAATGAGGTGGATGAAACTGGAGCCTATTATACAGGGTAAAGTAAGTCAGAAAGAAAAACGCCAATACAGTATATTAATGCATATATATGGAATTTAGAAAGATGGTAACAATAACCCTATATGTGAGACAGCAAAAGAGACACAGATGTGTAGAACAGTCTTTTGGACTCTGTGGGAGAGGGTGAGGGTGGGATGATTTGAGAGAATAGCATTGAAAGATGTATATTATCATATGTGAAACAGATTGCCAGTCCAGGTTCGATGCATGAGACACGGTGCTCAGGGCTGGTGCACTGGGATGACCCAGAGGGATGGGATGGGAAGGGAGGTGGGAGGGGGGTTCAGGATGGGGAACACATGTACACCCGTGGCAGATTCATGTCAATGTATGGCAAAAACCCACTACAATATTGTAAAGTAATTAGCCTCCAATTACTCATTTGAAAAGACCCTGATTCTGGGAAAGATTGAGGGCAGGAGGAGAAGGGGACAGCAGAGGATGAGATGGTTGGATGGCATCACCAACTCAATGGACATAGGTTTGGGTGAACTGTGGGAGTTGGTGATGGACAGGGAGGCCTGGCGTGCCGTGGTTCATGGGGTTGCAAAGAGTCAGACATGACTGAACTGGAAATAAATAAATTAAAATATATATATATAAGAAGTATTTTAGTTCCAAAAAAAATTTTTAATGCCTAATCTATGATTGGAATTACTGTGGGATTGCCTAGTAGTAATGCTTAGCTCTTATTGTATTGATACCATGAATATATATATGAACTATTAAAACAATATGATATAGTCAGTAGAGAGCTCTGTGATGCACTTGTGTTTAATAAAAACTGCTGCAATCAAACAAAGCCTGTAATGCAACTTGAACATCCACCATTCTGAAACAGTAACCTCCAGAAACATTATCGCTTAGGGCTCCACATTCTTCTGCCTGGTCTCACATTCTTCCTCTGTCATATATTCAGTCTTCTACCCCTACTACTTTGAAACAGTAGTCTTGCGAGACATTATCACCTAGGACCCCCTCTTCCTCTGCCTCGGTCTTCCTGCAACAACTTCCATTTTCTTAGATTTCGTCTTTGGTGCCACATCTACGAGCAGTGTATCCAGAGGTAAATTGGCAGAATAAAATATTGAATGTTATTTCCTCAAATACTCAGTGTTTCCAGTTGTACAGGTTATCTGTTCTTCAGGGTCATTTTCACTGCTTTAAGGCGTGTATTCATGCTGACATCTACACCTGTGATTGTTCCATGGACCTGTGTCCCATTCTTTGATTCAGCGGTTACACTTTCACGACTCAGTTTCATCAGAAATCTCATGAGCTTCATCCTAGCGGCACCCTCACGCCTTCGACCCAGCAGTGCGCAAAACCTGACCACCAAGTGCTGACTGCCAGGGAGTAGGAATAGCTGGAAACACTCCCTTTATGTGCACTTTGGAGAAGAGTCTGTTTTGATCTTCTGTTCGTTTTTGATTGGCTTGTTTCTTCTTTTTTTTAATATATATTGAGCCTGTAAAACTTGTTTTTATATTTTGGAGATTAATTCCTCATCAGTGGCTTTGTTTAAAAATATTTTTTCCCGATCTGTGGGTTGACTTTTCATTGTGTTATGGTTTTCTTTGTTGTGCAAAAGCTTTTACGTTTAGCTCTCATTTATTTTGTCTTTATTTTCATTAGTCTAGCAAGAGAATTCAAAAAGATATTGCTGTGATTTATGTCAAAGGGTGTTCTGCTTATGTTTTCCTATGAAAGTTTTATAGTATCTGGTCTTATATTTAATTCTTTAGTCCATGTTGAGTTTATTTTTATGTATAGCATTAGAGAGGTTTCTTTTTTTATTTTTTTTAAGTAAGGTTTTTATTTTATATTAGAACATAGCCAATTAACAGTGTTGTGATCGTTTCAGGTGTGGTGTAGAGGGACTCAGGCATACATATACATGTATCCATTCTCCCCCAAAGCCCCTCCCATCCAGGCTGCCACATAACATTGAGCAGAGTTCCCTGTGCTATACAGTAGGTCCTTGTTGGTTATCCATTTTAAATATAGCAGTGTCTACATGCTGATCTCAAACGCCCTAACTGTTCCTTTCCCCCTTCACCCTATAACCATAAACTGTTTTTTTCCTAAGTCTGTGATTTTGTTTTTGTTTTGGAAATAGGTTCATTTATATCATTTCTTTTTAGACTCTGTATATAAGGGATGTCATACAATATTGCTCTTTATCTGTCTTCACTCAGATAACAATTTCTAGGTCCATTCCTGTTGCTGGCTGTAAGGGGCATTATTTCATTCTGTTTAATGGCTGAGTAATGTTCTGTTGTGTACATGTACAACGTTTTCTGTATTCATTCCTCTGTTGATGGACATTTATGTTGCTTCCATGTCTTGGCTATTGTAAATAGCGCTACGATGAACACTGGGGTGCATGTATCCTTTTGGACTATGTTTTTCTCTGGATATACCCCAGGAGTGGGATCGCAGGGTCATATGGTAGCTCTATTTGTAGTTTTTTAAGGAACATCCTTACTGTTCTTCATAGTAGCTGTACCAATTTACATTCCTACTGAGAGTGAAGGAGTGTTCCCTGTTCTCCACATCCTCTCCAGCATTTATTGTTTGTGGATATTTTGCTGATGGCAATTTTGACTGGTGTGAGGTGATATCTCATTGTAGTTTTGCTTTGCATTTCTCTAATAATTCTTGATTTTGAACATCTTTTCATGTGCCTCTTGGCCATCTGTATGTCTTCTTTGGAGAAATGTCTATTTAGGTCTTTTGCTCATTTTTTGATGGGATAGTTTGTTTTTGATGGTATTAAGCCTCATGAGCTGTTTATTTTGAAAGTTAATCCCTGTCCATTGCTTCATTTGTAAATATTTTCTCCCATTCTTTGGTTTGTCTTTTTCATTTTATTTATGGTTTCCTTTGCTGTGCAAAAACTTTTAATTAGGTCCCATTTGTTTATTTTTGTCTATTTTTATTACTGTAGGGGATGAATCCAAAAAGATCGTCCTGTGATTTAAGTCAGAAACTGTTCTGCCTACATTTCCCTCCAAGGGTTATAGTATCCGGCCTTTCATTTAGGTCTTTAACCCATTTTGAGTTTATTTTTGTGTAGAATGTTAGAGAATTTTCTAACTTCATTCTTTTACACGTAGCTGTTCAGAGTTTCCAGCATCATTTATTGAAGAGACTGTCTTTTTTTTTTTTCCATTGTCTGTTCTTGGCTCCTTTGTCCTAGGTTAATTGACCGTGGTTGTGGGGTTTATTCGGCTTCCCAGGTGGCTCAGTGGTAAATATTCCGCCTGCCAATGCAGGAAACGCGAGTTCGATCCCTGGGTCAGGAAGATCTCCTGGAGAAGGAAGTGGCAACCCGCTCCAGTATTCTTGCCTGGGAAATTCCATGGACAGAGGAGCCTGGTGGGCTACCATCCATAGGGTCACAAAGAGTCAGACATGACTTGGCAACATGTATGCGTGTGGGGTTTATGTCTAGGTTTTGTATCCTATTCCATTAATCTGTACTTCTGTTTTTGTGCCAGTTTTTGTTGTTCATTGTTGTTGTTCAATCACTCAGTCATGTCCAACTCTGTGACCCCATGGACTGCAGCACGCTAGGCTTTCCTGTCCTTCACTATCTCCCAGAATTTGCTCAAACTCATGTCCATTGAGTTAGTGATGCCATCCAACCATTTCATCTTCTGTCATCCCCTTCTCTTCCTGCCCTCCATCTTTCCCAGCATCAGGATCTTTTTCAATGAGTCAGCTCTTTGCATCAGGTAGCCAAAGTATTGGAGTTTCAGCTTCAATATCAATCCTTCTGATGAATATTCAGGGTTGATTTCCTTTACGATTGACTGGTTTGATCTCCTTGCTGTCCAATGGACTCTCAAGAGTCTTGTCCAGCACCACAGTTCAAAAGCATCAATTTTTCAGCACTCAGCCTTCTTTATGGTCCATCTCACACATCCATATTTGACTACTGGAAAAACCACAGCTTTGACTACTCGAACCTTTGTTGGTAAAGTGATGTTTCTCCTTTTTTAATATGCTGTCTAGATATGTCACAGCTTTTCTTGTAAGGAGCAAGCATCTTTATTTTATGGGTACAGTCACCATCTTCAGTGATTTTGGAGCCCAAGAAAAGAAAGTCTGTCACTGTTTTTTTTCTCCATCTATTTGCCATGAAGTGATGGGACTGGATCTCATGATCTTAGTTTTCTGAATGTTGAGTTTTAAGCCAGCTTTTTCACTCTTCTCTTTCACTTTCATTAAGAGGTTTTTTAGTTCCTCTTCACTTTCTGCCATTGAGGTGGTATCATCTACATATCTGAGGTTATTGATATTTCTCCCGGCAATCTTGATTCCAGCTTATGATTCATCCAGCCTGGCCTTTTGCATGATGTACTCTGCATAGAAGTTAAATAAGCAAGGTAATAATATACAGCCTTGACATACTCCTTTCCTAATTGTGAACCAGTCTGTTGTTCCATGTCTGGTCCTAACTGTTGTTTCTTGACCTGCATACAGGTTTCTCAGGAGACAGGTAAGGAGGTCTGATATTCCCATCTCTATAAGAATTTTCCACAGTTTGTTGTGATCCACACAGTTAAAGGCTTTAGCATAGTCAATAAAGCAGAAGTAGATGCTTTTCTGGAATTCCCTCGCTTTTTCTATGATCCAGTAGATGTTGGCAATTTGATCTCTGTTTCCTCTGCCCTTTCTAAATCCAGCCTACTGTACATCTGGAAGTTCTTGATCCATGTACTGTTGAAGCTTAGCTTGAAGGATTTTGAGCAATACTTTGCTGGCATGTGAAATGAGTACAATTGTGCCATAGTTTGAACCTTCTTTGGCATTGCCTTTCTTTGTGATTGAAATGAAAAACTGATCTTTCCAGTCCCATGGCCACTGCTGAGTTTTCCAAATTTCCTGCATATTGAGTGCAGTACTTTAACAGTATCATCTTTTAGGATTTGAAATAGCTCAGCTGGAATTCCATCACCTCCACTAACTTTATTCATAGTAATGCTTCCTAAGGCCCACTTAACTTCACACTCCAGGATATCTGGCTCCAGGTACTATACTATTTTGATTACTGTAGCTTTGTTAGTATAGTCTGAAATAGGAAGTATGCTTCCTCCAGCTCCATGTTTCTGTGGATTGCTTTGGCTATTCAGGGTCTTTTGTATCTCCATACAGATTTAAAGATTTTTCTTTTGGTTCTGTGAAAAATGCCATTGTTAATTTGATAGGGATTGCACTGAATTTATAGATTGCCTTGGGTAGTATAGACATCTTGACAATATTGATTCTTATAATCCAAGAACATGGTGTATCTTTCCATCTGTTTGTTTTCTGAGTACCGGTCTTTTGCCTCCTTAAGTAGGTTTATTCATAAGTATTTTATTCTTTTTGATGTGATGGTCAGTAGGATTGTTTTCTTAATTGCTCTTTCTGATCTTTCATTGTTAGTGTATAGGATTGCAAGAGATTTGTGTATTAATTTTGTATCCTGCAGCTTAACTGAATTCATTGAGCTCTAGTTTTCTGGTAGCATCTTTAAGATGTTCTATGTGTAATATCATGTGATCTGCAAACAGTGACAGTTTTACTTCTTTTCCTACTCAGATTCCTTTTATTTCTTTTTTCTTGTCTGATTGACTAGGACTTCCAAAACTTTGTTGAACAAAAGTGGCGGTGATCTCAGGTGGGTTTGACCTGCAGTGGCTTCAAGCCGGATCTCAGTTCCCCAACCAGAGATTGAAGCCAGGCCAGGGAAATGAGAGTACCAAATCCTTGCCACTAGATCAGGAGGGCCAAAGGCTAGTTACAAGTCTCTGAGTCATCTCCTTTGGAGAAAGGAATTTTGACAGAGAGACTGAGGTAGTGAAGCAAAGTGTTTGTTAAGAGGGAAAAAGAGTATGTGTAGATGGGCATATATAGGCAGGCTCAGAAAAGGGGTTATGCCCTCAGCGTAGTTGACATCACTGATACGGGGCAGTTCTTTGGCCAGTCATCTCGCTTGCCTGGCTCTGAGTCCATATTTGGTCTACTTCAGGGTCTCCTTGTGCATGCACATCTTTTAGCCAAGATGGATTCCATTGCAAGGGTTTCTGGGAAGAACATATTATGATCTGGTACTCCCTGTGTTCTTTGATCTCTGAGAAGTCTTTTTGCACAGAAGTCTTTGTGTAGTTTGGGAGGTCTCTTTGACCTCAAGAATGAGAAATATGTGGTCTCTTTATCTTCTCTCCAAGCAGGACTCAGTCCTCCTTGCTCCTTCCATTATCTTTATCCTGGAGTATCTGTTCACGGGGGACAGACTTCAGCTGCTCAGCCTGGGGCCCATCTATTTCCTGTCTCAAATCCCTGTTGAGCAATGTGGACGTCAAGAAATCTTTATTGGGATGATGAAGGGCAAAAGTCTATCTTCTGTAGCTTCTTTAGGTTAGCATGGAGCTTGCAGACCCTACCTATTTGGAGCCATGGAACTCTCACCCTATCTTGTTGAGGGGCCCCAGGGTGACTGCTGCTGTTATTCCAGAGTCTGTTTCAAGGAGTGGCTGGAATCCCTGCTGCACCATTATCCTGTTGTGCCCTAAAGGAAACAAACTAAATAAGTAGATTAGAGGAACATGAGCTAAAGACTAGTAAAAGACTATTATAATCAGAGACTCAAGCAGGGGTAAGAATCTGGTATACATGGTCAGCATATTTTTGTTAATTTCAGGATTAAAATTTAGCATATTTCTCTATTTCTTGGGCTTCGCTGGTGGCTCAGTCAGTAAAGAATCTGCCTGCAATGTGGGAGACCTGGGTTCGATCCTTGGGTTGGGAAGATCCCCTGGAGGAGGACGTGGCAACCTACTCCAGTATTCTTGCCTGGAGAATCCCCATGGAGAGAGGAGCCTGGTGGGCTGTAGTCCATTGGGTGGCAAAGATTTGGACATGACTGAGGGTTAAAATTTAGCATATTTCTTTATTTATAAAATGGAGGGTCCTAAACCTGTTGGTCTCAGGCCTCCTTCTTGAGCATAAAGGTCTTAGTTATAGATTTACAACAGTATGGAAGACAACAAAGAACTAGGTGAAATATAGCATAAATCAAGATGATTGAAAAGATAAGAGGGTTATGGGAAAATGGAAACCTTCTCTTGGATCAAGAGAACAAACTAGAGAACCAGTTTTCAGTTTCCCCACCCATATTGAATAACAAGGATTGATGGTTAATTGTCTGCTGGAGAAGGTGATTTGTTGTTGAATATTTTCAGTGTTGCTTTCTACCTGGGAAGAGGTGTTAACGTAGGTGCAACAGGAACTATTGGCAACTGCACAAATTCCTCCTTGTTCTGCCAGTAGATAATCCAGGGCCAGTCGGTTGTCAAGTACCACCTTGGCCAGGGAATCTAGAGACTTCTGTAAGTTAGGAAGGGATTTAGCAATCTCACTGGCTATGGTGCGGAGAAGGCAATGGTACCCCACTCCAGTACTTTTGCCTAGAAAATCCCATGGACGGAGGAGCCTGGTAGGCTGCAGTCCATGGGGTCGCTAGAGTCTGACACGACTGAGCGACTTCACTTTTACTTTTCACTTTCATGCATTGGAGAAGGAAATGGCAACCCACTCTAGTGTTCTTGCCTGGAGAATCCCAGGGATGGGGAAGCCTGGTGGGCTGCTGTCTATGGAGTCGCACAGAGTCGGACACGACTGAAGCGACTTAGCAGCAGCAGCAGCAGCTGGCTATGGTGAGTGTACAAGGCAAGTTTCAAAGGACACGTTGGTGGGCAGCTACTCTTCATCATGGTAACAATACATACTTAAAGAAACAGGCATCTCCATCTGGGATATTTCTAGGTAAGTCTCAAGTCAATCCAGTGAACAGTTTTAATGAACTGGCCCAGTGCTTGGATTCATTTCAGGAGTGGATTGAGAAAGGTGAAATCAAAGTTCCCAGCATACACTGTGTGTGTATGGAATGATTGCATAAGCAGTTAGTATCCCAGCATTGTTTATCTACCTATCATATCCTTGTCAGCACAATGGACTAATTGGCCTAAGGTTTTAAAGCTTAGCCATCCAATCCTGTCATTATGGAAATATTTTTCAACCATACACCCAGTGCATTCCATCCATGTCTGTTCTGTCCATTTCTCCTTCAGTATGAATCCTTCTTCCATTGGGTAGTGGGTTAGGGTTTGAGCAAAAATGGGCAACTGGACCTCTGGCTTGAGTGGAGGTCATCATAAAATGCTGGGATGTCTTAATACCAGTTTTTCACTGCCCACCCCCAACCCAGTTTTGACTTCATAGTCTCCTGCTGCTGCTAAGGAGAAGTAGGCAAGAGACAAGAGTATTTTTCTGTGGGAAAATGAACAGTTTGACTCTGTACATCCCAGAACTGAATCTTCGGTCTTTGTTTTCTTGTTTGTTTGTTTTTTTCAGGCAAGGCTTTATGGGGTCCCTGCTGCAGCATGGGGTAATGAGAACAAGTAATAGGTTCCCCTGCTTGCTTGCTTCCTGAGGTGGGAGCAACCTTGTTCCTTATGGGGGGTGGAGGTAGAGGTATGCCCAGGGGTGGATCCTGAGGGGTGGCTTAGGCGGTTTGCCCATCCCTGTGGTGGTGCTGCATGCAGGGGGCATGCACAGTACCCTGCTTTTGCTCCCAACACCCAGTTTTCGCTCCTGGCTCTTCAGAAGTGGGCTTCCCTTATGGCTCAGCTGGTAAAGAATCCACCTGCAATGCAGGAGACCTGGGTTTGATCCCTGGGTTGGGAAGATCCTCTGGAGAAGGGAAAGGCTCCCCACTCCAGTATTCTGGTCGGGAGAATTCCATGGACTGCAGCCCATGGGGCTGCAAAGATTCGGACACAACTGAGCGACTTGCACTTTCACTTCAGAAGTAGCAGTTGGGCTCTTCTGGTCTTTTTGTAACTTTTGTCCAGAATTTGCCCCAACCGTACATACACGTGATTATTTTTAGTCCCATCCAGATTCTTTGTATTTTGTTGCTTAAGGACAGGAGAGGTATGTCCAGGTACAAGCATTGCAGCAATGCAGGGAAGGGTCCCAGGTCGCAGCTTGTCTCATTCCTCCCTGAGAGACTCTACATCCTTCTTCTTCTTCTTCTTTTTTTTTTTTTTAACATTTATTTATTTGGCTGCACTAGGCCTTATTGATAGTTGTAGAACACAGGATTTTCGTTGTGGCATATGGGATCTAGTTCCCTGACTAGGGATTGAACTTGGGCCCCGTGCATTGGGAGCGTGGGGTCTTAGCCATTGGACCACCAGGGAAGTCCCTATTCCTTTATTCTTAAGGGTTAACAGTCCAAAGGTCTCTTCTTCTGAAACTTCTTCCTGCTGGACAGGGGCTGAAGACCCTAGCCTATCCTCAAGGTGTAGAAGTAAGTCCCTCGCTGACTGTCCCAAGGACCTGTAGGGACCTGGGCCAGTCTCCACTGGGGTGGGCTGAATTCCTTAAGCCATCATGAATCTTACTTCAAACTATTGGAGCCTGGAAGACGCAAACTTAACTGGAATGTTAAACAAACCAGGGCCAAAAGGAACAACAACAGGAAGCCATGAAAAGGCCTAAAAAGGAAAGGAACCAGGTTAACTTTGGGGGGTGAGGTGGGAGGGGGGCTTCCTTACCTGTAGACCAGACAGGGGAGGCGATGTCTTGGCTGTAAGAAGGCATTCTGCTTGTGTGTCTATTTTTGTTAATCTCAGGATTAAAGTTTAACATGTTTCTCTGTTTTTTGAATAGAAGGTCTGGATCTGTTGATTCCCAGGTCTCTTTCTTGGACCAAAAATTCTGGATCAGAGATTTACAATAATAGGGAAGACAACGGAGTACAAGATGAAATAGCATAAATTAGTATCATTGAGAAAAATTGAGGGTTATGAGAAAATAGAAACCTCCTGCCAGAGAGGTTTGTATACCTTGTGGGATCCAAGAGAATCAACTAGAAAACCAGTTTTTAATTTCCCGCCTGTACTGTATAGTAAGGATAGGTGGTTAACTGTCTGCTGAAGTCAAGTGACTTGTTGAATTTTCTTAGTGTTGGTTTCTACCTGGGCATCACGGCTGTTTGTTTGTTTGTTTGTTTTTTCTGCCTCTCCATCTGCCCTGTTGTTCCCTGGGGTAATTTGAGAATTTTCCTTTTGGTGCCCGCAGCAGTGAATGACTGCTACTGGCTTTGGTTTTTGAGCCACTTCTATGAGGTGTAATATCTCAGCCCCATGTTTTATAGGAGAACTTTTTTTATTTAAAAAAATTTATTTTATTTTTTTGGCGGTGCTGGGTCTTTGTTGCTGCCTGCAGGCTTTCTCTAGGTATAGCAAGTGTGGGCTGCTCTCTAGTTGCAGTGCTCCAGCTTCTTATCGTGGTGGCTTCTCTCGTTGCAGAGCACAGGCTCTAGAGCACAGACTCAGTAGTTGTGGCCAGGGCATGTGGGATCTTCTCGGAGCAGGGATCAAACCCGTGTGCCCTGCACTGCAAGCAGATTCTCATCCACTGGACCACCAGGCAAGTCCTTTTTCTTTCCAGATATCTGCATAGGCATGTAAAGCAACAAAGGCATATTTTGAGTCTATATGTGTATATATAACTTCTCCTTCCTCAAGTTCAGTTCAGTCACTCAGTCGTGTCCGACTCTTCGCAACCCCGTGGGCTACAGCATGCCAGGCTTCCCTGCCCATCACCAACTCCCAGAGCTTGCTCAAATTCATGTCCATCGAGTCAGTGATGCCATCCCCTAAAGTTGGGGCTCCATTTCTTTTAGCTCAGTCATCTGGGTTGCAAAGGTTTTGCTTCTGTGATACTATGAGGGCTCACAGTAGTATCCCTATGCCGTCCTGATTCCATCTTTAAAAACTACTGCCATCAGCAAGCCATTCTTCCTCAGGGTTTTCTATGGCCTGGTCTGTTGGATCAGGCCTATAGGTATAAACTTGGTCAGTGGTTTCAAGGCAGGAACGGGTTTGTTCTGAAATTTCAGGAGCATTGGTGTAGCCAGGTTGAGGGTGTTGAGGTTACCTCTGGGGAGATGGAGGAAAGCCTGGTACGTAGTAAGGTGGGCTCCAGTTAGCCAGAGTGGCCTTTAATCCCCAGAATCCCTTGTACCTGATGAGGGGTCTGGACATCCAGTGGCTGTCCAAAACTTAGCTTGTTAGCTTCTTCCGCTAAGGAAGCAGTGGCAGCTACCATCCAGAAACAGCCAGAAGCACATCAGGCCTGGAAATCTAGTTATCTGGAAAAATAGCTAGTAAGCTGAGGAACTTCTCCTAGCTTTTGAATAGGAACCCTGACAGCTGTCTCCTGTTTCTCAGTTACGTACAAGGTAAATTTTTTTTTATTTCAATTGGGGACACCCAGAGTAGGAACTCTGGTGAGAGACTGGTGGATATTATTAAAAGCCTTTTCTTGTTCTGCAGTACAAAGTACTGGTTCTGGGCCTTTGGTGGCTTCAGATAGAAGCTTAAACATTAGTCTGAATCCTGGAATCCAAATTCTGCAAAATCCTGTCATGCCTAAGAAAATACAAAGTTTTTTTGTTTTTTTTTTTAATATCTCTGGGGTGCTTACACCTAATATAGCATGCTTTTTATTTAGAGATTACTGTGTACTTTCAGAAATTATGTCTCAGATACTTACCTTGTTGCTCTGATATCTGTGCTTTGGAGATCATGTAACCCCAGGCCCCATGGAAATTAAAGACTTAAATGGTAATTTGATCTGAGTCCCCCATGGTAGGGTGCATATTAATATGTCATCTACATATAGTAGAATAGCACCTTCTTTTAGGTGTATTTCTCTTAGTTCCTTTCCGAGGGCCTGGGTGACCAAATGTGGGCTACCCTGAAACCCCTGAGACAGCGCTGTCCAGGTATAGTATTACCTTTGGCCCAGTGGGGGCTAGCCCACTCAAAGAAGGGATGAACTGAGATGCAAAAGAAAGCATCCTTGAGGTCAAGCACAGTAAACCATTTGGCATCTCCCATCCAATATTATAAGGATTGGCCAAGAGGGGAATGTATAGAGACCACTGCGTCATTTATTGCTCTAAGATCATGTACAATTCAGTATCCCCATTTGGCTTAGCAACTGGCAGAATAGTGGTATTATATGGAGACTGGCAGGGCATTAAGAGGCCGTGTTTTAACCTGTTTTTGCGTCCAACTTTATGGGATACTGCCTCTTGTTAGGGTAAGTGACTTCTGGCTTACGGCTAATTTTTACATGTTGGGCGTTTATAGTCTTCCCAGGGGTTCCATTGTCCCAAACTTCAGGTTTGCTGTGTGAAGAATATGGCTAGGAAAGGGCCCTTGGTCTTCCAGCTGATTTGTCTTAGAGTCAACAAAAGGCACAGCTCAGGGTGTCCAAACTTTAATATGGCCCCATGGAGACCAGACGGTCTCTCCCCAGTGGTTGGGTGGGACCCTCAGACACAATAAAAGGCATGTAAGGTCAGACGCTGTTCAGATTGGCAAGTGAGAGGCCCAGTGAAGAAACCAATTGAGGCTTTCTGTTGACACCAGTCCCAGTACAGCTTTTGCAGGAAAGAGGCCCAGTGTGAGAGATCGGACAGATTGTCCCCTTTATCAATTTGAAAATTGATATTCTTACCTGCCATGTCAAAGACCACTTGGGCTCTTTGGTGGAGTTAGATATCTCATGCAGGGAGCCTCCAGAATCTCTGGGCCACCTCAGTTGTCCAGCATGGCCACCTTGGGAGCAGGAACCCACCTGTCTTCAGGACTGGGGGCAATCCCATCTCCAATGACCTGTTCGTTTGCAGGCTAGGCATGGATGTGAGGGTTCTCTTTCACACTTTTGGGCTGGTTGACTTATATTTGAAGCATTCCCCCTTGCTGGTTTTACCTCCAGGTGATGGTTAAGCTTCCTTGGCCCACTTGGGTTGTCCTGAGGTTGCAAGGCATTGCGGACAGCTGTGGTCATAGCTTGAGCCCTGGCCTGCCTGTTTTCATGTCAGGATCTCTGTTCCTCCTCAGCTTGATCTTGATTATTAAATACCCCAAAGGCCACCTCTAGGAGTTGGGACATCAGGGTTTGTGGGCCTAATTGTAACTTTTGGAGTTTCTGATTCATATTGGGGGCAGACTGGCTGATAACATGTTGTCGCAACAGAGATTGACACTCTGGAGTGGAGGGTTCAACGTTAGTAAATTTTCTACAAGCCTCCACAAGATGTCCCTAAAAGAGGGCTGGATTTTCATTTTCTTCTTGGGTCACTCCGTTAACCTTTTCATAGTTAACTGGCTTCTTGTTAGATTTTCTTATCCGTTCTAATAACTAAGTGGATCACGTGTTGCATGGTTTCTGATCCCTCTCAGGAATGATAATACCAACAGGGCTCCTGACTTGGAGTTGCATCTTCATTCATAACAAAATACTCAGTTTGGTCAAGCTGGTCACTGTTCCTCTGGGCTTCTGCCAAAATTCTCTGTTTTGTTCTCAGGGCCAGAGCAAGTATTATAGATAGGACAGTTTGAACATCCTTCCAAGTTAAATCAAAGGCCAGAGTTAGGGCCTGAAAATCTGCAGCAAACTTACCAATGTCTTTGATAAACCAGCCCAGTCTTTGTTTGCACTGGGCTAACTCAGTTAAAGAGAAGGGCACGTGTACTGTGACTGTCCTGTCACCACTTCCCTTTGAGGGCATATTTTCTCTGATCCTGAGTGATAGGATGTTTGACTACCAGTTACCCTGGGGCTCTCGTCTCTCTCCTGGGATGACGAAGGGAATATGGAACATAGGGAGGTGAGTTTGGGATTGGTCAGAGGGAACTAGGAAACTTGGTGGCTCTGGAGAAGCAGGGAGACTTGCTTTCACCCTGAAAATTGGGGAAAGTTAAAAAGGGGATCATCTAAAATGTTGGGAGTGCTTTTCCCAGGCTTTTGATTACAGGAGCCCAGTAGAGCAGGGTTTGGGTAAAGAACCATGAAGGCTTGAACATTCCCATCTTACAACAGTGAAGTTCCAGTTGCAAGATGGTTTTGCAATTTAGAGACTCATTTTCAGGCCATTTTTCTCTATCCTCCCAACTTATATAAAAGCCAAGTAGTGTTACAGTAGAATTTGTTTTTCCTGTTGAGCTCGTCTCTTTTTTAAATATCCAGATTCTAAGGATACATTCCAGAGGTGTTTCTTCTGCTTAGAAGAGGATCCTCCTATATTGAGTAACCTGTAACCAGGAGCACTCCTAGAAATGAAGTCCGGCATCCCAGGAGACATTCACTGAGGACTTTTTACGGAAGGGAGTCAGAATGTGCTCTGAATTCTCTTCTTACCTAATGGAATTTTGAGGGTTCTCTACTCTCCCATAGATTCCTATGGGAATGATATTCCTATGATATCTCCGGTCAACCCAGTCCCTTGCATGGAGGGTACCAAGTAGGGGACGTTTGAACCAGTGCCAGTGTGTTGCCAGGACTCTCCTTGAGGGGGATCTGTTGTCAATAAATCTCATGTCCTATAACCGTTTTCCCTGTGTTGGGGTGTATTCCTCGAGATTGAGTACATATAAAGCGTAGAATGTGGACTGCTTGGAAGTGGCCAGTCCAGTAGGTAACTGTGCAGGGACTGCCCAGTGAAGGAGTGAAGGGAGTCCTAGAGTGTAAAAAGATCAACTAGAGGAAGTGGAGTTGGGCTCCGTGGAAAATGCCACAGAGGTCAGAAAATGAGGAT
Source organism: Bos grunniens (assembly GCF_055505025.1). NCBI lineage: Eukaryota > Metazoa > Chordata > Mammalia > Artiodactyla > Bovidae > Bos > Bos grunniens. The sequence continues at coordinate 26,021,331 of NC_141191.1, read as the reverse complement.
CTGGGGATGTGAGTTTTCCCACAGGGAGTTTTTTGGGTGTTGAGGAAGGTGAGAGACTAGACAGCAGAAGAACCCCAAACCCCTTCGCCTATCTCTTGGGCTATGAGAAAATTAGAGCCTGGTGATTCTGTATGACACAGGCACAGCAAGTTTGGACAATGTTTCCCATGGAATTCAATACACCAAGTGAACCCAATTAGTTCAGAATCTTTTGGGGATGCTCCAGTGACCACTTGAAGCACCCCAAAATTAGCTGGCGGTCAAAAGAACTTTATATTTGGGAAGTCTGGCAAAAACCTCAAGAAGTTTTAAAATACCCATTCTGATAGAATAATAGGTCCCCGTGAAACAATTATTCCTTCAGCTAAAGTGAAAAATAAATTTCCAAAGTAAACACAGACATTTAAAAGTACGGGAACTCACACAATCTGATATCAAAAGGAGTATTCCAGGAAAGCATTGTTCTCTTAGGAGAGAGAGAAACCAAATCCAGTCGTGCATCAGCCTACTCTTGATAAAATCCATTTATCTAATTCAATCCAACCTTAGAAAATCCTGACCACCTATAAAATTCTTTTCTGGATGTCCCTCCTCTGCGAACCTCATGCAGCTTTCTATAGCCATACGCTGTGCCTTATTCTTTCCATTAAGAAATAACCAGCAAATTACTCTTTTTCCTTTTAACAAGATACATTCCCATTTCTCACATATTCTTTTCTAAAAACACACATCCTGCTTTTCTTAAGCAACCATGAACTGTCTTCTCTATTCATGTTCTATAGGTTGGGAGCATGGCACCAAATATCTTGAGTTTCTTTCTTCACAAGAAGACAAAATAGGTAAACTTAGATCTGTTCAACAGTTAGTGGTACCAATATTTTGTCTTATTTGAAATGGCCTGGGTATTCAGTGATTTCCTATCATTAAACTTAATTTAGTTTCCATTTACCAAAATCATAGAGAGTGTTTTAGATGAACTTTTCCAAAACATAGTTATTGCCATAGAATTTACCAAGAAGTTCTAAGCTCTTAACATTTTCTTAAAGACTGAATTATATCAGCTTATTTTTCCTGTTCACAAATTTTATAACAAACAATATGCGCTTACTGACTTTCAGTAACCATAGATAGGATTAAAGTGTTATACTTAATGTTGATCACTCTAAAAACAGGTCTGTATTAATTAAACCTGGAAGCTTAAGCTAACTCTAATATCAGACATTAATTAAATACTGAACATTGCCCAAGTCACATGGAAAAGGTATTCTGGAGAGCCTCCTTTATATTTCTGAGAATGTATATAAGTGCTCAGTTTCCTTTAAGCCAGTTAAATACAGCTCTTTTACAGGTTAATTTTTACCAAAAGACCGAACCAGAGATCTCATAGTTTTCCTCTTGAATATAAAATGGCCCTTCTCCCCCTTCAGTCTAGGGGAAGACAGAGAGTCAGGCAGGTCCTGAGAGCCCGGGCAGAATAGTCACAGTGCAGAGGAGAAATGCATACCCTCGTCAGGACTGTTAGTTAAACTGCAAAAGCAGAGGAGGGAGAATGGCAAGCTCTTGTCTTTATTTGTTCCCTAAAATCCCACCAAGTAACCCAAGGCTGGAGTATCGGGCGATGTGGGCTGCTCTCTCTTTCAAGAAGTAGGTGCGCCACCAGGCCCATGGTGTTGGCAGAGACTTGCATGAGCAGTTGGACAAGCAAAGGTACGTAAAGGAAGGATACCAGTGACACAAACTTAGACACGAAGAAGTTTTCAGAATGAATGGTACTGGAGTGCAGGTATAAGGATCGGGGGAGAGGTAAAGGGAGGAGAGATGGAAGACTGAAAAAGAAAGAGGCAGCAGGGAAACAGAGTTGAGAATACTGGCACCAAAGGACTTCCAGCCACTACATGATACGAGGTTTGAACATCAATCACTCTTATACATCTCTGGTCAAGGAGAGCCTGCTGGACCAAGGTCTGTGCGAGGTGAGGCGAGCCTCTCCCGCCTCTGTCTGTCACCCATCAAGGGCAACAGAGAGCAGAGAGCCAGCCAGAGAGCAGGTCTCACAAGGTGAGAGGGATGATGCTGTACCTGCCCGGGTCCACTGTCTTGGAAAGAGAAGACAGAAGAGAAGAGCGATTTCAGGAGAGGGAAGTGCACAAGTGGGAGGGGTGGGCATTGTGTGAATGAGAGTCCTGAGGCTGCCAAGGACCCGAAAGGCAGATTTAGGAAACGTGGTGACACTGAAACAAGAGGTTGGGGGCCACTTGTCACCCACGGTGAAGCTGTAATCGGTGGTCTCGGAGAGTTCCAGATCCTCTCCCAAGAAGAGGACAAGTGCCCACATTGGGTGCCATAAATCTGATTCTGACCAGGGTTCTTGGCCTTCCTTGATCAATTAAAATTGACTAGAGGCTAGACAGGAAATTCAGGCAAGGCCTTATTGGGACCCTGCTGCAGCAGGAAGGGAGCAAAACCCTGGCTGGCTGGCTCCAGCTTTCAGTCTTTGGAACTCCATGTTTCCTAGGAACTTGGTTAAAACTCTTTACTAGGTGGACAGTGGGGTTGCTGTCGTCAATGATGGGCTCATCTCTGGGTAAGCACATCCAGCATTCTGTCAACTGAGGGAAGGAAGCAAGAGTTTGAGCAATGGGAACCAGGGAGTTTTCTGTCCATTCTGGGGCAAGGGATGAAGTATAAAAAAGTTAAAATAATGAATACCCTTGTAGTTGCACCCATCAGAGCTCCAATCATGAATGATGACTAGGAAGCAGGAACATTAAAACAAGTGTTGTAGTGAGTTCACATCATAAGTGTGGGGTCCTGAGGCTTCTGGTGAGTCACATTAAGCTACCCCTCCTGGGCAGAGGAGTTCTGTCTGGGGTTTAGGTACAGGGCTATAGAAACACTCGTAATAAACTTCAAAAGCAGAAGTGAGAGCATGGAGGACAATAATTATCTAAGTCTACCAGAACCAGTTGTTTTGTAAGTGGACTGGAGTACAGGAAGACAGGAAGATAGTGCCTATGGGTACTTAGCCTTGGGTCTAATAAGTCTCTTTGTCCTTTCTTTTTTTAAAAAAATAATTATTTAACTTGCATATTTGGCCGCATAGGGGCTTTGTTGTAGCACGTGGTATCTGCCTTCTGTCATGTGGAATCTTTCATTGCAGCTCATGGGCTCTTGAGTTTTAGCTACTCCGCTGCATGTGGGATCTTAGTTCCCCACGCAGGGATTGAATGTGTGTCCCCAGCCTTGCAAGGCAAATTCTTAACCACTGAACCACCAGGGAAGTCCCTTTTTATCCTTCCCGAACAAGAGCTTCAGGTCTTGGAGAGCCTCACTCATTCACCTAGATTTTTCAGGCTGTCCAGGGTCCTCTGTGTTCTGTGGAGTCTTGGGAGAAGGGAGAGTCATGTCCCAACTCTTTGTGACCCCATGGACTGCAGCAAGCCAGGCTTCCCTGTCTCTCACTATCTCTCAGAATTTGCCCAAGTTCATGTCCATTGAATTGGTGAGGCCATCCAACCATCTCATCCTCTGTTGCCCTCTTCTCCTGCCTTTGATCTTTCCCAGCATCAGGGTCTTTTCTAGTAAGTTGGCTCTTCGCATCAGGTGGCCAAAGTATTGGAGCTTCAGCATCAGTCCTTCCAATGAATATGCAGGACTGATTTCCTTTAAGACTGACTAGTTTTGATCTCCTTGCTGTCCACAGGGCTCTCAAGAGTCTTCTCCAGCACTACAGTTCAAAAGCATCAATTTTTCCATGCTAAGCTTTCTTTATGGTCCAACTCTCACATCCATACGTGACTACTGGAAAAACCATAGCTTTGACTAGACGGACCTTTGCTGGCAAAGTCGTGTCTCTGCTTTTTAATATACTATATAGGTTGGTCATAACTTTCCTTCCAAGGAGCAAGTGTCTTTCAATTTCATGGCTGCAGTCACCATCTGCAGTGATTTTGGAGCCCCCCAAAATAAAGTCTCTCACTGTTTCCATTGTTTCCCCCTCTAATTGTCATGAAGTGATGGGACTAGATGCCATGATCTTTATTTTTTGAATGCTGAATTTTAAGCCAGCGTTTTCACTCTCCTCTTTCACCCTCATCAAGAGGCTCTTTAGTTCTTCTTAGCTTTCTGCCATTAGGGTGATGTCATCTGCATATTTGAGGTTATTGATATTTCTCCCAGCAATCTTGATTTCTAGCTTATTCTTCATCCAGCTCAGCATTTCACATGTTGTACTCTTCATATAAGTTAAATAAGCAGGGTGACAGTATACAGCCTTGATGTACTCCTTTCCCAATTTTGAACCAGTTTGTTGTTCCATGTCCAGTTCTATCTATTGCTTCTTGACCCGCATAAAGTTTTCTCAGGAGATAGGTAAGGAGATAGGTAAGGAGATAGGTAAAGGTAATTCCCTTTAAGAATTTTGTATAGTTTGTTGTGATCCACACAGTCAAAGGCTATAGTCAGTGAAGCAGAAGTAGATGTTTTTCTGGAATTCTCTTGCTTTTTCTATAATTCACAGATATTGGCTATTTGATCTCTGGCTCCTCTGTCTTTTCTGAATCTACTTATACATCTGGAAGTTCTCTGTTCACATACTGTTGAAGCCTAGCTTGAAGGATTTTGAGCATTACTTTACTATCATATGAAATGAGTGCAATTTTGTGGCAGTTTGAATATTGTTTGGTATTTCCCTTCTTTGGCCTCAGATCATGAGCTCCTTATTGCAAAATTCAGACTTGAAGAAAGTAGGGGAAACCACTGTGCTGTTCAGTTCAGTTCAGTCACTCAGTCGTGTCCGATTCTTTGTGACCCCATGAACCGCAGCACGCCAGGCCTCCCTGTTCACCACCAACTCCCGGAGTCTACCCAAACTCATGTCCATTGAGTTGGTGATGCCATCCAACCATCTCATCCTCTGTTGTCCACTTCTCCTCTTGTCTTCAGTCTTTCCCAACATCAGGGTCTTTTCAAATGAGTCAGCTCTTTGCATCAGGTGGCCAAAATATTGGAGTCTCAGCTTCAACATCAGTCCTTCCAATGAACACCCAGGACTGATCTCCTTTAGGATGGACTGGTTGGATCTCCTTGCAGTCCAAGGGACTCGCAAGAGTCTTGTCCAACACCACAGTTCAAAAGCATCAATTCTTCGGCGCTCAACTTTCTTCACAGTCCAACTCTCACATCCATACATGACTACTGGAAAAACCATAGCCTTGACTAGACGGACCTTTGTTGACAAAGTAATGTCTCTGCTTTTTAATATGCTGTCTAGGTTGGTCATAACTTTCCTTCCAAGGAATAAGTGGCTTTAATTTCATGGCTGCAGTCACCATCTGCAGTGATTTTGGAGCCCCAAAAAATAAAGTCTGGCACTGTTTCCCGATCTACTTGCCATCAAGTGATGGGACCAGATGGCATGATCTTAGTTTTCTGAATGTTGAGCTTCAAGCTAACTTTTTCACTCTCCTCTTTTACTTTCATCAAGAGGCTTTTTAGTTCCCCTTCACTTTCTGCCATAAGGGTGGTGTCATCTGCATATCTGAGGTTATTGATATTTCTCCCGGCAATCTTGGTTCCCTCTTGTGCTTCATCCACCCCAGCGTTTCTCATGATGTACTCTGCGTATAAGTTAAATAAGCAGGGTGACAATATACAGCCTTGACATACTTCTTTTCCTATTTGGAACCAGTCTGTTATTCCATGTCCAGTTCTAACTGTTGCTTCCTGACCTGTATACAGGTTTCTCAAGAGGCAGGTCAGGTGGTCTGGTATGCCCATCTCTTTCAGAATTTTCCATAGTTTATTGTGACCCACACAGTCAAAGGCTTTGGCATAGTTCAGGTATGACCTAAATCAAATCCCTTATGATTATACAGTGCGAGTGACAAATAGATTCAAGACATTAGACCTAATAGACACAGAGCCTGAAGAACTATGGATGGAAGTTCATAACATTGTATAAGAGGTAGTGACCAAAACCATCCCTACAAAAAAGAAATGCAACAAGGCAAAATGGTTGTCTGAGGAGGCCTTACAAATAGCTGAGAAAAAAAGAGAAATGAAAGGCAAATGAGAAAGGGGAGGAAATTGAGAAAGGGGAAGATGTATCCATCTGAATGCAGAGTTCCACAGAATAGCAAGGAGAGATAAGAAAGCCTTCCTAAGAGTGACAATACAAAGAAATAGAGGAAGACATTAGAATGGGAAAGACTAGACATATCTTCAAGAAAATTGGAGCTACCAAGGGAACATTTCATACAAAGATGGGCACAATAAAGGACAGAAGTGGTACGGAGGTAACAGAAGCAGAAAGTATTAGAAAGAGGTGGAAAGAACACACAGAAGAATTATACAGAAAGGGTCTTAATGATGTGGAAACCATGATGGTGTGATCACTCACCTAGAGCCAGACATCCTGGAGTGTAAAGTCAAATGGGCCTTAGGAAGCATCACTACAAACAAAGCTAGTGGAGGTGATAGAATTCAGCTGAGCTGTTTGAGATTCTAAAAGATGATGCTGTTAAAGTGTTGCACTCAATATGCTAGCTGCTGCTAAGTCACTTCAGTCGTGTCCGACTCCGTGCGACCCCATTGATGGCCTACTACCAGGCTCCTCTGTCCCTGGGATTCTCTAGGCAAGAACACTGGAGTGGGTTGCCATTTCCTCCTCCAATGCATGAAAGTGAAAAGTGAAAGTGAAGTCACTCAGTCATGTCTGACTCTTAGTGACCTCATGGACTGCAGCCTACCAGGCTCCTCTGTCCATGGGATTTTCCAGGCGAGAGTACTGGAGTGGGGTGCCAGCAAATTTGGAAAACTCAGCATTGACCACAGGACTCAAAAAGGTCAGTTTTCATTCCTGTCCCAAAGAAGGGCAAAGAATGTTCAATGCCAAAGAATGTTCAAACTACCGCACAATTGCACTCATCTGTACCCTTAGTTCCCCCTTGGTCTCGTGCCCAGGTCTCTTTGGAAGTTGAGTATCAGAGTATATTGGTAGAAGGGGCAAGGGTTGGGGTCAGTGCCATTTCTGTTATGGGCACCAGGGCTGCTGTCTTTGCTTCCCAGTGTGTCCAGTTGCTTCCTGGGGTAATCTGAGAACTGCCCTTTTGATGCCTGTGACAGTGAATGACTGCTGTGTATTTTGGTTTTGAACTGCTGCTATGAAATCTAAAACCTCAGCCTCATAACTTACATAAGAATTTCTTGTACTTCAAAGTTCTCTTTTTTCCTAATAGCTCCACTAGCATGTGCAGCAAGGAAGGCATAATTTGAGTCTGTATATATATTTATAATTTATCCTTCCTCTAGGGTTAAGGCTCAGGTTAGAGCTATCAGTTCAACCTTCTGGACTGAAGTGTTGGGAGGGAAAGGTTTTGCTGCTTTGACACTGTGTGGACTCACAATAACATCCCCTGCCCTCCTGACTTCATGCTTCATAAAGCTACTGCTGTCAGTAAACCATTCATCCTCTGGGTTTTCTGTGGCTTGAACTGTTAGATTAGACCTACAGGCACTGGGCTGGTCAAGGGTTCTGAGGCAGGAATGTATTAGTTTGGAGCTCTCATCAGGCATAAGCGTAGCTGGGTTGAGGATGCAGCAGGTTTTGTGGGTGAGCTCTCAGGAGTCAAGGAGCATGGCCTGGTATTAGTAAGGCACCTTCAGTTAGCCAGTGGTGGCCTTTAATCCCTAGAATCCCTTATACTTAATGAAAGGTCTGGACATCCAGTGGCTGTCCAAAGGATGCTAGTTTCTTCCTGTAGTGAAGCACTGGCAGCTACTGCCAGGAGGCAGCCAGGCCAACCTTGGGTCATGAAATCCAGTTGTTTGGAAAAATACCCGATAGAGTGAGGAACTTGCCCAGATATGAGAACACCCCAGAGCTGTGCCTTGCTTTTCAGCCACGTACAGGATGAATGGCGTTTTCAGGTTGGGATGACTGAGAGCAGGGGTTCTGGTGAGGGCCTGGTTGATACCATTAAAAAGCCTTTTCTTGTTCTCCATTCTAAATGGTTCTGTGTCTGAGCATTCATATAGAGGTTTAGCCATTAGCCCCAATCTTGGAATCCAGATTCTATGAAATCCTGCCATGACCAGAGAGGTAAAGAGATGTTTCTTTGTCTTTGTTTTTGTTTAGTCGCTCAGCTGTGTCTGACTCTTCTGCGACCCCATGGACTGTAGCCCACCAGGCTCCTCTGTCTGTGGGATATCCCAGGCAAGAATACTGGAGTGGGTTGCCATTTCCTTCTCCGAGGGATCTTCCTGACCCAGGGATTGAACCTGTGTCTCCTGCATCGCAGGTAGATCTTTGTAGTGCTTATGCCTAAATATAGCTTGTTTTCTGTATGGAGAAAACTCTCTGTTTTGGGGGTTTGTGGTAAATCCCAGATAATTAACTCATCGATTTGAGGTTTGTTGTGCCTTTGAAAGGCTCCGTAGCCCCAAGGAGATTAAGGACTTAATGGTGTTTTGATCCGAGACCTCCATGGTGAGGTTCATACTAATATATCATGTACATACCTGTTGAATAGCCTGTTCTTTTAGGTGTATCTTCCACAGTTATTGTCTAGGGCCTGAGAACAAGTATGGGCTGACCAGAAAACCCTGACGCCATACTGTCCAGGTGTATTGTTGCATTTGGCTTGAGTGGTGGTTAGTCCATTTAAAGGCAAACAAATACTGTGAGGAGTGATATGTTGTTTAGTGGCAAAGTCGTGTCTAACTCTTGACAGCCTACAGACTGCAGCCCATCAGGCTCCTCTCTGTTCATAGGATTTCCCAGGCACGAACGCTAGAGTGGGTTGCCATTTTCTTCTCCAGGGGATTTTCCCGAGCCAGGAATCAAACTCACAGCTCCTGCATTGGCAGGCAGACTCTTTGCCACTGAACCACCAGGGAAGCTGAGTGGTGGTTAGTCAGCTTAAAGGCAAACGAATATTGTGATGAAGGATATACCAGGAGGCAAAAGAAGGGATTCTTATAGCTGAGCATGGTAAAGCGTTTAGCATCCTCAGGAATTTGGGCTGATACTTTATAAAGATTGACCACAAGGGGGTGAATAGGCACCATGGCATCATTTCCTGCTCTAAGGTTTTGTATCACTTGAAATTCCCCAGAAGACTTCATAATTGGAAAAATAGGAGTGTTGCTTGGAAACTGGCAGGGCAACAAGAGGCCATGATTTAAGAATTTATCTTTGAGTGCTTTTAACCCCTTCTTTGCTTCAGATTTTGTCGGGTATTGTCTCTTGTTAGGGTAAGTGGCTTCTGGCCTAAGCCTAATTCTTACAGGTTGGGCACTGATGGCCCTCCTGGGTTCTCCTTGTTCCCAAAATGCAGGTTCACTCCCTGTAGAATATGGCTGGGAATAGGACCTTGCTCTCTGGCTGGCTCATGTAGGTCAGAGTCAGTATATGGGGCTGCTCTGGCTGTCCTAATTGTTTAATGGTTCCAAGGTCCCTTCCCAGTAGTGGGGTAGGACATTCAGGGACAACCAGAAAGACACGTGAGATCAAACGCTGTTCAGGTTGTCAAGGGAGAGGACAGTGAAGTAACAGGTGGGAGATTTTCCATCGACACAGTCACTGTGCAGCTTTTGGAAGAAAGGGGTCCAGTGTGAGAGCTCAGGACAGAGTAAGTGGCCCCCATATCCATTAAAAAGTCGATCTTCTTACCTTCCATGTCAGGGACCAGCCAGAGCTCCTCGATGGAGATAGACCTCTCAGAGGGAGCCCCCAGAATCCCTGCATTAGTTTAGCTTGAGCCCTGGCCTGTCTTTTCTCTTGTTGGGCTCTCTCTTCCTCTTCATCTTGATCTCAATTATTTTCTACCCCAAAGGTCACCTCTAGGAGTTGGGTCACCAACTGTACCTTTTGTAGTTTCTGCCTAATATCAGGGGCAGACTGACTGATCAAATATTGTCATGGCAGGGATTTGCCCTCCAGATTGGAGGGTCCCATGTTAGTAAATTTCCCCAAAGACTCCACAAGTAGTCCCTTAAAGAGGACTGGGTTTTCTTTTTCTTCTTGGGACACTCCTTTAACCCTTGCATAGTTAACTGGCATTTTGATAGATTTTCTCATCCCTTGTAATACATAGTGGGTCACGTGTTTCATGGCTTCTATTCTCTTCTAGAATTTAGAATTCCAATGGGGCTCCTGACTTAGAACTGGGACTCAACGCATAACAAAATGTTCCGGTCAGTCCCTGGCGAGCTGGTCACTGTTCCCCTGGGCTGCCGCCCAAATTCTCTGTTTTTCCTCAGGGCCAGAGGAAGTATTATAGATAGAACTATTTGGACATCTTTCCAAGGTAAATCAAAGGCCAGAGTTAAAGCCAAAAACCCTGCAATAATGTTAATAGTGTCTTCAGAAAATTGGCCCAGTCTCTGTCTGCCTTGGGCTAAATCAGTTAAAGAAAACAGCACATGTACTCTGACTGTCTCTTCACTGATTGCCACTTTTCTAAGAGAGGGCATTCTCTGATCCTAGGTGATAGGCGGTTCCACTGTGGGTTACCCCTGGGGGCACCAGTCTTTCTCATGGGGTGATGAAGGGTATATGGGACATAAGGAGGTGAAGCTGGGATTGGTCAGAGGGATCTTGGATGTTCAGTGGCTCTGAGGAAGCAGGGGAGACTGGGTTTCACCCTTGAAAATTGGGGAAGGTTAAAAGGGGCTCACCTAAAATGTCAGGAGTGCTTTCTGAGTCCCCAGGCTTTTGATTACAGGAGCAGATAGATAAAGCAGCATTTTGATAAAGAACCATGAAGACTGCAACTTAGGGAACCTCAGTCTATTTTCCCATCTTGTGACAGTAAAGATCCAGTTGCAAGATGGTATTGTAATTTAGATACCCATATTCAGGCCCTTTTTCTCCATCCCCCTAACTTACATAAAGGCAAGGCTGTATTACAATACAGGTTAAGTTTTTGTCTTTTCAATCCTTCAGGTTTTTAAAATTTACAATTTGGGATGTTCTTGGTGGCTCAGATGGTAAAGAATCCACCTGCAATGCAGGAGACCTGGATTCTATAACTGGGTCAGGAAGACCCATGTAGAAGGGCATAGCTACTTACTTCGGTATGCTTGCCTGGAAAATTTCATGAACGGAGGAGACTGTGGGGCTACAGTCCTTGGGGTGACAAAAAGCCAGACACGACTGAGCCTCTAACACTACAATACTACTAAGGATACATTCCAGAGGTGTTTCTTATGACTTAGAAGAAGATCCTCTGATGTTGAGTAAACTTCAGCCAAGAGCTCTCCTAGAAATGAAGTCCAGAGTCCTGGAGACATTTACACGGAGGTTTTTATCAAAGGGAGGTGCAATGTCTTCTTAATTCCCTTCTCATCTAAGAGGATTTTGAGCATCCTCTACTCTCCCATGGCTTCCTAACCAGACGTCTCTGGTCCACCCAGTCCCTCTCATGAGGGATCCCCAATAGGGGACATTTTAACCAGTGCCACTGTTTGCCAGGACTGTCCTTGAGGGGGATCTGTTGTCTATTAAGCTCATCTCCTATAACCGTTTCCCTGTGTTGGGGTGTATTCTGTTATATTGAGCATCTATAAAACCTAGGATGTGGCCTGCTTGGAAGTGGGCAGCCCAGTAGGTAGTTGTAACTGTAGGGACTGCCAAGTGGAGGAGTGAAGGATATCCTAGAGGTGCAGAAAGGAACTCTTGGGGGAATTGAAGGGCTTCTCTGGTGGGAAATTGAAGTTGGGTGCAGTGGAAAATGCCATGAGGGTCAGAAAATGAGGGCCTAGAGGTGGGAGTATTCTTATGGGATTGTTTTGGACATAACATAAGGTGAGACGAGACATTAGAAGAACCCAGACCCTTTCCCCTATCTCTTGGGAAGCTGTAATAAAATCAGGGAGAGCCTGATGATTCTATCTGATACAGGCAACAGCAAGTTTGGACAATGTTTCCCATGTAATTTAACATAACAAATGAACTCAGTCTAGGATCTTTCTTTAGGGTTCTACAGGGGCCCTTTGAAGTACCCCAAAGAGGCCTAAGGTTAGAAGAAGTTTGGCTAGAAATTGATATTTGGGGAGGCTCTCAAAAATCGCAAAAAAATTTTTTTAGCAACTTTACTTTTGGCTCTGCTGGATCTTTGTTGGTGTGTGGGCTTTCTCTACTTGTGGTGAGCGGTGACTACTCTGCAGTTTTGGTGCAAAGGCTTCTCGTTGTGGTGGCTTCTCTTCTGCAGGCCTGGGCTCTTGGGAGTGTGGGCTCAGTAGTTTGGACTCCCAGGCTCGAGGGCACTGGCTCAATAGTTGGCACAGGGGCTTAGTTGCTCCATGGCAGGTGGGATCCCCCCAGAACAGAGATCAAACCAGTGCCCCCTGCACTGCAGGCAGATTCTTTACCACTGACCCACCAGGGAAGCCCCTCAAAATGTTTTAAAACACCCAGTCAGATAGAATCATAGGGTAAAACAATTACTCGTTGAGCTAAGATGAAAAAAATTTTCAAAAGTAAATACAGATCACTTAAGGGCATAGGAACTCATATGATCAGATATCAAAAGGTGTATTCTAGGAAAACTTTGTTCCCTTGTGGGAGAGAAACCAAAGCCAGTCTTGTATCAACCTTCTCTCAATGAAATGTGTTTATCACATATGAAATTCTTTCCTCAGTGTTCCTCTTTCACAAACCTTCTGCTACTTTTTGTAGCCATAGTTTGCCTCTAGTCTTTCCCCATTCACAAAGTCAATTCCAGGACAAAATCACCCTTTTCCCTTTCAACAAAATACATTTCCATTCCTCATACCTTTTTTTCTGGAAACACACATCCCACTTTCCTTAAGCCACCATGAACTGTCTTCTACATTAGCATTTCATAGATTGGTAAAGAACATCTCAAAGTGGCACAAAACATCTATAGTTTTCCTCTTACAAGAAAACAAAAGTAGGTAAATTTGGACCTATTTAGCTATTAGTATTCCCAATATTTTGCTTTATTTGAAATGGCCTGGATGTTCAATGAATTTGTATCATTTAGCTTAATTTAGTTTAAATTTACCAAAATTTGAGAGTGTTTTATTTTTTTAATATAAATTTATTTATTTTAATTGGAGGCTAATTACTTTACAATATTGTAGTGGTTTTGCCATACATTGACATGAATCCACCATGGGTATACATGTGTTCCCCATCCTGAACCCCCTCCCCACCTCCCTCACCATCCCATCCCTCTGGGTCATCCCAGTGCACCAGTCCCGAGCACCCTGTATCATGCATCGAACCTGGAGTGGTGATTCATTTGATATGATACATATGATAATATACATGTTTCAATGCCATTCTCCCAAATCATCTCACCCTCACCCTCTCCCACAGAGTCCAAAAGACTGTTCTACACATCTGTGTCTCTCTTGCTGTGACACAGTGTTTCAGACAATTATTGCCATGCTGCTGCTTCTAAGTCACTTCAGTCACGTCCAACTCTTTGTGACCCTATGGACTATAGCCCACCAAGCTCCTCTGTCCATGGGATTCTCCAGGCAAGAATACTAGAGTGGGTTGCCATGCCCTCTTCCAGGGGATCTTACCAACCCATGGATCGAACCTGGGTCTCCTGCATTGCAGGCAGATTCCTTACCACTGAGCCACCAGGAAACCCCAATTATTGCTATAGAGTTTAGTAAAATGTTCTTATCCCAGTTATATATAGTTAAAAAGTTAATCATATGAGCTTATTTTTCCTGTTGATAAATTTCATAACAGAAACAATATGCACTTACTGACTGTCACTAACCCTAGGTAAAATAAAAGTATAATGCTTAAAGTTGATCACTCTAAAGTTAGATGTGTATTAATTAAACCCACAAGCTTAAGCTAGCTCTAATACCAGATATTAATTAAATATTGAATATTTCCCAGGTCACGTGAACCCAAAATGTATCCTGGTGAGCCTCTTTTATATTTTTGAGAATGTATACAAGTGCTCATTTTCCTTTAAACCAATTAAAAACAGCTCATTTAGAAGTTGATTTTTGTATAAGCATAGTTTTCCTCAAATTTAAAATGGCTCTTTTTTCCCACCTTAGTCTGGGGAACTACAGATGAATCAAGAGAGCCCAGGCAGAATAGTTACACAGGAAAAGCAGAGGAGGGAAATATGCAAGAACCTTATTATCTTTTTGTTCTCTAAAATCCCACCAAGTAACTTAAGGCTGGTTGTTGTTGTTTAGTCGCTAAATCATGTCAGACTTTTTGCAACCCCATGGACTGTAGCACGCCAGGCTTCCCTGTCCATCACCAACTCCCAGAGCCTACTCAAACTCATATCCATTGAGTTGGTGATGCCATCCAGCCATCTCATCCTCTGTCGTTCCCTTCTCCTCCTGCCTTCAATCTTTCCCAGCATCAGGGTCTTTTCCAATGAGTCGGCTCTTCCAATCAGGTGGCCAAAGTACTGGAGCTTCCGCATCACCCCTCCCAATGAATATTCAGGGCTGATTTCCTTTAGGATTGACTGGTTTGATCTCCTTGTAAACATAGGAATGATTTATATTAGAAGTACTTTAGCCACTTTAGCTTCCTTCTCTGTCCTAGTGGAGAGGCCTCTACTCATCCAGAGAAAGGGTCTGTAAAGACTAATAAGTATTGAAGCCCTGGAAAGAGGGTATGTAAGCGAAATCTATTTGCTAGTCCTCTCCTGGCTAAGTCCCCTGTTGCTGACTGGGCTCACAGGGTGGGGAGGCTTGATGTTGTCTCCTGGATTGTGGATGGTGCAGAGCTTGCAGGCTCAGTAACACTTCTGGTTGTATCTGGGATCCCTTTCTCTGTAAAAAAAAAAAATCAGAAAGCAATTGTAGACATTGCATCTGTCCCCAGATGGAGAGAATCATGTAGCACTTTCATAATATTCCATTGGGAGAAAAAGGTATGAGTAATTTCTGATCGATGCATTACCAGCCATCTGTCTCCTTAGTTTCCCCTTGGTCCTGTGCACAGGTCTCTTTGGAAGTTGAGTGTCTGGGTATAAGGTTAGAAGGGGTAAGAGATGGGATCAATGCCAGTTCTGTTATGGTCATCAAGGCTGTATAGCTGCATGGGCATGTAACATTAAGGAAGACATACTTTGAGTCTGGGTATATATTTATAATTTTTCCTTCCTCTGGGGTTAAGGACCAGGGTAGAGCTCAGTTCATCCTAGGCTGAAATGTAGGACAGGAAAGATTTTGCTGCTTTGACGCTATGAACGCTCCCGATAGCATCCCCTGCCCTCCCGACTCTGTCTTTCATAAAGCCACTGCTGTCAGTAAACCACTCACCACTCCTCCTCAGTGTTTTCTGTTACTTGATCTGTTAGATGAGACCTACAGGCATACACCTGGTCAAGGGATCTGAGGCAGGAATGTTGGCTCTGGGCTCTGGTCAGGCATAAGTGTAGCTGGGATGAGGGTATGGCAGGCTTGGAGGATAAGCTCTCAGGAATTGAGGAGTAAAGCCTTGTTCTTAGGAAGACAGGCTTCAGTCAGCCCAAGGTTCAGTTCAGTTCAGTCGCTCAGTTGTGTCCAACTCTTTGCGACCCCATGGACTGCAGCACGCCAGGCCTCCCTGTCCATCACCAACTCCCGGAGCTCACCCAAACTCATGTGCATTGAGTGAGTGATGCCATCCGACCATCTCATCCTCTGTCATCCCCTTCTCCTCTTGCCTTCAATCTTTCCCAGCGTCAGGGTCTTTTCAAATGAGTCAGCTCTTTGCATCAGGTAGCCAAAGTATTGGAGTTTCAGCTTCAACATCAGTCCTTCCAATGAACATTCAGGACTGAATTCCTTTAGGATGGACTGGTTGGATCTCCTTGCAGTCCAAGGTCTCTCAAGAGTCTTGTCCAACACCACAGTTCAAAAGCATCAATTCTTTGGCGCTCAGCTTTCTTTAGTCCAACTTTCATATCCATACATAACTACTGGAAAATCCATAGCCTCAACTAGACGGACCTTGACTAGCCCATGGTGGCCTCCTTCAATCCCCAGAATCCCTGTACTTGATGAGGGGTCTGGACATCAGCGGCTGTTCAAAGGTAAGCTTGTTAGCTTCTTCTCCTAAGGAATCGGTAGCAGCTACTGCCTGGAGGCAGCCAGGCCAACGTCAGGCCTGGGAATCTAGTTGTTTGGAAAAATAGCTAATAGGCTGAGGAACTTCTTCTAGCTTTTGAATAGGAACGCTGAGAGCTATCTCCTGTTTTTCAGTTACATAGAAGGTAATTTTTTTTTTTTAATTGGGGTCACCCAGAGTAGGAACTCTGGAGAGGGCTTGGTGGATATTATTAAAAGTCTTTTCTTATTCTCCAATCCAAAGTACTGGTTTTGTACCTGGGCTTTTGGTGGCTTCAGATAGAGGCTTAAACATTAGTCAGAACCCTGGAATCCAAATTCTGCAAAATCCTCTCATGCCTAAGAAAATACAAAGGTTTTTTTTTTTTTGTCTTTGAGGTGCTTTAACTTAATATAGCATGTTTTTTATTTAGCGATTAACGTATACGCTCAGGAATTATGTCTCAGATATTGACCCTGTTTCTCTGATACCTGTGCTGTTTTCTGGGAGATCATATAACCCTGGGCCCCACCGAAATTAAGGACTTAAATGGTGTTTTGATCTGAGACCTCAATTGTAGTGAAGTGAAGTCGCTCAGTCATGTCCAACTCTTTGAGACTCCGTGGACTCTCTGCCTCCTACTAGGCTCCTCCATCCATGGGATTCTCCAAGCAAGAATACTGGAGTGGGTTGCCATTTCCTTCTCCAGGGGATCTTCCTGACCCAGGGATCGAACCCAAGTCTCCCACATTATAGGCAGATGCTTTAACCTCTGAGCCACCAGGGAAGCCCTCTCCATTGTAGAGTACATACTAATATGTCCTATCCATACTGTAGAATAATGCCTTCTTTTATATGTATTTCTCTTAGTTCCTTTCCTTGCGCCTGGGTGAACAAGTGTGGGCTGTCCTGAAATCCCTGAGGCAGTTCTGTCCAGGTGTATTATTGCATTTGGCTCAAGTGGGGCTTAGTCCATTCAAAAGCAAACAGATACTGAGATAGAAAAGAAGGCACCCTTGAGGTTGAACACAGTAAACCATTTAGCATCTCCCATCGAGTATTACAAGAATTGGCCACAAAGGGGAATGCATAGAGACCACAGCATTATTGACTGCTCTAAGGACATGTACAATCCCCATTTGGCTCAGCAAGTGGCGGAATAACGGTATTCCAGGAGACTGACAGGGCACTAAGAGGCCACGTTTTAAGAATTTATGTATGAGGGGTTGCAAACCTGTTTTTGCTTCCAACTTTATGGGGTACTGTCTCTTGTTAGGGTAAGTGACTTCTGGCTTAAGGCTAATTTTTACATGTTAGGCATTTATAGTCTTCCCAGGGGTTCCATTGTCCCAAACTGCAGGGTTTATTGCATGGAGATTATAGCTGGGAACAGGCCCTTGGTCTTCCAGCTGATTTGTCTTTGAGTCAAAAAAAAAAAAAAAAATGGGTTACCCGGGACCTCCTAACTGTAATATGGCCCTGGGGGAGCCCAGGAGGTCTCTACCAGTGGTGGGTGACAGCTAGGGACAATAAAAGCCACATAAGCTGAAACACTGTCAGATTGGCAAGTGAGAAGCCCAGTGAAGAAACCGATGTGAGGCTTTCTGTCGACACCGGTCACAGTACAGGTTTTGCAGGAAACAGGCCCAGTGTGAGAGATCGGGACAGATTTAGTGGCCCCTTTATCAATTAAAAAAATGATTTTCTTACCTGTCACATCAAGGACCACACAGGCTCTTTGATGGAGTTAGACACTTCGTGAGAGGGAGCTGCCAGAATCCCTGGGTCACCTTAGTCATCCAGCATGGCCATCTTGGGAGCAGCTCTTCTCCTTTAGAACTGGGGACAGTCCCGCCACCAGTGACCTGTTTGTTTGCAGACTGGGCATGGACACGCGTGTTCTTTGTGACACTTTTGGGCTCTGTGGCTGATTGATTTACATTTGAAGCATTCCCCCTTGCTGGTTTTACCTCTAGGCATGTGGTTAAACTTTTTGGCCTCCTTAGGTTGTCCTGAGGTTGCAAGGCATAGCTGATAGCTATGCCCATCAGTTTAGCTTGAGCCCTGGCCTGCCTGTTCTCAGGTTCTCTCTTCCTCCTCAACTTGAGCTCAAACATTAAATACCCCAAAGGCCACCTCTAAGAGTTGGATCACTGGGGTTTGTGGGCCTGATTGTAACTTTTGGAGTTTCCAACTCATATCAGGGGCAAACTGGCTGATCAAATGTTGGCACAGCAGGGACTGACCCTTGGGAGTGGAGGGTTCAGTGTTAGTAAATTTTCTATAAGCGTCCACAAGATGTTCCTGAAAGAAGGCTGTGTTTTCTTTTTCTTCTTGAGTCACTCCTTTAACCCTTTCATAGTTAATTGGCTTTTTGATAGATCTTCTCATACCTCCTAATACACAGTGGGTCACGTGTTTCATGGCTTCTGTACCCTTTCGGATTTGTAATACCAACGGGGCTCCTGACTTGGAACTGCGTCTCCACCCATAAACAGAATGTTCAGGTTGGTCAAGCTGGTCACTGTTCCTCTGGGCTACTGCCCAAATGCTCTGCTTTTCCTCAGGGCCAGAGCAAGCATTATAAATAGGACTATTTGGACATCCTTCCAAGCTAAATCAAAGGCCAGAGTTAGGGCCTGGAACCCAGAAAGAAACTTACTAGTGCCTTCAATAAACTGTCCCAGTCTCTTTTTGCACTGGGCAGTTAAAGAGAAGGGCGCGTGTACTCTGTGTCTTCTCCTTTTGCCACTTCCCTAAAAGAGGGCATATTTCTTTGATCCTGGGTGCTAGGAAGTTCCACTCTGAGTTACGCTGGGGGCACTAGTCTCCATTCAGGGGTGATAAAGGGTGTATGGGACATAGGGAGGTGAGTTTAGGATTGGTCAGAGTCATCTGGGAAATTCGGCTTTGGGGAAGCAGGGGAGAGCTTAGTTTCACCCATGAAAATTGGGGAAGTTAAAAAGAGATCATCTAAAATGTTAGGAATACTTTCTGATTCCTGAGGCTTTTGATTGCAGGAGCCAGGTAGAGCAGGGTTTTGGTAAAGAACATTGAAGGCTTGAACATTCCAATCTTGCGACAGTAAAGATCCAATTGCAAGATGGTATTGTATTTAGAGACTCATTTTCAGGCCATTTTTCTCCATCCCCGTAACTTATATAAAGGCCAGGTAGTGTTACAGTAGAATTTGTGTTTCACTGTTCACCTTATCTGTTTGTAAAACATTCAGTCTTTAAGGATACATTCCAGGGGTGTTTATTCTGGCTTAAAGGAGGATCCTCCCATGCTGAGTAACCTGCAACCAATACCGCTCCTAGAAATGAAGCCCAGCATCCCGGGAGACACTCACTGAGGACTTTTACAGAAGGGGGTCAGAATGTGCTCTGAATTCTCTTCTTCCCTAATGGAATTTTGAGGGTTCTCTACTCTCCCATAGATTCCTAACTAGATGTCTCTGCTCAACCCAGTCCCTTGCATGGCGGGTCCCCAGGCGGGGACATTTGAACCAGCGCCAGTGTATTGTCGGGACTTGCCTTGAGGGGAATCTATTGTCTGCGAGGCAAATGTCTATACCAGTTTCCCCTATGTTGGGCTATATTCCTTGAGATTGAACATCTATAAAGCCTAGAATGTGGACTTGGAAGTGGCTAGCCCAGTAGGCAGTCACGTGTATGAGCTGCCGAGGCCTGGAGTGAAGGCGGTCCTAGAGGTGCCAGAAGGTACTCCTAGAGGAATTGGAGTTGGGCTCAGTGACAACGCAATGGGGGTCAGAAGATGAGGGCCTGGAGGTGGGAGTATTCTCATGGGATTTTTTTGGACCTAGAGTCAGGTGAGAGACTAGACAGCAAAAGAACCCAAAACCCTTTCCCCTGTTTGGCAGGTATGATTGAATTGGAGAGGGCCTGATGATTCTGTCTGACACAGGCAACAGCCAGTGTCTCCCACATAATTTAGCATACCAATGATCCCAATTAGTTTAGGATCTCTTTGGGCGATGCTCTAGGGACCCTTTGAATCACCCCAAAATTAGCTAGAGGTCAAAAAAACTCTAGTTAAAATTTGATATTGGAAAGTCTGTCAAAAATCTCAAAAAGTTTTAAAATACCCAGTCTGATAGAATAATGGGTCCCTGTGAAAACAATTATTCCTTGAGCTAAGGTGAAAAATAAATTTCAAAAGTAAACACAGACACTTATAGGTAGGCACTGGAACTCACAATGTGATAGCAAAAGGAGTATTCCAGGAAAACTTTGTTCTCTTAGGAGAGAGAGAAACCAAACCCAGTCAGCCTACTGGACTGCATCAGCCTACTCTTGAGAAAATCCATTTACCTAATTCAGTTCAATCCAACCTTAGAAAATCCTGACCACCGACAAAATTCTTTTCTCAATGTTCCTCTTCTGTGAACCTCCTACAGCTTTCTATAGCCATACTTTGTCTCTTATTCTTTCCATTAAGAAGTAACCAGCAAGTCGCTCTTTTTCCTTTCAACAAAATGTATTTCCATTGCTCACATCTTCTTTTCTGAAAACACACATCCTTCTTTTCTTAAGCAGCCATGAACTGTCTTCTATATTAGCATTTTATAGATTGGGAAAGCGCATCTCAGGGTGGCACCAAACGGTGTAGTTTCTCTCTTGCAAGAAGACAAAATAGGTAAAACTTGACCTGCTCAGCAATTAATGTTCCCAATATTTTATCTTATTTGAAATGGCTTGGATATTCAACTATTTCCTATCATTTAACCTCATTTAGTTTCAACTTACTTTAATTGGAGAGAGTATTTTAGGTGAATGTTTCCAAAACATAATTATTGCTATAGAGTTTATCAAAAAGTTCTTATCACAGTTACATTTACTTAAAAATTTAATCATATCAGCTAACTTTCCCTGTTAGAAAATTTCATGGCATAAACAACATACACTTACTGACTTTCAATAACACTAGGCACAATGAAAGTATAATACTTAAAGTTGATCACTCTAAAAACAGGCCTGTATTAATCCTTGAAATTTAAGCTAACTTTAATATCAGGTTATTTAAATATTTAGCATTTCCCAAATCTCATGAACTTGAAATGTATTCTGGTGAACCTCCTATATATTTCTGAGAATGCATATAAGCACTGTTTCCTTTCAGTCAGTTAAATAGAGCTCATTAACAAGTTAATTTTTACCTAAAGATAGAGCCAGAGATCTCATGGTTTTCCTCTTGAATAGAGAATGGCCCTTCCCCCTCTTCAGTCTGGGGGACGACAGACGGTCCTGAGAGCCTGGGCAGAAGAGTCGCAGTGCAAAGAGATGCAGACCCTCGATCAGGTCTGTTCGTTAAACTGCAAAGGCAGGTGAGGGAGAAGGCGAGCTCCTGTCTTTGCTTTGCGTTCTCTAAAATCCCACCAAGTAACGCAAGGCTGCAGTATCAGGCAAGTGGCTGCTGTGTATTTCAAGGTGTAAGTGCACCACCAGGCCCACAGTGTTGGCAGAGACTTGGAGGAGCAGTTGGACAAACAAAGCTACGTAAAAGAAGGATCCCAATGACAAAAACTTAGACACAAAAAAGTTTTCAGAATGAATGGTACTGGAGTGCAGGTATAAGGATCAGGGGAGAGGTAAAGGGAGGAGAGACAGAAAAGACTGAAAAAGAGAGAGACAGCAGGAAAACAGAGTTGAGAATACTGGGATCAAAGGACTTCCAGCCTCTACGTGATTCGAGGTTTGAACATCAGTCACTCTTACAAATGTCTCATCAAGGAGAGCCCGTGGATCAAGGTCTGTCTACACAGAGTGAGGCGAACCTCTCCCGCCTCTGTCTGTCACCCTTCAAGGGGAACCTTGCCATCCAGAGGGAGCAGGTCTCATATGGTGACAGGAGTAATGCTGTAGCTGCCTGGCGTCCACTCTCTTGGTAAGAGGGGACAGAGAGGAGAAGTAGAGCGATTTCAGGAGAGGGAGGAGGACAAGGGGAGGAGAAGGGATCCTGAATGAGGGTTCTGATGCCCCCAGGGACCTAAAAGGCCAACTTAGGAAACGCAGTGATGCTGAAACAAGACGTTCAAGTGGTCACCTGTCACCCACAGGGAAACTGCGGTCAGTGGTCTCAGAGGTGCCTGGATCCTGTCCCCATAACGGGATAAGTGCCCAACATTAGGTACCATAAATCTGATGCCGACCAGTGTTTTTGATCTTCCCTAATCAGAAATCAGTCCTGAATATACACTGGAAGGACTGATGCTGAAGCTGAAGCTCCAATACTTTGGCTACCTGATGCAAAGAACTGACTCATTGGACGAGACCCTGATGCTGGGAAAGATTGAAGGCAGGAGGAGAAGGGGACGACAGAGGATGAGATGGTTGGATGGCATCACTGACTCAATGGACATGAGTCTGAGTAAACTGGGAGTTGGTGATGGACAGGGAAGCCTGGCGTGCTGCAGTCCATGGGGTCACAAAGAGTAGGACATGACTGAGCAACTGAACTGAACCAGAGCCTTTCAGTTATCTTGCAAGTAGACTGGAGTGGTGGAAGGAAGAAAAGGAAGTTAATGGCTTTGGGTATTTAGCCTTGGGTAAGTCTCTTTGTTCTTCCTTTTTAAAATCTATTTATTTATTTAAATTGTATATTTGGCTGCATCAGGTCTCTGTTGTGGCATGTGGCATCTTCATTGCGTCATTCAGGATCTTTCAGATGCAGCCCATGTTTCTCCAGTTTCGGCACATGGGCTTAGTTGTTCTGCGGCATGTGGGATCTTAGTTCCCCAACCAGTGATTGAATGTGCATCCCCTGCATTGCAAGGTGGATTCTTAACCTCTGCACCACCAGGGAAGTCCCTGTTTATCCTTCCTGAATAAGAGCTTTAGGTCTTGGAGAGGCTCACTCATCCACCTAGATTTTTCAGGTTGTTTAGGGTCCCCTGTGTCCTGTGGAGCCTTGGGGAAAGTGTGGTGGGGGTGGGATTCATAGGAAGGGTTGGAATGTGGGTCTTTGGATTCCTATAACATATTAGTGGAGGCAGGTGTCAACTAAAAATATATAGTCACAATGTGAAAATAGAGAGTTATTTTTTTTTTGGTGGGAATGTTTAGGACTCCAAGCCCGGGAGACAGCATCTCAGTAGCTCTGAGAAAACTGCTCCAAGGAGGCAGGAGGGGGAAGTCAGGCTATATACAAGTGTGCAACTAAGGTAGCAGGGAGTCTGAACATCAAAGATCAGGTATCAAATTAAGGAATTTAGCCTTCTATACATGGGAAGATGCATGCTTCTGGGCTCACTGAATTCATTCCTTTCATATGTACCTCAGCTATCTGGGGCCAATCCTGTTCCCCGTTCACCTTAAGGAGTGGCAGATGGCTGCTTTTCGCGTTCCCCCAGCTCCTCAGCAATCAGCACAGGGGGTGGCAGCATCCACTGGATCGCAGTTTTGGGAGCCATCATTCACATTTGGAGGCCAAAAATTGCTGATTGCCGTGACAATTCTTGTTTATTGATATGGCAGGAGATATTTTCATTTCACAGTTCCTCTCCATGGTCATAAATCTGACTATATTTGGGAGACATTTCATGACCTTTTTTTTTTTTTTTTGGTCCCCTGGTATCGGGAGGCTCATCTAAGATCAGGCGAAGGTCCTCGTTGATATGTCACTCCAGGTGTTAATTTCTGGATGATGCACATTGATAAGTAATAAAAGATGTTCTGGATCCTCTATCTTCTAACTTAATAGGATCCAGGAGGTATTTCCCTTATTGCCTCTTCCCATACCTAGAATCACATAACAATTATTCTATGTCATAAATGTGATCTATTTCTTCAAGATGTTTAGCCATCATTAATTTGGCCAGAGGCCTGATTATACATAATACAAAAGACAACAATCTTAAAAGATTACAAGTAATACAGCTAATAAGGTGATTAAAGTTACAAACAGGGAGTTAAGCCATGGGCTTTCAGAACCAAACCATCTTCCTAAAACATCACCCATTAGAGGATTATCTGGTATGGAAGCACAACATTCAGTTTGAATTATAGCACAGGTGCTCCCTTGAGATGCTGTAAGGACATTAAGGGCCATATGATTGTGTAAGACAGCGTTTCTCCTTATAGAGACCTCAGAATTTAGTAGACTAATAGCCTGGTTGCTATCATTTAATGCCTTTTGAGTGAATGTTGTTAAGTCTTCAATGTGAGAAATAACATTTTCCAATCCTACTGAAGGTGTAAAATGGCTGCTATGTGATCATACCAGTGAAACACTGATCTCTTGGGTCATGGGACTCCTATTAATGGTAAATTTGCAGGAGTCACGTTTAAATTTATACATAAGTGGTCTCGAGCCCCAGGGAATCCTAAAGTACATCTTTCTGGCTAATCTGGTGGAAGCCAGGGTCATAGACTGGATCCACAAAGCCATTGATTCCAGTTAGGTGCTGCTGCTGCTAAGTTGCTTCAGTCGTGTCCGACTCTGTGCGACCCCATAGACGGCAGCCCACCAGGCTTCCCCGTCCCTGGGATTCTCCAGGCAAGAACACTGGAGTGGCTTGCCATTTCCTTCTCCAATGTGTGAAAGTGAAAAGCTAAAGGGAAGTCGCTCAGTCGTGTCCGACTCCTAGCGACCCCATGGACTGCAGCCCACCAGGCTCCTCTGTCCATGGGATTTTCCAGGCAAGAGTACTGGAGTGGCTTGCCATTTTGGACATCTAATCCAATCTGTCCCATATCAATCACTATCTTTAAAGAGAAATGGTACTTTGGCAGTTTTCATAAGACACTCAGCCTAATTTTCTAGTGTTATTTGGTTAATTATCTTTGGTATGATTGAATTGTTCCCAGCACAGGGGGCCTTTAGGCTTAGATGACCATAGCCTGGTGTTGGCCAGATAAATCCATCCCTTAAGTGAGCAAGTGTCTCTCCTAGTAGTCTAGAGTTTACTTTTTTTTTTTCTTGACTAGAATTGCTTGTTGCTGTTACTGAGCTTGAGTAACCTTAGGGGAAAATTCATATTTATGGCCAGAATTAGTATGTTTGATTGGTCAAGTGAGTGGGTCCCATCTACTGATATCAGTAGTAGCCCAGACAGAACTATAATTCCTTTCTTCTAAAATAAACTAAGAGCCATCCAGTCAGAGCCTTGGAGGGGAGAAACCCATCAAGGTAAACCAGAAGTACTGGATGCAGGTAATTGACCACAAACCCAATAATTTTATTTCTAAAACTTGCATAAGATCATGCCCATGATAGACAAAACATTTGATTCATATGTAAGAGTCCAAGAAACTAAGAAGAAAATTTATGGACAATCATACAAGTGAGGTCCAGCATCTTGTGTTAGCTGTCTACTTGTAGTATCATCTTCTTCTTATCCTGGCCATGGTGTTTCCTTATTATTAGAGCATTGTTTTAAGGTGACTTTGAGGTCAGCAATTCTCTCTATAGACCAGTCTGGTACAGGAGCCCTTTTTAGGTGGGAAATGTAAATTCAAGGGTCAATTACCTTCAGTTTTGCTGTGCATGAGCTAGTCAAAAGAACCTAATAAGGGTCCTTCAATTTAGGTTGAAGGGAATCCTTTAAGTGATCTCTTTTCCAATAAACATAGTCTCCTGGTTGTAAGTTATGGGACATCTGATCTTCATTTGAGGATCAGTTCAGTTCAGTTGCTCAGTCATGTCCAACTCTTTGTGACCCCATGAATTGCAGCACGCCAGGCCTCCCTGTCCATCACCAACTCCCGGAGTTCACTCAAACTCACATCCATCGATTGGTGATGCCATCCGACCATCTCATCCTCTGTCGTCCCCTTCTCCTCCTGCCCACAATCCCTCCCAGCATCAGAGTCTTTTCAGGTGCGTCAACTCTTCACGTCAGGTGGCCAAAGTACTGGAGTTTCAGCTTTAGCATCAGTCCTTCCAGTGAACACTCAGGACTGATCTCCTTTAGGATGGACTGGTTGGACCTCCTTGCAGTCCAAGGGACTCTCAAGAGTCTTCTCCAACACCACAGTTCAAAAGCATCAATTCTTTGGCAGTCAGCTTTCTTCACAGTCCAACTCTCACATCCATACATGACCACTGGAAAAACCATAGCCTTGACTAGATGGACCTTTGTTGGAAGAGTAATGTCTCTGCTTTTGAATATGCTATCTAGGTTGGTCATAACTTTTCTTCCAAGGAGTAAGCGTCTTTTAATTTCATGGCTGCAATCACCATCTGCAGTGATTTTGGAGCCCCCCAAAATAAAGTCTGACACTGTTTCCACTGTTTCCCCATCTATTTCCCATGAAGTGATTGGACCAGATGCCATGATCTTCATTTTCTGAATGTTGAGCTTTAAGCCAACTTTTTCACTCTCCTCTTTCATTTTCATCAAGAGGCTTTTTAGTTCCTCTTCACTTTCTGCCATAAGGGTGGTGTCATCTGCATATCTGAGGTTATTGATATTTCTCCCGGCAATCTTGATTCCAGCTTGTGCTTCTTCCAGCCCAGCGTTTCTCACGATGTACTCTGCATAGAAGTTAAATAAGCAGGGTGACAATATACAGCCTTGATGTACTCCTTTCCCTATTTGGAACCAGTCTGTTGTTCCATGTCCAACTGTTGCTTCCTGACTTGTGTATAGGTTTCTCAAGAGGATAGATTACTGCAGTAAGGTTTAGAAACAAGTTTAGAATGACTTGCCAATAAGTTGATTAAACCCTTGCAATAATATATCTCCCTTAAGTAATGTCGGATCATATAGTCCTTCATCCAATCTCATTGGTCTCCCTGTAATAATCACAAAGGGAGATATATGATGTTTGCCAAAGGAGTGGATATGAGGTTGTAGAGAACCAATGGAAGGGCCTGAGGCAAAGGTAAGGAATAAGAAAGTCATAATTTTAGCCAACTGAGTTTTAATTGTTCCATTTGTCCTGTTCACTAACCTAGAAGACCCGGGCTGAGAGACACAATGGAAATGTTGCATAATCGGCCAAAGTTTACAAATTTCCTTAACAGCGTGTCCAGAAAAATGGGTCCCTCTGTCGCTATGTAGTTCAGAGGAGATTCCCCAGATGGGAATCCCTCTAAAAGCAGCTTCCCTACTGATGGTGCTGTGGCCCTTCTGCATGGTTAAAGATTTAAGTACAATGCACTTAGGAAACTTGGATATTTTTGCGATGTATAACATCTTAGTATAATCACTAGAATTATGACTGATAATATTATATCAGGACATGTCAGATGTTAAGGATTCCATATATATTTTGGAATATCTGTATTAATGATATTTATTTATATATTACAACCTAAAGTTTGTTTTCAATCACTTGATAATGTTTTTAAATTAAAAATACCAAATAAACTTAGCTTAACGTTCATCTCTGAGGTTCCTCAGAGATGTTTCTTTGAAGCATCCATCCCAGAGTCAGCTGGAGGCTAAAAAGTGTAGTTAGATTTTGATATTTGGGAAGTTTGTCAGAAATAGCAAAAAGATTTTAAAACACAGAATCATAGGTCCCTGAAACAATATCTATTCATTTAACCAAGATCACAAAGAAAATAAATGTAGATCATTTAAAGGCACAGAAACGCACACAAACTTTTATTGAAATTGACACTTAAAACAGACAGAAATAAAGTTTCCAGTCTTGTATTAGCTTAGTTAACTTCAATTTAAATTTAGTTAATCCTGACTATCTATAAAACTTTTCCCACAGAGTTCCTCTTTATAATCTCTCATCACTTTTTGTATCCAGCCTGTTTTTCACTTTTCATCCAAATAAAATCAACCAGCTCATTTTTTTTTACTAAAATTTAATTTCTCATATCTTCTTTACTAAAAACATGCATTTTATTTCCTACTGAATTTGAAAAGTTACTGTATTATTTCTAATAGCTTTAATTACATGTTTAAATTAGAATCCTCAACTTTTAAAACTTCAATTTTAGTAAAACTGAGAAATAGGCAACTATGTACTGTCTTTACATTAGCATTTTACAAATTGGTGAACTTAAACATCAGTGATAATTTTTAAAAACATTTGTTTTCTTGTAGAGAACAGCTTAAGTGATACCAAACATTTTCATTGGTATTTTCAAATACTTTTTTTTTAAGTAATTGAAGTCTTAATATCTTTAAAATAAATAAATTTTCATCACTTATCTTCAGTTGGCACAGCTTTAGAATCTTAAGTTGCCAAACATCTGGAAAGATATTAATTAGACATTTCTAAAATATGCTTTGAAGTTTTATTCCAAAGTTTTTATCTTATTTACGTTTATCTTGAAGTTTCATCGTGTTCAGTTATTTTATTGAAAGAGATTAGTAAGGTCTTATTTATTAAACCTAAGTACAGTAATGTATTATACTTAATTTTGATGACTCTTAATTGACCTCTATATTAATTTAGATCTACAAGCTTTAACCATTACTATCATGTATCAACTTAATATTGAATATTTCCCAGTTCAATGAACCTGAAAGTCATCTGGCCAGTTTTTTTTTTTTAAATAAGCTCTTTTTATTAAAATTAGATAGAGCTCTTTATAAATTCAACTTTAATAATATCTTTTTGAAGTAGAGATATCTCATATGTATAATGTGCACACAGACATAACAAACTAGACATCTCATGGCTTTACTTTTAGATATGAACAAAGTATTCAGTTCAGTTCAGTCACTCACTCATGTCTGACTCTTTGCGACCCCTGGGATTGCAGCACACCAGGCCTCCCTGTCCATCACCAACTCCCGGAGTTTACCCAAACTCATGTCCATCGAGTCAGTGATGCCATCTAACCATCTCTTACTCTGTCGCCCCTTCTCGTCCTGCCCTCAATCTTTCCCAGCATCAGGGTCTTTTCAAATGAGTCAGCTCTTCGCATCAGGTGGCCAAAGTATTGGAGTTTCAGCTTCAACATCAGTCCTTCCAATGAACACCCAGGACTGATCTCCTTTAGGATGGACTGGTTGGAACTCCTTGTAGTCCAAAGGACTCTCAAGAGTCTTCTCCAACACCACAGTTCAAAAGCATCAATTCTTTGGCACTCAGCTTGCTTTATAGTCCAACTCTCACATCCATACGTGACCACTGGAAAAACCATAGCCTTGACTAGATGGACCTTTTTTGACAAAGTAATGTCTCTGCTTTTTAATATGCTGTCTAGGTTGGTCATAACTTTCTTTTCAAGGAGTATGCATCTTTTAATTTCATGGCTGCAATCACCATCTGCAGTGATTTTGGAGCCCCCCAAAATAAAGTCAGCCACTGTTTCCCCATCTATTTCCCATGAAGTGATGGGACCAGATGGCATGATCTTAGTTTTCTGAATGTTGAGCTTTAAGCCAACTCTTTCACTCTCCTCTTTCACTTTCATCAAAAGGCTCTTTAGTTGTTCTTCACTTTCTGCCATAAGGGTGGTGTCATCTGCATATCTGAGGTTATTGATATTTCTCCCAACAATCTTTTTTTTTTTTTTTGATTCCAGCTTGTGCTTCATCCAGCCCAGTGTTTGTCATGATGTACTCTGCATAGAAGTTAAATAAGCAGGGTGACAATATACAGCCTTGACGTACTCCTTTTCCTATTTGGAACCAGTCTGTTGTTCCATGTCCAGTTCTAACTGTTGCTTCCTGACCTGCATACAGGTTTCTCAAGAGGCAGGTCAGGTGGTCTGGTATTCCCATCTCTTTCAGAATTTTCCACAGTTTATTGTGATCCACACAGTCAAAGGCTTTGGCATAGTCAAGAAAGCAGAAATGGATGTTTTTCTGGAACTCTCTTGCTTTTTTGATGATCCAGCAGATGTTGGCAATTTGATCTTGCCCTTTCTAAAACCAGCATGAACACCTGGAAGCTCACGGTTCACATATTGCTGAAGCCTGGCTTGGAGAATTTTGAGCATTACTTTATTAGCATGTAAGATGAGTGCAATTGTGCAGTAGTTTGAACATTCTTTGGCATTGCCTTTCTTTGGAATTGGAACAAAGTATTACAATATTGATGTAATTTTACTAGTTAACATTTAGAATACCTTAAGGTTGCTTGCTCAGATGATTAAGGTTTAGTATTAGTAAGCTTTGGCTGAGGGAACATTCTTAATAGTTTAGATTTAAAATTGCCTCTTTTGCCCCTTGGTTTGCAGGTCTGGCCTGCTTATTTGGGCCTAATATAGGTCCTTGAGGCTTCTATTCATATTCTGGCATAGACATTTGTGAGACAAAGACAGTTGTTTAGTTGCTGAAATCAATGGCAAGATTTTTATCAAACTGAAATGTAATTTACCAAGTTCAATGTTTTATAACTTTCAGTTCTGTTCAGTTCAGTTGCTCAGTCATAACCAACTTTTTGCAACCCCATGGACTGCAGCACACCAGACTTCCCTGTCCATCACCAATACCCGGGGCTTGTTCAAACTCATGTCCATCAAGATGGTGACGCCATCCAACCATCTCATCCTCTGTCATCCCTTTCTCCTCCTGCCTTCTATCTTTCTCAGCATCAGGGTCTTTTCAAATGAGTTCTTTGCATCAGGTAGCCAAAGTATTGCAGCTTCAGCTTCAGCATCAATCCTTCTAATGAATATTCAGGACTGATTTCCTTTAGGATGGACTGTTTGGATCTCCTTGCTGTCCAAGGGACTCTCAAGAGTCTTCTCTAACACCACAGTTCGGAAGAATCAATTCTTCAGTGCCCAGCTTTCTTTATAGTCCAACTCTCACATCCATACATCACTACTGGAAAAACTATAGCTTTGACTAGTGGACCTTGGTCAGCAAAGTGATGTCTCTGCTTTTTAATATGCTGTCTAGGTTGGTCATCACTTTTCTTCCAAGGAGCAAGTGTCTTTTAATTTCATGCCTGTGGTCACCATCTGCAGTGATTTTAGATCCCAAGAAAATAGTCTGTCATGGTTTCTGTTGTTTCCCCATTTATTTCCCATGAAATGATGGGATTGGATGCCATGATCTTTATTTTTGAATGTTGAGTTTTAAGCCAGCTTTTTCACTCTCCTCTTTCACTTTCAAGAGGCTCTTTAGTTCTTTTTCACTTTCTGCCATAAGAGTGGTGTCATCTGCATATCTGAGGTTATTGATATTTCTCCCAGCAATCTTGATTCCAGCTTGTGCTTCATCCAGCCCAGCATTTCTCATGATGTACTCTGCATAGAAGTTAAATAAGCAGAGTGACAATATACAGCCTTGACGTACTCCTTTCTCAATTTGGAACCAGTCTGTTGTTCATGTCTGGTTCTAACTGTTGCTTCTTGACCTGCATACAGATTTCTCATTGTTATTTCCTTAGTGGCAGGTAAGGTGGTCTGGTATTCCCATCTCTTTAAAAATTTTCCACAGTTTGTCATGATCCACACAGTCAAAGGCTTTGGCATAGTCAACAAAGCAGAAATAGATGTTCTTCTGGAACTCTCTTGGTTTTTCTGTAATCTAAAGGATGTTGGCAGTTTGATCTCTGGTTTCTCTGCCTTTTCTAAATCCAGCCTGAACATCTGAAAGTTCTTGGTTCATGTACTATTGAAGCCTAGCTTGGAGAATTTTGAGTATTACTTTGCTAGCATGTGAGATGAGTGCAATTGTGTGGTAGCTTGTAACTTTAGAGTTTTAATTTATCATGTCTTCAAAGGTTTGTATAAAGCACTTAGCAAAGATTTTTCTGAGTTTATAAATTAAAGCAAAGTCACTTTAAAAAAATTAACCCTTGAATGTTAGTCCCCAGTTTACTTATTTCGTATGACTGAGGTAACTATTGGTTTCCTTAGTACATTTAGTTCTTATTTCCTTAGTGGCAATCTATACGCCTTGCTTGAAAGTGAAAGTCGCTCAGTCGTGTCCGACTCTTTGCAACCCTATGGACTATAGAGTCCATGAAATTCTCCAGGCCAGAATACTGGAGTGGGTAGCCTTTTTCTCCTCCAGGGAATCTTCCCAACCCAGAGATCGAACCCAGTTCTCCTGCATTGTAGGTGGGTTCTTTACCAGCTGAGCCACAAGGGAAACCCAAGAATACTGGAGTGGGTAGCCTATCCCTTCTCCAGCAGATCTTGGAATTGAACCAGGGTCTCCTGCATTGCAGGTGGGTTCTTTACCAATTGAGCTATCAGGGAAGCCCATATGCCTCGTTTATCCCACAGTATAATTAAATAAGAGCTGTTAACACATTATATTGGAGAAGGCAGTGGCAACCCACTCCAGTACTCTTGCCTGGAAAATCCCATGGATGGAGAAGCCTGGTGGGCTGCAGTCCATGGGGTCGCTAAGAGTCGGACACGACTGAGCAACTTCACTTTCACTTTTCACTTTCATGCATTGGAGAAGGAAATGGCAACCCACTCCAGTACTCTTGCCTGGAGAGTCCCAGGGATGGGGGAGCCTGGTAGGCTGCCATCTCTGGGGTCGCACAGAGCTGGACACGACTGAAGCGACTTAGCAGCAGCACCTTATATAAAGACCATTTATATATGCCAGTTTATATTGTCGTTGTTCAGTCACTCAGTCACATCCAACTCTTTGCGACACCATGGACTGCAGCACACCATTCTTTCCTGTCCTTCACCAAGGGACTTGCAAGAGTTGTCTCCAGCACCACAGTTTGAAAGCATCAATTCTTTGGCACTCAACCTTCTTTATGGTCCGACTCTCACATCCATACATGACTACTAGAAAAACCATAGCTGACTAGATGGACCTTTGTCGGCAAAGTAATGTCTCTGCTATTTAATATGCTGTCTAGGTTTGCCCATCTTTCTCCTTGGTTGCTCCTTGGTCTCGCACACAGGTCTTTTCAGAGGCTGAGTATCTGAGTATAATGGTAGAAGGGGCAATGGATGGGATCAGTATCATTCCTATTATGGCATCAAGGCTGCTTTCTTTGCTTCCCAATCAGCCCTGGGGGTTCCTTGGATAATTTGAGAAATTCCCTTTTGGTGCCTGTTTTGGTGTTTGAGCTGCTTCTGTGAAATGTAGAATCTCAGCCTCATATTTTATAGAAGAATTTCTTTTACAAGTTCTCTTTTTCCCCTGATAGCTGTGTGGGCATGTAAAACAAGGATGGCATATTTTGAGTCTATCTCTCCTTCCTCTAGGGTTAAGGCTCAGGGTAGAGCTATCAGGGCGTCCTTCTGGCCTGAAGTGTTGGGCAGGAAGGGTTTTGTGTCTCTGATACTAGGAGTGTTCACTGTGGCATCCCCTGCCCTCCTGACTGTGTCCTTCATGAAGCTACTGCCATCAGTAATGATTCTTCCCCAGAATTTTCTATTTCCTCAGTTAGATTAGACCTACTGGCATTAAACCTGGTC
This sequence comes from Bos grunniens, assembly GCF_055505025.1. Taxonomy (NCBI): domain Eukaryota; kingdom Metazoa; phylum Chordata; class Mammalia; order Artiodactyla; family Bovidae; genus Bos; species Bos grunniens. The sequence goes on along the minus strand of NC_141191.1, from coordinate 25,987,988 downwards.
AGGGGATGTGAGGCAAGAATGTGTCAGCTCTGGGCTCTCACCAGGCATAAGCGTAGCCTGGATGAGGATGTGGTTAAGTTTTGTGGGTTAGCTCTCGGGAGTCAAGGAGCATGGCGTGTTATTAGTAAGGCAGCCTTCAGTTAGCCAATAGAGGCCTTTAATCTCTGGAATCCCTTGCCCTTGATAAGGTGTATAGACTTCCTGTGGGTGTCTAAAAGTAAGCTTGTGAGTTTCTTTTCCTAATAAAGCAGTAGTAGCTACTGCCCAGAGGCAGCCAGGCCAATCTTGGGCCATGAAATGTAGTTTTTGGAAAAATACCTAATAAGCTGAGGAACTTGCCCAGTTTCTGTATGAGAACCCCAGAGCTGTGCCTTACTTTTCAGCCATATATAAGATGAAGGGCCTTTTCTGGCTGGGGTGACCTACAGCAGGGGCTTTGGTGAGGGCCTGCTTGATATCATTAAGAGCCTTTTCCTGTTCCCCTCATTCTAAAGTAATAATTTTGAACCTGAGCCTTAGTGACTTCATGTAGAGGCTTAGCCATTAGCCCAAATTTTGGAATCCAAATTCTGCAAAATCCTACCATGCACATAAAGGTACAGAGATGTTTCTTTGTCTTCGGAGTTGTTGTTACTGAGTCTCTAAGCTGTGTCCAACTCTGTTCATGGGATTTTCCAGGCAAGAATACTGGAGTGGGTTGCCATTTCCTTCTCCAGGGGATCTTCCCAAACCAGGGATTGAACCTGTGTCTCCTGTGTTGCAGGCAGATCTTTGGAGCACTTAGGCCTGAATATAGCTTGTTTTCTATATGGAGGTAACTGTCTATTTCTGAGGTTGGTCGTATAGTCCAGATATTTACCTCATTGCTTTGACATTTGTTGTACCTTTGAGAGGCTCTGTAGCGCCCCCAAAATTAAGGACTTAAGTGGTCTTTTCATCTGAGCCCTCCATGGTGAAGTACATATTAATATATCATGCACATACTGTAGAATAGCCTGTTCTTTGAGGTGTATCTCACAGAATTGTTTTCCTAGGCCCTGGGAGATCAAGTGTGGACTTGCCTGAAACTCCTCAAGGCCATACTGTCCAGGTGTATTTTTACCTTTGGCCTAAGTAGTGGTTAGTCCACTCTAAGGCAAACATAAGGAGGGATAGGCTGGATGAGGTTGAGCACAGTAAAGCCTAGGCATCCTCAGGGATTCAAGGTGATATTTCATAAGGATTGGCCATAAAGGGGTGAATAAGGACCACAGCATCATTTCCTGCTCTAAGTTTTTCTACCGCTCGATATTCCCTGGGAGACTTAACGATGGGAAAAATAGTAATATTGCATGGAGACTGTCAGGGCCCCAAGAGGCCATGAGTTAAGAATTTATTTATGAGGGCTTGTAAACCAATTTAATGGGATTATTGTCTCTTGTTAGGCTTAGGCCAGAAGCCACTTACCCTAATTCTTACAGGTTGGGCACTGATGGCCCTCCTGGGTTCTCCTTATTCCCAAAATGCAGGCTCACTCCCTGTAGAATATGGCTGGGAATAGGACCTTGCTCTTCTGGTTGGTCTCGTGTAGTCAGAGTCAGTATATGGGGCTGGTCCAGCTGTCCTAATTGTTTAATGGTCCCAAGGAGCCTAGGAGGTCCCTCCTCAGTAGTGGGTTAGGACACTGAGGGACAACCAAAGGCACGTGAGATCAAATCTGTTCAGGTTGTCAAGGGAGAGGCCAGCGAAGTAACATGTGGGAGGCTTTCCATTGACACCAGTCCCTGTGCAGCTTTTGAGGAAAGGGGCCCACTGTGAGAGATCAGGACAGAGTAAGTGGCTCCCATATCCATTAAAAAACCAATCTTCCTACCTGCCACATTAGGGACCATCCAGAGCTCCTTGATAGAAATAGACATCTCAGAGGGAGCCCCCAGAATCACCCCATCAGTTTAGCTTGATCCCTGGCCTGTCTTTTCTCACTTTGGGCTCTCTCTTCCTCTTCAGCCCTATCTCAATTATTGAAAATGCTAAAGGCCACCTCTAGGAGTTGGGTCATTGGGGTTTGTGACCTAATTTTAACTTCTATAGTTTCTACCTAATACCAGGGGCAGATTGACCAAATGTTGTGCCACCAGGGGTTGACCCTCAGGAGGGTAGGGGTCAATGTTAGTAAATTTTCTACAAGCCTCCACAAGCCGTTCCTGAAAGAGAGCTTTGTTTTCTTTTTCTTATTTGTTGTTGTTCAGTCACTGAGTGTGTCTACCTCTTCGGGACCCCATGGACTGCAGCATGCTAGGCCCCCCGTCTTTCACTATCTCCTGGAGTTTGCTCAAACTCGTTTTCATTGAGTCAGTTATGCCACCCAACCATTTCATCCTTTGTATGCCCTTCTCCTCCTGTCCTCAATCTTTCCCAGCATCAGGGTCCTTTCCAATGAGTCAGCTCTTTGAATCAGGTGGCCAAAGTATTGGAGCTTCAGCTTCAGCATCAGTCCTTCCAGTGAATATTCAAGGTTCATTTTTTTTATGATTGACTGGTTTGATATTCTTGCTGTCCAAGGGGTTCTCAAGAGTCTTCTCCAACACCACAGTTCCAAAGCATCAATTTTTCAGCATTCAGCTTTCTTTATGATCCAGCTTTCACATCTGCACATGAGTACTGGAAAAACCATAGCTTTGACTATACAGACCTTTGTTGGCAAAGTGATGTCTATGCTTTTGGATATGCTGTTTAGGTTTGTCATAGCTTTCCTTCCAAGGAGCAAGCGTCTTTTTATTTCATGGCTGCAATCACTGTCCACAGTGATTTTGGAACCCAAGAAAATAAAATCTTCCACTGTTTCCATTGTTTCCTCATCTATTTGCCATTAAGAGATGGGATCAGATGCCATGATCTTAGTTTCTTGAATGTTGAGTTTTAAGGCAGCTCTTTCATTTTGTTCTTCACCTACATCAGTTCAGTTCAGTTGCTCAGTCATGTCTGGCTCTTTGGAACCCCATGAACCACAGCATGCCAGGCCTCCCTGTCCATCACCAACTGCCGGAGTCTACCCAAACCCATGTTCATTGAGTCGGTGATGCCATCCAAACATCTAATCCTCCGTTGTCCCCTTCTCCTCCTGCCCTCAATCTTTCCCAGCATCAGGGTCTTTTCAAATGAGTCAGCTCTTCACATCAGCTAGCCAAAGTATTGCAGCTTTAGCTTCAACATCAGTCCTTCCAATGAACACTCAGGACTTATCTCCTTTGGGATGGACTGGTTGGATCTCCTTGCAGTCCAACGGACTCTCAAGAGTCTTCTCCAACACCACAGTTCAAAAGCATCAATTCTTCGGCGCTCAGCTTTCTTCACAGTCCAACTGTCACATCCATACATGACTACTGGAAAAGCCATAGCCTTGACTAGACAGACCTTTGTGGACAAAGCGATGTCTCTGCTTTTTAATATGTGGTCTTAACTTTCCTTTCAAGGAGTAAGCGTCTTTTAATTTCATGGCTGCAATCACCATCTGCAGTGATTTTGAAGCCCCCCAAAATAAAGTTAACCACTGTTTCCACTATTTCCCCATCTATTTGCCATGAAGTGATGGGATCAGATGCCAAGATCTTAGTTTTCTGAATGTTGAGCTTTAAGCCAACTTTTTCACTCTCCTCTTTCACCTTCATCAAGGAGCTCTTTATTTTCTCTTTGCTTTCTGTCATTAGGATGGTGTCATCTGCATATCTCAAGTTATTGATATTTTTCCTGGCAATCTTGATTCCAACTTGTGATTCATCCAGCCTGGCATTGCCCATCATGTACTCTGCATACAGGGGCTTCTCTCGTGGGCTAGTAGTAAAGAACCCACCTGCCAGTGCAGGAGAGGTAAGAGACACGAGTTCCATCCCTGCATCGGGAAGATCCCCTGGAGAAGAGCATGGCAACCCACTCCAGTATACTTGCCTGGAGAATCCTTTGGACAGTGGGGCCTGGCAGGTTACCTTCCATAGGGTCACACAGAATCAGACATGACTGAAACAACTTAGCACACAGACACTCTGCATATGAGGTAAATGAGCAGAGTGACAATATACAGCCTTGACATACCCCCTTCCATCTTTGAATCAGTCTGTGGTTCCATGTCAGGTTCTAGCTGTTGCTTCTTGACCTGCATACAAGCTTCATGGGAGGCAGGTCTGGTATTCCCATCTCTTGAAGTGTTTTCCACAGTTTGTTGTGATCCACACATTCAAAGGCTTTAGCATAGTCAATGAAGCAGAAGTAGATGTTTTTCTGGAATTCTCTTGCATTTTCTATGATCCAGATGATGATGCCAACTGATCTGTGGTTCCTCTGCCTTTTCTAAATCCAGCTGGTACATCTAGAAGTTCTCAGTTCACAAACTGTTGGAACCTGACTTGAAGGATTTTGAGCATCCCCTTGCTAGCATGTGAGATGAGCACAGTTGTGTGGTAGTTTTCTACTTAGGTTATGCCTCTGACCCTTTCGTATTAATTGGCTTTTTGATAGGGCTTTTCATCGCTTGTAATAACACAGTGGATCACATGTTTCATCACTTCTGTTCCCTCTTGGAAATTATAATTCCAGTGTGGCTCCTGACTTGAGACTACGTCTCCCCCATAAGAAAATGTTCAGGTTGGTCCCTGGCAAGCTGGTCACTATTCCCCTGGGCTACTGCCCAAATTCTGTTTTTCTTCAAGGCCAAAGAAAGTACTATAGATGGGACTATTTGGACATTCTTCTAAGTTAAATCAAAGACCACAGTTAGGGCCCGAAACCCTGCAGCAAACTTACTAGTGTTTTCAGTAGAAGTCTCTGTTTGCATTGGGCTAAATCAGTTAAAGAGAAGAGAACATGTACTCTGACATTTCACCATTTGCTACTTCCCTTCGAGAACATATTTTCTCTGATCCTGGGTGATAGGAAGTTCCATTATGAGTTACTCGAGGGGCACGAGTCTCCATTCAGGTGTGATGAAGGTATATGGGACATAGGGAGGTGAGTTTTGAACTGGTCAGAGGGATCTGGGAAACTCTGTAGCACTGGAGAAGCAGTGGAGAGTTGGTTTCACCCCTGAAATTGGGGAAAGTTATAAGAGAGTCATTTAAAATGTTGAGAGTACTTTCTGATTCACCAAGCTTTTGCTTACAGGAGCTGAGTAGGACTTGGTTTTAGTACAGAACCATGAAGGCTTGAACAAATACATTTTGGGACAGTTAAAGATCCAGTTGCAAGATGGTATTGTAATTTAGAGACCCATATTCAGGCCATTTTTCTCCATCCCCCTAACTTACATAAAGGCAAGGCAGTGTTACAGTACAATTTGAGTTTTTCTTTTTCACTCTTTCTAATTTTTGTAATTCACAATTTGGGATCTTCCAGATGTTAAAGAATCTTTCTGCAATGCAGGATACCTGGTTCTGTCTCTAGGTCAGGAAGATCCCCTGGAGAAGGGAATGGCAACCCACTCCAGTATGCTTGCCTGGAGAATCCCATGGGCAGAGGAGCCTGGTGGTCTATAGTCTGAGTGAAGTTGCTCAGTCGTGTACGACTCTTTGCTATCCCATGAACTGTAGCCTACCAGGCTCCTCCGTCCATGGAATTTTCCAGGCAAGCGCACTGGAGTGAGTTGCCATTTCCTTCTCCAGGGGATCTTCCCAACCCAGGGATTGAATCCAGGTCTCCCACACTGCAGGCAGATGCTTTACTGTCTGAGCCACCAGGAGAGCCTATAGGTCTATAGTCTATGGGATCACAAAGAATCAGATATGACTGAGCAACTAACACTACTGCTACTAAGGATACAGCCCCGAGGTGTTTCTTCTGGCTTCGAGGAAGATCCTCCCATGTTGAGTAACCTGCAACCGAGAGCGCTCCCAGAAATGAAGTCCAGAGTCCTGGAGACATTTACTGGGAGGTTCTTGTCAGAGGGGTTTGGAGTGTCCTCTGAATTCTCTCCTCATCTGATAGAATTTTGAGGGTCCTCTACTCTCCCATCAGTTCCTAACCAGATGTCTCTTGTCCACCCAGTCTCTCCCATGAGGGGTACCCGATAGGGGACGTTTGAAGCAGCGCCAGTGTCATCAGGACTGTCCTGGAGGGGGATCTGTTGTCTATAAAGTTCCTGTCCTATAACAGTTCTCCCTGTGTTGGGCTGTATTCCTCGATATTGAGCATCTGGTAAATCTAGGATGTGGCCTCCTTGGAAGTGGCCAGCCCGGTAGGTAGGTGTAACAGTGTATGAGCTGCCAAAGCCTGGAGTAAAGGGGGTCCCAGAGGTGCAGAAAGGAACCTCCTAGGGGAACTGGAGTTGGGCTCAGTGGACAACGCCATGGGGGTCAGAAAATGAGGGCCTGGAGGTGGGAGTATTCTCATGGGATTTTTTGGACACAGAGTAGGGTGAGAGACTGGACAGCAGAAGAACCCAACAGTTTTTCCTCTGTCTTTTTGGCGGGTATGATAAAATTGGAGAGGGCCTGATGATTCTATCTGACGCAGGCAACAGTGAGTTTGGACGGTGTTTCCTGTGTAATTTAATATATCAAATGAAGCCAGTTTAGGATATATTTTTGGGGTGCTCCAGGGGCCCTTTAGGGTGCTCCAGCACCCTAAAGTAGGTTGAGGTCAAAAGAACTTGAGTTAGAATTTGATACTTGGGGAATGTGTCGGAAATCTCAAGTTTTTTTTTATAACTATTCATTTATTTTTATTTTTGGCTGTGCTGGGCCTTTGCTGCTGGGCAGGCTTTCTCCACTTGCAATGAGCAGGGGCTACGCTCTAATTGTGGTGTGTGGGCTTCTCACTTTGGTGGCTTTTCTTGTTGCAGAGCCCTTGGGAGCATGGGCTCAGGAGTCATGGCTCCCAGTCTCTAGAGCACAGGCTCAGTAGTTGTGACACTGGGGTTTAGTTGCTCCATGGCACGTGGGATCCTTCCAGACCAGGCATCGAACCAGAGTCCCCTGCATTTCAGGTGGATTCTTTACCACTGAGCCACCAGAGAAGCCTGTCAAACAGTTTTAAAACACCCAGATAGAATCACAGAGTGAAACTAAACTATTACTCATTGAGCTAAGGGGAAAAATTTTTTTTCAAAAGTAAATACAGATTACTTAAGGGCACAGAAACCCATATGATCTGATACCAAAAGGCGTATTCCAGGAAAACTGTTCCCTTGTGAGAGAGGGAACCAAATCCAGTCTTGCATCAGTCAACCTATTCTTAATAAAATGTGTCTACCTAATTAAGTTTAATCCAACTTTATAGAACCCTGACCACATAACAAACTTCCTTTCTCAATGTTCCTCTTTCACAAACCTTCTGCTAATTTCTGTAGCCATACTTTGTCCCTTGTTTTTTCCCCATTCAGAAATAGCCAGTTCCAGGACAAGATCACCCTCTTCCCTTTCAACAAAGTACATTTCCTTTCCTCATACCTTCCCCAAAAACACACACCCTACTTTCCTTAAACAACCGTGAACTGTCTTCTACATTAGCATTGTATAGATTGGTAAAAACAACTCAAGGGGACACAAATCATTTTTAGTTTTTCTCTCATAGGAAACAAAAGTAGGCAAATTTGGACCTGTTTAGCAATTAATATTCCCAATATTTCATCTTATTTGAAATGACCTGGATGCTCAATGAATTCCTATCATTTAACTTAATGTAGTTTCAGTTTAACAACATTTGGAAAGAATATTTTAGATAATTATTGCTACAGAGTTTGCCAAAAAGTTCTTATCCCAGTTACATTTACTCAAAAATTTAATCATATCAGCTTATTTTCCCTGTTGACAAATTTCACAACAGACACAATATGCACTTATAACACTCAGTAACCCTACGTATGATAAAATAATTGTATGTAATGTTGATCACTCTAAAGTCAGGTCTCCATTAATTACATGCACAGTTTAAGCTAACTCTAATATCAGGTATTAATTAAATGTTGACTATTTCCCAGATCACATGAACCTGAAATGTATCCTGGAAGCCTCTTTTATATTTCTGAGAATGTATATAAACTCTCCTTTTCCTTTAAGCCAATTGAATACAGCTCATTTAGAAGTTAATTTTTACATAAAGACAAAACCAGGGATCTCATGGTTTTCCTCCTCTATTTTATATAAATGGCTCTTTTTTTCCATCTCAGTCTGGGGAACTACAGATGAATCAAGTAGTTCCTGAGAGCCCAGGCAGATAGTTACACAGGAAAAGCAGAGGAGGGAAATATGCAAGAACCTTACTATCTTTTTGTTCTCTAAAATACAACCAAGTAACTCAAGGCTGTCGTTGTTTAGTCGCTAAGGCAAGTCTGACCCTTCGAGTTCCCATGTGCTGTGGCTAGCCAGGCTTCCCTGTCATTCACTATTTCCTGGAGTTGGCTCAGACTCATGTCCATTGAGTCGGTGATGCTATCTAACCATCTCATCCTCTGCTGCCCCCTTCTCCTCCTGATCTCAGTCTTTCCCAGCATCAGGGTCTTTTCCAGTGAGTCAGCTCTTCCAATCAGATGGCCAAAGTATTGGAGCCTCAGCTTCAGCATCAATCCTTCCAAAGAATGTTCAGGATTGATTTCCTTTAGGATTGACTGGTTTCATCTCCTTGAAGTCCAAGGGACTCTCAAGATTCTTCTCCAACACCACAGTTCAAAAGCATCAATTCTTCTGTGCTCAGCTTTCTTCATGGTCCAACACTCACATCCATACATGACCACAGGAAAAACCATAGCTTTGACTATACGGACCTTTGTTGGCCAAGTAATGTCTCTGTTCACGGGCTATTGAGTTTTGGCATGTGGTCTTGGTTGCTCTGCAGCATGTGTGATCTTAGTTCCCCAAGCAGGGATTGAACTTGCATCCCCTGCATTGCAAGACGAATTCTTAACCACTGGACCACCAGGGAAGTCCCTATTTATCCTTCCTGAACAAGAGCTTTAAGTCTTGGAGAGGCGCACTCAAAAAATCCACCTGGAGTTTTCAGGTTGTCCAGGGTCCTCCATGTCCCGTGGGGTCTCAGGGGAAGGAGGGGATTCACAGGAGTTTAAAGTGAGTCTTTGGATTCCTGTAACATATCAGTGGAGGCAGGTTTAATCCTGGACAGGTGAACCCAGCTAGTGGCTCCCTGCAGTGTCGCTGCTGTCCAGGGCTCAGCAGGACTTGGTCAGGTCCCTTTCATTTGGAAGTGGATGGTGGTCAGGGGAGTCATCTTTCCAGGTCTAATAGAGCACCCATTTCCCAGGGTTTACAAGTCTAAGCAAGGAAATTATATACTTCTTTAATTAGTTATTACAATTAATCAAAAGAATGCCTCAAGGTTGTAAAAATTTTACCAGACCCACTCCCACAATTTACGTTTTAAGATAACAGGATTAGTCAGAAGGTTTTCAGGAAGGAGAAACTGTCCTCAAGCACGATACATTGTTGTTATATAATCCTTAGTACAGAGTTTAAACTGAGCTGTTTGTTGTTTGGTCATCAGTTCCTGGCTTAAAGAAAAAAAAGTTTTATGTGACTAAGAAATGTAGAGAAAAAAAGATGTTTGTCCTTTCCTCCTCCTTGAGAATTCCAGACCTCTATCTCCTCAAGAGCCCTGGACCCCTTTTTCCTCCTCAGGGACCCTGGACTTCTTATCAACCTGCCTAGGGATTGACTGTCTCAGAATGGCCTTCCATAGGTTGTTTCAAAGAGGCTTAACTTAATGGTTGTTTTAGGGGCTGCTCTGACCCTTACCGGAGAAGGCATTGTCACCCCATTCCAGTACTCTTGTCTGGAAAATCCATGGACGGAGGAGCCTGGTAGGCTGCAGTCCATGGGTCGCAGAGTCGGACACGACTGAGCGACTTCACTTTCACTCTTCACTTTCATGCATTGGAGAAGGAAAAGGCAACCCACTGCAGTGTTCTTGCCTGGAGAATCCCAGGGACGGGGAAGCCTGGTGGGCTGCCATCTATGGGGTCGCACAGAGCTGGACATGACTGAAGCGACTTAGCAGCAGCAGCAGCAGCAGCAGCAGCAGCAGCTGACCCTTACAAGAGCTATTGACAGCAGGCTTTACCACAATTCTGATGTTTCCTGACAGAGTTTGCCCAGGGCTTTCTTTAGAGTATGATTAGCCTGTTTTATTTTTCCTGAGGACTGAGGTCTCCAGGATGAATGAAGGTGGTATCTGTAAAAGCTGGTGGGGAACTTCTGCTGCAAATGAGGGTCCACTGTTGCTCTGAAGGTGGTGGGGCAAACCGAACCTGGGAATGGTTTCTACTAGAAGTGCTTTAGCCACTTCCGCTGCCTCTGTCCTAGTGGGGAGGCCCTCTACCCATCCAGTGAAAATGTCTGTAGAGACTATCAAGTATTGAAGCCCTGGGGCTTGTGAGGGAGATCTATTTGCCAGTCCTCTCCTGGAGAAGTCTCTTATTCCTGGACTGAGCTAACAGGATGGGGAGGCTTGAGGTTGCCTCTTGGATTGTGAGTGGAGCAGAATCTGCAGGCTTGAGTAGTCATTTTGGTTATATCTGGGAGCCCTTCCCCTGTAAAAGGACAGAAAACAATTGTAGACATTGCATTTCTCCCCGGATGGAATCATGTGACCCTTTAATAATTTTCCACTGGGAGAAAGAAGTATGAGTGATTTCTGATGAACATCTTACTCCTTAGTTCCTCCTTCATCTCACGAGCAGGTATCTTTGGAAGGTGAGTATCAGAGAAAAGGTTAGAAGGAGCAAGGGGTGGGGTCAGTGCCATTTCTGTTATGGGCATCAGGGCTGTCTTTGCTTCTCAATCTGCCCTGCAGTTTCCTTGGATCATTTGAGAAGTTCCCTTTCGGTACCTGTGGCAGTGAATGAATGTTACCTGTTTTGGTTTTTGAGCTGCTTTTATGAAATGTAAAAATCTCAGCCTCATATTTTATAGAGGAATTTCTTGTTCTTAAAAGTTATATTTTTTCCTGACAGCTGCATGGGCATGAGAAGGAAGGAAGGCAAAATTTGAGTCTGTGTATGTATTTATAATTTTTCCTTCGTCTAGGGTTCAGGCTTAGGTGAGAACTATCAAGTCATCCTTCTGGGCTGAAGTGTTGGGTGTTAAAGATTTTGCTTTTCTGATACTGTGAGCACTCACAGTAGCATTCCCTGCCCTCCTGACTCTGTCCTTCAAAAAGCTACTAGCATCAGTAAATCCTTCATCTTCAGGGTTTTCTATGGCCTAGTCTGTTAGATTAGATTTATAGACTAATCTAACAGAACAGGTTCAAGGGTTCTGAGACAGAAGTGTGTCTGCTCTGGGCTCTCATTAGGCATAAGCGTAGCCAGGACGAGGTTGTGGTAAGTTTTGTGGGTTAGCTCTCAGGAGTGAAGGGGCACAGTGTGGTGTTAGTAAGACGGCCTTCAGTTAGCCAGTTGTGGTGTTTAATCTTGGAATCCCTTGTACTTGATGAGGGGTCTGGACTTCCTGCAGCTGTCCAAAAGTAAGCTTGTGAGCTGCTTCCACTAATTAAGTGGAGGCAGCTCCCGCCCGGAAGCCCCCAGGCCAACCTTAGGCCATGAAATCTAGTTTTTGGAAAAATATCCAACAGGCTGAGGAACTTATCCAGTTTCTGCATGAGAACCCCAGAGCTGTGCCTTGCTTTTCAGCTGCTTACAAGATGAATGGCTTTTTCAGATTGGGGTGACCGTGAGCAGGGGCTCTGGTGAGGGCCTGGTTGATATCATTAAAAGGCTTTTCTGGTTCTTGATTCTAAGTAATGATTCCTTATCTGAGCCTTAGTGATTTCATATAGAGGCTTAGCCATTAGCCCAAATTTTGGAATCCAAATTCTACCATGTGCAAAACAGTATGGACATGTTTCTTTGTCTTTGTTTTGTCACTAAGTCATTTCCGACTCTTTGAGACCCTGTGGAGCCCAACAGGCTCCTTTGTCCGTGGAATTTCCTAGGCAAGGATACTGGAGTGGTTTGTCACATCCCTCTCTAGAGGATTTTCCTAACTCAGGAATTGAACCCACGTCTCTTGTATTGCAGGCCGATCTTTGCAGTGTTTTAGCCTAAATATAGTTTGTTTTCTATATGGACATAACTGTCTATTTCTGTTTGTAATATATCCCAGATATTTAACTCACTGCACTGAGATTTGGTGTGCCTTTGAGAGGCTCTGTAGCCCGCCCCCCCAAATTAAGGACTTAAGTGGTATTTTGATCTGAGGTGATCTGAGGTGAGGTACATATTATATCATGTACATACAGCAGAATCGCCCATTCTTATAGTTGTATCTCCCATAGCTGTTTTCCTGGGGCCTGGGGGAACAAGTGTGTGCTATCCTGAAAGCCCTGAGGCCATACTGTCCAGGGGTGGTGGTGCATTTGGCCTGAGTGGTGGTTAGTCCACTCGAAGGCAAACAAATATTTTGAGAGAGATGGACTAGGATCCAAAAGAAGGGCTCCTTGAGTTCGAGTACAGTAGAGCATTTAGCATCCTCGGGGGTCTGAGGTGATTTTTATAAGGATTGTGCACAAAGCTGTGTAGGGACCACAGCATCATTTACTGCTCTAAGTTCTTGTACCACTCAATATTCCCAGTAGACTTAACAGCTGGAAAAACAGGAGTATTGCATGAAGACTGGCAGGGCGCCAAGAGGCCATGTGTTAAGAATTTATCGACAAGGGCTTCTAACCCTTTCTTTGTTTCCAACTTTTTTGGATATTGTCTCTTACTAGGGCAAGTGGCTTCTGGCCTAAGACTAATTCTTTCAGGTTGGGTATTTAAGGCCCTCCTGGGTACTCCTTGGTCCCAAAATGGAGGTTCACTCCTTGTAGAATATGCCTGGGAGTAGGACCTTGCTCTCCTGGTTGGTCTGATGTAGCCAGAGTCAAAATGTGGGGCTGCCATACGTCCTACTTGTTTAATGGTCCCAAGGGAGTCCAGAAGGTCCCTCCCCAGCAGTGGATTAGGACACTGAGGGACAACCAAAAGGCGGGATTGAAACACTGATCAGGTTGTCAAGGGAGAGGACAGTGAAATAGCAGGTGGGAGGCTTTCCATCAACACCAGTCCCTGTGCAGCTTTTGGAGGAAAGAGGCCCAGTGTGAGAGATCAGGACAGAGTAAGTGGCTCCCTCAATTAAAAAAATCAGTCTTCTTACCTCCATGTCAGGGACCACCGGGGGCTACTTGATGGAGACAGACATCTCCCGGCTGCCTTAATTGTGCAGCATCTTGCGAGAGGGAGCCCCCCGCCCCTTCCCCTTCCAGACCAAGGGCAGTCCCTCTTCCAAAGACCTGTTTGTTTGCAGGCTGGGCATGGTTCAGGGGGCTCTTGCTGGCTTTCTCAGTTGTGTCAGCAGGAACTGTCTCTCAGGAGTGGAAGGGTCAGTATTATTGGTGTCAGTATATTTTCTAAAAGCCTCCACAAGCCATCCCTGAAAGAGGGCTGGGTTTTCTTTTTCTTCTTGCGTCACTCCTTCAACGCTTGTATAGTTAACGGGCTTTCTTATACCCTTTCTCATCCCTTCTAATACACAGTGGATCTTATGCTTCCTGACTCTATTTCCTCCCAGGAATGATAATTCCAACAGGGCTCCTGACTTGGGTCAGCATCTCCATTCATAACAGAATGTTTGGGAGGGCCCCTGCCAAGCTGGTTATCATGTCCCTGGGCTACTGCCCATATTCTCCGCTTTTCCTCAGGAGTACAACATTTAGATAGGACTGCTTGGACATCCTTCCAAGTTAAATAAAAGGCCAGAGTTAGGACCTGAAACCCTTCAGTCAACTAACTAGCATCTTCCGAAAAGCAACCCAGTCTCTATTTTTGGAGGAAGGAAATGCATTTGAATGTCAAAATGGAGTAACTATGCCAGAACTAGGGTTTCCCCAGTGGATCAGCAGTAAAGAACCTGCTTGCCAACGCAGGAGCCACAGGAGACCCGGGTTTGATCTCTGGGTTGGGAAGATCCCCTGGAGGAGAGCGTGGCAACCCACTCCAGTATTCTTGCCTGGAAAATCCCACGGACAGAGGAGCCTGGAGGGCTGCAGACCATGGGGTCGCTCTTTGTGGACACAACTAGAGATTGAGCACGCAAATCAGTTAAAGAATAGGGCACACGTACTTTGTCCCTGCGCCATTTGCCACTTCCCTAAGAGGTCATATTTCCCCTGATCCTAGATGATTAGAAGTTCCACTGTGAGTTACCCCAGAGGGACCTGTCTCTTCTTCTTGGCGTAACAGCCAGTCTGCCCAATACTGGGCGGAAGACCCCAGATTTATAGTTTGGTCCACAAGCCCCAATGCCCACACTCCTAGAGGTGGCCTTTGGGGTATTTAATAATCAAGACCATGCTGAGGAGGAAGAGAGAATCAGGGAGAGACATAGGGACGTGGAGTTGTGGATGGGTCAGAGGGATCCAGGGAGGTGGGTGAGCCCAGAGAAGTGAGTGCTCTGAAGAAGTAGGGGTGCTGTCAGGAGTACGGGGAGCTCAGTTCCCCCTCAGGAGTCGGGGGAATTAGAAGGGGATCATGTCAAGAGAGTTTTCTGGTCCCCTGGGCTTTTGATTACAAGAGTCGGGGCAGAATCTTGGCAAAGGGCCATGAGGGCTTCAACATAGGGAATCTCAGTCCACTATCCTATCTTTGGGCAATAAAGACCCAATTGCAGATTGGTGCTGTAATTTAGAGAGCTATTCTCCTGTCATTTTTCTTCATTGTTGAACATAGACCCAAGCAGTGTTGCAGTAGAATTTGTTTTCCCTCCTTTGTTTTTGTCCAGTCGCTCAGTGGTGTCCAGCTCTTTGTGACCCCATGGACTGCAGCACCCCAGGTTTTCCTGTCCTTCACTATGTCCCAGAGCTTGCTCAAACTCATGTTCACTGAGTCAATGATACCCTCCAACCATCTCAGCCTCTGTCACTCCCTTCTCTTCCAGCCCTCAATCTTTCCCAGCATCAGGGTCTTTTCCAATGAGTCAGTTCTTCACATCAGGGGGCCAAAGTATTGGAGTTTCAGCTTCAGCATCAGTCTTCCCAATGAATATTCAGGCTTGATTTCCTTTAGGATGGACTGATTTAATCTCATTGCTCTCCAGGAGACTCTCCAGAGTCTTCTCCAACACCACAGTTTGAAAGTGTTTCTATTTTAAAACGTTCCCAGTTCTTATGCATACATCCAGAGGTGTTTCTTCCACCTTGGATGGGCTTCCTCCCATGCTGGGTAACCTGCAACTGAGAACAAAGGAGCTCTCCTAGGCATGGAATCCATGCCCTGGGAATGTTACAAGGAGGCACCTGAAGGAGACTCAGAGTATCCTCTACATTTCCTTTGATCTTATATTGCAGATGGGGTTTGGAGTGTCACTCCACTGATCTTATTGCAGATGGGGTTTGGAATGTCAATCCACTGATTCCTACCTAGACATCTCTGGTCATCCTTGGTACTTTGGGCAGGGTGACCCCTCATGTGGCCAAGAGAGGACATTTGAATCAGTGTCAATCCGTTGCCAGGATTCCACTGAGGATAGATCTGTTGTCTATAGAGTTTATGTCCTATGACAAGTTTTCCTACACTGGGGTGTATTCTTTATGATTGAGCATCTACCAAGTTTATAATGAGGGCTTCTGGGCAGTGGCCAGCCCGATAGGCTGTGCATGGCAGTGTGCAGGCTGCCAAGGCCTGGAGTAAAAGGAGTCTAATAGATGCCGAGAAGAACCCTTGGAGAAACTGGAGTTGGGTGTTATAGATGATGACACAGGATTCAAGACCCAGGAGCTGGGATGTAGAGAAATTCTCATGGTGTGTATTTGGACACTGAGTGAGCTGAAAGACCAGATGGCAGAAGAACCCAAAATCCATGACCCTACTATCTGGTGGCTAAAATAAAATCATCAGGCGCTTCCTAATTTCATCTGACACACTGAGTCTGGCAGCAGTGGGGATGCAGCTTAGGAATAAGGTCCAGAAAATCCTTCCCTTAAAGCGCTGCTGCTGCTGCTAAGTTGCTTCAGTTGGGTCCAACTCTGTGCGACCCCATAGACGGCAGCCCACCAGGCTCCCCCGTCCCTGGGATTCTCCAGGCAAGAACAGTGGAGTGGGTTGCCATTTCCTTCTCCAATGCATGAAAGTGAAAAGCGAAAGTGAAGTCGCTCAGTTGTGTCCGACTCTAGCGACCCCATGGACTGCAGCCTACCAGGCTCCTCCGTCCATGGGATTTTCTAGGCAAAAGTACTGGAATGGGGTGCCATTGCCTTCTCCGGATCCCTTAAAGTGCATGGGGATATAAAGTGAGAAAGAGACTTGCTGTGCGAATCCAGTGGGACAGAAAACCACAGACAGTGTGCCATATGGGCCAGAGACATGGAGAGAATTATACACACAGAGAGACCCCTTGGGCTCCTTCATGATCAGAAATCACATTTCTGTCAGCTCTCAAAGGACAGCGTCAGCAGTCACCCAAGTGTTGTTCAGATCCACGTGGCCTGGGGGACACCCCAGGCCACCCTCATTTGACAGGAGTCATAACACAGGGAGTGGACTGAGATCATGCCCCGCGGGTCATGAAAATAAAGCGAAGCAGCGAGTGAAAGATGGCAAGAGCGAAAAAGTCAGGGGCCTTGAGCTGCGGCCGGTGAAGCCCACGGTTTACCTTGGATTCTCACCTTTTGGTACCAAAAATGATCTTGGGTGGCTTCCACCTGCCACAGCCTGAAGTGGGATCTCAGTTCCCCAACCAGGGACTGAAGCCAGGCTGCGGTAGTGAGAGCACCGAATCCTCGCCACTAGACCAGGAGGGCTGGTGGTGGCCAGTTTCAAGACCCTAGATCATCTGCTTTGAGGAAAGAAATTTCGACAAAGAGATGGAAGGTAGTGAGACAAGTAAATCGTTTATTGGGCGGGGGGTGGGGTTGGGGGGTCAGGAAACGTACGTGTGGAGACATGCGAGCAGACTCAGAGAAGAAGTTGCAGTCTTAGAGTAGTTCAGATCACTTACGTGGGTCGGTTCTGGGTTCCCTCTGGCCAGTCATCTTGCCTTGTCTAGCCCTGAGTCCATGTCTGATCCACCTCAGGGTCCTCTCCTCCTGCTTGCACACCTTTTAGCCAAGATGGATTCCAGTGAAAGGTTTCTGGGAAAAAGAACATATTATGGTCTGGTGCTCCCTGCTTTCCTTGACCTCTGAGGAACCTTTCTGTGTATGTGTAGTTTGGGAGGTCTCCTTGACCTCAAGACTGAGAAATGTGTGGTCCCTTTTTCTTCTCTCCAGAAAGGACTCAGCTCCTCCTTGCTGCTGCCATTATCTTTATCCTGGTGTATCTGTTCACAGAGGACAGATTCCAGCTGCTCAGCCTGGGGCTCATTATAACTTCTGCCTCAGTGAGAGTGGACGTCCTTGTCTTGTTCGTGATCTTAGAGGGAAATGATCTCAGCTTTCCACCATTGAGAATGATGTTAGCTGTGGGTTTGTCATGAAAGTGAAGTGAAGTTGCTCAGTCGTGTCTGATTCTTTGCGACCCCATGGACTGTAGCCCGCCAGGTTCTTCCATCGAGGGGATTCTCAGGCGAGAATACTGGAGTGGGTTGCCGTTTCCTTCTCCAGGGGATTGAACCCGGGTCTCCAGCACTGCAGGCAGACTACCGTCTGAGCCACCAGGGAAGTTGGTCTTATATGCTCTTTATTACGTGGAGGCAGGTTCCCCCTATGCCCACTTTCTGGAGATTTTTTTTTCCCCATCATAAGTGGGTTTTGAGGGTCCTGGGACGTACTTCCCTGGTGGTCCAGTGGTTAAGAATCCACCTGCCTGTGTAGGTGACACAAGTTCGACGCCTGGCTCAGAAAGATTCCACGTGCCGTGGAGCAACTCAACGCATGTGCCGCAACTACAAAGCCTGAGCTGCTAGAGCCCATGCTCTGCATGGAGCCACCACAGCGAGAAGCCCGCACACTGCAGCTAGAGAGCTGTTCGCCACAACTAGAGAAAGCCCTCCTGCAGCAACGAAGACCCGCAGCTGAAAATAAATGAAAATAAATGGGTGTCAAATTGTGACAAAGGCTTTTTTGGCATCTGTTGAGACAGTCATATGGTTTTTATTCTTCCATTCGTTGATGTGGTGTATCATACTGATTGATTTGCTTATACTGAGGAATCCTTGCACCCCTGGGATAAATCCCACTTGATCATGTGCATGTTCATTTTAATGTACTGTTGGATTCGGTTTGCTCGTATTTTGTTGAGGAGTTCTGTGTCTATGTTCATCAGTGATGTTGGCCTGTAATTTGTGTGTGTGTGTGTGTGATCTTTGGCTTGGCATCAGGGTGATGGTGGCCTTATAGAATGAGTTCAGGAGTGTTCCTCTCTCTGCAGTTTTTTGGAAGAGTTTCAGAAGGATGTATGTTAACTCTTCCCAAATGTTTGTAGATTTTGCCTGTGAAACCATTTGGTCTTGGGCTTTTGTTGGAAATTACAAAATTACAGTTTTAGTTTCATTACTTGTGATTGGTCTGTTCATGTCTTCTATTTCTTCCTGGTTCATAAAATTGACTTTCGAAGTGATCATTTTTAAAGTCAGGTATTTATTCTAATAGTGTTGCCATGCTTAGCATATTTTTTCTGCACCCACCCTCTACCCCTCTGAGATATGTAACGAATATTTAGCTGCTAGACAATATGTAGTTATTATTTTCATCATTTTATAGATTAGAGAAGTGAGGCTTGGAAAAGGTAAGTAACTGATCAAAGATTTCACATTTGGCAAATATTAGTAAAAATACTCATGTATCATTCAGGCTTTAAAGGCCATGGGAAATAAGAGTTCCCCTTCTAACATGGATGATATTTTTCTGGCATAGAAAAAAACACTTAAAAAACACTATGGCCTTATGTAAGAGCATATGTTTTGTCCAAATGAGAAATCCTTAAGAACGGCGATCCAACTCCTACTGAAGCAGAGGTGACCGGCCTCATTTTATCTTCAGATGCGGCAGCACCATCTAGTGGCGAAGAAAGACATAGCCCCCGTGAGTGGTTTTCCTTTTTCTTTTTTTAATGTCTCTGCTTTTTATTATTATTATTATTATTTTAATTTTATTTTTAAACTTTACATAATTGTATTAGTTTTGCAAAATATCAAAATGAATCCGCCACAGGTATACATGTGTTCCCCATCCTGAACCCTCCTCCCTCCTCCCTCCCCATACCATCCCTCTGGGTCGTCCCAGTGCACTAGCCCCAAGCATCCTCATTGGACAAAGTTAAAAAAGATAAGTCGCTTAGTTGTGTCTGACTCCGTGTGACCCCATGGACTGTGGCTCGCTAGTATCCTCTGTCCAAGGAATTCTCCAGGCAAGAACACTAGATTGGGTTGCCATTACCTTCTCCAGGGGATCTTCCCGACCCAGGGATCAAACCTGTGTCTCCTTCATTGCAGGCAGATTCTTTACCATCTGAGCCACCAGGGAAGCCCCATTCTTTATTCTTCATTGGACAACTAACCCCATTTTTAAGGGTTACAGAGATTTATTTCAGACTTCCAATTCAAAGTAAAATGACCAAATATGTTAATCATTTTTACATGGAAAAGTTTTGCAACAAATACTAAGAGGTGATGACTGAACAGAAGTTCGGGCCAAAGGCTTGCATGATGGGAGAACTGATAACTGAAGATGGCCCCAGGGGCCCAGAGCTGAGGCGGAGGCGGTCTGGTCTGTGAAGAGAGGCATGAGGCTGGGGGCTGGAAATGGGGGCATGGGGGAATTAATACCTGTGGGAGTCAGAAGAGTTACACTCACGATTTGATCCCAAGGTGCCATGGACGTCAGACCCTATGTTGAGCAGAAGATAAATAGGGGGAAAGTGAAGAATAATCCAGACCCTGAACAATGAGTCCTCAATGTCATTCCCACACTTGGCACCTGCCTTCCGCTCTGGAGACAGGAAGGACCTTGGAGAAAAATGCAGCCCAAGTCCTTCAGGAGGAAGGTGGTTTGTCTGGTGTCTTCTGTGAAGGCAGTGTGGACCTGAGACAAATACATGGCTATTTCTCCAAAGATAGGTTTATTCAGGATCAGCAGGAAATTGCACTTCAGGGGCTGCAACCATGGCAAACAGCACGTGAGTCTGCCACATGGCAAGGGCAGAAGAGCACTTTTACGGGGGGAGAACGCTGGGAGGGCGCCAGTAAACAGAGTCCACGGCTTTTCCTTTTTTGTTGTCCAGTCACTAAGTTGTGTCCGACTCCTTGCTACCCCATGGACTCCAGCATGCCAGGCTTCCCTGTCCTTCACTGTCTCCTGGAGTTTGCTCAGATTCATGTCAGTGATGCCATCCAAGTGTCTCATCCTCTGTTATCCCCTTCTCCTCCTGCCTTCAATCTTTCCCAGCATCAGGGTCTTTTCTGGTGAGTTGACTCTTCGCATCAGGTGGCCAAAGTATTGAAGCTTCAGCTTCAGGATCAGTCCTTCCAGTGAATATTCAGGTTGAGTCCTTACCAGGAAAGAAGAGAGATTTCTTTTTCCTGTCAGAGTCTGCTCTTGTCACAGGACCTGAGAGCTCCCCTTTTTGGTCTCCATACTCTATTTAATAGAAGGTTCTGTTTATTTTTTATACCAGCCTTTAACAAGCCCAGGACATGGGATCTCAGAGAGTCAGACATGACTGAGCGGGTCACTTTCACTTTTCACTTAACAAACCCAGCCCTACTTGTTTGAGTCTCTCTAAAATATGAATGGATGGCCAAAAGTCATCACACATTCACGGAAAAGCACTGGCATGAAAAATGAAGGCCAAAACCAACAAATGGGGAAAAGAAGCTGCGTGGAAACAGGAGATGCAGGAAGGGAACAAAAGCTATAGTTAATAGTATCAGAAGAGAACGTTGCGGGGAAGGGGAAGGGGGAGAAGAAGAGGAAGGGGAAGAAAACAGAAAAAAGACTTTGAAATTTATACAAATGGTAAGTGAAATAATTTGTGATTAAGTTTTGAAGGCTAATGTGGAAATTCCAGGTATGTTGAACATTAAGGGAAAAAAGGAGATAGAAAATAGGAGACAAAAGAAAACTAGAAGTTGAGAACAAATCTAAGGGGAGAAATCCATCTAAAGGAATTTTCAGAGACAGAAGAGAGCGAAGAGAGGTGACTTGTGGTCCTCCCGTGGTATCTGGGCAGGGCCTTTCCTATTTCTTATGATGGGTACTTAGTAGGTCTCTCAATAAAGCCATGGGTTATCCCATTCTGGGAAATGTTCTGGGGGGGCTCTGCATGTCCACGGAAACAGAGCGTATTCTTTGCAAAGGCGCCGTAGCACTCTGTTGTCTAGAACTAACAACTGTATGTTTAACTACCTGCTCTTCCACTGGCCAGCATTTAGGTGTTTCCGCGTCTTGGCATTACGGACAGTTACTCTGTGAGCTCTCTCCTTGCAGATGCTTGGCTATTTCTCTTAGAAATATACCCCAAGACAAGATTTCTAGATCACAGAATATGAGCATATTTTTAAGTCAAAATGCAAAGGTTGCCCCATATGGCACACCAATTTATGCTGTCACCAGTTGAGCTTGGGGGTGCCACCTCCCCACACCTAATAATGGGTGCTAATGATTTATTGTTGTCTAACCTAATAGGCTTAAGATGACATCTCTTTATTATCTTTTTTAAAAACTTATTTTTGGCTCTGTTGGGTCTTCCTTACACACGGGCTTTCTCTAGTCACAGTGAGTGGGGGCTGCTCTCTGGCTGCAGCGCACCGGCTTCTCATTGTGGTGGCTTCTCGTCGTGGAGCACAGACTCTGGTGCAAGGGCTCAGAATTTGTGGCACACAGGTTTAGCTGACCTGTGCCATGTGGGATCTTCCTGGACCAGAGGAAGACAAACCCATGTCCCCTGCATTGGCAGGCAGATTCTTAACCACTGGACCACAGGGAAGTCCTCTTTATTATCTTAATTTGCATTTTCCTGACTACTATTGAGGTTCCACAGTTTTATGTACTAATGATTTGTATTTCTTCTTCCCTGAACTGGCCATTCATATCCTTTGAATATTTATATTGGATTATTTGCTTTTTCTTACTGATTATAGGAGCTATTTATATATTCTGGACAGAAGTTTCTATCTCAGAAGGTGTCAGTATTTTATTCTAATCAGTTTTGTCTTTTAACTTTGTTAAACATCCGAATTATAAGGAGAACTTCCTGAAGGCAGGGACTCTGTGTTACTCATTTTTGTTGCCAAGCATCTGGCCAGACACATTAGATGTTCATTGTGTGAATAAAAACGGAAGTGACTGTGGCTTCACAGCAGCCCTGAAGGGATGTTGACAGGTGGCTCTGCAGCCAAAGCTCTCCTGGGTCTCAGTGACTTCTCACATTGGGGGAGGGGGGGCAAAGACCGGCTTGAATTTAAGCTGTAAGTGGATCACAGGAATGCCAGTGACATACACTCCCAATCGTTAAGAGCCACAAAGAACCGTGATAGGTATGGATCGCTTCAGTATGGATAGGATGGATAGGGTGGATAGGATGGATAGGTATGGATCGCTTAGGTATGGATAGGATGGATAGGTATGGATCGCTTGGGTATGGATAGGATGGATGAGAAAGCATCCTCTGGTTATCTTCCTCAGCCTAAAACCAGGATCTAGTCAATAGTCTAACACAGTACCAGAGGGTATCTGTGTGGTTTGACTAGCTTACAGAGATGCATATATCTTTAGGACCAGAGTCCTTATGGCTCAGACAGTAAAGAATCTGTCTGCCATGCAAGAGACCTGGGTTTGATCCCTGTGTCAGGAAGGTCCCCTGGAGAAGGGATTGGCAACCCACAGCCTGGAGAATTCCATGGACAGAGGAGCCTGGTGGGCTACAGTCCATGGGGTCACAAAGAGTTGGACACGACTGAGTGACTTACTGTTAAAAAGTTTGGTTTGACAGTGGACTCCTTGTCCCTTTTCGTATTTCAACACCAACAGGAAGAAAAGTCAACCAAAGGGAAGATAAACTAATAAAAGATTATGGTAAGAGTGAAAATTCACTACAGATAGTCTTTATGTGGTATCATTTTAATAGCATGAAGTTTGAGATTTGGCATTTATTCATATGTTAGTGTCAATTGTTACAAATTTTGAATCTTTGAAAGCTCACGGGTGGAATTTTTAGATTTCTTAATTGAGACTTATTTCTACAACTGAGGAAATGTGACAGATGGAGCTTCCTGCTACATCGTTGTTGTTTTTTTCCAATTTTCTTCTAATTTAGCTTGAAAAAACCTCCAGCAAGCCTCTCCTATCTAAAAACATGTCCAAACAGTGAAACAGAGCCCTTACGGAGCTGGAAAATTCAAATGCAAGGAAGAAATGATGAGGAAAATTTGCTTGTTGCTTGTTATATGTATTACTTAATTGTCATGTAAAAATGTGCTATATATTTGTAATTACATTAAAACCAAGCCACCAAAAACAATTATCTAAGTCTGTGTGGTGAGCAGTCAGCCTAACCCTTGCCTTTAAGGTTTGGGCAGTACTCTTTGCTGAATTTGCAAGTCTTTCTGGTAATAAGTGTGAGGTAGGAAAGGAGGTGTGAGCTTTGATATTTACAAGCAAGTCCCCCTATTTCGTCCATTTCCCCCCACAGAACTGTGCAGGGAAATGGTCTAGAATGAGACTTTCCTAAAAGCATGACATCTCAGATTGCAGTTATTTTTCTGGCCACCAGGGGACGCTTATGTGCCTCTACAGGGAAAAAGATTTGAGTTAACAATCTAGACAGAAATTTTTAGAAATTCAGGATATTTAACAAATCACAGGATTATCCCATGCAGAAGCGGAGTATAGGTGTTTCTTGACACACCTTCATGAATAGATCAGAAAATTTTACCTCGCTAAGAAATTGTTTTCTTCTTCATTAAGAAAAGCTGGCATTGCGTTTCAATCTGAAGATACCTGTATCTAAATTCTAAACTCATAGTTAAGATTGTAGGCATTAGATTAACAATCAAAACATGCAGAGTTTACACATATTCACCTCACTCCAAATCGTAGGTTGACCCCATGTTGGTAAAAAGTCAGACATCTCTCAGACTTGCCCGTGTCTACAGGATAACTGAAAAACATTTGCTTCCTTCCTAATCCTGGGTTACATTGCAAAGCAATATTCCATTAATTTAATACAACAAAATGGCACAAACCCCAAGGCCAACCAATCCTTGGGTTTTCCTAGCAGTCGAGAGTGATTCCAGCACACCTAGCCTCACAGCCTTTTTTAACTTCCCCAGTGTATTTGTCTTCATTAAGACACATACACAAATGCATGACTCATAATAGCAAAAAAAAAAAAACAAAAAACACCTGAAAATAAACCATGTCTATCAATAGTAGAAAAATTTAAAAATTGTGGTAAGCTCAAAATAGTATGACAAGGAAAATGAACAAGCTATAATCATCATCTTGATTGAAATATGGCAAGCACAAAGAATATGTATCATGTGACTCCATTTATATAAATTCACAAACAGAATTGATCAATGGTTTTAGAAATCAAGGTAGTTTCATTTGGGGAGGAGGTGAGGTAGTAATAATTTGGAAGGAGAGCAAGAGGCATTTCTTGGTACTAGCTTTATTCTATTGCTTAAATCAGATATCTTCACTGTGTGATAGTTCATTAAAGCTTTACATTTTTGCTGTGTACACTTTTTAATTTTTATTTTATCCTGGAGTATGGTTAAATGTTGTGTTAGTTTCAGGTGTATAGCAGTGACTCAGTTACACACATACTTATCACCACTCTTTTTTTAGATTCTTTTCCCACGTAGGCCATTATAGAGTACTGAGTAGAGGTCTCTGTGCTATACACTGGCTCCTTATTAGTTATCTGTTTTATATATAGTAGTGTGTATATGTTAATTCCAAACTTCTAATTTATCCTCCCCTCTCCCCTTGGGTAACCATAAATTTGTCTTCTACACCTGTCACTCTATTTCTATTTTGTAAAGAAGCTCATTGGTACCATTTTTCCTAAGATTTCACGTATACGTGATAGCACATCTGTCTTCCTCTGACTTCACTCCAGATGCCGATCTCTGGATCCATCTGTGTTGTTGCAAATGACATAATTCTGTTCTTTTTTATGACTGAGTAGTATTCCACTTACACACACACCACATCTTCTTTATCCATTTCTCTGCGGATGGACTTTTTAGGTGGCTTCCATGTCTTGGCTATTGTAGATAGTGCTGCGGTGAACACTGGGGTGCCTGTATCTTTTCAAATTATGATTTTCTCCAGATATATGCACAGGCGTGGGATTACTGGATCATATGGTGGCTCTATTTTTAGTTTTTTGAGGAACCTTCATACTGTTCTCTATTGTGTATGGTGTTAGGGAATGTTCTAATTTCATTCTTTTACATGTAGCTGTCCAGTTTTCCCAGCACCGCTTACTGAAGAGACCGTCTTTTCTCCACTGTGTAGTCTTGCCTCCTTTATCATAGATTAGGTGACTACAGGTGTCTGGGTTTACCTCTGGACTTTCTGTCCTGTTCTGTTGATCTATATTTCTGTTTGTGTGCCAGAACCCTACTGTTTTGATTACTGTGGCTTTGCCTGTATCTTTTTGAATTACGATTTTCTATGGATATATGCACAGGAGTAGGATATCTGGATCATGTGATAGTTCTTAGTTTTTTTTTTAAGGAACTTCCATATTGTTCTTTTAAAATTATTATTGCTTTTAATTGGAGTATAATTGCTTTGCAGTGTTGTACTAGGTTCTGCTGTATGACACAGTGGATCAGTTGTATGTATACACATCTCCTCCAAACTCATCACAGAGCACCCGGCTGAGCTCCGTGTGCCATACAGCAGCTTCCCTCCAGCTGTTTTACACCTTAGTGTATGTATGTCAATCCTGATCTCCCAATGACTCACCCTCCCCTTCCCCCAGTGGCCACATGTCTGTTCTCTGCACCTGTATATGTCTCTCTTCCTGTCCTGGAAAAAGGTTCATCTGTATCATTTTTGTAGATTCCCCATATATGCATTAATATATAATATTTATGTTTCTGACTATTTCACCCTGTATGACAGACTCTAGGTCCATCCACATCTCTACAAATGACCCAATTTCATTCCTTTTTTATTAAGGAAAAAAATTTAAATTTATACTGGAGTATAGCCAATTATCAATGTTGTGATAGTTTCAGGTGGACAGCAAAGGGACTCAGCCATACATATACATGTATCCACTCTTGCCCAACTTCCCCTCTGATCCAGGCTGCCATGTAACATTGAGTTCCCTGTGCTATACAGTTAGGACCTTGCTGGTTATCCATCTTAAATATAGCAGTGTTTACGTGTTTATCCCAAACTCTGTAACTATCCTTTCCCCCTGGCAATGTTCGTTCTCCAAGTCCATGAGTCTCTCTTCTGTTTTTCAGAAATCACTTCTTTTTAGATTCTGCAGTTAAGGGATGTTGTATGACATTTCTCTTCGTCTGACTGACTTCACTCAGTAAGACAGTCTCTCGATCCATCCATGCTGCTGCAAATGCAATTATTTCATTCTTTTTAATGGCCAAGTAATATTCCATGTGTATAGGTATCACATCTTCTTTATCCATTCCTCTGTTGATGGACATTCAGGTCGCTTCTCTGTCTGGGCTACTGTAAACAGTGCCGCAGTGAACACTGGGGTACGTGTGTCATTTTGAACTAATGGTTTTCTCAGTATCTGCCCAGGAGTGGGATTACTGGCTCAGACGGTGATTCTACTTTTAGGTTTTTAAGGACCCTCCCAACTGTTGTCCACAGTGGCTGTGGCAGTTTACACTCCCGCCAGCAGTGTAAGAGGGTTCCCTCCTCCCCACCGTGGGAGGGGGATTTCCTTGTCCGTGTGTCTCGTGCTCACTGGCTCTTCTGAATGGGTCTTCCATTAGATGCTTCTGGAGTCTTCAAGGCAGAATTATTTTGAGTCTCATCTGTTGATTCATTTTAAGTCCCTTCCTTTCTTCATTTCTGGCAATTTTACCTACAAATTTCCCAATTCTAGTTACTAGAATCAACTATGTCTAAAAGAGGAAGTTTTCAGCCAGTTTCAGACCCACTTCCACAAGGCTTTTGCATCAGAATTCTTGTTGTCAGTCTGAATTGAATGCTGTATTAATGTCCTGAGATTGTGGTACAAAGCATCACGAACTGAGTGGCTTTAAACAACAGAAATCTATCGTCTACATACTTAACCAACAGAGCCATCTTCAGAGTTCATGATGGAGTGGGGCATCTCCACTGAGGGGCCCAGGATAAGAGAGAAACCCCCTTATTCACCCGGCAGGTAAGCACTGAAAACTCATCCACTGCTATGAACCCAGGCAGCTGGGAAAGCATAGAACACCAACACGAACAAAAAGCCTCCAGCAAACTGTTGTGATTTTTGTTAAATTAACAATTGTTAAGTAGAGCCTCGGGTACTGAGTTGAAGGATGAGCCATAATTTGATAGAGACGGAAAGGGAAAGTGAACCAGAGAAGGTTATTACTCACAGGTCCTGGCGGAGGTCCACGGCAGCCTCCGGGGGCCACTCAGAGAGGCTGAGGCGGGAGCAGGCAGACTGCCAACAGCAGAGGACCGGGGGCACGTGCCATTATTAGGGTCCACAGGCGCAGTGCTTTGCAAGCCCTGGGCTAAGGCTAGATCAGTTCATTCAAACCATAAACAGCAAGGTTTAAGTAAGCTCCAGGGGCTCTTGGGCACAAGTGGAGAAAGCTAGCAGGCAGGAGAGAATGTTTATCAGCAGTCACGTCAGGAACTTGTGACTCCAAACTGCTGTGCAGAGCATACACTCATGGGAGGGCTAGCATCTGTTCAAGGCCCCTGCTAGCCGCTTAGCCACACACAGGGATGCCAATACTCCAAGTATTACGGAGTAGCTTAGTGAACCCCTCAACACAAACCAATGCCCAAACTTTAAGACAGGTCAAAGCAAATGATCTCAACTGAAACACCAAGAGGAAAGAAAGGGAAAGTACAACAGAGCATCAAAGATCTATGAAAGAATATCAATGGGCTAACACGCAAGTAATTAAAAAAAAAAAGGGAAAAGAAAAATGTACATATGGAAAGATGCATGTGTGCGTAAATATATGTGCATTGATGGCACAGTTTGATAACTTTACAGTTTAATACTAATTCTGAAACTCTGAATAGAATTCACTACGGAGAGAACAGGGAAGTTATTAAAAAATTGGAGTGCCCAGGTAAGAATCTAGCTCACTTAACAAAAGAACAGAAATTGGATTTGCACTAGGCTTTCAGCAGCAACATACATGCCTGTGCCTAGAACAGGCTCTGGTATTTCAGAGGAACCCAATCGAAGGCTGCACGCTGAGAGACCTGGTTGTCGCCATGTCTATTTTCACTTGCCACTTAACCACCCTGTCTTGGGCTTGAACATTTGAATACAAGAGGTAATTCCCGAGTCTCTTCTAACTCCACTGATGTGGAAACATTCCCGGAACTAGCAGTATGTTTTTCTTTCACTCACTGGCTTGCACAAGGAGTTATTAACACCTTCTACCTTGTCATTTTGCTTTTCTTTGTTGTCCTTGCTTAGATGTGTTCTAGCATGTTAGGCTGTTCAGCGATTTGTTTCTGTAGGTTGCCACACTGTTACTTCTCTGTCTTCATATTCAGTTTGTTAGTGATGAGAAAATTGAATTCAGGAATCTCACATGCACACTCCTTCCTTCCTCCTTTCCTTCACTCTTTGGAAGGGTCCATAGACTTATCTTGGCTAATTTCAGTGACTCTGGCTTACAGTTAAATCAGATGGATTAAGATTTGGGAATCATTGAATGTATGTGTGTGTGTTAGTTGCTTAGTCGTGTCTGACTCTTTGCAACCCCACAGACCGTAGCCCACCAGGCCCCTCCGTCCATGGGATTCTCCAGGCAAGAACACTGGAGTGGGTTGCCATTTCCTTCTCCAAAAGGAACTACAAAAAGAAAGAGAAGTCACTCACTCATGTCCGACTCTTTACGACCCCATGACTATAGCCTAGCAGCTCCTCCATCCATGGAATCATTGAATACTTCGCAACAAAGGCATTTCAAAGAATAGAGATGATAAGCGTGGGGTACATAAGTATATGAGATTTTCCCATTGTTCTGAGTTTTTAATTCGGGTCTCCGCTACTTGGAACAAGGTGGGATAAGACCCCCCAGTCTGACATTGGGTTGAAGATTGTTTTTCTGTAGCTAAGTTGTGTCTGACTCTTTGAGACCCCATGGACTGCAATATGCCAGGATTCCTTCACTGTCTCCCGGAATTTGCTCAAACACATGTCCATTGAGTTGGTGATGCTATTTCAACCATCTCATCATCTGTCACCCCTTTATCCTCCTGTCCTCCATCTTTCCCAGCATCAGGGTCTTTTCCAATGAGTCGGCTCTTTATATCAGGTGGCCAAAGTATTGGAGCTTCAGCATCAGTCCTTCCAATGCATACTCAGGGTTAATTTCCTTTAGGATTGAAGATTAAGAGCATTTTAAAGATCCTTGATATACATACCCTGCAATACTACTTTCTAAAAAGGTTGTTAGCAATTTACACTGTTCCCCTAAATGTAGGGCTGAGCCTGATCTGGCTGTCTCACTATCTTGGTGAGGTGGTTAGACGCAAGTTCTAATGCCATTTCTGTAAAACGCACCCCTCCCCCGAGTGGAAAGCTTGTAAGTCAGAGTCATGTCAGTCACTTTCCGACCTTGTTTGCTGTCTCAGAACCTGATGTGGGGTTAAGGTCGAGCCAGACTGCCTGGGTTCAGTCAGTTCTACCATATATTAGCTGTGTGATCCTTTGGCAAGTTACTTAGCTACTTGGTGTTTCTGTTTCATCCTTATAAGGACACTACTTCACAGGACTTTTCTGAGGATTAAATGTTGAGTGTCTACCACATTTTGAAATGAAGCCTATATGCTTTTCAATATCCTACTGTGACAAAAAAAATTTCCTCAAGGATACATTTAAATTTTGGTGAACAGCCAAGAAGTATTTGGAGTCAGGTCTCTAAGAGAACTCATTTATTAAGCTGGTCATAAATGTCTTTTTTTTTTTAATGTTGGCATTTACATGTTGGCTTAGGAAGAAAATTCATCTTATTGAGCCCGTCATCTCCCTGTGGATCGATGAGCCAATTTGAGTTATTGCTATTTTGTCTGTTCTTAGTCACCTAAGTTTGCCTTATTGTCCTGTTTAAATGAATGACCTCCATTCCCCAAGAAAGCCCATAGGTTATTTTATTACCCTTGAGTCAATTACTTGTCTTGTTTCTTCTCTGCTGGTCTTAAAGTTGTACAGATGGACATGAAAACTTAGAATCTCTCTGCCACATCTTGATCTCTCCCTCCTACCTTGCTCTACTGACCTCTGCACTGTGTTCTGGAAAGGACCCCAACCCACCTTCTGCCTCATTCCTTCATCCTGTGTCTGAATTCATTCTTCTGTTTAACTCATCTGCTTAGTGTATTTTTATGATTCATTCACTGGTTCAAAAAACTAGGCTCCCAGGTGATGCCAGTGGTAAAGAATCCACCTGCCATTGCAGAAGACACAAAAGACACAGGTCCCATCCCTGGGTCAGGAAGATCCCTTGTAGGAGGAAATAGCACCTCTCTGGAGTATTCTCGCATGGAGAATCCCATGGAGAGGGGAGCCTGGCAGGCTACAGCTCATGGGGTCACGAAGAGTTGAACACAGCTGAGCACTTTCACTGCCTCTGCCCACCTCTGCCCTGTGTCCTAGAAAGGACCCCGACCCACCCTCTGCCTCATCCCTTCATCCTGTCTGAATTCATTCTGCTTAACTCATCTGCTTATTTTTATGACACTCACTGGTTGCCAAGGACTGTCTGAGGAACATATTTTAGATCCCCAGGTAGTTTTTGGAATTGCATGTCCTCCAATCAAAGGGCACTGGATTTGTCGTTTTGTAGAGTGTCTTTCCACAAATTCGTAGGAATTGACTGTCTACTTGCCTTTGTTCCTTCCTGTGGCTTCGCTGGTTCAGTCCCAGGCAGCCTGCTTCTGCTGACCGTGAAGAAGGCTGGGACACAGCCTACATGAGGGAGGTTGGTGGCTTGCTGTCTGTGCCTGAGGGCTCGCCACCCCATTGGGGATCTGTGGCTATTTATGGTTTTGTGGTCTTCTCTGGCCCAACGCCCACATTCAGTGCTTTGGCCCGAGAACAGCTGCTGTTGCTGCCTGCTGCCTAGGCCAAGTGGGGACAGGCCAGACTATCCAGCCACCTCCCCAAGGAATCTGCCCGAGATTCTCTACCAGTCTGGGGCTCCCCTGTAGTTCTTCATTTCTATAAAGCTATGTTCTCCTCTGGTCTTCTATATCAGATCCTGTTTCCAAATCTCAGAAATTCCCCCAGAAAACACTGACTTTGGTTTTGCATCACCATTAGATTTCATTTTCTTTACTGTCACTGTTTTGAACTTGGGGAGGAAAACAAGACAAAGGTATTTTCTCAATCTAAATATCTTTATCCAACTTCCCTTTTTAATTGGCATGTATTTCAACTCTGTTCAGTGGTCAACCTATGTCTTGGAGATTACGTCTGTCTAAACTGCTAGACATTAGTCTCAGTACTCGAGAGGCTTTATGTATTTAATTCAGGTATCCCCCCTAAACGCTATAAGTAAAGTGTAAGGAAAGTGCTATGGATTCAGGGTTCTAGCTGAGTGAAGGTATTCAAGTTGACCTTGAGGAACAGGAAGAACTGCACATGTAGAGACAGGTGTTTAAGAAGGGAAGAGCAACAACCAGCTACCTTGGCTTGAAATATGGAATTCCTGACAGAACTTAGTCACTTCAAGTGACAAGAGAAAATGTGTCCGATTCTTCTTTTTTTTTTTTTCTTTCTGATAAACTGAATGGGAATTATAGGAGGAAAAAGATTTCCAAAGATTTTCTATAGACACAGTAATTATCAGAGATCATGTACCACAAAACCAGGGTCGAATGATAAATAAAACCCATGAATTCCCATTAGAAAGCAGGTGTATATAGACAGAGACCATTTACTGCTGTGTGTGTGTAGACACACTGCAGAAATGTATCACAGATGTGGATCTAACACCAGGTAACGCCTACTGCCATGTGATACATAATTTGAGAACTATACAGGTAAACTCTTCATTGACACCACCCAGACACTACTTAACAGACATTAGATAGTTTATTACAAGAAAGTGCAATCTAATACTTCAGAAAACTATTCATATGGTACTTTTGGGAAACTGCTCATTCTTTGAACATTTTCTGTTCAACTATTCAAGATTCTTGAGTAGCATAATTGTGGGGACAAAGGGTGGCCCTCTATCTAGGCAGTCATTTCTGCCTTTTTGAAAAATAAAAACATTTGATATTAAGATGACTTATTTATATTTGAAAAATTCTAGCTGAGAAACTGGGGACCTAAGTAGTTAAAACTGTTTAGTCAAGAGGAATCAGTAAGAGTCTTATCTTTATCCTTAAGGAACATAGATATTTTTGAAAATTATTATTTTTAATTGAAGGATAATCACTTTACAATGTTGTGTTCATTTCTGCCATACATCCATATGAATCAACCAAAGGTATACAATATGTCCCATCCCTCTTGAACCTCCCTCTAGATTGTCACACAGCACCAGGTTGAGCTCCCTGCATCATATAGCAACTAGGGACAAATCTTTTAAGAGGTTGCAAAATGTGTTTTAGAGGATGGGCATAGAGCTTCCTTAAGATACTTCACTGTTTGGTCAAAAGAAGACCAAAAAAACATATTTCAAAAATATTTTGAAAGCTGTATTATTTACATCTCATAACACAAAACAGTACAGAAAACTCATGTTCTTTTTTTGACACTGACCTAATAATTAAGAAAAAAGTATTATGAATTTAGCTTTTATTCAAAATTAAATAAGCAAAAGCAAAATTTTTAAGAAACTTTTTACAAATTACTTACATAAAAGAAAGTTAAGAGGGACAGTCACAAGTCTGCAACAAATAATTACAAAAGTATCTAGGGCAGCATGAATACAGACCATGTCACAGCATAGTGACCTAACTGTGATATGAATAAGGCATAACTAACATTTGCACCAAGACCAGGATTAAAAAAAACAAAACATACTTTAAAAGCTTAGTTCTACATTAAGCTTCTTTTCCCTCAGATCCTTAATGGGTTTATACTATGTAATTTTTTTAAACAAACACATCATGTCAAACTATAAATTACACAGATGGGCAGTTAATGTGAAAAGCCCCCCCAAAATGTACAAATGAACTGGTACTGAACTGAGTTCTCCATTTACCTTTATGTACAGTTAAGTGTAAACCATATTTTCACAGTTTTAAGTGTTTTATGAATAGATGCACAGTACCAAGTCAGGTTTGCAGTTGTTCCTGAAAACTGGCTCTAGGTTCTGCATCCGATGCCCGTCGGCTATTGGGATGCAAGTATTTACATAAATAAGAAACCGTGTCATAGTCAATGGTCAAGACGGTTCAGCAAGAGCGGTATTTCCGACAAAGAGGGATACTCAATACCATAGCTTAAATACTTGTGCAAAGTAAGCATTAGGACAGAGAAATCTGAGGCAAATTCAATTTGCAAAAACTTGTGTCGCTACTGTTGTAAACTTGGGCAATAAATGACCCTCGGCAAGTACTGCTCTCTATGGCTTTTTTTTTTCTTTTAAAATTTTAAAGCCAGAGAAAATGCACTCATACTACCCACACGTGCAGAGACACACACA
Source organism: Bos grunniens (assembly GCF_055505025.1). Lineage (NCBI taxonomy): Eukaryota > Metazoa > Chordata > Mammalia > Artiodactyla > Bovidae > Bos > Bos grunniens. The sequence continues at coordinate 25,954,248 of NC_141191.1, read as the reverse complement.
CGCACGCACCCACCCCACATACACACACAGTTCTCATTTCATTTAGAGTATGGTACATAGTGCAACTTCATCACAATGTAGAGGTTTAACACACATTCAGTGTGTGTTTTTCTGTGCAAGTTCTTAGTGGTCTAAATCCTAGTTGAAGGTATTCGTTTGCAGAACCACATGACTCAGGAGGTTGAAGAAAAAGAAAAAAGAAAACGAACAGTTTCCTTACGTTTCTCAAACCAGCACTGGATGTGCAAAGGCAGCGGACAACCTGGCCGTCACCCCAGCCAGATTAGGGTAATTTCAGAGGAGGATCCAAGCAGTTGGTTACTTAGATTGGTCTCTGGAAAAATAAGTCAGTATATGCTGTATCTTTGTCAACCGTTCTTTCAATGACTTCATTGACAAAACCGACAGCTGATAGCGGGGGTCAACAGGAAGGACGGCAAGAAGCCACCAACACCAGGCCGGTCCATTAGGGATTGCCTAAAAAGAACCCACATCTTATAATGTTAACAAAACAAGTAGTTATGTAGGCCCAGCAGCAACATACCACCACCAAGCTAATCTGGATTGAGCAGTTCACAGCGTTAGATTCTCTTTCTAAATAAAATCTCCCTACCATTTTCCATCGTGGCTGTAGCAACTTATATTCCCACCAACATTCCCTTTTCTCCACTCTCTCTCCAACATTTGTTATTTGTGGCCTTTTTAAATGATGGCTATTCTGACCTGAGTGAGGTAGTAGTCTTGATTTCCTCATTGACCGATTGGTTTTTTAGTAGCATACTGTTCAGTCTCTATTTAATCATTCTCACTTCTTTTCCTGCAGTTGATTTCTGATTTTTGTTGAATGAGGTTAGTTCTGTGTCCTAATATGTGCACTTGAAGAGAATGAACTTTTTTGGATGTCTATTTAGAAAAGACTTTTCATTATTTTTTTAGGATAGGTTTAGGAATTGCTGTATTCTTTTACTTTTTGCTTTTCTAAGAAATTGTCTTTCCTTCTATTCTAAATGATAATCTTGCTGGGTTGAGTATCCTGGGTTGCAGGTTCTTCCTTTCAGGGCTTCGAATATATCTTGCCACTCCTTTCTGGCCTGCAGTGTTTCTGTAGAGAAATCAGTTGACAGCCAAATGGGGCGGGGTCCCTTGTAATTAACTCTGTTTTTCTCTTGTTACCTTTAGAATCCTTACACTTTCGCCATTTTAATAGTAACATGTCTTGGTGTAGGTTTGGGATCCTCTGTGCTTCCTGTACCTGGAGATGTGTTTCCTTCTTTAGATTTGGAAAGTTTTCAGTCATAACTTCTTCAAATACATTTTTGATCCCCTTTTCTCTTTCATTCCCGTCTGAAATCCCCATTATGCATAGACTGGCCCACTTTATTTTATCCCATAGGGATCTTATATTGCTTTTTTTTTTTCATTTGGCTTCCTGTCTGCTGTTTTGATTGGGTAATTTCCATTGTTCTGTCTTCCAGAACACTTATTCTTTTCTTATTCTCTCATGATTCATTCTACTATTCATTGCCTTCAGCTTAGCTTTCATCTCAGCAAATGAGTTTTCTAATTTTTCTCAGCTCCTCTTTATAGTTTCTAGTTCCTTTCTAGAACAATCTGCATTTATGTTGATAGCCCTTTTTAATTCCTTCAATTATTTTCACTGCCTCCTTTTTGAACCTGCTGTCTACTAGACTGAAGAGGCCTATATTTCATTGTTCTCTTAGGGAATTCTCTTGGGTCTGTTTACTGGGAGTGCCTCCTCTGCGTCTTCATTTTACTTACATTTCTCTTACTCTGGGTTTAGGAGAAACAAGTAGGCACTGTAGTCTCGGACGGCTATTTACAAGTGGGAGCACCCCTGCACAGCTTGTGTGGGTTTAATAGATTTTGGCCAGAGTGCTGTTTGGTTTGGACACCCGCTGCCTCTTTCCTCAGGCTGCCTGGTCATCGCCCCTCACTGGGGGCGTGCAGGCACGCGGCTCGTGGATGCTTCTGGAAGGGCGGGGGTTGGCGCCCACTCAGGGAACCCTCTGCAGGGGCAGCGAGTGAGGCCACCTCCGGAGTCCGGGACGGCGGTCACGGCTAACACCCCCGGAGCTCGTGTAGTCAGCCCCCTGCTGCCTGAGAGAAGCTCCTCTGGTGGTCCTGCGCCCCCAACAACGGCGTCCTGCCTCTCTGGCGGCCCAGGCTTCTTTCCGTGCTCCCCCAGCAGGGAGCGCCACACCCCAGCCCCTTCAGGCTCTCCCCCGGCAGCCAACCCCCTCCTCCCGGCAGGGTCTGACCTCGGAAGCACCCCCTCTTCCCCGCTGGCCTCCCTGCCAGTGAGGGACCTCCCAGGAACCGTTTCTCCGTCATGGCTCCCTCCCAGGGGCGCAGGTCCCATCCCAATTCCCTTCTCTCTTTTTTTCTTTCCTGCCCGGTTATATGGAGATTTTCTTGCTTCTTGCAAGTCTGAGATCTTTACATCAGCGTTCAGTAGGTGTTCTGTGAGAATCGTTCCGTAGGTACATATAAGTTTGATGTGTCTGCGCGATCTTGATCCGACCTCCTATGTCCCACATTTGACTCCTTATCCCTCCTTCTGAAAAATCCTCACTAGAAGGGCTTTCTCCTTCTCTGGCACTAACTCCTAACAGACAGCTCAGCTCACACCTGTTTGCTTTCTCTTCCTATATAAGATGCAGTGGGTACCACTGTGCTAGAAATATATGGTCATGAGTCTAAGGACCAGACAAAGGAAATGTTGAATGAAACTCTAAAGATGAAGAAACTTAAAAATCTAACAATTTGGGTTTACACACAGAGTGAAACTTGGAAACAGTATCAAAGCCATCGTACCTGCAGGTTTTCCTCCCGCCCAGGCATTGATCCAAAGTGCTGAAGAATCTGGCTTCGAAATCTGTCTCTTAAATTCTGAAACCAGCTGCAGGCTTGAGAGTAGACCAAATCATGAAGTTGCCGGAGGTTCTCTATTTCATCTTCATTCTCAACCTAGAAATACAACAGTAAGATGTCTGTGTTTAGTCTTCCCATCCACACTACCAACGTTATAGAAGTGGAGGAAAAAGTATTTAAAAAGGAATACCTGTCCCAGTGCTGGATTAGAGTGTTTGTGTGACTGACTTCACTCAGCAAGAAAATCTCTAGGTCCATCCATGTTGCTGCAAATGGCATTATTTCCTACTTGTTAATGGCTATGTAATATTCCCTTGCAGATATGTACCACTCCTCTGTTGATGGGCATTTAAGTTGCTTCCATGTCTTGGCTATTGTAAACAGTGATGCAGTGAACACTGGGGTGTATGTATCCTTTCAGACCATGTTTTTCTCTGGGCATATGCTCAGGAGTATTATTCTTATGAACACAGTAAACCCCATACATTTCTGCCTCACATAGTACCAATAGGCCAGACTCAGACAGCAAGGCCTGACCTCCCAGCACAGCTAACCTGGCCTTGCTGAGTTAGCAGTCCAGCTGGGAGGGGCAAGATGGAGAGTGAGTTCTCAGATAAAGGTCTACAGGGACTGGGAACTCATCTCTATGGATCAAGGGCCTTTGAAAGCAGTGGAACAAAAAAGCAGAAGAATACAGTTGCTACAATGAAAGGTAAGATTGGGGGAGGTCTCAGGTGCAGATCTGCTGTGGCAAAAGTAGGAGGAGCACAGAGGAAAAGCGTAATTACAACTTTTACCAGGGAGTTGGGTCAAAAAACCAAAACACGCAATAACTTAGCATAATAAAGCCAGAATATCAAAAGATAGAGAATACATTATGCAGTGATGAAATTCTGCTGTAAAGTCCTACCTCAATCCCCTCTGTACGCTCTTTGGACTACTGGTTCATCAAACTGCAAATACAAAATTAAATGCTTCAGCCTTCCAGCCTAAGATCCAAAAGACTAGGCACATAAAACACAGGTGGGAAGATTGAGCATTAACTCATCCATCTGATATTGATTTCTTTAACACACTCATATCCCACTCGCTCTGTGCCAGAGAGGGCTATATTTCACATACATTAATGCATCTGAACAAATACTGCCTTAGTCAGCCTTTCATATGTCAAGAATGACTCAGTATAAAGACAATGAGACTCTAAAAAACATCCTGATATATAAAAGGTAAGACTATAGTACACAAGAGGCAAAAGAACGTAACTTTTTTATTTAATGACTTGAAAAATAAAACTGAAGATGAAAAAGCATCTGCTTTTTCACAACAATGTGGATGTGCTTAATGCCACTGAGAGGGTATTGGTACAAAAGCAGACATATGGATCAATGGAATAGAAATGGAGAGCCCAGAAATAAACCCAGAAACCTACAATCAATTTTTGATAAAGGAGCCAAGGGGTACTGGAAAAGTTGGACAGCCACATACAGAAAAATAAACTCAAAATGCCTTAAAGATTTAAACCTAAGACATGACACCATAAAATTTCCTAGAGGAGGTCACAGGCAAAACATTCCCCTAGGTTTTCTTAAGTCAGTCTCCCAAGGCAACAGAAATAAAAACAAAAAGACGCTCATCACTGCTAATTATTAGAGAAATGCAGATCAAAACTACAATGAGGTACCACCTCACACTGGCCAGAATGGCCATCATTAAAAGTCTACAAAGAACAAATGCCAGAGAGGGTGTAGAGAAAAGGGAACCTAAGTTGGAACAGCTACTATGGCAAACTGTACTAAAAATAGCATTACCGTATGATCCAGCAATCCTACTTCTGAGCATACATCCTGATAAAACTGTAATTCAAAAAGATACACACACCCCTATGTTCACAGCAGCACTGTTCACAGTAGCCAAGACACAGAAACAATGAATGGATAAAGATGTGGTACACACTGATGATGTGTAACCAACAAGGTCTTACTGTATAGCACAGGGAAATCTACTCAATATTATGTGGCAGCCTGAATGGGAAGGGAGTTTGAGGGGAAATGGGTATATATAGCTAGGGCTGATTCCCATTGCTGTCCACTTGAAACTATCACAATATTGTTAAATGGCTATACTCCAATATAAAATGAAAAGTTAAAAAAAAAGATGTGATACATACAATACTACTCAGGCATAAAAAACTTTAAAATGCCATTTGTAGCAACATGGCTGCAACTACAATGAAGTGAAGTAAGGCAGAAAGAGAAAGTCAAATACCCTATGATATCACTTAATGTGGAATTCAAAATACGACACAAGTGAACCTATGGAACGGAACCACAGGTACAGAGAATACACGGGTCGTCGCCAAGGGAGAGGGGACTGGTGGAGGGATGAAGGGAGAGGTTAGCAGGGGTCAGCAGATGTAAGCTTTTTATATAGAATGGATAAACAAGGTCCTACTATATAGCACAGAGAACTATGCTCAGTATTCTATAATAAATGAAAATGGAAATATTTACATTTTTTTAATATTTTATGTATAAATGAATCACTTCACTGTTCAGCAGAAATTAACGCAACACTGTAAATCAACTATACTTCAATTTTAAAAATCTTGATTAAAAAAATAAACATGATACTTGTTAAAACTATTACAAAAGAAAAAAGTATCTAGTTTCCAGCCTTTTAAAATTCGTAAACAAGGAATGATAAAAATCATGAGTCTTGGTTAGAAAAAGGAGCTAAAAAGCTGGCAGAAGTTTTAAAGTTATGGAATTTCCTTGCAATAACAGAATCTAAAATGTTATTGAAAGACAGAAAACAGAATTACAACACCAAGGGAAAAAAATAACCTTGATATAAAAAACAAATTTGAGAAGCTTTCCCAGAATGAACAAGAAATCATTACACAAATGAGGCACTAAGATGAAGAAAAATTTAGACATTCCTAAAACTACAACATAGAGAATTCAGTTCTAAACATCAAATCCCTAATACTTTCAATATTCTATCATACTGTCATATTTATATGTCATATATAGTCAAGAAATTTTGTCAGCAAATCCAATATATGGAGATGTAAATTTACACAAAACTAAAGTTTATTAGTTTTACAAAGAATATCACCTTTAGGAAATAAGTCCATTAATCAAATATGCTAAGGCACAGACTATGTCAATCAACTCAAAATTCCAACTCAATACTTCTAGCTCACTGCACAAAGTTTTCCATAGCATCTTTATAATAAAATAGGATACACAGTGGCAGATTTAATGAAGTTCATCAGCAGAGAAGCTTGTCAAGAGTGCAAGATAAAACATAGCACTCAAAGCCAGAGAGCTGGTTTTAAATTATCATCTTGGCAAATTATTACTAATTAAAACTCCTGAATCCTACTTTCCTTACCTGCTATCTGACTTTTGAAAATTCAGTGAGCTACTGTTTGTAGAAATGCCCAATGCTAACACTCAGTAAATGCTGCTTGGGATGATCAAGCAGATCAATGAACAAATGATAATACAAGATTTTCTGATTTTTCTAATGCCCTTCCAAAGAAAATTGCCTTTCATTTGATATTTATAGTATCTCAAATCATTTTTCTGGTACCTAAACTAACTGCAGATGCTAAAGCAGGTACTAGAAATATCAAAATGGTAGCATTAACCCTATTCAAGAAAATTATCACACTAACCCTCCCCAGGTAAGATACAACTTATATTATACTGACAGTGCTGTATCTGTGATGCTCTAGAGTTTGTGTGTATGTTATCACTGAGGTTATCTTAGGCATATCTTATATATAGAACCATTCAAGGATTTCATGTTTACTTTTATACCAAAGTTCAATCTACTGCTGACTGTATCAGCTTTGACTACTAATTAATCTAAAAGGGAAGGAATTAGCACGTTTCATAACTTAGGTTGGAAGTTCAACACCTGCTTTTGTTAAGTAACTACCATGCAGCTACACGTGACTACATTCTAGGCATGGTGGTGGCTGTCAAGGCAGTAGAAATGAACAAAGTCTGGGTTGTGGCCTCCCAAGTTCTCTTGGAACTCACAGTAATTAAGAGCAAGATGATATAAAGGTCCACCTGAAACTGTCACAACATTGTTCATCAGCTATTCTCCATTATAAAATAAAAATTTCAAAAAAAAAAAATGAGAAGCAGGTAATGGAGCTAATTTGCCTAAGTATTGATGAGGGTCTCTGACAGGAAGAACTGGTTAATGTGCCTAGAAAACTGTAGCCTTCACGCCTATACAATGCCTAGGACAGAGTACACCAATGCTGAAAAAGGGTAGGTTTTAATACCTTAATATCTTCCAGGTATTCAATGTCTGCGGTGCAATATCCATCTTTCATTCCTCTTTTTAAAACCCTAAACCGCTTTCCTCCAACGGTATCAACCACAGACCTTCCATCAGGCAAGAAATGTACATTTCTAATTTGTAACATACAACCATAGTCTGCAAAACTAGAAGAAAAACTCCAGTTAGTACCAAAAGTTCAAGCCACAGGCATGCACGTTCTCAGCAATATTCACAGAAAACTCAAGAATCAATAAAAACATTTAGACAAAAAGCATACCTATTCTGTGTATCACTGACGCACATCCCAAACTGTTTAGTTCCAGTCTGTATACTTCTTCGAATCATCAATCTGTATCTTGGCTCAAATACATGAAGAGGGCAAGGCACAGTGGGATAGGCCATAGTGCAAACAAATATTGGAACATTCTTGGTCAAGCTGAAGAAGAAAAAAACTGCATTAGTATACATCAGAAGATACAACAAAAATGAGTAAAACTTTAAATAATAGAAAACAAAAATTTACTCTAAAATCAGGTAATTTTCATTCTTGGCAGGAATAAGAATCAGCATCCCCTTCATTTAAGCTTATGTTGATACAATATTAATCCTAAAACTGTCTGCAATCCTCTTACAAGTAAATTTGAATTTACAAAGTTGTCATATAGAGCTATGCACGTTTATGAATGAAAAAGCAATTGATTGTAATTATTTTATATTAAAATGTTTAAAATATTTGTAACATGACAGAGTTATTATCTTCTATCCATAAAACACTCTTACTCTTAGACAATAATAAGTGAGTTCCTGCAAAGGACAAAAAACACCTTTAAAAAAAATTTTTAGTCACTAAAATATTTCCTAACAAAAGCAGGTAATTCAATGGCATACAATTTTTTCCAGATAATTAAAATGATATTTTAATTCCCAGATTGGCAGGAAATATGAAGGATAAAGGCAGCACTCAGTTTCTCATTAATCTAAAGAAACCCTTTGGCAAGGGTATGGGGAAAAACTGGCAGTTGATGGGGGCAGTTTGAAATAGTACAACCATACCGAAGAAGAATTTGGCTATATACATCAAAATTTTTTTTAAATATTCATATCCTTTGAACCAACAGGTGTACTTTTTTCTGCAAGTATTGTGTACAGTTGCCAAAACTTAGAAGCAAAAAGAGACAACCAGTAAAATAAATTATGATGTAATCATAAAATGAGATACTATATTTAGACTTTAATGAGAAAGGAAAGTATTGAATAATGGGAGTAAAATAATCCCATCTTCGTTTATAATGTATTTATATATATTAAAATCAGGAAGGATATACATATTAAAATCAGGAAGGATATATGCCAAAATGCTAGTGGTGATTACCTTTGAGTTACAGATTATGGCTCTCCCTGCCCACCCCCAACTAATATTTTCTACTCTTTCTTCAAAAAGACCACAATGTGAAGTCTATATGTAATACATGTTTAACATACAAGTCCTAATTCCTCTACTTTTAAAACTGTGTCTTTTACCATCACTAAGCACTCTTATGAACATAAAAACAAGGGGGGGTGCACAACCCAGTATATCTTTTAATTAGCAAAACTTGTAAGTACCAGAGAATGAGCTACCCTTAAGAAAATAGCCCAGTTAGTACACAGCAAGATTCCCGAGGCTTCTCTGCATCACACGCAGCTTCCCCTGCATCACTACTCCTGTCATTCAGGAATTCCAGTCTGTGTGTGTGTTGGGGGTGGGGGGGGAGAGGTCTGGTCCTGTCACTGTGTTGAAGTATTTCAAAAATAAGTCTGAAGCTTTCTTGTATCCAGCTTTTTGCAGTGTTGGTCCAAAAGGTTTATAATCCACACATTAGAATATTTTTTATCACAAAGTCACAATAAAATATCAGTTCCATCAGAAGACAAACCACTATCAACTTCTATAAAGAAAAGATAGAAACCTTTCTTCTATTGAAGGCCACTGACCCGATGACAACATTTGGTGGACACATACTAAAAACAAAAAGTCTGTAAAGCAGTTATTTTTCTCTTAGAAAATGTTTTAATTTATATTAAAAAAAAAAAAAAAAAAACTAGAAACAGCATGTAAAAATTACAATTTTGGTCTTCAGTGTCCAGTTAAAGTGGGAACAGGAAAGAGTTAAGAAATTAGAAACCCATTAAAGAAACTTGGAGACTGAAGAAAATGGTGAAAGAGGTCAAGTCATGGAGGAAAGAGAAAAGAAGAAAAGTGTGAGAAAGCAACACACAGAGCAACAAAATTACCCAGCCCTGATGAGCTTTTTATGTGCTCTCAGTAGTACCCTGTACCACTGAATCCCAAAGTTACCACCAGGTTTTTCACCTTCCTGATACTAAGTCAATTATGCGAACAGTCAGTATCTTCATTGAGATTTTAGCCCCTAAAGTCACCCCTTCCAATTTGTCTCAGGTCTCAAGGTCCCACCCCCTTGCAAACCTCTGATTGGCTACTCCCCCTGCCAAATCCAGGCCACTTACCCTCTACTTTCTCCTGTGGGCGGAGACTGATAGTTAAGGGCGGCAGTTCCCAGCAACCACCTCCACCAGCCTGATGTCCCTGGAGGAACACCCCGCCCTCAGCTGCCCCCCCAGCTAAAAGACTGGTTCAGTGTGGAGAGCTGTCAGGACGTCACTCCCAACAGAACATCTGGAAGTTACCAAATAAACCTGAAAACCTCTGAGTGTTGAAGGCAGGGGAAATTAACCAATATTTGTTTACGATATGCCTTTGACTAGACTGGGTTGAACTACAGACAGAACCCAGCTGGCTGTGAGGAGGCTTCTCCTCATTATTTCAAAGGGTAGTAGTTTGATTTGATTATGTTAATTTGTATGAGAAGAAACTTACTGTGAGAGTTCAGCAGTTTCTTCATCATATATTTTTTTTCTCTCAGACAGCTCATCAGGCAGATACTTCACTATTAAATCTTCCAACAGCTGTGTGACACAGTACCTCCTATCTGCTAGATACTGAAAGACAATATTATTTTACATTCCAGCACTTTTTCCCCCTACAGTACAAAACAGGTAAAACAGTTTAACTCATATAGTAAAGCCTTTATTACATATTTACACAGTCGGTTCTGAATTCATTAGTGAGGGGGAACAATACAACAGATGACGCTAAACTGGAAAACCTGCCTGAAGCTTAGCTCAAGAGCATTCAAGGTAAGTCTGCAACCCGAAACAAGTTCTGTATATAAGACGACCCTTGCCTTGCTATGATCACACATCATTAACAGCAGTCAGCCCTGCTCCTGCCGTCTCCCACACCAAAGGTAAGTTCCTTCTGACAGTGCATGTGTATCTGAAACTAGCATTTCAATCGAGAAACAAAAATAAGGAATAAAGAAAATAATGCATTTGCCTTAAGAAAAGCAAAGTTGCTCCCTTTTTTTGTTCCAGATAACTTTTCTTTCAGATTTTTCTTCTGCTGTCATCCCACTATGACTACTGATGCCCATATCTTATCAAGAGGCTGCTTTTCCTATGTGAGTCACCCTCTGGGTAAGGTGGTACGTTTGTGCCACTCCATAATACTCTGAACGCTGCCACCCTGATACATTTTTGTGTTACTTTCTCTTCCAACTGCCAAAAGCCATCTGACTATCCTTCAAGGTCTGGCTGCAATTTTACCTTTTGTATAAAGTGTTCCTTATTTTTCTGTCTCCTAGGAATAACCTTTAATATATAGAAGGCAGCTACCATACCCTGCACTATATTAGCTGGACAGGGATATATTATATCTCTGTAACTAAACTAAGAACTGCATAGGGCCAAGGACCAGTTCAGAGTGTGTACACAGAATTCTGAACAAAACGTGTGTGTGTGTGTATATACGTCCAATACCAATTTGCTTAATGAGGAAACTCTTGTGAGACAACCACAAGACAAAGAGAAACCAGCTTTTCCCCTAGATCCAGCAAAAATAAGGGCTTTGTCAGTATCTAATGAAGTACAGAGTAGAAAATATGAATGGTGGGCAAATGGCTTATACTTGTGGTTTTTCAACTTCGGCAAGAACTGTGGCTTGTTAAAAGTGCAGACTGCTGAGCCCTCACCAGGTTCTGATTTAGTGGCTCTGGGGAAGGGTCTGCGAATTCATATTTCTAACAAGTTCCCAGGGGATATAGATGCTGCTGGTTGGGGGAACATACCTTGAGAACAACTGGGCTATTGACTGGAGAGATGTACTCTTGAGCAGATAATATATACATATATATAGGTAACTTAAGAGTTTATTATAAAATTAATCAAATTAGAGATATAAAAGCAATTTCAAAGTAATAAAGACATTTTAAAACTTAAGACTCATGTATTAAATTTGGGAAATATGGCCTCTCTTCCATTACTGGTAAGAATCTAAATTTGTACATTACTTGAGACCTAGGCAATCTGGCAATTGGTTTTAAGAGTCTTAAAATATATGGCCTTTGATGCAGTAATTCTCCCAGGAATTTATCCTAAGGAAAGAGTCAAAGACACTGACCATAGTATACTTAAAAAAAAAGAACTGAAATGCTCCAAAACAGAAAAATGTTGTATCATTGGACTACTATGCTGCTATGAAAATCACATCTTTGAGATGCATTCAGATGAAAAAATGAGCAAAGTAAGTAGGAAGAGCAGAAAAGTAGAGCATATCCATTTTATCCGTGTAAAGGTATATTTAGACTTTACCAATTATACATGGTGTCAAGTCAGGACAAAGGATAAAGTTATTTTTAAACAGTATGTTAGTTAAGTTTTTAAATAACATCCTTACTTTGTTTTCCTTAGAACTTCAGACATTTAAGGTGCAATAACTCTAAATTTAAAGCATAGTAAATATATAAGCATATCGAAAAACTTTGTAAAACCAGGAAAGATAGCATGTTTCAGAGTACTTTATCTGAAAACAGAGTCTAAAAGTTGAAAATGTAAAACTCTTTAAAGATTTATTTTAGGTTTCCTGACTTTGTAAACATTCTATGTTTTGTGTTCCACTACATGTAGGGTTGCTATGTTGTATGAAATGTAACAATACATATATGCTATATGACATCTGTACAGAGCTATGCTTTCTAGTTTTCATCAAATTTTTACATTGTATTTTCAAGACACTTTTTTTCTTAAAATCTAGAGACAGAATCACTCTCCTGGATCAATGCTACCACTGCAACAAGAATTCTAAGGCTCTGGCCTCACCTTGGAGGACATCAAGCAGGACTGAAGAGGGTGCTGCCCTCCCACTGGTTACAGAAGAGACCCACCTGAGATCCAGCTGTTTTCCTAATGTAGGTGATCTGTGCAGACCACCTGCCAGACAAGGAGGGGTGTGGGAAGCCTCTCACTTCTTGCCAGGCTACCATTTTCTAGAACTGTGCTGTCCAATGTGGGAGCCACTACTCACATGTGCCTACTTAAATGTAAATTAATTAAAAGTACAGTCCCTCCCACACATGTGGCCAATAGCTACCACGTTGGACAGCATAGATACAGGGCATTTCCATCAATGTAGCAAGTGCTACTGGATGTTGGTCCAGACGTTAAGGGGATTGACTGAGGCCTGAAATCCAACCTAAAAATGGGGGTGGGTGGCAGGGCAGTTGAGATTCCCCAATACTGTCATTAAAGTCAACATATTCCTGACCAGATACTTGATCACACCTCATGTGTTTAAAAAATTAAGTATAGGGATTCGGTCTTCAGACTCTGCTTTCTCCCACCCTCTCCAAACTCACTTTCCTCCAATACTAGCAGATGGGTAATGAGACATGCATGATCCCTTTTGGTCAATCAGTATGTATAATGTAATTTATTCTGAACCTAATAATCATTATTTCTGTGGCTAAATAGAAGTCAAACCATGTTGCTACACGTAAGAGCAATAAACAAATACACAAATGCTTACCTCTTTTAAGCTTTCTTTGCAAAGAGGACAATATGGTGTGTGATCTAAACAACGCTCAAGACAGTTCTTACAGAATGAATGTCCACAAGGGGTTGTCACTGGCTCAAAAAACAACCTGAAATCAACCAGAATACATGTTAGTTTTCACCATAAGCTGTGCACTGGAAAAACTGAACCAATGATGTAACCGTAACACCAGCTTCTGTTTAGAAGAGGAAGGAGAGTTTGACAGGCACGAGAGGAGGGAAGGACCAGTGGTAAACGCCAGGTACAGCCTCCTGAACTGTTTAAAGTTCACCATCATCGGGGGTACCCTGCTTGGAGCTGTACGGACTGATATCACCACCATTCACAGGGGCTACTGCAGCCTCGAAACGGGGCTGGTCCAAACTGAGATGGGCAGTACTTCTAAAATACTTGCACCAGACTAGTGCAAGATTAACAATGTAAACTGTATTATTACTTATTCATTTGTTTTTGTACACTCATCACTTTAAAACTGGTTTGCTTATAAAGCGCCTTACTATATGAAATTCATTCAAAATAATCCAATGAATATTACCATTGAGTCCCAAAGAAAACTGATGCTCAAAACCAGATGTGATACTCAAACAATATGGAGAAACTAATTTTCCTTACATTCTAGTTATTTCCTGAAACACAATACTTTGGGAGTTCCCAGAAGTATTGTTAGATGTATAAGTACTTCAGAAATCGTCGGGGTCTGATCCCCTCACCTCAAGATGAAGCAGCCAAGGGTCAGAATCAAGGGACGTGGTTCAGAAATACCTGGTGTGGCCAGTTCCAGGTGCTTGACACACTGTTCCCTTGCCTCCACCACGATTTATATAAATGGAAAATGTTCTTTTCAAATTATCAGTCTTAGAATTACAAGCATTCATATAATGGAAATCCTTATCCAGTGTTACTTAAAAAGGATTTTGGAGTTAAGATACATAAACAAGATAGAATCACATACACACAATACATCATTGTATTCTTACCCAAATCTAAAACCATGGAGTCTCAGTAATAACATGTATAGCTTTTATAGTACAATTCCTCAGATACTTTCTATATTTTAGTCATTTGATTGTTGTAAGACTTAAATATAGCATGGTGGTAAAGAATCTGCCAGCCAGTGCAGGAGATATAAGAGATGCAGGAAGATGCCCTGTAGAAGGAAATGGAAACCCACTGCAGTATTCTCACCTGGAAAATTCCATGGCCAGAGGAACCTGGTGGGCTACAGTCCACAGGGTTGCAAAGAGTCAGACACGACTGAAAGACTGAGCACTTGAGCACGTGCATATACACACAAATCCTGACACCACTTTCTAAGTGAAAAGTCAAAGTTAGTTCCTCAGTCATGGTAAAGAAAGGGAATGGGCCCACCAGGGAAGCCCCTTCTAAGTAAGGAAAAGCTAAATAAGGTTCAGAGATTGTATTATTTGCCCAAGATGTGAAAGGAAAACCGAGGACTAAAATTCTTATCTTTTGATTTTTAATTCACTACTCTGTTACTTCACACTGCTTATGCTTAGAGTTCAGTTCAGTCGCGTCCAACTCTTTGCAACCCCATGGACTGCAGCACACCAGGCTTCCCTGTCCATCACCAACTCCCAGAGTTTACTCAAACTCATGTCCATCGAGTTGGTGATGCCATCCAAGCATCTCATCCTCTGTCGTCCCCTTCTCCTCCTGCCTTCAGTCTTTCCCAGCATCAGGGTCTTTTCCAAGGAGTCAGTTCTTCGCGGCAGGTGGCCAAAGTATTGGAGTTTGGGCTTCAGCATCAGTCCTTCCAATGAATATTCAGGACTGATTTCCTTTAGGTTAGACTAGTTTGATCTCCTTGCAGTCCAAGGAAGTCCAGTTCTTACAGAGTAGATTACCTTTATCTACTCATAAAATGACATACTTACCTCATGCAGAGAGAACACTCAAAATCTGAGACATCTATTAATTCTTCTGGGACATCACCGTAAGTTAATGAAAACGTACAGACTTCAGTGGGAATTTCTATTAAAACAAAGAGATGGGGTTATCTTTTTTAGGAAAAAATTTGGAAGCCATTCTGAAAAAATCAATGTGTTTTCTGTGAGTGTAGTGAAATTTTTACCTCCCTGTCTTTTCAGCTTATTTCTTCCATCTTCATTTACAATCACATCCTGGTCTAAAAGAGACAACTTTCTTTTCAGCAGAACACCTTTGCCTTGAATGCAGAGTGAGGGTTCCGAGGACACTCTTTTTAAACAGTCCTCTCTGGCAGGCATGTCTGTGGAATTGATAGCCTGTGCTGACCGAGCACGGTTTAGGCTTCCTTTGACAGGCTCTGAGGTGACCTCTGCTATTTCTTCATTCTACAAAAAAAATGCAACAAATAAGGGTAACTGACTGTATGTTTTTACTGTCCTTATTGCTCTTGCCAAGAACTAAACTGAAGTGAAACTGTGATGTCTTGAAAGCTTTATTTTATTGTTCATTTAAAACAAAACCAACTTTTAATTCTAAAACCCTGGCAAGAAAAGGATTTTTGCCAGTACTTAAGAGAGCCCTAGACATCAAGCTGACTTCTGTCATGATGAGGTTTAAGTAGTTATGCTAATATAGTTGTTTCTACTACAAGGAAAGTAAGATAAATACAATGTTCTGGTTTTTTCCAAGAGACAAACATTTCTGACATTCAGGTGATGTAACGTGATTAATGAGCAGATATTTCACATAAAAGTTTTTAGTGTAAAATAAAAGGTCACAAATGGGATCCTATTAAGGCAAGCCTTACTAAGTTGAAAGTACCTACATAGATTTTAGTATTAATATTTGAAACTAGGAAAGTGAAGATCTTGTGAAGAAAATGGAAACACTAAGCCTATGACCGTCTTCTCTCACCCCTTACCTGCTCTGGGCTCAGCTCACTGGCAGAGTGAGACTCTTCCATCACTGAAGGAAAACTGAAAGGTTTGTTTTTAATACATGGTAATGAACTCCAGGAAGAGTCCTTCAGGCCTTCTTTTAAGTTTTCAGGTGATAATAAATCACATAAAATCTGTAAGGAAGGTATCATAAAGAATAATGAAAAATATAAAATAGTTTATTAAGGATAATTTAGTTACTTAATATTTAAGAGGGCTTTTCTTGTGGCTCAGCTGGTAAAGAATCTGCCTGCAATGTGGGAATCCCTGGGTTGGGAAGATCCCCTGGAGAAGGGAAAGGCTACCCACTCCAATATTCTGGCCTAGAGAATTCCATGGACTGTATAGTCCATGGGGTCACAAGAAGTCGGACACGACTGAGTGACTTTCACTCGCCTCACTCACTCAATATTTAAGAATTTCTGGAAAATTTCATATGGAGTATAAACTATAAAAATATCCAATCACTTTGTTGTACACTTGAAACTAATAATATTGTAAGTCAGCTATACATCAACTAAAAAAAAGAAAACTTAGAGCTAATATTATTTTTAACGGGCAGGGAAGGAACAGGTTAAGTAAAAAAAAAAAACAAGGACTTCCATGTTGATTTTAAAAGTCCTGCCAAAACCAAGGTGTGCCTCCAAGGGGGTCAAACCGCATCAAAGAAATGGTTCAAAAGGAGGGCTCAGGGGTGATTAGACTGGTGGCCTGAGAAGGTGCCCAAGGTAAAGGTTTACATGTATATATAAGGTTTGTAGAAAGACGAGATCTTAAGAGAAGTGGAAGATATTTACCTCTGACCATCAGCAAGTCCCATCAGTCAATATAGTTAATGGTTCATCCCGATGTATATTCTAAGGCTGAACTTAGACTGTTTGTGTGAACTTGGACCTTTAACCACAGAACTAAAATTCCATGTGTTTACAGTGAATTTAGCTTCTCCCTGAACCAGTGACCTGTACGGTCAGTCACCACCCCCGGCGTTAACGGGGGCACCCCATGGCAGCCGGCCCAAACGGAGGCAGCTGCAGTATCTAAACTCTGGGTGCTTCTCTCAGAAACACCAAGGGGATTACGACAGAGGAACAGACTGGCTACAAGGAAATGAGAGGGATTCAAATTTGTTTGCTTGTCAAATAAGCTGTGTGTATATGTACAGCATATACACATTTCTTAAAGTCCCAATTTGGAAGTTTGGTTTTTCAGCTGTTCTATCTCTCAAGGCACAAAAATCAGAATTTTCCATAAATCTTTACAATGTAAATAAAAAGGAAATATACATGGTATTAATGAAAGTGTGTGCATCTGTAGGTGCTCAAGCAATAAACCATTTAATGAACAATCACTAAAGAATTTGGGTATGTTTTTACATTTCCCCTGATTAAAAAAAAAAAAGTATTAAACATACCCCCACCCTAGAAGACTGTTACTTGACTCCTAGGTATTTACTGAAGAGAGATAAAAACATGTTCACAAAATGACATGTAAAAGAATGTTTGTGGCATCAATTAGAAACAATCCAAATGAAAATCACCACTAACTGTGAATATCACAAACTGTGACATGTTCATACCACAGGATACTTGGTGAAAAAAGAAAAAACTGACTGGATGTGTCTCAAAAACATGTTGAGTGAAAAAAAGAGTATATACACTGTATGTGAAGGTTCAGAACAGGCAGAACTAGTCTGTGGCACTAGAGGTCTGAGCAGTAGCTCCCTCTGGAAGCACAGAGAGAGGGCATCTGCTGCAGAGGAGATGAGGGAGCTTTCCAGGGTGATCTGCAATAGTCTGTATCTTGACTGGGGTGTTGTTACATGAATGTATAATTTCTCAAAACTCACTGAACTATAAAATGCCTTTTATTACATGTAAATTATACCACAATTTACTCCAAAAAAAAAATATTTCAAGGCAGTAGGTATTTTGCATTCACCTGACCTTATTAACCAACAAATAATTACAGAAAAGTAAGGATACCCAGCAGCACGGAAAATGCAAAATTATAAGCCCTTATAAAGTCTGCAGTCTCACCAGGGAGATCACTCTAGCAAAGAGAACACAGCAAGAAAACACACAACAGTAAGCCGTGTTTTGTTAAATCAGTGGGCTGGAACATGCATGCAAACAAGCCTTATGGAGGATGTTGGCTTATTCATAAAGCATTTGGAATGCAAGAAAAATTCCAAAGTTCTCTTACTTTAAGGGACATAAGAATCTCCTGAAGTGCTTGTTAAATTATACTCTAATTCCAGAGATTCTAATTCCAAAGGTCTGTGGTGGGACCCAGGAAATCTTTGTGTTTACCATGCACTCAAGATGACTAACAAAAAGCCATGTTCTGAGAAACACTACAAACGCAATAAACAATGTGGCCTCTTTGGGGGACACTGAAGGGAACAACATGACTGGGCACTGAAATTGTATTAGGATAGATTTTCCTAAAACATTTTTCAGAGACTCTAGTCTTCCCAGATGTTCTGTGAGTAAATCTGGCAAAAGCTGAATGCTGTTGCATGCTAGCAAAGCAAAAACTCTCGAGAAGGGCTGAAGAAATCTGTTTGACTGGTTTAACCCAGTGTTTCCCAGAGTCATTTGATCAGAGAACCCCTTTTCCTTTTAATTAACATCTACCACTGAACAAACTCTGGAAAGTGATGTATGGAGTACTGAGAAAACTAAGGCGAAATAAACTGAGTGGGCAGTACTACTGGCAACCACGGAAGGCAAGCAAAGTTGAGACCTGAAATGAAAGGCAAAGGAAGCCAATAAAAATTCCTGAGCAGGAACATCATGACAACAGTATTTAATTAAGAATGACTGGTCTGGCTCCCATGGAACAGACTATTAGAGAACATCTAAATTTAACTAGGCAAAAGTAATCCATTTAACTCTCTCTGAAATGTTCTGATTTTGGTAAGAACTCAATATGCTAATAAGTATATTGAACCTGAAAACCCCTTGTCAAACTGCTACTAAATCTGACTTATGGACACCCCTTATGTTCTTACCCCAAGAGTCTAACTGGCATTTGTAAAAAGACCTGTGTTGTTGGGAAACTGGCTGGAAGTGTTACAGTTGGTAAACGGATTACCTTTTCTACTTCTAGCTTTGCAGGTGCGAAATCTTCATCAAGCGCTAAGCACTGAAGAAACAGTTGTAAGGCATCACCTAAAAAACCAGCATCGTGGAGGACTTTTCCTTTCCTGAAGTAGACCTTTAATAAAAGCACACATACCCAACTTTTATGGATGGAATTGTTTTTTGAAACATCAATATCACATAAGGTTAAAAAAAAGTTCTACTTGGAAATGTTCATTTTGAAACTCTGAATGACTCTCAGGAGCCCAAAGCATTTTAAAGGCACATTTACACCCTATCCGGGAGAGGCACCTATGATTATGAGGTCCAGAAAATGACTCCAAAGCCACATTTCTAATTATATCCTGTCAATGATAAGTCCAGAGGGTTCTTTCCTGTTTAATGGTTTTAAGAGCTTCCCTGGTGGCTCAGTTGGCAAAAGAGTTCTCCTGCAATGCAGGAGACCTGGGTTCGATCCTCGGGTTGGGAAGATCCCCTGGAGGAGGGCATGGCAACCCACTCCAGTATTCTTGCCTGGAGAATCCCACGGACAGAGAAGCCTGGTGGGCTACAGCCCATGGGGTCTCGCGAGAGTCAGACATGACAGCGACTAAACCACTGCTGCCACCAAAGCTGTCTGTACAAATCATTTTCCCTCGTATTCTTAACACTGATTTGACTTGTACCAACTGGTCATGTCATCATGAGATTCTGAATCATTTTATTAATTTATAAATTTTACAGCATCCTTACTATATAGTCCTTAAAGGCATAGCTTTGAATGCAGAAAAAAAAGTCACATTAAAAGATGACTTTTAACTTAAATAACATATATGGGAGATGGACTGATTTGCCTTGACAGTATTGGTAAAAAGGAGAATTTGTAAACCGATTATATAATATATACATGCTGCAGATCTTTTTTCAAAAGAGCATGGGCAAGGCCCCCATCTACCATATTAAACGACTGCCTCATCACCCAGTTCCCATCACAATGCCTCAGTCAACTCTTCAGCCACAGAACCTTTTCTCTCTCCATTAATAAACCTCCTCTACTGACAACCTATTTGGGTCCATCTCCACAATAGGGCCAGATGTATGTCTTTGAGGAAATGCTGTATATTAGAGTTTGTTTGTTTGTTTTTTCCTGTGTGTCGAATTCAAATTGTTCTCTAGTTAGGAAACAAACATTTCTTATAGTTTAAAAAACTGTCAGATGATATTCATCCACTCAAAATATTGACCTTAGACTTCTAGAACTATTCTATATATTTAAAAGAAATCGCCCAATCCATTTCGTTGTAACTTACAATCATAATTGAAATGCATATTCCCTACAGTTGAAATTCTTAAATGTATGCAAATGTAAAACAGTAATTTTACCTCAGGCCAATTTGGCAGTTGAAAGAGAACTGCATTTAAATCTTCTATAGCTGCTTTAAACTCTTGGAGACCAGCATACGATTCAGCTCTGTAGATTTTCAGAGTCAAGTCGCTGGGCTCTGAAATCAATGTTATGAAGGTTTGATTATTTTTAAAAGATTACTGTATAATCCACAGAAACATCATACTAGGGTAAGAACTGACTCCGCGATTCTAGTCAGTAACCACTGACGCAAAGGCAGTGAGCCAAGCACAGTACAGGTGCAACCCACTGGCATACTGACATTTCCCTAAGTTAGAGCAAATCCTCGGAGAAGGCAGTGGCACCCCACTCCAGTACTCTTGCCTGGAAAATCCCATGGGCGGAGCAGCCTGGTAGGCTGCAGTCCATGGGGTCGCAAGGAGTCAGACACGACTAAGTGACTTCACTTTCACTTTCATGCATTGGAGAAGGAAATGGCAACCCACTCCAGTGTTCTTGCCTGGAGAATCCCAGGGATGGCAGGGCCTGGTGGGCTGCCGTCTATGGGGTCGCACAGAGTCAGACACGACTGAAGCGACTTAGCAGCAGTAGCAGCAGCATAGCAAATCCTTATGGTTAGATTATTTTAGTGGAGGAAACTGATTTTTTTAAAAAACTGAAAAATTTTTGATAATATGATCACCCCTAAGAAACTGAATGTTTTCCTAACATAGGTAAAGATTTAGAAGATGTATCTTAGATGTTCAGAAGATTTGTCTTTTTGTGGTAAATCTTTTTTCATACCTGATTTTGAAATCTTTATAAATGACTACATGGTGTAACTACTGCACATGGAATTCCCATAGTTACAAAGACTGACCGAGGCACGATCTTAGGAGAGGACACGGTGGCCCTGTTTCTGGAGGAAATGGGTTGACAAGAGTCAGGTTTCTTAAGAGGGAAAATTTTTTAAATTCCTTCCGTTAATAAGAACAGGATTGGATGGCCCCAGAATGATTTAATTTCAAATATTTGAGGGTAAAAAGCTTTAAGTGATAATTTCACTATGCTGTCTCTACTTGAGAAACCAAACTAGTATCCAAAGGCACTAAAAATTTCAGACACTTAGTTGGTTCATTTATGATACTATAATCAATTACTACAGGTCATGTGGAATCTAGGAAAATGGTGCAGATGATCCTATTTTCGTACAGACTCGGACGCAGAGAATGGACATATGGACACCAGAGGGTAGAAAGGGAGGGTGGGACAGATTGAGAGGTCAGGATGGACATATATACACTGCCATGCGTGACACTGCTCATGGGAACCTGCCGAGCAGCACAGGGAACTCAGCTCGGTGCTCTGTAATGACCTGAGGGCTGGAGGCAGGCCCAAGAAGGAAAGGATTTTGTATACTTATAGCTGCTTCACTTCAGTGTACAGAAGAAACACACACTGTAGAACAATTATATTCCAATAAAAAAAGGTTAAAAAAAAATTACTACAGGTACATAGATTCTGAAACTGAAGTCTAAGCCAGAAATCAATTTTCAGTATCTACAGATGACATTAACTTCACTCTTCTTTTTAAAGCTATTATTCATCTTTAAAGGCTTCCAAAATGTATGCTTATAAAATAAAGTATTTGTTGTGAGAAGGGCATAAAGACCTTACCACCCACCGTCCTGGGCAAACAAAATAAAAACTATAATAAAACTCCTTAATAGCTTCCTTTACTCTAGTTTTTAAATGATTGCTTGCTTCTTTACAGATAACTCTCGATTTAGCAATTAGGCCTTTTCCAGTTGCTGGTACTTGAGCACTCAAACTGTTACCTCAAATTTATACCAATGAAAAAATTTTAAGAATAAAATTAGTATTTCATGAAAATATTTCTTACTTCCTAAGCAGAAAAAGACATGTCTGGAACATTTCATCTTTTGTTTCTTAAAGCAATATAATTGTAAATCATTATCCAAACAAAAACTCATAGAAACTGAAAGCTCCATGTGATTAATCAATCAAGAATGAGGAGTCTGAGCACCAAGCTAGATAGATGCTAGAGGGGTTTCAAAGATGTTACCTTCTCCTTGTCTCTGAGGAGCTTACAGTCACATTAGGAAATCCTATTTTCTTGTGAAATGGCATCATGTGGTCCTGACTGGACAAGCACAACCGGATTCCGGGAAACAGGGAGCAGCGGGTGCCCAGCCGGTCCAAGGAGTGGTCACCACAGCAGCATCCAGCTCCCTGAACTGGAGAGGATGGGGACCATGTCGGGCACAGCTGGGGTCCTGCAAACAGCACCCCTGGGACCCCCCTGTGCTCCGGCACCTCCAGAGAGAGGGGCTTCAGTCACAACAAGCAGCCCCCTCCACACTGGGATCCCTTACTGGACTGTTTTTCTTCTCACGTGTTTCCTTTTACAGCAGGTCCCCCCACACAACCCTGGAGGCAGTGCCCACGGGGACCTCATGAGTACCGTACCCTCTGATCAAGGTCCTTACCGCTTGGCGCTGCCCTTTACGCAGCTTCCCCAAGGCAGCGCTGCGGGAAGGGGCTGGGGAGACCTCTGTCTTTACAACGCCGGGTCAGTCCACCACGCTTCTCCCCTCCGAGGGATGCAAACAAGGAGCTCAAGCTACCCAGGCTCCCTGGAAAGCTGTGTCTACTGGGATGAGAAGTGTGGTGGACCCATGAAGGAGAGGACAGGAGGGTCAGATCTTAAAACTCTTGTTTCCCGAATCCTTGTAGGTTCTGTTCTTACTGAGCATTTCACATGCCAATGGAATGGTGATTCTGACTGACTGTTGGGGAGCGGGGAGCCTCATCAGTTGCGTTCAAACTCCCACAAGAGTATTAAAGAGATTAGGGCCACTCCACTTGTTTCCTTCAAGTCCTTCCTAATTCAAAAAAAAAAAAACCCAACCAACCAATGCATGACTGAGGGTCTCTGAATAGTATGAGGATACAGAACATCTGCCCTCTGTGTCCGCTTGTGGGAAAGGCAACTGCGAAAAAAATGCCATCAGCCAGCCTGTGTCATTACAGGCGACAGATATTCATGATCTGCTCCGTTCCGGGCCCCAGGACCCTGGGATGAACTGACCACCTCACTGCACGAGCCACCAGGGAGGGCCCGCCCCTCAGGCCACGGCTGCAGGCATGCAGTGCCTGGTGCACCACAGACTCGGTGTGTTGAAAAAGTGCAGAAATATAAAGATGTGTCAGGGCCGAGTGTCCTGGGCAGGATTTAATTCCTACCTCTTTTTTTCACCCTACCTCCAGCTGCATCAGATTTCCAACAGCCAGCTGTGCTTTTCCTCAGGCTCAGTCACTTTCCACACCTCCAGCACCCCCAAAAGGATATGTGTGCTGTATTCTGTTAGTAACACTGTCCAAATCAAACCTTTACCACAGTCAGCTTTACCTCCTCTAGTATTTCCCTAATCCATCCCTGGTCTTTTCCAATCCAATTGCTAATAACAACATTTTGAAAGCCAAAATTAAGCTAAGACTACTGTAACAGCCTGCTAACTGCACACCGTGCCTTCAGTTTTACCTATACCCTCACCACCCACGGATGTCGTTATTTAGCACAACATCCACGTTCCTGCGTGCCTGGATCCTACCCATCTCTCCAGCCTTATCTCCCATCAATATGAAATGTCCCAGTGAGTCCCAACAGGACCTAGCTACTCAGTCAGCCCCATGCACGCCTTTTCCTACTTCATGCCTCCTTCCTTTTCACAGAGCTTCCTCCTTGTGAGACCATCCCTACGCAACTCCCCTCTGTCTGGACAACTTTTTCTGATCCAGTAAGACTCAGCTCACCAAGCTCTTCTCCAAGGTGCTTTCCTTTGCATCTACTGCCACGTGGCATTCCAGAAGGATTCAGAGCCTGGAAGCCAGACAGCTTGGCTTCAACTTCTGCTCCTCTACTCACTCACTGTGAATTGGGGCAAATTACCTCTGTACCTCAGTTTCCTCAGCTATAAAATCTGAGTTTTTTTCCACCTATGGTCAATTAATCTACAACAAAGGAGGCAAGACTATACAGTGGAGAAAAGAGTGTCTCTTTAATAAACACTGCTGGGAAAACTGGACAGCTACATGTTAAAAATGAAACCAGAACACCACACATAAAAATAAGCTGAGAATGGATTAAAGGCCTGAATGTAAAGCTTCATAGACAAGCAAAAGCTAAGAGAATTCAGCACCACCAAACCAGCTGTACAACAAATGTTAAAGGAACTTCTGTAGACGGGAAACACAAGAGAAGGAAAAAACCCACGAACATACATATTGATAATTACCTTGAATGTAAATGGATTAAATGCTCCAACCAAAAGACAAGGGCTAGCTGAACAGATACAAACACAAGACCCATATATATGCTGTATACAAGAGATCCACGTTAGACCTAGGGACACATACAGACTGAAAGTGCAGGTATGGAAAAAGATATTCCATGCAAATGGGAATCAAAAGCAATACTCATATCAAACAGACTTTAAAATAAAGACTGTTACAAGAGATAAGAAAGGACACTACAGAATGATCAAGGGATCAATTCAAGAAGAAGATACAACAATTATAAATACTTATGCATCCAACATAGGAGCACCTCAATACATAAGGTAAGTGCTAACAGCCATAAAAGGGGTAGTCGACAGTAGCACAATAATGTGGGACTTTAACACCCCACTTACACCAATGGACAGATCATCCAGACAGAAAATAAATACAGAAACACAAACTTTAAATGACACAACAGACCAGATAGACTTAATTGCTATTTATAGGACATTCTGGGGCTTCCCTGGTGGCTCAGACAGTAAAGAATCTGCCTGCAATGTGGGAGATCTGGGTTCGATCCCTGGGTTGGAAAGATGCCCTGGAGGAGGGCATGGCAACCCACTCCAGTATTCTTGCCTGGAGAATCCGCATGGACAGAGAAGCCTGGCGGGCTAAAGTCCATGGGATCGCAAAGACTCAGACACGACTGAGAGACTAAGCACAGCACAGGACATTCTACCCGAAAGCAGTAGAATATACATTCTTCTCAAGTGCACACAGAACACTCCAGGACAGATCACATCTTGGGTCACAAATCAGGACAAAAAAAATTTAAGAAAACTGAAATAGTGTCAAGCATCTTTTCCAACCACAAAGTTATGAGATTAGAAATCAATTACAGGGAAAAAAATGAGAAATTACATCTGACACTGCAGAAGAACTGTAAAAAAAAACCCCACAAATACAGAGGCTAAATAGCGTGCTGCCAATAACTGAGAGATCACTAAAGAAATCAAAGAAAAAAAAAATACACAGAAACAAATGACAAAGAAAACACAAGGGGGTTTTTCTGGTGGCTCAGTGGTAAAGAATGCACCTGCCAACACAGGAGACATGAGTCTGATCCCTGGTCTGGGATCCCACATGCCCTGCAGCAACTAAGCCAGTGCACCGCAACTACTCAGCCTGTGCTCTTGAGCCTGTGCTCCATAACCAGAGAAGTAATCACAGTTAGAAGCCTGTGCGCTGCAACTAAAGAGCAGGCCCCACTCCCTGCAACTAGAGAAAAAGCCTGCGCAGCAATGAAGTCCCAGCACAACCAAAAAAAAAAAAAAAAAACCCACGATGATCCACAACTTATGGGACGCAGCAAAAACAGTTCAAACAATTCTAACAATCTCACCTTAAGAAACAAGAAAAATCTCAAATAGTCTAAACTTACATCTAATGCAACCAGAGAAGGAAGGACAAAGAAAACCCCAAGTCAGCAGGAAATAAATCATAAAGATCAGAGCAGAAACAGAAAAGAGGAAAATAATAGCGATCGATAAAACTAAATGTTGGTTATTTGAGAAGATAAAATTGATAAACCTTTAGCTTTAGCCAGATTCAAAGAAAAAAAGGGAGAGTACTCAAATAATAAAATGAAAAATGAGAAATAACACCTGACACTACAGAAATACAATGATCATAACAGACAACTACTACAAGCATCTATATGCCAATAAAATGGGACAACCTGGGAGAAATGGACAAATTCTTAAAAAGATACAACTTTCCAAAACTGAATGAGGAAGAATTTGAAACTATAAACAGAATAATCACAGGTAACGAAATTGAAACTGTAATTAAAAATCTTCCAACAAACAAAGTCCAGGACCAGACAGTTTCACAGACCAATTCTATCATTTATTTAGGGAAATAACACCAATCCTGCTCAAACTCGTCCAAAAAACTGCAGAGGGAATTTGTTCCATGAGGCCACAATCACCCTGATAACAAAACCAGACAAAGATATCACAAAAAAGAAAATTACAGACCAGTATCACTGATGAACATAAATGCAGAAATCCTCAACAAAACACTAGCAAACAGAATCCACCAATACATTAATCAAACACCAAGATCAAGTGGGATTTATCCCATGAATGCAAAGATTCTTCAAAATATACACATCAATATGATACTCCGTATTAACAAATTAAAGAATAAAAAAAATATGATCATCTCAATAGACGCAGGAAAAACTTCTGACAAAATTCAACATCCATTTATGATAAAAACTTTCCAGAAAAGTGGGCACAGAGGCAAGAGACATCAACATGATGAAGGCCACGTACGACAAACCACAGCAAACATCATTCTCAATGGTGAAAACTAAAAGCATTTCCTCTATGATCAGGAACGAGACAAGAATGTCCGCTTTCACCATTTTTATTCAGCATAGTTTTAGAAGTCCTAGCCGTGGCAATCAGAGAAAAAGCAAGAAAGGGAGTACAAACTGGAAAAGAAGAAGTAAAACTGTCACTGTCCGCAAATCCCACCATACTATACATAGAAAACCCTAAAGATGCCACTAAAGAAATACTAGAGCTAATCAATGAATTGGGTAAAGCTGCAGGATACAACATTAATGCACAGAAATCTCCTGCATTCCTATACACTAATAACAAAAGATCTGAAAGAGAAATTAAACAATCACACTTACCATCAAAACAAAAAGAATAAAATACCCAGGAATAAACCTACCTAGAGAGACAAAAGGCCTGTACTCAGAAAACTATAAAACACTGATGACAAAAGATGACACAAACAGATGGAGAAATATGCCATGTTCCTGGACTAGAAGACTCAATATTGTGAAAATGATTATACAAAGCAATCTATAGATTCAATGCAATCCATCCCCAAAGCAATCTACAGATTCAATGCAATCCCTATCAAATTCCCAATGGAATTCTTTACAGATTTAGAACAAAAAAATTTACGATTTGTATGAAAATATAAAAGACCTCAAATAGCCAAAGCAATCCTGAGAAAGGAAAATGGAGAGACATCAAAAGCAGAGACGTCATTTTGCTGCAGAGTCAAAGCTATGGTTTTTCCAGTAGTTGTGTACCAATACAAGAGCTGGACCATAAAAAAGTCTGAGTGCCAAAGAACTGATGCTTTCAAACTGTGGTGTTGGAGAAGACTCTTGAAAGTCCCTTGGACTGTAAGATCAAACCAGTCAATCCTAAAGGAAATCAACTCTCAATATTCATTGGAAGGACTGATGCTGAAGCTCCAATCCTTTGGCCACCTGATGCAAAGAGCCAACTCACTGGAAAAGACCCTAATGCTGGGAAAGATTGAGGGCAGGAGGAGAAGGGGGTGACAGAGGATGAGATGGTTGGATGGCCTCACTGACCCAATGTACATGAGTTTGAGCAAACACTGGGAGGTAGTGAAGGACAGGGAAGCCAGGGTGTGCTACAGTCCATGGAGTCACAAAAAGTTGACTGAGTGACTGAAAAACAAGAACAACAACATGCAGCTCAATATCAAAACATCAGCCCAATCAAAAATGGCTGGAAGACTTAGACATCTTTCCAAAAAGACATACAGATGGGCAAAAGGCACATGAAAAGACACTCAACATCACCAAATATTAGACAAATGCAAATCAAAACTACAATAAAGTATCAGTTCATACCAGTGAGAATGGCCATCATCAAAAAACCTACAAACACTGATTAGCTCTAGTAATTCCATTCACCATTAAAAAGAAAAAATAAAATATTTAGGAATATACCTACCTAAAGAAACAAAAGACCTATATATAGAAAACTATAAAACACTGGTGAAAGAAATCAAAGAGGACACAAATAGATGGAGAAATATACCATGTTCATGGATCGGAAGAATCAATATAGTGAAAATGAGTATACTACCCAAAGCAATCTATAGATTCAATGCAATCCCTATCAAGCTACCAATGGTATTTTTCACAGAGCTAGAACAAATAATTTCACAATTTGTATGGAAATACAAAAAACCTCGAATAGCCAAAGCAATCTTGAGAAAGAAGAATGAAACTGGAGGAATCAACCTGCCTGACTTCAGTCTCTACTACGAAGCCACAGTCATCAAGACAGTATGGTACTGGCACAAAGACAGAAATGTAAATCAATGGAACAAAGTAGAAAGCCCAGAGATAAATCCACACACCTATGGACACCTTATCTTTGACAAAGGAGGCAAGAATATACAATGGAGAAAAGACAATCTCTTTAACAAGTGGTGCTGGGAAAACTGGTCAACTACTTGTAAAAGAATGAACTAGAACACTTTCTAACACCATACACAAAAATAAACTCAAAATGGATTAAAGATCTCAACGTAAGACCAGAAACTATAAAACTCCTAGACGAAAACACAGGCAAAACATTCTCCAACATAAACCACAGCAGGATCCTCTATGACCCACCTCCCAGAATACTGGAAATAAAAGCAAAAATAAATAAATGGGACCTAATTAAAAGCTTCTGCACAACAAAGGAAACTATAAGCAAGGTGAAAAGACAGCCTTCAGAATGAGGGAAAATAACAGCAAACAAAGCAACGGACAAAGAATTAATCTCAAAAATATACCAGCAACTTCTGCAGCTCAATTCCAGGAAAATAAACGACCCAATCAAAAAGCGGGCCAAAGAACTAAACAGACATTTCTCCAAAGAAGACATACAGATGGCTAACAAACACATGAAAAGTTGCTCAACATCACTCATTATAAGAGAAATGCAAATCAAAACTACAATGAGGTACCATCTCACGCCAGTCAGAATGGCTGCGATCCAAAAGTCTACAAGCAATAAATGCTGGAGAGGGTGTGGAGAAAAGGGAACCCTCTTACACTGTTGGTGGGAATGCAAACTAGTACAGCCACTATGGAGAACAGTGCAGAGATTTGTTAAAAAACTGGAAATAGAACTGCCATACGACCCAGCAATCCCACTGCTGGGCATACACACCGAGGAAACCAGAACGGAAAGAGACATGTGTACCCCAGTGTTCATCACAGCACTGTTTATAATAGCCAGGACATGGAAGCATCCTAGATGTCCATCAGCAGATGAATGGATAAGAAAGCTCTGGTACATATACACAATGGAGTATTACTCTGACATTAAAAAAAATACATTTGAATCAGTTCTAATAAGGTGGATGAAACTGAAGCCTATTATACAGAGTGAAGTAAGCCATAAAGAAAAACACCAATACAGTATACTAACGCATATATATGGAATTTAGAAGACGGTAACGATAACCCTGTATGCGAGACAGCAAAAGAAACACAGATGTATAGAACAGTCTTTTGGACTCTGTGGGAGAGGGCGAGGGTGGGATGATTTGGCAGAATAGTGTTGAAACATGTAAATTATCATATGTGAAACGAATCGCCAGTCCAGGTTCGATGCATGATACAGGGTGCTTGGGGCTGGTGCACTGGGATGACCCAGAGGGATGGGATGGGGAGGAAGGCGGGAGGGGGGTTCAGGATGGGGAACACGTGTACACCCGTGGTGTACATCATGTCAATGTATGGCAAAACCAATACAATATTGTAAAGTAAAAAAAAAAAAATCTACAAACAATAAATGCTAGAGAGGGTGTGGAGAATAAGGAACCTTCTTGCTCTGTTGGTGAGAGTGTAAACTGATATAGCCACGGTAGAGAATTAATTGTATGGAGGTTCTTTAAAAAACTAAAACTAGAATTACCTGGTCAACCACTTGTAAAAGAATGAAACTAGAACACTTTCTAACACCATATACAAAAATAAACTCAAAATGGATTAAAGATCTCAACGTAAGACCAGAAACTATAAAACTCCTAGAGGAGAACATAGGCAAAACACTCTCTGACATACATCACAGCAGGATCCTCTATGACCCACCTCCCAGAATATTGGAAATAAAAGCAAAAATAAACAAATGGGACCTAATTAAACTTAAAAGCTTCTGCGCATCAAAGAAAAAAAAAAAAAACTAAAACTAGAATTACCATATGACCCAGCAATCCCATTTCTGGGCATATACCCTGGGAAAACTGTAAGTCAAAACGACACATGTACCCCAACGTTCAGTGCAACAGTATTTACCATAGCCAGGACATGGAAGCAAAGCAAATGCCCAAGACAGATGACCCAACGTTCAGTGCAACAGTACTTACAATAGCCAAGACATGGAAGCAAAGCAAATGCCCAAGACAGATGAATGGATAAAGAAGATATGGTACATATATACAACAGAATATTACTCAGCCATGAAAAGGAATGGAACTGGGTCACTGGTAGAGGTGTTGATGGACGTAGAGTCTGTCATACAGAGTGAAGTCAGAAAGAGAAAAACAAGTATCATGTATTAACGCATACATGTGGAATCTAGAAAAATGGTACAGATGAACCTATATCCAGGGCAGGAATAGAGATGGAGTCATAGATCATGGACACAGGGACATAGAGGAGAAAGGAGAGAGAGAGATGAGTTGGGAGATTCATTTTATTGTACAGCAGAAACTAATCTAACACTGTAAAGGAATTATACTCCAATTTTAAAAGAAAAGACTTAAATGTAAGACCTGGTATTAGAAAATTCTCTCAAGAAAACATGGGGAGAAAATACTCTGACATAAATCTGAGCAATACCTTTGTAGATCTGCCTCCCAGAGTAATGGAAATAAAACGAAAAATAAATGAGACCTAGTCAAACTCAAAAACTTTTGCACAGTAAAGGAAACCATAAAACAAAAAGACAACCCACCGAATGGGGCTTCCCCGGTGGTTCAGTGGTTAAGAATCCACCTGACAATGCAGAAGACTCAGGTTCAATCTCGGGGTCGGGAAGATCCCCTGGACAGAGGAGCCTGGTGGGCTACAGTCCATAGGGTTGCATACAGCTGGACACGACTGAGAACCAAATCACCACCACCACCACGTTTGAAACAGATAACCAATAAGGACCTACTGTATAGCACAGAGAACTCTGCTCAATATTCTGTAATAAGCTAAATGGAAAAGAATTTAAGAATAATACATGTATATATATAACTGAATCACTTTGCTATATACCTGAAACTAACACACTGTTAACCTAACTCCAATAATATTCAGAGGATAATTGCTTTAGAATGTTGTGTTGGTTTCTGCTGTACAATGAAGTAAATCAGCTGAAGGTATGCGTATACTGCCTCCCTCTTGGACCTCCCTCCTCCCACCATCCCACCCCTCTGCTGCTGCTGCTAAGTCACTTCAGTCGTGTCCGACTCTGTGTGACCCCAGAGACCGCAGCCCACCAGGCTCCGCCGTCCCTGGGATTCTCCAGGCAAGAACACTGGAGTGGGTTGCCATTTCCTTCTCCACCCACCCCTCTAGGTCATCACAAAGCATATGAATTGAATTTCCTGGCTATACAGCTGCTTCCTGCTAGTTCTCTCTTTTACATACGGTAGTATGCATTTGTCAATGCTACTCTCTCAATTCGTCCCACCCTCTCCTTCCCCCACCCCAGTGTCCACAGGTCCGTTCTCGATGCCTGTGTCTCTATTTCTGCCCCGTAAACAGGTTCATCGGTACTATTTTTTCTAGATTCCATGTATATGGGTTAATATACAGTATTTGTTTTTCTGACTTACTTCACTCTGTATAACAGGCTCTAGGTTCATCCACCTCACTACAACTGACTCAAATTCGTTCCTTTTTATGGCTGATAAAATAAAAATTAAAAAAAAAAAAAACAAAAACCTACCCCCAAGGGAAGAACTGAACTAATTTTAAATAGACTTTTTAAATGCAAAAATATATACAAAGGAGCAAAGGGTAAGAATTTTAAATATGTGAGATGATAATTTTTTTCAGTTAATACAGTTATTTGGTAACAATAAAAACTATAAACTGTTCTAAATGATCTACAGCCTTCAGAACAATCCTATATGGGTCTAACATTGTTTGCATTTTTATAAAGAAACCGAGTACAGAGAGTTTAAGTATCTTGCCCAAGACCAAACAGCTCCTAAGTGAAGGATTCTAGATGCTCCCTCTAGCCACCTGGATCCAGAGTTCCTGCTGTTCACCTCTACTAATAGCAGGGCTCACAGGGCTACTCAAGACAGAAGTAACATGTGCACAGTACTTACAACAGCGCTTGGTAAATTATAAGCTCTATTTAAGTGTTTGCTATTATGATTGCGTTCCATCACTGTATGTGCGTAGCATATATTTAATTATTAAAAAAAAACCTGTTTTTGAGCTACCTCCATTATTTACTGTCTCTGTATCCTCTATTCCGGCTTTGATAAATGTCTGCTGAAGCAAGGGAAATTCATTAAAATCTGTCCCCTTGGGCTCGTCAATCCTTGCCCTCATTCCCTCTTCTCTTCAACATGGTCTATCGTGAGTACTTAGGTCAATAAAACAACTGAAATAAAATTCTGTTACACATCTGATGAAACTAGCTTTAAGTGGTCCAAGGTACCTCATGGGCTGTGGGAAGAGAGTTCTCCAAAGTGGAGACTTCTCAAAGAAATCGGTTTTCCAGGAGGTGATGGGTAGTAAGAGGTGTGTATACATCATTTATCTTCAAGAAACTTGTTTTGAATAACAAGTGCTATAAAATATTTACCTATAAACTTTGAAAAATACAGAAAATTAAGAACCAAGATCCTTTTCCTACCACAAAGCAATTCATTAAAATCTGTTGTCTTAAGCTCCTCAATTCATGCTCTCATGAACTAAGAAATAACCAGTGTTGGCATATAACCTGTACTTTTTTATCTGTGTGGGTAGATTACATTTTTAATGTATAGTTTTATAAAATGTACCATATATACTGTGTATAATCTGCTCTTTTTATCAATGTGATTATATCCACAAGATACTTAATGGTTGCAAAGTATTCCATTATATATACCATCTATGTAAAATTCCCTATTACTTCTAATTTTTGCTACTATAAAAAGTACTGCAATGAACACTTACCTATAAGCTTTTACATATCAGTTTATTTCCTTATTTTCTAGAAAGTTGAGTGTGTAGAAAGCTATGTAGATATATTATACAAAGTCTTCAATATATTCTGCTCACCCTCCTTTTATAAAAATGTTACACTCCCAGAAGCTGTGTATTTTTGTTTTCTAAGAAAACAGGAATGAAGAAGGATGTGCGCTCATCTCCTCCTGTGAGAACACCAAAATCACAACTAGCTGTTGAACAACCATCGACAGGAGGACGCTGGAACCTACCAAAAAAGACACCCCACATTCAAAGACAAAGAAGCAGCCACAGCAAGACAGTGGGAGGGGCACAATCACGATAAAATCAAATCCCATACCCGCCGGGTGAGTGACCCACAGACTGGAGAACCGTAAGAACTGTAATACCAAAGAAGTGCTCCTGCTGTTGTGAAGGTCTGGAACCCCACGTCAGGCTTCTCAGCCTGGGGACCAGACAAAAGGACTGGGAATCCCCAGGGAATCTGACCTTGAAGGCCAGCAGGATTTGATTACAAGACTTCCACAGGACTGGGGGAAACAGAGACTCCAGTCTTGGAGGGCACAACAAAACCACGCGCACACGAAGACCCAGAGGAAAAGAGTAGTAACTCCATGGGAGACTGAACCAAAACCACCTGCTGGTGTTAGGGTCTCCTGTCGAGGTGTGGGTCGGCAGGGACCAAGCACAGGGACGGGACACTGGGAGCAGCAGGCTGGGAAGGTCCCCCTTGGTGTAAACCCTCTTGAAAGTGGCCAGCAACCCTACCATAGAGCTGAGGGCTGGGTGGCCTCAGGCCAAATAACTACCAGGGAGGGAGCGGAAAACCCACTCATCAGCAGACAACTGGATTAAAGCTTCAATAAGCAAGGGCATCCCCACCAGAGCAAGACCCAGTTTTCCCCACCACCAGGAAGCTTACACAAGCCTCTTAGCCTCCTCCATCAGAGGGCAGGCAGAAGAAGCAAGTAGAACCACAATCCCACAGCGAGTAAAACAAACCGCATTTCAGAAAGTTAAGGACTTGCTTGGTGGCTCAGATGGTAAAGAATCTGCCTGCAATGCAGGGAGACCCGGGTTTGATCCCTGGGTCGGGAAGATCCCCTGGAGATGGGAATGGTAACCACTCCAGTATTCTTGCCTGGTGAATTCCATGGAGAGAGGAGCCTGGGGCCTGGCAGGCTACTATCTAAGGGATACAAAGAGTCGGACACGACTGAGAGACTAACACACAACCAGCATGAAAAAGCAGAAAGTTACGTCCTAGATGAAGGGACAAGATAAAACCCCAGGAAAACAACTAAAACATAGTAGAGACAGGCAACCTTCCAGAAAAAGAATTCAGAATGACAGTGAAGATGATTCGGGATCTTGGAAAAAGAATGGCAACAAAGATTGAGAAGATGCAAAAAATGTGTACCAAAGACCTAGAAGAACTAAAGAACAAACAAACAGATGAGTAGTACACTAGAAGGAATTCATAGCAGAATAACTGAGGCAGAAGAATGGATAAATGAGCCGGAGGACAGAATGGTGGAAATCACTGCCACAGAACAGAATACAGAAAAAAGAATGAAAAGAAATGAAGACAGCCTAAGGGATCTCTGGGACAACATTAATCAGACCAACATTTGCATTCCAGGGGTCCCAAAAGGAGAAAAGAAAAGACCTGAGAAAATATTTTAAGAGATAATAGCTGAAAACTTTCCTAACATGGAAAAGCAAATAGTCAACCAAGTCCAGGAAGCACAGAGAGTCCCAGGAAGGATAAACCCAAGGAGGAACACACCAAGACATATAGCAAATCAAACTGACAAAAATTAAAGACAAAGATAAAATACTGAAAGCGACAAGGGAAAAACGACAAATAACATACAAGGGAAAAACGACAAATAACATACAAGGGAACGCCCATCAGGCTATCAGCTGATTTCTCAACAGAAACTCTATAATCCACAAGGGAATGGCATGATATACTTAGAGTGAAATATAAGAACCAACAACCAAGAATACTCTACCCAGTAAGACTCTCCTTCAGATCTGATGGAGAAATGAAAAGCTTTCCAGACAAGCAAAAGAGAATTCAGCACCACCAAACCAGCTTCACAACAAATGCTACAGGAACTTCTCTAGGCAGGAAACAAGAGAAGGAAAAGACCTACCTACAGAAAATAACACCCCACCCCAAATTAAGAAAACAGTAATAGGATCATACATATTGATAATCACCTTAAATGTAAATGAATTAAAAGGACCAACCAAAAGAGATAGACTGGATGAGCAGATGAAAACACATGGAAAACATGTGCACTTCCACTTAACACATCACTCTGCTTGACCCCCCCCAAAATTGTATGTATTTATTTCATAGTTAGGTTAATCATGTTTTCATTATGGATTGCAATTGTAATTATCTTTTATTTTTTGTCTGGCTATTGATTGTGAGAACTGATAAACATCTTTTACTACTGTGATTATGTAACTATTACCCACTTAATACCACCGTATCATGATTGGTCACCAGAAAAATAGAATTCTGTATCACCAAAACTACCACTTAATAGGAAAACCTGTAATCACTTTTTAAAATCCAGATGCATATCATAATTATCATGGGATTTTTTGGGGGGAAAAAATGCCCAGATATTGCTTTTTCTTTTTTGCCAGAGCTCCAGATATGTTTCTAACGAGCTGCCGCTGCTGCTAAGTTGCTTCAGTTGTGTCCGACTCTGTGCGACTCTAGAGAGGGCAGCCCACCAGGCTCCCCCGTCCCTGGGATTCTCCAGGCAAGAACACTGGAGTGGGCTGCCATTTCCTTCTCTAATGCATGAAAGTGAAAAGTGAAAGGGAAGTCGCTTAGTTGTGTCTGACTCTTAGCAACCCCATGGACTGCAGCCTACCAGGCTCCTCTGTCCATGGGATTTTCCAGGCAAGAGTACTGGAGTTGGGTGCCTTCTCCTTCTAACGAGCAGCCATGTTTAAAAACAACTGGACTACATGAGGAGCTTTTACTTTTATTTAGTTTGTTTCACTTTTTCTATTTCATATTCAGTGTCCCATTTCATTTACTTTATAATTTCCAATTTCTCTATCTCTCTCTCTTTTTTTGATGTTCTTTCTCAAGCACAGTAGAAAAGCTTTACTATACATATATATAAATAATATGTATAACATATTTTAGAAAATGAATTTTTGCCTAATTAAAAATTTTTGACATTTTGATTACATTTGTTCAACTTATTATGAATAGAATGCTAGATTTCTAATTTTAAAAAATATATATGCAACAAGCAACAAAGGTTTACTGCATAGCACAGGGAACTACAGTCAGTATCTTGTAATGGAAAATTAAAAAATAATATGGGTATATGTATAACTGAATCACACACCAAGAATTCTACTTTTTGAAATTTAGTAATGTTTATCTTCTTGTCAGTTTTTCTAAATCTCCTATGGACATCTAATAACAACATATGAGACACAAAATGTTAAATATATCTGTGTAGGATATAAGATTATATACATTAATTAAACATAAATCTATTACAGTCAAGTTATTAACGATATCATTCAAGATGCTCTGATTCTTATTTTTTCTGCACTTCATAAAATATTCTTAGAGAATAGTATGTCTCATTATGATTATATATTTTTTCTTTTCCCTTATATTTCTTCTGATGTATTTGTTTCTTTGTGTCTAATGGTTTACAATGTCTATCTTCTTTGTGAACTTTTTATCATTAAAAAATATTCATCTTTGTTTCATTTAAAATAAATTAATTTAAAAATACAAATGAAAAACAGCATCATTATTTTAGTGTGCCTTTTCTGAGTTTGACCTTAAAACTATTTATTGGCTATTTGAATTACTTACGTGTAAGTATAAAAATTCCCTGTTCATTTCCTTTTTATCATTCCTCTTGAGTGTCTTTTCTTTTTATATTTATATGTTCAGCTAGTTTAAGAATTCCAATGGTTAACTGAAATACCAAATTTTTTCCATAGAACTTGGTTATCACAGTTAAACTAAGAGCTGCTGACAAGTTATTAGCGATTAATAAAGTCCAGGAATAGTAGTTTGGCATACTAATTAAGATCATAATCACTGGGTTCTGATTCACTTTTGACCATTTATTTAACTCTTTGAACCTCTGTCTCCTCACCTATAAAATGCTCTAGGTACCTACATCTTAAGACTGTTGAGGGGAAGTCCCTGGTAGTTCAGAGGCTAAGACTCTGCTCTCCCCATGAAGGAGGCACGGGTTTGATTCCTGGTCAGGGAACTAGATCCAGTCTGCCACAACTAAAGATCAAAGATCCTATGTGTGGCCACTAAGACCCAGCACAGACAAATAAATATTTTTTTTTTTAAAGGGATGAATGTTAACAGTTAACACAAGGCCTGGCACATAAGCGCTCAATAAATAACAATTACTGTTAAAATACAAAATATTTCAAAACAAGTTGATAAATAAATGAAATCAGTTCTTAATACAAGGTATTAGAAGAGTATTTTCTACATCTTTTACTCAAATAATCCTTAGCCAGGTAAGAAATATCTTTGGGCTTCCCTGATGGCTCAGAGGATAAAGAATCGGCACACAATGCCTGAGACCTGGGTTTGATACCTGTGTCAGGGACATCCCCTGAAGAAGGAAATGGCTACCCACTCCAGTATTCTTACTTGGAGAATTCCATGGACAGAGGAAATATCTTTAGGGATTAGTAATGCAGGTTGGACAAAAGGAGGGGAAGAAAAACGAATGATCCTATTCTATTAATACCACAAGGGAAAAAAAAAAAAAAACTGAACAGAATCTTCTGCTTAGCATTTTAGAGTTCTCTTAAATCATTCACCTTCTATAGTAAAATATAATAACAATTTCAAAAAATATCTTTATAATGCAAGAGGCAGTAGTTAAAGTCGCTCAGTAGTGTCTGAATTTTTGCGACCCCATGGACTATACCGTCCATGAAATTCTCTAGGCCAGAATACTGGAATGGGTAGCCTTTCCCTTTTCCAGGGGATCTTCCCAACCCAGGGATCGAACCCAGGTCTCCCACATTGCGGGCAGATTCTTTACCAGCTGGACCACAAGGGAAGCCCAAGAATATTGGAGTAGGTAGCTTATTCCTTCTCCAACAGATCTTCCCAACCCAGGAATCGAACCTGGGTCTCCTGCATTGCAGGCAGATTCTTTACCAACTGAGCTATCAGGGAAGCCATTAGAGGCAGAATACTATACAAATACATTTAACATTATAATTAAGTACATCTAAGCCTCCAGAAATATTTCACTAAATATAAAAACAATTCTGAGTAAACCAAAGTTTAATATACAAATGAGACATCTATGATAACTGAGCTTCGGTAAATTTTTCATCATTTGCTTGATGAATAAAAGGTAAAAACATAGAAATTATTTTAAACAGATCACTTAAGAGTTATTTATATAACCCCCTTTTTCATTTTCTATAACAATGAGAAAATGCTGTTATAATAGTGACCGTGAGGCACTGCAAAAATCCTAAAAGGGAACTTCTAAATTAAAGGAAAGATGAATCAGAGATATATACAGGATACACATTCAGTCTGTTAGAAATCAGTTAAGCAATAAGCCCCTTTTCTGACTATTTTCAATAAATACTAATTTGCTGCAACTTTAAGAGAAACAAAAAAATACAAACTCTCTTCAGGACAGGCACTTGATTTTATTTACCTCTATATTTCCAACACCTAAAACAAAGCCTAGTATAGAGCAAGCACTCAATAAACACTTGTTAATAAAAAGAACACTTAAGATTTATGTTTTATATGCTCATTTTAAAATCAGTCTTAGAAGCAATATCCATATGCCCAGTTTCTGCTTTCAGTTGTAACTTGGTTATTTGCTTGCCTTTAAAAAGTCACTTTCTTGGAGCTCTTTTTCTACATTCTATGAATTCGGGGTACTAATACATGTTCTCCTATCTCGAGTGATCTTTGGTTAAGACTCAGTTAACGGAAGTGAAAATGTGTTGCAAAGTATAAACCACCATATAAATGTCAATGTTTGCTGTTTCAAGCATTTGGCAGAGTACGTTAGGGCATACATAATTTTGCACGGTAAGTCACTTCAGTTGTGTACAACTCTTTGCGACCCTATGGAATGCGGTCTGCTAGGCTTCTCTGTCCATGGGATTCTCCAGGCAAGAATACTGGAGTGGGTTGCCCTGCCCCACTCCAAGGGATACATAAGATTGAAGTGAAGGGTAAGTGTCCCACGGTCTTGTCCGACTCTTTGAGGTGATAAATTAAATTCAAATCTCTTCATGTTAACCTCACTAATAAAATGTTAAAATACCTTTTACATTTTCTTTAAATGTATTCAGTATTTACCTATAATTTGACTAATCTTTTTTCCCTGGTGGCTCAGATGGTAAAGAATCTGCCTGCAATGCAGGAGACCGGAGTTCGATCCCTAGGTCAGAAAAATCCCCTGGAGAAGAAAATGGCAACCCACTTCAGTATCCGTGACTGGAAAATCCCACGGACAGAGGAGCCTGCTGGGCTACAGTCGATGGGGTCTCAAAGAGTTGGACATGACTTAGTGCCTAACACACATAATTGGACTAATCTTTTTATTAGAAAAGCCTTGCAGCACCTATATTTTATTGATGTAGGCTAAAATGTTACTACATTGATGTAGGCTAAAATGTTACTACTAATTAACATATGTAGGCCAGAATCAGGATTTAACCCTCACTCTGTTAATACACCCTGGTGGCTCAGATGGTAAAGAATCCGCCTGCAAAACAGGAGATCCAAGTTGGATCCAAGAGTTGGGAAGATCCCCTGGAGATGGGAACGGCAACCCACTCCAGTATTCTTGCCTGGAGAATTCCATGACAGAGGAACTTGGCAGGTTACCCGCCACGGGGTCATAAAGAGTTGGACACGATTGAAGCAACTTAGCCTGCACACATGCGCTGGTAATATTAACGTGGTAGAGAGAAAAGAACAGGACTTGATATTGTAAGATTTAGATTTCTATTTTGGCTAAATCATCTTCTAGCTGGGGCACAAATTTTACATTTTAAGAATATTTTAATTAATATTTGCTGGGTATTTATCTGCCAGGCACCATTCACAGCACTTCACATGATTTGACTCTCTTAATTCTCACAACAGCCCTAGGCTGTTGTTATGATTGTTATCTATCTATGAGGTAGACACTCTGCTCACTTTTCAGATAAGGAAAGCAAAACAGGGAGGTAAGACACAGGCCCAAGGCCCGAGAGCAGGTGGAGACTGCACTGGGATTCAAACCCAGGCGTTAGACACCAATATGCACAGCTCTAACTACTGGGCTGTACTAGGCACCCCAGGTGCCTCAACTGCCCTCTGAGGATAATAGTACTCCATAGGATTCTTTGTGACAATGAAATGATATAAAACATTTTGAAATACCTGACAAGGAATACATAATTAATCATCAAAACAGAGACTTCCTGGTGGTCTAATGGCTAAGACTCTGCACTCCCAGTGCAGGGGGCCCAGGTTCGATCCCATGTCAGGGAACTAGATCCCTACATGCTGCATCTACAGATTCCAAATGCCACAACTAAAAACAAAACAAAACAAAAATGAACCCACATGCCTCAACAAACACAGAAGATTCTGAACGCTGCAAATAAGATCTAGCATAGCCAAACATTTTTTAATATTAAAAATAAAACTTTTTTTCTCCAAGTATTTTAAATAAAATGTTCTCTTCCCTGTGACTTTTATTTACTTTCTAACCATTTCAAATTATAAATTATACTGTTCTGTTGGTCTTTTTTTGTGGGGAGAGTGGCAAGTCAGTGTAAAAATTCATTAAAAATAAAACAAAGAGCATAGCTGAGTGGGATCATTTTAAGTATAAAGAACCAAAGCAGAAAAGATCTTTACATAATATTCTTGAATACTAAAAAGACAAAGTTATGAAACATCTGAAAGGTAATACCAAAAGATCAATGGATTAAATGTTATCTAAATATACTTCAATTCAACAGAAACTTATGTAATCTCAATGGGAACGTTCTGATTTTGGCAAAGGTTTTCTAGCTTTCCTTTCTTGTTGAAAGGGCTTAAATTTGGATGTGTGTGGGCTAACTGTAGACTGATTATTTTTTCTAGTTAATAGTATTTACTTGTTTCATTGTAAGAATTATACGAAGAAATTATAGTCTTTTTCCACTGTCTTTTTCCACTGTTAGCAATAATGAAGGTATCTGGGGTACAGCTGTCCGATTATACAAACACATTTCAAATGCCTTTCTAGCTAACTAGCTTTCAAAAAGTTAAACCTTAACTGCACAAGTAGATTTATAACTCTACTAAACCTTTTTATTTACTCTCATAAACTGTTAAACACATAATATCTGCACTCCATCAACTATAATTTGTTAGCTCTAAGATTTTTTTCTTCCTACTTTGTACTAAAGATTCAAAAGATGAAAAAAGTTATCCTCATTAGTACCAATCAGACACATTTTGGAGTATGGAATTAAAGATTTTTCAAAGACCTAAAAATGAGG
This sequence comes from Bos grunniens, assembly GCF_055505025.1. Taxonomy (NCBI): domain Eukaryota; kingdom Metazoa; phylum Chordata; class Mammalia; order Artiodactyla; family Bovidae; genus Bos; species Bos grunniens. Next base: position 25,911,896 of record NC_141191.1, on the reverse strand, counting down.
AGAAAATGGACAAAGTCAAAGGAGTCTTGGGTTCTAGTCCTGCAAAATTAGAATGAAGCAGCTGAATGGACAAAATTCCCACATGTAGTCTACGTAAATTGAAAAAAAAAAAAAGGAGAAAGAGTAGGTATTTCAGTCTTTTCCTGTTAAAAAATATCCTCAATCCCAGGCCCAAAATCTTCTTTAATTAAAAAGATTATTGGTCATAGAACGCTAAGCTAGATCTTAATTAGTAAATACTCCCTGTTCTTCTGTGGATTAGGACCTGAATTTTTTCAAAATGCCTAATTTAAGAGGTCAAACCATTTAAATCAGTGGGAGTTAATAATGAATAGGGCTGTCAGTAAGTTTCTCCTTTATTTCACACTAGTGGCAAAAAACTTCCTTGGGAATTGATGCTACACATTTTCATTGGATGAGCCATAACGGTAGGATGAACCCTGATCCAACATTTAGGAGAACTGCAGGACACAGTGCTGCCTCCACACATCAGCTGGCTGTGTGACTGTGGACCAGTCATGTCACTGCCCCGGCTTCTGCTTCCTCATTTTCAGGAACGTGTCCTAGATGGTCTGTCCTTCGTTGACCATCCAAACTCGATTCATCCCGAGAGACTGAGCTGTTGAGGAATTTCGTATTCCAAATAGTTCTGTTTTGTTCTGGGTCTATCATGCTACTTCTATAACTGTTACTCCCCATATAAAGATACTGAAAGCATATGAAAGCATGCCAAGTTTGTGGTTTGAATTCTAAAGGTATTAAATGACTTAACATAGTGACTACTTCAAAATGACTGAGCGCTTAGGGTTAAAAAAAAAAAAGCCTCCAAGAAGATGCTTTCAGTTACAGTTTATAAATGCACCTCAAACCTCACATCAGTTTATCTTCTGGATACCTACTTTATTGGTGATTAATTCTCCAAGTATTATTCCATTCCATCTTGAAATATGCTTATCTCACACAAGGGTTAACAGGGACAAAACTGACACTTCGGGCCTTGATCACTGTGTGGGAAACTGTCCCGTGCATTACTGGATACTGAAGAGCCTCCGTGGCCTCTGCCCACTATTTGTACCAGCACCACTCCACTAGCACAAGGGGTGGCCACCAAAAATGTCTCTAGACATTGCCTCTGATAACGTCCCAAGGGTGGGGGTGGAGGGAATACCCATGGTAGAAAACCACCGATTTAAAGAACAACGCTTCATTTTACACAGCTAACTAACTCCGCCAAGGTCTCTTTCCACAGCCCCAAACCACCTTTAAGCAAAGTGGCTAGCCTAGGTTAGCAGGCTGAAACTGCTTCTTGGCGGCGAAAGAACAGACCAAAGATCTTCAGAGGCCCTTCGCCGCCACAGCTTGATCAAGAGTGTGGAAAGGCAAACACAAGCGTGCCCACGAACTCCACCAGAGACTACCTCTATTATCTTCACCGTGAGCTACGTGCATTCGAAAGGAAGCACACGCGTTTCTGAAATGGGCACGCTTTGAAACAGACAGGTGGGAACCATCAAGAGGCAGCAAGTCTCCGGGTGTTCTCATTTAAGACTGGGACAACCCTGGGCAGCTCCGACCGGGCCTCCGGGTGCGGGGTGCGGGCGCCCAGCTCCCGCCACGCCCACCCGACGTCACCCGTTACACAACGCCCTCCACCACCCCCACCCACCCCGGCTTATGCAATTCTGCCTCCCGCGGCTTCCAATTGCCCCGGTGACTTTTGCGGGAGACCAAGGTATATACGTTGCACGCCCAGCCTCGGCTGGGGATCCTCTTCCCCGCCCCGGCAAGGAGTCTCCCCGCGGCGGACCCGGCCCCGGCGGCCAATTACCGGAAAGAGCGCGGCAGGAAGCGAGCCGACGCTCAGGCTCGCCCAACTCCCTCCCCATCCCGCGCTCGCGCGGCCTCGCCCGGCCACCCGCTCCGCGCCGCTCCACTCGGGGCGCGCCCGCCACAGCGCCAGGCCGAAGCGGAGGAAACCCCGCGCCGCGTCACAGTCGGCTCCAGGGCGATCCCCATTGTGACCGAAGCACCTCGGGGCGCCGCCCCTTCCCACACACACACCCCCCAAAACACACACATCCCGGGACCCCAAGACGCAAGCCCTGGGCGGCAGCCGGCCTGGGGCGCAGACGAGCTTGGGGCCGCCCCGCGCTTCGGGGAAGGAAGGGTGCGGTCGCGGGGCCCGCGCGCTCACCTGCTCGCAGCTCCTCGCAGGCGGCGGCCAGGGCCTCCCGGTAGCGCCCCTGGTGCAGCAGCTCCCCGAGCCGGCCGGCCGCCCGGGCTCGCTCCCGCTGGCCCGGGAACCACTTTTCGGCCAGGTGGTTGAGAACGACGCTGGTCCTGAAGCCGGAGGCGGCGATGGCGGTGGCCGGAGGCGGCCGCGGGGAGGTCCCCGGGGCATCGGGGGCCGCGGCGGGCGGCAGCCGGTCCCGGCAGAGGCGGCAGCGCGCGCGGAGCTCTCTCCGCAGGCAGCGGCGGCAGTAGCTGTGGCCACAGGGCACTGTCACCGGCTCGCTGAGGAAGCCCCGGCAGCCCAGGCAGCTAAGCAGCCCGCCGGCGCTAACGCCGCGGTGGGCGCCCCCCGCCGGGCTCGCGCTCCAGCCCAAGCCGTGGCGGAGCCGGTAGTTGAACACCAGGCAGTCCACCAGGGTGCCGAGGCACTCGGGCCTGACCGGGGCCCCGCGGCGCAGCGCCGCCGCGTACGCCTCCAGCGCGCCCTTCAGGTGGCCGCCCAGCGCCAGCAGCTCGCCCCGGCGGAGCAGCAGCTCCCAGCGCTCCGACTCCGCGGCCGCGCGCTCCAGCCGGTCGCCGCCGCCGCCGCCGCCCACTTCCCAGAACCGGCCCTGCCTCTGCGGCCGCGAGTCCACCTCCTGGCTCCCTCCCGGGGAGCTCCTCGCTACAGCCGGGGAAGACATGGCCCGCGGACGGCTGCTCTGCCGCCGCCCGCCGCCACGGTCCCGGAGCCTCCGGGGCGCGCGGCTCCGCACGCGGCCCGCGAGCAGGGGGGCGTGGCGCGCGGACACGGCGGGGCGGCGCGCGCCCGGGAAGCCCCGGGGGCGGGGCGCGGCGGGCGCGGGGCGGGGCCGGGCTGCGCGGCGGCGCCCGGGACTCCCCCGCACGGCCCGCGGCCGGGTCCCGGAGGAGGCGACCGCCGGCCCCGCCCCTGCCGAAGCCCCTCCTGGCGGGAGACGCGAGGTCAGATGATCCCCCGGCGGGGATCTAATTGGCTTCTCCAGAAAGAAGGGCCTGGCTTGTAACCGAACAAAGCACGGAGGAGCCCGATGCTCCATCCCCCACCTGATTGCTCCGCCGGAGCCCTCACCCCCACCCCCCCAGTCATAGATTCTCCCCTAACCCCTGCTTCGTTGGCACTTCTCCGCCGGGCAGCCGGTCTCGCTGGACTGAGGTCCAAATCACCATCCCTGTCCTGACATAAACGCCCACCTAAGTTGGGACCCGCCCCCACCCCGTTCCGGTCCCCTGGGATCTTCCCAGTGTAGTTTACCACAGGTCCAGTGCTCATCTGCATTTTTACTCGTTTATGCCCAACTTACAGATGGACACTTAGAGGCCGAGGTCTCAGGGACGCGCACAGTCAGTGGGACGACTCTGTGACTCCCTAAGTCTAGAGTAGGTCAACTTTAGGAACGAAATGTGGCTCAGATGGTAAGGAAATCTGCCTGCAATGCGGGAGACCTGGGTTGCCATGCCCTTCTCCAGGGGAGCTCTGGAGAATTCCTTGGACAGAGGAGCCTGATCGGCTATAGCCCATGGGGTCGCAAAGAGTCAGACACTGAGCAACTAACACTCTACACACACACTACCTACCTGACACGACTCCCTGAAGAGTGTAAGACAATTTTGCTTGGTGCCAAATTACTGCTGCTTTTCTAGTTTAAAACTCAGTCCCCCATATCGAGGGAGGAAGCCCACATGTTCCTCTCCACATTTCATTTACTACCGCACAACTGGCTAAGGCCTACATTTGGCATTTTTTAAAGAGAAAACGCCAGGATGAATGTTTTTCACAGGGCAGTTACCATATCACCGCAACCCAAGCAAGGTCTGCAGTTTTGCCCACAGGAGAAGGAAAATGATCTGGTTTTTGTATAATGGGTTATATTTCCTTGAAACTTGGTGGCAACCAGTTTAAAGCTCTCTGTTGAAAGTATTTATAGATTTGATTGTAGGGTACTAAATTGTTAGGGGCTTCCCCGGTGGCCCAGGCAGTAAAGAATCCACTTACAATGTGGGAGACCTAGGTTGGATCCCTGGGTGGGCAAGATCCCCTGTAGGAGGGTATGGCAACCCACTCCAGTATTCTTGCCTGGAGAATCCCCATGGACGGAGGAGCCTGGCGGGCTACAGTTCATTGGGTCAAAAAGAGTCAGACTACACACAGCACACGGCATAAATTGTTAAAGCTGTCCTGTTTTCAAAGGTTATAAACAATAGCCCAGAGAGGGAAAGCTATTTGCCCAAAATCACACAGCTAAAAATATACAAAGGTTTAAAATCACTTTACTCTTTATGCTATTATTAGATCTTAAATAAAAATATTTCACATGAGATTTTCAAAACAGCTGAAGAGAACATTAACCTGAGCATGCTATGTCTGAACCTGGCTAACGTTCCATCAGCATCCCTCTTTATACAGAACAGGCAGTTAAGCTCAAAACTGCTTTGAGTTACACGTGTTTCTACTACACAACTAGCAAATCTCCCTGCCCACAAGGGAACAAGGAAAAAGCCGATGCGCCTGTTCCTATAGGGTGCAGAGTTCACTCATCATCCACACTGAACCTAAGTAAATTGGAGCTGAAACCCTAGGAGCAACTTCCAATCAATTGAGGTGGGGCTTATTACTATTGATTTACAAGCACAACCCTGAATCTGATTCCAGGCCCCTGAGTTACTGCCATCCTTCAATACACTGAAGAATGACATTAGTCAGATACCCACAAACTCATCTGAAACTTGAAACTGTAAGTAATAAAACAAATATCCATATGCCCATGGGCATTTACTTTTGTGATGTATTCCTATCCTTAACAGCCACAGCCACATGCAGAATATACAATAGTAACTACTTAACACATGGTGTTCATGATTACACAAAAAAGTGTAAGTTGATAAATATGCTTATATTTCTTATCAAATATAATTCAGGTTTAACTAGGGGATTTCCCCCCAAAGTAAAATATAATATTCAGAAAATAGTATGAAACATCATTTGTCCTTTGGAATTTCTTTCCCCAATAAATGTGACAAATAGCCACATCTGATTCTGGTGTGAAATAAAATAGTACAATTTTGATAATATGGGGGCGGGGGATGGGACTGTAGGAGGAGTCTTGCTGTGTTCTCCTTGGCATTTGTGAATGGTTATAATTCGTGTTTGCTGGTTTATACATTTACATAACTGGTTCTCATTTATGTAACTTATTTATGTAAGAGGTTGTACTGCCTCTGCGGCCTTTGTGTGCTGCACAATTTCCCTCTGAGTCAGGAAGTCTGGGGCAAAACTATCACCAGCTCTAAGACAGGTTACTTGTCTATCATTCTGTGCCACCATGAGAGGGTATGTACTTTGATGTGGGTGCGTTTTCAATTCAAAGGAGAGAAAAATTAGTATCTTTCTTCATTCATTAAAAAAAAAAATTTGGACTTTGGTCTCTGACTCACCCAGCAGCCTGCCACAGAAGAGAGGGAATCCTGTGTGTGTGTGTGTGTGTGTGTGGTGGGTGGAGGGGGCGGTAACCTCCAGACCAAGAGGAATAGGATGGGGTAAAACTCTCCTTTCTTTCCCTTCCAGCGTTACTTGCTTGTGCCTTAGCTAACAAAGTAGTAAAATGATGAGATTTGTATTTCATTTCAGTTTTTTGTGTTGTCTTCTAAAATAGATCAGTTATGTAAGAGTACGAAGAAAAGCATATCTGTTTCCTAATTTGGAAAATGCTTATCACCATCATTCCCTGCGTATCCCAGCCCTCCCCCGCCCCCACTGCGCCAGAAGGAGCCTTTTCCTGATATAGTTAGGTAAACTATTTAAGCATCACGTAACACAGTGCTTTTCCTGTGCACGAGTCAGCTGAAGATGTGTATCTGAACCTCCTTCTTTCTTTTTTTTTTAACTGTGGGTGAATTTACCATTTGTTTCTTCACATTCTTACCATTAAAAAAGAAGACAGACAGAATTTAAGCTTTAAAGAGCCAAGCAAAATTATGTCCTCTTCCTGATTCATTTCAGTTAGTAACATTCTGGTCAATGCACTGAGAACAGTCAATTCTAAAATGAAATATAGTCAGTGTGTAGCCAATAGCATATTGATACGTAAGGGCCAGATGGAAGGAAGTTTAGAGCCCACCTGGCACGCCCCTCGTTTTACAGCCATGAGGACACTGAGTCCTGAGGAGCTGCTCGCTTATGAAAGTCACATTAGAGACTCCACAGACGTGGACTGCGCCTGTGCCTCTGTGCCAGGCAGGAAGGCCCCTGGCTTTGCTGAGCCTCGTCTGCCACCTGTGAAATGCCAGAACTGGAACTCTCTTTCAGGTGCCTCCTGCCTCTGGAGCAGAGTCCTGGGGGTTGGTCTGAACACAGTGAGAGGAGGCAGATGGTCTCCCAGGCACAGGAGTGCAGCAACGTGGCACCTGATGAAAATGTAACAGCAGAAGGTGAAGGCTGAAAAGCGAAAAGGAGGGATGAGAAACACACTTGATGGGTGCACACCCAGCCGTGTCCTGAGGAGGGAGAACCAGCCCTGGGACGTGAGCGTTTTCGGCCGGACAGAGATCCCCCACCACACACACCTCCTCGCCCCTTCTAACAGTCTCTGAGAGGCTGAAGGAAAGCCTGGGGGAGGGGAGCTGGTTACATAACTTGGGCATTTGTGGGGAAGTTTATATAAGATGCTAAAAATACAGTATATGATTGCAGTAATGGTGTTCTAAGTGAAAAGCCCTAATGAACACAAACTGAGTAGGTTAAATAGAGGTGATGGTAAGTAGATGTCTAAACCCAGTGGCCTGCAGTGACTACTGTCTCACCAAGTATTGCCCAGTATTAAAATAATGTTATCCTTGGGAGCTCAGTATGTAAAGAATCTGCCTGCAGTACAGGAGACCCGGCTTCGATCGCTGGGTCAGGAAGATCCCCTGAGAGGGAAATGGCAACCCGCTCCAGTATTCTTTCCTAGGAAATCCCATGGACAGAAGGGCCTGGTGGGCTACAGTCTGTGGTCGCAGAGTCAGACATGACTCAGTGACTAAACCACCATCCCCATGGGGAACACCATCAAAGGGCTCAAGAGCATCATCCTTAATTCTTTTCTAATACGCTGAAGAACATAGAAATGCTAAGGACATAACCCATATTCTATTTTACTGGTAGTCAAATTGATAAAAGGAATGCAGTTCCCAGTATCAAGCTGTTAAATAGAAACAGACATAGGAATAAATCCCACACATTATTTAACAAGTTCTGAGAATTAACCACACACAAATCCCCTGGTATTGTCTATGCTCCTTCCTTCTCCTCTCACCCCTCACCTTAGCACTTACTGTCACCTGAAATTATATATACACACACACACACACACAAACATAGAGAGAGAGAGTGTGTGTATGTCTGTCCTCCAAAATTGTAAGCTCCTTGAAAACTGGGATTTCTGCCTGTCTTGTTCACTGATGTGTCTCAAGCACTCAGGGCATTAGATAATAACTGCTGAATGAGTCACACACAAATTAATGCTATCACCTAATACTCTTCACCCTAATCAGAGATAAGAAGACATTACCATTAACACACTAGGACAATTTATATTCTTCATTTCTCGGCTTTCATACATCCAATCAGGCCTGCCAGAAAATCCTTCTAGTTCTGCTTTCAGAATATATTCAGACTCTGACTCCTTCTCTCTGCTCCCTCTGCTTCCCAACTCCCTGCCGCCCCCACCATCACCCTGGGTCAAGCCATCAGCATCTCAACTAAAATAACATCATGGGTTTTGGCACTCTTTAGGTAAGAAAAAATTTCGCAGGTGAGAACAGATAAAAAGAAAATTATAACCAACAAAACGTATGTATACATAAATCAAGAAAACAAATACCTAACAGTCTAATATAGCAAATAAAGCTTTAATAACTTGAAAACTATAAAGCACTACTCATTTGGATAGAATCTAGCATTATTACTACTACTGTTATTTGGAAATGCTTCTTAAACTCCTGGGTGTATCAGAAAATCTTTGAAAATTTGAGAAGATCTGCTGGGATGCGTATATGGGTCCAAAAATTCTTGGGAGTCATCCTCAACTCCTCTCTTTCACTCATACTTCATGAATGGTGGGCCAGAAAATCCTCTGGGTTCTACTTTCAGAATATATCCAGACTCTGACCCCATCTCGCTCCTCCCCTGACACCGCCCTGGTGCCAGCCACCAGCAGCATCTCGCACCTAGTTTCCTGCCGCTGGCCTCTGCTGTTGTCATGACACCCTTTCATTGTTATCAGCACCTTATAACACGAACCGTGTGCTCCTCGAAACACAGCAGTTATTTCTCGTTTTAACTCAGAAGAAAATCCAAAGGCCCACCCATGACCCGGAACTTGGTCTGTCCCAGCCTCCAGCAAACCTTTAGACTTTGGATGAAATGGCACCTGTGATGTCTTGCCTAGTCTCCCTATCTCTTTTGCCAGTTTTTTATCTTTAGCTTTTATCACTAGTATAACCGTTATGTTTTCTTTCTCTTATTTATTGTCTGTCTCCCCCAAGAGTATGAGTTCTATAAGGGAAACTTTATGTAATAAACTTGCTTTATTCTCCATTGGATTTTCAATGTCTAGAACACATAAATAGATCCTCAATTTTAAAAAACTGTTGAATGAAAGGATAAGGAAGGGGCTCTAGTGCTTCACACAGAGGGTGCACAGAGTGAACATACACGTGTGCTCTGGGGCTCAGCTTCTGCTTGTGATGGCTTTGGCTGTTTGTGCCACAGCTGGAAGTCTATGGATTTAAGGATACACAATGCAGAGTAGGAGCCACTATATGAACACGGCTGGATTTAACAATACAGAATGGAACTTCTAACATGGTTTCTTATGACAGGATCTGACAAAATAATATTTGAGCTAGAGAAGTAGAAGTAGAATTGTAGCATCAGCAATACTTAAAAAAAAAAAATACCCAGTGAATTTACTCCTTGAAAGTTCATGAGTGGACCTTCAATCTGGTAAAGTCCCCGGGCCCATCAAATGCAGAGGAGCCTCTGCTCCCATCTCTTTCCCATGTGGTTTTGCTTCCTTTGTACATTTCTGAGGTTATACAGCGTGACTGGGCTGTCACCTGGTTTAGAGGATAAAGCCGTGCGGTGCACTTTTGCTTGACTCATTTTCAGCTCGTATGTGACTTTTTAAGAATCTGAGTTATTAGATAAATCATAAGGATTTGAGGTTGTAATTCATAAAATAATGAGTGGCTTGGATAAGGTGAATATTTGCAGAATTTCATCTGAAAGACTGGAGTATGTTAGCTATATGGGGAGGGCATTGGAGCTGGTGAAGGAGATGGAAGCATGTGAGGTAGTAGGAAGACATCTGTGACTGGGTTAGGGCAGTGATCTGTGTCCCAAGCGGTCCACAAGGTCAGTGTCACGAAAGGAGAGATGATGCCCTCAGATGATGGAAGAGTTCCTAGCCGGGAGGTGAACACATACAGATCAGAGAGTCAAGATGAGGACACAATGGTAGAATGAGCAGCCAGGTTAGTTGTTAAGAAAGTTAAGAGAAAAAAGAGGAGAAGGAAGGCATGCAACACAGGTTGATATGCATTATAGGTGATCTTTATTCAATGTCTAGCACATGGCTGCAGGTCAGGTTAGTTTAGGTAAATGCAATACAGAGAAGAATCTCTTTTTTATTTCTTTACCATTGTAACATATCTAGATGAGGAAACAGTCTTTAAAAACTTAAATGAGAATGGATGCTCTTTCAAACTTAAGTGAAATAAACAAGATAAAGAACTCTTTCAACTAGCATGAAACACTAGTTATCACAAAAATTAACAAAATATATTAAAAGGTTGTAAACAAGCTAAAGAATGGGTACATTAAAATACTACTAAAGGAGGTCAGACTCTTGCTCTTTAGTTCCTAATTCATGTCTGACTCTTTTGCAACACCACCAACTGTAGCCCGCCAGGTTCCTCTGTCCATGGAATTCCCAGAGAAAGAATACTGAAGTAGGTTGCCATTTCCTCTGCCAGGGGATCTTCCCACCTCAGAGATCGAACCTGAGACTCCTGCATTGGCAAGCAGGAGTTGTCAATGGTTCTTTACATTGGGCCACCAGGGAAGCCCAAGTGAGACTCTACAGAAATTTAATTTAGTAAAAAAAAAAAGAAAAAAAATGCTTTCCCAAGATCCAGCCTTTGAGTTTTCTGTTAGTAACAGGATCCTGGGCTGAATGGTCCAGGAATCTCACCCAGTAGGATAGCTCCCATATTCTTATGTCTCTCCTTAATTAATCCCATTGACTCCATTACGAAACCTAATCAAAAACACATGATAACTCTGAATAAAATGCCTTGTAATCAGAAATGTCTTGATCATAGCTCTAAGCAAAACATGAAACAGAGTATGTTTCGGTATACAGTGTCAGTGTGATGATCCTTCCCACTGCTAGCTAACTAGCTCCTAGGAACTCCCAGGATTCTGGCCACTGATTTAACCTGTCTGCCTTCTGATGCCCTCTCTCAGTGCCTACCATCTTACTTGGGTTTCTCTTATCCTGGATGTGGGGTATCTTTTCACGGCTGCTCCAGCAAAGTGCAGCTGCTGCTCCTCACCTTGGCTGTGGGGCAGCTCCTCTCGGCCACCGCCCCTGACCTCAGACGTGGGGTAGCTCCTCTAGGCCGTGTTCGTGCATTGTCGCAGCTGCCATCAGAAGGCAGACAGACTGAAACCACAATCACAGACAGTGAGCCAATCTGATCACATGGACCACAGCCTTGTCTAACTCAATGAAACTAAGCCATGCTGTGTGGGGCCACCCAAGATGGACAGGTCATGGTGGAGAGGTCTGACAGAATGTGGTCCACTGGAGAAGGGAATGGCAAACCACTTCAGTATTCTTCCCTTGAGAACCCCATGAACAGTCTGAAAAGGCAAAGAGATAGGACACTGAAAGATGAACTCCCCAGGTCGGTAGGTGCCCAATATGCTACTGGAGATCAGTGGAGAAATAACTCCAGAAAGAATGAAGGGATGGAGCCAAAGCAAAAACAGTACCCAGTTGTGGATGCAACTAGTGATAGAAGCAAGGTTCGCTGCTGTAAAGAGCAATATTGCATAGGAACCTGGAATGTTAGGTCCATGAATCAAGGCAAATCGGCAGGAGATGGCAAGAGTGAACATCAACATTCTAGGAATCAGCAAACTAAAATGGACTGGAATGGGTGAATTTAACTCAGATGACCATTATATCTACTACTGTGGGCAGGAATCCCTTAGAAGAAATGGGGTAGCCATCATAGTCAACAAAAGAGTCCAAAATGCAGTACTTGGATGCAATCTCAAAAACGACAGAATAATCTGTTTGTTTCCAAGGCACACCATTCAATATCATGGTAATCCAAGTCTATTGCCCCGACCAGTAACACTGAAGAAGCTGAACGGTTCTATAAAGACCTACAAGACCTTCTAGAACTAATACCCAAAAAAGATGTCCTTTTCATTATAGGGGACTGGAATGCAAAAGAAGGAAGTCAAGAAACACCTGGAGTAACAGGCAAATTTGGCCTTGGAGTACAGAATGAAGCAGGGCAAATGCTAACAGAGTTCTGCCAAGAGAATGCGCTGGTCATAGCAAACACCCTCTTCCAACAACACAAGAGAAGGCTCTATACATGGACATCACCAGATGGTCAACACCGAAATCAGATTGATTATATCCTTTGCAGCCAAAGATGGAGAAGCTCTATACAGTCAGCAAAAATAAGACTGGGAGTGGACTGTGGCTCAGATCATGAACTCCTTATTGCCAAATTCAGACTGAAATTGAAGAAAGTGAGGAAAACAACTAGACCATTCAGGTATGACCTAAATCAAATCCTTAATGACTATACAGTGGAAGTGAAAAATAGATTTAAGGAACTAGATATGATAGATAGAGTGCCTGATGAACTATGGATGGAGGTTCATGACATTGTACAGGAGACAGGAAGTAAGACCATCCCCAAGAAAAAGAAATGCAAAAAAGCAAAATGGTTGTCTGAGGAGGCCTTACAAATAGCTGTGAAAAGAAGAGAAGCAAAAAGCAAAGGAGAAAAGGAAAGATATACCCATTTGAATGCAGAGTTTCAAAGAATAGCAAGGAAAGATAAGAAAGCCTTCCTCAGGGATCAATGCAAAGAAATAGAGGAAAACAATAGAATGGGAAATACTAGAGATCTCTTCAAGAAAATTAGAGATACCAAGGAAACATTTCATGCAAAGATGGGCTCAATAAAGGATAGAAATGGTATGGACCTAACAGAAGCAGAAGATATTAAGAAGAGGTGGCAAGAATACACAGAAGAACTATACAAAAAAGATCTTCATGACCCAGATAATCACGAAGGTATGATCACTCACACTCACCTAGAGCCGGACATCCTGGAATGTGAAGTCAGGTGGGCCATAGGAAGCATCACTACAAACAAAGCTAGTGGAGGTTATGGAATTCCAGTTGAGCTATTTCAAATCCTAAAAGATGATGCTGTGAAAGTGCTGTACTCAGTATGTCAGCAAATTTGGAAAACTCAGCAGTGGCCACAACACTGGAAAAGGTCAGTTTTCATTCCAATCCCAAAGAAAGGTAATGCCAAAGAATGCTCAAACTACTGCACCATTGCACTCATCTCACACGCTAGCAAAGTAATGCTCAAAATTCTCCAAGCCTGGCTTCAGTAATAAGTGAACTGCGAACTTCCAGATGTTCAAGCTGGTTTTAGAAAAGGAGGAGGAACCAGAGATCAAATTGCCAACATCTGCTGGATCATGGAAAAAGCAAGAGAGTTCCAGAAAAACATCTATTTCTGCTCTGTTGACTATGCCAAAGCCTTTGACTGTGTGGATCACAATAAACTGTGGAAAATTCTGAAAGACATGGGAATACCAGACCACCTGACCTGCCTCTTGAGAAACCTATATGCAGGTCAGGAAGCAACAGTTAGAACTGGACATGGAACAACAGACTGGTTCCAAATAGGAAAAGGAGGACGTCAAGGCTGTATATTGTCACCCTGCTTATTTAACTTTTATGCAGAGTACATCATGAGAAATGCTGGACTGGAAGAAACACAAGCTGGAATCAAGATTGCCGGGAGAAATATCAATAGTTCTTCACTTTCTGCCATAAGGGTGGTAGGCAGAAAGTGAAGAAGAACTAAAGAGCCTCTTGATGAAGGTGAGAGAGGAGAGTGAAAAAAGTTGGCTTAAAGCTCAACATTCAGAAAACTAGGATCATGGCATCCGGTCCCATCACTTTATGAGAAATAGATGGGGAAACAGTGGCAAACTTTATTTTTGGGGGCTCCAAAATCACTGCAGATGGTAATTGCAGCCATGAAATTAAAACACTTACTCCTTGGAAGGAAAGTTATGACCAACCTAGACAGCATATTAAAAAGCAGAGATGTCACTTTGCCAACAAAGGTCCATCTAATCAAGGCTATGGTTTTTCCAATAGTCATATATGAATGTGAGAGTTGGACTATAAAGAAAGCTGAGTGCCAAAGAACTGATGCTTTTGAACTGTGGTGTTGGAGAAGACTCTTGAGAGTCCCTTGGACTGTGAGGAGATCCAACCAGTTCATCCTAAAGGAGATCAGTCCTGGGTGTTCATTGGAAGGATTTATGTTGAAGCTGAAACTCCAATACTTCGGCCACCTGATGTGGAGAGCTGACTCATTTGAAAAGACCCTGATGCTGGGAAAAATTGAGGGCAGAAGGAGAAGGGGATGACAGAGGATGACATGGTTATATGGCATCACCGACACAATGGACATGGGTTTGGGGGGACTCCAGGAGTTGGTGATGGACAGGGAGGCCTGGCGTGCTGCAATTCATGGGGTCGCAAAGAGTCAGACACGACTGAGCAACTGAACTGAACTGAACTGAACTGAATTTAACCTGATTCTGACTCTGGTTTCTGTCTGTGAAATCTCTGACTCACATCTCAGGTGACAATACTTCTGATCCAGTGTGAAGAGAACCAAAGATTCCCACAGGCACATTTATGACCAAGATAATGTTGATACAAGTGCCTTTGGCCTTAGAAGATTTATTAATCCAGATATTACTATACTGCATCAATGTCCCCTATTACATCAACAGAGGTCTAAAATAATTAAGGTCTGTCCCTTAGGCAGGCTTCTTTAGATTGAGATCAAACCTTTCTGACCAGAAGAGGTATTCTGAATAACTAAACAGCTCCATTTTTGTTTCTCTTAAATTTGATGTAGCCAAGTTATCTGGGCCCAAATATAACTAGATAACTCAAATGCAGTCAGCAAGAGCTGAATTTATGAAGCTTTCATTTATATCTGTTTAGATAAGCAACTTGCTTTAACAATGTCTTGGAATTGTTTATATGACAAATCAAAGCTGCTTTGTGTTTCTCTGGGGGGAAAAACAGAGCCACTTAAACACGTAAGAGAAGTTTCCAACTGCCGAGACAGTGTGAGTTAAGACACTGCTGCAGGCAGTAATGCAAAAATCATTTTACCCAGAGGGTAAGCCACTCGAAGAGTAAGCTTATCTGGTGGCTCAGATGGTAAAGCGTCTGCCCGCAATGCGGGAGACTCGGGTTCGATCCTTGGGTTGGGAAGATCCTCTGGAGAAGGAAATGGCAACCCACTGCAGTAGTCTTGCCTGGAAAATTCCATGGACGGAGGAGCCTGGCGGGCTACAGTCCATGGGGTCGCAAAAGAGTCGGACACGACTGACTTAACAAGCCACTTGGACACTGCGCACCCATGTGCAAAAATTTCTCCAATTCCCAGTATGATGAGGGAGTTTGATATATAATTTCTAAGTTCCCTTCGAGCTCTGAGAGGCTGTAATTTCCACACAAATACACCCTTGCTTTTTTGATATTTTTCCAGTGGAAAACCAAGTCGTTTTGGTCCATGTGTGAAACCTTTTATAATTAAGGCCTCCACTGGGGCCCGCCCACAGAGGAGTGGGCAGTGCCCTATGGAGGCGGAGTCGATGCAGGCGCACCATGCTTCCTCCCAGGACGTCGGTGCCATCGCAGGGTTTGGGGTGGAGGGTGGGCAGTGGATAGTGTCCCTACCCCGAGGGCGAGGTGAGGGGTGGTTACAGGGGGGCGAGGACAAAAGGCGGTGTGACGGCGCTAGGTCACAATTGTCCAGAGGGTTAAAGGTGGCCCCCCGGGGTGTTTTAGGTGGGGGCTTAAGGAAGGCAAGCAGTTGAGCATCTCGGCCCAGGTTCAGGAATGAGAGGGTGAAAGGGCCTCTCTATGAGGCCGGGGGCGGAGGAGGCGGGGCGGGGGGTGGCGCGGGGAGGCCCTTCCTGAACGCGCCACCACGTCTCTCTCTGTGCCCTTGGATGTGCGTGGTTCGGATCCAGACCCCTGGCTCGTACCCAGCTGGCTGAAAGGGCCGAAGGGTGGATAATCAGCGCCCCCATCCCTTCCAAATTGCCCCTGCCAGGGTGCTCTGGAGCAAAAGGGAGGCCCTGCCCTCAGCCATCTGACCGCCAGGCCTGCCGAACACCCGGCAGCCTGTGATATGCGGAGCCATGCAGAGCTATATTGAAAACAGATGGCCATGAACTATGCATCCAGGTTACCGTATTACCCAGGGGAAAGCTGCATGCGGTAAGCGTGATTACCACCTGCACAGAAAGCTAGGCTGCACAAGGGAGGGTGTGCTAATTCAAGTATACACTGATCTTCAAGGGCAGCTCTAACCAGACCAGCAAGAGAAGTGATCAACAGACACACCATATGCAAATGCGGACTGGGAGCCTCCTATCCACCAGTGCCAGCCTTGCAAGACCTGGTGCTGTGCTGCTGGCCGGACCAGCTGTGAGGAGCGTGCCAGGTGTGGTGAGACACCCAGGGAAGCGGCGGGGCCCTATAAAGACCTTGGAGCTAACCAGGCAGCTTCTGCTGAAGTGTGTAAAGATACCCATCTACAGAACAAACAACAGCCCCACCTGAAACTTGGCACTGGCCACCCTTTTCCCCTTCAGCTGTGTCCCCGTCAGTTCTGAGAGATCACTCTACTCACCAGAAAATCCTTGTTTAGCCCCCAAGACCATCAGTGGAGCCTTACACTTGTACCCAGGCCATCCCAGCTGAGGAACACAAGCAACTTACCTGTGTCTGAAGCCGAGCCCAGTAGCCATGGAGCTCCAGGGAGAAGGAGACAGCCCCCAGGTCTGCAGCAGCTGCCTTCCCATGGTGTCTGGGACCACCTCCTCTATTAACACTGAAGGTGAAGGAGTCCAGGATGCCGCCTGCACATCCTGTGTTCACAGAAGCACACCGTCTCTCCTGGTCACAACAGCTGTGTGCCTAACAAAGGAGCAGTGGTGTTAATGGCATCAAACCCAAGGTGGCAGAGGGGAGCGGGTGGAGGTCATCCCTTTATTCTTATTTTTCAGGTAATTACCTTGGTAAGATATACAGTGTGCACCAGTTTATGGTTACACGGTTGTCAAAAATATAGACATTAATAATATAAATATAAGTAAGTGTGCCATAAAATATATAAGAAAAGAATATTGTTTTTCAACAGTGAGTGGGAGAGAGGTCGTGAAGCGGTGGCTACATAAGAAAATTACAGGACTTCCCTGGTGTGTCCAGTGGCTAAGACTCCATGCTCCCAATGCAGGAGATCTGGTTTTGATCCCTGATGGGGGAACTAGATCCCATATGCCACAAGTAAGAGTTCATGTGCCACAGCTAAAGATCTGCATGCGGCAATTAAGACCCAGTACAGCAAAAAAAAAAAAAAAACACCCTAAAAACATAACTACATGTGATCCAGCAATTCCATTCCTGAGCGTTTATCTGAAGAAAATGAAAATACTATTAGAAAAGATACATGAACCCACCAATGTTCAAAGAAGAAGTATTTACGATAGCCAACATATGGAAACAAGCTAAGTGTTCATCAGCAAATGAAAGGATATGGAAGAAGTGGTATCTATATACACAATGGAATATTACTCAGCCATAAAAAGAATGAAATTTTACCATTTGCAAGAGCATGGATGGACCCAGACCTTTGTAAAGTAAGTCAGACAGAGAAAAGACACTTATATGTGGAATCTAAGTATAAAACAAATGAATAAAACAAAATAGAAACAGGCTTACAGATACACAGAACAAACTAGTTGTTTCAGAGGAGAGAGGGATTAGAGGAGAAAAAAGGTAATATAGGAGATTAAGATGTGCAAACTATTGGGTATAAAAGAAATAAGTTACAAGGATGTAATGTACAACACAGGGAACATATCAAATATTTTATAATAACTTTAAATGGAGTATAATCTATAAAAATATCAAATTACTAAGTTGTACACCCAGAACTAATATAATATTGTAGGAGATGGTGATGGACAGGGAGGCCTGGTGTGCTGCGATTCATGGGGTCGCAAAGAGTCAGACACGACTGAGCGACTGAACTGAACTGAACTGAAATCAATTATATCTCAATAAATAAAGAAGACAGTGTGATGTTACCCAGTAACATAATCCCAGCAAGTAGCAGAGGGGAGGTCTTTAACCTCCTGAAGGCAGCATTGTGGTTGGGTGACTGCCTTTGCTCACGTTAGTGACAAAGTACCTTCAAGTACTCCCTTAAGTGAACCACACAACCTAGCTTATACATCATCAAATGCAACTGGGTATTCCATTGTCAAAGTAGATGCCACTTATTAGCTACTACGTGACACAGGCATGTGCATTATCTCCTTTCCCTTAACAGTTTTTGAGACAGGTACCATTATCCACATTTTACTGATGACAAAACAGCACTGAGTAACTTTCAAAGTTGCACAGTTAATAAGAGGTAGAGCCTAGATTCAAACCCAGAGTTCTTAATAGCAACCAGGATGTATCTGGGCATTTTGGGGGGAAGAAGCTAGAGAAGGCGGCTACTCTGGACAATAAAGAGATAAGTCACAGCTTTCATACAAACATAAACAACTTTGTTTTAGAGGTAAAGAAAACAAGCATACACCATTAATGTCTAGGTAGAACACAAAGGATCCCTGCAATAGGAAGTAATGTCCAGTTAAAGATGAAATAAATGCATAGATTCAAAGCTATGGTTCCAGTAGTCATGTATGAATGTGACAGCTGGACCATAAAGAAGACTGAGCGCCAAAGAATTGATGCTTTTAAAATGTGGTGCTGGAGAAAACTCTTGAGAGTCCCTTGGACAGCAAGGAGATCAAACCAGTCAATCGTAAGGGAAATCAACCTTGAACATTCATTGGAAGGATTGATGCTGAAACTCAAGTGCCAATACTTTGGCCACCTGATGTGAAGAGCTGACTCATTGGAAAAGACCCTGATGAAGACTGAAGGCAGGAAGAGAAGGGGACGACAAGACGAGATGGTTGGATGGCATTACCGACTCAATGGACATGAGTTTGAGCAAATGCCAGGAGATAGTGAAGGATAGGGAAGCCTGGAGTGCTGCAGTCCATGAGGCCATGAATGAACAACTGAACGACAACCATGTTGTGTATTTTGATGCCACTCTCCACCTTATTGTGCAAACTTATTGAAACAGGATGTTGTGTTGTATATAAAGCACAATCCAACAGATGCATGCTCTGAAGGGAACTGACTACTAGCCAGTGATGCACTGGTTATGAGTTTATCTCTCCTTTCCTTACATAAGCATGTTTATGCAACATCAATACGCAGAGCAATAGCCAAAAGATGCCATGATAACTGATGAGAACAGAGAAGTTCTGCCCAGCTCAGCACTTCCGGACAGTGCTGCCTTATGAAGAAGGTATCTCATAGTAAGAGATGTTCACCTTGAGAGCATACTTCCTAGAGATGCATAGTCGGTTTATTTTTACTGCTTCTTTTGGATTGATGGTAGTCTTGTCTTTAATTTCTATTTATGATTATGTTTTTCTAATTACTTAACTGTATTTATTTTTGGCTGCACTGGGTCTTTGTGGGTGTGTGTGGACTTTCTCTGGTTGCAGTGCACAGGCTTCTCTTCGTGGTAGCTCCCTCTGTTGCCTAGAGCATGGGCTCTAAGGCACTCGGGTTTAGTTGCCCCGAGGCATGTGGAATCCTCCCAGATCAGGGATCGAACCCCTGTCCCCTGCATTGACAGATGGAGTCTTAACCACTGGACCACCAGGGAAGTCCTATGGTTAGGTTTTGATTTAAGGAATTGTCAAAGCTTAAAAACTTTGTCAAAGCTTAAAAACCTGACCTAGCTGAATACCTGGTCACCTTCCTAAAGGTCTCTTGAAAGAATTCTTTGTTAGGAAGTATTTTAGACATAATGATTTATAATGGTATTTACGGAGCTTAATGTTAGGTCTGAAGGATTCACTTGTAAATTATGTAGATTTGAGTTACATTCATGCTAATTGTGTTAGTTCAGAAAAGTGTTTATATAGACATTAAATCACTGTGTTTTGGGAGACACTGTTCCACTCGACCTGCCTGTGGTTAGACCTGATTACTTCAGTCTTCCTCACCACTTCAGCTCTTATTTTAATTAGTGTTTATGCGCACCCCATAAGTATATAATTATCTGTACATATCTGCTCTACACCCTCTAATTTGCTTTGACTCTTTTTTTTATTGCGTTGAAAGTTTCTGTTTTAGTGTATATATATATGTCTTCCTCCTCCCCAAGCCTCAAAACTCCTAGCAAAATATTGTGAACAACAACAAGATTTTTGTCTGACAGTAGAGTTCCAAGTCAATTAGCGAGTTTCAAGTCTTGCAGCTTTGGAGATATCTCAAAGGAATCAAGCCTAAATGATTTCTCCCAGATACCAGTCATCTCTTGGGTGGTTTCTTGTCTTTCAATTACTTGTTTATGTAATCAAATGGCCACAGGCTCCTCTGAGAGCCCGTGTTAGAAGGAAATTCAACATCTAAACGAGCATTCATCTGTAAAGGATCTTACTGTGTCTAGAGACTAAAAGAGTTTAAATGCACGTCTATTTGTATGTTATTCACTTCCTTTCTTATTCACTTTTTTCCAGGCTTTTCCTTCAGATATATCAGTAATACCTCATTTCCGCAAGCCTGTGTCTTACAAGTGTCTTTAGAGCTCTTTTGCCTCCATCACTTACCTTCTTTGTGAAAACCAAATATTTTCCACTCTGAACTTCTCTACTGGTTCAACTGGGAGAGTGATTATTTTCCATAGCAAAGCAGTCTTCACTTTACAAATGAGACCAAGGACCTCTCATCTCTTCTTTGTATAAATATTAATTGAGCCCATTTTGCAGGATGAAAAGAGTTCTGTGGATGGATGGTGGTGATGATACTACAATAATGTGCATGTACTTAATGTCACTGCAGTCGACACTGAAAAGTGGTTAAGATGGTAAAGGTTATGTTAGGTGTAGTTTGCCACGACTGTACAGCGTCTGTTCTTCTGCATTCCTGCACTATGCTCCACGCTGCGGCCACGACACTGAGTGACGCAGATACTATCGCTGCCCACACGTCCTGGCCTAGTGGGACAGTCTGTTCTACTGACCAGGTCGTGCTTCCAGTGTGGCACAGTGCTGTGCAAGGTGTGTAAGCCACGTCACTGTAACTGAAAACCTGGCAGTGGGCGCCTAACTTACCTACAGGGACTCTGAGAAAGACTAACACTGAGAGGTGATGTTAACATGAGATGGGTCTGGTTATTTCACGCTGGCAGGGAAGAGTTTCAGCACTGAGGGATCGGCCAAGGCAAAGGGTACGAGGTCAGGAATAAGAAGGAAGACCTGGCGTGGCTGAGGAAATTCATTGGAATAAAGTAGGGAAGGACAAGAAGTTGGAGAGGAGCCAGCATCTGGATCATTCAGGTAAAAAAAGATTTGGATTTTACTTCTGGTAAAAGGAAAGCCACTGAGAGGTTTTAAGCAGGGGACTGGCCTGGTCTTATTAATAACAGAACACTCTGACTGCAGTATAGAGGCTGGGTTGGAGAGGGAAGAGTTGAAGCAGAGAGGATAAATAACAAACTTTTGAGAATAAAAATATAGTTTAACTTAAAAATGCAATGGGAGGGACTTCACTGGTGGTCCAGCGGCTAAGACTCCGTGCTCCCAATGCAGGGAGCCCCGGTTTAATCCCTGATCAGAGAACCAGATCCCGAATGGTGCACCTAGGGATCCCACGTGCCACGATGAACACTAGGTGCAGCCAAACCAATAAATAAAAATATATATATATATTTTTAAATTACAATCGGAATTATATTTTTAGGGGCTACCTAAAGGTAATATAAATACATAAATGCAAAATACACCTATCAGTATTGGTTTGCTTTGCTGTAAGAATCTAAGCCTTTTCTTTGACCCCTTTTTATTCCTCTGTCAGTACACTTTAATTTGCTTTTCCTTGTATTGTCCCTGAATATACAGTGAGTGATTTTTGACCAATGAGAGAATTTATAATAAAGCTATCTGTAACCTGTCCCACATGTTAAAGCTCAACATTCAGAAAACAAAGATAATGGCATCCAGTCCCATCACTTCATGGCAAATAGATGCAGAAACAGAGGAAACAGCAGCAGACTTTATTTTGGGAGGGCTCCAAAATCACTGCAGATGGTGACTGCAGCCATGATAAAGACGCTTACTCCTTAAGAGAAAAGTTATGACCAACCTAGACAGCATATTAAAAAGCAGAGATGTCACTTTGCCAACAAAGGTCCATCTAGTCAAGGCTATGGTTTTTCCAGTAGTCATATATAGATGTGAGAGCTGGACTACAAAGAAAGCTGAGTGCTGAAGAACTGATGCTTTTGAACTGTGGTATTGGAGAAGACTCTTGAGAGTCCCTTGGACTGCAAGGCGATCCAACCAGTCCATCCTAAAGGAGATCAGTCCTGGGTGTTCATTGGAAGGACTGATGTTGAAGCTGAAACTCCAATACTTTGGCCACGTGATGCAAAGAACTGACTCACTGGAAAAAACCCTGATGCTGGGAAAGATTGAGGGCAGGAGAAGAAGGGGATGACAGAGGATGAGATGGTTGGATGGCATCACCGACTCAATGGACATGAGTTTGAGTAAATTCCGGGAGTTGGTGATGGACAGAGAGACCTGGCGTGCTGCAGTCCATGGGGTTGCAAAGAGTCGGACACGACTGAGTGACTGAACTGAACTGAACCTGTCCTACATCACTCGTATGTAATGTATTACCATTGTGATTATTTAAATATTGGATGGAAAAGACAGTATAAGCAACATTTCACTGGCTGAAAAGATGTCCAAAATTATTGACTGCGGTCTGACCCTCAGAGGTTGGTATTGTCTTTCCCCTCCTTCTTAGTGAACAATCTTGATTCTTCCCTGGCTGACGGACTCTTCTGGAGTCTGAAAAGAAGGGACCTGGAGAAGGAGCGCATCTTTGGAGTGGGCCACATACTTTAAGAGGTGTCTGCTTCAGCACTAAAGAATTAAAAGGCTTGAATCACCCAAAACCAAGGATTGGCAGAAAACACACACAGAATGAGGGCAGATTTCCCATTGCCAACAGTGAAGATAAAGTTGCACTGATAACAATGTCACAAGGCATTCCTGGCAACACTGGGTCCTCAGTCTTCATCTCATGAAGCAGAAAGATATAAGAACATACTTCGTAACTGTGCCTACTTGCATGACTCAAAACTCTCACGGGCTGTTCAAACCAGAGAACGGGACTCTGTGTCCCTACCCTCGGGGTGGTGATCTCAGCACCACCATCTCACTGGCAAACTTCCCATGCTCTTCTCTGTGGCTCACCAGCCCCATCCGCCTCTCCACATTGCTCTGTGTCTGTCCGGATCCAGTTACTCTCAGAAAATAACTGAGAACAAAGTGTAGATGGAGGGGAAGTGTTTACTGGTTTCAAAGATATTAACTGCTAAAACAAAAAAAATTCCCCTAACCTTTCAGTTAACGTAACGGTTTTCTCTTCCCTCACACAACAGTCTATACTGACTTGGAAGATGGTGATGAAGGGATGGGGTTGGATCTGCTGCACAGAGTCACTGGGGAATCCAAGCTGCCAGAGGCCCTGCCTTCGTACATAGGTGGCTTCTTGGGGAGGGAGTGGGAAATGGAAAGTTGTTGTTCAATAGGTATAAAGTTACGGTCATACCAGAGGAGTTCTAGAGCTCTGTACTATAACACAGTACCCCTCCTTAGCAATATGGTATTGTGCAATCGAAAGACCACATGGGCTTTTCTTTCCAACCACTGAAGCAACTCAGCACAAGGATGAGATACATTTCAGATTAGTTTTCATTATAGGTTATTACAAGGTATTGAATATAGTTCCTGGACTATATGGTAAGTCCGTGTTGTTTATGTGTAGTAGTGTGCAGCTGTTACTCCCATATTCCTCATTTATCCCTTTCCCCGCTGGTAACCATAAATTTATTTTCTGCATCTGTGAGTCTCTTGATTATAGATTAATTTGTATTATTTTTAGATTCCACATCTAAGTGAAACCATGTAACATTTGTCTTTTTCTGTCTGATTTGTCTTGCATTGGATTATTCTTTCAGAGAAGAATGTATGAAACAGACATTTGCAGCTCTAGTGAAGTGAAAATGAAAATTGCTCAGTCGTGTCTGACTCTTTGTGACACATGGACGTAGCCCACCAGGGTCCTCTGTCCATGGGATTCTCCAGGCAAGAATACTGGAGTGGCTAGCCATGCTCTTCTCCAGGGGACTTTCCCGACCCAAGGATTGAACTCGAGTTTCCTGCATTGCATGCGGAATCTATTGCAGCCTTATTACTCTTAATTGCAGCCATGAAATTAAAAGACGCTTACTCCTTGGAAGGAAAGTTATGACCAACCTAGATAGCATATTAAAAAGCAGAGACATTACTTTGCCAACAAAGGTCCGTCTAGTCAAGGCTATGGTTTTTCCAGTAGTCATATATGGATGTGAGAGTTGGACTATAAAGAAAGCTGAGCTCAGAAGAATTGATGCTTTTGAATTGTGGTGTTGGAGAAGACCCTTGAGAGTCCCTTGGACTGCAAGGAGATCCAACCAGTCCATCCTAAAGGAAATCAGTCCTGGGTGTTCATTGGAAGGACTGATGTTAAAGCTGAAACTCCAATACTTTGGCCACCTGATGCGAAGAGCTGACTCATTTGAAAAGACCCTGATGCTGGGAAAGATTGAGAGCAGGAGGAGAAGGAGATGGCAGAGGATGAGATGGTTGGATGGCATCACCAACTCGATGGACATGGGTTTGGGTGGACTCTGGGAGTTGGTGATGGACAGGGAGGCCTGGCGTGCTGCGGTTCATGGGGGTCACAAAGAGCCGGACACGACTGAGCGATTGAACTGAACTAAACTACTCTTAATGTCTTTTGACTCACTGGAATTGGCAATGATGTAAGATCTACAAACTCAAAACAGACTTTTAGTTACTGATGCTTATCAGACACCTGTATTTTAATTTTAATACCATGACTAAAATGAAGGAGAGTAAGGGGAATTCCCAGCACTCAGATGAAACTTCAGTGCTTCAAAAAACAAACTCTAATTCTTTGGGCTTTTTTTTTTTGGTAATAATTTTAAACCACTTTTATTTATGCTGTTGTTAAGTCCCTCTGCCTAAACCTACTGAATCAGAAGTCTTGTCTCAACAAGCCCTCCAGGTGATTCTGAAGAATACTAACATCAGAGAACCACTGCCTTAGAGACTAGCTAAGTGAGGATCCTTGGAATGCTGGTGTTCCACTTTTGATTGTCACAATGCCAGCTGATTCTGACTATTAAGTATTTTCTGATTAAATGGCTTTATATTCACTGTGCCAATACTAAAAATCATATCTTTGGGAACTATTCTTCCAGATTCAATCCAAATGTCAAAAGAACTCAGAACAGATGAAATCATTACATTCTTCTTCAAATAATGCATGCAAAATGCCAGCGTAAGAAATGTACAAAAGTTGCAAATCAGCTATATTCCAATATAAAATATTTTTTTAATAAATAAGGAAAAAAAGAGAAATGTACACAAGTGAAATGTCCTGGTTGTGATTAAAGGGTGATGGTGGTGGACCTAGAACCTTACTTGCTGACCTTCCCAAGCCCTAAATCTGTCACTCCTCTGGCCCTACAATGGCCGTGGAGTCACCTCTGTGGAGTTTCTGTAGGAAATTATTTTTTAAAATTTTTATTGGAGTACAGTTTACAATGTTCTGTTAGCCTCAGGTGTACAGCAAAGTGAGTCAGTTATAAATATATCAGTCTTTTATTATTATTATTTTCCCATATAAGCCACCACAGAGTACTGAGTAGAATCTCATGTGCTATACAGCAGGTTCTTATTAGTTATCTATTCTATTAATATATATTGCTTGCTTGTTCAGTCACTTCAGTCACATCCAGCTCTTTGAGACCCTATGGACTGTAGCCCACCAGGCTCCTCTGTCCATGGGATTTTCCAGGCAAAAAAAATGGAGTAGATTGCCATTCTCTTCTCCAGGGATCTTCCCTACCCAGGGATCTAACCCATGTCTCTTATGTCTCTTGCATTGGCAGGCTGCTTCTTTACCACTAATGCCATCTGGGAAACCCTTATTCATATACATAGTATTGTGTGTCTGTCAATCCTATTCTCTCAAATTATTGCCACCCTCCACCCCTTATTCCCTCGTAACCATAAGCTAATCATCCACATCTGTGACTCTACTCTTGTTTTGTAAATAAATTCATTTGTACCATTTTTTTAAAGATTCCATATAAAAGTGGTATCTTATGATGCTTGTCTTTCCTCTGACTTAACTTCACTCAGTATGTCCGTCTCTAGGTCTACCCATGTCGCTGTAAATGGCGTTCTTCTTTTTTTTATTATTATTATGGCTGAGCACAGGACACTTGGAAAATCATTTGCTCATAGACTAGTCATCTGGCCCTTCGTTACATACTGCCTTGGCCTTGTATCCAAGCGTTTCACGTTCAATCGTCTCCTAGAACCATTGACAGAACTCAGGGAAGCTCTTTATTACATTTGTCAGTTTCTTTTAAAGGCTACGACTCAGGAACAGACCGATAGAAGAGATTCAAAGGGCAAAGTGTGAGGATGAGGGAGGGGGTGTGGGGCCTTGCCCTCTTTCAGTTTGCTGCCCTCACTGAACCAAGACGCATCGCCCACGGGAAGTTCTCTGAACCCTGTGGTTTAGGGGTTTTCAGGCAGATTCCATTCTGTAGGATTAGATCAGTGAACTCAATGTCTGGATGTCCAGCCCCTCTCTTCTCTCTGGGGCTGAGAGTTCCAACTCTCCAATCACACAACCTGTTCCTCTGGCAACCAGCCCCCGTCCTGAAGCTACCAAGGGATCCACCAAGAGTCACTTCAATGGCATAAACTCAAGTATGGTTGAAAGGGGTTTGTGCTAAATAACAGAAGACACTCCTATCACTTCTACCCCTCAGGATATCCCAAGGGTTTTAGAAGATCTGTGTCAGGAACCATTGACAAAGACCTAATACATAGTTCTTGAAGGATCACACTTCTTATACTTCCCTTTTGCGTTATTTTATCATTGCCTTTTGTTGGTTTAATTTTTGCATGGACTCAATTTCTGAGTCCTTTAATGAATAAAGCAGAAGAAAAGATCGTGAAGCACTAAATGTAAAGGGCACACAGAGCAGACATACAATCAAAACCAATATAGCCAATAAGATAGCCGGGTAACTAAAGGCATGGGTTCCGTGTGCAGTGTATTTCCTGTATTTTTCATAGTTCTTGTATTCTTCCATGTCAACTAAATGGAAGAAGGAATACAACTGGCACATGGAAGACACAGCCCAGCAAGGTGGCAATGAGAGTCAGCAGCTATTCCATGGTTTTTTACTTAAAAAAAAATCATAGAGGACCTTTATTTTTCTCCAATGAACCTTATATTTAGGAAGATTTTATTCACTAGACCAACTTACTAAGTAATAAATTATTTCTCTGAATTTTCATCATGTAGATATAGGTCATATATTCTCAATGGGGGCAAAAAATGGTTTCCATGGAGTGGCTAAAAATATCTTCCTCTTCTTATATATAAAGCACAGATATATATAGACATAGATATACACAGTGCAGAAAAACATCTGTAATATATCTATGGTATTAAAGTGTCACAGGAGGGTTATTAGGAACAAAAATATATCTAAAGAGATTCCTCAGGGGATAATAATGGGAAAAAAGGTTATGATGGATGCATATAGGGCTTCCCAGGTGGCACTGATTGTAAAAGAATCCATCTGAGATTCAGGGAGACTTGGGGTTGATCCCTGGGTTGGGAAGATCCCCTGGGATCCCCTGGGAGAAGGGACTGGCAACCCACTCCAGTAGTCTTACCTGGGAAATTCCATGGGCAGAGGAGCCTGGGAGGCTACAGTCCATGGGGCCACAAAAAGTTGGACACGACTGAGCAGCTGAGCACAGGCACTCATATAAATGACTTTCAATCAGAAGATTTGACCTGTGAGACTTACCTGTATTATCACTGGAATTCAGTTGGAATTCCAGTCAAAAGTAAATACATCTCAGGACTTCCCTGGTGGTTCAATGGCTAAGACTCAGTGCTCCCAATGCTGCAATCTGGGCTCAGTTGTTGGCTGGGGAAGTAGGTCCCACATATTGCAGCTAAAGATCTCATAAGTCCCAATGGAGGGGGAAGATCCCATGTGCTGCAACCAAGACCTGGTGCAGCCAAATAAATAAATAATAAAGGAGAATAGCAGGCAAAAATGGGGGTAGGGGGTCACAAAATCACATCACTGAGTAAAACAGGAAGCCTGTGAAGGGTTTGAAGAGAGGAGTTCATGATGTGATTTTAACCTGCAGAGGTTGGCTGTCTTTTAGAGAACAGATCTTAGTTTGGTAAGCATGAAAGAGACCAAACCAACTGGAAGACTACTGCAGAGGTCCAGGCAAGACACAGTGGAGGCTGGACTAGGATATTCTGATTTGGGATATGTTTTTACAATATGTTTTTTTAAAAAAAATCCAAAACAGCTCAATATCCCCATAATAAAATTTTAAAATTAGGAACTGCAGTATTATCCCAAAGTTCTAGGTTTTACTTGGGGGGAATCTTTGGTAATTCTTCAGGTTGGCAAAAAATAAATCAGCAAATCTCACATCTTCTTTCACAGGAAAATTTTGTTTGTAGCTAGACTGAATTACTATTTGGACAAAGAGTGGCTCTTGTTAAAAGACAAGCTTTGTATATTTTGCACATGTATGTGTGCTCAGTCACTCAGTCATGTCCGACTCTAGTGATCCCATGGACTGGAGCCCACCAGGCTCCTCTGTCCATGGCATTTTCGAAGCAAGAATACTGGAGTGGGCTGCCATTTCTTTCTCCAAGGGATCTTCTCGACCCACGGATTGAACCCGGGTCTCCTGCATCTCCTGCATTGGCAGGTGGATTCTTCACCACTGTGCCACCTGAGAAGCTCATTTTGTTACATGGATGTTCCTTTATTTTGGAAGCTGTCAGTATTTCCTTAACTGCAAGTAATCTAAGTTGATGTAACATGTTATATCCTGTAGCTATTGAAGTGCATTTGTGTTTCCAGAGCTCAGAAAGTACACAATAAGTATTAATGAATCTTTCTAGGCAATTTTTAAACTTCTGGCATTGATCAACTGTTACACTTACTGTGGTGAAACTTTCTTCCAGATAAAATCCAAGTTTGGCTCTGAAGTCTGTTTTCCAATCCTATTAATCAATTTTGCAAGCTGCCTCAAATTCCTTTTGGTGAAAAACTGTCATAAATAAGTAAAAATAATCATTGGTTAGTCCAGAAGTGGGGAAGTACAAGCTAGTATTACACGCAAGGCATCAGGGTTGGGACATATTCTGCATATGGGAAAGACTGTTTCTTCTCTGTGGTTACATGGGTCATACACTTGTTTATCATCCTCTCCTCGTTGCTGCTGCTGCTAAGTCACTTCAGTCATGTCCGACTCTGTGCGACCCCATAGACGGCAGCCCACCAGGCTCCACCGTCCCTGGGATTCTCCAGACAAGAACACTGGAGTGGGTTGTTGTTGCCTTCTCCTCATCCTCTCCTCAGGCTAATACAAAAGGCTGTAAGGAGCATATAATCCAAGAGTCTACTATCAAAACAAGTCCATCTCATGAAATGTGAGCTTCCACTTCATTTCAGCAATGACTTGAGATCATTTGTGAGGGGTTATAAAGCATGTTTTCAGAATGCGCCTGTATTTCTTACAAAGAATAGAATTTATAGGGGAAAACTAATAAAACTTTTAAAATAGATACTTAAACTGGCTTATTCATTTCTGGAGTGACAGTAAATTATATTGCTAAGTCATATGTGGGTTTCCCAGGTGGCTCAGCAGTAAAGAATCCACCTGCCAATGCAGGAAACATGGGTTTGATTCCTGGGTCAGAAAAATCCCTTAGAGTAGGAAATGGCAACTCCTCCAGTATCCTTGCCTGGGAAATCCCATGGACAGAGGAGCCTGGCGGGCTACTTGGACACAACTGAACAACTGAGAAAAGTATTCACAATATTCCTATATTTGTAGACCCCAGAGAACTCAAGACACCCAAATTTTTGGTGTTTAGGAAGTCAGTTCTGATCTATACCAGCCAAGACCAGGAGCCCATTTACAATATTTGAAAACTTTAATGGAAGTTCTAACTAAGTTTGCAGCTCTAGAGATGAAATTTTACAGGAAAAGTAGTTTGAAAGTCAGCAAGGGCCTACAAATGTTAAGGGGTCTTCTCTTCAATTCTTGCTCTTAAGACTAACTTTTTGTAGTTGGAAAAGACTCTGATGCTCGGAGGGACTGGGGGCAGGAGAAGGGGACGACAGAGGATGAGATGGCTGGATGGCATCACCGACTCGATGGACGTGAGTTTCAGTGAACTCCGGGAGTTGGTGATGGACAGGGAGGCCTGGTGTGCTGCGGTTCATGGGGTCACAAAGAGTCGGACACAACTGAGTGACTGAATTGAACTGAACTGAACTGAGGTCCTTATATGAAAAAAGAATGTATTTTGTTAGAGAAAAACAAAAATTGAATTTATGGCTAATTTCTCTCAATCGTCTTTTCCTACAAGACCTTACTCCAAGGATATTCAGAGAAATAACATTCCAGTTCTAGAGACAGTTACCAGAGTCACACACACTACAGAGTCAACATATTTCATCTCTGGGTTGCATGTTTTAGCACTCTAAACTGCCTTCTTTCCAACACAGCTGGGCACTAAATTTCTTTCTCAGAAGGTGACTAAAGCAGTTTGGGGATCATGGTAATGTTGTATCACTGTTATTTCTGGATTTGCTGGCTGTCCTTCGGTTACATAAGAGAGTGCCTCATATTTTTGCAGAAATGTACACTCAAATGGGCATAGTTAATGTGGTGGCATGACTAGGATTTACTCAAATGGCTCTGGGGAAAAATAAAAACAACAGAAAGAGAATGATAAATCATATGTACAATGTTAATAACTGGGTTATGAAATGAGGAAGGTTTTTTGCATTATTCTTGCAACTTTTCTGTAAGCTTGAAACTATTTCAAAATAAAAAGTAAAAAACTTTCAAAGGGCACAGTTTGAAGAGCCTTCAACTGGCCAAAGTTTGCACTATGTGAAACTCAAAAAAAAAAAAAAAATGACTGTAATTTTAATCTGAAGAATGAATAAGAATCTATGAGTCCACAATGATATTTAACAAAGGCTGAAAGAAAACAAGAGGAAGGAAGGGAGAAAACAGGAAAGAGAAAAAGAAGTGGCAGTTACTATTATTCCAAAAGTTTAATTTGAATTTTTTTAGAGAAAAAAATTAAGCATTTACTCTGCCATCGGTACCAACAATCAATAAACAGTGTGTCCTAAGAAGGTTGATGTTTGACAGAAAACAACAAAATTCTGTAAAGCAGTTATCCTTCAATTAAAAAATAAATAAATTATAAAAGAAATATGAGAATTTTATGTGAGCCAAGCCAAGGAGTATAGCCTGGGTGACATGGATTCAAGAAACCCTTGAACTGTGTTCTGCTATGCTACAAAATTGGGCAGGGGGCGAGGGAGGGTGGGCTTATGTAGGCAAAATCCACAAGTTACACAAATTATTTGTACAGAATTAGGACTGGAGCTGGCAAGAAGTGAGAGTGCTTGTTAAGCAAGGATTGGTTGGGATCCAAAATGGTTTCACAGTTATAAAGGGAGACCTTGAGATCCTAAGTGTGTAGCTGCCAGCAGATACTCTTTCGAAAATGTCTGGTGGGGTCCTTGAGTTTGACACAGTTCACAAAATTCAAGTTCTCAGTGATACAGGAACATGTCTGAACAATGGCCATCTGGCTCCATTCTGGATGACTGAACCACAGTTACTCCATTTTGATTTTTAAATGATCTTAAATAGGTTGTCATGGTCCTTTTTTTTTTTTTTTTTTGATGTGGACCATTTTAAAAGTCATTATTGAATTTGTTACAATACTGTCTCTGTTTTTTGTTTTTCTGGCCCTAAGGCAGGTGGAATCTTAGCTCTCTGACCAGGGATTGAACTCACACACCCTTTATTGGAAAGCAAGTCTTAACCACTGGTTACCATCAGGGAAGTCCCTCATCATGATCTTTTTGAGAAGAATTATCATCATCACCAGTTGCTGAGTAAAAGGAATATTTTTTTAGGAAGAATGTCCACTCACATGTTCAAGAAATGATAGACTAAAAATCACCATTTAACAGCCACTATATGCGTACCTATGGCTGAGTCATGTTGATGCTTGACGAAAAACAACAAAAGAGGGTAGAGGGGGGAGGAGGGAGGAGGGTTCAGGATGGGGAACACGGGTATACCTGTGGCGGATTCATTTCGATATTTGGCAAAACTAATACAATACTGTAAAGTTTAAAAATAAAATAAAATTTAAAAAAAATCCTTCAATTAAAAAATAAATAAATTTTAAAAAACAGCCACCAAAGAAATAATCAGTTATACAAAGATCATTAGTGCATGCTGGGGGAAAAGTGTGTGTGTGTGTGTGTGTGTAAATACACAAGTAAAAAGACAAAGACAGTAAAATAATGATATGTTATTGAATCTATGATATGGGTGTACAGACATTCTCTGTATTATTCCTTCATCTTCTTTGTATGTTTGAAAAGTTACAAACGTACAAAATCCTTTTCAATATCAATGCCACTCTATATTTGACTAGAGTATAGAAATCAGGAAAGAATCCATCCTATCAGTTGTTAAAAGACTGTGGAATATTTATTGCTTTGGTTACCCCCTCAACCACAAAATATATTATTGGAGGGGATTTTCTGCTGGCCGCTGAATTTAACTAAAGACCTTAATCTCTGAGAGCTGCAAGATGAGCTGCTTGGCAGGTGCACAGAAGTGTTCGAGCAAACCTGGCATGGGGGATTTGTCCTTAAGTCCCCCATTGATGAATACTCCTGGCACCAACCACAGAATCAGGCTGATTGATATTCTGAACCTAGAAATTAAATCTCCAGCTGCACTTGAGACTTACCGTCTGAGAGCCGGTATTGTTCACATACTAGGATGACTGAATTCTTTCTTATTCTCTACTCTTATTAATAGACACCTATCTCAAGAAAAGTCTGAGGAAACAGTGAATATTAAATTATGTCTTGTATTCATCAATACTCATTCTGGTGTTCTCTTCACTTGAGAACTGTCTCCATGGTGGTACAGGGCAAAGAGAAGGCTCAGGATTTCCCTGGTGGTCCAGAGGCTAGACTCCACGTTTCCAAAGCAGACGGCCTGGGTTCAAACCCTGGCCAGGGAACGAGATCCCATGTCTTTCAACTAAGACCCGGTGCAGAGAAATAAATAAATATAAAAACAACGTGGAGAAAGCTCATCAATTCTAGCAAAACTTTAGTGCCATCCTCAAATCAACAAATCCACTCATAGCTCATCTCCAAAGACGATGTCCAGTTTCTAAAGCCATTCAGTAGAAAGCTCTTACAGTAAATACAATTTTCTGCACAAACATAGCAGAGTGATTTATTTTTCTTTTGATGGATATTAACTAGATTTATTGTGGTGATAGTTTCACAATATATACAAATATTGAATCCTTATGTTGTACACTTGAAATTAATGTAATGTTATATGCCAATTATACCTTAATAGGAAACTAAAAGTCAGTCTGAACAACGTCTTCCCATACTGTGTGTTCACACTTCTGATTCTTCGACACCTGCAACAGATTCTGAAGGCTCAGCAAAAGTTGTTCCAGTACTTAGCCTTCAAAAATGGCCAGTGATTTCTAATGTTTCTATTCTTGTTGCAAAATATATTTAAAATTATTTTAATATTTAAATCTCTAAATCACACCACATCTAAATATGACATGTCTTTGTGGATAAAAACAGATCTGACCTACAACTGTGCTGTTTATGTGGCCACATGGCCTACTGCTCCCTGGGGACCAGAGGTTCACTTCATTGACAGTATTTAGCAAACTGAAACGAATTGCTATCATATGCTAGAACTGGGCCATCTATCATAGGCCTGCCACAAAGTCTAAGATGGAATAAGCCAGGTCTACAATCATGTGCAGCAAAACTCCCAAACGATACAGGAGAACAGTGGAAAAACAGAATCCCATTAAACTGTAACTTCCAGGGAAAGTCTGTTGGGGGTAAGCAGCATAAACAACTCTGCAAAAAACTTTCAAGGAATCTTGCTTTATATACATCAATTGTTAAAAGGATGGGTTTGGATGAGCTCTCATTTTAGCATCTAGTAACTCTATAACTACCTCAAGGGAGTAATGGTGTTCAAACTGGGGTGCACACTCTTCTGGATATGTGCAAGAAGATTCACTGGAGAAGTTCTATTTACTTTTCATCTAAACACAAGTAAGCTTTGCTGCTGCTGCTGCTAAGTCGCTTCAGTCGTGTCTGACTCTGTGCGACCCCAGAGACCGCAGCCCACCAAGCTCCCCCGTCCCTGGGATTCTCCAGGCAAGAACACTGGAGTGGGTTGCCATTTCCTTCTCCAATGCATGAAAGTGAAAAGGGAAAGTGAAGTCGCTCAGTCGTGTCCGACTCTTAGCGACCCCATGGACTGTAGCCTACCAGGCTCCTCCGTCCATGGGATTTTCCAGGCAAGAGTACTGGAGTGGGGTGCCATTGCCTTCTCAAAGTAAGCTTTACTAGTACTTAATATACAGGTTGACACTGGAAGCATCTCTCCAGCTACACGTTAAGCTGCTACTGGCTTATGACCTATGGACACCAAGGAGAAGCTGATGGGACACCGCACATGTGCTGACAAGCACCTTCAGCGTCCAGTCTATTCGCACAGAAAGCTGTTTTGCATGACCCAGGGAAGCTGGGAAAAGAGTTAATACAAAAACAAGTGCAAACAGCAAGGCCCTACTGTGTGCCACAGGGAACTATTCAGTAGCCTGCGATACACTATGTGAAAGTGAAGGTCGCTCAGTCAAGTCTGACGCTTGGCGGCCCCATGGACCACACAGTCCACGGAATTCTCCAGGCCAGAATACTGGAGTGGGTAGCCTCTCCCTTCTCCAATATAGTGGAACAGAATATGAAAAATAATATATGTGTATAACAGAGTCACTTTGCTGGACAGCAGAAATTAACAGCATTGTAAATCAACTATGCTTCATGAAAATTTTTTAAAATACTAAAATAAAGGTAAAAATATGCCTTAAGCTGAGACCCAACTGAGCAGTGGACCCACAAATAGATGTCATTTTCAAGGCATTCAAATCTAAAGAACTTACAGGTAGTAGAACTACTTCTCAGTGGGCTGAATAACATTTATTATCTTGCTAATCTTCAAACAAAGCTGTAAGTTTAAATAGTTGTGAATTGTACATGGTTGACTAAATGTGGGTAAATTTCTATATTGAAGGTACAGGGCATGATAACTAATTATAAGCAGGGAGTGAGCCAGTTCCATCAAATTAGCTGATGTGTGAAACGAGGGAGCCCTGAAATTGCGGTTCTCACAGGAAGAGGCTGCAGGAAAGCCAATGCCTTGAGAAGCACATGAGGCCGGACCAGCTGACTTGGTGACCCTCCATCACACTTCAGGTGCTCTGAGCAGCTTTTGGATTTGATTTTGCTTGAGACACTGAAATCAGTGCAGTTTACCCTCTCGTCTAGGAATACATGGGGCAAGAAACATTTCCCATTCCAACCAGAGGTTTTCAAAAGTTTACATACTATAAGACCAACTGTAATAGTAAAACAATGAAAAATTACCTGATATTGCTCTACGAATGTCACTGTGGTCAGTTTGCATGCATTATCTATATCATTACACAATGTTTCTGAAGAAGTTTTATGACTCTGACCACACCTCATCTTAAAGCAACCATGACTTAATGTCTTAATTCATATAAGCCAAAGACATATGCAGACTTTCTTTTCCCTGATAACCATTAAAAAGCACAAGTTTTCTTTACGCAGATATTTCAGGCTTCTTTTAGTTCAGTTCAGTTCAGTTCCATCGCTGAGTTGTGTCTGACTCTTTGCGACCCCATGGACTGCAGCATACCAGGCTTCCCTGTCCATCACCAACTCCCGAAGCTTACTCAAACTCATGTCCACTGAGTTGGTGATGCCATCCAACCATCTCATCCTCTGTTGTCCCCTTCTCCTCCTGCCTTCAATCCTTCTCAGCATCAGGGTCTTTTCAAATGAGTCAGTTCTTTGCATCAGGTGGCCAAAGTATTAGAGTTTCAGCTTCAGCATCAGTCCTTCCAATGAATATTCAGGACTGATTTCCTTTAGGATGGACTGGTTGGATCTCCTTGCAGTCCAAGAGACTCTCAAGAGTTCTCCAACACCACAGTTCAAAAGCATCAATTCTTCAGTACTCAGCTTTCTTTATAGTCCAGCTCTCACATCCATACATGACTACTGGAAAAACCATAGCCTTGATTAGATGGATCTTTGTTGGCAAAGTGATGTCTCTGCTTTTTAATATGTTGTCTAGGTTGGTCATAATTTCCTTCCAAGGAGTAAGCGTCTTTTAATTTCATGGTTGCAGTCACCATCTGCAGTGATTTTGGAGCCCCCCAAAATAAAGTCTGCCACTGTTTCCCCATCTATTAGCCATGAAGTGATGGGACCAGATGCTATGATCTTAGTTTTCTGAATGTTGAGTATTTAAGCAGACTTTTTCACTCTCCTCTTTCACTTTCATTAAGAGGCTCTTTCGTTCTTCTTTGCTTTCTGCCATAAGGGTGGTGTCATCTGCATATCTGAGGTTATTGATATTTCTCCCAGCAATCTTGATTCCAGCTTGTGTGTTTTAATTATTCCAGCCTAATTATTCCAGTAGACCACTAAATCTTCCAGTTCCTTCAATGTGAAGCTTCTTAAAATGCCATGTAGGAGGGACTTCCCTGGTGGTCCAGTGGTTAGGATTCTGTGCTTCTACAGCAGGGGGCTTGGGTTCAATCCCTGGTCAGGGAACTAAGATTCCATATGTCATGTGGCATGGTCAAAAAATTAAACAAAACAAACCATATTATCTCTGTGCTTCTGATTAAAGCCCAGTCCAGGGACTGCTGAGCTCTGTGGTAACTCTCAGTACCCCAGGGCCCTCCTGGGATTGCTCAGAAGTGCATCTCGAAACAAGTTGATGCCATCTAAAGCTACCTCCTGGCTCAAGGGGACCCTCCAAGAAGATGGAACATGTGTTATCTCATTCCAAATTTTCTTTTCTGGAAAGAGGAGAGAGAAGTGTAACAACCATTCATGAGAACTTAATATGGGCCCTGTGGTTCGCTAAGTGCTAATATATTTGTTCCCTGGAGATGGAAATGGGAACCCACTCCAGTGTTCTTGCCTGGAAAATCCCATGGACAGAGGAGCCTGGAGGGCTACAGTCCATGGGTTTGCAAAGAGTCAGACACTACTTTGTGACTAAACAACAGTAATATATTTGTTATTTTACACGTTGACAGGCTCCAGAGTCACAGGACCTTATTCACACCTTATTACTCCATTTATGAGTTATTTGGGCCTTGGTTTCCTCATCAGGAAAGAAAGGATAATAATAACACCTACTTCATAGGATTGCTCTGAGGATGAAATGAATATTTTTTTTGGATAAAGTGCGGAGAACATGACGGTTACATAGTAAGCTGTCTAAGAAAACCAGTCCTGTGTTGTCTACTACAACACACTCCATTTCTGTATTTTTAGTTGGAAGGACTGACTGCTGAAAACCAACTCATAGAAAGGTGCTCTTCAACTGAATTTGGACTTTATTCCTTTGACTTCTCCTCTGCCTGGAACAATAGTGTAACTAACCTATTACTGGCTTGAAATATGTTATTTCTTTATTGGTTTATGAAATATTGGCTTGCAAAATATTATTATAAATGATAATTCATGTAGTGAACCTGTGTTAAATAAATTACTGGTGAAGACAGTCTCTGAGAGTAGTTTGCCTCCAAATAAAACATCTGTGCTTCTGACCGACCATCCATAAATCAAATGTCCCCATGATCCCTTCCTTGGGTTTGACCAATTTGCCAGAGTGGCTCACAGGACTCAGGAAAACAGTTTACTTACTAAATTACTAGTTTATTATAAAAAGATATAACTCAGGAACAGCCAGATGGAATAGCTGCAGATGGCCAGGTACATGGAAGGGGCTGAGGCTCCCACATCCTCTCTGGGTGTGTCAACCTCCTAACACTTCCACTTGCTCACCAGCCTGGGAGCTGTCTGATCCCCATCCTTTGGGGGTTTCACGGAGTCTTCCTGAAGTAAGATGGCCAATGAAATCTTTGGCCATCTATGATGGGGCTTCACAGGTGGCTCAGACGGTAAGGAATCTGCCTACAATGCAGAAGACCCAGGTTTGATCCCTGGGTCAGGAAGATCTCCTGGAGAAAAGAATGGCTACCCACTCCAGTATTCTTGCCTGGAAAATTCCATGGACAGAGGAGCCTGGCAGGTTACAGTCCATGAGGCTACAAAGAGTCAGACATGACTGAGCGACTAGCACACACACACACACACACACACACACACACACATACACGAAAGATTCACCCCCCAGCACCTCTCCCCTCCCTGGAGGTCAGGGAGTGGGGCTGAAAGTTCCTACCTTTTCAGTAGCCAGTTGGTTCCT
Organism: Bos grunniens; assembly: GCF_055505025.1. Lineage (NCBI taxonomy): Eukaryota > Metazoa > Chordata > Mammalia > Artiodactyla > Bovidae > Bos > Bos grunniens. The sequence goes on along the minus strand of NC_141191.1, from coordinate 25,873,504 downwards.
CTAGTGAATAGCATCCCTAGGGGCTTTCCAAAAGTCACTTCACTAACATAAACTCTGGGTGGTGAACAAAAAATGAATAACAAAAAACACCTTTCTCACTCTTATGACTCAGGAAATTCCAATGGTTTTAGGAACTGTGCCAGGGATAGAGTCAGAAGACTAACTACGTATTTCTTATTATTAAACACAGTATCACAAAAAAGCACTCAACACAAGTTGGTTGGTTTAATCTAAATTCTGATAACAACCCTACAGGGTAGATAATAATAATTCTCCTTTCGCATGGAGAAAGTAAGCTCAAAGTGATTAAGCAAATTTTCTTGGTCCTGCAACAAGTAAGTGATGATGCTGGTATATTTGTACCTGAGCTAGTTGGCCTGACTTGACATTTTAAGCTCTTTTCTGTCCACCACACAGCTTCAAAGAGAAAAGTCTATATGGCAGAAATGAGAACCAAGCAGAGACTTATGAAACAGAGCATCACGCTGTGGGGCCCTTCCAGGGAACAAAAGCTTTCTTGTGCCCCCTGTTTCTGGTGTGTAGGAAAAACCCTTTGGCCTTCTAGACTTTCCCTGAGTTCCAGAGGGCAGATCTGAGCCGTTACTAATTAGGGAAGGTGGCGGGTGCAGAAACAAAGGACAAGCAGTCAGGAAACCACAGCGCAGCACGAAGACAGAGTCCTAGTTCCTTCTCGAGGGATGTATACAACCATCTGATGCATATCTTCGAGTTGTTCTACAGGAACCAAGGCCCCCACCCAGGTGGAGGATGACAACTTCAGGCTGAGCAGGAGAATTCCTGAAACATTGCCCTGTTACCTCACCAGCAACCAATCAGGAGAAAGTCATACCCGCTTCAGCCCAAATGCTGCCTTTAAAAACTCTTCCCTGAAAATCATCCAGGAGTCTGCCTGGGTCTTTAGAGCACAAGCTCCCCATTCTCCTTGCTGGGCTCTGCAATAAACCTTCTTCTGCCCCAAGCGCTGATGTTTTGGTCCGTTTAGTGTCCCTGTGCATTGGGCACATGGCCTTCGGTGTGACGACACTTACGGTACAGGGGAGGCTATCCAAGCCATGTCTGTCCTTCATTCCTATTTTGGTCAAAATATCTGGAGATCAGACTTGCACTAAATTCTTTCCAGAATATAATGATTATGGTAATGAACTGTGAACTCTAAATTCTGAGGAGCTATTTTATGAGTTGTGGGAAAATCTAATTATTTCTTCAGTGATATGGAATAAGCTATGTATGGAATGTGGCTTTTAACCATAAAACTGTAATTCTTGTTACTGTTTATACAAGAACCAATTTAAATACCTACCCAAGTTCTGAACTACTTACTGCCTGTACCTCAGCTTTCCCCCTCTTCCCTCTTCCGTTTACTTCTACATAGGTTTGTGCGACAGACACTAGAAAAACTAAGCTTTTTTTTTTCCTTAGGAACTGAGATGCTTTACTTGTATAAGTAAAGAATCCCTTGACATTGAGAGAGCTAGCAAGGACCAACGACACAGCATGCTTTTCTTTTTTCCATGCTGTAGGGAAGTGGGATAGTTCAGGCACCACATCTAATCTCTTACATAAGACTTATGCAAGAGATGTGAGCCAGTTTTTTCCTGAAACAGTGCCAGAGCTAATTCAGATATTGAAGGGCCTCAGCTTCCTAATATTCCTGGTAAGCATGGCATAAACTTACTTTACTTAGTTCACTTAGGTTATTTTTAAACCACATGGGTAAACACACACATACACACATTTAAAAACATCCTTGCCAACACAGTGCAAGCTCATACTGTATTTCTTCAAGTGTGCTTAGCCTGGGTGGGGAAGGGGAATAGAGAAAGGTTTGGGATAGTTCCTGGTACTTTTTCAATCTTTCGTAGAAAAGTACACAATAACTGAAGACATTTTGGAAACAAACTATTGATACTCATCTGGACTTTGGTAGGACAGAACTCCAGTGGGGAAGGCAAACAGTCCTGTTAAGTGGCTCAGCAACTGGAGTTCTCTTATTTCAAGTGCGGGGTTTCCCAGGAGGTGCAGTAGTAAAGAGTTAGCTTGCCAATGTGGGAGACTTAGGAGACGGGGCTTTGATCCCTGGGTCAGGAAGTTCTCCTGGAGTAGGAAATGGCAACGCACTCCAGTATTCTTGACTGGAAAAATGCCATGGACAGAGAAGCCTGGTGGGTCGCAAAGAGCTGGACATGACTGAGCGTGCACACACACAGTTTAAGAGTGGGGAGAGTTAGGCAGCTAAAAGTGGAGTGAGTCTGCCAAAGACAAAGGGGAAATCAGAAGCAGAGATAGATCAGAGATCCTGTTTGGTTGACCAGAGCCTCTGGGAGAGTTGCGTCACAACCCCGTCTTTCCTCTAACACACGACTTGTGTTGGCTGGCTGAGCATAAACAAGTCCTGTTAAGATACGTTTAGGTGGGGCACCCTTTTTCTCACATTGCAAGTAGAGCACACAATCTCAAACCCAAGTATCAGCTGACAGTCGAGCCAAGCAAAATAGCTATTGTAAAATATTAGTAAACAAAAATCTCAATTAAATGGAATCTGGAGACCAGAATGGGGAGCTCTCAGGCCCTGTGATGGCAGCAGAGACCAGGGTTCTTTCCTGGCAAGGACTCAGCCAATGACGAGCCATGGACTCTCTGTTTACTGGCGTTTCCCCCAATTTCCTTTCCTCCTTTATATAAATATTCTTTCCTTGTTGAGTGAGGACTTGCCTGTGGCTCAACAGGTGATTACAGACCCTGAGTTATAATTCTCTACTGATCCCAAATAAACCCATCATTTATTTTCCAATTATATATTTTTTATTTATTGTTAATTGAAGGATAACTGCTTTACAAAATTGTGCTAGTTTCTGCCCTACATCAACAAGAATCAGCCATAGGTATACTTATGTCCCCTCCCTCTGAACCTCACTCCCACTTCCACCACATCCCACCCCTCCAGGTTGTCACAGAGCACTGGTTTGAGTTCCCTGAGTTATATAGCAAACTCCCACTATTCATTTTACATATGGTAGTGTATATGCTCCCATGTTACTTTCTCCATTCCTCCCACCCTCTCCTCCCCTCCTCCATGTCCACAAATCTGTTTTCTATGTCTGCATCTCCACTGCTGCCCTGCAAATAGGTTCATCAGTAGCATCTTTCTAGATTCCATATGTATGTGTTAATATATGACATTGTTTTTCTCTTTCTGACTTACTTCACTCTGTATAATAAACTCTAGGTTCATTCAACTCATTAGAACTGACTCAAATGCATTCCCTTTTATGGCTGAGTAATATTCCATTGTGTATATGTACCACAGCTTCTTTATCCACTCATCTGTCGATGGACATCTAGGTTGCTTCCATGATCTGGCTATTGTAAATAGTGCTGCAATGAACATTGGGTACCTGGCCTTTTTCAATTATGGTTTCCTCAGGGCATATGCCCAGGAGTGAGACTGTTGGGTCATATGGTAGTTGTATTCCTAGTTTGTTAAGGAATCTCCATGTTGTCCTAAATAGTAGCTGTATCAATTTACATTTCCACCAACAGTGCAAGAGGGTACCCTTTCCTCCTCACCCTCTCCAGAACTGATCATTTGTAGATTTTTATGGCCATTCTTAAATGGCAACCCACACCAGTATTCTTGCCTGGGAAATCCTATGGACAGAGGAGCCTGGCAGGCTACAGTCCATGGGGTTGCAAAGAGTTAGACACGACTGAAGCAACTTAGCATGCATACAAGCATTCTGACCATGGGGTCGCAAAGAGTAGGACATAACTGATCAATGGAACAACAACAAAAACAATTCTTATGGGTGTGAGGTGATATCTCATTGCAGTTTTGATGTGCATGTCTCTAAGAACAAGCGATGTTGAGCATCTTTTCATGTGTTTACTAGCCATGTGTATGTCTTCTATGGAGAAATGTCTGTTTAGGTCTTCTGCCCACTTTTTGATTGAGTTGTTTGTTTGTATGGTATTGAGTTGTATGGACTGCTTGTATATTTTGGAAATAAATCCTTTTTCAATTGTTTAATTTGCTATTATTTTCTCCCATTCTAAGGGTTGTCTATTCACTTTGTTTATAGCTTCCTAAACCCATCACCAACTCGATGGACATGAATTTGAGCAAGCTCCAGGAGTTGGTGATGGACAGGGAAGCCTGGCGAGCTGCAGTCCATGGGGCTGCAAAAACTTGGACATGACTGAGCAACTGAACTGAAACCCATGTTTACTGAAGAAATATCTAGCAGTCTGTTCGATTCAGGTCAATGCTATCTATGAATAGAAATGATGAATAAGATATCTATTCATCTATTTATGAACAGGAAATGAATTTTAACCAAGATTTTTTTTAAATCAAGAAATTAATTGAAAAAGATGAGTTCACACTATACATCATGAACTATATACATTTAATTAGAGCTTAATAACTTAACTGAGCAAATTTTAATACATGGTGAGAATTCTAATACCGCTTCATATCCTTTCTTCCTGACAAGTGTTGAGTTGCTGACTTCTTTCAATGTGACTGGGAGCATTGTTTCTGTTCTGGTTTGGTCAGCATTCTCTCTCACATTGAGCCTCCAGGTTCTACTGATCTGTTTATATATCTTCTGTTGAGTCTAGACCCAGGGAGTTTTGTTCCGAGTTTGTTACTCTTATGCATTAAAGCAGAAAATAGTTTCTTGTATTATGACTGTTCAAAGTACTAGTTTTAGGTATGGTCTCCCCCAGCTATATTTAAAGGGCTGCAATTCTCCAAGGATCCCTGTGAAATACTTGCCACATAATGGAAACGTCTTCTCCCTTTATCATGTGACCTCGCATCCTCTCCCTCCGGAAACACCTTCTGTATTCTGCCTTATTAGGGCAATGAAAACATTGAAAACAGCGATTTCAAGCAGGAAGAAGTAATTTCTGGATCAGATCTGAGCAGATATGATGACCCCTCTATTGTTGTAAGCCAATTAACATCCTGACACTTTCTAATCATTAAGAGCTCCACCTGGGAGCAGAACTTCAGAGTTTAACTGTTTAGCCATTTCAAACTCACTAACAGTTGGGCCTTATTAGAATCACATGGCCCATAATATGAACAGAATACACTTTTTAAAAACTTCCCAAACGATAAATATAACTGCCATGTTTGTCTCTCAAAATTTGATTCCTCCAAGAGATATTTCATGTCTTAATCTATCCAATTAATGGAGTCAGAATAGAACCAGCTATGGACAGAGGGAACCATGGAGCCACCCAAATACCATGGTATTTTAAAGAGAACAGGGTATATTCTGCATCTTTAATTCTCCTCCTGAAAATTCTATACTGAGAGGTATTTCAATCATTACTTTGAATTATTCCTGTGAAGGGTTATATGCTCTCAAAGGTTAACATCTGAGCTGAATTTAGTGAATAGACACCTTGAAACAAGACAGGCATCTGCTAGATGCTGTAGGAACAGACAAATGTGCCTTGGCTCTTTGTGCCATAGGACAAGGTAGCAGAGACGGAGAAGTCATTAACATGGTGGGGAAGGGGAACTAGAAATTGGCATTGGCCAGTTCCCTGCAATGTGAGAGGCTGCCTAATTCCAGACTGTTGCCTTTTGATAGGAGCAGTGAAGCCTACAGAAAATCTCTGGGTCCAGACCAGCACTGCCCAACAGAGCTTTCTGCAATGATGGAAATATTGTCTATTTGCTCTATTCAGTATGGTAGCCACTGGCAACATTTGACTTCTGAGCATTTAAACTGCGGCTAGTACAGCCACAGATTTAATTAAAATTTTTAAGTATAAATAACTACATGAGGCTAGTGTCTGCTGTATTAGTGCAGGTTTAGACCATGTTCCTTTTGACAGTTCTGCCTATATGTTGCCAAGATCAAATATAATTCTAATTCTTTAGTATCCCTTCTTCATTTTTTTAATTCAAAGAATATGTTCTTTGAATTGAGATACATCAAATTAGTATTACTACTAATTATTACTTTCATATATTAACTTACTAAGTACTGAGTTCACTTATTATTATTTTAACTCTAACAACAGACCTTAAAGATAAACATTAACTTTTTCTTAACAGATTAAATAAACAGGTTCAGAGAGGTCATGAAGATAGGAAAGGACATGTCTTTTGATCTGTCTTTGAGGTCTTTATTCTTTCGCCTACCTCACACTAAAGGCACCAAACATATAAAATATCTTACAGTTACTTTGCTGGATCAAACCATACTTTAATTACATTTTATTAGCACAAATAATAAAATTTATTCTCCCTCCATCACTTTCTGTACCTATGTCTATTTGATACAGCCAAAAAGAGCTCACTGATGTCCACAGCAGAAGTGGTTCTCTTAGGAGATACAAACAGAATCATAAAAGACATGGACAAATTTATGACTAAAAGGGCTATAAACTACTATTATCCTTCTGGGAAATAGTTACTTTTAAAGCTTGTTAGGTAGCACAGTTACAAATTACCATTGCATGTTGCTTGAAGTAGCTATTCATAGCTGAACACGAGAATGGATTGACCCTGGCATGACTCAGTTCAAATTCCTATGTTCTTATGATAGGCTATTAGCAAATGAAGGAAACAGAATTCTACCTAAACCTCAGTTTTAAGTTAATAATTTACTTGTTTAGGGATGATAGCTTTATCAGTATCATTACGGAAAAATATTAACTGCTTGAAAATGTAAGACGTATGAAAATCAAACAAAAGCAAAAGTATTCAAATAAATTCATGAATTCACAAGAAGCAATATTAATTTTAGAAAAGGCAGAAAAACAACACAGTTGTAAATGAGAACCCAATTAATGAATTTTTAAGTGCTCTTTTCAGCTGTCAGATTTAGTTTTCTCAAACCAGAGTTTCAGTTCAGTTCAGTTCAGTCGCTCAATCATATCCGACTCTTTGTGACCCCATGAATCGCAGCACGCCAGGCCTCCCTGTCCAACACCAACTCCCAGAGTTCACCCAGACTCATGTCCATTGAGTCAGTGATGCCATCCAGCCATCTCATCCTCTGTCATCCCCTTCTCCTCCTGCCCCCAATCCCTCCCAGCATCAGAGACTTTTCCAATGAGTCAACTCTTCGCAAGAGGTGGCCAAAGTACTGGAGTTTCAGCTTTAGCATCATTCCTTCCAAAGAAATCCCAGGGCTGGTCTCCTTCAGAATGGACTGGTTGGATCTCCTTGCAGTCCAAGGGACTCTCAAGAGTCTTCTCCAACACCACAGTTCAAAAGCATCAATTCTTCAGCGCTCAGCCTTCTTCACAGTCCAACTCTCACATCCATACATGACCACAGGAAAAACCAGAGCCTTGACTAGATGGACCTTTGTTGGCAAAGTAATGTCTCTGCTTTTGAATATGCTATCTAGGTTGGTCATAACTTTCCTTCCAAGGAGTGAGCATCTTTTAATTTCATGGCTGCAGTCACCATCTGCAGTGATTTTGGAGCCCAAAAAAATAAAGTCTGACACTGTTTCCACTGTTTCCCCATCTATTTCCCATGAAGTGATGGGACTGAATGCCATGATCTTCGTTTTCTGAATGTTGAGCTTTAAGCCAACTTTTTCACTCTCCACTTTCACTTTCATCAAGAGGCTCTTTAGTTCCTCTTCACTTTCTGCCATAAGGGTGGTGTCATCTGCATATCTGAGGTTATTGATATTTCTCCCGGCAATCTTGATTCCAGTTTGTGCTTCATCCAGCCTGGCATTTCGCATGATGTACTCTGCATATAAGTTAAATAAGCAAGGTGACAATATACAGCCTTGATGTACTCCTTTTCCTATTTGGAACCAGTCTGTTGTTCCATGTCCAGTTCTAACTGTTGCTTCCTGAGCGGCATACAGGTTTCTCAAGAGGCAGGTCAGATGGTCTGGTATTTCCATGTCTTTCAGAATTTTCCACAGTTTATTGTGATCCACACAGTCAAAGGCTTTGGCATAGTCAATAAAGCAGAAATAGATGTTTTTCTGGTGGTAACATGAACATAAGTGGAAAAAGAATAGACTAAGTATCCAATCAAAGCCACAGTGTCAAGAGAAAGCCAGATTTTTGAGCAAACAAGTAAGGTCAAGGTTCAGCTGTTTTAGGAACAAATGGCACCCGGCAACGTGAGCTGAAAAAGAACCCTTAAAGCTAAGAGTTAGTCCTCAGGAGAAAACCAGGCAATACACAAATAAAAGCCCACGGTAACTGGCAAACTGAGAGTGGGTCAGGTATTCTTAAAAAGCCCACATGGGTGGGCAACTGGCATGGCTAGGACAAGGGCTGCTACAAGTAGGGAGAAAATGAAGTCAACAATGGAACAATCCAGCCACTAGGAAGACTACTACCATACAAGACAAGAAATAAAGTCTCTGAGAAGACAGTATATGGTGTGGTCTGAATGTCTGCATCCCCCTCAAATTCCTATGCTGAAATCCTAACCACCACCCCCAACCCCATAGCAACATTACACAATGGAGCCCTTGGGAGGTGCTTAGGTCATGAGGGTGGGGCCTTCATGAATCAGATTAGTGCTCTTATAAAAGACCCCTCTGAGCTCCCTCACTCCTTCCACCATCTGTGGGTACAGAGAGAACGTGCTGGCTGTGAATCAGGAAGCTGGTGGAACACAGCCATGGCTGGTGCCTTGATCTCTGTTCCAGAAATGTGAGAAATGACCTTCTGCTGTTTGTAAGCTACCCAGCCTGTGGGATTCTGTTAGAGCAGCTCGAATGGACTAAGAGAGTACAGAAGCCTAACTACTGAAGAACTAGGGTTGAATAAAAGAAGCCATTTGTGTAAGCCCTGAATATACAGCTGACAGAGAGCTAGAGGCATGGCTGACTCATTGCTGAGCAAGCAAGCCGCTCCTTCACAGTCAGGGGACGATGACGTCTCAGCTGGTGTAGGGTGTAGCTGGACCAAGAGACACGGCCGTTCAGTCTTTAAAGACGGTGTGACCACTGATGTGTAAGCTTCTTGAGAAGATACCATGGCTCTAGGAAATAACACTGAACACATCTTTTCTTGTGGCTCACTGGGCAAAGGTCGAGGTGCCAGTTCCCTTACGTGCCCGTGAACAGACACGAAGTGGGGGCAGTGGAAGCTTGGAAGGGAGCAGGGAGCACGGTAACCTAACTCTTACCTTCCAGCTTCTCCCTAAAGGCACAGTTGGAATTAACCAGAATTTTCACCCTGATGGTGTAGGAACACCCTTTGTAACACAGGTGTTTTCTGATGGCAACAGTAGATGGGCCTCTTTTCATTTCACTGTCCCCTTACTTCCCTGTGAGAAGCAAACGCTACAGTGTCTTTCTTGGGTCTTTCCTACCCAGGAAAACTGAAGAATGTTCCTTCTATGTTTGCTTCAGGGATGGGAAAAATGATGGGTACAAAAGGCCACACTTCTCCTACAGTGCCTAATAACATGTCTCCGATGACCCCTGCCAGGGAAGGGCACACCCTAGAAAACTCACATGTCATGATGCTCTCCCACCGGCAGGCATTAAGACCCTTTCAATAGGTATCTATTGTGTCTCTCCATTCATGTGTGTAAAAGTCACAGGAGTTGTGCTTAAGTGTTTAGCTTGCTTTTATTTTATCTGATAGGGAATCTGGCTTCTGAAAGGAGCCAAGGATGGGGAAGGAATGGGGAAGGTGTATTTTGGGGCCGACTCTCCAAAAGGTGGCAGGGAAATCTGCTTTCGCTCTTTTCCATCTCAATTTTTCATTGTTTTGCATGTTTGATTCTCCCTCATAACTCCGGGGTTTAGTTTCTTTTTGAAACTATTAATTGGGCTAGAGTCACAGAACACTGGAGCTACTTGGCAAAGAATCAATGTCTCATAATTATCACAAGAAAAGCATTAAAACGAGCAAAACCTATTATGAATATTCCTGTAGACATTTATAGATACTTTCTGTAATAAAGAATGAAGTTTATATTCTGTCTGGTAGCACAATATGCCCAGGAGGAGGCAAAGATGCTATTGAACAGTGAAAAAGAACATTGCAAAGAATTTTCCAGTCACACAGTTTTAAGGATGATATTCTAAGATGGGGATAAATCTCACGATTGGAATCATACTTTCTGAGACCTAATTTTAAAAGTTTAAGCTTCTGGAAATCTCTTACTTGTTTGTTTACAATTATTCTGAACATTTGTTTTCTGTTATCTATGATGAAATTTGAAAAGAGCTGGATCCTAGACTAGGGGAGTGTCCTGCTTTTGCTTAAAAAAGCCTTGTTGGGTAGCATTTTTGCACGACTTCTGAAAGTTATCAGAGGTGAGAAAGGTAACTGAAGCTTCCAGAATCACGAAAAACTACAAAAGAAGCTCATTTTTATAAACAGTATTGTCTTATGTAACCCCCTGGAAGACACCCAGTTCTCACTTCTAAGAGCTCTTATGAGTCAATTTGTCATTTGATATTTTGTAGAGTTTGCAGTAAATTGGAAGAAGTGAATTCTTCTATTAAACTTCTATGGTAAACTAAATCAATGCAAGTTTCTACTACAGTTCTGTGAGGGAAGCTATTTTATCTCCTGTCCTTGCCCCACCGGTTCCCAACATCAAGAACAGTTTCTTACATGTGCTATAGGCCCAATAAGTATTTGCAGCATGAAACTGAATTTTGAAAATTTTTCCTTTTTTAGGGTATGGAACTGAAAAAAATACGAAGCCAGAAAGTTTTGCACCCCCCACCCCCATGAATTCCTACCCCCGCCCCCCGCCACTACCCCTCACAAGTACCTGCCTTTCTTGGGACTGGTGATGAGAATAAACCAACAGGAAAACAAGATGCCGATTTATTAACAGCTGGGCAAGGACTCAATCATTCCAACTCAAGGCAGATTTGGCAAATAAGGTTTAAGTCCTGGGCAGCTCAGCTGGTAAAGAATCCACCTGCAATGCAGGAGACCCTGGCTTGATTCCTGGGTCAGGAAGTTCCCCTGGAGAAGGGATAGGCTACCCACTCCAGTATTCTTGGGCTTCCCTGGTGGCTCAGGTGGTAAAGAACCCACCCTCAATGTGGCAGACTTGGGTTCAATCCCTGGGTTGGGAAGATCCCCTGGAGGAGGGCCTGGGAACCCCCTCCAGTATTCTTGCCTGGAGAATCCCCATGGACAGAGGAGCCTGGTGGGTTACAGTCCATGGGGTCACAAAGAGTTGGACACAACTGAGCCAGCATAGCACAAAGAAGGCTAAGAAAGGCTTCTTTTTGTTTGGCCCCTGAGTCTAAGATGAGCAGGAGTCCACTTAGCCGCCAAGATGCATCAAGATGGACAGAAGAAGGTCTTAAGGCAAGACAGCAGCACCATCAGGGTCCTGGGCTGGAAGCACGGAGCTGACCATGTGGACACAGGAAATGACTCAGATGAGGTTGTCCTTTAACACACCAACATTCTGAGCATCGTTAAAAAGTGGCCAGTGGGAGGCTCATGTTCTCACCAACCAGGAACCACTGGTTCTACTCTGGACGGGGGCTAGTGGAGGACTGGGGGTGGGGGTGGGCAGAAGAATGGGGGTGCCTGCCCTCCTCCTGTACAGAGGTGGGGAGCAGAAGAGGGAACTGAGGGTCCCCTGACAGGGAAGCACAGACACAAAGGCGGAAAGTGAGTGTTGAACTCTTGTTGGATTCCTGTTGAACTCGACTCTCCAAGGAAACCAGGTCATAGAGTTGGGATTTTTGCCCTGGACCCAATTTAATACATGAATGGTCACCATTGGACTTCTGCTTGACACCCCCAACCAAGCTTCAACCTGTCCATTTTATTTCCCTCTACTCACTAAACTGTCACTAAATTAGACTTCTTTTAAGTTCCTTAAACAGCCTCTGTACTTTTCTGTCTCCACATCTTTATTTTATTCCCTTCCACCACTCTGTCATAAACTTGCACAGTGGGCCCTCCATACCCGAGAGTTCTGCACCTGTAAATCTGACCAGCTGTGAATGGAAGATATTATTTTTGTAATTCCAGAAAGTTTGGAAAGACAAAACTTAAATTTACCTAGTGCAGGTAACTATTAACAGAGAAGCCTGGAGTGCTGTAGTTCATGGGGTCACAACAAGTCAGACATGACTTAGGGACTGAACAACAATAAGTAATGTAGAGGTGACTGAAAGTATATGGGAGGATGTGCATGGGTTATATGCAAACACTGCTGCTGCTGCTGCTAAGTCACTTCAGTCGTGTCCGACTCTGTGCGACCCCATAGATGGCAGCCCACCAGGCTCCCCCGTCCCTGGGATTCTCCAGGCAAGAACACTGGAGTGGGTGGCCATTTCCTTCTCCAGTACATGAAAGTGAGAAGTGAAAGTGAAGTCGCTCAGTCGTGTCCGACTCTTAGCGACCCCATGGACTGCAGCCCACCAGGCTCCTCCATCCATGGGATTTTCCAGGCAAGAGTACTGGAATGGGGTGCCACTGCCTTCTCCAATGCAAACACTATACCATTTTATATAAGGGACTTGAGCATCCATCCTGGAACCTATTTCTCGCAGGCGCTGAGAGATAACTGTACATCCTTTAAGACCCAGCTCGGATGACACTTCTCTATGACAGTCTTTGATCACTCCAACCAGAAACAGTCACGTCTTCATTGGTGTGCCCGATGTGTGTCTTATAGTGCAGAGAGCAAGGATCTAGCAGTTTGAGTCTGAAACCTGGCTCCCCAGGCTTTTAGCTTTGACCTTGAGCAAGTTATATCTTTTTTCATTACTAGATTTCCTCATAGTATTTTATGTAGGGAGTTGCCATGTCATAGTGATTGACATCATGTGGTTTTTCCAGTAGTTATGTGTGGATGTGACAGTTGGACTATAAAGAAAGCTGAGCACTGAAAAATTGATGCTTTTGAACTGTAGTGTTGAAGAATACTCTTAAGAGTCCCTTGGACTGCAAGGAGATCCAACCAGTCCATCCTAAAGGAAATCAGTCCTGAATATTCATTGGAAGGACTGATGCTGAAGCTGAAACTCCAATCCTTTGGCCACCTGATGTGAAGAACTGACTCATTTGAAAAGACCCTGATGCTGGGAAAGATTGAAGGCAAGAGGAGAAGGGGATGACAGAGGATGAGATGGCTGGATGGCATCACCGACTCAATGGACATGAGTTTGAGCAAGCTCTGGGAGTTGGTGATGGACAGGGAAGCCTGGCATGCTGCAGTCCACAGGATCGCAAAGAGCCAGACATAACTGAGTGAACTGAACTGAACTGAAATTATATAATGGCTGGCAGACAATAAGTCAGTCTCCGAAAAGGAAGCCTACCATTATAGCTGTAGCCATCCTTAGCATCGATTACAAGATATGGTAAAATTATATTTATGTGTAGACCTCAGTTATCTCCTCCTACTGTATAATTCACCTGCTGTGGGAAAGAATTCGCAGCTTCCCATTTCTGTATATCTCCCACCCTAACTCCAGCGTCTCACATGATGCACACAGACAATATAGGTGATCAACAGAATGGACTTAAATGCACCAAAATAGACTTGGCTGTCTATTGTACATCAGTTCATATCATACTCAATCATTAATTGCTACTTACCTTAAAAGGGCACCGTATAACCTAATTAATGCTGTAGAACACTACATATATTCATTTACTCAAAGTATCATATGACCAAGGTTTGTATTTTTGCAATCAGATGTTCTTTTAAAAACAGAGCCTTGTTTGAATAAAGAATTAGAACCTATTAATCTTTTATCCTAACGTTTGCCAAGCCCCTGCCAGAACTTCAGGCTTTGCCAACCTTTTTTCCTCCACCTCTTTAACAGTTATTTTCTTTAGATTTAATCTGATTTTGCTGTTAAAGCACACCCATCAAGATCACGGAACAGGCTCCACAAACGAATAAAGATTGCTGAAATGCTGTTCATCATTGAGGGTAATGATGATTCTCTACAATCTGTACCCTGTGTCTCTCTGTTTTACCAGGGCAGGCTTGTGCCACAGCCCGGCTGGAACCTCGTCTAAACTCTGTGGAGTAGACAGACCCTTTCTGTGAGTGCCGAATCGATTCAAGCATATGCCTCTTAAGCTTAGCTTGAAAAAAAAAAATAAAATTAGGAAAAAAATAAAACCAACCTGTGAGTATGGGAAGTTTACATGCCATGAACTCCACACTATCATTAAAAGCAGAGTTCTTCCAGAATCTGGAAGGAACCAACAGGGCCCCTTTGTTCCAGCCCTGCAGTCCTAAAAGAGCAGTTCCAAGCCAAACAGCCTGGAGGGGCACCCAGTCGGCCCTGGGCACGCCTGCCAAACAAACACCCAAGACGGTTCCCAGGAACCTTCCGCGCCGGCTGAAGTGTTGACAGGCTCGCGAGCAGAAAGATCGGGCTGTTAATACGAATCCACAGCTCAGAGAGTCAGAAACCAACCTACTCATATTTCCCAGCCCATCCTCCACTCCCTTTCTCTCTTCCCAACAGTCCAAGTACAGATTCTCTTTTTTTAAAAAAAAAACCTTCTTCCAGTAAAGTATTTACGTCCCCTGCTTTCCTCCACCCGGAAAAAATATAAAAAGCTGTTAAGGTTCTTGATGCCAAGTGGCGTCAGCTCAGCTGCCTCTCTGCCCGCCAGCCCCACCGCCACCCCAGGTTCTCGCGGATTCCAAGGGAGGGGGGGCGGGGAGCGGGGCGGGGCGGCCTTGGCAGCTGCACCGGGTCCGGGTCCGCCCTCACCTCTTGCTCGGTCATGTCTTCCTGGGGCCTCATGGGACATGGAAAGTGTCTTTTGCTTATAGAGAATGCGGGAAGCCCTGCAGCCCATGAAGCTTTTCATTTCACTTTCTTCTATTATTTTTCTAAACACACCTCAAAGACTGGTCTGATGGTTTTAGAGACATCGGTCCCTCCATTCACAAGATATTAATGCTAGCTAATGAAGCTCTGAGTTGGTAGACTTAAAAGTTTAATGAGAGGTCAATTAGACCTCAAGAAAGCTGGAGGGAAAAGTTAATGAGTCAGGGAGAAAGAGACCGAAATGCTAGCTGCTCCAATACTGATCTTCCTCTGTTTCTACAGAAATAAAACCCTTGACATTGAGCTGACATATCTGACCACCTAGAATAGAGCCTTCCTTTTTCAGGTTCCCCCGCAGCCATGAGAGGCCATGAAACTAAATTCTGGACGATGGGATGGAAGGAGCAGCTCTAAATGCTCTTTGCAGAGTACGTTCCTGAGTCCAGGGCAAGCCCATTCTTCCAGCCCTTCCTCAATCCTGCTGCTTGACCAGGGACCTGGTGCCAAAGACAACATCCCAGGAATGACAACCAGGGAGTAATAAGACAGAGGAACCTTGCACGATGCAGCCACACCACCACCCCTGGAGTGTCTATCCCTGCACTACTGCATGAGAGAGAGATACATTCCTATCTTGATTATGCTACTGTTCATTTGAGTTTCTGTTTTACTTCATGTAGCCAACAATACTTTAAACAGAGTTGGGTTTTCCGTGAAGTGAATGAAGCATAAAGTCAGAAAGTCTCGCTTGTCTGGGATTATTCCAAGGCTGGAGGAGGAAACTTCGTGTTGTTTCCATGGTCATTTTGTACCCTTTTCCTTAATGGGTTCCCCTAAATTGCATAGGCCCCACAATTCTGAATTCTTACCTTATCTTCAGTAATTCAATGAAGCTCTTTGTGTGCACCTCTTCTGGTAAGCCAACCTGAAATAAAGAACAATAAATACATCCATTTTCTTCTGCATGACGTAAACTCGAACATACTTGGTGAGATTTAAGAATATTACTGCCCACTTTCTCAAAGTATACATTGCCAGATATTAATGATTGCTGTATGAAAAAAGAGTTTTATGATCAAGTAATTTGGGGAAATGCAATATAAGTTAAAACATTTGTGTCTATGATTTTCACTTTAACATCTCTCAGAGGATTTAATTTGCAAGTATGAATAGGGAATCTTCCTGAGAAAGAGAAAACTGTGTTTTTGAAACTTGAAAGTGAAAGTCCCTCAGTTATGTCTGACTCTGAGACCCCATGGACTGTATGTATAGTCCATGGAATTCTCCAGGCCAGAATACTGGAGTGGATAGCCATTCCCTTCTCCAGGGGATCTTCCCAACCAAGGGATCAAACCCAGGTCTCCTGTATTGCAGGCAGATTCTTTACCAGCTGAGCCATCAGAGAAGCCCAAGAATACTGGAGTGGGTAGCCTATCCCTTCTCCAGCAGATCTTCCCAACCTAGGGATCAAATCAGGGTCTCTTGCATTGCAGGCGGATTCTTTCCAACTGAGCTACCAGGGAAGCCCAGGACGACTAACCATCTCTCCCCTTCTAAGGAGTAGTTTGTGGGCTAGTTTTCTGTGGAGCAAGATTCAGAAATTCACCAGGTCTCAGCTGGAAATATTTTTATGTTTTATTTTTAAATTTTATTTATTTGGCTGCACCAGATTTTAAGTTGCGACATGCAAACTCTTAGTTGCCACATGTGGAATCTAGTACCCTGACCAGGGATCAAATCCAGGCCCCCTGCATTGGAAGTATGGAGTCTTAGCCACTGGACCACCAGGGAAGTCCCCTGTGTTTTATTTTTATAGCATTAGCAGAACAAGGTGATTTTTCTTCCTCATCTTTTTTTTAAGTTGCTGTCTGGAGTTTGTTGCCCAGTAGGCATGAATGCCAACAACACTGCCATTTTTAGATTGACGCTGGCCCACCTCTCAAGTCTCCAACAAAAGCTAGGAATATTATGTACAAAGTATTAGATCACCTCTGCAGGAAAGGGTGTGATTTCAGAGGCGCTGGGGTCACACTGAGGTTTTATCTCCCATGAGGAGGCTTTTTTGATAGTGAGGTACAAAAAGATACAACCACAATTGAGAAGTAGTTTACATAAAATATCTTTTTTTTTCCCTTTATGTCAATGCTTGTAGAAATGTCCCAGCTCATTTGTGAGTTAGAATCTCATTACAGGGAAATAATTAGTCTCCATGCTTCTTGCCTTTAACTAAAATTTTAGCGTTCACACTTGTATTTGTCTTCTTAAGTTTCTGTAAGTGTTCCACAACTGGGTGACTCAGGATTTTACTTTCTTCCAGTTCTGGAGGCTAGAAGTCTGAAATTAAGATGTCAACAGGGCTGTTCTTCATCCAAGACTCTGGGGAGAATCCTGCCTTGCCTCCTCCTAGCTTCTGATAGTAGCCTTCAGTCCTTGGGGTTCCTTGGCTTACAGCTGCATCCTACAATCCCTGCCTGTTTTCACACGGTTTTTCTCTTGTCACAGAGGTTAGAACTTCACCATATCTTTAGGGAGGATACAGTTCAACCCATAACAACACCAATCACTTATCTGCGGGGCAGCATGCTGTCATAGTGGACAGAGCTCAGAGTTAGGGGTCAGAAACTCTGGACAAATGTTTAGCCTACATTTTCATACACATACTGAGAATAATAATACATGCCTTGATGTCCATCTAAGGGTTGTGACAAAGATCTAGAAAAGTGCTTTGTGGCCTCTCAATGATAGTAAGTGCTATCGCTATCTTTAAGGAGAAACATGGCCAGGGTGGGCAATTATCATTTAGTATATAATCCCATGGGCTTCCCAGGGTGGCTCAGAGGTAAAGAATATGCCTGCCAATGCAGGAGACATGAGCTTGATCCCTGGGTCAGGAAGATCTTCTGGAGGAGAAAATGGCAATCCACTCCAATGTTCTTACCTGGGAAATCCCAGGGACAGAGAAACCTGGTGGGTTACAGTCTGCTGGGTCACGAAGAGTTGAACATGACTGAGCACACACACGGCAGCAGCCTATCATCCATACCTAACTGTAGACAACCATTCTGACCTCTATCTCATACAGCTACTTTCTAGACAAGGGTAAGATGCTTTTCCCTTTTTTTTTTTTTGCTGCCCGTGCATTGTTAACCAAGCAAAGTCAGGTGGTGAGGTGAATCCTCGCAAGTGCAGCCAACTCAGAAATGGAATATGAAGCACCGAGTCATGGGAAAATGCCCATAAATGCTTTAATAAAATTCTCTGAGTTTTAACTCAAAAGACTGAAAAATGTCTGTGAAAGGCTTTTTTTTTAAAGACTAGATATTAATGAGTATATTCAAAATTACTCAGCATTCATTGTACATAAATGGCAACCCAAAGTTTTTGATGCAATAATAATAAAGCAGTAGAGCCGACTTATTAGAAAAGACTCTGATGCTGAGAAAGGTTGAAGGCAGGAGAAGGGACAACAAGAAGATGAGATGGTTGGATGGCATCACTGACTCAATCGACACAAGTTTGAGCAAGCTCCAGGAGATGATGAAGGAAAGGAAGCCTGGCGTGCTGCAGTCCATGGGGTCGAAAAGAGTCAGACATGAGTGAGTGAACAGTAGCAGAGTTGTGGTTCCTAATCTGAGGTCCTTGATCTCTAGAGACACTGGAGATAGTAATAGGAATTTGCATACAAGCTTTAATTTTGCCTAAGTCTTTTCACTTAGTTAACTAAAGTTATCATAACTAAAACGTTCATCTTTTTTCTTGGGTGTGAATTTATTACATAATTTTGACTATACTGGTTTTCTCATGTTGGGTAGATATTCTCCTTGGCAACCATATACCTTTTTAAACAAATACAAATGAATCAATTATGATGACACATTTAAAATCATTTAAAGGATCAAAATGGAATAAGTGGCTCAGGCCACCAAAATGGAGCTGGGTGGCTCTTATGGATTTGGTTTCAGACCTGTTTCGGCATTACAGAGAACCTGAATTGTCTGAACTGTATCAAACTCGCGGACACCACCAGCGTTTTCAAAATAGTATCTGCTAGCAGCTGCCAGCTACAACCTTCTGGTCTCAAGGTTGTAATTTATAACTATGCAACCATTTCAGAACACAGTCAATCTTTGCTTTACAGGCACTCTTACTTCTTGCTAGCTCCGATCCTATTTGCTGACAAACATCTTACGTAACTTTTCAGTTCAGATTGTTATTGATTATCTGCATCAATGTTTATATGTGTAGTTATTTTGGTATACAGAATCTTAAGAAAACATGAGAACGGAGGGAGATTGAGATCTTAAGAAAGGATTCTTAGCAGTTAAAATGTCGAGAAAAGGGTAGATTAAAAAGGTGGATACTGATCATATGACCCCCCCTTTTCATGAACACAGACAAAACAAGGCAGTCTCCCAAACTCGTTGTTCTATTTTTACTTAAAACCATTACTTGACTTAAATGCCTTAAAACCATTACTGTGACCTTCTAGAATTTCCTGAACAGTTTTCTGCTATTTAAAATGTAGTTGGCTGATTCCTTTCACATTTCAGAAATTTCCTGTATCATTTTAATGATTATGTAGAGTATGACTTTGCTCTCAGCGTTATAAGTAAACAGAGCCAAAACACGAGGAAGAAAAATTTATATATTTAGGCAAAACCTTAGAGAGGGCAGAAAGCTTTTACGATGTGTGGGTGCATGCGTGCTCAGTCATTCACTCATGTCTGACTCTTAGTGACCATATGGACTGTATCCCTCCAGGCTCCTCTGTTCAAGGGATTTTCCAGGCAAGAGTGCTGGAGTGGGTTGCCATTTTTCTCTTCCAGGGGATCTTTCCGACCCAGGGAAAGATCTGCCTGTGTCACCTACACTGGCAGGCAGATTCTTTACTATTGAGCCATCTGGGAAGCTTTTATGATACAAAACCTAAAGACAAAGTCTGGGAAGGTAAAGTCACCATTCCTGAAAGATCTCAAACCCCAAATCAGAATACTCTACACAAGGAGCCAGTGATGTCCTAGCAGATTTATTGAAGCCATCTCCCTGGTTTACGACATGAAGATCCCACGTAGACTCCACACTGTCTGGAATCCCCGAGGAAATCAATAGAAACCGCACCCCTGACCATTCTTAGCTGGTTTCTACCGCTTTCCCTGAACTTTAATTTTATATAACCTTATTTATCATACAGGTTTTCCTTGTGTGTACATGCTAAGTCGCTTCAGTCATGTCCGACTCTTTGCAAACCCATGGGCTATAGCCCGCCAGGCTCCTCCGTCCGTGGGGATTCTCCAGGCAAGGATACTGGAGTGGGTTGCCATGCCCTCCTTCAGGGGGTCTTCCCAACCCAGGGATGGAACCCGCATCTCCTGCCTTGTCAAGAGGGTTTTTTAATCACTAGTGCCACCTGGGAAGCCCCACAGGTTTTTCTTAGAACCGCATAGATCTTTACAACAAAGCACTTTTCACTCCCTGGGAAAGATGTTCTGAAGGCCAGGGTATGCTTTCCTTTCATCCAGAGACTCAACTTTAAGCAGCTCCTCATCTCTACCTTTTTCAATAACTTGTTTTAAAATCAGTTCATTTGCTTTCAAAGTTGGGTATCACATAACATTCTCTGCTGGAGGGCATACGCGGTGAGAAAAATCACTCCTCTAAGTGATTTTCACAAAATGTATCCTTTCTCATAGGTATATCGTATCAGCATGAAGGGCTCTGCTCAATGACATTTTACTCAGTGAACCTATTTGTGGGGCCAGAAATAGAAAAAGAAATCAAAGTTGGTCAGCAGTCTAGGTGCCCCTCTAAAGCCACCTCCAAGTCACTCCCAACCCTACTCCACCCCTGAAAATAACTTAAAAAATTTTTTCATCACTACAGATTAATTAGTCTGATTTTAGTCAGAATATATGCACGGAGAAGGCAATGGCACCCCACTCCAGTACTCTTGCCTGGAAGATCCCATGGGCGGAGGAGACTGGAGGGCTGCAGTCCATGGGGTCGCTGAGGGTCGGACATGACTGAGCGACTTCACTTTCACTTTTCACTTTCATGCATTGGAGAAGGAAATGGCAACCCACTCCAGTGTTCTTGCCTGGAGAATCCCAGGGACGGGGGAGCCTGGTGGGCAGCCGTCTATGGGGTCCCACAGAGTCGGACATGACCGAAGCGACTTAGTAGCAGCAGCAGCAGTACATGACTCAGTTTCCTATTTGTTGAGGCTGCTGAAGCAGTGAGTGGTTCATTTTTATTTCTGACTCACTCTGGTATGAAAATGCAACAATTTATTTTTTTGTTCTGTCTTGGATGAACTTTTGGGTTATTTCTAACATTTGACTATTAAGAATACTGCTTCAATAAAAATTGTGCATGTCTTTTAGAGAACACACATACATATTTCTGTACATCACTACATTTTGCTATTATCTGTGCTCTCGATATTATTTGCATTTATTGTGTCTGTATGATAGAATATAATATAATGTTGTGTTACTATGTATCTCTTCTCAACTCCTCATTCAAGAGCATCAGGTAGGTAGCATCACACTGGTTTTGGTGGCAATCTCCAAAACACCATAGAAACTGGCAATTACTAAAAATCAGGACTTAGTGTCTTGCTGATCATCAAGACTTACAAAGATGAAGGAAAATATTAATAATGCAGATTAAGTGTAAATGTGTATCATACCAGTAGTCACTGGATTGTTAATAGCATAAAAATAGAATATTTTTGAATATTTGAAAACCATTATTCAATTCAGCAAACAATTGTTCCTGTTAATGACAAGTGAGTGAAGCTTCAAAACATGTGTTTTTGGTTTCACTTTGTTTTACGTATGAACATAAAAATATCAATCAACATTTATGTTGGATATCCACTTGGAAAATGTTAAACATTTGTTAGAAAATCTCTGGTCAGAAGGTACAATTATGTTCAGTTTTAGTAGAAAAGACCAAACAGTTTTCTAATTTACACTCTTATCGGCAGTACATGAGAGTTTCAGTTGCTCCTCATATGCACGCGTACTATTTCATTGCAAGTACTTTTTTTTGGTTTTAGTCATTCTGATTCATCTGATATTGCACTGTTGTCTTTTTTGCATTTCCCTAATGACTAATAATGTTGAGCATCTTGTCAGTATTAATTAGCCTTCTGAATATCCCTTTGGGAGGTGTCTATTTTTATACCTTTTGTGCATTTTCTTATTAGGTGGACTGTGTTTTTCTCATTGCTTTGCAGGAATTCCTTATATACTTTTTGTATGTCTTGTATCTGAGGTTTTCTATCTCCTAAAGATCTTCGTCAGATATACATGTGACCACTTGCAGCTTAACTTTTCCTTCTCTTGATGGTGCTTTTAGATCTTAATTTTAATACAGACCTATTAATCAACCTTTCCCTTTATGGTTTCAGTGATTCATTAAAAAATATTTGCCTACACCAAGGTCATGAAGACACTCTCCTAGGTTACATTCTAAAAGCTTTATTGGTCTTTCATGTTTAGGTTTATATAGTGTCCCAGGAGACGATTTTTGTAGGTGATATGAGATGCACATTTAAATTGTTTTTTTCTACATAGGTTTCCAAATTCCATCTAAGTTTTCTAAATGGATACCCATATACCATTTGTTCAAAATACCATCTTACCCTACTGCAGTGTAGAGTTGTTCAGTCGCTTAGTTGTGTCTGACTCTTTGCGACCCCATGGACGGCAGCACTCCAGGCTTCCCTGTCCTTCACCATCTCCCGGAGCTTGCTCAAACTCATGTCCATAGAGTCGGTAATGCCATCCAACTATCTCATCTCCTGTCGTCCCCATCTCCTCCCACCTTCAATCTTTCCCAGCATCAGGGTCTTTTCCAGTGCGTCAGTTCTTCGCATCAGGTGGCCAAAGTATTGGAGTTTCAGCTTCATCATCAGTCCTTCCAATGAATATTCAGGACTGATCCCCTTTAGGATGAACTGGTTGGATCTCCTTGCTGTCCAAGGGACTCTCAAGAGTCTTCTCCAACACCACAGTTCAAAAGCATCAATTCTTTGGTGCTCAGCTTTCTTTATGGGCTTCCCTCATAGCTCAGTTGGTAAAGAATCTGCCTGCAGTGCAGGAGACCTAGGTTTGATTCCTGGGTCAGGAAGATCCCCTGGAGAAGGAAATGGCAACCCACTCCAGTATTCTTGCCTGGAGAATCCCATGGACAGAGGAGCCTGGCAGGCTATAGTCCATGGGGTCACAAAAGTCGGACACGACTTAGTGACTAAACCACCAAACCACCACAGCTTTCTTTATAGTCCAACTCTCACATCCATACATGACTACTGGAAAAACCATAGCTTTGACTAGATGGACCTTTGTTGACAAAGTAATGTCTCTGCAGTGTAGAGTAACTGGTCATAAGTTGAACAACTGTCTATCTCTTTATGGACTCTGTTCTGTTCCACTGGTTTATCTGCCTTTCCATGTATCAAGACCACAGTGTTTAAAATAAGTCTTGATATGAGGTTGTGTAAGTTCTGTAACTTGGTTCATCCTCAAGACTGTTTTTATTATCCTTGGCTTTTTATACTGTCATAAAAAATTAGAATTAGCTACTTCTCGAGAGAGGGATCAAAAGGAAGGGGATGCCACATAACATAATCTGTTGGCACATTAGTAGTGTGATTAGTCTCTCCTGATTTTGATGATGCATTAGGTTTATGAACTCCAAATTAGAATGACTTGGGCAGTAAATAGTAGAAGACTTCAAACCAACTGGTTTAAATGTTAAAGCACGTTGTTATCTCAATAAACAAGATTTTATTCATGGTATGATCAATATCTCTGGGTTCACTTCATATGATTCTGTCTTCCATGTGTTTTGGTTTTATCTTCAGGCTAAAAGATCACCTCATTTTCAAGTAACATGTCCATAAATAACAATATTCAAAGGAAGGAGCACTCTTTCTTCTTTAGGTTTTTCTCAGGACAAAAAGTTCTCCAATCAGGCTTCCCTCTCTTGCCTCATTAGGCAGAATTATATCCAATGTCTTTGCCTAAATCAAATACCAGTTAAGAGAATGGGACCACCACGAATGACTCAGATAGGACCTTGGACTAGGATTATTTCTCATTAGGTACATGTTCTTGCCAAAGAGGGTGTCTATCTGAACAAAAATAGAGTGGTAGCTATAGGGTAAGTATATAAATATTTCTGCTACAATTTCCCTTTGGTTACTCAACATCGAAACACATTCTACTTCTTCTGTCTTCACTTCCAAAGATAACTATGCTTGTGTGAATGAACATGAGCGCTTTCTTAGATGAAAATAACCCAGAGTCTCTTTTAGTTAATATGTCCAGCTCCAATTCTAGTGTCTCTGGATGTTGTGAAGTCTTACCAGAGCCTTCACTTCCCAGATGAACCAGAGTGCCAGAAATCCTCTAACACTCTCTTTGTAGTCCTCTCTATGCAAATATAAGAGCAAACCTCACTGCAGTTAGGGGACATTTTGAAGTACTCTTTGCCCATCTCTTGATTTGACATCTGCATCGATCCAGGGTCCCTTATGTCAGGAGAGCCAGGCATCACTGAGCCCTTTGTAAACATGTTCCTGACTCTCTCCAAGGCATGATCATTCAAAGATGATGAAAGTTTCATTACTGCTGCTAGGTTTCTGCTTATACATGAGACATTTTATGATTCCAGTTAATACAAGATACCACTGCAGAACAGGAATAACCAAAGCACTTAATCACAAGATTGAGCCTTCTGATCTTGAGAGACAATGCTTTCCTATTTTAACAGTCACCACAGGAAACCCCAAAAACAGTACTCAGAAGAGGCTTCCAGGAAAGCAGAAATACTCACTGAGTCTCATGCAGGAGGACTGAGCAGATGCTGTGCTCATTCTATGACTTGGTCAACAGGTATGAGCAGTGTCATGCTTCAATCTCATCCCAGCAACCCTGCTCCGGACTTGCTAAGAGAGAGGAAAAGAAGAAACAAGGAGGGATAAAGAGAAGATCAGGACCTGTCTGAAAGTCACATGCTTACTCATGCCCCCTTCCCATACATCTTCCTCTGAACCACAGAACGGTGGAGAGTCTGGTAAACGGGAAGGGGGAGTTCAAGCTAAGACACAATCTTTGTACATATTCAGTCAGCTGAGTTCAATGTCATACATTTAACTTGAAACTGATAACACTTTATTGAGGTGGTCCAAAGCAGACAGATCTGTATCTAAGCAATCTTATTTTTAGTGACATATTTTTAACTGTGGGTGTGACCTCTGGGAAAGTTATGTAAGCAGTCTGAGGCTTGGCACTAGCAATAACTAACAGTTATTCAGGACAGGTGGTTAATAGTAACTGACGCAGTATACGTGATGCCTGGCACATGGCAGTCAGCGCTAGGTGACGCTGATTGTCTTCCTGATTACTGATAAGGATGGTGTGTGCGTGACAACAATAAAACCAAGAGCCTTGGCAGACTCAGTTCTCATAGCCACAAATGGTATTAAGTACAAGAAAAAAAACTGGAACCTCTCCAAGTAACTGACAACACAGTGTAACATGCTGGAAAACAATTGCCAAGTGAAATCAGAAATCATGCAAAAAACTCTAACAAAAGTGATCTTGAGGGAATTGCTCACAGAATACACACATCCTCTATTGATAACATTTGTGAGGTCAGGATAAAATATGCTATTTGCATTTCCAATGGAAGGATCATGTGAGCTGGATCACGGGGATGTATGTCAATGGTGCTCTGAAAATGCACATCAAAACCACAATGAGGTGCCACTACACCACATCAGCTGTTGTTTAGTCGCTAAGTCATGTCCGACTCTTTAGAGCTGGTACTTGATGTTATTTCCAATAGACCCCAACCAACCACAAGTGTTAGCACCGTAAATCAATTTTCCTAAGACCTCATAGTCTCTGGATTAATCACACTTTAAAGTTTTGAGCTGAGAGAACAAACAAAATACAGAGAGCTAAAAGCAACTATAAATCTTTCTGCATCAGCAAGTTTGATATCAGTGCTATTCAGGCCCCCTCTTTAAAATTTTTGTTTATTGAGCTAAAATACATCTAACATACTTTGAGCATTTTAAAATATACAGTTCAATGGCTTTTAGTATATTCACAACCTTATACAACCATCACCATTATCTAATTCCAGAATATTTCCCTTACCCTCCAAAAGAAGCCTCTTTTTTTTTTTTTGGCCAAGCCACGTGGGCCTGTGGGATCTTAGTTCCCCGGCCAGGGATCAAACCTGCACCCCCTGCAGTGGAAGTACTGAGTCTAACCCACTGGACCGCCTGGGAGGTCCCAGAAACCTTTCTTTCAAAGCGAACATTTGGAGGAGGAACCTACTGATTCCAGTACTAACACATATATTTTCAGACTTAATTCCAAAATACAATAAAAAAAACTTAAATATACTAGGGAAAAGGGGGAAACAGGGAGAGAGAAATATGGGAGCGTATTGTAAGCATCGATTGTGCATTATGCCTGGTGTGGCCTGCCTGCAAGGAGGCCTGCGGTGATCTCGCCTCCTGACAGCCATGCCCTGTGTGACCCCCTCCCCCATCCAATCAGGACCGGTCAGGGGAGCCAACAGAATACTGCAGGCAGGATGCCAGGTCATTTATAAAACCTATGGGGTTTATAAACAACTCGGTGGTTTTCCCTTGCTCTGTCTCTCAGATCTCTGCCTCTGGAGGAAGCCAGCTGCCATGTCATGATGACGCTCAAGCAGCCTATACAGTGGCTCACCTCTCAAGGAATCGAGGCCTCCAGCCAGCAGCCATAGGAGGCAGCCATCTTGGAGGTCATCCAGCCCCTGCAAGCCTTCAGATGACTGCAGCCCTGACCAACACCTCCTGAGAGAGCCAGAACTACCCAACCAAGCTGCTGCTGGATTCCTCAGTGTTAGACTCTACAGGTGATAATAAAGGTTTGTGGTTCTCATTATCAGAGAAATGCACATCAAAACCACAATGAGGTACCATCTCACGCCAGTCAGAATGGCTGCTATCCAAAAGTCTACAAGCAATAAATGCTGGAGAGGGTGTAGAGAAAAAGGGAACCCTCTTATACTGTTGGTAGGAATGCAAACTAGTACAGCCACTATGGAGAACAGTGTGGAGATTCCTTAAAAAACTGGAAATAGAACTAACATACAACCCAGCAATTCCAGTGCTGGGCATACACACTGAGGAAACCAGAACTGAAAGAGACACGTGTACCCCAATGTTCATCGCACCACTGTTTATAATAGCCAGGACATGGAAGCAACCTAGATGTCCATCAGCAGACAAATGGATAAGAAAGCTGTGGTACATGTAAACAATGGAATATTACTCAGCCATTAAAAAAGAACACATTTGAGTCAGTTCTAATGAGGTGGATGAAACTGGAGCTAATTATACAGAGTAAAGTAAGTCAGAAAGAGAAACACCAATACAGTATATTAACACATATATATGAGTCCCTTGGACTGCAAGGAGATCCAACCAGTCCATTCTGAAGGAGATCAGCCCTGGGATTTCTTTGGAAGGAATGATGCTAAAGCTGAAACTCCAGTACTTTGGCCACCTCATGCGAAGAGTTGACTCATTGGAAAAGACTGATGCTGGGAGGGATTGGGGGCAAGAGGAGAAGGGGACGACAGAGGATGAGATGGCTGGATGGCATCACCGACTCGATGGACGTGAGTCTGAGTGAACTCCCGGAGTTGGTGATGGACAGGGAGGCCTGGCGTGCTGTGATTCATGGGGTCGCAAAGAGTCGGACACAACTGAGCGACTGATCTGATCTGATCTGATGGAATTTAGAAAGATGGTAATGATGACCTTATATTCAAGACAACAAAAGAGACACAAATATAAAGAACAGACTTTTGGACTCTGTGGGAGAAGGCAAGGGTGGGATGATTTGAGAGAATAGCATTGAAACATGTATATTACTATACGTAAAATAGATGACCAGTCCAAGTTTGATGCATGAAGCCGGGCACTCAGAGCTGGTGCTCTGGGACAACCCAGAGGGATGGGATGGGGAGGGAGACGGGAGGGGGGTTCAGGACGGGGGGACACATGTACACCCGTGGCTGATGCATGTCAATGTATAGCAAAGACCACCACAATATTATTAAGCAATTAGTCTCCAATTAAAATAAATAAATTGATTAAAAAAATAAACAACAGCAAAAAAGTAAAATAAAACAGAAAAAAAAAAAAAGTTCCACACTGCTAAGTTTTGAGGTAGCTTGTTAACAGAGTAATAGATATGTGCTAGAGGGGTGTCAGAGGAATGACTGAGCAAAGCTGCCAGCAGGAGGAGACGAAATACAAGTGCCTCACAGCGTGAAGCACCTGAAACACACAGAAATATACAGAATTACGGTCAGTGAGCAAATCTTTACCTGACACTCAGCTTAGGCAGGTGGGACCACAGCTTCCCTTCTGGAGTCCTTTCTCTGCCACCAGTGCCCTGTTACAACCTTTTTTCCCAATCAAGACAGTCCTTGTTCAAATAAAACCTAACTCATACAGAAATCAACAGAGGGGCACACACAATGTGATTTTTTTCTGTGCTCCATTTATGCCTAGAGATGGAGTACTTTTATCCCCTCCATCTTCCTAAGGATAGAGCTGAGAGAAGGCTGATAAGTTATTTTCCAGAAGATCCTTCTAATGTTCTCTGTGTCTATTTACCCTGGATTTTTTTTTATGAAAAAGGTAAAACAAACAAAATGAAACAATTTAAAGTAAATGCAAATAAAATGGCAAACCACTTTAGAATAACTGGGGGTGGGGAGGTGGTCAAGGAAGAGACAGCTTGCAAATGTTAAATCAGGAATTAACATCTTTACCATTCCTTAGTTTTCTAGAAAAGGGCCAGTTTCTCCTCTCCTGCTCAAAAATTCACTCAGACCCTCTATTCTTTGAGTTGCGTAAACCACTCCACGTGTTTTCTCCTGGCACCAAAATATGTTTGGATAATTCAAACCTCCAGTCTGTTCAGATCTTGTTGAAACATGTTTGCTTTGCTAACTCCTAGTAAAGTAAATGTACTTTTAGAGCTTGGTCATGGACTTAAGCCGCCAGATATTTTTGCCTGATACCATCTATTCCTGTCACCTTGTCAACAAGTTACCAGAGATGGGGTTAATTCTCATTTTGCAAGAATGTGACCCAAAAATGTGTTTGATGATCCTGAGTCCTGGTTATCTCAGATTTACAGCAGCTCTTAGATCACAGCTCTGAGAATAAGCCAGATGCTGTCTTGTTACTCCCCTTCAAGATCACAGTGAAGGAGCTGGAGCAACTCAGTGAAGCTACGAGCCACGCTGTGCAGGGCCACCCAGGTTGGACAGATCACCGTGAAGACTGCTGACAAGACATGGTCCGCTAGAGGAGGAAATGGCAACCAATCCAGTATTCTTGCTTGGAGAACCCCATGAACAGTATGACAAGGCAAAAAGATAAAACACGGGAAGATGAGCCCTGCAGGTCGGAAGGGGGTCCAATATGCTACTGGGGAAGTGTGCATGAGTATAGTCGCTCAGCCCTGCCTGACTCTTGGAGACCCTATGGACTGTAGCCTGCCAGGTTCCTCTGTCCATAGAAGTTTCCAGGCAAGAATACTGGAGCAGGTTTCCATTTCCTTCTCCAGGGGATCTTTCCAACCCAGGGATGGAACTCGTATCTCATGCATCTCCTGCATTGGCAGGTGGACTCTTTCCCACTGTGCCACCTGGGAATCCCCATGTGTGGAGGGCAATTACTAATAACTCCAGAAAGAATGAAGAGGCTGGGCCAAAGCAGAAAGGACGCTCAGTTGTGGATGTGCCTGGTGGTGAAAGTGAAGTCCAATGCTGTAAAGAACAATATTACATAGGAACCTGGAATGTTAGGTTCATGGGTCAAGGTAAATTGGACTTGTTCAAGCAAGAGACAGCAAAGCTGAACATCGACATCTTAGGAAATCAGTGGTCTAAAATGGGCGGGAATGGGTGAATTTCATTCAGATGACCATTATATCTACTACTATGGGAAAGAATCCCTTAGAAGAAATGGAGTAGCCCTCAGAGTCAACAAAAGAGTCTGAAATGCAGTACTTGGGTGCAACCTCAAAAATGACAGAATGATCTCAGTTCGTTTCCAAGCCAAACCTTTCAACATCACAGGACTCCAAGTCTATGCACTAACCACCACTGATGGCAAAGAAGCTGAAGTTGACCACTTCTGTGAAGACCTACAAGACCTTCTAGAACTAACATCAAAAAAGATGTCCTTCTCACCAGAGAGGATTGGAATACAGAAGTAGGAAGTCAAGAGATACCCAGAATAATAACCAAGTTTGGCCTTGGAGTACAGAATGAACCAGGGCAAAGGCTAAAAGAGTTTTGTCAAGAGAACATGTTGGTCATAGCACACATTCTCTGCCAACGACCCAAGAGACGACTCTACACATGGACATCACCAGATGGTTAATACTGAAATCAGATTGAAATCAAATTGAAATCAAAAAATATATTTTTTGCAGCCAAAGAAGGAGAAGCTCTATACAGTCAGCAAAAACAAGACCTGGAGCTGACTGTGGTTTAGACCATGAGCTCGTTATCGAAAAACTCAGGCTTAAATTGAAGAAAACCACTAGGTCATTTGGGTATGACCTAAGTCAAATCCTGTATGATTATATGGTGGAGGTCATGAATAGATTCAAAGGGTTAGATCTGGTAGATCTAGTATCTAGTATCTGAAGAACTAAGGACAGAGGTTCCTAACACTGTACAGGAGGCACTGACCAAAACCATCCCAAAGAAAAAGAAGGCAAACTGGTTGTCTGAGGAAGCTTTACAAATAGCTGAGAAAATAAGAGAAGTGAAAGGCAAGGGAGAAAGGGAAAGATATGCCCATTTGAATGCACAGTTCCAGAGAAAAGCAAGAAGAGATGAGAAAGCCTTCTTAATTGAACAATGCAAAGAAATAGAGGGAAACAATAGAATGAGAAAGATAGAGAGCTCTTCAAGAAAACTGGAGCTATCAAGGGAACAAACTTTTCAAGCAAGAATGGACATGATAAAGGACAGAAATGGTAAGGACCTAACAGAAGCAGAAGAGATTAAGAAGAGGTGACAACTTAATACCCAACTGAATGCAGAGTTCCAGAGAACAGCAAGGAGACATAAGAAGGCCTTTTAAATGAGCAATGCAAATAAATTTGTTTTCAAATAATTACATTACCATACAGTATGCCTCTCTCTTTTGTAAGTGGAGAAACTGCCTATCAGCCTATTATCACAGGTTTTTTTTTGGTAATGTAACAAAAATTTAATACTATAAATGTGACTATAATACTACATGCCATAAATACTGCATAAAGACCCATTCATTGGTGTGTAGCTTAGAATACTGTGAAGCAATCTTATCCATTGCATTAGGCTACTATTAAGCAATTGCACTGCTGCTTCTTTAATTATCAATGTATTAAATCATTATATAAAAAGAGGAAAAGAAATAGAAAAATAGGAAAACAATAGAATGGGAAAGACTAGGGATCTCTTACAGAAAACTGGAGATACCAAGGGAACATTTCATGCAAGGATGGACATGATAAAGGACAGAAACTGTAAAGACCTAACAGAAGCAGAAGATATTAAGAAGAGGTTGCAAGAATACACAGAAGAACTATGCAAAAAAGGCCTTAATGACCCAGATAACCAGGATGGTATGATCACTCACCTAGAGCCAGACACCTGGAGTGTGAAGTCAAGTCGGCCTTAGGAAGTATTACTACAAACAAAGCTTAAGAATATAATAGAATTCCAGTTGAGTAATCCTAAAAGATGGTGCTGTTAACCTGCTGCACTCAATATATCAGCAAATTGGAAAACTCAGCAGCAGTCACAGGACTTGAAAAGGTCAGGTTTTCATTCCATTGCCAAAGAAGGGCAATGAAAAGGAATGTTCAAACTACCATACAATTGCACTCATTTCACATGCTAGCAAAGTTATGCTCAAAATCCTTCAAGCTAGGCTTCAGCACTACATGAACTGAGAACTTCCAGATGTACAAGCTGGGTTTTGAAGACGCAGAGGAACCAGAGATCAAATTGCCAACATTTGTCTGATCATGGAGAAAGTAAGGGAATTCCAGAAAAATATCTACTTCTGCTTCATTGACTATGCTAAAGTCTTTGTGTGAATCACAGTAAACTGTGGTAAAGTCTTAAAGAGGTGGGTGAAACAGTCCACCTTACCTATCTCCTGAGAAACCTGTATGTGGGTCAAGAAGCAACAGTTAGAACTGGACATGGAAGAACTATTGTTGCTGTTTTTCAGTCACTCAGTCATGTCTAACTCTTTGCAACCCCATGGACTGCAGCACACCAGGCTCCCCTGTTGCTCACAATCTCCTGGAGTTTGCTCAATTCATGCCCATTGAGTTCATGATGCCATCCAACCATCTTGTCCTCTGTTGTCCCCTTCTCCTCCTGCCTTCAATCTTTCCCAGTATCAGGGTCTTTTCCAATGAGTCAGCTCTTTGCATCAGGTGGCCAAAGTACTGGAGCTTCTGCTTCAGCATCAATCCTTCCAATGAATATTTAGGACTGATTTCCTTTAGGATTGACTGGTTTGATTTCCCATCCAAGGGATTCTCAAGAGTCTTCTCCAACACTGCAGTACAAAATCATCAATTCTTCGGTGCTCAGCCTTTTCTGTGGTCCAACTCTCACACCCATACATGACTACTGGAAAAACCATAGCTTTGACTATATGAACCTCTGTCGGCAAAGTAATGTCTCTGTTTTTTAACATGCTGTGTAGGTTTGTAACAGCTTTTCTTTCAAGGAGCAAGCATCTGTTAATTTCATGGCTATAATCACTGTCCGCAGTGATTCTGGAGCCCAAGAAAATAAAGTCTGTCACTGTTTCCATTGTTTTCCCGTCTATTTGCTATGTAGTGATGGGACTGGATGCCATGATCTTCGAATGCCATGGAAGAACTGCCTGGTTCAAACTTGGGAAAGGAGTACGTCAAGGCCGTATGTTGTCACTCTGTTTATTTAACTTGTATGCAGAGTACATCATGAAAAATGCCAGACTGGATGAATCACAAGCTGGAATCAAGATCACTTGGAGAAGTATCGACAACCTCATATATGCAGATGATGCCATTAGGAACTAAAGAGCCTCCTGATGAGGGTGAAAGAGGAGAGTGAAAAACCTGGCTTGAAATTCAACATTAAAAAAACTAAGATCATGGCATCCTGTCCCATCATTTTATGGCCAATAAAAGGGGAAAATCAGATGCTGTGATAGATTTTATTTTCTTGGGCTCCAAAATCACTGCAGAAGGTGACTGCAGTCATGAAATTAAAAGTCATTGGCTCCTTGCAAGAAAAGCTATGACAAACCTAGACAGAGTATTAAAAAGCAGAGGAATCACTTTTTTTTATAGGTCCATATAGTCAAAACTATGGTTTTTCCAGTATTTGTGTACAGATGTGAGTGTTGGACCATAAAGAAGGCTGAACACAGAAGAACTGAGGCTTTCAAACTATGGTGCTGGAGAAGACGCTTGAGAGTCCCTTGGACTGCAAGGAGATCAAACCAGTCAATCCTAAAGGAAATCAGTCCTGAACATTCATTGGAAGGACTGATGCTGAAGCTGAAGCTCCAATAATGTGGCCACCTGATGCAAAGAGCTGGCTCACTGGAAAGTCCTTGATGCTGGGAAAGACTGAAGGCAAAAGGAGAAGAGGTTGGCAGAGGATGAGATGGTTGGATGGCATCACTGACTCAATGGACATGAATCAGAGCAAACTCTGGGAAATGGTGTAGGACAGAGGAGCCTGGTGTACTGTAGTCCTTGGAGTTGCAAAGAGTCAAACACAACTTAGGGAATGAAAAACCACTGTCCAGTTATTAACATCAGAAGTTGGTTACCCACAGGAGCTCATCTTCTGTTCCATCAAATAAAAACACGACACAAATACACAATGTTAATTGGGTAAGAAGGTCAGACATTGGCTCCATGGGCCCAGTGGTTTATAAAACAGGCCAAAAAAGGTCATCAGACACTGCTTTGGACTCTCAGAATCAGGTGTTAAGACGAAATTATAGTCTTTGAGCCAGACTCCTTCTGCATCTTTCTCCTCTATTTCTGTTGGTCTATTTGGACTGTGCTTTGTTGGTGAGCTTACTTGTTAATTAAAAATTTTCTGTTGCTTACATTTTGAACTATTTCAATGATAAAGAAAAGCTCAGAAACAACATAATGGAAATCTGTGTATGCAATACCAAGACTGAACAAATGTTAAAATTTAGATTCTGTTTTTTTGAGAATGAACACAATTGAGGCAGTCAAGACTCTAGTTACGTGGTAGACAGGCCGTCGGGTTGTACCCAACGACCCACACCTGTGTAAAGTCCCCTCTGCAGAACCTGTGACTTCTTTCTAATTGACAGAATGTGGCAAAGATGATGCAATGTCCCTCTTTTAATCAGATTATGCTACACGACAAAGGCTAAAGGATTTTGTAGATACGATTAAAATCCCTAACTAGTTGACCTCAAGTTTACCCAAAGGGAGATTATTCTGTTTGGACCTCATTTAATAAGGAAGTAAAAATAAAAGTTAGTCGCTCAGTCATGTCCAACTCTGTGGCCCCATGGACTGTACTCCACCAGGCTCCCCTGTTCATGGAATTCCCCAGGCAAGAATAATGGAGAGGGTTGCCATTTCCTTCTCCAGGGGATCTTCCTGATCCAGGGATCGAACCAAGTTCTCCCACACTGCAGGCAGATTCTTTACCATCTGAATCACCAGGGAAGCCACCATTTAATGAGGGGGGCACCTTAAAAGGGAAGCAGGGAATAAAAGACTTGTAAAGGCTGAGAACCTCTCTCTTCATCACTGGCTTTGAAAAAACAAGCTGCCTGTATTCTACAGTTGCAAAGAAATGAACTGTGCCAATAACCAGAGGGAGCTTGGAAGCAGATTTGTTTCTAACTGAGGTTCCTAAAGAGAACACATTGTGGTTAACACTTTGATTTCAGCCTCGTGAGACCCTGCTCAGAGAACCTAGGAAAACTTTGCCTGGATTTCTAACCTACAGAGACTGTAAGATAGTAACCTGGCATCAGTTTAAGCTATGAAGTTTGCAGTAATTGTTACTCATAGATTAAAAAAAAAGAAAAACCTAATACAAGCCCTGATCTCATTTCTTCATCTCCTTCCCCAGGGTATCCCATTAAATGATGTTCAGCTTTACTAGAAGGAAGGGAAATACAAATTTACATAAGGAGATGCCATTTCATACTCTTTAAAATTGACAAAAATCAAAATGCCTAACAACCCAATGGAGTAATAAGAAGTGTCACATATTGGAAGTGGGAATGAAAACTGGTAGAACCATTTCACAGAGGTTTATGATGCTTTTGTGACCTAACAAGTTAACTTTTAACAGCTTTTAATACTTTTTACTACATATATTCTGCATGAAAGTGAAAGTCACTCAGTCGTGTCCAACTGTTTTCTACCCCATGGACTGTAGTCCGTGGAATTCTCCAGGCCAGAATACTGAGGTGGGTAGCCTTTCCCTTCTCCAGGGGTTCTTCCCAACCCAGGGATTGAACCCAGGTCTCCCACATTGCAGGCAGATTCTTTACTAGATGAGCCATCAGGGAAGGCCAAGAATATTGGAGTGGATAGCCTATCCCTTCTCCAGTGGATCTTCCAACCCAGGAATCAAATTGGGGTCTCCTGCATTGCAGGCGGACTCTTTACCAACTGAGCTATGAGAGACTGAAGTAAAAGTCACTCAGTCATGTCTGACTCTTTGTGACCTCATACACTACACAGTCCATGGAATTCCCCAGGCCAGAATACTGGAGTGGATACCTTTCTCTTCTCCAGGGGATTTTCCCGACCCAGGGATCAAACCCAGGTCTCCGCACTGCAGGTGAATTCTTTACCTGCTGAGCCACAAGGTTTGCCATAGATTTTATTTTAATGTATATTATTCAGAAACATTTGGTATTTTTGAGTGTTTTAAATTTAAAGTAAGTAGCATACTTTAGTAACTTGATTTTTTACTTAATATTCTGATATTAAAATTCATCTACTTTTATACTTAACAGATTCTTCTTTTTAACTCAGTAAAATATTCCATTATACTACAATATACCACAGTTTATTCATGCTTCAAACTATACTGGGGCAACCACACCTGTATTCATCTTAGGGGCAGTTTCCCTAGTGATTACACTAAAAGTGAAAATTTAAATAAGGCTGAGCATCACTTTGTATGTTTTTGGTCATTCTATCTTCTTCTTTGCTAAATGCCTTTTCATGTTTTTACCCATTTTCCTGCAGGGTAGTTATTATTTTCCTTGTTGACTTAAAGGGTTACTACAAAGCTAGTGGAGGTGATGGAATGCCAGTTGAGCTATTTCAAATCCTGAAAGATGATGCTGTGAAAGTGCTGCACTCAATATGCCAGCAAATTTGGAAAACTCAGCAGTGGCCACAGGACTGGAAAAGGTCAGTTTTCATTCCAATACCAAAGAAAGGCAATGCCAAAGAATGCTCAAACTACCCCACAATTGCACTCATCTCATACACTAGTAAAGTAATGCTCAAAATTCTCCAAGCCAGGCTTCAGCAATACGTGAACCATGAACTTCCTGATGTTCAAGCTGGTTTTAGAAAAGGCAGAGGAACCAGAGATCAAATTGCCAACATCCACTGGATCACTGAAAAAGCAAGAGAGTTCCAGAGAAACATCTATTTCTGCTTTATTGACTATGCCAAAGCCTTTGAAAACTTTGGAAAATTCTGAAAGAGATGGGACTACCAGACCACCTGACCTGCCTCTTGAGAAACCTGTATGCCGCTCAGGAAGCAACAGTTAGAACTGGACATGGAACAACAGACTGGTTCCAAATAGGAAAAGGAGTACGTCAAGGCTGTATATTGTCACCCTGCTTATTTAACTTCTATGCAGAATACATCATGAGAAACGCTGGACTGGAAGAAACACAAGCTGGAATCAAGATTGCCGGGAGAAATATCAATAACCTCAGATATGCAGATGACACCACCCTTATGGCAGAAAGTGAAGAAGAACTAAAGAGCCTCTTGATGAAGGTGAGAGTGGAGAGTGAAAAAGATGGCTTAAAGCTCAATATTCAGAAAACAAAGATCATGGCATCCAGTCCCATCGCTTCATGGGAAATAGATGGGGAAACAGTGGAAACAGTGTCAGATTTTATTTTTTTTGGGCTCCACAATCACTGCAGATGGTGACTGCAGCCATGAAATTAAAAGACTCTTACTCCTTGGAAGGAAAGTTATGTCCAACCTAGATTGCATATTCAAAAGCAGAGACATCACTTTGCCAACAAAGTTCCGTCTAGTCAAGGCTATGGTTCTTCCTGTGGTCATGTATGGATGTGAGAGTTGGACTGTGAAGAAGGCTGAGCGCTGAAGAATTGATGCTTTTGAACTGTGGTGTTGGAGAAGACTCTTGAGAGTCCCTTGGACTGCAAGGAGATGCAACCAGTCCATCCTAAAGGAAATCAGTCCTGGGTATTCATTGGAAGGATTGATGTTAAAGCTGAAATTCCAATACTTTGGCCACCTGATATGGAGAGCTGACTCATTTGAAAAGACCGTGATGCTGGGAAAGATTGAGGGCAGGAGGACAAGGGGACGACAGAGGATGAGATGGTTGGATGGCATCACCGACACAGTGGACATGGGCTTGGGTGAACTCCGGGAGTTGGTGATGGACAGGGAGGCCTGGCATGCTGCAATTCATGGGGTTGCAAAGAGTTGGACCTGGCTGAGCAACTGAACTGAACTGAACTATATATTTTGGCTCTCAATCTCACCAGTTTTATGCATTACAGGTGGATTATCCATTCATTCCCTGTCAAAAAAATATTTACAGTGAACCTGGTTTTCTCACCTGAAAAATGTGGATTATACCATGTACCTCACCGATAAATGACATGACATCCATGCAAGTTTCTGCTCCCATGCCAGAGACACTTTAGATGTTCAGTGAATGTGAGTTTCCTCCTTCTCTTTAAGGATCTTCTGGATACAGGAATAAGGCAGTGCCTAAAAGAATGGACTGGAATTGGACTGAAGTCTTGCTGAATCCCAGTGTCACTGCTTGCCAGTCTTGTGATCTTGGACCACACTGCTTTAAGTCATCTAAGCCTCAGTTTGCTCATTTGTAAAATACAGATCATAATGCTTGCTCTATAGAGTCGCCAACAAAGGTCCCTCTAGTCAAGGCTATGGTTCTTCCTGTGGTCATGTATGGATGTGAGAGTTGGACTGTGAAGAAGGCTGAGCACTGAAGAACTGAATAAAGAAATTGAATAAATAAAATAAATTAAATAAATAAATTGAATAAATTCTGAGGAATAAAGCTCTGTCTTCCACAGTGCCTATAAAACACTGAGCTATCAGAACAACAGCAACTGCTATCATTATTATTATTATTGTTAGGGAAGATGAGAATTGCAGAGAAATAACAAACAGAAGGTAGAATATGACAGTCTCCCTATGTGAGACACCAGCTAACTGGTGTCACAAGACAGAGGTGAAGGAGAGATTACATCCAGTCAAGGGCTGCTGGAAATTCAGGGAACGCTTCACAGAGGAAATGTCATTTAAATGCAGCTTTGGGGGACCTCTTTGGTTGTCCCTGGTGGCTCAGACGGTAAAGTGTCTGCCTGCAATGCAGGAGACCCAGGTTCGATTCCTGGGTCGGGAAGATCCCCTGGAGAAGGAAATGGCAATCCACTCCAGCACTCTTGCCTGGAAAATCCCATGGACAGAGGAGCCTGATAGGCTACAGTCCATGGGGTCGCAAAGAGTCGGACACGACTGAGCGACATCACTTTCACTTGGTGGTCCAGTGGCTAAGACTCCGAAATCCCAGTGCAGGCGGGCTGGGTTCCATCCCCGGTCAGGGACACAACAAAGACAGAGGATCCCAAGGGCTGCAAGACCCAAGCAGTGAAATAAACAAATAAAAGAATATTTTAAAAATGCAGCTTGGAAGAAGGGTGGGTGGGATATAGATAGTCAAACCTGAGGAGAAAGAAAATTTTGCAAATAAAACCAAAAAATGCCAGGGTATTAAGCAAAATAAAGAAACAAACAAAGAAAACTCCTAGTATTCCAGCTGTGCAGAAGTGTGGGATAACCTGAAAGGGGCTGTCGACACCCTGAAAAGGAACATCAAGACCAGATCAATGGAAGCTCTTGGATGGCTTAGGACTCTGAAGTCAGAATGTGATCAAAGAGCATTTAATCTTTGGAGATATCAAAGTATGATACATTCTGCAGGAAATAGAATCCCATGCCCTAAAAAAGGCCCTTGCTGGGTAACCACAGAGTGCTTTGGGCTATGGGATCACACTTGTCACCCAGGAGTCCGTGAACGAATGCCCGGAGGTGGCAGTGGGGAGGACCGGGGACAGTGCCTGTGACTGAGATAAAGGAGTCCAGCAGGTGTGTTCATGGAATCAGGCCCTGGGTCAGCGGCCTATGGAATCCAGCTTGGAGCTGCTCATTGACTCCCATCCCGCACTAGGAGTCAACCAGATATGCATGTTTCCTCTCTTACATGGGATCAGTTCTTAAATAGGATCCAGAAAAGGCAAAGTGTACAGTCTTCTTATAGACAAACCTGGTGGCTCAGTCAGCAAAAGAATCGCTTGCAATGAGGAGATGCAGGTTCAATCCTGGGTCGGGATGATCCCCTGGAGGAGGAAATGGCAATGCACTCCAGTCTTCTTGCCTGGAGAATCCCATGGACAGAGGAGCCTGGTGGGCTACAGTCCATGGGGATGTAAGAATCAGACAGGACTTAGCAACTAAACCACGTACCACCATGGGTCCAGATAATAGTTTCATGAATATTTTCCTTTAAATGTGGGTGAAACACATTTATCTTCAGGAAGTTTGGCTTTGGACAAAATGTGCACCACCAATTGGCCATTTAAATCATAGAATTTGGCTGTACCAAAATATATTGGATTTACAATGATCTTTGTTTCTTGTGTTTTATCTAGATTTTTTTCCTGTTTACTATCACATTATTGTTAACTTCAAAAGGTGTTTTGGGTCTTTCTTACATGAGGAATCTAAAATATTCAAACTCAGAGGAGCAGAGGGTAGAATGGTGGTTCCCAGGGGCTGGGGGGAGATGGAAATAGGGAGGTATTAGTCAAAAGGTACAAAGTTTTACTTATACGAGATGAATACATCTTAGAGAGCTACAGTGCAGCATAGAGCCAATAGTTAAAAAATACTGTACTGAAAATTTATGAAGAGAGTAGATATTATGTTAAATGTTCCTATACAGAAAAAAATTATAAGTACAGAGGGTGAGAAGAAACTTTTGGAGGTGATGGATATGTTTATGACATAGATTGTAGTGATGGCTTCATCAGTTCAGTTTCAGTTCAGTCGCTCAGTCGTGTTCGACTCTTTGTGACCCCATGGACTGCAGCACGCCAGGCCTCCCTGTCCATCACCAACTCCCAGAGTTTGCCCAAACTCATGTCCACTGAGTTGGTGATGCCATCCAGCCATCTCATCCTCTGTCGTCCCCTTCTCCTCCTGCCCTCAATCTTTCCCAGCATCGGGGGCTTTTCAAATGAATCAGTTCTTCGCATCAGGTGGCCAAAGTACTGGAGTTTCAGCTTCAAAATCAGTCCTCCCAATGAACACCCAGGACTGATCTCCTTTAGGATGGACTGGTTGGATCTCCTTGCAGTCCAAGGGACTCTCAAGAGTCTTCTCCAACGCTACAGTTCAAAAGCATCAATTTTTCAGTGCTCAGCTTTCCTTATAGTCCAACTCTAACATCCATACATGAATACTGGAAAAACCATAGCTTTGACTAGATGGACCTTTGTTGGCAAAGTAATGTCTCTGCTTTTTAATATGCCGTCTAAGTTGGTCATAACTTTCCTTCCAAGGAGTAAGCGTCTTTTAATTTCATGGCTGCCGTCACCATCTGCAGTGATTGTGAAGCCCTGAAAAATAAAATCTGACACTGTTTCCCCATCTATTTCCCATGAAGTGATGGGACCGGATGCCATGATCTTCGTTTTCTGAATGTTGAGCTTTAAGCCAATTTTTTCACTCTCCACTTTCACTTTCATCAAGAGGTTCTTTAGTTCTTCTTCACATTCTGCCATAAGGGTGGTGTCATCTGCATATCTGAGGTTATTGATATTTCTCCCGGCAATCTTGATTTCAGCTTGTGCTTCCTCCAGCCCAGCATTTCTCATGATGTACTCTGCATAGAAGTTAAATAAGCAGGGTGACAATATACAGCCTTGACGTACTCCTTTTCCTATTTGGAACCAGTCTGTTGTTCCATGTCCAGTTCTAACTGTTGCTTCCTGACCTGCATATAGATTTCTCAAGAGGCAGGTCAGATGGTCTGGTACTCCCATGTCTTTCAGAATTTTCCACAGTTTATTGTGATCCACACAGTCAAGGCTTCGGCATAGTCAATAAAGCAGAAATAGATGTTTCCCTGGAACTCTCTTGCTTTTTCCATGATCCAGCAGATGTTGCCAATTTGATCTCTGGTTCCTCTGCCTTTCCTAAAACCAGCTTGAACATCAGGAAGTTCACGGTTCATGTATTACTGAGGCCTGGCCTGGAGAATTTTGAGCATTACTTTGCTAGCATGTGAGATGAGTGCAGTGTTGTGGTAGTTTGAGCATTCTTTGGCACTGCCTTTCTTTGGGATTGGTTTCATTGATGTATATTTATCTTCAAACTCATCAGGTTGTATACATTAAATATCTATGAAAGTACTGGTCGCTCAGTCATGTCTGACTCTGCAACCCCATTGACTGCAGCCTGCCAGGCTTCTCTGTTCATGGAATTCTCTAGGCAGGAATACTAGAGTGGGTTGCCATTTCCTCCTCCAGGAGCTCTTACCAACCCAGGGATCAAACCCCCAACTCCTGGCAGGTGGATTCTTTACTGTCTGAGCCATCAGGGAAGCCTTGAAATATGTATAGATTTTTGTATGTCAATCACAACTTAATAAAGTGGTTTAAAAATGCTTTGTTCTTATATTATTGTTTTGTTAACAACTGAACATTCCAAAACCTATTTATTTATTCATAAGACAACTGACTTTCAAAAGATAATGAGATCCAGCTGCAAAACTGTATGTATTCAAATTATGAGTCTGAGGTTAGAAGCATGCCTATTTTTTTAAAAAAAAGCAAGTTCTAGGCTTCAGCACGCTGAATGCCTTTTCTCAACCAGGAAATGATGAGTAATTCTGTTAGCAAAATCAGACGGGCATCATGCCACAAGAAATGTTTATCCCTTCACCTCCATCACCTGTTAGAAAAAAATCCAAAGACATTTCTAAAGGAAAGACGGAGAGCGTTGACAATGAAGTTACCCTATTGCTGTCCTTCTTGGTCTAAAACGATTCTGCTGGTGTTGACTGCCCAGTGAGTGCAGATGGAGCTGAAACGATCTTTGCGAGACCAGCAGCTCTTCTTCATTTTCTGCCAGGACTTTTGTAGTATCTGGCAAGAAGAAAGTAAACAGCAGGTGTGTTCACCATTATCAATTGATTTTTGAGAGCCATTTCTTAAGAGCCATTTCAACATTTCCTCTCATTCTAACCTAATTGGTAGACAGCATAGGAAGCTTTTTAAAACAATGCTATTGTAATGAAAGCTTATTTATCCAGGACTTTATGAACAATGATTAAATTTTTAAAAATATTTATGTGTCTGCATCAGTTCTCAGTTGCAACACGTGTGATCTTCGCTGTGGTGCGTGGGCTTAGCTGCCCTATGGCATATGGGATCTTAGTCCCCTGACCAGGGATAGAACCTGTGTTCCCTGCACTGAAAAGCAGATCCTTAACCTCTGGACCACCAGGGAGGTCCCCACAATGACTAATTAATCTGACTACCGCAACCTCTTTTAAGACAGAAGATAAAGCAGTATGAAATGGATGAGTTGATAGCTAGCTTTTAATTCTTTATCTCAAATGACTTTCTGGCTGGATGTTTCATGAAAACATGCTATCTTTTACAAAACAGGGAGATGGGTCTCTGAGAAGTTCCTTGACTTCTTCTAGTACAGAGTGATGGTGGTTCTAACCAGAGACACAAGTCTTAGGACTCCTCATCATATATGTCTGTTGTCTGTCAATTTATGATTTGCAAAGGACACTTGAAATGCTATTTCTCATCAAGAGACTTTTATCTTTGTCAATAAATTAACTGAGGCAATTTTAAATATTCCTATCAATTTGCTGTAATTTTCCCTAAGTAGCTGCTCCAGATGGTGCGTTAGAGACCAGAACACAGGGTATGAAATGTTTTCAGGATACAATGCCATCTCTAATACTTCCTTCTAGATAACACGGCCAACCTTTTTCCTTCCTAATACTGTCTAATTAACCAAGAAGGGAGCTGCCAGTAGGAAAATTCCAATGTTCCCCTTCAGAATTGGGGCTTTTTATACAGACTTCAGCACCTGCAAACCTTGGGGAAAACACAGCTCACAGTAGTGAGCAATTTGGCCTTGCTGGTAAAGAAAACATCACACTTCTCATCAGTTTCATTTAGAATTAAACTCGAATCATTGTTTTGAAGATAATGACAAGTTGCATCATTGATATTTTATGATACGGTTCCAGGGGGCACAAAGCAAACACTGAGGCCCGGACACTTTCCTCTCGTGTTTTGCTCCATGTCTTGTTTTTGTCTTCCTTTGGTCCCAGTCCTAAGAATCCTTAGCTTGAGCACAGGACTCTTTTGAAAAAGTAAGTCTCTGCTCAGATCTGGTTTATAGGCTCATCCTTGTGGTCACGTCCCGGACGTTTTAGAAACGAGACGGCATATGTGGGCCCCTCAAGGGGCCTGACTTGCACAGTCTTCTCAGGTTGCCTTCTGCAAAATTTCCCTAGTACTTTCTCTTCTTCCCATGAAATTCAACACTATGAGCCTCAGGTCCTTAAAAAATGGAAGAGGCTTGTGGCTGGGCAGCGTCCACAAAGAAGGAGCTGGAACCCACTGTCTCCCATCCTTGGCCTTGGGCAGCGCACTCTCACTGCT
The DNA here is from genome assembly GCF_055505025.1 of Bos grunniens. NCBI lineage: Eukaryota > Metazoa > Chordata > Mammalia > Artiodactyla > Bovidae > Bos > Bos grunniens. Next base: position 25,829,590 of record NC_141191.1, on the reverse strand, counting down.
GGCAGAGGGAGCTCATGACAGATGGGACGTTAACCACCACTTTCGGAATACAACTTGGCTGTGTCCGGGCCCCGTTTTCAGTTTCTTGGCAGCTTGTTTTGGTAAAAATAAGTCATCAGCGTGAGACGAGTGTAGAAGCATCGTGTGAATGAGAAAGGTATGCACTGTAACTGCCTTGTCTGTGATCCAAGATGAGATCTTGCATAGACCTTCTCCTGCCCCACCCAAATCTCTGATGTAATTTAAACAGTCTAACCTGAACACTGAAAAGTCCTTCTGGGATTAGAAAACAATTCTCAGGGATTTCACTGACAGTCCAGTGGTTAATACTCCGTATTTCCACTGCAGGAGTCATGGGTCTGATCCCTGGTTGGGGAACTAAGTTCCCACCTGCCATACGGCCAAAAAAACCAAAAGAATTCTCATCTGGATGCAAAGCCCTGTCTCTGACCATCCTTCTCTCTGGGTCTTCTCCTAAGATGGTGCTGTTGGTATAGGAGGTGGAAAGGGGTGCCACACGACTTCTTGAGTTTGGGGAGAAAGGAGTACTCTGATCTTGTGTTGAATCTGGAGTGTGATCTGGCAACATCTTCCAGCCTCTGGCATGATGTCGCTTGATCAACTGCTTCGAAACCTGATGCCCAGGGCCAAGGAGCTCATGGTTCCGTGTTCTGGGCAACGCTTCCAGGCAGCACCGGTCAGCTCTCACAGGCGGGCTCGGCGTCTCTGCTTCTTCCACTGCCTGCTGATTCCCCAGTCTTCCTTTTATCCTCCATGTGGTCTACCCTTAGCCTCTGTGTGAGTCACACTGCCCCATTCTACCAGCCCCACAGCAGCTCCACGGGCCCTCAACACGGGAAGGAGAGTGCCGTGGGAAGCCGTTTTCTCTACCTGACCGCGCCGTACCTCCAGCTTTATTTGGATGGACTGTTCCTTGTCTAATAGGTGACCCAAATGAACAAGAGTCCATGCGCTGAGTTTAGATAACAACTTTCCGAAGGAAGACTCAGGACATGTTTTTCAGGCCATCTCGCTCCCCTCTCTCTCCCTTTTCCTCAGCATCTCATGGCCTTTGCATCATCATCTCAGGGCTGGAAAAGGGCAGGTTTCCTGCTCTTCTGCTCTGTCTGCCCCTTCATAAAACTCTAAGCTGAAGAAAAAGATAAACGAATTGAGTTAATCCTTTCTTATGGTAGAATCCTTGCCAGAAAAGCCTTTGTTTTGCTTCATTTGAGTGACATGTCAAATATTTTTTAAAGCTCTAAGTGTTTTACTCTGTTTAGACTAAACCACGGTGTAACTGACAGAAGCTGAACATCAGGTGTCATTGTGTTGTCTGTCGTTAGCTTGTTTTGTGTTCCTTTTATAGAACATCTCAATCCCCTTCCCTCCCTCAGGCAGATGACTACCTGGAATGCCCTGGGAACGAGGCCATGCATTAGGAAAGTCAGAAGTATAAAAGCACATACATAATTGTTAAATTCTTTCCCCTGTGACATTTATGCTGTCCCAAATCTTCACAGAAATCTACCAGAATAACTTTAATTCTTGATGCCGTTGTCTGGAGGAGGAAAGTAAGATTCACCTTTTAAAAAACAGATTTCACACTGAATCATACTGGCTCCAAAGACCAACCTCCTTTCCTGGGTGACGTGAAGTGAAAGTTGCTCAGTCGTGTCTGACTCTGCAACCCCATGGACTGTAGCCTGCCAGGCTCCTCTGTCCATGGGATTCTCCAGGCAAGAATATTTCAGTGGGTTGCTATTCCCTTCTCTAGGGGATCTTCCCAACCCAGGGATGGAACCCGCATCTGCTGCACCACAGGCAGATTCTTTACTGTCTGAGCCACCAAGGAAGACCAACCATGCTGCTTTGAATAGCTGGAAGTTTAGATACAGATCATGAGCCAAGAGCGGAGGTCAAAAAAGAACCATGTAAATGTCAGCAGCCACATGGACTACAGTATAGAGCCAAAGCAGAGACAAATGTGGTGTCCGATACCATGGTCCCAGGCGATCTTGGAAGCTTAAAGGTGTAAGTAAATACCAGGCCATTCAGTAGAAGATCTGATTGCTTGTTTAATAATAAAAACAGAATCAGCCGATGACTTCATTAAAATGGGGCAGGCTTTGAGGCTCATTCTCTGAATTCTAGTTCAGCTGGGAAGCCCAGAGATCATTCCATAATCTTGTGGAGGAAGGAAGAATACATTCTGCTATTCTGACTTCTGTATCCCAGGCTTCCTACCAAGTCTCCGCTACTCAGGTCAATGTCCTACGATTGGCGTTTAGATAATTTAAAGATACTAGATACTGCATCTCAAGCCTGGTTCATTTTATGTTTATAAACACATGGTTGTGTTTTCAGTTGAAGAGTTTACTCCACGCCCATTTCATTCTCCTCCCTTGTTTTTAATTGATATTATAAAGAATGGTTATGAATGAACAAGAAAGCTGGAGGAACAAAGAGCACCCATCTGTGGGCAGGGAGAGGAGGACATTCCTGCGTGAGCATGACCTCAATGGGGCGTTAGAAAGGGAGTGAGGTGGGAAGGACAGCCTTGGGAGAGGAGGTGGCCTGGTGTAGAGTGTGAGAGCCAGACTGGGTAAGAAGGGTGTGTGTGTGGGGTAGAAGTAGGCGCCTGGGAAGTCAGAGCCCTAAGAACATCAGGAGGGGGTCTTCCAGCAGGGACCCGGGGGTGCTGGAGCCCAGGTGTGGTGGGAGAAGCGTCCACATGAAGGAGAGGGTTATGACAGCAATCAAGAGATTGTTTACATACTGGGGAATCAATTAAAGAAGTAACCACGTTAAGGGTAGTGGGAAACAGATTTCTCCCCATCACAGAAGAGAGAAAACTAAACAAGTCCAGGGCTGTTGGACTGGAATTGAAAGTATCAGTGTGAACATTTGGTTTTTCAATATATATCAAGGTAGATAAGATATACAAATAGATTTAAATATACCGATGAACACACACACACATATAGTCTGGCTGTCTGCTCACAGCATCTTGGTGAACTGATGCTCCAATACCTGTGAGTATCTAGTACTCAGACCTCATTTTTCAACACCGTTCTCCACAAAAAGAAGTCAAGTTTCTTGGAGGACTGGCCAATTCAGGGCTGAGGCAAGGAATGTACCTGATGAAACAGAAAGATCTTTTTTGTGTCCAAAACTAAGAAGGTGCTCAAAGAATGGTGGGGGCACGTCAAAAGGACACAGGGGCTCCTACTGGCTATGCCTGGGACAATCTGTCCTTCAAAATAAACAATCCTACTGGTAGATTATGGGTTTCCCTGGTGGCTCAAGGGTAAAGAATCTGCCTGCCAATGCAGGAGATGGGGGTTCAATCCCTGGATTGGGAAGATCCCCTGGAGAAGGAATGGCAACCCATCCAGTATTCCTGCCTGGGAAATGCCATGGACAGAGGATCCTGGTGGGTTACACAGTCTGTGGGGTCACATGACTTAGTGACTAAACAACAATAACACTGGTAGATGATAACCTATTGAAAAAACTAGGAAACTATGAGTCACACTGATAAATAAATAAGTTTCATGAAGATTGGGGTATTTCTTCTCAAAGTACCTTTGCACGAAAGACTTATTAGTTACAAGGAAAAAGAGAGTCACCTTGCATTGGAGAGTGTGGCAGAAGACACTTCAGTCAAGTGATCAAGGTGAACACCACCAGTAACAGGAGAAAGTGAAATGATGCCCCACCAATCAAATGCAGGGAGGAGACCTCACCATCACACTGGGATGTTCTCAACAAAGATGCAAAACCTGAATCTAATCACGAGGAAGTGACAGATTACTCTCCACTGAGGGACACTGTAGAAGGTACATGCTTATCTTCAGAAGTGCCAAGGTCATGAACTTCAAGGAAGTGTGAGGAACAGTTCAGAGTAAAGGAGAATGAAGAGACCACTATGTGATTCTGAACAGGATCCACTGGCCATAAAGGGCATTCAGTTCAGTCACTCAGTCGTGTCTGAGTCTTTGCGACCCCATGGACTGCAGCACACCAGGCTTCCCTGTTCATCACCAACTCCCAGAGTTTACTCCAACTCATGTGCATTGAGTTGGTGATGCCATCCAACCATCTCATCCTCTGTCGTCCCCTTCTTCTCCCACCTTCAATCTTTCCCAGCATGAGGGTCTTTTCTAATGAGTCAGTTCTTCTCATTAGGTGGCCAAAGTACTGGAGCTTCAGCTTCAGCATCAGTGAATATGCAGCACTGATTTCCTTTAGGATTGAGTCTGGGACAATTAGCAAGGCAGGGGTTCTGGAGCCCAATGATAATTTTGTATCGACATCAATTTCCTGATTTGGAGGTGGTCTTATGGCTCTGTAAGATGCTGCTGTTTGTAGGAAATGCACCCTAAAGTGTCCTGCCATTATGGGGTGTAAGGTTGGTCTCACTATCAATGATTCAGAAAAAAAAGGTCTGTGCTATACTGACACGTTTCATGTGAAAAACAAATCTTTAAATAATATATTAGAAAATACATAAATATGTAAAGAAGTTAAATTTTTTTTGATATTTAACATAAACTTCAGATCCTGGCATATTTATTCCTACAGCTATTATAGGTGATTAGACAAAGGTGTCTAGTCTGATTTGAAGCAGAAAAATGCAACTAGTGTGAAGCTTTAGGTTCAGTTTCTCTGAATTATTATTACTATTATTATCATTATTACTATTCAGTTTAAAATCATTGCAAAATGTATGGAAAAGTTGTAAGAACAGTACACCTTTAACAGTACCCCATAAACCTTTAAACTTCACCTAGATTCAACATTTGTTAACATTTTATGAGATTCAGTTTTTCCCCTGTTTTTTCTTTTATCTGAACTATCTTGTGATAAGTTGCAGACAACACACCCCTTTCCCCTTAAACCTTTCTGCCTCTATCTAGAGAGGCAAAATATATAAGATATATAAAATTTATTTAATTGGAGGCTAATTACTTTACAATACTGTGATGGTTTTTGCCATACACTGACACGAATCAGCCACAGGTGTACATGTGTCCCCCATCCCGAACCCCCCGCCCACCTCCCTCCCCATCCCATCCCTCTGGGTTGTTCCAGTGTACCGGCTTTGAGTGCCCTGCTTCATGCATCAAACTTGGACTGGTCATCTATTTCACATATCTTTATACAGAGCTATCTACCTATCTATATGCATGCGTGCATGCTCAGTTGCTTCAGTCATGTCCAACTCTTTGTGATCCTATAGACTGCAGCCCACCAGACTCCTCTGTCCATGGAATTCTCCAGGCAAGAATACTGGAGTGGGTTGCCATGCCCTCCTCCAGGGGAGCTTCCCGACCCAGGGATTGAACCTGTGTCTCCTGCATAGCAGGTGGATTCTTCACCACTGAGCCACTGCGGAAGCCCATGTATCTACCTATATATAGATATACACATATTTATATAAGTATATTCTTCTACATAACCACAGTACAATGATCAAATTCAGGAACTGCAGCATTGATATAATATAGAGAGTCCATATTTTAATTCTGACAATCATCCCAATAATTTCCATATTTCTTAGTGCAAGATCCAATCCAGGTTCAAGTATCACATTAGACTGTCATGTCCCCTTCATCTGAAACAGTCACCAGACTTTCCTTGTCTCTCGTGATATTGACAGTTGCTTTGTGAAGCTTCTCTCCATGTGGGCATGGTGTCTTTCTCTAGATTATTTTTCTTTTACTTCCTCTTTTCTTTGCCTTTACTATAACAGGTTTTCCCACCTGTTATAGATAGCCCTTTTTCTACGTTCTTGCATCCCACCAAATTCCAGAAATAGACAGTTGTTTTGCTGGGCAGATTGCTCAGTTCAGTTCAGTTCAGTCGCTCAGTCATGTCCAACTCTTTGCATGAGTTGCATGCACCGCATGCACCGCATACCCATGAACCGCAGCACGCCAGGTCTCCCTGTCCATTACCAACTCCCAGAGTCGACCCAAACCCATGTCCATTGAGTCAGTGATGCCATCCAACCATCTCATCCTCTGTCGTCCCCTTCTCCTCCTGCCCTCAATCTTTCCCAGCATCAGGGTCTTTTCCAATGAGTCAACTCTTCACATGAGGTGGCCAAAGTATTGGAATTTCACCCTCAGCATCAGTCCTTCCAATGAACACCCAGGACAGATCTCCTTTAGGATGGACTGGTTGGATCTCCTTGCAGTCCAAGGGACTCTCAAGAGTCTTCTCCAATACCACAGTTCAAAAGCATCAATTTTTCAGTGCTCAGCTTTCTTTATAGTTCAACTCTCACATCCATACATGACCACTGGAAAAACCATAGCCTTGACTAGACGGACCTTTGTTGGCAAAGTAATGTCTCTGCTTTTTAATATGCTGTCTAGGTTGTTCATAACTTTCCTTCCAAGGAGTAAGAGTCTTTTAATTTCATGGTTGCAATCACCATCTGCAGTGATTGTGGAGCCCAGAAAAATAAAGTCAGCCACTGTTTTCACTGTTTCCCCATTTATTTGCCATGAAGTGATGGGACCGGATGCCATGATCTTAGTTTTCTGAACGTTGAGCTTTAAGCCAACTTTTTCACTCTCCCCTTTCACTTCATCAAGAGGCTCTTTAGTTCTTCTTCACTTTCTGCCATAAGGGTGGTGTCATCTACATTATCTGAGGTTATTGATATTTCTCCTGACAATCTTGATTCCAGCTTGTGCTTCTTCCAGCCCAGTGTTTGTCATGATGTACTTTGCACAGAAGTTAAATAAGCAGGGTGACAATATACAGCCTTGACGTACTCCTTTTCCTATTTGGAACCAGTCTGTTGTTCCATGTCCAGTTCTAACTGTTGCTTCCTTACCTGCATACAGGTTTCTCAAGAGGCAGGTCAGGTGGTCTGGTAGTGCCATCTCTTTCAGAATTTTCCACAGTTTATTGTGATCCACACAGTCAAAGGCTTTGGCATAGTCAATAAAGCAGAAATAGATGTTTCTCTGGAACTCTCTTGCTTTTTCCATGATTCAGAGGATGTTGGCAATTTGATCTCTGGTTCCTCTGCCTTTTCTAAAACCAGCTTGAAAGCCTGGGTTGGAGAATTTTAAGCATCACTTTACTAGCATGTGAGATGAGTGCAATTGTGCAGTAGTTTGAGCATTCTTTGGCATTGCCTTTCTTTGGGATTGGAATGAAAACTGACCTTTTCCAGTCCTGTGGCCACTGCTGAGTTTTCCAAATTTGCTGGCATATTGAGTGCAGCACTTTCACAGCATCATCTTTCAGGATTTGAAATAGCTCAACTGGAATTCCATCACCTCCACTAGCTTTGTTCATAGTGATGCTTCCTAAGGCCCACTTGACTTCACATTTCAGGATGTCTGGCTCTAGATGAGTGATCACACCATTGTGATTACCTGGGTCGTGAAGATCTTTTTTGTACAGTTCTTCTGTGTATTCCTGCCACCTCTTCTTAGTATCTTCTGATTCTGTTAGGTCCCTATCATTTCTGTCCTTTGTTGAGCCCATCTTTGCATGAAATGTTCCCTCGGTATCTCTAATTTTCTTGAAGAGATCTCTAGTATTTTCCATTCTATTGTTTTCCTCTATTTCTTTTCATTGATCACTGAGGAAGGCTTTCTTATCTCTCCTTGCTATTGTTTGGAACTCTGCATTCAAATGGGTATATCTTTCCTCCTCTCCTTTGCTTTTTGCTTCCCTTCTTTTCACAGCTATTTGTAAGGCCTCCTCAGACAGCCATTTTGCTTTTTTGCATTTCTTTTTCTTGGGGATGGTCTTGATTCCTGTCTCCTGTACAATGTCATGAACCTCCATCCATAGTTCATCAGGCACTCTGTCTATCATATCTAGTCCCTTAAATTTATTTCTCACTTCCACTGTATAGTCATAAGGGATTTGATTTAGGTCATACCTGAATGGTTTAGTGGTTTTCTCCACTTTCTTCAATTTAAGTCTGAATTTGGCAATAAGGAGTTCATGATCTGAGCCACAGTCAGCTGCTGGTCTTGTTTTTACTGACTGTATAGATTGTTCACAACATACAATTTATTCTAATTTTTTAAAAATTTGCTGGATGAACATGGATCAATCTCTGAGAAGTTTCAACAATTTAGAATTGTATGAGGACCACAAACAGATTTGTTGAAAAGAACTCAGTTCACAGTTGGAATGAACTCTTTATCACTGACTAAAGAACTACGAATAACTCTATACAGCAAGATACAGATTATGGGCTCATGAACCATCACACCCACAGTATGAGATCGGTGTTAATTACCAACTGCGTCTTTCTAGACCACCTCTAAACCTCTTAGCCTGGAGGAATCAGAGTACGGATTCTGTTCCAGAGGGTCTTCATCGTGTTGACTCCTTGTTGAGCTCTCACACTGGTTCCTTCCTTAATAACAGTGCACTGCTGTGTTGTAAGGAGACGTGTAATATATAACGTGAAAAGACAGACAACTAATTGTAAGGAAAGATAAAACAACCTGAGACCAAAGGAGCTATTAAGTGGGCTTCATTTCAGGGAAGGCAGGGTGAGGTGGGTAGGAATATGCTAAGTAGAGAAACAGAATATAATGTGCTAATTATGTAACAAAACAGCCACCTCATTTAGCAGTGTCATAACCTCAAGGTTCTCACAGTCTTTTCATGCCTGCCAATATGGGTAACTGTTAGCTTATAAACCGTGAACATGGTAATGGACAATAATATTGGGAATATGTGTCTGGCTGGAAGAATTGTGCCCTAATCATATGCATATTTCCCCTTGATATCCAGATAAATTATACTATATATAAAACCTAGCAGTATTAGTACACATATCCTTCTACTAAAACAACTCTTAGCTTGCCAGATGGAAAGGTCATTGAATAAACATTTAAACAAGCATTTAACGACATTAATATTATTTGCTAATATTTTAAAAGTGCTCTCCTATGAATAAGGGCATTTTGTTTTAATCTGCTTCAGACGCAAAACACAGGACTTCAGAGAGTTTAGCTAGGCCTGCCTCCCTTTGGCTTCTGAGTCTGTGCTGCCACCTGGTGCTCTCTGAGGGCCTCAAACTTGGACACAAATGAGTTTGGTATTTCCTGCTGCCCGCTGGACATTAAACAGGGTGTGTCTCTCACTGCAGCCTCTCCGTGTCTCGCTGAAGACGCCGCATCTTCTCACCCCGGACTTTCCTATTCCTTCTACTGTTCCCAACACTGGGCACGATGCTGACACACCCAGTGCCTGACTCATCGGTGCCTCTTAGCTGAATGAATGAATGACGCTTGTTATCCAGGCTAGAAAACGTGAAGCCATTTTTAATGGCTGCTTCTTTTCTCCCCCCATCAAATGGTCAAGACTCTTTTTACCTTCTGCCACCCCTTAGTTTAAATCTTTACAGTGTCACATCTAGACTAATTCTCACTTATGTGCCTCCTCTTCCAACTGAAATCTCCCCCTCTTCTTCTTTCTGCCAGTATCTTATTTTTCTTGAATGCCTGTTGCCTTTGCTTTCTGTACCAGAGATCTATAAGGAGGAGGTAGTCAAGAAGATAAGGCTTCAGTAGATATGGGTCTGAATACCAATTCTGTCCCTCACAAACTGGGTAAGTTAAACACATTAATCTCCTTAAACTTTAATTTCTTCATCTGTAAAATGGGAGTAAATAATCAGTTGTTCCAGGCATATAAACGTAAAGTGAGGCAGAGCAAGACTGGTTATTTTTAAATACTTCTTTCATCTGAGTCACTGGTCAAGGCAGAATAATATTTCTTAAAGAGAGAATTGCTCTTTTGTTTAGAAAATATTGTGTCTTTGGGTTTGAAAGGCAAACCTACATTTCTTATTCTCCTGCCACAGAAGTCTAGATCATGCAAAGAACTGAATTCAAAGAGAGCTAACGTTCTCTGCTGAATACAGTATTTGAAATCAGGTATCTCTAGCCAGCCCAGGAAAGAGGGCATAAGGTTGATGAGGCTGAAATATGGAGAGAAGGTGGGGTAAGCAGAAGGGGACTTTGGAGGGAAGAGAAAGTATTCATTGTAAAATATTCAATCTTAGGCTATTTTCTATTCTGTACTTAATTTTTCCCTTTATTTTTTCCCTCTAACTTTCAGAAAAGTTTGTTGCTATAATATATGTGTGGGAGTGAGGTTTTAATTAATGAAGAAGAAGGGAAGACTTTCTGAGTGGGCTTAAGAGGGAAGAGGATCAGCGTAAAAGGGATGGCTCAGAGGGGTGTGCTTGAGACTCAATTCAGGAGGGGGAATCTGGGGAGAGGAGGCAGGAGAATGTAACACTCACCACCCACTCTGTCTTCCTCAAGACACACTGAGGAAGCCTCCCAAGAAAAAGGAGCCCTGCCGCATTGCTGGTGGGAATGTAAATTCATGCAGTCATCATGGAGAACAGTACGGAAATTCCTTAAACAACTGAAAACAAAGCTACTACCACATGATCCAGCAATTTCAGTCCTGGGCATTTATGCAGAAAAGATGAAAACTCTTAATTCGAAAAGATAGATGCATCCCAATGTTCACAGGAGCTCTATTCACAATAGCCAAGACATAGAAGCAACTTAAGTGTCCACTGACAGATGAATGAATAAAGAAGATGTGGTACCTATATATGGTGGAATATTATTCAGCCATTAGAAATGGAATAACGCTGTTTGCAGCAACATGGATGGACCTAAGTGAAGGAAGTCAGACCCAGAAAGACAAGTATCATATGGATCACCTATTTGTGGAATCAAAAAAATGGTACAAATGAACCAATTTACAAAACGGAAAGAGATCACAGACACAGAAAACAGACTTACACTTATCAAAGGGGAAAGTTGAGGGGGATAAACTAGGAGTTTGGGATTAACAGATACACATTACTATATATGACATGGATAAGCAACAGGGATTTACTGTATAGCACGGGGAACTATATTCAATATCTTTATATAAATATAAAATATACAATATCCTCATATATATAATGGAAAGAATATGAAAAAGAAGACATATACATGTATTGAATATATATATATATATATATATACAATATATTTATATGTACGTATGCGTGCTCAGTCACTCAGTCGTCCAGCTCTTTGCAACCCCATGGACTGTAGCCTGCCAGGCTCCTCTGCCCATGGAATTTTCCAGGCAACAATACTGGAGTGGGTTGCCACTGCCTACTTCAGGGGATCTTCGTGACACAGGGATCTAATCTGTGTCTCTTGTGTCTACCACATGGCAGGCAGATTCTTTACCACTGTATCATCTGGGAAGTCATGTATGTATATATATGCTCTCTCTCTCTCTCTCTCTCTCTATATATATATATATATAGAGAGAGAGAGAGCATATATTTATGTATGTATATTTTCAAATGTAACTCATATGCATATGAAAATACATATAAATGTATATATATATTATACATACCTTATATATTATTCATACATATATATATATCTTTTTCAGATTCTTTCTGCTATATGTTATTACAAGATGTTGAATATAGTTTCCTGTGCTATGCAGAAAATCCTTATTGCTATATATATATATATATATAACATGTATGTATATATATATGGAGAAGGCGGTGGCACCCCACTCCAGTGCTCTTGCCTGGAAGGTCCCATGGACGGAGGAGCCCGGTAGGCTGCAGTCCATGGGGTCGAGGAGAGTCGGACACGACTGAGCAACTTCACTTTCACGCATTGGAGAAGGAAATGGCAACCCACTCCAGTGTTCTTGCCTGGAGAGTCCCAGGGATGGGGGAGCCTGGTGGGCTGCCGTCTATGGGGTCGCACAGAGTCGGACACGACTGAGGTGACCTAGCAGTAGCAGCAGCATATATATATAGTGTGTGTGTATATATGTGTATATATATATATATACACATATATACACATACACACATATGCATAATGTGGTTCCCTGATGGCTCAGCAGTAAAGAATCTGCCTACAATGAAGGAGATACAGAAGACGTGGGTTCAATCCTTAGATTGGAAAGATCGCTTGGAGGAGGGCATGGCAATCCACTCCAGTACTCTTGCCAGGAAAATCCCATGGACAGAGGAGCCTGGCAGGCTACAGTCCATGAGGCTGCAAAGAGTCGGACACAAGTTAGTGACTGAGCATGCATGCACAGAGCGTGCATAATACATATACATATAAAACTGAAGCACTTTTTTATATGTCTGAAACTAACACAACATTGTAAATCAACTATACTTCAATTTAAAAAAAGCCCACCTCCCCCCAATATTGTGTCAGACTTTGCACATTATGAAGGATAGAAGCTCCAGGCATTTTATCTCAACATTAAAAACACAGGCCCACAGAAAGCCAAAGGACATGGGACCAACTGAGTTACATTTGAAAATCAGTTCACGTGATGCCTAAGAGAAAGGAAGCACTCAAATAGAGTATGGTAAGAATAACAACTGTGTCACTATCATTCCCATTTATTCAGAATCTTGTATGTGGGTGTCATAGTCCATCTCTTAAAGTGTTGAAATGAATTTCTGATTATCTCTTCGTGTGCACTGGTATTTTTATCTCCACATGGGTTTCTCTCCAATACAGTTTAAACTCTGGAGACTGAGGGCCATCACTGGGTTTTCTATATATGCTCCAAAGCTCCTAATCTGATACGCTGTACAGAACAAACTCTCAAAATACTTTTTGATTGAGCTGTCCCGGTGTGTGGCGCTAACTCTGCATTTACGTATTCCACTGATTCCGTCCAGGAACAACCTGGACAACTTAACCTTTAGAGGTTCTCCAACTCTCAGCTCCCTCCCCTTCCAAACCTTTAAGGACGGGTTCCCCTGACAGAGAAATACATGCTTTTAGATTATACTTTTTGTCATTCTTGAAAATGCGGGCTGGGTTGAGATTTTCAATTATCAGCATGAATGCTTCACTGAAAATGGGGATCACTGTGGAAATGTTAGCCCAGTGAGGCTTCAGTTTGGAGCCTATCCAAGGACGTCCACGAGCAAAAGGACTTCCTCACTCAGCAGCTCTGTGCAGTGGTCTGTAAACCGGGATCCAGGCGGCCCTGCTGGTGTGAGGCTCCAGTGAGTTTATTCATGTGGGTGAGGCTGAAACGGCCTCTGTATAACCCCCCACAGATTTTTTTTTTTTTGCAATCTGTGCTTCTGAAAAGATGAATGTTTGACTTAGAGCTGGAGTCACCACCTGTGACACTGCTTACTTATTATCCACTGGAGTGGAGCATAGAGTAGTCTCTGTTCCCAAAGAATTAACATCTGAAGTAGGGGTCACAAGCAAGAGAAGGGGTGGGGAGAGGAGCAGGGGGCTTTGACATCTCTTGCTTCTGGTATGCCTAAGACTCATTCATTATTCAATAAAACCTACAGTTTTGAACGTCTTAAGTTGTACTCATTTTCTTATCATTGAACAACAAGTTTATCAGTATAAAAATTTAATGCTATAGATAAGGCTGGAGAAGAAATATTTACTGTATCTAGGGAAAATTCAAGGGAAAAACCCTAAAAGCATTGTTTTCTAGATTACTAAAATCACAGATTTATTTTTTACCATATTTCACTTTATACTTTCATTATAGTTGACTAATATTATATTAGTATACAACAAAACAATTCTATACTTTAATAGCTTATTCTCCCTACAGAGTTATTATAAAATATTGACTATATTCCACAAGCTACATAAAATCACAGGTTTTTTAAAATGTGCATTTAGAAGGCCTGAATGAAATATTTTTAAATTACAAAAAGTAAGTTATGACATAAACTATGTAGCTTAAGATTCAACATACATTTACTGCATTTGCTGAAGGCATAATATGTGCTTACACAGCTGAGGGTTTTTACATGCGGAGCCTCAGTTCGTCCACAAAACGCTTTATTATAAGAGAGCAATGTTTTCCAAAGTGGGGGATGAGGGTCACAGGACGGGAGATGGTTTCAGGTGGCACAGCGAGTCTCTCAAATATCACAGGCAGTAAGAGAGTATCAGCAGACACGCTGAGGCATCGCGGGATGACTGAAGTTTAAAAACTCTGATGGAGACTAAGAATCGTCAGCCTGTTTCACAGGTGAGGAAGAATGCCAGGGAAAATGCAGTTATTTCCCCAGGGTTTAATCCAGAAAACATCAGAGCTGTGATGCATATTTATTCTCATTCGAAGACCAGGGCTGGCCTTTCATCCCTTTTCTTTTTGTTCTTAGTCATTAACTGTGAGCTATTTTAAAACAGAAAATATTTTACTGCAGTGGCATCAATCTCTTTACCTTCTTAAGAGAAATAAAACATTCCAGATATTGTCAGAACACCACCCAGGCCTTTCCTTTCCCTTCCTCCCCAAAATAACTACTCTCCTGAAGTTGGACCTTATCCTTTTACTTTTATCATACATGCAAATTACAAAAACAATATAAATAGAATCCCCCCCCCAAAAAAAATGAATCCTATAAAATGTGACGTCTTGTCACTGGGTTAGTAAAGCTAAGAGGAAGACTTGAGGAGGAGGAGGAGGGCAGGCGCCAACAATGGCCAGTGGTAGTAAACCGTGAGGAAGAATTAGGTTTACAAAGTTACATAAATTGCATTTGTGCACATCCTTTGGCGATGTGTGTTTTTCTTCACTCAGCACTGCTTTGAGATTTCTCGTGTTGAAACACATCTTTGTAATCCATGCAAATGAGTCCATGTACTGCGGCTCCATTTCAAGAACTCTGCTTCTACTTTTTAAGAAAAGATTACAAATAGTGCTGCTATGAATACTACTGATCATGGTTCTGGGGCAGAGCTTCTGGTGACATCTGGGGCTGGATAACTCTTTGCTGTGGGGCTGCCTGTCCGTAATAAGATGTTTAGCAACATCCTTCGACTCTACCCACTAGATGCCAGTATCAACTACCCCATCACCCATCCACACTCCTCCCCTTGAATCATGATGACCAGAAATATCTCCAGACTTTGCCAAATGTCACTTGTGAGGCAAAATCTCTTCGTTTGAGAACCACTGCTCTAGAGGCTAGAGTGGAATTTCTGAAATGCTAAGTGTGTGCACCTTTAGCCTACTTCAGCACACTGCCAAATCGTCCTCTAAAGTTGCACTAATCTATACTTCCATCCAGGTGGGTGTTTGTTGTAGGGTTTTCATGGATACACTTCAACAAGTTAAGGCAGACAGACCCCTCTATCCTTGGTTTGCTAAAGGCAGTGTCATGAATAGGAGTTTAAGTTTAGCAAAATAATTTTCCTGACTCAGTTGTCTCTATATTCATTAATGTGATGAATTTTATATTTTCTAAAGACATGTTATTCTGTTTTCCTAAGAAAACTTCTCACTGGTTCGGGTGGGCTTTTAAAAACACCATGTTGGATTTTGCTCAAAAGTGAGATTATCCAATAATTTTTCTTTCATTAATGTTCTTGTCTATTTTGTCTATTGAACACTTGAAATGTGGCTAGTCGACGTGAGAAACTGAAGTTTAAAGCTGATTTAATTTTAGTTAATTGAAATTTAAATAACTACCTATGGCTAGTGGCTTCAATATTGGAGAGCAAGTTCCAGAGTCACAAGAATGTGCTACCTACAGACATTACAAAGAGAATAAGAAAGTTCTTTTCTCTCCTTCTTTCCTGAACACAGTCCTAAAGATGTTGAGTGTGGGAGAGGGGGAGCCAGCCAGAGGGTCACAATCTGATCGGTTACAGGGAAGTCGCCTGAACACGTGATTATATTAAGGGATTGTTGTCTTGAAACATCACTGTGATTAAGATATTGTGGTTTGTTTTTCTTTTTGAAGAAAAAAAATTTATCTTTAAATAAGGGGTTTCCCTGGTGGCTCAGACAGTAGAGTCTCCCTGCAATACAGGAGACCTGGGTTTGCTCCCTGGGTTGGGAAGATCCCCTGGAGAAGGGATTGGCAACCCACTTCAGTATTCTTGCCTGGAGATTCCCATGGACAGAGGAGCCTGGCAGGCTACAGTCCCTGGGGTGGCAAAGAGTCGGACACAGCTGAGCAACTAACATTTATCTTTGATGTTGTTGCTCAGTCACCAATCGTGTCCGACTCTTTGCGACCCCATGGACTGCAGCATGTCAGGCCTCCCTGTCCCTCATCTTTAGATATGCATAATGAAATGTTTGTGGATGAAATGGTATGATGCCATTAATTTGCTTCAGAATAATCCAGTCGTGTCTGGGAGGGGGGCAGCCCAGAGATACAGATGAAACAGGACTGGTTGTGAGTGGGTAACTACTGAAGCTGGGTGATAGGTGTTTGAAGGTTCATTAGATAGCCTGGCTTCCCTGGTAGCTCAGCTGGTTGAGCTCACTGCAAGAATCCACCTGCAATGCAGGAGACCCCGGTTTGATTCCTAGATCGGGAAGATTCCCTGGAGGAGGGCATGGCAAACCACTCCAGTATCCTTGCCTGGAGAATCCCCGTGGATGGAGGAGCCTTGCGGCCTAGAGTCCATGGGGTCGCAAAGAGTCAGACACGACTGAGCAACTAAACATGCACACGTTCACATATGTTGAAAATATTTAATAACAGAGACTCTTTTAAAAAGAACTTCTTAAGTATTTGAATCTGTAGAAAGAAAGCTAGTATTTTTCTACCTTTGGCCAAAATCCTGCCTAAAACATGCAGTTAGATTTTCGTCTCAGTATGGCTTTAGCTGTATCATACCAGTTTTCATGTGTGATGGTTTTGTCCGCCTAAATATTTTCTCATTTTTGATTTAAAATTTTCTTTGATCTGTGAATTACTTAAATACATGATTTTAAAATGTCTAAATATTTTGGGGAGAGATTATTTTATTCCTTTTAAATTTTATAAATTTGCATTTAGACAACATGGTTGGTTATTCACTCTTTGAGTTTTTTTTTAGATTTGCCTTTTGGACAAGCATCTGGTCAGTTTTTGCTGATGTTTCAAGTGTACGTACTTAAAAAAGAATGTCTGGCTAGTGTTTAGCTCTATCCAGGTTCACTAAATCAAGTCTACTTTGTGTTTTTTATATATTCCATATGCTTACTAATCCTGCCTCAGACACACAATAGCACAAACAAAGGGAGGTGTGTTAAAACTAGAAATCACTCTGTTTTTTAAAACAATTTCTTTATGTAATTATGACAAAATTTTCTTTACTGTTAGGTTCACACAAGTTTAGAAATATAGCTTCCTGATGAATTATTCCTTTTATCATCTGCAACAAATATTTTTTCTCTCTATATTCTTTCTTCCTAAAAGTCATTTTATGTATACCTATAATTTCCATTCTCAACCGTCATGTCTCTTAATCTCAAATACTTCCGTGTATTTGTTTCTCTTGCTGTATTATAGATAATTTCCCCTCATAATTTTTTCATTGATTATGTCTAACCTAACTTCTCACAGGATTTTTTTTTTAACCTTAAATGTCTGTGTTCTTTATTTCTGGAATCTCTATTTGATGTTTTTTTTCAAATCTGCTGGCTCTGTCAACTCAGGGTCTTATTCTTTCTTAAAAGTTTTGATTCACATTTTAAATTATTTTAAACAGCCTTTCTTTATATCCTCTTTCTGACAGTCATTCCATTCAACTTAGTTCTCAGAACTGTAAACTCACATTATATTGTTTCTGTTGCCATTCACTCACTCTTATATAAGTTGCCATTCACTGTCCTCTTATATAAGTTGACACGTTTTACAATGAGCTCATCTTTATCAGAGCTTGGTTCTCCCTGAGACCCTTCTGTGGTGTGGGCTGGAGGAATGTCGTTTTAAGCAGTGTTACATATGCTCTTCCTGATGGCTCTACTTTTTACCCCCCAGACTTGACTTTCTTAAGTCTTCCCAATGTCCTGGCTATTGCATTTCAGATCACAAATTCAGGTGAGGTTCTGGTCTGTGCCTTTTGAGAGTAAGAACTGAATTTTTTCCCTGCAGATTCTCCACACTGAGGCAGAGCTTCCCTGTGGTCCCTCTGTGCCAGAGTGTGACATTTTCCTTGGTCCAACTGAGATGTCATGACTTTTCAACGGGTGGGGAGGGTCTTGGTTATAACTCTTTCATGTGTAGCCCCAGAGTCTAACTTCCTCAAGCATTAAACTCAACTCCCCACTCAAGCATTAAACTCAACTCCCTACTTGACTCTGCCTGACATCCCAGCAAAGCATGACTTTATTTTGTCTTAATTTCTAACTCAGCTATGCATTTCAAAGAGTACTTATTTAGATGTACACTCACTTCAATCTAAGCATTATTAGATTGAGGTCAAGGATTTCATCTGTTTTGTTCACTGACATACCCCAAGGCCTGGATAAGTACCTGGCACAAGGCAGGAGCTCAGTAAATATTTGTCAAAAGAAATGAAGACAGAATTAATGAATGTAACTCTCTCCCTAGTATGTGTGTGCATATGCTGGGGTAGGTAAAGGGCAATTCTACACGTTTAGAGTGGGATCTTTTGCAGATCATCCAGTCAGCACTAAGGAGACATATCTGTAAAAACAGGCATGCATTCTACCATCCCATATGCTGGGTGACATTAGGAAACCCTGACCCTATTAGACCTCAATCCAAATACCCAAATCTGGATTTCATCCTTCTCCCCGTACTCTCCCATTTCCAGCCCACCCTTCCCAATTCTACAACCAGCACTGACCACCAACTCCAGCTCAACCTGAAACCTGTCTCTGACATCCTTCAACCCTCAGTCTCCTGTCCAGCCATAAATACTGTGTGTGCATAATAAGTCACTTCAGTCATGTCTGACTCTTGGCAACCCAATGGACACCTAGTCTGCTAGGCTCCTCTGCCCAAGGGATTCTCCAGGCAAGAATACTGGAGTGGGTTGCCATGCTCTCCTCTAGGGGATCTTCCTGACCCAGGGATTGAACCCGAGTCTCTTATGTCTCCGGCACTGGCAGGCGAGTTCTTTACCACCAGCATCATTTGGGAAACCCCAAATCAAAAGCCCCCATTCCTAAATGGAATATCTGACCAAGAACCCACTGAATCCAATCATAGGGCCAAGGGCTTTGTTTTTTTTGCTCACTGCTATACCCAGGGGAGTACCTAGCACCAAGAAGGATTTCAGTAAATATATGTTAAGTAAAATAAAGAAGAAATGAATTTAACTGCCACTCACACTGAAATACCATATGGTATAAATACACAACACGCAATCAAAACTTCTACTTTCAAACAAAATGAAGATAGCAAAAATATGCACCCCAAAGTTTGGTTGTACAGTTTTTAAGTGCCTTTAAAGTTTTCCAATGTGGGATGGTATTTCAAGCTCCCATGCTACTGTTACCAATATAAAACAAAGTACAGACATACGCTAAGAAAACAAAAATCTTCTGATATAAAGAATAAAGATAGCAGAGAAAGATTCAGATTTTAAAAGACATATTGAAATTCCCTGGCCTCAGTTTCCAATTAAAAATGGGCAAGCTCAAGTCCAGAAGTTAAAAAAAAATTATTTATAGAAATCTTCCACCATATTTTTGGACCTGAAGTAGGGAGGAAAAAATGGAGAGCCTCTTTAGAAACTTGATTTTGTTGAAAGTCCTGTGGCCTCAGTTTCTAAACAAATAAAGTTTTCAAATAAAACAAGCCACAAAAATAGCAGCCCAAAGCCCCAAAGCAAAACTTGGCTAAATGTTTTGCAAAAACCTACCAAGTTAAGTTTCCAATGAAAACAAACAGTAAGAAGAGCATACAAACTAAATTCATACACAAACTAAGTTTCTTCCCTAAGGAGGCTTCCCCTAAATGTTCTCAAACCTCCTCTCTAAAAGTTTTATTAAAAAAAAAAAAACA
This sequence comes from Bos grunniens, assembly GCF_055505025.1. NCBI lineage: Eukaryota > Metazoa > Chordata > Mammalia > Artiodactyla > Bovidae > Bos > Bos grunniens. The sequence goes on along the minus strand of NC_141191.1, from coordinate 25,809,765 downwards.
AAAAAACACTGTTTTTTTAATGAGAAAAAGAATCTTCTTTCAAAAATAAAAATCTACCATCTCCTGAGTTGGAAGTCAATTACAAAGGGCTAAAATTGGCCACAAAATCTGTTTCCCTCTCCTCTGATAGCTTCGAAGTAAAGAAACAGTATTTGGCAGGATTTAGGGCTTTGCAGAGCTGACACCTGAAACAGAACTCAATGGACACGCTCCTGGGATCTACCTTTGTGGGGCAGATATTCCAAAAGAAGCTCTAAGGTGGCACCTGTTCTCCATGTCCAGTCCTCCACCTCCTGCTTCATTCAGGATCAGTAAGGAGGACAGCGCATCCTGGAGTGGCAACTGGGATGTCAAAAAACGACTGGAATTTTCAGAATCTCTTTATCATGTTGTATTCTTCGGGCCCTTCCAAAATGATCTTGTGTTTGACTGCAAAATAAATATAAGAAAAGTATACCCAGTTTAAAATGAACTCTCTGAATTCGTTGCAATCGTCTTGAGGACATGCTTACTGGGAGCTAACTAAGTACAAATATTAGGTATATTTTCATGCTTTTTACTGAAATAGTTTAAAAGTGCCTTTTCTCTGGGAACGTACAGGGGGCTGGGGGCTATTTAAGAATATCTTAGAGGATCCCATAGTAACAAATGTCAAACAGCTGAACAACCAGGAGATGAAAATCTTCTTGGAGATTCCACTCTGAAAGCAGCTGCCACCTTGGACATCAGAAGTGCCCCCTCGGGTGCTACAGGGCGCTGATCACTTGTCAACTGTGCATCTTTGACTCCTGCATGTCTTTCCTGAAGTCTGACCGCCCTCCTTCTTGCTTTGATCGGGGCAGACTGTGGTCCTTCTGCCCTGGCTAGAAAGGCACGGGTAATCAGAGTCTTGTTCTGCCTTTACTTTCACTGACCCTTTATCTCTCCCCTCTTCCCTTTGTTTGCTGCTGCTGCTGCTGCTAAGTCACTTCAGTCGTGTTCGACTCTGTGGGACCCCATAGACGGCAGCCCACCAGGCTCCCCCGTCCCTGGGATTCTCCAGGCAAGAACACTGGAGTGGGTTGCCATTTCCTTCTCCAATGCAGGAAAGGGAAAAGTGAAAGTGAAGACGCTTAGTCGTGTCCGTCTCTTAGCTTAGGGACTCAGAAAACAACTTGTCACAGCTTATTTTTTATTACAAAGACAAAACCTTAAAAAAAGTCTTGGTTGGGAGTTTCCTGGAGGTCCGTGGTTAGGACTGAGCACTTGGCTGCAGCCGCCCTCCACCCCCCAACCCTGCCCCCAACAAAAAGTCTTGGCATTCTATAGGCTTCTCCAGCTAGAAATCCTGCTGGGGAAATGAGTCTGGGAGGTCCATTCCTGCCTAACAGTTATCAGAGGGAGAAAAAAAAGACATTTTGACATCTTCTGAGTTTAATGTTAATGTTGTGGAGAAATTAAACTTACAGAAGACCAGGCACGTTTTGTTGAGGGAGTCTTTCTCAGTTCGCTGGGGGTGTTCCCGGGAGCCCTCCTACCGAAACTCCTGAGAGGCGGGACTGTGGAATGGCTGTTGTGCTGTTCATCCAAGTAACCCAGTGACCTGCTTGCCTTCAGCTGCCTAGATACGTGTGTGCTCAGTCACTCTCAGTCGTGTCTGACTCTTTGCGACCCTATGGACTATTATAGCCCACCAGGCTCCTCTGTCCGTGGGATTCTCCAGGCAAGAATACTGGAGTGGGTTGCCTTTTCCTCCCCCACGGGATCTTCCCGATCCAGGGATCAAAGCTGCTTTCCCATGTCTCCTGCATTGGCAGGCTGATTCTTTACCACGGGGCCACGTGGGAAGCCCAGATCCTTAGAGCATGTCTTTTAATACTTAAACAGAGACAGGAAGTGAGTGAAGGCTGGGGTCTTTATCAGGTGGGAATTCGGAACCAAGAGGCCTGCACAAAGGAAGAACTTTCAAAACACCATTAATAAATCCAGCCTAGCAGCAGGAGACACAGCAAGGAGTCAGGTGTGTTTCGTTCTTTCTGCCACTGGGCCCCAACCTGAAATCCAAGACAAAGTGCTCACGGTTATTCCATGGTTAACTGCCTTCTCTTGCCTCTTACCCAGAAAACTAAAACCAAATACAAGATTATTTATCTGCGGTTACTGCTCCATAATCCTCCAGTATTTTCCTGTCTTATTAATCAGAAGGACTTCCTCAGAGTCAGCTGAGCAGAAGGCTCATCCTAGACTAGAAACTCCCTGAGATCAGAGGTCAGGAGCACCTGTCAGGTTAGCAGTTTCTGTTTCAGCGTTCAGTGAGTATCTTGGTGTCTATCTTTACTCCAGACTAGATGTGGATGTTTAACTTGCCATTATTAGAAATACTTATTATTATTAGAAAAAATTATGAGAAATGTTTTGTTGGGGTGATTTACATACATACTCTATTTAATTTCAATAATAGTTTTGCAGGTAAGGTATTAACTCACTTTAGAGGCTAGAACACAATTTCAAAGAACATTCTGCTCAAAGCTAGAAATCAATGGAGTGAGATTTAAATTTGGATCTAACTTTAAAGCACTGGATTTTTTTCCTGCTATGCACTCTTGCCTCCCACATATTCCATGTTGCTGATGTTGTTTAGTTGCTAAGTTGTGTCCGACTCTTTTGAGACCTCATGGACTGTAGCCTGCCAAGGCTCCTCTGTCTATGGGATTTCCCAGGCAAGAAGACTGCAACGGGTTGCCATTTCCTTCTCCAGGGGATCTTTCTGACCCAGGGATTGAACCCACGTCTCTTGCGTTTCCTGCACTGGCAGGCGGGTTCTCTACTGCTGAGCCACCCAGGGAAGCCCCACATACCCTACGCCGAATATAAAATCTAGTTCAAGCCTTTACCAGCCTTGACCAGCAGTGTACTGGAGCTGGCTTGTCAGAACCAATCATGAGTCAATTTTAAATGTTTCTGGCTGCACATTCACTGACTTCAGATCTGTGACTTTGAGTGAGCCATGATGGAGTATTTATACTCCCAAATTAGCAAACATTACAAATCAGTGCTTTTCAGAGTGTTAACTGCTAAATATATATCAGCATACCACTATCTTCGAACTATAGTGCCTTCCTAATTTTCACATCAACATCCATGCAGACCATGTAGCAGAGAAGTGTCAGCAGGTTGAGAAGCAACAGTTAGAACTGGACATGGAACAACAGACTGGTTCCAAATTGGGAAAGGAGTATGTCAAGGCTGTATATTGCCACCCTGCTTATTTAATTTACATGCAGGGTACATCATGCGAAATGCTGGGCTGGATGAAGCACAAGCTGGAATCAAGATTGCCAGGAGAAATATCAATAACCTCAGATATTCAGATGACACCACCCTTATGACCAAAAGTGAAGAGGAACTAAACAGTCTCTTGATAAAAGTGAAAGAGAGTGAAAAAGCTGGCTTAAAATTTAACATTCAAAAAATGAAGATCATGGTTTCTGGTCCCATCACTTCATGGCAAATAAATGGGGAAACAATGGAAACAGTGAGATATTTTAGTTTGGGGGGCTCCAAAATCACTGCAGATGGTGACTGCAACCATGAAATTAAAAGACACTTGCTCCTTGGAAGAAAAGCTATGACTAACCTAGACAGCATATTAAAAAGCAGAGACATTATTTTTGCCAACAAAGGTCCATTTAGTCAAAGCTATGCTTTTTCCAGTGGTCATGTATGAATGTGAGAGTTGGACTATAACGAAAGCTGAGTGCCAAAGAATTGATGCTTTTGAACTATAGTGTTGGAGAAGACTCTTGAGAGTCTCTTGGACTGCAAGGAGATCCAACCAGTCCATCCTAAAGGAAATCAGTCCTGAATATTCACTGGAAGGACTGATGCTGAAGCTGAAGCTTCAATACTTTGGCCACCTGATGCCAAGAACTGACTCGCTGGAAAAGACCCTGATGCTTAAAAGACTGAAGGCAGGAGGAGATGGGGACGACAGAAAATGAGATGTTGGATGGCATCCCTGACTCAATGGACGTGAGTCTGAGTGAGCTCCAGGAGTTGGCGATGGACAGGGAGGCTTGGCATGCTGCAGTCCATGGCCCACCAGGTCTCAGAGTCAGACTGAGTAACTGAAGAGTAAGATGCTGTAGGGTGTTAAATCTACCAGCAGGGGGAGCCTAATTCTCATATATATATATATATATGCTCTTTGCCTCCTCTTGGAATACAGCAGCAATGCAAATGAAAAACAGAAAACTCAGCTTTGATAAAAGTTCACCAGAAACTCAAACATACATTAGAAATAGAGATAAATGCCATTCAAATAAATTTATATTGGCAGAACAAATCAGCATTACCCATGCTAATGGAAATAAAGGAGAAGCTTATACAAAGATATCTAGTAGAAACATTAAACAAAGAACTTGGAATTTTAAAAAGTCATGATAGCTTTTTCAAAAAGAAAGTCAGAAGTACTATGCATTTTGAATTCTCTTATCTAGGCCTATATATAAACCATGCAATTTTCAGAAAGCTTATTAAATATTCAAGGTTCTAAAAACTCTTCCAAACAATATATAAATATAATGAGACTTCAATCTAAATTTCAATAGCACTTTTAAAAACTTCACAAGATTATTCTAAATTTTACACCCCAAAATAAAACATTATGAAGGCATTTAAAATACTGAAAAATGAAAATAACTTTTAAAGAGAGAACTTTTACAAAATCTGAACTTTCAGATTTTGTATCATGTCATAAAGTGTAATAGTAATAATTAACATGCTATCACACATGTGCTAAGACATATAGACCAAAAGAACATAATGGATTATATGAACCTAACTACTGATGATTTGATTACAGTGGCATATCAAACTGGTGGGAAAATTGTGAATCATTCAATAAACGGTGTTGGTATAATTATTTGGAGACAAAAAGTTATGTGCTTCTCATGTTCTAAAATATAGTCCAGATGGACTAAAATTTTAAATATATTATTTTATATATGTCTGTATGGACAATACACTAAATGTAATTTATAGACTTCCCAGGTGGCTCAGGAGTAAAGAATCCACCTGCCAATACCAAAGATGATCCCTGGGTCAGGGAGATCCCCTGGAAGAGGAAATGGCAACCCAGTCCAGTACTCTTGTCTGGGAAATCCCATGGGCAGAGGAGCCTGGTGGGCCACAGCCACAGTGTTGCAAAGAATCAGACATGATTTAGCAACTGAGCACACACACATCATTGCACCTAACACATGAATTGCAATTCCATTAAATGGTCAGCATTTAATCTCCCAAACTTTATTATAAATGTTTTGGTACTATTTGAATCCAGCTCTTAACAAGCTCCAGGATATATCCTAAGAGGCTCCATCTTGGTTACATGCTCACATCTCTATTAATTGCAGAGCCCTGTGGGCATGCATGACATTCTGTGATTGTTCACAACCCTGGTCAGGAGGAGAGGACTTTGTTACAGGCTAAGTGGGGGCTGAAGAGACACAAACCACAGCCAGTAAAACCGATGCAACCCAAAGTAGATGGTTAGTTCCTGCTTCCTTTTCCAGCCTGCCTCTGTAACATAGACTTATATTGATACTTCCTGTATAGGCTCTAATCGACGGCTAGAAATTAGCCACCCTCAAGAATCCCTTCAATTCTTTCAGAGAGTTTTGAAAGGTTCTTCTCCTGTATGTTCCAGAATAAGCTTTTCTGGCCCTTGTCTCCCCATCTCAACCCCTGGCTGCTGTCTCTGGTGCAGCCCCTTCATGATGGTGTGGCCCTTTTGAGAACAGACCTGCATGGGTGACTGCTGTGTTTTTTCAAAAGTCTTTATTGAATTTGCTACAATATTGCTTCTGTTTTATGTTTCGGTTTCTTGGCTCCGAGGCATGTGGGATCTTAGCTCCCAACCAGGGATCTAATCTGCACCCTCTGCTCTGGAAGGTGAAGTCTCAACCACTGGACCAGCAGGGAAGCCCACAGTGATGCTATTTTACCCTAAAACCCACACTGGAGAAGAGACACTGCTCTCAGGGCCTCCAGCTGCCAGGAGAAGCAGTTTCTCTTGTAATCTTAGGTCTACGGCTTCCTAGTTATATGTCAGTGTTTCAAACAGACTGCTTACAGCCAATCCACTTGGTGTCTTTAATTAATCCCCGCTTATCCCTCAAGTGCTGACATGAATTGCGCTTTCTCTAAATGGGTGGGTCTCCTCTCTCTGTGACCTTTGGTCTGAGCAGTCTATTCTAACCCTTCTTACCATGTATTCTTCTTTATTGCTATGGCTGTTTGTACAGGTGCCTACTTGATGCAGCCTCTATCCTAGACTGGCTTTATTTATGGAATACTTCCTTTAATATTAATATGTGCAATGATTCACCAATTAAGTTTTCCTGAAAATCTGGAGAAACTAGTAAGTCTAAAACACTGAATTATTTCAGATCAAGTGAGAGAAGATGCTCAACAGTAAATATCATTTTTAGCTTTAAGTACAAAGAGTAAACCAGGGGACTTCCCTGGTGGTCCAGTGGTTAGGAATCTGCTTTGCAATGCAGGGGTCATGGGTTCAATCCCTGGTTGGGGAACTAAGATTCCCACATGCCGTGGAGCAACTGAATCCATGAGCTACAATTAGACAGTCCATGCAGCACAACAAAAGACCCTGCATGACACAGCGAAGATCCTGTGTGCTGCAACTAAGACCAAGCACAGCCAAAATTTTTTAAGGGTAAATCAGGATCTGAGCAGAAGTTAATGCAAACCTGATTATTTCCTTTGATTTTGATCCAGCTTAGTCCCCATGCATGCCTCTGGTAGCTGGTTAATAAAAGTTTCCAAATTTCTGCTATGCTATGCTATGCTATGCTATGCTATGCTATGCTAAGTTGCTTCAGTCGTGTCCGACTCTGTGCGATCCCATAGACGGCAGCCCACCAGGCTCCCCCGTCCCTGGGATTCTCCAGGCAAGAACACTGGAGTGGGTTGCCATTTCCTTCTCCAATGCATGGAAGTGAAAAGTGAAAGTGAAGTTGCTCAGTCGTGTCCGACTCTTAGCGACCCCATGGACTGCAGCCTACCAGGCTCCTCCGTCCATGGGATTTTCCAGGCAAGAGTACTGGAGTGGGGTGCCATTGCCTTCTCGAAATTTCTGCTAGAGGCTAATGAACCTACTTACTGAGAAGTCAACATTCTCAGTATCAGTTTCAGTCTAACAGTATGCAGACCAGCCTATTAGCTGTGATTCTCCACTGAGGTATTCTGCATTCTGCACCTTAGTTACTTGGTATAAATGTTCAGCCAAGCTTCGCTGTAAAGAGAAAGATTTTTCTCTTGGGCTTCATAACAGATGGCAAACCACAAGAGAAGGCAGATTTATTGTTTCATTTGTGGAAAAAAAATCTGTCAAGAGAATTCCATGTATCTTAAGAAAGACTCAACCTTCAGAACTGAGAGCATGCATTCATAAGATGTTATAAATACTTTATGCGGCCCTGTTTCACCACTGTTAGTAAATTCTGAGTGCTGTGGAGGAAGGGGCCTTGTGCTGGAGAGTCAGACACCAGTTCAGAAACCCTATGCCACCTAAAGTTGTATGTCCGAGTCAATCACTTAACTTGTTCACCTTGTATATAAAATCAGGATTACAATAACCACCTCTGAGGGCTGGTTCTATTTGAGTGAAGGCATGGCAGTGGCATAAAACACTGGTTGAAATCTAGCAGGTGACCAACAATACAAAATCCTTTCCAATGATCTCCATGGATTCATTAAATCAGCATTTCCCACAGTGTGCCTAATCAACACCATGACTTTAATAGTTACTACACAATGAAAGCATTCTGTGATTAAATGTGTTTGGGCAAAACTGGATTAAACAAAGAGCAGATGGGTTATAGATTCTCTTTTTGTTTTCTTTTTTCCCTTTCTAAGCTGCAGGACATCCAGAAGACTTTTATGCGGATCTCTAAAGCAGAATTTCCCAGCCTATTTGAGTATGGAGTCCTTCTCACAATCATGGAACACTAGCAATTGCAAGGCACATTTAGGGAAATACTAAGTTATCCTCCATCAGAGACATAAATCCTTCAACCACAAATGCCTTTCTTGTATCCATACTACGGAATTAGGATGAGACTGGTTCTCAAATGTTTTCTTAAAAGAACTTTTCTTTTTTTCTTATTATTGTTAATATACTTGAAGGAAAGACAATGGCTTGCTCAAAACCATAGATATGTTTCTCCCATTATTAAAACAATCAGAGCTCTGATTTGGTATATTAAGTATCGACTATACTTAGACACATTTGCACAGAGTTCTAGAAATTTTTTTAAAAAGTGGAAAAAGACCAAAAGGCTGTTCAGTCTCATCTCTGTCAAGGCAGGTATCCTTTCAGGGCAACGTTTTCTGACTTTTTCAGGCTAATAATTTTGTACAGTCAGCATTCAGAAGTGGCAATCGCTTTTATCACCCAAATCTGCAAGAGGAGTGAGCCTTTTTCTTTTCTTTCACCTGGAATAATGAGGATTCAGTAAGACTCGGCTGCCTGGGGAAGCTTCTAGCTATTTTCACCTTCTTGAAAATGAGCAGGAGAGAAGAAAATGTCAGCCTGGATGAAAGAAGGAGAGGGCAAGGAGACAGGGGGCCTGGTTGCCCTTGAGGACGAACAAAGTACAGCTGTGCCAAAAGGACTTGGCGTGCCTTAATGCCGTGCTGTCATTGTTTGGAAATTCTCCCTAATTTTTCAACAAATGATTCTACATTTTCACTTTGCACTGAGTCCCTAGAATTATGTAGCTGGTCTTGGAGGGGAAATTGAAGACAGGGTGTGACCCTTTCGGTGTCTGGTGTGTGTTGGCTGGAATCTAGCACTGACCGAGGTCATATTTGGTCAGAGCTCTTGACGCAAATGCCACTGACAGAAAAATAAAATGTTTCAGCGGGCTAAACTATGTGGCAGCCAAAAAACAAATTGAAGTGATAAATATATATTTTGTGGGTGAGGCTTTCTGAACTAATAAAATATTTGATTCATTATCCTTCCTCTGAAATCCTTAGGAAGTTACAGAACCTGAACAAACAGCCTGGGGATTATTAATCTCTTAATATAAACCCTCAACTTACTCAGCCATCAATTTCCTTTATGAAGAGTTGCCATGGTGATGTCTATCACACCTGCCAATCACTTCTCTGCACCATTCATCTAGAAGGTAAGTAGTTGATATTATACACAAAACAGATAACCAACAAAAGCCTGTTGGCTCAGTGGTAAAGAATCTGCCTGCCAGTGCAGGAGATGCAGGAGACACAGGTTCAATCCCTGATCTGGGAAGATCTGATAAGCCATGGAGCAACTGAGGCCTGTGCCACAACTATTAAAGCCCACGTGCCCTAGAGCTCGTGTTCCTAAACAAGAGTCAAAGGAAGCCACTGAAATGAGAAGCCCTCACACTGCAACTAGAGAGTAGGCCCCGCTCGCTGCAACTAGAGAAAGCCTGCACAGCAACACAGACCCAACACAGCCAGAAATGTAAAACAAAACTATAGTCAATATCTTGTAATAAACTATAATTGAAAAGAATTTGAAAAAAATATATATATAACTGAGTTACTTTGCTGATACCTGAAATTAACACAACATTGCAAATCAAGTATATTTCAATCAAAAATAAATTTTAAAAGGCAAAGAAACAAAAATTAAAGATAGTAGCAACTTTCCTGATGGTCCAGTGGCTAAGACTTGGCACTTCCAATCCAAGGGGCCCGGATTCCATCCCCGGTCAAGGAACTAGATCCCTCAAAGCACAACTAGGAGTTCACATGCTAAACTAAAGTTCCCCCATGTGGCAACTGGGGCCTGGAGCAGCAGATCACTATTATTATGTTGGTATTATTTATTATGTTTTTATTATTAACATAATAAATGAATATGTTTGAATTTTTTAAAAAGTACATAGTTGTGGGCTACCCTCAGAAATACTAAAGAGCAATCATTTCAGCCATCTTGGACGAATCATCCATTGGGATGATAATGTTTGAAAGCACGATCAGATCAAAATCATAACCCCCCCATTGATTTTTTTACTCATTAAGAATATTTGGGGGCTTTATATAGACATAGTTTAAAACATTATAGATGCCTAGGAGAAAACTGCAGAACATATAAACATTTATGGAAACATTTTTTTTAAATTGACCCAAGAGCAGGCTTGTATTTTCCAGTCAGTTCCATAAGAGAGGTAAATAAAAGAGAAGAGCTTTCATATTGGGCCAAAGTGGAAGAATCTGCATCGAAGAGTGAAATGTCGCTTGTAAGGAAAAGAGAAGAAAATCAAGAGACTGTCCTGTCGCTACAGTCAAAATAGGAGCACTGCAGAGACACAGAGTCAGTGGTGACAATCCATCACCATCCAGGAGCATGGGGCAGGCAAATACAGAACAGGCAGCTCATTCTCGCCTCTCTGCTTAATCTTCCTTTTTCATCTGAGAGGTGATCTCTAGGAACCAGCCTTGATATCTCTGTGATAAAAGACTTTAAAAAAATTTAATGGCATTTCAATGATTGTTAATAACTACTTATAAATTACTTCAGATCTTTAAATTTGGGGAGAAATTTCCTTCAAGAATCATTTAGTTCTAAAAAAGTTTCTAGTACTACTACTACTAAGTCGCTTCAGTCATGTCCGACTCTGTGCAACCCCATGGACTGCAGCCTACCAGGCTTCTCCATCCATGGGATTCTCCAGGCAAGAACACTGGAGTGGGTTGCCATTTCTTTCTCATGAAAGTGAAAAGTGAAAGTGAAGTCGCTCAGTCGTGTCTGACTCTTAGAGACCCCATGGACTGCAGCCTACCAGGCTCCTCCATCCATGGGATTTTCCGGGCAACAGTACTGGAGTGGGGTGCCATTGCCTTCTCCAAAAAAGTTTCTATTCATTATTTATTCAACTATTCATTATTTTATGTCCAGCTTTCCCAACACTACTTACTGAAGAGACTGTTTATTCTCCATTTGTATATTCTTGCCTTCTTTGTCTTGGATTGGTCATATGGATCAAAGGATCCAATAAATAAGTGGATTTACTTCTGGGCTCTCTGTTTCCAATTGATCTATGTGTCTGTTCTGTGCCAATATCATACTGTTTTGAGTACTGTAGCTTTGTAGTATAACATAAAGCCAAGGAGCATGATACCTCCAGCTTTGCTGTTTTTACTCAAGATTGGTATGGCTATTCAAGATCTTCCATGGTTCCATACAAATTATAGAATTATTTGTTCTAGCTCTGTGAAAAAAATGTCACCAGCATTTTGATAGGGATTGCATTAACTCTATAGATTGTTTTAGGTAGCATGCACATTTTAACTATAGTAATTCTTCCAGTCCCTATCTTTCCATTTATTGTATAGTCTTCAATACACCTCAGCAGTGTGTTATACTTCTCAGAGTACAGGTCTTTCCCTTCCTTGGTTACATTTATTCCTAGATATTTTATTCTTTTTTGATTCAATTGTAAGTGGAACTGTTTTCTTGATTTCTCTTTCTGATAATTCACTATTAGTATATAGACATACCAGAGAAGGCAATGGCAAGCCACTCCAGTGCTCTTGCCTGGAAAATCCCATGGACGGGGGAGCCTGGTGGGCTGCAGTCCATGGGGTCACTGGGAGTCGGACATGACTGAGCGACTTCCCTTTCGCTTTTCACTTTCACACATTGGAGAAGGAAATGGCAAGGCACTCCAGTGTTCTTGCCTGGAGAATCCCAGGGATGGGGAAGCCTGGTGGGCTGCCGTCTATGGGGTCGCACAGAGTCGGACATGACTGAAGTGACTTAGCAGCAGCAGCAGCAGCAGCATATAGACACATAACAGATTTATTTATATTAATCTTGTATCTTGCAACTCTATTGAATTCATTTATTAGCTCTAATAATTTTCCTGATGGCGTCTATAAAAATATCGAGTTACTATGTTGTACATTTGAAACTTCTCTGTAGCTCAAACGGTAAAGAATCTGGTCTGGCTGCAATGCAGGAGACCAGGGTTCGATCTCTGGGTTGGGAAGTTCCCCTGGAGAAGGGAATGGCAATCCATTCCGGTATTCTTGCCTGGAAAATTCCATGGTCAGAGAAGCCTGGTGGGCTATAGTCTATCGAGTCTCAAAGAGTTGGACATGACTGAATACACACACACACACACATGTGAAACTAACATAATATTGTAAGTCAACTATATTTCAATAAAGGACTTTCCTGGTGGTCCGGTATTTAAGAATCCACTTGCCAACACAGGGGACCTGGGTTTGATCCCTAGTCCAGGAAGATCCTACATGCTGCAGAGCAACTAAAGCTTGTTTACCACAACTACTAAGCCAGTGCTCTCAAGCCTGTGAGCTGCCAACTACTGAGCCTGTGAGCCCTAGAGCCTGTGCTCTGCAACAAGAGAAGCCACCACAGTGAGAAGCCTGCATATTGCAATGAAGACTAGCTCCCGGCTCACCACCATTAGAGAAAGCCAGAGCACAGCAAAAGAGACCCAATACAGCCAAAAGAAAAAACAAAACAAAACTATCAGTTCATTTCAGTCGCTCAGTCCTGTTCAACTCCTTGCAGCCTCATAGCCTGCAGCATGCCAGGCTTCCCTGTCCTTCACTATCTCCCAGAGTTTACTCAAACTCATGTCCATTGAGGCGGTGATGCCATCCAACCATCTCATCCTCTGTAGCCCAAAGTGTACTTCAATAAAAACAAATCCCTAAAAAAGAAGCATTTAGCTGAAAAAGCCAAAGAGATAATTTTAAGTGGTTTCATCACAAGACCCTAGAATAAAAAAGGCTAATAAGCCATTAGTGAACTTTTAAAAATCTTTTTTTAGATATTTTATCTACTCTGATAGCAGAAAACTTACTTTCCATCCACTATTTTTCATGTTTTTATCTTCTAAAAATGTAATATATAAGATTACTTTATCTTCAAGTCTATTTTCTATTTAATCTAACTTAATTTCTTTTTCCTAGTCTTGAATGCATATTTCACTTGCAGACTTTATTCTTTGAACACTGAGACTGGCAATCTCTTCCAGACAGAGGTCTTTAATTTGGTTAGCAAGCTGTTTTTTTTCCCAGAAGGCTCTATGAGAGGAGCCTGCACATCTGTGCCTCCTTTCATATAAATATTTTACCCTCCACTCAGAAACTGATGTTCTGAAGGGAAAAGAATAGTCTTTTCCCAGTGGGGCTGAACTGGAAGGTTTTCTTGTGTGAGTTGCAGCCATTCTCAAGTGTTATTCCGACTTTAGCTAGTGGCCTCAGTTATAAAGAATTTTGCAGGATTTTTTTTTAACATGGGGCCCCTCTTTCTGCTTAATTACATAGCAGAGAGGAGTGGGGAGGGGAGCTCTGGGGAGCCATCTGCAGATGCTGAGGGCAAATGAATCATTTCTGCTGCACCACCTTTTCTTCTTCACTCAAAATTGTTCTTCAACGGGTGATTCCAAGCTAGATTTGATTCCTATCTTGCTTTAGTTTCATGATACCACTACAGATTTTTTTCTTTTGAAGTATCTACACTCCCAAATAATGTTTCTCACATGATACCACCTATGCAGTCACAGTTTATGTGAACTATATAAAGTGACAGTTCCCTGAAGAGATACCTCCATTCCTATCAGAATGTAGTCATCAGGTCCGCAGATTCAAGGCTCACTTAACAACTTCTCAAGGATTTGTGAGTCACATGTGCCAAGAGGTACTTTGATAGATCACTCATGCACATTTTTGATTAGAAGGGTTGAGCAGGTCCTTCAGTGGCTTTACTGTTCCTGGAAAGACAAAAGTTCTATGATGGGGGAACACAGCTCAGAGAATCATGAGCATACATTATCTTTAGAACCGGTGTCAAAACCAACTGGATTTGGAGACGGTGTTTTTTGTATCCACTTGAAACAGTTTTAGAAATTCAACCTCAACTCATTATAAATTTATGAACCACAAAGAAGTTCTTTCCTCAATGTTTGTTAAAATATGGATCTTTTGAGGCTTATATTTAAGCTCTGTTTATTTGTCCTTGCCTCATGGATATTGGGGTAATGATCATGGAAGGAATAAGAGAAGGTTAGAAATGGGAGGAGGTGATGAGGACAAACCTTATAGGGAGATGGAGGTTAAAGTCCTTCATAACTTATTGCAATCTACCTGAAATTTGTTATTTCCACGTGTTACCAGGATTGTTAATATCTGAGGCTGCTAACCTCAACATTTAAAGTGGATGAAATCTAACGGAACCAATCATCGAATAAAAGTGCTACTTGTTATAGAGACTGTTCTTTTTTGAACTTTTTTTCAATGACCTGAATTTTATCAGATACAATTCTTTTTGAGTTTCATTCTATTCAAGCTTTGGAATGAGGCATTATATTTTAATCTGGAGTTTGTATGTCATTTTAATGCTGGAACACAATGTTCTTAGTTACTTTCCACAGGGCTTTCAGGTATAATACGTTTCAAAAATAATTATCAGAAGTTTATTTTGAAGGGAAAGATTGGAAAGAAGAATCACTCTAATTCAGAATAATGGGGGACAGACAAATGAATTAGTGAAAATAGAAATAATTAATTGACGTTAATTTTACCATTTTCAATTGCAGAAACTAATTAGGAAGTATTATCCATCTTTGCATCATTTCACCATGAGACAGTATGTTTGTGTGCGTCTGTTTGGCTTCCATTTCTGTACCGTCAGCTTCATCTGGAGCCCCATGGCTAGAACACAGCACTCTTTCTTAAGGATCTTAAACCAACTGATTCTTGACTATTTATGAGCTCTTGCAAGTTGAGTCTTAAACTCCCAGGAGCACCAGACTGAGTCTCATTATAGCAAGAAAGGGCTTGGAGCTCGAGATGGAGACCTGGAGACACTGGAGGCTGATGAAGCTACAGACATGGGTGCAATTTTCCAGGCAGAACATAGAAAGTAGGAAAGAAACTTTGGACATAAGCCTAGAAAATGTCTGAATTTTTGTTGTTGTTCAGTTGCTAAGTCACGTCCGACTCATTGCAGCCCCATGGACTGCAGCACGCCAGGCTCCCCTGTCCTTCACTGTCGCCTGGAATTTGCTCAGATTCATGTCTTTTGAGCTGGTGATACTATCCAAGCATCTCATTCTTTGTCGTCCCCTTCTCCTTTTGCCTTCAATCTTTCCCAGCATCAGGGTCTTTTCCAATGAGTCAGTTCTTTGCATCAGGTGGCCAAAGTATTGGAGCTTTAGCATCAGTTCTTCCAATGAATATTCAGGGTTGATTTCCTTTAGAATTGAGTGGTTTGATCTCCTTTTTGTCCAAGGGACTCTCAAGAGTTTTCTCCAGCACCATAGTTCAAAAGCGTCAATTCTTTGATGCTTAGCCTTCTTTACGGTCCAACTCTCACATCCATACATGGCTACTGGAAAAACTATAGCTTTGAGTAGATGTACCTTTGTTGGCAAAGTGATATCTCTGCTTTTTAATACGCTGTCTAGGTTTGTCACAGCTTTTCTTCCCAGGAGCAAGAGTCTTTTAATTTTATGGCTGCAGTAATTGTTCGAGGTGATTTTGAATTTAAGGGGGAGAAAATAATAGGAGTCCATAAAGAGATGAACAAGGATAGGAAAGGTAGGAAAAAGTGGGAATCCCATCCCAGTAATCAGAATAAGAGGAAGCTTTTTTAAAAAAAAAAAAATTTTGTATTTCTGCTGAGGTGGTTGTTAGAGTATTTCTGGAATCACAATTCACATTGTGAAGACAGGGCAATTTTAAAAGTTTTTATTTAGAGTAATAATTGGGATCAAATAATATTGATTACTGTTTGCAAAATGTCTAAGATGTTTTTTGGGGGGAGTGGAAGATATATATGCTATATACATAAACAAGAGAACTCCTATTTCTTCCAGGTAATTTCTTTGACAAAATGTGAAGGTTTCCTAAAAAGAGGTCAGTAGCTTATCAGCCTCATAATCAAGGAAACAGACTGCCTCTATTAACATACTGTCATGACTTTCTAGCATTTTGGCAAATCAGTAGTATTTCCCAATAAAATCCTTATCTACCACTTTTTACTCTGTCCATTGAAAACCAGAGTCATACACATTGAGGAGGCTCTGCTATGCATCAATATGAGATTGGTCTGCATTTTCTAGAGTTAAAATATGTGAAAAGCCAGCTACTTGGTACCCTTAGTGGTATATAAAGAAAAATACCAATGAGTCAGTTATCTTTCCCTCCTGTCTTGCTTTCCATCAGTCATTCAACAAATATTTAAGAATGTCCCTTGATGACGGTCACTGAGCAGGAGATTAAGAAGTATTCATATCTAGGGTGAGATAAACCTTTCAAGACGAAGAGAAACAGAGTGGGAACACCTCCACTTCCTGAGAACCTGTGTGCCAGCACCCCTGGCAGGCCCTTTATGCTCCATATCACCAGGCAGACCCAGGATTTTGCAGGTCTAAGACATCCAACCTGGGGCCTTCTTTAGCAAAAAGAATACCAAGTTACAAAAACAATGCTAGGCACAGAGCCTTAACAGAATCACATCACATTACATGACATTTCTTACCTATAGACCTATTTAAAAACTCATCTCTTTCCCATTTGGAATAAAACCCAAACATTTCACCTTGGCCTTGAAGGTTCTATGTCATTTGGCCCCTTGTAGAGGTCCCTTTGGAGCCATATATTAAATACGAGTGTATGCTTCCCTATTTGAAGTGTCAATCAAATTGATGTCTGACAGAAACAGGGAAGAAATCACTAGATCAAGAGTTCCGAAAATTCAATTTTCAAAAGACTATTTGGAGTGCTCTTTTACTAAAGGAGATCCCTGGCCCAACACCATCACACAGAGCTCCAGGTTGTGGATGTGTCCCACGGATATTTAGCTATTAATATATGTGTCACACTATTATCAGCTGTGTGTGACACTATTAAAGGGTGACACTTTAGCAAGGCGTGCCCCCAGAAAGTCTGATGCAGAGAAATACAATTTATCACTGTTCTAAATCCAGACATAGGGCTCAAATTTTCAAATAACTGAAAATTATTAACAGCAGAATTTTGGTTTATATTAATTGTAACTGAAAAGTCGAAACAGTTCTCAGTTCTGAGCCGCTCATAAAAATGGCTGGGCCCCAAGTTCCCCTCCTTCTTTACTCCCAGATTAAGATGCAGCTAATCTGGGTGATTTCTGCATCCTATGTGTCCCAGGTAATGGACAGTGTATTTCCAAGAGACATCGTAGGACATTCGCCTAACGTAAGACCAGTATCCGTGGCGTAACCTTGAGGATTCTACTGCACAACCCATGTGATCACACAAAATGGCAGTTTGAACCAACAATAATATTGGCTTTAAAGCTATTATTCTGGGATCTCTCCATAATGACGCTCGTAAACATTTTCAGGGAACACACAGTGGCCACGGGAGAAAGGTTAGGCAGGGAAACGACTTGCTGGAAAGAAGTGGCAAAAAAGAAGTTAAGATGGTATGCTGATTTCAGAGGGAAAGCCCTGCTCTGTGCTAGTGATTAGACTTTATTCACATATTCTTACCACTTTTATCACACTTACTCACACTCGTATCACCAAAGTCAGCCTCGAGCAAGTGCAATGTTTTCTCTTACCAAGAATGGCAAATTCCACCCACCCTAAGACAGACAGCAAATATTAATATTGAAAACAAATATTCAATGTTAGAGGTAGAGAGTACAATGAATCCCACATGTACAGATTATCACCAACAACCACCCATTCAAGGACAAGTCTTCTCCATTCACGTGTCTCACCTCCCTTCACCTTGAAGATAGATATTAATATGGAAAAGCAACTAAAAATCGCCCAACCTTTCAGAAAAGTAGTGTCATGAAGGAGCAGCCCCAAATTTAGAAGCGCTACCAATCGTGGAAACAGAGCTAACAGAAGAAACAGAACCATGAGCAAACTCAAGAGGCTGCAAGGGAAATACTAACCTCAAGGCAAGAACGCCAGCTCTGACAAAGCAAAAGTTTAAAACAATGCAAATAATATTAAACTAAGGGAACTTGGGGAACTTTTAATTGAATACGGAGGTGGCTGTTGACTTCACCCATACACAAGTAAAGCAGTGTTTCCTCATGTCTTCTATAGTGTCCTCAGAGACCTCGTGAACCAGAGCAAACGTCAGGAGTTGCCCATCAAAATGAGACTAAGTCTCAGTTAAAGATGAGCCTTACCTTTTCTACTCACATGGGGTGTCTGAATTTTGACTGTGATTATCTGTTGAAGCATCAAGCTTTTGCCAGTGACAATGCCAACGGTATCGCGATTTTGACTTGAAGCCCTTAAGAAACAACACTGGAAGCTGCTGCTGCTGCTGCTAAGTCGCTTCAGTCGTGTCCGATTCTGTGCGACCCCACAGACGGCAGCCCACCAGGCTCCCCAGTCCCTGGGATTCTCCAGGCAAGAACACTGGAGTGGGTTGCCATTTCCTTCTCCAATGCATGAAAGTGAAAAGTGAAAGTGAAGTTGTTCAGTCGTGTCCGACTCTTAGCGACCCCATGGACTGGAGGCTAGTGCAACAAAAATCTAGCTGGTAAAGAAAGACATTTTGAACAAAGTCATCGTAACAAGACCATAAAGTTTCCGGGTTAACCTACACACCTTCACCCCAGCGAAGTGATCAGAAACCTTAGGTACTACATTTCTCAAGCTTACTGCACCAGATCTAGTCAACACCACATCCAAAGAAGACCAGCACTTTTTAAGTAGCCACTAATAAAAGACCTATCATAACTGTTGCAATTTTCTTGAAAATGTCTTTTTCCTCCCCTGTATTAGGTCCCTACATCTGTCAAGATAACACACACTTTCTGCTTCTTCTATTCCCTTCCTCTCTCTCTCCTTTCCTTGATCAAAAGACTCAAACTTTAAAAAATCCTAAATGCTTTCCTGCCTAAGAAAAGTGTCTTCCTAATTTAAACTTGCTGAGAAACAAGTCTTGAAGTAGAAAATGCATCTGATAATAGTGTGAAAAAGAAATAAGCATAGCCCTTTGGGAAAGAATTAAAAAGAAAAAAAAACTTGGCAGGATTGAAAAGTCTAGCCCATTATCTTAGCAATAGCAAAGAGTTTTTTGGTTGGATGAATAATACATGATTTCTTCAGCTCAGACTGTTATCTCTGTATTTCATTTTTCTTTTGTAAACAGGCAAATTAATTATCAGAATCGGAGGATGCTGTTCAACAATAGGTTGTAAAGTTTCAGGAAAAGTCTAGAAGAAAAGAAACATAGTGGAATTCTAAGTTGCCCCTCACCGCTTCCTCCCTGAAACTAAAGTATCCTTGTGAATTGAATCTGAGGAAGAACAACTGAGCTGGTTCAGTTCTATACTAATTATTGAACTAAAACCCCTGCAGAATCTAAATGTTCAAAATCTGGCATTATTAGGCTCCTTGCAATCTGAAGTTTAGTCCTGCTCCAAGGAGAACAGAATGAAATGTACTTAAGCACAAGAAGGAACAGTACAATATGGAATGGATGACTAAAAACCCAACCTTCATTAGAAATTCAAAGCTAAACCAAAGACCACCAAATTTTCTGTCTGTTACCCAAGTCAGACTTCCAGAGCTTTCCTACTAATATAAGGTATCCTTCTGACCTGTCGCTTTTCAAGTATCTACCCTAAGCAGTCTCTCATGTATTTTGTTATTGGTGGGTGATCTGTTGACACTGAGCCCAGGAATAGATGTGAATTCTGCAGTGTTGGTATTAAAGGGATCGTCTAGATTCCACCTTACTGGTTGTACCAGTGATAAGACACCCATGAAGACATTTTTTGGAGAACAGAACAGCAGTGAAGAGAACGGAAAAAGAAAATCCAGGCAGAGCAGACATGGGCAAGTGAAAAACCCACTGATTTTCAAGAGTCATTCTATGGCTTGTAAGTGTTAGCTTCTCAGTCATGTCTGACTCTTTGCAATCCCATAGACTTTAGCTCACCAGTCTCCTCCATCCATGGAATTCCCCAGGCAAGAATACTGGAGTGGGTAGCCATTCCTTTCTCCAGGGGATCTTGCCAACTCAGGGATTGATCAGGTCTCCAGCGCTGCATTGCAGGCAGATTCTTTACCGTCTGAGCCACCGAGGAAGCCCAACTTTCCTAAACTCCTCTCTTCCTTCTTTTAAGGCCCACTGCTCTCCATACCCACTTCTGTCAAGCATATGTAACTGTGGTTGCATTTATTATTTACATATGAACAAAAGTTTTTATAAGTGAGGGATTAAAAAATGAACAAATGAAAAATAAAGACACAATATTCCTGCACTGAGGGCTTTTTTTCCCCTCAAAATAATCATGATGAATTGGGAAAAGATCATACTAAAAAGAAGACAGTTTTAGTATCGTGAATTATCTTCATCTGAATATTAAGAGGTCTCTCTGTCCAGTTTTAAAATAGTTTCAAATGTATCAGTAATTTGCTCTGACCCTTGTAAGGCATATGCATTCTTGGTATGTCTCTTGCTTTCCAGTTGGAAACTTGCTAGAGAGAGAAATGTTTTGTAGATTATGAAATCCTATTTATACAAAAAATCTGAATAGCAAGACAACTCTGAATTTTAAGGTACCATGAAGAAAGGCAGGCTACTACCCAAGACCCTGATATTTATAAGTTTTTCAGAGACTTGAAAATTAAAAGTTATGTTTGATATCACAAATGGTAATTGTGTTTTATTTATTTATTTTTGTGTGTGTGTTTTAAATACATCTAACTGTTTGAAATCTATTATCTATCTTGTTCTCTATCATCTATCTATGTCTATCTAAAACTGTATGATAATATGACTTACAGAATATAAAAATATGAGTATGTTCCTTTGGTAAGAATAATTGCTCTCCATGTATTTTAAATTTTAAGAAATGAGTGTGTAATTAACCACTGAAGACACATTCAACAACAGTTCGGTTATTACAGACCATCTGTTATGTTTGCGGACTGTCAAGTTGGAGCAGGTTTCAGAAGTCATAAATATCTCGGTTGTGTTTTTTCCTTGGGACTAGTGCCGTGTGTGTGTGTGTGTGTGTGTGTGTGTTGGAGTAGTGATAAAAGTAGGTCAAGGGGAGAGACGAGTGTTCCTAATTAGGCACAGACGGGGAAGGACCAACGTTTTGCTCCAGCGTTTTCAAGTGAATTGATTTTCTCATCTCACACTCTTTTTTTTTAGAACTTTCCTATATTATTGAATCTCTGAAATATAATGGGGCAAAAATACTTATTTAATATATATTTACCTATATTATATTTATTTACTATGTAATAATTCTAAGTAGCTGCTTCTTTAAAGTTAAACCTGTTGCCTCCTTGGCTTAAAATGGAATCCTACCATGGTTGTATTGTGGTGTTGTTTCGGGGGATCTATCTATGACTAGAATGTTCTGCAACAGCACAGTAGAGCATGGTCTCAGGTGGCAATCTACAAGTGCATGCGTAGAGGTTTGAGGGTTCTATGAGAAATGTTACAACCTTTGATGTGTTTCATTAGAATTTTTCTCTGGAAGAGGCAAATATTCATTTAAAAGGACACAGAATGCACTAGCCACAGAAGAAAAGACTGCTCCAGTTGAATGCTATTGAAATTAAGAACTTCTTTCCAAGAAAAAGACACCACTGAAAAAGTGAGAGGCACTCTGAAGACCGGGAGAAGACGTACAATACACATATCTGTCAAAGGGCCCTCCAGTTCAGTCAAAAAGGACAACCCAAAATATTAAAGTAGGCCTTTCACAAAAGGATACCCAACTGCTGCTGCTAAGTTGCTTTAGTCGTGTCCGACTCTGTGCAACCCTATAGACGGCAGCCCACCAGGCTCCCCCGTCCCTGGGATTCTCCAGGCAAGAACACTGGAGTGGGTTGCCATTTCCTTCTCCAATGCATGAAAGTGAAAAGTGAAAGTGAAGTCGCTCAGTCGTGTCCAACTCTTCTCGACCCCATGGACTGCCACCAGGCTCCTCTGTCTATGGGATTTTCCAGGCAAGAGTACTGGAGTGGGGTGCCATTGCCTTCTCCGACCCAACCGGCCACAAGCAAATGAAAAGGTTCTCAACACTGTCATCAGCAAAATGAAAATCAAATCAATGAGCTATATTATCCGCTCTCTAGAATGGCTAACACTGAAAAGACAGAATATCAAATCTCTCATCCCAGCTGCGAAGAGTTTAAATTGTTGCACTTGGAAAACTCAGTAGCTGCTGCTGCTGCTAAGTCGCTTCAGTCATGTCTGACTCTGTGCGACCCCATAGAGGGCAGCCTACAAGGCTTCCCCGTCCCTGGGATTCTCCAGGCAAGAACACTGGAGTGGGTTGCCATTTCCTTCTCCAATGCATGAAAGTGAAAAGTGAAAGTGAAGTCGCTCAGTCACGTCCGACTCTTAGCGACCCCATGGACTGCAGCCTACCAGGCTCCTCCATCTATGGGATTTTCCAGGCAAGAGTACTGGAGTGGGGTGCCATTGCCTTCTCCAAACTCAGTAGCAGTTTTTACTAAAGTCCCACATATGTCTACCCTGTAACCCAGCAATTCCACTACTATTTACCCTGGAGAAATCAATGCATGTGTCCACCGAAGACATCTCCAAGACTTGTTCATAATAGCCCCAAAGTGGAAATATGCCACCAATGGAAACAGATACCTAAGTTTGGTATATTCATAAATAACATATCAATGAAAAAGAAAAAACTGAGTGGGACATGGGTTCAGTCTTAGAGACAATGTTGAGGAAAGTAGCCAGACTTAAAAAAAAAGTACGTTCATTTATGTAAAGTTCAGAAACAGACAAAACTAATCCACTGTGATACACTCACAGCAGTAGTCACTTTAGCAGAATTTGGTATTAATTGGGAGATGGCATGAGGGAGCCTTGGAAGGCTCTGGAAATGTTTTAATCTGAATGGTAGTTAACATAAACAGATACACATGTAAAAATTAACTGAATGATACCCTTAAGATTTGTACAAGTATGTATCTTATGATCCAATAAAAATCTTTTAAAGCAAGGGTAGAAAATGAAAGCAGAGTAGGGGCCATCAAGTTTGAGAAACTGTGCTATAGCAAATACACGACACTTATGTACAAGAGAAGAAAAACATTAATATTGAGGAGGAAATTATTTTAAAAAAACTAGAAATGCATGAAGTTAAATATACATTATCTTAAATAGAATATTTTTTGGCATTATAAATATCCCCTATCTGTTAGAATATATTTACATATTAAATAACATTTCCAATTCTTACAATTATAAATGCAGTTCATTTCGTTTACATAACTTGAAGTTAGAAAGGAGCTCATTTCTACCACACCATTTCTAAAAGCAATCTGGATCTCTTCCCTGCGTCATTTTCACTTCATTAATTAACATCTAATTTATAAGCATCTCAACAGTTGAAACATTCTTGCAAATAGGGCAAACTAAAATAAGTCTGGACATGTTTAAACATCTTGGAAATGCAAATAGCCCTTCCCCATTCTATCTGGTAATTTCAAAATCTCTTCCCCGTGAGGCCTTCCTGACCTGCTTAATCACAAGTAATCACTCCATTCTTCCTGTTCCTGTAACACTGTGTTCTAACGTCTATCACTGCACATGTTCCTTTATAAATAATATTTGCTAAACTGTGAGTTCCTTGAGGACAGAGAATAAGTCTTATCTACTTTTTTTTTTTTTAAGTTTGCAACATTGGGGAAAAATTGTTTCGCTTCATGGGGGTATAATTGATACGCAACAAAGCTGGACACATTTACACTATACCTCTCTTTTTTTTCTTTTTTTCTACGTTCCCCACCTGTACACTTCATAACCAACCAAGTCTCATTCATTTTGCAGCAGAAAGTTTGTATCTCTTAATCTGCCTTACCTCTTTCTCTCAAGCCTTATTAATCTCTTAATTCCTTTTGCCTTTACCCTGTGGGCTCTCAATACACGTCTGCTGAATGACTGCATGCCTTAATGATAGACAAGTCTGTCTAGAAACTTTCCGAGTGTCTCAGGATATTTAACAACTTTGAAAATAAAGTCTGAGCAGCCCTACCACAGGTTCCCTGAACTCCACACCCTGCCCACAGGGACCCTTCTGCCTGGAATCCTTCTCCTACACATCTGTCCCCACCCACCTTTTCCTGAATAACTTTTCATTCTTTTCCAATTCAGCTCAGAAGCTGAGACCCTGGAGTCTCCCACCTCGGACTGGGTTATAGGGTCACTGGTACCGCTTGCCTGAAAGCAGGTGTGGATCTCCCCCCCCAGATCTTCCTGAACTTGAATAGTTCTGTTCTATACAGGTTTCCCGCGTGTGCTCGGCCAGAACTCAGAGCTCCCGGTCAGGTTTGAGGGCTTGTCAATGCACAAAGGATATTCAGAATAAGGGTACAATTGAGTGGCAGACGTTGCTTCCAGGCCTCACTCATTGTCAGCGAGGGGTGTCTTCAAGGGACACAGACTGGGTCCTGGGTGGGGGTGGGTGAGAGACTCTGCAGGCTGGAAAGCTCAGGGCCATGGATGCCAGCTCTCGACAGAGTGCTTGGAGCGCCCACTGAGACCACCCGGCTGCCCCTTCCTCCTGAGTCCCTGGCTTCTGAGGGGACCCCAGGGTCAGGCGGGGAGCTCCTGTGATCACTGCACCCACTTCCATGTGACAATGGTGGCCCAGGCTCCTTCGCCCAGACTCGTTTTGAATAGGACCTCCCTACTGTTTCCCTGAGAGGAGGGCTCGCTCCCCTCAGCCTTGGACTTCCTCAGGGCTCTGTAACTTGATGCAGTGTGGATGACACTGCTGCGACCTGCCTTTGTGCCCATTCCCCTAACAAGGCTCAGGCCTCTTTCCAGATCCAAGATCTGATGGTGCCAGCATCTCATCTCCATAGTAACGGAGGCGCCCCACAGGCGCACCAGCATGTGCTGGGTTACAGTGCAGTGAGTGGTTCCCACCAGCTCCGCCTTCGCTGCCTGTCATAAGTCTAGATGCACTGCTAGTCCTTGGCAGTGGGGCACCATTGCTGAGACGCCCCAGTCTAGGAACCTGCCCAGGGAATGAACGAGGGGGGACCTTGGGGTCTCCAAGAATAGCTGTGACAGCACAGCAGCTGGGACAAAGTTGGGACTGCTGCCACCAGCACTGAAGCCTCAAGTAGGCAGGCTGAGCTGTGCTCTCCTCCACCTGGACATTCTCCATCTGATCTGTGTTTTGGGCCCATTTGTTGCCAAGAGGGGGACCTGGGTGGGGCACTAGGTCTTCTACCACGGGCTCCTCCCGCAATGCCACGGCCTTCAGGGCACAGAGTCTGGCTGCTCTGAGCTAGAACATGGAGGGCAAGCAGCAGACCTCCTGCAACAGGCACAGGAAAAGATGCTCAATACTGCTCATTATTAGAGAAATGCAAATCCAAACTACAATGAGGTACCAGCTCACGCTGGTCAGAATGGCCATCATTAAAAAGTCTACAGACAACACATGCTGGAGAGGGTGTGGAGAAGAGGGAACCCTCCTACACTGCTGGTGAGAGGTAAATTGGTGCAGCCACTACGGAAAACAGTATGGAGGCTCCTCAAAAAACTAAAAACAGACTTGCCATATGATCCAGCAATCCCGCTCCTGGGCATATACCAGACAAAACTATAATCCAGAAAGACTCATGCACGCCAATGTTCACAGCAGTTCTAGTCACAATAGCCAGGACATGGAAGCAAACTAAATGTCCGTGTACAGAGGAATGGATACAGAAGATGGTGTGAGTGTATCTCTATCTGTAATACTGGGCTGGGCTGTGCTTAGTCACTCAGTCATGTCCCACTCTTTAGGACCCCGTGGACTGTAGCCCACCAGGCTCCTCTGTCCATGGGGATTCTCCAGGCAAGAATACTGGACTGGGTTCCCATTGCCTCCTCCAGGGGATCTTCCACACCCAGGAGTCGAACCCAGACCTGCTGCTGCTGCTAAGTCGCTTCAGTTGTGTCCGACTCTGTGTGACCCCATAGACGGCAGCCCACCAGGCTCCCCCGTCCCTGGGATTCTCCAGGCAAGATCTCCTGCTATGCAACCATAAAAAGAATGAAATAATGCCATTTGCAGCTACATAGGTAGACCTAGAGATTATCATACTAAAGTGAAGTAAGTCAGAAAGAGAAAGACAAATACCATAAGATATCACTTTTATGTGGAATCTAAAATAGGACACAAAGGAATCTATGAAACAGAAACAGACATGGAGAACAGATGTGTGGTTGCCAAGGGGGAGGGATAACGGGGAGGGCTGGCCTGGGAGTCTGGGTGTGGCAGATGCAAACTATTAGAAAGGATAAAGGACTAGGTCCTATTGCACAGCACAGGCAACTATATTCAATATCCTATGATAAGCCATAATGGAAAAGAATTGAAAAAAATGGAAGCAGGCCTCCTGGCAGCTAGGAAAGCCAACTCTTACCCTGCTCTTCTTATTCCTGCTAAACTGCAAATTATTCTCGCCCACCCTACTGACTCCAAATGAACTGAACCAGGCAATAAACAGCTGGTCCTGAGATCAAAGACAAAAAAGAATGACCATTAGGACTGAAACTGCCTTTACTTTTGTTTTCCTTCAAACGTGTAACGAGCCTGGGCAACAAGTCTAGATACAAGTATGCCTGTTTTTTGAAGATTCGCTTTACACCAGTTCCACACTACTTTTCCAAAAGACCTACCCTAATTAGTACCTCTCTTCTCCAACCAAAAGAAATCTGAAGAGGATATTTTCTTTATGAAAATAGGTGAAAAGCAAAGAACAGTGTTCAGCAAGTGTTTTGTAGCAGCCTTTACAGAGGCAGCACACACCCCCAGCACCTGGAGTGGCCTCTCCAAGCTCCTTCCCCAGGAACCACACTCAGCATCTCAACGACTCAGCATGAAGCCACCAGAGCTGTGAACTGTGGCTGTGGACATCTCTGCTTTACCTTGATGTATTTTGAGCATCTGTTAATAAGATGTGTCCTAAGGTAATCTGCCAACAAAGGTTCGTCTAGTCAAGGCTATGGTTTTTCCTGTGGTTATGTATGGATGTGAGAGTTGGGCTGTGAAGAAAGCTGAGTGCCAGAGAATTGCTGCTTTTGAACTGTGGTGTTGGAGAAGACTCTTGAGAGTCCCATGGACTGCAAGGAGATCCAACCAGTCCATTCTGAAGGAGATCAGTCCTGAGATTTCTTTGGAAGGAATGATGCTAAAGCTGAAACTCCAGTACTTTGGCCACCTCATGTGAAGAGCTGACTCATTGGAAAAGACTCTGATGCTAGGAGGGATTGGGGGCAGGAGGAGAAGGGGACGACAGAGGATGAGATGGTTGGATGGCATCACCGAATCGATGGATGTGAGTTTGAGTGAACTCCAGGAGTTGGTGATGGACAGGGAGGCCTGGCGTGCTGCGATTCATGGGGTCGCAAAGAGCCAGACACGACTGAGCGACTGAACTGACTGACTGACTGAAGGTAATTTCTTCTTCCCTTTATGCCACTGTGGCTTAGGAAAGGTTTCCTAGGAACGGTGCATTTCTGGACAGCAGGAAAAATCAGTACAGCAGGAAAAATCGGTGAGCCAAGTGGCCTCACCTCCCAGTGCCTCACCCAGTCCCCACAGAGGTGCCCCAACACGAGTCTTGGGTGGAAAAGGAAAGCAGCAGCCGTGAACTTGGTGGGAAGTTGGTGAACTTGCCTGGTAAATATCAGGCTGGCTCTCCAGGCTCTACCTACTCCTCAATTGAGCAAGACTGCATTCTGCTCATCAGGCCTATGAAAGCTCCACCCTGGCCAGCCACATCCTTCCATCCTTGAGATCCTGGAAGGAATTAGAGCCATGTCCTGAATCTCTATACTCCCAGCCCAGCACTGTACCAGGCCCTGAGAAGGCACCAGAAAATGTCTGCTGATCACATGAGTGGAGATTGACTTGTGTTCAGTTCCACACCCTTGGGAGGATGACTATCTCCCAGGGAAGGTGAACAGAACCCAGAGAGGTTGGACAGACGGTCAGGGGGGATGGTTCTCCTCTGCTGCACTGCCCCTTGGTCTCAAGGATGTAGGGATGGCAGCCTGGGCTTCCTCACAGCTCCAGCCGGCCTTCAGAAGAGGGATGAGGGGGCTCGTGTCTGAGTGGAGTTACTCCCTGGGCAGGAGCTTTGCAGCAGAGCCGAATGCTGTGACAAGATTAACTCATATGATGATTCACTTAACTGCATCAGATTAAACCAGTTAACAATTTGTTGAGCAACTAGTATGTAGACACTATAGAGAGACAGAAATAAAGGGTGGTGTGGTAGAGACAGGAATGAATACAAACTCTGCCACTAGCTGGTTATAGGCCTTGGGGGAAAGTCTGTCTTTTGGTCCTAAGCTTCTTCAAAGGCATCTACTGTGATTTAAAAACTCAATCTCAGCCCTAAGCGACATGAACAATAATAGGCAATAAAAACAAAAACTCACTTGTTCTTCTGTCTGAGATGATGATCATAAGGATCCTGCCAGTGTCCAGGAGCTCGGAGAAGAGCCAACAGAGAGAGGCTTGCCTGGCAGCTGTTTTGGGCCCTGAGAATCTGGTCGCCCCCTGTGCAGCATCGCAAGAGCTCCCCTGAACAGTTGTCAGGCTGGGAAGTCGGAGCTGAGGGGCTTGAGGGGAAGCTCTCTGCTCAGGGGTGCAGTAGGCTGTGGGGACAGAAGAAGCAAGGAGGTTACCACCTGTTCCCAACCAGCAAGCCAGGGAAAGTGGTTCTCTTTCTTCCTCTCTTGCTCATCTGACAGGGGGATCCATCTGTAGCCTCTGAATCAGGGAATCAGGCTCATTATTTCTGCTCTATAAAAAGACCTTCTGAACCCTGGTTATTTTCACTGTGCTTTTGCATAGTCAAACATAAAATGTCTAAAGGGAACTAAACCCCAGCTAGTTTTACATGCTAAATGGCCGTACTTGATGTACGAAAAACAGCATACTTCTGAGTTCCATGGTACAATGAGCAGGGCAACATCCACATGGAGAGTCACTGCTGAAAAAAAGAAAAACTAAATAATGTATAAACTTATTAGCAAACTTGCCATCATTAGCAAACATCATTAGCAAACTTGCCATATCCTAGGCAGCACTGACATAAAACCACAAACAAGAACAAATTAATCACAACCTAACATCCAAAAAAAGACCAAGAAAACAAAAAAACCGAGAAAGGATCAAAACATAATTTTAACTGAGTTTGTAGAGCTAATGGACTATAGCTTAATAACATGGTTACAAAATCATGGTTTTTGAAAAACAAGATCTCTGACAATAAAAATGTATTTCTAATTCTCTGGTTAGGTTTGCAATGGCTACAAATGCAAATAATTTTAGAGAAAGTAAAACCAGAGTTGTTATAAGCAAGTCAATATACTTTTCTTATTCTCCCACGAGCTGCAGCCTCTCAGGGTTATGAATGCTGAAGTTTTGCTCCAGCTGATGATGTCATGGACAGACCTCTCTCAGAGTGCCTGCTGCACAGATCTGATTGTGTAGCTTGTTCACTCATTTCTTACATTTTAAGGAGGCACATTTTGGGGACCACAGTCCAACACCTGTATTCTGGACTGAGCTCTTCTGCTGTTATTCTGTACTAGTTACATCACCTTTCTGAGCTCAGGTTCCTGAATCTGTAAAATTATCTGTAAAATTAAAAAATGATAGTAGAGTGCCTCGAGGTTAACATTTACACTCTAAAATTACTTAGTTTTATGCCAAATACAGGTAATGCCAAAATTCTTCTCTAATAAATTAGACACTAGAAAGACCCTATGAACTCTCTTGGGCCACATGACAACTTCTGAACACATACATGAGACTCTAATACCAATACTCAATGATAAAAATCATTTTATTAAGATATAGAAACACAACTTTCTTGCCCACAAAAATTATAATAATACCCTGGCTATAAAACCTGTGGTACTTTTTATTAACATTAACAAATAGAACACAGTAGTTGTACAGAAAAACCTACACTATTCATGTGTGTTTCTCCTTTACTCTCATACAACCAACATACTCACAACACTACTGACACCAGATACGTGGGAGTTTCCTGCCCATCAAGTCATTCTCTGCAACACGAGCTGAGTCCCGTGCTGTGCCGTGCCGTTTTCAGTCACTTTAGTCACGTTCAGCTCTTTATGTCCCTATGAACTGTGGCTCCCCAGGCTCTGTCCATGGGATTCTCCAGGTAAGAAGACTGTAGTGGGTTGCCACGTCCTCCTCCAGGGGATCTTCCTGACCCAGGGATCGAACCTGTGTCTTCATCATCGCAGACGGATTTTTCACCACTGAGCCACCAGGGAAGCCCAGCTGTGTCCCACAATAACTCAAACCTGACACTGTCTACCTGGAGATAGCATCAGATTCCACAGGTTAAGGGCTCAGTCCCGCAAGATTACCCACATCCCACTTCAGACACAAGTGCAAAGCCAGGCTGTTATCTGCGCTTCTGACCAATCAGCTATAAATCAGAGGTTCCCATGACCCCTCCTCAGGTTTCACTAATTTGCTAGAGCAGCTTGCAGACTCAGGGAAACAATTTATTTACTGTTTACCAGTTTATTATAAAAGGCTGTGATAGGGACTGCCCTGGTTGTCCAATGGTTAAGAACTTTCCTTCCAGTGCAGGGGATGAGGGTTCAACCCCCAGTTGGGGGACTAAGATTCCCACATGCCTTGGAGCAACTAGCCCTTGTGCCACAAGGAAGCAATAAACAAATATTTTTTAAAAGGATATGATAAAGGACACAGATGAACACCCAAGTGGAAGAGGTGTGTAGGAAGGTGTGTGAGAAGTGGGGGAGAGTCCATGTCCCATCCAGGTGTACCCTTCTTCCAGCACCGCCACATGGCCCCCAACCGAGAAGCTCTTCAAACCCCAATCCCCTGGGATTCTGTGGAAGGTTTTATCCCATAGGGATGTTCAATCATTAACTCCACTTGCAGCCCCTCTTCCCTCGCTGGAGAAGGGGATGGTGCTGCAGATCCTAAGATTCTAATCCTGGCTTGTTGGTCTTTCTGGTGACCAGCCCCTATTTGGGAACCCACCAAGAGTCACCTCATTAGAACAAAGGACGCTGTTATCACCCAGGAAATTCCAAGGGATAGAGGAACTCTGTCAGAACAGGGGCTCAAAGACCAAATACTAGAACAGAAGGTGCTCCCAGTGCTCTAATCACTAGGAAATTGCAAGAGTTTTAGGACCTCTGTGCCAGGAAGTGGGGCAGAGACCTAAATACATATGTTTTTGTATTACCTCACAGTAGCATTAGAGAAAAATCAGCAAGTTTTGTGTCTAACAAAGTAATAAAGGCCCACATGACAGCTGTCAGTTAGTTTAGTTCAGTCGCTCAGTCATGTCCAACTCTGTGATCCCTTGGACTATAGCATGCCAGGCCTCCCTGTCCATCACCAACTCCCAAAGTTTACTCAAACTCATATCCATTGCGTCAGTGATGCCACACAACCATCTCATTCTCTGTTGTTCCCTTCTCCTCCCGCCTTCAATCTTTCCCAGCATAAGGGTCTTTTCCAGTGAGTCGGCTCTTTGAATCAAGTGGCCAAAGTATTGGAGTTTCAGCTTCAACATCAGTCCCTCCAATGAATTTTCAGGACTGATTTCCTTTAGGATTGACTGGTCTGATCTCCGTGCAGTCCAAGGGACTCTCAAGAGTCTTCTCCAACACCACAGGTCAAAAGCATCAGTTCTTCGGTACTCAGCTTTTTTTATAGTCCAACTCCCAAATCCACACATGACTACTGGAAAAACCATAGCTTTCACTAGATGAACCTTTGTTGGCAAAGTAGTCTCTGCTTTTTAATATGCTATCTAGGTTGGTCATAACTTTTCTTCCAACGAGCAAGCATCTTTTAATTTCATGGCTGCAATCACCATCTGCAGTGATTTTGGAGCCCCCCAAAATAAAGTCTGTCAATGTTTCCACTGTTCCCCTATCTATCTGCCATGAAGTAATGGGACCAGATGCCATGATCTTAGTTTTCTGAATGTTGAGTTGTAAGTCCACTTTTTCACTCTCCTCTTTCACTTTCATCAAGAGGCTCTTTAGTTCTTCACTTTCTGCCATAAGGGTGCTGTCATCTGCATATCTGAGGTTATTGATATTTCTCCCGGCAATCGTGATTCCCACTTGTGCTTCATCCAGCCCAGCGTTTCTCATGATGTACTCTGCATATAAGTTAAATAAGCAGGGTGACAATACACAGCCTTGACGTACTCATTTCCCTATTTGGAACTGTTGTTGTCCAACAGTCCAAACAACAATCCATCGTTCCATGTCCAGTTCTAACTGTTGCTTCAGACAACAATAGAATGGGAAAGACTAGAGATCTCTTCAAGAAAATTAAAGATACTAAAGAAACATTTCATGCAAAGATGGGCACAATAAAGTACAGAAATGGTATGGACCTAACAGAAGCAGAAGATATTAAGAAGAGGTCGCAGCATACACAAAAGAACTATATAAAAAAGATCTTCATAACCCAGAAAACCACGATGGTAAGATCACTCACCTAGAGCCAGACATCCTGGAATGTGAAGTCAAGTGGGCCTTAGGAAGCATCACTATGAACAAAGCTAGTGGAGGTGATGGATTCCAGTTGAGCTATTTCAAATCCTGAAAGATGATGCTATAAAAGTGCTGCACTCAATATGCCAGAAAATTTGGAAAACTCAGCAGTGGCCACAGGACTGGAAAAGGTCAGTTTTCATTCCAATCCCAAAGAAAGGCAATGCCAAAGAATGCTCAAACTACCGCACAATTGCACTCATCTCACACGCTAGTGAAGTAATGCTTAAAATTCTCCAAGCCAGGCTTTAGCAATACGTGAACTGTGAACTTCCAGATGTTCAAGCTGGTTTAAGAAAAGTCAGAGAAACCAGAGATCAAATTGCCAACATACGCTGGATCATTGAAAAAGCAAGAGAGTTCCAGAGAAACATCTATTTCTGCTTTATTGACTATGCCAAAACCTTTGACTGTGTGGATCAAAATAAACTGTGGAAAATTCTGAAAGAGATATGAATACCAGACCACCTTACCTGCCTCCTGAGAAACCTATATGCAGGTCAGGAAGCAACAGTTAGAATTAGACATGGAACAACAGACTGGTTCCAAATAGGAAAAGGAGTACGTCAAGGCTGTATATTGTCACCCTGCTTATTTAACTTATATGCAGAGTACATCATGAGAAACGCTGGGCTGGAAGAAGCACAAGCTGGAATCAAGATTGCTGGGAGAAATATCAATAACTTTAGATATGCAGATGACACCACCCTTATGGCAGAAAGTGAAGAAGAACTAAAGAGCCTCTTGATGAAAGTGAAAGAGGAGAGTGAAAAAGTTGGCTTAAAGCTCAACATTCAGAAAACGAAGATCATGGCATCTGGTCCCATCACTTCATGGGAAGTAGATGGGGAAACAGTGGAAACAGTGTCAGACTGTTTTTTTTGGGGGGAGGGGGGGTGTCCAAAATCACTGCAGATGGTGACTGCAGCCATGAAATTAAAAGACGCTTACTCCTTGGAAGGAAAGTTATGACCAACCTAGACAGCATATTAAGAAGCAAAGACATACTTTGTCAACAAAGGCCCATCTAGTCAAGGCTATGGTTTTTCCAGTGGTTATGTATGGATGTGAGATTTGGACTATAAAAAAAGCTGAGCACTGAAAAATTGATGTTTTTGAACTGTGGTGTTGGAGAAGACTCTTGAGAGTCTCTTGGACTGCCAGGAGGTCCAACCAGTCCATCCTAAAGGAGATCAGTCCTAGGTGTTCATTGGAAGGACTAATGTTGAAGCTGAAACTCCAATACTTTGGCCACCTCATGCGAAGACTTGACTCATTGGAAAAGAACACTGTTGCTGGGAAAGATTGAGGGCAAGAGGGAAAGAGGACAACAGAGGATGAGATGGTTGGATGGCATCACTGACTCAATGGACATGGATTTGGGTGGACTCTGGGAGTTGGTGATGGACAGGGAGACCTGCCGTGCTGCAGTTCATGGGGTCGCAAAGAGTTGGACACGACTGAGCAACTGAACTGAAGTGAACTGAGGAAGCAGAGATCAAATTGCCAACATCTGTTGGATCATCGAAAAAGCAAGAGAGTTCCAGGAAAACATCTACTTCTGCTTTATTGACTATGCCAAAGCCTTTGACTGTGTGGATCACAATAAACTGTGGAAAATTCTTAAAGAGATGGGAATACCAGACCAAATTTTTCATGACCCCTACGTTAATGGTTGGAGAAGGCGATGGCACCCCATTCCAGTACTCTTGCCTGGAAAATCCAATGGACGGAGGAGCCTGGTAGGCTGCAGTCCATAGGGTCGCTAAGAGTCGGACACGATGAGTGACTTCCCTTTCACTTTTCACTTTCATGCACTGGAGAAGGAAATGGCAACCTACTCCAGTATTCTTGCCTGGAGAATCCCAGGGGCGGGGGAGCCTGATGGGCTGCCGTCTATGGGGTCGCACAGAGTCGGACACAACTGGAGTGACTTAGCAGCAGGTTAATGGTTAACTTAACTGTCTCTGATAAGCACAATATTCTGCTCATTATAAGGAAAAAATCCATCAAACTGATTTATGAGTATATTATTTAAAAAATTGATATCTGTGAGCTGGTGACTTACTGATGAATAGCAGGTTCATCAACAGCATGAGTTTGAGACATTACTTCTGACAGCATGTAAGTCATTTTCACTTTACCTTAATGTCCTTTTTAGGTAATAGGGCATGGCAACCCACCCAGTATTCTTTTCTGGAGAATCCCCTTGACAAAGGAACCTGGTGGGCTACAGTCCATGGGGTCGCAAAGAGTCAGACACGACTGAGCGACTAAGCACAGAAGTATTAGTTTAATAAATAATCTAGTAAAATAATATTTAGGCTTGCAGTGGCCAATTTCCTATTTAGAGAAACTTAGCAAAGGTCTGACAATACTCCATATAGTGATAATCCCCAGGAAAATTTGCCCATTAACAGGTTTATATTCAGCAAGGAGGATGCCAATCCACTGCCCAGAAATCACAACTTGTTTAAAATAAAAGCAGAGGCACTTCCACGGTGGTCCAGTGGTTAGGCTTCTGTTCTTCCACTGCAAAGGGCCTGGGATCTACCAACGGTTGGGGAACTGAGATCCCCAAGCTGGGTGCTATGGCCAAAAAACAAAAGGAAAAGAGGATCTGAGGTTTAAGCATACTGGATATACATCTATAATCCCTCTTTTTCACATAAATAATGACTTCAGCTGCAGGGACACAGAAGGACGTCAGAAATTCCATTCTATAACTTTGACTTGTAACTCTTCTTATCATTAATCACATCCTTCCAATTATTTGCCTCAGAGCCAAGGACAGAGGAGCTTCCAGGTGGCACTAGTGGTAAAGAACGCACCTGCCAATGCTGGAGACGTAAGAGATGCGGGTTCGATCCCCGGAGTTGGGATGATCCCCTGGAGGAGGGCATGGCAACCCACTCCAGTATTCTTGCCTGGAGAATCCCATTAAGAGAGGAGCCTGGCGGCTACAGTTCATGGGGTCACAAAGAGTTGGACATGACTGAAGTGCCTTAGCATGCATGCAGGTATGCCCACAAAGGACAAAGAGGGAATCAATACCACCCATGCTTATAATAAATAATCAAAATTGGTTATCTGATGCTTATTATGTACCACATACCTCTTCATCCCTTGCTAACTGAACTCTCTGCTATCTGGATATTGGCTCCAATATCCTGCAAAAAGGTCTACAAGATGGGCCATGCAGTCCATGAGGCTGCATAGAGTCGGGCATGACTTAGCAACTAAACAAAAACAACATGCCAAAAAGGCCTAAAGATCACAGCAGATATCCTGCTAAAATGAAGCCAGGTGTCCATGTAAGTGCAAACACTGAAATTATGTGCAAGATATGTATGTACATGCACAGAGATGTGCCCACAAACATGTATCTGTTTGAATGTGTATATAGCTGTACCCCAGCTCTGTCTGCTGAGAAAGCCCAAGGTGGGAACCTCAGTAGCACTAAGTA
This sequence comes from Bos grunniens, assembly GCF_055505025.1. Lineage (NCBI taxonomy): Eukaryota > Metazoa > Chordata > Mammalia > Artiodactyla > Bovidae > Bos > Bos grunniens. The sequence goes on along the minus strand of NC_141191.1, from coordinate 25,773,653 downwards.
CCCAGATCATGGTTTAAGAGCATTGTTTGCCCTTCTTTCCTTAAACATCAGGGTAAGGTCCTGATATTTATGTCGTTTCCCCACTTTGCACCACAGGTAGGCTGCTACCAGATTAAAAACTGGAAGCTAAGAAATGCAACCACGATAAGGAGCTAGTAAATGGCTGAGCTGAGATTTGAATGCAGCTCTATTTGACTCCAGTACTCAACTTCCTGACCACTGGGCCTCGATCTTAATAAGGGCATCCTCGTCTCACTTCTGGTCAGCACAGACGAGTTTGTGTTGCCAGACTGTGTTTATTATTTACATCACACTCCGTGATTTCTCCCAGTATCTGTGGACCATCTCTGATCCTAATGATTTCAAAGAATGGGAGGAAGCTGGTACAGCAAAAGCTTGTATATAGAAGTTATGTCTATGAGAACTGGTGTTTTATTAAACCTCTAGAGCCTGAGCCTTTTGAATAAAATATGAATTGCAAGAAAGAAGTCTTGCTCTTAAGGTAAAAACAGGCTTTTTCCCAACAACTAAGATTCAAAAGCATCCTTACTTTTCTCTTTAAAGAAAACTCTTAGTTCTCACATAAATCTGAACCCAAAATCCCCTTGTGGACTTCACGTGAGCAAATATAAAGGAAAATGAGAAAAGGCATAGAAATGGCAACCATCATTTTTCATTATAACCTTACTGATCTTATGATCCTGGTGTAACTGGTGAGTTAATATTTTGAAGTAAAATATTCCTTTCATAGTCATTTTGCTGTTAACATGAATAATAAAAAGAGATTTCCCCCCTTATAACTACGGTAGCTTCTAAATAGTATGAAATCAAGTAGACATTTAAAAATAAATTATTTATATGACTAATATGCAGCTTCCCTGGTGGCTCAGCAGTAAAGAATCTGCTTGCCAAGGCAGGAGATGTGTTTGATCCCTGGGTCAGGAAGATCTCCTGAAGAAGGAAATGGCAACCCACTCCAGTATTCTTGCCTGGGAAATCCCATGGACAGAGGAGCCTGGTGGGCTACAGTCCGCAGGGTCTCAAAGAGTCAGATACGACTGAGCAACTAGGCAACAACAGCAAAGATCAACATAAAACACTCAAACTGACGAAAATAAACTCTGGAACCTAGATTATCCCAAACAATTTTTTAGGTAATGACCAGGTGTCTAGTTCACCTTACTAGATACACAATAACTAATTCAGAAGCATGAAAATGAAAACAAAAAATATTTTAAATAACTTAAGAAATAAAACTGGTTTTCATTAGGAAGGCCGCATTAACAGAACAGTGTTCATTTCTCAGAAGGATAAATGTTTACTAAAATCAAGGAAGTTTTTCCTGGTTACACTAACCTTTGAACAGTTAGTTACACTAACTGTTTCTTTAAGCAGTTCTGCAGAGAAGGTTTGCCCTGCTTGGTCTCAGTTTATTAGCGCCAGAAACAGGAGGTGAGTCTATGACACCTGCGGTCTGAGGAAACGTGCCTTACTGATGCTTCCAGAATCAGAGCGCTTCTCACGCCCCACTGCCTCTTCCCTGGTCTTTGCTGCCTCCTCTCTCCCCTGCAGTATTTCAATCTGGTCGCCTGAATTTTGCCCTTGCCCAAGCTGCACAGCCACCAGGGTGATCGCCCTCAAATAGAAGCCAGATCAAGTTGCTCTTCTGTTTCAACTCCCCCAATGCCTCCCAATTTCTCTTAGACAAAAGGCTAGAGTTTTGGGACCTCCCTGGTGGTCCACTGGCTAAGACTCTGTGCTCCCAATATAGGGGGCCCGAGTTCGATTCCCAGTCTGGAAACTAGATTCCTTGCGCCACAACTAAGAGTTCACACGCTGCATGTGCTGCAACAAAGACAGAAGATCCAAATAAATACTTTTTTTTTTTAAAGCCAGAATTTTTCCCATGGTTCCAAGGCACTCCAGGGTGTGTACTGCACTCGCCTGCCCCCAGGTCTTTTCTCTTTCTGCTCTTTGCACTTGCTGCTGCCTTTGCTGGGAACATTTTCTCTCCCAGGTTTGCATGTGGCCAACTCTTGACACCAAGTCCTGGCTCTGGTGTCGCCTCTATGATGTGTCCCCATGACCCCAGCACATAAATGTAACCTGAACTACCCTGCCCACCTCCTCCATTACCATCCCCTTCCAGAATGCTCTTTTTTCTCTTTTTCCACAGCACTTGCCATTCCAAAATACTACATAAACTGACACATTATCATGCATTGTCTCTGTAATCTAATCCCCACCCCCAGTAGAACATAGGCTCCCTGAGAGCAGGGGCTATTTCACTACTGTTCACTAGTATACGCCCAGTTCCTGAAACTGCCTGACCCATTGCAGGTCCTCAAAATTACTTGATGAAGGAAAGAATAAGTTGTTATTAATAAGCCATTTCATTTTTAAAATTAAAATTATGAATTACACACAGCACCTCATTCACAGAAAGCCTTGGTTATGTTTTTCTCTTCTTCATCACAATGCAAATATCTTTATTATCCATATTTTAAATAATTTTCCTGGTATCCTCATTTCCTAAACATCCTTCACTGGCTATTTCTAAACTCGAGGTCAGCAGCTACTGATGTTTCATATATTTGAGCTAATGCAAATACATGAATTTCGCAGACATCACATGGACACTTTGACCTTTTGATTTCACTGTACCTTCAATTTCTTCCATTCTACTGCAAGTAGAAAATGTTCATAACAAGATGTTCCTTATGACTTACAAAATTGTTTCTGCCATCGGGTAAGATATTTGATTTTTAAGTGAATGTTCTTGTGATAGTACAAAATGATGCTATAAATAAGGGTTTTGTTTTTGATGCTTTTGTTGTTTTATTTCTTTTTACATTGCCATATTTTTCTTCTGTTCATGGATTCTTATGAGATTTGTTCTAGGACAAAAGGCCATTAAAGCAGGTAATACTATTCTAGCATTTGTTTCACAAGAAGATTTATTATTTATTTGCAGATATTCTCCAGAAGCCAAGTTTTACGTCATATTCATGCATACTATTACTTAGCTAATGACTAAACAGTATAACTTAATTTCTTCAGTAAAACAGCATAATTAAGAAATGCAAGGAAGTTGTGTTTGGGAAGGCATGCAGACATGTTCAGCTCCTGTGGGAGATTCCTGTCTTTTGCAATTTGTCTTAAGAAAGAGCAGATCACCTATAGTTTCTACCTCTAAACATTCCTTAGTGCAAGTCACCCTGTAGACAGTTAGAAATTTTTTATCTTAAATATATTTTGCCCAATAGATTTCCCTTCCTGGCTGTGACTGGCACTGACTCTTTTCCTAAATGCTATATGTTTCCTGGGCTCATACTGATACTAGGGTGGTTCTAGAACTAGAATGTCCATTTCCCACAGTTCTGAATTTTGAAGGGCTCCGAGCCAGGGGTAAGAGAAGAGGCTGCCGGTAGGGTTGGGTTTCTGCATCCATAGTGCCCGTTCACACCAGGTTACCAATCAGGCTGCTAATTGCCTCGCTGAGACACTTTTCACTGTTTTCTTTACTAATCTTTATCTTCCATATTGCACTGACTGCAGATTGTCTATGATGTTGTCAACTACAAATTGCACTTGCCATGGGTGCTTGCCATCCACCTCAGAAGGATTAGATCCTGTGCTGCTATTAGATCAGATCGGAGGCTGCTGATCTTTGACAACCCCTGAAGGAGCTCAGGGTGGAGAGCGGAAATGAAGCACTCTGTGCTTGAGAAAAACCGGCAGGACAGGTCTTCAGATAGTTAGATATTCTCAGCAGCTGATTTTATGAGCCCAATTCTTTTATCTTATCTCCTCATATCTAGAAAAGCACTAAAGTCCTTCATGGTGATGACTGTTCCTTGTAACTAGCAAAGGCTTCACGAGGCTAGTAGAAACCTTCTGGAGAAATACACGTTTGGTTGCATGTACTCTACCTTCACCAAAAATCATGTATTCTGACCTTTCCCCCCCTGCCTCTTTGGAGCAGTCTCTCAGAGCTATCTGAGGTGCTATCTCCTGGGCTACTATCCTTATTTTGCCCCAAACAAAACTTAACTTGCAACTCTCATGTCGTGTACTTTTTTTTAAGGAGACAATGTTCATTTTAATCTGATATAATTAACCTGACATGGCTCCATTTGAGGAGGGGAAGTTTTCTATTTTCTCTGAGCACAGAAATGTCCTAAATGGGGAAAAGAGCTTTGGATTAGGACCCAAAAGAATGTGAAATGGTGGGTTAACTTGATCAACATGACCCCTGATGTTCAGATGTCCGAATTTTGTTTCAGATAATGTTTCCATCAATCCATGAAACCTAACATCGACCCTTCCTATCTGTCCTCCAGGAGTGGATTAGGTTGGAGACTGACTTGAAGGGCCAGACTCAATGGTTTCTCCATCACCAAGATCACCCAGTTCCACATCCTTCACTTACTGCCCAGAAGCCAGACATGATAACATCTAGTCTCTGTCAGAGAAAGCTTCAGAAGGAGTTTGAAATGCAACTAAATGTTCTTCTATGTAACTCTAAATAAATGTGTTGTGAGCTCACTGAATTATAATTCTCAATGCTACTCGAAGACAGTACTATTGATTAAGCACCAGGTATACAAAATATCTGTTAAGCTAAATACTGAAATATCTACTGAAATACAAAAAAAAAAAAAGCTGGCTTGAGACTCCAAATTCGAAAAACGAATCATGACATCCAGTCCCATCACTTCAAGGCAAATAGATGGGGAAACAACAGAAACAGTGACAGACTTCATTTTCTTGGGCTCCAAAATAACTGCAGATGGTGATTGCAGCCATGAAATTAAGATACTTGCTCCTGGGAAGAAAAGCTATGATAAACCTAGATGGCATATTAAAAAGCAGAGACTACTTTGCCAACAAAGGTCCATCTAGTCGAAGATACAGCTTTTCCAGTAGTCATGTACAGATGTTGACAGTTGGACCATAAAGAAAACTGAGCGCCAAAGAATCAATGCTTTTGAACTGTGGTGGTGGAGAAGACTCTTGAGAGTCCCTTGGACAGCAAGGAGATCAAACCAGCCCATCCTAAAGGAAATCAGTCCTGAATATTCATTGGAAGGACTGATGCTGAAGCTGAAGCTCCAATACTTTGGCCACCTGATGCGAAGAACTGACTCATTTGAAAAGACCCTGATGCTGGGAAAGATTGAAGGCAGGAAAAGAAGGGGACGACAGAGGATAAGATGGTTGGATGGCATCACTGACTCAATGGACATGAGTTTGAGCAAGCTCTGGGAGTTGGTGATGGACAGGGAGGCCTGGCGTGCTGCAGTCCATGGGGTAGCAAAGAGTCAGACATGACCAAGTGAGCGACTGAACTGAATAGAGGGAGGCCTGGTGTGCTCCAGTTGGTGAAGTTGCAAAGAGCCAGACATGACTGGGCAACTGAGCACAATGTTAACTTTAGATGGATGATCCTCACACTGCCTAGAATTGGGATTTAATCTCAAACACTGATCTCCCATAAGTCATCATATAAAACAAATATATAGTGCTTTGCATTTTAGTATTTAAGTATCCATATGTTGTATGCTATTTTGAAAATTAAAATTGTCCAAAGTTCAATGACTTACCATGATTACTGTACTGTATCACTGGACTTTTCTAACTTTTTAGAAAAGTCTGTATATTACATTAATATACAGCCCTATTTTAAGAACACAATCTAAGAATGGCTATTCTTAGCGAGACATTACAGAAAGTTCTGTTATAATTTGTGAAAAAAAAATTAAATTACAATGCTATACAGCAGCTGAGAGTCCATCTGTTGTCCCATTAACTGAGATAGCTCAAGACGACTCTGGTTTCCTACACCCCCACTACCAATACTCCCCAAATTATTCATATACTGGCACACACAGAGAGGGATAGAGAAAGTGGAAGGGTCTGCTCACACCTGAGATAAATGACCCCAGGGACTCTGGCCATCTGAAGTCTCCGCTGGTAGCCCCAAGGACTCAAAGGGGTCAGTATTCAGCTTATCTGTGACCTCTGCTATGTATGCTATACCAAATAGAAACCTTGCCATATACCTAAAATTTAGGGTGAAATTACACAAATGTTTGAAGAGATATGAAACATCACTGGTCACTAGTTCAATTCAGTTCAGTTGCTCAGTCATGCAGCACGCCAGGCCTCCCTGTCCATCACCAACTCCCAGAGCTTGCTCAAACTCATGTCCATCGAGTCAGTGATGCCATCCAACCATCTCATCCTCTGTTGTCCCCTTCCCATCCTGCCTTCAATCTTTCTCAGCATCAGGATCTTTTCAAATGAGTCAGTTCTTTTCATCAGGTGGCCAAAGTATTGGAGCTTCAGCTTCAGCATCTGTCCTTCCAATAAATATTCAGGACTGATTTCCTTTAGGATTGACTGGTTTGATTTCCTTGCAGTCCAAGGGACTCTCAAGAGTCTTCTCCAAAACCACAGCTCAAAAGCATCAATTCTTCAGTGCTCAGCTTTCTTTATGGTTCAATTCTCACATCTGTACATGACCACTGGAAAAACCATAGCCTTGACTAGATGGACCTTTGTTGGCAAAGTAGTCTCTGCTTTTTAATATGCTAAGTTTGTCACAGCTTTTCTTCCAAGGAGCAAGTATCTTAATTTCATGGCTGCAATCAGCATCTGCAGTTATTTTGGAGCCCAAGAAAATAAAGTCTGTCACTGTTTCCACTGCTTCCCCATCTATTTGCCATGAAGCAATGGGACCGGATGCCATGATCTTAGTTTTTTGAATATTGAGTTAATTAGTCACTAAGCAAATGCAAATCAAAATCACAGTAAAGTACCTCTTCACACCCACTAGTGTGGATAGTAATGTATAAGGGTTCAGCCACTGTGGAAACAGTTTGATAGTTCCTCAAAAAGTTAAACATACAATTACCATATAATCTTGCAATTTCACATCTGGGTATATACCCAAAATAACTGAAAACAGGTCCTCAAACACGAACATGCACACACGTGTAAATAGTGTACACACTATTTACAAAAGCCAAAAGGTAGAAACAACCCAAAGGCCCATCAACAGGTTAAAAAACAAATTGTGGTATATACATTCCTAGTCCTTGTTAGTGCTCAGTTCAGTTCAGTTCAGTTCAGTCGCTCAGTGGTGTCCAACTCTTTGCGACCCCATGAATCGTAGCACGCCAGGCCTCCCTGTCCATCACCAACTCCCGGAGTTCACTCAGACTCATGTCCATCAAGTCAGTGATGCCTTCCAGCCATCTCATCCTCTGTCGTCCCCTTCTCCTCCTGCCCCCAATCCCTCCCAGCATCAGGGTCTTTTCCAATGAGTCAGCTCTTCACATGAGGTGGCCAAAGTATTGGTGTTTCAGCTTCAGCATCAGTCCTTCCAATGAACACCCAGGACTGATCTCCTTTAGGATGGACTGGTTGGATCTCCTTGCAGTCCAAGGGACTCTCAAGAGTCTTCTCCAACACCACAGTTCAAAAGCATCAATTCTTTGGCGCTCAGCCTTCTTCACAGTCCAACTCTCACATCCATATGTGACCACTGGAAAATCCATAACCTTGACTAGACAGACCTTTGTTGGCAAAGTAACATCTCTGCTTTTTAATATGCTATCTAAATTGGTCATAACTTTCCTTCCAAGGAGTAAGCGTCTTTTAATTTCATGGCTGCAATCAGATTCTGGAGCCCCCAAAACTAAAGTCTGACACTGTTTCCCCATCAATTTCCCATGAAGTGATGGGACCAGATGCCATGATCTTAGTTTTCTGAATGTTGAGCTTTAGGCCAACTTTTTCACTCTCCTCTTTCACTTTCATCAAGAGGCTTTTGAGTTCCTCTTCACTTTCTGCCATAAGAGTGGTGTCATCTGCATGTCTGAGGTTATTGATATTTCTCCCGGCGATCTTGATTCCAGTGTGTGCTTCTTCCAGCCCAGTGCTCAGTTGTCTCCAAGTTTTTGTGACCCCATGGACTATAGCCCACAAGGCTCCTCTGTCCACGGAACTTTCTAGGCAAGAATACTGGAGTGGGTTGCCCTTTCCTCCTCCAGGGGATCTTTCCAGCCCAGGGACTGAACCTGTGTCTCTTTCGTCTCCTGCATTGGCTGGAGGATTCTTTACCAACTGCACCACCTGGGAAGCTGAGGTATATACAGGAAGTGGGTGTTACTCAGCTATGGCAAGAGATGAAGGACCAATGTACACTATTCTTCCAAAGCTTTATGCTAAGTTAAAGAAGCCAGATATAAAAGATCACATACTGTATCATTCCACTTATAAGAAATACCCAGAATGAATAAATCCATAACCACAGAACACAGATTAGTGGGTGCCAAAAGCTGGGAGGAATGGGGAAAAATGGCTTAATGGATAAAGATTTCACTTTGGAAAGATGGAAATGCTTTGGAACTAGAGAGAGGTGGTGTTTGCACAATACTGTGAAAGTATTAAATGCTAATGAATTGTTCACTTTTAAATGATTTATGTTATGTGAATTTCACCTCAGTCAATTATTTTAATTACACAAGTAAAGTAGAAGTGGATAATTTAAAAATTCTCCAGTGTATTTCATCGATATGGATGGTAAGACCAATGATTTAGGTGCAAATTTTAAAGTTCACCATATGGTACAGAATGTTTTTTCCCCATTAGGCAGAAAAATTGTGCCAAGAAAATAAATGGTTTGTTCCATTTCAATGGAGCACTCTTCACACCAGCTATTTTAAACAAGAAAAATAGGTCAATTTATTGGGCTATGCTGACAGAGGAAAAGAAGGAAAAGTTGTGGAATAAGAGAATCATGCATTCTCATGAAAGTCTGTTGCTAAGTTGTGCTTGACTCTTAGAGACCCTATGGACTGCAGCCCGCCAGGCTCCTCTGTCCACTTACTTTCCTACTTTTCCCTAAATTAGAGTATGTTCATGGTCTCTGCATTTGTTGTTCATGGGGATAGAAATGCTGGAAACGAATGGGACATTAGAGATCTCTCCTGACCACAGTTTGACTATAGCCAGGCTTCACTTTAAATTACTTGCTTCATAGAGAAATGAATACTACTTGCGTCATTTGAACTCCTTTGAACCAAACATACTCAACAGTGATGGTTAATTTTGAGTGCCAACTTGGCAAGAATAATGTGTCCATTACTGTAAAAGTATTTTTTATTTGATGTGATTAACATTTATAATCAGTTGACTCCAAGTAAAGCAGATTACCCTCTATACAAGGAGCCTCCTCCAATCTGTTGATGTCCTTAAAAGCTAAGACTGAGGTTTCCTGGAGAAGGAATTCTGCCTCCAGACTGCAATGCAGAAATTCTGCCTGGGTTTCCAGCCTTTGGGCCCCAAACTGTAAATCCACTCTTACCTGAATTTCTAGTCTGCTGGCTTGCTGTACAAATTTGAGACTTATCAGCTTCTCAACTGAGTAAAACAATTCCTTATCTATCAACAGAGAGAGACACTGAGAGAGTGAGAGAGAAAGAGCCTTTTGATTCTGTTTCTCTGGAGAACTCTGACTAATACCATCACTTCACCATCACCCTCTCACCTTGATGAGTCTTGGTTATTAATATAAGGCCACTGCCACCTTGTCAATCTCCCTCCTCCCAAGGCCGCTACATCAGAAGTAATCTCTGAACCCTCACAGGTTTATTTACCTTAGACTCACTCCAAAGAAACCAGGGCTTAATTATTTTTTGCTCCTAGATTCACCTTGCTTAGCAAGACAAGGCTTGTACCGAAACTACAGAACGTGGTGTCATCATGCCTCAACATCAGCACAAAATGATGGTACGTTTTAAACCGAGTATATTCAATAGCTAAATGTATTCAGTGTTACTTCCTCAAAGGAAATAAATTACAATACACTCAGAAGCAAGTAGCTGACAGCCATTCTCTTGTCCTATTTTCCAAGATGAGATAACAAACAGCATTAAAAAAAAAATCCTATACACAGCCTGAATCAAATGAATTTGGAAATGGCTAAGTTTTATTTCATCTCACTCTGGGAGACTGAAGACATATAAGGCAGACCTGCAGAGGAAAAAGCAAGGTCAGCACTGCTGCGTGGTATGCAGTAACTCAACCAGCTTCCTCACTGGGAGCACATCTTCACAAGAGACCAGGAGAAAAATATGGTTCTCAGTGTTCTTATAAAATTCAATAAGGAAGCTCTGAGACGTTCAGTGTTATTAATAGCCAAGAGAAAAATAAATTAGAAAAATAATGAAACCATTATCACTTATCAGATTTATAAAAATTAAAACATTTATAACATCCAGGGCTGCTCAAAATGTGCTTAAAACTTCCCATGCTGCTGGACACTGGTTTCAACTACTACAACAATCTGGAAAAACGAATCTGATGCTATCGATTATCTTTCTTCATGTTTACAATGCATTCATTGACCCAACAACCTCACTGGGAAATAAAAGCATTGGGACATGGCGATTTATGCACCAGGATATGCATTAAAGCATACATGTAGCAGAGTTTTAGTCGCTCAGTCATGTCCGACCCTTTGTGACCCCATGGACTGTAGCCCGCCAGGCTCCTCTGTCCATGAGATTCTCCAGGAAAGAATATTGGAGCGGGTTACGACTCTCTTCTGCAGAAGATCTTCTCAACCCAGGGATCGAACCCAGATCTCCTGCATTGTAGGCAGATTCTTTACTGTATGAGCCACCAGGGAGGTCTCGTATTAAAGCATACATGCAGTTATTTAAAAAAAAAACCCACCTGAAAATAACCAACATGTTTATAAAAAGAGTGGCTGAATAAGCCAGAATATATTCTATAAAATACTAAGCATCTACTAACAGTAACGAAGTATATTACAAGTATTAATTTGGAGGGCTGTTCATGAAATATAGTCAGTGACAGCATAAGCAGCAGAGAGATGTATAGAGTGTGAATTCATATTTATAAAAATTCCTACATTGGCATCAACATGTTTGTTTGCATATGTTTGCACAGAGAAAGGCCTGGAAGAACACACACAGAGTGCTAACTCCACTGCCAGTGAGATGGAATTGCAGATGGGGGTGAGGAAGGGGATGGCTATTTGTTAATGTTTCATTTTTGTGCTTCTGTAAAGCTCAGCATTCAGAAAACGATCATGGCATCCAGTCCCATCACTTCATGGGAAATAGATGGGGAAACAGTGGAAACAGTGTCAGACTTTATTTTTCTGGGCTCCAAAATCACTGCAGATGGTGACTGCAGCCATGAAATTAAAAGACGCTTACTCCTTGGAAGAAAAGTTATGACCAACCTAGATAGCATGTTCAAAAGCAGAGACATTACTTTGCCAACAAAGGTCCGTCTAGTCAAGGCTATGGTTTTTCCTGTGGTCATGTATGGATGTGAGAGTTGGACTGTGAAGAAGGCTGAGCGCTGAAGAATTGATGCTTTTGAACTGTGGTGTTGGAGAAGACTCTTGAGAGTCCCTCGGACTGCAAGGAGATCCAACCAGTCCATTCTGAAGGAGATCAGCCCTGGGATTTCTTTGGAAGGAATGATGCTAAAGCTGAAACTCCAGTACTTTGGCCACCTCATGTGAAGAGTTGACTCATTGGAAAAGACTCTGATGCTGGCAGGGATTGGGGGCAAGAGGAGAAGGGGATGACAGAGGATGAGATGGCTGGATGGCATCACTGACTTGATGGACATGAGTCTGAGTGAACTCTGGGAGTTGGTGATGGACAGGGAGGCCTGGCGTGCTGCGATTCATGGGGTCACAAAGAGTCGGACACGACTGAGTGACTGATCTGATCTGATCTGATTGTTTGACTTTGTATTACTAATATATATTTTAAATTAGAGGATAATTACTTTACAATAGTGTGATAGTTTTTGCCATACATCAACATGAGTCAGCATTAGGTATACATATGTCCCTTCCTTCTTGAATCCCTCTCCCCACTCCCTCCCTTTCCCATACTCTAGACTGTCACAGAGCTCCGGCTTTGGGTTCTCTGCTTCATACAGCAAACTCCCATTGGCCATCTATTTTACATATGGTAATGTATATGTTTCAATGCTATTCTCTCAGGTCATTCCACCTTCTCCCTCCATCACTGTGTCCAAAATCTGTTCTTTATGTCCACGTTTCCTTTGCTGCCCCGCATGTAGGATCATCAGTACTATATTGCTAGATTCCATACATATGCATTAATATATGTCATTTGTCTTTCTCTGTGTATAATAGGCTCTAGGTTCATCCACTAGTTTCTTTCTATAGTGAGGAATATTCCATGATGTATATGTAAAACAACTTCCTTATCCATTCATCTGTCAATGGATATCTAGGTTGCTTCCTAGCTATCATAAATAGTGCCGCAATGAACACTGGGGTACATGTGTCTAAATATTCTGTACACTGTTTTGAGATCTTACAAAACCTTTCTGGCTGGGGAGAGACTGCCCTTTCCCTGATCTGGCCACTCCTCTGAGACAGGACAGGGCTCAGCCCAGGGAGTCTCTGACATGCAAACTAACTGATCCAGAGTCACACTTCCATTCTGTGGCCTGTGCACCCCACGAGGTAACATTCCTGCCTCAGTCACCCCAAGGCCAGGTACCTGGCATCTGGGACCACCCGTGTAGTTTAGAGCCTGAACAAATTATTCCAACTAGCCAATTACAAGAGGTGCCCTGGTGGCTCTGCAGTAAAGAATGTGCCTGCAACGTAGGAGACCAGAGTTTGATACCTGGGTTAGGAAGATCCCCTGGAGAAGGGCCTGGCAACCCACTCCAGTATTCTTGCCTGGAGAATCCCATGGACAGAGGAGCCTGGCAGGCTACAGTCCACGGGGTCACACAGAGTCAGACATGACTGAAGTGACTAAGCAGCAGCAGCCAATTGCAAACTGTTTCCCCTGTCCTGCCTTTCTTGGGCGCGCCCAGACAGGCTCTGGTCTTGGTTTTCCCTTTGCTCTTGCTGTCTCCTGACAATCCTTAGGCTTCCCTACCTGGCCCTGTTCCACCTGCTGAGCTTCCTATATCGAGGACCCATGAGAACCACGCAGGTCTGACTCCCTGAGCCTCTCGTGTGTCCCCTCTTGTGGCTGCACATGACTGACTGTCATCCAAAAGACACAGAACAGACATGTTATGCTGCTGCTAAGTCGCTTCAGTCGTGTCCGACTCTGTGCGACCCCACCAGGCTTCCCCGTCCCTGGGATTCTCCAGGCAAGAACACTGGAGTGGGTTGCCATTTCCTTCTCCAATGCATGAAAGTGAAAAGTCAAAGTGAAGTCGCTCAGTCGTGTCCGACTCTATCGACCCCATGGACTGCAGCCCCCCAGGCTCCTCCGTCCATGGGATTTTCCAGGCAAGGGTACTGGAGTGAGACATGTTGTACAACCCTGTAAATATTGTGGCATTTAAAACCATCTGGTATTTATTTATCACTAAATCTGTTGCTGTTGTTTTGTCACTAACTTGTGTCCAACTCTTTGCGATCCTGTAGACTGTAGCCCTCCAGGCTCCCCTGTCCATGGGATTTCTCAGGCAAGAATACTGGAGTGGGTTGCCATTTCCTTCTCCAGGGCATCTTCCCAACACAGGGATCAAACCTGTGTCCCCTGCAATGGCAGGAAGATTCTGTACAATTGAGCCACCAGGGAAACTCCATCATTAAATTTATTTATATTTATTTATATTATAATAAACTTATAATTAGTATATTTATTTACATTTAATTGGTAAATAACATATTGATTTATATTTAATTGGTATACATTTATTTATATTTAACTCTATCATTAACTTTATTTATATTTAATTGGTATATACTTATACTATTATATTAGTATAATAGTGTACAGCACAGTGATTCTATATTTCTGTAGACTATATTCCATTTAAAGTTATTGTAGGACTTCCCTGGTGGTCCAGCGGTTAAGACTTCTCCTTCCAATACAGGGGTGTGGGTTTGATGCCTGGTTGGGGAGCTAAGATCTCACATGCCTCACAGCCAAAAAACCAAAACATTAAACAGAAGCAATATTATAACAAATTTAACAAAGACTTTAAAAGTGGTCCACATAAAAAAAAAATCTTGAAAAAATAAAAAAATCAAGTTATTGTAAAATATTGGCTATATTTCCTATGCTGTATAATATATCCTTATAGCTTATTTTACTCATAGTAAAACAAATGTAATATTTAAATAAAATAAACTCTTCAACAAAAATCTAATATAAAAACTAAACAGACAATTAAAAGAACTTTAACTTTCATCAATTTTATTACCAAAGGGATAAACAGACATTTCAGGTAGGTGCAAGGGCTTCCCAGGTGGCGCTAGCAGTAAAAATAATTGTGCTTAGTCACTCAGTCATGTCCAACTCTTTGCAACCCTGTGAACTGTAGCCTGCTAGGCTCCTCCGCTCAAGGACTTCTCCAGGCAGGAATACTGGACTGGGTTGCCATTCCCTTCTCCAGGGGGTCTTCCCAACCCAGGGATCAAACCCAGGTCTCCCACATTGAAGGCAGATTCTTTACTGTCTGAGCCAATGCAAGAGACACAAGAGACTCAGGTTCAATCCCTCGGTAGGGAAGATGCCCTGAAAGAGGGCAAGGGAACCCACTCAAGTATTCATGCCTAGAGAAGAGCCTGCTGGGCTACAATCAATGGAGTTGCAAAGAGTTGGACACAATTGAAGTGCCTTAACACACAGGGACAGGAGGATCTGAGGACAAAGTGTACTCCCATCTGCATGTGCAGGGGGTAATTATAACCGGGAGTGGCTAAGAAGGCTTGAGAAGGCCTCTCTTCTAGGTTTCCTCAATATCTAACCCTATTCCTTCCATCAAGCTCTTGATGTAAGACTATTTCATTAGAAATGGTATCAGCTGCTGGTGGCGATGTTTAATTTTAGCCTCTCATTCTTTCCTTTTAGTATATGATTCACACTATTTGTCTCATGCCTTTGGCTTCATTTTAGGAAGCAGATGTTTAACCTCCTGTTCCTTGAGCTAGTAATCTCTATAATTAAGAATTCCGAAAGAAAACTGGAAGGGGTACAGCCTAGTTCTTGGATAAAATTATATCTGTGCCTGGGAAATTTATTTCCTTCCGATTACTTTAATTATAACTTAAGCACTTATAGCATTTGTTTAGCATTTAAATCTTAACAACAAAGCTTCACTTGGAAAAAAAACAACTGTGGAGATTCCTGGCTGACTTCTCTCAAATTCACCTTTTATTTTCATTTACATATTTATAGCCAGTACATTTTTATGGACTATTTTCAAGTTTTAAATGTTTAACAGACTAAACTAAGGGAAGTCTCCACTCTGCCATGTGAATGACTAAACACTGAAACTTCAGAGGTTTAATGTAATAACAGCTTTACACAAAGTGAGGTAGACCAGTTGTCTGTCTTCCATTTTGGAATGACATCATCTGGCACATGGAGGGCTCCAAGGGCACTGTGACAGGGGAAGAGAGGGTAAAAAGAATGTATGGGGTTTTTATGTACCAGGACTTAATGTGACTTGCTTTACTTTTCTCCAGATTCTAATGGGCAGACTCTGAGCTCAACAGCAAGGGAACTGTGACACATGGATGGGTATTTGTTCATCCAAAAGAAGGGGGAAGGGATGGAAGACAGACAGGGGAGGGATATTTGTTAGGTACCATCAGTGTCTACATTAGATAAGTGTTTAAAATAACTCCCCAAGGTAGAAAAACAGAGCCGAAGAAAACTGTTTTAACATTGTACCTTTACTGCTTGCTTGCCGTTGCTTTAACACTGCATGTTGGAATTTTCTAAGCATAGATACAGAAGGTACTGATTCTTACTGGGAACAAGTGGAACACTCATAATTGGGTGACAAATGTGGATAGGCAGTGAGATTGGTTTCAGTTTAGAATGAAGTGAAAGTTATGTGTGGCCCCTGGGAAGGGAGAGACGAGAGAAAACAGGGTTGGGGTCTGAAAAAGAGAATGATATTCAATTTTCAAGGTATTTCTGGAAGGTCAGGGAGTAGCTAGGTTTTCAGTTTCAGGAACTCTTCTTCACATATTGAACCTTTGCTCATTCTTATTCCCTAGGATTGCATCAATATTCCTCTTTCCATTTCTCTACTCTATTTCTCATAATTGGTCACATGCAAAAAAAAATCAAACATTTAATTCATGAAAAAAAGGTTGAAGATTAGAGATAAGCTAACATCACCCCAGTTTTTATAAGGAAAGAATAAGCTATCAAGAGACTTCAGAAGATGAAGCCTAAGGTCCACTTCTATCGTGAAGAAGAGTGAGATGAATGAAATACAGTCCCTTTTCTCAAGTAGATCACAATCAGGTAAGAGGAGGTGAACTGTTACTGTCATGTAATATGACGTGGGGCCTAAGAGCGCTATGCACAAGGTTACAGTGGCAGTTTGCAATGCCCAGCAAGCATACCTGCCTGTGAGGAAGGTGGGCAGGGACCTGTCACAAAAGGAATGTGCGTGTCTCAAAAAAATGAGACACAGGAAAAGTCAAAGCCCTGAACTATCATGACTTGGTATGTAAGAGTGAGCCAAGCTGGATGTGGGAAAATGATGGGAATGATACTGGAAATAGAGGTTAGGATCACAGCATGCAAGTCCCCAAAAACCAAATTAGGATATTTGAACATCTGGGGGCAAATAAGAGCAAGCTATCACAGATTTTATAGGAAATAGAATGATTATGTGAGAAGCTCCCCAAACTGCTGTTTGTATAACAATGTCTCTCACCAATGCCTGCAGGCAACATGGTTTGGGAAATATATCACAACATATCTCTTTCCTAGAGAGTCACAAAAACTCTAATGAACATACTATACACTTGATAATTCTTTTTTTTGGCATTCGAAGGAGGATGTGCAAGAATATTTGTACCCTGTACTTTTTTCTTTAACTTTTTAATTGAAGTATAGTTGACTAACAGTAGTGCATAAATTTCAGGTGTATCGAATAGTAATTCTCATCTTTATTGCAGATTATATTCCGTCATAAGTTATTACAAGATATTGGGTATAATTCCCTGTGCTACACACTAAATCTTTGTTGCTTATCTATTTTATGTCTGGTAGTTTGTATATGTTAATCTCATACTGCTCATATGTATTCCCCACACTTGAGAATTCTTAAAATAAAGAAGCTTAACTTGGTTTAGCACAGTATTTCCCAAATACAATTAAGTATGTGTATTATTTTTCTATCACTGTGTAACAAAATATCTCAGTTTTAAAAAATGAAAGTCTGTTTATTAGCTCACAGTCTGTGTGTCAGAAGTCTGACATGGCACAGCTAGGTTCCCTGCTGAAGTTTAACAAGGTTAATATCAATGTGTTGCCCAAGTTAAATTCTCATCTGGAGGCTTTGTGGGGCCTGGGTGGGGGAAGAGAGGGGAATCCACCACCAAACTTTAATACTGTTGGCAGAATTCGGTGCTTTGCCTCTTTGCTGTTGCAGACCTGATGCCATTTCCTTGCTGGCTGTGGACCCTGCTGCCTCACTCACAGTTAACAGCATGCGGGAGAGGGGAGCTTGCTGTCTTCTAAGTCAGCCGGGGAAGCCTGGTGTGCTGCAGTCCATGGGGTTGCAAAGAGCCCGACACGACTGAGCGACTGAACTGAATTGAAGCAAGCCAGGGCACATTTCTCTGTTTTCCTGTCTCCGACCAGAGGGCTCATAGGTTAGCTCAGGCCCACCAGGATAAAATTTCCATTTTAAAGTCAATCAATTTGGGCCTTTAATTACATCTATAAAATCTCTTTACAGCAGTAATGACTGTTTGATTGAGGAACCAGGAATCTTGAAGATCCATTTTAAAATTCTGCCTACCACAATAAGCAATTTTTTCCATGGAAAATATTTTAGGATATTGCAAAATAATATTTCACAGCTGCCCAGTTTGGTAAAAAACTGGACAGATGTTGTAGAAAGAATACTCCAGAGAGAGTATCAAAAGTGTGGAATCTTGGAAACTGGTTAAGATGCTATTGTGGCTATCAAAACAAGATAAAACGAGCATCTAAACTGAAAGAAGTTGGAGGCAGAATAAAGATAACTTGAGGAGGAACAGAGTAGGAAATAGTAGACAAGAGATGTCTACTATTAAGTTCAGGACAAGAAATGGAACTGACAAAGAAGAGACAATGAGTTTGGTTTTGAATATGTTGAGTTTGAGGTCTGCTATACATGGGAAGAGAAAAGTTTGAAAGTTTAAGGAAAGACAGGAATTGATGATATGTATGTGGGAGTCATCACAATGAGTAAGATTTCCTAAGTTGGGTGAATAGAAGAGCATGGAAGAGGAAGGGGGATGGAGTGAATAAACATGTTCACTAAAACACAAGAGTTAATCTAAAAACAATAAAAGAGCCAGTTATTTTACCTGCAAAACAGGTTTACTTGAGAGCAGCAAGGAACTGCAATGTGCTACTATGGAGAACCATATAGAAATCAGTAAAGCAAAAGGAAGGAAACTCTATTTTATAGAGGAGAAGGGGAAATTGGGAAGGGATGTCTAAACAAAAAGTTCATTGGTTGAAAGTAGAAGTGTGAAGTTCAGTGGCTGAGCTGGTGCTAGACTGGGAGAAAAATCTTTCTTGCTCCTGTGGGTGGTAGTAACGTAGTGTTCACTTCCTTTCAGGAAGGCGAGGTGCACCACTTCCTGCTGGAATACATACTGGCCTTGTGCATATCTACATGTGTGAGAGCTCCCTCTTCTGCCTCCCTTCTCCGCTGTGGTGAAGTTTTTCTTTATTAATTTTCATACAAGCAACGCCAAGTTAAATCCACAAAACCATTTACTTATTAGGGCAGGAGAAGGCTCAGTCAAATGTACATTAATATTAGCAGAGTATTTAATAGACGACCCCATGAGATCCCTGCAGATAGATGAGAGTTACATAATAAATATTTGTATTCAGCAGTGATGATTCATGAGTCTTTGTCAAAAGAATTAGTGGAAAAGAGTAGTGGTCTAGGAGTCAGGGGAGAATCTGGACTCTTCCACTAAAAGTGAGTTCATATAATAATGGATTAAACAACAACCACACTCACACAATTCTTGAAAAAATGAAAAGCCAGTTGTGTGTCCTTGAACCATTCAACCCACTTTCCAGGTCTCTGTTTCTCATCAATATGACTGCTTCATGAGATATTCTGAAAAATCCATTTATCTCCAAAATTCTAAGGCTTATAAACTACAGAAGTAGTTGCAAAGCACCATGCAGGTCTCATCTTTGATCTGCACTGTTTAACATTTTTGTGATTTGGATATGTACATAGTAAGCAATCATGTAGTTGAAACAAATCTGAGAGACACACAGCTAAGTGACAGATGGCAAAAATCAACATTAAATTGTTGGCAGGACTCTGGAAACAAAACCACAAATAATTAGCCAATACTTTGACTAAATAAAGATTATTGCTGGAAGTTAGAATTTACTTCTTAAAAAATGTAGTCACAAGGCGTGTGTATGATTTCAAGATGAAACCATTCAGTTCTCTTTGGTAAGCTCCTGAGCTGCAGCGCTCCCATCAGGTTTGAATGGCCCTCCTCTCAGAGTGCAAACAGCATCCTCCACCCGCTGCTGCTCCCCAACCTACTATTGCCATGCTCCAGAGTCACTTACCACCTTGTTTCACTACATGACTTGCCTGCAAACCAGAATTTCCTCCTACAAAGGATCTCAACTAGATGTTATTCTAAAATTTTTATTATTTTTAGAATTTTTAAATGACCGTGTTAATACAGTGGAGTTACACCTTCCATCTTAGGGCTGGGAGGTGGGCCTCTCTGGCCTGACCCACCTCATGCCTCTCAAGCACAGTTCAGTTCAGTTGCTCAGTCATGTCTGACTCTTTGCAACCCCATGGACTGCACTACAGGCTTCCCTGTCCATCACCAACTCCCAGAGCTTGCTCAAACTCATGTCCATCAAGTTGATGATGCCATCCAACCATCTAATCCTCTGTCGTCCCCTTCTCCTCCTGCCTTCAATCTTTCCCAGCATCCGGGTCTTTTCCAATGACTCAGTTCTTCGCATCAGGTGGCCAAAGTACTGCAGCTTCAGCTTCAGCATCAGTCCTTCCAATGAACATTAAGGACTGATTTCCTTTAAGGTCACCCGTTTTGAGCTGTTCCTTCTAGCCTGGAGGGGCTGGACATTTGTGTGCAGTTTTTTTCATTTACCAGCTGGGGACTCTACCAAGGTATATGTGCCTATCCATGTATAGAGTGTGTGGGAAAAGGAAGGAAAGATTCTTCCAAATGTCCTCCACCATCTCTTTAATTCTCACTGCTTATGCACTCTGTAGAGAGCTATTCTGCATTCACTGAGTCTGTTCTCCTGAAGCCAAAGCCTGAAAGCATTACTATGTCCTCTTTGTCCAGAGGTGGGTCCTGCCTAGTACAAAATTCCCCTATCAGAGAAGGAAGATGACTCAAGCCTAGGCTTGTCACTGGAATTCGATTTAGAAATGAATGACTGCATTTAAAGAATTACAAATCTATTCAGTTTACCTTGATTTAATCTCGTCTATTGATTTAATACAAATCTTGATCAGAAGAATCAACCAGGAATAATATGTCATTTGCTAATGAAATAACTGCATCAAAATAACAAAAAGGTTATGACCCAGCTGAATGTATACTGCTCCCAACACAAAACAGCAATATGGTTTTGTTTACTCCTTTCTACAGACAAGGAAAGAAGAGAGGGAGGAAGGAGAAGATGAGAGGAGAAAGAAAACAAAGAAAAAGCTCAGCTCAATTGGAGGATTTCCTAGCCATCTTAACTATTGGTTTATGTAAAGCTAAAATTAGTGAAAGTCACTCAGTCATGTCTGACTCTGAGATGCCATGGACTGTATTGCTATTGCTAAGTCACTTCAGTCGTGTCCGACTCTGTGCGACCCCATAGACGGCAGCCCACCAGGCTTCCCCATCCCTGGGATTCTCCAGGCCAGAATACTGGAGTGGGTAGCCTTTCCCTTCTCCAGGGGATCTTCCCAACCCAGGGATCAAACCCAGGTCTCCCACATTGCAGGCAGATTCTTTACCAGCTGAGCCACAAAGGAAGCCCAGGAATACTGGAGTGGGTAGCCTATCCCTTCTCCAGCAGATATTCCTGGCCCAAGAATCAGACTGGTGTCTCCTGCATTGCAGGCAAATTCTTCACCAACTGAGCTATGAGGGAAGCCAGTAGCTAAAATTATCCCTCCCTTAATCCAGCCCTTTAATGAAAGTGGTTTGCAATGTAGAATCCCATAAATTTTACATCCCTTTACTATCCTGATTCTATGGCCTGCACACAGATGCTTCCTGGTGGGCCTCTTCATAAATGTGGAGTTTGAACGATGGTCCCAAAAAGTCTGGTGACAATGTCCTTACTGAGAAAACGTCAGTAGACCATGTCCCTTGGTCCCAAACCTGTGGACCCTGGACTCAGACAGGAGCATTTTACATTTGGAAAGGTGATATTTAGGAACTGGGCTCCATGGCTCTGAAGGTAGGACCATGTTTTTAATTTAGTGAAGCAGTCTCTGAGGACACACTGTTTCCCTGTGAGAAAACAGAGGATGTTTTTTTTTGGGGGGGGGGCGGTCCAAGCATTCTTACATAAAGAGCTTCAGCTTGCTTCCTGAGATGATAAGACCTAAATGCAAGGATCTTATTCAGAAATCATAAACCACTTCAGGACTCTGAATTGTGGATCTTATAAGTACTCAGTTTTTTCTTCAGGCTTCAATAATTGTTGATTTCCTTCTACCATGTATAAGGCATTACACTGCATCCTGGGGGGAGAAAAATGCATATGGAAGATGCCTGCATCTCCAAGGTGGGAGACAGACCTGAGGTGCAAGGAAAGGAAAGATATCTGAGGTTACTGGGTAACAGAGAGATGCAGCTTTTAAATATTATCGCAGCATTTGATGGTTAATGGAGTGTTTTTCCAGATCTGGGGGCTGAAGAGAAGACTGGGTAGCGAGGTTAATTTAAAAATCCATTCCAGTGTCTGGGTTATACGTAGGAGTCCAACCACGTACTGTCAATATCTTGGATCAATAGTTACCTTTCATCTCTGTTGGCAAGTTAGCGCTTCAGATGTCATAAACTAAGAGCCAGGTGATGAGGACTTGAAAGAAGGACCTGATCCTATGGCAAAATCCCTCCAATGGTCTGTTTTCAGCTCAAGGTCTTCACAGACAGATGAGATAAATGCATCTTAATATGTCCTTGCTGGAAATCATCTGACAAAAGCATCTCTGTGAAATTTCTGGAACCATACGACTAACAGACTTAAATATTTTACTGCTGTCAGGTTGGAAGGTTTTGGGAACTTTGCATTTAAGCTAGAACATTAAGTTTAAGCTTTCCAATCTTTAGCTACTGGGTAGGAATTGACAGATAAGAACTGGGAGATGGGAATGAAAATATACCCCAAAAGTCTTTTACATTGTTTTTATCATACTTTGATCCACTGGCATATTCCCTTATGTCTGACTCCCAAGGCAACCATTATAAGGGATCAGAACAACCCACTGGTGAGTCCTTAGCAACTGTGCTGAAAGGGCAAGGAACACTGGGATGAGCAGGACTCTGTATCTGGGAATGCTCTCCAATTGCACATGAGGTATTTTCCATGATTATTCTTAAAACATAAAAGAGATAAAATCATAGATCACAATAATTGAGATCTGGAAGTAGGGAAGCCTAAGAACTTGTTTTTACTGATCACATATTATGGGTCAAACACTAAGCTAGACACATCACATTTTAGATCTCATTTAATCCTCCAAACACCCATAAAGGTAGAAACAGTCTTACTAACTTGTTACTTGATACAAGCTAAATGCTTTTGATTTTTCAAATCTGTTAAGGGTTACTTCATGTAAGCTCTGATCACCTAAAAGCCCAATGTGTGCTGATCTCGAGAGAGCAGAAGTATTGTATAACTTGGAGATTTTGGTATCAAATGCCTCTGCTTAAGAAAAGCAGAGAAAAATAGAGAAGATAAATAGAAAAAGAGAAAGAAGAGGCTGCACGAGACAGCGTCCAAGGATGAAGGGAAGGAAGCCAAGAGCAGGCCAGGAAGGAGGGACGTCAGGAGGGAAAAAAGTGTTTTAAAGAATTAAAATTTTTTTTCTAGCTAAATATTTGCACTATAAACCATTTCCACTCTTCCTTCCAAAAAATCCCCCATATTTTAATAAACTCAACAGTGGAGCAACATTAAGTCTTACTTCAAAAAGGGCATGGACTGAGAACAGAGTTTGCCAGGGCCAGAGGTGTGGGAAGCAGCAGCTTGTCAAATACACAGAGTTGGGGCAATTGAGACTCCAAGAGTTTGAATGGCAGCCTTAAAATACAATAGCTAGGAAGTGGAACCAGGATTTAGTACCATGTCTGGCTTCCCTGGTGAATCAGTGACAAAGAACCCGCCTGCCAATGCAGGAGACTCAGTGTCAATCCCCGGGTCCAGAAGATCTCCTGGAGAGGAAACAGCAACCTATTCCAGCATTCTTGCCTGGGAAATCCCATGCACAGATGAGCCGGGCAGGTTACACTCCATGTGGTCACAAAGAGTCAGACATGACTTCAGTTCATTCAGTTTAGTCACTCAGTCGTGTCTGACTCTTTGTGACCCCGTGGACTGCAGCAGTACAGACTTCCCTGTCCATCACCAACACCCAGAGCTTGCTCAAACTCATGTCCATCGAGTTGCTGATGCCATCCAACCATCTCATCCTCTGTCATCCCCTTCTCCTCCTGCCTTCAATCTTTCCCAGCATCAGGGTCTTTTCCAATGAGTCAGCTCTTCCCATCAAGTAGCCAAAGCATTGGAGCTTCAGCTTCAACATCAGTCCTTCCAGTGAATATTCAGGACTGATTTCCTTCAGGATTGACTGGTTGGATCTCCTTGCAGACCAAGGGATTCTCAAGAGTCTTCTCCAACAATGCAGTTCAAAAGCATCAATTCTTCAGTGCTCAGCTTTCTTTATAGTCCAACTCTCAAATCCATACATGACTACTGGAAAAACCATAGCTTTGACTAGACGGACTTTTGTTGGTAAAGTAATGTCTCTGCTTTTTAATATGCTGTCTAGGTTGGTCATAGTTTTTCTTCCAAAGAGCAAGTGTCTTTTAATTTCATGGCTGCAGTCACCGTCTGCAGTGATTTTGTAACCCAAGAAAATAAAGTCTATCCCATGCTGTCTCCCCGCAAGGTTTAGGAAGCATCAAGGTCAACCTCATCTCCTACAAATAGAAAGCTTAGATTCAGAAAAGCGAACTGACTTTCCCAAGGTCAAATTGGTAGGTTCTCCCCACCACACCATGGTTTGTGGGATCTGATCTTAGTTCCCTAACCAGAGATTGAATCTGAATACTAACCACCGGCGTGCATGCAAGCCAAGTCGCTTCAGTCGTGTCTGACTCTTTGCAACCCTATGGACCACAGCCTACCAGACTCCTCAATCCATGGGAATCTCCAGGCAATAATACTGGAGTGGGCTGCCATTCCCTCCTCCAGGGGATCTTCCCAACCCAGGGATTGTATCCAAGTCTGTGGTGTCTCCTGCATTGGCAGGCAGGTTCTTTACCACTAGCGCCATCTGGGAAGCCCTCTAACCACTGGACCTCCAGAGAATTCCTCAGTTTTGCTTTTTTTTTTTTTTTAAATAGCTAAAACTAGAACTCAAATTTTTTTCTAGAAAGTTTTAATCCAATTAACTTTCCACATTTTTGTTACGGTCTCCAAAAACTCCATATTATAAAGTCCAATAGGACCGTCTCAGTTCCATATCAACAGACTTTGTGGCAGGGTTTTAAACAACTGATCATTTTTCCCTTCTTGAGTCATCTTGATATCCTGGCTTGGATAACACCACACTCTTCTGGTTTCTTCTGAGAAGGAGAATGGCAGCCAAGAGCCTGGAGCTAGCCTGATGCTAACAGTCAGAACTTGGTGTTGCCGGTATCTGGCCTGCATGCACTGCTGGACTCCCCTTAAACATAAACAATTTCACATAAAATCCACCTTAAACAAGGCCACACTGCGACCACCAGGCATCAAAACAAGAGACAAGACTGCTTCCTAATACTGCGTTCACACAGCCCTGTGTGTGAACATGGTCCAAACCACAGAATACCGAGCATCCTCCACCCTGGTTCTGCAGAAGCCCCCTAATTAGCCTTCCAGATTCCACCATGGCTTCCTCTCCTGAGGAATAGACTAGAATTTCATCTTGCTAATAACGCAGAAAGGAATTGACTAGAAGCTGTTTCAAGAGAAGCAGTAAAAAGGCTACAGAAACAAACACCAGCTTGAGTCGCAATCAAAACTTTGATGATCCATACGGTAGAACCAGGCCACCAAGAGAGCTACCGCCACTGCCATAATCACTCGACTGGTAAGGCGACACACCCCAAACCGTACAGCCTCGCCACAAACAGGAAGCCAGCATGATCAGAAGCTGCTTCTCCTGGCAATGAGACCAGCCAGCAGAAAACAGAGGAACCAGCCATCTCACGGCCTCAACCCTACTAAATCTCATGTGCCTGTATTTGTTCAGTGGAACCTACATTACCTCCAGAGCTCCCGCTAAACAGGAACCCTGGAATGTGGGTTTTATCTTTCTGGTGTCTCCAGGACCAAGAGGTGCTCTAGAAAGAGGCTGGAGTAGATACTGATCATCAGACTCTAGGACCTATTATACTGGTCCATTTCAACGTGGTTAAGCAAAAGGCTCATGATCCCATCCCTCCTTGGTCAGCACCCTTACAGAAGGTGCGCCATCACTGGGAATAAGATTCCAAGTCCTTATGGGATGGCAGCTGGCTGCAGACCCTCCTTCCGCTCTCTTCCTTGCTCTTTCTGCTGGGGCTCCTCTGGCTTCTTTCGCCCCACCCCCCACCACGCTGAAATATTCCTATTCCCAGACTGCTTGCTTCTCACTCTGTCCAGAAAGGTTTTCCCTCAGATACTCACACTGTCTGTTGCCCTACTTCACACAGCACTCTGGTCAAAAGGCCAAGCTGCCCTCCCCTGACCACCCTGCTCCATCAGCTCTGCTGCTCACCCTCCACAGCTCCTCTCCCACTTCACCCCTGCCCCCTGATCACACCCGTGTCGTTTTCTATGTCTGTATCCTGCTTTATTTCACCTGATAGCTTTTATTGCTTAGTTAATTATTTTATTTATTTTTAATTTTCAGCTGTGCTGGGTCTTCGTTGCTGGTTAAGGGCAGGCTTTCTCTAGTTGCAGTGAATGGGGGCTACTCTTCGTTGCAGTGCGTGGGCTTCTCCTTGGGGTGGCTCCTCTTGTTCTGGAGTGCAGGGTCGGGAGTGCGTGCTCAGTAGTCGTGCATGGGGTTAGTTACTCTGAGCCACGTGGGATCATCCCAGACTAGGGATCGAACCTGTGTCCTCTGCACTGGTGGGCAGATTCTTAACCACTCGACCACTGGGGAAGTTTCCCCTCCTGATAACTTTTACACTACTGGGGATTCTATTTATCTGTTTAAATGTTTATACAGTTATCCTTTAAACAACATGGGTTTGAACTATGAGGGTCTGCTGAGACTCAGATTTTTTTTTCACTAAATCCATACTACACTATGATACCATCCCTGGTTGAATTCCCTGATACAGAACCATGGATATGGAGGACAGACAGTAAAGTCTGACAAGGATTTTCCAATATTTGGAGGGTTAGCACCTCCAACTCTGACTTCAAGGGTCAACTATAATCTGTCTCACCTCATTAACATATAAGATTCACAATTTGGCTGTGTTATACTTGGGGCCAGGAACAATAATGTCTGGCCCACAGCAGAGGTCAGTAAATATATATTTGTAAAATAAATTGATTATTCAGTTCCATCAAAACAATCTCCAAAGTGTGAACTAAGAAATGTAGGTATCAGTAATGAAGGAAATGTAGTTCGGGTCCACATTCCTTAACCTCAACTCTAAAAGCCAAAAACTATTAACTCGAAGTTTGGCAATTTAAAAAAAATAAAACTCAATCTACTTTTTTCATGGAACACCATTTTTACTTGAGAGAACAAATGACAGGAAAACTATGACAAACATATTTTTAAAGTGAAGTGGGCATGTAGGTTCAAAGAAAACAACTGACAATGTTTATTATTAAGCTTAAAATTTAAGCTTTTAAGTGAAAATTATAATTCTGAAAACTTGTATTCACCATAGTAAGCTTGTCAGCTTTCCAACAGTTGACATTTTTGATGAGCTCAGTAGTTATATTAATGAAAAGAACTTTATAATTTTGTATAATGAAATGTGCTAACATTTGCAAAATCAGCATAACTCCTTAAACAAGTATTTGCCAAATAGCCAATGCATCATATTACAAAATGAATGGGTAAAAGATCTATTTAAGCTTCAAGACGATCAAGAGATTTTAATAAACTAGAGTACAAAAATTTCATTGATAAGATTTCAGATTCCACAGTTTTACTAACCTCTATGAAGTCACTAATTATCAGGTTGTGATGTAGTATCAAACAAAAACATCCACACTTATCTGAGCAAGTTATTAAAATACCCTTTCCTTTTCTAACGACATACATGTGTCAGACCAAATTTGTTTTCGTATACTTCAATCAAAAGAGCATATCACGACTGACAGAATACAGAAGCAGATTAGGATCTAGGTCTCTTTTATTAAGACAAACA
Source organism: Bos grunniens (assembly GCF_055505025.1). NCBI lineage: Eukaryota > Metazoa > Chordata > Mammalia > Artiodactyla > Bovidae > Bos > Bos grunniens. The sequence goes on along the minus strand of NC_141191.1, from coordinate 25,745,944 downwards.
TTACAGAGATTTGCAAAACTGTAAGGGCTCCCCTTTCACTATTCTTTTGTTTTAGAAAACAAAGTTATTTTTCATAATGAATATGGTATATATGGATTTCCCCAGTGGCTCAGCGGTAAAAGAATCCACCTGCAATGCAGGAGCTGTAGGAGACATGGGTTCGATCCCTGAGTTGGGAAAATCCCCTGGAGGAGGGAATGGCAACCCACTCCAGTACTCTTGCCTGGAGAATCCCATGGACAGAGGAGCCTGGTGGGCTACAGTCCATAGGGTCGCAAAGAGTTGGACACAACTGAAGCAACTTAGCATGCACGCACGGATGGTATAGAGATTTAAATACAATGTGCATTGTTATGGTTATTTTTAATGAATTAGTAAATATTTCTAAACTACCAGTCTCCATTTCTAATATGGAAAATATTGATAGATATATTCCATATGACAAAAGCTCCCTGAAGTCCTATAATTTTTTAAGAGTATGAAGGGATCTAGAAACCAAAAATTTGAAAACTGCTGTCTTAAAGTATATTCTCAAATTAATATGCAAGTTAAATTCAGAGGAAACCATACACTAATGATATATTTTTATGTGCTCATGTATCCCAGGCTGCTTCAGTCGTGTCCAGCTCTTTGCAGTCCCATGGACTATAGCCCACCAAGCTCCTCTGTCCATAGCATTCTCCAGGCAAGAATACTGGAGTAGGTTGCTATGCCCTCCTCCAGGGGATCTTCAAGACCATGCATCAGCAGCTCCTGCATTAAGGTGGATTCTTTACCACTGAGGCACCTGGGAAGCCTATTTTTATGCAACTCAACCAATTAATTCTAAAGTGCCTTTGAAAAAGAAAATGTGCATTAATAATCAAGGAAATTTCAACAAACTAATCAATGAAAAGGGATATCCCCACTTATATTAAAACATAACAGAAAACTACAGTAATTATAATTGTACTGGGTATAGAAGTAAATAAGGAGAAAATGGAAAAAAATGAAGAAACTGACTCAAAATATAATTACGGACAGATTTAGATGAAAAACAATGTTGGATTCTGTTTTCGTTAAGGTCCTTAGTTGTAGGTAATAAAATCCACTCAAACTAGCTTAAGATACAAGGAATTTATTAAGGGGTATGTGGAGTTCACATTGTTTTAGTAAATAAATGAAGAAAAAGATTCCTGGCTGAATTTCCAGGAATGATTATCAAAACCAACCCCCAGAATTAAACAGTTAAGGCACCTGATGCACGCACCAGAGGCAGCTGCAGAATCGGGAGCTGCTACCACAGCTGCCTCAGAACAACCCTCTGCTATCTCAGGAAGCAGCCAACATAGGAACCCATCTGCCTAATGAGAAGCAGCCACCATAGACATTGAATCTAGAACTTGCTGGTACTGCCAAGATCCAAGTCTGCCGGATGAATACCCCACGTCCTTCTTTTCTCTCTAAACAACTCAGTTCAAATACAAGCCTCGTAAGTATCTCCTACTGAGGGAACCAGACTCTCATCTAAAAGTCCTAGTGAAACTGAAATCTGGAAGAGAGTGGAACAATCTTTGAGTGAGGTATTCTATTATTACCCATGATCCTTATCTTGCACCATAACAAATTACAAAGGTGTTATAAGAAAATATAGGCTAGAAAGTTCCCTGGCGGTCCAGTGGCTAAGACTCTGTGCTCCCAGTGCCAGGGCCCTGGCTTAATCCCTGGTCAGGGAACTAGGTCCCACATGCCGTGACTATGACCTGGGGCAGTCAAATAAATAAATATTTAAAAAAAGAAAACACAGGCCAGTATTTTTATAATCGTGAGAAGAGGAAAGATTTCATAAGCAAAATACAAACCCCAGAGGCCCCTGTATGATAAATTGATAGGTTTGACTACCTAAAATTTTAAAGCTGTTACATGAAAAACAGAAACACAAACAAAATTAAAAAGACTTGCCCTAACTGGTAGAAAATATTTGTCGTACATTAGACCTTGAGGAAGCAGGGAAGAAAGTCTCTCTGGGGCTACCAGTGCCTTACTGTGTGCAGTGGGTCACAAGGTTCCTCAAGATTGCCCCTGTTTCAGCTAGAAAATGAGGAGCATGACCTAGACACTTTTGAGACCCTGCAGACATGTCCAAAGCCAAATTCATCACTAGATCCCAAACCTGCTCTGGCTCCCATGTTCCCATCTCAGCCAATGGCTTTGCTCTCCACCCAGTCACCAGATCAGAAACCTGAGTGTTTCTGAGCATTAACGCTCCCTTCCCTTCCCCTCTAGTCGCCTCCTCAGTCACGGGTTCTGCCCCTGCTCCCTCCTAAACGTCTTCCACCTCTGCCGTCTTAATCACAACCCCAGCATCATCACCATCTCCGCTGCCTACTGCACAAGTCCCAGCCTCCACCACACTCTCCTACTTTTCTTCCACGCCAGAAGCCACAAGGGGGAATCACACTTATATCAAGATCTGGATTTTTTTTAAACTGAGGTATTCTCAACAAAATAACTTTTCACATCCAGAATTGATATGCTCATTCTGTTAATGGGACAATAAAGAAGCGTAGTTCTTGTGGAAGGTTACTGAGGAACAGCCATGGAATTTTTAAATGCACTATAAATATCCTTATATAATATAAATATAATGCTTTTGAACTGTGATATTGGAGAAGACTCTTGAGAGTCCCTTGGACTGCAAGGAGATCAAACCAGTCCATCCTAAAGGAGATCAGTCCTGGGTGTTCATTGGAAGGACTGATGCTGAAGCTGAAGCTCCAATACTTTGGCCACCTTACGTGAAGAACTGACTCATTGGAAAAGACCCTGATGGTGGGAAAGATTGAAGGCAGGAGAAGAAGGGGATGACTGAGGATGAGATGGCTGGATGGCATCAATGACTCGATGGACATGAGTTTGAGTAAGCTCCAGGAGTTGGTGATGGACCGGGAAGCCTAGCAAGCTGCAGTCCACAGGGTCACAAAGAGTCAGACATGACTGAGCGACTGAACTGAATTAATATAAATATATATTTATATATAATAAGATAATAAAATAATACAAATATTTACATAAAATAAATTTATAATTATATAATATATAAAATATTTATATAAAATAATATAAATATTTATATATATATATAAATAAATAAACTCCAATACTTTGACCACCTGATGCAAAGAACTGATTCATCGGAAAAGACCCTGATGCCAGGAAAGATTGAAGGCAGAAGGGGATGACAGAGGATGAGATAGTTGGATGGCATTGCCTACTCAACGGACATGAGTTTGAGGAAGCTCCAGGAACTGGTGATGGTCTGGGAAGCCTAGCATGCTATAATCCATGGGGTCATAAAAAGTCAGACATGACTGAGTGACTGAACTGAACTGAACTGATAAATATCCTTTGATACAGATACTGTATTTACCTGACACTTTCCAATCTGTAAGTATACTCATATTTGTGCCTATAAGGACATAGGCAGTGATTTTCTTTATAGCAATTCATAATAATAAATATTGAGTAAATTTAAATCTCTGTCCTTGGAGACATGGTTAAATAAAATGTAGTAAATCCACATGATGGATGTTGCAACAGCAGTTAAAAACGAATGAGGCAAATCTATCTGTATGGACATGTGTTTTCAAAATATAATGGTTGAATAATAAAGCAAGTTGTGGAATAATATATGCAGTAAGATAACATCTATGTAAAAACTGCTCTCCATCATATTTGTACAGGCAAAAACTTATCGGCAATTGCATAGAAGTCTAGAGACATTGGCTCAGATAGTAAAAATCTGCCTGAAATTTAGGAGATTCAGGTTCAATTCCTGGGTTTCAAAGATTCCCCTAGAGAAGGAATTAGCAACCCACTCCAGTGTTCTTGCCTGGAGAATTCCATGGACAGAGGGGCCTGGTGGGCTATACTACATGGGGTTGCAAAGAGTCAGACACAACTTTCACTTTTCTAGAGACATTACACACACCCTTAATAAAAGTGATCTCTGGGAAGGACAGTGCATCTGGGGTGGGAAAGAGGCCATGAAAAGAGCCAATATAAAAAAATCTGTACATCTTACTTATTGTTTAATTTTTCACCAAAACATAGTTGGATCTTACAATTAAAATGCAAAAGTGTATTTTGCTGCCCTTTTGATATTTGGCAATAAATATATTTTATTATACTTCAGGGTATAACTTGGGGTTGTTTAGTACAATAACGATTATGGTAGGCATTTTCAGTGCTTAGCTACATTATCTGAAATCAGATTGTGTTTATATTTTGGATAATGGCCATATTCTTAATAATTAATTCCATGGAATTTTCACCACTTTACTTATTCACGTGTGACACACTCCCTGATTGTATCACTGGGATAGTACTAATTCCTGAGCCTTCAGCAATAGAGGCAGCCTCACAGGTTGCTACCCCATTACTTTCTCCCCAGATTATGAGGGTCTAATTTTCCACCTCCATGTAAGCATGAATTTGTGACAAATTACAGAAACCACAAGCGAAACGTAATACACGGTAGAGGACTCTCAAAACTCTGTCTTTCCTGAAACAATACAGCAGTATTGATCCAGAGCAGTTGAATCATTACCATCTCTTCTGTAAATACATCAACCAGACAGAAATAGCTTATGAGAACGGAACCTCTTCCTGCTTCAAAGTGTGCTGATTGTAGGGTAACTAAGAATCATGGAAGACTTGAAATTGCAACAAAAGGAATTTAGGTCAAGTTTAATGATGAATTTCCCATCTGGGAGTGTTATTAAATATTCAAAGAATTATGAAACCCTGATGAACACCTATTCTAAGGGAAAAAAATGCACTTCTCTCCACCATCACTGATTGCACTTTAGCCATTCCACAGCCTTTTCTTTTTTTTTTTTGGCACCTTAAAAGGTCTGAGTTTTGTTTTCTCATGAAATACTGGTAAATCAGGCTACCCTGGGCAGAACTTGGTAAGCTTGGGACCCTTTTAAATTCAGCATACTTTGCTAGTTTCGGGTGTACAGCAAAGTGACCCTGCCATACGCCATGTAAATCAACTATACTCCAATTTAAAATTTTAAAAAGAAAAAAAAGTTCAGCATGTTTTGTGAGCATGCCGCCACAAGTATATTTTAATTGCCTCCCAAGTGCCACACTCTGTGTTTGCTGCTGGGAAATACAGAAATAAATTATATGTGACCCTACAAGCAAAGAGCTTATCCAATCTGTAAAGAATGTCAGGCACTCATCTGCCACGGCTCCTTCACTCAGTCACTGGTTGACAAGCATGACTGAATGCTCACAAACGCCAACACTGGGCCAATACCAGGGGCACCATGGCACCACACTCGATGATGAAAATACAATAAGCAAATGAAGTTCAGTAACAGTTTAGAGCAGAGCAAAATTAGATCACCTGTGATAGGAAATACAGCTTCACACAAAGGACATTAGAGCTGAGTCATAGGTAGGGTTTTAAAAGGCACAGATATGGGAGGAGGGAATTTCAGGTGGAAGAAATAGTGGGACTAAATGGAAGAGAACCATGACTGTAGAGGACAGAAGGGCCTGGTGCCCAAAGTGCACGAGAAACAGTACGTGACAAACGCAGTTGGATACGAAGTGCTGGAAACAACCCCTGACTCAACAACTCACATCCCATCACAGCCAGATTTGGTATTCAGTCGGCAGCCTTCCATAAGGAGATCCACATCCCTATGCATCCACTAGTTATGTCTTCCCTGAAGCTGTGTGTGCGTGGATCTGAGAGAGAGAGATAGACACACAGACAAAGAGCGACAGAGGGAGACACAGAGGCAGAAACAGAGACAGAAAGAGAGATCAAGCCACAGAGGAGGCTGCAGGCAGTGGGGACCATGCCTGGAAGGGCATACATGACTTCTGCCCACATTCTTGTTGCCAGAACTAAGTCACGCAGACATGGTCCCACTAAACTGGAAAGGAGACATGACTAGGTCATTTCTCCGTGTGCTGAGAATGTAAGTACACCAGTTTGTCACCACTTAGCATTGTCTGTGCCACAGAAATAAAATCATCTATGAAGGTAATTCATTGAAGCATTTAAGTATTTAGGGCGTCTCAGGTGTCCAAAGAAAGGCAATGCCAAAGAATGTTCAAACTACTGTACAATTGCGCTCATTTCACATGCTAGCAAGGTTATGCTCAAAATCCTTCAAGCTAGGCTTCCACGGTATGTGAACCAGAACTTCCAGATATACAAGCTGGATTTAGAAAAGCAGAGGAACCAAAGATCAAATTGCAAACATACACTGGATCATAGAAAAAGCAAGCAAATTTCAGAATAACATCTACTTTTGCTTCATTGACTTCACTAGAGCCTTTAACTGTGTGGATCATAACAAACTGTGGAAAATTTTTAAAGAGGTGGAAACACCAGACCACCTCACCTGCCTCCTGAAAAACCTATATCCATGTCAAGAAGCAACAGTTAGAACCTAAGATGGAACAATCATCTGGCAAAACTGGGAAAGGAGTATGACGAGGCTGTATATTGCCACCCTGCTTATTTAATTTCTATGCAGAGTACATCATGCAAAATGCTGGGCTGTATGAATTCCAAGCTGGAATTAAGATTGCCAGGAGAAATATCAATAACCTCAGATATGCAGATGATACCACACCTATGGCAGAAAGTGAAGAGGAACTAATGAGCCTCCTGATGAAGGTGAAAGAGAAGAGTGAAAAAGCTGGCTTAAAACTCATCATTCAAAAAACAAAGATCATGGCATCTGGTCCCATCACTTCATGGCAAATAGGGAAAAAAATGAAAAAAAATGGCATATGTTATTTTCTTAGGCTCCAAAATCACTAGGACAGTAACTGTAGCCATGAAATTAAGACACTTGCTCCTTGAAAGAAAAGCTATGACAAACCTAGACAGCATATTAAAAATCAGAGACATTACTTTGCCAACAAAGGTTCATCTAGTCAAAGCTATGGTTTCTCCAGTTGTCACATATGGATGTGAGAATTGCACCATAAAGAAGGCTGAGCACTAAAGAATTGATGCTTTTAAATTGTGGTGCTGGAGAAGACTCTTGACAGTTCCTTGGACTGCAAGGATATCAAACCAGCCAATCCTAAAGGAAATCAACCTGGAATATCAATCAGAAGGACTGATGCTCCAATAGTTTGGCCACCTGATGCCAAGACCCAACTCATTGGAACTCATTTCCTGATGCTGGGAAAGAGGGCAGGAGGAGGAGAGGGCGACAGAGGATGAGATAGCTGCATGGCATCACTGACTCAATGGACATGAGTTTGAGCAAATGCTGGGAGACAGGGAAGGACAGGGGAGCTTGGCGTGCTGCAGTCTATGGGGTCGCAAAGAGTCGGCCATGACCGAGTGACTGAACAACAATGACAACAAGGTGGAACAGTGGCAACGCATCTACCTGCCAACACAGAAGACTCAGGGACTCGTGTTCCATCTCTGGGTCCGGAAGGGCCCATGGAGTAGAAGATGGCAACCCACTCCAGTATTTTTGCCTGGAAAATTCCATGGACAGAAGAGCCTGGCAGGTTACAGTCCATGTGGTCACAAAAAGTTGGAAATGACTGAGTGACTGAGTATGCACACATTTAGTATTTAAGTATTAATTCTCAGACCATAATCACCATCATGTATATTACAAACAAGTGTTGAGAAATTGTTTTGCAAGGTGATGTGCTAGACTCTGAACATGCAAGAAGTGACGATATACTGAAGGAGCTTACAAACAAGAAAGGCATCAGGACTTGCACATAATGAGAGAAGTAACACAGAATAACCTACAGTAAGTGCCAAGAGACAGAGCCACAGTAATTACGGCCTTACGTTATGACTCATACAACATTACTACAAAAAGAGACGCAGATATAATGTTCTCCAGATTTTCATACAGCTCTAATGTAGGCTTATAGTGTTCTCCAAACACAGAGACAAATGCACAGTACTGCCTTTTAAAATTCAGAGCTTCAAAAAGGAAAACTGAAAACCTTGTGTAGAGAGCAATATTTGCTCTCTGAGGGGAGATGCAATTCATACAGCTGTCACAGTGATTTATTCAGGAAGGCTTCTCAAGGAAGTTAATTGATTTTCTGACAAGTAAAAATAAAGAAGTAAATAAAACTTTTGACATTTTTATTGGGATCATTTACATTCATCATGTAGAGGTGGTCGATCATAATAATTAAGAATACTAGCATTGAGGTTAGAACGAAATCATTTTAAGTCCCAGCCCATCATTTATTAGCTTTGAGCAAGTTATTTAACTTCTCTTGAGCTCAGTTTCCCCATTTGTTAAAAAACAAAGATAATAGTAATGATACTGTTGCCTTGGGCTCTCCTGAAGGTTACATAGTTAATGCATTGCTGTACTTTGTCCAATACCTGCTGCTGCTGCTGCTGCTAAGTCGCTTCAGTCGTGTCCGACTCTGTGCGACCCCACAGACGGCAGCCCACCAGGCCCCTCTGTCCCTGGGATTCTCCAGGCAAGAACACTGGAGTGGGTTGCCATTTCCTTCTCCAATACCTGGCATGTGCTAAATATTTTTTAAATGAATTTTTACAATGATGTTAACAGCAGGGTTTTGGGAGATTACTTAACAACGTGATATGTTGCACAAAGATACAATTTAAAATAAAAATGAATACAATACCCAATTTTGATTTTTAAAATATTAAATGGACTCACAGGCAGACAGGGAGGAAATGCACTACAGTGTTAAGGATAGTGTCCTGAAGTGGTACAGTTATGCATCTTTTTCATATAATTGTGAATTTTCAGATGTTTTTAGAGTTAACATTTATTTCATACATACTCTAATACCTCAAAAATTCCTTCCATCTCTTTATATGTACACACAACTGCTTTATTAACATGATGTGATTCTTTTATGTTATTTTCTCATGAAATCAAGAAAAATTCCCAGAGGAAATTCTTCGCTTTACTCTCATGTTAGAATAATCGGCCAGTAACATTAAAGTTTAACCTGCTGAGAAGCAAACAGTCCCTGCTCTAAGATTTTTTTCTCTCTCAGTCAATAGTAAAGAGCAAAGATATCTTTTCAAATCCTTGTTTTTCCCCTTCTTTCTCTAACATGTACCTGGATCCCAAATCATTTGGACTAATTTCAAATGATTTCTAAGATAAAATTTCACTGAACGGTTGAACGTGACAATCAGACACACAGAACTCTAGAACTCCAAGCCATTTCAGACTTTCTTTAAAGCTGGAACTAAAATATACTGAATGTTCAATATGCTGTAGTTTATGAATTTAGATGTAAATAGAATTTTTGGAAAAGAGTTCATTTTTATTCTCACGTAAGACGCCTTTCTCTCTTGCATGAACATTTCTTCAGTCAAGTTAGCCCATGGGTAAAGAAAATTATTTTAACGTGGACTCAGTTTGGATATAGGAAAATTGTGCCTGGCACTTCTCTTAAATTGTTCTCTTCACATTAGACTGATTTGATTTCCTATCAGATAGAACTGAGCTCACGAGGGATGGCTATGTATATTACATTACCATGCCTGTATGTGGCCAGAACAGTAAGTGCAAAAGAACTTTGGCCTTCGGGAATGGAAGAGCCACTATCCAAAATGATGGACGAGTTTGCTCCCGCAATAACAGAGAATGTTTGGGCCAAGGGCTTTCCCACCTGTCTAACTGGCAATGACTTCAACCTCTGGGCCAGTTCACTTGTAATCCTCCCCGTAGGAAGGCATTTTTTTCTGTTTTGTTATTCTTGTTAGGTGATGATTGTTCATTTTCCTTTTAAATAAGAAAACAAAACAGGGACTTCCCTGGTGGTCCAGTGGCTAAGACTGTGCCTTCCAATGCAGGAGTGCAGGTTTGATTCCTAGTCAGGGAGTCAAGTTCCCACATGCCTCGTGGCCAAAAAATCAAAACACAAAACAGAAACAATAGTGTAACAAATGCAATAAAGACATTAAAAGTTTTCCACAAAAGTTAAAAAAAAAATCTTTAAAAAAGGAAAAAATAATTTGCAAAACCCAACATACCCTTTTTCTGGCCTCCTGTGGCTTTTCTGATTGCTCAGTTGAATTTTTTTAATGCTTTTAGTTACCTCCCTACTCATTATCTTATTTCCTTTTTGTTTCGCATGTTAAAGAGGAAAAGGAAGAACAAATTCCAAGTGAGCAGGTATGAGCCCAGTCTTACTCAAGCCACAGATGCTGTTTTCTCTGATGATCTGCACACAGATTCCTCATAGTCTTTAGGTTATACTCCTTGCTCAGCCAACTGTTTTGAATAACAAGGTGAAACCGATTTTTGCAGCCCTTTCTCATGGTGGCTCAGCAGTAAAGAATCTGCCTGCATTGCAGGAGACCATCTACAGTGCAGGAGACTCAGGTTCAATCCCAGGGTTGGGAAGATGCCCTGGGGAAGGAAATGGCAACCCACGCCAGTATTCTGGCCTGGGAAATCCTAGGGACAAAGAGGCCTGATGGGCTACTGTCCATAGTTTTGCAAGACCTGGACACAACTTAGCAACTAAACCACTGAACCAATACCCTGCTCTGGTCTCAGCCAACTGCCTTGAATAATGGGTGAAACTGATCTTTGCAGCTCTTCCTCATGTTAGTGTATATCTTTGCTTGACTGCTATTTCCAAAAACAATCAGTTGCTTTTCCATAATACAAAAGATGAAACCAACTGGAGAAGGAAGGAGAAACCAGCATGGCAAAGGCTGTGTTGTAAAAATATCAGCCTCATTCTTTGTCCAAACGCCTGAAGAGACTTTGTGTTCTACCGTTTCTCAACACCCTTTGTCAACAACACATCAAATAATCCCATGGTTCTTGGGAAGGGACTGTGGGTGCCTGGGAAGCATGATCTCCCATCTTATGTGTGGATTCCTTCTGAAAAGGTCGGCGATAAATCAGAGGGCCTCTTTGTCCGTCTATCCAGATACAAAGAACTGTACCTGTTAAAAGGAGCTGGGTTCCAGGCAGCTCAAACTCCAGAAATATCTTGCTCTTGTTGAGTCTAAATGTGCTGGCCTGTAACTTGCCTTTGCTGGCCCAAGTCTGCCCTCTGGAGCCCCTTGAAATAAATCTCCTTCCTCTTTCATCTTGCAAGTTCTTCCTAAATTCTTCCTGTGAATTAAATAGAAGCTAGTACCACCTATGAGCTCCTCATCCGATCCTTTTAAATTCAGATTGGAAAATAGGAAGCTCTTATTCAGCCTTAAGATCATAAACGGGTAAGATAAACAAGGTACCAAGTGTGAAAGTGTGAGTCCCTCACTCCTGCCCGATTCTTTACGACCCCATGGAGGTATAACTTGGTTCCCTAAATTTTCAGGTGAATCATCTAAGACCCAGAGATCTTGGTTGAGATCGGGGTCAAAGAACTCTGGTCATTGTAATTCTGGTGGTAGGACTGTGGGAGAGCAGTATTGTCTTGCTTGTTCTCAGAAGATAAAACACCGTGATGTGACAATTACAAGTGATTTTCCAACAACTTTTGTTATTGTACAGTTTTCTGCAACTATTTTACATCAAGTTGACTTCTAGTAATGTGGGTGGGTGGGTGCTCAGTCACTTTAGTCTGACCCTCTGTGACTCCACAGACCATGGTCTGCCAGGCTCCTCTGTCCATGGGATTTCCTGGGCAAGAATACTGGAGTGGGTTGCCATGCCCTCCTCCAGGGGTTCTTCCTGACCCAGGGATTGAACCTGGGACTCCTGCATCTCCTGCACTGCAGGCGAATTCTTTATCACTGAGCCACCAGGGAAGCCATGTATTAGGACCTAATCTTAATTACTAATTTAGTCTAAATTTTAAAAAAAAGTTTTAACCCCACAAGAGAGTTCCAAAATTATCATCAAGGAAAAATAAAAACCACTTTAAAATTCACCTTCCATCTTCCCCAGAATATCTAATCTTTGGCAACTGCATATACACACGTAAGTGCACACATAAGCACGTGTGCACACGCGTGCAAGCACACACACACAATGAATCTACATCTCCATTTTTCCTAGAGTCGACATTCAGATAAACTCAAGATCACCATTAACAATAGGTAGATGTAATCAAGATGTTTACCCAGGGGGTTGACATTTGACTGTACCTAACAACTGCTAAGTCGCTTCAGTCATGTCTGACTCTGTGTGACCCCATGGACGGCAGCCCACTGGGGTTACCCCGGTCCCTGGGATTCTCCAGGCAAGAACACTGGAGTGGGTTGCCATTTCCTTCTCTAATGCATGGAAGTGAAAAGTGAAAGTGAAGTTGCTCAGTCGTGTCCGACTCTTAGTGACCCCATGGACTGCAGCCTACCAAGCTCCTCCGTCCATGGGATTCTCCAGGCAAGAGTACTGGAGTGGGGTGCCATTGCCTTCTCCAAGCAGAACATAAATACAACAAGTAATCTAAGCACAGTACAAGATGGGGCACATATGGCTGCGTCTTTAACATAGCCATGAGCAGCTTTCCGGTATGGAAACAGTGTGGTAATTGTGACTTCTATATTTAAAACAACTGGACTTAAACTGCGGCACCAGAGTATTTAAAATAATATTAAAGGAAAGAAACAAGAGGGCCTTTCATATGTTAATACTACTTCTCACATACTTGATTAGTGTTAATAACAGCAGGGAAGCACAATCCATAAAATCCATGAGGACAGACTGTGGCTACAAATAGAAATATGCTTTGCTATGAAACTGCATATCATCCCCTTCTCTTTAAAAAAATATATAGAAGAATGTTACAGTGAAAATTGTATCACTCAGAGAAAATCACTATTATCATTTTGGTATACTTACACAGTATTTTTCCTGTACACATATGTGAACATATGATTTACCTAACCTAAAATCTATTCAAAATGCTTTTTAACTTAACATTTTATTGTATTTCCAGGTCATTAAATTTATCTTCAAAATCGTGTCTCTGTATTTTTCTACATGCTAAATGTTCTAGTTTTTATATGACACATTTTCTGTTGTTTGAACTTTACTTTTTATTTTTTTACTCTTTATTTTCCTACCATGAAAATAAGGTCACTTTCCCACTCCATATCTATTTGAGGCTGAAAACAAACAATAGATTAAAAAAATCAGACTTGAGATTCTGTGTCTTTTTTTCAAAAGTGCTTCTTTGAAAAAGAATTACATAGTAGCATTGCTGCTGCTGCTGCTAAGTCGCTTCAGTCCTGTCTGACTCTGTGTGACCCCGTAGACGGCAGCCCATCAGGCTCCCCCGTCCCTGGGATTCTCCAGGCAAAAACGCTGGAGTGGGTTGCCATTTCCTTCTCCAATGCGTGAAAGTGAAGTCGCTCAGTTGTGTCCGACTCTAGCGACCCCATGAACTGCAGCCTACCAGGCTCCTCCGTCCATAGGATTTTCTAGGCAAAAGTACTGGAGTGGGTTGCCATCGCCTTCTCCGTAGTAGCACTACAAAAAAAAAAAATGATAAAATAAACTAGGAGACATGTGTCACTTACTGTTCCAGTGAAAGACTGATTCCCAAAAATGACAGGATCACAAGCAAAAGATGTTAAAAAGCAACACAGCAGAAATGAAAAGAAAGGGGATGCAGAAACAATGCTCACACAATTACAGAGATGGAGAGGAAGCAGGGAAATGACCCAGAGGGTGGAGGATGACACAGTTTCCAGCAGGGCAGAAAACACAAGGCTATTTTACTTCCTCAGCAAATGTTTTGAACTATACGGAAGGTGAAGGGGCTGATGCTGGTGAGAACAGTAAACTGTTCGTACATAGAAGAACTTCTGCCATAAAGAATGTTCTTGATAATGCTACTGGGATTACAAAAAATTCACCTGTCACCATGCTGACAAAGGAAACAGGATGCATTTAGAGAGAGACGATCCATGGATTTGCCGTAATGGAACAATAGCCAATAGCTTAAGCGACAGTGGGTTGTGATGAGTGTTTGTTGTTATTTTATTCAATACTTTGCAATATAGAAACATATCAAGTCACTTACATGTAAAAAATAGATGCATATGTTCATTCAACAAAAACTCTGAACACCTCCCCACATACAGCTCTGGGCTACATATTGAGGCTGAGTCGGCCAAATTCCTGCAAGGAGAGAGATTAGACACGTGAACTTTCATGACAGTCTGTACCTATCCTCCCTGGGACCGGTTTCAGTTTGGATGACATATTTCATTTTTGGTATCTGTGATTATTTGATTAATGTTTGTCATCTCACCTTTGTATTACGAGGGTAGGAATTTTATCTGTTTTGCTCACCACTGTTTTCCTAGCATAGTGCCTGGCACATAATAGATGTTCAATGAATATTTGTTGAAAAAAAAATGAACAAATACTTTCAAAAGTTGGTGATAAGTGTTATAGGAGGTACATAGATAAAGACCACTAAAGTCTCAGGACAGGGTGATTAGTTCCAGATAAAAGCTAAAAGTTTTCAAAGAAGAGATGGTTTTGAAAGTCAGGACATGGAATTAAACAATATAATCACATAGGTGAGAAGGAATAGGACATAAACAAGTAAAATAGAAACAGTTAGAAGGGAGGGAAGTAGGTAAATACAAGTATTGCAAAGATTGATGGTAGATGGTGGCTGCCAGTGGGATACGGAGGGCCAGGAGAAGCAGAGTTTGTGAAACCAGGGCAGTGGGAGGATGGGATTGATAGAGAAATGCAAAGAGAAGCTGGATGAGGTCATGGAGGGCACAGGACCTCAGATTCAAATGTACTGCGGTCACTCTGCAGGGGATGTCAAGCAAGCTGCTGGCAATATGGGTTGGGAGGTTTATGCAAAGACCAGCTCTTGAGACACCTTCACAGAGATTCTGCTTGCAGTCATCAAAATGGATGAGGCTGTCCAGGGAAAGAAGATAGAGAAAAGCAGAGAACCAGGACAGGTGCTTGAGAAAGACTGAGATTTTTGGTAGTGTTATTTTTTACATAGTTCAGGAAAAGGGAGAGGCCCATAAAACCCATATATATGTGCAGTTTTGTCTCCCGCTGCCCTTTTAGACACGACTGAAGTGACTTAGCAGCAGCAGCAAGGAACATGGGCGGAGGAGCCTGGTAGGCTGCAGTCCAGGGGGTCGCTAAGAGTCAGACACAACTGAGCGGCTTCACTTTCACTTTTCACTTTCATGCATTGGAGAAGGAAATGGCAACCCACTCCAGTGTTCTTGCCTGGAGAATCCCAGGGACGGTGGAGGTCTATGGGGTCGCACAGAGTCAGACACGACTGAAGCAATTTAGCAGCAGTAGCAGCAGCAAGGAATACCCGAGTATCCAGTATGGAGCCCTCGTCCAAGGACACAATGCAGCTCTAACTCTACTGAATGGAAACAAAAATGAGCAGTGGCACTTCTGTGGGCTGGCATTCTGGGCAAGAAGAACATGTACCATCAGACTCATGATTCTTCCCCTTTTAAATGCCAAACGGAGTTTATATAAAAAGGAAATGTCAACTTGATTACCCTTGGGCATTAAGACAGAGATGCCCAAGCAAAGTTTCCCAATATAGTAAGTCACTAGAAAACTATTCCAGAATCACAAACTGTATCTGCTGAGCTCCTCTTGGTACTGCCTTAAATAACATCATCGAGGTGTTATATGAGAGGTGTAGTTGGGTCCCCACAGAAAACCGTGCCTGGAAATACAACTCAACTCATCTCTGTCCCATGGGGTCAGGAGTGTCATACTCAAACACAAGGAGGGGCAGAACAGTTACTCAACATGTTATTTTTCCAATATCGGGTAGCCGCATTTTTAAGTCATAGGCCTCTGAAGATTAAGTTGTTGGACCAGGCGAAGGACCTGATAGAAAGTAGCTAGCCCTACTGTTACAGAAGCGGGGGACTGGGGAGGGAGGAATCTGTGTCCAACTTGCCGCAGAAACTTTCAACCTAAGTTCCATCCCTTCTTCTGACTGACGCTACTTGGATGGGTCTAGTCCGAAGGCCATGTGAGTGAAAAGATCTGGAGAGAGCGAGCAGCGGCACCTGGGACTGAATCCCTCTGATCTCCGGTTTTGCCAGATACCCAATGGGGACCTTTCGGTGGCAGAAGGTGGTTGCCAGGATCAAATGAGAAAAGACGCGCTGAAACGTCACGCTGCTGTCACCCAGGTACGGCGTTGCTGCGCTCCAGGTGTGCTCGCCTCGGCCTGGCCTCCCCACGGAGGACGGGCCGCGCCGGGAGACACCGACGAGAAGAGGCAGGAAGGTCACCCCGATCTCCCGGCCAGGCGGCGCGGCAGAGCCTCACTTCCCGGGCGCGTTCGGGCGGGGCGTTCCCAGGGGACCGGGCCGAGAGGCGGCACTCCCCGGGCTCCGCTCTGCGCCCGCCGCCGCCCTCCCGGCCCGGAGGCGCCGCTGACCCGGGTCCCCAGGCCGCCGGAGCTCGCGCGCCGCCCGGAGAGGTGAGGGCGGGTCGGGGAGGCGGGGACAGAGGTGGGGGCGGGGAGCCGCGTTGATCGTCCGGAGGCCCGCGAGCCCCGGGAAGCCCGCACCCGGGCCGCGGCTGGGGAGGCGTTGGCGGGGCGACGGCCCCCGGGCTCTGCCCCAGGCCTCCGGGGGCCGCGCCGCAACTTCTCTTTGGAAGCCCCGGGCGCGCGCGGGCGCGCGATGCCACTCGGCCACGCGCGTCCCCGGAGCCCGGCTCCCGCGCGCCCTCCGTCTATTTTGTTTTCCCCCCATCGCGTTCATTCTCACACTCTAAAGTAGGTCACCGGGTGGAAGTTACACCCGGCGCAGCCCCTGGCTTTGATGCAAAGGCAGCTTTTCCGCCTCGGCTCCGGGGAAGGGCGGGGGGTGCGAGAATGCATTGGAACTATTCGGTTTCGTAGTGCTGCCCGCCCCCATACCTCGCGGCCAGGACCAGCGACCGTGGCGTTGACCGTGGTCCGCAGAGGTGGGAGGCGGGGAGCCTCCCTTCCACCCTAGTTGGGCCGGCCCCGCTCCTGCCCTCCCCGCCTGGATCCGGAGGAGGGGGCGCGACAGGTCGCCTCCCGAGCTCTAGGGCGCCCGCGTCCCGGGTCTGACCGCCTGGGGTGAGTGCCTGCTCTTCCGCTGTCATTCCAGTCGCCGAGGGTGACCTGCTTACCTTGAAAACTTAGACGTGATCCGAACAGCGAAGCCTGACGTGCAGGAAGGGACTGCGGGGATGGGCTTCGGATGTGACAGCGGATAAATCAGAACCCGGAGCTGCAGGAGACCTGTTTCGTATCTAAAGGTGAAAAGTAATTTGTGTTTTCCTGGAGTACATGTGTATCTTTCCCTTTGGAAGCTATCACTTGGGAATTGATTTTTAACTAGCTGGAGGCAATAAACGAACATAACTTGAGGCCAGAAAGTTTGTCAGGGAATATTTTTTAGTTGATCTGGAAAAACTTATTGAAATAGTCCAAGCTGATGTCAAAAATACAGTTTAAGAAAGAATATCAAAACGGGATTGGCAGAATTTGTGTAGTATTTGCTCTAAATGTCCTTACATATTATTTGAGTTCTTCGTGATAAACATTCTAAGCGTGCGATGCATAGAAACAGGGTACGGTTGTGAACAACTACAGCACAGATGAATCTTTATATTGGTATGTCTGCATGCATTTAAATGTACACGGAGTATTTCCTGGGGGCGAAAAGCTAGAACACAGCTATGTCATTTGAGTTTAAGGTTACTGGCAATAATACAGGTTAACAGTTGGCTTTTAACTCCTTGTTTAAGGAGCTGAAGTACTATTATTCATGTGACTCATTAGCACAGCGAATCCTTGACATTTCTGACTGATGACCGGTTAATCTGTCTTGAAGTTTAGGAAGGAAAAATTGTAGGTTTTTCTGTCCTGACGCCCGGCTGGAAACGCAGTATGAAGGAGTCTCCAGGGATGGTGAGGGCTGCTCTAGAGTAGCTCAGAGGGAAAGATCATTTGAAGAGAATGAAAGCGACTCCCTGGTGGCCCCTGATTGCCCATAACTTCTTTTAAAGTGGACCTTGACAGGTTGGAAAGGATCTCCTCACCAAGGAAACTGCTCCAGAGAACTGCTTTCTTAATGCATTCGGTCAGGTTTGAGAGGCGGGTTCTCTATAGACCCTTCTCTTAGTTCAAAAGAAATCCTTTTTCTAGGAAGATTCAATTAATGAAATGATGTTCTTTGGAAATACTTTGTCCTTTTGTGTGTCTGTCTTCGTATAGCAAAAGCATCAAGGTTTTAATAAGATTTTACTTACTGGAGGGATGGGAAATGAAAAATGCTATGTTCTCATGGT
This sequence comes from Bos grunniens, assembly GCF_055505025.1. NCBI lineage: Eukaryota > Metazoa > Chordata > Mammalia > Artiodactyla > Bovidae > Bos > Bos grunniens. Next base: position 25,727,678 of record NC_141191.1, on the reverse strand, counting down.
TAACTCTGCCTTAAAGCAGAGGGGCAGTGGTGGGGGGAGGGGTGCTTTCCCAATACATCTTAACCCTCTGTGTACCTATATCTTCTAAAGCCAAATCCTAAGGGGATTAACAGGACTGTAAAGAAGGTATTAATACTTTCAGTATTTCTGATAGGTGGATACGGGGATATTTATATGCATTCCACTTGTAAAGAATTCACATGCGCCTTTAGAGAACGTGTGTCCAGAATCTGAGACACATTATGATGGACAATTATCAGCACTACCTCGAGGAAGGCAGAGGGCCAGACAAGCTTGGCAATAAACAGGACCTCCGTGCTGAGGAAGAAATGCAACTAAATCCTGTGTTTACTGCATGTTGATGTTCCGATTCGTATTTTAAATGGGAGCTGAATCAGCTCTCACTGTGATTTAGCCCTTCTATGAAGTATCGTTGCGATTAAGCTGTCAGCACTTGCCTGTGCAGTCTTATGCTTTTAAGCGTAGATAAATTAGGACGCGTTCTGAGGAGAGTGGCAGGAAGGGATGAAGACTGTGTGGTGATTTACTTAAAGACAGACAGAAGGAACTAAATATGGAGGCTGATTCTGGTGCAGCTTAGTTGGTGGTCAGGCTGGAAGTGTGGGTGTGCTAATCGACCCACCGAACGTCCCTTCGCCTGTGTGATTCTCCTTTCTTGATGTCATCAGACAGCCTGAACCTCTAGCTAAGAAGTGTCCTAGAGGAGTTGCACCATTCACTTTAGGTACTCACTTTCCAAACAGAGAAACACTTGGAGTTTGAGCTCCATCACCTGGACTGAATTGCCACATTTCCTCATCTGTGAAATGGGAATAATATTTCGTAACTAAGGTGGTGCGTGCATGCATGCTAAGTTGCTTCAGTGGTGTCTGCCTCTTTGCAACCCTATGGACTGTAGCCCGTCAAGCTCCTCTGTCTGTGGGATTCTCCAGGCAAGAATACTGGAGTGGGTTGCCATGCCCTCTCTTGGGGATCTTCCCGACCCAGGGATCAAACCTGCATCTCTTATGTCTCCTGCAATGGCAGGTGGGTTCTTTAGCACTAGCACTACCTGGGAAGCCCAACTAAGGTGGTAGTCGGGAGCAAATGGAATAACTGGTGTAAAATGCACATTGTGAGCTGTCTTACAAGAAAGAGAAATGGGTTAAATCTCATCTCCTAGGGCTGCAGAGGGGTTGCTGTGTAATTGATGGTAGAACTCAATATTTGGGTGACTCATTCTCCTGTCCTGGTTAACTTATTATACTTTTGTACAATACACTACAGGGTACAATAGACTCTTAGTAATCAGTGTTTGGGGGGGAATTAGAGGCTTATACTGTCAAGCCTGTATCTCCTCCCCCATGGACAGACCACCGGCTTATCTAGCTGAATGAAGTTATGTGTGGTGATTCTGAGAGGTAATGATGAGATAGCAGGGAGAGGAAGGAGATGAAATTCTAAAATCAAATTTAAATCTTTTATAAACTAGCTTCTGTTAATGCCATTAAAGTGTGGTTCTCATAAAACGATAAGAGTCCATAGTTTTCCCCTGGGCAGGTACATACTTAGAAATGGAGTAGTTGGGGCTGAAGCAGCAATATGACTCATGCAGGGTTTTATTTGTTGAGCATCCCTAAGTCACCTGAGACACCATGCTAAAGCCTTCAGGATGCAAGAAAAGCAGATGTAACCCCTCCTGGAAGCATGGCTGCTGGTACTACACAGGTAAACCTATCGTTATACCTGTGCTGAGTGCTATGCAGGAAACACGTCAAGGGAGGAGACAGGGAATTTGACCCGTGGAGGGAGGGAGGTCAGGAACGTGTGCTTTAGGAAGTGATATTGGGGTTGGGAAGGATTAAAGCCCAGTGAACAACACCTGCAGAGACTCTGTGTGCTTCCTGTGTGCAGGTTTCCTGATGAGGAGAGAGCGAGCAGCAGAGAGAACAGATATCTTTGCCGAGGGGGGGCAGTGGTGTGGGAGCGGGGCTTGAACAGCAAGCTGGGCTGGGAGACACGCTTGCTTTTCTTTTACATTAAGAATTACATCTCCATAGAATCTTAATTGTTTTGTGTAAACAGCTTAGGATTTGTTTTTCTTACAGATCACTCTACTGAATTATAAAAAACATACTGACAATCTTTTTTTTTTAAGCTGCCCAGAGCCTAAGCCAATATTTACCATAATTGACTAGTTTGTCAACTCTTTGCATTATTAACTGTCTGACTTTAAAGCCATCTGGATTCATTTCCTTTTTAAAAATCTAATAGATTTTTGTTTAGAATACATATTTTGTATATTTTCAGCTGCATGCATGCGGGCTCAGTCATGTCCAACTCCTTGCAATTCCATGGACTCTAATTTCCAGCTACTAGACTTCTTTTTATCTATCTATCAAGAGAAAGAACACTATGTATAGATGGACTTGCCAGGTGGCGCTAGTGGTAAAGAAGCTGGCTGCCAGGGCAGGAGATTTGAGATATGGTTTCTATCCCTGGATCTGGAAGATCCCCTGGAAGAGGACACGGTAACCCACTCCAATATTCTTGCCTGGAGAATATATGGACAGAGGAGCCCAGCGGGCTTCAGTCCATGGCGTCACAAAGAGCTGGACACGACTGAAGTGACTTAGCACGCACACGTGTATAGGATAGCTGGAAATAAACAAAATATATGTATTTATCCAGTTTGAATCTACCTATTCAAGAGCTGATGGATTCACTTGATTTCTCCTGTGGAAAGCGCCCCTGCATCTGCATCTGAGACCCCGTGAGCCCAGCTCTGTGACACTAACAGGTCGGACTGGGCAGTGCCACCCAGGCCAGGTCACGTGAGGAAGCTGGCAGAGAACTGTCACCAGTGCCTGGTTTTATTTGGTTTTTTATTTCCTCTTCTCTTCTCTCTTCCCTTCTTTTTCCTTCCTCTCTCCCCTCTTGTTATTTTTCCTTTCATGTTTTTCTTTTTTCCTTTTTCTCCAAAATGTCTCATGACTATTTCTAAGCCTTTATGCTGTGGCCTCATCCTTGGGCCCTAAGAGTGGTGCCCAGATTTGGGGAGTTCTTGGTGGCAGGGCCTGTGACTTCTCCCTGGTCCTTAAGGAGTCACTGTGGAGGTCATTTTCCCTTTCGTGGTTCTCTCCAGGCTTTACCTGCTGTCCTGGGCACTGAAGGCTGTCCTCTTTCCTTTCTCTTGTTTTAATATCATGGTGCAGATAAGAGAAACTATCCCAGCTATTTTAAGCAGAAAGGGGTTTCATATGGGAAGTAGGTGCTCACAGGAAGGCTGGAAGGAAAGGCTGCTGCTGCTTAGAGAGGAGAGGCTGCAGGCTGGACTGGAGGGGTGAGCCCCAGATAGCTCCACGGAACTGGCGTCCTAGGGTTGCTGCCATCATCGCCCAAGTCCGGAGGCTGGAAATTGGAGCTGCTGCCTGAGCTGCTGACATCAGAGCTCACTCTCTGAGCTGTGTTCAGTGATCAGAGAAGCTGCTACAAAGCACCACTCCACGCAGGAAGCTAGTAACAGAACCTGGTTACCAAGGACAGAAACAGAACATCTTCCTTAGATACCCTCTACCTCGCTTCTCATCCAGGTCCTCTCACTTGTCAGAACCTAAGCTGTGCCCAGAACCCTGGCTGCAAGGGACTCTGGGAAATGTAGCTGATGGTTCTCCAGCCTAGAGACAGAGGAAGGCACACCTGGAGGAGACCAGAATGGATGCTGTGTCACACTCCATTTCCAAAGCTTACTGGAAACAGATTTCATCAGAGACTTAGCTAGAATATTTCATTCAAAGCAGAGAGATGATATATTGTAAGAATCAAAAAAGGATCCAGTTGCTAACCAATTTGCATTTCAAGCAGATGGATGTTACAGTCATTACAGATGAAATTGCTAGAAAAAGCATCAAGCAAATAAATCACTAAAATTCCTAAGGACCTACCCTTTCCTGTGGTGGTTCTATTTGAATATGAAATAATCTTCTTTTGTTTCTGTTTTGTAATTGAGGTAAAATATCAAGAAAATGATTTTTAAAAGCTCCTCCCCACTCAAGTTCCAGAAAGCCTATCTACTTAATGAATAGCAATACAAAGGAGGAACTAGGGTTTGATCAGGGATATAATAGCTTCTGGAAGACTGGTTCTTTCATTAAATGAATTATCTGTGTGGCTGTGTTTCTATTGAATCTTTCTTTGCTCTGGAACTTTAATTTTTTTTTTCCTTAGAGGATTAAATAGAGAAATGTCCTGTTAATTGGAGATTAAAATAAGAGTAGGCTTGAATTCACTCTAATTACTTATTTCATACTCTAAGTCTTGTCAGATTTTTTTTTTGAGTTATTAAAGTAAATATGATTGAAAGTGAAAGTCACTCAATCATGTCCAACTCTTTGTGACCCCATGAACTTATATACAGTCCATGGAATTCTCCAGGCAAGAATACTGGAGTGGGTAGCCTTTCCCTTCTTCAGGGAATCTTCCCAACCCAAGGATCAAACCCAGGTCTCCCACATTGCTGGAAGATTCTTTACCAGCTGAGCCACAAGGAAAGCCCAAGAATACTGGAGTGGGTAGCCTATCCCTTCTCCAACAGATCTTCCCAACCCAGGAATTGAACTGGGGCCTCCTGCATTGCAGGCAGATTCTTCATCAACTGAGCTATCAGGGAAACCCTGATTTGAAGATCAAATATGATTCGGTCTTTATAATTCCTAAGTAACACATTATCATTTATTTGTACTCAGAAATTATATTATCACATCTAGGAATTAAGTCTTGATTATTGAATGAAATCATTTTATATTTGCTTCTGATATTTGAACCTTAAAATTAGAGAAGAGTAGCTGAGGGAAATGGAGTTACTTAGTGAATTTGTTAGTCTAATACATATATAATTTCTAATTGATTTTCATGTCTCAAAAGGTGAGAGTTCATTCAGAGATCTGCTCTGGTAGGTAATGAAAGAATTTAAATGCAGAATTATAAACGCTGCCTGGGATAAACCACACTATCATATTATACATCCAGTGGTGACAGCAAGAGTTTAGCCACTCGGCCCCTCGTCACCATAAATAAACACATCAAAATAAAAACAGTACTCTTTCTCTGTAAACGCAGCTTCAGGACAAATGCATTCTCTTCCACAGTGAGCCCCCATCTAAGCCCATTTAGAGTATATTCTCAGGGAGGAGCTGGTTGAATCTAACCTTAATCGGATTCACTGTGAGGAACAGTAAGTGGTATTCACCTTTGTAAGTTACAGTAACACACAAATGACCTAATTCCAGCTTTCCCCCACCCTCCTCTTTTTCTCTCTCATTCCTATTTGAGTAAATATTCAAGAGAAAAACCTGGTTTTTTCCTCCCTCTGGGCTATAAGCATGATGAGTTCTTGTCTAGCTATATGGAGCTTAAAGATTAAGTTGTAGGACACAACTCTGTTGTTTTTTTTTTAAGATTGAAAATCAAAATGGTCTTTTGATTTGCCAAGTGTATTATAGAGCAGAAGAACATCCAAGTCTTAAATCACTGGTTAGATCACTGATGTGCCAAATTGAATCAGGGATGTGGGAAGAGAGACCATGGGGTTGTGATACATTTTTTAAGGCAAAATTTATATGACACACCCACAACTAACATCATACTAAACATTGAAAACGGAAGGCTGTCCCTCTGAGATCAGGAACAAGGATGCACACTCTCACCACACTTATTCAACATGGTATTGAAGAGAATTAGGCAAGAAAAATAAATAAAAAGCATCCAAATTGAAAAGGAAGAACTGTCACTATTTGAAGATGACATGATTTTATATACAGAAAATCCTAATGACCCCACCACAAACTATTAGAAATAATAAACTATTAGAAGTAAAGCCTCAGGGTGCAAAGTCAATACATAAAATTGGATTTTGCATTTCTATACACTAGTAACAAACTAATATTAGTATTATGTGCTGCCAAAGGGCACACTAACAACACACTAGCAGAAAGAGAAATTGAGAAAACAATCCCATTTATAGTCACAACAAAAAGAATAATATCATCTAGCAAGGAAGTGAAAGACTTGTACCCTGAAAACTATAAGACATTACTGAAAGAAATCAAAAGAAGACAAAAAAACCCTGAAAAATATTAGATGCTCATGGATTGGAAGAATTAAAATTGTTAAAATTTACATATCATCTAAAACAATCTACAGGTTAAGTTCAATACCTATCAAAATTTCAACATTTTTCATAGAAATAGAACCAAAACCCCTTAAATGTATTTAGAGCCACAAAAGATCCCAAATAAGCAATCCTGAGAAGAAAAGAGTAAAGCTGGGTTTGATTTTAAATTATACTATAAAATTATACTGCCTGACTTTAAATTATACTATAGAAACATAGTAGTAAAAACAGCATGGTATTGGCAGAAAAATAGACACACAGATCAATGGAACAGAATTGAGAGCCCAGAAAGAAACCTACACACATATGGACAATTAATTTATGGCAAAAGAGCAAAGAACATACAAGGAGAAAGGATAGTCTCTTCAATAAATGTTCTTGGAAAAACCAGACAGCCACATGCAAAAGAATGAAATCATACTAGTCTTAAACCATACACAAATAGAAACTCAAATTGGATTAAAGACTTGATGTAAGACCTGAAACCATACACCTACTAGAAGAAAACACAGGCAGTATTCTCTTTGCAGTTGGTCTTAGTAATGTCTTTCTGGACATGTCTCCTCAGGCAAGGGGAACAAAATCAGCCATGAAACAAATGGGACGACATGAAACTAAGAAGCCTCTTCCCAGCAGAAGGAACCAGTAACAAAATGAAAAGACAGCCTAACAAGTGGGAGAAGATATTTGCATATCGTGTATCAAGTAAGGGGCTAATATCTAAACAAAATACCAAAAACTTCTACAACTCAACAATAAAAAGCCAGACAACCCAATTAAAACACAGGCAGAGGAGCTGAATAGACATTCTCCCAGAGAAGACATGCAGATGGCCAAGAGGCACATGACAATATATTTAATATCACAAATTATCAGGGAAATGCAAATCAAAGCCACAATGAGGTATCACCTCATGGCGATTAGAATGCTGCTGCTAAGTCGCTTCAGTCGTGTCCGACTCTGTGAGACCCCATAGACGGCAGCCCACCAGGCTCCCCCATCCCTGGGATTCTCCAGGCAAGAACACTGCCATTTCCTTCTCCAATGCATGAAAATGAAAAGTGAAAGTGAAGTTGCTCAGTCATGTCCGACTCTAGCGACCCCATGGACTTCAGCCTACCAGGCTCCTCCGTCCATGGGATTTTCCAGGCAACAGTACTGGAGTGGGGTGCCATTGCCTTCTCCAGGCCATTAGAATGGCTATTACCAAAAACACAAGAAATAGCAAGTGTTGGAAAGGCTGTGGAGAAAAGAAGCCCACATATACTGTTGGTGGGAATGTAAACCAGTGCAATCACTTACAGAAAACAATATGAAGATCCTTCAAAAAATTAAGAATAGAACTACCATATGATCCAGTAATTCCACTCCTGGATATTTACTTAAAGAAACAAAAACACTAATTATAAAAGATATATACACCATCACGTTCATTGTACTACTTACAACGGCTAATACATGGAAACAAAGGCCCACTCTGTCTATGGATGGATGGACAAAGAAGGTGTGGTTTATGTACATAACGGAATATCGCTTAGCCATAAAAAGATGCAATCTTCCATTTACTACAACACTGACCCTGAACATATTATGGTAAGTGGAATAAGTCAGATGGAGAAAGACAAATACCATGTATTTTCACTCTTACGTGGAATATAGAACAAAACAAAATAAACGAACAAACCAAAATTTAAAAACCACAAACAAACATACAGGTACAGAGAACAGAGAAGTGGTTATGGAGTGGGTGATGGGAAACTAAACTTTTAGCGGTGAGCACACTGCAGTGTAGACAGAAGTCAAAATATAATGCTGCACATGTGCAATGTATATAATGTTACAAACCAGGATTACCTCAATTAAAAAAAAAAGAGGCTTTTAGTGTTTAAAGCAGTAAAGAGTTCGTGAGAATGGAGGGCTGCTTTTGGTACTTCAGTCATTGTTCGGCAAGTAATCAGTAATTTTTTTTAAATGTGAAGAGGGCCATCAAGGAAAGGGGAACCTCATTCTGATCAAGGATTTCAGTCCTATGACCACACGAAATTGAATTCAATTCCAAGAATTGGCTTGGAAGCAGATTTTACCCCAGAACCTCTAGCTGACAGCTCACCCTGGCTGATTATCTTGGTCTCAGTCTTAACCATAGTAGGAGCGGAAAACTCAGCCATGTTGTGCCAAACACCTAACCAACAGAGTTATGAGCAAATAAATAAGTGTTGTTTTAAATTAAAAAATAAAAATACTGGAGACTGTAGCGTTCTCCAGGACACCTTGTTTATAATTAGAGTGATTCTAGAAAATGCAGGCATGTTCTAAATGTTAAGACGTTTTAAAACGAAGATGGCAATACAATGATTTATGCGATCACAAAATAGAACCAGGGTGATCATGTGACTTACTGTTCAACCTGGGGCACTTCTGAGAGCAAAGAGCGGGGGCACTGCGGGTAGATGGTATTATATTGTGCTTCATTTTATTCCACTTTGTGGATTTTGTCTTGCCTACAAATTGAAGGTTGGAAGTAGCCCTGCATCGAGCAAGTTTATCAGTGCCATTTCTCCAACACCATGTGTTCACCTTGTGTCACTTTTTGGTAATTCTCACACTATTTCACACTTTTTCATTGTTATTATATTTGCTATGTTGATCTGTGATCAGTGATCTTTGATGTTAACTACTGCAAAAAGATTAAGACTCATTGAACGCTGAGATGACAGTTGGCATTTTTAGCAATAAAGTATTTTTTAATTAAGGTACATACATTTTTTATACATAATGCTGTCGCACACTTATAGACTACAGTATATTACAAACATAACTTTTATTGTAACGGGAACCAAAATTTCACGTTCTTCACTTTATTGCCATATTTGCTTTATTGCGGTGGTCTGGAACCGAACCCACAGTATTTTCAAGGTCTGCCTGTATTAATGAGTGCCCTGGGGAAAAGAAGCGTGGGTGGGGACTGCCCCAGCAAGCTTGGACTTAAGATCTCACCCAAGATTAAGTGTTGTGTAGCATTATTGCATTAATTGTAATAGTGACTTTCATAAAACTTACCATTTTAACCATTTTTAAGTCTGTAATTCAGTGGCATTAAGTACGTTCATACTGCTGTGCAATCATCATCGTTCATCTCCAGAATGTTTATCATCTTACAAAACTGAAACTACACCTATTAAACAGCAACTCCTCATTTACCTCTCCTCCCAGCTCCTGGCAACCACTGTTTCTACTTCCTGTTTCTATGAGTTTGACTACTCTGCTGCTGCTGCTGCTGCTAAGTCACTTCAGTCGTATCCGACTCTGTGCAACCCCATAGACGGCAGCCCACCAGGCTCCCCTGTCCCTGGGATTCTCCAGGCAAGAACACTGGAGTGGGTTGCCATTTCCTTCTCCAATGCAGGAAAGGGAAAAGTGAAAGTGAAGTCACTCAGTCGTGTCCGACTCTTAGTGACCCCATGGACTGCAGCCCACCAGGCTCCTCCATCCATGGGATTTTCCAGGCAAGAGTACTGGAGTGGGGTGCCATCGACTACTCTAGGTACCTTATATTAGTGGGATCACACAGTATTTGTCCTTGTGTGACTGCCTTATTTCACTTAGCAAAATATACATTGATGTTGTGGCATATATCAGAGTTGTACTTCTTTTTAAGGCTGAAGAGTATTTTTCTGTGGGTTTCCCTGTGGCTCGGTGGTACAGAATCTGCCTGCCAATGAAGGAGACGCGTGTTCGATTCCTGGGTTGGAAGATCCCCTGGAAGAGGAAATGGCAACCCACTCCAGTATTCTTGCCTGGAGAATCCCACAGACAGGAGTCTGGAGGTCCATGGGGTGGCAATAGAGTTGGACACGGCTGAGCGACTAAACAACACAAGTATTCTTCTGTATGTATATACACATTATGTTAATTCATTCATGTCTAAGTGGATACTTGAGTCGCTTCCACCTTTGGCAGCTGTGAATAATACTGCTATGGACATGGGTGTGCAAATATCTCCACAAGCCCTTGCTTCCAGTTCTTTGGGGTATATATCCACCATATCAATTTTTAAATGAAGTTAAAAATGGAAGGGGAAAAGAACATTATTTCCCATCAGGATTTTTTTCATTATACTTCTCCAGCATCACACTTTGTTGGGCGGAAGTCCAGCACTGTCTCTGCAGAATTCATCAGAGAAAGGAATCTGGGATCATCTAAACAAGCTGCCTGCTGATAAAAGCACCCAGGGTCTCGAAGTCCATCCTCACACAAGGAAGCTAGCTCTTCTGTTACAACTGTCATAATGCGCTGACCACAGATGTTTTTAAGAGAAAAGGCGTGGCATCTAGAATGGAGTCAGGGAACAGCCTCCAGCAGCACAAGAACCAGGGGATCGACAGCATGAGATCAAACAGAACTAGTCCACGTGACCAAAAACATAACACAGGGGACATGAACTTCCTGGAAACAGGCAACAAACCAACAGCCACCTGTTGGCTTGGAAGGTGAGATGAAACGAGACAGGTAGCAGAATGTGGTCCTTCTACATAAAGAGAAAAATATGCTTCCTTTGGCTGTGGAAGTAGGTAATAATGTCAAGTTAGGGGGCTTGAGATGGACATGTACACATTGCTTTATTTAAAATGTATAACCAACAAGGTCTCACTGTATAGCACATGGAATTCTGCTCAATGTTATGTGGCAGCCTGGATGGGAGGGGCGTTTGGGGGTCAAGGGACACATGTAAATGTAAGGCTGCATTCCTTCACTGCTCACCTGAAACCATCACAACATTATTAATCAGCCATGTGCTGTGCTTAGTCGCTCAGTCGTGTCCAACTCTTTGAGACCCCATGGACTGTAGCCCACCAGTGCTCCTCTACCCATGGGGATTCTCCAGCCAAGAATACTAGCCGAGTGGGTAACCTATCCCTACTCCAGGGGATCTTCCCAACCCAGAAATGGAACCAGGATCTCCTGCATTGCAGGCAGATTCTTTACCAGCTGAGCTCCCAGGGAAGCCCTGATTCATCACCTATACCCCAATACAAAATAAGAAAGTTAAAAACAAAAAACAAAACCCGATGCATCTGATCTCAACTTATTAGTCCCTTTACAGAAATTGTTGTTATTTACTCGCTCAGTCATGTCTTGACTCTTTTGAGACCCCATGGACTGTAGCCCGCCAGGCTCCTTTGTCTTGGGGGTTCTCCATATAAGAATCCTGGAGTAGGTTGCCATTTCCTTCTCCAGGGGATCTTCCTGACCCAGGGATCAAACCCGCGTCTCCTGCACTGGCAGGGAGATTCTTTACCATCTGAGCCACCAGGGAAGACCTTTATGGAAATAGAAGCGTTAAAATATGACCCTTCATTTGAAAAATTTTAACTTGGTTTCCATTGGGGGTTTATAGATCTGGACAGTAATACTGACATGTCTGGAACAAACAAGAAATTGCCGCATTTGCTGGGTGGGAATTGCTCCCTCTCTTGAAGTCTCATTGGCAGATACCAGCCTTCTGTGAAGTCAACCAAGAAATCTCATTCATCTGTTATAGCAGACTTGAAGAAACTTAATAAACTTTTGGTGATCAGTAGTAACTGAGCTTCAGAAAATACATCTACAGAAGTTACCTTCCAGCCAGAGATGATAGCTGAGAGCCCAACAGGTGTTAAGGAGCATTGAGAAAAGAGACTCAAAGTGAATATCTCATGGGCACCAAAAATGAACAGCATCCACAAGTCGGCTTGCATTAGACCGCACTTGTATTGCTGAGTACCAAAAAATTATCAGGCAAATCCACACAAAAACCTGCACACACATGTTTATAACGCAAACATCCCAAATTCACAAATAATCCAGAAGTCCTCCAATAGGTGGATGGATAAGCTGTTCATACAGTGCTATACTAGTCATAGTTGCTGCTGTCGTGTTTTTTTTTTTTTTTTTGGCTGCAGCATGCACAACTTCCCTGACCAGGAATCAAACCCACGCTCCTTCCATTGGTGGTGTGGAGTCTTAACCACTGGGCCACCAGGGAAGTCCTGGAATATTATTCCATGATGAAGATATCTATGGAGCTACAGTAAGACATGGAGAAGGAACTTTAAGTGCATAATTGCTAAGTCAATAAACCAGGCTGAAAAGGCTAAATTCTATATATAATCCCAATTTTTTGACATCTGGGAACAACTACAAAGACAGTAAAAAGATCAGGGGTTTTTGGTGGGGAAAAAGAGGTGAATTAAGTGGACACAGAGGGTTTATGGCAGTGAAACTATTCTGCATGGTGTGTGGGTAATTGTGGATACATGACATTTGCATGTGGCAAAACCCACAGTACACAACAATACAAACTGTGAAGTCTACTACCTACTATGGACACTTAATAATGCATCACGATTTGCTCATCAGTTGTAGCCAAAGTTCCACACCAATGCATGCTGTTAATTTTTAAATTACCTAAATATTAAAAGAAATGTATTAATAGGTACTTCATGTGCTAGAGAAATGTAGACAATGTTACCTTCAGTAGGCCAGGAAACGGCATGTCAGGGAACATGGCTCAATTGAGGGAAATTAATAAATGAGAGCATTGCTGTCATTCCAGGCCCAGCTGAAACATTTCACAAGTGGCACTCACCCTAGGCACTGACATTTCACCCAAGCTCTTAGGAGATGAGGAGGATGTACTCAGTGAGACTTCTGAGCAAACTACTTCTTGCCATCCAGTTGAATATGGGTTAAAGAGTAGGACCAGAGCCCAGAGAATCCACTGACAGACAGGCCTGAAACCAGAGAAAAGGCTGCTTTTGAAGCTGTTAAGGCCATTCATCATCAAGGCCCTCCAACCTTCTACCATTAATTTTTCCTCCTGCAGACACTGCCTGGATTCTCCACTCTGGCTTTCCTTTGCAGGAAGCTCTTGAGGCTTTGCATCTAGTTGGCAGAAATGCAGACCTACCTTTTCTTGTTTTGCGAGCCAAGAATGTTATATTCCCACATGACCATGAAAAATTGGGCCAGACAATCTGCCATTCCCTTAAAAAAGCTACACAGACACACGTGCACATTCCTATGTATGCAGGAGATGTTTAAACCTCCAAGTGGAATGTTCAGCCAGATATTTTTAAAGTCATTTATGTTAGGTAATCTGTCTATTTTACTTGTTAAACTTTAGGCCTTTTGAGATGCAGTGGAAGTATGCGCATACAGGAGATGTTTATTCTCATTAAGATGATTATATTTTGGATATGTTGATGGTTTTATGTATAACATACCACTTTAGGATGACAGCAAATGTTCAGAAAGCAGAAGTTACTAGGAATCCCACTGTAAGTGCTGTTAAAAACAGAAAACTGCATTGTAGGCAAGGTACACCCTGTGGACTCAACTGTCAAGTTACAAAGTTTTAACCACATAGTTTGCTGCTCTGAATGATACCCAGGGTTTTGTGTATTATGATTTGTCCATTAAAAAAAAGGAAATTGAAGGATAATGGAATAATTTTTAAAATGAAGGAAAACTATGTATTTCGACACAGAAAATTTTCTTACAGGTAATAGTAATCATTAAAGCATTTATTCAGGTTATTGAATACTTTGTGTATCAATTACTTTAGTTAAAGCTGTGACTACTTTAGTTAGACCTTGGATTTATTTAAACTAGACCACAGTGTGGCAGGGTAGACCCCTGCACTTGCAGAATTAGTACAGGAAGGTTTTAGTCATTCAGAAACATAATTATATAGTTTTCTTTTATTTACACATTGGCTCTCAAGTATTTATAACGGCGTGCATTCTCACTGTGACCCAGAGCTTAAATAAACTTCACTCCACAGCTGACATTTCCCTCGCCTGACCATGCCAGCATCATGGTCTTCCCTCAACATCCTTACATCCTGCACCCATTTCCTTTCAAGTCTTCCTTAGCATCCTGAACCCTTCACTTGAGCAGCACTGAACTGAGGCTTCATGTTGGAAAGATGACCAGTGGCTTCAGAAAGAATATATTCTAGTCCACATACTAACAGTGAGTTCCCGAAGTCCCAGCAAAATGACCATCCTATGGAACTCAACCATAGTTTCTCTCCAGGATGGTGTTTCTCTGAAACCGAGTGATGGAAACAGGTGGCAGGATGACCCGAGACCTTGGTGATGGAGTGTGTCACACGGCAGCCAGGCTGTGATGGGTTGAGAGGAGACTGGAGGACAAGCAGACAGGTGGGATTCATGGACCCCTCTTGAAAAGGAAGGAGGAAGACGAGGGTAAAGCTTGAGAGCAGAGGCAGGGCCTGGCAGGGCTTGCCTTGTGTGTGGCTTTGTGTTTCTGTTTAAGCAGAGGGGGCTCCGTGTGTCTGCTGGCCGAGGAGAGGAGGCCATGGGCAAAAGCCAAAGGCCGGGACAGAAAGAGCGGTGAATGAGGCTGATGTCCCCGTAAAGACGGGATCCATGGAGGAGAGAGGCCAGCCTTGGTGAGGAGTCTGAGGATTCTGAAACAAAAGGGATGCATGAGACTGTGAAGCAAAAAGATGGAAATGGAAGAGGTCTGTCTGCATTTTCTTAGTGAAGTCGGGGCAGAGTTAGCCTGAAAAGGCACTGTTCTGTCAATATCCCTGACTGCCCAGGGAATTAAGATCCTGATGTAAACAATCAAAGTGAAAGCTTTGGTTTCATATCCATTTGCCCCCATCTGACCCTAGTTTTTTCATGCATGAGCTGTTCAATGTCTCATTTTCTAACAGTTTAGGAGGCCATCAAACAAAGACCTGGTGAGGAAAGTACACTACTGCTTGGCCCTTCTAAGGAAAAGCCTACTTTTAAAAACTCAAGTCATTATTGTCCTTTTTGGGCTATTATTTAAAAACTATTTATCAAAAACATTGTATTTCATCTTTATTTTTCAATATTTCACATGTCCATGTCATTGGAATTGTACACCTTGGGGGGCTTCCCAGGTGGCTCAGTGGTAAAGAATCCACTGCAAAGCAGGAACCACAGGAGACGCGGGTTTGATCCCTGGGCCAGGAAGATGCCCTGGAGGAGGAAATGACCACCCATTCCAGTATTCGTGCCTGGAGAATCCCATGGACAGAGGAGCCTGGCAGGCTACAGTCCATGGGGTCGCAGAGCTGGACACCACTGAGTACGAGTGAGTGAGTTCCCGTTCATGACAGACACATCATCGCCTTTCCTGGTAAAATAAGTGTGCATGTCACAAAATAGTGTCTTAGCATGGGCTGGCATGACCAAGTACCACAGACAGGGTGGCTTAAACAATAGAAATATGTTTTCCCACAAGGTTCCAGCTGGTCTGATTTCTGGTGAGAGCTCCCTTCTTGCTGGCTTGCAGACAGCCTCCTTCTCCCTGTGTCATTATCTGACCTTCCTTCTGTGTGCACGTGGAGAGAGACCTCTCTGGTGTCTCTACCCTGCTGGATCAGGACCATACTCTTATGACTTAATTTCATCTTAATTACCCCCTGATAGGCCCCCTCCAAGAAGGCAATGGCACCCCACTCTACTACTCTTGCCTGGAAAATCCCATGGACGGAGGAGCCTGGTAGGCTGCAGTCCATGGGGTCGCTAAGAGTCGGACACGACTGAGCGACTTCACTTTCACTTTTCTCTTTTCATGCACTGGAGAAGGAAATGGCAACCCACTCCAGTATTCTTGCCTGGAGAATCCCAGGGACGATGGAGCCTGGTGGGCTGCCGTCTATGGGGTCGCACAGAGTCGGACACGACTGAAGCGACTTAGCATAGCATAGTATAGCATAGGCCCCCTCCAAATACAGCCACATGGAGAGTCGGAGCTTTAACATGTGAATCCTGCAGGAGACATGGACATTCCGTCCATGAAGATGGCACCCTGGATTCCATTAAGTGCTTACCACCATTACCAAGATATCTTGCCATCAGTGCTTTATGTTAAATCTTCTGTCTTACTTAATTTTTAATTTAGAATCAAATTGTATTTGTTTATTTTTTTAAAGTAAATTATGATGAAACTGTGAAGGGTACAAATGGTATTTATAGTTTTCAATTAGAAATAATAAACAGAGCTTCCTTATAGGCTTACTGCTGAAGAAACCAACATTGTCATAAAATGGAATATGAAAACTGAAAAAACTAAACTTTCCAAAACAGTCTGGTTTATTCTGGGCACAGACTTAATAACTCTTGCTGCTAGGAGAAGTACAATTTACTGCCATAGGAAAGCTGAAAATGTCAAACATATTGTTATAAAATACAATGCAAGCTGCCTGCAAATTAGACGTTTTTTTCTTTTTTTTTTCAACTGGCATATTTCCTCCTTCTGTGCAGCTTTTATAGCTGTGGCCCTCGCTTTGAATTGAATGCTTCAGCGTGTGATGTAAACATTCAAACCCCGTCACGCACTGGCTGGTTTTCAGAGGTGAGGGCTGCTGCACACAACAGAGGGCATTGCAAGGTCTGAGCTATTAAGAAGGAGCTCAGTAGAAATGAGACAGAACTAGCACTGACATGAACACACAGCCAGGAGCTGAGGTCAGCGAGCTCTGGGTAAAAAAAAACGAAGTTTGACAATCAGAGGACCGGCGCCCAAGGACTGAGCAGGAGGCAGTAAGCCTTTCTTAGCCCCCAGATCGTAACACAGAACCAACACAGTACAGATGTCATCAAACTGGTTCATCTAAAACACATGCCTCTAATGACCCAAATGTTTTTTTCTTCCTGTTTTAGGTAGGCTTCCAACAGGTTTAGTTGTTTGATCTCTCTTAAACGCCAAGCCAATGAAGAGCAGCAAATTAGAAAGGAGGAGAGAGAGAGTGAAAAGTGCCCACAGCAGTGCAGGGCAGAGAAACAGTCAAGATGCCACTCAGCATAAATGCAGAGGTTCTGTTAGCATTGCTGGATGCTGGAGGGCACTGCTGCTCTACTATGAACCTGAAAGGGAAAGTCGATCAGTCATCTCCGGCTCTCTGCGACCCCATGGACTGTATAGTCCATGGAATTCTCCAGGCCAGAATACTGGAGTGGGTAGCCTTTCTCTTCCCCAGGGGAATCTTCCCAACCCAGGGATCGAACCCAGATCTCCCGCATTGCAGGCGGATTCTTTACCAGTTAAGCCACAAGGGAAGCCCAAGAATTCTGGAGTGGGTAGCCTATCTCTTCTCCAGAGGATCTTCCCGACCCAGGAATCAAACCAAGGTCTCCTGCACTGCAGGCGGATTCTTTACAAATGCATCATGTAGTCTCTTTAGAAAGATATAATGGAATTCCCTGGTGGTCCAGTGGCTAGGACTCCATGCTTTCACTGCTGAGGGCATGGGCTCAATCCCTGGTCAGGGAACTAAATTGTGGGGAAGCTGTGGGGAATGGCCAAAAAGAAAAAAAACATAAAAAGTATGTGGCATATTAGAAATATTTCCCCAGAAGTGATTAAATAAACAATATCTTGGTAACAAAAAGGATCAACCTCAGATACTTCTAATGTTCAACTATATGACCCAGGTTTTGTTTTTTTTTTTTATTAAAATTGGTCTAAATTTTGAGTTCAGTTCAGTTCAGTTTCTCAGTTGTGTCCGACTCTTTGAGACCTCATGGACTGCAGCATGCCAGGCTTCCCTTGTCCATCACCAACTCCCAGAGCTTACTCAAACTCATGTCCATCAAGTCGGTGATGCTATCCAACCATCTCATCCTCTGTCGTCCCCTTCTCCTCCTGCCTTCAATCTTTCCCAGCATCAGGGTCTTTTCCAGTGAGTCAGTTCTTTGCATCAGGTAGCCAAAGTATTGGAGCTTCTGCATCAGTCCTTCCAATGAATATTCAGGACTGAATTCCTTTAGGATGGACTGGTTGGATCTCCTTGCAGTCCAAGGGACTCTCAAGAGTCTTTTCCATCACCACAGTTCAAAAGTATCAGTTCTTCGGCGCTCAGCTTTCTTTATAATCCAATGCTCACATCCATACATGACTACTGGAAAAACCATACCTTTGACTAGATAGACCTTTGTTGGCAAAGTAATGTCTCTGCTTTTTAATACGCTGTCTCAGTTGGTCATAGCTATTCTTTCAAGGTGCAAGAGTCGTTTATTTTCATGGCTCAGTCACCATCTGCAGTGATTTTGGAGCCCAAGAAAATACTGTCACTGTTTCCATTGTTTCCCCATCTATTTGCCATGAAGTGATGGGACCAGATGCCATGGTCTTAGTTTTTTGAATGTTGAATTTTAAGCCAGTTTTTTTCACTCTTCTTTTTCACTTTGATCAAGAGACTCTAGTTCCTCTTTACTTTTGGCCGTAAGAGTGGTGTCATCTGCATATCTGAGGTTATTGATATTCCTCCTGGCAATCTTGATTCCAGCTTGTGCTTCATCCAGTCGGGCATTTTACATGATGCATATAAGTTAAAAAAGCAGGGTGACAATATACAGCCTTGAAGTACACCTTTCCCAATTTGGAACCAATCTGTTGTTCCATGTCCAGTTCTAACTGTTGCTTCTTGACCTGCATACAGATTTCTCAGAAGGCACGTAAGGTGGTCTGGTATTCTCATCTCTTTGAGAATTTTCCACAGTTTGTTGTGATCCACACAGTCAAAGGCTTTGACGTAGAAAATAAAGCAGAAGTAGATGTTTTTCTGGAACTCTCTCTCTTTTTTGATGACCCCTGGCAATTTGATCTCTGGTTCCTCTGCCTTTCTAAATCCAGCTTGAACATCTGGAAGTTCTCGTTTCACATACTGTTGAAGCCTCACTCAGAGAATTTTGAGCATTACTTGGCTAGTGTGTGAGATGAGTGTAATTGTGCAGTAGTTTGAACATTCTTTGGCATTGCCTTTCTTTGGGATTGGAATGAAAACAGACCTTTTCCAGTCCTGGGGCCACTGCTTAGTTTTCCAAGTTTTCTGGCATATTGAGTGCAGCGCCTTCACAGCATCATGTTTTAGGACTTGAAATAGCTCAGCTGGAATTCCATCACCTCCACTAGCATTGTTTGTAGTGATGCTTCCTAAGGCCCACTTAACTTCAGACTCCAGGATGTCTGGCTCTAGGTGAGTGATGACAGCATTGTGGTTATCTGGGTCATTAAGATCTTTTTTGTATACTTCTTCTGTGTATTCTTACCACCTTTTCTTAATATCTTCTGCTTCTGTTTGGAGTTCAGTACCTGTCTATTTAGCACAGGACTTCGCAGACCAGTACAGGAGCTGGCTGGCACATGCTCATACCACCACCCTCCCAGAGGAGGAGCAAGACAGACGCAGGAGATCAGAGAGGCTAGGCTTCTAGAAACAGGTCCCGTTGGAGGTGGGCAGAGCCTGTGTGCCCTGGAGTTGGCCCAAGGGGAGGTGCATGGCAGGGGAGGGGAAGCTGACCACCTCACTTCCCCAGCTCAGAGGAGCAAAAAATAGAGGTTACGATATTACTTGTTCACCTTTTTCAGTGTCCCTTTCAAGTTTTACATTATGTGATTATAATTCAAAGGTATTTTAGGATCAGGTAGCATAACACCACTGGCTAATTCTTCTGAGTTATGGGAAGTATAAGTGACAAGATTCTAGGTAGCACGAAAATTAATTTTTTCACAGTCCACAGAAGAATTGGGTTGATAAGCAGAAATGTTCTATGGATTTCGTGTGCAAATTCTGTTTAACTCTAGGGCACAAGGTAAATCACTTCCTATATTTGTTTTCTCTCTGAAATAATCATCTAAAGGTATGCCCAGGGCCCCAAAATCTTGTCAGTTAAATTAAATACTAATGTGTTAGGCAAAAGCCAACAAGGGTGGTGCAAAACGCCATCCGAGACTTTAGGAAAACATATTCCATGATGGCACAGACAGCAGCAGAGCGAAAACTTAGGAATTCAGGGCTTCAAAACCATGTTGTTAACTCCTGCTCCATCTTAGCACTTCCACACACAGACAGACCCTCCGCAGACCTCAGGAAGTCAGAGGGACAATGGTAAACATTTGCTTACCCCAGTGGCTCTTCCTGTGGAGTTGACATGAAAATGACTTCCTCTGTTGGCATGTGACCAATTCAAGCTCTCTCCCTTTAGATTATTTTGAACATTTTTCCCCTACTGAGCTAAACCTTCCTAATTAAAGCCACTCTTTAACACTCATAATTTCTAGGGAAGGCAAATTCTCCTGAATTTTCCATGTTTCTTGTTAAGAATGAAAGCTGTCCCTCCCACAGTAGAATTACAATCACTAATCAACTTAGAAAGCCAGACCAATGCTGAACACATTTTTAGAACACTGTCTTTCTAAAATAGAAAGTAGTGAATGTCCATATGAACGCAATAACTGGGAGTACGCTATTAGCAAATGATGAATTTCTATTAAAGCACTGTTGCAAGTTTTACCATTGTCACTACCATTGTCAGGCTGAATGACCTTGTGATACATTTTCTAAAAAGAGATACCACCATAGATGAATTTCCGTTTTAAAGGAAATGCTACCCAGATCATAAAGACACTCATGCTAAGGGACTATACAGGTCTGCAGAATTATGTGCCTTTCCTGGGATGTGGCCTGTTTTATAAAGATGAGGTCAGAAGGGGAACAAAGTGGGCAGAGATTCCTGATTTCTATTCCTTTCATCTAGAAAGCCATGGGCTTCTTCTTTGGAATTGCCAGAAAAGAAGAATTTTCCTTCTTGAACAAACACTGATCCTTTAGCAATTTCTTATGTATTTGTCATAAAGAGCTACTGCAGCGCTCTTAATTACTAGAATCTCCTCATGCTCTCTGAGATCTGGGTGTTTATGGCATGCAGTCAGAGTGAGAGGAATCCTGTCAGGGAATCAGTCACCAGGAACCCGGGTGATGTTCTGATGTGAGACCTGGAGTCCCTATTGCCGGGATGTTCTGTCGCCCCCTCTGGGAGGGATCAACCCTCAGGGTGAGGAGCCGAGGCAGCCCAGAGGGTTCAGCTCTGAGTCGCTCACGGGAGGCACCAGCAAGACACCCCCACCTCTCCACAGGTATTTTCCAATCCAACAATGTCAGCTAATTACGAGAAGAGCCAAGCCGTGATGAACAGACGACATGCCCTGTATTAACTACTCTGGCCTGGCCTGAGCAGCGTCACAGAGAGATGCAACCGACCTGCCGTCCTTCAGAAGCCGTCGAAGAGGCATCTCTTCCTCAGACACCTGCGAGAGCCGGAGTCCCTCCCATCACGGTTACACCCAGGCTTCCACCCTGGGATGGGACAGAGCTGCCTGCTTCTGTGTTCACATGGCTTGTGAGTCCACTGTCCTGTTTTGTGTTACTTATATATATAAACACATACACATATGTATACACATGTGTGTATATACACAATATGTATATGTACGTGTGTGTGTGTATATGTTTGGTTGCGGGGGGGAGAGAGAGAGAGAATTATTTGAGATCCCAGGCTCCCTCACTGGTAGTGAGCCCCCCTGATGATCACTACAACACTACTCGGTTTTCTTCCAGGAATGAAAACTATGTTTTCTTACTCATATACATTTTGTACACATACACATTGTATTTCACCTCTGTGAACAAAAATGTAGAAACAATCTTCTCTGGGTCTCTGTGACTTCATCTTAGATATAAAACAACAACAACAGGCAAATTTACTCTGTTCACTTTTGTAGACATGTGCTGTCGTTAACGGAGAAGGCAATGGCACCCCACTCCAGTACTCTTGCCTGGAAAATCCCATGGACGGAGGAGCCTGGTGGGCTGCAGTCCATGGGGTCGCTAAAGAGTCAAGACACGACTGAGCGACTTCACTTTCACTTTTCACTTTCATGTATTGGAGAAGGAAATGGCAACCCACTCCAGTGTTCTTGCCTGGAGAATCCCAGGGACGGGGGAGCCTAGTGGGCTGCCGTCTATGGGGTCGCACAGAGTCGGACACGACTGAAGCAACTTAGCAGCAGCAGCAGCAGCTGTCCTTAAACAGACCAGTCTGTTCTTTCCCTGTCCTTGAACTTTTGACTCCGTGATGTCTTTTACATAAGCCTGTTTTTCCTCTGTTCTGTTTCTAAAGTAGCATTAGACCAACTTTTTTTTTTTGTATGTTTGGTAGAATTTCCTTTTTTTTTTTTTTAATTTTATTTTTAAACTTTACATAATTGTATTAGTTTTGCCAAATATCAAAATGAATCCATCACAGGTATACATGTGCTCCCCATCCTGAACCCTCCTCCCTCCTCCCTCCCCATACCATCCCTCTGGGTCGTCCCAGTGCACTAGCCCTAAGCATCCAGTATCGTGCATTGAACCTGGACTGGCATCTCATTTCATACATGATATTTTACATGTTTCAATGCCATTCTCCCAAATCTTCCCACCCTCTCCCTCTCCCACAGAGTCCATAAGACTGTTCCATACATCAGTGTCTCTTTTGCTGTCTCGTACACAGGGTTATTGTTATCATCTTTCTAAATTCCATATATATGCGTTAGTATACTGTATTGGTGTTTTTCCTTCTGGCTTACTTCACTCTGTATAATAGGCTTCAGTTTCATCCACCTCATTAGAACTGATTCAAATGTATTCTTTTTAATGGCTGAGTAATACTCCATTGTGTATATGTACCACAGCTTTCTTATCCATTCATCTGCTGATGGACATCTAGGTTGCTTCCATGTCCTGGCTATTATAAACAGTGCTGCGATGAACATTGGGGTACACGTGTCTCTTTCCCTTCTGGTTTCCTCAGCGTGTATGCCCAGCAGTGGGGTTGCTGGATCATAAGGCAGTTCTACTTCCAGTTTTTTAAGGAATCTCCACACTGTTCTCCATAGTGGCTGTACTAGTTTGCACTCCCACCAACAGTGTAAGAGGGTTCCCTTTTCTCCACACCCTCTCCAACATTTATTATTTGTAGACTTTTGGATCGCAGCCATTCTGACTGGTGTGAAATGGTACCTCATAGTGGTCTTGATTTGCATTTCTCTGATAATGAGTGATGTTGAGCATCTTTTCATGTGTTTGTTAGCCATCTGTATGTCTTCTTTGGAGAAATGTCTATTTAGATCTTTGGCCCATTTTTTGATTGGGTCATTTATTTTTCTGGAGTTGAGCTGTAGGAGTTGCTTATATATTTTTGAGATTAGTTGTTTGTCAGTTGCTTCATTTGCTATTATTTTCTCCCATTCTGAAGGCTGTCTTTTCACCTTGCTGATAGTTTCCTTTGATGTGCAGAAGCTTTTAAGGTTAATTAGGTCCCATTTGTTTATTTTTGCTTTTATTTCCGATATTCTGGGAGGTGGGTCATAGAGGATCCTGCTGTGATGTATGTTGCACTGTTCTTTGTCACACAGAACCGTAAAGAGAGAATGGTTATGGCAGTTGCACACTACTCTGTATTGTAGCATTATTCCAGTTCCTTCTGTGGGCCATTATTCCAGTCCACTGCATGGACGATTTTCCAGTTCCATTCATGGACCATTATCCCGGTTCATTCTGTGGACCATTTTCCAGTTCCTTCTGTGGATCATTATTCTGGTTCATTCTCATGGCTCCATGGATGCAGGGTTCCCTCCCGTGAGCCTGTGTCCTTGCTCAGAGTCAGGCTGGTGCGTTGTGGGCTGTCTGATCCGTTTAAATGTCAGGGAAAAAGAAGAGCTGGCTGCTCTGACCTGGTCTCTGTTGAGCTTTTGCAATGTATTCCGAGTGTCAGATGTTTCATGCAGCTTTCAGTATTAACACTGCTCTGCAGATTAGGGTCTTAAAGATACCCAGACAAGTTTAAAACGTATGAGCTACAGAAATTTAGAATTTCATCTGGACCTGGAAATAGGAATTGGCACCAAAGCTTTTTATTCGACTGTCAGTCACTTCACACTTTGCCAGGCTCCATCTATGGAAAGGATACGCCTGAGGACAGTGATGAGAAGAAATTCAAGTCTGGGATAGAGTCTCAAGGCTTGAAAGTTCTCTTGTGCTCTTGGGATGGTAAAGCACTCTTCTATCTGAAGCATCAAGAGTCTAAAATGAAGGAAGGCACTTTACAAATGATCTATACATTTTTATATCAAAGATGAAGTCACAGATACCCAGAGGGGCTAAGCGACGTGCCAAGTGACTCGTCACAGCAGTGACGACGTGAGCCTATGTGGTCACCAATACAGTTATTTTTTCATCACATCAAAATTCCCCGAGTTCTCCTTTTGAAGTCTTTTATTTGTGAAGTGTAACTACTGGTGTTTCAGTTTTCAAACTGTATTTTATCGACTGAATGAATGTAAAGGAAGAGCACCCTCGTGCGTCTCCTCTGCTCTCACACCGCTTCACTGTGGGTCCCCAGACGTGGAGCCTTCCCACACATCAGGCACCTCTGCTACACCAGATGGGTATCCTACAATTTAACTCAATCCTGACACCACCCACCTGAGCCAGACTCGGACACACAAGATAGGGCTCAGTCCCACAAGACGGCCACACTCCTTCCCACCACACACACTTCAGATGCCACTGGCAAGTCAGGTTGTCCTCTGTGCTCTGACCACTGGTTATCAATTGGTGGTTCCCATGACCCCTTACTCAGATTAATTTGTTGGAGTGGCTCACAGAACTCAGGACAACATTTTACTTACTGGGTGACCAGCTTGTCTCTCAAAAGGCGTAACTCAGGAAGAGCCAGATGGACGGCATGCACAGGGCGGGATCTGGACCTTTCAAGGCCCCAAGCTTCTGCCCTTGGAGCTTAGAGCGTGACACCCTCCTGACACGTGGACGGGTTTCTGTCCACCAACACGGAAGCTCTCCAAATCCTATCCTTTGGAGTCCTTACGGAGGAGTGATTGATTAAATCCTTGGCCCTTGGTGTCTGAACTCTCTGGAGGGCTGAGGCGTAGGCCGCTAGGTCCAACTCTCTAATCACATGGTCCCCCAGGCAACCAGCATCATCCTTAGGGACTTTCCAAAGGTCACCTCATTAACGGAAACTCTGGTGTGGTTGAAAGGGGCTTGTTATTTATTAATAACAAAAGACTCCCATTTCACCTTTATGCTCTGGAACTGTTTCAGGAACTGAGAAAAAAACACATAACAAAAGATGCCTCTAAGGCTTTCATACAGGACATTATAAGGGTTTAGAAGCTCTGGGCAAGAAACAGTGGTGAATACATATTTCTTAGTATAAATCACAATATCACCTCGACTGACTACTTATGGATAACATGCCCCAAAAGCACAAGAAAAATATGGAGAAACCCCCACTGAGTGAAATCATTAAACAAGAGAATGGGGGGGAGGACATAAAATGGATACTGCTACAATTTCAGAAAGAGGTTTGCAAATTCCAGCTACTTATTTTCCCCCTGGAGATATCTGCATGTATATTTATATATTACAAGCACATTTTCATGACTAGAATTATTCCGGTTTTTTATATTCAAATTAAATATTTCCTGTTCATTTATTCAATGAAGACGATATGGGTGCCTGCTCTGTGCCTGCATTCACAGGGTGTATAGCTCAGTGAACCAAAAACAGCTGATTTCATGGTGCTTACAAACTAGTTAAAGCAGATAGGCAATACGCAACTGTAGCAGGTTGTTGAAATGGAACACACTCTCTTGTTTTCATTTCTTGCACAGAAGTGCAGGAATACAGTAATATTGGTCAATATGCTGTCAGGAAAACAGAAACCTCACCAGTTACGTTAACAGAGAGAATTTAATGCAAGGAGATGGTTAAACAGACATTAGAGGATCAAAAGTCATAGGGGCAGGACGGTAAAAGCAACTGAATTGCCACCCTGCATTGGTGGAATCAAGAAAAGAGAGTGGGCTTTTCAAAACCTGGAGGGTTAGAGGAGGGGCCCCTAGAGCAGCAACCAGACGCCGGGGACTAGAGAGGGTCTATGGAGGTAGGACCCAGAGTCTGGGAAGCTGGCACTGGCCAGCTAGTGCTGTTTCCTCAAGAGCCCAGACAGGGGGCCCTGAGGGTCTGGGAGCAGATCTCCTGGCCTGGGCGCTGCCTGGCATGGAGGGGTCTCTCAGGGGTAGGCAAAGGGCTGAGGTTTGGAGAGCGCAAAAGAGCTAGGGACTGACTGCTCCCAGAAACAAATGGTCTGCCAGGGCACAGGGCTGTTGCCAGGTGACACTCACAGGAACAGGAAGCAACCTGAAAGAGGCTGGTCCCCCTCCTTCCTCTCACCTCCAGGACTCGCTTTGGTGCAGTGTATCCTGGGTACAAAGCCACTTGGCAAGGAAGAAGTATTGTCTGCAGAGCCCTCACGCCCACAACACAGCTTGTGGAGAAGGGGGTGCAAGGCCCACAACTTCACAACAGGCATGGTCCCAAAGACCTGAGGGGGCAGTTAGCCTCATGGGCTGAAGCTACTTGCTACAATACCCAAGCAGGTCATGCAGGAGGACGGGCAGAAGTCCATTAACACTTCCCATTTTAACCATTTTTAAGTGTAGAGACAGTGGCCTAAGTGCCTTCACATTCTTGTGCAACCAACTTCGAGATTTTCCTCTTCCTAAGCTGAAACTCCCTCTCCATGAAACTGTAACTCCCCCTCTCGCTCTCCCAAATCCCCCAGGCCCCATCTCGACCCCCACTCCAGTCTCTGTCTCTATGAATCTGACTACTCTAGAAAGCTCACAGAAGTGGATCACCCAGTATTTGTCCTTCTGTGTCTGGCTTATATCACTTGACATAACGTTTTCAAGCTTCATTCATGGTGCAGCACATGTCAGAATTTCCATTCCTTTTTAAGGCTGAATACTATGAAATTTATGCTTCCCAGGTGGTGCTAGCAGTAAAGAACCCACCTGCCAATGCAGGAGATGCAAGAGACACAGGTTTGATCCCTGGGTCGGGAAGATCCCCTGGAGAAGGACATGGTAACCCACTCCAGTATTTATGCCTGGAGAATCCCATGGACAGAGGAGCCTGGAAGGTTACAGTCCAAAGGGTTGCAAACAGCTGGACATGATTGAAGTGATTTAGCACAATATGAAATTTGGTTTTATGACCCTTAGGGCAACATCCATGCTGAAGGACCTGGACACTGGGGAGACGACTGATTTAGAGATATTGTTTTTGATATCCACTTCCCTGCTCTCTCCCTCTCTCTCTCTTTCACATACACACACACACACGCACACACACACACACACCACAGCATCCTGAGGAAGAGAGGGAAATGTCTGTCTCATCCCCAACAGCAGGGTCCCTAGAGAAACTGACCAGGGATGGTGAAGCGTTCTGGGGTAGCAGCTGGGCACATTTATCATCCTGGGCTTAAAAGGGAAAGGGATAAATACTAGTAGAACAAAATAATGCCATTGCAGCAACAGGGCTGGACCTAGAGATTGTCATATTGAGGGAAGTAAGCCAGACAGGGAAAGACAAATATCATATGATATCTCTTAGATGTGGAATCTTAAAAAAAAAATGGTATAAATGAATTTATTTACAAAACGGAAATAGTAACAGACGTAGGAAATAAACTTATGGTTACCCAGGGGGAAAGGCAGGAAAGGATAAATTGGGAGATTAAGATTGACATATACACACTGCTGCTGCTGCTGCTGCTAAGTCGCTTCAGTCGTGTCCGACTCTGTGCGACCCCATGACCCCATAGACGGCAGCCCACCAGGCTCCCCCATCCTTGGGATTCTCCAGGCAAGAACACTGGAGTGGGTTGCCATTTCCTTCTCCAATGCATGAAAGTGAAAAGTGAAAGTGAAGTCGCTCAGTCGTGTCCGACTCTTAGCGACCCCATGGACTGCAACCTACCAGGCTCCTCTGTCCATGGGATTTTCCAGGCAAGAGTACCGGAGTGGGGTGCCATTGCCTTCTCTGATATACACACTACTATATATAAAATAGATATCTTATAAGAACCTAATGTACAGCACAAGGAACTCTACTCAATACTCTATTAATGACATATGGGAAAAGAATCTGAAAAAGAGTGGATATACGTGTATGCATAACTGATTCACTTCGCTATACATCTGAAACTAACACAACATTGTAAATCAACTATATTCCAATAAAAATTTTAAAAAGACTAGTTACTTAATGAGAACTTTAATCTCAGGAGAGAGCAGCCCATGGAAGTTGTGGCCTTCAGGAGAGAAACAAAGCCATTGTTAAAACCCAGGCCCTTGTTGATATATGGCAAAACCAATACAATATTGTAAAGTTAAAAAAAAAACAAAAAACAAAAAAAAAACCCAGGCCCTTGTGGGAGGCAGTTGACATGATGTAATAAATAACTCCACCTCTGTCTCCTCCCAAATCCTGCTTCTGCCCTTCACTGACTAAACCCAGCTGGAAGCCTGAGGGCAAAGAAGAGCCCCCTGGAGGTAGTGCTAGGAGATGGTGCTGCTAACGGAATTGTGGAAGGCAAAGAAAAAAAATGTGAAAGTGTTACTCCCTCAGTCGTGTAATGGACTGTAGACTGCCAGGCTCCTCTGTCCACAGAATTCTTCAGGCAAGAATACTGGAGTGGGAGGCCATTCCCTTCTCCAGGAGATCTTCCTGATCCAGGGATCGAACCAGGCTCTCCTGCATTGCAGGCATATTCTTTACCATCTGAGCCACCAGGGAAGCCCCAGCCCCCTTCTAATGCGCCTCCATTTGCTGCCCCCTCCATGATGAAAAGTGGCCCCAGACAATCAACCTACCACCAGGCAAATGTGTGGTTCCCTTGGTGCTCTGTACCCCCTCCTGGGCTGAGGGTTTAGGACCTCTGCTGATTGACTGAGCACTTGGTTGTGGGGGTAACAGGGTCAGCCTGGAAGAAGCACCATATTATTGAGTGCACGCACACAAACACACATATATATAGCCTCCATCCTTGCCAACATGGCAGCCCAAGAGGTTCGTGCTCCCAAGGAGTCAAGGCTCTGGAGTCATGAAGGAGGGGGTAGCCTGGCCATCTTATATTCTTCAGTCAAAAATATTCGGCCACGGCGGGACTTCCCTTGTGGTCCAGTGGTTAAAAATCTGCCCTGCAACCCAGGGGACGTGGGTTCGATCCCTGGTCAGGGAACTAAGAGCCCACATGCCATGTGGCAACTAAGTCAGAGAGCCACAACTGGAGAGAAGCCCGCCTACCACAGCAAAGATCCTGCATGCCCCAACTAAGACCTGATGCAGCCAAAATAAATAATAAAAAATCAAACAAGATATCCTCATGTAGTGAGCCCTTCTGAGAAGCCTATCCATAGCATTCTTCCCTGAACTGTGTTTCTCTGTTAGCAATCCAGTAACCACTCTCTGCATGCAGCAGCCATCTCACCAGACCTTAGCTGACCTCTGGCCAAGCAATGTGTGGCACCTCCATTCTGTCTGGGCCACTACTGAGTCCAGACTCTGATGTACCTGATGGGCAGGCTCCTAGGAGCCCCTTGCTTTGGTCAGGTTGGCAGAACATCTGGTAAGGGCACCTGTCATAAATAAACCTGGGGCAATCTAAAATTATATTTCTCCTTTTGCCAGTCCCCCTCTGAACCCATGTGTGTGGACATTTACCCCAGCATTCTCTGCTTTCTAGCTTCAGCTGTCTGTAATTCTCCCGGGGTGCAAGCCTTCGGGGCTTGCCTTTGTCTCCCTGGACCATGCAGGAAAGTGGCCGGTACAGAGCTGGAGACAGTGAGAGGTGGAGGTATTTTGTAGGTGTGGAGGGGGTGAACTGAGTCCCTCTTGCAAGAAACCCACTGTGGGGGTGGGGAACTGTAGGGTCCACAAGGAAGTAAGGAGGTGCTGCACCCATTAATTCTCAGTCCTGTTCTCAGGGTCCCAATCTCTCCTCCCAAGAAATGTCCTAACTTTCTCATAAAATACTCAGTGACTCTGCAAATTCACCTAATTTGGTAACCCACAAACTCTAACTTGGAGTTTAATTTTCAGCTACAGCTTCAAGACATAAGAGAATCAGGCTTGGGTTAAGAATAATGCGATCTCCATTTGTTTCACTCCTTCGGAAGCTCTGCAAACATCTTACGGCCCTTCCAGAATTCCTCATGGCCTGCTGTACTGTTCTTGGGAACGGCACTGTTGGGTCACCACAGCCTTGCCTCTCTCAACACCTAATTCCTATGACCACGTGGGGGTTGATAGGTTTAGCCTTTTGCTACTGTAAGCCATTAGCTGCCAGATTCCTTTTGAAAACATTAACGATGCTTTTCAGAATGGTCATATTTCTCTGAATAGACTGGACTGTAACAACTACTGATACTTTAAAAATTCGTCAAAGTTTTTGATTGCAAGCAACAGAAGTTAAGTCTAGATATCTTCAATAAGAAAGAAAAATTTCTGGAATACACTAGGGACTGCACAGAATCAAGAGTCTAGGTTGGAATATGGGCACAAACCAAGGCTGTGAGAAAGACGGGCCAAGCTCCCACTGGAGGCTCCAAGGAGGTGCCTCCTCCAGCTGCTGGTGGCTCCAGGGGCTCCTCTGCTTAGAAGCATAGCTCCAGCCTCTGTCTCTGTCTTTAGTGGCCTTCTCCTTTTCCATCTCCCATAAGAATGCTTGTTATTAGATTTAAGGCCCACCTGGATCCAGGAGGATCTCATGTCAAGATCTTTGTGACTTAATCACATCTGCAAAAGGCTTTTTCTAAAAGAGGTCACATTTAAAAATTCAAGAGGTTAGCATATGGACATATTGTCACCCTGTTTATTTAACTTCTATGCAGAGTACATCATGTAAAATGCCCGGCTGGATGAAGCACAAACTGGAATCAAGATTGTTGGGAGAAATACCTGCAGATGACACCACCCTTATGGCAGAAAGTGAAGAAGAACAAAAGAGTCTCTTGATGAAAGTGAAAGAGGAGAGTGAAAAAGTTGGCTTAAAACTCAACATTCAAAAAACTAAGATCATGGCATCCAGTCCCATCACTTCATGGTAAATAGATGGGAAAACAATGGAAACAGTGACAGACTTATTTTCGTGGGCTCCAAAATCACTGCAGATGGTGACTTCCAAGGAACAAGATACTTGCTCCTTGGAAGAAAAGCTATGACCAACCTAGACAGTATGCAGAGACACTACTTTGCTGACACAGGTCCCTCTAGTCGAAGCTATGATTTTTCCAGTAGTCATGTATGGATGTGAGGGTTGGACTATAAAGAAAGCTGAGTGCCAAAGAACTGATGCTTTTGAACTGTGGTGTTGGAAAAGCCTCTTGAGAGTCCCTTGGACTGCAAGGAGATCCAACCAGTCCATCCTAAAGGAAATCAGTCCTGAATATTCATTGGAAGGAATGATGCTGAAGCTGAAACTCCAATACTTTGGCCACCTGATGAGAAGAACTGACTCACTGGAAAAGACCCTGATGTGGGGAAAGATTGAAGGTGGGAGGAGAAGGGAAGACAGATGGTGAGATGGCTGGATGGCATCACCGACTCAATGGACATGAGTTTGAATAAGCTCTGGGAGCTGGTGAAAGACAGGGAAGCCTGGTATGCTGCAGTCCATGAGGTCACCAAGAGTCAGACATGATGGAGCGACTGAACTGATTTCTTTTGGGGGGCGATGGGGAGCAACATTCCACCCTCTATGCTATCTGTTAGGAACTGATCTGCGTTTTCCCAGATTCACATGTTGAAGTCCTAACCCTCAGGACTTCAGAATGTGACTGTGTTTTGGATGCAGTCTTTAAAGACGTAGTTAAGTTAAAATGAATTTATTAGGGTGAGCTCTAACCCAGGGGGCTTCCCAGATGACACAAGTGGTAAAGAACCCGCCTGCCAATGCAGGAGACTTAAGAGATGCAGGTTCCATCTCTGGATTGGGAAGATCCCCTGGAGAAGGCCACTGCAACCCACTCCAGTATTCTTGCCTGGAGAATTCCACGGACAGAGGAGCCTGGCGGACACAGTCCATAGGGTCGCCAAGACTTGGACACACCTGAAGCGACTGAGCACACACGCAGTAATCCAGTAGGGCTGGTGTCCCTGTAAGAAGAGAAAATTAACCCGTCGAAGTGTAGAGGAAGATGACATAAAGACACAGGGAGAAGACGACCATCTCCAAGTCAAGAGGAAAGGCCTGGACAGAGTCTTCTTTTACAGCCCTCAGAATGAGCCAACCCTGCTGATGCTTTGACTTTGAACTTCTAGCCTACAGAACTGTCAGAAAATAGATTCCTGTTGTTTACCACATGTCTGTGGTACTTTGTTTATTTTTTTAATTGGAGTATAATTGCTTTTCAATGTCCTGTTAGTTCCTGCTGTACAAGAAAGTGAATCCGCTACGCACATATATATATATATGTACATATGTCCCCTCCTTCTTGGACCTCCCTCCAACCTGCCCCATCGCAGCCCTCTAGGTCATCACCGAGCACTGAGCTGAGCTCCCTGTGTTATCCAGCAGCTTCCCACTAGCCATCTGTTTCACCACGGTCGTGTATATACGTCAGTCCTAATCTCCTGATTCATCCCACCTCTCCTTCCCCTGCTGTGTCCACAGGTCTGTTCTGGATGGCTGTGTCTCTGTTCCTGCCCTAGAAACAGATTCATCTGCACTGTTTTTCTGGATTCCATGCACATGCATTAATATACAACATTTGTTTTCCTGCCTTACTTCACTCAGTATGACAGAGGCTCTGGTACTCTGTTATGGCGGCCCTAACACACTAACACACCATCCCACCAGGAGTCGGGGCAGGAAACTCTGCCCGCTTCAGCATCTGTGCAGAAGGGCAAGGCCCCCATTCACCAGAACCACACGCTAGCGGTCGCCCCTAATCACAAACACAGCTGGGTGTGAGGCAGCCCAGAGCAAGGAGACAATGGCCACCAAAACGCTAGTGCTGCAAGCTTCTGTATAATACAGGGTAGACACACAGCGGGCAGAAGGCAGTGAATCTAGCCGGGGACAGGAAAGGCTTCATAGAGAAAACAACCCAAGCTGAACCTTCGAAGAGAAGGGTCTGGCAGGTGGGCTGGAGGAGACAGGTGATACCAGGCAGAGGGAACAGGTGAGCAAAAAGCACGAAGACCTCAAATGTCTAACGTGCTGAGAGAATGGCAAGTCACAAACGTCAAGCAGTGAGCCTAGGTAAGGAGCTTGTGCCTGAGTGGAAATCTGCTGAGTCACTAAGCTGACAGGTTTTTCTGTGGGGGGCAGGGGGGCCGGCTACATTGAGTAACTGGTGCGGCACAAGGCATGCAGGTGGGGTGTGGGGCGATGCTGGAGGGTGGGCTGGGGTCAGATGCTGGTGGGCTCTATGAAATGCTAAGGTATTTGGACTTCCGCTTTAAGTCTGAAGAGGGGGAACCGTTCATCAGTGTGGCGATGCTGTAGAGAATGAATCTCAGAGCTACGCTATTAAGCTGGTCCTCCAGACCCAGTTCTTTCTACCGTGTTGGTGTGCGATGATGTTTTCATCAGTCTCTAGTAAATTGAGGCATTTTCAAAAGGTAAATTTTTCATAAAGCTAAATTTTATTTAATTTTAAAGGATTTTTTCAGTTCAAAATTATGACCTCCCAGCTTTCATGGTGGAGAAGGCAATGGTACCCCACTCCAGTACTCTTGCCTGGAAAATCCCATGGACGGAGGAGCCTGGTAGGCTGCAGTCCATTGGGTCGCTGGGGGTCAGACACGACTGAGTGACTTGACTTTCACTTTTCACTTTCATGCATTGGAGAAGGAAATGGTAACCCACTCCAGTGTTCTTGCCTGGAGAATCCCAGGGACGGGGGAGCCTGATGGGCTGCCGTCTCTGGAGTCACACAGAGTCAGACACGACTGAAGCGACTTAGCAGCAGCAGCTTTTATGGAGGGTAAATCGTCCACTGCAGTGATGGTGTCAGTAAAGAATAGGTTCTAAAAAACATATAGGTGTGTGCTCGCCTTCAGGTAAAGCAACTGGCGAGGTTTCCCAGGTCTGCGGGAACTCCTGGATTAACACGGAAGGCTTAAGCTCAGGCTGAGGCAGCAGGGGGTGGAGGGGATGAGACGGAGGTGGAGTCTACAGAAGACGCCTGACAGTCCAGGTTTTACTGTTGTATGCACACACACTCTCTTCCTGTACCTCAAAGACACGGATTTTTTTTTTCAGTAATAACCCCATGAGTGCCCCTCTTTGGGGTCAATTGTATTATAAACATGTTTTCATGAAATATAAGAATGTATAATTCATCCTCACATTGCTCCCCTTAATTTCATTCTTAGAATAATCATCAGATGATTTATAGTGTTATGGCTGACTACATGGGCTTCCTGTAAAAGCTCCTTGAACAATCATTTCACACCAAAATGACGGTAAATTCCTTGTCACCCAACCTGCTGGGACCTCCCTTCCTAGGAGGAAAGGGGATGGGAAATGTGTTGTGTTTTTTCCAGTCTTGCCTTTTGTGACACCACACCTATCTTCTTCTAAGCTGCTGTTCAGGGGACCACCACCACCCCTCAATTTTAACACAGACTGAGGACTGCTTTTGTCAAATTGACACCAGTAGCAAATGCCTGGGGCAAGTCAGGTGTTATATTTTCATTTTTTCTTAAATCTCATCTTTGATTTTCTTGTTCTTTTCTGGCATTCTCTAATCTACACCATCAAAATGAGTTGTGATCCAGTTATAATAAATACTGCCTACTCGGTGCCCATGGGGGAGTGGCCTTTGATCAGATCAGATCAGATCAGTCGCTCAGTCGTGTCTGACTCTTTGCGACCCCATGAATCGCAGCACGCCAGGCCTCCCTGTCCATCACCAACTCCCGTTCACTCAGACTCACATCCATCGAGTCAGTGATGCCATCCAGCCATCTCATCCCCTTCTCCTCTTGCCCCCAATCCCTCCCAGCATCAGAGTCTTTTCCAATGAGTCAACTCTTCACATGAGGTGGCCAAAGTACTGGAGTTTCAGCTTTAGCATCAGTCCTTCCAAGAAATCCCAGGGCTGATCTCCTTCAGAATGGACTGGTTGGATCTCCTTGCAGTCCAAGGGACTCTCAAGAGTCTTCTCCAACACCACAGCTCAAAAGCATCAAATCTTTGGTGCTCAGCCTTCTTCACAGTCCAACTCTCACATCCATACATGACTACAGGAAAAACCATAGCCTTGACTAGACGAACCTTTGTTGGCAAAGTAATGTCTCTGCTTTTGAATATGCTATCTAGGTTGGTCATAACTTTCCTTCCAAGGAGTAAGAGTCTTTTAATTTCATGGCTGCAGTCAGCATCTGTAGTGATTTTGGAGCCCAGAAAAATAAAGTCTGACACTGTTTCCACTGTTTCCCCATCTATTTCCCATGAAGTGATGGGACCGGATGCCATTTCCTACTTCCTTGTATTCTCCTCCTGTAGCCACCCCCAACCCTCACAGGGACACACATTCCTCACCCAGATATGACCACCTTCGTTTCCTTTATTTTTAGATTCTGGAGATACCATTCTGCTCCCAACACAAAGTCAATGCAGACGTGCAAGTTTTTGAAGAAAAGTCGTTGTTTTTTTTTTTTTTTTTTTTTTCAAGAAAACCAAATATTCTTTGGGACTGTTTGATCTTTCCCTTATTTTATCCACGTTCTTTTCACATGTATTTCCTCCAAGGTAACCTTTCAGTCCCTGTTGGGATTGCAGAGAGGGTCCTATTCTCTCAGGGTTACATATGTTATTGTTTTAAAGCCCTCCATTTGTTCTGCTCATAGGATTTCAACCAGAAATGCCAGTTACCTTTGTCCCCACCATTTCTGCTATAACCTCTGGTGTATTGTTAAGACGTTCTGTGTAGCATCTCTCTCTCTCTTTAGTTGCTAAGTCATTCCGACTCTTGCCTCCACATGGGACTGTAGCCCGCCAGGCTCCTCTGTCCATGGGATTCTCCAGGCAAGAATACTGGAATGGGTTGCCATTTCCTTCTCCAGGGGGTCTTCCCCACCCAGGGAGCAAACCCACGTCGAATGCATTGGCAGGTGGGTTCTTTACCTATGAGCCACCAGAGAAGCCCACTAACACGTTGATTACTACTGGTGATGTCCTAACCTCATTTCTTTCTTGTTCTGCACAATCTCTTGATGTAATTCACTTCCTTTTTTGTAGTGGGCTGGGTTTTAAATTATAAATATTAACTGTTTCTGGGTGAAAAAGAGTTTCTAATAAACACCTTATTACCTCTTCACTGTACCGGCCCAACAACTTTAACTTGTTAATTGTGCAGTGACTGTCCATGTAAATAGAGATGGTCATTAACTGGCTCCTCGAGTTTGCCTCTTGGGTCAGTCCACTGGACTAGGCTGGTGCTCAGGAGAAATCTGTTTTTTAAGCTCTCTGAATAGGACTGAACTGTATTTGGTCGTGGCTGAACACTATATGCCTTCTCTCTTTGGGAGTAAATGGTAAGAAACATCACTGCCAAATTTTAGAACAATGATTTTTAAATGATCTCTAGAACAGCTTGCTCTGAGCTTCATGTCCATCTTACTTGGTTGTCCTTCAGATAAACAGAAACAGTTATGTCCAAACCTAAACCCTCACTCAGATGTATTCCCTCTGATGGTGAACTACAGCACCATCTAAAGTACCCTCTTTTTTATTCTTCTCTGCCTTTCTTCATGTATTTTTATCATAAACATTGACTGAATGCTGTATAAACCGCAATACCCAACAAGACATCAGCGATCATGAGCTCCACTGTCCATATCTAGAAAATGCTGCCATCAATTACAGACATAACGGATATATACAAACAGCCAAGGCAATAATGCGAAATATAATGTGTTACCGATCACTATGGCATTTCCATTACCAACACCTAGTCCTTCTTACAGCCTTTTGCCTGTAGATGCAAGTATCTTAAGTAAATTTCTCTGGACGTATTCACAGGTATTCCAAGGGAAGAGTCTTTCAGAGTTTATATACGGTCATTACCAAAGTTTCCTTTTGTCTTTCATTCTTACCCTCTTTCCCTCTATTTTAGGATGCTGGTGGTACCTCTTACAGGGTCAGCCTTATCAGTAGCACTGCTTCCTCTTCAGTGTGTTCTTTCCCTTAACTCATCAATTTTTGTTGTTGTTCAGTCACTCAGTCATGTCCGACTCTTTGCAACCCCATGGACTGCAGCACACCAGGCTTCCCTGTCCTTCACTATCTATTGGAGTTTTCTCAAACTCATATCCATTGAGTCGATGATGCCATCCAACCATCTCATCCTCTGTTCTCCCCTCCTCTCCTGCCTTCAATCTTTCCCAGCATCTTTTCCAATGAGTCAGCTCTTCACATAAGGTGGCCAAAGTATTAGAGTTTCAGCTTTAACATTAGTCCTTCCAGTGAATATTCAGGGTTGGTTTCCTTCCGGATTGACTGGTTTGATCTCCTTGCTGTCCAAGGGACTCTCAAGAGTCTTCTCCAACACCATAGTTTGGAAGCATCAATTCTTTGATGCTCAGCCTTCTTTATGGTCCAACTCTCACATCCATACATGACTACTGGAAAAACCATAGCTTTGACTAGACGGTTCATCAGTTAGCAAGTCCTACTAATGTGATGCTCTCTCCTTATTATCTCCTGTATCTCACCCCCTCCTAAGCATCCTTAATATCATTATCTGTCTAAAGGATTTTACTAGGTTCTGTCTCTGTGAACCTGTCCAGGAAATACTAGTCTACACTCTTGCTGTGGATTTCTGGAAACCAAATCCAAATTTGTCTTTTCTCTCACTGACATAATTGTTGTTCACCATTATATTCAGGATAAAGATCTAAACTCCTTAGAAAGTTAAACTAGGTCCTATGTGGTCTGACTCTTCCAGGTTCTTATAGTATCACCCGTTCTCCCTTCCTGCCTCCCCACTGACTGTATAGTTAAGAGTGTGAAGTCAGGAATCTAACTTTCTGGTCTGAAATCCTGGCTCTGCCACTTACTAGCTATGTAACCTTGGAAAGTCACTTGTGTTCTCTGTGCCTCTGCTTCCTTATCTGTAAAATGGGGACATGGTGGTTCCTGTTTCATTTAGTTACTGTATAGATTCAATGAGTTAATATATGTTAAATGCTTATAACAGGGCCTCAATAACAGTAAATAATTAATACACATTGTGTGTGTGCATGTCTTGCTATTATCATTAAGTTACTTGAAGTTCATCGAAGAGTCTCATTTCTTTTCCATATATGATGTCTGATAGCTAGAATCGCCTACTCCCATGTTTCCTGACTCACCCCTACCCTCTTCTGAGCTGTCAGCCTCTCAAGGGAGGCTTCACTGCCCCTCCCCGTGAACAGGCTGGATGAGTTGCCTCACCTACAGTTCCTATAGAACCTGTGCACACCTGGATCATAACATTCCTCACACCTGGTGTGGGCTCTGGGCATCTGTGGTTTTAAATACTTGATGATGGCCCAAAGATCTATGATGTCATAATCTGTAATAGGTGTGTTTTATCTATTAATTTATCAATCAACTGATTGACCTGTCGATTGATAGGTATAACAGCCAAGGCATAATTAGTTTAGAGATTCAGAAGCTCAAAAGCTCTCAGGATGTATCCATACCGAAAATGAAAGTAGTACCATATTTTAATTTTCTATTTCTTTGTATGCTTCCTATATTAAACTTTGGATTCCTAAATTGGGAAACTTAAAAAATCTTTATCCCTAGCACCTTATTATATAACAGAAGTTCAGTTAGTATTTGTTGAATGAATGAATGTATCTCTTTAATACAGAAACTACTTTTTTTCCAAAAAACTAATTTTTCCCCTGAGACATAGTTTGAGGTGCTGAGTCTCTTCCCAGGAAAATACACACACTTGGTTAACCTCAAAATTTCATAAGGTTTGAGTCACCTTTGTTCTTGAAGATGGTTTCCGATTTATTCAAGGAGAAAAGAAGAAGAAATGCATTTTTAATACTAGATACCCCAAAGATGTGTGGCTGATAAAATGAAAGGACTGATCCAATTCAACTTATTAAAAGAAACATACTACCTACCCTATTTTGTCTTTGCCCAGAAACTTCTTGGAAAAGATAAAATGATTCATTTTTAAGAGAGGCAAGTTTGGATCATAATTCAGTAAACTTATGGAAAGTCAATTATCTTTACAGGTGTTTGAGGACTATGATTTGGGTGAATAGAGAAGTTCCCCACCATGCGTTCTTTTTCACCCCAGCAGCTCACACATGCCCGCTACACTATCTGAAATTCTTTTCGTTCACTACACTTTCTGACTAAGTCTCAAAACACCCTGTCCTCAGAGCCTATCTGAGAGGGTGAATGCATTTGGACACCAATGCCTGAAGGCAAGGGGCTTAGACAGTCAGGCTGGCTGGGGGCAGAGCAGCCCCTAGGTCAGGGCCGGAAGGGTGAACCCGAGGTGACGCACTTTAAGCTTTGCCACTAGCATGGAGTTTCAGACAACGTCATCTCCTATTCCTTAAAAAACTAGGAATAAAACTGCCATATGACCCAACAATCTCACTACTAGGCATATACGCTGAGAAAATCGTAATTGAAAGAGACACATGTATACCAATGTTCATTACAGCACTATTTACAGTAGCTAGGACACGGAAGCAACCTAGATGCCCACTGACAGATGAATGGAATACACAAACTGTGGCACAGGTTTACTATGGAATGTTACTCGGCCATACAAAGGAATGTGTTTGAGTCAGTTCTAATGAGGTGGACGAACCTAGAGCCTGTTATACAAAGTGAAGTAAGTTAGAAAGAGAGAAACAAATATCATATATTAACGCATATATGTGGAATCTAGAAAGGATTCATATGATGAACCTATTTGCAGAGCAGCAGTGGAACCTATACAGACATAGAGAACAGACTTGCGGATACAGTGGGGGAAGAAAAGGGTGGGACGAGTTGATAGAATAGCATAGAGGCATATACAATACCATATGTAAAACAGATAGCCAGTGGGAATCCGCTCTATGATGCAGGGAGCTCAAACCTGCTCCCCTGTGACAACCTAGAGGGGTGGGATGGGGTGGGAGGTGGGAGGGACGTTCAAGAAGGACGGGACATATGTATGTATACATATGGCTGATTCATGTTGATGTACAGCAGAAACTAACACAGTATTTAAAGCAGTTATCCTCTAATTAAAAATAAATTAATTAAAGAAAGAACATGTGACAGACACAACACATACACACAGAACATCCTCTCCTTCATGATAAAGGCAGGCTCGAAACTGCCAAAGGAAAGATGAAATCTTTTGACTGTAACTCTTTCAAGACTCTTTCTAAGTGTTCTTCCTAAAATGCCAAACTTCGTGGCTGTCAGTGGTACAGATTGTATGCCTGCATGTGACTGAGAGACGATGGGTTATATGCACACTCTGAAGACCAGCAAGAAGCTGTGCAAAGCACAGCAGATCAGTGCTTCTTAAACAGGGATCAAGACTGGGGTGGATGGAGAGCCCCAGCAAGTTCAGGGAAGCCACGTACATCCCACCCCACCATTCTGAGAATCACTGTGTGTAATAAACGGGCACAGTTTGCGGTACTGAGGTGCATACGCAAAGGACGTGAAGACCGAGGACAGTGACTGAGAACTGTGATCAAGATCAAAGTCCATTTGCCTCATTTACAGATGAATCAGGCCCCCAAATGTTACTCGACGGGCTTTTCCTACTGCACCGGGCATCTCTCCAGACCTCATTTTACACCCCAAGACCTCCCCATTACAGAGGGGTTTTCTGCATATGTCCTCTTTTTAATGTAACTCAGAGTCTTTTGATGAATTTCATGACAAACCTGTTCTATTATGTAAAAAGAAAAAAAATAAATGTGAACAGTGAAGAATAGGGGTACTTGTCAAAGTGACATGGAAATAGCTGCTAACGACAATTATTGAACAGTTAAATTGTACTGGGATGACTTAATAACATTTAGTCATATGTCTTAAAAAGTTACAGTAATTAAACCACTGGATTCGAAATTGACTCTCCATACTTGTAAATTTTGAGGAACAAGATGAAATCATCCTATTTAATTTGGGGAGAAAGTACTGGGTGTTTTACAGAAAGCTGAGGGATTGATTCAGAAACTGCTCTTATAGTTCTGGCACATTCCATATATTAACAGTTTGTTCTAATCCCTTCTTCTCTGGGTAATTCAGGCATGTCAAGAGGTCAGCATGGGCTGTAGCCGGTTCAATGGTTGTATTATGTAAAATGAACTTCAGTACTTGTTTTTTCCTAACAGAGCCTGCATTCCCTGCGAAGACGTACGCCGAGTGGCTCAGCGCATGAAAGGGCCTCGCTGTTAGATTCTCCTCCCGCTACAAGCGTTTACAGTATACACTGAGGAAATTACGAGCAACAACTGTCACTCTCTGAGGGTGGAAACTGCCATGAATCAAAAAGACAAGAAGTAATTTTCTGTAATCACAAGATGACTCAGGTTAGTAGCTTTCAGTTATTACAGCAATTCACATAATATGAGCATATGCAGTAAACCTAATTAGGCCCAATTCCTATCATTTAAAAGTTATGACATTGTGATATAAAGTAAGCTGGAGTTTATTTTTGCACTAGGTGGAAAAAAGAATTTGAAAGTAGTTTTAAAATAACAAGAATGTATTCAATGTTCTATTAGAAAACAAAATGTGTTTCTAGGACGTCAGCATATTGTGAAATGATAGTTTTTTATCATACAAAAGATTGCAGTATAATTTGTATTTGAAAATAATATGTAGGTATAAGTACCATGATTTAATATTTTTGTAAATGATTAAACTCAATTATATCATGATGAAGTCTTTTTATAATGTAAATAAAGTCTCTGACCCGACTTGACCATTTTGTATTTAAAGTTTAGAATCACAGTTTGAATATATCTTTGAAATTTAAAGCAGCCCTATGCTCTTTTTAAAATATGTGTCTTCTGTGGCATTTATAATAAGAGAACAATTTACAGTATTTATATTTGTTTTCAGTTATAAAACTGGGACAATTTTGTGTCTAGGGTATATCTCTGCCTCTGCAAGGGAAGGAAATTAGGAAACACAAAACATGACTGGGAAAGCTTAGTTTTAGCCTTGGGAGCCTCTGAGAGCCTCTTGGCTCTTATCAGGGGATTAGTGATTTATGACCAAATATTGGAGGACCAGTTTATCTGGAGTAAAGCATTGTTGTCTCGCATAGGGAGCTCATTGGTTCTACACATATGTATAAAAGAGAGGTCCAATTTCAGTTCTGCCCTCCAAGAGCTTCTAACCAAGCTGGGAACATACACAGAGTTGAGAGTTCAAGACAGAATCAGGAGAAATGCTCTAAAAGTGACAGCAATAATAAATATGCAATATATAGAAATACTAGGGGAAATGATTATTTTTTATTGATAGCTATCCATAAAGTCTTTACAGAGAAGGGGGAAGCTGAGTTAGACTTCGAAGAGCAGGTTAAGATTTCAGAAGGGAAGCACTACAGATGAGAAATAGCCTGCTGACTTTAGCAAAGACCTGAATGAGGAGCTATAAACAAGGCCCACTCAGGGAAACATGAGTAGAGTTCTTTGGGTGGAGCTGAGAATTTGAGTTGTTGCAGTAAGAGGATATGGCTAGAAAGCCAGACTGAGACCAGGTCCTGGAAGCTTCTGAATGTTGGATGGAAGAGTGTAAGCTTTGTCCGAGAGAGGTCTCTTGAAGGGTTTTCAACAGGGAGAGGAGATGATCAAATGGATATTAGAGGAAAATTATCCAGTACCAGTATGAAAATAGATTCTAAACTGCTTTTCTTGAGTTCTTGGACGGAGATTACAAGCTACTTCCATCAAGCCAAGAAGAGCATCATGCAGTGTGGTCTCTGCAGTCGCCTTTTACTATAGGATATGTCTCCAGCCAGTGAATGTTAACTGAAAAGAGAGCTGCAACCTCCCCACATTATGGCTGTATTAGAGGTGACAGGGGGACAGAGAGACTGACTAGGAAGCTGTAATAACAGCTCAGATACCAGGCTGTGGCCATTAAAAAAAAAAGATGTAGCAGTAGCAAAGATGGCAGCAGTGCAACAATCTGCTCATCTCTTGGGCTGGCACTGGTTCCAACAGGACACTGCACCCCAGTGTTCCGTTTCCAGGGCTCCAACCAGAGTCCTTCCATCTGTGGGAGCCAGGTCCTGCCGGGACTCTGGAGGCCACAGCACCTCTCTTCCACGTGGCACCCCCTAAGGTCCATGCTATGATCATGAAGATGCATTCAAGTCTGAAATAACTAAAGTCCTCTGCCCGCAAAACAAACTCTTCCCCAAGCAAGAAAACCTCAGAAAAGGTAAGACTTAGGAGAAACTGGAGGATATTTCCTCTAGTGATCTGGCTTCAACTATCTCTTGTCAGTTTTCCAGGGGAGAGAGAATGATTTTCTTAGATGAGGTCATGTGTCCACCCCGTCCTACATGACGACAGGCTCCAACATCACTTGGAGTCCAAAGGGAGGTACAATTCCTCAAAGGAAGAGCAGATGGCACAGGTTTTTAGAAGTATTTAATTTCTAAAGTGTCTAGGCCTGTAAATAATGGTCATAAATGCAAGGGCTCAGGCTTGGGGACAGATTACATATTCCCTAGAACCTTATATCTCCAAATGTGTTTCCACTACTACCTGTGACAGATCCTCTTACTTTTCAAACTACATGTTATTGTTAAGTACACACACACACACACACACACAAGTTGACAGAAAGTGCTTTCAGCAACACCTTGATGCCTTCATGCTCTCAGGCCCCCAGACATTAGCATCCTTTCTCCCTGCCTCTCTCCTTTCCTTCCTTGGGTCACAGTATTAATTTTAAAAAGTGGGAGACAGAATTATATTCAGTTTTCTCCCAATTTAGTTCTATCTACAGTAATGAGAAAAATGTTAATGTTTATGAAGGAAAAAACAGGACAAACTTACATAGTAACAAGTGATCTTCTAATAGAACATGGTTGATAGAGTTTACTTTTCCATATCTAGGTAGATAATCCACATCTCATATGATAAGCTGTGTATTGCCCTATTTTTGGCTAAAAACATGCACACTGTCCACCCATCAAGAGCAGTCACTTGGAGACCTGGGCCGGTGCTTCCAGGATCGCAGACACACACTCTGGCTGGTAAAACTTCTGC
Organism: Bos grunniens; assembly: GCF_055505025.1. Lineage (NCBI taxonomy): Eukaryota > Metazoa > Chordata > Mammalia > Artiodactyla > Bovidae > Bos > Bos grunniens. Next base: position 25,683,489 of record NC_141191.1, on the reverse strand, counting down.
CCAGAAGTTTTCCTCTGCCCAGATCTTTTCTGATCACGTGTAATGGTCAAAGCACATCCCGTGGCTTTGCCTGAATCAAGCTGGGTGGAGAAGTGTTACCCTAGTTACACGCCCAGAACAGGAAAACCAAATATCTGTGGCCTATTACTGACCATGCTGTAGCTAGAACCAAGAAGCACTGATGCTTCTCTGTTTGGTCCTCTCTCCACGGGGAACACACCAAGCCGCTGACCCCTCCTACTAGCTTCCTAGCACTTTCTCTCCCCTCCTCTGCTCTCCAGGGAACCACTTTCCACTGCACTTGAAATCCAAACTAGTTCTCAGATGTGCAGGGCATCACTTTCTGTGACTTATTCTTCCTTTCAAGTTTGTCAGCATGCAGACTAGGAGCCTGGCTAAAGCAAACCCCACATCCCTAGCTTCAGCTAGTGCTATAGAACCAGTCTTACTAGCTTAGTCATAGGACCAAATTCACAAGGAATCTGCATATATGTATAGTGTAGGAAGGGCTTCCCAGTTTGCATTAATGGTAAAGAACCCGCCTGCCAATGCAGGAGACTTAAGAGATGCAGGTTCCATCCCTGGGTCAGGAAGATCCCTGGAGAAGGGCATGGCAACCCCTCTGGTATTCTTGCCTGGAGAATCCTATGGGTAGAAGAGCCTGGTGGGCTTCAGGCCATAGGGTCACAAAGAGTCGGACATGACTGAAGCAACTTAGCATGCACACACGCACACAGAGGACGAAATATAAATCCACAGAGTGTCAAGAATGTCAAATTGGATGGCCCCAGCTCTGCAAATCAATTTCACAGTTAGCTACATATTCTGCAGAATATAATCTTAAGTGAAAAATACAACAAAACGGATTTATATTGTTCACAAGCTTTCAAACAGCTCTTTGAAGTTACTTGTTTATGGTAGAAGCTGGGAAACATTGGGGAAGAATAACAGAAAGGTCTCCATGTGGTGCTTTTCAAATACTACAGATTCTGAGCTTGCAGATGGAGCCAGCTTGAAGGGAATCAAGCTTGTGTTGACTGTCACTTAATCGGTGTGTGTGCTCAGTTGCTAAGTTGTGTCTGACTCTTTGTGACTTCCTGGACTGTAGCCCACCAGGCTCCTCTGTCCATGGAATTCTCCAGGCAAGAATACTGGAGTGGGTTGCCACTTCCTTCTCCAGGGGAATCTTCCTAACCCAGGGATCGAACCAGGGGCTCCTACGTTTGCAGGCTGATTCTCTACCACTGAGCCACCCGGGAAGCCCTTAACACTGGCAAGTGCAATAAAGCAAAATGTATTTGTTCTACAGTTTTCAAGACTGTACTGCCTAATTGATTCCTTAATGGGGGACAATTTTAAACAGACCTAAGTCTACTGAAATTTTTATTACAGAGAAAAGCATTCAGTGTTTGGGTTTTTCCTCATGTGTAGGCAGTTATAGGCAGCCATATGTTTACTTTGTATTCTAGTTGAGGGTGTAATATAAGCTGCTTCAGTTTGGGTGGAAGTCTTGTCAGACATCACAAATGAGATTTGTACTCTGTTAGAGTTGCCAGATTTTTTGCAGGGACTGTGGGCAGGCCCATAATAGTTAAGGACAAAGTGAAAAGTAAAAGTCACAAAGTCGTGTCTGACTCTTTGCGACCCCATGGACTATGCAGTCCATGGAATTCTCCAGGCCAGAATACTGGAGTGGGTAGCCGTTCCCTTCTCCAGGGAATCTTCCCAAACCAGGGATCGAACCCAGGTCCCCCGCAATGCAAGCAGATTCTTTACCAGCTGAGTCACCAGGAAAGCCCAAGAATACTGGAGTGGGAATCTTCCCAAGCCGGGAATTGAACCAAGGTCTCCTGCACTGGAGGCAGATTCTTTACCAACTGAGCTATCAGGGAAGCCCAATTAAGGATAACCTACTGCTAATTTAAGAGTAAATCCTGAAAAGCTCTTCCTTGCAGTGAAAGGAATGATGGAATGAGAATATCATCATTCTCATCATTTGAGAATATCATCTTATCATCATTCATAAAATAGAGTGAAAGTCTGCCATTTGCAACAACGGGGATATTATGCTTATAATACTCAATGAGAGTATTATGCTTAGTGAAATAAGTCAGACAAAGAAAGATAAATACCATAAGATTTCATGTGGGATCTAAAAAATTAAACAAACAAAAGTACATAACAAAACACACACAAAAAACAGACTCACAGATAGAAAGACCAAACTAGTGGTTAACCCACTCCAGTATTCTTGCCTGGAGAATCCGATGGACAGGGGGGCCTGGCGGCTGCAGTGCTTGGGGTCACAGAAGAGTCAGACACGACTGAAGCGATTAGACAACACAGTGGTTAACAGGAGGGCAAGGGGAGGGCAAGGTAGGGTTATGGAATTAAGAGATACAAACTAGGCATAAAACAGATAAGCAACAAGGTTACACCATAGCACAGGGAAATACAGTCATCATTTCATAACAACTTTAAAAGTATAGTCAATAAAATACTGAATCACTATGTTATGAACCTGAAACTAATCTACTATTGTACATCAACTATACTTCGGTTAGAAAGAGTCGTCAATGGACTGGACGCTGAAGGTGGTGAGCGGGGACTTCCCTGGTGGTCCAGTGGTGAAGACCCCAAGCTCCTGCTGCAGGGGGAATGGGTTCGATCCCTGGTTGGGGAACTCAGATCCTACATGTCACGTACAGTGGCCAGAAAAATTAAAATAAAAAAAATTGGTGGCTGAGATTATGGAAACAATATTTACATGGTCTTTAAGTACCTCTCATCAAGATATTTCTTAAATACAAGGTGAAAGGTGGGCATTTTACAGTGGGGTAACTCCTCAGATGCTATCTGAGCCAAGTGCCTTCTATTCCCCAGAGTGACAGAGACCAGGGGGTGAGGGTGGAGGGAATACAGAGGCTGGCCAAGGACAGCACCTTCTCTTACCACATTCCCATCTGCAAGCTTGTGGGTGTCCAGGGTCCCCTCTTCCCACACTCCTCAGGATATTCTCTTACCCTTTGTAAGAGTCCTTACCCTTTGTAAAAGACTCAGAGTCCACTCTGGTTCTTTTTTTGTTCATTGATTGAAGGTCTGCTGTGTGCCAACTACTGGGGACTTGGCATTAAATCAGATAAGCCCTTGTTACCTAGGCTCTTCCAGTCAAGGCTAGAGAAAAAACACCTAATAGACTTACAGCCCTCAGTAACCACAGAGGACACATGGGACGCAAGAGGACAAGGGGTGGGACTCAGCCAGCTGGTGAGCAGCGGTAGGGCCGAGTGGGTTACTCAGTGATTAAAAACACTTTAATACTGATTGGTACAAAGCCACAGCCTGAGCCCTGGCCGCTGCCCTGGGATATACTCACTCACATGCCACAGGAGAATAATTAAAAGACCAAACCCTAAACAAACAGAAGCCTCGAAGACCTGCTCTTCTACTTTCCCCACTCCTTTTTATTTAAAATTTTTTTCTGCTAAATTTTTGGCTGCACTGGCTCTTCACTGCTGCCTGTGGGTGTTCTCTAGTTTTGGTGAGTAGGGGCTGCTTTCTAGCTGTGGTGCAAGGGCTTCTCGCTGTTGCAGAGTCTGGGCTCCAGGGCACACGGGCTTCAGGAGTTGTGGCACACGGGCTTAGTTTCTCCACTGCATGTGGGATCTTCCCGGACCAGGGACCAAGCCTGTGTCCCCTGCTCTGGCAGGTGGGTTCTTATCCACTGTGCCATCAGGAAAGTCCTCCCCACTGCTCTCTGATTGCCCTTATCCTGCATGGGAGGTCAGAGAAGTCCTTCTGGAAGAGGTGACGGTTGGGCCAAGAATGAATAGAAGTTAGCCAGGAAAGGGACAGAATCTGTAGCAGCCCCTGGATGAGAGAGGGTGCATCAAGTCTGAGAAACCTCGGGTCACTAAGTATGACAGGTGCCCCAACGCTGGGGAAGGAAGGTGAGAAATCGCTGCAAGAGGTAAGTGAAGGCCAGATCAGAAAGAGCCATGGATACCCTCCTGAGACACCCGGCCTTGAGCAGACAAGTGATAAAATGCCTTTGAAGAAGTCTAAGATAGGGAGCAATGGCAACCCACTCCAGTACTCTTGCCTGGAAAATCCCATGGGAGGAGCCTGGTAGGCTACAGTCCATGGGATCGCAAAGAGTTGGACACGACTGAGTGACTTCACTTTCACGCATTGGAGAGGGAAATGGCAACCCACTCCAGTGTTCTTGCCTGGAGAATCCCAGGGACGGGGGAGCCTGGTGGGCTGCAGTCTATGGGGTCACACAGAGTTGGACACGACTGACGCGACTTACCAGCAGCAGCAGCAAGATAGGGAGCAGCACAGTTTTATGTTTTTAGAAAAACAGTTGTGGCATAACTGAAGCAAAGAGACTGAAGGGACAAAAAAAAAAAAAAAAAAAAAAAACCCATTTACAGGTGGTTGAAGTAACTGAAACAAGAAATGAGGTCTTTTCTAAGAATCAGTAGGATGTAAAGAAAATGGTTGGAATCCAAAGACATTCAAAAGGTAGAATCAATCGGGCTTTGTGATTGGCCTGGAGTTGCAAAATGCATGCTATAAAATTTTTGTCTCTTTAGCATCCAAGAGAAGAGCTTTATCCAAAGTGAACCACTGCTAAGACCTTTGTACATGTTTCCAAAATTAAGGACTCATCTTGCACAGAAACACATTACAGTTAGCTCATTCCCAAATGACTGTTTTCTGAAGTTGTACAGCTAAGAGCGATGCATCTGCTAGTCTTTCAACAACGCTAGTGAGGTTCCGGTGAAGGCTGTGTTCTTTGCAGTTTGTAAGAGAGGGAGGGGACATATGTATACCTCTGATTGATTCATGTTGATGTTTGGCAGAAACCAACACAATTCTGTCAAGCAGTTACCCTTCAATTAAAAAGTAAATATTTAAAAAAAAAAGAAAAAGAAAAGATAAAAACAGCATAACCCTGGCAGTCGTTAAGTTCCCATTTTAGGAAACCTGCATCTCCGTCAGCCATTTCCGGTGCCCGCTCTGAACCGCATCCCCTGGCATGGCCCCGCTCTCCCCAGGATGGACCATGCAGCCGCCCAGCTGGAGAAGCAGCACGTGCATGATGTGTACGAGAGCACCGCGCCCTACTTCAGCGACCTGCAGAGCAAAGCCTGGCCCCGCGTCCGCCAGTTCCTCCAGGAGCAGAAGCCAGGCAGTCTCATCGCTGACATAGGTAACCTGGCGGGGCCACGCAGTCTGATGTATATATACTCCATCGTGCCTTTCCTTTTCAGATTCATTTTTCATCTCTGTTCTAACTGGAAGTCTGAAACCGTGTCCTTGGCACGTTAGCACCTAGAATATTCACTTTATAGCAGAAATTCATGAGGTCTCACAAGAAAGTAGAAAAGTTCCCCGAATTAACATTTAGACAGAGGTGGTCTTCTCAGAGCCTTTGTGCGTATCCTTTCACAAAATCAACCTGACCTTGGCTGAATCTGCCTGGAATGAAATGGCCGCTTGTGAATCTGACCACTTTAAATGTAGATTCCTTCACATTTGTGAGTACAGTGTTTTGGTGGCTCACCTTGAGGGGCTCCCATGCCTTCTACAGAAGAGCCAGAATTGTGTATATAAAAGAGGTTCTACCTGGCATCCCTGGTAGCTCAGACAGTTAAGAATCTGCCTGCAAAGCAGGAGACCTGGGTTCGACCCCTGGGTCAGGCAGATCCCCTGGAGAAGGGAGTGGCTATCCACTCCAGTATCCTTGCCTGGGAAATCCCATGGACAGAGGAGCCTGGAGGGCTACAGTCCACAGGGTCACAAAGAGTTGGACACAACTGAGTGACTAACATACACTCAAGAAGCCCTATCACCTCTTATGAATCTCAGGAATTCTTTCCCTTAACTATTCTGTAGGTGCTTTATTATTAGAACATGAATTGGATCATATCTTCATAATCCCTGATTTGCTGGGAAGTTTTCGGCTCAGTATGTTTTGGAATCTAGAAGTGGTAGCCACAGCCCAGGAGAGCTCAGATTAAGTTTTAAGACAAGGTATGATCCCACTGGAAGCATTCCCACCTAAATCTGCTCTCTAGCAACTGCACGCACACAGGACCTGTATGAATCCTAAGTCTGGAGTCACAAGTTCTGTTTAATTTGACATTCAATCAAAATGCTGGTAAGAGAAATAGATGTGCCCAGGGCTTTCAGCTTGTTAAAGATGGTGTGAGCAGGGCAGAATTTGAAGAAGGGGTACATGTCATGTAGAAGTGGAGAATCTTTAAAAATATCTCTATTTTGTTAACTTAAAAAAAACAAAACTGGTTTCAGAAGATGCTGTGGGTTTGGAACTCTTACCACTCATAATATAAGCAAAGTACCAGGATCTTAAATCAATTGGGATGAAAAGGTTTGGAAACAACAGAATGTATATGCTACTTTCTCATGAAAAAAAGTGCGTGTTAGTTGTTCAGTCGTGTCTGACTTTTTGCGATCCCATGGACCGCAGCCCACCAGGCCTTTTTGTCCATGGAATTGGACAAATTCCATGGGGGATTTTCCAATAATTGGGGGATAATAATTGGGGGATCTTCCCAATGCAGGGATTGAACCTGGATCTCCTACATTGCTGGCAGATTCTTTACTGTCTGAGCTACCAGGGAAGCCTGATTATATCTTACATCAAAAATTCCAAATGGAGCAAAGATTTAAATATAAGAAAATAAAGTGATTAAAGGGCTAGAGGATGACTATGTTATTTTTTAAAATATTCTCAAAAGCAAAAGGCCTCTCCATGCATGACACAAAACAAGTCAGAAACCATGAAAGAAAATACAATTGATTGTCGTTATCTACAGAAGTCAGATTCTATAAAGCTCCTGTGAACCCAGAATTAGTGAACACTGAATTGGCGCCCCAAGGGGAAATACAGGATTAGGTTCCTATGAGCCTGTGGTCACAATATTTTTGTCAACTGATCAACACCTAATCTTGTTTCACGTGTGTTTCTGTTTAAAGACACTCATGCACTGTCAGTACAGGCTCTGGCATTCCAAAAGAACGTTAGCAAATAGATGGGCATGCAAATACTGAGTCTGTGAGTAAGGAAGATTGGCTGCATTTGGTATTTTTGACTGCATAAAATGTAAAAGGTTCTACAAGGCAAAAATCTAGACATAAATATAAGGGAAGTAAAAAACCAAAATCAAACTAGGTAAAACTAAGTGTAACATATCTGATAGGAAAAAAAGTAATTTTCTTAACCAACAGAACCTTCTTCAGAGTCAATATGAAAAAGATCAATAACTCCCAATGATGAAACCATATGAGTAAACAGTTTGAATATTAGGGGAATACAAATCGCTTAAATTTTTTTGATAGGTAATCCACTTAAATGGCTTAGTAACAAAGGTACATAAAAATGTATAGTAAGAATTATCTTCCCATCGCAGCTCCCAGCACCAAGTAATCCACATCAGAGGCACTATGCTCTTAGGTTCTCGTTTAATCTTGAGATACTTCACATAAATATAAGCATATTTGTGCATGTAAGTGTGTGCCTGGGTAGACTTACCTTTTTCAATTATACAAATTAGTATGTTATACAGACTGCTATACAGCTTGCTTTTGTCTCTTTTTGTATATTGAGATCAAAAGAATCCCCCTGGAATGTAGGAGACATAGGAGATGTGGGTTTGATCCCTGAGTCAGGAAGGTCCCCAGGAAAAGGGAATGGCAATCCACTCCAGTATTCTTGCCTGGAGAATCCCACGGACAGAGGAGCCTAGCAGAGTACAGTCCAAAGGGTTGCAAAGAGTTGGACGCGACTGAGCACAGCACAGCATAGCGTTTGTTCTTATATAGCTATTGAGTATGAAAGTTGCGTAGCTTTCTATGCTAATAACACCACACGAACAGACATGTATGTTGTTTGCTACATTTTGCTACTACGAATTACAGCACAAATAATAATCTTTAAGGATCCCTGTGCAAATCAATTTAGTAAATGTTATTTTGTGTGCTCAGTAGCTCAGTCCTGTCTGATTCTTTGTGACCCCATGGACAGTAGCCCATCAGACTCCTCTGTCCATGGAATTTTCCAGGCAAGAATACTGGAGCAGGTTGCCATTTCCTCCTCCAGGGTGTCTTCCCAGCCCAGGGATCGAAACTGTGTCTATTGTGTCTCCTGCACTGGCTGGCAGATTCTTTACCACTGCGCTTAGAAATCCAAATGTTATTTTACTCATCTGTATCTTCTGACTTTTATGTTATTTATAGTTTTTTACTACTCAATAGTAGGATTATTTTAATTACACAACGAAAGATAAGTTTAAAAATAAAATTGAAATTAAGAAAAATCAATAAAAAGGAAAGAATCCAAAGGCATTAGTAGAGAAAAGGAAGGAGAACAATACTGTTAGTCACTCAGTTGTGTCCGGCTCTTTGTGACACAATGGATTGTTGCCCTCCAGGCTCCTCTGTCCATGGGATTCTCCAATCAAGAATACTGGAATGGGTTGCCATGTCCTACTCCAGGGGATCTTCCCAACCCAGGGATTGAGCTTGTGTCTCTCACATTGCAGGTGGATTCTTTACCACTGAGCCACCAGGGAAGCCCATAGAACAACAGAACTATCCTCCAAAGGAAATACTTTTTCTTTCTAGGTTTTCCACTTAGTTAAAAAAATCAAGTCTATGTTGGCTAGTTTGACTGGTATTTAGATTAGCAATTTGTAATTAATGATTTGGGCTTCCCTCACAGCTCAGTTGGTAAAGAATCCACTGGCAATGCAGGAGACCCCGGTTCGATTCCTGGATCGGGAAGATCCGCTGGAGAAGGGATAGGCTACCCACTCCAGTATTGATGATTAATAAAACTTTGCATAGGTAACAAGCATGCAAGGTAACTGGGCTCCAGTTGCCCACACTGGCATTCTCTACCTGCTATGCTATTTTAGTGGTGCAACTGTTTATTGGCTAAATTTTATTAAGCACATCACCCTGTTCCCCAGAGAAGCTGATCTGCTGAGGTGTGTGATGACGATTCCTGATGGGAACTATGTCTTCAGGGAGGGATCAGGAATGAAGGGAGAGCAACTGTGTCTAAATATAAAGAGCGCTGAAGATTCAAAGACAGCAGAAATGAAAGTACCCTCAGGAAATACTGTGGCTTGTACAATGAAGGCAACCTTTTCCTGAAATGGGCTACTAACTTAAGGCCATTAGAAGAGGGTACATGCCAGGGATAAACTGGGAGACTGGGACTGACATATGCACCCTACTATATACAAAATAGAGAACTAATAAGAACCTGCTGAGTAGAGCACAGGGAGCTCTACTCAATAATCTGTAATAATTGATATGGGAAAGAATCTAAAAAGAAGAGGGGATATATGTATATGTATAACTGATTCACTTCGCTGTACACCTGAAACTAACACAACATTGCAAATCATCTGTTTTCCAATAAAAAATAAATAAAACAAAACCATATTTGGCTAACCAATCCCTTTTAGTATAACCTTCAGTTCAGTTCAGTTGTCACTCAGTCGTGTCCGACTCTTTGCGACCCCATGAATCACAGCATGCCAGGCGTCCCCGTCCATCACCAACTCCCAGAGTTCACTCAGACTCACGTCCATCGAGTCAGTGATGCCATCCAGCCATCTCATCCTCTGTCGTCCCCTTCTCCTGCCCCCAGTCCCTCCCAGCATCAGAGTCTTTTCCAATGAGTCAGCTCTTCACATGAGGTGGCCAAAGTACTGGAGTTCCAGCTTTAGCATCATTCCTTCCAAAGGAATCCCAGGGCTGATCTCCTTCAGAATGGACTGGTTGGATCTCCTTGCAGTCCAAGGGACTCTCAGGAGTCTTCTCCAACACTTTATCCTTATATATAAAACTCGTATTTCTCTCAACTCAACAAAGTCTTAAACTGATAAATTATGAATAGACTATAATATTTAAAAAGAACATGGTACATGGTGGGTGTTCTTTGGGTTAAAATCTTTACTTTTATTAGTTTAGAAGCAAAATAAAGACTAGAGCTATACTCCTTTCTGAGCAAGGTGACCTTTTTACCTGACATCAGAGACAACTATCCTAACAGGATTGAAATTTTTATTTTTGTACACTTATGTGTACATAAACTAAAACTAATTTTCAATAATCAAAGTTCCTCTTTGCCTTTTAACTCTCAATTATTTTTCCCATATTCTGTGGTCAGACTTATTTTGCTAAGTCATTCTCTAATTACCATTTCTTCTCTGAGTCAATAAAAATTTAGAGTTCCTACTAAGGGGCAGGCACCATGCCTACAGAGCAAAACATATTCCCTCATCTCTGACTTCTAAAGGTTTAGGAGAAATAAATAGGCTGTATTCTTCCTTTTCCCAAAGGAAAAGAGAATTCTCTTTCAGAGAAGGTCTTAGCCAAAAAGAAAAAAAAAAAAAAAACACTTCAATTTAAAAAATGTAGCTCTTTCTGCAAACTTCGGCGGGAACATTCAGATTAATTATTTCTAGCAAGTACTTACTCACCATGGGCCAAAACATCTTGCTGAACTGAGGCAATTATCTGTTTTCTTCCTTAGCTCTACTGTGGTGCAGAATACGGAATAGAGGGGGACGGAAGCACGCAGACACCTGCTATTGTCGCTCTGCAGGAGGTTATCATTTAATGAGATTTTGTAAAGGAGCATGACTGCTGTGTACAGGAGCTGCCAAATCAAAAGTGTTCTGATTTACTTCTTGTTTGTTTAAGATAATGGGGTGACTAGGCTTGGCAGTATTCTTCATTTCCTCATTAGGATAAAATCTCCCCTCTCTAGCACCTCCATGTCTGCACTTAGGAAACAGATAATTACGCTGTATTCAGGAGTCCCATTACTATCCTTAAAAATGAATGCCATGTTGGACGAATTGGGAGGGCAGCACAGACCCACATACACTATGATGTGTAAAATAGAGAGCTAGTGGGAAGCTGCTGGATATCCCAGGGAGCTCAGCTCAGTGCCCTGTGATGACCGAGAGGCTTGGGGTTGGAGGGAGGTCCAGGAAGGAGGGGATATGTGTATACTTATAGCTGAGTCACTTCGTTGTACAGCAGAAACTAACACATTGTAAAGCAATTCAATTTAAAAGAGAAAAGGTATTCATAACAACAACAAAAAAGAAGAATGCTGTTAGAAATGAACATGAGGGAATTCCCTGGTAGTCCAGTGATTAGGACTCGGTGCTCAGGGTTCAATTCTGGTCAGGGAACTAAGATCCCTGCAAGCAGAAGAACACAGCATCCCCCCCACACACACCAAGAAATGAATATGGGATAGATCAAGGGCATCAGGGGCACTGGAAACACTTCAGGAGATGATAAGATTTAAGAAGACCTCAGTTTCCTCATTGCTACCAGATGCTCTCTGAACACATCCCTCTAGCTCTCACATTCCATGAAGCTGTTTTTATTAGTATCTTGGAAGTAATTTCCCCTTTTATTTTTCTAAATGTATCCCCTGAGCCAGTTCAAAACAGCAGAAAAATTTACAAGATTATTTTTCTTAAAATACGAGCATTATCTTTGAAATGCTTTGGATTTCAATTTTAAAATACTTTATGGGTTATATTTTCCCCATGATTGCTCTCACATATTGGATCCTTTTTCTCAAAAGCATTCTTAGGGAGTATGGCTATGAGATCTAAAACATTTCTAAGACCTCAATCATTTACACTGAAACAATAAAGTTGGAAATCTTATTTTTTATTCACAAGCTCTCCACTGTCTCAGCTGGCATTGGCGAATCTTAATTATGTTTTTAGTGTCTCATATAATTTTGAATAGCTCCTATTTAGGAGTTATCATCAAAGAGTGTTGTGATGTATTTCAAAAGCAGCAACGGAATCATCTTTGAATAGTGGTAGCTATCTTTTAGGCAAAAAAATCTACAGCCAATGCCAGTAGGCAGGGATATAAGCTCTAATGAGCTTATGAGATCTTTAAATATTTCTGAAAAAAGAAATAGATGATATGTCTGCACTAGAACAGAGTACTAGGCACTAGACCACGGAAGGTTTTGTTTCAAGATGACCATTTCTTTATGTCACTAGCTTCTTCAGGATAGTATCAGGGAAATCTGACTGATCTAAATCTATGTGCTGTGTTAACCCTGAATTATCTGGGTCTCTGCCACCGGAAAGCGAATGTCAAAACTGGTCTAAGAAAAAAATGGTTCTTTGTTAGAGGACTTCCCTGGTGGTCCAGTGGTGGAGAATCTGCCTGCCAGCGCAGGGGATGCAGGTTTGATCCTTGGTCCAGGAGGACCCCACATGCCGCAGGGCAAGCCATCAGCGCTGAGCCGGTGCTCTAGAGCCCGGGAGCTGCCACGAGAGAAGCCAGCAAGCGAGAGGCCAGCGCAGGGCAACGAAGACTGGCCCCCACTCTCCGCAACTGGAGAAAGCCCGCGCTCAGTGACCAAGAGCCAGCACAGCCATAAGTGAACAAAGAAGTTCTTTTAAAAATAAACTTACAAGAGCTAGCACTGACAACAGATTGGATAAAAAGATACTGAAACCCTTTTTTCATTCAAATTTTAAATTTCTGAAAGGCCCATTCCATTGTATAACTTATTTTATAATTTGTTATAGAAGTTGAAAAGTTGTTACATAGTGGCAAGTGGTAAGAAGTTTCGATAACACAAGACTAAATGCCCAGAACACATAAATCTAGAGAAAAATGTATGTGAAAGTAACTTATAAAGAGACTGGACCCTATCACTAGAATACTAGGGAACTATTATTATTAATAATAGGATGAATAATAATAGCACTACTATTATTAATAATATTATTAATAATATTATATATTAATATTTAATTATATTTAAATAATAATACTAGGAACTATTACTATCTGCTGGGGGCCAGCTGATGTTTCTTGCTGTCATGTTAAGAAACCCCTATGGACATGACCTTATTAAATAGTCAATAAATAATGTTTCCTTTTCCCACTTCCATTTCCTTTTCTCTATGTACTAACATGTCCTGCTCTCTGAGGCTTTTCGCTTGTGTGCACCTTCAGTCCATGCTGGGTTCTGTCTTGGTCAGTGAGGCAGACCTCATTTTATTGCACTTCCCAGATACTGTATTGTGTTTGGCACCAACTGAAGGTTTGTGGCAACCTGGCCTTGAGCGAGTCTACTGGCGCCATTTTTCCAAGAGCATTTGCTCACTTTGTGTCTCTCTGTCACATTGTGGTGATTCTCCCTGTATTTCAAAGCCTCCACCAGAAGAAACATTTATGACTTGCTGAAGGCTCAGATGATGGTGAACATTTTTCAGCAATACACTATTTTAAAAATGAGGTATGTACATGGTTTTTGTAGACTTAATGCTGCTGCACGCTGAAAAGACTACAGTGTAAACACCATTTCTAAATGCACCAAGAGGCCAAAAAAATGTCGCATGACTCACTTTATTGCAACACTTGCTTTAAAGCCATGGTCGGGAATGGAACCCGAAATATCTCCAAGGTTGGCCTGTATCAAAGTTATGGCTATTCCCTAAGACAAAGTATGGAGAAGGCAATGGCACCCCACTCCAGCACCCTTGCCTAGAAAATCCCATGGGCGGAGGAATCTGGTGGGCCGCAGTCCAGAGGGTCGCACAGAGTTGGACACGACTGAAGCGACTTAGCAGCAGCAGCAGCAAGACAAAGTAACCGACAGTACTGCATTTTCCACTAAGGATAGCATGTAACACAGATTTTTCCCTTACAGGTTGTGGGACTGGAAAGTATCTGAAAGTGAACAGCCAGGTACATACCCTGGGCTGTGACTACTGTGCACCACTGGTCGAGATTGCCCGGAGCAGAGGCTGTGAAGTCATGGTGTGTGACAACCTTAACCTCCCCTTCAGGGATCAGGGCTTCGATGCCATCATCTCCATAGGCGGTAAGGCAACCCCATCACAGGGTCGCTCTTCACCGTGAGAATAACGCTACCTGGTTGAGGACACTCTCACAACTCAACAGCCATGCTTTGCAGAAAGATCCATGTAATTCATTTTATCTAATTTTTAAAAAAGCATTTCAACTGAATTATTTAATTTCAAGTGTCCTTACAGTGGTACATGAGATTCTTTTATCTAGTTTAACCCTCAAACTGTTGCTTTCCTCTTTTGGACGACTCATTCCAGTTTCTTCCACTTATGAATGACAAACTATTAGGCTTGTACTCATTGAAAACAGTACTTTGCTCTACTGAAATGAAGCCAGCTTCTTACAACGTGAATTAGATCTCTAGAAGTCATACTACTTTTTTCAGCCCACAAGTGTGGCCTTTACTAGCAGAATATTCTAAGAGTAACGCACTGACTGTCACTGGAAGGATGTCACCAACCTGCCACTCATGGTACAGAAGTCTCTGGGGAAGACAGCCCCACCTGGTCCCAGACTGCACTGGAGTTACATTGCCCCCTCGTTCTCTCACTGTCAGAGATCATTCAAAAATCTAGGGAATACACCTGTCATATTCTCCCAACAAGTGTGCCCATAAAATACACATGCCAAAAATGAAAAGAAACAGCAAAAATCCATGCCTGAGATATGTACAGATAAGGCTCATTTTCCTAGAAGAGGAAATGGCAACCCACTTCAGGATTCTTGCCTGGAAAATCCCATGGACAGAGGAGCCTGACAGTCCATGGGGTCGCAAAGAGTCGGACACAACTGAGTGACTGAGCACAAGGCTCATTTTACCCAATACATGTATTCCTGAAACCTAGTATGTTAGTCATATTTAAATATGCTAGAGAATCATGCTATGTAAGGGAATATCATGGCAAATTCTTTTTCAAAGTGAGAAATCTCGTGCAAGGCAAATTATTTCCTCCAACACACTTTTAAAATAATTAACATATTTGAATATAACAAGCTTTATCAAAGCAAGGTGAGTCTATACAAAACTGCTAGATATTAATAAACATATAGAATACGACTATTTTCTCTCTCCTGAAATAAACAAGAAATCAACTTATTCACACTAATTGGGAACTGTATATCTGCAAAGTGAGGGGATGCAGACCTGGATGTCATGACCTTGGAACCAGTTAGGACTGGCAAGAGATGGTTGTCATGGAAACCTGCTCTTTGACAGCCCTACTTCTCTGCTTTTGAAACTGTTAACTCCATTTGGTTGTAAGAATTAAGAGAAGGGATTCTTGTTGAACCAAGAAACACTACACTGTCCTCTGAATCTTCAGTAGGAAGAAAGTTTTTGGTCTGGTCATGCCACCTGAAGAACTAGAAACTGCAGCAAGGTCAGAGAAGTGCTTGCTCTTCTTTTGTTTACTTTAGTTGTAGAATTTCTACTGCCAGCAACCTACAAATATGCTGTGCTGCTGAACCACCGCTGGGGTGTGGGACTACTGACCAACTCTGCTCTTTCAGAAAATGCTCCATGTTGTACATTGTTGAGTCCTTCTTTTCATCCAGCTGAAGTCTCCTGCCCGAAGATGAGATGAGAACAGCTGGCTGCCATCTTCCAGTGAAAAACGCTTCCTTCAGTGGAAACCCAGCATGTGTTTTTATGAACTGTGGTCATTTTCCAGTTAGTTTTTACATTTAGAACTAGGAGAAATTTCACTAAACTGTCTCTCCTATGTCCACATAGATTTACTTCCCTATTTAGAATGCTGTATGTTGGCATTTCTTGCTTAACATGAAGAAATATATTTTTACTATTTTTAAATATATAAATATATATTTTCCATGTCTCTTAATAATAATACGAGAGGGTAAGCATCAAACCCAATTAGACATTCCTTATGTTTTACTGACAGATAACAAAAAGAAACAGTCTTTCTACTTACTTTTAGAATAGGATGATAAAATTTTTATAAAAATTTGTCCATATATTGAAATGGGGTAAACCAACTTTTCATGCCAGTGGGTCTCAACTTGAGATTATATTGTACCCCACTCTCAGGGGATATTTGTCAACGTTTGGAGGGATTTTTGGTTGTCACAACTGAGCGTTGTTATGTTCAACTGTTGTCTACTTGGTCCCCACTGCCTTGCAATAAAGAATTATCCAGCTTGTTTAAAAATGCCAATAAAAAAATAAAAATAAAAATAAATAAATAAAAATGCCAATAGTGCTGAGGTTGTAAAATTCTGCTTCTACTGTGTTTCCCCTGGGAGCAATGGTTCTGTATTTGTTAGTTCAGTGTTCACAGGACATTATAGAACATAATTTCTGTGAATAATTAGAATTGATTGTATTCTTGTGTTTTGACTGTGAGAGGAGAAAAAAGCATCATTAAAATAGGATGATTTTAATACAGTAATGTCTTTTTAGCAGACTTTATAGGCCTTTATAGACTTTATAGGTTCAGCAGCACAGCCTGTTGTAGGTTGCTGGCCGTAGAAATTCTACAACTGAAGTAAACAAAAGCAGAGCAAGCACTTCTCTGACCTCTCTGCAGTTTCTAGTTCTTCAGGTGGCATGACCATACCCTACTAAACCCATGGATTCCGAATACTTATAGTCAAATGAGACACACCTGAAAAATTAAATAACAATACATCATAAAATACCAAGATATAACAGGACTTTTAAGATGACTATGTGTAACCTCATATGATTCTGGAATCCAGTCACTGAATTCGACCTACCCATGTGTTCAATCAACACCCTATCCTACAGGAAACATACACCAAGTGCTACTTTTGCCTTTAAATTATGATTTTTAAACAACAAGGGACTTCTCTATTCTTTAAAATTCAACACAGTTTCCTGACATTGCTAATTCATATAAATACATCTTTAAGTCCCACTTATTTACAATGTTTCTTAATAGAATATGTGTGTATAGGCATGTATAATACATTTTATATGCACTGTAAGTTTTTCTTTTTCTAAAACATCTGGCTTAAAAGTTACTTAGTATTATATGTTAAATATATAAAAGATTCAGATATTTCCTGGGTGAAATTATGGTATTAAAATGGATTATCACATAAGCAATATTAAGGAATGAAAAGTGTAAAGATATTCTTCCTTAAAAGCAAAACTTCTGAAGCCAAGAATCCTAAAGTGTTGAAGGCCTATAAAGTCTGCTAAAAAGACACTGCTGTATTAAAATCATCCTATTTTAATGGTGTTTTTTCCCCTCTCACAGTCAAAACACAAAAACACAGTCAATTCTAATTATTCACAGAAGTTATGTTCTATAATGTCCTGTGAACACTGAATTAACAAATACCGAACCATTGCTCCCAGGGGAAACACAGGATTAGGTTCTTGTGAGCCTCTGGTCACAATATTTTTATCAATTAATCAACAGAGAAATCATGAACAAAAACACAAAAATGCAAAACACACGGCACTAAATAGACCGTGAAAAGGACACTTGTTGACACTACGAGAGCTGAGACAGGAACGGATCAGCTCCTCCTCAGACCCCAGCTGGGAACACGTGCCTTGGGAAGCTCAACTTTTGGGTTGTTCTATGCACGTCAAGGAATGACCACAAAAATGCTGAGCATACAGACTTCTGAAGTTATAAAAAAATTTTAGCAAGTGAGCAAATTTGTGGATACAGAATCCACAGGTGATAAGGATCAACTATGTTTAGAAAACACACCCATGGAAGTTTCAGGGTGAATTAGGTGCAAGATATGGGAGATATTAACGACCAGGAGTAGTCACAGATCTGAATGTCAGTGCTCTCCTAAATCTGACTCAATCCTGACTTCTCTGCCCCCTTTTGGCTCATTGACCAAGACACTACTCAAGAAGTGTAAGCTCTGGGGGGGACTTTCTTGGTGGCCCAGTGGTTAAGATTCTGCACTCCCAATGCAGGAGGCCTGGGTTGGAGCCCTGGGTGGGGAACTAAGATCCCATAGGCCCTGCTTGCTGCATGGTGTGGCCAAAAAATAACAAAAATTTAAAAAGACATCAATAAATTAAAAAAAAAAAGAGTGTAAGCTTTCAAACTGACCTTTGCAAAGGGCTCATTCTTCACTGTCACTAGCCTGACACCTAGTGAAGTAAAGTGATCAGTCAACAATCACAAAGCTGGTCACTGCTAGATCCAGGACAAAATATACTGGTGTCTTGTTCTCTAAATGCATCTGAGGGTCTCCCTGGTGGCTCAGTGTAAAGAATCGCCTGTCAGTGCAGGAGACACAGGTTTGATCCCTGATCTGGGAGGATCCGACATGCCAGGGAACTAAGCCCATGCGCCCCAACTACTGAGTCTGTGCTCTAGAGCCCGGGCGCTGCGACTACTGAGCCCGTGTGTCGCAACTGCTGAAGCCGCAAGGCCTGGAGCCTGTGCTCTGCGACAAGACCACTGCAACAAGCGGCTTGCGCACTGCGACCAGAGAGTGGCCACAGCTAGAGAAAAACCCATGCAGCAACGAAGACCCAGCACAGCTGTAAATAACTAACTTAAATGCATTTGAACCTTGGGCCTCTAGGTTCCTGCATGGTATAGGAAGAGAAACCAGGGTTTGTGCTCTGCTGATGGGAAAGCAAACCTGATTGGGAACAACACAAAGTGTGCCTCCTGGATAATCTTGCTTTGACAGCTTTATCTATATAATAATCTCACTTTAGACATTTACTAGCTCTCTGTGCCGTGTAAACTAAAGAGGTTTATTTGTACCTCTGCATTATGCTAAGGTTATAGGCGCTGTTTCAGCCGCTCTACTCACATCTGAGCAGCAATGTCCAGACTCTCTTTAGAGCCAATTTCCTACCTGAAATAAGTGATAAGCTTGTGTGAGGAAAAATAATGTGATGTTTTTTCTTAACACAGTGTGATTAAACTCTAGGAGCTCACAGACTGTGGCTGCTGCTAAGTCACTTCAGTCGTGTCTGACTCTGTGTGACCTCATAGATAACAGACTAGTACTTTCTAAATCCTGTTTGATAAAAATGCATCTAATAACCCCCCTAAGACTAGATACAGGCAATCCCACTTGACTCTCATTTTAACTTGCAAAGAACTGCAAGTAAAACAGTGACCGGTAAGTTGCTTTTTCTTAAGTAAATACAATTTCATATTATATTATTAAAAATTATAAGGAATCATTTGGTTTGGAGGTTGGATGGCTTACCTTTGCATTTTCTAAACAGAAATGTTTTTTTAACATTTTCTCTACTTACACTTGCTTATTAACCAACTGTATTAATCAACCAGTGGTGTCAATCTTGTGATGCTTCAGAAGTACAAATCATTCATTAAAACAAGTTATTTCATAGAATTCTACTAGGGAACATTTACCTAACTTAGGGTTAGCTCTCCCTTTCAAATTGTATTAATTCACACTGGTCGTTCTTCTGGCTAATGAAATTCACAGGATTTTAGAACTGGAAGAGGCCTTACAGATTGTTTATTCTAGGTGTCTTCTTATACATGAAGAGACAGAGTCCAGAGAAGTTACATAAGTGTCCAAGATTAGTTGCCAATGGCACCCCACTCCAATACTCTTGCCTGGATAACCTCATGGACAGTGGAGCCTGGTAGGCTGCAGTCCATGGGGTCACTAAGAGTCAGACATGACTGAGCGACTTCACTTTCACTTTTCACTGTCATGCATTGGAGAAGGAGATGGCAACCCACTCCAGTGTTCTTGCCTGGAGAATCCCAGGGACGGTGAAGCCTGGTGGGCTGCCGTCTGTGGGGTCGCACAGAGTCGGACATAACTGCAGCGACTTAGCAGCAGCAGCAGCAGCAGCTGTCTAATAAGCAGAGGCATCTCATTTTGTTGCACTTTGCGGACACTGCGTTTTTACAAATGGAAGGTTGGGGCAACCTTGCACTGAGCCTGTTGTCTATTGGCGCTGTTCTGCCAACAGCGTTTGCTCACTTTGGGTCCCTGTGTCACATTTTAGTAACGTTTTCAACTTTCTCATTATCATTATCTTTGCGTGGTGACCTGTGATCTTGGGTGTACTGCTGCAAAAAGATTATGACTTACGGAAGGCTCAGGTGATGGTTAGCAGTTTTTAGCAATATTTTTAAATTAAGGTACATACATTGTTTTTTAGTGCATAATGCTAGTGCACACTTAACTGATTACAGTATAGTGTAAGTATCACTTTTACATGCACTGGGAAACCAAGAATTCGTGTGACTTTATTCATTCCAGTGGTCTGGAAGCAAACCCACAGTATCTCCAGGGTCTGCCGATATAGGAAACAAAATTAAAAATTATGCTTCTCCTGAAACCAGGTCTGTGCTATTTCTACCATCTGCCCAAGCTGCAGGAAATAAGGAGTACTTACAACATGTCAAGGGCTTCTCAGGTGACACAGTGGGAAAAGAATCCACCTGCCAATGCAGGAGATGCAAGATATGCAGGTTCAATCCCTAGGTTGGGAAGATCCCCTGGAGGAGGAAATGGTAACCCACTCCAGTATTCATCAAAATTGCATCACTGTTATATGGAAAACACTAGTCTATAAATGTGTAGACTAGTATTTATATAGAAAATACTAGTCTATAAATGTGTATACACACTGAGATCCAGTTTCTTCTTTTTCAGTCATACATCATTTTTCTACAAAACAAAGAAGAATCAGAGCCATAAAAGAAATGGCCAGGGTCCTAGTTCCTGGGGGCCAGCTGATGATTTATGTTTGGGCCATGGAACAGAAGAACCGGCACTTTGAGAAGCAAGACGTGCTTGTTCCCTGGAACAAAGCCTTGTGCTCCCAACGCCTCTCGGAATCCGGCCAGCCGGGGAGAAAGCAGGAGTGTGGGCGCCCAGAAAGAGGCTATCCCTACCACCCGGCCTGCTCCGCCTGTCACTGTTCCGTGTGTTTTGAGGGGCGCTGCAACTCGAAGCGGTCCCACAGTGTGGACTGCGACTCTGTTCTGGCTGGCACCTGCTGTGCAAATATTTCCAAGGAAGGCGAGGAAGAAAACGGATTCTATAACACACTGGGGAAATCGTTTCGCTCCTGGTTTTCCTCTAGATCTTTGGATGAATCCACTCTGAGGAAGCAAATTGAAAAAGTGAGACCCCTGAAAAGCACAGAAAGTTGGGCCAATAGCGCGATATCCATCCAGCCTTCAAGACACTCAAGTTTCGACTTAGGTCATCCAGAGACTTTGTCAGCAGGAGAGCAAAATTTAGATGAGGAAGTGTTTGTGGAGCCGTCTCAAGGACCTCGGGAGTGGCTGAGGGCGCCCACCACATGCAAACAGCTAAACGGAGACCATCCCGGAGTCATAAGGAGAAACGGAGATGGGCATTTTCTGGGTGGCGTCAATGCTAAGGAGAGCTGTGTGGATGAAGATAACTTAGAAGAGGGCACCGCTTCTGGTAGTAAATTATGGAGGAGGATTTCTGCAGCAGATTCCACAGACTCCAACCCAGGGGACGCCATTTCTGTCGAAGAACAACAGCCCGACGTTTTGGATTCCAGAGCCTTTATGCGTTATTACCACGTGTTTCGAGAAGGTGAGCTCTGCGGCCTGCTGAAGGAGAGTGTGTCGGAGCTCCATATTCTGAGCTCTGGGAACGACCACGGCAACTGGTGTGTCATTGCAGAGAAGAGGGAGAGCTGTGACTGATGGGATCATCTCAGACACGCCCTCCAAAAGAGGAACCACGTTCTTCTCACTGGGTTTGTGATGTGGTTCCTGGAACTGGCATCCAACGTTGTTATTTGGTCTGTGTTTAATCTATTTAGATTCTCTACAGACTATGAATTCAGCATCTTCTCAGTCAAGCACAGTGCTTGGCTATCTAAAGCATCTGACAAAGTCTTTGTGGTTAAAGGTTAATAGAAGAGATCTGAATAAGCAATAGAACATGAACTCCGATATGGGCAAACTGCCCTAACAATACATGTGTACATGTTTTTCAGTATTATATTGTGATTTCAAAAGATTCTGCTTTTAAGTATACCTTGTAAAAACATCATTTGTATGCAGTAAGGGGTAATTCCTATCTCTAGTTATAATTTACCGCTGCACAAATCTGATCAATTATTTCATGGCCAAGGCCTTGCTTCTGCTTAAAGTCTTTAGAAAGGTGAGAGACAGTGGAGACAGACAAGCAGGGTTCTGAGAACTTTTCTAAATGATAAGCGAACTTGCTTCAAGGTAAGTAAATAACAAGGTTTTTGATGTTGCCCAGAAGGCTTTTAAAGGCACTGTCAGCATGCAGAGTAGATATGTGGGCACTAGAAGACGTTGCAAGTTATCCAGGAGGTATTTTTCCAACCTTATTAGAAGCAGGAGTATCCAGTCATGGAAAGTCCAAGACTGACTAATGAATTTTCATCTGGGAATGATGCTTTTCTTATGCACTGAAGGGATATTTAGAAAATAAAAATCTGGTTGAAGCAGCATTTTATTTTGGTTCTCGATACCAGTAGATCATTAAAGTGCAAGATATTTGGACTTGGTGGAGGGCTAACTATTGGATTTTAAACAATAATATCTGGGCATTTATCCTCTTGAAAGGGACTACATTTTAATGGTTGTAGTAAGAATTTACACAATCAAATCTTACTAACTAAAGGTTCTATTTCTGCCACTTTATAGACAAATGGATAGGTGGGCATTGCCTGATCACCACATCTGTTTATTTTTAACCATGGATCTGTTTATATCCATGTCGTGGACACTGAGACATAGCTATGATTAGGAAAAGCAGGCAAGAGTTGACCCAGGAATACAGTCTCAGACAGTTCCTTAATGAGGAGAGAATCAACACTTGACAAAAGCCTTTTTACTGTATGGGCTACTGTAAACCTGGAAGATACCCAATTCTTGTTTTGCTTTCCACTGAAATTACTAAAATAGTATAACTTTTTCTCTTCAGTGATTGTGCACTAACTAAAAATACTGATGATACTTTCAAAGAAGTTTAAAGGATTATTTTTAATGTGCATCTGAAAGTATTGAAGTTTATTATTCTCTTGGCTTCAAAATAAGATTGTGTCATCACCTTTTCGGTTGATGAGGCTGTTGGGTGGAAATGAGATCTATGATTTGTATTGTTCTGCACACAGTCTGCATTAGAGGGATGATAAAAACAAACATAAAAGTGGAATATAAATTAAAATTTAATTTAATGTCTTCCATTTCTTAAATGAGGATATTAAGCCATGAGTGTAAGTGGGGTTTTTGTTGGAAAGAAATGTTCTCAGAGTCAGAGACATTCTTCTAATTAAGGCTTGATGACCCTTCTATTATGAATGGATTTTTCCTCTCCTTGAAATCTGTTGTCACATACATCTTCATTACCAGTCTTGTTGCTTGAAATCTGTTTATAAAGTCATGGCTTTCTGGGAGGGAAGCCACCATGTAAGTTCCACCACTTACGTGGAACTCAGTTCATTAGACGGCGCCAGAAAAGCTTTGAGCAAACCTTTATGTGCAACCTCCTACACACACACACACACACACACACACACACACACACACACACCACTTTATATAAGCTAACTCTCTAGAATGGTTTTTGAGAGAAGAATATTTTCACATAATTTTGATTTGACAAGGCTATAAATAAAAAAACACTAATACTATCAATCTTTCAGTCTTCAACTGCTGAGCACAAGGATTCTATTCACCCAGATTATTTTGTATGCAAACAACTGACTTTCCAGTTGATAATCTCTCTTTGGTATATTCATGTGAAAAACACTCTTAAATCTTACTTCTGTTTTTGGAGAGGTAAATATGTATGTGTATATATATATATATATATATACACACACACACACACACGCACACACTCGCATACGTGTGTGCTAAGTCACTTCAGTCTTCTTTGTCATTCAGTGGACTATAGTCAGCTGGGCTCCTCTGTCCATGGGATTCTCCAGCAAGAACAATGGAGTGGGTTGCCATGTCCTCCTCCAGGGGATCTTCTCGACCCAGGGATCTAACCCATATCTCCTGCGGCTCCTATATTGCAGGCAGATTCTTTACTTTATATATATGTGGGCTTTGCTGGTGGCTGAGACAGTAAAGAATCCACCTACAATGCAGGAGACCTGGGTTTGATACCTGGGGTTGGGAAGATTCCCTGGAGAAGGGAATAGCAACCCACTCTACTATTCTTTATAGTCCAACTATAAAGAGTTGGACTATAAAGAAAGCTGAGTGCTCAAGAATTGATGCTTTTGAACTGTGGTGTTGGAGAAGACTCTTGAGAGTCCCTTGGACTGCAAGGAGATCCAACCAGTCCATCCTAAAGGAGATCAGTCCTGGGTGTTCATTGGAAGGACTGATGTTGAAGCTGAAACTCCAATACTTTGGCCACCTGATGCAAAAAGCTGACTCATTTGAAAAGACTCTGATGCTGGGAAAGATTGAGGACAGGAGGAGAAGGGGACGACAGAGGATAAGATGGTTGGATGGCATCACCGACTCAATGGACGTGGGTTTGGGTGGACTCCGGGATTCTGTGATGGACAGGGAGGCCTGGCGTGCTGCGGTTCATAGGGTCACAAAGAGTCAGACATGACTGAGCAACGGAACTGAGCTGAACTAGTATTCTTGGGGCTTCCCAGGTGGTGCTAGGGATGAACCCCACTGCCAATGCAGGATACATAAGAGATGTGGGTTTGATCCCTGGGTTGGGAAGATCCCCTGGAGAAGGGCACAGCAACCCACCTCAGTATTCTTGCCTGGAGCATCCCATGGACAGAGAAGCCTGCCTGGCTATAGTCCATGGGGTCACAAAGAGTCGGATACAACTGAGCGACTAACAATTTCACTTTCACACATATGGATATAATATATCCTTATACTTCATATATACATGATACATACATGTAAATATCTTGATGATTTAAAATTTTGTTCATCTTAGGACTATACCCAAAAGGAAATACAAATCTAAGTGAGTTTAAACACACACACAGCATTTGTGAGTGTTTAGTTGGCCTTAACTTCCTCTATTATAGATTTTACTTTTCAATTCAAAGTATGTACTTTGAAAACTTAGATTCCATTATTAACACTGGAGTGTCTTTCCTGCTTCTCCTTTACTTGCTGGCATCATTGCAGATGCCACTATCTGACATGGAAGGAAGCATGTCGGAAGGTCCATAGAAACCTCCGTGGGCTTATCAATCCTTGCTGGCCTACTTAAGGAATTCCATATAACGAAATGATCTGGGGGAAAGTGCATTATCACAGACAAAGGATGCAAAATAACATTAGAGTAAGAAATAAGCAGCTGGCCCATTTAAATTTTTACTTTTAAAACTGTCACTAACATGACCAATGGAGAAGGCAATGGCACCCCACTCCAGTATTCTTGCCTGGAAAATCCCATGGACAGAGGAGCCTGGTAGGCTGCAGACCATGGGGTCGCAAAGAGTCGGACACGACTGAGCAACTTCACTTTCACTTTTCCCTTTCATGCATTGGAGAAGGAAATGGCAACCCACTCCAGTGTTCTTGCCTAGAGAATCCCAGGGACGGGGGAGCCTGGTGGGCCGCCGTCTATGGGGTCCCACAGAGTCGGACACGACTGAAGCGACTTAGCAGCAGCAGCAGCAACATGACCAAATGACACCAGCATGTCACTAACAAGCCATCTAACACGTCCTGGAGTATCAATTTGGTTCAGTCCTCCCTTTCACCACACATTCCTATACACAGGATGGTGTGTGATTCCCGTTTTTGTTTGCTTTTCTGTGTCCTTCCAAATTCTAGATGTCCGGACTTCCTCTGGGTTTTAACTGACCATCAGTTGGACGGGCAAAAACTGGCAGTAAACCAGAGAAAAAATAATCCCAATATAAATCAGCCAGGAATGTTAATGTGCTCGTATATTCATGGCCACAAAAGAATAAGCCCTGTCAGATTTTTTTTTAATAAATAG
The DNA here is from genome assembly GCF_055505025.1 of Bos grunniens. Taxonomy (NCBI): domain Eukaryota; kingdom Metazoa; phylum Chordata; class Mammalia; order Artiodactyla; family Bovidae; genus Bos; species Bos grunniens. Next base: position 25,657,641 of record NC_141191.1, on the reverse strand, counting down.
TTTTGGAGGAGGACAGAAGATCTACCCTCTAATAGTTGTTGATCTTGGTGGGGGAGGGTACTCTTTTTTGGTAGCAGTTTTATTGAGATATACTTCATATACCACACCATTCACCCACTTAAAGTATATAATTCAGAGGTTTTTAGTATATTCATAGAGTTGTGCAACTATCATTGTAATAAAATTTAGAACATTTTCATCATCTGCAGATGGAGGAAACCCTGCTATGACCCACCCAGTCCCCTCAACTTAAGGTAACCACTAATATGCTTTCTGTTTCTATAGATTTGCCGATTCTGAACCTTTCATTTAAAAGGTATCATAGACTATGTGGCTCTTTTTCTTTTTCTTCACTTACTTTTTTAAGATTAATGTGTATTACACTATACAATGCATATTGAAAAGCAGAGACATTACTTTGCCAACAAAGGTCCGTCTAGTCAAGGCTATGGTTTTTCCAGTGGTCATGAATGGATGTGAGAGTTGGACTGTGAAGAAAGCTGAGCACCGAAGAATTGATGCTTTTGAACTGTGGTGTTGGAGAAGACTCTTGAGAGTCCCTTGGACTGCAAGGAGATCCAACCAGTCCATTCTGAAGGAGATCAACCCTGGGATTTCTTTGGAAGAAATGGTGTTAAAGCTGAAACTCCAATACTTTGGCCACTTCATGCAAAGAATTGACTCATTGGAAAAGACTCTGATGCTGGGAGGGATTGGGAGCAGGAGGAAAAGGGGACGACAGAGGATGAAATGGCTGGATGGCATCACTGACTCGATGGACCTGAGTCGAGTGAACTCCAGGAGTTGGTGATGGACAGGGAGGCCTGGCGTGCTGCAATTCATGGGGTTGCAAAGAGTCGGACACAACTGAGTGACTGAACTGAACTGAACTGATAGTTGCTTTATAATATTATGTTACTTTCTGCTGCACAGCAAAGTGCATCAGCTATACATATACATATATCCCCTCTTTTGGATTTCCTTACCATCTAGGTCATCACAGAGCATTGAGGAGAGTTCCCTGTGCTATACAGTAGGTTCTCATTAATTATCTATTTTACATATGGTCAAATATATGTCAATACCAATCTTTCAATCCATCCCCCCAGTACCATCCTGTGTCTCTATTTCTGCTTTGCAAATAAATGCTGCTGCTGCTAAGTCACTTCAGTCGTGTCCGACTCTGTGTGACCCCATAGACGGCAGCCCACCAGGCTCCCCCATCCCTGGGATTCTCCACGCAAGAACACTGGAGTGGGCTGCCATCTCCTTCTCCAATGCATGAAAATGAAAAGTGAAAGCAAAGTCGCTCAGTCGTGTCCGACCCCCAGCGACCCCATGGACTGCAGCCCACCAGGCTCCTCCATCCATGGGATTTTCCAGGCAAGAGTACTGGAGTGGGGTGCCACTGCATCTGTATCCTTTTTCTAGATTCCACATATAAGTGATGAGAGGGTACTCCTTAAAAATGAGCTGTGAGCTGAATTCTACCAAAAATTTAGAGAAGAGCTAACACCTATCCTACTCAAACTCTTCCAGAAAATTGCAGAGGAAGGTAAACTTCCAAACTTATTCTATGAGGCCACCATCACCCTAATACCAAAATCAAACAAAGATGCCACAAAAAAAGAAAACTACAGACCAATATCTCTAGTCTTTCCCATTCTGTCGTTTTCCTCTATTTCTTTGCATTGATCACTGAGGAAGGCTTTCTTATCTCTCCTTGCTATTCTTTGGAACTGCATTCAGATGCTTATATCTTTCCTTTTCTCCTTTGCTTTTCACTTCTCTTCTTTAAACAGCTATTTGTAAGGCCTCCCCAGACAGCCATTTTGCTTTTTTGCATTTCTTTTCCATGGGGATGATCTCGATCCCTGTCTCCTGTACAATGTCACGAACCTCCGTCCATAGTTCATCAGGCACTCTATCTATCAGATCTAGTCCCTTAAACCTATTTCTCACTTTCACTGTATAATCATAAGGGATTTGATTTAGGTCATACCTGAAGGGCCTAGTGGTTTTCCCTACTTTCTTCAATTTAAGTCTGAATTTGGCAGTAAGGAGTTCATGATCTGAGCCACAGTCAGCTCCCAGTCTTGTTTTTGCTGACTGGATAGAGCTTCTCCATCTTTGTCTGAAAGAGATGGGAATACCAGACCACCTGCCCTGACTCTTGAGAAACCTATATGCAGGTCAGGAAGCAACAGTTAGAACTGGACATGGAACAACAGACTGGTTCCAAATAGGAAAAGGAGTTCGTCAAGGCTATATACTGTCACCCTGCTTATTTAACTTATATGCAGAGTACATCATGAGAAACGTTGGGCTGGAAGAAGCACAAGGTGGAATCAAGATTTCCAGGAGAAATATCAATAACCTCAGATATGCAGATGACACCACCCTTGTGGCAGAAAGTGAAGAGGAACTAAAAAGCCTCTTGATGAAAGTGAAAGAGGAGAGTGAAAAAGTTGGCTTAAAGCTCAACATTCAGAAAATGAAAATCATGGCATCTGGTCCCATCACTTCATGGGAAACAGATGGGGAAACAGTGGAAACAGTGTCAGACTTTTTTTTTTTGGGGGGGGGGAGCGCTGCAAAATCACTGCAGATGGTGATTGCAGCCATGAAATTAAAAGATACTTACTCCTTGGAAGGAAAGATATAACCAACCTAGATAAGCATATTCAAAAGCAGAGACATTACTTTGCCAACAAAGGTCCGTCTAGTCAAGGCTATGGCTTTTCCAGTAGTCATGCATGGATGTGAGAGTTGGACTGTGAAGAAAGCTGAGCACCGAAGAATTAATGCTTTTGAACTGTGGTGTTAGAGAAGACTCTTGAGAGTCCCTTGGACTGTGAGGAGATCCAACCAGTCCATTCTAAAGAGATTAGTCCTGGGTGTTCTTTGGAAGGACGATGCTAAAGCTGAAACTCCAATACTTTGGCCATCTCACGCAAAGAGTTGACTCATTGGAAAAGGCTCTGATGCTGGGAGGGATTGGGGGCAGGACAAGGGGATGAAAGAGGATGAGATGGCTGGATGGCATCACCAACTCGATGGACATGAGTTTGGGTGAACTCCGGGAGTTGGTGATGGACAGGGAGGCCTGGCGTGCTGCAATTCATGGGGTCGCAAAGAGTCGGACACGACTGAGCGACTGAACTGAACTGAACTGAACAGGCCAATATCACTGATGAACATAGATGCAAAAATCCTTAACAAAATTCTAGCAAACAGAATTCAACAACATATTAAAAAGGTCATACATCATGATCAAGTGGGCTTTATCCCAGGGATGCAAGGATTCTTCAATATTTGCAAATCAATCAATGTGATACACCACATTAACAAATTGAAAGATAAAAACCATATGATTATCTCAACAATGCAGAGAAAGCATTTGACAAAATTCAACATCCATTTATGATTTAAAAAAAAAAAACCTCCAGAAAGCAGGCATAGAAGGAACATACCTCAACATAATAAAAGCCATATATGACAAACCCAAAGCAAACATTATCCTCAGTGGTGAAAAATTGAGAGCATTTCTCCTAAAATCAGGAACAAGATAAGGATGCCCACTCTCACCACTACTATTCAACATAGTTTTGGAAGTTTTAGCCACAGCAATCAGAGAAGAAAAAGAAATAAAAGGAATCCAGATTGCAAAAGAAGAAGTAAAACTCTCACTGTTTGCAGATGACATGATCCTCTACATAGAAAACCCTAAAGACTCCAAAAGAAAATTACTAGAGCTAATCAATGAATATAGTAAAGTTGCAGGATATGAAATTAACACACAGAAATCCCTTGCATTCCTATACATTAACAATGAGAAAACAGAGAAATTAAGGAAACAATTCCATTCACCACTGCAATGAAAAGAATAAAATACTTAGGAATAAATCTACATAAAGAAATAAAGACCTATAGAAAAGTTTATAGAACTTGTATATGTTTCTATATGTATTTAATATGTTTCCAAAGTGATGGAATTCCAGTTGAGCTATTCCAAATCCTGAAAGATGATGCTGTGAAAGTGCTGCACTCAATATGCCAGCAAATTTGGAAAATTCAGCAATGGCCACAGGACTGGAAAAGGTCAGTTTTCATTCCAATCCCAAAGAAAGGCAATGCCTTTCTACCGTACAATTGCACTCATCTCACACGCTAGTAAACTAATGCTTACAATTCTCCAAGCCAGGCTTCAGCAATACGTGAACCGTGAACTTCCTGATGTTCAAGCTGGTTTTAGAAAAGGCAGAGGAACCAGAGATCAAATTGCCAACATCCACTGGATCATAGAAAAAGCAAGCGAGTTCCAGAAAACATCTATTTCTGCTTTATTGACTATGCCAAAGCCTTTGACTGTGTGGATCACAACAAACTGTGGAAAAATTCTTCAAGAGATGGTAATACCAGACCACCTGATCTGCCTCTTGAGAAATTTGTATGCAGGTCAGGAAGCAACAGTTAGAAGTGGACATGGAACAACAGACTGGTTCCAAATAGGAAAAGGAGTTCGTCAAGGCTATATATTGTCACCCTGTTTATTTAACTTATATGCAGAGTACATCATGAGAAATGCTGGACTGGAAGAAACACAAACTGGAATCAAGATTGCCGGGAGAAATATCAATAACCTCAGATATGCAGATGACACCACCCTTATGGCAGAAAGTGAAGAGGAACTAAAAAGCCTCTTGATGAAAGTGAAAGTGGAGCGTGAAAAAGTTGGCTTAAAGCTCAACATTTAGAAAACGAAGATCATGGCATCTGGTCCCACCACTTCATGGGAAATAGATGGGGAAACAGTGTCAGACTTTATTTTTGGGGGCTCCAAAATCACTGCAGATGGTGACTGCAGCCATGAAATTAAAAGACGCTTACTCCTTGGAAGGAAAGTTATGACCAACCTAGATAGCATGTTCAAAAGCAGAGACATTACTTTGCCAACAAAGGTCCGTCTAGTCAAGGCTATGGTTTCTCCTGTGGTCATGTATGGATGTGAGAGTTGGACTGTGAAGAAGGCTGAGCACTGAAGAATTGATGCTTTTGAACTGTGGTGTTGGAGAAGACTGTTGAGAGGCCCTTGGACTGCAAGGAGATCCAACCAGTCCATTCTGAAGGAGATTAGCCCTGGGATTTCTTTGGAAGGAATGATGCTAAAGCTGAAACTCCAGTACTTTGGCCACCTCATGCGAAGAGTTGATTAATTGGAAAAGACCCTGATGCTGGGAGGGATTGGAGGCAGGAGGAGAAGGGGATGACAGAGGATTAGATGGCTGGATGGCATCACTGACTCGATGGACGTGAGTCTGAGTGAACTCCGGGAGTTGGTGATGGACAGGGAGGCCTGGCGTGCTGCGATTCATGGGGTGGCAAAGAGTCGGACACGACTGAGCGACTGATCTGATCTGATAGTTTACAGAAAACTATAAAACACTGATGAAAGAAATCAGAGATGACACAAATAGATGGAGAAATATACCATATTCATAGATCAGAAGAATCAATATAGCGAAAATGAGTATACTACCCAGAGCAATCTATAGATTCAATGCAATCCCTATCAAGCTACCAACAGTATTTTTCAGAGAACTAGAACAAAGAATTTCACAATTTGTATGGAAATACAAAAAACCTTGAATAGCCAAAGTAATCTTGAGAAAGAAGAATGGAACTGGAGGAATCAAGCTGCCTGATTTCAGGCTATGCTGCAAAGCAACAATCATCAAGACAGTATGGTACTGGCACAAAGACAGAAATATAGATCAATGGAACAAAACAGAAAGCCCAGAGATAAATCCACGCACATATGGACACCTTATCTTTGACAAAGGAGGCAAGAATATACAATGAAGAGAAGACAATCTCTTTAAGAAGTTGTGCTGGGAAAACTGGTCAACCACTTGTAAAAGAATGAAACTAGAACACTTTCTAACACCATACACAAAAATAAACTCAAAATGGATTAAAGATCTAAACATAAGACCAGAAACTATTAAACTCCTAGAAGAAAACACAGGCAAAACACTCTCCAACATAAACCACAGCAGGATCCTCTATGACCCACCTCCCAGAACACTGGAAATAAAAGCAAAAATAAACAAAGGGGACCTAATTAAACTTACAAGCTTTTGCACAATGAAGGAAACTATAAGCAAGGTGAAAAGACAGCCTTCAGAATGGGAGAAGTGAAAGTGAAAGTGAAGTTGCTCAGTCGTGTCCAACTCTTTGCGACCCCATGGACTGTAGCCTACCAGGCTCCTCTGTCCATGGGATTTTCTAGGCAATAGTACTGGAGTGGATTGCTATTTCCTTCTCCAGGAGATATTTCCAACCCAGGGATCGAACCCAGGTCTCCCACATTCTAGACAGATGCTTTACCATCTGAGCCACCATGGAGTCAGAATGGGAGAAGATAATAGCAAATGAAGCAACTGACAAAGAATTAATCTCAAAAATATACAAGCAACTCCTGCAGATCAAATACATAAAAATAAGCAACTCAATCAAAAAATGGGACAAAGAACTAACAGACATTTCTCCAAAGAAGACATACAGATGGCTAACAAACACATGAAAAGATGCTCAATAGCACTCATTATCAGAAATGCAAATCAAAACTACAATGAGGTACCATCTCACGCCAGTCAGAATGGCTGCTATCAAAAAGACTACAAACAAAAAATGCTGAAGAGGGTGTGGAAAAAAGGGAACCCTCTTACACTGTTAGTGGGAATGAAAACTAGTACAGTCACTATGGAGAACAGTGTGGAGATTCCTTAAAAAACTGGAAATAGAACTGCCATATGACCCAGCAATCCCACTGCTGAGCACACACACCAAGGAAACCAGAATTGAAAGAGACACATGTACCCCAATGTTCATTGCAGCACTGTTTACAATAGCTAGGACATGGAAGCAACCTAGATGTCCATTGGCAGATGAATGGATAAGAAAGCTGTGGTGCATATGTACAATGGAATATTACTCAGCTATTAAAAGGAATACATTTGAATCAGTTCTAATGAAGTGGATGAAACTGGAGCCTATTATACAGAGTGAAGTAAGTCAGAAAGAAAAACACCAATACAGTATATTAATGCATATATATGGAATTTAGAAAAATGGTAATGATGACCCTACATGCAAGACAGCAAAAGAGACACAGATGTAAAGAACAGACTTTTGGATTCTGTGGGAGAAGGCGAGGATGGGATGATTTGAGAGAATAGCACTGAAACATGTATATTACCATATGTGAAACAGAACACCAGTCCAGGTTCAATGCATGAGACAGGCTGCTCAGGGCTGGTGCACTGGGATGACCCTGAGGGATGGGATGGGGAGGGAGGTGGGAGGGGGGTTCAGGATGGGGAACACATGTATACCCATGGTGGATTCATGTCAGTGTATGGCAAAAACCAGCACAATATTGTAGAGTAATTAGCCTCCAATTAAAATAAATTTAAAAATAAAAATAATTTTTTCAATGTCCAATCTTCAACACTTTTCAGAATAAAAAGATACAAAGGGCTTTTCTTTGGGGGAAAGGGGATGACTAGCTACTTAGAAAACAAACACAAATAAGCATAATGAGAAAATAAAGAGTACACCTAATCTATACTTCAACATTTAATAAACTACCTTAAATTTAAAAAAAAAAAAGGGCTGTGAGCATCAGTTCAGGGGACAGAGGGGTAAGTGGGGTATAACCCTTGGCCAGGCAGCTACAGTCTGGGAAGAATAAATGAGGGCAAGCCTGAGCACTTCTCTCCTGTTGTGAAGGAAGTAGGAAATAATAAAGAGAAGCTAGCTTCTTGAATCTCTAACATGTATTATTTTATCTGTAATCCTGACCATCACTAAGAATACTTATTGTTCCCATTCTGCAGATTAGGAAAACTGAGTCAGAAAGAGTTCAGTTAAATTGTCCAATGCCACATGCATAGTAAGAATCACACAGCTAGTAAGGGGCAGGGCTGAGATTCAAACCCAGGCCGTCTGCCTCCCAGTCTCTGCACTTACCTGCAGCACCGTTCAGCACCAGTCACGGCACCAGGCAGACTATGAGAGCCTTTCGAGCGAAGTGTGATTATCCCCTTTACAAGTAAGCTTTGGTAAGGCTAAACCAAGATTCCATAGTGAGACAGTAATTGGACAGGAATCCCTTTCATATTTCCCTCTATCTTTTACATTAACTTTGTTCATTTGTAAATCTCATTCCATTTAAGTTTTTAAAAAAAATAGTCACAAAATGCTCTATGAACACTTTTATCCAACTCTTTGATCCTCTAAAAATTGTTGTTACTGTTTTCTCATTTTATAGGTGAGAAAAGAGAGGGCTATGCAGATATTTCATTTCTTCTGTTTACTGAACCCCGCTATGTGCCAGACACATAGGATACAAGGAAATGAATATCAGGGGCTTCCCAGGTGGCGCTAGTGGTCAAGAACCGACCTGCCAATGCAGGAGATGTAAGAGATATGGGTTCGAGCCGTGGGTTGGGAAGATTCCCTAGAGGTAGGCATGGCAACCCATTCCAGTGTTCTTGCCTTGAGAATCCCATGGACAGAAGGGGCCTGGTGGGCTACAGTCCATAGGGTCACAAAGAGTTGGACATGACTGAGGTGACTTAGCATGCATGCACACAAGTATACACAGAATATTAGAACTAACTAAACTGAAAGTGCCAGACTGGAGCAGTTTTCATATTCATTGTGCACCTACTACCGCATTATATTGTTTTGTTTGAGAAAAGCAATCTACAAAAACCCCTCTTAGAGAATCACAATGCATATGAGCGTATTTAAGGCTTCCCCTAAAGTAAGCTGGGATTTACCTGAGCTTGCCCTCGACATGTTAACATACTCCAGCACAAGCATTCTGTGGAACACGTTTCATGAAATAGCTCATCCGAAACAGAACTCACAGACGCAGAGAACAGACTTGTGGTTGCGAGAGGGGAGGGGGAAAGAAGCACTGGGAGTCAGAGGTTGGTAGATGCGAACCATCACATATAGAATGGATAAACAGCAAGGTCCCACTATAAAGCATAGAGAGCTATCCTCAATATCCTGGGACAAACCATCATGAAAACGAATATTTTAAAATTATGTATCTATGGGTATAACTGAGACTGAGTCACTCTGCTGTACAGCAGAGATTGGCACAACATTGTAAATCAACTGTACTATAATTTAAAAGAAGCAACTCATTCAACAGAGTAAAATTAAAACTTCTCAGGATGACCTGTACATGCCCCCCTGCATAAATTCTCTTAAGTATTTTTCAGTCTCATCTCCTGCTATTGCAGAAAAAAATTTTTTTCTGTTCTGCAATCTGCTGTTTTAAACAATACTTTCATTAGGGTTTACATAATGACAAGTAATTATCACTTCCCCTGGATAAAAACTTGGATTTTAAATGCCAATGGTAATCCTTCTCCAAAGAAAAATGCATGGAACTGGCTCCATCCTGTTGATTCAAAGGGCATCTGAGATACGTGTTATCACACATCCATCCAGCAGATGGACACACCACGGGAGTGAAATTACAGAAGCATCAGCAGACCCCAAACCAGGATGCTCAACTCCTCTCATCACAGTCTTAACTCAAATACATGATTATTGATTTGATATTATAGACTCCATATTAGCAGCCACAATTGTCTACAAAATTGGAGTGGGGATATTTAAAAAGGACTCTCATCAACCAAGGATTGAAATGATACTGCAAATAGAAAGCATTTGGCATGGCAGGGGGAATGTTAACACAGAAGCCTGAGAGCCAATCAAAGAGAACTCACTCACTGTGAACTGCCCTATTTTTTATTCACCACGGGTCCCACAGTAGGAATGTGAATCATTTCAGTTATAACCCACATTCTGTCCCCCTCCAGATGTGGGTCTTTCCCAGTTGATTATGCACTTGTTATCATTCTATCTGGGTGGGTGTATGTCAGTGACTCAGTCGTGTCCGACTCTTTGTGCCCCCATGTGGTTTGCCAGGCTCCTCCGTCCATGGAATTCTCCAGGCAAGAATACTGGAGTGGGCTGCCATTTCCCTCTCCAATTTGGGTGGGAGCAGAGCTGTAATGCAATCTGCGTGGCCAATCCGATGGACTGTTCATGAGAGCTGATTGTCGAACTGGATCTCTCATGGGGCAAATCAGAACGTATTTTGTCTTTTCTTCAACTAGAGCTGGGAAAAATATAATTCACTCCAACCCAATTGGTTATTAATTAACATACATGTAACTGCATTCCCTTCACATAAAACATTTATTTTTCTCTAGATATTACCCCTGCACAGAAAAGACACAGGGTCACAGCAGCCAGTGTCACTGAATATTGAATTGCATGAAGAAATTACCACCTATTTTTACACCCACCACAGGATTTGGCTAAATAACGAGCATTTCTCTAATGAGCTAATCATACCACTTTCCTTGAGAGTTTCTATTAATGCACGTAGATGGACACCATTAGTAAAGGTTTGCTTTTCTGCTCATTTACACAGAAACTGGCAATACTTACGGCACACTAACATGTACCCCAGTGAAATTTCTGAGATGCTTTAGATTTGCATGTAAAAGCTGTTCCATTTTCTTTAGATGTTCTCTTAAACATGCATTATGTAAATATATATGTGTGTGTGCATATATATATATATATATATATTCCTAGATGTCTAGCATTTGCTATCACTAGTGACCTTTTTATGTATATGTGAAATATTAAATTAGCAATTACAGTAGAAACGTATCTCATTGAATAGATTTTTTTGTTTGGGGAACTATGAAGAGAATTGTCTTTTATTATTGTGCCTCCTCTGATGTTGATGTGTATTTGTATCAAAAGTGCAAAAATCCTGTTCTTGTACATTATACAGTCAGTTACTTTAGCTTTTCCTAGAAGAAACTAGCAACAATTTTAAAAGCACATGTGTGCATGCTCAGCCGTATCTGACTCTTTGCGACCCCATGGCCTGTAGCCTACCAGGCTCCTCTGTCCATGGGATTTCCCAGGCAAGAATACTGGGATGGGTTGCCGTTTCTTTCTCCAAAGGATCTTCCCAACCCAGGGATCGAACCTGTGTCTCCTATAGCTCCTGCATTGGCAGACAGATTCTTTACTACTGAGCCACCTGGGAAACCTTTAAAAGCACAAGCTGATGTAAAATATCGTGACTGTTATACAAACCTGAACATATTTTATTTGCATTAACCAGCAAATGTTTAGGATCTTTTGCAATAAGTATTATTAAAAATAATGTGATTCATATGCTTATGAAATGTATGATAGTTTCAGTTATGTCTAAATGCGCTTTAAAAAAATGTTACTAAGATGAACAAAATCACCTTTCATTTCCACTCTGAGTGTGACACGACAGGTGTCACCCTCTTTCTGTTCAGACAGCCACCTCTCCTTGGACATACAGAAGTGGGCAAATTTGTATTTAGATTCTGTTATCTTTGTCTAGAAGAAACCAAGCTAGGAATTGAGTAACAGAGTATCATTAATGGGTTAATAAAAGGCTGTTATTGACTAAAACAAAAGACATCTTTAAGATGGAATAAAACTATTAGACTATCTGTGCCGAGGTCCAGCCCTGGCTGATCCAGGGTATTCGAAGGGGAGACGGCGTCTGCGACTATTTTTTAGTAAATTTTAGTACTATTTAGTAAAAATTAGTACTATTTTGATAAATATTTACATATTTATCAAAGATACAAGGAGTAATAGAATGAGGATAGCTCAGTAGGAAAATTCAGTGGAGAAAAGAGGCTGAGTAGCTTGGTTTACGCGGAAAATCAATATAACCTGTGACACCAGGTTAGCTCTGACCACGGAGGCCGCAGGCGCCCTCTCGAATAGCGCAAGGTGCCCCACCTTAGACACCTTCTCGAGTGGGTCTTAGAAGCCCAGGCATAATTAGTAAGTGTGGTGGGTTCCGCGCTCCAGATGGAGACTCAGCTGGAAGTTAAGGAGAAAAATGACATGGGGAGACCAAGCTTTGGTGAGCAAGGCCTGTAGCTTTATTTTCAACAGGGGCTTTTATACCCTAAGTTACACATAAAGGATAATAGTGGATGCAAAGTCAGCAGTCATTGATCCTTATCAAAAACCAGGGTTTCTTTCCTGCAAATTTATCGTATACAAATGGTTTAGGTGATTTACATCATCTTCTGGCCAGAAGGCCTATTAACATTTTATGACTCTTGGTAAAAGTTTGTCAACCGTAAGACTTATTTTCTCTAAGAGTAATTATTTTAAGGTTTGGCGCCATCTTCCGAAGGTGTTAGATAAAATTGTATTCCTATAGGGCAGAGGTGCAATGGGTTTACAACAAAGGAAAGAATTTATTACCTTAAGGGTCTAAAGTTGCTAACACCAAGGCCACTACTTATTTTTTCTACATACCAACTATATTAATTAATACACAATCAAGGATACAATACAGGGAATGTAGAAACTTGGCAGCAAGCATTGGCTCATCAATGAAATCTTTTACTAGTTTATTCTGACAGTTTCTAACTCTTTGAGAGGCTCTAAGCTATTTGAATGTCTTAAGCTTCCCATGCCTCTCGAGGCTAGGAGACTGTAAACAATCATATGCATAGCTGTAGGAGTCCGGGTAAACTTGTCAGGCGAGTTAGAGAGCTATCTGAGGGGTTTGGATTTAAACACTCCTAATTGCCCAGGAACTTTATTAATTGGAGCTGTAAGTTAACTCTTTGACAGAGAGAGCAAGATGGTGGTGGGGGAGAGCCCCCAGTAAAGTCAGAGGTGAGAGCACAAAGCAATAAAGTAGGCAGACTCTGGTTTTTTAGGGGTAGATGCTCGAGAATATCCAGGGGGACTCCTGAGGCTCGATCCCACCTTTGCGTATGCCGAGCCTCCTTCCTCATGACCTTTGTCACGAGTGGAATGCCTCACCGGCTCCCGGCATATCTGAAAGTGGGCATGTGTGAAAAAACAGTATTAATATTGAAAGAGCGTCATGTTTTACATTCTAGGAATGCAAGCACGTTTATTCTTTTTCCTGACCTGCTCCATCTGCAGCCAGTCAGCTCATTGGCAGAGCTGGGGTGGGGGTAGGTGGTGGGCATGGGGTGAATGAAGTAAGAGGGGCCTGAGGCCAGCCCTGCTGTGGCTCCAACGCAGCTCTGCGGGGCCACATTCTAGCAGCAGATGGCACCCTGGCTTGGGCAGCGCTGAGCACCTCCCATCCCTTCCCTGTGATGGAGGAAGCTATGGCAAATCTCCGAGCATCCGTGCGCTGGTGGTAACTGATGATGTGGGCTTGGTCCCTGGAGGTCATCGGTCAAGGGTTAAAAAGAAAGCCAATTATCTAGCCATCAGTTTCGAGACCCAGCCCGGCTGCTTGGGAGACAAAAATGAAAAGTACAATAAATGAAATACACTCCACGCCCACCTTTTGGCAAGAATCAATGAAGCTGAGAATACTCTTTGGTGGAAATCTCTCAACTTAAAAATCATCACTAGTTCTTGTCTCTAGAAACCATCACTTCTTTCATCTTTGTGCTCATCTTGGAATTTTTGAAATATCTAAGTGTAAATTCAGCTTTAAAAGCCGTATGCATCATGGGTTTGTTAGTAGTTTCTAGCATTTTCTTTATGGTCAGAATCAGAAGGAAATAGCTAGTTGCAGTACCTTTTTACTGCACTCATCACCCCCGGCCCAGTCCCCGGGGGAAGACACAGAAGACAGTTCCCAGGATGACGCTGCACCTGTGAACAGCCGCAGGGTGGGAGGCCGTCAGATGCTGGAGCTGCGAGAGCCCCCGGCTGCCACTGAGCCGCAGGGTGGGGGGCTGTCAGATGCTGGAGCTGCGAGAGCCCCCGGCTGCCACTGAGCCTGAGAAGGAGGGACTCACCCAAGCCAAGAACCATGCCTGCGCTTCCCACCACACCACCCCGCACTCCTTCGGGGAGTTCCAGGCCTCTGCATCCATCCAGGACTCTGTCACACTGCAGCCCCCAGCCCAAGTCCTATCTCCAGGGAAATCACCCCAACCTGCTACTCCACGTTGATTTCTTCCTCACTGTCCTGCAGCCCTGTGCATTTAGGATAACTGACTGCAGTATTTGCTGCATTCACTTTCAGCCAAGAATCTTCCTGCAACCTTCCTGAACCAGCTACAATTTGGTCTCCTCCTGTCTCTCCAGTAAAAAAAACAAGCGAGTTGACCAACACCTTCCCAACTCCACTCACTTTTCTGCCTAGGGTCTTTCCCCTCTGTGCTAACTGTGAGCTCCAGAAACTGTGAGCTCCAGAAACCGATTCTCATTTGCCATTTTAAAAAGCAGCAGTAAAGGGACATAAAGGAACTCCCCCACCCACTGGCGACTCCCAGGCTGCCTTCTCAACTTGAGGAAGGTAAAGTCCGGCTCTGGCCACTGGAATTCTGCTCACTGTGGGCTCAGCTGGCCGGGGAGGCCATGTCTCAACTTCACTGACTCCCTGAATTTTGAGTCTCCTCCCAAGAAAACTTCTCATAGGTCCCATGATTCTAAGTCCTCTAAGACTCCCCAAGTGGGAAGAGTTAAGTGTTCACTTATTTGTGAGATTTTTCTTTGAGGCCTGAAGACAACTGATGATGTGGGCTTGGTCCTTGGAGTTCACTGATCAAGGGTTAAAATGACAGTCACCAATATTTAAACCATCAATTACTAGCTGTTTCTTTCTCTTGAAAGAGGCCACCATATTTGGCTAAGTGCATACAATGAAGGGGGTTTCCCAGGCGGTGCTAGCGGTAAAGAACCCGCCTGCTAATGCAGAAGACAGTGAGTTCGATCCCTGGGTCAGGAAGATCCCCTGGAAGAGGGCATGGAAACCCACTCCAGTATTCATGCCTGAAGAACCCCAAGGACAGAGGAGCCTGGTGGGCTACAGTCCATGGGGTCGCAAAGAGTTGGACACGACTGAAGCAACTTAGCATCCCCGCAAACAGTGAAGAGCATGAGAGTTGGAGATACTGATACAAAAGTAAATCCCTTCCTTCTCACCAGTCACTCCTGAAAAATCCAGGCAGCCAGGCCTCAGTGTACAGAACTCTCTTTGACCATGAACTTAACCCGATCCATGCCTTTGAGCAGCCAGGGCTCAGTAGTTGGTTGACGGAGATGCCACATGATATGCAGGCCAGAGCAGTCCCACTAGCAAGAAGCCAGTTTGGGCCCCCAACACTGCCCCATGGAGGCAAAGAACCTGCCTGGGGGTAGCCCCACATGTACCACGAGCCTGAGCGCTGCCCCACATCTGGGAAACTTGGCAAAGATTCCTGGGCCCATGCTTTGGGCTTGGCATAAAGTGGGTGGAGCTGCCACTTCCCAGTGACTTGGTGGAGCCATTTCCACGGGTCCTGTTCCTGGGCTGTAACAAGAGACCACCATCCCAGCCCAGACAAGGCAGTGATCTGCTTGCGTGCACCCACATCAAAGGCATCCGAAGTTTTCTCATCAAAAGAAATGCAGTTGAACCCCCAAAGTTCCATGACACAAGATGACTGCATGGATGTTGATCATTAGACTGTCGTCATCCAATCCCGCACCCCTCTGTTTTATCATTTGGGGGGCCTCAGTGTGTGGGCTGAAGTGACCTGCGCACCTCCTACAGGCAGAGCTCCTCGGTCCAGGGGGAGGCTCAGCACAGCAGTTGGAAGAACCACACCCGTTCCATCTAGTGAGGCCTCTGCCCTCAGAAGGGGACGTCCATGGAGAACCTGCCTTGCTGTCACTACCGAGATACGTTGGTACCGGCAGACCTCAGGTGCCTGCATGTCACAGATGCTGCCTTTTTTCACAAACGGAAAGTCAGTGGCAACCCTGTGTGGACAAGTCTCCCCAAGCCATTCTGTCAGCTGCATCTGCTCACTTTGTGTCTGTGTCACATTTTGGTACTTCTTGCAATATTTCAAACTTCTTCATTATTCCTGTGTCTTCTATGATATCTGTGATCAGTTATCTTTGATGTTACTATTGCAAAAAGATTATGAATCACTGAAGGCTCAGAGGATGGTTAGCAATTTTTCAGAAAGAAGGTATTTTGAATAAGGTATTTAAGTTCTGTACAATTTTTTAGATGTAATACTGTTGCACACGTCACAGACTATTCTCATGGGCCTCGAATGCCTCCCTGGAAATTCAGACTTCAACCTATAATGTCAGGAAGCATGGAAGGGGTTTTGACTAGCTGCTTGGGAAGATTCCTCTGGAAGACCAAAGGTGTGGTGGGAGGGACTGAACTTCCCAGGTGGCACCAGTGGTAAAGCATCCGCCTGCCAATGCAGGAGATGCAGGAGACACAGGTTCAATCCCCTGGAGGAGGAAATGGCAACCCACTCCAGTTTTCTTGCCTGGAGAATCCCATGGACAGAGAAGCCTGGTGGGCTACAGTCCAAGGGGTCCCAAGAGTCGGACAGGACTGAGCAAACACGTGTTCAGATTCTGATGATGGAGCAGATGGAAATGAAAATAAGACAGTGCAGAGTTCAGAGAGAACGAGCTAGAATCTGATCAGAGAATCAGGGAGAAGAAAAGGAGGAAATAGCTCCTACATCCAACCTGGCTGCCAGGGAGGCTAACAGAGCCCAGCGGGGGAGCTGAGACTAGAGGACCCTGCAGCGATGGTGGAACTAGGGTGCCCTCTTCTGGACATAAAAGCCGGCTGTGAACCACGCCGTCAGCACACGCCAGCACCACCTAAAGGTCTTTCCAGAACTAGCTGATGCTGAGTCAACACTAAATTTCAAACACCTGCTGCTGCTGTTGCTGCTGCTAAGTCGCTCCAGTCGTGTCCGACTCAGTGCGACCCCATAGACGGCAGCCCACCAGGCTCCCCCGTCCCTGGGATTCTCCAGGCAAGAACACTGGAGTGGGTTGCCATTTCCTTCTGCAACGCAGGAAAGTGAAAAGTTAAAGTGAAGTCGCTCAGTCGTGTCCGACTCTTAGCGACCCCATGGACTGCAGCCTACCAGGCTCCATAACTAACAAACTGGTAACTCAGTAGTAATTCAAACAGATCTGTGCAAACAAGAGGCTGTCCAGGCCAGCTGCTGCATCTTCTAAAGCATACTGCCTCATACTCAGATGTGTTTAGTGATAACAAAGAATCACACTCGACAGAAGGCGGAAGAGAATATAATCTGTGGGAGAAAAATCAAGGGAGGTCTTTTGGGGAATGTTAAATGTGATAAAGGGCTGAAATGGTGATCTTTAGCTGCTAAGGCGACACTGGAATACTTCAGGCTATTGAGGGTTGAAATGTGGAGGGTCTGAAGAACTTCAGAATACTGCACATGCAACCTGGCAAAGAGAACAGCAGAAGGAAACTGGGCTGCATGGGTGTGAAGTGACTCCGTGAGAGGCCTCTGGGGCTTCCACACGAGACACCCCCAGCACCCTGCTAGGCTTTCACCCCCACACCAACTCCCTGATTTCCACACCCATCCTGCGATGCACACATGTCCTGTACAAAGAGAAAGGGCTGCTCGAGCCAGAGAGTCATGAGAAGAGAACTGTCAGCAGCCTTCCAGCACCCACTGCACGACCCCAGCGCCCTCCAGTCTCACCTCTCACTCCGCTCCCGGTGCCCCCAGCTCTGGCCTGACTGCCTCCTGGCTATTCCTTGGCTTGGGCAGCCTCTTGTTTGCACAGATCTGTTTGAATTACTACTGAGTTACCAGTAGTTACCACGTTTCAGGACGCAGGGGCTCCACACTTGCTGTTCCCTCTACTGGGAACGCTTCTCCCTGAAGTATAAGCAATGTCCCCTCACTTTCTCCCAACCTTGGCTCAGACATCACATCCTCAAAGTCGTCCCCCTGATCACTCAATTGTACACATACACACACCACACACACACCACACAAACACAGCACACACATACACACCACACACGCACTCACACCACACTCACACACCACACACACACATACATACCACACATGCACTCACACCACACCACACAAACACACCACATACATACCACAGATGCACTCACATCACACCACACACACACACACACACACACCACACATACATACCACACATGCACTCACACACACTCACACACCACACACACACACCACACACACATACCACACATGCACTCACACCACACCACACAAACACACCACATACATACCACAGATGCACTCACATCACACCACACACACACACACACCCACCACACATACATACCACACATGCACTCACACACACTCACACACCACACACACATACCACACACACTCACACCACACCACACACACACACCACACACCTACATACCACACACACTCACACACCACACACACACCACACACACATACCACACACACTCACACCACACCACACACACACACCACATACCTACATACCACACACACTCACACACCACACACACACCACACAAACACAGCACACATATACATACCACACATGCACTCACACACTCACACACACACATACCACACATACATACCACACATGCACTCACACACTCACATACCACACAGACACATCACACATACATACCACACACACTCACACCACACCACACACTCACACCACACCACACACTCACACCACACCACACACACACACCCTCACACCACACCACACACACACACCACACACACTCACACCACACCACACATACATACCACACATGCACTCACACGCTCACACGCTCACACACCACACACACACACCACACACACTCACACCACACCACACAACACACACACACACCACACACCTACATACCACACATACACACACACCACACAAACACAGCACACACATACATACCACAGATGCCCTCACACCACACCACACACACACACACATACACACACACCACAGATACATACCACACACACATACCCCGCACACACACACACCACACACATACCCTGCACACACACACACCACACACTTACACACCACACACACACGCCACATACACACACACCACACACACACACACACCACACACACACTCACACACACACTAGATACATACCACATACACACAGCACACACACACACACACCACACACTCCTTACACATATCACACACACACACTCTTACAACACACCCCCCACAGACACCCCACAGACACACACGTTCCCCTCCAAGCTTTGTGCTGGCCCACAGCCCTCACCATCTCTACATTCTACATTTTCTCTGTGTACGTTACCTCCTCTCCACTCCCCAGGATGCAGGGCTCTAAGAGGACCTGCATTCAGTTTTGTGGTTGTATTTTCTGTCCATGGCCTTAACCAATCGGCTTGACCCATCCTGAGCCTCAGCTTTCTCACCTGTACAATTTCCTCACCTGTAAACTGAGGTTCGTGCTACCAGTTCCAAGCAAGCTGAGTAAGACACAACCTGTGTTTGAGTTTCAGAGCATCAGGAAAAGCAAGGGCTGTTAAGGAGGGCCCCTGGCACAGGGTCAAACCGAACATCCTCTCTGAACAGGTCTCCCAGACATCGTTTAAAAGGACAAACAGGACAAGAACAGCTGTGAGTAACGAAGCTGAGACACTTGTCCCGTTCTGCTTGGAAAAGGAAAAGCATTAAGAGTTCAGTATTGGTTGCTGCTGCTGCTGCTAAGTCGCTTCAGTCGTGTCCGACTCTGTGCAACCCCATGGACTGCAGCCTACCAGGCTTCTCCATCCATGGGATTCTCCAGGCAAGAACACTGGAGTGGGTTGCCATTTCCTTCTCCAATGCATGAAAGTGAAAAGTGAAAGTGAAGTCGCTCAGTCTTGTCTGACTTAGCGAACCCACGGACTGCAGCCTACCAGGCTCCTCTGTCCATGGGATTTTCCAGGCAAGAGTACTGGAGTGGGGTGCCATTGCCTTCTCCGCAGTATTAGTTAGAAGGATACAAATGAAACTGAAAGAAATAGAGGAAGCAAGCATTTGCAACATCAACAGATCAACTTCTGAATTTCTGATTTATACAAAGGCATTTTCCCCAGGAACATATCCAACTAGGAACAGTCCAATGGTGTCAGACCCAGGTCAGGGCTAGGCTTAGGAAAGCCGGGCTGCATACCCATTGATTTTCACTGTCCCCGCCTCGCTCTGTGCCGGCTCTGGTCCCTCCACGTCCCCGGCTGGCCTTGGTGGTCCCATTCCACGGCCAGGAGCCCAGGGACGCGAGGTGTCCTGCAGGGCATCCATCCCTGGAGAACATCCCAAGCCCAGAATAGGAAATTTCCTGAACCTGGCTGTCCCTTCTCCAGCTGGGCACTCGCATTCCCTTGGGCCCAGTTTTCTAACCCATGTTAACTCAACAGATGAAGGAAATTCCCAAAGCTCCCAGGGAACTCAGGCCTCCTCCTGTGTGGCCCCATCCACTGTGGCTCGCCACCACTATCAGAGTCGCCTAAACCTCCCCCAGCCCCCGTTCACTTACAGAAGTGGTTGGCAGCCCAGCCACGGTGAAAAGCATCCCAGTGAACACCATCCACTCTGAACCCACCAATTCAGACTCGTGCTTCTAATTCACCTTGGATGTGCAGTCACGGTTGGGCAGCTGGCCGCTGGAGTCCCAGAGCCTCTCCTGGCCACAAGCCCTCCTAAGCCAGGGCCTCTCTCTCTCACCGCCTCGCTCACCACCGTCCACACAAACACCTAGGGGATGCTCCCCGAATACACCCGACCACTTTATGCCGGGGAGGTTTTGCATGCCCCTCTATGGAGAAGGCAATGGCACCCCACTCCAGTACTCTTGCCTGGAAAATCCCATGGACAGAGGAGCCTGGTAGGCTGCAGTCCATGGGGTCGCTAAGAGTCGGAAATGACTGAGCGACTTCTCTTTCACCTTTCACTTTCATGCATTGGAGGAGGAAATGGCAACCCACTCCAGTGTTCTTGCCTGGAGAATCCCAGGGACGGCGGGGCCTGGTGGGCTGCCGTCTGTGGGGTCGCACAGAGTCAGATACGACTGAAGCAACTTAGCAGCAGCAGCTATGGGGTCAAGGACCTCACGACTCAAAAGTGTGGTCCCCAGACCAGCGTCAGTGTCACCTGGGAACCAAGAACTGCAGGATAAAGCATCTGCATTGCAGCAATATCCCCTGCTGATCGGTGGTGTGGTAGTTTAGTCGCTAAGTTGTGTCCGACTCTTGCAACCCCATGGACTGTAGCCTGCCAGGCTCCTCCGTCCATGGGATTTTCCAGGCAAGAACACTGGTGTGGGTGCCATTTCCTGCTGATCCGTAGCAACATTCAAGTTTGAGAGACCATCTAAATTCTTTCCCAGCTCGCATCTCTGCAGAATTCACATCACACTTCTATCTCTCACCTGAGTAACTCTTCTGGGAACCTCCTCTCACCTCATCCTCTTCCGTCCTCACCCCCTTCTCCAAGGAACTAACCCTCCTGCTTCATGATTCCACATCTGTAACACCCAAGCAGTGAAGCCAACATACTTCCCTGTACCTTTGTTAAACGATGCTAGGACCAAACAAAATAACCAAGCTATTTGCTTCAGGAAACACGCGCTCCTAGAAGAAAACCCTGGCCCAACCAGACCACTGACTCACCAAGACTCACAGCTGGTGCATGGAGAGCGGCCCCAGGCCCCCACCTCACCACGCCCACCAGTCCAGAGAAAGCTGGGAAGGCGGAACTCGGCCCGAACCCGACCCCACAGTGCAAGATGCACCCGAAATTCACCCAGCCGAGGCCCCGAAACTACACAAATACCCTGCCCTAGTCTCCTTTTCTGAGACACAACAAAGACAATCTAGGTGATGGTGTCTCCCTCATGGCGACAGAACTAATAAACTTAGCTTTACAAACAAACAAAAAACCCAGAAATGCTTTTTTAATGAAAAAATAGCAAATAAGAAGTGAAATAACAGGAAATCATCTAAGTTTATATAGTCAATCTTAACGTCCCTCTTATTACTATGACTGGAGAGAGTCTGAAGTAATTTTCTGAATATTTTCAGTAGATACTCGTTAATGCCCATTGATTCTATTCTAGGTCCTGGAAGTAACACTCACTTCCTAATCTGGGCTTTTCTCCCTCATAATTAATTATCCATTATCCAGCTTCCACTTCCAGGAGACAAGAGAAGACAAGTCACTAACATTTTTTTGATGAGGACAATGCATACTGTCTCTGAAAGATGTCTCTTATTAAAGAATGCACCTTAATGTTTAAGACTAGTTAGTGAATGTAGCAACTCTGTTAAAAAGAGCAAGAGAAAGATTTAGGAGGCTTCCATTCGGCCCATGAGTGATCACAGCAACTATGAGCCCATAACTAATGAGCACACTCTTTCTTGAATCAGCAAGTTTGTCTGGTGGCCTATTAGATAGTCTACAGGCAACACACCAATCACAGAATACACCAGTTATTGATCAGTATGGTCGCTCTCACCCCACTCCCGGGGCAATGCCCCTTTATCCGCTCAGTTTCTGCAGCTCAGGAATTCGGAGGTTTTGCTGGCGGGTCTGACCCCAGGTCTCTCAGGAGGCTTCCATCAAGGTATCACCTGGGGCTATCACCTGGAGATGTGATGAGGCCGGAGGACGTGCTTCTGAGATCCCTCTCTGACATGGCTGGTGGCTGGAGGCCTCAGTTTCTCACCATGTGGATCTGTGTGTGCTTAGATGTCCTCATGACATGACAGCTAGCTCTGCCCAGAGTCAGTGATCCAGCAGCAAGCAAGCAAGAGGGAAGCCACGAAGTCTTCTATGACCTAGTCTCAGAGCTGACAAAGCATCATTTTTTCCAGGTCCTCTGGTCACGTGGAACAACCCTGAATGATACGGAAGCAGCTACACGAGAGCATGGATGCAGGAGGCAGGGCTCCATGGGGGCCATCCTGGAGACAGGCCAGCACACAGCCTGATGAGTTAACTTAGAATCTGAGCCCAGGGGCACTATCTGAGGCCCCTGTGACAGCATCTTGTGATGTTTCTGCCACTTTTCATATGATCTTTTTCTGTTGTTTAGTCACTCAGTTGTACCCAACTCTTTGTGACCCTATGAACTGTAGTCCACCAGGGTCCCCTGTCCCTGGCATTTCCCAAGCAAGAATACTGCAGTGGGTTGCTATTTTCTTTTCTTTTCCAGGCCATTTTTGCGATCGAACCCATGTTTCCTGCATTGGCAGGCAGATTCTTTACCAGTGAGCCACCCGGGAAGTAACAGCAAAATTTATGGGCACCATGAAACTGGGGGTCTTATATAATAACTGTTTCTACCAAATGAATGATGACTGAATGATGATGACTGACCAAGAGGATTTGTGTGAAAAGACCCCACAGACATTCAGGCATCGCTGACACATGTTTATCTGCAGAGGGCACTTTGAAGTCACATGGAGCTGGCAATTGTGGTCTTGAAAAAAAAACAACACTGGCTTGCTTTCTTCCTTGGTTTGTTTACTCAGCTCCAAAAAGAGTACAATAAGAGCTTCTTTGATGACATTTTATGGAGATTTCAAAATTGGATGTGTAAGGCAAGTAGCAATTATTAATCAATTGATAAAAATAACTATTGTAAAGATTACTTCATAATTCATGATAGTGTAGTGGAACCATCTGAGTTGATAGATGTTTTTCAGTTTTTGGAAAGAAATTTATAGATTCATAAAAAATAAATCTCTCCCATTTTATAACCACATATAGATCTCTCCCTCATATAACTACATTTCAGAAAAAAATAAAAATCCATTACCCTGCAACTCTAACACAATCTCACCACCATCTTTCCTTCCAGCCTCTTTTTCTATGCAGTTTTCCCGTAACTGGAGTCAAGAATGTACATAAAAGTTTGCTTTTTGTTTCTTTCACTCTATGTCTTAATCCTGAAACTTCATACAGAGTTTTATACAGAAGTGGTTCAAGATGTGTCATACTTAGGGCAGTCAGCTGAGGGTGGAAGTGGGAGGTGAGAGTTGGGGGTGGGAGAAGGAGGGGAGGCATCCTGGATCAGTCAGTGCTCAAGAAGGCTGTGTCAAGATCAGCTGAGGTTCTGAGGAGGAGAAGTCCTGGAAGTTATAAAAGGCAGGTGAGGCAAAACAGCAGGAGGTGCTGAGAGATACCGGAAGTTGTGGTCTAAGGGGGAAGTTAATTACCTAACCAATCTCTGATCCAATTCCTCTTCTATAAATCGTAGACGTTACATGCACCTACCTTTATAGGGTTGCTGGTAGAAGGGTTAGTCAAATTAAAATGTGTCAAGTGCCCAGCATACGGGAAAGATGTTATTACTAAAATGGTAAGATTCCATGAATCAGGATCTAGGATTTACCCCAAAATGTTTAGTAGCCATTCTTAAGAGACCTCTTAAGCATACAGTTTATGCCCTAAAATAAACTAATTGATGACTAATTTCTATTGTATAATATAGGACAGTCCATCTGGACATGAGGTCAGTGTGGGACTGATCATTAATCAAAATCATTGATAACAAACACCAATGTCAATAGAACTTCCCAGGTGGCACAGTGGTAAGGAATCCCCTGCCAATGCAGGAGACAAAGGAGACGTGAGTTTGATCCCTGGGTGGGGAAGATCCCCTAGAACAGAAAGTGACAACCCACTCCACTACTCTTGCTTGAAGAATCCCATGGACAGAGGAACCTGGCAGGCGACAGTCCACGGGGTCACAAAGAGTCAGACACAACTGAGCATGTACACGCACGGCAATGCCAACACGGACCAGGAGAGCAACCTAAGCATCCCAGCACCAGGATGCTGCGAGGAGCATGAAGCCTGCAACCCCACCTCCGGGGGACAGCAGCTACTGGGCTCACCGCTCTGCAGGAGTGTCCACCAGGTTGCCAGGTGACTGCGAGGGAACATTTCCACCTTTCATCAGAGTGGATGTGCTATCCACAAAGCAAAGTGATGCCACAACGACGTTTTTGGAAACCTCTACGCACATGAACTAACCAGTGTTTAGCTACCAGGGTTCCTAGCACAGGGAGAACAGTTACACTTTCCCGCTTGTCCCCAACTGCTGAGGGTTACTTGATTTATATATTAAAATACAGTTAATGTAGGACTTCCCAGATGGTGCAGTGGATAAGAATCCGCCTGCCAACGCAGAGGACATGGGTTTGATCCCAGGTCCGGGAAGATCCCAATCTGAAGTTGCCTCAGAGCAACTAAGTCCGAAAGCCACAACTACTGAGGCCATAAGCTGCAACTCCTGAAGCCGGGCCACCCCAGACCCTGCGCCCCACCAGAGAAGCCACCACCCTGAGAAGCCCATGCACCTCAACAAACATCCAGTTAATTAAAACTACACACTGACTTCCCATCACTTCATCACAAATACAAGGGGAAAAAGTGGAAGCAGTGACGGATTTCCTCTTCTTGGGCACTAACATCACTGTGGATAGTGACTGCAGCCGTGAAATTAGAAGACTATTGCTCTTTGGAAGAAAAGCTATGACAGTGTGTTAAATACCAAAGACATCGCTTTGCTGACAAAGGTCCATAGAGTCAAAGCTATGGTTCTTTCAGTAGTCATGTACAATGTGCGAGCTGGACCATAAAGAAGGCTGAGTGCTGAAGAATTGATGCTTTGGAACTGTGGTATTGGGGAAGATTCTTGACAGTCCCTAGGAAGGCAAGGAGATCAAACCAGTTGACTGTAAAGGAAATCAACCCTGAATACTCACTGGAAGGACCAATGCTGAAGCTCCAATACTTTGGCCACCTGACATGAATAGCCGACTCACTGGAAAAGACCTTGATGCTGGGAAAGACAGAAGGCAGAAGGAGAAGAGGGTGACAGAGGATGAGATGGTGGGATGGCATCACCGATGCAATGGACATGAACTTTAGCAAACTCCAGGAGTTGGTAAGGGACAGGGAAGCCTGGGCGTGCTGCAGCCCACGAGGTTGCAAAGAGTCAGATGCGACTTAGTGACTGAACAACACACGCTGACTGCAAAACATTTCAAGCAGTCTTACACCAGAGCCAAGAAACCCATTAACTTTATTCAGCCCAGCAGTTCTCATGCTGTTTGATCTGAAAGCTTTGTCTGCCTCATAAAATGTATTAACACCCTAGAAAGCACACTTTGGGGAAGGCTGCTCAGCTTTCAAAAAAGAAGACCCAAGCAAACCAATCAACAGAAACACACAGGAGGCTGCTACGGGGCCATGCCCGGGGCACCCAGAGCTGTCTCTGCGATGGTGCTGACGGACCTCTGCCACGTGCCATCACCGCGCCAGCAGCCAGGACACAGCAGCTACCCCTGGGGCCTGGCCCTCCGTCTCTCCTACTGCTCAGCTCCCAGGGAAAAGGTCTGAGTACCATGTTAGCACTTAAAAAGGCGACCTTCCCCCTGAATCCTTGGAAAGCTTTTTTTTTTTTTTTTACTTTTTCTCCAGCAATCACTTTGTGACAGAAGCTTTACGAGTATGTGAAAGATAAATATCTCCTCTTCCGATGAGGCCTGAATACACTTGGTGTTGTGGGAACCCTGAGTGGTGTTATGATGAATTATAATGACAACAGCCTATTTGCTCACTTGTTTCTCTTTGTCTTCTTTACCCGTTTGTTAGCACAGAGAACAGGCAGTGGGCGCCTTAGATTCCTTGACTGTGGAACGAGCATAATAATGTTCATGTTACAGAATCTGTCAGTGAGAACTTTTTAAATATTAAAAAGGCAAATGTGTGTAAAGTTCAAACAGTATCAGAGATGCAGCGGAACCCAATCAATGATAACCATTAGTATTCTTTCTACACTTCTTCTTGGAAGATGGAAAGAACAATGGATCCGAAGCGTGTACAATCACCAGAGCAAATCACAAAAATTGCAGTGCCTGTGGTTAGAGGACATTTCTTAAAGGGCTGGAAGGATTTTAGAAATGATCTTTTACTTACAGGTGAGAAACAGGGACACTGAGGCTGAGAAAAATCAAGCCAGTTACCCACGTTTTTCACAGGGGTGTAAATTCCTAAACCCCAAAACTCGGACTTCAAACTAAAAACACAAAACCTCACTGAAAAGTTTAAAACTGAACAAGACTCATCTCAAGTGAATGCGTTAGTCGCTCAGCCGTGTCTGATTCTTTTGCTACCCCATGGACCACAGCCCCGCCAGGCTCCTCTGTCCATAGGATTCTCCAGGCAAGAATATTGGAGCGGGTTGCCATGCCCTTCTCCAGGGGATCTTCCCGACCAGGGATTGAACCCGGGTCTCCTGCATGGCAGGCAGATCCTTTACGGTCTGAGCCACCAGGAAAGTGAAGATGCCCATAAATCTTCACTTCTCACAGCCCCAGGGATTCCGTACTTACTTACACACATTTGCATGGTTAATAACACACTGGAACCTCCTGTATACTAAGTGACCTGCTGCAAAATGTCCCCAGTATTTTAAGGTCCTGTTTGCCTGTTTCACAGCCCACGGGTTTTCTTGGGCAGGCGTAGCAGGAATCGGGCAGCAAAGCGTCAGCCCAGCCCATCACTAGATGGCGCTCCACCCACTCCCGACGCATCTGGGGAAGCCAGGAAGGGACGGACAGCCCAGGTTGAGGAGTACAGAGACCTATCGTATCCTGGTTCTAGTTCAAATGTTCATACTGGGCCGCGAAAGCAGAATGAGTTCGATTTGCCATGATCATCCTTCGTGCTTACATCTAATTACACTGAACAAAAATAGAGCAAAGCTGGAGAAGTGGCTGCCGGCCCAGCACCTCTGGGCTCTACTGCGGCGGGGCGGGAGGATCCCGACACAATCCAAGCTCCAGATCCACCACTAGCTGAACCCTAAGTGAACACACTGCGGGGTTTTCTTTCTCAGAGAAGGAGACCATCCATAATATCATTCTA
This sequence comes from Bos grunniens, assembly GCF_055505025.1. Taxonomy (NCBI): domain Eukaryota; kingdom Metazoa; phylum Chordata; class Mammalia; order Artiodactyla; family Bovidae; genus Bos; species Bos grunniens. The sequence continues at coordinate 25,629,770 of NC_141191.1, read as the reverse complement.
GAGACAATGGGAGCTGAATGACAGAGCCAGTGAAAGACAGCCATTCTGGAAGAACTGAAATACTCTTGCGCTTAATGTTGGGCTAATAAAGGGAAAGGAAAGAGGATGAACAGTAGGTGGAAAGTAAAATCAGAAAGAAGAAAAATGAATGTTTCAGAACAACAGAGTGTGGTGAGCTGGAAAATGAGGTTTCTACAAGGACTCAGAGTTGCAAAATTTCAGACAGGGAAGGAACCTTATAAGGAAGCAGAATTGGGCCTGGGAACTAAAAATTTCCCCCGAACTACACAGATAATCCATAGCAGACAAGCACTGGACCTGTATTTGTGCTAAGCCAGTGTTCTTTCCAGGAAAACACGTGGCACGCCGCATGCCTGAATGAAAATGTTTCACAAAATCCAAGGAAAGCCATGCAGAGACACCCTTCCTTCCGTCTCCATGGGCAGTATGCACACACGTCCACTCTTCCAACAATACGGGAAACTGAAGGAAGTGATCTGAATCTTCAACCGCGGGCACAGCTGCTGCAGGCAACGTACGACCCGAAAGGCTGAAATCCGTGCTGTGCGTTCACACAGGAAACCCAACTGGAGTTGTTTGACCCTGTTTAATAATCAGTTACATGCTCACAAAAGAATGCCGGAGCAGAAACAGAAGGGAAAGAAAAACCACACACACACACAAACCCTTTTTCCTTATGAAGAAGAATCATTCCAAGAAGTTTAAAGATCCAGCTAGTTCATACTTGCACAGCAAATTTGGAATTCTGTGATACTACTGCCTTTGCCAGCCCAGGGTGATGGCATGACCAGGCAGTCACTGGGATCATTCAAATACATCAGAACCATATTTCACCTCAATCACACTTATATTTCAAGTGACAGTGTGTGCGTGTGTGCTCAGCTGCACGTTCGTGTCCTACTCTTTGTGACTCCATGGACTATAGCCCCTCAGGCTCCTCTGCCCGTGGGATTTTTCCAGCAAGAATGCTGAGTGGGTTGCCATTTCCCGACAGTTATTTTGGACCTAAACACTTCTGATAATTATCAGATGTACTGTGGTTTGGTGGGAAATGCTGGGCAGACCTGTGATTCTGCCACCCACTTTAGGGCTGTGTGATATTGGGAAAGACACTTAACTCCTCTGAGCCTCTTTCTTCTATCAAAAATGGGACTGAATAACTATGACCTCACAGGATAGGCCTCAAAAGAAGTGAGAACAGCCATCACACAACACAAAGGAGCATCCGGAAACACGAGCCTCCTTCCTTGAGTGCTGTTTTCTAATCCACACCATTGGTGTGGAGTTGGCCTCAACTAAAAAGAAAAGGGACTTCCTTGGTGGCTTAGATGGTAAAGAATCTGCCCACAATGTGGGAGACCTGGGTTCAATCCCTGGGTTCGACCCCTGGGTTGGAAAGATCTGGAGAAGGGAATGGCAACCCACTCCAGTATTCTTGCCTGGAGAATTCCATGGACAAAGGAACCTGGTGGGCCACAGTCAGTGGGGTCACAAAGAGTCGGACACAACTGAGCGACTGATAGGAGGTACATAGCAGGTATAAAGAGAAAAGTGAGAAGAAAATGCTTCATTTTCTTTGCAGCCACTGTTGAGTCCTTTTAAGCCTAATCTAGGCCAGGGGTTCTCCAAACATTTTGGTCTCAGAATCCCCTTAACACTTTTTTTTTTTTTTAACCGCTTACACTCACAAAAGAGGATTCTGAGGACCTTTTTTAAAAAAAAAAAAAAAAAAAACACGGGTTATCAGTATTTACCATGTTAGACATTAATACTGAGACATTTAAAAAATATTTATTTATCAAAAAGATAATCATGCATTACACGCTAACATAAATTATGATGCTTTTCCCAAACAAAAAAACGTTTAGTGAGAAGGGTGATGTCATTTACAAATCTCTTTAATGTCTTGCTTAATAGAAAACAGCTGGGTTCTCATAGCTTCTCTGCTTCTACATTTAGCCTGCTGTAATACCCTAGTTGAAGTTTATGAAGAAAAATCAGTCCCCCAGTGCAAGAGGAGTTTAATATGCTTTTTAAAGAAAGATAATTGTATATATTCTTTGATACAACTAAAAACACTAAAGTGCTCATTTCTTTCCAGTTAATTTTCAGTGTGGAATCTGCAACCTTGTCGATGAACTTCTAAAGCTCTCTTCTATGAAAGTCATTGATCTGTTTTGCTCTTTGAACAGTTGGTTTTCTCATGTGTTCTCACGTGTGATTTTTGTTAACATTTGGAAAATACTGACTCACTGAGCTATACAGATCACTCCAAATGCTGATCTATTTTATTACACAACATCAAAAATCCCATTATTAATATATCACCACCAATCTCATCAGAAGGCTTCCGTGACAGCTCAGTTGGTAAAGAATAAGCCTGCAATGCAGGAGACTCCGGTTCGATTCCTGGGTTGGGAAGAGCTGCTGGAGAAGGGATAGGCTACCCACTCCAGTATTCTGGCCTGGAGAATTCCATGGACTGAATAGGTCACAAAGGGTCGCAAACAGTCGGACACGACTGAGCGACTTTCATTTCACAACCTCATCAGAAAAGTCTCTATAAGGAAGCTGTTGAGCTGCCTGTGATGGACTCAAGTTTTCCATAATTCTAATTTTCTCTTCAAAATTAAAATTTTATCCCTGGCAACTGACAATGTCATTCATCGTTTCACTTGACAAGCTCACTTTATTCATTTTCAGCAGAATCCCTGTGAAATGCCCCAGTCTAAACAACTATTGTTTGTCTTTCATTGTCTAAAGTAAAAATGATGCTCCTTAACAAAGAAGAGCCAATTTATTTAGCTCAGAATTCAACTGCCAAGTAAATTTTTTAATTTTAACTTTTAAAAATTAAAATAAATTTTAACTTATTAATAAAATAAATTTTAAAAAATTTCCCCGAGAAAACCAACATATTTCACTTTTCAGAAATGTTATGTGTATTTCCCATTTGATCACGCAGACATGAAACAGACACGTACTCCAGGTTGAGATTTCATAAACTGAACAGCTGTCACTGATAGACTGAGGACATTCTTCAGTGAAGCTGGAACCTGTTTTGCTGCATATGGTCCTAGTTTGGTGCCTCTGCCCTGATTCATGCTGGACCTTCTCCCGCTTCAGCAACATCAGTGGAAATGTCACCACAGTGAAAGAGTCAACATCGCAACACTGTTTTGAAAATAGTTTTGACCTTACAGACTCCCTGAAAGTGTCTCAGAGATCGATGCCCTCCGGGCTCTGTGGACCACACTGTGATAACCTCTGCTCTAGCTCCCTCCCCTCACCCTGACGCTCCTCTTTCCTTGGCTCTCCATCCCCCTCCTCCCCCGACCAGTGACCTCTGGCTGCTCTAAGTCCCCCTCTGGCTGCACTCAGCGAAATGTCCTATTTCCCCAAGTTCTCTGATTTAGGGCTGACTATATCCTCTCTGTATATTGTCACCTTGCTTACTTATATGCAGAGTACATCATGCGAAATGCCGGACTGGATGAAGCACAAGCTGGATTCAATATTGCCGGGAGAAGTATCAACAACCTCAGAAATGCAGATGACACCACCCTTATGTCAGAAAGTGAAGAGGAACTATAGAGCCTCTTGACGAAAGTGAAAGAGGAGAGTGAAAAAGCTGACTTGAAACTCAACATTCAGAAAACGAAGATCATGGCATCCGGTCCCATCACTTAATGGCAAATAGATGGGGAACAATGGAAAGAGTGAGAGACTTTATTTTGGGGGGCTCCAAAATCACTGCAGATGGTGACTGCAGCCATGAAATTAAAAGACACTTGCTTCTTGGAAGAAAAGCTATGACCAACCTAGACAGCATATTAAAAAGCAGAGACATTACTTTCCCAAGAAAGGTCTGTCTAGTCAAAGCTATGGTTTCTCCAGTAATCATGTATGGATGTGAGAGCTGGACCATAAAGAAAGCTGAGTGCCGAAGAATTGATGCTTTTGAACTGTGGTGTTGGAGAAGATTCTTGAGAGTCTCTTGGACTGCAAAGAGGTCAAACCAGTCAATCCTAAAGGAAATCAATCCTGAATATTCATTGAAAGGACTGATGTTGAAGCTGAAGCTTCAATACTTTGGCCACCTGATGCGAAGAGCTGACTCACTGGAAAAGACCCTGAGGCTGGGAAAGATTGAGGGCAGGAGGAGAAGGGGATGACAGAGGACGAGATGGTTGGATGGCATCACTAACTCAATGGACACGAGCTTGAGCAAACTCTGGGAGATGGTAAAGAACAGGGGAGCCTGGTGTGCTGCAGTCCATGGGGTCAAAAAGAGTCGGACACGACTGAACGACTCAACAACAACATCCTCTTTCTTCAAAAACAACAACAAAAATGATTCCATACTTATTACATGCCAAACACTGTTCTCAGCACTAAAAACACAGTCATCAAGAAGATTAGCAAAGTCCTTGATCTCATCATCCTTATACTTTAAAGGGAGAAGACAAGACAATAAACTTGCAAATACCATACAAGATAGTCTCCAAGACTCATGAGAAAAAAAAAAAAGAAAGAGAGAGAAACTGATGTAAGGAAGAGAGACAGGTGAGGTGGTAAGAGATGCTCAAAGGAGAGGTGTCACGTTTTTGCACCTGATTCATGGTAATTCCTGGGTAGAAATGGGAATAGGGGACATTCCCAGAAGACTGTCTGGGGCAGCACTGGAATACCTCCTGGAAAACTGGGAAGAGGAGGGGAGAGGGCACGGTGCTTGGTATTTGAAAGGTATTTACCAGCTCGGGGGTGGTAAGGACTGGGCAGCTCTCAGTCCTCCAGGGGGAAAGCAAGGCACTGGGGAGAAGTGACCTAAGAAGGGCGGCTGGGACTTAGACAAGAAGCCACTCTCTCTGCCGCTCCACCAACGGCTGATGCGGCTGCTGAAGGACCAGGTGCCACCTGGCCTGCCTGGAGGCTGGTGGGAGGAGGGGACAAGGAGGGGACCGGCATTATTTGGATTATGATGCTTCCAATACCCTGGCTGCCAGACCCAACTCACAGCGACATCCGCAACCTGTCACTTCTGCTCCCAAGTTATTACAAGAGTTCACCAATATTTTCCATCCAAACCAGTACGTACCTAAACTAAGACAGGAATAAACAAAAATAAAAAAAGAAATCACACGTTAACTGGCAAGAATGGCTTGGAGGTTCCACTGCATGGAGGAAATCACGTCACACCCTTGAGAATTTTTCTCCAGAATTACTTCTTGGCTGGCTCTCCCCTGTGCTTTATCCCAACAGGACGACACTGTGGTTCATGCTGAAGGAACGTGTCCTCTGAAGGCGGGCTGCGTCTCTCAGGAAGTTTCTGGGGTTTTCTTTCACTGAACACTTCTGCTCAGTCCTGGGAGGCATCCCTTCTTGCCTGTGGCTCAGCTTTTTGAACCTCCTTCCCCTACGATCCACCTCCTCTGACTGAGTGCTCCTTCCTCCAAGAGCCACTGTCGTGTTTCACAAGTCTCACACTTTTCCCATGAGTTACTGTAACCCCAACAAAGGTGTACTTTCTCTTTCCCTGGTCATTTCTCTGTAGCCACTTCCTGGCTTTCAGAAGCACACGCTGGCAAGGCCTAGGGTCTCTCCGCGGGATGCGGCGCTGGACACAGATGGTGTCTATGGGACTTGAAACGCGCAAAACCTCCCTGAGCTAGAAACGCTCGTTCGAGGGCATCCACGCAACCCTCTCCACCCATTAAATCATGAACAACTCCCTCTACTTGTGAAAGTCACTCAGTCGTATATGACTCTTCGTGACCCGCCCTGAACCGTAGCCCACCAGACTCCTCTGTCCATAGGATTCTCCAGGCAAGAATACTGGAGTGGGTTGCCATGCCCTCCTCCAGAGGATCTACCCAACCCAGGAATGAGACGCAGGTCTCCCACATTGCAGGTGGATTCTTTACCATCTGAGCCACCAGGAAAACCCAAAAATACTGGAGTGGGTAGCCTATCCCTTCTCCAGAGAATCTTCTGGCCCAGGAATCGAACTGGGGTCTCCTGCCTTGCAGGCAGATTCTTTACCAGCTGAGCTCTCTCTCCTTACGAAATCATAAAATTCTGTAGAGCAGGGACCTTTCCCTGTAGCCCCAATCTTTGCAGATTGCTGATGCTTTTATGGAAAGGATGTCAAAAAATGTGCCCTACTCAGCCACCCAGGGTTCTGCCTGCCGTTCCCAGAGGCGGCTGGTGGGGGAGGGGTGGTGATAAATAGGAGGGCGGTCTTTGTCTTATCTCTGTTCCCCAAAAGAGGACTTCTGCCGTAACCACCCCTTCCCCAATGGTGTCACTTATCATACAGTCCCCTTCTGGGCTGGCTCTAAAATGTTTAAAGTCTATTTATACACCAACTTGATAGTCAGCAAAAACAAGACCGGGAGCTGACTGTGGCTCAGATCATGAACTCCTTATTGCAAAATGAGTTTGTAATTCAGACTTATTCGGACTCAAATTGAACAAAGTATGGAAAACCACTAAACCATTCAGGTATGACCTAAATCACATCCCTTAAGATTATACAGTGGAAGTGACAAATAGATTCAGGGGATTAGATTTGGTACACAGAATGCCTGAGGAACTATGGATGGAGGTTTGCAACACTGTATAGGAGGCGGTAATCAAAATCATCCCCAAGAAGAAGAAATGCAAAAAGGCAATGGTCGTCTGAGGAGGCCTTACAAATAGCTGAGAAAAGAAGAGAAGTGAAAGGCAAAGGAGAAAAACAAAGATATATCCATCTGAATGCAGAGTTCAGAACAATAACAAGGAGAGATAAGAAAGCCTTCCTAAGTAATCAATGCAAAGAAATAGAGGAAAACAATAGAATGAGAAAGACTAGAGATCTCTTCAGGAAAATTAGAGATACCAAGGGAACATTTCATGCAAAGATGGGCACAATAAAGGACAGAAATGGTATGGACCTAACAGAAAGTGAAAGTGAAAGTTACTCAGTCGTGTCTGACTCTTTGCAACCCCATGGACTATATAGTCCACGGAATTCTCCAGGCCAGAATACTGGAGTCGGTAGCCTTTCCCTTCTCCAGGGGATCTTCCCAACCCAGGGATCAAACCCAGGTCTCCTGCATTGCAGGCAGATTCTTTACCAGCTGAGACACAAGGGAAGCATTTTATGCAAAGATGGGCACAATAAAGGACAGAAATGATAGGGACCTAACAGAAGCAGAAGATATTAAGAAAAGGTGGCAAGAATACACAGAAGAACTATACAAAAAAGATCTTCATGACCCAGATAACCACAATGGTGTGATCATTCACCCAGAGCCAGACATCCTGGAATGTGAAGTCAAGTGGGCCTAGGAAGCATCACTACAAACAAAGCTAGTGGAGGTGATGGAATTCCAGGTGAGCTATTTCAAATCCTGAAAGATGATGCTGTGAAAGTGCTGCACTCAATAGGCCAGTAAATCTGGAAAACTCAGCAGTGGCCACAGGACTAGAAAAGGTCAGTTTCATTCCAATGCCAAGGAAAGGCAATGCCAAAGAATGCTCAAACTACTGCACAATTGTACTCATCTTACACGCTAGCAAAATAATGCTCAAAATTCTCCAATCCAGGCTTCAACAGTATGTGAACTGAGAACTTTCAGATGTTCAAGGTGGATTTCAAAAAGGCAGAGGAACCAGAGATCAAATTGCCAACATCTGTTGGCTCATAGAAAAAGAAAGAGAATTCCAGAAAAACATCTACTTCATTGACTATGCTAAAGCCTTTGACTGTGTGGATCACAAAAAAACTGTGGAAAATTCTTAAAGAGATAAGAATACCCGAACACCTTACTTGCCTCCTGAGAAACCTGTATGTGGGTCAAGAAGCAACAGTTAAAACCAGACATGGAACAACAGACTGGTTCCAAATTGGGAAAGGAGTACATCAAGGCTGTATATTGTCACCCTGCTTATTTAACTTATATGCAGAGTACATCATGCAAAATGCCATACTGGATGAAGCACAAGCTGGAATCAAGATTGCTGGGAGAAATATCAATAACCTCAGATATGCAGATGACACCACCCTTATGGCAGAAAGTAAAGAGGAACTAAAGAGCCTCTTGATTAAAGTGAAAGATGAGTGTGAAAAAACTGACTTAAAACTCAACATTCAAAAAATGAAGATCAAGGCATCCGGTCGCATCACTTAATGGCAAGTAGATGGGGAAACAATGGGAACAGTGACAGACTTTATTTCTTGGGGCTTCAAAATCACTGCAGATGGTGACTGCAGCCATGAAATTAAAAGACTCTTACTCCTTGGAAGAAAAGCTATGACCAACCTAGACAGCATATTAAAAAGCAGAGACATTACTTTGCCAACCAAGGTCCTTATAGTCAAAGCTATGGTTTTTCTAGTAGTCATGTATGGATGTGAGACTTGGATCATAAAGAAAGCTGAGCACTTTTGAGAACTGCTGCTTTTGAATTATGGTGCTGGAGAAGACTCTTGAGAATTCCTTGGACTTCAAGGAGATCAAACCAGTCAATCCTAAAGGAAATCAGTCCTGAATATTCATTGGAAGGACTGATGCTAAAGCTGAAGCTCCAATACTTTGGCCACCTGATGTGAAGAGCTGACTCACTGGAAAAGACCCTGATGCTGAGAAAGATTGAAGGCAGAAGGAAAAGGGGATGACAGAGGATGAGATGGTTGGATGGCATCACCAACTCGATGGACATGAGCATGAGCAAGCTCCGGAAGTTGGTGATGGACAGGCAGGCCTGGTGTGCTGCAGTCCATGGTTCACAAAGAGTTGGACACGACTGAGCAACTAAACTGAAGTGACTTCAGCAGCCCTCCAGGACCTCATCACCAGCATGGTAAGAATCAGATACATGAAAGGCTTCGTCTAACATTTCTCACTTTCAACATCCTTTTGCTTAAATCATCACAACTTCATCACTTCTCTCCCGTTTCCTTTCTCACCTCTGACATGTGTCTTGGCTACATTTTATCTCCCCAAAACAAACTGCTGTAGAAACGTTAACAAGTTAGTCCCACATGTCTATTGCAGGGACATTTTTCACATTTCCAAATCCCATGAATCACCAAGAGCTTTCACGGGGGCCCTGGGGAACACGGCAGGGAAACAGCACGTTTTAATAAGGTTAAGGCAAGTCGGTATCACAAGGGAGCCAGTAGGTTTTCACAGCTGCAGAACCTAGTTCTATTCCACCAGATAGAACTCTAAGTAATAACATGAGTCATCAGCTTTGCCTGCCGATTGACTGGATTAGGAAGGGGGTAGGCGGAAGCCATGACGGCGTGGGTGGTGGCCAAAGGTCAGGGAAGCCAGCCGGAAATCACAGAGAAAACAAGCAAAGTTCCGGAAGAGCTGCTTTTCCTTCATCCATTATTCTGAAAACCCTACACTTTATAGCAAATTCACACCCTGAAAAGGGAACCTAGGGAGATGGGGGTACATCCTAGTTGGCCACTTTATCCCACTTCATCCCAGATTCTTAGCTTTATATCCACCTTCAAACCATACCTCCAGCTCTTTGGGTTCTGCAAACATCTGATTTGCCTCTTAGCTTCTTGAAGTGGAGCCTGCTTCCTGTCCCATTGAGGCTGCTCAATCCCTCACTTTGAGCGTCTCCTTACAGTCCTTGAGAATCCCAAGAAAGCACTGGCTCCATCACCCCTGGCTGAACCAGTGGTCAGTGGTAAGCCTGGGAGAGCCTGCACTCAAGGATCTGATCAAAAACACACTCTTGGGATTTCTCTGGTGGTTCAGTGGTTGGGAGTCTGCCTTCCAAAGTGGTGACGAGGATTCGGTCCCTGGTCGGGTAGATGCGAAACCACATGCTGTTGGACAATTAAGCCCTTGTGTGCCGCAACTAGGACCCGACACAGCCAAATAAACACACAAATAGGAAAGGAAGAAAAAACACGTTCTTGCTTAAAATCAATATTAGAAACTAAAAATATAGTTACCATATGATCCAGCAATTCTGCTATTAGGCATATATCTGGAAAAGATGAAAATTAACTAGAAAAGTTACATGCACCCCAATGTGCAAAGCAGTACTATTCACAACAGCCAAGACATGGAAGTAACCTAAATGTCCATGGACAGACGAAGGGATAAAGAAGTGGTGCATACATACACCTGAATGATAGTCAGCCATACAAAGGAATAAAATAATGCCATTGGCAGCAACATGAATGGACCTAGAGATTATCCCCTGAAGTGAAGCCAGAGAGATAGAGACAAATATCATATTATTTACATTTAGAATCTAAAAAAAAAAAAAAAGATACAAATGAGTTTATTTATAAAACAGAAGCCAACTCAAAGATTTTGGGGAAAAAAAAAAAACTTATGGTAACCAAAGGGAAAAGTGACAGAGGAGGGATAAATTAGGAGTTTGGGATTAACAGATACACACTACGACATCATGGGCTTCCCAGGTGGCACAGTGGTAAAGAATCTGCCAACACAGGAGACGTGGGTTTGATCCTTAAGTCAGAAAGATACCCTGGAGTGGGAAATGGCAACCCATTTTCCTTGCCTGGAAAATCCCATGGACAGCAGAGCCTGGCGGGCTGCAGTGCATGGTGTTGCAAAGATTCAGACACAACTGCGTGACTGAGCACGCGTGCACTACCACATATTGTAAAGTGCAGGGAACTTCATTCAATATCTTATAATAACCTATAATGGAAAAGAACCTAAAAAAGAATATATATATACACACATACATACATGGAAAACACCAGGAACCCCTGGTGGCTCAGATGGTAAAGAGTCTGCCTGCAGTGTGGGAGACCTGGGTTTGATCCCTGGGTAAAGAAGATCCCCTGGAGAAGGAAATGGCAACCCACTTCAGTATTCTTGCCTGAATTCCATGGACGGAGGAGCCTAGCGGGCTACAGTCCATGGAGCTGCAAAGAGTCAGACGTGACTGAGTGACTAACACAGCATACATATAAATGAATTATTTTGCTGTACACCTGAGACTAACACAACAATCAACTGCATGTCAGTAACATTTTTACATTAAGTGAATAAAATGAAAGTTGTGTTTTTTGCCCAAATCTTAACTCTTCAAATATTTTAAGTTTTTCACCACAATTAAGCTCATAGAGAAGAGAAATAAAAGGAGCTGAAATCCTAACCGATGTAGATTTTCCATTATGTAATACCTGCTCATTTCTTTTTAGATGAAAATTTATCCTGTTTTGTAGGGCTTCCCTGGTGGCTCAGACGGTAAAGAATTCTGCCTACAATGCAGGAGACCTGGGTTCAATCCCTGGGTCAGAAAGATCGCCTGGAGGAGGGCATGGCAACCTACTTTAGTATTCTTGCCTGGAGAATCCCTGTGGACAGGGGAGCCTGGCGGGCTACAATCCATGGGGTTGCGAAGAGTTGGACACAATTGAACAACTAACACTTTCTCCTATTTTGTAACCTTCCACCTAAGGCCTGGATGGAAGGTAGTAAGCATTGATAATGTTAAATTTTAAAAAGTTAAGGTTCAGAGTTCAGTTATTTTTCTTTGTCTCTGCACAGTCAGAGAACAAAACCTGCCATCAACTTCCATATGCACGCTTCGTGAATGTATTAATACATTATTTACTAAAGCCAGAGAGCACTCTGGCCATTGCTGTTGAGGAAGCAGAAACTCTCCTCAGCTAAATTCCCAGAATATAGAACGTGAGTGTGCAGGAGAAGCTTGACAAACACGTGACATTCACACTTGGGGGATGACAAATGGATGTCTTCAGCCATGCCATAGAAAACTGGTGTTCCTATAGCAGAGTAGTGCTTTATGTTTCTCACATACATATACACATATGTATACGTGTTAGGTGCTTAAGTCGTGTCCGACTCTGTGTGACCCCATGAACTATAGCTCGCCAAGCTCCTCTGTCCATGGAATTCTCCAGGAAAGAATACTGCAATGGGTTGCCAGGCTCTTTTCCAGGGGATCTTCCCGACCCAGGGATCGAACATGGGTCTCCTGTATTGCAGGTAGACTCTTTAGCATCTGAGCCACCAGGAAAGTCCTATGTTTTTCAAGGCAGATGATGATCTCCTGAATGGAAGGAACTTCATCTATTTACTCTGAATACCCTGGAGAAGTGCCTCATCCGTGGCATTCAATAATTGTTTGGGAAATAGACCAGCTACCCTCTCACTTTATACTTTGTGCGTGCGTGCTCAGTTGTGTACAACTCTTTGCAGCCCCATGAACTATAGCTTGCCAGGCTCCTCCGTCCATGGGATTTTACAGGCAATACTGGAGTTGCCATTTCCTACTCCAGGGGACCTTCCTGACCCAGGGATTGAAACTGTATCTCTTACATCTCCTGCACTGGCAGGCAGATTCTTTATCACCATGCCACCTGGGAAGCTCCACTTTATACTTTCCCCATCTTTATATATTTTCCTGAGCCCCTACTCAGACGCAGCATCCAAGGTATTGATTTCCTTGGCCTGCTTCAACTTAAGGTTCAAGCAGATGAAACCAATACACAGGAGACCCTAAGCACCATGGCAAGTCCTGCTTGGAATCCCTACATCAAACACAACGTTCTTTCAGGGGATGTTCCATGGGGAGAAACAGACAAATACTTTAGTTCAGTTCTGATAACACACAGGTCTATTTCTGTTTCCTGTCTGACTGCAGGCATAGGAGGACTTTTGACACAAGGAAGGCAATTTGTTTTAGAAATGTTTTCTTTCATTTATGGTTTTGTTTGTTTTGTTTTCTGAACTTTCAGCTCAATGACTGGGCCAAATAATTAAATCATGAATCTGGCACTTCAGGCATGTAGATTACATCTTTTTTAAAGTTGCTTTTACATGTGGCATTTATTTGAAACAAATTTACAGGCAAGAATAAAATGCTGGATTTATTGCCAATAGAACTGGACTCTTTTGAAACCCTAGACATCATGTAATTCATTTCTACAGTGCGTATTGAGTGTGTGCATGCTAAGTCACTTCAGTTGTGTCCAGCTCTTTGAGACCGTATGGACTGTAAACTTCCAGGCTCCTCTGTCCATGGGATTTCCCAGGCAAGATACTGGAGTGGGTTGCCATGCCCGCCTCCAGGGGATCTTCCCAACCCAGGGATCGAACTCATGTCTCTTATGTCTCCTGTATTGGCAAGTGAATTCTTTACCACTAGCGCCATCTGGTGGAGAAGGAAATGGCAACCCACTCCAGTATTCTCACCTGGAGAATCCCCGGGATGGAGGAGCCTCTTGGGCTGCACTCTATGGGGTCGCTCAGAGTCGGACACGACTGAAGCGACTTAGCAACAGCAGCAGCAGCCCTAAGTAACATGGCTTCCTAAGAAGCAAACAGACTGGTACATGGGGAATAAAGGGATGTGGGCCCTTACTGTTCGGGAGAGGAAAATTTGTTTGTTTGTTTGTTTTAGCAAATAACATTTAAGCTGAGATCTAAAGAGTAAGGAGCCAGCTGTGTGAAGCTCAATTTTCAGACTTAGTGATGGATAAGATGAAGGAGGGTGAGTGTGAAGGAGAGGGAGAAACCACGCAGGACTCCCAGGCATCTGCTTTGTGCACCTGGCTTGGTGTGCTAATGTTCGTTCCCAGAGACCGAAAAAAGGGAGAAGGAGAGGATTACAGGAAAAGTCAAAAGGTATGTTCTGGGTTTGTCACGTGTGTGCCGACTATGAGAATTCCCAAGGGAGCTGTCAAATACATACAGATGTGTCAGGATCCTGGCTGGAAACCAGGGTTATGTGAGCAGAGTTTAATAAAAGGATTAAGCCAAAAGGATCATTTGTGTTTTTTTCCATAGGATGTCTCTAGTAGCACTTAGTTGTCTTTAACTTCATTTAAAACAATTTTGTTAGATTGTATTGATAGCTGTCATATAAGTATGCATTAAAAAAAAAAACTTATCAAAACTGATGAATTTCCGTGTAGCCATTTCAATATTGGAAATGAAAAAAAAGCAACATTTTCGGCATATTATGCTTCATTATTTCAAGAAACATAAAAATTCATAATCTTCCATCAGGCTACTGCAAGACCACATGTATCTTTGATGACCAGGCAAAAACTGTTACAGCCTGGCTGGGAAGTCCCGATTCATCTGCCACAGTCACCAGACACTGCACTTTCAAATGTCCATTTATTTTGCTCTTTATAAAATTATCTTATTGGAAAAGATTTCAATTCCCCGGAAGACTGTAAAGGGACCTGGAATAGGCCTTTGCTCAAAAAGATAGAAAGTCTTGGGAAGATGGGATCATGAAGTTGCCTGAAATATGGCAAAAGATAGTAGAACCAAAAGGTGACTATGTTGTTCAATAAAATTCTTGGTGAAAATGAAAAACGTGTCTTTCATTTTTATTGAAAAACCAAAGGAACTTTTTGGCCAATCTAACACAAAAGTGTGAGCAGAGTTTGCCGTGCTCAGTCACTCAGTCGTGTCCGACTCTTTGCGATTCCACAGACTGTAGCCCACCAGGCTTCTCGGTCCATGGAATTCTCCAGGCAAAAATACTGGAGAATATTGCCATTTCCTACTGCCATTTCCTACTCTAAGGCAGCAGAGTTTCGGACAAGCAAAGAGAGCTGATGTGGTTACCCTGAAACTAGTAACCGAGCTAGGCCTGAAGGAGCAAGTGAATGGGGCAGTAACTGGTAGACAGAGAGCTGGCTAGATGGAGAGGCTCTTGTGGTAGGAGCCATGGCCCTCAGGAGGGAGATCCAGTCTGAGGTGAACCACAAACAGGCGGCTGGGTACTAAATTTATTGACCTCACTCTCTTCCTGCCTTTCAACTTTCTGCTGGAAACTTCTCCTGGCCAAGCACACAGGAAGCGAGAGATTTTGTCCACGTGGCCCACAAAGGTCAAAGTACCAAGGGCAGAGGGGAGGGTCAACAAGAGTAGAGAGTGAATCAAGGACACACAAGGCAGCTGGATACACTGAGCTCCAAAAAGACGGATGGGCCAGTTGGAAATGATTGGTGTACGGTCTGGAATCAAAGCTTTGGAATCAACGTTATGGATGCAGAGAGAAAGAAGAAAAGGGACCAAGCACTAAAGCACTCAGACGTTAAGAGCTTAGCTAGACAGTGAAGAGGAACTTGCAAAGACTGAAAGGACTGGCCAGAGACCTAGGAGAGAAAATAAGAGCGTGGTGTTCCACAAGCAAAACCAGGAGACGGTTTCAAGAGGAAGAACGGTCAGCTGACTCCCCGAGTCAAACGCTCCTGGGAGGCTGAGGAGCATAAACGTGCCTTTCGAATCTGGCAGCGTCATTCAACAAGTCTGTTAGTACCGTGCTCATGGGTGTCTAGACTGAGGACACCCCAATCTAGACAGGAAAGCAGATACCATATTGTGGGATGACCACTCACAGAAACAGGAACAAGTGCCTTTGCGAGCAGAGTGGGTACTGCAAAGTTTCCTAAGGATAGGGCTTCCCTGGTGGTCCGGTGTCTGAAACTCTGCACTCTCAATGCAGGGGCTCTGGGTTCTATCCCTGGTCAGGGACCCACACCCATATCCACAGCTAAGACCCAGAACAGCCAATTAAATAAATAAAATTTCTTTTAAAGTTTCCCAAAATTCTCCAAGCCAGGCTTCAGCAATATGTGAACCGTGAACTTCCTGATGTTCAAGCTGGTTTTAGAAAAGGCAGGGGAACCAGAGATCAAATTGCCAACATCCACTGGATCATGGAAAAAGCAAGAGAGTTCCAGAAAAACATCTATTTCTGCTTTATTGACTATGCCAAAGCCTTTGACTGTGTGGGTCACAAGAAACTGTGGAAAATTCTGAAAGAGATGGGAATACCAGACCACCTGATCTGCCTCTTGAGAAATCTGTATGCAGGTCAGGAAGCAACAGTTAGAACTGGACATGGAACAACAGACTGGTTCCAAATAGGAAAAGGAGTTCGTCAAGGCTGTATATTGTCACCCTGCTTATTTAACTTATACGCAGAGTACATCATGAGAAATGCTGGACTGGAAGAAACACAAGCTGGAATCAAGATTGCTGGGAGAAATATCAATAACCTCAGATATGCAGATGATACCACCCTTAGGGCAGAAAGTGAAGAGGAACTAAAAAGCCTCTTGATGAAAGTGAAAGTGGAGAGTGAAAAAGTTGGCTTAAAGCTCAACATTTAGAAAACGAAGATCATGGCATCCGGTCCCATCACTTCATGGGAAATAGATGGGGAAACAGTGGAAACAGTGTCAGACTTTATTTTTGGGGGCTCCAAAATCACTGCAGATGGTGACTGCAGCCATGAAATTAAAAGACGCTTACTCCTTGGAAGGAAAGTTATGACCAACCTAGATAGCATGTTCAAAAGCAGAGACATTACTTTGCCAACAAAGGTTTGTCTAGTCAAGGCTATGGTTTTTCCTGTGGTCATGTATGGATGTGAGAGTTGGACTGTGAAGAAGGCTGAGCACTGAAGAATTGATGCCTTTGAACTGTGGTGTTGGAGAAGATTCTTGAGAGTCCCTTGGACTGCAAGGAGATCCAACCAGTCCATTCTGAAGGAGATCAGCCCTGGGATTTCTTTGGAAGGAATGATGCTAAAGCTGAAACTCCAGTACTTTGACCACCTCATGCAAAGAGTTGACTCACTGGAAAAGACTCTGATACTGGGAGGGATTGGGGGCGGGAGGAGAAGGGGACGACAGAGGATGAGATGGCTGGATGGCATCACTGACTCAATGGATGTGAGTCTGGGTGAACTCCGGGAGTTGGTGATGGACAGGGAGGCCTGGCGTGCTGTGATTCATGGGGTCGCAAAGAGTCGGACACGACTGAGCGACTGATCTGATCTGATCTGATCTGAAGGACACTAAATTGATGCATGGAATGTAAATTCTTTGAAATAAATAATGCCAGTCCTAAAAAAAAAATAAATAAAAAAGCCTTGCATTTAAAAAAGAGAGAAGGAAATGAAATTTAGAAAAGTAAGCAACTTGGCATTATAACTTGCCTCAGTACCCAGTTGGGAGGATCCCAACAACCTAAATACTATCTTGATTTCAGACTTTCTTGGTTAGATCTTCAGAAGATAAACATATGACCTATGCTTTATTCATGTGAAAATGTTATTTATTTAAAATTTTCCATGAAAGTAATATGTTTATCCCAGAAATTTTCAACAATAAACATAACATAAAGAAAATTAAACTTATTAATGCTAAAATTAAATCCATACTACTAACTTTTTAGTGTTTTTTTTCCATTTTTTCCCTAAGTTCATGTATGTTTATATAAACATATGTTTATATATTTCTCTTTAAAAAATGTTTTATACATAATCAGTAGCATGAAAAGGCAGCCACAGAATGGGATAAAATATTTGCACCTGATAAGGGGCTAATATCCAGAATATATAAAGAACTCCTACAACTCAACAATAATAAAAACAAAATAAAAATGGGCAAAGACTTGAATAGACATTTCTCCAAAGAAGACAAACAAATGGTCAGTAAACATTTGAAAAGATGCTCAACACCACTAATCGTTAGGGCAATGTGAATCAAAACCACAATGAGGGGAGCGGAAGAAGACGGCAGAGAGTAAGATGGGGAGATGGACTGCCTCCCCACAAATACATTAAAAACGCCTTAAAATATGAAGCCACTCCTACAGAGCAACTTCTAAACCAGAGCAGAAGATCCCAGGCCTCCAAAAAGGCAAGCTAATCTCTCTGGAACAAGAAATCAAACCAATACTGTAAAGCAATTACTTTTCAATTAAAAAAAAAACAAATTTTTAAAAACTACAATGACATACCATCTCACACCCACTAGGGTGGCTACTGTTATCTTAAAAAAACCAAAATAACAGGTGTTTCCAAGGATGAGACATTAGAACCCTTGTGCATTAATGATGCGAATATAAAATGGCACAGCCTCTATGGAAAAAGTATGGCAGTTCCTCAAAAAACTAAAAACAGAATTATAACCCAGAGTCTCGAAGAGATCTTCGCACACCTACGTTCATTAGTCATAACAGCCAAATCACAAGATCAACACAAGTACCCACCACCAGACAAATGGATGACCAAAGCATGATACATAATATAGTGGAATATTATTTAGCCCTGAGTAGGAATGAAATTCTGACACATGCTATAACGTGGGTGAACCTCGAGGACATAAAGCTTAGTGAAATGAGCAGTCACAAAAATACAAATACTGAATGATTCCATTTATACGAGGTACCTGGAGTCATCAAAATTCATAAAGACAGAAAGTAGAATGCTTGTTGCCAGGGACTGAGGGCAGAAAGAAAAGTGGGGAGGGAGCAATGCTGCTGAACAGTAGGGAGTTTTAGTTTTGCAAGATAAAAAAAAAAAAAAAAATGTTCTGGAGATTGGCTGCAGAACAATGTGAAAGCACTTACCCCTACCTAACCGTGCCCTTTTTAAGATGATAGATTTTGTTACAAGTATTTTACCACAATTGAAAATTAAAAACATTTTATAATTTTACTTCATTTAAAAATATCTGCTGAACATCTTTTCATATCAGTTGAACATTTTTGGTATTATCTTAGCAGTTCTGGAAAAGCCTATTTTATTGTTCCATACCTTATTTAACCAAATTACTGGTTTTTTTCAAATTCACATTTTCTACAAAACTCAAACATCATAAACAAACTGCAATGGACAGTGTTCAGCTACTTTTTGGACTCGCATGAATTATTTCCCCAGAATAAATTCCTAGAATGGAATTGCTGGGTCAGAAGAGAGTGGGACTGTGTCAAGGGTGAGACTGGGGTGGGAAATGCAATATGAAAACCAATCAACAGAGACCTGAAGTGGGGTGTGGCATAAATTAAGTGTTACATAAATGTTTCTGATTAGAAAAAGGGACTGTAACTTGCTCATTCATTTATTCCTTATCTAAAATGTACCGAGACTCCGCCATGCACCACTGTTCTAGACACTGTGATACCATGTTGCCCCATGAGATGCTCTCTTATCCCTCAAGGAATTTAAAGACTAGGGAAGACAGAAACAAAGAAATCACCAGCTTCAGTGTGGCATGGTAGATGAGGAAAGGGAGAGGTGCCCCAGAGCTAACAGAAGCCGGGGAGGAGGCTCAGCAGTTGGGGCGGCTTCTCCATGGGACTAACTGTGCATCAGTGGGCTGAAATTTGAGGGACAAGTCCGAGTCACTCAGACTTAGAGAGTGGATAACCCCATGGTATAGTGCACCTCCAAGATGGCACCCAGTGATCCCGACCTCCTGGATCAGGGCCGTTCTGAGTGCCCAATAGAGAAGACAAGTGTGTGAACTCTGAGACTAGGTTATAAAAAGCACTGCAGTGTCCTTCGTGCTCTGCTGGACTGTCTGCTCTAGAGGGGGTCAATGTTTGGGCCATTCGAGAAGCCCTGTGAAGAAGCCCAAGTGAAGAGGCACCCAGGCCTCTGACCAAGAGCCAGTGCAACTCACCAGTTAGGTGAACGAGCCATCTTAGCAGCGGATCCCCCAGCCCAGTGGTGGCTGCAACCCTGGCCAATGTCTTGTTGGCAGCCTCGTGAGGGAACCTAAGGCGGAACGGAAAGTCATGTAAGTGATCACTGGTTCCATGAGCCACGGAAAAGTTTTGGTGGATTTGCTTCTCAGCAATAGTTAGTTTAACATACTACATCTAAAATTTCTAAAATGGGAGATATTTGGGGTGACCCCAGAGAAGGTTACATGTGGGGGACCAGCAGGAGATGGAGAGGAAAGCAGCAGCCAGATGATCCTCGGCCGTGGTACACTCTGCCGCCCCTCCCTCCCCCGGCCGATGGACCCCGTCTTGTTCACGTGTTGGGTGGCATCTGGAGGAGGTCACACTGGGAGGACGTGCGTGTAAAGGACAGTGAGTCAAGGGGAAACCCTCAAGGGTGAGCAGAGGCAGAATGCTCTGCTCAGCCACCCACGAAAGAGGGGCCACTGAAATAGGAAAGAGGAGGAGAAAGAGGAACTCCAAAAGTCAGAGTTTCAAAAAAGAGGGAGCGCTTAATGCTGTCAAAGGTAACAAATCTAATTAAGGGGACTTCCCTGGTGGTCCAGTGGTTAAGACACCACTCTTGTATTGCAGGGGGCACGGGTTTGATCCCTGGTTGGGGAACTAAGATCCCTGCACTAAGATCCTACATACCACTGCATGAGGCGAGGGCAAAAAAAAAAAAATTAAAGGGGAAAAAAAAAGGAAATCTACCAAGGCCTGGAAATGGGCACCAGAAGGGTCACCCTTTGCGTTCTTGGTTAGGACCGTCAAAATGCTGGGTCTGACCCGAACACCAACAGTCCTTCAGTGGCTCATGTAACACCTGTCACTCCTCTGTTCCTCTGTCCCCTCCCACCTTCTCTTTTGGGCTTCCCTGGTGGCTCAGAGGGTAAAGCCTCTGCCTGCAGTGCGGGAGACCCAGCTTCAATCCCTGGGTTGGGAAGATCCCCTGGAGAAGGAAACGGCAACCCACTCCAGTACTCTTGCCTGGAAAATCCCATGGACGAAGCCTGGTAGGCTACAGTCCACCGGGGTCCCAAAGAGTCCAATAGGACCGAGCGACTTCAACCTCACCTTCTCTTTTCTTCTCTTCCCGTTGGCCACCTGGCCTCTTCCTTGCTCCCACCTCAGGTGTCTATGCTTTCTGCCTCTCAACGCGTAGAAGTTTCCTCATTAAGGTCCACACTGCTCCTTCCTTCCCCACAAGCTGATGCCCATCGCCTTCTGAGTGTGACCTCCAATGGGTCCTGCAGTTGAAACTCCCATCCCCACAGACACACCTTCTCTTCCGTCCTCTGCTCTCTTGCTCTCCCTACTGATCACTCTACAGGCCACATCTTTTACCTGGTCTTGCCTTTTGCATCTCCCCTTCTGTGTTGTTGGGTGTTGTCATTATAGACATGCCTGAACCGGCTAAGCCTGCTCCTGCCCCTAAAAAGGGCTCTAAAAAAGCTGTGACCAAGGCCCAGGAGAAGGACGGCAAGAAGTGCAAGCACAGCCGCAAAGAGAGCTACTCTGTGTACGTGTACAAGATGCTGAAGCAAGTCCCTCCTGACACCGGCATCTCGTCCAAGGCCATGGGAATCATGAACTCCTTCGTCAACGACATTTTCGAGCGCATCGCTGGCGAGGCATCGCGCCTGGCGCATTACAAGCGCTCGACTATCACATCCAGAGAGATCCAGACCGCCATGCGCTTGCTGCTACCTGGGGAGCTGGCCAAGCATGCCGTGTCCGAGGGCACTAAGGCTGTCACCAAGTATACCAGCTCCAAGTAAATATAATATGCCTTGCCACTGTTAACGGAGAAGGCAATGGCACCCCACTCCAGTACTCTTGCCTGGAAAATCCCATGGACGGAGGGCCTGGTGGGCTGTAGTCCATGGGGTCACTAAGAGTCCGACACGTCTGAGCAACTTCACTTCACTTCACTCACTTCTCTAGGGTGTCAGCTTCAGCAGTTTGAACTCTATCCCCAAAATGGAGGACTCAAGTGTTCTCCAAACACCAGTTAAACGCTGCAAAAATAAGGCACAATTCCTGTTTTCAGGACTTGTGACTTCCAATCACAGGGTGACAGCTGCTACATCTGAAGCATGCAAAAGCACTAAGAGGTCTCCAAGGAATGAGGGAGGAAGCAACTTTGGAGCAGAGAATACAGGAACAGGAGAGGGGCATCACACTCCGATGCGTCAGGACCGTGGGGGTGGGGGTGGAGACGGGGACCGGTTGAAGGCAGACTGTGAAAGGTCTGGCGGAGCGCACACTCAAGAGCCTTTAACCTATAGGCCAGAGACTTTCAAACTGTCCCCTGCGAAGTCCCAGGGCCTCACACCTGCCAGGCCACTGGCCGACGGCAGTCAGGCAGGATGGAAAGTGGTGTTCTAGCCTCCACTGGTTGACATATCATGCTTCTGACGAGTCCTTCTCCTGGAGGCTCCAGTCCCGCCCACCAGCATTTTGAAAACCATCTCGGCCGTCAGTGAAACCTGTGGCCTTAAAAGAAACACCAAGTCCAAGGAGAATCAATCATTTCCTTTGGCCGACACAGGAGGGCAGGCCAGGCTTGGGGGCGGAGGGGCGGTGAGGTGGGTTAAGAATATGCAGGTGTTCTTGGTCAGCTTTGGCAGCAGTGGGTGCAGAAACCAAACCTGGGCTCTAAGCAGGGCTAGAGCCATATCAAGGCTCGGCCCGAGAGCACAGCGGCCTTCCATGCGTGTAACTAACAAATCCGGCATCCTGCGGCGCACCTGTGATCGGTGCCGCTGCACTCGCTGCTGCCCAAGACGTAAAGCAACTCACGAAAAGACCCACACCTTCATTTGGTGGCAAAGGTGGGGTTAGCTCTACCCAACTCTGGCGTTTTTAAAGCATTGTTTACAGCCCTAAACCACCAGATAAAAACAGTGCAACGGGCCGGAATGAGACGAGGGCAGAGAGCGCGGCGGAGGGAGGGGTAAGGACCACGGGGCTGTGGGAGTGGGGGTGGGGGTGGAAAAGGAAGTCAGGGAGTGGGGCAGGGGGACTGGGCTGGTCCCTTTCGGGCCAAACTCGTTTCGTTATCTGCCAAACCGGAGAAACTCGTGCTCTTGCAGCCACTGGCTCACTCTAAGACATTTCTTTGTTTCTGAAAAGTATAACAAGTACACGAACGTGCCAGATCCCCATTTTCTGTCCATTTCTGGGAAGATGCGGCGAAGGGAAGGAAAAGGAGGAGTTTTCCTTCCTGCATCACACCCATATCTGAAAACGCTGACCTTCGGAGTCCTCTCGGTCAGGGGCTGGCTCGGCGGGGGATGGCTGGCTGGAAGCTACGTGACTGCGCGCTCGCCGCGCCCCCAGCCGCCCGGGACAGATGAGTGCCCCTGGCTGGCCCCGCCCCCGCAGCCCGGGCGGAGGGGAGGGGCGGCCCCTCTGCCTCCCGAGCCCCCTCCCCCGCCTCCCCCACCCCTCCCCGTCCTCCCCCGCCCCCTCCCCCCGCCTCTGCGCAGCTCCAGGTGTCCAAGTCCTGGGAACCTTGGACGCTCCAGACGCAGGCACCTCCTTCTCCTTCCTGGATCCAAGACGCGAAAGGTCACCAATCTTGAGTCTTGGCTTCCTAGTTCTTAGACTCACAACTTGGTGAGGCTCCCTAAGGGCCCTTCCGGATGCTGGTTCCATGAATGATGCTTTTCCACTCTGCAAGCATCAATAAGACCTTATCTGTAAAGCGCCGTGAGTTCCTTGCGATAAAAGTGCTGACTTAATTTGTCACCCATTGCTTGTAAAGTCAACTAAAATGGCATTTTAAAATCAACATTTACTTAGATGTAACCCAACCATAACAACCTTCCTGTGCAGCTTGCCAAATACTTTAAATGTCAGGCTAGGATCTGAATCATTACTTCATTTTTACAGATAAGGAAATGAAACATTGTTTATTATAATAGTAATCACCATGATATTATTATTACTGAATGATCCATTTTGAGTGAAAAACATAAATTGCTAAATACATGTATATCTGAGAAAGTCTTCTGGACCCACTTTCAAAGAATTCTTCCCATCTGACCTTACACAAAAGGAAAGAGCAAAGCGATGTTATCTTTTAAATCAGGAAAATAAACAGTTTTCTATTTTCTTCCCTCTTCTGTAAGCACTGACATTTGAGAGGTTTCTCACCATCACTTGAGCCTAAGCATGGCTGCGACAATATGGGGATCACCTAAAATGATGAGCTGGGAAATGGTAGAAATGGGGTCTGCAGATTTTAGGGAAATATTAATACCTTCCTGCTCCTTTATTGGTTGTGTGGCACGGTCTCCGAGACCCCTGAAAATGGTGAGCAGGGTAGAAAGGAATGAGATTTGTCCACATCCTCTTGCTTCCTTTGTGACGCTTGGGTGATGAATGTCCAAGGAACCTCAAGGGTGGAGGTCAAGCTGTCTAACTGGTCTGGGTGGGCGTGGTGGAGGTGGTAAAGGAATCTCCTCTCCAGACCCCCCTAGGTGCAGTTCAACCTGCACTGCAGGCCTAGGAGACATGACCATGATCCTCACTGCTGCATATATGAGGCCCAGGAAAGTTGCCTCCAGTAAAACAGCTGGGAAGTAATAGGACCAGCTTTCAAACCCAGCCATCTCAAGTCCAGCTTCAGAACTGTCTCCTTGGACTCCAGGAGTCTTTGGACTCCATCGGAGTAATGGTCCTGGGATGGTAGAGACTTGCCGGGGGAAGGAGATGTGGGTCTCTCTAACCTACCATGAGCTGGCTCCAAAGCAGGGGGATTTGTGGAAAAGAAATAACACAAGAGTTAGCAGCCTATGGACCATGGGCTACTCCAGCCTGTCACCAGTTTTTGTACATTTAGCCAGTTAAAACTAGTTTTTACACTTTTTTTTTTTTTTTAATGGTTGTGGGGGAAATAATCAAAAGAAGAACATTTTGTGGACACTTTTTTTTTTTTTTTAATGGTTGTGGGGGAAATAATCAAAAGAAGAACATTTTGTGGCCTATGAAAATTATATGAAATTCAAGTTTCCCTGCCCATACGTGAAATTTTATAGGAACGCAGCATGTTCATTGCTTGCATATTGTCTGTGGCTGCTTTCACATTACAAACGCAGAGTTGAATGGAATGGGTTCTCGTTATTTGTGGCCCTTATGTTCTGTAAAGTCACCAGGAATACTAAATCAGCAATACTGAGCCACTGCCCCTAGGGAAATACAGGGTGAAGTTCCTGCAAGCCTCTGGCCACATTTTTGTTAACAGATCAATACATAACCTTATGTTTTGTATTTCTGTTTACAGAAACATTATTTTAAAGTATATTGCTCGCTCACTAAGACTGAACCCAAGACCAACTGCAGTGTAACTCATGCTTGGACAAAACTTACGTAACACGTGAATTTTCCTCTTTTAAAGCACATCTTCCTGTGCGTGGGAACACCAGACAGCACTGCAGAGCACAGCACTTGGGAGCCGTTTTAAACAGCAGAATCACTCACACAGTGAAATAAACATGACACAAAATAGACCCCAGAAAGAATGCTTGTGCACAGTGTGTGAGCTGAAATACGAAGGCAGGAGCTCTTGTCTGCCCTCACTGCTGAGAACGTGGGTGTCAGGCGATTCGTACGTTTTCCTGCTCTTCACACACCCATGGTGGTGGTTTAGTCGCTCAGTCATGTCAGACTCTTGTGATGCCATGGACTGCAGCCCACCAGGCTCCTCTGTCCATGTGATTCTCCAGGCAAGAATACTGGAGTGGGTTGCCATTTCCTTCTCCAGGGTCACACACCCATAAAGTGACTGCAGATGCACACAAATATTGATCTGGGGGGCTTCCCTGATAATTCAGTTGGTAAAGAATCTGCCTGCAATGCAGGAGACCCCAGTTCTATCCCTGGGTTGGAAAGATCCCCTGAAAAAGGGAAAGGCTACCCACTCTACTATTCATGTGGAGAGAATTTTCAAACTGTGAGTCAAAGCTTCAGTATCTTCCCTTCACGATCTGCTTTTCATTCAGCAAACATTTATCTATACTTTTACATTTGCAGGAGTCTGTGCTGAGAGTGGTAAGCTGTTCAGAGTTACTAGTTTAAATAGGAACACCCCCCTACCCCGCCCCCGCCTTGGTCAGCGGCTTCCAAGAGGGCGATAGTTAGTGATAAAGAACCTGCCTGATACTACAGGCAGACAGAAGAGACATGGGTGAGCGCCCTGGGTCAGGAAGATCCTCTGGAGGAAGACACAGCAACCCACTCTAGTATTCTTGCCTGGAGAATCCCATGGAGAGAGAAGCCTGGCGGGAGACAGTTCACAGGGTTGCACAGAGTCGGACACGACTGAAGCAGCTTAGCACACACGCACGTCCCTTGTCAGTATCCTGAGAAGTGGAGTGTGAAAGGCTTCTGGGAGGAGAGGAGCCTTGACACACAGGGCCTGGCCACTTTATAACTCCGATCATCGGTCTCCGAAACGGATTAAGCAGTTTGCTTGTTAGGACTTTCTGGGATCCAGCAAGGGTGGAGGCAGTTTACAACCTGAGCCCCTGATACAGCGGGAGGAGGGGGACAGAGGGAAGGTGCAGAGGTCTGAGGAGTGAGGCAGTACCAACAGGCAGGCAGGAGGGGCCGTGGACTGGTTCTGCGGAGTTTCAGGTTGAACTCTGAAGATTCCCATCTCAAAAGACAAGGACAGGGAACAGAAAGTCAGTTCTGGAAGCAGACTTGGTGGAGGAAAGTCTTTCTGCAGCCCTTAGGAGTTCCAGGTGTTAGTCGCTCAGTTGTGTCTGACTCTTTGTGACCCCATGGACTGTAGCCCACCAGTCTCCTCTGTCCAAAGAATTCTCCAGGCAAGAATACTGGCTGCTGCTGCTGCTAAGTCGCTTCAGTCATATCCGACTCTGTTCAATCCTGTAGACGGCAGCCCACCAGGCTCCCCCGCCCCTGGGATTCTCCAGGCAAGAACACTGGAGTGGGTTGCCATTTCCTTCTCCAATGCATGAAAGTGAAAAGTGAAAGTGAAGTCACTCAGTCGTGCCCGACTCTTATCGACCCCATGGACTGCAGCCCACCAGGCTCCTCCATCCATGGAATTTTCCAGGCAAGAGTACTGGAGTGGGGTGCCATTGCCTTCTCAGAAGAATACTGGAGTGGGTTGCTATTTCCTTCTCCAGGGGATCTTCCCACCCACCCAGGGATCAAACCCGGGTCTCCTGCATTGCAGGTGGATTCTTTACTGTCTGAGCCACTATGGAAGCCTTTTCTAATGCGGGGTCTCTTTAAGTGGACCCAGCAGACGGAGGGGCCTCAGCTCCACAACCCAAGCAGATCCAAACCAAATGCCTAACTCTGTCCTGTTCTCCTCTCGGGGCTTCCCCAATGAAAACACAGCTCTGTGGGGGAAACTAAGGATTAAGTGTCTTAAGTATTTACTTTTCTGATGTCTGGCTGTATCCCAAGAAAGAACTCAAAGTACCGAAAAGAGTGATGGACTGAATAATTTTGCAATAACCCTTCACAGGGAACTCTTTCTCACTATCCTTTGGATAAGACTTAAAGGCATCTGTTCATGGGATTAGAGAGACCCTATTCTGTGTCATTAATTGAGGGACAGTCCATGGACATCATTGATTCAATGGATATGAGTCGGAGCAAACTCCAGGAGGTAGTGAGGAACAGGGAAGCCTGGCGTGCGGCAGTCCATGGAGTCACAAAGCGTCGGACATGAGTTAGCGACTGAACGACAGCAACAAACCATGGACTTTAGAAATAGCTGAGCACTGTGGAAGGGGAAACCACTAGCAGGCCAAGCCAGGAATTTTTTTCAGGAAACGGTTTGGGGTCCGCCCTAGCCCATGAACAAGTCCCAGCTTTATTTTACAGAGAGGGCTCAAGGTGATCTTATTCTGGAAGATTTTCAAAGTCCACCACCCCCTGAAAAAATTCCAGCAATGCTTACATTGTATGTACAGACAGAAAACTTGCGTTCCTTTCCCAAAGCCCCTCCAGAGTCTAGTATACCTGAAGTCCCTTCATACCTACCCTGACCCTTCGTCTGGGTGACAGTTTTATTCTTCCTGTCTCTTGACACGGAGACAGATACTCAGTTTAAGAAGCAGCGTCCTAAAAATCTGATCCCACTGAATTTCCCCACTAATCATGTCCTGTTTCTCCCAACTACAGGACTTAGTGGTATCAAAGGGATAGTCGTAGATGGAAGATTAAGTAACAGGATGTAGGTTACAGGATTACAGGATGGATAACAGTGTGACCTTCCCCATCCCCCACCCCACAAACACACATACCTCAGGCCAGCAGCTCGGCCTGCACATAAACGGCCGTGATTCTTAGGCACTGCAGTGTGGGCCTGAAAATCCTGGCTGGCGGACAGAGTTCATCCTAGCCGCCGGAAGCACTAACCATCTACTTTAGCATCTGATCTTATGGAGAAGTATCATCCATTGAGTCATAGAACTGGGTCTCTCTACCTTGAAATCTGCTCCTCTCTTCCGCCTCCCCGACCCCTATGCGTCATGAGCCTCTGAAGGTTTCCAAGCAGCTTCTTATACCTATGAAAAGCAGGTGTTAAAGATAATGCTAAAAAGAAAAAGAAAAGTCAGATGAGTAGATGATAAGCCCTTTCGTGGAGAGGATTAATTTGAAGGATTTGTCAAGTCCAGAGGTCTCTTCCCGGCTTGGTGGAATCCTGGTCTCCCCTTATGGATCAGGTTGGGAAATCCCAGTCTGACACCTCATTTTTGAACTAGGATGCCGCCTCCTCCCATGGTCCCAGCGGTTTATACTGATGCACTTCAAGGGGACCGGGATGTGGAAGTAGCAACGGGAGTCTGAACTGAAAACCTCAGCCCTTCAGCTTCATGTACATTAAAAACATTTTTTTCTCCCTGTTGTTGCAATCACATTCATTCTCTTCATGCCTCTTCCAGAGGGGAGGCTTTAGGCAAAGATAAGGGGATGTGAGGAGAGCCCCTTTATCTGGAAAGAGAAATGTAGAATAGAAAAGAGAGGGTGGCAGTTAAATTACATACAATATGCTTCTTATCCATTAGGGACACACGTCTGGCAGTTCAAAGATTTTAAAGGTAGCATTTCCCCAAATTCTTTTGTAAGCCTAGACTTCTGTTTGTGAGCTGTTTGTGCTGAGTGAAATAAATACCTGAAGACTCTATTGCTTTTTTTTTTTAAGAGAGCCGCTTGTATAAGCGAGGGGGTACATGACTAGAGAAGTTGGCTAAGTTACAGTACACCTACCAGGAAGTACATATAACAGAGCCCCCCACCCCTGGAAAATGGCCAACGTAATTCTCAGTGCAGACAAGGAATGCAACTACACACAGCTCTGGTAATGCTGGAGACAGCTGAGGTCTTCATTACAATCGGGGAGAAACACACAGAGGACGCATTTGGAGTTGAACCTTACTCTTGCCATTTTCCAGAAAGAAATTTTTACCCTAATTAAAATTTCCTCCAGGCTCCACTAGTCCTAACTCTGAGGATAAAAGCTTATTTAGATCCATCTTCTCACAGAGTCCAAACTGATAACGAGAAGACGATAACCACCATCCAGTTCTCGGCTGCGGGCATGGCCTGGAGGAAGAGATTCCTGTATCCAGCACACCCAGACTGGTGGCCTCCTCTCCACCATTTTCCTGAGACCAGAGCCTTTTTTTTTTTTTTCCAGAGTGCAAAATGCTTCTTATTAAATACTTTGGTAACCCAAAAACAATTTGTTTTTAAACACAAGAATCCTTTAAACACAAGAATCCACAAAGATATCCATTGCCGGCAGTGGATGTTAAATGAAATCGCCAGCTTGAGTGAATGGCAACTATAAAACTATGCATTTGGTTTCTGACCTTGTCCAGATAACCCTGTTTATCTGTATAAACTCACTGTTGCTCCTGTATTCATCATAGAGAAGTCTTCGTCCACAGTCTTGGATTATTCTAGAGTCTAAGGAATGCACATCTTCTAGGGACATTTTCAAGTTCTCTCTTACTTCTGGGTATTTTGAGGAATGTTGAAGCCATTCTGAACACCATCCCAATTAGCCATGAGAGCTTTCCTGTCAGCATCCTCTGTCTTCAAAGGCAAGTATCATTGTACAGGCAGGCTCCCCTGGTGGCTCAGCGTAAAGAATCCCCCTGAAATGCAGGAGCCGCAGGTTCCATCCCTTGGGTTGGGACGATCCCCTGGAGGAGGGCATGGTAACCTACTCCAGTATTCTTGCTGGGAAACCCCATGGATAGAGGAGCCTAGTGGGCTACAGTCCATGGGGTCGCAAAGAGTTGGACATGACTGAAGCAACTTGGCACGCACGTGTGCACACATTGTTGTAAAACAAATGGTCTGTGTTCTGCTCCACACACGTTTTTGGAGTTCTGGAAATACGCCAGGCACTATGTTACGTGTTGGGAACAGAGGCAGGAGTAAGGTAATGTTTGCCCCTAAGAGGTTGCCGTCTGGTAGCAGAGCCAGACCAAAACCAAAACAAAACCCAGACAGTGACAGAGGATCTGGGAAAAGAGAACCCAGGGGGAGACTTCACCCACCTTGGTGGGCTTCTTAGTCTCTGGAAGGATGGCTTAGAGTTCGCGGGGGAGGATTTAAAATTTTCCATTCATCTCTGTCTCAGAGTGTTTGGAAATGTGAGCAGGCCGGACACTTTGGTCACCTCCAGAGATGCCTGTGGCCTTGCGGGTGGCTCCCAACCCACTGACTAAGGGCCAAGCATTTGCTGTGGGTTCCTGGGCACTTTGCCAGGCAGGGTACCGTTTTATTTTTAATTCTCAGAAACTTCGTATTTTGAAAACTGATGTCTATCAATTAAAGTGTGTTGATTAAGTAAACCTATTTTTCCCATTATAATTTAAATAATTTAATAATCTAAGTGATATATGTGCTCTGTGTGTCTGACTCTTTGCGACCCTGTGGACCATAGCCCTCCAGGCTCCCCGACCATGGGATTCTCCAGGCAAGAATACTGGAGTGGGTTACCATGACCTCTTCCAGGGGATCTTTCCAACCCAGGGATCGAACTCACGTCTCTTACACCTCCTGCGTTGGCAGGTGGATTCCTTACCACTAGCGCCACCTGGGAAGCTCTAAATGACATATGACTATTATTAATTATAATCAATTTAATGGCACATAACTGCCGGTTGAAACTGCTGCTTATCACGGGATAGCAAAAGACACTACACAGGGGAGGATGTAGTTTCTTATAAAATCAACCAAGTGTTTTAATTAGTGTGTACAGGCTTATTGTGCTAAGGCATGGTTTGAATTAGACTTTTCTTGCCTTTTATTTATTTTTTTTTTTAAAGATAATGAAGTAGCAACCAGTTCTTTTCTCTGGGAAACACTAACTTTGTGAAACAGGGACTGGGTCTGAGTATCAGGGACTCTAGGGCAATTTCTGACTTTTAAAAATTTTGATGTGCACATTTATTCCATTTAATTGGGTTTTTTAGTTGATGCCAGTCACTCTTTTTCTATTCCACTTCTCCATGAGGCCTCCAGACCTGTATGGAAGGGATGCAGAAACAAAATTCATCCTCTTTAATTAACCTAGGGCATTCATGAACCTAAAACATCAAGTTAGGGAGAAAAGCCCTTAGATTCCTAGTAATTATCCAGGCGCCCTTCTCTCCCCACATCCCAGGGTCCTGGGATCTTTCATAACGTGACTTCCAGGCCCTGTGGCTTGCACAGCATAGGTGGCTTCTCTATTCTTCCCCGGGCCAGGACAGTCCATGGTTTCAGCTACCATCTACCCTTCCATCCATGCATCACACCAGGCTTCTCTTGGGAACTCCTGACCTAGATCATGTCCACCACCCACGGACAGCTCCCTGAGATGCCTTCGGAAGCCTCAGTGCTCTCACAGCTAAACTCACTGTACCTTCCAGCATCGTCCCAGATCTGTTTCTGCTCCTGAACTGCTTATCTCAGACGGCAGCCGCCACCCCTCCACCCAGGCTGCGGGGTGGGGTTTAATCCTCACTGCCCGTCTCTCATTCCAGCCAGACTGTCACCAAGCCCTGTTGTCTACCTCCTAACCAACCGTGTTTCCAGTGCCTCCTCTCCTCCTCCCCACGGCGCCCTCTAGGTCCTGGCGCTCATGATCTCGGGGTGGGGGGACTCCTGTGAAGGACTCAGTACTGCCTTCTCGGCCTCCAGCCTTCTTATTGGATCCACTCTCCACACCACCTGCAGTCTCTTCTTTTAAAAAGTCAGATCTGATTCTATTGCTTCCCTCCTTTAAAGATTTGCAAGCTTCCCACTGCCTGTAGGGTGACATTCAGATTTTCGAGAAAGGTATGCAAGGCCCTTGTCCACCTCACAGCTCCTGCTTCTCCCAGGTTTTTCTCCTGCCACACCTTCCCTACAGAACACCTCCCCCCACGTGAAGTGAAAGTGAAAGTTAGTCACACAGTTGTGTCTGACTCTGCAATCCCATGGACTGTAACTGCCCAGCTTCTCTGCTCATGAAATTCTCCAGGCAAGGGAGTACTGGAATGGGTTGCCATTTCCTCCTCCAGGGGATCTTCCCAACCCAGGGATCGAACCCAGCTCTCCTGCATTGCAGGCAGATTCTTTATCAACTGAGCCACCAGGGAAGATGTTTCCCATGTGCAAGGCCCTCCCAACTTCCTCCCCAAGCCAGGCTCCTCCAAGCTGCCCATCATCGCCCTGCCTGGAATGCATTTCTGCCCTCTCCCTCACCTTCATCCTTCAACACCCAGCTCAAATGTCATCTCCTCCTCAGGAGGAGATGGAGTGGAGTCCAGGTGGAGTCACTACTCCAACACATTTTATTGAAATGATTTCTCTGTCTGTCTTCTTGAAAAGACTACAGTCACCTCCAAGTCAAGAGGGATGACATATGCTTCTGTGGCTTTCCTTTGTTGGCACCTAGTAGCTATGGCTGTGAGAGCTGGACTGTGAAGAAAGCTGAACACCAAAGAATTGATGCTTTTGAACTGTGATGTTGGAGAAGACTCTTAAGAATCCCTTGGACTGCAAGGAGATCTAACCAGTCCATTCTGAAGGAGATCTGTCCTGGGTGTTCATTGGAAGGACTGATGCTAAAGCTGAAACTCCAATACTTTGGCCACCTCATGCGAAGAAGGGGACGACAGAGGATGAAATGGCTGGATGGCATCACCGACTCTATGGACATGAGTTTGAGTAAACTCCGGGAGTTGGTGATGGATAGGGAGGCCTGGTGTGCTGTGATTCATGGGGTTGCAAAGAGTCGGACACGCCTGAGTGACTGAACTGAACTGAACTGAGTAGGTATTCAACAAATGTTTGTTGAATGAATAACCAAGTTAAAATGGAGGGCTAATGCTGCTGAATTCTAGAGACTTCATGAAGAAAAGAAATTGTCAGGTCTTCACCACTTTGCTTATGGAGTCTGGTTATCCAAGCTTGGACAGTATTCATCTTAATATTAATTTGATGAATATGCATAGTGTATTTTACGCACAAGTTTAAACCAGGAAAGAATAAGAACCCGATATTTAGAAGTAATGATACCTAGTAACTACTGTGCATTGGGCAAGGTTCTATTAACAGTTTTTGTATAATAATTTCTCTGCTATTGTTATGTCTATTTTGCAGATATGAAAACTGAGGTTAAGTAACAATTTCTCTGAGATTATATGCTCAGTGTCAGTGATGGTTTAACTGTGAAACTCTGTCCAGAGTCTGTGCTCCCACCTGTTGCACAAAATGAGGTCTGTTATTTTTGTTGTTCTTTAGTTGGTAAGTTGTGTCAGACTCTTTGTGACCCCCATGGACCGTAGCCCACCATGCGCCTCTGTCTGTGGGATTTTTCCAGGCAAGAATACTGGAGTGGGTTGCTATTGCCTTCTCCAGGGTATCTTCCTGACCCCAGGGATCGAACCCAAGTCTCTTGCATCTTCTGCATTGGCAGGAAGATTCTTTACCACTGAGCCACGTGTGAAGCCCCAAACGACCTCTAGTATAATATTAAAAATAACAATAGCTAACTGACTCAGTGCTCACCACATGCTGGGCTGTGTTCTAAATGCTTTATGTGATTTATCTGATGGGGACCCAGACAGTTTAACCTAGCCATGCTTTGATTTTCTCATCTGTAAAATGATGTAACAATGCCTCCCAACCTTATAGGTGTGCACTGAGGATTAAGCAAGATAATAGATGGAAACGCTAGAATTGTGCAGACTTACGCACTTAAGTGCACAATAATTCACGTAACCCAGTGGCCACCCACAGCTTTAGGGAATAAAGTAGGCATGACACTTCTGGCCAACAGTGACATGGGTCCCAGCCCTAGAAGAGCCAGAAGTGTGAATGACAGTCACACTGGAGCACCTGATGGAGGTAAACTCAGAGGGAAATGGCTATCATCAAAGCATTCATGTGCTGTTTTATTGGAGAGGAGAACTCAAGGCCCTCCGGGTGACCGCTGTCACCCTAATGTGACTTCTGGCCCATTTGTTGCTGCAGTTTGAAACCTAAAGGCAGTCACAGACTCTTACAGGGTTACTGCTTCCACTTCTGGAAGATCAGATGGTGGGATTTAGTTATCTTGAAAGTCTCATCCAGTTCAACATGCTCTGACCCCACAGCCCCACGCTCTGGTTGACCAGGATCCTTTCTCAGTCTGTCCTTCCTTGCTGTCCCAGAGGAAGGCACCTTCCTTCTTTTCTTAAAGTCACCCTTCATCTTGTGAGCCCATTCTGTCCCTGTAACAGAGGGACTCTGAGGCTGTCCGCATCCCTCCATCTCCATGGGCAAATTTCCTTTGTCCTCAAACCTATGCATGTATGCCCCCGAACGTAAGAAAACTGCCCTGATCTGCTTTCTCCAAATCCCCTGCTGTGCCTGTACCTGTCCAGCAGAGTGAAGGACCATTAATTCTCTCCCCGGTGCCTTATCACATCCCGTAGCATTCCCTCATATTGCTGTCCTTGCCCAGTGAGGGCAGCGGGATAAAGAATTCTTCAGTCCATCTAGCAGAGATGGGCTGAATACCTGTCAATTAACAGAAGCAAGAGAATACAAAGTGATCTTCCTGCTTTGCAAATTGAAGCCTAAGAAACTACTTCAACGATTTTTTGTTTTTATGGTTTTTTTTTTTTTTTTTTCTTGTTTGTTCATTTGGAAGGATGTGGGGCAGGAAGAGGAAGCATATGGAGATGTGAGAGATGGAAAGAGATGAAGGAAGAGACAGAGGGAGTCTTTCAGGCCATCTGGGAGCCCAGGGGAGGGCCTGGAGAAAAAGCTGGTTGGAAGGCATGAGGAGAGAAAAGTCACAGGAGAGAGGAAGTATTAGTGTGAAGGAACAGGGGCCAGAGTGAGGGGAATTCAAATATCAAGAGGATGTGAAGAGGAGGAGGTCAAGGAGTTTAGTGTGAAAATTGAAGGAAGAAATGGCATTTCATTAGGCAACATAAGAAAAAGCATCTGGCTCTTTGTGTCTCCAAACACAGAGGTAGGTGCAGAAGGGGTGATGGAGAGTTAAGAACTTTAGTGAGTATATTTTAATGATTAGATTCTCTTGCTTGTTTCCTCTTTATCCTATTTCTTTCTTTTGCTGCTTACTTGAGGGTTTTGTTGAGAGGCACGGCCCCTATATTTCCTGATTTTTATCTTGATTTGTACTTTTCTTGGCATAGAATGGGTTTAGGATCAGAGAAAACTGGAAAGTAAGTCAATGCCAAGAAATGAAGTTATCAGTCTTAGAAACTGCTTTTTTAACTGTTAGGTCTGCTTTGTTATGAAATGGGAAAAAAAAAAAAAAAAGAAGAAGATGTCAGCAAAAAACGCGATCCTGAAATTTAAATGGCCACTGGTCCCACCGATGCCAGGCTGACCTATGTCCTGGAGTCACTGACAAGGGGGAGTTCCCGGAGGATCCTGCTGGACCTCTCAGGATCAGCCAGCCGGAGCTGCCCATGGGTGGCAACTGGTGAGGATTAATCTGACCAAGAGTGATTATGGCATTAGGCTGGTTAAGAACAAACATCTATGTCCTTATCCTGCCTTACCAGTCAGGTTGCTCCGTTTCTGGAAATTTATCTTCTTTCCTTTCCGGATGGTGGCAGGAAAACATATCCCATTTTCAGTATTCTGGGCCATGGGGTGAAATATTCTCTAGCTCTTTTGAGATATTGCAACATTTTGCACGGCCCCAGGGACTTCACATCTCTTCTTGCTTTAATAATCTTTACAGTCTGTATGACCTCTTCATTTCCTGCTTTCCTGGAATGATATTAATGGTCTATTCATATTTTTACATTTAAAAATACTGCAACAAAATAGAGCTTGACTTATCTTTGCTATTGAAAAAAAATACATCCTATCACCCCAGGAAGTCAAGAAAACTGGTTTCTCTGGAACTTGACATTAAATCCCCCGTTTCCTTGATGAATTATCTGAGCAGGGCTAGGAACCATCACTCAACTACAGACCAGTGACTGGGAGGAGTCAGTGGCCTTGGACAGTGTTCAGCTTAACAGCCTTCGTAAGCTATTTTTCATTAAGAAAACTCTCAAACCATATGCCAATAAAAGATATTTCACACACAGGTCTAAGACCCTTCTAGACCTCATTCAGTTCAGTTCAGTTCAGTCGCTCAGTTGTGTCCGACTCTTTGCGACCCCATGAATCACAGCACGCCAGGCCTCCCTGTCCATCACCAACTCCCGGAGTTCACTCAAACTCATGTCCATGTAGTCGGTGATGCCATCTAGACCTCATTAGCAGTTTTAAATAGTATGTATCTTGTTGAAAATTCAAAGAAAACATTGTTGTTCGGTTGCTAAGTCATGTCTGACTCTGTGACCCCACGGACTGCAGCACACCAGGCTTCCCTGTGTAAACTGTACTGTTTAATACCTTAAATCTTTGACAACTCTGAAAAAGAGTGGAAGGCAGTAAGCAATGTAGTGAAGAGTCCTTGGAAGCAAAAAGCTAGGACCCACTGTTGAAGATGTATCTTTATGTTAGAGTTGTTACCACGGGCCTTGAAGTTCTGACGCCTCACACATGTCAAACCTGGATCAAGAACTCCTATCACAATCCAGAAAAAATGGTACAGATGAACCGATTTGCAAAGCAGAAATAGAGACACAGATGTAAAGAATAAATGAACCGATGCCAAGAGGCTAAGGGTGGGGGTGGGGTGGGGATGAATTGAGAGAGTGGGACCTACATATATATACTATGGATACTATGTATTAAATAGATAACTAATTAAAATAGAAAACTTACTGTATAGCGCAGGGAATTCTACTCAGTGATCTGTGGTGACCTCAATGAGAAGGAAATCCAAAAGAGGGGGGATTATGCATGGCTGATTCACTTTGCTGTACAGTGAAATTAAAAAAAAAAATAAAAGAACTATTACTGAAGCACACCCTGGGCTCTGACAGCTGCTGCCAAGTGGCTACTCTCACCAGCATGCAGGAAGGCCTAGACACCAGCGACAAGGGAATTGAAGGGACAGATGTTGACCGCGAAGGGACCACTGTGGGTCCTGGACAGCAGCATCTGCCAGGATGCCTGGGCCTGCAACAAGCCTGGGAGAATGTTCTGAATGACAAAGCATTCTTTCAGGTCAGCTCCAGCTTATCTTTGGTTTGGTTATGTAAAAATACTCCACCAGCAAAGAAAAGAGGTCATCCAACTCAAGCTTGAAAATGCCGGAGCTGGCCACAGGACAAGGAACACACAGTTTTAGCCTCGTGACTGGTAGAATGGTTAGTGGATACTATCTGATCTGAAATGTGGGTTTCTACAATTGATTAGATTTCTTTTCCCTGCCTTCTTTTTTTTTTTTTCTCCTTCCTTCTCTTGTTCTTAAGAGGATTATTGTAGGTGGTAGAGAGAGAATTGGATTGCTTGGAATTATTCTCAGATCTTTGGAATAAAAACTACACTGTCCAGTTCAGTAGCCACTAGCTACCTGGAACTATTTAAATTTAATAAAAATTAAGTAAAATGAAACATTCAGATCAGATCCTCAGTCACAGTAGCCACATTTCAGCAACAGTCACGTGTACCAGTGGCAGAATGCTGTGTTGTATTGTGCTGTTCTAGAATTTCTTGAGTCCCTTTGCATATATTATATAGCTGCTTTATTTCTTTAAGCGTCCCACTGTCTTTAAGCTTTTTCATTTATAAAATGAGGCCAGTAAGGTCTCCTTCAAAGGACTGCTGTGAGATTTAAATGTAATATTAATCAGGAAAGCATGTATTTCAGTACCTTGCACATTGATATGCTTATTAAAGGGTAGCTCAGCAGCAAGTCCTCTCAGACTTAAGCCAAACTCACTTGTATTTGTCAAGTACCTGTAACCTACGAAGCTTTTTGAAACAATTTCCTCAGGAATCAGACAATTTTTATGGGAACAAGTCACTGTTTTTGTGGGAACAGCATCAGCCAATAATGGCTGATGTCAAGTCATAATAAAAAGAGTAAGGTTTTTGCTCTCCATGGTGCTCTGTATCTTGACAGAAAAAGAGAAGGAAAGAAAGAAACGAAAATCCCCTATGAGGAATAACATTTCTAGCCCTCAATTCACTTTTTTTTTTTTAAGTCTAATGAGATGAAAAATCTCTCCAAAGAGGTGTTTATACTATAGGTGTCAACACAGCCTTGGGTCCAGACAGGCAAACCGGCTGCTCTAATGGGAACTGTGTATACACAGTGAGGGTAATTACTTTGGCTACAGCCACCGACATGATTTAGCAAACCCCCAGCCTGCAAAGATCTGATCATTCCCTGGAGAATGGGTCCAATTTCACCGCAACTGCACAGACCTACCTGAGTTTTCCCTGCCACAGGCTCTTTGAGGGTTTTTGTAATTTGCATTCCTTAGGCAACTGGAATTTAAATTCCTTAGGCAAATTTCATCCTGATGGAATACCAAGATGACATGCATGCCATGATCTCATTGTTTAGGCTTTCTGCTTTAGAATCATATATGTATGCTTCAACAGGCAGGTGAGGGAAAACATGTGGGCTAAATCCCACTTTGGTTTCACGAAGGATCCTTTACCTTTCAATGTGCTCTTGTTTTTCAAAGCACCTTCACGAATATGTCAGTGGCACTTCACAGTATTCTTGGCTGGTGGAAAGGGCACCGTGATGAACTGCAGATCACAGGACGGGGTTTCTGAGCCTGGGCCGCAGTCTAAGGGGCCTGTAAATAGCTATTTCCCTTGTATCCATGAAGCACTGCAAGACCCACCCAGGTCAGGTGGGTTGCAATCAGATGACATGTCAAGATTTTTCTGCAGGTACAGATGGGGAGGAGTGGGTCTTCTGTCTCACAGGAGGCATCACTGGAGTCTTGGTACACCACAAATCACATATTCAGTTTGCAAACAGAACTACAAATTCTCTGAACCATTAATCTGAAGCAAAACTTTTGCCTTATATTTAACTTTAGCCTACTTAATTTTTCCTTAAGCCTCTCAGTAATTGGGTGACAGAATAATTTCTTGGGAACTTTGACTTAATGTGATTTTGCTATGGACTTCCCTTTTCTCTGTGTTCCTTCTGATTCCAATGCTGAGATGACCTGAGTGAACTGGATCTTGCTATGAGAAATTTGTCACTGGATTAAAGAAAGATCAGCAGATGGGAGATGGGCTGGGGTAGGGATCAAGTGAGCTGGAATTTAAACTTCAGGCTCTGAACACTTAAACCTGTGGCTTAGAAGGAGAATACCTACGCTTCAGGGGGTGCATGTGAGGATTGAGTATGTGAAAAGTTGACAGAAGTGGCAAAAAGAAACCATGAATGTTGGTCTATGGGTTTGTCTATGAGAACTTGAACAGAATTTGTACCTACTCGTGTGAAAATTGTATAAATCTTATGTTGAATTGGTTCACCGTGCTTTTCAGGTCTACTATATCCTTCTACTTCTCTGTATATTCATTCTATTAATTTTGGGGAGTTTGATATTGAAACTCTAAAAGTCTTAATTTACTACTTAAAATAATTGTATATATTTTTGTATATATATTATATATATTATACACAAAATAATATATAGTGGAAGTATTTATAAACTTGTTCTGTATTTTCCAAGTCTCCTGGCAAATGTGTTAGTCTTTCATAATTAAAAAAAGTAAAAAGAAAATCTCACACAGCTCTTTTGCCTTTATCTTCTTTTGCATGCATACACACTCACACATACCCCTCTCACCAGTGGTGTTGGAAAAGCAGCAGTTTGGATTATCTTTCCTGGCTTTCCCCACTTTTTTACTTTTCCAAAATCTCAGCTGTTTCCCTTAGCCCTGCAGGCAAATTTCAAGAATTTTAATTCGTAAAATTAAGAATCCATTTAATTTTGTTAGAATCTCCCAAGTTACTCTATCTGTAAACTGGTGGGCAGGATGCTATGGGGTGTTATTA
This sequence comes from Bos grunniens, assembly GCF_055505025.1. NCBI lineage: Eukaryota > Metazoa > Chordata > Mammalia > Artiodactyla > Bovidae > Bos > Bos grunniens. The sequence continues at coordinate 25,589,810 of NC_141191.1, read as the reverse complement.
TTTCCATATTAGTGTCCATGAGAGCAGATTTTCAGGACTGCAGTATCTTCAGGTCTGAGCTCCATATGGGTGAAATAAACAGGTGTTGGAATAACTGACTAAATGAGGTGCCAAGGACAATGGTGGTGCCAAGAGCAATCTGAATCTACCTTGGTGCCCGTGAGAGCATGTCTCCCACCGTGGTAACCACACTTAGCCTATGTGTAAGTCATGACTCCAGAGGCATTCAAACAACTGAACTTTTACTATTTCAGGCCTGAGACATTTTGATTTTTCATTTTATATGGCCCTGAGGAAACCAGGACTGGAGGCAGGGCCAAATAAAAAAGGCTTTGGGCTGTGTGTCTTTTTAAAAAAATTAACAAAACAAATTCTATTAAGGTTGGTTTTCCCCTTTACTAGGCCCATAGTATTTGTGAAGAGCAAATTTTAAGATCTGTATCACATTGTATTGGAGAAATGAGACTGGCTGAATTTCGAGCACAAAGAACTCTCTAATTTAGAATCCAGAGCATCTCTGCAGAGCATCTATGTCTTCTTCAGTTTGAACTTTGAGATTTCACTAGATGTAACAAGTTCCAGTCCCTGCCATCTCAAAATGGGCACGGAAGAGCCACAGTGACAGAGAGCATCATAGATTCGATCGATTTTCAAACAACAGACACAAATTCAATCAATTCCACTTGGCAAATAATAAATTTATTAGGTGCCTACAAGTACAAAACACTGAAAGCTGCTGTCGGGGATTATAAAGACATGTAGAAGAGCCCTGCTCTCAGAGAGCTTACAGTCTAGGCAATTAGTCACAATTAGTAAGTTGGGGCAATGTCACGGTAGGTGGCTTAAAGCAGACTTCTTGAAAATGTTCATATCCTTCACATTCTCCTCCGGTCAAATATGTAAGGAATCCTTTGAACAGGAAAGCAAACAGTGGGAAAGAGACCTTTTATGGAATGAATCCATGACCTTGGCTTTGCTTAGGGGCATCTTTCGGTTGCTGTTGCTTATTCTTGTAACTTTCTCAGCATCGTTTCCTCGTGACCTTTGTTTGGAGAGCATCTCTGTGCTTCCTGAACCTTCACCAGGGTTTCCTGTTTGTGAGTGAGTGGCTCAGTTGCAGTTTGGCCTTGGAATGATTTGCAGTCTGATTTTTTCCTGCAGCAAATCTGTATTTTCATTTCAATTGATGCTAGGATGGTAAGCCTTGCCATCTGTGGTTTGAAGGGTGGTAGAGAGATGCAATACAATGGAAAGCAGGCCAGACATTTCCCTTACTTTAAACATTTAATAGTGCACTTATTGATTATATTCTGTACAGATATAGAGCAAGTTATAAACCTCTTCTTTTATTTACTTTTTTTCACTTAGACTGTATTCATGTAAAGTGTATTTACATTAGCAAAAAACAAAAAACAAACCAAAAAGACTTGAGGTACAAAATCCAAAAGAATATCTGAGGTATAAATACAAGTATATTTTAAATAATAATTTTTATCATGCTTTATCTATGTTGGGAAGCACAGTGGACAGGTAGGTGTACATATTTCTTAATAGAATGGTATATACAACATACAATCTTACAAATCTGAAGGCCATTAAAATTGCATATACAAGTATATCTTCATGAGGAACACTAATATCCAAAATACTCAAATTAAACTCTCATCTGTCCCCCGCCCCTTAATTCTTCAAAGAACCTTTGAAATAACACTGACAATGGTAACTAAATTATAACAAAATTAAAATCCTTCTTACAACTCTCATTCATACATTATTCACTTTTGATCCATATAAAATAAATTTCACTAATACTGTCTTTTGAGCCAACCTTTACTATTACAGTAAAACCTGTATAAAGACCACCCTTCCAAAACCCTGCACAAGTGTATTTTTATTTGTTTTTACTGTGATTAGAACTTTCCATTACTACTAAAATCTATCCCAAGGGCTTCAGAAAAGAGAAGAAAAAGAAATATAGGAAAAACAAAACAAACCCTCTTTGCTGATAAGGACAAATCCAATTAATAAACATATGCAGCTTTAAAAAAATGCTGCTAATAACCATAACAACAACAAGCAACTTTTTGGTTGGGTTACATTTGCACGGAGTTCCCTGGGACATAAGTTTCCTGTGTTCCCATACATAGTGCCTTTAAGAGTTTCTCCTAACACAGACATGCAAAGACTTTGCAGATACATAGAAAGTATTGATACTTGATTCAGAAGTAGATAGAGTGGTCAGTTTTCACATCTCAACTTAAAAACCAAACCAAACCAAAACAAAACTGCTTTGGTGCTAGCAAGGAAGAATTTCCATCCCTGAATTCACCTCTATTGGATAACAACAACTTTGCTCCTTGCAATCAGATTTAGAGACAAACTGCGTTCGAAAGGGGCTATCTGAGTAAATTACAACCACTTTTAAGGTAAAGAAGAGGTTGGTGGAAAAGGAATATGTCTACTAACTCAGAAAAGAAAAGAAAAAAAAAGACATGGGTGGGTTGTCCAACACCCCAAAATAAACGGGTTCCCTTTCTGGACGATTCCATGGGTGGTCAGATATTCCCAGTTAAACTGGACCTGGTGCATCAAAATCCTTCTTGGAGGTGTCTCAGTGTGCCAGACACTGCGGCCCAACTTACACATCTCTGCCATTCAACCAGCAACAAACACACATACACACGCTCCTCTGTGCAAACCTTTCTTTGCTCTTCTCAGTGAGAAAACATGTCAAAGAGGACCAACTATTCCAGTGGATACACCCATCCCTCCACACACTGCAAAGAAAATGACATAGGTACATGTAACACAGACGCTGACATTGCAAGAAAATGAAGTCTCTTCATTATCTTCCCGAATGCAGTTATAGAGTTTTGCTTCTCAGAAGCAATTCAAATAAGAATACATTTTTTTTTTGCACAGTCATATATTCCAGTCAAGGTCCATAATACAGACCTTACACAAACAAGAAGCAGCTTTAGAAAGGTATCAAATCGCTATAGTCAGTTCCCACTCTCCAATTTGTAGTTTCGTTTCAGGATCAGACACTGAACCCAATCTTCCAAGAACTGGCAAGTGTTCTAGAAACAAACGCCCAGACAGTGGACACGCTTCAGGAATCACCTAGATTTGGTGTCTTTGGTTTCAGTGTTCTGATGACTGAAGGAGTCTCGGATCTTTACCACTTCAGCTGCACACAAATGTCCAAAAGATTTCGTGTACCACTCTGGCATGTGGCCCCTACGGCAGACAGAAAGGAAACGCAAACAAATTATTCAAGTTGGAAAACCCTGAATCAGCTGAAGGGATTTCTGAATACACTTCTATTTCTTGATGTGCAAATGTGCAAGTAAAGATCTTTCTTACTATTCCAAAGTAATCTCCTGGCACCTTCATCACACTTATGGAACCAGAAGTTTCTCAAGGAACAGCCTACTGAGTGCAAATATGGGATGAGACTGGGCTTCCCTGGTGGTTCAGACAGTAAAGAATCTGACTGCAATACAGGAGACCTGGGTTCGATCCCGGGGTTGGGAAGATCCCCAGCAGGAGGAAATGGCAACCCACTCCAGTATTTTTGCCTGGAGAATCTCACGGACAGAGGGAGGGTTAAGTCCATGGGGTCACAAAGAGTCAGACGTGACCGAACAACTAACCCACACAGACTGGGTATAACTGTTCAGGAAACCTCTGGCATATAGAACAAAAACAAAAGTACGGCAATGTAAAGACTTCAAACAAGAATTGATTTAGCAGGACAGCCACTTTGGAAAGTTTTCAGAGGTTGATTTTTTTTTTTTTCTTGTTTTTTTTTGATAAGAACTCACACTGATCTAAGACACAGAGCATAGGCCTAATTAATTACTAAAAGGGCATGTCATATTATTCAAATATCTTTGAATATAAAATAACACACATCGGCTTGCTGATTCAAACTCTCATTTCCTGTGGCTTTAAGCTCATGGTAGAACCACCATATCTGCATTGCTTTAATACCAAATTCTCTAAAGGGTGGAAATTAGTAAGTGGTATCCAGAAGACCCAGAAATGTGAAGGAGTTACTTTATAAACACTGCTCTTCATGGAGCATCCAAGATGCAAGGATGTATTCATTTAAGCCATTTTCTTTTTTGCATCAGACAAAAAGTCTGAATCTACTTTATGCCCCTCACTCACGATGTCAAAAAAAACAAAAAAAAATCAGCATCAGAACGTACCTTAAGTCTGCTCTGCACATGTAGGTGAGTTTGGATTTCCCTGACCCACAGGGTTCGATCAGATACCTGGCCAGGAGCACATTGACCCTCACTCCCACCACAGGGGCCCGGTCATGATCCACCGAGGTGAGTAAAAGGGCACAGGCTCCCTTGGGTAAATTAGTCCTCCATGTTCTGCAGAGACAAAACGAGACGGGGAGTAAATGGGAGGAGGTTCCTGAAAGCCAAGTTTAAAACGGGGCCTCACTCTTACAGGAGGGAGCTGAAAGGCAGGATAGGGGCCCCCTGGTGACCCAGCCTGGGCAGAAAGCATCCTTGTGCAAGAACTCACGAATGGCTCACTCTGTACAGAGGCCCTTCTGCAGTGTGTATACAGGCTCACACAGTCAGTTCTTTGAAAGAGAACCAAACTGAAGCAAATTTGAAAACCCTTTTTATGTTTCACAAATGTACTAGAACGTGGACGTCCAAATGAATGTTACTCTGTTGGAGAAGTTCTGGACTAATGATGTGACATTTCCTCAAAGATTGTTGAAATTCTTCCCTCAATAATGTCTTCAGAGAATGTAGGAACTACATATAAATCAGCTTCAACCACAGCTCACTTGGGACTCAAATGTTATTTCCTGGCTGATGCATTCACTAGCTATTTCTGAGAAAATCTATCCTAAAGGGGAAAAAATAGCTACCACTGAGCACATTTGATGGACTGTGCCTCTCTCTCTGAGCTCAGTTCTGAGACTTCAAACCATTTTCAGGGATGGACACACTGCTGGAATAAATGCAGATGTTATCTTTCTTATCTGGAAGGGGTCAATGCTTTTATGGAAGCGTATGTTCTATTTTAAGTAATTTTAATGTAACGTTCAGTGACATATAAGCTCATTCTTGCCATAATAATCAATCCGGAAGCTCTCACCTCAAAACGACATAGTCCCGAGCAGGATGGGGTGCCATACTGTTTTGGACATACTGGTAAATTTCAGTCTGGCTGTCCAGGATTTCAATCACTTTTGAATCCAACAAGTCTACATCCCAGAGGTGCTGCTCTTTCAGGAGGCGCTTTAAGATTTCCTCGGGTGTTGCAGGGACTTCGATGGTTGCCCGCCAAAGCCTCAGAGGTGGTCCTTCACTCACCTAAGAAGAAGATAGACTTTTCAGTGCCGAGACAGTCCCTACGCATCTAGACTCTTAAGACAAACTGCTAGCCGGGTACATGGACCTAATGCTTATTTCTGACTTTAACAGGCTGCTGACCTCAAGCATATTCAAGATCAGAACAGAAAGCAGATAGGACTGCTGGCGTCACCTCTGATTTTATCTGTTTTCCTGGGACCCATATTAGGGTCAGTGCTATGAAAGTAAGATCCGTTTGCACGTCCAAGCCTGCATGGCCATCTGGACTGTGCTCAAGGTTTCTTTCTTCTCAAGGTGGTGGAGACAAGTCAACAAATACCTCCACGTGCATGGAAAGCCACACAGGATACCTCTGCCCTCAAGGGGCTTTCAAGTTAAACCAACCATCCCTGCCCCCAGCACTCCCTGCTTATTAGAAGGTGAGAAGAGTGACTGAGAACAGAGGAGAGCCTGAGGAGGTTCTAATCAAAGGATGGAAACAGCCAGCTCCTCATAAAACGCCCGGAGGCCCAAGACCATTAGTAAAACATTCCAGGAAACTCTTGCATGATTCTGTGGAGCCAAAGGATTTCACTAGGGAGTTTCCTCTGACATGAGTTCAATGAGCACCACCCCTCATTGAACTGGTTTCCACTCTTACCGCGGGGATATGAATCACCTATCTGCCCAGCTCTAGAGGGAAAGCGATGGGTGACAGGCCGCCCCTGTGTTGGCAAAAAGGTCTGGTCTCTAATGAATCCAAGTCCCAACCACCAGACTCGAATGGCCGAAAATGAGAATATGACTTACCTTCTTATAAGAGAGCTCGGCCTGCTCAGATGTGGAGTAACTGACCCAGCCTTTGAACTTCTCCTTGACCTCTTTAAACAGGCTGTCCACACAGTCTTGGAGGAAGTGTTGGTAGTCGGCTGAGTCATCATTACAAAGGCGTCCTAACGCTTCGAGGGTAAGGGGCTTTAGCTCCTGTTCGGTGTAGGAATTTCGACATCGGCTCATTTCCTCAGGAACCTGGGAGGGACACGAGAGACAAAAAGGATGTCTGCTGCCCGTCGGTGGAGGTGCAGGATCCTCCAGGCTGCGAAAGCAGTCTAATCCCCAGGCTTCCACCAGGTGAAGGGTGTCCCTGCTGACTCCATGAGGTATCACGAGGACACAAGCAGAGCACCTTCATAAAGGTACCTAAGCTTATTCTTGTGCAAGGTCCTCCTCTTTAGGAAGAAGTTAGAGTAGAAGACAAAGTAACCAAACAAGGCGTACACTGACGAGGACACAGAATTTTGTTTTTGAAACTGAAGTATAGCTAATTGTTTTATATACTCCATTTAAACTTATGATAAAGTATTGCCTATATTCCCTGTGCTGTACAATGTATCTTGTGGTTTAACCCCTCAAACCACTATTTTGTTCTCTATACCCATGAGTCTGTTTCTGTTTCACTGTATTCATTGTTTTATTTTTTAGGTTCTACATATAAGGACATACAGGTGCATGCAGTACTTGTTTTTCCCTGTGCGGCTTATTACACTAAGCATAACGCCCTCCAGGTCCATCCACGGTGTTGCAAATGGCAAAACTTGAAATTTCATTCTTTTAAATGGCGGAGTAGTATTTCATTTTATAGACACACACACAGACACACCCCACATATTCTTTAGTTCTTTATCCTTCCATCTCATGGACACTTAGGTTTAGTGTTTTGTTTTGTTTTTTCTTTGGATATACACCTAGGAGTGGAATTGCTGGATTATAAGGTAGTTCTCAGAGGAGGCAATGGCACCCCACTCTAGTACTCTTGCTTGGAAAATCCCATGGACGGAGGAGCCTGTTAGGCTGCAGTCCGTGGGGTCGCTAAGAGTCGGACATGACTGAGCGACTTCACTTTCACTTTTCACTTTCATGCATTGGAGAAGGAAATGGCAACCCACTCCAGTGTTCTTGCCTGGAGAATCCCAGGGACAGGGGAGCCTGGTGGGCTGCCGTCTATGGGGTCGCACAGAGTTGGACACGACTGAAGCGCCTTAGCAGTAGCAGCAGCAAGGTAGTTCTATTTTTAATTTTTTGAGGAAAGGCCATACTGTTTCCCATAGTGGTTGTACCTCAGATACAGAATTTACTTCAGATAATTTGTAGCTTTTGTTTTCTAAATAAAGGGGTATGAAAGTTGGCAATTTCATGAAACATATTAACTCTACTGAGCTTATATATTATAAAATATAAAAATAAGACATTCTCAGACTACATATATAATTTCCAGCTTGGAAAAGATCTTTTGGTTATGATGTGAAAAGTATGGAGCCAAAGATTCTGCCCTATTTATATTATCCTCAACAAATAACAATGGAGAAGGCAATGGCATCCCACTCCAGTACTCTTGCCTGGAAAATCCCACAGACAGAGGAGCCTGGTAGGCTGCAGTCCATGGGGTCGCTAAGAGTCGGACACGACTGAGCAACTTCACTTTCACTTTTCACTTTCATGCACTGGAGAAGGAAATGGCAACCTACTCCAGTGTTCTTGCCTGGAGAATCCCAGGGACAGGGGAGCCTGGTGGGCTGCCATCTATGGGGTTACACAGAGTCGGACATGTCTGAAGTGACTTAGCAGCAGCAGCATCAACAAATAACAAAACTTTCCATCTCCCTACCTGGAAAAGCTTCTTGCACTCAGCAATCATATGGGCTAGCCCTTGAGTGGCAGCGAGATTCTCATTCAGATCTTTTTGATCTGGTTTGCCCAAACTCTGTTTTCTTTGCATTACCCTAGAGAGAGAAATGAGGGAGAGGCAAGATTCAAATGTTTATATATTTTTAATCAATGTGTTATTCTAGGAAACCTAAAGGAGAGAAAAAGGCTATTTCACTGGAGCTTATTTGACATTAAGTAGTTGAACAGAGTTTTACTTTGGTCACTAAAATTTCTCAGTTGTACCAACAACACACAAAAAACATGAAAGAGACAGTCTGTGATGAAATCCAGGCTATTTAAAGCCATCATGTTAGGGACTTCCCTTGTGGTCCAGTGATTACATATCTAAGCTCCCAAAGCAGGGGGCATGGGTTCGACTCCTGGTCGAGGTAACTAAGATTCCCCCATACCATGCAGCCCATAAAAATAAAACCACCATGTTAAATAGGTTGCTATTGAAACAGAGAAGCTTTTAAGGTCTATAAATGTGGGGTAGGAAGAAGGAAAGGCAGCTTTGACTGGTGGGTGGGTGGGAAGCACTCATCATTGGGGTAAATAGGACCATTCTTTCCAGTTTAAAATTAAACAGGAGCCCCTCCTGTTGGTGAGAGAAAAGTCTATTGTTTCCTAGGGGTTTTGTCTTAATCTTATCTGATCTCTTTCTACTGCTCCCCTTTAGTTCTCTATCCCATTAAAGCAGGAATGCTCTAGTCAATGGTTAGAACTAGTTAATTAAGCATTGTATGTCTTTTGGAAGCAAAGCTAACTTCACCTAACACAACTAGGCCCCACCCCACCAACTGAGAACTATCTGTCAAGTTCCTTTAGAGTTGAGGAAAAGGATCAGCAGGATGAATTTGGTAGAAAGGAGTTAATGACGCCTTTCCTACTTCATATAAAATATTCGTGTAAGTAAGAAGTTCCTCTGCCATTTTTTGTGTTTTCCCCATCCATCAGACAGAAGCAAGTTAGTTCCTTAATGGACCTGCCTCGCAGTCCCACCTCATGTATAAAATAGATACTAACAGCAGCTTCACCTCCTTCAATTGTTAGGAGGATTAAAGTTGATAATGAAACCCAGGGTGTAGCCCCTTGCTGGGGACAGAATACGGTGCTGAGCAAACATCAGCCTTAGTTATTTTCCAGATTCCTCGACTTCCACAGTCACTTCACCTTCTCTACATCTAAGGAGAAACTCTGCAACATTGGCTCAGCAGGGTTCTTAACTTCGAGGCTGAACACCATCTTTCCTTATTTCACATCCAGCTCCTTTCAACCTCTGGCACAGGCCAGCAGCTCGGTTCTACTGAAGAAGCCAAGCCAGACTGGTTTTATTTATGCAGAAGCCAGGACTGTTTTTGAGGTCAGTAAACCCTCATGATTCTTTGTGGGTACAAAGTACGATGACCATGTTACCGAGGGCACTGACAAAGGGTCAGGGGAAACCCTTGCCGTGGCAAAGCAGGAATGCAAATGTTTCTCAAAAGCGGGTTAAAACTACATTGTCTAGGAGGCCACACCCCCAGGGCTGAGTAGGAAGGATAGGAGAAGCACAGGGGAGGAACGTGAGCTGCGAAAGAAGGAGGTCAAACTCCGTTTTGCTGGATTCACGTATTAAAACAACAAAAAAACAGGCGGACAGCCCTGTTAGGACAGGGAGGCTGCCGCTGTCCGAACAACGGGGCGTGTGCATCGTCACCGCGCCCGCAGCTCACTGGCCCCGTACCTGGGGGAGGAGTTCTCTCTCTTCAGAGTGTTGAGGTGGAAGAGAGAAGGCGCCAAGCACACGGCCAGGTTGGTGGGGGTCATCTGGTTCTCCTTGACGGCTGCGGTGACATCGCTCAGGAAGTAAAGGAGCGTCTGTAGGACCTCCCGGTTCTCGTCGGGCAAGAGCATGATGGCCGCCTTGATCGCCTGGAGACGCTGGTCCTTGGGCACGTCTGCACGACACCAGCACTTCCCCCGTCAACCCAGTGATTTTCCATGTACTTTCGCAAGGAAACGTCCCGAAAGCAAAGACCTCAGCCCAGCACTGAACAAGCACTTGCAGAAAGTGTACTTGAGGTTAATATGGAAGAGATTAGGGATTGCCACCAACGTCACTACCCTCAAGCATTTCCTGCCTGTGGAGGAACTGAGAATTTTAAACACCCACCATGCCAATATACTCCTAAATCCACCCAGAGTTCAACTCCAGATGATGTCTGCTGTTTTCTTTTAGTTTACAGAAATTTGATTCTTTCTTTTCTAAGTACTTTTTTCCAAAACTCCTAGTTTACCATTCTCAATTACTGAACATTATAGGCTTATACTTTTGTTCAGTTTCAAGAAATTTATTACAGACACATACAAAAGTACAAAAACTGAGATTTCTTCACTTTGACTACAAAGTGTTCAGCATCTCCGAGGACTTTCCTAATTTTAACCGATCTGCTCATTCTTTAAATGAGGAAAGGAAGCTGCGAAAATCTTCAATTTAAACAACAGATGTTTTTTATGTAGTAATTTAAGCTTTGGAAAGCCTACTGAGAGGCTGGTAGTAAAAATATATGCTTGAGAAATAAACCCATAAAAATATAAATAATTTAACAATGTAATACAATGTATATATATGTAGAAACTAATAAAACAGGTAGAAAATGCTAAACACAACTTTCAGGTCTCCTATACTAGGCAAAATTTTTCTTTTGAAAGGCATGTGGTGGAAAATTCAAGTCACTCAAACGCAGCTCCATAGGACAAACCGATTAAACAGCTCCATGGTTACAATACATAACAAATACCTTGGTGGGGGAAATGTGACCTGTGTTTTCATAAAATCTGAAAGGATGAAACAAATAATGAAATAATCCAGACCAGCTCCATGTCTCATAAAATCAAGTCCCATGCGCCAATTCTAAAGACAATTCTAGCTCTGAGAGAAGCTGCTTTTAAATTACATTGCTGTAATACCACACCGAGCCAAGAAAAACACAAGGCTGTAAAAGCTATAATCCTGATCTTGATCATTAATTTAGACAACTGTTTGCTTTAAGCTTTACTTAAAAGTGAGATGGGCATGGGGATTGTTTTCCCAACTATTTCTGGCAGAAGCTGAGATGCATAACAGAAAGATTATTTATTCATTTTACAGCAAGATAAAACACATGGACACCTGTGAAATTTTAAACACAACAGGCTTTGCTAGAGAGAAGTGAAGCAACGGAAATACCTATAGACAAGACAGAGAGAGAGAGAGATCTTGGAATCTGCTCTTTTAAGTATGTTAGATTAACACTGTTCTTGAATGAAAAAAAAAATGAGTTCCTGGATTTGAATGTAAAAATGTACAATTGCTTAGTAATTGGAGAATGATGACAAAGGAGTTTTTCCTGCACTGCTCAACAGATGTACACAAATCTGTTTTGCAAACAAGAAAGCAAAAAAGAAACAAAACAAAAACTGATGACCTGTCTCTAAGAGGTCACGATGTGGGTCCAAAAGAATGGCATCAAAGGAGCTACAGGTTTTGGCTGACCCCACTTTCCCCCCCGCCAACCATGTCAAGGTCAAAGAATACTCACATTGGTATATCTGCAGAAAGGTTTCTGAGAGTTTGTTTGTCATCAGTGGCTCAGGCAGATCTCGAAAATACTGCTTCAACATGTCTGCCACGTCATAAGCAGACTGTCCCTCATAGTTGACACAGTCTATGGTGCTTTCATTCATCTGGCGCAGAGCCTGAATCCGGGATTTGACACCCGATTTTCTGAAGAGTCCAACCTTTGTTGGAAAAACAAAACAAAGTGTAAAGTGTCAAGAGGAAAGCAACATTTTCACTGCAGAACTAGAAGATGATGCATGCACCTGAGCTCCCATGATTACATGGGACCTGCAGACGTCAGCTCTCACCTGATCCAAACAATGGTTGCGGAGGTAGCGCATGGCCTGCTGGATGCTCTGGGGGAGGGGCTGTCCTGTGCGCTGCACGTTGACTGTCAGAGGGACTCCGAATACATTCCGGTCCTTGTAGTCTGGAACCTTGATCCTTTTCATGAACTTGGGCACAGCCCTATCGAAAAAATATTGCGGTCGGAAGGGATACATTTACTCACCTTCTGCACATTTTGTCCATCTTTGCAGGTAAACCATGTGGGTTCTAGATCTGTGCTAATAAGTTGGCGATTTCAATTTAAACAAAATTACAAATTCAGTCCCTCAGTCGTATCAGCCACACTTTAAGCGCTAGATAGCCATTTGTGCCTGGTAGCTACTACTGGTCTGTGCAAATATGGACCATTCCTACCACTACAGAAAAGCCCACTGGACAGTGCTGTTCTAGATTTTCTAACCTTTGGGGCCATGAGGCCCAATAACATCTCCTCAGCTGGGGATTCTCCCTCCACTGTTAGCTCTGAGAATGGGGTCTGTCTTCTTAAGGGAGAAGATGGGCTTCCTTCCAAAACGGCGGCACAGGAAGGAACGAGAGGAGAAAGCTACAGTCAAGACCCTAAGTAGGCACTGCAGGATAGAGCCGAGAAACATGTTCCCATTTGTCCTGAAAATGGATGAGAATCATTTCTAAGCTCTTGATGAGATCCCAAAGTATTTAGGGTAAAAAAAAGATCAGGATGGAAAAAAACCCAGCAAATGCATAATGTTGGTCCCACATAATGAGAACCAACTCCAGAGCTCAATGTTGGGGGGAAAGGCAAGCTAATGACCTGAAGTTCAAATAAATTCTCCTGCTGATGACCCGAGAGAACACAACATCTTTAGCTTTCTAAAGGAAGACAGAGGAGAACAATGAGGGTTTTGTGAGCCCACCCCAGGCTCCCTGGAGTCCTGACACCGGGTCCAGCCTGAGCAGCGTGTGCAACAGCAGGAAACCGCTGTCATGTACTTAATGCTGTCAAGCAGAAATTCCAGCTCTACAAATGACCTCTCTGAATGGGACAAGAAAGGGCAAAGCTGAACAGGAAAAGAACTTTGTGTAGAATTTCTCCTTATTCCGTGGATCCCACAGTATGAGGCTTTAACGTTTGGTTTTGACTCACTGGAAAAAACTGACCAGAACTCAAGAAATATTCTGGACTTTCAGATTCTTGAGGGTTTGGTGGTGAGGGGGGGTGGTGGGCCACTCAGAACTGAGAATGTGAAATATGCAGTTTTAAATAGCCAGCAGGGAAACTCTGGCTCAAAGCATAGAGGAACATTGCGGAAGGCAGACTGCCTTGACTTTAGAGTGCTAAACCCACAGCCACCGTGTGTTACTGTTTATAGCTCAGGGAAAGGTAAAACTGAAGCGCAGGGCCAAGTCCGTATTTCCATACAGTGAAGTATATGGATCGTGGCTGTAAGTATGCATAATACTCGCTTTGTCGGGGGAGAAAAGCCCAGCGGCGGAATGTACAAGGAACACATTACGATCTCCACCGAGAATCTGAAGCATGTGGGGGATAAACCAGTCAATACTTATTTCTGTCATTCAGAACAAACAACTTCTGTATTTAGCAGGGCTCACATAATAACAGCCTTTGAACAGGAGATGCTTTGATGCCGAAGTTAACCTCACTATGAGTCCCAAGGAGGGGAGGAGCTGGGGAGAGAAGTTACGTTGCTGCGCTGATTCTGGTTTTGCTACCAAGTGCTACTCATGAAATGGACCGAGTCTCCATTTTATCAAGAACTAATATTGTGCAAGTGGATAATGAACACTTAAGATTAGTGAAAAGACTGAAGGATACCCAGCTGATACTGCAAAATGCGCTGGGATGTCAATGTAGAGACATTTATCTGCTTTGCACTCAGTAGAAAAAAATATGCACATAATGGCTCCTGTCCATGACCTATTCAGCCCAGCAGTCTATGTCTCACAGTATACACACCAAGGGCTGTGCTTTCAAAAGTGTAGACAGTTCAATACATTTTATTTTTGTACATTATTTTTGTTTATAATATATTAGAGTGGTATATTCCTTTATTATTCACTGCTCAAGAATCTTTGTTGGAAAAAACATAACCTAAACTCTTTAGCCCAGGTAGATTTTTGTGATATTGCAGATACCTGTATCAATCAAAAATGATTTCTAAAAAATGTGCATGAAGAGGGTTACAAAGCCAAGCGCTGTACATTAAGCATTTCAAAGTTGCTCTCATAACATCCTATGGTCTAAAATTTTCTTCCCTTCCTTCCAAAATATGATCTGATTCTGCACACGTATTTGCCTGTGGTGGGCTATTCCTACCACTGGGAAGGAAGAGCCCGGACAACGTGGTGGAAGAATAAGGAAGTCTCACCCTACCGACTGGCAGTTTATCATGCCCAGCGCTGAAAACTCAACCAACCCTGATGGAAATTCTCTAAAGCTATGCCAGCTTAAGCCGTATTGTGCGTGGACTTAAGAATGCAGACACTTACAGCGTCAGGACGATGAACTAAAGATACAGGATCCACCTGTTACACCCTCAGTGCTGGGACAGCGCTGGCTGAAAATGTTTTCAAATATGGTTCACTGGGCAGTTTAAATCCTTACCAGCTAAAGCCATGCTTATTAGAAGGCGTGTATTTCTCCAGCAGGGCGGTTAACTTCAAGAGGGAGTACTTCTGCAGCAGGTTCATCTGGGCCACTGACTGGCAGTTAATCTGCAGTGACACGGAGTTTAGGCTCGGCCGATGAGAGCTCTGGAAGCTGTGCCATCTCAGCCTGTGCCTGCGAGAGAAGGGGGAGGAATGTTAGTACGAAAGCTTTGTAATGGGTTGAGGCACAGTCAGCAGTGGGTCACTCACTGGCCTCTAATCTTAGGAACTGAGAAGATTCAATTTCCATTCCAGTTTGTTTTTATTTAAAATTTACTCCTTTAACCACTTTTAGTATACAGTTAAGTTCCCTTGTGGCTCAGCTGGTAAAGAATCTGCCTGCAAGGTAGGAGACCTGGGTTCAATCCCTGCGTTGGGAAGATACCCTGGAGAAGGGAAAGGCTACCCACTCCGGTATTCTGGCCTGGAGAATTCCATGGGCTGTATAGTCCATGGGGTCGCAAAGAGTCACACACAACCGAGTGACTTTCACTCAGTCAAGTACATGAAGCATTAAATACATCCACGGTGTTGGAGTTCCCTGGTGGCTCAGTGGTAAAGAATCCGCCTGCCAAGCAGGAGACATGGATTCAGTCCCTGTGGTCGGGAAGATCCCCTGGAGGAGGAAATGGCAACCCACTCCAGTATTCTTGCCTGGGAAATCCCACAGAAGGAGGAGCCTTGCGGGCTACAGTCCATGGGGTCACAAAGAATTGGACACGACTGAAGTGACTAAGCAACGACGACAACAATGTGTTATACAATCAATCAACCCCGCTATCCATTCACAGAACTGACTTCTTCCCAAACTGAAATTCCGGTACCCAGTGAACAATGTTCATTAATTGTTTAGGATGATAGGATTTTCCCATCTAGCACTTTCCTTAGGAATTTCATGGCTATAAATGGTTCAATCCCATGTTCCCTACACAGCACGCAGAAGCAGCCCCTTTCTGATCACCCGCCCCTCACCCCCACCAGGTAAGAAAAACTCTTCACCTGTTGGACCTGGTCAGGGAGGCCCCGACCCCAGAATCCCTCCTTTCCGGGATGTCAGAGGGCTCCTCAGGCTCATTCAGTGAGTTGCCTGTGCTGTCCAGGTCACTGGGGGTGGCTCGGTCATTGTCCACATCCAGGTGTATCTGCTTGGGAGAGGACGGGCATGGTGAGACCGAGTCCAAGGCCGAGTCGGAGTCTCCCTCATCGGAAAACTTCTCTGACCACTGGTTGACTATCCTCTGCATCCCCTTCACATGGTAGAGGATGTCGTCCAGCTCAGGGAAGATGTCCTCGTTCTCCAGATCGGCCAGGTCACCTGAGCTGGAATAGAGGATAGAGCCCGGCACGTTGTCGTAGATACTCAGGCGGCTGCTCACAGAGCTCGAGGAGTTACGTCTCTTAAGTTCCTTGGGGCTGCTGTTTTCTCTCCTCAGGCTGATGTGGCCGGGGCCGTGGAAGCTCCCGGTCCTCCAGTTCACAGAGCTGTTATTCCCTGAGGGAGAGAAACTGCCATTGGAAAGGGCTTTCGGGAAGGTGCCGGGCTTGTGATCTTCCGGGATGTAGAACACTGTGTCCTCTGGGTAGCTCTCCCGGTTTTTACAGTTCTGCTCCATGACGTTGTTGAAGGTGGACTGATTGAAGGGATCGAAGCCCTCCAAGTACATGCCTCCCCGCTTGTTGCAGGCGCTGAGGCTCCGGGTCCTGGTGACGGGACTGGGCGTGCTCACGTTGCTGCTGGTCTCAGACTGGCTGCTGCTGCTGCTGGTCTGCGTGGAGCTGGATATGCTCCTCTTCCGTACCATGGGGACGTTGATGTGGTTGCCGTTGAGGGCGGAGATCTCCACGCAGTTCAGCTGCTTCAGCTTCTCCTCGTCCACCCCCTCCTGCAGGATGGGCCCACTGATGATCAGACCCAGCTTGGAAGGCGCCTTGTGCTTGCTGTGGTGGGAGCCCTTGAGCTTTAAGCTCTCCATGCGCTTCAGCAGGCTGTGCGTCTTGGACTTGGCGGTCTTCTCGTGGCCCTTCATGCTGAAGCTGAAGCTGGACAGTTCCTTGGGAGAGGGCAGGCTGCAGAAGGAATCATCGTTGCCTACAAAGGTGCCTGAGGAGCAGACGCTGAGGACGGAGTTAGTCCGGGCTGGGGCCGCCTCCCCACGCTGGGGCGCGTGGGTGGTGAGGCTGCCGGTGCTGTGGACAGAAGCCACCTCCTGGCGATCGCTGAGGTCCGTCTGCATGTTTTCATGGCTCGGGGCGCTCTTCAGGTGGACAGCGTCTGGGGACCCAGGGATGGGGTCCTGTTTTGGAGAAAAGACGTCGAACTCTTCAAGCCGGGACCACCTCTTGCTGTCCCTCTGGAAAGTCCATTTGCCACTTATTGCACAAGGCTCGTCCTCGTCGGAATCTTCGCTCTGCAAAGACAGAAGGGAACCATTCGTCCCCTGAAACTGGCAGGCAGCATGGGGCAGGGCATGCCCCGAGGCCCAGGGGCCAGGAGACTGACCATAATGCCATTCGTGTCAATACCCCCCCTTACAGCTTTATTATTATTTTTTAAAATAGCCAAGATGAATGTAAGCATTTCACAGGAAAAAGCCTGAGCAAGTGTTTCAAGCTAAAGAAGAGTTATTTTATGGAAACTCTGGGATCTATAGGCTGCTCTTAAATCGCTCACAGAGGAAACCTCTGAGATCTGTGAAAATTCCAGGCATGTAAAATATTTTGAACTGGAATCAGCAATGGGTAGGACTCCCTCTGGTCTGCCTCCAGTTTTGCTGTCTCTTGACAGTATGTGTTTATATTCCGTTTTGCAACTAAAATGGTGGTTCTCGAACACTCTCATCTCTCAGCCTCTTCCCTGTTCCTTTTCATTCCTCCCCCACCGACATGGGAACCAGAGTTAATGCCACAAGAGTCCTATGATGTTTCAAACTCAGGCATGCTCCAGGCCATTCAATAAGGTTACACAAATACCCAGTTCTGCCGGCATGTAACATGCGCACAGCCGCCAGAACATCTCTGCTGGTGATGCCCGACTTACGGACAGGACCCAGGGTTACACCGTGACAGACTATTGATGGGACATCAAGTTCAGTGTGATGCATGGGAGTGTCTCCCGTGAGCAGGGCCCCCTGGGACAGTGGGTGGAGAGCACTGAACGCTGACCTGCAGGCTCCTCTCCACAGCTCCTCACAGTGTGCGGTGGGATTTGTTTAAAAGGTTTGACTCCCCCAAGAAGGCAACTTGGCGTAGGTTAGATAATTAAAATCGGTACTCTGACAATGAAAAATCTGTTCTTTGACCAAACTCACTTCTGTTTACTCTAATTTGTGGTATTCACTCCCACCACTACACCCACCTCTTCTCCTAAGATCTCATAAGATGTCCTCACATTTCAAACACAGGAGAAAATACCATCCGAATCAGTTACGTGCCGGCATTTCACTAGAATGTGTGGGATTTCCAGCCCTCCCTCTTTCTCCTCTAATTCCTTTTCTCCCTTCAAAGCTCTAGTCTTCCATATCCCACCAGCCAGCCTTCCCTGCCATCTCTACAGCTTCAAAACACAGATACTCTTACACGTGGGAAGACGGAGTTCCCAAGAACTTCAATTGCTGTTTCTGCAGGGAGGCAATGCAAAATGCACCGGAATTCCTTAAGCCTCATCCCTTTAATACGTTGTAGGCATTGAGTTAATGAGGCAAAATCACAGAAAATCTGTTCAGATCAAAAATAGCAGGTGAGATACAGGTTATTGGCTAGCTGTAGCTATTGGTTTCAACTACATAAGGCTACACAGTTTTTGGTAAACCTGTCTGGATTATAACATTTAAAATGTAGGCATTTTTAGAACAAGGAAGTAAGAATTTGTGAAACAAAATCTATCACAGAACACATAATCCAGTTTTTCATCTTCTCCTTTGCTCCTACCCTATGATACATTTTATATACATTTTATATACTCACTCTTTTCCGATGAGGACTGATTTCCAGCTTCATCACCGCACATTTGTTTAAAGTATTTAGACGCCTACAGAGCAAAGAAATAACATTAGCAAAGACAGGAAACCATGGATGGGTGGATAAATATTTTTCCAAACAGTTGACATGTTTGAGTTTCTTTAAATCCATTAATATCTACAATTGAGAAGAGTATTCGAAACTTCTTTAAAAAGTGGTTTAAAAATACTTATATATTTCACAAGTTTTTTTCATTTACATTTAATATTATTATTTTACAGTGAAATGGCACACTGCAGTGGTTCTGTCAAGTGCCTCTTATTCTTGACAGAACAAACAACCCTCATTTGAAGACATGTATTCTTCCAACAGCCCCTAAGTTGAGCCATTAAGTGTTTCCACCCAGGGCCAAGGAGTAAAAGCCAGTGATGCCTCCTTTCACAGAAACAGGAACATGAGCAAGTAACCAAGCTGAGATGCTGGTGAATAAAGTGTTTGCTGTCGTAATGTATTCTATCTCAAATCAAAATTCAAATACAAAAATAAAGCTATTTTTAGTTATCTCTGACAAATGATAAACAAATGATAGGTAGTCTTAAAAAATTTAGTGAGCTCTATATAGAAAGGAGATTTGAACTCTCTTTACTACCTAATTCTTTTTTTCAGCTTCCTGTATAGGACAGGAAATGCATTGGTATAGTCGTAGCAACAGTGCAAATGATTAATTTTAAAAACTGTATACTTCAAAGGTCAACATCTTTAAAAATTCAAAAAATGAGAGCTTGAATCAGATTCTTCTTTGGAACAGGAGTCAAATTTTTTACTCTGAATGCTTTTTTAAAAAAAATTCCTGCCAAAGAGTAATAACTTAAAATTAGGAAAGTAATTTAGCTTCGTTGAAAATGAAGTACTTAAAGCAAAACTCCACCTCACTGGGAAATAATGAAATAGCTCAAAGAAAGAAACCCTTTACAGATGCAGGAATAAATGGCATGTAAAATTGTGAATGACAGCTTTTCAGGCCCCAGATCTTTCTAACATCTTCCAGATGACCATCACTTAGTTGTCTTCAAATGGATCCTTAACATAGCTGCCGTCCACCATCAGTTAAGACTGCAGTTCTTCCTATTTCACAGGACAAGCGCGTTTAATGCACACAAGTTCAAACTGATTCTGAGCCCTCTTCAAGGCTCTATCGTTCTGATCCTGTTCTTGCAGCTTGTCTAATAACTTGAATAAAGGAGGGTAGAAAGTATTTTTGCCTGGTGATAAGACTGCCTTTGATTTCATAGATTATGTGGTAGCCTGCTTATAGGATAAACAAAGATAATCCTAAACAGAGCACCTATGCTCAGGAAAATTCTCTCTGATAATGGGAACGGAAAGAAGGCAAATAACTTAAAAAAAAAAAAAGTCCACAGACATTAAAACGAGTAGACATAAAGTCCCTTTCAAAGGGGCATCCATTACTTCAATGACTTGTATCCACAGTGTTTTAGTTCTCAAATGTTTTAAGATGTAAAGAATCCAGGATGGTTACAGTCTTAGGTCTGGGTTTCATTAATCAAACCTGAAATCAAATACCCACTTGACTTCATTAGGGCTTTAATGGTCGAGTGGTGTTTATAATCAAGTTTACTAGGCATGGATCCCTGTGGGGGTGGGGGAGGGACTTACTTCACAAGCTGCAGATTTGAGTCAAACAGAAAAGAAGGTCATTTTTGTAAAGGTCAGCGTTATCTTTTTCTCTAGGTAGCACCAAGCTAATGGCGCTTCAAAACTGAAGCCCAGGAGTTATTCCTGAAGTTTTTATGGAATTCACGTGTCCCCTAGGCACCTCCAAAGTGGGATGTTACCAATTTAGAGAGGGTACTGACATGAAGTAGCAGCTGGGGATGCACTCTGGGCCAGGCATTGTGCCTGGAGCCTCACGTGTATTATTTCATCTTGAGAGAGATACTACTATTTATTTTCAATGTATAGATGAGGAAATGAGGCTTGGAGTGGACACAAACCTGGTCCAAGGCTACAGGACTAAAACACAGTGACTCTGGCCCTGAGAAGCAGTCTCTTCCGTGTTCCTTTCTAAAATAAATGTTAATCATGATAATATACGGGAGCAGCTTCTACCCTAAGTATGACTCCTCCAGTGAGTGGCAGAACACTGGTATCTCACACTGTCTGTCCGGAAGCCCGGGGGTCCTTTTTGGCCTCCAGGGTCCCTGCTGGCTCAGCTCCTCAGGAATGTGTCAGTCTTATCTGCTGGGCAACTTGCACTCTGCTCAGAGGGGGAGGGAGCACGGAGTGAGCCATCAGAGGTTCAAGAGCTTTGCTGGCGGAGCTGCAAGCACCCTGATAAAACCATGGCAGGCGTGGTCCTGGGCCTCACGTACTCAAAGTGGAAACAGGGAAAGCAGAAGAGAAGTGAGAAAGGAAAAAGGAACGTATACCTATGACCTGATATATGGCAGAAACCATCACAATACTTTAAAGTAATTATCCTCCAATTAAAATAAATAAGCAATTTTTTAAAAAAGAGAATAAAACTTAAAAAACAAAACCCAAGAACATTGTTCCCCCATCTCTCTCTAAGAATATACCCCCCCTCCCAAAGAATAAATACTAGCCAGGTGTCAAGAACATCCATGAATAGCTTACCAGTTTTATTCTGCTTTGAGATGCTGAAGGTGAAATGAAAGGTTCAAAGAAATGTATTTCCAAGACGCTGTTATTATTTGGCACTAAAAGCATAATTTTGAGTTTCCTAAGAAATATACTATTTAAAAATATAAAAAAAAATAAAAAAGGAACAATTTCCCACATAGACCTGACAAATAAAAATTCTTCCAGGCCTTAAAGATATTTTCTTGGAATTACTGCCATTGCTTTTATTTTAATAGGACCAAAATAGTAACATAGCTGAAATGTACTAAGTAGCTGGGTGCTTCACAGAGCGTAGGCTCTTCAAGGGCGGTTTTATAATAAAGTTCAGATTGAAGATGCTACTGTCATTATACGATTTGTCATTATATGATTATCACTTTATTTAAGTAATTCTTTGGTGTATTCATAGGAGTCAGTTGTAACCTCACAGGAAAACAGCAATGTGGGATATATGAAGTTATAGAGAGAAGATTTCAGAAAAGGTATGCTAAGAGGTCACAGTTTGCATTATCATCTGCATATGCTTCAAGACAAGTGAGTCACTCCTTTAGTACTAATACTGAATGTGATGCTCTCAGAATCTTGGCCTTATCATCGGGGTTGGATCATAACAGCAAAGCTAGCGCGACTGGGACAAAAGCCAATCTCTCCAAGGAAACAAGTATGTTTACTCCTTACAAGTGTGCATGTTAAGAATGCTGGTGAGCAATGCAAACCCAAACAATCTAGTAGTTGCATAATTACACAACTTTCGGTCATTACAAAACTTTATAAAACTTTATATTAAGACAGTATCATTATCATTCTCAAGAACACACTGCCTACAAGTTTTCTGCTCTTAGTAGATTATGTTAAGAGGTCAGCGCCTACTAGATTATTGACCAAAAGGAGCTTTAAGATCTGCACAAGTTGTAAGTACATGAATGTTTATAATAACCTTTAAGCAGAACATAGGAGTGTGTACTAGTATGTAAATGGGAGCATTTGATCTGTGTGTATGTGTGTGGGGGGGGGTGGTGGCAGGAAAGAGAAACCATGTAAGAATTATTTCATTTAAAACAAACCTAAAGAAGTTTTAAAGTAAAAACTATTAAATATTTAATAATATTTATTAAAGTAAAACTTTTAGCTGAGTTTCTGTTAACTACATTACCGTATGTATTTAAAATCAACTGCTCAAACTGTTTCAACAAGGCAAAAAGATGGAAGTCTATGAAAGAGTCTGTCTAGAAAAAAACTTAACAGATCACAAGGCAAAGTTTTAAACAACACTATAGATTCAGGATCTGCTGGCCCTTTGAATTTTGTGGGCTGAGAGAGTACATAGAAGAGGCCAGTCTAGCAAATGAGATGAATATCATCATCAGTAAAAGCAAGTGTCCCCAACTACTCTGATGACATCCCAGGATCTGGAGGGCATTTCCAAGGAAGATGCTTGCCACTTCCTTCTTCTTCAGAACATTCGTTTAGCCCTCTCCAAGGAAAATCATTTGCCATAAAAAGTCTGTTTATGTGAAAGTGTGGACAAGAGACCTTGGGTTTTCATTACAATCAACTTGATGACTATTCCTGTGAATTCTGAATCCTACCCCAAGCCTTTCTCCACATACTCAAATCTGGGTGTCGGTTTTAGGCCTGGTAATTTTTAAAGCACTTGACATCCATCATTGCATTTTCTTCTTATACTTAACCTATGAGATATTATTCTGCACATAAGAGAAATTGATCTGATGGACTGCAGTCCATGGGGTCACAAAGAGCTGGACACAAGTGGCTGACTGAACAACAATAACAGCAAGAGAAACCAAAGACCAATCAGAATACACCTGTGGAATCCAAAGAGAGAGCAAGGTCTAGTTGTTTTTGGGCTTTTCTTTTCATCAAAGATCTAAGAGTACAGATTTACTTCCTTCAAAGAGAGGCAGACTCTCTGATGGTGCTGACAGCCAGTGTAAGCCACAAAGTATGGAGGATGTCCTTAGACCCAGACAGGGTAACTACATTTCAAACTGATATTAAAAAAACAAAAACAAGAATCTAATCATGACCCCTTGGGCTGTGATGCTGCCATGATATTTTTATGACCCAGAAATTCCTAAGCCATTGCTGCTGTTTACAGGGCACACTCACTAAATAGCTTGAAATGTGTGAGATGGATGATCTGAGGCAATGAGTATGTCTCCTAGGACACATCTTAGGAGTGACCTCATTTCTATGCGTTATCACCAGTGATGAATTGAGAAGAAATTTATTCTGTCCTACAGCTAAGCATTCAAACATTTCAGAAATGTCTGGAGTCATTTATATTCCAGATGCGGTCTCCTTCCCTCCTAAACTGCGTCGGGGACATTTTTTCATTACAGATGACATAGCTATGATATTATACACTCTGCGGGGTGGGGGTGGGGGCCTTGGCATCAGGTTCCTCTCAGAAAGTGTCTACATACCCTGGGCTTTTCTAAGCAGTCGTTCAATTGGATGTGAAAAGTGACAGTGTTTCTGTGGTTAATGTGGCTTTTTTTTTTTCTTTCTGAAGCCAGGAGAACTAGTCTATTCCATATTCCATTGTAAATACCCTATTTGTCTTTCCCTAAAACACCTGCTTAAGTTCGGTGCTTCAAAAACTAATGGATGACATAAGAAAGGCAGAAAACAGTATTTTCACAGAGCTACAACTGCTTTCTTTGCCTGTAAAAGAGAAATACATCCTGGGTGCCATTCCACCTCAATGATGCTTTTCCAAGTTAAAGGTAATACCGAAATTAAAAGAAAACTAATTTTACAATCAAATAAACAAGTGAGCTAGTCTGTGTATGATCTTTTTCTCCCCAGAATTCACCTTTGATGGCTTACAGGTTTTGAGAAAAATTACAAGGATGATTAGCTTAAAAACGAATAATATGTCCTGAAGAGCTGGAGAGGATTATCAGTGTCCTGTCACCGTCTGCGGCGTATTTTATCACTTCCACTTCATTAAAGCCCGCGAGCTGCTCAGTGTGAAAATCCACCAGCACCACGAACAAGGCTTTCTGACAGTTTTTCTCACATTTCCCATCAGTGCTCATTTGCTGCCTGTCTACTTTCTGTTAAAGGCTGTGCTGAGTTATTTTACAGTCGTACTTAATCCTATTGTTATGAATGTGTACGTGGGGAAGCTCGAGAGGTTCAGAGATGCTTTCCTGGAATTTAAGCCACGGTCCTCCTGCCTCTAGTTTGGCGTAGTCTCCCCGTCCCCCACGTCCACTGATTCCTCTAAACGTGTTACTTCCATTCAACAGCAGCTTTGACTTTTTTAGGGTACCTGGGTGGGGCTGAGCAGTCAACTACACTGCCTTAAAAAAAAACAACCCTGTTCCAGGTTTTCAAACTGCCTGAACATTACCTGTTTCAGGAAGCACATGGTATCAAATATGGAATGGTACTGAGTATGCCCTAGGACAGTGCTACCTTAATGGCAATATTAAATAATAGGAAGTTACTAATTTTAATTAAAAGGCCTATGATTCATGAAGAAGTAATTCTCTATATACAAATACTATTCAAAAACCGGACATAAACAGGGACTTCCCTGGCCGTCGTGTGGTTAAGACTTCGTGCTTCCGCTGCAAGGGGCATGGGCTCGCTCTCTGGCTGGGGAACTGAGACTGTGCATACTGTGCAGCCAAAAAGAAAAAGACATCTGACCTAATTAGAACAAGAGCAAAGTCATCCCAGTGATAAATACTATGTTCTTAAAAAGGAAGAAAGAGAAAGAAAACACACGAAACATTTCAATTTACCTGCATAAAGCCTCAATAGCATCTCTGTCCAAAAAATCATGCTCTCTCTTGACTGAGGAAATATCAATGGGGAACAGAAGATCTGTAAGAAAAATAAAAACAAATATACTTACTGAGCATTCAGAGTCTTGCCAATCTAGCCCAGTTTAGCAGAGAGAGAAAAAAAAAAAACACAAAACCGTCAAAAACAAGATAATTTCTTGAATACTTACTGTGTGCAGGTTACCTCCTTCCCTACCAAGTGCTATGGGAATGTAAAGCAGTTTAAGACAATATCTTCTGTGTCCTAAAGGAGCTTGGATATCAAGTGGTCTGCAGACTCAAGTATCTGTTGTCAGAGATAAGTGGTTCAAAACACTGTTTCACCTTTAAACAAATCAGCAGTCAACAGACCTGCTATATAAATAATAATTTAAACCAGAATGAATACCAGAAGGATGCTCCCTTCTAATGTGGCTGCTTCCTCCCTCCCCCCACCATGTGTGTCTTTGCTCACATTTGATCAGGGAAGAGGTCACAGAAAACCAGGCCAAGGAAAGATCTAGAGAACAATGATGGTTGTCAATGGAATCCAACCATTTGCATGACATCAAAAGCTGAAGAGAATTCAGGATGTGCTATTTTTAAACAAATACAAGCACTTCCATATGGCTTTCCAGGGGTTTATATAAATCCCCCTGAAACAAAGGCCAGCTCTAAAAGCTGGTGTAGAAGGACAGAATCCCAAATCCTTTTATCGGTAGAAGAGTTCACTACTCTACGAATACGTTAAGTTATATCAAAATCGAAAAGCAGAAAGGGGGAAGAGTCAACTCAATGGAAGAATTCCCTTTTCTGTCCCTCGTTGATAAACACACAGGAAGAGTAGGGAGGAAGAAGACCAGCAGTGCTTCCGTGGAAAACGACAGAGCTCTGGAACTGCCACTAGATAAGAGCAAGTTATCCCTCTGTGGTGTTCCAAGCTGTTAAAGTAAATAACGGGCCTTCCTATTAAAAGCTTGTAAAAAATCGTGAGGAAGACTCCTTCTATGCAACTCTGTGGGTCAGGAATAGAGCACTGCAGGACACCAGAATACACAGAGCCTAAAGATCCCTTTGGCCTCCCGAATGGGTAATGCTGCAGGGGGAAACTGACATGGCTGTTGGTAGTTTTGGAGACACAAGTAACTAACAGTATTCTAGTTCTGGGGTTGACGTGGGACATGATGGTTCGTTATGTTTTTATGGCTTCTAACTTATGATCATTGGTTTTAGAGGATGGTATCAAGCTCCTTATTTTCAGTCATCAATTTTCCAGAGATTATACTTATAAATACCTTTTTTTTGTTCCAATGTTGAAAACTAACATAATGAGTGTTGGGGTCCATTCTTTTTTCTGAAGGCTAAAGTTAGTGATCCTGTTCTCTGAATGGTAAGACAGACAGACCAATGAAATAGCTAGAGCTTAAAGAGTCATGAAGAAATTTATAAAATTCAATATTGGAGGGTTTACCTTTCTTCATTACCTCATAGACCAAATGATTAGGGAAATGATTAGTGGCACCCCTATAGTAGCAATAAGAGAGACTTCTAGTAAATGTAAATGATTAGTAAATAGAAGCAAAACCGATTATAAAGCTGTTTGAAGCTTCTGGCAACTGTATTTCACTTTGAACAGACACCATGCACTCTAAGTATTAAAGGACAAAGCTTATATTAGAGAATACGCTTGTATACTTAATACATGTAAATCATAAAGTTAGCACGCCCGTTGAGTGCATCTGAGACAGCAACTTTGTTATTTTAGCAATTCCGAACTCAGTGTGCCCAGAGCTATATTTTAGATTATTTTCCTGACCCAAATTAACTTTAAAATTCTGTTTAGAAGAGAAATTCTAGGAAAAGTAGGGACTTGTGAAATAATTACTTTTTGTTGTTGTTGTTCAGTAGTTCTCAGAGTTCTTCAGGTTAGGATCTAAACTTCCAGCTTGGGTTTAAGTGCAGGATGTATATATTGTCAATGACCAAAATAAAGCTAGGAATTAGGAATGAGTGTGGTGGTATGGGGTGTGTGTACCTGCCCTGCACCCAGGGGCAGGACAAAGGAGAGAAATTACAAATGCTTAGAACAATGTCTAGTACAACCTCAAAAGTAGACTCAGGCTTCAAAAGACTTATAAACATCAAGGGACCCCCAAACTGTAACTTGCGAAAATATAGTCTGTCTCTTAGGATTTGGAAAGATGTAAGCAGAGACCGGAAGGGGATCTCAGCAAAGATACACATCACAAGAAAGGGCTGCTTGGCAGCAAATCAACACTAAAAATTGACATAATTGAAGGAAATTTAATTTCTAAACAGGAGAACAAAAGGACAAGCATGTTCCTGCCACTGCAAATGCAATTATCTTTCCACATCTCCAGTAGAGCTGTGAACTGAAAATCCAATAGAATGCTTGGCCGCCCCACCCCCACCCCCGCCAAAGCCCTACTGAGAGACAGAGGTGCTGTAAATGGTACCAGGTCCAAAATTCTCCTACGGGAACAGTAAGCAACTCCACATAATACACACGCGGGCTAACCAAACACCTTAAAAGAGAGAAAGAAAGGAAGGAAGAAGGAAAAGGAATTGGAGATATTCTGTGAAATGGAGGAACAGTAAGATATTCTACATAGTCTAATTATAAAATAATTTTAAACCCATCTTCATGGGGAACTATCATACATTCAGTCTGGGCTACAAAGAGGAAGAACAGGCATTATTAATGAAGTAATGAGTTAGATTAGCTGAGTGAGCTAAGGATATAAAAGTGATCTCTGTGGTTTCACCCCAGTTTGCTTCTGGGGAGCATCCCTACTCCCTCCATTTCCCTCTTCAGTGCAACCTGCTGCAAGGGGACTCCCCTGGTGGTCCATGGCCTGGGACTCCATGTTCCCAATGCAGGCGGCCCAGTTCAGTTCCTGGTGGGGAAACTACATCCCATAAGCTGCAACTAAAAGCCAGTGGAGCCAAATAAATATGTCCTAAAAATGCAGCCTGTTTATCATGGGAGCACCTCCAAGCTGACAAACTGCATCCATTTAGCATCTGTTGTTCTTCAGTTGCTAAGTTGCATCTGACTCTGTCACCCCATGGACTGTAGCACATCAGACTTCCCTCTCCTTCACTATCTCCTGGAGTTTGCTCAGACTCACGTCCCTTGAGTCAGTGATGCCATCCAACCATCTCACCCTGTTGCCCTCTTCTCCTCCTATCTTCAGTCTTTCCCAGCATCATGGCATTCTGTTCATTTATTAAAGAAGAATGCTGGTGACCAGTAGATACAAGAGGGAGCCCACTGCCATTGCTACAGGAAGCAGCCTGCTTGTAATCATCCTAGAAGGATGGGAGAGCAAAAGAAACATCTTAAAATCACTATTTATTGTGAGAAGAGTTGAACATCCCTGGTGAAAAGACTGGAATGACATCGTTTAACCTGGCTCTTTCAGCAGTTCTGTCACACAATGCCTGTCTCACAGCATCTCCTTCCTCTTAAGTGGTGAAAAAGATGTATTCTTTCAGTGTAAATCAACTAAAATTATGCTTGTTTTTGAGATATCTGGCAACCTCTTAATGGTGTTCTTTGAGGTATGAACTGTTTTATTTCTACAAAATCTGCAGCATCTACCCAAGTGGTGGACACCCCTGATGGTGCAGAATTAATACTGGCTTGTTGATTAGCTGAATGGATGGTTGGATGGATAGATGGCTGGACAGATGAATGAGAGACACTTGGCAATAAGAACAATAAGCCTCCAGTTTGAATGAAAAACCTCTTCCTCCCTGCATTATACAGAGCACACTCTGCCCACCCCAAGCAGCCAAAGACATGAGTGAGACTCAAGGTGCTCAGCACCCTGTTTCAGCATTCAAGTGATGCTCAGGGTGCTGAGGAAGACATGAAGAACCAGCAAAAAGCCAGCCTGAAAGTGAAAGTGCTAGTCACTCAGTCGTATCTGACTCTTTGCAATCCCATGGACTGTAGCCTGCCAGGCTCCTCTGTCCATGGGATTCTCCAGGCCAGAATACTGGAGTGGGCTGCCATGCTCTTCTCCAGGGGATCTTCCTGACCCAGGGATCGGACCCAGATCTCCTGCATTGCAAGCGGATTCTTTACTGTCTGAGCTACCAGGGAAGACACTAAAAGTCAGCCTAGATCTTGACTTTTTTTTCTTTAAAAGGGTCCACTTTTTTCTTAATTAAAAACTGAATGACTCAGGAGAAATAATAGTGATCAAATGACAATCTAAGGAAAAGTGAAAAGTCTAATGACAAAGTAGGGAAATATATCTATGACACATGACCAACAAAGCCTCAGTGTTTAGAATAAAGAACTGTTATAAATTATCAAGAAAAGCACAATCAACTCAAGGGAAAAATAGGCAACAGATATTTCACAGAAGAGCAAACACATATGGCCAGATGACATGAATAAATGTGTCTTATCATCAATAGCTAGAAAAATGGCAGTCAAAATTTGTAAGATACCATTTTATATCCATTTGAATGGCAAAAATTAAAGTCTGGCAATGTCAAGGGTTGAGAGCATGTGCAGAGACAGGATCTTTTTATATTATATGGAGGGGTGGGATCAGTACAGGAACTTTTCAAAAACTTCCATTACAAAGTTGCATGTACATCTTTTCAACTACCCAGTAATGCTTCTCCTAGGTATGTGTGTCGGAGAAGGCAGTGGAACCCCACTCCAGTATTCTTGCATGGAGAATCCCATGGATGGAGGAGCCTGGTGGGCTGCCGTCTATGGGGTCGCACAGAGTGGGACACGACTGAAGTGACAGCAGTAGCAGCAGCAGGTGTGTGTGTGTGTGTGTGTGTGTTATTCCATGATGGTTACTTTGGCCAGGGGGCGGCAGAGTGACAGGAGACTGGTAGGTCTGCTGCTATCAAGGTCCTGGCTTTTTTCGGTGGTGGTGGTTTTAGGTGCTTGCTGTATTTTTTCCTTCATGAAATATTCAAGTAAATAATAAAATATCTGAAAAAAAGTTGCAGATCAATAATAATCATATACCAAGGATACGATTATGGCCATTATAAAGGAATGGCATAGGACTTCTCTGGTGGTCCAGGAGTTTGGAATCCACCTGCCGACGCAGGGGACACGGGTTTGACTCCTGGCCCAGGAAGATCCCACATGTGGCTGAGCAGCCGAGCCCGTGCGCCACAGCCGTTGAGCCTGTGCACTAGAGCTCATGCTCTGCAACAGGAGAAGCCACCACAGTGAGACGCCTGCGCTCCGCAGCTAGGAAGTGGCCCCCGCTGGTTGCAACTAGAGAAAGCCTGTGAGCAGCAACGAAGACCTAGCGTAGTCAAAAGTAAATAAATGAAAATTAAAAAAAAAAAAAAAAAAAAAAGGCGCTTCCAGCTTACCTTCATAAAGCTGGGCATACTGGGGGAATCCTGCGGCTCGGAGCCAATCACAAGCTTCTTTGGCTTCGATTTCTAGAAGAGAAGAGAGGACAAACAAACATGTTAGCTGTGTGGAACTCTGCTTCTTCTTCCTTAATAAACTCTGGTTTAGCTACATAATTCCCTGTTGGAGAAGGGATGAGCAAAAAACAAAACCCACTTATTCAAATGGTTTAAATTTTTTGCATCTTTTTGGACTTTAAAAGGTACATATAATTATCCATCTTTCCTTTAAGAAACAAAAATGGAGTCTCAGCAGTAAGTCCCTCTGCACTGCTTCTGTGCTCTGGTTACAAAGAATTACAAAAACAGGGCATCATGAGAACAGTTGAAAGAGGATTAAACAATTGATTTTAGGTCTGGGTGGCTTAACTTCGTTTACTTTTCACATCAATAGAAGGCCACCAAGTACATCTGACACCTTGGAAGAGAACTGGCTTGACCCGATGGGATGCGTGCAGCGGCCTGTGTGCTGTGAAGGTGCCTCTTTGGGTCTATCAGGCGGCACAGAGGCGCTGGAGGGCACTAAGCCGATGAACCCCACAGTCATGGCAGGCTGAAACGCCCGAAACAGCTTCTGGCACCCTGTGGTTAATATCTTATAGACAGTACGGATAAATAGTACAGCCAAGAGCAACTGACATGGTGCTCAAATTCATTCAAGCCCTGCTTCAGATCAGATCAGATCAGTCACTCAGTCGTGTCCGACTCTTTGTGACCCCATGAATCACAGCACGCCAGGCCTCCCTGTCCATCACCAACTCCCGGAGTTCACTCAGACTCACGTCCATCGAGTCAGTGATGCCATCCAGCCATCTCATCCTCTGTCGTCCCCTTCTCCTCCTGCCCCAAATCCCTCCCAGCATCAGAGTCTTTTCCAATGGAGTTTCAGGTTTAGCATCATTCCTTCCAAAGAAACCCCAGGGCTGATCTCCTTCAGAATGGACTGATTGGATCTCCTTGCAGTCCAAGCGACTCTCAAGAGTCTTCTCCAACACCACAGTTCAAAAGCATCAATTTTCCGGAGCTCAGCCTTCTTCACAGTCCAACTCTCACATCCATACATGACCACAGGAAAAACCATAGCCTTGACTAGACGGACCTTTGTTGGCAAAGTAATGTCTCTGCTTTTGAACATGCTATCTAGGTTGGTCATAACTTTCCTTCCAAGGAGTAAGCGTCATGGCTGCAGTCACCATCTGCAGTAATTTTGGAGCCCCCAAAAATAAAGTCTGTCACTGTTTCCACTGTTTCCCCATCTATTTCCCATGAAGTGGTGGGACCGGATGCCATGATCTTCGTTTTCTGAATGTTGAGCTTTAAGCCAACTTTTTCACTCTCCTCTTTCACTTTCATCAAGAGGCTTTTGAGTTCCTCTTCACTTTCTGCCATAAGGGTGGTGCCATCTGCATATCTGAGGTTATTGATATTTCTCCCGGCAATCTTGATTCAAGTTTGTGTTTCTTCCAGTCCAGCGTTTCTCATGATGTACTCTGCATATAAGTTAAATAAACAGGGTGACAATATACAGCCTTGACGAACTCCTTTTCCTACTTGGAACCAGTCTGTTGTTCCATGTCCAGTTCTAACTGCTGCTTCCTGACCTGCATACAAATTTCTCAAGGGGCAGATCAGGTGGTCTGGTATTCCCATCTCTTTCAGAATTGTCCACAGTTTCTTGTGTTCCACACAGTCAAAGGCTTTGGCATAGTCAATAAAGCAGAAATAGATGTTTTTCTGGAACTCTCTTGCTTTTTCTATGATCCAGCGGATGTTGGCAATTTGATCTCTGGTTCCTCTGCCTTTTCTAAAACCAACTTGAACATCAGGAAGTTCACAGTTCACATAGTGCTGAAGCCTGGCCTGGAGAATTTTGAGCATTACTTTACTAGCGTGTGAGATGAGTGCAATTGTGCGGTTACGACCCCATTAAAACTGACTCACAGAGGAGTTCGGAGCACAGTCATTAGTTTCTCAGTTTGCACAAAAAATATTCTTTCAACCCTTCTTCCCACCTTCCTCAGATCCGCAGAGTACTTAGCGTGTAAGGCTATTCACTCATTTGTAAATGTCTCAGTATTGCTTAATTTACTCCACATTCAAATGTTCATCACACTTTACTCCTCTGAGCCAGATAGGAGGCGGATAAGCCATCAGAGAGAAACATATATATGTCTCACTGTAATATATATCTCACTTTTGTGCAGTAACTTTATTGTTTTAGAGAATAGGTTTTAACTTATTATTTCATGAGTTCTTTGAGTCTTTAGAGAAAAGAGAATTGAGAACACTCAAATTCATTAAAACAAGTAAGGATGGCCTTACTGAATGAACATGCCAAAGAAAAAAGCCTGTTACTATCTTTTGATAAGTTAGTTAATACCCAAACAAAACCACTTATGGCAGCAGAGAAGCAATAAAAGACAGGGCAAGGTTTATTATTCTGATGAATCTTTTCAGAGTGGCGATGAAAGTAGCATCATAAACACAAGATTCAGGACTGAACTTGGGGTTTTGAAGGACAGAGTGGCTGGAACGTGTCACTCTATTGACATTGAAGAATCTCAATCTCGATACTGAATCAAACAATGTATCAAATTGTCCAATGAGAATTATCTACACTTAACAGTTTTTCTTGTATTTATATCCATACCTCATTCAGTAAGGAATTAAAGAATCTTTAAATAAAATCATAAAATAAACATTTCCCAGAAAACTGTATTGCTGGAAAAACATATAAAAGTTCAACATTTTATTTTAAGAGATGTGGAAACTACTTTCTCCTCTACCCCCATGGCCATGGCACAAAGATAGACATGGAGAGAAAAGAAGCTAAACGTTTGTTTTTTAAAAATATTTTAAATATCTTGCTTCTTCTACTCTCTAGAGGTTATTTCCATTCAACAGATTGTTAGATGTCAAACAATAGATTGTTAAAAAGTATTTGCTTTCTACCTATTTTACTTAATAAGTGGTGAATAGCCACAAATTCTCAACATCTACTTTTTCTGGACTATATTCAGACATGCTATCAGATCAGAACACACACACAAGCCTTAACTGGACACAATTCTCCAGCCAGCATCACCACTTATTTAGAACATGTTCCTGATTTCTTATTAAAATGGCTTCATGCCAAGAGGCATGAAAGATGTATGGCATTATTTTTTCTAAAGAATGTTTAAATTTATTTATATAATACCTAACAAATCACAAAGTGTTTTCACATATGTGCTGTGCTTGGTCGCTTAGTCGTGTCCGACTCTTTGTGACCCTATGGACTGTAGCCTACCAGGCTCCTCTGTCCATGGGGATTCTGCAGGCAAGAATACTGGGGTGGGTTGCCATCCCTCCTCCAAGGAATCTTCCTAACCCAGGGACTGAACACAGGTCTCCTGCATTGCAGACAGATACTTTACTGTCTGAGCCTATTCATTTAAAGCCACTTCAGATCAGATCAGATCAGATCAGATCAGTAGCTCAGTCGTGTCTGACACTTTGCGACCCCATTTATCGCAGCTCGCCAGGCCTCCCTGTCCATCACCAACTCCCGGAGTTCACCTAGACTCACGTCCATCGAGTCAGTGATGCCATCCAGCCATCTCATCCTCTGTCATCCCCTTCTCCTTTTGCCCCCAATCCCCCAAGCATCAGAGTCTTCTCCAATGAGTCAACTCTTTGCATGAGGTGGCCAAAGTACTGGAGTTTCAGCTTTAGCATCATTCCTTCCAAAGAAATCCCAGGGCTGATCTCCTTCAGAATGGACTGGTTGGATCTCCTTGCAGTCCAAGGGACTCTCAAGAGTCTTCTCCAACACCACAGTTCAAAAGCATCAATTTTTCGGCGCTCAGGCTTCTTCACAGTCTAACTCTCATTTCCATACATGACCACAGGAAAAACCATAGCCTTGACTAGACGAAACTTTGTTGGTAAAGTAATGTCTCTGCTTTTGAATATGCTATCTAGGTTGGTCATAACTTTCCTTCCAAGGAATAAGCATCTTTTAATTTCATGGCTGCAGTCAGCATCTGTAAAGCCACTTCAGGAATACATAAATGCCTACTGATGTCGTTACTCTTATTCATTTCCCACCACTAAGAAAAAGAAATGTCCCCAAATGACCAAAAATTGATCTAAAAATCTGTTCATATACCCACTCTTCTTGGGGGCAGTTGGTTAGAAAGAAACGATGTGACTAAGCCAAGATTTGCATCTTGTGCAGATAATTTAATGGAAGGCTTACAATGGCTAAAAAGCAGCACTTTCAAGAACTACAGAGATCAGTAATTTTACCTGCCTTTTCCTTTCCCTAATATAGATGAGAATGTCTTTCTTTTAGATATCAAACCATGGGAAACAGACACGCCTCTATTTAGTTTACATTTAACAGTGTCCACTCATGAAAGTTTAGGATGCATAATAAATGAGAACCTGTTGCTTCTACAGAAATCAGAATTATAAAAACTGTAAAAAGCTGTCATTGACTTTTTAATAAATGGGATAGTTACTGACTTCACTCTCACCCCTTTGTAGTTACCAAGAGAAAATGGTAACAATCTAAGATCCATTTTATTTAATATGAAAAGAACCCATGTCTCCTACCAGGTCAGGTAGGGATTTACCCTTTCTAGTTCCCTCCTGATCCAGGCCACGACTTCCACTCTTACCCTAACTGAAACTCCAGGTCTCCTGTTCTCTTTCCTGAGACTCCTGCCACCAAACTTGCCTCATCAAACTTCCTCCATTACATTTTTGATCTTGTGTCTCCTGCACAAACTTCCCTGGAGCTCCTGCTCCACTGCTTAGAAAACAAGTCTAGACATCTCCCCGGGGTTTTTAAGGTTCTCCACGTGGCATGGAACTGTTCGGCTCCCTGTACCTGCTCCATACCCCAGCCAGAGTAAACATGATCCTTCTTCACCCCCCAACACATCCCTGGTGGAAAATACTCTCCCATTTTCTCATTATCAAATTTTACTCATCCTTCAAGGCTTCAGCCAAGTGTCACCTCCTATAGGCAGTCTTCCCAGATGCCTCCCAACAATTCCATCAATGGTTAACTTTTATTGAGCACTCACTATGTACAAGGCCCAGTTTAAGCACTTCAAAGGTGTATGAATTCTCTGACTCCTCATATTGATCCTAACACGTGAGTTGGGAATATCCCTAAGATATGAAGATGAGGGAACAAGTGGAGAAACAACCACTTCTTGCCATTCAATTGCCATAGTGTGACAGAGAGCAAAGACTTGCAGAAATAAGCAACCCCAATTTCCCTGGAAAAAAAAAAAAATCAATGAACAACGTTAACAATATTAAGCCAAACCATGTGAATGCAGCATTACTACTGTCAGGCGAAGAGCTGACTCCTTGGGAAAGACTCTGATGCTGGGAGGGATTGGGGGCAGGAGGAGGAGGGGACGACAAAGGATGAGATGGCTGGATGGCATCACTGACTCGATGGACATGAGTCTGAGTGAACTGTGGGAGTTGGTGATGGACAGGGAGGCCTGGCGTGCTGCGATTCATGGGGTGGCAAAGAGCTGGACACGACTGAGCGACTGAACTGAATTGAACCGGCTCTCGGGACAATTTTTTTTTTTTAATTCCCCACCAGGCACAAGTGCCATCAGAAACTGAAAATGCAGTGGAAATACAATGATACATTTAGATCTGGGTTTTCTCTAAGCCAACAACAGACAAACGTGTTAAGGAGGAAATAGGAAATTTTTATTGGAACCAGCTTCAGTAATGACTTGTGTTAGATGAACGAGGTTCGGGAGAACCTTTGGTGTCTCACTGGGAACCATGAGGCCGTATCTGCACACTTCCTGGCATGATGGGGTGACCCTAGCTTCCCCTCACCCCTCAACAGTAAGTTAGAAATTCCCCAACTCCGTCATCGTTCCGCGGAACTCGCCATCTCAGTGGTTGAGCAACGATCGGGTCTGAGCAGGATGTGAGTACTTCCACCTCCCCTCTGCTCTGACTTCAAGGTGGAAACTCTCATCGAGCTTCCTGGCTTCTTTGTGATTTGCCCTGTGCTTCCAAAATCAGGCCTCAAGGCAAATGCTCCACGGAATGCATCTCTTAAATACAATTCTAAGGAATCGGGAGGAATGTAAGAAAATTCAAGCACGTTCCGGATTCCGTGGATTCCCCTAGGCGGGCAGACTTGCAGGCACAGATCCATAGAAACGCGGATGCTTTACCAGCCGCGGAGAAGCACGTGGCTGTGTGAAGGCAGGCGCTGCTTTCTGATCTAAACCATGATTCCTAACCCCGGTCACAAACATTCCTTCAAATGGAAGGAAGAATTACTTCAAAGGATCAGTTCTCCTGCCTCCATTCAGGGCACCCACTTTACAGGACTGCCATACAGCTGGGCACCAACAGGCCCACCTTCCCTGGCAGGTGGGTTTCTCAGGGGCAGAGGAGCAAACCACCAGCCTCAGACACTTGACCTCGGAGGCTCTGAGCCCGGGTCCTGGCGGCATGACCTGGGGGAGTCTTCTAACCCGCCCCTACCCCCTACCCACGACTCCCAAGTGTTCTCATTTTCTCCACCTAGAGAGGATCCGACAACATCTTTTTAAAGAAGCTCCTGCTGCTAAGTCGCTTCAGTCGTGTCAGACTCTGTGCGACCCCATAGACAGCAGCCCACCAGGTTCCCCCCTCCCTGGGATTCTCCAGGCAAGAACACTGGAGTGGGATGCCATTTCCTTCTCCAGTGCATGAAAGTGAAAAGTGAAAGTGAAGTTGCTCAGTGTCAGACTCTTAGTGACCCCATGGACTGTAGCCCGCCAAGCTCCTCCATCCATGGGATTTTCCAGGCTAGGGTACTGGAGTGGGGTACCATTGTCTTCTCTGAAAGAAGCTCCTAAGTAAATGTAAAGGTAGTCAGGATCGGGGACCACTGAACCAGGTAGCATTTCTTCATATTCCTTTATCCCAGACTCTTTCTTCCCAAGGTATCCTAGCATCCTTCCCACAGAACTCTGATAACCCTTGCTCGTCCCTACCCTCATGAACTCTCTCCTAGTCCAAAGGGCAGGTGAGCCCTGGATTGGTCTGTAGGAAATACATGATTTATGTCATGTCATGTCATGTCACTCCTCTGCTCAGAATTCCTAGATGACTGCCACTACCTTTCAGACATGACTCCTCAGCAGACCCCACAGCCATCTTAACTCACCCTCTGCCCAGCCATTCTGCTCACGGAAGGCCTCCAAATGCAAGCTCCACTCTAGTCTTCCTGAACTCCTTTCGGGTCCCAGGATGCACAGGCTCTACATCTCCTACCTCTCTTGCTGCAGATAAATTCTCCCTCTGTACCCCATCAACCTCTCTCCCTCTCCTTCCCTGGACAGTGAGTATACCTACTAGAAGCTTCTTAATTCATTCATTTATCCCGAGAGACTACTATTTCCACATTGGAAGCACATTTACATTTGTTTGAAGGCTAAGAATCCATTGACATTTGACTGAGAACTACGACTTAAACCCCTATCTCTTTGCAATTAATAAAAATAAATGTTTAGCACACGCACACACATG
Source organism: Bos grunniens (assembly GCF_055505025.1). Lineage (NCBI taxonomy): Eukaryota > Metazoa > Chordata > Mammalia > Artiodactyla > Bovidae > Bos > Bos grunniens. The sequence continues at coordinate 25,551,810 of NC_141191.1, read as the reverse complement.
CTGCCAAAAGACTGGCTACTGGGAATTACCTATGTAAAGTGAATTTCTAGTTGGGCTAAGTCAGATAGCACAATGTATATGCTAATAGTTATTAAACTCTTCTGTTATCTAATCACAGCAAAGATTATGACTAGCCACTAGCAACATTCCTACCCTCAGGTGCCTAAAAAAAAAAATTCTAAACATCTGCTGTGCCTCTTCTCAAAGAGACCAGAGAGGAAGCTTCTGCAAGACCAGTCAATATAATTCAGTTCCTGGGCCATCTGGCCTTCCAGTAGCTGACCCAAATCCACCTTTAGATATATTCTAGCACAGCCACACATTTACGTGCAGCGAATCACCCTTCACTTCCCTGTTCAGCTCAATATTTATTTATTGCACATCCAGGGTCTGTGCTGCCTGCTGTGTTCAGGGACAATCAAAGACACAGGTCGCTGCCCTGAAGCAGGAAGCCAAAGGGAAAGGTAATTCACAATTGAGGATACTCAGCTGATTCTCTTATGAATGAGCTGGCTTCCGAAGGGCTCTTCTGATATCCATGTATTTTAGTCCCAAGGGACTCTGTCCAGGCAGCCCCCAAGAGTCCTCGTTTCATGGATGAGAGCCAGACTTCTGACAGCGGCTGCCGTGCCCTCGCGCCTTCCTCCATCCTGTTACCCCAAGGCCCCCGGGCTAACTGACCCACCCTCACAGGCTTCTTCTCACCCACCCCATGCTCCCTCTTCTGCTTCATCTTTTCTTCTCCCAAAACATTTATTATGTTTATGTTGTCTCTGCCCTCTGTAAACTCGCCGAAGGCCAGTTTCTTTGCCTGTTTTACTCTTTGATATATCCCAAGCACCACCAACAGTGTGGGATACATACTAGAACTGGGGGCTGGGAAGACTCTTGGAACTTGTCCATTTTTTCCTCTTTACAAATGAGGAAGCTGGTCCAAAGTTTAGCCAACAATAATTTGCTTACGGTCCCAGAGGGCACCCCCACCCCCCCTCACCCGACCAGCCCTCACTCCTGGTTAGAGAACTTTCTGCACGTGGCAGTCTTGCCCACAAAGATTACCCTCACTTTGAAATCACTAGACTGTTTTCAATACAAGTAAGAACTGGGAGTTTTGAGGGAGTTCTCTTTTAAGTTTTTTTTTTTCCTCCTACTTGAGATTCAGAGGCAGATACATTGCTTTCTAGTAAAGAACATTCCTAGAAATAATATAAAGGGAGGGGGGCAGGACCCATTTTCCCTAATGATGTGATGACAACTTAATAAATGGCTCTGCTTTAAAGAAGGGACACATAAGGCAAGCCCACACCTGATAGTCTGCACAGGAGTCCACACTCCAGCATTGTAGAAATTAAATCAATTCAAGTTTCCTTTGGGGATCACTGAGTTCAAGTGTTTGCAAAACACTATTTTTAACACACAAACCAGGAAAAAAGCACATAGCTCACATCAAAAAATATATGCCCTTTCCGTGCAAAGGCAAACAGCTCTGGATCCATTTAAGCTCAGGCAGGACTGGGTGCTATCACTCCAGGCTTGAGCTGATCCAACTGTTTCCAGGAACAGAAATCATCTCCCAGTGAATCAGAAACTGGCACTTACTACCCAGCACACACACAAAAATCAAACTTAAATGAAAATAAACTGTTAAGGAAATGGATATTGCATCCTCACATCTTTCTACTTCTCTGCAATCTGAGGTGGAACAAAACCCGCCTCCATCTACACACTCTCTCTCTCTTCCAGTATTCTGCACCAAATATTCATGCCTTTCAAACCACCTGTTGCTAAGAAAAAAGATTTGAAGTAGTTTCTTAGATGATAACTGGATAGATTAGGAAAATGATTTCAAGAGAGGAAGCCATCTTAAACCAACTTTAAGGGTCCTTGTTTTTCTGAGTCTCATTTTTTTTTTTTTTTTTGCTAAATGAAGAAGATGGTTTAAAATTATATAATTTGCTTCCTTTTAAACTTACTTTTTCAAGGCAAAAATACCTGGTTACAAACCTAAAATAGCACCTACTTCCCTATCTCCACCATTCAAGACTGACATGTCAGCAAGTCTTTCACATATGTCTGCAAAGCCTATTCTATAACACTAAGCACCTCTCCCCAGTCCGTGGCTTTTGCCCTAAGTTCTACAGCGTCACAGCTCAGGAAAGATAAAATACTGTGCAAACTGTAGTGCTACAAAACTTTAAGTTAGAAATAAAGGGAATAGTGAGGGATGGTACAGAAATATTCACTCATATTACAGTCCATCCTGACAGAGAAAAAAAGGAAATCTAGAATTGAACGAAACATCAAGTTGCCTTATCAAAGACCAATGAAATTAACGACATGCCAGATACTGGCTAATACAAGCAGACTTTAGCCACTCCTATGTCTAACCTCAAACAGGAAACACTACAGACAGACCTTGCCTTTACTGTACCTCACGGATACTGCAGTTGTTACAAATGGAAGGTTTGTGGCAACTCTGTCAAGCAAGTCTATTATTGGGCCACTTTTCAACAGCCTTTTAAAAAATCACTTAATAGATGACAGTATAAGGTAAATGTAACTTTTATACGTGCAAGGAAAGCAAAAAATCTGTATGACTTGCTTTATTCTGTGGTCTGGAACCAAACCTGCAGAACCTCCAAGACATGCCTGGGTTCAATTAGACTTTCTGACTCTTGAGTAGAAGGTGTAAGAAATAGAAGTATTACTGTCTCCTAGGTGAGCAAAAGAATTATTTTCATCAAAACTGCTTATGACATTCAGCCCCCGCCCCCACAAACACACACAATCCACTGGTCAAAATTTGACCCAAGTATTTTTGTTTAGTTTAGGACATTAATGGTTTTATAATATACGCTTTTCCTACAAACACATTAAAATCCTCATTTTGTTGCTTCCCTGTTTTATTTACACACGAGGACAGGAAGAGGTCTCCAGTTCCATTCAACTCACATATGACCTTGGACTAGTCCTTGAACTTCCAGGCAACTCAGCTGCCCCTCAGTAGGGAAGAGGCAATGTTTTTCCAGGCTGCCTTTGCATAGATCTGGAATTTCACCTGGAAAGGCTTTTACAAATGCATAAGCATCATACAAGATCCCTCTTTGGTGTCACACAGTTTGAAAAAGAGAGTTGTAAAGAGATGTCCTTGATGGTGAAAATGACTGCAGAATTTCGGCATCCTCTATCTCCTCGGTTATCTGAGTGAGACAAAAGGCAAGGCAGGGCGGGAGTGCATGGGCCACAGGCTATTTCACCTCCCAGGTCCCTTCCTCTCCGGCCTCCTAAGTGCTGCAACCAGGGAAATGCTATGAACTCAGGGTGTGGAAAACTTTTGTCCCTCAGACATCCTCTGGAGACTCTTGCAAGGAGGAGGAAGGCGCCTTTCTGTCGAGCTGCAGGAAGCAGCCTCTAGCCCTCTCCACAGGACACTCAGAGGTGGGGCAGGGGAGAGAACAAAATGTGGATGGGAGGCGTCAAAGGCATCTGAGGACTCTACGCACTGACCTCAGCCTTCAGCTAGCTTTTGATTTTCCTCCTGGGGGCAGAAAGGGGAAGACATGAGGAGGCCACCCGGTCGAGGTAGAACGTGTGGATGGAAAAGGAGCATACTTTCCACTGTGAAACTCACTCCAGTAGCAGCATAAAAAACAAGAATGAAGGACTGAGAGACTTGATTCCCACCGTGTGTGTTGGCTTGACTTCAGCAAAGGAATACTGTTTTTACCTTTTGGTGCCGAAGAACATTATTTCCTAATAGGTAGGCCTTTTCAAAATGCCATTCAAAATGTTTCCAATGACCTCTGGGAGAAAACTTTCCCTTGAAAACATTATTTTGGAGTGCTTTCACAGAAGTAAGCACTGTTCAGTATAGTCAACAGAGACTAGAAAATGGTATCCAAAACTCCTTCTTCACATATTAAAGACAGAGGCTTGAGTTCTCCATTCACGAGGCCCCTGAGAGGGGACGGAGAAACCACTCATTTGTCAACCTGGGACCCTAACGTTACAGGTCTCTACCTACCAGCACAAAGAAACTGTGGAGTAACTGCAAGGCTCTGTTTGGCCACCAAATATTGTTTTCTCAACCGAATCAACTCCTGACAAATGTATGTCCACAACCGGGATCTACAGTCACAGACACCTGGTTGAAATCCTAGCTTGGTCATATACAGTGATCTCAGGAAAGGTATTTAACTCTCTCCCAGGGCTCAGATTCCTCATCTTAGGAATGGAAATAACTAGATCTACTTTGTGAGGTTGCATGAAGATTACATGTGACAATGAAAGCAAACTTAAGAATACATTTTAACTTCTATAATGTGGCTCAGTGGGTTAAGAGTCCGCCTGCAACGCAGGAGACATGGGTTTGATCCTTGGGTCAAGAAGATCCCCTGGACGAGGGCATGGTAACCACTCCAGTATTCTTGCCTGGAGAATCCCAGAGGACAGAGGAGCCTGGTGGGCTACAGTTCATAGGGTCGCCAAGAGTTGGACATGACTGCGGTGACTGAGCACGCATACATAATGTCACTACTATTCTGTTAAAAGTCTATATATTAAAAAAAAGTCTATGTATTTTTTATAAAAATTAAAAAGAAGTATCCACACTAGAGAAAGCTGACCGTTGCTTATTAGAAACTATAAAATTTTTATATATACATATACACGTACATATACATATGTATAGGCTAAAAACACAATACTTTATTCCTACCCACTGTTAATTACGATGGCAAGGAGGAAATAGCTAGTGAAAAAAAATGTTGAGACCCAATTAAAGAAGTTCCAGGGAAACTATACTTACTTATCATTGATGATGATAATCCTTAACAATAACACAGGATCCCACAAGGAAAAACGCAAACAGGCAGGAAGAGGCTTTCTCAGCTGGGAATCTTACCCCTTTCACATTAATTAGATTTCTGACTGACTTGAGGTGGAAAGAAAACACCACTGATCATACTCCCTCCAGCCATCTATTCCTATAAAAACGTATTTTAACCCTACAGCACTGTCCTCCTTAAAAAGAGTTAGAATTACCCTCAAGTTCTGGAATTCCTCTCTACACAATGGCCACACAATCAGATACACAGACAACTGTGAAAATCCACTCCAGAAAAGCATTCTCCTCCTAACTTCACAGCCATGGAAAATAGGCACTTGGCACTGTGCTTTTTAGGACACAATGCTGGACCTTTATACCTTATGGCTGAGCATCAGTTTCCACCGCCCCCCCACCCCCACCACAGCGAGGACAATTTTTGATGTCCTGCATGCTATGAAGATTACTCCTTGTACTGCAGCCCCACAATGCCAAAGTATATTAGAGGTAAATCTTGCTAAAATGAACATTCAGAGAAATGACTCCATTTAGAAATTAAATTCTCTCTCCTCCACTGGATTCCAACTCATATCATTGTAAGCATTAGACTAAGTCAACTTTACAAATGAAAACCACTCGTCTTCCCAAGCCAGCTTTATAATTTCAAGAATAGGCTTGGCAATGATGAGACTTTCTGCCAGCTGTACCACGAGCCTGCTTGCGCTGTAATGTTCTAAAGCACAGAGAATTTGGTCTTTAGCACTTTGGCAATGTCCAGGGAGGAAGGGGAAACATCTGAAGTTATTTTTACTTTTGCAAGTCCTCTGGTTGTGCACAGTGAATGCTAGGGTGGGTCAAGTATTGTCTAGAACCTTCAGAGTCTTTTTTTTTTTTTGCATGGCCTCATTTCCGTCTTCCTGTTGCTAGGAAGGGGAGCTAAGCATGAGAAAAGCGTGTTTACAATACTGGACCATCCTGTCCAGCACAAGGCTCTCTTCAAAAGAGTACAATTCACTTCACCCACTGTACTCTGGATGCCCCATTCATCTGAACCAAACCACCCTCCCCTGAATATTTTCAAATTGCATATTTACCCACTGAAGCCATAAAAATACCACTTTCATTTGAACGTTGCATCATGGCTTAAAATCTCCATGGGGACACCAAGGGAAACCCAAGTACTTATTTTTGTATTTGAAACCACCTCTTGGAATCCCACCAAGCCTCTGATTAGAAGGCATCTCACCGGGGCCTCCCATACCCTCTTAAAGCCCCACACTAGTTTTACAAGGAAGAGTTTAACTACTATCCAGATTTTTCACTTCACAGTGATAAACTGTTTAATCATAACATGCTTTTCTATTAATCTGCTATATTTTCCAGAAGCAACCAAGCATTCCCCTTTAATGTAAAAACGCCCAGAAACTTCGCTCCATCTTTGGTTTTTGAACTACAAGACAGAACAATAATAAACAAAAATAAAAAGGCTTGAAAGGGGCATCCGATCTCTCACCTTTGCTCCAGAACTATAGGAAAATCCTTTGATTAGTCCAGTGTATTAAAACTTGGAACACTGCCTTCAATTAGCCATAGTAACTGTTTAAGCTTTTTGGTCTTTAAGGAGTTAGAGGTGGTGTTTCTCCTAAGGTCCACAATTAGTAAGTTAAGACACAAGGAAGTCATTGATATGACACTTCTCATTCACTGGAGGGAAAGATGAAGTTGGAAGCTACTTAGTCTGATTCTGTGGAGGAGGGAAACCAAGTCAATTCTCTGTCTTGGGCTTCCAGCCAGTTTGGTGTAAGGTGTCACTCGGCATGAATTAAAATAAAATCTGTTTTTGTCAAAAGCAAAGTTTTAAAACCAGCTGGGAGAGAAAGTCAGTCCGCTGTGCTTCATTTTAAACGCTGAACAGTAGTGCTAATGAAAAAAATATGCACTCAGGTTTGGGCCACGCTGTAAATCTGGCATGCCACAAGAAAAGTTAATACACACAATCGCCAACATTTTCTCAGAAAACGTCTCGAAATAACGTCTGAATGCACATCTGCTAACTATTTGACACTCATTTCCCAGGACTCAGTTCTATTAGGGGGACTGTTGACTTATAGGGCACCCCTCCGACCATCTGCTGCAGTCTGCAAGCCAAGATGGCACTAGGTCCCTCCATTAATTTCTCACTTATGCTCTGCAAATTATCTCTGCGGAGGACCAGCCTGCAGGCCAGATGGATGCTGAATTAGTCAACCTCTTGGAGCTGCTGATAGATTTACATCCAGAGTTCTGCTGGGCTATTATTTTCCTTCAAATCTTCAGCAAATAGAGTTTTGAAAAAAACAAAAAAGTAATCTGAGACTCGGTATTCTGCCTTCTTCAGAGCTATGATTTTTTTTTTCCCATCCAAATGCGTCATATACCCCGCCCTCACGAATCTTCCGGTAACGGAGGCTGTGCCTGGACTGCATTCCTCCGCCTCACCGGCCATCACTAAGGCAGCTTCTGAATCCTAAGAATGTACCCATTTGCTAGCCAAGTTGAGTGTAAAATGACTGGGGCAAAGCAAGCTTGGGCAATATTTTCTTCTCCACTCTACATGCAGGGGTTCCCTCCTTCTCTAATTAGCACACACTGGGTACTGAACATCACAGAGACTGTGCTCAGCCCTTGTCGTTTGATCCTCAGCACCTCCCAGCGCGGTAAACACAGTTATGACGCCCGTGGTGCAGCTGAAGGAGGTACGGCGAGGTGTCACTTCTCAGATTCACTCAGCTAGAAGGCTGCAGACCACTCTTCCCACCCTGCCGGCCTCACCCAGGGTCCGCGCGCTGGAAAGGCACGCGGAGACTGTTAAGTTACACGTGGCGGCGTCGACTTGCTGCGGCCAGAGGTGTAACTCCTGCCTAAGGATCAAAGGCTCGGTCCGCGAGGCTGGCGGTGGGGACAAGGACACGGAGGGGCAGAGGTCCAAAAGGCCGTCACCTCGATATACGGAAAAAGCCAGATCGCCCGTTGTGCTTCCTTCCTTTTGGCGGCCCCGGGATTCGCGGCGCGCGGGCGCCTCCTCCGGAGCCAAGGGCGTGGGCATCCCCGTGGGGCATTTTAGGAAACCCAGTTCAACGCCCCAGCACGTGAAGGCACAGTCTTCCAGCAAGCGCCCCACATGCAAGCCTTGGGGCTGGCTAAAACAGCTGCAGTACTCTCCAGGGGCAGGCAGCCACCAAAGCAAGACTTTCCTGGCTAAGCCTGAGTTATTTTCCAGTGTTTAAAATATTTGAACAAAAACGGTTGGAAATTAAAAGTTTTTTGGTAGGCTCACTTTTAAGCAGTTGAACATTTTTTTCCAAGGGTCACCGCAGTCTAAATACCCCTAAATAATAAGATTCTCAAAGGAGTCAACGCTGATTTTGGACTTGTAGCGTGAAGGACAGCAAGCGCCGAGCCCTGCAAAGGTCCTCAAAGGGAAGAGAGTAGAAAGAAGGTCGCTCCGCGCCCCCTCGGAGCCAGAGGCCACCGCCTCGGATTTAGAATAAGAATAGAAAGACCGCCAGCGAGGCTGGGCAGAGGGACTATGCGTCTTGCGACCCCGGCCCGGCCCTGTGCCCCCCAGCCCGGCCTGCACCCCCAGCCTGCGCGGGAAGTTATTGTGGGTTTCACTTCATCATTTACGGTCGCCCACCCCCCACCCTCACCAGCCCGTAGCCCTTCCCAGAGCCCACGGGGCGCGTCAGCCCGCGGCATTACCCGAGATTAAGACCTCCCTCCCGGACGACGACCCTGGTTTTCCCCACACTCCACCTCCTGCACTCCAAGAAACACGGGCGACTCGGTTCCGAGCCTCCTCGGAAAGCGCTGCCAAAGCACAGAACGTCAGGCACCGACTTGACAAGGCAGGGTGACATTTCCTCCGCGGCGGGTTCCCTCCGCAGCTGGCTCTCGAGGCCGGCCGGACGGCAAGGCACAAGTCTAGCTTACGTGTTAGGATCATGGTGTCCGGCTTCTCTCTGCACATCAAGTGCGGCAGGGGACGGCGGGCGCGCGGTGGGGAAATCGAGGCAGCCCCACGCAGCTCGGCTCCGGCGCCGGGACCCACGGCGGCACCCGAGACGCGCGCGCCCCTCCGAGCGATCCTCAGAGCATCCTTGCTCGCCACCCCAGAAAGAACGCGGGGTTTGCCCGAGATCGAAAAGGGGGAGCGCTCAGAGAGCTGAGCCAGAAGCCCGGGAGCGCTGCTGGCTCCTGCCGCAGGGAAGTTCGGCCATGGCCGGGACCGGAGCCCTGCGCCCTCGTACTAGCCGCAGGAGCGCTCTGCCTACCGCCTAGCCGGCAGGCCGCGCCCTCCTGCAGCGCCCACCCCAGAGGGGAGGAACTAGACCCTGCGCGTCTCCTCCTCCCCGCCGCCGGGGTTTCCAGCAGCGTCTCCCGCCGGCCTCAGGCCCCGCCCTACTCTCCCGGCCCCGCCCCCTCACTACCAGGCCCCGCCCCTCCCCTCATCCCGCGCCGCCCAGCTAGCCCGCCACCGCCCGAGGCCTCCCCTGGCGCTGCCCCCCGTCAAGCCCCGCCCCGTTCCTCCTCCGCCCCGGGCTGGAATGCCTTTCCCCCGGCCGGCAAATCCGCTGAAGGAAGCGCCTACAAGTCTCTCATTAGTGGTCTTGGGGGCAAAGGCAAAGGCTGGACCCTGGGGGCATTTACTTGCTGGGGAGGTCTGGGCTCCACTCTGGGAACACTTTCCCTCATCTTTTTCTTGGTAGGTTTGCACACTTTTTTCTTTTTTTTTTTTCACTTGTTATCCTGCCTTTCATCATGACTGGAACCGCATAAATTCCTGGGAACCAAGGCGAGGTGGGGAGGGAGGGGTGAATCAGTGTTTCATTACATGTAAAATGGGAAGAAGACAACCTGTCCCTTGGACATTCATCATTCATTGCTAAGGTGCGCAGGGGTACAGAGGAATGTAACTGACGCTGTAGTAGAGAGGGACAGCTGTAACTCCACGTGTCCAGTCTCCTGTGCGCAGCCAGAGCCAAAGGTTTCCTAACCAAAGCCCTTGGGCCACAACCCAGTGCAGCTCCTGGAACTGGTAGTGCAGACTCCAGACTGCAGAATTAGAATCTCTGATGTTGAGAATCTGCATTTTTTTTTTTTTACAAGCCCTTGGGTGATTCTGGTGCACTGCAATTTGAAGACCCCTGATATAAAAGGAAGCTTCATTTAAAAAGATTACAATTGACTATAATCTCTGTAAAATTAAAAAGAAAAAAAACTCTGATAGAGATTGCATGAAAATTTCCTTTGAGGCTAGTCAGTGCTTTCTGCCTATTTCCTCTGGGTAAAGAAAACACCAATCTAAACCTATTCATTAAATACATCCAGAGCATTTATTTACCATGAGCCAAACACTGTTCTAGGCTCTGGAGATTCAGCAGTGAGCAAAAAAGATACACATCCCTTCCCTTCTGGAGTATACTTCCTAGTGGGGAAGATGCACAATAAAAAAAATAAGTCAGTGAAATATATATAATGTCTTGGAGATATATAAAGTTGGGGAGGGGACAGGGAAGCTTGAAGCAGAGTCTGTTTTCAAATAGGGTTAAATACAAATGGGAGAATTTAATCTCTTGATTAGTTTAAAATGTGTTGATTTCATAGCTGGGTCTTAGTTGACATACACAACTTTTTCACCCCATTGCTTCAAAAACAAAATAAAAACACTCATTTCACCACTGATTTCCTAATTTACCCAAACCGGAATTGGGCTCTGAGGAGTGGCATCCTGGGAGTGCATGGGGCTCCTCTATTTAACGGTTATTTCCAGGGCTTTTACCTACTTAGAGCTGCTGGGGACCCCAAGATAAGCAAGGGCAGGCCCTTTGCCTGCTCAGAGTTTAGTCTGCTAACAAAGCAAAGGGCTTATGAGAAAGAGGTCCTGGAAGGGCCTGAAAAGTGGGGACCCGACCTGGCCCAAGAAGAAAGAAAAGGGAATGTCCCTCTGAAGTCCAGGAGCTGGAAGAATGCTCAAAACAGCCGCCAGCAAGGGGGAATTCGATTCAGGGGAAACTGGAAAAATAAAGGCAAGAACTTTCAATTCCCTACACTACTGTGTTGACAATTTTTAAAAATCCTTAACAGCAAAAAACAATGTAAACCACTATAAAGAAAGAAGGCATCCCATGATCAGATTTGCATTTTGAAATCTTTGCTCAGTGCGTACTTCTTCAAAACTTGAAAAAGAGGAATATTTCCCTAAACTTCCCTTATACAGTAAATTCTCTTGTTTAGAAACAATCCAAACCTTAAAAATATAGATACTCTAAGCCTCTCCTCCAAAACATATCAATTCTCAGAATAAGTTCTTAATGCTTATTAGTTGGTTGAAGTTGTATTTTTCTTGAATTAGGTTTCCAGGCGTCTGTGCAAGTCTGATGTACCATCTGCCACTAAGCTATTCATCTTTCCAGAATAAAACCTACTAATGTTAATATTTTTGTCTCAAGTCTCATTCCTTTTTCCTTGATTTTTTAAAAATATCTTTTGATGTGGCCCATTTAATTATTCATTTGTGGCTGTGCTGCGTCTTTGTTGCTGTGCAGGCTCTCCTCTAGTCACAACGAGCAAGGGCTACTCTCGGCTGTGGTGTGCGGGCTTCTCTTGCGGTGGCCTCTCGTTACAGAGCATGGGCTTTAGAGCACGTGGGCTTCAGTAGTTGTGGTGCATGGGCCTGGTTGCTCTGCGGCATGTGGGATCTTCCCAGATCAGGGATCGAACCCCTGTTTCCTGCATCGGCAGACAGATTCTTTACCACTGAGCCACCAGGGAAGCCTCTTTCTCCTTGATTATTTATGTTGTTTTCTCTTTTTTCATTCCATCTCTTTGGAGGTTTGTGTGACATGGATTGCTCACCATCTAAAAACAATAGTAACTCCAGACACATTTCCTTGGTGATGCATTGGTTTTCATATAGCCTCCCCTGAATCTCATTGTCTTCTTCCATTCCTTGGTTCCCTAACATAGCCTGTGACCTGGGCCAAATCCCCAATTTTATTTTTTAAATTCTTACTCCCATTTCGTGGAGAAGGCAATGGCAACCCACTCCAGTACTCTTGCCTGGAAAATCCCATGGATGGAGGAGCCTGGTAGGCTACAGTCCATGGGGTCGCAAAGACTCGGACATGACTGAGAGACTTCACTTCTTCTTCTTACTCCCATTAGAAATGGATATGCTACATTCAGAAAACTGCTACACTTGTAGAATGTGGTTGAAACAGGACTTTGGAAATAGGTCACTTACCAACTGTGTGATGAATATATTATTTAGCCCCCTAAACTTTAGCTTCATCTTTGAAAAAAGAGGTTTGAAATAGTGCATATCTCATGAGGTTTTTCATGAAGATTGATAAGCTCATGCACATTACAGCTTAGCACATAGTAAGTACTTGATAAGGCTAGACATTATTATTATATATTAGTAAATGGGCACATCAAACTAAGCCAGGCAATTAGTATTTAAATAACCATCTAGGAGAAGATGAGGAGAAGGCAATGGCACCCCACTCCAGTACTCTTGCCTGGAAAATCCCATGGACGGAGGAGCCTGGTGGGCTGCAGTCCATGGGGTCACTAAGAGTCAGACATTGATTGAGCAACTTCACTTTCACTTTTCACTTTCCTGCATTGGAGAAGGAAATGGCAACCCACTCCAGTGTTCTTGCCTGGAGAACCCCAGGGACGAGGGAGACTGGTGGGCTGCCGTCTATGGGGTCGCACAGAGTCGGACACGACTAAAGCGACTTAGCAGCAGCAGAAGATGAAAACAACAAGATTTTGATTTCAATCTTTGTGAATCTGAGGAACCTGTACAAACTGGGGCAAGGAAGAAGTGGGGATGTCATTAAGAGTTAAACACACAGTGGTCCTTTCCGGATGAAAGAAGGTCCCCAGGAAAGAGCAGCATCCTGCCTCTCCATCTAACCATCAACTCATCACCCATGGTTTCATTTGTCTATCACTGGAAGACGCCATTAGCCAGGGTTTGTCAGCCAATGCATGGCATGAGATTTGAATATTGAAACACTGGACTCCAAGAGGCACGGAATAAGGGAGCCCATTTCCCTGCCCACAGTATATATGGTCCTCTGATACTCCTTTGATAAATGAGAATAAAAAGCCCTCACAGGGACTTCACTGGTGGTCCAATGGCTAACACTCTGTGCTCCCAATGCAGAGGCTCCTGGTCAGGAGATAGATCCTACGTGTCACAACTAAAGATCCTGCATGCCACAACTAAGAAAGATGCAGCCAAATAAATAAATATTTTAAAAAACATCACAAATTACCCCAGGTTTTGTTGCTACTGTAGCTGCTGCTGTTCTCAATGGTAGGTTAAAACCAACAACAAAGAAAATATTGGACATAAGGACCTGTGATGCTGCTCTTCACTTCCTGCCACACTCCTCTCAGTTGGAGCATCAATTTCAGGGAAGTTATTCACAAGGATAGCCAGGCCCTGTCATCTACATGGATGTTTTCACATTCAAGGGCTGTATTACCAAGGCAAACAAATCACACGGCGAACTTCTAAACTGCCAAACAGAAGGCTGGGTGACTTAATTGGGCTACCCTTTGATTCCCGTGTGTGGTAACTCGCTTCAGTTGTGTCCGTTTTGCGACCCACCAGGCACCCCACTCCAGTACTCTTGCCTAGAAAATCCCATGGACGGAGGGGCCTGGTGGGCTGCAGTCCATGGGGTCGCTAGGAGTCGGACATGACTGAGCAACTTCACTTTCACTTTTCACTTTCATGCATTGGAGAAGGAAATGGCAACCCACTCCAGTGTTCTTGCCTGGAGAATCCCAGGGACGGGGAAGCCTGGTGGGCTGCTGTCTATGGGGTCACACAGAGTCGGACACGACTGAAGCGAAGCGACTTAGAAGCAGCAGGTTCCTCTTTCCATGGGATTCTTCAGGCTCTTTTCTGATGATTAATATTATGTATCATTGATATTGCCCCAGGGCATCCTTCTTGCTTTTTTTTTTTTTCCCATTAAAGAAAAGAATAGAACTCAGGTACCTACAGGCAGTCATGCAGATAATGCCGATGAGGAAAGCAAGTCATAGAGGGATGGCTAGAAGTTGAGGAACCCAGGGCCCCTCCAAGAGGGCAGTGCCACTCAGGCTCACTTGGTTCTTGGCTTGTGTTAACACAGCAACCCATTGTCCTGGGTTTAAAGATTTTGTTTTCAAGAGCCCCTAGATTTCTAAATTTTTATACCACATGTGCCAATTTTTAGATGCTGGCAACTAATTTAAAAAAAAAAACAAACATTGAAACCCATCCCTGTTTCAACTTTGGGCTTCATTTAGCTCTGGGGCAGCTAGCGTAAACCTCTGCTCTAGTGATACAAGCCAAGCACTCTCTTTAAAAATTTATTTCTCTCCCACAGGAACTAAAAGATTTCTGCACTTGGAGAATGTTGTAATATAATTTGTGTTCAATGGACCATTGTGAAATGTGTGTGGGAAATAAGTTTTTTATTTTTACTGTTCAAAGGAAATGTGATAAATAGTAGAAAGTAGTGAAATAGTTTGTAAACAGTATACAATTCAGAGAAATAATTAAATTTGAAATTTAATGGTTGTCCTTAAAACATTCATTCATGGTGAAGCTTCCATGGCCCAAATCTGGATTCTTTTCCCACCGTCTACCCTGGTATTCAGCCTTTTCCAAAATATTTGAAACCCAGATGCCAGCGGGTATAGGATGGTGAAAGAAGAGAAAAAGCAAGGTTTAGGAGGGGAAATGAATTAGCCTGCTTGTAATTCTACCTACAATAGCGGAGTCTGGCAGGCTACAGTCCATAGTGTCATAGAGTCGGACATGACTGAAGTGACTTAGCATGCATGCATGCATGCACACGATAGCTCTCTTAGACCATTTTTTGACTACATCTTTTGAACACATGAAGTTTAAAATATGGGGAAGGTTAACAATCTGTCAGTCAGTTTTAGTTCAGAGGAGGAAGTCCCTTGTTCCTGCATAAAGGTGGTAAAAATCTATTTTCTGGATAATCACTTAAGCCTCAAATATGATCCAGCCTAGCACAGAACTTTTATTATTCAACAAATATTTATAAAATCCTAGAAAAGACACTGTGCTGATGAGATAAAATTCAACAGGAATAAATAGGTTCTGGGATGTTATGTACAGAATGGTGATTATAGTTAATAACATCTTACTGCATATTTGAAGGGCTTCCCAGGTGGCACCAGTGGTAAAGAACACGCCTGCTAATGCAGGAGAGGCAAGAAACTTGGGTCCAATCCCTGGGTCAGAAAGATGCCCTGGGAGAGGAAATGGCAACCAGTATTCTCGCCTGGAGGGCTTCTGGGTTCCTCACTTCTTGCCATACCACTGTGACTTGCTTTCCTCACCAGCATCACCTGAGTGTCTGTAGATACCTGAGTTCTATTCTCTTTTTTAGTGGAAAAAAAATGAAAGAAGGATGCCCTCCGGCAATATCAATGATATATAATATTAATCATTAGAATAGAGCCTGGAGAATCCCATGGACAGAGGAGTCTGGTGGCTACAGTCCATAGGATCTACAGAGTCGGACATGACTGAAGTGACTTAGCACGCATGCATATTTGAAAGTTGTTAAGAGTAGATCTTAAAAGCTCTCACCATAAGAAAAAACAATTTGCAACAATTTGTGGTTCAGTTCACTTCAGTTCAGTCGCTCAGTCATGTCTGACTCTTTAAGACCTCATGGACTGTAGCACGCCAGGCTTCCCTGTCCATCACCAACTCCATAAGCTGACTTAAACTCATGTCCATGGACTCAGTGATGCCATCCAACCATCTCATCCTCTGTCATCCCCTTCTCCTCCCACTTTCAATCTTTCCCAGAATCAGGGTCTTTTCAAATGAGTCAGTTCTTCGCATCAGCTGGCCAAAGTATTGGAGTTTCAGCTTCGGCTTCAGTCCTTCCAATGAACACCCAGGACTGATCTCCTTTAGGATGGACTGGTTGGACTCCCTATAGTCCAGTGGACTCTCGAGAGTCTTCTCCAACACCACAGTTCAAAAGCATCAATTCTTTGGTGCTCAGCTTTCTTTATAGTCCCATCTCACATCCATACATGACTACTGGTAAGACCATAGCTTTGACTAGACGGACCTTTGTTGGTAAAGTAATGTCTCTGCTTTTTAATATTTTGTCTAGGTTGGTCATAGGTTTTCTTCCAAGGAGCAAGCATCTTTTAATTTCATGGCTGCAGTCACCATCTGCAGTGATTGTGGAGCCCAAAAAAATAAAGTCTGTTACTGTTTCCATTGTTTCCCCATCTACTTGCCATGAAGTGATGGTACTGGATGCCATGATCTTAGTTTTCTGAATGTCGAGTTTTAAGCCAACTTTTTCACTCTCCTCTTTCACTTTCATCAAGAGGCTCTTTAGTTCTTTTTTGCTTTTTGCCGTAAGTGTGGTGTCATCTGTGTATCTGAGGTTATTGATATTTCTCCTGGCAATGTTGATTCCAGCTTGTGCTTCATCCAGCCTGGCATTTCGCATGATGTACTCTGCATCTAAGTTAAATAAGCAGGGTGACAATATTCAGACTTGGCAAATTTCTTTCCCAATTTGGAACCAGTCTGTTGTTCCATGTCCAGTTCTAACTGTTGCTTCTTGACCTGAATACAGATTTCTCAGGAGGCAGGTCAGGTGGTCTGGTATTCCCACCTCTTGAAGAATTTTCCAGTTTGTTGTGATCCATACAGTCAAAGGCTTTGGCATAGTCAATAAAGCAGAAGTAGATGTTTTCCTGGAACTCTCTTGCTTTTTTGATGATCCAACAGATGTTGGCAATTTAATATCTGGTTCCTCTGCCTTTTCTGAATCCAGCTTGAACATCTGGAAGTTCACGGTTCATGTATTATTGAAGCCTGGCTTGGAGAATTTTGAGAATTACTTTGCTAATATGTGAGATGAGTGCAGTTGTGCAGTAGTTTGAGCATTCTTTGGCATTGCCTTTCCCTGGAATTGGAATGAACACTGACCTTTTCCAGTCCTGCGGCCACTGCTGAGTTTTCCAAATTTGCTGGCCTATTGAGTGCAGCACTTTCACAGCATCATCTCTTAGGATTTGAAATAGCTCAACTGGAATTTCATCACATCCACTAGCTTTGTTCATTGTGATGCTTCCTAAGGCCCACTTGACTTCGCATTCCAGTATGTCTGGCTCTAGGTGAGTGATCACACTATTGTGGTTATCTGGGTCATGAAGACCTTTTTTGTATAGTTCTGTGTATTCTTGCCATCTCTTCTTATAATATTTGTGGTGACTGATGTTAATTAGACTTATTCTAGATTTATCACAGTGATCATTTTGCAATATATACTTATATTGAATCATTATGTTATACTCCCAAAACTGATATAATGTTATATGTCAATTATATCTCAATTTGGGGCTTCCCTTGTGGCTCAGCTGGTAAAGAATCTGCCTGCAATGTAGGAGACCTGGGTTTGATCCCTGTGTTGGGAAGATCCCCTGGAGAAGGGAAAGGCTACCCACTCCAGTATTTTGGCCTGGAGAATTCCATGGACTGTATAGTCCACGGGGTTGCAAAGAGTTGGACACAACTCAGCGACTTTCACTTTCATATCTCAATTTTTAAAAACTTCAGTAAATGACAAAAACAAACAAACAAAAAACAGAATATAAAGAGAAGGCTTGGAAGAGAAAGCTCTTCGGTAGACAGTAGAAGCAAATAGAGTCTGCCACAGTTCACTGGTGTGCTGGACACACTGAATTCTCAATCTTGATTTGGTAAAGCATGCTTTCCTGAGAGAATTATAATATTCACAGTAGAATTTCCTTTGAAAGGCTATTTCATTTAATAGCTGAGATAGTTAATCAGCCCAAGGCCTCACAGCCCCAAATGGCAGAGAAGTGACCCCAGGACACCTCATCAGTGCCTCTGCCACCCCCACCTTCCATCTGTACTTTACCAAGGATGGCTCTGATCCTTTCAAGTGGCCTTTGACAACACAAACATCAGGCCAGAGAAAAGTAAAAACTGGGATCCTTTTTGAATCCACAGAAGAAAATGGTCTAATTTCCCACTGAATTAGACAATTTTAATGGCATGCTTTTGATTCTTTGTCTATTCTGACATTATTCTCAATTGAACAGGATTTTTTTTTTTTTTTTTGAGCTTGTAGCAAATAACTTATTGAAAACTAAGGATGGACAATGTTATTTTTATACAAATTAATAATATTTAATCTTTTGCTTTCTTATTTAACTTTTGTGACTATAAAATATTCATTGTTTAGAAATTTGGAAAATATGAAAAAGTATAAAGAAGAAAATAAAAACCTTCTCATAATTGCACTACCAGAGACAACTGGAGATGATTGACATTTTTATGTCTCTCTTCCCAGTCTGTTTTTCTAAGGACAGATCCTTTACTGTACAACATTGGAATCATAGTGTATATTGTTTGTAATATTTTCTTTCACTTCATATAACTGAAGAATATAGCTTTTGAAAGTTGCTTCATATTTCTTCTTATGGATAGACAACAAATCGTCAATCAATATTGAATTTTAAATTTTTCACCGTTTTTCCTTTCATGGACATTCTTGAATAAAAATTTTTAAAGACCAAGAATGATTATTTCCTTCAGGAAAATTCACTTACTTCGAATTAAGAGGTAGAAAGACATTAGGACATTTGATATATATTTCGAAATCGTCATCCAGAAAGTCTGTACTTATTTTACATTTTCACCAGTGTTTGAATGTACCCATTTCTCTACAATGTTAAGCATCGTAATAATTTCCATTACTAATTTAATAAGCAAAAATATATTATCTCATTATTAAGTCTACACTTGTTTGAATATTAAACTGGATTAATTTACTATAGTAAAAATATATGTACCATAAAATTTATTTTAACCACTTTGAAGTGTACAGTTCAAAGGCACTGAGTACATTCACACCATTTTTCTAGCTGTCACTACTATGCATTGCCGGAGGTCTGTCATCCTCCCCAGCTAATTCCCCATTCTTCCTTCCTTCCCCAGCCTCTGGGAACCGCTGTTCTACTTGCTGTCTCTGGGAATTTGACTATTCCGTGTAGCTCATATAACTGAAATCATACAGTATCTGTCTTTTTGTGTCCAGTCCTTTTGTTATACTGGTTGAGTGTTTTCATATTTATTAACCAGTGATAATTTTAAAACTTGCCTATTTAATCCCACAGTTTTGTTCTTTTTTTTTTTTTTGATGAAGCATTTTGTCTTTTCTTAAAGATATTAACCATTTGTCATTTGTCCCTATAAAAATATTTTTAGTAGTTTGTTATCTGCCTTTTAAGCTTGATTATGATATTTTAAAAAATTAACAAACAACATTCGAAGATCTTATTTGTTTTTCTTAATGATTAACTAGGAATTTACTTAAGAAGTTTTCCCAATGTGGTTTGAAGCCAGAAATGCTAAGACACAAAATCAATTTGCAAAGCAAGGTCATTTAACAGGTGGGACTTTTGCTTTAGTTATAAGTTTCCTTATTTACTCAAAGAAATATTCTAGGTATCTTATTTGATTTTTCTGTTTACTCTAGCATCACATATAGATGCTATATATAGAGTAAGGCCTCCATAAAGACTTACTGCAAAAGGCTCGCAGGTTTAGTGTATAAGTTGGAGACTTAGGGGCATTGAGTTTCCATAGTTTTGAAAATCTGCGTGAAATCATTCACGAGTTTGTTTTTACAAACAAGATGTTTTGTGTTCACTTGAGTTGTAATGCGTTGCTTTTCTTCATAGTAGACTGCGTCTTAAAATAAAAATACTATGGCATGGGTTAGGGTGACTGCCTGAAAATTAATAAACAGCTCTTTTTCTCAGCTGCTAACTACAGCATGTTGGCCATTATAGTATTATTTCTGGAAACCCCTACACAGCTCCAGATCATTAACTTACTTTAATGGCCAGAAGGAGAATGAAGCTGCAGTCAGTCGTTAAGCTTGGCTTTTCATGCATAGCTAACTCAGTCAATTATCTCTTATGAATTCAGTTGAATTAAGCTGCTTGGGGGGAACTAAATGACAACACATTAGACATTTTAAAAATAGCCCTGGTTATAGGAGTCATGAATTGTGAAAGACTGACCTTTGAAGATTTATCAGGAGAGACCAGAGTAGGTTGACTCTCTCCTATACAAATATTCTACTGCTGGACTCACAGCTATTTCTGTATTGATTATTGTAATCTTTTTCATGGGTTGACAAAAAAAACATACAATAAAGGGCAAAAAAATTAGAAAAGCCCACTGAATGTCACAACTGAGTTCTCCAGGTCTGAATTAGAAAAATGAATGTGTGAGGGTCCTTCAGTCCATGCATGTGTAGAAGAAAGAATGCTGATGCAACTCACGTTCCTGCCCTGGTCACAGACTCTATCAGTGACCTTGAGTTGCTTACATAATATTATCTCTTGTTCCTTAGTTTATCTTAAAAATTATATATATTAGATATATATGATATGTTCGTATTATGCTTTATTGTGCTGTGCTCAGTGCTCAGTTGTGTCCAACTCTTTGTTACCCTATGGACTGTAGCCCACCAGGCTCCTCTGTTGATGGGATTCTGCAGGCAAGAATACTGGAGTGGGTTGCCATTTCCTTCTCTAGGGGATCTTCCCAATCAAGGGATCAAACTTGCATCTCCTGCATTGGCAGATGTTTTCTTTACCACTAAGCCACCTGGGAAGCCTCTATATTTTACTATAGATAAATAAAAATAGATATAACTTATATGACAAGGATACTGGATCATTTAGCTTTAGGCTGAAGACATAATATAATTTGGAGGTGAACATTATTATCACAAATAAGATATTTAACTCAGAGAGATTATACTTAGCAGCTTGCTTGATTTAACACTGTTAAGAGCAGCAGAAGCAAAACTTGATCCTGGGTCTCTCTGCAGTGATACTTGTGAGCTCGGAGCAGGTTTTTGGGTCTCACCTTTTCTAGAATGTAAATTGAGGGGATGGGACCAGCGGTTCTCTCAGTTCCTTTCAGCCATCTATAGATTCTAGTTAGTCCTGACTTACAGTGTAAAGCTGAATTTACACTCACATTCCTTTCCTTGTTTAGAGCTCTAACATATCCAACTTTCAAAAAATCTACTAATTTAAAAAAAGAGTGGAAAGGAAGAAGGATCCACTCTTTTGGCCACCATGCCCCACACCAATTCAAAACAGAACATGGTGTCCCGAGTGTGCTACTGCAAATCCCAGGATTGCACCTGCTTGGCCGAACTCTTTTCCCGTGACAGGCAGTTTCTCATGTACAGAGCCACATTTCTTGAAAATCCCCAGGGAAAGCTGAACAACCTTCTTGACCATCACTGAGGCCTCATGAGGTATGTGGTGTGGTCCCTACACATGCTCGTGAAATTCAGACCATGCAGTGTGGTTTTGTAGAATTTCAAGGCTCTTTGCCAAAATGATCTTCTTCAAAATGATCTCTTCCTTTTTTCCTGTGTCATTGTTCTAATTTGCCGATCATATTTCGATTTTAATCTTCCCACCTGGGTTTTGAAACGGAATGCCTTTATTTGTGTGATTTCTTTCACACTTTTCACTAAGAGTTATTTTCCACTTTTCATACACTTAGTCTCTCTTCAGAATTTATTCTTCTTTCTAAGAAACCTATTGTGATTGTTATAAAAGAATATAAAATCACCATGGCAAAGTATTACTGATAGAATATTTTGGACCCATGCCTTTCCTCACAGTGATACAAACAGTTTTAAAACAACTACCAAACTAATAAAAAGATGACAATATGTGCGCTGGCTGTCTTGCTTTTATGCACTAAAACCTGCTACATCTGAGCCATTATCTATTATGTTTGGCATGTAACAATGCTCTTTTGCGTAGTACTCTTAAATATAAATGAAATTTATATTTCTATAATTAAATTTCATTTTCAATCAGATCAGATCAGATCAGATCAGATCAGTCGCTCAGTCGTGTCTGATTCTTTGCGACCCCATGAATCACAGCACGCCAGGCCTCCCTATCCATCACCAACTCCCGGAGTTCACTCAGACTCATGTCCATCGAGTCAGTGATGCCATCCAGCCATCTCATCCTCTGTCGTCCCCTTCTCCTCTTGCCCCCAATCCCTCCCATCATCAGAGTCTTTTCCAATAAGTCAACTCTTCGCATGAGGTGGCCAAAGTACTGGAGTTTCAGCTTTAGCATCATTCCTTCCAAAGAAATCCCAGGGCTGATCTCCTTCAGAATGGACTGGTTGGATCTCCTTGCAGTCCAAGGGACTCTCAAGAGTCTTCTCCAACACCACAGTTCCAAAGCATCAATTCTTCGGCGCTCAGCCTTCTTCACAGTCCAACTCTCACATCCATACATGACCACAGGAAAAAGCATATTAGTATTTATCAGTAGTAATAAGTATAAATGGTCTCAAGTTGTCACGTAAAAGTTGAAATTTATAGATTATATTGGTCTCTTAAAAATAAAAATACAGCTATATATATTATTTGGAGAAGGAAATGGCAACCCATTCCAGTGTTCTTGCCTGGAGAATCCCAGGGACGGGGGAGCCTGGTGGGCTGCCTTCTCTGGGGTCGCACAGAGTTGGACACGACTGAAGTGACCTAGCAGCAGCAGCAGCAGCATATATATTATTTGACCTACATTAAAAAGATTGGAATATGGAAAGGCTGAAAGTAAAAGAATAGAAAATAATTTACAAACCAAATACAAATTAAAAAAAATTAGGGTAGCTACATAAATACAAATAAAAGGCTTCGATTCAAAAAGGACTATAAATGATGAAAAGTTACTATACGGCACTAAAAAGCTCATTTAATGAGGAAAATAAAGTAATTCTGAAGCTATGTACCTCTAATAAAATAACCTCAAAATTTACAAAGCAAATATTGGTAGAATTTGAGGGAGAAATGGACAAATATCATATTGTTGAAAGATTTCAACATACTTCTCTCAATTCTGGATAGGTTGAGTAGGCAGAAAGAAAAGTAAAATAGGCAAGTTTTAATGACCATGTATAGATATCTGTACCCATCAATTAAAAAAAAGAATATATACATTCTCAACATTGCAATATTAAGACCAAGCAAACCAGACAAAACAAAACCACTGACCATATACTAAGCCATAATGCAAATCTCAACACATTTTAAAGAAGTGGTATCATGTCAACCACTGTGGTAGTTTTAAAACACATCACAAAACCTTTTGCAATCCTCTCATCAAGTGATAGAATCAGTGTCCCCTCTCCTGGAACCCAGGCATTCCTTGTGACTTTCAGTGACTAGAACGTGGCCTAAGGGCTTCTGCCCTTAGGTGGGTTAGAGAAAGTCATGTAGCTTCAGCAAGTTTTTCTTGGACAGTTTCTCGCTCTGGTGTCTTCCATGTAAGACATTTGGCTGCCCTGAGTTCCTGATGTGGAACCTCCAAATAGAAAGGCCAGGAGAGAGATGCCAGAAGAAATCCAGCTGTTTTGAGTTTCCCCTGCCCAGGCACCAGTCATGTGAATGGAGATCCCAATTCCAGTCACTTTCTGACTGCAACTGTCCAAGAGACTCTGAGGAATGCCTAGGTGAGTCCAGCCAACCTCCAGAGGAAAATGCATACGTGATTGCTATCACACTCTGCCCCTAGTAGTTAGTTCTACAGAAACAGATACTCAGAACCACCACATTCTCTGACCAAAATGCAAATAAGTTAGAAATCAACAACAACAATACCCGCCACCACTCCAGTATTCTGGCCTGGAGAATTCCATGGACTGATAGTCCATGGGGTCGCAAAGAGTCAGACATGACTGACTTTCATTTTCACTCATAATTTAAGAAACTACTAAATATCTCAGGACTGAAGAAGAAATTATAATGGAGAATGTTAAATACTGAATGATAGTGAAAGTAGTCTATATTTTAAATGGTGAAACACAGTGGAAAGAAGTATTTGATAAAATATATAAACTTAATTATTTATATTAGCAAAGAAGAAAGGCTAACTATTAATAAAGCACCCAGTTTTGAAAAAGAACGAGGGAATTAAAGAAGGCAAAATAAAGAAATTAATAAAAGAGCAAAAATTAATAAAATTAGAGGATAAGAAAGGCATGGAAAACAAGTAGTGAATAAACACATGGCAAGATACTTAAACTGGTTAGTAATGAAAAATGAAAATCAAGACCATATTTTACATATACAATATTTACAGTGAAAAAGTCTGACAATGTCAGGAAATGTTGGAAAGATGAGAGCCCATTTACATTGCTAGTTCAACCTCCTAGGAAAGCAATTTCATATTCATTTTAAAGCTGAACACTGTCTATGCTATGACCCAGTAATTCTGCTCTGTGGCTTGTTGCCTAGAGAAACTCTTGCAACTGTGCATCTAGAAAACTGAAGGAAGCGTGCACTAATATTATATTAGGAAAAACTGGAAATAATCTAAATGTCCATCTAATGGAGAACAGATCTTTTAAAATGGCATGTTTACACAGAGGAATACTACACGAGCAGTGAAAGTAAGTGAGCCATAGCTACATGGAACGACATGGACAACTCTTTAAAACAACTTTGGGTAAAATATCAACATTAAAAATGAAGCCTTACATGGTAAAAACATTTCATAAAATGTAGAGGGAATAATAAATTCAACATTCAGGACTGTGTTAGTCTCTGGAGTCAGGGAGACTAGCTAGGGTAGAGTGCATAGGTAGCTTTAACAGGAAAGGTAATTTCAGATATTTAGTTGGGTTTGGGGTTAATGGCTTGTTGTATTATTATACTTTATAATTTATATTCACATACATTTTCTTGGTATTAAATATTACATCACTAAGATTTTAAGTGACATAATCCTGGAGAAAATTTGTTTATTATACTGATAAGAATCCTGAAACTTCCATTTATTTGCTGCATGACTGTGGAGAAGTAACTTTATTTTCAAATTTTATTTTCCTTATACATACATGGCAATGGGCTTCCCCAGGGGCTTAGTGGTAGAGAATCCACCTGTAATGCAGGAGACGCAGGAGACTTGGATTCAATCCCCAGGTTGGGAAGATCCCCTGGAGGAGGAAATGGCAACCCACTCTAGTATTCTTGCCTGGAAAATTCCACAGACAGGCAGCCTGATGGGCTACAGTCCATGGGGTGCAAGGAGTCAGACAAGATTAAAGTGACCAAGCAACAGCAGCATACAAGGCAACAGTAATACCTTCTTGGGTAGTTGTGAGGATTAAAATAGATTATGTTTATAAAGGGCTCCATATTTACTTATATATGAACTTATTAAAAAATAGGAACTGAAACTGTAACTCAAAAATCTGTTTTGGGGGTACATGTGCATATTTTATCTGTTTAAACGTCTCAATATACTATATTTATAGCTGCAATTATATTACACTGCTATTTTATTTGTGTCTTAAAAGGTTTCTTTCTCTTTTAATTATTGTACTATTATTGTGTGTTGTAGTATTATTGAAAAGTTCCAGAACTAGTGACTTAATGAAACTAAAAACACTTAACTTTTTAATATCTAAATTTTTCACTCAAAGCAATCCCCTACAGCTATCTTATTTTCTCCTTTTACCTTCATTTGCATTATGAAAGCTAAATAATATTAATAATGATAATAATAGTAGTAATAATAATTTGACTCTGTAAAGGAACAACTGTGTGTGCGTGTTCTGTTGTTCACTCGTGTCCAACTCTACAATACCATGGACTACAGCCTGCCAGGCTCCTCTGTTCATGGCATTTTCCAGGCAAGGATACTACAGTTAAGTTGCCATTTCCTCCTCCAGTGGATCTTCCTGATCCAGAGATTGAATGAACATCTCCTGTGTCCCCTGCATTGGCAGGCAGATTCTTTTAACATTGAGCAATCCGGGAGGCCGCAAAGGAACATCTACTTTCTGCTATTAAAGTTTATTCTTATTGCATAGCATCTAAGACATGAGACTTTCATGTTTATTTCAGTTCTATGTTTTTAAAAAAGTTGTATCATATTGCTATCGCTCATGCTATTAGAATGTCTAAAGTTGGGAAGATAAAATCCAACATAGGGTTACAGAAAGATTTCTAACATTTCTTAGCACAGAGATCCAGAGGGAAAAGCAAACCCCAAAACTTAATCTGGAAGTGACAAGACATTGCTGGTTAGTTCTGACTTAACCTGGTTCTGATATAGCCCTACTCCTGAAAGACACTTTGAAATCTGCATTGAATTTAGAAAGAATGAAGGAACACTGATGAATGTGGTATAAATTTTAAATCTTTCTGGGATACTCAACCTCATATTAAGGCTTTTATTAGCAAAACAAACAGTGTTAGATATGAATCTATCAGTTCACAATTTATATATTTTTTCTTTATTTGTCTGGTAGGGTAGGTTTGCATATCTGTGTCTAACAGCCACACTTCAGTCAAAAGAATGATTTTGCTCATGAGGTTATAATAGAAACTGAACACAACAGTCGTTATCTCTGGGATTCTTCCTCAGAACTGAGATTTTAAATAATAATCTCAGTCTCCCAGGGGAGTGAGAGATCTAACCCAAAACCCTGACCTAAGTAAATCTCAAGGGCAGAACTGAAGAATGGCAAGTTTAGGGAAGCTAACTTAGTATGCACAGATTTACTTCCCCCCTTTTCAAAATGAATGCAGCGCTTCTTCATACAGCTTTGTGACCTAAATTGTTCTATCCCAGTAGCTTTCATTCTATCGCCAACCTCACATCCTGAACTCAGAAAAGAAAGTTCTTTCATGCTCATTTTCAGATCTTGCGGCTCCCACTGACAAAGCTTCATCTGGATATTCCACAATTAGGAAGAGGTAGGAGCCTTTACCAGAAAATTACATGCATGGTGCGTGAAGAAGCAGGTCTGCTGTGACCGAGGCTAAGGTTTAAACAATGTTTGAGGGGACACCCTGTGACTGAGAAAAGGAGGCTGTCAGAGATGTAGAACCCAGTTTTGGTTTCTAGGCCACCAACAGCCACTCAGGAACTAAAGGGAGAAACTTCAACTAACTCCTGAGAGTGTGTGTGTGTGCAGGTGTATGTATACACAAATGGGGCACACATATGCTGGCATTTCCTCATAGAGGGCTTACGAGGGCTTTTCCTAAAGACCTGACTGTTAGCTTTAGCCTTGATGCTTACTTCTCACTCTTCCAGAACAGGAAGCACCCAGTTTGATCAGTAATAAGGTGAATAATATGTATTTTTTTTAGGAAGATGATTGGAAATCTCTCAGCAGAAACAAGTTATAGAAGGCACAATCTTATTCCTAGTCTCCTGACAAAGCTTAACTGATGCAAACTTTCAAAACCTCTCTGTTTGCTCTTCCTTGTCCGAATCCCATCCAAGAATCAGGCTCTCTTCCTAACTTCTTGTTCATATGTGAACCCTATTCTTTTTCTTTAATTTCCCTGAAATTCCAAAACAGTGCGACTAAGCTGCTGTCCATTATAGTCTGGACATTAATAATCGCCTCATTTCCTACTCCCAGAACTCACTCTGATATAGTCTCTTTCTTTCCTAGGGACAAACTATCGACTCAACTTCTCTTGCCTCCTACAAAGGGTAGGCAAAGCCCTGTTCACCATTAGTTCATAAAAATCTCCGTATTTGTCCTTTCTTTGTCTACTCCTCACCTCATTCTACAGTTCTTCCCGGCTCTATGCAGATCCACCTACACCGTCAAATCTCCCCAGACAAACACAGACAACATTAACATTTCCTAAGTGCTCCTTTATGGTGGATGACTGTGTCCTGCATCTTCAGAAAGGCAAAGAGATCCCGTAAACTTGGCCAGCCTTCCCACCAGCTGGAACAACATCTGTACATAGGAAGGAACGCGATATAAACAAACTAGCATCCCGACTGGCTGGGGCTGGGATAAAACAGGTGCCTATGAGACCAAAGGCTCCATTAACAGTCACCGGGGTCATCAGGCCTCTTGTTTGCACTTGGTTTGGGAAAGCTTGCCTAAGTGAATTACTCACAGCGTCTGAAACTGAGACTCCATGCTGTTGGTAACCACAATACTTGTTTACAGAACTCTTCCAGAGGATGTAATAGGCATTTCCCAAGATCTGTCAGCTCTGGGTCAGGATTAAATCAGCCATTTGTCTCTGAAGGGTGTAATACTGCCTGCAAAACCAACACCACCAAAATGTCTTTTGCAGCCTGTGGTGTATACATGTATGTGTGTGTGTGTGTGTGAATATATATTCCTCCAACCCTTTTAGAAGCTTAAGAGAAACATACAGGAAAGACAGGACTCTGGTTGGGTCAGGAGAGGATTTTCTTTTATTACATGCACCATCTGTTTTCAACAACCATTATTTTGGTTAGAAAACATTTAATGAGTGTTTTCTTTTTTCCCCTTTCTTAAAATATTATATTTTTATTTATTTTTGGCCATGCCACACAGTATGTGGAATCTCAGTTCTCTAGCCAGGAATTGAACCTGTGCCCCCTGCATTGGAAGCGCAGAGTCTTAACCACTGGACAACCAGAGAAGTCCCAATGAGTGTTTTGTTTTAAAATTCATCTCATCCTAATCAAAGGATCATAACCAAAGAGAAGTGATGGAGAATAAGAATTGGAATGGTTTGCCCAGCAGGCCCAGTGAGTCCTTTAAAGGTATATTTCTTTCTTCTAATTACATTAGACAGTGATTGGAAGGATGGTCACTAATAATAAGGGTTTCATTGTCTCTCCTGTTTTCTTTGTTGCCCATACCCTAATGACTCATTCTGTGGTACTTGACAAGGAGCCCTGGAGGAGCCCTGGTCATGTGGTTTGTGGGGACAGACACAAGATTGTCAGACACCGGACTGGCTGTAAAGGAAAGGAGCCTGCAATGGCTTTAATATCCCGTGAGACAGAAGCATGACAGATTAGCGGGCAGCTCCTTCCTTCTCAGGAAACCAGGCCTCTGGCTATAGCTTTGTCTTAGCTCAGTCTCAGATCTTTATAAACACTTTCCCCCTGAACTTTAAAGGACCTGTGCTTTTCAGCAATACTTAATGCCCATGAAGCAAAAACTCAGATAAAGGGTTCAAGCATAAAATCTTACTGAAGAGCCTGATTTCTCAAAACGCTTTCTATAAACTCAAGACTTTACATCCAGAAAAAGATGACAATTGTGAACATTTTCACCAGAGAAAACACCAGCCTGAAAAAATGCTTGAGCCTTGGTAAAAGATTCTGAATCTCAATTGTTTTAAAGAAATACAAAAAGTTGTACCATTAGGGACCAGTTGTAGTCAAGGCCTTCCGTTAAGATTCCTGGATAAGAGATGTTTAGAGACAGAGCAAGCCAGTTGGGAGGTAATAACTAGAATTACAGGGAATGGAACTGTATGATGATAAAATATCCCAGGAAGAAGAACTGTAGTGAGGGGAATATGAATCCTTATAAAACATGCATAAAGATATGTGGGTGTATGTCCAACACAAAAAAAAGACTTGAGTCCATAAAAACAAGGACATGATGTTTACTTGGGAAGACACAATATTTACACGTCAGTTCTCCTTTAATTAATCCATCAATTTAATTCAGTTCAGTTCAGTTCACTCAGTCGTGTCCGACTCTTTGCGACCCCTTGGACCACAGCACGTCAGGCCTCCCTGTCCGTCAACAACTTCCAGAGTTTACTCAAATTCATGTCCATTAAGTCAGTAATGCCATCCAACCATCTCATCCTCTGTCATCCCCTTCTCCTCTGCCTTCAATCTTTCCCAGCATCAGGGGCTTTTCAAATGAGTCAGTTCTTCTCATCAGGTGGCCAAAGTATTGGTTTCAGCGTCAGTCCTTCTAATGAATATTCAGGACTGATTTCCTTTAGGATGGACTGGTTGGATATCAAGAGTCTTCTCCAACACCATAGTTCAAAAGCATCAATTCTTTAGTGCTCAGCTTTCTTTACAGTCCAACTCTCACATCCATACATGACTACTGGAAAAACTATAGCCTTGAGTAGATGGACCTTTGTTGGTAAAGTCAAGTCTCTGCTTCTTAATATGCTGTCTAGTGAAACAGTTGGCTTAAAGCTCAACATTCGGAAAACTAAGATCATGGCATCCAGTCCTATCACTTCATGGCAAATAGATGGGGAAACATTGGAAACAGTGGCTGACTTTATTTTTCTGGGCTCCAAAATCACTGCAGATGGTGACTGCAGCCACGAAATTAAAAGACGCTTACTCCTTGGAAGGAAAGTTATGACCAACGTAGACAGCATATTCAAAAGCAGAGACATTACCTTGTCAACAAAGGTCCATCTAGTCCAGTCTATGGTTTTTCCAGTGGTCATGTATGGATGTGAGAGTGGGACTATAAAGAAAGCTGAGCGCCGAAGAATTGATGGTTTTGAACTGTGGTGTTGGAGAAGACTCTTGAGAGTCCCTTGGACTGCAAGGAGATCCAACCAGTCCATTCTAAAGGAGATCAGTCCTGGGTGTTCACTGGAAGGACTGATGTGGAAGCTGAAACTCCAATACTTTGGCCACCTGATGTGAAGAGCTGACTCATTTGAAAAGACCCTGATGCTGGGAAAGATTGAAGGTAGGAGGAGAAGGGGACGACAGAGGATGAGATGGCTGGATGGCATCACCGACTCGATGGACATAGGTTTGGGTACACTCCGGGAGTTAGTGATGGACAGGGAGGCCTGGTGTGTTGTGGTTAATGGGGTCGTAAAGAGTTGGACACAACTGAGCGACGGAACTGAACTGAACTAGGTTGGTCATAACTTTTCTCCCAAGGAGCAAGCATCTTTTAATTTCATGGCTACAGTCACCATCTGCAGTGATTTTGGAGCCCAAGAAAATAAAGTCTGTCACTGTTTCCACTCTTTCCCCATCTATTTGCCATGAAGTGATGGAGAAGGCAATGGCACCCCACTCCAGTACTCTTGCCTGGAAAATCCCATGGACGGGGGAGCCTGGTAGGCTTCAGTCCATGGGGTCGCTAAGAGTCGGACACAACTGAGCAACTTCACTTTGACTTTTCACTTTCATGCATTGGAGGAGGAAATGGCAACCCACTCCAGTGTTCTTGCCTGGAGAATCCCATGGACAGAGGAGCCTGGTGGGCTGCCATCTATGGAGTCGCACAGAGTCGGACACGACTGAAGCGACTTAGCAGTAGCAGCAGATGGGACCAGATGCCATGATCTTAGTTTCCTGAATGTTGAGTTTAAATTTAATTAAGTACCAACAAAACAACAACAGTATGTTTTAAGAGTAATGATCACTAATACGAATTGCATGCTATGTGAAGTACTTTCTGAGTGTTCTCATCGCTTAAATAGTTTAATCCCTCAATAATCTTATAATTATTCACTTCCTCATTTTATAAGTGAGGAATTTAGGCAGAGTTTAAGCAACTTGCCTGAGGTCACACAGCCAGTAAGCAGAAGAACTGAGATTTGAACCCAAGGGTTCAGGCTCTAGAACTTAACCATTATCTGTGCTTTCACATCAATAGAACTGAAGAGTGAGTCTAGAAATTGATTTAAATACAGGAATTTAGATGGTATCAAATGTAGCGCTGTGGAACATGGGAGAAAAAGAGGGATAATCATGTGGCCATCTTATGTGGCCATCTGGAAGCAAATAAAGTTGAACCCCAGCCTACTCTTTACCCCAAAGTATTTTTCAAATGTATTGAAAATTTTAAAATGTAACCATCTGAAGATAATCTGGGTGAGTGAATGACAGGAATTGGGGGACGACACTTAAATTTTATACTACTGGCAATTATTGTCTGTTAAAATTAATTATTTTTAAAAGAGAAAGAAAATAAAATGGTAGGGCTGCCTACAGGGTGTGAGTGAGAGAGAGTGTGTGTATGTATGTGTGTGCGTGTGCATGTGTGTGTGTATGTGTGTGTGTGTAAGTGACGTGAATTAATGCTAGTGCTATTCAGAGCTGTTCCTGAAGGAATCGCTCTCTGGAGGTTTACTCTACCCGGGAAAATGTGGCTGTCTCGTGTCTATGCCTATGTGATGCTTTAGATGGTTCACTTTTCATACTTTCTTATTAAGAGTATGAACTTTTCCTCCAGGTTATTGAATATAGTGTCTGAGTTTCTCTGAGTGAGAGATGGTGCTAGAATTTGGAGCACACTTTGGGGAAGTTCAGTGCCTATAAAAAGGCAGTTGTGCCAGATTTTCTGAAGTTTACATCGTGGTCTGCAAAAATTGTGCTGAAACAGCAGTCAATGTTGATCACAGTGGACAAGTCTGTGTGCTTTTCCTGACAGGTGCAAATCCTTCTTTTGGGTTCATTTACTAGTTTATAAGAAGAACACAACAATTCTGAGTTTATACATATATATCCAAAAGAAATGACTCAATACATTTGATGGGTTTCAATGCTATCTCAAGTAAGCTTTAAAGCATCTTTGTTTAGTCAAGTTATAGATTGTTCTCAGTAAAAGAAGCGATGGTTTTTACCCTGCATGGGATATGGAGGCAATGACGAGAAATGAGTTGAACTATTTCCAGTCAAATATTAGTTTTTAGAAATCTGACTGGCTGTAAGCCTTAATGTTAAATTAATGTTGTCTTTTTATTATGCTTAAGAAATGTCTGTATGCAACCACCTGGGGCCTTTTCATCAATTATCTGAAAAGGTCTGCCTTTTTTGCCCTGGGGTGAGAGGAATTTTGTTTAAGCTTATGACTTAATAATAAGGCTTGGTAACTATTTTGGGCACCACACACTCAGGCGTCTTCCTTTCCACTCTGTTGCCGCTCGCTGTATGTTGTCCCTCTGTTGGGATTGTTCTCTGCTTTAATATTTTTAAAAATAATTCTTTATTTTGTTGTTCAGTTGCTCAGTTGTGTCTGACTTTTTGCAACCCCATGGACTGCAGCCTGCCAGGCTTCCCTGTCCTTCACTATCTCCTGGAGTTTTCTCAAACTCATCTCCATTGAGTCGATGCTGCCATCCATCCATCTCATCCTCTGTCACCCCCTTCTCCTCCTGCCCTCAGTACACAGTTACATATAGAAAGTATGGAAAAAATAGACAATACAAATGATCAAGGAAGAAAAAAATATAGAAACAAGTACTCTTAATATTTTAATATGTAGATAAGGGTACCCTATTATATCGATCTTTGTTTTTCACAAATTGAAAAAATTCACATCATACAGGCTAACATTTAGAAAATCAACACAGAATCGAATGAACTTGGAAGTGGAGCTCCCCCATCTATTGAGGTAGCTAATATGATTATTCAAATCATTTTCTAAGCAATTGCCAGTATATTTTATATATTCTGCATACATGTATATGAACGCATTTTTTTTCACAAATTTCTACGTAAATTGTTCTACAACTTGCTTAAAAATATATATATAGTAAAAATAATGTACATGTCTTCATGTTAATGTATACAGATGTACCCAATTTCTTTCAAGGTTTGGATAGAATTCTGTTACATATCTATATCCTAATCCTAAGCTAGTTATATAACTAGCTTATAAATACTATAATCATAATGGATGTCTTACTTTATAATTATTTCAGTTTTAAACTTTTAATCTACTTATATGCTATAGAAAAAAACACGTTCAACAAAATCAGATTATTTTCAATACCTCAGAAGGACCCTAAAATATTGAGATAAATGCTTTTAAGGTTAAGCATTCTAATATTTGTTTAATACATTCCCCTGTACTTTATATTGTTTACTATACTAACTTGTAATTTGAAGGTTCTCATCATAACTTTGCTGAAAATCTTGCTCATTTTAGAGTTACCCCTTATTTGAGATTTCCTGTTAAATAATACTTATTGATGAAAACTCAATAAAGATATCATTTAAATAGTTTGTATGAGGAATAAAAGAACCCAGGGCCATAGGTGAATAGTAACTTTATCTGTCTATATTAACTATATGCCAAAAGCCTATATAAAGGAATTTGAAAACTCCTAACTAGTTTCTGTTTGATAAAAATGAAACATTTTTGAATAGATGAAATGGAGACTAATCCTGTTTAATTTTTCATTCTGAATCCTAATTTTTAAGATTTTTTTTTTAAAAAAGAAATGAGCTCTCTATATTTATTTTCAATATGTTTTTACTTTTTAAATTTGGGAAAATGTAGTAATTTATTCTCCTGTTGCTTTGCTTATTCAGCAAGGAGAATCCACTCAGCAAAGATGCAACTAGGTATTCAAGATGAATAATCTCTAAACTCCAGTACTATTCTTAGTTTCAATTAAGACATTGTTAAGCTCACTGGTGACCAACCACTCCAACCCTTGCCTCAAGCTGTGCCTTCAGCAAGCTCCTACCATCAATATGATGCCCCAAAGGCCATCCCGAAGGATCTAAATTACAGTCACACAAAGAATATTGAGTGCATAGTTTGGTTTTGTCCTGACTTTCTTCCTGCTGTGCCAAATGATTACAAGGTTATGAGGTTAAAGTGTGCTGGACGCACCAGATACTTTTTATATTTTAGCCCTAACTTTGCCTTACTTTGTTCTGCCTTGTGAGACGCCTGGAGGAAAACTCTTCTCTTCCTTCCCACCAAAGCCTAGAAAAACTCATCAGATATTTTCTCTCGGAAATTCTGACTCCCGAGTCATTGGTGGGCTGTGTACTCACACACTTCCCATCCCTTCCTTCCAGGGTTTAATCATAGTTGTCGGTTTGGAGGAGGAAAGGGTGGATTCCCACATGTATAAACTCTAGAATGAGAGGTTATGAAAAGTCCAAATGTCCCTGTGTCTGAAATGGCTAAAGAGAGAATGTCTGCAACTCAAAGGTCAGGGACTTTGGGCGAAAGGCTTGCTGAGAGAGCATGCCTGGCTAGGATGCAGCCAGCTTGTGATAACTATTACAAGATCTGCTCAGGAGCAACTTGATGCCTCTGCCCCTTTGGAAGTGAACACCTGCCTGAAGTTAATGTAATACATGAAGGAGAGAAAGAATAGCTCCCTCCTGTTGCCTTTCTGAGGGAATAACCTTTTTTTTTCCCTCCAGGTACAAAGTTTAAATGAAAATGCCAGGATTCACTGCAGTGACAGAAATTTGATTCCCAGACAGGAAGCATAAACAATTGTGTGAATGGAGCCCACGCAGAACCTTCAGACTGATTTACCAGGAGCTCTTTGGGACTCCTCATGCAAACTCCACTCCCTAAGTCAGAAGAGGCAGAGTGCTTCTCCACACTGTGACTTCCACAGTGAGTGCAGGTGCCCACTGCAACTACAGTAGACACCGTTCAGCAGGTTTGCAACACTGACACATTAAGAACTGGCAGACTGAAGACTTTTTGAGAGTAAAAGACAAAATGAAAACTTAGTAACTTGAGGTGGGGTTAGAGAAAGTGCAAGAGTGGAAAGTGCTTGAGCCTGGAGGAGTGTGGAAAATGAAAATTCACTATTGAGAAGAAGAACATGTGTTTTGCAGGAAAGCCTGCTAGTAGTTAGATCCAGAGGGAACAACAGGAATAAGAAGAGCTACGATGAAATTAAAAAAAAAAAAAACAACTTTAAAATGACCATGATTAGAGGTCATTTAGCATTTGAAAAATAACAAAGCATTGGTAATCACATTGGAGCTATTTATTGGCTTCCAAATCATGGGCTAACGGAGCTTAATCTAGGCAGGCTGAGGGAAGAAAGGTCAGACTGTCTGTCCCTTCACAAAAATAATAAATATAATACAGGGACTGTGACCGAAAGGGGGAACTTCAAAAATGTTGTTCTCAGCTCTAGAATCTGAATATGTGGCACTGTGACTATATTTGAATTAAATCTAAATGTAAAACCTGGGAGAGAATCTGGTATGCTTTCACACTCTGACTGGGAACTTAACTTTTATAGTTTTTACTACATTTGAATCACAATGATACTCTTTTTCTTTTCCCACCAGAGTAATTCACATTTTTCCTCTCAATGTTTACTTATTCTACGTACTACTTGATACCAAAAATAAAGCAACATTTTTTAAAAAAGAAAAATATCTTACCAGTTTAGTTTATCCACTAGTTTACAGCAGCAGAATTCTTTGAAACTAGAAACCATGGGAATATTTCAGGATTTGGAACTTGTGCATATAAACCAGCTGGGCTTTGTTTAAAATTTTAAAGCCTTCAAATATTTCACTGAAAGAAACCCAAGATATCTTTTTTTATAGATGTCAAG
Source organism: Bos grunniens (assembly GCF_055505025.1). Classification (NCBI taxonomy): domain Eukaryota; kingdom Metazoa; phylum Chordata; class Mammalia; order Artiodactyla; family Bovidae; genus Bos; species Bos grunniens. The sequence goes on along the minus strand of NC_141191.1, from coordinate 25,515,720 downwards.
AGGTCACATTTTTATTGGTTCATCTGTGTGTCAAATAAAAAGTCCTTAATATTTTTAACCACAGTAGGTCTCTAGGTTCTCTGCCCAATCACCCTATATCATCAAGACGGGTTTATTATGAGTCTAATTTTTGCTAAAATACAGTACTTATTTGTGGGAATCACATTTACTCACACTTGTCCATCTTTCTATTAAAAGGAATTCAAGAAACAAAAGAAGTAAAATTTTACAAAGCACTTGCTCTTCTCTGGGTAACCAGGTTACATTTCAATTTAGAAACAACTGTTCTGAGTGCACTTGTGTGCACACACATACCCATGCTGAAATAATCTGCATATTTGGGGAGAACTCATTTTTATTCAGCTAAACCTTTCCCCTAACTTCTCTATTCTCCATGAAAGTTATGATGGGACGTTGTCAGACCAGGCGGTGAGGTTCTGGCACAGATAAGAGAGGGGGAGATGCATCCTATCACATCAGCTTTTTCTTCCTCAAGTCCAACAGTATATTAGGGGGGTACCTATAAAGCGAGATGATACTTCCCATAGTAAAATCTGGAACATTCTCAAAGCAGCTGCATATATACTTATTTTCAGCTATAGCCCTGCTTCTCTTCCAGTGCTCTCTGTAAGGATTCTGCACTTAATCTTTACTGCTAGTCCCTACCCTGGTAGCTCCGTTGGTAAGGAATCCACCTGCAAAGCAGGAGACCCAGGTTTGATTTCCTGGGTGGGGAAGGGAGAAGGAAATGGCAACCCACTCCAGTATTATTCTTGCCTGGGGAATCTCATGGGCAGAGGAGCCTGGCAGGCTACAGTCCATGGGGTTGCACAGAGTCGGAGATGACTTAGCGACTAAACCACCACCACATTCAGAACAAATACACACACACACATACACACACACACACCTGTCTGTCTGTCTCATTGTCTCAAAGCATGAAATGGATCTAGGGTCACCTAGCATCGTCAACAGAAATAAGATGAGCACTTAAGAGTCTGAGCTCCCGACCAGGCGTGAGTGCCATCTACCCCTCCATGAGCAGTGCCACTTCTGGGAACCTGAGTTGTATTCTTAGAAACAGCTGCAGAATCTAGCAAGGAAATTTATGTAATTAGCGAAGCAGGCAGAGATAGGATTTTTGGCTTCAGATTGAAATTCCACTTCATGATTCCAAGGTGGAGAGTGTTTTGTTATCTACCCACGTGGGACTGATTTCCCTCTTAGGCCTCTAACTCAAATACCAGTACTGTGGCGAGGGCCCAAGAAACTGCAAGAGATCGAGGAAAAAAATTCTCATGCATCCACTCCCCAGAGTTTGGGATTCACAGTTTCAGGTGAAATTCAAACAAGGGAAGCAAAGTTGGGGATCTCACACTATTTTCCTTGTGAGGCGGTGGTGTCAGCCACCCCAGAGGTCCAGGACTGTTCACTCACAATGACTCCAGAGCAGTGTCCTTTATCCAGGGATTGGGACAAAGCTGCACATTCTTGCTTTGAGGTCTTTCTAGGGGTGGAGGAGGGACTTGGTTGACTCTCCTTGCTCTGTGCCCTGACATGAAGCCTGAGAACCCTCTCCCTCGCTTGAGGCACCATGTCATTCAACATCCCCTCTTTTGTTTGTTTATTATGCAAACTATAGGCGTAGCATCTCAATTATAAACCCAGACAGGGGCTTTCCCCTCCCCACACCCGCATCCCTGTCGCCTAATAAATTGCCCTGGGTGAGCTGGCACCCGCCCTGTGGAACACATCCGCCCTGTGGAACACATCCGCACATGTCCTCTAGCTCCCCAGGTGGCAGCCCGGGCAATGTCCAGAGCCCTTGGTGGGTCAGCTGATGCATGGTCCTTGGGCCATTCTTCCAGCTGAAGGGCAGATAACAAAGAGGAGGAAGGGAGGGGACCCGGGAAAGAGTGGAAACCTAGCAAAAAAAAAAAGAAGGGGAGAGGAACACAAGCATCAGTAGCGCCAGCTTCAAGTCATAAACCTTTGAGTCATAAAGAATAGCTGATGAGTGGACCAAGCACTGTTTAAGTCAGAGTATTCCAGTACCTGTCCCAGCTTGATTTAAAACTTTGACACATTTCTCAGCATCTGCCTGTGGCTTTCGGGGGTGCTGCCCTCCTGGACTTGGCGGTTAGGCGGTCCCATCTCCCTTTCTCCTCACTCAGAGGGTTCTCGCCCTGGACATGTCTCCCTACTTTCTACTGCTTTTCTTCTCTCTCTCTTATTGGCATTGGTTAAACCTCTGGGATGATTTGGCTTTGAAACCACAGAAAGCTTGCTGCTGCTGCTGCTGCTAAGTCACTTCAGTCGTGTCCGACTCTGTGCGACCCCATGGACGGCAGCCCACTAGGCTCCTCTGTCCCTGGGATTCTCCAGGCAAGAACACTGGAGTGGGTTGCCATTTCCTTCTCCAATGCATGAAAGTGAAAAGTGAAAAGGGAAGTCGCTCAGTCGTGTCCGACTCTTTGCAACCCCATGGACTGCAGCCTACCAGGCTCCTCCGTCCATGAAATTTTCCAGGCAAGAGTACTGGAGTGGGGTACCATTGCCTTCTCCATAGAAAGCTTACTGCATGCTAACTCTCGCTTAAGAGAGAGGACTTTTATCAGGGAGGGGGACAGGAGAGGTAAGGACAGTCAGTGCCCCTCACTGTTTTGGGGAAACATTATGTGGAGGAGGGGGTGTTATTAGGATGGATCTGGGGTGTTGGCACTGGGGGAGATAGGCCTATAAGACATTATTCTATATCTAAGCAAAGATTCGGACAAGACTGAAGCTACTTACAACGTATGCGTGCAACCTAATCTACTCATCTCTCTTCACCTTAAAGGTACCATCTCTGTGTACAGGAAACAGAACTGAAACCTCGATGGTGAATACATTTGTTCACAATACTAGCATAAATAGCTATAACAACAACAAAGCTAAAAATTCCAAGAGCAGCTTTCAATGGAGTAAAGAGTGGTAGGGATCTTTTAGGATAAGCTGTGAGGGCTTTTTCAAATAAAAGTCCTGATCCTAAATTAGCCCATACTCCCCCTCCCTGATTCTTCTGAAGTGAGACTGATAGGTTTTATGTGCCTCTGTCACTTAAGGAACTGTATCCCCAGAGAGAACAGTCCCTGGTCAGCATCCCTTCTGAGATACAGAACATATAGAATGTATCAAATGGTAGAGTGGAATGTGGGCCCATGTTAGGAACATTGCACTTCATGTTGTTGTTAATTGCTAAGTCAAGTCTGACTCTTTAGGACCCCATGGACAGTAGGCCTGCCAGGCTTCCCTGTCCGTGGGATTTCCCAGGCAAGAATACTAGAGTGGGTTGCATTTCCCATCAGGCTTCTCTCTCCATGGGATTTCCCAGGCAAGAATACTGGAGTGGATTGCCATTTCCTTCTCCAGGGGATCTTCCTGACCTAGGATCAAATCTGGATCTCTTTCGTCTCTTGCACAGGCAGGCAGACTCTTTATCACTGAGTCAGCTGGGAAGCCAGAACTTCAAGTAGAAGGTCTATAAATCAGTATTTGTACACTGAAGGGACAAACTATTTCATTCTGATATGAACTCTGCTGGGAGGGATTGGGGGCAAGAGGAGAAGGGGACAACAGAGGATGAGATGGCTGCATGGCATCACTGACTCGATGGACGTGAGTCTGAGTGAACTCCGGGAGTTGGTGATGGACAGGGAGGCCTGGCGTGCTGCGATTCATGGGGTCGCAAAGGTCAGACACGACTGAGCGACTGATCTGATCTGATTAAAATACAGGTAGATGTTTTTGTGATGAATAAAATACAAATTTGTTTCAAAGTATACTAAATTTATAGCAGCATTTTTGGGAGGGGTACACTTCAGTCAATAGGAAATAAAAGGAAAGATAAAATTCTGCAGGCATTTACAAAAGCTTTTTCCTTCAATAAAGAATGTAAAACTGAAAGTTTAGGAACCAAGACTGACGAGTGCGTGCCTAGATAATGGAAACTTCTGATAAAAGAAACACTGTCATTACTATTATTGGAACAGCTTTACCACTTAATAGAAACATCATAAGAAGGAGTTCAGGAAAAGATAAACAAGCGTAGGAAAATCCCATGGATGGAGGAGCCTGGTAGGCTGCAGTCCATGGGGTCGCACAGAGTCGGACATGACTGAAACGATTTAGCAGCAGCAGCAGTAGGACCCTGGTAGAGAAACTGAAACAATTCTGGAGATTGAAGAGTATCAAAGTAAAAGCAATTATTATCTTGGCAACTAAATGGTGGTAGGCTATCGTTTTATATAACTGGGTTTGGAGATGCTTAAATGCTTATCGAACTGGCAGATCTCTCTCGGGTCATTGTCTGCACTGTGAGGTTGACACTAAATAGCTTAAGTAAGACTGAGCCTCCTCCCTAAGTCATAAGCAGATATTGTTAGTAGTACAGGCATGCTCCTGACATGCATACACTAACAGCTGAAGGATAGTCAGGTAGCCTATTTTTTTAGCTCCAACCTCATTGCTTAGTTGGTAAAGAATCTGCCTGCAATGCAGGAGACCCTGGTTTGATTTCCGGGTTGGGAAGATCCCCTGGAGAAGGGATAGGCTACCCATTCCAGTTGGGCTTCCTTGTGGCTCAGCTGGTAAAGAATCTGCCTACAATGCAGGATACCTGGGTTCAATCCCTGGGTTAGGAAGATGCCCTGGAGAAGGGAAAGGCTACCCACTCCAGTATTCTGGCCTAGAGAATTCCAGGGACTATACGGTCCATAGCACGACTGAGCAACTTTCACTTTCACTTTTGCATGTCTGTTACCTTGTTAGTACTCAATTAAAGTCCATCCTTTTATAATACGACCACACTTCCTTAGTATGTTAGAGCTGTGACATAACACAAATGTTAATTCCTACATTTATAGAACATTTTACCTCATTCTATTAGTATTGGATTGTTTGATTGGTGAACTGCTGATCAACTTTAGGAGAAAGGAACATAATTAATCACTTTGTGTTCAGCACTGCCTGCAAGACCTCTCAGAAAGTACCCAGGACTAAGAAATGCTTTTCAAACTGGATGGCAGGCTCCTTAGTCTAGGGCTGGCAGACATTTAGGCGGAGGAGGAGTGACCCCTCCAATCTCACGTAAGGGGCTCATTCAGGCAGATGAACAAAGTACCTGTGGTAGCACCAACTGGGTAGTTCTTGCCTTTGTGTGTGTGGAGTGGGGCGGGGAGGTCACGGGTGGCGATGCATTATGGTGAGTGAAACAGTGGGAAGCAGAGGAGAGCTGTCTACTGTTTCTAGAACAAAGTAGCTAAATGCATCCAGCAGGCAGTCAGGGAAGAAGGAGCCAGCAAAATCGAGATGGTACCCATGGTCCAACGTGGTGAGATAGTAATCATCCAACCAGTGAGAGTAGCCTGGTCTTTGGCCAATGCAGCCTGACTTCTTCCCTTGGTTTCCTAGCATCTTTCTGCGACATCTTATCTCCTGATATTCCCTTTGAAGACTTTCTGTGGCACTGACTTTAACCCAATCTTATCTTTATAAAAATATTAACTGGATCTTGAGCTAGAAACATCATTCCTCTGGAGCAAGCAGTACACACCCAGAGGAGACGATTATACTTATACACCAGGAAAGAACTTTTTTAATAATGTGTGTTTATTCTGGAGACTTCTCCACCAAAGTTTTTGCAAATGTTCTACACAGACACTTGACTGTGTTGAAACAGGACTAAAGTTGTTTGTCAGCTTGGATAATTCAGTAGAATAACCTGCAAAACTATATTAGTGAAAAAGGAGCTATGATGACTGTGAAATTAAATCCAAATCAGAAGAGACTGTGAGCCTGGACTTCCCACTTCCTGGTGGGTTTTGCAGTATTTTGTGAGCACAAGCTTGTGGACATGAGATAGCCCTGGAGACGAGTAAAGGAGACCACCATTAGAACAGGTAAGCAGCAGAATGGAGACTGATCTGGCTCTGGAAGTGGTTCTCAAGTTGTTTTCTTTGCAGTCGCATTGCCAGATAAAATGCAGGATGCTCAGTGGCACTGGAATTTCAGATATATATCAAGTAATATCTTAGTACACAAAAATATATCACATCATATCCCATGTGATATTTGGGATATACTTAAAAAACAAAACCCTCACTGTTTATCAGAAATCCAAATTTCACTGAGTGCTGGTTATTTTTATTTGCTAAATCTAGCAACTTTATTTCACACTGTGGTCTAAATGGATTTTCAATGTTAAGTTAAAAAAAAAAAGGGCAGATGAAAGAAGGGTAATTGGCTTTATTCAGAAGGCAAAGAGCTTAAAGTGGTTTGAGCATGATACACTGAAAAGGTGACTGCTAGATAAATGGCATATAGACTGAGCAGCAGTATTTATATATTTCCAGAGAGATTCTGACCTTGTCACAAAATTTTCTAGTTCTGAGCACTTAGTTTCAACGCCCAGCTAGTGGTGTCTCCCTGAATGAGTGAAGTTCTGCTGGCACAGAACTATTAGTTGTGACAGCGGACCCAGGGCCAGGATTTCTGTTTGCCATGGCTCTTTTGGAAAGGAAGATTTGACCTGGCTTCCTAAAACTTAAACAGTTGCTACTTCAGCTACATTTTCCTGAAGAGTATAGCCAAAGCATCGGGAAGCTCCAATGAAACCATTAGCATCCACACCTCTGTGGATTCCCCTACCCTGGCTAAATGAGCTGACCACACGTGAGTGGCAGTGACTCTCTATCCACTCAGTCTTGTGGCTTGACAGGAAGTAGGATGAGTGGCCTCCTTTGGTCCATTTCCTTAAGCACATATCGTTATATTGGCTCATCTGAATCAATCAGATGATTAGAGAAGTCCAGAAAGCTAACCCAGAAAAAAAGTGTTTGGTTCACTCCTATTACGCTCCCCTAGTGGTACTGCTGCTGCTAAGTCGCTTCAGCAACTGAGCACTAACTAAAGAGACCATCTTTTCTCTCAGGCTTTCCTTAATGGCATGATATCACAGAAGTCACATGAGCTCAGGTCCCAGCATCTTTTTTTGACCACCCACCACTGCATGTCATTCTCTTCCCACACAGCTGATGAGCTATTAAGCCCAACACATCTGACCTCTGCAGGGCATCTCCCATTGCCCTTGCCACCACCCTCACTCAGGGCATCATTACTTCTCATTAGGACCACTGACCATTAACTAGTCTCCTAGTACCTGATCTCTCTGCTGTTAAGTCATCTTATTTAAACTGATCAAACAAGCCAACTTGAGGCTGCTGACTAATTTTTTCTCAAACACGCCTTTGATTGTGAGTTTGGCCATTGAAAATCCACCAGAGGTTTCCTATCTCACACCAGGTCTGCCTACAAGAGAGGAAGAAGGTGGGGGCTGGCAGGTGAGCCCAGTGGGTGATGCTAATTAGCTGCCCTGTAGCTCTTGAGAGAATTCCTGTTTGTCAGAACTGGCAAGAAAGGAGGCAGGTTTCCTGAGCCCTGAACCCACTTCCATATGATGAGAATGAAGAAAGTTAGAGAAATTGTGTCCAGTTCATCTCCTTTCAAAGGAAACAAAACCATGAAAATGGACTGAATTCTGAACAAACAAATCAGAAGACTTCAAGAAGACTTGTATAGAGCTGAACTATACAACTAGAGGAAATGAACAAAAGACCTTTTCTAGTGGAAGAAATCTGTGTACATTCTAGGGTAAACACTCAGCAAGAAGATAATTCGGAAAATGGTTAAAAAGGGAGTTAAGGAAGTAAAAGATACAAAAGCTTATAGAAGCAGACTCTGCCAAATCGCCCTTTGTCTTAACATTTCCTAGGTTCTTAAGACTAATTGGTTCAGACTTTTTCTGAAAGGTTGCAGTAGAATTTAATCTTCATGTTAGGGATTTGGGGACTCTTTAGTAAGCGACTCTGATGACACAGAATTACATGTATTATGTGTGCGACCTGGACCATAGCTCCCTTTGGATTTACCTGGGTTCTTACACTCATTTCCCCGAGGATTACGGATTAAAACTGAATGGCTTCTCAGTGGGGAAACGTTTTATCTTCTGGGTCTTGACGCTGTTATTTGTGGCCTGATTGATGATGCCTAAAATCAGAGTCCAGCCCCCAAGGAATGCACAGCTTTTCCCGTGAGTCTGGCTATGTGAGAATTCGCCACAGCAGCTATGAAAACCATCTTCTATGATAACTTCCATTGGATCAGTGACTTAACTCCAGAAGGAGCCCCACAAAACAGTATTTCTTGAGTCCGTGCAGTCTTGCAAAGGCATCACCTGCATGGATTATTTTCGTTGTCAAATCTCCAACTGGGCATTTTATGAAGCCATGATTTAAAACAAAAGCAAAAACTAAACTTCTTATTTTTAGATCACTCAATCAATCAATCTGGTCTTTTATGACTCACAATACTACTGAGTACCATTTACTTAGTCCATGTACAGTCTTACTTTGTTTTCAAAATAAAAAACCCAACAAATTCCTATTTTCTCTTCATTTTTTCTGCCCCAAGGGATATAGAGCATCTGAAAATGAGGATCAGACTAATTCTTGCAAATAAAGCCTCTCTATGCCACAGTGAAAACATTTCTAGTAATGCTGCCACACTGGACTCAAATCTCCATTTTTTATTTCTTAGAGGTCACATCTAAAATAGAAACTCTGTCATTAAGGCTTTTCTTAAATAAGTAAAGCAGCACAGTTTTTAGAGCTGCTTCTCTATAAAGAAATTTACTAATATGAATATTAGATGGCTTTCCAAAATTCTAATGGGTGGCCAAGCCCGTATTATTTCCCAGATGAAACTCTTCTTCTCAGAGCTCTAATCTGTATCTAGATTTGTCCCAGATCCACTCCAGTTTTTTGTATCATCAGGTGCCAGAAAGGAAAATCTAAGAGGGTTTAAAAAAAAAATCTTTTACCACCAACAGCAATTTGGTGCCATTTTTACTGTACCTATCATGAAAACAAATGAGACAAGTCCCTGAAATTGATTTTACGCTTAAAATACATAGACTGATGGTCAGGATATTATTGCTAATCAGGAAAGGGAGTGGAAAGGAACACAGGAACCTCAAAGGAAAGGAAAGGACACAGAATCTTTTGTCTTTTGTCCTGAGATGGAAATAAACCCTCTCCCATCATGATAAGCCTCCTTTTGATCTTCCTCTTGGAATAAGGAGAGGTAAACAACTGGATGTTTTAAATTTGCTTTTACAAATTCAAAGTGAAGTCTACAACGAACTAATTGTTGACGGGCATTATTTCAGTCAGAGAGCCAACTACAGAAGTGACCTTCTTGTTATTCTATCTACTTTCCTAAGGATGCCCCCAAACCCCCACGGCAGTCAGGAAATGGACTTGGAGATTAGAGGGCTGTTTTTCCTGATGGTGACCCTGCAGTTATGACTGATGGATGGAAGCGTCTAATTTATTGTCATAACGTTAGGGGAACTCATACTCCTCTTAGCATTGTAGCAGAGGTCACAGGTATAGGAAATGAGATTTAGAATTTTCTGTGAAGTGTATTACTAGTCCAGAAATAGTGCACAGCCATTTATCTTTATCTTCATCATGTTATGGGTCAGGAGGAAATGTGACGTGTAGAACTTGGAAATTTGGGGGCTTTACTTCTAGATACTTCAAGGTTAGAACCTAGTAATACTGTTCATTTTTAAATTTTGATGTGTTTGTTTCTCACAGATCAACTACATCTGATGAGACTGTTTTCAGAATGTTTATATTTTAATATCTAAGAACTAGAAAGAAAAGCAGTGGAATGTAACTTTTTTTTTTTTTTTGCTTTGAAGTTTGGATATACAGGGATTTAAATCTTGGCTCTGTTGTTGAATTACTTAAGAGAACTTGGGCAAATTACTTAATCCTCCAGACTTGAGTGTTTTTATAAAATGGGGAAATAATCACCATCTTGTAGGGGCTTATTGCTTTTAAATTTAAGGTCTAATATGTGTAAAATATCTTGGAATATTGCCTGGCTTTTAGTAGAGATGCAATAATAAACAGTTCTTTTTACTAATAAAAACCACAACTGGTCAGGTGTCAGGGCACCTAGGCTTCAGTTCACACTTGGGTTCTAGAAATTGCTTATGGCTTTGGTCAAATCTTAACCTATGGAACTTCAGTTGCCCTCTCTGAAAAATGAAAGAGGTGGTCTAAATCAGTATTTTGTTAAAAGCCTATTGTTATTATTGCCTTTCATCAAATTCCCCAAGACATTAAGAACATGGAAGAACATTTCATGATTTAGATCACTTAAGCACTAAAATTCTGTGATTTATGCAATAAAGCTGATTTCAAGCTTATTTAGCACAAAATTTTAATTTTTGCAACTGTTATTAGGCCATGCCATGCTAGACAGGACTATTGATATATTAAAAATTCTTCATAGATTAAAAGATACGATAGATGCATTTCTACATGTTCCTTAATATTTGAAGAGCCAGTAGTTCTCAGATGATGATTCAAGCAGTCTCTGCTAAGTCATGTCAGTCGTGTCCGACTCTGTGTGACCCCATAGACGGCAGCCCACCAGGCTCCCCAGTCCCTGGGATTCTCCAGGTAAGAACACTGGAGTGGGTTGCCATTTCCTTCTCCAATGCATGAAAGTGAAAATGAAAGTGAAGTCGCTCAGTCGTGTCCTACTCCTAGCGACCCCATGGACTGCAGCCTTCCAGGCTCCTCCGTCCATGGGATTTTCCAGGCAAGAGTACTGGAGTGGGGTGCCATTACCTTCTCCGTCAAGCACAGTAGAATTAAAACACAGTCATTATCGCTGGGAAGAAAAGTTATTGAACAGTCTTTCACTGTTAGAAATTGAGAGAAGTATTATGACTTGAGAGTTAGTAAGATGTAATGGGCATGTGCTATTGATCCCAGAAGACCACTTTGAAAGTATGTTTCTATACCTTATTGCAGACTACCTATTTTGCAGACATCTAATGCTAGAGGAAACAATCATTTAGAACGTCTGAATGACCTCTGTTCATCACAACAGAATGATCATCTGTCCATTTCCAAGGCAATCCATTCAATATCACAGTAATCCAAGTCTATGCCCTGACCAGTAATACTGAAAAAGCTGAAAAAATAATGAAGTCTACTGGTATTAGCTACTGACGCAATCTTTCACAAACAACTCAAGAGGAGTGGGACCCACAGAGACCACTTTGTGCCTGAGGGCTCCTGCAGCTCTGAAATTCTGTGACTTACAAAATACAACTCACTTAACACTTACTGAGTACTAATTTTACTGTTATTTACTGGTTATTAGAACACGCCATCAGATGACTACTACTGTGGGCAAGAATCCCTTAGAAGAAATGGAGTAGCCACCATAGTCAACAAAAGAGTCAGAAATGCAGTACGTGGATGCAATCTCAAAAATGACAGAATGATCTCTCTTTATTCCAAGGCAAACCATTCAATATCACGGTAATCCAAGTCTATGCCCTGACCAGTAATGCTGAAGAAGCTGAAGTTGAACACTTCTATGAAGACCTACAAGATCTTCTAGAACTAACACCCAAAAAAGATGTCCTTTTCATTATAGGGGACTGGAATGCAAAACTAGGAAGTCAAGAAACACCTGGAGTAATAGGCAAATTTGGCCTTAGAGTACAGAATGAAGCAGGGCAAAGGCTAACAGAGTTTTGCCAAGAGAACACACTGGTCATAGCAAACACCCTCTTCCAACAACGCAAGAGAAGACTCTACACATGGACATCACCAGATGGTCAATACTGAAATCAGATTGATTATATTCTTTGCAGCCAAAGATGGAGAAGCTCTATACAGTCAGCAAAAACAAGACCAGGAGCTGACTGTGGCTCAGATCATTAACTCCTTATTGCCAAATTCAGACTTAAATTGAAGAAATTAGGGAAAACGACTAGACTATTCAGCTATGACCTAAATCAAATCCCTTACGATTATATAGTGGAAGTGACAAATAGATTCAAGGGATTAGATTTGATAGACAAAGTACTTGAAGAACTACGGATGGAGGTTTGTGACACTGTACAGGAGACAGTACAATGACCAAGGAGATCAGACCAAGGAGACAGATCAAGACCATCCTCAAGAAAAAGAAACGCAAAAAGGCAAAATGGTTGTCTGAGGAGGCCTTACAGATAGCTGTGGAAAGAAGAGATGTGAAAGGCAAAGGAGAAAAGGAAAGATATATCCATTTGAATGCAGAGTTCCAAAGAATAGCAAGGAGAGATAAGAAAGCCTTCCTCAGTGATCAATGCAAATAAATAGAGGAAAACAACAGAATGGGAAAGACTAGAGATCTCTTCAAGAAAATTAGAGATACCATGGGAACATTTCATGAAAAGATGGGCTCAATAAAGGACAGAAATGGTATGTACCTAACAGAAGCAGAAGATATTAAGAAGAGATGGCAAGAATACACAGAGGAACTATACAAAAAAGATCTTCACGACCCAGATAATCATGATGGTGTGATCACTCACCTAGAGTCAGACATCCTGGAATATGAAATCAAGTGGGCCTTAGGAAGCATCACTATGAACAAAGCTAGTGGAGATGATGGAATTCCAGTTGAGCTATTTCAAATCCTAAGAGATGATGCTGTGAAAGTGCTGCACTCAATATGCCAGCAAATTTGGAAAACTCAGCAGTGGCCACAGGACTGGAAAAGGTCAGTGTTCATTCCAATCAAAAAGAAAGGCAATGCCAAAGAATGATCAAATTACTGCACAATGGCACTCATCTCACATATTAGCAAAGTAATTCTCAAAATTCTCCAAGCCAGGCTTCAACACTATATGAATGATGAACTTCCAGATGTTCAAGCAGGATTTAGAAAAGGCAGAGGAATCAGAGATCAAATTGCCAACATCTGCTGAATCAACAAAAAAGCAAGAGAGTTCTAGAAAAACATCTACTTCTGCTTTATTGAGTATGCCAAAGCCTTTGACTGTGTGGATCACAACAGTCTTCAAGAAAATTCTTCAAGAGGTGGAATACCAGACCACCTTACCTGCCTCCTGAGAAATCTGTATGCAGGTCAAGAAGCAACAGTTAGAACTAGGCATGGAACAACAGACTGGTTCCAAATAGGAAAAGGAGTACGTCAAGGCTGTATATTGTCACCCTGCTTATTTAAACTTCTATGCAGAGTACATCATGAGAAATGCTGGCTGGAGGAAGCACAAGCTGGAATCAAGATTGCCGGGAGAAATATCAATAATCTCAGATATGCAGATGACACCACCCTTCTGGCAGAAAGTGAATAACAAAAGAGTCTATTGATGAAAGTGAAAGACGAGAGTGAAAAACCTGACTTAAAACTCAACATTCAAAAAAGTGAGATCAAGGCATCCTGTCCCATCACTTCATGGCAAGTAGAAGGAGGAAAAAGTGGAAACAGTGACAGACTTTATTTTTGGGGGCTCCAAGATCACTGCAGATGGTGATTGCGGCCATGAAATTAAAAGACGCTTGCTCCTTGGAAGAAAAGTTACGACCAACCTAGACAGCATATTAAAAAGCAGAGTTATTGCTTTGCCAACAAAGGTCCATCTTAGTGAAAGCTATGGTATTTCCAGTATTCATGTATGGATGTGAGAGTTGGACTATAAAGAAAGCTGAGCACCGAAGAACTGATGCTTTTGAACTATGGTGTTGGAGAAGACTCTTGAGAGTCCCTTGGACTGAAAGGATGTCCAACCAGTCCATCCTAAAGGAGATCAGTCCTGAGTGTGCATTGGAAGGACTGTGTTGAAGCTGAAACTCCAATACTTTGACCACCTGATGCAGAAAGCTGACTCATTTGAAAAGACCCTGATGCTGGAAAGATTGAAGGTAGGAGGAGAAGGGGATGACAGAGGTTGAGACAGTTGGATGGCATCATCGACTCAGTGGACATGAGTTTGAGTAAACTCTGGGAGTTGGTGGTGGACAGGGAGGCCTGGCGTGTTGTAGTCTATGGGGTTGCAAAGAGTTGGACACGACTGAGCAACTGAACTGGACTGATGGGTAGCCATCTCAGAAGCTGCTGAAACAGAGGAAGAAAATTACTACTCTTATCAAAGATTTAGAAATCCTGCATGGTACAGGACGAAAAAGTGAATACCCTATTCTCACTAGTTACAACTGAGGATGAAAGCAAGAAAGGAAGAAATAAGAAGTTGCTATGAAATTATCATCTCTCCCAACACGGTGTCAAGTGTTTCTATAAAGGACTAAGTGAAATTTACCACTCTAATAACAGAAAGTGAAGAGGATCTAAAAAGCCTTTTGATGAAGGTGCAAGAGGAGAGTTAAAAAAGCTAACTTAAAACTCAATATTCAAAAAACAAAGATCATGGCGTCTGGTCCCATCACATCATGGCAAATAGGTAGGGAAAAAATAGAAACAGTGACAGACTTTATTTTCTTGGGCTCCAAAATCACTGCAGACAGTAAGCACAACCATGAAATTGAAAGACGATTGCTTCTTGGAAGAAAAGCTGTGACAAACGTAGGGAGTGTATTAAAAAACAGAGATCCATATGAGGGCTGGACCATAAAGAAGGCTGAGCGCCTAAGAATTGATGCTTTTGAACTGTGGTGTTGGAGAAGACTCTTGAGAGTCCCTTGGACTGCAAGGAGATCCAACCAGTCCATCTTAAAGGAAATCAGCCCTGAATATTCACTGGAAGGACTGATGCTGAAGCTGAAACTCCAATACTTTGGCCACCTGATGCAAAGAGCTGACTCATTGGAAAAGACCCTGATGCTGGGAAAGATTGAAGGCAGGAAGAGAAGGGGACAACAGAGGATGAGATAGTTGGATGGGATCTCTGACTCAATGAACATGAGTTTGAGCAAACTACAGGACATAGTGAAGGGCAGGGAAGCTTGGCATGGTACAGTCAGTGGGGTTGCAAAGAGTCGGACACAAGTTAGCCACTGAACAACAAGAACAAAGTGAAATTTTCCAGAATGGTATTATTTATGTCATTTAGGCTGAACTGATCTAGGCTTATTCTTATCCTCAATTCATATTTTTTAAAGTTTCTAATAGATATATGTCTGTGGGGACTGCGCATTCACCGAGCGTTCCTAGGTGCTCCATTTCCTCTTCAAACATTGTTCACATACAGGAGAAATAGACGTTTTTTGTAACGTCTAACATGAAACATCTAACTAAATCCTTCCAAAAGGCACTGCTAATGATGACTTTAAGGCTCAAATTCCTTGAGGGAAGTCAGTGTTTCTAGAGAAGCTGATGCTCCAGAGGAGGACCTTTTGTGGAGGAGAGAAAGGAAGAAATTTGGGTCCAAAGCAAATTCTGAATGAATCCTAGTGCTACAGCTACAGGAAAGGCTGCCCTTGGGAGCAGGTTTATGTCCATCATAGAGCAGAGCTCAGGATTAGCTTACAGGCTCAGGAGTTAGTATAAAACCAGTACATCTATACGCAATCACCCCATAAAAAAGCTGATCCTAATTAACATCAACCCAACAAGAACAATAATTATGCTTCGTCTATATGGCTCCATGCTTTTGAGAAAAAATGTATTTTTTATAGACATCATTTGGGGGTGCTATTTTTATATCTAATTTATAGAGTCTGAGGAGTTAAAGATGTAATTATTTATTTTAAGAGTTAAGTTCCTAGACTTGTAAGATGCTCACGCAAATATTTCAGTAATACACTTGCAGCTTCATTAACAGAGAGCTCAACAGGGTGTGGCTAGCAGCTTTTCAAACCTAAATCCCTGCTTTAGAAAATATGTGAATTAGAGAAACTAAAGGAAGGAAATCAATAGTTACTTAGTATCAAGTATGTTCCACACACAAAGGGCTGGGGTTTTAACACTTAGGAGTGCAATTATTCCTCACATAGAATAATTTCCTGTGAGATAAGTAGTATTTTAGTATTATTGTTATACTAGGATTAAATGAGGCCATTTGTATAAGGAATTTATATCTGGGCTTGCAAAATAGCAATTCCTCAATAAATGTCAACCATTATTATAATTCTCTTTGACAGATGATACAATTTAGACTCAGTTTATTTTATAGACTTCCCCAACTCACATAGTCAGCAAGTGACAAAACGGATTTGAACCTGCCTTACTTCAGTTGGTTAGGAATAGATACTATTTTGAACAAACTTCTGATTTTATATATATATATATATATATATATATATATATTTGTGCAAAAATCAGAAAATGGAAATTCTATGTTTTGGTTGCTTAACTGATCTAATAGGAGTTTCCTAATCCTCTATGAAAAGGAACACAGGAATCAGCTCCCAGAATCTTTCAGAGACTGCAAGATTCAAATAAATCCCAGATTTAGCAACCCCTAGATAACTCTCTTTCTGAGTTCCCTGTCTCTTGTTAAATTCTGCTACTTCTCCAGCATTGTCAAATTGATATTGCTACTTCTTTATTTCAGACCCTCATCATCAGGTCATCCCAAAATTATCAGTCTGTATAAAATATTTCCTTTTTTCCCTCTGTTGAGAGGTCATTGAGACTGCATTTCTTCCCAGCACAGTTAGGATGATTGTTTTGAAATGTTTTGAACTCTGAGTAAACTCACGTATTTGAAAAACTGACATATTTTTGAAAGGTGCTTTCTGAAATTGTCTTGACTATCTCAAAGTGAATAAAGATTTGAATCCTCTTTTTAAAGGTCCCCATAGATTGAGTCCAAACTTTCAGTTATAAAATAAATAAGCCACAGGGATGTAATACAGCTTAGGAAATAGTCAATAATATTGGAATAACTTTGTACAGTGACAGATGGTAACTAGACTTATAGTGGTGAGCATTTTATAATGTTTAAAAATATTGAATCACTATGTCATACACCTGAAACAAATGTAATATTATAAGTCAACTGTACTTCAATTAAAAATATAATTTTAACATTACAAAAAAAAAGGTCCTCATCAGAGGTTTGGCTTCTTGCAAACCAGTAGGGGAACCTCTTTCTGAATACACTCCACTCCCTCAGAGCTCATGTAGGATGGGAATTGAAGCGTTTCACGTGGTCTCTTTTCAGACCAGCCTGATGACTTAACTTTTGGTGCTTCTAAAGAAACCAAACAACATTACACTTTCTTCTCTTTTTTTTAGCTACTGGATTGAGGATAGAACTATTTAGTGTATTGAATTTGAAGTACATATGAGACTAGAGATCTGGAACGATTTAAGAATTAAAATGCATTTTGAGAACCCATATTGTATCGATTTATTTGGTCTCTGTCTCCATCAAATGTTAAACCATAAATAAAGTCCACTTTTCCTAATTTAAACATGGCCGACAGATGTTTAAGTGCTTATCTTCAACTTTTAACCATCTGCCCACACTCTCACTTCTCTCGTTTTATAAACACACATTAAAAAATCAACATATGTTCAAAATAATTATAGACTCACAAGAAGTTGCAAAAATAGTTACAAACATCATTCAGCTTTCCCAACCTGCATAATCAAAACCAGGAAAGGGACTGGCATAATACAATTAATTAGACTACAGACTTTAGTCAAATTTCTTCTGCATGCCCTCATTAAAAAGAAAAGTCTTTGTGTGTAATTCTCTGACCCTTCCTTACCTGCAGATAAAGATGCCTAAAGCCATCACCACCATCAAGATACACTACTGTTCTGTCACCACGAGGGAATTCTCTCCTGCTGCTCCCTTAAAGCCACACCTTCCTTCCTCTTTCCTACCCACTGCAAGCACTTATCTGTTCTCCGGTTTTATAATTTTGTCTTCAACAATGTTACAGACACAGAGTCCTACAGTTTGTATTGCTTCTTCATTATGAGTAGAGGATAAACTTCCCCACTTTTTAGACATGAATCTGTAAAACTCAAACTTCTCAGCACCTTATGTCCTTAAATTGTATTTCTACTTTTCTGCTTTGTTTTTCTGGATACAGAATTCCTTACTATATTTCGTAAAAAGTCAAATATATTACAATCAGGTTAGGACCTGGTTTGGTTTTATTGCTTCTGAAGCAAGAGTTTAATTGTTTTTCATTTTTTCTCCATTTCCTCTAGGGGAAAAAAATGGAATAAGTTTTAAATTGCCAAGAGAAGGATAACAATTGTCTACACATAAGCACTTTCTTTGTTATAGAAAAGACAGCAAGGGAGGAAGAATAACTAATGCTTCCTTCCTCTCCCACCTCCAATTCCATGTCCTAATCCTAGGAATCTATGAAGATGTCATGTTACTTGGCAAGGGAGAATTAAACTACAGATAGAAGTTAAGTTTACTAATATGTTGACCTTCAAATGGGAACATTACTCTGAATTATCCAGGTGGGTCCAGTGTAATCACAAGGATCCTTACAAGTGGACAAGGGAGACAGGAAGTTGGAAGTAAGAAGTACAAGAAGAATTTGCTGGCTGTTGCTGACTTTGAAGATGAAGGAAGGAACCATGAGCTAAGGAAAGTGGGACAATCTCTAGAAGATAGAAACGTCAAGGTTTCTTCCCTTGAGCCTCTAGAAGGAAGGCAGCCCTGCCAACACCTGGAATGGAGCCCAGTGAGACCCTTTTGGACTTGTGCCTTCCAGAACTGTAAGGTGATAGATCTGTGTTTTTGAAAGCTTGTGGTAATTTTTTAATACAAATAATAAACTGATTTTGTTTTGAGTCACAGAAATAAGAAGTCATACTAATACAATAGTCAACCTTAAAACAATTGAAGGAGGCATTTTATACAAATATTTCTCCATGATCTTTAAGAACAGAATAAAGTTTTGCCCATTTAGACTGATGGTGAGTTAGTATATAGAGTTTTACCCATTATTGTATAATAATCTAATTATTATTATACTATTGTGTAATAATCTATAGTGGAATACAGTCTGCAAAAACACTGATCACTATGCCATTCACCTGAAAAAATACAACACTGTAAATCACTATACTTCAATAAAAACTCTATTTCCTGCAAAAATGAATTCTTACTTGAACCATCAACATAATCAACATTTCTACTGTATTAGTGCATCTTTGTTGTATATGTACATATATGTGCATGTGTGCTCAGTCACTCAGTTGTGTCTGACTCTTTGTGAACCCACGGACGATAGCCTGCCAGGCTCCTCTGTCCATGGGATTATCCCAACAAGAATACTGGGGTGGGTTGCCGCCTTCTGTTCCAGGGGATCGTCCCAACCCAGGGATCGAACAAGAGTCTCCAGGAATGCAGACGGATTCTTTACCACCGAGCCACCTGCGAAGCCACGTGCACATATATACATACCTAAAGAAATGAACAAATATTTACACATAACATGCATACATGTATTTTTGTGTTATTTTTGTTTTTAAATTAGGTAGAACAACTTTCCAAAGTGAAACAGCAGCCTTTGACCCCAATTTGCAGAACACAAGTATGTATATTAGAGACATTAATAGAATCAGGAAAAGCATTAAATAGTACTTTAAGCAAAATACAAAAAATGGGAAAGATTACTGCCTTAGCATATTAGTGCATATCAGAAATAAAACATTTTGAAACTTCAAAAATAAACAAAAATAGAGAAAAACAATATATAATCAATTTCTATGTACCAAGCACTCAGCTTTAAACAATCAATCAATTCATTGTCTACTTCTTTGGTCCAAATCCCACTCACTCCATCCCACCCAACCTGAGTGGCTAACTGTGAAGCAAACCCCTGACATCATATCATATCATCCATAAATATTTCAGAGTGTATCTCTAAAGGCTAAATTTAAGTTTTAAAAGACTTAACAATAAGCACACTAAGAATTTAATGATAGTCTCTAACCATCAGTTCAGTTCAGTTGCTCAGTCGTGTCCGACTCTTTGCAACCCCACGAATTGCAGCACACCAGGCCTCCCTGTCCATCAACAACTCCCAGAGTTCACTCAAACTCATGTCCATCGAGTCGGTGATGCCATCCAGCCATCTCATCCTCTGTAGTCCCCTTCTCCTCCTGCCCTCAATCTTTCCCAGCATCAGGGTCTTTTCAAATGAGTCAGTTCTTCGCATCAATTGGCCAAAGTATTGGAGTTTCAGCTTCAACATTAGTCCTTCCAATGAACACCCAGGACTGATCTCCTTTAGAATGGACTGGTTGGACCTCCTTGCAGTCCAACGGACTCTCAAGAGTCTTCTCCAACACCATAGTTCAAAAGCATCAATTCTTCAGCACTCAGCTTTCTTCACAGTCCAGCTCTCACATCCATACATGACCACTGGAAAAACCATAGCCTTGACTAGACGGATCTCTGTTGGTAAAGTAATGTCTCTGCTTTTTAATATGCTATCTAGGCTGGTCATAACTTTCCTTCCAAGGAGTAAGTGTCTTTTAATTTCATGGCTGCAACCACCATCTGCAGTGATTCTGGAGCCCCAAAAATAAAGTCTGACACTGTTTCCACTGTTTCCCCATCTATTTGCCATGAAGTGATGGGACCGGATGCCATGATCTTCGTTTTCTGAATGTTGAGCTTTAAGCCAACTTTTTCACTCTCATCTTTCACTTTCATCAAGAGGCTTTTTTAAGTTCCTCTTCACTTTCTGCCAGAAGGGTGGTGTCATCTGCATATCTGAGGTTATTGATATTTCTCCCGGCAATCTTGATTCCAGCTTGTGCTTCTTCCAGCCCAGCGTTTCTCATGATGTCTCTAACCATAATACCTATTAAATGTTCAAATCCTTAACTCTCCCACAATTTTAAAAATTTTATTTCTTCTAGTTGAGTATCAGAGTGGAACAAAGCATTTTTATGTGACAATGATATATTAGCGATTAAGTCGACTGACTCTGAGGGTTTTGAGTTTAAATTTTGTTTTAGACACAAATTTTGTGGGATACTTGGGTTGCATGAAAATTCGAAATATATTTCCCACCTTTCCTGTTATTCTCTGAAAGTTTTTTAATAAGAGGAGCTAGCTCTTCGATGATATGCCATTAAACCTTCTATGTGTCATCCGTTTACTCTGAGGAATAACAGTCTTCACAGTCTTTATCATTGTTGTTGTTTAGTCACTAAGTTGTGTCCAACTCTTTGTGACCCCATGGACTGTAGCCCACAGGCTCCTCTGTTCATGGGATTTTCCAGGCAAGAGTACTGGAGTGGGTTGCCATTTCCTTCTCCAGGGGATCTTCCTGACCCAGGGATTGAACCCGTGTCTCTTGTAGTGCAGGTGGATTCTTTACCACTGAGCCACCTGGGAAGCCATAAAGAACTAAAATGCACACTTAAAGTATTTAAATATAGCTGCTCTCAGCATAATGAGTATACTGCTTATAGAAATTAATAAGTGCAATAGCCTCCAACCACCCTTCCCTCAAATTCCTGCCTGAGAGTTGTGGTAACGCACTTGAGGTTTAGAGGCTTATTGGAATATAAATTACAAAGCAATCACTCTTTCAAATGGAATTTGAAGGAAATAATACAGAGTGATAGCAGGGGCTGCAAATCAAATTGTGGTGGTCTAGGGCAAACGTGCCAATGTTCCCGTCCATTTTGCTATTTTATACTCCAGATGCTGTTCCCATCGTTACTGTGACCAGGAGAAATTCTGGTTCTTGGACTGAGAATCACGTAAAAACCACGTGCTGTTTCTGGACAGAATGGAAAATGCAGAATCACAGTGGAACTACTCCAATTTAATATCTGTAGGATAGATTTACAGCAGTGAAATTAACTTATTCCTTCTGTAATTTCCTCCCTAGTATTTGCTGGAAATTTGAGTTTGTCAAACACACACACACCCACACTTCCCACACACTTAAAACTAAGATTTCAGATGATAGAAAACATTTAAGATGATAACATATATTTGATTCTTACTTATTTCAGTGGATATAAAACATCTCAAGTAAATTAAAATAACTATGTTTCAGTAAAATGGTTCTAAGTCATTTGGATATCCATACAGAAAAAAATTTTTATCTCAATCCTGATCTTACAGCAATTAAAAAAAATAATTTCCATGAATTGCAGGTCTAAGTGTGAAAAGTAAACAATACAGCTTTAAGACAAAAAAACAGAACTTCTTTCTGACCTGGAAGTAGGCAGGCTTCATAGATAATGCAAAAAAGAAAAAAAAACACACAGAAAACCCATTAATGATGAAAGAAAAATGATAGATATATTATGTTAAAATTAAGATCTCTTTATCAGGAGACAGTATTAAGAGAATGAAAGAAAAAAAAAAAGAATGAGGGAAAAATTTTCACTATATATACATTTAATAATGGTTTTTATATCACAAATATATGAAGAACTCCTAAAAATCAGTAAGGAAAAAACAATCCTCTGTCTGTCATGAGAATGGTCAAAATGAGACAGATGGGAAATATCAAATGTTAGATGTGCCACAAGTGAGAGTCTCAAAAACTGTAGGAAGATAAGTTGGTACAGTTTGGAAAACAGTTGGTAGTATTAATTAGCTGTGATACAGCAATTCTACCAAATATACACCAAATGGAAATGTGCACACTTGTTCACCAAAACACAAGCACTAGAACATTTATAGCAGCAGTATCTGTAACAGCTCCAAACTGGAAACCATCCAAATGCACATCAAGAGTAGAATAGATAACAAAGTATAGTTCAGCTCGCCTTTGAACAACATGTTAGTGGTACCCTTCATACAGTCAAAAATTCACATGTAACTTAGAGTCAGCTCTGCATATCCCGGGTTCATCATCGGAGGATTCAACCAACCTAGGACAGTGAAGTAGTGTAATATTTACTGCTGACAAAACTACTGCACAGTTCAGACCCAAGTTGTTCAAGGGTCAACTGTACATCGACAGAACAGAATGCCACAGAGCAGTGAGAACAGCTATGCCCAGCAATAGTGGATGTATCTCAGGAGCATAGTTCTGAGTGAGGCAAACGAGACACAAAACAGTGCAGACTGTGTGAGTATGTTGTGTGTGTGTGTTAGTCACTTAGTTGTGTCTGACTCTTTGCAACCCCATGGGTTGTAGCCCGCCAGGCTCCTCTGTCCATGGAATTCTCTAGGCAAGAATATTGGAGTCGGGTTGCCATTCCGTTCTCCAGGGGATCTTCCTGACCCAGGGATGGAACCGGGTCTCCCGCATTAGAGGCAGATTCTTTATCATCTGAGTCACCAGGGAAGCCTGTGACTATATTATGAGGAAGGAAACAAAGCTCTGCTGTTAGAAACCAGGAACCTTGGGGATGTGTGGTGCTATGACCTGAAGGGGTACGTGAGGTGTCTCCTGCAAAGCTGGCAATGTTTTGATTCTCAATGTGGCTTCTGGGTAAATAGATGTGTTAAGTTACCAACCTCTACAATTACATATTTCTGTGTATATATTATCCTTTAATAAAAAGTTAAAAGGCAATTACTTTGCATGCGGGCTTAGTGTGCCTATTTGGTTTGATTCTCTTTTCATGAACATGTCCTTGGCTTTGTGATGCTGGATTTACTGTGGATTGCTGGATATCAGTGGCAGCCCCAGACGTAAACGTTGAGTTTGCAGTGGATTTTCATATAGATGGTTAGTAATCCGGGTTCTTATCAAATGCAGATTGTGTTTGCAAACATTCCTCTACCTCTTAAGGTCACGTTTCAAGGTATCCACTAATGGGTATCTTTTTTCTGAAGCTGACCAAGTGTCTGCAGCCCAAACTCATTGTTCTTTGCTCTGTGCTCCCACTGTTCTTCGTTTGTACTTGTGTTACAGCACTTACTCTGTTACTTAGGGAGCTGTACTTAGTTGTTTGTGTATCTAAGCTTGTCCACTGGATTGTTAGCCTCCCTGAGGAGAAGTACCTTTTCTGAGTCACACAGCACAGTGACCAGATACGAAATAAACGCTAGATTGTCTTCAGGATTCCAGATCTGCAGTCTTCTGAAGCCACATATTGCTTCAGTAAACCTTGCTGGCTCAACCTTTAGCCACACCTAAATCCCTTCTTAGGCTTCCCAGGTGGCTCGGTGGCAAAGAATCCACCTGCCAATTCAGGAGACACAGGTTTGATCCCTGGGTCAAGAAGAGCCCTGGAGAAAGAAATGGTAACCCTCCCCAGGATTCTTGCCTGGGAAATCTCACGGACAGATGGGCCTATGCTTTTTCATGGGGTCGCAAAAGCACTGGACACGACCAGTGACTAAACAACAACAACAACAAACCCCCTCCCAGCACTTGCACTGCTATCAGCTTGTTCTAGGCCAGCATCATCTCTTGCCTGGGTAGCACCAGTAGCTTCCTAGTTTCCTTCCTTCTACTTTTGTCCCCTTTGAGTCTATTAGTTTAGTGGTCAGAGTGACTCTTAGAATTAAAGTCAACTAACATCACCAGACCGCCTGATCTGCCTCTTGAGAAATCTGTATGCAGGTCAGGAAGCAACAGTTAGAACTGGACATGGAACAACAGACTGGTTGCAAATAGGAAAAGGAGTTCGTCAAGGCTGTATATTGTCACCCTGCTTATTTAACTTATATGCAGAGTACATCATGAGAAACGCTGGACTGGAAGAAACACAAGCTGGAATCAAGATTGCCAGGAGAAATATCAATAACCTCAGATATGCAGATGATACCACCCTTGTGGCAGAAAGTGAAGACGAACTCAAAAGCCTCTTGATGAAAGTGAAAGTGGAGAGTGAAAAGGTTGGCTTAAAGCTCAACATTCAGAAAACGAAGATCATGGCATCCGGTCCCACCACTTCATGGGAAATAGATGGGGAAACAGTGGAAACAGTGTCAGACTTTAATTTTTTGGGCTCCAAAATCACTACAGATGGTGACTGCAGCCATGAAATTAAAAGACGCTTACTCCTTGGAAGGAAAGTTATGACCAACCTAGATAGCATATTCAAAAGCAGAGACATTACTTTACCAACAAAGGTCCATCTAATCAAGGCTATGGTTTTTCCTGTGGTCATGTATGGATGTGAGAGTTGGATGGTGAAGAAGGCTGAGTGCCGAAGAATTGATGGTTTTGAACTGTGGCGTTGGAGAAGACTCTTGAGAGTCCCTTGGACTGAAAGGAGATCCAGCCAGTCCATTCTGAAGGAGATCAGCCCTGGGATTTCTTTGGAAGGAATGATGCTAAAGCTGAAACTCCAATACTTTGGCCACCTCATGCAAAGAATTGATTAATTGGAAAAGACCCTGATGCTGGGAGGGATTGGGGGCAGGAGGAGAAGGGGATGACAGAGGATGAGATGGCTGGATAGCATCACTGGCTCGATGGACGTGAGTCTGGGTGAACTCCAGGAGTTGGTGATGGACAGGGAGGCCTGGCGTGCTGTGATTCATGGGGTCGCAAAGAGTTGGACACGACTGAGCGACTGATCTGATCTGATCTGAACATCACTCCTCTGAAAATCCTCCATTGGTTTTCTATCCTAGAGTAAAAACCAAAGTCCTTTCAATGTTCTATCAGGTCCTTCCTTCTGTTACCTCTCTGACCTTTTTTCCTATATCTTTTCCTTTGCCACTCTCATTCACATACGGCCTCCTTGATGCTTCTTAAGAAAGAACCTTGGGGACCTGCCTGGTGGTCAAATGGCTAAGACTCTGTGCTCCCAATGCAGGGGGCCCAGGTTCAATCCCTAGTCAGGGAAATAGATTCCACATGCTACAAGTAGGTCCTAGCCCAGCCAAATATATATACACATACACACACACACACACACACACACACACACACACATATATATATATATATAGTCCATTCTAAAGGAGATCAGCCCTGGGATTTCTTTGGAAGGAATGATGCTAAAGCTGAAACTCCAGTACTTTGGCCACCTCATGCAAAGAGTTGACTCATTGAAAAAGACTCTGATGCTGGGAGGGATTGGGGGCAGGAGGAGAAGGGGATGACAGAGGATGAGATGGCTGGATGGCATCACTGACTCGATGGACGTGAGTCTGAGTGAACTCCGGGAGTTGGTGATGGACAGGGAGACTGGCGTGCTGCGATTCATGGGGTCGCAAAGAGTCAGACACGACTGAGCGACAGATCTGATCTGATCTGATATATAAAAGAAAGACCTTTGGGGGAAAAAGGGACCTGAAGCTTGTTCTCACTTAAAGGACTTTGCACTTACTATTTTCTCCGCTTAGAAAGCCCTTTCTCCCAAGAACCATAAGGCTGCTACTCCTCCCTTCAAGTTTTGACTTAAATGTCACCTTCTCAGAGGGCCCTTCTCTGACTACGTTGTTTCAAATGACACTCACATTCTCCTTATTCCCACCAGCTCTATATTCTTTCTTTTCTGTTTTATACCACCCCACAGTACCTATTATTAATACCTACCAACATAATAATATATACATAATATATAATTTACTTATTCTCTGTGATTTGTCTCTCACCAGTAGAATGTAAGCTCCATGACAGCAGAAATTCTGTTACAGTCATTGATGTGTACCCAGAGCCTAAGGGCATTTGGCACATAATAGGTGCTCAATAAATATTTGTTGAATGAGAGAGAGTCTCTTTAACCTCTCTGTTTTTCTCACTAAAATAAACACAAATTGCTTTCAGGCAGGGATCATGTCAAATTCATCTTTCAGAGTTTAATATGGTCTCTGGCAAAGGGTAAGTGGCCATTAATATTGAAGTGAACTGTTGAAGAAAAACACACTCTATGA
Organism: Bos grunniens; assembly: GCF_055505025.1. NCBI lineage: Eukaryota > Metazoa > Chordata > Mammalia > Artiodactyla > Bovidae > Bos > Bos grunniens. The sequence continues at coordinate 25,489,097 of NC_141191.1, read as the reverse complement.
GTCTCTGAATACTGCATTCCAAGATGGACATTCCAAGAAGGGCTGGATACATGATACAGAGGAGAAACAGAGAAGGCCTCAGTTAACCAACAAATACATCGATATTAAATTTTATATTACACAAAAATGTAGACAGAATTTGAGAAATAAACAGAGGCTAGGGAGATTCTGGATTCTTACTATCATGAGAGTAGGGAGTGAGGATTTTAATCATAATTACCTGGGAATATTTGAGGGGTTCAACACTGCTACCTCTTTGGGAGAGCCTCTCGCATTTATGGAATATTTATTATGTGCCAGACTTCTGGATGAGATTTCCAGTGGCTGCCCACTGGTGTTTTCTTGGCCCGCACCCCTTGAGCTCCAGCCTGAATAACTGTATTTCTCTATGTGGTGACACTTTCTTATAGAAGAAGTAAAATCATACTAAAAGTTAATATTTTTCTCTTGCTCCCTTTCCTCCTCCTCCTTCTCCTTAATGGAAAAGTATTCGTAAAAACAAAATAGTTGCTTTGGGAGTTTAAGTTGCTATATAGAATCCAGGATAATTATTTTAAGGAGGTCCATACAATAGAGGCAGATTTAAATGACTAAACCAGCTTTTAAAGCAGCTCCATTGGCAGTAAAATTTTTACTAAAGGGAAAGTAATGATAAACATGAAATTTAGACTAGTAGTTACTACTGGGAGGTGGGAGGAACTTTCCAAGGCATTGGAGACAGCTTCTTAAGCTAGATGGTGAGTACATGTTATTACTTTTCAATATATTTCTATGAGACACATATTTTTATGAAATATTAAAAAAACTAATTGCTTCTCTGGACCAAGACTTTTCTCAAACAACCACTTAAAGACCCTATATTAGAATTAAAGTAAGTCACTTCAGTAGCATTAAAATTTTCCAGGGTAAAATAACTGTAAGCATTTCAGCCCTCCCTGTGGAAAGCTTTTATGTAAGAGTCTTTCAACAATAGAATCTAAAATAGCCTTTTCCTGTGAAGGTTGTATACAGATTTCTTTTGTTTGTTTGTTTATAAGTCATTTGTTTTAAACTCTAAATAATCTTCTCTTAGTGCCAATATTTAGAATTCCAGCAAAGGGGAAAAGCCTATTTAATAACTCAAAGAACTCTAGTGATGACACACAGCCCCTAACCACTATTTAACTATAATTAAATAAAAAGGCATTCAGATCCAAATTAGGAACACAAGTAGCATGGAGACAAAAGAAGGAACTCCTAGAGTTTGCTTCTGCATAAGCTCCAGGCTTTAGCAGGTCAGGAGAGACGCATCTGGCCTGAGATAGGTGTCTTACGAGAGTTTGGAGCAACAGAAATATGATATAGCCACTTTTGTTATTTAAAAATTTCTAGTAGCCACTTTGAAAAAGGAAACACGTGAAATTAATCTTAATACTACATATAGTTTATTTTACCCAGTATATCCAAAACATCATTTCAACAAGTGATCAATATAGAGATTATTAATGAGATGTTTACATTCTTTTTCTCACAATGAGTCTTAAATCTGAAGTGTATTTTATATTTCAAAGAGTGGACCCATTTGTGGAACCTACTGCTTTGCAACTGTAGATGATATAGCCATCTTTAACAAAAAGACGACATTCATAATACAAAATTATATATGACAGTGAACGTTAATTTAGAATTAAAAAGGCATCACAAGGAATTACTGGAGATTTGAAGATTCAGTGCCACCCCCATCCCCACTCCACCCTTTTGACCTCTCTCTTGGCAATTCACCAGAAATACTTAACACAGAATTGTTTCCTGACTCCAACTTGGCTTCCCCTCCCCAACCTGAACAGGACACCTCCTGGCACTCACAGGGGCTCCACCTACGTCAGGGTCTCTGAAGTGTTTAAGTTTTGTTAGTGTTACAGGTGAAGCCTTGATCCCTAGCACCTGAAAATGTTGGAGATAAGGTCTTTAAAGAGGTGACTGAGTTAAAACGAGGCCATCAGGCGTGGGCCCTAATCCAGTATGACTGGTGTCCTTAGAAGAAGAGGAAGAGACATGGAGAGAACAGGCCAGAGCAAACTAATACAATCAGCTTCTTGGGAAACTTCCTCTGCTTATGGACTCTGCTCTTTCCTGCCTTATCCCCTCGCTCACCAGCAACCTCCTCCTCTCGGTCTGCTCTGATCCAACCCAGTGTGAGCTTTCTCTCTTCAAGTCTTCCTAGTGGAGAGACCTCCTGGGCTCAGAGTGCATTTATACTGACTGACTTCCATCATTTAACTAAGGAACTCCAGCTTCCATGGGACCACTCCCATGTTAGTCCCATGTAGTGTTACTTTGACTTTTCAACGTATCTTTCTTCCCTTATGAGGAGGGACAAGATTTCAAGACTATCAGGGACAGTGTCATATCAAATAGGAATATCACAAATATTTCTTTCTGGGGGGATGTGCTTGTGGGATCTCAGTTCATTGTCCAGGGATTGAATCCGGGCCATGGCAACGAAAGCACCAAATCCTAACCATCAGACCACCAGAGAACTCCCTCAAACACTTCTTCAGCTATCTTTTTTTAAATTAGGAGGGAGGAGGCCCATCCAATGCTGTGGATGATAAAACAAAAACAAGGTGTGGGGGACTCTTTAAAAATGTTATTTTCAAAGTTAAAAGAGAACAGAATTCACCATACTTGCTGATAGTTTAGTGCTACATCTGCATCACGGCCGTTATGGCTGAAATCCCCTAATCTCTCCCATTGCTTCCTACTAATGCAGTGGGTCAGAGGCATTTATCTTTGTTTCTGCTGCAGCAACCCAATCCTGGAGGTTGCCTTCTGTTTTTCCACTGCTTACAACAGTAACGGAAGTTCACAAGAATATCTTCCAAAAAACTTTGGCCAGAACCAAAGGAAATGAGTACATTCAAGGGTGAAAGGATGATTCAACCTCTTTCAGTGCTTAATTCTTGGTTTGGTATTCCTTCTGAAATTTCTGAAAAGAATGCCAACAAGTTGTAATTACCATGGTGCTCCCTGGGAGATGGAAATCTGCCAGGAGTCATTGGATTTCAACCAGAAATTAATTTTAAATAAGTGTTCGAAGGAAATGAGTATCTTTTGGGGTTATTTATAGGGAATATCTGTGGTCCTTTCCCAAGTTCACAAGCATGCTTGATACAGAGTTTCATAGAACTATGCTTATCTGCACTTTTTTGGGTGCAGGCTTGAATGGGTACTAAATATAGTAATTCATTAAAAGGTTGATAAAAGAGAGTGGCAAGTATGTAGTCCCAGAATAAGTGTACCTCCAAATCTGCATTTGCTCCTCACAGAGAAATGTACGCTTATTCTCCTAGTAAGAAAATATATCTGGGTTCAAAATATTTATCAAATGTCATATTTTTCCAGTAAACCAAGGTCCTCTAGGGGAGACATCCATCACCATCCTCAGGAAAGTGAGAGGCCTGCTTTTGCAATCAGAACGGCTTTCCAAGGCTGTCGTGCCAATCGCCTTGTGGAATGATTCAACCTCAGCTTCGGAAACTTCCCTGGGAGCTGAGTGGGCGGCCATGAATCATCTCTCACCCTTTACACATGTCACTACCGATCACCTTGGAATATTATGTGAAAATAACACTTCGCATTTTTGTAAAGAATGCTTTTCCTAAAGGAGGAAAATTATCTCAGTAACTTTTATGTTGAAATGACATTTTACATACGTTATGCTAAATAAAATATATTATTAAAGTTAAAACAAAACAAAAAGAATGCTTTCCCTGATGACGTTAGACAGTCCCAGAGTAAAAGCAGGCCCTGGTGTGCAGTGTACCCTGAACTGAATACATTCCAAAAATGTGTGCAAATGCTTCTCTGATTCTGAGTCAAATACCTGATCTGGAGGGCTGTCTGTCACAGTCAAAGCCTGACGGTCTGGCAAAAGCACAAGGATTTCTTTTGGGAATTAAAAGAAAACAACAACGAATTTTAGCCCTTTTATAGTCAATTTGAAGGAGCATTGTGATCTTCAATTATCTGGTTTTGTTATAGATGAGAAAATAGACCCAAGAAAACCTCTCTTAAAAAAAAATGCTATGTATACACTGAGAAAAACATTGAGAGTAGTTTTCTAGCTATTTCTCATTTATTTGGCCACAGCTGATGCCATAGTGTCCTACCACGTGGGAAGGAATGGCAGGAGCCTTGAAACCTTTGGGAGCTAATGCCACTTTATACTGCCAGTTTGCTGTGCACTTTTCAAGTTGCCTAGACTCCCCGGGATACCTGTTGAAGCTGACTGATAGAGTTTGCAGCATTCGGCGATGGCAGTCATTCTGTTGCAAGATCAAAAGCAGATGAATCATCTCATCAGAATATTCTTACAAACAGTGACAGCTGCAATGGCATTTCTGACCCTTCACATATAAAGAGCTCCTGTCAATGGTGAGCCATCAGGCTAAAGGGATTGTGAATGCAGCTTGTTGAAACCAAGTCAACATACGATAACTACTGAAACCATGCCCCACGAAGAATAGTTGATTGAAAGGAGGATAGCTAATTTGTAGAAAAGACGATTCAGAGAAAATCTAGTAGTTTCTCTGTGTAACTGAAGGACTTCTGGGAAGGAGAATGAAATATGTTTTTGCTTGTGTGATATCAAAGTGTAGAATATGGCCACAGCAGAAGCCACATGGAAACAGATTCCAGACCAACTCAGGAGTCTCCTTAAAGATGCCCCAATACCGAATAACATGCTCTTCCCTGGAGGTGTCCAAGTGGACATTTGATGGTCATGGGGCAGAAACACTGTGATTTTACTACAGAAGTACTCCTCTTTTCCTAGATTTCAAGGAACATCTAAAAATAAGCAAGGGGATCATTACAGAAATTTAGGCTGTAGCTTTTTATTTTGCCACTTAAGGATATTTTAATTGATATTTTTTACTATAACCATTTAACAGAACAAAGGATAAAGCTAAGAAGAATAGGAAGGAAATACTGTAAGAATAAAGGATAGTTCTGGAGTAGTACTAAATAAATTCAGCACTATGAAAGATGTACCATCTATGTAACTTGAAAGTGAAAGTGAAAGTGAAGTCGCTCAGTCATGTCCGACTCTTTGCGACCCCATGGACTGTAGCCTACTAGGCTCCTCCCTCCGTGGGATTCTCCAGGCAAGAGTACTGGAGTGGGCTGCCATTTCCTTCTCCAGGGGATCTTCCCAACCCAGGGATCAAACCCGGATCTCCCGCATTCCAGGTAGATGCTTTAACCTCTGAGCCACCAGGGAACTCCAACTTGAAACATACAACAACCAATACTGTACATTCTACATTCACACACACACAGACACATATACATACACATACACACAGATGTGGGTGTAAAAAGAAATTAGAAATGTGCATATATTGGAGTGGATGGGAAGAGAGACTAGGATAGTGTGCATGCATGCTAAGTTGCTTCAGCTGGGTCCAGCTCTGTGCAACCCTATGGGCTGTTGCCTGCCAAGACTCCTCTGTCCATGGGATTCCACTGGGACTAGATGGGACATCTAGTTTAAAAATGACAACAATCTGATCTACACTATTTTACTTCTTTATATAAAAAATGACAACACAAATGTGATAAAATGCCCACACTTTTCAATTCTGGATGCAGGAAGCAAGAATGTTTGTTATCTTTTTAGTTTGTGCTTTTCTATGTTAAAATAACCACCCTCTTCTACCAAATAAAACAGAACAAAACATCAAGCTTTACTACATTGTCTGTATTTTTCTCATTTCAACAGGCACTAACATAAATTAAACTGTCTATCAGCACCGATCCACAGGCCACTATCTGGGAGACAGGAGTCTTCCTTTATCAATTGTATCTCACTGCCCACTGTGGGACAGGTACTGTGTTTGTGCTTTCTTCTAGCCTGTGATTCTGTGGTTCTATGATTCTCATTTTCAGTAGATACTCCTTGTACAGTTGCTTTCTGATCTTACATTGCCTCTGAAACCAGGAAAAAAACTCCAATTATGTCAACATAGTTTATTAATAGAAGCTATTGTATGCTGATTAGACTCTCTAATTGGTAGCTATTTAAGCTCTTGATTTATTTTAAAAAGAAGGAGGGAGACTGAAGAAAAAAGCTTTTTTAAAAAAAAAGAATGAAGGAATCTCCAGGAAGCTAGTGGTTTAGTTGTTCAGTCATGTCTGACTCTTTGCAGCCCCCGGGACTGTAGCCCGCCAGAGGCCTCTGTCCAACAGATTCTCTAGGTGAGACTACTGGAGTGGGTTGCCATGCCCTCCTCCAGGGGGTCTGCCCAACCCAGGGATCGAACCTGTGTCTCTTATGTCTCCTGCATTGGCAGGTGGGTTCTTTACCACTAGCACCAGCTGGGAAGCCCATAAAAATAATACTAATTATATAACATGTAATATCAATTATATAAAATAATATAATAATCATGTTACATTAATAAATTTTAGAAAGTGTTGGCAAAGGGAAAAAGCAAAAAATGTTCACTCCTCAAATTAATGCTAGTGATTCTTGATTTCATGGTGATGGTGTTTGCTTTGAACTGGGACTGTTTACAAAGGCAGCACAGAGATGGTGGACCTGGTTTTAGATGTTTAACAACTCAGATAAAGCTGCACCTCCTTGGCATGACATTGAGATCATGAAGTTCAATCAATATCTACAACTAATAGCAATTTACATTTTATTATGAAGTTTCACTATAAACACATCCCTAACCACCGATGTCCAGACATGACTTCTTTTTATGTCACCAAACTCACTGACTAGTAAACTTCTCTTCATTCCTTAGAATACCACTGAAACATAACTTCCCCTGGGAAGCTTTTCTTTCTACTCTGCTAGTCCTCGCTTGCTGCTCCCTTTGTGTTCTCATTGTTTTTTTTTTTTTTTTAATACACTTTTATTAAATAGTTCCTACTTTATTTTAAAGTATTCTTGTTATATTAAAATAGTTCTTATTTTATGTTAAAATTATATTTTATGTAAGTCTTCCACACAGGACAGTGAGGAGAGGATGTCATTTCCATGGCTTATGAATGATGACATAGAGATAGGCGAAATGAGTAAAATCACAGACCAGGTGAGTTTAAGACCCTGAGCTTGAAACTAGGTCTTCTGTCTCTAACTCGTGTTCTTTCTACTCTGCATGATAGGATGCATGATAGGATGCCCAATTTCACTAAATACTACAAGCATCATCATTGTTCTTTAAAATGACAGTAATGAAATAATTTAAGAAAAGTAACAATGACTCTTAACAGTCTACATTTACTGTGTGTTTATAATATGCCCACAACGTTCTAAGATATTTAGATGTATTAATTCATTTAATCCTCATAATGATACTATAAGTACTACTATTATCTTTAGTGTACAGGTAAGGAAATTGAGATGCTGAAAGATGAGATAATTTGCTTGAAGTCACCCAGCTAAAGAGGGGCAGAGTAGAAATCCATACCCAGGTGGTCTGGATTTGTCATCTATATTCTTAATGGAAGTAGACTTAACTACTGGTCTTTTCTCTTCTCAATGGAACTTTGACCATGAACAATGTCTACAAGATAAGTTTCAATTTTGATACTATACGTACTATGGAACCAAGATTTATCTTTAGTTTTACATCTATAGCCTCAACTCTAATTACACAGCACAAAAGAGAGTGGGGGTCAATTCAGATGATTGACTACATTGAATTTCATATGGACAGTTATTATGAAACAAGTAGGCTTTTTATTTTTGGAATTTCCCCCCTCCTCCTCTACAGATAATAAAGGAAACTGGGAATTGAGAGAGAAAAGGAAAAAACCAAACGATTTCTGATTTGTTTGGGACTCCATTCAAGGTTGAAGGTATCATTCAGAGTTGTGTTTCAGAGTGTTCAAAACAACTGTTCTCTTTTGACGTAACTTTGAGATGAAAAAATAAAATTGTAAAATATGTTGTGACAAGCTACTTTGTGAAAGACTTTTTACATGTAGAACAATGAAGAATGGAACACTTTCATTACAGTTTACATTGTAAACACTATCTGAGTATAAAACCTAAATAACAACAAACTAAAAGCATATGTAAGAAAAAATCTTCATAAATATTTTGTGCCCTTTGATAATAATCAATCAAAAATTCACTTTATTAAGAAAGCAAATTTAAGAAGGCAATATTGAACAACTATCAGAATCATAAAATATAGCTGAGAATGTATCCAAGAAGAAAAACTTCTCATTTCTAACACACTAAAATATAATTCATAATCACTATTATAGTTATTTAAATGCTATTGCAGTTTACTAATTAAGAAGAAAAACAATTCATGCCTCTGAGATTTTTGGAGTCACTAAAATGCCTGATATATATTCTGGACATTCTCATCTACACCTTAGCAATACTGAATATACATCTCTCATTGTTTCCTTAAAATATATCTTGAATACTATATATACAGTTTTATTCCTGGACATTTGGGCCAAATGACCTGGTTCTTTCTCCTTCAGGCTTTCTTAAATTACTGTCTTTTTTTCTGTCCCTACATTTTCCTAATTTGCCTGTTTCCTGCACTTTTCCATCCTTTTCCTCTTTATTAATTAATTCACTTACTCATTCATTCATGCTACATCTATTTCACTTCCTACACCACGGCTTCGTATTTACCAAAATTGAAACTTCCCCCTTTTAACATATTACATGTCCTCTCTTTGTCAGGGACACCTTGAGCTTTTAGAATCAGTCTCTCCTACAAAATGAACAGTGGGAAAGTAGGATCCCTCCTAGGTCTCTCCTGAACCCTCACTTCACTTACTTTATCCTGTCCTTCCCTAAGCTAACATCATTTGGCCTCCTAGTGTTTAGGTGATGCTCATATACACACTGTCCTAGGAAAAGTTACTGTGTTTTAGGTTTCAGGTTGTAAGGTACTAGAGGGTACTCAGAATGAAGTGTCAATAATGACCATGCTCACCTCTTTTAACGGAGAGGGCAATGGCACCCCACTCCAGTACTCTTGCTTGGAAAATCCCATGGATGGAGGAGCCTGTTAGGCTGCAGTCCATGGGGTTGCTGGGAGTCGGACACAACTGAGCGACTTCACTTTCACTTTTCACTTTCATGCATTGGAGAAGGAAATGGCAACCCACTCCAGTGTTCTTGCCTGGAGAATCCCAGGGACGGAGGAGCCTGGTGGGCTGCTGTCTAGGGGGCCGCACAGAGTCGGACATGACTGAAGTGACTTAGCATAGCATAGCATAGCACCTCTTTTAAAATTTTTATTGGGTGATTTTTTTTTTTTTAAACAATACCTGGGCTCTATTCAGCCAAGATAATGAGTTGGGAGTTTCACTCGGAAATTAGAAACAAGGAAGATAAGTAAGAGGTGATAAGAAGTGCCTAGTTTCCTTCTATTGGTTTTGGAATTATGCTGGGATGAGTATTTCTAACTTGGACAATTACCAAAGTGACATGAAGAATGAATTTTCTTTGAAAAGGTAGAAAGGGAACAAACCCGAAGCTGTGTATAATCCCCTCTAAACAACGAATCAGCTGTTTGCATGGCCTGATAGAGTGAACTGGTGGTATCCCATCTGTTTCTTTGGCTGGCTTTACTCTAAGAATATATTTCCTCTCCTTCTGTACTGAATTGTAAACACAGGCACCCTCTTTTAAAGGCCAGTGTTCCTCAGGGTTATGGACACTAGAGGAAATTCCTTTTAAAATAGCTTTGTGATAGAACTTCTGTCCTTTACACGAAATAAACCTTTTGGGAAACAAAACAGAATGGATGGGAAATAACATGATAAGAAAAGAGCTCTGTACTTTTGCATTAATTTCAAACCCAACCTCTTCACTAGGTGAGTTGTTAAAAGTTGGTGCTGACTCATTTCCCTCCCTCTGCTGTAACCCTGGGGGGAGACACCATTACACGTCTCGCACATACTCATAAGTGTTAGTAACTTCTTGGGTCTTTGATGTGCTTTGGGTCAACAGAGTCATTGCAGCACACCTATCATGGGAGTGACTTTGAAGAGAGTCTTGAGGCTTGTAGGGGCAAAAACACTCAGGAGGAAAAGCTCCTGTTAAGAAACATATTGCTGTAAACCAGAAATATTTCTAAAGTCTTCATTCAGTCTAGCAAACTCCAAGGACAAATGGACCCATGAACTAATAAACTCTCCTGGGTGTGCTAACATACAGGGTCTGTGTGGGCTGAGGGGTTGGAAAACAGAGGGCCTGTGGGCTCTGCTGAACTCTGACAGCAGTAAATTTTGTCACAAAGTTCACTTACTTTCAGATATTTGAAGGTCAAGGTAATGAGAACCCCTTGCACAGACTAAGCTTAAATACACTATTACCCTCAGACTTTAAAGATCGCTTTAGTACTCTCTTGATTATTCATATGGGCAAAACTCAAATTCTAGATTAAAGAAAAAATTTTACATAAAAATAAATAAATAAATCACTGTAGATCTAGACAATTTCAGGGTAATATATGCACACACCTATATACTCACAGGTTTTAGAAGCAATAAAATATTTTATTAAGCTAAAGTCATGGCTATTTCATTTCATTATGAGTAGGATACTTTACAAATGAAATAAATCATCGGCAAATAAAATGCTGCATTTTAATGATCTTAAAGCATAACATCTTTTTAAATGGTCACTAGATATTTTGCCGATTTTGCCAATTACTTGTCACACGTTGGCTGGAAATTCTGAACCATTCTATTCATTTATTAACTCAGCCAGAGAACTGTTTTAAAATTTATGAGAATGCTTGTGGTCAAATTCCTCCATTGCTTTTACCTATGACTCAGTGGAGAGAATGCTTCTCAGTCGGTTAGTGGTCCAAGCACCTGTCTTGTATTTGGGACACTGTGACTGTGACACTAACTGGCTTGTTCCTTAGCACTTTCTCCATCACAGTGCTTGAACTGGGCCAGTCTTGTAATGGAGCACTTTGTGATCACATGCTAAAGTGAAACTCTGATAGCACAGATGGCATTACTGGGAGGTCACCCTAGGAAAATCGAGACAGCACTGCGAGTTTTACTTTTCTATAGGAAAACAGGGTTCATTTCAGCCTGCGATGTAGTCTAATACACATCATTTGCACCTCCAAGGATACCCAGTACATATTGTAAGGCAGGGCCCTGAAAGTGGGATCTCCCACCCCAGTGAGTGTGCAACTAAGGCTGAGTTGCTACAACTAGAGGCCTACATGCCACAACAGAGACCCAGCACAGCAACCCCACACACACAAATACTCACCTATGGACAAACAGAGGTAACCTTAAGAGATTTAAAAGACATATTATGCATTTGAAAAGAAACCTGACTGAAAATAATGCTAATCAGTCAATACCCATAAAGAAGAACAAGCTAAAGCTGATACTTATTCTACTCCTAATGTAAACTCTTGATATGTTGACAAATCAGATTTGGCAAAATGTCTTCTGCCACCTGCCTCTGCCATGAAATTTTCAAAAAGACTATACTAATATTCACATATTGATATTCATGATATTCATGATTTTTCAGAATGAAGCTTGACCTGGGGTACAAGTACACCTTGAGATGAAATAAAGTTATAATAATTACTATGATGCATCCACCCTATGTATCCAAAATATACTCCTTTGATTGCTTCCATGATGATTAATTATGTGATACTCAATCTAATGTTTAATTTGAAATGTTTGGAAGCCACAATTGAAAATTCTCACTTGATAGACTGACAATACACTAAAGACATATTAAGGAAACACTTGTTCTTCTTGCCTTGGTAAAAATGCTTAATATAATCCTTGAAAAATAATACAATGTCAAGTTAGATTACATTCCTTTGATAGTAAACACTTACAAAAAATTCATAGTAAATATTATTAAAATTTGAAGAAACAACTTTTATAACAAATTATGTAATGGAAAGGGCATGGTATGGTTAAATGAAAGCACAGATGTTTCTCATAGGTCTCAGCTTATATAGTATTTGCTAAATTTTATTTCAATGATGGAATATGAACGATTGCCTTCTCACTTGTATTATGAGTCACTAAAGGAAAGAAAAACCAATGAGGTGATATTCTTATAATAAATGACTCTTTCAATAAAAATAATATTTTTCAAAAAAGCTGTTAATTTAACCACAGAAAGTATTCTAGGCTAAGTTTACAGGGACAACATTGCAAAATTAATAGATGAGCTATTTTAAGAAGGAAGTAAAAACTAAAAGTGTACAAAATGCTATAGGATGATGTTGACATTCTAATGATTTTAATTTAAGAAACTAATAAAGCATAGTGAATTCTTTACAGTATTTGAAATGAGGTAGGGAGTGACCACAAAATTCACTTATTATTATACAGAGGTTCACTGGTTATTTTACAGGAAAGAAGTTGAACCTGAAGATAAGTTACTTATTTTTCTTTTTTTAGAAAAGCATATGTTTAAAATTTGTTAAAATTTCTATGATGGTAAGTTGCTATTACTATTACATGACCTGAACATACATTTAAAAAAATCCTATATGATTTGTTTCCTCAAGATAAAGGTGACATTTAAACAATGAGGGGGGAAGTAACTGCTTTTTAAAATAAACAAACAACGTGGATTATCTATAAAGCACTGTGAAAATATTTTGGAAATGAGTGCATTGTTATGTGAATTTTTTACTGAAAATTATGTGTTGTGTCTCCTATTAAAACTCCCATAAACAAAGTTAAAAGAAATTTAATACAGCTTTCTAACTAGCTTTTTTTTTTTCTAAATGAAGAGTTGCAATAATTTCAAGCATATGTGTTAAAAATATAAAAATGCAATTTCCTACTAGTTTTTAAGGGATCAACACAAAGATATTTATTAGTGAAGTTTCAGCAAAATCCTTTCTTTAGACTGAATTGGCAATTTTGTATCATGATATAGTTCAAAAGTTTCATAGTTTCATTTTGTCCAACTGGAGTTACCTATCCTTTGCCTGGTGGCCTTTAAATTCAAGTACTTAAATAAACTGACAGTTTGAATCAGGATGCAATACATCAAGATTTAAAAACCAAGTTGAAGTACAGTCTGTCACATTTCTTTTTCTAAAAATTATTAATGATAACATTTATAGAGAAAGCAAAAAAAATTGTTTAGCACTACTAAAATGTAAACCTCAACCTTAAAAAGACATTTTCCATGTTTGCTTTACGTAATATATTAGTATTATTATACATAGCATTACATGTAGATGATTTAAAGTAGTGGTTCTCAACTGGGGCAATTTTACCCGCAAGAGAACATTTGGAAGTGCAGTGGCACCCCACTCCAGTACTCTTGTCTGGAAAATCCCATGGGTGGAGGAGCCTGGTGGGCTGCAGTCCATGGGGTCGCTAAGAGTTGGACCCAACTGAGCGACTTCACTTTCACTTTTCACTTTCATGCGCTGGAGAAGGAAATGGAAACTCACTCCAGTGTTCTTGCCTGGAGAATCCCAGGGAGGGCGGAGCCTGGTGGGCTGCTGTCTCTGGGGTCGCACAGAGTCGGTCACGACTAAAGCGACTTAGCAGCAGCAGCAGCAGAGATGTTTTTGGCTGTCGTAACTGAGGAAGGTACTCTGACGTCTAGACTGTAGAGACAAGGGATGCTGCTAAACATTCTACAATGCACAGGACAATCCCGCATGGTAAGAATTACCTGGCCCAAAATGCCAATAGTGCAGAGCCTAAGGAATTCTGCTTTAGAGATATATAAATATGTATACATATATACATAGTATACTATGTATATACACATACAATGTATACATATATACATAGTATGCACTCAAGATATTTCACTTAGGTGTGTACTCAATTTAAAGTTCTAAACCACTGCAAGTTATGGTTTCTCAGAAGTTCAGTTATGCTGTTTGGTTCAAAGTGCAAAATATCTGGTATTTGTTTCAATATACCATCATATCTTGACTCAAAGTTCACCTAATTTTTACCCCTGTGAATTATAAATCATGATTGACAAAAGAAGGACTTCTTAGGAAGCAAGGCCACAGAGCTGTTTTTCTGTTGTTTTTCTTTTTCTTTTTTTTCTGTTGTTTTTCTAAAGTGCCAAAATGTTTAAAACAAAGTTAGATTTTCATAAGGTTCTATTACATTTGCATACAGAATGCAAGAAATTTAATCTCAAAGTAGTGGCACTATGATGAATTTCATAAAACTTATCCTCTGATTACCTTGGAGTTTCCAGGCAAAGAACTGAATTTAAAAACAGCTAAAGACTTTTGTTATCAGGATCTCTGTCTCTACTTTGGTCAGCCTTTAAAAGAAAATTGTGGAGATAAACACAATTGTTAGCAGTTATCACTTTTATTTTTCCTCCAGTAAAAGGGTATTAAATCTTACCCAAAAGTTGCAGATTTACAATTTTAGTTTTCAAGGTTAGTATATTAGTTTTCCTGTTTTTGGTACAGGGGGTGGAGATTAAAAATTGACCAGAGGTGTTAACAGTCACTTTCCAACTTTAAATTCCTCTTATCTGATAGTTTATCAAACTTCCGTTTCCTTTCTGCAACGCCCAGAGCTTCAGATCATTCTTGAATCATGGCTTCACAATAGAGATTTAGCAATTGAGTTATAAAATTAAAAAGGCAATGGAGTTTTGAATATAGGACCAGACAGATGGAGATAAAGACAGACCAACAGACAGACACACTCACACACAATGAAATGAAGCAAGATAGTTTTACAAGTATTTCCTTAAAACCTGGAGAAGCTGATGATGGAGGAACAATATCATAAAAACCTTCTATAAATAAACAAAAATTAATTGTGTAGTAGTCCTTATTTGGGGAGGGGAAGTGAGTGATTTTAGCTTCCATAGCTTTGAATGTCTGTAGGGCATAGTTCTGTATTCCTGTGAGAAGATGGAGGAAGGCAGAAGGAAACCAACTTAAGTTTATGTAATTTATATTGTCTGTATTGATTGATTTTCATGTTATTTTGTTTTAGTTGATGCTAAAGAATGTAAAGAACGCTAAAGAATAAGAAAATAAAGAGAATGTTAAGAGTCACTGATGGCTTTGATTTTTCTACTGAATTTTCCTAAAGCCTGTACATTCTCTGCTGTTCTTTTGTATTAAGCATTTTTTTTTCAATTCTGACTACATTTAAATAGTGTTTTAGTAATAAAAAGTATTCATTAAAGGAGAATTTCAAAGTTTACAGGACTGAAATATATTGACAATGGTTATAATATTTACTGGGAGCAAAAAACTTCAGAAGAAGAAATAAAATACACTGAGCCTATTAATAAGTTGTAAAATTGGAACATAAAGTGAACAGCAACAATGGATTTGATCTCCAATAGAGATCCATATTTCAAAATCATTTCTGAAAATTCATTTATCATGTTAAATCAGTTTTGGAAAAGCTCCTTCTCAGACATTTGGAAAGAAGGAAATTTCTGCTTTGATATCATAAGGCAGATGGTCCTACTTATTTGTTATTCGGTAACTAGTGGCTCAATAGAACCACTTTGAATTTTCCATCCTTTAGTGATTTGATAGTTAAACACGTATATTTTGACATTTTTTGGAAAAACTGTTTTATGCCTTCATTATCTTCAAAACGGAAGCTACATAAGGCATTTGTCATTCTTGCTGCTTTTAAATCTCTTTCTCTGAAGTTCTTCATATAAATCTTAAATAATATAGTAATCCAGGTCATTTCATCTGTAGGAGTGAAACAGAAATCCAAAATGAATAGTGTTTTAGTTTTCTCATTCTTCCAGACTGAAAACTCCTGAACAAATGATGGGGAGGGAGAGTAAAAGCCAAGAGAAGAATGACTGGTATCTCCTGCAGGGACCTTTTAAAGATGAGCATCGATCTATTTCTAAAAACCACTGGCATCCACTGCATTAGTTACCAACAAATACTAGTCATGCTTCCTCTGTCTACTAGATAAACACCAATATAATACCATATCATGCTTGGTAAGGGAAATGTCAATTTCTTTTTCCTATTTCCTTATCACTGAAACTGTTATAGTTTAATAGCTATAAAATAGAAATGAAAAGTCAGCTAGCACTGAAAAGAAAAGCAAGGAAAAAAAAAAAACAAAAGAAACCCCAAAGCAAGGAGTGGGGGACTTTAAAAAAATCTCCATGAGGTCCTGGCAGGTAAAACAATCCTATGTGTTGTAAATATTAGTGTTCTAGAATGAAAATTGAATACAACTCACACATTGTATGTTGGCAAACTGCAGCTGATCAAGCATGAGATTAAATAAATCATAACCAGGACTTTACTCAACATAGAAAAGTTGTTCCTACAAATGCTTGGCACCTTGCCTGATGGACAAGAAATAATCGGTGCCTTCAGCTTAAACTAACAGTGGTATAAATACATAAACACTCTAGGGAGAATTTAACTTAATATTTCAAAGGCTTCCATCTCTGTTTAACAGCTAGATAAATGGCATTCTTTTTATTTGGGTTGTATAAGATGACCAGCCAAGCTTGCAGAGTTGCCTCGATCTTGTCCGTATCCCTAATCCTCTCCTAGGATAAGTCAGGTCTGTTAAGACACAGTTAAACAGTACTCAGCTTTTCTCTGGAACGCTCAGTAACTGCTGTTTCTTCTCTTGAACTGTAAGTTCCGCAAGGGCAGGGGTTGTGATGGCTCTGTTTATTGATATGTCTCTAGCACCTAGGACAATGCTTGACATACACGAAAGAATGAATGAATTCGGGTTTGTTCATTTCCTAAGGCTGTTATTTTCTTTCTATCTTGCTTCATCTGAGGATTTGGTCTTGGTATTGCTTTTGGCACTCATTTTACCAACGAAGATTGATTTAGAAAATGTTCATTTTGATGTGATACTTTTATGTCATAAACTTAAGAGAAAGGTGAAATGGATGAAAAATGATGGCCTAGCTTTTTCTTTTTGAATTTTTAAAATATTTTTTTGATGTGGACCATTTTTAAAGACTTTATTGAATTTTTTACAATGTTTCTTCTGTTTTATGCTTTCTTTCTTTTTTTTTTTTTTAAAGCTCCCTGACCAAGGATTGAACACCGAACCTCTGCTTTGGAAGGTGAAATCTTAACCAATGGACTGCCAGGAAGTTTCAATTACCTGGTTTTAATGACAGGCTGCCTGGTATCATTGTCAGTGCTTGTGTTTTCTCAAGTAGCTTTCTCAGAATAGTTTCAAGAACTTCAAACATGCCTTTCATCCTCATGTTATCTCTGTGATACGTGAAGTATTTTTGATATCACCATATAACAGCTTGGGAGGCAGGCAGGTCTGAAAGGCAGAAGTCCAGAAATGTTTTCCATTTGACCAAATGTTTGTGTCTACTTCTGGACTTCACTCATTTTAGTTTGACCTGATCAAAATTTGCTTTACTCCAGGGTACTGGACTGGTTTTTATTTGCATAGCTATATTCTGTTTGCTATAATAGAGAATTTTAAAATGGCTTGTGATTTACTTTTGATTCTTTAAGTTTTGAGAAGAGATGTTTAATGTGGTGGGAGCTTAACTATAATTTATTTGTAATTTCACAATTAAAAGTAACATTTATTTATTCATATTAATTTTTATTAACTTATTGCCCTTCTTTATAGTCTCAGAGATGATGGTGAAAGACTTTTAATAAAAATAATGCAGGATAATATCAACATTAAAATGCCCCAATAATTAACTTTAAAATACTGAGAAAACAGGTCTTTCCCTCAAGAGTGATTACTGGCTACAGGTAGCTCAGGAAAGCAAAATGATCACAAACCTCATGAATGTGCACTCATACCCACTGTGCATGGGCTCACAGTTATGTATCACACAACCTCATGTGTGCTAAGTCACTTCAGTTGTGTCCGACTCTTTGTGACCCTATGGATATAGCCCACCAGACTCTTCTGTGCGTGGGATTCCCCAGGCAAGAATACTGGAGTGGGTTTCCATGCCATCCTTCAGGGGATCTTCCCAATCCAGGGATTGAACCCGAGTCTCTTCCGTCTCCTGCATTGGCAGGCGGGTTCTTTACCACTAGCACCACCTGTGAAGCCCATCACAAACCCTCAAGCACACCCTTCCAATCTATGACGCTATATTCTTGAAACACATATTCTTCTCTATTTCTATGTAAATTTTGACAAAAAATGTGCCTCACTGAGTTTATCAAAAATCTTCATGATTTCAGAAAACATATAATTTGGGAAGATGCTGGAAAATTATTGGTTTTTACACCAAGGATATGCATTTTAAAAGATAAGACATTAAGAAAGAAAACTAATAGAGCTGGCTTCGCCCATGAATCAAATCTGAAACAGAGGGATTCTATTTCCAGTGAAAAGAAACCCCCAGCAGATTCCTTTCCCCTCCTTGGCTCCTCTTCAGTGATGAAACTTCATCTTTTAGGAGTCTTGGCCAAGTCTGCAGTTAAGGCTCCCACAATGCAAAAACACCTCAGACTAAGGTTTCATGAGAATGGTACTTAAATTCATATCAGAGTAAGTACCTTTTTTTTTTTTTTTTCTGTTTTCCTTTATAAGAAGATCTATCCTGGAATTTCCCCCTACACCAAATGAAGGGCTCAGGTATCATAAAGAACAACTTGCATGTTGATGTAGAAAATGAACAAACATTATTAATATAAATGACTAAGAAATACTCAGAATGGGAACTTCACTGGTGGTCCAGGGGCTAAGACCCCGAGCTCTAAACGCAAGAGGCCTGGGTTTGATCCCTGGTCAGGGAGCTAGATCCCACGTGCCTCAGCTAAGAGTTCGAGTGCCGCAACTAAAGGTCCTGCAGGCCACAACTAAGACCTGGTGAGGCCAAGTAAATAAACACATAAAATACTAAAAAAAAAGAAACATAGATATACTCAGATGGCTAAAGAGAATGGAAAATAGGCAAATGCGAGTCCTTCAAACCATGAAGAGGATCCTTAAATGACTGAGTTAGTGTTCTTCTGTTGTTTCAGTAGGTCTTTAGGAAAGCCACATTTTACATTTTTGGAACTCTGCTGACAGGCTGTCAAGATAGCCCTCCTCCTTGCTTTGTTTGGCGGTCCCACAGCCCTACCTGGGGAAGTAGGGCCAGTGGCCTGCGGTGACTGCTGTGTTTCAGGCTCCTCTTATCGCTGGCGGAACTGGCATCTTGTCAAGTCTTACTGAAGAGCCCTTATTTCTGTAGCCACTGAAGAGACTGGAGTACAACAGTCCTGCCAGGCGCACACCCGCCCAGACTATGTTTTCTTCCTCGGAACATGGAAAGGCCACTTTTGGGGAAAGGTGTAAGGAGACAAACCAGCTGCCACTTCCGAGGGGGAAAATTTGATCCCTTTGTGCTCTTATCTGCATCCACTTCCAACAGTACTGATTCATCTCTGCTGGGTTCCAGAGAAGGTAAAAAGGAGAGCGGAAAACGCTTGATGTGAGTGCTCATGGCCACGAATGAGTGACAAGAGATGGGTCTTGGTGGACGGCTTTGATAACAGTCTTAGTTCAGGACGGGGGTCAGGTACTGTCATACCCGGCCCCACAGGTGTACACGGTGTTTGATCAATCACACAGCCACCTGGGGAGAATGCACAGACAGCACATACTTCTTGTTCATTCGTACGTTCATTCATTCATTCATTTGACAATTTATTGAGTGTTACCATGAGCTGGCACTGGTTCTAAGCATTAGGGTTATAGCAGTGAATTAGGGTCACAGCAGTGAACAAACCAACCCCAAACCCCTGGCCTTTCGAAGCTTACATCCCAGTGAAGCCTACATTCAACATTCTCTATAGACATGATAAAGCCAGTAAGCCATTTTCCAAATGTCTTAAAAATAAATTATTTTAATTAAAAATAATCAACATGTTAAATTTTCTACCTTGGTGCCAGGCTGGCAAAATCTGAATTTAAAGATTGAATATGGGAAAATAAAACCTCAAAGATAATGTATTCCATTATCTATATATGCTTCAAAAATACTACCATGGTAATGCTTAGACTTTCCAGGTGGCATAGTGGTAAAGAATCTGCCTGCCGATGCAGGAGATGCAAGAGGTGCGGCTTTGAACCCCGGGTCAGGAAGATCCCCTGGAGCAGGACATGGCAACCCACTCCAGTGTTCTTGCCTGGAGAATCCCAGGGACAGAAGAGCCTGGTGGGCTGCCGTCTACGGGGTTGCACAGAGTCGGACACGACTGAAGCGACTTAGCAGCAGCACAGAGTCGGACACAACTAAGCACACAGCAGCAAGCGTCCTGCAAGGTAGGACAGATTCAAGAAAATCCAGCATCTAGTTTTCCTTAGAATTCTATTGTATGTTGATTATGAAATATTAAACAGCCACTCTTAGAAACCGCATATAGCTTTTACTTGTTCAATTCTACCTCATTACACAAAACCAGTGCACAAGCTCATGGAGTAACCTGCCTGCATTTCTGTCCACCTCTGCAAAGGGCCACACCTCACTCCCCAACACACCCTCAGAAGAGCTGCAGGAGTCAGTTTACCAGGTCATGGAAGTGCAGGGGCAGCAGCTACCTGGGGGAAATGATGGGGGGGGGTCTTCCCCCAGCTGCCTCCATGCTGGCCCCTCCTCCACTCATGCTGTTTCCCTGGAAAGGTGTCTGAGATGGTCATCCTTACCACACTGCCTCCTTGCTCTGTGACAAAATAAACCACACATAGCATCACTCTGCTCTAATGGGTTTCTGCTCCAGACGGTCCTGTCAGACCCAACCTTATCTCCTTGTCAGGCTTTCAAGGTCCTAACACTCTAAATCAACCCAATCTGGTAACATTCACAATCATAAAGTTAACAGCAATATTTCATATTTCCTCTTATAAACTGATTGTACACATGGGATTTCATTTGATTAAAATGATCTCTATTGACAGAGGCTTACTCTGAATTTCAGAAAGGTCAAGTGATTTGCTCAAAGCCACCCAGTTGCCAAGTTAGAGCCCAGTGCTTCTGAGTTCCAAACCATTTCTCTGGCTACTGCTTTTCCTTTTCATGACACACTCTTTGCTCCAGTGGGCTCCAGCTCATTTTCAGTTCCCACCACTGGCCACACTCCTCACCGACTGGTAATACCCTTCTGCTCAATTTCCCCAGCCCTGTCCCCAGCTGGACGGTTCAGGTCCCTTCCTTGCCCCAGGCTTCCCACAAAGTTTTCTCTTCTTTTTCTGAAAAAGTTCCTTAGCGAAGGTTTAGCCTAGAGTTTCTCAACCTCAGAATTACTGACATATTGAGACACATAACTTCTGCCATGGAGGCGCTGTCCCAGTGCATTGCAGTGGGTGGACCAGCATCCCTGGTCTCTACCCGTTAGATGCTAGTGGTGGCTCCAGCTGCGGCAGCTAACAGTATTTCCAAACACTGCCAAAAATCTTTTGGGGCCAAAAGACGGTTAAGTCTTGCTGAGCCTGCAGTTATTCTCTAGTTGAATGATGTGGGTCTGGTATGTCTCCCCATGAGACTTCAAGTGTGGGCAGAATGCATTTTCTTTGTATTCTCTGAAGATGTTCTGCACTCAATAAATATAACGGACCTTTGCCTCTCCTTCCAGTTTCATATGGGAGCTGCTGACCCTATCTTCACATTCCTGATTGAGTTTTATGGCATAGTAATTAAAAGTCCAGGCTATAGAATTTTAAGAAATGGGCATTAAAATCACCTCTATCATTTATTAGACAACCCACAGATGAAAGAAAATATTTGCAAGCCTATAAACATGCCTCCTAAGAAGATAATAGCAACAAGTACATGAAAAGAAACTCCAGGTCACTAGCCATCAGGAAGAAGTAAATCAAAACCACAATAACATACCATTTCACACCCACTAACAT
This sequence comes from Bos grunniens, assembly GCF_055505025.1. Taxonomy (NCBI): domain Eukaryota; kingdom Metazoa; phylum Chordata; class Mammalia; order Artiodactyla; family Bovidae; genus Bos; species Bos grunniens. The sequence continues at coordinate 25,467,263 of NC_141191.1, read as the reverse complement.
AGCTATAATTTAAAAAATGGAAAATAACAAATGTTGGTGAGAATGTCGAGAAATTGGAACCCTCATGCATTGCTGGTAGATGTAAAATGGTTAATCCTTTGAATAAGTTCAAAATAAATAACTATCACTCAAAAATTCTACTAGGTATAGATAACAAAAGAATTGGAAATGGATGTTCAAAGATAAACTTGTACAAGAATGTTCATAACAGCTGAACAATAGCTAGTTAAATATATTTTACAATAAATGTATTTTCACAATCGTTAAAAAGTGTAAACATTTCAAACAGCCGTCACTGGATGGATAGATAAATAAAATGTAGTAGAATCATACATGGAATACTATTTACCCATAAAAAGATGAAATACTGATACATGCTACAACATGGGTAAAAATTAAAATATTATGCTAAGTGAAGCAAGCCAGACACAAAAGGTCACATATTGCATAACTGTATTTACATGAGATATCCAGAATAGGCAAACCCAGAAAGCAGATCAGTGGTTTCTAGGTGTTGGGGAGCAACGGAGATGGGGAGCGACTGCTTAATGGGCATGAGGGGTTCCCTTTGGGGTGATCAAAATTTTCTGGAGCTATATAATGGTGGCATGCAAAGCAATGTGAATACACTAAGTACTTCTGAATTGCATATTTTTAAATCTTTAAAATGGTGAAGTTTGTGTTTCGCATATTTTGCTACAATAAAGAAAAATGAATGGCTGGTAATGGTTCAGTAGTAGGGATGTCAGTGAGGGTTCTTTTGAACAAGGTAGGTTTCTGAGCACAAAGGAGATACAAAATTTGAACTTTTCAGCCAAGAAATATAAGGGTGACCAAAATAAAGATGGAGGCCTGAGCAGAATGGCTGGTGGGACAAGTGGGGTTCATATGCAAATGCTAAGGTAAGTTCTTTTATATTCCACTATAATTACATTCTATAATAGAGTTACATTCTACTATAGAATGTAACTATAGAACTATATTCTATAATTTTGATCCAAGCAGGAATTGCTTTAAAGCACAAAATATATTTTCCTCAGAGACCAGATGCTTCCAGATTATTAAATACAAGTATCAGTAAGTGAGCACATCAAGTAGGATGCTATGTTCCTTGGATTTTGTAATCAGATATTATTGTCTTCTTACCCTTAAGAAAAGGAGCAAATATCCTTCGGCTCACTCACAGTTCATCAATTTTTATAACATTTGTTTTATAAATACTGCGTTCCTGTGGAGGAGAGAGGCGTAGACACACATTGCATATTTATTTTTTCTACATCAGAGGGTTCCACACATCACTGCTTTAGGGACTAAATACAGCTTTTGATTTACTATTGCATTAAAGTGTCCCCCCTCAAAAAAAAAAAATATACAGTTTCACATAAGGACTGCTACCCGTTCACATGGAGATTAACAGACTCAGGAGGTGTGACTGTGTGTCCTGCAGGGGAAGCGCGGTGACAGCCACACAGTCACAGCCTGGAATGTCGGCAAGAAGGGCTGTGGGCTGAGCGATGAGAGGCAGCCCCAGGAAGAAGGTGTGAGGTGACTGGGTCTCAAAGCTAATGGTGCAGACTCGGGCCAAGGGAGGCCTGGAGGTGACTCCTGTGCACAAGGAGGTGAAGGGACTATCTTTCAAGTCTTCAATCCTTAGCCACTTTAAACTCATTGGGTTTTCTCAGCCCTGAACTAAGGTTGTCACCTTTCACAAGTTTTCCCTACAAACTAAACAAACGCTGTCGTGTCGCCACCTCGTTCGCTCCCGGGGAGACGTTAGACACCACTGCCCTCGATGATTGCTGCTGGCAGCACACCCAGATAGAGACATCTAGGCTGGAGAGAGGCCTCCAAAGCTGGCTGGCAACCCAAATCCTTCCCCAGGGACCCATCCCACACAATGGCGAAACTGCTTCCAAAGGCTTCCATTTCTTAATGCCAAGGAAAGCACTGCCAAGGAGAAGTTAGTCTTAGTTCTTTTAAGAGACAACAAAGAAGGCTGAAATTCTGAAGTCTAAGAAGGCCTTTTGATTACTTTCATCAATTAATATTTTGGCAATCTCTGGCATTCACAGTACTGTGCAATGGAAGATATCACAGACATATTACATCAGGAAACAGAGCCATCCTCAAAAATATATTTTTGATTTAATCACTCACCCTTGCTATTGTAGATGAGAGGGGGATAGAGGAAGTCCTATATCTTCAAACTCTTCAGATTATGGTAAGAAAATTTAAAAAGGTAGATAGTGTAGATTATCCTATGTTGGACTTTAAGCCATTGTACTAAAAGTGTTTTGAGAAAGGAAATTTACATTCCATATCAGCATTTTGTTGAGTTTATTGATAATGTTTTATATAGGCTAGAAACATGTCTAGAAACATAGCAAAATAAGAAACTAATTATTAAAAATTTCCCCTTGGACTTTACCTTCTGATTGCTCCTTCACTAGAATTTCCCCAAATTCTACTTGCTAAAATTTCAAAAGAGTTTCTAAACCCCAGGCACTCCCTGGTGATTCCAGAACTCTGTGTCCTAGCACAGCTTTCCTCCTGCTCCTGCCGATTGTTTTTCCGAGACACTGTTCTTCCACACCTTTCTGCTTTCTAGAACTATGCCTCCCTTCTCCACCATAATGAGAGGAGTTTAGGATTTGGAATTGAACAAACCTGGCTGAAATCTTAATTCCATCAGTTACCGGTTGTGTGACCTTTTGCAGTCTTCTTAAATATTTGTGCCTTGATGCCTTCATTTGCAGAAAAGGGAGAGTAACATTATAGGTTTGTTAAAGGCTAATGTGAGAGACTATATTTAAATCACTTAGTACAGAGTAGTACACATAGCTCAGTTCAGTTCACTTCGGTCGCTCAGTCGTGTCCGACCCTTTGCGACCCCATGAATTGCAGCACGCCAGGCCTCCCTGTCCATCACCAACTCCCGGAGTACACACAGTAGGCACTCAATAAAAACTGTTTCCTTAGCCCATCAGACAAGAACTGCACCTTCCCCTCATCCCACAAGTCTCTCAGTTGGTGTCTAATATCTTCTGGGGTATCTTTGCACCTAAGACAGTTGTGCTTTGTTTAAAGAACAATAAATGCTCATTTAAACTAACATTATAATCTATTTATGTCTCTGAAGCTTACTTTTTGTGTTGTGTCTATTTTTGATCATTCCTTTGATACTTTTCTTCAATGCAACAAGGATTAAAAAGTCTAAAAGGAAAAGCTGACCACCAAGGATATTCATTAAATAAGGCAAAAAGAGAATACATAAAACTAACTTTAACTTGATGTTGCAAACCAAACCATCAATATTAATTGTTATAGAAACATTTCTCTGTACATATTTTTGAGGAGGAAACTTGAAAAAAGGATTACTTGGTTGGCTAACACCACTGGAATGTCAAATTCCAATAAATAACAAGCGCTCCATTTTATTGGACTGCTAGGAATACATACATATATATATGAAAGTAGAGCATTATAATTTGAAAATTTTATTTTAGTCTTTAAGTCTTTAAAACTGGCTTCAACTGTTTTTACTTTTATATTGCTTTTAATTTTTCAGTGGTTAATACATTTCAGTAAAAGGTAGAGGGTTTTAAATTACATAGTAAAATAGAAACAAATCAAATGATTTCCTAAAAATGTGAAGAATGTCTGAAACTAACTCTAATAAGAAAGGAAAATGTATGGAGAGTATGTTTAAGAAGCTGTTTCTTTTTGCATTTATTTTACCCTGAATTGCCAAGACCAGATTATTGAATTTTTGGAATAACGATAGGCTCTGAGGACATATAAAATATCTGACAACAAAACTTTTTCTTTTTGATTACAAACATTTGGGATCTTTTGATTGTAAGTTACTTAATATTTCACACAAACTGTTTCTGTTTAACATATGATGGTTTCAGAATGCGGTGGTCCCTAGGAATGCTCACCAGTACTTCAATTCTCCTTTTATTGGGTATATGTCACATTTGTCTTTCTCTACCTCCTTGAAGATATATGTATCTTCATAGCTTGCTTTGGCTAAATGAACATTTGTAAGTAGAAGTCTTTAACAGTTAGTGGGCAATTCACCCATTCCCTGGCTCCAACACTGGAAAAATTAGAGGGAAAAAATGATGCCTGTTCATGATATATGTTCATGCCAGGGCGAAGGAATGCAGAGTATACGAAATGAGAGGAAACCTGGAGAAGCAGTGGTCAAGGTTATGGAGACGTTCAGAGCCAAGTGAAGTGTTTGAACTCTATTTCAAAAGCAATGGAGGAACTTCTGAAGGTTTGTGAACTGGGGAATGAGGTGACCAGAGCTGGGCTACAGGAGAAGCTGGAAAAGTTTTCAGGTGCGTGCTAGAAAAAGCCTAAGGAAAAAGGCCATTGTCATAAATGGACTGTTCAGGCTCATTCTGATGAGAGCTTGAAAAGAAAAGAAAAGTGAGCTCCTTGCAGAGACTGAATCTGCTGGCACCTTGATCTTGGACTTTCCGGGCTTCAGAATAAAATAAATTAAACATATTTTCTCCGTAAAACAACCAAAAAGCTTTTACGAAAAGTGAATCTTCTATAAAAACAATGACTAGCTACTTGTTTTCTGAGACATGTACATGAAGCCAGAGCCTATTTTCTAGAGGATCTCATTGCCAGTGAGCAGATGGCCACTCTGCTGGTCAGAAGAGCTTCTTCATGAACTAAGGGGCCACTGAATCTCATTAATGTTTTTTGCTTCTTGGCTGCTGTTGGAGGAATGTAAAATTCTTTGCAAAGTGTGAACAAATGGTGTCGACTCATCTGTTTATTAAGGATGTGAGAGCCTACGTAGTATCTGAGCACTGCAAACGCCAGTGAAGTTGATTTTAGAACACTGGTGATTGTTTATGGGCAGGGCAGGCTTGGACAGGTTTTGACATGTGTATCCCTGTCCGGCAGGACTCGGACATGGGGTGGGGAGCTTCAAGTGGTGGTCAAAGGTGAATTCTATTCTGAGAAGGTTCTGGTTTGTTTTTCCTGCACTGCCCACTTCCTTCCTTAAGGAGCTACTTCCTCTTAAACGACATTTCCTTGCCCCATATTAGCACAGGGCCACGTGCACAGTAAGGGTGAGATAGGGTGGTAATCCACAGGGTTGAGTGCTTACAGATTCTCTCTTCCAGCTATGTCGACTGCAGCTGCTCACCCGAGAGCCAAAGGCCAACTTTCTCACCCCGCAAATAATATAATGCATTGGGTAAGTTAACCATCAAAGACAAAACCAAAAAACAGAAGCTTCTCTAGGAATTTTCTAGGTAATAACGGAAGATGGGCTCCTGGATTAGGGGCTCAGTCATTTATTTCTTTGTGAGGGTTTCAATGAATTTTCCTATCTGTATCAGGAAACGAAACGCCAATCTGAAGAATTCTTGGAGAGCTCAGCCACTTAATCTCAACTAATTAAAGTCTGTTTCACAGGCGGAAATGCTTGTTTCTTCTATACCCCTGTGTGATTTTAAATAGAAAGCTGATATTCTTGTGTAAAGGTGGGAGTTCTGCTGAGAAGAAAACCATACTTCTTTTTCAAAGTGGCTCTTGACTGAGAGCATGTTTCCCCTGGACTGTTGAGGCAGCCCCAGGATGCTTTCAAAGGCTTCATTCTCCAGGCACTCCAACCAATGTAATCATCACATCTACATCTGAAGATTTCCCAAACAGGGGAAGTAAAGAGATTGGTCCAACAGAGTTCAGGAAGGAATGTGAACAGCCTGGCTGGCACCTACAACCAAAGAGGGCAAACACATCATTCACTTCCTTCCCGCGGAACAGGTATTTCTGAACTCACCACTGGTTAGAAGAGAGCGAACAAGAACACTAAACTGCATACGCAACACACAGAAAGGGAGATGCCCATGTGCATGGGTCCATTTTGGGGCAAACAAAACAGCAGAGATTGCCTTTTTTTCTGCAGTTGGAAAATTAGTTTTTCCCAAAATTTGATTAATTGACTTGAATATAACACTCCTGATGAATGCTACTTTTGATTTACGTTTTGAGTTTTTACCTAGGAAATAAGAATACAATTATTTCGCATATACTTTCATATTTTGGTAAAGATACAGGTGGCTCAGATAGTAAAGAATCTGCCTGCAACGCAAGAGACCCGTGTTCAATCCCCAGGCCAGGAAGATCCCCTGCAGAAGGGAATGGCTACCCACTCCCAGTATTCTTGCCCGGGAAATCCCATTGACAGAGGAGCCTGGCGGGCTACAGTCCATAGGGTCGCAAAGAGTTAGACAAAACTGAGTGACTAACACTTGCACTTTTTCATAGAGAAATTAGTGCTGCTTACGTGATAGTGAACACACATATATACTGCACTTTACCAGAAATGCTTTGTCTGGTTTTACACTTTAAGTTAATGGCAGAATAGAGTATGTGTATTATTTTCTCAAGTTTATGCATTACTATTAGATAAAAACCCAATACACACGCTCTGTGGTCATAATGAGTCCTTTAATTCAACACACACTCTCAGAGGGACAGATGTATGCATTTTAAGACATGTTAAAAGATAAATTAAGTTTTTGAGATATCTGATATCTGTAGTCATTCCATGGCTAATTTATTGTGATACTGGCTATTGTTTTACTTCCCATCTTATATTAAGACATCACATACAAAGAGGTAAAGTATTAAAGAAAATCATTTCACACAACCAGTGTGATGGCTCTTATATTTCACTGAATAGAAATACAAAATACTTTGACCTGCATATTGGGGCATTTATGTAGTGGACTTAATCTTAAGTGTGAGAAGGTACTTTACAAAATATCTCTACTCTGTTCCCGTCCCTTTTTTCCATTAGTAAATGGGATAAATGTAATATTTTGAAGAGCTGTTAGGAAAGTTACAAGAGAGTATGTATATCAGGGTAATTTGTAAACTCAAAATCTATATACAGACATGAATAACTTGTTGCAACAAAACTGAATGGGCTATGGTAATGACTTACTAAGTTCTTGTTCTAATATTATGATCAGAGCTTTTTCTCTTTCAATCTGTATATTTGTCAAAAGAGAATTCTGAAACATATTTTATTTCCTCTATTGTGACTCATGATTCCTTTTGAAGGAATTTCCTGTTCATATAAACAGGAAGCACACAATTACTGTAGAACATCTAAATAAAATTAAAAAGAGAAAACGCTGGCAAATTACATATTCAAGGATTCATGTCTAGAATACATGAAGCATGTGTGCATGCTAAATCACTTCAGTTGTGTCCGACTCTTAGAAACCCCATGAACTCTAGCTCACCAGGCTCCTCTGTCCATTGGATTCTTCAGGCAAGAATCCTGGAGTGGGTTGCCATGCCCTCCTCCAGGGAATCTTCCCGATCCAGGCATTGAACCTGCCTCTCTGCATGTCCTCAGTAATAAAAAGACAACTTGGTTAAAAAATAGGCAGAGGATCTGGATGGACATTTCTTCAGGGAGGGCATACCAATATGGTCAATAAGTATAAAAACAGGATAAGCAGTACGATCCAGGAATACAGAATGGGAAATGTACATCAAAACACAAAAAGATACCATGTCATACCTGCTAGGATGGCTCTAATCAAAAAGACAGACAGTAATTATGTGTTGGTGAGGATGCGGAGGGCTTGGAACTCTCACCTGATGAGACTGTAAATGCTGCTGCAGCTGTGGAAAACAGCCTGCACATACTCAAAAGGTTAAACATAGAGTTACAATATGATCCAGCATTCCACTCCTAGGTATATACACAAGAGAAATGAAAATACATGTACACACCACAGCTTGTATAAGAATGTTCACAGTAGTATTATTTATGATAGCCCAAAGCAGAAACAACCCAAATGTCTGTCTACTGATAAATGGATAAATAAAATGTGGTATATACATACAATGGGATATTGTTTGGTAATTAAGTACTGACACATGCTACAAGACTTTAAGTGAACAAAGCCAGTTGTAAAGGATCATATTTTGCATAATTCTACTAGATGAAATATTTGGAATAGGCAAATTCATAGAAGCTGAAAGTAGAGGAATAGTTGCCTGGTCATGGGGGGATGGAGGTAGAGAGGTTTGGGGGGAAAAGGTAGAGTCACTGCTCATAGGTTTCTTTCCTTTTTCTCCCTCACTTTTGTTTCCCAGCTTTACTGACTTATAACATTGTGTAAATTTAAGGTAAACAACATGATTCAGTCGAGGGTTTCTTTACCAGGTGATGAACTGTTCTAAGATGGTACAACTCTGTGAATATACTAAAAACAATTTGAATTATACACTTTAAAAAGGTGAATTGTATAGTATGTGAATTATATCTCATTAAAGCTCTTGAAAGACGGCAGGTAGAGGGAGAATATGCTTCTTTTTCCTGGATTCTAAATTGTGTTTTTCCTTAAAAATAATGGATAACTTGATAAGATACAGGAACAAAGAAGCTATCTACCTCCAGACTGATGAAGAGAACCTGGCCCCTAGAAACTAACGGTAAATTCTGAAAGTGTTCATTTCCTTCAAACTGGTGACCTGCGGTTATCGGGAGCATTTCTATCTTAAACCAGATGGATTAGTAAAATGATTTGGTCCCGTGCAGACCAAAGAAGCTAATGGTCAAAAGCTTTGATGCTGTCAAACAACTAAGCAAATAACACGTTAGATGAAAAGAAAACAGACGTACAGACACCACTGAGGGAGTCTTTGATCTCCTCTGTGGTGGCTGCTCGCTCATAAAGGACACTGAAAACTGTTGCTTTTTCCTAATGAGCCTTCCCGGCCTTATTAGGGTCACTGATTTCACGTGCATCAAACAGGCGGGAAACGGCACTGCCTTCTAAGAGGGGGCTTTGATGTTTTATTGATACTCGCCAATAAACCATTTCTTGCACTCTCAGCCAGTAAATAGTGATTATAGGATACCTTAAAAACTACTATATTTAGCTTCTGCTGGTGTGAACAGAAGGTGCGCTGGAAAGGGTTACAGCTGAAAGTCCAGAATGCCTTGGAAGTCCTCATCAGACTCACGCAGCATCTTACTTTTTCTAGTTTATTGTTTATTTCTTAAGCTTACGAGTCATTGTTTGTCTCACAAAACTGTTAAAACGGTAAATTGTAAAGCAAGGTTAGGTTGCAACGCATCCACGATAGCTCACAACGTCGCTCCTCTTTTAGGTTTTGACTCCTGGGGAGTTGAGGGGAGACAGGCTGTCTGTGCACAGTGTATGGAGTATGTGTACAGGAGGGTTCTATCCAGATGGACATTGTTTTCAGGATTACACAGAAAAGAAACACCATGCAAAGGGTTGTAAGCATTTGCCACTTTGCTTCTGGTTGGAGAAGGGGCTGGTGGGTCACTGTGTCACATGCCGCTGGGCTAACAGCAGAGACACATGTGGGCCAGGATACTCAGCACAGGAGAAAGTGGGCTTGTCTATCACAGGACTTGTGTACTGTACAAAAAAATGCCTGACCTCCAAGTTCTTCAAATTCTTGGTTTTATTGCTAAGCCTCAATTTCTTTTAAATCCTGATAGGAAGACGAGAGAGAATCAAGGGAGGGGTTTTATTCTTGTTAACTGATGGAGATGATTGCCATTTTCTGTTTAATGTATCACTGAAGAGCGCCAGCCTTAGGGTCAAAGGAATTTGGTTAGAATCCATGACTCAGCATTAACGACTGTACACATTTGGGCAAATTACTTAACCTTTTTACTTTTCCATGACTAAAGGAGGTGATCTCTAGCATTGCTGTGCCTCTAAATATTTTAAATCAAAAAAGACACAATTAAGTCCTTAATTCCTAATTTACAAAAGGAATATATGTTCTTTGCATAAAATTTAGAAAACACAGAGGATCAAAGAGTTGGAAATTTCATTCACTTTATAATCTTGGGCACCGCCAAGTCAAAGACTGCTAGAATAGGGAGATACAGCAACAGTTATCTTGTCCAAACTTCTTGAAATTTAACAGATGAGGAGCCTGAGATACGACTTCTCCAGGAGCACACAGAGTACTCGATTGAGCGTCCTGTGCTCATTACTTTAAAATGTCTTACCCCCTAATTGTTTGCAAATGGCATTTTTTGATCTTCCCCTTTAGTGTTCGCTGCAAAAGTGGGAACTTGGAACCATTCTTTCTGTTTTTCTTTGGCCACACCTCATGCTATGCAAAACTTCCCTGACCAAGGATTAAACCAGCACCCCTTCCCCCACTGGAAGCGCAGAGTCCCAACCACTGGACCACCGGGAAATACCAAACCATCACTTCTTATATGTAGATATACTTGATTGTATTTTCTTCACAAAGGGAATCCTTGTGGCTTTTTAAAAAACATGTTGCTGTGTTCAGCTGCTGGCATCTCCACAAGACACAAATAACCTAAGAATCCCGACATATCTGGCACATCCAGTTTAGTCCACTGTTTACTCTGACTTATCCACGTCTGTCACAATGGCCCTTCTTGAGTTCTTAGTTCCCTAATCAGTGTGGTGGCAGCTGTTCTAAATAGAGAGGTGACCCTGTTTCACTTGGCCACTGGTCTCAGAAGCAGACACAGTATGGGGTCAGAGGTAAAGCAATATTAGGAGACCAGAGAGCCAAACTTAAAGGGTTGGGGAGACCAACGGTTCTGGGCCAAGGAATGCTGAAGCTGGGTTGGAGGATAATGTGTGGGGACAGATTAAGATTCTCTTCCTCCAGTCAACTGCACACACAGGAACTAGGTAGCCATTCTTATTTCTTTGCCATTCCAACCTGACTATTCAACTAAAATCGCAGACTTTGGGGTGTGAAGAAAACCATGACTGAAAGGCTGCTCCCCGCAATCCATCTTCACATCAAGTGATATTAAGGCTGCCTTGGCAACTGCAAGAGAAGCAGCATGTTTACCTTGTCACTTCTGGAATTTTAAATTCAAGTATAAGCTATTTCTGTACATTCATAAAATATCACATTGTATTAAAGTTCTTAAAAATAGCCATTTATTTCATTACATTATCTTCTTTTGTAATAGGAGAAAAAATTGTTTTAACATGAAAGAAATAAAGCTCTTCCATGATTGGTTCTGTTTGCTTGTTTTCTCTGAAGGAGCGATAATATTTGGGGAAGAAATAATGGCATGTGTAGCAAAAAAAAAAGTATTAAAAGGATAGTATGTATTCACATTTTGACTACTGCTAAATAGATATTTTACAACTCTGGTTTATGTTTGTGTATCGCCCTTGGCCACTGTGATCCTTATTTCAGACAGATGTTCCTATTTTCATCTGAAAGAAGTTTCAATACATTTTTTAGTATGTTCTCTTTCTTCCTAATAGTTAAAATTTTCTTCTCAAAAGATAATGTATTTTAAAGACTGACTCTTATTTTTAGTTCTATTCAGGTCATGGAGTATATTTCATGGAAGGAAATTTGCATAGGATAAGAATGTACTCCAAAGGAATTTTAAGTGAAGGCCCTGTAATCCCACATTCAGTGCACACCTCATCTTCCAGCACACTGCTTCAGTCTCAACAAAATATTTAAACCCATTAACAAACATCAAATAATTTGGCCTGTCATCTGGATATTTCATCAACACAATGTTTTGATACTTGGATATTTCTGAGTTGTTCATTTCATCCAGCTGTTTGATAATTAAATAAATACAACCTTCATGTGCCATAAGTCCTTAGAGCAAGAGAGTCTGGGATTGAGGATCTGGTTGCAGGAATGAATTCTACTGGTTTATCGTCTCTCTCTGAGGCTAAGATCATAACAACTGAATGCCACGAAGTCTCAACCACTCACAAGCTATAACAATTAAATTTTTTGTTTTTCTTTTTTTATCTTTCTTATTTTTAAAACAATGGAGTATATTCAAGGCAGTGTTAAGCCCTGAATCACACTGTAATTATTTTTTACACAGTTTATTTGCATTCAAAAAAATCTGATAACAGCACACAATTCACTCCAAGCTAGATACTGGTCCCTCATCCATGAGTTGAAGACAAACACAGGTTCCAATAAAACATTTAGTAAGTGGCTGGGTAATTCAGGACAGGTCTATTTCAAGCCTATTTCCTGTTTACATAAGCATCCAAGTCTAATTCTAATTAGCATCCTGAAATCAGCCTTAATTAGTACATATATTTTGGATAGTTCATTTAAGAAAACACACAGCCTATGAAGAAAAGATTTGTATACATGGAGATCTGAGGACAATATTACAATGAAGAAAACTTTCTAAGCACTACCATTTCAGATCAAAGGAGGCTACACAGGGAAACATTTGCTAAGGGGTAGAAATACCTTTGCTTGGTTCTTTATTTAAACATCTGTCTTAGGTTGAACATAAAATAAAACAGTGGTACATGTAAGTTATATTTGTAGAATGAACATTTGAGAGTTACATGGATTAAATTTTGAAGCCTCACTCAACCATAAAAAGCACACAAATGCTGGGAAGTTGAATTTTGGGGAGTCGTTTTGGCAAAGAAATGAGTTGTATATAAAGAAGAAAAAGCCCAAATTACTGATTTATAAATAATGTTGTTTAAAAGAAGACAAACCAGAAAATATTTTGAGACCTTTAGGAGGACTTAAGTTTTCTCTTTTAAACATCATCACCTTTCTATAAATTGGACATTATTATACCTACTTTTGAGATGAACTACAGTAGAAAGATTCAGAAAAGTTCAGCATCTTACCCAGCTCATTCAGCTATTAAACCACTGACACAAAATTTGAACCTAACTCATATTTATTCAGATTCCCTGGTAGCTCAGTTGGTAAAGAAACCCACCTGCAATACAGGAGATCCAGGTTCGATCCCTGGGAAGATCTCCTTGAGAAGAGAATGGCAACTTGCTTTAGTACTCTTGCCTGAAAACTCCCATGGACAGAGGAGCCTGTCAGGCTACAGTCAAAGCCCATGTTCTTTGCTGTTCACACATTTTGCAGCCTCTAAAAGTTTTTTAAAAAATAAAAAATAAATAAAAGTTTTTCAGTCACTAAGTCATGCCCGACTCTGTGACCCCATGAACTACAGCATGCCAGGCTCCTCTCTCCACCCCTATCTCCTGGAGTTTGCTCAAATTCATGTCCATTGAGTTGGTTATGCTAACCATGTCATCCCCTTCTCCTTTGGCCATCTATCTTTCCCAGCATCAAGGAATGTTGGTCTGAATCAATAAGGGAGAGGCTGAATTCCAGGTGGAGGTCAGGAGCCCATGAGACAGTGAGACCAGGCTACCTGGGACGGGCCATCCCTCCTAACAGAGAAGCGGGTGGGAAATGCTGCTCCTCTGCACCCCTGCTGCTGACCTGGGAGCGCTCTGTACTGTGTACAGGAGTCACCGGAACTGGGTAGGTAGGATAATCTTCATTACTGTGCACGTTGCACTTGAAGCACCAATTACCACAGTACATTAATTTAAAAGGGCTCTCCAGGTGGCACCAATGGTAAAGAATCCACCTGCCAATACAGGAGATGAAAGAGATGCGGGTTCAATCCTGAGGTTGGGAAGATCCCCTAGAGTAGAAAATGACAACACCCTCTAGCATTCTTGCCTGGAAAATTCCATGGACAGAGAACCCTGGTGGGATACAAAGGGTCCATGGGGTGGCAAAGTGTCGGACACGACTGAGCAGGCACACACGCACGCATACATTACTTTAAAAAGATAAGGTAAAGTTTAGCAGATTTACAAAAATAAAATAAAACATTAAAAAATGGAGCAATTTGTGTACTTTTACATTTTCTGCATCATATTGGCCATATTTTTCCCCAAAGGGAACTCAAGTTGTGTCTAGGGTATAAAGAAGCTGTACAGGAGTGTGTAATACATTTGATTAACAGGCAATTTACTTGTGATAGCTGTTTTCTCCTGCTTGTTTTTATTGTGATAGGGTCTTAACCAGCATTTAATAATAAAGAACATTGAGGCTGCTTGCATTTTTATAAGCATATCCATTTAGAAATGAAAAACTGGGAGCAAGGCAGTAAAAGGAAGAAATACACTTTATCTTTGACTCTAATTTTACAGATGAAGTATCTAAGGTCTCTTTGACTATGGAATGACATTCGATGGGCCAAGGACGACAATGGCCTTATTTGCACTTATAAAATGAGGTATTGATAGCTTGATGTTGGGTCTAAACCTGGTCCCTCTTTCCTCTGGGAGCTATATGGAAAATACGGAGAGAAAGCATTGCATTCTCCTCAAAGCTTAAAGCCAAAAGGAAATCTGTATATTCAACTAACTCTAACCACTTCATGGTTAAATTTCTTGATAAATTTCTTCAAGGGGTGGTATTCTGAGCCTGTGTATAAAATATCAACCTTGGGGCTAATTTGTGTTAATTTTCTTGTGCAGTAGAAAGAAATGCAATATTAAAGGACAAAGCCTCATAAACTATGGATTCACAATAATGAATCCATAGGTTGAACCCACCAAATCTAGAGTTTTTTTTTTTTTTTCTTTTTTTAGCTGAAAGATAATTGAATCTTTTCCCAGCAATCATTGTCTTGGAGGATATTTCCTAAGAAATGGGGCCAGATGGCTCATCATCACCCACTAGGCCCCAGTAATAAGTCAATTTGGACAAATTGCCATATACACATTCAGTCGTGGCAGCCTTTAATTTCTAACAGCTTTAAAAGCATCCATTAAAGCAAAATAGAGGAGAAAGGACTATAAATAGCTGGCAGTTTTTAGGAGGATTGTTTGAAGACTAGAAGGTTTGGTACTTATACAAAATGCTAACAGTAAGAAGCAGGAAGAAGCGGTAAAAGGCAAAGTGAAATTTAAAAACCTACAATTAAGGTATTACCCATTTTCTGATGTTAAAATGGAACCCATTTTGGAAATTCTGAATAATATATTTCTAGTAAATCAAAAATATATTCTGTTAATGTAGAATGCTTTAAACCATATAAACTAGAAGAAATCATGAATTTACTTAAAGATTAAAAGAATGCAGAAGGTAGGCTCTACTATGGTGTTTCAGCAAGGAAAATGGTGCAAAATCAAGGTGTAGAAGCCTCTCTTTGACTATGATCTCTTTAAGTCTCACTCAGTTTTCTAATACATTGTTATGTTACAGATCCTTGATTTTCTGCAAACTTCAAAGATTTTATTTATTAGTTCAATTCTTTTTAACAGTCTTAGTTCAAGTTGATTGCCACATCAGTTAATGGCATTATTTTACCTTAACTAATGGGAAATGTGATTATAAAATTCTGTCTGATCCTCTTTATAAATTGATGTTAAAAACAGAATTAAAACTTAGAATTCCTAACCCCCTAATTAGGCTGTCAACCTTGTCATACAGTTACTCTGCCCACATCCATAGGAAATTACCTATATAATGATGCCTTCAGTGGGGAAAAAAAGAAAAACAGTAATTTGTTTGAGTGTATTAAACCATAGGTTCTTAATTACTTTTAAAAATTAATAAACTCTGACAGTATTCCTTTTATACTCTGAGCCAGGTAACTATTATTGCATGTGCTTTGGAGATGGATTCAAAAGAATCAATTAAAAATATTTGGCATAAATGTTGTACAGAGCAACGATTATCACCTTTCTATTGAAATAAAAACTTGAGGTTGATGTTACAATCTGATCTCTATCTACAAGGACTTACTACTCACCCAGGTAAACTGTTAGGTAGTAGAAGAACAAAGCTACAGCTAGATGTTCCTGGCTCCTAGGCATCAAGGGGATAAAGTAGACACGGTGGGTCCTGAACATAATTTGACCTTTCTAAAATAAGAAATAAAATACAAAGCACCAAGTCTTTTCAGTTATGGAGTTTTTTTTTTTTCCTCTGTAAAATGGAGAGACTGGAGGCTTATGTGGCTTCCAAGTCCCTTCCGGCCCAGATCTTCCATGATTATACACAAATTATTCTCATCCGGAAGTCCTTCCATGCTTTCAGGTGTTTTGCTTGCTCTGAGGACCCTGCAGTGCAGTGGTTAGGAACAGGCACAGTGACTGTACACGGAGAGGACGGAGCTTTCTGTTGCTCAGATTCCTCGCATTTTGTTGACCTTTCTGACCACACAGAAGATCATCTGCAGTAGTTTCAGAGTAGAGCAATCAAAGCCACACATCTCTTCCTGGGTTATAACTGATCGATTTTAAATGGTATGGACCTATACACGTGCTAAAAGAATGAATGAATGAATGAACAGGTCATTCATTCTGACATCCTTTGGATTAAGTTTATAAGTATCAGGTAACTCTATGCTCTTAAACATCCAGGCTTGCATATATTTTTACTTTTAGCCCAAACCAAGTTCTTTGTGTGTATGTGTGTGTGCATGTGTATAAATATGCATGTGTTAACCAATATGTATTTATATTGGTATACAGAAGCAGCTTAATTATAAAGGAAATCTAAAAACAAAACCCTCTATTCTCTACAGACTCTGATAATATAAAACTAAAACCTATCAGCTCATTAAACTAACTTTGACCATCCTTCCTCTCTGTGTATTAGACCTGAATCTCTAACTCACACAAAACCATCGAGGAAATCAGAATATGTACCCTCTCAGGATACCCCGCCCCACAGGTATGTGGTTTAGTGAGGTATTAGCACCTTTTAACACATTAGGAAAAAGCTTCCTGTCTTCAGGTGAAGCTGTCCTCCTCCAGGACCTGGAGATCTGAGGACAGGCTGGACTTCAGCTCCGAGGCTGGAAGCCCTGCAGCAGGGCTGCTGCTGCCCAATCATGGCTCTGGGTTATACACTTAGCAACTGGAATCAGCCCAATTTCCTGGAAGTTCATAAAAACCACTCCTCTCCAGAACCAAGCATTTGCTGAGCCTACTGTGTGATCTCCTAAAGCAAATCAACCCTGAAGGACTGGAAGGACTGATGCTGAAGCTGAAGCTCCAATACTTTGGCCACCTGATGCAAAGAGCCAACTCACTGGAAAAGACTGTGATGCTGGGAAAGACTGAGGGCAGGAGGAGAACAAGGCAACAGAGGATGAGATGGTTGGACGGCATCATCAACTCGATGGACATGAGTTTGAGCAAACTGTGGGAGATAGTGAAGGACAGGGAAGCCTGGTGTGCTGCAGTCCATGGGGTCACAAGGAGTTGGACACGACTGAGTGACTGAACAACAAACAATTGAGTGCCTTGTACTCTGCTGCGAGGTGCGGGAATGTATAACAAAAGAAGACAGATCCCTGTCTTCAGAGCACACAGTCTGGTTGGAAAGCCAGAAAAAAACCAGGCAAAATGGTGCGGTCAGAAGTCAGGTTCTGAATATACAATCACTTGATTTTTCTCTCTTTTCCTTATACACAAAGGACACTGGGTAGGAGGACTTTGAGAGTACTGACCTACGGCTGTAAGTTACTTATCTCTAATCTACAAACAACAGTGTGCAACACATCACATCCAGTGCTCATGGTGAAGAAAAACTATAAGAGTAGCTACGATCTGCAGATGTCTGGGGAGATTAAGGGCTTCATGTTAAATCACTAAAGACTGGGGTGAATATTCCAGGATTGGGATACTATGGAGGCAAAGACACAAAAATAGGAACCACTTTTAAGTTGTGTGTGGAGCAATGAAAAGTCCAAGGTAAATGAAACAGGTATCAAGGTTGGGTTATACGGGGGGGAAGACAGGTAGGACAAGATCAGACTGGGGTCTACCATTCCATCACCTCTAGTAGATCACAGGCACATAATCGCCAAATGACTTGATATCATTTGGGGATATTAGTTGGATCTGTCACCATGGAGAGCCTTCCTCAGTGTGAAATGTTCCAGGATGGGATCCAGGATCCCGGTCAATATTACACCATATTCTAAGGACCCAATGAAACAACTACCCAACACACACACACACACTCACACATGGGCCCAGACCTCAAGAGGGAAACAATCCTGATATGTAATCTCTGGCCTATGCCATGTTCTCTGCTTCAAAGAGACTCCAATGAGGGGAAAGTATTAGAAATGGGAAGCTTTCCAGAAGAAGAGTGTTAAAATATTGGCTCCTGCAGAACTGTAACCCAGAGAGAAATGTTCTCCTCAAACAACAAAACAGTTTACAAAGTGGCTTGAAGTCAGTTGGAGAGAAAGCAGAGTTTGGGAGGTAAGCCAAGGAGCTTGCATTTCTGTGATGCTTGTTCTGGTGCCAGTGATAAACACGAGTGCATCCCACCAGCCCTCCGCCTGCGAGAGCTATCTAAGTGGCTACAGCGCTTTCTGAACATAAATAATCTTAATCTTCAAATGAAGAGTAGACACAAGAGAACAATTCAGGGAGACTTTTTCCTTAGCCCTTTATGGAAACTTCCAGAGGAACAAACTTCAGCCTACTATGGAAATCTCACTTGGAATAGCTGTTTCTGGAACCTCAGGTGTATCTCTGTGCAGTTTACCAGACTGGACTTGCTCTTTTCCTGTAATATCGACCCCTAAGCCACAGAAGCTGTAGAAGAAGTAGAGGGCTTAGCCAGTTTCAAACTCACACAGAGGGGCTGGTTGTTCAAAGGAACATGAAAATGACATTTGAGTGAGTCATGTGATAGTTCATCTAGTTGTCCTTAAGATGTTTTAAATACAGGTACAGGAAAAGGATATAATGATCACTCGGCAGTGTGTTTTTTTTTTAAGCAACATCATTAAGTTATTCATGAACAATTTCTATTCAGATGGAAATATATGCATTCTCTTTAATTTCATAATATTAATTTAATTTCATAATATTGGTAGGGAAAGCCCCAGGATGGGGAAAATCTGAATTTTTTCTGGAGATGCACATTAATAGCACAGATCAGCCTGTTTGCTTCACACTGTCACACTGGCAGCAGGTAAGGGTGGCTTGGCATGCAAACTATTCAATTATGAGTTGTTCTGGATAGTGTTGGACCATGAAGAAGGCTGAGTGCGGAAGAACTGGTGCTTTCAAATTGTGGTGTTGGAGTAGACTCTTGAGAGTCCCTTGGACAGCAAGGAGATCAAACCAGTCAATCCTAAAGAAATCAACCCTAAATATTCATTGGAAGGACTGATGCTGAAGCTGAAGCTTGAATACTTTGGCCACCTGATATGAAGAGCTGATTCACTGGAGAAGGCCCCGATGCTGGGTAAGATCGAGGGCAGAAGAAGGTGATGAGAGGATGAGATGGTTGGATGGCATCATCAACTCAACAGATATGAGTTTGAACAAACTCCAGGAGATGGTGAAGGACAAGGAAGCCTGACATGCTGCAATCCAGGGGGTTGCAAAGAGAAGGTCACGACTGAATGACTAGACGGAACCAACAAGAGGCTCTCTCTACTAACTGTATTCAGGAGGCTGAGAAAGATGGAAAGGACAGCTAAAGCAGAGATGAAGAAATAAATCTATGAGGGAAAAGAAGGAGACAGCTGGGAAAGAAAGGAGAAAAGCTTTGGGGCTTTTCTACATCTAAGTTATTCTTACATAGACTCAAAGTCTAGTTGTGAAATATTGTGCTTTCATAAAGGGCTTCGGGATGACAAACTGTGGATTCCTATTGTCCCTGCATGGGGCTTCCCTCACAGCTCAGTCAGTAAAGAATCTGTCTGCAACACAGTTTTGATTCCTGGGTTGGGAAGACCCCCTGGAGGAAGGCATGGCAACCCACTCCAGTATTCTTGCCTGGAGAATCCCATGGACAGAGAAGCCTGCCAGTCCACGGGGTCACAAGAGTCAGAGCCTGGCAGGCTACAGTCCAGGGAGTTGCAAGAGTCCATGGGGTCACAAGAGTCATATATACAACTTAGGGACGAAACCACCATTGTCCCTGTATGCACACTTCGAACTTCTCTTCACCTGAAATAAAAGCAGATGCTCAGACATTATCCCAAGAGGTGAGACGGGCTTTTAATTAAGAGTTAAGGCCACTTAGAAATGTATTATTATGCAAATTTCTGTAGTAAACACCTTCAGTATGAACAAGCAGATGGTCCTATTGCACTTGCACACAAGTTTTCCCAGACTAAGGAAATGTACCTGTTTGGGGTACATTTTTTTCCTTTGGTTTCTTTTTCTTCAGTTCCTGGTCTTCAAACTCATTCTGCCCTTTGATACGTTTTTACATTCTAGCTGAGTTTCGACTGTAGATCATAAAAGGAAGAGAATTAGAAAATTAATGTTGAGGTAAGAGGCTCTACGGATGTAACAGAGAAAACAGAAGAAAAGCTTTTTCCCTTTCCTTCTTCATGCTCTGCCCTCACGTTCTCTGAAGGGCAGAGGAGTGCTGTGAGGAGCAGCTCTCAGGCTTTTCAACAGGAACAAAGGATGCTGATGGAGAATGTCTCTCTTGGTGCCCCCCTCCCTCAGTTCCTTCCTAGGGGACCCTGCTGGGCTGCAAGGAAATAAGAGGCATTACTCGCGCACCACTCACTATCTTTCAGGAACTAATTAGCTGGTATGGACTATCCAGACCGTGTGTCCCTTTCATTCCTCCTTTGGCAGCTTGCCTTTTGGTCATTTACCATGCTTCAGCAACGGGGTAAAGTTCAGATCTGCCCATTTGTCTCACCCTTAGGAGCACGGATGGCAGCTTTCTTGGGGAAGGCAATCGAAAGGGCTATGAGGGGATTACCGATGGATTAGGATTATCTAACCTGGTGGTTTTCAACTTTTTAAACTAGGAGTCCTTTTACAGGTTAAAAAAAAACACAAAAAACTTGAGCACCCTGACGGGACAGTAATTATACTGTTTGTGTCTGCTGAGGAAGGTGAGCATGTGCTCATAAAAAAGAAAGTCTTGTTCATCTCGTCTTCTTGCTCTTCAAACACATTCTCTTCTCCTGCCAACTCCTCTTGGAAAGCCATCTTTCCTAGGGCATCAACAATACTATGAATTCCTTGTGGTTCAGACTCAAGTAAAGCAATGAAGGTTTACAGGAGAAGCCTGGTATCTATCATCTGTTGGAAAGTCTTACTGACACAAATACAGATTGTTGAGATGTTTTGGAATAATGACTAGGAATAACAAGGGAAAACGAAAAAAAAATCTCTTTCCATTTCACGATAGGTGTTTCCATTTGTGAAGGCTTAAATTTGAAGATAGTTAGTGGTTTTCTTGTTTAGTGATGATTTAATGTATGTGTGAATCCAAAGAAACTGACATCAACTTAAGAATGCTGGAGATTATGGAGAGTATGATCCTAATGTGTTTTTAGCAGTGTTGCTGCCTAGTTAGTGATGGGCCTCAGGGTGAGGATTTCAGAGGACACGTGAAAGGCATACCAGCATGAGGAAGAGTTGCTAAGAGGTGCATGGTCAAAAAGAGCAACCTTTTATTTTTCCTGTGCATGGTCCCCATTTGTTGTTTCTCTTTGTTCATCGTTTAAACAAATTGTTCTCAGTATCTGGACTCCATCTTCTCTCAACAGATAATTAGTCTTCATCATCAAGAAAATAGAGGTGATATGGTTTGAACGACTTCAAGTAATTAGCAACATCTGCATTCTTGGAACCAAAAAGAGCTGCTCTTATCTTTCCATGGATTCTTACATTCCCTCCCCCATTCTTTTCCTATCTGCTGATCACTCCCAAGTCGGTATCTCCAGGCCTATCTATCGTCTTTCCAGTTTAGACTCAGACATGTACCTGACCACTGGCCATGTGCAGTGGGATGGCCACAGGCCCCTCATGCTCACCTCTTCCTCCTTAACCTGATTCTCCTCCAAAATTCCTCATCTTACTGGAACTACCATTCCTTCAAGCACCCAGGGTAGGAACTGGGTAGTAAATCTATATATACTTTGCTCTTTCCTTCACTCCACATGTGTGCTAAGTTGCTCCAGTCGTGTCCGACCCTGTGCAACCCAGTGGACTGTTTCCTGCCAGACTCCTCTGTCCATGGGATTCTCCAGGCAAGAATACTGGAGTGGGTTGCCATGCCCTCCTCCAGGGGATCTCCCCGACCCAAGGATTGAACCTGCGTCTCCTGCATCTCATGCACTGCAGGCAATTCTTTTAACTGCTGAGTCATTAGGGAAGCCCAATGTTAACACCCCAAGTATTATTTTACCTTCTAATAGTTATCAAGTCCATCCCCCACTGTGGAGTTCAGCTAAACTTCCTTCATTCAGGCTCTCTACCCTGGATGCTTACAGGGACCCTTAACGACTCTTCACTCTGCCTAAAAATAAGGTCCCTGTCTGCTCATGTGACATTCAAGACTTTTCGTGACCTTCCATTTCCACTTTGATCTGCCACTTTCCTTGGTCCACTTCACCAGACTGTACATACTAACAACTGCTTATATTCCCTTTACTTGAAATCTCCCCCTGTCCTTTCTTTCTTCATCTGACTGGCTCTAACCCACCTTCTCTGAACCTTATGACTAAGCTAAGTGCCCCTCCTCTGTGACCCTATGATACCTGGTGCATACCTGTCTCTTATCACCCGTATGTTACATTATATTGTAATTAACGGTTAATGCATTTTTCCCTCCTACATTTTTCCCCCTCCATCTGATGCTTCCAGTCCTGAAGGAAGATGGTTGCCTATACTGTGATGCAATGGTTTGTTTTTCGAAAAAATTCAGAAAGTTTCTGACATACTTTGAGAGCCGAGCTGTAGTCCTTGCACTGCCTTGAACTGGGGCAGGACTACCACACGCTTGTGACCCACAGAATGTGGCTGTGTGACCTTAAGGTCAGGTCAGAAGCCGTGATGCTGCCTGGCCTTTGCTCTGGAGTCCGGTTCCACCTGATAAGAAGTCTGGCGGCCCTGAGGTTCCCGTGCTGGGAGGAAGCCCAGGTCACATACCTAGAGGCCACGTGTAGGTGTTCTCTTGAGCCCCAGCTGAGGTGCCAGCTGATGGCCAGACCCAGATGAAGAAACCTCTGGGTGGCTCGAGCCCCCGGCTATGGCGTCACCCCAGTTTTTGAAACTTTCCCCTCTGAGGCCCCAGATCTTGTGATGCAGAGGCCCCTGTGTTCATCCTAAATCCTGCTCCACAGGCTCGGGAAGCTTCCTAAATGGTTGTTTTGCACCACAGTGTTTGGGGTGGTCTTGTAGCAATGGTAACTTAAGCACACCACAGCAGTAATCTGCTCATTAACTCTTTATTGACTCATCACTTATTGATCTCACCTCATTATTTCATCATGCTCCTGGTGCTCGTGTCCTAAGTAAGCTAATGCCCCCAAGTCATTGTCTCAGGGACTTTTTAAACAAGCGAAATCTAAGTAAAGATACTGCCCAGCCCCCACCTTTAGAAGTTACTCAGGTGGATGTAAAACACTAAAAATGGTTTAAAAAACCACTTTAACAGGCTACAGAAGGGGCCAGAACTTAGACCGAGACAGTGGTCCTGAGAAAGCACAATTACTAGAGAAAGCAGAGTAGCCTGCTTTACCTCCAAGGCTCTTTGCAACCCCATGGACTGTAACCCACAAGGCTCAGGCAGGAATACTGGAGTGGGTTGCCATTCCCTTCTCCAGAGCATCTTCCCAACCCAGGAATCAAGCCCGGGTCTCCTGCATTGCAGGCAGATTCTCTACCATCTGAACCACCTGAGGAAGCCCAAATACCAAATACTGAAGGTTAAAAGTCCAGTAACAGCTTTTGCCCAGAATTGAGATTTTTAGAGGCCATTTGCAATGACGGCAAATTAAAAGAAGAACTGAGATAAAGATATGTTTCATTTAAAGAAAAAAATAACTTTCTTTCCAAAAGTCTGAAAGCTTGCCTTTAAAATATCTTAGATTTTTTTTTTTTTTTTCTGTAGGAGTCTCAGGTATCTCAGGTAAGATTGATTTAATCAAAAAAGAATTAGGAATTAAGATGGCAATAGTGGTATCCTTAGTGTTCAGTGAAGTTATTGATAATTCAACATACGCAGTGTTCCTCCTTTTACTGGGGAGATCCAGTCACATGGTGGCATTCTGGATTGCATGTATTTATGTATGTGTGTGTATCTCGTCTAGAATAGAAGAATTTGATGTTTCAAACGCTTTAGAAAATGAAGACCATTCAGAAATCTTATTGAATAAAGAGTCCAGGGTTGATATCAATTTAGTATTCATAATAAAGGTACCTACAAAACCATGACTGTTTTTACATGACCACATTCCATCATCCAACATTCACCTGCATAGCACTGCCTCACTCATTCCTTTACCAATTCAAATATCTGGAGATAGTCCAGGGAGAAGGGCTAGCATGGCGTCCCAGGGTCTAGCACAGCGCCCAAGACATGTTTCTAATATTTACTGGATGAATAAAGCAGTGCATAAAGCAATGCCTCCCATGATTTAGATCATAAATACTGTTCATTCCTGTCTTGTTGTCAGTACCGTGCCCCACCCAGAAGTGACCTTGATTGCAAAACTATAATGAACAAACCCAGACTGAGTGTCTCTATTCAACACAGGCAGAAACAGCCTCCTCTGTTAACGAGCATACCATCCGGATAGCCTGTGTCCTTAACCACGTTGCAAGGAGTTTCACCTCCTGCCCAGAAAGAAGCCAGCAAGTCGCTTTTTAAAAGTAAGTATTTAATGTATAACCACTGAAAATAGATAAGAGACAAAAAATGTGGCTGAAGTGATGGTGAGGATTCACGACTTGGTTGGATGCCAACTGAAAGTCAGTTCCAGTTGCTCCATTAGCAGTCCAAACTTCAGGCACTGCCAGACATTACTATCTGCTTGTGCAATTTGGCACAGTTGCTACTAGGTCCGGAATATAATTGCAAAGCTAGTACAGCCAATACTTGGCCCTGAAGGATCCACTATAGAAGATACAGCACCTTTTAAAAGAGAGACACACTATATGCAATTATAGTACCTGTTAACACTTACCGAGAATATGCCAGGCAGCGTTCTAAGTGCTTTGATTAAAGTGGCTCCTTTCATCCTCACAACAACCTCATGTGGTAGATGTGTTACTATCATGCCCATTTCACAGTTGAGAACATTAAGGCACAGAGAGGTGAAGTAACCAGTCCATAGTCACCCACACTGTACGTGGCAGAAAGGGAGTTCAAGTCCCCTAAATCTGCCTCCAAGATCTATGCTCCAAGTAGCCACACTGCTTTTGACAACAACGGTGTCTGCTTGTCCCGATGCAGTGCAAATATCTGACTATGAAGACACATTACAAGTACACTCAAACGGGTGTAAAAAATAGTCCAGGTTTAGCTCCCAGGCTAAATCCAAATGCTGAAAGCTAACAATGGTGCAGGAATAATTTTCTAACCGAAATATGCAATATTTTATTAGTAACCAGCCCCATTGCCCTACCTGAAATTGCTCAAAGTTAAGTGTTCTTTCTGGTCTGCAATTCATTTTAGTGAGATATTGCTTATGGCAAACCTAGTAAATAACATGTAAATGATTAGTTGCAGTCTTCAGTCACTTGAAACCATGCCTCTGCTCTCTGTCACCTTTAGTTATGAAGCAAAAGGCAAGCCTTTCGATATGGAAGTTTCAGGAAGGCAGGGACCTGTTAGTCCTGGTCATCAGCTCTGTATTTGCACAGAGCGGGGGCTCAGTAACTAACTGAAGCACCTCTTACATCGCATTGCCTGGCACAGCATTTCCTCACTCCTGTCTTATCCTCCCAGTCCCTGTCCCTGTACCACTGGTATCCTCACTTAACCGTTAACGTACTTTCTTACGTCCCTAACATTTGCTGCTGCTTCTGTACCTCCTGCTCTGACTAGAGACCTGGATCTCCGGAAGCACACCTCTTCTCTTGCAGCTTTCTCCTGCTTTCACATCCATTAAATAACTTGCAGGAAGAGCCGTTCTCTCTGAACTACTGTTTCCTGATCCTAACACTCCAAATGCTCCCATTTCTTTGAAGTTGAGGCCATCAACTCTACATCAATCCCATCTCCTGCTGCTCCTCCTTCTTCATGGAAGACTCTAGCTCTTGGTTCATACACTTCTCTTTCATTTCAACTCCAGCAGACTTACCAGGAGGCCAAGTTCCTGTAGAGACTGCAACCTTACAATTTCCATCTGTGCTTCAACCTGGCAATTCCAAGACCATCACTGGACACAATATGGGTTGTTTTATCCCCTAGAGGGCTTGCTTCAGAAGTTTTCAGCTCCAATACCTCATTCTGATTCCAACCTCCAATCCCTCTCCTTCCACAGCCCAGTTCTGGGTGAACCACTCATTCATTTCTTTCTGACATGCACCCTCAATTCCCTGGCATCCCAGCTTCTTCCTGCCTTCAGCCAGACAAATCTCCACACAGAATTAGAGCTGCAATCCACTCCTTTCTCCTTACTGTGATAGTGAGTTACTGCTGGAGAGGATCCCGTAGCTTTGCAGACAGGAGCTATCACCACTCCAGGCTCCCTAACCTTCATGGGGCTCTTGACTCATTTCTGGACCTCTCTCTCTCTCTCCATTCCTTAGTGATTCCTCCAAACCTTCCTGACTCATCTCAGGCTCTGAACCATTTTTATCAGATTGCATTGCCAGAACTGCATTAAGAAAGTTGAGACTATCTGTTATGATCTATGTCAGCTCTCCAGACACTCCTTGTCAAGTGATCTCTTACCACAACTATCTCCACTCCATTTCCACTAGTCTCAGGCTTTAACTATTTTCTTATCCCTTTCTCAGAGTTTTGACTTCTATGTCTTTCTCTCTCCCTCCCTCTCTCCCTCCCTTCCTTCCCTCTCCCCTTCCCCCTCTTCATCCTCTTCAACTGGCAACTTTCCCTTCAGCTTAAGTCTCTTTCATCCTTATTAAAAACCAAACAACCCAAACCAAAATAACAAAAACAGCAATTAACAGAAAACCAAAACATATCTGGAACCAATTCTCTCCCATCCCAAACAATCCCCCTTTATCACTCTTTTTCCGTATTAGACAAATGTCTCCAAATGATAAGCCTTCAGTGATGTCATCCCTTCAGTGACACACCCGGCTGCTTCTTGCCTTTCTGCATGTTACCCACTCTCTCTGAAATGTCTCTGCCTGCTAGGACCCTCCAGGCTGGGCTGGGGCCTCTCCCTGGAATTTCTTTGGGACACTGTGCCCACTTCTGGAACTTCTACCATTTCCTTCAGTCTACTTGAGTAGAAGTGAGACCTTCTCACACATGGAGCGAGTCATCTTCAGTGCTGTATCTCCACAGTTTGGCACAATGCCTGGTACATGGGAGGGCATCAGTGAGTTTTTGTTGAATAAATGCTTCCCTATAAAGTTCTACCTAACGGCTCTGCTCCATTCATTTTACCTTTTTATTGCTTTAATATGACTTGATCATTTTCGACCCAAATAATCACTGCTCCCTGCCAGAACAATATTGTTCCCATCTGCTTCATTAAGCTTCTGCAAAGATCTCAGAGAGTTCTTTGCAGTTCAGAGTTCTGGATGAAGTCAGCTGGCCAACAGAACATCATTTCTTCTCTCATGTTCTTCTTCAATGACTTCTACACTTAGGAATGTCATAAACTAATAAGATTTCTAAACTATTTGAGCAGAGGATTTGATTGCTAATTTTTATTATCTTAAGTAAGTGCATTATCCAAATCATCACCCAAAACCAACTTCTAGATGATTACAATTTCATAAAAGTCAGGATATTTTAATGCAACAAAAAAGTTAGAAGGAATAACGAATAAAGATGGAATAAAGGATACGATTTTAAATAGAATACTTGGAAATTAACATTAACCTTAGTATTAATTTAATAAAGTATTAACACATTTGATACTTAAAAACATTCAGCATGTTTCTGGATTAGTCTGCTCAGGCTGCCATAACGGAATACCAGAGACTGAGTGCCTTAAACAACAGAAATTTATTTTCTTACAGTTCTGGATGCTGGAAATCTAATAGATTTATATTTATTACAGTTCAAGGTGCCAGCAGGGCTGGGGTCTGGTGAGGACTCTTTCTGGAATGTAGACAGTCACCTTCCAGCTGTGTCCTCAAGTGGTCTTTTTTCTCTCTGTGTGCATGTTTCTGGTGCTTCTTGTTCTTAAAAACACTAGTCTTATTTGATTATGACCCTGCCCTTTAGATCTCATTTAATCTCAGTTACTTTTTTATAAACCCTATCTCCAAATACAGTCACTGAATTCTGAGGTCCTGGGTGTTTGGACTTCAACATATAAATCTGGGGGCTTCCCAGGTGGTACCAGTGGTAAAGAACCCATTTGCCAACGCAAGAGACATAAGGACGCAGGTTTGATCTCTGGGTCAGGAAGATCCCCTGGAAGAAGGCATGGCAACACACTGCGCTATTCTTGCCTAGAGAATTCCATGGACAGAGGAGTCTGGTGGGCTACATGTAGTCCACAAGGTCACAAAGAGTTGGACACGGCTGAAGTGACTTAGCACAGTTCAGTTCAGTTCAGTCACTCAGTCATGTCCGACTCTTTGCAACCCCATGAACCACAGCATGCCAGGCCTCCCTGTCCATTACCAACTTGCACAGTTCATCCAAACTCATGTGTATCAAGTTGGTGATGCCATCCAGCCATCTCATCCTCTGTTGTCCCCTTCTCCTCCTGCCCCCAATCCCTCCCAGCATCAGTGTCTTTTCCAATGAGTCAACTCTTTGCATGAGGTGGCCAAAGTATTGGAGTTTCAGCTTTAGCATCAGTCCTTCTGATGAATACCCAGGACTGGTCTCCTTTAGAATGGCATACATGCATTTAAGTTTGGAAGGGCCACAGTTCAATCCATAATAATTGTTCATTTCTCATTTTGTTGCAGGTCACTGGAAATTTCCTCTTGGATTGGCACCAATCTGCAGGCCAGGATTTGGAAAACACAATTATAAACACTGCAAAAATCACATATTTGTTGTTCAGTCACTAAGTCATGTCTGATTCTTTGCGACTCCATGGACTGCAGCATGTCAGGCTTCCCTGTTGCTCACTATCTCCTGGAGTTTGCTCAAATTCATGCACATTGAGTCAGTGATGCCATCCAGCCATCTCATCCTCTGTCGTCCCCTTCTCCTCCTGCCCCAAATCCCTCCCAGCATCAGAGTCTTTTCCAATGAGTCAGCTCTTCGCATCAGGTGGCCAAAGTATTGGAGTTTCAGCTTCAGCAACGGTCCTTCCGATGATTATTCAGGACTGATTTCCTTTAGGATGGACTGGTTTGATCTCCTTGCAGTCCAAGGGACTCTCAAGTGTCTTCTCCAGCACCACAATTCGAAAGCATTGATTCTTTGGTGCTTGACCTTCATCATGTTCCAACTCTCACATCTGTACATGATTACTGGAAAAACCATATCACATATACTGTTTTTAAAAATTACTTATTTTATTTATGTATAGGTTTACGCCTTGTTGCTGTACTTCTTGGTAGAATATGGTCTTTAATTTTTGTTCTTTCTAAAATTTTCTATTTATTTTAAATGGCAAAGTGCTTGAGGCAGAATCCTTGGGTGCAAATACTTTTAGAAAAAAATTTAGCCACCCAGTCAAACATAGTCATTAAGGACCTAACATATAAATAGAATGCAATCGAATATTGCCAGTTGTGGTGTCATGGAAAGAAATCTATGCTTAAAATAATAAGATCTGGATTCTTAAACTCTCAGAGATTAAGCTTCTTCATCTTTAAAATGGAGATAATCACATATGTTTCCTTAATCTCTTTGAAGGGATTCCATGGGAATTTATGTTGACTTTTTTTTTTTTTTTAAGGTGTAAACACTACACAAATAAAGGAAAAATAATAATTATTAGAGATAACGCAGTTGGGTTAAAAATATTGAGACATGGGACTTTGATGGTGGCACAGTGGATAAGAATTTGCCTGCCAACTCAGGGGACAAGGGTTCGGTGATCCCTGGTCTGGGAAGATCCCACATGCCGAGAAGCAACTGAGCCCACGCACCACAAGTACTGAGTCCGTGTTCCAGAGCTCGTAAGCTGCAACTGCTGAGCCCAAGCGTCTAGAGCCTGTGCTTCACAACAGGAGAAACCACTGCTAAGAGAAGCCCGCGTACTGAAGCTAGAGAAAAGCCCGCGCAGCGACACAGACCCAGCACAGACAAAAATCAATAAATAAAAATATTGAAACATGAAGAATTAGGTGACAAAGCAATTCTTACACAATTCACTCTCTAAAGTTATTAGGCTACTTGATCGGGGACTTGGCCTGCCCCTGGTACTAGCAAAACATTTTACAAGTTTTAGTGATGTTTTTTCACACTGGATGGGTGCTGGGAAAACCAGATATAGTAGTAATACTTTAGCTGAACAACTAAGTTTTAAGAGTATTGATAACTGGATACATATGGAGAGAAGTCTTTATTTTGTCACTGATCTTGTCCTAAGTAGCATTTTGGTTAAATTAAATTTTAAAAATCTTTGATTAAAAGTTCCAAGTGGAATGCTTACAAAGTCTATGGGTGTCACAAAGCTAAAATAAAGAGCTAGGATATGAAGAGATAAAGACTCGAAATTATCTCAATAGACTGGAATGATGGGTAAGGGGAGGTATACATAGGGTGAGCAAAATTAGATTTAACTGGAACATGGGCAAACCTTCTATTTAGATTCAGTAAAATCTAAACAAAACCATGCTGCACAAGAGAAAAGGCCTGAGGATTCCAGTTTCTGCTAAAAAGACCTCTTGCTTATAGGTGACCAAAACTTAATATGAATCATCAACAAGACATAAGTGATAAAAAGACAAAGAATAAATACACTGCAATTAAAGATTACATTAATGCTTTCATACAGCCGAGACTAAGAGAGGAAAGAATAGTACCATATCCTACCCTGCTCAGAGCAGATGAGAGTATCTTATCCACTACAAAGGGCTGCCAGGAGGCTAGCCAGCATCTAGCAAAGGCTGTTTAAAGATTCTGAGACATTCTCCAGTAAGAAAAAGCTGACATAATTAAGGACATATATCCTGGAAATAAGAGCTTAACTTTCTTACTGGCTTTCAAATACCTAAAGGTTCAGGATAGTCCCATTATAATTGTTCTGTTAAGGTGTCTGACCAAACAGAAAAGGCACAAGACTTCGAGTAAGAAGAATGTCTTGACTCTAAGGGCACACTTCTACTGAGGCGCAAGCTGTGTTCACAGAACATGTTAAGTATGATCAAGAACTGAAACCAGAAAGGTAATCTCATCATGAACAGATCACATCGGTTCACTGTTAAACTACCATGTACATCTCCATGTACATACTGTGAAGTTATAAAATGTTCACATAAAGTCATCCGAAGGACTGAGGTAAATGGGAAGCTATCATATGATCCTGCTCCCAAACCTGGCAATAGCAGAGCAGAACTTGGGGTAACACCCAGAAAACTGTGGGAACAGTGTCAGGTTAAACCAAAGTTGAGACACTAAACACTATGTAAGAAGTATTCAAAATATGTATGGCACTCGTTACCGTAAGACGTGAAATCAGTTAAAAAATGAAAAGCCGTGCGAATATCATAAATACATTAGTGGATACTGAGCTAAAATGAGTTTTGAAAGAAGACATTCTTACTGAGGATTTTCTGAATTTCTGGGCATGCATGTCAGAGAGTAACAGCAGCAATGCTTTTTCCAAACTGTCCTGGGACATTCACGGTAACGTGAGTCTGCTCCAGTGTAACTGCTCTGGTGCCAGTTCTCCTCCAGAGCAGTAAGCACTGTGTGTTGTGCATACATGTTGTGTTTACATACTTATAGATGCATGCGTGTATGTACACATACAACTAGGCTTCCCAGGTGGCTCAGTGGTGAGTAATCCCCCCACCAATGTAGGAGACATGGGTTCAAACCCTGGGTTGGGAAGATTCCCCGGAGAAGGGAATGGCAACCTGCTCCAGTGTTCTTGCCTGTGAAATCCCATGGACAGAAGAGCCTGGTTGGCTACAGTCCACGGGGTCGCAAAGAGTCGGACACTACTGAGCAACTAAACAACAACACACACAGCTAAAATCAGATTAAAAGAAAACAACTACAGAAATTTTCAAATATTCATTATTGATTTTATTCCTTTTCCTGTTTCCTTACTACATGATATTGAACCTGAAAAGACTTAACAAACCGCTTACGTTGTTTTAAGTCAAAGTAACAATGGAATGAAAATAGGCTTCTCTGAGCAGGCCCCGGGGCCCATCTTCTACAGGCTGCACATCCTAGGATGGCCTGAAAGTGTGCTTAAAAAGGCGAGGAACTGTTGCTCGGGGCCCGGGCCATACACTAATTGTATTTTCCCGTCTTCTCTGACACCATCGTGGATTAAGAAGAGTCTGAAAATAACAACCAAAAACAAACAAACAAACAAACAAACCCCAAAAAGGCAGCAAATGCTTACAAGTAACGAAAACATGGCTGAGTTATAACATCTGGACTTTATCACCACAACCCTGATGTCAGGGCACAGCCCAGATGTTAACTAGAGTAACCATCTAGAGTTTGGGTGAATGTGGTCTTCCCTTTAATTTACAAAATCCTTCTTGCAAAAATCCTTGAAAACATTACAACTCAGGGATATAAGTAGTCTACCAAATATTTAGGAAACCAACTTTGGTATTACACAAATACACCAGCTTTCTATGTGTTTTTATCTTCTCGGAATGCTGTGGCCACCTACCTGGAATCCCACTTCCTCTCTCCACCCCCTAGGAAAAGAATAAAGAAAAGAAATAACAAGTACTTGGAAAGAATGGCAAGAAGGGAAATTGTGAATGCACAAATGAGAAATGACCAGTCCTGGGCCTTAAAAGACATGCAGACAGAAGTCAGGACACGCTTCCTCCCCATTCAAGGGCAGGTTGCCTATGGCAGCCTGCTGGGATGAGCGTCAGGATGTCTGTGTTTTATGTATTCTCTCCACATCTTCTAGGCAGTTGAAGAACAAGAGAAGACATTAGAGAACAGATGGAAAAGAAAACAATAAACTGTATCTTAAATTTCTTTCCACTTTTGATTACTATATTGAAGTAATGCATAACTGATGCCTTATATACTTTTCACAGTCATATAATTAATGAAGCTATGCTACATAGGCTTGTCTTTGGGATGATACTGACATAAAATGGAATAAAACTACATTCCCTATCTCCTAACCCACCCACACTCCCAACTGCCAAATACCATTGGAAAAAGCGACTGGATAAAGACCAAACTATGGTTAAAAGCATGAGTTACTCATAGATGAAAGATCTCCTGAGAAGGGAATGACAACCTGCTCCAGTATTCTTGGGTTTCTCTGATGGCTCAGACATTAAAGAATCTGCCTACAGTGCAGGAAACCTGTGTTCAATCCCTGAGTCAGGAAGGTCCCCTGTAGAAGGGAATGGCCGCCCACTTCAGTATTGTTGCCTGGGAAATTACATGGACAGAGGAGTCGGGCGGGTTGGGAGGCTACAATCCTACCATCCATGGGGTCACAAAGAGTCAGACACGACTGACAACTAACACTTTCACTTTCTTTCACCCCTTTGTGATTTCACATACGGGGGTTATGACATGACTAAAAGTCTCTTTGCTTTAACAAAATACTTAGAGTTCACTGAACAAATACCTAGAAGGCAGAATAGTGCTGGTTAAGGCAAAGATCCTAGAGACAGATGATCTGGTTTCAAATCCTGACTCTCTCACTTACTATATGATCTTCGAAGATTTAACAACCTGCTGGGATGAGTTTAGAATCTCGTTGAGTGACAATCTATTATAAAATTGGGAAAGTAATATCTATCCTATTGTATTTTTGTGAAAATCAGTGATAAATGTCTGAAAATCCTACAGGAGTAGGATTCCCTTCTATGGCAAGGGAATATGCCATTCCCTTCAACGGGGAACCTTCCTGACCTGGCATATAAAAGCTCAACAGATTACATTATTAATTATACTAAAGGCAGAGATGAGTCCTGTCTATTTTTGTATCCCAGTATACAGTAACTTGATAACTGTTCAGCAATAGTTTTTAAATATATGAATGAATGAAAGAGGAAAGAGGAAATGAACAAATTCAGGGGTTGAAACCACAGCCTCTACTGAAACCAAGTGAGTTTACCCTCGGTTTCCAGGCCTTTGTTTTTATTTTTTTGTGGGGATGCTCTGTCCTGTGCATTGCAGGGTACTTTGCAGCGTCCCTGGCCTCTATCTGCTAGATGTTTTCACTGTCTCTGCACCCTCTGCCAGGGTTCACCATGTTCCCTCTTATTCCTGCATCTTGCCTACATTTGCCTGACTTAACCAACCCAGTTCCATCCCCACTGTCTGTCACGATCACTTTCCTCAGGACTTCAGGGACACCTTCTTTGTTAACGGCCATAGAGCTGGGCCTTACCTACAGGAAGTTATTCATACTTGTTAAATAAAAGAATATTGCCCTTTTTTATTGTTTAATGTTTATTGTACCCGTCTTGGGCGTAGGGCTCGTATTCTATACCTTTTCACCACAACATAGCATCGTGATGAACAACTACTTGGCACACAGCATATCTGGATTGAAGGACATTTAGCAATAATGCAATTGAACCCCATCTCTGAAGATGAAGAACATGAGGATGGCATAGGTTAATGACCTGCTCAAGTCTCACAGAGCAGGTACAGTCCCAGACTGGGGAATACAAATCAGACTCTTAACTAATCATGCTTGGCTGAACAGATGGAAAAAAAAATTCCTAAAGGAGGTTTGTAGTAATCACATGTATTTATTACTATGTAACTCAAGCTCTCAAAATTCCTAAGAACTCAAACAAGGTCTCGCTTAGATTAATTTATCCCAAGAATAATTGCTTTTCTTGCCACAGATTTCTAAAATCATTTAACTAGTCAAGGAACAAGGGCAGGCTCCTTGGAGATGGCCACAGGTGACTTGGAATAAATACCAGTTACATACTGATTAACGTGTAGAATGAAGGATACTTTT
This sequence comes from Bos grunniens, assembly GCF_055505025.1. Lineage (NCBI taxonomy): Eukaryota > Metazoa > Chordata > Mammalia > Artiodactyla > Bovidae > Bos > Bos grunniens. The sequence continues at coordinate 25,432,429 of NC_141191.1, read as the reverse complement.
AAAACACATTTTGGAGGCTCGGAACCTATTACATGCATTCTCTACACTGTCTAGTATGTATTGGAAGATAGGATCAGAGACCAACTTCTCCCTTGAACTTCTTTCTGAAGCACGGCAATCAAGACGGTTGACCACAGTGGTCATATCTTGTGTTGCAAGACCAAGTTGTCTGACAAGGATTTTCTGTCTAATCTTGATAGGCAGTTCAAAAGAATGCAAACATTTATCTTAAAAAAAAAAAAGCCAAAAGTCTGACATGCCCATTGAGCAAGTGAATAGCACTACGGCTATTGGCAAGGATAGATGATCTCATGTGATAATCTACTTTCTATATTTTAGTCATCGTGTGAATGGATGCCCTGGTTAAAATGCAGATTCATGAATAAGGAATTGCTGGCTGAATTCAGCATTGGAAGTATTTTAGGGGAATATCCTGATTATATCAAACATGTCAACTGCCTACAGGATATGATGCCGACTTTTGTTTATGTCAGCTGTAGAAAAAAAAAATTTTTTTTTTAAAGGAATAGAAGCTGTGGGAAAGTGGTACACCGAAGCTAGAATGTTCCCTTAATCCTAACCAGCTGTCCTTGCTTGAATGCATGTGAATTTAATAGCAATTTCTCTCTTTCTCATAATGTGCTTGGTGAGTAGCCTGCTCTGTATGCATTTTATCAAAGCAACGACAGAGCTGTTTTCCAACTACCAAAGTGTCTAAGACAATTCAAGAAGGTCATATTCAAAAGCCAACTTAAACAAAATGTATGTAAGTACCAAAAACAGACTTCTCTAAGGCTGTTAAATGCCAAGGAGCCACAATTAAGTAACTACTGGAACACAGCAAGTTTCAATTCACTTAGCCTGTTTTTAGAGTGGTTATTATCTCAAGTTGAATCACCCAGCAAATCACAAGTGCAAGGGTGAGAGAAACACAACATTCCAGCACCTGAAGATAAATAGTCTAAGTGTCACACTCCAAACTCCTCAGATCTTTCAACTACTCCTCCTTCACATTTTTCTTTAGGGACTGACAAATTATAAATCCTTGACTACAGAGGAAACTGTAGATTTACTCTGAATCTCTTGAAGTAATAGGTCAAGAGGATACACAGAAGGAAGGAAAGAAATAACATTTTTACTTTTGGTTATGAAACTATGCTATGGAAAAATATGTAAAGAGTGAGTGATTTTGATTTTTGTTAGTTTCTAAAAATGGTTACCCACATATGCTCCCGTTTATTTATATATCTGCTTCCTGAGTTTTATTTCATTTCTTTAAGATAATAGAAACATCATGGACGTGGGGTTCAAGAGAATTGAGCTCACATCTGTATTTAAACTCCTACTAATAATGTGACTTTCGACAAGTTGCTTAACAGTCTGAGCTTGGGTTTCCTGACTTGTCAATGAGGAGAAGGCTATGCGCCTTAAATGGCTATAGCAGCACTCAGAGAAATGGATGACCCATGTAAACTGCTGGGCTATTCCACAGGTTCTCAATGAAAATTGGTCTCGCTCTCTTCTGATACTGCATTTCTGTGATTTCTCATATGGGCAGGAGACTGTCTAGAGCTAGCCTTTAGAACAGTTTCATTTTGCAACTACAGGAACAATGACAAAATTAAAAAAATTAAAAATGATAATTACAAAATGCCCATCAGTCACCCCAGCAGTATCTGTCATAAAAATTACAGCTATAAATAAAGATCTTGGCCACCCCATTCCTAAACAATATGAGAAATTATGAATACCAAATGCCCACAGACAATCCAATGACATGAATAATAATGAACTGTAATGACCTGAATTGAGAGAAGTTAGAAATACGTTAATATAACAAATTTTATGAAAAACATATGAATACAGAGCTAGGATTTCCTTAGGACCTCAGAGGGATATGAGCAAGTGAGGGACTCTGAAGGTCATTAGAGTGATTATATATCTGCCTCGGACTGTGGGGGTACAGGGAGTCAGTGCTTTTTATTATAATTATTTTATAAACATAGATACTACAATCTTCAAAAATTTCACAACTTCTTCAAACCCATCATATTTCCTCCATTTTTTCCTCCCACCTGCCCTGCTTGAATTGGCATGTAAACTTGTTTCTTCTGAGTAAGCCATGGGAATGTTGACTTATTTGAACTGGCGTGTGTGTGTGTGTGTGTGTGTGTGTGTGTATACGCTGCCTGAAAAAAAAGTGTACTGGTATGCTATGCGGGTGCATACCAGTGCTATATACAAGCACCAGAGATGTTTTTTCTGTTTAAGTAGATTCCTATCTAATTGGGTGGAGAATACTAACATATGAAATAGCAACAAAGAGATGAAATAAATAAAAAGAAGCATATAATTAATTAATACAACACTGAATCATTAAGTATTCAGTTTAGTTCAGTTTGGTTCAGTCGCTCAGTCGTGTTCGACTCTTTGCGACCCCATGAACCGCAGCACGCCGGGCCTCCCTGTCCATCACCAACTGCCAGAGTCTACCCAAACCCATGTCCATTGAGTCAGTGATGCCATCCAACCATCTCATCCTCTGTTGTCCCCTTCTCCTCCTGCCCTCAATCTTTCCCAGCATCAGGGTCTTTTCCAATGAGTCAACTCTTTGCATCAGGTGGCCAAAGTATTGGAGTTTCAGCTTCAACATCAGTCCTTCCAATGAACACTCAGGACTGATCTCCTTTAGGATGGACTGGTTGTATCTCCTTGCAGTCCACAGAACTCTCAAGAGTCTTCTCCAAGACCACAGTTTCAAAAGCATCAATTCTTCGGTGCTCAGCTTTCTTTATAGTCCAACTCTCAAGTCCATACATGACCACTGGAAAAACCATAGCCTTGACTAGACGGACCTTTGTTGGCAAAGTAATGTCTCTGCTTTTTAATATGCTATCTAGGTTGGTCATAACTTTCCTTCCAAGGAGTAAGCGTTTTAATTTCATGGCTGCAGTCAACATCTGCAGTGATTTTGGAGCCCAGAAAAATAAAGTCAGCCACTGTTTCCATTGTTTCCCCATCTATTTGCCATGAAGTGATGGGACCGGATGCCATCATCTTAGTTTTCTGAATGTTGAGCTTTAAGCCAACTTTTTTAGTTTCCTCTTTCACTTTCATCAAGAGGCTCTTTGTGTTACAAGAGTGCAAATAACATGGACATCAATAAAGGCTGATATTGTTCTAAATGTTATAAAAGCAAGAGAATTGAAAGGTGGAGATGACTTGTACTAGGGGACCCTGCTCTGTTGGAGGAGAAATGAGCACGGTGCTTTAGTGGAACATAGGGAGCTAGGGATGACTAAAGAGAGTTCATCTAGGTAACAGAAGACCTTCACACATGCATTGAGGGGTTTTGGTAATACATGCCTAAGAAATGCACAACACAAGGTTTTTGGGCAAAAACAGTGACGAAGTTAAGACGGCAGTGGCATGCAAGATGGACTGAAGTGGCAGATGCTGGAGTTACAAGGACAGGCTTAGAAGACCTGTTAGACTTTATCTACTGAAAAATAATGGCAGTCTGTGTCCCGGTGGTGGATGTGGAACGGGAAAGGAAGGGGCAGACGCTGAGATACACAGAAAGTGAATTTGACAGTATTTTGTCACCGAGGTGGTATGAGGGATAAAGGGTCAGGGAGGCAAGCTATAGAAGTTTATGAGGTTAACCTTGCAATTGTTGAGTTTAATCTGATGTTGCAAGACCACCAACATTTGATGAACATGTTCAGTAGACAGTTGGAGATACAGGATTAGAGTTTAAAGGTGAGGATAGGATAGACAAAGCTGGCTAGCTAGCTAGATGAATAGATAAATGTGTAAATAGACAGACATGTACACAGATAAAATAGATAAAGGAGAAAGGCTTAACTAATGCTGGTTGGTACAGGTGGAACTATAGTATCGTGTATATATATATAATAGTTTGAGCTTTAGGAATTATCACATAAAAGTAAGGATATAATCCAAAAATAATTTATGAAAAACAATATACATGATGTGTACAAGGGAGAGGGTACTGATTCAAATAGCTTCTAAGTGTTTGGTTGATACAGAAAGAACATGAGATGTTCAGTCTCAGCTTCCTGATACCTATTTTTTCCTTTTAGTTGGTTCTATACTAAATGTACTTGTATATTTTGATATACAATGTTCATACATGCATTTCTGCTTTTGCCAATATGTATATGTACATTTGGTTTTGGCTTCAAAGAAGAATGTAGATTTTAGAAGGAGAGACATAAACAAACCCACAACATACTGGGATGAAAGGATTGCAATTGGTTGATGGGAGAATGTGATTTTAATAGAATGAGCCAGAATGGCCTCTCAGTTGATGTACCATTTATTGGAGACCTGGATGAAGCGAAGGAGAGAGCCATGTGACTATCGGGAAGAGTTTTCCTAGAGGAGGGAACAGCAATTGCCAAGGAAGAGCAGAGGCCAGAGTGCATGGAAAGGAATGAGCTGGGGGAAGAATATAAGAAGGTGAAGGTGACTTAGGAGAGGTAGGCAGGCTTCAGGTCAGGTGAAGACTTCTTGGCCACAGAACAGATTTTATTCTAAGTGTGAGGAAAAGCTACTAAGGGTTTTGAGTTGAGGAGTTACAAAACGTGATTTACATTTAAAAATATCCCTCAGGTTGCATTGCTTGGAATATGCTACTGGAGAGAGGCAGAGGCAGAAGTGAGTGAGTGCGGGCTGAGCTGCTCCATTGTGTCTGACTCTCTGTGACTCCATGGACCGTAGCCCACCAGGCTCCTCTGTCCATAGGGAGGCCAGTTAGGAGGCAATAGTGTGAACGCAGGTTGGAGTGACGGTGGCTTGGCCCAGGGCGGCCGTTCTGAAGATGGCAGTCAGAACGTCCAGGCGTTTTGCTGGGAGAGCTGACAAGACTGGTGGATGGAAGGAGTGCGAGGTATGAAGGAAGAGAGAAATTAATGATGAACTGAGATGGAAAGATAAGTTTTACGGAAAAGTGAAGAACTTGTCAATTTTGGACATGTTATGTGATTTTTGGCCAGTTACTTACCTGTCTGGACATATTTCCTCATTTGTAAAACAAAAATATAACAGGGCTAATAAATCTACTTCAGAATCTACTTTATGTGTGTGTGCATAGTTGCTCAGTCGTGTCTGACTCTTTGCAACCCTGTGGACTGTAGCTACCAGGCTCTTCTCTCCATGGATTCTCTAGGCAAGAATACTGGGGAGGGTAGCCATTCCCTTCTCCAGGGGATCTTCCTGACCCAGAGATTGAGCCCAAGTCTTCACTGGCAGGCAGATTCTTTACCATCTGAGCCACCAGGGAAGCCCACTTCATAGTGCTATGTAAGTATTAAACAATACTACAAGAGAGGCTCTGAGCAGAGCAACACACTGCATGTCAGGGGTCCAGCTAAAAGTAAATGTCAGGGAGTTGAGGAAACTTATCATCTTTCTGAGTTTAAAGAAAAAAAAAAGTTTAAAAACTTTAGCTACAATTTCTTTCGCTGAGCCCTTTTTTGGGGTATGGGCACTACAGTTGGTGTGGGAAACAGCGTTCGTTCTAAATGTCAATTAACATAATGAGTGCTAAAAATAATCATTTTTATGGTGACTGTCATTGAATAAGTAAATTTAGTATAAAAATGATGGATATTAGAGACATTCTAACTGAAATAGGAGACTTAAAAGAAGAGACAAGGTTTATATTTTGAAGAGAAGAACAGAAAGAACTGAACAGAATTGCTTGAGGGGAACATATTCCATGAGAAATTATAAAAGGCATTAAAATTAGGAGGAAAATCAATAATTATGTGATTATAAGAAAATCAGCATATGTTTTACAGGGCGTGGCTTGTTTCCATCCAGACTTCATGTTCTCAAAGAATGACGTGTGATCAACAGTAAAGTGAAAAGAGATCATTTAACTAAGGAAGCCGTAAATTCACCAATATTGCCAGGCAACTCTGAGGAGCCCATTTCCACTATCACATCTGAGGTCTTCACAATACCACACAGTGCACTGCTTCCAACTTATATCCAATCAATACAGAAAGAAGAAAGACTGCTAGGCGGATGGGAAAACACATATGCAGAGGCCACCGTGCCCTTACTCAGCAGTCTCAATTTTCAAACTGAATAACCATCTTTAGTTATATATCTCTGAGAAAAAGTTGAGGTAAAGACATTGATTTTTAACAGGCATATCATTCTAAAGCATGATGCTTTGCTTACAAAAGACATTTTTAAATAAAGTATTGCTATTTTACTCATTTAACAGAGAAGAATAAAAAAATAAAATCTACACTTATTTTTGCAAAATTAATGCTTCTGCCATTTGAGGATAATTATCCACCATTTGAGGAAAGACTTGCTTTTCAGTGACATTTGTCCCTGGGACTTCCCTGGCAGTCCAGTGGTTAGGACTCTGTGCTTCCAATACAAGAGGCTCAGATTTGATCCCTCGTCAGGGAAGTAAGATTCTACATGCTGCATGGAATGGCAAAAAAAAAAAAAAAAAAAAGTTTGTCCCTTATGCCTGGTTTTCACACTTATTCCAGGGAACCCTTGGTTCTCATGGAAGCCTTCAGGGGAATCTTTTTTTAACTTTGGTGAAGAGGAGCTATTTCTTCGGAAAAGGCAATGGCACCCCACTCCAGTACTCTTGCCTGGAAAATCCCATAGATGGAGGAGCCTGGTGGGCTGCAGTCCATGGGGTCGCTAAGAGTCAGACACGACTGAGTGACTTCACTTTCACTTTTCACTTTCATGCATTGGAGAAGGAAATGGCAGCCCACTCCAGTGTTCTTGCCTGGAGAATCCCAGGGACGGGGAAGCCTGGTGGGCTGCTGTCTATGAGGTCGCACAGAGTCGGACACGACTGAAGTGACTTAGCAGCAGCAGCAGCAGGTATTTCTTAATACAGGTTATTGTGAGAATATTATTTCTGAGTCACAGTTTCTGCTTCCTCTAATTCTGGGATAGATTTTCCCTCCATTTTCTATCCTCATTACCTACCTAAGTTGCACAAGTGCAACAGCTCAGTCGCTTAGTTACATCCAACTCTTTGTGACCCCATGGACTGTAGCCCACGAGGCTCCACCTTCCATGGAATTTTCCAGGCAAGAATACTGGACTGGGGTGCCATTTCCTACTCCAGGGGATCTTCCTGACCCAGGCATTGAACCCATGTCTCCTGCACTGGTAGGCAGATTCTTTACCACTGAGCCACCTGGGAAGCCCTTAAGCTAGATTTGTACCCAAATATAGACCCAGAATAGGCATAAATGAACTTGACATTTATTGTCACCTTTAAGCAGATATTTAATTACATTTTAATTAAAAAATTAAAATGAAAAATATTATTATTTATAAGCTTCATTCCAACCCTATTTATCTAATTTTTGCTTAATTCTATTAATAACTTAAAAAACCCTTCATGATATACTTATATATGATATATACATATAAAAATGTACATATGTATATGACTATATATATAAGAACACATACATTTATATGTACTCATACATACATATTGATATATATAAATTTGACTTTGTTAATATCTTATACTATTTATATTTTTGTGTTTTTTTTAAAGTAAATATTCTACGAGTTTTACAGCACTTGAAAAATTCTCTTCTATTGAGATATTGGGTATTCTTCTATATCATTGGTGGGTGAACAATACATGAACACCCACCACAGTCTGAACAGTTTGGCCATATAAGATGTGCATAACTTACTAAGAAATCCCATCCTTACAAGAATTACCCTGTCACAGAGAAACTTCTACACATATGTACAGAGAGGTATAAACAATAGTATTCATTCCTAATAGCAGATGCTTGAAAAAGTGCATAACTGAAAACAAACTAAATGCCTTTCAACAGAAGGATGACTAAGTAAAATACAGCATATTCATAAAATAAATAATAAGAACAAATGATCTTTTAAGTTTCAACATGAATAAAATAATTCTCAAGGAAAACCTATACAGAATATTTTTTGACATAAATCTCAGCAGTATTTTTTTGGAACTGCCTCTAAAAGCAAAAATAAATGGGACCTAATTAAACTCAAAAGCTTTTGCATAGCAAAGGAAACCATCGACAAAACAAAAAACAACATACTGAATGGGAGAAAATATTTGCAAATAATATGAGTGATAAAGGATTAATAGTCAACATAAATAAACAGTTCATACAATTCAACATCAAAACAAAAACCAAAACCAAGCAATATGATTAAAAAATAGGTAGAATACCTGAATAGACACTGTGCCAAAGAGGAAATGTAGAGAGCCAACAGGCACATGAAAAGATGCTCAACACTGCTAATCATCAGGGAAATGCAAATCGAAATCACAATGAGATATCACTTCACACCTTCAGAACAGCTATCATCAAAAGAACATAAATAACGAATGTTGGTGAGGATGTAGAGAAAAGGAAGCTCTTACATACAGAGTTGGTGGGAATGTAAACTGGTACAGCCACTGTGGAAAAGAATACGGAGGTTTCTCAAAACGCTGAAAACAGAAATACCATATGACTTAATTCCAGTCCTGGGTATGTATCAAAAAAGAACAAAAATAGTAATTCAAAAAGATACAGGCATCCCAGTGTTTACAGCAGCATTATTTATAATTGTCAAGATGAGGAAGCAACCTCAGTGTCCATCAACAGATAAATGGATAAAGAAGCTATTCAGCCATAAGAAAGAATGAAATGTTGCCATTTGCAAACAACATGGATGATCCTGGAAGGTATTATGCTAAGTGAAATAAGTCAGAGAAAGACAAACACTATGATATCACTTATATATGGAATAAAAAAATGCACAACAAACTAGTGAAAATAACAACAACAACAACAAAACAGACTAAAGAAAGACTAGTAGTTACCAGTGGGGAGTCGAAATAAAGGGATAAGGTAGCAAGATGTACAAACTATTAAGTATAAAATAAGCTTCAAGGATATATCGTATAACACAGAGAATACAGTCACAATTTTATAATAACTATAAACTAAGTACAACCTTTAAAAATTGTGACTCACTATATTGTGTGCTCAGTTGCTCAGTCAAGTCTGACCCTTTGCAGCTCCATGGACTGTGGCCCACCAGGCTCCTCCATGGAACTTTCCAGGCAAGAATACTGGAGTGGGGTGTCATTCCCTACTCCAGGGGATCTTCCCCACCCAGGAATTGAACTCACATCTCTTGAGTCTCCTGCAGTGGCAGAAGGATTCCTTACCATGTGCCACCTGAGAAGCCCATATAATATTGAACAAAAACTAAACATCAATAAAAAGCTTAATTTATAAAAATATACTCAAAAATATAATTCTGAGCAAGATGACTTACAGAATGATATCTGCAGTATGGTCCCACTTAAAAATTTTAAATGTACAAAACAATAATTAGCACTGTTCTGGGTTACTTACATATATAATAAGAGTGCAAAACCATTATGGGAAGGATTGAATCCCAAGTTCAGGACTAGAATGTCAGGGGGAGTTGGGGAGGAAATGGGAGGGAATGGGATTCAGGAGGGGCACACAGTAATTTTAAATTAAAAATTTTGAGACAGTAATTTTAATGTTTTATTACTTAAGTTAGTGGTTGATACATGGGGTTTTTTTGTGTGTATGTCAAACACTTAATAATGATAATCTTGCCATTAGTTAATTGATAACATATCTAAAGATGTTTTTGGACAAAATATTTTTGGAAGGCAAAGGTACTGATTTCAAATGTTACCTGAACTGTATTGAATCAAAAAAACAGCGAGTATGTTATGAAAACAGCAACTTAAGCCACATGAGACACTGTGATCAAATGTCCCAGGGTAAGACTGCATGGACCATTAGCTAAAGCAACATCACCTTCATTTTACAAAAGCAATTAGTACATGCTTCAGTCTTCAAAGTGAGCAAGGATTACCTACTCTTAAAAAGTTATTAAAAGCACTTGGCTTTTGACCCTTAGAGCTCACTGGGTCCAAAGAATGGGTTAGCTTTTTTCCATTGTAATAAAAATTACAAAATGCCATTTTCCTAGACTCTGTTTAAAAACAGAGATGTTACGTAAGTTATTGTGATTCAAAAGCACGCACTTTTATGTAAGTGCATGTAAGAAGAGTGGATAGCTCATGTCATGGTGTTTCATTAATCAGTTAAAATACTTTAAGTCCAGGTAGGGACAAGAATATGGAACAAGGACAGGAGAGTAAGCACACACCGGACAGATTATGAATTCTGTCCTAATTCCACTTGTAGCTCATTTTCAGTGCAAACTGGATAAAGAAAAAGCAGACAGTCACAAAATCGGCTGGAGTCAGGGTCCGTGTGGGTTGATAGGGGGGTTAATGAGGATGAAAGGCCATGAAGGTTCACTCCGGGAATACTTCATGGGCAAAGTGGGAGTCATGCTCAGGGTCACAGAAATAAAAACATTTTCTGCGAACTGAGCTCACAAGAATGGGAACCTGGAATGCGTGTGTCGGTGGCTGAGAAGATGGGTGCGCTGTTGTGACCCATTCATTCTGGTGTGATCAGTGAGCAGGGGTTTACCCTCACCTCCCTGTTAAAGCCCTTTCCAGATGCCGTCTTTTTATTTTCCTTTCTTTCTTTAAAAAATATTAAATGTTTATTTTTTCCCATTTCCCAGCTTATTAACACTTGGCTAATCCTTGGGGTTTGTGCAGTGTGGCTGGTCACAAACTGCTGTTATTGGCTTAAATAGGGCAAAGGGGCATTTACAATAGATTTTCAGCCTGCACTTTGAAATCACTTTTCTGAGGTTTAACCTCCATGTTTATCTTCAGTTGTGCAAAGATTATGCTGTGCCAAAGAGCTCTGTCTGGCTGGAAACACAGCCTGGGTTCTAAGTCATCAATTTATACAAAGGATCACTGAAAGACTGAAAGAAATCTTTCTCTTCTTTTCTTACCCTAGCCAAAAAAAAAAAAAAAGGAAAGAAGAAAGAAGCTTAATATTATGCACAAGATGCTGTACACAAATTGGGATTCATTACTGAATGTACATTTCACAAATGCACAGTGTAATCCTACATGTAACATTCCCAGTGCTGTTCTCATCCTATTGCTATCGAGGCCACCTGCATGCAAAGAACACAAATAAGGCAGACTCCTTGGGTTGTCTTGTCACACCTCTACATTTTTCATCCTGGTGCTCCCAGCTGCACACAGGTTTTGCTGGCATTTGGTTGAATGTGGTCTGCAGCCCTAGCATAAAAGAAAGGGCCTCAGTTTTTCCCTGGGACAGTATTCCACTCTGGTGTGTGCTCAGTCGTTCAGTCGTGTCTGACTCTTTGTGACCCCATGGACTGTAGCCCACCAGGCTCCTCTGTCCATGGGATCCCCAGGCAAGAATACTGGTTCGGGTTGCCACTTCCTTCTCCAGAGGATCTTCCTGACCCAGGAATCGAACCCAAGTCTCTTGGGTCTCCTGCGTTGGCAAGCAGATTCTTGACCACTGTGCCACCTGGGAATGAGTGCCGGCTCTTAAGTAAGCCCTCTGCAGAGTTCCTATCAATCAGTAACACTTAGAGTAAGGAAACCTAGCCAGGTGAACCAAGACTGGAGGAGGCCTGGTACCACGCGCATCCCCACGCTGCTGTGGCTTTGGTCCTATCACTCCCTTCCTGCCCCACTGGCTTATCATCTCATTTGTTCACCCAGAGCCACACATGAGTCAGTGTGCATGTGCTCATTTCATTTGGCTGGAATTCACTAAATGAAATTCTAGCTTCTTGTAATAGCACAAAGGAGAGATGTTCCTATTGCAGTCTGAAAGTACATGCTCAAACTTGTTTTCATCGGTGAAAAATTATAGTCCAAAGACTGACTCATCTGAGGTGAAAAACAATATGTGTGATGGCATCCTTTACAACCTGAGATGGGCTTCATTTTCAAAAGTTTTATTTTAAATACAGCATATCGTAAAGGTATATGAGGAATGTCCTTACTCATCCAGTTTAGCTCTCTTTTTTTTTTTTGCCAGATGTTTATGTTGGTGAGAAACCAATAACACTGTCTAGACCTCTAGGATATAGTAATCAAGCATGAATGGAAAACATTCAGAGGTCACACTTCAATCTGGACCTACAACATCCTGCTATTCAAAACCAGATTAGAGATGATGGCTCATGATAAACGGAACCACACCGAATGCTGAGTCAGTGATTTGAAAGTTGTCTGCAAAAAACTAAATATGTCACCAAAATTCTACAAGATAAAACAAAGTCTAGACATCATTAAAGGAGCTGAATCTCTGCCCCTACTCCAGGCTGTTAACAACCAGATGCTACGTTGTGACTTTTACAGCAGCATCCTGTAAATCAGAGAGCCTTAGTCTGTTTTTGAAGAGAGGTTCCCTGAAGTCTTGGCTTCCTGAGGGATGTACGTGTGTGTGCTGAGTGTGCGTGTATGTATGTACACAACTGCCTAGAGGTGTTCATACTAATAATAAATCTCTTAAAGAGACACAGAGAGAAAAGTGATTTGTGGTGTCAGGATACTTAGAGATGACCAAGCAAGATTTCAGCCGGCAAAATATGCTGTGTTTTTTGCTATGTCCTGGTGATTTCTGTTGTCGAGAGGTTGTTAATTAGTTTTTCATTAATAGTGTTTCAGTTCTTGACTGAAATAATTTACTGATTGGAGATTCTTGCAGTACAGGATCAAAACTGACACTGAATTCAACACAAAGATATTTTTACTAATCAAATAAAGAGGAGACTGGATATCTTGGCAAATCGTAAAAACAGCCTCTGTTCTCTCCACCTCTTGGTTGCTACTCTCAAGCCCTTACTGAACTTTCGACTGGGAATACATTTGTGTTATACTGAATGCAAGATGTGGGTCAATGACTGTCTCAAAAAAGGGCAAACCTTACTGCTTCCAGCCTATACTGGGGCAAAATTGTGCTGGGATACTTTACGTTCTTATTTTTATTCTTTGGAGGAAGCAAACAGATGAATCCATTCAGTTACTAGTGTGAGGGTTTTTTTCCAGTGTTGAGGAACACCCGTATAACTTATCTGGCTGAACATATCAATGCTATTGTGAAAAAAATTTTCAATGTGAAACCCCTGTATTTATCATCCTCTGAGCACACATGCACGCGTGTGCATGCGCGTATGCGTGCACACACACACACACACACACATCACTGCTGTCACATTCCCATAGTGACATAGAGGCTCTTCTCTGCAATGATTCAAATGTTTTCATTTCCATGTGCAATAATGGAAAAGTGATCATTTATGAGTCGAAAAGCTAGTTATCTCAAAGAAATTTTCACTTATAAATCATGTTTATTGGGATACAAATGAGCATGACTCTACCAAAGTACAGAAAAACCAGTAATGAAATAGTCTGGACATCCTTTTGTTATAATGTACTTGGGTCAGTAGTCAGTTCCTACTGTAGATAGACAGGAGAGAGAAAGAGGGAGGAAGGGGAGGAAGAAGAAAGCGAAAGAGGGAGGGAAAGAAGAAATGAGGGAAGAGAAAAGGAGGGAAGCAAGGGGGAAGGACAGATACTGATTGGCTCAGCAAGTGCCTTATGGGATCCGTCAAACCATGCCCTAGAGGCTAGTTTTCTCTGTAGGTTACTTTTTTTTCCTGCCATCCAGAATCTATGGAAGTCTAGGGACAGTTTTTAATTTACGCTGTATATTTTCTAGCAGCTAGCATTACAGTCTGGAGAAGGCAATGGCACCCCACTCCAGTACTCTTGCCTGGAAAATCCCATGGATGGAGGAGCCTAGTAGGCTGCAGTCCATGGGGTCACTAAGAGTTGGACACGACTGAGCGACTTCACTTTCACTTTTGACTTTCATGCATTGGAGAAGGAAATGGTAACCCACTCCAGTGTTCTTGCCTGGAGAATCCCAGGGATGGGGGAGCCTGGTGGGCTGCCGTCTATGGGGTCGCACAGAGTCAGACACGACTGAAGTGACTTAGCAGCAGTAGCAGCAGCATTACAGTCAGTGCACAATCAATATTAGCTAATTAGTAGCTAGTACAAGGTTATGCCCATGCAATGCAAAAACCCTCTGCTTCAATGGATGCTCTGTCTGCCTTCTTGGTTGTACAGCATCCGAGCCACATCTCACATTTTCTCTAAGACCCCTTATTTGAAAACAAAATGTTCAGCTTTAAAAACTTTCTTGCTTTCTTTCATCCTTTGGCTTCTCTACCTGGAAATACTAAGATGCCACAATTAGCTGGATTCTTTGGAATATATTAGAGAAGTCACTTCTAAGAGAAAATGAGGCCATGATAGGTGAACTTACTTTCAGTACTCAAAATATGCTCTAATTAAAATGTGGAAGCTGTTAAAAGCAGTATTAATTCAAAGTCATACCTTCTTTGGTAATTTTCTCACTGATTTAAACTCTGCATTTGATAGATAACTAATGTTCAAATTATTGTTTCTCTAATTTTAAAATTACTGAAAGCAATCTAGAATGTCACTGATCTGAAATGAACTAGAATTTTTTGAGCTCATTATATATATACGAGAATACAGAATTGCTTCACTATAATTATGTGTGTGTGTGTGTGTGTGTGTGTGAGTTGTTCAACTGTATCTGACTCTTTGTGATCCTATGAACTGTAGCCCACCAGGCTCTTCTGTCCATGGAATTCTCCAGGAAAGAATACTGGAGCAGGTACCCATTCCCTTCTCCAGGGGATCTTCCCGATTCAGGGATCAAACCTGGGTCTCCGGTACTGCAGGTGGATTCTTTACTGTTTGAGCCAATAGGGAAGCCCCCATGATTACAGACTTGACCCTCAAATTCTATTACCTCAAGTATTTTTCTGTTCAGAGTATGATACAACCTTGGTGACTGGTAAACATTTAAGAATATAATAATTATGCTGTATTTTTGAGGTATAATAATTATGTCATATTTTAATATAACTCATCCATCATTATCTTTCTTTTCTTTTAAAAATCCAAAATAGGAATATCTCTTTTAAAGTTATTATGGGAAGAAAAAATGTCCTTACTTCCAGTTTGGTTCCATGAGAAATTCTGTGAAATAACAAAAGATTTTGAAAAATGAATTTTAAGTCTATAGCCCATGTATGTTGAGATCTGAGATCAATCTCATCAATAAACTAAAATATTTAAAACACAATCTCCAAGTTTAGTTCATTCTGAATTCTGAATCAGTCAAAAGCACCCTGTTTTAGATAGTGACATATTTTCAACTTTAGTACATTTCAACTTTGTAAAAAAGTCAGTATCTCATCTTAAAGAAATGGTTAAAGCTATGATCTCATAGCACTTTGGAGGTATCGAGTCTTTGTTCCATGAAGAGAATGGCTAGTTCATCAGGGAAGATGCACTAATTTGTCCGATCCTCTGCAGAGAGGGTCTCCCCTTGCTCCATCGGGTTGTCCACTGATGGCCTGATTTATTGATTTACATTTATAGGTTACTCTGCTCATGAGAGGAGTTGGGCTCGCTGGGATGCACGGATCAGTTTAAACTGATGTCTCTCAACCTTTATGCTCATGTTCCATCCCTCCCACCTGTGCATGATTTCTCTATCTTCAGCATTTTGGAGGATGCAGTTTACACTATGGAAACAATAAACGGATCGTGTGTATCTTTAAAAACTACATGTGCTCTTTCCAATACTGCCCCTTCCAAGTGTGTCTTTTCTCATCCCCTTGAGAGTCATTGGTTTAAAGATCAAATCAGTGATGAGTTTTAGACCTCTCTCAATGTCAAGAGTGGAGAAGGCAATGGCACCCCACTCCAGTACTCTTGCCTGGAAAATCCCATGGACGGAGGAGCCTGGAAGGCTTCAGTCCATGGGGTCGCTGAGGGTCGGATATCACTGAGCGACTTCACTTTCACTTTTCACTTTCATGCATTGGAGAAGGAAATGGCAACCCACTCCAGTGTTCTTGCCTGGAGCATCCCAGGGATGTGGGAGCCTGGTGGGCTGCCGTCTATGCAGTCGCACAGAATCGGACACGACTGAAGTGACTTAGCAGCAATGTCAAGAGACATTGCACAGTTCTTCCTTAAGAAAATGGGGTTCATGTTGCCCATGCCAGGTCCCTCTTAAATTCAAAGGTAGAATTCAGATGTGATGTTCATGGCTGGTGGTTAAGGACTGTGTCTGTCTTGTTAGTTATCTGGTGCTTAGCACAACATTTTGCATATGATAGATTCTCAATACATATTTGTGATATTAATTAATGATGATGGCATATTTGGATGTTTCTGATTTTTGTCTATGGACATTCATTAATGGATTTTTAAGGTACTGCCAAAAATACCCTAGCTTAAATGGGAATAAAAATAGTACTACATACCTCTGAGGATCATTTTTAAGATTAAAGCACTTGGTAAACACTCAAATAACAACTTAGTTATTGTTATTATATTATTTGTCATAAAGAATCCATCCAATGATAATAACCACCTCAGGCTGGGTGCCATATTTAGTTCATATTACAAAAAAATTAGTTCATACTAGCTGCTTTGTCTTTGACGATTGCCTGAGGAATATAACAGTAGTCCTGTAGTTGCTAGTTTGATTATTAAAGGGATGAGTATCTTTGTTTTTTTCCATGGTTAGGTCTTCATCAATAATTCCAGGAAAATGATTCAAAAATATCAGTGGCTGTTCACAAGCAATGTGGGACGAGCACAGAAGGATCAATATGAACACATCATCATTACAAGTAAATAGCCCCAACACATGCCTTGTGAACAGCGTATCTTCTTTCTTCAAGAATGGCCTATTATTATTAAGTGACAGGAACAAGAAATTGAAAAACACATAAAAGGCAAGCTTGACTTCAATCTACTCCTTAATCATTCCTCTAGAATAGAGCTCCTCCAGTGGAATGTTCTTTTAAATCCAGTTTTGGTTTCCTGATACAGATTCTGATGCTTAGGCAGACCTATCACTAATATGAAACAGTCACTCAGTTGTGTCCGACTCTTTGCAACTCCATGGACTACAGCCCACCAGGCTCCTCTGCCCATGGAATTCTCCAGGCAAGAATACTGGAGTGGGTAGCCATTCCCTTCTCCAGGAAATCTTTCCAACCCAGGGATCAAATCAAGGTTTCCTGAACTGCAGGCAGACTCTTTACAGATTGAGCCATCAGGGAAGCCGCTAGGGAAGTCACAAATATAACCCTTCTATTAAGCCCCTGACTTTGAACACATCTCATGATTGTAATTATAATGACCTTTGGCAAACTGTGCTGACTGTTCATACATACTATTTTATGCCATTCTTTTCTGGAGAGACATACTATTTTAGGTGAAGAAAGTTACAGAAGTTTCGCTCCAGAAAGGGAGGCGTGAGAACTATCCCTTTCAAGTGGCAGCCTTGATGTTGAGCATACTTTTTCCTACTTCAGAGCTGGCCCACGTGCTTGGATCTCGCCTGCTGGTGCTGCTGCTCTTTCCCATGTTTGGCTCCAACTATCTAGCAATTTTCAAAGCAGGTTCCAACTCGTTTGGGAAGACTCTCAGATATTGTATAATATATCTAGCCTGACAAACTCATATGCAAAGACTAGTGTGTGAAAACAGTTATTCTCTAATCAATTCTTTTTGGATTTCAACCCAGGTTCTGTAAAAGTCACCTTCGTTAGAGTCTTCTTTGTTTTGCACCACAGGTACAGAAGTACATCCCATGTTCCATTCAAATGTTACATTTTCTTTTCATTTCCTTAGGACTGATGAACTCCTTTTGCCCAAAGACTTAGGCAAAAGTTGAGGTGTCACCCTATAGGGGTGAAGCTTCCTTGCAAGTAGAGCACAAGGAAACGGGAAGTTATACCAACCAAAAGCTGACAGAGGGTTTACTTATGCCAATGACTTTTCTGAGGACTTTGCGTAGTAACTCACATGATCCTTAAAACAATTTATGGCATAGATACTATTTTCATCCCTTTTTAAATTGGTGAGGAACAGACTTGCCCAAAGTTACCCAGGCAGTCTGATAGCACAGCCAGCTCGCTCAGTAACCGTATATTTCCTCTCATTCAAGTTGGTCTCAACATCAGAATGCTTCTTTTTTTTTTTTTTAAACTGAAATAGTAATATCTAATTTAATACACGCTCATATCCACCCTTCAGAAGATGACCGTGTCTCATGAAGCACTATTAATGGTTGTCTCTCAGGCCCTTTGAAATGTTCCATAGTGCTGCATTCTTCTAGAGAAGTCTTTGTTTACTGGAGGAGCCTGCATAGTTTGAGGCATACATCACTCCTGGTTAAAAGACATTCTATTTGCCCTTACTTGCTTTTCACAGTGAACCAATGAGTAGAAAACAGTTCACAGGAGTCAGTCTTTGTGGTTGCCTGTCATGGGAAATGGGCCAGAATTCTTGATGCCCTACCAAATTCAGAGCCAATATACTGTACCGTGTGTCAAGCATTCCTTTTTACTGGTGAAGTGGAGACTTGGTCAGCTGAAATGTAAAAATCTACTTTCCAAAAGATAGAAGATGCTGAACATCCAACAAAGTATCCCCGGGGGTGGGGAGGGGGACTCTAACCTAACATAGATATCTGAAGCATTTATTCTATGCCTATTGAATCTCACTGCTGCTGCTGCTGCTAAGTCGCTTCAGTCGTGTCCGACACTGTGCGACCCCATAGACGGCAGCCCACCAGGCTCTGCCATCCCTGGGATTCTCCGGGCAAGAACACTGGAGTGGGTTGCCATTGTCTTCTCCATTGTGTGAAGGTGAAAAGTGAAAGTGAAGTCGCTCAGTCAAGTCCAACTTGTAGTGACCCCATGGACTGCAGCCCACCAGGCTCCTCCATCCATGGGATTTTCTAGCCAAGAGTACTGGAGTGGCTTGTCATTGCCTTCTCCGGGGATCTCACTGAGACTGGTCTAAATTTTATTAATTTCTTCATAGGCAATTCAGTTCCTCCTCTCTTTAACGTTTAGCCATGGAACTAGTGACATGTGTTCATAACAGTTTGCAGTATTTAGGTTTTTTCCCCTTATGTCATCTTTCCCTAAAAGAATAGACTGAATACTTTTAAAAATCAGTATGTCTTACACTGTAGAAATTGTTCTTATTTTGTGTGTGTGTGCTTAGTTGCTCAGTTGTGTCCGGCTCTTTGCAACCCCATGGACTGGCAACCCCACGGACTGAGCCTGCCAGGCTCCTCTGTCCTTGGGATTCTGCAGGAAAGAATACTGGAGTGGGTTGCCATGCCCTCCTCCAGGGGATCTTTCCAACCCAGGAATCGAACTAGGGTCTCTTGCATTGCAGGTGGATTCTTTACCAACTGAGCTACCAGGGAAGCCCTGTTCTTATCTTATTACAGGTTAAATAAGAGCTAACATTTTATTGCTTTTTGGTTAATTTCTTCAGTCCACTTTCCAAATTGATGAAAGATACTTCACATATGTCCTCTGGATTTTGCCTTACTTTTAGTCTCTCTGTGTCTTCATCTTAATTTTTTTTTTAATTTCCTTAGAGGGCGTCCTGTTGGTGCATCAGTTTAAACTTGTTAGCGGATCTTTGTGAAATATACATCAAAGGATTCCAGCCATCTCATGTACGATAGCCTAGCATCTCAGGCAATAAGAATTTTTGACTGAAAGTATCTGAAAGCCATGGTAAGCATTAAGCATGTATTTTTAATTTAGGGTCTTTTGAGAGAATTCAAGGTGTCCATGAACTTGGAGGGGGAAATAACATTTTTATTGTCACTAAATGTAATTGAGATGTAGCATTTTTTTGAATTATGAATGTTGACAAATTGACACCATTCCACACACAGTGGTACTAGTGTCCCTGTGACTTCATCACCAGTGGAAGTGAGACTCTTCCAAACCACATTACAGTTATCACAAAATATCATTTACACTCATCCTTCCTCGATAGTTATGGCAGATGTCACATCCACTCCAGATCACACACGACTGCAGTTCTGTCCACAGATGTTCATGGGACGCTGTTGGCCCCATTCAGCCACTAAACAGGAAAGCTGAAGATCTGCATGTTGCCACCTAGATACGGATGTTGTTGCCCAGGATTTCCTCTCTCTGATGGTTGGTGACAAGGAGATGAATTAAGGATGGCTGTTCAGTTTAATGCTATTAATTATGGCTGCAGCAACAAACTGCACACCCACATCTTTTAAAAACATCAAATTTGTATTTAATTCCCTATATTGAATCCCATGGACAGAGAAGCCTGGTGGGCTACAGCCCATAGGGTCTCAAAGAGTTGGACACGACTGAAGTGACGTAGCACCTGTTTTGAACACATTATCCTGTTATAGAATTCATTCATGTTATAGTGCCATATTATAAATTTTGGGTTTGAACACCTTGATCCCTATATTTCATTCTAATTGGTTTCTGCTATAATTCTATACATTTTATTTATATATTAAAAATATTATTCTGAGAAGTGAGTTCAGAGGTTTCACCAGAATGCTAAAGAGATCCATTGGCACAAAAATGTGAAGTCCTACATGAAAGGATTAAGGGGCAACAGGTTTTTCAGGAATGAAATGCTCCCCAGAGCCAAGATGTCACTGAGCCCAAAGGGAAGAGTGGCAAGGACACAGCACACATGTAAGACCGATGCAAATTTGTCCAGAGAAGGGCTGTCAGCCCCATCTGTCACTCACTGTTAACCTCAAAGTTCTAATTCCCTGAAAACACAATGCCGTCCTATGTTTTTAGGAAAGAAAAGAGACTGAGAATAATGGTTGCAGAGGGGACGGGAGTAAGAGAAGCCCCGTGGGCTGTGGTTGTGCAGAACCAGCAATTACATATAAAGGAGGATGCAATTAAGACAGTCTGTTCTGTCCTTCCTCACGACCTGTCGGTCTTTCACCAGCAGCCAGCAACAATCCTGTCTTTCGTTTATGTAAGCCTGTGGATCCTTAAAAATAACAGATGGAATTTGTTTTATACATCAGAGAGTTTAAGGGAAGGAGAGGTAAATGATGGTTTGCGTATATAACACCATTTGGAGTAGAAGAACTAGGAGCTTCTAAGTTATGTAGTGCGCGTGTGCGTGCATGCGCGTATGTGTGTGAGAGAGAGAAAAACAGAGACCTACATTGATTGAGAGAGAAGATACCTAACAAGGAAACTTAAAACTCTGTCCCATGGCCAAACAATCCAGTCAGGGGAAACCTCTGAAAGAAACTGAAATCTCAGATTAGTGTTTGAGAAACTTGGTGAAAGTCATCAAGGTAACGACCATCATGGAAATAACATTCCAGGTACTATTAACAGAAGTTATTTCCCTCCAGAGGCTTCCAAACACGTTTCACCTGTCACCTCATTAACTTCACAACATAAGAGAAGTGGGCGGTTTGGATTTTCTACTGCCCTCCATTCTGCAAGAGAGGGCAAAGTAGCGTGATGTAGAATAAAGACTGGATTTGATGTTTAGAGAAGTGGCTTTTTGTGGATAATTAACAGCTAATATTTAGCCTTTGGCCAGTGGGACGGGGGTGCAGAGGAGACATTTGAGGGAAAGCATAGAAGTGTCCTGAGGTCTGGATGTGCACCAAATAGGTCTCCACTTGACTGAGCTATGAGCCAAGCAGGAGAGAGGACACAGAAAGAGTCCAAGTCCCCAGCAATCGCAGTCAGCTATGGTAGCCAAAGTCTGTTCTTGTTTAAGTATCATATCTGGCTATTCCACTGTGTAAATTACCAAAGAGGTTCATAATTGTCTTAGAGAACCCTTACAATATAAAGAATTTCTTACTTCAGTAGACCTAAAGCTAAAGTCCCACTTGCTGTTAGAGCTGGGGAAATGTTTAATTTTTATCACATGTAAAAAGTAACTATTTTTCTCCACGAGGTCTTCATGAGGTGCTATATTTTGGACTCCATACAGACCATTAATATATAACAGACAAATGACAAAGCAGAGACAATAACTTTCTAGGGATAATATCCTCATTCTAAGAGACCAACAGCTGTCAAAAGCTCTTCATTTATGAAAATACAAGAGGAGGTCTGGGAAGCAAGACTGTATGAATCAACCTCTAGTTTCAAATTAGAGCACCAAGCTACAATAAAATATTTTTGTGTTATTTTTAATAAGGCATGATTTGTGAAATCTTTCCACTTGGGACAAAAGATTTGTCAAGAAAAGCAACAGTGAAGGGACTGTTTTTTTAAAGAGCCAATCAATAGAGTCATGAATTTTACACTCCCATATCTTATGTCTTAAACTTCTTTTGGCCAACTGGAAATTATCATTACAAAAATCTACTTTAAAAAAATCTTCCTATAAAGTTGGATTTGTTCAAGGTATCATATTTTACTCTAAAGCCACAATAAAATTATTAAATTTAAAATGGTTTACTCTTTCTTCACTACCTTATGGTAGACTTGACATTGTTTACTCTTTTCCAGTCCTGAGCAGCATTATTTAGTTTAACAGAGAGAAAGATTTTCGTGGGCATTTGAGACAAATTTACAGCCTACAATGATAAGTAACTGCCAGGTTATCTTCTTAATCTGCTTTATCACAATCACAAACCTTAACTTTCACCTCTTCAAGTTATGTCAGGACAATTAGGTCAAAGTCAAAGGGCCTTTTATCAAGAACACATAGCACAGAAACCTGGATTGACACTTGGAGGCCACATCCAATATTTTTAACCATTGAGAACTTCATTTACTCTATGGAAAAACAATTGGATTAACCAAGAAGGTTAAGAAAACATAATCTTTGACCCATCCATGCAAACAGCAGAAGTATACAGACTTGGAGAGCAAACAAGAAGCAGCCATTAAACACTATTGGTGCGTCTTCCCTGGATGCAGAGAGGTTTTGTTTTTTATTGTGAGAAGCTATTTTTTACATCAATTTATGAATATTCTTAACATCACAATCAGGCAGAGGTTCCCTTTTCCTTAACATACCCTTTCAAACAGTCTGCCATTCTGTCTCTGTCACATGAACCCTAGAACGTTTGAACTGCACACTGTATTTATGTTTTATTATATTTCAAACGCCTGCCTCCAGCATATCTGACACCCTCTTGGAACTCAGAGCAGCCCCAGGCTGCCAGAGGAAATACCAGCAGGCTTTCACTGGGCTGCATAGATGACTGCCCTGCCACCCAGCCTCCCAGGCCCCTCTCTGCATAGGCCAGGCCACCTCACCAGACCAGCTCCACAGCCGACCCTCCCCGGCCCATCTGACCTCGGTGCTTTTGCCTGGTGGTGTTCATCACCACTGATTTCCTGACATTTGAAAGGTCCTTGCTTTTGTTTTCAAGGTTAAAAAAAAAAACAACAAAAAAAAACACAACCCACAAAACCTCTCATGAAACCTTATCTAGAAATAATCAGACCAGAAACCAGAGAGGCACTGGAGTTTCAAAAAAAAAAAAAAAATCACTCCGGAAAAGCTAAACCTCAGAACAAGGGAGACTGAAATCCTTGCCATGACAGTGACGAACTTCACCCCGTTGATGAGCTCATGCATGATCCGAGTTAATAACTGTGCCTGTATATTTGTTTTCCTTTTCAGACCTCTCGTCCTCGCCCGCCCCTCTTCGCCTCTCACCTGCCAGCCGCCTGTCTCGGGTGTTTTTCCAAATGACATCCAGGGCTCTGGCCGTGGAGTCTCGGATGTGATCACTGAAGGACCTCCGGAGAGGGGCTCTCAGGGGCCGCGCCATCACGTGGGCCTCGGAGTCCCCCATCCGCCGCGGCCGCAGCGGACTTCAGCGCAGCCCCGGCGCGGCAACCCTCCCGCGGGGCGCGCTCCTGCGGCGGTCCCTCCCCGGCTGCGGGCGGTCGCCGTGCGAGGCGGCCGGGGTGCGTGCGCGCCGGGCCCGGGGGCGAGCGAGCCGCGCGCGAGCCCCGCGCCCTCAAGGGCCTGGCATTGCGGCTGGGCTCGCGCCGCGGCCCGGGGAGCGCCGACTGCAGGCGGCCGCCTGGCCCCGCGCCAGGTCCGCGCGGCTGCCACATCTGGAAAGGCTTACAAGTGAGCCAGCGACACCCGCGCGCAGCTCTCGGGCTGCCTTCGTGGCTGTCTAGATGATTTTGGCTTCCTGTGTGATCCAGTAACCTGACTTGGCAGAGCTCGGCTGTTGGTCTAGGCAATAACGTGTCCCCCTGCCCTGGCAGGCCGGGTACCCTTGCGTGTTTTGAAGGAAAGGCCGGGCAGGAGGCAGAAAAGGGACGGAGGGAGAGGAGGGGTGGGCAGGTGGGGCTGTCTTCCATCTTCATGGCTAATTCTCACTCACATTTGTGTTTTATTAACTCATGTGTGTTTCTTCATTAGGCTGTTTATGAGACAGAAAGTCCAGCCTTTAGTTGTGGTTGTGGGAAGGAGCTAGGGCTGTAGCGAACATTCTTCAGATCAATCTAGATTCCCTCTAGGAAACAGACACCTGCGTTTTAAAGCGAAATATTAATCAGCTCCTCGTATTTCCCCTCTAACTATGCTTCTACTTACAGCCAGTGGTTTCATCAGATAATTCTAGGTTTTACCCTTAAATAAGGATCAGATGTCCCCTGGTTTTGTGAATCTTTTGGCTCCCACTAAGCAAACTTCATCATTGTAATTGCACATCAAAAACTCTGCCCAAAAGAACTTAAAAAATAAATAGTGCCAAGCACCATGAAATAAAAATATGAGCCAACTGCTTCTTTTACAAGATATGTTTTTGAGTTTCTAAAATGCCAAGTAAATCTATTTCTCTGCCAATGAGTTTGGCTAATTTTCGGCCTTTCAGTGCGTTAATAATCCTGTCTTTTTTTCACTGTTCCCTAAATCCAATCTTAAAACTTTCAGCCTTTGGCATGGAGGCTTAATACTGGCATCAGATAGTATCTAAGAGCTAATTTATAACTTTTCAAAATTACAAGATGCTGTAAAAGCACTTAGTAAATCGCAAGGCATGATGCAAATGCTAATTATTATTGTAATTATTTTTGTACATGAAATCATTTTCAACCCGTGCTGATCCTGAATCTCCAAATTTCTGTAGTGTGCATCCTCTTTCCCATCACCTTTGACAACTGAATTATACAAAGGGTGAGAATTAAATTAGTGTAGTTATGCTCACGAGTTACAACTAATACTAGTACTACTGCTTATCAGTAACTCATGTGTCCTAAATTTACTGTTTCCAGAGTGCTCATGCCCTTGAGTCCCTTCAAACTGAGAATGTGCTCCTTGGTAGATACCACTTTGCTTTATCACTGGGCTGAGCATAGATGAGGAGTCAGTACCAACTGCTGAGGCATGTAGACTTCTGTGCCTGTGGGGGACAATCCTAAGGGAATATTCTCCATAAAAATCTCAAAAAATTGGACTGCCTAATGTCTGGTTCCCTTTTAAAACAAAGTACCAAAAGTCTCTGTGTGTGTGTGTCCTTCAAAGAAACCTGGGCACTTTGAACCCAGTTTACTCATTTACTGGTCAGATGGAACAGAACAGGTCTACGTGGACACTTTTTGCAGAGGAGCAGCATGAAGCAACCATAGCATAAGCAGGGAACCACACCCTGTGCTAGGCATGGGGAAGCGGAAGATAAATGGGACCCTGGCTGTGTCTTGGAGGAGGGAAAAAATCACACTGACTCACAAATGATTTCAAAATAGTGTGATTAGTTCTATGATTGAAGCATGTGCCAAGAACCACCGAGAAGGAAAAGGTAGCCTGCACTCCTCACTCCTGTTAGGCACGGACTTCATCTAAATTTCTAGAACTATGACAGAGTCAGGGACGTACAGTCATTTCTAGCACAGATATCAACAACTGATAGTCTGAGTCATGCAAAGAGACCGACTACAAAGGCACAAAGCTCTTCTCTACCCAAACACAGAAAGGAAGGGGAGCAAAAGAGAGGACATAGTATTTACTGAGTACCTATGATGTATCACAGGCTCTCTTAGCACTGGCTATAGACCCACGTATATAGACCACTGCTGTTATACAGACTACTATCAGTTTACTTTGTCCTCTTTATTGATGAGGAAGCTGAAGCACAGAGAGAAATGTTTTGAGAAAGGTCAGATAGTAACTGGCAGATCCAGGATTCACACCCAGTGCTGTCTGCGTCCAAAACTCATTAGCCTCCCAATCAATTTTAATGGTCAGAAACAAATAATAGTGATGATACGGATTCATTAAAACTATCTAGGCTCAGTTGATGCTAAGTTATGGATCAAAACTCCATAATCTTATTCAACTAAAACTACCACTGGACCCACTGTGTGGAGGAAGAAGCCAGAGTTTTAGATGTTTGAGGTGATGCCACCTACGGAACATCAGGGTCAATCAGTCAAGAGAACCAAGAGCTAGTCAACACATATTGTCAAATGATGGAGCACTCTGCTCATTTCTCCAAAGTGTTCCCAAATGACTCTCCTGCTTTGCAGCACTCTCTTTCCAGGACAATACTCCCAGTTTTGATACATTGCTTCTCAGAAAAAGTACTTCTTATGCTAAGTACAAGTTCCATTAGGTAGAATGACCTAAACTATCTGAAAGATTTTTATGTTTTTTTAAAAGGAAAATTACCAACATAAAGGTTGCTTTTTTCTTTTCTGGCCATGCTGCATGGCATACGATATCATAGTTTCCTCCTCAGGAATGGAACCTGTGCTCTCTACAGTGAAGTGAGGATTCCTAACCACTGGACCGCCAGGGAATTCCCATAATGTAACTTTTACTGAGAGATTACTAGAGAGGAGACACAGCTAAATGTTTTCAAGCAAGATGGGCTTTAATTTCTGATTTTACCATAGCCCAAAGTAGGGCTGGCAACTTGGCCCCTCATTTCTAAAAACTCATTAAATCCAAATTTCATTGTAAGGTCATTTCAAGTCCTTATGGAGAAACTTGGCCACATACCATGGGTATGGTGCAAACACATTCTAATACACAACCAATTTAAAATTATATTTTTATTTCTGTTTCCTATCTGCACTTACTGGCCATCAGAAGTGTTCCACAACAAAAAAGTGCCTTTCAGAATTTATTGTTTATAGAATAACTCCTCAAGTTATATTTCTACAAATTTGAGATAATCCAAGTCTCCTGTAATTGTGAGAGGTGAATACAGTATGTGATAATTAGTGTTGGTTTCAGCTTAGCAGATGGGAGGAGTGGGAATACGAGAAGTCATTTGATGTTTTTCAAGATCCTGCTGGGAATTGTAAGAGCAGTGAAAATAGCAACATCATGCCCTGATTGCTTTCCAGCTCGTGCTTTTTATGATAAAGGACTAGTTTCAGCCATTGGTGGAGCTGCCCTCTGACCTGAGGAAGCTTTGCAAACGCGTCTAGATCCCTGGAGAGCAGGGATTCTAGTCAGTATACCAAGCTAGAGATTCTGGCTTATGTATGTCTCTGATATTTTCCATCTAAGCAAATCATCCCACTCTGGCAATGTATTACAGATTTTATCTAATTTATAAATGTCATCTTCTTATTGCAAATTAATCTTTTAATTTCATAGTGTTTCTAGGTCTGTGTGCTTTGATCTAACAGCAGGGATACCTTCTTGTCCGAGCCAGTGTAACACAAATCTGCTTTGGTCTTATGGTTACTCTCACTTGCTGATGCAACTTACTTAAGCCTTTTAGGACTACTCAAAGTTGGCTCAGAAGGAAAAGAATCTTCCTGCCAATGCACGAGACATGGGTTCGATTCCTGAGTTGGGAAGATCCCCTGGAGAAGGGAATGACTACCCACTCCAGTATTCTCCCCTGGAGAATTCCATGGAGAGAAGAGCCTGGTGAGCTATAGTCCATGGGGTCAAAAAGAGCTGAACACAACTGAATGACTAACACTTTCAAAGTTCTGGTAGATTCTTTCAAAATAATGTCAATGATGGGAAATGGAATGTTTATTAAGAGTCACTGCCATGCATGGACCTAGGTCTTTGGTATAGGAAGGACATTATTAAAACTGCATTTGGTTAAGCCCTATGAGTGAGACAGTGCCTGCAATAGGACAGCAGGTTTAGTGAATGACAATGTCTGCCCTGGCAAAATAAGTCTGTCTCCAGGGCTGCAACTTCACAAAGGAGATCTCTTCCATTAGGGAGGTATCCAAAAGCCCATGTCAAGGAGAATTCATAGTCTGAAGCTTCTGTAACTCTGAAGAACGTGTAAATGCTTTCTGTTTACTCCAGTGAATAACATCTAGCGTGTAGATTACATGCTGCCAATGACTGCTTCGTTTTGAATTTTGTTTATTTAATATGATCATCTTTACTACATTTACTACGTTTGTATATTTACTACTACATTTGGTGCAAATGGCAATTTTATTTCTTAATTTGCCTCTACGTTTGGCACACTAAGGAGCTTCCCTAGTGGCTCAGAGGGTAAAGAATCTGCCTGCAGTGCGGGAGACCCAAGTTCGATCCCTGGGTTGGGAAGATCCCCTGGAGAAGAGAATGGCAATCCACTTCAGTATTCTTGCCTGGAGAATTCCATGGACAGAGGAGCCTGGCAGGCTATACAGTCCATGGGGTGGCAAAGAGTTGGACACAATTGAGCTATTAACACTTTGGAATGCTAAGGGTTACACTGAATTTGGTTGAGCATCTCTTTTGTGATAAACTCTAATGTTCTCAAAGGGCTCAAGTCAAGGTCGTTTACACTATTAGGTATCTATGTATGCTTGATGGACCAGTAGACCATAATGACAATATTCTTGGTGATCTCTGACCTGGCAGACAGGACTCTCCTCAGAAAGGGAAGAAAATCTTAGAATCTATATCTATGTATATAGTTCTTTAAATATTTCTACTTTTGTCAAATGTGCAAAGCATATAAGTATAGTGATTTATTACCTAATTTACAAATAAATGTATATATTGGGGTTCCATGCTAAGAAAGTTTTACTGATGGGAGTTAATGATCAAAGAAGTTCAGAGACCTTCTCTGAAACTAATGATATATACCAAAATCACACTATATTTCAGAGTAAAAACTTGTTTGGGGCATAGTATTGAATAAATATAAAAGAGGAAAGGGTGTAATAGAATAGGAAACGAATATAACAAGAGAGAAAAAGACTTCCTTTTCTTCTTGATTGATGCAACAATTTTTTATTTCCTTTTCAACTATGGATATCTCATGCTTTCTGAAACAAAGTTCACCTGGGCTGAGAGAAGTCACGCCTGTAAAAACTGCTATGGAATGTTTGTGTTACCCCCAAATTCTGATGGTAAGGAGAAAGAGCTTTTAGAAGATGATGGGGTCATGAGAGTGAAGCCCTTATGAATGGGATTAGTGCCCTTAAAAAAGAGACCTCAAAGAGCTCCTCTGCCATTTCTGCCATGTGAGGGTTCAGCAAGAAGATAGTGTCTATGAACTGGGAATTCAGCCGTCAGACACTGAATCAGCCAGCACCTTGATCTCAGACTTGCTAGCTCCAGACTGTGAGAAATAAATTTCTGTTGTTTGTAAGCCACTCAGTCTATGGTATTATGTTAAAGCAGCCAAAACAGACTTAGACAGAAGCAGGCTTTATTTCAGTCCTGCTTCTTGATAGCTTTGTGACTTTGAGACAGCATTCTCACAACTGCTAAAGATGGGATTGACTAGATCGCTAATTCTGGCCCAGAGGGGAAGATGGAAATGGTGAATATCAGAATCATACAGGATGGGGCCTCTTCTATTCAAGTGAAACAAAAAAGGAAAATAATTCTACTGGGCTAGATGGCCTCATTCCCTTTCTGAAAAATACCTCAACAGAATCTTAACTATTAATAAATTAATGGACCATTTTTAATCCTTTCCTCAAGCTATTTTCAAGTGGCTTTGAATATATTTCTTTGGAATTGTTCATTTATCTTGTTTTACTCCTGTCTCAATTATTTCTTTCTCATTTTCTGTAGTTGACTTATTTTCTATACTGACATTTTTGGCAAAGAGATAATAAAAAATGATAGAGAATGGAAAGAGAAAGTAATGGTGCTCCCAGAATTTTTTAATATAATAATTTCAAATTTTATTTTATGATTTCAGAAAGTTAAAATATTTTAAATTTCTATAGAAAAACATACATGGATACCTCACCAATACTAATGCTAAAGAAAATAATGCATATATAATTTATATTTTCCTATAAACTTTCTTTCTTTCTTATAAAATAATAGGCTATCTAATGGTAAAATAAATTATGGATACAGTAAAAACTTTAGAAGGAAGTGATCTCCTTTTTCTTAGTCTTCACTTTCTTTTAACTTTAAATTCTTCCTTTTATTCTTTTAGTTTCCTATCCTTTATTCTTCACAATGTAAAATTCCAGTATTTTATTAATTAAAGGAGTTTAACATTATGACCGGAGAAGGCAATGGCAACCCACTCCAGTACTCTTGCCTGGAAAATCCCATGGACGGAGGAGCCTGGTGGGCTGCAGTCCATGGGGTCGCTAAGAGTCGGCAGGACTGAGCGACTTCACTTTCACTTTTCACTTTCATGCACTGGAGAAGGAAATGGCAACCCACTCCAGTGTTCTTGCCTGGAGAATCCCAGGGACGGGGGAGCCTGGTGGGCTGCCGTCTGTGGGATCGCACAGAGTCGGACAGACTGAAGCGACTTAGCAGCAGCAGCAGCATTATGACACAGAATTATGGTCATGTAATTTCTCTGCTTATTCAGGTTTAAAGTTTATTATGACTACTATGGATTGCTTTTAAATTGTATTTATTTCAATTCATACCAGCTATTTTATGGATAATCTTATTGAGATCTGGATCAAAAAGAAATAACCTCTCACCGATTCTGAATTATAAGGCTTCCTTCTGAAAAGCAAATAATATATTAAAACTGTTTATTTTACCTTTATGTATGTCCACTGCCACAAGTCTCAGTAAGGAATGCCAGGTATGATTATCCTTTGGATTATAACAATTAACAATAACTTCAAATAACATGCTACACTAATAATAAACCAAAAGTAATTCTGGATGATAGCTGAATGGTATCAAGCATATACACTCAGGAATAATTTCAAAGTCAGACCAAATAGGAATCCAAATATTTGTCTATGTTAATGTAACCTATTGATTACACCCTTCCAATAAATGTTTTATATTGTGATAAGACCTGAAACAGTGCCAATACTAAAACGCTGGGATGTTTTTGTGAAAAAACTCTTTTACAGGTTGACTTAGCTTTTGTCCATGAAGGGATCCTGCTCTTTCTCTTCTCACTCTCTCTCTCTCATACACACACACATGAATACAAAACAGTGTTTTCCAGAAAATGTAAAATAGGTGATGCAGGACTGTAATCTCTAAAAGGTCAAAAAAACAAATAGATGAGCTATACTATTGCCCCAAATAGATGAGGTGTACTATTGCCTGGGAGAAGTTTCTGGGTCACGGAGTAGAAATAGGAAAGCCACACACAACCTGACAGTCTTGAGGGGAAAGGGATCAGAGTTTGTGGGGACTGAAGCAGGACAGAGGAGCGGCATAGACAGTGAGCTTAGGGGGTCTGCAGAGGGATCTCCCCAAACGCTTGACTGAATGCTAATTGGCACAGGTGTAAGAAGGAACTCTCCAAAGCCAGGGAAAGAGGTATTGGAGATCAGGAGGCAGATAACTTCCTGGAGCTCACAAAGTGAAAGTAAAAGTCGGTGAGTCGTGTCTGACTCTCTGCACCTGTAGAGCCCATAGAATTCTCCAGGCCAGAATACTGGAGTGGGGAGCGTTTCCTTTCTCCAAGCGATCTTCTCAACCCAGGGATCAAACCCACGTCTCCCACACTGCAGGCAAATTCTTTACCAGCTGAGCCACAAGAGAAGCACCTTTCACTTTCACTGAAGCCTAGGATTACTTCTGTTCCCACCAGTTGGCATGAGGAGTCCTCAGGTAATCTGGGGCACTGGATGAAATCCCCAAAAGAGTTATGTGTCAGTAGGGGGACTAAATTAGTGTCAGAAAGAAGAAGAAAGGAAATAATAAAGATAAGACAGAAATCATGGAAATTGAAAATGGACAAATGATAGAGAAGATCAAATCTATTTCTTTGAAAATAATCAATAAAATTGATTAACATCTATTTGGGTTAACTAGAAATAAAAATTAAGTTTAATGAGGTCACAAGATTCAAGGTCAATATAAAATAATCAGTTGTATTTCCATATACTAGCAATTAACGATTGTAATTAAAATAAATGCCACTTATGATATGATTAAAAGATACAAACTACTTAGAGACAGATTTAACAAATATGTAGACAAAAACATATACATTAAATGCTATAAGAAACTGCTAAGAGAAACTAATGACCGAAATAAATAGAGACATATACCATGTTCATGGATTTGAAAACTCAAAATTGTTAGGGTTTTCCCCATAATAATCTCCCCTTAATGATACACAGATTCAACATAGAAACAATGAAAATTCCATAAGGTTTTTTAGAAAAAACTTGACAAGTTGATTCTAAAATGTATTTGAAAATACAAACGACCAAATGAACCTAAAAGACTTTTAAAAAGAAGAGCAATTTTTAGATGATTTACACTACCTGATTTCAAGATTTACTATAAATCTTCAGTAATCAATTCAAGGAAGGATGATACTGATATAAGGATAGATGTACAGGCCAATGGAACAAAATAAAATTCCCCAAATAGGCCCATACTTTACTACACGTTCAGTTGGTTTTTGATAAAGATGCCAAGGTAAGCCAATGGGGTAGGATAATTATTTTCAAATGTTGCTGGGATAATTGGGTAACCATTTGGGAAAAATGAATCTCCACACTGACCTCACACTTAAAGCATTAAGTCTAAATGGACCATGAACCAGAAACCTAAATGTAAAACTCTTAAGACTCACAGGAGAAATTTTGTGACTTTAAGGTAAGTAAAGCTTTCCTAGGCCTTGATAAACATGAATCATAAAAAAAGGAAAGAGAGAGAGAACAAAACAGAACAAAAACCTCTGTTCTTTTAAAAGGACTGTGAAGAAGAGGAAAAGACAAACTACTGGCTGGGAAGAAATATTTGTAAAGCATACATCATCAACAACTTGTATTTGGAATGTATGAAGACTCTTATGATTCAGTAACACAAAGGCAAATAACCAGGCTTTAACAGTGGGGCAAAGAATCTTCATAAAAGAAGATGTATGAATGACCAGTAAGTACAGTAAAAGATGATTGGCCTCATTAGGGAAATGAAAATTAAAAGCATATTGAAATACCACTTCAGTCGTGTCCAACTCTGTGCGACCCCATAGACAGCAGCCCACCAGGCTCCCCTGTCCCTGGGATTCTCCAGGCAAGAATACTGGAGTGGGCTGCAGTCTCCTTCTCCAATGCATGAAGGTGAAAAGTGAAAGTGAAGTCGCTCAGTCGTGTCCGATTCTGAGCGACCCCATGGACTGCAGCCTACCGGGCTCCTCCGTCCATGGGATTTTCCAGGCAAGAGTACTGGAGTGGGGTGCCATCACCTTCTCTGTATTGAAATACCACTACTTACTAAAATTAAAAAGACAAACCATACCAAGAACTATATTGGAGAGGATGTGAGGCAACTGGAATTCTTATACATTGCTGGTGGGAATGTAGAATGGACAGACAGCTGTCTGGAGATGAGCACAGAAATAGAGGAAGCATTTAGAAACCTCTAAATCAATTCTGAATATTCACTGGAAGGAATGATGCTGAGGCTGAAGCTCCAATACTATGACCACCTGATGCGAAGAGCTGACTCATTAGAAAAGACCAGGATGCTAGGAAAGATTGAAGGCAGGAGAAGGGGATGACAGAGGATGAGATGGTTGGATGGCATCACCAACTCAATGGACATGAGTTTGAGTAAGCTCTGGGAGCTGGTGAAGGGCAAGGAAGCCTGGCGTGTTGCAGTCCATGGGGATGCAAAGAGTCGGACATGACTGAGTGACTGAATAACAACAAAAAAAGTGTTAGGTGGGCTTCCCAGGAGTCTCAGTGGTAAAGAATCTGCCTGCCAAGCAGGAGATGTGGGTTCAATCCCTAGGTCAGGAAGATCCCATGGAGAAGGAAATAGCAGCCCACTCCAGTATTCTTGCTTGAGAAATCCCATAGACAGAGGAGCCTGGTGGGTCGTAAAAGAGTCAGATACGAGTTAGCAACTGAACAGCATAGCAGAGTATAATAGTTTGACAGAGTAATTCTATGTCTGTTGAATCTGACGATAACACACTTTGCCTTCTATTTTTTTTTCTGTTTTTCCCTCAATTTTATTTTTTCAGTGCTCTCTTTTTCATTTTAAAATGGTATATGTCCAGAAGAGATTAAAAAAATTGGTCACCATAAATAGTTTGGGAAACCCTGCTCTAAATGTATGTATAATATACCTAGAGAAAATAACTGCTTGGGTATTTCAAGGGGTGGTAATTTAGCTTCCTTGTATGTACATGGAGAGGGGTTCCCTGGTGGCTCAATGGTAAAGAATCTGCGTGCCAATGCAGGAGGCATAAGAGACTTGGGTTTGATTCCTGGGTCAGGAAGATTCCCTGGAGAAGAAAATGGCAACCCACTTCAGTACTCTTGCCTGGGAAATCCCAAGGACAGAAGAGCCTAGTTGGCTACCTGTCAGGGAGTGGCAAAAGAGTGGGATACAACTTAGCAATTAAACATTAGACAAAAAC
Source organism: Bos grunniens (assembly GCF_055505025.1). NCBI lineage: Eukaryota > Metazoa > Chordata > Mammalia > Artiodactyla > Bovidae > Bos > Bos grunniens. Next base: position 25,397,789 of record NC_141191.1, on the reverse strand, counting down.
AACAATCTACATGGAGAAAAAAGGTAAAACACTATTTCATAAGTGTTTAATTAGCCTCTAAATTAAACAACTTTCATTATTTGCACATTTCTTGCTATTTGTTATTTACAAATAAAGTAACATAGGCAGCAATAATATCTGAAGTTGGAAATTGAAAAAAAAAAATGAAAGGACATAGAAGTATTTTTTTGCCTTTGGAATTTCGTGCACAATAAGAGGTTCATTTCTGCCACCAAGACCATAGATCACTGGTGATACAAGCACATCCAAACCTGAAATATTTAAAGAAAAGCAAAGGATGGATGGTGGCAGGAAAAAGACCAGGAAATTTTGTCATTTAAGTGTAAAATATAATTGTTTTAAAATAAGCCTCTTTTTATCTAGCTATTTTTTAAGAAATGGTTAGCATTTTGTAGGAGGATGACTTGCTCCAAAACCTTTGTTGTTGTTGTTTAGTTACTCAGTCGTGTCCGACTCTTTGCAACCCCATGGACTGTAACCCACCAGGCTCCTCTGTCCATGGGATTTCCCAGGCAAGAATACTGGAGTGGGGTGCCACTTCCTTCTCCAGGGGATCTTCTCAATCCAGGAATCGAACCTGCATCTCTTGCATTGGCAGGCAGATTCTTTACCGATGAGTCCCCAGAGAAGCCCCTAAAATTTTGTGCAAAGACACTGTAAAGAAAGCTGAGCACTGAAGAATTGATGCTTTTGAGCTGCGGTGTTGGAGAAGACTCTTGAGAGTCTGTTTGACTGCAAGGAGATCCAACCAGTCAATCCTAAAGGAAATAAGTCCTGAATATTCATTGTAAGGACTGATGCTAAAGCTGAAACTCCAATACTTTGGCCACCTGATGAGAAGAACCGACTAACTGGAAAAGACCCTGATGTTGGGAAAGATCGAAGGTGGGAGGAGAAGGGGACGACAGAGGATGAGACGGTTGGATGGCATTGCCAATGTGATGGACATGAATTTGAGTAGGCTCCTGGAGTTGGTGATGGACAGGGAAGCCCGGCATGCTGCAGTCCACGGGGTCGCAAAGAGTTGGACATGACTGAGAGACTGAACTGAACTGATTTTCTTTAGTTCCCTAAATTCATGTTACCTCCTTTTTATCTTAATGGTATCACTCGTTACTTATTATCATGAGCATGGTGAATTATAATAAAGTAGAACTCAAGTTTTAAAAGTGTATCACCAAAACAAAAACCAAAATCTTCTGACTTTTCTCTAAACTCATCACTGAATTCCTTGTGATGTATACATATTAAAAGTCCTTGATCAGTGTTGACTATAGCTGTAATCTAATGGGTTGTATGGATGTGAGAGCTGGACTGTGAAGAAAGCTGAGTGCCGAAGAATTGATGGTTTTGAACTGTGGTGTTGGACAAGACTCTTGAGAGTCCCTTGGACTGCAAGGAAATCCAACCAGTCCATTCTGAAGGAGATCAGCCCTGGGATTTCTTTGGAAGGAATGATGCTGAAGCTGAAACTCCAGTACTGTGGCTACCTCATGCAAAGAGTTGACTCATTGAAGACTCTGATGCTGGGAGGGATTGGGGGCAGGAGGAGAAGGGGAGATGGAGAAGGGGAGGAGAAGGAGGATGGCTGGATGGCATCACTGACTCGATGGATGTGAGTCTGAGTGAACTCCAGGAGTTGGTGATAGACAGGGAGGCCTGGAGTGCTGCGATTCATGGGGTCACAAAGAGTCGGACACGACTGAGTGACTGAACTGAACTGAACTGAACTGAGTGCATCATTTAAAAAAAAAAAAAAAAAAGGTTCTGCCTCCTTTTTCCAAACTACTTAATAAAGAGTTAAGAATGAGGATGTCTAGATTTTTGCAGCTGGGGTAATACCACTGATTAATTTGAAAAGATTTACTATTCTTAGTGAAAACTAAAATCACTCTCTGAGGCCTGCTAGAGTCTGGACTCATCCCATTTTTTCCTATCTTCTGTCCTTCCAAACACAAACTCTGTGTTCCAGCTGGCCAGGCCACACCATTGCATCACCGTGTCTTGTGCGTTCCCACAAAGCCTAACTTTGCCAACACCACTGTCCTTGCCTAGAAATGTGTCAGATCTTCCATTCCAGTTTTCACAGCTTTCTGTTTCCCCAGATTTTCTCTGGATCGTTCCAGCCCAGGTGTCCTCTCTCAGATAAAAGTCTAGAGTCTCTTGACTATCTCACCACTTAGTCATTGCTATGTATCTTGCCCAGCAGGCTGGAGGCATTCTCAAGGGATGTGTCCTCAAGGTCTGGAATAAGGAAACTCTGTGCTGCCTCAACAGAAGAGGCAGGAAAAGAAGCACGTACTGACACCCCTCATTCCCAGACCTCCCCTCCGACCCCGATCTCCGGTGCTGAGCTTTATAGTGGAGGGCAGGAGAGAGAAAGAGGTTACCCTGTCTGGGATGGGCTGACATTTGGCTGGACTTGGATTAACCTGGAATAGGGATAACAGGTTCCATTGAGGGGAAGCTAAAGACTGTGGACTTACTAAAGAACTATAATGTTTACATCAGCTGTCAGCAATATATGGCAGTGATTTTTCAGTGTCACTTGGGCTGTTTCTAGGATTCCATAAATTATGTATAAACTACTTATGTCATTCCTTCATTTCCCTCTCTGAACATGACTCCTGAGATTTATTCCTTTTCCCTAATTCATCGAGTCTTTCTGCCATCTGACTATCCAGAATCACCACTGCACAGGTTACTCCTTCATCTCCAAACACCCTCCATCTCACAGAGGGTGGAATTTCTGTTATGTGGTGCTTGATAATCCTTGCTGGGCCATTCAAAGATGAAGATTAGCTGTAGGAGAGGACGAGGAGGGTGTGGAGAAATTTATATCTAAAACAAGAACCTGGTCCAGATAAACATCTCCTTATTGAATGCGAGGGGCTTCCCCAATGGCTCAGCAGGTAAAGAATCTGCCTGCAATAAAGGACAGAGGAGACATGGGTTCTATCCCTATGTTGGGAAGATCCCCTAGGGGAAGGCATGGCAACCCACTCCAGTATTCTTACTGGGAAAATCCTACAGACAGAGGAGCCTGGCAGGCTACAATCCAGGGGTTGCAGAGTCAGACACGACTGAAGTGACTGAGCACAATGAATGTGAGAAGTGGAACAACCAGGACCTCCAGCTCTTCACTGCAGAGTCTCTGTTTTTTTTTTTTTTCTCCTTCTATCATGTCTGCATTTGGAGTTATTTCCACTGCTTTAAAATGCTGTTATTTTAATTTGATTAGGCAGTGAGTATGCTAGATAATTTGCTGGCATATTGAGTGCAGCACTTTCACAGCATCATCTTTCAGGATTTGAAATAGCTCATCTGGAATTCCACCACCTCCACTAGCTTTGTTTGTAGTGATGCTTTCTAAGGCCCACTCAATATGCCAGCAAATTTGGAAAACTCAGCAGTGGCCACAGGACTGGAAAAGGTCAGTTTTCATTCCAATCCCAAAGAAAGGCAATGCCAAAGAATGCTCAAATTACCACACAATTGCACTCATCTCACATGCTGGTAAAGTAATGCTCAAAATTCTCCAAGTCAGGCTTCAGCAATTTGTGAACCATGAACTTCCTGATGTTCAAGCTGGTTTTAGAAAAGGCAGAGGAACCAGAGATCAAATTGCCAACATCCGCTGGATCATGGAAAAAGCAAGAGAGTTCCAGAAAAAATCTATTTCTGCTTTATTGACTATGCCAAAGCCTTTGACTGTGTGCATCACAATAAACTGTGGGAATTCTGAAAGAGATGGGCATACCAGACCACCTTACCTGCCTCTCGAGAAATCTGTATGCAGGTCAGGAAGCAACAGTTAGAACTGGACATGGAACAACAGACTGGTTCCAAATAGGAAAAGGAGTACGTCAAGGCTGTATACTGTCACCCTGTTTATTTAACTTATATGCAGAGTACATCATGAGAAACGCTGGACTGGAAGAAACACAAGCTGGAATCAAGATTGCTGGGAGAAATATCAATAACCTCAGATATGCAGATGACACCACCCTTATGGAAGAAAGTGAAGAGGAACTAAAAAGCCTCTTGATGAAAGTAAAAGTGGACAGTGAAAAAGTTGGCTTAAAGCTCAACATTCAGAAAATGAAGATCATGGCATCTGGTCCCATCACTTCATGGGAAATAGATGGGGAAACAGTGTCAGACTTCATTTTTCTGGGCTCCAAAATCACTGCAGATGGTGACTGCAGCCATGAAATTAAAAGACGCTTACTCCTTGGATGGAAAGTTATGTCCAACTTAGATAGCATATTCAAAAGCAGAGACATTACTTTGCCAACAAAGGTCCATCTAGTCAAGGCTATGGTTTTTCCTGTGGTCATGTATGGATGTGAGAGTTGGACTGTGAAGAAGGCTGAGCGCCGAAGAATTGATGCTTTTGAACTGTGGTGTTGGAGAAGACTCTTGAGAGTCCCTTGGACTGCAAGGAGATCCAACCAGTCCATTCTGAAGGAGATCAGCCCTGGGATTTCTTTGGAAGGAATGATGCTAAAGCTGAAACTCCAGTACTTTGGCCACCTCATGCGAAGAGTTGACTCATTGGAAAAGACTCTGATGCTGGGAGGGATCAGGGGCAGGAGGAGAAGGGGACGACAGAGGATGAGATGGCTGGATGGCATCACTGACTCGATGGATGTGAGTCTGGGTGAACTCTGAGAGTTGGTGATGGACAGGGAGGCCTGGCGTGCTGCAAATCATGGGGTCGCAAAGAATCGGACACGACTAAGCGACTGAACTGAACTGAACTGAACTGATGCTGGATAATATGTGAAACTATAGGACACAATAGGACACCTCTGATGACTTTGCTTGTTTCAACCAACTTTTCATATATATCATTTCTCTCACCTTGACCATAAGCTCTCTGAAGCTAGTACCTTAAATAGTTTTATAACCACAGCACACTATTTGGTAAAAATAGATATTCAGAAATATTTCTGGTTATATTTATGATAAAACATGACATTACTTCAGTCTTTCAGTGTCAGGATAATTTTTCTTAAGCCTTAGGCTTTTGTTATGCTGTACAAACTTTGAACTATGTAATGAAATTTATGTGCATGTGGAAGAATAAATGTGAAACTTTCATTGACATTAAGCAATGATCCTTAAACTTTAGTACGGATAAGAATTCCCTGGAGAGTATGTAACATTTAAGATTCTTGGGTCTAAGATATTCTGATTAAGGAAGCATGAAGGAATATAGGAACCTGGGTTTTAAAACAAATATTCTAGAAAATTCCAGATGTACAAGCTTGATTTAGAAAAGGCAGAGGAACCAGAGATCAAACTGCCAACAGCCACTGGATCATAGTAAAGGCAAGAGAATTCCAGAAAAAAACATCTATTTATGCTTCACTGATTATGCTAAAGCCTTTGACTATGTGAATTACAACAAACTGTGGAAAATTCTTAAAGACATGGGAACACCAGACCACCTTACCTGCCTCCTGAGAAATCTGTATGCAGGATAAGAAGCAACAGTTACAACTAGACATGGAACAACAGACTGGTTCCAAATTGGGAAAGGAGTACGTCAAGGCTGTATATTGCCACCCTGCTTATTTAACTTATATGCAGAGTACATCATGTGAAATGCCAGGCTGGATGAAGCACAAACTGGAATCAAAATTGCCGGGAGAAATATCAACAACCTCAGATATGCAGATGACACCACCCTTATGGCAGCAAGCAATGAGGAACTAAAGAGCCTTTTGATGAAGGTGAAAGCGGACAGGGAAAGAAGCAGGCGTAAAAGTCAGCACTCAAACAGTGAAGATTATAGCATCCGGTCCCATCACTTCATGGCAAATAGGCTAACAATGGAAACAGTGACAGACTTTTATTTTCTTGGGCTCCAAAATCACTGCGGATGGTGACATGAAATTAAAAGATGCTTGCTCCTTGGAAGAAAAGCTATAACAAACCTAGACAGCATACTGAGAAGCAGAAATATTACTTTGCTGACGAAGGTCCATCTAATCAAAGCTATGGTTTTTCCAGTAGTCAGGTATGGATGTGAGAGTTGGACCATAAAGAAGGCTGAGTGCTGAAAAATTGATATTTTTGAACTGTGGTATTGGAGAAGACTCTTGAAAGTCCCTTGGAAGGAGATCAAACCAGTCAATCCTAAAGGAAATTTACCCTGCATATTCATTGGAAGGATGAATGAAATCAGTCTGAATTCAGATTGATGCTAAAGCTGAAGCTCCAGTAGTCTGGCAACCTGATGCGAAGAGCTGACTCATTGGAAAAGATCCTGATGCTGGGAAAGATTGAAGGCAGAAGGAGAAGGGGATGACAGAGGATGAGATGGTTGGATGACATCACCAGCTTGATGGACATGAGTTTGAGCAAGCTCCAGCAGTTGGTGATGTACAGGTAAGTCTGGAGTGCTGTAGTCTGTGGGGTTGCAAAGAGTTGGATACAACTGAGCAACTGAACAACAATTCTAGAAAATGTTGAAGTGTACTTCAACATCTTACATTAAGAGAGTATGCTTTTATTTTCAATTAAAAATGCCATTTTTCTTTCAAGCAGAAAATTATTAAATCTTCTTTATGTGCAAGGCATTCAAAGATAAATTAGACATTGGTTTGATTATATAACACGAAAAAAATAAGTCTTAAAAATCATAACAGAAGGCATAAAAAGATAAAGATTGTATGAGAAGTTTAAATATAATATTGAGAGATCTGGTAAAAAGGGCTGCTTTCAGAGTAGTGGAGATCTTGGAAGCTTTCAAAGAGGAGGTGTATGAAGCAATTTGGAGATAGCATGAAAGGAAATTTTAGGAAAAGGTCACAGGAGTAGTGCAGACTCTGAAGTAGAAAGAGCAGGATGTGGAGGGTATACGCATTCCTGTGATGGAGTCTCAGGGGCGGCTGGAAATGAGGTGGGCAGTTTGGCTCACTGGGCCTGGACATTATGCAGACACATCTTCATTTGGATGAGACTTCTAAGAAAGTGTAAGGACAGACAAGAAAAGAAAATCCAAACATCAATGCCACGTAACTCATTTAACATTTAGGAGGGGGCTCAGTGAGACAAAGATTCAATCATAAATATTATTTGTTAATTACATTAAATAAGATATTAATGAGTTCTATGATATGAATAATGTAACTTTATTTCTATGTGCTCTATGATATTAACATCTATGATTTGAGGCAAACAAAGTTAAGACTCTCAAATTGGAAGATTAATACCAATATTCAATCTAATAAAATAAAAATCAAAGCACTGTCTATCTAATGCATTTCTAAAATATAATTCCATATAATTGACTAGGTACTTTATATACATACATATACATATATTTTTTTTACCATCTATATCACTTACGTAGACACTTAAATATAAACCAGGCTCAATTCTAGAGAATCACAAAAAAGTTATAAAGTATTCCTTTGCTCTCCTTCCTCTTAAAAACAAAACAAAACAAAAATCTGAAACCCCTAAGGGTTAAATAACTTCACTAAAGAAAACAGAAAGGAGATAAGCTGAAGTCATGGGAAATGGTAGAGAAAGAGCAAGAGGCTGGAAACCTACCACAGATGGAGCAAAGATTTTCCAGATGTGGAATTCTTCCTATGGATCTGCGCTGTTGGCCTGGCTCACTTAAGTTCTACCAGGAAAGAAAATGCAACCATGGCTTCCTTCTATCTGTAATCTAACTAAACCTCTTTTGCTGAAATTTTATATTTTGTTTCTGCTAGGAAAAAGTCTTGCTATCTGTGATCTGCAGTTAGTTTTTAAAAACTGGCTTCCATTCCAGATGGGAGTGCTTTTGAAACACCCGAAATGATTTGTCTGTGTGTCAGAATAGCTCTATTGCGAAAGTCATTTCTAACTTCTCTTTGTCACAGTGCTGTGTCCACATCACAGAGGGCCAGGGAGCTGCCTGCACGTGAGGGTGGTGGGGTTACTGCTCTGTTTATGTTCTGCTGTCAGGGACCATCTGGGAGCACGGCTCCTGATTAGCTGCAGAGTGATGAGTGCCATCTTAGAGCCAGGGTCACACGTTAGAGCAAGATAACTTGTTTTTTTTTAAGGCCCCCAAATTTGGTACTCGAAAATATTACAAAACAATGAAAGTTTCATGCTGTAATAAATAAGCTGGTGTTTTGACTTACCAAAATCCACAAATTTAGAAAACCCTTATATCCCCCACCTGGCTGAGCTGGGTTTTACACAGATGAAAGCTACTGTTTTCATGACTGCAGCTAGAATTCAATCATTGGTGGTCTCAGAGGGGAAAAAAAATCATAGAAATGCCTCCATATCCCACAAACAGGTGACTTTTTAAGATTAAAAAAATACTAAGTCATAAAATATAGGGAAGTTTAATAGAACTCAGATTTTTTTTCCTTTTAAAGACATTTTATTTTAAAAAATGTATCAACTGTCTCACTCTTTGATTATTTGTTTCTATGCTTCCCTCTTCTGGTTTTATACTGTTAACTCTTATTATTTAATATCTGACATATATTAATCATATTCAGTGGAATAAGGGAACGTGAATATAGACTATAAAAATATGAAATTGTTGAGGGCAACAGCACTTGACTCAAATGAATTACAATGCAAATTAAAAACTGAATGGCATGGTCAGGATGACGTTAAGTGATTTTAAAAGGAGATGATTTATTTGGTCAAGGGGGAAAATACAATCAACCCATGAATCTCATAAATACAAGATATGATGGTTGAAGGTGACTGAAAATGGAGAAACATGTTCTATGGGCTAAAAGGTAATTATGAAGCAGTGATAGAGTTCTGTAGTCTAAAATGGCAGTGTAACTGAAAAACTGTAACTTTATTGAACATTCACTATATATGCAGTTCTTGCTAGATGTTTTACAGTAAAATAAATCATAAACAGGAGATCAAAATATTCCATGGTTCTTCACGGTTGCTGCATATTACATATTTTGAACATGTATATGTTTATATTATACATAGATATGAAGCAGAAAATAGTGTTATAAGACACGTAAAATAGATAATTGACTATTTTTGATACTAATTATATTCCATAGGGATTTGGAGAAGGATGTCTAATCATCTGAATGCAAAGAACTCATTCACGTTTGATGATGTTCAGTTGCTAAGTTGTGTCCGACTCTTTGCGACCCCATGAACTGCAGCACGCCAGGCTTCCCTGTCCTTCACTGTCTCCCGGAGTTTACTCAAACTCATGTCCATTGAGCCAGTGATGTCATCCAACCATCTCATCTTCTGTTTTCCCTTTTTCCGCCCTCAATCTTTCTCAGCATCAAGGTATTTTCTAATGAGTCAGTGCTTCATATCAGGCGGCCAAAACATTGGAGCTTCAGCTTCAGCATCAGTCCTTCCAATGAATATTCAGGGTTGATTTCCTTTAGGATTGACTGGTTTGATCTCCTTGCTGTCCAACTAAAAGCCTGAGATGTGAGGACACAGAGATACCCTGCAGATGAAGGGTGGGGACCTCCTGAGAGTTGGAACTGATAGAAGCAGTTTCCTTTTCCATCTTTTTCTCTAGTTTGCATCATCTCTACTCTTCTTTTTTAGGTCAGTTGCCCCTTTACCCTGCTCCTCTCTGTAGAATCATGTTTCCTCTGTGACTCCATCTAACAGTGGAGTCCAAAGCACCTGTTACAGGTTGACGGAGTTTCTCTGGCTCATAATATGAAGAAGGAGAGAGAAGGAAGAGAAGGAGGAGGAGAAGTGAAAGAGAGAGAGAAACAGATCATCCACTGGTCACTCAATGTATTCTCTGGCCTTGAGTCACATGTGTCTCTCACCCCAGCCACCTGCCCCCAGTCCAATGGACTCTGGCCATAGGATAGGATGGGGGGAGGGAAGTCACAGTGTACATAGGCTGCCACTTCCCAGGGAAGAAGATAAGATGAGCAGTGACATCTGTCTGATTCAAAGGAAGAGCTCATCCAACAATACAGCAACTGAGGTTCTGGACAAAAAATAGCACTCAGGCAAATCCTTGAAGGAAGTGTATGATTTGGAGAGAAAACAATAGAAGAGTGTTTTGGGAACAGTAAACTTCAGGAGCAAAGGCATAAGAAGAGAAATAAGTAGACCACATAAACTATATGAACTATTAGAGTTTTAGTAATTTCGCTCATAATTTTTATTAGAAGACTCAGACGTGGGAGACGTACGTGGTGCTGTTAGGCAGGACAAGGTGGAGGGAGCATCAGCTTTGGAGCAGGAGAAAGTCAAGTTCTATGAGCTCAGGGTGCACTAAAGATGATATTGGGGAAGCGTCTCTTCTCAGAGACCGCGAGGTAAGTGCACAATAAATAACAGCTGTGGATAATGCATTTAGTAGTAGTATCTTTCCTTTGAGAACATGAAGAAATTCTGAAGGAGAGAAATGAAGTAATCACAATCAATGGCTTAGAGAAGAGAGTCTTTTTTTTTTTTTTTTTTTTGCCTAAAGAGGAAGAGATAAAAATTAACAAATGTGGTGTGTGCAATATATTTTATGATCAATGAGTTGAAACATTTTTACACTAAAAGTATGTTAAATAAGCTCCTCTAAATGTGGTATATTCAAGCAATGCAATATTAACTTAGTACTAACAAGAAACAAGCTATTATATTATGAAAAGACATGGAGGAATCTTACATGCATAGTTGTAAGTGAAAGCAGTCAATGTGAAAAGCCTACATGTTGTACCACTGAAGCAGCACATAGAATAGCTTCCCTGTCTTAAAAATCCTCTGTGCTCCATCAGTTCATGCCTCCCTTTCCCCAACTCCTGGCAATTCCTGATCTTTTCAGATCAGTCGGTCAGTCGTGTCCGACTCTTTTCGACCCCATGAATCGCAGCACACCAGGCCTCTCTGTCCATCACCAGCTCCCAGAGTTCACCCAGACTCACGTCCATCGAGTCAGTGATGCCATCCAGCCATCTCATCCTCTGTCGTCCCCTTCTCCTCCTGCCCTCAATCCCTCCCAGCATCAGAGTCTTTTCCAATGAGTCAACTCTTCCCATGAGGTGGCCAAAGTATTGGAGTTTCAGCTTTAGCATTATTCCTTCCAAAGAAATCCCAGGGCTGATCTCCTTCAGAATGGACTGGTTGGATCTCCTTGAAGTCCAAGGGACTCTCAAGAGTCTTCTCCAACACCACAGTTCAAAAGCATCAATTCTTTGGTGTTCAGCCTTCTTCACAGTCCAACTCTCACATCCATACACGACCACAGGAAAAACCATAGCCTTGACAAGACAGACCTTTGTTGGCAAAGTAATGTCTCTGCTTTTGAATATGCTGTCTAGGTTGGTCATAACTTTCCTTCCAAGGAGTAAGCGTCTTTTAATTTCATGGCTGCAGTCAGCATCTGCAGTGATTTTGGAGCCCAGAAAAATAAAGTTTGACACTGTTTCCACTCTTTCCCCATCTATTTCCCATGAAGTGATGGGACCGGATACCATGATCTTTGTTTTCTGAATGTTGAGCTTTAAGCCAACTTTTTCACTCTCCTCTTTCACTTTCATCAAGAGGCTTTTGAGTTCCTCTTCACTTTCTGCCATAAGGGTGGTGTCATCTGCATATCTGGGATTATTGATATTTCTCCCAGCAATCTTGATTCCAGCTTGTGTTTCTTCCAGTCCAGCGTTTCTCATGATGTACTCTGCATATAAGTTAAATAAACAGGGTGACAATATACAGCCTTGACGAACTCCTTTTCCTATTTGGAACCAGTCTGTTGTTCCATGTCCACTTCTAACTGTTGCTTCCTGACCTGCATACAAATTTCTCAAGAGGCAGATCAGGTGCTCTGATATTCCCATCTCTTTCAGAATTTTCCACAGTTTATTGTGATGCACACAGTCAAAGGCTTTGGCATAGTCAATAAAGCAGAAATAGATGTTTTTCTGGAACTCTCTTGCTTTTTCCATGATCCAGTGGATATTGGTAATTTGATCTCTGGTTCCTCTGCCTTTTCTAAAACCAGTTTGAACATCAGGAAGTTCACGGTTCACATATTGCTGAAAGTATACTTTAAAAGAATGTTATATAATTTTTTTTTTTTTTTTAGAATGTTATATAATTTGAACTGTACTTTCCACTCAGTTTTCCTATGAACTGAAAATTTCTTTAAAAAAATAAAGTCTATCAATTCAGTAACCCCTTCTTAGGTGCACAGCACCGTGCGAAGGATTCTTACAAAACTGCTGCGGGCAGAACACGCAATGGACAATGGCAATCCACATATGATTAAGAATGAAAATGACCATAACAAGACTATATATGCTGTATCATTTCAAAAAGCATGAAATTAATATGAGCAGGAGTTGTTACAGAAGACTACAGTGAAGGTCGGACCCAAATGAGACCTTGGGGGATGGGGCAGTTAAATTTCTGGAAGGGAAACAGGAGGAACAAAGGTCAACTTATATAGAAGCAAATTCAGGAGAAAAGCAAGGTTGCTACCGTGGTTACAGCGGAAGATGCAAGTCAGGGGAGGACGGGAGATAAGGTGGGAAAGGAAGGGTAAGGTCTGTCTGATTAAGGAAAAATTTGTTCCTCAGCCTTAGGAACTTTGGCATTTAGCCACTACCTGCAGCATAGTGGTTAAGAACACGCGCTCTAGCCTGTGTTGCTTGCTTTGAATCTTGCCTCGGCAGTAGTGTGACTTTGGTTATTTTAGGAAACCTCTCTGAGTCTCAGCTTCCTCATCTCCCTAATGTGGAAAACATTACGTCTACATTATATTATTGCTAGAGGATTAAATTAAGTCATATCAATAAAGTGCTTGGAAAAGTGCAGGCACAGAGTAAATGTTTGATATTGAGCCATTCAACCATTCATTCGACAGACATTAAGTCAAAAACCTCCTAAGAGGCTGGTGCTATACAGGTGCAGGGAAAATGTCTGCCTTTAAGGAAATAACAACACAGCAGGAAAAACACTGGATAAATACATAGAAGACCAGAGATTAAAAAGGGTAGATAAAGAAGTGATGAAGTGTACCACATTGTTCTCCATTTATCTATTTCCTCAAATCCATAGAAACAACAGATTTAACATTTATTTTAAGGAGTTTATCACCAGCATTAACATAATGTTGTAGGTCAATATACTGCAAAAACAAACTCATAGAAAAAGAGATCAGGTTTGTTATTACCAGTGCTAGAGAGGGGGAATTGGATGGAGGTCAAAAGGTTCAAACTTCCAATTATAAAATAAGCAATACTAGGGATGTGACAGAGAAGGCAATGGCATCCCATTCCAGTACTCTTGCCTGGAAAATCCCATGAACGGAGGAGCTTGGTGGGCTGCAATCCATGGGGTCGCTAAGAGTCAGACACGACTTCACTTTCACTTTTCACTTTCATGCATTGGAGAAGGAAATGGCAACCCACTCCAGTGTTCTTGCTTGGAGAATCCCAGGGATGGGGGAGGCTGGTGGGCTGCTGTCTATGGGGTCGCACAGAGTCGGACACGACTGAAGCAACTTAGCAGCAGCAGCAGCAGCAGCAGCAGGGATGTGATGTACAACATGAGAAATATAATTAACACTCTGTGGTGCTCAGCTGCTTCAGTCATATCTGACTCTGCGACCCTATGGGCCACAGCCTGCCAGGCTCCTCTGTCCATGGGATTCTCCAGGCAAGAGTACTGGAGTAGATGGCGCTTCCCTTCTCCAGGGGATCTTCCTGACCCAGGGCTCAAGCCCACATCTCTTATGTCTCCTGCGTTGTCAGGCGAGTTCGTTACCTCTAGCATCACTGCTGTATGTTATAAAGGAAAGTTGTTAAGAGTGTAAATCTTAAGAGTTCTCATCACAAGAAAAAAAGTTTTTCCTATTTATTTTGTATCTTTATGAGAGGATGGATATTCATGGAACTTCTCGTGGTAATCATTTCATGATATAGCTATGTCAAATCATTATGCTGTATACCTTAAACTTACACAGTGCTGTCTGTCAATTAAATCTCAAGAAAACTGAGAGGGAAAAAAAGCAGTTTATAACATTAGCAGTTGGGAGTCGCTGGAATATGTTTTCTGGGGAAGCACAGTGGTTAGAAAAATTAAGACAAAAAGCAAAACCCCAGTTTGGTGGGCAAGTGAGGGCTCTTGATGACCATTTTGCTTAAACATCACTCATAGAATTCTAGAAGATCATTTCTACATGATAACAGTAGTCAGGGCAAAATAGTTCCTTCTAGTCATGAACCACTCTCCTGAAATGGCCAAACTGGTACTCTGGACAGCCAGCACATAACAATATGAGCACCAGCCTTTTCTTGGGTATTGGTTACTTTATTATGATTGTAAATTACTGTCTTAGATGTCCCACTTAGATAAGCCATATCTCAAAATCATACTTTAGTTATAAAACAGAGATACTTATGGATCCATCTGGAAGAGATACTGATCTCAGTCCTTTGCCTATAGAAACACAAATCAAAGTCCTTAAACCAATGGAAGATCAAGAAGAGAAGAAAAATACGATCATACCAGCAGACTTTTTAGTCATTCCACACTCATGTCAAAGTGATACCTCTCATATGTACCTTTCCAGGCTAAGTGGCACCTTTCGAAAGAAATTAGAATACGATACACAACTATCTTGTGGGCACATATTTGTGTGTATATTCAAACTATTAATAAGAGTAACTGAACTGCAAACTGAGGACTCTATAAAGGTAAATATTTGGAGGAATCAGATGATCAGATATGATTTTCAAACTAAATGCAAGCTGTATTGCTTTGTAAATAAAACTGATAGAAGGAGGTCTTTTCATAAACTGTCTTTCTTCAGTTCAGTTCAATTCAGTCGCTTAGTTGTGTCCAACTCTTTGCAACCCCATGAATCGCAGCACACCATGCCTCCCTGTCCATCACCAACTCCCAGAGTTCACCCAGACTCACGTCCATCGAGTCAGTGATGCCATCCAGCCATCTCATCCTCTGTCGTCCCCTTCTCCTCCTGCCCTCAATCCCTCCCAGCATCAGAGTCTTTTCCAATGAGTCAACTCTTCGCATGAGGTGGCCAAAGTTTCAGCTTTAGCATCATTCCTTCCAAAGAAATCCCAGGGCTGATCTCCTTCAGAATGGACTGGTTGGATCTCCTTGCAGTCCAAGGGACTCTAAAGAGTCTTCAACACCACAGTTCAAAAGCATCAATTCTTCGGCGCTCAGCCTTCTTCATAGTCCAACTCTCACATCCATACATGACCACAGGAAAAACCATAGCCTTGACTAGACAAACCTTTGTTGGCAAAGTAATGTCTCTGCTTTTGAATATGCTATCTAGGTTGGTCATAACTTTCCCTCCTAGGAGTAAGCGTCTTTTAATTTCATGGCTGCAGTCAGCATCTGCAGTGATTTTGGAGCCCAAAAAAATAAAGTCTGACACTGTTTCCACTCTTTCCCCATCTATTTCCCATGAAATGATGGGACCAGATGCCATGATCTTAGTTTTCTGAATGTTGAGCATTAAGCCAACTTTCACTCTCCTCTTTCACTTTCATCAAGAGGCTTTTTAGTTCCTCTTCACTTTCTGCCCTAAGGGTGGTGTCATTTGCATATCTGAGGTTATTGATATTTCTCCCGGCAATCTTGATTCCAGCTTGTGTTTGTTCCAGTCTAGCATTTCTCATGATGTACTCTGCATAGAAGTTAAATAAGCAGGGTGACAATATACAGCCTCGACGTACTCCTTTTCCTATTTGGAACCAGTCTGTTGTTCCATGTCCAGTTCTAACTGTTGCTTCCTGACCTGCATACAAATTTCTCAAGAGGCAAGTCAGGTGGTCTGGTACACCCATCTCTTTCAGAATTTTCCACAGTTTATTGTGATCCACACAGTCTTTCTTCAGGGGAGATTAAAAATGACAAATGAACTTTCCTACTAATCAAAGCTCAATGTCAGTTAAAATATGGAAATGCAGAACTGCCTCATGAGCCTGTCCAGGTAGTTCATAGCCACCTCTTCAATGCTGACAGCCATTCTTTCAAGTGATAAAGTCAGACAGCAAAATGTTCACAAGACTTTTTAAAGGAAGAATTTTCAAGCTTGTTAAATACTGTGAACAGCTATAGTCACTGATAGACCAGAGATGAACTAAATGCCAGTATGAGTTGTTCAGTAAATCACATAAATGGATTGATTTAAAACTGTTTCTTGAGCATCTGTTCTGTGCAAGATCGTATACTGGGTGAGGGCTGACAAAGATGAAATGAAGGGTTTATGCCTTAATGGAGCTCACAGCCTGATGTGGAAGAGAATTCCTGAACAGGAATACATCATAGGAATCATTAAATACTGTAAAAAGATACCATTCCTTTTTGATACCTACTCCATGTGCAGGAAGCAATATTTGAATTGCTACTTGTTAAAAGAAAAATTTTCATGCCCTTGTATTGCTTGTAATATAATTGAGAAGAAAAGGAAATATGTGTGCTTGGTTCTGGTGATAAGTAGCTTTGTTTTACCTGCTGCTGCTGCTGCTGCTAAGTCGCATCAGTCGTGTCCAACTCTGTGTGACCCCAGAGACGGCAGCCCACCAGGCTCCCCCGTCCCTGGGATTCTCCAGGCAAGAACACTGGAGTGGGTTGCCATTTCCTTCTCCAATAAATGGAATACCAATAGAACATTAAGAAACAGATTTAGAAAATTATCTGTACTGGAAAATATCCTATGAATTCAAGATCTTTCGCATTTAAGAATAACTTACTTATATTTTTCACGAATTCCTTGATACCTGAAAGCTAATGTGTTTTCTCTCAACAGCCCAGTCAACCACAGCCAACTTTTTCATGGATTAGTTTACATTAGGTTTCAGAAAAACTGAGAGGTTATTTGTGGGCATACCCTAAATTCCTTTCTCATAAAAAATCAGGCAAACAGAGACTATAATACTAAGAAAAGTAAAATAAGTGAGTATTTATAAGCCATTAGTAAAAATCTAATGAAATTCATTTTCTGAGAGTGAAAGGAAATAAAGAATTTGGAATGTTGGCCAAAGGCCAGTTTAGCCTGATAAAGACAATTTTCAGATCCTGTTTAACCCTGTGAAACAGCTGGGGGTCTTTGAAGTACAGAAAGTGTTTCACCTAGAATAAAATGATAAGATTCTACATTTGGCTTTGGGAGTATTGTATTTGAAGATTTTAAAAATATCTCATTTATCCATTCATTTACCAAATATAGGGCAACTACAATAATGCCAGGCATTGGAAACACAGAGCTGAATGAAACAAAATTCCATCTTGCAAGATGCTTAGAGTCTAATGAGTGAGACAGCCCTAAAACTGACCTGATCTGTACTAAAATGGAGACACAGAATGGGGCACAGTCTTTCAAAGAAGAATGCTGAAATCGAGCAGGCCTAGTTTTGTCTGTCAAATCTTTTTGGATCTATCGATACTGGAACATGACTCAGAGTGGAATCTTACATTGCATGGGTAGGTCTCTGAATTAAAGAAATGATAATAAGACTGGAAAAGGAGGAATATCTTTGCGTTTCAGTTTTTCTCTTTTTGTTATCATCATTTTCCTTCTCAGTGGTCAAAGGCAGCCAAGAAAATTAATACCAAAAGGCACCATGTCTGGGCTTTGTTATTTACTATATTTACAAGGAGCTTGTAATGAAATTGTGAAAACCTCGTTTTCCCCTCTTACACGTGTCACAAAGAAGTGCTTGATTTCTATGTTCTGTGTTACCACAACACAAAGTTTGGAGAGACTGAATCTGTTATATGCCTCCAAAAGCTATCTTTCACAAGTGTTTCAGGCTATACTCATTAATTATCTTGATTTTTAACATTTTCTGACCAACAAAATAACCTAGAGAAAGGCAAACAAACATCCAAAGAAAAATGACCAATGAATGTAACTAAAGTTCGATTCTGAATCATCTTTCTCAATGGCGCCCTTTGCACATTTGTATGGAATAGATCCCCAAATAACATCCTTAATTAATTACCTAGTTGAGATACTTGGCAGTTGTGTGGGTAGCAGGCATCAAGAAAGGAGTTGAGGTGAGGAGTCAAAATGTTTTGGAACCATATTAACTGTAAAGATTGAAGCCAAAGCATTTTTGTAATTACAATTAATTGGTTAACAGGTATTTACAGAGCACCTACTATATGCTAAGAGCTGTTTTAATTACAGAGCACACAAAGATGATATTCCTAATCTAGAAACACTCATAGCCTAGAGAAGAGATCATACAGAAAAGCAAGATGACAAAACAGTAATTGAAAACACAGAGTTGTCTAGGAGCACAGAAAAGTCCAGGACTAACCCTGCCTTGGAAATAATTCATGAAGGAGGTGTTATTGTTGGATAAGTAGAATTTTCAAGACAAAAAATGCAAAAAAATTAAAAAGTGTTATTTTTGGCTCATGGTTTTGGTATATTTTTTATGGGTTGCTCTGCAGCCTAACAAAATTTGTGTTATATGATTTAACTTTAGAATGAGAGATTTCATATTATTCCCTATGACTACTTTTCAAATATGCTTAGAGAGTCACATTTTGCTGACTAAAAACCAATGGTAATTGTCTAATTTTCATGCCTTTGGGCGATGGAGGACACGTTCTAAATAGTAAGGATGGATATTTTTCTCCCCCATGTGATTAAATGAAACTCTATTCATTTATGATAAAGAAAAACATGGTCCATCTCTTCTCTTTTTCCTGAATAAGTAATTTCTCTTTTTCTCCCTCTATCTCCACCTATCATCTGTATTTTTAAAAAGGCAGTTGCATGATCTACATAGAAGTAGAAGGATCAAAGTTAAAATGGGTTCTGTGGCTGTATATTATGGCTGAAGTTGGACAAACCAACCAACCAACACACACAAAGGAACAGAAAGAAGAGAAAATATTGGTGGGTTTATCAGTGAAACCCTTAGCAGGAAACAGATGGCAACCCAGGTAAATTGAGCAGAGTTTAATAACAGAACTATTGACAAAGGTGTAGGGGAACCACGAGGCCAGAGGAGAGAATGATTTAAAGAACATGGGAATCTGGGTGGAAAATGCCAGCTGTGATTCCTCGGGAGGCAGATGGGGGAATAAACGACCCAACCTCACAGCCCTATTGTCCTTCCAACCATTGTTCTCCTGTCGAGGCTCCTCACTGGTGCAACAAGAACACAGAAGAGAGCAGCCCAAGCTTTTGCCCACCCTGGTCCACCTCCAGATCACAAAACTGGGGAGAAGGAGGGTGGAGGGTGAACTCGAGGGGTGACATGGGCATATCCAGTGCAATACACAGCATCCAGATTACAAACGGCCAATGACGTCAAGCAGGAAAGTTTGATCTTATCGTGCAATCAGTAAGGAGGTTAACAAAAAGCTGAAGTAGGAATCGATATGATCAGGTGATGCTTTTCAAAGATAATTTTGGTGACAGTGTAGAGAGTGAACTGATGTAATGTTAAGTTAAGGCAGGGAAACCAGTTCTGGATGCTGTTTCCAAAGCCCAGCGCAAAGTGGAGGGCTGCTTTAAGACAATGGCAGGGAGAATTGACGTGGGATGATAGGATGGCAGCATTGACTGGACCATATGCAGGAGGCGAGGGACGGAGAGTGGGACTGAGTAGACAGGATCCAATTACCCCAGCATCTAGGACATACATTTCTCAGGGAGCAATCTTTTGTGAAAAATCAAAGATTATCTATTCACTTGAGAGAATTTCACATTAATAGAGCTAAGAATTTCTAAAGAGATTTTAAAATATGGACAAGTCTGCCTACACTGTGATACTCTCTGTCTGAATGAACTGACTCAAAGAAAGTGATCTCTTTCTTCCACATGGACAGCTGCTCAGCTGTGTTAATTGGTGCCCTGAGGAAGTGTTCAAGAAGTCTGAGCAGACACGGGCAGGAGTAACATAGCTAGAGTCTCTCCGGCTTTCACACGTGGTGGTTATAAGCACAACTCATTATCACAAGACACAGCTACCATTTTTTAGAGCCTACTTTGTGCCAAGCATTGTAGCCTTACAATTACAATATGGCAGTTTCTTTATTTATTCTCTAGAAATGGGAAAATGAAGAGGTTAAGTAACTTGCTCAAGGCTACACGGACAGGAAGCAGATGTGCTGGAAAATATACCAGTGGCCTTGGGCTCACTCTTTACAGATTCTGGTGGCATAAAGGAAGCTAACTGAAATTATTCTGTGTTGGATACAATTACACATACTAATACTTGTGCAATTAATTCTGATTTTTTAAAACAAAATGTATTGGACTCTCAAGATCTGGAGAAGGCACATTCCAATATAGAATTTCTTGAAAACAGTATTTTTATTTGATTCTTTTCTTGGGAGGCTTTCTGAATAACTTGGGTTAAGAATTTTTCTTTGAGAAGAGGAAAAGGAGGATGCTGGCCCAATGCAATATTCTCCTCTAGAGTCTGAGTTCCTTCTGGGCGAGGACCATGTCTTGTTCGTAACAGCTTCCTTGATAAAACCTAATACGACGCTTAGTGCATGTTGCTTTTCAATACATATTTGTGGAGTAAATGGACCAATGGGATGCTGTTTAACAACCGCAGTCTTCCTTTGCAGGGCTTTGTCATCCCAAGATGGCAGAGAAGCAGCAGAATGATTCCACTGGGCTCAATTCATGTAGCAACACAGATCAGAAGAGAAGACAGCTACTTAGACCCCACACTGGGGCAACCACACAACTGCAACTTAAGAATTATTAATAGCATGCTCCCCAAATGATTTTGTTTAGAGCTTCATAAAGCCTGGTGGAGCTGGTTCCAGTTGGCTTGGACGAGAGGTCACACAGATTAAAATAGACTTTCTTAATAAGAAACAATAGGCTACATTCATTTAGCCAAACAAAAAAAAAATGACAGGCCTTAGGGGTGGGAATGAAGCTTAATCCTATTTAAAGGCTCAATTAACCCCTAGAAGATTGAGTAGGTCCTCTGCCTTTCCTGTCATTCCTCTGTCTAGCAGAGCTTAAAAACAAAGATTCATAAAAAGGAATAAAGATATTCATATCTGTACATAAAACACTCAAAGTATTTTAAATATGGCATAATAAATTTTAGAAATTTAGGAAACTGATTAGACTTTCATAGTCCTTTAAAACCCTTTGAAATGAATCATACTCTCTTTTGAATTGGCAAATCTGTTGCCAACTGAATAAAATATTCAAACATAAGCCTCTATCTTAACATTTAAATTCATTGATTAAAAAAACATTTCTTTCTTGTATTTATGTTCTCAAACAAAATTGTATTTCCTCCTTCTTGTATTTCCAATTATATTTCCTTATAATGTACTGTACATTCTCAAGAAATCTAAATTAGAATCCATTCTGGAGTGAATTTCAATCCTTCTAATGTTTTAATGCACAGAAGCCATGTTCTGCTCAAATCAGCCCATCCTGGGTTAAACGTCTGAGATAGGGCATCCGGGGGCCCGCTTAGGTCACACATACGAAAGGTCAGTGCATCTGACCTTTCACAAATCATCTGTAAATGAAACTTATCAACTTTAAAAATTTCTGCCCCAGCAGTGTAAAAATGACCCAAAGAGATAATTAAATAGTGACACTTAATTTCATGTTTTTTGTTGTTGTTGTTGTTATTGTTGAGGAGAAAAACATCTGGGACTATGGCTTTTAAAAAGTGTTGTGTGCATTATATGTATGTTCCCTGTTTAATTAGCTCTTTGTTTTAATAAAAATGTCTTTAAGAGGAGCTTGATAACTGAGGTGCTTCTCCCTAGCACACTGACGTCACTTAGGCAGAAAAAGTCTTCACCTCTTCAGTCTCTCAAGCAATGGCATTTCCAGCCTTTCTCCCCCTGCCCCTCCAGCCAAGAATTCCTATCCTAATTTTCTCCTTGGGGTATGGAAGAATGTGCTGATTTTCTGGAATAAGATGACAACTTTGCTCTGTTACATCCTTTGTTTAAATTGTAGCCAATCCTGCAAATTACAGAGAATGTCACAGCACAAGATAAAGCACAGCTTTGGCTAAGTTCCTTTTTCTTTGTGATGCAAATGCGCTCTTCACCATTTATGTTTTGTTCTAAGGAGATAGCTAATATGTCAATTATTGAAGATATAAGAGCTTGGTAACGGTAATTTGAATCTGTTTAGTATATAGCATCAGTCCAGCGCATGATACCAACGCATGATAAACCGAGCAGTTTTTCTCTTGAACTGACACAAGATACCAGTTCCACGTTTTTCTTTTATTTGGAAGGCTTACCTTTCAACATATTAGACAGAAGAGGCTAGACACAGCCTAAACAGAGGAGAACACTTTAGCTCTCGGAAGGACATAAACTATGAAAACTCGTGTGTGAAAACTATCTGGCAGCAAAAATTGAGTCACTGAACTTGACACAACATCCCCCATAAAACAATCTTATCAGAACAACTCTATTGCATTAGTGTAAAGCCACTTGAAGTCATGACATCTTTTAGATGATTCTATAAACTTTTAATTTGGCTTTTAAAAATTACACACATCAAAGAGCTAAGTGATGTGCTTCAAGCTTGGTAAAGCACCTTTAATCTGTTTTTTAAAAACAGATTTAAAATTTTTTTTTTTAAATTTTACACAGAAAACGTTAAGACCATACTGAGGATGATCAACAGATTGTTAAAAAGCATACCATTCCACCAATCTGAGTCTAATTTTTTTCATATTTCTGCATTTCTCATTAATCCTCATCTACTTCCCACAGTACTGTTGAACAGTTATAATTATAGCACAGAGCACAAAGATATATTATCATTTTTTTCTAATGAACTATCCATATCGCTACACAATTGTATTTTTGATGGCATGACATAATCTTTAAACAAGCACAACTTTTTCTAGGACTACTAAACGAGCTACTAAGATTTTTATTTTTTTTAATTTAATTTAATTTTTAAACTTTACATAATTGTATTAGTTTTGCCAAATATCAAAATGAATCCGCCACCGGTATACCTGTGTTCCCCATCCTGAACCCTCCTCCCTCCTCCCTCCCCATACCATCCCTCTGGGTCGTCCCAGTGCTCTAGCCCCAAGCATCCAGCATCGTGCATCGAACCTCTTGGTCCCTCAGTAGCCTCAAGGGACTGGTTCTGGGACTCCCTGTGGGCACCAAAGTCCACGAATGCTCAAGTCTCTTACATAAAATGTCCCAGTACTTATACACAATCCACACACATCCTCCTACATCCTTTAAGTTCCTTCTAGATTAGCTATAATAACTAACACAAAGTAAATGCTATGTAAATAGTTGCCTTTGTGGCAAATTTCAGTTTTTCTCTTTTGGATCTTTCTGGAAATCTTTGCTTTTTCAAATATTTTTGACCCAGATTGATTGAGTCCATGGATGCAGAACCCATGGATCCAAAGGGCTGACTGTATGAGCAACAGATCTCCAAAGACCATTCCTCAGTACACCGAACAACATCTAATTGTTTTTCTCAAGAAAAGAGTTGTGATCGCATTTACAATTAAGGCCACAAGAATTACACACCGTATTCTAACAAGATATAATGTTATGTTAGAAAACCATATTTTTTCATCGCATTTTGAACAAAACTTATTTTCCAGGAATTCAACCATAACTTTTGCCCAGAAACTGAGGAGATGTATGCATTTTAGATATTTAATGAAATGTCTACATGAAGATGGAATTTTATTCTACAATGGATAGGAGTGAAAACAAAACCAGTGTCAACTTACCAGCCTTTTCCTTCTCTGAGAGACCTGGAATCGCCTGAAAAAGAAGAAAAGCCAGAAATTGTGGTATTATTAGAAGGAAATAGCAAACAATATTATTAGGAACAAAATGATGCCCCATAAATGAAGCAAAAATTAAATAGGGCCTGACACTAGAGATATCAGAGAAGAGGAACTGAATAGACATTTTTTTTTCCCCAAAGAAGACATATAAATGGCAAACAAGCATATGAAAGGTGTTCAGCATCACTAGTCATCAGGGACACGCAAATCAAAGCCACAGTGAGACATCAACTCACACGTACAGAACGCCCATCGTCAAAAAGACGAGAGATGATTAGTACAGGTGAGGATGTGGAGAAAAGGGAACCCTTGTGCACTGACAGTGGGCATGTAATTCGGTACAACTATTATGGAAAGTAGAATGGAGGTGTCTCAAAAAGTTAAAAACACTTTATACTTTCCATATATATGATCCAATAATCCCATGTCTGGGTATATATGTCTAAAGAAAAGGAAAGAGGATATCAAAGAGGTATCTGCACTCCCAGCTGCACAGCAACATTATCCACAATGGCCAAGATAAGGTAACAGCCTAAGTGCCTACTGATGGATGAATGGATAAAGAAGATGTGCTGTGCATGTGTGTGTGTGGTTGTGTGTGTGTGTAATATTATTCAGGCCTGAATAAGAAGGAAATCATACCATTTGCTTTAACATGTGTTTTGACGTCATTATGCAAAGTGAAATAAAGAAAAATACAACATGGTATTTTTAATATGTGGAATCTTTAAAAAAAAAAAAAAAACATGAAACAGAGAGAGTATAAAAGTGGTTGCCAGGGGCTGGTGGAGTGGGAGAAATAGGGAAGGATTAGTGAAAGGTATAAATGTTCAGCTATAAGATGAATAAGGTCTAAAGGATTTAATGTAAAGCATGGGGATTACAGTTGATAACTGTATTATATAATTGGTATTTTTTAAGAGAGTAGAATTCAAATGTTCTCACCAAAAAAAAGACAAATATGCGAGGTGATGGGTATATTAATTAATGAAAGAGGGAATCCTTCCACAATGTATGTGTTCTGTGCTTAGTCACTCAGTTGTGTCCGACTCTTTGTGAGCCCAAGGACTGTAACCCACCAGGCTCCTCCGTCCATGGGATTTCCCAGGCAAGAATACTGGAGTGGGGTGCCATTTCTTCCTCCAGGGGATCTCTCAACCCAGGGATTGAAGCTGCATCTCCCGTGTCTCCTGCATTGCAGACGGATTCTTTACCCTCTGAGCCATCAGGGAAGCCCTTCACGATGTATACATCAATCAAATGAGGTATATGATCTGATTTCTATAATCACCAATCAAATGATGATTGATTTGATATATACATATCAAATCACTACAGTGCACACTTGAAATGTCTTAACATTTTATTTGACAACTATACTTCAATGAAGCTGAAAAGAAAAAGGAGAGCGAGCTGTGGTACTGTTGTAAAGTCACTAGATCCAGCTAAGCTCATTGTAAATTAGTCATGTAATTGTCTTCCTCTCTGAAGACAGACTCATCTCACCCTTAAAAGGTATTGCAATAAATGAAACTAAAAACACTTTGAATTTGGATCGAATTTTTTATAGTTCAATTTCTTTGTCCTATTTTGGGAGGCAAAGAATGTTAATTGTTTGGTCAGTATCTGGGCCTTTCAAGTCTCTGTCCAGTCCTCTCAAGGCTCAGACTCCTCCTTTATACAAGGGGATAAACACCTCGACTTCACAGGGCTGCTGAAAGCGCCAGATGTAGTGGCTTCTGTAAAGCACATGAGGTCCTTAGGAAAAGACAGCCGCTCTATTTGCTACTTTGGGCACTGGTCCAATGAGCAAATTACTGAAATGAGAGGTTTAGAAGTTCAATTCCTAGTAACGATTATCTATCACTATTATTTAGAAACTAGAGTTCAGGATGAGATGTCTTCAACAGACTTTAAGGTACCTTAAAACAAACTAAGGAAGTGAGCTTATGATTGCCATTCACCTCAGTCACTCATGTATAAAATACAGTTAGCATGAGGGTATTAACTTTTATTGGAAAGCCTTTTATAAATCTATCTGGCCTACTGGGATTTCACGCTTTCAACTCCATAACTGCTGACCACACAAGATGTCTACAAGCATGTCTCTCTCCCCTTCTTTAGGGGACAAAGTCTTCAGAGTTGAGGGAAGGAAAATAGGCTCAAATGGGAAATTAATTTTGGTGCACATGTGTATGAGAGAGAGCGAGAGAGGGACAGAGGAAAGTTCATGTGCACCTCTCTTGCAGGTCAGCCTAAGAAAATAATATCAATCTCCATTTTTGGAAATCTCAAAGATCAAGACTCTTATTTTCTTTGTGAGATATTGATTATTGTCGAGAACCTCACCTTTGGAATTTACAGGATTTGGAGATTGTTGCAGTTTTTCAAGTAAGGGAAAAATCTATGGATAAAAAAATGGAGGATTTGTTTTGGCAAAGATTGATCTACAGTGAAAGCATATTTTGACTTAATCTTGATCTACCTTTAGTTGTTCACTTCTTGTTCTCTGGCTGTGAATGCTGACTCTGCAACCTGGCAAAGATGCAGCCCTGAGGAGAACATTGGGTTATTAAATGGCAGAGTGGAGGACCACGTCCAGACAGCAGGGCATCAGATGGACTGCATAGGCTTCCACCCCTGTCCTCAGCACCCTTTTATTTACAGCAAGATCATCTGATTTCTTCTTTGTTTCAAGAAGAATTTCTCTGATTCTGTCTTCCCTTGACAAGAAAGTCATCCTACAGCTTTGGCAATGTTTGTTTACTTCTTATGTCTCTATTTTGGGAAACGTCTAAGAATGGAATTAAATCCATACTATATATTTTAAACCTAGCCTCAGATTTGTCCCCTGACTAAAGATAAGGGCTTTTAAAATTAAATTTTCTCTTTTGTTTCAAGCAAATAAACAACAAAACAAAATAGAAACCCTTTTGTTGACAAGGTTGTAAAGGGTGGTAAATAGGTAATTGGCTCAGCTGGTAAAGAATCTGCCTGCAATGCAGGAGACCCACGTTCGAACCCTGGTTTGGAAAGATCCTCTGGAGAAGGAAATAACTACCCACTCCAGTATTCTTGCGTAAAGAATCCCATGGACAGAGGGGCCTGGTGGGCTAAACTCCATGAGGTCGCATCGAGTCGGACACGATTGAGGGACTAACATTTTCACTTTCATGGAGAAGGTTCCTCAGTGTATGAAGAGCTAACACTTACTAGGTTCTCAGTATGTACAAGGTACAGTTTTAAGATTTTACCTGCATAAACTCACTCAATCCTTACACCAACTCCATGAAGTCTTAAAAAGCACAGTAAGTTTTGTGAGGTCACATTAATAGAATGGAAGCCAGGATACAACTACTCGCATGCTGATCTTCGAGATCACTAATTTCAAAATGCTAATCAGAGTATTTTGAAACAAAGGAGAAGAAAGGTTTGCAGAGGTCCTATGGGCAGATATTGACTTAGACCACAAAATACTTGTGCAGGATGTCTGTATGAAACATTTAAAAATTTTCTAAATAAGCTCTCTCTTCTTATGGCTAAAGTGTTTTAGACAAATTGAATGTCTTACTCCAATTCCAAGTTGATCAGTGACAGGCCTTCTCCATATTTTATTCTATTTGATTACAAAGTGTGTAACCAAGCATGTGTAAGTAAATATTTCATAAAGATATTAGCCCTATCAAACAAAAATATTTTAGCCTCCAAAGAGCCAGAACCAATATGTCATGTAGACAGTGCCAGTTACTTTAGAATATCACCCCATGCTCTGCATGATTCTTTAAGTTACCAAAACTCACCTCCATTAAATAACAGCAATGGCTATATCAGCACATGGAGAAAGGAAAAGTCAAAGTTTAATGTATCCAACATTTAATACCTTTTCTTTTAAAGCATAATCACATAGTAATAACAGCTGGATATCCTTCAGCTGATTTATATTTGAATTTGAGGGAGAACCATCTCTTTAGAAAATGGTTTATGAATACATTGATTAGATTTGTGAAATTTTCTAGTGATGAAAGGCAATAAATTAAAAAAAATGCTGACACCTGGATTTCAATTAATTAAAGCTATTTGTTGTTTCTTAATTAGTAGCAACTTTTGTGTGTGTATGTGTGTGTGTGTGTGTGTGGAATTCATGATCCAGTTGAAGAAGATAGAGAATAGTTCCACTCAGAGGTTGCTGAATGACAATGATTAGCACTTTTATTGGTGCAACATTAAAAGGTGTAGGAAGATAGTAAATAATTAGGACTACCCAGGCGGAAATGGGATGGTTTTCCTGGGTGTTGAACCCCTGGGGAGAAAGTGCTGGTCAGGAGATTTCTTTTTGCCTTTGATGTAAGAATACTGGAGTGGGTTGCCATTTCCTTCTCCAGAGGATTTTCCCACCCAGGGATCAAACTCAGGTCTCCAGCATGGCAGGCGGATTCTTTACTACTGAGCCACCAGGAAAGTGCATTTCTGGGCTTGGGAAAAAAAATCACTTCATGCAAGCTGTCTGTATCATCTGGTACAAAGTAGGTGTTCATCAAATTTTTGTGGGGATAAAAAACCAAGTGTATATTTGTATATATAGTTTAAGTAATATGCATGACTGTTGCTTATGAGAAAGCTCCCATAAAAAGCATATTTTTGAATTCATTAGGGGTTTTTTTCTTAATAGCTGCCATATGTTTCATTTGAACTGTATCCTCAGGAAGTGATTTAACATTTCTGGCAATAAAGCAATTAAGTAGGATTTTCCTGCTGGCCATATGGGTTCGCTGTAACTTCATATTTTCTTCTCTCATTTCTCAATGGAACAAAGGGAAGTCTAGTAATAACTTCCAAATGAGAGAAAAAAAATTATTCATCGTCTTTTGTTATTTTTCTCTGTGATATTCAAATGATAGTAACACAACCTTTTCTGTGGCTCTCCTTACCTTCCAGTAGTGCTCCACATGCAAAGATTTTTCATTTATGTTCATTTGTTTTAGGTGTTTTACAATTGAATTTTTAAAAAGCCATTAAAGAGAAAGCTTTTTAGTAAAAGGGGAGGAAACAATTTGCTTTCTCTTAATGAAGTCTTTTAAAGCTGTGTGTGGGAACCTAGACTGTGTGTGCGTCTGTTTATGTTTCTGGACATGAAACGTTTTGGGGAAATGCTCATTTTGACGTGCCTTGCGGAAACGCTGTAGACATACGCTGATTCATTTGGTCTGTTGCTAGAATGGCTTTCTGCACTTACAGAAGGACCTCAGCTGGATACCTTTTAGGAATTTATACCAACTACACAGAAGCTGCTAACATAAATAGTAACACAAGTAATGGATGTTGTATCTGAACCCATTTTATAAAATGACAAAACATTCTAATTGATCTTGATGATTTCTAAGTTCATCTTAATGATTTCAGGTAAAATTGGAGTAGGATTTTTCCTCTTTAATATGTTAGTTTTATTAATATGTCAAGTCATATATATTGTTGTTGTTGTTCAGTCGCTAAGTAATGTTCGACTCTTTGCGACCCCATGGACTGCAGTACGTTAGGCTTCCCTGTCCTTCACTATCTCCCGGAGTTTGTTCAAACTCACGTCTATTGTGTGGATGATGCCATCCAACCGTCTCATCCTCTATCACTCCCTTCTCCTCTTACTCTCAATCTCCCAGCATCAGGGTCTTTTCCAATGAGTCGGCTCTTCGCATCAGGTGGCCTGATGCTCCAAAGCACTGGAGCTTCAGCTTCAGTATCAGTCCTTCTAATGAATATTCAGGGTTGATTTTCTTTAGGACTGACCATTTGATCTCCTTGCCATCCAAGGGACTCTCAAGAGTCTTCTCCAGCATCCACAGTTTGAAAGCATCAATTCTTCAGTGCTCAGTCTTTTTTATGGTCCAACTCTCACCAGACTTCCCTGGTGGCTCAGACGGTAAAGCGTCTGTCTACAATGCGGGAGACCAGCTTCAATCTCTGGGTTGGGAAGATGCCCTTGAGAAGGAAATGGCAATCTACTCCAGTACTATTGCCTGGTAAATCCCATGGACAGAGGAGCCTGGTAGGCTACAGCCCATCCAGGCTACAGCCCACGGGGTCACAAAGAGTTGGACACGACTGAGCAACTTCACTTTGACTTTCACTCACATTTGTACCTAACTACTGGAAAAACCGTAGGACCTATATGAACCTTTGTTGGCAAAGTGATGTCTCTGCTTTTTAATACCCTGTCTAGGTTTGTCATAGCTTACCTTCCAAGGAGAAAGAGTCTTTTAATTTCATGACTGCAGTCACTATCTGCAGTGATTTTGAAGCCCAATAATATACACTATTTAATATAAAATAATATATATACACATATATAATATAGAAATATGTATATATATTATATAGAAATGTATTTATATATTGCCTATGACAGTTACTTTTTTCTGTGTTTTGGAATTGGGATGATAGTCTACTACTGTTAAGAAGGCCTTTTGAAGGAATTCCCTGGCGGCCAGTGGTTAGGACTCCACACTTCTACTGCAGGGGGGAACAGAGTTCTTTCTGCTTGGTCCCACAAACCATTCAGTGTGACCAAAAAAAAAAATGCCCTTTGAAAGTCACCCCCTTACAACAAAGGACAGTAATGAGAGGCTGAAAGATTCTACTTGAAGGTTCCATGTAGGGAAAAATGCTACCATTTATTTTGTCCTTTCTGTCTTTATGCTGCTGCTAAGAAGCGTCAATCGTGTCCGACTCTGTGCGACCCCATATACGGCAGCCCACCAGGCTCCCCCGTCCCTGGGGTTCTCCAGGAAAGAACACTGGAGTGGGTTGCCGTTTCCTTCTCCAATGCATGAAAGTGAAAAGTGAAAGTGAAGTCGCTCAGTCGTGTCCGACTCTAGCGACCCCGTGGACTACAGCCTACCAGGCTCCTCCATCCATGGGATTTTCCAGGCAAAAGTACTGGAGTGGGGTGCCACTGCCTTCTCCGTCTGTCTTTATAGGTAGTGCTTATTTTGTATGTTTTCAAATATTAAAGATGCCGGCGCAGAAGTGTCTGGAATATTGTCTTTTTCTATAGGAATTTTTCTCTATTTGTCTTCTTAAAAATGGGAAGAATCAGTGACAGAGTAAATTATTCCTTTCCTTTAAAAACATTCCCTTTTATTCCCACAAAATGTTGTATAGTAAATTTCAAAGTGCATAATTATGTCCCTAAAAATTGCAAGAAAATGTCCCTCAGTGATAGAACTCCCTCGGTCTCAGAGGAGAACACACAAGAGTCCCTTGTGCCCACCATGGACAACAGGAAGGGGTTGGAAAGTCACATTTTTTTTTTAAGACATGAAAGACAACATTAAAGGAAAGTAGGTACACTGGAAAATGGGTTCGTTTCCATATCTATTTATAGACGCTTTTGAAATCACTCCTGTCTGTGATATTGTTAACCAGTCAATGATTTCTGTTTGCTTTCATCTGAACAAAGAAGTTCATTGAGAAAGCTGTGTCTGATTGGCAATCTGATATCATCTGTTTTGGTTTACAAAGTCTTTCTCCAGCTTTGACAGTCATCTTTCACTGAAAACATAGACTTTATTTTTAGAGCAGTTTTAGGTTTACAGCAAAACTGAGAAGAAGCTACAGTTTTCCCCCTAAATCCCTTGCCTGGACACATGCATGCTGCTGCTAAGTCGCTTCAGTCGTGTCCGACTCTGTGCGACCCCATAGATGGCAGCCCACCAGGCTCCCCTGTCCCTGGGATTCTCCAGGCAAGAACACTGGAGTGGGTTGCCATTTCCTTCTCCAGGACACACGCATAGCCTTACTATTATCAATAACTCCCACCAGAATGGTACACTTGTTACAACTGATTGGCCTACATAGTCACATTATTGGCATTCAAAGTTCATAGTTTATATTCAGGTTCACTCTAGGTGTGGTCTACTCTACAAGTTTGGACAAATGAATAAGGACAGGAAAAAAGTGAGTGTTAGCTGCTAAGTTGTGTCTGACTCTTTGTGAAGGCCAGGCTTCTCTGTTGGTGGAATTCTCTAGGCAAGAATACTGGAATGGGTAGCCACTTCCTTCTCCAGGGGATTTTCCCGACCCAGGGATCAATTCTGGGTCTCTCGCATTGCAGGCAGATTCTTTATCGTCTGAGCCATCAAGAAAGCCCCTGTATAAGGACATGTATCTACCATTAAAGTATCGTAGGGAACAGTTTCATTGCTCTAAAAATCCCCTGTAAATCCTCTGTACTCTATTCAGCCCTCTCTCCTTCCTAACCCCTGGTGACCACTGAGGTTTTTACTGTTCCCATAGTTTTGCCTTTTCCAGAATATCATGTAGTTGGAATCAATGTAGCCTTTTCAGATTGGCTTTTTTTCACTTAGCAATATGCACTTAAAGGTTCCTCTGTGTCTTTTCATAGCTTGATAGCTCATTTCTTCTAAGCACTCCATATGTTCCATTGTGTGAATGTGTTAGTTTTTTACCCATTCACCTACTGAAGGACCTCTTCGTTGCTTTCAGATTTTGGCAATTATGAACAAAGCTCCTATAAATGTCTGTGTGCAAGTTTTTGTATGAACATAAGTTTTCAATTTCACTGAGTACTAATGAGTGCAATTGCTGTAAGCATGGGTTTAGTTTTGAAATGTTCATTTTTTGATGAAATAGATAGGTGAATAGTTGTATTAAATAAGTCACGATGGGTTTACCCTTCTGACTTCTATAGGCTCCTCTAGTAGTGTGTGAGATTCATGAGCAGAGAACAAAGTTCTTACTTTAATATATGGTTATAGTTGAAAGATGACTGGTGAGACTTCCCTCGTGGTCCAGTGGTTGAAAATCCACCTTCCAATGCAGGGGACATAGGTTCAACCCCTAATCAGGGAACTAAGATCTCACATGCCACAGCTAGAGAGGCCCGCACACTGCCAGCTGCTGAGCCTGCGCTCTCCAGAGCCCGTGTTTGACAATAAGAAAAGGATGTGTGTGGCAATTAGAGAAAGGCTGTGCACTACAATGGAGACTCAGGGCAGCCAGAAATTTAAAAAACTAAATTACAAAAAAGATGACTGGTGGTGATCCTCTTTTCCTGACCTTTTCCAGATATGATCTAACAAATACCTCCCTTTCAAGAGCAGCATGTAGGCTGCTCACTGGTTTAACAAAGTGCACTCAGACCCAAGCAGCTCAGGGCAGCTCAGTCCTTACTGACAGAAGCGCCAGGTGTGGCTGCCGTACGCGTCCTCGGTGGACAAGCCAGTTGTGCTCTGGTGCCTGCTGCAGCCTACAGGATGCACAGTCTGGTGGGCCAGGAGGAGATGTGGGCTAGGTGTATGTGACGTGTGCGTGCAAGAAATGTGTGGGGAAGCAAAGGTGCAGCAACTCTGCCACAGAATGAACGGAGCAATAGGGGCCTTCCTGCTACAGTGGCGCCCATTATTCACTGGTAGGAAAATCTTCAACAGTAATATAATTGTTGGGTAGCAGGTTTCTTTTTCTTTTTTTTGCAGTAGTTATTAATATAATTAATTTTAACAGCTCCTTTAACTCTCAAAAACGTCCCAGTTTGGATAATAATTTATATGAGAACAAGGATTCCATCAATAGCATCCCATGTCCCTGGTTTTAGGGTAGGTTTGGCCTATGGAAAGCCCCAGTAGGAGATATAAGGCTGTGATATTATTTATAATAAGAAATATATCTTTGGATCTTCCATCCCTTTCCTAGCACAGGGCTCCTAAAATGCTTGGAATTTTTTAAGTTAGGAGAGTGATAAAAGGTGTCTTCTGTTATGCTAATGAGGTGACTCTTTGACTCCACTTAGAGATGGGGGCTGGCTGCCAGTGAAGCCAACCAGCCTCCTGGAAGGAGAGGACTGTAAATGGGGACCCAGTTCAGTTGCCAGTGGTCAGTGAATTGCCAGGAGTCATGCCTATGTAAGGAGCCTCCATGAAAACCTAAATGGCCAGCTTCCGGGTTGATGAACACCTGGAGATTTGAGGAGACTGGTGTGCTTGGAGACGGCATGTTCCCATACCTACCCTTTGCAGTTCTTCCATCTGGCTGTCCCTGAGTTATATCTTTTCACAACAAACCAGTAGTCTAATAGGTAAAATGTTTCTCTGAGCTCTGCAAGCCACTATATCAGCTTAGTTCAACCCAAAGAGGGAGTCAGCGGAAGCTCCAGTCTATAGCCTGTTGGTCTGAAGCACAGGTGATGACCTGGGCTTACAAGTGGCATCTGATGTGGAGGGAGGGGGCAGTCTGTGTGACTGAACCCTTAACACGTGAGATCTGATGTGACCTCCAGGTGGATAGTGTCAGAGCTGAGTTAAATGGAAGGATACTCAGTGGTGTCTGGAGAACTGCTTGGTGGTGTGGAAGAAACCCTCTCCCACATTGGAAATTGATTCCTAAACCCCTCCAAAGGGAAAGGAGTATTTATTCCTATGGATCCTACAGTTGCCTTGAACTGTCTTTTTACCCAAGGTCATTGCTCTTCTCAAGCAGCTACCTCTGCAGACTTTTCCCCTCTAGGTCCTGCTAACTTCTCTTTGGGGCCTGATCATGGCTCAGCTCGGGGTACGCCCTACTGGTTATTGCACTAACCCTTGTATTTCTCCTCCTTATGAGTTTGTAAACAGTCCCTTTGTAACTGATCCTTCCCCCCATATAATCCTATTTTAAGTGCTTCTTCTATTTCCTACTGGAGCCCTAATTGGTACACCTCTCTTCCTTTCTTTCTTCTATGAATGTGCACAAAAATTTCATTTCTCCGCTTGCTCCCCTCTCTCTCTGTGGGGCATTATGTAGGGTACAGATGGTAATAAAATAAAAAGCCTTAAGAACCACTCATGTATCTTTTAATGTCTATCTTAGTCCCAGAAAACTGCATTTCAAAATAAGTCAGTGAATTGTGAGCCTTCTGAGAAATTAAGTTTGTGACACTGACACATTTTCAACTTCTGCTAATGTTGACAAGGTTAGAATTGTTGAGGATTAGGAATATAAGACTTGGGGAGAGCAATGCACTCAGAGAAGGCATGAAAGCCTGTAAACTATAAGATTAAGTAAGAATATGAACAGTTAGCCACATTTTTGTTTTTAAATTTAGATGGAAAGATTGGAAGGATAATTAGCCATAGCAAGTTTGAAATCATCAGCATCCAGGTAGAAGTGCTTCAACGTTAATTTTCTATATAAAACTTAAGTGTATTTTGCACATTAGCCATAAAAGTGAGACTTTGTAGACATACAAGGGCCAACTGAAACTGACACATAACTTTAGAAGTTAGATAACATTTTGACTTCATCAGTAACTAAATGTTCTGCTAGATATGTTTTCAACAAATATTTATCAAAGGCTGAATAGGAGATAGGAGATGGCAGGAGAAGGCAATGGTTCAGAGTTTTAGAGAAAAGAGAGGGTTGAAATGACCAAGTGCACCATATTTTGACTAATATCACTAAGGAACGAGTGTTTACAGGGGCAGGTGGAAGCTGAGGAGGACAGAAAGAGGTTGAGAAAGGAAAGGCGGAGAGAGAAGCAGGTCAAGAAGAGTCACATGATTGTAGGCATCAGAAAGGGTAGTGTTTTGGGAAAAGTTGGACAAAATGGCAAACTGCCTAACTGCCACAGGGAACAAGCAACACGTAGTAAGAGGTGACTCTTATCCAGCACCTACTCTGTGCCAGGCACTCTTCTAAGCACCTGGCACATATCCAGTTCAGTTCAGTTGTCCAGTCGTGTCCAACTCTTTGCGACCCCATGAACTGCAGCATGCCAAGCCTCCCTGTCTATCACTACTCCCGAAGTCTACCCAAACCCATGTCCATTTAGTCGGTGATGCCATCCAACCATCTCATCCTCTGTCATCCCCTTCTCCTCCTGCCCTGAATCTTTCCCAGCATCAGGGTCTTTTCCAATGAGTCAGCTCTTCACATCAGGTGGCCAAAGATTGGAGTTTCAGCTTCAACATCAGTTGTTCCAATGAACACCTAGGACTGATCTCCTTTAGGATGGAGTGGTTGGATCTCCTTGTAGTCCAAGGGACTCTCAAGAGTCTTCTCCAACACCACAGTTCAAAAGCATCAATTCTTCAGCACTCAGCTTTCTTTATAGTCCAACTCTCACATCCATACATGACCACTGGAAAAACCATAGCCTTGAGTAGATGGACCTTTGTTAGCAAAGTAATATCTCTGCTTTTGAATATGCTATCTAGGTTGGTCATAACTTTCCTTCCAAGGAGTAAGCGTCTTTTAATTTCATGGCTGCAGTCACCATCTGCAGTGATTTTGGAGCCCAGAAAAATGAAGTCAGCCATTGTTTCCACTGTTTCCCCCATCTATTTGCCATGAAGTGATGGACTGGATGCCATGATCTTAGTTCTCTGAATGTTGAGCTTTAAGCCAACTTTTTCACTTTCCTCTTTCACTTTCATCAAGAGGCTCTTTAGTTTTTCTTCACTTTCTGCCATAAGGGTGGTGTCATCTGCATATCTGAGGTTATTGATATTTCTCCCAGCAATCTTGATTCCAGCTTGTGCTTCTTCCAGCCCAGCGTTTCTCATGATGTACTCTGCATATAAGTTAAATAAGCAGGGTGACAATATACAGCTTTGATGTACTCCGTTTCCTATTTGGAACCAGTCTGTTGTTCCATGTCCAGTTCTAACTGTTGCTTCCTGACCTGCATACAGATTTCTCAAGAGGCAGGTCAGGTGGTCTGGTATACCCATCTCTTTCAGAATTTCCTGCAGTTTCTTGTGATCCACACAGTCAAAGGCTTTGGCATAGTCAATAAAGCAGAAATAGATGTTTTTCTGGAACTCTTTTGCTTTTTTGATGATCCAGTGGATGTTGGCAATTTGATCTCTGGTTCCTCTGCCTTTTCTAAAAACAGATTGAACATCTGGAAGTTCACGGTTCATGTACTGCTGAAGCCTGGCTTGGAGAATTTTGAGCATTACTTTACTAGAATGTGAGATGAGTGCAATTGAGCATTCTTTGGCATTGCCTTTCTTTGGGATTGGAATGAAAACTGACGTTTTCCAGTCCTGTGGCCTAATAAAGTGTGTAAGTTCCTCAGTCATCTCCAACTCTTTGCAACCCCACGGACTGTAGCCTGCCAGGCTCCTCTGTCCATGGAATTCTCCAGGCAAGGATATTGGAGTGAGTTGCTGTGGCCTCCTCCAGGGGATCTTCCTGACCCAGGGATTGAACTCGAGTCTGTTACATCTCCTGAGTTGACAGGTGGGTTCTTTATCACTGGCAACCCTGGGAAGCCACAACTGAGTGAACTCTTTCCAAAGCCAGGTGCTGACAAGGAGCACTTCAGATGGAGCTCGCTTTCGCAGACTGGGATTTTTCATATCAGCAGGGATGCCAAATGGCTAGTTTATACTTAGAATGGGTATACCTTTCACCATGGTCAAAAGTAATTGGTTTAGTGGATATTTAGTTTATAAAAATGTTTGTGATTATGAGCACATCAACAAAAATGAAAGCATACAGGAAGCATAGAATAGACACCTGACCCCAGACAGCAACTGCATGATAACTGAGAACCCGTTTCTTCTCCATGGCAAAGAATCCTTGCAGAAATCATGCTATCAAAACCACCCCACTATTGTGTGCTTCCCTCAATCCACTCCTTGGATCCTTCTCCAAACATTGTTCAACTCTGTGACTTATTGTTTAAGCTGACAAAAGCTAGTTTGGGTTTTAAATGATCAAACTGGCACTAAGTAAAAAAAAAAAAGAAATATATTCTAAACTTCAACCAAATGCCGCTGTATTATCATAAACTCTTTTTGATCTCCATTTGGAATATATGGCCTCATGGTGACTTTCACTCTCCATGAAGTGAGTTAAAAACTTATCCAATCAATTGTTTTTGAGAACTTAGGATCCTGTTGGGATAACTCCAAACTTTTGTAATGGGTGCCCAACTTCATCCAAGGATCCATTTTCTGTACTTAACAAAAGAACATATTTGGTAACATGTTTTAAAATTACAACATGAAAATAATATATTTCCCATTTTTAAGGATTATAATACAGTAAGAGTCTAAAACCATAAAACTGATGTCATCCCACTTACTTAAAATGCAGAATCTAATACCAGGAAAGAATGACACAGTTTTTGAATATTTAGGTTTATTAACCTAAATAGGGAAATAGTAAAGGAATTGAAGACAGTGATGTGATCCTAAAGTGAGATATCTAATTAGTTCAGTGCATTTGGATAACAAACAGAAAATTCTCTTTGTAAAGAGGACTTTTCCTCTTTCCTATGAACCACTGTCTTTTCTATAGGAAATTACCACTATATGAGCCCTGAGTCAGGAGCACACTTCATTCAATTCTCAGGGTTTTCCGAAATTTCTATCTTTATTTTTTTAGGTAAGAAACAAATATTCTTTTAAAAGGACTGTTATTTGCAGGCTCTCCTGATAATGATTCACACAAAATCCACATGGCCCAGATGAAAGAGTGACCCATTTTTAAGTGTCTTTTGTAGAAATTCAGTAAATGTCTCACATTCTCTGCTAGGCCTACTTTTAATTCTCACATCCGTTTTTCTTACTATTTGGGTCAAAATTCAATTAATAAACAGTACTTTTCCATATATTCTCCATGCTGAGAACCTTGAGTACTAGAAAATTAAAGATTTGTTGAGGTAGGTCTGAAAATATTTCTATTCAAATACCTTATTTACATTAGGGTTTTGAATAACTATTTTTTTTTAAGAACTATAGTAAATTTTCTTTTATGATATGCAAAATTAAGAATAAAAATAAATCAAAATTGCTTTTATTAAATGCCTTAATTTGTTAATCAAAACATTTAAGATAATATCTACTAGCTCTTTTAATGGATACCTATTGCTATTCAATAGTTTTAATTGTTACAGTTAAATGTTTGGAAGATTTTTGTTCTACTTAGGCAAGGACTGTAGTATTTTTCTCTCTTTTTACCCCTTGTAAAACTTGCTTACTTTGATAGGCACAGACTGTTACACTGAATTTAGATTATTACCGTGGACTTCATATAGACCTGACATTCTACCATATAATTAATCCCCAAAGGAATTAAATGGGGTATTTGGAGACCTCGGAGCTAGTTCTATAGCCTCAAGAAAATTAAACACTTTAGATCACGGTTTTCTTAGTTATAAAGTTTTAGCATATCTTTAAAGTTCCAAACTTTAAATAATTCTTAATTTGTGCTGAAACCTCACGAGTTTCTCTTGGAAATGTCTGTCAGCAAAAAACTTAGCCAAACTGAAACCATATGAGTTCTAGGAAGTAATCTTTCTTTACTGCATAGAGATGGTATTACCCATAGCGTTTACTGTGATGGTTTTAATATATGTCCAGAAATCTTTGACCCTCCTTCCTTTAAAAGGTGAAGGCTCATTCCCTTCTCCAATAAAATATGGTGAAGGGAAACTTCTGACGTGATGTTACACAAAGCGTTGGAGCTTCCTCCTTGCTCTCTCTTTTGTGTGGCCCACACTAGGATCAGCTAGTTCCCATACCATGAGGACACTTAAGTCCTGCTGTGTGGTTCACATGGCAAGGAACCAAAGTCTCCTGCCAACAGCCATGTGAGTGAGCCATATTGGAAACATCCTCCAGTCCTAGTTATGCCTTCAGAAATCCTGACAGCACGCGCAGGACAGATGCTAAGCCAGAACCACCCAGCTAAGCTGCTCCTAAATTTCTGAAGCACAGAAACTGTGTGGGATCATTCATTGTTATTTTAAGTTGTTAAATTTCAGGGTACCTTGATATGCAGCAATAAGTAACAAATCCATTTACCTGTATATTCAAATAAGGAATTTATGACTATCTTTTGTACACATTTGTGAAACTAACTGAACTAAAATTCATCTTATTTCCTAGAGAACTAGATTTTTTTTTCATGCTCCTTTAAAAGATTGTTTCATGGGGACTTCCCTGGCAGTCCAGTAGTTAAGAATCTGCACTTCCTTTTCAGGGGACATGGGTTCTATCCCTGGTGGGGGACCAGATTCCACATGCCATGCAGTATGGCCCCCCAAAAGCCATATATTTGGAAACCAATAAACATATTTCTAAATAACTCATTAAAAAAGGCTATTTCATGTTCAAAGACATTAATTTGCTCCTAATATTCAAAATCACAAATTTCCCTTGACACAATTAAATAGCATGTTCTTTTGTGGCAGACCTGATGTAAATAGGCAGAACAATTGGCCTCTATTCTTACAATTTTTCTCTCATCATTCTTTGTAGCTAAGGATTCTGCTCGGGTTGATGATCATCAATTATTAGCATATTTATTGAGTTCTTCTGGACATTTTAAGCAAAAATAAGAACTATGCACAACATAATAAAAACTTAGTTCTACTGTTAAGGAACTTAGATTTTTCAACAAGGAATGATGTGAGCATACACAGGCATATGGTGTTCATACCATACTGACATACACACAGACATAAGGTAATGCAGTAAAGTGAATGCCTTATTGTGTTATATAACAAGTATATATTGTTAGGTAATAATACATAAAATATAATACCACCACTTCTTGGTGGTATTATTTCTTTTGAAAATAGACTTTCTCTGATTACTTTTTCTGATTATATCTTAGAGACTTAAAAATATGGAAAGATTCTCTAGTGCAATGTAAGTGTATATCAACCCAGCAAGCTGACTTATGAAACATGTGAAATAGTACTGTATCTCAATGCATCCAATTCTGTGGCTTCATTAGAGCCTGTCAGCATGTGCTGCTGAGCACAGTAGGGACAGTCTGTTACTTGAAAACACTGCCTACAGGGTCTAATAAATCAGACTGAAATCTTCGAGTCTTACATCAGAGAGAGATCTGGCCATGTTTTTAAAAATTTGTGTTGTTTTTGCTGCTGTTCTCTCTCAAGTGAGTTCATAAGGAAACTCTCTAAAATACCACTGAAAGCGCACAGAAGATTTTTAGCAGCTCATATTATTGACAAACATGACACAGACATGTCTCTAGGGCCATTCCTCAAACATGACTTTAAGGTAAGCGCCAACGTTATCAACAGGATACGACATCCTTCTTTGTTTTCTTTTCTGTGTTAATCTGAATAAGATCTTAGCTTCCAAACCAAATTCAAACCATGTACTTTTACTAATGAGGTAGAAAATGGAAGGTTTTTTTTTTTTACAAATTAGAATCTTATTGCACATCAAGCACTTGTAGAGTCTTTACTAAACAAAAGAATTTGGAACTTAAAGCAACCAAAATACAATTATAGTTGTGTTTTCCTTGATAAACATCAAAAGTGTTATGTTTGTGTGTAAAATATACATACATGTGTGTATTTTAAGGCAACTATTAGAGTATCAAGTAGTCTTTTGACTATACTTTGGTGATGCTATGAAATGATTACCATAAGATAATGCAAGTAACTTACTTGTTTAAACACTAAGTGCTAAAAACATTTCTGCTTTTCCTGAAATTACATGGGCGTGTAAATGACTACACAAACAGACACAACTGGGAGTGAGGATCATAACAAAGAATTTTTTTAAAAAGAACTTTGTAACTAATGGCCATTATTTTACAAAACAATTGAAAAAATAAACAAGAAAAGAGAAATCTCAGAAGCTGATCAGTCTTTGCCTGTATAGCCTGTTGAGAGCCCTGAGAGCTTGGAAAGGAAGTAAAAGTGAGGCTAATGAGGTTTTGGCTTTTAGACCTGAGCCAGTCCCTTGAGGACACTGTTGGATTAGTTCAAGTATGGTGAGGGAGGGATAATATGATACACAGAAAAATTTTTTTTCTTGCTTCCAACAGTCCTACTAAATTGCACAATCCTTCAACAACACTCCTCAAACATTTAGACATGTTCTGGGACAATAATTTTTTGCATACACAAAGATAATCTCAGAAGGCCATAAATGTTGTCCTGCTACATGACAGGTTGACAAGTGGGTGGTTTCTAAGGACCAATCATAAGGTGGAGACATAAATGAAGCAAGCTGAGTGAACAATTCTCAGTACATAATTGGCCTTTCATGTGAAGACAAACAGCTGCTAGAACTTTCTGGAAAATTCTACAGAGGTTTAAGAATTCATAGAAGAACAACTTTGGCACTATAACAGATGAAAGTTAGCACTGAATAA
Organism: Bos grunniens; assembly: GCF_055505025.1. Classification (NCBI taxonomy): domain Eukaryota; kingdom Metazoa; phylum Chordata; class Mammalia; order Artiodactyla; family Bovidae; genus Bos; species Bos grunniens. The sequence continues at coordinate 25,355,859 of NC_141191.1, read as the reverse complement.
TCTCTGGGAAAAGACTTCCCTCTTGCATCATATTTAAAAACATGAGGTGGTTTATATTTATTCCAAATTCAACTAAGAAAATGGCTCTATCGACCATTCACTCAATATATAATAAAACTTAGTATTACAAGGCGTCAGTAAACTTGAGATTTAAGAGAGAGAAAAAGACATCCATATGCAAATTCCAGTAACAATTCAAGAAAACAAGAGGTAATGTTTGACAGTAAGAAGGTCTAGATCTTTATTTAAGGAAGTCCCACTCCAGTACTCTTGCCTGGAGAATCCCATGGACAGAGGAGCCTGGTGGGCAGCCACCTACGGGGTCGCACAGAGTCGGACACAACTGAAGCGACTTAGCAGCAGTACACTTAGAGTATTATGTGAGTATCAGTTGCGTGAATGCCTGCTAAGTCGCTCATGTCCGACTCTGTGTGACCCCAAGGACTGTAGCCCACCGGGCTCCTCTGTCCGTGGGATTCTCCAGGCAAGAATACTGGAGTGGATTGCTGTGCCCTCCTCCAGGAGATCTTCCTGACCCAGGGATCAAACCTGCATTTCTTATGACTCTTGGATTGGCAGGCCAGTTCTTTACCACTAACGCCACCTGGGAAGCCCGAGTATCAGTTGACCTCTACTTATTTTTTGGAATGTGGTATAGCAGAATGCCCAAAGGCTCACATAAAAGTACACATAAGTGTGTATATATCTTGTCATTCAGAACTGCTTTCCCCAGTCAACTTACTAGGTTGGACAAGCAATATCGTGGGCTTCAATAAGTTGGAGCTCCAATAACTTTCCTCCACTAAGCCCACCAAAAGAACCTGACAAATCAGATACATCTGGGTAGTAAAACAGATAGAACTAGGATTTTAGGCATTCCCATCTCAGATTAGCAAAGTTAATGGTTCTCAGACTCAAGTGTACATCAGAATCATCTTCTGAACCCTCTTTCTAGAGTTTTCTCATTCAGTCAGTAGGTCTAGGGTGAGGCTCAAGAATTTATATTTTCTTTAAATGATACCACTGTTGCTGCTCCAGCGGCTGTACGTGGAGAACTGCTGAGCTAGGAGACCACATTGGTTTGATTCTAGTTCTGAAAACAGAATCTGCGGCTGGAGTCTGGTAAATTGATGGAAAGGCTGGCATGAGACGATGCTACAGAATTAGGTGACAACTAGGTTATATAGACTTGTAGTTCATGTTAAGCCCTGACAATCTCTTTGTGGTTTTTAAGGAGATGAGTCATGTGATCTGATGTGCAGTTTTCAAAGACCATGATGGCTGCATTGAGGAGAATGTATTGGGAAGAAGAGGATCAGATCTGAGTACTGATAGGTAAGAGGTGATAGTTCAGGGCTGGTGATGAAGATGGGGAAAGTGATCAATTATCACTTACATTTTGGAGGGAGAATCATTAGCAGACACTTGGCAGTGGATTGTTTGTGGGAACATGGGAAGGGCAGATGCCCAAGAAGACCCCAGGGAGCTGAGAAGATGGAGTGGTAGAGGCAGAGAAAACTGCAAGGGGCATGGCTGGACTGGGTGGTAGCAGGAGTCAACTTCAGTTTTGGACAAGGTCAGTCAGACTCTTTTAAATCACTGGTTACAGGAGTGTGAAGATCAGAAGAGAGGTCTGGGATGAAATATGAGTTCTGTGGGACCTAAAACTTACAGAGATGTGGCTTCAGAGTATGAGGGTCCCACATGGGAAGAGAGTGGGCCTGGACACTGGTATTTAAGGACCAAGTTGAGAAGGAGCCAGCAGAGCAAACTGGAAGAGAAGGACTTCCAGACAAGGATTGGAAGAGAAGAAAGAAAAACCTGCAGTGTGTGATGTCACGGAGGCTTAAAGAAGCAACATTTTTGAAATGAGAGGGGCAATCTGGAGATGGAGGTGATGCTGAGGTCCAGAAAGATGAGAATGAAAATATGGTCGCTTGATCCAGCAACAAGGAAGTCAAGGAAGGCTGAAAAACCAGCAGAGGCAGATGTGGACACCTGGTAGGGAAGCTGGACTGAGTGAGCTGAAGAGTGAGAGGGAGGGGAAGAAACAAAGACACTTGCTCACTGAGTCACTGATTAAGACATGGATTCATCCGATTAAGTTTTAAACAAATATTATGTGAGCTCAGCCCTGGGGGAAAGAGGAAGGATCAGGTTCCTGCTTTGCAGTGGCTCATTACAGTCTACAAGGGGAGACAAAATGGCAAATACCTTCTCTTGTGCCCGTCTTCCCAGACTTTCCTCACACAAGTATTGCTTTCTGGAGGCATAAGTATCTTCTGATCTCATAGACCTTCCCAATGCTTTCACACCAAGGTGTACATAAAAAAATGATAATATTGGTACAGATCACTGAGTTGACTAGAAAGGCTGCTGAAGGCTGGAGTTATGTCCTAGACAAACACACCCCTCCAGCCTTTGAGATAAACAGAATCATCCCAAGACTGACTCACCTCAATCCAGGTATGGTCTGTTCTATTCACATCTAGGATTTATCCACCAAAACTATGGTTCAGGAGCCCTGGTGGAAAATAAATACTCTCTGAAATAAATAATTTTCTACTGAGTTTTGGGGTTGCCTGGCTTTAGTTATTTTTTGACCCTCCATTGTTCTATGAGAGTACAAAATGTTATCACTACTAATGTAGCATTTATCTGATATATTTTTATTTTAAAATATAATTTTTATTTGATTTTTATTTAAAAATCTTTTTTACATATTTTTATTAAATTTATAATGTCATGTCTTATTTCTCCAAGGGAACTCTATGATCCCCCAGGACAGGAGATTTGAATACATTTTCGTTCTTTTCATCCTCCCTAAGCCAGTGTAGTATCTTGCACACAGTAGGTAATGCTTATTGACTGATACACACAGGTATGTGAAATCCATGTGTTCAGGCTTTGTTTGAAGTAGAAGAGAATGCATTGCTTTCTTATCCAATTATTAAAATCAACACTGATTTTTGCCTTTGGTTGACAGACTTGTCTGATACTGAAACAATCCAGCAAAAATCTGTCTAAGGTGAAACACTAGCAGATTGTGGGCACACATTTTTAAAAAACTGATTATTAGATATTTAACTATCATACCTATGAACTTTTGACTGGACACAAAGTCTACCTTACTAAAATACAGGTGGAGGGTATTTGTGCCTCTTTCTCTGCACCTCCTTTTTTGAGTAGAATATTGCATATTCTGTGAGCTCCAAGCAAACACTAGTGGTTGTTGCTCAGTTTCTAAGTCATGTCTGACTCTCTGCAACCTCCACCAGTTATAGGTACAGTAAGTCCCATACATACAAACCTTCAAGTAGTGAACTTCCAAAGATGTGAATGATGAAGAGCTGAGAGACTGGAGGCCCCAGAGAAAGGACAAAGAGAGACAAGAGGGAGAAAAGTAACTGAAGAACTGAAGAGATTCATGATGCAGGAAATGACAAGGGGGTTTTCTTTATTTGAGGAGGTGCTGGTGTTCTTGAGACACGAGATCTGAACATAGAACAGTACAGGAAGGCTGCAGCAGCCACTCAGAATGCAATCCAGGGCTGCTGTGACATCACTGGATTGTTTTTCAAGAGGGTAGATAGAATTGAATCCAGCCAGAAACTAGAACCTGTGCCATCAACATCAGTCAGTCAGTTCAGTCGTTCAGTCATGTCTGACTCTTTGCAACCCCATGGACTGCAGCATGCCAGGCTTCTCTGTCCGTCACCAACTCCTGGAGCTTGCTCAAACCTATGTCCATCAAGTTGGTGATCCCATCCAACCATCTCATCCTCTGGCATCCCCTTCTTCTCCTTCCTTCAACCATTCCCAGCATCAGGGTCTTTTCCAATGAGTCAGTTCTTCGAATCAGGTGGCCAAAGTATTGGAGTTCCAGCTTCAGCATCAGTCCTTTCAATGAATATTCAGGACTGATTTCCTTTAGGATTGACTGGTTGGATCTCCTTGCAGTTCAAGGGACTCTTAAGAGTCTTCTCCAACACCACAGTTCAAAAGCATCAGTTCTTCACGTCAGATGCAAGTGAAATTACAGCTTGCCCTCCATCTCCTATTGTGACGATTCTTCAGCTCTACCACATGCCACCCCCTCTCCCTCCTTCAATCAAAAACTCTTCTTGCCTGTTCTCTTGATGCCAGCCCCTGTATGCCAGCTGTCTCACTGTACTAGAACAGTAGGTGTCAACACATTCAAAGCAGTAACCAGCTACCTTTCTCCAAGTCTTCTTGGCCAGTAGGGACCTTCCTATTGTGTGGCAGTAATGCTTCTCATCACGTTCCCAGGACCCTACATCCTGCGTGTGCAACAACACCTGGAAAGAGGTTGTGAGGTGACCATCTAGCCAGAGGCTCTGATCATATACATCTGTCTTTCCCCACTTCTTGTCTTAAATTTTATTTTTCTCTGCTTAACTCTTCGCCAGACTCTCTGTGCAATAATTGGCTATGAACAGTTATTCTAAAATACTTTCCTTATAGAGTGTCCTAATCCTAAAAATAGCTTAGCCTTACAGGTATGGTTTCCTCTCTGTGAAAAATGCTTGTGCACTTGAAATTAGGTTAAAATGAACAAAAAGAATAGATATGAAAAAGAAAAAAAAAGATAGAGCAAAGAATATACCCCCAAAAGTTTAAAATAAGACTCAAAGATTTAAGAGCCAGTAGAAAAGCTCACTCACCCATCCAAGACTCTTCTAAGCCAGATTCCTCAAGTTACAGGAGTTTGGGTGGCTTCCTAATTTCTGTTACACCAGCTCCCTAGTAACCAATTCTCATGTTATGAGAATTTGTTCTTTTTAAACCTAGGCTAAGATTTCATAGCCATTCAGTTCAGTTCAGTAGCTCAGTTGTGTCCGACTCTTTGCCACCCCATGGACTGCAGCACACCAGACTTCTCTGTCCAAAACCAACTCCATTCAGATCAGATTAGATCAGTCGCTCAGTCGTGTCCGACTCTTTGCGACCCCATGAATCGCAGCACGCCAGGCCACCCTGTCCATCACCAAATCCCAGAGTTCACTCAGACTCACGTCCATTGAGTCAGTGATGCCATCCAGCCATCTCATCCTCTGTCGTCCCCTTCTCCTCCTGCCCCCAATCCCTCCCAGCATCAGAGTCTTTTCCAATGAGTCAACTCTTCACATGAGGTGGCCAAAGTACTGGAGTTTCAGTTTTAGCATGATTCCTTCCAAAGAAATCCCAGGGCTGATCTCCTTCAGAATGGACTGATTGGATCTCCTTGCAGTCCAAGGGACTCTCAAGAGTCTTCTCCAACACCACAGTTCAAAAGCATCAATTCTTTGGCACTCAGCCTCCTTCACAGTCCAACTCTCACATCCATACATGACCACAGGAAAAACCATAGCCTTGACTAGATGAACCTTTGTTGGCAAAGTAATGTCTCTGCTTTTGAATATGCTATCTAGGTTGGTCATAACTTTCCTTCCAAGGAGTAAATGCCTTCTAATTTCATGGCTGCAGTCACCATCTACAGTGATTTTGGAGCCCAGAAAAATAAAGTCTGACACTGTTTCCACTGTTTCTCCATCTATTTCCCATGAAGTGATGGGACCGGATGCCATGATCTTCGTTTTCTGAATGTTGAGCTTTAAGCCAACTTTTTCACTCTCCTCTTTCCTTTTATCAAGAGGCTTTTTAGTTCCTCTTCACTTTCTGCCATAAGGGTGGTGTCATCTGCATATATGAGGTTATTGATATTTCTCCCGGCAATCTTGATTCCAGCTTGTGCTTCTTCCAGCCCAGCGTTTCTCATGATGTACTCTGCATATAAGTTAAATAAACAGGGTGACAATATACAGCCTTGACGAACTCCTTTTCCTTTTTGGAACCAGTCTGTTGTTCCATGTCCAGTTCTAACTGTTGCTTCCTGACCTGCATACAGGTTTCTCAAGAGGCAGATCAGGTGGTCTGGTATTCCCATCTCTTTTTTCCACAGTTTATTGTGATCCACACAGTCAAAGGCTTTGGCATACTCAATAAAGCAGAAATAGATGCTTTCCTGGAACTCTCTTGCTTTTTCCATGATCCAGCAGATGTTGGCAATTTGATCTCTGGTTCCTCTGCCTTTTCTAAAACCAGCTTGAACATCAGGAAGTTCACAGTTCACATATTGCTGAAGCCTGGCTTCGAGAATTTTGAGCATTACTTTACTAGCGTGTGAGATGAGTGCAATTGTGCGGTAGTTTGAGCATTCTTTGGCATTGCCTTTCTTTGGGATTGGAATGAAAACTCACCTCTTCCAGTCCTGTGGCCACTGCTGAGTTTTCCAGATTTGCTGGCATACTGAGTGCAGCACTGCCTGCGCTTTAGCACGCCCGTCGCAGCCAACTCCACGTCCAAGGAGCCGTGGCTGCAGAGGCGCAGGAGGGCCTAGAGGAGCTATCCCACGTTGAAGGTCAGGAAGGGCGGCAGTGAGGAGATAACCCTCATCCAAGGTAAGGAGCAATGGCTGCGCTTTGCTGGAGCAGCCATGAAGAGATACCCAACACCCAAGGTAAGAGAAACCCAAGTAAGATGGTAGGTGTTGCAAGAGGGCATCAGAGGGCAAACACACTGAAACCATACTCACAGAAAACTAGTCAGTCTAATCACACTAGGACCACAGCCTTGTCTAACTCAATGAAACTAAGCCATGCCCATGGGGCAACCCAAGATGGGCGGGTCATGGTGGAGAGATCTGACAGAATGTGGTCCACTGGAGAAGGGAATGGCAAACCACTTCAGTATTCTTGCCTTGAGAACCCCATGAACAGTATGAAAAGGCAAAATGATAGGATACTGAAAGAGAAACTCCCCAGGTCAGTAGGTGCCCAATATGCTACTGGAGATCAGTGGAGAAATAACTCCAGAAAGAATGCAGGGATGGAGCCAAAGCAAAAAGAATACCCGGCTGTGGATGTGACTGGTGATAGAAGCAAGGTCCGATGCTGTAAAGAGCCATATTCATAGGAACCTGGAATGTCAGGTCCATGAATCAAGGCAAATTGGAAGTGGTCAAACAAGAGATGGCAAGAGTGAATGTCGACATTCTAGGAATCAGCAAACTGAAATGGACTGGAATGGCTGAATTTAACTCAGATGACCATTATATCTACTACTACGGGCAGGAATCCCTCAGAAGAAATGGAGTGGCCATCATGGTCAACAAAAGAGTCCGAAATGCAGTACTTGGATGCAATCTCAAAAATGACAGAATGATCTCTGTTCATTTCCAAGGCAAACCATTCAATATCACAGTAATCCAAGTCTATGCCCCAACCAGTAATGCTGAAGAAGCTGAAGTTGAATGGTTCTATGAAGACCTACAAGACCTTTTAGAACTAACATCCAAAAAAAAACAAAAAAAAACAAAAAAAAACCCAACTCCATTAGCCATCTCCTAATGATGGATAGGAGAAAAGTCTTCTATTAGCTGGCAATCTCAGTTGGTAGGGTTCTTTTTGCTCACGGATCTAGGCTGTGTAACGATGGCCTGGGTACACAAGGAACATGCTGGGAAGCTATATGGATTGATGGTTTGTAAATAAGCCTGAACTTTTACTTTCATTTTTGACTAATAATGCAAGTACAGGCAGACCTCATTTTATTATGCTTGTCTTTAGTACTTGGCAGATACTGTGTTTTTTTAACAAATGGAAGGTCTGCGGTGACTCTACATTGAGCAAGTCTATCAGCACCATTTTCCCAACAGCATCGATCACTTTGTGTCTCTGTGTCACATTTTGGTCACTCTCAAGGTATTTCTAACTTTTTCCTTATTATTATATTTGTTAGGGTCATCTGTGATCAGTGATCTTTGATGTTACCTTTCTAATTATTTTTCGTTTTTTAAGTAACAAACTATTTAAATTAAGGTACATATATTAATTTTTTAGATGGAATGCTATTTCACATTTAATAGACTATAGCATAGTGTAATTTTTATATACATAGGAAAACCAAAAAACCGGTGAGACTCATTTTATTGCAATATTTGCTTTACTGCAGTGGTCTGGAATCGAGCTCACAATATCTCCAAGGTCTGCCTGTACCAGACAGGCCACCTTGGTTATTTGATTATAGTTTTCCTTTTGTCAATGTGTTGCCTCATCTCATGTGACAGGCAGGTGAGAGGTGAGGGGAGCTTACTGAAAACTCCATAAGGTACCCCACATCTAGGTCCTGGCAAGTACATGCAATGCATGCTTTAGTCCTGTTTTGTTTAGTCACACAGTTGTGTCCAACTGTTTGCGACTGATCATCTGTAGCCCACCAGGCTCCTCTGTCCATGGAATTCTCCAGACAAGAATACTGGAGTGGGTAGCCATTTCCTCCTCCAGGGCTCTTCCTGACCTAGGGACAGAACCCACGTCTCCTCCATTGGCAGGCAAATTCTTTACCACTGAGCCACCTGGGAATCCCCAAGCTTTAGTCTTCTCATAAATTATTTACAAACAACAGAAGATACCCCAAGTGACAATACTTCTGTTGTTGACTCTAATTCTGAAGCATAATTTTTACTGTGATACAAAAATAAGTTCCTCTTTCAGCAATCAAACTGAGGTCTTGTGAGTTTTGGTGAGCTTGTTGAAAGTACACTTTCTTTGCTCTCTATGTACAAAATAATGGCGGACAGGAGAAAATGTTGTCTTCTCTTAGGTGGCAATTCCAGTTAGTAGGGTTCTTTTTTGCTCACAGATCTAGGTTATGAAACCATGGCCTAGGTGCACAAAGAACAAATTTTAAGCCTAATGTATTTTAATAAGTCTGACTCTGTGAAAGCCAGTACTCCAAAGAAAGTTGAGAATAAAGACCATCCAGTTTGAGGAATTCTGAGGATAAGGTATTGCTTTGTTAAAATAGCTATTGTGGTGGACGATTAAGAAGGGGGGAGAAATTATTATGCCTGGTTTTGTCATTCAACTACAGTCACTCTAGAATGTCTTCAAATTTTAAATGTTTATGTTCTAACTCAGAAATGATGCAGATAGAAATATCTCCAAATGCTAAACCAAAAAATAAATCTCCAAAAGCTAAACCAAAGAATATACCACTTTTTGTTTAAAAATACAATCTATTTTTTGAAATTTCTAGGATTTTCGTAGCATAAATATTTTTACATACCAAAAAGTGAAATATTGATATTGGCATGAAGTCAGTCCTTGCTCTTTGTTTTTAAGGAGCTTTAATATTATCCTGCCCTTGCCTTATTACTTTCTGCTAGTCTGTTCCTTGACATAACGCACTGAGAATGTGAGCACAGGACAATGTGTATAACTCCTGAGTATGAAGTCTCAAACCATGTTCAGTTGAGTGCAGCTTCCGTAAAATACAACAAAAATTTTCTAAAGTTAAGAATTAGCTTCAGCATTTTTAATGACCTTTAAATCACACATAATAAAATTTTGATTGGCCAGACTATTTTGGAAATGGAACATAAATTGCTTTTTTTCTTAATGTAGCTTTAAATTTAAAAAGGGAAAAGGTTATTTCAACCATTGCTGAAAATCTTTGGAAAGTGGATCAGCATATTTTCTTGCCTTAGCAAATAAAGCATAATGAACACAATGCAATCTTTCTTTGAAGACTTTGGTTCTTGCAATGCCTTTAGCTCCTAATCATCTAAGCTGCACACCCCATCCTCTACTTTCAAGAAGTACCTGAGGGTCAGAGAGTGAGCAAAGCATACATAACACACCCTGGAAATTTCCTGAAATAGTAAATACAGTATATGTGTATGTATGTGTGTACATATATATGTAGGTATATATATATATATATATGTAGGTATATATATATATATGGCTTTACCAGGGGCCCAGTGGTAAAGAATCTGTCTGCAATGCAGAAGACCTGGGTTCAGTTCCTGGATTGGGAAGATCCCATGGAGAAGGGAAATATCAACCCACTCTAGTATTCTTGCCTGGAGAATTCCACGGACAGAGAAGTCTGATGGACTACAGTCTACGGGATTGCAGAGTTGGACACGACTGAGTGACTAACACTTTCAGGTTCATACATATATATATATATAATATACACTGTAGGTGATCTTCTTGGATTTGCCTTTTGTCTAAGTTAAAGGTAACTTGATTAACCCATCAATTAACCCAGAAAATTAAGACAGTTTATGTACAACAATACACTTAAGTGTAATGTTTTCTGAATCATACTGAGTCTCTACTAAAATGGATGTATAAGGGTGATTCTGTGATTCTGGAATATCCTGTCCAGAAGTTTACAAATATGGAATCTCTATTTATCCTCCCTGAAGACAGGGAAATGGATTAAATCGCCTCTCTGGAATTTCTATAGCACTGTGAGTCTAGAAAGTTAAGTAAAATTTAAGGAAAAACAGTTATTTAAGCAAAATTTAAGTAAAATAACTATAACTTTTTTTAGAAAAGATGATACTATTTTCATACAGGGCTTATTAGTTCTCATCTAATTAAAAACTTTTTTTTGGTTATCTTATTACTAAAATGCATGTAAAATTCTTGCAAAATATCATTTCCCTACCAATATTGAATGAGTTTTTCTTTAAGATGCAGAATAAAAATTTTTTAAGACTCAAACTGCTCAAGGGAGAATTTAAAAATGGCTCTCCAGTTTACTACTAGAGTGTCCTTCATCTCTTCTCATCGAAAATAGGACTTAAAAAAAAGGACTTTATTTAGAATATATAAAACAAAATGCCAAGCAACCCAAATTCAACATGAGTTTCCTAAAAGGTTCAGAATGCCTCCTCCTCCTTCATTACCTAACATCCATTTGTCAGATATCTATAAGCATGTTCCTTTTCTTAAGGTCCGCATCAGAGTAGGACTCTCACCATAAGATCTCACCAAATCCAGAGTTAGTCAGACACAAAGCATTTTTCGAGCTTCTTCCCTGTGTTTCAGGCACTGCTCTAGTACTGGAAACTGTGATGAACAAAACCAGAAAAGCCCTTCCTCTCAGGAAGCTAACACTGCAGGAAGGGAGACTGACTAAAAACATCAAAACAAAAAAGTTAATGTCGTATTCAGGTAAACACAAGGAAGAGGGTAAAATGAGATGAGGCCATGAGTTTGGAGTGACCTGGGCTGCGAGAGGCGATGGAAGGTGGCTGAAGTCAGGGAAGTCTGCTCTCAGGAGGTGGAATTAGAATTGCAAGCTGAGCAATGAGGAGACACAGGGAAGCAGCAGGAGCTGCTGGTAAGTGCTTGGGACAGAAAGGAGCCTGGTTTGCTCTTCAGAGACTAGGCTAGAGTTGGTGCAGCAGAGTGAAAGATGGGAGAGAACAGAGGAAGAAAAGGTCAGGGAGCAGGGCACAGGCCAGACCTGTGAGCTCTTGTAGGAATGTTATGCTGGCTGTAGGGGAAAGCGGCTGGGAGGGTTTAAGCAGGAAGAGTAGTTTGATCTGATTCATGTTTAGAAAGAACACCTTGTGGCCTGGATCCACTGCAGGGAGGAGGGAATGTGGGGGACCAGCTGGGATTCTGGGAAATATTGGAAACTTGAGTTAGGACTTGGGAGACAAAGATCAGTTGTCTCTGGCCAAGGATAAGAAAAGGGGAAGATATCAGAATATTTTTGTTGGGGAAATGGGCAGGAACTTCCTGAGACACAGATTGGATGGGTCATTTGAAGGATACAGAAGAATCATAGATTGCTTCTAGGTATTTGGGTTGGATATTGACAGGGAACCTGGGTGTGTGGAGAAGAAACCAATTGTCCTACTTTGGCATGTTAAGCATGTGATGCTTGTTAGATATCCAAGTGGAGATAGGTCATAATTACAGCTATGCATTATCATTGCTGGCTATGCTCCACACACTGTTCTAAGTCCTTTCAGGTAATTTAGTTCTCTCAGTGATAAATGCCAAGTAGAGGCTACTATTACAACTGCTAAGGTTGTAGTAAGTGTCATAGTCTGAACTAGTCCACAAAAAACCTGGCTTGAGACTTGAGCTGGTTATCACTGTGCTGAACTGAAGGAAGAGAGAAAAGGCTTATAGGAGAGAACTATATATCAGATTTACATTTTAGAGTCATCAGCCTACAAAGCATCTTTAAAACCAGGGGGCAGGCTGAGATCTCCCAAAGAAAAGGGGTAGATGGAGATGAAAAGATGACTGGAGATAGTGTCTTGGGGCTTTCAACAGTTGGGAAGGAAGAGCAAAGGAATGTGAGACATAGCAACTAGTGTGACTGGAAGAAATCAGGCAAATAGAAATAGAATCTGTCTAAAGTTCAATGGTGTTCAAATAAAAAACTTTTAAAAATATATCATATTTAGAGAGGACACATGAGCCCAACATTTTTCTCTATGGAACTTTAATATTTTTAGAGAAAACCATATAAGCACATAAGAAATTCTTTTCCAGATAACTTCATTTATACTATCAAGTCATGAGACTTTGAGGTATGGTAGAAGACAATTAAGGGAGAGTTATCAGAACCCTGACTGAATTTCTCAGAACATATCTGAAACTAACATCCTAAATCTCCCTCATGTTAAAGTCATTCCATGGTCAAGTTGATGAAAATCCTTATTTTTCATAAGAATAGGCCTTCGAGTAGTATAATATATATCACATATTCCGCCTTCGAGATAACACTAATAACAAACTAAACACTCAAGCCAAATCTAGATCTATTGTTCCATAAAACCACAGCAACAGTTCACTTATCCACACTACATAAAGACTACCATGGTCATGACGAAATGAAGAAGCAAAATTAATCAATCATTGTTCACTGGACCTATACTGAAATGTGTATAATTGAGACTTCATTAATTTCAAAACAATCTGATTTTCTGACAAGAGAATAGGTTTTCACAAATAACTGTTTTACAAATTATGAGAAAAATTACTTTTTGTTTATGAAGGTACATTTTACTGCTTATTGTACTTGAATTATAGCTGGGGAAGGAAAAGATATGATATCAGAATCTTTCCAAAAACTGGAAAGGATGCATATTTCCAAGGGCTCATCTTTCTTTCTAAAATATTGAGGTCTTTTTTCTTCCAAGTTTTATAATAGGAGCTAGAGATCATTCATCTCAACCTATAAAACATAGCCATTATCTGCTAAAATCTAGGAAAACAAAACCTCTAATAAAATTTACTTTTCTAACAATTATACAGTCCTAAGGTGAAGTTGCTTGATTACAAGATAATATGATTTATTATTGAGACTGGAGGTTGAATTACAATGCATAAATTACAACATATCAATATGTGTTATATTTGCTAAGTTATTTTAATATTTCAGACTAGGAAATATAACAATTCTAGGAGAAATTTTTTAACCTTCAGAAGGAGAGTCCTATTTTTCTCAATGTAAGAGATTAACTTCTGCTTTGAAGTTAAGTATACAGCTACTGAGATCTTACAAAGAAAAAGCAGTCAAGATTAAGCAATCAGATTACTACACAGAGCTAAACCATGTGTTCTACTGTGGGGAGCTGCTGTGTAGTTAGAGTTGGATTTATCAGAAGGCTGAGCTTGAATATGCGCTCTGTCACTTACTAGCCACATGCTCTTGGCTTTAACCTCATCTTTTTTATCTATGAAATAAGAGTAACTACAGTGGAAACAGTGTCAGACTTTATTTTGGGGGGCTCCAAAATCACTGCAGATGGTGACTGCAGCCATGAAATTAAAAGACGCTTACTCCCTGGAAGGAAAGTTATGACCAACCTAGATAGCATATTCAAAAGCAGAGACATTACTTTGCCAACAAAGGTCCGTCTAGTCAGGGCTATGGTTTTTCCAGTGGTCACACATGGATGTGAGAGTTGGACTGTGAAGAAGGCTGAGCGCCGAAGAATTGATGCTTTTGAACTGTGGTGTTGGAGAAGACTCTTGAGAGTCCCTTGGACTGCAAGGAGATCCAACCAGTCCATTCTGAAGGAGATCAGCCCTGGGATTTCTTTGGAAGGAATGATGCTAAAGCTGAAACTCCAGTACTTTGGCCACCTCATGTGAAGAGTTGACTCATTGGAAAAGACTCTGATGCTGGGAGGGATTGGGGGCAGGAGGAGAAGGGGATGACAGAGGATGAGATGGCTGGATGGTATCACTGACTCGATGGACGTGAGTCTGAGTGAACTCTGGGAGATGGTGATCGACAGGGAGGCCTGGCATGCTGCAATTCATGGGGTCGCAAAGAGTTGGACACGACTGAGCGACTGAACTGAACTGAACTGAGGAAATTTGTATTTTGTCATCAGTTTTTGCCTTGATTTGATTTGACAACCATATTAGCATCTCTGATTATAAACAGAAAACTAAGAGGTAGATTCTGGTGTCTTGCCATGTTGTTCAACTTTACTACATGAGAGAATTTAGGAGGATAAGACAAACTCAAAAAACTGAATTTCCAATATTATGTATATATTATGGTATGTACGTATACATAATTAAACCTACAATGTACCTTTCCCATAAATTTGGTAAAATAAGACTAGGAAGCATAACACTACTGATCTTTAACAGAGATAGATTCATGACAATAAAAACTTAACATAATATTCACTAAATTACTGAATCAAGCAAGAGTCTCTTGTGGAAGAGGTAAGTCCCATTCTTCTGCTCACCCCCTTCTATATCTTGCTGTGGCTCTGTGTCCACGTCACAGGTGAGGTTCTATTACAGTCTGACCAGCAGCTGATCAGCTTACTCAATTCTTGAGACAGTAGAGTAATAATAAGTAGTCTTTGTTGTTGGTTTGCAGAAATCAAAACATTCTATAGAATCAGCAATAGTTATGGACATCCAGAATTCCACTTTTGTATACTTTTGTTTGCTTTTTATTTTCCAACACAAAATATCTATAAATTCATCAAGCAGTTAAGCCAAACACATTTACGGATTAGGATTTTCTTTTTTTTTTTTCCCAGAAGTACTTCATATATAACCATGCATGTGTTTGGTAACAAGACAGGGAAATATCCATAAAAGCAGGAGGTAAGCAATTATTCAGAGAATGACTGATAATGAATTAATTAACTGAATCATTCTTTTGCTTGTCAGACAGGAATTTTACAGACTAAACTGCCTTTATTATAGAGTTGCTGTGAGGTTAAAAGACAAAATGATGCATATAAGAACAATATTCAAAGTGAAAATGGCTATTCAAAGGGGATGAACATAGCTCAAATGATACAATAACTGACCTCTAAGTCAGAAAAGACAAGGTATAGTATATGACTATTCAGGCCTCTGGTGACAATCTTTCTGGGATATTTATAAAAATGAGATGCTGCATGTGAAACAGTTAGCAGGCACATAATAAGTGCTCAAGAATTAAAGTATTATCTTCTCAATTCTCTAGTCTCAGTTTACAGTTAATTTCTCTTTGTAGGGTACCTCTCTAGGAATGATCATATCAGAAAACAGACCACACACAGTACAGTATTTTACATCTCCAGTTGACACTTGTGTGTGTTTTAAAATCACTCTTCTGACTTGATACAGGGTAGAGATGTGCTGTCATTACTTCACTGTTCTTAAATAAAAAGAGAAGAAGGTTTTCACTGCCAGAAAATTTTCTTAAGGATCGGAGATTATGTCTGATTTAAGTTTAAAAGTCCATTTCTACAAAAGTAAATCTGAAAGCACATAAAGCAGGTTTTTTAACATGGGGCTCCTCGTTTTTGAACCCCTAAAATTGTGCAACAAATTTATTTTTGCATGTGTATATTTACTTCAGAAAACAATCCTCCAGCTTTCAGTAAATATACACAAGAATTGGGATTCTTTCCAAATTAAGAATTATTGGTATAGAAAGTTCATAACAATGAAATAGTTTATGATGTGTTACATTTGTGGCTCAAGGGTTCATATTTATTTCTTCCTTCTTTGCTTTTCTACTCATTTAGCAAATATTGATTGAATGTCTACTATGTGCTTAGAGCACCAGGAATACAGCTGTGACTAAAGCATATAAAATATCTGTTGTTCTCACTGGACTTATATTCTAGAGGGACATAGATGAAAAATAATTAACAAAATACAATATAAAATCAGGTAGAAACAAGGGTTATGAAACAAAAGCAGAGCCCAGAAGTCAAGCATGACGGGTAAGGGAAACCAGGGGTTCAGGGAAGCCTTTCTGGTGAGGTGTCCTCAGAGCATAGACCTCAGAAGAAAGGTAGGAGAAAGCCATTCACAAAACTGGTGAAAAGCATTCCAGGAACTCTTTTTAGCTAGAAATCATCTTCATTTTTTTATGCTGACTTTTCTTATGCCTACAGAAGAAAAGCTATGACAAACCTAAACAGCATATTAAACAGCAGAGAAATCACCTTGCTGACAAAGGTCTGTAGAGTCAAAGCTATGTTTTTTCCAGTACTCATATATGGATGTGAGAGTTGGACCATAAAGAAAGCTGAGCACCAAAGAACTGATGTTTTCAAACTGTGGTGTTGGAGAAGATTCTTGAGAGTCCCTTGGACAGCAAGGAGATCATCACATCAGTCAATCCTCAAGGAAGTTAACCCTGAATATTCATCAGAACAACTGATGCTGAAGCTCCAATACTTTGGCCACCTGATGCAAAGAGTTGAGTCACTGCAAAAGACCCTGATGCTAGGAAAGATTCAAGGCAAGAGGAGAAGGGGGAGTCAGAGGATGAGATGGTTGGATGGCATCATCGACTCAGTACACATGAGTTTGAGCAAACTCTGGAAGATAATGAAGGACAGGGAAGCCTGAGGTGCTGCAGTCCATAGAGTTGCAAAGAGCTGGACATGACTGAGTGGCTGAACAACAATGGTCCTGCTTACTTTTTGTTGCTCCTTTTTTTGATTGTTTTCTTTCACAGGCCCAATGTCTGTAGATTTTGGCTATTTCCTCTCTTGTGAGATGAGGGTGTTTGACCAGCTGGTTCCTTAACATGTTAACATACTGTGCTGACTGTTGTTTTATTATTTTTATAAACTTCACATTTCAGATTTCTCCCAAATTCAGTGACAATTTGGCCTAAGTCATACTTCCTGGGTGACTCAGTGGTAAAGAATCTGCCTGCCAATGTAGGAGATGAGGGTTCGATCCCTGAGTTAGGAAGATACCCTGGAGAACGAAATGGCAACCCACTCTAGTATTCTTACCTGGGAAATTTCATGGACAGAAAAGCCTGGTGGGCTACAGTCCATGGGATTGCAAAGAGTCAGACATGATTGAGTAAACAAGAAAAGGATACTTCTGATTCAATCAGGAGTATTTTCAAATTAAATTACTCATTACCTGCCTCATTTGAGAATAACGACATGACTGAGTGACTAAAACAACAATAACAATACATTCCATAATTAATTCACCAAAGAGTCACAAAGAAATAAAATGTATGTCCTCACCTCTAAAGAGCTTGAAATCTGGCAGTGATAAACTTCCTGGAAAATTTAACTGTGCTCTATTCCTGCATTTAACTGTAGAGAATTGTTTTTATTCTTCAGGGTAGTTTTACCAGCACCTAAGCCTATCTGAAGTTCCTCACATGTGGCACCAAAACCAGCCATCCCTCAAGCTCAGGGATGTCCAGAATCAGTATTGCTCCTTTGAGCCTCATGTTGAGGGAAATAGGTGTTTGGTAGGATTGGAGTAAAAGGAATGGATGGAGATTCACATTTCAGCAAAATTACTCTTTTTCCTGTTGAACCAATTTCTCTAGCCTGGAATCACAACATTAAAAAAAAAAAAGGAACCAGTGACAAACAAAAAACAGAAAAGAAAGGGAAGCAAAAGAAAGCCCTCAAGAAATTCTACAGCTTGATGTATGCCACTGTATGGAAGAGAATCACTGGGATTGTCCTTTGTCTACTGTCTTCCACAAAACTGAGACCAGTTCGCAGAATGAAGCTGGTGGGTGGACCTGTAATGGAGCCCATGAGAGTCACTCACACTCTGGGCGTGGGTGTGTGCTGTGCCTTTAGCTTAGAGCAGATGTTGGAAGTTCTGCAGGTTCTTAAACTCCAGGGCGCATGGGGATACCCCAAAGGGCTTCCTGGAATACAGGTCACTGGCTCCAAGCACAGTTTTCTGAGGACTGAAAGCTTTTACTTCTGAGAGTTCCAGGTGGTGCTGACGCTACTAGACCACACTTTGAGAATTCCCCAATAGTTCCTGATTAGAGAAATGCCACTGGGCTGCTGAGGGTGTCCCAGCAGTTGGAATGTCATAAGGAATCCTGGCAGAAGGGCTTAAAACAGGGCAGCCAGGGTGTGACTCCAGTAAGTGGAACTGGCAGGCTCATTCTCCTGGTATGCAGCTGCTGAGATGCAAGATTCTTTTCAGACACTGTGCAGCTCTTAGGTTGGTGCCCCAGGGAAGGATAGGCCCCATCAAAGCCAGCTGAGAGCAGACTGACTGCATCTGTACCCAAAGTGTGAGGGGCCAAAAGTCTTCCATCAAATTCTCTAATCACACATGAACATGAAATCAGCTGAAAAATCTTTCAGTAAGTAAAATAGTACTGTTCAACATTCTATAAGCCAGGCAGTGATACACTCAGCCAGTGTGAATTAAAGAGTTTATTTGCTTTCACTTCCAAACTAAATGAATTCCCAAAAAAAGCATTTCTGATCTTGAAGAATCTAAATATGATTGATGAGCTATGACAAAATTAAAGCAGAATCCTACCTCTTCCTATGTGTAAAAAATGTAAGTAATCCACAACAGGTAATAAGAGCTTTCCTATTTACAAACTAGTTGATGATTCTGCTAAGAAACTATAACTTTATATTTCAGGGAAAAATGTTTGAAAACACATAGGAAATTTGGAGGGAACTCCAGAAAATTATGTATGATTAAAATAGCAAGTCAATAAGGGAATTGTTAGTATCTTCAATATTTTTGTAACAACCTATAAGGGAAAAGAATCTGAAAAAACAGATATATATGTATGTATGTATGTGGGCTTCCCTAGTGGCTCGGTGGTAAAGAATCTGCCTGCAATGTAGGAGATCCCGGTTCCATACCTGGGTCAGGAAGATCCTCTGGAGAAGGAAATGGCAACCCACTCCAGTACTCTTGCCTGGAAAAATACCAACCCATGGGGCTGTAAAAGAGCCAGACATGACTGAATGACTAAACAACAACAAAATGTACGCGAAACTGAGTCACTTCACGGTACACCTGAAACTACTACAACATTTAATCTACAACTCTTCAATAAAAAATAAGATAAATAATAGCAAGAAAAGTAAATAGTTTGGTCAAGCAAGAAATATGTGATAGTTACTTTTATTGGCTGGTCTATGATGCCAATTGTTCAAACACAAATCTTGGTATTTTGTAAAGGCATTTTTCAGATGTGATTAACATTAAATCAGTTGACTGACCAAAGCAGATTACTCTTCATAATGTGGGGGGCAGGGGTGGGGTTCATTCAATCAGTTGAAGGTCTTTAGAGCAAAGACTAAACTTTACCAAAGAAGAAATTCTGCCTCAACTCTGTAACACAGAAACCTCACCTAACTTTCCAACCTGCTGCTCTGTGGAATTTGTACTTAAGATTATAATATCAAATTTTTCTTGAATTTCCATCCTCCTGGACAACTGTATAGATTTTGGACTTGTCAGATTTCAGAATCACATGAGTCAATCTTTAGAATAAATCTGTCTCTGTCTTTGCCTGTGTCTGTCTCAGTGTCTGCATTTATCTCTCTCATTTTATAGCTATGTACCTATCTACCTATCTATTTAATCTCTTTTTTTTCTGGAGAACACTAACACAGTGTATATCAAAGACAAGACAAGACTAATCACACTGGAGTTGCTGGACCTCAAACTGTTTTTAATATGACTATGGTGAATGCCACAATAATTTTTTACCTGAAGGTGTACTTAATTTTTCTCTTAATCTCCACTGCCTCCACCCTTTACCCATCAAAAAGCAGAGATATACACTATTTACTATTGATACTTCTGTGAAACAGGTTAACCTGTCCTTTCTATAATTTCATTTACTTTAAAGATGTCAAGAGGGATAGATTAATGATCCTTAGTGATTCGATCAAATTGAGAGATTGGATCGTCCAGCTTTTGGGCTTTCTCCAGTTAGTTCATGTCCTTTGCAGCCTTATGTGTAGTTACAACAAGTCATTATTCTGGCCAGAAACTGATGGCTCACTGCCTGAGACAGGAACATCACGTACAAGGCTGCTGTCTTGCACAACTCCTGGGATTGTGCAATGTGGTGTCCCAAATCAATTATGATCACTGAATGGAAAAAAAGTAAACTACATGTCTCTGTACATTTAGAGCTAAAATGTGCTCAAACAAAAGTTACAAGATGGGGAATGTTGCCTATTCTGGGTAAGGCACTGCTGCTGCTGCTGCCGTTGCTAAGTCACTTCGGTTGTGTCCGACTCTGTGCGACCCCATAGAGTGTCGCAAGGAGTGGGTTGCCATTTCCTTCTCCAATGCATGAAAGGGAAAAGTGAAAGTGAAGTCGCTCAGTTGTGTCTGACTCTTAGCGACTCCATGGACTGCAGCCTACCAGGTTCCTCCGTCCACGGGATTTTCCAGGCAAGAGTATTGGAGTGGGATGCTATTGGTGCAAGGCACTACACTAAGTAATTAGATATATAATCTTTTTTATTTTTTAACATGTCTATGAAACAAATGATGTTGTTGATGATGACAAAGACTCTTATTTTCTGGGTAAGAAAAAGAAGGTCAGAGATATTAATTGACATCTTAACGTCAAACTCTTAGTAAATGAAAGGACATGAATTTAAGTCATATCTGATTCCAAAGCCTGGACTCTAGGAAAATGAGACTTTCACATAGTTTCAATGTCTTTTTAGATACACCATCTTGATTTTTCTCAGAGAGGCACCCTCTCTAGACATTGATCTGAAACTAAATCTACAGCAGGTGAATCTAAGTCAATACTGCATATCATTCTGAGCTATTCAGGGACCCAAATTTGAAATACTTATGTATTTATGTTTCTGGAATGCCAGCACAAAATGGTCCAAGCCATCAAGATGTTTGGTTAGTACCATTTTCTTTGGAAATGTGGTGAGGGTTTCTCAGAATCTTGGGATTTGTTTTGCTTTGATATTTTCTGAATGTATGTATCCTCTAAACCACACACTCACTTGCTCATTTATTTTTTCGTTTAACACTTACTGAGTCCTTATTATATCAAAACTCTATTTTAAACTTAGGAAAGTATGAAGATGAATTAGCTATAGGTTCTTCTTTATAGTCCTTTCAATCTGAGACGTTCTAGTAAGTGAGAGGAGGACAGAGCAGAGTGACAAGTGGATTTACTGATGTTAGTGACAACATTTGCAGCTTTATCAGTAAAAGAGTTCTTGCAAAACAGAGGTTGAACTGATTATGGATGAAACAATGCATGAGGTTAGCCACTGTTCCTCTATAGCCATCACTATAAAGACCATGATCATGATAATTCAAGCCAGATTGCTCTATTAGGACAAGTATAGATAAAAAACATTTGGGTTGATTTTTTTTTTCTTGTGGCTAGAAACAGAGAAGGAAGTAATAACCATAAAAGTGGATTTCACTTTGTAATTAGATATAATTTGTGTGTGGTGTGAAAGGAAGAAAGTCTAACTGTGTACACATGTACCCAAGTAAGTTTCAGTCAGTTCAGTTCAGTCGCTCAGTCGTGTCTTGGTCGCTCTTTGCGACCCCATGAACCACAGCACACCAGGCCTCCCTGTCCATCACCAACTCCCGGAGTTCACCCAAACTCATGTCCATTGAGTCGGTGATGCCATCCAGCCATCTCACCCTCTGTCGTTCCCTTCTCCTCCTGCCCCCAATCCCTCCCAGCATCAGGGTCTTTTCCAATGAATCAACTCTTCGCATGAGGTGGTCAAAGTACTGGAGTTTCAGCTTTAGCATCAGTCCTTCCAATGAATACACAGGACTGATCTCCTTTAGGATGGACTGGTTGGATCTCCTTGCAGTCCAAGGAACTCTCAAGAGTCTTATCCAACACCACAGTTCAAAAGCATCAATTCTTCAGTGCTCAGCTTTCTTCACAGTCCAACTCTGACATCCATACATGACTACTGGAAAAATCATAGCCTTGACTAGATGGACCTTTGTTGGCAAAGTAATGTCTCTGCTTTTGAACATGCTATCTAGGTTGGTCATAACTTTCCTTCCAAGGAGTAAGCATCTTTTAATTTCATGGCTGCAATCACCATCTGCAGTGATTTAAGTTTAGTCAACTTCTAACTATTTAATTATTTCTCCAAATTGGGTAATAGATGGAAAATGAGAAATGATGAAAAAGTGACTCCAGTAGACTGAAAATTAAATGAATCTATAATTCCAGACAGTGAAGTGGGACAGGAATTTAGAGCTCCCTACAGAAGTTGGTATAATTACAAACAAATCAAGAATTAAAAAGATAGTTGATCTCAGTTTCCCTAGAATGAAAATAGAAAGTGATGACTGCAGAGAAAATGAAGGAAATGAAACTGTTTGAAGCAGGGGTTAAAGGCTATCTCTTGGGAATGAGAGTGAGGAAGGGAAGGAGTCAGCAGATGACTCAAAGGTGAAACCTCTGGCAAGAGATAATCGACTTATGTGGTTGATGGAGGGTTTACTGAAGTAATTTCTCATTCACAGTGTCAAACTCAG
This sequence comes from Bos grunniens, assembly GCF_055505025.1. Lineage (NCBI taxonomy): Eukaryota > Metazoa > Chordata > Mammalia > Artiodactyla > Bovidae > Bos > Bos grunniens. The sequence continues at coordinate 25,333,234 of NC_141191.1, read as the reverse complement.
CAATGAATTTGGGTAAAAAGATAAAGCTTTCATTTTAACCTAGAAAAGAATGACTTCATAAACTTTTGATGATGTTGTTTAAGATGTTTATAAATACTATAAAGCCATTCACTTTTTCTTTAATCGAGCTGTACATCATGTGGGATCTTCATTCACCAACCAGGGATTGAACCCTTAGCCCCTGCATTGGAAGCACAGAGTGTTAACCACTAAACCAACAGGGAAGCAACATTCTTGTTTGTTATTGCGAAGCTCTGCTCTGTGCATCTGCCACATCATGTTACACAGGGTAGGTACCTTCTACTACATTATGAAATGATTTCACAAGAGTCTGACATGAGAAAAAATATTCTGAAAATATGTTCTGAGTGGCACTTTGGGATTACACAATGGTATCCTTGTAGAATATATTTCACTCGTCTCTAAAGCTTGGGTAAAAGTTAAGTACATGTCCTTTTTAATGTCAAGATCCAAAACAGTATTAAAAGAGGCTCTTTCACTTCAGCTAAATTTTTGAACCATATTTCAATTCTGCTGGGTTTGAGGGAAGTAAAATTGTTCACAATCATAATTTAAGATTTTTCAGTTAGCAGCAGGAATGAGACATAGAGTAATTTGAATTTGCAAGTAAGTTGTAGTCTGTATGTTCACTTTCCAGTCTGTTCTTTGGAATTCTGAAATCATCTTTTTGTAGACCAAAATAAACAAACAACCCGACCTGACATGGTAGCCCAGACTGTGAAATCTGCTCATTAAATCTCTTTAGATCATCATGTACCTAAAATCTAACTGTTGTTCTTGTTCTTTGTAACATAAGCCACAAGACCCTAACGACAAGGTGCATAGTTCCTCTAATGTATGGACTCACTGACCTTCCTCTTGTCCAGGCAGGTGTGTTTCTAGGAGGAAGGTGACAGAGAAACTGGATGGCCTTGCCACAGTAACCCCCCAGCACACACTCTTTTTATCACACAGCCCCTAGCACTGGTTCTCTTGCTTCCCTTTCCAGGCACAGTAGATATTTCCTGACGTTTTATCTCTTCTTGGGTTCAATTCAGTTCAGTTCAGTCGCTCAGTCGTGTCCGACTCTTTGAGACCCCATGAATCGCAGCACACCAGGCCACCCTGTCCATCACCAACTCCCAGAGTTTACCCAAACTCATGTCCATCGAGCCAGTGATGCCATCCAGCCATCTCATCCTCTGTCGTCCCCTTCTCCTCCTGCCCCCAATCCCTCCCAGCATCAGGGTCTTTTCCAATGAGTCAAGTCTTCGCATGAGGTGGCCAAAGTACTGGAGTTTCAGCTTTAGCATCAGTCCTTCCAATGAACACCTAGGACTGATCTCCTTTAGGACGGACTGGTTGGATCTCCTTGCAGTCCAAGAGACTCTCAAGAGTCTTCTCCAACACCACAGTTCAAAAGCATCAATTCTTTGGCACTCAGCTTTCTTTATAGTCCAACTCTGACATCCATACATGACCACTTGAAAAACCATAGCCTTGACTAGACAGACCATTGTTGGCAAAGTAAAATCTCTGCTTTTTAATATGCTATCTAGGTTGGTCATAACTTTCCTTCCAAGGAGTAAGAGTCTTTTAATTTCATGGCTGCAATCACCATCTGCAGTGATTTTGGAGCCCAAAAACATAAAGTCTGGGTCCAGAAGTATCTAAAACCAGAATACACAGCTTTTGGTAATTTTCCCAGGTGGCACTAGTGGTAAAGAACCTGCCTGTCAATGCAGGAGATGTAAGAGACACAGGTTCGGTCCCTGGGTCGAGAAGATCCCCTGGAGAAGGAAATGGTGACCCCCTCCAGTATTCTTGTCTGGAGAATCTCATGGACCGAGGAACCTGGAGGGCTATGGTCCATAAGGTTGCAAAGAGTCAGACACGACTGAAGCAACTTAGCCTGAATGAATGTTTTAGAAAACAAAGTGAGAAAAAACTACTAAATGAGTCTATTTGTGAAAAAAGAACATTACATTTTGGTGATAGTGGTGACGAAAAAAGCTTTATCTACATTTCTGAGGAAAATCAGATACAGATAGTCCCGAGCGTGTCCTCATGGGAGCTTGAAGATGGGCTCGCTTTCTGAGGCCAAAACCTGCAGTGTGGGAGCGGAGGCACAAGAAGGTGCGGACCTGGGAATTTAATCTCTTTTCTGTAATATACACGCATTCTGGACCACCCTTGGTGTGCAGATTTAACCCTCAGTTAAACTGGTTTAATGGTTAGAGACAGCAGAGAGGGGAGGGAAGAGAGAAAAGAAAAGTGGCTGGTATTTCCATGGCTACTTCCAGGAGGGCTGGATCACCAGCAAATGAGGAAAGACGAAGAAGCCACACTTCCTCCCCCAGAAGCACGAGAAGCTCGTTTTAGTATACGAAGTATGTATGGAAAAGGTACTTTCTATAACTCTTGCAACCCCATGGACTGTAGACTGTCAGGCACCTCTGTCCATGGAATTTTCCAGGCAAGAATACTGGAGTGTGTTGCCATTTTCTTTGCCAGGGGATCTTCCCAACCCAGGGATAAAACCCAGGTGTCCTGAGTTGCAGGCAGATTCTTCACCAACTGAGCTATCAGGTAAGTCCAAGAACATAGAGCAGGGGCTCCTAATTCTCTAGGGAGAAGGGAGTATTTTTAAAAGTCTTCTCTGGAGATTTCACTGCGTTGTTGTTGTTGTTGTGTAAATGGGGAGGGAGAGAAAAAAAGGTGTGTCTGAAGGGGAGGAGGTGGGAGACAGCATGGCCTCCGTGAGGGTGGCGTGTATACACCTGGTGGTTGGGCACAAGCTGTTTTGTTTTGCTGGAGCATAAGGTCCACTATGTGGCAAGGGGTACAAAAACAAGCATTTGAGATAGGATCATTCAGGGTTGCATGCTACACTACGGAAGTTGGATATTGTTCTCTAGAGCACAGGGAGATACCAAAGCTTAGCAGAAGTGACACGAGAGATGTGCATTTTGGATGGATGATTGTGCGTGTTGGATTCAAGGATGACAGACTGGAAAGGATATTGCTTAGGAGACTGTTGTCATAAGAAAGAAGGTGAAGACTGTATGAAGACCATCGTTGGAGTATTGATAGCAGTAACGGAGGGTGTAGTTTTTGATTATAAAAATGTGGGTTCCAAATGGATACTTTGGTTAAATATGACTGAATAAACACATTCACCCCAAACACACTGTAATAGTAAAGAGAGAGAGAACGTAAGAAAAAGAGGTAACACAAGTCATGCCAGTAACATTTTTAACCCTGGGAAGTAGATGGACTGTTGGTAACTGCTTAGAGGGTACAGAGAGCTGTTTTCTCAACCTTCTTGGGGGAAGTCAGTAAAAAGGGATCAGATTCCTTAAGCTTAAAGAAATCTGAAACTCCAGTACTTTGGCCACCTGATGTGAAGAGCAGACTCACTGGAAAAGACCCTGACGTTGGGAAAGATTGTGGGCAAGAGGAGAAGGGGGCGACAGAGGATGAAATGGTTTGATGGAATCACTGACTCAATGGACATGAGTTTGAGCAAGCTCCAGGAGATAGTGAAGGACAGGAAATCCTGGTGAGCTGCATTTCAAGGGGTCACAAAGAATTAGACATGACTTAGTGACTAAACAATAACAACAAAGAAATCTGAACTTGCTTAAGGAATGGAGGCATCAGTTACTAGGGTTGGGAATTTAAGGATGAAAAGAGGAGGGATGACTTTACATGTGATAGTTAGATTCCCAGATCCACAGGCCCACACTGCACAGCCAGTTAACTGCCTGTCTGCTATGTCAGCAGGGGACAGGAAGTGGTTCTCTGTGGAGACAAATTAGACAGGTTCTGGACCCAAGGCATCTGGGCAGAGCTGAGGATAGTATGAGATGCAGCAGTGGAAAGAGTAAGTGAAAAGCTGGTATTCCCTTCTCCTTCACAGTTCCTTGGATTTTGACAATCAGACTTCATCTAGGAATTACTAGAGAATTTTTTTCTGGAGAAACTTGTCAGCCAAAGGGAAAAGACCAATACATGTTAGCAGTTGAGAAACTTCCTAAAGAGAGCTGAGTTTCAACCGGATCACTAGTCACCAGTAGTCAAATCCCAGAGTGGCCATCTCCAATTTAACACAGAGCATCCAATCAATTTAAGTGACTTATTTTTATATATAAACATATAGCTAATACTCATCAGATATATAAGGAAGGCTATTAACATGAAAGGCAGAATAAAAAAGAATACATACAAAAAACGAAATTTGGAGAAAACATAGATGATGCAAGGAGGAAAAGAAAACTGCAAATAGAACCATAATTACAATTTAAAATTTAATTTGATGTTACACAATGGAGTATTTGCTGCTAAGTCACGTCAGTCGTGTCCGACTCTGTGTGACCCCATAGACGGCAGCCTACCAGACTCCCATCCCTGGGATTCTCCAGGCAAGAATACTGTAGTGGGTTGCCATTTCCTTCTCCAATGCACAAAAGTGAAAAATGAAAGTGAAGTTGCTCAGTCGTGTCCGACTCTTCACGACCCCATGGACTGTAGCCTACCAAGCACCTCCATCCATGGGATTTCCCAGGCAAGAGTACTGGAGTGGGTTGCCATTGCCGTCTCCGAATGGAGTATTACTCAGCCATTAAAAGAATACATTTGAATCAGTTCTAATGAGGTGGATGAAACTGGAGCCTATTGTACAGAGTGAAGTAAGCCAGAAAGAAAAACATCAATACAGTATACTAACACATATATATGGAATTTAGAAAGACGGTAACGATAACCCTGTATGCGAGACAGCAAAAGAGACACAGATGTATAGAACAGTCTTTTGGACTCTGTGGGAGAGGGAAGAGGGTGGGATGATTTGGGAGAATGGCATTGAAACATATATAATATCATATATGAAATGAATTGCCAGTCCAGGTTCAATGCATGATACAGGATGCTTGGGGCTGCTGCACTGGGATGACCCAGAGGGATGGTACGGGGAGGGAGGTGGGAGGGGGGTTCAGGATGGGGAACATGTATACATCCGTGGTGGATTCATGTTGATGTATGGCAAAACCAATACAACATTGTAAAGTAATACAATACAATTAAAATAAATAAATCTAAAAAAAGGAAAAATAATTTAATGTTAAATTTTAAGAAAAATTTAAAAATTCAATATAAGTTTTGGAATATAAATTAGCATAAAAATTTCTCAGAAAGAAGATAAAAATGAAAAAGGCATAGAAAATGGAACACAAAGGTTTTTAAAAAGTAGAAGATAAGCCACAAGGGTCTAATATCTAAATCACAGGGGATACAGAAAAAGAACACAGAAAACCAAGAGGAAGAAATAATTTTAAAACTGCAAGGATATCACCAGAAATGAAGGAATGAGTTTTCAGATTTAAAGGGACAACCAGGTACCTAGAAAAAAAGAGAGAAAAAAAGAACAGACTAACACTAAGACATATCAATGTAAATTCTCACTCCATTAGAGATAAACTAAGAATATAAATTTTTGATAGGTAAGATGGAAACGGTTCACGTGGAGGATTGGGAATGGGTGTCATTGTACTTTTCAATAGCAAAACTGCAAGCTAGAAAGCAATCAATACTTAGATATTTTACGGGAAAATAATTTCTAACCTAGAATTCTATATCTGTCTAAGCTCTCAGTCAAGTGTTGGGACAATAGTCAGGTATAGACATTAGAGTTGGGCCATAAAGAAGGCTGAGCCCCGAAGGACTGATGCTTTCAAATTGTGGTTCTGGAGAAGACTCTTGAGACTTCCTTGGACAGCAAGGAAATCAAACTAGTCAATCCTAAAGGAAATCAATCCTGAATATTCACTGGAAGGACTGATGCTGAAGCTGAAGCTTCAATACTTTGGCCACCTGATGTGAGGAGCTGACTCACTGGAAAAGACCCTGATGCTGGGAAAGATTGAAGGCAGGAGGAGAAGGGGATGAACAAGGATGAGATGGGTGGATGGCATCACCGACTCAATGGACATGCATTTGAGCAAACTCCAGGAGGTAGTGAAGGACAGGGAAGTCTGGTGTGCTGCAGTCCATGGGGTCTCAGAGAGTCAGACACGACTTAGCAACTGAACAACAGGGACATGGAAATCAATTTCAAAAATGACATTTCATGCACGAATTCTTAGGAAGTTGTTAGATAACTGGCTCCACCAAAACAAGGAAGTAAACCAAAAAAGGGGGTATGTGAATGAATTCCAGGAAACAAGGGATCCATTCCAAAGAGAATCCCCTGGATGAAGGGAACAGGCTGATAGCTGGGAAGAGGCATAGATAACAGATAATCCATAGTGAAGCAGAAGGCTGAAAGAGGAGAGTGGAAAAGCTGGTTTCCTACAGCTCAACTCCAGAAAAATAAATGACCCAATCAAAAAATGGGCCAAAGAACTAAACAGACATTTCTCCAAAGAAGACATACAGATGGCTAACAAACACATCAAGATGCTCAACATCACTCATTATCAGAGAAATGCAAATCAAAACCACTATGAGGTACCATTTCACGCCAGTCAGAATGGCTGCGATCCAAAAGTCTACAAGCAATAAATGCTGGAGAGGGTGTGGAGAAAAGGGAACCCTCTTACACTGTTGGTGGGAATGCAAACTAGTACAGCCACTATGGAGAACAGTGTGGAGATTCCTTAAAAAACTGGAAATAGAACTGCCTTATGATCCAGCAATTCCACTGCTGGGCATACACACTGAGGAAACCAGAATTGAAAGAGACTCGTGTACCCCAATGTTCATCGCAGCACTGTTTATAATAGCCAGGACATGGAAGCAACCTAGGTGCCCATCAGCAGATGAATGGATAAGAAAGCTGTGGTGCATGTACACAATGGAGTATTACTCAGCCATTAAAAAGAATACATTTGAATCAGTTCTAATGAGGTGGATGAAACTGGAACCTATTATACAGAGTGAAGTAAGCCAGAAAGAAAAACACAAATACAGTATACTAACACATATATATGGAATTTAGAAAGATGGTAACAATAACCCTGTGTATGAGACAGCAAAAGAGACACTGATGTATAGATCAGTCTTATGGACTCTGTGGGAGAGGGAGAGGGTGGGGAGATTTGGGAGAATGGCATTGAAACATGTATAATATCATGTATGAAACGAGTCGCCAGTCCAGGTTCGATGCATGATACTGGATGCTTGGGGCTGGTGCACTGGGACGACCCAGAGGGAGGGTATGGGGAGGGAGGAGGGAGGAGGGTTCAGGATGGGGAACACATGTATACTTGTGGCGGATTCATTTTGATATTTGGCAAAACCAATACAATATTGTAAAGTTTAAAAATAAAATAAAATTAGAAAAGCAAAAAAAAAAAAAAAAAAACTCAACATTCAAAAAACTAAGATCATGGCACCCAGTCCCACCACCTTATGACAAATAGAAGGGGAAAAAGAGGAACAGTGACATATTTTATTTTCTTGGGCTCCAAAATCCTGTGCATGGTGACTGCAGTCATAAAATTAAAAGATGCTTGCTCATTGGAAGGAAAGCTATGATGAATCTAGACAGCATGTTAAAAGGCAGAGACATCACTTTATCAACAAAGGTCAATGTAGTCAAAGCTATGGTTTTTCCAGTAGTCACATACAGATGTGAGAGCTGGACCATAAAGAAGGCTGAGCAGTGAAGGACTGATGCTTTCAAACTGTGGTGCTGGAGAAGATTCTTGAGAGTCCCTTGGACAGCAAGGAGATCAAACCAGTCAATCCTAAAGGAGATCAACCCTGAATATTCATTGGAAGGACAGATTCTGAAGCTGAAGCTCCAATACTTTGGCCACCTGATGTGAAGAGTTGACTCATTGGAGCACCTGATGCTGGGAAATATTTGAAGGCAAAAAGAGAAGGGGGTGACAGAGGATGAGATGGCTGGATAGCATCACAGATTCAATGGACATGAATTTGAACAAACTCCATGAGACAGTGAAGAACAGGGGAGCCTGGCATGCTGCAGTCCATGAGGTCACAAAGAGTTGGACACGACTTATTGACTAAGAAAAAACTGCAACATGAGAAATTTCTTCAATAAAAAAATAAAACAAGACCAAAAAAAAACAGGGAGATTACCAGATGAAGAATGTCAACACATTGAAAAAAGTTTTACCACTCTGGCAGAGTCTGGAGACGAATATGGTAGAAGAATTTAGAGCATAAGTCCTACTTCCCTCAAAGGAGGTATCTAAGGGGGGAATATTGTTTCCAATAAAGGAATATAATCAAATATTATGAGCTGTGTGTCTGTGTGGTATAGGAGAGATAAATCTTTATCTTTTAGAGCTTTAGCTTTAGTTATTTATAACTAAAAAGGAAAATCAAAAAATCACAGTTTAGCATATTAGTTAAGCATGCTATTTACAAATATAGAAGCACATATCAATAAAAACAGATTTCCTAATGGCTCCGTAGATAAAAAATCCTCTTGCCAATACAGAAGACGCAGGAGACACTGGTTCTATCCCTGGGCCAGGAAGATCCCCTGAAGGAGGAAATGGCAACCCACTCCTGTATTCTGGCCTGGAAAGTCCCATACCCAGAGAAGCCTGGCATGGGCGAGCCCCAGTTCATGGGGTCGCAAAGAGTCAGACACAACTGAGTGATTGAGTACACTCGCATCAACAGAAACAGCAAGACTTGTTTAAAATGATTGCTTTGGGGAGCAGAAATCCAGAGGGGAGAAATGGGGTGGATATTGCTAATTTTTATTGTACATGTAGTCATACTGGGCTTCTGTGGTGGCTCAGACAGTAAAAAATATGCCTACAACCATGGAAGACCTGGTTTCCATCCCTAGTTCCAGAAGATCCCCTGGAGAAGGGCATGGCAACCCACTCCAGTATTTTTGCCTGGAGAATTCCATGGACAGAGGAGCCTCATGGGCTACAGTCCATGGGATTGCAAAGAGTCAGACACAACTGAGCGAATAATGCTTTCACACTATGTAGTCATACTATTTTGGCTATTAAAAATTTAGCATGCTTTTTGTTGATACAAATTAAAAGTAAACATCACAAAAGGAAACAAAGGGAAAATCACCTGGATTTGAAGTTGGCTGGGTAGGTGAGGTGACAAAGGTAGGGTATTACATGTGAATGATTAGATTAGGCAATGGGAAGCTGATTCCCGGAAAGGACCAGGTATCTGAGGGCAAGAGCTATGAGGAACAAAAAGAGATAAAGCTGCATTTTAGATATCTTGAGTTGGAAAGCAGATGTGGCCTCAGGATGATCTGAACTAACTGTATCAGGAATCCATCTTTCCGTTTTGCTTATCTTTTCTTTGTTTACTTTAATCTCTGGGAAGAGCTTCTCCACGCGGCAGTTGATGCGGCTGCATGCATGTTGTGAATTACATTTTTCAGTTTGTGACCAGAAACTAAAGTATGCAGTCTTGCCTACAGGTCTGAAAATTTCTGCAATTATTATGCAATCCAGGCTGGATGACATGCTCCCCTCTGTGGCTAGAGGCTGGATGTGTTACCAGGAAAAGGTGTCTTAACAGAAAAGTACTGCATACCACATTCATAACTTTTCTTAAAAATAGTCTTCCCTTCTTTCAAGGCCCAACTACAAAGGTTACCATAATGATAGATGTAACTGCCTTAGCTGGAATTCATTTAGCCTTCCTTCATAACACCCACTGCTGTATTACCTGTATGTCCCTTATCATTTATTACAATTAGTTGCATTTTTATGCGTGTATATTATATCTCCTCTCTGAGATTTTAAGCTCCTTATGTGAAAGTGTAAAATATAACTATAAGGAAAAACACAATAAGGTTTCTACCTAAATGAGAATGTCCAATAGTGAACTGGGAAGCGTGCAGATTTTAACGCTTTCACTACGCAAACCTTGCCTAGAAGGCCCTTTGGGTAATTTTTTTTCAAGCTTACTACTCATTCTTTTTTTAAAAAAATGTTTTTAAATAAAATTTTTATAATTTTTACAATTTTAAAGATTAGTTATTACAGAACATTGGCTGTATGCCCCATTTTGCACAATACAGCCTGTGTGACGCCCAATAGTTTAATGCCTCCCCTCCCCCATTCCCCACTGGTGACCACTATGTTGTTCTTAGTCTATTAGCCTCTTCTTCCTTTAAAATATTTGTCCTTTACATGATAATTACATCTTTTGTGAGTCTTTTTTTTGCCTGCATTACGCAGCACGTGGAACTTTCCTGATCAGGCACGGAAACTCGCGCCCCTCTGCAGTGGAAGCACAGTCTTATCCAATGGACTGCCAGGGAAGGCCTTTCCTGTGAAGCCTTTTTTTTTTTTTTTAGACAATTGTATTTTTAAACAGTCAAATCTAGTGACAGATTTCATGAAGTAGAATTCTTAAAGTAAATTTCTGATACAGATGTTGATTTAGATTTATATTTTTGAAATGGACAAATTCAGGGACAGTCTTCCTGAAGAAGGTAATGATAACGTAATGATGTTTTCTTCCACGCTTTGTAAATTGGCTTCAACAATCTTTCTGAAGGAGTCCCAAATGCTTTTAAACAATGAGGTTATTTACTTAGTAAATACGATGACAGTATTTATTGTATGCCAAGGATCATTTTAGTTCCTTTGTATGTTTTAACTCATTTATCACCACAATAAACTAATGAGGAAGGTACTATTATCATCGTCATTTCACAGAGGAAGAAACTAAAGCACAAAGAATCTAAGAAATGAATGTTACAGACTAGGAGAGTTGGGATTCAGTCTCAAATCAAGGTAATTCACCACTGATGACAGCTACACTATTCTGGTGTGCATGTGTGCTAAGCTGCTTCAGTAATGTCCTACTCTGTGACCCTATGGACTGTAGCCTGCCAGGCTCCTCTGTCCATGGGATTCTCCAGGCAAGAATACTGGAGTGGGTTGCCATTTCCTACTCCTGGGCATCTTCCTGATCCAGAGATCAAACCCAAGTCTCTTATGTCTCCTGCATTGGCAGGCGGGTTCTAAACCACTGGTGCCACCTGGGAAGCCCAACACTATTATGGTAATGTTCTCTTTTCCAACATGCTCACTAAGGAAGGAGGTGGATGCTCTGCCCTTGAGCCAAATCCATCCTCCCCAGTTTTGTACAGCCTGTAAGCTACAGTTTTTGATGTCTAAAAAACAATCAAAGGGAATATATCATGGTGCATGAAAATTACAAGAAATTGAAATTTTAGTAGAGTGTGTTAGTTGCTAAATTGTGTCCAACTCTTTATGACCCCATGGACTGTAGCTGGCCAGGCTCCTCTGTCCATGGAATTCTCCAGGGGAGAATACTGGAGTGGGTAGCCATTCCCTTCTTCAGGGGATCTTCCCAACCCAGGGATCAAACCCGGGTCTCTAATCTGAGTCTCCTGCATTACAAGCAGATTCTTTACCATCTGAGGCACCAGGGAAGCCCCTTAGTATCCAGAAGTAAGGTGTTACTGGAACACATTCATGTACATTGCTATATGTATTGTCCATGCTGCTTTTGCAATATAATGGCAGAATTCAGTAGTTGTGACAGAGACTGAATGGCTTGCATATTTGCTATCTGACTCTTTATAGATTCATAGATCTGACTCTTTATAGATTCATATTTTATAGATCTGACTTTATAGATCAGATCTATAGAGTCAGATCTATAAAGTCTATAGATTTATAAAGTCATATTTTATAAAGTCATATTTGCTATCTGGCTCTTTATAGAAAAACTTTGCTGACCCCAGGCTTAGAAAAACAATACTTGTCTTGTCTATGTTCAGACACATTTCTTAAAAGAAATTCCAAAATATAATTGTTTTAGTAGTTTATATTAGTGATTTGATTTGATGTTTCTTATTTTAGATTAAACTTATAGTCATAGCATAATAACATATATCCATTCATTCATCAAATGTTTAATCCACATATGCCAGACACTGCTCGTAGAAAACACAGGAAAGTATAAAGATTAAAATAAAAACTTAAGTATCATTATTTTACTGTCAGTTCTCATGCTCCCACAAACATCTAAAGGTGCTTTGCACACTGTTAAGAGATCAATAAATCTTTATTAGTAATTAATTTTCTCGCATTTTACACATAGAGTGTGTTTCCCATTATGTGCTGAAAGGCTCCATATGCTTATAAAGAGATAAAAGGAAGTTATGCACAGACAGCTTTATGATGAAAAAAATGTAAAACATTAATGGAACTAGAAAAGAGGCAGTGGAACCCTGCAGCTGAAGGCAGATCCTGGAGCCAGACTGTCTGCCTTCCAATCCTGCTGTGTTACTAAGTTCCTGCTCAAGTTACACACAGAAACCCCAGTGTGGGAAATCTCCCCGCTCCCTGACTGCAGTTTCCTCATCTGTAGACTTCTGTGCTTGACATGAAAGGATCTGTAGGGTCTCAAGGATTTTGTGAACAGATATGCTGGCTTTTGATTTTTAACATTTCCATTAAGAGATGTTGTTTGGTGTGATGTGGGATAACAAGATCAGAACAGGGTCAAATAAATATTTACCATTGGCTAAACATTAACCAATGCTTTGTAATATTAGACAAATTATTGTCATTTAAAAAGTAGAATCCTCATTCATGCATGGATTAGCGTATGGGCCTTTTCACTTTTCAAAGTGAAGTGATAAATATATAATAGTAGAGATGAATTTGATGCCTAAACAAATTGTCCAGAGCTATAGTTAAAGCTGAGTAATTTTTTTTAATCAAATCTAAATAGTTGGAAAAGCCCTCCTTTGTTCTCCAGTTCAAAACATGATTCATTTAGAGAAATATAGAGATAAGTAATAACTCTTCTTGGGGACATATTTTGCACCTAGACTTTTTACTTTTATTATATCAATAGGATAGTAAGATGAAAACGCTTATTTTAAAAAAGACATACATTTGAAATATCAACAGTCTTTTAAGAGGCTATCACTGCTTGAGAAAATATTTACGAATTTTCATTTAAAATAAAGTATATGTTATGTTAAACAATGATTTATTTTTATGTTTTAGCTTCTTGGGGTAGTTGGGTTATGAAAACTGTTTAAAAACACTTTTCAATGTGAAGTGTGTGTGTGTGTGTGCGTGTGTGTGCACTCACCTAACACACATGTGCTGGCACACAGGCTCACATTCACATATGCATTCCTAGAAAGCCATCAGATGCAAAAGTGAGTATAGGGGGATCCTTTTGTGCAGGAAGCTTCCTATGCGAATTTACTTTAAATAAATAAAATAATAATGTTAGTTTAGTCAATATTTTGTCATTAATATGTATATGGTAGGGCTTCCCTGATAGCTCAGGTGGTAAAGAATCCGCCTGCAATGCAGGAGACCCCGGTTCTATTCCTGGAGCAGGAAGATCCCCTGGAGAAGTGAAAGGCTGCCCACTCCAGTATTCTTGGGCTTCCCTGGTAGCTCAGCAGGTAAAGAATCTGCCCGCAGTGCAGGAGACCTGGGTTCGATCCCTAGGTTGGGAAGATCCCCTGGAGAAGGGAAAGGCTACCAACTCCAGTATTCTGGGCTGGAGAATTCGCAAAGAGTCAGACATGACTAAGTGGCTTTTATTTTCACTTTCACATATATGGTACATTGTCTTTGGGGGAAAAAGAATCATTAGCCAATTGTGATGACTATGATTCTGGAAAAATAAATTTATGATCAGAACATTTACAACACTGACCCCACACCTATCGGTAATACCAAGTATTCTTGGTAATTCTAATTCTCCCAAGTAATCAACTCTTCTGTAGAGAGGATAAACAAAAGCTGAAACGCATAGACATCTACTTAAGAAAAAATATATCTTGGTGAAACAACAACAAAGCCCCACAGTAAATTCATTTTATTAGAAAATTAAACCTTCTTTCCTTTTCAAAGATACTATATAATTTTCATGTTGTAGATGATATTATTGGCTTCCCCAATGGCTCAGAGGTAGAGAATTCGCCTGTGATGCATGAGATGTAGGAGATGCAGATTCAATCCCTGGGTGAGGAAGATCTCCTGGAGAAGGGCATGGCAATCCACTCCAGTATTCTCGCCTGGAGAGTCCCATGGACAGAGGAGCCTGGCCAGCTACGGTCTACGGGGTCGCAAAGAGTCAGACAACAACTGAAGCAACTGAGCACACAGCACAGGTGATATGACTCTGCCTTCTAAGTTTGTTAACATAGACCACTTTGCCCTGAACGGTGGCTTGGCCAAGGTGTCTTTTCTCTTCTAGGCTACAGCCTAGACTGGCTATAAGCCTTACGCCAAGGGGAGGCTTGCCCTGCCCAGTCCTTGGAAGAGGAACTCCCAGGGAGAGGAAGAGGACAGAGGCATTTTGGTCAGGGGTTTCAGACCATCTAAAGAAGTTTTTTCCTCAACTACATATGTAGCATTTCTTCTGAGTCAGATGGAAAAAAATATGTTTGAACTCATATATAAAACCAGTAAAATGTTTCACAACCTTTTACTGCTTGTTTACTTAAAAAAACAAAAGCTTGTTTTTCTAGAGCCCTTCCGGCGCTAATGGTCTACAGTAAGCTAGTAAGGTAAGGCAAAGTTCTGGATTTACTTAGTGAAGGTCAAGAGTGAAACAGGCTACTGGATTTGTCCGTGGACCCCTGCTTCTTCATGCTTCAACCTCTTGGGATTCTACCCTCAGCCACAGTGAACTTCTCTTTGTTTCTGTAATTGGCAATGATCTTCCTTTTCAGACCTTCAATATGATATTTATTCTGTCTAAAAACTCATATTCTGCTTCTTCATTTAGCTAATTCCTACGGATTCACCCTTCTCATTTGATTTAGTTACTGCTACCTTATATATACAACCTCCTTCCAGGTTTTGCTTAAATAAAACTTTTTCTAGGTAGACTTTCCTGGTTCTTGTAACTAGTTAGATGCTTTGCCACCGGCTCCCACAGCAACCTGCACTTCTGTCATAGCCTCTAACATATTCTGTTGTCCATCAAGTCCAATTTCTTTGTCATACGGACTTGACTGTGAGCTTAGCAGGAGCTGGGAATGGGTCTATCATCTTCACCTTTGCCTATTTCCAGAGCCCAATGCAGTACCTGGCATCAAGCAGTTGTGAAAAGATTCATGTTGAGTGAATGCCAAAAATAATTACCTGAGCTTTTAACACAGGTATGAATATAAACAGAACTCCCATGAAGTAGAAAAAAGAAAACTGAAAATTGAACATGTTTGGTGTGAAATTCATTTATGCATCAAGTTTATTAGCCCCACTGCATGTTTTGAATGCCACTAATAGTTAGCTTAGGCTTCCCAGGTGGCCCAGTGGTAAAGAATCTGCCTGCCACTGCAGGAGATGAAGAGATATGGGTTTGATCCCTGAGTTGGGAAGACTCCCTGGAGAAGGAAATGGGATCCCACTCCAGTGTTCTTGCCTGGGAAATCCCATGGACAGAGGAGCCTGGTGGGCTACAGTCCATGGAGTTACAAAGAGTTGGACACGACTGAGCAAATGAGGACCCACACAATATTTAGTTCACTGAAAAAGTTTGGATGTGCTGCTGCTGCTACTGCTAAGTCGCTTCAGTCGTGTCCGACTCTGTGAGACCCCATAGACGGCAGCCCACCAGGCTCCCCGGTCCCTGGGATTCTCCAGGCAAGAACACTGGAGTGGGTTGCCATTTCCTTCTCCAATGCAGGAAAGTGAAAAGTGAAAGGGAAGTCGCTCAGTGTAACAAAATACCATAGCCTGGGTATTAAGAACAGAAATTTACTTCTCACTGTTCTGAAAGCTAGTAGTTAAAGATCAAGGACCAGTAGATTTGATTTCTGATGGTGGACTCTCTTCATGGCTTACAGATGACTGCCTTAACTTCAAACGTCACAAAGGCTTTCCTCTGAGTACATGAGGGAGGAGAGCAAGCTCTCTTGAGCTTCCTCCAGTAGAGACACTAATCTTATTGAATCAGGGCCCCACCCTTATGACTTCATTCAACATTAATTACTTCAATATCTAAATATATTGAGAGTTAGGGCTTCACGATATGAATTTTGGGTATCCAATGCAGTTTGTAGCTTTATCATTCTAGAATAACATTTTAAGTAATACAACTTGAAGCCATGAGAAAAAAAATTTTGGTCTATATTACACAAAGTAGTATTAATTCATTAAAAAAATTTTTTTTCAATTAAGTACTGTTATGATGATGCAAGGGAGTTTATTTTTCTGGAGTTCAGAGTACTAGTTACTGACTTGGCATTATCTTTACAGTAATTTATATAATCTGACCATATATCACACAAGGCATTTCCTCTTGAACTTTATAATGCCATCTTATTTAGACTTTCAGACCTGGTCATGAACTCAGAAATCACTCAGTCCAATTCCTTTATTTAAAGATGAGGAAATTTAGGTCAAAGAGTTAGTCAAAGTTTTTCACAATTTGTTTCAATTTATATTTTATAAAAATTGTTCTTCCTTCTCCTGCACTGTATATTTTCACCATACTAGATTATTTGGCAATTACTTTTTCAAGTCCTGACTGAAATCTCTCCAAGACTATTCTGCCCAAACAGAAATGATTATTCATTTCTCTCTGTCTCTATAGAATGTTTCCAAATGCTTGTACATCACTTCTTGAATTATGTAAAAGTAATTTGTATTAATTTACATTCTTCATTAAATAATGATGTTACTAAAGCTAGCAGCTGGGCTCCATTTATATTCACAAGTCCTAATATATAGTATAGGACTTTAATAAATGATTTTCAAACTTCATTTCTGAAGGTCATGTGGCTCACAAGTGATACGTCAATAACAGAAATTTGGGTCTCCTAATTTTCTGATCAGTGTTGCTCTTATTCTGAGATCACACTTCACTCTTCAGATGCTCCTTTTAGAGTTCTAGAGGTCTCCTATGGCAAAACCCTTCTAGGGCAAAGCATAAGTCAGAAAAGCCTCAGAAAAATCCTTCCCTGAGTTAAACATGACATCTGAATTCACTCTCTGATGTTCCACATGGTTAAAATACACCACAGCAATGAAAACTGTTATATTTCTCAGGGGGCAAAGTCACCCTAAGAACTGAGCACTCAAAGTCACGTTTGGATGTTCGTCTTATGCCTGGCTTGCAGAAGAACTGGAAGAATTGTGCAGGAATTGAACATGGTCACATTGTGAGATGCCACATGGAAAAATCACTGATGCCCCAAATAGATTAAAGGTCATGAAGTTAAGCCTAGGGCAACTGTTCTCTGAACTCTGGCACATTCTTACTGGGTTTCTACTGTTTTATTGCATTTGGCTCTTCCCTTAAGGTTTAGCAAGGATTGTGAAATTCTGAATAAAGTTACAAGAAGACAGGTTGCTTCTCTTTTCATGATTCAAATTCCAATCCTTTTCCTCTTCAAATTGTTTTGTCCTGAGAATTACAATAGTAGAGGTATTTTGCAACGGATTTGTTGCATACATACAAAGATTGAGATGGATAAAAAATTTTTTACTGTTATTTTTAATGTTGTATGAATATCTAGAATTAATAAGATATTAAAAATTTTGCCATCCCCCGAAGATGTAAAAATGTACAGAAGAAATTAGAACTGGGATACTTGATAATTAAAATTCCACTTTTAATTGTGGAATTTTAGGGTACACATTTTATAAAAATACCTGTCCATATATTCTCATAAACTAGACATTATCTTAAAAGAGATAAGAACTTTAAAAAAAATTCCCAGCTAAATCTTTAAAGGTAACCATGCTATAGTATTTTGCTTTACAGCGAACATGCTCCTATCCACCTTAAGTTTTTCTGGAACTAAAAGCTGTAAGTCAGAAGACTCTGACTTACTGATTAACTGAAATTGATGTTATCAGTACAAGTCTCTTTTCCAATCTGAAAGTCAAAGAAAGGGGAATGGCCTTTGATTTGTATTTATTACCAAAGTGCTTGATTTCTTTGGTAAGTATTCCTTCTTATGTGTTTGACTAGCAGCACAGACCATTATTAATTTACCTCCTATATTTTCTTCTGCCCTATGATAAGTGAAAGAAATGTAGTAAGACTTTTTTTTAAAGAAATAAACATTAAAATATTTTTCCATCTTATCCATTAGTTACTCTTTCCCAAATAATTACAAAACACAGGGTTACAATATCCTTGGAAGTACAACATAAAATTCTTGCTAAGGAAGGAGGCAGATAAACGTGCTAACAGTAAACAGAAATAAAAATGAGGTGGTGAGCAGAACCTCTGATCTGAACCCAAGCACCCAAGATGGCCATTTCTTTTAAATCTTCTTTTCTTTTCCCTTTTTGCATATGGTCCCTGACAAAGGTGCTCAAAAGAAGACTATGTTACACTGCAAGCTTGTGGAAGATATTTGTTTGCAAAATTATGTGGAAGGTGATGTCTATTTGATTATGCAAAAGTAAAGCAGTTACAAATCAACTCTTTAAACAGTGTTTGTCCTCTGATTCTGTCTCACAAAACCTGCCCCCCAATAAGCTGATCCAGAATTCCTGGCAATTGAAATGGCTTACTTGTATCCTTAACCCGTCAATTTGACTTTATTGGGTAATGTTACGCTCAGGTAATGCTATACAAATCTGGGTAAATGAGTTTTACTTCAAAGACCTGGGACTCAGATTGTAAACGAAAAGGGCCCAGTTTTGCTGGCCATGTGCACCTGCAGCTCCGCTTGAGGTCAGGGGACCTGCTTCTATTGGAATAGGAGAAGTTTACTTTCAGCCAGTTCAGCAAAACACAACTCATTCTAAATACAACATCAGAGAGGAAATCTCAGCAAATCCAATGATGTTGAAATCTGTGCACAAAGGTAATCCAAAAACTGGCTTTGTGACATCAAAGAGTTATCGATTGTATAAGGAATTTTGCAAAATTCTTTGAGGAATTCTCAAAATATTCTTAACTATTTATTATCAAAAATGATACAAAATAAAAAATATCAAGCATACCAGGATTTCAGAAGAGATGACAGACAGTGATATAAAGTTTAAGCAATAAGACATTGTTATAACTTTCAACAAGTAAGTTTAAGTTTTAAAGCATTACGATAAGGTATCAAAATGTACATGACATTAATGTTATTTAGGTCATCGTAGAAAGAATTATCAGAAATGCCTAGCAAACTGCAGATGCATTTACACTTGATGGATTCGATAGGAATGGGACAGTTGCTAGTTGGAAAACATGAAGAGCTACAGCATCACCATTTAAAAGTGGGTAAGCCAGGTTCCTCATTAGGGTACTTAGAAAGCACAGAAGTAAACGGGATGGGCTGCCGTGAGCAACTTATCACGTATCTCTGAGTTCTAGTTTTCTCTTCTGTAAAATGAGGATAATAAAGCCCATCTCGATGGATTATTTTGAGAATTAAATGCACATAAAACACTCAGCACAGGGCCTTGCCCAGCATGAACTCTCAGTGAATGTTAGTTTACCCTGGGTGGTAAGAGTGTGAAACTCTTTCTATACATCAGAATCACCCAGGAAAACGAAAACATAGAAGTGCCAGGGCCCCACTACAAACCAATTAAATCAGAACCTGGGGTTAGGGACCCTACATGTGCTGGAATTATAAAAGCTCCCCTGGAGATTCTAATTACAGTCAAGGTTGCAAACCACTGATCTAAAATATCTAATTAGTCTAACAGTAGTTTTAAACCCTGGCTGCACTTTGAAATCACCTGGAAACTTAAAAATTACTGATGCCTGTATTTCTGTTCCTGATTTAATTTGTACACCATTCAGCTTAGGAATTGGAAGTGTTAGACATTTTTCAGTTAATTTTTATTTTAATCTCACTTTACTGAAATATGACTGACATACACAGAGCGGTACATAGTAAAGGTATACAACTGATGACTTTGGCAATAAGTATACAACCCTGAGAAACAGTGGGCTGGAAGAAGCACAAGCTGGAATCAAGATTACTGGGAGAAATATCAATAACCTCAGATATGCAGATAACACCACCCTTATGGCAGAAAGTGAAGAAGAATTAAAGAGCCTTTGATGAAAGTGAAAGAGGACAGTGAAAAAGTTGGCTTAAAGCTCAACATTCAGAAAACTAAGATCATGGCATCTGGTCACATCACTTCATGGCAAACAGATGGGGAAACAGTGGAAACAGTGGCTGACTTTATTTTTTTTTTGGGCTCCAAAATCACTGCAGATGGTGATTGCAGCCATGAAATTAAAAGATTCTTACTCCTTGGAAGGAAAGTTATGACCAACCTAGATAGCATATTAAAAAGCAGAGATATTACTTTGCCAACAAAGGTCCGTCTAGTCAAGGCTATGTTTTTTCCAGTGGTCATGTATGGATGTGAGAGTTGGACTATAAAGAAAGTTGAGCACTGAAGAATTGATGCTTTTGAACTGTGGTGTTGGAGAAGTCTCTTGAGAGTCCCTTGGACTGCAAGGAGGTCCAACCAGTCCGTCCTAAAGGAGATCAGTCCTGGGTGTTGATTGGAAGGACTGATTTGAAGCTGAAACTCCAATATTTGGCCACCTGATGCAGAGAGCTGACTCATTTGAAAAGACCCTGATGCTGGGAAAGATTGAAGGCAGGAGGAGAAGGGGATGAGGGAGGGTGAGATGGTTGGATGGCATCACAGATTCAATGGAGATGAGTTTGGGTGAACTCCGGGAGTTGGCGACAGACAGAGAGGCCTGGCGTGCTGTGTGGTTCATGGGGTCGCAAAGAGTCGGACATGACTGAGAGACTGAACTGAACTGAACTGAACACAACCCTGAAACCATCACCACCATCAAGGTCACACACACAGACATCACCTCCAAAAGATTTTTCCAGCCCTCTTTGTTTATTTTTATTTATTTTCCCTCAGTTACTTCTAATATGCCCCAGGTTGAGACCCACACAGTATTAGTAGAATGACACTTATCTTGTGTGCTCAGGTGGCAAAACGTGTTTTCTTTTCTTTTCTTTTACAAACACTGTAATTTTTGTGATTATACTAGCAATCCATGTCTTTAAAAATCATTAAATGCAGAAAACTGAAGAAAATAGTAATTTAAAAATTCCATAATCTCACTGTCCAGATACAAACATCTTCAACAGTTTGTTTCCTTCTTTGTATGCTAATTGTTTTACATGGGGGCTTATGCTGCACATACAATATTATATTCCTTCTCTTTTTTATTTTACAGTTGACTACATTTTTATTTTTAAAATTATTTTTTATTTTTATTTTTACTAAAGTATAGTTGATATACTTACATATATGTACATACCTATAATCAATTTTTTTTTAACTTTTAATTTTGTATTGGCATATAGCTGATAGTTTCAGGCAAAGAGCGAAGGGACTCAGCCACACAGACACATGTATTCCTTCTCCCCCAAACTCCCGTCCCATCCAGGCCACTACACAACACTGAGCAGAGTTCTATTTGCTATACAGTAGGTCCTTGTTAACCATTTTAAATATAGCAGTATGTACATGTCCATCCCCAACTCCCCAACTATCCCTTCCCCCATCCCTCCTTCAGGCAACCATAAGGCCATTCTCCAAGTCTGTGGATCTCTGTCTGTTTTGTAAGTTTATTTGTATCATTTCTTTTTAAATTCCACATATAAGAGATATTATATGATATTTATCCTTCTCTGGCATTTGACAATATTTTTAATGTCATTTGGTATCCATTTCAGATATCATTTTAAAGAAGTAGCCTACCTTTAAAAAGCCTCCATTACATATTATTATTTTGCATATTTCAAAGAAAATTCCAGACAAATTATCTAGGAACATTTTTTGGCAAACTTCCCCTACCAAAATAAAGTTTCCCCGAGGAAGGAGAAACCTCAAGCTTCTTGTTCAAGGCAGAATTCAAGAAGCTGACATTGGTATTGCTGCCAAGTTCTCCTCATCAATTCCATTAAACAATGACCCTCTACAAGAAAGTTACGGCCCTGGATGCTGAGCACTGGGCCAGGTCATGGTTTCAATGTTCGGGCAAGCTAAGATAGACCTCCAATGGTTGAGGCAAGAAGAGGGATGAACAGAGAATATCCTAAAGCCAAAGAAATAAATCTGAACTCAGAGCTAGAGTCACTGAATCACAATCAATAGATGCCAACCACTAAGTATCTGAGAAAATCAGCAGAACTTGCCAGTTTCCTGTCCCACAAGAGTGAAAGTATTGAGTGGTGGCTTAAGCTGAAGCTAAGATGAATTAGCATAAACTAGCTTCATCTAGTCTGTGGAGTCAGTCTAGAAGCTGAAGATAAAATTTGCAGGAAAGGTGAACTCAATGGCACTAAAGGATGCAGAAGCTGAGCAACGAAGCTTCAATCACCTACTGGAAGTTAACCAGTAAAACGGGAGAAAGAATCCATGTCTGGGACACTGTAAATAGTCTGGCTTGAAAAAATTTCCTTGACATCCTTCTCCAGAATGGAAGTACTAGAGTGTGAAATTAGAACACTCGGTGCAGGCAGATTTCTGGGCACTCTCTAAAGTGGGAGCCAAGCACCACATAGTGTTATCATTTCAAGGCTGAGCTTGAAGTGAGAGGTAAACTCTGATGTAGCGTCACCTTTCTAAGATGCCTCAGCTCACAACGCTTCCATTTCTGAACAGGGACATCTGTTTCCCATGCTGTGCTGGGCTGTGCTAAGTCGCTTCAGTCGTGTCCAACTCTGTGTGACCCTATGGACTGTAGCCCAGCAGGCTCCTCTGTCCATGGGATTCTCCAGGCAAGAATACTGGAGTGGGTTGCCATGCCCTTCTCCAGGGGATCTTTCCAATCCAGGGATCGAATCCAGGTCTCCTGCATTAGCAGGCAGATTCTTTACCATCTGAGCCAACAAGGGAATTTGCCCTCTAGTATTATTGCCTGATTTTTATATGTATGTTAATCTTGTTACCAAAACAAAACTATAAACAAGGGAAGGTGTGGATGAGAGAACGGAACTTACATTGTGTTTAGAATAATGCTCAAATTTACCCTAGTCTGGGTCCCTGTGTAACCTCTCTGCTGGCCCATTTCACATACTTTCCTGTTGCAGGGCCTTTGCCCGTATTTCCTATCTAGAATTCTCCTCTTCTGGCTCTTTTCATCCCCATGAATGGCTTCTTCTCATCATTCAAGTATTACAACATCCTAGAGAGGCTTTCTAGATTATCCTACTAAAAGATTTACTTCCTCTTATCTCTGTCTTTTCTATTACTTTCCTTATCACAATGCAGTCATTCATTTATTCCAGAATGATGCACATTTGCCTTCTCTGTGCATGGTAATGGCATACAATAGTTGGTCTCCAGGAGATTACACTTTAGTTGGGGGTAGAAACAGGGCTCATACACTCTCATAAATCATTGCGAATTCCTAATCCTGTTAAGATCTATGAATGAGAGCCTGTGGAACTAACCTTTAAGTATCTGACTTTGGATTTTTTTGTGGTTTGTTATCTGTCTCCCGCTTGAATATGTGTTTCTTAAGGGCAGAGTCCTGGCTTCCTATATGGTTCTGCACTGTAGCCTCACAGTATGCACATTTAACAGATGTTACTGAATAAATGAATGCCAAGCACTTACATTTACTCTTTCTGTTATACGTCATGGTGACCATGAGAACTGCGTACAATTATCCTAATTTCATGGATTAACAGCACTGAAGCTCAGATAAGACATTAGTTCAAGGTTGTGAAACTGGTGACAGAACCAGAAGTTGAACTAGCTCATATTCCAGGTTATTGCTCTTTCTATTTCACAAGGTATGGGAGAGGCAAAGAAAAAATTACTGTAAATTGCTTTACTCTGATGTGGAACGTAAGCGATCATTTTCCTGTGCAAAAATCGAAACAGACCAACCGACCTGATACCATGCAAAAGAATCTTACAACTTTATTTTCCAATAGCATCTCAGGATCAACAAACTCTAACCTTGCCAAGCAAGCTCAAATATTTCTGGTGTTTAGTGATTGCAAAATTGGATTTCGTTTGGATCTCTTTATATTTGGCACCAAAACGGCAACTTGAACAATCAAGAACAGAGCTGTATGCTTGTGTGGCATTTGCTTGACTTGGCTAAAGGAAACCAGGTACAAAGGTACATACTCTCTTAACTCTTTCTGTTCTCTAAGAAGTTCTCGGAAATTTGGAAGAAATGCCTACAGTTGTTTCTTTGTTAATTATGATACATGAGTGTTAGCAGGGAGAGACTTGCATGTGTGTGTGTGCAGGTGTGCGTTTTGCTCACATATTTGCTTTTATATCCTCTGATTTTCCCTCCAAGATCTCTCCTTTCAGATCTCGGATAATACAGGTCTAGCCTCCAGCTTTAGAGAAAAGCCAAGAGCTCAAGGGGAGCCAGAGAGTACTAAAAAGGTGGTTTCTGACTGAGATTCTCAGATGACACTCTGAACTTTGCACAGAATGTCAGCCTATCAGCTTTATTTTCAGATGTGCTCCCTGCAGCTTGCTTCTCTCCTCACAAGCATTGTTTTCAAGTTTCCAGGTCTCTGGTAAAGCCACTCCGAGTCCTCCTCATGTTGGTGACCTTAAGTCCTGGAACAAAACTCAAGGAGATTTCCTTCTTGGAATAGAGTTAAGTACTGGAACAAAACAATCTCAACTCAAGAAGATTTCCTTCTTGGAATAGAGTTAGGTGATTTTTAAATTTATTAAGACTTCTTTCCAACCTTCCAAAGATCAATCAAAACTAAACATCTTTCCCCTAATTAAATAAAAACATGTGTATTTTAAGAAAAATTGTCTCATTTTTCTAATTCAATTACCTGTAAACCATCAGAACAATAAGAACTAATTGTTGCCTACAAATCTCTTTTGAGTTTGTTAAAAGGTAACTGAAAAGTTTTCCCTTCATATTTAAGTAACCTCATATTCTGCCAAGGATTAAGTTTGGTATGTTTGAGATTGGATGATAAATCAGTGCCCAGAGACCTTCAACACTTTCTCCAGCTGGGACAAATGTCCTCCTGTTCTGATAAGTAATTTACATTTAATCCAGTCTGCATTCCATTAGTATAACCCTTAGCCATCTAATTCCACTTTTAATTTCCATTTCACAATCTCTATCCTATTACTAGCTTTCATGTACGTCAACAGAGTACCCTGTAGGAATACATTTGTTGACATAAACAGAGAAAAATTACTTTGAGTTAAACTGATTACCCCTGTCCTTTGCAATGAGTCGCACACTGGGCTATGAAATCTAATTAGTCAAGTGACCACGTGGCTTGTGCTCAGGTTATGTAGAAGGAGCTGATCCATCCCCTTTTGTGGTGTGTTATCCTCCCTTGTCAGAGAAGGCAATGGCACCCCACTCCAGTACTCCTGCCTGGAAAATCCCATGGACGGAGGAGGCTGGTGGGCTGCAGTCTATGGGGTCGCTAGAGTCGGACACGACTGAGCGACTTCACTTTCACTTTTCACTTTCACGCACTGGAGAAGGAAATGGCAACCCACTCCAGTGTTCTTGCCTGGAGAATCCCAGGGACGGGGGAGTCTGGTGGGCTGCCGTCTATGGGGTCGCACAGAGTCAGACACGACTGAAGCGACTTAGCAGCAGCAGCATCCTCCTCCCTTGTAGGAGGACTTACTGGTCTCAGTTCACCTGAAGACACCACGGTATTTCCAGGATCCTCTGGAAGGCGAATGATTCTGTGCCTTCATCCTGCTATAGATGTGATCAGCCCTCAAATACAAAGCACCTTGGAGTACATGGGATTCAAATGCAGAAGGTGCCACAGATGTCGATTTTGAGAATCTGGGCGTCTGCCTTCCTCAATTAACCTCCTACAACACCTTCATTGTATACCTCAGAGCAAGCAGCCTCGAGACGGTGTTGGTGCTGGGTTTCCAGACATGTGTCATTTCCACTGCATATTTAGTAGGGCATAACTGCCTGAAGTGGGGAGACGGGAATGTGAGGCATGTCTCACTGAGGAGGAGGGTTTTTATTTAAAAAAATATCACTCAACTGCTAATGGAAACGTCAACCTCCCAGCCCTATTCTTAAAAATAAATAAATACAAGGAGTTCCTCGTGTGAGAGGCACATTAGGGACACAAGATATTCATTTCCATGAAGTCACTCACAGCAGGCCTGTCTGGAAAAATGCTTTCATCTTCTGGGATGGGAGGCAGGGGGAAACGGTACCAGAAAGAAGGTTTAAAGACCAAGTCTTTGAAGTAGAGGGTGAAGTGGGAAGAGTGATCCCCTGGTCAGGTGAATGTGGGACAGGCCAGATTAATTTCTATACTTCAGTGTGTGCTGTGTGAGGACCATAGAGTTACAATTTGTAGCAGAGAAGTTCTACATCCAGCCCAACGGTGTTCACACGAGGTTCCCTGAAGTCCTGGTGATTCCCCCACCCCCACCCCAGGACTCCAGGGTGCAGAGGGCAGCTGGAGTGGGAGATGCCCTGTTGCCACAGCCAGGAGAGCTCTGCTTTTCGCTGCTTCATGGATTCCGGTGATGACGAATTTAATTCATTTAACATATATTCACTGAACATCTACTATGCTACTGGCACTGTTCCAAGTATGGTCTACGTGATAGAGACCAAGACAGATGTGGCCCTGGCCTCAAGGAGCCTATAGCTTCAGCAAGGTTCTTTGTGGGCTGTTGGGAGGTGTGTGAGTGCTAACATGCTCACTCTGAGGATGAACAAACTGAGGCCCAGAGAGATGACGCCCTCCAAATAATTAACTGAAGTTGTTGTTCAGTCACTCAGTCATGTTCAACTCTCTGTAACCCATGGACAGCAGCACGCCAGGCTTCCCTGTCCTTTATTATCTCCCAGAGTTTGCTCAAACTCATGTCCATTGAGTCAATGATGCCATCCAACCATCTCTCTCTTCTCCTCTTACTTCAGTCCTTCCCAGCATCAGGATCTTTTCCAATAAGTCGACTCTTCATATCAGTTTACCAAAGTATTGGAGCTTCAGCTTCAGTATCAGTACTTCCAATGAATATTAAGGATTGATTTGCTTTAGGATTGACTGGTTGGATCTCCTTGCAGTTCAAGGGACTCTCAGGAGTCTTTTCCAACACCATGCTTTGAAAGCATCAATTCTTCAATGCTCTGCTTTCTTTACGGTCCAACTCTTACATCCATACATGACTATTGGAAAAATCTAGATGCTGTGACTTATATTTCTATGTTCTTCGTCCTAAGCCCAGAGCCCAGACAGGTAGAGAAAGGAATACAAAAAAAAAAAATCAGAAATATGCTCAGCTTCAGAGGATGTGAATTTCAGTTCATGACTAGGTTTTATCTCTATGTGTGCTCATTCAAGCATTCTCTCAGGCTGCATACCAATGCTCTATACCCATTCTTGGGCTTGGGGGACATCAGATGCATAGGCCTCATTTCTTCCAGACCAGTGTCTCTGATTCACCTCTGATAGGAGGTCATCCATCTGACTGCTCTTTGTTCCAGGAGCCTTCCCTTCAGTCTCGGTCTGTTCACTTGGTCTGCACAGGTCTCTGTGCAATCACTGGGGCTCTGGCATTCTTCTCTGCCCTGCATCACTTCCTTCCTTCCCCTCCCCCATGCACGGGGAATACTTTCCCTCTGGCCCCCATTCCTGCTGCTCAGTCTCCCAAAGGCGACCTTTGTCTCTTTCCCTTTCCTTTCTCTGTCCCCGCTGGGGCTCTGTTACAGTACTTTTATAATGCTGCAAACCAGGATGGGGCGGGATACAATTTCATGTGTTTTCCCTTTGAGTGTGTTTCTGTCTTGTTCTCTCACTGTCTGTTTAAAAGCCCTCACTTTTTTTTTTAATTATATATTTAATTATTTTTGGTTGTGTTGGGTTTTTGTGGCTGTGTGGGCTTTTCTCTGGTGGTGGAGAGCTGGGTCTACTCTGGTTGTGGTGCACGGGCTTCTCATTTCAGTGGCTTCTCTTGCTGCGGAGCACATGCGGGCTTCAGTAGTTGCGGCTCCCCGGCTCTAAGAGCACAGACTCAATAGTTGTGGTGCATGGGCTTAGCTGCTCCTCGATTCGTGGGATCCTCTTGGATCAGGAATTGAACCTATGTCTCCTGCATTAGCAGGCAAAATTTTCACCAATGGACCACCAAGGAAGCCCAGCCCTCACTCTCTTTTAAGTGTTGGGTTTCAACTTTAGAGGGCTTTCCTGGTGGCTCAGACGGTAAAGAATCTGCCTGCAATGCAGGAGACCTGGGTTTGATCCCTGGCTTGGGAAGATCCCCTGGAGGACGGAATGGCACTCTAGTATTCTTGCTTGGAGAATCAGTCCATGGGGTCACAAAGAGTTGGACACTCCTGAGCAACTGTCACAGGCTTCACTTTCAACTTCAGCTTCCTGCCTGCTGTGCCTCTGTCCTCTTCACATCTGTAACCACCTGCAGTCCTGTCTCCAGTAAGGTTAGATCTGATCAGCTTTTACATGAAGAACAGCAACCTGCAGTGCGTATGACTCAGGATGTGGAATGCTCCTTACTCAGTCCATCCAGTCCAGACCTTTACCTGCTGGGACACATGATATAGAGTTGCTGGCGGTGATCCTATAATGCACGCAGCATCTTGTTATTGGGAGCTGCTCACATGTGAGCTCTCATCACTCAGTCCTTGTTAGGGGACATGATGGAAGGAAAGGGAAAAGCAGCCTCCACCTGTTAAAGAACTTCTCATGAACTGTTTCTTTATTATAGTACAAAACAAAACTAAAGAGTGCTTGCTTTTGAGAAGAAGAGGTTGTTTTTACACAGGCCAACACACTGACTCTCTCCTGTACCCTTCGAAATCCTAAAATCAATTGTCCATAATCTTTAGTTAATACTGTTTGTAGAAGGGAAACATTTTGTGGTTTATTCTTCTCTTCTGTGTATTTTCTTTCATCAAACTGAACTAATTGAGAGTGAATTTAATGCTTCTCCTACGCGCCAGCACCAGTGCAAAGCACGCAGGATAGAATTAAGTTTTGAGAGATCTTTGAGTTAAATTGGCAAATGAGGGTGATATGATATTATTAGGAAAGGAGCCTTGGGGAAATTTTCAACTGCGAGATTTTGCAGAAATAAGCATACTCTGTCTTCTAGCTCTGATTATCAATTGTTTTGTGGGGTCTGAATGTGGTGCTAGGACAGTTTTCTGTGTGTAACCTCATCAGTTCAATCAAGGGCTGAAGCTTTGACCCTGACCTCAAGTGACCACTGTGTTCCAAATGGCTGAAACTTTTTTCCCCAATAATGCCTAACTCAGTGTGGAAAAGAAAATCAGAGCTGTTTTGTTGGAATTAGTGATAGCGAATTTTCAAACAGATAAAGTTTTGATCCCTACTTCAGAGCCGACAGATAAATGGCCCACAGTGATAAAGGTCCTTAAGTGGCACGTCATCTGTCTCCTCGGGAAATACATTTTCCATGACACCAGACCCAAGTTCACGAGGCCTTTTTCTTCCTTCCCTTTCCAGTCTCCCTGACTCTTTTTCCACGGAGCCCTGGCCCCTTCTCCTTCAAGGTCAGGGCATCTCTGGCTGATTGAAGCGTTGCCTTTACATTTCATGCAACAGAACTAATAATAAGGTCAAGTTATTTGCTCCAGGAAAATCACGAAGGACCTGAGCTTGATATAAAGGGACCTTACCCAACTGAAAATACAAGGTAATTCTTCCCAACATGTAAAAAAGAATCTTACAAAACATTAATGTTTTATTAGTGGGGGCACCTTCCACATTAGGCATTCTTAGGCATGTACTGAGTTGCTTCCGGGGAGGTGAATCTAGGTAGTCTGGTACAAACACATATACTCTGAGCTTTCAGGCTAAACAGACCTTGCAGGACAGGTGAGGGTTGGGTGTGAAAGGTTCACAGTTTCTAGAATAAACAGAAGGTGTTTTTTTTTTTTTTTCTGAGCAGAGAGGCGGTACTGATGTTAGCAATGCTCCTTCTGCTCAACCCCTCTCCAACAACATTAAAGGAGCACTGTGTATGACGGCTGGGCTCACCTTCATATTGGCAGCCTGTGGTCCCTAAACACCATGTCTCCAGCTTCTCCCCATCTCACCCTGCTGTGCATAGATTTGTTGAATCTGCTTGAGCTTCTAATAGGTTCATTCTTTCCATTCAATCTGTAGATATATCTCCTTTCATAGTCTAGTAAATTTGGTATCATTGACTCTGGGGGAAAAAAGATGATTTTTTTCACCTAAGTCAACAAAGACCTGCTTCTTCTTTTGTTGTTCAATCAAATAGTCAATTTTTACTCTTTATTTCCTTGGTTTTTCTTAGACATTTAAAAGTGTTAACTGTGTCCTCCTTCTCAAAATGATGTTCTTTTGTATTCAGTCATTAAGTGGCCTTGCTTCCTCTCTCCTCTTTACTCTCTACATTCAATACATGACTGCATGAATTATAATTTTTTTAACATATCTTGAAGAAAAGCTATGACCAACCTAGGCAGCATATTAAAAAGTAGAGATGTTACTTTGCTGACAAAGGTCCGTCTAGTCAAAGCTATGGTTTTGCCAGTAGTCATGTATGGATGTGAGAGTTGGACAATAAAGAAAGCTGAGCACCGAAGAATTGATGCTTTTGAATTGCAGTGCTGGATAAGACTCTTGAGAGTCCCTTGGACTGCAAGGAGATTCAATCAGTCAATTCTAAAGGAAATAAGACCTGAATATTAATTGGAAGGACTGATGCTGAAGCTGAAACTCTAATACTCTGGCCACCTGATGTGAACTGACTCATTGGAAAAGACCCTGATGCTGGGAAAGATTGAAGGCAGAGAAGGGGACAACAGAGGATGAGATGGATGGCATCAGCTGACTCAATGGACATGAGTTTGAGCAAGCTCCGGGAGTTGGTGATGGACAGGAAAGCCTGGCATCACAGAGTCAGACACAACTGAGCAACTGAACTGAACTGAGCTCAGAGCCTGCACTTAGGCCAGACCAAATCACCTGCCAGTCCCCAGATGTGACCATTTTGCCTGGAAAATTCTTGGTTTCTGACACCTCCACTAAGGTAGCTCCATCTGTCTTTAAATACTTAAGAAATACTTTAGAACACACACATCATATAATCTTTCCCTGATTCCCTCAAAACTAGTGTAGGTGTCCTGCCTGTAAGTTAGAATTGATTGTTTATTAGTGTGTCTCCCTGTTTAGCTGTGAGCTCCCTGAGGAAGTCTGTTCTATCTTGAGTATCTAGCACGTGCTTGGCACATAGTAGGCACTCAATAAATTATTGATGAGTAAGGAAATAAACTGTAAATAGCCAAAAGGTAAATTTGGCATATAAAAGCATCTTCACTACTGAGCAAATACACTGTAAAAAAGATCAACTAAAAGTTTTGGTTCTATAACACTTCATTCTGAAGGGCCAAATCCTCTTGTAAACACTCAACAGGAGTGATGGACGCAGGTAACAGATGCATTAAAATAGATTGAGAGATGATTCATCTGACCTGAGGTTTGAGATTGTGTTTATTGGGAAACAGCTATAGCTCCTTTTCTATTTATACTTCACTTATTGCTTCTTTCTAAAATGTGTGCATGTGTGTTTTTGATAATGGGAAATAGTATACTAAATGTCTGAAGAAAATGGGGCTGAAGGGAATTAACCTTTATCAGGGATTATTTTAAAAGTCCCAGAAAATTCCAAAACAAAGGTTCAAAATCTTGTTTTCCTTGGTAATTGCTAATAAAGATTAAACATTTATAGAGAGAACTGCAGCCAATATGTCATTGTTTCCATGGGTAGCCTGTTTACAACCATTTTGTACACAAACAGCCGTATTATTCTAAGGTTGGTAACCAGTTCACTAGCCTTTCAAGAAAATATTCAAACAAGTTCTTCTCTGGTAATGTGACCAGAACATCATTTCTTCAGAGGCACCAACACAGTGCAGAAAGCCTTTCTAAGTGTTTGTGTTCCTCATGATAAAAAAGATGATTACTTGATGGCATCTGAATTATTACAATTATGAGACAAAATATGTTTTGTGTACTCTCCATCATATTCTGACCAAAGGTAAAAGTATTTCCTCCTGGAGGAGGAAATGGAAACCCACTCCAGTCCTCTTGCCTGAAAAATCTCATGGACAGAGGAGTTTGGCAAGGCCACAGTGCAAAGGATCACAGAGTTGGACACGACTGGGCGACTAAGCACAGCACGTAGCACAGAGGTGTTTTCTCATCTCCTTGAGTACAAAGGAATATGCCATTGATAGACATGGAAAAACTGACAAGGGTACACGGATGCTTCATTTCAAAAGACACAGAATTCCTCTTAATATTCTGTTTAGCACAGATTTTCGCGCGTACAGAAAGAAGCCTATGTATTAGGTCATTAAGAAGCCAGATAACACATTTTATGGAGATATATGTATTTCTAATTTATAATATATGTACTTCAGAGTATTCCCAATGAGGAAGGATGGTGGGGATGCCACCCACACCATGACCCAGCATCTACCAAGCCCTGGCTCAGAAAACAGCAACAAAGAAGCAGCTGGAGAAACCAGCAAAGATGGCTGTGACTGAAACTCAAAGGACAGCTATTAAGATGTATGCAGACAGGGGTGACTGAATTATTCATCTTTTTCGGTCATCCTCAGCTTCCCAGATAATGACCACATTCATTAGTGTCATTCTGAAGACAAAAGTGCGCTGTTGGGTTTCCCTGCTGATGAAAGGGCTCCTTCCTCTTTCACTTTTCCCTGTGGTGGAATATCCCGATCTTCCTGGGAACTTGACTCTAATAATCGCTCCTCATCTAAGGCTAGGGCGTGTAGGACAAGCATGTCCTTTATGGGCTGTTGATCTGCTTAGTTAACTCAATTGTCTTGGTCCTTTTCTAAATTACACGCATGTGTCTCCCTAATTCACCCTAGCATGGAAAATACCAGAATTTGCTTCAGTTCAAAGAACAATCTGCCATAGAATTAAAGCAAAATGCAAACATACACGCAATTTAAATACTAATTGATTCACCAAAGTAACTTTATGTACTCCTTTTAAAGAGTGCATCTATTATATAAACTGAAGTATAACAGCAATCACGGCTAGAGAGCACACTGCGCACTGAGTACTCTGCCAAGGGACTTATTTCCGTAATCACTGAATCTTCATGAGTAGCCTTTAAAAAGGACTAGTTGAATGATTTAATTAAAATTAATATATTTTAAAACTAGCTTATTATAAATAATAAAAAATAAAATGCATACATTCATATATAAAGTATTTTTATAATTTACTATAATTATTATGAGTATAAATTATCATTACAGAATATTGTATAAAGCTATATTGCTCTGCTTCATGAAAATATTTACCATAATTTCTTGGTTCGGAGTGCTTTATCAAAATTTAACCTAAATCTAATAATTTTCTAAAAGAATTTTTAAAAACTCATAAAAGGACAAGTTATATAGCAAACTATAACAAGTCATTATCTGCTTAAAAGGTTTGTGTGGAAATGTCATAAATGAAAGAACTATCTCTACTTTTTAATATTTAAAATTTTGCCTCTTGAACTAGGTCTCAATGGAATAGAAATACTACGTTAATGGCCATGTATTGTTACGGATTTAGATCCCCCACAGTGAGCACTTCACATCCAAGCTTCAACTTAACCTCTGTCCCAAGAGGCCAAAGGGCAAGCTGACTCAAACCTAAATTCTTTAAATTTACTATCTAAATTGGAAATTTCAACAGTGATTATTTTTTTGCATGTGATGAAAATTTTTTAAATTGTTCATGTATTTCAAAGCTTGGCTACCACTCTAATTCAAAAAGCATAAAATACATGTAACTATGAGTCATGTATTAAACTTGTGAGACTATATATATATATATATATAATATCATATATTATATATCTTATATACTATATAGGACATATATAATATCTTATATATTATTATATACCACTCCTCCAGTGGATCAGACAGTAAAGAATCTGCCTGCAATGCAGGAGACCTAGGTTTGATCTCTGGGTCG
The DNA here is from genome assembly GCF_055505025.1 of Bos grunniens. Taxonomy (NCBI): domain Eukaryota; kingdom Metazoa; phylum Chordata; class Mammalia; order Artiodactyla; family Bovidae; genus Bos; species Bos grunniens. The sequence continues at coordinate 25,299,276 of NC_141191.1, read as the reverse complement.
GGAAGATCCCCTGGAGGAAGGCATGGCTACCCACTCCACTAATCTGGCCTGGAGAATTCCATGGACAGAGGAGCCCAGCTGGCTATATAGTCCATGGGGTCACAAAGAGTCAGACATGACTGAATAACTGACACTTTCATTTTCATATGTTATTACATATTATCATTATAATACTGTTAGAGGAAACACACTGACTGAAACCGCCCACCCTGGCCAGGCGCCATAGTAACCATTTGCATGCGTTGTTTTAAAACAGGAGGTCCTGGTAAGGAACACAGAACTAATAAGCCTCCACCAACCAGAAGAGTTTGGGAAAGGTCAAAAGGAGACACCACATGTCCAACCACCTCCCAGAATCCTTCTCTCTGGCATCCATCTTGGCTGAACAAGGTGTGCACCCCCAGGAAGGACTCTGAGTCAGAATGATTGGCTGAAGACAATCCGGAAACTAATCCCATCACCATAAAACCCGAGACTGCAAGCCATGTGGCAGAACTGTTCTCCTGGGTTCCCTGACCCTACTGCTCTCCACCCAGGCGTACTTTCCCAATAAAATCTCTTGCTTTGTCAGCACATGTGTCTCCTCAGACAATTCATTTCCGAGTGTTAGACAAGAGCCCAGTTTCGGCCCTGGAAAGGTTCCCCCTTCCTGCAACAATACTGTGTATTATATACATATTGTTAACTTAAAAATATCAGGAATTATTGATATCTACGATTCTTATTAGAGTGGCTTGTGGATTCTCTTCTAATTTCTCCTAATTACTTTTGAGAGCACAAACACTGGAAAGATTTAAATTGTATTCTAGCTACTGCTCTAAGAAAAATTATCAAAAAGAAGAAAGATGTTCCCATGTAGTCTTCGTGTGTCTTCTGGGTGAAGAGATGGTTTCGCTGTGAGGAACTAACTAATCCCATTCATTCTTATGCTGTCTGTGCAGTGGCTCCTATCTTCTCTTACAGAGAATATGAAGAGGATTTTTACACCACCCTGTAAACTCCATTCAATAATGCATGCGATCACTTCCCTGTTTCCTTTTAATAAGGCAGAGGACAATGAGGTGCTGTCCCAGCTGGGAGCATTAGTAAGGATGTGACTTTCCCCATGGCTCAGGGGTAAAGACCTGCCTGCAATGCCAGAGACATGGGCAAGAGATGTGTGTTTGATCCCTAGGTTGGGAAGATTCCCTGGAGAGAGAAAATGGCAACCCACTCCAGTATTCTTGCTTGGGGAGTCCTATGGACAGAGGTGCATGGCGGGCTGCAGTCCATAGGGTTGCACAGAATTAGACAGGACTGAAGTGACTTAACATGCATGACCGAGTATTGTTGCCTGAGAAATCCCAGGCAAGGGTTGCAAAATAGGGTTGCAAGAGTCGGACATGACTGGATGACTAAACAATAACCAGTATTCCTACTGCCTCTAGGTCTTCCTTACAGGCAGCCTTCCCTGGGACCTGGCACTGAGAGAGCTTGGGGACCCTCCCAGTCACACCCTCGTCTGAAGCCCAGAACCCTTTCCTTCCCCTTCTCCCTGACCATGACCACCCTACTCATCAGGCAATTTTTGAACATGAGAAAGACAAAATCATTAGAATAGAAAGTGTGATTTGGGGATAACAGAGTTAGAAATGTTAAGAAATAAGGCAGGTAAGTGTGTGGGAGACAGGAGGCATGCTTTGTTTCATGGATTCATATAACTAGCACGGGGAGGGTGGAAATCTAGAGTTGTCAGGACACTTCATCTTCCTTGAGAATTCTATCTCATGATATCATTCCAAAGCTCTGACAAAGTAACTGCCTGCTTTTACCTGCTGAAGTCTTCCATGTGACGAGAAGTAAGACAAGACTGGTCTTTTCAGCCAATATTTAATCCTACTTCTTGTCATGTGACTCAAGTCAGTGGGTCTCACTGTGTCAAGATTCTCCACCTGTTAAATATTGATTGCTGTGGCTGATTTCATGGCTATTCAGGGTGGATTATATGTGTCAGAAGATTATAAATAACATGGGAGAAAAAAGTGAAAATCTGGTAGAAACCATCCGTGACAAAAAAAAAAAGTAGCTAATGAGTCTTTCAGTTGTTCTAAACTCTTGCACTGTGACTTTTCAGCTTTTGGTCTTGGTAGATGAAGATGTTTTTGGTGGATAAGTTGGTTATCTAGTGTGGTACAGTGAAGATTTTTAGGGCTTGGCTCAAAAGAACCCACTAAATTGCATGCTTTTCATTTTCAGTGCCTATGATAGAGATATTGGTACATGTAAGAACTCCACTTTTTGTTCAAGGAAGCAATGAGAAGGAATAAAAACTAGTAGAAGTAGGAAGTAATCATATGTGTATCAAATCTAGCCCTTTATATTACATATCACTTAATGAATCATTCTAAAAGAAGTTAAAAATACGAACAATTCTATGACAAGAAGGCATGTCTGTCACAAGAATTCTCTGTTGTGAAGAGGACATTTATTAATGGTGTTTATAAAACACTATAAAATAATTATCAAGGGAACCACTAAAAATTTGTAGAAAGGAAATACAAAATATATATCAAAATTGCTCAGTTAAGCCATAGATCCTTACAGAAATACAACAAATATTCCCTCAAGATACTTGGTCTTATCTGTACTTTCGGCATTTATTGTGCAACATACACTTCTGGATAGCACTGCAAGTCCTCAAATATCCTCGGTGAATTCTTAAAGTTCCTGAAAAGTCACTTAAAGTTCTCTGGTTTTAGAGCGTTGGAAGTACAAATCTTAAATAAGTGACTCCTAATGATAAAAGGTGAATTTACATAACTAAATTGCCTCATAGTGTGGGTCTCCTATTTTGTGTATGAAGTGATACAAAATTTGACCAGAAGATGGCAGCATTCTGAAAGGAAAAAAGAAAACAAGAAAGCAAACAGGAAAACAAAAGGCAAGATATAGCAATCATCATGCAGTTCAAGGGTTTAAGAATGACTATTTCAATGTGTTAACTTTTTGTATAATTTATTTGTTTCAAGGTATAATATCTCCTAATCCCAAGAATAGTAACTTGAGTACTCATAAGAGCCTGCTGCTGCTGCTGCTAAGTCGCTTCAGTCGTGTCCGACTCTGTGCGACCCCATAGATGGCAGCCCACCGGGCTCCCCTGTCCCTGGGATTCTCCAGGCAAGAACACTGGAGTGGGTTGCCATTTCCTTCTCCAATGCACGAAAGTGAAAAGTGAAAGTGAAGTCGCTCAGTCATGTCCGACTCTAGCGACCCCATGGACTGAAGCCTACCAGGCTCCTCCGTCCATGGAATTTTCCAGGCAAGAGTACTGGAGTGGGGTGCCATTGCCTTCTCCGCGTAAGAGCCTACCTGTACTATTTTCTCATTAAAGAAGAAAGTCCTTTCAAAGATCCAATAATTATATCTAGATCGAATTTTAAGTCAGTAGTGTATTCATTTGCTCTTGGAGTAAAAATAATATTCTAAAATAATATATATGGTACTCAAATTTATGTCCCAGAAAGATATTAACTGCATTAGAATTTTCTCTAAAATATCTGTTTGGAGTGGAGGAAAGTTCTTGTGTACTACAAAATGCATTATATAGAAACATAATTTAAAAAACATGAAAATATTCTTCCATAGAGAATTATATATCTCTTTATATATCTATATATAATTTTATTTACAAATCTTTAAAAAAGAAAAAGTCCTACATCAGCCTGAAAGAGTAACAGAATTTTCCTATGTGCTTAACTTAACTAACAGCTTGAACTGAACTGAACTGAAAAGATACACAGGGGAGCATATACTCCATGTCCTTTTAATGTCTCTTCCAATTTGTACAGCAAATAGAATTATGGATCATCCGCAATGACAGTATTCTTCAAACCAGTTAATGAGTAATGTTGTTTATTCTGTGTAACTCAGAAATACACTAGGATAATTGTGGAAAATAATAAATATACGATGGTAACTAATAAAAAATAGAAATGATTTAAATTTTATGTCTTTTGCTTTTAAATGGAATCATATAGTTTTTGCCATAAAATTAATTTCTGGCTTGATAGTAATATTATTAATTAAAGTTTTCAGGTATTTGGTAAGAAAAAAATTACATTTAGTATCCTATTGCTTCAAACACTTAAGAAATAGTCCTTCAGCATGAGTCTGAATATAAGCAGGTATCCTTGGGGTCAATTCCTGCCACCCAGGCAGTTTGTAAGTCAGAATATATCCATTTACTCCATTAAGTTGTGCTGTGCTATGCTTAGTCACTCAGTTGTGTCCGACTCTTTGTGACCCCATGGACTGTAGCCTGCCAGGCTGCTCTGTCCACAGGATTCTCCAGGCAAGAATACTGGAGTGAGCTGCCATGCCCTCCGCAAGGGGATCTTTCCAATGCATGGATTGAACCCAGGTCTCCTGCACTGCAGGCAGATTCTTTACCAGCTGAGCTACCAGGTAAGTCCCTCCACTAAGTTAGACTGACCTAATTCCCTCCATCCATGCTTGATCTGACCATTTGAGACCCAGTAAGTGTACTTATTGCTGAAACCCATCCTTCTTTATGCCAAGAAGCTACTTGCGCTTCTAGAGTTCAGCCACAAACTATATGTCCAGTAGCTCTGCTAGGCAGGGTTCATCCCTTGTCACTGCATTAGACCTCGTTGCCATAACAATTCCCAAGAAATGGACTCATGCAGAAGGATGTTTCTTCAGTACTTGTTGGAGCTGAAGAAGAAATCAAGCCCTCCAACAGACAAAAAAAATTATGCTATGTAGACCCCCAAAGTAGAAAAAAGTAAAAGTCTAGGCAAACAGCTAAACACTTACATTTTACCTCTCTGCAAGAATACAGTTATTTATTTTAAACCTTTGGCATCATTCATTTTTAAAATTGTGTTCAAATTTGTTAATCTACAGCTCAACTGGTATCACTGACTCAACGGACATCTGTTTGAGCAAACTCCGGGAGATAGTGAAGGACAAGGAGGCCCGGTGTGCTGCAGTCCATGGGGTTGTAAAGAGTTGGATACAATTTAGTGACTGAACAACAAACAACAACAACAGCTCAATTGTCTGTCAACAGACAAACCATGTTGGAGTATTTTAATGTGCCATCTGATCAGTATGTTTTCTGACTTGATGTTTTTAAGGAAAACCTATTTTTTAAATATTTTACCCTCCTTTAGGGGCTATGAGTTCTGCCTTTAGCTGGGCCAATCAAGGAACTGAAAAGCGGTATTCACCCCATTTGGGTGTGTGCCTACCGGTCTTTAGTCTTATCTGAATACAGTTTCAGAGAACAACAAAAAAGTACCACCATAACCTTGAATCTGTGGTTTTATCTTGCTCGGTGTTCTTACCTTTCAGACAGCAGTAGAGAAGAAATGTGCTGCCCTGGCAGCCATCATCACAGCTCATCAGACACAGATCTGTGTGATAAGATGTTAAAACTGAAGTTCTGACTTAAACCCTAAGGTGAAAGATTCAATATCAAAGTGAGTTGTGATACAGGGAAAAAAAAATGTAGATCTTATAAAAAGATTTGGAGGAGAATGCATTAGAGAACTCTCAATCTCCCGTAATCCCCAAAGGATCTAATAGGATGAAGAATCAGAACATTTGGGGAAAAGTGATTTTGGAGAGGGATTTGGGTTCTGTGAGTCCTCTTCCACATTTTTCCCTACAAGGAAAGGTTAGTAGGGAGCCTGTTCTCATTTCAAGGCTGGTTAGAGGAACCTCAATGGGACCCTTCAGACATGGAGAGGGCGATGTGTCAAGTACAACATGAGGTCCCCAGGAGCCTAACCCAGCCTATTCTATCCCACCACATAGCACAAGTCCATAGTGAGTTCTTATGGGGTTTTTTTGGGGAAAAAAAGAATTAAGATTTGTAACGTTAATGTTTACAACATTAATAGAATTCAAGTTCAGCTACATTATAAATTAGAAAGGCTTTTGTTTAACAAAATGTAGAATAATTTCATAAGACATGAATACATCATTTAGATATATTACACATGGCTAGTAAATTTTTTTACATTCTGATTAAGATGTTCAAATATCTAATAAATATTTTAAAAGTTCAATATTAGGAGAAATAGAAAATTACTCTTTAATAAATATGTGAGCCCTTTTTTAGTCTATGTAACTACATAAGAGAATATTAGAATGCAGACAAAAATATATGTAGAACTATTCTTTATAGTGTTATATAATATTGTATTTAATACAGAAAAAAACTACAAATGTGCTATCAGTAGGGAAATGATTGCACAATTTTGATATATTCACAAAATTCAAAACGTAAAATTTAAATTTGCTTAGGAAACACATTTACATAGAAATTCTACTAGTTCTGAGTTCTAAATGTTTTTATCTCATAACAGTTATTTAAAATTCTGACTTAACTCCCCAATAGACAGTTTTTTAAAAAGTAAAACTATCTACCTACAGTTCAGTGTCTGAAATAGAGAATTTAATGATCTGAACCAGCAGAATTCCAGACCCAGGCTAAGGTGAGTTGCTCTGATCCAGGGCCTGCTCTCTCCTGCCTTTTTGTTTTTGATTGGCACCCAGAGCTCAGGACTCAGTGATGATGAAACTTTGTGACTGAAAGTGTTGCCCGAGCAGCAGAGAAGTTCTGGGTTAAAGTTCAGCTTTACCAGGATGCTCTTGGATATAAAGTAGACAGATATCAGAGGCTATCTGGACCCAAAAAAAAATTCTCCAACATTTTGGAAGGCTTATATATAAGACGGATGAAAGTAAGTCTGGCTGAGACAGATGGAGGAAGGCAGTTTCAGGGGTGCCCAGAGCGCCGTCTGAATAGCACTGATTTATTATTATTATTTCTTTGTTTGTATGATTCTCTGCATTTCACAGTATGACTAGTTTGGTAATGCCCATTTGGTATCATAGTGTTTATATAAAGGTAGTGCCTTCAAAACGAGTCAACAGACCACAGCAAAATAAAATGGACAAAGCAATCTACGGTAAAAAGGAAGTAACTGGAGTTGTTTTCATGAGCTGCTGCTGCTGCTGAGTCACTTCAATCCTGTCCGACTGTGTGTGACCCCATGGACTGTTGCCCACTAGGCTCCTCTGTCCATGGGATTCTCCAGGCAAGAATACTGGAGTGGGTTGCCATGCCCTCCTCCAGGGGGTCTTCCCAACTTAGGGATCGAACCCTGTCTCTTACATCTCCTGCACTGGCAGGCGGGTTCTTTACCATTAGTGCCACTTGGGAAGCCCCGTTTTCATGAGTGTCCACTGATTTTCTTTCGAAGGTGTTTAATAATCCAGAAGTTGCCTCCCTTACACCAAGTCGTCACAGTGGAAAGAATAGAGTCACTAAAAAGTAAGAGTGGCAGCAATAAAGTACAGAATATGAACTATTCATTGCATTCAAAAATAAGAAAGTAACATACAAAATGCTCATTAACTAACCAGAGTATCAAGAACACTGGTAGCTTTCAAGTGATTGTGTCTTAGAACCCCATGAAGAATGAACAACTCCCTTATTTTCATATTTTTGTTACATGATTCCAACTGTTTAGATGGGTGATATTCAGAATACGCAAAATGCTCTGTGGCTGTTTTTACTTTTTCATTTAGAAATCTGGTTTGTGGTAGATAGCTCAAAACTATAGTCAAGAAAACCCTCTGTGTAAATTTAGTGTAAAAGCTACTGAATAGTCACATGGAAAATCCAGTTAACCATTTCAACTGACTCTGTTGAAGTGAGCATTGAGGAGGCCATCAAACATCAGGGGCAGCATTAATTATCAATCAAAAATCAAAGTATGGAATTACAAAAAGAATGGAAACACTGAATATGTAATTAGAACTTGGGGACAACTCAGTTTGAAATGAAGAAAGCGCTGTGAAAAAGGCTTACGGGTTATTATTACTGCTCAGTGCTATGAATTATATTCTTGGTTGCTGTGATGTGGCATGCTGTTGGCTTGCCATTTTACATTGCCCAGAAATAACTGGAAGTTGTTATTTCTCTTGGATGAAAATATGAGCTGGATTCGAGAAGTAACATCAGCACATGGAAAAACTAAATTTTTCTTATTGTAATGATGATAACATACAAAAGTACTATTCATATGACCAAATCCTAGGTTGCAGAATTTTTTTTTTTTTTTTTTTACCATTTCTTGTCCTCATTTATATGTTTCATTTTCCCCATCTTTCTTCTAGTTGTAGGAATTCTGCTCCAGATGTCTAATTAACCAGGTTATTATAAATGAAATATGAACAAGACAGAAAAACACATTTTCCAATTAAAAAAAAAAAAACATAACTACTGTGTGCTCAGACTTTAGTATGAAGGATTAGTGTATCTGGATGCAAGTTACACTTATTCTTGGCACAATGAAACTCCTAGATTCAAAGTGAAAAATCTTACGTGAGGAGGTTATTGTGGAGATCAAACAGCCCATCCCAAACAATACTATCAGGAATTAATGTGCATTTGGAATGGAAACAGATGTCAGTAACTTCAAGCACAAGAAATGAGAGAACTGTGAATAATTTTAAGTAGAAAAGTAAATGGTTATGAAAAATGTTTCTATTTTTCAGAGCCAAGCTTAATGAATTAATATTTATTTATAATTTCAAAATCCAGAAATGTGAATGGAATCCTGTGTTAAGAAATATCTCATTGTAATAATCACAGAATGATTTCCTTTTTAGAAAAATGTTTTCCTCAGCTCTCTTGTGGCTCATTTTTCCTTAAAAACGCTATAAAATTTGCCTTATTTTTCTCTCTCATAAACAATGAGGATCTTAGTGAACAAAGAAAAATACTTAAAAAATCCACATACTTTAATGTTATTGCTTAGCTAGGTCAAAATTAAATTGTCACATTCGAAAGCATTACAATCAAAGGCATTTTTCTAAGACCATTACATTTTTCTTCACAAAGTGGTAAAGTTTACTAATTCAAATGTTTTGATGTTTTAGAAGAATTGGACTAAACTCTCTTTACAAATTCTGTGTGGTTATTTTTTCTTTTACTATGCTATTTTCCTTACTTACCATAAATGACATTATGAAACAATATTTAAATTCTAGTAATTTTATGTATTTTCCCTCTAAGAAATCAGTAAAAAGGAGTATTTGCAGTTCCTGTTTGCAAAAAAAAGTTAATGTTTCATCCCTTTGTTTTAAATAATGGACAGCATTAGACAAAACTACTAGCTTTGTTAAAAAATCTGATAATCACTTAAGCAAAAATACAGAATAATATCTTGGGAAAACAAAATAGAGACCTAAAATTTTGCATATGAATCGCGTCTTAAATGATCCTTGAAAAGGATGTGATTTGAACTCCTGAATCTACAGGCTGTTCTTCAGTTTTACTGCCTACCATATATTAATAATATGTCACGTGCATAATGCCTTTAGCTTAATAATTATATGTATGAGAGGTGTGATTACAATTTGTATAAGTGCGGTTTACATTGGAAGCTTTATGGGGAATCTCTGATGGTTTTTCTTTTCTTTCTTGAATAAGTTTTAATTTCCTTAATATGCTATATAATTAGGACAAATGACCACAATAGCAGATTAGACCGTATCATATTGGATGAAAAAAGGAAAAAATAAGATCTTGTTTTTAAATGACTTAAATGTTAATAGCATTCATTAAAAATAACATCAAGTCAAAATTCATATACAAAGTCATCACCCTTCTTTTTACCTCCACTTCAAAACACTTATGCTTTTTCGGGAGGACAGTGCTATTGACAAGTGAATGTAAGACTCCCAGATTACTGTTTGCTTCTATTATGCCAGAGAGGAGAAAAATAGATTTATATAAGTGCCTCACAGTTGTGTTTCAGAGACATATTGAGAGTTTTTTGTTTTTCTTCAAGGATAGGTTACAATGATCACACAGACTTTGAAACTGTTGGTGAAAGCGGCTAAAATATCAGGTTGACTGTGGCACTGGAATTCCTTCTTTTTCAAAGTCACCTAGAAATGACCATGAACTTGCAGTCAGGACATGCTCTTGAAGCTTTATTGCGGTCACCCTCCAGTAGCATTTAGGTAGGACTTACTCTGAACCATTCTTGGGAGGAGTTGGCAGTTCCTGGCTGGGTGGCATTCTATCTACCCTCAGCTTCCACCTCCTCCATGAGCTGTGTCTCCACCCTTATCTATCTCATTGCTACTTTGGTGAAAGTCACTCAGTTGTGTCCGACTCTTTGTGACCCCATGGACTATATAAAGCCCATGGAATTCTCCAGACCAGAATGAGTGGGTAGCCTTTCCCTTCTCCAGGGGATCTTCCCAACCCGGGGTGGAACCCAGGTCTCCCGCATTGCGGGCAGGTCTCCTGCATTGCGGGCTACTTTGGTAGTAATGATGAAAAGATTAGGGATGTATTTGGTCTGTGAAAGTAGAGCTATTGTTGCCACACTGAGCTGGAAAAAGATATATCTGTCTATTTTCACCCTGCGGCAATTATAGTAATGAAGGTTAATAATTCCTGCTGTTTTTGATGTCTTCAAAGGAAGGTTATTTTGTGATTCCAGTGTTCAATATACTCTAATATGAAAGCCAATATCCTCCAACATTCCTTTTGATAGTTGAAGATACACTCAAAGCTGTCTAGCTGGGGTTCCCAAATGCCCCAGATGATTGAGGTTCTCAGTTCTGTGGTTGTTGGAATTCTATCACATGGCAACGACGGGGGTTGTTTTTCTATGAAGCTAATATTATTGTATAGCGCAGAACACCCTCCTTGTTCCAGCAGTACTTATTTTACAAATAAAATCTGTGCTTTTTCTTATCTCAGGCTTGGCCTCTTTCTTCATGTATTCAGAATATATAAAAAACTTTTACAATTCAGTAATAGAGAAAAAACCTAGTCTTTAAAAAGGCAAAAGGCTTGCATAGACATTTCTCTAAAGAAGGTATACACATGCCCAAGAAGCGCATGGTGAATTGTTTGGTACACTGTCTCAATGTTAAAAAAAAGAAGAATCGAACAGAAATTTTAGTACTGAAAAAAAAAGAGCTCAGTGTGGATTAAACAGCAGGTTAGACAAAGCTGACTAAAGAATTAATGAATTGAAAGATAGGTTAATCGTGATTAACAGCGATTTAATGACCACCTATACTGATTAGTAGCTTTAAGTAAAACAACCACCACAACAATATTTCTGGGGTTTTGGTGCCCAGCTTTAAAATCTTTCATATAAAAACCCTATACTATTTCATGCACGAACAACTCAAGCAACCGATTATCCTGGTCACAGGATGTCAGAACACTGTTCTGCAGTGGATGAAAGCACTATATGAAGATGGTATGACTACACACGGGTTGTTTGCCTAAGTGTCTAGTGTGAGAGGCATTACAAGACTGCCTCAGAGGATCAAAACAAAGAAGTTAAGTAAGAAATGGATGAGATTCTTTTCTCTGATCATTGTTGCATCTGGGACCACCTCAGTGCCTGTTTCAGTTGGGTGTTCCCTCTTTTTACTGTAAATCGCATTTTATACCTATTTGTGAGTCACGTACTTTTTAGTTACTTGTTGTGCATTGTGTGTAAAGTAGGGACTGAAATAAACATTTACACCTGGTAAAAACAAAAAAGAGAGATGGATGAGATTTTTGAAATAAAGCACCAGACCTTGTTTTTAATAATGTGTTTTTTGGTAGTAGATATCTTACCTTCTAGCTTTTTACTTTTTGTGTGTCAAATACATCTCAGAAATCTACTTGAATGCTCAGTTTTCAGCTTGATATATACATGGTATTTATGAAAAATCTGAAGATTACTCATTGGTCCCCTTCTAATAATAAATATAAAAGTAGAAATCTTATTGAAACATTGGCACTTAGAAATCCAGAGACCTTACACACAAAAGGAAAGCCAAATATTTGTGGTAGTTAGTCACCATTATAAATAGATTCATAACAGCAAATCAAATGTAACATTAAATCATTCTGAAATGAAAGTAAGCATTCTGTAAAAATATGAGAGAAGTACACAGAACAGAAATTTAGTTAATTTTACGTGGATATTTGAAGTAGGTGTTCTTTGAATTTAATGTTTCTACTTAATATTAAAGTTGAAATTTTAGTTCACAGTGAAAACAACTACTCTGTAGGATTCTACAGTTCTTTCCATTTTTCACAAAGTAGCCAGTCTGTCATTATTCCCTAAGCTCCAAATTGAGGGGAAGTATGTATTTAATACCTCATAAAATAGGTAAAATTCTTCATTCTAATATTTTAACCTAGGGATAACTGAAAACATAAAACTGATCCATTGCAAAAGACTTCTTATCTAACTTTACTAAAAAGGAATACTCAAAATAATAGTAACACCAAAACCAGCAAAAAATAAACACATGTGCACATTAAAGTGGCCCTTATGCTAACACAAAAGCTTGTTTTTCAAGGTACTTTTTTAATTGTTCTTTTTCTTTAAGGAATTTCCTAAAAGTCAGTTGCCTTCGACAGTAGAGTGTTTCTCTCCCACTCTGGGTACCTCTCATGGCCAGCTGGAGAATTTGACTAAAGTCCTAGGAAAACCGATGGCTTTATGTTTCTTATTCTGAAAGCTTACTGAAGATGGTTACCATAAAAACACGTACACATCTCAATAGAAACATAATGGCCACATCTATAAACACCGGAGTACTGAAGAAAGACTAAGGAACTGTATACAGAGTGGCAGCAATTTTTACAAATTATAAGGTGACCACACACTAAAAAATTTACATTTCAAGGGAGAAATAGCAGATACCAACAGTGATTATTCTAAAGTAAAAGATGAACACAGAATAAATGTTATAGTAAAAAGAACACTCTAAAGGTCATTAAAAGGTGCTTTAAAAACTGATGTAAGCATAAATACCATAAAAAAGGAATTCACCTCCTTTTCTATTTCTTTCTCATATATCAGCCCCACACCTGTTTCCAGTGTTCAGAAAGCCAATGCTCCAACGTTTCCCAAATCTTCAAGCTAAAACTCTCAAGAGGTGTTGATCTTTTTCCTTAATAAGAATGTGGTAAAATCAGATTGTTTGGCTTCTATTTGAATTCTGCATTTCAACTTTCTCTGTTCATTGTGGAAAGGAGAGACCCATGTCACTGCAGTCTGCCCAGTGGCATGCATATTGGACCCTATTTTTTCAATGAACCATAAAATAGCACTGGGTAGTATGTCATTGGTTCTTCCCATTTCCAATAAATACAAGCACTAACGTGTAGCATGTCATTGCATTTCACTGCTTACATGCCTTCCTCTTTTGCTAGACTGTGCGATAGTTAAAGACAGAGAATATATTTTCATTGCTCTCTAAGTCTGTTTCATCTAGCATAACACATGGCACATCATAGGTGTTCAATATTTATTCCATCAAAAGTAATCTAGACATTCTTGCAACGGAACATATCTACTATGTTTTAAATTCAAGTATTCTCTTTTGAGTTTTATTTCGGATTTGCCTTTTATTTTAAAGGCAGGCAAAAAGAGCAATCCAAACTCATTTCTCTGTGTTAAGCTAACATGGACATTTAAAAAAAAATAATACGACACTATGATTTTCACTAAACTAGGAAAGGTTATTTTGGAGCACTGGGACTTTAGATATTTGAAGTAGTAATTACTTCCTCCATAAATGTTACCTTTAGAGTCAAATACTGCTTTCCTGTTGCAGTTCAACTTTTTTACTTAAAGGAAAATGTCTTTTATTCACAATTTACCATAGTATACTTCTATATGTGGTGATTCTTCTTTTCATTTGTTTTTGTAGCATTGCAAAGTCCACTAAACATCATAATAATGACAGTAGCTTACACTTTTTCAGTTTTTTTTTCTGTGCCAAGGATTTTACCAAGCACTTGACATACCCACACAAAACTTATCATATGTGTGAAATTATATACCTATCTCTACCCTTTAATCTATCCATCTATCTGTTTATGTACTATCTATCCATCCATCCATTCATCCATTAATTTTCCCATTGGTAAGCCTTGTAGTCCGGAGAAGGCAATGGCACCCCACTCCAGTACTCTTGCCTGGAAAATCCCATGGACGGAGGAGCCTGGTAGGCTGCAGTTCATGGGGTAGCTAAGAGTCGGATACGACTGAGCGACTTCACTTTCACTTTTCACTTTCATGCATTGGAGAAGGAAATAGTAACCCACTCCAGTATTCTTGCCTGGAGAATCCCCAGGACAGGGGAGCCTGGTGGGCTTCCGTCTTTGGGGTCGCACAGAGTCGGACACAACTGAAGTGACATAGCAGCAGCAGCAGCAAGCCTTGTAGTCAAAATAATAATACAGGGAAAATCATGTGAAGGTTTTCATTCTTATTTCTTTAAAGTTCTGAGTATCCAGCAACAAAATTTAATACCATATTTTGCATAATTTTAGAACAACGACCCATTTTAGGAAAGTACCTGTATAATCATCTATAAAACAAAAAAAATAACATTTGTTGGGTTATAGTTAAACATTTCAAGTCACTACAACTAAGAATCCAAGAGTATTTCTTCTAAATTGAATAGATGAGATATCAACTCTTACATGATGATCATCAACACTTCATGCTGAAACTGTTATCCTATATAACTTACCATAGACTTGGGTTTGGTTCCAGAATTGGCCACTGGGGTGGAGGACTGTGGGTCAGTGGACTCAGTGTTAGAAGACAAATTTACTTGTGTCTGATTTATCGAAGTGGTATCTGTTCCACTCTCAGGTCCTGATTCCAGATCCTATTAAAAAATTAATTGATATGGAAGATATATCCACACTCTCTACATGCCTTTCTCCCTGCCTCCCACACATTTTCACCTCCTCCTCCTCCCAACACACACAGACACACCACATAGTTATGACAACCAACACTGGCCTGTCACACATAACCATGCACTATTTTGTATTAATGATCGTACTCTTTAGAGGGTCTCACTTTAGAATGCAAATACTGAAAAGAGGTAATACACTCCTTTAGTAACTTAACAGCCAACTGTGCATTGGAAAGGGCAGTAGTGGTAGCTAGCTGCTGCTGCTGCTAAATCGCTTCAGTCGTGTCTGACTCTGTGCGACCCCATAGACGGCGGCCCACCAGGCTCCCCCGTCCCTGGGATTCTCCAGGCAAAAACACTGGAGTGGGTTGCCATTTCCTTCTCCAATGAATGAAAGGGAAAAGTGAAAGTGAAGTCGCTTTGTCGTGTCCGACTCTTCACAACCCCATGGTCTGCAGCCTACCAGGCTCCTCCGTCCATGGGATTTTCCAGGCAAGAGTACTGGAGTGGGGTGCCATTGCCTTCTCCAGGTAGCTAGCTAGGACACTGCAATAAGTCGGTAGATATTAATATAAGCCCACAGACAACCCTGGCTCATTGTGTGACCCTGAGTAACTCACTTCACATTTCTCATGCAATGGAGTTATGGGTGTCAAATGAAAAGATAGTTTTCATTTCTTCTCACCTCACTCTCTTCTATGTTCCCATTAAATCTCCATGGTGACACCTACCATCATGGCCTGGAATCATTTAGCTCAAGGGTATGTCTATCTAATGAACATTTTTCATTTTAAATGAAAGCTATTTAAGGGCAGAATTACACTTTGTCATATGTAATTCAATTCCCTCATTTGAAAATGAGTATAATAATTGCAGGCACTCATAGAGGCTTATGAAGATTAAGCCAGATAATGCAAATTTTATGCAACAAGCACATATTCAATTTCATTAAATGCTAGGCATTACTGTAAATAATGTTATTATTAATATCATTATGTTTTCTGAGCAACTAGTGCACAATATGTGGATAAGACATGCTGGTTCAATGAACGCAGTTACTCAGTAATCGCTCCAAAGGTTGCGCCTTTAATTTACTAAATGCTATCTGCATGTTATACAGTGGCCTGAGAACACAAGGAAAGGCAAGGATGAGGAGAATGCAAAGGATGGTGGGTGGGCGGGAAGTGAAGGCATACATCACTTTATAATTTTATCCCGAGAAAATTATGATTTAAATACCTTTGTGTCTACTCTTGCTACACCTCAGCTGTACCATGGCCCACATGCTTACATATCATCTGCCCTGTACCCCGACTCTCTGGTCTCATGTTCCACCATTCTCTTGTTTCTGTTTGCTTCTGTTATACTTGCTGTTTGTCAGTCCTTCTAGCACACCAAGGTGGTTCCTATAGCAACTATGCCCTTTCTAATCCCTTGCCCAAGTATTTCCCTTTGCCGGCCCTTGTCACTCAGCTCTCATTTTGAATATCACTTCTTCAGAGAAGCATCCTTTGACATTCCAGGCTCAAATAGTTTCTCCCCTTCAACCTCCATAGCATATTATTCTCTGTTTTACAATCTTATCACCTTGTTTATTTACCTTTTATCAATTTTATCCATTGACCATCTTTACCTATGTATGTATCATCTACCCACCTTTCATTCATTTCTATATCTAATCCTTTTATGTCTCCCTTTATTGGGAATCTATGTATCACCAGAGTAGGGGTTTCACCTGTCTTGTTCACTGATACATTCACCAGGCTTATAGTAGTACCTGGCACTTAGAATATGCTCATAAATATTGTTTTATGAAAGAATAACTAGACTGACAAACATTAATATTTAACCAAGAGCTTCCCTTGTGGCTCAGCTGGTAAAGAATCTGCCTGCAATGTGGGAGACCTGGGTTCAATCCCTGGGTTGGGAAGATCCCCTGGAGAAGGGAAGGCTACCCATTCCAGTATCCTGGCCTAAAGAATTCCATGGACTGTATAGTCCATGGGTTCGCAAAGAGTCAGACACAACTGAGCAATTTGCACTTTCAAGGAGGCACAGCATCTCTACATTAGAAACTATAAGACATTGATGAAAGAAACTGAAGAAGACACAAATGACTGGAAAGCCATCTCATGCTCCTGAATTGGAAAAAATAAAACTGTGAAAAATACCATGCTACCCAAAGTGATGTATAGATTCAGTGCAATCCCTGTCAGAATGCCAATGACATTTTTCATAGAAAAGGAAAAAATAAAGCCTACAATTTGGATGGAACCACAAAACACTGTGGATAGCCAAAGCAATCTTCAAAAATAATAACAAAGTTGGAGGCATCACATTCTCCTATTTCAAATTTTAGTACTATAGTAATCAAAACAGTATGGTACTGGCAGGGAAACAGACACAGAGATCAGTGGAAGAGCACAGAGAGCCTAGAAATAAAAGCAGGCACGTACAGTCAACTGACATTCGGCAGTGCGGTGAAGAATACTCAATGGCGAAAGCAGTCTTTTCAATAAGTGATGTCGGGAAAATCAGATATCCACATGCAAATAAATTAAATCGGACCCCTTCACAAAATTTAACTTCAAGTGAATTAAAGATGTAAATGTAAGATCTGAAACTGTAAAACTCCTATAAGAAAGCATAGAGAAAATGCTTCTTGACATTGGTCTTGGCAACAATTTTCTTGGGTATGACACCAAAAGCACAAGCAATAGAAGCAAAAGTAAACAGATGGGACTGTATCTAACTATAGGGCTTCTGTACAGCAAAGGAAACAACAGAGGGAAGATGTAGCCTATAGGACTAGGAGGAAATATCTCAAACCTAATACTGGATAAGGGGTTAACATACAAAATATATAAGGAACTTATACAACTTACTAGCAAAAAACAAATCTGACTGAAAAATGAGCAGAGTGCCTGAGTAGACATTTTTCCAAAGACATACAAATAGGCAACAGGTACACGAAATGATGCTCAACGTCACTAATTATCAGGGAAATGCAAATTAAAACCACGGTGAGATATTACCTCACACCTGTCAGAATGGGTATCATAAAAAAGACAAGAGATAATGAGCGTTGATGAGAACGTGGAAAAAAAGGGAATTCTAGTACACTGTTGGTGGGAATATAATGAATATAGTTACTATGGAAAACAGTATGGAGGTTCCTCAAAAAGTTAAAAATAGAACTACATATAATCCAGCAATTCCATGTTTGGGTATACATCCAAAGGAAATGAAATCACTGTCTTGAAGACACATCTGCATCCTTCTGTTGTTATATTATTCACAAAAGCCAAGACATGGAAACAACCAAAGTGTCTATTGATGGATAAATGGATACAGAACATGTGAGATATACATATACAAATACACACACATACACACACACAATGGAATATTGTTTATCTACAGAAAAGAAGGAAATTCTGCCTCTTCTGACAACATTGCTGCTGCTGCTGCTAAGTCGCTTCAGTCGTGTCCGACTCTGTGCGACCCCATAGACGGGAGCCCACCAGGCTCCCCCAACCCTGGGATTCTCCAGGCAAGAACACTGGAGTGGGTTGCCATTTCCTTCTCCAATGCATGAAAGTGAAAATTGAAAGTGAAGTCGCTCAGTCATGTCCGACTCTTAGTGACCCCATGGACTGTAGCCTACCAGGCTCCTCCGTCCATGGGATTTTCCAGGCAGGAGTACTGGAGTGGGGTGCCACTGCCTTCTCCTCTGACAACATGGAAGGACCTAAAAAGCATTACGTGAAATGAAATAAGAGACACAAATACTGTATAAATCTCACTTATATGTGAAATCTAAAATAGGGCAAAAGAAAAACAAGGTAGAGGGGTGGTTGCCAGGGGCGGGGAGATGGGGAAAATGCGGACATGCTGGTCAGAGGGTACAAGTTTCCAGTTATAAAATGTTTAAGTTCTGGGGATCTAATCTTCACTTTCGTGACAGTATTAACATCACTCTATTATATACTTGAAAGTTTCTAAGAGATTAGATATTAAGTGTTCTCACCACATACATACACACAGGCACACAATTGTAATTACACTAGTTGATGGATGTGTTAACTAACCTTATTTGGTTATTATTTTGCAATTAAAAACTGTAACAAATCATTACATCATACACCTTAAATGTTGTTATACGTCAACTATATCTCAATAAAGCTCCAAATAGAAATTTAAAAAGTGGAAAACAAAGAAGGTGTATAAAATACATACAAAAGAATAATAAATGTGAAACAGAATACAACAGTCTTTAAGTATGTGTGTGTGTATATAACCCTAACCAAATTTCTCATTCCTGAGTGATTTCAGATTAAGGGCTACATATTCTTTTTTTTTTGCATGGAAAAGACATTTTACATTTTACCATAAGAGAAAAATAATGTATTAAAATTTCATATTGAATCAACATTAAATGGATAATCATAAGTAATTTATAAATATCAAATGCATAATCTTAAGTAGCAGGTAGTTTTTAAGCCATTTCTATTTGACATTTATGTTTATCAAAAACCATTTGCATTACTTTTCCTTCCTGTTTATGAATTAATTAGGTAAATAAGAGGGTAACCTTGCACCTTTCTAACAATATAATAATTCTCAGGTAAAATAATAAATATTTTAAAAATCTATCACTCATTGTGCTTTTACCATTTATAGATAATACTGTACTGTTCCATGTTCACAAACTCTTTGGAAGATATTATTATCACCTGATGGATGATGAAGCCAAAGCTTAAAGCAAGTAACCTGACTAAATTCACAGTCTGTGGCGGACTGACATTAAAACTCAGATCTGTCCGACCCTCACTTGTCCAGCTCTATCAAGGCAGCCTTCATAAATGTTAGCTCTACCCTTATGAACCTATTTGCAGGGCAGGAAGAAAGACACAGACACGGAGCAGATGTGCGGACATGGTGGGGAGGTGGGTGGGATGAACTGGGAGACTGGGGTTGACATATATACACTACCATTCATAAGTGAGAGAGCCGGGGGAAGCTGCCGTGTAGCATAGGACCTCAGCTTGGTGCTTTGTGGTCACCTAAATGAGGAGGGCTGGGATGGCGTTTGGGAGGGAGGTCCAAGAGGGAGATATACAAGTGTACATATAGCTGATTCACTTTGTTGTACAGCAGAAACTATACTCCAATAAAAATACCCTTATTTTATTTTTAAAGCCATTCTTTAAGACCCCAGCTCATATTATTTTTTACCACTCCCTTTATTATAGAGAATCTGCCTGCAGTGTGGAAGACCTGGGTTTGATCCCTGGGTTGGGAAGATCTCCTAGAGGAGGGTATGGCAACCCACTCCAGGATTCTTGCCTGGAGAATCCCCATGGACAGAGGAGCCTGGCAGGCTACAGTCCACAGGGTTGCAAAGAGTCGGACACGACTGAGTGACTAAGCACACAGCACATTATACGTAGAACTCACTCTAATCTTTTCTTATAAATAATTTCAAACTGAGGTCACTGTTTCATTGTATGTCTTCCCCTCCGTCCTAAACTGTAGATTCACAGTGGAGTATGAGGGTGTGTCAGAGGAGGCTTCTCCTCTGAATCTGGGACAGAGCTCCTTGATGGACAGTCAAGATCATAATCATCTGTTACAACCCACTTATTCCATGGCACAATTATCAAATGGAATGGAAATCGCATGTGGAAAAATTTTTGATGATGAGAGAATGTTAAAATTAGCTTTAAACACCAAGGAACAGAAATAAAGAAAAAGGGATGACTTAGAAAAACACAGAGACCAAAAAGAAATTTTGAGGGATTCAGGCTATGTCTTATTCATCTTTTGCCCAGTCTCTGGTGTGAGTGAAGACATGGGAGAAGGAAAATAAATTAACAAATACCAAATATGTAGTCTGTATCAGGTCTTTTGGTGCATTTACATATTTTCTTTCATTAACTCCTCCCAACAAGCCATTAAGTAGGAAACAATCTCTCCTGCTTTTACGTGAACTTGAAGTTGAGAAATTAAATACTTTTCTTATCTTCTCAGACATTCAGTTGCAGAGCTGGCATGTGAACCCAAGCCTGCAGACTCTAAAGTTTATGTTTCTATTGTATTATTGGGCTTTTTTCAATTATCTGCTCAACTAAAAACTCAGAAACACATTTTTATTTACAGAATCAACCACTGCTCAGCGAGGATGGTGATGGTCCATGAGACAGTGCATGTGATATAAAATCCAGTTTACACTTGAAATGGAGGGAGAAGAAACAGATGTAGGCAAATCCTAATCATCGCCCACCTTAGCTCTTGTTTTGTATTGTCTTTACCTTTCAATGAAGAACCACATGTAGCAGGTAAGGGCTGTTCTGCTCTCTGAGCTGGAGACAATAATGTGGAGTTTTATTTAGCAGAAATCTGTGCTGTGCTTTTTTCCCCCTAAATACCTAGTACTGAGGAAAGGTTAATATAGAAGGAAAAGAAGAACCATTAAAGAGATAGGGAGAGATTAGCAATTCATAATAGAAAACTTTAAAAGAGAAAATGTATCCCACATGTACATTAATGGCAAAAAAGTACTGAGAAGCCTCTCCTATTGAAAACAGAGCTTTACATTTATTGAAAATGAAAATGAGCACAAAGTGAAATGGTGAAAATGAGCATGAAGCTTCTCTACACCTTTCACCTGTAAACAAGGGTAAAACACCCTTCTTGTTGGTCTTCAGGAGGCCACTTTGGTTGTGTTTCCTTCACGTGGATGCCTGTCCTACTGAAGTATGTGTGAGACACTATGGTACCAGGAGAGGAGTAAGTGATTCTGTCTGGGAAGACATACGGAGATTTAGGGAAGACTTCACTGTAAAGAAAACAACTGAGATGAATCCTGAAGGATAAGGAAAAATTATCCAGAAGGTTATAAACAAGAAGAAAAATGTCATTTCTACTGGCTTTCTAAGTCTAGACTGAAGTATTTAATGTCACATATTTTTCATTTTTAAATTAAAATTGTTTTTTACTCAAGGTATCAGATTCCCATAATAGTCAGCTATGAAAAGAAGTATGGGATAGTGGTTGAATGACGTGGCTCTTGTACATACAATTACTAACTTTTCTATTCTTTTTACTCTGAACAATGTTATAAGGAAGGAATGTGTTAGCATACGTAATGCACACTATATAATGCATTCATATATCCTAAGGTTAGCTACTAACTTAACTTGCTTATTTTCTGTGAAATATTCTGTACCACAGTCAGAATAAGTCTTGAATAACTTAATAATCAAGAGTAGAACTATACAAAATAATTTGATACAGAATAGTTCTATTTTGGTAGGTTCTCAAAAGGGGTCCATGGCTTAATTATAAGTAAATTCTACCATCACGTTTGCTAGATATACAAAAACTAAGCTATTTAATATGAACATAATATTAAATATGTGAAGTGTATAGACATTTTGGCATCTGTGTCTTCTAAATTTTATCTTGGGTGTTAGACTCTCAAAAGAGAGTCTATCTTATATGAAATTAATGCACAGTACAATATAGTTTTCATCTCTGTCCTATTCATTATGTTTCACTGAGTGAATTTTAGAGTGTTCTCAAGTTGATTTCAGGTAAATTCTTTCTTGTAATCTGCTGAGTTAGTTCAATCAGCATTCATTCCTCCATCCATCCATGTGCCTACCCATCCACCCATCTACTTGCCCACTCATCCACCCACTCATCCATCCATCCAATCATTCATCCATTCATCCACAGATATTTATTAACCATATTCTATATCCAGTGTAAACTTGTGGGATACTGGAAATAAAATACCAAACAAGATAAACAGAGCATCGCTAATGGTGTTTACAGCATATCAGAGAAGACTGACAATGAGGGAAACAACAGCAATGAAGAGAATTTGATCACTAGGAAACAAAGTAACTTCCCAAAGTGACCCTCTTTCCTGTCTAATAATAACCATTTTCTTTTGAATCACACACATCTCTTATGGACTCTGTGTGAAACCTAGAATGATTTGAGTGATCTTTATGGAACACTAAGGGTCGCAAGGGGGTAGATTGGGCCATCCAAGATGTTTCATTCTCAAGAGGGCCTCTGTAGGTGCAGGGACACATTCACACGTGGGAAGCGGGAGGTGGGAAGCTCACAGGGACTTGCCGCCGCAGGCTGGTTGGTGTGCTGGACGGAGAGGAGCTGGAGCTGAGGGCATTCTCAATGTCCTGATCGAGCTGGTCCAGTTTCATGATCAGCAGCACCATCGAGTCTAGTCGTGCCCTATCCCGATCTTCTCTTATTTCCTGAGGAACAGAACATGCCGTTACTGAATCTGAAAGGCCATTTCTTGGAAAGAATAAAAAGTTCCCTGTTCTTCAATGGGACACAAAGGGCACAGTAATACGCAATCTTGTATTTAAGGGGCAGGAACGTTCTATTCTGTACCATCAGCGGACTCTTCACTGGGAAGATACCGCCCTCCTGCCAAGAAGGCATTTTTACAGGAATATTAAATACATATTTTCTAGAGCAAGGCACAATGAAAAAGAGGCTTAACATCAATGATACTGATACATTTATTATTTTCAGATTAATTATTCTTGGGAAAAGTTGTATATTTTCTTTTGTCAAATCAGTTATACACACAAATCATTTATAACATACTAATAATTGTTTTCAGGTTAGACATTTAAGGATGTACACAAGATAATATTTTTGGATGACTATTTCTGAGTATAGTAAAAAAAACAGGGAAAGAATCAAACAAGGCAGAAATTTTTCTTTGTTTTGTTTTTTGCATGAGGCCACTTACTTACTGCTTTTTCAAGCTATGTTATTGCCAATATTCATTTTCTTTTTTTAATTTTATTTTTCTTTTTAATATAAATTTATTTAATTGGAGGCTAATTGCTTTACAATATTATAGTGCTTAATAAGCCAATATCACTTTCAACCTTCTTTCACACACTTTTGGAAAAAAAAATCCTCTACAATCACATGAATTGTGGTTACTTCTTTGAATTCTCTATAACATAAACATATTATTTATGGAAATACTTTTTCTTATAAAAATAGTTAAGTTTCTCACTGACCATACAGAGTTATTTGCACATGACTGTTTACTATTCTTGTGTGTTCAAGTCATTAGTATTAGGAAACTTTAAAATGTTCTGTAAAGTGCAAAGTATCAGGGTTGGGCAGAACAAGGGTTGCTGCTGCTGCTACTAAGTCACTTCAGTCGTGTCCGACTCTGTGCGACCCCATAGACGGCAGCCCACCAGGCTCCCCCGTCCCTGGGATTCTCCAGGCAAGAACACTGGAGTGGGTTGCCATTTCCTTCTCCAATGCATGAAAGTGAAAAGTGAAAGTGAAGTCGCTCAGTCGTGTGCGACTCTTAGCGACCCCATGGACTGCAGCCTACCAGGCTCCTCCATCCATGGGATTTTCCAGGCAAGAGTACTGGAGTGGGATGCCATTGCCTTCTCCGAGAACAAGGGTTAATGAAATAAAAACAAAACAAAACATGAAAGCACTGTAAGTTTCCTTAGAAGCAAGATCTACTGAGAGGTGTCATGGACTCAGGACCAGCCCTTTTCAGGTAAATCGTCATTTGTGACTCATGTTGCCATGTTCTCATCTGTCTAAGATATTTACCTGGGTGAAATCAGCTTTGAAAGGGCCATCAGCAGTGACCTCAAAGGCAAACTCTACTGTGATGAAAGCCGGAAGAGTGGGTACAAGGGAGTGGTTGGGAGGTTTTGCTAAGGGGATGGATGAGTAGTGGCGTGAATGAGGTGACTGCTTGAATCAGATCTTTGATTTTGTTTTTGGACTTTTTCTTTTAATCACCCTTAATTCCCTAATCACCATTAGGGCAGACCCCAAAGAACAAGGACTAGGGTAATTGCATGGAGTCATCTAATGCCATAGGGGTCTCTGTACTTCAAACAGGTAAAGTAGACTGTTAATATTAACAAAAACTATTTTTCACAAGTCAAATAATTGGTTTATTAGATGAAGTTGGTCAAAAAATCATTAGTTCAGCTACCATTAAGAAATTATTTGGGTAAGCTGAACCTGTGCTTGGTTGAAAGTTTAATGTCAAACTGAAAGACTGAGTCCTACTTCCATAAAGTCATTAATTTTGAGAATACATTAAGAATTTTTCTGAGTTATGTTAATTCCCTCAGAGTACTATAGTGTAATTATTTCTTCCGTTTCCTGCCATCATCTGTGTTGTCTAAAACATTTAATAAGGCTCTGACAGAGAATTACAGAACTTTTGTGATCATAAAGTTTCATTGTGCTTAAGAAGGGCCAGGATATTTGCAAACAGACCTGAACGTTACACTATATCATATTCCTCAATGCTACAGAACTTTGTTATATATTTTTAAAATGTTATTTATAGTAAAATCCTGCTTATACTTTAAAATAGAGTCCCAGAAATATTAAAAAAAATTAATTCTCTTCTAAATAATACAGAAAATGGAAGAAACTGCCTGAATAGAAGATTCTTTGCTTATATAATTTCCTTCTCATTTAAACCAAACTTGTGTTTGGCAAGGTAACGTTCTTTGCATATCTCTATGTTCACGTACGCTTTTGTGTGATTGTCTTTCATTCACCAGTCATAACATCCTCAAGCATAAAGATGAGGTTTTACCACCAGGCAGACACAGAGTCAAGTTTTACACTGTATATGCAACACTTTACAGGAATAAAAATATTAATGAAATCAATAGGAGCCAGTGAAATAACATTTCCCGGAGTGTTAGAAAATATGTCTTGATATTTTTCCAGCTACTCAGTTAACGTCGGATAAAACAGTATACCCTGAAGCTATCCTACCTATCAACAGTAGACTTAGAAACAATTTGTATTAACTGGATGCTGAGATTGTGCTTTAAAAACTTTTTCAAGGCTATGGGCTGAGCATCGAATTATTTTAAATGACCTGCCAAAAGAATAAAATCAAGCAGCCTTGGTCTAAGATATTTGTTTAGAGAAATAAACTTATTGCATTTCCCTTTCATTCATGGAGGCTTCCTTGTTTATCACCTATTACAACGTTCAGCCTGAAACGTAAGGTACACAGACTAGCATCAAAGATTACACATTAAACATCACAAAATAGAGTTGGCTACAAATCAGATGCTTTGGATACATCTTCTGTCCTTGTTGTTAAAGCTCAAGTATGAATATTTTGCAAAGTTCTAACTTTTCATATGTCCATGGCTAAACTCCAGCAAATAGCTCATGTCTGAAAACAAAGCTGTGTGTTTGCAGATTCTGGCAAGGTTGAACTCTACAGCAGAGCTTTCATTTCATGCTGTCACTACAGGCCAGGGGAAGAGGAACTTCTTAATGAGCGAGGCGGCCTTAGTTCTATGCATTTCAGTAACTTAATCCCCTTAAATCAAAGCCAAGATGTGAAATTTTCTCCCCTCCCATGTTCCCTGCAGTCACAACTGCTCTGTGAAAGGGAACAAAACGTTCATCAGTGAATAAGAGATAGAAAATCTCTGCTGTCTTCAGTATTATAGTCAACATGAGAAGACATAAGGAAAGGAAAAAAATGCATATACATATTTTCTGATAGGAACAAGGGTAAGAAGAAAATAGATAGGGTAATGAGGTATACAGTAACTGCAGGGGAAGTGTCCCATCTGGTGGAGTGTGGTCAGAGAAGAGCTTTCTGCCGAAGTAAGAGTAAACCATGATAGGGATGAAAAAAAAAAAAAAAATGAGGTAGAGGAGAGAAAGAGACAAAGATAGAAACGGAGAGAGAGAAAGAGAGAAATAAGGAAGGAAGGGGGGGTGCGAGCCGGGGAGGGAAGGGAGGAGGAGGAGAAGAGAGGGTAGTAGAAGCCGGAAATCAGTGTCCCATGCAGGGTGAAGAGTGGTATGAGAACGCTGGGGTGAGAACAAGTGTGGTGAATAAGAAGAAGTGAGAAAAGGTTAGGGAAGCCAGGGGAGGGAAAGCGAGTGGGAGAGTGAGTGGGTGCTAGGGCAAAATGAGGCTGACCATAAACAGGAGCCAAGCTGTATTCCATTATGAAGGTCACTATAAGGAGGTCAATTTTATTCTTCGTGTAGTGGGGCCACGGGCAGGATATCAGCAAATGAGTGATTCAGTGATTTTCAACCTTTCAGAGTTCTTGCCACGTTTGACAACCAAACATTTTTGGAACCTCATCACATTGTATGTCCAGCAATGCCACACAATGAATACAGGTGCAACAGTTTAGTTTATCCTAAGATGATTCTTCCAGTTCTAGCCATAGTCCTTTCTTCTGCTGAGGTCCCATGTTACCGTGATCAAGAGGAAATAATAGAAATTTTTATAATCAAGTCCTATTTATATAATCAAGTCCTATATTTTGAGATCAAAGTGAAAAAGAAGTAACTGTTTAGGGATCCTATTTCTTGGAAGTAGGGAGTGAGTGGGCAGTGATACGTCAGGAAATCTTTAGCAACTGGATCTCCAAATAAATAGAAAGCCCTAATTTGTAGTGTGTGCCGACTTTTCTGTGTAAATACATCCACAGCCAATTTCAAGCTCCCAGATAGACATTACTGAGTGCAGTTTTGGGAGAGATGCACACAGTTGGCTCTTATGGTCTGTGGCGAGGTAATGCACAGCAGCTCCAACACACACATGAGGAGCGGGGACCAGTAGGATAGAGAATCATTCTTAGAATCTGACTTGAATGGAAATATTGACAATTAAACCAACAGCTGTAATGAAGGTGTAGTCAACATAATCATATATTGGAATAATGCATTTTATTTAGTTGATGCATTTACTCTCCCTGATATTTGCTTCCATTGCCCAGGTAGAGTTCAGTATATATTGTAGGTTTAAATTTAATGACCTTCTGGAAGGGTCTCTTTTTTTTCTGGTAGTGGCTCCTTTATCTACCTTCTTGGTATCATCCCTTATCTATGTTTGCAAAATTCCCTAAATGTATTATCACGAGCATATCTATTTGTATTTTTACTTAAGTAAGTCAAAATTCATTTCTTTAGGTTATTCATTACACCATTTGGATACTTCATTCAACACCTGAGACTTTTGAAACCTACAGGTCCAGGACAGTGGTATTGGTACCAATGTCCTAACTTTGCAGATGAAAAGTGATTCCAGCGAGTTTTAGGTCCAGGTCACATTTCTGTTGGTAAACTGACAGGCCCAGAGCTGGCTCTCCCTGTGCCTTGCCCTAGTCTCTTTCCACTTGGCCTTCTTTCCATGATTAGTTTAGTAATCATTTCCACATCATGCATACTCTCTTCCAACTCCCACACCCTGGTTTATATTCTTTCTAACATATAGAAACTATGTTTTGGAAGAACGCCAATGACCACAACTTATTACAAGATATCTTTGAAGCATCTGGCTCAATTCTTTATGCTTTTATTTAACAATCATTCAAGATATGTTTATTGACCATCTACTGCATGCACTGCGTTTCCTAGGAAGCTACTGCTTTCGTATTTTTACAGCATAAGTTTTAGAAATGCTGTTGCTGTTGTTCAGTTGCTAAGTCGTGTCTGACTCTTTGCAACCCCGTGGACTGCAGCATGCCAGACCTCCCTGTCCCTAACTATCTCCCTGAGTTTGCCCAAGGTCATGTTCATTGAGTTGGTGATGCCATCCAACCATCTCAACCTCTGGCATTTAGAAATGTTATGGAGACAGATTCTGCCTTTCTCTACCTTCCCAGTTTCTCCCTCCAGAACTAAACAGCCTAAGTAAAGCCTGTTCCACAAAACAGCCTTTCAAATATTTGAAAAACTATATTGCACCCATTTTCTTTTTCATGGTAAATCATTCTCAGTTCCTTTAATTATTTCTGTTATATTGTTTATATATATATATATGAAAACATAATTATAATGTTTTCAAATCCTTATTAGTTCTGTTTACTCTTCTCTGGATATGAGATAGTTCTATCAGTGACCCAACTAATGGCTGGTACCAAGGATTACATATATTACTTTACATGTTTTCTGACCATGAAGACAGAGAAGGCAAGTATTTCTCCATGTTCCGTATACCCTCTTTAACACAGCCTAAGAATTAAGTGCCTGTTGAGAACATGAACAGGCTATTCTTAATGGGATAGTCTCAATCTGCTTTTTTAATGAGAAGGATTTTTTTGGCTGTGCACTGACCTTGAGTCAACCATGTGATATATGTCTCTTTCTCCCAGTATGTGCCTGTGTCCTGCTAAGAACAGAAACATCCTGTTGTCTTGAGACTATAACCAGCTGTTGTCAAGGTATAGATAATGTACGTAGCTGCTGTGGAACAAATTTCCAGTTGTTTCTTTTTCAAACACAAGTCAGTGTATACTTAGGCAAATTACAAGAAAATCCTCCTTTCAATTTGATTTGTTGTCAAAACCTAAGATGGCCAAGCCACGCGGTGTTAATTGGGCAATTGGAAAGAGCTCCTTCTTTACTCCCTTGAGCTTCTTAGACCCTGGGCAGTGAAGTCACTTCGATCACAATGGTATCGGGGGAGATAAACAGAGATTTTAGGAGATCATTCTCTCCAGGGTCATAAACTGGAATCCACTGAATGGGAGCTTCTATGACCCCTCTTTCCTTCCCTCTGAGGAAGATAATTCTGACCCTCTCTCTTTCTCCAAAGGCTTTTTATTGAACAGCATAGAACACAGCACACACACAGGGAGTGGGGATGATGTGTAAGTTATTGGACATTTCACAGACTGGGAAAACATGAGCTCCAGAGCAAAGGGCGCCTCCCTTAGAGCTGCACAGGCTCCGTTTTCCTTATGCCAAGCATTTGGAAGGGAACCAAAAAATTCAGTGAAATACCCGGATGCTTCCAAATAGAAGATATTTGGCTCAGCAAATTCAGCGCTGCCTGAATGTTCTGCTTGTCAATGAGTTGTGGCATCCCATAGACAGGCATAATAAATTAAAGGCTAGGCCAGGAATAGAATTAAGACTTCCTGATTCACAAGCCAAGGTTCTGGCCTCTACACTGTCTTTGATTCCATACACATCTTACTGGCTATTCTGGGCTGCTAATACTCCTTGCTCACCCGTAAAAGAAAGAGACCTTTCAGCGAAAAGCTTGGCTCAACTTCACTCTGAATTATTTGATCTAAAGCCAGCTGGACTAGTATGAAATCTCATATTAGTGTTATAAATTTCATTTGACAATAAATTCCTCATTCTAGACTTTCCTTTCTTAACATAATATCCTGCTTGAAGAATCAGAAAGTGATTAAATCTTTGTTTCTTCAGAAGCAGTGAAGATTTTCATCTGAGTTGACTGGCAGAAGCTAAAAATAACGTAATTATTTTATGCCAGAATTTCTAGGCAAGTTCAATAAGTCAGCCTTAATTTTTATTCAGGTGCATTTTGAGATAAAATTTATGCAGACTGGTAATAAAGGTAAACAGATGCAATAAAAAAAACACAACTACTATCTCCCACTTGCCAGACATATTCTGTTTAAACACAAAATCTTTGTATGTTATCTTTAAGGAATAATAACATGCCAATATCATTTTAATATTAGATGACAGAGAGAGATAAATATTACCCTCATTTAAAGTTGCTGCAAGGAATCTTTTAACTGATATGTACATTGTAGCATTATATTAAGTGTCTGTGTTTAGTTCAGTTCAGTCGCTCAGTTGTGTCCGACTCTTTGCGACCCCATGAACCACAGCACACCAAGCCTCCCTGTCCATCACCAACTGCTGGAGTCTACCCAAACCCATGTCCATTGAGTTGGTGATGCCATCCAACCATCTCATCCTCTGTTGTCCCCTTCTCCTCCTGCCTTCAATCTTTCCCAGCATCAGGGTCTTTTCAAATGAGTCAGCTCTTCACATCAAGTAGCCAAAGTACTGGAGTTTCAGCTTCAACATCAGTCCTTCCAATGAATACCCAGGATTGATCTCCTTTAGGATGGACTAGTTGGATCTCCTTGCAGTCCAAGGGACTTGCAAGAGTCTTCTCCAACATCACAGTTCAAAAGCATCAATTCTTCAGTGCTCAGCTTTCTTTATAGTCCAACTCTCACATCCATACATGAATCCTGGAAAAACCATAGCCTTGATTAGATGGACTTTTGTTGACAAGGTAATGTCTCTGCTTTTTAATATGCTGTCCAGGTTGGTCATAACTTTTCTTCCAAGGAGTAAGCGTCTTTTAATTTCATGGCTGCAGTCACCATCTGTAGTGATTTTGGAGCCCCCAAAATTAAAGTCAGCCACTGTTTCCACTGTTTCTCCATTTGCTCTGAAGTGATGGGACCAGATGCCATGATCTTAGTCTTCTGAATGTTGAGCTTTAAGCCAACTTTTTCACTCTCCTCTTTCATCAAGAGGCTCTTTAGTTCTTTTTCACTTTCTGCCTTAAGGGTGGTATCATCTGCATATCTGAGGTTATTGATATTTCTCCTGGCAATCTTGATTCCAGCTTGTACTTTATCCAGCTCAGCATTTTGCATGATGTACTCTGCATATAAGTTAAATAAGCAGGGTGACAGTATACAGCCTTGACCTACTCCTTTTCCTATTCGGAACCAGTCTGTTGTTCCATGTCCAGTTCTAACTGTTGCTTCCTGACCTGCATACAGGTTTCTCAAGAGGCAGGTCAGGTGGTCTGGTATTTCCATCTCCTTCAGAATTTTCCACAGTTTATTGTGATCCACATAGTCAAAGGCTTTGGCATAGTCAATAAAGCAGAAATAGATGTTTTTCTGGAACTCTCTTGCTTTTTTGATGATCCAGCAGATGTTGGCAATTTGATCTCTGGTTCCTAACTTTTCTAAAACCAGCTTGAACATCTGGAAGTTCATGGTTCATGTATTGCTGAAGCCTGGCTTGGATAATTTGAGCATTACTTTACTAGCATGTGAGATGAGTGCAATTGTGTGGTAGTTCACTCTCTATTAATCTCCCCTCCCATTTAAAAGGGATGTGAAAAAAATTGGTCACATATTTGCTCAATTTTTAAACTTCAGTGAGGCTTCAAATGGAGCATTTCTTAGCCCAGACTTTGTAAATTTTCTACACAGTCTCCTAAATGGTTTCAAAGGACATTTATGCAGCAGGTCCTAAGGAGCACTCACAAGTGGCAAGTGTGAACCAGGAGAGAGGTGTGTGGGCAGCAATTCCTCTCTATCTCAGGGGAATCTGAGGATGACTTCCTCCACTGGCTTTAAAGGCTCATTTTTGGTTGGGATATAATTTCTAGCTAAATAATTTTGTAAGCATTCTGTAATCAGTTTTCACTTTAAGTGCTAAAGCTTTAGATTGACATTCAAGGTCAATTAATGCATGTATTTATTTAGACACAAAATCAGCCTTTATGGATTATTCTGTGTTCTGTGTCATCATGCCTACACAATAACCTGCAAATCCCTGTAGTTTTTTGTTGTTGTTGTTGTTTTGTTTACAATTCTCAGAAGCTCTTTGCTAGCTCAGATATTAAAGGATACAGGACTTATTCTGGCTGGAAAACATCTACTTAATATTAAAATTCCATAAATTATTTCCAAGAGTATTATGATGGTCTTTCCTTAGGTGTAGATAACAAAGAAAGGCATAAATAAAAATTTACTTCTTTTCCAGAAAAATACATGACTTAATTTAGAAGAAAAGTCCTTTATTGACCTCACTTCTGTCTACTTTTCTAATTTTACCTCTCAGCACTTCCTGATCCTGCCCAGTGTTCCTCAAATTCAATCATTCTGAGGACAACTCCATATTTCTTGATATTTTTCTTTAAGTAGACTTAACATTTCACAGTTAAAAATGCATTTCTAACCTAAATGGGAAGGAAATCTAAAAAAGAGGGGATTTATGTATATGTATAACTGCTTCATTTTGCTGTACAGCAGAAGCTAATACAATACTGTATAGCAATTGTACTTCAATAAAAACATTTTTTAAATGCACTTTTAGGATCTGAATAGACATTTTTTTCAAATAAGATGTAGAGATAACAGATACATGAAAAGTTGCTCAACATCACGAGTTATCAAAGAAATGCAAATCAAAAAAGCATCAGATATCTCTTCACAGGTAGTTGTCAGAATGGCTATTATGAAAAAGATAAGAAATAATAAGTGCTGGTGAGGATGTAGAGAAAAGGAAACCTTTGCTCACTGTCGATGGGAATGTCAACTGGTACAGCCACTACAGAAAAATGTACAGAGGTGCCTCAAAAGAATAACGAAATTGATCCAGCCATTCCACCTTTAAGTATTTATCTGAAGAAAACAAAAATACTAACTGGAAAAGATAAATGTATCATTATATTCATGGCAGTGTTATTTAAATAGTTAAGATATGGAGGCAAGTGAAGAGTCCAATGATGGGTGAATGAGTAAAGAAAATCAAGAAAATGAACAATGGAATATTATTCAGCCACAAATAAGAATGAAATCATGCCATTTGTGACAACATGAACGGACCCTGACAGTATTACACTAAGTGAAATAAATCAGACAGAGAAAGAAAACTACTATATGCTCTCATGCAAATGTGGAATCTAAAACAAACAGACAAACAAAAACAAAAACTGAACTCGTAGATACAGAGAACAGATTGGAGCTTACTAGAGGCAGGCTGGTTGGGGATGTGGTGGGAAAAGTGGGTGAAGGGAGTCAAAAAGTACAAACCTTCAGTTATAAAATAAAAGCCATGCAGTGTACTATATAGCACTATACATTAGTAATACTGCATTGTGTATTTGAAAGTTACTAATAGAGTAGACCGCAAAAGTTCTCATTTCAAAAAAACTGTGACTATGTGTAATGCTAAAAGTTAACTAGGCTTCAGTGTAGTGATCATTTTGCAATATATACAAAATTCACATCATTACTATCTACACCTAGTACTAATATGTTATATGTCAATCATATATATCTCAGTGGAAACAATGAACTTTTAATATATAATGTTGCATAAAATAAAAGTGAAAATCTTTTCTTATATTTTTTCTATAAAATGACAAAATTATTAAAATAAAAAATCTTTACACTATCTGATGTAACCACACATAAATCATACTATAATTTAGGAAATACTGTACTAGAAGTACAGAACTTTTGGGTTCTCAAATATGCCATGTTCCTTCTCATTTGCAACTAAGATTACCAGATTTAGCCAACAAAAATTACATTTGAATTTCAGATAAACACAAAATATATATTTTTAGTAAAGTCCCAAATATTCAGTGAGATGGTACTGTATGGGATATACTTATTCTAAACATGTTTTGTTCTTTATTTGAAATTCAAGTGTAATTGGGAATTCTGTATTTTATCTGACAACTCTATTTTTTTGGGGGGGAGTTTTAAGACTTTATTCATTTACTTTTTAAGAGCAGTTTTAGATGCACAGCAAAATTAGAAGGAAGGTACAGATATGTCCCATATACCCTTTACCCTCCCTGTCCCTCCAATGCACACACACACACACACACAGGCATGCACACACAAAGCCTCCCTCACTGTTAACATTCCCCACCAGATGGAACATTTGTTACAACTGATGAACTTATATTGACACATCATACTCAAAGTCCATAGTTTACTTTAGGATTCACGCTTGAATTGTACACTCAATTGTACACTCTGTGGGTCTGAACAAACACACAATGACATGCATCCATCAATATGGCACCTGACAGAGTGTTTTCCCTGTCCTAAAAAATCCTCTGTGCTCTGTCTGCTCATCCCTCCCTCCCTCCCCTCACCTCTGCAATCACTGATCCTTTTACTGTCTCATTAGTTTTGCCTTTTCTAGAATGTTATTTTGTTGGAATTATACAGCATGTAGCCTTATCACATTGGTTTCTTTCGCTTAGTAATATGCATTTAAGATAGCTCATTCCTTTTCAGCGCTGAATAGGATTCCACTATTGAATGTGTACCACAGTTTGTTAATTTATTCATCCTCGGAAGAGGATCTGTTGGCAACTCTATTTTTGACTCAGTAATAATGCTTCTTTGGCTTAAAACACCTCTCCCTTGCCTGAGTATATCAAAGGAAACCCCTTGGTTTCAAATTCAATGTCACTCCAATGGAGAACTTTTTCATAAGGTTGTTTCCTTGAAGGAATGAACGTTAACTGCCTTTCAAGTTTAGTGATACAACTTCAAAGAATGGAAATTGTTTCTCAGTATCTTATTCAGAGTAGTTAAGTATCTGCATATTATTCAGATAATAATCCCAAGTAAATCTAAGAATTGGCACTTTGTTTTCTCTTTAGTAGCAAAATTAAATGTGAAAAATGCATAAGGCTACTCTCATGGTATTTTTAGGATTACACATTTACTTAAATTGTTACTGTTTTGTAGTAAATCTTCCATGAGAGAGTAAATTCAGAGTAAATTTTTTGCCATTGTATATTTTATAACTATCAACATGTTATGTGTGTTTGTGGTTTTTCTGACATTAATGAAGAGCCCTCACATTGAAGAAGTATGGGAACTATTTATCTAGCCCAGTCCTCTCATTTTTTTTCCCATGTGATGATAACCTTAGCAAGTTAAGACTTTCCCAAGGCTACAGACATAGTAAATGGCAGAACTGGAAACTCTGAGTCTCCTGATTCAACTCAGCTTTGCTTCCTATTACCCAGTTAGTAACCACTAACACCTTTAGTCCTTTAAGGCATTTTCTTCAATTCTAAAGGTGACCCAAAAGGCTATATTCCCCATGCAAATTCACGTGAAGTGAGAGATTTGAGTTGAATACATGTAGATTAAAAAGTAGACTTAGTCACGCATTGACTGGCACCATCTTACTGCTATTCATCTAGAAATTTAGAAGATAAACCACCCGCCTTTCTTCTTTTTTCTCCCTTTCCTCCCCTCCTCTCCCTTTTCTTCCCCTTTCCCTTCTTTCTGTCCTGTCTACAATGAACTCTATCAGGAGTTCTTAAATATTAGTGCACATCAACATGATCTGAAGAACTTCCTAAACACAGAGAACTGCTGACTTGTAGGTGTCTGACGGAGATAGAACACTGCATTTTTAATAAGTTCCCAGCTAGTGCTACTGCTGCCAGGAGCCACACAGGAGAACCTCTGAACCTGGAAGGCTACAGTCCATGGAGTTGCATAGAGTCAGACATGACTGAAACTGCTTAGCACACACATGAACACACACACAGTAGAGCAATAGTCAGCAGTGGCTGATTATAAGGATTCTTGTAGAGCTTTGGAAACGTTGACATGCTAAGGCTCCACTGACCAAATTCTGATTCAGTTGGTGTAGCATGGAGCCATGCTAGTGCATTCTGAAAGTTCCGCAGATGTATTCAAAGAATAGTGAGGGTTGAGGAACACTGAAATACTTTACAGAGAGAGCCATTACTATGGCTTCAGACAAAAATGAGAATAAAAATTAGATTCTGACCCAGAGTAATTCCACAAGAAACCCATTAATTCCCTATGGTAATAGATTAATGGCAACTATACACCAAAAATGTCATAAAGGCATTCATAACATTGAAAACCTATTTAAGACCAATTGTTAGTGATTTGATAAAAAGAACAACAACAAAACAAAAAGTGTCTCAAGTAGCAAGTTTTTGAAAGGCAACATTCTTAACTTGACTAAAACTGAGTATCAGATAATTAGAGTAAATATTGAGGATAATGGTGAAACATTAGAAACACTCCTACAATATTAAGAAAAAGTAAAAATGCTCATTATCACAAATCCTATTCAACACTGTACTTGAAGTTCTGGCTGATACAACAAAAACAATAGCAGCAACAACAAATCAGTGAGGATTATATTACAAAGGAAGAAAATTAGTGCCTTTAAAGTCTCAGAGAATCATCTGATAACTTATTAGAACAACAACAACAAAAGGATTTGGTTCAACAAAGTAAAACAGACGCATTCGTGTGCACTGTCTTTAAACATTTAAAAAATGGAATAGAAAAAAATCACAATAACAACAAAGAATCATACAATATCTAGAAGTAACTGAATGAGAAAAATCAAGAACTGTAAAAGAACTGAGAAAACCAAAAATGTCACCAAAAAAAACCTAAAAGAACACTGAACAAATGAGGAGATATGTGGTTCTGAATAGGAAAATTCTAACATGCTTCACATCTTGTGTATATATTACATATACATATTATGTATATCGTCTTTCACCACTAGAATGTAGCAATTGTTGCCTGCTTGGCTCACTGATACAACCCAGGAATCTAGAGCAGTGGTAGACATATTATTGTCACACAATAAAAGTTGACTGACTGAATGAATGAAATGTTGCCCTCCAATTCATTTATAAATCCAAAGTAGTCTAACCCAAAATCCCATGTGATTTTTAATGGAATGTGGAGAGCTGATTACTAAAAAGTAAAAATAAAGATAAGGAAAAATCCCAAAAGAAATAGATAAAAAACATTTTTTGATGAATTTCTTTAAACATATACCAAAAAAGAAAGTGAAAGTCACTCAGTAGCAATTCTGTGCAACCCCAGGCCAGAATACTGCAGTGGGTAGCTGTTCTCTTCTTCAGGGGATCTTACCAACCCAGGGATCAAACCCAGGTCTCCAGCATTGCAGATTCTTTATCAACTGAGCTACAAGGGAAGCCCAAGAAAACTAGAGTGGGTAGCCTATCCCTTCTCCAGGGGATCTTCCCAACCCAGGAACTGAACTGGGGTCTCCTGCATTACAGGCAGATTCTTTACCAACTGAGCTACCAGGGAAGCCCCACCAAAAAAAAAAAAAAAGAGAGACAAAGATAATATAATAAACACTGTGTGCCTCTCAGCTTAAAAGTTGTCATTATTTTGTCAATTTTACTTTATCTTTATTTTTTAAAAAACATATTTCACTTCAGTTCAGTTCAGTCGCTCAGTTGCGTCCGACTCTTTGCGACCCCATGAATTGCAGCACGCCAGGCCTCCCTGTCCATCACCAACTGCCAGAGTCCACCAAAACTCATGTCCATTGAGTCGGTGATGCCACCCAACCATTTCATCCTCTGTCGTCCCTTCTCCTCCTGCCCGAAATCTTTCTCAGCATTTTTAGTTAGACTAAAAAAAAGAGGGATGACTAAAATTAATACAATTATAAATTCTAAGAATTATAAGAGACTACTATGAACAAATATATATCAACAAATTAGATAGCTTATAATAAATGCTAAATTTCTAGAAACATACAACATACGAAGACAAAATCGTGAAGTCAGAAAATATGAACAGATGAAGGAGCAAGGAGATTAGATCAGTAATCAAAACTCTCCCAGCAAATAAAAGCCCAGGACAAGACAGTTTCACAGCTGAATTCTACCAAATATTTGAAAATGAATTCATACCAATCCTCAAATACTTCCAAAAAGTGAAGAGGAAGAAATACTTGAAAGACATAAGGTCAGCATCATGCTAATATTAATGCTGAAAAAGTACACTCCAAGGAAAGAAAATTACAAGTCAATGTCTCTGATGAACCTAGATGCAAAAATCCTCAGCAAAATATTAGTGAACTGAATTCAAGATCACATTGCTGCTGCTGCTGCTGCTGCTAAGTCACTTCAGTCGTGTCCGACTCTGTGCGACCCCATAGACGGAAGCCCACCAGGCTCCCCCGTCCCTGGGATTCTCCAGGCAAGAACACTGGAGTGGGTTGCCATTTCCTTCTCCAGTGCATGAAAGTGAAAAGTGAAAGTGAAGTTGCTCAGTCGTGTCCGACTCTTAGCGACCCCATGGACTGCAGCCCACCAGGCTCTTCCATCCACGGGATTTTCCAGGCAAGAGTACTGGAGTGGGGTGCCATTGCCTTCTCCCAAGATCACATTAAAAGGATACTATACATGATCAAGTGGGATTTATCCCTGTGATGCAAGGTTTAACATTTGCAAAAAAATAACTATGATATACTACATTAATAGAATGAAGTACAAAAATCATATTATCATTTCAATAGATGCAGAACAAGAATTTGACAAAATTCAACTTATTCATGATAAAAACTCTCAACCAATCATGTTTAATAAAGACATATATGACAAGCCCACAGCTGACATTGTACTTAGTTGTCAAAAATTAAATGCTTTTCCTCTAAGATCAGAAATAAGACAAGGATGCCCACTCTCACTACTTCTATTTAATGTAGTACTGGAAGTCCTAGCAATAAAAATTAGGCCATGAAAAGAAATAAACTACATTAAAATCAGAAAAGAAGAAGTAAAATTATCTCTATTTCCAAGTGATATAATTTTATTTATAGAAAACCCTAAAGACTCCACTAAAAAATCTGTTAGGACTAGAAAATGAATTCAGTAAAGTTGCAGGATACAAAATCAACATATGAAACCAGTTGCATCTATGCATTAACAATTAACTATATGAGAGAAATTAGCTATCTCATTTACAACAGCACCAAAAACAATGAAATACTTCGAAATAAATTTAACCAAAAAAAAAAAGAAAAACCTGTTCACTAAAAACTACAAGACACAGATGAAAGTAACTGAAGAAGATAAAAATAATTGCAAAGATATCACATGCTCTTGAATTGGAAGAATATTATAAAAATATTCATGTGACCTAAAGTGATCTATGTATTCAGTGCATTTCCTGTCAAAATTCAAATGGTGTTTCTTACAAAATAGAACAAACAATCCTAAACTCATACGGAAACTCAGAAGACTGAATAGCTAAAGCAATCTTGAGAAAGAACAAAACTGGAGGCATATTTCCTAATTTCAAAGTATATACCAAATCTATAGTAATCAGAACAATATGGGACTGACATAAAAACCAGAAGTTTCCACTGAAATGCAATAGAACCCAGAAATAAAACAGTGCATATATGGGCAACTAACATGTGACAAAGTGATCAAGAACACACAATGGGGGAAAGACAATCTTTCCAATATAACTTATTTCATAGAAACAGAAAGGAGAATGGTGGTTGCCAGGGGCTGTGGGGAAGGGGAAAATGGGGAAATATAGGTGAAAATACATAAATTTTCACTTAGAAGAAGAAGTTCTGAGACCAACGTATAGCGTGGTGACTATAGTTAGTAACATGGTACTTAATACTTGAAAGTTGCTGAGAGGACATCTTAAGTCTTCTCGTCACACACACACACACACACACACACACACACACACACACGAGTTAACTATGTGAAGTGACAGCTGTGTCAATTATCTTGATTTCGGTGATCATTCCACAACATATATGACTATCAAATCATCATGTTGTATACTCAAGTATATACAAATATATTTATCAATTGTTCTTCAGGAACGTTGAAAAAAATCCAGGTTGTAGATCATTTACTTTTAGCACATGTATTTCTTTCACTGATCTCTTTTTGATGATTAGTAATTAGAAAAGAAATAGCTAGTCAGTCCACAGGGTCGCAAAGAGTCAGACACGACTGACCAACTAAGCGCAGCGCAACACAGTAGCTCCTTTATATTATCAAGTATTTCCTGCACATATAGATGCCTGAATTAAGTTTTAAAACCCATATGAGAAGAGATGGGAACTCAAGCTTCCTGTAACCACTGAAGGACCTAGCAAAGAAACTGCCAATAGTAGGATTCAAAAGTATCTTTCGATTAATTAATAATCAGTTATCTACAAAATTCCAATCTTTAGTGAACATCCACATAATACGGTCAAGCTCTAAGAGTCAAAGTTTCTAAAGAGAGAAAACATAAACAGCTACTATGGGAACTTTCCTTTTTAATTGAAGAGAACTCTTCCGATGCACTGATGAGAACATGTGCTGGCAGTGGAGTGGTTCATTGTTTGTGTCCTTACAAGACTCAGTGAAAACTCAAAAACGTCTTTGTGGTATAATATTTCTTGGAGTGAAAGGGACATTTGAAAAATAGCCTTTTACTTCCAAAATATTGCGGTTACTCATCCTCCAATTCCCTGAGATCATTAAGACCTGTTTGTTTGCTTTTCTCTTGTGCATAAGGAAACCAAACATGCCTCTTCTTTCCCAATATGGCCATAACTCTTAACCCAAATTTCTGCCTGGGGAATCTCTCCAGCACACTGAAGAGGGTCTCTGTCTACATGTCTAGCTTTTCTCTGTATAAACCATGGGCCCATGAAAAGGACCCATAAGTTTCGATGGTTTTTAATTCAAATGGTCATATTCAATAATACAAGTCTCCTGTGGAGTTAACTGCTTACTACAATGAATGGTGATTATGTAGCTACTAATTGTATAAACACAAATAAGTACAGAGTATTAATAAAATGTGACTGATAAAGCTTGCAAGTTACTTTAAGAATAATATTAAATAGCACTTGAAAATGGGGTCGAGTTTGCTTAAAATATTTGGGTTTGAGGTATAAATAAATACGTGTGTGTGCGTGCTAAGTCACTTCAGTCGTGTCCAGTTCTTTGTGAACCTATGGACTATACCCTGCCAGGCTCCTCTGTCCATGGGATTCTCCAGGCAAGAATATTGGAGTGGGCTGCCATGCTTTCCTCCAGGGGAT
Organism: Bos grunniens; assembly: GCF_055505025.1. Taxonomy (NCBI): domain Eukaryota; kingdom Metazoa; phylum Chordata; class Mammalia; order Artiodactyla; family Bovidae; genus Bos; species Bos grunniens. The sequence goes on along the minus strand of NC_141191.1, from coordinate 25,258,002 downwards.
CTTCCTGACCCAGGGATCGAACCCATGTCTTTTACCTTCCTGCACTCTTTTTAAGACTAGCATCTCCTGGGAAGCCCCATGTACATATAGTATACGTATTTAATGGAGGTTGAAACAACAAATAAAAGTAACTTTCTCTGTTTTCAGAAGGTGGGTTTAAGACAGTACAGTATCATTCTTCTCAGAAGCCCAAGGGAGATGGGATAGTACTTAGTGATAAAAATCTGTTATTTTCATGGTGAAGTTATGAAACAAACAGACCATGGAGTAGCAATTTAAAGCTGGAAAGGACTTTAGTTGCTTATAGCTTTTTTACCAATGAAAAAGTTGTCTAAGATTAGTAAATCAAGAAACGATTGGCTTGCTAGGTTCTGACTGTAAGGGATGATAACTAGCTGTGTTCAGTCTCTAAGTTGTGTTCAACTCTTTTTGACCCCGTGGACTGTAGCACACCAGGTTCCTCTGTCCTCCACTGTCTCCCAGAGATTGCTCAAATTCATGTCCATTGAGTAGATGATGCTATCTAACCATCTCATCTTCTGCTGTCCTCTTCTCCTTTTGCCTTCAATTTTTCCCAGGATCAGGGTCTTTTCCCATGAGTCAGCTCTTCACATCAGGTGGCCATAAGTATTAGAGCTTCAGCTTCAGCATATTCAGAATATTCATGGTTGATTTCCTTTAGGATTGACTGGTTTGATCTCCTTGCAGTCCAAAGGACTCCCAAGAGTCTTCTCCAGAGAGAAGGTTAAAATATATACTCTGAAAAACTACACACGATTAATGTACACATTAGTTGACAAATCGGTATATTAGCCCATGTGAATCTCTTCTTTTTGAATGCTTAAGTTACACATAATGCAAACTTGGCCCACCTCTCTCTTTTTTTTTTTCAGGTCTGGGTTTCAGGTAAGTGGTTGTATACATTTTTCCCCCATATTTACTGAGCAACTCTTAGGTCAATAACACTGTATTGTATACAGGAGATAAAACAAATCTTCTCTTCATTTAAGAAGTTCATATTACATCTAGTTGACTGTCATGCAAACAAGCAGCCAAAACAAAATGGGATGAGTATGAGTTTAGAGCTAGAGCAGAGTGCCATGAAAGCAAAAAATAAAAAATAAAAAAATAAGAGATTCTATTTGGGAGATATGGGGTCAGCTTCATAAAGAAGGCAATTAAACTGAGCCTTGAAAATTGAATAAGACTCAGAGGGATGGATGGCATGGAAGTACAAGGGGTTCTGGAAATACAGGACACGAAACATGTTTGAAAAATAGATTTACACTGATTGAGTTGAGGCACGATCCGAGATTAGCTCTGACTAGAGGCTTGTGTGAAGCACAGCAAAGATAAAACCAAATACACAGAGAGCAGTTGACTTGAACTCCACAGGTTCACCCTGTCCCTCAAGCTTGCCATGCACGTATCTTTCTATTTTTTCTCTTTACTCACCATATTTCCTTTTCCAGGTCTTCATTATGCTACTTCTATGAAATAAATAACTGTATTTTTGTAAAAATATACTAGAACTACAAAAAGCAAATGCTCCCTTTCTTCTCTCTCTGAAATCCCCACTGCCTCATGGTGTCACCTCTGTCTGGGGTATTTGGGTGTTTATGCGTGCTAAGTCACGTCTGACTCTCTGTGACCCGATGGATTGTAGCCCTCCAGGCTCCTCTGTCCATGGGATTCTCCAGGAAAGAGTACTGGAGTGGGTTGCCATTTCCTTCTCCAGGGGATCTTCCCCAGCCAGGGATCAAACCCAGGTCTCCTACACTGCAGGCGGATTCTTTACCGCTAGCGCAACCTGGGAAGCCCATATTTCCCTTATTTTTTTCAAGGTGAACCTAAATTTACCATTGAAGTGATTTGCAGGAGCAGACCTGTTTTATAAGCTGTTGCGGAGGATCTCCTGCTAGATTGGTAAAGTTTCACCACTCTGTTGGTCTGGTAACAGTTGAGCCCTAGTATAAAGTTTTAAGAATAACTTTTTTTTTCTTTTACATTTATCAAATTTTCAGGCATTTCTTAAACATTCTGTGGCTATTTAATCAGAAATGGCATTTCCACAGGATTTCTGCTTTGGTGCATGTCATTCAATTTGATAAAATTCTATTCAAATTTTATTTAACCACAGATGTTTGCAGATAACTAAATGGTCAAATACATGAGAAAACATAGATCTTTTCATAGAACCTGACACCATTACTGATAAAATAATTTGAAGTACATATTTTTATACTGTGAGCAAGTTAAAGAATTGGGTGTTCCTATTGTAAAGGTCTTCTGGATTGAAAACATCGATTCATTACAAACTTAGAAAGTCCAACCAAGGAGAAAATAAGAATTATAATCTTTAAAATTGTTATTTGCTGAGCAAAATATAACCAAAATGTGAGTTTTAGTATGTCTATAAAAATAGGAAGTAAGTTAAATAATCTTAAGAAATGTGTTTATTCAATATAATAGGATTTTAAGGTGGGTGGTTTCTTATGTTACTGAAAATAGAAACAGCAATATTCTTCTGGCTGACAGTTCTCACAAAATTTGCAAATTAAAACAACACAACTCATTGCCCTACCTGGAAAAGATAAGAGCAGTGGTTAAAAAAAAATAAAGTCAGAGCTCCATTATTTACCTAAAGATGTTTCTTCTGCTCTTGGTCAGAAATTAGTTATTTAGTAGAACTGACATCCTTTGAGCAAGTATTTATAAGAGCCTCTGCATTTAGTAACACAATGCACCAACACATATTGAATATAAACAGCTGTGAATGTGATAATATGCATTAACATTGATAAATTTTGTGAGGAAGAGAGTAGTAAGAATCCTATGAACTTTCTCATATACCAGGTCACTAGGAATGTTCTTACAAGGCCTCCAAGCATTCGGGAGATGTGTGTCTTTCTGAGTTCCTAGGACACAACGTGCAGTGGAAGGAGAAGGGTTAGGAAGAAAGGGTCACTATCTCTAAGGAAAATATGCAAGCGCCACAGATGCGCCCATCAAGCTGCTGTTTCCCACACACTCCACGGCTCCTCTTGAGCACAGGAAGGGAAAGAAAAATCCTCTAAAAAATTAACCACATGTTAGTATTGAAACGTTGCCAGGAACACAGACGACCCTAGGGGTTTGTTTCAAATCAATATTGATGGAGCCGTAGTGGGGGGGGGGGTCAAGAGAGTGGCACATCTTGCTCTTAGAGCTCACAGGACAGAGTATTTTTATTCATCCAAAGAGGAACACTCCGAAAACAAACAAACAGCAGTGGGAACGGTACAAGCAGCACTAACAGTCTGCCTGACATCTTTAGATTGATATATAGAGAGAAGGTGGGTCACAATCTCAATCAATCTCGGATTTATCCAATCCTGGGAGGCAGAGGGTTCTTTTTCAGCAGAAGGTGACATGGGATATTAAAAAGCCCTCCTGGTTAATGAGAAATTGGATTTTGCTGGGATTTTTTATGTATTGGATCAATGTCACTATTATAGTATGTTGCAGCAAATGTGACCATGCCATATTGCCAAGGTCACAGTAACTGTAGTTTAACATGTAAAGCAAAAACAACCTACCCCCATACTGTCCACCCCCCAACCAAAACATCTACAAATTATTTCCTCCCTTTTTTGAATGGACCAATCTGATTGTATACAAATTGAACAGATGCTTATGCTTACTACTCCAAGTAATTGTTAAGTAACAGTCATTTTTTTCCACATACAGAAATTTCAGGCATTATGTATACAAACTGATAAGCAGTAGGCACTCAACAAATGTCTTTTCTCTTGTTTTCTTAGCCTCAATAGCATTTTCTAAATTACACACAGTGATAGAGAAGGGAAGAGGTTTTATTAGTAATAATAAATGCAGTGTTAAGTACATACTAATATTTTCAGTTATCTGAATATTTACTTCTATATTGTAATAAAAACCATCTTTTATATCTCAGATAGAATTCTACTCAGTGTCTACATTCAAGTAAACCATGCTCTCAGTCTTTTTGCTTCATTTTCTCACTCTGTGCCATCTTTGTTCTGAGGATCATAGAATTTAAAGCTGAAAGGAAAACTTGAGACCATTCAGATTATCTTTATTTTTAAGCCAATGTGACAACTGAGACCAAGAGGCTTAGTCAGGACAAGGCTGATCTAGAAACCAGCCCTTCCCCCTCCCAGATGTGTTCCATGACTTTTCCTATGTACTTCATTTCCCAGAGGGATTACGAATTTTATAGTGCCGTTGCTTTATTTTACATATATTTTCCCTTCTGTTTAAACATTGCCTACATTTATCTCTTACTCTAGGATTTCCTCCAATTCTCCCTACCGGCATTAGACCTTATCTCAAGATAACTCACAATGAGACCCTACTGAAACGTTTCTTGTTATGTGGGCTTTTCTCAATGTTGCCCAGTGTCAGCACACAACTGACCACCTCTAAGTGCCTTTGTCTAACGCAGATGTGACCCAAACTTTAATCTGTATTTTGGGACTTCCTGCTTTTTGCTTTGATTCCGCCCTCTTGCACTGTCCTGACACTGGACTGCTCTGTTCTCTCCTCCGGCTTCCCACACAAGGACAGCTGGCTCAGCTCCCAAGAACCACTCTGCTCTTTACTCATTTCTTCCTCCTTTGCATTTGTATCGCCAGTCTAGGGAGTGCAACTTAATTTCACACCAGTTCTCTCTACTTGTACAGAGTGGGATTTTTTTAACATGCGTGAAGATCAGACAAATCTTTCTTGATCTGTGTCTCTCTCGTGTCAGCTTGAAATCGATGCTACTCTTCAGCTCAGAATTCACCTCGTTTCCTACTCCATGTGGAAAATCCTACTCATTCTCCAGGGCATAATTTATTAGTTGTCCTCTCTATGACTCCTTTCCTATTCCCTTTTCCCAACAATTAATCAACCCCTTTGCCCTGCACTTGTGGGCCCCTTGTTCTCTTATAGTCATTTTTGTCTATTTTCTTAAAAAATTGTAAACTCCTTAGGGTCAAGAATAAATCTTGTTTCTTTAAATCCCATGGTTTTCCCTTGAGTCTTTTATAATTTCTGCCTTTTCTAGAAACATATTCTTAATCCTTTATTAGGCTGAAGCTCTCAGATGCAGAGATAATATCTTCTTACTCCTTTGCACCCCTCACCATAGCTAATAAAATGTTGAGCACATGGTGGTCACTGGACACTCTGACTGCTTGACCATCTGATCAGAAATCTGGTAGCAGAGTTCCCAGTTTGGTCTCTGAGAGACAAAAGCCCCTGTACAGATGGATTTGGACACAAGGGAAGGGTTATAGTTAAAATTTAGAGCTCAGGAAGAAAGGAATTTAGTTCTTCTTATTAGCCTTTTAATCTCAGCCATTTCTAGGTCTTTGGGTGGTCATGTGACAATGTATAAAGATAACAATGCAAAAGAGAAGAGAGGGATTGAAGTCAGAAATACATGCATTGAGTCCACTGGAGTCTTGGGATAAGAAAACATGTCACTGGCAAGAGCTGCTGTGCGCCACTTTCATCAGCTGTTTCCAGCACACACGTGGTCTAGCTTAATGTTCCCCAAACCGGTATCTGAGGATCCTAGCATGGATTTTTCACTTGAGATGTTAATAGTTCTGACTTGAGAAAAATGTCTGAATAGTCAAATAAATTAGCAAAATTCTCTTTTCTGTGATGTATATTTCCCACGATTGTTTACTGAAGCATTATAATGTCCATTAGCATATTGAAAGCTTTGAGAATTCCTGAAGTAAATAAAATTATTTAGGTTTATTTAACCAAGCATTTCTCAAACACATTTGAGCATGGCATGCTTTTACCCATTTGTTCGTTTTTCACAGAACACTAGTTTGAGGAATGCTGACCCAGTTACTCCGGGGTGACTCAAGTTCAGAAGAAAAGGTTCTCCCTGGGAAATGGTAGGACTCCATCTGTTGAGTCTCTGAGAGGTAAGAATTAAGTTGCCCAAGACAAGAGCTATAGCTAATGCTGAAGTAAATAAATTTTAATTAATTGCTGTTTCTCAAACTTTAATGGACTTACATATACCCTGGAGATCTTGTTAAAATAGCGATTCTAATTTAGTAGGTCTGGGTTGCAGCCTGAGATTTTGAATTTCTAATAAAGTCCAAGCTGATACTGATAATGTTGGTCTTCAGGAAGCCCTTTAAGTAGCAAGATAGTAGAGTGTTTAGATGGTGGATAAAGTCTGGAAGCCACTGGGCTACTGTGGACCCCAGCGCTATTAGGATTCCAGCAAAAGGGTTGGTTCTCCCCAAGCAAGGAAGACTGGAATGGCAGAACAGAGCTAGGGGCCAAGGTTCTGCAATGGCACGTGGCTTTCTCAGGATCTGTTGTCTGTTCCAATGTATTGCACTTGAGTGTGAGGAGCATTCTGTCTGTGTATTCCCCAACATATGCCATTCTAGAAAGTCTATGAGTGTTCTGCCTGATCATTTGCTTGCATTTATTTGATAGTCTTTTAGAACACAATTTCTGAGTAGAGACAAAGAGGAATTGGGAGGTTTGAAAAGTTAAGAAGCAAGTTAGGAAAGAATTATTCATATTGTTTTTCAAAAGGTCCTTCATATAACAATTCTAAACCATTGACTCAAACTTACTTTCTCCTTTTCCTCAACCCAGAGCTGTAAGGCCCATTTAGTCTAGTCTCTTCCTGAGCCTGTTCACATGCCACGCTAAGCTCCTCCTTCACAAAAGGACACAGGCTGTGTGCTTCCATGCTTTCCTTTTCTTTCTAATTCTTACTCAATGTGAGAGCCTAGCTCAAGTTCTGCTTTTTTCATATAGCCTCTCCTAGTCACCCCAAAGCACATTCTACAGAAGAAAATGGACACTAGTGCATTTTATTTCTTATTCCATTTCCAACATTCTTGTCTCACAGTTACACTTGAGGTTCTTTGAGAACAAGGGACATACCTTATTATTATTTTGTAAATTTTAATTTTACTTTCTTGTTTTCTGCTTTTCTAGACTCTTGCATTTTCTAGTTTCATGCTTGTGGCCAGCAAAGAAAACTTCTCTAAGGACTTTGTTATCTCATCTGTGAAACACAAACATTGGACTAATGTGTGGTTTTCAAATACCTTGGAGATTTAGAACTGTTTCTTCCAAGAATATACTACATAGTAAACCCAATTTGGGGGCTTCCTAGGTACTTAGTGGTAAAGAATCTGCCTGCCAAGCAGGAGTCATGGGTTCAATCCCTGGGTCAGGAAGATCCACTGGAGAAGGGAATGGCAACCCATTCCAGTATTCTTGCCTGAGAAATCCCATGGACAGAGGAGTCTGGTAGTCTACAGTCCATGGGGTCACAAAAGAGTCAGACACAACTTAGCAACTAAACAACAACAGCAACCCAACATATGAAGAGATCAAAGTAGACCTTAGTAGGGCTGCAGGGCAACATGGGGGGTGGGGAAGGCAGAGACTTTTCTCTTGCACATCCTTCTACTCTTTGTAGAGCTTCAATTAATCATAAAGTTGCACAGAAATCTAGAAAACCACTGGATTCAATGATATTTAAGTTTGTTTCTTTTTTTAAGATTTAAAAGACTGCATTTAATCACCAGAAGAATTTTAGCAGTTTATACTACAATAAGTGAACATATCATGACAAATAAAATCATAAAATAAAATCCATATCCCATAATGATTTTTAAGATGTGGTTCACTGAAAGCCTGCATCAGAAACACTGTGATGCTTTTTAGAGATGCCAGATCATTGGTCTCCTTTGAGACCAAGTGAATCATAATGGGTGAGACCTGAACATTTGTAGTTTACCAAGTCCCCAGGCTGATTCGTATAAACATAGAGGTTTGAAAATCAATGATGGAGAGCAGTGATTTTAAACAACGGTGCACATAAGGATCAACCATTAAGTTTTGTGCAGTGTAAGTATCTGGCTACCCCTGCCATAAGTTCTGATTTAATACATTTTGGATGAGGTCCAGGTATTTGTACTTTTAAAAAACTTTCAGAAGTAATTTTCTGTGTACTGCTGAGAAGCACTGATACAGTGTAAAGAGAAGTAAAATACCAAACATTGAGATGTGTACAGTTGCTGTCATTATGCAGCAAGTTTAGCTTTGAGTTTTCCAGCAATTAAAGCAAAAAAGAGAAAGTTTTAAATATCTTTTTGCCATGAGGTGCAGAGCATAAAGTAATGCTCAGTAAGTATATGTTTATTTACTGGAAGCACTCTTGCATTTCCTTTTTTTTTTTTTTGATGTCTCTTGTTGTGGTAGGAACACAAAATCCAAAGGTTAAATCCTCATGTGTTTTTGATGGCTTTTATTTTTAATTATACATTTCATATTTAAAAACTAAGTGATTCTTTCATAAGCATCTAAGTTGTTCTGGATTAAACCTTTTTTTAAAGCTTGATGATACCCAGGCCATGCTCCTGAATAGTTATATCAGGATCTCTAGGGGTGGAACCTACCTCCAGCATTTTATAAAACTCTCTAAGGAATTCCAAGGTGAAGCCAAGGTTCTAGTTTTGGCCAATAGTTCTCAAGTTAGAGAATCCATAAAAGTCACCTGGAGGGTTTATTGGAAATGCAAATTCCCTTTTCTCCTACAACTGAGATTCTGATTCAATAGGTTTATCTAAAAATTTAGATGTGATTGTGCTGCAGGGGTGTATTTGAGAAACTAAAGTTGGTGGGGGAAAAAAATCAAACCAATTCTAAAAGGAAATCTAAAAGTAAATGCATTAGAAGTAAAAATGTGACCTATTGTTCCAATTCTGTTTAATTACCCTTTACCAGGGGACATGACTGGAGACCTCTGATCTGTGATGGATGCTAGGTACCAGTTACATATCTGAGTCCTGGGCGCTTGTGATCAACCACTAACTGCACCAGGAGACACACTTGAAGACAACGGACCACCGAGACATCTTCAGTTACGTTAAGTTACCTTACGTCAGCATTTTGAAAGATGATTTTTAGTTATTTTTAAAGGTGCTGCTCACTGTCTCTTTTTCTCTACTGAACTTTGGAAGGTTAAAAAGGTTCAACTTGGAAACATACTTTATCCATTAAATAAAAAATTGGGAAAATTATCTGAAATATTTTGGCTTATGAAATGTGGTAACTGATTTTTTTTTTTTAAACTTTACAATATTGTATTGGTTTTGCCAAATATCGAAATGAATCTGCCACAGGTATACATGTGTTCCCCATCCTGAACCCTCCTCCCTCCTCCCTCTCCATACCATCCCTCTGGGTCATCCCAGTGCACCAGCCCCAAGCATCCAGTATCATGCATCGAACCTGGACTGGCGACTCGTTTCATACATGATATTATACATGTTTCAGTGCCATTCTCCCAAATCTCCCCACCCTCTCCCTCTCCCACAGAGTCCATAAGACTGTTCTATACATCACTGTCTCTTTTGCTGTCTCATTCACAGGGTTATTGTTACCATCTTTCTAAATTCCATATATATGTGTTAGTATACTGTATTGGTGTTTTTCTTTCTGGCTTACTTCACTCTGTATAATAGGTTCCAGTTTCATCCACCTCATTAGAACTGATTCAAATGTATTCTTTTTAATGGCTGAGTAATACTCCATTGTGTATATGTACCACAGCTTTCTTATCCATTCATCTGCTGATGGACATCTAGGTTGCTTCCATGTCCTGGCTATTATAAACATTGCTGCGATGAACACTGGGGTACACGTGTCTCTTTCCCTTCTGGTTTCCTCAGTGTGTATGCCCAGCAGTGGAATTGCTGGATCATAAGGCAGTTCTATTTCCAGTTTTTTAAGGAATCTCCACACTGCTCTCCATAGTGGCTGTACTAGTTTGCATTCACACCAACAGTGTAAGAGGGTTCCCTTTTCTCCACACCCTCTCCAGCATTTATTGCTTGTAGACTTTTGGATCGCAGCCATTCTGACTGGCGTGAAATGGTACCTCATAGTGGTTTTGATTTGCATTTCTCTGATAATGAGTAATGTTGAGCATCTTTTCATGTGTTTGTTAGCCATCTGTATGTCTTTGGAGAAATGTCTATTTAGTTCTTTGGCCCATTTTTTGATTGGGTCATTTATTTTTCTGGAATTGAGCTGTAGGAGTTGCTTGTACCACCAAACCAGCTCTCCAACAAATACTAAAAGATATTCTCTAGACAGGAAACACAAAAATGGTGTATAAATTCGAACCCAAAACAATAAAGTAAATGGCAACGGGATCATACTTATCAGTAATTACCTTAAACGTAAATGGGTTGAATGCCCCAACCAAAAGACAAAGACTGGCTGAATGGATACAAAAACAAGACCCCTACATATGTTGTCTACAAGAGACCCAACTCAAAACAGTGGACACATACAGACTGAAAGTGAAGGGCTGGAAAAAGATTTTCCATGCAAATAGGGACCAAAATAAAGCAGGAGTAGCAATACTCATATCAGATAAAATAGACTTTAAAACAAAGGCTGTGAAAAGAGACAAAGACAGTCACTACATAATGATCAAAGGATCAATCCAAGAAGAAGATATAACAATTATAAATATATATGCACCCAACATGGTAACTGATTTTTAAAAACTCTATATAAGAGAAGGCTGAGAAGACTCAACATTACATTGCTTATACATTTTCCACCTTAAAACTAAATAGTAAATAGAATTTTATAAACCATTAGATTTTTTGCAAAATGCGTTTTATGGCCATTAAATTACCAACAATGGATTATATTATGGATAAATAGTTACTGAGATAGTAAAATTCAGAATATATTTTTATGTTTAAAAATATTAAAATATGGCTTGTGCAGTTAATTGCCATCACATCTGGTTGCATGAAAGACAGTGATACATTTAAAAAATAAGAGAATGAACAGACAACAAACGAGGATAAGTTATAAAGTCCTCAACAACATGAGGATAAACTCTAAGATCGACAATGTTTCTTCCATGTTAGTCAAGTGAGGGTTGATTAAGCTATAGCATAAGTTTGAGTCCCTCATAGAAACACTATTCAAACTAGTTGAAGTAAAAAGGAAATGTTTGGGGGATATCACCAAGAATCTAGGACATGGATTCAGGGATGCAGGCACAGACGTACTTAGGAATCTACCAAAGTTTGTGCTTCTTTTTAGTCTTTGTACATTTTAGAAACTTGGTTTTTATTTTATATTATAGTTGATTTACAATGTTGTGTTAGTTCTGGGTGTGCAGCAAAGCCATTCAGTCACATATACACATCTGTTCTCCCTCCGATTCCCTTCCCATGTAGGTTATTACAGAACGTTGAATATAGTTCCCTACGCTATACAGTACGTCTTTGTGGATTATCTATTTTATATACAGTAGTGTATATATGTTAATCTGAAACTCCTAATTTAACCCTCCTCCCACTTTTCCCCTTTGGTAACCAAATTTTTTTTTCAAAGTCTGTGAATCTGTTTCTGTTTTTGTAAGTAAGTTCATTTATATTATTTTTTTCCTTTTTTCCTTTTTTATTTTTTTTTCTAATTTTATTTTATTTTTAAACTTTACATAATTGTATTAGTTTTGCCAAATATCAAAATGAATCCGCCACAGGTACACATGCGCTCCCCATCCTGAACCCTCCTCCCTCCTCCCTCCCCACACCATCCCCCTGGGTCGTCCCAGTGCACCAGCCCCAAGCATCCAGTATCGTGCATCGAACCTGGACTGGCAACCCGCTTCCCACATGATATTTTACATGTTTCAATGCCATTCTCCCAAATCTTCCCACCCTCTCCCTCTCCCACAGAGTCCATAAGACTGTTCTATACATCAGTGTCTCTTTTATATTATTTTTAAAGGAATACCAAAGTTATTACAACTCTGTGTCTCTTGTCTCTATGATGACTTCATTTCCAGGTAGATTTTCTCAATGTGATACCAAACCTGGGTACCTGGAGCTTAAGACTGAGTACAAGATACTTTCAAGACAATCTTTCTTGGATAAAGTACTCTCAGAAAACAAAACAAAGCAAAACAAAACTGGGTAACTGTGGCGAGGGAAGTAAGTTATGAGTGGCCAGAATGGGTGATATGCTTGCAGATGCCTAGGTTTTGAAATAAAGAGTTGTGGGCGGGAAAGGGTGCAGAATTGGGCAAGGGGGTCATGGGATTGACAGTCTCCTTCAGCCAAGAAGAGCAGATACAGAAATAAAAATATTCTGGGCACATAAAAGTCAATGGCTTCCCATAATAGTACAGAAAATAAGTCCAAAGAAAGGAATATTTTTTTACCAGATCTTAGAAATTCACATGTAACGTTTTATCACAGGTCTTATGTTTGTCTATTTCAGTCAGTGGTTTTCTGCCTCACTATCAAATTTTCTTGTTAACAGTAACAAACATTTATTTACTGGAAAGCATTCTTACATTGACATTTTTAAATGATGGAGCAAAGTTAACAATATCAATAGGCTACTACCTTTGACTAAAATAAGTCCACTTTCACAAATTGTAATCAACTCACCAATGCATTCTATTTTAAATGAAACCTAAGTATAGTAAGCTTAATAACATATTTATTGCATTTTTTTGCTATTCAATATAAGCAAATGTGAATGAATGATAGCTTAAAAATAGTATACATGGGAATCATGAACTAGTTTGAGAGCAAAACATACACCCAATAAAAATTACTGTGAGTAATTTTAAGACAATATATCCCCAGTCATTAAATGATATAATACATCCTATATGCACTCATGCTAATAAGATTAGAATTTTCATTTTAATCCTACAGTTTGATGACTCCTATACACATAAGGCAATGGCACCCCACTCCAGTACTCTTGCCTGGAAAACCCAATGGACGGAGGAGCCTGATAGGCTGCAGTCCATGGGGTCACTAAGAGTCAAACACGACTGAGCGACTTCACTTTCACTTTTCACTTTCATGCATTGGAGGAGGAAATGGCAACCCACTCCCATGTTCTTCCCTGGAGAATCCCAGGGACGGTGGGGCCTGGTGGGCTGCCATCTATGGGGTCACACAGAGTCAGACACGACTGAAGAGACTTAGCAGCAGCAGCAGCATACACATAACAGGTTTATTTACATTCTATTAAACATTATTGTAGAAGTGTTCAACTCTTTTCACTAAGAAAGGCAATAGTTTAGTCATTAAGCTCAGTCATGTCCAGTTTTTAGAACTCGATGGACTGTAGCCCGCTATGCTCCTCTGTCCATGGAATTCTACAGGCAAGAATACTGGAGGGGTTGCCATTCACTTCTCCATGGGATCTTCCCAACCCAGGGATCAAACCTGGGTTTCCTGCATTGCAGGCAGATTCTTTACCGTCTAAGCCACCAGGGAAGGCCAAAAAAAGGCAATACTCTAAGTTAGTTTTACAGTTGATCTTTGCTTTACACCATTCAGGGCTGGAAAATCTCTTACCCAAAGGAAGATATTTTGACAATGAATGCAGAGTATGAACTGCCTGAGTGAAAATGCAAGAAGATTCAAATGCTTTGAAATTTTGGTGACCTGGAGATGGTTAGGGACATTTGTAAGGTAGCTCCAGTAGAGTCGTAAAGCTGCAAGACAGTTGCATGAAGTGTAAACAGGAGGTGAAAACATGAAGACAATGATATTAGACTAGCCTTACAAAAAGCTGGGCTAAGAAGAAAAAACATGCTCAAAGGTAGCTGCTATCTCTTTATGTTCAATTGCTTCGGGTTCCTTTCCTTTTCTTGTCCCATCCTGCCTCTTCATTTTTTTCCCTTTTCCCTTTTCAAACACTGGGGAGACTAAATCTAATTTGCAGGTTGAAGACAAAAACTAGAGAACAAAAGTTGTTGATAGCACAGAAATTTAGGAAAATTGATTTAGGAAGAAGGGATGGGATGTGGAACACGGGGGAAGATGTTGGTTGGGGGAGGGAAAAGGAATGCGTTTCATGAAAGGGAGAATTCAGATGAGGGGAGAGGACAGGGATGTGAAGGAATTGTCTCACCCATCACTCTATTTTCTCTTTGAACAAAGAGGCAGGTTTCACTGCTGAAGGTGTGTCAGGGTATTCTGGGGCAAGTGTCCCCCATAAGGCTTGAGGAGTGTGGTGAAAGAAATCTTTGAAATAGCCATTCCAGGGGTGGGGAGTGTCATATTTTCACAAAGGAAATTTCTATTATGGTAGCTGCAGGTTAGGAAAAGGCATGGATTGAAAGCTACTCTTAAATACAAATCAATCACAAAGGCCTCTCTCAACTGGGAAGCATTAACACCAAGTCTATTTTTCTGATTAACTGTCAAATATCTAAACGATAAATACAAATATAAGTTGTATGATTCTTAAGCTTTCTTCCTTCAAAATAGCAAGTAACTGATTTTTGTTTTATCTCTAAAGCTGACAGACTAATGTGAGATTATATAATTATATGCAGGTTGTTGTTTTCAATTATGTATGATGTCAGGGTACTTTGGTCCTATAAATTTTGCAAGATGCTCTGTTGACTCACACACACACACACACACACACACACACACAACCCTTCTTTTTTGGGAACAAATATGAAAAAATTACGAAGTTTCCCCCAATTATAACGTGTTGATTGGAGGGAGAAAGAAAAGAGGATGTTCATATATAAGCATGGGTTTATGATAAACTCTAATTTAATTCTGTAGTTTTACAAATGAGGATGATATTCCATATAGAATTCCCGTAACAATAGAGTTGAGATAGACTAATGACTTCTAAGCCATTGGTCTTTTAACAAAACAGAAGAGGGATATTTGGACACAGATATAGACCCACACGGGAGAAGGCTACGAGAAGACAAAGGGATAGACTGGAATGATACCCCTTTAAGACAAGGAATGCTGAGAATTCCTGATGACCACAGAAGCTAGAAAGAGGATATAGAGGGGTGGATTCTTCCCTAGAGCCTTCAAAGGTAACATGGCCCTTCTGACACGTTAACTTTGGACTTCTAGTTTCTAGAACTATAAGAAAATTAACTTCTGTGGTTTTAAGCCTCCCAGTTTGTAATACTTTGTTCCACAGCCTTAGGAAACTAATACACAAGGTTTCTGATAACACGGAAAGGATCCAAATGTGAAGTTTACCAAGAATAAGATAGAGATAAGGAATTTCAGAGCTTAGTACAACTTTCTCAATTGTAAATGAGAAGATTTAGGACTACTGAGATAAAAACTACCTCCCCCAAATTGATTAATGGGAAGCGGGAACCAGAATCCAGGTATCTTACTTCCCATCCTAACTTTCTTTTTCATGTTGTCCAAATGTATGTAGGAAACATGCTGAGCTCTGGAGAGACACATTAGAAAAAGAGACACATTCTATTTCTGATTTTGCCTTATTGTATTAGTTCACCAGGTTTTGTGGCTTTCTTGAAAGTAACACATCAAATTTTATACACATTAATCCAATATTAATTACCTATCAAGACTAATCCTTGAAGTGACTGTGTTGGTACACCAAAAGGACTTACTCTTTTTCAATATTCATTATCTTCACTTTTCCAGACTCTTCCATAAAAACAGATTTTGAGATTTAAATATATATATTTATCATTGTCTGGACAATTCAGTTCAGTTCAGTTCAGTTGCTCAGTCGTGTCCAATTATTTGCGACCCCATGGACTGCAGCACGCCAGGCCTCCCTGTCCATTACCAACTCCCGGAGTTTACTCAGACTCATGTCCATTGAGTCTGTGATGCCCTCCAACCATCTCATCTTCTGGTGTCCCCTTCTCCTCTTGCCTTCAATGTTTCCCAGCATCAGTGTCTTCTCAAATGGGTCAGGTCTTCACATCAGGTGGCCAAAGTATTGGAGTTTCAGGTTCAACATCAGTCCTTCCAATGAACACTCAGGACTGATCTCCTTTAGGATGGACTGGGTGGATCTCCTTGCAGTCCAAGGGACTCTCAAGAGTCTTTTCCAACACCACAGTTCAAAAGCATCAATTCTTCTGTGCTCAGCTTTCTTTATAGTCCAACTCTCACATCCACACATGACCACTGGAAAAACCATAGCTTTGACTAGACAGACCTTTGTTGGCAAAGTGATGTCTCTGCTTTTTAATACCCTTTCTAGGTTGGTCTAGGCTTTTCTTCCAAGGAGTAAGTGTCTTTTAATTTCATGGCTGCAGTCACCATCTGCAGTGATTTTGGAGCCCCCAAAAATAAAGTCTGACACTGTTTCCACTGTTTCTCCATCTATTTGCCATGAAGTGATGGGACCAGATGCCATGATCTTTGTTTTCTGAATGTTGAGCTTTAAGCTAACTTTTACACTCTTGTCTTTCACTTTCATCAGAGGCTCTATAGTTCTTCTTCACTTTCTGCCATAAGGGTGGTGTCATCTGCATATCTGAGGTTATTGATATTTCTCCTGGCAATCTTGATTCCAGCTTGTGCTTTATCCAGCCCAGCGTTTCTCATGATGTACTCTGCATATGAGTTAAATAAGCAGGGTGACAATATACAGCCTTGATGTACTCCTTTTCCTATTTGGAACCAGTCTGCTGTTCCATGTCCAATTCTAACTGTTGCTTCCTGACCTGTCTACAGGTTTCTCAAGATGCAGGTCAGGTGGTCTGGTATTCCCATCTTTTTCAGAATTTTCCACAGTTTATTGTGATCCATACAGTCAAAGGCTTTGGCATAGTCAATAAAGCAGAAATAGATGTTTTTCTGGAACTCTCTTGCTTTTTCCATGATCCATTGGATGTTGGCAATTTGATCTCTGGTTCCTCTGCCTTTTCTAAAACCAGCTTGAACATCTGGAAGTTCACGGTTTGCCTACTGTTGAAGCCTGGCTTGGAGAATTTTGAGCATTACTTTACTGGTGTGTGAGATGAATGCAATTGTGTGGTAGTTTGAGCATTCTTTGGCTTGGTCTTTCTTAGGGATTAGAATGAAAACTGACCTTTTCCAGTCTTGTGGCCACTGCTGAGTTTTCCAAATTTACTGGCCTACTGAGTGCAGCACTTTCACAGCATCATCTTTTAGGATTTGAAATAGCTCAACTGGAATTCCATCACCTCCACTAGCTTTGTTCATAGTAGTGCTTCCTAAGGCCCACTTGACTTCACATTCCAAGATGTTCGGCTTTAGGTGAGTGATCACACCACCGTGATTATCTGGGTCATGAAGTACAGGTCATGAAGTACAGTTCTTCTGTGTATTCTTGCCACCTCTTCTTAATATCTTCTGCTTCTGTTAGGTCGATGCCATTTCTGTCCTTTATTGAGCCCAACTTTGCATGAAATGATCCCTTGGTATCTCTAATTTTCTTGAAGAGATCTCTAGTCTTTCCCAATCTGTTGTTTTCCTCTATTTCTTTGCACTGATCACTGAGGAAGGCTTTCCTATCTCTCCTTGCTATTATTTGGAACTCAGCATTCAAATGGGTATATCTTTCCTTTCCTCATTTGCTTTTTGCTTCTCTTCTTTTCACAGCTATTTGTTAGGCCTCCTCAGATAGCCATTTTGCTTTTTAGCATTTCTTTTTCTTGGGGATGGTCTTGCTCCCTGTCTCCTGTACAATGTCCCGAACCTCTGACCATAGTTCATCAGGCACTCTGTCTATCAAATCTAGTCCCTTAAACCTATTTCTCACTTCCACTGTATAATCGTTAGGGATTGATTTAGGTCATACCTGAATGGTCTAGTGGTTTTCCCTACTTTCTTCAATTTAAGTCTGAATTTGGCAATAAGGAGTTCAGGATCTGAGCCACAGTCAGCTCCCACTCTTCTTTTTGCTGACTGTATTATAGAGCTTCTCCATCTTTGGCTGCAAAGAATATAATTATCTGGACAATTCAGTTCAGTTCAGTCGCTCAGTCATGTCCAACTCTTTGCGACCCCATGAATCACAGCACGCCAGGCCTCCCTGTCCATCACCGACTCCCGGAGTTCACCCAGACTCACGTCCATCGAGTCAGTGATACCATCCAGCCATCTCATCCTCTGTCATCCCCTTCTCCTCCTGCCCCCAATCCCTCCCAGCACCAGAGTCTTTTCCAATGAGTCAACTCTTCGCATGAGGTGGCCAAAGTACTGAAGTTTCAGCTTCGGCATCATTCCCTCCAAAGAAATCCCAGGACAACTGGGGCTGTACAAATTCAGAAGCTCCTTTAGGAGCAACCAAAAACCTTTTTTACTTTTTAAGCAGCTTTTTAACACATGGTGCTTCCCTGGTGGCTCCGATGGGAAAGAATCTGCCTGCAATGCAGGAGACCCAAGTTCAATACCTGGGTTGAGAAGATCCCCTAGAGAAGGGATTAGCTACCCACTCTGGTATTCTTACCTGGAGAATCCCATGGACAAAAGAGACAGTCTATAGGGTTGCAAAGAGTTGGACATGATTGAGCGACTAACACTTTTAACACATGGCAACTGAAAAGTACAGATAACAGGTAAGCTAAGGAGGAAATTGTATTTTCCCAGAGGTCTACTTCATTGCTGTGTCCTTTAAGATCTTGTGCCTTGTGAAGATGTTTGATGCTACAATGTCCTATTTATCTTACTCCTTGCCAAAATGCAGAGAATATTAAAAAATTCACATAATACCAGAAATGTGAGAATGTATTTGGTCACTGGACTCTCACAGATTTGAGGTTTAAAAAAGGAACTTTCCCTGTATCTTTGTACTTTTGGAGGGACAGGGGCAGGGGAGGAGTTGACATGACTCAGTCCTGAGTTAAAAAAGAGATTGATGGTTTCTTATATAAAATACTCTATAAAATCTACATTTCTAAAAATATATTATTAAAAGGCAAACTTTGAGAGAATATATTTGAGTTTCTAGTCACATAGTTTTTGAGTTGTTCATCTTGAGTTGTGATAATGTTATCTTGAGGCATCTTAATGTCATGTAGGACATTAAAATGGTTTTCCATCATCTCTCAGAGATTTCCCAAAAGCGCTGATGGCGCACAGAACTTTGACCTTGTCCTCAAAATTTATATAGCTCCCACCTCTTTTTGCCCTCCTCCCTTTTTCTCTGCCATTCCTACTGTTTCTAAAGTTGATGAGTTAAGAAACAAAGACGTTAGCAAAGAGACTCAGTTTTCCCTTCAATGAAAACATTAATCAAGGTGGCGAAAAAATGGTCAGAAGATGAAAGCAAAGAGAATGCATTTGAAGGCCCTCTACTTGATGGTCATTAGACTTGCTGCTGGCTTTCTTTTAGGTCCACGCTGATTTCTTATATTTCTATGACATGTTAGTGGATATGTTAGTCCTTTGAGCATCTTTTGAAAGTTGAAATATGTCTTTTATTTTCTTACAGTCAAAACACAGAGTTCTATCTTACACATGATCTATGCCAAGTGAATCATTTTCACATTAAGTAATAAGGTTTCCTTTCTGGTGATTAACTCTGTGTTTATTTCTTTCAACAAATCACATCAGCACCCATGACCTCATGTAATGGCTATGCCTGAGGCTCAGAAGGTCCACATGCTTACGTATAGCAAATAATATCATTGTATTACTCGGGTAACTAGCTCCTAGGGACCACTGGGTATGCAGACCTGCAGGGGCCTCCTTGCTATCTTTTAGGGGATGATCTGGGTACAGATGATGGTGTTTAAAACTCCCAAACTATGCCATTCCCCGCCAGTAAGCACTATCAGGTCATAAATGCAGTACAAATTGATTCAAGTAACAGAATCAGGAGGCTGTCTGGGACCGCTAAAGGCCATCTGATACTGACACAGCTCCTAAGCTGAATAACGTCTGCTTCAGACAAATGGGTTCCCAGTCTGATTTTAAAACTGTCCAGGACACTGAATAATTTTGAAATTCTTATACAATCTCCAGGAAAAGTGAACTCCTAGATAATTTATGCTGCATACTGAACTGCTCTTAGCTATCCTATAAAACTTGGTTTTGGGGTTTTTTTGTCTTTGTATTTTTCTCTAAAAGTGATGGTTCTCAATCCTGGTTGCACATTAAGGAGATCTGGAGAGCTTAAAACAAACAAAACACTGATTCTCAAACTCTACTTGGAACAAATTAAATCACAATCTCCTTGTGGACTCTAGCACTGATATTTTTAAGGGTTGGCCAGAAAGTTCGTTCAGGTTTTTCCATGCTATGTTACAGAAAAATCTGAACCAACTTTTTCTGCAAACCCAATTAAAGCTGCTGAGATTTTAATGTGCCATCAGAGCTGCAACCACTGATTTAATATATCGCCTTTACTGATGACAGGTGTTTAACAATAGTATCTCTGTAGCCTGATAGTAGACTAAATGCTAATGTTTTAATTTGGAATTGCCCTGTTTCTTTCTTAGTTGTCTCCCTGGAGTCAGTTTTCAACAAAATAGCCAGAACTATTGTTTTAAAACAAATCAGTTCACGTTACTTCCTTAGCTCAAAAAAATTCAAAGCCTTATCACTTAACATCCAAATTTACTGTGTCTAAAAAGAGGCTGTGATCTGGCCCACCCCTAAGGCCACATCTCCTAAGACCCATGTATCTCTCACACCACTCACCTCCCCTCTTGATTTCCAGCTGTTTCTCAAGCATGCCAAGTGGAGTGCTGTTGCCAAAAAAACTCTTCCTCGGATTTTTACAGGCTGGCCTGCTCACTTTTTCAGGTCTCTCTATGCTCAAATATCATTTTCATACCGAGATTTTTCTGTCCCAAAGAGCCACTTCCCTTCTGGGATTACTCTTCGTCTACTGACTGTGATTCATTGCACTTATCAATACACACAAGACCCTTTAACACCAGGGAACAGCAAATCTTTCTATAAAGGGCTAAACAGTAAACATGTCAGACTTCGCACATCATATGATCTCTTTCATAACTACTCAACTTTACTCTTATCAGTGCCTGCTTGGTGAAATCTATGAATGTAATCAAGGACAACCACATGTTAATTGCTAACTATTTAAAACATGTTTCTAAACAGAATGGGCCAACTTAGTCACAGTAACTGCTGATCTCCATAGGTGAGCAACCCATGAAGATACAACACTGATTTGTCTTCCATCATCAGGGGTGAAAAATATACAAATTATTTCTGAACCAAAACCACAATTACCACAGTTAAAAATGCTTTACTGCTAATATGGCCCTGGCAGAAAGTATATATTTTATTTCCTTAAAATTTTTTTTAAAAATCCCTAAGATACTAAAAACAAAAATGAAAAAACAACTCCCCTCAAGCATTTGTCTCTACTTTTCCCATTTTTAATTTGTGACATGTACACTTATGATTGCTGCTGCTGCTAAGTCACTTCAGTCATGTCCGACTGTGCGACCCCATAGATGGCAGCCCACTAGGCTCCTCCATCCCTGGGATTCTCCAGGCAAGAACACTGGAGTGGGTTGCCATTTCCTTCTCCAATGCATGAAAGTGAAAAGTGGAAGTGAAGTTGCTCAGTTGTGTCCGACTCTTAGCGACCCCATGGACTGCAGCCTACCAGGCTCCTCCATCCATGGGATTTTCCAGGCAAGAGTATTGGAGTGGGGTGATATTGCCTTCTCTGCTTATGATCGCTAGGTATTTGTAAATAATAAAATAGAACTCGCTTAAAAAAAAAGAATTCCCTGCATGTCCGGTGGTTAGGACTCCACACTTTCCCTGCTGGGGGGCAGGGGTTCAATCCTTGGTTAGGGAACTAAGATCTTACAAGCTCAGCTATGCAAAGAAACAGAAAAAGAATACGTGGACACAAAGTTATGGAAATGCCAAACTTGTTTATTTGTTTTCTTATGTCTTGGGTGTAATGGTCCTTTTGGTTTTTCAGGAAGGTTCATCATTTCTGAATACTGTAAAACTGTGATAAACTTTATATTAAAGCTGTATTTTAATATGACCATTTTGAATCCTTAAATGAAAATGTTTTGAGAGTTGTTCTAAACACATGCCAAAGAAGCAGTATTTAATAAAACCAGATTTCAAGAAATGGAACTGCAGGCAATATGTAAACAAGTGAATGTGTTCCAAGACCCCCAGTGATGCCTGAAACCACAACAGTACCAAATCCTTGAGATACTATGTTTTTTCCTATACATACATAACTGTGATGAAGTTTATTTTATAAATTAGGCACAGTAAGATATTAACAAAAAATAGCAAATAGAACTATAACAATATACTTCATTAAAAGTTATGTGAATATGTCTCTTTCTTTCTCAAAATATCTTTTATAAAAATTTAATGCTTTTCCCATCTTAACTGTGGGCTTCCCTGGTGGCTCAGTGGTAAAGTGTCTGCCTGCAATCCAGCAGATTCCAGTTCTATCCCTAGGCCAGGAAGATCCCCTGTAGACAGTAATGGCAACCCACTCCAGTATTCTTTTCTTGCCTGGGAAATCCCATGGACAGAGGAGCCGGGTGAGCTATAGTCCATGGGGTTGCAAGTGTAGGACACAACTGAGTGACTGAGCATGCATGCACCACCACCATGAGTAATCACCACCACCACCATGAGTAATCACCACCACCACCATGGAAAAATAAGGGTTGATAGGGACCAACATGGAGAAGGCAATGGCACCCCACTCCAGTACTTTTGCCTAGAAAATCCCATGGACGGAGGAGCCTAGTAGGCTGCAATCCACGGGGTCGATAGAGTCGGGCACGACTGAGTGACTTCACTTTCACTTTTCACTTTCATGCATTGGAGAAGGAAATGGCAACCCACTCCAGTGTTCTTGCCTGGAGAATCCCAGGGACGGGAACCCTGGTGGGCTGCCGTCAATGGGGTCCACAGAGTCAGACACGACTAAAGCGACGCAGCAGCAGCAGCAGCAGCAGGGACCAACAACCACCCTTTTAACTAAAGCACTTAATCACGTGGTGTGGCCATAATTTTTGCAGTTAGAAATGCAACAGTAAAACCACATGGATTTCTTTTTCCTTCAATGCTTTCTAAGGGATAGAAGATTCTTTCTTACCGTAGAACTTAGCAACCTCAGGATACGATGTTTTTCCTTATAGGTCGAGACCTTTCTTTTCCTTAAAGAAGCACTTCACAGCTTCTCTTTGGCATATGGAAATTGCTAGTGTCACAATTGTGCTTTGGCATCATTATTAAGTAAAACAAGAATCACCTGAATACAAGTGCTGCAACACCATGATAGCCCCTTCATGACTCAGGTGGCTACAAAGCGACTAACCATCAGGCAGACAAAGGGGTGGTTCACAACCTGGACGGACGGAACTGGATCTAGCGAGATTTCATCATGCTACTTCACATGATGCACTACTCAAAACTTAAGGATTGTTTACTTCTGGAATATTCCGTTTAATCTTTTCAGGCTGCACTTGACCATAGGTAACAGGTTTCCCCTGTAGCTAAGTCAGTAAAGAGTCTGCCTGCAATTCAGGAGACCCAGGTTCGTTTCCTGGGTTGGGAAGATCCCCTGGAGAAGAAAATGGGCACCCACTCCAGGATTCTTGCCTGGAAAATCCCATGGACAGAGGAGCCTGGCAGGCTACAGTCTATGGGGTCTCAAGAGTTGGACAAGACTAAGCACACACAGTACAGTACAGTAACGGGTTTAGGCACTGCATTTTCTGTTACTGATAAAATCACCTCCACTAAAGATATTCCAAATTAATGCATCCAAGTGTAAATTAGCAAATTTCAAATGTAATTACTATTTGAACCAATCTTGGTAGTCTTTCCAATTGTAATGGAAACATATATCTTATGTGCTCTTTTTGAGCCAAAAAAATCCTTTGAGGGATAAAACCCAAACTAGCTATTTGTTCTCCAGTAATTTGGGGATTTGTAGCAGATCTAACATCAAAATACTACTGCTAGTTGTTTGTGATTCATAGAAAGAAGATTTACATTGTCTTCTGAGTACTACTATCCAGCTGCTGAACATCCCTTGGTGTCTCCGTCTTTTGTAAACCTGCTTAGTTTAAGAAAGAACATCCTTCTCTTGACAACTCATCTTTGATGAAGAAGAGTATGATAAACATCTTAAACCTGGTAGACATCTTTTTCTGACCCATCAGCCTTTTGAATTTACTGTAAGGTTATGCTTCCTAATGGGAAGATGAAATGTCCATAAAAATAGTCTTGTGTTCCTCAAAGTGTATCCCTGGTGGCTCAGACAGTAAAGAAGTAAAGAAGTGAAATTGCTCAGTCGTGTCCAACTCTTTGCGACCCCATGGACGGTAGCCTACCAGGCTCCTCCGTCCATGGGATTTTCCAGGCAAGAGTATTGGAGTGGGTTGCCATTTCCTTCTCCAACGGTAAAGAATCCACCTGCAATGTGGGAGATGTGGGTTCAGTCCCAGGGTTGGGAAGATCCCCTGGAGGAGGGCATGGCAACCTACTCCAGTATTCTTGCCTGAAGAATCTCATGGACAGGGGAGCCTGGTGGACTGCAGTCCATGGGGTCGCAAAGAGTCGGAAATGACCAAGCGACCAAGCACAGCACAGCACAGCACAAAGTGCATTCCACTGAAAACTGCATTTGTGAAATGATACTAGGTTTTTAGGTGGAAAAAGTTTTTGGTCACATAAATTTGAGAACTACTAGTTTCTTTACTGCAGGAACATCCTGGATAAAAAGGTCAGGGGATACTTTGATCTGTTATGAATTTTCAAGAAGGAGCTAGAGCATATACAGGTTCCTCAATCTTTTCTGATCATAGAAACTTGTAGTATATTTCACAGAAGTAGGGTTTCATAAAATCCACCTTGAGAAAAACAATTAAATTTGACATCCATTAAAATTATTTAATAACCTCTGGAAATGTTACTGATACAAACTGCTTTGATTATTTGAAAATATGTTGAGAAATATAAATAGATATGTGAAGTAGTTTGTCCATACAAATCTCAAATACCTATCTTAGTTCTTGTTGATTAGCTATGTATCTCAATGTAATGCCCAGATACAGTGATACTGCTTTTGCATATTTAAAATTTCAATAAAAATATTAAAGGACATTAAAGCAACCATGATCATTTTTTGTTTGAGATGAAGCATCTAGTTCTATTTCTGTGTAATACAGAAATATTTCAAAGTAGGTCATCATAATTCCTCTAAAATTAAACCTCGTAAGAGAGTAATGTTTATGAAAAAGTAAACCAAAGAAACACTGCCAGCTAATAGAAGGAAGTTAGTTTAAAAAGGCAGAAAGAGCAATAACTACTTCTTTTCAGCAGTAATTTCCTTTTCACTTTCCTACCTAGAATTTTGTGTTGAACTGCTTTTACTTCCCACTATGTGTATGTATGCTTAGAAATATTTTCTAAGAACACTGCTTTATTTAGCTTCCTCATAAAGTGACTCCTAATTATGATAGGTGATATTAACACTCAAACAGTTCAAATTTGGAATATATCCTGGGATCTTTCTAACCAAACTACCATTATGAAGAATTTCATTCATTGTCAATATGTTCAAAACCCCCATGTGGACAAATGTGTCTGATTAGAAAGCCAGAAAAAACATGGTACTCTGTATATATTTCTTTCATAATTAAAACCAAAGGGAATATGAAGGAAATTTTAGGAACACAGCTTTGCTTTCCTGTTAATTCATTACCCACAGTCCTTTTAGTATTAAAAAGAACAAACTAGATATATAATACATATGAAGAGTTACAATGTCAGTGTCTTAACTTGTCTTTTAGATACCTTGATCTTCCATGATCTGTTAAATTATGTTGACCTAATATGAAATCATCCCTCATGGCCAATGTAAGTTTCAAGGACAGCTGAAGTTTTTTGTTTGTTTTTTTTTATGAATCTCTGTCTTTTCCTTTAATCATTTAACTTGAACCTGAAGTTCTTGACTATTTAATACTTTATTAAAGTGTTCCATTGGATGTTTATTTCATAAATACTAAAAAGGTCTTTAGTGAAAAAAAATAATTCTGGGGGGCTATTTAATTAGGGAAACACTATGTTAAATACAAGCAAGCATCTCAAAGAGGCTGTAATACTTCTCTCAGCCTTCGTGTGATGAGGAGCTTTATGCAGTTCCAAAAGGCAACTGTTGTATCGCATTTCTAGAACACGTCTTCGCTAACAAGTGCCTCTGTTTCTTAAACTAGGCAAATGTTTGGCTATCCCTTTTACCCAGGATTTGCTATTCTTATTTAAGGGGTAAGTTTAGCCAGCAGTATCTAGAATCCACAAAATATCGATAGTTTAGTTTTAGTCATTAAGCTCAATCATGTCTGACTCTTTGCAACTGCATGGACTGTAGCCTGCCAGGCTCCTCAGTCAATGGAATTTTCCAGGCAAGGATACTGGAATGGTTGCCACTCCCTTCTTTGGGGATCTTCCTGACTCAGGGATCGAACCTGCATTGCCAGCAGATTCTTTACTGCTTGAGGAACCAGGGAAGCACCGTAAAACATCATTAGCAGTCATATCCGTGATGTCAATACAGCAATATATTTTTTTAAGCTCTAGAGTAAATACACAATGCAAGCAAAAATATTTGTAAAACAAAGCAAAAATATTTCAGAATCGTAAGTTCAGAGGATAGGTTTAGAATTCTCAGCCTTCAGATGAGTGACAGAAGATTTCAGTGATTGATTCAGCAAATTTAGATGCGTTTTAATGAATGAAGAAAAGTACTGTTAAACACTTTAATGGATTATTGTGAAGACCAAAATAATATTGAGTATTTATTATTATAAGCTACAATATTTCTCATCTCATATATTTGTTATGATCCAGTTTTTAGTATAAAATATTATTCTACTGTATTGTTTTTGTAAAATCACAATAATACAAGCAACTATCATTCATTGTTAGAGGAGATTCAGGGTGATTATCTATAATATTTAGTGACAGTTATGGTTCATGGAAGTTTTCAGTGCAATTTGAAAAAAAAAACAGTCATTCCATTTCAGTAATAATTAAAGCTTTGCTTTATGTCTCAAATTGTATTTCTTATTAGTTTGCACAGCTCCATTTTCTTATTTTTTAACTGGAGACTGTATATGATCTAGTCCCTTTTTTCATTAATATGTCATTAAAAAACCGATAGTCAAACACTTACACACGGTCTAGCCTTTTCTCTTATTTCTCCTCAAATGTATGCTCCATGATATCTGATTCCAGGAATATGCATATTTATTCTTTGCTGAGACTTTTGTTCCTTTAGGTCTTATTGCCTTTTAAATGTATAGCTGTTTTTCTCTATTTAATTTTAAGCAGTAATGACTGAATTTCTATTTATTTTTTACATGTGTATATACATATATATATTCTTTTATAACATTCCTTTCCATTATAGGTTATTACAAGATATTGGGTATAGTTCCCTGTGCTATATAACGGGTCTTAGTTGGTTATCTATTTAATATATAGTAGTGTGTATATTTGGAGAAGGCAATGGCAACCCACTCTAGTACTCTTGCCTGGCAAATCCCATGGATGGAGGAGCCTGGAAGGCTGCAGTCCATGGGGTCGCTAAGAGTCAGACATGACTGAGCGACTTCACTTTCACTTTTCACTTTCATGCATTGGAAAAGGAAATGGCAACCCACTCCAGTGTTCTTGCCTGGAGAATCCCAGGGACGGGGGAGCCTGGTGGGCTGCCGTCTCTGGGGTCGCACAGAGTCGGACATGACTGAAGCGACTTAGCAGCAGCAGCAGCAGCAGTGTGTATATTCTGGGCTTCCCTGGTAGTTCAGGTGGTAAAGAATCCACCTGCAATGCAGGAGACCCCGGTTCCATTCCTGGGTGGAGAAGATCCCCTGGAGGAGTGCACGGCAACCCACTCCAGTAATCCTGCCTGGAGAGGAGCCTGGCGGGCTAGAGTCCATGGGGTTGCAGAGTCAGACACAACTGAATGACTAAGTATACCACAGCACAGCAGTGTGTATATTTTAATCCGAAACTCCCAATTTATCCCTACCCCTCAACATTTTCTCTTTGGTAACCATAAGTTTGTGTTCTATATCTGTGAGTCTATTTTGGTTTCATAAACAAGTTCATTTGTATCATTTTTTTATATGATATTATGTGATATTTGTCTATTTCGGTCTGGTTTACTTCATGCTTTTCACTACTTTTTAAGATTATCACTTTGACTGCTTTTTTAAATGATGACTTCCCTAAAAGTGGATGCTGCTAAGTCGCTTCAGTCGCGTCCGACTCTGTGCGACCCCAGAGATGGCAGCCCACCAGGCTCCCCCGTCCCTGGGATTCTCCAGGCAAGAACACTGGAGTGGGTTGCCATTTCTTTCTCCAATGCATGAAAGTGAAAAGTGAAAGTGAAGTTGCTCTGTTGTGCCCGACTCTTAGCAACCCCATGGACTGCAGCCTTCCAGGCTCCTCCGTCCATGGGATTTTCCAGGCAAGAGTACTGAAGTGGGGTGCCATTGCCTTCTCTGTAAAAGTGGATATCACTGCATTTATTTTTACTTGTATTTGTAGCAGTTCTTGAAATTGTCAGAGACAAAAAGCAAGATATGAAAAATATATGGAAATACAATTAGATAAAAATTATCTGCTTTATATTTTCCAAGATAACATTCATGTAATTGATCATTTTCAGTATCTTTATTTTGGATTGGCTTTTATGGGATTTTTAATTGGATCAGCATCAGCAAAGTAGAGGGGAAAAGGCAGAAGCAATGGTATTTAATCTAAGTGGAAGTCAAAGCCTGTCTCTAAAATGATTGAGTGATGAGGGACTCAACTGACTTAAAAAAGCACTAGGATTTGACAAATGAAAATGCAATACAAAACATCTTAGTTGTCTTGAATGTGACATGGAGCAACAGTGGAAGGAAATGCCATTTAAGGGTATTAATTGTGTAGGGAATTGTAAAATTTTCAAATGTAAAACACCGCCTGCATTAAGGAAGTCACTCAGGCCACTGATTACACAAAAAAGGGAAAAGGCCAGGACGTTCATGTATAAGGTCATGTATTCTCCAAACTCCATATTTAAAACATATAAGAAAGGCAGAAAGGCAGGAAAGAAGCAAGGAAGAAAGTGAGGGAAGATGGGAGAGAGAAAGGAAGGAAGGAAGATGGGAAGGAGGGAAGGAGGAAAGGAGAAAGAATAAGCAAACGGGAGGAAGAAAAGTGAGAAAGACTGAAGGAAGAAAGAGGGAGGAAGAAAGAAAGTGAGATGGAGAGACAGAATTAGTTAACAGCGTCATGGTTTGATCTCAGTACATGCTCTTAGTGTCTTTCCGCTTTTGTCCAAAAGTCAGTAGGCAGCTGGCCACAGTTTGCTCTGCTTATTACATGTTTAACCAGGAACAGAAAGCAGAATTATTTTGGAGGAGAGAGAGGCAGGAGAGTAAAGGAGGAATCTGAAGAAAGAAGGAGGAAGCTCTAGGCACTAACAAACATAAGCCTGTACTTCAGAGACAAAAGCTCAAACACACAGCCTAGCTCTCCACTGAGCTTGTAAACCAGGGGATGGAACAACAGCTGCAGGGCTTGTAGCATCTGACTTTCCATCCTAAACCCAAAGATATAAACACAGGCACAGAGTAAGGAACCACCAATTATTAAAGCTATTACCTAGAACAACCCCCCCAAAACAGAACATCTGGCTAATTCCACAAAAGCCACAGTAATGGGTAGGGACAGAATTAGCACCTATGACACGCTGGTGACTACAGACGTAACTAGACATTACTGTAGGGAGGCCTCTTTTTTGAGTGATATCATCCTACCCTGAGGTGCAACAGCTGTAAAAGAAAGGAAAACAAAGCAAAAATAACCCAGACATCTCTCTTTTTCTAGGTTAAAACCCCAAGGAATCTGCACACTCAGCACCTAAGAGTTTTTCAAGGGACCAAACCTAATTCAGCATGTTGTTCAGCCGCTCAGTTGTGTCTGGCTCTTTGCAATGCCATGGACTGCAGCACACCAGGCTTCCCTGTCCATCACCAACTCCCAGAGCTTGCTCAAACTCATATCCACTGAGTTGATGATGCCATCCAACCATCTCATTCTCTGTCATCCCTTTCTCCTTCTGCCTTCAATTTTTCCCAGCATCAGGGTCTTTTCTAATGAGTTAGCTCTTTGCATCTGGTGGCCGAAGTATTGGAGCTTCAGCTTCAGCATCAGTCCTTCTAATGAATATTCAGGACTGATTTCCTTCAGGATTGACTGGTTGGATCTCCTTGTAGTCCAAGGGACTCTCAAGAGTCTTCTCCAACACCACAGCTCAAAAGCATCAATTCTTCGACCCTCGGCCGTCTTTATAGTCCAACTCTCACATCCACACACGACTATTGGAAAGACCATAGCCTTGACTAGGTGGACCTTTGCTGGCAAAGTGATGTCTCTGCTTTTTAATATGCTGTCTAGGCTTATTTCAGCATATCTACATGCAACTGAGAGATATAAAGAGACACACATTTCAGTGTATCCATATTCATCTAAACATATTTCAATGTACCCATATTAATCTGAATATATTCATTTCATTAAGGAAGATTTAGAGAATCCCAAGAAAAGACTTAGGAGGTAGTGTAAGCCATTACTGAATCATAGGGTTGTTGACTGAAATAGTGATCAGCCCATTGGTAAAATTGCTTTTATCCATGTTAACTACCTGAAAATTTTAGTAGTATATTGATCACAAAGCAGAATATCACATTAAGACAAAAAACCTTCAATTTGTTTTCTAAAAATTAAACAAACAAAAAACTCCCCAATGTCTAATTATGATATTTGGTGAAACAATGGTAAAATTCCTTCTGAAAAGAATAAAAATTGACACAGACATAAGTTTCACAATTGAGAACAAAGAAACATGAAAAATGAGGATAGAAAATAGCAGTATCAATGAGATTTCTAATCATGCTTATCTTACTGTCATGGTGCTACTCAAACAACAATCCTTAGGAATATAAAATGTATGATATTATAATGTATTTCAGCAATACTACGACAGAATTTAATCTCATGGATTTTAAGTAAGCTTATTTGTTTCCTTATTGCATTATTTTCAAATTGTGAGGAATGAAAAAAAATAACATTCATTTTTGTTTTGGTTTCTTGATTTCCATAAACCTTTCCCAATGGAAAAAATTGTTGTTGGAAACCATGGCCTGGGCTTGTTCATTTAGTCATGACTAAGTTTTAAATCATACACTTGAAGCAGAAATTTTTGGCTCTGTGTAAATTAAAACAAAACAAAAAACCAGAAAAAAAAGAAAAACAACAAGTAGGTCTTAGTTCTTATGTCTCTTGTGACTTTAAAACAGTTCCCCAAACTTTTACTGTGTTCAGGGCTCCAGCCTTCACTGCATTGAGTAATATGTATTCTATGAGTCTCAAATTATTAACAACTCATTTTCCCTATGTTGATTTTTGGAATCAGAATATGATTCATTTTCCCAAGAAATAAAAAGATGTCTCTGGAAGTTGACCTATCTTCAACCCTGAGATTAAAATATATTCTGTTTTTTACTAAACATTTTTTGTACATTCATGTTTTCTTACCAAGTACACAATTTATGCTACTCTTTATGACATCAAGTAATATCTACTTGGCATACATTAGATTTGGTTTAGTGAACGTGTGGTTGTGAAGAATTGGTCTGCCATACATTGTCAAATATTTTATTTTTATTGACCAGATTCTCCCAACTAGAAAGTGGTGGAGATTTCTGTCCAGATAATCTGACTCCAGGGCCTTGGCTTTTTATTGCCTCTCAATACTACATTAGAAAAGAAAAACTTGCTTATTAGATACTATGTCTCTATTTCTTTTATGTGATAAATCTTACATTAAAATCTTCCCAGAGTTTGTCTATTTAGGTTTACACAGATGATAGGCTAAGATTTCAGGTACAAGTCACACAATAAAACTTTTTTTCTAGTATTTGTTACCATTCTAGAGTGGAAGTTGTGGTTGCAGTTTGTCCTTTTATTTTCAGTTTTCAAACTGTAGGTTTGTTTTTGTTTTTGTTTTTCAATTAGACAGCCAAATTGATTTTCCTGATCCTTTGAGAATACTTTGCAAACTAATTTCAAATATAAAAATATCCTGTTAATTTCACATTTTTAAAGAAAGGTTTCTGTTTTTGTTCAGTAGCTAAGTCATGTCCCACACTTTGCAACTCCACAGACTGCAGCATGTCAGGCTTCCCTGTCCTTCACAACCTCCCAGAGTTTGCTCAAATTCATGTCCATTGAGTCAGTGATGCCATCCAACCATTTCATTCTCTATCACCTCCTTGTCCTCATGCCCTCAGTCTTTCCCAGCATCAGGGTCTTTTCCAATGAGTCACTTCTTTGCATCAGGTGGCCAAAGTATCAGAGCTTTAGCATCTGTCCTCCCCATGAATATTTAGGGTTGATTTCCTTAGGATTGGCTGGTTTGATCTTCTTGCTGTCCAAGGGACTCTCAAGAGTTTCCTTGCTGTCCAAGGGACTCTCAAGAGTTTCCTTGCTGTCCAAGGGACTCTCAAGAGTTTCCAACATTACAGTTTGAAAGCATCAATACTTCAGTGCTCAGCCTTCTTTACGGTCCAACTCTCATATCCATGCATGACTACTGGAAAAACCATAACTTTGACTAGATGAACCATTGTTGGCAAAATGATGTCTCTGCTTTTTAATACCCTGTCTAGGTTGGTCATAGCTTTTCTTCCAAGGAGCAAACATCTTTTCATTTCATGGCTGCAGTCACCATCTGCAGTGATTTTGGAGCCCCAGAAAAGAAAATCTGGCACTATTTCCATTGTTTCTCCATACATTTGCCATGAAGTGATGAGACTGGGTGCCATGATCTTAGTTTTTTGAATGTTGAGTTGTAAGCCAGCTTTTTCACTCTGCTCTTTCACCTTCATCAAGAGGCTCTTTAGTTCTTCTTCACTTTCTGCCATAAGGGTGGTGTCATCTGCATATCTGAGGTTATTGATATTTCTCCCGGCAATCTTAATTCCAGCTTTTGATTCATCCAGCCTGGAATTTTGCATGTACTCTGCATAGAAGTTAAATAAGTAGGTGACAATATACATATACGGCCTTGATGTATTCCTTTTCCAATTTTGAACCAGTTCCCTGTCCGGTTCTAACTGTTGCTCTTGACCTGCATGCAGGTTTCTCAGGAGGCAGGTAAGGTGGTCTGGTATTCCCATCTCTTTAAGAATTTTAAACTACTTTAGATATATTTTCAGAAGTTCATTCTATCAAGCTCTGAAGTATTTCTGAATTCTGTATGTGTAAATCTTCCTAAACTGTGTCCTTAGTATAGTGACATATGGGAAAGATTCAAGGTCCAGGATACTGGCAGTATGGATAACTAAGTATTAACACATATTTTACTCTGAAGAGCCCAATTTTTGAAATAAAACTCATCTTGGAATCTATCCCCAGTCAACTTGGTCAACATCAGTGATTATAGCTGGACAGGGCTCTTACCAGGTGACTCACTCACATTCACAAATGCTCAGACTATGGTACGTCACTGTGGGTATCCACTGACACACGGAAAAAA
Organism: Bos grunniens; assembly: GCF_055505025.1. Lineage (NCBI taxonomy): Eukaryota > Metazoa > Chordata > Mammalia > Artiodactyla > Bovidae > Bos > Bos grunniens. The sequence goes on along the minus strand of NC_141191.1, from coordinate 25,224,582 downwards.
GCCTGGTAATGAATCATGAAGTCCTGGAATAGAAGTATATTTTCAAGCAACATTCATGGGATTTCCCAGGGTTGAAAGAATAATTTTTCTTTTGTATCTATAAAATTTCTTTTAGGAGTAGAATCTACATTATTCATAAAATGAATCCCATCCATCTCTTTTCTCCACAGTGTTTAATTTTTCATTTTAACTTCAGAAACATACCATCTTGGTTTAGAACATTTTGGGTGCAGGTGCTGTAGCTTCTAATATACTTCCACAAAGGCACACTAGCAGATGTGGCAACAAAGGAAACGCCATTGTTTTTGAACATTTTCTGGGACCTACAGGGACTTGGGGGCATTTGTGCTTTCCTTCTAAGAGCCCTTTAACCATTTTGTTTTGAGACCAAGATGAACTCAGGCAACTCTGGTCTGTTTGCTGGTACTTCATGGATTACTGAAAAAACCAATTTAATGAACATCTTGTACCTTACAAGCCACAATCATTCCAGAGGTTAACCTTATGAAGCAATTAAGAAAAATCACCCCAGTATTGTGAAATGACCTAGAATCAGAGATCACTGGGCTTGACAAAGGCGCTTTTTATGTAGAAAGCTAAGTATACAGTTGGACTTGAGTAAATAATAGTCTTTGGAGATGTGGAGATTGGCAGATAGCTCAGCTCCAATGCAGTTGATAAAATAGAAACAGAGGTAACCTTTGCCTTTGCAAGAGAAAAAAACAAGGAAAGGTCATTTTGGAATTCATTAGACAATATTTCTAGTGTCAAATGAAGGATAACTGCCTCTTTCAAAGAGGAGAATATACTGGTATTTGTTTTAATTAACTCAAGAAGTGCAATTTTCAAGCTTTACTTATTACTTACTGGGTGTTGTATGCATCACTGTCAAACATAAGACAGGACTTAGGAATCAGACTTGGGAGACAGGAGTTCCATGCTGTCCCCTTTTGTGCCAGTGGCAGGGTGTGATGAGATGTGTAGGAAAATGAAAATCTTGATCAAGAACAGAATGGGATATTATCTAACTGAGGAAAAGTTTTCATTTGGTGGCAGATAAAACTTGGTAATATCAGATTACAAATTTCCCCAAATGTGAATTATTGTGAAGTGTTGGTCGCTCAGTTGTGTCTGACTCTTTGTGACCCCATGGACTGCAGCCCATCAGGCTCCTCCATCCATGGAATTCTCCAGGCAAGAGTACTGGAGTGGGTTGCCATTTCCTTCTCCAGAATTATTGTGAAAGTAATTATGTGTGCCATTGGGATTCTCAGGTTTTAGTCTCTGAACCTAACCATAATTCATGAGTCTTTTGATATCATTTTCTTATACATTTAGGAAGACATGTTTTTAACAAATCAAGGAGAAATGTTACAATAAAACATATTAAAAGTAGAGGTAATGTAAGTTAGTTTAGTGTAAGAATAAAATTAGAACTAGATTTTGATAAGTAGATTTATTAATATTTTTAACTGAAATTAGATGTTTTTATTTTCTGAACATTTTTCTAGTATATAACTTAATGCTTAGTCGCTTTAGTCGTGTCTGACTCTCCGCAATCGTATGGACCAGGGCCTGCCAGGCTCCTCTGTCCATGGGATTCTCCAGGCAAGAATACTGGAATGGGTTGCCTTTTCCTTCTCCAATATAACTTAATAATATTTTACAATTTTATAGTTTAAGACTGAAAAGTTTTCCTGAATAATCTTACAAAATTAACGGCCATGAATAAATTTTTCCAAATACTACTATCATCAGAACAAAAATAAAAGCCTACACATACATATGTCAGATTTCCTTAAGATAACTGTAAGATAAAGAAAAATAGAGAGTAAACCTATTTGGAAAAGTGTAAAATCGTTTTTTACGTGATTTAGGTCACATTTCATTTCCTGGGGATTTCTTCTTTTTTGATTTCTTTCTGTATCTGGCTGTGCTGGGCCTCAGTTGCAGCTCATGAGATCTTTGGTCTCTGCTGTGACAAGCATCATCAAGTGCAAGTCCCTCAGTCGTGTCCCACTCTTTGCGACCCCCATGGACTGTGTAGTCCACGGAATTCTCCAGGCCAGAATACTGGAGTGGGTAGCCTTTCCCTTCTCCAGTGGATCTTCCCGACCCAGGGATCGAACCCTGGTCTCCTGCATTGCGGGCAGATTCTTTACCAGCTGAGCCACAAGGGAAGCCCAACAACACTGGAGTGGGTAGCCTATCCCTTCTCTAGCAGATCTTCCTGACCCAGGAATCAAACCGGGGTCTCCTGCATTGCAGGCGGATTCTTTACCAACTGAGCTACCAGGGAAGCCCTTTGCTGTGGTATGCAGTATCTTTTAGTTGCAGAATGTGACTTCTTAGTTGTAGCATCTGGGATCTAGTCCTCTGATCAAGGATTAAACCTGAGCCCCCTGAGGTGGGATCATGGAGTCTTAGCCACTGGACCACTAGGGAAGTCACAGCTGGCAGTTTTTTAAACAGACTTATTGCCTTTAAGCCTGACTTGTTTTTTCAGCAGCATCTAGCATCAAATTTTGTTTGACAGACAGTGTTTAGAAATCTTACATAAAAAAAAAAAACAATAAGACTGCAGCAACATTTGAGGAGTCATCTAATGAGAAAAGGCCTGGCAGGCTACAGTCCATAGGGTCACAAAGAGTCCGAGACAACTAAGGCAATCTAGCACACACACAGGCATTCAAACAATATTTAATTGATTTTTCTACATAAATATATATGTTTACAAATATATTAAACATTAGTTGATTCACAAAATTGTAGCAGATCATAATTATATCTACATCTACCTATAATCTGACTCACCTTAGTAGTTAATATCTGTTCTAGAAATTAGACAGCATGACGTGAGAGTCAAAGAGTTACTCAACTCATGTTATCCTATGGATGGCTGGTGGAGATACTGAAATATTTTCTACCTAATATCAAATTATCCAGATATCCTCATGCTAAGTTGGTGATGCAATTTCTGTATTTCACAAGGATTTTTACTTTTCAACCATTAGCTGAAGCATTAGATACCAATAACCATCATATAATCACTGGTAAAAAATAAAGCAGTTAGTTGAAATTATTGCTCTGTTCTCCTTGAACCATTTCAGGAGAGAACACTGATCACAAGTGATCTTAGAATGAAAACAATGGTACCCTGCATAGAGCAACGTAACCTAGATCTGAGAATGGCTGCCTTGGCTATACATTTGATACAAACCATCCAAACCATGCTGATCTCATCTGGCTAAATCTAGAGTCTCAAGGTTAGGGTGAGCCCACAGGCATACACACTCAGTGGTTCTGGGACTGCTGGGTTTCCTCCCTGGGATATCTAATGTCAAGATGGTCTATTATGGCTGTGTTTGCTTGGCTGTCTTCACAGCTGAGCTGGCTGCAGCTTCCAGAGGAGAATGGCCACAGTATGAATAATAATAATGATGTAACAAAGCGGCTTGAGCTTCCCTGGTGGCTCAGTGGTAAAGAATCTGCCTGTGATACAGGAGATGTTGGTTCAATCTCTGGGTTGGGAAGATGTCCTGGAGAAGGAAATGGCAACCCACTCTAGTATTCTTGCTGGGAAATCCCATGGACAGAGGACCATGGCAGGCTACAGTCTGTGGGGTTGCAAAAAGGGTCAGAAACAACTTAGCAACTAAACAACAACAAAAGTGGCTTACAATTTTGTCTTTGTCCCTTTCAGCAAGAGTTTAGACTTTCCTCACTTGCTCTTCACAACAACCCTATCAGGCAATTTAATTCTTATTTTACACAAACACTCTTGCTGTTTCCATGATCCAGCAGATGTTGGCAATTTGATCTCCAGTTCCTCTGCCTTTTCTAAAACCAGCTTGAACATCAGGAAGTTCACGGTTCATGTATTGCTGAAGCCTGGCTTGGAGAATTTTGAGCATTACTTTACTAGCGTGTGAGATGAGTGCAATTGTGCGGTAGTTTGAGCATTCTTTGGCAGTGCCTTTCTTTGGGATTGGAATGAAAACTGACCTTTTCCAGTCCTGTGGCCACTGCTGTGTTTTCCAAATTTGCTGGCATATTGAGTGCAGTACTTTCACAGCATCATCTTCCAGGATTTGAAATAGCTCAACTGGAATTCCATCACCTCCACTAGCTTTGTTCATAGTGATGCTTTCTAAGGCCCACTTGCTTCACATTCCAGGATGTCTGGCTCTAGGTCAGTGATCACACTATCATTTATTGACTATGCCAAAGCCTTTGACTGTGTGGATCACAATAAACTGTGGAAAATTCTGAAAGAGATGGGAATACCAGACCACCTGACCTGCCTCTTGAGAAACCTATAGACAGGTCAGGAAGCAACAGTTAGAACTGGACATGGAACAACAGACTGGTTCCAAATAGGAAAAGGAGTACATCAAGGCTGTATACTGTCACCCTGCTTATTTAACTTATATGCAGAGTACATCATGAGAAATGCTGGGCTGGAAGAAGCACAAGCTGGAATCAAGAATGCTGGGAGAAATATCAATAACCTCAGATATGCAGATGACACCACCCTTATGGCAGAAAGTGAAGAGGAACTCAAAAGGCTCTTGATGAAAGTGAAAGTGGAGAGTGAAAAAGTTGGCTTAAAGCTCAACATTCAGAAAACGAAGATCATGGCATCCGGTCCCATCATTTCATGGGAAATAGATAGGGAAACAGTGGAAACAGTGTCAGACTTTATATTTTTGGGCTCCAAAATCACTGCAGATGGTGACTGCAGCCATGAAATTAAAAGACGCTTACTCCTTGGAAGGAAAGTTATGACCAACCTAGATAGCATATTCAAAAGCAGAGACATTACTTTGCCAATAAAGGTCCGTCTAGTCAAGGCTATGGTTTTTCCTGTGGTCATGTATGGATGTGAGAGCTGGACTGTGAAGAAGGCTGAGTGCCGAAGAATTGATGCTTTTGAACTGTGGTGTTGGAGAAGACTCTTGAGAGTCCCTTGGACTGCAAGGAGATCCAACCAGTCCTTTCTGAAGGAGAAGAGCCCTGGGATTTCTTTGGAAGGAATGATGCTAAATCTGAAACTCCAGTACTTTGACCACCTCATGCGAAGAGTTGACTCATTGGAAAAGACTCTGATGCTGGGAGGGATTGGGGGCAGGAGGAGAAGGGGACGACAGAGGATGAGATGGCTGGATGGCATCACTGACTCGATGGACGTGAGTCTGAGTGAACTCTGGGAGCTGGTGATGGACAGGGAGGCCTGGTGTGCTGCAATTCATGGGGTGGCAAAGAGTCGGACATGACTAAGCGACTCAACTGAACTGAACTGAACTTACACAAAAACTGAGAAACAAGTAAGTGATCTAACTAGCCACATTACAATGAGTGTCTTCAGTATTTTTATCGAAATCAAAGGATGCCATACTTTATATATAATTATTTATAAAAATAAAGAGAAGTGGGATATAATTAGATACACAGTAATTAAAACAGATTCATTTTATCAAAAAAGACTGATAAATCAGTAAGTCACTTATAGCTATTCCTTTTTGTTTGTTATAATTATGAAAAGAGAAATTCCCTACATATTTATTAACAGAATACACAGCCTAGGATATTTTAATTTTTGTTTTTTCAGATAGATATGTTTACTGAGTCTAAATTGAGTAGTCAATTCATTTCTCTGGTTTAAGAGAGCATATTTCACTGGAAATTTCATGACTATCCTCAAAAGAATTTATAGAAATGCCACTAGACTGGCTAGATTTTCTTTTTATTCAACTTCCTGTGTTTTGAAAGTCAACAGTACTCAATTATCATTGTAGAAATGTTATTATTTCACAGTTAAATTTAATTACAATTACTCCGTCTCTGTATGCTAACATCTGTTTTTGAATGTAAAAGATACTGATTTCTGCTAATTATTTATGTAAATAAATACATTCTGAATTTGCAAAACATGGCTGCCTTCTTTGTAATTCATGTCCATTCAGCTGACAATCAAAAATTGAGAACCTACTGCAAAACCTTTCTAATATAATAATTTAAATTTTTTTACTAAATGTGCTAAGTTTTAAAATCTTCATGATTAAATGGTAAAACTAACATGTTTTCATTGCCACTATGTTAGAACTCCTTGTAATGGCATTTTAAAACTGTGTAATGAAAAAGGAAGAATTAGTTTTTGGACTACGTGCAGTGTGGCTTGTTCATGTAGTTACAAAAAAACAAATGTTTGTCCAACAAAAGGCTGAGTTGTGTCTCCTGGGAAACTTATACAAGGTCATAGCTTCATGAGCATAAAAAATCTTGTAAAAGCACACTAGCATGTAATACGAGAAAGTAAAGAAGTGGTTGGGGAAAAATGTGATTCTGTTAGTTGAAACATCTATTAAGGAAAAAAATAATAAGTTATTGTCTTCTTAAAATAATAGTTCATATGCAAAATGTGTTTACAAAGTACATTATTTCCTTAAAAGATCATTTCCAACAAGTTGCTGAGAAAGAAAAGAGAAATGATAACATTTTAGCATTTTTACAGAGAAGGGAGGAGTTAAGCTAGGAACAGAACTGCCTGATGTAATGAGAAGTGGGTACGAAAAGAGCTTCATAACAGTTGTAGAATGGGCAGTATTGGGACAGAGTGGTGGAGGTGTGGAGGTGGGAAAGATTATGCAGTACAGTCAAGGGTGGCTGTGACCTCTATCAACGCTAGGATCCTACTGGTTTCATTCACCACTAACACTCAGCACATGGGAGACTCAACAAATAACTGCTGAACAACTGAACAAACAGCAAATAGATGAGCAAAAGCAAACAAGCTAATTAGACAAAGGCGTGAGAACGGATTTGATACTAGAACCTGTGGACAGTTCATCACAAAATAGGCGAAATGACTCCTTTGTTTCCAAAAGCAAATATTACAAAAAAGTATAAACAAGCACAAAAATAATTGCCTTTGGTAAAGAATAGGGCTTCCCAGGTGCAGTGGTAGAGAATCTGCCTGTCAGTGAAAGAGATGCAAGGGACTCGGGTTCAATCCCTGGGTGGGGATGATCCCCTGGAGGAGGGAATGGCAATCCACTCCAGTATTCTTGCCTGGGAAATCCCATGGACAGAGGAGCCTAGTGGACTCCTAGTGGACTCCATGGGGTCACAAACAGTTGGACTTGGCTAAGTGACCGAGCACAATCACAGACACACATAGAAAAGGGAGGAGACAGAATGTTGTACTAACAGAATCAGATGTGTTCAGATGTATACACTGTACACGTGTTGCCCACAAAGAAATCAACTTGTCTGGCCTGTTAAAATGTGTGTATCGGATCATGTTACTCTTCTCCTAGGAAACCCTCCAAAGGCTCACAAGACATTCAGAGTTAGGGCCCAAAGTCCTCAAACACCATCATTTCTTGGACCTTTTCTCCTACAGGTTTCATCGATTTCACTCTGCTCCAACCACACCTGCCTCCCCAGCTCCTATTTCAAGCACTTCCTGCTGGCTGTATCCATGGGCACTGCAGTTCCCTGACCCCCACCCTGAAAAGCTGGCTCATCCCCTCATCTACTTTAGGTCTTTACTCCAATATCACCTCTCAACAGGGATGCACTGGCCATCTTGTCTAAAATTGCATCTCCTGTTTTTTTCCTGCTTCATTTTCACTTATCACATATACCTTCCTATATATTTTACTTATATACCTTTTATGTTCTGTCTTCCTCACAGTAATGTAAGCCTCATGGGGGTAGGGATTTTTGTCTGTTTTGTAGTTTTTGTGTCTATTTTGTATCCTAACTCTTTAGAACATTGTCTGAAAGATAGCATTTGTGGAATTAATGATAAACAAATGAATAAATTAACCAAATTAACAAAAATTTTGAGGCTTTCTATTGAACATCTGTTTTCCTTCATTTCCAAAATTTTCAAAGATGCAAATGACAATTATGAAGCGAAATGGCAACTATTATAAAGAGATAAACAGCTTTGTGTCTAAAAAAGGAAAAACATCAATTCTTCTGCAGATTTCATGCAATACAGTTTTCTAAAAGTAAAGTCCTAGATTAAAGGTTCTTAATGTGGGGTTCACAGATCCCTAACAATTTCAGAAAGAGTCTCTGAACCTGTGTATTTTCAGGCTAACTTGTATTATGCATAGTACTTATTTTTCTGGTAAAATAGGTCACAGCCTTTGTCACATCCTCAGACAGTATTTACAAAAGTATGGTCTCCTTACCATCTATATTGATATAACCAACGTTGGGGGGATATAACCAACGTTGGGGGGGTGCTTATACAGATTGTACATTCCTGGGCCCCCTCTAGATGCAGTGAAGCCAGAATCTCTGGAATATGGGCATGAGATAAAATATTTTGCAGCCATTTTCCCAATTGACTTTTAATCAAAATTTCATTTCAAGATTCACTGCTGCCAGTAGGTTGTGACCTCTCAAATATGACAACCATTTCGCCTGGCTGTTTTCAAGGTTATATAGTATTACTTACATCTGACCATCTCAGCAAGACAGTGAGGCCTATAAAGGTAGGTAGTTTCTCTGTTCCCTGGCAAGGAAACTGAGGCTGGGGAGAAGTGACTTTTACTCTATGTGGATACTTTCTGATGAGCTTCTTCCATGAAGAATTCACGGGGATCTGTGTAATATAGTAGCCATAACATTTCCTGTAACACTCAAGACATTTACTGAATTTTTCAATGCTATCAAGTAAACACGCAGAGCAATGTAAACAGCTCAGGCAAAATGAAATTTTAGAAGCATTGCATGACATCTTTCTATACAGTTTATAACCTTTTTCATCTCTAGCTGGTTCCTTCAGGTTGCAATTCTCTATTGTTTTTGCTCACATTGTCCTCTCTCTTCTCAATTATTTTTACTTTCAAGTCCAGCATCATCCAGTGTAGTACTTGTCGTTTCACATGTGAAAGTTGTCTTCCTACGTAGCCTTTGAAAGCAGGAATTATGTGCTTCCCTTTCTTTTATATGGGACTTGACAGCTAGTAGGTCCCCCAAATAAGACGGTCTTTGTGGCCCTCAGGTTTGAAAGCTGCAATCAGCTCAAAATACAGATTCTACTAATATGGTTGGTTTTTTTTGTTTGTGTTTTTTTTTTTGGTTGTGCTGGGTCTTCATTGTGGTGCATGGGCTTCTTGTTGCGGTGGCTTCTCTTGTTGCAAAGCACAGGCTCGTAGAGGAACTTGGGCTCAGTAGTTGTGGCGGACGGGCCTAGTTGCTTCGATTAGCATGTGGAATTGTCCCAGACCAGGGATCGAACCTCTGTCCCCTGCATTGGCAGGCAGATTCTTAACCAGTGCACCACCAGGGAAGTCCAGATTCTACTAATATTGATTGAGTTCGTACTGGAGCACTCTTCTGAGTGTCTGCACAGACTAGTCTGGCTGTGTATCAAGCTTCAGAAAATCAACTCACAACAATATAATTAAATCTGCTATGCTATCAGTGGGCTTGAATGGTAGCATGCTTATTTTATTTTGCAGTTGTCATAATTGAAAACACTATCCCATTTTTAGAATACAACTTTAATTGTGAATTAGATTATCTGTAATTATTTCAAAAATTGGATTTAAAGTCTTTGGTTCTTAATACACTTTCTATTCTTATGCATGACTCTATACTCAGAATTTTAAAATGAGATTCTCTACAGAAAAAGTAAGTTATCAGTAGAATGTACAGTATGGAGAATATAGCCAATGACTATGTCATATCTTAGTATAATGACATTTCATAACTAGACTTATTGTGGTGATTAGTTTGAAATGTATAGAAATATCAAATCACGATGTTGTGTAACAGGAACTAATGTGTTGTAGGTCAGTTATACTGCAAAAACAAGCAGACAAACAAATAAACCTATGGAAAAAGAAATCAGATCTGCGGTTACCAGATGTGGGAAGTTGGAAGAAGGGGAATTAGAGGAATGTGGTCAAACATACAAACTACCAGTTATAAGATAAATAAGTACTTAAATATCTTATAAGGATGTAAGGTTAAACCTGATACATATAGCTAACACTACTGTATGTTATATATGAAAGTCATTAAAAGCATAAATCCTAAGAGCTCTCATCATAAGGAAAAAAAAAACTTTTCCTATTTCTTTAATTTTATAACTATATGAGATGATGGGCAATCATTAAGCTTGTGAAAATCATTTCATGTATGTATACCAAATCACTATGCTATATAGCTTAAACTTATACAATGTTGTATATCAATTATATCTCAATAAAACTGGGAGAAAAAATAAAAATGCATCTCTCTTTCTCAGAGTATTGTAAACTCCTTTCCTGAAACTAGCACTATGCCCTACTCATGTTAACTATTTGACAAAATGTTTACTAAATAAAAGAATTAAGACAAAATACTTTAAAAAGTATAAGAAAAAATAGACATAATTTCTATGTCTATTTTGTTGAATTATTTAAAATATTCTTCTATCAAACAAAAATTACTGTATATTATAAAATATACTCCTGCACTAATAAATTATTATAATAATGACTAAGACATTTATTAGACTTCTTAGACATCTTAGAAGTTTCTTAAATATGAAATCAGGAGAGATGAGACAAGAAAGATATGTCTTACAGAATATATAAAAAGAAGTTGAAAATTATTTTACAAATATATCATTACTGAGGAAAAAAGAGAAAATTTACATAATAGTTATTCATTTTTAAGACAGCAAGGCAAGATCAGTTAATTAAATAACTTGATGTTATAGGAAATTCTAAGGATATTAAGAAGAATAAAATATGAGCAGTTGTCTAGAGAAAGCCAATGTATAAACAAATGATGCTAAGTGAGAATATGAAAGTGAAAACAAAGTTCACACAAATTGTCCTTGGAAATCTGGTGGTTTAGTTTAATCATATGATTTAGTCATACTCACACTCTTACCCATCCAAGTAGTAATTAAACCTTTATTGGTTACTTCTGTATTGTGGGACTACAGAGTGTGAGAATACTTGAAAAGAGGGATTATTTGTTATTTCTCAAAAGTATCATCACTTACCATCTTCTCAAAAATACTGTATTAAAATATAGTATATGTTCAAGAAGAACCAATACAGACCGCAACGTTAGATAGTAAAGTAGTAAGTATGAGAACCTTGAGATGGTGCAAATCTCAAGGTATCAGTAGATACCAGAAAAATTCTCTAAATGTTGGGAAAGGGTTTCTGCAAAGTCACATTTCTTTCAAAAAGAAAACAGAATAATTCCAGGAACTACAGAGCACAAAGTTTAAGTCATATGAATATGTGTTCATGCTAAGTCATTTCAGTCATGTCCAACTCTCTGTGACGCTATGGACTGTAGTCCACCAGGCTTCTCTGTCCATGGGATTCTCCAGGCAACAATACTGGAGTGGGTTGCCATTCCCTCCTCCAGCGGATCTTCTTTTTTTTAAATTTTATTTTATTTTTAAATTTTACAATATTGTATTGGTTCTGCCATATATCGAAATGAATCCGCCACAGGCATACACGTGTTCCCCATTCTGAACCCTCCTCCCTCCTCCCTCCCCATACCATCCCTCTGGGTCATCCCAGTGCACCAGCCCCAAGCATCCAGTATCATGCATCGAACCTGGACTGGCGACTCGTTTCATATATATTATACATATTTCAATGCCATTCTCCCAAATCATCTCACCCTCTCCCTCTCCCCCAGAGTCCAAAAGACTGTTCTATACATCAGTGTCTCTTTAGCTGTCTCATATACAGGGATCTTCTTGACCCAGGGATCAAACCTGTGTCTCTTACATCTCTTCCTTTGGTAGGGAGATTCTTTACTACCCGTGCCACCTGGAAAGCTTCCATATGAATATTCTACAATCATATACTATCAGAGTTTAAAAAATTAATGTTATTCAAAATTTGAATGTTATAAGTTTATAATTATTAGATGCACAACTTCAATGGAGCCATTCTGGCAAGATTCATTATTTGAGAGTTGGAGAAAACCTTAACCAACATCTAGTCTCACTCCTTTGCATTTCTGATAATGGGCATGAAGTCCAGAAAGATAAAGTCACTTTCCCAGGGTCAACTTGGGTAAGAAGTAAAACACAGAACTTCTAACTCTCAGTCCACTCCTACTTCTACTAACTGAAGTTTTTATTTTCTTGGAGCCTTGATAAGATATAGTCAATAAAATGTTCCAACATGGGGTGAACCCGATAAATAATTCCCTTGTTATTTGAAATGCTAAGTTGACATTTGAGAAAACTCCAAAATAATACTTTGTTCTCTGTTACCACACAGCTCACACTGTACAGCATATGCAAACAGTGATCTGATATTAAGTCACTATTACAATTTTGAAATCACAGATGTTGCTGACACATTATAAGTCAGAAGTTGAAAGTACTTCACATGAACTTTTGAAATATGAGTTCAATCTATAATTGCAATTATTTTCCCTCTCAAAGCATTTCTACCACTCTCCTACCACCATCATTTATAATGAACACTAAAAACAAGCCTAGAGTTTTTTTCAGTTAGGAAAAAAGTTTATCTCTCTCTTTTGGTTAAAAATCCCGCCCAAATTTACATATTGCTAACTTTGTAACCAATTTTGTAAGCCAGGATAAATATAAAGTCTCATGACACAATAATATAGACCATCCTTTTGTTGAATAAAATCCAACTAATTCACTAACAACCTAAAAAGTTAATGCCTTCAGTACAGTTCCATTATTACAGATTAATATATTTCTTGTGTCCAGCTAGTGAATAAGAATTCTTTCCTAATAAAATGCAGTTTTTAAGCAACCAATAAAACTATAGTTTGGTTTTCTAAACTTAGCACATCTTCTAAAAGTTCTCGAAGAAAATGTGCTAAAAGTTCTAAGAAAAAAAAACTCTTGAAAGTTCTTTTTTTCCTCCTTTGAAAGTTCTTTTTTTCCGGGCTTTATCTCTGGAAGATTTCTAAGTTCTATGAAGCTCTATGTTTTTCAGATTTCTTTCTTTCTCTCCTCATTCATTCTGTTTCTGTTTCTTTTTTTTTTTTTTTTTTAAACTCTCTTCCTGGGACAGGAAGTTGAGGGTGTTGATCTTATCTGGATCTTTTCCAATCTCAGAAAGTGGTCTTAAAGGATTCTGATCTTAGACTTCTTCCTGATTTTTTATTTCAGATAATTGTGTCAATAAATGAGTTGTAAATGTTTTCTCTCCTCCTCCTTCCCCATAGCTGTAAAATCATCAGGTAGACTCCTTTGAGGCTAATTACTAGGCTTTTAGAGAAACAAGTATTATCTCTTGGCTCATTGAAACTGCACTGTTTTCCTGACGGGGGTGGGGGGTGCGGGTGGGAGCTGGGGGTGCACAGTGTCGAGCCCTCTGGTCCACAGGCCCTGGGCTCCCTGGCATCAGTGTGTTCTATTCTAATACTGCTCAGCCTATTTCTGCGACACAGAAACATCTCTGAAAGTTTGCTGCTATGATTTCCTTTTCCCATCTGGTCTAAAGAGTGGCCTCTTTGATTCTGAGAAAAGGGAAATGTTATGTAAAAACTACTTCCTGTGAATAAGCATAATAAAAGTAGAAAGATACAAATGTCACATAACATACTCTATAAAAATATTTTTGCCCACAACTCTTTTTATAAGTTTATGAGTAAGAGGATTGCCTGGGGAACACCCCCTCCAGCTCACCCAACATGTGCCTGGAATGCCATCCTGATTCCACTCTGCCTGTTTCCCAAACCACCCCCCTCCTTCCATGAAACTGAAATGACTTCCTTCTGAAACTTCTCCAGATGATTCTGCTCACTGCTGAAGGATTAGCATCTGGGGCAGTGCTTGGAAACTATTGAGCACTTAATAAAGATTGCTGAGCACATGAACAAATGAACCCCAGCAGTCAGTGAGGATACCTGACTCTGAGATATGTATTGTCTGTATCCCTTGCAAGTTTTTAAAATAGTCTTGTACATTTACACGTGAATAGGTTCATCTAATTGATTTAGCATTTAAAGAGCTGTTTCTTTTCTTCTTAGCAAATGCTTCTCTCTCCCAGCTCCTTGTGAAGTGCCTTTCCAGTTCAGGATAAACACCCAGCAAATGTTGGTTGTCCAATTAAAAAATTTCCATAATGATTTTCCCCATGCTTATTGTAAATGTTCTATGCATCTATTCATTTAGTCATCATGACAGTTATATAGACCTCGTTATGGGCTGAAGTTGCAAAGGCAAATAAAAAATGGTCTTTACCTCAAAGCATCTAATTTCGTAGGGTAGGGACAAAGTTAATAGACACTGACAGTTCAAGGTCATGAGTGTCCATCTACTAGTAAGACAGTACACCTGCAGGAGCATGTACAACGTTCTGAGATGGGACACAAGAAAGCAAGGGCACACTTGGGAAGGTGATGATGTGGATCAAATTTAGGGGCACAAGGAGACACTTACCTCCTGTGTTTCCTGCTGCCACACCCCTGCTATTTAAAGGGTAACAAAGATCACCACTAGTGAGGAGTAGATGTCTAATATTAAAGGCCAGGCAATGTTAAAGGCCAGGCATACCTAGGAATCCCAATGACACAGCAAACGCTACTGCTGTGACAGCTAACACCGAAGACAGATTCCTTTCTTGTATGGAACTATGTTCATGCTTCACATTCCCACAGATATAAAAATATTGGTCCAGTGGTTAAGAATCCACCTGCCAATGCAAGGGACACGGGTTTGATCTCTGGTCTGGAACATTCCACATGCCATGGGGCAACTAAGCCCTTATGCCACAACTAATGCAGAAGCCCAGTCACCTAGAGCCTGTGCTCTGCAACAAGAGAAGCCACCGCAAGGTGAAATCAGCACACCGCAACTAGAGAGAAGCACCCACTCACCCTCGCCGCAACTAGAGAAAAGCCTGCACAGCAACGAAGACCTAATGAAGCCAAAAGTAAATGAATAAATTCTAAATGTGTAGAAACCGCCATGCCAGTGAATTAGATTCCTATACCAACGTGTCTTGGGATGATTTCAAACTACACATGGTATTTTAAAAGGGGCATTTTCCCAAGTCCCTGCTTAACCCCCTTGCAAAGTGTTACATTCAGTCCCCCTTTTTCTTCAGGCTTAGAAACAGGTTCATTGACTTACTCCAGATCACAGAGATAGTTACGGGTAGAGCGGGGCCGAGCCTCATCTTTCTCTCTGACACAAGCACTCTTCTGTCAACACACGGTATCTTTCTGACTTGTGGACAAGGCAGCATGCAAGGTGTGTAAGAACGCTGCCTAAACTATGCTATTAATACATGATGTTTCTGCACGTCTGGCAGCAACAACTATAGTGCGGCATTTATCTCAGCTAATATTTAGTGCTTTCTACATTAGCAATACCGGAGAGAAAGCTCGGTTCTAGCATCTTCTTTTATCACCCTGCTCTATACTTGCACTGCAAGGGGGAGAGTCACCTAACAGGGATGGATGGGGTCTGATGAGCCTCTTAATGTCCTTCAACCCCTGTCCCTTCCTAGGAAGGCACAGATCTATGGCTGCAAAGTCAAGGGCTACACAGATCTTATCATTCAGCAAACATTTTCAACTTAGTCCACACAAATTCTATTCAAATATATTCAAGATAATTTTTATTCAAAATCTTCTAACTCTTCAGCTGTCATTTCATCCTGTAGCCTACAGTAACATAAACCATATGTGCCAAGAATAACAGAAATCCTGAGTCCACCTGGGAACTTTTCTTCTATAATTCGGTTGGTAATCCATCCTGAAGAAGAGGAATGAAATACCTTTGCCATCCTTGTTCTTATTGCACACGTCTGTTTTTACATCTCAATATAATACCCCCTGAAAGGGGAAGAAACGGACAGGGACATAATCAAAGAACTTTACAAGGTGCTGAAGTTCATGCTCTACCCAGAGCCTTTAGAACGATCACTGAACATGTTTTATTAGTTGCTGCAACTGCTTCTGGAGCTCTTGTAGCTCTATGGTTTGATTGTTGATCATTATGATACACAGGTATCATTCATGTAAATAAATCAAAACTTACTAGCTTTTTTCTTTGTCATTACAGACACCATACATCTGGTAGTTCTGAATTGAAATATCTCAACTATGCAAGATAGCCTCTTCTACATTCTTGGAAAAGCAAGCAGAGGAGTTTGGGAGATGCTTTTTATCTGGTTGCCAGCATTCAGGGAACTTCACAAAAGACTATTATCTAGAATGATAACTTGGTGTGACTGAATACATATTAGGTTTGCAATTCCGTGGGAAAATGATCACTGGAATTTGAGCCTTGACTAGGACCACAAGTTTCAGATTCTATTAGGTGCAAAGAAGAATAACTGCTTAGGGGTGAATCTGACTTTTTGGAGATAAGGTGGAGGAATCATGGAAAGGAAATATTTAAAAATAAGACTTGATACCACATAGATTAGTTTCTTCGTATCTACTCAAGGAATAAAAGACTAATTTGATACATTTTCAGAATACCTGGCTATTCACTATCTTGCTTTTTCTATTGGTTATTTACAGATATTTGTTTACGAAAAAACCTTAACTGTATTTACTTTTGCAATAGGTCGATTGGAGCTAGTGAATCTGGTAAAGATTTCATGTAGATTAGATAATTTTTTTTAATCTTGATTTTGTGCCTAATTGTCTCCAAACTGAGACTGGTCATTTCCGGCCATGGGGAAGAAACATTGTTCTAATAGTTGTTTAGGGCTATTATTTTTGGCTTATTAGTCTCTGAGGAGGAAACAGAAACCTGACATTTTGCTGGATTCCCAGGACCTATGTCTTTAAAGACTGGGATTATCACCCTTCCCTAGAGAGATGTCTGTTAGGGAAAGAGGGCCATCTGGGACTAGAGTGGCAGTTCTATTTGTGGGGACATGAAAGAGCTCAGAAGAGCTCGAAGGAGAAAATGACAGCTAAAATACTTCCTTCTTTGCAGTCCAAGGGATGAAATAAATCTAAGAGATAAACTACAATAAAGGAGAAAAAAGACAAAATTTAAATACAGTGAAAAGTGTCCCCCCCATCCCATCCCCACCCCGAGTCAAGAAAGACTCAAGCTTAAGGCTGAAAGTGAATAAAAACTGAAGCTTCATTGATGTGGGCAGAGGTCCTGGGGCAATTTATAGTGTTGGTGTTGCAGGACACAGAGAATAAAGCTTCCTAAAGCCCAGAGCACCTCAGGAAGAGAGACCATTATCCTATTAGTCTGGAGATCTAGATGTGTTGTAACCAAGCACACTGGGTCCAAACTCATCTGGACTCACCCAAGCAAAACAGCAACACAGACAAACCAAAGGCAACAGCAGACACTCTTTCATCTTCAACAACGTTAGAATTAAAGTTATAATCTTTGCCTTTGGGCAGTTAATCACTGAACTAGGTAAAATAGATTTCAAACACAAGAATTTTAAAATGTGGAAATAAAACTTTTTAAATTTTTACAGGAAAGCATATTCACATTTGTTACCACATTTAAGCATTTCTCTTTAATACATCAATTTATATATGAAATGTATTCCATATATGCAAATTTGAAAGCATGATTACAGTGATTACACTGATTCCCTCTGAATCCACCATCTCACTGCAGCACTGGAACATGACCAATGATTTAAATCCACTTACATGTTCCTTTTCTTTCTTATCCTCACCTCCCTTTACTTTACGCTTTTTGCTTTTGTGTTTCATTCCTTTGCTTTCTTAAAAATATAATTTTTAAATTGCATATGCTGCTGCTGCTGCTAAGTCGCTTCAGTCGTGTCCGACTCTGTGCGACCCCAGAGACGGCAGCCCACCAGGCTCCCCCGTCCCTGGGATTCTCCAGGCAAGAACACTGGAGTGGGTTGCCATTTCCTTCTCCAATGCATGAAAGTGAAAAGTGAAAGTAAAGTCGCTCAGTCATGTCCGACTCCTAGCGACCCCATGGACTGCAGCCTACCAGGCTCCTCCATCCATGGGATTTTCCAGGCAAGAGTACTGGAGTGGGGTGCCATTGCCTTCTCCGAAATTGCATATATATATATATATATATATGCCTAAATGTTACTTAGCTTTATTTTCAACTCTATAAATGCACTGAATTTTTATGTAGTTTCCTGAAACTTGCTTTCTTCACTCTCTACATTATTTTACAAATACCCACTGTTGGGTCGAGGTGTTTAATTCACTTTGAAAAAAGTGAAAGTGTTAGTCAATATTATCTGACTCTTTGTGACCCCATGGATTATAGCCCACCTGGTTCCTCTGTCCATGGGATTCTCCAGACAAGAATACTGGAGGAGGTTGCCATTCCCTTCTCCAGGGGATCTTTCCGACCCAGGGACCCAATACAGGTCTCCTGCATTGCAGGCAGATTCTTTATCATTGAGCTATCAGAAAAGCCCCTAATTTACTTTACATCTGTATAATATGCCACTACATTAACAGACTACAATATATTTTTCTTATCAGTGAATATTTGAATTTTTCTAGTTTTTTGTCATTATGAACAATAATTTAACACACATTCTTGTATAAATTTCTTGGAGGACAAATTCAAGATTGTTTCTAAGGATGTATCTAGGAGTAATACTGGCTATTTCTAGAGTATATTAATATTTAACATTAAGTTATGGGCTTCCCACGTGGCGCTAGTGGTAAAGAACTCACCCACCTGCCAATGAAAGAGACATAAGAGATGTAGGTTTGATCCCTGAGTCAGGAAGATCTCCTAGAGGAGAACACAGCAATCCACTCCAGTATTCTTGCCTGGAGAATCCCATGGACAGGGCAGCCTGGCGGGCTACAGTTCACAGGATTGCAAAGAGTCAGATATAACTGAAGTGACTTAGCACGCAACATGAAGAAATAATGCCAAATTGCTCTCTAAGTTTGTTGTTATCAATTATTTTGATACCCAGAATGTATAGGCGTTTTCATTAAGCCAATCAACTCTTGACACTTCATATGTTAGACTCTGTAATTAATGATAATCTTAAGGGGGTAAAACGGTATATCACTGTGATTTTAATTATCATTTATCTGATTTGAAAGCACCTTAAAATGCTTCCTTTATATTGTGTTTTGGTAAATAGGGTTTCTGAATTTTAACATATTAAATATAGCCATCTTTTCTTATGTACACTCTGTATTCACTCAGTGTTCACTCTGTATTATTTATTAACTCCTTACTATAGAAACTCAAGGTCATAAATTTATGTTTATGCTTTTTAAATATTTCAAGTTTTCTTTTCATATTTAAATCACTGTGCTGTGCTTAGTCCCTCAGTCGTGTCCGACTCTGTGACCCTTATGGACTGTAGCCTGCCAGGCTCCTCTGTCCACAGGGATTCTCCAAGGCAAGAATACTGGAGTGGGTTGCCATGCCCTCCCTTCAGGGAATCTTCCCAACCCAGGGATCGAACCCCGGTCTCCCATATTGCAGGCGAGTTCTTTACCATCTGAGCCACCAGGGAAGCCCTTTAAATCATTAATCCATCTCAATTATGTGTGTGTGTGTGTGTATGAGAGAGAGAGAGAGAGGTGATGGATTTAATTTTACCCTTTTCTATATAATCAATTTTCCAGATATCATCCCCCTTTCCTTCATCCCCCTCTATCTACAGCTTCCAAGGTGGCTCAGTGGTGAAGAATCCACCTGCCATTGCAGGAGACGTGGGTTTGATCCCTGGCTAGGGAAGATCCCCTGGAGTGGGGAATCACAACCCACTCAGTATTCTTGCCTGGAAAATTCCATGGAAAGAGGAGCCTGGCTGCCAAAGAGTTGGACACGACTGAGCACACAGCACACACTCTATATTAAAGTCTCTATCTACATGGGTCCTTCTGTTCCATTAGTTAATTTGTCTGTCCTTCATAAATATTACATTATGCTAATTCAATACTTAATATTTTGACATTTGGTGGGTCAGCCGCTCACCTTAGGCTCCTTCTTCCATAATCTCTTTGCTGTACTCTGTCTGTTACTTTTCATATACTTTTTAGAATCAGTTTGTCAAGGTTCTTGAAAAACTCTGTTGAGACTTTGATTTTAATTGAATTTGATTTTAATAGAAATGATAGACCAATTATGGAAACACTGATTTGTTACAATATTGAGTCTTTCTATTTGTGAGTATGATGTATCCCTCTACTTATTTAGATCATCTTTAAAATCTTTCACTCAAGTTTTATAATTTCCTGTATAAAGTATAACATAAAAAGGTACAACACTTAAAGATTTACTTCTCTGTGACTTATACTTCTTATTGCTTTCATAAATGGCAAATTTTAAAACATACATTTTCTAAATTTTTGTGGGTGTACTAAGCTCTTTTATTATTTTCAGTAATTTTTGTGGGGATTTCTGACAGGCAATGATATCATCTTCAAAGTATTTGATTCTTAGACTTATCGCTGCTGCTCTTCCCCCATGGTAAGCCTCTCCAGAGAGACCATGGAAGTGTGTCTCCATTAGAAATACCATTTGCTGGAGGCTTAAAAAAAAACAAAATAGATAATACTTTGTTGGTTTAAGATAGTTCTAGTGTGTTCCTATGTTTTTCATTGAAAAAGCAAACAAGCCATAAATGGGTTTGGATTTTGCTAAAGACTTTCTCTGCATCTCTTAAGATGATAATACATTTTTTTCTCCTTTAACCAATAAAGAAATGCTTAAAATAACACATACAGATTTTCTAGTGTTAAACAACCCTTTAATTATGGTATGACTCAAACTTGGTTCAGATGTTAATCTTGCTTTATACTTCTGAATTCTGTTTGCTAATATTCTGTTCCGGTTTTGCGTCTGTGTTCGTGAGTGAGATTCATCCTTTCCCATTCTTTGGAAGAGTTTACAAGGGGTTGAAATGATTTGTTTTTTCAGAGCTGAGTAGAATTTGCTTGTAAAACCATCTGGGTCTGCTGTTTCCTTTGTAGGAGAATTTTAAACACATTTTATTTTTATAAAATTATATTTTTTTCTTGGTTTAGTTGTTATATTTTTCTAGTAATTTGTCTATTTTATCTAATTTTTCAAGTTTATTGACCTAAAGTTTTGCATTGTATTCTCTAACTCATCTTTATTAGTCATTATATTCTACTTTTTCTTTCTTGATTTGATAGAAGTTGTTATATTTATTTTTAGGTTTTCCAAATAATCAACGTTTTTGTTATCACTGATTCTTTCAATTTTATGCTTGCTTTTTCCCTTGATTTTTGTTTTTATCTTATTTACTTTAATTTGGTTTATATTATTCTACTTTTTTACTGCTTAATACACTTGCCTCATTATTCTTCAGCTTTTCTTCTTTTATAACACAAGGGCTTAAGACTTTACATTTCCCTACAAGCACCTCTTTTATTGAATTCCACAGGTTTAGATGTACATTATTGATTTTATTACCACTGAATTATTATTTTAATATTTAATATTTAAATTATAAATTTATATAATAATTATAAATTATAAACAATTATATATATAATATATAATTATATATATATATAATATATATAATAATTATATAATTATAAAAAATTATAAATAATATATAAATTATTTAAATTAAATATTAAATAATTATTATTATTAATCATACCAAAACTATAGTTTTCTCAAAATTTCTACCTAGTTATTGTTAACGCTTTCTTTATATATTTTAGTCTTTTCTGTTTGCTGTATGCTGTTTAAATTAACCGTATTTTTATGGTGAATTGGAACTTTTATCAGTGTTGGTGACATAATTTTGTGTGGTGATTTTAATAATTTCTTTGTCTGAAATATCTTTATTTCTTTTGCATTTACCTTTTATTTTTTCTTTTTCTTTTCCAAGTCCTTATACTTTACAGCATTAGGTTGAAATTTTTTTCCATATAATAAACTTTTAATTGACTATTGAAATTCACTGACATTTATTGTGATTAGTGATACAGTTAGATTTTGTCATACCATGTTAATACTTTTTTATTTATTACATTTTTAATGTGTTTTCCTTTTATTTGGGTACTGATTGGCTTCTTTATTTGCTTGCATCCAGTCCTGTTTTCTGGAATTTGTTTACCCAATTCCATTCCTTTAGCAATTATTCTTAAAAATTTACCATTTATTTTTAGCATGGCACACTTATAAAATCTAAATGTTGATGTATGGCAAAACCAATACAATATTGTAAAGTAAAAAAAATAATAATAATAAAAAAAAGAAAAAAAAAACAAACAAACCAAAAAAAAAAAATCTAAAGTTAAAAAAAAAGAAAAAACTTAACCTTTACTTTCTTGAAAGGTAGAATAAACTTTGAGCTTTTTAACTTTGATCATCCCTCTTCTGAGGTTTCCTTATAGTAGCTGCCTTCTGTGTTTTATAATCTGTGATTGAATCTCTTTATTGATCTTAATAGGTAAGATGTCTGTGGCCATAAATGGGGTTGGGGCCACTTTTTTTTTTTTTTTTGCCACAGAGGTTTTGCTTCTGCCCGTAGCTAGGAGATGCTACCAAATTTGAGGGACTTAGCTCAGCATGGCCTCTCCTTCCCAGACTGAAGCTGGCTCGAGATTCACTTTCCCAGTTGTTATGCTGCTCTTAGCATGTGTCCTCAGGCAACCCTGCTGTGTCTGTCCACTGCTCAGGCTCCTATCAAGGTTCCAGGTCTTCCTTTTGTTCCTAGCACACAAAGAAATGTTCACTGGTGACCTTCCTTACCCCTTGTGAAACCAATGGCAGCTGAGAGAGTCCTTTCCAAGGTTTTGTTGTGTTTTTTCCTTCTTTGGTGTTATGCTCAGCTGTGTTCAACTCTTTAAGACACGATGGACTGTAGCCACTAGGCTCCTCTGTCCATGGAATTTTTCAGGCAAGAATACAGGAGTGGGTAACTGTTCCCTGCTCCAGGGGATCTTCAAAAGATCGAACGCATGTCTCTGGTGTCTCCTGCATTGGCAGGTGGATTCTTTACCAACGTACCACCTTCCAAGGTTTAACGTGACCTGAAAGTCGCCCAAGTAGTGTCCGACTCTTTGCAACCCCATGGACTGTAGCCTGCCAGGCTCCTCTGCCCATGGAATTCTGAAGGCAAGAATACTGGAGTGGGTAGGGGTTCCCTTCTCCAGGAGATCTTCCCAACCCGGGGATCGAACCGAGGTGTCCCGCATTGCAGGCAGATTCTTTACCATCTGAGCTACTAGGGAAGCATTTAGATGAAGTGAAAAAGGAAGCTCCTTTGTACCACATGGTTTAAAGGGAAGTCTCTTTCAATCATTTTAATAATGCAATAAAGTAAAAATTATTATCACATATTTATCTTGAAGAAATTTTGACATAGAGAGGCTAACCTGCACAAGACACAGGAGCAATTTAAGAGATTAGACTCCCATATTCTTTTTTATTGTAAAACTATTAAAAGATGAAAAATAACTTTAACACATTAATACTAAAAGAATGTAGAATAAGAATGTGATCTGAGTTTTTGTTTTCATAGAAGCAACTGTTGTTTTTAGAGAATATGTGGAATTCAGTTAATAAGTGTACTACTGGTGGTGGTTCAGTTGCTAAGTCATGTCTGACTCTTTTGCAACTCCATGGACTAGAGACCGCCAGGCTCCTCTGTCCATGGAGTCCTCCAGGCAAGAATACTGGAGTGGGTTGCCATTTCCTTCTTCAGAGAATCTTTCTGACCCAGGGGTTGAATCTGTGTCTCCTGCACTGCAGGTGGATTTTTTTTTTCCTCTGAGCTACCAAGGAAGCCCAATCCATCTCCTCACATTTTCCTAGTACCACCAATCCCTACCACCATCAGTTCCCATGACTCAGATCATTGCCATCAACTTACTCTAAACAGTATAAAAATAACACAAATTCTTGTGCAGGAATTCATTTCTGTGTCTCCTTTGTGACAGATTTTGTGATAATTTTCCATACTTGCATCTCACTGTTACTCCAAGCACATAGATAGAACTAACAGATTAAATAACTTCCTCATTGTCACAATCTCATATATGGTGAAGTTCCAGAATCAAATTGAATTCTCTTTCCAGAATGCATTCTCTTACATTTTCTAGCTTTTATGAATTTTACATAGCAGCACTGCTTTCGAGGATTGAGAATGAATGGGACAGTGATTACAGTCTGAATAGCAGCACTGCCATTTAGATTTCCATAGGCCCATGTTCCAATGCACAGGTCAAAGAATAAAAGTCCCTCTCTTTTTTATAGCTTTGGAAGTTCTAGACTTTATCTATAGTTTAAATAAAGCCTTAGAAAGTGAGATTAATATTGCTTTTCTAAAAAATCCTTTCTATTCCATTAGATACAGGCTAGTCCATACCATGGCCAGAATAACGGGCTTTGGAGCCCTAATTGACTAAGCTCTGAATAAAAGCTCTGACACTTAACTGCTCTGTGATCCAGAAGTATCTTCCTTATTTGTCAAGGCCTCATTTTTCTCATCTACCATTTTGTACCTAATGTGTAAGTTGTTGTGACAATTAATAAATCAGAAAGAGAAAAACAAACATATTAATGCTTATATGTGGAATCTAGAAAAATGGTACAGATGAACCTATTTGCAGGGCAGAACTCAGACACCAAGAACAGACATGTGGACATGGGGTTGGAGGGGGGGGGGCTGGGGTGAACTGGGAGGATGGGATTGACATATATGTACTACCATTGTAAGACAGAGGGATAGTGGGAACCAGCACAGAAAGCTCCACTTGATGTTGTATGATGGCCTAGATGGGTGGTGTGGGGGGATGTGAGAGAGGTTCCAGACAGAGGGGATACAGGTATATATATAGCTGATTCACTTCATTGTACAGCATAAACACAACATTGTAAAGCAACTATATCCTGATAAATTAAAAAATAAGTAAATAAATGAGATCATGCACATAAAGAGTCTGGATCTGATGCCGATGCATACTTAATGCTCACATAAAAGGAATTACAGGTATTTGCAAAGTTAAAATATTTACAAGTCACACAATTTTCCAAATCCTGATAGTTTTATTAAAATTTGTATTTGAAGGTTAAGATTAACATGAAATAACTTCAATAAGAAATGATTGATAGATTTCCTGAAATATGTAACCTAATTTGACATGATTTTGACCTTCTAAACAACTTTAGTTGTTAAAGTTTGCATGTCTAGAGAAGTGTGATATCGCTTTGCTATAATCTATACAGACTAAATCCACTTCAACTATCTAAACAGTCTAAAGCTCTTGAGTTTTCCTGCAGGGAGAGGATAAATTGTGAAGAAAATTATATATATATATATATATATATATATATATATATATATATATATGGAGAAGGCAATGGCACCCCACTCCAGTACTCTTGCCTGGAAAATCCCATGGACGGAGGAGCCTGGTAGGCTACAGTCCATGGGGTCGCTAAGAGTCGGACACGACTGAGCGACTTCACTCACTTTTCACTTTCATACATTGCAGGAGGAAATGGCAACCCACTCCAGTGTTCTTGCCTGGAGAACCCCAAGGGCGGCGGAGCCTGGTGGGCTGCCGTCTATGCGGTCTCACAGAGTCGGACACGACTGAAGTGACTTAGCAGCAGTATATATATATATATATATATATATATATAAAAGCAATTCTAGTTTCCATCCACCAGAATAGCAGCATAATAGCTCAACATTGTAGGAGAACATCCGCATGGGGCAGTTTATTTTTGTATAAAAAGTGGCAATTGGATTTCTGTTAATTTTTATGTCGCTTATATAAAGCTCTTCCTAACAATAAATCCACTTGTGTTCAGCCACCCTTCCAACCTCACGTTTTTTTTTTCCCCTTGGTGAACAAAGTTACTTCCTCTTGTGGAAGAATTTAATATGACATTTGAATAAAATAATCCTTTGATAAAGCTGGAAAAGAGGAAAGTACATTTGTCTTATCTGACTATATCACTTAAAAGTGATTCATAAAAAAAGTAATTTACTGCCCAAGGGACTTTTATTTTATTTTATTATTTGAGCATAATGTGCTAGGTGACTATTCTAATGGCCATTTAGTATAAAGAATGCCTTTCAGTAAAGTCCCTGGAATGCTCCTGGCGGATTCCCTCAGCTCTTCCGCTCCCACCCACTCCACTGAGTGACATCAGCTTGGGCCCTTACCCCAGAAGGACATTTCAGGGCTGGGGGGCAGCCATGAAGCTCTCCCACTTTGGGACCACAAAAATCCCAAAAGCTTCTTAGCTAACACTCTTTAAAAAATTGAGGCCTGTGGAAAACCTACGCACGGAAAGTCTGTTTCTATTTCAGTTGTGTATCAGTTAAGATGGAAAATTTTTAAAGTCCACACAGATGGTAAATAAATTTCTGCTACATGAGGCAGTTCCTGGAATAAAGCAATTTTCTCAAATAACAAGTGCCAACTTATTTTTTTTTTTTCAGTAGGACTTATTTTTAACTTTCCCAGGGAATGGTTGAGAGGCTGAGAGCAGTGTCCTTCACCTTAGGAATCCAAGGCTCCTTCCAGAAGAAGCTAAGGCTTTTCTCCCTACAGATTTACTTGTATGCAGACAGACAGACATACACTGAGTGAAGGGAGTGGTTGTTCACAGTCTCGGGGGAGGAGAATGAGAGAGGAGATGAGAAGATGGCAATTTTGCACAAATATTTATATCTTCGTTCAATGTTTAGTTTGCTATAACTTCCTCCAAACAGCATGTAATTAACTCATATTCTTGTGTAGGAATTCCTTAACTATCTTGAACAAATGGCCATTAATCCTCAGGGATTCTTCTCCCACTGTTAGACTTGGCCTGTCCTGAGAAATCTTCAGCATCTGTCTCCTAGGTCACAGTTGCACCCCGCTAATGGTTTGCTGGGTTAGGCATCCCAGGGGAGACATCCTGGAAAGGGCTCCAATTGGCAGGGAATGCATGGGTCTTAAGCAAAACCATGCCACTTGCTAAAGAGTGATTCAAACATTTCTTGTAGTAGCAGAGATTCTCTGTTCAGAAGAAACACAATGACTATTAAAATTTAAATTGTTTGTAACACACTGATTACAGCAGAACGGGCGTAACAACAGAGGGTGAAAGAATGTGTTAGTCGCTCAGTCGTGTCTGAGTCTGCGATCTCATGGACTGTATGCTGCCAGCTTTCTCTGTCCATGGAATTCTCCAGGCAAGAATATTGGATTGGGTTGCCATTCCTTTCTCCAGGGGATTTTCCTGACCCAGGAATCAAACCTGGGTCTCCTGCACTGCAGGCAGATTCATTACCGTCTAAGCCATTACAGCAGAATGCTAAATTTGTAGTCTTCACAAATTCAAACTTATCAACTTTATCATTTCTTTTTCTTAAAATCTTTCACTCAGCACTACAAACGGTCTATCAATCTATTGATAAATGTTTACTGAGGGCCTGAATAGGAAGTCACTGTGGGAGTAAGGAAAAAAAAAAAAAAAAACTATCTTTAAAGAAGTTATAATTGAAGAAAGAAACACCGCTGTACCTCATTTCACTGTTCGCCTTACCGTGCTTCGCGGTTACTACTCTTTGTTTTTTAAGAAATTGAAGGTCTGTGGTGACGGCGGCATGGAGGGAGAGAATTGCGGCAGGTTTCCCACCGTACTTGCTCACATCATGTACGTTTTTTGCGGCAATTCTCGCGAGAGTTCACTTTTTCGTTACCTTTATACCTTTATCGCAGAAGGCAATGGCAGCCCAATCCAGTACTCTTGCCTGGCAAATCCCATGGACCGAGGAGCCTGGTAGGCTGCAGTCCATTGGGTCGCTAAGAGTCGGACACGACTGAGTGATTTCACTTTTACTTTTCCCTTTCATGCATTGGAGAAGGAAACGTGTTCTTGCCTGGAGAATCCCAGGGACACCGGAGCCTGGTGGGCTGCCGTCTATGGGGTTGCACAGAGTCGGACACGACTGAAGCGACTTAGCAGTTATACCTTTATATGGTGATCTGTGATCCTTTATGTTGCTGATGTAATTGCTTTGGTGGTTTTTTTTCCGCGACAAGTATTTTTTAATGAAGGTAAATACTTTTTTTTTTTTTTTAGACAGTGGCTGCTGCTGCTGCTAAGTCGCTTCAGTTGTGTCCTTAATAGACTACACTATATTGTAAACAGTGTATTCCAGTAGCGCTAGTGGTATGCTGCCTGCCAATGCAGGAGACGTTAGTGACGCAGGTTTGGTCCCTGGGTCGGGAAGACCCCGTGGAGAAGGAAATGGCAATCTGCTCCCGTATTCTTGCCTGGAGAATCCCATGGACAGAGGAGCCTGGCGGGCTATCATCCATGGGGTTGCAAAGAGTCAGACACAACTATAGCGACTCGGGCGGAATCTCTGAGTAAAGCATTCAACCCACATGAAACAAGAAGACATTTTTCTGAAAGAGAATTTTTAAGTTCTTTTATTTTTATGACGCTCTTAGAACTTAGTTGCAGTGACTACTTAGTGTGGGTGTGAGAGAGAAATTCTGATGCTTGAGAGTAAACACTGACAAATCACTACATTGAGGCACGAATACAATTTACTAACAAACAAGTATGTGGGGATTAGAGAAGTGAGGAGCTGGGAGGAATGTGAAGGTTTCTAATTCATCACCCCGACACAAGCCTGAGGAGGGGACAGATTTGCTCAAAGGTGTTTTCAGAGATGTTGTCAACATTTTTCCATGACCTAACTCTGTGTCCCCTAGATCATAATGTAAGAAGCAATAACAGATTTCAGTGTTTCTGTTCTGTAGTATTTATGTGAAAACATGTGAATCTGGCTGGCTTCCTGATAATAAAATACATCTGAGATTCACTCCCTCATTTTTTTCTCTGTTTTCTTTCACTTGGTCACTAAGTTTCCTGTGATTTTACACTAAATCAAAGGGCAATTGAATGAGAACATATTTTGAGAGTGATATAATGGCATTTTTCATAGACAAAGAAGACCACACTGTAATCTCAGTTTTAAAAAGAAGCAAATTACTTAATATTTGTAATTTTTTGACTTAAAAAATATGTTGTATCAGGGTTGAATTGCTCAACAGTCTTCAAAAAGTGGTTTGAAGTACAGTAGAGATATCTTAATAATTAAAGTTTTTTCTGAAAATCTTTACTTTGAAAAAAAAAATTGATTTTCCATTTTTGTTCAAAAAGACTCAAATCTTCTGACTCTGAAGGGCCCAGCAAAAGGCCATCTTTCCTATCAGGTCTTTGGTTAGAAAATAGTGGTTCAAATAATGAATTTCCTGTTATTCTTAGCATGTGCCCAGAAGCCATGGAGATTTTTGGACATACTTAGTGAATTAAAGAAAGAAAGTGAATAAAAGACTCTATTATGAATAGCAACCATAGAAAATAAAGCTTATAAACAGTAGTAGTTTCATGATGCAAAGAAAGACATAACTGTAACCACAAAATCTCTTCCAGAGATGGGGAGACTCCTGGGTGAATTTCAGCCCTGAGGTAAACTGGAAGATATGCAAACCCTGAGGCTGCTACTCAGGTCCTTAAAAGAACATACTAAGGACTGAGGTCAGTGATTGACACGTGATGCATATGTGGTATTAATTGAGTTTGTGATGTGAAAGAGACCAGGATGTCATTTTGGAAGACTAATTAGCAAGAGTGAAATGTTACAGACTCACTTATACTCTCATCATTTCCTTCAACCCAGTATTTTCTGTAGTTCCTGCATGCTTGGGTCATTCTTTCATAATCAGGTCTTCACTGAATTACGAATGGGTGATGGAGAAACTTCTACAAGAATCAGTTCTCAGTACATTTACTATCTCCCAGGGAATCAGAGAAGTGAGTATGTTGCCTCTTGGAACAACAACAACAACAAAGTTGTAGGAGTGAACTGTGATGATGAAAAGATATCCATTTAAAAGCAATAAGCATTTATACTTTTTGAACTTTAGAATAAATGAGAAATTATTTTAGTACTACTTCAACAGCCTAATTGCTTTGCAAATCATTTACTGCTTTGTGAATATTGACTCCTCCATGACTTTCTGTGAACATCCAGCTGTAAGAGCTTTATTTTTATGATGGTTTTAAAACATTATACCAATTATCCAAAGCTGAATCTCTGTCCAAAAAGTTGGATTGAGGTTTCCAAATATTAGGAAAATTAAAAACATATGCAAATATAGTCTAATAATTTCAACAGAATTTTCTAATGCCTCCAGGAAGTTTAAATTTAGAGAGAGGAGACAAAGGACATTTTCATTTTTACATACACATCAATGGCACAGTTCTTTTTAGTAGGGCTAGTTCATAAGTCAACTATGTAATTTGTCATCCAAATGGGACACTTCAGAGTGAAAGTGGGAGCTAAGAAGGCAGGATGTGGGGAAAATGGCGTAACCAAAGTGGCTGGACCAACCAAGATGAATAGTCACCATGCTAATGGAGCATGTACCATGAGAGAGTTATGGATGTTTTGCCTTCAAGGTTTTTGAGTTTCTTGGGAAAAATGACAGTAACTTATTCATCTTTGATTGCTGCTAAGTCACTTTAGTCGTGTCCGACTCTGTGCAACCCCATAGACAGCAGCCCACCAGGCTCCCCCGTACCTGGGATTCTCCAGGCAAGAACACTGGAGTGGGTTGCCATTTCCTTCTCCAATGCATGAAAGTGAAAAGTCAAAGTGAAGTCGTTCAGTCGTATCCGACTCTTAGCAACCCCATGGACTGCAGCCTACCAGGCTCCTCCATCCATGGGATTTTCCAGGCAAGAGTACTAGAGTGGGGTGCCATTGCCTTCTCTGTGATTATCTGGAAACTAATATAATACTTAAAGTTTAGATGGTAAGAAATGCTAAATGAATAATGATTGAGTGAATTAACAAAATTACAAACAAGTGTAATTTTATTGTGGGGTACACTTCTTCATGTATGTGAAATCAAAGATTAAAACATTCAGAATAAAGGACATGAGAAGCTAGCATAGTTAGTATTTCTTTTTCCCTTCTTCCCTAGTAAAGGAAGCTGTATTTTTCTCTTATATCAACCTTAATGAAATTGGAGACAGTTCTGTAGTCAATTGTGGTTAGAGTATAGACTCACTCATTAATTTGTCCATGAGCCTATCCATTCAATTCATCCATCCATTCATCCATCCATCCATCCACTAGATGACTTCTATTTTTCAGTATCCATATTGGTCACTGAAGCTACACAGGGGAAACCCATATTATTTGCCCTCAATGAGCATATGAGTACCACCAAATGAGGGCATTTATTAGGTTCATCATCAAGCAAGATGAAAAAAATATTAACCTTCATTCATTTTATGTCTTTCCTTAATGAAGACATTTTCAGGGAGAGAAGAGGAAGAAATAGCTTTGCAAACTTAAAGAAAGTGGGATGAGTTTGGAACAGGTAAGTCCCAAAGTGAGGCTGAAGTGAGGCAAGTAGGTGTACAGAGTAACCGCTATGAATCCACAATGGCCAAAGAGCATGGATCTGTAATGTTTCTATAGGAATCTCATTAGAGTGGGGAGAACAGCCTTAAAATTCAAGAAGGACCAAATACAAAGGACTTTATCATGCAAGCTGGGGGAATATGAACCTTATCTGATAAAAACTAAGAGATTAGATCTGTTTAATGAAGGGAAATCACCTGCCAATGATGTCTTCTTAGGAAGGTTAAGCTGATTATACTATGTAGAAGGTGCTAGAATAAGAGAAAATACTGGACTCAGGGAGATAGCAAGGGATTTATTATAGTACCTTTTTATTCTAACATGAGCATCTAGATAAGGTGGACATATGGGAAATGGAGATATATAAATGATATATTCCTACAAGAATCACAGAGAGATCGAACAGCAGTCACCTATTCAAACCAATTTTCCTTAGCCATACTAGGAAAGGCTAACCAAAATCACTGTATGTTTAAGAAAAATCAATAGCAGGGAGACAGACCATGGTACAAAAAGAAATAATTCAGGTAATACCAAAACACATTGAAAACCTCAAAACCTCATGTGCAATTTAAATTTCCTTTGAACCAATGTGAGTAAAGCTCTTAAAACTACAGGAAATTAATCCGTGTATCAAAGATGTGTTTCAGAAATTCAAAATGTCTATTATAAACCATTATTAGACACATCATGCTCCATGTCTGTATATATCTGTTGGGCTGGTCATAATTCTAGAAAGTTCAGGCAGAAATTTAGAGATTTGGAATCCATCTTTACTTTAGAAACATGTAGAAAAGTACTTGTGAGTTTAGCTGTAATGAGCTGTTATTATGGAAATAATAATTCTACATCCTCAATATTTTTCATGCCAAGCCCCTTAAATCTTCCCACCATCTCTTGCTCAATTTACTGCTACGTCATCCTAACTGGTTTCTTTGACTCCAGTTCTAATTGCTGCCAGTCCATGATCCATACTGCATCCAAATACACCTATACGATGTGGTTCTGTCATGCTCCCATTCATAGCTTTGAAATTCCAAGGTGCTAGTCAAGGTTTTCAAGGACAGTCACACTCTGGGCCCTGTGTGCCTCCTCAGTTCATTCTGTGCTTCTGTTCATTTCATATTTTATAGCCACATTCAACTTCTAGTTGCTGAGGCTCTCTGTATTCTTCTCTCTCTCTTCTTTCTCTCAGAAGGCTCTTCCCAGTCCACCTTCCTGCCCTTGCCATTCTTCAGGTTTTCTCTTAAAAGTTTGCTCTAAAGGCCTCCCAGAACCCCTCAGACTGAACTTGAACCTCGTTGCAGTGTCCTCTGCCCCTGTGTAGGCCTGCATTACACTTATCTCTCAGTGTTGGTATCATCAATTAACTTCTTCGTACTGCAGTAGTTGAATTGTGGCCCCCAGAAGGAATGTGTGTGTCCTACAGCCTAGAATCTATGAGTGTGATCTTATTTGGAAAAATGGTCTTTGCAGATGTGATTAAGTTAAGGACCTCAAGCTATGAGGGTACATATTTTTAAGTTCTTTAACATCCATAAGAATCATCTTGCCCACACTTCAGTGATTAAACAGGTTTAGAATTCTAGGTTTATTTGATGGTATTCCTTAACTTTCCTGTGACCCTGTATTTAAACCATGAATATCGATGTCACAGTGATAACTTGTTTTTTGTTGTTGTTGCTTTGTTTTAAAGTCTCTGAATATGTTAAAGGCATTTTCTTAATCCTTGGATATATAAAACTTATCAGGATGTAACTAAGAGCAGCTTTGCTTCTTTTGAGCGTAATCTAATGTTTACTAAGATCTTTAAATCTGAAGCGCCATGCCCTTTAACAGCTTAGGAAATACTCCTTTCAATATTTTATGAGTATTGCTACCTCCCATTGTTTCTGCCTGGAATTCCTATTAGATGTTTTTGAATAACCTGCATCTAAGTCTCTTAATTTCCATCTATTATTTGATATTTCTCTTATTTTTGCTTTATTAACTATGAGAGTTCATTGACTCCCTGTACCAGATCAACAGTTTGGTCTTTGGATGTATCCATTTTATTATTCGCCATCAATTAAAACACTTGTTTAGGTCATATGTTTAACTTACACAGCTCTTTTCCTGTTTTCATTCAATCACCTAGTCAATACAGAGTTATTGAGCACTTACAATGTACCAAGCACTCTTCTGGATGTGAGGGATACAAAACAACATCTTCTCTCAAAAGAACTTACTTTCTAGTTTAAGGAAGCATAAAACAGACCAACTAAGGAATGGGCCAAACAAATGCAGGAAAAGAATCAAGACTAGGATCCTAGAGGTTGTGTTAAGAAGCAGATTCTAAAAGAAGAGGGAAATCAAACTTTACAAATGCCATGAGTTGATCAAGGAGAAATTTGGCACTGAGCAACATCAAGTTCATTGGCCAGCTTGTTCATAGCAGTTTGGATAGGAGCAGATGCTTGCTTTCACTGAGGTTGAGAACAAAAGGGAGGACAGGAATTGAAGAAAGTGAGCAAGGCCAACTATTAAATAATGATTTAATAACTGCTATAAAGGAACACAAAGAAAGAGGAGGATGTGGTGTCAAGAGAGATTTCTTTTTAAATTTTAATGGGATATTTTTGGACATCATATTTGGAAGCTGACAGAAATGACCCAGTAAAGGAAACATCACTGATCCAAGAGAGAAGGCTGTTCTAGGAGTGATGCCCTTGAACTGATGAGAGAGGAGGGGGTCCAGGGCCCAGTGGGGGGACTAGGCTTAGGTTGAAACTGAGAGTTCATACCTGTAACAAGAGGGAAGGTGAAGAAGTATGAAGTATGCTTTCTGCTGTCTCTTTGCTGGTAAATATAAATTCATTCCAAATTGAAGGGATGGGAGTGTATGTTTGGGTGGTAGATATTGCTTATGACTCACTCTTAATTGTATGAAAGTGAAAATGTTAGTCAGTCAGTCGTGTCCAACTCTTGGCAATCCCATGGACTTGCGAAGGAGGGGTCCACTAGGCTCCTCTGTCTATGGGATTCACCAGGCAAGAATACTGGAGTGGGTAGCCATTCCCTTCTTCAGGGGATCTTCCCCGCGCAGGGAAGGAACCTGGGTCTCCTGCATTGCAGGCAGATTCTTTACTATCTGAGTCACCAGGGGAGCCCCCTAACTGTATGCTGCTGCTGCTGCTAAGTCGCTTCAGTCGTATCCAACTCTGTGCGACCCCAGAGACACCAGCACACCAGGCTCCCCCGTCCCTGGGATTCTCCAGGCAAGAACACTGGAGTGGGTTGCCATTTCCTTCTCCAATGCATGAAAGTGAAAAGTGAAAGTGAAGTTGCTCAGTCGTGTCCGACTCTTAGCGACCCCATAGACTACAGCCTATCAGGCTCCTCCGGCCATGGGATTTTCCAGGCAAGAGTACTGGAGTGGGGTGCCACTGCCTTCTCGGCCTTAACTGTATACATCTGTTCAATTGTTTTGGCTTCAAAATGTTGCATGAGAAAAGGAATGCAGAAGGGTGTTCTCAGAGTGGCAAAGGAATTCTGTACCACTGGGAGATAATATGTCACTGAGAACATAGGCAATCCAGTTCACTCCTTCTCACCTGGGTGTCCACTGGCCCCGACAGAGGGTTGCATAATAACTGGCCTGCAGAAGAGAGATTCCCAGGCACCTGAAAATGGCCTGACCAACAACATCAGGCAGAAATATTTGCTAATTTGCTAATAATTCTTCCAGTATTGTTTTATTGATGAAGCGGTAACAATGACTTCAATATACTGTGTCACGTATAACTCCCAAGGATTTGAAATATAGAACAGCATCATTAAACATCCCTAGACAAGGTTCTGATCCACCTTAAGAGTGTTGACTACATCCCTATGGTATTTTAAGCATGACTTTGTGGCTGCATGATACTCCCTTCCAATTAACACACATCTACTATTTCCTCCCTAGGAGAGACTGACATACTCTTTCTGCTACAAGCCCCAATATTGTGTAGGAAACCATAGAGTGATCATTTTGGTTATTCCCAACATTCTGCTTTGGTCTTTCAGCATAAACCCAGATTTAAAACAACTTGAATGTAGATTGATAAATAGTAGCCTAAAAATGTTTCTTCCCTCACTAAGCCTGCACACTCCTTGTTCTCAAATACCATCCCCACCTATTCTTCGCTGTGTGGATGCTCAGTTGTGTCCGACTCTTTGCAACCCCATGGACTGCAGCCTGCCAGGATCCCCTGTCCGTGGGATTTCCCAGGCAAGAATACTGAGAGTGGGTTGCCATTTCCTCCTTCAGGGGATCTTCCTGACCCAGGCATCGAACCTGTATCTCCTGAGTTCGCAGGCAATTTTTTTACCACTGTGCCACCTGGGAAGCCCATTCTTCCCTATCTTAAATAACTATGTGTGTGCCAATTTTTGCGATAACAATCTGCACAATAACCAGCACTCCAGATCAGCATGGCACATATACAAACTGAGTAGCAACTCAAATGCATCACTCACTTTATTAACGCTGTGACTTATCTTACATCTCCTGAGTAAATGCAGTTCTCTTAAAAATGAAAAGATTTATATTAAAGTTAGAATTTAAATTTCTTCATCATCTGGCTTCATGCAAGCAATACAACTATTGCCCATTCATTCTATATCAAAAACATACATTTTTCGTAGTGGTCAGGGTTGGAAATTTAGGATTACAATAATTATAAGGTACTGCATGGGGTAAAACAAGATTTGTTTTCATTGTAAGTTGTCCAGAACAGGCTGATGGACAATGTTGCATGCTCTTTGTTTCTAATCTAGATAGAATTATAGGCATAAAAATTTAGTGCTTTACATGATTGCCGATATGTTTAAAAGAAAAATTTTCATGAAGATGATACTGAAATGACTGGCTAGCTTCTTTTCTCTTCTGGTCTCCTTAAGGATTGTTCACAGTATGGAAGTTGTTTGAAATACTTTTCAGCTTGTTTAAAATTTATCATGCCTCAACCCAAACACTGTGGACATCTGAGAGAAAGCACTTTGTAACTTCTAAGTGGACAGAGATAATATTTATGATAAAGGTCTAGGTTGATCATAGGGAAAGTGTACAGAATAACTGAATTAAATGAAAATTCATGTCTCAGGAAAGACTGACTTTTTACTATTAAACTAGAAAGCAAGAGAAGCTGAGAAAATCTTCATTTTTGACTCCATTTTCAGCTTCTAAAAATTTATATTTTTGTCAACATATACCTGAAATAGTAGTTCAGTTCACAAAGACATTTTTTTTTTCCTGCACACAGAGTGGACAAATGTCTGAAATAGAAGGATAAAACATTTCCTTTCATCGTTCAAAAAAACCTTAATATTAGGTTTGTGTTACATTTCAGTGTTGGCCAATTCTTTCTGATTACTTTTAAATTACAGCTTTTGCAGGATAATATGCAAGTCAGCATCTTTCCCGTGGGGCAGCAACTTTGCCTTGGTAACGGGACATACCTCTGTTAACATGCTAAATTACAGCTCTTTGGCCTTGTCAAGATACACACATTATTCCAGTTAAAGTGAAATGCATGGATGTTTAAAGTCTCTTCCTGTTGGAACAGTCCATGAACCTATGAAAAGCAAATTCTCCATATCCTATCTGTTTATATGATGCTACCTACAACAGTCTAGGCAATTGAGCAACATGTTGCTTGTAGGGTAAATCAACATGTGACAGGACATTCAACATCATGTGACCATCTTACAGCAAAATGAAGACAAAATTCAAGGGATTTTAGGGATGGATTGAAAATCCAAAGTCTCAGCTACACAATGGCAAATGCATTCTGAGACAGATATTCTACATGAAGAATTCAGCTATTCCTTAATGCAGGCTCTGGTCAGCTGTGTTGACTCAAATGCTACTTCCCTGTGCCTTTGAGGAGTGAGAGTGTGAGGAAAAGGTCCACAGGTCTCAAAGATGATATTCACCATACAGGCAGAGCCTGCTTCTAGTTTCTTTTGCACTGAGGAAACAGCACCATCAGCTGACTTACTAACCTCTTGGCAAGAGCAACCACTTAGTTCTTATGTTATCTATCCTCTATTCCATGTCTCAGTCAAGATTGTACTTACTGCAGGCAGGCAAATATCACATCTCAAATTATGCTTGATTACTGCATATATTGAAAATTAGGTACATGTGTATATAATGTAGTCATTATATACTATATGTTATACATATATAGTATATTATTAAATGAACTTATTTTACTCTTAGATTTCTTGCTATAGATTTGGGATTTAAACATTCTGTAATTCTCTTAAGAAAAAGTTTAATTTATTGAGAAATTCATAAATGAACTTTGTATGCAGTGGTAAAGAATCTGCCCACCAATGTAGGAGACTCAACAGATGCGGGTTTGATCTCTGGGTTGGGAAGATCCCTGGAGAAGGAAACAGCAACCCACTCCAGTATTCTTGCCTGGAAAATTCCATGGACAGAGGAGGCTGGTGGGCTGCAGTCCATGAGGTTGCACAGAGTCAGACACAACTGAGCACGCTCACACACAGCCATAAATGATTTTAACATATCTATGAACATATAAAAGTAGGAATCACTGTCTCATCTCATTTCATCATTATTATATAACTGAACCATTCTGTTGATGCTTTAGTTATCAAGCAAATTTCCATGATTCATTTCGCTTTTCTGCTAACTAATCAAATACTAGCTGGGGAGCAAATTAACATGGCTAGCGTTTTTTTCAGAACCCATTAGTATGTTGAAACTGAGATTATTTGTTTATGTATTTATTTAAGATAAAGTGAGCCCAGAAACTACTTAGCTAAAAATCTAAGTTTAAGAACAGAAAACTGTTTTGCTGAAGCTAAAGCCTGGTACATGAAGTACCATCCATCCTATTTCGATTTTCATATCACTATGAAATATTCTTCAAAAAAGAAAAAACCTTAATATTTAAAAGTGTCTGTTTACAAAATGGCCTTTTTGAAGTATTTGCTTATTTCACTTACTTCCTTAAGTCTGTGTATTTAAAAATAAAATGGTATTTTCCAAGAACAGTTTAAAGGAAGCACAAAGAGATCCCTCTCCCTTATTCTCACAAATGGAAAGTCTCTAGTGCCTTCCAAGCTCAGCTCAGGCACACCCTGGGTGAAGCCTTCCCTGACCCGCTCATCTGCAGGGGTTCCCCATCCTGGCCAGAGGCATGTGGGATCTTAGCTCCCTGATCAGGGATCGAACCCACATCCCCTGCATTGGAAGGTGAAGCCCCAACCATTAGATCACCAGGAATATCCCGCTCCATAGATCTTAATA
Organism: Bos grunniens; assembly: GCF_055505025.1. Classification (NCBI taxonomy): domain Eukaryota; kingdom Metazoa; phylum Chordata; class Mammalia; order Artiodactyla; family Bovidae; genus Bos; species Bos grunniens. The sequence goes on along the minus strand of NC_141191.1, from coordinate 25,185,891 downwards.
CTGTGTACCACTGCATTAGGTTGAGCCAGGGTATTACTGTACATGTGGTTCAAAACCTAGTATTACATTAGGTTCTAACAGTAAATAGGTATTAAGGTTAAAAGTTTGTTTAACTGAATATTTTGTTATTTGTTATTTGAATTATATTGCCCCTACCACTGTGTAAGCTCCTTGAGGTAAGGATGCATATATGATGCTTATTCAGATTCTACACCATACATGGCAAAGTGCATGGGGGAATGCATATTCAAGACTGTACTCTATAACAATAATTAGATAGCAATGTATGTATGTATGTGTGGGTTGACTTACTTTCTAAATCCTCTCTCACATGTCGTCAGTCTTTTTCCATAATTATTCCCAGACAGTTCAGCTTATTCTTGGATCTGTGACTAGGGCATTTTAATAAGACAAACAGAAAATAACAACTCCTACTGTTAAGAGATGAAGTTACACCGAGTTTGCTAGGTGTCAGGCCCTGTTCTAATTACTGCATACATATGAACTTTATCTTCTTGAGAAAAAAATGAAGCATCCCATTATATAGGTGAGAAAACTGAGGTACAGAGACAGTAAATAACCTAAATGATTACAAAGCTGTGTGTGAGGGAAGCAGTTTGCTTTTAGAGTTCATTGGCTTAATTACTTTTTACAGAACCATGGTGTAGGAGCTGTGGAGATTTACCATGAGCTATGAAGTGTTCTAGAGATTTCCAACTAAAGTAGCTACTATACCCTTATTGACTATATATACCGTGACTCTAGGTTCCACAAGAATTTGACCAATTCCCAGATCTAATTCTGCAATTCTTCACTTATTTATCTGTCAAATCTTCAACTCAAATTTTGGCTAAATAATGGACTTTTCTAGTGGTTGTGATATGTAGCATTGAACCACATTTTCCATCTCATTTAATAACCTAACAACCTGTGATGTAGGGACTGTTGTCTGCATTTTTCAAGAATACATAAAGCTCACACAGATTAAAAACACCCCTCAATTTAGACAATGCTCCTCCTCATTACAGCTTAATTTCTTGGTTAAAAAATCAAGCTCAGACCAAGCTTTTCATTTTCTAGACCAAATAATGATGCTATTTCAACAAAAACAACAAAAAAACTCTGGGTTAACTTTCAATGTATATAAAAAGCAGTATATCCTTTTGAAGTTTTACTGGCTCAAAAAATAGAACCCAAAACGGAAGAGGTTCATTAATCTCTGTTTTATTCCTATGCCAATGTAGAAATAGAACTGAAAAAAGAATAAAAGTGACTCTCCTATTTGCTTGTATTTCCTTTGAACATTTTGAGGTTATCTCTAAAGTAGCACTATAATTTTCTCAACATAAAATTATTTGTAGAATAGAGATCTTGTTGGCAGCAGGGATAAGTACTTTATTTCTGAGAACATGAGCCAGAAAATGAACAGATTCCTTGGCACCACTGTGCTTAGTGCCCAGATAACAGAGGCAGGGCCCTGTTTTGAAGGTTTTGCTAGCTATCCCAACTTTTGTGGATACTGGCGTTTCTTTGAGGGAGGCAGCCAAAACCTTTGGTAGTTTTGTTGGTATTAAAAGATTAATAATTGGTTCTGGTTTATAGTAACAGAAACCCACCAGGAAGAAACTAAATCAGTTTCACTATTAAGATAGCCTCTAATGTGCAACTGGCTCTGAAACACACATTAATTATTTAAAATAACACATAAAAGTATATTATTTCTTGTTCCAATAAAAGCTGATATTGGGTTAATGTGAACTTAATAATGATCTTGTTACTAATAATGTAAATTTGCTGTTTTGGTCAAAGTCACTGCTTGGATCAGAGGTCTATCACACATCATAACTACTTTTTTCAAAAATATCTGGAATAAGAAACATTTAAATCTAATCACTCTCATTCAGAGTATATTTTTCTGCCATAATGGCACCTGGCATCAAATCTCTCTACTCTATGTGGTTTCCACACAGAAATTGAAAATAAATTTACTATTGTCTGACACTCTCTAAACAAAAGTCTCTTCATCTCCCTTATTCATTTGTTCTTTAATTTCTTACTCTATTATTCCCATCATCTCGTTTCTACTTCCAATGTCCCCAAAATGACAAAAAATGACAAAAAACTAGAAAAGCTAGAGATATTCTAAACCAGTGGCCTCCCAACATTTTTGATTATGTACTTTTCAGTGAGCATGTGTATACTATTTACTTATACTTTTGTAGCAACATATCATATATCTTATAAAATATATACAAAATTAAAGGATAAATGAAAATAAATGTGAGTGGGGACTTCCTTGGCAGTCCAGTGGTTAAGAATCTGTGCTTCCACTGCAGGGCGTGTGGGTTTGATCCCTGGTCCAGGAAACTAAGTTCCCACATGCCGAGAGGAATGGCCAAAAAACAAACAAACAAACAAATGTGAACAGATATTCTAATATTTTCCTCTTTACAATCACCCTTGCCCATTCTTTTCTGAAGACAACTGAATAGTTTCTAAATAACATTCACCACTCCGATTGCTATATAACTATTTAGTGACAATTAACTGTTTGGTGGCAAAAGATAATAACCATCTTAAATTTGAAGGATGCGTCAGAGACCAGAATTTACATAATTATCTCTTCCCTCTCATCCCCTCATCCCTCTTTTAGCAAGGAACTATTAATAGCAGGGAGAATATAGAGGAGATTATAAAGTATGAGATAATTGGTCAGTGATTTTTGGCTATATAAGCCTCATTTCTTCTGTATCCTTATGACGTGGGTTCTTGACATCTGATATGGTCTTCTGAAAATAAATCCTTTACCCTGACATGGCTATTCATTCATTTAAGCACTTATGAACAGGATTCTAAGCACTGAGATGGATGCTACAGACACGAAACTGAATCGCTACAGACATAAAACTTCCCCCAAATGAGCCGACGTTTTCGTTAGTAATGGTGGGACCAGGTGTATTTGCAATAAACATTCTAATCGGAGTAAGTCCTCTATGGGTTAAGACAATCAAGCAACAGATCCGGCTGAGGAAACTGGGGAAAGTCCCTTCAAGGTGAAGACACTTGAGGATTTTAAAATATGAGCTTATCAGGTGTTTGCTTTCAGCCTGTTGGAGACGCAGGGCATGAACACTGCCTCTAGCTGGCAGAGTTCCTCCTGTGAAATGGCAGGAAGTATTATTTGTCTCCACCTGCTCTGTCATCACTGGAGTGAAAGTCGTGTTTCTTGTCTCCTTATTAAACTTGTACTGGTGGTGACCATAACTCCATCATGTTGAAAGAGTTCTGATTTCTGCCTGCTAAAAATGTCAAGGAACTATAGTTGCTTTCTTTTCCAACTGACTGGTGCTTCCCTTGGTACCCAGTTTAGCCCATCCTCTCTCTGTATCCCTCTCTGCCTCTCCCTCTTCCTGTTTGCCTTCTTCTCCCTGATCCTATTCGTTCCATGCCACCCTCTCTTCCTTTCTCACTACTGTTCCCTCCCTCAGTGCTGCCATTGTGTGTTAGTTGAACAAAAGCTGTATCTGGGGATACCAGTAGCATTTCAGGGACTATATGCTTCACAGTGTAATGAACTCTGCCATTCAGCTTGTGGTGGTGTACCATGGTCCCTGGAGAAGGCAGTGGCAACCCACTCCAGTACTCTTGCCTGGAAAATCCCATGGACGGAGGAACCCGGTAGGCTACAGTCCATGGGGTTGCAAAGAGTCAGACAGGACTGAGTGACTTCACTTTCACTTTCCCTGTCACCATGGTCCACAGAACGGGACTTGGGATACTGAAGATGATCAATGTTAATTACTTATTAATTTTACCAGACAATACATCTAGTGTCATCGTTTATCACATAATTAAATGTTTTTTGCATTCTGGTTGATTTCGGGGAATTATGTTTGCTGTGAGGCAAAATATTTGAGCCCCAACTATCTGTAAATATTTTTTTGGCTTTCCAGGTGTTTTTGAGGCAAAACCCCAGTTTAAATGGCGTGTAATAATTTGATGGTTTTTGCTGGCATAACACACAAAATGAGCTACTTACAAAGCTACCAGTTTTACCTGGGACACAAATCCTGCTAAAAATATGGCTGAGAAGACCTGTGTTATCCATCTACACATAGATTTTCTACCTGGTAACAACTTTTCTCTGCCAGCCCTAGTGTTAGAGCTAGGGAAAAAGGTTTAAAAACAATACAGTCTGCTCTTTAAAACCAGTGTGATCTTCATGTAAAATCATATTGTCATTAAAAATCTATCAGCAGAGCTATGTAGACTTAACCCTGTTTCCCAGTCCTTCCCTCATGGTCAAATGAAAACAAACTCTAATTCTTCCACTAGTCCTTGATTTCATTCAAAGCTGGGGCCACAGATTAGCCATCTTTAGGTTTTCATTTCTTAGACAATTTTTTCTTCCTTTTTATATTCTTCCAGCTGGCCTCTTATCTCAGTCCATCCTATATTCTGCATAATTTGTTATGTTCTCTATGTCACCCATTGGCCAATGTTAGCCTTCTCATGCTACTAAGCCCTCATATAGGCATTCAGGAGACAGAAAAGATCATGAAGGTTATAGAAAGAAATAAGAAAGTCATTTCAGATATAGGTGTGCTTTTACCAAATATATATACCAAGGGAACATTTCATGCAAAGATGGGCTCAATAAAGGACAGAAATGGTAGGGACCTAACAGAAACAGAAGATATTAAGAAGAGATGGCAAGAATACACAGAAGAACTGTACAAAAAAGAGCTTCGTGACCAAGATAATCACGATGGTGTGATCACTCACCTAGAGCCAGACATCCTGGAATGTGAAGTCAAGTGGGCCTTAGAAAGCATCACTATGAACAAAGTTAGTGGAGGTGATGGAATTCAAGTGAGCTATTTCAAATCCTGAAAGATGATGCTGTGAAAGTGCTGCACTCAATATGCCAGCAAATTTGAAAGACTCAGCAGTGGCCACAGGACTGGAAAAGGTCAGTTTTCATTCCAATCCCAAAGAAAGGCAATGCCAAAGAATGCTCACACTACCACACAATTGCACTCATCTCACACACTAGTAAAGTAATGCTCAAAATTCTCCAAGCCAGGCTTCAGCAATATGTGAACCGTGAACTTCCAGATGTTCAAGCTGGTTTTAGGAAAGGCAGAGGAACCAGGGACCAAATTGCCAACATCTGCTGGATCATCGAAAAAGCAAGAGAGTTCCAGAAAAACATCTATTTCTGCTTTATTGACTATGCCAAAGCCTTTGACTGTGTGGATCACAACAAACTGTGGAAAATTCTCAAAGAGATGGGAATACCAGACCACCCGGCCTGCCTCTTGAGAAACCTATATGCAGGTCAGAAAGCAACAGTTAGAACTAGACATGGAACAACAGACTGGTTCCAAATAGGAAAAGGAGTACATCAAGGCTGTATATTGTCACCCTGCTTATTTAACTTCTATGCAGAGTACATCATGAGAAATGCTGGGCTGGAAGAAGCACAAGCTGGAATCAAGACTGCCAGGAGAAATATCAATAACCTCAGATACGCAGATGACACCACCTTTATGGCAGAAAGTGAAGAGGAACTAAAAAGCCTCTTGATGAAAGTGAAAGAGGAGAGTAAAAAAGTTGGCTTAAAGCTCAACATTCAGAAAACTAAGATCATGGAATCTGGTCCCATCACTTCATGGGAAATACATGGGGAAACAGTGGAAACAGTGTCAGACTTTAATTTTTTGGGCTCCAAAATCACTGCAGATGGTGACTGCAGCCATGAAATTAAAAGACACTTACTCCTTGGAAGAAAAGTTATGACCAGAGGAGGAGCTAAGATGGCAGAGGACTAGGACGGGGAGAACACTTTCTCCCCCACAAATTCATCAAAAGAACATTTAAACGCTGAGTAAATTCCACAAAACAACTTCTGAATGCCGGCAGAGGACATCAGGCACCCAGAAAAGCAACCCAAGTCTTCGAAAGGAGGTAGGAAAAAATATAAAAGACAAAAAAAGAGACAAAAGAGGGAGGGACGGAGTTCCGTCCCGGGAAGGGAGTCTTAAAAAGAGAGAAGTTTCCAAACACCAGGAAACCTTCTCACTGCCGAGTCTGTGCCGAGCCTTGGAAGTACAGAGGGCAACATAACAGGGAGGAAAAATAAATAAAAAATTAAAACCTGCAGATTGCGAGCCCTACGGTAACTCCCCCAGCTAAGAAGCAGTGCAGACGCCTGCACACGCCACCAGCAAGCGGGGGCTGGGCAGGGAGGCATGGCGCGGGCTGCATCGCTTAGAATAAGGATCTGGCCTGAATACCTTGAGTGCTATCTGAGCGAAATAATTTGGGCTAGCAAACCAGACTGTGGGATATCTACCACACAAAAAGCCAGCCCTAACCTAAGACACCGCCAGGCCCCTGCACGGAACAAAGGACTGAACAGAGATAGCCGGCTGCAGACCATCCCCCTCCAGTGACAGGCAGCCAGAGCCGGAAGGGGGAAATCGCAGCCCCAGAGAGACATTATCTATAAAACTGTAAGAAGGCTTCTTTGCTAACTAAAACTTCTTGGGGGTCTGGACAGTCAACATCAGCCGGAGAAGGTGTGCCGGTTGTACACCTAGATAACCGAGTGGTGGGGAGGCGATAAGTCGCAGCAATCGCGCTCGCCAAACACCTCGCCAAACTGAGCAGTCTGAGCTGCTCGGACCTGGGAAGGGCACAAAACGCAGGCCCAACCAAGTCTGCGCCTCTGAGGACTACCTGAGTGCCTGAACCTGAGCGGCTTGGACCTGGGAGATGCAAGCAGCCCAGGGCCAGCCACAGAAGGTTCCCGACAGAGCAACCTAGAGCCTGAGCAGTGTGGGCAGGGGGGCTACACGCTCCGTGAGTGGGGGCAGACCCAGTGCAGCTGAGGCACTGCGAGCACACGCCAGTGCTATTTGTTTGCAGCGTCCCTCCCTCCCCACAGCTCGACTGAACAAGTGAGCCTAAAAAAAAAAAAAAAAAAGTGTCCACCACTGTCCCCTTTGTGTCAGGGCGGAAACAAGACACTGAAGAGACCAGCAAACAGAAGAAGCTATAACAGAGGGAACTGCCTTGGAAACTACAGGCAATAGATTAAAACCCTGTGGTTAGTACTGAATACAGAGGAAGGGGCCTATAGATCTTGAGAAATATAAGTCAGACCAAGGAACTAGCCAAAAATGAACTGACCCCACAATACCCACAACAAAACCAGAGAAAGTCTTAGATATATTTTTACTATTTTTACGATCATTCTTTCTTTCTTTTTTTTAAAAATTTTTAAAAAAAATATTAAGTCCTCTATTATTCCTTTAATTTTCACTTTTATAACCTACTATTACTTTGAAAAAAAAAAAGACCCTATTTTTTTTAAAGCAAACTTCATATATATATATTTTATAATTTTTGTGACCTTGTTTTGTTTTTTTTTCTTCTTTTCTTTAACATTGTATTTTTGAAATTCCAATCTCTACTCTAGATTTTTAATTTCAGCTTTTTGGTATTTGTTATCAATTTTGTACCTTTTTTTTTTATAATTTTTGTGACTTTTTTTTCTCTCTTTCTTTCTCTTCTTCTTTTATATAACATTGTATATCTGAAATTCCAAACTCTACTCTAGATTTTTAATTTATGCCTTTTGGTATTTATTATCAATTTTGTACCTATATTTTCTTTATAATTTTTGCGACTTTGTTTTTGTTTGTTTTTTTTAATCTCTCTTTCTTTTTCTTCTTTTTTTTTAACATTGTATTTTTGAAATTCAAAACTCTACTCTAGATTTTTAATTTTTGCTTTTATGTATTTGTTACCAATTTTGTACCTTTAAGAACCCAATCTTCAGTACCCATTTTTCACCAGGGAGCGAGATTACTGGCTTGACTGCTCTTTCACCCTTTGGACTCTCCTTTTTCTCCACCAGGTCGCCTGTGTCTCCTCCCTAACCCCTCTCTACTCTACCCAACTCTGTGAATTTCTGTGTGTTCCAGACGGTGGAGAACACTTAGGGAACTGATTACTGGCTAGATCTGTCTCCCTCCTTTTCATTCCCCCCTTTTATCCTCCTGGACACCTCTGTCTCCTTCCTCCATCTTCCCTTCTATGTATAACTCCATGAACATCTCTGAGCGGTCCAGTTGTGGAGTATACATAAGGAAGTGATTACTGGCTAGCCCACTCTCTCCTCTATTGATTCCACCTCATCTCATTCGGGTCACCTCTAACTCCCTCCTCCCTCTTCTCTTCTCCATGTAACGCTGTGAACCTCTCTGGGTGACCCTCACGGTGGAGAAACTTTTCATCTTTAATGTAGATGTTTTATCAGTGGTGCTATATATAAGGAGAAGTTTTGAAACTACTGTAAAAATAAGACCGATAACTGGAAGCAGGAGGCTTAAGTCCAAACCCTGACTCCAGGGAACTCCTGACTCCAGGGAACATTAATTGACAGGAGCTCATCAAACGCCTCCATACCTACACTGAAACCAAGCACCAACAAGGGCCAACAAGTTCCAGGGCAAGACATACCAAGCAAATTCTCCAGCAACACAGGAACACAGCCCTGAGCTCCAAGATACAGGCTGCCCAAAGTCACCCCAAAACCATAGACAAATCATAACTCATTACTGGACAATTCATTGCACTCCAGAGAGAAGAAATACAGCTCCACCCACCAGAACACCGACACAAGCTTCCCTAACCAAGAAACCTTGACAAGCCACCTGTACAAACCCACACACAGCGAGGAAATGCCACAATAAAGAGAACTCCACAAACTGCCAGAATACAGAAAGGACACCCCGAAATCAGCAATTTAAACAAGATGAAGAGACAGAAGAATACCCAGCAGATAAAGGAACAGGATAAATTCCCACCAAACCAAACAAAAGAGGAAGAGATAGGGAATCTCACTGATAAAGAATTCTGAATAATGATAGTGAAATTGATCCGAAATCTTGAAATCAAAATGGAATCACAGATAAATAGCCTGGAGACAAGGACTGAGAAGATGCAAGAAAGGTTTAACAAGGACCTAGAAGAAATAAAAAAGAGTCAATATATAATGAATAATGCAATAAATGAAATCAAAAACACTCTGGAGGCAACAAACAATAGAATAACAGAGGCAGAAGATAGGATTAGTGAATTAGAAGATAAAATGGTAGAAATAAATGAATCAGAGAGGAAAAAAGAAAAACGAATTAAAAGAAATGAGGACAATCTCAGAGACCTCCAGGACAACTCGAACGCTACAACATTCGAATCATAGGGGTCCCAGAAGAAGAAGACAAAAAGAAAGACCATGAGAAAATACTTGAGGAGATAATAGTTGAAAACTTCCCTAAAATGGGGAAGGAAATAATCACTCAAGTCCAAGAAACCCAGATAGTCCCAAACAGGATAAACCCAAGGCGAAACACTCCAAGACACGTATTAATCAAATTAACAAAGATCAAACACAAAGAACAGATATTAAAAGCAGCAAGGGAAAAACAACAAATAACACACAAGGGAATTCCCATAAGGATAACAGCTGATCTTTCAATAGAAACTCTTCAAGCCAGGAGGGAAAGGCAAGACATACTTAAAGTGATGAAAGAAAATAACCTACAGCCCAGATTATTGTACCCAGCAAGGATCTCATTCAAATATGAAGGAGAAATCAAAAGCTTTACAGAGAAGCAAAAGCTGAGAGAATTCAGCACCACCAAACCAGCTCTCCAACAAATACTAAAGGATATTCTCTAGACAGGAAACACAAAAATGGTGTATAAATTCGAACCCAAAACAATAAAGTAAATGGCAACGGGATCATACTTATCAGTAATTACCTTAAACGTAAATGGGTTGAATGCCCCAACCAAAAGACAAAGACTGGCTAAATGGATACAAAAACAAGACCCCCACATATGCTGTCTACAAGAGACCCACCTCAAAACAGGGGACACATACAGACTGAAAGTGAAGGGCTGGAAAAAGATTTTCCATGCAAATAGGGACCAAAAGAAAGCAGGAGTAGCAATACTCATATCAGATAAAATAGACTTTAAAACAAAGGCTATGAAAAGAGACAAAGATGGTCACTACATAATGATCAAAGGATCAATCCAAGAAGAAGATATAACAATTATAAATATATATGCACCCAACACGGGAGCGCCGCAATATGTAAGAAAAATGCTAACAAGTATGAAAGGAGAAATTAACAATAACACAATAATAGTGGGAGACTTTAATACCCCACTCACACCTATGGATAGATCAACTAAACAGAAAATTAACAAGGAAACACAAACTTTAAATGATACAATAGACCAGTTAAACCTAATTGATATCTATAGGACATTTCATCCCAAAACAATGAATTTCACCTTTTTCTCAAGCGCACATGGAACCTTCTCCAGGATAGATCACATCCTGGGCCATAAATCTAGCCTTGGTAAATTCAAAAAAATTGAAATCATTCCAAGCATCTTTTCTGACCACAACGCAGTAAGATTAGATCTCAATTACAGGAGAAAAACTATTAAAAATTCCAACATATGGAGGCTGAACAACACGCTGCTGAATAACCAACAAATCACAGAAGAAATCAAAAAAGAAATCAAAATTTGCATAGAAATAAATGAAAATGAAAACACAACGACCCAAAACCTGTGGGACACTTTAAAAGCAGTCCTAAGGGGAAAGTTCATAGCAATACAGGCATACCTCAAGAAACAAGAAAAAAGTCAAATAAATAACCTAACTCTACACCTAAAGCAACTAGAAAAGGAAGAAATGAAGAACCCCAAGGTTAGTAGAAGGAAAGAAATCTTAAAAATTAGGGCAGAAATAAATGCAAAAGGAACAAAAGAAACCATAGCAAAAATCAACAAAGCCAAAAGCTGGTTCTTTGAAAGGATAAATAAAATTGACAAACCATTAGCCAGACTCATCAAGAAACAAAGGGAGAAAAGTCAAATCAATAAAATTAGAAATGAAAATGGAGAGATCACAACAGACAACACACAAATACAAAGGATCATAAGAGACTACTATCAGCAATTATATGCCAATAAAATGGACAACATGGAAGAAATGGACAAATTCTTAGAAAAGTACAACTTCGCAAAACTGGACTGGGAAGAAATAGAAAAGCTTAACAGACACATCACAAGCACGGAAATTGAAACTGTAATCAAAAATCTTCCAGCAAACAAAAGCCCAGGTCCAGACAGCTTCACAGCTGAATTCTACCAAAAATTTAGAGAAGAACTAACACCTATCCTACTCAAATTCTTCCAGAAAATTGCAGAGGAAGGTAAACTTCCAAACTCATTTTATGAGGCTACCATCACCCTAATAACAAAACCTGACAAAGATCCCACAAAAAAAGAAAACTACAGGCCAATATCACTGATGAACATAGATGCAAAAATCCTTAACAAAATTCTAGCAATCAGAATCCAACAACACATTAAAAAGATCATACACCATGACTAAGTGGGCTTTATCCCAGGGATGCAAGGATTCTTCAATATCCGCAAATCAATCAATGTAATACACCACATTAACAAATTGAAAAATAAAAACCATATGATTATCTCAATAGATGCAGAGAAAGCCTTTGACAAAACTCAACATCCATTTATGATAAAAAACTCTCCAGAAAGCAGGAATAGAAGGAACATACCTCAACATAATAAAAGCTATATATGACAAACCCACAGCAAACATTATCCTCAATGGTGAAAAATTGAAAGCATTCCCTCTAAAGTCAGGAACAAGACAAGGGTGCCCACTTTCACCATTACTATTCAACATAGTTTTGGAAGTTTTGGCCACAGCAATCAGAGCAGAAAAAGAAATAAAAGGAATCCAAATTGGAAAAGAAGAAGTAAAACTCTCACTGTTTGCAGATGACATGATCCTCTACATAGAAAACCCTAAAGACTCCACCAGAAAATTACTAGAACTAATCAATGATTATAGTAAAGTTGCAGGATATAAAATCAACACACAGAAATCCCTTGCATTCCTATACACTAATAATGAGAAAACAGAAAGAGAAATTAAGGAAACAATTCCATTCACCATTGCAACAGAAAGAATAAAATACTTAGGAATATAATATACCTAAAGAAAATAGAGACCTATATATAGAAAACTATAAAACACTGGTGAAAGAAATCAAAGAGGACACTAATAGATGGAGAAATATACCATGTTCATGGATTGGAAGAATCAATATAGTGAAAATGAGTATACTACCCAAAGCAATTTATAGATTCAATGCAATCCCTATCAAGCTACCAATGGTATTCTTCACAGAGCTAGAACAAATAATTTCACAATTTGTATGGAAATACAAAAAACCTCAAATAGCCAAAGCTATCTTGAGAAAGAAGAATGGAACTGGAGGAATCAACCTACCTGACTTCAGGCTCTACTACAAAGCCACAGTCATCAAGACAGTATGGTACTGGCACAAAGACAGAAATATAGACCAATGGAACAAAATAGAAAGCCCAGAGATAAATCCACACACATATGGACACCTTATCTTTGACAAAGGAGGCAAGAATATACAATGGATTTAAAACAATCTCTTTAACAAGTGGTGCTGGGAAAACTGGTCAACCACTTGTAAAAGAATGAAACTAGAGCACTTTCTAACACCATACACAAAAATAAACTGAAAATGGATTAAAGATCTAAACATAAGACCAGAAACTATAAAACTCCTAGAGGAGAACATAGGCAAAACACTCTCCGACATACATCACAGCAGGATCCTCCATGACCCACCTCCAAGAATATTGGAAATAAAAGCAAAAATAAACAAATGGGGCCTAATTAAACTTAAAAGCTTCTGCACAACAAAGGAAACTATAAGCAAGGTGAAAAGACAGCCTTCAGAATGGGAGAAAATAATAGCAAATGAAGCAACTGACAAACAACTAATCTCAAAAATATACAAGCAACTCCTACAGCTCAACTCCAGAAAAATAAATGACCCAATCAAAAAATGGGCCAAAGAACTAAATAGACATTTCTCCAAAGAAGACATACAGATGGCTAACAAACACATGAAAAGATGCTCAACATCACTCATTATCAGAGAAATGCAAATCAAAACCACAATGAGGTACCATTTCAAGCCAGTCAGAATGGCTGCGATCCAAAAGTCTACAAGCAATAAATGCTGGAGAGGGTGTGGAGAAAAGGGAACCCTCTTACACTGTTGGTGGGAATGCAAACTAGTACAGCCACTATGGAGAACAGTGTGGAGATTCCTTAAAAAACTGGAAATAGAACTGCCTTATGATCCAGCAATTCCACTGCTGGGCATACACACTGAGGAAACCAGAAGGGAAAGAGACACGTGTACCCCACTGTTCATCGCAGCACTGTTTATAATAGCCAGGACATGGAAGCAACCTAGATGTCCATCAGCAGATGAATGGATAAGAAAGCGGTGGTACATATACACAATGGAGTATTACTCAGCCATTAAAAAGAATACATTTGAATCAGTTCTAATGAGGTGGATGAAACTGGAGCCTATTATACAAAGTGAAGTAAGCCAGAAAGAAAAACACCAATACAGTATGCTATGCTATGCTATGCTAAGTCACTTCAGTCGTGTCCGACTCTGTGTGATCCCATAGACGGTAGCCACCAGGCTCCCCCATCCCTGGGATTCTCCAGGCAAGTACACTGGAGTGGGTTGCCATTTCCTTCTCCAATGCATGAAAGTGAAAAGTGAAAGTGAAGTCGCTCAGTCGTGTCCGACTCTTAGCGACCCCATGGACTGCAGCCTACCAGGCTCTTCCGTCCGTGGGATTTTCCAGGCAAGAGTACTGGAGTGGGGTGCCATTGCCTTCTCCGCCAATACAGTATACTAACGCATATATATGGAATTTAGAAAGATGGTAACAATAACCCTGTATACAAGACAGCAAAAGAGACACTGATGTATAGAACAGAATTTTGGACTCTGTGGGAGAGGGAGAGGGTGGGATGATTTGGGAGAATGGCATTGAAATACGTATAATATCATATATGAAACAAGTCGCCATTCCAGGTTTGATGCACAGTACTGGATGCTTGGGGCTGGTGCACTGGGACGACCCAGAGGGATGGTATGGGGAAGGAGGAGGGAGGAGGGTTCAGGATGGGGAACACGTGTATACCTGTGGCGGATTCATTTCGATATTTGGCAAAACCAATACAATATTGTAAAGTTTAAAAATAAAATAAAATTTTAAAAAAAGAAAAATTATGACCAACCTAGATAGCATATTCAAAAGCAGAGACATTACTTTGCCAACAAAGGTCCATCTAGGCAAGGCTATAGTTTTTCCAGTGGTCACGTATGGATGTGAGAGTTGGACTGTGAAGAAAGCTGAGCGCCGAAGAATTGATGCTTTTGAACTGTGGTGTTGGAGAAGACTCTTGAGAGTCCCTTGGACTGCAAGGAGATCCAACCAGTCCATCTTAAAGGAGATCAGTCCTGGGTGTTCATTGGAAGGACTGATGCTGAAGTTGAAACTCCAATACTTTGGCCACCTCATGCGAAGAACTGACTCATTGGAAAAGACCTTGATGCTGGGAGGGATTGGGGGCAGGAGGAGAAGGTGATGACCGAGGATGAGATGGCTGGATGGCATCACCGACTTGATGCACATGAGTTTGGGTGAACTCCAGGAGTTGGTGATGGACAGGAAGGCTTGGCGTGCTGTGGTTCATGGGGTCAGAAAGAGTTGGACATGACTGAACGACTGAACTGAACTGAAGGAGAAAATATTTTATTTTTTTCAGTCATTGCTAATTTTTTTCAGTCATTTCAGAATGTATTGGGTTTCCCCGGTGGCTTAGTGAGTAAGAACACTCCTGCAGAGTAGGAGATACAAGTTCAATCACTGAGTCAGAAAGATCCCCTGTAGAAGAAACTGGCGACCCAATCCAGTATTCTTGCCTGGGCAATCCCATGAACAGAGGAGCCTGGCAGGCTATGATCCATGGGTTTGCAAAAGAGTCAGACAAGACTTAGTGACTAAACAACAACAATGAATGTATTATATTTCTCCAAAGATAAAGTATAGTATGTACTATACTAAAGTATAGTATAGTATAGTATGTACTATACTTAAAGTATAGTATAGTATAGTATAGTATAGGATTTACCATCTGAGCTACCACTGCTTCCCTGGTGGCTCAGACGGTAAAGAGTCTGCCTGCAATGCAGGAAACCCAGGTTCAATCCCTGGGTCAGGAAGATATCTTGGAGGAGGGCATGGCAATCCACCCCAGTATTCTTGCCAGGAGAATCCCATGGACAGAAGAGCCTGGCGGGCTACATTCCACAGGGACTCAAAGAGTGAGACATGACTGAGCAACTAACACTACACTACTATGTACAGTATACTGTTTTGGCTTTGGGCAATTTGGGCAATTCCTCAACATATTCATGTTATCAGGTATCCTTCAATATACATTTTTTCTTCTTCTTTGGTAACAGAATTTTTAGCAGACACCAGATTGCCCAGGATACAAACTCTATTTCTCAGTGCTTATTGCTAGATGTGGCCATACAGCTAAGTTCTAGAATATGAAATATTTGAAACAAAGAAATGTGCTCTTTCTGGGTCCTGCCTTTACCCAGGAGTGTGGTCATCCCAGTACACTTCCCTCTTCTTACTAATCGGGATATGGATAAATGCTCAAGGTGGTAGACCAGATGGATAAGAGGGTCTAAGGTTTAGAAAACATACCATTCCAGAATTACTTTTACCCAATTATTATGTCGGAGAAGGTGATGTCACTCCACTCCAGTACTCTTGCCTAGAAAATCTCATGGATGGAGGAGCCTGGTAGGCTGCAGTCCATGAGGTTGTTAAGAGTTGGACACGACTGAGCGACTTCACTTTCACTTTTCACTTTCATGCACTGGAGAAGGAAATGGCAACCCACTCCAGTGTTCTTGCCTGGAGAGTCCCAGGGACGGGGGAGCCTGTTGGGCTGCCGTCTATGGGGTCACACAGAGTCGGACACGACTGAAGTGACTTACCTTACCTTACCGTAATTATTATGTATGTGTGAGAGAAAGATGTTGGTCAAGCCATGTTTATACTGATTTTCTGTGAAAGTAGTCAGATCGATAACATAAAGGATACTTTTGTTGCCTGTTGGAATGTGAGGTTTTTGTTCAAATGGAAAAATTGGATGTCAAAGCTCAAATCATTTTTATATTATCTTTTGTAGTTTACTCTGCTTGGTAACATGGACTATGTCTTATGCAAGCCAATAAAAATATTTTATATATTTATACAACTATTATGGCTATTCAAAAATTGGGGAACTATTTAAATAGTCTCTAGAGAAGACTAATTTCAGACTCTCTTTAATTAGTAAACCACCATCAAGAACAAATATACTGGCTCTTAAAAAAAAAGTCTAACCTCAAGTCTTTCCCTACATGTTTTCCATCTTCACATCCCATCTGGTTTGAAGAGACCACTTCTTAGACTGTCTTCCTCCCCCACATTTCTTTGGAACTTGTCTCTGAGAATTGCTCTTAACCAGCTGCCTTACCCCAAAGACCCACCCACAGCCTATAAGCGCTGGTCACATGCCACATGACCTTCTTGGCTCATGCACTGATGTCTGCTCATGATCTATTTGGTTTTCCTTTGATTTCAGTGGCTTTGATTTAATGATATATTTCACCATATTGAAGGGAATTATTAGCTTAAAAGGTCAATATTTATCTATATTTATTACAAATGTAGTCACTCCAACTGAGACTTCTAATAAGTATGTCTGGCTATCTTTGATGGCCAGAAATATCACTGGAAAACAAGAAAAAATACATCATGCTGAACAACAAATGCCTGCCAATATTTATAGGTTTGAAGGAATTTATGTCTAAATTACAATGATAACTCTAGAGTAGTATTTCAGTGCATTCTGAGAACGACTCTTAGAAGCTCTGTTTTTGTTTTTGTTTTCTTTCCAAGTCTTAAAACCTGATCTCCCTCCTGCAAAAAATTCATGTTCATAAACTCAATGACAGATTTGGTTCACTCATATGCCCATCAGATAATGAGCTGATTAAAGTTCTCTAACTAAAGTTTTATTAGCTTATTCTGCTTTACCTTTCTAAGCTCTAATCTCAAAGCTGTCACCATGCTTGAGAAATAGTTTAAAATATACAGACAACTTAGCAAACTGCTTTCACAATCAGGCCCCTAAGACCTTAGACGTGAAAATATGGTCCATGTGTCTCTCCGGAGGCTTATCTGGAGATAAGTTTTAAACTAGCTACACTAGAATTGTGTAGTTGATTGAAACTTTTGTTGATATTCTGAAAAAGTCTGTATTTGCTTCCATGTCATAAAAGTAATAATAATCATAATAACTGTATAAATAAAGGGTCATCTTATGCCATGTAGAAAATGCTTCTAATAGTTAACTGAACCCACATCTCCTGAGTCTCTTGTATTGGCAGGTGGATTGTTTACTACTGAGCCACCTAGGAAGACAGTCTAATATTAGGATCTAATATTATTTTGTTTTTGTATCTGCTCATTGTATGCATTTTGCTCAGAATAGTACTACCTTTGAGTTCCCCTGGAGGCTCAGCTGATAAAGAATCCACCTGCCACGCAAGAGACCTGGGTTTGATCCCTGGATTGGGAAGATCCCCTGAAGAAGGGAACAGCTACCCACTCCAGTATTCTGGTCTGGAGAATTCCATGGACCGTATAGTCCATGGAGTCTCAAAGAGTCAGACACAACACCTTTTATAAAAAATATATAGGCCAAAAATGGAAATGCCCTGCCTCTAACCTTTTACTTCTGTTATCTCAAAGTAAATGTTGTCAACAATTTTGTGCCTATTTATCTAGAATTTTGCATATTCTTATTTAGGTAGGCATTTAGAGAGGGTCATAACCCATCTATATTTCTATGTCTGTATCCACATATTTCATCTTATCAGACTGAGACACGCTACAAATATTGGCCTGCCACTGTCTTTTTCTACACACTCTATATCATGAGTACCGTTCAGTTAGAGAACATGATCTCAATCCATCTTTTTCATGGCTGCATACCATTCCAAACTACAGATTAAACAATCATTATACACTAAACAATGATTCAGATCAGATCAGTCGTTCAGTCATGTCCAATTCTTTGCGACCCCATGAATCGCAGCACGCCAGGCCTCCCTGTCCATCACCAACTCTCGGAGTTCACTCAGACTCACATTCATAGAATCAGTGATGCCATCCAGCCATCTCATCCTCTGTCGTCCCCTTCTCCTTCTGCCCCCAATCCCTCCCAGCATCAGAATCTTTTCCAATGAGTCAACTCTTCGCATGAGGTGGCCAAAGTACTGGAGTTTCAGCCTTGGCATCATTCCTTCCAAAGAAATCCCAGGGCTGATCTCCTTCAGAATGGACTGGTTGGATCTCCTTGCAGTCCAAGGGACTCTCAAGAGTCTTCTCCAACACCACAGTTCAAAAGCATTAATTCTTCAGCACTCAGCCTTTTTCACAGTCCAACTCTCACATCCATACATGACCACAGGAAAAACCATAGCCTTGACTAGATGAACCTTTGTTGGCAAAGTAATGTCTCTGCTTTTGAATTTGATTATACATCCTTGATTGATGGAAATTTATGTTATGTCCTTTTTGTCAGTAACATACAATACAATGATGGACATATCTGTACATATATATTTATGCATTTGTTTTATTATTTCTCTTGGTAAAGTTCTAAAATGGCTAGTGGGCAACTTGAAGCTATTATAACATGCATTCAAAATCAAATCGAACAAAACTTCCTACACACTGATTCTAGAGGTATCTTCTCTTGTAACCATACTTTTCCAGAGTAATTTCCAAACCTCAAATTTTTAATTTAATCTGTTTATTACAGAGCACCCCAAATGAGTTGTAGAGTCAAAACAAACACTCCTCCAGACAATGTCATAATACTTTAGAATGATGAAATGCTTAAAATAGCACATTTAAGTTAGAACTTGTAAATGAGATATAATTATGGCTCTCGTAATGCAACCATGCTATAGTGACACATCCAAGAGCAAATTCCTTCTTGCATTCTTAGAATTGATATAAGTGTCCAAGTGGTGAGCATATGTTTCTGGAATGTTTAATGTTCCTGTCGGCAGTTGGGCAGGGTCTGTCATATTTTAGGGGAACTATGTCATAGGTCAGTTAATACTTTCTTATGTCATTATTGCATTCCCTCCAACAGATTTGATTGACTATATGGACATTTCTGAAAAAGCAACCTGAGCATTCCAATCATAACAACTTTATGCAGCATTAACATTCTAATACAATTTATGCAAGAAAGGAAGAGTTCGCCGAAGCACAGAATGCTCTGTGGGCATGTATTAACAGTTTGTGCACATTGATCTTTGCTGTAAAGTTTTTACTTCACTTAAACTTACGACACGTTACTGATCTAGTTTGTTAGCAAAACGACGTTTATGGTTTATGGAAACCAGATTTCTTCACCAAAAGGGAGCTGGAGTTTTTGCTTCTCATTCTTGATAGCTCCAGTTGTGCAGAACTGAGAAGTTTAGTTTTGTCTTAGGAGAGTTGGAATTATGGACTCATATTGTATCAAGAAGGGCAAGGTTGCTGCCCTGAAATGTCCAATCTGCAGGGTTTTTTTAAATGTCAATGGCATGTTAGATTTACAGAAGAAATGGTACTCATATTTACATCAGGACTTTAGAGTACTACATTGTGGGAAGAATGCTGGGGAAATCCTGAAGGTATGACAAACTTTAGTCAAGAGTTCTCTAACCAAACCATGATTCATGCAGTTTGTCTCCAATCCTTGTGTCTCTCACTTGCACACTTCTCAAGGGATCAGGGTATCTACAGGATTAGTCAAAGGTGCCTCAGCATAAAATTTTATTTCAGTTATTGATCCTTTTGGTCAAAAGTTAACAGAAAGTTCATATAGCTATGGATAGCAAATGTGCCAGGGTATCATTTAAAATAGCATTAGCATATTTTGGGGGAAGGGGGTACTTTTGCCTTGGTATATGCAAAGGGCTCATTTAAAATATGTGACTTATACCACTTTTATTATAATAAAATATATTTTCTAAAGGGGAAAGAGAAACAAACTGAAATATATAATTTTAATTTAAAGATATCATGATATTCTTTCAGAAAATTAGAGATTGCCCTTCAGATCTATGAGCTATCTGGTAGCTATTTAATTCCAAAGAAAGTGAAATCAGTTCTGTCTTCAACACAATTCCAAAATAAAATGCTCAGGAACCATTATAAATATCACTAGTGAAATAGGTTATCCTGTTTTAATTTTTACATATTGTGATGATTTTCCCAAGATTCTCTTTAAGTCATACAGCTACACTATGGGGCAAAAGAAACAGCAACATATCTTTTTAACCCTAGCAAGAATAATAAATGATGGAAACAAGGATATTTACAAAATTCCAAAAGCCAGATAATTGGTGCATGCGTCTTACCTTTCTTTTACGAAGTCTGACTTGGTTATCTGTGGGTTCCTGGGTGGCCAGAGTCTCCTTGAAGTGTAAACACTGCATGCCATCTCCTGAGTTGAACTTTGGAAGACTTTTGTTTTGATGTTCTGAGAAACCACTCGTCTCCAGGCCATTTTCAGCTGACATTCCACTAGGGCAGGAAGGAGGCTGCAGAAGGCAGCTTCCAGGATCTGTTTTTAATAATGGCAGTCCTCTGTCCATACGAGGAATAGCCAATAACTTATCTTGTACTGCACTGCAGGTGTTGCTTTCATGTTCATCTTTAGGGAAGTCGGGTTTCCTTCGATGTTGAGCAATTACAGCAGAATTAACCAACTGCTTTTCTGGCACAATATCTTTCACATTCAAAGAACTGCAAGCATTCATTTTGGACCGATCTTTTATTTCACTTAAGCTTATCTCCTTACAAAGCTCCAGGCTTTTACTCACCATGTCAACAACTTTCTTGTCCCCCTTTTCCTCAACCAGCCCTAAATCAACTCCACCAGCCATTCCCCAGGAGTCATAAGAATCTTGGTTACTTTCCACAATGGGCAGCGTCTTTACTAAGGAGCCTGCTCCTTTGACGCTATGTTGGTCTGATGTTTCAGGCCCTTGAGTAGTTAGAATCTGTTTATCATCTGTGAGGTACAGATCAGAATCGGTGTCCTCATCAGAAACATGCACGAGTGTTTCTGTGCTGGCCTCCAGAGAAAGGAACTGATCTTCACCTTCATGGCTGTCATCTTCATCCACCTCCTTTGAAATGTGACCCACTGGCCCCTCAGGAATCTCTCTCAGGTCTGAGCCATGACAGCAGTCTGGGAGTGAAACACACCTCTCTTTGCGGTCCACATTTAGAGTTGCATCTTTTTCCATACTTGCCTGCAAGCTGTCAGCTACTAGTCCATGATGACATGCTGTGTTACAATCATCAGAACTAAAAGGCTGTCCCATCCATTGGGTCACATGTTCTTCCCAGCTTCTCTTTCTGATAGCTACAGACATGTCATCGTAGTTTAACAACAGACAGAGAGATACATTCCGTATGAGACTAAAGGAGATGAAACTTGATGAAAGATTACTTCAAATTCACTGATTGAAGAAGAGAGGAAGTTTTGTCATTTCACCACCTATTAAAAAAATAAAATATATACATAGAGTTCAGGATATAATTCTAAAGTCAAAATCTATTGTGGAAAAGAGAGTGCTTAAGCAATGCTATGAAAGATTAAATAAGAGGTTTCAATAAAACTTCCAATTAACAACCTTAATAGGGTTATTTCTTCAAGAAGCAGGCTAATAGAAGAAAATTTTACATTTAGTATCTCTGGTCAAAAATCATTGACAATACTTTTAAATATAGCTGGATTGACTGACCTATTAATGAATAACCCAGTAGTGCTAGTGGTAAAGAACCTGCCTGTCAATGCAGGAGACAGAAGAGATGTGGGTTTGATCCCTGGGTTGGGAAGATCCCTGGAGGAAGAGATGGCAACACACTCCAGTATTCTTGCCTGGAGAATCCCAAGGACAGGGGAGCCTGGCGGGCTACAGTGCATGGGGTCACAGAGAATTAGACACGACTGAGCGACAGCAGGAGCACAAGCGTGTGTGTGTGTGTGTGTGTGTGTATAATTAAAAATCCCACTAGGAAAATAACTGGACTGCTATACTTAATAATTCACCAGAAGAAACAAGTTGCTCTAGCTTACACGCTTCCCTGGTTAACTTTTGTGGAAACAAATTGCTAGAGAAATCTATTGGCTGTTTGGTTTGAATTGCACCAAAGGTCACCAGGGAACTACTCATGCAAAACCTGAGCTACAGAGACAACAGTGTAATATATTAGCATGTGAAAGAGCTAATACAGACCCCAAATCACCAGGACACATTTACCCCAGGCAGTGACTAAGAAACTCCCGGGGTAATCAGTTTAGCTCATATTAACACATAATTCATGCATAAGAAGGCATACCACACACCATTTGCAATGCCTTTGGTTAAATGGGCTTCCCAGGTGGCTCAGATGGTAAAGTGCCTGCAATGAGGGAGATCTGGGTTCGATCCCTGGGTCGGGAAGATCCCCTGGAGAAGGAAATGGCAACCCACTCCAGTGTTCTTGCCTGGAAAATTCCATGGACGGAGGAGCCTGGTAGGCTCTAGTCCATGGGGTCACAAAGAATAGGACACGCCTTAGCCCACTTTCGGGTTAAATATATTTACATACATCCCTTTGCTACCATGACCAGTTTGCAAGCTAGTATTGTTAAAGCTTAGAGAAGTTAAATGACTTGCTTAAGGCTACATATCTCAGGGTAAGCCTGGATTCAAAGTAGGCACCAGTTCTAAGACCCAGAGAGGCAACAAACTTCATTGTCTCCATGGAATGAGATTCTACAGCCTCCTTTCCTCCCAGACACCTTTAATAGGTATAAAATCTAAACTCTTCAGGTAAGGATTCAGGTGAATCAAAAAGATGTGAGCACAGTAAGACAATTGAAACAGTTCTTTAGGAATTTCAGTCTCATTCTGTTTGGCTTCCAAGGAGTTTAGTTTGTATATTTCTGTTAGAATTTGGCCATAAAAATTTTAAGTAAACATGAAAACCAAGCATAAGATAAGGTCAGGATATAAACACATTCCAGATATCCATCCATCCTCTCTGCCTTGAATTATTCAAAGCCTTAGTTAAAGGCAACAAATTACACCAATGTAAACGCAACCTTATAAAAATGACTAATCCAAATTGTGTCCCATAATGAAACCTAATGACTGAATTGTAAAATAAAAAATCTCATTCAAGAGCAGACACTTCTAGTTTCTACGCCACACAAGAACGGTCAGCACATAACATGGACTGGCTTATTGATTTCAGTCATAAACAAGATTAACCGCGGTGCTGGTTTTGGGTCACTTCAGTCTATTGAAAAGGAGTCTGACTGTCCACCAAAAATTTCAAGCTATTCTGACTAAGCACATGCCAGAAAGGTAAATATTCTCATCCTGTAAAGACCAGGAATGTACTAGAATTCTGGTACCCCAGACTGACCAAATAGCATTCTGGATGCTATTTGGTTTCCTTAGAGGTCAGTGTGTATCTTTTTGAAAATGGCCAGCATTCACATTTTCCATGTTGGCATTCATTTTGCATTCAAAAGAAAAATATAAAGTCCCTGAATTCCATGCATAAGTCATTATCGTGTGGGAGGCTACGGAAAGTGGAAAAAACGCATAGATGCAGGCCAGAAAATTTCTGCTTTCATGGGCAAATTTGGGTTGTAATAGGGCGGTTCTGTTTTAGATGCTTTCTTTTCTTTATTTTTATCCAGCGTAGAAAGAGCAGGCTAACTTAAGAAATGCCAAGTGGTATTACTGTGTCATTTCTAAGCCACATTTACATTTAAGTTGAGGCTGACTTCTGGTTTTATTTCTTTGATGAAGAAGGTGAAAGAGTTTTATTAACCCCCTGGGGAACAGATTACATAAAAGTTTTGCCTTTAAGTCCTTACCATAATATTAGTTAACTTATTGCACTCAACTCTGGCAAGTATTTTTATAACATCAAAGGAAGACAGTTAAACAGTTCTGAGACAATCTAGATGTAAAGAGAGACTGTAAATTAGACAGGTTCATACACCATTAACTCCTTCTGTCCTAATTTCTTATCTAGGTCCTTTGGACACTTCCAATATCATTCCTGTGAATTTATAGTGTCTTCATCTCAAAGACATAAAATTTTCTAATTTTCATTATGACCATCACCACTATAGCGTGGACATTCACTCCAAATCCTGTGGTCTGATAGATTTTTTTTTAATTATCTCAACAAGCTTTCTTATTCACACTTAATTAAATTCTGATTTGTAAGATTTATAGTTAAAAATCTGTCTGCAGGATCTAAAGGCGGAAAACAGTATTAATTAAAATATGATTATTATTGTCTGGGCTGCCCGGAGGGTGCTAGGGGTAAAGAATCTGACTGCCAATGCAGGAGATGCAAGGGATGCGGGTTCTATTGCTGGGTCGGGAAGATCCACTGGAATAGGAAAATGGCAACCCACTCCAATATTCTTGCCTGAAAAATTCCAATTCCATGGACAGAGGAGCCTGGCGGGCTACAGTCCATGGGGTCACAGAGTCGGACACAACTGAGTGACTGAGAACATTATTGTCCATCACATATGAGCACCCGGGACTCATTTTCTAAGTCATCTGAATTGACTCGAGTCTGTCCTGTAAGATTCAGAAGTCTTTGTAAAAAACCTAAGTTTCCCTTTGAGCCTTCTCAACAGGCTGTCTTATTCAAAATTACATTTCTAACTACTGATGACTTACTTTGCAAACTTCTATTACCATTTTTTAAAATAATCGTTATTATGCAGTTTCATTCAGAATGAGCTCAGCTGCTCAGGGTTTGGATGAGGGATCTGGAAAAGCGTAAGTCATTCTAGGGTGTTGATTTTATGAAGTGAATTTCCATGGGGATTTTTCACTTTTTTAAATGTATGTGTTCAAACACCACTGTATTAATATAACAAGAAACCCTATGTACCTCTAATTATGTAATGATTCTGGAAAATATTTGTGAAATGTCCACATTTGCTTTTTGTGATGTTAGGGCATAGGATGTTTGGACACAGAGTGATTTAAAATGTATTATGTGGGCTCATTTTGTAACACTTACCACCCTTTAACATAAACATTTTGTGGCATACAGTCTGTATTTTAAAATGAATCAAGGTTGAATATAGTACTAAAAACAATGGAAGACATTCTAGTTTGAGAATCCCTGACTTATTTCTGACATCAAGCTATCATGCTCTCTTTTGCAACTGCTTCTGAAATGAACACACATTTTGTATTTTGACCTGGCAGTGGTCCTCAGGGAAGAAGAACCCGATGGGAATCACTACTGCTGACACGATAGCCTGGGAGAACTCGGGGCAAATGAAGTACTTGTGGCTGAAATCAAGTGGGCAGTACCTTAGAACTGACAGCAACACTGCCTGATCATAGTCATTTATTCAACAAGTATTTATTTAGGACTGAACAGGCTACAGAAGGCTTCCCAGGTAGCTCAGTGATAAAAGAAACCACCTGCGAATGCAGGAGATGCAAGAGACACGGGTTTGATCCCTGGACTGAGATGATCTCCTGGAGTAGGAAATGGCAACCCACTCCAGTATTTTTGCCTGGGAAATACCATGGACAAAGGAGCCTGGTGGGCTATAGTCCATGGGGTCGCAGAGAGTCAGACACGACTGAGTGACTGAGCATGCACGCCTGGGCTGCAGACAGTCTGCTAAACACTGGGAATATAAACCTAAATATATATTAAGTTGTTTTGTCCTTTCAGAGCACAGATGACATATATAGATATACGTGCACATATATAAATAAATACACACACACGCACATGCACATGATTGACTCCTGGGTTGTTTTTAGACACCTTCACACAGATGCTGCATATTAACAGAAGAGAAAATAAAGGCATAACAGTACTGCTGGTTTCTCTGTATTTTCCTACTTTCTTCTAGACAGCTTGGCTAGAATTACTTCTGGTTTTCCTTTACGTCTTTCTTCTTAATTACACATCCTGTATTAAATTTCTAGGTCATGTTTTTCTCCTACTACTGTTGTAACGCATATGTGCATATGTGTGTGTGCATGTGTGTGTGGGAAATAGTTACCACATAGTATGTATTCAGTCACTGGGAGAAGGAATGAATATTATAAGGGGAATAATCTCCTTTTAATTAAAAGTAAGTTAAGCTCCTTCCCTGATGGCTCAGTAGGTAAAGAATCCACCTATAATGCAGAACACATAGGAGACACGGGTTCGATCCCTTGGTCGGGAAGATTCCCCAGGGTAGGAAATGGCAACCCACTCCAGTATTCTTGCCTGGGAAACCCCATGGTCAGAGAAGCCTGGCAGACTACAGTCCATTGGGGTGGCAAAGTGTTGGACTATGCACACTATGCACACACACACGGATTAAATTCCCTAACATGAACTCTTGCAAGAATAGAGAATGCTCCTGAACCAAGAAAAGAACATTTCTATTAATACAATGGCCCATGCTGTTACTAATATAAGGGTCAAGTTGGTGATATGGAGAGATGGGGAATCTGAGCATCCTATAATGATTTGACATCTTAATGGATCTTGGCCTGCCCTCGGGGAGTCAACTTTGCATATCATGCCACCCAAACACTTATTGAGTTGAATTAGACAATCAGAACAGGATCAACAACAGTCAAACAGACACAGGTCTTCAAATGTGTGCTCAGAATGGCAAAGTAAATCTTCCTGACAGTGAGCATGGGTGGAGGTCGAAATGGAATTCATTTTCTTGATGGAGCTGTCAAAGAACAAATCATCTAGCAAACTAAACTGTAGCACATCTGGGCACCTTCCACTGCCCCCAACTCAATGATAACATGAGAGGAGTGCTTTAACATGCAAAACTGGTGTCACGTATTCAGGAGGCTTAGGATCAGCGAGAAAGCCTGGGACAGACATGGTTAATCTCAATCCCTGTATGTAAATGCATGATGAACAAATAGCCAAAAAAAAAAGAAAATCACATATTTTAAAAAAACATTTCTATGAGTCTAGTCAGGGTAGCCAACTTTTAATAAAACACAATTAGCACTTATTCTTTAAAATATTCATGCTCTCTAATCCAAATTAGACAGGGTTAGAATTAGGCTTAAGGAGAGAGAAACCTCCTCCTCTCCTTAAGCCTAATGTTTTTGCATAACATGATGCAAAAATTTCTCACTATATGATCGTATGCAGATTTCCTTTTTTTAGTGGCAATCTGGGTCTATTCCTTCACAAAGTCATTATTCATCTACTTTTACATACTGTGTCAAAAGTTGGTAGTTATTCATTATCCCTCATCAGCTGTCTGTGGAAAAAACAAACTCCTATTAAAATCCTTTATTGATAAATTACTTAATAGAGCTTAAAATATTATATCTGGAAAAGCTTCTATGTCTTTAGGCTGTCTGGAAATTATCAACAGCCTTTTAAATTATAGGGTAAACCACCTAGAATAAACTAAGTCAATGGAGTAAGTAGTACATCACTTTTTCCGGCAGACACATCTAAGCTTCCATCATTTTTGATCTTAAGAAAAAGAATGAAGAAATAGGTACCCAATTAAAATACTTTTTAAAATGTTTACCTATTTTCATGTATATATTAGTTTTACTGAGCTTGGTAATCTTTTCTCCTTCTTAGCTCTCAGAGTCAAATATGTTCCAGGAAGCAAGTATATTTGAAAATTAACACAGTCAATCCACTAGAAGTCAGCTCATCGGAAAAAAGAAAGCTGTTAAAAAATTGCGAATTATTATTTCTGAGTTGTCCTATTTTTACCTCCAGCTTCCTCCTATATAATGTAGCCGTGTGTGTGTGCGTGTGTGTGTGTGTGTGTGTAGTCACTCAGTCCGATTCTCTGTGACCCCATGGACTGTAGCCCGCCAGGCTCCTCTATCCCTGGTAGTTTCCAATTCCCTTGCAGGGAGGAGCTCAGATACTGGCAGTGTCTGACTTATCACCACTTTATAGCTCAAGTCAGCCAGGTTTGCATATTCCCAGAACATTTTCTTAAATAACCACGTGTAATGTGACTAAATCTTTTAAAATGTCATGATATTTGCCTGATATCACTAAAAGTTTTCTGGAGATAATTGGTTTCCAAGAGATCCCAGAATTAACGCAGTCTTGGGGGATAATATTGTATCATGGATGCAGTTATTTCTAGATATCTATATTTCCTTTGGGATTCCATGTTTTATTTTCTTTTTTTATGTACATAGTCTTCTCAGTAAGTGTTCCATTTCATGCAGATCCCTTTGAGCATCTAGAACTACACTGTAGCTTAGGTATTTCTGCAAATAAATTCATTAACGAATGATTAATTATTTCGCATTTTGACTTCATATCTTTTCTGCAAACTCCCTTAAAACCAAAGAAAAGTATTGCTTTTGCTCTGAACTTGTTGCACTTGAAATTTTTGATGCAACAGGAAGCAGCTTAAAATTAAATTTTATATCAAATGTTCCATTGTCTTTTTTTATGGCAAAGCAATATGACTGAAATGTGATTTCTGCCTTTTTGTAAAAAGATACTTCTATTCCACAACAGACATGAATTATAATGCTTTATCATCAGCATAGTGAGATGTGGCTTTGCTTTAAGTGGTCACTTTCTATTTTTAGCTTTGCTATCATTTCTAAGAACACTCCAACGGTAGACATAGTAATCACTAAGTATAAATAAGAGATAGGGCTACAGCAACACAGGTGCTCAAACAGCTCGGTGACAACATGATCCTGAGATTTCAGCCATTTGATAAGTACAACTTTCACTGAAATCAGGAACATGAAATCATTTGAGAACTCAGTTACTTCTGTTAGGTTGGTCTCCCATCAGGAATTGATGCCTCTGATATCAACTTTTGTCCTCTGCGGTAGTGGTGGTTTAGTCGTGTCCAGCTCTTTGCGACCCCATGGACTGTAGCCTGCCAGGCTCCTTTGTCTATGGGATTTTCCAGGCAAGAATATAGATCATCTCCAGATGATCTTTCCAGCTGAGGGATTGAACCCATGTATCCTGCATTGCAGATGCTGAGCCACCAGGGGTATCCTTCTATATTTAATATCTATCATTCTCAGCTTATTTTTTTCATCTCCTTATGTATATTTTAGATTGTTTTTACTACCAACTGTCCCCAATACCCAAGAAATAGTTGGTGCATTAGAAACTTTTGATGATCATGGTAATAGTGATAGTAAAAAAGCTTCCATGTATTAAGTGTTTACTGTGGATCAGGCCCTTGGAGAAGGCAATGGCACCCCACTCCTATACTCTTGTCTGGAAAATCCCACGGACAGAGGAGCCTGGTAGGCTGCAGTCCATGGGGTCACTAAGAGTCGGGCACGACTGAGAGACTTCACTTTCACTTTTCACTTTCGTGCACTGGAGAAGGAAATGGCAACCCACTCCAGTATTCTTGCCTGGAAAATGCCAGGGACAGAGGAGCCTAGTGGGCTGCCGTCTATGGGGTCGCACAGAGTCGGACACGACTGAAGTGACTTAGCAGCAGCAGTGGATCAGGCCCTGCATTTGGTGTTGTCCTTTCACTGTCTCCTTAGTAACAATATTCATGAGCAATAAGTACTCTATGTAGTGGGTACTGTTATTATCCTATTTTATACAGAGACGTTTTGGCAGGACTAAGGAATACGTCAATGTCCAACACCTATTGGTGGCTGGTGTTTATTATCTCTATTTTTTTGTGAGGGCAAGATGTCTGTTAAACAATCTTTTTCTTTTTCTGGTGATTTGCATTCATTACTTAGGTTCTGTCTTCCCCAGTTTTATCACTTCAAGGATAGGAATAATGAAAATCATTGACAGAAATAGTAATATTGGGCTATAATAATAATGATGAGCTGATAATACATGTAAAGCACTTAATCCATGGCATAGTGCAATAAAACTAGATACTAGAAGACGATGACGATGATGAAGATGGTGACAGTAGTAATTCCTTTATTTTGACAGATCTTAGCTGCAGAATCCTTAACTGAGGAGGAGCTGGAACTATCCTTTGTATGCCCATGTTATTTCAATACAGATGAGTGATTTGACCACAGAGTGAAATGCCATGATTCTTTCTTTCTCGATTCATTTGACCTCTGCTTTTTAAAAAAAAAACAAAACAGAAATTTGTTTGTTATACTGTATGTGACCCAACTGGCACATTCAAAGTCTCATCTGATGCTCAAAATGACCCGGTGATATAAATATTTACAGTATCTTCCAGATTTTACCAATAAAAAGCAGAAGCTCAGAGTAGATATGGGGCGTGCTTGAAACCACAGAGCAGATTCAAATGGCAAAGATGCAAGACTGAGCCCATTTTCCATCTCTTCCCATGAGCTTTCCAGTACACCACCCCATTTAAATTGTGGAAAATTCACCAGTGCTCTGCTCTCACTGGCCTCATGTAACTTTTAACTTTGAACTATTTTTGGATGCTCACGCTTCCCTCTGGTTCTTAATGAACTTGTAATGTCATCTTATGAGAGTGTTGTTAACCTCTGGCCTCAGGCTCTGATGACTCTTGCCAACCTCTTATTTTCTTTCCTCTTTAAAAATTATTATTCAGTCATTACAGGATGTCTGGAAAACTTAAAAAAAAAAAGTCTCACAACACCCACTCTTCAACATTGGTTTTCCTTTCCTTTCTTCTTTCCCTCCTATTTACTCCACAAACATTTACTAAAAAACAGGTATTGACAGTACCTGACACACTAGACATTTTGCTAATTGCTGGGAATAAAAAGCAACACTTACTGAATTTCTGATCTTGCTTTCTGCTCTTCCTACTTTCTTTCTATCTCATTTCTACTAATGGACTGATTCCCTCTGGATTATCTGAACTGTATTGCTAAAGCCATTCTGTTATTTCAGTCTAAGACAACATTTTCATACATAGAGGTCTTCCCTTGTGGCTCAGCTGGTAAAGAATCCACCTGCGATGTGGGAGACCTGGGTTCCATCCCTGGGTTGGGAAGATCCCCTGGAGAAGAAAAAGGCTACCCACTCCGGTATTCTGGCCTGGAGAATTCCACGGACTATATAGTCCATGGGGTTGCAAAGAGTCGGGCATAACTGAATGACTTTCACTTCACTTTCATACATACAAGCAGTTACAACTGCCTTTTTCAATCCTCTATTTCTTTCATGAACAAGTTCACATACATGCTGTTTACACTGCCTTTTTTTTTTAACACAAAAATTCCTATTCAATATTTTCAAGTTCACTTATTATACTTTATAATACACTGAATCAAAATAAATAATCTCTTTTAAACTAGGTCTCAAGGTCCACCTTCATCTTTATTCTGAATAACTTCCTCAAAAACTAAGTCCATCTATTTCTCAAAACTCTATGAGCAGACCAGCAGTTTAGTGCCAAATGAGAATGGCAGAAATACATGCTGTATTTCTGTATCCACACCAAAGACAATCTGAATTTGGGCTTCTCTATAAACCTGTTTGACTTAAATTGTACAAACAAGGGCCTTATCATTCACTTGGAAGAAGAAGGCTCAATATTTATACTATTTTCTTAAAATCTGGAGGAATTTTCCCTCTTTCTCTTTAAATTCTGATGTAAAATTCTTAACATTTATTCAAATAATAACTGATCTAAACCTAAATCATCACTCATTTGGAACTTTGCTGTACTGTAATGATATCTACAGAGAGAATTCTCATTGTAAGATGATACTGATGCCAATTCATTCATTCTCTAAAAAGAAAATGAATGAAAGGATGGTCCAGTGGCTAAGACTCTGCACTCCCAACGCATGGGGGCCTGGGTTCAATACCCGGTCACAGAACTAGATCCTACAAGCCTCAACCAAGAGCTCGCATGCTGCAACTAAAGATAGTACATGCACAACCAAGAATCAGCACAGTAAAAACAAAACAAAACCGAAAAGACAATCCTATAAGACTCTTTCTCTATAAGTAAGATTAAAACATGCCTAAAGCATTTGTGGGCCTTCCTGGTGGCTCAGCGGTAAAGAACTCAGCTGCCAATGCAGGAGATGCAGGTTCAATCCCTGAGTCAGGAAGATCCCCTGGAGAAGAGAATGGCAACACACTCCAGCATTCTTGCCTGGAGAATCCCATGGACAGAGAAACCTGAAAGGCTTCAGGTAGACTCAGTAAGTCTACCCCATGGTCCCCAAGACTCGGACCCGACTTGCTGACTAAACAAAAACAGGGGTAGGTATGGGTAGGGGCTTCCCAGGTGGCGCTAGCCATAAAGAACCCACCTCCCAGTGCAGGAGACATGAGAGATGCGCGCTCGATCCCTGGGTCAGGAAGATCCACCAGAGGAGGGCACAGCCCCCAGCTTCAGGATTCTTGTCTGCAGAATCCCATGGACAGAGGAGCCTGGCGGGCTACAGTCCATAGGCTGCAAAGAGTCGCGCATGACTGAAGGGACTTGGCACGCATATATGGTATGGGCAGACTTGGATAGGGCCAGAAAAATTCTCTTTTTTATTATAACGTACTCAAGAAAAAATAAATAAAATGATGTACTACTCTCTTTTACTAAGCCCTTTAGTTAATCATGCAATCAGTTATATGGGCTTTTGCTTTACGTGTTTATTCCTCATTCCAATCATGTAGAGTGTAGAGACATTGGAAGTGTTGAATAGCTTATCATTTAAGTGGTAATAACATCAGGAAATCCAATTTGGTTCATAAAAATGGGGGGAAAAGGGTCACGACTCACATTTTCTCTAACAACATGGGATGTACTAAAAATGAAACATATTAGTTTTATTAGAAAGGCCCTTGCCATGAAAAGTGCAGTGTTTCAGCATGATCAGCAACATATACTGTCATATATGAGGAATGGTACAGATGAAACAGCCAACTCCTCCATTTAACACTGCACTGGTCAGCCATTTATTTATATACCATAACAAATTCTGCATTCTACAACTAAAGGACTTTGTAGAAGGCTCAGAGTAGATATATGAACCAATTAAAGGACTAAAAATAAGCTGTTGAAGGCATGATGAAAAGAAGTGGGTTTATTTGGCCTCAAAATGTACACATATTTTCACATGTCCATTTAGCCTTTTCACATCTCCACTCAGGTAAAAATGCATAGAACTGGAAACAGGCTATAGCAATGGAGATTTAGGTTATTTAAATAAAAACATGTCTGGGTGTGTAAGATTCTTAAACTGATTCCAATGGGGGGCAGTAAAATCTTTCCTGAACGTCACTGGTTGGGTTGGGTTATAATGATACCATTTAGATACAAAAATATGAATCAGACAACCTCCTTTTTAACTCTATGTTTTTAAGAAACATCAGTTTAAAATTAATATAATTATTAGCATATGGATTGATTTCCTGGGCATAAACATGAAATGTAACAAAACAGTCACAAACAAGTTACTCCTTTAAAGTGTTTGTTGAAGGTAGAAGAAAACTTTTGCATTTGAGGAAATTTCATTACTTAGTAAACTTGATTCTTTTTTAAAACCAGGAATTTTCTTTTCCCCCCATGCTGTAATACTAGTGGCAGCTGTAAGCCTTTTTTTTTTTTAAGAAGCATTTCAATTTTCTGTTTAAAGGTAGCCTTCTACCGGATATGGATATGTTCATACCCTATTATGCATAATTATTATTTGGGAGCAAGATGATGTGATATAAAGTTATCTGAATTATGACACAGGGTATGGTGGTTCCAATGTCATCTTTTCAACTAGCGGTTTGACCTTGGACAGGTCATTTTTGAATGTCATACTTCAGCTTCTTTATTGGCACCTTCAAAACTGTTAGAAGAGGTGACCTCTCATATTTTTTTCCTTCCTTAAAATTCTATTGAGGAATTTTATTAAATTATAATTTAGAAAAGTCAATATTTTAACATATTAAACAGATTCTTTTTATCACTTTTAAGTCTTAACATGACTTAAATTGTTAGTGAATAGTTAGAATTTGTCAACACAAGTTATTCTAGCATAAAATTTAAGCATGATTAGCTAATACAGCAAATGGTCACCTTATACCATGTCAAAGTTTATGACGAAAACTTTGACTTCATATGATCCAACTGTCAAATAGCTTTCATATTTCATTTAGGATATTTTGTGTTCATCTAATAAATTTGGAAATATGCATGGCTATTTGTTTCTTTCACATATCTTTCCATATTATTTCTATAAAATAATGGTTTTCATTCTAAGTATTCAGAAGTATAAATATAACACTATGTTATCTATTAAAACTCTGCTATTTCAGACATTACTATATTTCTTTCCTTATACACTGCACGTGTAAACATAAGTTAAAAACACTACAGTCCTGTGGAAATGTAATTTTATGATTACATGAATTATGGACACAGATCAGCTTTTCATATGATTTTAGTGATCTCCAGCAACCTTAAAATGGTAATAAGGAATGTCATTGTCATTGAGATTTACTTTAATTATTCAAAAATATTCACACAGAATTTGAGCAGTGAATAGTTAAAATTCAGGAAAGTTAATATATATCTTAAATCTAATTCTGATATTTAAATTTTTAAAAATCAGAGTAAATTCTATTTAGGATAGAAATAAGTTGTAAACTTTCATGTGTTTACTTTTTTGAAAAATAAATAAATAAACCATTTATTAGCAAGCTGTACATTAGCAGTTTGACCTGTAGTTGAAACTGGGTGGGGACATACTGAAGACTCCAATCTTCATATTTTAAATGAGACACAAACTTTTCTTTGAAAGATGCATTATTAAGAAATAAAGTCATTCTAGTAGGAACTACTCTTCTCTTGGCAAAAGACGGGGAAAGAAAAAAAAATCATTTACACTTCACACTTAATGTGTGACAATAATGTATTTGTTTCACAAAAGTCATAAAATAGGGAAACTGGTCTTCTGGCTTTAGTCATAAATAAGGATGAAAAGGACTTGAAAATAAGATCTTACTTTGCGGAGAAAAAGAGTGAAGTCTCCCTGGAGCCTATTTCCGAATTGACATTCTGCTAAAACAGTTTGACCCACAGTTTTCTTCTTATTAAACCTTTTCCACTTCTGATTTCGTGGCTCAGCTCTAACACCCAAGAAATCACCCACTCCGTGCAAGATGCTAACATGTCTCTCAATCTTTCTGCCTCTCTGTAGATTGCCTCAAAGCGGAGAGATAGATAGTCCACAGCGTCTTACCTCGACGAGGAGGAGCTGAAACGCCGAGGCATGACATGCTTCAACACTCAGCCTAGGAGAGGAGTCCGTCTCCGTTACTTTCTCCAAAATATAAGTTCACATTTCGTGGTTGAGATCATGGCTCTATTCTAAGCGGTTCTGCGCAGTGTGTGATTCTAACAAAAACAGCCTCCGCAGCTGGAGGGAGCCTTAGCCGAAGCCGGAGTCTGTCAAGGCGTTCCTAGTGACTTCTGTCTAGTAAATTCAGACTGATGTTTTGCAAAAGGGGCCTCCACAACCAGGCCCAGATTGCCTGCGAAGCATTTCCTGCCTCTGAGTGGTGTGCGTGTGAGAAAGACTGAGCCGGGAGGAGGGGAGGGGGGAGCCCTGAGGCCGGCGATTTAGGAGTTCTGATTTTACACAGAACTGAAGTGAGTTTGTCAAAACCCTTGAGGTGATTAGCTGGAGAGTCATAAAGCCGTAAAGCCTTTTTCTATCCCACACTGCTTATGGAAAAAAAAAAAGATAGAAAACAGTTCTTTCCTTCCTCTACAACTTTTCCACTGTATTCAGTGTATACACACAATGTAATCAAAATACCTTTGCAGGACTCCTTTCAAAAGATCTTTTAAGGGAGCAAGATGCAGTTAGAGTTTTTTAATACCGTAATTCTTCTAAATTTGAAAACCTTTTGACCGTTCCTTCATTTAAATTGCTGCAGCCAGATTACACACCGTACCTGAGATCTGTTAAGTGAGATCCTAGGAATCCAGCAAACAGAACGTTTTCTTCAAAATCTCTGATCCCAAGAATCCTTCCCGGAAATAAAGTAGTTTGTGTCAGGGCCCAGGCAGCCTTGCTTCTGGCCAGAATCCTCCAGTCACACACATCTAGTGCTGGAAAAGCAGAAGACAGACTCCATCTTGATCCTATTACAGTCTTGCTGACATTAACCACTTGCAACTGCTTCCATCCCGCAGAACAGAGTCTGGGACTCACATCTCTCAAGCAGCTCACAGTATCTGTATCCTTCCTCCGACACAAATGTTGTGAACTATCGTCTGTTTATCTTTTCTGCTTTCTTGTGCCTCCACTGGATGACTTCCTCCTAGCTGCTCTAGGCTGGGAACTTGGACTACCATTTGGTTTTGATTAAAACCAGACAGCCAACTCTGGAGAATGTAGGGAATAAGCTAATGGAAACAGCAAGTATGGCTTTAATTAGTGCGTCAATTAATAATAGATGTTCGCTCCTCTTATAATAAGATGACACAGATATCAAGGCAGAGGAAGCGCAAGTCGTTTCAGGAAAGAAGTTGCACCAGTTCTTCCTTTATGACCCAGGATTCTCTTTGGGGAACTTGGAAGGAAAGAAGGGTGCTGTGGCCTTGAGACATCCAGGTTGTGTAGAGGCGGGTGCAGCAGGCTGGTTGTTTATACCAGAGAAACAGGAAACAGCATCTCTGAGTTTAATTATCTTGCTTGGTTGAAACTGTTCAGTAATGCCTCCCTTCTACTTTATTTACAATCAATGGATTCTCTTGCGGTTTATGACATAGGTATTTCTTTCAGTGGTTAGTGATCAGATTAACCTGATCATTGGGTCTACATGGGGCTTGCAACTACCCAGAGATTTCCAATAATGAGAGGAACAATCCCAATTTATATATGAGAAAAGAGGAACTTAAAAAGGGATATAAGAAATATTAAACCTATTAGCCCTAGATGTATGTGATACATCTCTGAAATTGTAAGCAGTTTTCATTATTCACATTTATTCTCTAATTTTTATCAAGACTGACAGACACCTAGATAGCATAATGATCATGTTTTGAGTACTTGCTGATACTACTGAGTAGATGACAAGTCAGAGTATTATGTTATAGCCATTATTTCTTTTCTTATTCGGTAGCTAAAATCTCTCAAAGATAGTGCAAAGCATGGACTATCAGAAATATCAAACCCAATGCTTAACATTTGGTTTGTATGTTAAATTTGGTTAAAACGGTAAGTGGCAGGGATAACATTTTATATATAATTTTCAGATGAAGAGCATTCAAATAACCTGGAGGGAGAAGCAATTTTTAGGAGTTTATCTCAAACTATTACTGATTAAAAAAATGAGCATTTAGATTCCTTGAAGTTAACCTTCAGCCACAAGAAGGAAGTCCACAACTTCATAAATTCTTTAAAGGGTCATTTATGTTCATATTCAAAATACTTCCACTGAAACTATTTAATCTTCCCAACTATCATTGTGTGTATTCTTATTTTTATCTTACAGATGAAGTATTAGAAATTTATGAGAGTAATTTTCTCACAATCAAATGATGGACAGTAGCCAAGTCTACTTTGGAACCCACATTTTCTAACTGTAACACCCTGAGTTCAACTGTCTCTCTTGACGCTCTCTTAATTGCTGTGTGAAACTAGGAAGACTTCTTAAACTCTCTGAGTTTCAGATTTCTCGTTATAAATAGGGACAATTCCACATAACTCCCAGATTGGAAAATAGGATTAAATTTATATACAGATATATTTATAAATTTATCTCTTTCCCTTCAGAAAACACTGGAGCAGAATGGAATGAGAATTGATGTAAGTTCTTTCCTAAAATAACTTGTATATCTCTATACCTATCTGCTTGTAGCTCTGCCTCTGGTAACAGAGGGCACTCAATAAACATTCTCACTCCGCTAATTCTTCTTGACTAGATTCTCCTCCTGAGTACTATAATCCCCCTCTTGTATAATTTAGCCTTGTTTCTGTTTATATTGGCCTGAGGAAACAACAAAACCCTGTTCACATAGATTTATAAATGGTTTTTTAGATATCCAGATACTCTTATTAGTAATTTTCTCCTTAATGTTCTCTTCCCTAAACAAATAAGACTTCACGATTTACTCTATTATTTAGAAGGATTTCTTCCCAAATCTTTAATCACTCTTATTTATTTTTCATCCTTCAGTTGCCCGACTCCAAACAAATCCCAGAACTTATATTCTCATAAATGCTTTACCAGATATGAGGATAAAGATAACTAATGAGATCGTTTCCTAAATATTTAACATAGTGTCAGGCACATAGAAGGGGTCCAAGATATTTGTCCTCTTCTCCTATCCACTTGTAAATCTCAATACAAAACTCCTTTAAATGTTTGCATATTATTCAGCTAATAAAATATGGTAGAGGGGCAGTTAAAAAGTTGAAAGCAAAGTATCAGGAAAGAACTCTGGCTCCAAAACTAACAATCGTGATGACCCTATTCAAATTACTTATCCTGCATAAACCTTGGTTTTAGTCTCTGGATCTAAGGGTTTTTCAAAATTAGAGATGATAGTCCACGTCAAGTCATTAGACTTCATGGCTGGTGTGACAGTCATTGTTATCTAGAATTATTTTTACCATTTAAATAATTGCCTTTTTCATGTTTGCATCTCTATTCTATGATTGTTTTCCTGAAGACTTGTATCTACTGAGCTCAGTTAAATGTACACATTTGGAACAACTTTATTGGTGGAGCAATTAGGTACTTTTTTTTTTTTTTTTAAGAAAAAGGAATTGCAGAACGAGGATTATAAGTTATTGTGAAGATGAGCTTTTTTTCCATGCTGTTATTGTTGTTCAGTCACAAAGTTGTATCTGACTCTTTGTAACCCCATAAACTGCATCATGCCAGGCTTCCCTGTCCTTCTTCCCATGTACTAGGATCTAAAAAATAAACACTGGCTATGACTGGATAGCTAATCCTCAACTATCATTGGGAAATTTAAATCTGCACTTTTATAGAATTCAAGGACTCTAAAGTCCAACAACCTTTTGATTGTGTGAAGTGGAACCTATCCTTTGAAAATAGTGTTTAGCCCTTTATGAATTGAGTACAATCATCATTAATTCAGCACTCACATTTAACATTTGTGATATTGTGGGTATAAGCAGGCTTTTATTTTTCTGTTTTAGTGAAAGAATAGAGTCCTAATAGTAATGAACTTAA
The DNA here is from genome assembly GCF_055505025.1 of Bos grunniens. Classification (NCBI taxonomy): domain Eukaryota; kingdom Metazoa; phylum Chordata; class Mammalia; order Artiodactyla; family Bovidae; genus Bos; species Bos grunniens. The sequence goes on along the minus strand of NC_141191.1, from coordinate 25,146,574 downwards.
AATTAATATAGACAGTGTCTTTTTTTTTTTTTTTAACATGTAACTATTTTATTGAACAAGCTTGATTTAAGAGGATATAGGCCAATCTTATTCCCTATCGCTTCTTTAAAGCACTTTAGAATTGTCCACACAAGTACATGCCGTGCTTAGTCACTCAGTCATTTTCAACTCTTTGCAACCCCACGGACTGTAGCCCTCCAGGCTCCTTTGTTCATGGGGATTCTCCAAGCAAGGATACTGGAATGGGCTGTCACGCCTTCCTCCAGGGGATCTTCTTGACCAAGGGATCGAACTCTTGCCTCTTGCATTTCCTGCACTGGCAGGCAGATTCTTTACCTCTAGCGCCACCTAGGAAGCCATGAAGAAACTGTCTCTGAAAACTGATCTTTCAAAAATCTACGTGAAAACTTTGCTTGCAATTTATTGGAGTAACCACATATGTGTCAGAGCAATAAAGATGTAGTATTTGATAGATTTCTAGTTATTTTTTCAGCAATATTTACATGTACTTTCTTCCAATAGGCTCATTTTGATAGACACATACCCATGTAGGAAAAAAATACAATTTTGTAGTTTTAATAATCTGCATATGCATATTAGTTTTGGATCAGTGTTGTCAATGATCCAAATTTGGTTAGCTCTTGATAAATGTTGATTTTTTATTTTTTATCACTGATTTTTGATCAATGTAATTCTGATTGGTTAGTTTTTGGATCAATGTTGTCACACTTTTGATACCACATTTTGCCAAACATTTAGTATTCATCCAGAAGAATTTATTAAAGGAACACAAGTTTGATGTTAAGCTGACAAAAGTAGCAAAACCATATAAATTCACCAAAACCCATTATATCTGCTTTTTGGATTATTATATACATTGCTTCCCTTCCAATTACAACTCTGGAATAGCTATGAAAAAAAGTATACTGATAAATTCCCAATAGAAATTAAAACATAAACTTAGAAAACAGTAAAAAAAAAAAAATAGAAGAAAGAAAAACTACACTGGCACAATATATATGGTCTCTGAAAACGTTGAATCTCCCTGCCTATTCAAAAGGGCCAGAATATTCTTAGAAGCATGAAGATCCCAAGCCATGAAAGATACTTGAGAGAGGTCTAGGTGTGCCCAGCTAGTGGAGGTGAAGGTTAGTTCTATGTCCCACAAAGATTTGTTCCGTATGAAAACTTAGGCTAACATGGCCATTTGGTACTCTTTAGCATCCTTGTTGAGGTTAATATAACTTTCTCTGAAATTCTCATTTCCCTGTATCTTCAGTCTATTCAAAAAATGTTTCCTCTTCTCTTTAGGCTGAAAGCTCATACTCTCTCTAGCTTCTCTTGTTGTCCTTTCAAATGCTTTTATTGTTCTTAGACATTGTCTCTTGCGCTCTCTGTTCGCCTGGAAAAGGTGAAACTATCTGTGTCCAGATTTCTTCATCTCATAAAACTTCTGCTCCAGTTAAATCTCTGCCCTTTGAGAATCATTCCACCTGACTCCTTATCCTATACTCCAGCATCCAGGGCATCGTCCTCAGTGTACCGCTGGAGGGGGAGCGGCAGGGATGGGAGTCATGAACTCGTTACCAAGGCTTGTAGCCTTGAAGGGATATCTGTTCAATTTCTGTTAAAATACAAGTATACTTCTCATATTTGTCTCTTTAAAACTGAACCACTGGAAAGCCTCAGAATACTTATCGAGTGACATACTTAATATCTGTCCCCACACTCAAGCAATATTTACTTTGTATTTGCTATATTCATGGTACTGTTCAGTGCATGTAGGAAATATCATTAAACACCCCCCAACCAAAAGGAGAAAAAGGACTTTGCCCTCACGGACATTAAAATGGAGGGTAGAGGGTTAGTAAAGCACAACAAGCATAAATACATAAATTATCTAGTATGTGAATAATTACTAAGGGAAGCAGAAAATGCAGAGCATGATAAAGAATATGAGGAGTGAGGGACAATCATGTTAGAGAATTAACTAAGGGATATCAGGGGAAATCTCTCTCAGGAACGTTTTAGTAAAAGTTTTAAAAGGAGAGGGAGATGGCCATATAGATATCTGAGGGTCATAGAGTCTAGGCAGTGTAAACAAGATCTTAAAAAAGAGTGTGCCTGGTAGTTTCCCCAAATAGCAAGGAAATCAATGAGGCTGGGATGGAAGGAGGAAAGGGTAGAGAAGGACAAGATGCACTCAGGAAGGTAAGGAAGAGTGAGTTAGTTAGGTGGTATCTTGTAGGGACTTTGGCTTTGATTCTGAAAAGTGGTGCCCTGGCAAGGCTGAGTGGCAAGATCTGCTTTACATTGGAATGGGGTTACTCTGGCTGCTGTATTAATAGGCTGAAAGTAACTAAGGGCCAAAAAAGGACCAGGTAGGAGGTTACTATGGAAATCCAGTGAGAGACATGAAGGGCTTTGATGGAGGCGATGAGAAAGGTGAACTTTTTTCAGTGTGTGATGCCAAGAGATCTTTCCTGAAGAATTAGATGTGCTACATAGGAAGTAAAAGTAGAGATATCTTGGTGTATTCTGCATACAAGGTCTTTATCAGATGATTTGCAGATATTTCTTCCCAGTTTAGTTTGTCGTTTCATTTTTTAACAGTGCCTTTTATAAAGTGGAAGTTCTTACTTTTGAGAAAAGAAAAATATTAACAAATTTTTTCTTTTGTGGATTGTGTTTCCCATCTCAAGGCAAAGAAATTAGGTTTCATCGCCCGATCTAAGATCACAAAGATTTTCTCCTATATGTTACGCTGGAAGTTTTATGGATTTAGATTTTACATTTAGGCTCTTTGATACATTTAAAGTTAATTTTTTTATATGCCATAGTAAGAGGGTGGATTAAACTTTTTTTTTTGTAATGAGGATACCCAGTTGCTCCAGTGCCATTTGTAATAGCTTTCCTCCACAGAATTGTCTTTATCCCTTTAGGATGGGGAACACATGTATACCTGTGGCGGATTCATTTTGATATTTGGCAAAACTAATACAATTACGTAAAGTTTAAAAATAAAATAAAATTTAAACAAAAAAACAAAAACAAAAAAAAAAAAACAAAAGAATCAATTGACCAAATATGTAATGTTCTATTTCTTGACTCTATTCTGTTCCATTGACTTATTTATCTATCTCTTATGCAATACCACATAATATTCATTACTGTAGCTTTATAGTGGGATTTGAAATAAAGTAGTATAAATATTCTAACTTTGTTCTTCTTTTTCAAAGTTGTTTGGATAATCTAGGACGATTACACTTGTATATGAATCTTAGAAGCAGCTTGTCCATTTCCATGTAAGTGCTTGCTGGAATTTTGATCAATTTAGGGCAGAAGTAACGTCTTAATAACATTGTCTTCTGTTTCATGAACACAATCTGTCTCTTCTTTTATTTAGGTTTTTAGTTTCTCTTACAAGTGTTTCCTTCTTTTCACTGTAATATAGTTTTGCACATTTTTGTCAGATTTATCTCTAAGTATTTCATAGTTTTGAGAATATTGTAAATGATATATTCCAAAAATTCCATTTCCAATTGTTTATTGCTGTTACATAGAACACACTTTATTTTTGTATGTGAATTTGTATCCTTCAAACTTGCAAAACTAATTTCAGTAGCTTTTTGATGGTCCCTAAGATTTCCAACATAGATTATGTTGCATGTGATTAGATAGTTTTGCTTCTTCTTTTTCAACGTGAACATTTTAATTTTTTAATTAATTAATTTTGGCTGTTTTGGGTCTTTGTTGCTTTGCACAGGCTTTCTCTAGGTGCAATGAGCAGGGACTGTTCTTGGTTGCAGTATATGGGCTTCTCACTGCTGTGGTTCTCCTGTTGCTGAGCACGGTCTCCAGGCACACAGGCTTCAGTAGCTGTGGTCCAGGGGCTTAGTTGCGCCACAAAATGTGGAATCTTCCCGAACCCAGAATTGCCTGCATTGGCAGGCAGATTCTTTTCCACTGCACCACCAGGGAAGTCCTGTTACTTTTTTTATTTGTTGTTGTTGTTTTACTCCACAGGCTAGAATCTGCACTACAATGTTGAATAACATAGGTGAAAGTGAACAGTTTCGTCTTGTCTTGGGTCTAAAGAAGAAAGCATTTGGACTCTTACCATTAATTATGATATTAGCTGCAAGGATTTTTTTTTTTTTTTTTTTGTAGATGTTCTTTATCAGATGAGGGAATTTCCTTCCATTTCAGTGGTTCTCAACCAAGAGTAGGATTTTATTTAATAAGGATGTTTACAGATGTTTGGAGATATTTTTTGGTCATGCAACTGAACAGAGTGGTGCTTCTGGCTCCAAAATATACTGTAATGCACAATTACAGTTTGCCACAACAAATGATTATCTGATCCAAAATGTCAGGTTCCCACAGCAAATAATTATCTGACCAAAATGTCGACCATGTTGAGGTTGAGAAACCCTTCGCTACTTCTAGTCTGTTGAGAGTTCTTTTTAATCAGGAAATGATACTTCAATCCAAAAAAGATTTTTCTGAATAAGATTTTTATTTTTTAGTCTGTATAAAGTTTTTATAAGTCTGTTAATAATGCTGCATGTCATCAATTGATTTTCAAACTTTAAACAAATCTTCCGTTCCTGGCATAAACCATTGTGTTGTTCTTCACTCGCTGTCATGTCTGATTCTTTGTGACCTCATAGACTGCAGCATGACAGGTTTTCCTCTCCATCTCCCGGAGCTTGCTCAAATTCACGTCCATCAAGTCAGTGATGCCATCCAACCGTCTCATCCTCTCTTGTCCCCTTGTCCTCCTGCCTTCAATCTTTTCCAACATCAGGGTCTTTCCCAATGAGTCAGCTCTTCGAATTAGGTGGCCACATTTTTGGAGCTTCAGCTTCAGCATCAGTCCCTGAATATTTAGGGTTGATTTCCTTTAGGATTGACTGGTTGGATCTCCTTGCAGTCCAAGGGACTCTCAAGAGTCTTCTCCAGCACCACAATTCAAACACACCAATTCTTTGGTGCTCAGCCTTCTTTATGGTCCAGCTTTCACATCCATACATGACTACTGAAAAACCATAGCTTTGACTATATGGACCTTTGTCAGCAAAGTAATGTCTCTGCTTTTTAATACACTGTCTAGGTTTGTTGTGGCTTTTCGTCCAAGGAGCGAGCATCTTTAATTTCATGGCTGCAGTAACCATCTGCAGTGATTTTGGAGCCCAAAAACTTTGTCATGATGTATATTTTCTCATACACTATTGAATAATTTACTAAAATATTGTTAAGAATTTTTGCAGCTATGTTCAAAAGGGTTAACAGTATGTTATTTTCTTGTTATCTTTGTTGTTGATTTCTAATTTAATTTCATTATGACTGGAGAATCACTATGGATGATTTGAATTTTTATTGAGTTGTTTTATGGCTAAACATATAGTTCATTTGAAAAGAATGTGGGTTTTTCTTTTTTAGTAATGTTTTTATAGATAAAATACATGATCAAAATCTAGAGAACTGAAAAACTTTCACCACTATTTTGTCAAGCAGGAATGAAATAGCGTCTATTATATATAAACTGGAGGTATATAATCAAAGAACCATTAGTTTCAATGGGTTATCAGCCTTGATAGAAGTGATATATAAGCCATTAGTATTAACGAACACAATTAGAAGTGAAAGGTTGTTTCTCAAACTCTTGCAAAATGTTGATAATCTGTTCGGTTATCCAATAGGACAAGTTCCCATTTGTATAGTATCACTTCTACAGCCTGATCTTAATTTATTTTCTTGGGTAAAACAATATACAACAGTATTTTCTTTCATAAATTGCAGTGACCAGTTTCCGTTTTGTATAAGAAGAGAAAAAATTTTTTAAACTTTAAAATTAATGTTTTCATGAAATTATATATCTCATTTTAAGTTGAAGGAACGTATGTTGGGCAGAATGGAGCAAAACCATTGCCAAAATTCAAATGTTAGAAAAATAGTTCAAAAGAGTTTGTAAAACATGTGTCATAATGGGTTTCCTCTATCTTTATGTTGGAAAGTTGAATTTCACTATGAAAATAATCTTATTGTGGAATAAAATATAGGAGAGTTTCCTCTCCTTATATTAGGTATTCGTGGGTCAAAATGGAGTGTCAATTACAGTTGCCAAGTTCCTATGTAGACAAATGAATCAGAGAAACACAGTAGCTATTTCATTTGGGGCCTTGCTGAGCTGCAAGATTTTTAATGAGTTAAAATAATATTTTGGGTTTTGAGAAGAAAGTGTGAACTATCAAAAACACAGACATTTGACTTTAAAGTTTAGGGCAAAAACAACTCCACATGCTAAGTCATCTTGAGCAACAGACACACTGAACTTGGAAACAGAATTCCCTGAGTGATGGGCCCCAGGCCTGTTTTCTTTGGGCTCTGCATCAGCGAAGCCAGTCTGATGATACTGAAGCTCATGAGAGAGGAGTTTTCTATCACTGGCGTGTATCTCAAAACTTTACATGTAAGAAAAATTGTTTTACCGTATGTCTGTATAGCCCATGGGTTTCCCCGCAGTGCAGGAAACACGGGTTTGATCCCTGGATCGAAAGATCCCCTGGAGAAAGAGCTGGAAACCCACTCCAGTATTCTTGCCTGAGAAATCCCATGGACAGAAGAACCTGGCAGGCTACTTACAGTCCATGGGGTTGCAAGAATCAGACATAACTTAGTGACTAAATCACCATATAGCCCATGCCAGGATGACTATTTGCTTCTTTTTTAGATGGGAAAATAATAATAATGATAATTACTGTTAAAAACTAAATTGGATAGAAACCACAGCATGTACAGATATATAAACAAATAGAATAAGTGAATTAGAAATATTTAAAGAAATGGATCAAATAATTGTGTTAGCCTCTTTTTTGCCAAGAGGTGATTAGGAAAAGAGTATTAAACACAATAAATGTTTTTGTTACCTACAGCAAGACCCACGGCTTCCCTGGCAGCTCAGGCAGTAAAGAATCCACTTGATTCTTTACAATGCAGAATACCTGGGTTTGATCCCTGAGTCAGAAAGATCCCCTGGAGGACAAAATGCTACCCACTCCAGTATTCTTGCCTGGAGAATCCAATGGACAGAGGAGCTTGGTGGGCTACAGTCCACAACTGAGCAACTAACACACACTCACAGCAAGGCCCACTGTTGTTAACGATTTTAAAGATAATTGTGACAATTTAAATAAAATTGAAATAATTACTTTATAATATAATAAATAAAAAATTTAGACATGCATCCTCTTTGCAAGCATTTGGTACTGTTTTATTTTCCATTTTAAGTGAAAGTCATTTTAACATTTCTCTCCAAATGTTTGTTATCCTAAGGCCTAATTCTAATAATATCTGCTTCTCTGTAAATGCCTTTCCAGATGACCCCAAAATTATATGTAACTACTCTTTTCTTTATTTTCTTTTAATATTGTACTTGCTTCCCTGCTGACTCAGACAGTAAAGAATTTGCCTGCAATACAGGAGACCCAGGTTCTATAACTGGGTGGGGAAGATCCCCTGGAGAAGGGAATGGCAACCCACTCCAATATTCTTGTCTGGAGAATCCCATGGACAGAGGAGCCTGGTGGGCTACAGTCCATGCAATTGCAATGAGTAGGACACAACCGAGTAACTAACACACAATACTGTATTTATACCTCTTTTCAAACATGCCTCTTGTCTGGGGACTATTGTAAGGGAGATTTGCTAAAGAAATACCTTAAATTAAAGACTGATCTTTGCCATTTAGAGAGATCATTTTTTGTAACTGAAATAAAAATTTCAGGATGGAAGAAAGAAGATAGATAAGAAAAAAGGGAACATCTGTCGTGCAAGAAAGATGCAACAACAAAATTCTAGAAATTAATGGGATGTCACTGCCAAAAGCCTAGTTTTTCCTGTGTTGTAAATATATGTTACTGTCCTGCCTGCTAAGATGAATCATATCTGATTCTCCTGTTCAAGTTCCATGTCCTACTTAGAATTTTATTCCTAACACTACACAATTAAGAGCTGGGGTTGGGGGGTAGCATGGAAAGTTATCAGGGAATCACATTTGAGCAGTAGTTTAATTAGATTTTTTCCTCCTATCCATAGGAACAGGAATTTTGATTAGTGTGGACTGTAGGGAGGAGGGTTAGAACCAAGGAGGGTAATTTAGAACAAGGGGCATGTGTGGGCAGAGTGGGATTGAGCAGCTGGTCTATAATGACACTTTGGGGCTTATGGGAAACCAGAGTGAAACATGATGGCACCTAAGGGATTGAAGTTAAAAGTCAAAAGAAAACAAAACAAAAAGGGCTATTTTGCGACCTTATGTGTAGTTGAGCAGTGTGTGACTTTTCTTTTTTCATATCATGTTTAAATGCTTTTTCTATGTTGTCTGTGCTTATCTATAAACTTACTGCTGTCACAAGGTTAATACACCCATTTCTTGAGAGAAATAGAATTATGAGATAATACAAAAAGAAACTTAGTTACTGCTGAGTTTTAAAAATTCCTTGAAATGGAAACCACAAAGGAAATTCTTAGCTGCTTCTCTAAGGGATGGCGGAAATTGGTAGGACAAGATACTCAGTTCTGGTTTTTGCTTTCATTCTCCGAAGACATTTCTGTGTTTCTTGGCTCCATGTCTGTATATGTGTGTATGTGTGTGTGTGTGTGTGTGTGTGCATCCGTGTGTGTATTTCCAGAGACATGTAGCATATTCTTGAGCCAGACCACATGCCTATGAGTCAAAACTTCAGCCTGGGTTTGTCTTAAACCGTGAAGCTCTGGGTGTAACCTAACAGAATCTGGCAGGTTGTCTGAATAGTTCTTTCACCACTTGACCCAAAATATAGTAAATCAGATGACATATTGTTCCAATTTTACGTTAGTACTCATATTTTAATAAGGAAAGGAAGAGTGTGTTCTATCAAGATTTTCAAATACCAACAAAATCTAGTTTCAGATCCAAGCTATTATGGAATTGAATATTGGAGTCAATTTGCTTTTTTTTTTATGTATGTCAGTATTTTAGTATTTGCTATGGATTGCACTGTGCACCCCACCCCCCAACACACACACTCTAAATACATATTTGGAAGCCCTAACTCTGTAATGTGGTCATATTTGGATATAATTAGATTTAGATGAAGCCATGAAGGTGGAACCCTTTGTGGGATAATGATGGGACTAGAAACCTTGTAAGGAGAGAGAGAGAGAGAGAGAGAGACAGCAGAGGTCACTCTCTGCCATGTGAGGACCCAGGACACACAGGAGGTCATTTGCACACCCAATAAGGAAGAGGGACCTGATCAGAAACCAAACTGTCCAGCACCTTAATCTTGGATTTCTCAGCCTCGGGAACTATAAGAAATAAATGTCCATTGTTAAACCATCCAGTCTATCATATTTTGTTACAGCAGCCTGAAATAATAGAGCATGGTCAAGTTTGGAAGCTTCATTTAAAGTTAAACTCAATACTAGAAACTGAATGTCTATATAAGTAATAGTAGTAGTAATAATGATGATGATGGGATAATGGAATTTTATGACTTATCCTTTCTGTCTTGCTAAAATGCCTGGGGCAAAGTAAATTAAGATGAGGGTGAAATTTTATTATTCCTTCTAAGTAAATGTTGGTGCTATAATAGACATTGAGCACATGCACCATTGTCAGCTCTGCTGTCTGTAAGAGGAATTAAAACTTTTTGCACCCCTATTTAAAAAAAAGACAACATATATTACAAAGGGGAAAACACCATATATTTCTGCTCCTTTTAAAAATAGATCCAGTTATAGAATTTCAATTAGGTAGGTGACTGTTCTAGTCACTTAGTCAGTTAGTGACAAGGCTCCCTCCTCCCAGCCCAGGGAAAGTTCTTTCAGTCTCAGCATAAAAGCCTAACTATATCCTATGATGTTTTTCTCATAAATAGTTTGAAATAGAAATAGTTTGTCTGTGCTCAGAATTCATTAAGACCTACTACTACTACTACTAAGTCACTTCAGTTGTGTCCGACTCTGCGCAACCCCATAAACCCCATAGAGCCCACCAGGCTCCCCCATCCCTGGGATTCTCCAAGCAAGAACACTGGAGTGGGTTGCCACCTGCTTCTCCAATGCATGAAAGTGAAAAGTGAAAGTGAAGTCGTTCAGTCGTATCCGACTCTTAGCAACCCCATGGACTGCAGCCCACCAGGCTCCTCCGTCCATGGGATTTTCCAGGCAAAAGTACTGGAGTGGGGTGCCATTGCCTTTTCCACATTAAGGCCTAATTAGAGCTAAAAGAGGCAAGACAAAGTAAAGAGATTTGGAGCTTCTTTCAAAAGCCTGAAGAGACTTTCTTTCCCTCCTTTCTGCTAACACATCTCTTCCCAGGAGGCAATAGGCACTGAACTGCCTATTGGGGTGGAATGGGACTAAGAAAATGAATGGGAAGAGGCTCTTCTAAACTTGATTCCCCCCACAATCTAAGGGATATTTTAAGGATGACTTATCTCTCAGCAGCCCTGTCCATCTGTTTCTTTCTTTCTCTTACATACACTTCAACTTTTCCTAAAAGGAGGAAGCCATCATTCAATCCTGTCTCCACTTGGAACTCTTAATTCCTGACTCTGTTTTTCGTTACTAAAGCTTTGGGAATCATAACAGATATGCACTGAGTGTTCACTAATTGTCAGACCATATTTTCAGGGCTATACTGGTCTGCTACTTAAACCTGACAACAATCCTAGGAGCCAGGATCTATTAATATGCTCCTTGTATAGATAAGGTAACTGAGGCCGAGGTGTTTAACTAACTTGTCAAACTTCTCACATTGGAAAGTGTTGAACTTCAAAGCACACGCTCTTGACTCCTGCCTTTCTATGTGTGTGTGTTATACTGCTTACTACCCTTTCTCACCCTGTTGACACTTATCCTTCCATTTCTAAACTACTGTGCTTGTCTCTTTATCAAGTCCCTCTCAATATTGGCCTGAAATCATTCAGTTGCATACACCGAAAGGTATAAGATGAATAGAAAGGATAAATATTTTAAATGCCAATTATTTTAAAATTAGATTCCAAGTTGTTTTTGTTCCTTAGTCGCTCGTTGTTTTCGACTCTTTGGGACCCATGCACTGCAGCCCACCAGGCTCCTCTGTCCATGGGATTTTCCAGGCAAGAATACTGGAGTGTGTTGCCATTTCCTTCTCCACAGGATCTTCCCAATCCACAGATCAAACCCACATCTCCTGTGTCACCTGTATTGCAGGCAGATTCCTTACCCACTGAGCCATTAGGGAAGCCAAAGGCATAATTCCATGTGAAAATTTGGAAGTGACCTGTTGAATAAATGTGAATAAATGCTGATAAACTTGGAGTATGCATTAGTTGAAATGCTGTGTGCCATTAATAATGCTTAAATTAGAATACTAATTAATTAAGCTGGAAGCAATAAAACCACCATGAAGTAAAAACAAAAACTCACAAAAATCCATCCCATAGAGAGGAATGTTAAAAAAAAAAAAACAGCAAAATATAATAGTGATTATCTTTGAGTAATAGATCTTGGTGAGATATTTCTGTGTTCTCTTAATTTTTGGTAGTATCTAAGTTTTCCATTCTTGTTTAGTAGCTAAGTTGTGCCCAACTCATTTTGGACCCCGTGGACCGCAGCCTGCCAGACTCCTTTGTCTGTGGGATTTCCCAGGCAGGAATACTGGAGTGTAGCCATTCCCTTCTCCAACCCTGGGATCAAACCTGTGTCTCCTGCATTGGCAGGTGGATTCTTTCCCACTGAGCCACCAGGGAAGCCCTAATACTTCAATAGTGGAAGGACAAAACACTTATGAAATCTTGTAGAAATAGTATATGTACAAGAGCTGAGATATCATGATCCTTAGTCAGCAAATACCTGTGGTCTCAGGTAAATAATTTCTTTGGATCTCAGTTTCCTCATTTGTAAAAAGAGCACAAGGGACTAAATATTAATTACAACTCCCATATATCATGCTGTAGCTTTCATTTACAGTAACTCTTAAAATCTTCCGTGTAGCCATGAAAAGTAGACAATATCAGCTAACTTTTTATGGATGAAAAAGTTGAATTTCTGAGCACTTAAGAAACAAACATTGTGTGGTAAGGACCAAAAATAAAAACCATGTATTTCCAAAGAGGATACCTAAAATCTCCTCCATCACAAATATTTTATATGCTATGTTCATATAGTTCTTATTACTTATGACCTCCTTTCTTCATATCATTCTTTTGACTATTACCTTCAAATTCCTTCCAAGTTTTTGGGTCTCGTTCAATTGATTCTTTCCCATTTATGCTAGCAATTCCTGACTATCTTTCCTATTTCTCCAAAAAACTTTGTTCCATCAGCCCAGCTGACTGTATCTTTTCACCACTTTTGGCACATACACAATAAGGATGTGAAGACCTTACATGTTTGTGTCTGCTCTAACTTCGTTAACAATAAGGACTATATCTTTTGTTGATATTGTATTTAACTCTTACACACACACTTTACCAATTGCAAATCACTAGACAGGTCAGCACATTTTAACTTAGATTTTGCAGATTATAATAATTTGGAGGATTATACTGCGCATTGTTTTGAAATCCCCATAAAGTAGCATATATGTTCTGTAAACTTTCAGTGCCTGTATGGTAGGCACCATTTTCCTCCTCTTATTCTCCAATTGCCCTGGAGGTCCTACATGGAAGTTAAGGTACTGACCTCTAGAAAAGTGTGTTTTAGTTGCTCAGTCATGTCTGACTCTTTGCAACCCTATGCACAGGTTTCCAGGCCCCTCTGTCCATGGAATTCTCTAGGCAAGAAAACTGGAGTGGTTGCTATTTCCTTCCCCAGGGCATCTTCCCAACTCAGGGATTGAACCTGGGTCTCCTGCATGAAGGTGAATTATTTACCTTCTGACCCACCAGGGAAGTCCCGAACTCCAGAAAAGACACCACCAAGTAATGCTCAAAATTCTCCAAGCCAGGCTTCAGCAATATGTGAACCGTGAACTTCCTGATGTTCAAGCTGGTTTTAGAAAAGGCAGAGGAACCAGAGATCAAATTGCCAACATCCGCTGGATCATAGAAAAAGCAAAAGAGTTCCAGAAAAACATCTATTTCTGCTTTATTGACTATGCCAAAGCCTTTGACTGTGTAGATCACAATAAACTGTGGAAAACTCTGAAAGAGATGGGAATACCAGACCACCTGATCTGCCTCTTGAGAAATTTGTATGCAGGTCAGGAAGCAACAGTTAGAACTGGACATGGAACAACAGACTGGTTCCAAATAGGAGAAGGAGTACGTCAAGGCTGTATATTGTCACCCTGCTTATTTAACTTCTATGCAGAGTACATCATGAGAAACCTTGGGCTGGAAGAAACACAAGCTGGAATCAAGATTGCTGGGAGAAATATCAATAAGCTCAGATATGCAAATGACACCACCCTTATGGCAGAAAGTGAAGAGGAACTCAAAAGCCTCTTGATGAAAGTGAAAGTGGAGAGTGAAAAAGTTGGCTTAAAGCTCAACATTCAGAAAACGAAGATCATGGCATCCGGTCCCATCACTTCATGGGAAATAGATGGGGAAACAGTGGAAACAGTGACAGACTTTATTTTTCTGGGCTCCAAAATCACTGCAGATGGTGATTGCAGCCATGAAATTAAAAGATGCTTACTCCTTGGAAGGAAAGTTATGACCAACCTAGATAGCATATTCAAAAGCAGAGACATTACTTTGCCAACAAAGATTCGTCTAGTCAAGGCTATGGTTTTTCCTGTGGTCATGTATGGATGTGAGAGTCGGACTGTGAAGAAGGCTGAGCGCCAAAGAATTGATGCTTTGGAACTGTGGTGTTGGAGAAGACTCTTGAGAGTTCCTTGGACTGCAAGGAGATCCAACCAGTCCATTCTGAAGGAGAAGAGCCCTGGGATTTCTTTGGAAGGAATGATGCTAAAGCTGAAACTCCAGTACTTTGGCCACCTCATGCGAAGAGTTGACTCATTGGAAAAGACTCTGATGCTGGGAGGGATTGGGGGCAGGAGGAGAAGGGGACAACAGAGGATGAGATGGCTGGATGGCATCACTGACTTGATGGACGTGGGTCTGAGTGAACTCCGGGAGTTGGTGATGGACAGGGAGGCCTGGCGTGCTGCAATTCATGGGGTCACAAAGAGTCCCACACAACTGAGCAACTGAACTGAACTGAACCCTATTATCCAGAGATCAAGTTGCCAACATCCATTGGATCATCAAAAAAGCAAGAGAGTTCCAGAAAGATGTCTATTTCTGCTTTATTGACTATGCCAAAAGCTTTGACTGTGTGGATCACAACAAACTGTGGATAATTCTTAAAAAGATGTGAATACCAGAAGACCACCTGACCTGCCTCTTGAAAAATCTGTATGCAGGTCAAGAAGCAACTCTCAGAACTGGACATGGAACAACAGACTGGTTCCAAATAAGGAAAGGAGTACATCAAGGCTGTATGTTGTCACCCTGCTTATTTAACTTACATGCAGACTACACCATGCAAAATGCCAGGCTGAATGAAACACAAGCTGCAATCAAGATTGCCGGGAGAAATATCAATAACCTCAGATATGCAGATGACACCACCCTTATGGCAGAAAGTGAAGAAGAACTAAAGAGCCTCTTGATGAAAGTGAAGGAGAGTGAAGAAGGTGGCTTAAAACTTAACATTCAGAAAACTAAGATCATGGCATTTGGTCCCATCACTTCATGGCAAATAGATTGGGAAACAATGGAAACAGTGACAGACTTTATTTTCTTGGGCTCCAAAATCACTGCAGATGGTGACTGTAGCCAGGAAATGAAAGATGCTTGCTCCTTGAAAGAAAAGCTATGACCAACCTAGATAGGATATTAAAAAGCAGAGACATTACTTTGCCAATAAAGGTCTATCTAGTCAGAGCTATGGTTTTTCCAGTAGTCGTGTATAGATATGAGAGTTGGACCATAAAGAAAGTTAAGCGCCAAAGAATTGATGCTTTTGAACTGTGGTGTTGGAGAAGACTCTTGAGAGTCCCCTTGGACTGCAAGGTAATCCAACCAGTCTATCCTAAAGGAAATCAATGAATCCTGAATATTCATTGGAAGGACTGATGCTGAAGCTGAAACTCTAATACTTTGGCCACTGATGCGAAGAACTGACTCATTGGAAAAGACCCTGATGCTGGGAAAGATTGAAGGCAGGAGGAGAAGGGGACGACAGAGGATGAGATGGTTGGATGGCATCATAGACTTGATGGACATGAGTTTGAGTGAACTCTGGGAGTTAGTGATGGACAGGGAAGCCTGGCGTGCTGTGATTCATGGGGTCTCAAAGAGTCGGACACGACTGAACGACTGAACTGAACTGAGGCACAGACTAGTGCAGAGTGAGAACAACTATGGATAATAATGACAACAGCAAGAATTAATTGCTTCTAAGAGTACAGGGCTTCCCTGTATCTCAGATGGTAAAAAATCTGCCTGCAATGCAGGAGACCCGGGCTCAGGAAGATGCCCTGGAGAAGGCAATGGCAACACCCCCCCCCAGGGTTCTTGCCTGAAGAATCCCATGGACAGAGGAGCCTGGCAGGCTATAGTCCATGGGGTTGCAAAGAGCCAGACATGACTGAGTGACTAACACTACTACTAACAGTAATAGCAGTAACAGCCAACTCTTGAAAGCTTAGTATGTCCTATGCTCTGAACTAGGCATTTGACATCAGTGACCACATTTAAAGATTCCATGAAGTGTAATAAAAATGATTAAAATTATTTTTGAAATAATTTAAATAATTATTAAATAATTGAGCACTCACTATGTACCTAAGACTTTATAGGATTATATCATTTAATTTCACAAAACCCTTCAAAGTTCTGCAGGGAAATAGGCTTATTTTTTTTTTTAATCAAGGTTTGATTTAATTGACATATAACCTTATATTAGTTTCTGTTGCACAACAGAATGATTTCATATTTGTATAAATTGTGAAATGATCACCATAATTAGTTAATATCTGTCACCATACATAATTAAAACAAACTTTTGTATGATAAGAACTTTCAAGATTTACTTAGTCAACAACTTTCAAATATGCAATACAGCGTTATTAACTACAGTCTCAAATGCTGGCAAGTGGGAGCAGAGATCATTACTAGGGTCCGCTGAGCATGGATACCACATTTTCCCTCCAGCTGAGGAAGGGGACTTGCAAGCTTGAATGTGGATCCAGAACCCAGAGAAACTAGTCTGTAAACATTCTTGAAAATGGTAATATATTTATGTTGGACAGGCCCTTCCAGAATGATGATGTAGATACTAATTATGAAAGTATAGCAGAACATCCAGAATTAGAGTTTCCTGATCTGGTGACACCCTACTCTGCAGGTGGCAGATGGTGTCAAGGGCAGCTGTGTGGATGAAAAATTCAACAGGACACAATCCCAGGTTGCACTTCCTCTCATGCTGTGTGGCCCTCTTGCTTCAGAGATGTTTTGAATGTGTACTTGGGCTTCTCTTGCGGCTCAGCTGGTAAACAATCAGCCTGCAATGAAGGAGACCTGGGTTCAATCCCTGGGTTGGGAAGATCCCCTGGAGAAAGGAAAGGCTACCCACTCCCGTATTCTGGCCTGGAGAACTCCATATACTGTATAGACCATGGGGTAGCAAAGAGTCAGACACGACTGAGTGACTTTCACTTGGCTGTTCAAACGAGGAACTGACTCTCATGCTTCCATGCGTGGTGTTTCCATGGGTGTGACATGTTGGCATTGCTTCTATCGGTTCTTCTCTGGCACACTGACCCAGGGTGAGATGAATGTCCCCATTTTACAGATGGAGAATCAGAGGCTTAGTGTCACTCTGTGTCTTGTCCACAGTCATTCAAGTGATAAGTGGTGGAGGCAGGTTTCAACCTCAACTCTTCGCTTATTATCCCCTCATTCTGCGTACATAAAGTACTGGTTGAAAAAATAGTCCCTCCCCTGTCCCCCAGCTAAGTGGATAACAATATTATCGACATTTTTTTTTCCTTTGCCCACAAGCAATAATTTCATTTCATAAAGTTTTCCTATTTTCACATTTTCCTCTCACTCTGAAAACACACGGCCATTTAAACACCTGTCATTTCTTTTCTGTTTAGTCCTTTATATTCTTCTGTTCTTCATAGATAAGTCTTTACTCTTAAATCTTTTAAAATATTATTCTTTTGAATAATTTCACATCATACTGTCACATTCGATCATATCATTATTTATATAAAGTATTGGTGACATTTAAATATGCTTTTTTTTGCTAGATCTACTAATTATATCTCAGTGAAAGCTCAGAGGAGATCAGCACGCTGAGAGCTACTTCCTACATGTTTACTGACCTCCCTCCAATTTACCCCTTGTGGCTGGATGCCTCCTGCCCTTAGCAGAGTGGGTGCCCAGGAAATGTCTTTCAGGTTAAATATAAAATCTTCTACAGGTCAGCAAGTTAATAGCTTTTATTCTTTGCTTCTGCTCCTGGAGATGAGGCATTGGAGAGTTGCAGGGAGAGGAGGGAAGGTGGGAAGAGGGGAGGTGTTCTATACTAAACATTGAAAGAATCTGTAGAGTGAACTGTTTCTAAGTAATGGGGTAGGATTGGGTGATGAGAAAGAAAAATAAAAAGATTTTGGGTAGCAGTGATTTAAATGACTGCTTTAATTTTCTTGACCAAACCCGGGATAAACTTGAAAATCTTTTCCAATGCAGCAATGAAGAGAGGAAAGATTAACATTAGTCACAGGTATATATTTTTTTGAAAAGCTTGAGAGGAAACCGGGTTCACAGAAATGTGTGAATAAGAGTTTTATAAACTTAGTCACAGGGGACTTTGAATTTTTGATAATCACATAGATTCTGAGGGCATGCTGACCACAGTATATCAGTCCTGATAAAAGAAAAGTATAATGGAAATATAACAGTAGATATGGGATATTGAGAAACACAGACCTCAAAAATAAGTGAACAGATAGGCAGTTCAGAAACAGCAAGAGCTGGAGAAGACCCAGTCAAAATTCACTATGGTCAGTTCTGTCACTCCAGATAAGCGTTTCACTACTCCCTTAAAGTGCTGCTATGATTAAAAATAGGTCTAAACTTAAATCAACCATTCATATACTCCACCCCACAGTAAAATATCCATACTTAGTGAATGGTTTTTGTGGCCTTTATGAAATTCCAGGTTTAATGAGCCTTTCCAGATATGATTAAAGTGAGGTGATTGAAGGCTGGTACTTGACAGAAAATCCCACTCAATATTCCAATTCTTGAACTGGATACACCAAATAAGTTACTTTCCCCTCCCTACAAAATCGTGTCTGGACAAATTCTGGCTTTGGTTATGTCACACATTTTCTCCTTAAGTATTGTTCAAAAAGTATACGTTTGACTCAATTAACTTTTGTTATCATGAAAATGTTTGCTAGGCTTAAAATTAATTATTCCTGAATTTGGTAATGAGGTTGTTAAAACAAGATAAGAAACCCCAGTTTGTTAATGAAGCCTCAGGACATCACTTATCTGGAGATTTGTTCAAATAGCCATCTATAAACACGGTTCTGAATGTCAGAACAGACTCTGACTGCAGAAGAAAACCAGGGCAAGAAAGGGTTGAAACTACCCTCTCAGGAGTTAGCAAATCTATGTTATTTGTTTTTATACAATAAATGCAGGATCTTAACTGTTTAGAATTCTCTTTGAGGGACATGGAACATACTTCAAATTTCTATGCTATCAAATAAACAATTTAACAGAGTAATTCTTTATTATTATTATTGTCTTCATTGAACTATAATTTACACAAAGAAAAGTTACAAATTTCAAGTTTACAGTTTGATGAGTTTTGATAAATATACAGAGTCTTATAATCACCACCAAAACTATGCTATGGAACATCACACTCACACCAGAAATTTCCCTGTATCCTTTACAACAATTCCTTTCTCTTAACCCTTGGCGCTGGCAACCATTGATCTTTCTAACACTAGAGTTTTTTCTTTTTCTAGAATTTCATACAAGTGAAATCATACATTATATTTTCTTTTGGATCTGACTTTTTTCATTCAGGATAATGGTTTTGATATTCATCCAGATCATTGTGTGTGGCAGTAATTCAACCCTTTTTTCTGGGTGGGATTCCACTGTATGGATGTACCAGGGGATCTTCCCGACCCAGGGACCAAACCCAGGTCTCCCGCGTTGCGGGTGGACTCTTTACTGACTGAGCCACCAGGGAAGCCGCATGGATGTACCATTTTGTATTTATTCACAAGTTGATGGACATGTGTATTATTTCCTGTTTGGGGTTATAGCAGATAAAGTTGATACAAATAGTCAAGGGCAAGTCTTTGGGTTGAGACATGTTTTTCTTTCTCTTCGGTAAGTACCTAAGAATGTAATTCTTGGGTCATGTGTTAAATGTATATCTAGTTATAGAAAAAGCTGCTAAACTGTTCTTTAGTGTAGCTGAAGTTTTTAAAAAATAGGTCTACAATGTTGTGTTAGTTTCAAGCATATAGCAAAATGATTCCATTTTATATGCATATTCTTTTATACATATATATTTTTCTGATTCCTTTATTTATAAGTTATTAAAAAATATTGAGCATGTTTCCCTAGATGAACTTTTTTGATATCCAGCAATTTCTGGGAGGTCCAGTTGCTTTACATCTTGAATATACTTGATATGGTCAAATTTTTAAATTTTAGCCATTCTAGTGGGTGTGTGATGGTATCTAATCGTGATATTATTTTCATTTTCCTAATAATATTGAATGTTTTTTCATGTATTTATTTGACGTTTATGCATTGCCTTTGGTGTGGTGTCATTTAAATCTTTGGCTAATTTTTCACTTGGGTTTTGTTTTCCAATTAGTGAGTTGTAAGATCTCTAATAAATTCTGAATATAAGTCCTTTCTCACTACACATTTTACTAACATTTTCTCCCAGTCTATGACTTTCATTTTATTAAGAGTGTCTTTTGGTGGGACAAATGTTTTTAATCATGATCAAGTTCATTTTTTCATTGTTTTGTGGTCTGAGATTTTTCTGTCTTATTTAATAAACATTTACATAGCTTAAGATCACAAACATTTTCCTCCATGTTTTGTTTAAGATGGTTTATAGCTTTAGCTTTTATATTTTTTTTTCAGTTTTTGTATTTTTTTTTCAGTTTTTATATTTATTTTTTCTAGCTTTTATATTTAAGTAAGTGATCTATGTAGAGATAATTGTTGTACATGGTATGAAGTGAGAACCAAGATATATATAGATATACAGATCTATATATATATATATATATACAGGTCATATTAGGGTCATATCGTAAGCTGATCTGACATCAAAGATTCACAGGTGTCGGTGAATCTCAACCCTCTGAGTGCAAAGCCATGGCTGGGAAAGGCTACACAGGCTACAGCATTAACCTCCCCTACAGAGACCTGGCCTCCGAGGTGATGAGGCGCAGGATCACCATGACCAGGAGAGAAGAAAGATTTACCAAGCAAAGTGATGGGGAAATACCCTCAGATGTGGAATCCAGACAAGCCCTTCCGAGTGCAGCTAGCCCCAAAGTACCCCCAGCCCCACCTCCCTCTCCAGCTGAAGACTTCCTAAGCACCTAAAACATCGGTCATTTTGAACTGGACTTTGACAGAAAACTCCAGAAAACTGTTTCTGCGAAGTCATTGGGGTTGGTTTTGAAGAATGTCTTGGCAAATCTTTATTCTTTCTTTCCCAGTTTTCTTCAACCACCATTGAACACTGTTTACCCTTCCTCGTGCACTTAATCTTTGGTCTCAAGCCAAATGATGTTCATATTCAGTAGTCAATTTTTGTTGTGCTAGAGAACAGTTATGGTAGTCAGTTGTATTTGAATTAAAAAAATATATCTATATATATAATATATATCTATATATCTATATATATCTTGTGTGTGTGTGTGCTAAGTCACTTCAGGTGTGTCTGACTCTTCTTAACCCGATGGACTTTAGCTCGCCAGGCTCCTTTGTCCATGAGATTTTCCAGGCAAGAATATTTGAGTAGGTTGCCACGCCCTCCTCCAGGGGATCTTCCTGACCCAGGGGTTGAACCCACGTCTCTTATGCTTCTTGCACTGACAGGTGGATTCTTTACCACTAGTGCCACCTGAGAAGCCCCATGTACACTGCATATGGATATACAAGTTTTTTTTAACCTTTGTTGAAAAGACAATCGTTTAACTACTGAATTGACTTTGTACTGTAATTGATATTAAAGTACCTATTAAATTACCTAT
Organism: Bos grunniens; assembly: GCF_055505025.1. Classification (NCBI taxonomy): domain Eukaryota; kingdom Metazoa; phylum Chordata; class Mammalia; order Artiodactyla; family Bovidae; genus Bos; species Bos grunniens. The sequence continues at coordinate 25,125,258 of NC_141191.1, read as the reverse complement.
GTATGTATGGACTTCTTTCTGAAGTCTTTCCTCTGTTCTACTGGTCATAAGTCTATCTTTTGAGAATGTGGTATTATCTTGACTACTGTAAACTTATATGAAGTTTTTATTTTTTAAACTTATTTTGGTTATTTTAGGTGCTTTGAATTTTCATATAATTTTAAGAAACAGTTTATGAATTTCTTCAAAAGAAAGTCTTCTGAAATCTTGATTGAGATTGAGTTGAATCTGTAGCTCAATTTGAGGAAAAGTCACCTTTTAACATTACTGGTTTCCAGATCAATAAACAGGAGATATCTCTAGATTTATTTAGGTCTTTTAAACATTCAACGATGTTTTATAGTTTTCAGTTAATAAGTTTTGCATTTTTTGGTTAAATTTACTCAGAAATATTTTCTACTTTTGATGTTATTCTTAATAGTTTTAATTGTTGGTTACTGAACTCCAATATTTTGGCCACCTGATGCGAAAAACTGACTCACTGGAAAAGACCCTGAGGCTGGGAAAGATTGAAGGCAGGAGGAGAAGGGGTGACAGAGGATGAGATGGTTGGATGGCATCAGTGGCTCAATGAACATGAGTTTGAGCAAGCTCCAGGAGTTGTTGATGGACAGGGAAGCCTGGTGAGCTGCTGGGGTTGCAAAGAGTTGGACACGACTGAGCGACTGAACTGAATGTATAATAACATAATTGATATTTGTATATTGAACTGTGATTTGTTATATGATTATATAACTTATTATATCTAATAGCTTTTCTGTGGATTTCTTAAAGTTTTCTACTTAGATAATTATGTTGTCTATTAATAAATACAGTTTTATTTAATACATATTTGTAAAAAGTCAGTTATGCTGCTGCTGCTGCTGCTAAATTGCTTCAGTCATGTCCGACTCTGTGCGACCCCATAGATGGCCTCCCACCAGGCTTCCCCATCCCTGGGATTCTCCAGGCAAGAACACTGGAGTGGGTTGCCATTTCCTTCTCCAGTGCATGAAAGTGAAAAGTGAAAGTGAAGTCACTCAGTCATGTCCGACTCATGGACACAACTTCATGGACTGCAGCCTACCAGGCTCCTCCGTCCATGGGATTTTCTAGGCAAGAGTACCAGAGTGGGGTGCCATTGCCTTCTCTGAAAAAGTCAATTATATACTTGTCAAATGTCTATTTAACAAATATGTTCTTCTTATATATTGCAATTAATGTCAAAATAAATTTGTCAAATGCTTATTTAACAAATATATACTTGTCATTTATTATACTTTAATTATATGATTTTTTTCTTTTTCATGTTATAAGTTACATTGATTTTCTAATCATAAACTAGCTTTGCGTGTGGACAAACTCTGCTTGGCAATGATGTGATAAATTGAAGAGGAAGAAGCTATTGCTTGTTTTAATGATTCTGTGCCCTGTATGTGATTTTCACTTAGTAAATATTTACTTTTAAATATAGTCAGTTAAAAGAAGTGAATGCAAACTAGCAAAGAAATTTTTGAAGGGTTAGACTTAGAGAAAGTATAACTTTTAAGGCTTTCCTGAAGTAGTGCCTTTTTGCAGAATTGTGCGGTTTTTTGTGTGTTGTAAATTTCCTTAAATTCAGAAATAGATAATTTAGACCAAATAGCCTATGCACCCATCAAACAAATACGGAAAGACAAAGATGACAATTTTACTATTCATTATTTTTTATCATTTGCATTCCATATATAACAGATATGTACATAAATTGTATATATTCACACAAATAAGTCAATTTATCTCTCCTCTCTGTCATTCTCTCTGTTTGTCTGTCTTTCTGTCACATACACAAGCACATTGCCTGCCACAACATGTTCACTAACACATACTCACAAGCATACACATGTAGGCAAATAAAAAGTACCTTAATATATCGGTCAGCTTCTCTGTCAATGGAATTTCCCAGACAAGAATACTGGAGAGGGTTGTCATTTCCTTCTCCAGGGGATCTTCCTGACCCAGGGATCAAACCTAGACTCCTGCACTACAGGTGGATTCTTTACAGTCTGAGCCACAGGGAAGCTCTAATATATTGGTCACTTAAATGACAAACCCAACAACTTGCAAACTAGAGGCCAAGCAAAGCTCTCAGAGCCACCAAACTGAGTTAAGTTTTGTCAGTGATTTTCCTTATCATGTTTTTCCCCATGCTCTTATATAACATATATAACCTTTGTGTATAAGGGAGAGAATGTGATATAATTGTTTAGAGCAAGTTTTGCCATGTAACTAATCTTTGCATCATGGGTTAAACAAAGTAATTTAGCATGAGGAAGTGAAACTCAGCCATAGGTGCAGAGATGGGAGGATCTGAGTGAGACAGCATGAAGGGAAAGATTACAAAAAGCAGACAAAAGAACTGCAAAGTGTAGCAGCTGGGGCTGCTCAGTGACTGCATACTATTGCGCATGATTCATGCTCCTGAGTATAATCACAGAATTTTAGCACAGCCTAATAGCCTATGTTCAAGATGATGAAATGGAGTCATTAAGAATAAGTTAAGTCTGATCAGTATATTCTACTCAACAAGGCATGGCAGTGTATAATCCATTTTAAAAAGCTGTCCGTTAAAATAGTTTAAAATATTTTGGCACTTCTTGGAGTAAGCTTTCTTTCTCTTGGGAAATTCACTTGGGAAATACACTTCAACATCTCTTTGTTCAGTTATGCTGCTTAAATGAGGAGTTTGATGTATTCCGGAGCAGTCACCGCCACTCAGGATAAGGGTCACACAGTCCATACACTGCCAACCTAAGGGGATGCTCTTCATATAAACTTCCAGTTTAATCGTACTCCCCCCTCCAGAATTGTGCAGTATTGCAGCCCTGTTTACAGGGGCCAGAATTGAATATTTCTGTTTTGTTCCCTTTCAATATCCTCAGTGCTAGGACACAATGCATGGTTCACAGTAGATACTTAGTAGCACTTAGAAGAATTAATTATGGATGAATACAATGGTAACTGAATTTAAACAGTAACATTTAGAAACATAATGTTTGAAGAAATAGTTATCAGAATAAATACTTCATTAAATACTCATTTATTAAATGACCAAAACATTCAGGATATCCTATGTAAGTGAGAGCAGAACATGTGATTGAAAAGTAATAGGGGGCTTCCCTGATGGCTCAGTGGTAAAGAGTCCACCTGCCAATGCAGGAGACATGGGTTTGATCCCTGATAGGGAAGGATTCCACATGTCATGGAGCAAGTAAGCCTGTGTGCCACAATATTGAGTCTGTGCTCCAGAGCCCAGAAGCCGCAACTACTGAAGCCCACAGTCCCTAGAGCCCATGCTCCATAACAAGAGAAGCCTCTGCAATGACAAACCAGTGCACTGCAAGTAGAGAGCAGCCCCTGTTTGCCGCAAGAGAGAAAAAAATCCATGCAGCAACAAAGACCCAGCACAGCCAAAAATAAACAAGTAAAAAAAAAAAATAAAGGTGATAGGGAAGTGTCTATAAAGAAAAGGAAAGAACTGGGAAAACTTCACCTTCATGAGTGTCTTGGAGGAAAGCTTATGGTTTCCTCTAAGTTCACCTTCGCCTGCTAGGATTGGCCCTGTCTTTACTGGCCAAAAGTGGAGCGCAATGTGGCTCTCTGCATTCCTGGACTGGATCATGGAGCATCATAGGGACAAGGCTTACCCTTCTCATTCTCTGCTCCTAAAATCTGTCTATTGTAAACTGATTCTGTGGTGATGTTGAACTGTGTTTAATTTACTTTGTCAGTTCTAGTTTGCTACCATATATAGAGAGCATTTAGCCAGATGATGATACTAATGATGACAACACATTGAATCTGAAATCTGGGGATTAAAATTCTACATCTGGCTAAACCATCTATGCTAACATAAATGATATTATATTTGGGAAAAAACTTTGTATTTGCCTTCTATCTTTTGTTTATCTACAAGGTTAGTAAAACTTCAGCATTATTATACTGTTAAGGGTAGCAATTAAGCAATTTAGAATCCAGTGTTTTCATACTTCATGATGAATAAAATGCCACCTACTCTATAAGACATATTAAAAATTAACCATTTTTGCAATTTTTAAGTTTATTGATTTCTTTAAAGGCACATTGGGATACCAGCCAAGCACAAGAATTCATACATAGTCATTAGATATGTGCATTGGCTTCAAAGGTATGTTGACGAGAATAAGAGAGCAGATTAAGAAAACATTTTTGCAGCATCTTGGAACTCTTATCTATTATAAAGTCAAAAACAGTTTCGAAAATCTTATCAAGGATATGCTATTTGTAGGGCCGATGGTCAGCTTGTCAGATGTAATGGTTTTCTCAGATTGGTCATTAATCTTTATTTCAGCAATAATCACAGACCACCATAAATTCTAAATACCCATGGAGTTTCTTGGTCTGATATTATTCTGCAATTTAATGCCCAAGCATTAAAAATAGACCAAGAATTTGAGAATTTGTTTTCTTTTAATCAGTTGCAATGTAAAATGTTTATGAATCTCAATCTTGAAAAACTATTTTAATATGATGAAATACTTTGGAACACTTTAAAAAGCCTTGACAGGATTGAATTACATCCTTTATAGTGGAATCGACAGAGGAACTTTTTAAAAAGCCATATTTAGCTGCAAAGTTTTGCAAGATTATGTTTAAGGTGCAACTTGAAATCACCTTCCAGATGTCTCATTAATAGATTATGACTAGTTCATCCATGAATCACCAACATGTCATTCTTCTTCCACATTGAAGTTTCCTGCAAACTAAGGAAATACCAGAGTCCTCTGTTCTCTTGGGTCTTTTATTATAGGATCCACACAGTCTGTACTGCCTCTTGATAATGAAAGCCAGCATTAGAAGATAGGCCATGCTTCCAATGGGGTCAAAATCTTAGTAATTGGCCCTAATTACTCTGGAATATTATATCCCAGGTTTAGGCTTCTTTCCATCGTCTGTATTGTATTCATCAATCATGGTTTTCTGTCATAACTTGGCAAGAGTCTCTAGAATGCTGTATATTGTTAAAACAATCCTACTTTTCCTGAAATAGACATTCTACGTGTTCAAGGGTGAAGAAATCTTTGGAGAAGTTCTTTCTTCTTGAATTGAGTTGCATATAAAAAGTACTCTTAATAATAATCATATGCTAAATATCTATGACCAATAATTCCTTAAAATGTTTTGCATCAACTACTTTCATTGCATGTGGACTGTTTCGTAAAATAATAAGGAAAATTTCACACTGACAGAAAGTTGATGATATAATGAAAATACAGCATTACCTTATATCAAAGCAGTTTATTTGGAAAATTAATAATATTTTCAATTCAGAACTTATGATTAAGACAGAGCTATTTGTATAGCCTTTGGGAAATTCTTGATAGTTATTATTGATTAATTATTGGTCTTTCCTGGTGAGTGTGTGCTCAGTTCCTTTTGTCGTGTCTGACTCTTTGAGACCCCATGGACCCCACCAGGCTCCTCTGTCCATGGGATTCTCCAGGCCAGAATACTGGAATGGGTTGCCATGCCCTCCTCCAGGGGATCTTCCCAACCTGGGGATCAAACCCACATCTCCTGCGTCTCCTGCATTGCAGGCAGATTCTTTACTGCTGAGCCACTGTGGAAAGCTCCGATCATTCCCTAGTAAGTCACATTTATTAAATTTATTGAAGAAGAAAATGGGTACATCTGTCTGACAAAGCAGAAGTGGAACCATAGATATCATTCTCTTGACTTAATACTGTTCAGGCCCCAGGGAAATATTTCTCTCCATTTCTTGTTCTTTGTATGAAAAAGAAAGGTGAGTACATCCTATTGCTATGAATGTTGTAAAGGTTTATGGGTTTTGCCTCTGCTGGCAGCAGAGACAGACACAGTTCATGCATTTAGAAGGCATATTTGTCAAGGCTGGAAAATACAGCAGACTTTATGTAGGTGTTTGATTGCTTGACTTGTAAGTTAAACGTTTAGCCTCTATTTGTACTTTGCCTCAGTTCCCACCTTCATATATCTGACTCCTCCTCTCTTGCCAATTTCTTCTCTCAGACCTGCCTCTCTCTAAATGCTTTATCTACAACACCTTTATCTCTCATTCAGTTTTCACTGGTTGTTCCTTCCTTGAAATCACTCTTGTCTTGTGGGTGAAAATTTTTCATCTTCAAGAATCTATTTGAGTTAACACTTCTTTGAAATTTTCTCAAGAACCCCCGCTTCAACATGGATTGATCTAAAATAATAGTTAAAATATGAAATGCTAACATTAATGCTAATACTAAGTCCTAAAATAGTAAGTGCTTATATATATATATATATATTAATATATTAGGCTATTATATATAGGCATATATATGTGCTCAGTGCTTAGTTCTTTCAGTCATGTCCAACTCTTTGTCATCCCATGAACTGCAGCCCTCCAGGCTCCTCTGTCCATAGGATTCTCCAGGAAAGAATACTAGAGTGTGTTGCCATGCCCTCTTCTGGGGGATCTTCCCAACCCAGGGATCGAACCTGCATCTCTTAAGTCTCTTGCATTGGAGACATATGCATACATAGGCATGGGGCCTGGCACAAAGCAAGAACTCAACATGTTTCTTTTTTTAAAATTAGTTCTTATTGTTAAGTTTAATTATCCTCTCCTTACCCTCATCTCACCCTCTCCCCACCATACTAGATTAGTTAACACTATGTTTCCAAAGCATTCTGTACTCCCATATTGGATTTTTAACACTCATATACTCAACTAGTATTTGTCTTTCTGTGTATGTCTCATTCATTCTTTTAAACCAAGAATCCAGTATTAAGCTGAATTAACAAATTAGTTCCCAGAGGGAGAATAGGAGATGGTATTTGTAGATATGTGAGGGTCTGGAAATACAGAAGTAGAAATGGAAACAATGGATAACATTACAGGATTTTAAAATAAAATTAAAAAGCTATGAGGAATGCACAATAAATATTTATAAAAATAAAAGAAGGGGCATTTGAAGCATTTTCTTTGATACTCCAATAAAGTATCTGTTTATCTGGAAATGGTAGGGAATTGTTAAATGAGTAAGTTTACTCCCTTATCCTTTTACTCCGGTTCCATTAGAGATACTCAGCTGCCTTACATCAACTGCCAAAACATCTTCTTCAAAGTCAGTGTGCCTTGTTTATATCTTCTTCAAGGGAAAAAAAAAAACTCTCACTTAAGCATGAGACAATTCCTTTTATTGTCTATAACTGGCATATAATAGGTGTTTAACAAATAGTGTAAAGTATTGCCCTTCTGAACAATAATATAACTGTAAAAATATGCATACATATGATCACTTCTGGAAAAAGAACTTTGCCATAAAAACTTTAACGGAGGTTCAGGATACTATTCTTAACCCTGGCCAGCTCTCATATGGAATTAGTAATGCAGCAGCTTCAGTTTACCTCATATCTTAAGAGCACACCACCTCTTGATAGCATAGAAATATGAAGTATTTCTATGACAGCATACAGATAAACAAGGCTTCCCAGGTGACTCAGTGGTAAAAAATCTGCCTGCCAATACAGGAGACTCAGGAGACACAGGTTCAGTCCTTGTTGAGAAGATCTCCTGGAGTAGGAAATGGCAACTTTCTCCAGTATTCTTGCTTGGAAATTTCCATGGAGAGGAACCTGGTGGACTGCAGTCCATGGGGTCAAAGAGAGTCGGACGCGCCTGAGCACACACGAGTAAATAAACAAGATAGCCGGTCATCAATACAATCTAGTTTCTATGGATTGATATTATTACTGATTATATTCTTAGCTGAGTCGTAGGAAGCCTCTCATATTGTTTTTGACAACAGAATTTCTCTTTTTAGAAAATACTTTTTAGGGCCTCCAGAAAAATGTTGAAATACGTCACGTGAGAAGACAATTATAATGACTGAATTTCAGTGAAATCTGTCTTGTCTCTTTTTATACTTTATCCACTCAATTTATAAAATATAAGAAGTTTATCCAATTTCTGGACTTTCCCCCTTCCATTAAACTTAATAGTTATAATCGACCAATTATGTTAAAAATCAAGAAATGAGTAATCCACCCATTAAAAAGACATTTTCTCACTCTAGGGCTGGCAAAAATTAGCAGTAAAAATACAGGAGAAAAATAAGCACGTTAAGTAGAGATTACTTGAAGTCAAGTCTTCTAAAGTTCTATCTACATGAGGTGACAGGTCGGTGAGTAATAGGACAAAACACTGAAGGACAGGTAAAAATGATTACAAGAGACTCAATAGCTTTTTAAAAAGCCTTTTCTTTAGCAACTCATTATCCTGAAGAAAATTATAAACTGTATTAGAAAACACTTCTATCTGAGTTGAAAATTGCTTCAAAAACTCTCTATGGAGCACTAGATGAGGTAAGCAAATTTAATGGTTTCAACCCTACAATTACATTTCCACTCTCTGTGCATCCACATTTCCCTAAGACATCCCAGTGAAATTACACAGAAACATCGCTGTGTAGCTAATACTCATCACATAACTCATGTAAGTGACACAACTGGTCTAAAAAAGGTTGATACATTAAACAGCAGAGGAATTAATTTTTAAGTCATGTTAAAGGATGTGGTGGAAAAAAAACATCTGGAAAAGAACAGGTTGATTGAAATAGGCCTGCATGGTTTCAGAAATGGAAGATCATATTAAACTAATCTCCAAAAGAACTCTGAGAGTATTACTGCCAACATAGACAAAGGCAGTTCAAGGATGTAATACATTTGGATTTTCAAGGATCATATGAAAATGCTGGAGCTTAAAGGGTCAGTCTAGCAATGAGTTATCCTTTTATCCTTCCCATTGTTTTCAAAGATGAAGCTCTGGCTTGTTTTAGAGATACATAGGGATGGGCAAGAACATTTACATTCATTGTGCCTACTACATGCTGGGCTATGATTGATATTAGAGTGATATATCTTCATCTAAGATGTCTGGTCTGGAAGCCAGGCAACTATTTTGACAACACAATAGAGACAAACACTAATCCAGGCAGATTTTACATGATCTGCTTGAGATGTTTAAGGGAAATTTGAATTTTAAAATTAAAGCTGAGGATAGTCCTCATTCCCATCTAATGATGATGAAATATACAGGAAGGCATATGGTGTTCTGCAGAAGCACTTTGTAGAAATAGAAAAGAAATGATATAACCAGAATCCTAAAGCAAAATGTCATTTTGTACATTTTTTAGTTATTTGTAAAGCAACTTCAACTCTTTTAAAATAAGCTTAACTCTTGTGGAACAGATAAGTAATTTAATTAGATTGGTGACGGCAGTTACCACTTGAATCTAGCTGCATGATTTATGTTTAATCATAGAATCATAAGCCAGAAAGAATCATAGACTATAGTTCCAAGATTCTTGAAGTGTGTTTTATAATACAAAATAAAAGTTTTTATGGTCAAATAGTTTAGAAATTAATGGGCTAAATGAAGTGAAACTGGGTTTTCTTCTTAAGGAAATTTCACTGAATTTACTCTCCCAATGTGTATTTTTTTTTCCCCACAAATAGACAGCACATAGAAAGTCTAACATAATGTTAACTGGAAGTGGCAAAAGTTGGCAGTGTTCCTTGTTCTGGGGGAAAGGATTTTAGTTTTTCACCACTGGGTGTGTTCCTGGCCATGGGTTTTTCATATATCGCCTTTGTCATGGTAGGTTTCTTCTATTTCTGGTTCACTAAGTGTTTTTGTTGTGAAAAGGTGTGGAATTTTGTCAAATTTTTTGTTGCATCAGTTGAGATGATTTGGGTCTTTTTTCCTCCATTCTGTTAAGGTGACATATCACACTGATTTTTGTTCGTTGACCCATTCTAAAATTCCAAGAGTGGATTCCACTTGGTCATGGTGTATAACCCTTTTAATGTACTGCTTTGGGTTGCTCAGATTTTGTTCAGGATTTTCATGTTAATATTTGTAAAGGATATTTGTGATGTTCTTGTGGTGTCTTTGCCTGGCTTTGGTATCAGTGTATAAGTTTTCAAAATACATTCTGGATTCAAAAAAAGAGAGAGACAGCACGGCTTATAGTATTTACCAAAGTACTCTGACTATGCACACACTTAATGCGAACATGTAAGAGTATGAACACTTCATGGGAATATGCACTGGAAAACTCTTTGGAAGATATTGCTTTTGCCCAACTCCCTTATTTTGCAGAGACAGAATTACGATTCAGTGGGTGAAATGATTTACACAGTCAAAAATCAGTTATAGTGAGCCAAGATTAAGAATCTTGCTTTTAGATTTTCAATTAGCACTCATTCTTTTAAACTATGGTCTTCAATTTGCATACACATAACTCTCAGAGAACTTAGGGATTTTCCTGACATATGTTGGCATAGATAGTTTTAAGGGAATATAGTGTCATATCTGTTTCTTAAAATTGATTTGTATTAAGAACAAGCCTGTGAGTTGAGTTGATCATCCGGGCAGATTGCTTTCATCTTTCCTATAACGTCTTCCAAGATATCCTTTCTTTTTTATTTGATACACTGGGAAAAATGATTTACTTTTATAGAAAAGCCATATGCTTTTAAGAAATTTACCTGGCTGTCATTGGCTATCCACAGAATTATAAAGAGTACTATTAAATGAAAAAGCTTGTTATTTCAGCTTACATAATATTGGTCTCATCAATGTAATAGTTATTAACACCCACAGAACATAAACATACTTACATTTGGATGGCATTCGCCACTAATGTGCCATGGATTATTAATGATCAAGGAAGCGACCTGTATAAGTCATTATATTGCAAACTCAATACCCATTGGATTTCATGTATATATCTACTACCTTTATTCCTATTATCTTCGATGAGTCTGTGCCTGTCTGAGACTAGTCCTTCATCCGTGTGCTAAAGTCCCTCCTCTCCCACCTGCTAGAGGTATCACCTAAGCCTTTCTTTCTCTATCTCTTGAATCTCTGTGTTGTACTATTCTCTTTCATATTAAAGACAATCCCCTCCAACTTTTATAATTTAAAAAATTAAAAAAAACCCACAATGCCCTTTTGATTCCACTGGTTCCTCCAGCTCTTTCTCCTTTTTCTATTGCCCTTTATAGTAATAAATTTCCATAGTTATCTATACTCATTGTCTCTGTTTTCTCTCTTCCAATCCTCTACAAAACTAATTGCCTTGTGTCTTTGATCCCTATCGCTTCAAAGCCACTTTTGTCAAGGTCATCCCAGTCTCCTCCATTAATAAATTATCTAATGGTTAATTCTCAGCCCTTGTCTTACTTCAGGGCATTGGATATGGTTGATCACTTCCTTCTCTTTGAAATACTTTCTTCACTGAGCTTCCAGTACACCACATTTTCCTGTTTTTTTTTTGTATGCCCCTTGCCACTCCTCAGGGTCCTTTTCTGGGCCCTTGAGAGTCCCAATCTTTGGACATAGGGCTTACTTGTTTCTCTTCTTATCTGTAGTCACTTCTCATATGACTTCCTTTAGCTTCTTGGCTTTAAATGCAATCTCCATGCTTATGACTTCCAGCCTTCTACACTGCCATCTCCGTGTTTTTTTCCTTGGTCTCCAGATGTGTATACTGCGATACCTACTTGATATCTGTACTTAGGTGGCTAAAAGACATCTCAGCATTTCCAAACACCCCATTTCCGTGCTTCCTTTCCAATTGTTTTTCTTGCATTTAATCTGTTTCCACTAACGATAGCTCAGTCTTTCCAGTTTCTTATCCTTGATGCTTCTCTCTCCTCATATCTCATATGCCCAATGCCATCGAGAAATCTTTTAAGCTCAAAATGCAAAATGTTTCTAAAATAAGATCATTTCTTATCAACTCCACTGCTGTCCTTCTGGTTCCAGAAACTATCATGTCTTGCTCAGACTTTTATCTTTCTGCACAACCCCCATCTTGCTTTCCCGTCTTTATCCAAACTGTCACAGCAGCCAGAGATGTCCTGTTAAAATATCTGCTTGAATATTCCATGGCTATTTTTCTTAGAGAAAATCCCGAAGAGTTCACAGTAGCCTACAAGACCCTCGAGGTGTCAACTTCCTGCCGTCTGCTGGGGGTTTTGTGGCAGAGGTCACTGAACTGTTCCAACTGATGGATCAGGGATAAGGACGCAAATGCACACCTAGGCTGTTTACCTGACAGGTGTGCTTCTTCTGAAGGAGGCCTGGCTGGTCCACTATTTCAGGAACCTGAATCGCCTTTACGAGCAATGCAACAGTAGGGAAAACATATGCCGACTTCAGAGAAGAAAGCTGTAATCGATACTGCTGACTTGTCAGAGCTGTTGCCAGGCTATCAAATCAATCACTTAATCATTTCATTCATGTATTCTTTTCCAAATGTATTGATGATCAGAAACGTGTAAGGCATATAATTTAATGGTGGAGAAGACAGAGTTTTCCCAGGCATGGTAGGGCTTTCAAGCTTTTAGTTATGAGGGACAGAAAATTGTTATCCAATTGTGAATTATTGATAATGTGGTAATTGTTCTATGCACATTCTGGGTACTGAAATCATGAGTAGTAGGGAGTGGAGGGCAAAGCTTGCCTGAAGAAATGACAGATAAACTGAGGTCTGAAGGGTGAGTGGTCATCAGGAGACCTGGGTCGGAAGCAGGGGAGAACTGCTATTGAATACAAAGTATTAGTCTATTTCTTGGGATAGTTCTCAGATGCTTGAACAATCTTCTTTCTCTTTTTCCCTAATGTGTTTTTACAGAAAGCCTTTAATAACAGCATTACCCCAAATGCTTCACTTTGTTTTTGGTTTCTTTTGCAATTTGGAAAAGCCAGTTCATATCCGAGGAAGAAGTTTGAAACCAGTGGTTTCAGACAAGACAAAATGAGGAGAAGCTATAAGGAACATGGAAAGGAGGGATAGAGTTTGAGCTGAGGGAAGATAATTGTTTAAAAAGGAGTTGCAGTGGAAGGGAGGTAGAGATGAAGTGAAGAACGTGAGGAGTCTAGAGCCTGTGAAGGCAACTTGAAGACAGGTGCAGTAAGTCCAGTGAAAAATGGTGGTGTCCTTGACTAGGACATTTAAGAAGTCACTAAAGGGAAGCAGCCAGTTTGTAGAGGTGTTGTTACTACAGGGTTGTGGGACTGACTGGAGGGGTGATGGGGGAGAGGACGGACCTACAGATGGCTCTTAGAATTTAGACTGCTGTGCTCATTAGTGGGTTTCTGCTTTGTGTTTCATGAGTTTTTAACCTCATAACCATAATCTCTTGACTATATTCCAAGTATCCAGTCTCTTTTATTATCTGATTACTTTTAATATCTAATAATTCTAGACTTTCAATGACATAAGTATCTTCAAATACTTAGTATGAAAAACAGTAGGAAATCAAATTACATAGAAATTTTTAAAAAATTGCCATTTCTTTAGTGAGGAATGGAATACTATCTAAGTGGAAGCATGTTGCTGACCATTCCGTTTGAATTCCTTTTGTCCTGTGATTCTTAGAATATGATGTTTCGGAGTCACTGGGCTAAGACAGATCTGATGGTGAGATACAGTTTTATGCTGAGGGGTGGAGGGTGGGCGTGCCAAAGACTTGGAAAAAATATTACCTACCCTGAGAACATTCAATCAAGATGACAATTTGGAACTCAAACAGAAATTGCCAAGAATATTGACAAAATAGCATGATAATCTCACATGGAATTTGTCTGCGTTAGTTAATCATGTTGTCCTGATACACTATAGTCCATGGGATAGCAAAGAGTCAGACACAACTGAGCGACTTTCACTTCACACTTCACTTCAGATACACTCATCAAATACAAAATCGATACTTAACTGAGATATTTTTTTCTGAAAGTGAAAGTCGCTCAGTCGTGTCCGGCTCTTTGCAACCCCATGAATGACTATATAGTCCATGGAATTCTCCAGGCCAGAATACTGGAGTGGGTAGCCTTTCCCTTCTCCAGAGGATCTACCCAACCCAGGAATTGAACCCAGGTCTCCTGCATTACAGGTGGATTCTTTACGAGCTAAGCCACAAAAAGAAAGTGAAATACTTAGAAAAAGAAATCTGCATATAAATATTTTAAAGGTTGGCAGAAACTGTATTCATAGTTTTAAACTCCTATCCCAAACGATTCCCACTTCAGAGTTGGTTTTGATCTCTAACATACTTCTAAGCAATACAAGTATTAGGTGAAGAATGGAGAATTATCTAAAAAAAATAATCGTTTTTTGAAAAATTATGAGAATCCAATAGCTTTTTAAAGTATACTTTAAAAAATACCTTACTATGTGATATAGAGAGGTGATTCAGCAATTATTAGGAATAGTAAAGGTCTGACACAAATGCATTAATGCTATTATTAGTATTATAATACATGAATTATTCTGTTATTAGATATGTTCCAACATTAAATACCAATCTAAAGCTAATTACAATTATAGCTTTAGGTTACTTACAGCATGTTCATTAATCAAAAATCAGGATATTTGATAGAAAACATTTTTTAATATAAAAATATGAAGTGAAACCAGGAAAACAAATTCTGTGTAGGGATATGAATCTATATGCAAAGAATTTAACACGTTCGGTGCATGCATTTTAGCAGGGAAGAGGACAGAACTTAACCTCTGCTGGTTAGAACAGGAGCTGGCTTTGTGAAGTTTATTTTTCTGGCACTTGTATTCTATTTACCTGAACATTTTGATCATCTTGCTAAAGTTGGGAGATTAGAGAATCAGAAAAAATATGAAGGTGGTAGCAATGTTGAACTAGCAGAGCCCAAGGAGCTCACATGTTTTAATCGTTTTTTTGTTTTTCTTTTTAATTCCAGCAAGCAACTTGTAGTTATTTGCTGTTCAAATTTGCTTTTAAGATCAGGAGAGTGCTTTGGACCATTTTATTGGGTAGGTAGGATAAAAATGGGAAATAATCAGAAAAGTAAAACACTTCTTAAAAATTAGAGAATTCACCATGAAGAGCCAGTATTAGAAAGATCTCCGTCTTCAGCTTCATTATGAAATCTACTCCAAAACTGTAATGATGGTGGTGACCACAGTGTCATGTATTGAGTAACAAGTTCTCCATATTATCTCATTTAATACTTAATACCACCCCCAAAAGATGGCTGCTGTCCCTGTCATATTATAAGAGACAAGGATGAAGGAATTGATGCAACTCCTTCATAACTTTTTTCTTTTAAAAATTCATGTGCTCTGACAAACCTTTCAATGTTTATTGTGTATATCTAGGTTAACTGAAGTTCATATTTTATAGAACCCTGTGGAAATGACTGGGGCTTCCCCGGTGACTCAGATGGTAAAAAATCTGCCTGCAATATGGGAGACCCAGGTTCGATCCCTGGGTGGGGAAGATCGCCTGGTGAAGAGAATGGATACCCAAACTTCAGTATTCTTGCCTGGAAAATTCCATGGACAAAGAAGCCTGGTGGGCTACAGTCCATGGGGTCACAAAAGAGTCGGACACAATTGAGTAGCCAACTTTCACTTTCATGGCAATCACTATTGTTTTATAGGTCACTTTACCAAAGCTTGCATTGGGACATATCTATATAATAACAGCTAAGTAAGGAAGATGACTAATCAGATCACACAGTAGGAGAATAGCATGTTAAAATATAACAAGTGGACCACTTTCAATACTTTCCAACTACATTTAGGATTAGGCAGTCCAAATAATTTTGATCTCTTTGATGCCTTTCTCTTCATTCTAGATGAATTAAATTCTTGTTCTCATTTTTATAGTGTTAGTTGTTATCACTATATTTAACATAGAGGAAGGCCTTGCAGAAGAGTTTTCACCCCTAAGCCTTTATCTCCAAGTGATTTCCAAATTATAAATTTGTGACTTTGAGGAGACGCTATAATAAAAGAGGGGAAAACCAAACAAACAAAACCGACTTCACAAACAGCAGAGCAGCTTAATGAGAGAGAGTAAAGGGTCTCACAAGTTTGATGCATAAAATTTAGCCACAGAAAAGACAAGAAACAGCTTCTACTAGCCAGAACAAAGGCTGACATTGTGCGATTGCAGTGGCATAATATGTGGGCTTCAAATAAGAGTTCTGGTCAGCGGGACATAAAGGAAGTGCTTCATTAGCTATCATAGTGCATACCTCCCAGGCCCGTACCATGGGGCAGCATGCAGCAAGGGCAAGGGTGCAAAGAATGAGCTATTCACTCAGGTTTCATAATCTCGCTCTGTTTCAGCCTCCTGGGTTGACAGCTTTCAAGTTAAGCATGGAAGGCTCTAAAGAAACAGTCCTACATTCTTCAGTGATAGAGTTTGTTTTTGGAAAATGCCTATCTAAAATAAAGAGATAAAACAAGTTAAGACTGTGAGTTCAATTTATTGCATTAGATGTCTTTCCAGAGCCCAGTGATATTTTTATGATGACTGTGAAGACTTCAGTAGAATACTTCTACAGAACGATTGGTCTCAGATGAAATTATTTGCAATTCCTGTGTCATTCAACCCTATGCAATCATATGAATATTCATTGTACAGTGAAAGCTGACTTTGTAAGTAGGAAAATTACAGTGATATTGAGCAGAAGAAAAATAATTCTGTGCAGTAGTTTTTCAGGAAACCACTGTGAATTTTGATCTTTTACCCAGTCATTTAGAGACACAGACCTCTCTCCCTCAAGGAAAACAAAACTATTTAACTCAAATTCAAATCAATGGCAACATCACTGAATTCATTTCATATATCTTTGAAGAGAAATACATTATATTTGGGTTTAAATTTATAATAATTTGCTCAATGCCAAGGTCAATCTTAAATCATGTTGCCGGAAGGCTCAGGGACCTAGCTGCATGAAATTGCATAAAGATGCTGAGAACAGCTCCAAATTTAAACTACAATGAAGGGGAACTAAATAAGGGTAGAAAACCTATATATTATGTTGTTATTACAGAATTTTCAGAATAAAATGGTGAAATATACCATACAATTCAAGTTCACACTTAACTCTGTTCCTTGTGAATAATATCATCATCGCTGCCCTTAAAATATTGAAGATATTTGTTTCTAAAATAATTGAGTAATTTACGTTCTATACTTCTCTGACATGACTGAAGCAACTTAGGAGGAGGAGGAGGATAGTGAAGCTGTGGGAAGTCATTGTTTAATGCCTGCAAACATTAAAAATACTGAAATACACCAATCAAAATATCTTTAAAAAACTACATAATATTAAAATTTAAAATTACTTGTTTTTCAATAAGAACAATAATTTCTAACCTAAAATACTAGATATAAGCAATCTACAGTCTAGCCAGTCAAGTTCGAGATAGTGTCAGAAAGTATGACTAGCACTCATAAAGACGCCCATGGGTTGCCATCTAAAACAAATATGCTTCTTAATTCACAGAGAAATAAGTGATACTCACTGCAATTGATATTTTTCCCACTTTTCCCAGTAAACTGGGTGGGAGTTTCTCCCTTCTGTAATCCCTTCCACCCAATAAATTTGGTAGGAGGTTTTTCTTTCTGTAATCTTTTTTTTTTTTCAACCCTGCTGACTGTTACAGGGCTTGTCCCATTACAATGACAAGAATTACAGGACTTAGGGCTGTGCAGCTTGCAATTAAGAAGCAGCATCTTGGAATTAACAGAGAACACTGCCATGATGACCTGCATAAAGAATAATACAAAGCGGGAGGGGAGGGGAGTTTTCTGTTAAAATCTCATCCTGTTCTGTTAATGTTCCAGCTACTGGGGAACCCAAAAGTCTTTCCCCCTCTGTTGTCTCCCTGTATGAATTTTTCTTGGGCTTCCCAGGAGGTCCAGTGGTAAAGAATCTGCCTGCCAATGCAGGAGACTTGGGTTTGGTTCCTGGGTAGAGAAGATCTCCTGAAGAAGAAAATGGCAACCCACTTCAGTATGCTTGCCTGGAGAATTCCATGGACAGGGGAGCCTGGCAGGCTACAGTTCAGGGGGTCATGAAAGAGTTGGACATGACTTAATGATTAAGCACACTGTAATGTAGCTTTAGGCTCACCTATAAAGCAGTTTGTCTTAAGTCCTTGTACTTAATTCTATTTTATTTTTCTCACTTAGCAAATCACAGTCAGACCTTAATCTGGTTTTCATATAAAACACATATTTTATAGATTGAATTATCTTCCCCACCCCCCAATTCTTATGTTGAAGTTCTAACCGACAGTGACTCAGGGTGTCTTTATTTGGAGATAGGGTCTTTACAGAGATAAGTTAAAATGAGGACATTAGGGTCCGATGTGTGCTCAGTTGCTCAGTCATGTCCGACTCTTTGCCACCCTATGGACTATAGTCCGCTAGGCTCCTCTGTTCATGAGATACTCCAGGCAAGAATACTAGAGTGAGTTGCCACTTCCTACTCCAGGGGATCTTTCCCACCATGGATCAAACCCATGTCTCTTGCATCTCCTGCATTTCAAGTGGATTCTTTATCCACTGAGCCACCTGGGAATCCTGTATTTCTGGTTAGGAAGACCAATTTAAAAAAAATCCTCAGTGTTTATAAGTTCAGTGCATTTCAATAAAATACCATATGTTTTTTACTTTTATCCTAGATCAAGACAAGTTGGTTACAAAGTTCATCTGGAATAATAAACAAGAACATCCAAGAAGTTGTTGAAATGGATGACAGGAGTCTGGCCCAATGAGAGATTAAAACATTATGCATGTATGCTCAGTCATGTCCAACTCTTTTGTGACCCCATGGACTACAGCCCATCAGGATCCTCTGTCTATGGGATTCTCCAGGAAAGAATACTGGAGTGGACGGTCATTTTCTTCTCCAGGGAATCTCCCTGACCCAGGGATCGAACCCATGTCTCCTGTGGTTCCTGCATTGGCAGGTGGATTCGTTACCACTGAGCCACCTGGGAAGCCCTAAAACATTATAAAGCCCTTTAAAACTCTATGATATTGATATGTAAATAGAAAAACAGACTAATGTACTAGACTTGAAAGTCAAGGAAAAAAAAAAGACTAAGTGCATATGGGAATTTATGACAAAAGACAGCACCTAAAGGATATAAAATATTGTTGGGCTCACTGGCTAGCCATATGGAAGAAAATAAAATTAAACTCATTCTTCATACTGTACTAGAGAAGTAACCATAAAAAGATCAGAGTTTTAAAGCAAGGGAATAAAAAGAATCACAAGTACTACAAGGAAATATGAGTAAATGTCTTTATAACATGGGCATAGGAGATTTTTCTAAATGTGGCTAAGAATCCAAGAACAATAAGGAAAATGATTGATAAATTTGTTCTGTGAAATAAAAATGTTTTGCATGGAAAACAGCATAAGTAAGTAAAAAGACAAACTGGGGAAATCATTTACAGCTTATGTCACAGAAAAATGAATAATAATATTTTGATTTTTAAGTGGGTTTCAAGAATTGAGAAGAATAAAACAAAAATGTTATGGAAAATGGGTCAAATAAATGAATAAACAGTACACATAAGAAGAAATGTAGATGTCTCTTGTATACATGGAAGGTGTTTAATCTCACTTAAAATAAGAGGAATTCAATGTAAAATTACACTGCATACCATTTCTCTTCCCTTAGAATCACAAATTTAAATTTAAGTGCAACTCCTGTTGGCTAGGCTCTTGAGAATAGCCACTCTCACACGTTTACTGGCAAGAATGCAAAATGCACACTCCATATAGTGGGAAATTTGGAAATACTCGAAAAAACTATATGTACATTGATTCTTGGATCCAATAATCTGACTGCTAGAAGTCTTGCTTGAGTTACATCTCCAAAAATGCACAGAAAAATTGAATTTTTTATAATCATAGAAAGTCCATCAACATGTGGAATAACTATGGGAAAAATATTCCCACAATGGAATACCATGCAGCCATAGAGAGAAATGACGAAGGTATCTATAGTTTTATGTAAAGTAATATCCAGAATATATTTTTAAGAGAAAAAAAAAACCCAAAAAAGATGTGAACCAATGTGTAGAATATACTGAATATATTTTTTTCATAAGAATGGGGATTCAAGTATATATTGATTTTAAAAAATAAACTTGGAAGGATACATCAAAAACGTTAAAATAACGATATAGGAAACATTACAGTAAATAGAAAAAAGTTCTGCCTGCTCTATTTTTTCTTTTCAGTTTTTTAAACTGTTTTACATGGTAAGTGATGTGGAGTATGAGACATTGGAGCCAGATTAGCCAAATGCAGTGAATGGACCTTGTTTGGATTTTGATTCCAAACTGCAATTCCCAAAACAGATTTTTGAAACAACCAGAAAAATGTAAATACAGAAAAATTATTAGGTGATATTAAGGAATTATTATAATGTTGTGTTTTAGATGTGACAATCAGAATAATGTGGTTATGTTTTTAAAAAGGTCTTACCTACTAGAGATATAAACTCAGGTATTACAGACAAAATAATATTATATTTTGGATTTTTAAATACTGCAGAAGGGAGGGAGTTAGATATCTCAAAAGCCTTAACATTATACATACATTTGACCTCTCAATTACAATTTCTAGAATTTATCCTAAATATATAGTTATGAATGTGTATAAAGATTTAGCTAGAGAAATACTTATTCCAGAAGTTTTTAGTGGCAAAAACCTGGAAATGCCTTGTGTTTAAATAATTGTATTAGTTAAATAAATCAAATAATGCAATATCACCTTTAAAATTATGTTGAAAAAGAATTTATATAAATTGAATGGAAAAGTGTTCATATTATTGCTAAGGAAGAATTCATAAAACCATAATCCAATATAATTTAGATTTTATTAAGAAAAAATTCTTCAAGGAAAAATATTAAGGTATTATGCAAGTGTTTTTAGTGACTATTTTAGGGAAATCAGAATTCAGGCAACATTTACTTAAATTCATTGTTTAGTCACAAAGTTGTGTCCAACTCTGCAACCCTAAGGACTGTAGTCTGCCAGGCTCCTTTGTCCATGGGATTTCTCAGGCAGCAGTACTGGAGTGGGTTGCCATTTCCTCCACCTGGGGATCTTCCCAACCCAGGGCTCGAACCCGCATCTCCTGTGTCTCTTTCATTGGCAGGCAAATTCTTTACCACTGAGCCACTGGGGATATTAGTAGTTTATCTTTATCTTTTAAACTACTGACAATCAACATATGTTATCTTTGCAAAATAGAATAGCTATTAAAGTAAAAGAGAGTTCTTCATCAAGCAATTCATCAATTTCAGAAAAATAGTAACACTGAAGACATAGAAAAAATAATGTAAAGATTGAGATATTTGTCTGGTAAAACATTTTTCAAATATGAAGAACAGCCACTGCACTGTAAATTGAAATCATTTTTTATCACGAATGATGTAAGATTCCTGTCTCCTCAAAAATGGTTTCTCACAATGAGATTTCTGATACCTTCAACCTAACCCCTTAGGAGAGGAAGTAATTTTTCATTTTGCTTGATCACAGAACCAGGCACAGTGTTATGAAGTTTATGTAGAGGGTAGACTGTTTGTAAAGAATCTGTCCACTTAATTTCTCTTATTCATAAACTAGATTCCCTCTTGGTACCCTGGGTCCACCCCAGTGGCTCCTGGAAAGGGTACAGAATGCCATCCTGGAGAGGAGGCCACTGTGATTCCTTGGAGGAGAAGTGCTTGCCTGACAGGAAGAGGCTGAAAGCTTGCCCTTCTGCCTCCGAGGAAAGAGAAATGAGAGAGAGAAAGAATCTGACAGGAAGACTAATATGTTTTGACCTCCTGTCTCTGGGGTTAAGTCCCGTAGCTGCAAAGCATATTTGATTGTTCAGGAAAAGCTGGAAGGAGAGCTTTTGTTCTCCTTAAGGACTTCGAGGGAAGAGACGGTGACAGCAGGCCAATAAAAATAGTGCTGCGACATAAGTCGGCCCGGAGCGCCTGATTGGTCTCTTCCCCTCTTAGGACTTTCCACCTCCACCTCAGGCAACTTTCAGTCACGCTGCTGTTTCTAAAGGACCCAGTGTTACGATTAGCCCCTAAGAGATGGTACGATGCCTGAGATTCCTGGAGGAGGACTTGCCACCGGAAGTTGTCTGAGTGATGAGGAGGTTGCAAAGCTTTAGGCTATGCTGTGTCTCCCGGAAAACATTCTCCCTTTTCTCCACCACTTGTCAGAAGCTTTTGAAAGAAATGAAGTTACCTGTGGGTGTCAAGATGCAGGCAAGAGAGCCCAGAGAGGGTTTGGCAAGGTCCAGTAGCCTAGGATTTTGTCAGGGTACTGGAAGGGACCAGAATAACTGTGCCTTGGTGGGAAACAGCGCACATCCAAGTATCACCTGCAGTTTGTGGTGGAGACCAACAAAGAGACTGGCACAAAGTTAGGGCCCCTACACCAGATGTCCCAAAGATAATAAGGATTTTCCCTCTGCAAAGCACTGTCTTGGGAAGGAAGAGAGTGAAAGAAGGAAGGAGTGTGAAAGAAGAAACAGCTCTGTTAGAAGTGGTATTAACATTGACTGAAGATTTGCCAAAATGAGACTGAGACTATCAGGACATCTTTAATTATCAGGTTAATAGTTTTTCATAGCTATCAAAGTGAGTGAGAACATGTAAAGAAGATGACATTAAAACAAAGTTAAAATGTAGCATGTTCTTGGCATATTTGAATACTGATAGCCAATTTTTTTTGTTGTTTTTAGTTTTAGTTAATTTCAGTTTTTGCAAAAAATGATTCTGAACTTCACAGATAGTTGATAAATAAAGAAGCAATTATATAACGGTTACTGAAACACTGAAATGTTTCTATGAATTTTCTGGGACAGCTACAAATGTTTCCTGTTAATTCCTCGATGTTTCTTTTCCTGATAAAAACAACAACAAAAATTTTTAATGACATACTTTGTTTTTTTTTTCCCCCTGAAAAGCTTGATAAAATCTGCTTTCAGTAGAGTGAGTAGGAGTGACTTGTATCCATTGGGATAGTAAAAAGATTTTAGATAAGATGGGAAGTTGCAACTGTCTCTCCTTCCCTTTTCTTCTTTATATATTCCTGTTCTTAAAAAAAATTTTTTTTTTTACTTTTTATTTTTTGCTCTCACTTGAGATATCTAAGGAAAAAGATTAAAGGCAACACACTTGTTCACAATTCTGTTAAGAAGTCAGATTATATATATTTCTTGCCAGTACTGCTCATGGACTGTTCTGAGATTTTGTTTTCACATGTGTATCACTGACCATGCTCATATGCAAAGAAAGACAGAGTCCTGGGTTCAATCCCTGGGTGGGGAAGATCCCCTGGAGGACTGCATGGCAACCCACTCCAGTATTCTTGCCTGGAGAAACCCATGGACAGAGGAGCCTAGTGGGCTACAGTCCATGGGGGGGCAAAGAGTCAGACAGACTGAGCGACTAACACTTTCCCACTTTTCACATGAATGTGTAAATATTTCAGGGAATGAGGGAGACTTTTGAAACAAAAATTAAAAATGAAAATCTTGAGTCCTTGAACTGGAGATTACTTGGCTTTAACCACAAATTATATATTACCTCTTTTTAAAGATTAATATTATATGATAAAATATGATTTGGGTGGAATGAATGAAGCTGAGATCTCTTCATCTTCAATATGAACTGGCTCATATTTGAGAGATGCTTGTCGAACATTGCAGAGTTTTGCCTCACTGCCAAAGTGAGCACTTTTGTAATAACCTTAAATATATCTGGCCAGACTTGAATAACCGCCCCCATCCCCCTACTCCTCCGCCCTCCCTCCACCCCGCCCCGGAGAGAACTGGGAGAGGGAAATTATCTCATTTGGAATTATCTCATTTGAAAAAGACTGTAGTTCCTCGACCTTGTAGTACTTATGCATCAAGATTGAGGTGCGTACCTGTGTGAGGTAACATTTATTTCTGTTTGCATAGTCATTCAACACATTTACTCAGTAACGATTTATTGAGCACTTTCTATGTATCAGGTACCCGTGGAGACTGCAGCACAAGACACAGGATTTCTGCTTTCATGGGGTTTTTAATCTGGAGGCGGCGGTGTGGGAGGTATTATCAAATGTGTATAAAATACAGAGTTGCAAACCCGGAAAGAAAGGCTGTGCAGTAAACTGTTGGGGTCAGTGGTGGATATGAAGCTCTTCCAGAAAAAAAAAAAAAAAAAAAAGGTGTGTGTGTGGGGCGGGGGGGTGGACTTGAAAGAGGAGCAGTATTTAACGAAGAGGGAAGAGCAGCAGTTGAAGTGCCATTCAGAGGAGTACTGCCGGAACAAAGGCCTGAGAAACTGAGATCTGGGAAAACTGCAAAGTCGTCCAAAAATGCCGGAGCACAAAAAGCTGTGCAAGACGAGGCCGGAGCAAGCGGTAGAGTCGATGCCCTGCCACGCAGGAATCTCACAGGGTGGTTTCAGTATTTAGATTTTCAAAGATGTGCTCTGCGATTAGATGAGCTCTTAGCTATCTGATAGGCAGATACGTTTTTGCTTGTGTTTTTCTGGCCAGCAGGAGGAGGTATGTTTTTGTTTGTTTGGGGCTTTTCTTTTTTTTTTTTTGGATGCATTTAGCCCGCGTGTGCATTATCGGATTAGTCAGAGGCCATCTATTCCTGTTGGGAAAGAGGCGTGTTTACTTTTTTGACCCCTGGGGAAGGAGAGTTTGCAACCTTTTCTCGATCGTTATTGGATTTTGCACTAAAACAGCACCGAGGAGGCGGAGACTCTGGAGAGCCAGAAGAGAGGGAGGCTCCGAAAAACTACACGAACTGTGCGGGCGGAGTCGGCTCCGAGGACCGTGGGGGAAGGGAAGGAGCGCGGCGCCCCAGCGACCCTCTGCGCATGACCGCCTCTGGTTGCCAAGGCAGCGGGACGGAGTCGCCCGGAAGGGCTTCCCTTGAGGAACTGCCGGCACCTAAAACTCATCCCCGAGGGGCTCGGGACTGACCAGTTCCTGAGGCAATCTTGACCACGGCAAAGCAGATGAGGCTCAGAGCCTGATGCAGTGTGATGGCCATCCGCCTAGAAGCTGGAGGATTCAGAGAAACAGGGAGAATTGGCCCCAGCGGACACCGGGTCTATGGCAGACCTTTCTAAGGAGACCTTGGAGTCCTTGACTGATGAGGTAAAGAGTTCCGGTTCATTCAGTTCCTCTGGAGGACTGCAGCCCTGGTCTTATGCCTCTAGGAGCAAGTCTGAGAGTGGATCGCTGCCTTCCCGCTCGGAATATGGAGACAACCAATCTGAGCTTTCGGACTTCAAAGCTAATGTAAAGAAATTGAGCAGAAAATGGATCCACAACCTCAAGGGCAAGGAAACGAACTCTGAACAGTACCGACCGGACACTAACCATCAAACAGAAATCACTCAGGCATCCCCTGAAGAACTGAATGCCCTGCAGTCTTTCTGCACCGTTAAGGTAAACCTGATCCACCATAGAGCAAACTCCAAGGGGAAAAAGAGCAGCAGACATAAAAAGCTGCAGCTTGGACCCGAGGCAGAAGCTCCAGAGGTAGATGCCTTAAAGTGTACTGTCCCTGACGAGCTTTTGAATAGAATCTATTTTAAAAACATAAGGACAACACCCAAACAGGTGGGAACAGCTAAGCAACACATTTCTTCTCGGTGTCCCGACTGTATCAGAAAAAGGGCAGAACTGGCCCAATCTGCCTTCCTGAAACAGAAGAAGACTTTACTGGAGTCACTTCTACTCCAAGAGAAAATAGATGAACATCTTCATACGCAAGACTTCCTTACCCTTGTCAGAGAAGCACACCAGAGCCTTCCCAGGCTTTCAGATGACCCCAGAAGAATCTGGGAAAGACTGAATGAGAGAAAAGTAAAATTGGAGACTCTGGTTTTTGAAAGGTCAGATATAAAGCAGAAAATGTAGCAGAATGGAAGTAGTGCTTGTCATTCACCTTTTTGTCCGCTTATTCGCAAACCTCTTATTCTTAACCAAACAGGGGGTGGTGTTTATTAATGATAATGTGTCCTGTGGGTTAATGTTTCTGTTGTGTATTTGAATAATTATCATCTCTGTAATAGGGGTGGAGTGGGCACGCAGCCTATAGCACCCAATTCTTAGCGTGGCCACGGTTATTGGGAGACCTTGAGGACAGCAGTTATAAGGTCCCACTCTGCCTGTGGTCACCCCCCAGTGGCCATCGTGGCAGAACGTGGGGTGCGAAGCAGTCATGGGGCCATGCCTGGGGACAGGCTGAGGGCTGTCCTGAAGAGCCCCAGAAACCTGGCATGGCCTCCTAACTGGCCAGGCCCAGGCCTTAAAGGAGCAGCGAACCTCTCCCATCCTCACCTCCAGGACCTGTGGTCTCCATGCCTGGCAGTTCAAGGAGGCCTCAGCAACTGGAGTAAATGGGGAATCTGCCACTCAGGTAATAGCTTCAACCAGCTTCAGTCTCTCTGTTCAAGTTTCAGAAACTGGTCCAGCTTAGATCGATTGTCTATCCTGAGGAAGTGGCCAGAGGTCAGGAATAATTTGCACAGACATGGAGCATCTACTTCAGGTCCACCACTGTGGTTGGGTCTCTTTTCAAAGAAGGGCAATTGTTTGAGCTAGGAATTCACATGATTGGTATTTGCTACAGCACATACTCCTATCGATCCTAAACAAATGATTCTCTCTGATTTAAATAAGACTGAGAGTCAGTTGGGTTCTGGGTTCCCATCTGGGCAGGGACTGGGGACTTAGCCATGAGGGTGCCTGTCAGCTAAGGTCTGCCTCCTCAGCTAGGCCTGGGCCCTGGCGGGAGGACCCGAACTGGGTGCATGACAAGCGCTTCAGGCAATTATTGGCCTGTGCAAGGATCACCCTCCTATTAGCCAAGCTTGGACCTTAGAGGGTGAAAGTTGAGCTTTGGGATCTTGCCTTTTCTTGTCTGAACTGAGAATAACATTTATTTTGGTGAAGGTTTATGAGGAACACCTTGGGCCATGGACCAGACCTCAGGAACAAAGGATCTGCCACTAACAAATTTGTAACAACTAACACACCCTCCCTCACCTTTCCTATTAAGGGGATTTGTTGAAAGCTTTTGGGGCATTATGGGGTTCTTAAAGCATGGCCTCACAGTAAACCATTCTATGCTCCAAACTCTTAATGTTTTAATATCCTTTGGCCTAACTGTGTGTGGGCACATGGACCTGCATTCTATAACATTTCTACAGTCACTTTGGAAACAAGAGTTTACTATTCTTCTCTCACAGATTTAAGGACTAAAACTTTCCACCCAGTGATTTTTCATATTATAGAAGGCAACATTTTAGTTGAAAGAGTTACAAAGTTTTTATAACAATCTAAGAGAGAGATACTGGCATTTTGGATTAGGATTTTGACTGTACAGGTAGAAAGAAAAACAGAAATCTAACAAGGATTTAGAAGGCATTCTTTGGTGAAGAAATGAATATAGGGGTTTAATAAAAGGTAAATGTTAAGAATTGACTAAGTTTCTGACTTGTACATTTGTATGATATGATAATTTCATTGAGATAGGAACAATGAAAGAGGATGGTATTTGATTAAGAAGGCAATTATGTGGACATGATTAGTTTGAGAAATATTTGGGACATTCACGTTGAGAGGTTGACAAACATTTGGTTATGTGTGCTTGTGATTTGAAGACAAGGTCTAACCTAGAGATTTGAAGTAAAGGGTTGAGGGGGAGGGGATCACTGGAAGATACTGTAGTTAGAAATTGAAGTTATAGATGTGGTGAGCTCTTCTTGAAGAAAATAGAATGAGAAGAGAAGAAAGGCTATGACCAGTTCTTGAGAAATTCACCAATTAGTGGCTGGGTAGAGGAGAATAGGAGAAGGCAATGGCACCCCACTCCAGTACTCTTGTCTGGAAAATCCCATGGATGGAGGAGCCTGGTAGGCTGTAGTCCATGGGGTCGCTAAGACTCGGACACGACTGAGCGACTTCACTTTCACTTTTCACTTTCATGCATTGGAGGAGGAAATGGCAACCCACTCCAGTGTTCTTGCCTGGAGAATCCCAGGGACGGCGGGGCCTGGTGGGCTGCTGTCTTGGGGTCGCACAGAGTTGGACATGACTGAAGCGACTTAGCAGCAGCTGCAGCAGCAGAGGAGAATAAGGTTTCCCTGATGGCTCAGTGGTAAAGAACCCATTTGTCAATGCAGGAGATGCAGGTTTGATTCTTAGGTCGAGAAGATCCCCTGGAGAAGGAAATGCCAGTCCACTCCAGTGTTCTTGCCTGGGAAATCCCATGGACGCAGGAACCTGGCAGGGAATAGTCCGTGGGGTTCCAAAAGAGTTGGACACAACTTAGCAACTGAACAACAGCAACAACAGAGGAGAATAAGCCAGCAAAGGAGACTGAGGAGGAGTCATCCTGGAAGAATAAAGGAAAACAGGAAAGTGTAGTATCAGAGAGCAGAGAAAGAGAAGATTTCAAGGATGGGCTGTCAAAACATGCCAACCCAACAGAGTTCACAGGAGATGGTTTAGTCACATATTGGCCTCTTGGCCTTAACAGCAGTCACTTCACTCTTAGAATCTGGGCAGACTGACAAAGCAGATTGAGGAATAAATGTAAGCTAAGGACATGAGGAATATGGGTATAGACTTTTTTTTTTTTTAACTTGAAAAGCTCCTTTATTTTTAGTACAGTTAAAAATATCAGAAAGCATAAAGGGCTGATCTAGTGCCCCCTTGCATTTTGTTGTCCAAATCATGATTAACAACAGTCCAATTATGTTATGAATGCTGCTTATTTCTGAAATTCTGAGTAATTTCTTACATTCTGAGTAAATGTCACCAGTTTTCTAGATGACTTACAAATTGTTACTAATCTTATTTTCAAAGGAAGTGGTATGTAGACTCCATGAAGTTTAGCTGTGGAAGGAGAGCGGAGGAGATAATTTTTGTACATGTCTTTACACCTAACCTATAATAATCAAAAACCTATAATAATCAAAAACTTGTAAAAATCAGCAAAAAATAGCTTTTGTATCATATTTCAACTCTTTAGTACTAGTCTTTGCCTTGGAGAAGGCAATGGCACCCCACTCCAGTACTCTTGCCTGGAAAATCCCATGGACGGAGGGGCCTGGTGGGCTGCAGGCCATGGGGTCGCTAGGAGTCAGACACCACTGAGCAACTTCACTTTCACTTTTCACTCTCATGCATTGGAGAAGGAAATGGCAACCCACTCCAGTGTTCTTGCCTGGAGAATCCCAGGGACGGGGGAGCCTGGTGGGCTGCCGTCCGTGGGGTCGCACAGAGTCGGATACGACTGAAGTGACTTAGCAGCAGCAGCAGCAGTCTTTGCCTTGACCTTCATTTATGTATAAACATGCTCCTTTTTTTCTATAAAATTTATTGTATTTCTATTAGTCATTCCTAGATAAAACGGGAAAAGAAATCATAGTAACTTTTTATTTGAAATCCACACTATGTCATGCTTTATCTTTGCCATATTAGTATAAAAAATTCTGAATTATTTTCCCATTAAGGGTCGTAATTCATCCCTTCAGTCAATTAGGCCTTCCAATCCATGCACAAGAGATTTTAAATTTTGTTTAGGTCTTTAATTTTGAAACAAGTGTTTCATGTTTCGTGCATACAAGTTGTGTGCTTCCTTTATTCCTAAGTATTTTACTCCATTGTTTGCTATAGTAAATGGATTTTTTTTTCAATTCATTTTCTTTTTGGATGTTCATTGCTAGTGTGTAGAAATACAACAGATTTTTGCCTGTTGATTTCATATCTTGAAACTGCTGAATTTATTGATTTGCACTGACAGTTTTTAAGAAAATGGATTCTTTAGGATTTTAGAGCTAGAAGATTTTGTCATTTGTAAACAGAGATAATTTTACTTCTTTCTTTTGATTTGGACACTTTTTTTTTCTTGCCTAATTGCCCTGGCTCTAATTTCCAGTACTGTAATGAATAGAAGTAGTGAAGTGAATACTCTTGTCTTATTTCCGATCTTAGGGGAAGAGCTTTCAGTTTTTAACCATTGAGTATGTTTGTGGGTTTTTCATAAATGGCCTTTTTCATTTGGAGTAAGTTCCTTTCTATTCTTAGTTTGTTGAATGTTTTTGTATCATAAAGGGGTATTTCATCAGTTGAGATGATCATGTAGTTTGATGTACTCCTTAACCCATTGTCATGCCTCACCTTCTTTGCACTCAGCCCATAACCTTGAAACACTGACTAATCAGAATTAGATGTTGTAGTCTGTATGCTAAAGCACTAATATAAATTTATAACACTTGTGTCTTCATAATCTTTTCTTTCTTCCTTGATTTGAACAACTGGAGGGTGGAGGTTCCATCTTATACACTTTCCATGGGACTTAGCACAATGCCTGACACAGGATGGTGCTCAAGAAAAGTTTCAATGATGGAAAAATAAGTGCATCCAAATAATGAGATTTAATATGTCTTTTGCATCAGAACAAGAAAATAATCTGCTAGTGTTTTGCCTTTGTGTGGCTATTTTCTATAATTGTTCTCTTTCTCTCCATGGCTTGGATTCCTTTTTATCATGTACATTCATACTTTCTCTCAGTGGCAAATTAGTGGAACACTTTTTGATATCTTTCCATATGCAGCCAATTAATACAGTATTCATTTAGAAGAATATAAAAATATCTCTCTGGAATTCATGTTTTCAGATAGAAAAACATTTATGTGACTTGTTAACTTCAAAGATAATTCATGACTTTTTGCAGTTTTGAAATGAGGTAGAAATTCTTGATGCTCAAACTCGAAAAATAGTTTTTAATTCTTCTGAACAAATTCAAAAGGAATGAATATCCTTTCTCCAAACCCTTTATAGCGGCACCCAAGAGATTCCAGTAAGTCTGGAAAGGAAAATCTATCAGATCAGATGCTAAGAAACCACATATTTCCCCAATGCACTAAAAATGTATCTGGCAACTTGGTACAGGATTAAATAAATGCAGCATATGTAACTGTAATATAGACAATCTATAAATATGCATCCATGTAGTTTATGTTTTTTATCTAGATTTTTAATGAAAACAAATTCTGCACTGAGAAACAAATCTATGCATTTAACGAGTATTAGAAAAACAAAATCCTTAGAACAGAAGTAAGTGATGTGCCAGATTGAGAGAAAAGAAAGTTCAGTCCTGAACCTCTGAGTCATTCAAATTCCAGTCTCAGAACTGTTTAGGAATGTTTGGGACACCCAGCTCAGAATACCTCCAGTTTTAAACATGTTAGTTTATTTCATGATGAAGCCTAATATAGTAACATAGTTGTTTCTGCAGCAACATAGTTAAATAGGCTGCAAAGAAAATAAGAATTGTGGTTCTACATGGGTGTGGGTTCTCCTTCAATTTTTTTTTGGAATTGACAGATGAAAAGTACATACACAAATAGTTAATCTGAGACAGAAAAGGAAAAGACAACTGAATTCTCAGTTGACAATGCCCTCTGCAATAGAGAATTTCAAATTCTCCAATTTTCTGTAAACTCAAATTACAATGGATATTACAAAATTCTATCAGAGTGGCTCCAATAATCCCAGAGCCTAGTTTTGATGAGCCCACTGTTGAGGTATTAATTGGGGTTTAGGAGAAAGTATGTTATGGTCATTCCATCCTAAATTTGCTTTGAATGTCAAGACTGATGACCCCACGTGAAGTCTGAGAAGGTCTGAAAAGGTCTATCGCTCACATATTGAAAGTTGCTTCTGAGGGACACAGGGCAAACTCCCAAGCTGATCTAAAAATGACTGGAGAGAGAGGAAAGATACTGATTTGGATTTTACTGTGATCAGGGAGTGGGGCTCAGGTGAGGATTCACACCTGTGAACTGGGCTTACATGGTCTGAACTTCCTGCCAGTACCAAAGGGAGCCCCTGGGATTTTATCAGCTAGTGCGAAGGTGGAGTGGGAATGAAAGGTGGGCGTGCACGTTTTTGACTGTCAAACATCAAAAATGGAATCAGACTCTTTATTACCGGTCATCCTTAATGTTTGACTGTTGATAAAAAATGTCATATTTCATTTAATTAAAATTTATCTTTCTTGAGTATGCTTGAGTAAGAGAACTCTATGAGGCTTGTAGCCTGAGACAGACAGGGGTGGGGAAAGTTCCATTGAATACCTTGTTCAAGAGCTCAACATTGTGTATTTTTAGAACTGAAATGGTCACCCTTAACATCTGGCATCTCAACATGGATAAAGTGAGGCCTGTATTGTGGCTTTAATATGTCACCTTGATTTATATTTTGGGTATCTGTGAGGCAGGAGACTCCCATAGTTATTTTCCCCAAGGAGGGAAAACTTGGATAAATAATTGCTGTGGTTAACACTGGTGGAACTAGGTGGCTAGAACACTGCAATGGCCTGAGAGTCTGTAAGCAAACACAGATGCAGGCAGTTGTTGGGCAGAATAAAGCTGTTGACTACATGAAATCCAGCTAATTTTGCTGATCCTTGAAGCCCATCCTTTGTCAAGGATGTCTGGATTAGGGAATTCAAAGTAGCAGCTCTCCGGAAAGCTCTATAACATGCAGTTTTGTCCATAAAGTGTACAAACTCCTACTCCTTTCACTCATTTGACTCCAAGGAGTCAAATGCCAAGGGCACAGAGAGAAGTTAACTCTCAACTGGCAAGGGTCTGAGGTCAGAGGAGGCCACCCTTTTTCCTACAGGTGGGGTACTCCAGAGGACCCCAACTTAGGTCCAGGCTGCAGCTAACACTTCTGCTTAGCAAGGAGGTCTCAATGGCTAGGCTGAGTTCATAGAAGGCTGCCCCACAGAAAGTAATGGAGCTGCAGAGGCTCGGGGACTGCGAGAGTGGATATGTATTTCTAGGGGACCAATAGGCAGTCTCCAGTAGCCACTCTAGTGGTATATAGTATGAGGCTCAGGAGGGCAGTTTCTCAAACCAGAAATCCACAAGCAACTTACAGTCATCACGGGTGGTGCAGAGGTTTCAGGAGCTATGAGAGGCCTTTGCTCCAGCTTCTGCAGTGAATGGTTCTCTGGGGGCAGGGAATGGGAACTAAGGGGAGAGCCTGCTGGACTGCCTCTCAGAAATTCCAGAGTCCTTTGTTGGAGGGGAGCGCCAATTCAAGATGGGACAAATTGTGAATAACAGCGTAAAAAAGCTTAATAAAACTTGTAAATGAAGAATATGTTGCCTCCAGATCCCCCAAAGGCCTAAAAGATACTGGGCTTGTTTAACATTGTGAGTGCAGAGAAGGTCAACTGCTGCTTCTTGACAGAGATGCCAGGGTCCTCAGGTTACCAAATACTTTCAGAAATTTCACCAGGGTTGTAGGGCTTTGTACTAAATGCAGGAATACCCTCCCACCCCAACCACCCCCATTTCTGAGCTCCCCTCCTCTCCCATGTGGCTCAGATGGTAAAGAGTCTGCCTGGGTTAGGAAGATCCCTTGGAGAAGGGAATGGCAACCCACTCCAGTATCCTTGCCTGGAGAATTCCAAGGACAGAGGAGCCTGGCAGGTTACAGTCCATGGGGTTGCAAAGAGTTGGACATGACTGAGTTATTAACACTCTCACTTTATTCTTCCTCATCTTCTCTCTCTCTCTCTCTTTTTTTTTTTTTCAGTTTTATCTTCCTACCTAAAAAGAGTTTTATTGTATTTCATGCAACTTAAAGTATCCACATCAAAGTCACCTAGAAAACATTTTTAATGCATTAAAAAATAAAATAAAAACTTGTGTGTATGTCTGTGTATGAAGGAGGTAGAGCAGATGGAAAAAAAATTCTAGTCTCGCAGGGTCCCTGGGAGAGAAAGTTTCGGAAAATAACACCCTATCCACTCTCTCTGGAGAATAACTTCATCTATCATACAAGAGACTATTTCTATAACCCATGGGAGTAATCACACAGAGCTCTAGGTCAACAGATTTTCCAAAAGTCAGGATGTGGCAATGCACACCCCAGAGAGATTTTCTCTCACAATGAAGTAAGTGTTGAGGGAAAAAAAATTCTGCAACCACTCTTCAAGACAACATCATAAATGTGATATTTAATATTTTCATTTCACAGTATTGGCCACACCAATAAAGTAATTACATATTTAGCCATATGTTGATTCTTTAGGGGAAAAGGAAGTAAGGCTGTGAGCAAGAATCTGTGCTATGCCCTCGCTTAGTTTCTGGTGGTTTGCTGACCATTTTTGATGCTCTTTAGCCTGTAGACACATCACCCCAGTCTTTGCCTTCATGCTCACACTACGTTCACCATGTATGTATATCTGTGTCCAAAATCTCCTTCTACGAAGGACACCGGTCGTTAGTATTTGGGCTCACTCCAATGACCTCACCTGATCACCTCTTTAAAGATTCTCCAAATAAAGTCACTTTCTGAGAGAATATGAGTTAGAACTTCAACATGTGCATTTGGAGAGAAACATACTCTAGCTATAACAGACAGAACACTAAAGCAGAAGAATGAAACGCCCAGAATTTCATCTCAGTGAACCTATTCTAGAATCTTAATTAAAGAGAGATGCTCAAGGTAACAATTTTCAACCATGGCTGCACGTTAGAATTATCTGAGAAGCTTTCAAAATATACCCATGCCTGGGCCCTCCTTCTGTATATTCTTATTTAAATGTTGCTGAGTGGAGATCTGGCAGTATTTTCATAAAATTTCCTAAGAGTATAATATACAGCTGCGTTTAGAGCAACTGTTTTGGGATGATAAAGCTTGAAGCAGGAAGACCAATTTGAAGGCTGTTTTGTTCATCAAGGAAAGAGATAACAAGGCTCTGAAACATGGCATCAGCACTGGAAAAGAGGAAGAAATAGATGTTTTGTAGAAACAGAAAGTAAATCAGCAGGACTTGATGACTCATTGAATTGGAGGGATCAAACCAGTCCATCCTAAAGGAAGTCAGTCTTGAATATTCATTGGAAGGACTGATGCAGAAGCTGAAACTCCAATACTTTGGCCACTTGATGCCAAGAGCTGACTCATTAGAAAAGACCCTGATGCTGAGAAAGATTGAAGGCAGGAGAAGGGGGAGACAGAGGATGAGATGGTTGGATGGCATCACCCACTCGATGGACATGAGTTTGAGCAAGCTCCAGGAGTTTGTGATGGACAGGGAAGCCTGACATGCTGTAATCCATGGGGTCTCAAAAGAGTCGGACACGACTGAGTGACTGAATTGAACTGAACTGAACTGGAGGGGACAGGTGCAGTAGGGAAGAGCAAAAGGTGACAGGTTAGTTCCCGTCAGGTGTATGCTGGTGTTGTCAGAAGATGTTATAAATTAAAGTTTGTTTTCTTTGGAGAAAGCGTGATAATTGAATTGAGGTCTTTTTTAGCAGTTAACTTGCTCTTTTTGAGATCACTGTAGATTGACATGAAGTTCTAAGAAATAATACAAAAAAAATCCCATATACCATTCACACAGTTTCTTTCTAGGGTAACAGCTTGCAAAGCTATAGTCCAACATCACAGCAAGATGTTGACACTGATGCAGTCGAGATACAGAACAATTCCATCAAACTGGGATATAATGAGCTTGAGGTGCCTATGGATAGTGATTACATGAGATTTGTTAAGGTGGGATGGTATAAGAAGTGCTCTTATCTGGTACTGATCACTCTAAAAGTACCAGAAATCTGCCAAAACTAAGATCAACCTACTTCAGTACCTCAAAGTAATAATATAGAATAAGGATTTTTTTTAAAACTTTGGATTTACATAATGAATATCTAGCAGTGACTTGGGAGTACACATAGGCAACCACTTCACCTATAGAACAAGATCTACTTGGGGAAATTCTTTAAACACAGCCATGCGTGCACATCCAGAGATGTGTGCACACATACTCCACAAGCATGTTTACACACAGGTGCAACTTCTATTAGAAGACACACAATTTTGTGAGTGACCACTTAGACAAACTCATATTCGAAGAGAGTGACGATTCTGCCTTTTAAAGGGTGTACTTTCATTTTAACTGCAGCAAAAAAAAAAAAAAGATTAAAAACAGCTGGAACATGTGTCTATTTTCACCTCCTCCATCTGCTGGAACTTTGTTTTTGGATATCACAGACATTTTCCAAACAAAACTCTGCTGAGCAAAATGATAAATGTGGAAGGGACATGTATGATTCCCTTTTTCTTTGAAGAGCTTTATAGAATAAAAAGTACTGGTGTGCTTTTCAAACATAAAACTAAAACTTTAAACATCGCAAATACAGTTTTCAGTGGGTGATATGACATTAATTTACATTTGAAATTGGGTGGTGTTGTCAACTTGAATGCTGGGTCTCTAACCAGTATTTATCTGGGAAGTAAAAATGAAGTCTTTTATTATATGTTGATATTTAGAAAACTGAAACAGTGTGCTAACCAGTCTTTCAAGTTTCTGTCAGTACTTTATCTTTTCCCTTTAATCTCCCCTCCAGAATTACTATTGCTAGGCCTTTGTCATGTCATGCTCCAATTACTATAATAATTTTCTCTCTTTCACTGAAGGCAGTATGCTTTTATACTAATACACCCTAAATAATAACTCAAAATTAATCTCTTAAAAACACTTTGGGTAACATCACTTCCACTGGGTATAGACTAAAATCACAAATCCTTGGCTTTTATTTTGTATGTCCTACTTCACTTTTCAGCAGGTATTGAGGCCTAGGTTTAAAAAGTCTTTGGTTCAAATTCTAGTTCTTCCAACTACAAGCACGTTTTGCAAAGAGTCCATTGTCCTAACCGAACTGATGCGTTTTGAGGGTGTGAAATAATGGCAGATCCAACAGATGGAAAATTGAAAAAAAGAAAAAGATTGCAGATAATAAAATGAATCAGCCTTGGTGACAAATTGATTGAAAAAGGGAAAATGGTATCAAGCATGATGTTTTCCTTAAGCTATAGTTTGTATTACCTAAGAGAGAGTCCAGGAAAGACAGGTTTGGCAGAATGAGGAGGAAATCATTATTTTGAATTTGGTGTATGACAACTAAGTGAATATATTTACTCCACAGCAGCTAAGAGCCAGAGAAAGAGAGGCAAAGATAAAAATTTTGGAGGCAGCAGAAAATTACAATCACCCTGTTCATCCAACACAAGACCATTAAATATAAATTCACTCCACTACAGAAAAAATACAGCCTAAGTGTATTGTGTATTTAAAACCCCCAATTTTACTGGATAATAATGCAATAAAATTAAAGTGTATTCCATAAAAATGACAGAGTATTAAACGAAAGTTCAAATAAAAATCTTGGTACCATTTACCTTGAACTTTTGGCTCAATATAAGATGATTCAGAAATTATGGCTACTTTACTATCTCAGCAGCTGTTTTCACAAAGACTAAAGATACAGACTTGGAATTCATGGTTAAGTGATATTTATTAGACTCGGAGAAGTATGGGGGCTGGGAGAGGTCATGGCTACCCTTTTGTTCCACATTTAGGGAAATTCCTTTATTCCGTGACCAAGCATACAGTTTCAAGATAACAGAGAAAGGAGAGGATCACCTGGCTAACAAGCTAGATCACCCCAGGGCAGTTGACCAGGTGACAGATGGAGTCAGATTGCCCTCACATTCCTATACGAGAAGATATTTTTCACAGTTCTGGACCATATCCACTCAACATAAAACAGAATCTGATAACAATTATGAGTTGCTAGTGCACAGTGAGAAGTCAAATACCAAAGCCAGTCCTTGCCAAGTTTTTCTTTGTATTTTAACCACATGATCCATATTCTTGATTACACTATCCTTCATCTGTCTAAACAACAGGCTGTTGTTAGTTTACGAAACTTAACCATTCTTAGCCCAGACAAGCTTCTTTAAATTTACAACAAATGGAGGTTTTTGGAGTTCATGTAATTACAGAAAAAGCTAATGGAAAAACAAAAAAGCAAAATCAAATCTTTGTAAGACTATTTGGGAAGGTCTAAAGGAACAACATTTGCTGTTGCAATAGTCAAGGGCAATGACTTTCCATTTCTGCTGGGAAAATTTTAGCAGATCTTCCCCTGTTAGGTAGATGACATGTGCAATCACATTCAGGTGTTTGTGACTTCTGTTGAGTTGATTTTCTGCTGTTCAGAAGCTCAGCTATTGGTTCACTGAGAAGCATTTTAAATTTGCATTTATCTTATTTTAGTGACCTTGAGAATCTTTTTTCATGTTGATCAGCTACTTCCGTGTTTCTTATCTTATGGCTTATTCTTTGTCTCTTTCCTACCCAGTTCTATATGAAATGTTCTTTTTTTTTTTTTTTTCCTCACAGATAAAAGGAGAGAGTGGATTATTGGTGATAAATAAATTTTGACTTGGACAAGTGAGATGGATGGTGGTGAAATACACTAACGTGAAGACAACTGAGGGAAGATTAGATTTATGAAGCAGGGAGAGAAAGCCAAGATTCCCTTTGACCTTGTGAAGTGTAGTGAGTGAACCTTTTCCATATTGTGGGAATTTAAAATCAGCAGTTGGAAATAAATACCTGGAGTTGGTGGGTAGAGTGCTCCTGCTCAGTCGCTCAGTCGTGTCTGACTCTTTCGTGACGCCAAGGACTGGAGCCTGCCAGGCTCCTCTGTCCACAGGATTTTCCAGGCAAGAATACTGGAGTGATTTACCATTTCCTACTCCAGGGGATCTTCCCGACCCAGCAATCGAACCTGCGTCTTCTGCATCTCCTGCATTGGCAGGCGGATTCTTACCACTGCGCCGCCTGGGAAGCCCCTAGAGATCAGATATTTCTTCATTGGTATATGGGCTTTAGAGGCTTAGAATTGGGTGAGGTCACCTAGGGAGCACCTGCTTATAAAGAAACATGCCAAGAAGGATGATGTCCCTGGGCAACCCAGCAGTCAGAAACCAGGGAAAGAGGATCAAGCAAGTCGAATGAAAAACAGTAGCTACATTGGGGCAAAAGATCTTATATTTATTGACTTTTTGAAATGACTTTAGAAGTTTTAAATTCAACTGTTCTGCCCATGACCCCTATTTTTTCTATTAGGATATTTGTGAATTATTGTTGAACTTTTTTCATGCACCAAAGACATGGACTCTTTGTTATATATAACAAAATGCTTAAATTCCATGCACCCCAGTTGTCTTTAATTTCATTTATCTTTTGATATCTCTGCTTTTTGTAGCCAAATCAATTGATTTTTTAGTGTACAAGATAATGCATTGCTTTTTTTTTCCTCGTCCAACCCAAGTTTACTAAACATGGACCAATATATTTCTTTCAGTTTTTATGAACTCTTAAAAAAAAAAAATCTCACTCTCTAATTCATCTGGAATGTATTTTGATAACTGAGCAGACACTTCTTGAAACTTTGGAGTGAACCTTGGGTAGTCAATCTTGCTGCCAAGGTTCTTCCCACTGAGAGGGTTTCCCTCAGTATCCTGAGTCCTAACTCTGCTGCTGCTGCTGCTAAGTCGCTTCAGTCGTGTCCGACTCTGTGCGACCCCATAGATGGCCTCCCACCAGGCTTCCCCGTCCCTGGGATTCTCCAGGCAAGAACACTGGAGTGGGTTGCCATTTCCTTCTCCAACGCATGAAAGTGAAAAGTGAAAGTGAAGTTGCTAAGCTGTGTCCGACTCTTCGCGACCCCATGGATTGCAGCCTACCAGGCTCCTCCGTCCATGGGATTTTCCAGGCAAGAGTACTGGAGTAGTCCTAACCCTAAGTAGGGCACTAAGAGCAGAGCTCAGCAGAAGACCTTACTCCCTGAGCCAACAAGTTCATTTTGGTACATATCTGTGAGCCTTACTACTTTTTAGTGACTAAGCAATGATTAATCTCTGTTAAACAAGTTTGGTCATGTTAGCTTTCCAACTATTCTATTTGAATCTGTTGCCTTGTAATTAATCCCAGAAATCTTATTGAGTCATGCTCTTTAAACAGGGTCCCACCCTTATGTCCTCCTCCCTTTTTTTCCTCCAAATATTCCAAGTTTGAGTGCTATTTCCTTTTTATTTCTTTTTAAGGGATTTAGCTTCAGTGTAGGAATAAGATATTACGATCTAAGGTAGCACGGCTGTTCACATTTCTTCTGACTCTGTACTGCAGTATTTCCCACTGCACCTCACCCAATTAGTGTCCCAGCTGCAAGGAATTTTTAATAAGCACCATCATCAGTCTTGTTAGCAACAGGCCAAGAGGAGGTGTTTTGGAGAGGGAGTCTGGCATCTCTAGTTCCATTGCCTCCATCCCTCGGGGTTACTTTTTTTTTTTTTTATCATCACACCTACTTTAGGAATATCAGAGAATTTAACTGCCTCAATTCAACTGGGAACATGTGGCAGCCATGAGTTCTATTCATCAGATATTGCCAGGTCTTCTTCTGGGTCCATGTGGAATTCTTTGCTCCCCTAAAACTAAGTGTTTCACCTGAGCTGGTCTGATCAGTGAGATGTTGAGTGGAGGTGATGCGTGTCACTCTGACGGAAGCCCTAAGGGTCAATTCACTGTTCACCAACCTGCCAGTTCTACAGAGTAGCTGTCCTGGCAGCCTGGGTGGGGACACCGCCCAGCATGAGACAGCAGCAGCCACAAGTTTTGACTGAGAAACAAACCCGAATTGTTTTAAATCTCTTTCCTTACCAGGTCATTTATTGTTACAATCTAACAGAGTGCCTCCTGACAGATACAGAATTGGTAATTTAAAGTAGGTTACTAGGACTGGGCTTCCCTGCTGGCTCAGCTGATAAAGAATCTGCCTACAATGCAGGAGACCTGGGTTCAATCCCTGGGTTGAGAAGATCCCCTGGAGAAGAGAAAGCCTACCCACTCCAGTATTCTGGCCTGGAGAATTCTATGAACAGTATGATCCATGGGGCAGCAAAGAGTTGGATAGGACTGAGCAACTTTCACTTTCACTGGGACTGGCCTGACTGGACACCATTCTGTGAAAGAAGACATTGATACTAGTCACATCCAGAAGTGATATAGTAAAAATTGATTAGGAAATCAGTTGTGCACACCCTGAGGGAAGGCTTTGGTGTGGGCAGACCTTCATCCTTGTGGTTGAGCTTATAACAGGTACCCTGCTGTACACCAGGGTGAAACCATCATATTGTGGCAAAGCGCAGGCCAAGCAATTGAGAGAAAATGTTCATGTAAAGATCTTCTCACCATATGAAAATGAAAATGCTAAAATAAACATAAAGCCTAAATATAAGGCCTCCTTGTTTAAACAAAAAACTTGCTGATCTTCTACTTACAGGCCCCTTATTGACCTTGCCTGGGACAGTGTAAGAGCTTTCTGCGTGGCCTAGTTGTATGTGTGTGTGTGTTAATTGCTCACTTGTGTCTGACTCTTTGTGACCCCTTGGACTGTAGCCCGCCAGGCTCCTCTGTCCATGGAATTTTCCAGGCAAGAAATACTGGAGTGGCTTGTCATTTCCTTCTACAGGGTAATCTTTCTGGCCCAGGGATCAAGCCTGGGTCTCCTGCATTCCAGGCAGATTCTTTACCATCTGAACCACCAGGGAAGGCCACCCATGTGACCTACTTGGGTCTGTGTTTAGTTTAGAGCAGTTTTCTACAGTTGTTGATTCTATAGAAGTTATTTTTATTTTTTAGCAACAAGCTATTTACTTATTCTTTCACTATCTATCCTAACATTTATGCCAGATTCTCCCAAATTACTTCCATTATTTGCCTGCATTCTGAGATATTTCACAAATTTATCATTTTTACATCAGTTCTTCACTTTTCTCTTTGGTATCTGCAGCCCTTGTTTTAATTGTGCAGATATCATTCTTTTTCTCTTAAAGCCAATTTCTTTACTTCTTATGTTGTTGTCTTTTCAAAACAATCTGCTGACCACTTTTAAGACATATACTTGCAATGTAGGGATTATTGCAGAAAGTTTTCAAGCAAGTTAAAAGCGTGTCACGCTACCCCATGGACTGTACAGGCCATGGAATTCTCCAGGCCAGAATACTGGAGTGGGGAGCCTTTCCCTTCTCCAGGGGATCTAACCCAGGTCTCCCGCATTGCAGGCAGATTCCCACCAGGAAGCCCAAGAATACTGGAGTGGGTAGTCTATCCCTTCTCCAGCAGATCTTCTCGACCCAGAGATCGAACCAGGGTCTCCTGCATTGCATGCAGATTCTTACCAGCTGAGCTACCAGGGAAGCCCTCAAAACAATCGGCTGACCACCTTCAAGATAAATACTTGCAATGTACGGATTGTTGCCGAAAGTTTTCAAGCAAGTTGAGTGATAACCTCATTTGGGGTTGTTTTTATTTTAAAGCTTCATACAATGCATGTTTAAGCCAATTTATTTCACCTTCCCTCTCAATCAATCTTATAGACTGTGGAATCTCCTCTAAGATTTGACAACTAATTGACTCTCACTCTTTGATTTCTATTTTACTGTGAGTTTCTATAGATTATTGTACAGTTGTCTTTATTCGCTTAGAAAAAAAAAATGGGATAGTCTGAATCACAGACACCATTTTTCTCTTCAGACATCTAGAGAATCTGACCGGAATGGCTAAAGGTCATTTATGAAGTGTAATCATGACTGTTTTACACAGTCACAAGCATTAAGATCACTGAGAAAGAAAGGATGGAGATGCTTCCTACCCTCCCAAATCAAAGGCACATTTAGTTACTTTCAAATTTTTTGGCTAATAAAAAATCACAAGCATGCTCCTTTTGAATGAGGGTAGTGTTCTAGATGTCAGGTGACAATTCTCCTGACTGTTCTATGATAAGTGTGTTTATTTTCATGAACGTACACTATCAAACCAACATTATGAGTACAACATCTTGGAATAATTAAAAAAAACAATTAGGTAAGCAGAAACAACATATCTTTCAGTATTCAAAAGTCATCTGTGTTTTTGGAATTTTGCCAAAGAGAAATTCATCAAAATAAGATGAGTTCTGAGTAAATATTAAAACTTATTTTTAATCTTAAAGTCTTCAAAGACATTTTACAATCATCAAAGAAGCAATTTAGGAAAAAGAAGTAAGCATGCACCAAATTTGTTGAAGAGCTATGGCTCTGAGTTAAAGGAAAAAAACCCGGGTGAAAGATATGCTGGTAACTACTAGAGATACATATTTAAACATAAACATACTCTCAAGTAGAGAAAGATTACTAATTGTGAAAATATGTATCATTAATACAGTGCCAAAAGTTGCCTCTGGTTTATTACACTAATATCTTTAAAAAGATCTTTAAATAGAAAGGCACATTTTTTCCCCTGTAGACCCACAAATGTTAAATCAACCTTAGTAAAATGGTTTCAATAAATTTTGTGGGAAATCTGTGATCATTGCACCTTATGGTGTTGGAGTTTTTATTTCTAAATATATCACTCAAAAATGATCTAGAAAAATGAGATAGTAAGAAATCCTCTTTTTATAAAGCAACCATTATATATGCATATGTCTTCTAAAACAGGGATCCCTGACCTCCAGGATCTAATTAATGTAAATGTAATGTTCTTGAATCATCCTGAAACCATCCTTCTATCCCCCTGGTCTGTGGAAAACTTGTCTTCCACAAAACCGGTTCCTGGTGCCAAAAATGTTGGAGACCACTATTTTAGAACTATATGTGATGAGCTTAACAAGTCCCTGAATTAGATAGTTTTTAGTATACCTATACCAAATGGTTTACTTTGGGTATGTTCTTTTGAGATGAAAATGATTTAATTCTATTTAATCATGGAGAAAGTGAAAAGGATGAATAAATGGATTCCAATAGTGTCACATCTTCATCTTATAGTCATTTACCTGTGGCTGCCTCAGCACAAAAAACATAAGGAATCTCTCAAACGTGGCTTCTGATTTCATGATTGCTTTGTCTTCTGGAAGTAGCTGGATGGTGAGATTGGAGACAGTTGGAGGATCGAAGGGTGGCCTTCTTGGCAAAGCCCTCCAGCTCTTTATGGCTCATAAACCTGGAAGCAACAGCCTTCAGCCTCAAGTGTGTCTTATTTCAGGTTCTGCCACAGAGGATCTGTGGAAATTTCCTAACCCTCTTCACACATTCTGATAATCAGATTTCTAGAGCACTTTCTCTAAATGTACTTGATATCTTTATGGAAAAGCTAGTGCTTGGACTGCTTAGGAAGTTCACCGAAGAGCAGAATCTGGGTGTTCAAGGGTACTTGCATTTTGAATGAGAGCCTATGATCTGAGGAAGGAGGCAGAGAGAGAACAGGGAAGCTCACTGGGTTACATATGGATACATATTTTCCAATGAAGTTTTTACTTTCTTTGTAAATTTTCCAAGGATCCTCAAGGTTTTCCTTCCAAAACCTTGGCTTCACAGAACTGACAATAATCACATGTAACACTTCACATAAACCACAGTTTTGCTAAGAAGTTAGACCTCAGGAAAGCTTTCTTATCAAACACTTGTCATAGGCAAATCCTGAAAAAGGCAATTATTTTAGAATGGTAATTGTTCTATCCTGCTAAATGCCTGTGCACCCAGTGCAGGGGTAGTGGGGTGTAGACCAGTACTCCAAACTGTAAATGCTACATGCATACTCTCTTATTCTTCAGTGTTCAGTTGTTTGAAGGAGAGATTAAAACAGTGGTGCCATCTTGTTCTTCATAAAAAGTCCAACAAGAGCAAGAAAAATTTAGATTTTTTCATCTGACTATACCACTTGAACTTTCCTTGGCCGGATATCAATAGTATTACTTTTACACTACTGGAGCCAAAAGTTCTGATCACATTTATTGATATTATTTAACATTCTGAATCAGATTATCCACATTTAATTTGGAAAAAAAAGTCAGCTGAAAGATGGATGCATTTCCAGCTTATATCTCAAGCTTTTATTATAGCTGACATTGGACCATTTTCAAACTAGAGAAATGACATAAAAAGTGACTGGGCCATCTGCTTTGCTTCTCCCATGTCTCATGCCAATTAATCATCCAATCTTTGTCGAGACTGCTAATTTTAGCCACTTGAATGAGTTTTAATACCATGTTAAAACTAGTAAAAAATTTGAACACCATCCGCATTTATCAGGCTATCCTTCTCAGCCTATTGATAAATTTA
Source organism: Bos grunniens (assembly GCF_055505025.1). Taxonomy (NCBI): domain Eukaryota; kingdom Metazoa; phylum Chordata; class Mammalia; order Artiodactyla; family Bovidae; genus Bos; species Bos grunniens. Next base: position 25,080,302 of record NC_141191.1, on the reverse strand, counting down.
GATATTTTGCTCTTTTTAGTTAAAATAAGCAAATTTTATTTAAGGTATCTACACTAGGATAAAGGTCGTAGTGTGTATGTGTGTGTGCACACGAGTGTGTGTGTGTGATGGAGGATAAAATCATTAATAGAATTACAGTGTACACAAACATAAGAGGCATTGACCAGGCTATAGCAAATGATATTATGATATATGAAATGTGTGTGTATGTATACAGATATATATTTAGTGAAGATATGCTTATTCAAAGTCAACATCATGCTCTCTTGCAGATCACCACTGAAAATACATTTCATAACTGCATAGAATGACTAAGTTAAAAAAAAACTTGTAGACATATTCTCATCTATTTTTAATTTGAATTACTCTATCCAAGATTTGGAATTACATCATATATAGAATAAGAGAGCCACCAGACAACTAAATTTAGCCCCTTTTGTGAGGAATGCAGACTTGAATAAATTATTGTGAGCTAAGAAAATTTATATTAAAAAAAAAGAAAAGTGTTATCAAGAGTCTGATTACTAGTTTTTCTTTGGCACTAGTAATGTTTTCTTTTTTGTCTTAAAAAAAAAAATCCCTCTAGGTGTCGATTTTCTCATCCAATTGAGAAGCTTATTTTCTAGAGTATTTGTATTAACAGGTGATTTTAAAAATGTTTTTAAATAAATAAATTTATTAATTTAAAAGCATTTTTTAAATCTCCTGTTAATTTTGACTGTGCTGGTCTTTGTTGCTGCAGAGGCTTTTCTCTCATTGTAGAGAGTAAGGGCTACTCTTTAGTTGTAGCCCATGGACTTCTCATTGCAATGGCTTCTATTATTGTTGTGGACCATGAGCTCTAGGGCTCAGATTCAATAGTTGTGGAGCATGGGCTTAGTTTCTCCGAGGCATGTGGGATCTTCCTGGACCAGGGATTGAACCCGTGTCTACCACGTTGGCAGGTGGATTCTTAACCACTAAATCACCAGGGAAACCATGGTGAAATTGTAGTCTGATTTTATTTTCTTTTTAATACCTTTCTGAATTTTTTTGACATTTTAATAATTCGAATTTTACTTAAAAATCTTAACTGTTGGGCTTCCCTGGTGGCTCAGTGGTAAAGAATCCTCCTGCCAGTGCAGGAGACTCCGGTTCGATCCCTGGGTCAGGAAGATCCCTTGGAGGACGCCATGGTGACCCACTCCAGTATTCTGGCCTGGAGAATCTCATGGACGGAGGAGGCTGGTGGGCTACAGTCCATAGGGTTGCAAAGAGTCAGGATTGAGGCAACTTAGCACAAACACACAGTGTTTAGTGCCTGCTGCTGATTCAAGCCCTTTCAGGGCTTGCTCTACACTGAGCAGGCTGCGGGGAAATGGGACTGCCGAGCCCAGAGTGGATCTGCTTTGGTCAGTTTCATTATTTACATACCCAACAAATATTTTCTTTGAAGAGTTTCTTGACTGAATAAAATATAAGAGTGACTGCCAAATGCTTCCTAAGATCCCTTTTAGAAATAATCTGCTATTTTCACATTCTTTTATAAGCCTAAAAGTATGATAAAATTTCCCTAGTTATCTTTATTTTGTTTCAGTTTACAAGCTGATATGAACATATTTGCATTTGCATGCACTGGATTTTTCTTTAAATGACTCAATGCTAAATTTATTACCATTGTATTACTTTTATTACTTTGCTTTAATTAATCAGTATTAGATAAGTCAATTTACACAATGGCCTTAGTATATAACAAATCAGCCCGAAGTCAGTTCCCTAGTGTATGCTGTTATGTTAACATTGCCTCATTCCATGAATGAGCTAAAAGTTTGAAAAACAATTAGGAAATATTTTGCCATTTGGAATGTTATCATTGCAAAACTATTATTTCATTTTTCAAATAAGAAAATATGAGATTCTGTATAAAACATAAATGTAAAAGTTATCTACGTCTGTAGTTATACTCTAAAAAATTATAGCCTTCATTGCTTCTATAACTGAACAAGAACTGAAAATAAATTGAACATTTAACTTGAATACAAAAAAATAGGGCAAACAGAAGTAGCAGAAGAAAATTAAATGAAACAGATGAAACCTGAAAATTGTGAATTAGAAAGAAAACAAGTATACTGATTGAAAAAGTCTGCTTCTATGGCAAGAGCAATAATAAAAATACCCTTCTCATGTGTGATTTAGACAAAAGGAAAAATATATATATATGCCATTAGAAATTATAAAGTAGATATACTCACAATAGTGGGAGCAATTAAAGAATTATAAAGATCATTATGTTAACTTCATGTTGCTGATTTTGCACATTCAATAAAATGAGTAGTGTTATAGAACAATAATAAATAACTCAAAGTGACTTGAATAGAAGAAAAAAACTTGTACAAAATCAAAATCTATGAGTGGGAAAATTTTTGTTTATTGTTAAAATAGAACTAGGGGAAGGTGGATTTTTTTTTTCTGCTTTTTTAATTAGTCAAAATAGTCTTATGACAGAAGAATGAAAAGTCTTACTTTTATAATGATTTTATTACCAAATACTGATGAAGAAGGCAGAAATAAAAGATTAACCAAGAACATAAACATCTAGGAATAAACTACAAAACCTGTGGAATCATTCTCTCAGAGAATTATGAAACATTATTAAAAGACTAACAAATATCTAAATAAGTGGACACAGATACCAAATACAGAGATTAGAAGACTCAAAACTTAAATATCAATTCTAGCCATGTTTAATACATAAATTTAATACAAATTAAAATCTCTCTCTTTTGGTAGAAATTGACAAAGTAATTTTAAATTGGGAGATGCAAAGTTTCTTAAATACCCAAGATAATTCTGAAGAAAGAAAAAACATTAGAAAAATCTTATCTAATAAGTAAAATGTACAGTTGAGAAAGGAAAGTGAATCTCTAACTATGTATGTATCAGTTTGCATGACCTATGAGCATATTGGACAATCTGATTCAAGTTTAACATCCTCAATTGGTTCTCTATTCTCCACTGAAAGTCACTCAGTCATGTTCAACTTTTTGTGACCCCATGGACTATACAGTCCATGGAATTCTCCGGGACAGAATACTGGAGTAAGTAGCCATTCCCTTATCCAGGGGATCTTCCCAACTCAGGTGTCGAACCCAGGTCTCCCACATTGCAAGTGGATTCTTTACCAGCTGAGCCACCAGGCAAGTCCAGGAACACTGGAGTGGGTAGTCTATCCCTTCTCCAGTGGATCTTCCTGACCTGGGAATTGAACCAGGGTTTCCTGCATTGCAGGCAGATTCTGTACCAGCTGAGCTACCAGGGAAGCCCATTCTCCACCGAGCCTTGCCCAAATCAGAAGCACTACCTGATGTTATTATTTGGAGAAGCTGACACAGATGGCAGTACCAGAACTTTAAGTCTGAAAAATCAATAGAAAGTATGCTTTTCTTCTAGAAGTTGTGCTAGCTGTTCAGACTATTTGGGATCCCACTTTATATAATTCTCAATTATTTTTTAATGGATTTGTATTGAATTAAGTGTGCTGTTAGGAGACATACCTGTGTCTCTGATAATCTCTCATCTAATTTATAAAGTCTCTTAGGTCATGGGTTGTAAAAAATTCCGTGATTGAAACCTAGTAAGAAGAAATGAATAAAAGAATTCCTTGGGGAAATGAAGACCTAAAGTAATTAAAATATTCCAATGAGGCTCAGTAGTCAACATTCCCTCTCAGATACATACATTGTTCTTCCTATTATCTCAACTCCAGAAAATTAACTACAACTGGAGGGTCCAAGGGAGTTTTAAAATAAAACTCAACATCAAAGAAATTTTGCATTTTCTGTCAAATACTAGCATAACCCTCAAGCAATCATCTTCACTCAAATAAGAAAGTGGAATAGACATAGTTAACATGAAGGCAAAGCAGCAGTATAAATATATACCATAGTATTCTTGGACATGATTACTTTTATTCCTAATAGAGATTTTTAATTTTTATGCCTTTCCTAATTACAGGTTATTTAAATGTTTCTTTTTTTATTTAAACTTATTTTAACATAAAATATTGACATTGTGATAAACAGCATCTGAAATTAAGTTTGTTCTCATTAATTTTATTTCCATATTGTGCACATAAATAGCTACAAGCATCAACAGATCAAGGGCCTTTATTTGTGTGATCATGGTACAGTAATGTTTTAAAGAAGATAGCTTATTTTTAAAACAAGCTTTCTGATATAAACGTGAAATTATATGTTGTCTAAAAATTACTTCTACATAACAAGGGAACTAAGACAAATAGAAGGACTATATATGAAACAAGAATGGCCATATGTGTTGATTGTTAATGCTTGGTCCTAGGGACCTAGAAATTCATTACCCTGCTCTGTTTTTACATATGTCTAAAATTCTTCATAGATTTCTTTTTAAAGTTAGGGCAAAATAAGGGCATTTCCAGGCTATTGAACAAACTAAACTATTCAAATTCCTGTATTTCCAAAATTAAGCTATAAAATTTCCAATTGTGAAGGTTCTAGGGAAGAACTGTATTTTCCCTCTTATTTTTAAAATTTGTTTAGATAAAAGCATCTGTAGCTAATATAATGTTTTATCTGCCATCAGACCACTTCCACATGTACTAATAATGTAACTGAATTTTAAGAGGTTTGCTAGGTTGAGGACTTATTTTAAGGTATCAGAAATTAAGATTTCTTAAGGTTTGTAGGTGGCAGTACATTAGATAATACAGCTGTTAATATAAAGTGAACATGCTAAATTTTAAGATAATTAAAGATAATGAGTAAATTAAAGCATTCAAAGAATGAGCAATTTTAACAAAATTAAAAACAGATTTCTTATTCTGAAAACTCTGTAATAAGAAATATGAAAAACATGCAGGCTAATACTTGCAGTGATTTTTTCTTGCGCATTAAAGATGCTATTGGAAATATGAACTTGATTTTTCTCATTAGGATGCTGACTTTAACTGTCACCCATCTCTATTTCAATGTAATGTTTCTAACATCATTCATTGGTTTATAACAGTCCTGGCAATATTAAAACAGAAATTAATATATACAGTTCACTGATCTAGACAAAGTTTTATTGATGAGAATCAGAAGTTTTCTTCTTTAAACAGAAGAGAGATTATTGAATCAACAGAGAGGTAACAGAATCATATCAGGAATTTATAAGATTAATTTGTAGTAATATTATCTTCCTGCAAATTAAAATGGACAATGTACTCAACATAAGTTAAAAAAAAATGCATAGTAAGTTTTAATTACTTATGCTGAAAGGTCCTACACTCTACATTATATTGACTATTTAAATCTTCCCAGTCTAAATGTTCAGGACCTTTGCCCTGTTAGAAAAAAAACAAGTGAGTAAATGCAAGTGATTTTAAATTAAGGAGACTGTGCAATTACTTTAGGGAAGAGAAAATTAGCTTATCCATTAGCATTATAGGTTGCTGTAAGGGAAAAACAGGCTGTCTGTTCATTCTATTAACTCTCAACCTCAAGGCAACCAATCATTTCATTAGTAACATTGTTGATTAAGCAGCTCTGAATTAAAAAAAAAAGCTATGTCTTTAGACAATAACACCTTTGCACTATGTTTCTCTAGAATTGCTTTGATCTATTTGGTACATCAGTCAATTGTCAGAAGAGGCAAGTGTTTTATCTAACAGACCTTGATCAATTTTATGAAAAAGTTTATGATAAAAAGAACACTGTAAAATTTATTTTTCTAGTCAAAATAACTTTAAACATAGATGAACATTATTTCAAAGCACAATGTTCAATCTGTATTGAAGTTATTCAATAAAGTAACAGATGAAAGTGTAAATCCTGAATAGTATCATCTGCTTTAAACAAAACAAACGTTTTCACTTTGAACTTTGTAGAGGAAATCATTTTTCCAAACAATTACATGACATACCACTGCAATTATCACTTACTGTTAAAAATTCATACTTCCACGAGAAAATATTTTACATTTTTAGATGAATATAATTTCCATCAATGCCAGAAAGTGACACCAAGCGAGCATCTTATGTTTTTTTGTTTAAGTATATATAACCTTAGGCATTTTTCTCTTCTTATAAAACTTCATTTCATGAGCAACGTATTATGATTGTGTTTTCAGAAACACTTCAACATGCAAACGGCTTACATAATGATGCACATATATTGTTATATATGATATTAAATATAAAAGGAAGAGTAAGAATTTTACCTGGTTAATCACCTGTGTTGGTCTCTCTGAAGCTGGCTAGAACAGATGGATTCCCAGGCGATGTCTTGTCGGATGATCCTGACTGAGGGTGGCCGCAGTTTGAAGGGGTGGGACTTGTCTTCAGCAATGAATTCCCAAGGGACTGCTTCCAATCAGGGAATGCTGTCGCAGACAATGAAACCATTCTCCATTTGTTGACCCTAGTTTTGTAAGTACGATCTGCTGTGGGTGTATTCAAGCATCAGTGGAGGGACTGACATATATTTCACTGAAGTTTATAGCATGCAGGATATTTTGAAATAAGGATTACATGAAAATGAGACCGATCTGTCATTTCTTGGAAGTTTTTCCACTGTGTATTAATTTCTTCTAATTTCCCCCCTGTTGAGACATAAAGCATAAAAAGGCTTAACTCCAAGCAGTATAATCTCTCACTTAATGATACTGGGAAGCCCTCTGAAACAAAGCTGGTGGCAGGATACACACCGTCTCTGCCCATGAAAATTTGAATGATGGGTGGGGAGTGGAATCTCCCTATTTTTTGGAGCCTCCTTATTCAATTCTGGAGCAGGAAATGGCAACCCACTCCAGTATTCTTGCCTAGGAAATCCAATGGACAGAGGAGTCTGGTGAGCTAGTCTGTGGGGTCGTAAAGAGTCAGACACGACTGAACGATTAATACACTTACCCAGTTCAGGATGGTATTAACCTGTTAGACATCTCTACATCTGATGGTTATTTATGGATAATATTGTCACCATAATTGTATACAGTCATACATTTAATTTCTGCATTGCAGATAGCTTTATTTGACTATCAGTCTGAGAGATGCATTTTCTGGAAGTATTGTGTAGTCTTTCTAGTTTGTTTTGACACTTCTGTCAGTTCCTTTAAGTATATATCTAGACTCCAACAACTCCCACCACTTTGACCTCTCCTGCCCTGGCAGAGCTGACCGGGAGCTCTCTTTCTAACTAGCTCGTCTTTTGCTACACCTAAGTCCCACAGTCTATTCTCCATACAACAGCCTGGCTGATCTTGTAAAAACCTGTCAGATCATGTCATTTTCCTGCTTCTCCTATAAGGTCCTACTCATAATAAGTGATCTTGAAATTCTTTGGTATCTTCCAACCTGATTCAGAATAAAATAAAAATTCTTAGTGATAGTCTGCTGTAGCCTGGCCCCTCACCCCAGCCCTGTGACCTCCCTTCACACTCTCACACCTTCTCTTGCACTGCCTCGCTTGCTCCCTGAACTCTAGGCACCCACGCCTTCCCGCCCTTCCGCAAAAGTGTCAAGGGCACTCCTGCCTCAGGAACTTGGATGTGCTGATCACTCTCCTGGGATACTCTGCTCCACATGGTTTTCTCTGCTTTTAATTTTCAGTTCAAATGTCAGTTTAACTAAGGGATCCTCCTTAACTGCCTGTGAAAATAGCAAGTACACCTTCATCACACTCTCCTGACCTTGTTTTCTTTCTTTCGTCATAGCATTTAGTTATTTATATGTTTTTGTTTATGAGTTATCTCATCCAAAAGAATATAAACTCCCAGAGAAAGGGGACTTTGATTTATCTTAGCATTGAATAAAGCTTTGCAGAATAGGTACTGAATAAATGCTTTTAAATGAATGAGTGATTAAGCTTTGCTTTTTCTTCCCCATTTTATAGAGTATTCTATCCAATACAATGTAATAGAATAAATGAAATATCAGTCTATTCTAATGATAGCTTATGTTTACTGTGATAGTTATGACAGCATAACTATCTAATGTATCTTTAAATCTCAAAACCTGAGAACCCCTTAATGTTCATTGTGATTCATCTTCTGATACCAGGCTGGACTGCATTTTAGTCTGAAATTGAACCTACGGACAGTTTTTTTCCTGATGTTCTTTTATATCTGCTCAATTGGCTTAATTACCTTTATTATAAGAAAATCTTTTCTGCATAAAAACTGGTTTCTTTCCACAAATAATCTCTCAGAAGATTCTGAATGCTCTTAATAGACTTTTTTCTACCTTAAAATATGTGAAGCTTCTTTGAGGCATTAATTTACTATAGGTCTTAATTTATTCTTTCACAGTGAAAATTTATTTCCATATTCATTTTAGCAAAATCTGTACATCTGTATTAAAACATCTATTTACTGGAGATTAAAACATGAAGTGTCAGTTTTGTGAAACAGCATACAAGTAAGGGTAGCTTTACCCTCCCTTAAGCGAGAATTAACTTTCACATTTTATCTCTGGTTTGCCCCAGTGGTTATTTCCAGACAATGTGAGGGAAAATGGTGCAACCAACATATGAATTTCAATTTGTGAAAGGCCTCTATCAATTTGTAACTGTTTTAAAGTTTCTGCCAGGTCATCGATTAAGATATAGGTAGTAATGTGAGAGAGCAAATGTGTTAGAACTCAGAGGATGTAGAATGCATAGGACTGGGTGGTTTCAGAATGGTTGGAATGTTAAGGTGTTTCATTAGTTTGGTTAATATATATATAGCAGTGTATTTGCTGTAGCTAAAAACTTGGTAAAGCAGTAGGAGACGGGACAACAGCAGAGCAGTCCTGGTCTGATGGCTTTAAAATAAAATGTTCCCACATATTTAAAAAAATGTTTATTTATTTATTTGGCTGTATCAGGTCTTGGCTGCAGCACGTGGTGTCATCATCATGTCATGGGGGATCCTTCCTTGTGTCACACAGACTCCCAGTTGTGGTGCTTGGGCTCAGTAGTTACAGTACTTGGGCTCAGTAGTTGCAGGGCTTGGTCTCAGCTGTTCTGCGGGTGTGTGGGATCTTAGTGCTGTGGCCAGTGATTGAACCCATGCCCCTTGCATTGCAAGGCAGTTTCTTAACCACTGGACTGTGAAGGAAGTCACCCAAATATTTTTCACTGGATAGTTCTTTTAGGATTTTACCAAGGACCATGTCTGTCTGTGTCTCTATTCTCTGTTTATCTACTTAACCTATTTAGCTATCTTTAGCCACGCATAAGGGAAGATGGGAGAAGGCAATGGCACCCCACTCCAGTACTCTTGCCTGGAAAATCCCATGGATGGAGGAGCCTGGTAAGCTGCACTCCATGGGGCTGCTGAGGGTCGGACACGACTGAGCGACTTCCCTTTCACTTTTTATTTTCATGCATTGGAGAAGGAAATGGCAACCCACTCCAGTGTTCTTGCCTGGAGAATCCCAGGGACGGGGGAGCCTGGTGGGCTGCCGTCTATGGAGTCTCACAGAGTCGGACACGACTGAAGCGACTTAGCAGCAGCAGTAGCAGAAGGGAAGATACTCAGAATATTTAACAACAGCCTTACCTGAGGCAATAACTAAATGGAATGAAATTGGGCCATAATCCTTGGAGTGGAGTCTCAGTGGCTCTTTACGTTGCTAAGCATCACTCTGATTTGTTGGGTTACAGAGACAGGGTCCCAGTGTAGGTGCTGAGTTCCATAAGGGTGTTCAGGACACTTGATACAGTGACCAACTAATGACCAGCTAGCTAATGACCAATTGGTTGGGAAATGTTTTGCTACTTAACAAGTGGTGAGATTTCTTTAATTATGTAATCTCTGCCTTTTAAAATTATACATGCACACAGAAAATAAATTTAAAGGATGGAGTAAAAATAAAAATTGTGGTATCTGTGCACAGTTACTAGTTAATTACTAACCACAATAAATTCTGAGAGCAAGGTTGCTTGTTAATGTTCAGTAGAGTTCAGTTCAGTCGCTCAGTCGTTTCCGACTCTTTGCGACCCCATGAAGGGCAACACGCCAGGCCTCCCTGTCCATCACCAACGCCCGGAGTCCACCCAAACCCATGCCCATTGTGTCGGTGATGCCATCCAGCCATCTCATCCTCTGTTGTCCCCTTCTCCTCCTGCCCTCAGTCTTCCCCAGCATCAGGGTCTTTTCAAATGAGTCAGCTCTTCGCATCAGGTGGCCAAGTATTGAAGTTTCAGCTTCAACATCAGTCCTTCCAATGAACACCCAGGACTGATCTCTTTTAGGATGGACTGGTTGGATCTCCTTGCAGTCCAATGGACTATCAAGAGTCTTCTCCAACACCACAGTTCAAAAGCATCAATTCTTCAGCACTCAGCTTTCTTTATAGTCCAACTCTCACATCCATACATGACCACTGAAAAATCCATAGCCTTGACTAGATGGACCTTTGTTGACAAAGTAATGTCTCTGCTTTTTAATATGCTATCTAGGTTGGTCATAACTTTCCTTCCAAGGAGTAAGCGTCTTTTAATTTCATGACTGCAATCACCATCTGCAGTGATTTTGGAGTGCAGAAAAATAAAGTCAGCCACTGTTTCCCCTGTTTCCCCATCTATTTCCCATGAAGTGATGGGACCAGATGCCATGATCTTCGTTTTCTGAATGTTGAGCTTTAAGCCAACTTTTTCACTCTTCTCTTTCACTTTCATCAAGAGGCTTTGAGTTCCTCTTCACTTTCTGCCATAAGGATGGTGTCATCTGTATATCTGAGGTTATTGATATTTCTCCTGGCAATCTTGATTCCAGCTTGCGTTTCCTCCAGCCCAGCGTTTCTCATGATGTATTCTGCATATAAGTTAAATAAGCAGGGTGACAATATACAGCCTTAATGTATTCCTTTTCCTATTTGGAACCAGTCTGTTGTTCCATGTCCAGTTCTAACTGTAGCTTCCTGACCTGCCTACAAGTTTCTCAAGAGGCAGGTCAGGTAGTCTGGTATTCCCATCTCTTTGAGAATTTTCCGCAGTTTATTGTGACCCACACAGTCAAAGGCTTTGGCATAGTCAATAAAGTAGAAATAGATGTTTTTCTGGAATTCTCTTGCTTTTTTGATGATCCAGCAGATGTTGGCAATTTGATCTCTGGTTCCTCTGCCTTATCTAAAACCAGCTTGAACATCTGGAAGTTCACGGTTCACGTATTGCTGAAGCCTGGCTTGGAGAATTTTGAGCATTAGTTTACTAGCATGTGAGATGAATACCATTGTGTGGTAGTTTGAACATTCTTTGGCATTGCCTTTCTTTGGGAATGGAATAAAAATTGTTCTTTTCCAGTCCTGTGGCCACTGTTGAGTTTTCCAAATTTGCTGACATTTTGAATGCAGCATTTTCACAGCATCATCTTTTAGGATTTGAAATAGCTCAACTGGAATTCCATCGCCCCCACTAGCTTTGTTCATAGTGATGCTTCCTGAGGCCCGGCCAACTTCACATTCCAGGATGTCTGGCTCTAGGTGAGTATGAGTGATCACACCTTTGCGATTATCTGTTAGTGGGTGGAAATTGATATTACAAATAAGCTTCAAAAGGTTTTGCTGGCCTTGTCAGATTTTACTTTGTATATTTGCTGATGAACAACACACAATAGAGGGAAACCTCTCAGCTCTTCAAACTTCTTATTGCTGTTTTCATTTGTATTCTTCTTCTTCTTATTATTATTAAATCCAATATATAGATGGTAATTGACCACTAAGATCAGTATTGAGAAGAAAAAATAATGTTTCTCATTGGGAAAAAATTAGATTGCTTTTTCTACCCTCACTAAAATTTGTGCCACTATTGAAGCCTTTATTACTTCACCTGTGATTGTTTCTTGTGATACTTACCAGATTTGACTACTAGACTGTTTTCTGGAGTCGAGGACAGGAGGTTTTCATTTAAATGTGAGAACTCTAAACCATATAAAGAGCTCCTCAGGATAAAGAGTCATTTTATCCATTGCTATATTTTCCCAATCTTCATAAATCTTGAGCTCTATGCATCCTTAATGACCATTTTTTTTAGCACAGTTTATATTTCCTAATCTGTGTCACCAGGTATGGTGGGAGATACTGGAGATAAGTACAGATATAAATATAAACTTGCCTTCTAAAGATTTCCCATCTTGTTGAGAAACTAGAATAAACTGTCAAATGATAAATAAATCAACAAATCAGTTTAAGTGATAGATGGGTGACATAACATAGTTTTTAAGTGTTTGGCAGTCTATGCAAGTCTTTCCATAAATTATTTTGTTAACTATCAGTGCAGGAGTTTTTATAATGTAGACCTGAAATTACTATCCAGGCATAGTATCATTGCAACAGTTGTGGTCTGACTGCTACAGATAATGAATTATGGTAAAATATGTGTGTGTGTGCTCAGTCACTTAGTCTTTTCTGACTTTTTGCAGCCCTATGGACTATAGCCCACCAGGCTCCTCTGTCCATGGGATTCTTGAGGCAAAAATATTGGAGTGGGTTGCCATGCCCTCCTCCCAACTCAGGGATCAAACCCACATCTCTTGTGTCTCCTATAGTGGCAGCAAGTTCTTTCCTCCTAGAGACACCTGGGAATCCCAAAATATATGTGCAACTAGCTATTAGGTGAGGACCAGGGGATGGAATCTGAGTCATATTCACATTATTTGAACCATGTATGATGAAAACACATGTATGCTTATGCAGTTGAATAATTTGATAATTTTAAGGTGGAAAAAAAGTGAAAGTGAAAGTCACTGTGTCGTCTCCAACTCTTTGGGACTCCATGGATAGTCCATGGAATTTTCCAGGCCAGAATACTGGAGTGGGTAGCCTTTCCCTTCTCCAGGGAATCTTCCCAACCCAGGAATGAACCGGAGTCTCCTGCATTGCAGGCAGATTCTTTACCAACTGAGCTATCAGGGAAGCCCAATATTTATTTATTTATTTGTTTTTTTAGGTATTGCCAAATGCTCTTTAGAATCCATCATAATGATATTTTAGGAAAAACAAAAAAGGTTGGTGCTGCAAATTTATGCATCCATGTGAACTGTCAAGCAAATACTGAATATTTCTCCAGTGAATGTTTACAGCTGACTTCAGTGGAGGTTGTTTCACTTTCAGAGATATATTAATCAAGGAAAAGTGAAACCATGAATTTAGCCATAGGAAATTTGAGAAAAAGCTTTGTGTCATTTATATGCTAAAGAGGTCAAGATCATGGGCAAAATCTGTCAAGAGTAAGATGTGACTTTGCCACCAGGTATGGGTGGCACAGTTGGTAAAGAATCTGCCTCCCAGGGCAGGAGACACAAGAGATGCTGCTTTGATCCCTGTGTTGGGAAGATCCCTGGCATAGGAAATGACAACCCACCCCAGTTGTGTTGCCTGGAAAACTCCATGGACAGAGGAGCCTGGCGGGCTATATCCTGTGAAGTCACAAAGAGTCAGACATCTCCCTCTCTCTCTCTCTCTCTCTCTCTCTCTCTCACACACACACACACACACACTCAAGTGCTGAAGAAAGCAAGAAATGCAGCAGAATCTGTACTCCCTGGGTTGGAAGACAGTTTATACTCAGACTTCCAATCTGATACTGAAGAAGACATTCAGTTACTAAGACAGATAAAATGTAGTTACTAATGCAAACCTATTTTGGTTTTTGGTTGCTTAAAAGTGGATATTTAACATTTTTCTTTGGGGAAAAAAAACCATTTTTTTTTTTTTTTTACAGAAAGGTATTTTACAATAAGTTGTCTTCAAATGCAGACAGTTTGTATTTGAATGAAGAACATCCCACTGGCCTCATAATAAGGTTTCAACATTGAGTCCCTTGGACTGCAAGGAGATCCAACCAGTCCATTCTAAAGGAGATCAGCCCTGGGATTTCTTTGGAAGGAATGATGCTAAAGCTGAAACTCCAGTACTTTGGCCACCTCATGCGAAGAGTGGACTCATTGGAAAAGACTCTGATGCTGGGAGGGATTGGGGGCAAGAGGAGAAGGGGACAACAGAGGATGAGATGGCTGGATGGCATCACTGACTCGATGGACATGAGTCTGAGTGAACTCCGGGAGTTGGTGATGGACAGGGAGGCCTGGCGTGCTGCGATTCATGGGGTCACAAAGAGTCGGACATGACTGAGCGACTGATGTGATCTGATCTGATCTGAGGGGGCAGATCTGAATAGAGCAGTGTGGTAATCCTTCTCCAATAAGAAACTTGACCAGTTTTCCTGTCAATTTGACTGCCCAGTTCATTCTGCTGTCTCTGCCAGTACTTCTCCAGGCCGAGAGCTGAATAGAAAATTAGGACAGAATCACAGAGAAATGCCACTTCAGCTTACGTCAGTTCTTACATAGACGATAGATGTAGAAGTAGCTTTGAACATTAAACACACACACGCACAAACATTTTATAAATGGGTATATAAGGTGTTTTTTAGATATCAGATTTATGAGGATGATATTTATTTTCTGATAAGCAAGGATTAAATGTAAATATGTAATAACAAAATGTAAATATGTTATAAAAGCCTATTTGGAGACTCTATCCTGGGATCTATGGTGTTACCATGATGCTGGACAGATACGTGCTTCTTAGTAAAAATTTCTTAGTGTGAAAAAAATTTTTACTGTAAATATAGAAGTTGGAATGATAGTTTTCTAACAACTTTTATAATCACTAAAGAGGAACTATGTCCTTCATATTTGTTTTTAAAATATTTCTCCACAACATTTGAAGTTCATAAAATTAGTATATTCCTGGCTTTGCAAACCACTTTTTTAGATCAAATACAAGCTTAAAAATCCATTTAACTGTTCTTCAGCAAAGGGATAAATTTGTTCATTTTCTGAGTTCTGTGTTGTGCTTCAATTAGATTACTGTCTAACTGGTTTCCATCCACTTTCCGGATTACCTTAATAGAAAATAACATTACTGCCCCAGGTCATTTCTCCTGATATAAATGGATTAGATACAAATATTTTCTTAGTGCTCCTTTAGGGAGGTTTAATCCGGCAGCAGCATTTTCTGAATTTAACACTGGCCGAGAAACACTGTATCCATTAGCGACCAAGGTACAGTTAGATGTTAACTAAGTTATCTTACTCCATTTTGTAGGTAGATTGTGTTCTCTTTAGAGAAAATTAAATTCGTAGAAGAATTCTTTTCCCTTGGAAATGAAAAACCTTTTTGCATGGTTAGCAGCTGCCGTTCTACCTTTTGATGCTGTACATAGTGTGATGGAAAAGATGAAGTACTTCATAATCAAGACAGTGTCTCAGAAGAGATTGCAGTCACGTATATACATCTGGGAGAAGCTCATTTTATATTTGAAAATAAACATTTTTTGATGACTGAAAATCAAACCCTTCTCTTTGAGTGCTGAGAAATGAGAGAGGGCAATTTGCATTTCACAGCTCTAGAATTATAAGCGTGCTATTGTGTCTTTAGTTTTTCTCCATGAGGAAGAGCACTCTCCACATGTTGCTGGGGCTGTTAGAAGCCCTCTGTGCCAAAAAGCTGGATCAAAGCCTATTATCTTAGTGATCTTTGTCTCTTTTGGACCAAGCCAGAGGATTAACAATACATTTTTTACAAAAATTGGATTTATGGAGTTATCTGCATGTTGAAAGTATGTTTCCATTACCCTAATTTCTACACCCAAGGTCTTAAGAAACCTCCTTTCCTTTACCTCTTTTTATCCAGTCATCCTCCCTAAGTCCTAAGACAGTCTGGTTTCCCCAAGTACACAGGGGCAAGGTTGGGCTATGAGAGGGAGGGAACAAACAACATATGTATGGGCTTGAATGTTAGCAAGCAGAGAGGTGCACGTTTCCCTGGTGGCTCAGATGGTAAAGAAACTGCCCACTATGCCAGAAACCTGGGTTCGATCCCTGGGTCGGAAAGATCCCCTGGGGAAGAAAAGGGCAACCCACTCCGGTATTTTTTTTTTTTTAATGGTTGGACTTTCTTGTGATTTGCTATTGAAAGTCTCAATATCCATGCACACAAAAATATTACATTTTGCTATTAGAAAGTGTTCTTGCATTCTCCAATGGTATTCTGTAGTCATGCATTAAACAGAATTTTAAAGGAAACCAGGAAAGGACAGGACAAGATAGGAGGGTAAAAAAAACCCAATCTCAAGGTCATCCCACAGATGAGCAATGTGCCAGATGGGGCAGTGTCACCTTTTGGCAGACTTCAGACCACAAGTTTCAGGAGTCCGCTGTATTAAAATCTGTGGTTATCATATTTCAAAGGCGTTAATGTAGTAGTTTTATGGAAATTATCAAAAGCAGAGAAAATACTGCCACACGGATAACATGCTAACTATAGAAAATAATTAGCACTTTCAGGCAGTGGGGATTGGAAGATCAGTTTTTCTAAATTCTTCACCAAACTCATCTAACATTTTTCAGAATACAGCAAAGGAATTTCAAAGCAGAAAACCACACCAAATTCTAAGGATTCGTGGTCTCATAATGCATCATTCTAGAATGTTCTAGAGTCTTAGTGATCTTTGCTGGAAATCCTACCGTGTATCTTCAGACTAGAACCAATAATTGAAAGTTGCGGGTAAACCTGGCTCATTCAGGAAAATGCATCGCTGTATTTCAGGTCTTTACAAGCAGATGTTTTTGTGGGGCTTGCCAACAGAGGAAAGTACTTCAGGTCTATGAGCCACCAACAAATCTGAATGGCACCGATGGGGCTTACGGGCCATATTGAACAAGCAGGAAGAAAACTTGAATGGAAGTCAGGGAATCATCTCACATCCTGGCTCTTTCACCAAAACTCTATTTGTGGGTATACAGGATACATTTTCCCCATCCAAAGGCAATCCAGAAATTCTCCCACAGGCTTTAGAAATCAAATAATGAATGATATCACCTTTAGTAGTAAAATAAGGAAACATAAAATACAACAGCAAAGATAGAGTTTCACATCATAATGGTAATTTCCCTTAACACATAAATAACAAACCGCAGGCCATCCAACTTGTCAAAAGGAAAGTATGGGTTATTACTCAACCATTTTAGATTTAAATTTGTTACTACTGTACACTGCTGCATACTAATGTTGATTGACCCTGATACATTCTTTGGTAGTGCTGAGGTTTTTGTATATATATATTTTTTCCATGGTAAGACTTTTTCTGCTGGTATGGAACCCATCACTCAGTTGTGTCCGACCCTTTGCGACCCCATGGACTGTAGCTTACCAGGCTCCTCTGTCCATGGGATTTTCCAGGCAAGCATACTGGAGTGGGTTGCCATTTCCTTCTCCACACTCCAGTATTCTTGCCTGGAAAATTCCACAGACAGAGGAGCCTGGCGGGCTATGGCCATGGGATTGCAAAGCATTGGACATGACTGAGCAACTTCACTCATTCACTCAAGAAGAAAGGACCATTATGTGTGAAAATAGACTAAATTCTACTTTATTGAGGCCCCTCAGGGACATATTTAGATAAGTCTAAGCTAGAAAAGTGAATACAAAATTTTGCTTTTAATCCTAGTATTCTAACACGGGCACAGGAAATTTTCATTTAATTTTACTGATTTTGTTTGTTTGAAACATCAAGTGTGCAATTTGAAATTCTTTAATGATTATTTTTATATTATTTTCAAATTTTATCTTCTGAACAGTTAGCTCCATGGGTGTGTGATATCTGTGTATGTGTTAAGTCACTCATTTGTTTTCGACTCTTTGCGACTCCATGGTCTGTAGTTGACCAGGCTCCTCTGTCTCTGGGATTCTCCAGGTAAGAATACTGGAGTGGGCTTGTCTTGCCCTTTCCAGGGGATCTTCCCAACCCAGGGCTTGAACCCACGATTCCTGCATTGCCCACATTGCCAGGAGGATTCTTTACCATACATGTAGGATAAAATGGTGCTTCCATTTTGATTTATTTATCTTAGCACTGGATCTGAAAAAGATTAAACAGTCTTATCAAGCAGTTTTAAGCTGTTCGTTCCACCTTCTGCATCCATAGTATGACTGCAGCATCTCAAGAAACTATGTCTGAATTACGAAAGCAAAGGTTTTGTAGAAGCCACATTCAGAAGACCAGTCACTTCTTAAGGGGAAAGAAGTTACTGTAATTGGCATACAGTACTCATGTTTTATCCCTAGGGATTTGAATAGTAACCCCTTCTATCCCTAAAGCCAAGGGATCTCCACCATTGCTACTGTGATCTGGGAAAGGGAAGGAAATTGACATTGGATTGCAGTAGCCAGTGTCAGAGGCTGTCACACCAGATGGCATTCCTTGCTTAAGATTCTTCTTGCTAGGAAGCAGATTTGTATTTTTTTTCTTGCAGTAGTTTAATATATAATCTCTGAAATGATAACAATAATGACATTTCTCCTTTCCATCGATTTGGGATAGAATCAGTACATTGACAAAAAGTACTTAAATTCTGTGCAAATAGAATAGAAAATGTGCAATTTATAATAGAATTTTATCAAATAGTTGGGAAACCAGGCAGTATGTTCTTGTGGAAGCTGCACCAGCTTTGGAAGCAATATTCAATTTATTTACCCTTTTAGAGACTCAGTTTATTCATACAAAATAGGAATTCAACTTTCAGGGTGCTGTGAACATCAGATGAGATTAGGTATGGAAAACACTTATCACAATTCTTGGCACATACCACTTCCTGATAAATAGTAGTGACTATTATAGTTTATGGGGGCTATGCCCTAACATATTAATTTGATCATAGCAAAAACTTATGATCTCAACATGTTTTAAGGATGTGTGTGTATACATATATACACTCCATCTGTAAAATGTGTATGTTTCCATTGTAATACTCTTGGGAATACAGTCAAATGACCACTTAAATGGGGATAACAATATGACGTATTAACAGACTAACTGAACCATATCTTTGTTTACTATTATTAAAATAAGGATTTCTAAAGCAACTGGCACACTTAGCATTCTCACAGGTTCACTTACAAAGTATCATGGAATTAAACGCTTTGGATATTGTGCCCCAGTATTGAAAAAAAGAGCTCAAATTTGGTAGGAAAATACAGCTTCTAATCATGACTTTGGTACAGAGGTAAACAGTTTCATTTTGAGTGATATGCGGTGTAAATTGCACTCTTACTTAGTCTAGGACTGCAGAAAAGTTATTCATTCTTAGCTGCTGAAGGCTTTCATCAGTAGCTTAATGGAATAAATCATTATTCTTTTCAAAAAAGTCTTTATGGTTTTTTTTTTTTTTTTTTGCTTTTATGTAAAATTCTAATTATAGAATAATTCTAGTATAATTAGACAACTGAGTAAATTTTCATGTGTTTATTTAAAGGTGAAGTTAAGTTTTATCTCAGAGAAGGCGATGGCACCCCACTCCAGTACTCTTGCCTGGAAAATTCCGTAGATGGAGGAGTTGGACACGACTAAGCGACTTCGCTTTCGCTTTTCACTTTCCTGCATTGGAGAAGGAAATGGCAACCCACTCCAGTGTTCTTGCCTGGAGAATCCCATGGATGGAGGAGCCTGGTAGGCTGCAGTCCATGGGGTCGCTAAGAGTTGGACATGACTGAGCGACTTCACTTTCATTTTCCCTTTCATGCATTGGAAAAGGAAATGGCAACCCACTCCAGTGTTCTTGCCTGGAGAATCCCAGGGATGGGGGAGCCTGGTGTCAGGCATGACTGAAGCGACTTAGCAGCAGCAGCAGTTGCTTGTATATTTTTGAGATTAGTTGTTTGTCAGTTGCTTCATTTGCTATTATTTCCTCTCATTCTGAAGACTGTCTTTTCACCTTGCTTATAGTTTCTTTTGTTGTGCAGAAGCTTTTAATTTTAATTAGATCCCATTTGTTTATTTTTGCTTTTATTTCCAATATTCTGGGAGGTGGGTCATAGAGGATCCTGCTGTGATTTATGTTGGAGAGTGTTTTTCCTATCTTCTCCTCTAAGATTTTTATAGTTTCTGGTCTTATGTTTAGATATTTAATCCATTTTGAGTTTATTTTTGTGTATGGTGTTAGAAAGTGTTCCAGTTTCATTCTTTTACAAGTGGTTGACCAGTTTTCCCAGCATCACTTGTTAAAGAGATTGTCTTTTCTCCATTGTATATTCTTGCCTCCTTTGTCAAAGATAAGGTGTCTATAGGTGCGTGGGTTTATCTCTGGGCTTTCTATTTTGTTCCATTGATCTATATTTCTGTCTTTGTGCCAGTACGATACTGTCTTGATGACTGTGGATTTGTAGTAGAGCCTGAAGTCAGGCAGATTGATTCCTCAAGTTCCATTCTTCTTTCTCAAGATGCTTTGGCTATTCGAGGTTTTTTGTATTTCCATACAAATCGTGAAATTATTTGTTCTAGCTCTGTGAAGAATACTGTTGGTAGCTTGATCAGATCAGTCGCTCAGTCATGTCCGACTCTTCGCGACCCCATGAATCGCAGCACGCCAGGCCTCCCTGTCCATCACCAACTCCCGGAGTTCACTCAGATTCACGTCCGTCGAGTCAGTGATGCCATCCAGCCATCTCATCCTCTGTCATCCCCTTCTCCTCCTGCCCCCAATCCCTCCCAGCATCAGAGTCTTTTCCAATGAGTCCACTCTTCGCATGAGGTGGCCAAAGTACTGGAGTTTCAGCTTTAGCATCATTCTTTCCAAAGAAATCCCAGGGCTGATCTCCTTCAGAATGGACTGGTTGGATCTCCTTGCAGTCCAAGGAACTCTCAAGAGTCTTCTCCAACACCACAGTTCCAAAGCATCAATTCTTTGGCACTCAGCCTTCTTCACAGTCCAACTCTCACATCCATACATGACCACTGAAAAACCATAGCCTTGACTAGATGAACCTTTGTTGGCAAAGTAATGTCTCTGCTTTTGAATATGCTGTCTAGGTTGGTTATAACTTTCTTTCCAAGGAGTAAGCGTCTTTTAATTTCATGGCTGTGGTCACCATCTGCAGTGATTTTGGAGCCCAGAAAAATAAAGTCTGACACCGCTTCCACTGTTTCCCCATCTATTTGCCATGAAGTGGTGGGACCGGATGCCATGATCTTCGTTTTCTGAATGTTGAGCTTTAAGCCAACTTTTTCACTCTCCACTTTCACTTTCATCAAGAGGCTTTTGAGTTCCTCTTCACTTTCTGCCATAAGGGTGGTGTCATCTGCACATCTGAGGTTATTGATATTTCTCCCAGCAATCTTGATTGCCTAACAGTATGAAAAGGTAGCTTGATAGGGATTGCATTGAATCTATAGATTGCTTTGGGTAGTACACTCATTTTCACTATATTGATTCTTCTGATCCATGAACATGGTATATTTCTCCATCTATTAGTGTCCTCTTTGATTTTTTTCACCAGTGTTTTATAGTTTTCTATATATAGGTCTTTAGTTTCTTTTAGATCAGATCAGATCAGTCGCTCAGTCGTGTCTGACTCTTTGCGACCCCATGAATCGCAGCACGCCAGGCCTCCCTGTCCATCACCAACTCCCGGAGTTCACTGAGACTCACGTCCATCGAGTTAGTTTCTTTAGGTAGATATATTCCTAAGTATTTTATTCTTTTCATTGCAATGGTGAATGGGATTGTTTCCTTAATTTCTATTTTCTCATTATTAGTGTATAGGAATGCAAGGGGTTTCTCTGTGTTGATTTTATATCCTGCAACTTTACTATAATCATTGATTATTTCTAGTAATTTTCTGGTGGAGTCTTTAGGGTTTTCTATGTAGAGGATCATGTCATCTGCTAACAGTGAGAGTTTTACTTCTTCTTTTCCAATTTGGATTCCTTTTATTTCTTTTTCTGCTCTGATTGCTGTGGCCAAAACTTCCAAAACTATGTTGAATAGTAGTGATGAAAGTGGGCACCCTTGTCTTGTTCCTGACTTTAGGGGAAATGCTTTCAATTTTTCACCATTGAGGATAATTTTTGCTGTGGGTTTGTTATATATAGCTTTTATTATGTTGAGGTATGTTCCTTCTATTCCTGCTTTCTGGAGAGTTTTTATCATAAATGGATGTTAAATTTTGTCAAAGGCTTTCTCTGCATCTATTGAGATAATCATATGGCTTTTATTTTTCAATTTGTTGATGTGGTGTATTACATTGATTGATTCATGGATATTGAAGAATCCTTGGATCCCTGGGATAAAGTCCACTTGGTCATGGTGTATGATCTTTTTAATGTGTTGTTGGATTCTGATTGCTAGAATTTTGTTAAGGATTTTTGCATCTATGTTCATCAGTGATATTGGCCTGTAGTTTTCTTTTTTAAGAAGGACACTACATAATGATCAAAGGATCAATCCAAGAAGAAGATATAACAATTATAAATATATATGCACCCAACATAGGAGCACCGCAATATGTAAGACAAATGCTAATAAGTATGAAAGGGGAAATTAGCAATAACACAATAAGAGTGGGAGACTTTAATACCCCCCCCCACACCTATGGATAGACCAACTAAACAGAAAATTAACAAAGAAACACAAACTTTAAATGATACAATAGACCAGTTAGACCTAATTGATATCTATAGGACATTTCACCCCAAAACAATGAATTTCATATTTTTCTCCAGTGCACATGGAACCTTCTCCAGGATAGATCACATCCTGGGCCATAAATCTAGCCTTGGTAAATTCAAAAAAATTGAAATCATTCCAAGCATCTTTTCTGATCACAATGCAGTAAGATTAGATCTCAATTACAGGAGAAAAACTATTAAAAATTCCAATATATGGAGGCTGAATAAGACACTGATGAATAACCAACAAATCACAGAAGAAATAAAAAAAAATAAAAATATGCATAGAAACGAATGAAAATGAAAACACAACAACCCCAAACCTGTGGGACACTGTAAAATCAGTGCTAAGAGGAAAGTTCATAGCAATACAGGCATACCTCAATAAACAAGAAAAAAGTCAGATATGTCCTAACTCTACACCTAAAGCAACTAGAAAAGGAAGAAATGAAGAACCCCAGGGTTAGTAGAAGAAAGAAATCTTAAAAATTAGGGCAGAAATAAATGCAAAAGAAACAAAAGAGATCATAGCAAAAATCAACAAAGCCAAAAGCTGGTTCTTTGAAAGGATAAATAAAATTGACAAACCATTAGCCAGACTCATCAAGAAACAAAGGGAGAAAAATCAAATCAATAAAATTAGAAATGAAAATGGAGAGATCACAACAGACAACACAGAAATACAAAGGATCATAAGAGACTACTATCAGCAATTATATGCCAATAAAATGGACAACGTGGAAGAAATGGACAAAGTCTTAGAAAAATACAACTTTCCAAAACTGAACCAGGAAGAAATAGAAAATCTTAACAGACCCATCACAAGCATGGAAATTGAAACTGTAATCAGAAATCTTCCAGCAAACAAAAGCCCAGGTCCAGACGGCTTCACAGCTGAATTCTACCAAAAATTTAGAGAAGAGCTAACACATTTTCATCTAATGCCTTAAGATAAAAAATGAGTAGAGGCTTAGAAGAATTTTAAGTACCACTTAAACTAATGAAATTGGCTGTCCTTACCACCATTTTGAACAATAACTTAATTTACTCTATTGATAACTCAGCAAATTTAATGCAAATAACACATTTACTTTCCTCGCTATTCAGATACATTACAAAATACTTCTAACTCTAAACATAGCTTTCTCCAAAATAAGTGCATGTTCACAGTAAAATTTTAGTATAACGAGATTTCATCAAAAGTGAAATTTTAAAAAGATAAATAACACATTTCCTTGAAAGCACATCTCACTATTATACCTACATGCATGCATGCATGCTCAGTGATGTCTGACTTTTTGTGACCTCACGGAATGTAGCCTTCCAGGCTCTTCCATCCATGGGGATTCTCCAGGCAAGAATACTGGAGTGGGCTGCCATTTCCTCCGCCAGGGGCTCTTCCTGACCTAGGGATCGAACCTGAATCCCCTGAGTCTCCTGCATTGCAGGCAGATTCTTTACCAGTGAGCCACTGGGGAAGCCCATTATACCTACAGTGTGGAGACATTTACTATGAAGCAGACCAGCAAAGACAATGTATTGGGGAAATTTAAGGTTCAAGGTGCTTATTGAAAGAGGGTGTTGCTGAATAAGCTAGGTTAGGCAAAAGATATTATAAATAGCTCCCTAATCTCAATGGATTAATATAGAAATGTCATTATTTGTTCATATCAGAGTCTAGAAAGAGCAGGCAGTAACTCAGAATTCCCTCTTGTGAGCCTACTGTCTTTTAATTTCAAGATATTCCTGGCAGCATCAAGTTTCCACGAGGGTAAAAGAGTGAGGAGTCTCACACACTGGATACTTAACTACATTAGTCCAGAAGATATATATCACTTTCACTCATATTCAGTTGGCAAGAAATAGATATATGATCTGACCTACATGTAAAGAAGAGAACCTAGGAATGTAGTGCTGTATCACTTAGTCACTTTCAAGAACTTACTCTATACCACAGAAAGGGAACATGAGACCTTGGGAGTCAGCTGGCTCTGCCATCATCCTCAACTCTCCTATTATAGATTTCAAACTCTTAGAAAGACAGTAGGGAGTCTGACATATGGTAAGTGGCTATGGGTTGAAGAAAATGCCATCTCTGCCCTGGCATCTAATGACAGTTCCTAAAGATGACTTTTTCCAAAGATATACATATAATGATTCCATTCCCGCCCCCCCCACCCCACCCCTTAACTGAGAGATGGGAGACTTTTAAAGTTTTACAGAACATGCCTTTATTGACAATAGAGAATCATGTCTACAAGAGGGTATTGTGATCGTTATTGGCGAAAATTTAGTAGAACGTGTTTTAGAGAACTACTCCTCCACATAGATTTGATTATTGACATCAGCATGGACAGTCAGAAAAAAAGAAAAGTGAGTTTCTCCCTTTTGTTTATTGGTGGTGGTCGCTAAGTCATGTCTGACTCTTACGACCTCATGGACTGTAGCCTGCCAGGCTCTTCTGTCCATGGGATTCTCCAGGCAGGAATACTGGAGTGGGTTGCCATTTTCTTCTCCAAAAAAATCCTACAGCACCTGGTATTCCCAGTTGGTATCCCATCCAAATACTAACCAGGCCTGACCCTGTTTAGCTTCTGAGATCAGATGAGATCAGGCATGTTCTGTCTATTAATAATCATTAAAAATTTCCATTATCCTTGGGTGGAATCTACCTTCCTCATTATTAAAATGATCAGTTAGAAGGAGACTTTAACAGGAAACAGAGTTCATGGTAGAGATTTTCATTTTAGTTAATGTCATGAATTGGTAAAATGGAAAATCCTTCCCAACGAGAAAAGACAAGCTAACTAAGGTGGATAAAATAATAATTGACAAAGTCAATGCTAGCTGAGTTCACACACACAGAGTAAGATGGGTATGTAGGAGCTATAAATGAAGTAGGTGAAGCTTGTAAGGCTCAAAAAGCAGTGGGCTAGGAACAAGATGGAACATAAGATTTCCCAATAATAAAGAAAATGAAATTAAAAAACCCAATCATAAAAATGTCAAGAAAAGATAAAGGAGAATAGAGAAAACAACTAAGTTAGTTCTAATGATAGAAATAAATACAAAAATATCAATAATTTCCATAAATATAAATGAATTTAGTTTGTCAGTTATGAGAGAGAGATTATTACATTGAATACAAACGCTCCACCTCAAGGTATATCTAAAAGTAAAGATGAAAAAAGTTAACAGAAAAAGAATAATAAACTAGGAAAACACTCAAATGAAAACTGAAGTGACTACTAGTGTAAATAAATTGGTTTTAGTTCAAAAAAAGAAAAACAGGTTTTAAGGGGGTTATTGCATAATGAAAAAGGTCCAATTTCACTAAGAAATGTAACAATTCTTAACTAGAATGCTGCTATCATATAACAAATATTTGTGAGCAAAAATTGCTAGAACTATAAGAAACAATTGAAAAGTTATTTTTGTGAGGGAATATTTTAATGTAAATCTCTTAGTAATTGATTGACTCTGAAGATAAAATTTCATAAAGATGATTTGAACAGCACAACAAGTTTATATAACAGTTATATCTAGGAAATAGAAAGGCATATTCTCAAACTACTTGCCAATAACATATCATTATAAATATATTTATATAACATACTTATGATTAAATAATGATAAATTGTTACATATTCAATGTAGTAATACTTAGAAAAATATATTTCCATAAGTGTAGATACTATGAATGAGGAAAAACTTAAAGACATAAGTGACATAAAAATTCAAGCCAAGAAATTATAGGAGAAACAAAATATATTTCCATAAATGTAGATATTAGGAATGAGAAAAAACTTAAAGACATAAGTGACATAAAAATTCAAGCCAAGAAATTATAGAAGAAACAAAATAGACCTGAAGATGATAGAGATAATAATAAAAAGAGTGTGAAATTAGTAAAATTGAAAAAGTTACAATAGAGAAGACCAACAAACTCAAACCTGATTCTTTGAAGAGACTAATAAACTAGTCAGATCTGAAAGATCTTTAAAAAAAAAGAGATAAAAGGAATTCACAAATAAATACTATTAGGTATTTTAAAATGGAATATAATTAGTGTGTCAGATGGTAAAGAATCTGCCTGCAATGCAGCAGACCTGAGTTCAGTCCCTGGGTTGGGAAGATTCCCTGGAGAAGGAAATGACTCCAGTGTTCTTCCCTGGAGAATTCCATGGACAGAGAAGCCTGGTGGACCACAGTCCACGGAGTCCCAAAGAGTCAGACACGACTGACTGACTCACACTTTCATTTCGCACATGTTTATATATGTATCAAATTTGCTAGATACACAATCTACAGAAACAGTTTAATTTACTGCATTACGGAAAGAAAATTAGAAAATACAAATTTCAAAGTATTCAACTCATAATAAAAATAAAAAATAAACCAGGTTCGATGCACGATACTGTGGCGGATTCATTTTGATATTTGGCAAAACCAATACAATAGTGTAAAGTTTAAAAATAAAATAAATAAATAAATAAAGTCTGTATTTAACTGAGGAAAAAAAAAAAAAGTGCCTAGGAATAAATCAATCATAAGGTCAGAGAAACTATGTGGAGAAAAGTATATATATTTTGTCAATAAATATGAAAGAAAGTAAGCATATAAGAAGAACTTAAAATTAATGAAGACCATGACTGACTCTGGCATATTTAGAAATTTTATAGATGACAAGTTTGGCATTATAGATAAGCCAGAGAGAGAGAGAGAAAAGCAAAATGAAAGCTTTAAAATCATTTGGAATGAAACAAAGTAAGAATATTTATAAAATTTTGGAGTGAGAACAAAAATGCCAAAGGAAATGATTAATATACTTGACTGTTAAAAC
The DNA here is from genome assembly GCF_055505025.1 of Bos grunniens. Classification (NCBI taxonomy): domain Eukaryota; kingdom Metazoa; phylum Chordata; class Mammalia; order Artiodactyla; family Bovidae; genus Bos; species Bos grunniens. The sequence continues at coordinate 25,052,972 of NC_141191.1, read as the reverse complement.
TAAAAATGTCTGGTAGCAAAAGACACAATAAAAATGAAAAGACTATGGCAGTCTGGAAGATATTCGGAATGCAAAAAATTAACCAAGATTAGTATTCAAAACAGACTTTTGAAGCTACAAATCAAAAAGTAAAGGAAAACAACCAAGTAGAAAAATAGAAAAAAGATATGAAAAGGCAGTTCACAGAAGAGGAAACACAAATGGCCAATGAACACATGAAAAAATGCTCAGTCTCACGAGAATTCGGGAAAATGCAAATTAGAGTCACAAAGAGATACCATTTCTCTGTCTTCAGACTGGGAAAAATCTGCATAGTCCAAGAATAACAAACACTAGTGAAGATAGGGAGTGACAGACTTTCTTTTCACAGATGAAGAATAATGCTGGAGAGTAGTTTGCTATTATCTGTAGATACAAGGTTGTATATAGTTTGTCACAGCAATTGCATTTCTCAACCTTATATCCTACATATTAAAAAGATTTGTACAGTAAACATCATGGCAGTGTTGTGCATTACAGCAAAAACCGGGAAAATGAAATGTTATCAATGAGAGAATAGTGGGTAAACTGTGGTATGTCTACCAAAAGTAATATAAACGTCAGTGAAGAATGAGTCAACATGAGTTAATATACACTCTTGGATGATTCTCACATATATTATGTTGAGAGAGAAACAGAAAGATGTCAAGGAATTTACCAGTCTGCTATGAGTCATAGAGAGTTTATAAGCCCTAAAGAGTGTGCGATACATGGTTTAGGATACATACATATGTAGTAAAGTACAAAGAAATTCTTAGTAAGGATAAAAACCAAATCCAACATTGGGATAACTCTGTGAAGGAGATTGTGCTGTAGTCATTCAGTCGTGTCCAACTCTTTGCAACCCTATGGACCAAAGCTTGCCAGGCTCCTCTGTCCATGGGGATTCTCCAGGCAAAAATACTGGAGTGGGTTGCCATGCCCTCCTCCAGGGGATCTTCCCAACCCAGGGATTGAACCCAAGTCTTCCACATTGCAGGCAGATTCTTTACCTTCTCAGCCACCAGGGAAGCCCATGATGGAAGCTGGGGAATGTCTTTTGGGAGTTAAGAAAGCCTTAATTGTATTTGTAACATGGATGTTGAGTACCCATTTGTTGATATTATTGTTTATGCCTTTTTGTGCGTCAGAATGATTTCTTAAATTTTTCTCCAAAGGATACAGATTGTTAAATAAATCTAGTCTAGTTTGATGCTTTTATGGATGTACAGTTGGCTCTCTGTATTTGTGGGTTCCTCATCCCAAGATTCAACCAGCTGCAGATTGAAAATATGTGGAAAAAAATTCCATAAAGTACTAAAAAGCAAAACCTGAATTTTCCCTGCTTCAGAAACTATGTATATAATATTTACATTCTATTTGGTATTATGAGTAATCAAGAGATGATTTTGGAGAAGGAAATGGCAACCCACTCCAATGTTCTTGCCTGGAGAATATCAGGGACAGGGGAGCCTGGTGGGCTGCCGTCTATGGGGTCGCACAGAGTCGGACACAACTGAAGCGACTTAGCAGCAGTAGCAGAGATGATTTAAAGTATAGAGTTGCATGTCATAGATTATATGCAAATACTATGCCATTTCATATATGGGATTTGGTCATCTGCAGATTTTGGAATCCAAGGGAGGGTGCCTTGGAACCAACCCCCAAAGATGTGGATAGAGAGGAACTCCTGTGTGTTTCATTGATTGATTCATTAATTGACTGAGTGGTAAGTAGGGTCCAGAGTGAGGAAATAACTTAATCAATGATATCTAGCTACTTAATGATAGAATTAAGACTAGAAACCATATCTGACTCAAACTCCAGTGCCTTAATAATTCCTGTTGCTAAGCAACTATAGAGAATAAAATGCTTAGCCCCTTTCTGCAATTAGGAGAATTGATTATGAGACAGTTAATGGACTGTTTTAGGGTTACAGAATTAGAAAATAGTACAGTGATTTCTCTACCCTAATATAGTCAATAAGTACATTTAGCAAAAAAGGTAACTTAAGTGGCCATGATTTTTAAATCAGGTAATGGTTAAGCATGATGTATCAGGATTTCAAGATAAAATGTATATTATCTGAAAATGCCCACTAGGAGGTTCTGATATATTATTTCCCTCTAGTGGAGGAAAGCTTAAGGGGACTATTTCTACCCATGTAATTGAAGAATAATTTCACCTTCAGTTCAGAAAAACTGAACAAATATTTTTGTTTTTACGTATGTATAAAGTGTGTGTGTGTGTGTGCTTGTCTGAATATAGATTTTCTACGTTGATGGCAGAGAAAGGCATTAGCTATAAATATGTAATTTAAAAGGACAGAGGGTGGCAAATGTATAATGTTAAGTAAAATCTACCTGTTCAAGGAGGAAGTCCAGAGGGCCAGAGATTACAGCATGGCCCCGCAGGTAGATGAGAGAATGGGTCTCCCATTGAGTGGATTCATACTTAAAGTTGTCCTGGTACTTTTCTGTTATTTCATGCATCAAACAATGACCTGGTGACAGAATACAGCTTTTAGGAATTGAGCAGCTTCACCAAGTTCCCTTTTACGTTGTTAAGTTTTCAGACATCGCAGATAATTTTGAATCTTCTTACGAATCCAGGAAAGCTAGTCAGATTTGTCTGGATGTCTGAGAGATTTTCTTCCTTCAACTGTATCAGGAGAGCTACCTCCCTTGTTTTGTTTTGATAAACAGGGATTAAGATGGACAGGCAATAACCACACATGATTTGGGGTTCTTTGAAGCTCTCAGGCAAAATTACAGAGATAGAAGAAATTACATAGGGCTTAGTTAAATTTTTTAAAGATTTAAAATCCCTCCAAGTCAGTAACCCTAGCATGATCTCTAGAATGAATAGAACAAACATGGAAGGCAAATAATCAATTTGATGGCTGTTATTTTACTTTTTTGAAGGACCTCCATACTGTTTTCCATAGTTGCGGCACCAATTTGCATTCCCAGGAACATTGCACAAGTGTTCCCTTTTTGCCACATCCTCAGCAACAGTTGCTATTTCTTGCATTTTTCATCACAGTCCTTTTAACAGATGTGAGGTAATATCTCATTGTGGTTTTGATTTGCATTTCCCTGGTGATTAGTTATGTTGAGCACCCTTTTATGTATCTGTTGGTCATTTGCATGTCTTCTTTGGAAAAATGTCACTTCTGAGTGTGTAACAAAATCACTATTTTGAAGGAATATATCTCACCCCAATGTTCATTGCAGCTTGATTCATAAATAGCTAAGAAATGGAAACATCTGTACTTTAACAGATGAAAAGATAAAGGAAATGTTATATATATATAAAACATATATATATTATATATATGATAAAAAGGAGGCAACTCTTCTGTTTGTGACACCATATATGGAACTTAAGAGCATCATGCTAAGTGGAAAAAAGTCAGAATGCATAAAGACAAATGCTTATGGTCTCTTACTTTCATGTACAATCTAAAAAAGTTCAACTCACAGAAAAAAAAGCAGAACAGTGGTTGCCCGGGCTGGGGGCTCAAAGCATACAGATTTCCAGTTATGAGATAAATAAGTTCTGAGGATCGAATATGTACATATGTGTACAGCATGGTGACTATAGTTAAGAATACAGTATTGCATAGTTTAAATTTGCTAAGAGAATAGATCTTAAATATTCTCACCACACAAACACAAAAAGGTAATGATGTGAGGTGATGGATGTGTAACCAGCTGTTATGTAGTGCTGATTTCACAATATATGTGTATATCAAATCATCACACTGTACACTTTAAATTTATACAATTTTATTTGGCAATTATACCCCACTATAGCTAGAAAAATATCCATTGGCCCTGAGGTTCTTACTAGTCTGTAGAGCAAAGCTCCTAGGCTCGGTCCAGTAGAGAAAGCGAAGAGTAATGTTATAGAAGAATCTAGTTATGACATCATCCGTGCTAAAAAGATGAATTGGTCTCTGCCCAAGGACAACCTATAACTGAAGGAGAACTTTGGAAACTTACATGTAATGAGTGGTATAAATACAAAGAAGAAAGTAGTCAGAAAATTCCTTGCTTCTCTTGCAGGTCCCCCTCCAGTGGCCACTGTCTAGGATATGTCTAGAGTCCTATGTATCCTATAGGAAAGGCACCTCAACTTAGAACCAATATTGAAGCTGTTGACTACTATATGGGCCTTGGATTAGCAAAAAAGATCCAGAATTATGGATTTAGGAAGCTTCAGCATGTGAATGGTCACTGAAACTATAGTTATTGCAGAAATCATGTAAAATTAGAACTATGAATACAGAAACTTGAAGAAAACATCATTTAAGTTGGGATTATCAAATAGAAACTTTTAAGGAGATAGAAAAGAAAGTGATATAGCTAAAGTTGAGCCAAAATACAGTTTAAAGACACATGAATAATACTCTCCAGGACTTTAAAGGGGACAAATAATATCAATCTATTGGTACTGGATTTGGCTGGCAGATGCCAACCAGTGACTTCAGTGGTAGCAGGTTGGGTGGAGTGATGGGCAGTGAGGACCTGTAGGTAGAAAAGGGAGGTTCCTGTTTTAATAAGTGAAGTGCTCTCACTGATCGTTAAGGCAAGGAGAGGGATAGTGGTTGGAGAACCACAAAAAAAGTTAAGTTTAATAATAGGGATAAGTGTAATAATAGAGGTAAGTTTAATAAACCTGCAGAAGAGGTTTGTTAAATAAAGTTTAATAAAGGTATCCGTTGGGTGTAAGGAAACCAAGAGAAGCTGGGAGAGAGGATGCAAGGGTCCAAGGACGATAAATATAATGGCATAGAAACAGAGAGAGGATTGTGTGAAGAGGGAGACCTGATATTACCTATAACCTTTATGGTTGAGGGATGCTGCCAGTATCCAAGATGATCCTCCAGGGAGGAGGTGATCCTCCAGGGAGACAGTGCTCCTTCAAGGAGGCCGTGTTCCCATTCTCCTCTCTCCTTTTCTTCTCTTGCTAGCGTTCCCCATTCATAAGAAGTCAGAGGGTAAGCAATCTTTTGATGGTGTCCATATTGGCCGAGGGAGAAGAATGGAGGGTGGATCTGAGTGGACAAATAGAACCGCCAACAAATGGAGGGACAGTTTTGTGCCCCAGGTGGACTTGTGCTCTTTTTCTCACTCTCATGTAAAGAGAAGAGTCTCCATTCAAGGAAAACGAATGGAATCAGTCAGCTTTTCAGACAAGAGGAATGAAGAATTTGATCTGTAAGACTAGACATATTCCCATGACAATGAAAAATATAAACACATTTCCATTTATAATACTGGAAAAGCTCAAGGAAGTGAACATGCTATGATCCATAGTAAAATGTGCCATAAAAACTGTACATTATTAACAATGTGTAGGCTATAATGATGATACTCAATTAAAGAAAAAATAACATGATGTCAGAGTTTTTAAAACCACCCCTTTTTGTTGTTGTTCTGAAAAAATGGAAAGCAGAGAAGCTTGGAGTTTTACCAGCACAGAGTCTTTCACAGTCAACAATTGGCTCTTAAACTTGCGAAATATTTGGAGCATGTGTTTTTCTTTGCTTGTTAGTTTTCCCACACTACAGATTTTTTAGATTTTACTAAGTTAATCCGAGTGCCTGGTTCCCTTCTCCCTCAGCGTCCTGATGCATTTCCTCTTTGGGTCGAATTCCCTGTCTAAATAAGTACACAATTCTCTTGAAGAAACAACCAAATAAAAAGGAATGATAATGGACCAGCATTTCTTAGCATTATTTAAGACAAAATGTTCTAGTATTACTCATTTAAGTTTGTTCATTTAAAAATCACGACAGAGCTGTACGAAAGGATAAAAATCATAGGGTTGTCTATTTTTGTTTTTTTGCATGGTAAGCACACAATGTAAGATCTGCCCCTTTATCAGACGTTTAAGTGTATGATACGGTATTGTTAACCAAGAGGTACCAAGTTGTTCAGCAGATCTCTGGGACTTCTTCATCTTACATAACTGAAACTTTGTACCTTTTGACTAATCCCTCCCCGTATTCCTCTACTCTTAGTCCCTGGAAACTACCACGCTAGTCTCTGCTTTAATAACATGGTAATGCTAATAAATTAAGAGGGCAGGAGAAAACCTTTGAAGGTGATGGATATGTTTATGGCACAGTTGTGGTGATGGTTTCATGGGTGCATACTTATCTCCAAACTGATCGAGTTGTCTACATTAAATATGTACAATTTTTTATTTGGCAACTGTATTTCAAACAAGTGGCCTTAAAAATGTTCAGTTTGAGTTATAAGATCTTAATTAAAGTCACTGATTTGCTGTTGTTGCTTTGGTAATGGAGGTATTTTGCTTGGGGCCATTTAGTAATAAAGTAAGGTTTAGAGGAAGAAGTAAGTAAACTCTTTCAAAGGAGTTTTACTGTTTTCCCTCTACCAAGCTTTGTTTGCCCAGTGAAGAAAAAGTAGGTAGGAAAGCCTAGGTTGTATGGGGCAAGGAGGGGTGAAGAACAGGAGTGTGGAGAGGAAGCCTGGGGAAGCCCACTGGGTCTTTATCAGCCGGTGGCTCACTGTTATATAGAGCCCTTCCAAAAGTACAGATTAAGAGATGTGGGGTCTGGACCACAGACTGATCAATCAATAAAATGCTGAGGTGACCTTCAAGGGGTTTTTCTTCTGAAGTGACCAGTGAAGCTGCTTCACCTGGGAATGGCTGTCTTGAGGTTCTTATTTGCTTTTGAGGGATATGGTCTAGGAGTGTGAAGGGATTTCTAGAAGCATTGACTTCTGTCGTAATCTACATGATTATCAGAATTTTCTCTGGGCAGTCTTAGCCCTCGATGTATACTCATCCTTGCTTTAATTAAGAATTACAGAATATGTTCATGTTTCTTGAGCTTCATCACTTACACCCATGTACAGACTCAGTAGAGAATATTGGCAACACTGTTATTAAACAGGGAAGATGGCTTTGATTTGTTTTACTTGTAATCAACAATGATGTAAAAAAGAATTTGAGCATATTTTTCTTGGTGGTGGATGGAATAGGAATGGATGTTCACTGTTGTCTGGATTAAGTGAACACTCTTTTTCCAAAACAGCCTACCATGGATGCTTTAGGTCTTGGCTCAGACCAACAAGTATGTAATTGTAACACACATCTGCATGAGAACTTTGCATTTGTTAGTGAGTCACCAGTCTTACAGGGAACTTAAGAAAATACCTAAAGTTTGTAGTTCATTCAGTCAACTGAATGCACAGACTATTTGCCAAGAGGATTTGGGGTCTTATTACATAGAAGCAAGCAACCAAATTCCCTGGGCTCATGGAACTTACCAACTGGCTGCTTAGTAATACACTAATTGGTAGACTAGTGTTACCTTCTCAGTTTTCCTCAGGAAATTTTTACCTCAAGGATTCCCAACACAATTGGCACATAAATAGATGAGTTCTTAACTGCCTGAACAATAGTGCAGAAGTGCCTTCTGTTGAGAAGTCCCCACTTGTTTCTAATTGGCATTGGATGTAGGAAAAGTGTTTCTTTGTTATTCTTACATCCCACTTTGGAAGTCTTTTCCTTCCAATCTAGAGTCTATCCTGAACTTAAGGATGTTAATTTAAGTATCAACTGTAATTCCATAAAAAGCTTTGGGGACAGATCCTTATGGAGCTGTTGTATTAAAAATATATATATATATATTTTACTTTTACTCTGGTGGTTCAGACGGTAAAGAATCTGCCTGCAATGTAGGAAAACCGGGTTCGACCCCCAGTTCAGGAAAATCCCCTGGAGAAGGACATGGCTATCCACTCCAGTATTCTTGCCTAGAGAATTCCATGAACAGAGGAGCCTGCTGGGCTACAGTCCCTGGAGTCACAAAGAGTCAGCCACAACAGAGCAGCCAACATACACACACACACACACACACACACACACTTTCTGGCTGCATTATGAGGCACGTGGGATCTTAGTTCTCCAAGTAGAAATTGAACTTGTGCCCCATGTATTGGAAGGGTGTTAGCCATTGGGCCACCAGGGAAGTCCTGGACCTATTGCATTTTTAAAGTAACTTTTCAAGATGAAGACAAATTTTTTCTTTTAACATTTCAAAATGACAAGAAATAAAGTAAGGTGATCTTTTGATGGGCAGTGTGTGGTAGAAGAAAATCCCATGGAGGGAGGAGTCTGGAAGGCTGCAGTCCATGGGGTCACTGAGGGTTAGACACAACTGAGTGACTTCACTTTCACTTTTCACTTTCATGCATTGGAGAAGGAAATGGCAACCCACTCCAGTGTTCTTGCCTTGAGAATCCCAGGGATGGGGGAGCCTGGTGGACTGCCATCTATGGGGTCGCACAGAGTCGGACACGACTGAAGCGACTTAGCAGCAGTAGTTAACGTATCATCAAATAGCTCAGAATTAGCAGGAACCTTCTCCCCGTGTTCACTTTGTTTTGATGTTATGGAGTCCGTAACATCGAATCAGTAAGTCTTTTGTACTCCTGCCATATTTGAATGCCATTAAAAGTGCCGTTGCCATTTTTCAAAGGCTAGTAGAAACTCTAGCCAGGTAACAAATAAGCTAATAACTCTTCATTCTAATTAACAATGAAGGGGTTCTTAAAACTGAGGAGTTTGATTTTTGACACTCAAGTCGCACCAACTCTTCTCTTCCTTCTCAAGTTTGTCCTTAGAAACTTAGTTGAATATTAGGATTTAGTAAAGATTTTGGACAAAAATCATTCTAAGCAGGACATCTCTTTGGCATTACAAATCAATGGTATTTATCAACAGTAATTTCTATTTTTATAAATGTGAGATCATGTGAGTTTATAAGACAGAGCTCTCTATTTGTTAGAGTGAGATTCTTCATGCTCTCCCATGACAAGAAGAGGCACAAGGCTAATAATTTATCTGTTCACTCTCCGCTTTTAATTTGAAAGCAGTAACTCTTCCAGCATTGATTTATGTATGTGTCAAATGTGATTTCCGGTAAATATTTACATGTTGTATATACAGAAACTTCAATTTTCAGAGTACCAGTAATCTATTAACATAAAGATATATTGATATTTTTTTACAATGTGAAATCCCACAAATCCACATTAAATTAAAACAAAAACCAGGCTGAATGAAGATGTTTCAGTTTTAGAAAATGTTTAAAGGAAGCCAGTCTTATTACCTCTACACACATATGCCTTATAGGGATACAGTTGTTACTGGTCAAAGTCTTGAGATTATTTAGTTTAATAAACAGGTAGGAATGAACTAGAGTTAATATCCACCTCGAATATTAAAATAATTTAAGAAAAAAATTGTAAAATAAGGTGTTGTCAGCAGTTCAAGTCCTGCTGTGTAAATGTATGTTCTCTCATGATCAAAAAATGAATTTTATCAAAGATATGGGAACTTTAAGCTTGAGAACATCACATCCCAGAAAATCGTGCATTGTAAAATGTGGGATTTTCAGTTTTTTATCAGTCTTGATTTTCAGCTGGATGACACTTTTTAATGTTTACAACTATTGTTTGGAACTCTTAAAACTTCATCCAAAACCATTTTGTTTATTTGCATCAATTCCTTGGACAGCTTCACAAACTGAAATGTTTGTGATACCTGGTAGTACATTACATTAGCACATCTCAAGTTGTATTTATGCTAAACATGAACTTTCACAACTCTTTATACATACATTCCTTGTGGCAGAAGAAAAGATAGTATAGGCTTTAGATAAGTATCTTGATAGGAAGAGGGTGTTCTTCTCCTTTCTCAGTTCAGTTCAGTTGCTCAGTCACGTCCGACTCTTTGCGACCCCATGGACTGCAGCACGCCAGGCTTCCCTATCCATCAGCAACTCTTGGAACTTGCTCAAACTCATGTCCATCAAGTTGGTGATGCCATCCAACTATCTCATCCTCTGTTGTCCCCTTCTCCTGGCTTCAATCTTTCCCAGCATCAGGGTCTTTTCCAGTGATACAGTTCTTTGCATAAGGTGGCCAAAATATTGGAGCTTCAGCTTAAATATCAATCTTCCAATGAATATTTAGGACTGATTTCCTTTAGGATGGACTGGTTTGATCTCCTTGCAGTTCAAGGGACTCTCAAGAGTCTTCTCCAATATCACAGTTCAAAAGCATCAATTCTTTGGTGCTCAGCTCCTTTCCCATTGGATGTAAATCCTAGAAATTCCCTTGAATCAGCATATCTACAAATCTCTGTTCCCCCAAATAAAATCTGTAGCTCACAACTCACCTTCCATCCTGAGTACTTACCTTCTCACTACTCAAGTGTGGACTGCAATAACCCGCTGTTTCCATGCCCTTTGTCAGGTTCCTTTGTAGTTCCTCCCACTAAACCGTTCAGTTCAGTCACTCAGTTGTGTCCGATTCTTTGTGACCCCATGGACTGTAGCAAGGCAGGCTTCCCTGTCCATCACCAGCTCCTGGAGTTTTTTCAAACTCATGTCCATCAAGTCGATGCCATCCAACCATCTCCTCTTCTGTTGTCCCCTTCTTTTCCTGCCTTCAATCTTTCCCATCATCAGGGTCTTTTCCAATGAGTCAGTTCTTTGCATCAGGTGGCCAAAGGATTAGAGTTTCAGCTTCTGCATCAGTCCTTCCAAAGAATATTCAGGACTGATTTCCTTTAGGATGGACTGGTTGGATCTCCTTGCTGTCCAAGGGACTCTCAAGAGTCTTCTCCAACACCACAGCTCTGGAGAATTCCATGGACTGTATAGTCCATGGGTTCGCAAAGAGTTGGATATGACTAAAGTGTTAGAAGTGATTTTTTCTGCCTGAAACTATGAGTTTGACTATGTGACTTGCTTTGTTCACTAGAGGCCGGTGGAAGTAGCAGCGGTTCTGTGCTGAGCCCAAGACTCTAGAGTCCCAGAGTGCATCTCCTTGCTCTTCTACCTGTCCGCCATCACTTTAGGGACATCTGGGCTGGTTTGCTGGAGGCTGAGAAGTGCCCGGAGCAGGTCAGTGGGGGCCAATCCAGATAAGCAGATCTGCTGGCTCATCTCCAGCCATATAAGAAGCCCAACCTTCAGACACGGAGCTGCTTAGGAACACCCAGCTGATTTCAGCCATTTGAACATTAACTGCTCCTTGTTATACGCTACTGATATTTTGCTTTTTGCTGTTAACTGATAGGAAAATTCATTCCATTGGAAACAGAAAAGTTTATGAAGTGTTTTTAAAAATAGAGCCCTTCCACCTCCTGTCAGAATCATTTTAGTGTGCATTTTGGAAGATGTAGTGTAGATGCTTAGCTTACATCTCACTGAATCAGAATCCTTGGGAAGAGGTATCTGAAAATAGACATATGACCCAGTAACAATCATAATGTCTTTTTCCAACCATAGACTTTACTGGCAAAAATACTTAAAGCTGACTTTGGTGTGATTTGAGTGAATTGAGTGAATTGACTCCTGGGTCAAAATTTGTAGTGATCTAAGTTTCTTGATACCTTTATAAGAAAGTTATTTTCAGTCTCTTTTTTTCCTGCTTAAAAGCGTATGGTAAGTTCTAGCTTTTATAATCTTACATATAAACTCAAGATAGTCTTCGATCAATTTACTTGTTTGTTTTTTTCCTTTTTCTTTGGGATTCATTAAAACCATTTGGATCATGTAACTAAAGAGTCAAGAAACAGATCTTCAGGTATACAGCAAAATCCAAATGATTAAGCAATATATTTAAAAAATATATCTCTATCTTGTAGCTGTATTTATTTCTCTCTGTGGTCTTTCACTTTTAGGTTCGTTATTTCCAAGCAATTCCAAAAATAGTCTCTAACATCTCTGGGCTTGTATCATACTTGCTTAGTAATCTCAGTAAATACCCACTCCCATATTCTTGCCTGGAGAATTCCATAGACAGTATAGTCCATGGGGTTGCAAAGAGTCAGACGTGACTGAGTGATTAACACTCAGTAAATACATGGGTCCTCTTTTCCTAATTCAGCAAATGTTTTACAGATAAGGCTTCTTGTTCTAATTTAAATCAAGGGCTCATTCCTTATACCTGATGATTAAAAGGATAGGATAAATTTTAAGCATGAACCCCACTCCCAATCTTTGGTGATAATCTTTGGATCCCAACAAAATCATATGAATTAAAAATGAGGTTCAGTTCAGTTCAGTTGCTCAGTCATGTCCAACTCTTTGCGACCCCATGAATTGCAGCACACCAGGCCTCCCTGTCCATCACCAACTCCCGGAGTTCACTCAAACTCATGTCCATTGAGTCGGTGATGCCATCCAGCCATCTCATCCTCTGTTGTCCCCTTCTCCTCTTGCCCCGAATCCCTCCCAGCATCAGAGTCTTTTCCAATGACTCAACTCTTCACATGAGGTGGCCAAAGTACTGGAGTTTCAGCTTTAGCATCATTCCTTCCAAAGAACACCCAGGACTGATCTCCTTTAGGATGGACTGGTTGGATCTCCTTGCAGTCCTAGGGACTCTCAAGAGTCTTCTCCAACACCACGGTTCAAAAGCATCAATTCTTCGGCACTCAGCTTTCTTCACAGTCCAACTTTCACATCCATACATGACTACTGGGAAAACCATAGCCCTGACTAGACGGACCTTTGTTGGGAAAGAAATGTCTCTGCTTTGAATATGCTATCTAGGTTGGTCATAACTTTCCTTCCAAGGAGTAAGTGTATTTTAATTTCATGGCTGCAATCACCATCTGCAGTGATTTCGGAGCCCCCAAAATAAAGTCTGACATTGTTTCCACTGTTTCCCCATCTATTTCCCATGAAGTGATGGGACCGGATGCCATGATCTTCGTTTTCTGAATGTTGAGCGTTAAGCCAACTTTTTCACTCTCCTCTTTCACTTTCATCAAGAGGCTTTTGTGTTCCTCTTCACTTTCTGCCATAAGGGTGGTGTCATTTGCACAACTGAGGTTCTTAATATTTCTCCCGGCAATCTTGATTCCAGCTTGTGCTTCTTCCAGCCCAGCATTTCTCATGATGTACTCTGCATAGAAGTTAAATAAGCAGGGTGACAATGTACAGCCTTGGTGTACTCCTTTTCCTATTTGAAACCAGTCTGTTGTTCCATGTCCAGTTCTAACTGTTGCTTCCTGACCTGCATATAGGTTTCTCAAGAGGCAGGTCAGGTGGTCTGGTATGCCCATCTCTTTCAGAATTTTCCAGTTTATTTTGATCCACACAGTCAAAGACTTTGGCATAGTCAATAAAACAGAAATAGATGTTTTTCTGGAACTCTCTTGCTTTTTCGATAATCCAGTGTGGATGAGGTTAACTAAAAGGAACTCAAACTGTTACATCAGAAACTAGGGGAACACATAAAAGGAGATCAAAACCAACAGGTTATCATCCATAATTTAATATATTTATTATTCATGGCTTTCTCAATAAACTTTAAGGGTATATATATATTTAAAGCCTCATGTATGATTGCCCTGGGGGAGAGAATAAGGAAAACCACAAAAAATATTATGAAGTTGAGTTCAAGCCCTAAAGATCAAGTCAAGCCAATGCACAGAAGTATGCTCAGTTGTGTCAAACTCTCTGTGGCCCCAGGGATGTAGCCCAACAGGTTCCTCTGTCCAAGGAACTTTTAAGGCAAGAATACTGGAGCAGGTTGCCGTTTTCTATTCCAGGGAATCTTCCCAACCCAGGAATCAAACCCATGTCTCTTATGTCTCCTGCATTAGAAGGTGAATTCTTTACCACTAGCACCACCTGGGAAGCCCTCAAACCCTAAGGATACTTACTATCAATACAAAATCTGATTTTGTAACAATATTCTGTTACAATAACAAGTTTCTAACAATATTCTGGTCCTCAAAGGATGCTTATCAAGCACTTAGAGAAAATTCTCTTTTTAAAAGACACTAATGAAAATAACCTTTTTGGAATATAAAAATATCCTGATAAATGAATACTCTGAATTTGTAACATGGACATAAGATACAACAACCCATACCCCTTAAATATCAATTTTAATGAAAATAAGGATATATCTAAGAATTAAATTTAAGTTTGTTTCAGTGGTTGTACATTCCAAATGTTTACATTTATTGCTTGCTGGTTAATAAATACAGATTTGAAATTAACTGACAAATTTGCTGTTCACAATTCATTCTAGATTTATGGCTATGTGTGCCCAATTTGCCTTCCTAGAATTCTATGTAATTCTTTTATTTCACAAGGCAGAAATATCCAGCAGATGGTATAAGTACACACACATAAAGCCCAGATGTCAATATTTTCAAAACTTCATTTTTAATGACTGTTGGATGAACACAAACATGCATTATGTACTGGTTAGCATTCAATAGTATTCAAATTCTGTGGGAAAAGTTGAGAATGTTCTCTGCTATAATATTCTCTGTCCATATGAAATCATGGAAAACGAGATAGGATGGAATATAGGTAAAATTTTTTTGCCTGAAATATATTAGAGATAATTGTAAATACTGAATTAAGGTACAAAAACTCATCTATATAAGTGCAACAGTAAGATGACTTTACTTAACAGAAACATATGTGGAAAGATTTGGGAGCCTCAACATAGAACTTCATGGGATGCGTTTTGAAATAATAGAAGTTAATGTGATGACCAGGAAGATAAATTCAAGAGATGACAGTCTTCTTCCAGTATGCCCTAGCATGAAAACACATGGGGAATTTTGTGAAGTTCTAGGCAATAAGCACTATGTGGACAATGACAAATAGGGATTCACCCAGAAAATAATAGCTGTGTCATATGGGGAATGCTTATTACAAATGGAACTATTTAAGTTGGAGCAAAGAAAACTTAGAAGAGACAAAGCACTATCGCAAGCCTGTCACATGGAAGAATTTGTGAAAATGATAGAGGGCAAGTTTCTCATTAACATAAATGATAACATCCTAACGTTAGCATCGATTCAATTCAAAATGGATCTTTTCTTGGAGGGTTGTAAGTTTCCAGCCCTAGGGATGCTCATGCAGTCCTGAAACTGAAAAGTCAGATAGCAGATGTTCTATCAGTATTTTGGACTGAATATGTGAAGATAGCTTAAATGTATTGAGCACCTACTTTGTTCCTGTCTGAAAATAGTCATATAATTTATTCAATAATTGCTTCTACTGCAAATATTGTCTTCAGTTTACTAATTACACAGCTGAAGCCCAGAAGCCAGCTTAACAAAGATCACAAAACGAGTAGAGACCCAGAATTCCTCTAAAGACCTTTTTGGCTCCAATCTATGCATGGTCTGTCTAGGTTGGGTTTGTTTTTTTTTTAAGAATCAAGATTGTATAATCTGTTGGTAAACATAGATAATATTGGGGTGCAGACTGTTGAAATGCAGATATATGAGCATGTTACAAAATATTAGTTACCTGTAAATAGACAAACCTGTCAGTCAAACCTATCAGGAGGCTTATTTCTGCTGGGGGGAGACAGAAAACAAAACAAGATTATTTTACATATGGTCAAGCACTATAAAGGGGGCTTCCCAGGTGGCTCAGTGGTAAAGAATCCTTGATTCTTGGGTTGGAAAGATCCCCTGGAGAAGGAAATGGCAACCCACTCCAGTATTCTTGCCTGGAGAATCTCATGGGCAGAGAGCCTAGCAGGCTAGAGCCCACTGAGTCACAAAAGAGTTGGACAGGACTTATCAACTAAACAACAGCAACAGCAAAGCACTACAAAGATCTTTACATGAGGTGATCAGGTAAGACCTCTTTGAAGAGGTGAGATATATCTGAGGCCTAAGTAATGAGAAGGAGTCAGATTGCAAGCATCCACAGGGAAAGAGTTCCAGGCTGAAGTAACAGAAAGCCATGAGGTAAACATAAGCTATAAAAAACACAACAAACAAACAAACAAAAAGCCTCTATTATAAAAACTTGGTAAATACCAGAGATAGTTCATGACATGGCATCAGATAGAAGGTCAGACGCCAGATAGACCTTCTGATATTCCCAGGTGTCTAGATACAGTTCATCCAGTGGAAAGTCTTACATGATGTGGATCACATGCTTAAAGTTGTTTAATATTAGCTGGGGAGGATATCTTCAGTATTGACAAGAGTAGAAGCAAAGAAATCATTATGAAAAATATTGCAGAAGAATGAGAAAGTAATGGTGGCTAACAGTGGAAATGAGATAAATGGATCATTTCCAGCTTATAAAGTCAACTTTACTGAAGTATAATCTACATAAAATAAAATACACAATTGCGACGTTTTCTGAGATTTGACACTTATATGTACTCTAGCTACATTTTTGAGGGAGCATCAGGAAGTACTGGGGCTTCCAGGTAGCTCAGGGGTAAAGAATCCACCTGCCAATGCAGAAGATGCAGATACCATCTCTGGGTCAGCAAGATCCCCTGGAGAAGGAAATGGCAACCCACTCCAGTATTCTTGCTTGGAGAATTCTATGGAGAGAGGAGCCTGGTGGGCTACAGTCCCTGGGCTTGTCAAGAGTCAGACACAATTTAGAGACTGAACAGGAAATATTGAAGTCTCTTGGATAATAAAAATACAATTTTTTAAAATAAAAAATGAAGTCTTGGAAAATATATTGAGGTTAAAGTTCCAGGGTATAGAGGGACAGAATTTTTTCTAAATTTTTCTAAAATTCTGAAGAGAAAAATTTTAGAAAAAAATCAATACCCAGCCAAACTACTAATCAAATACAAGAGTAAAATAAAGTCATTTTAATATATGCATCATCTCCTAAAATTTCCTTTCTACATACCATTTCTTTTTGAGAATGATTTTTAAGATCTTTGGGATTCAGGAAATAGTAGATTCAACCCAAAGTAATAATAAAAGGACTTCCTAGATGGTCAGTTAGGTTGTAGGCCCAGAAAGTCAGAATGAGAAGAGTTAATGGAATTACCTGAGACTCAACTCTCTCAGGGAAAAAAGAGTGGTCTAAAGTATGAAATTTTAGAAAAACTTGAGAATATAATTAAGTAGAAATTTAAAATATTTCTTGTTGTTGTTAAACTTCAATGATTGACTCATTCCAGATGTTAAATAGACATCACAGAATTATTCATAACTATGGCTCAGACAGTAAATAATCTGTCTGCAATGTGGAGACCCAGGTTCGATCCCTAGGTTGGGAAGACCCCCTGGAGAAGGGAATGTCTACCCACTCCAATATTCTTGCTTAGAGAATCCCATGGACAGAGGAGCCTGGAGGGCTACAGTCCATGGAGTCACAAAGGACTGGACACGAGTAAGTGACTAACACTTTAACTTTTCGGTCTATTATCAACCAGGCTGTTAATAAAAGTTACATGCATAGTTGACTGTATGTGGATAGGACAGGAGAATGGAAGGAAAGGAGGCGTGAGAAATTCTTCATTTCACAAAGCAAGAATTGACACTATCTCTAACAAATCAAGAGTAAGTACTTTAACCAGGTAAACATCTACAAGCAATTAAATCACCATTAGATGGAAAGAGCAGGAAAAATAAAGCTTAAGTGAGCTGAATTCTTCTCTCTCCTATCAGAAATTCAATAAACAATATCTATAGTCAATAAATTAAAAAAAGTCAATATAAATACATGCTTCATATGTGAAGATATAACCACCAGAAGAATTGAGAACAACAAATGACTTTTGTCTCTGAAATTGAAACCAAGAATTATAGTTATTAGGATGAAATATAGTTATTAGGAGAAATATTGTTTTTAATCCAACATTTTCCAGAAATATTTAAGTTTTTGAGCCATGTGTATGTTTCATGTATTTCTTGTATAAACATGATAAGATGGTCTGTTATTGCTAAATAGTAATAGAATTTCTGAAACTTTAGATATGTTGGAAATTTTTTAATTGTTACAATACTGCTTTTCTTAAAATATCTGCTTAATATGTCCATCAATAAACCAATCCATAATATTAAAAAATTTTGAATGTGATAAAAAAGTCTATTTGTATCCAAATAGGTGGAAATAGTGCTATTAACTTTGATGAAAAAAGCAATAGATTTATAATTGATAAAAGAAAAACACTGATAATTCTCTAAAGTATGCCTCAGTTGATAATTATTTATCTTATTTGTGTGTTCTTTTTTCATTGCTAGGCAATTGAGATATTTATACAATTGCATCACAGCTTTTTATTATTATGTGCTGGAAACTTGGATAATAAAATGAGAGCTCATCTTGCCCACTAAACTCAATTGAGAACAATTTTAGTTTAAAAAATATTGGAAGAATTAAGGAAGCAACCAGCCAAGCACTAATAAAAATCAGATGCACTATAAGTTGCACAAGATCTGAATATAATCTGTTCTTTGTTAGCATCAAATAATTATTCAGTAGCATGAGGTTTCAATTCACTATATATTAGGGATACTCAATAGTTGTTAGTGATAAATCACATAGCAGCATAAATCAAGTGTACTAATCAATTATGTTTGATGTGTTGCCATTTCTTGATGTCAGATTATCCATTAACCTCTGAATGATTTTTCATTGAAATAACTTGTATATATGTTAGAAGGATATGATATTTATTATTCGAGGTCATTTGTAGCAATATGTTCATATGGTTAGCAGTCTTTATATTCTGGAGCACTAATATTGCACAGACTAGATTGGCATGTTCTTATTTCTTGGCTAATTATAACTTCCATGGCATGTGACCGTGAAGGCATGAGCTTGAAAGCAATCCAAGAACTTTCATATCTCCGAGGGACCTCAGAAAGGAACACACAGACTCTGACCAGAGCTATTTACTTCTTTTTAAAGTATATACTTTATTAAATGTTTACTTTGACCCAGTTACTAGACATTTAAAACATGCCTTGGAATCAGGATGCTTCACTTTGATATTTATTACGGTCACTGTGCCTTGGGTAGGTGCTATGAAATCCAGAATCTTCAGGTTGACTACCATGTTGACTCCCTGTTTTTTTTTCTCTGACTTGTCACACAGTTTCTATTTTTGATCTACCACAATTATGTAAGTCTTGAATAATTTTCTTAATGGCCAGCTACAAAACACATACCACCTTGTACTTACTCAAAGGTACATTTTGATTAAGCTACCTTTTTGGTTTATTGTGCCGTGTTGCGCTGTGCTCAGGCATGTCCGACTCTTTGCCACTCCATGGACTGTAGCCTTCCAGGTTCCTCTGTCCATGGGATTCTCCAGGCAAGAATACTGGAGTGGGTTGCCACGCCAATCTCCAAGGGATCTTCCTGACCCAGGGATTGGAGTTGCGTCTCTTATGTCTCCTGCATTGGCAGGTGGATTCTCTACCTATTGAGCCACCTGGGAAGCCCTTTGGTTTGCTGTCCCATGTTTGATATAACCCACTTTTATTACACAAGAGATACTTGTATATGACCCCCCCCCCAATTTGCGAATGTCTCATAACTTATGGTGATGGTTGGGGCAAAAAGAAAGGAATGAAGTACTCCAGGGAGTTGGCTTAGACCAACACTTATTAACTGCCTTCAGTGTCTCTTTAAATTGTTTCGAATTCTCAATTTACATGTGTTGGGGAGAAGCACAATTTAGAATAATATCTATTAGAGCCAATTACTGTGGCATAAGTTTCCTTTCCCACATAACTACATACTGCTGCTGCTGCTAAGTCGCTTCAGTCATGTCCGACTCTGTGCGACCCCATAGATGGCAGCCCACCAGGCTCCCCCATCCCTGGGATTCTCCAGGCAAGAACACCGGAGTGGGTTGCCATTTCCTTCTCCAATGCATGAAAGTGAAAAGTGAAAGTGAAGTCACTCAGTCGTGTCCGACTCCTAGTGACCC
This sequence comes from Bos grunniens, assembly GCF_055505025.1. Taxonomy (NCBI): domain Eukaryota; kingdom Metazoa; phylum Chordata; class Mammalia; order Artiodactyla; family Bovidae; genus Bos; species Bos grunniens. Next base: position 25,033,203 of record NC_141191.1, on the reverse strand, counting down.
CATGGACTGCAGCCCACCAGGCCCCTCCGTCCATGGGATTTTCCAGGCAAGAGTACTGGAGTGGGGTGCCATTGCCTTCTCCGAACTACATACTAGCAATCTCCAAACGATAAGATATACAGAAGAAAAAACTACTGAGAATTGAGAAAGAAGGAAGGAGGGGGGGAGATAAATGAGAATGACGATAATCTGCTTAAATTATCAAATATGACCCAAACAGCCATCTGAGAGTGCATTAATTCCTGAAATCCTTAAAGGTTATCCTTAGAAGTTAACATTGTACTTGAAGGTCAGCTGTTCCTTCACAGGATTTTTTCCCATGCATGACTTGCGTGAGTGTAACTTGGAAAGTGCTGCAGGTATGTGGGTTCATGGAGTGGTATCCCTAAAGCACTTGGACTCAATTTTTAAAACATTTAGAAGCTAGTCTTTAAAAGGTTAAATCACTGCCCCATGGGCATCCTTATGAGGCCGCCTGAGACAATTGCTGTTTCTCCCCAGGCCTTACAGGAGGGTGTGCTCCCAGGCTTTGCCTCGGTTATGAAGATCTGCAGTCAGGTACCTTGCCCTTGGAAACCAAGCTGGCTGCCCACACCTGTAGACCTGTAACCCTTTATGAACTCGGGAGATTTTATTATGGCTTACTATGTTATTCTTTTTCTTTTTTGGCCAAGCCTTGCAGCATGTGGGATCTTAATTCCCCAACCAAGGAACCAGGGATTGAAACCATGCCTCCGGCTTTGGGAGCTTGGAGTCTTAAACACTGGACTGCCAGGGAAGTCTCTGACTACATTATTATTAAACTTTTTTTCCAGTTGGTAGTTAATTCCAATTTTTGAAAATTCTTTGAATAAATTATTTTTTCAAGGCTTTTCGACGTAGGAAATTCCCGTGAAGCTAGGCACTGTTAAGTTTTGGCAAAGCTGGGCTATAGTATGACCCTTTCCACTTAAAGTAATGGATTTGGATTTCATTTAGAACAGGTATGAGGTACAGGAAGTAATTACCATCTCAGTCAGTTAAAAAGGTGTGACTAAAAGTCTTATTTGAACACAGGAAGATAGATTACATTTCTTTACTTAGCCAGATGATTGAACTTTATCAGGCAAACACACAACTTCCAGTTAAAAAGTGGGCGAAAGAAAAACCCCAAATGAAATACTCAGCTAATCTGTTCTTTAGTTTCCAAAATGCCTTGAATCTGCCATAACTTTTAAAATACATTATTGGTCTGATTATTTTTGGTAGAGTAGAAAATATGTTTTAACAGAGCAATAGGACTTTTCTCAACCACAGCAATTCTTTTTCTGTTTTTTTTAATTATAAAAGTTTTTATACCATAAAAAGCTCAATTTTCTATAATGCCAGATATTGAACAAGACTATTCCAATTTTGCCGATTTCTTTCTTAACTTTGGCAGGGGCTTTTAATGGGCACAGAAACATGGCTTAAATCCTTTATAGCCTGATAACGACAAAGGGAGTTTGAAAAGGGAAATCAAGAGGAAAAAAAGACTGAAAGGTTTGCTGTTTGCAGCAGGGCAATCTTCCCAAAAATAATTCCTTCTGGCCCCAAATCAAAGGGACTAGATAAGCAATTCCTCCCACCATCCTGGGAAAAGTGTAGAGCAGACCAATTTTGCAATCCACTCAGAAAAGACTGTGGGAATTAGATTTGAAATGCGGTCAAGGTGAATCTGTGAAGGGTCATTCATTCATTCACGGATGCAAATTTTACTGAGAACCCACTACATGGTGTGCTCTGTATTATGCACAGGGAAGGCACAGGTGAATAGAACAGAGGTGGCCACACAAAGTTCACAGTTATCTAAAAGATGCTGATGTGTGCAAAGAGATAAGTAATAAAATCACATGGCAAGGTTGTAACACCAAGTTTGGTGCGAGCCAGGGAAATGGACAACTCAGTTTTATTATGAAATTTGGGAAATTAAACAGAAAAACTGGTACCTTGGCTCCTGAAGAGTGAATGGAGATTGCAAAATGACAGGTAAAATGATGGAAGAAGTTATTCAAGTAGATTAGACCCAGGGTGGCAACTTTGCGGGGCTCACAATGAAAATGAGAAAGAAACATCATGACAGCTGCCATTTAGTTTCTCTCTTATCAGACTCCATGTGCACACTGCTTTACATGTATTAACTCATTATTTTCACCACAACTGTTTCAAGTTAGATGTTATCATCCCCATCTTACGAATAAGGAAACCAAACGCAGAAAGGTTAAGTAACTACCTTAAGGTCAAAAAGGATTCAAATACACATTTGTCTTGGTGGTCTGTGACCACCAAGCTCAATCATACAATTTTTTTGGGCTTCCCAGGTGGTGTAATGGTAAAGAATCCACCTGCCAATGCAGGAGATGTGAGCTTGGTCCCTGGGTCAGGAAAACCCCCTGGAACAGGAACTGGCAACCCACTCCAGTATTCTTGCCTGTAAAATTCCATGGACAAAGGAGCCTGGTGGGCCACAGTCCATGGAGTTGCAAAGAGCTGGACATGATCGAGCAAGCTAGCAAAATAAATAAATAAATAAATAGTCTTTAGACTTATCAGAAAACCTAAAATCTGCCTTGGAGAGCCAAACTGAAAAATGACCTTCAGAATGGACATACAGATTTTATTGAAGAGAACACACACAATAAAAAGAACTTAGAGCTAGGTGAGTCCAAATGTGGTCAAATCAATGACTTGGAGAATCCCTTTCATGTAAACTATCCACAGCTTGTCAATGTGGGCTCAGAGTGAGCCTTCCATTTTGAACTTACTGGTTAGGGTGACTCTACATTTTTTGTTTGTTTTTTAGTATGCTAAGTAAGAAGTTATATAGACAGAGGTTATATATGAAGTGTGAAAGTGTTCCTCGCTCAGTCATGTCCGACTCTTTGTGATTCCATGGACTGCCAGGCTCCTCTGTCCATGGGATTCTCCAGGCTAGAATACTGGAGTGGGTTGCCATTCTCTTCTCCAGGGGATTTTCCTGACCCAGGGATCAAACCTGCGTGTCCCACATTCAGGCAGATTCTTTACCATCTGAGCCACCGGGGAAACCCCAAGGTCATGTGTACCTGGCACTTGAATTCAGTAGGACTTGCTTGACATGGTCTACTGTAAATATAACCGACAGTGTCTTCAGTTATAATTTTAAAGAGACGTTGCCATCTAGAGGTAACCTAGAGAGCTGATCTGACATTGCCATAGCAAGATTTGGTGTGGGGTAGACATTTGAAAGTCAGATGTTAAATAAAGTGAGTTAAAAAATATATACTTTAAGGACATTTCTGTACTTAACATACAGCAGACAACTTGCCTGTAGATACTGTTAATCATTCTTTAGATTCACTGTTAACAAAAGGATTAAGTATTTTTATAATATTTAAGTTATTAACTTGTTTTCTTTCTTTTTAAAAATCTTCATTCTCCAAAACAAATTGTGTTGTTTTGCATTTGTTAAGCAAAGGCAAACATTTCCAGACCATTTTTCAATTTTCCAGTTATTGACTGTATTCCAGAAATTAAGTGGTTGTAGGCACATACTTTTTTTGGAAAGACAGCTATTCTAAATGGGAAGTCACAAGCCAATTTATTTACTATACAGTTGTGTTGAAATATTTAATATTTCCCATGGGGAAAAAAAGAATACAATCTTGATGTATCAGTAGTCTACAAAAGGGAGTAGGGTAGGTACTGAATGAGAAATAGGCTTTTAACACCAAACCTTGCATTTGACCTTTTTTTACTCCAAAATGTCATTCTTATTTCTTTCACAACTTTGAGGCTAATATTGGATTGCTTTTCTTGCTTTGAATCTGGTCCTTATTGCTTATCTAGAACCTTTGCTCCAGATGACTTGACACCCTACTCCACACCTTGGTTGTTCTCTTTCACTTTAGTGATCATGAGCTTGTCATTGCTTCATGCTCACTCCCTAACATCTCAAGGTGATTCTTGGAAAGATTCTTACAGGGAGGAGGTTTGTGTAGGAGGACAGGGCACATATCCAAATCCTTGAGTGAGGATCATCAGTTGATGTGAATAGTTCCATCTCCATATACCAAGTTGATATGATAACCAGAAAGCTAAGATTCATTCAGTCATCACTCATTCATTCTGTTTATCCATTCATGCATTTACTCACACCGCACTCGTGCATTCAGCATCTGTTACATGCCAGACATGATGTGAGTGGAGCACTAAACTTGACGTCAGGGATTCTTACCCTCTCAGACCTTACCATTTAGAATTACTAGTTGCTGGTGAAGTACTCCCATCCCCGCAGTGTCCCTCGGATGTCTTCCTTGTTCTTTCTCTTGGTCTCTTTTCCCTTGAACATGTGAGCTCATGAGTAGAGATCTTCATCAGAAGATTCAGTCTAGGCCCGTAAGTTTGGATAGACAGCTTCTAGTGAGGATATGGTGGCTCAGATGGTAAAGCGTCTGCCTACAATATGGGAGACCTGGGTTCAATCCCTGGGTCGGGAAGATCTCCTGGAGAAGGAAATGGCAACCCACTCCAGTATTCTTGCCTGGAAAATCCCATGGATGGAGGAACCTGGTAGGCTACAGTCCATGGGGTCACAAAGAGTTGGACACAACTGAGCGACTTCATACAGTGAGGATATGTGGGAAACATGGAGCATCTTTTTTCAACAGCAGCTGTATCCCAGTCTACGCTGCCAGCATCTTTATGAGATCTGGACAATTTCCTTTAATCACTTCAGTTTGTGGTCAAATGCTTGGATTCTTCAGGAAACGATGTCATTTTATTCTTAAATTCTCAGCTGCTTGTCTGGTGTCTTTGTTAAATTTCTGACTCAAGACTGGCTTTCCTGATATGAATAGCTCTTCCAAGACGTAAGAGAATAGCCACCTTGGTTTTGATAACTCTGTGACTCTCTCTACCTGACCTCCTGCCTTAACAATTTTAGGAGATAAATACCAGAAAAAGTGATGGGATTTTTATCAGCTCCACAATTCTCTACAGCTTACAGTCAGATTTAACGCTTTTCTCCATGACAAATATGATATGTCTTTATCACTAGCAGAAAACAATACATCCCTAAGCTACATGAATGTCATTTAATGAATATAAGAACTGAGTAGGAAACAAATCCCTCAGGGAAAATGATCAGTAAACTCTTAGATCCCTAGCACCCCAAATTCTCCAGGGCAGGCAAGAGAGGCAGGAGGTTCTTTGGGGAGAAGTGCAGAACATACAAGCAATCTGAGATTAGACAGAGTAGATGGTCTTGTTCAGAGTGTCGCTTATTTTGCAGGAAACGAATAGAGTTTCACGAAAGAAAACTATCTAGATAGGAGAGAGGGAAAGATAGGGTGTTTCAGTTCAGGGGGCTGCTTTCTTCCACCCAGTAATTCAGAGAACTGATTTGTTCCGTTTATGGCTCCCCCAGTGCCTCAGCTCTAGTAGACCCTTGTTTTCTGGTGGAAGAAAAGGGAAAAGCAGAATGGAGGAAACTCACCAGCTTCCTGACAGCCTTTGCCTGAAAGTGACAAATACCACGTTTGCTCATAATCTATGATGAGTACTTGCCACTTGGCTACTCCTGGTTTCAAGGTGGGCTGCGCCAAGCCCTCTGGAAGGGAAAGCACACATTTTTTAGAGTCTTTGAGGCGGGAGGAAGTATATATGATTACATGGTTGTTAATGCCATTAAGAAATAACTTCAGTGTTTTCATGGTGGTCAGAAAATCATTCTCTTATAAGCAATTCTTAAATGATGTTGCAACCAAGGATCAAGTGTTTATTCTTCTCAAATATTCGGAAAGTACAGTGTTCTTGGTTGTAAACAAGCATCCGTTTGGGAATTATTAAACAATATAACTAAGCTATGTCGCCATCATTTATTGTTTACATCATTGTTGTGAATCTGAAAAATGCATGCGATAATAATAAGTCACTCTGTAGCTTAAAACCCCAGGGATATTTCATCTCAGCAAAACATCTAAGCCGCTTTCAGGGACTAACACTGCATGACCTCGTCCTTACCTACGCTTCCAACTCTTCTCCCTAGTGTCTCATTGATTCACCGCACATGTGTCTCGCTAGCTTTCTTTTCTACCTTCAGTCCAAGAGAATTACAATGTCAGGACCTTTGCTGCTCCCTGTTCTTGTTCTTTCTTCCTCCCAGATTTGAGCAAGGCTGGCTTTTTCTCACCATTACGGTTTAACTCAAATATCACTTATTCAAGAAGGCTACTTGGCTGCCCTATGCTATCTCGTAGGTTCCTTTGCTACCCCGTCTTCTCTGTTTACATATTTGCTGTCTGACTCCTTTAGGGAAGATGTTTTCTGTTCACTGCTATGTCTTGAGCATATAGGATACGTAGCTGGCATATAGTGGGCACTCGATAAATATTAGACTAAATATGAAATAAAGTTCCCTAATATCTTAAATATGATAAAGACTTTTCCTTAATAAATTAATAAATATTAGTTTTATTTATAAAATAGGAAATCATTATGAAATCTAGACAAGTTAAGCACAGGTGTATGTGCAGGAGGGGACACCTTTCTGAAAGACTATTATGTTCAGTGCTTATGTACATTATCTCATTTAAAAATCAAAGCAGCCACCTGGGGGAATAAACAATGATGCTCATTTTCTAGAGGAGGAAATTCAGACTCATTAAGTTTAGCAGGTTTTCAGTTTATTCAGAGAATAAATCGGTTGAGCTGTAATTCAAACCCAAATCTTCTGGTTCCAGAACCCCCTACTCTTTCCACCGAGACACTTCCTTAGTCAGCAGCCTCCATATTCAGAAACACCTCTTAACGATAGCATCACTTCCACGAAATACATTTATTAAAATTTGTGGCTAGAGAAATCATCTGGGTCACTTGAGAATGAATCAATTAATTTACCAAAATACGAAACTAATGGAATTATTGGAGATATGGAACCTACAGTAAATCTTCCAGTCCTCGGTTAGAAATCTAACACTTTTCCACATAATTTAGTTTTTTAAAGAGGTTAACTTAAGAAAGAGTGCCATTTGTGTTAGTTTTTATATCGGGGGCACCACTGCCTTCTCAGAAAAGTTTTATGAAAGTGTGCTGATAAGTTTGCATTTTATCCATTGTGTATCTTTGAAATTTATAGGCACCCCAAAATAAAATAACATTCTATGAAGATAAAGAAATCTACAGTGTTCGAATACTAGTCATAATTAGGATCTCCTTGTCTTTCAGGGCAATAAAAACCTGTCTTCTACCTTGGTAGGTACTCATTATTTTTCTGATTTAACTTACAGAAAAGTAAAGCAAATAAATTTTAGGTCTATGTCTTATCTACTGTTGGAAACCAGGTGGAAACTTTAGGGAGAGTTTTGGGATGAAAAAGAAAATGACAATCGAGATAGAGGATTCATCACTATTGCTGATTCTTTTTCTTTCCCAGGTCAAAGACCATGACATAAGCTTCATATTGAATAAAAATAAGAATCTAATCACAAAATGACATTCTCATTTATTAAAAGCAAGCTTGGGGATTTTTCTCAAATTCAACCAAAGATTGGTATTCAGGTTTGAAATAAGTTACAAGATGCTCAGTCTGGTCGCCTCTTGCAGAAATAAACACTCTAGCACTTACTCTGTGATGCTTTTTCTTTTGTTGTGGAGAATGTGGAATTATCTGATTATGACTGTTGCCTATTGTTCTTAAATGAGGTCCATCAAGCTCTGTGAAGATCATTTCCAGGAATGTGAATCATGTTGGGAAGGGGAAATCTGTATAGCTAAGGAAGTTCCTGTTCTAAGCTTGTCGTCTGCTAATTATTCTGTCTTGTTTCCTGTGTCTAAAGAAAAGCCTGCCCATTGAGTGCCTTAAAATGAATGTGACTGGATGTCACTGTTTAGCCTGCCTTAAGGTGAGAGTAACAGATAACACCTTGTACATCGGATTTCAGCTTTAAAGAAGGTAACAAAAGGAATCGGAAAACATTTCTCTTTGAAGCAGTTACCTTATTTCCCTACACAAAAGTTAGCTACTGTCTGTGCCAGCTGTTCCTCACATGACCAAGTGAGCCTTGGGAACATGGGAGTCCTGGAGAGAGAAGAGGCCTGCCCTAGGCAGAGTCCTGGAGGCTCTGTGGGCAACACCAGCACCCCTACTGACACTGTATCAACAGAGATGGAGTGATCACTTTCTTGGTGTCCTGAAATTTCCAAGGCATTGTGGTATAAACACATTAAGACTCAGTCTACCACAGAGATGTGGGACCCAGGTCTGGTTGGTCCTGGGCTGGAAGAAAAATCGATCTCCTCATTAGCAATTAGAGATGCTGCCATCCTAATTTGTCTGAAGTAATGGGCTTCACATAATTTAATTGAATTTCTGCCACAATCTGCTCTGTGCTCTGAGCTGCGTTCCTCACAATGGAGGTGAACCAAGCATGATCTCTGCTTTGCTATTTACAGTCTAGTGTACACACAAGACAGACAAAAAAAGATAAAAGGGGGCTTAGAGAGGAAAAGAGCAAAGTGAAGTAAAACACACACACACACACACACACACACAAATAAACAAAACCCTGGAAGGAAGGCCATTGTCCTTGCTGCGACTGAAGAGAAACCTGGAACAAGATAAGGCTGGAGAAATAAACATGGATCAGATCACGCAGGCTTAGCGCTCAAAGGCCAAAATATACAGGCATTGTGTATCAGCCAAACAAAATGAACATTTGCACACCTGCTGTGTGACAGTTTCATTAAAGACTCACAACAACCCTCTATTTTCAAATGCTCAGTTGTATAGAGGAGAAGTAGGATTTAACAGGATTAAATCCTACTTAAGAGGATTAAATGCTCAACTTCACCAGAAAATGTGTGGCAAAGCGTGGTGAAGAACCCAGTCCCATGTGCTTCTCTTCAGGTGACTTTAACATGAAATAGTAAAATATTTATTTGCCAAACATTTTACACACACACACACACCAAATAAATACATTCAAGAATCAAAGCAGTTGAAATATTTCCATGGGCTGTGGATAACAGGTTCACACGTGAGCAGCAGAGTGTGTAATCAGTGTTTAGGACTGAGTCTGACACCAAGTGAGAGTCTGTCTAGTGGTATTTGCATCTCCTTTTCTCATTCCTCAGTCCTTCAGTATTTCTTGCCTCCTACATCTTCACTGCCTCTTCCCTGTATCCCCTTCTAATTTGCCTTTATCCTTCTTTCTTCTCCTTCTTGTTCTCTCAACTGGGTGAGCATATTGTTGGTACTCATTGCTTCCAAATGCACTATTTCATCTTTAAAATATTATAATCTATAGTCCTCACGCACAAACAAGTTAGTAAAAGCAACAGCAAAAACAAAGAATAGATCCGGCAAATGAATGGGTGGATTGGGACTAGCTCAGTGTTTTGGAGTCAAAAGACCAGCTTGGAAACCAGAGTCTAGACTGAACTTTTGCAGAACATGAGAAACTCAGCTTTCCTACCTGTCTGATGAAGACAAATTTTGACCTTTTAAACTCATAGGGTCATTGTAAGGACCAGTTTGGATATTGGAAATGGAAGTGACATGTCACTAGTGACGAGCCAGTAAAAAATACTACTGCTTGCACTGTAGGTGATTAGACACTTCATCTGACCCATTTCCTACCGTAACTATTTGGCAAAGTTTTAAAATGAAGACTTCAACCATTGATACACATAATATTTCGTGACATTTTGGCCAAAATCATCCTTATATCGTGACAGAATGGCATTTCTCAAATTGATTTTTCATTTAGTAAGCAAACAGCCTTTTACTCCTGACCTTAAACAAGCTTGGCATCCTGTTAGGCCGTTCACGTTTCCTGGCGTGTTGTTATGGCGCCATCTGCTGGAAATTGAAGAGGTTGACACTAAAGACAGTTCGAACTTTCAAATGATTCATTTCCTTCGTATTTCTTTCGCATGTAACAAAATACTATGTGGTATTTAAACAATAACTCTAAAATGAGAGTAGTTTCAAGATTTATTAGAAAATCTAAAAGTGCAGAACAGTGTGTGTTGTTATTGCTTTAATTCAAATATAGATTGTGTTTTAAATATATATATATATATATTTGAGTAATTTTAATAGAAAGTATTATACATGTTGACATTTTTAATCTTAACAGTGTCTACTTTGGGTGGAAGAGAAAAATCTGAATTTTTGACTCTGGGTATTTTACTACTTATGTCATCTTTTAACCTAAAAGTTTTATTTATTTAATGATTTTTGCTAAATAATTATTAAATCCTTCCAATGGGATTTATTGGAAGGTTTTATTATGTGTATATTATTACCTACCCCACCTGTAAACAGCAGGGCTTTGCATGCACTAACTTTTTACCTGAATGCAAAAATTCCCACCACTTATTGATGTTGCAATGTGACTAGGTATTGTCTACCAGGGCAGGGCCTGGCTTACTTATCTTTACATCTCCAGAGTCTAATATACTGATCAGAATAGAAGCACTCCATTTGTATGTAATTCCTAAGTACAACAAATTGTAACTTCAGTAAGTTTTATATAACTCCCTTTTTCCCTTTTATAGATACATGGAGAAATCAAATTAACTTGGAATGAAGGGGCAAAAAAGAGGTCATGGTAAAATAAAGCAAGAATAGGGTCAATTACAGCCTATGAATCAAGAAAAAAATGCAAAAAGTAAACGGAAAAATCTTCATATCAAAACCATTAAAAATACATATGTGAGCTGTAATTTGAAATATATTTAGGAACTGGAATTTCCGGGTGGCCTAGTCATAAGGATTCTGTGCTTCCATTGCAAGGGGCATGGGTTCGATCCCTGGTCAGGGAATTGAGACTCCAGATGCTGTGTAAAGAAAGAAAGTGAAGTCGCTCAGTCGTGTCAGACTCTTTGTGACCCCACGGATTGTAGCCTACCAGGTTCCTCTGTCCATGGGATTTTCCAGGCAAGAATACTGGAGTGGGTTGCCATTTCCTTCTCCAGGGGATCTTCCCGACCCAGGGATTGAACCCGTGTCTCCTGCATTGTAGGAAGACGCTTGGCATAAACCCTTGACAGGGTTTCTGCCATAAGCCACATGAGGTCACCGTGGGACCACAGAGCAGGGCTCCTCACTTGCTTCGTGCAGGGCATGTCATTCATTCACACAAGCACACTGTAGAGTCAGTAAAAAACAGCCGAAGACGTGTTCACTAGGAGAACAAAGAACTAGAGCTCCAAGCATCCTTACCTTGTCCTGAAGAATCCCGGAAGAGCCCCCAAGAGGAAGGGTTGCTGCTGAACCACAAATGACCAGGATTCATGGCCTCCAGAGGAGAAGAATTCAATCCGGGGCCAGTGAGGAGGCTTGATTGCTCAGAGCTTTTGTGTAATAAAGTTTTCAGTTCAGTTCATTTCAGTTGCTCAGTCATGTCCGGCTCTTTGCAACCCCATGAATTGCAGCACGCCTGGCCTCCCTGTCCATCACCAACTCCCGGAGTTCACCCAGACTCACGTCCATCGAGTAGTCAGTGGTGCCATCCAGCCATCTCATCCTCTGTCGTCCCCTTCTCCTTCCGCCCCCAATCCCTCCCAGCATCAGAGTCTTTTCCAATAGGTCAACACTTGGCATGAGGTGGCCAAAGTACTGGAGTTTCAGCTTTAGCATCAGTCCTTCCAAAGAAATCCCAGGGCTGATCTCCTTCAGAATGGACTGGTTGGATCTCCTTGCAGTCCAAGGGACTCTCAGGAGTCTTCTCCAACACCACACTTCAAAAGCATCAATTCTTCGGTGCTCAGCCTTCTTCACAGTCCAACTCTCACATCCATACAGGACCACTGGAAAAACCATAGCCTTGACTAGACGAACATTTGTTGGCAAAGTAATGTCTCTGCTTTTGAATATGCTATCTAGGTTGGTCATAACTTTCCTTCCAAGGAGTAAGCGTCTTTTAATTTCATGGCTGCAGTCACCATCTGCAGTGATTTTGGAGCCCAGAAAAATAAAGTCTGACACTGTTTCCACTGTTTCCCCATCTATTTCACATGAAATGATGGGACCAGATGCCATGATCTTTGTTTTCTGAATGTTGAGCTTTAAGCCAACTTTTTTACTCTCCTCTTTCACTTTCATCAAGAGGCTTTTGAGTTCCTCTTCACTTTCTGCCATAAGGGTGGTGTCATCTGCACATCTGAGGTTATTGATATTTCTCCCGGCAATCTTGATTCCAGCTTGCGTTTCTTCCAGCCCAGCGTTTCTCATGATGTACTCAGCATAGAAGTTAAATAAGCAGGGTGACAATATACAGCCTTGACATACTCCTTTTCCTATTTGGAACCAGTCTGTTTTCCATGTCCAGTTCTAACTGTTGCTTCCTGACCTGCATACAGATTTCTCAAGAGGCAGGTCAGGTGGTCTGGTATTCCCATCTCTTGAAGAATTTCCCACAGTTTATTGTGATCCACACAGTCAAAGGCTTTGGCATAGTCAATAAAACAGAAATAGATGTTTTTCTGGAACTCTCTTGCTTTTTCCATGATCCAGTGGATGTTGGCAATTTGATCTCTGGTTCCTCTGCCTTTTCTAAAACCAGCTTGAACATCAGAAGTTCACGGTTCATATATTGCTGAAGCCTGGCTTGGAGAATTTTGAGCATTACTTTACTAGCGTGTGAGATGAGGAAAATTGTGCGGTAGTGTGAGCATTCTTTGGCATTGCCTTTCTTTGGGATTGGAATGAAAACTGACCTTTTCCAGTCCTGTGGCCACTGCTGTGTTTTCCAAATTTGCTGGCATATTGAGTGCAGCACTTTAACAGCATCATCTTTCAGAATTTGAAATAAGTATAAAAGAGATAGAGAAAGCTTCTGACACAGACATAAGGGGGCAGAAAGAGTGCTGTGCAGTGTAGCATGGAAATAAATAAGTAAATAAATAAAAGAAATATATTTAGGAATTATTATGATACAGTGGCTCTGGGAAGTAATGTTAAGAGTGTACTTACAAAATAAACACAAAACACCTTAAACAGAATTTTTGAGATAGTTAATGTATAATATGTTGCACACTTTTAAGGTATACAATGTGATATATTTTTACCTACATATACACCCATGAAATAATCATTAAATTCAAGATGGTGAGCATATTGTCATCTCCAAAAGTTTAATCATCCATAAAATGCTTTTACTTACTTATAAAGCTGGGATGGCTCACCACCACTGAACACTGACTGTGTTCAGTTCAGTTCAGTTGCTCAGTCATGTCTGACTCTTTGCAACCCCATGGACTGCAGCATGCCAGGCCTCCCTGTCCATCACCAACTCCTAGTGCTTGCTCAAACTCATGTCCATTGAGTCAGTGATGCCATCCAACCATCTCATCCTCTGTCATCCCCTTCTTCTCCCACCTTCAATCTTTCCCAGCATCAGGGTCTTCTCCAGTGAGTCAATTCTTCACATCATGTGGCCAAAGGATTGGAGCTTCAGCTTCAGCATCAGTCCTTCCAGTGAATATTCAGGACTGATTTCCTTTAGGATGGACTGGTTTAATCTCCTTGCAGTCCAAAGGACTCTCAAGACTCTTCTCCAATACCACAGTTCCAAAGCATCAGTTCTTTGGCACTCAGCTTTCTTTATGGTCCAACTCTCACATCCATATATGACCACTGGAAAAACCATAGCTTTGACTAGATGGACCTTTGTTGGCAAAATAATGTCTCTGCTTTCTAATATGCTGTCTAGGTTTCTCATAGCTTTTCTTCCAAGGCAAGCATCTTTTAATTTCATGGCTGCAGTCACCATCTGCAGTGATTTTGGAGCTCAAGAAAATAAAGTCTGTCTCTGTTTCCATTGTTTCCCTATCTATTTGCCATGAAGTGATGGGACTGGATGCCATAATCTTCGTTTTTTGAATGTTAAGTTTTAAGCCAGCTTTTTCACTCCCCTCTTTTCACTTTCATCAAGAGGCTCTTCAGTTCCTCTTAGCTTTCTGCCAAAAGGATGATTTCATCTGCATATCTGAGTTATCATGTTATACCACCTGCATGAAACTTGATGACTTCATAAGGTAGTAAAGTATGTTTTTTCCTCTTTGCTCTGGGTGATTTTTCTCCCTGTTACCAATTTTCTTATGGCAAGAATGTAACCAAAGTTTACTTTTTCCTCTGCTTTAGGAGATTTTTATGTTGTGGAGCCATAAGGAGAAGATTCTAGGCAAATTAAATACTAGCAATATTCCAGTTTTTCAAGCTTCTGCATATTGAGGGGATTTTATGGATAGTCTTTCATTCCAGAGGGAATGGATTGGAGGTGAGGATTATTTTGTTGGAGATCTGAGATAGTTGGAGCTGGAGATATCTGGAAACATATCTATGGGTCTTGTGAATATCTGAGAACAGTAGGATTGCAAAGAATCAGACATGACTGAAGTGACTTAGAATGCACGCATATACCTGATTTCCTGCAGAGTCTATCATGAAAATGCTTCTGGTGTTGAAAGATGTTAGAGGACTGATGAAGAAACCTGTAGCCTTGGGATCTATGACAGAAGTGTTCAAGGCCAGGGTTGCTAATGAAGCATAGATAAGAGGCATATTATGGATGACTACTGAAGAAAGACTGTATGGCTAGGCTTCAACGTTACGTGAACTGAGAACTCCCATATGTTCAAGTTGCATTTAGAAAAGGCAGAGGAACCAGAGATCAAATGGCTAACATCTGTAAAACCAACATAGAAAAAGCAAGGGATTCTAGAAAAACATCAACTTCTGCTTCATTGACTACACTAAAGCCTCTGTGTGGATCACAACAAACTTGTGGAAAATTCTTAATGAGATCAGAATACCAGATCACCTGATCTACCTCCTGAGAAATCTGTATGCAGGTCAAGAAGCAACAGTTAGAACTGGTACATGGAACAACGGACTCGTTCCAAATTGGGAAAAGAGTACGTCAAGGATGTATATTGTCACTCTGATTACTTAACTTATACGCAGAGTACATCATGCAAAATGCTGGGTTGGATGAAGCATAAGCTGGAATCAAGATTGCCGGGGGAAGTATCAATAACCTCAGATATGCAGATGACAGAAAGTGAAGAGGAACTAAACAGCCTCTTAATGAAAGGGAAAGAGGAGAGCGGAAAGCTGGCTTAAAACTCAACATTCGAGGGAGGTGCCAAGATGGCGGAGGAGTAGGATGGGGAAAACACTTTCTCCCCCACAAATTCATCAAAAGAGCATTTAAACGTCGAGTAAATTCCATAAAACAACTTCTGAATGCCGGCAGAGGACATCAGGCACCCAGAAAAGCAACCCAACTCTTCGAAAGGAGGTAGGAAAAAATATTAAAGACAATAAAAGAGACAAAAGAGGGAGGGACGGAGTTCCGTCCCGGGAAGGGAGTCTTAAAAAGAGAGAAGTTTCCAAACACCAGGAAACCTTCTCACTGCCGAATCCGTGCCGAGCTTTGGAAGCACAGAGGGTAACATAACAGGGAGAAAAAATAAATAAACAATTAAAACTCGCAGATTGCGAGCCCTACGGTAACTCCCCCAGCGGAGAAACAGCGCAGACGCCTGCATCCGCCATTAGCAAGCAGGGGCTGGGCAGGGAGGCGTGGCGCGGGCTGCATTGCTGAGAGTAAGAATCTGGCCTGAATACCCTGAGGACTATCTGAGCGAAATAATTTGGGCTAGCAAACCAGACTGTGGGATATCTACCATGCGAAAAGCCAGCCCTAACCTAAGACACCGCCACCCCGCGCACGGAACAAAGGACTAAACAGAGATAGCCGGCTGCAGACCTTCCCCCTCCGGTGACAGGCAGCCAGAGCCGGAAGGGGGCAATCGCAGCCCCAGAGAGACGTTATCTATAAAACTGGCTTCTTTGCTAACTAAAACTTATTGGGGGTCTGGACGGTCAACATCTGCCTGAGAAGGTGCGCCGGTTTTACACCCAGATAACTGAGTGGCAGGGAGGCGATAAGTCGCAGCATTGGCGCTCGCCAAACACCTCATCACCTGAGCTGCTCAGACCTGGGAAGAGCACAAAACGCAGGCCCAACTGAATCTGCGCCTCTGAGGACTACCTGAGTGCCTGAACCTGAGCGGCTTGGACCTGGGAGGTGCATGCAACCCAGGCCCAGCCTCGGATTGTTCCCGGCGGAACAACCTAGAGCCCGAGCAGTGTGGGCAGGGAGGCTACACGCGCCGTGAGCGGGGGCAGACCCAGTGTGGCTGAGGTACTGCGAGCGCACGCCAGTGTCATTTGTTTGCAGCATCCCTCCCTCCCTCCCCACAGCGCGACTGAACAAAGAGAAGAAATACAGCTCCACCCACCAGAACACCGACACAAGCTTCCCTAACCAGGAAACCTTGACAAGCCACCTGTACAAACCCACACACAGCGAGGAAACGCCACAATAAAGAGAACTCCACAAACTGCCAGAATACAGAAAGGACTCCCAAACTCAGCAATTTAAACAAGATGAAGAGACAGAGGAATACCCAGCAGATAAAGGAACAGGATAAATGCCCACCAAACCAAACAAAAGAGGAAGAGATAGGGAATCTACCTGATAAAGAATTCCAAATAATGATAGTGAAATTGATCCAAAATCTTGAAATTAAAATGGAATCACAGATAAATAGCCTGGAGACAAGGATTGAGAAGATGCAAGAAAGGTTTAACAAGGACCTAGAAGAAATAAAAAAAGAGTCAATATATAATGAATAATGCAATAAATGAAATTAAAAACACTCTGGAGGCAACAAATAGTAGAATAACAGAGGCAGAAGATAGGATTAGTGAATTAGAAGATAGAATGGTAGAAATAAATGAATCAGAGAGGATAAAAGAAAAACGAATTAAAAGAAATGAGGACAATCTCAGAGACCTCCAGGACAATATTAAACGCTACAACATTTGAATCATAGGGGTCCCAGAAGAAGAAGACAAAAAGAAAGACCATGAGAAAATACTTGAGGAGATAATAGTTGAAAACTTCCCTAAAATGGGGAAGGAAATAATCACCCAAGTCCAAGAAACCCAGAGAGTCCCAAACAGGATAAACCCAAGGAGAAACACCCCAAGACACATATTAATCAAATTAACAAAGATCAAACACAAAGAACAAATATTAAAAGCAGCAAGGGAAAAACAACAAATAACACACAAGGGAATTCCCATAAGGATAACAGCTGATCTTTCAATAGAAACTCTTCAAGCCAGGAGGGAATGGCAAGACATACTTAAAATGATGAAAGAAAATAACCTACAGCCCAGATTATTGTACCCAGCAAGGATCTCATTTAAGTATGAAGGAGAAATCAAAAGCTTTTCAGACAAGCAAAAGCTGAGAGAATTCTGCACCACCAAACCAGCTCTCCAACAAATACTAAAGGATATTCTCTAGACAGGAAACACAAAAATGGTGTATAAACTCGATCCCAAAACAATAAAGTAAATGGCAACGGGATCATACTTATCAGTAATTACCTTAAACGTAAATGGGTTGAATGCCCCAACCAAAAGACAAAGACTGGCTGAATGGATACAAAAACAAGACCCCTACATATGTTGTCTACAAGAGACCCACCTCAAAACAGGGGACACATACAGACTGAAAGTGAAGGGCTGGAAAAAGATTTTCCATGCAAATAGGGACCAAAAGAAAGCAGGAGTCACAATACTTGTATCAGATAAATTAGACTTTAAAACAAAGGCTGTGAAAAGAGACAAAGAAGGTCACTACATAATGATCAAAGGATCAATCCAAGAAGAAGATATAACAATTATAAATATATATGCACCCAACATGGGAGCACCGCAGTATGTAAGACAAATGCTAATAAGTATGAAAGGAGAAATTAACAATAACACAATAAAAGTGGGAGACTTTAATACCCTACTCACACCTATGGATAGATCAACTAAACAGAAAATTAACAAGGAAACACAAACTTTAAACGATACAATAGACCAGTTAGACCTAATTGATAGCTATAGGACATTTCATCCCAAAACAATGAATTTCACCTTTTTCTCAAGCGCACACGGAAAAAAAAAAAAAAAAACAAAACAGGTTACTTGAAAAAAAAAAAAGCATTTCAATGAAATAGCAGTAAATAGAAATTATGATTTCTCTTTCTATGAAATGTCAAACATTAGAAAAAAATAAATAAAATTGTATGTGTGAAAGCACTTCATAGACCATAGAGCTCTCTGTAAATATCACTATCATTATAGCATTTAAAAAAAAAAAAGAAATAAAACCAGTTCCTATATGTTAATCTTGTATCCTACTACCTTGCTGAACTTGTTTATCAGTTCTGTTAGTTTTTGTGTGGAGTTTTTAGGTTTTTAAATATATGGTATTATGTTATCTGCATATAATGACAATTTTGCCTCTTCCCTTCCAATTTGGATACTTTTTATTTATTTTTCTTTCCTGGTAGCTGCGGCTAGGACTTCCAGTACTATGTTCAATAGAAGTGGTGAGAATGGGCATTCTTGTCTAGTTCCAGATATTGGTGGGGAGGTTTTCCACTTTTCACCATTGAGTACTATGTCAGCTGTGGGTTTGTCATAAATAGCCTCTATAATCACTTTGGTAAGAGTTTTTAATCGTGAATGAATGTTGAATTTCGTAAAAAAAAAAAAAAAAAAACAACATTCAAAAAACGAAGATTATGGCATCTGGTCCCATCACTTCATGGCAAATAGATGGGGAAACAATGGGAACAGTGACAGACTTTATTTTCTTGAGCTCCAAAATCACCCCAGATGGTGACTGCAGCCATGAAATTAAAAGACACTTGCTCCTTGGAAGAAAATCTATGACAAACATAGACAGCACATTAAAAAGCAGAGACATTACTTTACCAACAAAGGTTCATCTAGTCAAAGCTATGGTTTTTCCAGTAGTCATGTATAGATGTGAGAGTTGGAAAATAAAAAAAGCTGAGTGCCAAAGAATTGATGCTTTTGAACTGTGGTATTGGGGAAGTCTCTTGAGAGTCCCTTGAACTGCAAGGAGATCCAACCAATCAATCCTAAGGGAAATCAGCCCTGGATGGTCATTGGATGCTGAAGCTGAAGCTCCAATCCTTTGGCCATCTCATGGGAAGAACTGACTCACTGGAAAAAACCCTAATGCTGGGAAAGATTGAGTGCAGGAGGAGAAGGGAGCAATAGAGGATGAGATGGTTGAATGGCATCACTGACTCAATGGACGTGGGTTTGAGCAAGCTCCAGGAGTTGGTGATGG
Organism: Bos grunniens; assembly: GCF_055505025.1. Taxonomy (NCBI): domain Eukaryota; kingdom Metazoa; phylum Chordata; class Mammalia; order Artiodactyla; family Bovidae; genus Bos; species Bos grunniens. The sequence continues at coordinate 25,013,959 of NC_141191.1, read as the reverse complement.
ACAGGAAAGCCTGGCGTGCTTCAGTCCATGGGGTCGTAAAAAGTCGGATACGACTGATTGACTGAGCTGAACTGAACTGAATGTTTATGACCGTTTTTTCTTTTAGAATTTTTTTATGAGGACCATTTTTAAAGTCTTTTATTGAATTTGTTACAATATTGCTTCCATTTTATGTTTGTTTTTTTTGGCCATGGGGCATGTGGGATCTTAGCTTCTGGCCCAGGGATCGAAACCACAGGTCCTGCATCGGAAGGTGAAGTCTTCACCGCTGGACCACCAGGGAAGTTCCTATGACCATTTAACACACCGAAATGTGGAAGTTGCAATTCTGCAAGCATGACTGATACAGGGTTTTCCACTAGTCAGGCAACTGGAAAACTAAAGCAGGTTACATTCCATTTGGAAAAACAAAGAGAAAGTGACATTTCTTTCCCACTAGTATAGCTAGCTCAGCTGGTAAAGAATCCTCCTGCAATATAGGAGACCCCGTTAGACTCTTGGGTCAGGAAGATGCCCTGGAGAAGGGATAGGTTACCCAATCCAGTATTCTTGGGCTTCCCTGGTGCCTCAGCTGGTAAAGAATCCACCTGGAATGCAGGAGACTTGGGTTCGATCCCTGGGTTGGGAGGATCCCCTGGAGGAGGGCATGGAAACCCACTCCAGTATTATTTCTTGGAGAATCCCATGGACAGAAGAGCCTGGCGGCCTACAGTCCATGGGGTTGCAGAGTCAGACATGACCGTGTGACTAAGTACAGCACAGTGTTGCAAAATTAAGTCATACTCTCGACTTCCAGAAAGTCAAAGTTAGGAATGCAGCTGGCTACAAATAGCAGAAAAGTCATCCAAAGGTGATTTAAACATAAGGGTATATTTTTCTCAAGAAACAGCGAGCTCAGAGGTCAGCTGAGGGTACTACTTCAGCTGATCACTAGTGTCCACCTACCCCAATTAGCATGTTAGCTCTATTCTCCTGCTAATGTTTTAAATCTTAGGGTCGCAGGCTGGGTTATGATAGATACACACTTATGTCCACATTCGGGGCAAGAAGAGGGAATGGGACTGTGCCAATTCCACTTGTCCTTTTCATGGGAAAGCAAAATATGTACTTGAACCCTGCCAGTGATTTCTTGCTGTGGAGAACTGTTTCTCCTGACCGCATGTGACTGTGATGCTGGGAAGCAGGTGTTTTTGCATAGCCTAGAGTGGCAGTAAATAAGGAATAGGGCACCAGTATTGGGCATGGTTCAGCAAATCCACAGGATCTGCCATGCACTGAAATTCCAAAGTGATCTGGCTCTCACAGAAGGCCCTCCAAATCTAGCCCTGATTGATATGACTTATCTTCTGTTTAAACTAACAGGGATTCTTTATTCCTTCACAGGAGACCTTCATGGTTCTTCATATGCTGCATTAGTATCCTTGCTTCTACTACACAGGTCTGATCCCTTTCCTTAAAATTTTTGCTTATATATATTACAAATATTTCTTCCCAATCTATCTATGAAAAGTGAAAGTGAAAGTCACTCAGTCGTGTCCAACTCTTTGCTACCCCATGGTCTATACAGTATATGGAATTCTCCAGGCCAGAATACTGGAATGGGTAGCCACTCCCTTCTCCAGGGGATCTTCCCAACCCAGGGATCAAACCCAGGTCTCCAGCATTGCAGGCTGATTCTTTACCAGCTGAGCCACTGGGGAAGCCTATATATGTATGTATATATATATATATGCATATTAGTATACATATTTTTATATACCTAATGTATATTTATATATATTATTTTTGTTGTTTTTTAACTTTTGGCCATGCTGCAAGGCATGTGGGATCTTAGTCCCCTGACCAGGGATTGAAACTGTGCCCCCTGCATTGGCAGTGTGGAGTCCTAACCACTGGACTGCCAGGTAAGTCCCTGATATTCTTTCTTTAAATCCTACTTTCTTCATGAAATCTTCTCCACAGGTCTACATTATATCAATCTTCATGTTTTCAAAAAGTACTTGTAGGTAACATTTAACATAAGTGATAATTTTGTATTTTTTTCATTTTACAGTTGAAAGGTATCCATATGATTTATAGAAAAAAATAAAAGGATTCTATGGGAACTTCTCTTGAAGTGAAGTGAAAGTGTCATTTGCTCAGTCGTATCTGACTCTTTTGTAGCCTGCCAGGCTCCTCTGTCCATGGAATTCTTCAAGCAAGAATACTGGAGTGGGTTGCATTCTCCAGGGGATCTTCCCAACTCAGGGATTGAACCCAGGCCTCCTGCATTGCAGGCAGATTCTTTACTGTCTGAGCCATTAGAGAAGCCCAAATTTCTCTTACATTTAATAATTTTAAACAAAAAAGTCTCAGAAATCTGTATACTTCCTACTTCATATAAAAAGTCATGATTATTTCTGCCTGGCAATATCTCAACTCTTTTCTAAGGGACCTAGTAAGAAAGATAATGAAAGGGCTTGCACAAAAGTCTTATTTTATAACTCAGTGATTTTTTTGTGATTATAGAGAGATTAAATACGATTTCTGGACCCATTCCTAAGCATAATTGATTCTTATATGATTTTAGGGTCCTAAATGTGCATTTTTATAAAGATCTCAGGTGATTCTGAAAGAGAGAGTCCACCTGATCATGCTTTGAAGGTCACCCCCACAGAGAAGGCAGAGCTGCTAAAACAGCTGAGCCGCAGACCCCGGATGAAATTGAGAGAGCTGCAGCGTTCTTGTAGTTTGCGTTAATAAGCAATAACTCTGACCGCCTGTGAATTTTTGTCAGGAGAGTCCAACATTATGACTGTCCAGCAGGCTGACTTGTCTGGACTACATGCCACACCCTCTGCTTTTGGTTGGAGCCAGTCAGTGAGCAGCCCCGGCAGAGGATTGGAGGGAGGAAGATGGATGGAGTGGGGATGGTCAGTCCTTGATCCCCCTGCAAATTGCCTTAGTCCAGGCTTGTCTTTGCACAGAGCATCACTGCTTATCGCAAGGTGGCCTGCCAGTCACAGGTCTGTCTTTCTGAGTTCCGGCAACCACTCCACCTCCTCGTTTCTTAGAACCTGGGATGTTAACAGAGTCACTACTCTTGGATTTGGGTGCTGCATATGTCATGGCTCCCCTTCATCTCTTTGACTCTTATTTGTTTGTTCATTTTATTGAAACATAGTTGATTTACAATGTTGTGTTGATTTCTGCTGTACAGCAAAGTGGCTCAGCTATATATATTATATATATATGTAAAATATATGTATATATCCTTTTTTCATATTCCTTTCCGTTCTGGTTTTTCATGGGGTATTGGGTATGGTTTCCTGTGCTACACAGTAGGACCTTGTTGTTTATCCATCCTATATACAGTGGTCTGCATCTGCTAATCCCAGACTCCCAATCCTTCCCTTTCCCGTGCCCACATTGTCAACCACAAGTATGTTCTCTATGTATGAGTCTCTTTCTGTTTTGTAGATATAATCATTCATGTCATATTTTAGGTATTTTATGTACCAACACTTTCTCTGTGAGTTTTTTTCTAATTTGAGTATGTTGCTTATTTCTTGTTGTCTATTGGTGTAAAGAGAACTGGAAGACACAGTGGGACAGTATAATATGGGTATAATCTGAATTCTATGAGTAAATAAGAGGACAAACACAATAAAAAATATGTAATATATAAAAATACAAAGCAAAAACAAAAAGAATAAATATCCAGGATGGATTAAAGATAAATAATCTTGATATAGGATAAGCAAAGTGCATATAAAATAATAATAAATTGATATATTAAATTTATGTATAACAGATACTGAAGAAAAAGAATCCAAGAAAAATAAAAGACCTTAAAATCTGTCAGAATGAAAAATGGATTACACATAAATGAGTAGTAGTTAAGTTGATGTCTTTCTTCTCGTTTGCAATGAAGGGAGCCAGAAGACCCTGGAATAATAGATTTAAAAGAGTAAGAGAAAATAACTATCAACCTAGAATTATAGACTTGGGAAAATGTTTCAAGGATGAGGGTGAAATAAACATATTATAGTTTCAGACAACATAAAAACCGAGAGAGTTTATTTCTAGCAGACTAAAGACATTTTAGGCTTCCCTTGGGGCTGAGCTGGTAAAGAATCCGCCTGCAACGCGGGAGACCTGGGTTTGATCCCTGGTTTGGAAAGATCCCCTGGTGAAGGGAAAGACTACCCACTCCAGTATTCTGGCCTAGGAAATTCCATGGACTGTATAGAAATTTTTAATGAATGTGATATAGGAAGAAGGAAAATGATCCCTTAGGAATATCTGAGAAGCAAGAAGAAAGTCAGATCAGAAAATGAAATACATGTGGGTACATTTAAAAAGTATCAACTATGTCAATTGGTAATGATACATCTAATTTCTGGAATTGAAAAATATAGATTTAAAATCTTGAATAGCAATGGCATAAATTTGAGAGGTGTATATTTCAGTGTATTAAATAAAGCTCCCCTTATTATAAGCATGACAGTCAATGTTTAGGGGGTCATACATAGAGGCTCGGCTTCCCTGGTGGCTCAGTCGGTAAAGAATCTGCCTGCAATGTAGGAGACCTGGATTTGATCCCTGGTTTGGGAAGATCCCCTGAAGAAAGTAATGGCTACCCAGTCCAGTATTCTTGCCTGGAGAATTCCATGGACAGAGCAGCCTGGCAGGCTACAGTCCATGGGGTAGCAAAGAATCAGACACGACTGAGCGACTAACACACACACACACACACACAACACACACAGGCTAGGCTTGTATTTCAGTAGCAGAGATTTAAGGCAATTATCTGGGAGTAATTCAGGGGAAAAACATCTAATACAGTTCGCAGGATCCAGAGAAGTACTTGACATTTTGCAGTTTCCTCTTCTTAGCATCCCTACAGCAAAAGTGAAACTATATTTTGCCTTCAGACAGGAAGGTACAAGACGGTGATGGGTTGAGATACTGAGGGGATTCCTTTGCCTGATTATTTGGAAGGAGTCTCAAGAGGGGTTTCTATTCCCAACCACACATCCTTTCTTTCCACAGAGGCAGCTGGTAGAGAATTCTACTTCTAAATTAGAGACGGGGTTCGCATGCTGAGTGGCTGACATGATAATAACTCAGAGCAGGGACTACCAGCCAGAACAAGGATCCCTTTCCTCTGCCTCAGGGTTTTCTTTAATTGAAATAGATTTCTCTTCATGTTTTATGCAGTTCTTATACTCGAGCAAACTGCATTTTATGGACAAAAAAGAAAGGTCATGGAATCTCTTCTTTGATTTACTGCTTTAGGTGGGGCCTGCAAGGAAAGTACAATGAATTCTGCTTCTCTGCAATGCTGGGCGAGTCCAGGCAGCCCATTTGGATTCATTTTGGTTTGACTGCTTCCTACAGACAGGGTCTTAATTTCTTCCAATAAGAGCCTTGGCACACACTCACAGACGGGCAGGCTCTCCACGTACCTGGTTAATTCTTAATGCTCTATTAGGTTCTGAATTCAAAGCCCAGACTTTAACTTTCAGTCAACAGCAATACCTGACCTTGGGTGCCATGTTTCAAGGGCAGTATAAGCAGTTTAATAACCTAGGAAGGTTTTCATCATTTGTTTCATTGTACATTTTACCATTACTCACAGGGTATGAAAAATAAAGAGACTGATTTATTTTGCTCAGAACAGAATTCCATCTTTGGTTTTATTTCAGAGATGAGTATAGGTCCCAATGCATCCAATTGCTTTTCTGGAAGCCTGGTAGCTCTCAATTCACCTTACAAGTAGCTTGAGAGGCATGGTACTTTGGAGGACTTGGCTTCATCTGCTAAATACAATCTGTCCGGTGAGTGAATTAAGTCAGACAGAAAAGGAGAAATACTGCATGACATCCCTTATATGTGGAATAGAAAAAGTAATGATACAAATGAACTTGCTTACAAAACAGAGACTCATAGACTTAGGAAATGAATTTATGGTTGCTGGGGGGAAGGGATAGTTAGGGAGTTTGGGAAGGTCATGTACCCACTGCTATATTTAAAACGGATAACCAAAAAGGACCGACTGTGTAGTGCATGGGACTCTGATCAATGTTATGTGGCTGCCTGGATGGAAGGCGGGTTTGAGGGAGAATGGATTCATGTATACATATGGCTGAGTCTATTCTCTTCTCGCCTGAAACTACCACAACATTGTTGATTGACTATACCCCAATACAAAATACAAAGTTTAAAGTTTGAAAAAAAAATACAATCTCTCATGTCTTGTATGCTGCTTATCAGCATCATGTTCTGACATGAAAATAATTTAGCCGCTAATGTTAATTTGTATTTTTCTCAAATAAAAATAAAATATTAATTTACATTTTCTCAAGGAAGTTTCACTTTGTCTAAGATCTAATTTTTTTTTTTTTTTTACTAGCAGGATTTCTATCAAACAATACAAGTAAAAAATAATTTTCCAAATAAAAATTTCCCAAAACAATGCCACAGTGAGTTTGAACTCTTTTTATATCCTTCATTTTTTTTTTTTATTTAACAGGCTTCATAGAATTCAACAAATTTCTATGGAGAAGATAGAGGGGTAAGGAAGGGCTTAGACAACCTTCAATCAGCATGGGATTCTTTTTCTCTGTTTTGTTAATGAGTCCCACTTATTCTTAGTTTTGGATAAATGAAATTCAGTTGATAGGGTTCTGTTTTGTGAGGTGGCATGGGATCCTATATTCCACATCAGGCACTGAAGGAATGTCTATATTTTCTGAGCCTGAAATCTGCTTGTTCAGGTTACAAAAGTTCCTCTTTATTCTGGAATAGGAAGATCCATATGTATTTTAAAAAAACAGAGTTGTAAAATTTTAAACAAAATGTGAAGAATATCAGTATATACATGAAACATAAATGTACAGCTCAATAAATTCTTGTAAAATGATCATTCGTATAACCACTGCCCAGGTCAAAATCAAATGTGTAGACAGCACTCCAGAAGCAGCTCTGATTGTCCCTCCCAAATATGAAACCCAAATGTGGCCAATCTTAGCTTTAATATAGTAGTTTAGTTTTTTCCCGATTTTGGAAATATAATTAACTAGAATCATTATTTATATACATTAATCTGTATGCAAAGAGTCGTACATGACGGAGCGACTTAACAACAATGTATATACTATCTGTCTGTAATATATGATCAATAAATGGATAGACAGATACAGAGATAAAGATGTAAATGCAGATGTGTATACTTCTGTTGCTGAGATACCTAAGAGTAGACTGTGGGGTCTTTTGTTACATGTTTCTTCAAATCAGTAGTGAATAAAAATTGTTCCCAAATAGTTGCACCATGTACTCTCCTATGAATAGTACTGAGTTCCTTTTGCCCCATGTTAGTAGCAATTGGTGGTGCCATTCTCTCAAGTTTTAGCCCCTCTGCCGCATAAGTAGTAATATCTCATTGAAGTTTTAATTGAAATTTCACTGATGACTAGTGAGGTTTGAACACATATTCAATTGTTAGTCTTTTCTTCGTAATTCTTGCCCCATTTTTCCAGTGTGTTGGCTGTACATTTTCTTATTGATTCATGAGTTATAACATTCTGGATATGAGGTTTTTCTTGACTTAGAAGTGTTACATATGGTACTTTGCATGATATATTTTGATGAACAGACATTTGAATTTTAAACTGGTTTGTTTTCTTAATGTTTTCCTTTAAGGTTGATGTGTTTTTTTTTGTATATGGTTTAAAAAAATCTTCCCCTATAGATATAAAGATACGTTGCTTTATTATCTTCTGGAAACTTAATTTTTTGCTATTCTTACTGAGAGCTACGGGCTTCCCTGGTGGCTCCGATGGTAAAGAATGCGCTTGCAATGCAGGAGACCTGGGTTCGATCCCTGGGTTGGGAAGATCTCTTGGAGAAGGGAAGGGCTACCCACTCCAGTATTCTTGCTTGCATAATTCCATAGACAGAGAAGCCTGGCAGGCTACCGTCTATGGGGTCACAAAGAGTCGAACACGATTGAGTGACTCTCACTTTCACTGAGAGCTACAGTTCATCTGGAATTACTTTGTACATGATTGGATAAATACGTTTTCTCACTTTCCATATGGATATACTGATTACAGAACTTTCAGGGTGTCCACTCAACGTTCTCAGACATTGACACAACACATCCATCTTTACATTATTTCCCCTGTATTAAGATGTATCGCTCGTATCTTCTGAGTTAGCATTTAGTTAGCATTTATGATTTAACTGAGGGCTTCCCTGGTGACTCAGATGGTAAAGCATCTGCCTGCAATACAGAAGACCTGGGTTTGATCCTCTGGAAAAGGAATGGCAACCCTCTCCAGTATTCTTGCCTAGAAAATTCCACGGACAGATGAGCAGTCCATGGAGCTTCGAAGAGTCAAACATGACTGAACGATTAACACTTTCACTTTCTATGATTTAACTGGTCAGACATCAAAACTTTTGCTTCAGACGGGAGATAGGGATGAAAAAAGAATTGAAGAATGACTAAAATTCTCTCTGCTCTACCAGCTGTTTTCAGAGAAAACCCCACATGGCTGTCTCACCTCAAGGAAATCTCTGTTAACAGGCTTGTCCCAAACTTGATGCTGCCTTGGGCTAGCCCAGCCATTGGGCCTTCCTGTCCTCTTGTTTCTGAGACTGCCACTTTAACAGGTAACATTCTAAGTTAAGTAAGGTCTCTCTGCAAAGGTAGCGAAGCTGTTGGTTTCCATAACCTGCCCTGTTCTGGTTAAATCCTCGGCCCTGAAGAGTTTGTGGGGTGAGGGGTTTGGGAACCATAGGTAAGAACTCCACAGGCCGGTCATTCTTGTGGGAACCTCCATAGCCTTTAAGAATAAGTGCTTCTGCTGGGGGAAAGTTTGTTTCTTGAATGCTGAAATGTTTGTTTTGGACAATTCCAGTCAACTTTATATTTGCTTTCTTGGGGAAAGGATTTGTTGACCGCTTACTCCATCGTGTCACAGATCAGAGCTCACTGATGATATTTTAAGTCACAAAATATTTCATACTTTTAAAAACTAAGTAGAATGTGCATGTGTGTTGTATAATAGATTAATCAAATATTCGATTATCATTCAAAGGTGAGAAATATGGATTGAAAAAAAATATGGGAGATGTTAGCATACTGCTAGAATTTAGCGCCACGAAAATAAGTAAGATCACATAAAAAGTGATTTACATTGAAAAATTATCCTAGAACTAAGACCTGGGACATTTAAATATTCAGAGGTTGATGAGTTGATGTGGAAACAGTAAAGGAGACAGAGAAGGTGACTACTGAGATATGGAAAGAAACAGGAGCAATGCCATGTAAACCAAGTGGGAAAAAGTGTTTTGTTTCGTTTTTCAGCTGGGTGTATTCAGCTGGGTTAGATCTTGCTGTAGCTAAATAAAATGAAGACTGAGATTAATACAGCTGCTTTGGTTACATAATGGTCACTGGAGATCTTGCTCAATCTTGTTTCAGTGGGATGGGATCAACAGAAGTTTTATTGGAGTGAATTCTGTAAATATGAACGGAGAAAAATTAATTCCAGGTCATAATTTTGAAGAGATTTTTTTTCTATAAAACAAGAAAAAATGACAGGGGTATAGCAGGAGCAGTCCGTGGAGTCAAGGGAAATACTATTTAATGCAAAAATGGGAGAGAATAAAGCAAGATAACAGGTACGATCTAGCAGAGAGACGGTAATTGTTACAAAGAAGGTGGGAGCTGATTGTCTATCTTTATAAAAGACTTAGAATTAGCTCTGGATTTTGAGGAAGAGGTTGAGGAAGTTTGCAGAAGGAACACAGAAATATAGGGGAAATTAGAGGAGTTGGCTTTGACTAGGAATTCATTCATAGTAACAGAAAAAGGCAAAGCACTGGGCACAGGCTCGGTGGAGATAAGATGTCATAGTGAGACCTCCTGGAAGTGGAAGGTGTCTTCGAGCCTCAATAGGTAATAAGGCCATCATTTGAGAATGAGGATAGCAGATGAGATGTTTTATGTTTGAGGAAGAGAGAGGAAGTCAAGGTAGAGTGGAATATTTGATTCCCTCAAATAGACAAACTTGTGTTCCTAAAACAACTACATCATTTTTGTTCATCTGATACAGAAAGAACAGATTTCAATGAAACATTGGCTTTGAACTCAGTAATTATATTTTTTAGATAAATTTAAGCATTTAGATTCACTGCTACTGCTGCTGCTGTTAAGTCACTTCAGTCGTGGCCGACTCTGTGCGACCCCATAGACGGCAGCCCACCAGGCTCCCTGGTCCCTGGGATTCTCCAGGCAAGAACACTGGAGTGGGTTGCCATTTCCTTCTCCAATGCATGAAAGTGAAAAGTCAAAGTGAAGTCGCTTAGTCGTGTCCGACCCTCAGCGACCCCATGGACTGCAGCCTACCATGCTCCTCTGTCCATGGTATTTTCCAGGTAAGAGTACTGGAGTGGGGTGTCATTGCCTTCTCTGTTAGATTCACTAGGCTTTGTAATATCCCATTTTGCATCATTGCCACCCACTCAGTATTAGAGCAGGGAATAATTACTGTTTCTGCATCATGCTTTGCACTGTTTCTGGATCATGCGTTGCACTGTTTCTGGGTTTCACAGCGGGTTGCAAAAACCAGTAGGAGTTGTTCTCAGCGTCATAATGTTATGTTTCACAGGTACAGACATTTTTTTAAATGAAGCTTGATAATTCCAGGTTAACTATGACTTTGAGGTTAAAAGTAGTGCCACTATGTTACTAATGCACCATTTTGCTCATTACTATTTATAACCCATCCATTTTCATTTGCAAGTCAAAGTCAAATAACAAAAAAACAATATAGGTGAACAATACATTCATCTAAAGGAAACATCTGTAATAGGTTATTCTAAGCAATCAAATGAGTAAACCATGCAAGTGGCTTGCTCTTGTTATTCACTTGCTATATCATGTCTCTTTGTGGTCCCATGGAGTGTAGCACACCAGGCTCCTCTGTCCATGGGATTCTCCAGGCAAGAATACTGGAGTGGGTTGCCATGCTATCCTCCAGGGGATCTTCCTGGACAAGAGATCAAACCCATTTCTCCTGCATTTGCAGGTGGATTCTTTACCACTGCAAGTGGCTACTTATGTGAAATATCTATTTTCTCTACAAACCAAATAATTTCCATCAGATCAGATCAGTCGCTCAGTCGTGTCCAACTCTTTGCGACCCCGTGAATCGCAGCACGCCAGGCGTCCCTGTCCATCACCAACTCCCGGAGTTCACTCAGACTCACCTCCATCGAGACAGTGATGCCATCCAGCCATCTCATCCTCTGTCATCCCCTTCTCCTCTTGCCCCCAATCCCTCCCAGCATCAGAGTCTTTTCCAATGAGTCAGCTCTTCGCATGAGGTGGCCAAAGTACTGGAGTTTCAGCTTTAGCATCATTCCTTCCAAAGAAATCCCAGGGCTGATCTCCTTTAGAATGGACTGGTTGGATCTCCTTGCAGTCCAAGGGACTCTCAAGAGTCTTCTCCAACACCACAGTTCCATAGTTAATCCTAATTTTAACTTTCCACTTTGACTATTTAATACCACACAGGCTAATAAACATGCAACATGAATTGCACTATTTCTTCAGTATTTGTTGTTGCCTCTATTTGAACTAATGAACAATACGCTACTAAGCAGATAAATTGTGAATATCATAAAAGTGAAATGATAAATTTAGCAAATAGAAACCAACTGCTGCCAACTATATAAAATCACCTCTCTTAGATAATATATCACCAAAAAATTTAGCGGGTTAAAAACAACCCTTTATTTCATAGGTCTGAGAGTTGGAATTTGGGGTTGAGGTCACTGAGTCTGGGTGCTTCTGATCTCTGTTGGGCTCATTCACATGTCTGCAGTCAGCTGCCAGTCTGACTGGGTGCTGGCTACCTAGCTTGTTTTTCTTCCTCCCGGTTTTGATTAATCACTGGGCCAACACTGGTCACATAACAGTGGAGGGCTCAAGAGCAAGAAGACAAAAGTGCATGTCCCTGGGGGCTAAGCTCATGACTGGCAGCAGCACTTCGAAATATTCTAGTGATTGAAGCAAGTCACAAGGCCAGCAGACATTTAATAAACCCTAACCCTTGGTGTGAGGACCTAAAAAATCACATTGCACAGGAGCCTGTATTCAGACAGGTGAATCATTTTGGTTATTTTTGCAACATTTACCAAGTGAAAAATTAATCTAGGTTGCCATGCCCTCCTCCAGGGGATCTTCCCAACCCAGGGATCAAACCTGTGTGTCTCATGTCTCCTGCATTGGGTTCCTTACCCTAGCACCTCCTGGGAAGCCCAATCCAATGAACAGTTATAGTGTAATCATTAAATATGTGCATGAGTAAAAATACTGGAGAAAAAGAGAGGGAAATCTGAAATTTAAAAAAAAATTAATTTTTAAAAATCAGGTTATGTGATTTATTGAAAAAATGCCTCCATGATCGGGAATCAGCTTTGGCTTTATTATGCAGTGGCAGAAAGGGAAACACACACCATGAAGAATAGTGGGGGTCATTCCAATAGAGGATGTTAGAAAAATATATAATAGAATTTGGGTTTGTGTTAGGTGATTTGGGTGACAGTCTAACAAAGGGAAGCCTAGCTCTGAACTGGATGCTGTCAGGGAACTGGGTGTCTTAATAAACCTTATCTGGAAGAAAGGATGACTCCAGTAAGCCAGAGTATAGAGTTGTAGCTGGTAAAGACATGGCAGTGACTCATGTTAGGCAGGATGGAAGGATGCTTGATGTTTTGGTGGTTTGCACAGAACCTCAGTTTGCACCTTGACAAATATATTATAGTACCCTTAGTAGACTTGATTTGTTAGAAGTTTATATTAGGCTTCAGGTCATAGTAACATTGCTACATTTCCAAGCAAATAGTTTCTTCTCATTCCCCTTCAAATTATTTGCTGTTTATCTTGCACAGTTATGGGGCTTCCGTGGTGGCTCAGATGGTAAAGAATCTGCCTGCAATGTGGGAGGTCTGGGTTTGATTCCTGGCTTGGGACGAACCCTCAGAGGAGGGCATGGCAACTCACTTTAGTATTCTTGCCTGGAGAATTTCCATGGACAGAGGAGCCTGGCGGGCTATATCTGTTTCATCCACTGCCTCTCAATCCACTTTGGTTAAAACATTTAGCAATGTCCTTAAGATTAAGATTTCCACTGTTTAGAAGAATATATTGTACTAAATTAGGGTCACTTTATGTGTGGTTTTATATCATGGCCTGAAAATACACTTTTAAGTATTTTATCATGAAAAAGAGAATGATTAGTCTAAATCTCAACAAGAAATGAAATTCATGTACAATAAGTTATATATAGAGCTTCAAGAGGGATCATTTAAATTTTCTTTGAAGCAGTTTGTCAGAGGAATAAACAACTTTATTCACAAGTTTATTTTTTCCTCAAAATCTTATCAAATTTTTAAAGTTTTAGTCACATTGATCATTTGGAAATAGAAAACAAGGCTAAAAATAACCCTGTAGGTGGCAGTCAAACTCTAAATATGAATTTAAATTTTCTCCTTGTTACAGCTGATTGCTATCCTTGGAAAGCACTTTTTAAAAAGCCAACACAATTTATAATATTCTATTTACCACCATTTTGCAATATGTTTGAATTATTGGTTCAGCAGTAAATAATCCACCTGCAATGTAGAAGACCCAGGTTTGAACCCTGGGTGGGGAATTCTACTCGAGAAGGACATGGCAACTCACTCCAGTGTTATTACCTGGGAAATCCTATTTCCAGAGGACAGAGGAGCCTGGTGGACTATAGTTCAGTCCAGTTCAATACAGTCCCTCAGTCGTGTCTGACTCTGCAACCCCATGGACTGCAGCATGCCAGGCTTCCCTGTCTATCACCAACTCCTGGAGCCTACTCAAACTCACGTCCATTGAGTCGGTGATGGCATCTGCCATCTCATTCTCTGTCATCCCCCTCTCCTCCTGCCTTCAATCTTGCCAGCATCAGGATTTTTTTTCAAATGAGTCAGCTCTTTGTATTAGGTGACCATAGTATTGGAGTTTCAGCTTCAGTATCAGTCCTTCCAATGAATATTCAGGACTGATTTCCTTTAGGATGGACTGGATGGATCTCCTTGCAGTCCAAGGGACTCTCAAGAGTCTTCTCCAACACCACAGTTCAAAAGCATCAGTTTTTCAGTGCTCAGCTTTCTCTATAGTCCAACTCTCACATCCATGACATGACTACTGGGAAAACCATGGCTTTGACTAGACAGACCTTTGTTGGCAAAGTAATAGCTCTGCTTTTTAATATGCAGTCTAGGTTGATCATAACTTTTCTTCCAAGACAAGTATCTTTAAATTTCCTGGCTGCACTCACCGTCTGCAGTGATTTTGGAGCCCAAGAAAATAAAGTCTCTATTTCCATTGTTTCTCTATCTATTTGCCATGAAGTGATGGGGCCAGATGCTATGATTTTAGTTTTCTGAATGTTGAGTTTTAAGCCAACTTTCTCACTCTCCTTTTTCACTTTCATCAAGAGGCTCTTTAGTTTTTCTTTGCTTTCTGCCATAAGGGTGGTGTTATCTGCATATCTGAAGTTAATGATATTTCTTCCGGCAATCTTATGCTTCATTCAGCCCAGCTTTTCTCATGATCTACTCTGCATATAAGTTAAATAAGCAGGGTGACAATATACAGCCTTGACCTACTCCTTTCCTGATTTGGAACCAGTCTGTTGTCCCATGTCCAGTTCTAACTGTTGCTTCATGACCTGCATACAGATTTCTCAAGAGGCAGGTCAGGTGGTCTGGTATTCCCATCTCTTTCAGAATTTTCCACAGTTTATTGTGATCCACACAATCAAAAGCTTTGGTGTAGTCAATAAAGCAGAAATAGATATTTTTCTGGAACTCTCTTGCTTTTTGATGATCCAGAAGATGTTGGCAATTTGATCTCTGATTCCTCTGCCTTTTTGAAAACCCGCTTGACCATCTGGAATTTCACTGTTCATGAAACCTGTTGTTGCTGCTGCTGCTGCTAAGTCGCTTCAGTCGTGTCTGACTCTGTGAAACCCCATAGACGGCAGCCCACCAGGCTCCCTCATCCCTGGGATTCTCCAGGCAAGAACACTGGAGTGGGTTGCCATTTCCTTCTCCAATGCATGAAAGTGAAAAGTGAAAGTGAAGTCACTCAGTTGTGTCCAACTCTTAGCGACCCCATGGACTGCAGCCTACCAGGCTCCTCCATCCATGGGATTTTCCAGGCAAGAATACTGGAGTGGGGTGCCAGAAACCTGTTAACCAGAAACAAATAGACTGCCAGACATTTCTCCAGCAAAGATGGGTTCATTCAGGATTTGCAGAGAATTATGAGTTCCTCAACCCTGCAAATTCCCACAAGGCAAAGGGAGGAGAATGCTTTTACAGAGAAGAAAAGGAAGTTGCGGGATTGGGGGAGCTACCATGAACAGAGTACATGGCTTTTCATTGGTTGAATCCTCGTCAAGAATGGAAGGAAAGGAACCTTTCTTTTCCTTATTGGGCTCTGCTGTTGTCACAGCATGTGTGAGATCCCCCTTCTGGTGTTTTTCGAGATTTATGTTTGTTAATTTTTCACAAATGCTTTATAAAATTGAAGGCAGCTTTGGACTTCCCTGGTGGCTCAGATGGTTAAGCGTCTGCCTACAATGCAGGAGACCTGGGTCCAATCCCTGGTCAGGAAGATTTCCTGGAGAAGAAAATGGCAACCCACTCCAGTATTCTTGCCTGGAAAATCCCATGGATAGAGGAGCCTGGTAGGCTACAGTCCATGGGGTCACAGAGTTGGACATGACTGAGCGACTTCACTTTACTTCACTTCACTTTCCTTTATTTAAGTTGAATAATCTTCATAGATTTATCCATGTTAGTAGGTATTCCTTTAAGATGTTTAAATTGTTAAATCTTCCAGTTCTTCACTGGCCTCTTCAATATTAGCTGTCAGCGATAAATATTTATCATTTGCCTGTTTAAAAAACTTATTAAAAATGAATCCAGCTTTTTTAGTGGATATTTTCTTGTAATAACAATGCAAGGCATATCAAATACAAAATGCGATATTTTTACATTTATCAATTAGTCCTTTCCCAAAGTAAAGTGAAAGTGAAAGTGTTAATCGCTCAGTCTAACACTCCGTAATCCCATGGATTATAGGCCTCCAGGCTCCTGTGTTCATGGAATTTTCCAGGCAAGTGTACTGGAATGGGTAGCATTCCCTTCTCCAGGAGATCTTCCTGACCCAGGAATCAAACCTGGGTCTCCTGCATTGCAGGCAGGTTCTTTACCAATTGAGCTATCAGGGAAGACCTAGAGTAATATCTTTTCTAAACTATAAATCACCATAAAAATTGTAAAGGTGGCACTTCACTTTTCTCTTTTAGTATATTGGGATAGATCTACAAAGTAATACATATTTAAATTTAGCTTCATTTTAAGTATACTTTTAAACATTTGTGTTCTCCCTTTAAAGTTTTTTTTTTTTTTAACAGTTATTACTTTTTCTAAAACTATATGTTCATAAGAATCTCAAAGAGTGTATCTGGAGCTGGACCTTTCTAGGCTACAATTTGTTTATCTGAAAAACCAGGAAGCCAGATTAGATAAGCCCTCAGATTTCTTCCAGCTTTAGGTTAGAAAGCGTCAAAAGAGAAGGAAACTCATTTTATTTTTTCTAATATACTAAATTTAGGTTGTTCTTTCTTGTCTTTCTAGATTATACCACATTTACTTCTTTGTCTTTTTAGGTTTTCTTTTGTGGTCTTCCTCACCAGTGTTTTCTAACGTAGACGCATTCCCATTTATGTATCAGCTTCTCCTCTAGGTTCACTGTAACCTTGCTATCTAGTTAAGAGGACGATGGCTTTGGATATGGCCCCAGGGCGATGGTGAGAGAAAAATCAGAGGGTCTCCCTTGAAAGAATTGGGATGTTACATTTTATTTCTGGGAGGCAGTGATTTTGCCAGAGGGAAAGAGTCATTCTACTTTAGCAGGTTTTATTTTTCTTACTATTTTTACTTTTGCATCTTTACCCCTGAACTCAGGTGCTTGAACCTACAAGTCTGCTAAATCCTTCCATGACTTTTTATCACATTACATACAACAGTCTTTCAAATGTAAGGTCAGAGTGTAAGTCTCTTTTGATATCATGGTTGTAAAATGAGAAGGGGTGCTTATTTCAGATAAGACCTCTTTTACCATCCATGAAAGTGTTATTCATGCATAATACCTGAATTTTACAGATCAGTAAAAAAAAAAAAAAAGAATAAAATTGAGAAGATGGAGTAATAATGTTTGTAACTACTGAAATCATAAATGCGTGGCTGGATAATACAGCAACAGGTCATTTATTTCACTCCCTTCATCGTCGGAGAAATCTGCTGTTAAATTACCCAGATAAATGGGTCTAAAATCTTTTTATGCTGCACTGTAGCATCAAGGCCTAATGCTTCTTTTTCAACATCGTTAAGTCATCAATTTAGGCTTTTAATTATGTTTCAGTCATTGGACCTCCCACATATTGTTGTTCAGTTGCTAAGTCATGTCTGACTTGTTGTGACCCAACTGCAGCAAGCCAGGCTTCTTTGTCCTCCACTATGTACTGGAGTTTGCTCACATTCATGTCTACCATCTGCAGTGATTTTGGAGCCCAAGAAAAGAAAATCTGTCACTGTTTCCATTGTTTCCCCTTCTATTTGCCATGAAGTGATAGAACTGGATACCATGATCTTAGTTATTTGAAAGCTGAGTTTTTAAGCCAGCTTTTTCACTTCCTCTTTTACCTTCATCAAGAGGCTCTTTAGTTGCTCTCTGCTTTCTGCCATTACATTGGTATAATCTGCATATCTGAGGTTGATGATATTTCTCTTGGCAATCTTGATTCTAGCTGTGATTCATCCAGCCTGGGAGTTCATATGATGTTCTCTGCATAGAAGTTAAATAAGCAAGATGACGATATACAGCTTTGACGTACTCCTTTCCCAATTTGGAACCAGTCTGTTGTTCCATGTCTCATTCTAACTGGTACCTCTTGACCTGCATATAGTTTTCTCAGGAAACAGGAAGGTGGTCTGGTATTCCTGTCTCTTTAAGAATTTTCCAGTTTGTTGTGATCCACACAGTCAAAGGCTTTAGCATACTCAATGAAGCAGAAGTAGATATTTTTCTGGAATTGCCTTGCTTTCTCCATGATCCAGTGATTGCTGGCAATTTGATCTCTGGTTCCTCTGCCTTTTCTAGATCCAGCTTGTACATCTGGAAGTTCTTAGTTCACGTACTGCTGAAGTCTAGCTTGAAGGATTGTGAGTATAACCTTGCTAGTGTGTGTGTGTATGTGTGTGTGTGTGAAGCTGCTTCAGTCGTGTTTGACTCTTTGCGACACAATGGGCTGTAGCCTGCTAGGCACCTCTGTCTATAAGATTTTCCAGGCAAGAATACTGAATTGGATTGCCATGTCCTTTTCCAGGGGATCCTCCCAAGTCAGGGATCGAACCTGAGTTTCTTATGTCTCTTGCATTGCAGTAGGGTTCTTCACTACTTGGGCCACCTGGGAAGCCTCGTTAGCATGTGAAATGAGTGCAATTGCCTGGTAGTTTGAACATTCTTTGGCATTGCCCTTCTTTGAGATGGGAATGAAAACGGACCTTTTCCAGTCCTATGTCCACTGCTGAGTTTTCCAAATTTGCTGACATATTGAGTGCGGCACTTTAACAGTATCATCTTTTATAATTTTAAATAGCTCTTCTGGAATATACTTTCCACATATAGGACTTTTAAAAAAAGACTAGAAAATAGTAATTGAGCAGAACTCCTTAACACATTCAAATTGTAATTTCCTTAATGCTTTGAGGGCAATCAAAGGAGACAGTTGCACATTTTCTTTTGAATCTTCATCTCTCAAGTTAGTCCTGCTTAATTCTAGTTATGAATTCCCAACTCCTAAGTCACTCAAAGTTCAAGATTTATACAAAAAATGATTTCATCCCTGAATTTTGGAGAAATATGAAAGTGGTAAAGTGATTATTTTCTCTTCTCTTAAAGGACTACAAAATAACTTGTATAAAGCAGTATAATTGTATATAATTGTACTGTTTGGTCAAGAACATATAGAAATGTTATTTGCCAACATAACAAAGGAGGCGGGTGGGAACAAAGCTGTATTGGGCTAAGGAAATGATACCAGGTGGTCATTCAAAGCTACAGGGACAAGTGTAGAGAACCAGAAAAGGTACATGAGAAGATATAAATATGTATACGATAAGTATTATAAATCTATACCTGCTCTCATTTCTTTTCTCAGCTCCTTAAAAAAAATACAAGTAATAATTAGAACAATTTATTGTTGGATTGGCATGATATATAGATGCAGTGCAAATAAGAATAATACCACAAAAACCCAAGCTCTTCAGAATTAATGTTTTTATATCTCAATGGAATCATTCCAATATAAATCTAGAGTATATTCTAATAAAATATATACAAAAATCCCCAGAGCAACTAAGAAAATTGTTTCTTAAAAAAAGTGAAAATATATTAAATAAATTATGTTACATTTAAAAATTTACTTAGTGCAAAAATACTTAATGTAAAGGAGGAACAGAGGAATAAAAAATATATTAGGCAGAAAACAAAAGCTTTGTGCCAGATATAATCTAACTCTATCAATAAAAAATTAAATGTAGATAAAGGAAACAATCCAATCATTTTATATATCTATATCTATCTATCCATCTACATATGTATTTAGATAGATATCTAATTGTACCAAACCAATACAATGACCTATACAGGTTAATAAGGGGCTTCCCTGGTGGTGCTAGTGGTAAAGAACCCGCCTGCCAATGCAGGTGACTAAGAGACATGGGTTTGATCCCTGGGTTGGGGAGATCCCCTGGAGAAGGGCATGGCAACCCACTCCATTATTCTTGTCTGGAGAATCCCAAGGACAGAGGAGCATGGTGGGCTACAGTCCATAGGGTCACAAAGAGTTGGACAACTGAAGGAACTTAGCATGCATGCACAGGATAATCAGTTCAGTTCAGTCTCTCAGTCGTGTCTAACCCTTTGCAACCCCATGGGACTGCAGTACACCAGGCTTCCCTGTCCATCACTAACTCCGGGAGCTTACTCAAACTCATGTCCATCGAATCAGTGATGCTATCCAACTATCTCATCTGCTGTTGTCCCCTTCTCCTTCCGCCTTCAATATTTCCCAGCATCAGGGTCTTTTCTAGTGAGTTAGTTCTTTGCATCAGGTGGCCAAAGGATTGGAGTTTCATCTTCAGCATCAGTCCTTCCAATGAATATTCAGGACTGATTTCCCCATCAAACAGTGTCCTAGTATCTTAGAAAAAGAGCTTGCAGTCATTCTTTTACCTTTTTAATGTTTTTCTTAATGCTCTTATATTACCTACTGTTACTTATTGATTTGCAGCTTCATCTAAGAAATGAAATGGCCAGAAGCAAATGTTTCTTGATATTAATCCAACGCCCGACACAGACCCCAAAATGTTTATGTATAGGTGAGAGATGGATATGCAGAATTTTGAAGTGGATGCTGGTCTTCCTTAATGGCTAAAGGATTATAGTTGGAGTTGTCTGGAAGGACAATGAGTCTGTTTTCAAAGTAGAGCCTCAGCCCCTAAACCGTCCTTTGTCCTGTTTTGTACTATCAGAGCTGGACCTTGTCATCACTTAACACTTGGGATAGTGTTTAGCATTATGGTAGAAGGCTCTACAATGGTCCCACAGGAGAAAGGACACTCTTCTTCCTGAACCCAGTGGTTTTCCCCTTTTGCTCCAGGGATATGCAGCTGAAGTGCCCTTCTCTTGAGGGGTCACTCAAAAGTGTGCCCCCTGTGGGTGGCTTCTTAGAAAGTTTTATCAGCACTCTGGATGCAGCTTTCTAGTGAGGGGGCTTAGAGGGGGCTTCCCAGCAAGTTTCAGCGACCTGCTCTTCATTGTCTTCAGCTGGAGGCTTCCTAGTGGTGCTGCTGGAATTCCCTTAGAGCAGCTAGTTTCTGGCTGGCCAGGCCTGGTACTCAACACCTCAGGGAAATTCTCTCCCTGCAGTGGGAGGCAGCTGCACCTTCTCCAGCTGGTTTTGAGCTTCAGTCTGGGGGACTTTCTCCCAGGATGCTCTTCCTTGAAAACTCTGTTTTAGTCCTAGCAGGAGTGGCTGCCACTTACACCTGCTTTTTCTGTGTTTTTTAGATTCTCTCTATCCTTTTTATTAGTAAATTGCCTCTGATGAATGGATAATTATTCATATTCAAATTTTCCAATTCAAACGACTGGTTTGGTTACTGCCTGTGAGCCGACATTGGCTGATACAGACACCATACAAGAACCCGGAAAAAGCTGGAAGATAGGCATGCCCTCTGTGACCACAACATCCTGAAAGAATCCATTCTTAGCCACTTGGTCCTGAGCGTGAAAGGAGGTGTCTAAGCGCTTCCTTTTAAGTTCTCATTAGATTTTATTTCAATAAAGTTGTTGCATCCCTTTCTCCTCCTCCCCCCGCCATCCCCCCCCCACCCCCCCAAAAAAAACGGTCCATGGTTTCGCAGCTATAGAGGAGCCACCTGGCTGCAGCTTGGAAATCCAGGCATTCATCTCCCAGCGCCATGGCTGTGGGCACAAATGTGTAGGAGATTCTAGAACTGGGGGATGAGAGAGGCACAGGGCTTCCGGGACCATCAGCAAGAAGCAGATTATCAAGCCAGACAAGAAAAAGTCCAAGAAGTCCTACGAAGTCCTGGCCTTCCAGAAGTCTGCGGATGTGCACCCGGAAGTCTACCGCTGCTCTAGTCTGACAAGAAGGATGTAGACTCACTGCTATCCAGTGACACGGGCAAGGCCACCGCACCGTGAGGGCCAAGTTGGGCACCAAGAAGACGTGGCCCTGGAAGTGGATGCCATCCACCAACCCAGCATGCAAGGATGGAGCCCGTTCTTCCACTGGCGACAGGCAGCTGAGGAGGGCAAGGCTGTCCCCTTGCCCACGTTCGATAAGACTGTTGGTGCCCGTGCATTCAGAGCAGGAGTACCAGCTCTGGCTTCACCAAGACACTCAAACAGAGGCAGAAACTGGCCACCTCTTTGACCTCAGCCGCTGCTTTGGTCTCCCTTTTGTCATTCGCCATGCCTGGGATGATCGCCAGCAGTTGATGGAGCCACCTGTGGAGGACTTGAAGGAGCGGTATTACCGCGTCTGAGCAGAGCTGGCCAACGTCCAGGCCGAGATCTGGACAACGCACAGACCTCGGGGTACCAGTGTTCGATGCTTGGCACTGGCGACGGTGGAAGGAACAACTGAAGCATTGCTGTAAGTTGCCAGTAAGCACGCGACGGCGGAAGAGTACCCACTATATAAGCTGCTCCAGATCTAGTCCCGGCAGAAGCAGCGTAGTGGGGAGCGCAGGAGCTTCTGACGGCTGCTGGCCGGGCTGCCTAGCAACGTCCTCCTGACGCAGTCACCTCACAAAAAAGGGGCCAAGAAGCCGGTTGTTCTGAGACTACAGGCATGACTACCTTAGCAGATGGAGCTGCTAGGGTCTATGAAACAGACTGTAAAGGCCTGGAACCAGTGCTGGGTGTGGAGCTGAGCCCGGAGGAGGGGTTGGTGCGCAGGCTTGGCGAGGCGCGGCCCGAGCTGGTGCAGGTGGACCAGCTCGAGCAGGCTGGTGCCGGCCGTGGGGACGAGCCCCGGACGCTGGCCCCGGCTGGGTGCTGCGAGGCTGCCACCCCAGCGTCGGTGCTGGCCCTGGCGGAGCCTGAACCTGGCCTGGGGCCTGCTCCTAGCAAGGGCACCATCGTCTACCATCATCGCACCCATTGCGTCCACGAGGAAGCGATGGGAATCATCTCCAGCTCCTCTTCTCTGAAAAAACCAAGAAACCCTGAGAGGCCGCAAGGGGTGAAGGATGCGGCTGCGTAGAGCTGGTGAGTCGGAAAAAAAACAACCCAAATCCTTTTTACCTAAATGAGGATGAAGGGAGTAACTTTCCACATCAAAGTATGAAATGCTTCTTCGTATCTGTTTAAATCACCTATGTTTATATAAATATTTGCTTCTTTCAGTATGTAGTTTGTAACATACTTTGTCAATGGAATCTCGTTTTTAAAGTTTTTTTACCCCCAAAGATAAAGAGTACCCCAAAGATTCACAGTGAATTTCACATGTTATCGTGTAACAGCGTTTATTACATTTCCTACTGAAGAATTTTATTCCCAGAGGAGAGGGAGCTAAAACTCTAGGGCAGAGTCGAAAGGAATATTTTTAAATCCGAAGGTAAAGGCTATAATACTTAGTACTTTAGTTTCATGTTCTGTTCATAATAAGTCTATTCTGTTTTAATGTGTAAAAATTATGCTTTGAATTACCATTAAATCGCTTAATATTTTCCTTAAAATTCCTGACGTAATATTTAAACCCTAGGAAAATATTTGTAGTGATTTGTAGTGTGTTTTTTTTTTTTTTTTTTTTTTTGAGCAGTGATTTTTAAATGTGACTTTCTACATCCTAGTACTCGGCTAAACTCCTCCGGAAGTGTAAATTCCCTCTTAAGATACATAGTGACTGTATTCTTGGGGAAGAGTCTAAACACAGATTCAAGGTGGCTTATATCAGTTTTGCCAACCCTATCTGCCTACCAGATCTTCAGTGTATCACCTGTTTCTTCTTGGGCTCGAAATAATCCTTAAGGTTTAAAAAGATTTTTTAATTGAAGTGCAGTCGAGTTACAAAGTTGTATTGGCTTCAGGTGAAGAATTCTAAAGCTTTGTGCGTAGAGATGGTATCAGGAAGAGATTCAGGTGCTATGTATACAATTTGTGACTCAGGCATCTCCTTCCTGCTTGGCTGTTGGGCAGTGTGTTAGCTGATAATAAATTGAAATCTTCTGTAGATGATATCAGACGATAATGGTTGTTGTTCCCTGAGCCAAACTTGATTGTGTGATGTTTGTGTTGTTAGTTTGTGTGCTCTGCTCTCTGTAGTCCTGTGGGACAGCTTTGTCCTTGATCAAGAACAGCTGTCTCTCATGGTTCTTTTCTTGATGTGAACCTGTTCACCATTTACTCTGGACATTCTTGCTTTGATTTGTATGTCATTTTGATTTTCCTTTTTATTTCCTTTTGTTTTAGCCCCTACTTCACCATCCCTTCCCCTATCAACAAAAGGCTAGGACAGTTATTTTATACTGTGGAAACCCTTTCCTTGAGTCTGTTGCCTTTGGTGGAAATCAAAATTCATTTGAGTTCCCCAAAGTCTTAGGATTTTGGAGAAAACAGCTAGAAATGAAAGTATTTCAAAGCCACCTTTGTTTTTCTGCCTTGCTGTAGACCTTACTTTAAGAAGTCCTCAGTTTACCATTTGCATGGTCAGAAATGAGGAACATGTGAGGAGAGAAAACAGCCCGGTTTCATAACTCTGTTATATCCTGCTATAGCTTGGTTTTTCAGATATTCTTTGTATGTTTCCTGTTGGATTGCAAATTCCATGAAGGGACACAGAATGCAAAATAAAGTTTTGTTTTTATTATTTGATATAATTTTACCAAAAACAATCTTACCAATTTATGGGGGGTATGTGCCCAGTTTTAATAGCTCACTGATTCTGAAAGATTATTTTAGAAACTTATTTAGAAATTATTTATAAAATTATTTAGAAAAAGGGGATCTAATTCAATACTGCTGCTGCTACTAAGTCGCTTCAGTCGTGTCTGACTCTGTGCGACTCCATAAATGGCAGCCCACCAGGCTCCCCTGTCCCTGGGATTCTCCAGGCAAGAACACTGGAGTGGGTTGCCGTTTGCTTCTCCAATGCATGAAAGTGAAAAGTGAAGTCACTCAGTTGTGTCTGACTCTTTGTGACCCCATGGACTGCAGCCCACCAGGCCCCTCCATCCATGGGATTTTCCAGGCAAGAGTACTGGAGTGGGGTGCCATTGAATTCAATGCTGGGAGACCTTAAAGTCTGGTTTTCCTTGGAGATGTGGAGACTGTTTTCCATGGCTGTCAGGACATAGTAGCAGCTATCATCAGGCCACGCTAGAATCATGCAGTTACTTTTTACCTTGTTTTCATTGTTATTTTATTGGGTTGACTGAAAAAATTCATTCAAGGTTGTCCATAAGATCTTGTGGACAAACCCGAGTGACCTTTTTGGCCAACCCTTACTTAGAAATCTCTCATGGGATAACTTCTGTGTAATCAGAAATGTAGGCTCTTAAGCCTTTAAATGTAGCCTTTTTAAATGCTTTAGAACTTTAATTTGTAGTTTGTGAAATAGTGCTTGTAATGCTCATTAATGTTTTATAACTTGAGAAATCACCAAGTAGAAACTTCAAGATTCAGAAAAAAAAAAAAAAAAAAAGATATCAAGCTATTCTCCTTTACTAGAGTTAAAGATTGTAAAGAGATCTCACTTCTATAAGAAGCATTCTACAAACAATACCAAAATTTAGTATTTCCATTTATAGGTTGTCTAATGAGTTTATAATGTTAACATTATACTTAAAAAAATTCATAATGTTTTTTCCTGGCTTTTGATTTACATTATTATTTTACCATTTCTTGAATCTTATAATATATTGATTTGATAACTCTTACAGAATTTTCAGCCTTGTGACTATTTCAACAAACCTTAGTCAATAAGTGAAAAATAGATGCTGTTATTTAGATGATTTATCCTAAAGTTTGTACCATTCATTACAAAAAGCAAAAAGAAATATACTCAAGACTTGCCGAAGGGATATCAACACTAACATTATTGTCCTAAAAATGATAGACTCTTATAACTAGATTCAAACTTTTGTTCTAACTTGGAAAATTCTGTCATCAGAAAAAAATATATAGACAACATTCCTTTAGAGACAACATTTATCATTGATAAGGGAATGTGAAAGTCATTTGAATGAATCTGAATATTTTACAGTGATGTACAGTCTGTTCGCTTTTCTTAAGCACAATGACTTGATCTCTTCACTCAGATTACCTTTAGACTCAGTGTTTGAAATACCATGTCTTAGGTAATTTGAAAAGGAGCATACATCAAGTGTGTAAATAGTTCAATGACTGTCCTTTATTTCAATATCAAACAACTGTTTCCACAGTATGTGTGTATATAAATATATATATGTATGTGTATATATGTTTTTAAAATTCTCGATCTCAAAAAAAGACTTTCAAAACAGCTTGAAATATATATACACATAATATATTTTGTATAGACATATTATAGGTATATGTGCGTATATTATACATATATACATACATATTAGGCTTCTCAGCTGGCTCAGTGGTAAAGAATCCACCTGCCAGTGCAGGAGATTCTGGAGATGTGGGTTTGATCTCTGGGTTGGGGAAATCCTTTGGAGGAGGAAATGGTGACCTGCTCCAGTATTCTTGCCTGGAAAATTCCATGGACAGAAGAGCATGGCAGGCTAGAGTCCATGGGGTCACAAAGAATCAGATAGGACTGAGCTATTGAGCTCACACACATATACATATTATATGTGCTTATATAGTCTGTACATAAAAATATACATAAATATTTCAGGGTGTTTTGAAAGTTTTTGAGACTGAATTTTAAAACCATATTTTCATGGCATTCCAGAGTAACTATGGAAGTTCTAGGAGAATAAATAAAAGCGCATTGAGAATTTCATACTCATTAAAGTTACTTTGCCAACAAAGATCCATCTAGTCAAAGTTATGGTTTTTCCAGTAGTCATATGTGGATGTGAGAGTTGGACTATGAAGAAAGCTGAGCACCGAAGAATTCATGCTTTTGAACTGTGGTGTTGGAGAAGACTGTTGAGAGTCCCTTGGACTGCAAGGAGATTCAACCAGTCCATCCTAAAGGAAATCAGTCCTGAATATTCATTGGAAGGACTGATGATGAAGCTGAAGCTCTAATATTTTGGCCACTTGATTCGAAGAGCTGACTCATTTGAAAAGACCCTGATGCTGGGAAAGATTGAAGGCAGGAGGAGAAGGGGACGACAGAGGATGAGATGGTTGGATGGCATCATCGACTCAATGGACATGAGTTTGAGTAAGCTCCGGGAGTTGGTGATGGACAGAGAGGCCTGGTGTGTTGCAATCCATGGGGTTGCCAAGAGTTGGACGACTGAGCAACTGAACTGAAAGTTAACTATAGCATTCGAATACAAATTTTTAGTTACATAAAATATGGCTTTATGAAGCTATTAAATTTAGGAGTTTCCCCTGGAGAAGGAAATGGCAACCCATTCCAGTATTCTTGCCTGGAAAATCTCATGGACACAGGAGCTGGCAGGCTGCAGTCCATGGGATCACAAAAGAGTTGGATACGATTTAGCAACTAAGCAACAACAATAAATATTAAAAACATTACCAAAAAAGGTCCAGAAAGCTGTGTGTGAACATTTGGATTCTGATATTTGAAAATCAGTTGAATCCACTCATACTAAGTTGTTCTGGGACTGCTTAGGGAAAAAAATGTACGATTTAAATATTTGAATTATAGGGCAATGATTCTTCATTGAGCCATAGTAAGCAGATTAAAATGTATCTGTTTTTTAAAATATAATATATTTGGTTAATTTTTTTTAAAGGAAAGAGATGTTAGGTTTAAATGTTCACTGTATGTCTTGTCCTGACTGTTTCTTTTAAAAAAGAAAAAGTCTGAAATGGGAAGTAAGCACAGCATGTGTTAATTATAGTTAATAAAGTTGGGTAAAAATCCTCAGTACTATCCACTGTGAAAGATTTTTCAGAGGACGTTTCTTTACTTCTCTGGCCAATCTGGAGAAGCAGAGATGGAGCAGCCCTGAGTATACTGTCCCCTTTGGAGACTTTTCAGACTCTCTGTGGGGGTGGCTTTGAGAAGGAAATGGCAACCCACTCCAGTACTCTTGCCTGGAAAACCCCATGGAAGGAGGAGCCTGGGAGGCTGCAGTCCATGGGGTCGCAAAGAGTAGGGCATGACTGAGCGACTTACTTCACTTCATGGGGGTGGCTACATTGTGTTCTGTTAGAAAAAAAAAAAGTGCTGCCTGAAAGAGGCCTGGGCCAGACCAGATCCTTTATGTTTTTAGACTCTGTTAAAGGAGAAGAGCAAGTATAATGATCCCTGGCTGGAACAGCCCTTGACCAAACTGTGACATAGACGAGCTCCCTCTGCTTCTCTTTTGGAAGCGCTCCTTGCCCTTCCAGTCTCTGTGGCCTCGTTTGGCCCCGTTGCCCAGCTCTCACTCCACTCTATTTCTTTCCCAAACTTTTCATTCTGAAGCTTCTCATTGTCCTTAGTCTTGCATGCCTTCCTAGGTAGCTTAGTGTTTTAACTGAGACCCATAAAGGCAGCAGTGGTTAATCAATGGTTTCTTGTGACTATCCATTTTGAAAGTTAAAGCACTTTTAATTGTGGCACTTGAAGTCTAAATAAGTAAGTGGAAGGTTACTAACATTTGCCCAGCAAACCACAGGACACAGCATCTGGGGGCAGAACTTTCTCAAACAGTTGTCTCATTTTACCACATGTCTGCTCAGGTCGGTGTGGGATGCACACAGCCTCACACATGCAGGTACTTGCAAAGTTTTTTTTTTGTTTTGTTTTGTTTTTTGAGTGAAGGGGGGAATCATTCACTTATTTTTTAGATGATGCTCACAGATTTCTACAAATCTGTAACTATATATTTAGCATGTATTCAGGGTAAGCAAACTTTGATAGAGACCTGTGATGTACCTTTCTTTGTGCTTTGATATTTTTATATTATGCATAAATAAGATACAATAAGATATATTTGAAGTCTTTACTTTATACTAGGGACTATTGGCTCAGATTATTGTACTTTGCAAAAGAGAATTTTGTTCTTATGATATTCTTAGTCTTCACATTACAGTTGACCCTTGAACAGTGTTGGGGTTAGTGGCACTAACCACTGCTCCCCATGCACAGTGGAAAATCAGTATATAGCTTTTGACTAGTTCACAAAAATGTAACTGTCAGTAATCTACTGTTGATCAGAAACCTTACTGATAAACATTTGATTAACACATATTTTGTATGTAATATGTGTTATATGAGCTTCCTTTGTGGCTCAGCTGGTAAAGAATCTGCCTGCAATGAGGAAGACCTGGGTTCAATCTCTGGTTTGGGAAGATCCCCTGGAGAAGGGAATGGCTACCCACTCTAGTATTCTGGCCTGGAGAATTCCATGGACTATATAGAGTCGGACACGACAGCGACTTTCACTTTCATGTGTTATATGGGCTTCCTGGGTGGTGCCAGTGGTAAAGAACTGGCCTGCCAATGCAGGAGACATGAGAGACGTGGGTTTGATCCCTGGATTGGTAAGATCCCCTGGAGGGAAGGCATGACAACCCTTGCCAGTATTCTTGCCTGGAGAAACCCATGGGCAGAGGAGCCTGCTGGGCTACAGTCCATGGAGTCACACAGAGTCAGACGTGACTAAAGCGACTTAGCACACATGCATTATATAATTAATAATTTGGCCTTCACTGGTGGCTCCGTGGTAAAGAATTTGCCTGCCAGAGCAGGAGACACAGGTTCAATCACTGGGTCAGAAAGATCCCCTGGAGAAGGAAGTGGCAATCCACTTCAGTATTCTTACCTGGGAAATTCCATGGACAGAGGAACCTGGCAGACTTGAGTCCATGGGGTTGTAAAGAGTCAGCCATGACTAAACAACAGTAACAACATTCAATTCTGTATCTTTACATAAAGCTAGGGAAAAGAAAATGTTATTAAGAAAATCATAAAGAGAAAATACATTTATAGTATGAACTATATTTATCTAATAGCCTAACTTTATTTCATCTGTTTAAAGATGAAAGCGAATCATTTGTGTCTAAGTACCTTCATCAGTATTATCTTATGTGATAGAAAACAATGTGGATGTTATACATATTACTAAGACTCGGCATCAAAGGTGAAAAGATAACGTGAAAGAGAGATTCATGTTTACTTACATGTATAAAGATGTGTACATTGATAGTTAAGAAGCAGTGTGATTGCTTAATGGTAGCCTAGTTCAGTGGATAAGATTGCTTCACAGTAGTCTGAACTATACACTGAATGAAGCTTTATACAGTTTTTACGGCACCTAGTTTAATAGTCATGTCTCTAAATGTATTAAATTTTTGTTACATTAAAGACAAAACAGTGGTGCTGATAGGCTGATAAGCAGTATCTTTGTTTACAAGAGAGAGAGGCATACTATATGGTAATGTAATTCTTTGAAAACAGTTATAAAATGTGGAAATACTATCCCATTTAATGTAAGAGTTTTGAACATCTGGAGATTGTGGTATCCGAGGGGTATCCTGGAACCGGTTCTTGAAGGACACGGAGAGACGACTACAGAATTCAAAAGCAAAGGTGTAGAAGGAGAAATCATTACTGAATTAAAAGTTAGAGGCAACAACTAATAGCACAAGAAGAAGTAGAGAACTTTGGGAGGTAGAAAGTGGTGCAGAAGGGAAAAGCATGCCAAAAATTGGAAACTGAAGTCATTTGAAAGGGCTGTAGCATACAGAAAACTAGAAAAGAGAGGGGTGAACCTGGAGGGCAACAGGAGCCAGGTTAGAAAATATTTAGTGAACTATGGAAAGATTTTAGACTGTTAGAAGCATTTAGGGTTTTAAGTAGGAGAATAACATGGCCTTTATATTTGTTTTTTAAAAAACACTATTATTGTTGTAGTGAAGCTAATGGATTGAGCTGGAACAATTCTGGATGCAAAGAAATGAGTTAGAAGGGTGTTCACGTAACTTAAATTATGGCTCGTGGCTATAGAACAACAAAAGAAAAGAAGTTTGTGATTTTGAGAAATGTTTAGGAGACAGAATACACTGGTAAAGAAGGAAGGTTGAAGAGTCAAGGATAATACCCAGTTTTCTTGCTTGAGCAACCAAGTGAGTCACTTATTGAAAAATTGCAGAGGGCACTCAGCTTTTCAAAGAAACTTTATGTAAGGTTGACATGAGCATGAATCAATTTAAATGAAGAGGAACATGGAGGATTTGGGTAGATTTATGGAGTGAGTTTTGGGGTGGTGGCATAATGTGAGAATTCTCAGTACATTGGTAATATTTGAATTGCTGAGAATGAAAAGAATGGGATGTTAGTGTTTCTATAGTAGCATCTAAGAAGTGCTAAAAACATGCCATTTGGAGAATTGTAGGAGAAGATACAGGGGAGGGCACGGCAACCCACTCCAGTATTCTTGCCTGCAGAATCCCATGGACTGAGGAGCCTGGCAAGCTACAGTCCGTAGGGTCGCAAGAAGTTGGACATGACTGAAGAGACTGAGCTGCAGCCGGCACAGAAGACAAACAGCAGTGTGCTGGCAAATAAACAAACTGATTCATAGCATTGTAGCATTTGCCAGTTTGCATGGGGTAAACATCCCTGCTGCTATTTTTGAGCTACCAGTGTTACATCCTTGTGAAGCTGGGGAAAGGTGCACACAGTTGGCTCCCTTGAGTTGATGCCTGCTTGTTTCTTTATATCCCTGAGAAACCTGGAAGGAGAAGCAAATGGGGGAATCATGAGCTGTGAGGAATTTCAATCACTGCATGTAAAAAAAAAAAAAAAGTCCTTTCAAGGCTTTGATCATGAAAGGAGGAGAGAGATGGGGAGGATATACTTTGTTTTGGGTTGGAGGAAGAATTTAGGAGATTTAAATGCTAATGAGAAGAAGCCAGCAGGGAGAAGAGGGGATGCATGGTTGAAAAGTGAAGTTTCTAGAACTGGATACATTTATGTGGAGTTGGAGAAAATGGGATTATAAGCAGAAGATGAAGATTTTGGATGCAAAGAGGGTAAGCTCTTCTCTCTCAAGCAGAGAGGCAGGAAGGGATAGATGCAGATGGGTTTACATGTTTATTGCAAGAACTGTAGAAGTTATCTTCTGGTAGGTTGCATATCTTGCATCAAAATAAGTCGGATAAAATTTGAGGTTGATGAAATGGTAAATATAAACTTATAAAAATAAATGTATACCATTAAATCTGTAAATGTACATCATCTGTTTTCTTTGCTAGTGTTTATATAAGGTTTTATTTGAGAAAAATAGTTATTTAAAAAAAATTGAGGCTGATGGGAAACGTGATGAGGATTGGAACTTTGAAGAGATGGCAAGTTGGAAACGAGTTGCTGTAAAGTGTTCCTTTGTTGAGGTCAGTGACTATAAATTAACAGAGGCACAAATTTTATGATAAGGAGAAAAATGTAATGAGAGGGTGACCATGTGAGTAGGTGGCTGAATGGAGTACAGTTGAAGGTTAGAGGAGATGAAATCACAGGACTATAAGGTCAGGCTTATGGATTGGTAATAAATTTGGATATTGAAGTCACTGATGATGATGCTGGAAATTAGGTAAAGAGAAAGCCCATTAGTTTTCAGCAAAAGAATGATATTGCTAAGGAGGATAAAGGGCACTGTGTGAGTAATACGGGTCTGAAGTAGCAGCTTGGGGGTGGAATAACTCTAGGTGTAACTGGCTAATGAAAGGCGTTGGTGTTCCTGTTGTGTACAGGTAATGCAGAAGCTTCAAGGCAGTTGAAATTTTTGAGAATGGGCATGCACATGGGAATCAGATTCTGGTTAAATCTGTAAAGCAAAGGTAATGGTCAGTTGAAGTAAGACTGTAATTGCTGTGTTCTGAAATTCAAATGATAGGTTTTTATAATTTTTTGGACTTTTTCTCCTTGTCTGAAGACTGTAATTTTGGGTTTGGAACAATCTTAATGGATTTATCTTTTTAACATTAAAAAATGCACAGTCTATTTGAGGGTGAAATCCATACCTCATTCTTTTTAATCCTTTGAATTAATACCTTAATCTGCTGCTTTTGTGATGAAAGACTTTGGGGTGGGATTGGGGACAAGCAGAAGTAGGATTTCAAAGGCACTAGACCCCCTGGTGGAGAAGGACTGGTGGGAGGTGGTGGAATGCTAAAGGAGGAGGCATCTGAGTTGCTGAACACACATTTCGGTGTGATAGGATTTACTTACATCTTGAGAAACGCTGGGCTGGAGGAAGCATAAGCTGGAATCAAGATTGCCAGGAGAAATATCAATAATTTCAGATATGCAGATGACACCACCCTTATGGCAGAAAGTAAAGAAGAACTAAAGAGCCTCTTGATGAAAGTGAAAGAGGAAAGTGAAAAAGTTGGCTTAAAGCTCAACATTTAGAAAACTAAGATCATGGCATCCAGTCCCATCACTTCATGGCAAATAGATGGGAAAACAGTGGAAACAGTGGCTGACTTTATTTTTCTGGGCTCCAAAATCACTGCAGATGGTGATTGCAGCCATGAAATTAAAAAACGCTTACTCCTTGGAAGGAAAGTTATGACCAACCTAGACAGCAAGCAGAGACATTACTTTGTTCATCTAGTCAAGGCTATGGTTTTTCCAGTGGTTATGTATGGATGTGAGAGTTGGACTATCTAGAAAGCTGAGCGCCGAAAAATTGATGCTTTTAAACTGTGGTGTTGGAGAAGACTCTTGAGAGTCCCTTGGACTGCAAGGAGATCCAACCAGTCCATCCTAAAGGAGATCAGTCCTGGGTGTTCATTGGAGGAACTGATGTTGAAGCTGAAACTCCAGTACTTAGGCCACCTGATATGAAGAACTGACTCATTTGAAAAGATCCTGATGCTGGGAAAGATTGAAGGCAGGAGGAGAAGGGGACGACAGAGGATGAGATGGTTGGATGGCATCACCGACTCAATGGACATGGGTTTAGGTGAACTCCGGGAGTTAGTGATGGACAGGGAGGCCTGGCATGCTGTGGTTCATGGGGTCGCAGAGTCAGACACGACTGAGAGACTGAACTGAACTGAGGACCTATGTAAGCTTTAGGTGTGAGAGAATGAGCGGAGGTGTTCAAAGACTGGCTATTCTCTATTTCTTAGTTATTTCTAAGTTATTTCTTAAGTTATTTCTAAATTTTAGCCTCTGGTATCTGGTAGCATTTAGTATCTCCACTTTCAGTTCAGTTGCTCAGTCATGTCCGACTCTTTGTGACCCCATGGACTGCAGCATGCCAGGCCTCCCTGTCCATCACCAACTCCCGGAGTTCACTCAAACTCAGGTCCATCGAGTTGGTGATGCCATCCAGCCATCTCATCCTGTGTTGTCCCCTTCTTCTCCTGCCTTCAATCTTTCCACTTTAGTGGGCTACTAAAGAGATTCATAGTTTTTATTAAAACTATAATCTGTT
The DNA here is from genome assembly GCF_055505025.1 of Bos grunniens. Lineage (NCBI taxonomy): Eukaryota > Metazoa > Chordata > Mammalia > Artiodactyla > Bovidae > Bos > Bos grunniens. The sequence continues at coordinate 24,979,687 of NC_141191.1, read as the reverse complement.
TATCTCTTCAGACATATACCTTCTCAGTTTCTTATTATCACTGCCCTCCAGAAGAAAATGGCACCTATATTAACATCAAATGAATTCATACTGCATCAGGCTCTTACAGAAATTAGTTAATACTGATTACAAAAAGTTTTACCTTTAAAAAGCATTTGAGAAGACTGTTAATGCACTTACGCATTTTATTTACACTTTATGAGCTGCTTTATTTAATACACCATAGTGGAGAACAAATGAACAATTAGGTAAAATCAATTACCTAAAGAAGTGCTTTCACCTGGTAAAAATGATGTTTAGGATGCAGACGGCAGTGTAGATCGTTCCTACATAAGGTGGTTTATAGCGTCTGCACTGTGTGGTAATGCATATACTTTCACTAATGATGGAGACAGCCCAGAGACACAGGGGAGCATGCCGTGTGCATGGTTTTGTAGGGTCGCATGTGCAGTGATACATATCTAGAATGACATGTCTGTGGAAGGGAAGAAGCCTTTGACTGTACATAGAGAACAGGAAACAAGAACACAAGAAAGGGGAAATGTGTTTAAAATGCATTACATTTGTAAACAATTAAAAAAAGTTAAAAAGCACAAGAATATAACTTTATTTACCCCTGATAAATTGTAATCCCATAAGTTTGATTTGTATTTATTTCATGACTTTGATTTTTGATTTTTTAAGGTTTAAAGCTAGCTCAAGTTTCAAAATAATCTCAGTTCATAATTTCAAGCAAATGCAGTATCAAGAAGTATCTAGCACAAAAGAAACAGCTAATGTCAGCTCTTCTTTTTGTTATTATTACTTATAACTCAAACAAGCATTCATACAACTTTGTACCTAATGGCATACTGAGTGTTAAACGATAGGAAAGTTAGTAACACATACTTGTAAAACTTGCAGTGTTTTAATTTGCTTAGAACAGTCCTATCACCTTTTGTGTTGTTGACCTTCGAGCTGCGCAACTTTCCTTTTTAATGTGTCTTCCTGATCAAATGGCACAGTAAATTCATTGAAGGCAAAAATGTAGGCTTTATTTCCATTTCTGTATGTTTTAACATATGATACATAAATGAAACTCAGTACATTTAGTATTGTTATCAATATGTGGTTGAATGGAGGCCCTGCAGATAAAAGGAAATTGAAAGGTGTAGACACTGAAATATTTCCTATCATTTAAAAATAAATATGAAGTGAAGTTGTAATATTTGAGTCTTAGAGATGTGACATAATAATCCCAAGGCTCTTGTTATTCTTCTGTGTATTTATTTTAGGGCAGTTGTGCAATGTGGCTTCTGGGCTTTTGAAATCTCTTTTAAAACAATCCCTTTCATCCTCCTTTCCTATAGGTTGGAGTTCTTAGTTGCAAATAACAGAGTCCATTCTAACTATTTTAAATAGAAAAAGAATTTTACTAAAAGCATGTTATAGACCTCACAAACAACATTCCTAATGTACTTAACATTTTCTCTAAAACGTGATATTACTATTTTCAAACATAATTATAAAATGAAATAAAAAAGCAGACTAAAAATCTTTTACTCACTTTTCAATACCCTATAATGTCAGAAAAATTTTAATTCAATTAAAATTAAATCTGTATTACAGATTTTTAAAAAAAGTGATAGATTGATACCTTTATAACATGTTAATATTCTTCTTTAGAAATTGAAAACTTACACCTATATATTAATTTGTCATAATGGATAATAACATTACAGTTTCTGTTTTCAGGCCTTAGCTTTTGTCACTGACTTCATAAAAATGCATTTTTCTGCATATTTATAGTCAATACTTATTGTATGAGATTTATTGATCTAACTTATAACTGATTAAAAAACAATTTTTATAATTTTAGCTTTGAATTAGTCACAAGACAACAAATAGGCAAATAATATGTATAAATAATACATTTGTTTTTAAGTATGAGAGCCTTGACATCTAAAACAAACCAGGCTGTTTAACCTGGTTAAACATTTTCACCTGTCATTTTCACTTCTGACAGAGAAACTACAAGAATGCTGCATTTTTATAAAGAATTAAGTTGGAGTTCATGGATCTAGGAAGACTTATATAAGTAAACTGTTTCATACTGAAATGCAGTATTGATAAAAAAATTTTGATTTTTTGATTGATTGAAGAATTGATAAAAAAATTCTTTATTCAGAAATTTTCCGCAACGTTTTTGTTGATTGGGAATGAAATAATTTTACTATGTTGATTATTGAATATTAAAATTATTTTGTAGTCTAATCTGACACTGAAATAAGGAACCAGGTTCAAATCCTCCTTTCGGTTATATAAGATCACTGTTACAAAATCAAGGACACGTCCCTTAATCTCAGTGAGCTTCATTTTCCTCATCTGCAAAATCTGTGTTTTTCAGCATTGATTGCGCTTTTTCCAGAGTACTTACTAGCAGAAAAAGAACGAACAAAACCTAAAGTCAGTAAAAGGACAGAGATTAATACAGATCAGAGAGGAAATAAAGTACTTAGCCCAGTATCAGAATAGCACATAGGCGATACCTTATAAGTAAATAACAGTTGACATGCCTGCATATTTTTCTGGTTTGTATACTTAATTTCTGCTCATAAAGGAAAACGAAGTATTAGAAATTTTTGTTTTTCATGTTCATACTGAGCAGATAACACATTGAAAGAAGAATTCATGGGACTGCACTGAATTCACCCATACACGCATGCACGCACATACAGGAGCCTGGAATTCCCAGCCTCCACGCTTGCCTGCTCTGAACTGATGTATGACTTAAGGTGTTGACTACCTCCACCCCCACATAACTGACTGGCAAGCCCTGCATCTCAGCTCTGTGCTTGGGATCACTGGAAAACTGTTTGCACCAGTCCCAAAGAAGCAACGTTTTTAGGATCCAGATTTGTTGCAGATGCCTATATATTGTTCCCAGACACAGAAAAATTATGAATGCAACAATCAATCAATGTACCTTAAAGATTTGGTAGGATGTTGGATAATGAAAAAAATAAGAGTTGATTAGACAAACAGAGGAAATGTGTTTTTAGTTATAACTGACTAACATCTACTTATCTTCAAGCAGAATAACTTTATCCTTTTTGGAATTTTGACCTCCTAAAGAAAGAGTGCATATAAGCATAATTTTGGAAGTTTAAAAAGCCTGGGCCAAGTTTCACATATTTTTTCTCATAATTTGAGGGTAGCAACAACTTGCTTATTCCAGCATTCAGTGCTCATTAATTATTAAAAATGAAGTCCGTATAGTGTTTTCTTAACTACTTAAGTGGCATGGGAAGATGTGGCTTCCTCTTTTTTTCTCTTTTTAAAAATCCAGTCAACAGCTGTTCAGGTGTAATAATTTCCATAAGCTTTCCTCAGTGAGTTGCTAAACACACAGAAGCGCAAATGACTGTATTAATACATGTCAGAAAATATCAAACCAGAAATGTCCCTTCAGTCTCTAATCCTTTCTAGATAAATTTATCATTAAACAGACTACACAGTAGAGTATCAGCTATCAGCTTTTTTTTTTAACAACAACAACAACAAAGATTTATGTTTGGATTCTTCACGTTTCCATCTGGAGGGTGTTGAAGGCCCCTGGCCAATTTTTATACCGAGTTATGTTTTGTTTACATCTCTGAACTTTTCTATGAATGATCAGCCAAGTTTAGAAATACTGCCTTTTGTTTTCAAGTATTTTTCTTGATAAAATCTCAGGAAATGCATTGATCAATAGGGGAAGAACAAAAGAACACAGGGCAAAGCTCTGTGGTGCCAAAGTAAAATTTAATGCACAGAAGTTAATGTGAGTAAATGTAGCAGCTAGATCTTTCAGTCAGAGCACTTCCCCGTGGTTTCTCTGGTGGATTGGGCTTTCTGACAGCACGGTGGCGTCAGCTTGGACCTTCTTATATGGTAACTCACGGCTGCAAGCGTAAGTGCTCCAGTGAGCAAGACGAAGCAACAGCATCTTTCATGACCCAGCTTTGGAAGGCACATGGTGTCACTTTTGCTGTGTTCTATTGATGCTATTATAATGGGTCAGTAAAGCCAACCGAGATTCAAAGGGAGGGGTTATAGATATTACCTGTTAATGGAATAAGTTGCCAAAAAATTGTTGATGTGTTTTAAAACTGCTGCAAGCAGAATATATGTCAGCATGTGGTCATAGGCATAATAAATGAACTTGCCTTGTCAATTTTGTAATTTGATTTAAGAAGCCAGACATGGCGTTGCAGCATAGACATACAGACGGGTACATGCAGGGATAGCCTTTCAGTGAATTCAGTTCTGATCACATTCTTACTGATGCAGAAAACTAGAGATCAGAAAATAGTTCAGAGAAGAGGAAAGGAAACTCTGAATATGGTTAAATTATAGAACCCACTCCAGTGTTCTTGCCTGGAGAATCCCAGGGACAGGGGAGCCTGGTGGGCTGCCATCTATGGGGTCGCACAGAGTCGGACACGACTGAAGTGACTTAGCAGCAGCGGCAGCAACAAAGTTTTAAGGGGAATAGAGATTTTCAACAGGAAGCAAAATTTCTTGGGAGTTTTAATAGGGTAGATGATGTGGGAGAGTTGAGTCCTTATCTGGCTCACAGTGGAGTAGACCTTTCAAAGCGCCTGTCCCCAAACAGTATCATATTTAAGTTACAATTGGCAATTTAGTGACTACTGTGAAATTAATTTTCTTAATTTGAATTAATTTTGTGATTATTTAAACATTATTTTAGGTTTTATGTGTAAAAACGTAAACTTATCAGGTTTACATTTATCTTTTAAATTGGTCGTTATAGTAAAAAGAGGTTGAGATAGAGATTTCTTTGGACTAACTAAATTTCCCTGGGATGTATCACATTTATTCAGCTTCAGTCATCGATGCTTTCTGTAATTGGTTTAAAAAGCATTCATTCTTAAATCCAATGTTCTGCATATTACTCTAATTTTTCTTGCTAAAATTATCAAGACTGGATTTCCACTGACTAGACAACAGGCGTGTGTTAACATTTTTAACCTCTTCAAATTTAGGGTATTTAAACTCATATGAAAATATTATGGAAACATTAAAAATGACTATGGGGCTGTATCTAAGCTAGATACACACTTGAGAAGAGATGATATAAAGCAAGGTTGTCATATGAATCCTTAAGAGCAACCATGTAACTTTGGACAGATATTTAAGAAAATAATCCTTATGAAATCACTAATCAAATTCAGTGCTTTTTCAGAATTCAGTTGGTGAAGTGTTTTAAATGATAGCAAAACTATAGTCTTGTGAAAGTCTCCTAACTCAAGTTCTCCAAATGAATCTTTTTAAGCATACAAAATTGTAAAGACTGTGGTTTTTTATAAGGCAGAGATATTTAGTTTCTTAGAATCAAATGGAAGGGTATAATCACTTATATCTAATGATTTCCTTAATTAATAGAGATTGATAATTTCTAAAAGACCATGATTTAGAATTTTTTGTGCACACTTCCTTTAGTAATGGCTATGTTAGGGACGGGGGAGCCTGGTGGGCTGCCATCTATGGGGTTGCACAGAGTTGGACACGACTGAAGCGACTTAGCAGCAGCAGCAGCAGCAGCATGTTAGGGCAGTGGCCACCAGAGGGCAGTAAATATGCCTATAATAGGAAGTAATCAACTAAGGTGTCAAGTCTCAAGTATTTTTTATTGTGTAGTTTTTGCATGGCTTGTATTTTAGATTAATTTGAAACATTTTATACTATACAGCAATTTAAAGTACAGATATTATCAATGTTTATGGTCAAAATTATATGTGATATTAATAATAAACATAAGTAGTGTTTATAGAACAGTCTCTTTCACCTGTTGGCTGTGATACTAAATATTTTCAATATATAGTACCTTCTTTTAAATCTCACAACAAATTTGTAAGATGAACCATTGTTCATACTCATTTCGTTGTGGAAGAAACCAAGGCTTATTGTTATTAATCAAAGCCAAATATGTGGAGGTGTAGGAGATGTAAATTTGATCCCTGGGTGGGGAAGATCCCCTGGAGGAGGGCATGGCAGCCCACTCCAGTATTCTTGCCTGGAGACTCCCATGGGCAGAGGAGCCTGGCTACATGGGTCAGACCATGGGGTCACAAGAGTCGGACATGACTGAGCACAGCACAGGACATGTTTAAGCCAACATTTTAACTGTTTCTCTTTGTTTTTTTTTTTTTTTTTTTTTGAGGAGGAGGTGGGAGATGCGCTTATATGCTTAGAAGCTGTATGCTTAATAAGTTAATAAGATTATGAGAAAATCAAGATGGGTGATTCTGAGTTGGTACAGAAAGTAAAACTTAGAAAAGTGAACTCTTTAGTTTGTAAAGAAAACAAAGGATGTAATGCAACAGTTTATGCAAAGGGGAAAAAAATACAGAGTAGTAGTTCATTTGGTTCAAGATTATTATTGGTGATAAGTTTAAAAAGTTATCTCAATGGTCTAATAAATCTCACTAAAATGACTGCTGTTTAGCTGTTTATTATGGGCTGAGTTGTATCCCCTAAAAACCCATATGTTGCAGTCTGAACCCTTAGTACCTTAAAGTAGAGCTGTATTTAGAAATAAGGACTTTAAGGAGGTGATTAATCAATCATGACCTCAATGAAATGAGGTCATTATGGTGGACTTTCATCCAACCTGACCATGCTGCTGCTGCTGCTAAGTCACTTCAGTCATGTCCGACTCTGTGCGACCCCATTGATGGCAGCCCACCAGGCTGCCCCATCCCTGGGATTCTCCAGGCAAGAACACTGGAGTGGGTTGCCATTTCCTTCTCCAATGCATGAAAGTGATAAGTGAAAGTGAAGTTGCTCAGTCATGTCCGACTCTTAGCGACCCCATGGACTGCAGCCTACCAGGCTCCTCCGTCCGTGGGATTTTCCAGGCAGGAGTACTGGAGTGGGGTGCCATTGCCTTCTCCAACATGACCATAGGAAGAGGAAATTTGGACACAGACAGGGACAGAGGAATGACCCCTGAAGACACAGGGAGAAGACAGCCTGCTGCAAGCCAAGGAGAGAGGCATTAGGAGAAGCCAGCCCTACCAACATGTTGATCTCAGACCACTAGACTCCAGGATTGGGAGAAGACACATATCTGTTACTTAAGCCACCTGAGTGGGTGGTACTTTGTCATGCCAGCCAAGAAGAGTATGCTATGCTAAGTCACTTCAGTCGTGTCTGATTCTGTGTGACCCCAGAGATGGCAGCACACCAGGCTCCCCTGTCCCTGGGATTCTCCAGGCAAGAACACTGGAGTGGGTTGCCATTTCCTTCTCCAATGCATGAAAGTGAAAAGAGAAAGTGAAGTCGCTCAGTCATGTCCAACTCCTAGCGACCCCATGGACTGCAGCCCACCAGGCTCCTCCATCCATGGGATTTTCCAGGCAAGTGTACTGGAGTGGGGTGCCATTGCCTTCTCCGGCCAAGAAGACTAATACGGTATATTTTCCATAAAGAACAGCAGTGGGGTGAAGGCTCACCCAGTGATGCATGTTCACTTCTCAATACTGTCTTGCTTTCTGACTGTCCATATAGGTCCCTGTTTCCAGGATCCAAAGTCAAACCAATAAAACAATTTGGATTGACGGGGTAAAAAATAACAGCAGTGAAAAAGAGAGGGACAACTGTTTATGTGAAAGAATGTTGAACCGGAGCTTTTTCAGCTGCTGTTTCTGCTGAGGTCTCTGGACACAGTACTGCATTGTAAAGTCAGGGGCAGGATCCCCTGCAGAACTTTGAAAGGAGGTTTCCTAACTGGCTTTGCTATCACAGCTGATCACTGACTCATGGATTTTTTAAATTGATTTGGAGGAAGGAATAGGAGTTTGAAGAAGGCTTTAGAGAGCTCTGACAGTGTACTGGGACTTCCCAGGTGGTGCTAGTGGTAAAGAACCCGCCTGCCAAGGCAGGAAACAGAAGAGATGCGGGTTCAGTCCCTGGGTCGGGAGGATCCCTGAAGAAGGAAATGGGAACCCACTCCAGTATTCTTGCTGGGAGAATCCCATGGACCGAGGAGCCGGGTGGGCTACGGTCCATGGGGTTGCAAAGAGTCAGACTGAAGTGACTTAGCAGGGCAGTGTGCTGTATCAGATCCTTTCAGCTCAAGCTCAGGGCATGGGACTTAATGGGGACACTCAGGAAGTCTGATGCCCGTCCCCTGAGCTCGGAGGACACAATAAATTGATGTTTGACTCATGCTTCAGCAATCTAAAAGGTGAGGAAATGTGATTGGGTGGTGATTCTGATGGCAGGGGGAAGAGTTTTCTGTTAACATAGAGCTCGTCAGAGCAAGTCAAGGATGCTTTTGTTCTTTGTTATGTACCTGGCACCAGGGCCATATACGTGAAACATGTGGAACAGAGCCTTCTTATATCCTGTGTAAGAGAGCAGCCTTGAGAAGCAACAGAACGAAGGAGAAAAATGTTAGGAGTACCATCAGGTATCCAGGATCTGAGAAAGCATGTGTGTGTGGCCACTTGGAGTAGAGATGCATGGATCAAGAAACCTTTAGATGAGTGACCTCCCCTGAGGCGAGCAACCACTTTGAAGGCCCCAGGGCTAGACGGCATCAGCGTAGATCACTGAGAGATCCAGAAAAGCCAAGTGAGAGATGTCCACCATTGTTCCTGCTTCACTGTTCCTTCTCAGTCCTTCCTCCCGAAGCATCGGAACCATCATGAATTAAAACTGAGAAAAGAGTGGGAAGGAGAAATTGACTGAATGTGCCCTGCTTTTCTGCTTCAGGAACGAGCTACATGCTTAAGTGAAATTACAACTTACTAGCTATTAGATGAAATCGAACGTTCCAGTTACTGAACCGATTCTGTGTTTTGTGACCATAGTGACGGGAAGAGCTTTTATTGCCCCATTTTTCATTTTGTGGTATGAGGAAACGGGGAAGCTACCTGAGTTTGTTTTCTGGTTATACTCCACTAGTCTCTCTTACTCAATATGACAGCTATTGCAATTTATGGTATTTATGCAAAATAATAGAAGTCAGAAGTTTCAGATATATAAATTGATTTAACAAAATTGCAGTAAACTAAAGTAGATGATATTCAGTATGAATAATGGTGCCTCATATAATGTTGAGCTTATACATTATTTTAATGTGTATTTGAGGTTTTTTTAAATTATCTGGGATCTTATGGATTAGGGAAATTCTCGATAAAAGAGTATTTCTTTAGGTTTCATTTAGTAATATGCCTATAGCATATTGAGCTCAAGAGATGAATTGTTCATTTAAGGTTCATTTAAAGGTGTCAGACAGTACAGTAATTTAGCAGTCTTTCTTCCCAGCTGCCAACTGTGACTTGGCACCATGCATCAGGCTGAATGACACAGGTTTTTGGAGATTAGAATTTGGTTTCTGCATCTCATGGACGTGAACAGCAACTTTTCAAGAGCACTGTTATCCCCAGAGAGTGTATAAAAATGAATAGTCTGAGTTGCTTTTAAAAAATAGCTTATTACAAGTATTTCTCATTTTTTCTGCTTGTTCATTTAGTTATAGTTAGGCAGAGCCAATCATAGCTGCTGACTGCTCTCATTTGTTTTTTAATTGGTAGTAATTGGCAACCCACTCCAGTACTCTTGCCTGGAGAATCCCATGGGCAGAGGAGCCTGGTAGGGTCGCTAAGAGTCGGACACGACTGAGCGACTTTTCATGCATTGGAGAAGGAAATGGCAACCCACTCCAGTGTTCTTGCCTGGAGAATCCTGGGGACGGGGAAGCCTGGTAGACTGCCGTCTATGGGGTCGCACAGAGTTGGACACGACTGAAGCGACTTAGCAGCAGCAGCAATGAACATTACTCAAAAAGAAATTTTTTCTTTGTATAGTCAGCAATCAATTTTAGACCTAAGAGTGCATTTTAAAAAGGAGAAGGCAAATAAAAGTGATGGTTTTCCTGGAGAAAAACTTGCATATAAAAAGAAAAAAAGTCAAAATCTCCAACAATACCCCAACTGTGAGTGTTGTGTCTAAAAATCTACAGTTTATTGAGCCCTTGTGATATGTTAGGCATAAAGCTGATTTTATTTTTTTCTGTTTACCTGTGAACATTTGGCTGAGGGGATTAAGTAGGCAAAAGGGGAGCATCTGTCAGAGGAAGAATTAATTTTAGGATTATCTAGGGACAACATTTATGCACCCAGACACACCACCCTGTATCTCTCAACATGCTTTATGCTTAGAATCTCAGTCTAAATGGATGACAGGACAGAAGTTAAAAGGTAATAACAATAATTTACCAGCAATTCTGAGTTATGTAATTTTCCTTTTAATACTTGATTTACAATAAAGGTTTGGCTGCTGTAGCCGAGACCCTAAATAACAAAGGTTTAAACTAAATTGAATTTTAATTACCTTCCACCTGACTGACTGGGACAATGCTGTCCAAGGTTGCTTAGTTAATGCTGCAGTATCAGACATAAAGCGTCTGTCTCTCTCCGCCTCGTGAGTTGTCTTCCTCTGTGTATCCAAGACAGTTCCTACCAGCACATCTGCCTTCCAGCCAGGGAGCTGAAGGAAAGAGAGAGAGAGGGAATGTATGTCTCCTTTATAAGACCTGCAAGTTGCTTGTATTACTTTTTTTTTTTTTTTGAGATAAAATTTGCAAAATGCAAAATTCACACCTAAAAAATTTAGAGTGTATAACTCAGTGTTTTTTTTTTAAGACTTGTACAATAATCACCAATATCTAATTCTAAAAATTATCTGTTACTCCAGAAAGAAACCCCTACCTCCCAATTCCCACTTCTCCATTTTCTGGCAACCATCTACTTACTTTCTTTTCTGTGGATTTGTCTATTCTGGACATTTCCTATAAATGGAGTCACACAATGTGTGGCCTTTTGTAATTTCCTTCTTAGAACAATGTTTTTAATGTGAATCTATGCTGTATCATGGAGAAGGCAATGGCACCCCACTCCAGTACTCTTGCCTGGAAAATCCCATGGACGGAGGAGCCTGGTAGGCTGCAGTCCATGGGGTCCCTAAGAGTCGGACATGACTGAGCGACTTCACTTTCACTTTTCACTTTCACGCATTGGAGAAGGAAATGGCAACCCACTCCAGTGTTCTTGCCTGGAGAATCCCAGGGACGGGGGAGCCTGGTGGGCTGCCGTCTATGGGGTTGCACAGAGTCGGACACGACTGAAGCGACTTAGCAGCAGCATGCTGTATCATATGTATGTATCTTATACTTTTAAATTTGTATCTTATACTTTTAAAGAATGATATTCCATCATATGGATGTCTTCATTTATCCATTGAACAGTTGATGGACATTTGGATTTATTTCACCTTTGGCTGTTACAAATAATGTTGTTATGAGCAAACATATACAAGTCTTTGGACATGTTTACAGTTCTCTGAGATACATACATTGGAGTGGAATTGCTGGGCCATTTGGTAATTTAATGTTTAACTTTTTGAGGAGTTCATATTACTTTTTTCTCATATATCATTGGCCAAGGCTTTATGTTATATGGATTTTGGGAATATTGAGAAATTTGAAGAATATAGTCTATATTCTGGCAACTGCAGGCCAGCTAAAAATCTATTAATCTCAGTATCTATTTACTCTTATATAAGGGAAGAATGGGTACTAGGAAACAAATAGTCTTTACCATGTGCATCATTCTGGTCACACAAATACCAACACTTTCTCTCCTTGCCCTGTATAGAATACAGGCACTCCTTCCCAAGAAAGACAATCTAAATTTCTGTACCGGGACTATCTTCAACTCAGAGTCTTAGGTATTTGAGATATCCTCCTCCCTATGTATCACCTCTGATTTAAATAAGTTACCTGTCCCCCAGCACATGTAGTGGACAATAATGATGGAATGGCCATATTGCAAACTACTATTTGAATAAGACCTTAATGGGAATTTTCGAAGTCAATGGTTAGTATAAAATATCATGTGCAACTTACTGGACAGGAAGAGAAAAGAGTTCTAGACTGGTAGAAGAGTAAATTCCTTGGTTAGGCCATCTCCTGGTTTGCTCTCTGGAAGAATCTTTTTGTCCTTTGTTCTCTGTGATACCAGATATTGCCATCTGGAGGGTTCCTCATTGTCCATTAATCTGCAGAAGTCACATCTATAGTGAGTTTAAAAGTGTATCCTTGGAGAGAATCTGCCACTTGAAAATAAGCCAAGGGGATAAGGCTGTAATTTTAATCTGCTTTTTAGCTGCTCAAGTGGCTCACATTGTCTGGTCTTTAGGGAGAAAGCTTTTGGACTATAAAATTCTATCTCACCAAAATTACCTTTTGAGATTCACATCTTAAAATTATTTCAATTGATTTGATCAATTCCACAAAGCCCCAGTTTAGCAGATTCTTAGTCACCTTAAATTTCAGACATTGGGTGATGAAAATCTATCCAAAAAAGGAGCCAAATTCCTTTCAATTTCAGCATAGAAACTTGCTAGCATTGCCTTTAGTAGCTCTTATTCATCTTTGCTGAAAGTGACAAGAAACAACCAACACACACCAATTTTGTGGCTTTCTTCCCATAGTTTCTACAAACTCAGGGCCACATGGCCTGCCTCCAAGGAGACAAATAATTTCCTCAGACGTAGTATGGACACTGGTTTTCCTTATTTGCTGTTTCTGTGTTGGTGCAACTGTCTTCTAAATGATTTAATTGCTCATAATTCTGAATCTTCCAGGGCTTCCCTGGTGGCTCAGCTGGTAAAGAATCCGTCTGCAATGCGGGAGACCTGTGTTCAATCCCTGGGTTGGGAAGACCCCCTGGAGAAGGGAAAGGCTACCCACTCCAGTATTCTGGCCTGCAGAATTCTGTATAGTCCATGGGGTCACAAAAAGTCGGACACGACTGAGCAACTTTCACTTTCTGAATCTTATAACAAATGTTACATTTGTTCGGGTATTCAAGTACTGTAACACAGACCTAAATTTACTCTGACTACTTTCATGTGTGGTCTGGCCATAACTAGGCTGGGGTGGGTGATGTGGGGAGGGCATTGTGCCAGGGACCCAGATCATTGTACATCATTTTTTTCAGCATCACTAGGGAATTGCCTTTTATTACATAGTCCAGGGTGGCCCATCTCCTTGTCTGCACTCTAGCTAGTGAGATGGTGAAAAGGTAAAGAGGAGAGTGTACTTAATTTCAATGTTGAGGCTCAAAAGTTTCACAAATCACTTAAGTTCACATTCCAAAGACCAGAAATTTGCCATATGGCCACACCTGGATTCAAGGTTAGTTTGAGAAATAAGTCTTTATTCTAAGCAATGATATGCTCAGATTAAACTAGGACTTTTTATTTTTTATGAAAAGGAGAAAATAAATGTTGGAGGCAATCTAGCAGTCTCTTCCTTATTTCCTACCTGTTAGTATGAGAAATTATAGTAAGAATTATCAGTAGCTTAAAATTTATTATATTATAAGTAAAATTATATATTTTCATTGTACTATTTATCTCTAAAACTGATTTTCCTTTTTCCAAATTAACTTTATTTGGTCTCTAAGCCTGTAGTATCAAGTCACTCAGTCGTGTCCGACTCTGCAACCCCATGGACTGCAGCCCGCCAGAGTCCTCTATGTGATTTCCCAGGCAACATTACTGGAGTGGGTTGCCAGTCCTTCTCCAGGGATCTTCTTGACTCAGGGATCGAACCTGGGTCTCCTGCATTGAAGGCATATTCTTTACCACAGAGCCACCAGGGAAGCTCAATACATAATATAATGATACAAATTTCAGGGGTAATAGATACAACTTATTGTCATTCTTTATTTCTCTCACTCTTTAAACTTGACTTTTATGTTCTTTTTAAAGAATAGTTCTAAGAACAAAAAAGAATAGCAATTCTATACCTACATACTTCTCTTTGACTTACTGGGCATGTAAGAAGTAGATAAAAAGGGTAAAAACAATTCAGTCCCTGTTTTTAAAATTTTTTTTTAAACAGACTAAAAAGTAGTTCTCACAGAGTTGATTCTAATTCATTCATTGATTAATAAAACAAGTTTCAGATCCAGAAATGTCATTCCAGCTAAAATCCAAAATAAAATCCAATCTATATGTGCTGTATATTCTAGCCACAGAAGTTTTTTTCACTCGAGGTTCATGCTTTTTGACTGGTAATATCATTAACTTAAATCTTGTCCTCTCCTTGCCCATTGGCTTATGAGATCTAATATCAAAAATAAAATAACTGCATCATAGGTTTCTCACATTATGATTTCATTCTATTTGACAATTTGTAATGGCCAATATTTTGTTTTGAGATTGGATGTCCTTAAGATATGGTTGCTTTTAGTAAACTGCTAACTTTACTTAAAAATCTAAATTTAATTTTCCAAAATTTTTTGTGGAAATAATTCAAATTAGGTGTCAGGTGATGGGATGATTATAGGTGTCAGGCCACTCTTTGAACAAATTCTGATGATGAATCACACAAAAATTCATCTTGGTTTCATTTTATAATAGTTCTGGGAAACTGTGTATCCTACAAAACCCTACAGGGTATAAAGCTGCTCATCATAAGATTTATTAAAAAAAGAAACAGATTTTATTAACATATTCTGGCCTGGAATAAATGTATTTTTATATTAGAAGCTAGAATTTGTACCAAAATACAACTTCCCTATTCATGGTCTGTTTGCAACAATTGGCTTGTAGATATATTTTGTTTGGTCAACATAGTATTTTAAAAATAAAACTGAACTCATTGTTTGCATCTTTAAAATTAATTTTTTACATAACAATTCTTATTTTCAGCTTTTCTTTTTAAAAATGCTAAGTTTTGGCCATGAGGAGTCCCGGTTGCCATATGAGCTAAGTAGCGGCTGTCCTCTCAGTGGGCGTGAGCTTTGTCCAGTTTAGTTCACTAATAGTCCTTTATTTATTTTGTTTTTTAAAATTTAATTTTTATTTTATATTGGAGATTAACAATTTTGTATTACTATAAAGTATACAGCAAAATGGTTTAGTTATACGTATATATGTATCTATTTCTTTTCAAATTCTTTTCCCATTTTGGTATTTACAGAATATTGAGCAGAGTTCCCTGTGCTATATAGTAGGTCATTGGTTATCTATCTTAAATTCAATAGTGTGTATAGGTCTGTCCCAAACTTCAATCTATCCCTTCCCCTGAACTTTCCCCTTTGGTAACCATAAATTTGTTTTCTAAATCTGTGTGTCTGTTTTGTAAATAAGTTCATTCATATTATTTTTTAGGTTCCACATATAAGTGATATCATATGATATTTGTCTTTGTCTGGATTTCTCAGTGTGATAATCTCCAGGTCTATCTAGTTGCTGCGCATGGCATCATTTCATTCTTCTTAACAGCTGAGTAATGTCCCATTGTACATATATGTACCACATCTCCTTTACTCGTTCTTCTGTTGACGGACATTTACGTTTCTTCTATGCATTGGCCATTGCAAACAGTGCTGCAATGAATTTTGGGATTCCTGAATCCTTTCCAGTCATGGTTTTTCCCAGATATATGCCCAAGAGTGGGATTGCTGGATCAAGAGGTAGCTCTATTTTTAGTTTTTTTTCCCTAAGGAACCTCCATACTGTTCTTCATAGTGGCTGTACTAGTTTACATTCTCACAAACAGTGTAGAAGGATCCCTTTTCTCTGCACCCTCTGCAGCATATTTATTGTTTGTAGACTTCTTGATGATGACCATTCTGACTAGTGTGGTAGTATCTCATTTTAGTTTTGATTTGTGTTTGTCTAATGATTAGCAGAAGGAAATGGCAACCCACTTCAGTATTCTTGCCTGGAGAATCCCAGGGACAGGGAAGCCTGGTGGGCTGCCATCTATGGGGTCGCACAGAGTTGGACACGACTGAAGCGACTTAGAAAAAAAAAAAATGATTAGCAGTGTTGAGCATCTTTTCACATACCTCTTGGCCATCAGTATGTCCTCTTCGGAGAAATGTCTATTTGGAGATTCTGTCCATTTTTTGATTTTTTCATATTGAGCTGCATGAACAGTTTGTAAATTTTGGCAGTTAATCCCTTGTCAGTGCATCGTTTTCAGCTATTTCTCCCATTCTGTGAGTTGCCTTTTTGGTGTTTATCATTTCCTTTGCTGTGCAAAAGCTTTTAATTTTAATTAGGTCCCATTTGTTTTGTTTCTGGTTAGATGTAAGACAATTTGATGGAATTTCAGTAGAATTGGAAGGAAAGAAGTGGAGGGAAGGCTTCATTAGCAGCTAAGACTATTCTTTACTATGTTTTCAGAAATGCCTCATCTTGTCTTCCAGCTGAGTCTTCTCTGAAGCTCTTCCAGGAGCTTGCACTTCCCATCACCCTTTCACCCCAGTGTCTCTTAGGAGATGCTGCTGCCACAGGGGCTACAGTACAGTTTCTCTTCTCTCGGTGCCTTTGGGGTCTTCTCCTTCTCAAATCACTTCCATGGATTGCTGTCTTCTTCCTTAATGACAGGCAGAAAATGAGATTTT
Organism: Bos grunniens; assembly: GCF_055505025.1. Taxonomy (NCBI): domain Eukaryota; kingdom Metazoa; phylum Chordata; class Mammalia; order Artiodactyla; family Bovidae; genus Bos; species Bos grunniens. The sequence continues at coordinate 24,963,206 of NC_141191.1, read as the reverse complement.
CTTTTTATTTAGCAGTAGCAGCTTTGGGACCAAGACGGGATTAGTTCTACCATAGCTGTAGAGTGCCATAATAAATTGTAAGGAATTTTGGAATTACAGCAACTAGTGAAATCTTGGGGGAAGCCATTAAATCTGTCATTTCTAATCCTGTTGGAATGTTAATTTCAGTCACCAAATGCAAGTGCAAAAATAATGTTCATTATAGTTAAGAGTGCAGACATAGCATTTACATTATAGAATTTGGGATGAATTTAAGTATCCAGGTACTTACAGGGATACAATACATCCGTATTGTAGAAGATACCCCTTGTTACTGCTTTACAGGACGAGTTACTGTCCTTTACAGACATGTAAGTGAGATTCATGTACTCTTGAAAGTTTCAGAGGCTGGTAGGATGAAAGTGACTATACAAACCATATTCTAAATTTAAAGAAAATTGATGTAGAGTCTCAATCTTTTCCACTTATAAAACAAAGCTAGTGGACTTCATAATTTCTAATTGCCTTAGGTTGTAAATACCTGTGGTTTTTAGAAAATAAAAAATAATTTACATGTGAAAAGTGTAACATCTGGCAAAAATACAATAAGGCACTTGTGGAATATGCAACAGAGTTACAGAACCATGACCTGTTTATGCTGCATCCCAAAGATTCAAGATCGGTGTATCAAAGCTGCTCCTCTTGGGCAGTGATCCATTGCCCGAATTATTTAGTATAATGCTCCATTTTTGGGTAGTCGAAAACCTCAGGAGGATACAAATTCTGCTCATTATTGCTGTGTTTTGCTCGTTTTGCTGTATTTGTCACTTATTATTTCATATTTATTTACTCATGCTGAGTTACATTAGTCAGTAAATTATTTCCCTGGACTCTGATTCTGACAACGTTATATGAATTCAGTTATATTCTCCTAACTTATCCTGTCTTCAGGATTTTCTTTCCCAGCATTTGCAAGCTTCAGCACTCTTACTCCTTGCTTCCTCTTCAGCCTTAGAAATAAAAAATGAGCCACCGTGGTTTCCATATTGATTCTCACGGTACCTCGCTTGTCACTGTGCTCAGGGTTGAAACCCTTCCTTTCTCTGAGTCAGTTGTCTCTGAACTAGCTATTCTATATCACAGACAGTGCTTGTTAACCTTGGGGATTAATGTTTGGTTGGTGATGTATTTTTAAAACCTCACTGAAATTCAGGTACTGTAATTTATGGCTGTGGTTTACTTCAGTCAGATCTGAGGTATTATTCCTTTATAAAAATGCTGGCATTTATATGTTGCAAACTTGTCTGTTTAAACAGAATTATTTTCTTCTTAAGTATCTTTTGCTTCTCTAGGATAACTTCATTTGGTTCACAGCATCAAGGGCTTTCTCTGCCACCCCATCACTCATTATTATTTCTGCGTCGGACATGACTGAAGCAACTTAGCAGCAAGAAGCATTTTGCTATACTACTTTTTTTTTTTTTTTTGGTCCCAACATCCTTGTTGTTCAGTCGCAAAGTTGTGTCTGACTCTTTGTGACCCCGAGGACTGCAACACACTAGGCTCCTCTCTTTACCACTATTTCCCAGAGTTGGCTCAAATTAATATCTCAAGTTCATGTCCATTGAGTTGGTGATGCTATCTAAACATCTCATTCTCTGCCGCCCCCTTCCCCTTCTTTTCTTTCCCAGCATTGGGGGAAATGAGTCGGCTCTTCACTTCAGTTGGACAAAAGTATTGGAGCTTTAGCTTCAGCATCAATCCTTTCAATGAATAATCAGGGTTGATTTCTTTGAGGATTGACTGGTTTGGTCTCCTAACAATTCAAGAGACTCTCAAAAGTCTTATCCAGCACCACAATTTGAAAGCATCAGTTCTTTTGTGCTCAGCTGTCCTTATGGTCCAGCTTCACACTGGTACATGACTACTGGAAAAACCGTGGCTTTGACTATATGGACCTTTGTTGGCAAAGTGATATCTTTGCTTTTTAATACACGGTTTAGGTTTGTCATACTGTTCATGGGGTTCTCAAGGCAAGAATACTGAAGTGGTTTGCCATTCCCTTCTCCAGTGGACCACAGTCTGTCAGAATGAACAGTCTGTACAGTATGAAAAGGCAAAATGATAGGATACTGAAAGAGGAACTCCCCAGGTCAGTAGGTGCCCAATATGCTACTGGAGATCAGTGGAGAAATAACTCCCGAAAGAAGGAAGGGATGGAGCCAAAGCAAAAAGAATACCCACCTGTGGATGTGACTGGTGATAGAAGCAAGGTCCGATGCTGTAAAGAGCAATATTGCATAGGATCCTGGAATGTCAGGTCCATGAATCAAGGCAAATTGGAAGTGGTCAAACAAGAGATGGCAAGAGTGAATGTCAACATTCTAGGAATCAGTGAACTAAAATGGACTGGAATGGGTGAATTTAACTCAGATGACCATTATATCTACTACTGCGGGCAGGAATCCCTCAGAAGAAATGGAGTAGCCATCATGGTCAACAAAAGAGTCTGAAATGCAGTACTTGGATGCAATTGCAAAAACAACAGAATGATCTCTGTTCATTTCCAAAGCAAACCATTCAATATCACGGTAATCCAAGTCTATGCCCCAACCAGTAACGCTGGAGAAGCTGAAGTTGAACGATTCTATGAAGACCTGCAAAACCTTTTAGAACTAATACCCAAAAAAGATGTCCTTTTCATTATAGGGGACTGGAATGCAAAAGTAGGAAGTCAAGAAACACCTGGCTGCTACTGCTAAGTCCCTTCAGTTGTGTCCAACTCTGTGCAACCCCATAGACGGCAGCCCACCAGGCTCCTCTGTCCCTGGGATTCTCCAGGCAAGAACACTGGAGTGGGTTGCCATTGCCTTCTCCTGGAGTAACAGGCAAATTTGGCCTTGGAATATGGAATGAAGCAGGGCAAAGACTAATAGAGTTTTTCCAAGGAAATGCACTGGTCATAGCAAACACCCTCTTCCAACAACACAAGAGAAGACTCTACACATGGACATCACCAGATGGTCAACACCGAAATCAGATTGATTATATTCTTTGCAGCCAAAGATGGAGAAGCTCTATACAGTCAGCAAAGACAAGACCAGGAGCTGACTGTGGCTCAGATCATGAACTCCTGATTACCAAATTCAGACTTAAATTGAAGAAAGTAGGGAAAACCACTAGACCATTCAGGTATGACCTAAATCACATCCCTTATGATTATACAGTAGAAGTGAGAAATAGATTTAAGGGCCTAGATCTGATAGATAGAGTGCCTGATGAACTATGGACTGAGGTTCGTGACATTGTACAGGAGACAGGGATCAAGACCATCCCCATGGAAAGAAATGCAAAAAAGCAAAATGGCTGTCTGGGGAGGCCTTACAAATAGCTGTGAAAAGAAGAGAAACAAAAAGCAAAGAAGAAAAGGAAAGATATAAGCATCTGAATGCAGAGTTCCAAAGAATAGCAAGGAGAGATAAGAAAGACTTCCTCAACGATCAATGCAAAGAAATAGAGGAAAACGACAGAATGGGAAAGACTAGAGATCTCTTCAAGAAAATTAGAGATACCAAGGGAACATTTCATGCAAAGATGGGCTCGATAAAGGACAGAAATGATATGGACCTAACAGAAGCAAAAGATATTAAGAAGAGGCGGCAAGAATACACAGAAAACTGTACAAAAAAGATCTTCACACCCAGATAATCACAATGGTGTGATCACTCACCTAGAGCCAGACATCCTGGAATGTGAAGTCAAGTGGGCCTTAGAAAACATCACTATGAACAAAGCTAGTGGAGGTGATGGAATTCCAGTTGAGCTATTTCAAATCCTGAAAGATGATGCTGTGAAGGTGCTGCACTCAATATGCCAGCAAATTTGGAAAACTCAGCAGTGGCCATAGGCCTGGAAAAGGTCAGTTTTCATTCCAATCCCAAAGAAAGGCAATCCCAAAGAATGCTCAAACTACTGCACAGTTGCACTCATCTCACACGCTAGTAAAGTAATGCTCAAAATTCTCCAAGCCAGGCTTCAGCAATACGTGAACCGTGAACTTCCAGATGTTCAAGCTGGTTTTAGAAAAGGCAGAGGAACCAGAGATCAAATTGCCAACATCTGCTGGATCATGGAAAAAGCAAGAGAGTTCCAGAAAAGCATCTATTTCTGCTTTATTGACTATGCCAAAGCCTTTGACTGTGTGGATCACAAGAAACTGTGGAAAATTTTTCAAGAGATGGGAATACCAGAACACCTGATCTGCCTCTTGAGAAATCTGTATGCAGGTCAGGAAGCAACAGTTCAGACTGGACATGGAACAACAGACTGGTTCCAAATAGGAAAAGGAGTACGTCAAGGCTGTATGTTGTCACCCTGCTTATTTAACTTATATGCAGAGTACATCATGAGAAATGCAGGATTGGAAGAAGCACAAGCTGGAATCAAGATTGCCGGGAGAAATATCAATAACCTCAGATATGCAGATGACACCACCCTTATGGCAGAAAGTAAAGAGGAAATCAAAAGCCTCTGATGAAAGTGAAAGAGGAGAGTGAAAAAGTTGGCTTAAAGCTCAACATTCAGAAAACGAAGATCATGGCATCTGGTCCTATCACTTCATGAGAAATAGATGGGGAAACAGTGGAAACAGTGTCAGACTTTATTTTTCTGGGCTCCAGAATCACTGCAGATGGTGACTGCAGCCATGAAATTAAAAGACACACTCCTTGGAAGGAAAGTTATGACCAACCTAGATAGCATATTCAAAAGCAGAGACGTTACTTTGCCAACAAAGGTTCGTCTAGTCAAGGCTATGGTTTTTCCTGTGGTCATGTATGGATGTGAGAGTTGGACTGTGAAGAAGGCTGAGTGCCGAAGAATTGATGCTTTTGAAGTGTGGTGTTGGAGAAGACTCTTGAGAGTCCCTTGGACTGCAAGGAGATCCAACCAGTCCATTCTGAAGGAGATCAGCCCTGGGATTTCTTTGGAAGGAATGATACTGAAGCTGAAACTCCAGTACTTTGTCCACCTCATGCAAAGAGTTGACTCACTGGAAAAGACTCTGATGCTGGGAGGGATTGGGGGCAGGAAGAGAAGGTGATGACAGAGGATGAGATGGCTGGATGGCATCATTGACTCGATGGATGTGAGTCTGAGTGAACTCTGGGAATTGGTGATGGACAGGGAGGCCTGGCATGCTGCAATTCATGGGGTCACAAAGAGTCGGACACGACTGAGCGACTGAACTGAACTGAACTTAGGTTTGTCATAGCTTTCCTTCCAAGGAGCACACATCTTTTAATTTCATGGCGGCAGTCACTGTCCATAGTGAAAGAAAATGAAGTCTGGGAACCAAGAAAATAATGTATCAGTGCTTTCACTTTCCCCCCTTCTATTTGCCATGAAGTGATGGGACTGGGTGCCATGATCTTAGTTTTTTGAATGTTGGATTTCAAGCCGGTCTTTTCCCTCTCCTCTTTCATGATCATCAAGAGGCTCTTCAGTTCTTCTTTACTTTCTGGCATTAAAGTGATATCATTTGCATATCTGAGGTTGATATTTCTCCTGGCAGTGTTGATTCCAGCTTATGATTTATCCAGCCTGTCATTTCTCATGATGTACTCTGAATATAAGTTAAAAAAGCAGTGTGACAATATACAGCCTTGTTGTACTCCCTTACCAACTTTGAAGCAGTCTGTTGTTCCATGTCTGGTACTAACTTTTGCTTCTTGACCTGCATACAGGTTTCTCAGGAGACAGGTAAGGTGATCTGGTATTCCCATCTCTTTGAGAGTTTTCCAGTTTATTGTGATCCACACTGTCAAAGGCTTTAGCGTAGTCAGTGAAGCAGAAGTGGATTTTTTTCCCCCTGAAATTCCCATGCTTTCTCTATGATCCAAAGAATGTTGGCAATTTGACCTCTGGTTCCTCTGCCTTTTCTAAACCTAGCTTGTACATCCAGAAGTTCTAAGCTTACATTCTGCTAAAGCCTATATTGAAGGATTTTGAGCGTAACTTTGCATCAAGTGTTAGCTTGTACATCTGGAACTTCTCAGTCCACATTCTGGTGAAGCCTAAATTGAAGGATTTTGAGCATAACCTTGCATCATTATCCTAAATTAGAATAAAAAGTCTTGAGTTCTAGTTGTAGTTCACCCATTGGTTATCCAACATTGGACAGATCCCTTGCTCTTATCTGCCTCATTTTTTTTTCTCAGGGAAATGGGCATACTTTTAATTGGTCATCCCCCTGCACAATCTTTATAAAAGAAAAATAGCAGGTAAACAGGAAAAGTAATTTTAAAATTAGAATACACACATATAAATAGGTTTATAGTACAGTGTCATAGGTTAGCAGAGTAACTGGCACAGAGTACAGACTTGAGATAAATATTAAAGGAGTCACATATCCAAGTTATTACGGCTTTTCATAGATTCATAGAATCAAAGACAATCTTATATTGTCCTCTTACATGTCCTAGCAAGTGTCCCTCTGCTTATTAATGGCAAATCTGCCATAGGATTTAAAAATCCTGACTCCCGTCCTGACTCATATATAGCACCGTTTTGGACCACCGCTTCTTATTGGAATGTACATGCAGTGGATGTGTTTGACTTTATAAACCATTGCTGCCAGTTTGAATACTCTTCAGTGGGAGAAAAGAAATGTTTTCTCCCCTATATGTTGATTTGGGGAATGAAAAATGTGGAGAAAGTAATATTATTCTACGCATGTACCTTTCAAGGTAATCTGGAGGTTTTCTTGAAGTGTAGTTTTAATTTAGTTTTAATCATCTCTCCTTCCAGATTTCATTATACCTTCTTCAGTCCAGAGCTCTCACCCAATTGCTTGCTGATTCTTTGGGTTGAGGTATGATTTTATTCTGCCCTCTCTGCTTCCTGTGCTTTGGCTTCTCCATGTAGAGCTTAGTTTCTGTACCATCTCAGCCCTGGAGTAGAACTCATTTATAAAAATAAACCTCTGACACCAAGTAGTCATCCAGTTAGGTGACTTGACTGTGTATATTTTGGGGGAGATTGTTTACATAAGGGGTCAATTGCATAGCTCACAGCTTTCTTCTATTTTGCCAGCATCTGTTTTTTTTTTTTTTTTAAGGTTCTATTTCTTTTTGTTATCTCTATCTCAGATTATCTCAAGAATTTTAAATGCCTTCCTTTGTAGTTGACAAAGTCTTTTAGTTCTCCTGTGAGAAAGCTTTGCAAGAGCCAACACAAAGACACAGGTTAAGAGTAGGGGGCTGAGAGGTATGAACTACCAGTCTATAAATAAGTCACAGGGACGTAATATGCAGCACAGGGAATATATACAATATTTTATAATAATTTTGTACTTTGTGCAATGTATAAAAGTATCTAGATTCTATCTATGTTTTATACCTGAAACTAATATACTATTGTACATAAGCTGTATTTCAGTAAGTAAAAATGTGAAATAAAGAATGTGGGGATTAGTTAATTTTATCATTATTTTTTAATGCAATGACTAAGAAATTCTGGTGCCACTTTGTAAGTAATATTCCTCTATTTTGATTTATAAGCCCTTATTTTCTTATGATCATACTAATGCAAGTATGAAGCCTTATAGTCAGATCATTCATTTTAGGTTTTATTTTGTCAGTGATGTAATATCCAGCATAAACTATATTAAATGATAAAGCTTCAAGGTTGATTTAACCTAGCAGTTGAACAAAGTCAAAACTGATAATTTCCATGTGTGGGTGGCCCCTCTCAAAATGGTGGGTGCTAACATTTGCCAATATCTTTATTGGCTACACTCAGAGTATTTGTTTCTCTCTCAGCTTTAAAACTAAAATTCTGGATTCAGTGCTGACTAGATGATTTATGTTATATGCTTAAAATTTTGATTCAAATCACTATGATTAAGTGGATCAGATAATGTTGATCAGTTTAGACCAATAAATGTCCACCAGTGGACCTAAGGACTCAGTTTGTCCATATGGTTCAGTATGGGTTGGGGGTTATTTCCCAACAAAAATCTTAGGACTGAGAGGGTGTTGGGTAAGAGACCAATAATTATCAACTATCCCATATGAAAAGCTTCTTTCCTCAAACTGTGTGAATCCTAAAATGAGAAAGCCTATTGTTTGAGTGTAACTTAAACACATGTGTGTATATATGTATGTGAACTACAAATGGCCACTTGCCATGGGTGCTTGCCATCTACCTCTGAAAGGATTAAGTCATGAGCTGCTGTGGCTGCTGACCTTGAACACCCTCTGAAAGGAGTCAGGGTGGAGAACAGAAATAAGGCACCCTGTGCTTGGTGGGAAGACTGGCAGGACAGGTCTTCAGATAGTTAGCTATTTTCAAGAGCCAATTTTGTGAGCCCAAATCTTGTATCTCCCCGTATCTAGAAAAGCACTAAAATCCTTCATGGTGACAGCTGTTTCTCATGACTAGTAAAGCTTCGTGATACTAGTAGAAACCTTCTGGAAAAATATGCGCTTGATGGCATGTATTTCCCTTCACAAAAATCACATGTTATACTGACCTTGCCCTCTGCCTCTTTGGAGCAGTCACCCAGGGCTTTCTGAGGTGCTGTTTCCTGGGCTGCAGCCCTCATTTTTGCCCCAAATAAAACTTAACTTGCAACTTTGACATGGTTCATTTTTTTTTAAGTCAAGGTATTGTTTGCCATCTTTCAGATGCAGGGACAGTCAGTGTTGAATATTGTCAATTATAAACCAAATCCAATGTTCCCTGTTTCTGGACTATAGTAACAATTATTGCTGCTCACTGAATAGTGACTGCTCTCAATCTTCTGGGTTCAAAGTAGGCTTGATCTTTGTGGCCCCTGTAGTTGGATTAGACCCCTTGACTAGGTCTGGCCTATATATCTATATCTGTCTATCTATATGTTTTTTTTCCAGTGAATTTTTAATGGAGGTGACATGTATCACTGTTGGGCCAGGCCATATAAATGCCAGTGCTGAGCCAGATCTTATAAATGCCGATGAAAGACTCTTAAGAATTTTCCCCTCTTATCACAGCATCTGGCATAGATCCAGGGAGGATCTCAGATTAAGGACAAAGAGGAGGTCTGAGCAGAGCTATCAGCTGAGCCTTGAAGGACATAGAAAATGGGTAAGAAATAAAACTTTGTTGTTGATGCCACTGAGAGTTGAGAATTGACTGCTGAGTTGAGTCTGTCTTACTGTACATACGTTAATCTAGTTTTGGCCTGGCATATTGTCACTCAGAGGGCTAGGGGCTGCATTTCCCAGTCATGGCCACATGGGAGCTTTTAGTCGCGACATGTGGTATCTGTAGTTGCGGCATGCGAACTCCTAGTTGCAGCATGTGGGGTCTAGTTTCCTGACCAGGGAATCCCTGCATTGGGGGCGTGGTGTCTTAGTCACTGGACCACCAAGAAAGTCCCAGCTTCTATATTCTTTAAATCCTTGCCTTTAAGGTGTTTACTGAAGTAGTCTGTTCTTCACCCTAACAAGTATATCAATTGGGTAGAATAATATTCAAGGTGAAGGAGAGGGATGTTAATATTACAATGCATGATACTTCCTGCTGCTGCTAAGTCGCTTCAGTCGTGTCCGACTCTGTGCGACCCCATAGACAGAAGCCCACCAGGCTCCCCCGTCCCTGGGATTCTCCAGGCAAGAACACTGGAGTGGGTTGCCATTTCCTTCTCCAATGCGTGAAAGTGAAAAGTGAAAGTGAAGTCGCTCAGTCGTGTCCGACTCTTAGCGGCCCCATGGACTGCAGCCTTCCAGGCTCCTCCGTCCATGGGATTTTCCAGGCAAGAGTACTGGAGTGGGATGCCATTGCCTTCTCCAGTACTTCCTGGGAACTTGCTTATTATTTAATAGTAAAGTTAAGAAATATGAAAATTAAGAATTTAGAGGAAAGTGTGAAGCAGAATAGGGTTGATGCATCATGTTATGGTGAGAGGATCCTGCACTTTGAAGGTAGCCAGGCACAAAGTGAGACTGAGTTTAGACTCCATTACCTGCTAATTATATGATGTTGGGTGAGTGGTTATAAAATGTACAATGATGGTGATTATTATTATTATCATTCTGTAAGTTATCTAGAGAAGTTTATGACAAATAGTGGGACATTCAATTGATGTTTTATTGTTGGTATTAATTCAAAGTAGTTTGCACAAGCAGTGAAATTTCAAAGGATACATTTTCAAGGGGCAACAAAAGTAGAGAATGTTTTGTGTGCATAATGGGAAGGAAACTAAAATGTGAAAGCTATAAAGGATTTGCCCTAGGAGAGGAGGTAGGTGAGTTGAGGCAGAATTTAAACAGGTGTGTCGGAGGCCAGGGAGAAATGTATGTAGGATAAATGGGACATGGAGAAGATGGGATAAAGTACAGCAGAAAAGATATATTAGAGAAGAGAGGATTGAGAAGTTAATTCTCTCACTGCTAGCATATAGCAGAGTCAAGGATAGATTCATTTGGGAAGACATGAAAGATATCATTTTGGGACCCTCTTTGTTGGGAAAAAGAATCTAAGATTACAAATACAAATTTGGGTACTGCAGCAGGTCTTTGGATCCATCCTCTTCCCTTTCTAGGAAAAGGGGTTGCTCCTAGGAGATGAAGAAGGTGACTTCATCAAATTTCAGTGTAAACTTTTTAATAACAGATCTCTTAGCAAGTGAACCAGTGGTATTTGCTATCGTAAAATTTACTATCTTTGAAATATTTTAGTTCTCTAGGATCGCTTGTGGAAGGTAGACTTTTGTGGGATGGCTCTGGGGAGAATGTCATGTTAACTTTGTGTAGCTATTTAAGTGGGCTTCCCAGGTGGCACCCTGGGAAGGAAGCCTCCTGTCAGTGCAGGAGATGTAAGTGACGCGTGTTCGATCCCTGGGTCAGGAACATCCTCTGGAGAAGGGCATGGCAGCCCACTCCAGTATCTTGCCTGGAGAATCCTATGAACAGAGAAGCCTGGTGGGCTGTGGTCCATAGGATTGCAAAGAGTCAGACACAACTGAAGCGACTTAGCACAGCGACGAAGAATAAAATGAAGATGTTTTAATGACAGGAATGCCTCCTTCTGTGTAAAGGGTGTGGCTATACATATTATTTAGAGATTTTATACATTAATTTCATAGTCCCAGACTCATCTGGGGGCCTTCATTGGAGGCACTGGATCTTTCCCTTGTTTCCCTGAGCCTCATGATTACTTGAATTCTTTAAATGCTAGTAGTGTTTGCAACTGGCTAAGATCACTGATCCGTGTGAGTCTAATTTAACAATATGATTTTTCATGGATTATGTGCAGGGTTGTATTTCATACCTAAAAATCTCAATAGCTAAGGTGTTTATTGTTGTTTTTATTATTTTGGAAAAAAATAAGATGGGGAAATACAATGAAGACTTGATGCCAAGTTAGTGCCCTGTCAGTCTTTGAAATGGTAAAAAACCCATTGCATATTACTGGAATAAGTCTTAATCAATGGAAGTTGTAGAAAAATCCCCCTACATATAAGGGAAATGGCTAAATGGATAGAGTGGTTGAAAGGGGGGCAGATTAATTAAAAATTCTATTCACTGGTTATTGTCATCCTTGATAAAAGCTAGACTTTTAAAGGAAGAGTAGATGGAAGTGAGGAAAGATAAAGTCAGTAAGGTAAGGTTATTCCAGTTCTGGAAAGCCACTCATGTCTCTTTGATAATGGGGAGAGATGTTACTTTCATTAGCAAAGTAACTCAGCTGTAACTATTGGTTACTCAGAAGTTCATACTCGCAGCTGGAGACCCAGTTCAGGTAACTATGGAATCCTAAGAGATTCTGTGTGTTCAAGTATTAGGATTCTTAAAACATCAGAAAGCATGGAGAAATATTATTGGTATAATCTCTTAGAAATAGCTATTGAAGAGGTGTACAGTTGATTATTGCTCAATGGAAGTGATTATTTGGGTTGATGGCTGATCCCCAGGTTGCTGAGAACTTTGATGAGCAAAGGCATCTGGATGGTCTGCAATGAACAAGCTGCAGTTGACAAGGCTGAGAGAGAGTCTCAGCCTCGTGCTTACCTCTTAAAGGGCCATGCTGAATTCCCTCTTAACTGTCTGTTTTGAGAAAATTGATCACCTCAGCAAAAGGCTAAGCCATAACATCCAAAAAAGATAACCAAAAGACCAAGATCTGCTTGCTTCATCTCTGCAGGGTGGTTTAGACTGTACTCAGTGATTAGTCGAAGTAGGCAGTGGCACCCCACTCCAGTACTCTTGTCTGGAAAATCCCATGGGCGGAGGAGCCTGGTCGGCTGCAGTCCATGGGGTTGCTAAGAGTCGGACACGACTGAGCGACTTCACTTTCACTTTTCACTTTCATGCATTGGAGAAGGAAATGGCAACCCACTCGAGTGTTCTTGCCTGGAGAATCCCAGGGACAGAGGAGCCTGGTGGGCTGCCGTCTCTGGGGTCACACAGAGTCGGACACGACTGAAGCGACGCAGCAGCAGCAGCAGCAGTGATTAATGGCCTAGGTAAGCAGGATGTTCTTAGGAATGTTAGCTATAGGCAGTCAGTGTGAAATAAATCCTGTGTGTAGGGAGTGTGCTCAGAATGGCATGGAGGTAAACCCAGGAGGGGTAGAGGTGCTTCTAAGTTGACCAGGGTAGGAGTGGAATTAGGATTTGGAAAGTGGGACTACAAAGGATAGTCCCCTCCTTTTTTCTTAATGAAATGCTTGGGATGGGTATTATATGAAAATAGGGCATATTACCCTTTAGATATCTGCTAAATCTACCACCCGTGCAATTTTTTTAACTGGCTGTGATAAATGGGAACCTTTGGAACCATGTCTTTCTTAGTAATAAACATTAAGCTATAGAGAGTTCAAAGAGGGAAATGAAATTACTACTCTCATTAAGAAATGGTTGGAGTGGGCATTTTTGACTCTTCTGTCTCTCTTATTAATAGTTCTGTCTGGACAGTACTTATGGAAGACAGTGTTGACAGTTAATATCATACTGTGGCCAGGGTCCCTTTTTGGTTGCTCCAACTGTGTTTGACACAGTGGAGTCACACAGGAAGTGCAGAAGGCCAGTGGGAACTGGTATGATGTACCACTTTCTTCTCAGTAGCAAATTTGCGAGCCAGTCAGGTACAGTTTGCAGTCTTGAGAAACAGAAGTCAGTATGCATTCGTTTTGATACAGAGGAGTTTGAATTCTCAGGCACATGGCCGCAATGTAATGAGGGAGGGCTTGAATGTGATAATGATTAGTATACTGCACTGATGACATGACTGTCACTGAGTCCTCAGAGGAAGCAGCCCTGGAGGACAAAATGAGGCTGGCTGACATGTCCAGCTAAAACTCAAGGCCTGGCTCAGTCTGTGAAATTCCTGGGGATTATGTGGATTGGAACAATATAGGGCATTCCCCTGAGAAATACGTTCTCAGAAACCCTGCCAAGTGGAAAGACACTGGAAGCCTTCAGGATTGTTTGTGTGTTGGAGAAACTGCATTCCTCTTCTAGAACCTCTCATGGCCCCTGTTCACAAAGTCACTAGATAAATTGGAATGTTAGTTCATGAGCAGAGAAATAATGATGAACAGAATTAGAGAAGCTGGTGGTACAGGCAGCCCCCCTTGGTCACCATGAACAATATTTGACTGTATAGGGACCAAACGTTTGGCAGAAATGAAATGAGGTGAAGACATCTTGGATTAGTAAACTATCTGAAGCAGCTGCCTCAATATAGACCATTATAGAGCATTTTTCAGTTTGTTACTAGGGAGTGGTGAAAATGACCCAGAGCAGAGACATCTTGGGTGAGAAAAACCAATCCCATCTTGGGTGATACGAAAGCATTTTGAAAAGGGATGGAGAAACCAGCCAAATTTAGTCATAGAGTGGTAGTGCCCTGTTCAAAAGTGTCCTCAGGGTGGGATTCAGGGGGGTTTCACCACATACACAGGGGATTGACCTTATGGAACTTTAATAAATAAACCTGGAACCTACTAATTTATTGGAAGACATCACATGTGCTGTATATCTTTGTATAAAATGGAGATGTATCAGAATCCATGTGGCTCCCACTGTGGGGTGACTGCACACTTTGCATAGAGATATCTTGGATTAACTTGGGCTCAAATGTGAGAACGAAAGTCCTACGGGAGCTGCATTTGAGGCCCTGGCTCTTTCCCACTTTGTCTCTGCCTCATCACTGCCTTCTATCTATGAAATTATTGGTGAAAAAAGATACCCAACTGTAGGAGTCTGGTTTGACACGAGGATTGGACGTTATCTCAATTATGGAAGGAAATATTTACTTGGGTGAATAAAAGTAGTCACAACAAATCACAAATCTAAAAAATGAATGAATGTCCAGAAAGATGATATTTTTCATTACTTAGTACCAGACACCTCTGCAAGACTCTTTCGTCCTCTACATGATTTGGCTGCATCCTTTATAATCCCTTCTTCCTATGATAATCATCTTGAAGTATCATTTTGTGTAGGAGGAGTAGAAAGATCGTTCTGTCTTTCATCTAACATGATACTTAGTTTTTCATTATTGATGCGTTAGACTAGGGGCCCAGGAGAAATAAATCACCTGCTTAGAGTTTCAAGGACTCAGGATGGAAAATCCTTCATACAGTGTTGTTCTGTATGTTTCAGACCTTGTTTATCCTGCACTACACTCATATTTTGGAACATCTACAGATCACCTAGTCTTGTAGTTCTTGTCAGGACACTGAGTGAGTTGGTACAGCGGGTGGCAGAAGTACTCCTGAAAATCATTCCTATCCAAGATGGATGGAAATAAGTATGCATGTTAGTGACTGTGAACATCAAAAATGTGTCCCACCAAGCACAGACTAAATGTTCTGTCTGCTTCTTCAGCTGCATCCTCCACATCTCTGCAGTCATTCCAGTATCATTTGACATGAGGACAAGTCTGACAATGGGAAGCATCAGGCGACAGTTCTGATTTTTTTTTAAGTTTAATTTTATTAATTTCACATATGATGCTGTGAACAGAGTGCTGATGGAGCCTTCCCAGGGCCTTGGAAGAGACCCATGCAAGTTGAGGAGTCTTGACTATTAAGCTTCGTAGTAAATCTGCCTCTCAGTGGGACCAGATCAAGGAAAGATTTGAAAATGGCATAGGAAGCTGGGCTTAACGCAGTCTGCATCTCATGTATGCAAAGGTCACTATTATGACTAGATAGCTTAGAAATTCAGAGTAAGTTAGAGATATGTGAGATGGTAAGTGGTCTTCATATGCTAAGATTATTGACAAAGTACTCATCAAATTTATTATACCATCAAAGCTCTTCAGAGAAAAATGTTCCGCCTTTGCTAAAGGTTTTCTAATGGGTACTGGGGGATGGAAGAGTTGTATTAAAGAGGTAGGATAGGTTTCACCAGGGCCAAATGCATTAGCGATGCATTAACTCATCCTCTGGCTCCATCAGATGGTTATCAGATTTCTGAATCATCACCAAAGAGATTCCAGCTCAATCTTTTATTGAGGCTATCACACATTTCAGACTTTGAAATTCCACTGCCTTCATTCTGATTTTTTTTTTTGTCCTGTCTAAACAAATCTTCAACTGTGAACATACTTCTTCATTTGAAAAACAGGCATGTTAACATTATTAAAATATTTGCCCTTTAGTTGGCCTTATCAGAAAAATAAAGCTCTGAGGGTTGCCAAAACTGAAAGAATAATGCTGCAATGGCGGAAGAAGCCTTAGAGATTGCTTTGTTTGATGATTTAAGAAGAGATAAATTTGGTAGTGCTAAAGAAGTGGAAACATTTGAGAAGTCAGTGGAATGCTGACCCCTCTGGCGGCAGCAGTAAGCCGCCTCCTTGAAATGGAGATGTGGCCAGAAACGACATCCTTATTATATCAGTTCCCACAGCCAGCCTAGTGACATTACATTAAACGTGGGCCAGCGTACAGTTGAATTGATGAATATTCCCTGTTTGGATTATAGACCTGCATATTCAGTTGTCATGCCTTTTCTTATAGGTTATCACTGGCACTTCAAATTAGCATGTCTACCACAAAACCACATGTTTCCTTTACTGATCTGATACTGTGAAATCTACACCCTGCCCCCCAATTTATATTTCCTACATTAGTAACTGCTCCTCTCTCCATTTGAGAGCCCAGTTTTGTGAACACCATCCTTTCTGCCTCTACCTCTTCGTAACTGTTTATTATTACTCACATATTTACTGTGGTCGCTTTCTTACATCCCTCTCTACCTTCAGTTTTTCTTTCTCAAGTCCACATTTCCAAATAAAATTCCCCAGTAATATTCTTAGGAAGCTAAACAAAATAAATCTGATGATACCAATCATTAACTTAAAATTATTCACTGGTCCTGTCTTGCCAGCAAAACTGCCATCCAGTTTTAACCACGGCGTGCAAGGGTTTCTGTATCTGATACTTGCCATTTTTTCCAGCTTTACTGACTGCCTCAGTGAAACTGTCCCAGCCCCATCCCAGCTATACCAAGAGCCTTGTAATTTGCTCTTCAGTCTCTTTGCTTTTGCATATTTGACTGGAATGTTTTTCCCCTACTTCTCTGTTACTAGCTAAGATTTACTTATACGATAACCTGTCTCATCTTTATGCTTTAAATACTCTGTTTTATGAGTATTTTTCCCATCTGTAAGTTATTATTCTATATTAAAACTGTGCGTTTCATTGTCCAAGAGAATAACGACTTAAGTACCCTTATTGTAGTACCCAGAGCCGTCTTGGAATACGTTAATCATTCAAGAAATAGATGTGTATTTGATGCATGAATAAATACAGGCCTTTAACTAGCACAGACCATTCATTCACCCACCAGGAGACATGCTGTTTCTGAGAACTCGATTAGATATTTGTAAAGCTGTTAAGGGATTTCTTTGGAAGGAATGATGCTAAAGCTGAAACTCCAGTACTTTGGCCACCTCATGTGAAGAGTTGACTCATTGGAAAAGACTCTGATGCTGGGAGGGATTGGGGGCAGGAGGAGAAGGGGACGACAGAGGATGAGATGGCTGGATGGCATCACCAACTTGATGGACGTGAGTCTGAGTGAACTCCGGGAGTTGGTGATGGACAGGGAGGCCTGGCATGCTGCGATTCATGGGATTGCAAAGAGTCGGACATGACTGAGTGACTGAACTGAACTGAATTGAAAGCTGGTAAAACTTTCTGCAAAACATCCTCCATATCCAGAATAAAATATGATCCGTACTAACCCATGGGACAGAAGATTATCATACGAAATATTAAATACCCTTGTGTTTGATGTTTTACATGACTATAGAGGTTTACTATGTTGGATTCATTTAGGGATATTTGAGGCTGCCAGGTCAAATTGATGTTATGAGTTTGTTATGTGAGACAAGTAGAATTGTTATATGAGACAAATAGAATTCCTATGTGAAGTACACAGAGGGTCTGTGTTAGAGGAGAGCCAGTAGGAATGGAACATGGGACATGGATTTGAGAGACAATTGGAACTGGTCCTAAATGATCGTGGAAAAGAGTAAGTTCATTAACATGGTCGCGCCGCTATGGAAGAAGACAATCCTAGGAGTCTTACTAGAGGCACCCTTATTTGAGATTGTGTGATTCAGAATGGTTGGTTTAGACTGGATGCAACTCCTTGTACAATTTTTTAAAAAGTTTTGTTAATTCTCCACTTGATGGTAATTGTACTTTAAGACTGAAAGCAAATTCTGAAAATTCATTGTGCAGGAGAACAGTAGTACTAACACATACGTATAGCAAAGGTGGAAAGCATTGGAAAGAATGAAAACTAGCCTTTACTCGGAGATAGGTTGACTGATATACAGATGACAGCAATGCCTGTGAAGCGGAGGCCAGTAGTGGTCCAAGAGCATTAGCTCAGAGCCCTTGTGCTACAGTCTCCTCACTGTGTGATCTTGGGCGCATCACTCAGCTTCTCGATTCCTCGGTATCATATTCAGCAATAGAGCTATTCAGAATCTGAAGTATGTGCAAAGTGCATGGCACGTAGCATGGCATGTTTTAGGTGCTGAAAAAATATATGCCACTTCTGTCAAACCCTATTTTGCATTTATAATTCAAGTCTTCAAAATACTTTTTTTCAGATAGTCAATTTATTAAAACCTACTCATTATTTAAAATGTCTAATATGTTATTGATTTTATGTTACCATAAATAATTGAAAAAATTGTGTAAGGTACAAACGGATCAGGTTGAGGACAACGCTTGGTACTCACATGGATTCATGGGTCCCTTGCATGGTCCGAAGGGGTTCTTGTATTACAGATCAGAAAGCCATTTCCTTCTCGCAAATAATTATGGAAATCCTTGAGAGAGTGATACTAGTCCAATTCTGTAGCATTTTGTTTCTTCAGCAACATTATAATTTGACATGTAAATATATAGTTTAATATGTTTTGAAACAAATTAAAAATGGGCTGTAATATTTAGCAGTTAATCTGCCTCTTCCAAACCTTAGAGATTTACTATGTTAAACATTCTATAGACTTTAAAGGAAGAATGTAAAATAGGCCTTATGTAAAGAAAACACTAATATGGGTGGATCATTGACTTGTTAAATATCTAAAATGACTTTCATTTTATCATCTTTGGGTAAATACATCTATAGTTCTTGTCTGTGTGCCCAGATTTCTTTGTGTAAGACTACTAGAGGACCAGAAGTGTATCTGAGTTTTATTAGTCACTTATGCAATGTTTCTGCTTCTGCATCATGTTGCAGCCAAGAGCTAGTTGAGGGTGAAACTTTCTTAATCACATATTGATGGTTGCAGGTCTAAATGTACTAGTAGACTGATTATCCTAATTTAATGACACATATTTCATAAAGCTAAAACTATTAGCTAGTAATTTTGATTTTTCTGCATTTTAAATCATATAAATTTAGATCAGTGCAGAAAAGGAAGCAAAATTTAGTCTTAAATTGGTTGTGTTTGTGAAAGCTTTGCCTCAGGTATTTTCATAAATCTGTCTGCATAATTTTTAATTGGGAGAATATAACCTAGGAGAATATTTAAGAGCAGTGCTCTTAGAGTGACAGTAATCTACAGTGTCTCCTTAATACTATTTTTGTGAAATCCAAATGCCTATATCTAGTTATAATTTATTTCCATAAACCATCTAATATTTTTAGTATCATCTCTCTTTATTTTCAGTGAATCTTTCTATTCAACCAGAACAGTGGTTGCTTACCTGAACATGTGTTTTTGCATTTTCAATTTAAAGTTCTGTTCTAATTTAAAGGTTTTATATACACTAAGTTAAAAAAAAATTGTGAAAGCCTCATTCTCCTTCACATTGGCTCCATACTTTAGAATTTAGCTCCTAGAACTGCCCCTCCTTTTACTTTCATTTCTGCATCATTAACGTTCCCCCTTTTTTGGGATCTAAAAAACAAATTCCTGAATTTTTGAAAAAATTCCAAGTAACTAATTGCAAGGAATAAAATTCAAGAATATTTACAAAGATACAAAATAGCTACCATCCAACAAGTTAAAGTTAAAAATATTTTTTGGCATTGAATAAAAAAAAAATGACCAGGTACACTCACAGACAGGAAAATGCAAACCATAAAGAGAAGGGAAAAAATCAGTTAAAATAGAACCCATGTCTCCTGCACTGGCAAGTGGATTCTTCCAGTGAGCCATCAGGGAAGCCCTACACTGCTCATTCTTTCCTGCAGCAATCGTGGAGTGATTTCCCTGCCCTAGAAACTGTGCAGAGGACAAAGATTCCAGCAATGAAAATGAAGCAAAACAGTCCTTTTTTTCAAGTAAAATGCTGCTTTCAAAGGTAGTTTTTTAAAGATATAATCTTCATCAATTTAAAGAATATAAGCATTGTATTGAACAAATTTTGTCAATTTCTCAAAAAAAAAAAAAGTGACTCCAGTAATAGTGAGACGAATATTCAGCTGGATGAAGACACAGCTGTGGAAGCTATCCCAAGTGAAACAAATAATTAGATAAATGACCAGAGCAGCATAATACACTTATAATTTGAGTCCACCAGAGAAGTGGAGAGGTGTACAGAAAATACATTTAAAGAAGTAATGACCAAAATGTTTCTGAATTTGTTGGAAAGTATACACCCATGATACATGAGGCTCCTTGAAGTCCAAAGCACAAGAACCACAAGGAAGATGACACCAGTCCATGCAATAATCAGATTGCTCAAAACCTGTGATCAAGAGAAGTCTTAGAAGCAAACAGTGGAAAATAACACATTAGGTGCAGAAGGACAGAACTGCGAATGTGGCTCTGTTTTTATCAGGAGCGATGCAAGTGAGAACAAAGCTGAGTAATATCATAGGATACTAAAGTTAAAAACAAAACCTTATCATCATAGAATTCTTTCTTTAGCTAAATACCTTAAAGAATGAAAGCAAAATAAAGATGTTTTTCAAATATCCAAAAGCTGAAATGATTCATCATCAGGAGACCCACACTGTGATAAATGTTAAAGGAAATCCTTCTGGCAGAAGGAAAATGATACCACATTGAAATGTAAATCTATGTTAAAGAAGGATGGTCATGGGAAATGGCAGTTAATGAGTAAATGTGCGTGTTGTTTTGCTAGGTCTGCCACAGTCAAGTACCACAAACTAATGGCTTAAAATAACACAGATTTATTGTCTCATAGTTCTGGAGGCTAAATGTTCAAAATTGAGGTGAATCAACATTGCACTGTCTCTGAAACCCGCAGAGAAAGTACTTTCTTGTCTCTTCCTACCTTTGGTGATTCCTGGCAGTCCTTGGCCTTCCTTGGTTTAGGGATGGATCACTCCACTCTTGTTGTTTTTGCATGGTCTTTTCCCTAACGTGTCTGAGTCCCTACATCTCTGTATCTGTTTATGTTTTCTCATCTCTAATAAGAACACTAGTCATACCGGATTAGGGTCTCAGTCTTCCAGTATGGCCTCATCCTAGCAAATTACATCTGCAGTGACTGTATTTCTAAATAAGGTCATATTCTAGAGTTTAAGAATTCAACATACCATTTCAGGGACACAATTCAACCCATAATAATATGTGTGGTTATTTTCTTATTATTTCAGTTCAGTTACTCCGTCACGTCTGACTCCTTGCGACCCCATGAACCGCAGCACGCCAGGCCTCCTGTCCATCACCAATTCCTGGAGTCTACCCAAACTCATGTCCATTGCATCGGTGATGCCATCCAATCATCTCATCCTCTGTCATACCCTTCTCCTCCTGCCCTAAATCTTTCCCAGTATGAGGGTCTTTTCAAATGAGTCAGTTCTTTGCATCAGGTGGCCAAAGTATTGGAGTTTCAGCTTCAACATCAGTCCTTCCAATGAACACCCAGGACTGATCTCCTTAAGGATGGACTGGTTGGATCTCCTTGCAGTCCAAGGGACTCTCAAGAATCTTCTCCAACACCACAGTTCAAAAGCATCAATTCTTCAGCGCTCAGCTTTCATCACAGTCCAACTCTCACATCCGTACATGACCACTGGAAAAACCATAGTCTTGACTAGATGGACCTTTGTTGGCAAAGTAATATCTCTGCTTTTCAATATGCTATCTAGGTTGGTCATAACTTTCCTTCCAAGGAGTAAGCATCTTTTGATTTCATAGCTGCAATCACCATCTGCAGTGATTTTGGAGCCCCCAAAAATAAAGTCTGACACTGTTTCCACTGTTTCCCCATCAATTTCCCATGAAGTGATGGGACCATCACTAAGTGATGATCTTAGTTTTCTGAATGTTGAGCTTTAAGCCAACTTTTTCACTCTCCTCTTTCACCTTCATCAAGAGGCTCTTTAGTTCCTCTTCACTTTCTGCCATAAGGGTGGTGTCATCTGCATATCTGAAGTTATTGATAGTTCTCCCGGCAGTCTTAATTCCAGCTTGTGCTTCTTCCAGCTCAGCGTTTCTCATGATGTACTTTGCATATAAGTTAAATAAGCAGAGTGACAGTATACAGCCTTGATGTACTCCTTTTCCTAATTAAATTTAAAAAAAAAAAACTGTTAAAGAATAAGAAATGTGGTATGAATTTAATGTGCTTGAAATGCCAGGCATCAGTTAGGTGAAGATAATTGTTTCTAAGTTTAACTTTGATAGAAAAAGGATATATTGATGGGTGCTGTTCTCTTTGTGTCAGTTAGTTTGAATTGAGAAATGGAGACTATCTCCTAGCAAGTACATGGGTCATCTGTGTGGATCCCTGCTTGTTTTACACAAATACATTATTGATACTGTATTTTAAAATTTCTTGAAAAATAAGTTGATAACTCAATATGTGGCTAAACAGTAGGTAGTATCAGATAAAATCAAGAACCTCTGAAGCATAATAGATTCCATTGGCAATAAAGTGTTTCTGGCTCAATGATTTGCTTCAGCTTGCAGAGGAGAAGCTTTGTAATATATATACAAGTAGAAATTGAGCCATCTCAAAGACTCACAGGAAAAAATTATAAAGTCAGGATCCTTAAATAACAATATCAAGACAGAACATTTTTTTCCCTCAAAGATAGCTACCCCAACTGATGTGTATCTCAAAGTGACTACATTTCCTTAATCGGAACAGGAGACAGAAGGGTGAAGTGGCTATTTTTCAATTTTATCATTTCAGAATCATCTGCCTTGCAGTAATGATGCAGCTGCGTGCTGTGTGTGCTGTGCTTTGTTGCCTTCTGCTCTAGGCATTGCCACCCTTGTCTTGGCTCTCGAATCCCTAGATGGAGAAACCATGTGACTCCACTTTCTTAGTCTCGTCATCCATCCTGGGTAATTGTGATTTCAAGGGTCAAGTGCAGTTTAAAGCCTTCACTATCACTGTAGATATAACCTGTGTGCTTGCCTCTTTAAGAGGTCTCCTTGGTCTGGGTAAGAATGTGCTTCTTTCACGCTCTGTGCTCATCTGAGGAAAGAAGATATTTATAAACGTATTTCCTAACACCTTGAAATGTTATAAGATAGTCTGTGACAAACTAGAGACCATTTTAGCTGACTATATTTTCTTGGACTCCAAAATCACTGCAGATGGTGACTGCGGCCATGAAATTAAAAGATGCTTGCTTCTTGAAAGAAAAGCTATGACACACCTAGACAGGCAGCATATTAAAAACCAGAAACATTACTTTGTCAACAAAGGTCCACATAGTCAAATCTATGGTTTTTCCAGTCCTCATGTATGAATGTGAGAGTTGGATCATAAAGAAGGCTGAGTACTGAAGAATTGATGCTTTTAAACTGTGGTGTTGGAGAAGACTCTTGAGAGTCCCTTGGACTGCAAGGAGATTGAGTCAGTCAGTTCTAAAGGAAATCAGTCCTGACTATTCATTGAAAGGACTGATGCTGAAGCTGAAGCTCTTATTTGGCCACCTGATGCAAAGAGCCGACTCTTTAGAAAGGATCCTGATGCCTGCAAAGACTGAGAGCAGGAGGAGAAGGGGACAACAGAGGATGAGATGGTTGCATGGCATCACCAACTTGATGGATGTGAGTTTGAGCAAGTTCTGGGAGTTTGTGAAGGACAGGGAAGCCTGGTGTGCTGCAGCCCATGGGGTTACGAAGACTTGGATATGACTGACTGACCAATAATAACAACAATAATCTTCACAAAGGAGATCTGGAGAGAGAGGTCCCACTCTCCAGTGACCTGATCACAGAACCAGTTAGGCTAAAGCTGCTTATGAGATGCTATGTGAAATGAAAGTGCCCTGAAAGGGCTGATTCAACTAAAATTATTAATAATAAGCAAAATAAGACTGAAAGACAGTTTACCACAAAGCAAGGATAAAGCATGATTATGATCAAAATAATTTGGTTTTGGTGATGCTTTTGAAAGTATTTTTGAAGCAGTAGCATCTTTGGAATATGTTCACAATTTAAGACTCAAGAATAGTTATCCCTCTACATACATCATTTGGCAGAAAAACCCCACTAACTGAAGTTAATACCATAACTGACCCTAAATTGCATGGATTTCCATGATAAGAAAAATAAAATAATAACTAAATTTGTAGCTTTATTAGTCAAATACTTGAGGCCACAGAAAGGTTGTGAGGACAGACCCAGGAGGAGGGAAAGAAGCCAAGGTGCAGTAAGACTAGATGGAGATTTCACTAAAAGCTTAATGCTGAGACTCTAATACTGAGGAAGGTCACCGGAAACAGTGCTCGTACTGACCTTGTATTCAGAATTACCCTCCAGCTCAGACTCTGAATGCCCCTGTGGACGCCTCCTTTCAATTTTTGATTAGCACATCCTGGAGAATTGCAGTTTCATCTCTACTCTAACAGTGTTGTTACAGCAGTCTAGTTTGCACTCTCAGAAATTAAGATTCCCTAGCCTTTCCTTGTTTCCTAGGGTGTTTTTTAAAGCTTAAATTTATTTTTCATTGAGGTAACTCTGGTTATAATATTATATAAGTTTTCTGTGTACAACATTATATTTCTACTTCTGTATACCCTACAGAGTGCTTCCACTAAAAATTAAGTTTCCATCTGTCACCATACAGTTGGTAGGAGTAGAAATTTAAGAAATAGAAATGTACTGTTGTAGACATGAAACTTATATAATGTTACAAACTAATGTAATGCCATATACACTTTGTTCTTCAGTTTCCAAGTGTTTTTGGGTCTTGTTTAGATCAACAGGCCATTACTAAATAATCCCTTACCTTATTACTCTCTATCCATTACAAAACTGTTCATTTTTAAAGCGTTGAGTGCCATTTAGTAGTTGTGAGATGGAAACAGAAGTATTGAACAAAAGCTCTCAATGTTTGCTGCCTTAACTGAGTAATTACCAACAGTTGTTGCCCCAGTGGCTCTTATTCTTGTATCTCCTATTTGTTTCATTGTGCTTATATGGTTAGACTATGAGGCTGATCATTCAGTGACCATCAGACTAAAAGGGACAGGCTCATTTATTTAGAAAGTTACATCAGTGTCCTTTGTGGTGAGACGAACAAGAAAACACTGAACTAGGAAATCCGGTTTTTCTTGTAAAAAAGACATAGTTCTGGTAAACAGCCATTGCAATACTCCTATCAGCAATTAGAAAGCACGTTTCTATTTGTACAGCACCTCTGGACACCAAATGCAATAGCATTGTCTTCATTTCCATTTGTCCCTGATCTGGCTATTATATTTTTTATGTATTCCACATGCTGCTATTTCACGATTGTAGGTTTATGCTCTACCTTTTATTCTGTCTCATCTCATCCTGCTGGCAAATTTTTGTTTTATTTTTTCATATCAAAAGCTTCCAAGATACTTGCATTACAAAGCCAGATGGAAGGTCCTTTATTCTGTCAAATCCTCACAGAGATGTGGATGATACCGCGTTTCCTAGCTGTTCTGTTCTGTATATTATTTTTCCATTAGCCTTCTTTCAAAAGAGGCTTATCAACAAGCCTTTATTTCACCTTTTTTCTCTATCCCAAAATGATCATAAAGATTCTAAAGTAAAGCTTCACTTTAAAAAAAAAAAATCATGAGTTTGCTTCTTATGGCAAAAAACTACTTTTGTCTTCCAAAGTAACGTTACAAGCCAACTTGGCAGTTCAAAAATGCACACCATTTGAGGCATGGGTAGCTATTGTCATTGACAGATCTTGAGACATGCATCATTTGTTAAGCTTCTTTTACCTGAATTAAGACTGCACTCCAGAGCGAATATCGTGTTCCTAAAAAAAAAAAAAAAAATGAAGAAACTATCTTTTTTTTGTTTCCTTGAAAGATCAGGCCTCATGCTCAGAGTTTCTAGAGACTGAAAAGAACCTTTTTCTACCAGATCACTCTTATATGATCCCCTGAAGACTGTGTGAGGTCACCTAAGGATATACTGCTTTTCCTTAGTTCTGAAAGCCATCAGATGGCATACAAGAGCAAAGAAGAGGTGGTGGAAATAGAGAAATGTAATTGGATGCCTCCAATTTTCCAACCTGGCTCAGTATAATTTATTTCAGCCCAATTTACCAAGCCCGTAATGCAGGTGGTTTTGTAAAGAAAAGAAAAGCAAATCAACTTCTACTGTAGTTGCTCATTGTAATTCTATAACTTGATTTCATCCAGAGGAGGAAAGGCTGTTCTTATGTATCTGTTTTCATAGCTACATGAATATTTTCAAAAGGAACAGTGTTTATCCAGGAGCAAAAGCTAACATGGTCATTGTTAAAAATGTTTAACTCCCCAGTTAAATTCACTCAGTTTAAAGGTCAGTTTCCAAAAGAAGTGCATGACTCCTTAGCACATGACATGTTGCCTACATGCATCACTCAGAATTAGCTTTAACAGTGGGACAAGAAGTTACGATTCTGAAAAATAGACCATTGTGACTTGCATTTTCAAGAACAGCTACATAAGTTATTCAGACCCAACATCCTCCTGAAAATAACTGAACTCTTTGGTTAAAACAAAATTTAAATGCCCTTTTGGAAGAAGCAAGACCCAGCAAGGTTGAACTGAATTATATGAGATATGGTAAACAAAGAAGCTACTTTTCCCAAAGGGCATTTGCTGATTCAGGCAAGTTCAGACTTTGGTTTTCATGATTCACATATCTCTGTTACTCCTGATTCACTTCTCACTACTTTCCCCTTGTTTTTCCTCTGTTCTAGATACACTGGTCTTGAAAATGCTGTGGTTGTACTAGTAATCACTATATCAGAAAATGATTTATTGACCATTTCCCATCATATTAATAACCTTCTAGCATAAAGATAGGATGATCATGTTGGGAATCAGCTGTGTCAAAAAAACAATCTATCAAATAATAAAACTGATGTCTTCAGTCTATGGAAAAAAATGACCAGCATTAGTGGCTGAACTCCCTGGCATAAGCACTTGGTTTTACAGAGTGCAGAAGCATGTTAATCATGGACCTATCATGTCCCCTTTGCTTTTGTGTGCCATCCAGTGGCTACCACAAGAAAGCAATCATTTGTCAACATAAACTGATTAAGATTGATCCTAGGAAATGAGTCCTAATATCCAGTTTCTATTAGTATATTTTGTTTGAAAAAATGTTTCTCTCATTTCATACTGGCGTGTCAGGTAGATGTGAGACATTTATTGCCCTTGTTCCTGTCATTGCTGTTCAGTCGCTAAGTCATCTGTGACTCTGCTACCCCTATGGACTGCAGCATGCAGGATGCTTTGACCTTCACTGTCTTGCAGAATTTGTTCAGATTCGTGTCCGTTAAGTCAGTGATGCTATCTAACCATCTCATCCTCTGCTGTCCCTTTCTCCTCCTGCCCTCAATCTTTCCCAGCATCAGGGTCTTTTCTGGTGAATTGGCCCTTTGCATCAGCTGGCCGAAGTATTGGAGCTTCAGCTTCTGCATCAGTCCTTTCAGTGAATATGAGAGTTGATTTCCTTGAAGATTGACCAGTTTGATCTCCTTGCAGTCCAGGGGACTCTAAAGAGTCTTGTACAGCACCACAGTTCAAAAGCATCAATTATTTGGTGCTCAGTCTTCTTTATGGTCCAACTCTCACATCTGTGTGTGACTACTGGAAAAAACATAGCTTTGACTCTACAGACCTTTGTTGGCAAAGAGATGTCTCTGGTTTTTAATACACTGTCTAGGTGTGTCATGGCTTTTCTTCCAAGGAGCAAGCATCTTTTAATTTCATGGTAAGGTGATCTAGTATTCCTGTCTCTTTGTAAGAATTTTCCACAGTGTGTTGTGATCTGCACAGTCAAAGGCTTTAGTATAGTCAATGAAAAGGATACAGGATGCTTGGGGCTGGTGCACTGGGATGACCCAAAGGGATGGTATGGGGAGGGAGGTGGGAGGAGGGTTCAGGATTGGGAACACGTGCACACCCGAGGCGGATTCATGTTGATGTATGGCAAAACCAATACAATATTGTAAAGTAATTAGCCTCTAATTAAATAGATTAAAAAAATAAATAAAATAAAATAAAATCTGAAAAAACAAGAAACAGAAGTAGATTTTTTTCTGAATTCCATTGCATTTTCTGTGATCCAATTAACGTTGGCAATTTGCTCTCCTCAGTCCTTTCTAAATTCAGCTTGTACATTTGAAAAGTTCTTGGTTGATGACTGTTGAAGCCTAGCTTGAAGAATTTTGAGCATTACCTTGCTAGCATGAGAAATGAGTGCAATTGTGTAGTAGTTTGAGCATTTTTTGGCATTGCCCTTCTTTGGGACTGGAATGAAAACTGACCTTTTCCAGTCCTGTGGCCACTGCTGATTTTACTAAGGTATATTAGAGTGAAACATTTTTTTTAAATTTTATTTTATTATTTAACTTTACAATATTGTATTGGTTTTGCCATATATCAACATGAATCCACCACAGGTATACACGTGTTCCCCATCCTGAACCCTCCTCCCTCCCTGTACCTTCCCTCTGGGTCGTCCCAGTGCACCAGCCCCAAGCATCCAGTATCGTGCATCAAACCTGGACTGGTGACTCGTTTCATATGTGATATTATACATGTTTCAGTGCCATTCTCCCAAATCATCCCACCGTCTCCCTCTCCCACAGAGTCCAAAAGACTGAAACGTTTTCACAGCATCATCTTTCAGGATTTGAAATAGCTCATCTGGAATTGCATCACATCCACTAGCTTTGTTTGTAGTAATGCTCCCTACGGCCCCCTTGATTTCACACTGCAGGATGTCTGGCTCTAGCTGAGTTGCTCTCTATCATGGTTATCCATATCATTAAGTCTTTTTTTGTACAGTTCTTCTATGTATTCTTCCCACCTCTTAATTTCTTCTGTTTCTGTTAGGTCCTTAACAGGTGCTGTCCTTTATTGTGCCCATCTTTGGATGAAGTGTTCCCTTGGTATCTCCAAGTTTCTTGAAGAGGTCTCTAATCTGTCCCACTAGACCAGTCAGGTATGACCTAAATCAAATCCCATATGAATATAAATTAGGTGAGATGAATAGTTTCAAAAGATTAGATCTGGTAGACAGAATGCCTGAAGAATTATGGATGGAGGTTTGTAACGTAGTACAGGAGGTGGTGACCACAACCATCCCCAAGAAAAAGAAATTCAAGAAGGCAAAGTGGTTGCCTTCTTGAGATATGGGCCTCTGAGGAGGCCTTGCAATAGCTGAAAAAGGAAGAGGAGCAAAAGGTAAAAGAGAAAGGGAAATACATACCCAGCTGACTGTAGAGTTCCCGTGAATGGGAAGGAAAGATAAGAAAACCTTCTTAAGTGAATCAGATAAGTTCAGTTCAGTCGCTCAGTCATGTCCGACTCTTTGCGACCCCATGAATCGCAGCACGCCAGGCCTCCCTGTCCATCACCGACTCCCGGAGTTCACTCAAACTCAAGTCCATCGAGTCGGTGATGCTATCCAGCCGTCTCATCCTCTGTCGTCCCCTTTTCCTCCTGCCCCCAATCCCTCCCAGCATAGGAGTCTTTTCCAATGAGTCAACTCTTCGCATGAGATGGCCAAAGTACTGGAGTTTCGGCTTCAGCATCATCATTCCTTCCAAAGAACACCCAGGACTGATCTCCTTCAGAATGGACTGGTTGGATCTCCTTGCAGTCCAAGGGACTCTCAGGAGTCTTCACCAACAACACAGTTCAAAAGCATCAATTCTTTGGCGCTCAGATTTCGTCACAGTCCAAATCTCAACATCCATATATGACCACTGGAAAAACCATAGCCTTGACTAGACAGACCTTTGTTGGCAAAGTAATGTCTCTGCTTTTGAATATGCTATCTAGGTTGGTCATAACTTTCCTTCCAAGGAGTAAACATCTTTTAATTTCATGGCTGCAGTCACCATCTGCAGTGATTTTGGAGCCCAGATGCCATGATCTTAGTTTTCTGAATGTTGCTCTTTAAGCCAACTTTTTCACTCTCCTCTTTCATTTTCATCAAGAGGCTCTTTAGTTCCTCTTCACTTTCTGCCATAGGGGTGGTGTCATCTACATACCTGAGCTTATTGGTATTTCTCCCGACAGTCTTAATTCCAGCTTATGCTTCTTCCAGCCCAGCGTTTCTCATGATGTACTTTGCATAGAAGTTAAATCAGCAGGGTGACAATATACAGCCTTGCTATACTCCTTTTCCTATTTGGAACCAGTCTGTTGTTCCATGTCCAGTTCTAACTGTTGCTTCCTGACCTGCATATAGGTTTCTCAAGAGGCAGGTCAGGTGGTTTGGTATTCCCATCACTTTCAGAATTGTCCACAGTTTATTGTGATCCACACAGTCAAAGACTTTGGCATAGTCAATAAAGCAGAAATAGATGTTTTTCTGGAACTCTCTTGCTTTCAATGATCCAGCGGATGTTGGCAATTTGATCTCCAGTTCCTCTGCCTTTTCTATAAACAGCATGAACATCTGGAAGTTCACGGTTCATGCATTGCTGAAGCCTGGCTTGGAGAATTTTGAGCATTACTTTACTAGCGTGTGAGATGAGTGCAATTGTGCAGTAGTTTGAGCATTCTTTGGCATTGCCTTTCTTTGGGATTGGAATGAAACTGACCTTTTCCAGGCCTGTGGCCACTGCTGAGTTTTCTAAATTTGCTGGCGTATTGTGTGTAGCACTTTCACAGCATCATCCTTCAGGATTTGAAATAGCTTAACTGGAATTCCATCACCTCCACTAGCTTTGTTCATAGTGATGCTTTCTAAGGCCCACTTGACTTCACATTCCAGGATGTCTGGCTCTAGGTGAGTGATCATACCATCATAATTATTTGGTTATGAGGATCTTTTTTGCATAGTTCTTCTGTGTATTCTTGCCACCTCTTCTTAATATCTTCTGCTTCTGTTAGGTCCATACCATTTCTGTCCTTTATTGAGCCCATCTTTGCATGAAATGTTCCCTTGGTATCTCTAATTTTCTTGACGAGATCTCTAGTCTTTCCCATTCTGTTGTTTCCCTCTATTTCTTTGCATTGATGGCTGAGGAAGGGTTTCTTATCTCTTCTTGCTATTCTTTGAAACTCTGCATTCAGATGCTTATATCTTTCCTTTGCTCCTTTGCTTTTCGCTTCTCTTCTTTTCACAGCTATTTGTAAGGCCTCCCCAGACAGCCATTTTGCTTTCTTGCATTTCTTGTCCATGGGGATGGTCTTGATCCCTGTCTCCTGTACAGTGTCACGAACCTCAGTCCATAGTTCATCAGGCACTCTATCTATCAGATCTAGGCCCTTAAATCTATTTCTCACTTCCACTGTATAATCATAAGGGATTTGATTTAGGTCATAGTTGAATGGTCTAGTGGTTTTCCCTACTTTCTTCAATTTAAGTCTGAATTCGTCAATAAGGAGTTCATGATCTGAGCCACAGTCAGCTCCTGCTCTTGTTTTTGCTGACTGTATAGAGCTTCTCCATCTTTGTCTGCAAAGAATACAATCAATCTGATTTCGGTGTTGACCATTTGGTGATGTCCATGTATAGAGCCTTCTCTTGTGTTGTTGGAAGAGGGTGTTTGCTATGACCAGTGCATTCTCTTGGCAAAACTCTATTAGCCTTTGCCCTGCTTCATTCCGTACTCCAAGGCCAAATTTGCCTGTTACTCCAGGTGTTTCTTGATTTCCTACTTCTGCATTCCATTCCCCTATAATGAAAAGGACATCTTTTTTGGGTGTTAGTTCTAAACGGTCTTGTAGGTCTTCATAGAACTGTTCAACTTCAGCTTCTTCAGCATTACTGATTGGGGCATAGACTTGGATTACTGTGATATTGAATGGTTTGCCTTTGAAATGAACAGAAATCATTCTGTCGTCTTTGAGATTGCATCCAAGTACTGCATTTCAGACTCTTTTGTTGACCATGATGGCTACTCCATTTCTTCTAAGGGGTTCCTGCCCACTGTAGTAGATATAATGGTCATATGAGTTAAATCCACCCATTCCAGTCTACTTTAGTTCGCTGATTCCTAGAATATCAACATTCACTCTTGCCATCTCCAATTTGCCTTGATTCATGGACCTAACATTCCAGGGTCCTATGCAATATTGCTCTTTACAGCGTCGGACCTTGCTTCTATCAACTGGGTGTTGTTTTTGCTTTGGCTCCATCCCTTCATTCTTTCTGGAGTTATTTCTCCACTGATCTCCAGTAGCATATTGGGCACCTACTGACCTGGGGAGTTCCTCTTTCAATATCCTATCATTTTGCCTTTTCATACTGTTCATGGGGTTCTCAACGAGAGAATACTGAAGTGGTTTGCCATTCCCTTCTCCAGTGGACCACATTCTGTCGGACCTCTCCACCATGACCCTTCCGTGGCCCCACAGGGGCCCCACAGGTGGCCCCACAGGGCATGACTTAGTTTCACTGAGTTAGACAAGGCTGCAGTCCCAGTGTGATTAGATTAACTAGTTTTCTGTGATTATGGTCTCAGTGTGTTTGCCCTCTGATGCCCTTTGCAATACCCACTGTCTTAGTTGTGTTTTTCTTACCTTGTACGTGGGGTATCTCTTCACGGCTGCTCCAGCAAAGCGCAGCCGCTGCTCCTTACCTTGGACGAGGGGTATCTCCTCACCGCCACCCCTTCTGACCTTGAATGTGGAGTAGCTCCTCTAGGCCCTTCTGCACTCATGCAGCAACTGCTCCTTGGCCAATTATCCTCTTAAGTGAATAATGCAAAAAAAAAAAAAAAAAAAAGGGCAAACAACAGAATGGAAAAGACTGGATATCTCTTCAAGAAAACTGGAGATACCAGGGGAACATTTCATGCAAAGATGAGCTGAATGAACTGCTTATATATTTTGAAGATTAATCATTTGTCACTTGCTTTGTTTGCTGTTATTTTCTCCCATTCTAAGAGTTTTTCCACTTTGTTTATTGTTTCCTTCACTATACAAAAGCTTTTCAGTTGAATTAGATCCCATTTGGTTATTTTTGCTTTTATTTCCATTACTCTAGGATGTGGGTTCTAGAAGATCTTTCTGTAATTTATCTAAAAGAGTGTTCTGCCTATGTTTTCTGCTAAGAGTTTTATAGTTTTTGGTCTTGCATTTAGGTCTATAACCTATTTTTAGTTTATCTTTATGTATGGTGTTAGGAATCATTCTAATTTCATTCTTTTACATGTAACTGTCCATTTTTCTCAGCACCATTTATTGAAGAGACTGTTTTTTCTCCATTGTATATTCTTGCCTTCTTTGTAAAAGATAAGGTTACCATAGGGGTGTGGCTTTATCTCTGGGCTTTCTGTCTTGTTCCATTGGTCTATATTTCTGTTTTTGTTCCAGTACCATACTGTCTTGGTGACTGTAGCTTTGTGGTATAGTCTGAAATCAAAAAGGGTGATTTCTCCAACTCCATTCTTTCTCAAGGTTACTTTGGCTATTTGGAGTCATTTATGGTTCCATACAAATTGTGAAATTATTTGTTCTAGTTCTGTGAAAAATACCATTGTATTTTGATGGGGATTGCATTGCATCTGTAGATTGCTCTGGGTAGTATAGTCATTTCACAATATTTATTTCTCCAGTTCAGGAACATGGCATATCCCTTCATCTGTTTATTTTGGCTTTCATTTCCTTCATTAGTGTCTTATAGTTTTCTGCATACAAGTCTTTTGTCTCTTTAGGTAGGTTTATTCCTAGGCATTTTATTCTTTTTGTTACAGTGGTCAGTGGAATTGTTTCCTTAATTTCTCTTTCTGGTTTTTCATTGTTAGTATATTAGAATGCAAGGGATTTCTGTGTACAAATTTTATATCCTAGGACTTGGCTATATTCATTGATTGGCTCTAGTAATTTTCTAGTAATTGGTATCCTTGGGGTTTTTTGTGTAGAGAATCATGTCATCTGCAAACAGTGAGAGTTTTACTTCTTCCTTTCCAATCTGGATTCCTTTTTTTTAAAAAATGTTCTCTGATTGCTCTAGCTAGGACTTACAAAACTACATTGAGTAATAGTGGTGAGAGTGGGTGCCCTTGTCTTGTTCCTGATCTAGAGGAAATGCTTGGAGTTTTTAACTGTTGAGAATAATGATTGCTGTGAGCTTGTCATATATGGCCTTTATTATGTTGAGCTATATTCTTTCTGAGCCTACTTTCTGAAGAGATTTTTATAATAAATAGGTGTTGAATTTTGTCAAAACCTTTCTCTGAATCTGTTGAGAGATCATATGGCTTTTATCTTTCGGTTTGTTAATATTGTATATCACATTAATTTGTGTATATTGAAGAATCCTTGCATCGCTGGAATAAAGCCCAGTTGATCATGATGTATGATCCTTCTAATACATTGTTGGATTCTGTTTGCTAGAATTTTGTTGAGGAATTTTTCATTTATTTTCATCAGTAAAATTGTCCTGTAATTTTCCTTTTTGTGTGGCATCTTTGTCTGGTTTTGGCATCAGGGTCATGGTGGCCTCATAGAATGAGTTTAGGGGTTTTCCTTCCTTTGCAATTTTGTGGAAGAGTTTGAGCAGGATGGGTGTTAACTCTTCTCTAAACTTTTGGTATAATTTCCCTGTGAAGCCATCTTGCCCTGGGCTTTTGTTTGTTGGATGATTTCTGGTTACATGTTTGATTTCTGGACTTGCTGTGAAGACAGCTCAGACTCTGATCTGACGCTCCTCCTGTGTATGCTCTAGGAGCACTCCAGGTGTGTGTCCTTGGTTGCCAGAGCTAGTACTCTTTTTTTCATGTCAACACTCATTGTCCTTTTATATATTCCGTGAACACAGAGTATAACTAGTTGACTGTGTGGATTTCATCTGAAGCTGTACATCTGGTAGAAAGGTTTTGATCCTTTTCCTTAGCCCCTCTGCCCCTGGAGTTCAATTTTGGTTTTATCCATAATTGTGTGTGTGGATCGTTCACAGGAGTTTGCTCCTGAGGCTGCCCTGGAGGAGTTGGGTCTGCCGCGGTGAGGACTGGGTGTGGTGTTGGCACAGCTGTTTCATCCACGGGGACCCTGGCAGCACCAAGTGCACAGGGGAGTGGGAACCCACAGGCATAGGAGATTTGGTGCTATTTGGGTTTTTTCCTAGCCTCTGGCAGCTCTGCCCTAGGAAGTGGTGAGACTGCTTGGATTGCAAGGAACCAGCAGTGCTAGGTATGCAGGGAAGATGGTGGCAGTGGGTGTGGAAGATAAGGTGCTATTATTAGAATCTCTTTCTAGCCTCTGCAGCTGGCATTCATAGGGCTTCCTTGGCTGGTCCTTCTTTGTTGCATGGTGCAGCAGGTGCTCAAAGGGTCCCCCTGGCCGAAGTCCTTCTCTATTGCTCTGCACATCAGGCACGCCAGGGCCACCCTCTCTGAAGTCTTTATTGATCAGCTGCTGGTGCTGGCATGTGGGGAAGAGAGAGGCTGCAGTGATGGCTCTATTTCTTGTGTGTGACTGCAGTATCACCCTGCATCCATGGCTGCCTGCTTTTCCTCCCAGGGCATTCCCTGCAGTTATCTCCTCCTTCACTCCCCTTCAGGCTGTCTCCCTGCAATCAACAGCAGCCCTCACCTTGGTATTCCTCTCCAAGACCCATGTTCCTGTCTAGGGTATGTAGGGCTGTGGTACAAACTGTCTGTGTGATTGGCATTCCATTCAGACCATCATAGATCAACTGCTTCATGCTCCAACAACCTGAAATGCCTCCCCTCTGTCCCAGACTATTGGTCTGATGTGGGGATCTCACCCCTGCTTCAGTTCCTCTGCCCTCGGAGCTGCAGGTCCAGTCCCACTCACTCTCCTTTTCCTCTTCTTTCCTCCATCCTAGTGAGGTTTGCCTGAACCTGTATATTCCTTTCCAGTGGTCATGGACTCCTGCAATCTCTCAGCTGGTGCTCTGTGAGATCCTCTGCATCTGAATATGTATTCCTGATGCATCTGTGGAGGGAGAAGTACTCTACGTCCACATACTCCTCTGCCATCTTGTCGTTTCATCTCTGCTTTTTAATCCGCTGTCTAGGTTTGTCATAACTTTCCTTCCAAGGAGAAAATGGCTTTTGATTTCATGGTTGCAGTCACTGTCCACAGTGATTTTTAGAGCCCAGGAAAAGAAAATCTGTCACTGCTTCTACTTCCCCCCCTTCTATTTGCCATGAAATGATGGGATCAGATGCCGTGGTCTTAGTTTTTTGAATGCTGAGTTTCAAGCCAGCTTTTCACTCTCTTTCACCCTCATCAAGAGGCTCTTTAATTCCTCTTCACTTTCTACCATTAAGAGTGGTATCATCTGCATATCTAAGGTTGTTGATATTTCTGCCAGCAGTCTTGATTCCAGCTTGTGATTCATTGCCCTAGTGGAGTCTAAAGGCTGGAAGATTCCTTCTGCCATTAGGAATTTCCCTTAGCCAAAGAACACTGCCTTTACCCAAGTTCATGTCCTTTTCCCCAGGACAGTCCATATCCAGTGACTGGTTGATGCAGCAGGTACAAAAAAACTTGCCATAAGCTTACAAGGGCCACCCCAGAGCCACATTTCCCCATGGCACCTTGGGGATGCATCTTGGAACAATGCAGTTGTTACATCTTGTGCAATAAGAGAATGTGAATGTAGTTCACATTCTCCCCTTGACCAGTCCTGTTGTCAGTGCTTTCATATATAAGTGGCTCCTGAATGCACTTCCCGATTAACTTCTTAGAGACAGATTCCATAATAGAATCTTTTCAGAAAAAAAAAAAAAAAAAAACTTTGATATAAGATAGTTGGTATTAGAAGTTATCCTAAGAAGCGGGGATAAAGTAAGATTTGGGAAAATGGATCCATCACTGGTAATAAAGATCTGACCTATGGTCTTTGTCTGGCTTGCTTTAGTGTGCAGTTGGTAAAATTTTCATTGGTGTTAACTAACTGGATGGACTGTACTTACTCTTATTTGAGAAGTCTGAGGGAAGAAACAATTCTAAGGACTAAGGAACCAGATGGTTGCTGCTGGATAAAATCAAAGCATTGGACAAAGTCAAGGAAAAGAATGGGTAATCACCAATTTAAGGCAGAGTGTGAAAGTGAGGGCCTTTTGGCTGTATATGAAGAAAAATCTGACCTTTTTCAGTCAAACAGCAGAAAACAACTGAGGATAAGGCTCAGGGCTTGATTTTAAAGCTAACTGATCTCTAGAAAAGAATTAATTCCCAGCCCCACCAAGGCTGTTATACCACAGTCATCGCCTTAATTTGGATGGAGTAGGAAACTAAGCTTTGGTTGGGATATCTAGGTCAGTGCACTTGAAACGAAACACTGGGCCTGCAGAAGTGGCACCTTCTTCATAAGGAAAATTACCACCATATTGTTTGAAAGCAGTGTAGAAGCCTCTGCCTTAAACCATCATGTGCTCGCACCAGGATCCCACCCCTAACTCTCCTCCTGGTTACTAGAATGATAATTAGAGTCAAGTCACAGCTTAACCTGGCTGAGGAAATACTATTGGCTGGAAGGAGTTGTAGGAGCTCACCAGTGTGTATCAGCAGGAATGGGAGACTGTGTACGATAATGGAATGGGGGATTGCCAGTCAAGTGGAATTCAGTATATAGTTGGGTAAGAAAGAGTTTATTGAAAATAAGATGACTTTTTTCTGCTGATGGACATCTAGGTTGCTTCCATGTCCTGGCCATTGTAAATAGTGCTGCAGTGAACATTGGGGTGTATGTGTCTTTTTGAATTATG
Source organism: Bos grunniens (assembly GCF_055505025.1). Classification (NCBI taxonomy): domain Eukaryota; kingdom Metazoa; phylum Chordata; class Mammalia; order Artiodactyla; family Bovidae; genus Bos; species Bos grunniens. The sequence continues at coordinate 24,925,646 of NC_141191.1, read as the reverse complement.
GTTTTATCTGGGTATATGACCAGGAGTGGAATTGTTTTACACTGCTGTGTCAGTGTCTGCTGTATAGCAAAGTGAATCAGTTACACATATACATATATCCTGTCTCCTTAAGATTCTCTTCCCATAGAGGCCATTATGGAGTATTGAATAGAGTTCCCTGTGCTCTGCAGTAGGTTCTCGCTAGCTGTCTACTTTATACATAATAGTGCATATATGTCGACCCCAGTTTCCCAGTTCATCCCACCCCCTCTGGCTTTCCTCCTTGGTATCCATATGTTTTCTGTCATACTCCATTTTTTTTTTTTTTAAGAAAGAGGGTTTTTTTTTCTTTTAATAAACTAGAACATAACATTTAATACTTTGGGAAGGGCCTTTAGACAAAGTGATAGATAACATGTTGGCAAACCTAGACAGTATATCAAAAAGCAGAGACATCATTTTGCTGACAAGAGTTCCTATAGTCAAAGCTATGGTTTTTCCAGTAGTCAATTATGGATGTGATAGTTGGGCCATAAAGAAGGCTATGCACCAAATAATTGATGCTTTTGAAATGTGGTGCTGGAGAAGACTCTTGAGAGTCCCTTGGACAACAAGGAGATCAAACCAGTCAATCCTAAAGGAAATCAATCCTAAAGGAATATTCACTGGAAGGACTGGTACTTTGGCCATCTAATGTGAAGAGCCAGCTCCTTGGAAAAGACCCTAATGTTGGGAAAGATTGAGGGCAAGAGGAGAACCGAGTGACAGAGGATAAGATGGTTGGATGGCATTGCTGACTCAATGGACACGGATTTGAGCAAACTCCAGGTGATAGTGAAGGACATGGAAACCTGGCAAGCTGCATTTTATGCGGTCACAAAGAGTTGGGCATGACTTAGTGAATGAACAACAACGACAGGTATGGAGGCTCTTGGTGCTAGTGGTAAAGAACCCTCCTGCCAATGCAGGAGATGTAAGAGATGTGGTTTTGTTTCCTGGGTTGGGAAGACCCCTGGGTGAGGGCAGTATTCTTGCCTGGAGAATCCCGTGGACAGAGAAGCCTGTCAGGCTATAGTCCATGGGGTCAGAAAGAGTCGGACGTGACTGAAGCAACTTAGCACACGCAGGAGGCTCTTTGAAGCATGGGAAAAAAACAGTGGCGTGTACGTAATGAAGTAGAAATGTGAAGCTTACCATGGTAGATGGTAGACTATGACATTGATATCTCTGAGAAATAGGCAGACTAGTAAATCAGTCAGTTAAGTTCCATATAAAAGAAGGCCCTGAAAAACCTACTAAAGTATGTCCTTTGGGCCTTAAAACCAAAGTTTTAAGATACACGCTGGTGAGAGTGGTACCAAGATAGTTAAAGCAGCTCAGTGGTGACTTTCTTTTTTAAACTAGAGTTGATGAGAGGAGATGTTATTACAGAACTGTGGATGATGCAGTCTCAAAATCATAAAGTCTCAGCAGTGATACTTCACTGTTACACTGAGATAGACACAAATGTCAAATGACTGTCAAAGTCACAGCCCAGGAAGCTTAACCTGCAGATACGTTTCAGATCATGGTGTTCCTAGGAGGAAGAGAGATGGGTGGAGATGTGAAAGTTGCTGAAACTACACAATCAAAGCTAAATGTAGGATGCAAAATAAATCGTCAGGAATCTTAAAGCCCCTGCTCCACTAGGAAGTCAGCAGCCATTGCTTAGTTTCTGACCTAAACCAGTTTCAGACCCAGAACCATCGCTGAGGAGAGACCTGGTGACCCCACAGCAAATGCATGCTGCAGTGATTCTCCCAGTACATCCACAGAGGAATTACAGCACCAACTGGGGTAACTTTATGCTGGGAAAGGGGAATTGCCAAACATTATAAAGACTTCTGGACACAGGGTCTGAGATGTTATCTGCAGAAATCACAGCATTAACATAGCCTCCTTGTTTATGAGGGAAATTATGGGGACCAGACAGTAAATAAAAACCTGATAAAGTCTGGTTCACAGGGTGTCCATTCAGTCCATACACCCATGAATTGGGCATTTCTTTGGTCCAGATGAATGATTAGAACAGATACATACTTGGTGGAGCATCACAAGTTTCACATGGATCACATGATTTTCTTTGTCCTGTGGAATAAGAGCTATTATAGTTGCATGAGTTGACTCATTGGAAAAGACTCTGATGCTGGGAGGGATTGGGGGCAGGAGGAGAAGGGGACGACAGAGGATGAGATGGCTGTGGGCATCACTGACTTGATGGACGTGAGTTTGAGTGAACTCCAGGAGTTGGTGATGGACAGGGAGGCCTGGTGTGCTGTGATTCATGGGGTCACAAACAGTCGGACACGAGTGAGTGACTAAACTGAACTGAGTAAGTCTGACCTAGTAAACTGGTAAATCAGTCTTGCATCCTGAGCAGAAAGGCAATGCTATTCTTGTTAAGGATCTAAATGATACAGGGATGACAGTGTTCATTATATGTCCATTTAATTCACCAGTCTGACCCCTGGATACTGCGTGATGACTGTAGATGGGTGCAAACTCAACCAGGTTAGGAGCCCCATTTGTAGCTGTGGTGACAGACGTGATATCTGCTTGATAACAAGGCCTTGAATATATGGTCCGCAGTCAAGACTCTGACAGAGCTTATTCCGTTCCATCAGAAGGGAGGATTTAGAGTTTTGGTTCTACGATGACAGTATGCAGTTACGGCATCACTCAGAACTATGCTGATTTTCCTACTCTCTTTCATAATAACAGCCTGGAAGGATCTGGTGCAGTGAGATATTCTGTAAAACCATGTATCAGTGCAGTTTATCAGTGGTGTGCTGTTAATCCTGGGTCAGCGAGAAGTGGAAAGTGTGTTGGAGGCCTTGTGATGGTATATGCATTCCACAGGTTGGAAAATAAGCCCTATGAAAATTTAGGTGCCTGCCACTTCAGGCACAAAGAGCTTGCTGGGTTGCAAAGAGCTTGACTTTACCCTCTCTTCAGTCTGTTTTCCTTACTTCCTTATAGTTATTCTTGAGGCACTCTTCAGTGAAGTTGCTGTAGGAAATCCCTGTTTCCTCAAGAGAGAGTTTAGACACCTAAATGTTTGCAAATGGTGCTTGTACTCATATATTTCAATTTCATAGTTATAAATTTGATATCTCTTGGATACCAGAATTTTCCCTTTGTTGTTCATGGCAAAATGGAACCCAACCAGCATGGAACACTGTGTTTGGTCAGTTTGTGTCTATAACTTTCCCAGTATGTAAAGTGACCCAAATAGTAATTTCTGAAATCAGATATTTGGCTAGCGTTTTGAAGCCAGTTAAGATTAGCACAATCTGTACTTCATTAGAAATTGCAAGGTAGATTTTGCCCAACAGAACAATAGTTTCACACAACTAATGGACTCTTGATTTTACTCTGATCAGGAAAAAACAGATGTGGGGTCTCATTGGAAATAAATGGTTCATGTGCACTGGAAAAAAAGTACTACCGTATATTCCAGATAATTTTAAATTTGGCTATGATTGATTTCCTTACTCCTTAGAAGGAAAGTTATGACCAACCTAGACAGCATATTAAAAAAGCAGAGACATTACTTTGCCAACAAAGGTCCATCTAGTCAAGGCTATGGTTTTTCCAGTAGTCATGTACGGATGTGAGAGTTGGACTATAAAGAAAGCTGATCACCAAAGAATTGATGCTTTTGAAGTGTGGTGTTGGAGAAGACTCTTGAGAGTCCCTTGGACTGCAAGGAGATCAGTCCTGAGTGTTCATTGGAAGGACTGATGTTGAAGCTGAAACTCCAGTACTTTGGCCACTCGATGTGAAGAGCTGACTCATTTGAAAAGACCCTGATGCTGGGAAAGATTGAGGGCAGGAGGAGAAGGGGATAACAGAGAATGAAATGGTTGGATGGCATCACCGACTCAATGGACATTAGTTTGGGTAGACTCCAGGAATTGGTGATGGACAGGGAGGCCTGGCATGCTGCGATTCATGGGGGTCACAAAAAGTCGGACATGACTGAGCGACTGAACTGAACTGATGATTGATTGTGTTTAACATTCAATTGTGTCGAACTCTTTATGACACCATATATTACAGCCTACCAGGCTCCTCTCTCCATGGGATTTTCCAGGCAAGAATGCTGGAGTGGGTTGCCATTTCCTTCTCTAGAGGATTCCCGACCCAGGATTTGAATCCCCATCTCCTGCGTCTCTTGCATTAGTAGGCAGATTCTTTACCACTGTGCCACCTGCAAAGCCTGTGGTCTGATTAGTCATTAGAAATAAGAATCCTAGCATGCGTATGATCATGTTGGACCTTTAGTTCGAGCAGGGATACACTAGCATACAAATTGCTGCAAAGATGGTAAGATGCTGCTTAAGCTACATTGTCATTAATAATAAAGTGCAAAGAGGCTTATCTCACTAAGAGTCTGGACAAGTACCACATAACTTATAAAGAGTTGAAAAGAGGGTCAAAGTAGAAAGAAATTATTTACCTCCCACAGATTTAATTCTGAAGAAGGGTGATATTTAAAAATCATCCAAGGAGGGTTGTGGAATAAGAGTTTGCCTTCCTTTTGTAGGACAAGAGTAAAATAAAAATTAAATACCACATTTCCCCTAAAATCTCAACTGTGATTAACACAAAGAGTAGACAAAAGCCTTGCATTAAAGAAAAAAAAAGAAATTCTCTAAGAACCTAACTACTTTACAACTGGTACACTCTGAAAGGTGTCACTAAGATCTATTAAGAAATCTATAGTTAAAGGAGTTTGCTTAATCAATTTGAAATAAGTTCCCAACTAAGATTGAATTTATAATCTTAGTAATACATTATTATACAATTTGAGATTGTCATGAGAAAAGAAACGTAAGATGCCTTTGATTTAGGAAGGCTGTCCCAGTTTAATCTGTTTCCCACCCCCCCCCCCACCTTTGGCTTTCTAAAGTATACTTGCACAATAAAAATTGAGCAATTTTACATGTTTAATGGATATAACATGTTCATTTATACAAATTGGCATCTACATATGAAGCAAAACAATGGACTGAGAAACTGCCATGAGCCTTATCTGTACAATTGATGTTCTGTGTAGTTCCTGAGAGAGCTAAGCTTCTCCTCCTGAGAGGGAATGCCTAAGGTAAATTTTGTATTCTTCATCATTTTGCTTTACATTTTGGTTTTCCTCAAATAGATATATCCTTAAATAAAACATCATGTATTTTATTTGAGTTTGCTTTATAGAAAAGATGTTATACTCTATTCTTCTGCAGTTGTTTTTCATTCATCATCTGACATTATGCTCTAAGACTCAACAGTGTTTCCCTGTGGGGCAATAATTCATTTCAGTTCAGTCACTCAGTCAAGTCTGATAGTTTGCGATTCCGTGGACTTCAGCACGCCAGGCTTCCCTGTCCATCATGAACTCCTGGAGTTTACTCAAACTCATGTCCATTGAGTTGGTGGTGCCATCCAACCATCTCATCCTCTGTTGTCCCCTTCTCCTCCTGCCTATAATCTTTCCCAGCATGGGTCTTTTCCAGTGAGTCAGTTCTTCCCATCAGGTGGCCAAAGTATTGGAGTTTCAGCTTCAGCATTAGTCATTCCAATCAGTATTCAGGACTGATTTTCTTTAGGATGGACTGGTTGGATCTCCTTGCAGTCCAAGGGACTCTCAAGAGTCTTCTCCAACATCACAGTTCAAAAGCATCAATTCTTCATTGCTCAGCTCTTTTTATAGTCCAACTCTCACATCCATACATGACTACTGGAAAAATCATAGCTTTGACTAGATGGACCATTGTTGGCAAAGTAATGTCTCAGCTTTTTAATATGCTGTCTAGGTTGGTCATAACTTTTCTTCCAAGGAACAAGCATCCTTTAATTTCATGGCTGCAGTCACCATCTGCAGTGATTTTGGAGCCTAAGAAAAGAAAATATGTTGCTGTTTCTACCTTTCTCCCTTTATTTTCCATGAAGTGGTAGGGCGTGGTGCCACGATCTTAGCTTTTTTTTTTTTAATTGTTGTTAAGTTTTTTTTTTAATAATTTTTATTTTTATTTTATTTTTTTAAATTTAAATTTATGTATTTTAATTGGAGGCTAATTACTTTACAATATTGTATTGGTTTTGTCATACATCAACATGAATCTGCCATGGGTGTACATGTGTTCCCCATCCTGAACCCCCCTCCCACAAGCCAGATTTTTCACTCTCCTCTTTCACTTTCATCTAGAGGCTCATTAGTTCTTCTTTGCTTTCTGCCATAAGGGTATTGTCATCTGCATATCTGAAGTTATTGATACGTCTCCCGGAAATCTTGATTCCAACTTGTGCTTCATCCAGTCCAGCATTTCTCATGATGTACTCTGCATATAAGTTAAATAAGCAGGATGACAATATATAGCCTTGACGTACTCCTTTCCCAATTTGAAACCAGTCTCTTGTTCTATGTCCATTTCTAACTATTGCTTCTTGACCTGCATACAGATTTCTCAGGAGTCAGGTCAGGTGGTCTTGTATTCCCATCTCTCGAAGAATTTTCCACAATTGGTTTTGGTCCACAAAGTCAAAGGCTTTGGCATAGCCAATAAAGCAGAAGTAGATGTTTTTCTGGAACTTTCTCACTTTTTCAATGATCCAACAGATGTTGGCAATTTGATCTCTGATTCATCTGCCTTTTTAAAATCCAACTTGAACATCTGGAAGTTCACAGTTCACGTATTGCTGAAGCCTGGCTTGGAGAATTTTGAGCATTACTTTGCTAGTGTGTGACATGAGTGTAATTGTGCGGTAGTTTGAGCATTCTTTGGCATTGCCTTTCTTTGGGATTGGAATGAAAACTGACCTTTTCCAGTCCTGTGGCCACTACTGAGTTTTCCACAGTTGCTGGCATATTGAAAGTATAGCACTTTCACAGCATCATCTTTTAGGATTTGAAATAGCTCAGCTGGAATTCCATTACCTACTAACTTTGTTTGTAGTGATGTTTTTTAAGGCCCACTTGGCTTCGCATTACAAAATGTCTGGCTCTAGGTGAGTGATCACACCATCGTGATTATCTGGGTTGTGAAGATCTTTTTGTATTGTTCTTCTGTGTATTCTTGCCATCTCTTCTTATATCTTCTGCTTCTGTTAGGTCCATACCATTTCTGTCCTTTATTGTGCCCATCTTTGCATGAAATGTTCCCTTGGTATCTCTAATTTTCTTGAAGAGATCTCTAGTTTTTCCCATTCTATTGTTTTCCTCTATTTCTTTACGTTGATCACTGAGGAAGACTTTATCTCTCCTTGCTATTCTTTGGAACTCTGCATTCAAATGGGTATATCTTTCCTTTTCTCCTTTGCCTTTCAGGTCTCTTCACAGCTATTTGTAAGGCCTCCTCAGAAAACCATTTTGCCTTTTTGCATTTCAAATCCCTTATGATTATACAGTGGAAGTGACAAATAGATTCAAGGGATTAGATCTGATAGACAGAGTGGCTATAATTAAATCATTTTAATTACTCCCTAATATTTAATCATATGGACTCTTAAAAATAGTCTGTTTTTGAGAGCAGTTTTTGATCCACAGCAAAGCTGAGAGCAAGGCAGAGAGATTTCCCATAGATTGCTGCCTCCACACCTGCATGGTTTCCCTCCTAACCAGTATCCCCCACAGAGTGGAGTATTTGTTGATGCATCGTTATCACCCAAGTCTGAAGCTTATATTACCATTCACTTCTGGTGTATTTTCTAAGGACTCAGACAAACCTATGATGCCATGTATCCACCATTACAGTAGTTTTACTGCCCTAAAAATTTTGTCTGTGCTCTGTCATTCCATCCTATGTCCCTCCACCCCCAAGTCCTGACAGCCACTGATCTTTTAGTGTCCCAACAATTTTGTGTTTTCCAGAATGTCATATAGTTGGTTCATATAGCAGGTACCTTTTCAGATTGACTTCTTTCACAGCAATATATAAGTGTGAAATGAGTGCAGTTGTGTGGTAGTTTGAACATTCTTCAGCATTGCCCTTCTTTGGGATTGGAATGAAAACTGAGTAGAGCTGCTGTAAAATATGTTTGTGTGACATAAGTGTTCAGTTCCCTTGGATAAATATCAAGGAGTGCAGTTGCTGGATCCTGAGGTAAGAGTATGTTTAGTTGTGTAAGAAGCAGTCTTCCAGAGGGGCTAGACTGTGTGTACTGCATTCCCGCCAGCAATGAATGAGAGTTCCTCTTGCTCCACATTCCTTCCAGCTTAAGGCATTGTCAGTGTTACGGATTTTCTCTATTATAATAGCTGGGTAGTAGTGTGGTTAAATTGATACAACAGTGCCATGTATTTTATATTGAAAAATATACAAAATGTTTATTCTCTAATTTTCAAAAAGAAAGAACGTGTGTGTGGAAGTAGATTTGTAGGAATGACTTCAGAGAGATGGTGGAATAGGAAGCCCTGGACCTCATTCCACTACAAAGACACTAATTCAACAGTACTATACAGTGTAGAAAACCTTCCCCAGAATGCCAAGAATTAATTTGACAGGCAAATCCAAAGCTAAGAGCAACTGCACTGAAATAAGATTAAAAAACAAACAAACAAAACAAAAACCTCTCAACATAAAACTATACTAGTTGGGTACAAACATAAAAAGATATATGTATAATTGTGACATTGATAACTTAAGTGAGGAGGTAAAAGTAAAGGTGTAGAGTTTTTATTTGTGGTTGAAGTTACCAGTTTAAAATCCCTCTGGGAAGGTTTATCCAATAAGGAGTTTAAAGTCACTAGAAGTGATGTTAAGTCTGAAAGGAGTTCATTTCCAAGGGCCAGTGTAGTTTAGTAAGAGAGGAGGAGGAATGGCTGAAAAAAAAAAAGTGCAGAATTTAAGGAGAAAAATCCACTTGAGATTGCCTCAAGGAACGTTTAAATATCATTCACTTCTGAGAAAAGACTGAGGTTGGAGTAAAGTTTGCTAATCAGAGAGATGTTTCTGGATACAAGAAGTACTGGGCACAGAATTAGAGGCAGCATGTGGCATTGAGAGTCCAGGGGGCTGTAGATGCCCAAAGAAGGCGGGATTTCCAGTGGGGCCAGAGGGAAAGAGTTTTGGGAAACAGGATAAGCCATCTCTGAGAGGGTGATAAAGTAGACTTATGTATACATACATATGTACATATACACATACATCAAGTCCTGCCCATTCCACTTCCAAAATATTTTTAATATCCATTTAATTCTGTAGTTGCTAGCAGCCTAATTCAAGCTACCGTATTCTCTTACCATATCTCTTACTCAATTAAGCTTTTGCTCTGTACAAATCTTTTATGACTGACATTTTAGCCATTGTGACATTTTAAAAATTAAAATTTGACCATTTTGTTCTCCTGATTAAAACCACACAATAGCTTCCCATTTCCAGTGCTCTTAGGATAAAATCCAAACTCTTAGGATGGCTTAGAAAGCAGTTCTTGAGATTATTCTACAAAATCACTGTCTAAACCTCCTCTTCTCTTCTCAATCTCTGTTCCAGCTTTTCTGGCCTCGTACTTTCTCAGAATTGCAGTGTGTTGCGCTCAGTATATTCAGTGTGTTGCACTCAGTATATTCAGATATGTTCTTTCCTGTTCTTGGAAGATATTTCCTTGTTTTTTTCAGTGATGTTGCTAGATTTAGGAAAAATATATAGGATGTCCAGTTGAATTTGCATTTCAAATAAACAGCAAATAACATTTTAGTCCAAGTATGTCCCTTGCAGTATTTGGGTGGCTTGTTTTACCTGGCCACCCCATTCCTTAGTTTCCCTGATTCCTTACCTTTCAGATTTCATCTTAAATGTTGCTGCCTCTCTGATTTTCTCAGACTAATTTAGATTTCACTTCTTATACCTTCTCATGACATGCAGTATTAATTCTGTGTCTTCCTCATTAGATCATAGGCTCTGTGATTTTAAAGTAATGTATGGCATGTATCTAGCACAACATTGACACATAAGAGGAACTCAGTAAATACTTCTGAATGAACATTTGGCAAATAGTAATGAAACCCAGGTCAGTGTGGAGTATCATACATGCAACATAAAATACAGTAAACCTCCACTTAAATTCCAGGACTAATATATACCAACTGAGTTATCTTGAATAAATTTGTTTGTTCAATAGAAATTTGGGGTGATGGTACTCAAAATTACAAGACTGTTGTCAGAATTACATGTGAAGGTACATAATACATGTTCAAAAAGCACACTGCATTTTTCCTTCCTTCCTTCTTGAGTTTGGTAAAGAACTATGAGGCAGCCTCATCTTCTGTGAATCATTCAAAAGTTCCCTCTGATGCAGATTTCTCCTTGTTGCATCTGTTCAATCAGTCTGCAAGGTACATACTCTCCCTCTCTCTCTAATTCTGTTAATTTACAGCTTGGGGCTCTCCTAACTCACAGATGTCTTCTAGGCCATGGGTTTGCTGTGATAAGCATCTGTGTGGAAAAGAAGATTTGAGGTTCTTTGGGGTCTTCGTGCACAAAATTGCTTTTTAAAAAAAATTGTTTTGCTTTATTTTAGTCACTCTCCCTCCCCAGTTTTAGCTGAGCTGCAGCTTTCTAAGAACTTTGCTCTAGGACATGGAATGAAATTGAACCTACTGTTAAATCTGTAAATTCTCTCCTCTGCCAAGTTTAGATTGTAATGGGCATTGTAGTACAGTTTTATTGACTGAAAAAAAACATGCACAACCTGAAAGTTGAGAGTTAAACATTTTATTCGCTGGACATTCTTAGAACTTCTAGCCTGGGAGAGAGCATGTCAGATAACACTGAGGGGCTGCTTCCAAGAGAAAGGAGGGGAGCCAGGATATGTGGGAGTTTCTGCAACAAAACCAGGTGCTTGGAGCCTTAAAGAAGTACTCTTGTTTAAAGAAAACCAGACATCATCACAAATTAAGGAATTTAGCGCCTTTCTGTTTATATGTAAGGGAAAGTGCAAGAGTCTGGGCTCACGGAAATCATTCCTTCCACGTGTACCTCAGCTCTCTGGGGCTAATACCACGTGTTTTCCCATCATGAGGTTCCAAGGTACTCTGTCAGCGTGGCTGCAGCAGCTGACTGCTGGAGGGGCTTGGTAGTGGGAAGCTCCTTTGTCTCCGTCCTGAGTTTCTACAGGGCTCCTGCCGTGGCTGTAATGTGCTGGCTTGACGGCCGCAACACCCTTTGTTTACAGATATGGCAGGCAATATTTTAGTTTTCAGCCTCTTACTTGTTGATTTTTTTTTTGTTTGTTTGTTTCCTCTCCTCCACCCAAGATCTTCTTTTAGTCCTGGTTGCAGTGTGCGGGACAGATGGAGAATGGAATCCATTGTGTCATTGTTCCTTGTACATACTCTGTATCTATGGAATGACAAGAGTCCTCGTTCATATGGGTAGTCACAGAGGAGGACAACACCACACTTGAATTATTTAACAAAAATTAATTCTTCCCAAATTTCCTGCCAATGCTCTCTCTTCAGCCTCCATTCTGTATTTCCCCTTCTTCCTTCCCTGCTCTTTAAATTTATTTCCTCTCTTGTGTCTTTCTTTTCTTTCTCCTTAGCTTCCCATCATTTTTTGTATTTCATCTTTTCTCCCTCTCTTCCTATATCTTTCCCCTTTTCCCTTTTCTTCTTTATGATAAGCAAATCCGTGTCTTTCTTTGAGGTCTGAAATTGTCTTTCTGTAAAATAGCAAATACAAAAATCAGTTTATTTCTGGATCTGTCAGATAACGTGAGAGCTTCTCAGCCTAAAAGTAGGCTGAGCCCAGTCCTGAAAGTCGCAGAGGAACCTGTAGTCCTTTCCCTTTCACTGGATCCTTGCTTCCTACTCTTGCCTGTGATTATGTAATCTATGAGCTGTTATCCTAAGATTTCTGTACTTGAAGCCATGCCAAGAAATGTAACTACCTAAAGACTAGGTTAATTCAGTCTAAAATGTGAGATTGAAAAGCAGCACCAAAAAACCTAGAAATCTTAATAAGCAATTCCCAGTCTTTTTCTCCAAAATACTATTTAAAAAAAATCAGCATACTTGCAAATGTGTGATAGGATAAGTGAAAAATGAACTTATCTTAAAGGATGTACTGTGTGTGTGTCCCAGTGATTATTGTACTGCCTCTGGGTTCACACAACACCTGTAGTTCCTCACTGTGGCAAGTAGAGACTGGTGCTTTGTTAATTTCCTTCTCAAGCTTTGCATGGCTGGGGATAACATATGCATTTGCTCCGACTGCAAAAGCAGACCTGGTGAGATACACCAGTGAGGGCGGCAGTTTTCTGAGGCTGTGATATCATCACCAAATGCCCACTTGCACTGCATGGAGCAGCCTGCATGTGAAATAGGCAACCACGTCTATACAAAATAGAATGATACCAGTGATAACCAGACAGATTAACAAATCCCTTTTACAACAGAAACACAGGAAGGGAGGTCACCACTTTGATACCCTCAAAATATGCTGAAAATGAGAAAAACGGCAAGCAATTTTGTAGACCCTTATCGTGGAAATCAGATTTGGCCAAGGAACGGTTCATGTCCCAGATGGAGCTCACCTCATTTCTTCGTCCTTTATTGGAATCTTTTTTTTTTTTTTAAACCCTGTGATTTATTTATTTTTTTAAATGTGTTATGGTTGTACGAAAACATCTTTTTAAAATTGTTTGGAGGATTTTCAGGGTTGATGTTTGGTTTGAAATATGCAAAGACAGGTGTTATAAGTGCTATATTCAGACAAGAAGAATGGACACACTGCCCTCAACATCACAGACTAGGGATATTCTCATAACTTTACAAGGTTTGTCATCAGAATTGATTTTTTTTCCTCAGAAACTTAAAAAAAAAATTGGAGTTTCATTCCTGAAATTATTCCTACTATTTAAACTATTCTGGTTTTTTAATAAGTCAAGGTTCAGTGCAAGGAAAAGAAAACATGCTAAGAATTTTAAATAAGGGATAAGGAATATAATAAAGAGAATTGGGTGTTTACAAAATAGCAGAAGGGACTGAAGGAAGGATTCTAAGCAGCACCTGTGGCAGTGACTCCTAGAATAGTACAGGAGTGACTCATGAGGAGAGCCCCACTTCTGAGGGTGTTACCGGAACCATGCCAGAATCAGGAACCCATTCCCATGGTCTCTAAATATCCCCACAGCTAGAGAACCAATAGCCAGAGCTGCCAACCAGGGACTGGGTGGATGGGTAGAGAAGCCCCATAACTGATTCACCCCATAACTTTCTTTCCATGCACTGCTTCCTTTCCAATTTCCCAGTAGCCTCATTTTTAAGAAGTAAAATGAAACAGGCAAATATTTATTTATTTAGCCAAAATAGAAAATAGAACCACTTCAAAGAATAATAATCCATATAAAAATTGACAGAATACTTTTTTTTTTGGTACAGAGACTTCAAACGTACTATTTTATACTTACTAAACATCTCCACTTGCACGAGATACGTTTCAGGTGCTCAGTGACCACACAGGGCTAGAGACTGTATGTCAGGTGGTATAGGGACAGGAGAGGGTGCTTCTTCACTGCTGCTGAGAAATCTTTGTTTCCCTCATGTGTTTTCGATCTGAAACAGACAAAACGTGATGGGAAGATAGCTTCTGCCTTAGTGTTGCCTTCCAAATTTCATGCATGTGATTGGAGAATCTAATTTGCCTTCCTGAACCCTTGATTCAAAGGAATTGGGAACTTATGTTCTCTTTGTTTTGCTTTGAGTTCTTAACTCCTCAGTTAGAAGGAAGGCATAATTCAGATAAACTAATCTATAGTGTCCAGTGAAAGTGAAGTCACTCAGTCGTGTCCGACTCTTTGCGACCCCATGGGCTGTAGCCTACCAGGCTTCTCAGTCCATGGGATTTTCCAGGCAACAATACTGGAGTGGGTTGCCATTCCCTTCTTCAAGGCATCTTCCCGACCCAGGGATTGAACCCGGGTCTCCTGCATTGTAGGCAGATGCTTTACCCTCTGAGCCACCAGGGAAGCCCATAGTATCCAGTAGTTCTTTTAAAAAAAAGGGGAGGTTGCTCTGGGGATCTATCCATTGCACTTCTGTCATCCTACACACATTTTCATATATGCTGTCTTCTACTTTGGAGCACTTGTAGTTAACCAATACTGTTTTATAAAATTTATCATCTTTTGTAAGCATGATGGTGTATCTCTAAAATAGTTTTCTGTTACTTATTGTGTCTTAAAGCTGTCTCCAACAGAGATTTTCTGAAGATTTCATCACACTTCAGGATAAGGGCTTTCCTCAGTTGTTTCTAAGGATTCCTACACAAAAGTACATCAGTGTGAAAAGTAAATTTCTTGAAAATTCCATGGTTCTGACTAGGTAATTCAGCCTGACTCTAGAGGGTTGCTCTGTTGACTCAATGAGCATGAATCCTTACAGTGCACAGCAGCAGGGGAGAAATGAGGAAATAAGATGCAGGCTTCTGGTCAAGATTCATATCGTGAAAGGAGAGAGCTTTTAGAGATTATTTATAACAAAAGTAATGAAATGTTAATGAAGTTCAGGGCACATTTTCTGAGATAAATGTAGTACTGTAGTAAGAAATCTACCAGTTCTCTCTGCCTGAAATCCACTCAGTGAGATGTTGGACCCTGCGTCTCCACTCCACGCTCAGTGCCTGTATTTATCACCTTGGTTCATGACAAGAATGAGCTAGCAGCTCCAAGACCTGGCTCATTTATTCTGTTTAGACACCTAGAATTTAATAAAAAGCTAGACCTGTCTCCAAAGAATAAATAGTAGCATGATACCTTCTAGCACTATCGTGTCCATTGTAGGTGTGCTCAGTACACATATTGTGGTAAATGCTCAAATTCATGTACAGTTGGTTAGAGTGACCACATACTAGTTAAAAAATTCAACTAACGCCAAATGAATATACTAAGATAACATGAGAAGAGCACTTGCGAGGCTGGTGCTTTCAGAGAGGGATTCATTAGAACTTCTTCTCCTTCATAGAATTGACACCCCCAAGATTTCTTCATCATGGTGATTTGTGTTTCCTGCTGAGTGTGAACTTTGCTATGACTGTCGTTGGAATTAGCACTTCTAAGCAGGTGGACTTTAAAAATTTGTCTTCCAACTTGACTTTTCTTTGAAACCTCTCTTTTACATTCCAGATCCCTATTTTCAACTGATTGGTGATAGTCTCCAGAGCATTTTCTGGTAGGCAGGTATGTTAAGTCCAGAATTATTGTTTTCCTCATATTCAGTGAAACCATGTCTCTCAGTTCACTATTTTTTTTTTTTTTTTAGCATCACCAGAAATACTTATCCTTCTGCTTAGGTTTAAAACTGTGAATAATCTTGGTTTCTTTCTTTCTCTCTTTTCCTTTAGGTGAAACTATTAGCTTAATTCAGTAAATTATTTTTAAATATTGTATTCACATCCATTTTTCTTTCCTTTATGGAAATTGGTGTCTTAATTCACAATTTTTAGTAATTTTATTTTAAAAAGCATCCTGTAGGCTTTTTTTCCCTCTTTAATGTATGGTTCTACAAAACTTGACAAATGTATTAATTTATGTAAAAACCATCATAATGAGAATTCAGAACGGTCCCATCACCCACCCCCGCCAAATCCTGTATGTGATCCCTTTGTAGTCATACGCTTCTCCCATTTCTACCTGAACTGCTGATAGTCTGTCTAAAGTTGTGTTGTCTTTAGAATGTCCTGGAATCCTACAGTATGCAATGGTGTAGATTGGCTTCTTCCACTCATCATAATATCTAACATTCATCCAAGTTGTGGTTATTGTTGTTCAGTTACTCAGTAGTGACCCCATAGTGACTCTTTGTGACCCCATAGAGTGCAGCATGCCAGGCTTCCCAGTCCTTCACTATCTCCCAGAATTTGCTCAAACTCATGTCCATTGAGTCAGCAATGCCATCCAACCATCTCATCCTCTGTCACTCCGTTCTCCTCCTGTCCTCAATCTTTCCCAGCATCAGGGTCTTTTCCAAGGAGTCAGCTCTTTGCATTAGGTGGCCAAAGTATTGGTTTCAGCATCAGCCCTTCCAGTGAATTTTCAGGACTGATTTTCTTTAGGATTGACTGGTTTGATCTGCTTGCAGTCCAAGGGACTCTCAAGAGTCTTCTCCAGCACTACAATTCAAAAGTATCAATTCTTTGGCGCTCAGCCTTCTTTATGGTCCATCTTTCACATCCACACATGACTACTGTAAAAACTAGAGCTTTGACTCTACGGACCTCTGTTGGCAAAGTGATGTCTATGCTTTCGAATACACTGTCTAGGTTTGTCATAGCTTTCCTTCCAAGGAGCAAGTGTCTTTTAATTTCATAGCTGCAGTTACCGTCAACAGTGTTTTTAGACCAAAGAAGAGAAAATCTGTCATTGTTTCCATTTTTCCCCCATCCATTTGCCATGAAGTGATGGGATAGGATGCTATGATTTTAATTTTTTGAATGTTGGGTTTTAAGCCAGGCTTTTCACTCTTCTTTTTCACCTTTATCAAAAGGCTCTTCCGTTCCTGTTCACTTTCTGCCATTAGAGTGGTATCAACTGCATATCTGAGGTTGTTGATATTTCTTCTGGAAATCTTGATTCCAGCTTGTGATTGATCTGGCCTGTCATTTCTCATGATGTACTCTGAATATAAGTTAAATAAGCCGAGTGACAACATACAGCTTTGTCCTACTCCCTTCCCAGTTTTGAACCAGTCTGTTGTTCCATGTCTGGCACTAACTGTTGCTTCTTGACCTTCATACAGGTTTCTCATGAGACAGATAAGGTGGTCTGGTATTCCTGTCTCTTTGAGAATTTTCCACAGTTTGCTGTGATCCACATAGTCAAAGGCTTTAGCGTAGTCAGTGAAGTGGAAATAGATGTTTTTTTTCTGGAATTCCCTTGCATTTCCTATGATCCAAGGGACATTGGCAATTTGATCCCTGGTTCCTCTTCCTTTTCTAAATCTAGCTTGTACATCTGGAAGTTCTCGGTTAATGTACCGTTGAAGACATCAGTAATTTATTTTTCATGCTGAATAGTGTTTCATGGAATGGTTGTACCACCATTTGGTTTATTATTTTCCAAAACATGTCAAATTTTCTTACTCTGCTGTTCAGGGACCCTTATGGTATGTCTTCCATTTCAAGCCTGGTTCCCTTGTTTTTTCCTTGTACAATTTCATTGAGGGAGGTTGTGCTCAGTTACATCATTAAAGTAAAAACTTTTTGTTTTATAGTTTCTTTCAGTTTAAAATAACTTGTCCTTAAATCTCCTTTGTATTAAATTCTTACCCATTCTTCAAGACCATTTTCTAGGAAAATCTTCTTTTGAAACTTCTGAATAGAGTTTGCCTCTGTGAAAACTTTAGATAGTACTTTGATTTTATGAGACTAATCTTATGTTGATTTATAACCATGCTTATCTTAGAGATTGTATATAGAAGTAAGAGATGAATCATAAATGTTAGAGTGGTTCAGTTCAGTTTAGTCGCTCAGTCATGTCTGACTCTTTGCAACCCCATGAATCGCAGCACGCCAGGCCTCCCTGTCCATCACCAACTCCTGGAGTTCACTCAAACTCAAGTCTGTCGAGTCAGTGATGCCATCCAGCCATCTCATCCTCTGTTGTCCCCTTTTCTTCCCGCCCCCAATCCCTCCCAGCATCAGAGTCTTCTCCAATGAATCAACTCTTCGCATGAGGTGGCCAAAGTACTGGAGTTTCAGCTTTAGTATCATTCCTTCCAAAGAACACCCAGGGCTGATCTCCTTTAGAATGGACTGGTTGGATCTCCTTGCAGTCCAAGGGACTCTCAAGAGTCTACTCCAGCACTGCAGTTCAAAAGCATCAATTCTTCAGTGCTCTGAGATTAAATACTGGAAATCAAGATAATAGTGGATCATCAGAAATACACAAAAATATACAAAACCCCTTTAACTAGAATTTCTTAAAAATTTTTTTAACAAAGTGGAATTAATGTAGCTACAGAGTATGTGCTTTACTTCAGCAAGCACCAACATTTTTTTCTTTTTAAGAATTCTACTTGAATGCCGATTCAAATACTTTCTGACAAGGTAAGTTCTCTGCCTTTGCAATGAGATGGGTCCCACATTCGGTTTGAGGGCCAGGTATATTGTCACTAGAAAAATGTCTCGAACTCTTATAACTTGAGTTCACTAAAATTTTGATTTATATATCTAATTACATTTTTCTGTTTTTTTTTTTTTTCCCCCCCTTTGTTTGCTAGGGCTGCTAAAAGAAAATACCACAGATGGGTGACTTAAACAACAGAGATTTATTTTCTTACAGTTCTTGAGGCTAGAAGTTCAAGACCAGGGTGGTAGCAGGTTTGGTGTCTTCTAAACTCCTCCTCTTGATCTGCAGATCGTAGCTTCTTGCTGTGTGTTTACATGTATTCTTTTCTCTGTGTCCTCATATTCCTGGTGTGGCTCAGTGTGTCCATCCCTCTTCATATAAGGACCCAGTAACACTGGATTAGGACCCACCAGAAGGTGTCATATTATCTGGATTACATCTTTAAAGGCCCAATGCAGCCAAGTTCATAGGTGCTGGAAGTTAGGATTTCAGCACATGAATTGGAAAAAGGTGACACAGTTTAGCCCATAACTTGCTTAAAAGCCACTTCTTGAAAACTTTTCTTCCTGTATGACTTACTTATCAATAAATTGGTCAGGCTCACTCAATTAGACTGTCTTGGCAGAAAGATTTCTCATGACAAATTAATAAATTGACCTTCTGGAAAGTCTCTTGTGAGTTTTAGTTACATAAATCGGCATTGACTTGTCAATCAACTCAGGAACATCAATAAAATAAAAGTTTTGAATTATTATGGCAGATGCGGGACAGAATTGTGGTAGATCTGAAAGATGAATGCCTCATCTGGGCACCTGTTTTGGAAGGCAGCCCACCTCTCCAGCTATGGTCCTTTGTATCGTATGGCCCTACATCACCTTCCCTTCGTGACTTCTGCAGTCATAGTCACCCTTGATATTTAACCTTGAGCAAGCTACTTTATTTCACTGATGATAAGATAAACATTTCCCACATTTTACCACATTATTAATTTGGATGCAGGAAATAAATAGATGATATTTCATGGTTTACTGACGTTTTATTTATTGATGTAAATTAACATTTCAATTAGGATACCCCTCCTTACCTCTCTAGCTGCTTTTCCAGAATTAAGAAAATAAAAGTACATGCTCTGTAATGTTCTGAGGATTAAATAGGTGAACTATTGCTTGACATGGGTCTTGGCACATTATATACACTCAGGAAATATTGCTGTTATCATTATTTAATGTAAAATTTTTTTTTGCTTGTACAAAACCTCATATATAGGAAGTAAATAATAAATATTTTTGTGACGAGGAATTTGGATTTGGAGGGAGGAATTATTGCATATGACTGTTACTTCAATGATGGCAACGTATAACCACAGAGAAAAAGTTTGTTTATGAAAGTCCATTTCCTCAGATCCAGAGTTTGTCAGCCAGAGAGATGAGATAAGATAATGAAAGTATTATGCCATAAGCCCAGATTTGGTCTGGACCTGAAAAACACGTGAGTATAGTGGATTTGCAAAACATTATAAAATAATGTTTATCTTATTAAAAACTTTGCTATCATTCTCAGTACTGTTAGGATTCTCCTAAGACGGTGTTTAAAATTCTGTGACTTTACTGCAACATTCCTCTGTTTCAGCCACATCCTTCTTCTGGTGTCCTGGCCTTCTAGTGAGAAGGACAATCTAAGTGACTCTTAGGTTCTTGGCCAGTTCTACTCTGAAGTTTTACTTTTCTCTTGTGCCCTAGTCTGTATCATTGTCCCTTTGGTGTTATTATCAGCAAACTCCACATTAGAGTGGTGATAAGCAATAGGAAAATGTGTAGCCCTTTGTCAAACAACAACAACGACGACGACGACTAGGGACCCACAATCTCAAGAATAATACAAGAATGTTATCCTTCTCTCAGCAGTGTTAGTTTTATCCAGTTTTCCTAATTGTGGGATGAATGGTGTTCACTTTTCAAAATAAAATATTACTTTTTTCTAGTTAGGAATCTTATCTAGAGAACAAGGAAGCAAGAAGAAATTGTGGTCACACTCAAGTCCTTGGGATTAAGGACATGTGCTTAGAATCCTTTGGAGATTCTCCTGACTTGCATTCTTCATGACCCTGAAAGAAACTCCCCTATGTCCGTCTATACCCCATGGGGCACAAATGACTTCCTGATGTCTGTGTCTTGTATTTACTGAAAGGTGATTTTCAGGCTGGCCCAGAGTTTCCAGTTTATAGTTGTGTAGTACCCTGTTCTTGAACTTATGAAAACTGTACTCAAATCATTATTTGAGTTCTGCATTTGATGATGAGCTCCATGAGAGCAGGTTTATCTTCAGAGGGTAATAGAGATTATGTGGCATATAATGTACATTTCGGAGACATTTGTTAGAAAAAGGAATTAAATGACCGAGTAAAGAAATGAATGAAGGAATGTACACAAATGGTCATCCATCCCAGAAAAACCCTGACTTAAAAAAAGTATAAAAAGTTCAGAAACGCAGAAAATAGTTTGACTTAATTCTGTTTAAAAATGCTGATAATGTTCAAGGGCTTTGTTTTCTAATCTTTCCTTGCAAGGGATGTACAAAATCCAACCCAGGCAGTTTTTTTATTCATTTGGGTCTCCAGGTAAATGTTAACGGTGAGTCTTTCCAGTTAAGAGGCATGGCTTCCCTGTGTCTCTTCTGATGTTTCACAACCAGAATTGTCTGGCCACCTTGGTTCTGCTCATTTACTCGCTGTGTCTGCCTCCCCTGATGAACAGGTCGTGCCTCTAAATTGCATCCTCTCCCTTTCCTATCACTTAGCCAGGAGTCGCTCATAGATGAGAAGGAAGCTCTTCTATTCTGATACAATTTGCCAACTAGTGATTTATGTTTATTTAATCATAATCACAATATGGCCCCAGCAAATAGCTACTTGGAGGTTTTCTTTCCAATTTAATTTATAATTATCATCTTCAAAGTTTTATTCTGTGGGCCTTATGAAAGAAAGACTATTTTTCTCGAAATTTTATTAATATTAAGAAATAAGGCATTGAGCTGCCAAACAAGTCATTTATTTGGACATTGTAAAGGATAAATGATATTTACTTTCCCATCTGAAGTTAATTTTCTAATTGACAGATTTTTTTTCATATATTCTTATAGTTTTATTAGCATTTTATAGCATGTTTTATATTTGAGAGAACTGTTTTACACTCATTTTAATTAGTTATTTCTCATATATATATATATCAATTAGTTTCAGTAATGGAAAGAGTAAAGTCAAAAAGATTTTGAAAAGCAAGATGTCACATATGCATACAAATTAAACTTTAATGACTTCTATCTGGGAATTATTACCATGAATCACAAGTGGTTTTAGAGAAAAATGGTATGAATGACAGATGGGCCTTGCTACTTTTCTCATCTCATCCAGAATAGGGTGAAATGACTCAGTCTTTAAACATCTTTTAAATTGCTTAGGAAAATGGGCACACTGGAGGACTATAGTATATAGGTGGGAAGAAGAAATGACTTGAAGCAGGATAAAATTCACATACATGATCAGTAGCCAGTGTGATAATAATACAACCATTTAATGCTCAAGGATACAGGCTTATGGAGACTCTCATCTAGGTGTCATCTAGCTTCACCACTTACTGGTACGTGACAAGTAAGTTAGTTAATATCTTTTAGCCATGCTTTCCCCCACACATAGTGGATCTATCAGTACCAATTTAGGTTTAAATAAACTCTTCTACAAAAGTTCTGAACTTAGTACCTGACACTTGCTGATCCCTAAATGATGTTCACTACCATTATTTGTATGAGCCGTTTCAATATTTTTTCCTTGTACTATGATATTATATCCATCTCTATCCTGACCTTCAACTTTGATTTTGGACAAAATTTTATGAAACTACACTGTTTTTAAATGACAGGTCATACTGTGACTTGATCATCATGGCTAAAATCTAGACTCACTCAATCTGTGACTGATAAGAGTGATGTATATCTTATCTGGAAGGAAACCTTGGCCATTATCTTAGGCTTTCTTTGTGTCTCAGATGACTGTGAAACCAAACTGTCCCCATTGAGGAGTATAAATATATTTGGAAACATATCAAAATAGATATAGATAGGTCTGTGGAAAAGCTCCAAAACTTCCCTTCCTCCTAAAGTGAGCAGATGCTTCCTCTTATATCAGGAAGTGCTATATGGGGCTTGTGAGGGCCATCACCATTTAACGTGTGGTTGATGACATTCTGGTGCCACATTAAGCCAGGTTTCTTGTGGATGTCAGATAATCAGTTCTTAGTACCTCAAAGTTCTTCTAATTTCAGATTTCTTCTGTTTTGAAATTCAACCAATAATTAAAAACCTGCATCAAATTGAGAACAGTAATAACATTGTCGGTCTGAAATATATTCCGGGCTAGACAGCATCAGATCACTGTTGATTTCAGTTTTATTTTTGAACATTTATGCACATTTCCCAGTCCCTGTGAAAGAGCTGAGATAGCCAGTTCCTGTTATATTTTGCCTAGAGAAGTCAGATGTTTGCATCAGGTTCCTTGGTATATTGTAAAAGATTGTCATTTTTCTTTCATTCTATGTCAGCAGTCATCAGAGTAATACATAGAGATGAGCCAAACTAGATAAGCAGATATGTTCTTTAAAATGTAATGTTATGGCTGTGTGTTTAATCCATATGATTTTTTACTTTCAACTAGCCTTTGCATTTGAGGCAAAGCACAGAGATAATGCATTAAAGTTTTTATGTGAATTGTTATTGCAATATAAATCACAGACATTATTGAAAATAATGTGTAAAAATGGCATATAGTGAGAAGTCAGATATTAACATTAGTACATTGATAATCAATGTTTATTTAATGCACAAGCATTGTGCAGAGTTCAGTGGAATCTAAAGAAGCATAAATGACTGCTGAAGAGTGTGTGTTTAAAACTGATGGAAATGTGGACATTAAGCCTTCCAGTGTTCTCCATGATGACTGGGGGCCATTCACCTGGGTTAGTGTCCGTCCAGAGAAGGCAATGGCACCCCACTCCAGTACTTTTGCCTGGAAAATCCCATGGATGGAGGAGCCTGGTAGGCTGCAGTCCATGGGGTTGCTAAGAGTCGGATACGACTGAGCGACTTCACTTTCACTTTTCACTTTCATGCATTGGAGAAGGAAATGGCAACCCACTCCAGTGTTCTTGCCTGGAGAATCCCAGGGACAGGGGAGCCTGGTGGGCTGCCGTCTATGGGGTCGCACAGAGTCGGACACGACTGAAGTGACGTAGTAGTAGTAGTAGTAGTAGTAGTGTCCGTCACTTACAGGCCTACACTAGGTCCTGCATTAACATTTTGTAGTTCTGGCTGGTGTTGATGTCCAATTTGTCCATGAACTTTCAGTCTCCTACTTGTGGAATTTGCGTTTGGCATCTGCCTTTCTGATATTCTTGTATCTGGCTGTCACACGCCCAGCTCTACACCTGCCTCTGGAGTTGATTTTCCTCCCTTGCCTAGTCTCTTTTGGTGTCCAACCCCTTGCTGGCTGGACATACATGCATATACACAGCTTTGGATCTATTTGACATAAATGGGCACATATATTACATAGCAATGGATATATGTTCGTAGTTAAATAAAATAGTACTTGGTTAGCCACATTTATTCCCTGCTTCTTCTTTTACTCTAAAAAGGTACATTTTCAAATATGCTTCTGGAAAATGAGGTTATTGGAATTTATTTTACATTTCTCGTTTATTTAATTTTTGTCTTTGTCAGTGACATTAATAGTTTATTCTGTCCTACCTCCCTCCCCCAGGAGAATGAGAAATGCTTGAGTGTGCTGAAGAGAGGTCTGTAAAAAGTAAGCATGTGGTAGAATTGTTTAAATATGATGTCCTTAGGATATTTCAGTGAGAATTTGATAAAGAACCCTTATGATGTATTTGGGTAAGAAGTGAATTTCCTTTTAAGTCTTTTGTCTTAGTTTGAGCTGCAGTAACAGAATACTGTAGGCTGAGTGGCTTGAAAAGCATTGTTTTCTCACAGTTCCAAAGACTAGAATTGTGAGATGACAGTACCAGCTTGGCTGGGTTCTTGAAAGGGCTTCTTTCTGGTTTATGTTCAGCCATCTACCTATTCCTTGTATCCTTACATGGTAGAGAGCAGAGAGAGATCCCCTGTCTTCTCATCCCTCTTAAGGACACTAATCTCATCCTGAGGGTCCTTCATGACCTTATCTAACCCTAATTATCTCTTAAAAAACCAGGCTCCAAATACCATTGCAATGGAAGTACAGATGTTAACATGTGCATTTTCAAGAGGCATCATCAGCATTTAGTCCCTAACACCTGGGGTGGTGGTTGTTCAGTCGCTCACTCATGTCTGACTCTGTGACCCCATGGACTGCAGCACGCCAGGCTTCCCTGTCCTTTACTATCTCCCCGAGTTTGCTCAGACTCATGTCCGCTGAGACAATGATGCCATCCACCCATCTCATCCTCTGTCACCCGCTTCTCCTTCTGTCGTCAATCTTTCCCAGTATCAGTGTCTTTTCCAGTGAGTCAGTTCTTTGCATCAGATGGCCTAAGTATGGGCGCTTCAGTATCAGTCCTTGCAGTGAATATTCAGGACTGATTTCCTTTAGGTTTGACTGGTTGGATCTCCTTGCAGTCCAAGGGATTCTCAAGAGTCTTCTCTAGTACCACAGTTCAAAAGCATCAGTTATTTTGTGGTCAGCCATTTTTGTGGTCCCAACTCTCAAATCCATAGAATGACTACTGGAAAAACCTTAGCTTTAACTAGATGGACCTTTGTGTTTTTCCAGTAGTCATGTACGGATTTGAGAGTTGGGGCCATAAAAAAGGCTGAGCACCAAATGATTGATGCTTTTGAACTGTGGTGTTGAAGAAGACTGTTGAGAATCCCTTGGACTGCAAGGAGATCCAACCAGTCGATACTAAAGGAAATCAGTCCTGAATATTCAATGCAAGGACTGATGCTGAAACTGAAGCTACAATACTTTGGCCACCTGGTGCGAAGAACTGACTCACTGGAAAAGACCCTGATGCTGGGAAAGATTCAGGACAGGAGGAGAAGCGGGTGACAGAGGATGAGATGGTTAGATGGCATCATCAACTCCATGGACATGAGTTTGAGCAAGCTCCAGGAGTTGGTGATGGACAGGGAAGCCTGGTGTGCTGCAGTCCATGGGGTCACTAAGAGTCGAACACGACTGGGTGACTGGACTGAACTGAACCTTTGTCAGCAAAGTGATATCTCTGCTTTTTAATTACAGCATCTAGGTTTGTCATAGCTTTTCTTCCAAGGAACAAGTGTATTTTAGTTTTATTTAGCATCTGAGAAAAAGTAACCAAATCTATGAGAAACAGAGATCTGATCAAGAGAAAAGCTACAGGGAGCAATGTAACTTGTCCCATTTTGAAGAATGGAAGTTTTCCTAGTCAGGCTTTTGTATGTAAGATCTCTTTGGCATAACTCTTCCAGAGACAATCTCAGGAACTTGAAAATATAGGGATTTATAATTCAGCAATTCCTTGGATGAAACTGCTAGGAACTTGGAAACAGAAGTCTGTACCCCTTGTTCATAAAAATGATCGGACTCATAGTACTAAGTCACTTCAGCTGTGTCTGACTCTTTGTGATACCTTGGCCCACCAGGCTCCTCTGTCCATGAAATTTTCCAGGCAAGAATACTGGAGTCGGTTGCCATTTCTTCAAGTTGACAGATAAGTTATAGAATGCTCATTTGAACTCAAATTTCAGGTAAACAATGAACACATTTTTTCATATAATTGAGTCCCATGCAGTATTTTTATTTGCTAAATTTGGAACTCCTACAAGTAAGTAATACATTTTTAGACCATTATAATCCAGAGGCAAACCATTATGAACTGGCTGAATTTCCCTGAAAGAAAGATTTGCAAATTAAAAACTACTGACCCTGTAAAGTGAACATTTTCATGGGACTCCTTTGATACAGTTGGCCAAAATAGTCAACTGAGAAATATGGAACAAGGACACTGTGGATGTGGTAGTTATAAAGAAATTCACAAATAGTAATAACCAGTTTATAACCGACTAGAAATATTATTTGTGGATGTGGTTACATAATTGTTAATAATAAATGCATTTCTTCCCAATGAATAAAGTTTGTCTAAGTAAGACATAGATTAAGATGATATGAGCACTTACATTTTGGTCTGAGCTCAAAATAGGATGTTCTGCAAAATATTTATAGAGAAGAAAACCTTCTGTCATGGGTCACTGGGTTTGTGACCTACAGAACTATGCTGAGACTGTTGAATTAGTAATACATATATATTGATGGTGAATATTAGAAAATTATTACTAGATTTCTATAAGCTAGTGATTTTATTAGCTTACTCATCATCATCAATCAGGTTGAAAATATGGAAGAAGTTAAAAATACAGAGACCAATAAAGAATTTTATGACTTATTAACTCAAGTGTATGCTTGAAAGCCTTCATCATGGCTATTGGTTTTGCACATGAATATTTTGGTACTCATTGAATAAGCGAGAAAAGTTTATTATATTCTTCCTTATCAACTTGGAGAATATTTAGCACCTGGGCTAGTTAATGTCTAATTATATTTTTAAAACAAAGTTTTAGGTGCAGTTGTATTACATTTCTGAGATAAAAAGAATTAGCTTATTAAAAAAGTAAGAGAAGGATTAAATTAGGGTCAGAGCAGTTGTAAGTGCAGAAGAAGCATATGTTAAACTATGGTAACTTCTGTTGAATAATTTTAGACTATATTTTTGAACTGTAATAATTTAAAGAGAAGAACCCTAACTGTATTTCACTATATGTTAAATGAATATAATGTAAACTGTTTTAAGAGCACTATGTTTATGGGATTAGTTTGTGGTGCTGTGTGTTCACACTCAGGCTTTTGATTGTTAAAATTATTCCAGTGCCAAAGGTCACTTTTTTCCCTTAACTGTTGAACATGGCCATGTGCTACCCAATATTACTTTAAGAAAATAGGACATGGCTCAGATGGTAAAGAATCTGCCTTCAATGCAGGAGACCTGGGTGCGATCTCTGGGTTGGGAAGATGCCCTGGAGAAGGGAATGACAATGCACTCCAGTATTCTGGCCTGGAGAATTCCATGGACAGAGGAGCCTGGTGGGCTGCAGTCCATGGGGTTGCATAGAGTCAGACATGACTGAAAGACTAACACTGGTCTTTCACACGTTACTGCACTTGAACAGTGTGGGTATTGGCTTCTGGTTTTCCTTTTGGTGTCAGTAGCTTCTGTGGTTCCCTTAAGAAGTTGGAGAAGAATTAAGGTTCAGTGAGACTGAGTGCTGATAAATGACACCTGGACAGAACTGAGTTATGAGGTAGTATCATACTGGGGCTCTGGGTTTACCCCTCCTTTGCCCTGTTTGTTACATTTCAACTTTAATTCCTACTCCTATTTACATGACTTTCAGACCCTGTCATCTAAGTCACTGTTTTACCCTCTCTTTTCCCACTCTGACTTGTTTATTGGATTCACATTTTATGGTCATCCTATTATGGCCATTGGTCTTTACCCTTGCATTTAACCTTAGTAAAAGTTACTGCATCACTTTGATATTTTTCCATAGCAGCTGTTAGAAGCCATTGCAAGAAGATCTATGCATTTCCTCCTCAGCCTGCCACATCTATTCTCTGTGAATTTAGTTCCAAACTAGCTGTTCACCTTGGAGGGTGCTTTATGAGGATTAGATACTGGATATATAGATTGTGCCATGCAATTTGGAAGATGGTCTTTAAAGATAATTATAAACCAAAATAATAACTGTAAGCCAAGTTTTAGCTTCAGTGTTTTGTCCTTTGTTGGCACCATCTCAGCCTCAGTCTCTCAAGGTCAGAACTGACTCCAGCCACCCAGAAGCCTAGGACATAGTAGTTTCCAGGAGCCTCTGTGACCAGAAACTTTTATACTTCTTTCCAGATTTGCATTTTTGGTAATATCTGTTAAAGATTTAATCAGATTAATTAATTGATCTTAATGTGAGGTCAGTGAGTGTAGTTTACTTGATGTTTTATTCTCATTGAAAGATACATCTTTCCCCCCAAATATCACAGGATAGATTCAATTGGTAGGAAATACAGGGTGAGTTTCAGCTCCTTTCATGAGATATTTTTAGGCAGGCAGCTCTTCCTCTGCTTGTCACATCATACCTTGGAATCTAACATGTCCACAACAGTTGTGTAAGCCAGGCTGGTGAAACTCAGATGTGGACTAGTTAGGAAGAGGTAAAAAACCATCCAGAAGTGAGTAACAGAGTCCCCCAGCCCTATCACTCTCCTCTACACCGTCAGCCAGAGAACTGCTACTGTGAAGAGTATATAGAAGACTCCAAAGACCAATTACCCTAATTATTTTTACCACCAAATATGCAAGTTGACCGCTGTTCATACATACATATTTGGTTTTCTTCTTTGGTTATGATGTTTTTCTAAGCTCAAGTCCTCTTCTCCCTGCTGTACTTTCAGCTTATTCCCCTGCATGCTCTGCTTCTCCTTTGAATATTCTAAAGGCAGTTCAGCTTAAAAGCAACCCTTTTCTAATGTCATACTCCCTTCCATTCTGCTCTTTTTCACTCTTCTACTTTGGAGGCAAACTTCTTGAATAAATTGCATTTACCGGCCAGTTCCATTCTTCAGTCTACAAAATCTGACATTTCTCCTGCAGTCCATTTGTGCTGTCCAGTATGTAGCCACTTGTCACTATTTATACTAATTAAATTTCAAAAAATTGACTATATAGTTCCTCAGCTTCACTGCCCACATTTAAGTGCTCAGTAGACCCATGTGGCTATTGGATGGTGCAGATACAAAAACATTTAATCTCAAAACATTGTATTGGGCAGTATTGCTTCATAGAAAGTATTCTGGTTATAGTCATCATAATTACTTCATGCTGGTAACCAATTTTCCATTTATCCAACTTGATCTGTTAACAGAGTTCAACATATTGACCATTCATGGCTTTTAAAAACACATCCTTTCCTTAGCTTTCTTGCCTCCAGTCTTGGGTAAAAATTTAAAAAATCTCTTAGTAACTTCTTAGTCTCCTTTGGTATTTTTCCTTCTCTGTACTCACTTAGTACTCCCTTGGATTCTATTCCTTTGGATTAAATTTCCACTTACATGCTGAAATGTCTTAAGTCCATTTTTTTGACTAGATTTTCATGGTTCAAACAAACATTTCTAAAGCTGAACATGGATACTTTTACTTTCCACTCCCCAAACATACGGTCTTACCTAGTCTCCCATAAGTCAGTCAGTCACCACCATCCTCCATTCGATTTTACAACAAAAAATTGGTGTTTACCCTGTCATTATGCTCAAGTCAATCTTAAAATTATTGCAGTAACCCATAATTAATTTTCAGCTTCTATATTTGATCTCTTCCAATCTTTCTTCACACTGATCCAAAGCTATTTTTCAAAAAAAATCAAACTGATAATATTTGTTTCACTGGAAAGATTTCAATGGATTGTCATTTCTCTTAAAGAAAAAACAAAAACCTCAGCAGTGGTTGGAGGAAAGTCCACACTTAAACTCATCTCATCTTCTTTGGCTCCTCTCAAGTACCATACACTTTCCCAACTCAGGATCTTCAGACATCCTGTAACCGTACCTGAAATATTATCAGCTCTCTCCCATCCATTTATTTTTCCACTCATCTTTCTGGTCTCGACTTACATGATACTTTCTTAAAGAGACCTTTTCTAACCATATCCCTGGTTAGTTGAGATCTTCCTGTTCAATGCTCTCCTACATCTTCTATTCGTCTTTCTTATAACTTACAGTTTGCTCAACATTTGTCTTTGGTGGTAAATATCAAGTGTATTTTGGTGAATGAAAACATAAATGAAATGGACCTTACTTTTATTTCACAGAGTAGTGAACTGATTTCCCTGTGGTCATATGCTATTACATGACAGAGCCATGACTTTCCCTCTGCTCCTGAGGAGGGAGCTGAAGTCTTGGAGTCCTGTGTTTTCTGAATGGACATGAAGAAAGAAACATAAAGCTGCTAGTAGGACTTACTATTCCACAGCCAGAGTTTCTAGTGCGCTGTCCTTTGGATTCACTTACTCATGAATCCTTATATTAAATTAAACAGTTTTGTCACGTTACCATGCCCGCCTCACTTTTGTTTGTTGGCATATATATGTTCAGTTTGGGTCCATTTCAAGGGTTACTACACCTAACAAATATTGGGAGTATTTGTTTGAAAGGAGAGGAAACATTCCAAATGCAATCTTCAGTATAACATAGTGCACGAATAGCAAATAGTTTTCAAAACAACCCTGGGTCATTATTAAAATGCTGATCATAACAAAATACTGAATGCGAAACACTTGTAATCTTTGTGAATATGGAGAAGTTATCTGCTGTGCCTTTGTTGAATTTCCATGTGGACTAGGATATGTGGAAACTGTAGACTCTGGAAACTAGGTTCTGTGAGTATGCTAAGGATTCATCTTGATTAGGGTTTCTGTGACCTCATCACTAGTAACTATGGAAATCTTAGCACCGAAGACAGAGGGCCAAAACAATATTTTCTTTTACTTTCTATGTCTCTCTAGCCAGAGACTCTAGTACTTGACTGCAGCACACTTGTATTTTTATAATTACTAAGGGGAGACAATTTGCATTTGTTTTCAAAACGCCTTTCTTCTCTTCTGAGGCCTTGCTGTAGCTTCCCCTGTGTTCTCCTTTTCGGTGCTGTATGTTGATGCTGAAAACAATCACACGAAAAAAACCTTTTTTTTTTTTTTAAAATTAAAGACAAGGTCTTATTTCAAACTGAGAAAATAATTAGAAAACTGACAGGAATTCCTTTGGGTACAATCATGTTTGTAATGAGAAAATTGTACATCATTGAAGTCAAAGGGCTTGGCCTTGGGAGCTGAAAAATGCTCAGTTTTTGTCTCAAGGGCTAAACCCAGATGCCTATCACATCTCTACTGAAAGCTGGTTGTTTCTTTCCTGCCCAAATATGCCAGTCAGTGCCTTTCTGATGCCTGGCTGCTGTGTGTATCAGGTAAATCCTGAAGTAGTTACCCATTTTATTATGTCTGGAAAAAATCCAGATACAGGTGCATGAATTAAATCACTTACTTGTGCTTCACTTCAAGCATGAAGTTCAAACTCATTGGAAGCCACAAATTACATGCATGAGAGACTCCTGCAATTTCGGAAAGGACTGCACTTGACTGCTGGAAGGAAGAAAGGACACACAAGTGCTCAGTTCACCTGTCTGCTGGCATCTTGCTGATAGTTCAGTTAGCATCCTACGGACAGTTCCAGAGGTCAGAAGAAAAGGCAGGGGAAATAGTGCTGTGACTCATCCCCACACCCTTGTGTAAGTAAAAGTGGAAATAAATTGGAATAAGAAATACAGAGGATTTTCTACTAGTAATAATAAAATACTTTAGTAGTCCTATAACATTCCTGTTACTGGAATGTAGCAGAATGTATTAATAAATAGAAAGTTGCTTTTAAAGGATGAGGACTGAATTTCATCAGTGATGATAAATATCTAAGTTACCAACTGCAGCACTGTTTTTCACCAATATCCAGTATCTTCTGACTGATGGAAATGTGAATCCTTGAAGTATTAAATTATTCTAGTCACATATTTGCTGTCATCATAGAGGCAAAACAAAAATAAGCTTGTAAATGTTGTAGTTTAATATAATTGAACGACCATGAGAGTTTTAAATGTTGCAGTAGCAGTTCAGTTTCTCTCTCCTAGACCATTTGTTAAGGGGGAAAAGAAACCTTGCTATTGAGTAGACACAAATGAGCTCTATCAGCATAGGACCTGCTGGTTTTCAGACAGAACTTGTTAAGACCTGTAGTATTGTTATAATAGTATTCCTTTTCTTCTTATAGAAGAAGAAAAAGAATACTATTATTAAAAAATATGCTTCTGGATCTTTGTGTACCTTTTGATTCTAAAGGAAGGAAATTTTTGGCTGCTAAGCGATGGTTAAGTTTGCTGCCAGAAAAGACATCACTACCAAATCCTTAGAACACGTTTCTTATTTGGAGTAGCCTAATTCCCATTATGAGATCAGCCACGTGGGAGGATTTCTCTTTGAAGCTTAGGCAGTAACATCAGTGCTTTGGCCAAAACTGCAAGTGGCTGTTTCCTGACGTTGTTATCATTTTCTTTCATCTTTGGGGCATGCTGGAAGAATCTGCCAGACTGGTTAGATTTACTTAAGAGCTTTCTTGTATTATTTCTCTTCTCGCCTCCTGTGTATCTTCCTACAGACCAGTGCCTACCAACTTTTTCATAAGATTCATTATGTTAACGAATAATCCCCAAGCATCTAATCTGTGGTGGTCCTTGTTCTAAGACCTTCGGGGTGCATCTGTGTATAAAACAGACACAAATCCTTTTCTTTATGAAGTTTACGTTCCAGCACGTTTACGAAAGGGCATTGTTGTGGTGATGATGCCAGAAAGGAATGAGGCTACTTGCTGCTTCAGGGAACTGGTCAGAGTTTTTTCCAGACTGGGCACTGCCTGGTTTCCCTGGGACCTATGAGATTAATATGTAGGCACGCCAGTATCCCCATTTAAAATATATTAATGTGCTGTGGAAAACTCTGATCTAGACCATACTGTGGTGACTGTGTGTGTGTCCACGAATGCATACATATGCATATTTGAACTGAGAGCTAACTTTAATATTTGTGAATTGGGAACTGAATACAAATGGAGACCCACACGTCTATGTGCCTACATCTAAATCTTCTAAGTTATATACGGACTTAATAATAAGCTGCTAAGTAAAATATGTCCTATCTTCATTTCTTGACAGAAAACACTTCCTTGATCCCTAGATGACCAGGATTAAATTAGGTTTCCCAGAGCCTTTGGGTTTCAGGACAGAAACTTGGCTGCATGGGTAGGAGGGAGATGGGGAGTCTCCGGTATGAGACATGAGAAGGATCTGGCTTGGAAATCCTGCGAGGCTGTTGCACTAGCTTATGACCTTGTGTATTTTGTTTCAGTGACCAAGAGTCCTATCCAGGACACCCCCTCTGCCTACCTGGTAGGCAATGTCTTCCTTTTCTTCTCTGTATTTACTTGCATGTATAACACTTCCCCTATTATTTCTTAAGTGATGCTCTGGCAACAGTGAGGATCAACGTAGAAGGGAGAGAACAGGAGAAGGACAGAAGGACTTTTATGGTTTCCTGGCCATCTGTCATAGGCTGATGTAGCAGAAACAACTGTGGTGAGCTTTGGAAGGGAGGGGACGGTGAGCCATGCATTTCAGTTCAGTTCAGTCACTCATTCGTGTCGAACTCTTTATGACCCCATGGACTGCAGCACACCAGGCCTCCCTGTCCATCACCAACTCCCAGAGCTTACTCAAGCTTATGTCCATCAAGTCGGTGATGCCATCCAACCATCTCATCCTCTGTTGTCCCCTTTCCTCTGCCTTCAGTCTTTCCCAGAATCAGTCTTTTCCAGTGGGTCAGTTATTCACACCAGGTAGCTAAAGTACTGGAGTTTCGCCTTCAGCATCAGTCCTTCCAATCAATATTCGGGACTGATTTCCTTTAGGATGGACTGGTTTGATCTCTTTGCAGTCCACGGGACTCTCAAGGGTGTTCTTCAACACTACAGTTCAAAAGCATCAATTCTTTGGCACTCAGCTTTCTTTTTAGCCCCACTCTCACATCCATACATGACTACTGGAAAAACCATAGCTTTGACTAAATGGACTATTCTTGGCAAAATGATGTCTCTGCTTTTTAATATGCTGTCTAGGTTGGTCATAGATTTTCTTCCAAGGAGCAAGCATCTTTTAATTTCCTGGCTGCAATCACCATTTGCAGTGATTTTGGAGCCCCCCAAAATAAAGTCTGACACTGTTTTCATTGTTTCCCCATCTATTTGCCATGAAGTGATGGGACCAGATGCCATGATCTTAGTTTTTTGAATGTTGAATTTTAAGCCAACTTTTTCACTCTCCTCTTTCACTTTCATCAAGAGGCTCTTTAGTTCTTCTTCACTTTCTGCCATAAGGGTGTTGTCATCTGATATCTGAGGTTATTGATATTTCTCCTGGCAATCTTGATTCTAGCTTGTGCTTCATCCAGTGTGGCATTTCACATGATATACTCTGCATATAAGTTAAATAAGCAGGGTGACAATATACAGCCTTGACATACTCCTTTTCCTATTTGGAACAAGTCTGTTGTTACACCTCTCAGTTCTAACTGTTTCTTATTGACCTGCATACAGATTTCTCAAGAGGCAGGTCAGGTGGTCTGGTATTCCTATCTCTTGTAGAATTTTCTGCAGTTTGTTGTGATCCACACAGTCAAAGACTTTGGTGTAGTCAATAACACATACATAGATGTTTTTTCTGGAACACTCTTGCTTTTTCAGTGATCCAACAGATGTTGGCAATTTGGTTTCTGGTTCCTCTGCCTTTTCTAAAACCAGCTTGAACATCTGGAAGTTCATGGTTCACGTACTGTTGAAGTCTGACTTGGAGAATTTTGAGCATTACTGTGCTAGCATGTGAGATGAATGCAATTGTGCAGTAGTTTGAACATTCTTTGGCATTGCCTTTCTTTGGGATTGAAATGAAAACTGACCTTTTCCAGTCCTGTAGCCACTGCTGGGTTTTCCGGATTTGCTGGCATATTGAGTGCAGCACTTCCACAGCATCATCTTTTAGAATTTGAAATTGCTCAACTGGAATTCCATCACCTCCATTAGCTTTGTTCATAGTGATGCTTCCTATGGCCCACTTGACTTTGCATTCCATGATGTCTGGCTCTAGGTGAGTGATCACACCATCATGGTTATCTGAGTCATGAAGATTTTTTTTTGTATAGTTCGTCTGTGTATTCTTGCCACCTCTTGTTAATATCTTCTGCTTCTGTTAGGTCTGTACCATTTCTGTCCTTTATTGTGCCCATCTTTGCATAGAAAGTTCCCTTGGTATCTTAATTTTCTTGAAGAGATCTCTAGCCACACATTTGGTTAAACACAAATTAAAATCTAACCGAATGCCATGACTCCATATGAGAAATATAAAACTATTTTCCCCTGATCCACAACGGGAAGGATAGGGATAGCTTACAGAAATGGAAAAGGCATGGAATGAAAGATAGGGTGTTTTTCCAAAACATAACCACATTTTATTTAATTTGCAAAGGAATGCACTGTGATCCACATAGCCTTCTCTGAAAAAGCTATTTGCCTAACAGTCTCAATGGTTCTAAGTAAGTTTCTTAGATTTAAGGGATACTTGCTTAATTTTTTTTTTGTATATGTATATATATGTTTTAAATTTTAAATAAACATTTATCCAACTGCAGTAAGTGAAAACCTGATTTTCACCTCAATTCTTTAAAGAGTCCTATTTTCTGGATATGAATATTAAATTTAAGTTGTAGTGAATAAATGTGATGCTGTCTTAGAATTGTGTGAGCTCTAGGTCAGCCCCCTGTCTCCTTCCCTTCTTTCCTTCCTTCCTTCCACCCCTAGAAAGACCTATATTATAATTTTCCTGAGTAAAGAATGCAATTTTAACTTCTGGTGAGAATTCAAGTGTAGAAGGTTGCACCACAGTGATATGAGGAGTGAGGAGAATTCTAGATAATTTTAGATACCTGGATTTTCTCTAGTTACTTTTGACTGGAGGCAGGTTTAAGATAGGTGCATTCTCCACTTCAGTGGATAACCATAACCTGAATGTACATACTCCTAATAATTTTATTACCTATTTTTTCAAGGGCCTATCTGGCATAGGTTTCAATGATGTAGAAATTTAAAACTGTTGTTGGAAAATCCTGAAAGTTCTTCTGTTATTGTAGTAAAACCTAAACTACATCGTCAGACTATGATTGCAGTTGCTGGCTTCCTATAACTTGCGATGGTTTCTAGCTCTCATGTCTGCTTCATACAAGTGAGAATTCTCAATTACAGACACTAGCACAGTCTCATAAGTGGTTAAAAATGAAAATAGAATATGCTTCCCAGAGGAAAATATGTCCTAATTTTCGAGTGCATGTGTTTTTATTGAACAACGCCAATAGTGTGGCAGAAGTAAAATGTGTCACAAGTTGAACTGATATGTTTGAAAACACTTAAGTACACTCTGATGAAATTTAGTTAAAGGATCCAAGAGAAAACTGTTTGAAATTTATTGAATGGAATGTCTGAAGAATTGGGGTGAATGTAGTATTTATTTGGCTCATCCCTGATGTTTGAATAAAAATGTTTTGTTTACCTAGCAATTTGTGTAAGGAAGCTAAATGTAGAGCTGTGGGAGCCAAAATCTTGAAACAGCTTTGTGCCCACAAACACAAATTATTGATGAGCAGAAGCAAGAGAAGATCAGCAATGTTATATAAACCAATCCTAGGAGGGCTAGTTCAGAGTATGATTAATTTAGTATACAGGAATAGAATGAAATGCAACTACCATACGATATACCAAAGTCTGAGGTTACTTCCATTTTTCTTAAGTTATAAAATATAGTCTCTCAATAACACAAACAACATTCACATACTCAACAGGACTAACAAGTAAAACTAGAAAAATAGTATCTCGAGACTTTCAGCAGAAGCAATGATGAAATGTCACATCATTTATCAGAGAGTCATACATCTATCTGTGGATATTTTTATATCTTTGAGAGTGCTTGAAATGGTCAGCGTGAAACAACTTACTGGTAATTATTAAATAGTATCATTTTCTTTGGAATTCTTAAACAATATTGGCACATTTTCTATACCTTTTCTGTTCCTTCTTCTTGATGGGATGAACTCTTATAGAAATTCTTTTAACTCTTTCATGGGAAGGATCTATTTTATTTAAAAGACCCAGATAGGTGGGTGAATGTTCTGATTGCCTTTCCATAAGAGATGTTTTTCATTTATAAGATATGTAGTCCCATTGATGTTAAGGCTTTACTTTGATTAAAATATGGAAATTACTCACCTTTAAATTTCTTCTCTCTGAATATATTTAGTGATAATTTTATGTATTGAATCATAGAACAATTTTCTAGTCAGAGTTCAGATCAGTGGCTCAGTCATGTCCGACTCTTTGCAACCCCATGGACTGTAGCACGCCAGGCTTTGCTGTCCATCACCAACTCCCAGAGTTTGCTCAGACTCAAGTCCATTGCATCAGTGAAACTTTCCAACCATTCTCATCCTCTGTTGTCTCCTTTTCCATCTGCCGTCAATCTTTCCCAGCATCAGGGTCTTTTCCAATGAGTCGATTCTTCGCACCAGGTGGCCAAAGTATTGGAGCTTTCAGCATCAGTCCTGATGAATATTCAGGGTTGATTTCCTTTAGGATTGATGGGTTTGATCTCCTTTCAGTCCAAGGGACTCTCAAGAGTCTTCTCCAACACCACAGTTCAAAAGCATCAATTCTTTAGCGCTCAGCTTTCTTTATGGTCTAACTCTCACATCCATACATGACTACTGGAAAAACCATAGCTTTGACTAGATGAACCTTTGTTGGCAAAGTAATGTCTCTGCTTTGTAATATGCTGTCTAGGTTGGTCATAGCTTTTCTTCCAAGGAGCAAGCATCTTTAAATTTCCTGGCTGTAGTCACCATCTGCAGTGATTTTGGAGCCCCCCAAAATAAAGTCTGTCTGTCTTTCCATTGTTTCCCCATCTATTTGCCATGAAGTGATGGAACTGGATGCCATGATCTTAGTTTTTTAAATGTTGAGTTTTTAGCCAGCTTTTTTACTCTCCTATTTCACCTCCATCAAGAGGCTTTTTAGTTCCTCTTTGCTTTCTGACATAGGGGTGTTGTCATCTGCATATCTGAGGTTATTGATATTTCTCCCGGCAATCTTGATTCCAGCTTGTTCTTCATCAAGCCTGGCATTTTGCATGATGTACTCTGCATATAAGTTTAATAATCAGGGTGACTGTATACAGCCTTGATGTACTCCTTTCCAATTTTGAAGCGGTCTGTTGTTCCATTTCCGGTTCTAACTGTTGCTTCTTGACCTGCATACAGATTTCTCAAGAGGCAGGTCAGGTGGTCTGGTATTCCCATCTCTTTCAGAATTTTCCACAGTTATTGTGATCCATACAGTCAAAAGCTTTGGCATAGTCAATAAAGCAGAAGTAGATGTTTTTCTGGAACTCTTTTGCTTTTTCTAAGTCAGATTTATAAAAATATAATTTTCAAGTATAATTATAATGTATATCATATGTGATATATAATATACATTAGTATGTTATACTCAAATATGCATATATTAACGCTTTTTGGTATACAGGTCTATGACTTTTAACAGGTACATAATCATATAGCAGCCTCCATAATCAAGTTATAGGATACTTAAATCACCACAAAATGTCCCCCTGGGCCTCTTTGTAGTAAATACCCACTCCCTGAATCTGTAGGCCTTGGCTAACACTGATTTGTTTTCTATCCCTATAGTTTTACCCTTTTCAAAATGCCATAAAAATAAAATCATAATATACATACCCTTTTGAATCTGGATTTTTTTTTTTTCATTTCATGCATCTGAAATTTATTGACACTATTTCTTGTGTCAGTAGTTGTTCATGCCTTTATATACACAGGTATATACATAGCATGTAATAATTTACATATAAATATTGTCAACAGAAAAAAATGAATCAGTCTAAGAAAGAAATGGAAAATTATATTTGAGCCAACTCAAGGATTATAACCCAGGAGACAGTCTCAGAACTTTGAGAATGGTTTTGAAGAGCTGAAGGGGAAGGCCAGTATATATGCGATTTAGATGATGGCATATGTGTCATTCAAGCATGCATTTGGTAGAAGGTTACCTCTGTTCTGAGGTACCTTAGTTAATGATTTTAGTACTTTTATGAATATGGGAACATGCAAGAATCCAGGTTCATAAAATGTTTCTCCTGGAAATAACCTCCTGTGGGCTACTCCTGCCAGTTTTCTTAGAGCACAGAGCGGTTCATCCATATCTCACTACGAATTCCTTGTCGGGTGTATTGTAGGTCAGTGGCTGCAGTGGGTAATGACTTGATTCTTATGGGACTGGATGTTGGGCACCATTTTTATTTTTCAATTCCTTCTCTTTTGGTCCTAATTTTAACCAGGGTTTGGGAGTCTTTACAAGACCAGTATGTCCAACGGTGCACTAGGAATGCTCTTTTTCAGTTTTGGCATCTTCACTAATAGGCCACTGAGTGTGCTGTTACTGTTAACAGTAGCCCAAAGCATCTGGACACCCTGTTTTACTGGTCTGTTATGGTCCAGGAAATGGCTCTCTCTTGTTACTTCTTCCCATATCTAGAGTTACACAGTTATGCTCATTGATCTGGTAGAACTACATATTTGGTCAGTCCTTTCAAGTAGCCTAATCATCAGTTTTTTAATCAGAAGCTCAGTCACACATTTGGTAAGACAGAATACAAGTCATCTAGCTAGTAAGATTACTATCTTAAGGAAAGTATCTAAGCTAAGCTGACTCATTGGATAACACTCTGATGCTGGGAAGATTGAAGGCAAAAGGGGAAGAGAGCAACAGGGGATGAGATGGTTGGATGGCATCAGCGATTGAATGGACATGAACTTGGGCAAACACTGGGAGGTGAGGGACAGGAAAGACTGGCGTGCTACAGTCCATGGGGTTGTGAAGAGTCGAACACGACTTGGCTACTAAAGGATGAAAAAATCCAAGAACTTCCACTAGGTGTGGCCCAGTATCTTCCCAGGTCATCTGACCCATTCTGTTCTGCACCAGTTGCTATGTTTAAGGGAAATGATATCTTGGAATTGTACATAAAGTTCACCAAAGTTGTCTGTACCTACAACTTGATGAGTGGTGGGTCATTGTGACCCCTTAAAGAATGAGAAAGGATTTTATCTTCTAAGGAGTTACATGACTGGTGCCAGAAGAAGAAAAATTGTCGGTAATTATTTCCTGGAAATTACTCTTTAGAAGTACAACTTAATTTGTTATTGTTTTTATGTTAATATTTTAAAATTAGCTACAAAAGCACTTCTAATCATGTTGTTACATGCAAATCCAAAATTCATTTTATAAACCCTTAAGCCTGAAAATCACCAAAGTAGCTTAATTTAGATTTGATAAAATACTGTAAACTAAAATCAAAACATGCATCTTGGTGCAGTAATATGTGAAAGCTTAAGCCTTTCAACTTAAATAGTTTTTTCCATGAGA
Source organism: Bos grunniens (assembly GCF_055505025.1). Taxonomy (NCBI): domain Eukaryota; kingdom Metazoa; phylum Chordata; class Mammalia; order Artiodactyla; family Bovidae; genus Bos; species Bos grunniens. The sequence goes on along the minus strand of NC_141191.1, from coordinate 24,885,307 downwards.
TATAGACTACATACTCTACTTTTGTTTCTAATTTTTTTTATTTAAAAGTTCTGGTCACTTTTATGTATTTATATATGTCAAATTAAGAGTTAAAATGAAATGTTAAATCAAAGTGAACTAATTGAAGTTATACAAACACTTTTTGGTTGCCTTTTACTAGCTATTTGGTGAGTGGTTTTTCTTATTTGTATTATGTTATGAATCTAAAATTAAATCTTTATGTAAAATGAACTAATAACTACTTAATAAAACATGTAACTCCAACAGAAATATTGAGTACAATTTAACTAGTAAGTAAAATTACTACAAAAATTTTGTATTATCTACTACCTGATATGTAAGATTCATTGTATAGTATTACACATAACTTGCCCTATTTTCCACAAGCTTGTATCAATCTTGATTATTAAATATAAGGTTCTGTTTTACATTTCTGTATAATTTGCTGAATTTTAAAACTACATATTTCAATGAAGTACTACTGTATTTAGGAAAAGAATTTTATCATAATGCATTCCTGTGTTTAGTTTACTTCTGATACCACCTTGGATAAGGTTTCTATCATCTTTTTATTTATTTAATGAAGTAAGTTTCTACAGCATCTATATTTTTCTTGTCTTCTCTCTAACCAGATATAGTAATAAGTTACACTTATTTTTGGGGGCTCCAAAATCACTGTAGATGGTGATTACAGCCATGAAATTAAAAGACGCTTACTCCTTGGAAGGAAAGTTATGACCAACCTATATAACATATTGAAAAGCAGAGACATTACTTTGCCAACAAAGGTCCGTCTAGTCAAGGCTATGGTTTTTCCTGTGGTCATGTATGGATGTGAGAGTTGGACTGTGAAGAAAGCTGAGCGCCAAAGAATTGATGCTTTCAAGCTGTGGTGTTGGAGAAGACTCTTGAGAGTCCCTTGGACTGCAAGGAGATACAACCAGTCCATCCTAAAGGAGATCAGTCCTGGGTATTCTTTGGAAGGAATGATACTAAAGCTGAAACTCCAGTACTTTGGCCACCTCATGCGAAGAGTTGACTCATTGGAAAAGACTCTGATGCTGGGAGGGATTGGGGGCAGGAGGAGAAGGGGACGACAGAGGATGAGATGGCTGGATGGCATCACCGACTCGATGGAGGTGAGTTTGAGTGAACTCCGGGAGTTGGTGATGGACAGGGAGGCCTGATGTGCTGCAATTCATGGGGTCACAAAGAGTCGGACACGACTGAGCAACTGAACTGATACATGTATAAATATGTGCATATATATGTATATATACATGTTGCTGCTGCTGCTGCTAAGTCGCTTCAATTGTGTCTGACTCTGTGCGACCCCATAGACGGCAGCCCACCAGGCTCCTCTGTCCCTGGGATTCTCCAGGCAAGAACACTGAAATAGGTTGCCATTTCCTTCTCCAATGCATGAAACTGAAAAATGAAAGTGAAGTCGCTCAGTCGTGTCCGACTATTAGCGACCCCATGGACTGTAGCCTCCCAGGCTCCTCTGTCCATGGGATTTTCCAGGCAAGAGTACTGGAGTGGGGTGCCATTGCCTTCTCCCGTATATGTACATAAACACATATAAATTAAAATATACAGATTCCGTTAGTTCATAGCTCTAAAATACTTGTGAATATATAAATTGATTCTGACAGTTAACTTTACAGTAGGAGAGTTGGGGATCCTAATCTTGTTTCTATAGATGTAAAACAGATACATGGAAAAATAGAGTGAAGATAACCTAAATTGAAACACATATCTCTGAGGTGAAGGAGGTTTTATTCACTCTATAGATTTGTTGTTGTTGTTTAGTGACTCAGTCATGTCCAACTCTTTGCGCTCCAAGAACTGCAGCATACGAAGTTTCCCCATTTGCTCAAACTCATGTCCATTGAATCAGTGATGCCATCCAACCATCTCATCCTCTGTTGCCACCTTCTCCTCCTGCCTTCAATCTTTGCCAGCATCAGGGTCTTTTCCAATGAGTCAGTTCTTCGCGTCAGGTGGCCAAAGTATTGGAGCTTCAGCTTCAGCATCATTCCTTCCAGTGAACACCCAGGACTGATCTCCTTTAGAATGTCCTTTAGAATGGACTGGTTGGATCTCCTTGAAGTCCAAGGGACTCTCAAGAGTCTTCTCCAACACCACGGTTCAAAAGCATGAATTCTTCAGTGCACAGCCTTCTTTATGGTCCAGCTCTCACATCTGTACATGACTACTGGAAAAACCATAGCCTTGACTATATGGACCTTTGTCAGCAAAGAATGTCTCTACTTTTTAATATGCTGTCTATGTTTGTCATAGCTTTCCTTCCAAGGAGCAAGCATCTTTTAATTTCATGGCTGCAGTCACTGTCCACAGTGATTTTGGAGCCCAAGAAAATAGTTTGTCACTGTTTCCACTGTTTCCCTGTCCATTTGCCATGAAGTGAAGGGACCAGATGCCTTGATCTTAAGTTTTTTGAATGTTGAGTTTTAAGCCAACTTTTTCACTCTCCTTTTTGATCTTCATCAAGAGGCTTTTTAATTCCTTTTCACTTTCTGCCATAAGGGTGGTGTCATCTGCATATCCGAAGTTATTGATTGATGCTTCTCTTGGCAGTCTTGATTCCAGCTTGTGCTTTATCCAGCCAGCATTTCGCATGATGTATAATGTATGTAAGCTAAATAAGCAAGGTGACAATATACAGTCTTAACATACTCTTTTCCCAATTTTGAAGCAGTCTGTTGTTCCATGTCCAGTTCTAACTGTTGCTTCTTGACCTGCATACAGGTTTCTCAGTAGGCAGTAAGGTGGTCTGGTATTCTTCTCTCTCTGAATTTTCCGCAGTTTGTTGTGATCCAGGCAGTCAAAGGCTTTAGCATAGTTAGTGAGGCAAAAGTAGATATTTTTCTTGAATTCTCTCGCATTTTCTATGATCCAGTGGATGTTGACGATTTGATTTCTAATTCCTCTTCCTTTTCTAAAGGCAGCTTGAACATCTGAAAGCTTTTTAGATTGGCTCTACCTTACCTAGATTGCTGCCCATTCTCAAGCACACTTTAACTCTTAACTATTTTAATTAATTTTATTGATGTATAGTTCATTTACAATATTAGTTTTGGTTGTACAACATAGTGGTTCAGTGTTTTTGCAGTTTATATTTTGTTATAGGTTAAAAGAAGCAAGATAGTGATCATAATTTCCTGTGCTATGCCACAGATCTGTGTTGTTTACACCTCGTATGTTATTTTTCCTTTGTGCCCTTTATATTTGAGATACCTTCACAGTTTCTGCAATCAGTTGAAATCCTACAGACTGTTGAAAACCTAGTTAGAAATATTGCCTTCACACTTGCCCTCCCTCATCCTCCCTTCTACTCCATCTCTGCAGCGTTGTGTTTATACTGCTCCTTATGGACTTTATTATGAATTGGTTCTTAGTAATTTAGGAATGGAGCTTCCATTACTTGAAGGAAAGTGACAGATGTAAATTGTGGGCATGAGAAGGGATCTGTTGATGGCCTACTCTCGATCCCTCTAAGAATCATGTCCTTACTGCTTTCATCTTTGGGGACAAAGCCACTTCCACTTTCCCCCAAGACAGAAAACTGGGGTCTCTGCTTTCCCAATACAACAGCAACATATTTATATTTGACACTTGGCATTTGAAAAACATCTCACTAGGAAATAGTCTTCATATTCATCACATACTTCTTATAATTTGCCAAAATGAATGACACGTATTTTCTCTTTTTTGAATTTTTTAATGTTGAGTCATCAAAGACAATTGAGCTCTCACAGAGATAAATGGAAATGAACTGACTATGTAAAAAGAAGCAAATTGACAGAAAGGAGTTAAATGAAGCAAATATTTCTTATATAAATGGTATCTATTCAGAACATCAGGCTTTGAGTAATTTGCTGTCATGGAGACTGACTTTGGAATGTAAAAATTTGCTAAAATAATTCAAGTATGTCTAGTCAGTGGTTTCTTGAATATTTTGAGAAGAGTATGCTAGAAAAGATAATAGAAAAAAAACCCCAAATATTTTAAAGAAAAGAAAAATGGGTTAGTCTTATGAAGAACAGATTTATATAAAAAGGTAAATAAAAATATAGATGTGGTTAAAATGCATTAGAATAAATTTTTTTAAATTTTATTTTATTTTTAAACTTTACAATATTGTATTAGTTTTGCCAAATATCGAAATGAATCCACCACAGGTATACCTTTGTTCCCCATCCTGAACCCTCCTCCCTCCTCCCTCCCCTTTTAAGGCATTTTGTGGTTAATTGCAAAGTGACTATTGCGTGCCAATAGTTCTTTCTGTGATCCACAGATTGCTGGGAACTTGGGACAGTTTTAGAGGAATTTAAAAGGTCAGAACTGTTTTTCAATGAAATAAGATATTTGCCTTTTTGATTGTGTTAACGTGAACGTCGTTGGGACTAAAGCAGTGGTGGGTAAAAATGCTGAGTCCATGGCAGAAACCTGGCAATGGCCCCAGTCTGACCTGCTGGTCATTACATTCTTCACTGTCATGCTCTTATAAGAAAAAAAAGCAATGCAGTTTTTACTTAATGTCCTTGATGAAGCAGAACAAATGATGTGTTATTAAGCCTTGATTCTTTTTAATATTCTGTGTAACAAAATAAGAGGTACATATAAAGTGCTCCCTTTGCATACCAAAGTACAGTAGGAAAAACCACTTACACAGTTCTTTCAGAACTAAAATAGCTACTCTTTAAAATGGAAGAATCATTTAACTTTAAAGAATGTCTGACGTACTTTGATTATTCAGATTTGGGCATTTGGGAGATGTTTTCTCAGAATGAACAAAGTGAGTGTGTCACTTCAAGGAAAACTACTGTCAGTATTTATTGTCAATGATAAAATTCAAGCTTTCAGGTAAAAATTAGAATTTAGGAAGGCTTGTGTGTATCACCTTGAGCTTGACAGCTTCCCAATATGCAAAGATTTTTGTAATGAAATTGGTGGTACTATTAACACATAGACTTTTTCAATTATTTTGTAACTTAATTACTAGTAATTCTCAACTAATGCATGATGTTATGAAATCATGCATGGGTAAAAAGTCCATACAAAATGCAAGGTAGATCAATGGATTTTAAGGTTCAGGGAATAAAACATTTATTGAAATGCATTCAGATCCTACATAGAAATTTACCTTTAAGAAAATAGCTGTTGTTGAGATATGCTGTTGCATCGAAGAAGCATATACACAATAATTTGAAAATGCCTCTGATTTTCTTCATATACATCAACCTAAACCACATATTGATAAATTGAATTCAGGAGCAGATATGAGAAAAATAGCTGTGTTCTATTAAACCAGACTTTTGCAAAAATAAACATCAATGCCACTCTTCTTACTAAATGACTTTTTGAAAGTATAATCATTTTTACTGAAAATATATTAATCTTAACATGTAATGTGTTTATTATTATTTAGAAATAAATACATAACATACTTTAATATTTCTTAATCTTTTAATCTATATGGTTAGTATTGATAGATACTATGCCTATAAACAGATGCTCTTTGGGACACTCAGTGATTTTTTTTTTTTTTTTAAGAGTTTAAAGGGATCCTGAAAAAAAGAGAACTCTTAGTGTAGAAAATAAATGCCCTAAAAATAACTTTTAAGACAAATATGTTTCTTGAGATCATAAAAGACAGGAAAAGCTATGTGGAGGAGAAAATTTGGGACTCTGTATCAGGAGATAACTTGGATAAGCTCTCCCATCTGTCAGGTACCTGATGCTGTTAATTATCACTTCATTTTTCTGTGTCTTCATTTTTGGAACCTTAGTTGTGTGAATTGACATGTATACATTCTCAGTCTTGTACAGGTTATGAATTAAGAACAAAACAGATATTTGTTCAGTCAGTTTGTTTCACCACCTATCATTCTAACCTCTGAAAATGTAAAGCCACTGAATATGCTGTATATCCATTTCTCCATTTCCATACTAGATCCTTTAATTAGTACAATTTGTTTTTTTTTTTTTAATTTAATACACTGGGATGACCCAGAGGGATGGTATGGGGAGGGAGGTGGGAGGGGGGTTCAGGATTGGGAACATGTGTACACCCGTGGCGGATTCATGTTGATGTATGGCAAAACCAATACAATAATAATAAAAAATAAATAAATAAATAAATAAATTTAATTCCATCAGTTTTAGAAAAACTAAAAAAAAAGTTTTGGTAGACTTCTGTGACTTTAAGTTCTGTGGATAAATTTCAAATTCAGTTATTCCTTCTCAGCAAAATTTGACACAGTCACTTCCTATTCCTTTTTAAAACATCAGACGTTCACTTATTTTTTACCACAGGCTTCTATTTCTTTCTGTTTGCCTGGCCACTCTTCGTTGAGTCTCACTGCCTGTTCATATTTGTTTTCCTTGCCATTCAGTGTGGGAATTTTCATTCTCTTCTTACTCAGTTTCTTACTCAAGTAATTTCATTTATCTTCGTGGCTTCATTTCATATCTCCCATTTTTGTAGTGATGTGTCCCTGATTTTTATTTTCTGTGTAAATTTCTCTTTTGTTATATAGACATGTATGCTTAACTGCATATTTGCTATTTCTACTGGGATGCTACAGATGTACCTCAAATTGAACCTTTTTTAACAGGATTTTGTAATTTATCCCATAAATTTCTGGATTCTGATTTTCAGTAGATGGAGCCATTATCCATCTGGTTGCAGAATAAAAAGTCATAGGGCCCTTCTTTGACATCTCCCTCTAACTCATTCCCAGTTAGTCATCACTAAGACCTGATGAATTTTCTTCCAAATAGAGTATTTTTTAAATTTTTTCTCTCTCCTCCATTCCTGCCATTAGGTCTGCACCCAACTAAAATCTTTTGCCCAGAACATGGCCTAAGTCCTCTAACTCATCTACTTGAGAGCCACTCCTCCCTGTCTGAAGTCTGGTCCCTATATTTGATAAAATGCAAATCTGATGATATAACGTCAACACTTTAAATTCTTTGTTGGCTTCTTTCTGCTTTTTGCTAAGACCATGGCTGTTCATCATCTCATACTGGTCTTCCCATTAGTCAGTGTTTTCCAGCTGTTATTGCTCCTTTTTAGTCCCTTCACTGCACTGTGCTTGCCTGTGCATCAGGCTCTTCACAGAACTTAGTTTCACCTCTTTACCTGTTTGACTTCTCATCTTTCTGATGAGAAGTTCATCTTTCTGATCTCAACTGAGATCTCACAGTGTATTCTTTTCTATTGTATCACCTAACACAGTCTGTAATTGCAAATACTTAAAAATTATCGCCATTTTCCTTATGAAACTCTTAGGGAGAGTGGCTCCGTTTATTTTACTTGCTCTGTATTTTAAGTATCTTGGACAAGACCAGATAATTTTCAGTAAATATTTTTGGTTTGCATGTTTGAAAAATGTGATGTGTCTTAGGTGGACAGAGCTTGAAAGAAAATATATGTTAGGAAGGAGAGTGGTGTGGAGGCGGGAAAGTGGTCTGTCCCGCCAAGGGCTTCAGTTTCTCAGTTCCTTTCCTGCTGTAACACTCCGTGCCTTCTGATGAACATTTATTTGCTCAATTTTGATAATGTCTATTCTCTCAAAGGATAACATCTTTTAAAAATGCTCATACATATGGATTGACTGAATCTGCTGTTTTGTAGTTATCACAACTCAAAATAATATGGGATGCTTATCATCCCAAGAAGTTCAAGTTTTCAGTCTAAAAAATATACTTATCTAAAGTATTCTTGAAAGCACATTCTTTTTTATTTGAATAACCACATTTTAGAAATTTCAAGAAGTTAAAATCTCTCAAAAACTTTATATATCATGTATATATTATTTGATATCCAGGTTACAGATGTCAAATTATTGATTTTCTATTTTTTATGTGAAGGTGAATATGGATATTAATGTATAATTTTACTAAATACATCACAAGTAATAAATACAAAACAAATATATTAAGCTATCTGCCTCTGAGACTTTTGAAATATAAAAGCACAGCTTATGGTTGGGTTCTTGGTTAACAAAATAATTGCCTTCAAACTCCAGAATGTCTTGGGGCCCCAGCAGTACAGCACAGACTATCTGGACAGGCGGTACCTCTTAAATCTAGGCTTTCGTGTTCAGAAGTCACTTGGAGATTTATGTGATCTAACTGAGGAACATCATGAATCTGGAATTAACAGCCATACAGAACAATTTGATCTGGCATTGAATTATTTCTTGCCTACAGTATGAAACCATATGATTTTGTTTAGAGATACTGGGGTAAAGTGTAAAACCCCAAGACGAGGATTCTCAAAGTTTAGGATTAAAAACACCTCAAAGCAAAACAAGAAAACCTACTTGACAGGAACCTGTGGCCAAATGCTGTAGGTTTAGAGGGCACATTTTAGCTTCTGTGCATGCTTGCTCTCTGACCCTGGCCCTACTTTTATTCTAGTTACATTGTTCTGCTGATGAGGCTGGGGACTGATACCATTCTGCTGCCCACACAAAGATAAATAAAATATCAAAAATGCATTGAACTATTTCTGCCAAAAATGATGGAGGGGAATTACGATCTTACAGTGCATATTGTAAACATTAACTGTGCTTACAAAAATGCATTTATGGATTTATTTACAGGAATTAAAAAGCTATTAAATTTCCTTAAACTTTAGAGTGGTATTGCCTTTATATACTGAATTACTGTATAGAGTTTATCTGAGCTAGAAAGAGATTATCTTTATTTGGAAGATCAGAACGTGTACTGTCAACTCAAAGTAGTTTGTTAGCAATCAGAGGAAAGCCAAGATATGAAATACTACACAAGACAATGAAAGATGAAAATATATGTCTAGGGACATTATGCCAAGGCTGAAGGATTGTTAACGTCTGTAAAAAGAACATCTGAATACTCTGTTTCACTCACCATTAGGGTAACAGATATTATCATCCCATTTTATTTAGTACCATTTTATTTTCTGTCAGAATGTGTTGCATTTTTGAGAACTTTTTCACTTGGAAGTGACTGTATCTATTCAAAAATTTCAAAATACTTTTATTTAAAACTTTGGGATACATTTTACTTTAAAAGTATAAATACAATTTCTACTGTGTAATTTCTCCATATACTTCAGAACCTCATATATTTCTAAAGTTTTTACCTAATGCCTAAGAAAGCAAATGAAAATATTGAAGCAATGAATTTAAAATATTGTATATTTAACTGTTAAAGGATTTAGGTTAGATATGTTATTTGTGCTTTTTACTTAGCTTCCAGGATAGCACTGTTTTATAAAATCTGTTTTCCTTTTGGATTTATTCTCTTCTTCCTAATTTATTCTTTTCTTCTCTAATTCCTGAGTCATTGGATTATTAAGGTATTCTGATAACTAATTCTGTTTTGAAAATGTCTCCTCCCAGTGTTTCTTTTACTCTTGATTTTTAAAAAGATTTGTATCTTGTCTATGAAGTAACATCAACTCTGTGCCTGCAAAAGCATATGTTCTATAGTCTCTTTTAAAAAATTTAAAAATTTTCTGTTGACAGTTAAATTACTTGTCTGTCTGTAACTGTTTTTTACAGAACTAAATCTCTCTGTGTTTCTTCCCAAATGTTAAAATTTCCCAGCACAGATAACTGAAAATTCTTATTTTCCATCCTACACTACCAAGCCATACATCAGGTTGTGCAGTTATCATAAAGTATAGCAGAGTCAACACAGCAGTTAGAATAGTCTGATTCATACAGTGGTGTTGACTGGTTGATTTGGTTTTACTAGAAGTGAACTCCATAGCAAGTCTATTTAATTCTTGATCTGCATTGGAAGAAAAGTTCTAGATCACGTGAACAAAAGTCTAACCTGAATCAGAGAAACAGAAGTTCAGTGGGACTCTTTGTGTTGTTCTAGTAAAAGTGCAACACATCCGTGAGAGCCCGATATCTATTCCAGGAGAGTCTCACATTTCAGGGACAGGGAGAACAGATTTCCCAAGAGAATCACTAGCAAAGAAATTGAAAGGTCCATTCTAATTCTGCTTTTTAGTTTCAAGACAAATCTATTCTACCTGTTTGGGAAACACAGACCTATTTAATGGCGTTAGTTTCAAGGAGTATATAATGCACCTTGAAGGGCAATACCCTGTTCTTAGAATATATCATACCCATGTTGCTCTTTGAGAAGCTTATTTCTGAAAATACACATTCAAACATGGAGTAAGTGGGATCTTACTAGTCCCTGCTGTTGTTCAGTTGCTAAGTCATGTCCTGACTCTTTGCATCCTCATGGACTGTAGCACGCCAGGCTTCCCTGTCATCCACTATCTCCCGGAGTTTGCTGAAATTCATGTCCATTGAATCATGATGCTGTCTAACCATCTCATCCTCTGTTACCCACTTCTCCTTTTGCCTTCAATCTTCCCCAGCATCAGGGTCTTTTCCAGTGAGTTGGCTCTTCACATCAGGTGGCCAAAGTATTGGAGTTTCAGCTTCAGCATCAGTCCTTCCAATGAATATTTGCAGTTGCTTTTCTGTAGGATTGACTGGTTTGATCTCACAGTCCAGGGGACTCTCAAGAGTCTTCTCCAATACCATAGTTTGAAAGTATCAGTTCTTTGGCACTCAACCTTCTTTATGGTCCAACTCTCACATCAGTACATGACTATTGAAAAATCATAGCTTTGACTAGACAGATCTTTGTTGGCAAAGTGATATCTCTGCTTTACTAATACACTGTCTAGGTTTGTCATAGCTTTCCTTCCAAGGAGCAAGCATCTTAATTTCATGGCTACAGTCACCGTCCACAGTGATTTTGGAGCATAAGAAAATAAAATCTGCACTGTTTCACTTTTTCCCCTTCTATTTGCCAAGAAGTGATGGTACTGGATGCCATGATCTTAGTTTGTTTGTTTTTTTTTTTTTTAAAGCGAGTTTCAAACCAGCATTTTCGTTCTTCGCTTTCATTCTTATCAAGAGGCCTTTTAGTTCCTTTTCAATTTCTGCTACTAGAGTGGCATTATCTGCATACCTGAGGTTGTTATTTCTCCTGGCAGTCTTGATTCTGGCTTGTGTTTCATCCAGCTGGGCATCTCACATGATGTACTCTGCATATATGTTAAATAAACAGGGTGACAGTATATAGCCTTGTCATATTCCTTTCCTGGTTTTGGACCAGTCAGTTGTTCTATGTCCAGTCCTAACTGTTGATTCTTTGGCATATAGGTTTCTCAGGAGACAGTCCTTGCTATCCTAAACAATTAGAAAAATGTATAAAGCAACTGTGTTTCCCCAGTGTACAATAAACAGAATGGGACTGTGGTCCCTGAGATAAGGGAAACAGTTAAAAGGAAATCTTTTGATCATTTTAAATTTCTTCCTGGAAGAAGTTTTGTACTGTAGCTTAAGAACAGTAAACTCGTGCAAAGCAGAATAGTCTTACTGAATTGAGGAGAGTGAGATAAAAGATCATGGGAGCTCAAGTGGAGAAGAGCTGGCTATTAGGTGAATAGATCCGGAAGTTGATGGGAACCTCCAGTATCTGTTGCAGATTACTAAGTACCTTTATTAGGATGAACTGTCACAAGGTTAAACAAACTGGCAGTTAACTGCCCGTTTCTCTGAGCTCGTACAGTATGCAGTTCCATCCAGTCAGAGGAGCGTCCTCATCGAATTCACAAGGATGCATGCAGGAAACTTTAGTCTTGAACATTCACTCAGTCACTCTGAGATGAAGTGATTTTAGCAGGGCTGCCATTGAGTCTTTCTCTTATCTCTGTTAAACTCTTGAAATCTATTGGTGTTAGACACAGCTCTTAGTTTTTACTAATTGCCTGCTGACTGCTCTGTTGTTTTTGACAGTAAGCTGGGGATAAGCTGTTCCACAGTCTGATCCATTAAATTCAGACCACTTTGGATGGGCAGACTCTGAGACTAGCCTTTGAGGTTTGTTCTGATCCTGAGATGAGTCTTCTTAGCTGCCTCTGTCCCTGATTTTCTCTCGTAAACTAGGTGGCCTCTGTGAGCTTGTTGATCTGATGGAGCTATCAGCCTCTCTCAACTTAAATTCTTACCGCCAAAACTGACATTGTTTTTAAAAGCACCCCTTAGGCTCAAATTTTCCCACATTCTGTTTTACATAAAGTCAGTTTCCTGGGGAGAGCTCCAGAGTTGTCTGGTGATAGGGCTGGCCTTACCGCTTGTTCCAGAGCTGGGGTAGCCACAATGGCCCACTTCTCGGGGAGTATCACTCTAGCTTTGTAAGCAGGGAGCTGGGTAGGAGTGCTGTCTTACCATCTTTTCAACTTGTCTGAAAAGATGTGGGAAAAGGGCAACTAGGTATCGGATATTCTAGGTGTGTCGTGACTGGGGATAGAACTTCTGCCTTCTGTGTAGGGACTGGGATGTGCAAGGAGCCCTTGTCCTTTAAGCTCTGCATGCTTGCTCCGTGTTGTCCTACTCTCTAACCCCATGGACTGTAGCCCACCAGGCTCTTCTGTCCCTGGAATTCTCCAAGCAAGAATACTGGAGTGGTCACCAGAGGATCTTTCTGACCTAGGGGTTGAACCTGCTTCTCCTGCATTGGCAGGCAGGTTCTTTACCACTGGCAAGCCTCCTTTAAGCTGTACATGCTCAGAGTTTAGACTCAACAACCCATTGCTGGAAGGATATGGGAAAAGATGGTTATGTTTTCTAATCCTTGAGTGGAAGCTGGGGAAGAGGAGACCCCATTTCTTGACCATATTTGCCATGGGTTTGTATAAAGCTAAGCTGATTTGGGGAGGAAGTGGCTCATGATTTACATGCCATAGACTCTCACTGTTCTTATCCTTACCAAGATTTAGTAAATTTTCTTGAATGAATTTTTTTTTTCATTTGCTGGATGCCAAAAGAGCTTCTTACATTGCCATTCTAGAAGTCATACTTCTCTGAAATACTGTTAATTTTTTTCACTACATTAGAATAATTAGTTTTTTCTCTGCCATTTGAAAACATATTAAACATGAAATCTAGAAATCATTGTTAATAGTACTTTTCTATAAAAAGTACTATGTACATTTTCTATAAAAATGACAGACTGTGCAAAATAAAAATATTGTTATTAGAAATATGGAAAAGTCATGTTTTCCCTGAAACAGCATGATGTGTGTTTTTATATAACAGCAGTAGAAATAAACATTTTGATTTGTGTTCTTTGAAATAAATCTTTTGTTGAACACCAACACCAGGAGCTTTTTAAAAAAAAACATTTCCTCTGCAAACACAAGTATACATGATTTATAAGATTATTCAGCAAAGATTTTCACAGTATTTAGAATGGGTAATTTGTATATGCTGCTTTTGAAAGAATCAACTGACAGTTTATTGTAATAAATAAGACGTTCTTTTCTTAAGGCCTTTAGAAATGCAGAACTTCTTGCAGTTAACAACTTTATGTACAGCTATTTCTACTTATTTAATACCTGAATGCTTGATTCCTCACCCTGCAATGTTGCCTTTTATAGAGACACCACATCTGATGTGTACATTTTAATTTTTTTACAGAGCCTGCTTGTGGGCTCATTAAGGGTATAAAAAAATCTGCAAAGAATTATCCATGAAGTCTCTGGATAAAAGCGTGACAAATAACAGCTGATAGACCTTATGAAGGAGTCTATCAGTGTAAAGACGTATAAACCATAAATGTCAAAAGGAAGAATTCCTTGAAAACAGAAAATTAGAAGCTACTTTGGAAGCCTATTTAGTTAGGCCTTGGAATCTCTGCTTTAACAATTTTGAAGGGCAAAGAAAAAGTCATTTGATTTAATGTACATTATCACACATTAGTAGTTACTCAGATGTTTTGGCCATTTGTAGTTAATAAAAATAAACCTAGTTATTATACCCAAATTTTATACATATTGGCTATAATGTAATAGCCAACTCATTGGAAAACGCTGTAATGCTGGGAAAGATCAAAGGCAAAAGAAGGGGCCGTGGGGCGTCAGAGGATAAGATGGTTAGGTAGCATCATTGACTCAATGGACATGAATCTGAGCAAACTCCGGGAGATAGTGAAGGACAGGGAAGCCTGGCATGCTACAGTCCCTAGGGTCATAAAGAGTCGGACACGACTTAATGAATGAACAACAACTAATAATGTAAATTATTATTTAATTTGGCTCACCTGAAATATTCCTAAACAGGGCACAAGTTTGATTTAGATTTAATCCTTTTAATTATTTACATATTAATTCTACAAGTATGTGTTTGAGTATGTAGCATGTATTGGTCAATGTTTTTAGTTCCTTGTTTAAAAATATAGACCCTTTGTATTTAAGCTCATTCAACTTTTCAATGTCCTTCACATGGCTATATTTATACTTCTGGCCAGAACCTTCCAAATTCATATTGACTGAATATAATAAATAACGTGTGTGCTTACCATCCTCATTAGTATAGTGGTGAGTATCCCCACCTGTCACGTGGGAGACTGGGGTTTGATTCCTGGATGGGGAGGCAGCACACCCTTTTTGGGCTTCCCTGGTAGCTCAGCTGGTAAAGAATCCACCTGCAGTATAGGAGACCCTGGTTCAATTCCTGGGTTGGGAAGATCCGCTAGAGAAGGGATAGGCTGCCCTCTCCAGTATTCTTGAGCTTCCCTGGTGCCTTAGCTGGAAAAGAATCCACCTGCAATGCAGGAGACCTGGGTTTGATCCCTGGGTTGGGGAGATCCCCTGAAGAAAGGAAAGGCTACTCACTCCAGTATTCTGTCCTGGAGAATTCCATGGACTATATAGTCCATGGGGTCACAAAGAGTTGGACACGACTGAGCAACTTTCACTTTCATTTAGTCACTCAGTTGTGTCTGACTCTTTGTGACACTATGGACTGTAGCCCACCAGGCTCCTCTATCCATGGGGTTTCTCCAAGCCAGAATACTGAAGTGGGTTGCCATGCCCTCCTCCAGGGGATCTTCCCAACCCAGGGATCAAACCCAGGTCTCCCACATTGCAGGAGGATTTTTTACCTTCTGAGCCACCAGGGAAGCCCATAATAAATATTAGGGAGGAATATTTGATATAGTTACCTAGATTGACAGAACTGGTCTTTAATATTTAATTCCTAGAGAACGACTTCAGATTTACCTGGGATTCTTCTCCCCCCTCCCCCCCACAATTCTTATGTAATTGTGATGCACCACACAGATGCCCTCTCAGTTTTCTTCCTGGTTGTTGAGAGGGTTGCAAAGGATAGCCTTAGCTTCAACTTTTTTTTTGGAGATCCTGAAGGACACTACCTTGCCCAGAGTTGTGCTGCCTTTCAGGGCAGTCCACAACCAATGCCTGATCAGTGAGGGGATATTAAACCCTGGCCCTCTTATCTGCAACTCAGAAAAACTCTGAGGCCATGCCAGTCTCCACGCCAAGTCCTCTGCTGGGACTGCATCATGGATAAGGGTCATCCTTTTCCCAGCCATTTCTTCCTCCCTTCCCACGTGCTAATCTCTGTCTCAGAGTCTACTTCCTGGGAACCTAACCTGAGACAGGTGCCAAATCCCATCCATTCAACTGGGACAGAATCCATGGCCACATTTTACACAGTGCAAGTGAGAAGTGAGACAAAGGGAAGCAAAGGGATTGTTGTGAACTGAAACACTGTGAAAGGTGTTTTCTCCTGAAAGTGGCTTTCAGGATATTGGGTACCACAGTGAGTAAAATTTCCTAAAATGTTTGAGGTTAACTTTTTTTTTAAAAGAAAGAATTTCTAAAAAGATGTCATCATCTACTATTGCCACTTTACGGAAAATGAAAGTTGAACTTCAGAGATGCTAGAAAGTATATTATCTATTATCTTCATTAAACACATCATAATATTGCATTTATTAAAGCTTTCATTTTGGGGGGAAAAAATTTAGTACAGGGCAGGAAACGCTTCAATATGGAGTTATACCACTTTGGAATATACTCCTGCCCAATATTTAATAATTGCTTCAATCTCTTCCTTGTTTTTGCATTGTCATTAAAATTATTACATTAAAATTTTTAAAAATTATAACTGATCATACTTCCACATCCAAATAGTGGAAGTCAGAAAATAGAGTTGTCAAGATATTGTGGAAAATATTCTGTCTCTATAACCTCTGTATAGTTGTTACCTTGTAAAAAGATACTATAAAAAGGACCAAACAAAAGGCTTATTAGTTTGTTACTGCTTTTTGGCTCAGTTGTCACCGGAAATATTTTAAGGGCAGTAATCCCAGGTTTTGTCAAAGTAGTCTCACAACATATTTCTGAACTCATTTTACTTTTGTTTCTGTTGTCTTTATAGAAAAAAAGGGAAAATTTTTTGTGAGTTTGCTAACAGGAAACAAATGATAAAAATGTAGATTTTCATTTATATGTGTTTTATTTTTACATTTGTCATCCTATTTTTTTTTGACAGCAGCTATACCAGCAAGATAATAAATATTTTACTACTCAATGTGTGTTCACAGGCTGCCACTCATTGCTTTTTCTAACACATCTTCAAAGAGTTTACCTTGCTTAAACATTTCTCTGACTTACTGAAGACTCTTGGAGAAATATGTATGTTTTACTGATTTGCAACTCATAAAGCAGCTTTTTATATTCCAAGTAAGGCTGAAAAAGCAATGATTTTAGGCCTAGCCACATTTTGAGGGAAACTTGACATATGCCACAAGGAAACTTAAAACATAAATGAAAGGATATCAAATCAACATTTTTATTTTACACCACTGACAACGTATCACAAGTCAAAAATAATTCCAGCTGGACTTAAATAAACAAACTGTCTTACTTTGAAAGTTGGTATGTCATTTTTGGTTCAGTAAGAGTGGAAATGTATACATTTTTAAAATATTACTCTTTTGTAATATGTAAAATCCTAAGTTGATAGACTTGCTGCCAAATGCTTTTAAAAGAAAAATAGCCAAAAATAGGCATAGTGATGAATTGTCAGGGATCGTGTGATCAAAGATATTTCTGCATTGAAAAAGCCAAAATTATAATAGATTTAGAAAGTTACTTATAATTTTTGAGAAAATATTATTTTATGGATGCTTAGAAAAATAGGATGACAAATGTAAAATTATTGTGTACCCCTAGAAGGTTATATGCACCTAAGTAAGAAGAGTTTTTCTTGATGTGTCCAGTTCCTCATTTTGAGTACTGACATGCTGATTTCTAAAAAGAAACAGAATGAGCATCACAGAAGCCACACAGTTTGTAGTGATACTTAGTCCAAGAGGTGGCTTATGAGAATTTCAAAATTTGAAAAGCAATTGTTTTATCCAACTTACCTGACTCTCTTCAGTTCAGTTCAGTTGCTCAGTCGTGTCTGACTCTTTGCAACCCCATGAATCGCAGCATGCCAGGCCTCCCTGTCCATCACCAACTCCTGGAGTTCACTCAGAATCACGTCCGTCGAGTCAGTGATGCCATCCAGCCATCTCATCCTCTGTCGTCCCCTTCTCCTCCTGCCCCCAATCCCTCCCAGCATCAGAGTCTTTTCCAATGAGTCCACTCTTCGCATGAGGTGGCCAAAGTACTGGAGTTTCAGCTTTAACATCATTCCTTCCAAAGAAATCCCAGGGCTGATCTCCTTCAGAATGGACTGGTTGGATCTCCTTGCAATCCAAGGGAATCTCAAGAGTCTTCTCCAATACCACAGTTCAAAAGCATCAATTCTTCGGCACTTAGCTTTCTTCACAGTCCGACTCTCACATCGATACATGATCACTGGAAAAACCATAGCCTTGACTAGATGGACCTTTGTTGGCAAAGTAATGTCTCTGCTTTTCAATATGCTATCTAGGTTGGTCATAACTTTTCTTCCAAGGAGTAAGCGTCTTTTAATTTCATGGCTGCAGTCACCATCTACAGTGATTTTGGAGCCCCCCAAAATAAAGTCTGAGACTGTTTCCACTGTTTCCCCATCTATTTCCCATGAAGTGATAGGACCAAATGCCATGATCTTTGTTTTCTGAATGTTGAGTTTTAAGCCAACTTTTTCACTCTCCTCTTTCACCTTCATCAAGAGGCTTTTTAGTTCCTCTTCACTTTCTGCCATAAGGGTGGTGTCATCTGCATATCTGAGGTGATTGATATTTCTCCTGGCAATCTTGATTCCAGCTTGTGCTTCTTCCAACCCAGCATTTCTCATGATGTACTCTGCGTATAAGTTAAATAAACAGGGTGACAATATACAGCCTTGACATACTCCTTTTCCTATTTGGAACCAGTCTGTTGTTCCATGTCCAGTCCTAACTGTTGCTTCCTGACCTGCATATAGGTTTCTCAAGAGGCAGGCCAGGTGGTCTGGTATTCCCATCTTTTGAAGAATTTTCCACAGTTTCTTGTGATCGACACAGTCAAAGGCTTTGGCATAGTCAATAAAGCAGAAATAGATGTTTTTCTGGAACTCTCTTGCTTTTTCCATGATCCATCGGATGTTGGCAATTTGATCTCTGGTTCCTCTGCCTTTTCTAAAACCAGCTTGAACATCAGGAAGTTCACGGTTCACATATTGCTGAAGCCTGGCTTGGAGAATTTTGAGCATTACTTTACTAGCGTGTGAGATGAGTACAATTGTGTGGTAGTTTGAGCATTCTTTGGCATTGCCTTTCTTTGGGATTGGAATGAAAACTGACCTTTTCCAGTCCTGTGGCCACTGCTGAGTTTTCCAAATTTGCTGTCATATTGAGTGCAGCACTTACACAGTATCATTTTTCAGGATTTGAAATAGCTCAACTGGAATTCCATCACCTCCACTAGCTTTGTTTGTAGTGATGCTTTCTAAGGCCCACTTTACTTCACATTCCAGGATGTTTGGCTCTAGGTGAGTGATCACACCATCGTGATTATATGGGTCATGAAGATCTTTTTTGTACAGTTCTTCTTTTGACTCTCTTAGTGTGACCTATATTTTTTAGTTATTTGCCATTTTAGTCATTACAAAATAGTGAAAATTTGTACTGGTTGATACTTTTATCTTTCGGTTTCCCAAGGTCAAATCCTTACCATTAGACTTTTTCATTTATGTAAACTCCTCTCCATTTCAACTGCCAGTATATGTTATAAACTTTTAAAAAACAGTTTTATCTTATACCACATCCCTAATTATTTTTATATTAAAATAAATATTGACACACTTGTAAACTGAAGTAATAATAGCCCTCACCAAAGACAGCTATATATTAATGAACTCATTAACTAATTAAAACCAGGGCTGGTTAAGTGTCTTATAATTAGAAGCCACTATGCAAGCATATGTTGAGCTTTTATAGATGAATTGACCACAGTTCCTATTTTTTTAAGACAATACATTGACAGTTTTGGTAGTCTAAGATTGATGTGAATATTACACTAACTTACTCCTTCTTACTAAGTTTATTCTGATACAAATTCGATAAGCCATTTTTGAACATCCTCTATGTTCTGGGCGCTGGGAATAGAACAGCGAGGCAGGTATACCAATGTTTTCCTAAGATTACACCTAACAGGAAAGTAGATATATGATTCAGGCCATTGTCAGTCAATAAGTAAATGCCAAATAAAAATTAGACTTCAGTGCTGTGCAGAACAAGGATTCAAGACCCTCCCTAATGACCGTAAGGTGACCACTCTCCTGTACAGTGACCTGGTCTCAGACAGTTTACTGATGTACAGACTCCTCAGGTGTGTGAAGATCCCTCAGTGGTTCCCAGTTTGTTTACCCAACAGGAAAGTTGCCTGCAGGGCCTGGCTTTTCCCAAGGCGCACCTTTGCTTACTGGCTCGATTGCATTGGGTCTAGTTGTTGTAGTCATGTTCATATCACTCTATTCCTTTGGATGAGGACTTACTAAACCTAATTGTTTATATATTAATTAAATTGTCTAGTAAGTTATAATTTGAAAGAAAGGCTTCCTAGAATTATGCTAATCTGCTATATGGGAATAACATCTTTCCACCATTACAACAAACTTCTTTGCGTATTTGTTTACTGTGGGAACCTGAGGATTGCAGAAAGTAACACCCCAGGCACAGTTTTGCAAATACACTGGGTCAGAGTCAGTTTGAAGCAGTTAGGAAGCAGTACTGGTATATACAGCTGAGGTCCAGCAGTGTCTGAAACATCATGTGCAGTCATTTCCTGGAAATCATTTGCCCTAAGAGAAAAGGACACATGGGAAGAAATTCAGAGAAGACAAAAATAAATAAAAACATTAAATATGAATAAGTTAAGGTCAGGTTGCTTGCTTGCTTGCTCAGTTGCTTCACTGTCCGACTCTTTGTGACCCTCATGGACTGTAGCCCACCAGGCTCCTCTGTCCATCGGGTTTTCTAGGCATGATTACTGGAGTGGGTTACCATGCCCTTCTCACAGTCAGGATAGTGCTCACCAGTTGTTTTACATATATAAACAAACATAGAAGAGACCAGAAGAATGGTTCAGAGACCTTGGAATTGAAGGAAAAATTCTGTTTTATTCCAGCCAAGATGGATAAAAATCAGAAAAACTGCCTATTACAAAAAATTCTTGAATGTTCCTATTGTAATTTTTTTCTGTTGAGACTACTTATGAACTATCTCCTTTATCGATTGTTTTCCTGTGTTTTTCCCCAAACTGCTGTTAATATATCTGTGCTCAAGATACATTTTTATCTCAAGTATCTTATAAAACTTCTTAAATAGATCAGTATAAAATTATTTACCTTCAAAGTTTTATAGGAAATGCACATTCAGTTTAACTAGCTAAAGTAAAGACGAGCAACATGATATTCCAGTGTCACAGTGAATCTTGAGAGAAGCCATTTGAATAGTGGGCCAAGTATAGCATGTTAGATCTCCCAGACCATTGCATCAGATTACTGACAGGGAAGATGAATTCTAGAAGGGTTAAGCGCCTTGTTGCAATTCGTTACTGACACAGTTGGCTAGAACCTAAAGCAGGTCACGTGGTTTGCTGCTTGGCCCCATGTCTGCCCAACCTAGCATTGCTAAATTACTATTCAGAACACGACCTCACTGCCCTGCACTCAGTACAGTTAGACATCAACACTCTAATAATATTTCCTCTTGAAAATTCTGTTGTTTTTGGTAATGCAAAATTTGGAAAACAAAATCAAATTTTTGTATCTTAAAAATATTATAGTGCCTTGTAATGACATCTGTGCTCTCTGCTCTTGATCTTATTATAAAATCCAGAATTATTTTATGTACATGAAAATTGAGTTTAAAAATTTTGAAAAAAAATAATTGTTTTAAATAATGCAATGAAAGGAAGTTTGAGGAGCTAGAAAGTTAACTCTGAAATGATCAAAGTGAATTTAGGGATTCCATTTGAATTGTCCTTGTATTGAGGAATTCAGCTAGGAAGGGCAAGGGAAGGAATGTGTCAAATAAAGTATACTGATTTAGCTGCTTTTGCTTCTGGGTCTGCACTGAAGTGGCAGAATATGAGACTCAACTATATATCAATCTCCATAGATGAGTGGCTTCCCAGGTGGCTCAGTAGTAAAGAATGCGCCTGCCAGTGCAGGAGATGCAAGTTTGATCCCTGGGTCTGGAAGATGCTTTGGAGTAGGATATGGCAACCTGCTCCAGTATTCTTGCCTGGAAAATTCCATGGACAGAGGAGACTTGCAGGATACAGTCCACAGGGTAGCAAAGAGTTAGACATGACTCCACTACTGAGCACACTCACGCCACATACAAAGTTATGGAGAAAAATATGACAGTAGAAAACTTTAAAGGTGAAAAGTAGGATAAATATTAATTTACTTGTCAGGATAAATTGGGAACCTACCCTGGGATGCAGGGGAAGACACGATGCAAGCAAATTAACCTTGCAAAGTTCCCTCCAGAAGACTTGGAAAGTGAGAGAAGTTGGTGTTTCAAAGGTGCAAAGAACAAGGTCCAGGATATTTCAGTTTATTTATTTATATTTTTAGAAAAGTATTTGTTGTTAAATCACTGTGTGTGTGTGTTGCTCAGTTGTGTCCAGCTGTTCGCAACCTATGGACTGTATCCCCCTAGGCCCTGAGTGGGCTGCCATTCTCTATCCAGGGGATCTTCCCCACCCAGGGATCGAACTCAGGTCTAATCACAAAGTCCTTGCATTCTTGAGTCCTTGCAAGTCTTTGCAACCTCATGGACTGTAACACACGAAGCTCCTCTGTCTTCCACCATCTCCCAGAGTTTGCTCGAATTCATATCCATTGAATTGGTGATGCTGTCTAAGCATCTTAGCCTCTGTCACCCCCTTCTTCCTTTACCTTCAGTCTTTCCCAGCATCGGGGTCTTTTCCAATGAATTGGCTCCTTGCATTAGATGGCCAAAGTAGTGGAGCTTCAGCTTTAGTGATAGTCCTTCCAATTAATTTTCAGGGTTGAATTCCTGTAGGATTGACTGGTTTGATCTCTCTGCTGTCCAGGGGACTCTCAAGAGCCTTCTTCAGCACCACAACACTCAGCCTTCTTTATGATCCAACTCTCACATCCATACATGACCAATGGAAAAACCATAGCTTTGACTATATGGACCTTTGTTAGCAAAGTGATGTCTCTGCCTTTTATTGCACTGTCTAGGTTGATCGTAGCTTTCCTTCCAAGGAGCAAGTGTCTTTTAATTTCATGGCTGCAGTCACCATCTGCAGTGATTTTGGAGCCCAAGAAAAGAAAATCTGTTACTGTTTCTACTTTTCCCCCTTCTGTTTGCCATGAAGTGATAGGATCTGATGCCATGATCTTAGTTTGTTGTTGTTGTTGAGTTTTAAGCCAGATATTTTGCTCTTCCTCTTTCACCCTCATCAAGAAACTCTTTAGTTCCTCTTCACTTTGTGATTAAAACGCTATCATCTGCATATCTGAGGTTGTTAATATTTCTCCCGCCCAGTCTTGATTCTAGCTTGTGAGTCACCCAACCCAGGATGTCACATGATGTACTCTGCATGTTTGTTAAATAAGCAAGGTGACTGTATACAGCCTTGTGGTACTCCTTTCCTAATTTTGAACTAGTTCATTGCTCCATGCCTGATACTAACTGTTGCTTCTTGACCTGCATACAGGTTTCTCAGTAGACAGGGAACATGGCCTAGTATCCCATCTTTTTTGAGAATTTTCCACAGTTTGTTGTGTTTCCACACAAAGGCTTTAGTGTAGTCAATAAAGCAGAAAGAGATGTTTTTCTGGAATTCTTTTGCTTTTTCCATGATCCAGCAAGTGTTGGCAGTTGGATCTGTGGTTCCCCTGCCTTTCTAAACCAAGCTTATACATCTGGTAGTTCTTGGTTCATGTGCTGCTGAAGCATGGCTTGAAGGATACTGAGCATAATCTCTAGCATGTGAAATGAGTGCAGTTGCACGGTAGTTGGAACATTCTTTGACATTGTCCTTTGGAATTGGAATGAAAACTGACCTTTTCCAGTCCTGCTGAGTTTTCCAAATTTGCTAACATACTGAGTGCAGCACATTAACTTTATCATCATTTAGGATTTTAAATAGCTCAGCTGGAATTCTGTCACCTCCACAAGCTTTGTTTGAATAATATTCTAAGACCCACTTGATTTCCAGAATGTCTGGTTCTAGGTGAGTGACCATACCATCATGGTTATTCAGGTCATTAAGAACTTTTTTTTTTTTTTTTTTAGTACAGTTCTTCAGTGTATTCTTGCCACGTCTTAATCCTTTCTGCCTCTGTTAGGTCCTTACTGTTTCTGTCATTTTTCATGCCCATCCTTGTATGAAATGTTCCCTTGAGGCTCCAGTTTTCTTGAAAAGATGTCTAGTTGTTCCCTTTCTATAGTTTTCCTCTATTTCTTTGTATTTTTCATTTCAGAAGGCCTTCTTTTCTCTCCTTGCTATTCTGTGTAACTCTGCATTCAGTTGTATATATTTTTCCCTTTTTCCTTTGCTTTTCACTTCTTTTCTTTCCTCAGCTATTTGTAAGGGCTCCTTAGACAACCACTTTTGCTTTCCTACCGTCCTTTTGTATTGAAATGGTTTTGATCACTGCCTCCTGTAAAGTGTTACGAATCTTCATCCATAGTTCTTTAAGCACTCTTTCTACAAGATCTAATCCCTTGAATCTATTCATCACCTCCACTATATAATCATAAGGGATTTGATTTAGATAATAACTGAATGGACTAGTAGTTTTTCCTACTTTCTTCAATTTAAACCTGAATTTTTCCATAAGGAGCTCATGATCTAAGCGACAGTCAGCTTAAGGTCCTGTTTTTGCAGACTGTATAGAGATTCTCCATCTTTAGCTGCAAAGAATATTATAATTAATTTGATTTTGGTATTGACCATCTGGTCATTTGGTATTGTCCATGTGTAGAGTCATCACTTATGTTGTTGGGAAAAAGTATTTGATATGACTAGTGTGTGCTCTAGACAAAATTCTGTTAGCCTTTGCCCCGCTTCATTTTTGTACTTCAAGGCCAAACTTGCCTGTTATTCCAGGTATCTCTTGACTTCCTACTTTTAAATTCCAATCCTCTGTGATGAAAAGGACATTCTAATTTCGTGTTAGTTCTAGAAGGTTTTGTAAATCAATATGGAACTTGCCAATTTCAGCTTCTTTAGCATTAGTGGTTGGGGCACAGACTTGGATTACTGTAATGTTGAAATGAACCAAGACCATTCTGTCATTTTTGAGATTGTACCCATGTACTGCATTTCTGACTCTCTTGTTGATGTCGAGGGCTACTCCATTTCTTCGAAAGGGTTCTTGTCCACAGTAGTAGGTATAATGATCATCTGAATTAAATTCACCCATTCCTGTCCATTTTATTCACTGATTCCAAAGATTTCCATGTTCACTCTTGCCATCTCCTGTTTGACCATTTCCAATTTACCTTGATTCATGGTCTTAACATTCCAGAGTCCTATGCAGTACTGTTCTTTACAGTGTCATATTTTACTTTCACCACCAGACACATCCACAACTGAGCATTGTTTCCACTTTGGCCCAACCACTTCATTCTTTCTGGAGTTATTTGTAATTGCCTTCTGCTCTTCTCCAGTAACATATTGGAGACCTTCCAACCTGGGGGGCCCATCTTCCAGTGTCATGTCTTTTTGCTTTTTCATGCTGTTCATGGAGTTCTCATAGCAAAAATACTGGAGTGGTTTGCCATCCTATCTCCAGTGAACCATGTATTGTCAGAATTTTTCAGTATGACCCGTCCATCTTGGGTGGCCTTGCAAGCATGGCTCATAGCTTCATTGGATCTTGCAAGCTCCTTTACCACAACAGGGCTATGATTTATGAAAAATATAGAGATATATGTTTTTGAAAATTTAAAAGGGTGAAAACAGTTAAACTCTGGAAGGATGCACAGAGCACTAGTAAAAGTGGAATGTTCCAGGAGGAAAACTGATCACTTGCAGGGTGATATGTGACGGTGAGGGCATGCCCTTTTCTCTGTTAACTATTTAAAATGAAAAGGGAAGTTGGAGAAGGATCATCAAGAGATAGGTGTCCTTTGAGATCCAGTGTTTTGAGGAGAGATCCAGAAGAGAAAGAGCAGAATCAAGGGAAAGAGAGAGGAGAGAGGAAGAGACAGGAAGGAGGAGAGGATTGGCGAGACAGAAGGAAGAGAGGGAGAGATTCGAGAAGCAGATGAGAATCCCAAGAGAAAAAACAAAACAGAAATAAGTGATTTGGCATACCAGACCAGGTTTTGAAAAAACATTATTTTAAGAATTCTGAAGTCCAAGAAAGGTCTAAAATTACATAGCAAGACCCTAAGCTTCAAATAATAAAAGCAAAGATGGGGAAATTTTTTTCCTTTGTGTTAATAACAACAACAAAAAAAACCCCTCCCACTTTACTAAAGAATAAAAAAGAAAACTGTTTTTCTCTTGGTATTTGAGATAGAATGGAATCACCTCTTCTATTGATTTGTGGGTCCAATAAACGTCTAACGAATTCCGTGTTATATTGATAACTGTAGTTTTATGGTTAATAACTGAATATTTCTCTTAGTAAACATAGTAATTTTCATTAAAAAAAAGGTAATAGCCAAAATTCAATTATGTTCAGTTCTTTCATAATTCTGAGGCCTACAATCATGGTTTTGTGTTGACTTATATTGATTTAAGTACATTTTTACTTGTTACTTTCTCAGAAGACCTCATAAGCAAGCCTGCAAATGTCTCAATACCAGACTGGTCACTTTTTCTGCCAAATATGTTAATTTAGTGTGTATTACTAAGAAGTTTCAAATTATAGCTAGTGTCCACTAAGCAGTGATATTTGTTTTATTTCCAGTGAACTATATGAAGGTATATTCAGGTGAGATGAATGACAGTTGCTTGTGTAACACTTGCTCTCCCTCTTTTCTGGGGATGGTTAAATTTACATGATGCCTGTGTGAATTTATCACCATCCTTACTTGGTGTTCCACACCAACCTCTCAACAAGCATGCAACTAAGTGAAGACTGTTACAGTGAAGGGGCCAGGTATATGCTTTTCTGCAGTGACTTTTCCTTGCTGACTTCTGCAGTGACGGTTGAGCACCACAGACACTCGTTTCCACAGTTAGGAGGCAAACTAGTAAGAGAGGCGGTGTGACATGGTGGCTCAAAGTATGGGTTCTAGAACCTGGCTGTAAGTTTCCATTCCAGCCTTATGGCTGGATTTGTGGTCGTAGGCAAGTTTTCAGCCTTGTTATTCTAAATTTCCTCTCTGTAAAATGAAAGTAAGGTTGTTGAGAGGATTAAATGTCATAATGTATATAAAGAACTCAGAACAGGGCCTGGGAAAAGAGCAAAGCACCATATTAACATTTGCTATCATCATCATTAATAGAAGCAGTAATAGTTATAATTCACTGTTATTCCTAAACAATTGTTAAGTAAAACAGCAGAGGTATTGGTTAAAATGCACATAAGTAATTTACCTTGGTCATCTTGGTTTTGATAACACGGGATTTATGACTGACACTTGTTTAAAAACTATTGCCATTTCACTTTCTGTTGATTTTATACATGTGTTGTTCAATTAATATGTGCCCAATGTATTAATTTGCTTTGCTCATTCCCACATGTTCTAATCAAGTTAGACCACCTTCACCCAGTGGTCAGAAGATGCTACATGTAATTGAGTCTCCTAATATCTCAGGGTTTCAGGGGGGAACTTCTGGTGGTGACTTTACTCAGAGGGTGTTTTCCTGAGTTGACTTGCACAGTGATAACTAAATTGTTATTTCAGCTTCTGTAGGCATTATCATACAGACACAGAAAGTATCAGAAATACTCAGTTACTATAGGGGAGACAGAAAATATGTTGGTAGATAAGGCACCTCCAGGAATTATATAAAAATATGAGGTGGTATCACAATAAATGGGGAAATGTAGATGTGGACACTTCTATCCATATTTGAAATGAGGAAATCAGGGATGAGAATTGATTTCCAGAGAAAGAAGTAACCAGTGGAGATGAGACTGGGTGTGGAGTTTGAAGCAATGGGGCAGAGCACAATGATTGTAGCATTTATGAGACTAATGAGTAAATTAGCTTAGGAATTTGAACCAACAGTCCTAGGAGAATGCTGCTGGATTCAAAACAATAGGAGGGATAAAAATAGTTGTGTAGAAGTAAATCTGTTCAGATCAGATCAGTCGCTCAGTCGTGTCCAACTCTTTGCAACCCCATGAATCGCAGCACGCCAGGCCTCCCTGTCGAACACCGACTCCCGGAGTTCACTGAGACTCACGTCCATCGAGTCAGTGATGCCATCCAGCCATCTCATCCTTTGTCGTCCCCTCCTCCTCCTGCCCCCAATCCCTCCCAGCATCAGAGTCTTTTCCAATGAGTCAACTCTTTGCATGAGGTGGCCAAAGTACTGGAGTTTCAGCTTTAGCATCATTCCTTCCAAAGAAATCCCAGGGCTGATCTCCTTCAGAATGGACTGGTTTGGATCTCCTTAGAGTCCAAGGGACTCTCAAGAGTCTTCTCCAATACCACAGTTCAAAAGCATCAGTTCTTCGGTGCTCAGCCGTCTTCACAGTCCAACTCTCACATCCATACATGACCACAGGAAAAACCATAGCCTTGACTAGACGGACCTTTGTTGGCAAAGTAATGTCTTTGCTTTTCAATATGCTATCTAGGTTGATCATAACTTTCCTTCTAAGGAGTAAGCGTCTTTTAATTTCATGGCTGCAATCACCATCTGCAGTGATTTTGGAGCCCTCCAAAATAAAGTCTGACACTGTTTCCACTGTTTCCCCATCTATTTCCCATGAAGTGATGGGACCGGATGCCATGATCTTCATTTTCTGAATGTTGAGCTTTAAGCCAACTTTTTCACTCTCCACTTTCACTTTCATCAAGAGGCTTTTTAGTTCCTCTTCACTTTCTGCCATAAGGGTGGCATATCTGCATATCTGAGGTTATTGGTATTTCTCCCGGCAGTCTTAATTCCAGCTTGTGTTTCTTCCAGTCCAGCGTTTCTCATGATGTACTCTGAATATAAGTTAAATAAACAGGGTTAAGACCATTCAGTCTTCTGTTCTTTGGTGAAGTATTTCCCATGCTCATGCCCATTTTCACCCTAGCCAGAGCAAACTTCCAGAAATTTGAATCAGACAATAGTAGAAATACTCTTGCTACCATTCTTGACCCTCTTTCCATACTCAGTCCTCAGAGGATGAAGCTCAGGGGTGTTGCAGACTTTCATGTTTCATCCCTTGTGTACAGACATGTGCCCGTGCACAATAGGAATCGAAATAAACTTTAAATCACGTTATTGAGTGGAGACGAAAATTTAAGAAAAAAGAGTGGATATGGTCACGGCCTCAAGCTAACGGGAGACTTGACATAATAACTCAGGGTCGTGATGGAAGCAGAGGCTCTTTTAAGAGCCTTACTTCTTTTAAGTCAGTAACGTAGTTTTGGAGGAAGTTGTCCTGAGTATGTGGTGGCCAGTTGATCATTGAACTAGTCTGAGGCAATGGGGTCTCTTCACCTGCTGCCATGCTTGGAATGTACAGTCTGTCCTCTATTTCTACAACAGGATCTGTTTTCAAGGGTACAGCCTTGATAGAGTAAGTGTGGTCGAGACCATCTGGTCTGTGTACATGACTGGACCAATCAGAGTATAAACTAAAAGGCCTGGGGGTGGGGGTATGTGTGGAGGTCTCGTCTTGTAATCTCAAGGCAGGCCTTATGGGTAAACTTGGTGGTTTATTATTCCTTCCACCTGCCCCATCTGGAGGGGTTTGCCTCTTTCTTGGGTCTCGCTTTGATCTCCGTGTATGTGTACCAGTTAATGAACCAGTGCATTCTGGTTATGCAAACAGGAAAAAATGACGAGTGTAACAGAACTGGAGAGACCATTCATTTGTTTCCCCACTGGGAGATGTGCCTAATACTTACAGATAATTTGGAGAGGAGGCAATTACCCTGACACCTATAATAAAGGATTCAGCAGTGTCTTATATCCACCCATCTCAGTTCCCCAACCTGAGGTCTGATATGCACTCCCCCTCTTCTGTCTCACTGAAGATAATTTTGTTAGGTAATAGTTTCTCTATGTTGTGAACAAGATACGTTAAAGGACAGAAAAAATTGGGCTTTCTGATTTCTCAGAACGGAGTAGGTACAGAAAGAGTTACAGTGATCCGTGCTCCATAAGAGTCCTTGCTGGTCACCAGACATTGCTAACACACACTCTACCAGGCAGATGAAAACACTGTGTAGGAACAGGGCAAAGTCACTGTCCTTTGCTAAATCATTTTATATTTTCTCATTTT
Organism: Bos grunniens; assembly: GCF_055505025.1. NCBI lineage: Eukaryota > Metazoa > Chordata > Mammalia > Artiodactyla > Bovidae > Bos > Bos grunniens. Next base: position 24,855,566 of record NC_141191.1, on the reverse strand, counting down.
AAAAATGGGTCTAAATACTATTTAGTTATGTACAACTAAAAACCACTTAATCTTACTCCTTGTTAGTTTTTGATATTCCTTAATTTGCCCTATTGTAAAATATCTGCCAGGATTCAACACTTGACACATTTTTTTTCCATGTCTATTAGTAATCTTTTCTTAAATAAAGGAATGCTTTCATCCAGTTTGTATAGAGCTGTAATTTTGCTTGTGCACATTTATTCATTGGGATCAACAAAATAGGTCAGCTCCATGGCTTGTCTGTGTAAACTTACAAGTGACATAGAAATAGAGATATTCATAACTCTAGGTTATGGGATGTTTGCTTCAGAAAAAATATTCCATAGTAATTCCATAAGTGGATCTTTTAAAAAGTGCAAAGTTCAGAGTATATAAAAACATCCTATTTACCAAGAAGATCATCTCTGGTCTTTTTTCCTGAGAAATTTTGGTTACCTTTGTCAGGTTAAGAAGAGTGAAATAAAATCCCTACCCTGAAGACATAAGCGGGAAAGCAGGCAGTTTATCAGGAAAAGCATAAACACAGAGATGAAGGATTTAATTGAAAGCAGAAGCAGTAAATAATGACAACTTAAAAACCTAGAAGATGGGCCAGAGAAGGTTAAGAATAATGAAGCAGCTAAAATCTGTCCATTTTAGCTTCTCTGTTTAAAACTCCTGCATTCTCGTTCGAATTAGGGTGTCAAGTAAAAATTATATTTCTGTATTGGGGTAGCTTGATTTACTCTTCACAGATTTATTTTCCTTCTTATGGAGTCTTCCATCCCATGAGAGGAGTATTTCACCACTACATAGATGTCTTGTTTTTTTTTTTTTTTTTTTTTGCCAGAAGTTTCCTTACCGACCCTTATTTCTCTCTTCCATAGATCTACATTGTCCTACATCGGGGCCCTCCTTCAGCCCTACAGCCTGAGCCCCAGAATGACTGTGACTGGGAGCAGAGCCACAGCTGACTTGCATGGCCACACACTGTGAGTGACAAATGCATGCCTGTTATTGTAAGCCTTTGAAATGTCAGTGCTTATCACAATCACATCATTATTAGACTGCACTAAGTAGGGTCATAAGCAGAAAATAGTGCTTAATTAACTTTGGAAATGGATCTTTAAAATACAATTCAGAAGTCTATAATAGTCTATTTCTATCTGATACTTATCTTTAGCTATACTGCTAAGATACACATTTATATATTTATATACAAGAAAGTGCCTATTACATTCTTTAGACTAAGTACTCGGAGTAAACTCACAGTTCCCTAATGTTTGATATCTTTAACTGAAGCATAAAATTGAGATTCTGATCTTTTTTGTAAAGTCTTTAGCTTTTTCATTTTGATGAAGTCAGAGTTTCAAGTGAATCTTCAGTAAGTTGAATTTTTATTATATATGTTCAGTAAATCCAATATATGTTGGATTTTTAAAATAGCCTTTTCATATTATTTTGCATATAAGTTCACAGATAAAGTGTATGTATGTATGTGTGTGTGTGTGTGTGTATATATATATATATATATATATGTTTGTATAATGTTCCATTGAGACACATGGCTCTTAGCATACTATCCATTCTAAAGAGATGCTCAATAATAAAACGATAAGCAATGTCATGTAGAACTTACTAACATAAGTCATATTTCATTCTGTCCTGTAGTAATGTTTTTATAGTGTTTTATCTCTTCACATTATCTTAATGCTTTATTTCTTGGAAAATTATAGCCATATATCTTAATAATGCTATGTGTTTGGACATTATGCAGAAAAAAGATTATTAGTGATACACATGCCTCTTTTGCCTCTTGGGTGTTGAAAATATAACTTGTATTATGGCCAAATATATTTTTTCTATGGTTGAATAAGCATGAGTCTTCCATAGGACTCTATCAAGTGTGGGGATGGGAGAAAGTGCCACTCCCAAGGGTTCAGAAGTAATCGTCTGTATGATAGAAAAATACGTGAATCTGACTCAGCTTTAGGGAAAGCTTGGCAAACAACTAATACCAAAGGAAAGCCTGCGCTATCAAAAGTGACTTCATTATATGAAAGCTACTTATGTCTGGAAAAATAATACCACTCATGTCACAAGTGAATTTCACCAAAGACATTGCTATTATGGTCCTCAAGGTACAGGTAGAATATTAATCTTTCATGTGATGTGAAACTGGTCACATACCTGTGAATAAAATCAAAAAGGTCCTTTATGACTTTTTGTTATTGATGTGAGATACTCTTAAGTGCATCCAGCCTAGCTTCCCTTTAAAGTGGGTCATGTGTGTTAGGAAGACATGCTGAAATTATGAGCAACTGTGATTTCAGTCCTGGAAGGACCGTCCATAATAACATTTCCCTTAGCCTAGGTAACAAAATAAATGCAGTGTTTAAAAGCAACACTTCATTTACTCAATTGGCTTTGTCTGCTCAGTTTAAAATTATAAGTGACTCTTGAGCTTTTCCACCCACTGATTTTTAAGTTCAACTGACATTTTAACTGATAATCAAATCCTCTGTCTTTCCATTGATGTTGTTTATGTACTGGAAATCAACACAAAACAACTTAAAAACAGTATAAGAACAGTGTTGGGACTTAATGATAACTTATGTGGCAAATCCAGCTTTCATTTAGAGGGTAAGGCTGCCTGAGGGGATATGATTTATTGCAATGAAACAAAAACCAATGTTTTGTTTTGCCCTTTGAGGAGGATGTGGAAGGGGAATAATCTCCCCCAGTATCACCAGACACAACCACATGGTACTGAGACAGGGAAGAGCCCTAATTCTTCACATTAAAATTCATTCTCAGAGAAGTCTCTGAGTTATAGATTCTTCGAAGTCTCTCTTTTCTTTTACCTATTTCCTTGAAAAATTTCACCTCCTCTACTTAAGTGAATACATGTCAGCCCCCATCCTCAATCTGATCAATTCACCATCAGTTATTTCATATAGTCTCCCACTGCTGCTCCTTCTTATCATCACTGTTATATCTGGAAAGAGAGTTAACATTCCATTTGTTCTTCACTGCACTTTCTTTTAGGTAATATTGCTTATCATCTCTCCCTGGCTTATAGTCTAGGTGTTTTGTAACCTTCTATTATACTTTTTGTAACCTTTCAACTGCTGAGATACTCTTTATCTTAACCCAGAAGAGGGGTCACCACTTTCTCTTCCTTCCATTCCCATTGCTCACTGTTTCCTGTTGAACCTGACCCAGCTTTAGATTCAGTCTGAATACAGCAAGTGTCCAGGCAACCACTGTTAACTGATATGAATTCACTTACGAGAACTCTCAGTCCTGTGTAACATCTTCTTGATTAACTTCAGCTCAAAATCTGAAGCCTTCTCATGCCATCTTCTGTCATCGTCACTGGGGAATTAAATATTTATGTGGTGACTCTTTTATCATCCAACAGAGTTTTTTAAATCTCTTTAGCTGCATGAATTTTTATCTAATTACATGTTTATCCTCACTGGAGTAGCTGTAATTTGTACATGATCATGAATGAGAATTACTGCCTTAAAATCTGAGCCTCTGAAGTACCTCATTGTCCACATGCCATGTTTCTTTACTTTTATGGAACGTTTCTCTACTGTACGTTTTACTTTCACTATGCATCTCAGAGACTTCTGTTTCATAACTTTCATACTCTGTAGGTGCCTTCTCCACCTTCCTCACGACTCTTCCGTCTGGTTTAAATCCTGATGGAATCTCAGTCTTCTCTCCTGTTGACATCCTGCCATGTTTACCCAGCAATTCCCAACCAAGAGTGAACATTTATGTATGGCATTGCCAATCCCAGACTGCTCAGCCTCAACAAGACTGCATGCACTACATATTTCAGCTCTTCAGGATCTGCTGTTATAAAATATGATCTATAATCCTTTCATTTTCTTTATCATCAGTTTTTATTATGATTGCCTCATAATACCCTCTCCATTTGATATATACTGTCTTCAGCTGTGGTTGGGAGGGCTTGAATCTGAGAAGGTAATGCTCAAACAAAGGCCTGGTGATGAAGAACAGTCAACCGGGCAAAAATCTGGGTGGAGAGTACTCTAGGCAAAGCAGATAAAAGATTTAAAGATTTTGATGCAGAAGATAGTTTTGTATCTTAAAGAAATAGAATGTCTGGCTTGAGAATGCTGAGAGGTGTACTAAATAGGAGGTGAGACCTGAGAGGTAGGCAGGGGTCATGAAGAGCCTGCTAGTCCGTGGTAAGTATTCTGAATTGTCTTCCAAGTGATATTCAGGGGGTCTCAACCTTTGATATTACTGAAATTTGGGGTCAGATCATTCTTCGTTGGGCTGTCCTATGTCGTGGGGTGTTTACTAGCATGCTTGGCCTCTAGGCACTAGATGCTGGTAGTACCTCCACATCATGGTGACAGCAAAATTATTTCCAGACATTGTCACTTCTCCCCTCAGAGACAAAATCACTCTCCAGGGAAGCCATTGAAGTGTTTCCCGGAGTAAAGTGACTTGATTTGTTGTGTGTTTGAAAGTGTCGATCAGGTTCTTTGGAGAGGATGGGCTATATGAAGGTAAGATTGGAAGTAGGGACAGTTCAGAGGCTGGATCTGCTTTCCAGTGTGAGTACGTAGGTGGTGTGATGGAGCACGGTGATTGTTATGAAGGTTGTTTGATTCACATTATGTTTGTCAGTATTCCTAGAATGTGGTCTTACCATTTACTGAAAGGTACATAAAGCATTCAGTTACCAATTAAAGTTGTCAGTAAGAAGTTGCATGAAAACATCTGGAGCTCAAAGGAGAGTTTAAACCTGAATTTACTATAATAAAAGAGTTGGAGTCCTTCGCATTTGTATTATAATAGTTGAGTTTTCAGAGGACCAGTGAATAACAGCCCTTTCTCAATTTGAAAAGGATTAAAAATATATGCATAGAATTTCTTCATTATACCATATATAAAAACTAATATAAAATGGACCAAAGACTAAATATAAAAGATCAAAATATAAAATTCTTAGAACTTTAATGTACATCTTCATGACCTTGGATTAAACAAAGGTTCAGGCCATGAAAATCATAAGCAACAGAACAATTAATTGCACTTTATCAAAAATGAGATCAGTTACTTCAGAGGTTACTCTCAAGAAAGAGAAAAGAATACACAGAATGGGGAAAAATAGTGGTGTTTTCTGTGTCTGATACGGGTGTAACATCTAAAATATTTAAAACTTAAGACACTCAACAATTTTAAAAAACCTGACTTAAAAGGGGACAAATGATTTGAATAGCTGTTTCTCCAAAGAAAATACATTAATGGCCAGTAATCACATTAAAAAAGAAAAAAGCATTCAACATCATTCAACATCAACATACAAATAAAAACTGTGGTAAGATAGCACCTCACACCCACTAGGATGGCTTTAATGAAAAAGATGGATTTTTATTAGAAAGTGAAAGTGAAGTCCCTCAGTCATGTCCGACTCTTTGTGACACCCTGGACTGCAGCCTGCCAGGCTGCTCTGTCCATGGGATTTTCCAGGCAAGAATACTGGAATGGGTGGCCATTTCCTTCTCCAGGGAATCTTCCTGACCCAGGGGTCGTACTTGGGTCTCTTGCATTGCAGGCACACTCTTTACCGTCTGAGCCACCAGGGAATCCCTTTTATTGTAACACCTTGTATGGCCAAAACAGAAAGATATGTATCAGTTCAGTTCAGTCGCTCAGTTGTGTCCCACTCTTTGCGACCCCATGAATCGCAGCACGCCAGGCCTCCCTGTCCATCACCAACTCCCAGAGTTCACTCAGACTCACGTCCATCGAGTCAGTGATGCCATCCAGCCATCGCATCCTCTGTCGTCCCCTTCTCCTCCTGCCCCCAATCCCTCCCAGCATCAGAGTCTTTTCCAATGAGTCCACTCTTCTCATGAGGTGGCCAAAGTACTGGAGTTTCAGCTTTAGCATCATTCCTTCCAAAGAAATCCCAGGGCTGATCTCCTTCAGAATGGACTGGTTGGATCTCCTTGCAGTCCAAGGGACCCTCAAGAGTCTTCTCCAACACCACAATTCAAAAGCATCAATTCTTTGGCGCTCAGCCTTCTTCACAGTCCAACTCTCACATCCATATATGACCGCAGGAAAAACCATAGCCTCTAGACGAATCTTTGTTGGCAAAGTAATATCTCTGCTTTTGAATATGCTATCTAGGTTGGTCATAACTTTCTTTCCAAGGAGTAAGCGTCTTTTAATTTCATGGCTGCAGTCACCATCTGCAGTGATTTTGGAGCCCCAAAAAATAAAGTCTGACATTGTTTCCACTGTTTCCCCATCTATTTCCCATGAAGTGATGGGACTGGATGCGTTTCCACTGTTTCCCCATCTATTTCCCATGAAGTGATGGGACTGGATGCCATGATCTTCATTTTCTGAATGTTGAGCTTTAAGCCAACTTTTTCACTCTCCACTTTCACTTTCATCAAGAGGCTTTTGAGTTCCTCTTCACTTTCTGCCATAAGGGTGGTGTCATCTGCATATCTGAAGTTATTGATATTTCTCCCAGCAATCTTGATTCCAGCTTGTGTTTCTTCCAGCCCCGCGTTTCTCATGATGTACTCTGCATATAAGTTAAATAACTGCTACTGCTGCTGCTAAGTCGCTTCAGTCGTGTCCAACTCTGTGGGACCCCATAGATGGCAGCCCAACAGGCTCCCCGGTCCCTGGGATTCTCTAGGCAAGAACACTGGAGTGGGTTGCCATTTCCTTCTCCAGTGCATGAAAGTGAAAAGTGAAAGTGAAGTCACTTAGTTGTGTCCAACTCTAGCGACCCCATGAGCTGCAGCCTACCAGGCTCCTCCGTCCATGGGATTTTCCAGGCAAGAGTAGTGGAGTGGAGTGCCATTTCCTTCTCCAAAGTTAAATAAGCAGGGTGACAATATACAACCTTGACGTACTCCTTTTCCTATTTGGAACCAGTCTGTTGTTCCACGTCCAGTTCTAACTGTTGCTTCCTGACCTGCATACAGATTTCTCAAGAGGCAGATCAGGTGGTCTGGTATTCCCATCTCTTGAAGAATTTTCCACAGTTTCTTGTGATCCACACAGTCAAAGGCTTTGGCATAGTCAATAAAGCAGAAATAGATGTTTTTCTGGAACTCTCTTGCTTTTTCCATGATCCAGCAGATGTTGGCAATTTGATCTCTGGTTCCTCTGCCTTTTCTAAAGCCAGCTTGAACATCAGGAAGTTCACGGTTCACATATTGCTGAAGCCTGGCTTGGAGAATTTTGAGCATTACTTTACTAGCATGTGAGATGAGTGCAATTGTGCGGTAGTTTGAGCATTTTTTGGCATTGCCTTTCTTTGGGATTGGAATGAAAACTGACCTTTTCCAGTCCTGTGGCCACTGCTGAGTTTTCCAAATTTGCTGGCATATTGAGTGCAGCACTTTCACAGCATCATCTTTCAGGATTTGAAATAGCTCAGCTGGAATCCCATCACCTCCACTAGCTTTGTTCATAGTGATGCTTTCTAAGGCCCACTTGACTTCACATTCCAGGATGTCTGGCTCTAGGTGAGTGATTACACCATCGTGATTATCTGGGTCGTGAAGATCTTTTTTGTACAGTTCTTCTGTGTATTCTTGCCATCTCTTCTTAATATCTTCTGCTTCTATTAGGTCCATACCATTTCTGTCCTTTATCGAGCCCATCTTTCCATGAAATGTTCCCTTGGTATCTCTAATTTTCTTGAAGAGATCTCTAGTCTTTCCCATTTTGTTTTTTTCCTCTATTTCTTTGCATTGATCGCTGAGGAAGGCTGTCTTATCTCTTCTTGCTCTTGTTTGGAATTCTGCATTCAGATGCTTATATCTTTCCTTTTCTCCTTTGCTTTTCGCTTCTCTTCTTTTCACAACTATTTGTAAGACTTCCCCAGACAGCCATTTTGCTTTTTTGCATTTCTTTTCCATGGGGATGGTCTTGATCCCTGTCTCCTGTACAATGTCACGAACCTCATTCCATAGTTCATCAGGAAGATATGTATAGGAGTGATTAAAGTTCAAAATATAATAGTAATTATAATATATCTGGGTTGAAGATTATCAACCAATTACACCTTTGGGCACAATGAACTTCTCTTTATCCCATAGTCATAGGTGGAATTTTTACTGGGACTCCACCCTCAAAGATGCAGATTTTCAAGCATCCTCTCTTCAGTGGACCAAATAAACGAGAAGCACAAGAGCAGCTGAGCCAAGCCTACCAGGTTTCTTCTTGCAAATGTACCAGATTACATAAGAAGCCAGAGTGAGGCAAAATTGTTAAGCCTTGTTCAGGTCTTTCTCATGGATACCTGAACTCAAAGAAACTGAATGCCTTATGAACACATGAAGAACAGACCTGAGTTTAGTTCAGTTTTTTGGTTTTTGTCTAGTTTGTGGGTTTTTGTGTTCAGTTTTGAATTTTGTGACCATGGAACTTTTCAAGTGAAGGTGGTGGAAAGATGAGTATATGCATATGATGTTACAGCCTCATGTGACTTGGACTCTTAAAATATGCCTCAAGAAGTGACAGAGAAGGTTAAGAGTGAGTCTTACCAGAGTTCTCTCTTCCAGCCCACCAAATTAGGTTCATAGCTGCCGTAAAAGTGGTTGAACAGAAACAGTGGATAGTTCATGTTCAAAAGTGAAAATTCATGATGGATGTCTGCTACAAATTTTAAAAGCTCTTACACCATTACGTTTATTGTTTTCCTAACACAGCTTTTTATATGGAGAGCTTTAATTTTTGTTTTTGTTTTTTGGTTATGAGAAGAATTTTACTACATAAATCTATTGGCTTGGGATTGAGAAAAAACATGTAAAAGTCGTGATGCCTAAATATTTTTCCTAAAAATGTTTATTCAGGCATTTATAGAACAAATTGACAGCATTTTGTTGCTATAAAAAGAGAAGTAAATAAAAATCTCTTCCAATGTGGCCTGCCTTTTCTGGAGATTATGCTGAATGGACTGTTTTATTATGATAAGCTAAATAATCCAAAGTGTACACACACTGAGAAACTTAATGGTTTGTGAAAGAAAGGTGTCCTGGGAGCTGATATAAAAGCATGGATATAAAAGCAAATACACCAGGCCCTCACGTTCATAAGGAAATTATCCAATTCATTGACTACTGATTGCATTTTATTATCTGAATCAATACCAATGCAGTTAATGTGGCAGTTAGAAATCATAAAAGTGAAGATAGGATAATTGTTCCCCTAAACAGAAGCCTTGTGTAAATATTTTAAACCTCATATAATAAAATCCCATTGAAATGTGGAGAAACATGGGCCCAAAGAGTGCTGCTGGCCTTAAGCAACTTGAGGTTTCCTTTGGGAAGATTTGGGAGAATGACATTGAAACATGTAAAATATCATGTAAGAAACGAGTTGCCAGTCCAGTTTCGATACACGATGCTGGATGCTTGGGGCTAGTGACTGGGATGACCCAGAGGGATGGTATGGGGAGGGAGGAGGGAGGAGGGTTCAGGATGGGGAACACATGTATACCTGTGGCGGATTCATTTTGATATTTGGCAAAACTAATACAATTATGTAAAGTTTAAAAATAAAATAAAATTAAAAAAAAAATAGACTTCTTTTACTGTTTAAGCAAAATGTTAAGTGCCTGCCAAGGCCAAAGGGAGGAGAGTTTAACAAATTATTTTTACAGCTTCCTTTACAACTAAATAAACTCATTAAACATATTACCCATTCTGTACTTTAATTGCATTAAATTTAAACATTTTTAAACTATTATATCTATCTTGCACAACAGAGTCATAGAATTTTAGAGATGGAAATGACCATATAGATCATCTAATAAAATTCATATTCTAGATTCTGCCTTTCACAAACCATTAAGTTTTTCAGTGTGTGGAAACTTTTGGATTATTTAGCTTATCATAATAAAACAGTCCATTCAGCATAATCTCCAGAAAAGGCAGGCCACATTGGAAAAGATTTTTACTTATTTCTCTTTTTATAACAACAAAATGCTGTCAATTTGTTCTACAAATTCTAGAATAATTCATTTTTCTAAAAAATAATATCTGAAAATGTTAAATAATTAGGTAAAAGTTATATTTTTAAGTAGAATTGGAGCTAGAGTCTTAATGGCTCCTGAGTCCAGCCTCAGACTTCTTGGAATATTCTCCTGGACAGAATTCTTGTAAGCCTTTATTCTTAGTAAAGTTTGAATTTTTAAGGATAAAACAAGAAAATATTTTTTCTGGTAAGTTGAATCATTTGGTTCTGAAAACTGGAGACTTTTGTCAACACGAAACACATTATCCTGTAGCTGTGGTTTTTATGTTTTTGGAATTTTTGTATCTGTCCTTCTTTCAAAAGATGTTTTCTTCATATTTTTAGTTTTCGCTCCTATTTTTTAATGAACTCTGGATTTTTTCAGTTTTTTCCTTTTAATTAGCCTGTTTGCTTTTCTCTTGTCATTGTGTTGTTTACTGCTTCCACTGTGTATGTTCCCTAATTTTTATTACAAAGTACAGATCATGGCATCCGGTCCCATCACTTCATGGGAAATAGATGGGGAAACAGTGGAAACAGTGTCAGACTTTATTTTGGAGGGCTCCAAAATCACTGCAGATGGTGATTGCAGCCATGAAATTAAAAGATGCTTACTCCTTAGAAGGAAAGTTATGACCAACCTAGATAGCATATTGAAAAGCAGAGATATCACTTTGCCAACAAACGTCCGTCTAGTCAAGGCTATGCTTTTTCCAGTGGTCATGTATGGATGTGAGAGTTGGACTGTGAAGAAAGCTGAGCACCAAAGAATTGATGCTTTTGAACTGTGGTGTTGGAGAAGACTCTTGAGAGTCCCTTGGACTCTAAGGAGATCCAACCAGTCCATTCTGAAGGAGATCAGCCCTGGGATTTCTTTGGAAGGAATGATGCTAAAGCTGAAACTCCAGTACTTTGGCCACCTCATGAGAAGAGTGGACTCATTGGAAAAGACTCTGATGCTGGGAGGGATTAGGGGCAGGAGAAGGGGACGACAGAGGATGTGATGGCTGGATGGCATCACTGACTCGATGGACGTGAGTCTGAGTGAACTCTGGGAGTTGGTGATGGACAGGGAGGCCTGGTGTGCTGCAATTCATGGGGTCGCAAAGAGTCAGACACAGCTCAGTAAATGAACTGAACTGAACAGGTCTGGGGAATGCCAGAGCTTTCTCAAATGTACAGGGTTATATCAGCCATTTATGTATCACTTGAATTGTCCACTTGCCAGGGTGTGCTGTTTCCTGGATTGTGTTTGATCCTGCCCCAGTCTAAGTATTATTTAATTAATTTATGTTTTGTAGTGTAGATATTAAAGTGAAAGTGTTAGTCACTCAGTTGTGTCTCTTTGTGAGGAATACGCTCACCAGCCCAAAACCAAGGGATGGATTCTGAGACATGAAGCATGACGAAAGCAGGACTTTTAATGACCGTCTTGCAAGATTGGGTGTCTGGTGGGCGGGCACACCCAAGGCGGTTACAACAAGCAATGTGTTCCCTAACACATAGGTCTTTTCCCTCCAGTTCCGCCTTGGCTGAGTACTGTGGGGTGTACAATCTTCCTGGATGTTGCCTCAGTTTCATTATTTCCATATAGGGTATCCTTTCTCCATTCCCAACTTACATCTGCAGTTTTCATCAAAGATTTTCTTGCTAGTTTATCCCTTTCCCCAGCATCCTCTTTGCTTAGGGACCCTCCAGGTGCTTGAACAGTGTCACATCTGCAAAGTCTATTTAGGCAAGTTTAGAGCCAGGGCACAGGCAATGGGTGGAGTCCTGTCTCTTTAGATTAAGATCCAGTCTAGTCTCCCTCCCTCAATCCTAACTTTTATCTAAAGAGTCCAGGCCTCAATTTTGTCATGTCCACAAGTTTAACTGTTAGTACGTTTCCACTCAGAGCTGGTTACTTTGCCATGAAAATGGACCACTTCAAGTTTCTCTCTCTTACATCTTTGTGACCTCATAGATTGCAGCCTGCCAGGCTCCTCTGTCCATGGAATTCTCCAAGGCAAGAATACTGGAGTGGTTAGCCATTTCCTTCTTCAGGGATCTACCTGACCCAGGAATTGAACCTGAGTCTCCTGCATTGCAGGCAGATTCTTCACCATCAGAGCCACCAGGGAAGCCCTAATGTGGATGTTAGGGAATATAATTCCATTTGGCTAAATTTTTAGTATTGTTGATTTCCTCTTCCTTAAAGGGCAAGAGAACCATTCATCTTTCTGTTTGTTTCCCCTTTTTGGAATTATTTCATTCTTTTCATAAGTTTGTGCAGAACTATATGGTTTCTTTTGAATCTACTAAAATGTCTACTTCTACTCACTAAATTGGATACATAGATCCTTTCAGTAAATTCTCCCTATTCCCCGAGGTCAGTAATTCTCACACAACATAATAAATGCATGAAGAATAGCAAGGACATTTTAGTTTGTCTGATTGAACTTTTTTTCCAACACAGTACATTCTGTTTATGACAACTTGTATTAGGTTACATTCCACACAATTGAAAAATGTAAAAATAGTGGAAATGGCAATTTGAACAGCCAGCATTGTTAGAATACATAGCCCTTCCTACTTTATGGTGCTGAAGACCTCGAAAGATTGCACAGAATGGAAAATAACCATAAGAATCCTGACATGACTGATGTAAAGTAACATTTAGTTCCCACAGAGAAGCCTTTCTTCAAAAACCCTGTTAAGGTTAAACATCTTTCAGAAATTCAACAAAGAATACATAGCATGAAAATTGACTCTTAGTAACACCTGTTAGAGGGAAAGAAAGAAGAATATTTTACACCAGGACAGTGAGAGGAAAAACTGAGTGTGACTAAAAACCGATATGGAAACTCATCTGTTGGTGCCAACACTGATTTCACACTTCTGTGTTAGCTGCCATTTCTATTTTAAATTATTGAGCCTCTGCTGGTAAAGAAATAGATGGGGTGTATCATGAATACTGCAGTCTTACTTGCGGTTGGGAGTTGATATATCCATGATGTGTTTTATTCTGAATAATACTAGAAATTGTCCTTGAGATAAATAAGCAGGTAAGATGTTAGCAAAAATAGGGCTAAAAAATTATTATTACAAGAAAAAAATAAATTAGGATACTGTGAACTGTTTTGCAACCTTATATAAAAATAGAAATCATGATATTTTCTTTTTGTTGTTGTTTAGTCGCCCAGTCATATCTGACTTAGTCAGTCATAACTGACTCTGCAACCCCATGGATTGCAGCATGCCAGGCTTCCCTATCCTTCACTATCTCCCAGAGTTTGCTCAAACTCATGTATATTAAGTCAGTGATGCCATCCAATGTCTCATCCTCTGTCATCCCCTTCTCATCCTGCCTTTAGTCTTTCCCAGCATCAGGGTCTTTCCTAATGAATTGGCTCTTCCCATCAGGTGGCCAAACTATTGGAACTTCAGCATCAGTCCTTCCAGTGAATATTCGGGGTTGATTTCCTTTAGAGTTGACTGATTTGATCTCCTTGCTGTCCAAGGGACTCTCAAGAGTCTTCTCCAACACCACAGTTCAAAAGCATCAATTCTTCGGCACTCAGCTTTCTTTATAGTGCAACTCTCACATCCATACATGACTACTGGAAAAACCATAGCTTTGACTACATGGACCTTTGTTGGCAAAGTAATGTCTCTGCTTTTTAATATGGTGTCTAGGTTGGTCATAGTTTTTATTCCAAGGAGCAAGCATCTTTTAATCTCATGGCTGCAGTCACCATCCACAATGATTTTGGAGCCCAAGAAAATAAAGTCTGTCACTGTTTCCATTTTTTCCCCATTAATTTGCCATGAAGTGATGGGACCAGATGCCATGGTCTTAGTTTTTTGAATGTTGAGGTTTTAGTCAGCTTTTTTACTCCCCTATTTCACCTCCATCAAGAGGCTTGTTAGTTCCTCTTTGCTTTCTGACATAGGGGTGGTGTCATCTGCATATCTGAGGTTATTGATATTTCTCCTGGCAGTCTTGATTCCAGCTTGTGGTTCATCCAGCCCAGCATTTCACATGATATACTCTGCATCAAGTTAAATAAGAGGGTAATAACTACAGCCTTAACGTACTCCTATCCCAATTTTGAACCAGTCCATTGTTCCATGTCCAGTTCTAACTCTTGCTCTTGACCTGCCTATAGGTTTCTCAGGAGGCAGGTTAGGTGGTCTGGTATTCCCATCTCTCTCTGAATTTTCCACAGTTTCTTGTGATCCACACAGTCAAAAGCTTTAGCATAGTCAGTGAAGCAGAAGCAGATTGTTTTTTGGAATTCCGTTGCTTTTTCTATGATCTTTTTCTTTAGAATTGCCTAAAAAATTAAATAATTCTTACCTCACCTGTTTGGCACATTTTATGGAAATTTGTATTCCTGTAGCTCATAGAGAAGACATTAGCCAAGAAACTGATAAATGCCATTTTCCTATAATATTTAAAATATCAGGACAGGTTGTCTCTGTTTATCTGTGTAAGGTGGCATAAATATATCTGGAAAAATAAGATAGAACTCACAACTCCAGTGTAGAAGCAGCTTGTATTGGGGTGGCATAGGCATAAGGATATTTGATCTTTAGTCATTCACTTTTGAATTGTTTGCATTTTATAATGTATATGTGATTATATGTTATGTAGATTTAAGGTAAAGATGCTGGGCTGTAAAAACTTGTTCTTTCTCCTGAAAGAGGAAGGAGCCACTCTTGAGAGCAGAGTCATGGGCCACAGAGGTTATTCCACAAGCCTTGAAATCTGGTAAGTAAGTGTTAGCCCAGCTAGATATTGAAATTGCTTAAAAGGGCAATTCCATTGTCTCTTTCATTTTCTCTTCTTGGATAAGAATATCCATAACTGTTGTTCTATGCCTGGCACATGGGGCTTTCCCAGGTGGTGTTAATGGTAAAGATTCTACCTGCCAGTGCAGGAGACACAAGAGACATGGGTTCAAACCCTGGTTGGGAAGATCCCCTGGAGTAGAAAATGGCAACTCACTCCAGTATTCTTGCCTGTCCCATGGACAGATGGGCCTGGTGGGCTACACGTCCATGGGGCCACAAAGAATTGGACCCGATTGAGTGAGTGAACACACACCCACACCCATGTGCCTGTCCCACACTTTTATTTGGGAAGCAAATCAGTTATTTCCGAGCTTCACAGGTCCAGAGATGGAGAGAAAAATTTCCCTAGGAAGGTATGTACCCAGAACTCATCTACCTAATTTAGATGATTTAGATAATGAGATTTGGGACTTCTGAGCTATTGACACTTGCATAAGATTTTAGACTTGATACTGTAACATGTTCAGATTCCTTGGGACTTTTGGATGAAACTAATGTGTTCTATATGTGGCATGAATGTTGAATAATGGCCCCCAAAGATGTTCACTTCCTAATCCCTAGAACCTATGAATAGTTTGCCTCATGTTGTAAGAGGGACCTTGTAGATATGATTGAGGATTGTTAAGTGCGAGGTTTTCCTGGATTATCTGAGTAGACCCAACATAATCACAGGGGTCCTTAAAATCACAGGATTGTCTCTTAGCTTACTTAGTCAAGGAGAGGGAGGTTCTGCTAGAGCAAGCCTTTGTTGCTTAAACTATTTAAATACTATATGTCAAATTGAATAGTCCATGACTGGGCTCAAGAAATGCACCTCTTCCAGAGTTTCAGCTGGGTTTTTCAGACTTGTTTTCATTGCCCTTTTTGATTATCAAATTCCCCTACTTTGGGACTTTCTAAAAGAATTAACATAACCATTTTACTTCTGGTATTTGTGTTGTAGTCAGCCTGGGCATCCTTTCTTGAGCCTTAAATACAACTGCACAGCCATTATCAAATCTTAGACAGTTTCTCCTGCAACACAGAAGCAGAAGGGACTCAGTTTAGAATAAAAACAGATTTGTTATCTGGGCAAGTATCTAAACAATAAAATATTGGCATAGGTAAAGATGTGGATATCTTGAACTAATGTCCTTCCTTCTAACTTTGACCTTAGACAAAAAAAAGTGGAATTGGAAAAAAAAAAAAAAAAGTTAAAAATATCCTTAGCAGATATTCTGCTCTTAGTAGAAAGCTGGCCTGCCTCTAACAACTACAATGTAGTGTTCTCTTGCTAGATAGAAACAATTTTACAGAACATCCATGTTAGGGTTATTATAACCATGATAAAGCAAGGGAAAAACAAGACCACTCTAACCAACACTGAGCACGCACGCATGCACGCACGTGTGCGCGCGCACACACACACACATATACACACACAGACTGAGCAAACCATGATCATACTTAAACCTCCCCTTCACCTTATTAGCTATGTCAGTCCTCCTCCTTTATCAATTACAGCTCTCCTCTGTTCTTTTTGCCTTCTAAATAAAAATATATTGAGATACTCAATCATAGAACTGTCCCCTGCTTACTGAGGATACCCAAACAAGAGTGAAACCAGCTTGTTTACTTGAAACCTCACCCAAATTACATAACACTAGTACAAATACTATTAGCAGGTCTCTTCTAAACCCCTGTACTGTCGTTCCTGCGGTTTTCCATTTTGTGTGGTCTCCCTTATTACGAGAGTACTCCAAACCCCATTTCATGTGACTGTGTTTGTTCCCAGTCATCTTTGACTAGATGGCACTGATAAACCAGTGTCAAAGTTTCAAAGACATCAAGGAACAGAGGTTTAATTTTCATCTATGTAACATGTTTATTGCAGATTGACAGGGAAGTTCTGCTTCGTGTTGCCCTCATTCTGAGTAAAACAATAAATCTCCCAGTATTTTGAACATCAGTGGTTGATATGGAAGAAGGAAAGGGGGAAGTATTGCGTTGTGAATTGACCCTTAAAGCTTCTGCCTAAATAATATCAATTCATCCCCACACACAATTCATTGGCTGAATGAAATCCTTAATATCAATGGAATGGAATATGTAATTCTACATTCTGTTTAGATAAGAATCTAAAATATATGGTAGACTGAACTCATGACTGTTATAGGTTTGCTATTCATTTGTGGAATGAAAGAAAAAAGAAAAGTTACGTTGGGAAAGCAGGTTTCTGAGGCACAGTTCTGTTCCATTTCCGACCCAGGTCTAACTCACACATGTTCAATCACTCAGTTGTGTCTGACTCTGCGACCCCATGGACTGTAGCACACCAGTCTTCCCTGTCCTTCAACATCTCCCAGAGCTTGCTCAGACTCATGTCCATTGAGTTGGTGATGCCATCCAACCATCTCATCCTCTGTAGTCCCCTTCTCCTCCTGCCTTCAGTCTTTCCAAGCATCAGGATCTTTTCTAATTAATTGGCTCTGTGATTGTGAACTGGCTGTGGGGGAATCTGGGTCTTGCTCTGATGGGCGGGGCCATGCTCAGTAAATCTTTAATCCAGTTTTCTGTTGTTGGGCAGGGCTGTATTCCCTCCCTGTAGTTTGGCCTGAGGCCAAAGTATGGTTAGGGGTGGTGATGGTAATGGCAACCTCCTTCAAAAGGACCTATTCCAGCATGCTGCAGCTCCTAGGACTGTTGTATTCAGTGCCCCTGATCTCACGGCAGGCCACGGTTGACCCATGCCTCTGCCAGAGACTCCTGGACACTCACAGGCAAGTCTGACTTGGTCTCTGCTCCTTTCTTCTGGCTCCTGGTGTGCACAAGGCTTTGTTTGTGCCCTCCAAGAGTGTTTCCCCAGTCCTGTGGAAGTTCTGTAATCAAACCCTACTGGCCTTCAAAATCAAATTCCCTGGAGGTTCTCAGTCCCTTTGCCAGATCCCCAGGTTGGAAAATCTGTTGTGGTCCTTAGAACTTTCAGAACAGTGCAAGAACTTCTTTGGTATAATTGTTTTACAGTTTGTGGGGCGTCTGCTCCACAGCTGTATAATGGCGCTAATGGCGACCTCTTCCTAGAGAACTTATACCGCACGCCATGCTTCCCAGGAATGCTGTTCTCAGAGCCCTGGTCCCGGTGGCAGGCCATTGCTGACCTATGCCTCCTCAGGAGACACTCAAAGACTTAAAGCAGGTCTGGCTCAGTCTCTTGTGGGGTCACAGCTCCTTTACGTGGATCCTGGTGCATACAAGGTTTTGTTTGTGCCCTCCAAGCATCTCTGGCGGGTATGAGATTTGATTTGAAATGTGATTGCACCCTCCTACCGTCTTGTTGGGGCTTCTCCTTTGCCTATGGAGTGAGGTATCTTTCTTTGGTGATATCCCACATTCTCATGTTGATGGTTGTTCAGCAGCTAGGTGCGACTTTGGTATTTTTGCATGAGAAGATGAGTACTCATCCTTCTATTCCACCATCTGTTCTTTTCATTAATTGTTCTTTAGAATGCACATGTACTTCTTACACTGTGTTGTATGTATATTGTGTGTGTGTGTGCACTCAGTCATGCCCAATTCTTTGGGACCCCATGGACTGTAGCTCACCAGTCTCCTCTGTCCATAGAATTTTCCAGGTAAGAATACTAGAATGGGCTGTCATGCTCTCCTCCATGGGGTCTTCTTGACTCTGGGATCAAACTTGCATCTCTTGTGCCTACTGCATTGGCAGGCAGATTCTTTACCACTGCGCTACCTGGGAAGTCTGTATGTATGCTATGTTTCATAATAAAAATAATGACATTTAGGATAGAACTTAAGTATATAACTTGGAAATTAAAAAATGGAAAGCTGAAGAGTTGATTTTATTAGTTTGGCATCCTTATTTTTCCATCCTTATCTGTGTTATTAAAATGACAACCAGTGCATCAAAAATTATCTAAACATCTCTTAAAATTGGAAACTTAATATTTGGGAATACTAACACTTTTTTCTAAAGCCCAACTACATATTAAAATTTATTAAAAGTTTTTCTATGAATCAAAACTCTTACTTTACTATCACCAAACTTCCCTTGCAAAAATGATGAAAAGACAAAGAGATATAAAATAGAAGAGGAACAAAAGAAAAATAAGGAACAATCTAAGAAGGCCAACAGCTAACTACTGTGACTTTCAGAAAGAAAAAAATTAGAGGAGGAAATTACAAAAAAGTATAGATTCTACCCCAGAATGCAAGAATATTAATTTTTAGGTTAAAATGACATATTGAATTTATACCACATTAAGTGAAGAAGGTTCTCTGCTGCTGCTAAGTCACTTCAGTCGTGTCCGACTCTGTGCGACCCCATAGATGGCAGCCCACCAGGCTCCGCCGTCCCTGGGATTCTCCAGGCAAGAACACTGGAGTGGGTTGCCATTTCCTTTTCCAATGCATGAAGGTGAAAAGTAAAAGTGAAGTCGCTCAGTCGTGTCCAACTCAGCAACCCCATGGACTGTAGCCCACCAAGCTCTTCTGTCCATGGGATTTTCCAGGCAAGAGTACTGGAGTGGGGTGTCATTGCCTTCTCCGGAAGGTCCTCTATTGGGTGATATAACTTTAAAGTTTCCTCAACATCAAGATAAAATATAGCAAAACTTTTCAGAGATAAGGAAAAAAAAGTTTATAGGTATTGGATACATGTGGAAACAAAAATTCTGAATAAAATGATAGCTAATTGAATATAACAAAATATTCTCAGAAATCAACCAAAGAATGATTTATCCCAGCAATGTAAAGATGCTTCAGTATTAATTAAAGCTTATCAGTGGAATTCACTTAGAATAAGAGAAAGCTCCTCTTTTTAAAAGCAGTTATTTTTGGCTGCTCTGGGTCTGTGCTGGTTTATGTGGGCTTTCTCCAGTTGTGGCAGGTGGGGGACTCGCTACTCTTGGTTGCGTGTGTGGCTTCTCATTGTGGCAGCTTTATTTTGGGGGCACAGGCTTCAGGAGTTGCAGCAAGAGGGCTCTAGAGCACAGGTTCAGTAGATGGGACAGACTGGCTCAGTTTGCTCAGTGGCATATGGGATCTTCCCAGACTAGGGGTCAAACCCATGTCCTCTGCATTGGCAAGCAGGTTCTTATACACTGTGGCACTAGTGAAGTCTGAAAAAGAACACCTTAGTAGTGAATTTGTTGTTCAGTTGCTAAGTCATGTCTGACTTTGGTGACCCCATGGACTGCAGCATGACAGGCTTCCCTGTCCTTCACTGTCTCCCTGAGTTTGTTCAAACTGACGTCCATTGGTGGTTAATGCTATCCAACCATCTCATCTTCTGTCCCACCCCTTCTTCTCCTGCCCTCAATCTTCCCCAGCAGTAGGGTGTTATCCAGTGAATTGGCTCTTTGCCTCAGGTGGCCAAAGCCTTGGAGCTTCAGCCTCAACATCTGTCCTTCCAATGAATATTCAGGGTTGATTTCCTTTAGAATTGATTGGTTTGATCTCCTTGCAGTCCATGTGACTCTCCAGAGTCTTCTCCAGCACCACAATTCGAAAGCACCAATTCTTTGCCTCTCAGCCTTCTTTATGGTCCAACTTTCACATCTTTACATGACTACAGGAAAAACTATAGCTTTGACTAGACGGACCTCTGTTGGCAAAGTAATGTCTCTGATTTTTTATACACTATCTTGTTTTGTCATAGCTTTTCTTCCAAGGAGCAAGCATCTTTTAATTTCATGGCTGCAGTCACCATCCACAGTGATTTTGGAGCCAAAGAAAATAAATTCTGTCACTGTTTCCACTGTTTTCCCATCCATTTGCCATAAAGTGATGGGATCAGTTGCCGTGATCTTTTTGAATGTTGAGTTTTAAGCCAGCTTTTTCACTGTCCTCTTTCACCTTCATCAAGAGGATCTTTAGTCTTCTTTGCTTTCTGCCATTAGAGTGGTATCATGTGCATATCTCAGGCTGTTTATATTTCTCCCAGCAGTCTTGATTCCAACTCGTGATTGATCCAGCCCCAAATCTCGCATGATATACTCTGCATGTAAGTTAAATAAACAGGGTGACAATATACAGCTTTGATGTTCAGGTTTCCTAGTTTTGAACTGGTTTGTTGTTCCATGTCTGGTTTTAACTCTTGCTTCTTGACCTGCATACAGGTTTCTCAGGAGGCAGGTAAGTTGTCTCATATTCTTATCTCTTTGAGAATGTTCCAGTTTGTTGTGATCCACACAGACAAAGGCTTAGTCAGTGAAGCAGATGTTTTTTTCTGGAACTCTCTCACTTTTCTATGATCCAATGGATGTTGGCCATTTGATCTCTGGTTCCTCTGCCTTTTCTAAATCCACCTCATACATCTGGAATGTCTCGGTTCATGTACTGTTGAAGCCTGGCTTGAAGGATTTTGAGCATTACCTTGCTAGCATGTGAAATGAGCATGTGTGTGTGGTAGTTTAAAATTCTTTGGTGGTGGTCTTCTTTGTGCTGGAATGAAAACGGACCTTTTTGGTTCCTGTGGCAGGTGAATAAACATTTATTAATTTCAATATCTGCTCTAGAATGAATGTAATTTCTCTAGGAAGCAAACTCTGAGAAGACTTATGAGCAGGAGTTTACTCAAAAGTATTTTTATACATATACCAAAAGTGCAAGAATCAGGACCGGGCAGAGGGAACAATTGAATTGCAATGTAGTTGCAAAAGACTCCACAGCTGCTCCTCTGGGCAGCTGTGGAATTAGGATGGCATTCTGACTTGAGTCAGCAGCTCCAGGTTTTACACTCTGATACATACATGACAAGTGGGCACCCCTTGGCTGAGTTCATTCTGGGAGAGGGAGTTCGCTGTTTGCCATCAGCAGTCGATCCTCCCAGCAGCTGAGGAAATAATTGGTTTAGTTCTTAAGAGAGGTGCACCGTGCCTTCCACTGCTTTCCAGCCCTTTTGCCTCTCATATAGTGAGTGCATCTCATCTGGGCAAAGCTCTTCAGGGAGGATGGTTGGTCTCATTCTTTGGGGAAAGAAGAGGAAGGTTAGTTAAGACAAACAGTCCAACTGGTCCCCAAGACTGGTGTGTCTTATTGTCGCAAAATGGATTCCAGTTGCTAGAAGCTGGGACACTTGGCAGTGGCTGGTGTTGCATTGGTGAGTGAACTGCTTTTGTCAAACCCAGGCCTGGCCTCCCTCAGTGTCACTGCGCCGTAGCCACCCGCTTATCAGCAGTTTGCCCATAGGAGCTATGACTGACAACAGAAGCCGCCCGACTTTAGTTAGCTGAGCATTTTCTGTATTGAATTATTGTACACTTCTTTTGTGGTGGATGCTCAATGGTGTGTGTTCACATGCAATAACAAGAATCCGTTCTCTGTGCTTACTCTTTTAAATTTATTTACATGTCAGTTGTGCAGTTCATACTGTTCTAGTTTGTCACAGACTAGGATTGAAGGAATAGTGAACATATTAGAAGTGACAAATGAAAGATATCTAGCACAGTTCATCTCTGATTTTCTCTTGGCATTCACTCGAATCATATCTACAGAGGAAAAAATATGTTTCTGAGCTTCCCTTGTCTAAGGAGGCCTTACAAATAGCTGAGAAAAGAAGAGAAGCTAAAGGCAAAGGAGAAAAGGAAAGATATACTCATTTGAATGCAGAGTTCCAAAGAATAGCAGAGAGAGATAAGAAAGACTTCCTCAGTGATCAGTGCAAAGAAATAGAGGAAAACAATAGGGAAAGACTGGAGATCTCTTCAAGAAAATTAGAGATACCAAGGGAACATTTCATGCAAAGATGGGCACAACAAAGGACAGAAATGGTATGGACCTAACAGAAGCAAGAGATATTAAGACGTGGTGGCAAGAATACACAGAAGAACTGTACAAAAAAGAGCTTCATGACCCAAATACCATGATGGTGTGATCACTCATCTAGAGCCAGACATTTTGAAATGGAAAGTCAAGTGGGCCTTACGAAGCCTCACTACAAACAAAGCTAGTGGAAGTGATGGGATTCCAGCTGAGCTATTTCAAATCCTAAAGGATGATGTTGTGAAAGTGCTGTGCTCAATGTACCAGCAAATTTGGAAAACTCAGCAGCGGCCACAGGACTGGAAAAGGTCAGATTTCATTCCAACCCCAAAGAAAGGCAATGCCAAAGAATGTTCAAACTACCGCACAATTGCACTCATCTCACATGCTAGCAAAGTAATGCTCAAAATTCTCCAAGCCAGACTTCAACAATATGTGAACTGTGAACTTCCAGATGTTCAAGCTGGATTTAGAAAAGGCAGAGGAACCAGAGACCAATTTTCCAACATCTGTTGGATCATTAAAAAAGCAAGAGAGTTCCAGAAAAATATTTACTTTTGCTTTATTGACTACACCAAAGCCTTTGACTGTGTAGATCACAACAAACAATGGAAAATTCTTAAAGAGATGGGAATACCAGAGCACCTGACCTGCCTCCCGAGAAATCTGTCTGCAGGTCAGGAAGCAACAGTTAGTACTCGACAGGGAACAACGGATTGGTTCCAAATCAGGGAAGGAGTATATCAAGGCTGTATATTGTCACCCTGCTTACTTAACTTATATGCAGAGTACATCATGTGAAATGCCGGGCTGGATGAAGGACAAGCTGGAATCAAGATTGCCGAGAGAAGTATCAATAACCTCAGAGATGCAGATGACACCACCCTTATGGCATAAAGTGAAGAAGAACTAAAGAGTCTCTTGATGAAAGTGAAAGAAGAGAGTGAAAAAGTTGGCTTAAAACTCAATATTCAGAAAACTAAAATCATGTCAACTGGTCCCATCACTTCATGGTAAATAGATGGATAAACAATGGAAACGGTGAGAGACTTTATTTTGGGGGCTCCAAAGTCACTGCAAATGGTGACTGCAGCCACGAAATTAAAAGATGCTTGCTCCTTGGAAGAAAAGCTATGACCAACCTAGACAGCATATTAAAAAAAACAAAGACATTACTTTGCCAGGAAAGGTCCATCTAGTCAAACCTATAGTTTTTCCAGTAGTCATGTTTGGATGTGAGAGTTGGACTATTAAAGAAAGCTGAGTGCTGAAGAATTGGTGCTTTCGAAATGTGGTGCTGGAGAAGACTCTTGAGACTCCCTTGGACTGCAAGGGGATCCAACTAGTCAATCCTAACAGATATCAGTCCTGAATATTCATTGGAAGGACTGATGCTGAAGCTCCAATACTTTGGCCGCCTGATGTGAAGAACTGACTCATTGGAAAAGACCCTGATGCTGGGAAAGATTGAAGGCAGAGGTGAAGGGGATGACAGAGGATGAGATGGTTGGATGGCATCACCAACTCAATGAACATGAGTTTGAGTAAACTCCAGGAGTTGGTGATGGACAGGGAGGCCTGGCACACTGCAGTCCGTGGGGTCTCAAAGAGTCGGGCTTGGATGAGCGACTGAACTGACTCACTAACTGAGTTTCCCTACTAGCTCAGGTAGTACAGAATCTGCCTGCAATGGAGGAGACCTAGGTTTGATCCCTGGGTCAGGAAGATTCCCCTGGAGAAGGAAATGGCAACCCCCTCCAGTATTCTTGCCTGGAGAATCCCATGGACAAAGGAGCCTGGCAGACTATACAGTTCATGGTGTTGCAGAGAGTCAGACAAGACTGAGCAACTTAAAACTAATACAGAGAACATACAAAGTTCTAAAAGTTATTTGAAATGTAATGTACTAGCTACTGTCAGAAATAGGAAAGAAAAGAAACAATGATCATGAACATACATGCTTGTTATCTTCATTTCATTACCAGTCATGAGGTCTAAGTTGGAAATTACAGGTGCCTTCTTCCATCATAATATACGTGTTCTTAAAGCCTTTCAGTACACCCCACTGAATGGCATTATTTATCTGGTAGAGTCACCCAGTTCATTCCTACAGAAACTAAATCTTGATCATCCTCCCGCAGAAACTATAAGTGAACACAAACTATCAAAGTGGACCCTTACCTTCCAATTTAGTGAAATCTTAATGAGAGCCCATCTAATGGAGACAGGTTTATGGTTTTAATAGTGAGAGAAATCACTTCTGGTTTTACTCTTTGGTTCTTAAACACATGCATCCCATCTGTTGCAGAGATTGCTCCATATATTGCCCACTGATTTAAGGTGTATGATAATACATCTTTCTGACTGACATCCCAATCTTGTGGACTGTTGAATATGCTGTCAAACATGGAGATGAAAGATGTGCTAAGACCTATGAATTCTCTGTGCTATCTTTGTATTGCTGTAACATATGTTTCTTGATCAAGGGTATTTTGAATGGAATACCATGGCAATTGATAAGGCATTCTGTAATTCCATATATGGTAGTCCTAGAAAAAGAATTGTGGATAGAAATAATAAACATGCTTCGGAGTATATGTCTGTTTCTGTGTGTCTGTACAGAGTGAGGTGGAATAGTTTCCTCTCATTTTGTGGAAATTTGCATTATTGTCACAGATACGACTCTTTTCCTCATAAGAGGATTATATTGCAGTGCTCTTTGCTTTTGTGATTTTTCCATACACCTTGTAAAGGGTCTGTGGCACATACTTTGCTGCTTCCATTACTGAGCTTCAGTTCAGTTCAGTCGCTCAGTCGTGTCTGACTCTCTGCGACCCCATGAACAGCAGCATGCCAGGCCTCCCTGTCCATCACCAACTCCCAGAGTTCACTCAAGCTTATGTCCATCGAGTCGGTGATGCCATCCAGCCATCTCATCCTCTGTCATCACCTTCTCCTGCCCCCAGTCCCTCCCAGCATCAGGGTCTTTTCCAATGAGTCAACTCTTTGCATGAGGTGGCCAAAAGTATTGGAGTTTCAGCTTCAGCATCAGTCCTTCCAATGAACACCCAGGACTGATCTCCTTTAGGATGGACTGGTTGGATCTCCTTGCAGTCCAAGGGACTCTCAAGAGTCTTCTCTAATACCACAGTTCAAAAGCATCAATTCTTCGGGGCTCAGCTTTCTTCACAATCCAACTCTCACATCCATACATGACCACTGGAAAAACCATAGCCTTGACTAGATGGACCTTTGTTGGCAAAGTATTATCTCTGCTTTTCAATATGCTATCTAGGTTGGTCATAACTTTCCTTCCAAGGAGTAAGCGTCTTTTAATTTCATGGCTGCAATCACCATCTGCCATGATTTTGGAGCCCAAATAAGTAAAGTCTGACACTGTTTCCACTGTCTCCCCATCTATCTGCCATGAAATGATGGGACCAGATACCATGATCTTAGTTTTCTGAATGTTGAGCTTTAAGCTAACTTTTTCACTCTCCTCTTTCACTTTCATCAAGAGACTCTTTAGTTCTTCTTCACTTTCTGCCATAAGGGTGGTATCATCTGCATATCTGAGGTTATTGATATTTTTCCCGGCAATCTTAATTCCAGCTTGTGCTTCTTCCAGCCCAGTGTTTCTCATGATGTACTCTGCATATAAATTAAATAAGCAGGGTGACAATATACAGCCTTGATGTACTCCTTTTCCTATTTGGAACCAGTCTGTTGTTCCATGTTCAGTTCTAACTGTTGCTTCCTGACCTGCATATAGGTTTCTCAAGAGGCAAGTCAGGTGGTCTGGTATTCCCAACTCTTTCAGAATTTTCCACAGTTTCTTGTGATCCACACAGTCAAAGGCTTCGGCAGAGTCAATAAAGCAGAAATAGATGGTTTTCTGGAACTCTCTTGCTTTTTCCATGATCCAGCGGATGTTGGCAATTTGATCTCTGGTTCCTCTGCCTTTTCTAAAACCAGATTGAACATCTGGAAGTTCACAGTTTATGTACTGCTGAAGCCTGGTTGGAAAATTTGGAGCATTACTTTACTAGCGTGTGAGATGAGTGCAATTGAGCATTCTTTGGCATTGCCTTTCTTTGGGATTGGAAATAAAACTGACCTTTTCCAGTCCTGTGGCCACTGATGAGTTTTCCAAAGTTGCTGGCATATTGAGTGCAGCACTTTCACAGCATCATCTTCCAGGATTTGAAATAGCTCAACTGGAATTCCATCACCTCCACTAGCTTTGTTCGTAGTGATGCTTTCTAAGGCCCGCTTGACTTCACATTCCAGGATGTCTGGCTCTAGGTGAGTGATCACACCATCGTGATTATCTGGGTTATAAAGCTCTGTTTTGTACAGTTCTTCTGTGTATTCTTGCCACCTCTTAATATCTTCTGCTTCTGTTAGGTCCATACCATTTCTGTCCTTTATTGAGCCCATCTTTGCATGAAATGTTCCCTTGGTATCTCTAATTTTCTTGAAGAGATCTCTAGTCTTTCCCATTTTGTTGTTTTCATCTATTTCTTTGCATTGATAGCTGAGGAAGTCTTTCTTATCTCTCTCTGCTTTTCTTTGGAATTCTGCATTCAGATGCTTGTATCTTTCCTTTTCTCCTTTGCTTTTCGCTTCTCTTCTTCTCACAGCTATTTGTAAGGCCTCGGGTTGGTGCCCAATATGCTACTGGAAATCAGTGGAGAAATAACTCCAGAAAGAATGAAGGGATGGAGCCAAAGCAAAAACAATACCCAGTTGTGGATGTGACTGGTGATAGAAGCAAGGTCTGATGCTGTAAATAGCAATATTGCTTAGGAACCTGGAATGTCAGGTCCATGAATCAAGGCAAATTGGAAGTGGTCAAACAGGAGATGGCAGGAGTGAACGTCAACATTCTAGGAATCAGGGAACTAAAATGGACTGGAATGGGTGAATTTAACTCAGATGACCATTATATCTACTACTGTGGACAGGAATCCCTCAGAAGAAATGGAGTAGCCATCATGGTCAACAAAAGAGTCCATAGTGCAGTACTTGGATGCAATCTCAAAAACGACAGAATGATCTCTGTTCGTTTCCAAGGCAAACCATTCAATATCACAGTAATCCAAGTCTACGCCCCAACCAGTAATGCTGAAGAAGCTGAAGTTGAATGGTTCTATGAAGACCTACAAGACCTTTTAGAACTAACACCCAAAAAAAGATGTCCTTTTCATTATAGGGGACTGGAATGCAAAAGTAGGAAGTCAAGAAATGCCTGGAGTAACAGGCAAATTTGGCCTTGGAATACGGAATGAAGCAAGACAAAAGCTAATAGAGTTTTGCCAAGACAATGCACTGGTCATAGCAAACACCCTCTTCCAACAACACAAGAGCAGACTCTACATATGGACATCACTAGATGGTCAGTACTGAAATCAAATTGATTATATTCTTTGCAGCCAAAGATGGAGAAGCTCTATACAGTCAGCAAAAACAAGACCAGGAGCTGACTGTGGCTCAGATTATGAACTCCTTATTGCCAAATTAAGTGGGGAAAACCACTAGACCATTCAGATATGACCTAAATCAGATCTCTTATGATTATACAGTGGAACTGAGAAATAGATTTAAGGGACTAGATCTGATAGAGTGCCTGATGAACTATGGATGGAGCTTCATCATATCGTACAGGAGACAGGGATCAAGACCATCTCCATGGAAAAGAAATGCAAAAAAGCAAAATGGCTATCTGAGGAGGCCTTACTGAGCTTAGGTGTGTTAATTGTTTTGGTCAAAAGAAAGTGAGTGGGTGTGATGTACAGCATTTGCACACAGACAGTAGAAAGACTTCTAATGAATTACATCATTGGTTTGTTTCAGCCTTTTCTGATTTTGTGCTCTATCACAATAGCAGGGTATTTCATATTGGAGTTGCTCCTTCACCACGGGTCCCCGATTAGAACAATGAGGTAGAAGCCAAATGGAGCTGACACACAGTCAACGTAAGTCGTATAAACAGGAAAGAGTTTTTGCTGTTATTACAACTATTTTAAGCCCAATAGGTTAAGATTGATTTTTACTGTAACAAAATCTATCTAATACATGATGTAAGGGATCTAAGCTAATCAATGTGTCACCAGCTGGCTAGTTAGTTCCCCCAGGGAATGAAATAGAATTGGGAGTGAAGCATTGGCATTTACTTTTGGCAGGCTGAGCATAGTAGCAGTAGCCAAAACAGCCTGGGAAAGAAAGGTAGCTCCTGTCCAGTCCATACACAGCCCTCATCCCACTGTCAGTATCCACTTTGTATAATAAACAGGCCCACTGAGAAGGCCTAGATGGCTGACAGTCACGGGGTAGTTCACAGGCTCCAAATCATTTGTGAGAGCTCATTCATCGTGCAGTCCACTGGCAGAGAGTCAAAACTATTTTTATACACTTTGCTTGTTTCAAGAGGTCCACATCTCAGCCCCAGAGTTCTTGTTGCTAATCTTCCAATTTTGTGCTTTCCAAATCCCTCATTAGCCAACTGACCCATGAGTTTTTGCCCATGAACCAGCACAGATCTGTATCCCAGGCTGTCTCTTTGTGTATGACCAAATGTCCCCTCTCACCCCAAGTCTGCTGACCAGAGGGACATCCCTGCCCTGTGGCCTCTTAAGGACATTCGTAATGTTGCAACTGTCGAATTCTGACTGTTTCTTGAATATGATACATATTATTCTAAGCAAATCCATACATTGGTTTCATTGTCAGATGATTATAGATAGGGTGTTAAAAGATCCTAGTTTGCCCAGGACACTCCTGACTTACACCCAGTGCCCCACCTTAATTATTAATAGTGCTGCTTTTAGCTCTTAAAAGTGTCCTTGTTTGGATGTTAACTATATATGGTCACATACATCATGGATATAGTTTAAGATAGAGAAGGGATAAAGCAGGCAAAAACGTGCTGCTCCTTCTGCAGCTTGTTTGTACATTCCAGACCCGTTCAGGTCCAGTTTCATAAGTTCCTTTTCAATTACACAGTGGCATACTACTGCACTCACCCAGTTTTATGATCCAGTAGATCAGCTAGCTGCGTGTTGACCGTGTGCAGGTGGGCATGGGTGATTACTTGTTATCCCATGGTCAAATATCTTGTTTCAACAGGGGACCAGTACCAGGATGCTTTTCGAATGGACGAGAGTTTAGTGACTGAAAGGGCCAGGACTTAACTCTCAGACCATAGGGGTCTGTCCTGATTCTCCAGGATCAGAGATGAGGCTTTCCAGCAGCTCCTTAGAGCATCTCTATCTAATACAACCACTGTACATACTATAGGCTCTGCTGATGGAATCTCAGTCTCCAGGCATCTTGTCCCCACTGCACAGTCTTGTCTTTTTCTAGATTGTATTCAAAACTGGCAGGTTTATGGGTTATCCAGTCATGGGTCAGAGAAGCACACATAAATGTCTCAAAATCAAGAGTCTCAGCAGCCATTGAGCTTTTTCCTTCATGGTGGACAGTACATGGTGCAGTGACTTTAAAGTGGATATATTGAGATTCTTACACTAAGGAAACACCATGGAAACTTCCCTGAGATAGTATATCTCTGAAATTTTGCAAGATTTAGATATATCTTGCTGTAACATTTTAAAAAATATTTTGGCCTCACTGTGCAGCTTGCAAAATATTAGTTCCCTGACCAGGGATTGAACCCACACCCTCAGTAGTGGAAGTGTGGAGTCCTAACCACTGGACCACCAGGGAATTCCCTACTGTAGCATTTTGAAGGTTTATTATTTCTCATAATCAGATTCAATTGAAATGCTGTCATCAATGTAGAATAACAGTTATGAAATGAAAATGGGTAATAGATCTTTCAGCTTTATTATGATAGCCCTAAGTCAGAAGAGTAAGGGTATACTGATATCTTTGCTGCTAAAGGTAAAAGTACTTCAGGTTTATCTTTTAATAGGAATGGGAAAAGGAAATGCCTGAAAACAAGAGACAGTGTCGACTGACCATAGTAAAGACACTAACTTCAGCAACTTAACTGTGCTTATCAGCGCCACCGATTAATTTTGTGATCATCTGTAAGTTTTCTTCATGAATGTCCTTTTTCCACTGGCTCACAGGCAGTTGATGAGGATTGCTATCCCCATGTGGTGAGGATTGCTGTTCCTACATGGTGAGAATTGCCATCCCTACGTGCTTTTATTTAGCCTCTTGGCAGGAGTGGGTAGATCCATGGGCTTCCACTTGGCCTTTTCTGTCATAACCATCATAGAACCTGTGTAAGGATTCTGCCTGTTACTATCACTCCCCACCAAATGGTCAGACATTGGGAGAGTAATCACAAGATGTGTCTGCCATAAACTCCCTACTACTCTAGAATCAGGTTTCTCCACTAGCCCTAGCATTTCCCACTTTAATACATTAAACATTTCTAGGCCACCAGTCTGTTTTACTGGCCATGAAGTTAACATTTCTGTTAACTTCATAATCGGTTAACCACTGACACAGATCTCTGTCTCTCAAAAATAAGACTGTCACCCAACAGAGTTAATTATTCTCGATGCACTCATATGATCTATGACAAATCAACATTGCCACCTGATCTGTGCATCTCTAGGATCCTGCTACCCCATTGAGATGATGAAGTCCAGTTTTATTGCAGAATCCCTTATTGTCAGCTCTGTCTTATTGGCAACAATCACTACAGAGCTTTACATGCGGGTGCCCCTCACCAATACGGGTTTTTAACAGTTTAATGAATGAAAACATTTTTGGCCATTGTAGAGAAGACTTTTATAGGTATAGGGCAGTTTATACATAACATAGTCAATCTAACATTCAGTCTAAACCAGTAAAGTTCTGGTATTTGATCCCTAGTAACTGAAGGCTACTGTTGGGTTCAACTGTAAGTTAGCCAAGATATTAAGAGAAGGTGGCAAGGTAGGTTCAGAGTATTTGGGAGTTTAAAGATCTCCTACTAACACCATTCCCAGGCACTCAATTCAGTACTCTAAATCCATCAACAGATTCATCCCAATCAGTGTTCATATCTTATCCTTTCCAGCTTAATATCTATAGGGTCCACTCATAAAATATCTTTCAAACTATTGCCAACAGAAATTAGTGACTTCCTGTAACATATTTAGGGTGTAGACCACCTCTTTTTGAGGCATGGCATGAACTTCCCAGTCTAGCCTGTGAGTCCCTACCTTTCATCGACCTGAAAAGGTGAGGTGGATACTGCCTGAGATGACTCAGCGGCCTCTTACGAGGAAACAGCATGATAACCATTTTAGCATATAGTGTATTAATAGAAAATTTGAGGCATGGTATGTCCAAGAGATCGGCAATGATTGCATTGAAAAGATAGTTTATTACTCATAGTTCCAAGAGGAGGGGCCTGCCTCACACCATATGGGGCAGCAGCAGGCTTGGTTGGGAGGCAGAGGGGGAGAGAACTGTGGGCCAGAGCCATCACGGTGGTTTCTAGGCGTGAAGGAAGTGGGTAAGGAAGGATGAACAGGTTTAGGATTGGGTGTGTGAATAATTTCAGCGGGCTCTGGGGCACATAAACTGCTTCTAGTTGTCTGGTACCTGGACCTGGAGTATGTTGCCCACCAGGGTTCTGGGCCTCCTTAATCACCAGAAATCGATCTGAGGCCAGAGAAGAAACTGGGGCAAGGCTTCACTGGGGCCCTTGCTCCAGCAACAGGGGCAATAACAAACAAGGTTCCTTTGCTCACTGGCTCCCTGAGGCAGGGTAAGCTGGTTCCTTTTATGGGGTGAGGATAGGGGTATATCCAGGGGTCAGGCAGGAGGGGTGGCTTAGGTGGTTTGCCCACCCCCAATGGTGGTGTGTGCAGGGGGCATGTGCAGTACCCAGCTTTTGCTCTCAGCTCTTCACAAGTGATAGTTGGGGTAATTTGGTCTTTCTGCATCTCTGTCCAGAATTTGCCTCAACTGCACATACATACACTTATTCTTCATCTTTTACTGTTTCTCTGTATTTTTGTAGTTTGAGGAGAGGTGTGTCCAGGTGCAGGCATAACAGTACTGTAGCCGAGGGTCCTGGACCCAGACCTGTCTCACTTAGGGAAGAGGTAGAGGTTCAGAGTGTGAGAGCTCAGTAAAGGAGATGGTTAGTGGTGCGGGCTTCAGATTAGTTGGTTTGTACTTGAAAACACATTCCTATTTGAGTTGTTACTATTTCTAAGAACTGGCTAGTCCCAAGAGGGCAGTCCCTTCAGGGTCTGCAAGACCCCAGATATCAAAGTAACAGGACAGTTCAGTCGCTCAGTCGTGTCCAACTCTTTGCGACCCCATGAACTGCAGCACACCAGGCCTCCCTGTCCATCACCAACTCCTGGAGTTCACCCAAACCCATGTCCATTAAGATGGTGATGCCATCCAACCATCTCATCCTCTGTTGTCCCCTTCTCCTCCTGTCCTCAATCCTTCCCAGCATCAGGGTCTTTTCCAGTGAGTCAGCTCTTCGCATCAGGTGGCCAAAGTATTGGAGTTTCAGCATCAGTCCTTCCAATGAACACCCAGGACTGATCTCCTTTAGGATGGACTGGTTGGATCTCCTCGCAGTCCAAGGGACTCTCAAGAGTCTTCTCTAATACCACAGTTCAAAAGCATCAATTCTTGGGCGCTCAGCTTTCTTTATAGTTCAACTCTCACATCCATACATGACCACTGGAAAAACCATAGCCTTGACTAGACCTTTGTTGACAAAGTGATGTCTCTGCTTTTTTATATGCTGTCTAGGTTGGTCATAAGTTTCCTTCCAAGGAGTAACCGTCTTTTAATTTCATGGCTGCAATCACCATCTGCGGTGATTTTGGAGCCCAGAAAAATAAAGTCAGCCACCGTTTCCACTGTTTCCCTATCTATCTGCTATGAAGTGATGGGACCAGATGCCATGGTCTTAGTTTTCTGAATGTTGAGCTTTAAGCCAACTTTTTCCACTCTTCTTTCACTTTCATCAAGAGGCTCTTTAGTTCTTCACTTTCTGCCATAAGGGTTGTGTCATCTGCATATCTGAGGTTCTTGATACTTCTCCCAGCAATCTTGATTCCAGCTTATGCTTCCTCCAGCCCAGCGTTTCTCATGATGTACTCTGCATAGAATTTAAATAAGCAGGGTGACAATATACAGCCTTCACATACTCCTTTTCCTATTTGGAACCAGTCTGTTGTTCCATGTCCAGTTCTGACTGTTGCTTCCTGACCTGTATACAGGAGAGGAGGACCATCAGAATTTTTTCTCTGCAGAGGCTGGTTCCTTCTGTATACGTGTGTAGGTTGTGTGGTTACAGAATGAAAAGGGGATATCTCTGCTGATAAGGTAGATTCAGGGCAGTTTAGCTGTTCAAAGATTTTTAGCACTGATTGTTTCTGCTCAGATGCCCCACCTCATGTCTCGGGATTTACCTTCTTTCTCAGTAGTAACATTAAAGTATCATATATTTTTCTAACATTTGATATTTAAATGGTGTTGTAAATGAGGAGCTTTTAGTGTGTGTTTGCTGCAGCTATAGGAGATGAGAGCCACTTCAAAATGGCCCTCACGATTTTCTGATTTGTTTTCTCAGTTTGTTCTTAACTGGGCATTCAAAGACTGTCAGTTTGCCCCTTGCACTATTTGTGGTTTCTAGGCTAGTTAGAGAAAGCCAACTGACTCAGCATCTTTATAATGGTGATTGTTGCCACAGTCACCAAGTACGTTAGCCAGTTGGCCTCCGTCTGCGCATCCCTCATCCCATGCTACCAGTGGGGATAATTTGAGTACCATGAGGCCACCACATGCTGCAGAGCTACCATTGGTCCATTACCCCAGCAAAGAGTTTATTTCTCAGATATCCCATATAAACTCAGTCTTAGAGTCTTATTTGGATATGATTCTACAGCCCTGAACAGTGGAAAACCCAGTTTCCTAAAGCTACTCCGAAAGCCTTTCACTCTTTCTAGTCAATGTCCCAGCTGGAAAAAGATGGAACATTCACAGTGAGTAACTAAGGAAGTTTAATAAATGAATGTTGTACTAAAGTGTGGGCAGAGTGTACAGAAACCATCAAAGGATACTGCAGAACCCTGAAACCAGCAAAAGTGGGTAGCCTCCTAAAATCTCTAATTAAAATGGCAAGCAGGAAAGCAGTGTTCTAGACCCACGGTGGGTACTTGCATCGTAAGGATCGTCTCACACAATCTGGTCTCTCCATCCGATTAATGCAGCTGTCTGACAGTGACCCTGAAGCAGGGGCATCTGTAAAATAAAAATGATCTCAATTTCTTTCTCTCCTTTCATTTTCTGCCAGAACTCATCAGCTTTACAGAAGCCCCAAAGGTAACAGCAGGAAGATACAATTCACATAGGTCAGCTTCCAGTGATCCAGGAGGAGAAAGTCTAGAGGGTGGATTTGGTGGGGCAGACACAAAATAGGCAGCCCAGGTACCAGCCCAAAGGAGAGAAGTTAGAGCTAGTCCTGACATCCTAATGTTTCTTCTAAGCCCTTAATGGGTTCCTTCCTCTTTGTGTAGCTGCAGTCGTGTTAAACGTTAGTTATTGACTCGGTTCTTGTCAAGCTAAGAAAGTGAGTCTTCACTAATCCCTAAGCGTCTTCCAAGTCAGAGGGCAGATGACCATTTTCCTCTTTCTTATTTTTCTGTATAAGATACTAATGATCTGCATGTCTAAAACAATACTAACATGCACGAGGCATTCCTAACTTAACATGAATTCTTCACAAGTGAAAGTGTTGGTCCCTCGTAATCCTCACTTTCTCAGGATTATGTAGCCAGTGGAGATACTTTAGAATATGGAGGTGTTGTTAGTCGCTTAGTCGTGTCTGACTCTTTGCGATCCCATGACTGTAGCCCTTCAGGCTCCTCTGTCCGTGAAATTCTCCAGGCAAGAATACTGGAGTGGGTTGCCATTTCCTTCTCCAGGGGATCTTCTCCACAAAGAAATGGAACAGAGGTCTTCTGCATTGCAGGTGGATTCTTTACCTTCTGAGCCACCAGAGAAGCCCAACATAAATGCTTCATTTTGACCTAAGAATATGAAGGTGAAAAAGGAAAAATGTAATCAGGTTGAAAGGTTAAAGTGGCATTTTTATGCCCAGAAAGTAAATTCATATTCTGAGATCAAATGCAGGTTTTATGTCTTCTTAGCTTTATTGACTAGGTAATTAAAAAAACTTTCCCTCAGTCTCAGTTTCTCCATAATGAAAATGGGGGCCATAATATCTAACATGAACAAAAACTGTTATTATTAGAGATAAATAGATAATGTTCCTGGCACAGTTTCTGGCACACATAAGGCACTGAGTAATTGGAAAGGATTTATTATTTTATTTGTTGGCAGCATCAGACATAGAAATAAAAGAAGAGAAAATACTGATTTAGGTGTCTAAAAGACAAATGAAAATCCTTGAAGAAATTTAGAAATTCTCAAAATATCTTCTTAGAATAATTCTTAGAATCCTAACAAAACAGACCGATTCATATACCTGCATTCTGATTGGAAATATGTAGCCACCAGCCATGTGTGTGTACTGAGAGACAGCTCTTTTCTTTTTTTAATTAGAAGCATCTCCCCATCCAGACAGATTTTCCAGCTATAAAGGAATTAAAATTACCTCTGTGAGCCAAACAGTTGAGAAATGTGTGTGGTCCAACATTTTGGCTACTTGGGGTCTTAACAAAGTGAATTGGAAAAAAAAAAAAATAATAATGGAAACTAAGATACAGGCTGGACTGCATTTGTTACAAAGCAGGAACACCGTTAGATTAAAGCCATTTACATTTTGAATTTCAGCAGTCCCTAAAATCAGCTTATATGCAAAGCTCCTTATACTAAAATGAGCTTAATTTCTGGTTGTAAACAGTTCTGCTGAACATAAAATTTCAGGCTTCTTGTGGATCCCTTGGATTAGCTTAGGAAAATCTTTAGTTACATTAAAACCTTATATGATGAATTTATTCCTTCAAACATATACCAACAGTTTTCTAGTGCATTTTCTCCTACTGGTATGATTTTCCAACAGCATTCTAGAATGTTAAGGTAAGGCACTAGTTATTTAATGGGCAACACACATTCCTTCTGCTCTGGTATATATTTTCACTATTTGAAATGAGCACATTTACAGTATTTCTCTATTATTTTTATTTAGACTCATAATGCAGAACATTATGAGTCTAAATAAATTCTCCTTCATGAATTGTAGGATATACTAATATTTCCAAAAATATATAGGAAAAGTCACTTAATAGTTTGGGTTTTCCATTATCCATTTGTATCACTTTTCAGGCATTCATCCCTTCCCCATGCAGTCTGTGTAACTCTGTGGAAGCTGAACTTGTCCTCAGATCTTTCTTCCAATGTAGTCAGCACATATATCCCTTCAAGGTGTTGATGGTTTTTTGTTTGGAGATGGATTCATGATTCCATTAATGTCAATGAGATACAAGTATATATTCTCACAACAGGCATCTTGGGAACAAGCATTTTTCAGCAGGTGGTGTTTGGAGAGAATCATTTCCTTAGCCGGAATTAAATGAGGATGTCTGTTGCTTTGGAAGCTGCTGGCAACCATTCTATGACAAGAGGGTTTTCAGTCTTAGCATGAAGCAGATATAGAAGACAGAGAAGCTGAATGCATTGCAGTCTCTGAAGATATTCAGACTTGACTGAAGCCTTCCTAGCTTGGACATATTCTGGTTTTAGGTGTATGTTCCACAGATTGCCACCATTCTGTAGCTCATGTAAGCATACAGTTTATTACTTAGGTCTGTTGCTTGCAATGGAGAAATGTCTAACATAAATATTTATCCATTTTAATACATTTTTACTTTGCCTATTCAACCAACATTTTCACGCAGCCACAATGTGCCATTATAAAGGCTCCAAGCATACTGCCTGTCTTCTATGGGTACATGTAATTCAAAGCAATTACTTTCCACTTTCAAAGTTCCCATAGAAAATTGTGACTTGATTTAGATATGAGTGCATTTTTAGTTCCAAAAGGCTAACATCCATTAAAATGATGTTTTTGCTACCCTTTTTACTCAGAATTGGCAACTCCTTAAGCAAAAAAATATTTGATTCATAGATATATAATTTTATATATACTATATACACACATAACACATAAATAGTAATATTATGTAAAAGAGAATAATGTATACATACTTGGGAAACTATATTTATTTTCATTGTTCACGAGAGGAAACGTCAATCAGTGTGACAAACTTCCTGGTCTTATTTTAAGAAATTGCCGTAGCCATCGCTGCTTTAGCAAGTCTTCCCTGGTGGCTCAGAGGGTAAAAGCATCTGTCTACAATGCAGGAGACCCGGGTTCGATCCCTGGGTAGGGAAGATCCCCTGGAGAAGGAAATGGCAACCCGCTATAGTCCATGGGGTCACAGAGAGTCAGGCACGACTGAGCGACTTCACTTCATCCCTGCTTCCAGCAACCACCAGCCCAAGTCAGTCTGCAGCCATCAACAATCGAAGCCAGACCCTCTGTCAGCAAGATGATGACTTGCTGAAGACTCAGATGATGGTTAGTATTTTTTAGCAGTAATGCATTTTAAAATGAAGGTATGTACATTGTTCTTTTAGGCATAGTGTTATTTTACACTTAATAGACTTCAGAATAGTGTATAGTGTAAGCATAATTTTTATATATACTGGGAAACCAAGGAAAAATGTATACTTAATTTTATATTGTGATATTCTTGCTTTATTGTGGTAGTCTGGAACCAAAACCCATAATATCTCCAAGGTATGCCTCCAAGGTACGTTTCTTCTCACAGCTAAGACCTAAGAATCTTTGAAAAGTGAGTGCATCCTGAAATATTTATTAAAAAAGCGCTGTTAAATTCCCAGTTGAAAGTTTTTGGAGTACAAACACAAAAATAAAATGAAACTCAAAAACCTGCCAGTAAGCCTTGAAATATATAGCAGTTTCTGATATTTGAGATAATGGTACTTTAAAGGAGTTAACATGCAAATCAGACTACAGAATGTACATAATTGTTTTCCTATTACTTTCATTTAAAATATCTTTAAAAACAGCCTGTCAGAGTATTGGATATGTTTTTCTCATTACTTTTTTTTTTTTTTTTAAGAGTAGATAGTACTTTATTGATTAAAAGGTTGAAGCCAGGGAGGGTTTTGAGTTGAGAAGGAACATCCTCAAAGCCTTGGTTTAAAAAGATTGATCTGCCTGTGGTGAGGAGGGTGAGTGCAGGGGGATCTGACCCCTTTTCACAGCCTTTCTTTTTCCAACTGTTTCCCTCTGACTCTGCCTCATCTTCACAGGCTTCCCACCCCACCACAGCATCTCTCCTTTCCATGAATCTCTCCACCCTCTTCCTTCAGTTTCCTTCTCTGCACCCCCTTTCCACCCTCCCTCCTTTCAAACCCTGGCTCATTACCTTTGAAATCTCATTACCTTTTAAATAGTTTCTTTCCAACCACAAGCCCAATGAGCAGATTGTTAACAAAAGATTAAGATGAGGCTACCCAGAGTTTGGTATGAAAGTTTCTTTAATTAGTCAGACAGGACAGAGCTGTCACTGTATCCTTCCCACTACTGTTTTCTTAGTTGATAGACATAAAGGCTTTCTGTATCCTCAGGTTCTGCTTCTGTAGGTTCAGCCAACTGTGGATCGAAATTCCAGAAATTTCCAAAAGGCAAATTTGAATTTGCATTGTAACAACTTTTTTACATTGTATTTATATTACAATGACTTTTTAAGTAGCATTTACATTTTATTAGGTATTACTGGTAATTTAGAGATGATTTAAAGTACACTGGAGGATGGGTGTAGAGTATATGTAAATCCTGTGCCACTTTAGGACTTCCCTTGTGACTCGGTATATTCCCCTGGAATACAGGAGATGCCAGTTCGATCCCGGGGTTGGGAAAATCCTTTGGAGAAAGGAATGGCAATCCACGCCAGTATTCTTGCCTGAGAAATCCCATGGACAGAGAAGCCTGGCAGGCTACTGTTCATGGGGTCACAAAAGAGACATGGCTTAGTAACAAAACAACAACAAAAAAATGCCATTTTATACAAGGTTCTTATACATTCTCGGATTTTGGTCCTTGGATAGCTAGGGATTAGCTGTACACATTGCTAGAATACAACTTGAAACTTTAATTATTAGAATAATTGTCAAATGTGGATGATAGGGTTATATTAATGATGTTTGTTATTATTTAACAGAAACACAACCACCACCTTAGATACGTATTATAAATTCCTCTACTCCCTTAGGGAAAAAACAGTCGAAATCTACATGTGGTCTATGTAGTGGCCTGTTTTAGAACTTACAGCTCACAAATACCTTTTTCTCTGAATGGACTGTTAAGAATCTGAAAAGAAAGTTTTGACTTTTCCAATTTTAGATTTTTTTCTTTTTTGTATATAGACAGATTTAAAAGCTAGTTTAGATATAGCCATGGAGAAGGAAATGGCAACCCACTCCAGTACTCTTGCCTGGAAAATCCCATGGACGGAGAAGCCTGGTAGGCTACAGTCCATAGGGTCGCAAAGAGTCGGACACGACTGAGTGACTTCACTTTCACTTTAGATATAGCCAACCAAGTGAAATATGAGACAATTTTTTTTTTTTTTATTTTATTTTTAAACTTTACATAATTGTATTAGTTTTGCCAAATATCAAAATGAATCCGCCACAGGTATACATGTGTTCCCCATCCCGAACCCTCCTCCCTCCTCCCTCCCCATACCATCCCTCTGGGCCGTCCCAGTGCACCAGCCCCAAGCATCCAGCATCATGCATCGAACCTGGACTGGCAACTCGTTTCCTACATGATATTTTACATGTTTCATTGCCATTCTCCCAGATCTTCCCACCCTCTCCCTCTCCCACATAGTCCATAAGACTGTTCTATACATCAGTGTCTCTTTTGCTGTCTCGTACACCGGGTTATTGTTACCATCTTTCTAAATTCCATATATGTGCGTTAGTATACTGTATTTATGTTTTTCCTTCTGGCTTACTTCACTCTGTATAATAGGCTCCAGTTTCATCCACCTCATTAGAACTGATTCAAATGTATTCTTTTTAATGGCTGAGTAATACTCCATTGTGTATATGTACCACAGCTTTCTTATCCATTCATCTGCTGATGGACATCTAGGTTGCTTCCATGTCTTGGCTATTATAAACAGTGCTGCGATGAACATTGGGGTACACGTGTCTCTTTCCCTTCTGGTTTCCTCAGTGTGTATGCGGAGCTCATCAAATGAGACAATTTTTTAACTCACTGTTCGGACTGAAGAGTTGGCGACTTATGTGGTAAGTGTAAGATGACAGAATGCTTGACAGTATACCCTTGTAGACAAAGAATGTTCTTCAGCTTTACGGTTAAGCTCTGACAGTCACATAAACATCAGCATTCTCACCCCGGGCAGGAGCAATGCTGTAGATGCTACAAGCGACTCTCTGGGCTGTGCACGCGGGAGCCAGGATAGTGAATAGGGTCGCTGTGGTCGCATGACTGCAGTTAAGAAACTGGTTTGTGAGTAAACGTGTAACTTTTAGGGGTCCCCCAAACTGACCCTTCAAAGGGGAGAATTTTATCTAATGATAATTCAGACTTATTAAAGACATATGACTGCCAGTGTGAAAATCTGTGACAGCATCAGAGAAGTTCTCATTTCTTTTCAGGACTTCAGAGCAAACAAACCCAAGGGAATCCTGATCTGAGAAAATGGAGTCCATATATTTTTCTTTGAGCTGAAGGTAATTTGATGTAATCATTTCTGTGTTATATTCCCAGTTTAACAAACTGTTCTCTATTCCAAAATACAAAATCATTTAACAGTTCCTTGGGACAGGTGTAAAACTTCTAGACTTGTGTCCAAGGATGGAGACGGTCTTTATACAAGAGAATTTATATAGCATGAGTCGGTTTGAACCCTCAGCCACATAGATGTTTAAGTGAAAACAACACTCAGGTAAGTTGGGAGTGGTGACAAATACATAAACTGAGCTTTTCAATGCGCATGTCAGAGTTTGGGTGGGGTAGGAGGATATCTGTAGAGACAACATTAGAATAAATATAGAGTAACTTAGACAACATTTTAAAAACTCATGAATCTTAGCCTACAAAACATATAAACTGTTGTTCTCTCTAAGTGCTTAATTTGCTTGCCTTAACCATTTATTGGGGCAGGAGAAAGCTTCAGGGACATAAATGTTATGGATAACTGCCCAAAAGTTGGTATTAATGAGCCATGCCATTTACAACACGGAGGAAACCTACCTCTCCCTCCCCTTTCTTTATTGAGGTATAACTGACAAAAAGGTATATATTTAAGGTATACAAGTGTCAGATTTTGATTTATGTCTATACCTTGTGGAATAATTACCAGTTAGGCAAACTAACATACATCACCTCACATAGTTAACATTTTCTGTGTGTATGCTAAGAGTACCTGAAATCTTCTTTAGGAAACTTTGGATGTCTAACATAGTACACAGGCACAGGCGCCGTGCTGGGCAGTAGCTCTGCAGCACTTACTGCAAAGTGCAACTGCTCACATTGCCCAGCAGCAGCCCCTCTCACCCGCCTTCTACATTGGTCTGTCCGGGTTCAGCTGAGAGAGGGAGGCAGTTCTCACGGTGCCTCTCACTTCATTTAGCATAATGCCCTCCAGGTTCATCCACATTGTCACAAATGGCAGGACATTCTTCTTCTTAAAGACTGAACAATATCCTGATTAATAGAGATAATCACACTTTATCATCTAGAGATGAATGGATATTTTGGGGGTGGTAAAATTTCCATTGATTCTTATTTCTTTTATTTCCTTAGGAAAGCAAATGTAAGCATTGTGTAATTACTCGCTGAAGCATCTGTATGGTTCCTGTAGAAAAGAACATCCATATAATCCTGGTGTTGGAGTCAAATTATTTGCTTATTCTCATTCTTTGTGTGACAAGTGAGTGATTTCTTTTCCCCCGAAACCTGGACATTCAAGCTAAAATCTGATGATTATTTAAATTTTGTGTTTATCAAGCTTCCTCCAATGGCCACTTCAGTGGGAGAAGAGTGTGGGGGTGTTGTCTTGTTACCTTCAGACGAACCGAAGTGCAGGTTCTTCACATGGCCTGGTTTCCCATTGGGATGAACGGGGGCTCTTTGTTACTACTGGAAGGGCTCAGAGTTCCAGCTCCCCCTTCAACTTCAGCTGGGACCTGGCTGGAAGCAGGAGAAGATCTCGTCACCGGGCTTCATCGGGGCCCCCGCTGCCAGTTCCTTGGAGGAAATGGACTCGTTATCACTGAGTAGTGCTAAGGGCCTTGACTGCATTGTTCTTGTTCTCACACACCCTCGGTGAGGAAGTGGAGGTACCTTGTTGCAGAGAAGTGGCGATCCAGACTCTGTCCTGGTCTCCACTGCAGCATGGCACGAGATCTGTCAGGGATGGAAAGCTCAGTTCTCCAGTCAGCCTCTTCTGATACCAAGCTGTGGAAGGAAAGTTAGAGTGTCTCACTGTTGCCCGCCAAGGGTGGAAGTCTTGCTTTTCCATGCAAAACTTTGCTAGAAAGGATGAGGTTGGGGCTTACTCTACAGGTTACTCTACACTGGTTATTGGGTGAAGGTTTTTCTCTTGTTACCTGGTCCTTCGGCTACAGAGAGGAGGCTGTACTAGGGTTCTTTTAGCAGCTTCTCCAGTATTCATTCTGAGATACATGAGACAAAAAGAAAACTTCAGAATTCACCAAGTCGTTCCACATAAACATAGGTATAAATATCTCCCAGTTTTGAACTTGTACTTGGTGGTTGAAATAGGTGAAAGTACATCTGTTCTTCTCCATACTCTTATAAAGTTCAATAAAATTCATATGATTCTTGTTTTGTAAATTGAGGTATAAGTGAAATATAACATTTCAGATGTATGATAAAATGGTTCAGTGTTTGTATATATTGTGAAATGATCACGATAAATTATCTTAAAAATCTTTTTAGAAAGCTATAATAAACTGAACAAAATGTTTATTGTAATATGCCTCACAGCAGATAATACTTAATGTGATATATGTCTGATATTTTACCCTGCTTTAATGCCAAATACTAAAGAAAATGATACAAACACAGATCCATTATTACTGCCAGCAAAAAAAAAAAAAAATTCACATCCCTTTGGTGAAATGCAATGATACAAACCATGAGGTTGGATAATGTGGATAACACTTTAAATGGAAAGGAAAATCAAGAATTAAAATAATTGTGATGGAGTCCTGTGGTATTCTTTTAAAACTCCTATTAAAATATTGGAGGATGATGGGGTACAAGTGGAGACGTGAATAGGTGCTTTAGGGTGACTACTGCAGTTTATCTGGACCTCGCCTGGTTTTAACACTGAACGTCTCTTAGTCCTGGACAAACAGGAAGCGTAGTCATCCTCACTGGACAACTGTGCTGATTTACAGGTACTGTGCAATTTTAATCTTATTAGTAAATGTAATTGTGGCTGTTTTACTACTAATGCATCCAAGGAATTATTAAATAACTGGGTGAAATTCACCACATTCTCTTACCTCATCCACCATTGTAGCTGGGAGCTTGTGACTTCTAGTAACTACTGAATTGGGTTTTCTACTCTTGTTCTTCACCTCCTTTAGCCCCTTTGTTTCCAAACAGCAGAGTTCTTAAGAATTGCATTAGAATCAAGCAATTGGAGAGAGATATTTATGATTAGAAAACTGTTGACTAGAACCAAAGTTTATTATATTATCTGTAGAATAATAGACATTTTAAAATGAATTAATGTAGTTTGCTATATTTGCTAAAGTTATATTGTATCAATTACTTACTGGAATCTTCATTTACAAGAAATAATAGTAATGTAGAATAATCTTGTATTTATAAACCAACCCTTTACTGTACAGAAGAAACTAACAACACTGTAAAGCCATTACAATAAAAATTAAATGAAATCATTAAAATTTATTGTTTTGTTATGTATACCCCCTTTAAGTAATCAATGTAATTTTTAGTGTGTTGTATAAATTGGCATGTTAGGAATATAGCACATTGAATTAAATCCTGTAAGACTAATTTTTAAATAAATCTTAAT
This sequence comes from Bos grunniens, assembly GCF_055505025.1. Classification (NCBI taxonomy): domain Eukaryota; kingdom Metazoa; phylum Chordata; class Mammalia; order Artiodactyla; family Bovidae; genus Bos; species Bos grunniens. The sequence continues at coordinate 24,810,822 of NC_141191.1, read as the reverse complement.
TTTTCTTTAGAGCAATAAACCTAAGTAGCTGTTCTTCAAAATGTTTGTTTTTACAATGGAACACTACTCAGCCATAGGGTTTCCCACGTGATTCTGCAGTAACGAGTCCTCCTGACAAAGCGGGAAACACAAGTTCAATCCCTGGGTCAGGAACATCCCCTGGAGGAGGAAAAGGCTACCCACTCCAGTATTCTTGCCTGGAAAATTCCATGGACAGAGGAGCCAGGTGGGTCCATGGGGTCGCAAAAGAGTCAGACATGACTTAACAACAATTAGCCATAAAAGGAACAAATCTGAACAAGTTGTTGTGAGGTAGGTGAGCCTAGAGCCTGCTATACAGAGTTAAGTCAGAAACAGCAAAATATCAGATGTTACTGATGCGCCTATTTTCAGGGCAGTAACAGAGACACAGACATTGAGAACAGGCTTGTGGACACAGTGAGGGAAGCAGAGGGTGGGACGAATTGCAAGAGCAGCATCGAAACATACACATTACCCTGTGTAACACATAGCCAGAGGGAATCTGCTGTGTGATGCAGCGGGCTCACCCGGGTGCTCTGTGACAACCTAGAGGGGCGGGAGAGAGGCTCCAGAGGCAGGGGACATACGTATACCTATGGTCGGTTCATGGTGACGTTTGGCAGAAACCAACACAACATTGTAAAGCATTTATCTTCCAATTAAAAATAAATTTTAAAAATGCTTTTAATGATATACGAGATTATGGACATTTTCCCTGAAGTGTAACACACCTTTACCATTCACATAAATCAATGAACATACCTACACTTACTTGTGCTTTTAACTCAGGTACATAGTGTATTATTTATAAAAAAATTTTTGTCCACATTTTAAGGTTTCAAGCAAATTTCCATTGAAAAAATATCTTCCAAATTACCAAGACTCCTGCTAAGGAGGGGATGTGCACAGTAGCAATTAGGACAGTTAATCAGTTGGATTTGTCATCTAAAGGGGAAAAATCATTAGCAAGACACTGGGTGGCTAGTGACAGCTTAAATACTTATAAATCACAAAATTGTCAGTTCTTTCATTTAAAATAGATAGGTTGAGCCTTTTTCAATTTAAGTTTTTGATTTATGTCACTTTGCAAAAACCTAAGCACTTAAGAATCTTGTCATGCAGAAAACCTTAAACTTTTTAATAAAAGTTAAACAAGCAAATTGTTCTAGAAAAAGTCAAATGACTCCTGTCTGCACACTACATTAGAGCCTCATCAGACCTTAGTAAACATTATATCGAGAGGTTCACATACTGGTGTCCAAAAATGCCCTTTAAAATATAATAATAAATGTTAGAAATACCACAGAATCAAAAGAGCGATTATCTCAAGTGGCTTAAATAAACAAAGCCATACCTGTGCTGAAACACACAAAAGCCAATTATGCTTGGAATTTGAGCATCAACACTACTCTCAAGTGACAGACTGCCAAAACTCACCTTTCGGTGGCCTCCACAAGTTCAGTATCTCGAAGGCCTCTAGGAAAGACACCATGTGTACTCTTTTTAACATTAACTTTGTGATCCTACGTCTCAGCCTCAGTCATCAAGTCTTTTTTTCATTCAGTTTTCACAGTTCTCTTCTGCATAATCATCATGTTAATCGTGTAGTTGATCAACTCAGGATACTCCAGTGCATACCAATTTCCCAAGCTTCCTACGGTAGATGTGGATTCCATTTACAAAACATGGTCTTTCCTTTATGATAAAACAACATGCAAGTCAATGCGACACAGGATACAAACTAGCATCTAGATGTTATTATCATAGGCATTGTAGCCTTGCCATCATTAATTACTGAATTCCTTAACTATGTGGTTAACTATGTTAATACAGACACAGTCTTACGTGACCAACTTTTTTTTTGGTGGCGGCACTGGGTCTTCTTGCAACCTGAGGGCTTCTTTAGTTGTGGCGTGCAGGCTCAGTTGCAGTATATGAGATCTTACTTCCCTGACCAGGGACCGAACCCAGGCCACTTGCGTTGGGAGCAAAGAGTCTTATTCACTGGATGACAGGGAAGTCCCTCTTGTATGATCAGTTTGATTTGCACAATTTATTTAAATGGGACTGAAACAGTCAACAATGAGTATATAATCACTACCATTGCAAATCTCAGGAATTTTTAATTACTCAAGTGACCTCACTGGGGTAGTTATTGATCACATAACTTGCAGGCAGTTTACTGTGGTTTTGAAAAAAGAGCTAAGGGACAGCAAAGCTTTGGTCACTCACTTACCTAATAACCTACTGAACATATTATGGTACTTTTAGATCTGGAATATACCTGAGGTGATCATTGAATTCATCAAAATTCCATGTGAAGGGGAAGTAGTGGAAGCTTTTATTTGAGAATGTAACTCTGACTTGGTGTGCAGATGAGTATGGAAACCAACGAGGTATGGGAACAAAAGTTCTGAGAAAGATTTTGGAGAGAGTGAGGAGACTGTCAAGACACTTAGATGTGATTCGAGCAACCTGGAGCAGAAAGAAAGCACTGACTCCAGTGTTATGTTTTAACTAGGATCTTTATGAGAGAATTTGAGAGAGATGAAAGTTAAAAAGTTAAAAATTTTTCTCCATAATCTTTGGAAAACCTTAAAAAACCCTATGTTGAAAGCACAAGGCACCCATTTGTCTTTAACAGTGGAAACAGTGTCAGATTTTATTTTTCTGGGCTCCAAAATCACTACAGATGGTGACTGCAGCCATGAAATTAAAAGACGCTTACTCCTTGGAAGGAAGTTATGACCAACCTAGATAGCATATTGAAAAGCAGAGACATTACTTTGCCAACAAAGATTCGTCTAGTCAAGGCTATGGTTTTTCCTGTGGTCATGTATGGATGTGAGAGTTGGACTGTGAAGAAGGCTGAGCGCCGAAGAAATGATGCTTTTGAACTGTGGTGTTGGAGAAGACTCTTATGAGTCCCTTGGACTCTAAGGACATCCAACCAGTCCATTCTGAAGGAGATCAGCCCTGGGATTTCTTTGGAAGGAATGATGCTAAAGCTGAAATTCCAGTACTTTGGCCACCTCATGTGAAGAGTTGACTCATTGGAAAAGACTCTGATGCTGGGAGGGATTGGGGGCAGGAGGAGAAGGGGACGACAGAGGATGAGATGGCTGGATGGCATCACTGACTCGATGGCCGTGAGTCTCAGTGAACTCCGGGAATTGGTGATGGACAGGCCTGGTGTGCTGCGATTCATGGGGTCGCAAAGAGTCAGACACGACTGAGTGACTGACCTGATCTGATCTGATTTAATACAATTGAAGATCATGGGTACTTGGCACGTTATTGGATGCCAAATACCAATAATAAAGCAGACAACTCAAAGGCAGTAAGAACATCCTGTATTTGAAGTGTAGAAAATTCATGAGAAAAAAGAAAACAAGCATGGAAATGTATTGGGAATAACAGAGGACATTTATTGTAAGTGAACAACGGGAGAAATTTTTCATAAACTGGACACTCTTGTGGAATCTTCCCAAAATAACAAAGATTAATCTGTATTCTTTTTACCAACACAAATCCCACCCAACAAAAGATAACCACTAATCCAACTTCTGAAAAAAATAGATCAATTTTATTTTTTTCCTATACATACAAATGCTGATGTGTAAGATTTGGAATCATTCAGTACATGTTTGTTTTAGTCTGTTGAGCTGCTGTACCAAAACCATAAACTGGAAAATGTGTAAACAGCAAACGTTTATCCTGAAGACTGGGAAGTTCAAGATCTTGGTGCTGGAAGATGTGGTGTCTGGTGAGGAGAGCCCGCTTCATAGCTGGCTGTATTCGCTGTAACCACAGAAGGGTCTACGGGGCAAGGGAGCTTTGTCACGTCTCTCTCTGAAGTGCCCTGATTCCTTTCATGAGGGCTCAACCTTTAAGACCTCGTTACCTTTCAAATGCCTCATCTCCTAACACCATCGCATTAGACACTAGGTTTTCAACACAGATATTGTGGAGGGGGACATAGTCAGTCCATTGTAATGTTCATTTGGGTGTGGTTTCTTTTGCTTCTTTGGCACACGTGAAATTTTCCCATATGATTCATGTAAGTATAGTTTATTCTCACTGCTGCATGCATACAGAATTTTCAGAAGATAGTGGGTTAATTTTTAAAAATAGATATTGTGTAGAAAAGGGAACCCTCCCACCCTGTTGGTGGGAATGTAAATTGGTTACAACCACTACAGAGAATGTTATGAAAATTCCTTGAAAAACTAAAAATCAGAACTACTATATGATCCAGCAATCCCATTCCTAGACATATATCCAGAGAAAACCATAATTCAAAAGCATACAATGCACCCCGATGTTCATTACATCACTATTTGAAATGACCAAGACATGGAAGCAACCTAAAGGTCCACTGACATAGGAATGGATAAAGAAGATGTGGTACATATATACAGTGGAATACTACCCTAAAAAAGAATGAAATAATGCCATCTGTAGCATCATGGATGGACTTAGACATTGTCATACTGAGTGAAGTCAGAGAAAGACAAATATCATATGATAACACTCATAAGTGGAATAAAAAAAATGATACACGAACTTACTAACAAATCAGACACAAATTCACAGGTAGTAAGAAAAAAAATGGTTACCAAAGGGAAAATAATGCAGAGGTGGGGAGAGGGATAAATCAGGGGCTTGGGATTAGCATCATGCTCTACATATGCAAGACTACTGTATGGTATAGAGGGCATTATCCAGTGTTCTGTAATACCCTATATGGAAAAGAATCTGGAAAAGAATGAATATATGTGTGTATGCATATATATATGCATATATATATATATATAACCACTTTGCTATACACCTCAAACTAATACAACCTTGTAAATCAACTATACTCCAATAAAAAATTTTTAAATGTATAAAATCGTTTAAAAATACATGTTTTCATTTTTATTTATTAGAAAAACTATAGCTAGCAAACAAAGCCATGATTCAGATTCATGTGTGCTTAGGATAAGGCTGGAAAATGTGTATGTATAGAAATTAAAAGTACATTTAATGAAAAACATGAATTCATTATTGTGAGTTGTACATAGCAATAACAAAAATTATGCATCATATTCTGTTGACAACATGATGTTAAACATTGATTAGGGAATAAGGCTATGTCTTATGCTTTTTAGAAAGAATGAAGTTTTATAGTTAATTGAATCAGTGGAGGATTATTTTCGAGTAAGATAACAGGTGATCAGTTAAAGTCATATATTCAATTAACTGGTTATCAGTTTCTCTGCTGAATCTCCTGAGATCGAGTCAAAGTGATCATTACCAGGAATCCAGTGGTTCCACCAGTTGTTTCTTTACCAAGTTTTCCTAATTGTTCTCTATGGATCTGAGAAAAGGAAATTACAATATCTCTTTACAGGAAAAAAGGACACAGCCAGTGAAGTTGAAAGATCTTGCCAAAATTAATCACTAAGTGGCTGAAAAACATGTTTGAATGGTTTCTAAGGGATATAGGCCAAAGAGAGCTAAATATAAATCCTGATCTGACTGAGTTTATCAATTCAGATGTACTCAATCAGAATTTTTAACTATATTAGTCTAAGTATTTGAAACCATATTACATGCAGAAAGACTAAGATTAATTGAAAGATCACAGTGCAGACTCTCAGGAATGTGAGGCAAGGCTATGACAGTCTCTTCTACCTTCAGCTACTCTCTGTTTGCAAAGAAGCTCCTGGCTTGCTGCTGGGTCTCTGATCATGGTATACCAAGTCACTTGGCAATGGCAGCTTAGCAAGTAATCCAGTATTGTTTTCTTTCTTTTTTTGATCATCAAATCATGACGACTGGTGTGCACAGCATTCCTTTATTGCTGGAAACGCTATGTACAAGATCAGGCCTGAGCAGATTGGAAAGACTCAATTTGCAGGGGGGGAAAAAAAAAAAAGCATGTGTATTCCATTCCACTGCTTCTCTGTCCCTCCTCCAACCTTGTACCTGTGGAATCCTGATCAGTTTTTAAATGACAGAAGTTCTCTGAAGGACTCACAGAGGCCTGGTTTGCATGGCATGCAGCCTCACCAGCTGGAGGTAGCGCGGCTGCATTGTCTTTCCACGTAGGAGGGGTGTGGTCAGGCAGAAGGGAAATCCTTCCAGTTGGCTGTGATGTGAGCAGTAAATCTAACTGTTCACTCTATTTGAAAAGCTTTAGTTCTACACTAATTCCTCAACAATGCCTATTGGATGGGCTGGCTCATCAAGAACTTAGAGAGGAGGAAACTGGAAGGTGGCTGACAGGGAAGTCTGGAGTGGTAGGAATTAATGTGGACATTACTATCAAAATAGGAACAAAGTGCAAAGATGTTTGCATCCTATTTAAATTCCCTAAAGAATTATCTGTGACAAAGAAGGACCTTAATAATCAAATAGACAAGAACTGTTGTGGTTTTTTTGTGTGTGCTTATTAAGTACACTTGTTTTCAGATTTCTGGTTCTTGCTCAGGGGGGCCAATAACATGGACTTTTCCTCATCAGAACTGATGCGCTTTGTGCCCAAATGACCAAAAACAGGCTAATGCTGAGCCAGTTTGGTACCATTTTTCGGTGGACTAACCAGCTATGCAACTGAAAATTGATACCCAAAGTGACTTCCACCATGAAAGAAGAGAGCGGTTTGTTCTTCCAGAGGCAGAGTTACTCTGGGTGCAGACTGGCCAGTCCTTGCACAGTACTTTTTGCCAGCACCACCGTTCATATGCTCACAGAATGTCTTTTCCTTGCTATGTCACCACTAACATCATTTCCAATTAAATTTTCCACGAATGAAGGGTTCCAGAGATCATACCACAGAATCCAGTGAAAGAATTCAGTCAAAATCCGCTGACCTGATAAAAGGGCAGAAATGGCCAACTGATGATTCAACTGTAATGCCACCTTGGAAGAGAGAAAACCCAGAAAATTTGAGATCCTGTCCTGTAGCCTGTAGCATAAGCCTTAAAATGGAAGATGGTATATTGTACTGTTTCCCCCAAAATCATTATATCAATAGGAGGAGAGAGGAGTTCCTTCTCACTATATGTTTAATAATCCATTCACAATATTTTTCTTTTGATCCAAAGAAACTTGGATTCAGTTGAGTTGGCAGTCCTCGTACCCGAGAGAGACACCTATGCCAAGAGCCGTGGTTCCGTTGAACTAGAAGATGAGACTGCCAGTTGGCCGTTCTGAGCTCATTCTCTACTGAACCGACAAGCAAATGAAGGGACTAATTTGTAAACTGTGGTGGTTTATACTGATTACAGAGAGAAAATTGGGTTATTACTACACAAAGTAGAGAAAAAGAACTATGCTTGGACTTGCGGGCTTTTTAAGGAATTTCTTTGTATTCTCATGTAGAGTAAACTGGAGAAGGCAATGGCACCCCACTCCAGTACTCTTGCCTGGAAAATCCCATTGGTGGAGGAGCCTGGTGGGCTGCAGTCCATGGGGTCAGGAAGAGTCGGACACGACTGAGTGACTTCACTTTGACGCATTGGAGAAGGAAATGGCAACCCACTCCAGTGTTCTTGCCTGGAGAACCCCAGGGATGGGGGAGCTTGGTGGGCTGCTGTCTATGGGGTCACACAGAGTCGGACACAACTGAAGTGACTTAGCTGTAGCCATAGAGTAAATAATGTCCATGGGAAACGAGGACACTGAACAAGGTCTGGACTGACATGGATTCTGTGGAAGTAAATCTTCGTGTTGCCCCACCAAGTTTGAGAACCCCAACCCTCAAAGGCCCTGGGTAAGGCAAAGGGAGTAAGGACTTAGAGGAGAACAGAACTATGGCTGCTGACTTGAGCTGACTGGCTACAGACATAGGGGCTGCAATATGTCTTGTACTGGATATCTCAGTTTCCTCCATTTTTTAAACCTTACACAGTTGATGTTATAATTTGGGACCCATGGAAGTTATGGTTAAGTTGACAGCATCTTGTGATGATTTGGTGGTAGGTGGGATTTTGTGATTTGCTCTCTGTTGGTCAAGAATGGATGCTGAGTTGCAAAACATATGAAGGGTGTTGGCTAAACTCCATTTGCCACTTCCTGCCTGCCCACACACCTATTTTCTGCTATTCTTTTGTTTGTTCTGTGCTCTACAGAACACAGAACAGGAGAGGACCCCTGAATCCAGACTGCATTGTCTGGGGGTTCCTGCCTTCTGCCTGCAGTCTGGATTCAGCCAGTGGCAGGCAGCAGCAGTTGATTTTCCAATAGGAGGAAAGCGTGTTAAGGGGAGTTCTCTACCTCCTTCCTCAGTTCCTGTAGGGACTGCCTGTCTCTGAAATTCTCTGCTGAGCTGTGGTGCTCACCCTCAGAAACACTCTTCCTTTGCCACAGAAGCCTGGTGGTCACAGCTTCCTGCAATTGCTCATCCTTGGTTCTGCAAAATCTCTGCTTGGTTACTTGAAGCCTTCCCAGAACTTTCATTACATTCTCTTACTGATTCTAATTGAGTGTACCTTTTCTTTCCCGCTGAGATTCAAACTAATGTACAAAATGTGTAAGGAGGGAATCCCTGTCAACAGAGTGACTTTAACCACCTTTAAACTCCCTCCCCCGTATGTTTATTTACCTTGTTTTTAGACAGGTACTTTGTCAGAGATCTAGATGTAATGAATGGAACACAAGATGCTCTTTCTGATTTGTGCCTCTGGAGAAGTATTCATTTTACCTGCCAATTCCCAGTCTCCTAAGTTCCTTTTTTTTTTTTTTTAACAGTATAATTTATTTATTTAATTTTATTTGTAAACTTTGCAATATTGTATTAGTTTTGCCAAATATCGAAATGAATCCGCCACAGGTATACCTGTGTTCCCCATCCTGAACCCTCCTCCCTCCTCCCTCCCCATACCCTCCCTCTGGGTCATCCCAGTGCACCAGCCCCAAGCATCCAGTATCCTGTATTGAACCTGGACTGGTGACTCGTTTCATACATGATATTATACATGTTTTAATGCCATTCTCCCAAATCTCCCCACCCTCTCCCTCTCCCACAGAGTCCATAAGACTGATATATTCAAGAGAAAAACAAAACAAAAACCAAACACTTCTTGAGATTATACAAGAACAGACTTTACAGTAATACTTGGCTGTTCTAATCCTAAACTTTTTGGTCTCCATGAAACTGTTTAACTTAAATCTGCACTAGAATGTAAGTTATTGTCCCTGTTTCCTCTGTGCCTTACTACCCTTATAATTACATGAGAAAAGTAACAGATCCTAATGCAGAAACATGTTGTGAGCAGTAAATGCGATGCTGCATGCAAAACATTCAGGGCAGCTTGGTTCTTAATAAATGACCATTAAATAGGAGCTGCTGTTCTTTCATGTGTTCATCTGTGCTCTGCAGCCAAGAGTGCATTTTTCCCGCTTTGTTCCCCAGCCAGCCAGCCCTCAAACACCTAGGAAAAGATTTTATGTAAGTTCGGAAGCAAAAGCAGCAGTGAATTCTCCAGGGTGACTTTTCAGCTGCTAGCTTATAAAGTGCTCTTCTCTTATTAATCCCTGGGTCGGGATGATCCCCTAGAGAAGTAAGTGGCAACCCATTTCAGTATTCCTGCCTGGAAAATACTGTGGACAGAGGAGCCTGGCAGGCTATAGTCCATAGGGTCACAAAGAGTCAGACATAACTTAGCAACTGAATCACTAAAACAAACAAACAAACAAAAAAACCCAAGCAAAAGCCCCTAATTACAGTCTTATTGCAATGGAGAGTATGAATTGCAATATAACCATCTAACATTCTCTTAGTTTATGATTATCTCACATTTCCCTTTACCTTTCCTCAGTGTTTCCTCAATTAGAGTCTCTCATGAGTAAACAATTTTCCTTCTTGTTTACTTCCCAAGATAACATTATCATTCAAATTAAAACTTATAGCAACATATTTCCTTGAAATTTCAGTAACAGTATTAAATATTTCTGAGAGGAGAAACTATTTCAAACATCTTATTTTACCCATATTGATATTTTTTCCTGATTTTCTTTTTTTTTTAAAGAGAAAATTTATCAGGGAAATTCATTATGGCAAAAAGAAAAATTATTTAAAATTTGGCATTGTGTATCAATGCATTTGAATGTTTTGTGCTGTCTACAAACTGTTGACTCCTGAGATGAGAGATATTTGAAACAAGGGACTCATGTCAAGTAACCATAGGAAAGTTGATTGCTCTGAAAGACTTCAATAAAACATGGTAATTAAAATCTCCACTCAAGGCTCCTCAGCAGTTTGGCAGTTGACAAAAGCACTTCAAAACAGTTTGAAGAGATTATATTTTTCATTTTAGGGAGCAACTGAAAAGTCAGTAATTCCTCAATCATTTGAGATAGAAATATAATCTAAATTGGCCTGTAGGAGAGTTGATAAAATAATCTGAGATATCAGTATTATAACTCTCTTTACTCAAGTAGCCTGAGAAAGTCTGGCCTGTACTGACATAGTCAGAAAGAGGCCTAATCAAAAGGAGACTGGTTTTGCTTCTATCACATGACTTAAGTGTATGGGCAGAAGTGTATAGAAACAACTTTCAAACCAGAATAAAATTATATGAACATTATTACTACTTAAAAAATTAATACATTAAAACAAAGATAAAATAACACCATAGTAAACCAACATTGTTGGAAAGTTCAGTCAAAGATGTTGCTTAACCAAAGTTTAACTTAATACTGTAACAAACAGGAAAAAAAGGCTTACATTTGACTTTTTTCATATTTTGCATATTCTACATATCATTGCAAATAGTTGTTTTGCAGTGACTTCAGCTCATGGGGTTGCAAAGAGTCGGACACAACTGAGCGACTGAACTGAACAACTCACCATGTAAAATGATAGATGTCATGTTCTTTCAGGATTGCACATGTGGCTAAGATATTACAGCACTAGTTGGATGTCCTATTGTATAATGATATTGGATCACTTGAGACGAACATGCTCAATATTTTCCAGTTTCCTTAATTTTAACTACCAATGGTGAGAAAAATCTTTGAGCCATTAAGATAAAACTCAGTAGAGAAAATTAGCTGAACTCTTCCGTAAGAAACAGTAGACAGGGAGTTAACTAAATTTGCTGTTAGTATTTTGAATGACTAAAAACATAATGAGACAATGTGCTCTTTCTTGTTTTCTTGGAATCTGGGTAGAAGGCAAAATGGATGAGATGATCTTAAAAGCCGCCAGAACACCTAGGCAAGAAACACTTAAGAGGAGGAGTCAATTACAAGACCCCTATGCTCAGTAACCATCTCCAGGGTACATAACAGAAATAATTTATTAGAAGGCTGAAGAAATTAGTAAGAAGGATCTCTTTGCAAAGAGTTTTCAGGGCACTATTCATCGATCTATTTTCCAAAATGGCAACCTCAGTAACACACATACACTTGGTTTTATTTTCTAATTCTCCCTGAACCTTTGTCCCTGTTTCCTGGAATCACCACCACTGATTATTCTCATAAGGGGAAATACTATGTCTTGCTAGTTAAGTTTTCTCTTAAGTGTTTTAAAAATTCTGTCATTGCCTTTACATAAATCTTACAAACTCCTCAGATTTATGCCCACATATTTATATTTGAGGCTTATGTTATTAAATTGTACGAAAGTTTTGCTAAGTTGCAATTTTTATTTTAAAACATTCCAAACATGCACAAAAGACAGGAAAACATAATCAAATTCTATATGCCCACTGCACATATGCAAAAATTACAAATATGCTTTCCCTTTGTTTTAAAGAAAATTCCAGATATTATGCCATCTCTAAAGATATGAACATTTTCATGCATAACTAAAATGCTACTATCACAGCAAAGAAAATTAAGAGAACCTACAGTAAGTGATATTTAGCACCTAAATGTTCATCTGCAGAGAAATGGATAAAGATGTGTACATACACAATGGCGTATTATTAAGCCACAAAAAGAACCAAATAATGTCATTTGCAACAACAGGGATTTATTAAGATTATCACATTAATCTTATATTATCATATTAAGTGAAGTCAGAGAAAAATATATGCTATCACTTATGTGGAATCTAATTTAAAATGATACTAAGTGAACTTATTTACAGAAAAGACTCACAGATTTCAAAAACAAAGTTAGAATTACCAAAGGGGAAGTGTGGATGGGGAGATAATTTAGGAGCTTGGGATTAATACACACACTGGCATCTGGTCGGTCCCATCACTTCATGGGAAATAGATGGGGAAACAGTGGAAACAGTGTCAGATTTTATTTTATTTTTTGGCTTCAAAATCACTGCAGATGGTGACTGCAGCCATGAAATTAAAAGACACTTACTCCTTGGAAGGAAAGTTATGACCAACCTAGATAGCATATTAAAAAGAAGAGACATTACTTTGTCAACAAAAGTCCGTCTAGTCAAGGCTCTGGTTTTTCCAGTGTCATGTATGGATGTGAGAGTTGGACTATAAAGAAAGCTGAGCATTGAAGAATTGATGCTTTTGAACTGTGGTGTTGGAGAAGACTCTTGAGAGTCCCTTGGACTGCAAGGAGATCCAACCAGTCCATCCTAAAGGAGATCAGTCCTGGGTGTTCATTGGAAGGACTGATGCTAAAGCTGAAACTCCAATACTTTGGCCACCTGATGTGAAGAACTGACTCATTGGAAAAGACCCTGATGCTGGGAAAGATTGAAGGCAGGAGGAGGGGACGAAAGAGGATGAGATGGCTGGATGGCATCACCAACTCGATGGACATGAGTTTGAGTAAACTCCAGGAGTTGGTGATGGGCAGGGAGGCCTGGCGTGCTGCAATTCATGGGGTTGCAAAGAGTTGGACACGACTGACCGACTGAACTGAACTGAACCATACATAAAATAGGTAACTAACGAGGACCTACTGTATGGCACAGGGAACTCTACTCAATGTTTTGTAATAACCTACATAGAAAAAGAATCTGAAAAAAAATGAATATATGTATAACTGAATCATTGTGTTGTACACCTGAAACTAACACAAAATTGTAAATCAACTGTATTCAAATAAAATTAATAAAGAAAGAAAAATGTCATGTTATCATTTGTGAATCAAAATCCAGATAAGATCTACCCTTTATGTTAGGAAATTCAGTCCTCTTATCCTCTTCTATTTTAAAAAACTAGTGCTCCCACCTCTGTTTTTCTAAATTATGTTTTTTCCTTGGTGGAGAAACCCTGCCAATTGACCTGTAGAATATCCTGCAGTCTGAATCTGTTTGCCCCCTAATGGTGCCACTTTTTCCATTTCCTTTTAGAAGTTTTTTGTCCTGCAAATTAGTTCCAGAAGTTTTATTAGATCCAGTTTGAATACTTTTTTTTGCAGGAACACAATAGGAAGAGCTGCTGTTTATCTCCTGATATTCAGAAAGTCCTCCCTCCATTAGCTCATAAGAGCCTTTCTTTGCAAGTCCATGTTCAAAAACCATTTGGTAGCTTGAAATTAACCATGATATAAGTATTTACACAAAAATCAGCAAATCCTACAAATCAGAGCTTTTGTTTTTAGAGGGCCGGTTTATCACTGCATCATTATTTCATGGGTTAAAAATCAAGGTTTTATAATTCTGCCTTCAATTCCACATTCATAAACCAAAATTATTCTGTGAAGAGCATTTTCTCAATGAGGGATATCTGGCAACCCTGAAAAATAATGCTTCATTATAGGTCCCCTTCATTATGGGCTTCCCTTGTGGCTCAGCTGGTAAAGAATCTACCTGCAATGCGGGAGGCCTGGGTTCGATCCTGGGGTTGGGAAGATTCCCTGGAGAAGGGAAAGGCTACCCCCTCCAGTATTCTGGCCTGGACAATTCCATGGACTATTCAGTCCATGGGGTCGCAATGAGTCGGACATGACTGAGTGACTTTCACTTTCACTATAGGTCCCTCAGAGTAGATACTTCATTGCCTTTCAGAGCTAAAACTCATTTGAAAAGACTTTGTTCATTTATCTGTACCTCTGCCTGATCCTCAACTTTGAAAATCTGTCTCTCCATCTTTCAGGGTTAAGGTAACATACTCAATTATTATAATAATTAATATGTATGGACTCATTCATACCATCAGAGGAAAATTAAACCATGCTTTCCTCTTTATCTCTGCACTGTTCTTGCCTTCTGTTGGACTAAGTTTTCTTTGTTAAATTTCTTATTTCTGTTGTTATTATAATTCTTATTAGTAGTAATATTACTTTTATGGTCAAAAGTCATAAAAAAGAAGACTCTTAGTATTTCCTTTCTTGTTGGTCTGCTGGTGGAACGGCTTTATTTTTCTGAAAATGTGTTTATTTTGCTTTCATTTTTGAAAGATACTTTTATTGGGAATAGAAATAATATATAGAAAGCACTTTGAAGATATTGTCCCTTTTATCCATCATTTCCTTTAAGAAATCAGCTCTGTATCTTACTGTTGTCCTGTGAAGGTGATTAACTTTTCTCTTTTGATTTCTTCAAAATTTGTCTGTCTCTGGTATTCGGCAGTTTTAGTATGACGTGTGGTGCTCTGTGACTTCTATTGTGTGAGTTATTTGAATTTTTGGCTTGGTATTTTAAATCAATTTTGGAAAATTCTTGGTCTTTATCTTTTTTAAGTTGTTTCTGTCCCATTATTTCTCTTTTCTATTTCTATGAGTCTAGCTTCATGGAAGGTAGGACTTTCCACTCCTTTCTCCTTTTTTCTCTGCATTCTTCAGTACATATATTGTCTTTAGATATCACATTGAGTTTCTCTAAGAATCAGTGAAACCAACTTGATCTGCGTGGACAGCCTTGACTGTTTTGGGACACAGCTTGACGTGGGAGGTAGGAGCTGGTGTCTGGAATCAGAATATCTGATTTCAAAGCCCTGTGCTGTAGTTGGTTGGAGGCAATATTCAGCTTCTTTGCACTATCCTTTTCTCATTTCTATAAGGGTTAATAGTGATGACAGCCTCTGTAGTTGCTACGAGAATTACATGAAGTTGTATACAAAAAGCCATTTATATACAAAAAGTTTTTGCCATATACAGAATACTCGGTAGTTTACTTAACATTCCATGAATCTTGTTATGAATCCTTGAAATGCCTTTTTATGGGAGCAGAAGAAATGATACTGCTTCTCGTGACAAAAGTACATCCCTAGAGAGTGGCATGAGCTTCCCTGGTACCTCAGTGATAAAGAATGTGCCTGCCAATGCAAGAAATGTGGGTTCAATCCCTGGGTCAGGAAGATGCCCTGGAGGAGGAGATGGCAACCCACTCCAGTAATCTTGCCTGGGGAATCCCACGGACAGAGAAGCCTGGTGGGCTACAGTCCATGGGGTCCCAAAGAGTCAAATATGACTTAGCGACTAAACAGCACAGAACGGCATATCCTGCGGTTTCTCTGTGCTTCTGTTGGTTACTCTGTTTTCTGTTAACAGTTATCTGTATCCTGTGAGCCAGGTGTTGTGTGAGGGACTCAGAAACAGAGAGTGATGAGGCTGGCTGCTGAGCCTCCAAGTGCTCAGTGAAGTGGCTTCAGAATTCCCTGAGAACAATTCTATGATAGAGTCTTACTGGTATCCACGTGGTCTAAATACTATTTTTTTTTTTTTTTTCCTTCAGTGTGAAACATACAAATCTTCCTAGCGAAGTTGCTCAGTCGTGTCCGACTCTTTGAGACCCCATGGACTGTAGCCCACCAGGCTCCTCCATCCATGGGATTTTCCAGGCAAGAGTACTGGAGTGGGTTGCCATTTCCTTCTCTAGGGGATCTTCCCGACCCAGGGATCGAACCCAGGTCTCCTGCATTGTAGGAAGACGCTTTACCCTCTGAGCCACCAGGGAGTCCCAAAAATCTTCCTAGGGTTCTATAAAAATGCATTATCATACCTTCTGAACTTAAAAGTAAGTTCATTTCAGTTGTCAACTTTAATATTAAAAGAGGGCACTCTGCTTATCAAAACGGAAAAGTCATACTGCTCTTAAATAAATAACTGTCACAGTTATCTTGCTTCAATCTGATTAACTTCTATTCTCTGAGGATCACAGACTTCTCTAATATTGCATTTTAAAAGTCAGAGATTTTATCCTGTAGCCATGACTGAAAATCAAACCCTTTAGCAACTTCTGTTCAAACATTTCAGAAAGCATAGACTTGTTCAGAGTAATTTCTGAATTCTGGCAGTGAATTGAGGAAGTTAACATTTTAATGGCATGAATAAAAAGTCAATATTAGAAACTAATAATTTGGAATTTTATTTTCTCTAAAACAAAATACTAATGAATAGAAAATAGAATCGTGCACATACGCTTCTGTTTATTATTTGCAAGCATTTTCTTAGTGATTTAAGCAATTAAAAACTAATAGGAATATATTATTCCTTGGGTTTGGCATTTTCTCTTGTATTCTTGAAATTTAGAAAATTTAGAAAGCCATATGACCCTTGAACAATATGGGATCAGGAAAGTTAGGGGTTAAAATTTACCACATGTTAAACGCTTTCTCTCCATTGTCCTTATTTTGTCTTCCACATCCTTCCTGCCATTTGTTGTTTTAATTGAGCGTTTTATGTGACTTGAATTTTTCTTTCTTAGTGTATGACTTATACTTCAAAAATGTTTTCCAGTGGTTGCTTTGGAATTTGTATATACATTTATAATATCAATACAGTCCACTTTCAAATACTGTGTTGGTTCACAGTGAAAGTTAAAGTCACTCAGTCATATCCAACTCTTTGGGACCCCATGGACTATACAGTCCATGGAATTCTCCAGGCCAGAATACTGGAGTGGGTAGTAGTTCCCTTTGCCAGGGGATCTTTCCGACCCAGGAATCGAACCAGGGTCTCCTGCATTGCAGGCGGATTCTTTACCAACTGAGCTATCAGGGAAGCCCAATAGCTCATACAAAGTTGCATTCCTGATTCCTTCCCTCGCATTTTGTACGCACTGCTGCCATTTCATTCATAAATAAGCTGTAATCATTACACAGATTGTTTCCATATAATTCTGAACAAACTGTTACTTGTTATAAATTAAGAATGAGAAATAAAAGTTTTAGTTTTACCTTCACTTACATCTTTTCGAATGCTCTTCCTTTGCATAGATCTGAGTTTCTGACCTATATCATTTTCCTTCTCTCAGGGAAATTTTTTCTTTTTGTTGCAAGGCAGGTCAATTTGTTTGAAGAATAAATTTCCTCACTTTATGTTTGTCTGAGAAAGCCTCTATTTCTCTATCACTTTTGCAGGATAATGTTCTCAAACAAAAAATGAAGAAATCTGTTCTTGAAATGTTATTTTTACTCATTTTTTCACCCTACCCCTATGATAAAATGTGCTCCAACTCACACTGAGGGTCTAACTCATGGCTGTGCCATGCCTTTCTTTGAAATGACCAGTTTGAGTTAAAGGACCCCATGTGGAAAAAAAATGTTATTATTTAGTAACACTTGAAACTGTTTTAAATGAAAAGTAATAATTCACATCTTGCTTCCTTTGATATGCCAGATGTGGTCTCCACTGAATTTGTGCTTCCCCAGGGCAAATTCACCTTCAACAAAGAACACTGGATACCAAAGCATCAGGTGGATTAAAACAGAAAATCACACAAAATAAGAATTTTCTCTTCCTACTCAGTGCTCTGTGGTGATCTAAATGAGAAGGAAATCCAGAAAAGAGCAGATTTATGTATACATACAGCTGATTCGATTTGCTGTGCAGCAGAAATGAACACATTGTAAAGCAACTATACTCCAAAAAAATCATTAAAAAAAAGAATTTGTGGTGGATTCCATGTTCTAAAATAATTCCAAGTGATGACAGCATATCTGGGACTAATATAAATACTCCCCAAGTGATTTAAAAGAAAATGGAGAAGGGGGTGGCAGAGGATGAGATGGGTTGGATAGCATCACCAACTCAACAGACATGAATTTGAGAAAACTCCAGGAGACAATGGAGGACAGAAGAACCTACGTGCTGTAGTCCATGCAGTCACAAAGAGTTGCATGTGACTGAACAACAACACAACAGCAAGTGATAACACTGAAGAAAACATGATGAATTTTTAAAAGCATTGCTAATTTACAAATACATGGAAAACTTAAAGCAGTGCAATGCTGCATACTCAATTAATGGATGGATTAATGGATACTCAATTAATGTCAATTATGATTAACTTTAACAATTCAGGTAAATAAGGCATCTAGGTACTGGGATAGTCATGAAATATTCCAAAATTTCTAGCATTTACCTACATTTTTTACTCTCCATTTTCAACAGTTTCCTTTAATTTTATAACTGTCTTCTGGAGAACCATAATTTACCCAGAGTTACACAACAATTAGAAAATTAATTAGAATGCAGGATGTACTTTAAGTAACTCATCTTTTACAGAATATGAGAGTGGAGAGTTAATTAGCAGTGATTAAAAGAATGGTGTTTACCTTTAGTGTTATGTTAATGTTTCAGAGTTAGGACTTAAATGTCAATGTGTCATGGAAAAAACTTACTAACCCAACATCAGCTGATTATGCAAATATCTACACAGAGTTTGATGAACATCAGTATATGCATAAAAAGACGTGTGTCATCTCACTCAGTCATCTGACTCTGTATGACATATGGACTGTAGCCTACCAGGGTCAATGGGATCCTCAGGCAAGAAAACTGGAGTGGGCTGCTATTTCCTTCTCCAGGGGATTTTCCTGACCCAGGGATCAAACCCGTATCTCCTGCATTGGCATGCAGACACTTTACCAATGAACCACCTGGGAAGACTATAAAAAGACACATTTTAACCTAAACATGTTTAGGGAGAAGTAAATATGAGAAAACATTCAGAGAAGTGAGAAAGTTGCGGAGTCCCGAGTACCTGCCTTCTTCAGCTGGTAGCAAATGAATGGTTACTCTATTAGTTGCCTCCATTTTGGAAAATGGGGGTTGGCATTTTGAAGGAAATATTAAAAACAAAGTATTTGCCCGATTCAGAAAACCTCTCCAGAAAAGAAACAGAGAAAGACAACAGTTTTAATACTGAGTAAATATTAAACCAGAAAGTGATTTGCATCATGGGCAATCAGCTAAAAGACTGTAAAGACAGAAAGACATCTCCTCCTCTAGTATAGCCAAGCAGATACAATCCATTTACATACGTATTTTCAAGATAAACAGTAATGAGCCCTCCAGTGAACGGACTTGACAAGACCATTTGTCACACATAGTTCATCCTAAATTCACCTGGTAATTGAAGTGATGATCTGTGTTGGCTAACTGGCTTTATTCAGAGGAAAAACAAACTTTTCATATCTCTATGGCAGGAGGTAATTGCCACTTGTAGTAAGGCACCCACCAAATTTAGGGAACTATATTCCCACACAAATTGGGAGATGGGGTGCTGTCTCCCTTGATATTTATATTTTAAAGAGATGGATCCCTGATCTTTGAGAAAGATATCCTTACAGCATAAAGATGACAAAAAACCTATCTAGTTTTCAAAAGGAGGCACACACTTATAAGGGAAGAGTCTGTAGTTATGTTAATATTTGCGACTTTTCTAAAGCAGACATTCTAAAAAAAAAGAAAAGGAGGGAAGTCTTTTATTTTCAACTGGAAGAATTCAGCCTCTTAGTTTTAATTTATATTTATCCTTATAGTATCAAAGTTCGCAGCTTTTAGTGGTAGTCTGGTGGGGTTAGGAATATACAGCAGGTGACTTAGGATAAGAAAAAATGCTACTGATTTACATCTATTTCCTCCATGTTCCTCTCTGTGTAGAATATTATCACAACACTACATTCAGCCAATAAAACATGCATGAGAAGGAAGGAAACAGTGAAGAAATAGTGTAGGAAACAGAGCAGTGGACTTCAGCTAAGTCTGTCTTTTTAGACTTGGGAGAATTAGAACTCACGTCCTTATTCCAACTCTCCTACCACAAATTCAGCCTGAGCATGAAATTATTTGTGCTGCAGACTGCACCCCTGACCAACACCAAACAACAGCAGTAATTCTCTAGGTACAAACAGAGGCTCCGTAAATTGTTTCAGTCATAGTGACAGAGATGGGGAAACTCTTTCAATTATTTTCACACAAAAAGAAAAGCATTTTGGGTCCTTTCAAGGCATTGCTCAAAGTAAACACAGAACAGAAGCTAAATTCCAGCACTATTCAAATATATAAAGATAATAAGATCTTGACTATGTTTCAGTCAGTTAAGTATTTATTGCATTTTTCTTAAGTGACAACCTTCTTTGGGAAATTAATGCAGGACCCAAATATCAAAGACTACCAATTAGAAAGGATACATGAAACAATACCAGCAATGGCAAACAGTATTCAAGTCACTCATAAAATAGGTTGTTTAAAAAAGATCCATTGGAAAGCTTCCTCTGAAGGTAAGGGGATTCGGACTTTTCAAATTGAATTGGCAAAGAATATTCTGCCCTGTAGCTTCATGCTTTCTAATCAAGAGATCTGGGCTCTGTTAGAGCAGTACAAAGTTTGTGAGGATGCAGAAGTAAAGAAGCAACCCTTAAGTTTGAAAAGACCCTACATGTACTTATGAGGCTTTAGAAACCATTCATTGCTGTGAATTACATTTTGTAGGGACAGATGCAAAATGCAAAACTCCAGACTGTGTGCTAAAATTCACATCCTTGTATATTTAAATGAAGGCAGTTAAGTAACTCCTAGTCTTGGTCTTGTTGAAGAGAATAAATGATCACTCTTAAGGGAAATAAAATAGGGAGGAGATATTGAGGAGAATATTGGGAGGATGGATAGAAAGGAAGTTAATCTGATATTATCCTGCTTTCACTTTTTCTTGAGAAAGAAAAAAAAAAATTAGTCAGAAATCTCCCTCCATAGCTCAGTTGGTAAAGAATCTGCCTGCAGTGCAGGAGACCCAGGTTCGATCCCTGGGTCGGGAAGATCCCCTGGAAGAGGAAATGGCAACCCACTCCAGTGTTCTTGCCTGGAGAATACCATGGACAGAAGATCCAGGCAGGCTACAGTCCATGGGGTCACAAGAGTCGGGCACGATGTAGCAACCAAAGCACCATGAAAACAGAAGGGAAGGAATTTAGAAAAGTAAACTTGTCAAAATTATTTTTCCAAATGTATTTTTTGGTCAGCATTCAGGTTCGAACCAAAACCAGCCCCATCTCTGCTCTGTGAAGTTACAAACGAAGTTAATCTCCTTCCTGGCTACCAGCTTCTCTCTTCTCTCCTAAATCCTGAGAGAACCCACTGAGTGTTAGGTTAGATGCCAAGTTTCTCACCAGAGTGTTCAGTTCATCAACAGTTTTCCTTTTTACTTCTCTGATTTCTTCCTATATTCAAGAATAGTGCTTGCCCTGGGGACATCTCAGTGTAAAATCAGTATAAATTTGTGAAGAACACCACTCCATTTTTTTGTACTTTTACTTGTAACCTCACATCTCAGTGAGAGCTTTGGAAATCATTTTATTTCTAAAGAAGCATACTTAGGCAACCCACAGAATGGGAGAAAATATTAGCAAGTGAAGCAACCGACAAGGAATTAGTCTTCAAAATGTACAAACAGTTCATATAGCTCAATATCAGAAAAAAAAAATAATCAAAAATGAGCAGAAGATCTAAATAGACATTTCCCCACAGACATACAGATGGTCAAAAAGCACACGAAAAAAATGCTCAACATCATTAACTGTCAGAGAAATGCAAATCAAAACTACAGTGGGCTATCACCTCACACCAGTCAGAATGGCCATCACCAAAAAATCTACAAACAAGAAACGCTGGAGAGGATACAGAAAACAGGTACCCTTTACTCTGTTGGTGGGAATGTAAATTGGTACAGCCACTATGGAGAATAACATGGAGGTTCCTTAAAAAATTAAAAATAGAATTTTCATATGATGCAGCAATCCCACTCCTGTGCATATATCTTGAGAAAACCATCATTTGAAGATACATACACCCCAGTGTTCCCTGCAGCACTGTCTATGATAGTCAAGACATGGAAACAGCCTAAATGCCCATCAACAGAGGAATGGATAATGAAGATATGGTGTATATATACAGTGAAATATTACTCAGCCATTAAAAAGAATGAAATAATGTCATTTGCAGCATCAAAGAGAGACCTGGAGATTATCGTGCTAAATGAAGTAAGCCGGACAACAGAAAGACAAATATGATATCAGTTATATGTGGAATCCTTAAAGAATGATACAGATGAACTTATTTACAAAATAAAAACAGACTCACAAATTTCCAAAAAAAGTTATGGTTACCAAGGGGGAAGTGTCTGGGGCAAGGGGGCAAGGATAAATTAGGAGTTTGGGATTAATATACACATACTACTATTAATATAAAATAGATAATCAACAAAGATATGTTATATAGCATAGGGAACTCTCCTCAGTATTCTGTAATAACCTAATTGGGAAAAGAATTAAAAAAAAGAATGGATATATACATATGTATAACTGAATCACTTAGCTTCATGCCTGAAATTAACACAACATTGTAAATCACTGATACACCAATATAAAACAAAATTAGATTAAAAAATAAACATAACATTGCTTAGACAGGTTTTAGGAGGTATGTCTGTTCTCTTGAATAGAAATTAAACAGCCTAATACTACAGATGAATAAATGCCCTTTGAAAGTCTGATGAGCGACTTCCCTAGTGGCCCAGTGATTCTTCCCTGGTGGTCCAGTGGTTTTCTGTCTTCTAATACAGAGGGTTGTGGGTTTGATTCCTAGCGGGGGAGCCAAGATCCCACATGTCTCATGGACACAAACCCCAAACATAAAACAGAAGCAATATCGTAACAACTTCAATAAAGACTTAAAACTATGGTTCATGTCAAAATAAATCTTAAAAAAAAGACTGATGAGTAGAAGGCATTCTACAATGGGAGATAAAATGTTATTAAAACTGTTCTCTGGAAACTTAAAAATAAATAAATAAATAAAAATAAAGAAGACTTAGACCCAAGTCTTGTGATCAAGGCTTCCCATCTTGCACTAACCTACATTTTTACTATTGTCTTGTCAGCTTGCCAGTATTGTTCACATATGAAATGTGGATAGGTTTATACATTGGTTGTGAATTGAGGCCAGTTCTGGCTGCAGACCTGTTTCACTGTGTACTTCTCCTCGGTCCTTGATTCCAACTGCCCCACTTCCTTTTATTGTACCATTAGTAAGGACTATGCCAAAGCCTTTGACTGTGTGGATCACAATGGGGAGGGAGGAGGGAGAAGGGTTCAGGATGGGGAACACAGGTATACCTGTGGTGGATTCATTTTGATATTTGGCAAAACTAATACAATATTGTAAAGTTTAAAAATAAAATAAAATTAAAAAAATAAATTGTGGAAAATTCTGAAAGAGATGGGCATAGCAGACCACCTGACTTGCCTCTTGAGAAACCTGTATGCAGGTCAGGAAGCAACAGTTAGAACTGGACATGGAACAACAGACTGGTTCCAGATAGGAAAAGGAGTATATCAAGGCTGTGTATTGTCACCCTGCTTATTTAACTTCTATGCAGAGTACATTATGGGAAACGCTGGGCTGGAGGAAGCACAAGCTGGAATCAAGATTGCCAGGAGAAATATCAATAACCTCAGATATGCAGATGACACCACTCCTATGGCAGAAAGTGAAGAGGAACTAAAGAGCCTCTTGATGAAAGTGAAAGAGAAGAGTGAAAAAGTTGGCTTAATGCTCAATATTCAGGAAACTAAGATCATGGCATCCGGTCTCATCACTTCATGGCAAATAGATGGGGAAACAGTGGCTGACTATTTTTATAGGCTCCAAAATCACTGCAGATGGTGACTGCAGCCATGAAATTAAAAGATGCTTACTCTTTGGAAGGGAAGTTATGACCAACCTAGACGGCATATTAAAAAGCAGAGACATCACTTTGTCAACAAAAGTCTGTCTAGTCAAGGCTATGGTTTTTCCAGTGGTCATGTGTGGATGTGAAAGTTGGACTATAAAGAAAGCAGAGTGCCGAAGAATTGATGCTTTTGAATTGTAGTGCTGGAGAAGACTCTTGAGAGTCCTTTGGACTGCAAGGAGATCCAACTAGTCCATCCTAAAGGAGATGAGTCCTGGGTGTTCATTGGAAGGACTGATGTTGAAGCTGAAACTCGAATACTTTGGCCACCTAATGTGAAGAGCTGACTCATTTGAAAAGACCCTGATTCTGGGAAAGATTGAGGGCAGGAGGAGAAGGGGACGACAAAGGATGAGATGGCTGGATGGCATCACTGACTCAATGGACATGCATTTGGGTAGACTCCGGGAGTTGGTGATGGACAGGTAGGCCTGGCGTGCTGCGGTTCATGGGGTCGCAAAGAGTCGGACATGATTGAGAGACTGAACTGAACTGAACTGAGTAAGGCTTGAAACAGTCCTTGAGTCTTTGACAGCTGGAAGTATGTCCTGTTGATGTCTTCAAGCTCTCTGCTCACATCCTTTGGCCTCTGTCCACACCCCTACTTCCCAGAAGACCACTACAAAGATGTTATTAGTGCCACACAGTGTGACCTGAATTATGAAAGAAGAATGACTATCTTTTTATCCTTAGGGTAGTGCCTTCTTGTACAAAGAGGCAGAGTGAAGGGTCAGAATTACAGAAGTGAACATCACCATAAATGAAAATTCAACTATCATTGGATTATTTTTTCACACGTTGTTCCTTGTGTGCAATTTTTGGTTGTGTTTTCCTACAGCCTTTCAGCTCCTTCTGAAAGCAATGAAATCTTTCTCTAGTCAGAGAAACTTATCACCCTCATATAGAATGCATGAAAATCAAAACGCTAGCTCGTTTGGAAAGAGCACTGAAGCTCCACATTGTCTTTTCCATCTAAATTCCTCTTTGATGCCCTGGTTACTCCATTAAACCCAATTTGAAAACCACATTAAAGTCAACTACAGAACAAGCATTTTCTGGCCCATTTTTCTTGGTCAACATAGGTAGTCAAAAAGTATGTCTGACTTCATGATGATAATTTTTAAAAGTTAATTTGACAACATCTCACACAGGCAAGTTTGCTTACATGCCTGAGTCATCTCTTCATGGCTGAGCTTAGGGTGAGGTGGCTTTTCTATTAGTGCTTCTCATCTGTATTCAAAATATACCAACTTAAATTATTTGACCATTATCTCTTAATTTCCCTTTTCTCTGCTAGACTAGAAACATCTAGAGAACAGGAATGCATTTTATACTTGGTTAAACTCCAAAACGAAGTGCCAGATTTAACATTTACTAAATTCTGTGCTTGTTTGTTTTTGTTGATAGTGATGATTATAACTCTCAGATTCTGAAAAAATATGTATTTTTCTGTAAAAAAATTTTGAATTTGATGGAAATACATTCACATTGCTTTCAGCTGGATGATGGTTAGTGGGCTTCTTCCTGACTCTAGACGCTGGTCTTTCTTTCCTGAGAGCATTTAGTTTGGAAAACTTATTTTAAATTCTTTTTCTACCCCTTTTAGGTGGAGATCATTTTAAAAGCCTCCTGCCAGATTTACAACCTAAGACTCTTTCTCAAGACCCTGGGAACCAGATCTTTGAGATGGAATTCCCATGGAAGTTAGGGTCTCATGTTCCAGCTTCTGTGAAGTCAGAACCCTAACCCTTCACAGGGCCCCTTGCTCTAAGTTGCACACCATCTCTCTTCATGAAAATATGAGACAGTTACTTTTCCTCTGGGCAAGACCAGTTATCAAATATGGGTGCTCTCTAATTCTCCCTACTCATCTCTCCTTTCCTTCATCTCTTAAAAACTGCCTAGCCCTTTGTCTTAGTGGAAATGAGCTCAGACTGAGTTTTGGCCTCTCTGCCTTCTTCTCGAGTCGTCTTGCTTACCTGTTTCACTGCGTCCTGTGCAAGTTATACTTGGACACAGACCTCTAGAAACAGCAAGAACAGATTTTCCTCTGCTCAAACTTATCTTGCCATAATCATATGAACCTTTATTTATCAGAGAGAGAAGCAGGCTGCTTAAAAAACTCTTTCCCCCTCACCCAAGGAAAACTTTTTGCTATTGGTGATGGCAAGAAAAAAAAAATTATGGAGAAAGCAGTTACAATAAAACTGACAAAAAGCAGAATGAACGGCTTTATACTTGTGCACTGTATGTAAATACATTGATCAGCTTCCTGAAAAGCACTGACCCAGCACTTCTGATGTGTATATCCTTGTGTGAAACTGCCTTTAGACCCTGAAGGCCTCACGGGAACTCTTAAGAGCACTGAAAGTGTATTTTACTGCCTATTAGTAACTATAAACGTTATGCTCCTTTCTTCTTGGTAGAGTAACAGAATTTAAGTCATCCAGGGTTACAGGTAAGAAGAGGCTCATCTGAACCCTTTCTGTACCTTTCTTTTCAGCTGGGCTGCCTACTACAGGCTCTTAGCTCAGGTTAGCAATGGAGAATGTGCTTGACAATCCACTTTGAACCATAAAGGCTGAGTTACCAAAGAATCGATGCTTTTGAACTGTGGTAGAGAAGACTCTTGAGAGTCCCTTGTACATCAAGAAGATTAAACCAGTCCATCCTAAAGAAAATCAACCCTGAATATTTACTGGAAGAATTGATGCAGAACTGAAGCTACAATACTCTGGCCACCTGATGCAAAGAGCCAACTCATTGGAAAAGACCTTGATGCTGGGAAAGACTGAAGGCAGGAGAAGGGGATGACAGCGGATGGTTGGATGGCATCACCAACTCAATGGACGTGAGTTTGAGCAAGCTCCAGGAGATGGTGATGGACAGGGAAGCCTGGTGTGCTGCAGTCCATGGGGTCACAAAGAATTAGACACGACTGAACAACAATCCATCCTGAATTCACTTAGAGTTGTAGAAAGCAGAATTAGCCCCAGGAAATATAAGGAGGTAACCAGTTTCCTGGAATTTTAGGCTGAAAATGATATTTGTGGTTAAAGAGCCCCATCCTTTCATTTTGGAGATGAAGAAAACGTGGCTTCCCTGGACTCACAAAATGAGCAAATGATAGAAATTATACTGAGAATTAGGAATCACAGAATCCTAGTTCACTGTTTTTCTATTAATTTCATGTCTGTTCCTGATGTTTTTCTTCTCTTTTTGTCATCCATTCCTATGTGCTCTGATTCTGTGCTTCCATGTTATCTCATATAGATCTCCTAAATCTAGGATTTTATGGACTGCCTGAGTCACTCTATCTGGAAATATGTATGTCTTTTAAAAGAGGAGTGCAACGAAATATTGCATGGGAAGTCATGAATGACCCTTGGTGAGATTTCTTTCTGCAGAGGGGTTTTTTTGTACCAGGAGAGAGTGTCTTTTCCATGTCTTCCATCCCCCGTGTTATCTCTGCTACAAACACGAAGCTTTGACATTACAATTCAGGGGTGAATTCAGTCCAAATCACTGGCAGATTCTGAACACAAGGAAGTATCTGAACACAAATGACTTCAACATACAACTTACAAGAAGGTGACTCAATATATTTTCATTTAAGTTCTCTCTTTCCAGACTGGAGAAATCCTTAGTTGGTGTATTCTCATTTCTATTTACCAAGAGAAGAAAAGATAATAGGGACATTCCAAAAAATAACCACTGCTTCTTTTGGGCAGTTCCATCTCCTTTTATGTCAGTTTCATTCTCAGGTTTAAACAGAATCAACTCAAGAAATCCCAGCATTTTATATACATATTTCAATTAGCCAGCTGAGACACAGACACGAACACACATACTTTGGTGAGTCTTGTGCAAAATCCTTTCTTAATCAACTAGATCTGCAATACAATGTGTTAAGAGTTGGTTCATCGTATTATTTAACTTTCTTCTCCTTTAAATGGTTTTTTCCCCCACACCGGGAAATTTCAGCCTCCATTTTCATTAATAAACCTGTAACTTCATATGACTCTGCATTGTTTCTGAAGCATATATGCTGTTTCTATACGCAGCTTCCATGCGAATTTAACATCACTGTAGTTTCCTACATTTTCAGTCTTTCCAATCTAACTCCTGGAATCATCAAAATATTATTGCCTTTTAAGACACCTCATGTTCCCACAGGGGTATTCTTTGAGCAGATAAAAGCTTAGAGTGGAGCTGACCTTTTAGCAGATCCTTCATTTTTATGCTTGTTAGCAAGTTATACATTTTGAGAACTACTTTTCTGAGATTTTTAAGGCAGTGGATCCATTTTGTAGTTTCCTTCCCCTACATAAAATAGCATTCTCTAAAAGGGGAAGTGACTCTATTTAACATTACACTTTAGAAAATCTGTAAGAAGAGCTGTTTAAAATCCTTATGAATCTCAATGGTATCAAATATTATGAGTAGTAGGACACATATTAAAGGGAAAATATTTGACTTTACAAATGAAAAAAATGAAAATAAGAGGATATAGGGATAGAAATGCAGGAGGGCATAGGAATGAAGTACATTTATTTTGCATTTTATGTTACTCATATCAATGCTTGGGGATTTTACTTTAAAATTATGCTAGATGTTGATATGAAAAGATCTAACTGTGAGATAATTGAGGTTATAATTTGGTATTATTCACCCTCTGAAAACTTAAAGAACAAGAAATTAGTTATTTCTATAAATGAGGTTTTAGAGAATAAATGATCACAATCTGAAATGCCAGAATTGGAATTGTAATGTTACCAGTGTCATTTTTTTTCCTCAGTAAATATTATGGTAGTTAAAATCCTTATTCTATGCTTCAATTAAAAGTTGTATCAGTTCAGTTCAGTTGCTCAGTTGTGTCTGAATCTTGGTGAGCCCTGGGACTGCAACACACCAGGCTTCATTGTCCATCACCAACTCCTGGGGCTTGCCTAAACTCATGTCCATTGAGTCAGTGATGCCATCCAACCAGCTCATCCTCTGTCATCCCATTTTCCTCCTGCCCTCAATTTTTCCCAGCATCAGGATTTTTCCAGTGAGTCAGTTCTTCGAATCAGGTGGCCAAAGCATTGGAGTTTCAGCTTCAGCATCAATCCTTCCAATGAATATTCAGGACTAATTTCCTTTAGGATGGACTGGTTGGATCTCCTTGATGTCCAAGGGACTCTCAAGAGTCTTCTCCAACACCACAGTTCAAAAGCATCAATTCTTCGACACTCAGCTTTTTTTGTGGTCCAACTCTCACATCTATACATGACTACTGGAAAAACCTTAGATTTGACCAGACAACCTTTATGGGCAAAATAATGTCTGCTTTCTAATATGCTATCTAGGATGGTCACAGCTTTTCTTCCAAAGAGCAAGTATCTTTTACTCTCCTGGCTACAGTCACCATCTGAAGTGATTTTGGAGCTCAAAAAAATAATGTCTCTCACTGTTTCCATTGTTTCCACATCTATTTGCCATGAAGTGATGGGATCAGATGCCATGATCTTAGTTTTCCAAATGTTGAATCTTAAGCCTACCTTTTTACTCTCCTCTCTCACTTTCATCAAGAGGCTCTTTAGTTCTTCGCTTTCTGCCAAAAGGGTGGTGTCATCTGCATATCTGAAGTTATTGATATTTCTCCTGGCAATCTTGATTCCAGCTTGTGCTTCATGCAACCGGCATTTCACATGATATATACTCTGCATATAAGTTAAATAAGGAGGGTGACAGTAGAAGCCTTGACGTACTCCTTTCCAAATTTGGAACCAGTCTGTTGTTCCATGTCCTGTTCTAACTGTTGCTTCTTGACCTGCATACAGATTTTTCAGGAGGCAGCTCAGGTGGTCTGGTATTCCCATCTCTTTAAGAATTTTTCACAGTTTGTTGTGATCCACACAATCAAAGGCTTTGGAATAATCAATAAAGCAGAAGTAGATGTTTCTCTGGAACTCTCTTGCTTTTTCCATGATCCAGCGGATATTGGCAATTTGATCTCTGGTTCCTCTGCCTTTTCTAAAACCAGCTGAACATCTGGGGATGTTCACATACTATTGAAGCCTGGCTTGAAGAAATTTGAGCATTACTTTACTAGCTTGTGAGATGAATGCAATTGTGTGGTAGTTTGAACATTCTTTGGCACTGCCTTTCTTTGGGATCGGAATGAAAACTGACCTTTTCCAGTCCTGTAGCCACTGCTGAGTTTTCTAAATTTGCTGGCATATTGAGTGCAGCACTTTCACAGCATCATCTTTTAGGATTTGAAATAGCTCAACTGGAATTCCATCACCTCAACTTGCTTTGTTCATATTGATGCTTCCTACAGCCCACTTGACTTCACATTCCAGGATGTCTGGCTCTAGGTCAGGGATCACACCATCGTGGTTATCTGTGTCGTAAAGATCTTTTTTGTATAGTTCTTCTGTGTATTCTTGCCACCTCTTCTTAATATCTTCTGCTTCTGTTAGGTCTAAACCATTTCTGTCCTTTATTGAGCCCATCTTTGCATGAAATGTTCCTTGGTATCTCTAATTTTCTTGAAGAGATCTCTAGTCTTTCCCATTCTATTGTTTTCCTCTATTTCTTTGCATTGATCATTGAGGAAGGCTTTCTTATCTCTCTTTGCTATGCTTTGGAAATGTGCATTCAAATGGCATATCTTTCCTTTTCTTCTTTGCCTTTCACTTCTCTTCTTTTCACAGCTATTTGTAAGGCCTCTTAAGACAGCCATTTTGCCTTTTTGTATTTATTTTTCTTGGGAATGGTCATGATCACTGCCTCCTCTACAACATCATGAACCTCAGCCCATAGTTCATCAGGCACTCTATCAGATCTAATCCCTTGAATCTATTTGTCATTTCCACTGTATAATCGTAAGGGATTTTATTTAGATCATACCAGAATGGTCTCATGGTTTTCCCTATTTTCTTCAATTTAAGTCTGAATGTGGCAATAAGGAGTTCATGATCTGAGCCACAGTAAGCTCCTGGTCTTGTTTTTGCTGATTGTATAGAGTTTCTCCATCTTTGGCTGCAAAGAAAATAATCTGACTTTGGTATTGACCATCTTGTGATGTCCATGTATAGAGTCTTCTCTTGTCTTGTTGGAAGTGGGTGTTTCCTATGACCAGTGCATTCTCTTTGCAAACCTCTGTTAATCTCTTCCCTGCTTCATTTTGTACTCCAAGGCCAAATTTGCCTATTACTCCAGGTATCTCTTGACTTCCTACTGTTGCATTCCAGTCCTATGATGAAAAGGATATCTTCTCTGGGTGTTAGTTCTAGAAGGTCTTGTAGGTCTTCATATAATCATTCAATTTCAGCTTCTTCAGCATTACTGGTTGGGGCATAGACTTGGATCACTGTGATACTGAATGGTTTGCCTTGGAAACAAACAGAGATCACTCTGTCCTTTTTGAGATTGTACCTAAGTACTGCATTTTGGACTCTCTTGATGACTATGAGGGTTACTCCATTTCTTCTAAGGGATTTCTGTCCACAGTAGTAGATATAATGGTCATCTGAGTTAAATTCACCCATTCCTGTCCATTCCTAAAATGTCGATGTTCAATCTTGCAATCTTTTGTTTGACCACTTCTAATTTATCTTGATTCATGGACCTAACATTCCAGGTTCCTATCTATATTGTTCCTTTACAGCATCGACTTTATTTCCAGCACTAGTCACATCCACACCTGGGTGTTGTTTTTGTTTTGGCTCTGTCTCTTCATTCTTTCTGAAATTGTTCCTTCACTTTTCTCCAGTAGCATATTGGGCACCTACCTGGGGAGTTCATCTTTCAGTGTCCTATCTTTTGGCTTTTCATACTGTTCATGGGGTTCTCAAGGCAAGAATACTGAAGTGGTTTGCCACTGCCTTCTCCAGTGGACCACCTTTTTTTAGATCTCTTCACCATGACCCTTCCATCTTGGGTGGCCCCACATGGCACAGCTCCTAGTTTCACTGAGTTAGACAAGGCTGTGGTCCATGTGATCAGTTTGATCAGTTTTCTGCCATTGTAGTTTTCATTCTGTCTGTCCTCTCAGGGATAAGGACAAGAGGCTTACAGAAGCTTCCTGATGGGAGAGGCTGATTGTGGGGGAAACTGGGTCTTGTTTTGATGGTGGGGCCATGCTCAGTAAATCTTTAATCCAGTTTTCTGTTGATGGGCAGGGCTGTGTTCCCTCCCTGTTGTGTGGCCTGAGTTCAAACTATGATGGAGGTAATGAAGATGATGGGACCTCCTTCAAAAGGTCCAGTGCACACACTGCTGAACTCAGTACCCCCACTCTGCATCAGGCCACTGCTGACCCACGCCTCCGCCAGAGACTCCTGGACACTCTCAGGCAAGTCTGGGTCAGTCTGTCTTGTGGGGACACTGCTCCTTTCTCCTGGGTCCTGGTGCACACAAGGTTTTGTTTGTGCCCTCCAAGAGTCTGTTTCCCAGTTCTGTGGAAGTTCTGGCGGCTCTATGGTGGGATTAATAGTCACCTCCTCCAAGAGGGCTCATGCCACTCACAGGTCTGCTGCACCCAGAGCCCCTGCCCCTCTGGCAGGCCACTGCTGACCTGTGTCTCCACAGGAGACACTCTGACACTCAAAGGCAGGTCTGACTCAGTCTCTGTGGGATCTCTTGGTGCACACAAGGGTTTGAGTCCTCCAAGTGTCTCTGGCGGGTGTAAGGTTTGATTCTAAACATGATTTTGCCCCTCCTACCATCTTGCTGGGGTCTCCTTTGCCCTTGGACACGGGGTATCCTTTTTTGGTGGGATCCAACATTCTCTTGTTGATGGTTGTTGAGCAGCGAGTTGTAAGTTTGGAATTCTCGCAGGAGAAGATGAGCGCGTATCCTTCTACTTTGCCCTCTTGGCACAAAATGTGTATAATTATCACTAATTATTAGAGAAACACAAATCAAAACTACAATGAGGTTATACCTCACACCTGTCAGAATGGCCATCATTCAGAAATTTACAAACAATAAAGGCTGAAGATGAGGAGGAAAGGGAACCCTTTGGCACTGCTGGTGGGAATATAACTTGATACAGCCACTATGGAGAACAGTATGGAGGTTCATTAAAAAACCAAAAATAGAACTACCAAATGACCCAGAAATTTCACTACTGGGAATATACCCAAAGAAAACAGCAATTCAAAAAGCCACATACACTCAATGTTCATTGCAGCACTCTTTACAATAGCCAGGACATGGAAGCAATCTAGATGTTCATCAACAGAGGAGTGGATAAAGAAGATGCGGTACATATATACAATAGAATATTATTCAGCCATAAAAAGGAACAAAAGTGGGTCATTTGTAGAGACGTGGAAGGACCCAGAGACTCTCATACAGAGTAAAGTGAGTCAGAAAGAGATAAATATCATATATTAACACATATATGTGTTAGAAAAATGGTATAGATGATCTTATTTCCAAAACAGAAACAGAGACACAAACATAGAGCACAAATGTGTGGACACCAAGCAGGGAAAGGGGAGTGGGATGAATTGGAAGATTGGGATTGACATATATACACTATTGATACTACGTATAAAATAGACAGCTAACGAGAACCTACTGTTTAGCGCAGAGAACTCTACTCACTGTGCTGACCTAAATGGGAATGAAAACCCAAGAAAGAGGGGATGTAGGTATACATACAGCTGATTCATTTTATTGTACAGTAGAAACTAATACAACATTGTAAAGCAACTATGAAAAATTTTAAAAATAAAAATTATACACCAAATTGTAGAGAATTGGATTGAACATACAGTATTAGGTACCAAGCATTTAAAAGGAATCAGTATTTAAACAATATTTTGAATGAAAATTTGTTTACAGAGTTGTAATTTTTGTGCATCCTGAGTACCTAGAACTTTCACCCTAGCATAAATTAGGTAAGCAGTAAATAGTTGCTGGATTGATAGTCTGGATCAACATTTCTTACAGCACGGTCAAAGAAATACTGGGGTGTTCCATTTTGCTGTTAATAAATGTGAAAGGGGAGTTCTCTGGTTAAAGACATTTGGGAACCACAGCATATAAAGATTACAAATACTCAAGTTGTGTATAATCTCTGAAAATTCCTTTGTCAAAGGAAGATGTGGTTGTGGTTCATTTCATTGACTATGTCCCAGGTAGCTCAGCTGGTAAAGAATCAGCTTGCAATGCAGAAGGCCCCGGATTGATTCCTGGGTCAGAAAGATCCCCTGGAGAAGGGACAGGCTACCCATTCCACTATTCTTGGGCTTTCCTGGTGGCTCAGCTGGTAAAGAATCTGCCTGCAATGTGATCCCTGGGTTGGGAGGGATCACACTGAGAAGGGAAAAGCTGCCCAAACCTGGAGAATTCCATGGAGTGTATAGTCCACAGGGTCGCAAAGATTTGGACAGGACTGAGTGACTTTCGCTTCATTGACTATGTAACCTTTTCCTAAGTAATAACCATGGTCATTTTCCAGTTCCAGTGGGAGGTTCTGTTTAAGCCCTTCTTGCTCTCATTCACGGTATGTCTGGATACCTGCTGTCAGCTCTGCCAGGAGTCTGCTTTGTGTACAGATCCCATCCAGAAAATCATTTTCTTGAAAATAGATGCAAAGTCAACATTCACTGTTTGATGATCTTGCAAAGAAGGTAAAGATCTTTTTCACTAATTGATGCAGCGAATCAACATCATCATATTTTGCAAAAATAAGTCTAAAGAAATTGTGATTACCATAGCATTTAAGCTATAGATCAATTTTGGGAGAACTGGCATCTTAACTATATTATTTTTCTGATAAATCAATACCACATTCCTCTCTGTTTATATAAGGATTCTTCAACTTCTCACTGCAATGTTATAGTTTTCTATGTACATGACTTGCAAAACTTTGTCAGATTTACATTTACTATTTCATATCTGTTGATGCTTTCTTGCAATCAATTTCAATTTCTGATTGTCCTTTGCTAACATATAGGAATCAAACTGATTTTTGTATTTGAATACATATTACATGTATTCTGCAATTAATCTTAAATATACTTTCCAGTAGCTTTTTACATTTTATGAAGGATTTTTCACATAGACAAAATCCTTTGTGAATAAGGAGAGATTTGCTTCTTTCTTTCTGGATGCTTTTTATCTCTTTTCCTAGGACGTATAATATGGAATAGAAATGGTGAGAGTGAACATTTTCACCTTGTCCCACTTGCTTAGGGAGAAAGCACTGAGGCTTTCATCATTGAATATGATGTTACCTGTAGGTTTTGTTTTTTTTGTTTTTTTTTTGAACCCTCCTTCTGTTCCTAATTTGCAGAGCTTATTTTTCCCTTTTCAGAAATGGCTGTGAGACTTGTAATCTGCTTTTTCTGCATCTATTGAGATGATCATATTTTCAATATGGTGAATTAAAATGAGTTTTTTTTTTTAACTGAATAAATTTGACCAGCATAGACATGGAAGTTATCTCACTTTCAAGGAAGCAGAAATGACCCCTGTACTTTTATGGACCTATGCTGAGGGTGGGAGCTGTGACGGAGGGGGAGGACTGGAAAAATAGTGGTAGGAGTCAGAGAGGGGAAAGTGGCTTCTTCAAAGTTACTCCCTCCTCTCCTGATTAGGAAGGCTGTAAGACGACTTCAGCAGAAGATTCAGATAGAGAGACCTAGGAATGAGGGCAATTGAATTCGGAATGCAAACATTCCTCAGAGCATGGCCTGGAGAGGGGTCCAGGGTCCTTGACCTGTCTCTCTTCAGAGACTGCAGGGCAGGAGCTCTGGACCAAGTCTGGGGTCGGGAGGGCAACATTCCCTAGTGAGCTCCCCAGGTGAAGCCCTGGTAATTGCTGAAGGTAGCAGATCCCAGGATACTTAAAGTGAGGAATGCTGTTTAATGTTCATTTAAAAAAAAATATGGGATTTGGGGCTTAATATCAAACCCTTGCTTGTTTCAATAGTAATATATTTTTCCCCCAAACATTTCACACTCATCATCTATATCTCGTGCCTATGAGGATTGCCTCGGACATCTTTATGTCCCCAAAGTTCACAAGTATCTGAGCTTGAGGAACATATTACTGGATACAGGGAGTCTCTAGCATTCATTTCTGATTTTATGTTACCTGAACATAGATGAAAAGTTTGAAATGTATGGGGAAAAGAAAACTGTATTTTTTTTTTTTTGAGTAAATTATGAGCTTACACAGATTGATAGGTATGTATTTTCTTTAAAAATTGTCTGCTATTTTCAGGAAAATGAAAATGAGACACAGATACAGAGGAAATCACTCACAAATGGAATCTCAGAATTTGTATTAAAGATCAGAACCCCTGGGAAGTGTAGATTCTTTCTAACTCCGTAGGTTTACCTCTCTGGTACTTTTAAACTCATGTTTTCTGACATATATTCTCTAGACATGACAGACAGCCCCAGTGTCCTGCATCCTCCAGAAGACAGTCCCAGTCATGTTAGCCAACGACATCCTTTTTGAATTTTCACTTTGCAAGACATTTGCATTTTCAAAACATTCTGAGTTCACTTACAATTTTCAGGTAGAATTTTGTAAGGCTGCTGCTGCTGCTGCTATGTCGCTGCAAGGTTAATTATTGTCTAAGAGGTGTGACAGAAGGAAAAGCTTTTTCTGTTTTATAGACTTTTAAATTCCTTTACAAAAATGTGTGCTTTAATTTCTCAGGTAGTGATAAGCATTTATTTCAGCAAAACTGCAGTGAAAAATAGTCTTCTTCATAACTTCTTTTCTAGTTCATTCAAGCATGCTGCCTAGCCTTACCTTTTGTCAGACCTGTAACTATTCCATTACTAAATGTGTCACTTTCAGGGGCACCTTCCATTGTGTCTTTAACTAATTACTTCCAAGGTTCTCCACGGCTATGTTTTCCCTCGGGTCCTGCCGTCTCCTTCCCTCAGTCAGTCTTCCTGCATCCTCCTTGGACTGTCTGTTCTCATAATTCTTAACCAAGTAAGAATGTTCCCTACAATATGCTGCTTCACGCATCCTGACTCTAGCTAGAAAAAAATCCTGGCCGAGTTCCAGTTTGTTCTCTACTTGAGATTTTTAGCTGAAGCCATTTTGCTCCCAGAAAGTTTTTTTCAGCCAAGTCATCTTTCATAAGAATAACTTAGCATCATATATCAATGTATATATATGGAATCTAGAAAGGTGGTACTGATTAACTTATTTGCAGGCAGAAGTTGAGATGCAGACAGAGAGAAAGAAGAGACTTGTAACACACTGGGGCAAGGAGAGGGTGGGATGAATTGAGAGAGTAGCACTGAAGCATATTTATTATAAAACAGATAGCCAGTGGGAACTTGTTGTATGACACAGGGAGCTCAACCTGCTGCTCTCTGACAATCTTGAGGGGTGGGAGGGAGGCTCAAGACGGAGGGGACATATGTAGGCCTACGGCTGATTCATGTTGGTGTATGGCAGAAAGCAACACAATATTCTAAAGCAATTATTCTCCAATTAAAAACAAATTTTAAACAGCATATTTTTTACTTATAATTTTTATGGCATTTCCTCTCTTTGAAATTAATCTTGGGCTTTTATTTTAGCAGTTCTTACGGATTATTTAACTTAATACAAGACTATTTTTTATTACTTTGTAATTTTTTTCAGCTTTATTGGAGGCTTCATTGACAAACAAAATTATTATATACTTAAAGTGTATCATACAACGTCATTATACGCTATGAAAGAATTCTCCATTCAATACTGTATTATTCTACTATAGTTGTCATGCCAGAATATAATCCTCAGACTGTATTTTATAACTCAGTTTGTATCATTTTACCAGTGATAGTTTATGGGGAACAGTGTCAGATTCGTGATCTCCAGAAGAAGACTTCGACTCAGGATCAGGGACCAGACTTGATGACTCAGACCTTTAGCATGGCAGATACAGTGGAAGTGAGAAATAGATTTAAGGGACTAGATTTGATAGATAGAGTGCCTGATGAACTATGGAATGAGGTTCGTGACATTGTAAAGGAGACAGGGATCAAGACCAACCCCATGGAAAAGAAATGCAAAAAAGCAAAATGGCTGTCTGGGGAGGCCTTACAAATAGATGAGAAAAGAAGAGAAGTGAAAAGCAGAGGAGAAAAGGAAAGATATTTCCATCTAAATGCAGAGTTCCAAAGAATACCAAGGAGAGATAAGAAGGCCTTCCTCAGCAATCAATGCAAAGAAATAGAGGAAAACAACAGAATGGGAAAGATGAGAGATCTCTTCAAGAAAATTAGAGATACCAAGGGAACATTTCATGCAAAGATGGGCTTGATAAAGGACAGAAATGGTATGGACCTAACAGAAGCAGAAGATATTAAGAAGAGGCACAAGAATACACAGAAAACTGTACAAAAAAGATCTTCATGACCAAGATAATCACGATGGTATAATCACTCACCTAGAGCCAGACACCCTGGAATATGAAGTCAAGTGGGCCTTAGAAAGCATGACTACAAAAAAAGATAGTAGAGGTGATGGAATTCCAGTTTAACTATTTCAAATCCTAAAAGATAATGCTGTGAAAGTGCTGCACTCAATATGGCAGCAAATTTGGAAAACTCAGCAGTGGCCACAGGACTGGAAAAGGTCAGTTTTCATTCCAATCCCAGAGAAAGGCAATGCCAAAGAACGCTCAAACTAGCACACAATTGCACTCATCTCACACGCTAGTAAAGTAATGCTCAAAATTCTCCAGGCCAGGCTTCAGCAATATGTGAACTGTGAACTTCCAGATGTTCAAGCTGGTTTTAGAAAAGGCAGAGGAACCAGAGATCAAATTGCCAATATCTGCTGGATCATGGAAAAAGCAAGAGAGTTCCAGGAAAACATCTATTTCTGCTTTATTAACTACGCCAAAGCCTTTGACTGTGTGGATCACAATAAACTGTGGAAAATTCTGAAAGAGATGGGAATACTGGACCACCTGACCTGTCTCTTGAGAAACCTACATGCAGGTCAGGAAGCAACAGTTAGAACTGGACATGGAACAACAGACTGGTTCCAAATAGGAAAAGGAGTAAGTCAAGGCTGTATATTGACACCGTGCTTATTTAACTTCTATGCAGAGTACATCCTGAGAAAAGCTGGGCTCCAAGAAGCACAAGCTGGAATCAAGATTGCCAGGAGAACTATCAATAACCTCAGATATGCAGATGACACCACCCTTATGGCAGAAAGTGAAGAAGAACTAAAAAGCCTCTTGATGAAAGTGAAAGAGGAGAGTGAAATGTTGAGCTTAAAGCTCAACATTCAGAAAACTAAGATCATGGCACCTGGTCCCATCACTTCATGTGAAATAGATAGGGAAACAGTGTCAGACTTCATACTTTGGGGCTCCAAAATCACTGCAGATGGTGACTGCAGCCATGAAATTAAAAGATGCTTACTCCTTGGTGGCTTCCCTGGTGGCTCAGATGGTAAAGCGTCTGTCTGCAATGCAGCAGACCTGGGTTTGATCCCTGGGTTGAGAAGATCCCCTGGAGAAGGAAATGGCAACCCACTCCAGCACTCTTGCCTGGAAAATCCCATGGATGGAGGAACCTGGTAGGCTACCCATCCATGGGGTTTCAAAGCGTTGGACACGACTGAACGATTTCACTTACTCCTTGGAAGGAAAGTTATGACCAACCTAGATAACATATTAAAAATCAATATGATGTATGGCAAAACCAATACAATATTGTAAGGTAATTAGCCACTAATTAAAATAAATTAAAAAAAAAACACTCAACATTTAAAAAACAAAAAACAAACAAAAAAAAAAGCAGAGACATTACATTGCCAATAAAGGTCCATCTAATCAAGGCTATGGTTTTTCCAGTTGTCATGTATGGATTGAGAGATGGACTGTGAAGAAAGCTGAGCATCGAATAATTGATGCTTTTGAACTGTGGTGTTGGAGAAGAGTCTTGAGAGTCCCTTGGACTGCAAGAAGATCCAACCAGTCCATTCTAAAGGAGATCAGTCCTGGGTGTTCATTGGAAGGATTGATGCTGAAGCTGAAACTCCAATACTTTTGGCCACCTCATGCGAAGAGTTGACTCATTGGAAAAGACCCTGATGCTGGGAGAGATTGGGGTCAGGAGGAGAAGGGGACGACAGAGGATGAGATGGCTGGATGGCATCACCGACTCGATGGACATGAATTTGGGTGAACTCTGGGAGTTGGTGATAGACAGGGAGGCCTGGCATGCTGCGATTCGTGGGGTCGCAGAGTCAGATATGACTGAGTGACTGAACTGAACTAGCTTGGCAGAAGTTTGATTACAGTGAGAAAGAATGGAGAAAGCTTCTGACATAGGTATCAGAAGTGGGACAGAGAGCGACCCATTGGCCAGTCTGATCAAGCCCTTATATACTTTTTACCAGATCCACTCTTAATACATCTTAAAATAACATGATTAGAACTAACAATAGAAAGGTCTTACCACACCCACTCCTACAACATATGATAAGAAAGATTAGTTAGGGGGTTCTTGTTAAGAAGGAGAAACATGTCCTCGAGCAAGATACATTTTTGTTATATAATCATTAGTACAGAGTTTAAGGAAAAACCTACCCTTGGGCAAGATGAGTTGTTTTGTTGTGTAATCATTAGCTTCCCTAGTGGCTCAGACAGTAAAGAATCTGCCTGCAATGCAGGAGACCTGGGTTCATCCCTGGGTTGGGAAGATCCCCTGGAGAAGGGCATGGCAACCCCCTCCAGTGTTCTTGCCTGGAGAATCCCCATGGACAGAGGAGCCTGGTGGTCTATAGTCCATGGGGGTCACAAAGAGTCGGACAGGACTGAGCAACTAAGCGCACAGCACATTAGCTCTGAGCTTAAAGAAAGTCTTAAAGATTGTTGTCATAACAACAGAGTTTAAGAATAAATGTATGTGACTAAGAGAATGGAGAAGGAAATGGCAACCCACACCAATGTTCTTGCCTGGAAAATCCCAGGGACTGAGGAGCCTGGTGGGCTGCTGTCTATGGGGTCGCACATATTCGGACACAACTGAAGCGACTTAGCAAGACAAGGAATGTGGAAGAAAAAGTTTGTCCTTTTCTCCTCCTTGAGAGCCTCAGACCCCTTTCTCCTTGAGGGTCCCTGACTCCTTATCAACCTACCTAAGAATTAGCTCTCTTACCAGCCTCTCCCTATTTCTCTGATTTCCCAATACCAGGCAAACATTTTTCTACCTTCTGTACATTTGACGGGCTTCCCTGGTGGCTCAGAAGGTAAAGCATCTGCCTGCATTGTAGGAGGCCTGGGTTTGATCCCTGGGTGAGGAAGATCCCCTAGAGAAGGAAATGTCAACCCACTCCAGTACTTTTGCCTGGAAAATTCCATGGACAGAGGAGCCTGGTACGTTACAGTCCATAGGGTTGCAAAGAGTTGGACATGACTGAAAGACCTCACTTCCACTTTCTTTCATATGTTTTACTTCTTTTTTTCAGGATTCCTCATGTAAGTGATTGGAGAAGGCAATGACACCCTACTCCAGTACTCTTGCCTGGAAAATCCCATGGATGGAGGAGCCTGGTAGGCTGTAGTCCATGGTGTCGCAGAGAGTCGGACACGACTGAGCGACTTCACTTTCATGCATTGAAGAAGGAAATGGCAACCCACTCCAGTGTTCTTGCCTGGAGAGTCGTAGGGACAGAGGAGCCTGGTGGGCTGCCGTCTGTGGGGTTGCACAGAGTTGCACACGACTGAAGTGACTTAGCAGTAGCATGTAAGTGATGACATGTGTCTTTCTCTCTTTGGCTTATTTTACTTAGCATAATACCCTCCAAGTTCATCCACTTTGCTGCAGATGACAGGATTTTATTCATTTATAATTTTGAATGAATAATCTATCTTTTATTTATCCATTCTATCCAAACAATAGAAAGAAATTTTGTTTCCATATCTTGGCTAATGTGAATAATGCCGTAATCAACACAAGAGTAGAGATAATCTCTTTGAGATAATGGTTTTACTTCCTATGGATATATTCCTAGAAATAGGATTGCTGAATCATATAGCAGTTCTATTTTTAATTTAAGGAACTGCCATACTGTCTTCCATATTAGCTCTACTAGTTTACATTCCCACCAACACTGCACAAAGGCTCTCCTTTTTACACATTCTAGCCAGCGTTTATTGTCTCTTGTTCTTTTGATAATGGCCATCTTAACAGGTGAAACCTCTTTATGGTTTTGATTTCTGTTTCACATACCTTTTGGCTATCTATGTGTCTTTCTTGGGGAAAAAAATGTCTATTCAGATCAGCTCATTTTTTAATATGATTTTTTTTTCTATTTTTTCCCTACTGAGTTGTTAGAGTTGCTCGTATAGTCTGGATATGTGGTTTGCAGATACTGGTTGCCTTCTCATTTTGTTGATGGTTTCCTTTATTGTACAGCTTTTTAAATTTGATTCTGCAACTGTTCTGCCTAAAAATCTTCAATGTTTTCCCAATGCAATGAAATAAAATTCTGACCCATTACAATAGCCCTGTTTAATCTGGCTCCTGCCTCATTTTCAAGACCTCATTCTCTTATACTACTTCCTGATTTTGTCAATCCTGTGTTCTGGACACACCAAGTTTATTCCTATCCCAGAGATTGTTTTTTTGCTCTTTTTTAAGGCAAATGCTCCTCCCCAAGGTTTTTGCGCCCCCTTGGCCCAAACTCTCATGCTTTATTCCAGCATCCTGTTTTATTTTCTGTATAGCAATTAGCATTTGTGCAAAAATATATTATTTATTTACAATGTACTGTTCCTAATATGTGAGGTCTGAGATGACAGGAACTGAATTTCTCTTGCTCACCTTTATAGTGTCAAATGTCTAGAAGAATGTCTGGCAAAGATGATGAGACTGAACCAAAATGATGTAGCCAAGGTGCACCTTGACTCAGGGAGTTTTTCTGCGTCTTTCCTTCCCTCTCGTAACCCCATGTATTTTTAATCAAAACATAGCTGTTCTCCAGAAATCTTTTAATTATACAATATTAGTGAAAACTGAAACAACAGCTTAACTCTTCTACAGGACCTTTGTATTTCAAGATACTTTTCTAAATATGGCATAAAAGAACAGGAAAGGGACACACGTGGAGACAACATGAGGCTCTTCAATTGCCCTGAAACCACACCACAGTCCAACAAGTTTCTTGGGAGCTCATGGGCTGACATCAGACAAAGAAATCATTTATGTTCACTGTTCTCTTGAGATACTTACTGTCTTATGCCAGCTGTGATACAAGTCTGAGGAAACCTAATTGCTCTTCACAGCTTAATAAAGTGTTTTACCTTGCATATTAAGAATCTAGATCACTGTATGTGAAAGGTACCATTGTATAATGCTATGATTTTAGGAAAAATTATAATTAAAAAAATTACACAACACAGTGGTCTTGCAGAGAAAGGCAGAACAAGCTTTTCTAAGTCCTTGCTGGTTCATTACCAATATTCTCTAAATTTGATGATGAAATGAGATGGAGTCTACAGTTAAACTCCATGCTACAAAAAAACAACTTGCTTGCTACTCTTAACATTCTATGAAAATGAAAACATATTGCTATGAAATAACATTCCATTTTATTCAAGTAATTTCTATGGAATTAATTTGTGGAAAAAAGATTTAAAAAAAATCAAATCTATTTGCAGTATCCCAACCTTGGGCCATTCAATTAGCTGTATAATACTAACTATAGACATTGTCATCAATTACTGAATAGGATAGAAAGATGTATGAAAATCAAAATTCTTGCTCTTAATTTCTCCTAAAACATTCTACCAGAGATAACTATTGACTAATTTGAATTTTATCTTTCTATGCTCTCCAAATTATGGTAAATTAACAATGAGCAGAAGCTAGGGCAAAATGAAGGTAGCATGAGGAAAAAGAAACAAACAATAAACATAGAAATAAAATATTGACCAGTCGCCCCTCAGTTCAGTTGAGTTGCTCAGTTGTGTCTCTTTGCGACCCCATGGACTGCAGCACACCAGGTTTCCCTGTTCATCACCAACTCCCAGAGCTTGCTCAAACCCAGGTTCTTCGAATCGGTGATGCTATCCAGCCATCTCATCCTCTGTCATCCCCTTTTCCTTCTGCCTTCAATCTTTCCCAGCATCAGAGTCTTTTCAATGAGTCAGTTCTTTTCATCAGGTGGCCAAAGTACTGAAGCTTCAACTTCAGCATCAGTCCTTCCAATGAATATTCAGGACTAATGTCTTTTAGGATTGACTGGTTTGATCTCCTTGCA
The DNA here is from genome assembly GCF_055505025.1 of Bos grunniens. Lineage (NCBI taxonomy): Eukaryota > Metazoa > Chordata > Mammalia > Artiodactyla > Bovidae > Bos > Bos grunniens. The sequence goes on along the minus strand of NC_141191.1, from coordinate 24,766,669 downwards.
GTCCAAGAGACTCTCCAGAGTCTTCTCCAACACCACAGTTGGAAAGCATCAATTCTTCGGCACTCAGCTTTTTTTGCGTCCCAACTCTCACATCCATACATGGCTGCTGGAAAAACCATAGCTTTGACTAGATGGACCTTTATTGGCAAAGTAATCTCTGCTTTTTAACATGCTGTCTAGGCTTGTCATAGATTTCTTCCAAGGAGCAAGTGTCTTTTAATTGCATGGCTGCAGTCACCTTCACAGTGATTTTGAAGACCCCCAAAATAAAACGTCTTTCACTGTTTCCATTGTTTCCCCATCTATTTGCCATGAAGTGATGGGACTAGATGCCATGATCTTTGTTTTTTGAATGTTGAGTTTTTAGCCAGCTTTTTCACTCTCCTCTTTTACTTTCATCAAGAAGTTCTTTACTTTCTCTTCACTTTCTGCCATTAAAGTTGCATCATCTGCATATCTGAGGTTATTGATATTTCTCCTGCCAATCTTGATTCCACCTTGTGCTTCATCCAGCCCAGCATTTCACATGATGTACTCTGCATTTAAGTTAAATAAGCAGGGTGACAATATACAGCCTTGACATACTCCTTTCCCAATTTTGAACCCATCCATTGTTCCATGTTCAGTTAGAACGGTTGCTTCTTGACTTGCATACAGATTTCTCAGGAGGCAGGTAAGGTGCTCTGGTGTTCCAATCTCTTTAAGAATTTTCTACAGTTTGTTGTGATCCACACAAAGTCTTTGGCATAGTCAATAAAGCAGTAGATGTTTTTCTGGAACTCTCACTTTTCTATGATCCAACGGATGTTAGCAATTTGATCTCTGGTTCCTCTGCCTTTTCTAAATCCAGCTTGAACATCTGGAAGTTCTCAATTCATATGTTGTTGAATCTTTGCTTGGAGAATTTTGAGCATTATTTTGGTAGCCTGTGAGATGAGTGCAACTGTGCAGTAGATTGTACATTCTTTGCCACTGCCCATCTTTGGGACTGGAAAACTGACCTTTTCCAGTTCTGTAGCCACTGCTGGTTAACTATAAATGTAACTTCTGATATTGTGACAGGCTTCCCTGGTGGCTAAGACTGTAAGGAATCTTCCTTCAATGAGGGAGAACCTAGGTTCAATCCCTGGGTTGGGAAGATCCCCTGAAGAAGGGAATGGCAACCCAAACTCCAGCATTCTTGCCTGGAGAATTCCAAGGACAGAGCAGCCTGGTGAGCAGTCTATGGGGTTGAGAAGACTCAGAAACAACTGAGCAATTAACACTACCATTGTGACAGGCAGTCACTCAGGTGGCCTCACTGATCCCAACCCCTGGTATTCCCTGCCTTACACAACTCATTTCAGTTGAGTGACTTGTTTTTAATCAGTAGTACAGTATGACCACATACAGAAGCTATCAGTTCTATGATCTGGTTACAAAATAGTGTGATATTTTTTTCTTTATAGTAGACTCTGTAATTCTCTTTTTTCTTATAGACTTTGATGAAGCAAGCATGTTCGAGAAGACCAGGTATCAAGAAATTGAGGACAGTCTCCAAGTAACAGAAAGTAACTGTCAAATAAGCCCCGAGCAACTATTATAAGGGCTTTCCTGGTGGCTCAGATGCTAAAGAATCTGCCTGCAATGTGGGAGACCAGGGTTCGATTCCTGGGTCAGGAAGATCTCCTGGTGAAAGGAATGGCTACTCACTCCACTATTCTTGCCTGGGAAATCCCATGGACAGAGGAGTCTTGTGAGCTATAGTCCATGGGGTCACAAAGAGGTGGACATGACTGAGTGACTAAAACTTAACTATTATAAATCCTGTAACTATCCATGTGAGGGAGCTTGGACAGAGATGCTTCATCAGATGAGCCTCAGCTTTCAGCCTCAGCCTCAGCCAGCCCATTAGAGACCATTAACTATATGTAGAGGGATCCACCTAAGTTGTGTAGAGTTCTGACCCACAGAAACTTTGAGATAAAAAATGCATGATGTTTTAAGACACTAGGTTTTGAGGTAACTTGTAGCAATAGATATATATACATATTACATGCACATAGAATTTTATTCCTACCAAAGAGGTCAGATTATCTTTTAGCTAAACTATCAGAAACAAGTTGACTTTAACTCAATGCTTTTCACCCTTCTTTTCAATGTTGTTAGTATTCTATGGATTAGAAACAACTTACTAAATGGAAAGGAATTCTGTAAGGCAGAGTATCACATGAAGCCATCTTAGGGGCTGCCTGACACAATAACAAAAGTCACATTTTTAAATACTGGGTTTCTTTTTTTCCCAGTTAAGTCTAAAGACTCATTTAAATGAAAGAAGTTATCATGTTTAAAAAATATTACCATATTTTTCTTACAATTCATTTCATTATGCTTCAGCACTTCTCTTTTTAAATAACATAGCTTATTTTTTTTCTGGGCAGGTAACTGGCACACTCATGAGATCAAGTATTTGCAAGTTCTAGCAAACACCTTTTTTTTTTTGGTTTTGGTTGGACATTATTACATTTTCTTCTGTTTAACCTTTATTCTTACTCACATTGGTACTGTTTTGTTTTACAATCATTCTTTTGAAATTTTCATGTGAAAAATTTACTATTATATGTAAATCTATTTCAGCATACTTGCGAAAGGTCCCTGGTGCCCCAGCCTGTCTCCAAAAAGGACGTGGTGCTCCTTCCTATTCTACACCACAGTGCCTTCAAGGGAAGCCCTAAACATTATATTCGAGAGAGTGAGTTCGAATAGCTGAGACCTGGATTCCTGGGACAGAACTGGTGAACATTTCTTTAGGAGAACCAGTGTTTTTTATGAGACGCAGAGATATATGATGGCCACAGATGGGCTGCCATGTAATGTATGCCCACATCTGCTCACTGTGAAACAAACTGTCATTTTATGAGTCAATTTTGTTTGTGAAAAAGATGAATGATTAAGATAGCTGGATTGCAAGAGTTTGATGTAAAATGAAGTTTAACTCTGTTGGGGTGAAAAAAAAAGCCAGTAGAGATTTACAGTGCCACACATTGCTTATTTTTATAGCTTAACTTCATCATTTCAAATATACAACTACAGACAGACAAGATCAACCAAAGTACAGAAACTACAGGAAGGACATCCAAGATCCTGAGTATACATGCTGCTGTCTCCTCAATTACTAGGTCATTGTTTTTATTTCTAAAATTATTTTATTTTTAATCATGTATCCCTAGAGTGCATGCTTTTATGATAGAAAACTAGTGAGAGATTAGCTCAATTTTATGTTATTATTCTGATCAAAATGATTATAAATTATCAGTGTATGCATGCTTGCGTGCTAAGTCACTCAGTCGTGTCCAACTCTTTGCGACTCCATGGACTGTAGCCTGCCAGGCTCCTCTGTCCACGGGATTCTCAAGGTAAGAATACTGGAGTGGGTTGCCGTTTCCTCCTCCAGGGGATCTTCCCAACCCAGGGATGGAACTTGCATCTCTTATGTCTCCTGTATTAGTAGGCAGGTTCTTTACCACTACCACCTCCCTTACAATCTATTTTTTGCATTTATGTAATTACATTTAAGATGATGGATGGATCATTACAAAATCTGCTGCTCATAGAAATACTTGCTTCCAAAAATATACCAAATAAGAAAGTATGTATAATAATAGTAACAAGGATAGTGAACCTAAAAAGTAATTAACAATTATAGACAGTTACAACTCCAAAATATGCAAGTCCATACAAACTGTCAAACAGTAAGATTGAGTCATAATGAAACTAATACGTAGTGAGACAATGTGAGTTAAATTCTAGACTAATAAGCAATAAAAATGGAGCATGAAAGACTGAAGGGCAAGAGGAACAGACTGTAGTCAAAATGTATTTGGGTAGAAAAGTCAAAAGATATTTGTGTAAATACTTAACATCTCAAGATCAATTAATTCAAACTAATTCTATGTGAAATTCATTCAGTCATGTCTGACTCTTTATGACCCCATGGACTATACAGTCCATGGAGTTCTCCAGGCCAGAATACTGGTGAGGGTAGCTGGTTCCCTTCTCCAGGGGATCTTCCCAACCCAGGGATCCAACCCAGGTCTCATGTATTGCAGGCAGATTCTTTACCAGCTGAACCACCAGGGAAGCCAAACAACCTCAGTGGTCTGGATTAAAAAGTAATATTAGATTTAATGTATAAGTGGAAGTACATTAATTATTAGACACTGATTTTTTAAAAGAAGTAAAAAAAATACTGTTTTAACTTGGCAGAGAACTTTAAAAGATTTTCTAAAGTTAAAATGATCCATAAATGTATTTAATATAGAAACCCTATTTCTGACACACCCAAATACACATATAAATAGACCCAGGGAAAGACATTCCAAATGTATGAGTCACATTTAAGCCTAAAACCACAAATGAACATGAATAAGAATAAGAGCCATTTTTAACCACGTAATTTTGACTATAACAATTAAGGACAGTATAAATGTAGTGAATCATATTATAACTTTGATGACTTAAGGTAACTAATTTGATCTGAAATAATCAGGTACTGTTTTGATACTTCTTTCATATCCATGAAGGAGAAGCACTCAGGATTAGCTCACCATCCAATACTCACATTATTTTAATTGCATATAAAATATCCAGATAGGATATTCTATCTGCATAATATTCATACCATCTATTTACTTTAATGTTATTGATGTCTATCATCGATTACACTTCAGTGTTAAAGAATTCCTGTTAACATGCAAATATTTTAGCTGCATATAACCATGTATAACCATTAACAACAGCAATGAAATATAGTCATATATGGAAGAGTTATGTGACAAGAGTGCAGTTATTAAGATAAGGAAGCACTTCTGAGAAAAATGGATGCAGCCTTTGGTTTCAGGGTTCTGGCCTTGAAAAGGACAAGAAAACATAAAGACTAAAGACCGAGAAGAGCAAGAACTCATACATAGGCCACAAACTTCCCTAAAGGCCTAATTATCTGACTTCACTGTTTCTTAAAGAGTCTTAAAAGAAATTCTGAAGTAAATGCTGAACTTTTTTCCCAGTCATATTAACCCTAAACATTATGAATTGTGTCTGTGGTAAACATCAGTGTCCTTCCTCAAGAGCATTCTTTGTGAACCAAAGTATGCTTTAACATTTGGAGACAGAGACCAAGATGGTGACCCAGGAGACTCTTGAAATTTCTTCTTTCTGTAGATGTATCAAATGTAAAGGAACACACAGAGCACTTCCTTCTGAAAATAATCCAGAAACTATCTGAGTGACTTCTGCAAACTGGATAAATGAGAAACAGTACATAGGGAGGAAAGGCTGAGAGACACAGTCTCACCATCGATCCCAGTCCTGGTACAGCCCCAAGCAAACAGCAGGAACTATGCAACTCCCAGCTTCTCCCTGAGGAGCGAACGGCCTGGACCACACATCCTGCACCTCATAGACTCTCATCTGAGCTATGAGCACCCAGAACTCTTAGCTCTGAAAGCCAATGAAACTTGAGTGTACATGTCACACAGAATTACAGCAAAGACAGAACAGTTCTTAATCGACAAACAGGGACTCCTGGCATGTGTTTCTCATGGCACAGCACAGAGAGGGCAGATGCACACACCAAACACCCTGGAAGGAGTGTGACTCGTACTTCACAAGCTGCCTCCTGAGGATGCAACACCTAATTAGAAAGCATCCTGGTGCTGACGTGATTCTCCCTGAAGTCTGAAAGAGCCAGTGTGCCCTTCTCCCAGCTTCTCCCTTCAGCTCTCTCTCCAATAAAAGAAAAAAAAAAACAAACAAACAAGTCACTGGCATTGGAAGTTGAAAGGAGCTTACTGGTGCATCTAGCACCCTAAACTCCACGAATGTCATCTGAAGATGGATCCTAAATTAACCAGCTCTGATCATCACTGGGGTTTGAGCTGATGAGTCCCACAGGACAACAACAAGCACAAAGCAGTTCTTAACCAGGCACAAGAGCGATACCCCCCAAGCCCACGGCCACACAGCCTAGCTCAGCACAAAGGGACCGAAGATAAAAATGCCCACCCCCAGGTGTGCTCCTGGGAGTGGCTTCATTTCATAGTTTCTCAGCTGCTGCCTGAGAGTCTGGCTTCTAATCAGCCTCCATCTAGGTGCTATGATCCCTTCCTTCACTCACTGACTGCTCTTCACACAGCTTCACTTACTGGGAGCCATAAAGAACAAAGACAGCAGCTTAGGCAACCACAGAGGTTGAGAGACAGCCACAAGTTTGGGTTTGGCTTATTCATTTACATGACATTATTCCATCAAGACTGGGAGAGGAGGCTCCCAGTGAGCAGAAACCAATGCAGGGGATCTAAGAAAGTGCAGAACAAGTGATAGGCCTCAAGTAAAGGAACATTAACTCTTCAGAAACTGATCTCAGTGAAACAAAAGTGAATGATTTACTAAACGGAGAGGTTCAAAATATCAGCCATCAAGGTGCTCACTGAAGTCAGGAGAGCAATGCATGAACAAATTGAGAGTTTAAACAGAGACATAAAATACTACTAATACCAAACAAAGATCGTAGAGCAGAAGAATACCATAAAGTGAACTGAAAAATTAAACAGAAGAGTTTGACGAGACCAGATCAACTGGAAGAACTGATCCATGAATTCAAAGACAGGGCAATGAAATTCAAGTAGAGAAACCAAAAAAGAAAAAATAATATTGATTAAAGAACTTATCAGACATCATCAAGAGGACACACTACACTTTATAGGGGATCCAGAAGGAGAAGAAAAAGAGAAAGGGGAAGAAAATCTATTTAAAAAAATAATAACTGAAAACATCCCTAACTTGGTAATCTTCCAGATCCAGGGAGTCCAATGATTACCAAATAAGTTGAGTTAAAAAAAAACCCACACCAAGATACATTATTATTCATGATAATTTCATTGTCATAAAGGTAAAGACAGAGAATCTTAAAAGCAGCACGGGAAATGCAACTTTTTGTGTTTATCTGTAAGATATATTGGAAAATCCAGAACGAACTTTTTGGCCAATCCAGTACAAGGGCAGCCCCTACAAGGTTAATCAGTGGGTTTTCAGTAGAAATTTGTGTTTTATAGATATGATGGAATGGCCATAAAATAGAACAGAGTGTCATTTGTGATAACATGGATGAACCTAGATGGCATTATTCTAATGAAATAAGTCACAGAGAGAAAGACAATTATTGCATGGTTCTTCCTTACATGTGGACTCAGAAAGAAAAAAAAAAAAGTCAAACTCACAGAAACAGAGTAGGATGGTGGCTGCCAAAGGCTGGAAGGTGGGAAAGAAAGGAAGAGGCTGGCAAATGGTTACAAACTTCCAATTATAAGATGAATACGAGCTGAGGTCTTCACATGAAACATGGTGACCCTAGTTGATAATACTGTGTCATATAACTGAAATTTGGTAGGAGCCTAGGAACTAAATGTTTTCACTAAAAATAAATAAAAAAGATAAATGTCAGGAGATGGATATGCCAATTAACTCGATGGGGGAAATGGTTTCATAATGTATATCAAATCATCATGTACACTTAGTATATTTTTCAACTTTACCTTAATAAAACTTATAAAACATTAGTTTACTAATGTGCCAAATTGTTCTAATTTTTTCAAGTGCAGTGTAATTAAATGAAAAATATGGGGTAAAGTTGTCTCTAAATAATAGAACCCTAGCCTAACACTTCAACAAAAATAAAGAAAATTCAGGGGAAGCATTTGTGATTGCATTTAATTTTCACAATAATGCATCATAACAAAACTAATACGTATGATGTAGATATTAATATTAGCATTTTACATGTAAGGAAACTTTCAGAAATTTATTGTTTAGAACTTTCTGAAGTTCATAGTGCTACTCAATATTGGCATAGGGTTTGAAAATACATGTGCCTTTAAAAATATAAATGCTCTTTATACTACAATTTTACAACATGCAAAATACTACAAATAGTGTATTGATATAATTTAATACATAACTTAGAGCTATACTTGTCATTTCTGCTGAGGTTACATTTCTAATTCGTTAATCTAAAAGGAATCGGCATTCAGCTGAATTAGCTAGATTTTAACGGAGCACCTCCTTCCTCAACCATAGCGAACTTCGAAAGTGGCAAGGGTGACTTAGCTGCTTGAAAGCAGGAATTCTAATGTGATTCTATATGTACTTGACATAATGACATAACCAAGATGACAACAAATATGTTCACTTAATCACTGTGATTTCTAAAAAAAAAGCAGAAAATCACAGGACTTTTGTTTCTTTGGATGGTCACATACTTGGCACACAGAAACACACGCACACCAAAAAAACAAAAAAGAAGTCATACAACTAAAACACAGTCCAAAATCAATTTCAAATAGCTTTTCAAAGTTAGAAAGAAAAATGTAATAGGATTTAAAACTGCAACATGAGCTGAAATCAATTTTTTCTGAACTCGAAGTGAACTAAAACCTATTTGCATATATATTTATTCATCAGTTGCCAAAGATTTAATTTTATAATTAATGTATGCTCTCATTAAGTACAAATTAAACATATTTCTCTAATATCTATGCTAGTAAGTATTATTTTTTCAATCATTAGAAAATCAACAAAAGCAATCCAGTTAAAATAGTGGATAAAAGTTTTTACTAGGCAGTTTATATGATGTGAAAAACAAACTTTCCTACTGACATGAAAAGATGCTCAACCTCATTAATAATTAGAAAATACAAATTTGAACAATAGTGAGATACCACTTAATATCCATTATCTTGGCAAAAATAAGAAAGTTATATATTACCAATGGCTGAATGGGGAAATGATTTATATGTATGTGTATATATATATATATATGTATGTATGTATGTATGTATTGTGTGTGTGTGTACTTATATACAACTAAAAACTGTAGTTATTGTGAAGAATATTTCTGTCATAACTGGTAAAACTGAGAATGGATACATCACATCACTCCACACCCCCACTCCTGGATACATTTCTCAGAGAAACTGTAACTGTTCCCAGGGCACAAGGTTAATACGAAGATGCTCACAACAGCATCACTTACAGCAAAATAAGTAAAGGTAATATAGACAATAAAATATATTGGATGGATATATAAAATATCCTACAGCAATTAGGAGATCTGAAAACCCTGGTGGTGCACATTGAATCACTTGAGTGAATGTGTTTGGGAGGCACATACATTAGGCTCCGCATTGAGGGATAATATACCCAAGAAGGCTTTCAATGACTACTGGCATGGTGTGTCATAAGGTGAGGAATATGATTCACCTCCAGTCTCTGCGTCTGAGGCAAATATAAAACATTAAAAAGCCTATGAATTAAAACATCAGATTTGGTGAAAGTTTGTTTTTCTTCCTAAATCTAACTGATAGGCCAGAATATATTAAAAAATAAGGCTAATTCACTGAAGTTTAGGACGATACAAAGTCTTTTGGACTGAACTGAGGAGATAGCAATCATATGAAGGCATTGATGGGGGAAAGCAATATGGCAGAATAACAACACAAGTGAGGAGCAGTCCAGTACTCCCTGAAAGTGGGGTTTCCCATCAAAACCTTGGAGAAGTCACACAAGCAGAGATAGCAGGGTCTAAAAGGGAACCGTCTTCAAATCAATTAAGATGATGGGAAAACTGTCCCATTCTCTTGGTACCACAGCTGTTGAGTCTGGCATTTGCTTTAAAGGTACAAGGATAACATAAAATACACTACACTTATAAGCAATCTGCCACAGGGAATCATAAAATGGATATTAGTATCAGGCAAAAAAGCAACATAGGACTTAGTTTCCATTTGTTTACTTCAAAGGACATGAAATACACATCCCTAGAAAATACATTCCATTCCCATCTATCTGAAGGCAAGTCTACCTGGTTGCTTATTAAAAAACCAACCCCTAAGCTTTAGCTTTGGAGAAGGTGATGGCACCCCACTCCAGTACTCTTGCCTGGAAAATCCCATGGGCGGAGGAGCCTGGTAGGCTGCAGTCCATGGGGTCGCAAAGAGTCGGACACGACTGAGCGACTTCACTTTCACTTTTCACTTTCATGCACTGGAGAAGGAAATGGCAACCCACTCCAGTGTCTTGCCTGGAGAATCCCAGGGACGGGGGAGCCTGATGGCTGCCATCTCTGGGGTCGCACAGAGTCGGACACGACTGAAGTGACTTAGCAGCAGCAGCAGCAAGCTTTAGCTTCGCACTTTACTTCAGGCAGCACAGCCCCTACGTTGTCTGTAAAAACTGCTTTACTGTCAGAAAGCTTGGGAAGTCAGAGTGCTTAGGAAATGCTCCAGCTAGAAATATTTTACAACTTAAGCTTTTGTTTCATGAAAATTAAGTAGGCAACCAAAAATCACTGTGTATTTGAATAAAATCAGAAGCATGAAAGAAAATCACTAGACTGAAAAATCCCAAGAATTGAAACAGCAGCTAACTTTAAAATAAATAGTATCTTCAGAGGGATGAAGAGATGCCACAAACTAAAAATACAAATTTGTTTAAGAAGCAAATAACATGAAGAAATGAAAATAAAGAGGAAGAATATAATACAAAGATGGAATCACAGAATGAGAAAGAAAACTGGCTAAATCATGAGTTGGAATTCTTAGAATGTGGAATAAAATACCAAAGGTAACATTAATGAGCACAAAGTCAGAAGACATGGGGATAGATTCTGGAGTTGTTATTGTTGTTGTTCAGCCACTAAGTTCTGTCCAACTCTTTGTGACCCTATGGGCTATATATATAGCCCACCAGGCTCCTCTGTCCATGGGATTTCCCAGGCAAGAACACTGGAGTGGGCTGCCTCCAGGGGATCTTCCCACCCCAGGGATGGAACCTGAGTCTCCTGCATTGCAAGCAGACACTTTACCACTGAGCTACCAGGGATTCCAGAAAACCCTGGTTAAATTGGCATCCAAAAATAGAGACTGGAGGACAGCATAGAGGAAAATATCAAGGAAGGAACTTTTCTTGAGCTGAAGCAGGACCTGAACTAATAGCCAAGTAATCGTCTATCCTTAAGAGAAAAACTGAAAACAGACCTATGTTAGACTGTTGCCTGGTAAAGTGAGAAAAAAAATTATCAAAGAGAAATAGTTCATAAGAATGGAAATCAAACTCACCTTACGCTTTTCTTCCCACATGGCTATACTGGGTGTATTGGCTAGGCAGATTCTTGATGAGGTTTACATTTGAATCAGCAGACTGAGCAAAGCGGATTGCCCTCCTTGTGGGGTGGCCTTGTCCAATTCATTGAAGGTCAGACTAAACAAAGAGGCTGAGGAAGGGAGAATTTGCCCTCACTGTCCAACTGTGTTTGAGTTGGGACATTGGTATTCTGCCTTTAAACTCAGAGTCTGACGAGTTTATACCATCGGCTCTCCTAATCTCAGGCCTTCAGATTCTAACCGAGGATACACCATTGGTTCTCTTGGGTTTTATATATAAAATGTGCCCTACACTCATTTGGATATCTTTATATCTATCTCTATCCATCCATCCATCCATCTATCCATCCATGAACCCATCTATCATCTTTTATTGGTTTGTTTCTCTAGAGAACTCAAATATATTGGGAAAATAACAAAAACACTAGAGAAAATTGTTAAATAATTAGTCTTAAATGAGCCAATCTATATTCAAATTTGAGGGAAAAATATTTTCATACATCCCCCAAATCATAAAATTTACAAGTTACAAATAGCCCTCTCTTCAGTAAGTACTTTGGAGAAGGAAATGGCTATCCACTCCAGTAATCTTGCCTGGAAAATTCCATGAACAGAGGAGCCTGGCAGGCTACAGTCCATGGGGCTGCAGAGTCAGGCATGACTTAGCAACTACCACTCACATCACTCACTCACTAAGTACTTAGTGAATGATGAAGCCTGAACATATTTCATTTTTTCAGTGTTTATAAAGTCAGTGCTCATTTACTATCTTCTCTAGAATACCATACTCAAGATTCATATCCTGACTGTTCATCTACTGGCCTTATCAATTCTGGATATTCTTTGCTTTCTCCCTTTCTGTGTTTCAACTCCTCAGTAACTAATAGGACAGTAGATGATGGTAGCATGTAATTACCAGGGCAAGATGTTTTGGGTACAAATTTTAGAAAATTTCAGGAACAAGTATTCCAATGTTATTTATATCTACAAACTGTTTCAGAGCATATAAATGGATGATACTAATTGACTTTAAATGACTAACATAAATAATAAAAATCTAGACACAGGAAAGGAAAAAAAAATTTATGATTGGTTTTACCTGTGAATAAGTTCACAAAGATTCAGAAAAGTTCTTAGCACATTTATTATGACATCAAATGTAAAATATATTCAATGCACCATTTTGTCTCACAGTAAATATTAGTAACAACCAAATATTAATGATGCAATAGTTAAGTAAATTAAAAACAGTTATTGTTATATGAGTTGCATGAGAGTATAATGTTATGAAAATATATCTAGAACATATATTTTGATTAAAGAATTAAGGTACAAAAGAGCATGTATGATGGTCTCCTTTTTAAAATAAATGTATCTGTGCATATATAAAAATAGAGCAAGTGTGATGCTCCCCAGTGAATTAGGAGTCTATTTCTTCCAAATTATCTGAATTTCTTACAAATATTTGAAAATTTTACTGTTGATGTCAACTACAAATTGGCACTTGCCATCTCCCTCTACAGGGGTTAAATCATGTGATGCTGCAGCTGCCGACCTTCAATACCCCATGAAAGGAGCTCGGGGCGGAGATCAGAAACGAGGCACTGTGTGCTTTGGGAAAAACTGGCAGAACAGGTCTTCAGATAGACATGTTCAGGAGACAATTTTGGGACCCCAATTCTAGTGTATCATACCTAAAAGTGCCCTAAAATCCTGCAAGGTGAAGACTGCTCCTGTGACTAGCAGAAACTTTCTGCAAAATCTGTGGTTGCTTGTACCCCACCTTCACCAAAATCACATACATACTGTCCTTCCCCCTACCTTTCTGGAGCAATTTTTCAGAGTTATCTGAAATCCCGTCACCTGGGCTATAGTCCTCATTTTGGTCCAAATAAAACTTGCAACTCTCATGTACATTTTCTCAAGTTGGCATTAAAAGTTATAAATTTCCTTAAAAGACTAAAGAAAACACTAAAAGTTATGAATTACATAAAAAGCATCAGGAGTATACTTTCCTTCCCATGGAACAGTCTCAAATGCTTTAAGAAAATTTTAAACCTATCCACACGAAAATATAAATCTAAGGGCATAACTGGTGGCTCAGACGGTGAAGAATCTGCCTGCAATGAGGGGAGGCCCGGGTTTGATTCCTGGGTTGGGAAGATCCCCTGGAGAAGGAAATGGCAACCCACTCCAGGATTCTTGCCTGGAATATTCCATGGAAGAAGGAGCCTGGTAGGCTACAGTCCATGGGGTCACAAAGAGTCAGACTGAGTGACTTCACTTTCACTTTAAGGGCATAACATTATTTCTGTTTTTCTCAATGTTAATACCTGAGGGCTTTGTGTTTGTATGACTATCATCATTTTAAATATGAGCTCAAGTGTTTTGCTAAAATTTCACCAACTATAGTGAAGCCAAGATTTGTTTCAGGGACTCTATGATTTCGTTGTTCATGTCTCCAGTTTCCTCCCTGAAGGAAATAAACCTAAGATAAATAATTATATGCTATCTGAAAACGCCTCAAAGTACAGTAAAATTACCACACATCTTTTATTAAAAACTATTAAAATATCTGGACACAGCTGCAGTTACCTGCTTGGGGTAACTTGAAGACCTTGGGGTGGTCTTCATATGTGAGAGATGATTGTAATGATTCCACAGAATTATGGCATAAAATCAAAGAGATTTCCTCTAGCTTTCTACATACCATGCAATATATTTTATTGGTTTCATGGGAACGTAGGAAAATCCTTTGTTTAAACTTTTGCTACAGTTTATGCTTTGACTTCAAAATTTAAAATATCTTCACCAAGATCTAGGAGATTTCCTAAAGAACAAATTTGCCCTGGACATGGCCCATAAACTTTGTAATATACTGGGCTTCATTTCACCTAAGATCTTAGATTTCCTTGGTAGCTGTTAAGCCTTTTTCTTGATAGAGAAAAGATTTTTGGAGATGACATAGCCTTAGGTTGACTTTGCCCTGGAGTGGCTTGGAAGCGTTCCAGAGATTACTGACTACCTTTCCTGCTTTATATCCCCAGTGTCCTTACTAGGCCTAGAATATAAAACGGAAGGATCATTTTCTGAATGTAAGTTTCCTTTAAAAAACAAAAGTTCATTTTAAATAGGGGACTTGGCAATAGCAAATTGTTTCTTTTTTCTTAAAAATAATTTGTGATTAGTAAGTATAGATTGATTTTAATGTTTTTATTTTAAACCCTAAATTAAATGTAAATTTATAACAATTCTGTGTGGACAAATCATGTTGGCAACAAATTCCTAAAAGGTAATAAAGCAGTAAAGGTTATTAACTTTTGTTCATGTGCTCTTTGTAATCTATCCTGCTTTGCCCACACAAGATAATAACCTGTGGGCTTGAGAAATAATGCACATTTTCTTACTCCTCTACTCCTAAAAGGATGTCAGTAAATCACATTCTAAGTAAAGAAAAACAAAATCGTGTTTGGATAGTTTGATTACATTTTAATGACAAACTTTTCACGAAACTAATGAACCATTAGCTTTAGGGGCCCTCACAGGCACAGACCCCTCTTCAAGTTGGCAGTGGCCTGCAATATGTTCCTGAAAATTTACAAAACTAAATAATTTGCTGCAAGTAGTTAAGGACAGTGATGTGCTCCATACAACTTTCCCCATAACAATTTCCTTTCAGTGCCATTGGAGAAAACACCAGAGGCACTTTCCGACGTCTAGGTAGGAGAAGGTTAGTTGGAAATCTATCTTGTTTGGATTCAGTGGGATAAAGTGATTCTTTTCATAGTCTTTTCCATGTACAATTGTTTTTAGCTATTCCCATGTAGAAATGGCTACCAGGAAATCTGCTATCTACTATTGTCCCAACTCACCTACCACTGTGACAGCCAAAAAGGGGTGGAATCACATATTATTTTGTGACGTAAATATATCCTATGGTATGAAACACTGGAGATATATGAATATTGGAGAAATAAGGACTGGCAAATATGCAGCTGAACACTACCCTGCAGAAAATTCTTCCAACTGTCGCACAGGTACAGGTGTATGTGGATGATATGGTGGCTGTTGACACCTAAGCAAAACAAATTATCTCCCAACAGCAAGTACTAAATGATATAACACGTGTTTAGCTGCCCAGTCACGTCTGACTCTTTACGACCCCATGGACTGTAGCCTGCCAGGCTCTTCTGTCCATGGGGATTCTCCAGGCAAGAATAGTAGAGTGCGTTGCCATTTTCTACTCCAGGGGATCTTCACAACTCAGGGATCGAACCCAGGTCTCCCATATTGCTGGTGGATTCTCTACTATCTGAGCCACCAGGGAAGTCCCAAATGATCTAACATATACAGTTAAAATATGCCTTTAGGATTTCCAAGAAACCTTGTATTTGTGTAGCATAAATCCTTAGCATTACTGCAAATAGTACTGTAAGCACTAGCTATCAGTAACAATAAACAAATCTAGATCAGTCTTACCAACAGAAACACTAATGCATTTCACAGAAAATATAAAATTGGTTCATACAAATGAGTGAACATTTTATTGCCTAGATCCCCAAACATTGAACTTTCAGTCTTTTTCCTCACATTACACCACTTCAGTGGGAACACCCACTCTAACTTCAGTCCCACATGGTCATCTACACCTGCTCAAACATAGCCCTCAGGGAGGTGGTCAATCTAGAACAATAGGGATCAAGTTTCCCAAATTTCCATAATGGGAGGCTACAGCTTCATAGAGTTACAAAAGACATTCTAAAAATCATCTTATGACACTCATTAACAACTCTCTGCAGACAATGTAAGTTTAAAAATTCAGCCAGGAAGTTCAAAAATTAAGAAGAAATGTCTGCAGAATGATATCGGAGGGTTGTGGTATTTCCCTAACGAAACTTCTGAGAGAGGTGAGAGAGGATTCTTCTTCCCCACCTCTATTCAAGCCAGAAAGCTATTGAGCAGTAACACAAACAGTTACAGAAATCTCTAAAAGCCTGGAAAGCATTCATTTCTCTTGTAACCCAGCCCTAGAGCATCTGAAAACACTGTGGCAGTTGCCACCTATCTGGTGGAGAGCAGAGTGATACACTGGGAAGGAGAACCCTTGAAGATAGAATGCTGTGGGTGGTCTCATGTGATTCAGACGTGGATCATACAGGGAAGAAACCACCCTGCGTGTGGTTTTAAAAGAGCAACCATCCCAAACACTATCCCTTCAGGAGCAGGTGGTATTAGCAGAAACTACCTGTTGCTGTTTTGTTGGATGATGGGTCAACACTGTATGTAGCTAGTTCTAGAAAAGACACAGAGACAAAAATAAAATAAAAAATAAAAAGATGCAACAGAGGTCAGCACTGGGGATATCTTCAAGTTGTTCACAAAATATTAACCAAAGAAGGTGATCTTCTCCATAACCCCATTCCAGGGACTGGCTCCAAGGCTGGAGGTCTCATAAACTGAATTTATGATAAAGACAATAGATACCTATCACATCCGTGTGATCCTAGCCAAGTTTAAACTTCCCAGTTGAATGCAACCACAACTGGCAAAATAGAGACTTTTAACTGCAAAAAAAAAAAAAAAAAGCTGATGGAAATCTGATTGAGCTGAACTGGGACCTCATTTTTGCAGACACAATCCAAGTGAAGTCGAGAATGGATGAAAAACCTATAAACCATGAACTGTGCCTAACAATATTCATTAGAGTTAAGAAGCCCATAGATGGAAGGAAGGACCTTCTTGCTCATACCACCTTTCTTCCTGACCCCTGGATGCTGCTAAGTCGCTTCAGTCATGTCCGACTCTGTGCAACCCCATAGAAGGCAGCCCACCAGGCTCTCCCGTCCCTGGGATTCTCCAGGCAAGAACACTGGAGTGGGTTGCCATTTCCTTCTCCAATGCATGAAAGTTAAAAGTGAAAGTGAAGTCACTCAGTCGTGTCCGACTCCTAGCGACCCCATGGACTGCAGCCCACCAGGCTCCTCTGTCCATGGGATTTTCTGGGCAAGAGTACTGGAGTGGGGTGTCACTGACCCCTGGATGAGGGGGTGGGAAAAGAAAAGTATTTGGAATAGTAAATATTTATGTCATCATTCACCTCTTGGACCTCATTTGGGAAGATGCTACAGGACTGAAGGGGCATAATGAAGGAAGAAAAAATTATAGAACATGGGCTACTCACTGGAATCTGGAGAAGAAAATTAAGTAAGGTTATTTTCATGTACTTTCAGAACAAGAGACTAAACTCTTAACTACATAGCTCAGATTCATACTTCTGAGATAATCTTCTGGTGCCTCACCATTCTTTTCCTTATTTTAGAAATGACACTCTGTAGCCAAAGCTGGTTTTGACCCTTGTAGTATTCTCAGGCAATTTTTAACTTATGTGTATTTGTTTACCTTAGAAAGCATTGTATAATTAGTGCAATGACCAACTTGGACATTTCTCTACTATTTACCCCAATGTGAACACAAAGAGAGATTTTTGTTTGTCTCCTTATTTACATATGAGAGAGTACAAAAGTGGGAAATGACCTCAAAAGTCTGGGAAGGGACTTTCCCTGGTGGTCCAGTGGGTACGACTCTGTGTTCCCAACGCAGGGGGACCAGGTTCGATCCCTGGTCAGGGAACTAAATCCCACATGCCACAACTAAGACCTGGCACAGCTTAAACAAATAAATAAAATACATAAAACAAACAAAAAAATAAACGTTTGGGGAAGGAAGAACTTAGGATGGACGCAGTCTTCTCATTTCTACGTGGATTCTTGGTTTCGTACTTCGTTGTGAAACTGTCACAATTCTACAGGGACCTTTAATAGGAGCAGCTAGGAGAAGGCAATGGCACCCCACTCCAGTATTCTTGCCTGGAAAATCCCATAGACGGAGGAGCCTGGAAGGCTGCAGTCCATGGGGTCGCTGAGAGTTGGACACGACTGAGCGACTTCACTTTCACTTTTCACTTTCATGCATTGGAGAAGGAAATGGCAACCCACTCCAGTGTTCTTGCCTGGAGAATCCCAGGGATGGCGGAGCCTGGTGGGCTGCCGTCTATGGGGTCGCACAGAGTTGGACACGACTGAAGTGACTTAGCAGCAGCAGCAGCAGGAAGGAGTACAGGGTTAGGGAGATCATCTTATACTGTGGATAGTAGTCAGAACTATTTTATGCTTCTGGGGAAAAGATGACGATTATCAAGGTAGTCTACAGAAGAGAATTAAAAGACTCTGGTCAATTGTTTCTGGCAAGTGTAAGCAAAACATTATTACAATGGAAATGAAGAGCCATCAAGGTTAGAAAAGGGGATAATGCATGCAACTACGCATGTTCTTTTCTAACAGTTATAGGGACAGTTAAGCTTATCACTAACTCTTCAGGCCACCATGGTCCTGTAACCTAAGCTGAAACAAAGGATACTCATGGAGGCAAAGGTTACTAAAGGGGATGAGAGGGAAAATAAATCTATGTATGTATGTATCTATCTATAACTATATATTGGCCAGAGCCAGAGTACCCTATTCATCCCGATGGACAAAGGGCAAAGGCTGTGAGTCCCATATAGCCTATGGTTTTGCCCAGTCCTATTGTGAGAGAGGCTTGCCTCTAAGTCAAAGCATCAAGGCAGCTTAGTTACCAGAATAAAACATGTCGATTATATATAACTGGAAATAGGGTGATGTGTGTTTTAGTAGATCTTTATAATTTTACTCACTTTCCATATGGAAAATAGTGAGAAAATAAGTATACTGCCACTACAGCTATCAGTCAGATTATGTACGGTTATTTGTATTTGCTGCAAAGTTCAATCTATTATTGGCTCATGAAATAGATTTCACAATTAATCATCAGTATTTTCTTAGATATTCCTATGAAATGGTTATGTATACTTTTGTGAATCATATTAACTTTACATATGTATATGTTTGCTTGTATAGTAGCTTCTGACAAATGAAAGTATTTTGTACTGTGAGGTGCAGTCAAGTTTTTAATGGTCATTGACTAAGCTACTAAAAGACCAAAACTATCAATTAAATTTTTGCAAGCAGCATTTTAATTTTTTAATATCTGTAATTATAGATTAGATATTTCCTTATTATTTCTCTAGCCCAAGAGACTAAAACAGTGAAGGCTATTAATTCCAACTGAATCAGAGGTTAGAGGTTTAGAATGTTTAAAAAAAAAAAAAAAAGAACAAATTCACTTCACAAGAGAAGAAAAGGCATTTTTACCTTGCTTGTTTTGGGAAAATTAAGTGAAAAGATAGAACAGTTCAAATTCAGTTGTTCAGTAGTATTTGCTTACATCTGAGCAAATTTTAGTTGACAATATTAATTTGTACTTTTTCAATTTAGCCATGCTCATGAAATTAAAACCTTGCACTTTTTTTCTAAGAATATTTTAGGTTGTGTTCATTGCTATAATTTTAAAGGTCACAAATCTATTCTTAAAGTAATTAGAGAAGTCTATGTTTGCTCAGGTATCTGTAAAATACCAAGTAATCAGAGAGAACAATGGCATGGAGACAGTCAACTTCAAAGAAGATATCTTCGTATTAACAGCTCTTCAGAAGAATGGCAAAACAGCACACCCTCTAATTCAAGGTTTTTTCCTCAAGTGCCTACATTACAGAAATAGTATTTCTTTATTTTCTTAAGTAATTGATCAACAGATATTTATTGAGAACCTATATCCTGCTAGGCATTAAGGCTAAGGATGCAGAGATTTCCCAGTCTCAAAAGACAGGAAAACTTAAATACTTTCAATATTGTATACTAAGCATATAGTAGTGATGGCAGAAACTGTCACATTTAAGTGTAGAAAGGAAAGTGTCCAGAAAAGAAACAAGTAAGACATAGTCCTGTATGAATAAAGCAAGGAGCAAATTTTTAACAAGGAAAGAAAGAGAACAAAGGCAAATCAATGGATGGTGGTGCTTGGAAGAAAGGCTTCAATCGGACCATGTAGGGTATTAGACACAGCCTTAGTATATCTGAGTATCATTCCCAAAGCAACTGAGGAGCAATTACAGTCTTTAAATATATAAGTTATTTAATTAAATTTCATTTTAGGAAGTCCATTTGGGCTATAATTTGAAGAATTAAGTCAAAAGGGCAATGCTTAGGATCAGGGAAACCTACTGGTACACCACTGTAGAAATTCCAGTGCAAGTGTTAAAGTTATCAACTAAGATGCTGACAAAGATGATGGGAAAATTGCTGAATTGTTTCATATATTTTGAGGAAGATATATGGACCAACTGTCATGAATAACTTGAGCTAGTTATGAGTAACTTTTTATTTTAATTCAAACTTCTAATTATTTTGGCATAGATGACTGTGAAAGTGGTATTTTTATCTATTATAATTAAGAATAAGAAAAAAGAGGTAGGTTTTAGGGTGTAATAAAAACTGTCAATTTAACTTCTTGACATTCTGAGTTTATGTATGGGAATGCCCAATAATCAGTTCACAATGTGGAGTTGAGAAAATAGGTCCCTGGTAGAGAAGATATGTAGCTCTCAGATGAAGAATAAGTACAGAGGAAGGAGAAAAAAGTTCAAGAACAGAACAAGAAAGAATACTCACCTTTAAAGAGTTAGTAAAATAAAGAATAGACTGGTGTTGCCAAGGAGGAGAGGGTTGGGGAAGGCACAGAGAGGTAGGTTGGGGTTAGCAGAGATAGGCTGTTATATAGAGAATGGATAAGCAACAAGGTCCTACTGTAGAGCACAGAGAACTGTGTTCACTATCCTAGGATAAATCATATTGGAAAAGAATATTTAAAAAAGAATACACACACACACACACACACACACACACACACATATATATATAATTGAATAACTTTCCTGTATACCAGTAATTAATACAACACGGTAAGTCAACCATACTTCAATTACAAAAGCAAATAATTACTGGAAAAGTTAAAGCCAGAAAATAACACCTATCCTGCTCAAACTCTTCCAGAAAATTGCAGAGGAAGGTAAACTTCCAAACTCATTCTATGAGGCCACCATCACCCTAATACCAAAACCTGACAAAGATCCCACAAAAAAAGAAAACTACAGGCCAATATCACTGATGAACATAGATGCAAAAATCCTAAACAAAATTCTAGCAATCAGAATCCAACAACACATTAAAAAGATCATACACCATGACCAAGTGGGCTTTATCCCAGAGATGCAAGGATTCTTCAATATCCGCAAATCAATCAATGTAATACACCACATTAACAAATTGAAAAACAAAAACCATATGATTATCTCAATAGATGCAGAGAAAGCCTTTGACAAAATTCAACACCCATTTATGATAAAAACTCTCCAGAAAGCAGGAAAAAAAAAAAAAAGAAAATATTAAAGGGTGTTTAGAGAATTATGATGGAGAAGGCAATGGCACCCCACTCCAGTACTCTTGCCTGGAAAATCCCATGGGTGGAGGAGCCTGGTTGGCTGCAGTCCATGGGGTTGCTAAGAGTTGGACATGACTGAGAGACTTCACTTTCACTTTTCACTTTCATGCATTGGAGAAGGAAATGGCAACCCACTCCAGTGTTCTTGCCTGGAGAATCCCAGGGATCGGGGAGCCTAGTGGCTGCTGTCTATGGGGTCACACAGAGTCGGACATGACTGAAGTGACTGAGCAGCAGCAGCAGAGAATTATGAAGGAAAAATCAGTAAAGAATGAAAGCATGGAAGTGAATTCCTCCAGGAGCTTCTTACTCTCGTAAGTACAGGTTTTACTTGCTATATACTAGTCAAAAGAGGTACACTCACAAACGGTACAGCTTTTAACTTGAGAATACTCTTTCATCCTTCAGTTCAGTTCAGTTGCTCCATCGTGTCTGACTCTTTGCGACCCCATGAATCGCAGCACGCCAGGCCTCCCTATCCATCACCAACTCCCGGAGTTCACTGAGACTCACGTCCATTGAGTCGGGGATGCCATCCAACCATCTCATCCTCTGTCGTCCCCTTCTCCTCTTGCCCCCAATCCCTCCCAGCATCAGAGTCTTTTCCAATGAGTCTACTCTTCGAATGAGGTGGCCAAAGTACTGGAGTTTCAGCTTTAGCATCATTCCTTCCAAAGAACACCCAAGACTGATCTCCTTTAGAATGGACTGGTTGGATCTCCTTGCAGTCCAAGGGATTCTCAAGAGTCTTCTCCAACACCAATTCTTCGGCTCTCAGCTTTCCTCACAGTCCAACTCTCACATCCATACATGACCACAGGAAAAACCATCTGGCCTTGATGAGATGGACCTTTGTTGGCAAAGTAATGTCTCTGCTTTTGTATATGCTATCTAGGTTGGTCATAACTTTCCTTCCAAGGAGTAAGCGTCTTTTAATTTCATGGCTGCAGTCACCATCTGCAGTGATTTTGGAGCCCAGAAAAATAAAGTCTGACACTGTTTCCCCATCTATTTCCCATGAAGTGATGGGACCAGATGCCATGATCTTCGTTTTCTGAATGTTGAGCTTTAAGCCAACCTTTTCACTCTCCTCTTTCACTTTCATCAAGAGGCTTTTTAGTTCCTCTTCACTTTCTGCCATAAGGGTGGTGATTCTGGCATAGAAAGGAAGTAAATCCCAAAGAATACCATTATCAGTCACTGGGGAACACGGGGGTAAGAATTAGGGTCAGTGGAGTCTAACATTTGATAGTTTCTTTTTAAAATGTGCTTTTGCATATGCATATTTGTAAATGTTTTAACATTATATTTTATTAATATTATAATTTTCATATTTTATCCATAATTTAAGTAAACCATCTGCTATATCTTGATACAACAATATTCTAGCCTGGTTGACATATGAAGGTGGGCCAGCCTAATACTAGCTCAGAGGACCTATTTTTGTTCCAGTGTGCCCCACACTTTGGGGCATTCCTATAATCATTTCCTCTTTTCAGCATTTTCAAACAATTCAGTCATGAGTGTTATCAGAGTAGACAAGCATGAAATGAATTTTTTATCATGGTTTATGAATGCCAGGAGAGCTCAGAGATCAGTAACATTAGAAGGCATTGGTGCTTGATGTTTAACTTCTCCTTTTTAAGTAGGCAAATCCCTTCAAGCATTATTTTAAAATCCCAAGGACAGCAGTTGTCCTAATTTTAGAGTAACATATTACTTTAAATAGATGACTCTCTCATATAGCAGTCTTTGCTAATTGAAATCATGTATTTAAGTTTTGTGATTACATTTATCTATTATACCATTTATATTTATCTCAATAATATATTGTTTAATTCAGTACTGATTGTGAAAACTATTTCACTGTTCAAAGTATCTAATACTCTAATTTGAAGGGTAGTGTATCATGTTATTACTTTGAGAATACTCAAACAAGATTCTGTATTAAAAATCAAACATAGCAAGCAGATAAATATCTGTACACATTTTTCATTCTATTAAACTTGGAAGTAAGTACCATGTTTGAATAATACATAATTGACCTATATCTCTCAACTGCTAACATATACTCAAATTGTCAAACTGAATATCCTCAGAAGTTACACCCTCCTACTTATTTTACATCTATACTTTCACATTAACATTCACGACCATTATTTATTGACCCAAAGGATTTAAATGAAATTTACTGGTGTTAAAAACCTACAAAGAAAACAGATTTTGTTTTTATTCCTCATTCCAATTTTTCAAGGGCACTGGAAGACTTTGGGGGCCTTGAATGTGAGGAATTGTTTCTTTTAAGGTCATGATGTGGGTGGGCAGCTGGTCAGTGGCCATCATTATTTGAGGTGGTCTAACAATTCTATTTCTACCTCTGCTTGGTCTGAGGGATTGTATATATTTATACAGCATTACTAGACAGGACTAAACATAAATTCTCAATTGTTTCTGCCATCAGGCAACATAGGCCCCTTTCCATTGTACAGCAGTGAAGAGAACTGCTGCAAAGGCTAGCAAATTTTATAATTTGCAGAAGGCTAGCAAATTTTATACCAGTGCAATTAAACTGCTACCACCTGGAAGGAAAAACAGTGGGCAGAGAAAAGCCAAACAGCGTAAGGCACGCCTTCCACCCACGGACTCAGCAGATGAAGCCTCAACGCACTCTGATGTGGCTCCTCGGCCCTCCCGTGGCAACATACAGCTATCCCCTTTGCTTTGTTCCTATTTATATTGTTTCCAGAACAAGATTTTTGAAGCCAGGAAAGATCATGCAGTCTTAT
Source organism: Bos grunniens (assembly GCF_055505025.1). Taxonomy (NCBI): domain Eukaryota; kingdom Metazoa; phylum Chordata; class Mammalia; order Artiodactyla; family Bovidae; genus Bos; species Bos grunniens. The sequence goes on along the minus strand of NC_141191.1, from coordinate 24,742,275 downwards.
TTTTTGTGTAGTATAATTCTAGAGCAAAAATACGTGTGATAAAATTTGTTATATGAATTCTGATTATGTTAGTGGTCAGGTGAAAGTCTAAAGTTGTGGGGTCTAAATGTTCTGTAGTTGAAATCCTTTTTCCAATATCTGATTTTCAGAGGCATTTGTGAAAATGCACTCGACATAGTCTCTCCCAACTTCCTAAGATGAAAACCAGCACAATCCAAAATGAGGACAGAGGAATTTGAGGAAGGATGGGGGAGAGAGCTCAAATAACTACTTAGGAAACAATGTTCAATTGAAGGAAATCAATGCAGTGCTCCCTCAGGACATCCAGATTTTCTTCATGAAAGAGAAACTACTAGAAAAGATAAAATAACACGAAAGATGCAAAGGTGCTGAATCTATATAATGCCTCAGAAACCAGAGTTTGACAGAAAATCGGGAAGCTATTTCCTTAGTCTGTGTAACCTGTTTTTATTGAGGTATCCAAAGTAGTAATCTTCTTTTTGTTCCCCAATGACCATCTTTGCAGAAACGACCAGTGAACAACTAAGGAGGAAGCTGTTGTGTGTGCATGTTTTACTGTGAGAGGTTAGAGGTGGATGGGAGAGACACCTAATCGCCACAAAAGCACTATCGGTTAGAGAGGAGAGAAGAACTCCGATCAGGAATGGCTGTCTTCAAGTGATCTGTACAATCAGAATATCAACAAATCCGATACAAGGGTGTTACAGACTGAACCGTGTGTTCCTCCCAATTTACATGTTAAGGTTCTAACCTCCAGTGTGACTATATTTAAGGGAATGAAGATTAAATGAAGTCATAAGACTGGGGCCCAGATCTGATAGGCTTGCTGCCCCTATAAGAAGAGGAAGAGACACCAGAGATGGCTGGTCTGCACAGAGAAGAGGTAATACGAGGAGAGGAGCGTGGTCATCCACAAGACTGGAGGAAAGGCCTCGATAGACACTGACTCTGCTGGCGTCTTAATCCCAGACTTATAACTCTCAGAACTGTGAGGAAAAAAAAAATTATATTGTTCAAACCACCCCGTCCACAGTATTTGTTGGGACAGTCTCCAAAGACTATAGCAGATGGTAAAGGAAGATGCCTCCTTTTCAAAGAAAAATCAAGCTAGTCAAGAGCTTCTGAGTTTCCAGTAATTAGCCATACAGTGAATGTCATTTGTGGATTGAGGAGATTATTTAGATTTCAATAGGAGATAGAAAATGAGCAAAGCGAAACCCATCATAGTGCCCATTGCCAAGCATTGTTATTTGCTTCATTTTGCCTCATTTAAGTGGAACATCATCATAAGATATATAAAAAGCAATTTACAATAAAATAATTTTTAAATTATTTTGAATTTAAATGACTTGGAATGAGTAAGTGCAGCAGTATCTAAAGGAAAATGTCAGGAATGTATATGGAATTTTTAATAGAATGTTTAAAAATGTTAGAAAGAAGAACATCTATGGAGACAACTATGAAATTATGTGATAATGAAATAGAATGAGGAAGGATTACAACAAATTTAATAGGCAATGACAGAAATAAAGTCAACAATTGATATGCTTGCTATTGTAGAAAACTGAAGCAATGTTATAGATAAGAAATTATTCCAGAAGGTAGAGTTAAATGACAAATTCATACATAGAATTAAGGTAGAAAGAGTTGTCTCATATCTAGCATAACCAAAACCTGATTTATGCAACTATTAGAAACACATAACAAAGGTCATTGCTTTCATTGTTGTCATTTCAATTGTAGAATTCAATGAGAGACTTTCATTTCTAGAAAGATAAACTAAATGTACTTTTTTGTTTTCCCCCTGCTGAGGAAAATTAAAAACCTTGGACATTTATATGAAACAAGCATAAAAATCTTCTGCTAGGTGGAGAAAAGTAGGTAGACTGGTCAGGAACTGTGGATTTCCACTGCAGAAGCCAGCAACCCAGAAGTACCAACAGACCCAAACAATCAAACAACTCCATGAAAAACCTCTTCTCTCTACCCAAAATGTGAGGAAACAGTCAGCCACATTTGTTTTGCGCAATGACCACTCCAATTTAGCCACGCATGTGTGTTCAGTCATGTCCTACTCTTTGCAACCCTATGGACCGTGGCCTGCCAGGCTCCTCTGTCCATGGGATTCTCCAGGCAGGGATACTGAAGCAGGTTGTCATTTCCCCCTCCAGGAGATTTTCCCAACACAGGGATTGAACCCAAGTCTCCTGCGTCTTCTGCATTGCAGGCAGGTTCTTTATTGCCTGAGCCATTCGGCAAGCCCAGTTTAGCCATATATAGAAAAAAAAGGAGGGGAGGTGGTTTGGCCTTACTCCCAGCCCTGCTAAAAAGACTGAAAGTGGGGGTGGACTTTTACCCTTGGTCAGGTTGTAATGAGCAGCCAACCCCTGTGCTGGAGTGGTGTCAGAGAATGTAGAGATTTGAACTTCATCTTTGCCACAAGAGAACGAGCCTTCACTCCAACCCTCCCGTGTCAGTGGAGACCAGTTAGTGAGCCTGGACTTCATGCTTATCCTGTAGAGCAAAGCACAGCTTCTCTTCAAGCTGAGGTGGTATCAGAGGAGGCTGGTTGGATGGTTCTGCATAACAAAACCGCATCCCTCCACTGAGGCTGTAGAGGCTACTGGGGCCAATAAGGAGACACTCCTCTAGTTTAGTCAGACACCCTCACACACACAAAAGTGGCCTTACTACCACCACTGACAAAAAAAGAATTCAAATAACATTTGTACGTACTGAAAGTGAAAACTGTCAGTTTTCAGTCATGTCCAACTCTTTGTGACTCCAGCGAGTGGAGCCCACTGGGCTCCTCTGTCCATGGGATTCTCCAGGCAAGAATACTGGAGTGGGTAGCCATTCCCCTTTCCAGGGGATCTTCCAGACCCAGGGACTGAATCCAGGTCCAGGTATGTATTAGCATGTATATTGACTGTGAGAGCTAAACTTTCCTAGCATCCTTTGATAAATTTAAATTTACCTACGTGTCCCCCAACATTTCAGTTGGTGGCATTTCTTTTGATATTTCCCTATCTTTTCTTCTCTGCCATCTGGTTTTCTATTTCAAATGGTCTTTTAGAGATGGCAATAAAGTCAAAGAGGCAACCTACAGGGAATTTCTTTGGAAGCACAGAGTCTACTAAAAAGTTATCACAAATGCTCAGCAGTCTCTATACTGGAAGAAACTCAGAGGTTATTATCAATATGAGCACCAGCAAATATCTGTGTTTATCACAAAGACATCATGATTCTTGCTTCAAAGGCTATCTTTATTATCTCGACATTTATAATTATTGGAGTGTCCATCATTCTTTAGCAGCATAGAAATGTTATCCTAAATGTCTCATGCAATGTAAGAAAGTTGACATTTTATTTAATTTGATGCGTTAAAGGCTGTCAGTTTAATTCTATTTGTGACTATCAAAAATCTGAAAAACAAATGAAAATCACGAAGATGATTACTCTGTGTAAACTCAGTCAACAATGTTCTGAGGACACTTGTTCAGTGTCATCCAAAAACAGTGCTCCTGTCAAGGCTTTGTCATTGTTATTTGAGATTTACGTAAAATCTTTCATCTTGAGAAACAACTACTTGTTCTTGTAAGAACCTAAAAGTGGTTTTATTAATCCAGTTTTAATTCATGCTAGTGATCAGAAATAGAGAAACAACCATTTGTTCTTATAAGAACATAAAAGTGATTTAATTAGTCCAATTTTAATTCATGCAAGTGATCAGAAATATTTGAATTAAAAAAACCATTTCTACCTTATCTTCGATGAAGGAGGCAAGAATATAAAACAGAGAAAAGACAATCTCTTTAACAAGTGGTGCTGGAAAACTGGCCAACCACTTGTAAAAGAATGAAACTAGAACACTTTCTAACACCATACACAAAAATAAACTCAAAACGGATTAAAGATCTAAACGTAAGACCAGAAACTATAAAACTCCTAGAGGAACACATAGGCAAAACACTGTCCGACATAAATCACAGCAGACCTCTATGACCCACCTCCCAGAATATTGGAAATAAAAGCAAAAATAAACAAACGGGACCTAATTAAAATTAAAAGCTTCTGCACAACAAAGGAAACTATAAGCAAGGTGAAAAGACAGCCTTTAGAATGGGATAAAATAACAGCAAATGAAGCAACTGACAAAGAATTAATCTCAAAAATATACAAGCAACTCCTGCAGCTCAATTCCAGAAAAATAAATGACCCAATCAAAAAATGGGCCAAAGAACTAAACAGACATTTCTCCAAAGAAGACATACAGATGGCTAACAAACACATGAAAAGATGCTCAACATCACTCATTATCAGAGAAATGCAAATCAAAACCACTATGAGGTACCATTTCACGCCAGTCAGAATGGCGGGTATCAAAAAGTCTACAAGCAATAAATGCTGGAGAGGGTGTGGAGAAAAGGGAACCCTCTTACACTGTTGGTGGGAATGCAAACTAGTACAGCCACTATGGAGAACAGTGTGGAGATTCCTTAAAAAACTGGAAATAGAACTGCCATATGCCCCAGCAATCCCACTGCTGGGCATACACACTGAGGAAACCAGAACTGAAAGAGACACGTGTACCCCAATGTTCATCGCAGCACTGTTTATAATAGCCAGGACATGGAAGCAACCTAGATGTCCATCAGCAGACGAATGGATAAGAAAGCTGTGGTACATATACACAATGGAGTATTACTCAGCCATTAAAAAGAATACATTTGAATCAGTTCTAACGAGGTGGATGAAACTGGAGCCTATTATACAGAGTGAAGTAAGCCAGAAAGAAAAACACCAATACAACATACTAATGCATATATACGGAATTTAGAAAGATGGTAACAATAACCCTGTATACAAGACAGCAAAAGAGACACAGATGTATAGAACAGTCTTTTGGACTCTATTGGAGAGGGTGAGGGCAGAATGATATGGGAGAATGTCATTGAAACATGTATATTATCATATGTGAAACGGATCACCAGTCCAGGTTCGAAGCATAATATAGGGTGCTCGGGGCTGGTGCACTGGGATGACCCAAAGGGATGGGATGGGGAGGGAGGTGGGAGGGGGGTTCAGGATGGGGAAACACATGTACACCCCTGGTGGATTCATGTCAATGTAGGGCAAAAGCCACTACAATATTGTAATTAGCCTCCAATTAAAATAAATAAAAAAAAAACATTTCAACTGATAAAATTGATATAACATTTTTTCCTTGGAGTTAGCATGCCTTAAAAGAGCATATGACACCATTTATTTTTCAAGGTACCTCCAAAATTAAATGATATGAATATGACTTAAATACTTAATGTATTTCTGGTGACATGCACATACAAATGTTAATAGGCAAGTGACAGTTTTCCTTTTGGCATTTTAAAGTAGAGAGAAGATATTAAGTAAACACAGAACACCAAAAGTTTCAAGAAAAACAGTCACTGGTATGCATACTATACCACTAAGCATTCCAGCCTCAGAAAGCTCCACACAGCTTTTTGTCGCTACAGAGGAAATTCTTTAGGCACTGCTAAAATATTCTCAACATACCAGTACCTGTTCATCCTAGACAAAATCAGAACCAGACTTTATACTATGGCTTTCAAAGGTTTTCAATGCCAGACCATTACTATCAGTACTTGATTACTTGCTCTAAATCACATCTCAGAAGAGCTTCAGGCAAGATTGTGATGTTGGAAAAGGAGTTTTCAAAATTTCTCTATTGCCGTTTCTTTACTTCTGTGTGACAGAGTTGCCCTGTCAATGCACCCCAACTATTTCGTTCTGTGAACTCCTAAGGCTGAGTCCACGCTGTTCAATCCACTCTTACGAATCCAGTGCATTGGGTCTTACCTTATCCACACCAGTCCCACCTGGTCACCAACTAAATTAACCTCTCTGAAGTCCTAGTCCACTGATAAATAACTTTAATTGTTGAACTAGTTTTACCTGAGAGGGAAATGGCTACAAATTCTCAAAACATAAAAATAAACAACAAAACAAAAACAAAAACATAGCTGCATATTAGGAATTTTTAAGGCTTGGGAAATATTCTGGTTTGTTAGGGGAGATAACTTTGGAATCTATGTCAGCTTGGCTTCTCCAGGAAGCAGATGTTAAGGAGTTAGAAGCAGAAGAGTTTCGCTGGGGGGATGGTGGTTCAGATGGTAAAGAATCTGCCTATAATGCAGGAGACCCAGGTTCGATTGTGGGTTGGGAAGATCCCCTCGGGAAGGGAATGATAACCCAGTCTAGTATTCTTGCTTGGAGAACTCCATGGACAGAGGAGCCTGGAGGACAACAGTCCATGGAGTTGCAAAGAGTCTGACATGACTGAGCAATTAACACACTACACACATGCCAGAGAAAGAGGGGAGGGGGCACTGGAGGAGTCAAGTGTCTTAAGACACCGATGCAAGTCTGACACTTGTGAAATGACTGAGGCATTGAGTGGAAAATGCGGTGCAGCTCTGAGAAATGTCTTGGGAAGCCCAATGGAGAGAGTCACATAAAGACTGGGCAGAAACAGCCAGACCCCAAGCACGCACTGTGCTCAGTCATTGGCTCCTAGTCACTAGGGAAGATGCCCTTGGCCTGAGCACCAGGATAGATCCCCAAGACATAGTAGCTGGAAGATTCTTACCTGGAGGGAGATCTGAGGGAAGCCATGGCTGCAAATTCCTTGACTAAATAAGTAAATAAAAATACATATACATCTAAAAGCTGCAATGCTCAGTCCACGCATTTGTACACAGTCAATTTATGCTGAGCATACTCATCTACTATGCTATTTCTATATTTTTGCCCATGTTTGAACAAAAGTGAGGAAAAACTTCTATCCTTCTCCTTTCCTTTGCTTTTAACTTTATTCGGTTCTTCTTTACTTCTCTACTTTTATTCATTACTTACTTTATTTAGGCAGACTGCTACACGCATAAGGTAAGCACATAATTTGAATAGGTAATATATGCACTTTGTAAGCAAAATCAAAGGGTATCTCACTTTTATTTCTAGTCTAAGGACCAGCTTAAGGGATCCTTCATTGATTTCTACAAACCTACAAGCTTCCAGCACATGCTGTGATACCCCACTATACTGCAATGCGTATGTGTAATTATTTCATGTATGTTGAAACCCAGCTAAAATGAGAATCCTTTCTATATGATTTTTTATGTCTTAGTTCAAGGAAGTCTCTGTGAGAAAAACTTTTCATATAGAACAAATAAGGCAAAATATAGCATACATGGTAATGGTTGGCATGTTTTTCTAATAAAAATGCTGTCCTGTTCCTGGGATAGGGCAGCGTGATTTGTAGCACCTGTACCTATGATATTTCCAATATTCTGATGGTGATATTTGACTAATATTGTGTGCCTATGAATGCCTGGCAATATAAGCCCACCTATAACTTTAGAAATTCTAAAAAGAGAATGTAACTTTCTGCTTTTTTTTTTTTTGCATTTCTTTTTGCATTTCTCTGGAATGCAAAAGTAGGAAGCCAAGAGATACCTGGGATAACAGGCAAGTTTGGGCTTGGAGTACAAAATGAAGCAGGGAAAATTCTGACAGACTGTTGCCTAGAGAAAAAACTGATCATAGCAAACACCATCTTCCAACAACACAAGAGACAACCCTGTACATGGACATCACCAGATGGTCAATATCAAAATCAGACTGATTATACTTTTTGCAGCCAAAGTTGGAGAAGCTCTATACAGTCAGCAAAAATAAGACCGGGAGCTGACTGTGGCTCAGATCATGGAATCCTTGTTGCAAAATTCAGACTTAAATTGAAGAAAGTGGTGAAAACTACTAAGCTATTCAGGTATGACTTAAATCAATCCCTTATGATTATAAAGTGGAAGGGAGAAATAGATTCAAGGGATTAGATCTGATAGAGTGCTTAAAGAACTATGGACAGAGGTTCATAACACTGTACAGGAGGTGCTGATCAAAACCATGCCCAAGAAAAAGAAATGCAAAAGGGCAGAGTCATTGTCTGGGGAAAAGAAAAACGGAAGGCAAAGGAGAAAAGGAAAGATATACCCATCTGAATGCATAGTTCCAAAGAATAGCAAGGAAAAGTCAAGAAAGCCTTCCTAAGTGAACGATGCAAAGAGACAGAGGAAAACAATAGAATGGGAAAGACTAGAGATCTCCTCAAGAAAATTACAGATACCAAGGGAACATTTCATGCAAAGATGGGCACAATAAAGGACAGAAATGGTATGGACCTAACAGAAGCAGAAGATATTAAGAAGAGATGGCAAGAATACACAGAAGAACTATACAAAAAAGATCTCAATGACCTAGATAACCATGATGGTGTGATCACTAACCTAGAATCAGACATCCTGGAGTACGAAGTAAAGTCAGCTTTAGAAAGCATCACTACAAACAAAGTGAGTGGAGGTGATGGAATTCCAGCTGAGCTATTTCAAACCCTAAAAGATGATGCTGTTAAAAATGCTGCACTCAATATGCCAGCAAATTTGGAAAACTCGGAAGTAGCCATAGGACTAGAAAAGGTCAGTTTCATTCCAAAGAATGTTCAAACTATCACACAATTGCACTCGTTTCACATGCTAGTAAGGTCATGCTCAAAATCCTCCAAGCTAGGCTTCAGCAGTATGTAAACTGAGAACTTCCAAATGTACAAGCTGGATTTATAAAAGGAAGATGAACCAGAGATCAAATTGCCAACATCTGCTGGATCATAGAAAAAGCAAGAGAATTCCAGAAAAACATATACTTCTGCTTCATTGACTATGCTAAAGCCTTTGACTGTGTGGATCACAATAAACTGTGGAAAATTCTTCAAGAGATGGGAATACCAGACCATCTTACCTGTCTTCTGAGAAACCTATATGCAGGTCAAGAAGCAACAGAACCAAATATGGAACATGGAACCAAACATGGAAATTGGGAAAGAAGTGCCTCAAGCCTGTATATCATCACCCTGTTTATTTAACTTATATGCAGAGTACACCATGTGAAATGCCGGGTTGGATGAAGCACAAGCTGGAATCAAGATTGCTGGGAGATACATGAATAACCTTAGATATGCAGATGACACCACCCTTCTGGCAGAAAGAGAAGAGGAACTAAAGAGCCTCTTGATGAAGGTGAAAGAGAACAGTGAAAAAGCTGGCTTAAGACTCAACATTCAAAAAATGAAGATCATGACATTTGGTCCCATCACTTCATGGGATATAGATGGGGAAACAATGGAAACAGTGAAAGACTTTTTATTTTGGGTGGCTCCAAAATTACTGTGGATGGTGACTGCAGCCATGAAATTAAAAGACACTTGCTCCTTGGAAGAAATGCTATGACAAATCTAGACAGTATATTAAAAAGCAGAGACATTATTTTGCCAACAAAGGTCTGTTTAGTCAAAGCTATGGTTTTTCCAGTAGTCATGTAGGGATGTGAGAGTTGGACCATAAAGAAGGCTGAGTGTCAAAGAATTGATGCTTTTGAACTGTAGTATTGGAGAATACTCTTGAGAGTTCCTTGGACTGCAGGGAGATCAAACCAGTCAATCCTAAAGGAAATGAACTCTGAATATTCATTGGAAGGACTGATGCTGAAGCTGAAACGCCAATACTTTGGCCACCTCATATGAAAAGTCGACTCACTGGAAAAAGACCCTGATGCTGGGAAAAACTGAAGGCAGGAGGAGAAGGGGCAGCAGAGGATGAAATGGTTGAAGGCATCACAGATTCAATGGACATGAGTTTGAGCAAGCTCCAGGAAGCAGTGAAGGACAGGGAAGCTGGCGTGCTGCAGTCCATGGGGCGGCAAAGAGCTGGACATGAGTGAGCGACTGACCAACAACAATAAAAAGTGAAGGATCTTCACATGCTTTTCCAATTTAGGCAACAAAGTAAAGAGAAATCTCTGCTAAATGATTTCTATCCATCTGGAGCCTTATGTCTTCAAAATAATTCTGAACCAAGAAAGAGCTTGAGTTATTTCTGCTTAGTGCTCAGCAGGGATTAATAAGGCCAAGAAGAGCAGAGTGTGAAATGTAATACCTGTGCAATGTGATGGCCAATCTCCCGCCCAGCAGGGGCTCTGACTGACTAGGGCTAATGCCTCTGTCCCTGGCATTCCTTCTCTCCCATTTAACCTGCCTGTCACATGATTAGCTTTCCATGAAAGCTGAGAAGAATTGAAGACAAAGCATAAAACAAGAGTGAAAGCAGGGAGAATATAGAGGGTAGCAGTCAGACAGACAGGATCTAAAAAAGAGGATGGCAAAACAGGGAACATTTTGAATATATCATGACACAGAGTCATAGAAAAGTGATGAAATCAACATCAGTCTGGCCTCTGAGAGGTAAGGCATTACCTTTACATCAGGATCCTATTAAAATCTTGAGGAGCACTACTTTTCTTTGCTGTCCCTTTGTACTGAATATGGTTCTCTTTTTAATTATACATGATAATACATGTAAGAGACTTGGAGTAGTGCATACTATATGACAAGAATTCTATAGATTCAATACACTATCAAGCACAAAAAATGCAGAAGGAATGACAGGGAATCTGGTTCAACAACTCTAGGTAAATAAGATTCACTTTATAAAATAGAGCAGTGCTTTTTCACACCAGAGTGCATACACACATAAATAATAATGTTTGTATGGCACCAGGGACGGCAGACCCTGGTAGGCTGCCGTCTATGGGGTCGCACAGACTCGGACACGACTGACGTGACTTGGCAGCATGTATGGTAGACTGGAGGAGACTCTAGAGACCCAGATGAGGTTGCTGGCAATGCAAACAACTGACATAGTGGTTCCAGCCACCCCACACCTCCTCTGTATGCACTGAGCCCGAAGGGTATATCTAGTGGTTCCAGCCACCCCACACCTCCTCTGTATGCACTGAGCCCGAAGGGTATATCATGAAACAGCCATGACATATCAGTGGGGAGCTCTGCATTAATGGTACATTGAGAAGCTAAGTCACTCAGCTTTTTACCTTTTGGGAAGGCATTCAACTAAAAGTGATGAAAACCATCAGACAATGGGAATTCAGCAGGGGCGATGCACTCTTCTCTGGCAGCTCACTAGTGTCCTCAGCCACCATCTTTCTCAGGACTTTAAACCCTTCTCACCACCCAGAGCCCCACTGCCCTGTTTCAAGTCACCATAGACTCCAGCCTGGATTATTTCTGTATTTGCTACGGTTGCTCCTTGTGTTTGCCCTACAGCCTGTGATTACCACAGTGCCCATAAAGATCATGTTAAAATGAAGTCAGATCATGTGCCCAACTCTTCCCATCTCACTAGGAGAAAAATCCAAACGTTGGCCCTGGTGTACAGAGGTGCAGGCTCCACCTCTCTGAACTTATCTTCACTACTCAGTCCCCACCACAGGGCACTTACTCTGTCTTCTTTGGTTTGATTGCTTTTCCCTCAGAAAACCACATCTTAAACAGGGTGCCCCTGTCTTACTAGGGTCTTCACACATTTTCTTATTTATTATCTGTGATGATCAATTTTATGTGTCAACCTGACTAGGCTACAGTGTCTAGTTGTTGGCTCAAACAACAGTTATGACATTGCTATAAAGGTATTTTTAAGATGCTATTAACACTTAAGCAAGTAGACTTTGAGAAGAGCAAATTACCTTTGAAACTTGGGTGGGCCTAACCCAATCGGATGAAGTCCATTAACAGAAAAGCCTGGAGTCCCCGAAGCAGAAGGGTATGTATATACAGCCTATTAGTCCTGCTTCTCTGGAGAACCATAATCCACATTTATTTTAGACCCTACTGGCACACCCTATTCTTTTTCTTGTTTAATTTGTGTCTATATCTACTAACTGTCTGCTCCCACTAGAAGGCAAGCTACATCTGAGCAAGATTATTTTCCTTTCAGCTTTAGAGTAGTGCCTGGCACATGGTAGATTCTCAACAAACACAAGTTGAATAAAAAGAAAAATAAATCCTGATGTTGCCTTGCTCCAACCCCTTCAATAATTCCCCAGGTCAGGTGATTGAGAAGGTTGAGACTGTGAGTGAGAATGTAAAAAGGAAGCACAAAGGCAGTTCAAGGAATGTATGGGCGTGGCCAGTAACATTTAGGGATAGGTGGGGAGTGAGCAGCCAGGACACTCAAAGATAAAAAAGAGACTTTTCATATGTAATTTAAAAATCACGTATTTCAGAGACAAAAGGAAGTGAGGATGTAAAAACAGAATGCTCAGTTGTACTACTCACTTTTCAGCAAATCCAGTAGAAAAATGAGCAAAAGTTGAGAACAGCTTTGGAATTGGAAGAGTACATTTTCTGAGAGGAGTTTTGGTGGCTCAGATGATAAAGAAACTGCCTGCAATGCAAGGGACCAGGGTTTGATCCCTGGGTCAGGAAGATCCACTGGAGAAAGAAATGGCCACCAATATTCTTCCTGGAGAATTCCACGGACAGAGGAGCCTAGTGGGCTACAGTCCATGGGGTTCAAAGACTCACACACAACCGAGAGACTTTCATTTCACTTTTCATTAAAAATGAAAAAGGATGCCTCTAGAAATAGGCTTAAAAAGCATGCCTCTGGAAGTACACAAACTGATGTGGTGAAGTCTTTCTAAATGTAAATTAGGAGACCTGATCTGCTACTAATTAATTGTGTGAACATATGTAATGCATGTGGTGTTTTGGTATTTCCCTCAGCTCTAATAGAAAGATTATGACGTATGCCTTCCTTCCTTCAGTCAGTTCAGTCGCTCAGTTGTGTCCGACTCTTTGCAACCCCATGGACTGTAGCAAGCCAGGCTTCACTGTCCATCACTAACTCCTGGAACTTGCTCAAACTCATGTCCATCGAGTTGGTGATGCCATCCAACCACCTCATCCTCTTACTTCCTTATGGTAATTTTACCCCCCACTCCCAAGACTGAATCAGGTAACAGATGTGAAAAATATCATGAAAAACTACATAGATAAACATGCAAGTTATTATAAGAATGTTTATTAAAATAATGTTGTCGTGGTTTTTTTTTTTTTGTATATTTTGGCCACTCCATGCAGCACATGGGATTTTAGTTCCTCAACCAGGGATTGAACTTGTGCTCTCTGCAGTAGAAGCGTAACATCTGAACCTCTGTGCTGCCAGGGCAGTCCTATAGTAATAGTTTTGACAGGGTATGCTTTAAAACACTTCTAACTATAAAACCAAAAAATTCAAAATAAGACATTTCAAAGTAAAAAAAGTCAAAATAGTGATAAGCATGAGTTACTGTAGTGTGATGCAGCATTTGATTTTTTGGGGGGTTAGGGGAGAGAGATACTTACTCCCTATATTTTTGCCAAGCAGGCATGTGGAGAGACTGATATCCTCTGGTGCACTAGAGAAAACTGGAAAGAAAAGCACAAGTCTAGTCTCTTACTCTTTCTGATTCTTATAAAATACATTATTTAAGGTTATCGCACAGTTGTCTCCCCTACAGATGTGTTTCAGGTACACAGTGTTATCTTAAATGTGTTATTCTGTTGCCACAGTTCTCCAGGCAGACTTGCAGACGTGCCTAGAATTGGACTGTCCAACATGCTATGACTATTCTCCCCCCAAAGTCAAATGGCACTCTGCTTATTAAAAATGAACTAATATCATTATTTTTTGATGAATGGAATACAGTTTATAACTTGAGTATAAACTCTGTAATTCTTTTGTCTCCAAAAACTTTTAATTAAGGAATTCAAAAGAATTGACAAAAAAATCACAGCTAACTGTATGGAAGAAAAATATTCAAATGAAATTTTAATGATATAAGGTCAGGGGAGAGTAGAAATTTTGTTGACAGTTTTGGAGAAAAATAAAGATTAGTTTAATGACAACATCAAGGGACTGCAAGGAGATCAAACCAGTCAATCCTGAAGGAAATGAACCCTGAAAATTCACTGGAAGGACTGATGCTGAAACTGAAACTCCAGCTTTGGCCACCTGATGTGAAGAACTGACTCCCTGGAAAAGACCCTGATGCTGGGCAAGACTGAAGGCAGGAGGAGAAGGGGATGACAGAGGATGAGATGGTTGGATGGCATCACCGACTCAATGGACATGTGTTTGAGCATGCTCTGGGAGTTGGTGATAGACAGGGAAGCCTGGAATGCTGCAGTCCATGGGATCACAAAGAGTTGGACATGACTGAACAACTGAACTGAACTGAATGACAACATAAAATTCAGACTCTATTCCTGTTTGGTGTTTAAAACACTAAAGTGATCATTACACAATCTTTCATTAAAGCTTTTTTTTTTTTTTTTTAGTAAAATCTACTCTTTTCTATTTAACATCAGCAACATCTATTTAATATCTTAACTATGGTTTACAAATCTATCAAATCTTAACTACAGTCTGCAAATCTATCAATAAATATTGAATTTTTTTGGGTATTTAGAACTCTTGAGTACATTTTGTCAACATAGTACTATTTGGCTGAAGAAGTAATCATTTTCTACAAATAAGCTTGGTGTTTCATGACCACATTTGTGTTCCAAATAGACACACGATATAATGACATGTCTGCAGGTGATACTAAAACAGGGTAGGGCCCTATGGTCCTTGGCCCCCTCAACCCCGCCATGTCCCCAGCCTGTCTTTCGTGTGTGGAAAAACTCTAGCCAAAGAATAAGTTTAATCAGAGAAGTGAAAACATGGAGAAGCAAAAGCAAGCTTAGGCAAACAGGACAAAATAATGATAGTTTAGTCATTAAGCAAAGTCAAGGACTTTTAGTTCCTCCTCAGGGACTACGGATAATATTCTATGTCCTTTGAGCTCTTTTATAGATACTGAAACCCCACTAGGTGGAAAAGTTAATTACGTGATGCCCAGACTGGAGCCATGACACAAGCTGCCACAATTCTCAGAACTGGCCTCAGGAAATGGGAACCAAGTGACCCTGGAGCTGAAGATGACATGTACTCAAAGCAACCAAGAGAATGCTGACCAGGCCACTGATGACCGATTTGAAGATGATCGTCAGAGCTGACTGTACTGTTTCTACATGCAGCCCCCTCCTCCCGTCTATAAAAACTCTGGCCCATAGCCTGCCAGTAGGGGAGAGTTGGCCTTTGGACAGGCATCGACCCTTACCCCAGTGCCCCCCTACCCCAGTTGCAGGCATTTGAAATAAAGCAAACTTTCCACCAACTTGCCTTTTTGTTGGCTTTTATGCAGGGAGCAGCTGGACCCCCACTTTCAGTTACAAAACTCTAAGTGTAATGGAATGGGGAACCTAGGAATGAGGTTTTTACACCACCTCCATTGGGACTTAGATCTATTTAGACTGTTCACACTGATATTTGTGCCTTTGTTGAGTCCAGGTCACTACAAGTTCTGAAAATTTGGATCAGACAAAAAAAAAAAAAGTCCAATCTTAAAGTATTTGTGTTTGGGCACGAAGCTCATTGTCAAGAATGATAAGACTGGGGTTCAGAAAAATGCTTACTACATCTATGACTGCTGCTGCTGCTAAGTCGCTTCAGTCGTGTCCGACTCTGTGCGACCCCATAGACGGCAGCCCACCAGGCTCCCCCGTCCCTGGGATTCTCCAGGCGAGAACACTGGAGTGGGTTGTCATTTCCTTCTCCAATGCATGAAAGTGAAAAGGGAAAGTGAGGTTGCTCAGTTGTGTCCGACTCCTAGCGACCCCATGGACTGCAGCCCACCAGGCCCCTCCGTCCATGGGGTTTTCCAGGCAAGAGTACTGGAGTGGGGTGCCATCGCCTTCTCTGACATCTGTGACTAGACATTGGCATATGTACTGAAAGGGCTAACAATAAATGAGTCTTTTACACTCAGTGTAGAAGAAGAGAGGAAGAAAGCATTGACAGTAATGGACGGACACTATATGTTAGTAACTCCTCTGAGAGGGTGAGTCGGAACAAGAATTTGTGTACCTACATCTTCCAGTCTTCATTGAAGTGGAGGATCTGGGTACTGCTTAGAAAGGTCTTCCCGTGGTACTGCATCCTAAATATCTGATGAGAAGCTACTGTACAACAACTGCATCGTGGAAAACTGTCACAAGGTTAAATTGTTACACCCATGGTGTAAAGCAGTCTGGGTGATTAAAGTTGGATACTGAAAGAAAGGGCACTGGGGAACGAAGTAGGTGAGAAAGACTGGATTCAGGGGACTGTAACACATTTGGATACAGAAAGGTGGTCTCCTATCTGCATCTATCTCTCTGTTTATCTATCTTACACACATTTCTCCAGCTCTCAGAAATAACTGTGTTGTTACATTTGTAGTGAAAGGTCATATCCAGGAATAAACTTTTAGGAAAGCCTCATAGAGCTCATGAATTCCCAAGGGACCAGGTATGGACGATGAAGCGAGGAGGACACAGCTTGTCCTAGTTGGATATGTGACTATTTTCTCACTTAAGGCTCAAAGGACAGAGGAAAGATGATTTTAAAAAATATTTTCTGACAGTATATACAAATATTTTTGCTTAAGAGAAAAAGTCAATTTTAGAAGAGAGTCCTCTCACTGTATTGGAGTGTTCACAGAGAGCTCTGACAGCCTGTTAGAAAGTCCCTTGTGTTACCCACATTGTGGCTCTAAGTATTCAGGAGGAGTTACAAATGAATTGCATTTTCAGACCCAGTAGCAAGCTTAATTTCAGCACTAATGTCAGAGTTCTCAAATATTTGTCTCATCAGGGCCTGAAAGGCTTCAGTGGTGCACTTAAAATCATGCTAAATTTCTTCCTTTCTGTCAAGCTTTTGTGGAAAACTTCTTCAAGTTCCTTGGGTCAGACGTGATGAGAATGGCTGATGTGTGAGAAACAAACCAAGACTAGTCTCAGCATTGAGCCAAAAAGGCACTGAAGATATTTTTTAAACTTCCTTAAGCTGGCCTTAAAGAGTGACAGCTGAAGCAAACACAGAAAAGGGACTATAGCCATACTGTAGAATAGATAAACTGCTTTTGGAAAAATAAAACCATTTCAGCTTTTATATTTTCAAGGGCAAGACGAAAGAAAAAATAGCAAGAAAGCATAACAAGTCATACCTAAAATTATAGTATCTGGGCTAAACTCACTGTAGGAGACATTTACTTAAGGTGTTTTATAGAACCTCAGCCTGCAGACTAAGCTGAGTTTTAAAATAAGAGTAAGTCATACTAGAGTAAAATTATAGCTATCTGGTTTTCTCAAAGAATAAGGAATTTGTATGCAAATCTCAGGCACTGGAGTTTTAAAATCAGGACCATATAATTATGGCAGAAAGTGCTGTTACCAAAATAAAGTCAAAAACAAAACACACTCTTTACTTTTCTCTCCCTTTTCTCTCTCCAGAGGTTGTGATGGAATAGGAAATTTTACTACATTTCAGTAGAAGTATATTTCTTTATTTCTGATTCCCAGGTGGTGCAGTGGTAAAGAATCTGCCTGCCAATGCAGGAGATGCAAGAGATACAGGTTCAATCCCTGGGTTGGGACGATCCCCTGGAGAAGGAAATGGCAACCTGCTCCAGTCTTCTTGCCTGGAAAATTCCATGGACAGTGATGCCTGGTTGGGCTACTGTCCATGGGGTCGCAAAGAAATCAGCCACAACAGAGCACATACACACACACACAGATACATTTCTTCAGCAAAGAAGATAGATGAAGGATCTAATACCAGCAAATGAGCAGACCAATGTACAATTTCTGGTCATATTTATCATCATTTACTATTAAATAAATAGTAAACTTGAAATGTGTGACAGAATGAACAACAACACTAGGGCTTTATAATACACTGAAGCACACATCGACGGGAATAAATAAAGTTGAAATGTTTGTATTCAAACATATGCTTAGTAGAAGAATTACGATCAATACCAAAGGGCTTTTGGAAAATTCAAAGTATCACAATAAAAATAGAAGTTCTTGTATTGTCACAACAAAGTCAAATCTTTATTATTTGTACTCTCTCTCCCTGTCAATAGACTATAAATCTACGTACATATTCTTTAGCTGCATGAGAGAAGGTACATTTGTTGCCTTAAATCTCCGTTATTCATTATTGACTCAACTGTCCCCACTTCACTCATAAAAAGATTATCTCAGTTTCTCCATGAATTCGCCAACTAATTTCTAGAAATTCTTAACTCTTTCTTTAACTCAAAATAGAACACTAAATAAATTGGGATTTGTTGAAAAATACATAGCATAAAGTTAGAAAACTTCTAATCATATTTTCCACTTTCTATTATAGACATTCAATTATTAGAAACACAAGAAAGTGTTTCTTAATTACAATTATGTTCACAATATCTACACTGAATTAATTATTCAGGGCAAAATCTCACAAACTAGTAAATGGTGATAATTTTTCAATGAAAATCTTCCTTTTTTAAAGGATCTCTTTGGCTCACCTTGCATTGTAGGCACAAGAAATGTTTATCCTAAATGAGTATATCCCATGCAGTAGCCTTCATGACAGGAAAAATGGATCTCTCAGTGTATCTTCCTTTCCTGAACAAAATGCCCTTCATCTGGAAGTAATTATTTTTTGCAAAAATACTTTATCTGGCTGGTCTTTTATAACACAGCCTTAACTAATTTGAGGGTAAATGATTAAATCTGGTATATATTTTCATGTGTCTTTTGCAATCTCTTTGTCTTTTCCCAAGAAGTGTATTCTTTCTGCCATAATGTGGGTCATCTAGTCCTTTTCCCTTTTGCATAATGCCTGGCAGAATACTGGGCATTTAGAAAAGTATATACTTCTTTTTGGCTACTTCAACGTCATAATCTCTGAGTTTCTCTCTAGAAAAGCACTGCAGTGCTATTTCAATGATGATTAAATCAAATTTCAAATCATTGCTAAAACAGACTATTTATGGACTAATTATGGACCAACTTAGATAGCATATTCAAAAGCAGAGACATTACTTTGCCAACAAAGGTTCGTCTAGTCAAGGCTATGGTTTTTCTAGTGGCCATGTATGGATGTGAGAGTTGGACTGTGAAGAAAGCTGAGCACCGAAGAATTGATGCTTTTGAACCGTGGTGTTGGAGAAGACTCTTGAGAGTCCCTTGGACTGCAAGGAGATCCAACCAGTGCATTCTGAAGGAGATGAGCCCTGGGTGTTCTTTGGAAGGAATGATGCTAAAGCTGAAACTCCAGGACTTTGGCCACCTCATGCAAATAGTTGACTCATTGGAAAAGACTCTGATGCTGGGAGGCATTGGGGGCAGGAGGAAAAGGGGATGACAGAGGATGAGATGGCTGGATGGCATCACCGACTCGATGGACATGAGTTTGAGTGAACTCCAGGAGTTAGTGATGGACAGGTAGGCCTGGCGTGCTGCGATTCATGGGGTCGCAAAGAGTCAGACATAGCTGAGCGACTGAACTGAACTGATAATATTCTATAATAGTACATATTTGAAATACTTATAATGGAATGGAATGATTATAATGATTATATTACAATGACTATCATATTTTATGTATTTTTCTAAATAATTTTCTTATTTCTCATCTTTATTTGATATTAGCAAACTATACTGGAGAAGGCAATGGCACCCACTCCAGTACTCTTGCCTGGAAAATCCCATGGACGGAGGAGCCTGGAGGGCTGCAGTCCATGGGGTCGCTAAGAGTCAGACATGACTGAGCGACTTCCCTTTCACTTTTCACTTTCATACATTGGAGAAGGAAATGGCAACCCACTCCAGTGTTCTTGCCTGGAGAATCCCAGGGACGGGGGAGCCTGATGGGCTGCCGTCTATGGGGTCGCACAGAGTCAGACACTACTGAAGCGACTTAGCAGCAGCAGCAGCAGCAAACTATATATTACATATATCTTATTTTGAACAGTGAAATACCTCTTGGCATTCACTTAAATCATAAATGACATCTAGGTGCCAATGTTCTCCAGTTCCACAAAAGGCTTAAGAATTATAATAATTCATAATATTTATTAAACATTTACAGTTTATAAAATACTTTTATTGCTAAATGATTCAAAATCTGCTTTGTTTATAGACTTTGTTTAAAGAATTGCTAACAATCTAAGATTATTTTTGAGTCAATGCAAGAGACATTTCACAATGAAACTTTGCTAGTCCAAATCTGTAGTGAGCAAAACGAAACACAACAAAAAGAAAAACCAGGCTTTCTAGGATAGCAAATGGCCTGATACTTCTAAAAGAAAGTTTACAGAGTAAAGTTCTAGAGAGAGTGCTAGAAGAGCTGTAGAGAGGGGTCCTCACTGATCTCAGGAGAGTCAGAATCTAGCTGTGCTTATCCGCTCAGTTGTGTCTGACTCTTTGTGACCCCATGGACTGTAGCCCACCAGGCTCCTCTGTCCATGGGGATTCTCCAGGCAAGAATACTGGAGTGGGTTGCTATTCCCTTCTTCAGCAGATCCTCCTGACCCAGGGGTTGAACCCTTGTCTCCTGTGTCTTCTGTATTACGGGTGGATTCTTTACTTGCTGAGCCTTCAGGGAGCCCCTGCTGCTGCTGCTGCTGCTGCTACTGCTAAGTCACTTCAGTCATGTCTGACTCTGTGTGGCCCCATAGATGGCAGCCCACCAGGCACTCCCGTCCCTGGGATTGTCCAGGCAAGGACACTGGAATGGGTTGCCATTTCCTTCTCCAATGTAGGAAAGTGAAAAGTGAAAGTGAAGTAGCTCAGTCCTATCCGACTTTTAATGACCCCATGGACTGCAGCCTACTAGCCTCCTCTGTCCACGGGATTTTCCAGGCAAGAGTACTGGAGTGGGGTGCCATTTGGTCTTAAAGCAGCAACCAACTGAAAGCCTCTTTCAAGTCAAGGACTTCCTGCTTAGACATATTTTAGTTACATCGTGATCATTTCAAACATTCCAAATCATCCAAAATCTCCTTTAAAAACAATTGCTGATTTTTTTAAGTCTATGTTAAAAATTAAAAAGAACTGAAAATTTTAAAATCACGATGGAAGTTGAAGTTTTTATTATAGTGTTCAGAGCTTGACTAAGCGTAAAGTTAAATGATGTAATTACAGCAATTAAGTGTGGAACAGGTAGGACATGTCCAGCATACTATATGTCATATCAGACTAATTAATAATCACCCATGAACTGGAAATATCATATATGTTGAATTCTAGCATATCTGAAGTGAATTTCCATATTAGCAGAATTTATGGCAATCAAAGAAAGCTAGTTACATATTTTAAATGATTACATAGACAAATAATATTCATTATAGTATTATTATTTTCCTACCACTGATAATGGTCCCTCTTAGGAAAAGACAAGAAAACTTTTTAGTCTTGTTCTCCCAGAAGGCTTGAAGTGTTGGCACACGCATGGATGTTAATTGGGCAATTTGAGTATATATTTGGCCAGTGCTCGTTTTTAACTCAGATCTTCGTCAATGCAAGAGAATAAGGGACAGCCTGTGCTGGGTGATGATTCTTTGGAGAAATTCCAGGTATACATACAATAAGTGGTTTCATCAGTTTTAAGTCCTACCAGGCATTACAGAAATGGATAAAACGGCCTTTCAAAATAGGTCCTCCAACCAGATTGGCAACGGGTAAAATACGTGGTAAAGAAGTATAAAACAAAATATTCAATTTGATATAAACATGTATGGCAGTAAATGTTTTCAAAAGTCAGCAGAGGAAACAACTGACTGCATTACATTTCATAAAAGACACTGCCAAAGAATTTCTACTTTCTGAAATACTTTGATGATTTCGAAGTTATTGTTGTTGAAGTTCCATTGCTAAGTTGTGTCTGACACATAGCAACCCCATGGACTGCAGCATGACAGGCTTCCCTGTCCTTCAGTGTATCTTGGAGTTTGCACAAATTCATGTCCACTGAGTTTACGATGCTATCTAACCATCTCATCTTCTGTCGCCCCTTCTCCTCCTGCCTTTGATCTTTCCCAGCATCAAGGTCTTTTCCAATGAGTCAGCTGTTTGCTGACTCAGGTGGCCAAAGTATCAGAGCTTCAGCATCAGCCCTTCCATTGAATAGTCAAGGTTGATTTTCTTTAGGACTGACTGGTTTGATCTTACAGTCTAGGGGACTCTCAAGAGTTTTTTTTTTCTTTTGGGGATCAATTACCTTGGCCAAGACACTGTGCCTCCATGAGTCTTGCTTTGAGATACAAATACCCCTTAGAAGAAGCTACAGAGTGTGTGAAGAGTTTGTGAGAAACGGTGACCAGTATACAAGGAAAGAAAAGCTAGTTGAAGTGTCATGGAGGAAGCGGGGCAAGGGACTACTGAGCTTTTAGGTGGTGCGTAGATGTCACTGGGACCTGAGGGAGGACCTGTCCTAAAAGTAGGAAGGAAAACTTAAAAAGCTCTCAAATTAATCTCCTCTTTTGCTACTTTGGCTAACCACAACCTACAGAACAAATCCAGCCCACCACTTGTTTCTGTAATTAAAGTTTTATTGAAACATAGCCACACTAATTACTCCAGTGTTCTTGCCTGGAGAATCCCAGGGACGGGGGAGCCTGGTGCGCTGCTGTCTATGGGGTTGCACAGAGTCAGACACGACTGAAGCGTGTCCGACTACTAATTCATTTACTCATTGTCTATGGCTGCTTTTGTGCTACTGGTGGCAGAAGTGGGTAGCTGTGACCTTATGGATGACAAAGACCTTACAGCTAACACAGACTAAACTGGTATTTGTCCCTTTAAAGAAAAATTTGCCAAAGCTTGCAGGAGAATAAACCCATAGTCTGGTTATTCTACTTAAAAAGTAAAAGGAGGCATGCATATATTTTCATCTCTCACATAGAACTGTCTTACTCTATATTGCCTGTATAAGTGGCTCCCTTCCTCAGCTTCTCTAGCTAGTTTCTTCTAGCTTGTTCATGTGGACCCAGGGATTTGCTGAATATTTAAATGATTATCATTTTGAAATGCTATGATGTATTTATACAATGTTTCCTCCTTTAACAGAAATGATTACATAATGAGAAAAATCTACAAGCTGTGCTATTTCTATTATTAACTGAATGGAAATCATACTTAAACTTTTTAATTAAGCATTATAGCTGACTTACAGTATTACATTAGTTTCAGGTATAAAACACAGTGATTGAATATTATAGGTTATACTCCATATAAAGTTATTATAAAATAAGGACTATATTTCCTGCACTGTACATTACATCCTTGTAACATATTTTTCTTAGTTGCTCAGTTGTGTCCGACTATGACCCTTTGGAATGTAGCCTACCAGGCTCCTCTGTCCACGGGGTTTTTCAGGCCGAGAATACTGGAGTGGATTGCCATTTCCTCCTCTAGGGAATCTTCATTACCCAGGGATTAAACCGACATCTCCTGTGTCTCCTGCACTGGAGGCAGATCCTTTACCTGCTGAGCCTTTATTTTATACCTAATGGTTTGTACCTTCTAATTCTCTTCACCTTTCTTTCCCTTCTCCCCTCCACACTTCCCTCTGGTAACTGCCAGTTTATTCTCTGTATCTATGAATCAGTTTTTATTTTAATGGATCATTCATCATATTTTTTTAGATTCCACATATACTTGAAAACATCCAGTATTTATCTTTCTCTAACTTGTTTCACTAGGCATAAATCATAACCAAATCTTAATCTTGAACTGAAAACTTAAAAATAAATTTCAAACTGATATCTGCTATTGCTAAATAAATTTTAGAGAAATTTTAAATAATTATTCTTTCAAAGTACCATATGTGCCCAAATATAGACCAGTGAGACATCTATTTATTTACTCTGTAATCATTCATGTGAGGTAGGTAAGTACTGGGCTAGCAAATGGGAATGCAGAGATGCAGACATGACCCTTTTCCATAAGTCAGTCGCAGCTGAGTGTGGGGACAGACTGCTCTCTATCATCGGCTAAACTCCACAGCTACTCTTACCCTGAGCAGAGCCACCTGGACCTTCTGTGGGGCACGTAGCTGGACCCAGGACCCTCTGCTGCAGTGCTGCACTGCTTGTACCTGAACAAAACTCTCTTCCAGCAACAAAAAACAAGGAAACTATATGGGACTAAAAATAACTGCTTGCACCTGCAGTTTGGACAAATTCTGGACATGAGATACAAAAAGACACAAAGACTTAGCAGCCTCTTCTAAAGAGTCAGGAGCAAAAACAGTGTGTTTGGAGTAAAAGCAGAGCCCTGAGCATGCCCCCTGCACCCACCACCACCAGAGGGGTGGGCAAAACACCCAAGCCATCCATACCCTCATCGGATATAAGAAACAAGTCTGCATCTCCTCAGTGAGCTAGCAAGCAAGAGAACCTGTTGTATGTTCTTGCGTCCATTGCTGCAGCAGGGGCCCCAACAAAGCTGTGTCAGAATTTCTCATCTGGTCTCTAGTCCATTTCTATTGATTGAGGAAGGCCAAGAACCCTGGTCCATATGACCGTGATACTCACAGAGTGGGACTGAAGTCCCCTGGCTGTTTAGTCAGAAAGCTGTGGGTTTGAATCTAGACTTTTCCACTTTCAGATGTACAACTTTGGGAAAATTTCTTAATTTCTCTTGTATCCTCCTGTCTGAAATGTAATCAATATAAGACTGTGAATATTGTACAATGCTGAACTCAAACAGTTTAGCACATTAATGAATTAGATTAAGAAAACAAGTTGGCCTTTCATATACTTATTATTTCTCTTATCTCGTATTTAATCAGCGAATGTCATCATTTTCCAGGTGTTAGTGTTGTAAGAACCAGATATAACAGTGTATGTTATTCAAACCTGAGTTTTTGTTGTAGAGATTTTTTTCCCTTAATATTGAGCTAATTGAAGTATTGGTTCACAGTTCATACCTGGAAAAGACTACACTCAACTCACTCCAACCCAAACCATCATATCCTGTGATTTGACTGCAGTCCAGTTATTAATACAGAAAAGGAGAAACTGACAAAAAAAAAAAAAAAAAACCACCACCATGTCTTAATAAACCAATACATCACTGTCAAAGTGCATATGGAGAACCACATCAATAAAGCCACCAGAATCAGAACAAATTGAAATCTATTAAAAATGTGTTCCCTAAAATTTGTCATCATTTATTATCTTTATATGTAGAACAAGTAGCACAGTGCATTATAAAGAACAAGAGTTTTAGTGTCAGAATCTAGATTTAAATCCCATCTAGACATTACTTTGCCAACAAAAGTTCGTCTAGTCAAGGCTATGGTTTTTCCTTGGTCATGTATGGATGTGAGAGTTGGACTGTGAAGAAGGCTGACAGCCAAAGAATTGATGCTTTTGAACTGGTATTGGAGAAGACTCTTGAGAGTCCCTTGGACTGCAAGGAGATCCAACCAGTCCATTCTGAAGGAGATCAGCCCTGGGATTTCTTTGGAAAGAATGATGCTAAAGATGAAACTCCAGTACTTTGGCCACCTCATGCGAAGAGTTGACTCATTGGAAAAGACTCTGATGCTGGGAGGGATTAGGGGCAGGAGGAGAAGGGGACGACAGAGGATGAGATGGCTGGATGGCATCACTGACTCGATGGACGTGAGTCTGAGTGAACTCCGGGAGTTGGTGATGGACAGGGAGGCCTGGTGTGCTGGGATTCATGGGGTCGCAAAGAGTTGGACACGACTGAGCGACTGATGTGATCTGATCTGATCACTTACAGATGTCATCCTCAAAAAGTGAGTATTTGTGATTTCATACTTGCCCAGAATTGCTTCTTCCATGATCCTCATGTGATAATCAATCATGTACCCCACCCTCCCACTACAGTATGTGAGGGGGGAAAAAGAAACAATCTGCCTTCCTCACTGATTGGTTGAGAGAGGTGCATGTGACCAAAGCAAGACAGATTAGTCTTTCCTGGGATTGTTATATAGGTTTTGAGGAAAGAAAAGTTGTCTTCTTAACCTCGGAAGATTAGACATTGCTAGCAATTTTCTTTCTCTGAAGAGTAAATCCAGACAATAACAAATGGAGAGAGAGAGACTTAAGAGCTGCTCTGAACCTGTGATTGAAACCCTGGATGATATCAGAGCCCGAAAAAGCAGAACTAAGGAAGAGTGCTTTAGTAAAGCCACTCATAAAAGATTAACTCTAAAGACATGGGATTTGACAACACTAACAGTTAGGTCACAAGGTAGATTCAAGATGGCCCCAGATTTTCCCAGTTGCCCCAAAGAATTATAAGAGTGTCCCATGTACTCTCAAACATGACCTGCTTTGGAATAATTTCTTTCCATAGTTTGGTGTCTGTATGTTCCCCACGTTAAATATATTAGTAACATCTTTTTCTATACCTGTTGGGATTAGGGTTGAAGCAAAGGACAGCCAGGGACATTGTCAGGAAACTCATAGAAAGGATTAAGTAGTGAGAAGTTTTGGATTCTTATCAGTGTTATTGTTATTGTCATACAGAGGACAATACTATTCCCACTTACCTGTACTCTGCCACACTTTTCAGAATACAAAGGGCAGATCAACATTATAAAGGCATCCTGGTAAGAACATACCTGAATGCTGTAGCCCGTGGGGGTGTTTTAAAAACCTAAATATTTGTGAATCAGTTCAGTTCAACTGCTCAGTTGTGTCCGACTCTTTGCGACCCCATGGACTACAGCCTACCAGGCTTCCCACTGAATATTTGTGAATATTTATTCTAAATATCCTGAATAATTTTTACTCTATTCTGAATAATTACTCTAAAAGGCCTTCCAACTAATTGAAAATCTGAATTTCTTTTTTTTTTTTTTTATTGGTGGCTAAGGTTCATATCTTTATTTTATAGTATGGTATATGATATACAATTTTATGTAAATAGTGTGAATATGCAGGTTTTAGATTTATTTGAGGAGAGAAAACATGCCATTTTAATTTGATGCTTCAAGAGATGATGAGCCAAATAGGAAGCAATCGATGTGTGTAAGTGCACCCACAGACTTGAAAGTCATCGCGCTGGTACTGCCACAATCTCTGTGAGAATCAGTTTCAAAGGATGTCTGTTTCAGAGCAGCTTTACCACTTTCACGTTTCGAGTGTTCTCTGTCCAATTAGGAAACTAGTTCACTCAAGGACCTCCCAGTATAATTAGTCCCTTTTCTCTCAATAGTCTTGAACTCAGTGAATTCTCATTTTCTTCTTTAGCTTTTCATTAAATTACATGAGTGAGCAGTGGTCTTGGTTTAAACAAAACTTTCAGTGGCAAATCTTCATTGAAAAGAAAGCCTAAATATGAAAACAAAACACCCAAGCCATGTTTGGAGACTTATTTGTCAGACACTTTGATCTCTGGTTTTCTAGTTCAAACAGATGGAGATGGCTTTGTCACACATTTCATTTCAGATTACTTCAGCCCTGCTTGTATCAGTGTGTGACAGAGAAGGGCACAACTCACAGGGCAGTAAATGTGAGTCATTATGCCCATTCTGGGCATATAACAGTCAACACCAGGCTGTGTCCAGAGGAACAGATCAGAGGCCCCTAATTTCCTGTAACTCGTATCTCTGTGTTACTGCCGTTCCCCTTACACAATTATTCAGCTATTTAGATGGTTGTCAATAAGATAAGTTAGCTATGAACTGAACATATTTAATTACTTTTTTCTGTCATTGGAAAAACTGATTTTCATCAAGGGAAATTAGACTTTCAAGGGCAATAAACGAGGAAGAAATGGAATGATCTTTGCCAGAGTCTTCCCAAATAAACATATGAAAAATCATCCCAACTTATGTGAATGCTGACTATTAAATGACTGGAGGTAAGATCATTATCTTTTAATAAAAGAAATTGGTGTCACTGTGTGCATTTGACAGATGGTGTGTTGAACTGGCGCCACCCAAGTGAGGCTATCTCAGCCTCCAACAGAGGGATGAACAGTACATCCCAGGTTTTGACAGCCTCATTCACGTTCCTCATTTAGAATGGACCCCAGAACACTCATTTTAGTACCCCAAACTCCCTTTTATTCTTCTCTGGCAGAAAAGCCACTGCAAACTCAATTTATTTGCTCCTCATCCCCCATATCCAAATCGATCCTCAGATCAGTAATATGTGATGATAAATCTAGATGCCTTGTGCTACAGGACTGGCCGTCTCAAGAATGATTTGGCAGGCTGAGGAAACAATTACAGCAAAGAGATAAATCTATCGTTTTAATGAAAAAAATTAATTACAAGCAAATGAAAGCCATATATATTGAAATCAGCATTTGCCCTGCAGTGTAATGAGATGTGGGTGGCCACATTCACTCTACTCTTCATTGCAAAGGAGTGGTATTGCAAATTCATTGTATTAACCTTAAATACACTATTTAGTTAATAAATAGTGATGCCATTGCACTTGCTCCATGGTTAAATTGCACACATTCTGCAAAGGGATACAACCAAGGGATCTCTGAAGTTATTAAAAGACAAACAAGCCTATTAAAAAATTGAGGGGCTTATTTGAACAAAAATCAATTATAATCTTGACAGTGCCAAACCAGAAGTGGTTGGGAGTGCTGCACCCACAGGAACTCAGGACAGACGTTTATAGAGAAAAGGCAGAAGTAAAGTAAAGAAATAACTGATTGGCTATGGCTTAAAGCCTAGTTGGCAGTTTGTGACTGACTGTCTTTAGCTTTTTGATTTCATAACCTACAGGCATTTATAGGTTTAGGTTTTGGTTTGATGACATGGGCTGTCAGGACACTAGAGCCCTCTCAGTCTCAGGGTCTCCTTGCTTAATTAATTAAACACCAATAAACCTGACTCAGTGGCTTCTCTGGTGGCTCAGTTGGTAAAGAGTCCACTGGCAATGTGGGAGACCTGGGTTCGATCCCTGGGTTGGGAAGATCCCCGGGAGAAGGAAATGGCAACCCACTCCAGTATTCTTGCCTGGAGAATTCCATGGACAAAGGAGCCCAGTGGGCTACAGTCCATGGGGTCACAAAGAATCAGACATGACTAAGTGACTAACTTTCACTTTCAAACTCCACACAGTCATGCCTATAAGCCCCTTTCTTCAAATTATTTTGAATCTTTTAAATGGGTTAACTCCCTGGACAAGAAATACCTGTTTTGTATTTAAATCCACTCCCTTTGCAACATTTGTGTCTCTGTAAGTAAGAGCTGTCAAAGGGGCCGGTGGGTTTGGGTGTCATTTCCTAACACTATGGCAGATTTTCTGCTGGTCTTTTTCTCATTTATTGTTTGATCAGAGAGGAAGATCTGCATATTCCAATCAGGGACTTTGAAAGGAAGACCCTGTCATACAGAGCTGGCCCTTTTTTTTTCACTTTCTTTCTGAGAGTGAGCTGTCTCTGGGGAGGGAGTTGTGCAGGGAATTCCAGTGGAGGCTCTTTGGCTGGAAAGAAAGGTGGAGAAGCTGATCTTGGTGCCTGCAGTGCTGGCTGCCTGGGTCTGGGCATATGGTATTAGGACGCCCAGCTCTCCGTAAAAATAATCTCTATTCTTTAATATTTGCTTTATCATAAATTAAAGTGAGATTTTGACTCTTTCATGTTTATACTCTTGTCTTATTTCTAAGTTGACTTAGGACTTGGATAAGAAATCAGACGATTATTTACTAGATGTTTCTTAAAATGCAGAAAGACTATTATGGATGCTCTGGCTTCTTAACACTTCTGAGAGTAGTCAAACCCTGTAGCTCCTTTTGCTAAAATAATACATAGAGACACCAAAGATTTGGATTGACTGTGGGCTAACTTGATTTGTCTCATTCTGGCTGAAAGCTATGAAAATCTAGGAACAAATGGGCACTGGCTTTTGCCAATTTCATTTGTGATGCAACCCACTACAGAGAAGGCAGATCAGTTGCACTAGTCTCCAATCCCAGTGCTGGGTTGGAGGAGGAGAATTCAATGGTGGGTGACATATACGTTCATACAAACAAGAACCTCATTGGACAGGTCAGATTTCTTAAAAGAAGGAATATTTGCTTCACTATCAATTGCTTGAGCCCAAAGTTTTCTCATTGCATTTTCACAGTAGATAGCTACATCATCCGTAAGGATTCTGTGAAGGTATCATCCCTCTCAAATTTACTAAAACTATTTGACACCATTCCTATACAATCCATAACCACTCATCTCTTCCATCCCCATTTAACAAGCAACTTGCTGTGGCAGTTCTTTCAGAGTCAACAGATTCATGAAACTGTTTGACATAAGGTTATACATTTGACATAAATAATCCACTCATGATCCACTCAGCTCTATATGGGCTCTAGAACAAAAAGATACTCTTCCACAGAAGTGGAAAAACACTGGCTTTGTCATCCTATAAATGACTATCATTTTTCAGGTTATAAAGATCTCTATCCTTGAATCACTTGAGTCACCATAATTCAACACCTTCTATCCCTGTGACTGACACAGGGCTTTACTTTCTGAAAAGGAATAGCTTCAGCCATCGGTTAGAAAGTATTTATAATCTTACTGTACAGGCGCTATCCCTAGGAGATGCAGTCTTCAAAGCTATGGACTGAGAGCACAGAACTGACATTGCCTTCCTCTTGCATGTGGAAAGTACACCAATTTTATAAGAAACTGGATTTCCATGGAGGGTAAAAGAAAAAATGAATCCCAGTTTATAACTTCATGAAGGAATTTTGGTAAACACTTTAGAAGGTCGAGAAAATCTAACTCTCTACTTGAAAAAAAATGTATCTGCAGGATGTTTCTTTAACTTGGCTCCTGATTTCTGAGAATCATAAGGGTTCTTACCTGTCTGGCTTCCCCTCTGTGTTCTCATGCGCAATTTTGTCTTCAGTAAAGGTTGCTGATCTTAATACAAACTGCAGCAGTAAATTGACACTTAGCTCCCAAATCAAGTGCAACAGCTTTCAAAATAAAATCTGCTCAAGACCTGGGGTTTGTCCAGGACTTGAGGCCTGCTCAGAGACATATCTAAACAATGCTAAGATCAGATCAGATCAGATCAGTCGCTCAGTCATGTCCGACTCTTTGTGACCCCATGAATCCCAGCACGCCAGGCCTCCCTGTCCATCACCAACTCCCGGAGTTCACTCAGACTCACATCCATCGAGTCAGCAATGCCATCTAGCGATCTCATCCTCTGTCGTTCCCTTCTTCGCCTGCCCCCAATCCCTCCCAGCATCAGAGTCTTTTCCAATGAGTCAACTCTTTGCATGAGGTGGCCAAAGTACTGGAGTTTCAGCTTTAGCATCATTCCTTCCAAAGAAATCCCAGGGCTGATCTCCTTCAGAATGGACTGGTTGGATGTCCTTGCAGTCCAAGGGACTCTCAAGAGTCTTCTCCAACACTGCAGTTCCAAAGCATCAATTCTTTGGCGCTCAGCCTTCTTCACAGTCCAACTCTAGAGTTTCAGAAAAACATTTATTTCTGCTTTATTGACTATGCCAAAGCCTTTGACTGTGTGGATCACAATAAACTGTGGAAAATTCTGAGACATGGGAATACCAGACCACCTGATATGCCTCTTGAGAAATCTGTATGCAGGTCAGGAAGCAACAGTTAGAACTGGACATGGAACAACAGACTGGTTCCAAATAGGAAAAGGAGTTCGTCAAGGCTGTATATTGTCACCCTGTTTATTTAACTTATATGCAGAGTATATCATGAGAAACGCTGGACTGGAAGAAACACAAGCTGGAATCAAGATTGCCGGGAGAAATATCAATAACCTCAGATATGCAGATGACACCACCCTTATGGCAGAAAGTGAAGAGGAACTCAAAAGCCTCTTGATGAAAGTGAAAGTGGAGAGTGAAAAAGTTGGTTTAAAGCTCAGCATTCAGAAAACGAAGATCATGGCATCCAGTCCCACCACTTCATGGGAAATAGATGGGGAAACAGTGGAAACAGTGTCAGACTTTATTTTTCTGGACTCCAAAATCACTACAGATGGTGACTGCAGCCATGAAATTAAAAGACGCTTACTCCTTGGAAGGAAAGTTATGACCAACCTAGATAGCATATTCAAAAGCAGAGACATTACTTTGCCAACAAAGGTTCGTCTAGTCAAGGCTATGGTTTTTCACCTGCAATTAACAGTGATTTAAAAGAAAAATTACTTTTTATTTTAATATCTCAAAGAATGTTGAAGGGGGGCCTAACTGTATTCCATGGAAAGTAGTTTTCATGATTCCCTATCTATACTCTCATCTCATAGTTCCTGACATCCTACATCTTCCGTAAGTCCTCTCACAATTTCAGTCTTCCAACCGTCAATGATGAGGATGATGAAGACCATAAGGCAAATAATGAGAATCAGCATTTATTTACTAGATAAAAGAGTCCTTGCTATTGTCCTCAGCGCTTTACATGTGTTAAATTGTTTATCACCCCTAGAATGGTCTGGATTTGTCCTTCTCTTTTTCTCTTCCTTTTCTACCTTTCTTTCCAAAGTCTCTCTCAAATTATGCATTTGTATAGCCTGACAGTCTTTCTGGCTATATATTTTTAAATCATTTTTCATCCTTTCTCTTTTTAACTGTTACCGATATTCTTTATCACAAAAGACCCAAACAGAACAGTACTGTTAAAGAGTTGAATTCTCCAATAGGGGAAAGGGACTGGAGGGGGGTAGAAGGATTTGTGACTAATTGGGAACACACACACTTTAGTATCTCTTGTCTCTAGCATATAGGTTTTACCTAATTTTAACTGACCTGCCTAATGTACATGAAATTTGGGGACTCATTTTAAATAAATATATTAATTTTCAAGAAGTATATTCATACATACAGTGGAACATGATATAAATATAATTTCTTAAAGTAGTTTTCAAATATGGTGAGCTTATGGATCCTTATGAGAATCAGAAATATGAAATCTTTATAGAAGATGATGGATGACGGCATAAATACTGTATTTATGCTATTCACTTGAAGTGAAAATGAATGTCTGGAATACAAAATGTCTGGTGTATGAATGTATTTATAAAATATTTCTTTGATTCTTATAGTTTTTCATGTAATATTTGTCACTACTGAAAAAAGAACTAGATTTAACTGGACATTTACCAAAGGGAAGTATACTTTAATCCTAACCTAAAGTAAGCATGGAGAAGGCAATGGCACCCCACTCCAGTACTCTTGCCTGGAAAATCCCATGGATGGAGGAGCCTGATAGGCTGCAGTCCATGGGGTCACTAAGAGTCAGGCATGACTGCATGACTTCACTTTC
Organism: Bos grunniens; assembly: GCF_055505025.1. Taxonomy (NCBI): domain Eukaryota; kingdom Metazoa; phylum Chordata; class Mammalia; order Artiodactyla; family Bovidae; genus Bos; species Bos grunniens. The sequence continues at coordinate 24,709,127 of NC_141191.1, read as the reverse complement.
ACTTTTCATTTTCATGCATTGGAGAAGGAAATGGCAACCCATTCCAGTGTTCTTGCCTGGAGAATCCCAGGGATGGGGGAGCCTGGTGGGCTGCTGTCTGTGGGGTCGCACAGAGTTGGACACAACTGAAGCAACTTAGCAGTAGCAAAGTAAGCATTAATGACAAAGATACTGCTGTTTGGCATAAATACAATTTTGAAATTATAGCAAGATCTCTGATATGACAATGATTAAGTTGTTTTTGAAACCCAATCAATTTTGACTCTTTGTTTTAATGGCAATACAGTGCTGAAATCCAAGACTTATAAAGACATGTTACAGAAAATGAAAGCTGAGCTTCTGCTGCTGCCTCTGCTATATAAAGGTAGGCTTTCATCAAAGAAAACCATCTTGAGTTGAAATTACATCCTAACATTTACTTTGTCCCAAGATGAGTGAGGTTCTGTTGGCAATGTGTCTGCCATTGATGGCTTCGTCAGCAAGAAATCGATTATGAGAGCATGTTTCAATGTTCAGTTTGTCTGAAATAAAGTAATGTTTGAAAGCATTTAGCATTAGTCCAAGTATCAGAAGATTTCTGTCTGTAGCCAAGTTAATAATGCTTTGTCCAGCTCAATCCTCTGAAGCTCTGAAAAGTTTCGCAAAATTTTCTCCTACAGTCTCTCCGTCCAAAATGGCAGATTAACCAAATAAGCCTGTGGGTTTTTTGGCAGCATAATTGGTACTGTTTATGTGCCCCTGAAACAAAAGATTTACCTCGCTTATGAAGCTGCATGTGCCCATTAAGTCTGATGAATCAGTGAAACTGACCCTGGAAAAGTTTTTTCAAAATCATATTTTTGATTTAAAAAGAATATAGAGTTATTTTCAAATTTATCAACAGATGGCTCAAAGATTGTTCTCCAAAAAGGTAGTTCACTTCATGCAACAGGGGAGGACAGTGCATTCAGTACCTATTTCCTAAAAAAAATTCTCAAAATGATAGGAATCCAAAGGCTAGCTGGATGAATTGAGAACTTGCCTGCCAGCAGATACATATTTAAGGATTTTTGAAGAGATTTTTTGGTACCAGTACATACAGATGCAGAAAGCCAATGATTACAATGAATGATGCCACTATCGTTGCATCTATTGTGTTCTGATTAGGTGGTATCCTGGCCAATTTTACATGATCCATATTAAATATATGTCAGAAGTTCTGAAGAATTGCTTCTACAGTGTTATCTCTGCTTCAAGTATTAGGTCAGTAACATAGCCATGGCTCACAGCCTCTCTTTTTAAGAGAACCCTGAGTTCTCTTAAAAAATCAGGGCCTTCTTTTATCTGAGAGCTAACCTTGTAAAAAAACTTCAGATTGATACTACAATGGATCCAAACTGTTGGGAAAACATTGTGAAATCAGGCTGATTACATAAACAATTAGGAATTCACTTTTGGGTACTCTTGCCATGGACAGACGTTTATTATTTTTTCATCAAGATTTTTGACAAGCATCTGATACATGAGAAGTTACTTCAACTATGTGCTAAGTTATACATGGTAAGAAACTAAACTACTCAACTCTAGTAGGCAGAATGATGTCCACATCCTAATTCCTCGAAGCTTGATATGTGACCTGGCATGGCATAAGGAATTCTGAGGTATGACTAAATTAAGGATCTTGAGATACAGCAATTACACTGAACTGGTTAGGTGGGCCCCTGTGGTAACAGAGATGTTTAACAGATAAAGGAGGCAAGAGGACACTCAGAGTCGGAGATTTGAAGAAGCTGTGCTGCCAGTTTAAAAACAGAGGTGGCGGCCATGAGTCAAGGAATGCAGGCAGCCTCTAGAAACTGGAAGAGGTAGGCAAACAGACTCTCCTCCAGCCTGTTGATACGTGCTTCTAGCCCAAGAAGAGCCATCTCGAACTTCTGTTCTCCTGAATTGGTAGATATAAACTTTGTGCTTTAAGCCACCAAGTTTGTGTTAACTTGTTTTAGCAGCAACAGAAAATTAGTGTATCAGCTTATGGAAAAAAATTTTTTTCCATTTATAAGTTATGCAAAATAAACATTCTATAATCATATGCATTGGTTGTTTACTTAACATCCTGCCAACTGAAAACCAGTCTAGGAAAAAAGGTCATAATGATTTTGAGGAACCAACAGTGAAGAGTAGCATTCTTCTAGTAGTACCCAGTACTTCTAGAGATAAAAATGCCTACCTGGTATAAAGCCGTATATGGAAACCTTTTTTTGATTGGTCTGTTTCTGGGTTGTGTAGATACTGGTAGAGCAAATAGCATCGACTCTGAATGAGCCACTCTACTAAACCACTCTACTAAGCACTACATATATATGTTTGTGGATATCAAGTTGATCCTTGAACATAACAGGATTGAATGTTGTAGGTGCACTTACACACAGATTTTTAAAAATAAAGACTACAGTACGACACCATCCAAAGTTGGTTAAATCCAAAGACGTGGAAATCTCAATAGGGAGGAACCAAGGATAAGGAGGGCTGACCATAAATTTTACACAGAATTTTCAACTGCAGAGTCAGAGCCCTAACCCCACACTGTCCAAGGGACAACTGTATGTGTGTGTGCATATATACAAAAATATTTATATATGTGTATATATAATGTGATATACATGAATATACATATATACTTATTATACATATAAAAACTTAATTCTTACTCGAGCTATAGCTCTTTAAATTATTTTTGTTATCATTTCATGAGTCTACTTATTCAAAAGACATTTACTAAGCATCTACTATGTTTCTGACCCAGTGTAATGAATAAGATTTTAAATACTAGTTGCCTTGATGAAGATATTATAAAATGTTCAGAGAAAGTAACTGAGGTCCAGAAAAATTAAAAAAAAAAAAGTCTGATAAAATCCAGTCACCAAAGCCAAGAAGTTTTCATTTGGGAAAATAAAAGTTGTATTGCTATTATACCCCTTTTCTGTTGGCTGTTCTCTACTTATCCCCCTTGACTCAATAGCCAAAAATATATCTCAATCATTGGGCCATACTGCTGCTGATGCTGCTAAGTCCCTTCAGTCATGTCCGACTCTGTCCAACTCCATAGATGGCACCCCACCAAGCTCCCTCATCCCTGGGATTCTCCAGGCAAGAACACTGCAGTAGGTTGCCATTTCCTTCTCCAATGCATGAAAGTGAAAAGTGAAAGTGAAGTCGCTCAGTCGTGTCCGACTCATGGCGACCCTACGGACTGCAGCCTACCAGGCTCCTCCGTCCATGGGACTGTTCAGGCAAGAGTACTGGAGTGGGGTGCCATTGCCTTCTCCATGGACCATACTGGTCCTGCCCAAACACATTTTGCTCTGTTAATATCCTCTAATTTTCAACATTAGCTAAATTGCCACTGATGGCTTATCTTATCCCTAAACATAAACTTGATCAACCTTTTATTCTTTCATAGAATTCTATTCTTTAATTCTTTAGTACTTTTCCTTAAATTCAATTTTGCACCTAGTTTATACTAATTTAATGCTTGATCTCTGTGGTGTTGGAGAAGACTCTTTAGAGTCCCTTGGACTGCAAGGAGATCCAACCAGTCCATTCTAAAGGAGATCAATCCTGGGTGTTCACTGGAAGGACTGATGTTGAAGCTCAAACTCCAATACTTTGGCCACCTGATGCAAAGAGCTGACTCATCTGAAAAGATCCTGATGCTGGAAAAGATTGAAGGCAGGAGGAGAAGGGGATGACAGAGGATGAGATGGTTGGATGGCATCACCGACTCAATGCTCATGAGTTTGGGTAAACTCTGGGAGTTGGTGATGGACAAGGAGGCCTGGCATGCTGCAGTCCATGGGGTTGCAAAGAGTCGGACACAACTGAGCCACTGAACTGAACTGAATGTTTGATCTCTGCTACAGTTTCATGAAGACTGAAAGCATTTCTGCTTGTTTGTTCCTTTAAACTAATTCAGCTTTACCAAGTGACTAGTGCAGTGTTCTTGCCTGGAGAATCCCAGGGACAGGGGAGCCTGGTGGGCTGCTGTCTATGGGGTTGCACAGAGTCGGACACGACTGAAGTGACGCAGCAGCAGTGTAGTATATGGTTTATATAATTTACTGTATGGTTTATATCATTTACTTGAAATATATCTATGGAAAAAAGGTAGACATTAACATTTAACCATTGGTACAGGGCATGTACCTACCAACAAAATCAGGTATGAGAGCTCTCTTACTATGTCAGGCATTGACTCTTGGGTGTTGAAATGTGGGGAATTGTGAGAGGTTCAAAACATTGGCCAGTACACCTTGGGAACACTGTGGAACTCAGAAGGGTAGGCATGAACAATGAGATCTGTATTTTAACAACTAGTGTACTACCTGAATATCAGCACAAAGAGATAGATCAAATGGAGCTACACTTTAACTTCTCCTTTCAAAGCCTATAATACCAAAACTCTTTAAAATTTGAACAGATTCAATCATATGGTTTTATTTCATGTCATGCCCAAATAAGCCTGAAAACAAAGCATAAGCATCGAGTTCATTTGAACTTGGATTCATTTTTATAACATATTTCCAAGGTTTTCTTAATTTTTCACCAAAATGTTAATCTTTATTCCAGTGAAGACATCTCATAGATGTAAATAACTTACTGTGTTTAGGTAAACCAATGCTTTAAATGTTTTATATGTTTGAAATTTCAGTAGAGTGCTTTTTTCTCATATATGAAACTGTTTCAAAATCCATAGTTTTTAAAATATGATTCAAATAAAATTTGTTAAAGCTTTTTATGATTATTGGAACCTTGCTTCTGTGCAACACAGCAGCTGTGGCCACAGTCTTTGCCAACAATCGAGCAATGCCAACAGTTGTCTTTTGAAATAAGAATCTGGATATACACCAAAATTACAGAAGGTAAAATTTAACAAAACTTCCATGGAATAAAAATCTACCACATGGATTTTCCAACAACTTCTAGATAAACTGTAATGGTTTTATAATATTAAGTAATTAAATCTGATAGCTTTAGAAAGTTTATGAGCTATCTGTTGTTGTGTAGTTCCAAACTCTGTTTTGTGGCATGCGTGTCCCTTTGTGCTCCAATGAAACAGACAGCTCTCAAGACTGACCATCTACCATTCTCCCCTTCAAAGACTGCTCCGATAGCAGTGAAAATATCACACAATCTTTGTGTATGTGTCCTCTGCCTAATACATTCTGCTTGGAATTATTACTCTTTAAGAACTTTATATTTTTCTTGTTAAATATTTCTGATTCCCGAAGACAGATTAGTTCTTTTTCCTCTGGGTTCCAGTATTGCACTGAACAACTTTTATTTTGGAACTTTAAAAATTATAGGATAGTTTTGGCCACCTGATGTAAAGAGCTGACTCATTTGAAAAGACCTTGATTGTGGGAAAGATTTAAGGCAGGAGGAGAGGGGGACAGGGGATGAGATGGTTGGATGACATCACTGACTCAATGGATATGAGTTAGAGCAAACTCCAGGAAACAGTGAAGGATAGGGAAATCTGGAAAGCTGCAGTCCATGGGGTCGCAAAGAGTTGGACATGACTGAGCCACTGAATAACAACAACAAATTGTCTTACATCTCTATGTTCTGTACTAAACTGAGACTTCTTATAGGCTAGGTCAATTATTTGATCACCTATGTAATTCTATGACCTAATCTAGTACTTAAAATTTGGTGGATGTTTCAATGAAAATGTGTGGAAATATCATTATCACTATTATCATCATTATCACTATTCTTTCTTCTTACAAATCCCAAACTTAGGTAATTTTTAAGACAATTAAAAGGGCTTTCCCTTGGCTATACCTTGACTTTCTTTGTTATTGCTTCCTAATTATAATTAGTGCCTTTTTATTGCTTCAATTGTTAATTTTTCCTGGTCTGTCTTATAATTCCCTTTCTCTCAGATGAGTGACAGAGAGGTAAAATATAAATTTAAAAAAATGGCCTGGTTATTAAATATACTGTCATAGACTTGTCACCTGGCACATTTGTTCTGTTTACTTTTATGCAAAGCACTTTGATGCATTATTTATAATGCTTTTTCTAGCTCATCTATTAAAGGCAATTAAAACAAAAGGAGGAATAATGCTCTGCAGCTGCTTTTACCCCCAGGATCTTCTAGGAAAAGGAACAAGACCGAGTTTTGGTATTTATGAAGTTTGTTGTCTGTTAGGCCTCTTAACTGAGGCTAACACAACCTTTCACACAATCTTAATTAGATTTGATGTTTTATTTGTCTTCATTAGGAGGCAAATTAATTTTTAATTAAAAAAGAAAAGATTACTGCATCACTGCATTATTAAAAAAACTTTTCATTCTTTAATTCTATAAGCAAGACATAATTATAAATGACTCTGGCTTCAAGCAATAATCTAACCTGCTAAATAACTCACTTGTTTGGGAAAAAAGAATAACATCCAAATAGTTTTAATTGAGATATTTTCTATTTTCAAAATATCTTGTGCTAAAAATGAAAACTCTTAGAAGAATTCTAGTATCTTCTAAAACCACTGGATTTAAGTCACATACTGTGAATTCCTGTTGGTAATTTTTTCTTTCCTACTTTGACCACAACACTATAGAAATATAGACAGATATAAAAGAACTATATAATAAGTAAACTATAAAATGGCATTTTTAAGGTATATAGTGAATGAAAACAAGTAAAGTTAATCTAACTTGAGAATTCTGAAAAATGTTTAGCCCTCACTTCAATGTTATCTCACCCAAGGCATAAAGAAACTAGATTGTTTATACTGATTAAGAACTGATCCCAGACTTCCCTAGAAGTATAGCAGCTAAGGGTCAGCCTGCTAACGCAAGGGACATGGGTTTGATCCCTGGACTGGGAGGATTCCATATGCCACAGAGCAACTAAGTCCATGCATCTCAACTACTGAGCCTGTGTTATAAAGTCCGCAAAGTGCAACTACTGAGCCCATGTGCCTCAACTACTGAAGCCTGTGCGCCTAGAGCCTGTGCTCCACCATAAGAGAAGACACCGCAATGAAAAGCCTGCACACCACAGCTAGAGAGTAGTCTCCACTCGCTGAACTAGAGAAAAGCCCTGTTACTGCTAAGTCACTTCAGTCGTGTCCGATTCTGTGAGACCCCATAGACGGCAGCCCATCAGGCTCCCCCGTCCCTGGGATTCTCCAGGCAAGAACACTGGAGTGGGTTGCCATTTCCTTCTCCAACGCATGACGGTGAAAAGTGAAAGTGAAGTTGCTCAGTCGTGTCCAACCCTCAGCGACCTCATGGACTGCAGCCTTCCAGGCTCCTCCATCCATGGGATTTTCCAGGCAAGCGTACTGGAGTGGAATGCCATTGCGTTCTTGGAGAGAAAAGCCCGCACAACAAAAAAGACTCAGCACAGCCAAAATTAAATAAATAAATATTAGGGGAAAAAAAGAGCTGATCCTCAGAGAAATTAATTTTCTTACTCATCTGGCCTGCCAGTAAGTTTGGGCAACAACAAAAAAGAAGACACCAGGCAGAAAATGCAGGAGATAAAAGCCAGAAGAATGGAAGACATGCACTGCAACATAAAGGAGGGCATATTGGTTGGGTGTGTTGTCTCCCAGGCCATGAAGTCCACATATATGAACATGTATTGGGTTTATAACTGATACTGACTCGAGACAAATTGTCATAGCTTTCAGTTGAGTCACTCAGTCATGTCTAACTCTTTGAGACTCCATGGACTGCAGCATGCCAGGCATCCCTGTCCATCACCAACTGCTGGAGCTTGCTCAAATTCATGTTCATTGAGTCACTGATGCCATCCAATAATCTCATCCTCTGTTGTCCCCTTCTCCTCCCACCTTCACTCTTTTCCAGCATCAGGGTCTTTTCTAATGTGTGAGTGTTTCGCATCAGGTGGCCAGCGTATTGGAGCTTTAGCATCAGTCTTTCCAATGAATATTCAGGACTTAATTCCTTTAGGATGGACTAGCTGGATCTCCTTGCAGTCCAAGGGACTCTCCAGAGTCTTCTCCAACACCACAGTTCAAAAGCATCAATTCTTTGGCGCTAAGCTTTCTATATGGTCCAACTCTCACATCCTTACATGACCACTGGAAATAGCTTTGACTAGATGGACCTCTGTTGGCAAAGTAATGTTTCTGTTTTTGAATATGCTGTCTAGGTTGGTCATAACTTTTCTTCCAAGGAGCAAGTGTCTTTTAATTTCTTGGCTGCAGTCATCATCTGCAGTGATTTTGAAGCCCCCCCAAAATAAAGCCTGACACTGTTTCCATTGTTTCCCCATCTATTTGCCATGAAGTGATGTGACGGAATGCCATGATCTTAGTTTTTTGAATGTTGAGTTTTAAGCTGACTTTTTCACTCTCTTCTTTCACTTTCACCAGGAGGCTCTTTAGTTCTGCCTCGCTTTCTGCCATAAGTGTGGTGCCATCTGCATATCTGAGGTTATTGATATTTCTCCCGCCAATCTTGATTCCAGCTTGTGCTTCATCCAGTCTGGCTTCATCCATATCATTTCACATGATATACTCTGCATGTAAGTTAAATATGCAGGGTGACAATATACAACTATAGCTAGGAGGCCTTACAAATTGCTGAGAAAAGAAGAGAAGCTAAAGTGAAAGGAGAAAAGGAAAGATATAGTCATTTGAACACAGAGTTCCAAAGAATAACAAGGAGAGATAAGAAAGCCTTCCTCAGTGATCAATGCAAAGAAACAGAGGAAAACAATAGATTGGGAAAGACTACAGATCTCTTCAAGAAAATTAGAGATACCAAGGGAACATTTCATGCAAAGATGGGCTTGATAAAGGACAGAAATGGTATGGACCTAACAGAAGTAGAAGATATTAAGAAGAGGTGGCAAGAATACACAGAGGAACTGTACAAAAAAGATCTTCATGTGATCAACTCACCTAGAGCCAGACATCCTGGAATGTGAAGTCAAGTGGGCCTTAGGAAGCCTCACTATGAACAAAGTACCAGTCACATCTACAACTGCATTTATTTCTGCTTGGCTCTGTCTCTTCATTCTTTCTTGAATTATTTCTCCATTGTTCTCCAGTAGCATATTGGGCATCTACCAACCTGGGGAGTTCTTCTTTCAGTCTCCTTTTTGCCTTTTAATACTGTTCATGGGGTTCTCAAGGCAAGAATACAGAAGTGGTTTGCCATTCCCTTCTCCAGTGGACCACGTTTTGTCAGAACTATGCACCATGACCTGTCCATCTTGGGTGGCCCTACACGGCATGGACTATAGTTTCATTGAGTTAGACAAGGCCGTGGTCCATACGGTCAGTTTGGTTAGTTTTCTGTGATTGTGGTTTTCATTTATCTGCCCTCTGATGGAGAAGGTTAAGAGGCTTATGGAAGCTCCCTGATGGGAGAGACTGACTGAGGGGGAAACTGGGTCTTGTTCTGATGGGTGGGGCCGTGCTCAGTAAATCTACTGATGGCAGGGCTGTGTTCCCTTCCTGTTGTTTGACCTGAGGCCAAACTATGGTGGATCAAATGAAGATAATGGTGACCTTCTTCAAAAGGTCCCATGCAGGCCCTGCTGCACTCAGTGCCTGTGACCCCGGAGCAGCCAACGGCCAACTCATGCCTCCGCCAGAGACACCTGGATTCTCTTGGGCAAGTCTGGGTCAGTCTTTTGTGGGGACACTCCTTTCTCCTGGGTCCTGGTGCACACAAGGTTTTGTTTGTGCCCTCCAAGAGTCTGTTTCCCCAGTTCTGAGTAAGTTCAGGTGGCTCTATGGTGGGGTTAATGGTGACATCCTCCAAGAGGGCTTATGTCTACTGCACCCAGAGCCCCTGCCGCTGTGGCAGGCCACTGTGGACTTACAGTCAGGCACTGGGACACTGATAAATTAGTTTTGGTTCCTGGCCTATGACTTTAATCAGAAAAATTGAAACCTATCTAGAGGTTATGGTCATGATGCTAGGAACAATAATGTGTGTTAAATAAATATATACTTATAATATTCATTATATTTTAGTGGTGAGTCCTAATGGTTTGATGAGATGACACTGAGGAAAAATGAAGCATGAGAGTCTTTAGCATCCATCGTAATTAGTGCTGCTAAACAGAGTTAATGAAGGTGTGAGCATTATTACATCCTTAATGAAAAATGATCTCTAAACATAGTGGGTAAGCTTATGATATATGAACTTATTATCCAACATCAAATTCTGGGGAAGATTTACCTAATTAAAGTGGAGGCTGTTTTGCCCCAGAGGAAAGAAGGGAAACACAATTTGAAAATAAATGAAGCTCTCTGTAAGTCTCACATAATTTTCAACTCATGAAATAGAAAATTAATTGACTTTTCACAGAATTCTAGACTTTTTTTGTCAAGATTTAAAAAATCTCTTTATACTAAAAAGCACCATGTCTTCTTGAGAGTGGGATGGAGAAAATGCCTTTGTGGGCAGTTTGGAAAATGATAAAACAAACAGCCAACAACTACCTTAGTGAATAAAAAGTCATTTCAATGAATGTATTCAGGTACTTGTTAAAATGCATCTATCCATTCAGCGTGGGGTAGCTTATCCTGGCCACCGCCCCTGACCTTGGGAGAGGGGTAGCTCCTCTTGGCTATGCTTCTGTGCGATCTGTCACAGCCAGTGTGTTTCTGCCACGTGGTCTGTCGCCCAAGGTCAGGGGCTGCGGCCCGGAGGAGCTACCCCAAGTCCTAGGAGCGGTGGCTGCACGGGCGCAGGAGGGCCGAGAAGAGCTACTCCACGTTCAAGGTCAGGAGGGAAGGCTGTGACGAGATATCCCTCGTCCAAGGTAAGAAGCAGTGGCTGCGCTTTACTGGAGCAGCCGTGAAGAAATACCCCGCGTCCAAGGTAAGAGAAACCCACGGGTAGGTGTTGCGAGAGGCATCAGAGGGCAGACACACAAACCATAATCACAGAAAACTAGTCAATCTAATCACATGGACCACAGCCTTTTCTAACTCAATGAAACTAAGCCATGCCCTGTGGGGCCACCCAAGATGGGTGGGTCATGGTGGAGAGGTCCAACAGAATGCGGTTCACTGGAGAAGGGAATGGCAAACCACTTCAGTATTCTTGCCTTGAGAACCCCATGAACAGTAGGAAAAGGCAAAATGATAGGATACTGAAAGAGGGAATCCTCAGGTTGGTAGATGCCCAATATGCTACTGGAGATTAGTGGAGAAATAACTCCAGAAAGAATGAAGGGATGGAGCCAAAGCAAAAACAATACCCAGTTGTGGATGTGACTGGTGATAGAAGCAAGGTCCGATGCTGTAAAGAGCAATATTGCTTAGGAACCTGGAATATTAGGTCCATGAATCAAGGCAAATTGGAAGTTCTCACACAGGAGATGGCAAGAGTGAACGTCGACCTTCTAGGAATCAGCGAACTAAAATGGACTGGAATGGGTGAATTTAACTCAGATTACCATTATATCTACTACCGTGGGCAGGACCCCTTAGAAGAAATGGAGTAGCCATAATGGTCAACAAGAGAGTCCGAAATGCAGTACTTGGATGCAATCTCAAAAACAACAGAATGATCTCTGTTTGTTTGCTAAACCATTCAATATCACAGTAACCCAAGTCTATGCCCCAACCAGTAATGCTGAAGAAGCTGAAGTTGAAAGGTTCTATGAAGACCTCCAAGACCTTTTAGAACTAATACCCAAAAAAGATGTCCTTTTCATTATAGGGGACTGGAATGCAAAAGTAGGAAGTCAAGAAACACCTGGAGTAACAGGCAAATTTGGCCTTGGAATACGGAATGAAGCAGGGCAAAGAATAGAGTTTTGCCAAGAGAACACACTGGTCATAGCAAACATCCTCTTCCAACAACACAAGAGAAGACTCTACACATGGACATCACCAGATGGTCAACACCGAAATCAGACTGATTATATTCTTTGCAGCCAAAAGATGGAGAAGCTCTATACAGTCAGCAAAAATAAGACGAGGAGCTGACTATGGCTCAGATCATGAACTCCTTATTGCCAAATTCAGACTTAAATTGAAGAAAGTAGGGAAAACCACTAGACAATTCAGGTATGACCTAAATCAAATCCCTTATGATTATACAGTGGAAGTGAGAAATAGATTTAAGGGCCAGATCTGATAGATAGAGTGCCTGATGAACTACAGACAGAGGTTCATGACACTGTACAGGAGACAGGGAGCAAGACCATCCCCAGGGAAAAGAAATGCAAAAAAGCAAAATGGCTGTCTGAGGAGGCCTTAAAAATAGCTGTGAAAGAAAAGAAGCAAAAAGCAAAGGAGAAAAGGAAAGACATAAGCATCTGAATGCAGAATTCCAAAGAATAGAAAGAAGACATAAGAAGGCCTTCCTCACCAATCAATGCAAAGACATACAGGAAAACAACAGAATGGGAAAGACTAGAGATCTCTTCAAGAAAATTAGAGATACCAAGGGAACATTTCATGCAAAGATGGGCTCAATAAAGGACAGAAATGGTATGGACCTAACAGAAGCAGAAGATATTAAGAGGTGACAAGAATACACAGAAGAACTGTACAAATAAGATCTTCATGACCCAGATAATCACGATGGTGTGATCACTGACCTAGAGCCAGACATCCTGAAATGTGAAGTCAAATGGGCCTTAGAAAGCATCACTCCGAACAAAGCTAGTGGAGGTGAGGAATTCCAGTTGAGCTATTTCATATTCTGGATGATGATGATGCTGTGATAGTGTTGCACTCAATATGCCAGCAAATTTGGAAAACTCAGCAGTGGCCACAGGACTGGAAAAGGTCAGTTTTCATTCCAATCCCAAAGAAAGGCAATGCCAAAGAATGCTCAAATTACCACACAATTGCACTCATCTCACATGCTAGTAAAGTAATGCTCAAGATTCTCTAAGCCAGGCTTCAGCAATATGTGAACTGTGAACTTCCAGATGTTCAAGCAGGTTTTAGAAAAGGCAGAGGAACCAGAGATCAAATTTCCAACATCTGCTGGATCATGGGAAAAGGAAGAAAGTTCAAGAAAAACACCTATTTCTGCTTTACTGACTATGCCAAAGCCTTTGACTGTGTGGATCACAATAAACTGTGGAAAATTCTGAAAGAGATGGGAATACCTGACCATACCAGACCACTTGACCTGTCTCTTGAGAAACTGTATGCTGGTCAGGAAGCAACAGTTAGAACTAGACATGGAACAACAGACTGGTTCCAAATAGGAAAAGGAGTACGTCAAGGTTGTATATTGTCACCCTGCTTATTTAACTTATATGCAGAGTACAACATGAGAAACGCTGGGCTGGAAGAAGCACAAGCTGGAATCAAGATTGCTGGGAGAAATATCAATAACCTTAGATATGCAGATGACACCACCCTTATGGCAGAAAGTGAAGATGAACTAAAGAGCATCTTGATGAAAGTGAAAGAGGAGAGTGAAAAAGTTGGCTTAAAACTCAACATTCAGAAAACTAAGAGAATGGCATCTGGTCCCATCACTTCATGGCAAATAGATGGGGAAACAGTGGAAACAGTGGCTGACTGTATTTTTTGGAGCTTCAAAATCACTGCAGATGGTGACTGCAGCCATGAAATTAAAAGAGGCTTACTCCTTGGAAGGAAAGTTATGACCAATCTAGATAGCATATTGAAAAGCAGAGACATTACTTTGCCAACTAAGGTACGTCTAGTCAAGCTATGGTTTTTCCAGTGGTCATGTATGGATGTGAGAGTTGGACTGTGAAGAAGGCTGAGCGCCGAAGAATTGATGCTTTTGAAGTGTGGTGTTGGAGAAGACTCTTGAGAGTCCCTTGGACTGCAAGGAGATCCAACCAGTCCATTCTGAAGGAGATCAGCCCTGGGATTTCTGTGGAAGGAATGATGCTAAAGCTACTTTGGCCACCTCATGCGAAGAGTTGACTCACTGGAAAAGACCCTGATGCTGGGAGGGATTGGGGGCAGGAGGAGAAGGGGATGACAGAGGATGAGATGGCTGGATGGCATCACCGACTCAACGGGCATGAGTTTGGGTGAACTCCGGAAATTGGTGATGGACAGGGAGGACTGGTGTGCTGCAATTAATGGGGTCACAAAGAGCTGAACTCAACTGAGTGACTGAACTGAACTATTTCAGTCCTACACTGTATTAGTTTTCTATTGCTGCCTTGACAAATGATCAAACTCAGATTTTTAAAACAGACCAGAGTTCCTAGGTTCCAGAAGGCTTAGTTGGCTTTTGAGCTCTCATTCACAACAGGCTTAAGTCAAGGTTTCCATCAATGAAGTCTGCTTCCTTTTATTGTGGCAGAATTCAGTTCTGTGGGGTTGAGGCTCCTGGGGCCTTGCTGGCTATCATCTGAGGCTCAGTCTCAGTTTCTTCTATTTTCTGGCTCATGGTCCCCACGGCCTTCAAAGTTATCACTAGTGGAAAAAGTTCTCCTATTTTGAATCTCTGTGATCTGCCCCTCTGTCTCATTTCTCAAAATTCTCCTTCTTCCAGTCTGTCTGACTCCATCAAGAGAAAGTTCTCGGCTTTTAGGGATGGCTAAAATTAGATTGGGCACATTGGGATAATCTAGGATACTTTCTCTGTTTTAGTCTGTGACTGTAATTACATTTGGAAAGTCTTTTTTTTTTTTTTTTGGCGTGTGTGTGATATAACATATTCAGAGACTAGAGCCTTTAGGGAGAAGGGAAGATTCTTCCCCTAGAGAAGGAAAGAGCAACCCACTCCATTATTCTTGCCTGGGAAATCTCATGGACAGAGAAGCCTGCCAGGGTACGGTTCATGGACAGGGCAGGGTACAGTTGTGTCTCAAAAGATGAGACCCAACTGAGTGACTGAAGAAAAACATAACCTACTAGCTTAACTTTTGTCAAAAGCAATCTGCACTCTGCTCACCAGGAATTTTACTTCAAACTACTGCTAACATCTTATATGAAAAACAGAAGTAAAAGAAGTAGGCTGCTAGTGTAATTTTTATCTATATATAGCTATGAGGGCACAGCACTGGCTTTGTCTTTACATCAAATATTCTCTACCGTTTGTCGGGCAGTCACTCTATCCATGCCTAAGTCATACTTCCTACAGATAAAGAATAGACTTCATTTTTCATTTTAAAGAACAGACTGTACTATTTCTCAGTATGTAATCTTTACATCAATCCAGACATCCTAACAGAGAATTAGTTCCACTAATAACAACAATAAAATAAATCAGTAGCATTTACAGTTCAGTTGCTCAGTCATGTCCGACTCTCTGTGACCCCATGAACCGCAGCATGCCAGGCCTCCCTGTCCATCACCAACTGCCACCCAAACTAATGTCCATTGAGTCAGTGATGCCATATAACCATCTAATCCTCTGTCATCCCCTTCTCCTCCTGCCTTCAATCTTTCCCAACATCAGGGTCTTTTCAAATGACTCAGCTCTTCGCATCAGGTGGCCAAAATACTAGAGTTTCAGCTTCAGCATCAGTCCTTCCAATGAACAACCAGGACTGATTTCCTTTAGGATGGACTGGTTGGATCTCCTTGCAGTCCAAGGGACTCTCAAGAGTCTTCTCTAACACCACAGTTCAAAAGCATCAATTCTTCTGTGCTCAGCTTTCTTTATAGTCCAACTCTCACATCCATCCATGACCACTGGAAAAACCATAGCCTTGACTAGATGGACCTTTGTTGGCAAAGTAACGTCTCTGCTTTTGAATATACTATCTAGGTTGGTCATAATTTTCCTTCCAAGGAGTAAGCGTCTTTTAATTTCATGGCTGCAGTCACCAGTGATTTTGAAGCCCAAAAAGATACAGTCAGCCACTGTTTCTACTGTTTCCCCATCTATTTCCCATGAAGTGAAAGGACGGATGCCATGATCTTATTTTTCTGAATGTTGAGCTTTAAGCCAACTTTTTCACTTTCCTCTTTCACTTTCATCAAGAGGCTCTTCACTTTCTGCATATGGGTGGTATCATCTGCATATCTAAGGTTATTGATATTTCTCCCGGCAATCTTCTTTCCAGCTTGTGCTTCTTCCAGCCCAGATTTTCTCATGATGTACTCTGCATATAAGTTAAATAAACAGGGTGACAATATACAGCCTTGACGTACTCCTTTTCCTATTTGGAACCAGTCTGTTGTTCCACATCCACTTCTAACTGTTGCTTCCTGACCTGCATACAGGTCAGGAGGCAGGTCAGGTGGTCTGGGATTCCCATCTCTTTCAGAATTTTCCAGTTTATTGTGATCCTCACAGTCAAAGGCTTTGGCATAGTCAATAAAGCAGAAATAGATGTTTTTCTGGAACTCTCTTTATTCCATGATCCAGCAGATATTGGCAATTTGATCTCTGGTTCCTCTGCCTTTTCTAAAACCAGCTTGAATCTGGAAGTTCACGGTTCACGTATTGCTGAAGCCTGGCTTGGAGCATTTTGAGCATTACTTTACTAGCATGTGAGATGAGTGCAATTGTATGGTAGTTTCAGCATTCTTTGGCATTGCCTTTCTTTGGGATTGGAATGAAAACTGACCTTTTCTGGTCCTGTGGCCACTGCTGAGTTTTCCGAATTTGCTGGTATATTGAGTGCAGCACTTTCACAGCATCATCTTTCAGGATTTGGAATAGCTCAACTGGAATTCCATCACCTCCATTAGCTTTGTTCGTAGTGATGCTTTCTAAAGCTCACTTGACTTCGCATTCCAGGATGTCTGGCTCTAGGTGAGTGATCACACCACCGTGATTATCTGGGTCATGAAGATCTTTTTTTGTATAGTTCTTCTGGGTATTCCTGCCACCTCTTCTTAATACCTTCTGCTTCTGTTAGGTCCATACTATTTCTGTCCTTTATTGAGACTATCTTTGCATGAAATGTCCCCTTGGTATCTTTAATTTTCTTGAAGAGATCTCTAGTAGGTTCCATTTTAAAAGATTTACTTTATTAATTCATTTACATCTCCAAATGAAGAAAGACTATTGTTATGTTCATTTTGTACAAGAGTGACTCTAGGGAAAACAAGAGTGAATAGCTTCTCTGAAGGCATCCAGTGAGGCAGTAAAGATGGTAACATTCGAACTGAGAGTTTGACCACGGAAGCTGTACTTCACCCAGTGCACCATCAGCTGGTCCTCAGTTTGCACAGCACTGCACTGATGGCTGCCCTGTCCATGGGAATCCTGCAGTGAGCCATGTGCACCTTTGCAATGTGTACGTGTTCTAGTTAACTCTGTGCAACGTGAGTACGATCTGGATTAGGGAAAATTCAAAAGACTAACAATGAGATTTCATACAGTAGTCATCTGTAATGTTTATTATCTTGCTGTATGCTACCTAGGAAAGCAATTCATTATAATAATTATCTCGGTATTTCTGTTTTTAGCAAACATACTTTCGTGCATATCCACTGCCCATAAAATGGGTTAGCTGTCCTTTAAATTCTCAGATTCTTAACAATTTATAATTAAAGTTTTCCTTATATAATTTTCAAAGTGTGTAATAAAAGCTATATGAACTATACTCAGTAGGACAATATTATCTACATTTAAAAGCAGAGAGATTTTGCAAGAGCTCTTTGAAAGGGAAAAATAATTCCATATCAGAACACTTTATTTTGGTCAGATATTAAAATGAACCACCTAGGGCAGATTGAGGTCAGACATTTCTTTTGATTAAGCGAAATGTTGAAGGAAGATATTATTTAAAAATATACAGACAGGCTAGCGTGCTTTAAGCACCTCCTACAAACCAGGGAAAATCCCTACATCTGAGGACAATGGGGCTCAGAAGGATTAAATAATTCATTCAAGGTTTATCATTAGTTAAGTGGCAGGACTACCTGATGGTGCATTGGTTAAAGTACAGCTTCTGTGGTCAAACTCTCAGTTCGAATGTTACCATCTTTACTGCCTCACTGGATGCCTTCAGAGAAGCTATTCACTCTTGTTTTCCCTAGGACTTTCAAATTCAAAGTGAGATTTGAATCCAGATCTATTTCCAAAGCTAATTATCCTTCCAACTGGTCAACCTGCTTTATCCAGGTCACAGACGTTGGCTTGCATGTTAATTGTGCTCTTCTGAATTTACTTCAAGATTGGATAAAGCTACTGGATAAATCTCCAGTATGTGTTGGCTATTTAATGTAGAAGGTATATTTTAAAAACCAATTGAACAGAGGTTAACCAGATGCTGTTTACTTCACTCTCCAAACACTGAGAAGATAAAGTTGTTTCCATTCACCTATAAATACCTCTTTCCTCTTCAACAATATTCTCAAAGGCTTTAATCTCTCGCATCATATATTGAGTCCCCTCAAGCAAGGTGCAATGCAGATTAGAAAGCAATTAGTTACAAGTGGAAATACATTTTGAAATCATCTTGTAGAATTTATTTGCCACTATCTGTGTATTTATTTAATAAACATTTGTTGTGCACCTACAAGGTGTCAGATCCTGAGCTTGAAATCAATAATACAATAAGGAAGAAAACAGACAAGATAACTAGTTCCATGAAGCTTATAGTCTAACAAGAAAAAATTATTTAATAAACAAGTAAACAAGTACATGTCATCAGAGTGGGAGAATGTTGTGGCAAACAGGAGTGTGGAGGTCAGGGCCTTGTTCTGATATTTAGAGTGTTCAGTAAGGCCTTTATAACCAAATAACATTTAAATAGAAGCAAGAAAGAAGAGAATGAGAGGAACATTTCAGGAAGAATGAACTGAAACTCTAAGGTTCTAAAGCAGAAGAAAGCATGATATAGTTAAGAACCAGTGTGACTAGAGTATATCAAGCAGGGGGTGACATCGGGAGATGAAATAGGAGGTGTAAGGCTTGGCTGTGGCTAATAGTACATTGTTTCCTCTCATTATATGGTCACAATGCTTCTACTCTCTTAGCAACTTGGAGAAGTACAGCACAGTGTTCTTAACTATAGTCAACATGTGTACATTATATCCCAGGGTTTATTCATCTCATAACTAGAAGTTTATACCTTTAGAGCATCTTCATCCATTTCCCCTGGATGTTTCTTTTCATCATCGCTGTTTTCTCAGTGAAACAGAAAAAGGTCATGTGAGAAGGCAGGTGAGGAGTTGTTAAAGCTTTGAGAACGGAACTGACTTAGTGACCTAGGAGAGGAGGAAGGTGGATGGGCTGGAAAATGAAGCAGGATTGCTGGGCAGGTAATACCTGAGATGATTATGAGAGCCAGAATTTTCATTTTTATTTTTGCCAGGGGCATGGAGAGAAGAGGAAGAAAATGTTTCTAGTCTGTGTTGTATTATTCTTATATCATTCTTTAAATAAAGTCTTTGTTCTTTCTTTTGTTAGATGTTCAAGGTAAATAAGCACATTGTGCTTTTACTTGGGATGCTTATTTCCCCTAAAAAAGCCTTGAGCATCACATACTTACATAAAACTATTAATTTTTGCTTCTAAACATGTTTTAGTACTAGATATACAAGAATGAATGAAATTCTAGTGAATTCTAATTAGTCTCTTGGCACTAATCCAAATTCCAGTTCCTGCTTGTTTGATACTTTACAGAACGTGAAAGATTTCTTCAACTTATTTTGTATGAATTTATAAGAACTGGTCCTTGGGGACAGCTATCTTTTCCTTCCTATTAACATAAACATAAGTATAAAAATAACAGTAATATTTCCCAAATTATATATATATATATGCCTTTTTACTATTAGAAATTAAGTGTTTGACAAATATGTTTAACAGAATCACACAATGTTGAAGCTGGAAATATTTTAGAGGTCAAATATAATCCATTTTGGAGAAGGCAATGGCACCCCACTCCAGTACCCTTGCCTGGAAAATCCCATGGATGGAGGAGCCTGGAAGGCTGCAGTCCATGGGGTCGCTGAGGGTCGGACACGACTGAGCGACTTCACTTTCACTTTTCACTTTCATGCATTGGAGAAGGAAATGGCAACCCACTCCAGTGTTCTTGCCTGGAGAATCCCAGGGACGGGGGAGCCTGGTGGGCTTCCGTCTCTGGGGTCGCACAGAGTCGGACACGACTGAAGTGACTTAGTAGTAGTAGTAGTAGTAGTATAATCCATTTAAGTCTTCCCTGGTGGCTCAGATGGTAAAGAATCTGCCTGCAATACAAGAGACCTGGGTTGAATCCCTGGGTTGGGAAGATCCTCTGGAGTGGGGAATGGCAACCCACTCCAACCCATTCCAATATTCTTGCCTAGAGAATTCCATGGACAGAGGAGCCTGGCAGGCTACAGTCCATGGGGTGACAAAGAGTCAGACACAACTGAGCAAGTAACATGGACATAGATCAAACATTTAATTTAGAAATGATAAAACTGAGATCCAAAGAGTTTAGAAATTTGCTAATAATCTTAAACCTGTTGATAAAATTAAAGACTGCTTTGCCTGTGAGGCCCTTGGTACTTGGGTGGTGGTGGTGGGTGTTGTGGAAAGTCTACCCACTAGTGATGCCTGCTGTCCTTCCACCTGCATCCTGCCCAACCGCCCCCCACCCCCACAAAAAACTGGTCCAGCCATCTGCCATGGACACAGCCCATCCCAAGAAGCTTAGAGATGGGCGGTCCCAGTGAAGGAGTAAAGCAGGTCAGACTTTATCTTCTGCTTTTGACCCTCAGGGACCCTTCCTGAACCTCAGCTTTATTATTTGTGGCTCGGACGGTAAAGCATCTGCCTGCAGTGTGGGAGACCTGGGTTCGATCCCTGGGTCAGGAAGATCCCCTGGAGAAGGAAATGGCAGCCCACTCCAGTACTCTTGCCTGGAGAATTTCATGGATGGAGGAGCCTGGTGGGCTACAGTCCATGGGGTTACAAAGAATCGGACACGACTGAGTGACTTCATTTTCACTTTGTAATAATAATTGCTCACATTATTCAATTATCAACTTGTTTGCATATTAAAGATGAAAAATATGTCCAGCAGAATATTTTTCTCTATGGATGCAGTCAGTGGGTCAAAATTCTTGTCTACCTGGAACCTCAAAATATGACTTTATGTGGGAATAGGATCTTTACAGATACAGATACTTTACATTTACAGTTGTAAAAAAAATAAAAATCCTAGCATGTGCTAAGGATTGAGATAAGATAAATACTGGGTATAGGTAAGGCCTGAATCCACTGAGAGGGTTCTTATGAGAGATAAGGGGGAAAAAATGTACACACTGATGCAGAAGGTAAGCAAAATGACAAGGCACAGATGAGAGAGGTGGGTCTACAAGCCAAGGAATGCCAACAATCGCCAGAAATTACCAAAATCTTGGAGAAAGGCAGGGGACTGTTTCTCCCTCAAAGCCTCCAGAAGCAACTAATCATGTTGACACCTTGATTTTGGACTTTCAGTTTTTCAAACTATGAGACAATACATTTCTGTTGTTTAAAAAACCCTTTGTGCAAAACTAATACAATTATGTAAAGTTTAAAAATAAAATAAAATTTAAAAAAAAAAAAACAAAAACCCTTTGTGGTGAGGTGTTATGGCATTCTTAGGAAACGAGCACCTTAGAAAAGGAAACTTAAAAGTCTATCACCTGAAAAAGCAATAAAGGAAACAGAAAAACAAAGGAAAACCAATCCTTTAGTTTATGGCCATTAGCATTACTCTGAAGCTTCCTCATGCAGTTGGTAACTATGCCCCTTCTTCGTCGTCATAAAATGGGAAAAAATAAGCTAATTTTTATAATTTCTAACAATACCATGTTCTATATTACAAGGACAATATGATACAGCATTGGAGACCATCAATGACAAGCCCTTTAGAATTTATTCTATTTTCATGCCAACACTGGAGAATATTACATTGATCACGTGTATTGTATCTTGCTTGAGAAAGGGGTAACGCCATGTGAATATAACAGCAATTATTTCATAAGTGGCTGCTCTGTACCAGCCTCTGTGCTAAGGGACTTTACATATTTTAGCTCATATAATTACGAAGCATTGCAGTCATACACACATTCGTTTTCCACTGCCTCTTTACAAGTTACTGCAAGCTTAGTGGCTTAAAACAACACACATTTATTGCCTCAGTTTCCGTGGGTCGGGGGTCTGGACATTGTTTAGCTGGGTCCACACCAAGAGTGTGTAGTCCTAGCTCTTCTAATCTGAGGCTCAGAGTCCTCTTTCAATATTATTCAGGTTGTTGGCAGATTTCAGTTCTCTGTAGCCGTACAACTGATATCCCTGTGTTGTTATTTTTTTCTGGTTGTTCACTGAGGGTCACTCTCAGCAACTTGGAATCCTGGTCACCTGGTCTCCTCCACATATGCTGTTCACTACATGGCTGTTTGCTATTTTCCAGGCCAGGAATTCTCCAGGCCAGAATACTTGAGTGGGTAGCTTTTCCCTTCTTCAGGGGATCTTCCCAACCCGGGGATCAAACCCAGGTCTCCTGCATTGCAGGTGGATTCTTTACCAGCTGAGCCATCCAGGTAAGGATACCAAAGTGGGTTGCCATGCCCTCCTCCATGGCATCTTCCCAACCCAGGGATGGAACCAAGATCTCTGCATCTCTGCATTGGCAGGAATATTCTTTACTACTGTGCCACCTGGGAAGCTGAGACCACTTCAGGCCTACTTAAAAGTCAGGTACTAATGGATCCTAAAGCTACCTTTTCCATGGAGTATGACCTCATCAGAGGACTGCAAGGCACCATGTTTACAATGTCCTGCCCACACTCTCAGGGAGAGGGTTATGCAGGAGGGGCTCACCAGGGTGTGGGAATCCTAGGGACCAATCCTAGGGACCGAATTACTAACAATGAATGTTGATTTATCCCTAGCACGTGCTTTCATAAATAACCTCTCTTAAGTTTGGAATAGGAATACTGGCAGGGGTTTCAGAGATCGTTGGCTTCATGCACTATGGACTCCCTTGCACTTCCTGCTTCCTATAACATTTCTCCTTATTTCATAGGTTTAAAAAAAAATAACATTACAAATGACCCCAGTGGCCTCACAGCTTTTGTTCTCACTTATTTCTAATAGAGGTGGATCATCTTTTCTTAAGTTTCACATGACAGCAGCAATACCTAAGGTGAAGTGTGAGTTATATATTTTTGAATGAAATTAAATGATCGGAGTTAGGTAACATGTTTTAGAGTTCTGGTAATAGATGTACTTTTAACATTCTGAGAAAAGGTTTTCCTTGAAGCTCTGAATGAGACCCCTCAGAAGTTGCTACTGAAATAGCTGCAGAACATTAAAAAATTAAAAATAAAGAGAAGAAAACTCAAAGGACTACTGGGAACTAGACATAGAAATCCGCCCAAGGGAAAGAGTCCAGTCACTTGCTGCAGGGCTGACATGAATAGTGGACAGAGTAATTCAAGGACTCCCCGTTCCCTTCTGAAGCAGCGTGAACATGTTCAAATGAAAGCATATGCATTTACAAAGATGACCCTTTTCTTTCCTATTTTTTGCTGCTTGACCTTTATTTAAGCAATACAATCTTTTCCAAAGGTGAAAGCTATGTGACTACTGATTTTTGGGTCACCCTCACTGCTGTTTTACTGACTCTATTCCAAAATCATTTTGTCAAAGTATATTACAAAAACAAAAAGGAAAGGAAGGAGGAGGGGTGGCATGGGAGCAAAAGGAGTGTGTGTGTGAAGGCTGGTGGTGGTGAAGCCTCATCCTAGATATACAGTCCTTGGAATAAAGCCTCGTCAACAGTTAGGTGTGATGGAGTTCAGATGACTCCTGGCTCAACAAGCAAAGCAAAAGAATACAAAACCATAAAACTGATAGTGGGCCAGAAATCATACGAGTCCAGCAGAGCTAAGCGTGTTTTAGACCCTCAGCATATCAAGCTGCCACTGTGAAGAGTAGCAAATCAGAACTCAAGTGCTTAGTGAATGGGGTCAAGGACAATTCACATGCTCTGCTTTAAGTAAATAGTAGGAAGGAAACGATTTTCCGTCATCAAAACATCAGTAACCAGAAGAAAATCAACACGAAGCTTGTGAAAAATATGCCAGGAGTAAAAAGAAAGAAAAAAAGCTTTGGGGACGTGATTCTCAAGATTCAGAAACATGGACGCTTAGGGAAACAAAAATGATAAAATAGCTAACAGATATCAAAAACAAAATCAACAGATAAACTACATTTGGAAACATTCCTAATACAGATATTAGAGAGCTAACTGCCATCATATTTAAATAATTCCTTTAAATTGCCAGAAATGTCATAAATATCGCAGTGAATAAAGATATTATGAGGCACCTATCAGAAGAGCAAATCCTACCAATAAGGGCAACCAACACTTGTTTTTACAGATTCTCTTCCATGCAAACTCAATGATTTTACCTCCCATGCATTTTCCAAAATACTTAAAAGATTCAAAGAGGAAACAAGACTCTTTGATGAAATCAAGTACAGTAGGTTGACAATGTATATTTAGATGTGAAAAGAAGAGAGCCAATATTATTTGAATAGGACAGAAATGAGTATAATATTGAGGGAAGAAAAGATGAAGGACACATATTTTATGTTACTTGACATTCTGACTTTTAGAGTATGTGGCACACAGTTCTTTCACTTGTACATGAGATGATTTTCTCACTACTTCTATGCGTGTACTGAGGGCAGAGACTATCAAAGAGGCACTTCTACCAAAAATAAGCTAAACATACAACAGTCAAATTCTTGCTTTGTTGTCTGTCTGGAATGTTGGCATCTGGCTGTCTAGTTGGCCTTGCAGGGGTAACCTGGCCCCAGGAGTTCTAGTTTGCTGCTATTTTCACTGCCTCAATTGACCACTAAGCTTTTTCCAGGAACAAATTTCCTTTTGTCACATAGTTTGGAAATGAGGCAAAATAAACCCTTTGCTATGTCTAAAAAATGCAAAGCAAAGTTAAAATTCTCCAACAAAATGATCTGTTGATCATGATTATTTGTTTGGAGATTAATAAAATTGTCTTTCATTAAAAAAAAAGAGTAGACACAACAAGGAAATATCAGTAATATATAAAAAGAAAAACTTGCACTCTATAGCTAGTTCAATACACATATACACACACGCACACACAAAAGTGAACAGAATGGAAAACAACAATTTGTTAACAGAGTTGATTAGTACAGTGAACTGATCTGGAGAACAGAGAAAACATTTTGTGTTACGATCAAGAAATGTAAGAAGGCGCTTCAGGATTTGGGACAGGGAGTGGGCCTGAGAGGCACTATTCCTAGCTAAGCTATGGTTTGCATTTGCTATTTTTTTTTTTTTGGCTTTTAAGTAATTGACAATTAGTGAATTCCACTAGCTGTTTCTGCAGCCAACTATCTTGGCTATTGCTATGAATTGCAGCTTTCTTCTCATTATCTAGAATATACAATCTCCCTTTCTTTCTACTGAATTTCTTCAAGGGAACTCCATTTCTGAAATGTATCTTTTGCCCACTACTGCCAAATCTTTCATTACAGAATTGATTTTATTTTCTCCTCCATGGACACATCCCATAGATACTACCCACCCAGCATGACACCTGTTAAATAGTTCTATAAATCATTCCCCTACTCAGTTGCTTTGCCACCATTCAAGAGAAACCTGCGGTAATTGATCCTGATGCAGTCTTTCCAGAAGATCTATTTTACCAACCAAAAGGGACTTTTCAACTGCCCCACTAAATTCTCCCAACAGTTTTAAAGTGATATATGGTAACTTATGCCTTTCCAAGGGGAAACCATTTTTGACAGTTTAAACTTCAGAGGAAAAAAATCTGTGACAAAGTACCTGCAGCCTCTTCTATACTTAAGTCCATCTCTGCAGCTCTTCAGCATCACTGATTTCTCTGTGAGCTCTCTGAGGAGGTTTTCCTATCCCCTGGCCTAGTGTAAAACAATCACTGATGATCAACCCGCACTTTACTAGGCCACTGATTTCCCTTAGGTCTGCCTTTCTGAGTCCAGTCACAGGGCAGGCACTTCTTTTCATGACTGTCTTAAAAATAATGTTAAGCATATCAATTTTTGTTCCTTAACTTGAAAGCTAAATTGGTACCACTGGCTTAGCACCCAAGCCTTGGATTTCTCGATAAGCTCTTATAGAGTTGACAGTCACATTTAAGATCTAAAACATAATCCAGATGCTCAGAAAGGAGCAGAAAGTAGTTGCTAAACTCTATCTTCATTACATCAGCTCTAAGATCTATGATCTTGTTGGAAGATCATAAATGCACTTGATATCTTAGAACCTCAGGAAGGCAATTCCTTATTATCTGACAAGCAGCACTATGACAAGGACAATTATTCATCCAGTTTTCTAATGTGTTCATTTTTATCTTGTTAATTGTAACATAAAGCTAAAATTACTAAGCATTCTTATAAAAAAGACTTCTCCCTCAGCATGCTACACGAGAAACAAATCAAAGTCAGGTCCTGTGGTTAAGAAAATAGTGTTAAAAGGTTTGTTAAGAATCTCTAATTGCCTCATTGACATCATACCGGTCTTTTAAAACAACTGAAGTAAAATAAGAAAAATGAATCAGAAATTTGAGCATTACATAGTCCTAATAACAAATACATTTTTTAAAAAAGGAAAAGCCTTTCTTGGGGATCAATACCAAATAGAGTATATAATTACTTCATCTATAATATAAAGTATATTTGGGTTTTGAACCCATTTATCTGAACTGTGTGACTTGATAATACTGTTAGCATGTACTACTTTGAGGATCAAAACTTCTGGATCTTCACGATGGAAAACAATACATTTGAAACCAAGAATCTTCTTAAATTAGATGATTTCTGCTGCTATAGTTTAACAAATGTTTGAATTATCCTCAGCTTTAAGAAGATTTTCTTTAGTTAGTAGTTTGTATATCAGATCAGATCAGATCAGTCGTTCAGTCATGTCCAACTCTTTGCGACCCCATGAATCGCAGCATGCCAGGCCTCCCTGTCCATCACCAACTCCTGGAGTTCACTCAGACTCACGTCCTTCGAGTCAGTGATGCCATCCAGCCATCTCATCCTCTGTCGTCCCCTTCTCCTCTTGCCCCCAATCTCTCCCAGCATCAGAGTCTTTTCCAATGAGTCAACTCTTCACATGAGGTGGCCAAAGTACTGGAGTTTCAGCTTTAACATCATTCCCTCCAAAGAAATCCCAGGGCTGATCTCCTTCAGAATGGACTGGTTGGATCTCCTTGCAGTCCAAGGGACTCTCAAGAGTCTTCTCCAACACCACACTTCAAAAGCATCAGTTCTTCGGCACTCAGCCTTCTTCACAGTCCAACTCTCACATCCATACATGACCACCAGAAAAACCATAGCCTTGACTAGACAGACCTTTGTTGGCAAAGTAATGTCTCTGCTTTTGAATATGCTATCTAGGTTGGTCATAACTTTCCTTCCAAGGAGTAAGTGTCTTTTAATTTCATGGCTGCAGTCACCATCTGCAGTGATTTTGGAGCCCAGAAAAATAAAGTCTGACACTGTTTCCACTGTTTCCCCATCTATTTCCCATGAAGTGATGGGACTGGATGCCATGATCTTTGTTTTCTGAATGTTGAGCTTTAAGCCAAATCTTTCATTATCCACTTTCACTTTCATCAAGAGGCTTTTGAGTTCCTCTTCACTTTCTGCCATAAGGGTGGTGTCATCTGCATATCTGAAGTTATTGATATTTCTCCCGGCAATCTTGATTCCAGCTTGTGCTTCTTCCAGTCCAGCGTTTCTCATGATATACTCTGCATATAAGTTAAATAAACAGGGTGACAATATACAGCCTTGACGAACTCCTTTTCCTATTTGGAACCAGTCTGTTGTTCCACGTCCAGTTCTAACTGTTGCTTCCTGACCTGCATACAAACTTCTCAAGAGGCAGATCAGGTGGTCTGGTATTCCCATTTCTTGAATAATTTTCCACAGTTTCTTGTGATCCACACAGTCAAAGGCTTTGGCATAGTCAATAAAGCAGAAATAGATGGTTTTCTGGAAACCTCTTGCTTTTTCCATGATCCAGTGGATGTTGGCAATTTGATCTCTGGTTCCTCTGCCTTTTCTAAAACCAGCTTGAACATATGGAAGTTCACGGTTCACGTATTGCTGAAGCCTGGCTTGGAGAATTTTGAGCATTACTTTACTAGCATGTGAGACGAGTGCAATTGTGTGGCAGTTTGATCATTCTTTGGCATTGCCTTTCTTTGGGATTGGAATGAAAACTGACCTTTTCCAGGCCTGTGGCCACTGCTGAGTTTTCCAAATTTGCTGCCATATTGAGTGCAGAACTTTCACAGCATCATCTTTTAGGATTCAAAATAGCTCAACTGGAATTCCATCACCTCCACTAGCTTTGTTCATAGTGATGCTTTCTAAGGCCCACTTGACTTCACATTCCAGGATATCTGGCTCTAGGTCAGTGATCACACCATCGTGATTATCTGGGTCGTGAAGATCTTTTTCGTACAGTTCTTCTGTGTATTCTTGCCATCTCTTCTTAATATCTTCTGCTTCTGTTAGGTCCATATCATTCTGTCCTTTATCGAGCCCATCTTTGCATCACATGTTCCTTTCATATCTCTGATTTTCTTCAAGAGATCCCTATTCTTTCCCATTCTGTTGTTTTCCTCTATTTCTTTGCATTGATCACTGAAGAAGGCTTTCTTATCTCTTCTTGCTATTCTTTGGAACTCTGCATTCAGATGTTTATATCTTTCCTTTTCTCCTTTGCTTTTCGCTTCTCTTCTTTTCCCAGCTATTTGTAAGGCCTCCCCAGACAGCCATTTTGCTTTTTTGCATTTCTTTTCCATGGGGATGGTCTTGATCCCTGTCTCCTGTACAATATCACAAACCTCATTCCATAGTTCATCAGGCACTCTATCTATCAGATCTAGTCCCTTAAATCTATTTCTCACTTCCATTGTATAATCATAAGGGATTTGATTTAGGTCATACCTGAATGGTCTAGTGGTTTTCCCTACTTTCTTCAATTTCAGTCTGAATTTGGTCATAAGGAGTTCATGGTCTGAGCCACGGTCAGCTCCTGGTCTTGTTTTTGCTGACTGTATAGAGCTTCTCCATCTTTGGCTGCAAAGAATATAATCAATCTGATTTCAGTGTTGACCATTTGGTGATGTCCATGTATAGAGTCTTTTCTTGTGTTGTTGGAAGAGGGTGTTTGTTATGACCAGTGCATTTTCTTGGCAAAACTCTATTAGCCTTTGCCCTGCTTCATTCTGTATTCCAAGACCAAATATGCCTGTTACTCCAGGTGTTTCTTGACTTCCTGCTTTTGCATTCTAGTCCCCTATAATGAAAACGACATCTTTTGGGGTGTTAGTTCTGAAAGGTCTTGTAGGTCTTCATAGAACCGTTCAACTTCAGTTTATTCAGCGTTACTGGTTGGGGCATAGACTTGGATTACTGTGATATTGAATGGTTTGCCTTGGAAACAGAGATCATTCTGTCGTTTTTGAGATTGCATCCAAGTACTGCATTTCGGAGTCTTTTGTTGACCATGATAGCTACTCCATTTATTCTGAGGGATTCCTGCCCGCAGTAGTAGATATAATGGTCATCTGAGTTAAATTCAGCCATTCCAGACCATTTCAGTTCGCTGATTCCTAGAATGTTGACATTCACTCTTGCCATCTGTTGTTTGACCACTTCCAATTTGCCTTGATTCATGGACCTGTCATTCCATGTTCCTACGCAATATTGCTCTTTACAGCATCGGACCTTCCTTCTATCACCAGTCACATCCACAGCTGGGTAGTCTTTTTGCTTTGGCTCCATCCCTTTATTCTTTCTGGAGTTATTTCTCCACTGATCTCCAGTAGCATATTGGGCACCTACTGACCTGGGAAGTTTCTCTTTCAGTATCCTATCATTTTGGCTTTTCCTACTGTTCATGGGGTTCTCAAGGCAAGAATACTGAGGTGGTTTGCCATTCCCTTTCTCCAGTGGACCACATTCAGTCAGATCTCTCCACCATGACCCACTCATCTTGGGTTGCCCCATGGGCATGGCTTAGTTTCATTGAGTTAGACAAGGCTGTGGTCCTAGTGTGATTAGATTGACTAGTTTTCTGTGAGTATGGTTTCAGTGTGTTTGCCCTCTGATGACCTCTTGCAACACCTACTGTCTTACTTGGGTTTCTCTTACCTTGGGCGTGGGATATCTCTTCATGGCTGCTCCAGCAAAGCACAGCTGTTGCTCCTTACCTTGGACGAGGGGTATCTCCTCACCGCCGCCCTTCCTGACCTTCAATGTGCGATAGCTCCTCTAGGCCCTCCTGCACCCACACTGCCACTGCTCCTTGGATGTGGGGTTGGTCCTCCGGGCCACCGCCCCTGGCCTCGGGCGTGGGGTTGCTCCTCCCGACTGCAGCCCCTGGCCTCGGGCTTGGGGCGTAGGGTATCTCCTCCCAGCCGCCGCCCCTGACCTCGGACATGGGGTAACTCCTCTCATCGCCGCCCCTGACCTCGGACGCTGGGTATCTCCTCTCGGGCGCCCCCACCCCCCTGACCTCGGACGCGGGGTAGCTCCTCTCGGCCGTTCCTGCACAGTCCCAGTCTGGTGCTCTTGGCCACTCCCCCTGACCTTGGACATGGGGTAACTCCTCTTGGCCGCCGCCCTTCAGGCATGGGGTCCTCCCGGCTTCTGCCCCTGACCTCGGACGTGGGATGGCTCCTCTTGGCCATGCTTAGCGCGCCCATCGCACCCACCTGCGCTTTAGCATGCCCGTCACAGCCGTTTGTATATAATTAGAGCCAAATAAATTTCCTGTAGTTTTTTGATATATTTTACAAGTTGATAAAAGATATGCTGCTTTGAGTGCAGTGTGAGTTTTGCTTATACGTTTAAGTTTTGTATTATCAATAATGTCGGGTTTTTAAAACACAGTTAGCAAATGCTGTATAATTATGATTTAATCTCATAGGAGAAGTTCTGTGTGTAGTTAGAAGTTGACAAGGCTGAGTCAATTTCAGGCAAAGAGTCAAAGAGTAGGCATAAGAAATACTCTTACTGTATCAAGAAATAACAAGTCCTCTGTGTAAAAATGTTAGGAAAATATGCTTGATGAATATGTAATTCAAAAATGGAAACATCCCCAGCTCACTTGAATGCAAATGCTTTTAAAGCAAAGAGAGCCCTTGAGCCTAATGTAGCACTGCCTGTTTTCATATGGCTAAAGAATACTTTTTACAAATGAACTTTTATCATAGATTTGATGGCAAGGAATACTAACTGTGAACTTCAATTACGTGGAATTTATCCTCTCCCATTGCCAATGAATTATATTCTTCTCATCAGTACATGTATATTACAAAATAGTTCTCAATTATAATATTTTGAATATAATCAATATAAATTTGTGAATATTGCTTTATCTTTGTTATATAAGTACCTACATAATAGCCTCAATTTTGCCTCTTCAACCCCCAAATTATTTACTTTCTAGTCCTTACAGAAACGGTATGCTTACTGCTCACTTAGAACATGATGAGATTCTATACAGAGGTGGAAAAGTTTGCAAAGTGGTTAAGGACATCAACTTCATATTTAAATAGGGCTTAACTGAGCACTGGAGAAGGAAATGGCGACCCACTCCAGTGTTCTTGCCTGGAGAATCCCAGGGATGGGGGAGCCTGGTGGGCTGCCGTCTATGGGGTCACACAGAGTTGGACACGACTAAAGTGACTTGGCTTAGCTCAGCTTAACTGAGCACAGGAACTGTCATTTATTAAATCTGTGGGTCTAGATAAGTCACTGCACTCACTAAACTTAATTCATCTATAAATTTGAGTTATTTTGATGTTTTAACTGGGTTAATAATAATGGTACCTATTCATTGGGTTGCTACAAAAATTAAACTACTAGGCTTGCAGAAAGATCTAAATGTGTATTATAGCAAAACAAATGTTCAGCCTCTCAACTTGGTTTCATAGGAAAGTTCAGCTCCTGGCAACCCCCATGACTTCTGTAAACACACAAGCAAAAACATAATTGGAGAAGACGAATTTGCTCCCAAATACTTCAAGGGAAAGTTGGAAGAGCGAGCCTTCTCTGTTTAGAATTTTTGGTCTGTTTTCTTGTTTGGTTTGGTTTTGTCATTGCCAATTTAGGGCTTGGGTTTTTAGGCCATTGTGATCAATAATATTCTGTGATAAGTTGCAAGTTTGGATAGCTGGGAACCTACCAAGCAGAGGTTTTTCGGAAGAGATCCTACAGAGCTTTGAGACCTGTTTTCTAGCCTCTGTTTACCCCCACACACCCAGAAAGTGCCATATGCTCAATAGAAGAGGTCCAAATTTTCAGTTTGATGCTTTTGAATTGTGGTGTTGGAAAAGACTCTTGAGAGTCCCTTGGACTGCAAGGAGATCCAACCAGTCAATCCTAAAGGAAATCAGTCCTAAATATTCATTGGAAGGGCTGATGCTGAAGCTCTAATACTTTAGTCACCTGATATGAACAGATGACTCATTAGAAAAGACCCTGAGGCTGGGAAAAGATTGAAGGCAGGAGGAGAAGGGGACAACAGAGGACGAGATGGTTGGATGGCATCACCAACTCAATGGACATGAGTTTGAGCAAACTCCAGGAGATGGTGAAGGACAGGGAAGCCTGGCGTGCTGCAGTCCATGGGGTTGCAAAGAGCAACTGAGCAACTGAACAACAACAAAAAAAATTCTGGTTGTCCAGCTGGAGGAAATCACAGCCCTTCCTAGGATCCACTAGCTTTCATGAGAAATGACTGAGAACCGCTCTTCCTTTCATGAAAAAGAAAGTTACCCTACACCAGGGACCCAGAGCTGACTTCCCAGCAGGATGGGCACAAAGCCAAGTGCTAAGAAATAACACCAACACAGCCATCTTTTTTCCAAAGTGCTGACAGACACTTTGTGCTCAAGGAGGACTGCTGCCCACCTTGCATATCAGGAGGAGGAGATCCAGTGCTGACACCCCATGGGGAAAGCACCCCTCCAAGCAGCTGTGGCTCCTGGAAATGGGTATCTTTCCTCTTTAAAAAGGCAAAAGCAAAGTTGTTTTGTTTTGTTTTTGCTCTCTTTCATGTTGTTACACTGTGTGTTCTGCAACCCTGAGGAAGGATTTCAAAGCAATGTACTCTTGGTCACAGAATGAGACTATAAAATAAAAGACTAATACAGTGGAGTCTGTTGAATTTTAAATGCTTGAAACTTAGGCACTCTTAACCTCAGTAGAAACACCTCTTGGAGAGACAGGCTTCCATTTGTAATTGAGCTACATTCTGTATGGAAA
This sequence comes from Bos grunniens, assembly GCF_055505025.1. Classification (NCBI taxonomy): domain Eukaryota; kingdom Metazoa; phylum Chordata; class Mammalia; order Artiodactyla; family Bovidae; genus Bos; species Bos grunniens. The sequence goes on along the minus strand of NC_141191.1, from coordinate 24,675,914 downwards.
ATAAAAGTGAACCAACAGCATAGATTGCCCAAAATATCTCACATCGGCATTCTCTAACATCACAAGTACTGTATCTTCTTAATTGTAAAGAAGATTGAAGATGTGACTGATAAGCTTTATGGAAGCTGTATTTTCCTTAGATGAATAACTTGCTTTTTATGAATATTCCAAAAGCAAATGAGAGATCTATTTGCATACCTCATTAATGATCTCTTTTTAGCAGGAGCACGTTCCTAATTTTATACATCCATAAACATGTCTTTCCGTCATCTGAATGAAAAGTAATATATTTTCTGCCAGAATTTATACTTGGGTACTGGTGTTTGAAAAACATAAATTATGCTAAAGATTTTGGTATTTGAGAAGAATAAATTACAATAGTGAAATTACCTGCAGGGTGGTCATAGCTTATTGGACTCATTTCTTGTCTCTGTCCTTATGGTTTCATCTGTTCGGTCACTGTTGCCTTTCTTGCTTTGTGGTTATTCATGATTTCTCATGTGAATATGGGAGAAATGTGAGTAAGAAATAATGTTTAATTCTCAGACACTTGATAAAATCTTATTTTCTTTATAAATGTAACAATTTACATTCATGAATAAGAGTTTCACTTATAATTGTGTTTGTCTTATGTCTATTTTTCTTTATGACCTAGCATGTCACAATTGAGCAAAACCGACATAAGCTAATTTGAGCAACTATCTTCACCCACACACTCCTAACTAGAACAGTAATGAAGTATTAGTAAACTTGCACAAAATGTAATTCTTTATTTTCAAAGTAAGACGAATATGAATTGCATGAAGGGAATAGATTTGACTTCATTTCTCCCATACATTCATTCAAAGGTTACTTACTGAAGGGTCACTATGTATTAGGATCTCTATAAAGCAATAAAGATTCAGAAACAAGGCAGCTCACTCCTTATTAATCAAAATAAGCTAAATTCAATAACAATAGGAATGATAATGTGTTATTACAGAAGTATACATATTGGAGTATGGGAGGACAGAAGAGGACCATGGATGTCATGATCAAGGAAGGCTTCTTAGAAGAGGAGTTTTATGAATTGAGCTTCCAAAAATAAGTAACAGTCAGAAGAGAAGAGGGGTGTCACTTCCCAAGGGACATGGGTGGAAATCCAGACGACAGGACTGTTTTTAGGACTTCATATATTGATGAGCAAGAGATAAGTTTGAAGTCATAGGCTTGGAATTGGAGGGTTTGTATTTATCTTGGAATTCAGGAGAATTTTGAAAAAGTTAAACAAGGTAATGACTACAGTGAGATTTATTTTGATTTCACATCCTTGGTATTCTTTTATTCATTCTGAATGTTTATAGAATTTAACATGTACAAGCTCCCCCATCTCTGTTCTTTAAAATAAAGACAATTAGACACAGGAACTTGGCCAATTGATCCCTATTTCAGGTGGTTAAACGGCACCAGAAGCCAGAATTGTTCATTTTCTTAAATAAGTATTAAGAGTAATTGAACATAAGGGCCTTTTCCCAGACTATCTTTTACTTTCCAGGATAATAGTGAATAGTTCAATAATGTACTTAAATAACCTAACACAGTTACAAACCGCACAGGTGCAAACTGAAATGATTTTAAATACTGAGTTACACATGCAGTCTATGCTCAAAAAACCCACACACAACACACACATACACAACACTCTATGCCAGCTGCTCAGAAAGAGCCTGTAAACTCATTGCAGGTGATCAGTCAGACGATATCTCTCTTCCAAGTGGCAGCTCCTCCTGTCTGGAGTGCAGAAAATCACCATGAAAATGCCCTGCTGACTAGGTATCTCATTTGACCATGCTATTAGGAGACAGTTCTGAATTTTTTTTTATGAATATGTAACTTCTAGATGTTGCCCAGTAGCTACACCATTTTAATCATTATAAATACAACAGACATTTTCTATTAGAGAAATGTAGCACCGCTGAAGGGGTGGATACTCTATCAATTCAATTCATTCTAATATGTAAACATACATAGGTGCCTATTTATTTATTAATTATCTGTGAAGTAGAATATTAATCTGACTCCAAAACACTCTGCTTAAGACTTAGCCCAAGTAGAATGTATTACATCACACTGAAGAGCAGTCAGAACAACAACAACAAAATCACAATACTAGAGCACTGGGAGGTATTTAGGGGGATAAATACAAACAATATAAATTAGGCTCTGAGTCTTAACTGGAGAAATTTAGTGACACTGAAGTGAAGGGGAGAAAGACTCCTTTTCATTTGCTCATCCCTTCAAGGTCACCCATCTCTCATCCCTTCCTGACCCCTCGTTTACTATTTTTTTCTTTCAGTGTCAGACTTCTTTTGCAAACTGAAAAAAATAACAGTATTAGTTATTCAGTTATGTCCAACTCTTTGCGACCACACAAACTGTAGCCTGCCAGGCTCCTCTGTCTATGGGATTCTCCAGGCAAGAATACTGAAGTGGGTTGCCATTTCCTTCTCCAGGGGATCTTCCTAAGCCAGAGATCGAACCTGGGTCTCTTGCATTGCAGGCAGATTCTTTACAGCCTGAGCCACCAGGGAAACCCCAAACGGAAGTATTGATATTATTGATAGCACTCAAGCCCCAGCCCTTCCTCTGTTTCTCTCTTTCCCCCACTGTCTACCTAACATCCCTTATAACCCTTTGTACAGTCAGATATTCTCTTTTTGGTCTATTTGATGAACATTAAACGGTATGTTATTATTGCCATACATCTTACCTTTAGTACACTTGTGAAAATAAGACTCTGCCATGTGTATGCCCAAACTTTGGCTTGTCTTTCTCTTTTTATTGGGAATTTTTACCCCAAACAGAAGTTTTACATTTTAACATAGACAAACCTATCAGATATTTTATTTATGGCATATTCTTATCATTTAGACTATCTGTCATAATCACTCGTTTCCTGGAGAAAGTAACAACAATTCTGGGGATCTGACTAGGAGTGGTATCTACCTAGAAGTTGCCTTGCTATTATAGACCCCAATTTCAACACCAGCCTCTCATTTCAACTGTATTGAGCTCATCGAGCTCCGCAGTGAAGACAATACATACATACTTTTGGTTCAAGACAGTTCCAAAAATAGTGATGACATATCTATCTAGCTAGATGCTTGTGGAAAAGGTAAACATACAAGAACAAAGATAAATAACAGATGAGTCAAATTCCCAACATAAAATTTCAACCATGGATTAAATACCTAAATGTAAGATCAGAAACTATAAAACTCTTAGAGGAAAACATAGGCAGAACACTCTATGACATAAATCACAGCAAGATCCTCTATGACCCATCTCCTAAAGTAATATAAATAAAAACAAAAATAAACAAGTGGGACCTAATTAAACTTAAAAGCTTTTGCATAGCAAAGGAAACTATAAACAAAGTGAAAAGACACCTTCAGAATGGCAGAAAAAAATAGCAAATGAAACAAGTGAAAAATGATTAATCTCCAAGATATACAAACAGCTCATACAAGTCAACACCAGAAAAAAAAACAACCCAATCAAAATGTGGGAAAAAGACCTAAACAGACATCTCTCCAAAGAAGACATACAGATGGCTAATAAACACAGAAAAGATGCTCAACATCGCTCATTATTAGAGAACTGCAAATCAAAACTGCAATGAGGTATCACCTTATACCTGTCAGAATGGCCATCATCAAAAAGTCTACAAACAATAAAAGGTGGAGAGGGTGTGGAGAAAAGGGAACCCTCTTGCACTGTTGATGGAAATGTAAATTGTTACAGCCACTGTGGAAGACAGTATGGAGATTCGTTAAAAAAACAAACAAACAAAAAACAACCTATGAATAAAACCACCATATGACCCAGCAATCCCACTCCTAGACATATACCCTGAGGAAACCAAAACTGAAAAAGACACATGTACCCCAATGTTCACTGCAGGACTATTTAGAATAGCTGGAACATAGAAGCAACCCAGATGTCCATCAACAAATGAATGGATAAAGAAACTGTGGTACATATATAGAATGGAATATTACTCAGCCATAAAAAGGAATGTATTTGAGTCATTTCTAATGAGGTGGATGAACCTAGAGACTATTATACTAGAGACTAGAGTGAAGTAAGTCAGGGAAAAAACAAAACAAAACAAATCATCGTATAACTGGGTTGGATCTTCCCAACCCAAGTCTCCTGCATTGTGGGCTGATTCTTTACCATTGGAGCCACAAGGGAAGCCCAAGAAAACTGGAGTGGGTAGCCTATCCCTTCTCCAGGGGATCTTTCCAAACCAGGGATTGAACCGGGGTCTTCTGCATTGCAGGCGGATTCTTTACTAGCTGAGCTACCAGGGAAGCCTTCTGAACAATGGAGACACAGACACAGAGAACAGACTTATTGACATGGTATGGGGGAGGAAGGCGAGGGTGAGATGTATGGAGAGAGCAACATGGAAACTTACATCCCCATATGTGAAATAGGTAATCAATGGGACTTTGCTGTATGACTCAGGGAACTCAAACTAGGGCTCTGCAATAACCTAGAGGAGTGGGACAGGAAGGGAGATGGGAGGGAGTTTCAAGAGGGAGGGGACATAGGTATACCTATGGCTGATTCATGGTGACATCTGGCAGAAACCAACACAATTCTGTAAAGCAATTATCCTTCAATCAAAAAATAAATTTAAAATTAAAAAAAATTTTTTTCAACCGTGAAGATGATGGAAAAAATAAAGGTGAATATTTTCATAATATTTGGGTTTCAGAAATATTCAGATTTTTAGGCAACTTGCAGACCATAAATTCATGTTTAAATGTGAATTCATAAATGAAAACTTTCATATGACAGGATGATAAAAAGAAAGAATAAAACTAAGGAAAAAGATGACAAATTTTTCTGAGACAAACATGCCATAAAAGGCATTAGTATTTTCACTATATAAAATTACTTACAAACTGAAAGAAAATGATTATATAGCAACAGTAATATTAACAACAAACACAGACAAGCTAGTAGTAAAGGAACAATACGAATGCTTGATATTTCATTAACTAGTAGTGAAAGAGAGCAGGACCCTGTGGTTCTTCCTGACCATGTCTCCTGCCCATCTTTCATCTGTAGAAAACTTTAGTCAAAGAATAAGTTTAATCAGAGAAGTGAGAAAATGAAGAAGCAAAAGAAAGCATGCAAACAGGACAAGATAACAGTCTAGTCATTAAAAAAAAAAGTCAAGGGTCTTTAGTCCTTCCTCAAGGCCTAGAGAGAATATTCTGAGCCATGTCCTTCGAGCTGTTTTGTAGGTACTGAAATCCCCACCGGGTGGTAGAAGTTAACTACAGGATGACCAGACTGTAGCCATGACACAAGCTGCCACAATTCCCAGAGCTAGCCTCAAAGAAATGGGAATAAGCCAACCCTGGAACTGAAGACTAACTGTACCTAAAACAACTGGGATAACACTGACCAGACCAAGTTCAAGATGACTGCCAGAGCTGACTACGCTTTTCTACATGCAGCCCCTCCCTCTGCTTACACACCCCTGAAACTCCCGTTTAAAAGCTCTGACTGATTGTCAAAGAGGGAGTCAGCCTTTGGACATAAATCTGCCCGCCTGCCCAGTTGCCAGCACCTGAAATAAAGCACCCTTTCCTTTCCACCAAGCTTGTCAGTTTATTGGCTTTCGAGCTGCAAGTAACCCAACCCTACTTTTGATAACAGTAGTCTTACAGAAATTTCAAATAAAAACCGAGGCGTTAATGTTTGTCTTACCAGATTGTAAAAGAGGATTAACAAGATTAATTAGATAAAGTATGACAATAAAGTGGTTTTATAAAGCTCTTAATACAATTTATATTTTTTAGTGAATATTCAATTAACAGTGATTGTCTATTGAGAATGCTGGTTGAGGATATGGAGAAAATAGTACTGTATTTATGTCCAATACTATTGTTTGTATGTATGTATGTATGGAGGTGTAAATTGGTATAACCTATGTTTCAAAAATATACTCAGGTGGCAATATAGAATGGATTGTTAGAATTATACACAAGGCTGAGTGAATGAAGGACTTTCCTCAACCTAGTGTGCATGCTAGTGCCAAACTGGAAAGGACTCAAATGATTAACTATTGTTGCTGCTGTTCAGTCGCTAAGCCGTGTTTGACTCTTTGCAATCCCATGGACTGTGGCCCATCAGGCTCCTCTTTTCTCCATTATCTCCCAAAGTCTGCTCAGTTATGATTAGAGAAGCAATTAATTATTGTATATCCCGGCAATAGGAGGCTACAATCTATTACAAATGACACTGTATATCAAAGATCTCCTTGATAGATTTTTTTTAGGTGGGGAATACTACTTACAAAAGAGGACAGGATGTAAAATGTCATTTATAATATAATTTATTATAACTAATATTTTAAACATTAAAATTAGTATTTTCTGGTGTATACAATTTATATAATATACTTAATATTAAATATATAAATGCAAGTAAAATTATACACATACATATAGAATCTTCTTCATTGAACCGTCCTGATATAGGAAGATGCAAAAAGAAAACTGTTTTGTTTTTCTTAGGTCATTGCTTCAATCACATTCCAACAGAGATTCAGCTACTTTGGATGGTATTCTTGACAGATCTCATATGTATCAGTCTGGGTCACATTAGGAAACAGATGACACACTCAACATTGAAAGAAAAGTGTAATAAGGTGCTATTACAGAGATAATGTTAAGACTAAGGAAACCAGGAAGAGATAGTGCAGCTCTCATACCAACAGACACTCATAGCAGCTGTATGCCTTCAGAAGTGAGGTTAGGGAACAATTACTTGAAGCAGGAAACGGCAGACATGGTATTCCACAAGAGCTGTTCACATTGGTAAAACACAGACACTACAAGCCCAGTAAAGATGCTTCCCTGGTGGCTGAGTGGTAAAGAACCCACGTGCCAGTGCAGGAGATGGTTCAATCCCCAGGTTGGGAAGATCCCTTGGAGAAGGAAATGGCAACCCACTCCAGTGTCCTCGCCTGGGAAATCCCACAGACAGAGGAGACTGGCAGGCTACATAGAGTTCAGTTCAGATCAGATCAGATCAGTTGCTCAGTCGTGTCCGACTCTTTGCGACCCCATGAATCGCAGCACGCCAGGCCTCCCTGTCCATCACCAACTCCTGGAGTTCACTCAGACTCACATCCATCGAGTCAGTGATGCCATCCAGCCATCTCATCCTCTGTCGTCCCCTTCTCCTCCTGCCCCCAATCCCTCCCAGCATCAGAGTCTTTTCCAATGAGTCAACTCTTCGCATGAGGTGGCCAAAGTACTGGAGTTTCAGCTTTAACATCATTCCTGCCAAAGAAATCCCAGGGCTGATCTCCTTCAGAATGGACTGGTTGGATCTACTTGCAGTCCAAGGGACTCTCAAGAGTCTTCTCCAACACCACAGTTCAAAAGCATCAGTTCTTCGGCGCTCAGCCTTCTTCACAGTCCAACTCTCACATCCATACATGACCACAGGAAAAACCATAGCCTTGACTAGATGAACCTTTGTTGGCAAAGTAATGTCTCTGCTTTTCAATATGCTATCTAGGTTGGTCATAACTTTCCTTCCAAGGAGTAAGCGTCTTTTAATTCCATGGCTGCAGTCACCATCTGTAGTGATTTTGGAGCCCAGAAAAATAAAGTCTGACACTGTTTCCACTGTTTCCCCATCTATTTCCCATGAAGTGGTGGGACCAGATGCCATGATCTTCATTTTCTGAATGTTGAGCTTTAAGCCAACTTTTTCACTCTCCACTTTCACTTTCATCAAGAGGCTTTTGAGTTCCTCTTCACTTTCTGCCCTAAGGGTGGTGTCATCTGCATATCTGAGGTTATTGATGTTTCTCCCGGCAATCTTAATTCCAGCTTGTGTTTCTTCCACGGGGTCACAGAAGAGTAGGGCATGACTTAGCGACTAAACAGCAGCAACAAAGAGGGTGTAAGTGAAATGAATACTTTAGATCCCCTTTCCTCCCTCTCCCTGAGGTCTTTCTAGTGCCTTAACTGGATGCACACAATCAGAAGCCAAAGCACATGGGAGCCAGGGAAATGCAGGGCTCTCCTGGGCAAGAAGCTGGGCAGGAAAGAGCAAGGAACCGATGAGGAGGTGCAAACCAGCACAATATATTTTGCAGGCAAAATATTTTAGGCAATAAAATAGTCTCACTATCAACTCTAGACCAGTCTATACAAAAATGTGAGCTTCTATTTGATTTAAAGCTCATCCCTCTCTACCCACAGGCGCCAACAGTGGCCTCTGTACCGTGCAGCCTCTTTCCAGTCCTTCCCTACCCACCGTGAAGCCTCTTGCTTTTCCAGTGATGGGCAGGTCCTAGGAGACAGCAATGAAGTAACGACAACACAGACCTTTTTCCTCATGTTGTTCTTGCCTCTCCTTGACTAATACATGTTCACTGTCCCAGCAAGAATCCAAAGTAATCATTCATTTATGGCCAATTTGTGGGATGGTTGGGCACTTTCATATCATGAAGCTTTTACATGGACCATACACTCTTCTGCTGCTGTTCTGAGATGCCCTTCAGCTTCTGTCCTTTGGTGATATCTGAATATTTGTGGCTTTCTATATAGGTCACTTGTCTGAGTATCTTTTCCTCTATTGTACAACTATACGTTACAGAAAATTGATAGTAATGCAAATAATTTATGTCCATAGAAATGCAAATTGTGTTTAGTGGAATGCAACTGACCACTGTCCTGTGGATTGTTGCCAGTTTTGTATCTATTAAGCAAGTTAATTTTAACATTCCCAATGGGCTTATAAATTTGTCCATAATTTAGATTTGTTTTTAAACTAGTTGTGAACACTAAATGATTTCCTCATTAGGAAATAAGCTCAAATCTTTGGTATGTATTTTATATGAGAGTCCTGGTTTTACTTTCTTTCAATATTCTTTAATGGTATGATGTATTCTTCTTCAAGCATCTACTTACTCTAGCAGGAAGCTCTTTGTGGCAAGGTCCTTTCCAGATGACTGACTGAGTCACATCTGACAACCTCCTTTTGGCCCACAGCAATTCATACACCCTTGACTCACCAAAGGCTGGCGGCAGCAGGCTATCGCTCTTTCTCTTTTCATTCTGCTGTTCAGAATACCTCCACACAGGCATGCGCCAGGGAAGGGGATTTACTCTCATGCTTTTCTCGAAGTCACACAAAATTTCCTAAACTTTATTTATCCGAGTTCTTTATCTTGTGCTCTACTGGCTTGACTTAAGTGTTTTAGAAAATGATGCTTCTCACTTCTCTCATGGAGAGGAAAACAGAAAACACGGAAGTACTGTTTATATCTTAGGAATCCCTAATACTCACATACTCAGCCCACCTGGATCCCAGGCCCCAAGTGTTGAGTATTCTCTTTGATTGGTTCTCAGGAATGGTTTGCTGTCATTGCAATAGAATTCTCTGGAAAGCAGGCTTTTATGGAAACGAATAACATGTAAGTTTACAGGGACTGATTTCGACATGTGTAATGCGCTGAAAGAAACAGGATTTGGGGCCGAGAGAGGTTTACCTATGACGTAACCACAGATCCTGCGGAGATGTCTGAAGCTGGGATGGCCGTACCGAGTTGTCTCAATTTGAGGTAAGACGGCTGGTCCTTTTCAACTCATCCCCAATTAGTAGTTGGACATGGGTCACCTCTGAGAAGGAGGAAGTGACAGCTTTGTTTAGCTGAGTATAAGTTGTGGAAAGTCACTAAGGCTCCCAAATTGTAACTGGAGGAATGAATGTTTTGGTCCTGGAATGTTTTGGTCTGGTCTTTGAGGAGGGGCTTTATCTTCTAATTAATCCTCTGCCAATACGCTTAACATCTATTAATGTGTTACAATTAATTAATGTTACTTGTCTGCCTATATTTTCAGCATCATTGGCACTTCACCCTAAATATATAATAGGAACTATCTCATTCAACATATAGTTATGAGTAGTATGCACGTGTAGGTGAGTATGTGCATACCATTTCAATGCATATAGAGATATTTGAAAAGACTATGATTGATATATTAACTGTGTATTTCCAACTGGTAGGATTCTAGGAGTTTTTTTTGTCTATGTGTTTTTAAAGCATATTATTGAATTTTCTAAATACAATTTTCAGGAAATAAAGGCTATGAATTAAAAAAAATGAGCAAGCAGATGGAAAACAAACAAACCCAATTTTTTTGGAGTGGCCAAGATGATGTAGTAGAGGAGCCCCGAGTTTGCCTCCTCTCAGGAGCACACCAAAATTGCAACTATCCATAGAAAACCATAAAACAAAACAAGAAACTCTGGAACCTACCAGAAAAGATCTTCAACCACTAAAGACAAGAACCACAAGGAGACACAGGGAGGGGAGGCAGACACGTAGTACACTCAAATCCTACACCAAGGCATGGGTGACCCACAAACTTGGGGGTAATTACACCCTCCAGAGGTTCTCCCACAGGAGTGAGAATTCTGAACCCCTACGTCAGGCTCCCCAGCCCAGGGGTCCGGCACTAGGAAGACAGGCCCCAGAACATCTGGCTTTGGGGCCTAGCAGGCCTTTACTGCAGGAGCCCCCTAGGACTGAGTAAAACAGAGGCTTCACTCTTCAAGGACACACACAAAATCTCACGCAAAGGCATTGATTTGAAAAGCGCTTGGGCCAGACCTACCTGCTGGTCTCGGAGAGTCTCCTGGAGAGCTGGTTGTGCGTGGTGGTCGCCTGCAGCTCCCTCAGGAACACAGACTCTGGCATAGCCATACCCGGGAGTGCCTTCTCGCGAGAAAGCCGAGGACGCTGGCACTGACGCATGCGTCAGAAGCCTCCGTCCAGCTGAATCTGGGACTCCTCAAGCCAAACAACCCCATAAGCAATCAGGCTAATAAAAGACTAAAGGGCCCACAGCTGTGCCCAGACAGGGTCCTGAATTGCAACTCAACCCACTGGAGGGCCAGAACCTAGCTCCACCCACCAGTGAGCAGGCCCCGCCCTCCCACCAGGAAGCCTCACCCGCAAGCAGACAGACACCAGAAACAAGGAAGTTATGATCCCCGGTGCAGGCCAGGCTGCAGCCTGGGACCAGCTGACCCCAGCCCAGCCCACTAGCGGGCCAGCACCACCTTTCTGACACCCTGGACCCCGTACTCAATTATGTTATGACTTGGCCTTCCCTTCAACAATCTGAAGCAAGCTCTGGGATCCCTGGCCCTGCAGCCAGACTCCAGGAATCAGTTCTGCCTGCCAGTAGTCCAGACCTAGCCCCAGGATCTGGCTTCATCTGCCAGTGGGTAGGCAACTGCCCCAGTCTTCAGGACCCTGGTTCCACCCACCACTGAACCAGCACTAATCGCGAGGGGCCCCTAGGATTCCACCACCAGCCACCTAGGGACCAGGCCTCGCTCAACAGCAGCCAGCAGCATCCTCACAGGCAGGGCCTGGCAGTCAGCCAGAGTAGCGGCCAACCAAGCCTTTCCACCCACACAGTCAGCCTGCCACAACAGAAGGACCCACGCAGCCCTCTTGGGGGAACCCCTAGAGCATACAGCTTGGGTGACAAGAGGGCAGTGCACTGCCAGGAGGCACAGGACACAGAGGATGCCTCCTACAGTAGGAAGCCACTACTCCAAGGTCAAGAAAATCTAGCTAACCTACCACATCCATGACAATACAGTCATTTAGACAAATAAACAGAGTCTACTTTAGGCCATAAGGGAATTACTAAAGGATACTCAGTACTCAATTTATTCACTCAGCTTCAGAGTGAAGACTTGACCACCACTGCTTCCAGAAAAGGCACAAGAAAATTGCATTGCTGACACTGGGCACAAGATGTCATGACTTCTCTAAGAGAATGGGTGCCTTTGGTAATGCGTTGGCCTGAATGTGGATGCCACATGGAAGCAAACTTGGAAAGCAATTTGCATGGGTGTGTTTTACCCATGATATCTATGTCACATGCTCACACTCTAGTTTTTACATCTCCACTGTCCATAAGCAGGATTTATAAGGTACACAAGTCCCCCAGATAGAGAGTATTTAAAAGGTGCTTAGTAGCCAGAAAATGTTAATGAATGACCATTACCATATATATATATATTCTCATATAATTAGAAAAAAATTAAGTAATAATCTTTAATTAGAAAAGATAAAATTTATTAATGCTCATTTCTAGACTTCTAACCTCCTTCTCACAAACCCGTTTCTTGTGTTTCCAAAATGGTTTTCTATACAATTTTGAAATATGATGGGATTCCCTCATAGTTCAGTTGGTAAAGAATTTGCCTGCATAGCAGGAGACCCCAGGGATAGGCTACCCACTCCAGTATTCTTGGGCTTCCCTTGTGGCTCAGATGGTAAAGAATCTGCCTGCAATGCGGGAGACCTGGGTGCCATCCCTGGGTTGGGAAGATCCCCCGGAGAAGGGAAAGGCTACCCACTCCAGTATTCTGGCCTAGAGAATTCCATGGACTCTATAGTCCATGGGGTCGCAAAGAGTTGGACACGACTGAACGACTTTCACTTTCTTTCTTTGAAATATGATTAACTAATAAATCCAGCTTGTGTTTACAGGTCTGCTTCTTGGTCCAAGCTTCATTTTTCCTTTTTTGTTAAATGGGAGCAATAATATCCATTCTGAAGTGTTGTTTGTACTCTGAAAAATGGTTATGGAATGGCTGACTCATAGTAATCACTCAATAAGAAGTAACTGAGTACATAAACATTACCTTGCCATTACTGTCACTGCTCTATTCATAAGAGTAACACAGGCATGACAAACTTTCAGGTTACTTCTCTCTCCTAAGAGTGTGGGTAATTATGCCACCTGTTTAATGCAGAGTGTTGACTTTTTTCCTATAGATAACTAAGTAGGTTTTCTTATCCTTCAGACCCTGTGCACATATAGTATATACTTCTGTTTGCATGAGGCACTTTGTTCTTCAGCTTCTTGAGAACTCTGTCAAATGTACCCATTTTCCCATCACTGGATATTCTGCTTCCTGTTCATGTAGTTATCCTTGCAATAACTGCCTGCATTCTTTTCCCTTAACAATATCTGCAAATCAAACTAAGTTACAATTAAAGATTCTACAATTTATGGATAGTCTTTTTTAAAAAGATAGGCGACTTTTGTGTATCTTTGACTCTAGCAAAAATGGTATCAGAGAGAGTCTGGTTTTGTCCTATTAAAATATTTCCTGTAGTAATATGAAAATAATCTGACTCTAGCCATGTTGAAGGACATTGATATCTCTAGCTTTAAATTAATCCACAATATATTTCTGTCTTAGTACTATTTGTACTTAGCACTATTTTTAACTCTTTCTCATATGTATTCGGAGAAGGCAATGGCACCCCACTCCAGTACTCTTGCTTGGAAAATCACATGGACGGAGGAGCCTGGTAGGCTACAGTCCATGGGGTCCCTAAGAGTCAGACACGACTGAGCGACTTCACTTTCACTTTTCCCTTTCCTGCATTGGAGAAGGAAATGGCAACCCACTCCAGTGTTCTTGCCTGGAGAATCCCAGGGACGGGGGAGCCTGGTGGGCTACCGTCTATGGGGTCACACAGAGTTGGACACGACTGAAGTGACTTAGCATAGCATAGCATAGTATATGTATTGCTCTATTTTCCTGCCAATATATATGCTAATACCTTCACATATATTGAATATGTTTCTTAGCTCTTTCCTATATTATTGGATTGACATTTCCTCTTTTTTAAATGTAATTTGAGGTAGTACATATTTATAACAATTTATGATTCCAAAAGGAAGGAATGAGAAAGTTATTTAATACGTGTTTATTTTATGAGAGTGCTGGGCTTTTCATAGTCTGGAAAGTGCTTTTTATTTCTGCATCTTTTGCTAGAAATAGTACTTCTTGGATGTCATCATAATAATGTAAATGAATTGTTTTTTAAACTATTGGGGAGTTTTTTAAAAAAAAATAAAACTGTTATTGGTATCCTTTTGCAAGGACATCAGGTATTCCAATTTATTCACTTGCTCTCAGTCGCTCAGTCATGTCCAACTCCTTGCAACCCCATGAACTATAGCCCACCAAGGTCCTCTGTCCATGGGACATCGAAGGCAGGAATACTGGATGGGTTGCATTTCCTCCTCCTGGGGATCTTCCTGACTTGGGTATCGAACCTGTGTCTCCTGTGTCTCCTGCATTGGCAGGCAGAATTTTTTTTTTTTTAACCATTGAGCCACCTGGGAAGCCCAAATTAATAAGTATCAGATCAGATTAGATCAGTCATTCAGTCGTGTCCGACTCTTTGCGACCCCATGAATCGCAGCACGCCAGGCCTCCCTGTCCATCACCAACTCCTGGAGTTCACTCAGACTCACATCCATCGAGTCAGTGATGCCATCCAGCCATCTCATCCTCTGTCGTCCCCTTCTCCTCCTGCCCCCAATCCCTCCTAGCATCAAAGTCTTTTCGAATGAGTCAACTCTTTGCATGAGGTGGCCAAAGTACTGGCGTTTCAGCTTTAGCATCATTCCTTCCAAAGAAATCCCAGGGCTGATCTCCTTCAGAATGGACTGGTTGGATCTCCTTGCAAGGGACTCTCAAGAGTCTTCTCCAGCACCACAGTTTAAAAGCATCAATTCTTTGGCGCTCAGCCTTCTTCACAGTCCAACTCTCACATCTATACATGACCACAGGAAAAACCTTAGCCTTGACTAGATGAACCTTTGTTGGCAAAGTAACGTCTCTGCTTTTGAACATGCTATATAGGTTGGTCACAACTTTCCTTCCAAGGAGTAAGCGTCTTTTAATTTCATGGCTGCAGTCTAGAGGTAATAACAGAGAAGGCAATGGCACCCCACTCCAGTACTCTTGCCTGGAAAATCCCATGGACAGAGGAGCCTGGAAGGCTGCAGTTCATGGGGTTGCTGAGGGTCGGATACGACTAAGTGACTTCACTTTCACTTTTCACTTTCATGTATTGGAGAAGGAAATGGCAACCCACTCCAGTATTCTTGCCTGGAGAATCCCAGGGACGGGGGAGCCTGGTGGGCTGCCGTCTATGGGGTCGCACAGAGTCAGACACGACTGAAGTGACTTAGCAGCAGCAGCAGAGGTAGCGATCCCATGGACTGCAGCCCACCAGGCCCCTCCATCCAATGGAATTTTATAGGCAAGAGTACTGGAGTGGGTTGCCATTGCCTTCTCCGATTAATGCTTATAAATAATGTAAAAAGAAGACAGAGATTTGAATCAGTGAATAGGAGATTATCTGACTACTGGACTACTTGGACTGCAAGGATATCAAACCAGTCAATCTTAAAGGAAATCAGTCCTGAATATTCATTGGAAGGACTGCTGCTGAAGCTGAAGCTCTAATGCTTTGGCCACCTGATGTGAAGAACTGACTCATTAGAAAAGACCCTGATGCTTGGAAAGATTGAAGGCAGGAGAAGGGGACAACAGAGGATGAGATGGTTGGATGGCATCACTGACTTGATGGACATGAGTTTGAGCAAGCTCCAGGAGTTGGTGATTGACAGGGAAGC
Source organism: Bos grunniens (assembly GCF_055505025.1). Taxonomy (NCBI): domain Eukaryota; kingdom Metazoa; phylum Chordata; class Mammalia; order Artiodactyla; family Bovidae; genus Bos; species Bos grunniens. The sequence continues at coordinate 24,660,357 of NC_141191.1, read as the reverse complement.
CTGGTGTGCTGCAGTCCATGGGGTCACAAAGAGTCAGACATGACTGAGTGAGTGAACTGAACCTCTTCAGGAGAGAATATTTTTACTGAACACTATATATTTTTATTCTCATAAATCTTTAACAAAAGCATTTTAAGATCTAAATTTAAAATATAAATAAAATAAAAGGTGCTCTGGGAACAAATAGTTTTTAAATATACTATATAAAGAGAGTATTACAAAATAACTGGGGAATTATAGCATTGCAAGCTCTATATGTCATTACTAAATATAAACATGTCACATTTCTCCAAATTCACAAAATCTTGACTTTAGCCAAGATGCAGTCTAACTTCTGGTAAAAGAGGAAATGATGATCCAGGTCTAAGACAAGTTTTGTGAAATATGTAATTTTATATGCTTGCCATCAATAGGCAGGCATTGAAGATTTCGTGACTATCAAAAAAGCGAGAGACAGGAGAGGATCAGAATTCAAACTGGCAGAATAAATACAACACATGGAAAATTCTTACAGTAAATTAGGATTTTTTAATTTAAAAAGTATTAAATTACCTGCATGTGCTACAGACATGTGGCTGGAGAGCATTTCTTTGCATAATAATGTGGTGACTTACGTAAGTGAAATCTCAATTAACAGCAAGGTTCACTGCTGAAAAACCTAGAGCAGCTTTTCCCAAGATATGTTTTAGTATGATTTTTCTGTAAAAACAGATTTCTGTCGTTAAATAACTGAGAGGCACTGCAAAATGTATCTCCATCTTGAGGTTATGAAATATTAATATTTAAATATACATATTAAAGGCTTTAACAAGAGAGATGTTTGAATTGTCCACTCTTTCCAGTGATTTTTGTTGTTGGCACTGTGAATTTGGTTTTCTTTGTTTTTTGTCCACATGACTTTTTTTTCACATTCTTGTTTATATTTTGTGGAACTAGAATTCAATGAAACATGTTTGGAAACACTGATTCAATATAATATGTGTAGGTCCACATAAAGAGGCTTATCCTGCATTGCAGGTGGATTCTTTACCAACTGAGCTATCAGGGAAGCCCATAGCCAGCTCCACTTAAAGGTAAATATTGCCTTCTTTCATAGGCTGTGGTTTAAAAAAAAAAAAAGACTGAGGAAAGTACTTATTTGCAGAACATTCTCACTTATGAAAAATAAAAGTCATATTATAAAAAATGAAATAAGGCTCAGCCTCTATTTTGAGTGACTATTTCAATCTGGTGTTCACCTGCTGCTGCTGCTGCTGCTGCGTCTCTTCAGTCGTGTCCGACTCTGTGCGACCCCATAGACGGCAGCTCAGCAGGCTCTGCCATCCCTGGGATTCTCCAGGCAAGAACACTGGAGTGGGTTGCCATTTCCTTCTCCAATGCATGAAAGTGGAAAGTGAAGTCGCTCAGTCGCGTCAGACTTCGCGACCCCATGGACTGCAGCCTACCAGGCTCCTCCGTCCATAGGATTTTCCAGGCAAGAGTACTGGAGTGGGGTGCCATCGCCTTCTCCGTGTTCACCTAAGTAGATGTTTTAATGCTTTATAATATTATTTGCTTACTGCTATTTTCCCAGGGAGTTTTTTCTTCTTAAAATAAATGATGTTATTACAATGGCAAAAGCCTTACATGTAATATGAGAGACAAAGTTATCACCTCTAACTATAGGTTTTACTAAATGTTTTTATTTATATTTACTTCTAAAAATCCAATGCAATATACATTTAAAATTTTTATAGTATATTAATATCTATATTCTTCTAATAATCCCAATAAAAACATATTTCTAAAAGGATGTAGTATATTATTTATAGTTTTTATTTGAATTTAAATATTTAATTATAATAATTTGGCTATAGTGACATTTGAAAATTAAACTCTATACTACTTTTGAAGGAAGTGCTTATACTCCTCCATATTATATAGAGACATTAGCTCTACAGCTATAAATTATATTGTCACAGAAAGTAGAGTTTTGAGGCTAAAATTTTTTTCTTTTTATAAAAATGCATGGTATTGTTTTTATGTATTTATTATAGATATAAAATGTATATGTATTTATTATAGACATAAAATTGTCAGTCTCTCAAAAAGCGTAAATTGCACTCTACATATGGAAAATTTTAAAATTAATCATGCTTTAAAAGTATGTAAGGTTTTGAAACAAGAGGTTTAAGAAAAAAATACCAAGAGAAAAAAAGCAGTATGCTTGCAGCACACTCTTAAAATAGGCACTGTTTTTCTCCAAACAGAATTTCTAATGGTGAATAAGCATAGACTACCAATGAAAGTCTTTGTGAAGAGTTAGCACTCTGATTCTACGTTTCTCAAAGGAAATAAGGGTGTATGTGTTAGATAATAAAAATATTGGGTAACAATAATTATATTCTAGTTTCCCTATACATTGTGAATAATCACAAAGTCATTTCTGTTGAAAAGTGTATAATTGAGTTCAAGTAGCCCATTTTTCAGATAAAAGCAGAGCATGTTTCTATTAGTAGAGGATGAATATGAGATATAATGAATCGAATTTTCTTTACATAAGCAATTAAGGGAATCTATTTAAGTGTTATTCCAACAACTATTTTATGGTAGGGAAATTCAATCTTTTCCTTTGGAAAGCAGCTTTATTTTGTTGCAGTCCTTGGTTTTTCTTTCCAATAGGAAATTTGGGTGTTTGCAGTTAAGACCATTTTGCTGGATTCTCTGGGAAGAGAAAAGTATCCCAATTATATTTAAATCTGTTGTGCTCAGTTCTTCAGTCATGTCCAACTCTTTGCAACCCTATGGACTAGAGACCACCAGGCTCCTCTGTCCATGGGATTTTCCAGGCAAGAATACTGGAGTGGGTTGTCATTTCCTTCTCCAGGGATTTTAATCTATTAGATAAATATAACTGGGGAGAAGTACAGAGGATTAAATGAAAGCTTTTAGGTACCAGATGATTATTACTTAGATATATCTTCAGAACATGATAAGGATCAGAAAAATGCAACTCATTCAAACAATGAACAATTAATGCTTTCAGTCATGTACTTTCCCTTCTGTTTACTGATTTTTGAAATGATTCATCTTTTCTGAGGTCATTAAAAACCAGGCTAATCCAGACACATTGGACTGAGAAGCTAAGCCTGTAGAAACTGCAATACTTGAAGGATCTACTTTGTCTTTTATTTTCTCAATATATATTATTGAATGTGTTGAAGCCACCATATAGATGATCATATTTATAAATAATTGCTTTGAGCTCAAAGCAAATTGTTAATTTTAGTGAGAGTTAATTGCCTTTAATCTTTGACTACTTTTTGGTTACTTGTTCGCCTTCAATTTTCAAAATATAACATGGTTCCTAGAATTCATTCTCATTCTTGAACACTGTGTTTTATTGGCAATGACTGATCACTGTTATTCAGCAAATTGGCATTTGAATTCCCTTCAGCTAACCATTCCCACAGAAAGCAGAGACATGTCCGTTTGTCAAAAGCTAAAGTCATTTCTTGACAATTCAGATTAAGTCTTGCTATTACACAAAATGGATTAAAATATATTTCCCTACCAAAGCAGAACAATTGAGCACAATGTTGCAGATATGATGTGGGGTTTTCTGTGACATTTTTAGCATATCTTAAATTTGAAACTACACTACTTTAAAAAAACTATACATTTTAGACAAAGTAGCCACCATGTTAAAATATCCCTCTAATTTGTCTTGCATTTAGTCATTAAGAGTTTATGCTAGGAAAATTTTAGCAGTTTTCTTTTTTGCATTTATCACATTATCACATTGATCCAACTACATCGATCTTACTTCAACTCTTGCAAGTATGTAGAGAACTATACAAGCATTTGTAAACTGCAGAATAAAACTGATTATAAATTACATAGAACAAAACAAATAGAGCAAGTTGAGGCAGAATGATTTCAATTAGTTTTATTCCCACTTCTATATCTTTAATAAGGTAAATGAGCTTTTGACCTTCATAATCATGATCTGAATATGGACAGAAGATTATTCTGGGGTACTCGTAACACTTACCACTTCTTACAAGAAATAATTATGTTTTGCAGATATCTAGAGGATATTTGCATTTATTTGGTTGTACACATTCAGGGGGTGGTGAAAATATGGTAGATCAATTTTCTTTAAAGCAATGTGTTGGAAATACATTTTTCATGTCAAACTGAAAATAATTCATCCTTGAAGGCCAGAGTTATTGCAATGAAAATGGTGGTTAACTACTAAATCAGTAATATTAGATACTGGTCCTCTGATTCAATTGTTTTTCTGTTTTAATTGTTCTAATTAACAAGTATTTATCACCATGCATTTCCCCCTAGTAACCATGCTAAGATAACCATCCAAAATCATAACAAGCTGTATGCAAGGAAATGAACTGGTCTGTGCACTCTTTAGAAAAATTAAAAAATTTAAAGTTTCGGATTTGGAAAACTATCTGGTCTAAATAGCTTTATACAATTTATTAAATATATTGCAAGTTAAATATCAGAACTTTCAAATATCATGCCATTTTTAGATCAGTCAATATGGTTGGCCAGAAAGATTCATTAGACTATATTCTGGGTCACCTTAACAATACAAAACTTTAGGATGCCCAACTTTAAAATAATAATGTATCCCAAACTCTGCCCCATTAATATGATTCCACTTTCCCTTAGGGACATTTGGCCATGGTGTGAGTTTATATCTTCCATGATGACTATTTTAAAAATGCCTTCAGAGCAAAATTCAAGAAACTAATATTGATAATTTACTGTTCAGTCATTATAGAATTGCAGGGATAGAAAGAATCTTGTCAAACTATAAAGAGACTCTTGCAATCCCATGTTAGAATTACCCCTAAAATATTCCAGAATGATGTAGAAATACCTGACTCAACAGCATTGTCCCAGAGAGAGACAAACTGCCTTGTTTGGGGTATATTTTGTGATAATATTCAGATCAGTTTTACTAAGTTATTCTAACAGACACATTAAAAGGAAAAGCAATTATTAAGTCACTCAACATAAGCAATATTGAAGGGTTTACGCATAGAACTTCTCAGATTAGCACATTATCTGGTTTATTAATTTTTACATTATTTGTGGTCTGCTTCTCTTACCAGCCCCAAAACTCCACAAGAGTCATGGCCTTCTCCGTCAGTTTGGTTAACCACTGTTTGTTCATCAGTGTTGAGAACATGGCGATAGTAGCTACCATTTAGCAAATAAATAAGCAAATGCATGCATTAAATCTAAAGCACAAAAAGGTATAACAAGTGATTTACTTGACCACTCCTAAACAGAGCTTTTATGTTTATAAAACTGGGATTAATTAAATTTAATCCCCAAAGATTTGAGATTATAATTAAACAAGTAACATAAATTGTCTTAAGTGTAGAATAAAGAATATATGCTTAACCAATGTTAGTTCATGTATTTCTCTCTTTGAACAGTTGATTATCAAGTAAAATAGTTATGTAGAGTTCAGATAACTCTTATAACCCAGGTAATTCTATTGTATGCTCTGAATTATGTAATAGACTGTAATTTATCAAGGGCTTGACAACTCCTCACCTCTGTTCCTTGTTTATTTCATTTCAGTACATTGCTCTATTTGTTAAACTTCCACATTAGTGTAAAAAGTAAAAGTCTATATAGCACAGACTTAAACATTAATACTTTAAAGGATGTTAAAGTAACATTGATGTATTTAAAAATTATTTTGAATTTAACATCCTTAGTGTACATTTTGGGAAAGTAAGGCCCTGAACTGAGTTGAAAGACCACGAGACCATCTCACTGCTAAAACAGAGCAGAAGTACTGCCATTAATCAGTCACACCGGAACCTTTGACATGACAGACCATAATGCCACTCCTCCCTAGAGAGCTTGAATTGAGTTCTAGAAACATTCTCAGTAACACATAGCATGTTGATAACTCCTCTCTGAAGTTTGTCCTGTGATGCAGAAGTAAGCTTCTGCTGGGTAACTAACAAGAAGCAACAGCAACACTTTCAGTTTAATAAGTTCCATCTTCAGTAGCCTTTAGCATATTCTTTTAGCAATATGCCTACGTTCTGTAAACACTAGTATAATATTGCTTTGGAATTATCTGGCTTAATGTCCAATCTCCACTTGGCACTATTACGGTTGGTAAATGGTGTGAGAATCTGCTGGAAAGAAGTTTGTGTCTGGTTGCTTACTGAAACCACGCAAAACTTTGTTATAAATTAAATAAAATTATGATATATATATGATTCCCCAAAGTAACAGAACTCATTTAGTTTCTATTTAGATTTAACATTTGAAAGCTTTTGTAAGGAGTGTAAATGATTCTGGTTTTGTTTTGTTTATTTCTAATATTTGGACTACTGTAGATATTTGAACAGCAAAGGAAAAAAAAGTAATTGTGAATGAAAATACAATTTTTCAAGGGTTCCTGTTCCTTTTTTGGAACTTAAGAGAAATAATGTCACTCTCAAAGCCTATAAGATACTGCATTGGGAATTGCATCTCTAAAAGGTAACAATGTCCATGTTATTGTCTTGAACATACTTATTTTTGATATTCTGAGTGTAACAAGGAAGTGAAGAAGTTCAGCATCAAGTAAATAAATGACAATTAGTATGCTGTATATATTCAATGCTGCACATGTATGTGTATTTGTGGGTGATGATTTTTGTCTGTGTGGGGGGGTGTGTTTGAGCAAATAGCAATTTGTCTAGCATTATCCTCAAAATCAAATCACAGCTGTTTCAGAATGGCTAAACTATTAGCTAACCATTTCATAAAATGTAGTGACCATGATCTTTAATTCTTTAGTTTCATTGGTCGTGTGTTTAAGAGGCAAGATACATTCAGCTTTTCATAAGAGAAGCATCTTTAGCAAATATAAATATAGGTAAAACTAAAATTTTAAAAACATATATCTTAATAGAGTTGATATTTAAAACGCATAATCAAAAAAGGTCTCTATGCAATACTCACATTCTTTCTCTTTAACTTTTTTCTTAATAAAATAAATGAAATGATAGCATATGAGTTCTGATCCTCTTTGTTTGACTATCATATTTAATCATGGTTACACAGTAGCACCAAAATTAGGACAAAATACAAGAATTACAGGAGAGATCTTAAATTATGTGAGCTCATTGCATGCTTCAAAGGTCTCATTTTCTGAGAAAAAGAAGTTTCCAACTGCCAAACTTTGCTGCATTTTCTTCCAAAAGAAATATAACCCAATCCACCCCAAACTAAACAAAAGATACAATAGACTGAGTTCTGAATAGATATGTTATCTACAATTTATGGGACAGATAGTCCATTTAAATAGAAAAAGATTGATTTTACATAAAGCAAGGATAGAGTACAAAAGCACAGCTTTTGTAATTTTGGTAATATTGCAATTTTACAAACATATTGCATAGTATGTGTAAGAAAATAGTTCCATTTTTCATATTTCTCTATATACAAGAAAACATTTACATGAAAATTACAAAACAAAATAAATGAGTCGTGGACCTGGTTTAAAGAATTGTATAAATAACGAGACACTCAAACTTGAAATTACATATTTCCATTGTTAGTAAATGTCCTTGCACATCTTTAACCCTGTTTGGCTTTTATTTATATGTATTCAAACAAATGAGATATTAAGACTGCAAAAACCAAATGAATCACAGTTCATTATACCTCATTTCCTTTCATGTTTTTTCCATTGACTTTCTCAAAGAATGAAACCACTTCAATCCCCACTTAAAAAAATAGCCCTCTGGTTCTAAAAGAATTTCAAATTGATTATATTTTCCAAGGAATTTTTAGCAAGCAATGAAAGTTTAAACTCAGCTGAGTAAATCCATCCTGGGCCCATTTTATGATACAGTCTTTATATACTGATTTTATGAATATCAAGGTGTTTACTATGCATGTATAAAAGGTACATGGACTATACTAACACAGTTTTCCTTCTAAAACAAAAGCATTAATCAATGATCTATAGCTCAGAATCCTGCAAGGAGGATGTGCACTACTTTATGTTGTAATTATAAGCCCTCCTATTAATTTGAATAAATTAGTAGAAGTAGCAGTGTTTAGAGTTAAATACAATAGAAATCCCAGTCTTTGGTCTTTGACATTTAAACAACTAATGAACCATGGTATAAAACAATATGAATAACAGTGTTTGATGAGGTCATTCATTAGTTTATGATTGTTTTAAATGAATAAAAATGCAATATTAGTCTTCTTTGTGATCATAACATTTGGAAATATTCATTATTATAATATACACTAGCACGCAGAGGAAAATAATGTCTCCAAGTATTTTTAAATATGGTCACATGAGCAATTCTAATTAGACCAAAGCTACTGGAAGAATAAGGTGACAAGACCTCACTCATAAAAGACTCAAAGATGAGTTTAGTTTTTATGGCTATGTGGAGAATTTGGCCATTAGATATCTTCAACTATTTTAATAATTTAGTATTATGATATTGATATTACCTGCCATAAAAAGCAGCACTTAAATGCCTTAAACCCTCTCCATATCTCTACCTATTGCTGCCTCACACAGAGATACCAAGCTTGCAAGGGTATAGTTCATGAGGAGTTTTACTGTATCAAATGCCAGTTTTACAAAATGAGGCACTGTCCAACTAAGTAATTCAGATGGCAGAATATATAGGAATGGCATAACATGTTACAAGGAATCCAGCAACTGACCTTTGTGATCAAATTACCGTTTCTTCAAAGACCAAAGCCTTTTAGTTTGATGGAGATAAGTATTCATAGAATGATTAAAAGAAAATAAATATTTGGTAAATACTTCTAATAGTTTCCTAAATGATCATATGTAATAAGACCTAAATACATTTGCTTTCTCTTTAATGTTAACCATATTACTGAAGCCTGTCAACAAAGTGTGGTTTTCTGAAATAATTAGAGTAAGAAAGGGAGTGTTAAAAAAGGAATAGGGATTGGCTTCTGGGTTATAAACAAGATGTTTAGGTATAGAAGGAGATAAGTTCAGAAGAGGCTACTGAACTCAAGATTGCTGAGTCTTTTCCTAAGGGAATCACTGAAATTTAGAGATGAAGGTAACCAACCGTAACTTTCAGTTTGGTGTAGCTGTTCCAAAGAGAAGTAAATGGTGATCATGATAATGAAATATATTTCTTAAGATCATATGAATAAGTGGGGGGAGAAACACAGTTGTAACTCCTGGCTCCATTTTCAGAGATCTGAGATAATGAAATCCAGGATTTCCAGATTAATGTAAAATACAAAGCATACAATTTTTCAATAATTGGTTAAGTAGCTGAAAAGTAGTTTTATACCAGATTATTCAGTTTATGGTTCACAGTAAAATAAGAGAAAGAAAAATGGACTAAGAAGTACAGAATAGAAATTTTGGAAGAAATTTGGAAGTGTGTTTTTCGGGTGGGAGAAGGGCAAGTGTCTTACTGAAATATTCTGAAAGAAAAAAATAGATTGTTCTCTTGGCTTCTCTCATTTTGACCTCAGAACCTGAAGGCAGATACTTCTTTGGGTATCAGTTCTCAGCTAAGAATTTAAATGCTAGGAATGCTGTCAGTTCTCTTTCTTCTCTTTCCTTCTTTCCTGTCTGCTTACCTGCCTTCCTCCTTTCTGCCCTTACTGACTTCTCCAGTTAAACCAGTTCCAAGCTTAGGGCCCATATAGTACACTTTACAGAAATCACTTTTCTGAGTTTAATTTGGGAAAGACGAAATTTGCATCTAAGTAAAGTGCACTATATTTATAGACCTTGTAACACAAAACAGTACTGGAAAAACAGATAACGTATCTGTTGGGGTAGTCTGCAATTAAGGAAACTCTGTATCAAAAAACAAGCCAGTCTTCTTTTATGAGGAAATTAAGGACTTTTCAGAGCAAGCTTCTATGTCTTTAATAAAAGCCCAAACTCTGAGGCTGAGTGTATACTTAGATTCTAAGAATCTAAAACAGCCAGTCAACTAATTTAAACCAACCACTTAGAGTTAGTTGGATAGGAAATCCACCTGTATCACTTTTTTTTTTTTTAACTACATTGAGCAGATTAAAGCATCTGCCAGTGATGCAGGAGACCTGGGTTCAATCCCTGGGTAGGGAAAATCCCCTGGAGAAGGAAATGGCAACCCACTCCAGTATTCTTGCGGAGAATCCCATGGATGGAGGAGCCTGGTGGGCTGCTGTCCACGGGGTCGCAAAGAGTGGGACACGACTTCACTTTCACTTTCATACATAGTTTAAATCTCTCATACATTTCTTTTGAATGTGTTTATAGCATTTAAACTACATGTGAATTCAAAATTTGACCGCCCTTCACTGGAATTGGTTTTTTTACATTTTTTATCTTTTCTCCTCTCATCACATATAATTTAAAATTTTGATGGCCCCTTTCACCTTCTATAATATTTGCTATTGGAACTAGGACATGTTAGAGCTGGAAGGAATCTCAAGAGATCATTTGATTCAACACTGTGTAAAAGTTGTAAAGTTGAGTAAACTAAAGCCTGGATATATTCCCAGACTGCCCAAATCAGTTGATTGATTAGGAGACAGAGCTGAGATTAGAAACAGGGTTAATCACTAAACAAAATAATTGTTCCCATTTGACTAAAAAACCTTCTGTTTTAATTTAGGGATGTTTATAATTTGAATATGCCTCAAATTAATAAATAGTATTTTCCTAAAAGGTCCATAATACAGTGATTAGCACCCATAATTTCTCAAAAATTTTCATGTTAGAATTTGAGTATTATGCAAAAACCAATGTGAAAGTTTATCACAGTAAATTCTAATGTTTTACCTTAAATAAACTCATATGTTAGGATATGACTTTTTAAGCAATTTCACTTCTTATTTTTACTCCAATATTGACTTAATGTTTTATATAATAACACCCGACACAAGTTCTATTTTAAAAGCAATAAAATTGTACTAGCTTTCTGACTTTGCCTAGTACAGAATACAATTAGTGAAATGGAGCCTTTTCAGATATTTGATATGTTACATTGTCCAAAGAATATAATTCTGGTCAAAGGGTTCACTTTGTTGCTTGCATTACTTGAATATCTTACTTCAACTAATCAAATTATTTCTGCAAGTTCCAATCTCCAACTTCACGCTGTGCCACAGAGCCCTGAACTCCAAAGTTTCTACAGTCATGGACCCCCACAATTAAACTTCCACACACCTGTAATATAGTGTGTATTGGGGAGAAAGATGGATTGACATGTGAAAATCAAAGACTTACCTTATAGTAATCAAGTCACCTTCCCATAGTAGGAACTATTTAATACAATTTTCTATTCTTGGATTCTGTAAATTGCAAGAATTTGAATTAAGGAGTGTTGTGGAAAGTGAACCTACAGTATTTTGGAGTTATTTATTAGGAGTGAATTTACAAAAATAAGCACTGGAGGATGGAAGAAACTATGTTCTGATGTCAGGGTAGCTTAACAGTCTAATATAAATAATTAAATATTAACAGCTGCAAGGGAATGTGACTAAATTCCTTAAAATAAGAATCTGATGGAGTAAACACATTTTCAACATGTTTTCTAACAGTTGTATGTTTTACTGTTTAAGCAGGGATTTTTAATTTCTACCATCCTTAAGTCTTAATCTCCAATAAAAAATACATAGATATAATTCTGTAGATGATATTCCAATGGAAAGTGAATTCATTCTCAGCATTAGGCATCACAGTAGTTTTTATTTAGGATGTTTGAATTTTAGCAGTCTGAGTTAAGTATAAAGTGAATGAAGCAAACAAAAATTGTACTATTAGAACCTAGTGGATATTATGTCAATTAAAAAAAAAAAGATGGATTCTATACCATCAGTATGTCCCTCTTAATCCTATCTTATATTGCAATAAATTAGATGTTTTGTTAAAAGCAAATGCGTCACATGCAATAGCCAAGTAAATACTACATCAGGCCATTCAGATCTGACAAATGATGGTATGATGGTATTTTGTTAATTCTGTAAAGATTCTATTGCTGAGAGCTTTCAAAATTACCTAATGTACAAAATTCTAGACTTAGTAGACAAAGAGTAACAACACATTGAATTTAAAGAAACGAATAAAATTCAGGGTGGGATTCTGTCTTGTATTGTTAAAAACCATGTATTGAATTGAATTTTTAGTAAAGCAAGCATTACATAATGCTTTAAAATTTTAAAATTCGGGGATAAAAGTTTACATCCAAAAAGATGAATGGAAAATTGTGCTTTCAGACTGTAGAATTAGTTTTCTTACAGGGTTAACCATGTCATCTTGCCATTGGATACTGGGAATTTCATCTATGTAAATGTATATATGTGCAGTCCATATCCAGGTCCTGCAAAAATCTAAAACTGTGTGCTTCACTTCATGTAGCAAAGGCACCTGTGTTATTCTCCCTTCTGAGCAAAGATTATGATCCAGTTTTCCTGCTGAAGATGGTTCTTGCACTGTTCTGTCACTCACGCTCGCCGGGTCGAGCAGCACAGAAAATCGAGGGGGAAGGTGGCCAGACTCCCTGCTTACCCCGGAAGGAGGTGCTCTGTGGACCATTTGGAGAAGCTCTGGACTGATCACGAGGGAAACGGAGCAGAACTGTGAAGCAGACGGACGGGAACAAAAGGCTATTCTGGTGTGAGGAGAGATCAGTCACTTCAGCTCCACAAGCAGACGTTGCTACTGGACTGACACGTGGACCCGACCCCGGCTGGAGACAGGTACAGTTTGCCGTTGGGGCAGACACACAGTTCATACACTGTCTGCCGAGAGTGGGAGGAGGAACTCGGTGAAGAAGGGGAAAAGGAGCCGGTCGGCAGGTTTCCCAGCCGGATCGTATCCGCGTTCAAAAATATCTAGGGGGAAAGAAACCACATTTTACTTCCTTTTAGCATTCTATATTCTTAAGAACTCTACAACATGGTCTAATAAGACCACAGGACAAACAATTCTGCAGGTTTAGCTGCCAAGCTTTGTGAAACCAACAAATTGTATTCCTGCGGTACAACCCGCCACCCCAGCCTTTGACACGTGGTGCGTTCAGAGAGTCTTCAATCGGAAAAACAAGATGGTACCATCTGCTTAGGGGGCCAATCCAGTTATTCAAACGACCCAGAAAATGAGTGATTTTGACTGTCTCTTAATTTCACTTAATCTTGCCAGTCTAAAGAATATACAGAGAAATAAGGATGGTTAAGGACATGCCATTAGTGAAGTGATGGACAATTAATTAAAAAAATTTTGACTCTCTGGTTTAATTTTTTAAAAAGTACTCATAAAATCATGTTGACTCACAGTAGACATCAAGTAGATAAAGTGCACAATAAACAAGAGGTAATTAAATATAATCAGGTTTGACATCTCCATGAAAAAATATATTACCTGTACTTAACACCTATGCTGCTAAATCTTCTAACTTGCAAAATTACTTCACTTATTTCAAATCATGGACTCAACACTTTCCGGGCCAGCGATCATATCGTTCTGACATGCATGAGGAACCATCCAAAGAAAGGAACGTTAGATCATGAATTTGAATGAGCAAAGAAACTGGACTCTTTCTAGCTATGTCTTGATTCTATTGTTATGTAGCTAATTATTGCCTACAGGCATCTCTAAATTGACAGGAAAATAAAGGAATACTCCATTTTCTACACCTTTTGCCTTCATCCTGAGTCCTAATCATTTCTTACTAGGACTCTTGCACTAGCCCCCTAATTGGCCTCCCAGGGGCCACTCTTGTCCTCCTGTAGTCTATTATACAAAAGGCTGGAGTGAACTTTGAAGAAACACAAATCAAATCATGTCATATCATGCTCACAATTCTTTAATGGCCTCCACCACACTTAAAATGAATCTTGATTACTTTTCACGGTCCACAAGTCCTATAAGATCTGGCCTATCTTTCTAATATCATTTCCTTTAATTCTTCTTACTGGAGCTCTCACATTTTCTCAAACATACCAGAACAACTCTGGCCTCAGGGATTTTTAATTCCTTCTGTTCCTAGCCTGAAAAATTTTTCTCCAGATATTTATGAGTGAGGATAGATATTAATGGGGGTGGTTAGAAAACAGGGGTGAGGGCTTCCCTGGTGGTTCAGTGGTAAAGAATCTGCCTGCTAACACAGGAGACATGAGTTTGATCCCTGGGTTGGGAAGATCCCCTGGAGGAGGAAATGGCAACTCACTTTAGTATTCTTGCCTGGAGAATCCCATGGACAGAGGAGCCTGGTGGGCTATAGTCCATGGGGTTTCAAAAGAGTTGGTCACGACTTAGTGACTAAACAGAGAACAGGGATAGGAGGGAGATTTCCCCTGTTTTTTATATATTAAAAAATTTTTTTTTGAAATATAGAAATCTATGGCACATTTAGAATAAGCCAGAAAAATAATTCCTATACCATAGACGTGTATATTTCAGATAAACTTTAGATGTGAGCATATTTGTTCAGGTCTCTACTAAAAAAGGTCAGCTGCTAAAAGAGGACTTTCCTAACCTTCCTATTAAAGTGACACAAATCCAGTCATCTCTCCTTACCAGCTGTACTTAGCTCTATAGTAACAGTCCCTTTCTAACACTATACTAAGTGTGCATTCATTCATTGTTTCCTTCTCTTATTTGCAAGAAATATCTGTTAGGGCAGGGCCTGTCATTGGTTCAAGATTAGAGAACAGTGAATAGAATCATGTCGGTGCCAGTTGCAGGATAGAATGCTTTCCTGCACTTGTACATGTCTCTCTCCTCTAGGCTAAAATCCTCAGCCTCCAACAAAACCCAGTTCATGTTTCATCCTCCATGGACCTTCCCCTAGTGCCCCAAGATGGAAAGACTTCTTATTTGGTTCTCACGTGGCATTTTATTAATATCTTTTTGGTTCATCGCTTGATGTTTTATAGTCATATTGATATATTACTTTCCCTAAGAAACCATGACCTTCATGAAGTCTGATTTTTTTTATAACTTCACAGTGTTTGACCTTGCACATATAGCTTCCATAAATACAAATAGTTTTTTAATAAATGGATAAATTATGAAGTAAAAATGATTGCCTTTACCAACAGCATTCAAAGTTAAGAAAGCATAATTAAAGGTTTTGTTTGTAGGTATCAAATGCTGACATTTTATTACATCATAATTTTTTTCCAGGTTAAGTGACCAGAAAGCAAACAGAAAGAAAGGACTTCTATTTTTTTAAGGAGATTTTCTTTTCCCCTGATGCAAAAGTTAAAAGTGTACAAAAATAAGCAAAAGAAAATGACAACACATTTTGGGGGATAAATGTTGGGCCTCATTTCCTTAGTAAGCATAGAAACAGGTGCTACTGCCAATCCCAGTGGCTTTCAGAGGCTTGCTGACACCAGGCCACATCGCTGAGTTTTATAGTTTGAAACTGATTGTGTTTCCCTTGGTGTAGCCTGACTGAATAAATGTGGAGAGTAGCTATTTTTACACAAGCAGGGCATTCAGGTAGCAGCTCAGAAAGCAAGCCTACCTATGGTGGCCTCATTAATGGAGTTAGCCTGGAACCTCCTGTGTGGCCTGCTTCAGTTTAGCTCCAGCAATGCCCTCCAGTTCTTGGGCTTCCCAGTTGGTGCTAGTGGTAAAGAACCTGCCTGCCAGTGCAGGAGATGTAAGAGATGCAGGTTCGATCCCTGGGTTGGGAAGATACCCTGGAGGAGAACACGGCAACCTACTCCGGTGTTCTTGCCTGGAGAATCCCACGGGTAGAGAAGCCTGGAGTGCTATAGTCCCTAGGGTTGCACAGAGTCAGACATGACGGAAACAGCTTAGCATGCGTGCACTAGACAATATTTAGCTACATGAGAATACTTAATTCCATAAACTTCTGATATCCACACTGTAGCCTCACCCACTTATGGGAAGTAGCTTTTATTAATAGATAAATTAAAATTAATAGGATATTTGAAAGAGAAAAAAGAGTGGTTTACTGGTTGCTTAAAAATTTGTTTGTGTTTGTTCCATAACATCTTACAGAAAAACCTGAATGAACTTTTTAGCCAACAGGAAAGACTGAAGGCAGGAGGAGAAGATGACAACAGAGGATGAGATGGTTGGATAGCATGACTGACTCGATGGACATGGGCAAGCTCCGGGAGTTGGTGACGGACAGGGAAGCCTGGTGTGCTGCAGTCCATGGGGTCGCAAAGGATCGGACATGACTAAGCAACTCAACCGAACTAATTATATGGGTATGGATGATAACTGGCCCTTTGGTGGTGATTATTTTGTAGTGTATGAAGTGAAGTGAAAGTTGCTCAGTCATGTCTGACACATTGTGACCCCATGGACTATAGTCCATGGAATTCTCCAGGCCAGAATACTGGAGTGGGTAGCCTTGTAGTGTATACAGATGTCAAATTATGATGGTGTACACCTGAAATGTATACAATGTTATATACAACTTTTACCTCAATAATAATGTAAAATTACATAAGAAAAGGAACAAAGAAAAAAGAGAAAAAGAAGAAAATGCTTATAAACAGTCTAATTCTAGTGAATTTTTATAATAAAATCCTGAATTTTGAGTTAGCCTTACAGATATAACATCCTTCCACAAAAGGGTATATGATTGAATAAACAATGGATTTCCACATAAAAAATAGAAAAAGAAAGAAAGGAGAGGGAAAATAATGTTTTCTGGATTTGAGACAGAAAAGCAAGTTATGAAGTAAAATGGAGTGTTGTATATTCTTTGCAAACCTTCCATCTTCTCCAGGCTTCAGCAACTAGGACGGACCCGCTCACACCTCTGTCTGTTCTGTGTAAGGCAGCTACTGTGACACTGCTTACTTCCCAGCTTCTAAAACTGATATTTTTATTCCATATTGCCCTATAAACTATATATTCCATTCACTCTGAAACTCTTCCAGGCAGTCAGACTAACATCCCTGAGCTTTTCAGTTAAGGCTCACTGTCTTCTCTCAACAAGAATGAGAGAAGACATTTATTTATTCCTTTCTTACCTGTTGAAATCAGACCTATTGCTGTAGCAGAATATTTAATTAGTTTGGAAAGTAAAAACTGATTTCTCCTTCCTCTGTCATCTTGTAACATATATGTTATTAAGTTATTGCATCGCATATGTTTTACTACACTTTCAGTATTTCACATACAATTGTCATTCATGGTGTTTTCAGAGCTGAATTTGAAATTCCTTGCAAAACTATGTCTGAGATGGTCAAAACTTTTGCAGTGTACAACTGTGTGTGCAGTTTTCTTCTTACTTATTTGGGCTACCTCAATACAATTTTTGTTCTGATCTTAGTGAATTTAAGTACTATCTAAGGGTAGGGGAGAAATATCAATAACCTCAGATATGCAGATGACACCATCCTTATGGCAGAAAGTGAAGAGGAACTCAAAAGCCTCTTGATGAAAGTGAAAGAGAAGAGTGAAAAAGTTGGCTTAAAGCTCAACATTCAGAAAACGAAGATCATGGCATCTGGTCCCATCACTTCATGGGAAATAGATGGGGAAACAGTGGAAACAGTGTCAGACTTTATTTTTTGGGGCTCCAAAATCACTGCAGATGGTGACTGCAGCCATGAAATTAAAAGACGTTTACTCCTTGGAAGGAAAGTTACGACCAACCTAGATAGCATATTCAAAAGCAGAGACATTAATTTCCCAACAAAGGTCCATCTAGTCAAGGCTATGGATTTTCCTGTGGTCATGTATGGATGTGAGAGTTGGACTGTGAAGAAAGCTGAGCACCAAAGAACTGATGCTTTTGAACTGTGGTGTTGGAGAAGACTCTTGAGAGTCCCTTGGACTGCAAGGAGATCCAACCAGTCAATTCTAAAGGAGATCAGCCCTGGGTGTTCTTTGGAAGGAATGATGCTAAAGCTGAAACTCCAGTACTTTGGCTACCTCATGCAAAGAGTTGACTCATTGGAAAAGACTCTGATGCTGGGAGGGAGTGGGGGTAGGAGGAAAAGGGGACAACAGAGGATGAGATGGCTGGATGGCGTCACCGACTCGATGGACGTGAGTTTGAGTGAACTCCGGGAGTTGGTGATGGACAGGGAGGCCTGGCGTGCTGTGATTCATGGGGTCGCAGAGAGTCAGACATGACTGAGCAACTGAACTGAACTGACTGAAGGGTAGGGACTTCATATTTTTCTATATTGTTAATTGGTTGATCTGCTTTTTTGTGACATAGTCAATAAAGCAAAGAGAAAGATTTTACATAATTTCTACCTCTTCTTAGAAAAATTACATGCTATTTTATTCTAATAGAAAATGATGTACTACTCTGTATCTTTATTTTATCAATATAAAAAATGGCCACAGCTGAAAACCTTTGGCTATAACTTATGTATAGCATAATACTCAATTCACAATTAAATCTTAAAATGTAATTAAATTCAAGGATCCTGCTGATACTTTGAATATGAGAACATAAGTAAAGTGAGCATAAATAGGAGTGGAATGGAGATTAATAACCATCAATACTTATTATGAGATGATTCATTATGAATCAGATCAGATCATCAGATCAGTCACTCAGTCGTGTCTGACTCTTTGCGACCCCATGAATTGCAGTACGCCAGGCCTCCCTGTCCATCACCAACTCCTGGAGTTCACTCAGACTCACGTCCATCGAGTCAGTGATGCCATCCAGCCATCTCATCCTCTGTCGTCCCCTTCTCCTCCTGCCCCAAATCCCTCCCAGCATCAGAGTCTTTTCCAATGAGTCAACTCTTCGCATGAGGTGGCCAAGTACTGGAATTTCAGCTTCAGCATCATTCCTTCCAAAGAAATCCCAGGGCTGATCTCCTTCAGAATGGACTGGTTGGATCTCCTTGCAGTCCAAGGGACTCTCAAGAGTCTTCTCCAACACCACAGTTCAAAAGCATCAATTTTTCGGCACTCAGCCTTCTTCACAGTCCAACTTTCACATCCATACATGACCACAGGAAAAACCATAGCCTTGACTAGACGAACCTTTGTTGGCAAAGTAATGTCTCTGCTTTTGAATATGCTATCTAGGTTGGTCATAACTTTCCTTCCAAGGAGTAAGTGTCTTTTAACTTCATGGCTGCAGTCACCATCTGTAGTGATTTTGGACCCCAGAAAAATAAAGTCGGACACTGTTTCCACTGTTTCCCCATCTATTTCCCATGAAGTGGTGGGACCGGATGCCATGATCTTCGTTTTCTGAATGTTGAGCTTTAAGCCAACTTTTTCACTTTCTACTTTCACTTTCATCAAGAGGCTTTGAGTTCTTCTTCACTTTCTGCCCTAAGGGTGGTGTCATCTGCATATCTAAGGTTATTAATATTTCTCCCGGCAATCTTGATTCCAGTTTGTGTTTCTTCCAGTCCAGCATTTCTCATGATGTACTCTGCATATAAGTTAAATAAACAGGATGACAATATACAGCCTTGACGAAATCCTTTTCCTATTTGGAACCAGTCTGTTGTTCCATGTCCAGTTCTAACTGTTGCTTCCTGACCTGCATACAAATTTCTCAAGAGGCAGATCAGGTGTTCTGGTATTCCCATCTCTTGAGGAATTTTCCAGTTTATTGTGATTCACACAGTCAAAGGCTTTGGCATAGTCAATAAAGCAGATTTGAATGAAATAATTAACATGACAAAAACAATGCTTTAAAAAAGATGTGAGATATTTAAGAAAGATTTCTCTCTTGCTGTGGTAGATTCTATTCATGTCTGCCCTCATCTTTACATGTAAGAAGGTCCGAAATGCTCTAGAGCATCTCTCTCAAATCACCCTTCCATGCTTTTCTCAGCTTGGCCTTTATAAACTCAATTAAAAAAAAAAGCATATGAAGAAATAAACTATTAAGGGAAGTAACTGGTAGAAATAGCATCACAACAGATTTAGGCCTTCAAGGACTTTGGGAATTATGACAAAAATATACAGAATCTATATGCATTATGTATCAGGTTTTGAAATAATTAAGGTAGAATTAAAAGCAAATGAGAGCAACTACCAAGATGTCCAAGCAGATTTGAACAACAACAAAAACAAGAGATGAGAATCTTAGAAATGAATGACAAAATTACTAAAATTAAAAGCTTGATGGAGGGATTGAAAGAGAGATTAGACACTGAGTAGGAACTGGGGCATGTAGATCTGAATAAACACACAGAGTGAGGCACAGGGTAATAAAGAAATAGAAATGAAGAGGTGAGGCTAAGGGATGTGGAAGGTTAAGAGAATGAAAAGACATATCTTCAGAGCTTCTGAAAAAGGCCTAGAGAGCTAGAGAAACAGGGGAGAGGGAATATCTGAAGACATAATGCTGAGGAATTTCCAAAATGGACAAAAATGTGATTCTGCAGACATTATGGTCACAATGTATACAGAAAGTAAAGTAGACAAAACAAGTATGTGCCTATCACATTCCAGTGGAAAGCCGAAGACAAAGGGGTGAATCTCGCAGTGAGAGAAAGCAAGGTTCTTTAAAGGAATGAGGACAACCAACTTTAAACAGACTCTTGGGTGAAATAAAGTGACACGAAAGAAAACCATCACGTATCTCTTTATCTGGGAAATAACTGCGCGAAATAGCAAAATAAACTTGTGACTTTTGTTTCTCTTTTAGAAAAACATAGGTACTCTTTCTACCGAAACAAACACACGAACTTTCAAAGCACTTTGTGGAAAAACTTGTTGAAGACCAACACAGAACAAAGATAGCAAAGATCGCCTTCATTCTGGGTATTATCTTGGTGTTCGTTCTGTTCATCTGTTGATTTTGAAATTGCAGGAACTTAGTGCCCAACTTGCAATCAACTTATGAATAAGTATTTTTCGGTAGAAAAAAAAAACCAAAAAACTTTGACTTATGAAAATAATATTTGGTTTACCCAGTCTCATATTCAAGAAGTATTCATATTTTCATAATTTGAGCCCTCTTATGATCTTATGAAGTAGTTCCTTATGCTTCCCCGGGAACCATAAGCTTGTAATATGATAAGAAGCACATGCACCCCCACCCCCGCCCCCAGATTAAAGGGCCAGTGTCTGCTCCTCAGAACTTACCTCCCCCTCTGTGGACTGCAAATGCAGCTCCTTCCTGCAGGTGGCCTTGAAGTCTCCAGCTGCAGCACTCACCTGGACCCCCCGAGGAGCTTCCATTATCAAGGACCTGGTTGGTGATTCGAGCCTAAAAAAACATTAACAGAAAACAAAATCCCAAAAACCTTAATATTGAAAATATAATGCTAGTCAACTAAAACCAACAGGCAGGCATAAATACCAATGCTTGCCATTAAAAAAAAAAAAATCTAAAATGGGTTTTACAAAGATTTTTTATTGTATTCTCTATTTTTTGGCTCTTTATGAAATTCTTCAATTGTTCGCATCAATTCTTTAGTCTCATTTGTATAACGATTTAGTAACAGTTTCCTGTGTTGTTTCCCTTCACAATGCCCATGAAAAGTAGGTCGTTATAAGTTTACCAGTTTAAATCTTTTATACATTTTTGATATTAATGATGGAGTTTTAAGAAGTAAATTTGTAGCAAGTTAGCATGTAAGTATCCCCCAATTGCCTTGCTAAGATGAGTTTTAAAGAAAATCTTTACTATTGCGAACTTTTAAGTGTGCCCAAAGTTCTGTAAACTAAAAAATTCTCAAAGGGCTCTTTACACTTCTAGAAATTAATTAAAATGAAGATAAGATATTTCCTACATCAACTGACCTCTATTAGCCCAAGAAAATGTCCTCAGAATGAAAGACATTAGTCTGAGAAAGAAAAATTAAACGAGGGGTGAGACACAAGTGTTTTAGATAGGCTGCAAAAAGGATAGTTGGAAGGCATTTCAAAATTATCCTCAAATATAAACCTAGAGAAAGAGCAAATGGAGGTAAAATACAGAAGCAAGAAAACAGTCATAGAAAGCACTCGGTGTGATAAGAGATCTTATCCTGGAGTGGGTCATTTTGGATAATAGCTCTGCTCTGGGGCTGCGATTGCCTGCATTCTGTTGACCACGGGACTTCAGAACAAAAGTTCCTTCAGATTCACCTTCCCCATCATCCAGAGTAACTGGTCTCCTTGGAGTTTACAGACTGAGAACAGATTTGCAGAGAGAACCTCATGGAATAGTTTGAGCACTGAAGATCAGCTTGCTATCTCTCTCAGTAATAAAGTTGAACTTAAAGACTTGAAAGTGATATTGAAGGACTAGAGCCGGCACTTAGAAGTGATTTTGATGCTTTAAACATTTTTCCACTCACCAGAGAAACTTTGAAACTTTGATTTCTGGGTCTTTGGGATATCTTCACAAAATCCCTGGAGGGGGCAGGTTTTGATTATATGAAAGTATTAGTCACTCAGTCATGTCCGACCCTTGGCAACCCCATGGAATATAGCCCACCAGGCTCCTCTATCCATGGGATTTCCCAGGCAAGGACACCGCAGTGGGTTACCATTTCCTTCTCCAGGGGATCTTCCTGACCCCAGATCAAACCTGGGTCTCCGGGACTGCAGGCAGATTCTTTACCATCTGAGCCACCAGGGAAGTCCTTGATTTTATATATATATATATATAAAAGAAATGTCTGTTTGGTTTTTCTTTAAACACAAATCACATGTTTTCATAGAATATTTGCAAACTTCAAAAAGAATTACTCATAAGTTTTTTGATTCATAATCCTTGTACTTTGTACATAGCATCTAAATTTCAAAATCTCAATATTTAAATGTATATTTATGTGATGTCCTATAATACACCCCCAAATATACTCCATCTTAAATGGTGCATCTGAGACCATTACTATTTCTATTTGGTAATTACCTATAACATTAAGTGTAATTACGTATGTTTAGACATGACTGAACCACTCAAACAGAAGTCAGGTAAGAATTTAACTAACATGGATTAATGTTCTGAAACAGATTATAAATCTGACAACTAAGGAAACACAACTCAATGAACTTGGGGTTATTTTATCAAATAATTGATACGGTTTAGTTTATAAGGTTAAGGGAGTAGGATACTGATATTTGACAGTAAAATATCTCTGTTAAGTGTGAACATTTTTTGTACCATATTTCTACTAGCACATTAAAATATATTAAGTCCTTCTGGGCTTTTGAGTTTTTCCATTCTCATCCTTACTAATTCAGTTTAGTTCAGTCGCTCAGTTGTGTTGGACTCTTCGTCACTCGGTGGGCTGCAGCACGCCAGGCTTCCCTGTCCATTACCAACTTTCGGAACTTGCTCAGTCTCATGTCCATCGAGTCGGTGATGCCATTCAACCATCTCATCCTCTGTCATCCCCTTCTCCTGCCTTCAATCTTTCCCAGCATCAGGGTCTTTTCCAATGAGTCAGTTCTTCGCATCAGGTGGCCAAAGTATTGGAGTTTCAGCTTCAGCATCAGTCCCTCCAATGAATATTCAGGACTGATCTCCTTTAGGATGGACTGGTTGGATCTCCTTGCAGTCCAAGGGACTCTCAAGAGTCTTCTCCAACACCACAGTTCAAAAGCATCAATTCTTCGGCGCTCAGCTTTCTTTAATGTCTAATTATTTAATTAGAATTTCTAATTTTTAATTAATTTAATTAGAATTTCAAATTATTTAATTAAAAAATGTTTATTATCTTCATCTTCATTTTAGACCTAGGAACTCATTTACAGTGTTGCCTTAGAGTGTTTTGCTAGCCTTGACTTAGGGGAACCCTATTCAAAGAAGCAAAGACTCAGACAGGACTTAGTGATTCAGCAACAACAACAATTCAGAGAAGCAGTAAAGACAGAGAGCTGGCCAGACCTGGGTTCAGGAAAGTAAGCCAGCAGCAATAACCTTCAATTTTATCTTCTCTAAATATGCCTGCTTCCTTATAGGATTGTAAGAAATTTCTTAAATTGATTCAGGGAAATAAGAATGTAATGGGATAGTATTCTGAAATATAAGGGGATTTCCTCTCTTGTCCCATTTCCTTGCACCCTAAACCATTCCCCCATTCATTAAGCATCATCCTTTGCAATACATTGTGGATAACAGAGCAGATAAACTGTTAAAAATCTTGAATTTCCTAATGTTATAAACATATTGAGTTGGAAAAAAAAAACAGCTATGTATTGTGTTGAAAATGATTCAGCACATAAATAAAAACAGAGGAGAAAGCCAATACCCATGAGACCTTGTTGTTTATTTCACTAGTTGGAGAACTGTTTTCTTGTTTCACAGGCTAGAGAAGATTTGAAGAGAAGTGAACAGAATTGGTCTTGAATGGCTCTCTGTATTCTGCTACCTGAGGTCATTTTCTAGGTTGTGGGACCTTCTTTAGGTGTTAGAGATCTCAGGAGAGAGGGATATTTTGGGATAACTGAGAAGAGACCATGGATCCTCAAAAGAGAAAGGACTAGTGACCTGCAGTGACTGAGGACTTGGTGATCCTAAGGAGAACATCTTGGGAATTGGCAGTTGGATCATGAGGCTACCAACGACCAAATGTCAGCCCAGATAAGCGCTTTGGCAGTGCAGGCGTCTTGGTGCAATGATGCAACCGCCACAGAGCTGAATAGACTAGGACTTAGTGTCTGATATTGAGTGCAATGGAGACCAAACATGGAAATTAAAGTTTTGGGGGAATATTTTCATTTCTTATGAAGCTAATTTTGTACCCTAAGACAATATGTGTGTGCGTGTGCTCAGTCATGCCCAACACTTTGTGACTCATGGACTATAGCCCACCAGGCTCTTCTTCCATGGAATTTTCCAGGCAAGAATACTGGAGTGCGTTGACCTGCCATATATATTAAAAACTTATCAAGGGGTCAAGGGATACAGAAAACATGCTATGTGATATATATATATAATATAAAAATGCATTAAAAAAACTTATCAAGGACTACATATATACCTGCTCAAAACCAGGTCTCCTGCATTGCAAGCAGACTCTTTACTGACTGAGCCACCAGGGAAGCCAATATGCCTGCTATGTGATATATGTCATACATATTGCGTTGCCATTTCCTTCTCCAATAACTTACCAAGTGGTACATAAAACATAAAAAAAAATGACAATTTTACAGTATGGATAAATCCTTCAGGTTCTGAAAGTGATTAAGATTTTGAATTAAATAGATTTCCACTGTACGCTTTGCTAAGCTTGATAAAATTAAAAGTAGTGATCACTAAGGAATGATATAAATTTTTATTAAAAAAGCACTGTTTTATATAGTATCCATCATTCAGATGAGTAATATACATTAGGAACTTTAATTATGGAGAATATGTAGGTACAGTATATATTAAAATTTTATTAGACTATTTGGAGGATTTCATAATTCTATTTTCAAAGGAATACATTGTGGTAGTCAAATATTTCTTATGAACATGAAAATAAAAGTAAGCTGCAAACTATTTTTTATGAGCTTGCCTGACTGTTTAGCATAAGCAAATAAGTTAAATTTGGGGGAGAAAAATTTCATAGCGCAACCACAATGTATAGGTATGTTAGCCTCTCAGTTTTGTCTGACACTTTGTGGCCCCAAGGACTACAGCCTGTCAGGCTCCTCTGTCCGTGGGATTTTCCAGGCAAGACTACTGGAGTGGGTTGCCATTTCCTTCTCCAGCCACAATGTATATGGAGACCTAAAATCTTCAAATTAACAGCATTGTGAGTGGCATAGATTCACTGTGAGCATTTACAGATGTATGTATTAATCTGAATCATCCAGTGTTAATAATTACATGTCTACTTACATTTACATTTAGACCCATTACCTAACTAAACCTGCACATCATCTCTAGGTCTTTCACTTGTTGAATGGGGAAAAAAACACATTTTTCACGAGCGGTGTATAACTGCTGCTGCTAAGTCGCTTCAGTCGTGTCTGACTCTGTGCGGCCCCATAGACGGCAGCCCACCAGGCTCCCCCGTACCTGGGATTCTCCAGGCAAGAACACTGGAGTGGGTTGCCATTTCCTTCTCCAGTGCATGAAAGTGAAAAGTGAAAGTGAAGTCGCTCAGTCGTGCCTGACTCTTAGCGACCCCATGGACTGCAGCCTACCAGGCTCCTCCGTCCATGGGATTTTCCAGGCAAGAGTACTGGAGTGGGGTGCCATTGCCTTCTCCATATTGCCATCTAGAATGCAAGTGTTAAACTTCATGAATTCTAACAACAGAAAATGATCTTTGCATTTAAGCATGAGGCATTTTTAAAACGTTCTGAATTCAAGCAAGCATATGATCATAATATTAACTATCCAAAGAACATTATAGAACAAGTAGATGTAGATACAAAATTTAAAGTAAATAAAATGTAATTATGATATTACCAGTTATCCCTCTTTATAAAAAAGGATTTAATGATTGTGTAACAACATATTTCATTGACTATTTTATAAATAATATTTTCACAGGTCTTTACTAGAAAGTTGGGTACTTCTAGAGGCTGTATTATAAAGTGCAGTATATAGAAAAGAATTTCTTTTATTGAAAGTGTGGCTACATACTATAGTATGCAGTAATATAAGTTATTTAAAGGATGCAGTATTATAAGTTATTTAAAAGTAATATAAGTTATTTCCCAGAAGCAGTATAGGAAATTCAGGTATAAACTCACGGACACAATTATTACATGCAAGAGTTGCATCACTCTAATGAAAAAATTAAACATAGGACTTCGAAAAAAAATCTCACAGATTGTACTAGAAATTTTAAATCCAGTTAACCTCACTGAGGCTCAGTTACCTAATAAATAAAATTACAGAGCACCTGAAATATAAAAGATTTTATTCATGGAAAAACATCATTAAATCTGTTCTTTATTAGTTTGTTAGCCATCTATTTATAGTAATATACTAAAAGCTAGTATGGGAACTTATTCTATACTTAAAACTTTACATGGATTATCTTTTAATCATCCCACCAGCACTGTGAAATGCACTCTAATAAGAAATGGAAATATTTCTGAAAAACTTTAATTTACATGTTTGGTCTCCATTGCACTCAATATCAGCACTCTAATAATCTATATTTTACCTAGAAAGTCTTTGAATTTTAGTGTGATCGAGTCATTTTATCAGGATTATTTAGCTACTGCAGATACTTTAGAATATTCATAGCAATCTTTAAAAAAGAACAACAATATTGGAGAACTTAAAAACTATTGCAAAGCTACAGTAAACAAGATAGTGCTGACCTGACATAAGGATAACAAATAGAAAATCAGAATCAAATAGACACCCAGAAATAGTTACATGTATGAGCTTCTGAGTTTTAACAAAGTCAGTAAAGTGATTCAATGAGAAAAAGCAAAATCTTTTCAACAAATGGTGCTGGAATAATTGATCTCTATATAGACAAAATAAACCTCAATTTATGCCACACAGTTATCAAAATTAAAAGCTAAAAAAGAAGGCTTTTAAAGAAAAGCATCTTTGTGACTTGGGAGTAGGCAAAACATTTTTAGGCCACAAAAAGCAGTAACTAGTAAATATTTAAAATGATACATTAGATATCTTCAAGATGAAAATCTGCCTTTCAAAATTACCATCAATAAAATGCATATATGATCCCTATATTGAGGGGTAACTTCAGAGGACTAGTTCTTAGATATATAAATAATCGTCCAGCTCAGAGATAAAAATACAAAAACAAAATTAAAATACAGACAAAAATTTGAATAAATGCTTCATTAAAGGATATACATGGTTGTTCCATATTATATGAAAAAGTGATTAATATTAATTATCAAGTAATAGCAAATTAATAATGTGAAATTCCACAGAACAGCCACCAGAATGGCTTGAATTAATAAAATTGCTAATACTAAATGTTAGTGAACATGTGAAACATGAAATTCTCTTTCATATTTGATGGAAGATGATGAAATAAAATTTGTATTTTAAAGAAGGACAAGAAAGTTTAAAAGTAAAATTCTCTCTCTTAGCTTGGGCCTCCTCCCTCTGTTCCTAAAGTGGAGTGTACATCTGTGCCTCATGTTAACCAGAGCACCTCAAAGGTGGGAGTGCCTGCTCCATAGGAAGATCTTTGTCTTTCCTTCTTCTGACACTAGCTATGTAACCTCTTAAAAGAATACCATTTTTTCCCATATCTGTAGGGGGTCATAATGACTTGCTGCTCCCCATGTACTATGCTTGTGAAAAGTGAAAGTGTTAGTTACTCAGTTGTGTCCAACTCTTTGCAACCCCATGGACTATAGCTAGCCAGTCTTCTATGTCTATGGAATTCTCCAGATGAGAAATACTGGTGAGTGAGTGAGTGCAAGTCACTCAGTCGTGTCTGACTCTTTGCAACCCCACGGGCTACATAGTCCATGGAATTCTCCAGACCAGAATACTGGATTGGATAGCCTTTCCCTTTTCCAGTGGATCTTCCCAACCCAGGGATTAAACCCAGGTCTCCACACTGCAGGTGCATTCTTTACTAGCTTAGCCACAAGGGAGGCCCGAGAGTACTGGAGTGGGTAGCCTATCCCTTCTCCAGTGGAACTTCCCAACCCAGGAAATCAAACCGGGGTCTCCTGCATTGTAGGCGGATTCTTTACCAACTGAGATATCAGGAGTGGGTTGCCATTCCCTTCTCCAAGGGACCTTCCCGATACAGGGATTGAACCTGGGTCTGCTGCACTGCAGGCAGGTTCTTTACCATTTGAGCCACCAAGGAA
Organism: Bos grunniens; assembly: GCF_055505025.1. Classification (NCBI taxonomy): domain Eukaryota; kingdom Metazoa; phylum Chordata; class Mammalia; order Artiodactyla; family Bovidae; genus Bos; species Bos grunniens. Next base: position 24,631,688 of record NC_141191.1, on the reverse strand, counting down.
GGCCCTTGTACTATACTTACTTGGCCTGTTAGTCTTTGGTGAACTTTATGTAAAATACCAGTATATCCTGTGTCTTTAAAATGTACATGACTGTGCCATCCCCTTCCGACAGACAGAACAGCTCTCAGGGCTTCTGAGAGTTTGTCTCCTGGATTATAATCTTTAGTGTGGCTTGAATAAGATTTCCTTTCATTAATTCTTCTTAGCTTGACTGTTAAATGAAATTTCATTGACAAAGAGTTAAATGATACAACCACTTTGGAAAGTTCTGGCATTTTTATATATAACTGAACATGGCTAGATACAGCCCATGCATCTTTCAATTAGGAAAATGCATAAATAAAATATTGTATGTTCATACAGCCAATCAGCAATAAAGCAGAAGGGATACAGACAACATCATGGATAGATCTCAAAAACACTGTGTGGAATGAAATAAATTTTACAAAAAATAGTGCATCTTCTATGATCAATTTATGTTAGTACTAAAAAAAGTGAAGTCACTCAGTCGTGTCCGACTCTTTGCGACCCCATGGACTGTAGCCTATCAGGTTCCTCCGTCCATGGGATTTTCCAGGCAAGAGTGCTGGAGTGGATTGCCATTTCCTTCTCCAAACCTAATATAGGGTTAAAAATAAAAGGAGAGTAGAGTTTGCTTCTGGTGGGTCATGGTAGGGATTTACCAGGAAAGAAATGAGGGAACTTTCTTGAGTGATGATGTTTTTATCTGACAAAATTTTGGGTTACACAAGTGTATGCATTTTTCAAAACCCAGCAAATATGCATTTAGGCTTTGTGAATATCATTGCATAATTATTTTACAATGAAAGGAAAGAAACTGTAAGTGATCTTGAAAGCTAGTTAATGATGTACATGTTGAAGTGATAAGGAAAAGTGTACAGATTTATACAACTCAAGCTCAAATGAATAAAAATAAGATATATTGGTGGGTGGATAGTTGAAATGTATACATAATTAAAGACATAGAGAAAAATGATACTAGAAGAATCTAGCTGGGGGTATAGGTGCTTTCTATAAAATACTCTTAACATGTAGTATGGACTTCCCTGGTGGCTCAGTGGTAAAGAATCCACCTGTAATGCAGGAGACATGGGTTCAATCCCTGGGTTGGGAAGGTCCCCTGGAGAAGGGAATGGCAACACCCTCCAGTATTCTTACCCAGAAAATCCCCATGGACAGAGGAGCCTGGCAGGCTACAGTCCATGGGTTGCAAAGAATCTGACATGACTGAGTGACTAAGCACAACATGTAGAATGCTTGAGAATGTCTGTAATAAGTTGTGGGGAAATAAAGTGTGGTCACAGATCTTACAGGATTATCCAGTTTTGGGGGGTAAAGTTTGTCAAACTGTGTGCAATGAAAATCTAAATAAAAAAAGTTAATTGATGCTAATGTTTGATGATTATTGACTATAATACAGATATTAATGACATACAGGAATACTGAAAAAATATAATTCCTATTGCTAAATCACAATATTAATATAAATGTTATATTATTCAAAGTCTGTGTTTTACAATATTTCCAGGAAAGAAGTATCTAGAAAATACATCTGATATTAATAGTTTACCTGGAAATTCAAGAGTTTTAGGTATTTCTGGATAAAAATAAACTCATATTTACTACCATATTATGAAAATTCAAATATGTCAAAATAATAAACATATGTAACAAAATTCCAACAAGAATCTCAGTAGAGTCTCTTGAAACTTAAAACTTTATGTCAAAATATTTCTAGAGGAAAAATATGTATGACAGTTATCAGATTTGTTAAATGAAGGTAAAGTAGGAGATTCTCCTTTTAAAATTAGAACTTAATATAAAGGTATTTTAATTAAAATATCAAAATTATAAATAGAGAATTTGGTCAATGAAACACAATACAATCTAAAACAAATGGCAAGTATATATGAGAAGTTAATATTTGACAAGCTGTAACAATCATTTTGGGGTGGAAAATATGAGGTTATTTAATAAATGATGCTTAATAAATTGACTTCCATACTGAAGAAATAACATTAGATACTTAACAAACTCTGTAAGAATAATTTCTAGATTTATCTATTAAAAATATGAATAAATTAGAGACTATTTTCCAATAGAAAATTGGAAGAAAATTCAGAACATAAGTTCCCATTTTATTTACTCAAAATATAATATGTGTACATCCGTGGCATATTCATGTTGATGTATGCAAAACCAATACAATATTGTAAAGTAAAAAAAACAAACAAACAAAAGAAATAAGCTAGTGTACAAAATAAACAATAAAATTAGAAGAAATCCAAATTTAGAAAAGGGAAACAAAACTTTTAAACAAAACTAAAGCCCAGAAATCATAAGGAAAAAGAATTTAGATCAATAACAATTTCAGTCTTTGGTTGGACTGATTTTCTCCAGTTGCCCTCCACTTCTCAAACTAGCCTAGAATCCCTTTAGAATGCCCTGGGCTCAGATTAGGAGACTCGAATCAGACTAAACCTGGATATAAGTAGACTTTTGACAACAGAGTATCAACAGTTAAATGATGCCCTGAGTTTCTTCTCTATTGAAATTTTCAAGCTTTCACTGAGGAAAGTTTACAACATACACTTATTCAATTTTACTAAAAAATAATTTCTAAAAGGCCTGTTGAAAAATGAAGCCCACGTGTATTGGAAGAACTTGTGGATTTCTATGTCATTAGTCTCTGGAATTAGTGAAGAACAATTGTGTTCATTTTCATAGCATTATAGTAATCACAGTAATGGATTGCAGAGGAGTTTTCATAGTGGGTACTCAGAGATTATAGTAGAGAGAAGGATTAATGTTGAACTGGTCATTCCTCTGCCTATGTTTTCCAAGCAATTCAGTTTTGGTGTTTAGATACCAAAAATGTAACAAGATTTTGTTTTTAAGGTGTTCTGCAATTCTCAAATTTGAAAATGAGTGGTCAAGATCTCTAGAATTCTCAACATTCTGAGAAAATGATTCAGACTTCTCTTACTCTTAAGTTGCAAGATGCAATTACTAAATGCAGACTTAAGCAGAACTTGAGTATGATGTATCTTTTTCTTGCTAAATGTTTAAGACAGTACCAGAGATAGAGTTGGTACTCATTATTTGCCATTTCAAGGATGAAATAAATGGAGAACTGAACAGAGAAGTGTTTTAAGAAGAAATAATACAATGCAAACTGTGACCTGAACATATGTTCTTATACTATCTCGTCACTGTTACTGTCTTATCACTTTAGGCTACCCCGAGCTTTCTTTAGCTGCAAAGGACATGGTTTCTGTTATCACATTTGTATTATTGCCTGCCCATTTGCACACCCTTCATAGTCTCTTTCTGAAAATTAGATCAAACAGATCCCTCTGTCAATCATTACTCCCAGTTCTCAAGTAAAGGGAAGCATCTCATGCACATTTGCTACTAACTCTAAATAAATATATAAATACATACAGAGAATGAAAGAACAAAAGGAAGTAAGGAGGAAAGAGAGGGAGGGAAGAAGAGAAAAGGGAAGAGAGGAGAGGTATGGAGAAGGGAAGGGGAGGGGAGAAAAACACTACTTCATTATCACTTTTTTTTTTTTTTTCTCATAGGTAGAAAAAATACCAGCAAAGTATTTTACCTCTTTACTGACAAATTCTCTCAGGGAAAAAACCCATACCATTTAATAACTGGTGGCTTTTCCTTGAACACAAGAATGATGCAAATTAAAGCTCCATGTTTCCAGAGATTAATTAGGAGCCTGTCAACCTCACATTTTTGTTTTAAATTATATACATATGAGAATGGAAATGATGAAAAGATCCCAATTCTATCATTAAATATTAACTCATTTTACTGATTCAAAGTCTAGATTCTTGCCTTATTCTTGAACTGGGAGAACTGATGACTGAGGGGTTTGTTTTATCTAATTTGCAGGAAGAGGCCATAAAGGGTGTGCAAATGGTCAGGAAATAATACAAATGTGAAAACAGGAACCATGTGCTTTGCAGCTAGAGAAAGCTCTGCTGCTCCTGCTAAGTCACTTCAGTCGTGTCCGACTCTGCGTGACCCCATAGATAGCAGCCCACCAGGCTCCCCCGTCCCTGGGATTCTCAGGCAAGAACACTGGAGTGGGTTGCCATTTCATTCCCCAGTGCATGGAAGTGAAAAGTGAAGTCGCTCAGTCGTGTTCGACTCTTAGCGAACCCATGGACTGTAGCCTACCAGGCTCCTCCATCCATGAGATTTGCCAGGCAAGAGTACTGGAGTGGGTGCCATTGCCTTCTCCAGGGTAGCCTAAAGTGGTAAAACAGTAACAGTGATAAGTTAATAGAATGCAGATCCAAACAATCCTTGGACAACGGGCATTACATTATACATTTTATCACTTCTGACCAAAGACTGCAGAAATTCTACTGAACTGCAATAATTTAGCTACATATTAATTAAAGAAAAAAGAACATTTATACTTGGACAATTTCAGGCAAATAGGCTATGATGTGTTAATGACTATTTGTTGTTTAGTTAACAAATATGTCTCTGCCAAAAACCAGGATCACTTGATGTTAAAAAAATAAAGAAACTCTATGTATGTATGTTTAAAAGTCACATGAAGACTAGTGCAGACTTTGGCACATATTAAGCATTCATCAAACAGCTGTTGAGTAAATAAATTATAGCAACCTACTACATATCCACACCAAAATATTACCTAAACTCTATAATAAACTTTTTGAAATGTTTCTTTCTCAAGTCTTTTATTCTTGACAAACAAAATCAAGGACAGCATAACTTCTTACCCCCTAAATTACACATTTACTTGGTCAACCAGTGTCACCTTGTTGATTAGACTCAGTCAGGTGTCAACTAAGGGTACTTCTTATTGCCCTGAAAGGAAAATTGTCAGCAGGGCTTGTAAGGATCTTCTCAGACACTGCTTTTAATCTTCAGTACACAAATGAATAATTGAATACTGCCATCATTACTGTGCTTTGCTTCTGTTTCAGTTTTGGAATTTAGATCAGCACCACTCATCTTGAGGGCTGCCAATCTGCTTTTAGCACTAACAGATAAGTCTAGCTTAGCTCAGTGTTTTATGAATAATTAGAAAATAAAAGCCAGAAACATGATGTACTAATTATAATTTAATTCACATCCATACTTATGAAAGTTGAGACATGTCAGCAAGGTAATTAAAATAGCAATTGGTTCTTACTCCTTTTTTGGCAATAGGCTTTTCATAATGAAATTTGTGAAATGAGTACATAATTACTAAAATGTTAGAGGCAAAAAAGAAATGTTCCTTTTAGAACTTAGTAATTAAAATTTTTATTGAATGAAACTCTGGTATCTCTGGTAAAACACAGCTTAAAAAAGTAGGAATTTCAAGTAGTCATGTATGGATGTGAGAACTGGACTATAAAGCAGGCTGAGTGCCAAAGAATTGATGCTTTTGAACTGTGGTGTTGGAAAAGACTCTTGAGAGTCCCTGAACTGCAAGGAGATCCAACCAGTCAATCCTAAAGGAAATCAGTCCTGAATATTCATTGGAAGGACTGATGCTGAAGCTGGAACTCCAATATTTTGGCCACCTAATGGGAAGAACTGACTCATTGGAAAAGACCCTGATGCTGGGAAAGATTGAAGGCAAGAGGAGAAGGGGATGACTGAGGATGAGATGGTTGGATGGCATCACTGACTTGATGGACATAAGTTTGAGCAAGCTCTGGGAGTTGGTGATGGACAGGGAGGCCTGGCATGCTGCAGTCCATGGGGTCACAAAGAGTTGGACTGGACTGAGCATCTGAACTGAACTGAAGTGAATGTTAGTCACATGTATCTTAGTAATATAATAACAAATGATACTACATTCCTTGTATGTAGATATTTAGTATCCTCATTATTCAGTTTTAATAATTAACAAAGTATAACCACACTACTCTGTGTGAGATAGAGTGCCTGGCTATTACTGAACTAAAGATAAACAAGGAAGATACAGTTCCTGTTCTAGTGGGAACACAACCTTGTTAAGTAGAAAAGGAAAAAATAATTTATACAAAAATGTTGAGTTGCCAACTGAGAATAGAATCATAAATCAAGACTATAACACACTATAAGACACTGTTTTCACATATTCTTCAAACTCCTAAATCCTTGGGGTTCAGTATAAAGTAGGTAATTTTCATATTTGTCTTATTAAAAATATTTTGATCACATGAAGAGGGCCACTTTCTCTGTTATTAACTAGCTGTTTAAATCTGCGCTACTTACCTAGTGAGAAACCGCATTTTTAAAGGACTTTTATCACAGAAATATAAGGGCTGCAAAATTTACTGTTGTAAAAGTGTGACTTTTTTCATTAACATTTTTCAACTTGATTTTTCTAATTTTATTTGAGTATTTTTTCTACTCATCCACATAGGAAGGGCTGAGCCTGCTCTTCATGAAATAAAATGAGTATTTTGCTCAATATTTTATTGTGTTTTCAAGACAAATACTCTCTCTCAGGTTAATATTTTAATTTAGCTTTAAAAATGATTTTAAATATGTAATTTATTTTTTAATATCAGTAAAAGGTTGTCTTTTTTTCATATCATAGGAAATGCATTTTAGTATGCTATCTGTGTTAGTCACTTAGTCGTGTCTGACTCTTTGTGACCCCATGGGCTGTAGCCCATCAGGCCCCTCTGTCCATGTGATTCTCCAGGCAAGAATACTGGAGTGGGTTGCCATTTCCTTCTCCAGGGGATCTTCCTGACCCAGGCATCGAACCCAGGTCTCCTGCATCACAGGCAGATTCTTTACCATCTGGGCTATAGGGAAGTCCAGTATGCTATTTACCTATTTGAAATTAATGATGGAATATAATATTGTATTGGTTTAAGGCATGATAATTTTAATATATGTACATATTGCAAGTATATATAATATACAATATATACCACTGCAAGTTGTATATAATTTTATATACAGTTTATATAATATATATTGAATATAACATTTCTTGAATTAAGAACAATAGATAAGTTGTTATCTAAACAATAGACTAGATTTTAGTATTTTAACTTTTATCAGTGATTGCCATGATTATCCTGGGGAGAATACACTATAAAATTGTCCTCTCAAACTGACAGACAGAGCTTATTTCACCAAATATATAAGATTAAAGAGTCCATCATAGGGCAGTTAAGTTCTGCCTTTTACTGATGATTGTTTCCTTTGGTTTCTGTATTTCCCTCTACTTAACCTTCTCTGACTGTTTATAGCTTTCTTTCATTGTCTGCCTCCCCTTTTTTTATGCCTATGCATGCCATATATTTCATTATCTACCTCAGATTTTCTGAAATCCCTATTTGCATCAGTCCTCCCGTCAACATCCTCCATAACTGCCTTTTCTTTTCTTTTTCCACACTTCTCCTGTCTGATATATTTATTTTATATCCATTGTACATTTGTAGAGGAAAAATATACAGAAGGATAGAATAGTAACTCACATGTTCTTGCCCTCTATCAAATAGCTGATTATCTATTTACCATGTAGACAGGGAGTGTCAAGTCCTTATACAGTTTTGTAGCATATTTTCTACTTCGGTTCTTTATATATCAAGGGCCATCCTCAGTGATAGAAAGTAGTGTAGAGGCCAGGACTTACCTGAGGTCTTGGGAAGGTTCCGCTCTGATGTGCGGTGTCTCAACAGAGTGCCCGAACACTGCTCCTTCAGTGCCTGAGGGCAATCAGAATGCAAGAGTCAGTATAAGCAAATGCACAGACACAGTAGTTTTCATTTCTATTTTTATGCATTAAATATTCTTCTAAGAATGGGAAAACTTAAAATAGGACTGCTGCTGCTGCTAAGTCGCTTCAGTTGCGTCCGACTCTGTACAACAAATAAGAAGAGAAAACCTGGAAAAAGAGTTCAAGGTCGTGAAGGACCAAAAAGGGCAAATCTAAGTCCCACCATTAGCTGCTGTTCAGTTGCTAAGTCGTGTCTGACTCTTTGCAGTCCCACCGTGTTGACCCCTTTTAAGATGATCTCATTCGCAAAAGTTCAGACTGAGTGAAAATTGTAACCCTCTGATCACAGAACAAATTTCTCTCTCTTTCCTGTTCCTTTATTCTCAGGTAAGTGAATTTGAAGTAGGGATATGTTCCAATATTCAGTTCTTTCTACAAGCAGCAAAGTTGAAATGAAAATGTGGGCAGTGAGCTCTGATGTAGTATAGTATTAACTGTTTAAAGGCATGGGTTTCATAGGGCATTTAGCAATTCACCCACAAGCAGCTCCCACCTTTAGTTACAGTGATCATCGAACTGCAGAGAACAGGGCACCTTACTTTTACTTTGTGAAATCAAGGCTCACTCTAAAACCATAAATGGCTAGAACTCATTAGAGTGGACTTTATGCGGGATCATAGTTGTCTCAAGTGGTCACGTGCTCAGGCAGTTGAATGATATTCTATCTAAACTTTTGTTTATTATTGCCATTCAATTTTCCAGGATGACAAGAGTTCTAATTTAACTGAGAAAAATAAAATGATCTTCTTTTCCAAAAATTAAATGCAAAGACGTTTGTTAAAGATGATGAAAAGACACAGCCTCCTTTTTTTATTTTGTAATTTTACATAAATGAAATCATTCCCTTGGAAATAAACTCTATTATCTTTTGGTTTAATCTTATTCAAACATCTTGGTGTAGAATGTCATACCTTCTCCATCAATGGCTCCAAGAGCAGCTTGATAATACAGTGCAAATACAAATACAGATTTTATACCTTCAATGTGAAGCTGCTTCTACTTATCATGAAGAACAGTGTAAAGTAAATTGATTCCATAAGGAATGAAGAAAGTGCCATTAAGAAATTACAGAAAGAATTTAAATTCCTTAAAAAGTAAGTGTATACATGGGGAGATATACTAGAATCACCAGAGGACTCTACATAAAACAGTAATGCAGATCTTCTACCTTGAATCATGGAGGAAGAAATTGTTTTCAAAATTTGTTACATGGTTCCATCTATATTATGGTTCGAAGTATAAGTGTATAAGGTTCTGCTGCTGCTACTGCTGCTACTTCAGTCGTGTCTGACTCTGTGCAACCCATAGACCGCAGCCCACCAGGCTCCCCAGTCCCTGGGATTCTCCAGGCAAGAACACTGGAGTGGGTCGCCATTTCTTTCTCCAATGCATGAAAGTGAAAAGTGAAAGTGAAGTCGCTCAGTAGTGCCTGACTCTTAGCGACCCCATGGACTGCAGCCTACGAGGCTCCTCTGTCCATAGGATTTTCCAGGCAAGAGTACTGGAGTGGGGTGCCATTGCCTTCTGTTCCTGTAAATTCCTAAAATTACAGATTTTAGTTTGTAAACTAAAAACCATCCACCATTGTTAACCTCTTACTGGATTTTAGTAGTTGTTGTTGGGTTTTTTTGTTTTGTTCTGTTTTTTCCTAGAGAGGCTATGTAGGGCATACTGTTTATTTATTTAACCGTTTTCACACATTTAGAGCAATTATTTCTCTAAGGAGTTTTCTCTTTTGATATTTTGTAAAATATTTTATTTATGTTAGTGAACAATTCTCAGAAATAAGTCTTTGGAAGAAAGATAACGGTTTTAGATAAAACTCTGATTTTGTGGTTGTGGAGGGTGGCATTTGAATACATATTTTACATAGCTCCATTTCTCAAGGAGAGATTCCTTTGGCATTTTAACATAATATGTATTTTACAGATGGGATAGATATCCATGTGCAGGGTTCAAAAATTAATTTCTATTATTTTATAATTTTGAAAACTTCCCAGATAAGATGCCAGAAACATAATTAATGAATAGTAGCAAAATTTACTTTGAAACAGCATGCCACATATAGTAACTTACTACAGAATATATTAGTGAAAGTAGAATGTTATCAAACGTTTAATTTTACAGTGAGGATGAAAACCTGATAAAGGTCTCAGTTCTAAGTATCAACAGAAAAATATTGGTGATTTTATTAAGAAAATATTCTTGAATAAAAAATGTATAATCATACCATCTAAGGGGCTAAATTGAAAACTGCATAACATAATTAACTAGCTTCAGACTTCCAGATAATGAGAAAATTAATCTCATCCTTTCACTTTGTGTCCCAAAAGGAGTCAAAAGAGCATCAGTAAATAGACAATAAGGATGATCTTAAAAGGAAATCAGTAAGGAAGAATAAAAACCATCTGAGCCAGAAACAAACTCTCATAGTATAAAAAATTTAAAAATGTATAAATATAGATTTCCCATGAACAGGAAAGTTCCACAAATACCAGATTATTGGTGGGGTTGCCAGACTTAGCAATTTAACATACTCGACACTGAATTAATTTTGAAGTTTGGTTAAACATAAAATCATAGTATAAGTATGCAAACTTGCAGGGGACATACTTATTCAAAAAATCATTTGTTGTGTGTTTGAAATTCAAAATTTACTTGGCACCATATATTTTACCTGGTAAATCTCACCATTGTGTGTGTGTGTGTTAGTCGCTTAGTCATGTCTGACTCTGTGATCCCATGGACTGTAACCCCCCAGGCTCTTCTGGCCATGGATTACTCCAAGCAAGAATATTGGAGTGGGTTGCCATTCTCTTCACCAGAGGATTTTCCCAACACAGGGATCGAACCTGCATTTACTGCATTGCAAGCAGACTCTTTACCGTCTGAACCACCAGTAATATAACCATTAGTCGACATTTATTTCGGACAAAAAGTACAGATCTGCTTTACCCTCACTTCAGGAAAACAAAAATGTGTGATGAATTCTCACATCTTAAGTTACAGAAACCATGGAAATCAAAAAGGAAGAGAGACAAAATAAGAGAGAAAAAGGAACATAACTTAGACATTTATTAATACATACATTTCAACTTATTGACTAAATAAATATTTTTTGTTTATTGCTTTTGGGAAGGATTGTTCAAAAGGGCAGAGTGTCAGTTTTGCTTCACTCTATAGGTGCTAAAGGATATCTCAGATAATTTAATGTGAATATTATAAGATGTAGAGAAAATAAAGACTTAGTTTTTGTAATGGACAGGAAAAATGAGGCAGGCAAACCTCATGGTCAAAAAATACTGGCTCTCATTCATATGATAATTTCTAGCCTCAAAACAAAATAATAACAATGTCATATTTTTTGGTAAAACGAAGACAGACTATATGAATTGTGGTCCTACTTTATATATAAAAACAATTTTAGATATAAGCTACTATGGTAGGATGCTATTCTTTACAAATGCCTAACATAAAATAACCCCCCCCACCATTAAAAAATCAACAAAAATAAATTTATATATCCTTCCAAATATGGCTGTCCATAATGCAATACTCAAGCTATTCATTATCAACTATTGGCCTCCCTATATCCTTTGGGAAGGCCAACACAGGACAAGAAAAGGAAACCCCAAACACCTGGCACTCCCAGCTCCTCAACTTGATAGTAAGTGAAAAAAAGTTCTGTGTGATGTAGTGACTCTCCAGCCACTGACCAGCTCCATGAATTTGATTGTGGTTAATTTCAGATAATATTTTACTGAGGGTTTTGGCTTTGTGTAGAAGAATCTGTGATCAGTTATATATTATGGCAGAAAGTGAAGAGGAACTAAAAAGCCTCTTGATGAAGGTGAAAGTGGAGAGTGAAAAAGTTGTCTTAAAACTCAACATTCAGAAAACAAAGATCATGGCATCTGGTCCCATTACTTCATGGGAAATAGATGGGGAAACGGTGGAAACAGTGTCAGACTTTATTTTTCTGGGCTCCAAAATCACTACAGATGGTGATTGCAGCCATGAAATTAAAAGGTGCTTACTCCTTGGAAGGAAAGTTATGACCAACCTAGATAGCATATTCAAAAGCAGAGACATTACTTTGCCAACAAAGGTCCGTCTAGTCAAGGCTATGGTTTTTCCTGTGGTCATGTATGGATGTGACAGTTGGACTGTGAAGAAGGCTGAGCACCGAAGAATTGATGCTTTTGAAGTGTGGTGTTGGAGAAGACTCTTGAGAGTCCCTTGGACTGCAAGGACATCCAACCAGTCCATTCTGAAGGAGATCAGCCCTGGAATTTCTTTGGAAGGAATGATGCTAAAGCTGAACCTCCAGTACTTTGGCCACCTCATGTGAAGAGTTGACTCATTGGAAAAGACTCTGATGCTGGGAGGGACTGGGGGCAAGAGGAGAAGGGGACGACAGAGGATGAGATGGCTGGATGGAATCACTGACTCTATGGACGTGAGTCTGAGTGAACTCTGGGAGTTGGTGATGGACAGGGAGGCCTGGCGTGCTGCGATTCATGGGGTTGCAAAGAGTCCGACACGAGTGAGCGACTGATCTGATCTGATATAATACAAGGCAAAGATACCTCTATGCCTTGAAACGTTAGTTTTATTTATTTAATTTTTCTCACTGACACTTGATAACAGATTATCTACATTTAAAAATGAAAAGCTCTAATCAGAGATTTTAAATATCTTATGATAAGGTTAGAATCTTGGAGTTCAGGTTTTCTTATGGATACACTATATACTTTGAAATTAGTCAGTTTGGGAAGCAATCCCAGCTCCTTTTTCCCATCTAAATGACCTCAAGCAAGCTATTTAATCTCTCCAAACTCCAATTTCCATAGATACAAATACATATATGGCAATGCCAACCTTACAGGTCAGGTTAAGTTTTAAATAGGATAAAATGTGCCAGTTTTTATGTAAGAATTCAATATTCCTTAATTCCCTCTATCAATTTTCTTTATGAAAGTCAGACACAGAAGACATACACATTGTGTCTACAGAGTTAATATCCCAACATAAGTCCACTCATTATTAAGTGAAGTCTCTATTCCCAAATGTCAGAGCTTCAAGTAACATAGTCTCATGTTGAATTTTAAAATCTGAAATTTAGACACTGAAAAGATATGCTTGAATTTAAATAGTAGGTGCATTTTATTAATCAAAACTCTAAGTCAAGGAATTCCTTAATGCAGCTGCTTGTACCAGTTAAGATCAATTGATGGATAAATAAGCTTTGAGAAAGAAGTTTCTTCTTAAAAAATGTCCAGCATGATCTTACTTTTAATTGGACTTCATCATAATTTTGAAATTATTGGAAACAAAACAAAAATGCATAGTAGATCCTTTAGTAACTAAAATGGATGGATTGCTATGATCTTTTTGTGTATTTTATACTTATAAGTTCTTTGTGCAGGATATAATAGAAATGCATCATATGAATAACTGGAATAGGTAAAACAGTCATTAACTCTATCAGGATTTTAGTTTCCATTTAAAAATCAAAGGAAAGGTTAAAAAAAAAGAGCAGTACAAGGCATTGTTCCTTAGAATATTTCTCTTCTCAAAGTGAAATCTTAGTCTTGTATTGGTAACAATTCCAACCTAAAATCTTAAGGTGAATGAATCTGAGTAATATCAACCACCTCTTGTATCTAATCCCTGGGATTATTAGGAGACTTAAATAATCAAAATAGTCATTAACATTAGGCAGCATTTTAAACTGCTATACCAAAATAGGGCTGAAGTTCAGGGCAAGTTCATTTAGATTTCAGTGCCAAAAATATTCCTATTTATTCATTATCTTCAAGTTTGATCCTGTATGCTATTAAATGCATATACATTTTTTGTTAATTAAATTGAAAGACACTTTATAAATCTTTATTATTATTATTCTATTTGAGATCAGGGGCCTTTTTCAATTCTGTGGTTCCATTTCCTAACACTTTATCTGTATAATACAGACATTCATTGGTATGTCTATCTGAAGTTGTAGAATAAATAAATGTTTTCTTTGGCTTGGAAGTAAGATGAAGAACACAGCAGCAGAAAGCTGCCTACGAAGAGAGATGTTCATGAGGGTCTCTATATGCTGCCAGAAAGGCTTCAAAGGAGGGGGCTAGGGTCTGGCACAGAGTGCTTGCTGTTCTGGAGAACTAGAAAGAAGAGGAGAAAAGAGAAAACCCAGAAGGATCGTGAACAAAGGAACCAAGAAAGACTGAAGCACTCTGTGAAAGGAAGCTAAGAAGGAGTTCAGTTCAGTTCAGTTCAGTTGCTCAGTCATGTCTGACTCTTTGCGACCCCATGAATTGCAGCGCGCCAGGCCTCCCTGTCCATCACCAACTCCCGGAGTTCACTCAGACTCAGGAGTAGAAACGTGTAAATTCTATTGTTATTTGTCTAGACAGTTGCCGACAAGCTCTCTTAACTGCCTTCACTTTTTCAATAAAATCTACCATGACCATTATATATATATATATATATATATATATATATACATATATTTTTTTTTTTTTGAAAGGGACAAAGAAGAGTATGAATATCACTACCAGATCAATATGGGACAGAAGAGATAATACGAGACACGAGGTGAAAAAGTTTAAGAGAATGGAGTATCTGTTCCCCTACCCCCTTTCCATGACAATTAATGGGAACTTAGGCAGCATTTTAAATTCCTGCAGTAGAACGGGGGTGAGGTTCAGGGCAAGTTTATATAGACCTCAAGGGCCAGAAGGATCGCTCTTATTCATTATCTTCAAATTTAAACCTATGCTTACTGGGCTTCCCTGATTGCTCAGATAATAAAGAACTTGCCTGCAATGCAGGAGACTGGGGTTTGATCCCTGGGTTGGGAAGATCCCTTGAAGAAGGAAATGGCAATCCACTCCAGTATTCCTGCCTGAAGAATTCCATGGACAGAGGAGCCTGGCAGGCTACAGTCCTTCGCATCACAGAGTCAGATATGACTGAGTGACTAACACACACACATACTGAATATTTCGAATTCTTTGGCAGTCTTCACACCTTAGTTTCTTTTCCCTTTATTTGTATCTCTTGCCACCTCACCCACCTCGGATCTAAATTGGTAAAGTAAAAGACTGGATAGGGAACACAGTTTCATTTTATTCCCAAATCTGCTCCTAAGTCATTCTTTGATTTCTGACAAGTATTTAAACTCTGCTCCCCAGTTACTATTTGTAAAATGAAGCTCCAAATATAATGATCCTCAGGTACCTTCAATTTTTAACTGTCACAGTTACATAATTTTTTCTCAGACATGTTGAAACCTGTACACTATACCTCTTTTCATTTCTCCTTAATACAAGTGGAAATAAATTTGCCCCTACAAATTGACAGAAAAGTTATTTGGGGGAAGGGGCAGAGTAATAACATTGGCAAAAGTAAATTATTAACTACCATTTCTTTTACTCCATTAAAATGAGTTTCTTGGAATTCTGAAAGCATCATTACCCTTTAAAAAGAGAAATGTCAACTCATTTTAAGATACACTATGTCTCTTACTTGTGTTACTTTAATAGTCTAAATGTTATTCCTCCTTCCAACTAACTGCATAAAATACCACCTATAACACCTAACCTATAAGAAAACGCATAATAATTTTCTCGGATACCATTTTTGCCCACCATTCAAGACTTCTGCCTGATTAAAAAAAACAAAGATCATGTATTAATTACATTAATAACTGATGAAACTATTTACAGGTCAACAATGGAGATGCAGACATAGAGAACAGATTTGTGAACACATTTGGGGAAAGACAGTGTGGAATGAATTGAGAGAGTCGTATTGAAACATATACCCTACCATACATAAACTAGATTGCTGGTGGGAATTTGCTATATGATGCAAGGTGCTCATCCCAGTGCTGTGTGACAACCAAGAAGGGTGGGATGGGCTGGGAGGCGGGAGGGAGGCCGAGAGGGAGGGGACATATGTACACCTACTGCTGATTCATGCTGATGCATGGCAGAAACTAACATGACATTGAAAAGCAATTATCCCCTGATTAAAAATTGATATATTAAAAAAAAAACCTTCTGCTTGAATTTAAAATCCATTCATTCAGACTTATTTTCCTCTACTCATTTATAAAATCGTTTACTTATTTTCCCACCTTTTAAGGTAAATAACATCTGTTCATTCTCCGAATAAATTTGGGATTTACCACCAGTTTGGAAGCTATCATATCTATTCTGGGGGCTTCCCAGGTGACGCTAGTGGCAAAGAACCTGCCTGCCAATGCAGAAGACATAAAAGACAAGGGTTGATCCCTGGGTCAGGAAGACCCCCTGGAGTAGGAAATGGCAACTCACTCTGGGATTCATGCCTGGAGAATCCCCATGGACAGAGGAGCCTGGTGGGCTACAGTCCCCAGGGTCACACAG
This sequence comes from Bos grunniens, assembly GCF_055505025.1. Taxonomy (NCBI): domain Eukaryota; kingdom Metazoa; phylum Chordata; class Mammalia; order Artiodactyla; family Bovidae; genus Bos; species Bos grunniens. The sequence goes on along the minus strand of NC_141191.1, from coordinate 24,615,479 downwards.
AGTTGGACACGACTGTAGAACTTAAGAAACATGGATATCTATTCTGAAATTTTACATGCTAAATTATATGCTACTCCCCTTCTAGACTGAAAAAAAAAATCAGACATTCCTTATATCCCACTGTATTCTTGTGTACAACATGGTATCTTACACATAAAAGGTAATTGGCAAATACTGATTAATAATTCACGACTTTCTTCTTCAAAGCTTTTTTCCTCTTTTTAACCCTTCTAGTTTGACTAATGGTACCATCATGCCCTAATAGTCAGAAACTGGGGAACTATCCTGAGATGCCCTTTTTTGTTCAACATCCAGATTAGTTTACTTCTTTCTACAAATTGAGTATCACCTAAATTTTCTCTCAATTATTCCTTGATGCCACCACTAACTAACATTTGGAAACGCTAAGCTGACTATAATGCTTACTTAAGATGCTTCTGGAATCCAATTGTCTATGGAAGTCAAACCCAAATTCCTGAGTAGGGCTCACCTCTCAGCAGTTCTCTGTACTTTATACTCCAGTGACAATAAAACCTTTGCAGATTTTGAAATGTCTATAACTGTCAAGAGTATCACTTCTTTCTGTTGTTATTGTTTTCAGTCACTTAGTCATGGCCAACTCTTTGTGACCCCATGGACTGCAGCACACCAGGCTTCCCTGTCCTTCACTATCTCCTGGAGCTTGCTCAAACTCATGTCCATTGAGTCAGTGAGGCCATCCAACCATCTCATCCTGTGTCGACCCCTTCTCCTCTTGCCCTCTATCTTTCCCAGCATTGGGGGCTTTTCCAAAGAGTTTCTCATCCCTTTGATGGTAATCTACTCATTCTTCAGGATCTGATTCTAGATGATTTTCTCCATGAAACATTTTCTGTACCCTTCATGCACTTCCTCTTTCTCTTTCTACTCAGCTCCCCCAACTCCTTATGAAAATTACTGTACCTACTGTACATAGCAGTTATCATATTGCATTGAATTCATTTTAAACTCCTCCCCAGGAACTTATGAATTCCTTGAGCTCAAGGACTTTGTCCTAATATATTTTGTATGCTTAGTACTGATCTTAGATTCTGATATATAATTAAGGATCAGTAAATGAAAGAAAGAATGGGAATGAAAAAATTGATAAAAGTATGAGTAACAAAAATTATTCTGTGGTATTTTATGATATATAAAACTTGCTGTTCCTGCTTCTCATTATATTTCTTTGTTTCATATTTCAATACAAATCAGGTTATTAATATCCTTAGGTGATGGTCTGAATTTATTAACACTGTTATTATGAGCCTACCCAGTGTTAATTTTTCTAGTAAAACAGGGAAACAATATTGTTAAATTGTCTCTTTGAAACACAAACAAACCCCTACCGTGTTGTTCATTTGAGAGTAGAGAATAAGCTGCCAATATTTCTGAATATATATTATTTCAAAATCTGTTTTTACTTTTCAGTCAGCATTTTTCATAATTAAAAAGTATCTTAAGGCATTTTATCTCAGATGGCAAATTATGTCCTTTTTTCTACTTCTGAAGGTTTGGAAGAGACCATGGAAAAGATACTTGATGATCAGATGGAAAATACATTAGAAAAAAACTATTTCCCTCAAGATGAAATGTATTAAAAAATAAAATGCTTTGTCATTAACAAAGAAAATTAAACTTAAATATATCAAGACTTGAAATAATACAGAGACCCTTCTCATTAATATTTTATAACTTCAAGTAGCTTGTATTTTTCTAGCACTTATCTCTGATTTTTAGAGAGAAACAACTCTATGTTATTTCCTTCTATTCTTTTTAATGAGGCAAAAAATAACTGAAATTTAAAAGCATGTGTGGAGAAAACAGAAAAGAAAAATCAGTATTTTCAAATTGAATGACACTTGACGGAAATTACATCTAGGAAAAAGATATATAAATAATACCTCTTTCAAATTTTCACCTTCAGAAAAGAATATTAGAAGGTCAAGCAGAGTTTTCATTATTCACTCTTTGGATATATATTTTCTGAAAATAATAAGTAATTCCAAGGTCTCTAATTACTAACATTGTCATTTTGCCCTTTTCCTTAATAATCACTAAAAGGAATAAGATGCAATATATGCCTGACATCTTTAAAAGTCATAAATGAACAAGTGTCACCAGAAGCACATCTTGAGCAAACACAATCATAAGATTCTTTTATTACGGATTTATCAAAGGGCAGCTGCATGTGACAAATCAATTCAATGTACACACTCAGAGGCTGAAACATCAAAATATGAAATTACTTGATTAGAAACTATCTTATATTTTTTGTTATTTTTTTGCAAAACAGTTCATGAAAATTAATTAATGATGAGATTTGGAAAATTAATAAGACGAGCCCTCTATGTGAATTATTTATTTTACTACATTTAAATAATCTTTGCAGGCTTTTAGACACTTAATCTAGTAGAACATTTTGTTTGAGGTTTGGACATTTTGCGTAAATGTCCAAATCTCAGATAGCATAGCTAATGCTAGGTTTGCTTCTTGAAGGTCACATTCATTTTCATTCAGGTACATTTTTCTGTATAGCGTTTTCTTTATAAACTTTCATTAATTAATCCACACGCAATTAAAGCTTTCTGATCCATGGGAAAATCATTTATCTCAAAATGTACAGTTAATTATACCATAAACTCAGGTTCTTTGGGAAAAGAAAGTGAATACTTTAAGCCTGCCTTTTCATCTTATTCTTCAGGCTCTTTATCCCTGTTTAAACTATTTCCTGGAGAAAAGTAAGATGGTCTTTCTACCACCGTTAGTCATGAGCAGGAAGACTGTGCTTCCGACTGGCATACCATGCTGATCATTGCAGTGAAATACACAAGAATAGGGACTCATCTCAGCAGCACTTTCACTTCCTAATGGTGTTTCCCTGATAACTTTTGACATATTGCCATTAAAGCACATTCTATGGAAAATAGAAATCCATAGAAAAGTTATCCAGAAGAGACTGTACCCAACTCTCTTTAGTGGCTTCAGATATGACACGTGTTGATGTATTTACAGATATACCTTGGAGATATTGTGGGTTTGGTTCCAAACCAGGGTAAGAAATCAAATAAAAGGAATAAAGCAAGTTACACAAACGTCTTGGTTTCCCAGAGTACATTAAAGTTGTGTTTATACTATAGTGTATTAAGTGACTTAAAAAAATGTACATACCTTAATTAGAAATATTTCCTTGCTAAAAATTGCTAACCATCATCTGAGCCTCCAGAGGGTCATTTTTTTTTTTTTGGTGAGGGGATCAGAATATTGCAAGAATTATCAAAATGTGACGCAGAGCTATGAAGTGAGCAAATACTGTTGGAAAAATGGTGCTCATAGAACTGCTTAATACAAGGTAGTCCCACACCTTCAGTTTGTATAAAACACTGTATCTGCAAAGTGCAATAAAGCAAAACACACACAAAAATAAGGTATGCCTGTATTTGAAACGTCTTACAATCATTTACTTCAATTAAAAAAAAAGTGTTCAAAAGATGCTAATTCTATAAACGGCTTTATGGACCTGAGTTACACAGTTAACATATATACAAATCAGCATCTGAATGCAACTAGGACTTTTAAAATGGTACCTTATTAAACATAATTTACTTAGACTTTGCTTATCTCAAGATATCTAAATTATTCCAAAACATCAGAGCATCACCAGTCATTTTCTGAGTGTCTGTGCAGTTGTGGACAAAATTATAATTTGGAATCTTTATATAGGCAACCTGACTTAATACATATGTTTTCACGCTTTTAGGAATAACCAAATTTTATAAAAATTGAGGTGAAAAATGCAAAAGTCTCTCAAAAGTCTATCCTTCAATAACAGGATAGTATGGCATTCATAGATTGAGGCCAGCTGGGGAACAGTCAGAAAGAAAGCACATGCTAACGCCAAAACAAATACCCTTCATCCTGCTGTTCCTGTGAGGTTGTTTTTTCTTTTTTTTTTCTTTTTACCTCTTGTTGTTCCAGATTGCTCCTGTGAATTTTATGTTATCATGTGCCATGTAATTCATTGTGTGCCAAAAGGGAAACAAAGAGAGCTCCATTTATTTGTGTTTGTTTTCTTCTCACAAGAGGTTTGATAGCACCGCTTTTAATTAATATAAAGAAGTGGCAGGTTTTCACCAGAACTAACGTCGTTATCCTCTATAATGATGGTTCTTCAGCCAAGAAAACCCATCACAATCCCTGACATGATTGCCATGAACCCCTTTACAAGTACCTTTAGAACAATCCCAAGCAGAGCAAGCCATTAAAACTGTACTCAAATCATAACCAGCCTAAGTATCCACAAGCAAATCTGGGGATCTTCAGAATGCTAAAGCTATTCTGGAACCCTGTGTTTTATGTGGGTGGGCTGTTTATGCGCCATACCAAGTATCTTTAAAGATGGTGGCCCTCTGAGCCACAAAAATTATGCTTCAGATTTTAGCATTAGATCTTTTGATATGAAGAAGTCAGTCCTGGCAAATCCAGGTTAAGGTACAACAGAAAAATAAAATCCTTATCTGTGATTTTATATTTCTGAAATCAACTGATATACTCAGCAGATATCTCACCTTTGGCTAAGCAGAGATGCAATATTTTCAATACAAAATGTTGATTTATATTGTAGAAAGCATCTGATTGTAGAAAGATTTATATTGTAGAAAGACTGATCTGATCAGTCTCTCAGCAGAGAGATGCAATATTTTCAATACAAAATGTTGATTTATATTGTAGAAAGCATCTGATTGTAGAAAGATTTATATTGTAGAAAGACTGATCTGATCACTCTCTCAGTCGTGTCCGACTCTTTGCGACCCCATGAATCGCAGCATGCCAGGCCTCCCTGTCCATCACCAACTCCTGGAGTTCACTCAGACTCACGTCCATCGAGTCAGTGATGCCATCCAGCCATCTCATCCTCTGTCGTCCCCTTCTCCTCTTGCCCCCAATCCCTCCCAGCATCAGAGTCTTTTCCAATGAGTCAACTCTTCGTATGAGGTGGCCAAAGTACTGGAGGTTCAGCTTTAGCATCATTCCTTCCAAAGAAATCCCAGGGCTGATCTCCTTCAGAATGGACTGGTTGGATGTCCTTGCAGTCCAAGGGACTCTCGAGAGTCTTCTCCAACACCACACTTCAAAAGCATCAATTCTTCGGTGCTCAGCCTTCTTCACAGTCCAACTCTCACATCCATACATGACCACAGGAAAATCCATAGCCTTGACTAGACGAACATTTGTTGGCAAAGTAATGTCTCTGCTTTTGAATATGCTATCTAGGTTGGTCATAACTTTCCTTACAAGGAGTAAGTGTCTTTTAATTTCATGGCTGCAGTCACCATCTGCAGTGATTTTGGAGCCCAGAAAAATAAAGTCTGACACTGTTTCCACTGTTTCCCCATCTATTTCCCATGAAGTGATGGGACCGGATACCATGATCTTTGTTTTCTGCATGTTGAGCTTTAAGCCAACTTTTTCACTCTCTTCTTTCACCTTCATCAAGAGGCTTTTTAGTTCCTCTTCACTTTCTGCCATAAGGGTGGTGTCATCTGCATATCTGAGGTTATTGATATTTCTCCCAGCAATCTTGATTCCAGCTTGTGTTTCTTCCAGTCCAGCATTTCTCATGATGTACTCTGCATAGAAGTTAAATAAACAGGGTGACAATATACAGCCTTGACGTACTCCTTTTCCTATTTGGAATCAGTCTGTTGTTCCATGTCCAGTTCTAACTGTTGCTTCCTAACCTGCATACAAATTTCTCAAGAGGCAGATCAGGTGGTCTGGTATTTCCATCTCTTTCAGAATTTTCCATAGTTTATTGTGATCCACATAGTCAAAGGCTTTGGCATAGTCAATAAAGCAGAAATAGATGTTTTTCTGGAATTCTCTTGCTTTTTCCAAAGTTGAGATATAAACATACATATCTGTAAGAGTGCCTGAGCGTGTGTGCATAAGTAGTTTATAACATCTTGCTAGAGAGTATCAGTGGAGAAGGCGATGGCACCCTACTCCAGTACTCTTGCCTGGAAAATGCCACGGACGGAGGACCCTGGCAGGCTGCAGTCCATGGGGTCACAAAGAGTTGGACGCAACTGAGGTGACTTAGCAGTAGCAGAGAGTACCAGACTCAGACGTTGTTTGTGAGTCCGGACAGTACCTCTAAATAGAGTTTTTATCTAATAGAAACTTCTCTAGAGATTTGGGAAAAAACTGATGGATGAAGTCCAAATATATTAAGAATTTTCAGGGAAAATCTGGACAAGAGCAAAATAAGATAGGAAATTTAATGGTTCATATTTATTCGAAACTACAGATACCAACATCCTAAAGACAATATTATCATGCTAAAACCAAAAATTAAGAAATACCAGGACAATTTCTTTTAAATTTATCATAGGATATAAACTTGGTTTAACAGCAGGAAATTGATAAAATTCTCCATAATAATTTTTTTATGAACAACATGTACCCATATCAAAAGATATAGATAAATCATTCTAAAACTTTAGCATTCTTTTATGATTAATAACAACAGTAGTAATTACTACTTTTAAGAATAATAGGAATGTAAGTGAATGTATGACCATCAGTTAGAAACATTTTCCATAAAACCTATAGCATCCTCAAATTTATTGGTGACATGTTAAAACATTTTGCTCAAGGCAGCAACTTTACAAAGGTACAATATGGTTTAACCTTTTGACTAGATTCACCACTTCAATTCAATTCTGGTATAGTTCTTCTCTCACCACATGGTAGTAAGAGGAGAAAAAACACAGGTATATGAAATAGAGGCTGTTTGAGGGCAAAAAGAAAAAAAAATATCATCTTCATATATATACTACGGTTGTCTACATAGAAAATCTAAAAGAACCTGCAGAAAATTTAATAAGATTAATAAGAGAATTGCTTTGACTTAAAATGTAATAAATGTCTGTGCTCACTTTAGAGAATGAATTATTACATTTAATCAAAAGGCTGTAAAGCAATTTTAAGTATAAAGAGAGGATAATGTGAACATAAATAAGAGCTTAACTTAAAGTTGTTAATTTTCCCCCAAATCTTGAATAGATTTAATGCAATCTCAGATCATCAACACTATTTTCTTAGGACTTGACAAGCTAAGTCTAAAACCAAAATATATAAGAGTCTTGGGCCAAGAATAATAGGAAAATTCTGAACCTCTCCTTCCCAAATCCATGGCGATTTTTCCCTAACAGATAGAAACATTTATTATAAAGTTCTAGCTCCTAAGTCACTTTGACTGTGGTAGAGACAGAGAAATAGACCAATGGGGTAGAAGAGGTTTCAGAAACAGACCAACAAATTTCCATCTATATGGAAACTTGATTTATGATAGTTACTATTGAACATAAGTGTGGAAACAAGTAACTATGCTATAAATGATGCCAGAATAATTGTTTAACCATACGGGGAAATCAAACCATATTTATTGCCACATGCAAAGATCAATTTCAGCTGTATTAAAAATGTGGGTAAAATTATAAAATGTGTAGAAGACAATACTGGAGCATATCTTTCACTTCAGATTAGAGAACTCTAATTCAGATCAGAGAATTCACATTTGCCATATAGTAAAGGAAAAAATGATGTTAGATACATTCAAATCAAGAATTTCTCTCAACAAAGGACACCGTAAGCAACGGAAAGGCAGACTTTGACCCTAAAGGAGATAATTACAACACATATAATTAAAAAAAGAGTGATTTCCAAATACACAAAAATACTCTTAAAAGTAATAAGAAAAAGATAAACCAATAGAAAATAACTAAGAACTTGAAGAGAAACCTTACAAAAGAAGTATCATGAATAGCCTATAACCAACTAAAAAAATATTCATTAGTGATCAAAATAAAGCAAATTAAAACTGCATTCTGGTACCAATGTAAACCCCCTGGTCTTACAGAAACTTTAAAGTCAAAGAATATACTTCTTATGGGAAGGTGAGAATAAATTCTTAAGACAAAAAATATATGAAGCTTTAAAGTAGTTGATAAATTTGACTATTTTAACATAACGTTTTTCTTAATAAAAGACACTGTGTGTGCGTGTGCTAAGTTGCTTCAGTTGTGTCTGACTCTTTGCCAACCAAACGGCTGTAGAGCCCACCAGGCTCCTCTATCCATGGGGTTCTCCAGGCAAGAATACTGGAGTGGGTTGCTATGCTCTCCTCCAGGGGATCTTCCTGACCCAGGGACTGAATATAAAATACGAAAATATGGGTAATTCACACAAAAGATATAACACACACACACACAGTCTATAAAATATGTTACTGATAAATAATTGACATCCAGAAAATATAAAGATCTTCTACAAATCAATAAGAAAAAAAAACCTAGCTCATTAAAAAAGACTAAAATATGGGTAAGTCACACACAAAAAATTAACCTGAATGAATTAGTCAATACACTAGGAAAAAAAAATCCAAAGCAGCTCCACATTGCTGTTAATCAGAACCTTACAAATGAAAACTAAGATGAGATGAAATTTTATTTGAATCTATTCTAGCAACCAAAAGATTAGAAAAATCAATTCATGATTTAGGTTTGTAGTGTTTTCAAAGCTGAATAGAGTGCTCCTTTATCTCACTGCTTTCCACTTTAGATTCATAGCAAATGGATGCCAACATGTGGTTGTTTGGAAACTGACTATTTTAAAGTATTTGTGGAACCTGTAAAAAGAGCATTTTTACACTGGGAAAAAAAAAAAAAAAACAACCCTTTTAAGAAAAAGCAGTCACCTGTTTTAGACAGCTATTTTAAAATAGCATGGTGCAGATATACACTAGAATAGTGAAAGACAGGGAAGCCTGGCAGGCTGCAGTCCATGGTGTTACAAAGAATCAGACATGACTTAAACTATATACAGTTGTCTGGACAACATCTATATATAAAATAGATAACCAACAAGGACTACTGTATAGCATTGGGACCTATATTCAATATCTTGTAATAACTTGTAATGGAAAATAATCTGGAAAAGAATATACATATATAACTGAATAATTATCTATATAAAATATATATATACACACATCTGAATCATTTTGCTGTATGCCAGAAAACACACAACACTGTAAATCAACTATACTTCAATTAAAATAAAATAATGTTACCTATTACCAAATTTCTATGCTTGTTTCATATTATAAAGGTTTTGTTTGTATTGTTATTATAGTGACTAAAGTCCTATATGTCATAAAAAATAGAAATCGGACTCAAAATTATACAATCCAAAGTTTTGTATCCAATTAAATTATTGTATGACAATATTCATTATGTCAGTTCACTAGAAAAAGTATCAGAAAGTATATAGTTTTGCTACTTAGAGTAACATTAGAGAGAACACATGATATAATAGCTTGCATGCTAGGTCAATTTGTTGTCTCATTAGAAATAGAATAAATCATTTAATTATTTGAAACCTTAATTTTCTCACTTGCAAAAATTAAAAAAGATTTTCTTCTCCTCCTCAAAGGAGGAGATTTATATATATATATATATAAAATATATATTACATACATACATATTATGTATTATATATAATATATACATTATTATATATATAAAAACAAACACAAATGCACCTATAAAATATAACTATGATATATATATATCTTATGTATAACATATATATACTATTATATATTATATACATATACATATGTATTATATATTACAGTATAATGTGCACTTCACCATTACTTAGCATTATTCGTGTGTGTAGTCAGTTTAAAAGACTTAGTAATCCATAGTGGTTCAGGCATATGAGAATTATCAGGCACTGCTCGTATGAGGGCAAAATGATTAAAATCTTTATTCGTCCTTAAACACTGAACAAACAATTCAGTTTCAAAGAATTTATCCTCAAGAGATATCATGTGCACAAAGCTGCAGGTACAAGAAAGTTGATAACGACTCTGTTTAGGTTCACTGTATACAACCTAAATGTCCAAAAGTAGGGAACTAATTGATAAACTATGTAGTTTAATAAATGGACTATTTTAGTCATTTAAAATATTATAGGACATTACTGAATAGCATGAATTAAAAGTGAGTATTAGATATCCATTGGAGAAGGAAATGGCAACCCACTCCAGTGTTCTTGCCTGGAGAATCCCAGTGATGGGGGAGCCTGGTGGGCTGCCGTCTATGGGGTCGCACAGAGTCGGACACGACTGAAGCGACTTAGCAGTAGCAGTAGCAGTAGCAACAGTATTAGATATCCATACGATATGCATAAATATCTGATTTCTTAAAATGGCCAATACAATTTTTACTAGTCAAAATTCCATATGGCAGCTTTATTTTCAAGTTGTACTCGCCTTTACTTCCTCCTCTTACTCTTGGGTGCTTGAGTGCTAAGTTACTTCAGTCCTGTCCCACTCTTTGCGACTCTATGGACTGTTGCCCATCAGGCTCCTTTGTCCGCGGGATTCTCAAGGCAAGGATACTGGAATAGGTTGCCATTTCCTCCTCCAGGAGATCTTTCCCACCCAGGGATTGAACCCATGTTTCTTATGTCTCCTGCATTGGCAGGTGGATTCTTTACCACTAGCACCGCCTGGAAGCCTTTTTATTTCTCCTTTGCCCCAGTTAAAAACTCAAACTTACTGCTTAATACGCAAAGAAATTCAGGAAATGTCACTTGTCTTAAAGTTTTCTACTTTAACACATAAAGGGTTGTGCAAAAGTATTTTTCTAAAAACTGAGCTAGTTACCTCACCAAGATGTATACAATTCTTAAATGGCAGCTGTATCTCAATTAGATGTTATCTTAAGTAGAAGTATTTTGTTATCTACTTTAGAGATAAAATGACTTTTCATCTGAAGTGTAAAGATAAATCAGACTGTCTTTGAGATGTTTTGCTATTCCTGTCATTAAGTGTTGAAACAGAGTGACCACTTTACAGAGATATAAGAGAAAAGATTCAAACTTGGCTGGAAGTTTGAAATAATTAAAAATTCAGATAATTTTGAAGGTGAGATTCCATGATGCTTTTTTCACCCACCACGCAAAAGAAAAATGATGTGTAAATAGATTGGTTGCTGAAATCTTATTCCAATACACTTCTCTTAAAGTCCAGAATAACCAGGATAATTATCAATAATTAACAACAAATAATTCATTTGATTTATCAGTCATAAACTTAAAAGAAGCAAGCAATGAAACAAGTTATTCACCAATACTGTATGCGTTTTGTGCTTATATTTGAGGAAAGAAGTGATATTTTAACACCTGTGCGTAAATAAGAAGCTGAGTCTATAAATGAGTATTTTACTTGATACAGAAAAACTAGTAGCATTTATGGTTGTGATTAAATTGTCCTTAAACATCACCCTTTTCAATTTTTATTCATATCACATGAGATTAATAGCTCCTAAAACCTATTATGTTTTAATTTCTGATGGAAATGGGCAACTCGCCTTACATGTGACTTCACCCACAGATGTGAGTGAAGAGCTCCAGGTCATCTCAGATTCACGAGCACTACATCCTACTTTCTGCACGTGCTTCCTGTCTCTCTGCTTCTCAGAGCCCCAGGAAGAAGGTTTAGCACAAACAGCACAGGAGAGTCATCCCCAAGTGCCTCGCCAGTTACCTTTCAACCCAGGGAGGAAAGAGCTATTGAATTATGCAACAGCCTTGATCTTTGAGTTAGCCAATTGCCGGAGGCAGTTTGGAACTTCTTTTTCAGTTTGGCCACATTGCAAAGAGGAAATTACTTTGCCCTAATTTCAAGTCATTTGTATAGTGTTTCCTCACACAAAATATTATTGATCCTTAGATTTACCCTGTAGGAAATCAGAAACTAATAAATGAATCAGCTGGTAACAATATAATGATGACTATTACTACTACTAAACCAATATTAAGTCAGATAACACCCCCATTTTACAGCTGAAGAACCCAAGGCACAGACAGGCTAAATAACTGACCCAAAGGCATAAAGCATTTAGAGGACCCAAAGTTAGAAAAGCTAATTATGGCCTAGGCACAAATACACTAGTCCTAGTTTGGTGTGTTTATTTTGTGTTGTTCTTTTTTTTTTTTTTTTCCCTCTAATTTTATTTTATTTTTAAACTTTACATAATTGTATTAGTTTTGCCAAATATCAAAATGAATCCGCCACAGGTATACATGTGTTCCCCATCCCGATTATTTAGTCGCTCAGTCATATCTGACTCTGTGACCCCATGGAACTGTAGCCTGTCAGACTCCTCTGTACATATTCAAGCAAAAATACTGGAATGGGTTGCCATTTCCTTCTCCAGGGGACCTTCCCTACCCAGGCATCAAACTCACATCTCTCTTTCATCTCCTGCCTTGCAGGCAGGTTCTTTACCACTGAGCCACTAGGGCCTGAATTCAAGACAGTAGGAAATCTATAGTTATTCCTCCTTCCAAGAAATCTCAGTTTGTTAAAAAAAAAAATTATTGTTTGATGAAACATGTCAATTATCATTTAGTGTGGTGGCAGAATAATTGTCTTCCTCACCATCCCCCCAAGGATCCAAATCCTAATCTCTGAAACCTGTGAATATGCTGCCTTAAAAGCAAAGGGGATTTTATTTAATAGATGGCAAGTGGACCTAAAATTGCTGATCTGACTACTTCAAGATAGGAAAATTATCCTGGGTTATCTAGGAGGGTCTAAAATAATCACAAGGATCATTAGAAATGAATGAAGGAGTCAGAATATGGAGAATCAGAGAGGTGGCAATGTGAGAACAGCTTGGTTTGCTATTGCTGGCTTTAAAAATAAAGGGAGGGGCCAGGGGCAGAGGACTATCAAAGGCCTCTAGAAGCTGCAAAAGGCAAGAAAATGGCTTTCCCGAAAGGAGCACGATTTTAGCCTAGTGAGAAACGGTGCAGACTTCTAGCCCCCAGAACTGTAAATAATAAATATGTGCCTCCTAAGCCACTGTTTGTGTAATTATTACAGCAGCAACAGAAAATTAATGCATCTGGTTAGTAATTGGAAAATGACAGGAACCCATTCAAGCTTATAATATTTTTTCCTTTCTCCTTTCCTCTTTCCCTTCTAATCTTTATAGTGAAATGAAACATTGCCCTTGTTAGGATTTATAGGAACATGGAAACTTTATCTACTTATGCAAAGCATACTGACACAAAACTCCACAGGTGAAATTAGGAATAAAATTCATTTTGACACACTCTAGCACGTTCCTTTTGAAGACAAAGGTCAGCCTGATTAATGACTATACAGTTGAGTTAAAAGTAAAATTAGTTCTTTCTCAAATTGCAATAGACCTTTTAAATCACAGACCAAGATTATGTTACTGTTTTTCCAAGGTAATTCTAACATCAATCATTTATCTCCATCTCTTCTCATGACATTGTTTGGCTTATTCTAAGCTTTCAATTTACATAGCTACATGAAGATAGAGAGTTTATCCCAGGAATGCTCTATAATTTAGTTGAGAAAGTCAGATATGTAGTATTTAAGTATGCTCATTCCTCTTTACCGCTAACTTTTTCTAGACTACTAAATAAATCTGCTTGAAATAATGACCTGGGAACTAAATAAATCAGATCCTAGAAGCTCTCCTTCTTGTTACAGAAATCCTAATTCCGGATCTGAATGTATTGTATACACATGCATATATTGACACAGATAAAATGAAGTGGAAATGAGACTGGACGTTAGTGAGGAAAAATAGATATACTTCCTTGTCTGCTATTGATAGCTGTATGTATTTTGTGAAAGTCACTTAACTTGAGACTCAGTTTGCAAAGTGAAGATAGTAATACATATTTTCCTAAGTACTAAGGAGCAAATGAATTCAATGTAAATGATTATATCCTGTCAATGGTAAAGTTTATGCCAACATGTTACTAATTACATTTTTTTGATTTGTTGTGCTGCTTTATTTTTTTATGTTCCAAAATTTAATATAGAATTCATTTCCTACATTTATTTTTCATTTTACTCCTCCTTATTGGGATCATACATAATTTTCACTTAAATGCTTCTGAAAGACCTACTAAATTAGTTTTATTACACTGGATTAAACATTATTCAGTATTACATAAAATGTTCAACACTATCTTGCATATAGTTATGTGTGTGTGAGAAAGATAAATGATAAATAATAAAATTTAGGTCTTTACAGTGGGTGCTACAGTAGGAAGAATGTCATTTAATTAACTAAAGTAGTGCCTTTATGTGTTATAATAATAATAATATCTAACATTTATTGACCACTTTCAATGAGTCAGACATATGCTTTACATGGATCAGCTCACATTAATTCAATGAAAATCCAATGAGGTATAAATTGATTATGATTACTCTTCCAGAAAGCAGTGGAGCTGTAATGCCAGAGGCAGCATCCTTCATCACTGTACATGAAATCTTTCCAGCAATTACAGCCCAGCCTGTTTCTCTGAGAGCCTTTTTCCCCATGTTCCCCACCTGACACTTTAAAACAGATACACTGACATGAAACTTAACATTTGTATTCAGTGACAAGTTATCATTGTCCAGATCTTATTTTGTTGAATACATTTCTGATGGCTAGCTTTTAGTGGGCTGAAGTTAGAATTTTTCTCTTAGTGTTTTCCATCATAACAGTAACTCAAAAATCATATATAAATAGCCAATTTTTGTCAAACTGGGGATAAAATCTATAGCAATGAAAGAGGATTGGATATGATATATTTATTTGGCTTAGAACTTCATTTGCACATTTCCCCCTATTTCTCTATTTTTTTAAAAAACAGATTTGGCTAATGATATTTTCTTTATTTAAAGAGTGCCACTTTTCATCATGACCTCTGGAATGCACACACGTGCTACCACTTTGAAACAATAATTAGTGCTTTTCTTATCTGAAATTTTGATTCACGAGGAATATAAGTAACTATAGACTAGTTATGTTCTGTGGAATGCTTATGACTTTTGAGCATTTTCAATATGCCTATTAAATCAGAAAACACATATGATCTAAGTAATGTTAAAATTAATTACAAGAAAACAATACACATAATCGCTGTTCTTGAAACAGACTGGCCAGAACCTCATGAATCTGAGCATCTTAACATTTTTTTCAACACACTTGTTTGGCAAACATCTTCCTCCCTTGCATAATTCTTATCCAAATAGAACTTAAATTTGTAGTAACTATAATGAGAAAAGAAAAAAAAATAAATGACATATGGATTAAAAAGGAAAAGATAAAATTGTCTTTATTTGCATAAGAGATGATTATCTACATAGAAAAGTCTCTGAAGTCTGCAAAAAATTGCTATAACTACTAAGTTCACTCTACTAAGTTCACTAAAGTCACAGGATAAAAAGATACAAGATAATACATGAAAAAATCAATTAAATTTTATATATTAAAATAAATGTATAGAATCAAAAGTGATGAATTCTGTACCAATTATAATTGCTTCAAAGAAAATTAAAACATGAAAACATAGACAGGATATGTATGCTGGAAGTGACAAAATGTTCATGAAAAATGTCAAAGAAAGGCTAAATAAATGAAGATACATTATTTCATGAGCCAGAATAATTGATATAGCAAAGATGTCAACTCTAAAATTCATGTGTTGGTTTATTCCTATCAAAATCTAAGGAAGTTTTTCTTTTTTTAAGGCATAGAAATAAATATTCTAAAATGTTTGTTTCTAAATTCTCTATCTTCTAGGGCCTCTGCCTTTACATATATATATTTCAGAATATTTATCCTAGATGAATGAAACTTATGTTTATAACAAAACATGTACACAAATGTTCATAGTAGTTCTAACACCTAAACAACTCAGATATATGGTTAAATGCATTGTAGTATATTCATACTAGGGGCTTCCCTGTGGCTCAGATGGTAAATAATCTGCCTACAATATGGGAGACCCAGGTTCAATCCCTGGGTTGGGAAGATCGCCTGGAGAAGGGAATGGCAATCCACTCCAGTATTCTTGCCTGGAGAATCCCACGGACAGAGGAGCCTGGCGGGGTACAGTCCATGCAGTCACAAACAGTTGGACTTGACTGAGTGATTGACACTTTCACTTTCATATTCATACCATGGGATACTGCTGCTGCTAAGTCGCTTCAGTCGTGTCCGACTCTGTGCGACCCCATAGACGGCAGCCCACCAGACTCCCCCGTCCCTGGGATTCTCCAGGCAAGAACACTGGAGTGGGTTGCCATTTCCTTCTCCAATGCATGAAAGTGAAAAGTGAAAGTGAAGTCGTGTCTGACTCTTAGTGACCCCATGGATTGCACCCCACCAGGCTCCTCCGTCCATGGGATTTTCCAGGCAAGAGTACTGGAGTGGGGTGCCATTGCCTTCTCCGCCATGGGATACTGCTGCTGCTGCTGCTGCTGCTGCTAAGTCGCTTCAGTCGTGTCCGACTCTGTGTGACCCCATAGACAGCAGCCCACCAGGCTCCCCCGTCCTTGGGATTCTCCAGGCAACAACACTGGAGTGGGTTGCATTTCCTTCTCCAATAATAAAAAGAAGAAACTATTGATATATACAATAAAACAAAAGAATCTCCAGGGAATTGTACTGATTGAAAATAAAAAATCCTCAAAGGCCACTATAGCATGATTTTATATGTAAACCATTCTTAACCTGAGAAAATTATAGAAGTGAAGAACAGATATACAATCGACAGGAGTTAAGATGAGGGTAGTTGTGGTCCCCATAGGGCAACATGGGATCCCTGCGGTGGTGGAAATGCCTGTGTCTTAACTGTATCAATCTCAATATCCTTTTTGGGATGTTATACTATAGTTTGGAATATGTCACCATGGTGAGAAACTGGGTTAATGTTGCATGGAATCTCACTGTATCATTTCTTACAAACACATGTAAACTTTTTAATTTTTTTTTTTTTTCAAAACAAAAGTTTACAGTTAGTGTTCAGTTGGGAATTTTCCTCCTATAGTCAGAATTTTGGGGTTTCTACCTGAGCACTACTACCTTGACACTTAAGCCTATTCAAAAGGTGTTCTTGAGCACATTTTGATTTTGTCAAAAAAAGTGATTAACTCAGAGCATGAATGGAAGGGTTAAAATAACTGGAGTTATCTAATCAGGTCAGTGAAATCAGGGTTGAGACCCTATTTCAGTGATGAAATGATGTATCATACAGAGTAAAGTAACCAGAAGTTTGACACATCCACTGATAAAGAAAACAAAAGGATAAATGGAATGGACTCAAACTGCAGGATTCTTTTCAATCAATAATACAGAAGGCCTGTGCTTCTCTCACTCAGCAGGGGCTACAGTCTTCCACTGTTAGCAATCCAACTACTCTAAAACCTTACTTCATGTTTTATCAATTCAGCAATTGATATTTAAGAGGAATAGTCTAAGGGACCACATAGTCATTGATATGTCTAGACTCTCCAAGATTTACCATTATACTAAAGCCATATCCAACCAGTAAAGCTGAAGAAGCTGAACGATTCTATGAAGACCTACAAGATCTTCTAGAATTAACACCCCCAAAAGATGTCCTTTTCATTATAGGAGACTGGAATGCAAAAGTATGAAGTTAAGAGCTACCAGGAGTAACAGGCAAATTTGGCTTTGAAGTACAAATAGAAGCAGGGCAAATGCTAACAGTTTTGCCAAGAGAACACATTGGTCTAGCAAACACCCTCTTCCAACAACATAAGAGAAGACTCTACACATGGACACCACCAGATGGTCAAAACTGAAATCAGATTGATTATATTCTTTGCAGCCCAAGATGGAGAAGCTATATGCAGTCAGGAAAAACAAGACCAGGAGCTGACTGTGGCTCAGATCATGAACTCCTTATTGCCAAATTCAGACTTAAATTGAAGAAAGTATGGAAGATCACTAGATCATTCAGATATGACCTAAATCAAATCCCTTATGATTATACAGTGGAAATGACAAATAGATTCAAGGGATTAGATCTGATAGACAGAGTCCCTGAAGAACTTTGGATGGAGTTTAGTGACATTATACAGGAGGCAGTGATCAAGACCATCCCCAAGAAAAAGAAATGCAAAAAGGCAAAATGGTTTTCTGAGAAGGCCTTGCAAATAGCTGAGAAAATAAGTGAAAGGCAAAGGAGAAAAGGAAAGATACACCCATCTGAATGCAGCTTTCCAAAGAATAGTAAGGAGAAATAAGCCTTCTTCAGTGATTAATGGAAAGAAATAGAGGAAAACAATAGAATGGGAAAGACTAGAGATCTCATCAAGAAAATTAGAGCTACTAAGGGAATATTTCATGTTCAGACAGGCACAATAAAGGACAGAAATGGTACGGACCTAATAGATGCAGAAGATGTTAAGAAGAGGTGGCAAGAATATGCAGAAGAACTATACAAAAAAGATCTTCATGACCCAGATAACCACAATGGTGTGATCACCCACCTAGAGCCAGACATCCTGGAATGTGAAGTCAAGTGACCTTAGGAAGCCTCACTATGAACAAAGCTATTGGAGGTGATGGAATTTCAGTTGAGCTATTTCAAATCCTAAGATGATTCTGTGAAAGTGCTGCACTCAATATGCCAGCAAGTTTGGAAACTTTCATGAATTTCCTCATATTTCTATTATACCAAGTGTAGGAAGTTTTACTTTAACAAAAATAGGAAACATTTGAGTCAGGGCTCGGAGAAATAAATCATGGAGAAGATTGTTAGTAAGGTGCTCAGAGGAAGCAGCTATTTTCTTGAAGATGGCATAATTCATTTGAATATTCAGTTCTTGAAAGGCCTGAATATTCATTGGAAGGACTGATGCTGAAGCTCCAATACTTTCACCATCTGATAGGAAAAGCCAACTCATGGGAAAAAACCTGATGCTGGGAAAGACTGAAGGTAGGAGGAGAAAAGGGTGACAGGATGAGATGATTAGATGGCATCACTGACTCAATGGACATGAGTCAAGCTCCGGGAGGTAGTGAAGAACAGGGAACCTGGTGTGGTGCAGGCTTTGTGTGGGGTCGCAGAGAGTTGGACATGACTAAGTGACTGAATAACAACATAGTTCATTATTTATACCTTTCAAAACCAATCCGTTTTCACCTGGAAATCTGGGAGTCAGAGTGGTACTCCTCTTTAGCATCTCCAAAAGCTTTATCCTCACTAAGTTTAAAAAACAACTAGAGGCCATAACCATGCAGACTTGCTGCTGAAGCATTTCCTCAGCTCACGGGGCGTGGGGGAGGATGGAGTGGTTGGTTGGGGGCTGGTGGGGAGAAGAGCAAGAAGAAGAGGAGGTGGTGGAGGAGAAGGCTAATAAAAAAAAAAAAAAAAAACAGCTAGAAAATTGAGTGATTTTCCTCCCTCATAGCTCAGTCGGTAAAGAATTTGCCTGCAATGCAGGAGACCTGGGTTCACTTCCTGGGTCGGGAAAATCCTCTGGAGAAGGAAATGGCAATCCACTCCAGTATTCTTGCCTGGAAAATCCCATGGACAGAGGAGCCTGGTGGGCTACAGTCCATGGGGTTGCAAGAGTTGGACACGACTTAGCGACTAAACTAACTACAGACTTAAAATATTACACTAAAGAAAATGAAATGACTGCACCTTAGAATCCTCAGCAGCTGATCTGATCATATTTTTTTCAGGTGCTGTTCAGACCTAGCAGCTCTATACTGCAGGCTGCATGCCACCAGGCTCTTGGCATTTGGACAGCCCAGAGGAACAATGGCCCTATGTAAGAGAAAGGTTGATTCCAAAGCTGACCTCATCACAACCTGTCCTGAGTTAACAGACAAGAGCAAGGATGTGAAGACCAACTAATAAAAACAAACCAGAGAATATTGATTCCAGCCCAGAAACATAGTGTTTAATTTATTAATAAAAGACAGCTCTTTGGAAAATCCTTTCTTCTGTTGTCAAACAAGCATTGGGACCTTTCTATCTTTCCAATCATTCAATTAGAGTGGAGACAAGAGAATGACACTCTTGGCTTTCAAGCAAGCCTGAGGGCACAGGGTGAATACAGGATTTGGATGCACTATTCTTTCAGATTGCCAGTTTTAATTTCTGATTAAAAAAAGAGATCCTTTCTTCTCATACATTGAGCTATTTTTCACTTTTCTCTCAAAGGCAAAATGGAGAGATCTAACTCCACCTAATGGCTTTTAATTTAACATGAAAGTATCCCATAGGGCTAAAGTCTTTCACTTTATAAAGTCAAATGAGTTGCACTTTGTTTTCTAAGTTAATGTGCTACTTGGAATTCAAGTGAAAGAACAAATTACAGTCGACTGGTTCTGCCTGAAAGCCCTAAATTTAAGAGTCTTCTGAGTGTAAAAGTTTATATCTTTTATTTACTGACCTGGCCTCAAAAGATAATTGCATTAAGTAATATCTTTGATCAATATTAGGGAATACAAATACAAAGGAAAATAAAATTGTTCAAGTATGCGTATATGAGCCAAATGTGTGAAACGCCCATATATTCAATGATATAGAGGTGGCATGTTAAGGTCACATAAGTATATTCAAATTAAAATTTAAGCAAAGTATTATTGAGCAAGCGAAGCTATATCAAGAGTAAAAAAATTACAAGTTGAAAGCATGTGATTGATTACTGATCAAGCTGATGGGGTAATGAGGGGTGGTGGTGTTCAGGGAGCTGTTTTGCCACTTCAGTTCTACTCTCCTGCACACTACAAGTATTTAAATGCCTCGAGGACATCCCTGCTATGTTTCAATAGAGGAAATTTAAATATCCTGAACTACACTAGATTTGCAAATATATATAGTCACAACTGATTTTGTCTCAGGAGTATAGACACACTTATTGTCTAAATAAATTCATCTACTTCTGTTGCCCTGAAAGAGAAGTCCATGTATGAAACACCATTTTTCTTAAAATGTAAACTAGAAAGGATCCATTTTAATCCCCACGGATATCGCTTAAATAGAAAAATTTCTTGTCTCAAATTTAAAATTCTCGAATCAACCTCACACAGATCTCTTGCCACACACAACTTTGAAGTCTTGTCAGCACCACTACCTAATTTATATGAAATACCCTGGAGTCACTGATTCTTTGTAGTATTATTTGTTAAATATTCAAGCACTGCTTTAAAGTACATATGAGGCTACTAATCAATCCCGGTGCCCTTAAACTGCATGCTATGCTATGCACAGTCTTCTCCTCTAAGCACGGGAAATTCTCAGTCATATTTGCCTTTGATAACTTTATCTTCCTTTATTTTAGAAGTATCACAGGAAGAAAGAAAGCCATTATAAAGTTCATCTGCGGTATTCTGGTAATGGAGTAAAGGACTCTGCAGGAATTTGAGAATGCACCCAGGTATGTGTATGTTTGTATCTGTGTCTGTGGATGTATCTGGGCTCTTCCGTAAGGAACAGGAATGTGGCTAGGTTCTGGGAGAGATTCTAATCATGTTAAAGTACTCCCCAACTTAGCACTGAGTTTTGAATGATGTGGAGTCCCTTGAATATCTACAATGGTTGAAAAGCCAGGGTTACTTATTACAAATGCTTTCATTCTTCCCTCCTGCGTTAAACCGCCATCCTTTACAAAAGTCTGCCTGGATTCTATAATTATGACCTCAAAATCAAATTACTTTTTTAACATCTTCTGGAGTTATATGATACATCAATATATTATAAAACTGATTAATCAATTTTTGTGATAATATAGATCAAGAGAGTTATCAAAGAAAAAACTCAAAGCTGTGTGTATACATTTGAGACAGGGAAAAATGGAAAAAGAAAGCTAGAGTGAGCTACATGTATCTAACCATGTAGACATGACAGAGTGTACCACGCCTCCATCACACACACATTCACACACATGCACACGGAGAGGAAAGAGAGAAAGTGACTAGGTCAGCAGAGATGCCGCCAAACACAGTTACGTAAAAAGCAGAGAAAAGGAGTTCAGAGAACACTCTCTTCTGACTTAAGAGCCCAATTCACAGTTCAAGGGTGGCTGCCAGGCTACCAAGAAAAAGAGGAAATATGGTGAGTACTTACTTACCTCAAAGAAAAATTAAAACAAAACCAGGTCATGGGTCTAATTTTGTGAAGAAAGTATTTCACTGCAACAGTTATGAGGAAAATCAAGGTAATATAAAGATCAGAAAAAGAATTCTGTGAGCTCATAAACACTGCTAAGTGCTCTAGAATTTCCCTTTACTTATGAATACAAAGTACTCAATGTGAATTCTTGAACATGGATGAAATAATCTTTGGATAAGTGTAATATCCTAAGAGCTATGAGGATTACATTGATATCAAAGCTGATAACTGGCAGGTACTACCAACATGCAAAAATTGTTAAATATTTAAATCACAAATGCCTAATCCTCCTAAGTGCATTTCTACCCTGGTTCCTGACTTGCCCGTCAACTAGCAGCTCAAATATTATCACCAAGGGCCCTATAGTCAATGACCTTTCTGATTCGTCTATGCCCTTTGTCAACCCAAATCCTCATGCTTTTTAACTTAATAAAAAAGGTTTTGGGTTCCCTGTCAACTCAGGACTTAGGAAAGCCAGTGTTTACCTCATATGCATGATTTCTTCTCTGACCTTCCAAGGAGTTTTTAGAAAGAGAATGAGGCTGACAGGCAGTCATGAAGACCAGTCCAAACACCAGCCCAGTCGTGCACACTCCAGCTACTCAATAAACTCACAGAAGAAAGAAAGGAGGCCCTGGGGGACAGTGAGTCTGGTGGTAGTAGATTGTGAGCCAGACCAGAGATGCCCAGTGAGGATCCCCATTTTGCGATCCTTGCTGAATTTAATTGCCATCTACTTGTGCATCTTTCTTGAAATCCACACAAGCCCTCCTATCTGGGATATTGGCAATATTATCATTATTAATAAAAATAGAAGGCTAACCTTCACAAGTGTCTTCATTATGTGTCCAAGACATTCTAAACACACACATGCATACATAGGCACGTGCACACACACACACACACATAATTTGAGCACTAATGGCATTATCATTTCAATCATTTAGATTTAAGAAAAATAGACAGCATAGAATTTACTCAAAATACTGAGTGGTAGAAGCAGGATTAAACCCAAACAGCCCAAGAGCTGAGGTCATTTATTTACCATGTAAACTGCTCTCAATGGCCTACAGTCTCCATTTACCTAAATAGATATTACAGGTATCCCGTGAACTGTCCCCAAACTCAAATTTGGGAAATGCTAAGCTACACATATTTCATTTTTTAAATACAGGCCTCCTTGAGTATTTTAAAAATATTTTAGCAAAATAACATGTATTGTGGTTATAACTCAGATAATTCAAAAGATATTGTTCTTAAACTGCTTAAAATAGTCTTAATAAAATTCTCCCCTATTCCCAATCCTGCATTTCAATTTCTGCTTTCTTGTTTTTTGCTTTTACTTTTTCATTTCAGCTGGTGGTTGACACTAATGGCCCTAATATTAGAATAATGACTTTAATTATGTCTCCATAATAGGTGATTAGCACTATTTCTTGATTTATATGCTTTGGAAGACAATTATGAGCTCTAAAGAACAAGAATTTAGTTTATTTATAACCTTTCCCTCTACTTCAGTTGATATTTACATTTTAGATCTTCTTTTGCATATCTTTTACTTTTAAATAATACCTCTAGATTATAGTTATCTATCACCTTGAGTCTTTGCACCCCACCTTATCTTCCACCATCCATACTCAATTTCCTCCCTCTAACCCTGCCTGAGACATGCAGCTTTGCTTTTATATCACTAAGGCTAATATATTTATAGTCTTTTCTGCAACCTCAACCTAGGGCTTTCTGTTTGATTACTATTGGAAAATCAAATGATGTTATCCCATGATATTATGTGAGACTCAATTTCTGGCATATGAACCACAGATATTAAAAAGTCATTTCCTGTTCAGTTGCATATTCTTTCAGGAAGTAAACAATGTTCCAAGACCTCCATCTACAGTACCTGTAACTTTCAGCTTTTCAGCCCCAATGGTAATCTCATCTTCATCTGCAGAAAACAGCACCCTGCCATCTTCACTCGCTCTCACTTCAAATCTTTTACACTGAGCTTCCACAGCATCAGCTCCTATGGTCAGAGGAAAGGTTTAAAAATGAATCTTGTATCCAAGAAACCATAAACATGTATTTTTTTTTTTAGAAAAAGAAGAGAAATACATACATTATTTAATCTCTACAGTATGTTTTATACCTAAATTAGTATTTTAAAATTACCATCCTTTCAGGATTCTAATTTGGTAGAATATTGCTGGGCCAGGATGGTCGGGTACATATTTGACATCTACATCCCTGACATAGGCCTGACAACGTCTGTGGGTTTAGCCAGCTGGGAAATCTTTGCATGTACACAAGGAGAGACGATGTTTGCTCTGTTCTTTGTGGCTGCCTGCAGACTTGGCATTTTACTTGGCATGTGCTAGATGCTTCATAGGCACTTGTGGACAGAAGGACTCTCATTTTTCTCTTTGCAAGTAGACAATAGTGTCTATACTTGCTATAGTGCAGGGAAATTGTGAACCTTTAGTTATTCAACATTTCATAGATGCTAATATTGATATTTGTTCACTCTTTATTACTACCTAATCTGAGGAGATCAGCCCTGGGATTTCTTTGGAAGGAATGATGTTAAAGCTGAAACTCCAGTACTTTGGCCACCTCATGTGAAGAGTTGACTCATTGGAAAAGACTCTGATGCTGGGAGGGATTGGGGGCAGGAGGAGAAGGGGACGACAGAGGATGAGATGGCTGGATGGCATCACTGACTCGATGGACATGAGTCAGAGTGAACTCCGGGAGTTGGTGATGGATAGGGAGGCCTGGCATGCTGCGATTCATGGGGTTGCAAAGAGTCAGACAGGACTGAGCGACTGAACTAAACTGAATATGAATCCATTTTAGATTCAATATTGTAAATGTATGTGTGTATCACATACATACACACACATATATATAGCATATATATATTTAATGTTCTCCAATGTATCGTCTAATCAATAATTTTCATTATTAAAATTTAATATTAAATAAATATAATTGTATCATGTAATGGAAAATCTGTTTTCAATTTATTGGACCATTTGGCATATTAATCCACCCACAATCCACAAAGCCAGCTCCCATATTTAAAAAAAAAACAACACATAATTAATTTGAGAGCATGGCTTCAGCAAGACAATCAAATTGGTCAGGGAGTAGGCAATTGCTATTTCCACAACAGTAATTTATTTCTTTTGGCATATGCATTTGGCATATGCATCTATATCTTCGTCTTTTGTTAAGAACTGGACCATCCCTCCTCTGCTGTCTACAGCAGAAACTCTTGTCAGATACAATGTGGTCCACTCAGGGCCCCGGGCATAGCACACTTTGTGCCTATTTTCATTTCTCTGTACCTATGCTATGGGCTGAATGTGGATTCTCCAAATTCATATCTGGATATCCTAACTCATAATGTGATGGTGTTAGGACATGGGATCTTTGGAAGGTAATTAGGTCATGTGAATGGAGCCCTCATGTGTGAGGGCTGGTGCCCTTATCAAAAGACACAAGTGAGCTTGCTTTCTCCCTGCATGTAATCGACTACGTGAAGACACGAGGAGAAGTGGGCTGTCTGCAAGTCAGGAAGCAGCCCCTCACCAGACACTGGGTTTGTTGTCACTTTAATCTTGGACTTCCCTCCAGAACGGTGAGAAATAAAATTCTGTTGTTCAAGCCACCCACTGTATGGTGTTTTGTTACAGCAGTCTGAATGGACTAAGACGATCAACTATCGTGTTTTGTTAGCTATATGACCCCCAGGAATTCAAAACATGAGGTTATATTTGTACTTCAAAATACCCTCCAAATTTAAAATTATCTCTAGCTTCTAGTAGGCATTTAGAACTTTCTTCCCCTTTCCTTGTCCTCAATCCCACCTCAGAACTACTCTCAATACCTGTCTGGGGGCTTTAGTAACTTACACCTCCCACCATCACAGCTTCTTAGGAGCCCTTAATTAAACGAAGGCATTAATTTACATACCCTGATAACATGTGGGATAATTTCTCTGAAAACAGAAAACTTTTCTCATATTCCGAAACTACTTACATGTTTTCAGGTCTACGAAGAAAGTGTGACAAACTCCAAGCAGAACAATGCTAAGTACTTAAAAACTGTGCTAACCATGCAAGCTATCAAGTTCAAAACAGCATGAACAGTATTTTAAAGTCTGTTTTTTATTTTTTTTTAAGCAAATAACTTTCCTTACAGGATTTAATGGTAATATTGGAGAAACTGTGGAACACCTTTTGTTCATGTTCAAAGTCTTTGCATTTGATCTTGTAAACATTATTTCAGCATCCTGTATTCAGTTGATTGTTTTTTTTTTTTTTTCCTAATCATGGTCTAACTTCCCTGTATTGAGCTTTTAATCTTTGAACCATAATAACTCAAATGGATGATGTTCAAAAAGTCATGCTCGAGGCCAGAAGTGCTGATAAAAGTGATTTCTGGGTTTTGAGGCTTCTGTGTTTCAATCTATCTTCTGGGCACTGAAGCATGCATTAAATATGAACTGCCTAAAGATATTACAGATACTGTACACATAAAACCTTGCTTCCTGCAAATATATTTAATTACTGGGTAAATTGATCCACAAAATATATCACTGACCTTAATGACATCGAAATGTAAGTTCACTGTGCTTATGTATACATATATCCACATATACTACAGACACACACACATACACACACACACACCGGGAAGACTTTTCTTGGCATAATACTTAATATTGTTATATTGGAGATATTTTATGAATTGAGTGTCTGGATATGGTGAAATGAGTTGATATCTTAATTCATTACATTTAAATAAGCACAAGAAAATAAGGAGATGAGCAAACATTCGTGCACCTGGAATAGAAGAGAGGCATCTAGGCCATAAATAAATGGAGGCAGACTCATCCAATTGACTAATAGATATACAAATTAATACATCAGACTACACTTTATTCAGCATATTAGTATAATTACATAAGGCAAAATTACAAGCAATTAGCAATGCGTTGACAGTAAGTAAATATTTTAAGTCCGAAAATAACTTTGAATATAGGGTGCTTCTATACATTGCTTTTATTCTCTGCAAATAGAAAGCAGTTAATATATGTAATTGGACACATACTGCATCGTTGTGAATGTTTATGTTTAAAGTTAATATATTAGGCTATATGAAACTGAATTTATTATATCCTTACATGCTTTGTGTTGTCATTCAGATAATTCAAAAGTCTACATCTCATATTCTCTAAGCTATGTCACCTTAGGATCCAGTTGTTCAGAGAGGCAGTGATACCCATTTTCATCTTATCTCAATCAAAGACGCTTTTAAAGATGCAGGAGAGCAACATATTTGAATGTCTCTGGGTAAAGAGCTCTGGTTCCTTAGCAGGTAGATCATGGGAGATGAGTTATCCAGGCAATTCTACATTTTATTAGTCATCTCAAAACAACAACTTGCTCACTAAAACATCCAGGCTTTTCTGAGAAGTTCATGTCAGCAACTTCAAAATCAAACAAGGAACAATGAGGCACAGAATAAGAAAGGATGGGGGTTGGTCAAGATGGCAGAGTGAGAGGAGGTGGAGCCCCTCTCCCCCCACCAACACATCAAAAACGTGTCTCCATGTGGAAAACTGCTCACTGAAAACTAACTGGAAACTGGCAGGAGGGCTGCTGTACAACCAAGCTCCAAGACAATTTACAGGTAATCAGGAAGCAAGGGAAGAAGGGTCATGTGATTTGGACCTGTGCTCCCTGGGGATGACTTAGAGGAAAGGAAGAATACAGGGGTGGACACACTGGGGAGCGAGAGGCAAGAGCCTCTGATTGGGCGCCTGGGTCCTGGGACCTGCTGTGGGGAAGACCAGCTGGTTAGAGGACCACTGAGGGAGAGAAGAGGGCTTTGGCAGGCCTGGACGCTGAGGGCAAGGGGTGTGCTCACTGGTTTGCCCTCAAGGAAAAGTCTGAAAGGGCAGAGAGGACTGCTCTAGAGCCTCCAGGTTTCTTGTGACAGCCTTGGCTTGTGACACAGACTGAGCCAAGAAAAGGCTCTGGCATCTTCTGAGCATCTTCTCATGTGCCTGTTGGTAATCTGTGTTGCTTCCCAAGTGGTTCTGGAGGTAAAGAACCTGCCTGCCATTGTAGGAAACGTGAGAGACCCAAGTTCTATCCCTGGGTTGGGAGATCCCTTGGAGGAGGGCATGGCAACTCCCTCCAGTATTCTTGCCTGGAGAATCCCATGGACAGAGGAGCCTGTTGGGCTACGTCCATAGGGTCACAAAGAGTCGAACACAACTGAAGCAAAGCAGCATGCATGTAATCTGCACACTGTTGGTGAAAATGTAAATTGGTGTAGCCACTGTGGAAAACAGTACAGAAGTTTCTCAAAAAACTAAGAAATCGAACTGCCACATGACTAAGCATTTCCATTTTCCACTGAAAGTCTTTTAGGTTGTTCCTGGGTACATATCCCCAAATCCCCAAAATACTAATTTGAAAAGATATGTTCACACCAATATTCATAGCAACGTTGTTTACAATTGTCAAGATACAGAACAACCTAAGTGTACACCAGTGAATGATCGGATGAAGAAGATATGGAATATTACTCAGCCATAAAATAATGAAATTCTGCCATTTGCAACAACATGAATGGACCTAGATGAGCTTCCCTGGTGGCTCAGATGGCAAAGAATCTGCCTACAGTGCAGGAGACCTGGGTTTGATACCTAGGTGGGAAGAATCCCCTGGAGAAGGGACTGGGTACTCATGGACCTATAAATTATTATGCATAGTGAAATAAGACAGAAAAAGACAAATACTGTATGATATCATTTACATGTGGAATCTAAAAAATAAAACAAAGGAATGCATGTCAGAAAATAGAAACAGACTCATAGATACAGAAAGCAAATTAGTGGTTACCAGAGGGAAGAGAGATATGAAGGCAAGATGGAGGTATGGGATTAAGAGATACAAACTATTATGCATGAAGTAGATAAGCAACAAGGATACACTGCACAGCACAGAGAATCATACCGCTACCTAGTAATAACCTTTAATGAAATAGAACTTGCAAAAATACTGAAACACTATGCTGTGCGCCTGAAACTAACATAATATTGTAAATTAGCTACACTTCAATTTTAAAAAGCACAAGAAAAGAAAATTGGCAGGAAAAAAAGAGGAAATACATAAGAAAAACAATAGGTGTCTTTAAAGGATTGAAGTGTTCAATATATATCCTAATATTTTCTCTAGTCCAATTAATATTCTGTATAGTTTCTTTAAAAGCAAACAAACAAAGCAACAACAGTGTTAATATCTTATTTCCCTCAGAGATGGCTCCACTGCCCTTTTTGAAATATTCATATTTCTGACAGTCATATTCAGTAGTAAAAGGCATGTTTTGCTGACAAGTAGAGCGGCTCCATTAATTTACCTACTGACTTGGCATTTTCTATGTTAAATCAGTCAAAGACATGAATTGGAAAATGTTCAATAGAAATCTCTAATGGGGCTCAAATAATATATTTCCATGGGGCCTCTTGGTACTATTTAGTACTGATTTAGAGAAAACAAGGCAAAAATCAAAATGGATATGTCTGATTATCTCTGGTGTGTTTTCTTCAAGCACAGCAGGATGAATTCTTTCTCCCTATATAACTCTAATTTTATATGTCTGTCAATATTTTCAAGGCCTTGATGAAGAACATTATTAAAAAATTCAAAATTCCCACAAGAAAAACTAAAACAAGATTCAATATAGTCAGCTACATTCATTGTTCTAAAATCGCTGATTTAGAATTATCATGGGTCAGGAAAATAACAAAATCAAGTTTGAAACAAAATAAGCTGCTTTCATGGAATATAAAAAAATGATAAGCCTGTTGTTTATTTTATATGTTTGTCATTAAAATCTTGCACATGGAAAAATGCACTCTGAGTGTGTTGGGGGGAAAAGAGGGGAAGCAGCAGCAAAAAGGAAAAGTCCTCACGGCCCAGCTGGGAAGCTTGTCTCAGAAGGGCTACTGAGCCCAGGACACCGGCAATTCTCATGTCATCTTGTCAGACATCAGTCTTTGTTTCTTTCTGCTGGCCTCCAGGAATTGCCTCTGCTTTGTAATTGGAGGAGCAGCCATTCTTCCACTAGCAACTAGGTAGGTATATGATCAAAGTTATATTCACCTTTGTGTCTCTCCCTGGAACTCCCTACCATCCATTGACTAGACTGATGCCTTTTGACAACAATGCTTCAATTGAAGTGTGTTTCTAGGTTGAAATAAATCCCATGGCTCTTCACCCTTTGTACTTCTGAGTTTTTTTTCTTTTTTTTTTTTATCATTTCCTTGCTAATCGATACTATCCCTATGGTCATGTACTGTTGCTCACCATCTTCCTTTTCTAAGAAGTTATGAAAAACATACACATATAATAATTATATAAATAATGTTACTCATCACCCTGTTGAAGAACTATCTACTATTTCCAAAATAGGGGAAGCTTTCGCTGTAACTTTTCCTTCATCACCTGTCCTTTCATCCTCAGTGAGCACCAGATGTCAACACTGTCTGGAAAAGGGTTTTTATCACTCCTGTTTTTTAACCTTTTGTGTCCTTCAAACATTTTTTCTTAGTTTTGCATGTTTTGCACAACACACACACGCACTCTGCTATATTATTTTATATTTTCTCACCGACTAGGTTATTTTTTGTCAATTTAGATTAGTGAAATTCATTATTTCCACACATGTAGCCCTGGTTTATTCATCTTCACCGCTATAGCTTATCATATGGATATATCACAAACTGGTGATCCATTTTCCACTGACAGTCTTTTAGGTTGTTTCTAGAATATCAGAATCAGTAACAGTGACTCTATAAACATTTTGTACATATCTCCTTTTACATGGGGGCATGAGTTTTCCAGGTTTTATATTTGGGTGTGGGATGGCTGGACAGTAGAGTGTACTTCAAATTTTACTAGATAGTAATTTTTTCCCAAACTGTTGTACTGATTTACATTCCCTACAGAGAAAGTATGAATGTTCCAGTAGTTCCACAACATTGCAAGCACTCAATGTTAAAAGACTCTAATTTTTACCAATCTAAGTGTTAAAAGGTATACCAATGTGGTTTCAATTTACAACTCTCTGATTACTGTTGAAGTAAACATCTTTTTTTGTGCCACTGCTCCTCAATCTTCTTTACTGACAATATATTCCCCATAGTGAGTCAATGGGTGCATGTGGGGGCCAACTCTCTCTCTAGAAGTGGTTCAGTTCTCATAGGGTATTATCCTCTCTGACCAAAGCAATTAATTCATACACATGCATGTAACTTAAATGCTCTCCTGACTTTTGGTCTAGGTTTTGAAAAAGAGGCACATTCTTCTTTTGAGATCAGACACTTAGCATGATGTAAACTTGAAGCTTTTAAGGCTAGCAATATTCTCAACATGGAGAACATCTGCCTGAGAATTCAGCCAGTCAGTGGAAAGGAGAAACATGGCAGAAAGAGAATAAAAGGGCAGAATGATACTTCTGAAATTATTGCTTAACTAGCGGGATCCAGAGATATATGGATCAAGCTCTAAACTTTCCATTTATATAAATCAATAAATTACTCATCCACCACATCCATGTTGAAAGGTTAACAAATTTTGTATTGGGTTTTCCCTTTTACTTTTTATTTTCTTCTTTAAGTTTCTATGCATTCTCTCTCTGTCATATTCATCTTTATTCAACAGAAATTTAAGAATTTTCCACCATTAAGCATTGCTGCATTTCTTCACAAAAATTCATCAGTGTATAATTAAAAGGAAAAACTATGCCCTGTATCTCTAAATTAAAAAGCATTAATAACATATCAAAAGTTATTTCAATTGATTCATCGTGAATACTTAACAATTGAAATTATTATAGATATAGAAACAGGATGTCAAAACAAAGCAACATTTGACAACACTAGAAGAAAAAATAACCAAATGCAGATTATTGATGGGAGATTAGAAGATATTTTTCTCAATAATGTAGAAAAAAAAGTAATAATAGTAATGAGAAAATTAATATTTTTTTTACCAAATTTGACATATTAGTCATGCATTGAATCTTTAAATATTTTGCCCCACTGCAATTGAATAATTTTTCCAGTTTTATTGAAATATAATTGTCATACTATATTACATAGCTATAAAGCTTTTAGCATAACATCTTGACTTACATACATTGGGGAATAATTGAATATTTAATTGATGATTTTATTTCAATCTACTCTGTCAAATACTTTAAAAAGTATATCATTACTCTTACTTAATGCAAATCTTAACAGATTACAGCATGAAAATTATAGAGATTTTTATCTGCCCACAGTACAATCTGTTTTAAATAGCAAATGCTAATTGACAATTCCCATATGTTTAGAAATTAAGAAATTCACATTAAAATGAGCAAGATGCAAATCTAATTTAAAGTAGAAAGTGTTTCAAACTAAACTATGATTATAATATTATTATTATTACTAACACTTGTAAAATGTGGTAAGTCAATACTTATAACAAAATGTCTAGCCTCAAATGGCTATATTGGAAGAGAAGTCTAAAAATTAATGATCAGACATCTATGTTGAGAAGTTAGAAAACAAAAGATAAATCCTCAAAATGTAAATGGAAAAAATAATGAGTAGATATTAATGAAATAGAATACAAACCTAAAATATACCAGGTCAATGAGGTCAAAAGCAGGTTTAATACAACTAATAACTGACTAATTAATGGTGAAATTAATTAATAAAAGACTTAAATGTAACCATATATATCAGTAATAAAAGGGACATTAATACAGATATTATAAATGTTCAAATGGTACAAATATTTTATAGCAACATTATACCCATAAATTTGCAAATTTGTTTGACTTGAAAACATGCCTGCAAAATATTACTTACCATATTGACTTAAGAATAAACAGAAAACCTGAGCACTTCTAGTATAATAAAGTATAGCATAAAATAATACAGAAGTTACAAAATAATTTTAAACCTTTATACATACACACATACACACATAAAGACATGCACAACACACACACACACACACACAGATTCTGGTCTGTACTATTCAGGAAAGAATTAATTTGAATAATGCATCTTTTAATAAGAACAGTATAATAGGAAATCAGAGAAGGCAATGGCACCCCACTCCAGTACTCTTGCCTGGGAAATCCCATGGACGGAGGAGCCTGGTAGGCTGCAGTCCATGGGGTCGCTAAGAGTTGGACACGACTGAGTGACTTCACTTTCACTCTTCACTTTCATGCATTGGAGGAGGAAATGGCAACCCACTCCAGTGTTCTTGCCTGGAGAATCCCAGGGACGGGGGAGCCTGATGGGCTGCTGTCTATGGGGTCGCACAGAGTCGGACATGACTGAAGCGACTTAGCAGCAGCAGCAGCAC
Organism: Bos grunniens; assembly: GCF_055505025.1. Lineage (NCBI taxonomy): Eukaryota > Metazoa > Chordata > Mammalia > Artiodactyla > Bovidae > Bos > Bos grunniens. Next base: position 24,581,961 of record NC_141191.1, on the reverse strand, counting down.
AATAGGAAATACTCCTCAACCAATTTCATTAAGCTAGTATAATTCTGACACAAAAACTTTATAGAGATATCACATGAAATACTACAGTATAATTTTACTTATAATCAAAAAGCCTAAGTAAAACATTAGCAGACTATGTTTACTCCAGGCATGTAAGAGTGATTTATATTGTACATTCAGTAAATGTATTTAACTATCTTTGAAGTTTTAAACAGAAAAGACAGGATTGGTTCATATAGGTTTAAAAATTGTTTGACAAAATTCAATACTCTTCATAAGAAAAGTGTAGTCACTCAATCATGTCTGACTCTGTGACCCCATGGACTGTAGCCTGCCGGGCTCCTCTGAGCATGGAATTCTCCAGGCAAGAATACTGGATTCCTACTCCCTCTCCAGGGGATCTTTCTGACCCAGGGATCAAATCTGGGTCTCCTGCGTTGCAGGCAGATTCTTTAACCTTTGCGCCACCAGGGAAGCCCCTTCATAAGAAAACCATCAACTAAACTTTGTTTCCTTTATCTGATAAAGGGATCCACAAAAAACTATTAAACACCTGACAGTTAATGAAGTTCTGAAAGCTTTCCTTACAACATAAGGAAGCAGAAATGATACTTACTATTAACAATTATATTCATCATTGTTCTAGAGATCATAATCAGTGAAATATAACTAGAAAATGATTTGGTAATTTTTTAGAATTGCAAAGATAGAAACAAAATGAGATTGTTCATTAGTGACATGTTTTCATCTATAGAAAATCCAAAGAATCCACAAAGAAATCCTTACAATCCGGAAATCAATGTATCAAGGTCTCTGAATTCAAGGTCAATATACAAATATCAATTCTACTTTAGAAAACAAAAGCTAAATGGTATTATGTATTAGCAGAATTAGAGAAAAACTGTCATCATTTTCATATAAGAATTTATTCAAAGACTAACAAAGAATCTATGGAAAAATAATTAAATGATTAAGAATTTAACAAACTGCTTAGATAGTCAAGAATGACTCTTGATTCCAGATTTTCAATCCAAGTGTAGTTTTGTATAGTCAAAAGTCTACAATTGTGACCTTGTGCACAATACAGTACAATGGTATTGTTGTGTATGCATGCATGCTCAGTTGCTTCAGTGTCTGACTCTTTGCCACCGCATGGACTGTAGCCTGCCCAGGCTCCTCTGTCCACGGGATTCTTCAGGCAAGAATAGTGGAGTGTACTGCCATGCCCTCCCTCAGGGGATCTTCAAGACACTTGGATCAAACACATGTCTCTTGTGTCTCCTGCATTGCAGGCAGATTCTTTACCCAGTGCCACCTAGATGATAATGGTTTCTTCCAATAACACTTCTATAATCTTATATATTATACACCCTTGTCCTGGACACAAGTTACACACTAAGAAGTGGTATTTAAACCATGTTTCTTTAGTCTTATATGATTCACAGTATTAATTATCAACAACTTAAAAGTATCGTTAAATATTCATTATATTTCAGATATTAGGTTAAATGCTGAGTATATGAAAATAAAGAACAGAAGTGTTTTGTATCCAAGGATATGATAGTATATTTGAATTACTAAACAATTATACAAGGCTGATAAACCAAAATCTATATTGATTGTCTGATTAGGCTTATCAGTGCTACTTCCTTACTAGAGGCAACACAATCAATCTATAGATACTCACAGGTACAGTTTTAAATAGTAGCTTTAAATAGCATAGTTTGTAAAGAAAAGACAAATATTTTAAAAAGAAAATATTTTTTCTTTAAAAACGTAATGTAACATAGACTTCATAGTCCCTGTGTATGCTTACTCTGTTAGATTTTAGTTCCGTTTACTTGATGACTGAACCTGGTTCTCCTGCATTGCAGGCAGATTTTTTTACCATATGATCCACAGGGAAGCCCTTGTTCCACCAGAGCAACATGGGCTTGATAAAAGTATTTTTATAACTTGAACCTACAGGAAAATTCATTAGAGCACAATGAGATTCAGTACTTTCTAAAATGGAGTACCCCACCCTAATGGTTGCTATGGCAACAAGAGTCTATCACTGCATGCATGAACTGATATTGACTAAGAGGAAGTAATTTTCTTTTTAATTAGGCTTTATAACATTTAAGTATCTTCTCAATCTATAATATCTAATCAATAGCTTAGTTGTATATCTGGACTACAAAATTTTTACACTTCAAATGATCAATCAATTCAGGTTCTCACTACTCACTCTAATTGATCTTATCAAGATTTGGAATAAACATTATTTTTCAAAATTTAATAGCCCGGAACCTCATCTTACAGGATCTCTCAGTAGCAGCTGATGCATTCAATATCTTTTTCCTTAAGAGCTTTTCTCACTAGACTTGATAAACCACACTCTTGGTATTGTTACTGGCTCACAGTCATACTTTTCCAGCCTGCATCCTTGCTTTCTTCTTTCCTTCCTATTCTCTAAACATTTACATGCTTCAGAGGTCAGACTGATCACTCTTGAACTGTATTCTGGGTGGAAAGTGTATAGAGAAAAAGAAAAAGAAAAAAGAATCAAGGAAATCCTCTCTATGTACTCCTCTTATTTCTTTTCTTTTTTTTAATTTTCTTTTATTTTTAAACTTTACATAATTGTATTAGTTTTGCCAAATTCGTTTCTGCATTCATCTTGGGTTTCTCATCCAGGATCATGGCTTTAAGTAACATGCATGTGTTGAATCCAAAATTTCTAACATATGCTCTAATATTTACCTGGAAATCTAAGTTTACATAAACAACTGTTTATAGATGGGGGCATTGAAATACAGTGCATCTTAATAAGAACTGATTTTTACACACTTGCCAAATGATTTTTTTCCTCAATACTCTCCTTTTCAGTGACTAGGACCACAATTTATCCCAATAGTTTAGCCCTCTACCTTTAAGGTTTATCTCAGTCCCACTTAACTTTTTTCCACTGTGCCATTTTTCCTTCTAAGCCCCTAACTGATACAGAACCCCAAAGAAAGAGGTAAATACACCGAAATATTTATTTTCATAAAGGAATGACAAAAGCACAGTTAGTGAATAAAGACTGAATTGTTTCGTTAACACAAAAAGTTCCGTTAACTCAGAAATAGCACTTCTCTAACCCATTGCTTTCTTCCAGCTTAATAAAATGGCAGTCTAATGAATTGTTTGAAAAAGGTAACAGGATTTTCAGATTAAAAAAAAAAAGAAATAATATTTCACTAAGATCTACTTTCCCCTACATCCATCTTTCTCATAACATTCTTACTTAGTCTCTAGAAAGTTTTCTTGGTATCCTAGATGTTTTAAAATATTCAAGAACAATTGTTAATAACTAAAACTCCCCTATGCTCAAGCTAAGTTTTTGGATATACTAGTAATGTTTAGGGATGAGGATATGACAAAATCATTTACTTAATTAAATATTTGTGTTATTTCTGATACTTTAGGTAGTTAACTGTGTTTCAGTAAAGATCACTTGAATTTGTTAAAAATAATTTGCAAAATGGATTTCTAAGTTTATGATTTCCTGATCTATTACTCAGTATGTATTCTTTTTTCATGCCCAGTGTCTCCCTTTCAAAATAGGTATTTAAAACAGTATGTGTTTCAGAGTCACCGAAAGTATCTTCCTACATTGTTATCATCCAAATGAAGCTTCTAATTCTTTTCAACATATTGTCATTCATTTTAATGTATTTTTAAAAAAACTCCAAGGAAATTTGCCAATTCAAAGCATTCTTTGTTATCAGATTATCCAGCTAAACATGAAAAAAAAGTCTTATAGCCACATGCGCAGCATATTTTAAATACTAGTCTGAATTTCCCTCTCCAGTATATACCCCCAATGTGTCTTTCCCTGGAAATAGCTTTTTGGTTTTCAGAGAATGTAAATAATCTGATGATGAAATTAAACAGAACGTTATTAGAATATCTGAAAAACTGGTATGACAAATTCTTTTGGCATCATTTATTACAGGCATATTAAAGAGTTGAAAGTACATTTCCAAAATGTTCACTCTGGATATTCCCATGTATCAGAATGCTTGTTAGGGTGTTTATTTTTCTGATACATGTTTGATATGTGGTCCACAGTTATAATGGAGATATGACGGTCTTGGGGATACAGGCTTCTTCTACTTTTCTCTCTGCCACTCTCAAACTACACTTTCATCTTGGAAACCAACATAGGTCCTGCTGGTCATTTTCTTTTTTCCTACAAGAATGTCAGCTACATTTTATTCAGGAAAGTTGTGTTTGTATGTCTCCTCCTTGACACAGTAAATCGTATAGAATTTAAGGACCATTTTCTATCAATTCCTTCACTGTGTGGTACAATTCTAGATCATGAATGATTGAATTAATGTTATAAATTCTGTAAAGAAGCAGCTTTCTGAATAGAACCTTGATGCAAGTGGTATTTTTTTAATTATTAAAATTACTTGATTTTTGCAATTCAAACTTCATTTCAACCAACATATAATGAGTCTCATTCTAGTGAGCAGCTAGAGAGAATAGAGGGTAGATCCAATTTTTAAAAAGACAGCATCTAAAATTGTACAAATCTCCTTATTTATATCTCATTGGCTAGAAATAAGACACATTTGGTTGTAAGGGAGACAAATAGTCTTGAACTGAATAGTCATATGCCCAGCTGAGACTTGAGATTGTATTACTAAAAGAGAATGAAAGAATAGTTATGGGCAAGAAGCAACTAACATTATTTATAACATCATTCAAGTGCTTTTCTTCAGAAATTAATCTTGATAATTTCTCAGACTTTGGAAAACTCTACAGTCAACATTTATATATCTTTTTCTTACTATTCTTTTGCTATGAATGTCTGGATTCTGTATCTAGTAGGATTTCTCATCCTAATTGTAGTTGTACTTTATCTAAAAGAATACTGAACCACTTGCCTATAAACAAAAAAGAGGAAGGCTAACAGAAGCAAAACCACTTAGATTTGAGTCATATGTATTTTGCAAACACAGTATTTTGTTAATACAAAATATGTATGACCTGCTGAAGAAATGCTATCAATCAATTACCCCTAAAAGCAAACCACATATGCAAGAAGGTACTTGCTATATTTCTTCTGAAAATTCTAACTGGGTGGAGCTTTATAGTCAAACAGAACATAGATAATAGTATTTTTCTTTAGCAAATTAGTAATACTATGTTTTTCAGTAAATTTTTTCATTTAAAGGAAAATAAATGATAAGTAAAAGAACACTGCTGTGTCTTGCTAATAGCGTCCTCTTTGATAATAACCATCAAATACCCTCATCCAATCTGAATTTCTTTCTTAATAACACATAATTTACATATTGTTAAACACTCTTCACTTTTTATAACTAAATATCTAATATTTCTTTTCAAAATATGCACATTTAAAAAAGTAATATCACATTCAGATGTGAAATGCTTTGCTACGTCCAAGCATTCTTTAATGAAAATTATCAGCAAACTACTATGAATAAATTCAATATGATATTTGAACTTTATTCCAGAATACTAAGCATATTTTAATATTTTATTTATTTTACTTGGTTCATTATTTCTTTTTCATCTTTACTAACTAGATCAGAATGAACTGATGTTAGTAGTTTCTCAATATTACCTTAATATCATTCTAGCATTATGTTTAGCTATGTAAGTCATAAACCACTATAAAGGAGAAAGGTAGACAGACTTCATGGAGTACACATTTGAATTTGGAATACAACTTTCAGTTTCAAAATTAAATTAGCATGTCAAGCAACCTGAAAAAATGTAATACAACATGAAGGAATTAAGGTGCATTCTGTAAAAGACTATATTCCCTACCTAGATAAAAATTATAAATACATTTTTACATATGTGTGTATGTTTGCATGTACTGAAAGAAATGATAATATTTTTAAATTGCCACAGTTAAATATATGATGAGATAGCTTTTTAAATACCTAATCTCCTCATGGAAAACTGTATTTTATAGGCAATCAAAAACTTTTCTCCTACATTATTGCCATAAATCAAATTTTATTTTTTGACAAGGTAGTGTATTTACATGATACAATAGTTAGAAGCATAAGGTACACAAAAGAAGTCTCATTTCTACTCCTCCCCTAGAAATCCTTTTTTACTATTTCCCCTAAGTGGAAAATTTCTGTGACTCCTTTTGAAACTTTCTTCTAATTTTTAACAAATAGAAACACAGATAATTATATCCCTCTTTCTTAAATCCCTTTTTCTTAAACAAAACACACTTTTCATAACATTTGTGTATTCCTTTGCCTATAACAATTGTAGTCCATTAAAAAATATTTTTTCAACTCATGACAATTAAAATGAATGAGGGGATATAATAATTCAAACACTCAAACTTCTCTAGTTTTGTCGTTTTTGACAAATGTTTATTTTACATTTGCATGGGGTTATACTGATAAGTTGTGACTGCTTAACTCTTATTCATCAACAACATATTTATCATTTTGTTGAATACATTGATGCCATATTAATTAAATTTTCACATGACACAGAAACTAGAGAAATAACTACATAACAAATCAGAATACCAAAAGATTTTGACAAGTTGTCATGATGGGATTGGATAATAGTTTTTTCAATAAATTTTGAGATAATATATTTTCTTGGGTACAAAGAGACATCCTTTGAAAAGTAACACAAAAACAGAATATGAGGAAGGAGAATTATCAACACATATGGGATAAAAGTGTTTTATCTGTTAGACAACTATGCCCAATGCATTTAAGGAGTAGCTATCATCAAAGACTGTATAAGTGGAAATGCAATGTTGATGAACAAGAAAATGATCAAGCTAAACTCTGGATTGACTGAATCATATTTGTCTGGATTATTGCATTTTACTATAGGCTTTCTATGATGGATGACTGTTGATGTGAATTAAAAATGTGACCAGAGTAAGAGCACCCCTGCTAGTGAAGAGATATAAAATTCAGTCAATATAATGAAATTACTATCAGAGGTCTAGTGGAATCTTAGTCTAACTGAATAAGAGTGTCATATAAAGAGAGGATAAATGTGCCACACATTTTGGTTATACATTCCTAGAGTATTCATTCATATTTTGAGCTCTAAGCTTTCAAAAGGATGTTAACATAGGTTGGCATGATAAGAAATAATCAAAATGCTATGTGTATATATATATATTTTTTTTTTTTTTTTCATGCTTCAGACCAAGATGGAATATCTGGGATTACATTTACCCTCTCATGCGAAATGACAACAAAAGGACAAAGTTCATGAAATTATAATTTTCAAGACACTGGACCTACAAAAATGATAAACAGTGATACCTAAGAGACAGAAACAAAGGAGATGAATCACACAATGACTGCATGTTACTGCTTCCGGCAGTTCCTGAACTGTGGGCAGAGAAGGGGAACCCAGGCAGAATCCAGTAGACTTCCTGAGCTGTGGAGATGGAACAGAGACTATGACAGGTAGTTTTTTAGGACAGAGCACCAAGGAGAAAAGAGATGCAAAGAGAAACGAACTTCAGAGATCTGCAGAGGATCCCTCTCCAATAGTCAGCAGATTACATATTAGTGCAAGTATGTGAGACAATTACCCCGGCCAGGGAAAGATAGAGGGTACAGAGTCTGGCATTCACAGAGGGCTGGGAATAGTAGCTGCCAGATTTGAAAATAACAAAATCAAAAACACACAAAACAAAAACCGTAATACATGGGGCATGGGTCTTGAGTCATGATGGGAAATGATTAGCCCTACAGCTAGCAAAGTCAGAGATCTTTTAAAGAAACATCAAATGCAGGACCCTGAAGGGAGAATCTGTTTTCAATTAACTTTACTACATCCAGGTTAAGGGGTTTGAGACTATTTATATGAATCAGAAAATACCCAGTACCAAAAGAAAAAAAAAATGCACTGTGCCTCACATCAAACACTGAAAGATTACTAGGCATGAAAAGAAGCAGAAAAACACAGCCCATAATGAGGATAATAGTTAATCAAATGTGACTGAGAACTGAAGAAAGATATTTAAATTATCAGAAAGGGACAATAAAACAACTATTATGATTGTATGCTCAATTGTTAGAGACACAGATTAAAAAAGACCCAAATCAAACTTCTGGTGATGAAGGCTAAAACGAATTGAAAAATACACTAAATGGGATTAGCAGCAGATTAAATATTCTAAAAGAAAAGTGAACCTGATCCATAATTAAATAGAGAAAATGGAATTCTTTAAAAAAATGAAAATACCATCAGTACTATTTGAAACAACTTCCTGTGAGTTTATATACTTCTAACTGGAGCCCCTGAGGAAGAAGAGAAGGTGTGCAGAGGACAGAAAAGTATTTGAAGATATAATAGATAGAACACCTCTCAATTTGATGGAAACTATAAACCCATATCTCAACAAACCCTAAGCACAAAAATACTGAGAAAATACTGCAAAGAAAACCATAGTCAAATTGCTCAAAACAAGTGATGGGGTGAAAATTATAAAAGTCATCATGGAAGACACTTTTTATACCCAGAGTGTCAAAGATCAGAAGGGCAGCAGATTCTTACTAGGAATAATTCAAGGGATAAGATGAAAATGGACATCTTTAAGGAGTCTTTGTTTCATGTCCCCGCCAAAAAAAGAACAACTTAAAATTCTTGTCTAGTGAAAGTATTTTTCAAATAAAGGGAAAAAAGAGGTAAAAAACTGAAGACTTTATTACCAGAAATACGTCCTGTGTTGCGGTTCAGTTGCTAAGTCATGTCCATCATGCCCAACCCTTTGTTACCCCATGAACTGCAGCACTCCAGTCTCCTCTGTCCTCCACTCTCTCCTGGAGTTTGCTCAACCTCATGTGCATGGAGTCAGTGATGCTATCTAACTATCTCAGCCTCTGTTACCCCCTTCTCCTCCTGCCCTCAATCTTTCCCAGCATCAGGGTCTTTTCCAATGAGTCAGTTCTTCACACCGGGTGGCCAAAACATTGGAGCTTCACCATCAGTCCTTCCAATGAATATTCAGAGTTGATTTCCTCTAGGATTAGCTGAGATTTCCCAGGCAAGAATATTGCAGTTGGTTGCTTTACTTCCTTTTCCAGGGGATCTTTCTGATCCAGGGATTCCTGACCCATGTCTCCTGCATTGCCCATGAACTCTTCACCAATGATCCACCAGGGAAATCCCATCAGTATTATAGGAAATGTTATAGGAAATTCTTAGAGGGAAGGAAAATAATATCAGATGGAAATAAGGATATATGCAGAAGGAAAGGGGGTAATGATAACTATACTGGCTCAGTAAGTATACTTCTCTAATTATTTAGACTGCTTAAAAGATAATTAAATAAAGAAAAATAATGACAGTACCTTGAGGAATTTATAAGTTAGATATCTAAAATCTATGACTACAGTATCCTAAAATTTGGGAGGGGAGAAATGAAGGTAAACTATTCTAAGGTCCTATTGAAGAGGTATGTTATCACTTGAAGGCAGCTGTTTTAAGTTAAAGATATGTATTATAAGCATTAAAGCAACCAGAAAAATAACAAAACAAATAACACAATAAGGAGACCAATAGGATCAGACAAAATACGTAACTAATCCGACAGAACACAAAAAAGCAATAAAAAGAAAACAAATAAGGCAACAAGTGGAAAACAGTGCAATGATAGACAATGTTAATTATGTCAACTGAATAGAAATAATTTAAGCACCAGTCAAAGGTAAAGACTGGCAGATTGAATAAAAAGTAAGACCTTACCTGTAAGGAATCCACTTTAGATAAAAAGATATAAAGAATTTAAAACTAAAAAAACGGGAAAAGATATGCCATGCTAACTCTAGTCAAATGAAAACAGTTGTTTCAATATCCAGTAAAATAAATTTTAAGGTAAAGTATATTACCAAGGATGAAGAAGGTCATTTTACAATGATAAAGAGGTCAGTTCACCAAGGTGGCAAAAAGAAAACTAAGGGTTTATACATTAATGACAGAGCTATAAAATACATAAAGGAAAAATTTATAAAACTGAAGCGAAATCAAAATTATAGTCAGAGATTTCAAGCCCCATATCAAACAATAAATATGATACGCAGTCCAAAAAATCAGCAAGGATATAGCAGAGTTAAGCAACAAAATCAAACTACTGAACCTAATTGTCATTAACAGAAAGCAAAACTTAAAAAAAAAAAAAAACAAACAGAATAAACTATTGATAGTTCCCCAAGTGTTCATGCAGTATTTTTCAAGATAGAAAATATTTTAGGCCTTAACACAGCCTCAGTTCAGCTCAGTTCAGTCACTAAGTCATGTCTGACTCTTTGAGAACCCATAGACTGCAGCACACCAGGCCTCCTTGTCCATCACCAACTCCCAGAGTTTATTCAAACTCATGTAACATCCTTGAGTCAGTGATGCCATCCAACCATCTCATCCTCTGTCCTCCCCTTCTCCTCCCGCCTTCAATCTTTCCCAGCATCAGGGTCTATTCCAACAAGTAGGTTCTTAGCATCAGGTGGCCAAAGTACTAGAGTTTCAGGTTCAGCATCAGTCCTGACAAAGAATATTCAGGACTGATCTCCTTTAGGTTGGACTGGTTGGATCTCCTTGCAGTCCAAGGGACTCTCCAGAGTCTTCTCCAGCATTACAGTTCAAAAGCATCAATTCTTTGGCGCTCAGCTTTCTTTATGGTCCAACTTTCATATCCATACATGACTACTGGAAAAACCATAGCTTTGACTAAATGGACGTTTGTTGGCAAAGTAATGTCTCTGCTTTTTAATATGCTGCCTAGATTGGCCATAACTTTTCTTTCAAGGAGCAAGCATCTTAATTTTATGGCTGCAGTCACCATCTGCAGTGATGTTGGAGTCCCCCAAAATAAAGTCTGTCACTGTTTCCATTGCTTCCCCATCTCTTTGCCATGAAGACAGTCTCAGTAACTGAAAAAGTTTGATGTCTTCCAAATTATGTTATGATAGAAATGTAATTAAATAAGAAATATGAATTATGAAAAAAAAAACTGAAAACCCCCAAATATTTTAAAACAATACAACTATATGAACCATCAGTCAAAGAGGAAATCAAAGCAGAATACAGAAAGTATTTAGAAATGAATGAAAATGAAAACAAATTATATGTGCTGGATTAAGCCTAAAGTTGAGTTTAAGTGTAAATTTATAACACTGAGAATATGTACAAGAAAAGTGGAAAAATCTAATATCCATGACCTCAGTTTTCATCTCAAAAACTAGAAAGAGAGCAAATTAAATCTAAAGTAGCAAAAAGTAAAGCAGAGATCAAAGTAGAAATCAGTGAAATGGAAAAAGAAACACAGTAGAGAATATCCATAAAACTAAATATTACTGTTTGCGAAAAGATCAATGAAAGCAATAAACCTTTGGTTAAGAAAAATGTGAGAAACAGTGGAGTGCTGAGGCTGGAACTCCAATACTTTGGCCACCTGATGCAGAGAACTGAATCATTGGAAAAGACCCTGATGCTGGGAAGAACTGAAGGCAGGAGGAGAAGGGGACAACAGAGGATGAGATGGTTGGATGGCATCACCGACTCAATGGACATGAGTTTGAGCAAGCTCCTGGAGTTGGTGATGAACAGGAAGCCTGGTGTGCTTCAGTCCATGGGGTTGCACAGAGTCAGACATGACTGAACAACTGAACTGAACTGAACTGAACTGAAATATTACTGTTTGAGAAAAGATTAGTAAAAGCGACAAACCTTTAGTTAGGAAAAAATGAGAAGACAGAAATTACCAATATCAATAATGAGCAAAGTGGCATCACAGTAGACTCAAAGGATATTTAAAAAGTTAATGAATACATATATTATAAATGACTTATGCCTAGAAATTTGAAAATGTGGATGAAATGGACATATTTCTTGAAGGACGCAAAGTACAAAAGCTCACTCAAAGAGAAATATATAAATTGTATGGCTCTTTATTTAGAAAAGATATGAATTTATGTTTAAAATTTTTCTGTAGAATTCTAACAAGTCAATTAGAAGACAAGTGAGTCAGTTTAGACCTGGACAACGTTTTTGAATAGACATTTCACCAAACAAAGGGAATGTCTTATGAGCCTACGAAAAGAGGCTCAACAATATTAGTCAGCAAGAAAATGCAAATTAGCCACAGGAGGTACCACTTCACATCCACTAGAGGGACTATTCCTAAAGAGAGACAATAAATGTTGGCACATTTATGGAGAAACTTGAAAATTTTTCAACCTCTTTAGAAAACAATTTGGTAGGATTTTAAATTAATACAAATTTACCACATAACTCAGTTATCTACCTAAGAGAAATGAAAACCTGAGCACACACAGAGATCTGTACATGGATCTTCACAACAGTGTTATTCTTGATAGCCCCAAACTTAAAATAATCACTGGATTTGTTAACTGGTGAATGAAAAGAACATAACGTGGTAAAGTTATACAGTGGAATGTATCCAGAAATAAAAGTAATGCGCTACACATAGATAACCAGCAAAAATCACATAGTATGTGATTCCATCATATAAATATATCCAAGACTTGTGTTAGACAAGATGTGGTACATATATGCAATGGAATATCATTCAGCCAGAAAAAGAATGAAATAATGCCATTTGTAGCAACATGGATGGAGCTGGAGATTATCCTACTAGGTGAAATAAGTCAGACAGAGAAAGACAAATACCATATGCTATCACTTACGTGTGTAATCTTTAAAAAATGATACAAATGAACTTTTCTACAAAATAGACACAGATTCATTGAACTAAAGAATGAACTCGTGGTTGCCAGGGGGAAAGAGTAGGGGAAAGAGATAGTAAGGGAGCTTCGGATGGACATGGACATACTGATATATTTAAAACTGATAACCAATAAGGTCCTACTGTATAACACAGGGAACTCTGCTTAATATTCTGTCATAACCTAAATGGGAAAGGAATTTGAAAAATGATAGAAAATAAAGTAAAACAAAACAAAACAAAAATATCCATGAAAGGCAAACATATATCCTACAGAGGAAATAAATTATTGGTTGACTGGGAAGGCATATAAAAAGTGGAGATGACTGTAAATAGGGAATAGGTACATTTTGGAGGCAATAAAAATGATTTAAAATTGGATTGTGACAATAGTTGCACTCTTCTGAAAATTTACTAAAAATCATTGCAATGTACATTTAAAATGAATGTATTTAAAATTATGTAAATTATCACCAACTAAACTTTGAGTAAATTTTCCCTATAGAAACTATCAGGTCCAGATGACTTCACTTGTATAATTTTAGCAAGAAAAAAAAAATACGTTTAAACAAGAAAGGAAATACTGAATACTCTTCCTAGACTTACTGTTTCTGAAAATAGAAATGGAAGGAACACCTCTTAACTTATTACAAGGAAAGTATTATTCTGATACTAAAATGTGACAGGTACTACAAGAAGAGAAATCTACAGGCCAATATCCCTCTTGAATAGAGAACATCTTAAATCTTCAATATAATCATATATATGAGCAAATCAAATCAATCTGTATTTATAAAAAGGATAATACATCACAATGTTTATCTCAGGATAAACATAAAAATCAATGTTCAGCTTTTAAAAATTAATCAGTACAATTCACTATATTATGCCAGACTAAATAAGAAAAATCATATGACATCTCATTAGCTAGGAAAAAAGGCATTTGCAAAATTCAAATTTCATTTATTATAAAAACTCTTAGTAAACCTGGCAATGGAAGGGAACTTCCTCCCACTGATGAAGGGAATCTATAAACATCCTAAAGCTAACAATACGTTTAGAGACTGAACAAAGAGTGCCTCCTTTCACTACTCCTAAAGTGTTCTTTATATTCTTTAACTTTTAAATTATAAAAGTATGATAGCACATTTACAGGAGACTTGGAAAATACAAAAATAAGGTTTCATATAGTTCCACTATATATTACAATTATTTTTAAATAAATATTTTTAGTTGGAGTTTCAATATCAACCTAATAGAAAAATTAATACAATGAATATACAGAGAAGTAGAAGGACATAGTAGACCTGAAAAGCACTGTGAACCAATTCAACACAATTACAATTTATACAATTTTCACACAACAGGAAGATATAAATTCTACTCAAGACATTTTCTGACAAAGAATGTCTCCTTTCACTACTCCTAATGAACCTTGTACTAGAGGGCCAGATAAAACTATGAAAACAAGAAAAATTAATAAATAGCATATAGTTGGGAAAGGAAGGAATGAAGGGATTTCTATTTGTAGATGGCATGATTCTAAAAATCTAGCAAAAAGTTACTAAAAGTAATGTGATTTTTGCTAGTTTGTAGGAAATAAAGGTCAACATACAAAAAATTAAATGTACATATTTACAATAGCAATGAATTAGTGGAAATTCAAGTTAAATGTAACACTATTATAATAGCCCCAAATATGTTACTTGCTAGGTAACTGAATATACCTACAAGTTCTGTGTGCTTAAAATTTTGAATCATTAGGAAAGACAATCAAGGACCTAAACAAATGGTGAGAACTTACATTTTTATGGAAAAGCAAGTAATCCTAAATAGTTAAAACAATTTTTATGAAGAACAATATTGGACAACTCAACAGTAACTAATTTAATAGCCTACTATAAAGAATCATGTAGAAAACGGCAAGAATCATGACCCTGTGGTATCTCTGAAAGGACAGATCCATAGATCAATGTAACAAAATAGAGAGCCCAGGAATACAGCTGCATATATAAAATCAGTGATTTTTTGGCTCAAATTCCAAAGCGATTTTAAAGAGTCCTGGGAGATAGTCTTTTCAACAAATGGTGCTGAAACATTCGTACCTTCATTAAAAAAAGGAAAGAAAATTGGTCCCTATCTCAAACATATATGAAAACTAAGTCAGAAAGACAAAATGGATTGTAAACTATAAACATTGTAAGTAGAACATAGAAGAAAATTTTTGTGACCTTGGATTAATCAATATTTTTTAGAGGTGTCATTCAAAATATGATCCATTTTATAAAATTAATGTATTCAAGTTCATCAAAATTAAAAATATCTGCTCTTCAAAATACAGTTAAGAAATGAAAAGAGAAGCCAGCCACAGGCTAGAATAAATTATTTATGAAATACACATCTGAACTTCTGTTCAACATGTGTAAAGGACCCTCAAGATTCAATACTTGGGAGACAACTCATACAGACAATGTACAAAATATTTAAACAGATATTTCATCAGAGAAGAAATGCAAATAGAAGATAAGCACACAAAAAGAAACTCAGTATCATTATTCATTATAGAAATATAAATCAAAACCATCACATACACATTAGGATGGCTAGAATTAAAACAAAACAGAACAGAACAAGTTCTGGCCTGGATACAGAGCAAGTAGAAACGGTTGTGTTATTGGTAGAAAAGCAAAATGGTACTGCCACTTTGGACAACAGCTTGAAATGTTCTTATAAATTAAACCTACTCTAACCACATGGCTTTGTAATCCCTTTCCTAGGTATTTACCACATCAAATGAAAATTAATGTTTACATAAAAACCTATATGTATATGCATATAGCGGCTTTATATTCACATTCACCAAAACTCAAAAAAGATCAAAATGTCCTTTCAATGCCCGGAAGATAAACAGCCTGTGTTACATGTGTGCAATGGAATACTGTCAGAGATAAAAGGAGTTGTGTACGCTAGCCTCCCTCAGTTCATCACTTACAGTTCAGGTTTTCCTACTTATGGCCGAACTTTCCCCAGAACCAGAGGTTTCACAGGGAAATTCCATCAAGTTGTGATTCTCTGTATTGACTGTTTATTTTACTTTATTTTTTTTTAAACTTTATTTTGTATTAGAGTATAGCCTGTTAACAACGTGATCAGTTCAGTTCAGTCACTCAGTTGTGTTTGACTCTTTGAGACCCCATGGTCTGCAGCATGCCAGGCCTCCCTGTCCATCACCAACTCCTGGAGATTACCCAAACTCATGTCCATTGAGTCGGTGATGCCATCCAACCATCTCATCCTCTGTCGTCCCCTTCTCCTCCTGCCCTCTGTCTTTCCCAGCATCAAGGTCTTTTCAAATGAGTTAGCTCTTCTCATCTGGTGGCCAGAGTATTGGTTTTAGTTTAAGCATCAGTCCTTCCAATGAACACCCAGGACTGATCTCCTTTAGGATGGACTGGTTGGATCTCCTTGCAGTCCAAGGGACTCTCAAGAGTCTTTCCCAGTACCACAGTTCAAAAGCATCAATTCTTCAGTGCTCAGATTTTTTTATAGTCCAACACTCACATCCATACATGACTATTGGAAAAACCATAGCCTTGGCTAGACAGACCTTTGTTGGCAAAGTAATGTCTCTGCTTTTTAATATGCTGTCTAGGTTGGTCATAACTTTCTTCCTAGGAGCAAGCATCTTTTAATTTCATGGCTGCAGTCACCATCTGCTGTGATTTTGGAGCCCCAAAAAATAAAGTCAGCCACTGTTTCCCCATCTATTTGCCAAGAAGTCATGGGACTGGAGGCCATGATCTTAGTTTTCTGAATGTTGAGTTAAAGGCAACTTCACTCTCCTCTTTCACTTTCATCAAGAGGCTCTTTAGTTCTTCTTTGCTTTTTGCCATAAGGGTGGTGTCAACTGCGTATCTGAGGTTATTGATATTTCTCCCGGCAATCTTGATTTCAGCTTGTACTTCATCCAGCCCAGAATTTCTCATGAGGTACTCTGCATATAAGTGAAATAAGCAGGGTGACAATATACAGCCTTGATGTACTCCTTTTCCTATTTGGCACCAGTCTGTTGTTCCACGTCCAGTTCTAACTGTTGCTTCCTGACCTGCATACAGGTTTCTCAAGAGGCAGGTCAGATGGTCTGGTATGCCCATCTCTTGAAGAATTTTCCACAGTTTGTTGTGATCTACACAGTCAAAGGCTTTGGCATAGTCAATAAAGCAGGAATAGATGTTTTTCTGGAACTGTCTTGCTTTTTCGATGATCCAGCAGATGTTGGCAATTTGATCTCTGGTTCCTCTGCCTTTTCTAAAACCAGCTTGAACATCTGGAAGTTCACGGTTCATGTATTTCTCAAGCCTGGCTTGTAGAATTTTGAACATTACTTTACTAGTGTGTGAGATGAGTGCAATTGTGCAGTAGTTTGAGCATTCTTTGGCATTGCCTTTTGGATTAGAATGAAAACTGACCTTTTCCAATCCAGGTCAGTTTTCAGGACTGGAAAACACTGCTGAGTTTTCCAAATTTGCTGGCATATTGAGTGCAGCGCTTTCACAGCATCATCTTTTAGGATTTGAAATAGCTCAACTGGAATTCCAACACCTCCACTGGCTTTGTTCGTAGTGATGCTTTCTAAGGCCCGTTTGACTTCACATTCCAGGATGTCTGGCTCTAGGTGAGTGATCACACCATCGTGATTATCTGGGTCAGGTGAATAGCAAAGGGACTCAGCCATACATATACATATATCCATTCTCCCCCAGACTCCTTTCCCATCCAGGCTGGCACATCACATTGAATAGAGCTCTCTGTGCTTGAACACTGGAAGTTTAGGTTTGGTTTCTGGTTTTATTTTGTTTACGAATTCAAAACTATATTTTCTAGCACACTTTCTATGCCTAGTAGATTCTCAGTATATGGTGGTTGCTATCAATACATTTTTCCCCCTACTGTTACTTTCTGAGACTTTCCCTCTCATTTATTTTTCTGCTTCTAAATTTGCAAAAATTAAGGAATGGTCAACTCTTTTAAATTCACCAGCTAGAAGATCTAACTAAGAAAATTTAAAAGCAATGTCACTTACTAAATTTTCAGAGTGGAAATTGGGGTTAAGGACCATCTATTTGTAAGTAAATTAGTAGATATAAGATTGAATATAACTTTGACAACTGGGCCTACAGCTTACCATAATTTTATCATCCCCATTTATTAGCTAAAGGTTTCCCTATTTAAAATCTTATCTAGAAGAAGGTGTTATATAATGCTCTTTAAATTTTTTTCCAGTGAATAAAGCTAGTTTTATACTTAAAATTCTTTCTCAATATAATTATCATCTCTATTCACTTTCTTACTGAGTTTCACAAAGAAAAAAAGAAAAAGAAATCCATAGTAGGAAAATCTTTTAATACCCTACATTGATGAAAGGCAGATTGACATAATAAGTTTTATTTTAAAACCATGTTAATGTGAGAATATATGCAATATTTGATTAAGGATTTTCTATTTTACTTCCTTCTAAGATGTTTCATGAAAGACTTTAAGATCCCTTGGTGATTTTGTAGAATTAATCTAGTATGGAAGTTATACTGAGTTCCTTCTCTGTGTATATAAAACTCATCTTCCTTTTCCCTAGAATATAAATTTGTTCAGTGCACTACTTGGTAATTTAGTCATGTTCCTTGGAACATTTTAAAATAAAATAAACATGCATTTTGCTGAATTGTAATATTTCCAAAGATATATTTATGTCTATTTGGCTTTTAAATAAAGTTTAATCAGCAAAGATGTATTACATAGATACTATTCTACACAAAACAAATTGGTAGATGCTGTAAGACCAAAAGATAATTGAGGAGCTTTTCTTATCTAGGTTCCTAAATTTTACTGGAGCAAAGGATGAACTAGTCACTTGCTTTGGTTAACTTCGAACTTTTACAATTTAAAATACTTATTATATCTATTCCTCTTGATTTTCATACAAATAATTTATAAGAGTTGCATCACTTTACAAAAATCTCTCCCATTCATACGCACAAATTTTTGTTTTTCAAGTATCAACTTTTAAAAAAATTTGGCCATACCTGAAGCTTGTGGGATATTAGGTCTCTGACCAGGGATCAAACTCACGCCCCCTGCAGTGGAAGTTCAGAGTCTTAACCACTGGATCACCAGAAAAGTCCCCCTTCTATCAATCTGATTTCCTAAATTTTATCTTTTGCATATTTTTGGCAACTATTGTGGGATAATACATTTTGATCAGAAAATTATATACCTGACTTTATTTTCAGTTAGGGCAAGGTCTGAGTTGCTACCATGAAAAGTTTGGATGAAGAGGAATAGAGGTCACTAGAGGTCACTGGAGGTAAGCACCAGGAAGACAAATGGAACATTTTTCTCGTCCTTAAAGACCTTATGGCCAAGTAAGAGTTATGATGAAGAACTGGGTACTTACAGCAGAAGGCAATTAACACTGTGAAAGGGTGAATTAGAGGCTACTCTAGGTGCACTTGGCTGGGCAAATAAATTAGGCAGGTATTACATGGAAGCGAAGAGTACAGGTTGTTGTAAGAGTTACCTAGGAAAAGGGTTGGAAGAAGACTGTTCTAAGGAAGAAAAAGAGTTG
The DNA here is from genome assembly GCF_055505025.1 of Bos grunniens. Taxonomy (NCBI): domain Eukaryota; kingdom Metazoa; phylum Chordata; class Mammalia; order Artiodactyla; family Bovidae; genus Bos; species Bos grunniens. The sequence continues at coordinate 24,562,585 of NC_141191.1, read as the reverse complement.
AAATACATGGAGGGCAGAGAGAGTCTAGTACACTGTGGAACCACAGTCATTTTTATTTTGATGGAAAATAATCCCATCTCTGGATCTGGTATTGCTATCTTTACCCATTTGCTATCAGGGCTCTAAAATCTGATAAATCCATTTTTAAAATCATGTGCATCAGCCTTTAATCAATTACATACCAAAGTAGCATCTTAGTAATTTTTTAAAAAAGAGAATGAGTCTATAAGTAGACTACAAAATGACACTTGTCAAGGATTCACTTAAGACATCAATTGAAATAAACTCCCCCTCAACATGCTAACTAGTCATTAGGCAATGTTCTCCAGGCTTTTTTTTTTTTTTTTCTTTTGTATATTGTCAGATGTTCAGAAAGCAATGTACCTGGATCATATTTTCTTAGCAACCTGATAAAATGCTTTCTGGAGAGTTAAAATTTAATACTATTTCTTGAATTTTATGCAAAGGTTACATAAGAAATGTTCAATTGATGAATGCTTCAGATTTTTCCTCAACAAACCATAGTCCAAAACATTGTCCATTATGTCATCTGATGTTACTTATATAAGAATAAACCTATAGCTCAGGGCCTGAGGAGAAGGTCCTTCTCCTAGAAGAGCTAATGGCTGTTAGTTTAATGTGACCAAGAGAATTATGTAATCCAATATAAGCATTGTTTGCTTGTGGCCTTGTTTTGTTTTTAATCTAAGTGGCAGGTAGCTCAGATCCAATTTTAAGGTAGTCATCCAGTGAGTCACAGCTATGCCTCTTCCACAAGTTCTTGATCTCAGTTTAGCTGGGAGGGAGCCATAGCTCTTCTTTGGATTCTATCTCAATTGTAGTTTAGCCGCTGCTCATTATATCTCCTATCTCTGCATTGTTTAGAGCTCTCTTTATGTTTTTCTTAATTATATATATTTAATTTATTTTTTTTAATATAAATTTATTTATTTTAAGAGACACAGATATATAGAACAGTCTTTTGGACTCTGTGGGAGAGGGAGAGGGTGGGATGATTTGGGAAAATGGCATTGAAACATGTATAATATCATATATGAAATGAATCGCCAGTCCAGGTTTGATGCATGATACAAGATGCTTGGGGCTGGTGCACTGGGATGACCCAGAGGGATGGTACAGGGAGGGAGGTGGGGGGGCGGTTCAGGATGAGGATGAAGTGTATACCCGTGGCAGATTCATGTTGATGTAGAGCTCTCTTTAATCAACAGTCAAATCTCTCGTTCCACCTTGCAGCAAAGGGCACTCCTGGCCCAGCATCTCCCAGCTGTTCACTTAATGGCAAAAGCAACCCAGAACTGGTGTTTCTTGATCTTCCCTCTGGAAGTAGAAGATGGCTTACATTGGCCCTTCCTTTCCCTGGAAGTACCAGCAGGATTGCATGAAAAGTCTGAGAGAAACAGGCAGCTGGACAAGAGGCCAGGGAAATCACGAGGTGTCCTGAGTGCCTGACATCTTCAACCTCTTACCTATGAACACTGAGTGACCCAGAAAAATGCTTCTGCCCTCAGGGAGGCACCCTTATGGGTCAAGCAGGAGCTTAATCCTCTTGATCCTCTTAATACTCTTGGCCTTTGCTTAATCCTCAGCAAGAGCCAAAATCCTCTCCTTCCCCCCAACCCTCAACAACAACAAAAAATTGTTGGCCACAAAAACATTGCAAGAGCTTAGAAAACCAGACTGTCATTGGAACTCTGTCCCTCTAAGTAGTCCAGAACCTACACTAAACTTAAAGTGGGTGACTGCTTGTTAAAATAGAAACTTTAAATAGGACTGACTATGTCTTAAGATCGGAGAAGGCAATGGCACCCCGCTCCAGTACTCTTGCCTGGAAAATCCCATGGATAGCGGAGCCTGGTGGGCCGCAGTCCATGGGGTCGCTAAGAGTCGGACAAGACTCATCGACTTCACTTTCACTTTTCACTTTCCATTGGAGAAGGCAATGGCAACCCACTCCAGCGTTCTTGCCTGGAGAATCCCAGGGACCGGGGAGCCTGGTGGGCTGCCGTCTATAGGGTCACACAGAGTCGAACACGACTGAAGTGACTTAGCAGCAGCATGTCTTAAGATAATATCCATAATGATCAGGATTCAATCAGAAATTATGCATTCTACTAAGAAGCAGGGAAATCACAATTTTAATGGGACAAGACAGTCAACTGAAGCCAATTATGAGATAAATTGGATGTTGGAATCAACAGACAGGATTTTAAAACAGTGATAATAAAATCACTTCTACAAGTAAGTACACATTCTCCTGAAACTAATTAAAAACACAAAATAGAAGAAAAGAAATCAGTTATGAAAAACAGTCAAGTGGAAACTGTAGAACTGAATACTAGTATAATGAAAATAAAATAAAAACCTGCTGGAGAGACTAAGAGTAAAGTGGAAATGACAGAAGGTAGAATCAGTGAACTTCAGGATGGATCAATAACATTACTTAATTAGAACAACAGAAAAATAAAAGACCAGAAATGGTAAACAGATCATCAGGGACTGTGGGACAGTAACAACAGATCTAACATGTGTATCATTAGAGTGCCAGAAAGAAAGAAGGTAGAATGAAGGGCTGAAAAATTATTCAAAGAAACAATGGATGAATTCTCCCCAAATCTAGGCAAAAAAACTACAAAGTTAAGGAGTTAAAATGGGATAGAAACAAAGAAACACAAAACACACATAATTAACCTTCTGAAAACTAAAAACGAAGAAAAAAGTCTAGAAAGCAACCAGAGAGAAAAGATGCATTACCTTTAGAAATGGCACTCTAATGACAGAAAGGGAAGAGGAACTAAAGAACCTCTTGATCACATGTATACCTGTGGTGGATTCATTTTGATATTTGGCAAAACTAATACAATTATGTAAAGTTTAAAAATAAAATAAAGATTAAAAAAAAAAAGAACCTCTTGATGAAGGTTAAAAAGGAGAGTGAAAAAGCTGGCTTAAAACTCAGCATTCAAAAAAATAAGATCATAGCATCCAGTTCCATCACTTAATGGCAAATAGATGGGGAAAATGTGGAAACAGTGACAAATTTTACTTTCCTAGGCTCCAAAATCACTGTGGATGGCAATGGTACCCATGAAATTAAAAAACGCTTGCTCCTGGGAAGAACATCTATGACCAACCTAGACAGCATATTACAAAGCAGAGACATCACTTGTGGTCAAAGGTCCATATAGTCAAAGCTATGGTGTTTTCAGTAGTCATGTATGGATGTCAGAGTCGGACGGAGTGCCGAACAACTGATGATTCTAAACTGTGGAGAAGACTCCTGAGAGTCCCTTGGACCACAAGGAGATCAAACCAGTCAATCCTAAAAGAAAGCAACCCTGAATATTCACTGGAAGGACTGATGCTGAAGGTGTAGCTGCAATACTTTGGCCACCTGATGCGAAGAGCTGACTCATTGGAAAATACCCTCATGCTGGGGAAGATTGAGGACAGAAGGAGAAGTGGGTGACAGAGGATGAGATGGTTGGATGGCATCACTGACACAATGGACATGAGCTTCAGCAAACTCCAGGAGACAGTGAAGGACAAGGAAGGCTGGCGTGCTGCAGTCCATGGGGTTGCAAAGAGTCAGATGTGACTTAGTGACTGAACAATAACAACCTTTAGGAAAACATCAATTCTTTTGAATTATTTCTCCTTTAAAACCACGGAGACCAGAATAGGCGGCACAGTATTGTCCGAGAGGTGAAACGAAAGAACTGTTAACTTCAAATTCTTTAACTGAACTTTAGTTTATTATGTAAATTTCACGTCACATCTTTCAGAATTACTATTATCAAAAAGACCACGAAAGAAAGTGTTGAAGAGGATGTGGAGGAAAGGGAACCCTGGTACACTGTTGGTGGGAATGTAAATTGGTTAAACCACTATGGAAAACAGTATGGAGAGTCCTCAAAAATTACTAGTAATAGATATACCAAATCATCCAGAATTTCCACTTCTGGGTGTTTATCCAAAGAAACAAAAACACTAATTTGAAAAGATACGTGCACCCTTATATTCACTGTAGCTTTATTTACAATAGACAAGATATGGAAACAATCTAAGTGTTCATCTATAGATGAGTGTTACTCAGACACTGAAAATTTTGAAATGAAATTTTACCATTTGGGTCAACATGGATGGACTTGGAGGGTATTAAGATAAATGAAATACCCAGCAGTTGTACTTCAGTCTACTGCATTACAGGCAGATTCTTTACTGTCTCAGCCACCAGGGAAGCCCCGGTTGAAATGTCAGACAAAGACAAATGCTGTATGATTTCGCTTATATGTGTAATCTAAAAAAATGAATAAACAAAACAGAAACAGATTTATAGATACAGAGAACAAACAAGGGTTCACCAAACAGGAGGCAGAGTAGGATGCTAGGAAAAATAGGTTAAAGGGATTTAAAGGTATAAATGTCCAGATATAAAATAAAGTCACTGAGATGTAATGTACAGTGTAATGAATACATTCAATACTATCACAGTAATTTTGTGTGGTGATAGATGGTTACTAGACTTACTGTCGGAGAAGGCAATGGCACCCCACTCCAGCACTCTTGCCTGGAAAATCCCATGGAAGGAGGAGCCTGGTGGGCCGCAGTCCATGGGGTCGCTAAGAGTCAGACACGACTTCACTTTCACTCTTCACTTTCATGTATTGGAGGAAATGGCAACCCACTCCAGTGTTCTTGCCTGGAGAATCCCAGGGACAGGGGAGCCTGGTGGACTGCTGTCTATGGGGTCGCATAGAGTCAGACATGACTGAAGCGACTTAGCAGCAGACTTACTGTAGTGATCAAATTCAACAATGTATATAAAATGTTGAATCACAATGTTGCACACCTGAAACTAATATAGTATAGTGTGTCAACTACAATTCAATTTTAAAATGAAAAGTTATAAAAAGACAAACCATGTAATAATATAAATTGATGCAGAAAAGTATCTGTCAAAGTCTAACATCTATACATGTAAAGAATTCTCAGCAAACTAGAAGTAGAGAACTTCTTCAATTTAGACCTATTTTGCATCCCAGTGTCTATTCTCTGAGTGTGAAATATTCTTTTCCTTTGTTAAGATTCCTGAGAGAGTTATATTTTTTTAATAACAAAAGGAGTTGTTTTATAATAAAAACAAATCATCTATGCCCCTAAAAATAAAATAAGATCAAACCTATATCTAACATTAGAAAGGCTGAATACAGTTGACCCTTGATCAGCTGGGAGTTAGGGGCGACAACTCTCCCTGCAATAAGAAATTCAGCTATAATTTACAGTCTGCCCTCCACATTGCAAAGGTTCCTTCCTAACTGAGGTCCTTATATATCTGTTCTTCTTCATCCACTAATTCAACTAATCTTGGGTCATAGTAATTACTATTGATTATCTATAGTAATTACTATTGAAAAAAATATGCTTATGAGTGGACCCTCACAGTTCAAACCCATGTTGTTCAAGGGGCAACTGTATTTTTTCCCCAAGATCAGTAAGCAGGCAAGGATGCTGGTTTTTTTCCACTCATTCACTGTAGTTCTAAATTTTCTAGTCAACAAAATAAGACATTAAAAAAGCTGGACCTGTAAGAGCACAAGAGAACTTTAGAGTGGAAGAGTTACGTATCTTGATGTGGAGGTAATTAAATGAAGGTATTGAATACATAAGTGGTACAACTGCATAGAAGTCTACACACACACACACACACACACAAATTAAGAGTGCATGTAGAACGGGTGAAGTCTGAATAAACTATGTATTGTACTGAGGTCCATTTCCTGGCTTTGATATTATATATATCACAGTTACACAAGATAAGGCATTTCAGGAGTAGGGAGGAAAGATGTTCAGAATCTCCTTGCACACGTTTATGCAACTTCCAGTTCTATGATTATTTCAAAATAAAAGTATAAATGAATAATGTAACTCACTCAATTGGCTGAATAAAACAGAAAGAAAGTCATGATTATTTTAATAGATGAAGAAAAAGTATTTCAGAACATTTACAATATACTAATGATTTTTAAAGGTGCAAAACAGTAAAAAAAATAAATAAAGGGAGCTACCTTAATATGATTTAAAAAAAAAAGATTATAGCCACTTCCGATATCTAAAATTGTGAGAAGCACAAAAGGAAAGAAAACTTTCAAAATCTGCACAAGTTATCTTATGTTAATTGTTGAGACAGCATATTCACGGGTATTTGGCCAGGAACACAGAGGTTAAAAAACAAATTGAAGTGAAGAATTCATTTGGTCTGCAAAAATTGGAAAAGAATTAAATTTCAAGCAGAAACTAAGGAAAGGGGCATAAAATAGAGAGGCCAGGAGCTTTCGGGGAGGAAGGCCAACAAATGAAAATGCAAATCACTTCTACAGGTTCAAAATGTAGACAGTGTAACTATCAGCAGCCTCTTATGTACATGTGTCATTGTGTGTGCACATGTGTGCGAAAAACTTGGAAAAGAAGATTGGATCAACTTCTAGAAAAATGGTAGTTCTGAACTGGGAAAATTTATGTCAGAAGACAATTGACAAATTATTAAATACTTTCTTGGGTGGTAAGTTGCTTCAGTCATGAGCAGCTCTTTGCAACCTCATGGACTTTAGCCTGCCAGGCTCCTCTGTCCATGGGAATTCTCTAGGCAAGAATACTGGAGTGGGTTGCCATACCCTTCTCCAGGGAATCTTCCCAACCCAGGGATCAAACCCGGGTCTCTTAAGTCTCTCGTATTGGCAGGCAAGTTCTTTACCACTAGCTCCAAGGCACTTACCATGTATGTACATTCAGATGTGATTTTATGATTGACAGATTAACAACTGTGATTCCCACTAGAGTCAACCATTTTTGCTTTTGCTCATCACTGTATCTTCAGTCCTGGCATAGTGCCTGATACATGGTGGGACTCAATAAACATTTGTTAAAAATTAAGAATATTCAACAAATCCACATTATAATAGCTAGCACATTATACACATTAGATAAATTATCATGACAACAACAGAGATGTAATCCCAACTAGTCTATCACAGAGTGGACTCCAATCAGAAGTGGGTGTGGGGACTCAAAACCAAAAGAGAGTGGGAAAAACACAGCCGGAGCAGGAATTCTCCAAGAGACCAAGAGGAATGGCACCACCTACCAGAAGCCTTCATAAAGCCTCACCTGAGATGTGCTTTTGCTGTGATTTAATTCAGTTTTGTTTATGGATTATTGACTTTCAGAAGAATTTTAGCTTTCAATCAACTGGTTTTCCTGCAGCTTCTGATGTGGAGTATACTCTAGAACATTTTCTCTACACAAAATCTGCTGGCTCTTCTCATATAGTTTTTCTATTATATTTTCCCATTATTTGTTTAAAATTTAAATTAACACTTTTACTGTACGGTCAATTTATTTTATTGTTTAAAGACATAGAGATTTAACTTTTTCCTCTAAGCTGTTAACCAATTATATGAATCTAACTTTTTAAATAAGTAATTCCTCCTCTCACTTCTTTGCTGATTTGAAAGGCTATCTTTATCTCATATTGAACTATTATACGTATCATCCTCAGGTTTATATCATGTTCTACTGTTCTTGGTATTTCTAATCCCAGACTAGTTATTGTGCTTACAATGCTTGATGTACACTTATTAAAATTCTCTAGGCTTTTCACTTAAATAATATTATTTTGGAAACATTTCATCCAGTTGTAAAATATCCATTAGTATTTTTATTAGAATTGCTTTACATTTGTAAGTTAATTTTGGAGACAGTGGATCATTTTAATGAATAAAGATGTATATTGTAGAGTTCAGATTACTTATTAATGTATATATTCAATAAATATCAATGTAAAATGATGTAATTAATAGAAGACATTAAATTCACTATTTATTTTTATGTTCATCTAAAATATTCATATCTAGAATAGTACTTTTTTGACCAGAGTTAATGAGCTGTTGGAATGTCAGAAAGCTAAGAGGAAACCAATATAAAACCTTAATGTCCTGTCAGTGACTGGTTAAAGGGCCAGATGCTGCGGGTAATTTAATTGTGCTTATCGCCCAGCAGCAGCTTCATGAATGTCATGACATGTGGAAGCACCTGCCTATACCGATAAATCAAGTGATAACGCTTATTAAAATTAAGATGCTAGAATGAAATGTTACCTTGACTGATCATCTATACCACCCAATATAAATTAGAATAATCTCAGTAAAGAGTTTCTTCTACTTGATCTCCCCTTACAAAACTAATGCTACTCCTACTACTGTACATGGCTCAGACGGCAAAGAATCTGCCTGCAATGCAGGAAACACAGGTTCCTTTCCTGGGTTCCCCTGGAGAAGGGAATGGCTACCCACTCCAGTGTTCTTGCCAGGAGAATCCCATGGCTACAGTCCCTGAGGTCAAAAGGAGTCAGACACAACTGAGCAACTTACACTTTATTTCTTTTCACTATGGCTAATAATAGCAGGCAGACTCCTATAGTGCTTAAAATTTTCTAAGATCTTCACTTACATCAACTCAATTATCAAAGTAAGTCCACAAGTATTATCATTAAACCCATTTCACAGAAAACTCAGGCACAGAGAGGTTGACTAACTTGATCAAATCACACAGCTTACTATTAATAGGATGCATGAGATTAAAACTCTTATAGTCTGGTTCCAGAGTCCACTTCCTTCACTTCCAGAAAACTGAACTGATGCTGAACTCCCAGCAGCAGTTGGTCCCTGAGATCCTCCTTGCAGGATCAGCTGAAGCCCCAATTGTAGGGTGTTAAGGACTAGCTTCTTCTCTTGCCCAGTCCTGTGTTCCTGCTTTCCACATTACATTTGCTGCTGTTCACTTGCCAAGTCGTGTCTGACTCTTTGTGACCCCATGGACTACAGCACACTAGGTCTCGCTGTCCCTCACTATCTCTTGAAGCTTGCCCAAGTTCATGTCCATTGAATCAGTGATGCCATCCAACCATCTCGCCTCTAAAAACCACTCCCCAGTATGATGTCTGCACCCAGCTGACTATCTCTGTTTTCAGGAAACCAAACAAAGACACATTAAATATACCTGCATTTTCTGGGCACATGCTACTTGTACCCAAATAATTGGCTTATTTTTAATTTACATCACAAAACATATCCTTAATATTAATGTGCCATTCTGAGCTCAAACTTGTAAAATGATTCTTTGTAACAAATAATGCTCAGTTTTGTTTTTTTTTTTTTACCTTGAAAATGATACAATTCTAACCCAATTTTTCAAGTTTAAGCCTAGTTTTACCATATGCAAACTACTTCTCTGGACAAACTAGATAATTATTTGTTACATCAATACATTTAGAATACATTTACTAGGGTATGGGAGTGCCAAGCATAGAACAGAACCAATGGTCATACTGCAATACGTTTAGTATTCTCCTTGTTGGCAGATAAGATAGCACTGGGTATGGGAGGGATGGTGTAAAAAACGGAGGGGGTATAAGCAGTGGCAAGTGCCCAGAAGATATTTCTAGCTCTGAAGGCTAGAAGCATGCAGAATTGGTGGTCAGAGAAGTATTCAAACTTTCTAATTGTGCCTTCCATGACTTTGAACCAAAAATCACCAGCACAACTTACTACATGTTACGTAACTTTGTGCTTCTTGAATTAAGTCCATAGGTAAAAGCTCAATTATGCTAAAATAATGTTTCTTTATTTTGATTACTTTGCTTATGTCTGCTACACAGAAAGAAAGAAAAGTATAATTTCAGATCTATTGATGTTCTGCCATAGAAAAGCTTTTATTATGGTATCATAAAAATAATAAAATGACTAGGGGGGAAGAGGCACAATAAAAGAAAAAGTGGAAGGAGGCCAGAAAGTCCATTAGAGATCATGATCATTATTAAATTATTTCTAATGCAACATGATATTCTTTCCTTGAAACACTTACCAGATTCTCTATCAAAACTATTTATTCTTGATACTTATACTGACCCAACCAATATTTTCCTCAATATGTTAAACATTCTGCACATAAAGAAAATTCTTTGGTGTATTTTGAGAAAGTATTTTTGGTGTTCGTTATTTTTTATCCTCAGCCAGTGACCTCATGAGCTATTTTCTGACACAAAAGCAGCTTTGCAGTATTTCTTTCTTTTATATTATAAGTGTATTCTCCTTTGAAAATACTTATTCCTAAGAACCATGAACTATTCAACATAGTACGCGTAATTTTCAGTAGTTAACATTGTTTGCATTGCTATTAATATCATTTCAACAATCTCTATAGTACTCATAGATACTTTCTATTTTCATTGAGCTTTAAGGTTATCAAGAAGTTGAGGTATCTTATTTAGTGTCCACTCAAAAAAGTTATGGCTATTCTAAATGGTCAGTTGATTATGGGTGAGAAATTTGACATTTTCAGGAAAGCTAATTGATTTCATTAATTAAATTTTTTTCTGAGGGGCTTCCCTGGTGGCTCAGATGGTAAAGCGTCTGCCCACAATGCGGGAGACCTGAGTTCGAGCCCTGGGTTGGGAAGATCCCCTGGAGAAGGAAATGGCAACCCACTCCAGTATTAATTTCATTAAAATTTTTTCTATATATGGCATATTAGTGTTGAAAGGATAATTAGCCTCCACTGTCTTTTAAAACTAAATACATAGGCAGATATAGATTATTTGTTAGCTTCTTGAAAATACCCAGTAGTTAGTTTTCTGTTGAATTTGAGATAAGCATGACCATCAGGTGGACACACCCAAGAATGGTTGGCTTTTTGGTGATTAAATCTTGTGATTAAAGAAAAATAGAAGAAAATTTAGAGGTATATTTGGTAGCTACCCACCTATGTGTGATAAAGCAGCATTGCTATTACTAAGTCACTTCAGTCGTGTCCGACTCTGTGTGACCCCATAGACGGCAGCCCACCAGGCACCCCCATCCCTGGGATTCTCCAGGCAAGAACACTGGAGTGGGTTGCCACTTCCTTCTCCAATGCATGAAAGTAAAAAGTGAAAGTGAAGTCGCTCAGTCATGTCCTCACTCAGTCATGTCTGACCCTCAGCGACCCCATGGACTGCAGCCTTCCAGGCTCCTCCATCCATAAGATTTTCCAGGCAAGAGTACTGGAGTGGAGTGCCATTGCCTGCTCCAACAATTAGAAGCATAAACATAAAACCAGGTAGAACAAAAAACAGGTAGAAGAAGCTTTAGTAATGGTAATGCTTGCTGGAAATTATTTGCAAATAATTTTAGTAACCAAGCCTGAACTTGAAATGATGCTAAGCTAACTTTCAATCAATAATGAGGACTCAGTGATTTCAATAGTTAATAAGGATCCAGGCCAAACACAACAAGGATCTTGGCAGCAAATGACACTAAATTATACACTTTCGATGCCTGAGAAAGAACTATGGTTAGATTTGTACTACAGTTCAGTTTATTTGTTCAGTCATGTCCAACTTCTTGTGACCCCATGAACAATAGCATGCCAGGCTTCCCTGTCCATCACCAACTCCCAGAGCTTAGTCAAAGTCATGTCCATCACGTCGGTGATGCCATCCAGCCATCTCATCCTCTATCGTCCCCTTCTCCTCCTGCCCTCAATCTTTCCCAGCATCAGGGTCTTTTCCAATGAGTTGGTTTTTCACATCAAGTGGCCAAAGTATTGGAGTTTCAGCTTCAGCATTAGTCTTTCTAATGAATATTCAGGACTGATTTCCTTTAGGATGGACTGGTTGGATCTCCTTGCAGTCTAAGGGACTCTCAAGAGTCTTCTCCAACACCACAGTTCAAAAGCACCAATTTTTCGGTGCCCAGCTTTCTTTACGGTCCAACTCTCACATCCAAACATGACTACTGGAAAAACCATAGCTTTGATTAGATGGACCTTTGTTGGTAAAGTAATGTCTCTGCTTTTTAATATGCTCTTTAGGTTGGTTATCAGAGAAAGCAATGCCAACCCACTCAAGTACTCTTGTCTGGAAAATCCCATGGACGGAGGAGCCTGGTAGGCTACAGTCCATGGGGTCACTAGGAGTTGGACACGACTGAGCGACTTCACTTTCACTTTTCACTTTCATGCATTGGAGAAGGAAATGGCAACCCACTCCAGTGTTCTTGCCTGGAGAATCCCAGGGACGGGGGAGCCTGGTGGGCTGCTGTCTATGGGGTCGCACAGAGTCCGACACAACTGAAGTGACTTAGCAGTAGCAGCAGGTTGGTCATAGTTTTAATTCCAAGGTGCAAGTGCCTTTTAATTTCGTGGCTGCAGTCACCATCTGAGTGATTTTGGAACCCACCAAAATAAAATCTCTCACTGTTTCCACTGTTTCCCGATTTATCTGCCATGAAGTGATGGGACCAGATGCCATGACCTTAGTTTTTTGAATGCTGAGTTTTAAGCCGGCTTTTTCACTCTCCTTTTTCACCTTCATCTAGAGGCTCTTTAGTTCTTTGCTGTCTGCCATAACGGTGGTGTCACTTGCATATCTGAGATTATTGGTATTTCTCCCAGCAACCTCGATTCCAGCTTGTGCTTCATCCAGCCTGGCATTTTGCATGATGTACTCTGAATATAAGTTAAATAAGCAGGGTGACAATCCTTTCCCGATATGGAACCAGTCTGTTGTTCCATGTCCAGTTCTAACTGTTGCTTCTTGACCTGCATACAGATTTCTCAGGAGGCAGATAAGGTGCTCTGGTATTCCCATTTCTTGAATTTTCCACAATTTGTTGTGATACACACAGTCAAAGGCTTTGGCATAGTCAATAAAGCAAAACAGATGTTTTTCTGGAATTGTCTTGCTTTTTCGATGATCCAGCAGATGTTGGTAATTTGATCTGTGGTTCCTCTGCCTTTTCTAAAACCAGCTTGAACATCTGGAATTTCATGGTTCACATACTGTTGAAGCCTGGTGAGGAGAATTTTTAGCATTACTTTGCTAGCACGTGAGATGAGTGCAATTGTGTGGTAGTTTGAGCATCCTTTGGCATTGCCTTTCTTTGGGATAGGAATGAAAACCGACCTTTTCCAGTCCTGTGGCCACTGCTGCATTTTCCAGATTTGCTGGCCTATTGAGTACAGCACTTTCACAGCATCATCTTTTAGGATTTGAAATAGCTCAACTGGAATTTCATCAGCTCCACTAGCTTTGTAGTGATGCTTCCTAAGGCCCACTTGACTTTGCATTCCAAGATGTCTGACTGTATGTGAATGATCACACCATTGTGGTTATGTGGGTCATGAAGATCTTTTTTGTATAGTTCCTTGTGTTCTGGACACCTCTTCTTAATATCTTCTGCTTCTGTTAGGTCCATACCATTTCTGTCGTTTATTGAGCCCATCTTTGCATGAAATGCTCCCTTGGTATCTCTAATTTTCTTGAAGTGATCTCTAGCCTTTCCCAGTCTATTGTTTTCCTCTATTTATTTGCATCAATCACTGAGGAAAGCTTTCCTATCCGTCCTTGCTCTTCTTTGGAACTCTGCATTCAAATGGGTATGTCTTTCCTTTTCTCTTTACCTTTAGCTTCTCTACTTTTCTCAGCTGTTTGTAAGGTCTCGCCAGACAGCCCTTTTGCCCTTTTGAATTTATTTTTCTTGGGAATGGTCTTGACCACTGTCTCCTGTACAATGTCACGAACCTCCGTTCACAGTTCTTCAGGCACTCCGTCTATCAGATCTAATCCCTTGAATCTATTTGTGATTTACACTGTATAATTGTAAGAGATTTGATTTAGGTCATACCTGGATGGTCTAGTGGTTTTCCCTACTTTCTTCAATTTAAGTCTGAATTTGGCAATAAGGAATTCATGGTCTGAGCCACAGCCTGATCCTGGTCTTGGTTTTGCTGATTATATAGAGCTTCTCCATCTTTGGCTGCAAAGAATATAATCAATCTGATTTTGGTAATGACCATCTGGTGATGTCCATGTGTAGAATCTTCTCTTCTGTTGTTGTAAGAGGCTGTTTGTACCACAGATCTTATTAAAAGTGATTTAACAAGACCCATGTGACCTTGTTAATTTGATAGGACACAGGCAATCTTTGCCTGAGTGTCTGGATCATTTTGCATTTCCAGTAGCACAGTGTAGGTATTCCAGGAGCTCTGCATCCATTCTGGCACTTGATACCATCCATATCTTTTATTTCAGTAATTGTAATTTTTGTAAATTTATAATTTTTTAAACTGTAATTTTTGATTTCTCAGAGCTTTGAATGTGAAAATACCTATGATTAAATGGGAACTTTGTTTGACTAGTCTCCTTGTAAAGAGTTGTGGATAAATTTACTGATTCCATTAAAATAGTTCACAAACTGGGTGAGAAATGAGCCAGCAGGGGAGGAGAGGAAGGAGACAGTCACGAAGACTCAAGAACACAGAGACCTGGGGAAAGGAAGTTTATTCCTTTAGAATCACCTGCCCCACAAATCCCTACCCTCCCCAAAAAACTGCATGACTGGCCTGTTATATTCATAGAATGATAAAGAATGGCAAAATAATGTAAGATGAAAATGAGAGGTTTTGTTCTAAATATTGTGACATGAGAGAATGTGAGGTCCAAGCAGTCTGAGTCGTCAGCATGCTTTTATTCCTTGGGGGCGGGGGTTAAAGGAAGATGGAGTATTATACATTAGACTGTAGTGTTTGTGAGCATTTAGAAAGCAAAGCAGCAGGCATGTGACCTCAGAATGGAAGATTCAAAAAAGCCATGCCAAAATCATTACATAAAAGGAGTGTATAGGAGTGGTATTATTGATTTCAGGAGAATACAAGACAAAATATCCAAAGATAATATTGTGAAAAAATATTGCAAAGCTGATTAGATACATTAACCAACAAATGCAGATTAAAGATTGACATTAATCTTATGGTACTTTTAAGAGATTTTGGAAATGTTGTCTCCTCATTACAAGTGTATTGTCAAAAATCCACTAAAAACTTGGAAAAAAGAATTGCTATGGCCTATTTTTCCCCTATGCTTATACTCAATTTTCTCTTCCCATGCTATATTTTTCTGATGATGCATTATCTTACTTGGAATATCTCCAAAATTATATATAAAAATAGATACATAATATGAAATGAATCTTAAGCAAAAAGAGCTAATGTAGTTTTCAGATCTGGACCATCATAAATAATGGCCTCTGATGGCTTATCTCCCTCTATTCCATGACCTGGCAATTAGTACTGTTCTTTTGTAGACTAGGTTTGGCTGAGATGTCATGTAAGGCCCCTGATACTGAAGTAAATAATCTGTGTACACATGGACCCCTACATTTTATTTAGCTCCCTACCACCAGATGTCTGCTGATAATTAGTCTCATAACCTTACATTTGTGAACTGTAGGCCCCATTAACCAAATTTCCAAAGACAAGTTTCTTTTTAATGCCAGCACAAAACTGCATGTTCTGTAAGTCAATTATACATGAAACTCAAGTACACCTGCAGTTCTGAGGTCCCACAAATGGAGCCTCATTAAAAACAAAGTTGGGCTCAGCGTATAGGCTGTAGACTCATTAATTCCAGGTAAGTCATATAGCCATAATGCTAATTAAATGCCTAAAATATGAAAATGGAAACCGCTATTTTACTGTTTTGTGTGCATTTTCAGCCACTTAGTCGTGTCCAACTCTTTGCAATCTCATGGACTATAGCCTCTGTCCATGGGATTCTCCAGGGAAAAATACTGGAGTGGGTTTCTATGCCCTCCTCCAGGGGATCTTCACGACCCAGGGATTGAAGCCATGAATCTTGTGTCTGCTGCATTGGCACGCAGGTTCTTTACCACTAGCACCACCTGGGAAGCCCAATATTTTGTTTATTCTACTTTTATCCTACAGTCCATAGAGTCAGACAGGATGTACCATGCACACAGATCCTTTGATGAGCTCTGTAATGTATCATTTTTTTAAAAAGTATTGCAACTGCTTAATATTAAAGTTGAAATACTGAGCTATAGTCATAGCATATTCTGAATAGTTTTACATAATTATAGAATGAATAAAATGTTTATCCATCGCTTCAGTGCTTTCCTCAGTATTACGAAGTTAGAAACTGTTCACAAATATGTGCATTATATTTGTTGAAAAATATCTGTATTATCTCTGTTTATCATTATATAAAGAGATGGATTGGCCTGAGAGCGCTATGATGCAGGTGTCTGCCACTTTTATACTATTAATATGATTATAATTACCATATTTCACCTCTCATTCTCATGTCTACATACTCAAGACTAGATTTATTTCTTTGACAACTAACAGCATTATTACCAAAGACTATATGTTGAAAAACATATGTTTTGCCAGAAGGAGAGCAAGTTCAAAGCCATTTTCCTGTCAAACAAAACCTTGGGATCCAGTGACAATCCTAGCTGATGGGCAACCTTTGGTTCTGAGAAGTCTAGGCCAACACCTTGGAGGGCTGGCCTTAGTACCATAGCACAGAGCACTGCTGAGTGGAGATGGCCTGGTGGAAACGCAGTGACTGATCTCAGACTAAGGCATCAAAACCCTGGAAGAGAAGGACAGAGGCAGGCACATGCTGGACAAGACTAGCCAGACCATTCTTTCAGAACTTGGTCTAGGTCCTCCAGGAAGAAATATTCTTGGTATGACTTGATGCTGCGCTCCTAAATATACAGATGCTTGAGAAATTATTAAATTAAATACAAACACTAACTTTAAAAGGTAGTATAATGCTTTAGAATGTTAACACATGATATAAAATACTGTAATAAAATGTTTCAAAAATGTACATTTTTGTCTTTCCTTCAGGCATTATAACTCTATACCTGAGTTATACTGATTTGGGGTCCTAATTTCCAGGAATGCCATCTTTTCCCTCATATCAGAGGCATTTATTTCCTAAACTGATAAATTAATGTTAGTTTAATTAATGTAAATGAATGAATGAATTTTAATAATGAACAAAAAATTCAACAATGTATTTAATCATTTAAAATGTACATTCAAAGTTAATCCTAAATGTTTTGTAGATCCACTCTTCAAGGTTTGCACAACTTATTTTACATAAAATACTCATCCTTATTAAGTTGTCCCAGACTATTACAGTATTCTCTAAGTTAAAAAAATGAGTCAATGACAGAAAACATAAATTTGGTACGTGAGAATAATCTGTAACCTTCTACTTTTTACATGTCCTACACCATCTGCAGTCAGTTAAGCGATTCCCAGGTGTTCACAGTAATTGCTTTAACGCAAGATTACATGTCACTTTAGGGGTCTTTAAATATTTATTATAAAACCCTCATCTACATTTTTCTCTATTCATTTAGGGACAAAACATGCTGATGTTTAGTATAGACAAAAATAAGCTGATGGCACTTACTGAATTATTTTGTGGATTAACTTTCAATAAGAAACAAACTTTTATAAGCCATAATCTGATGAAAGAATTACAACATGCTGATTTAATTGCGCTTATTTACATTCTCCATTTCAATGAAAAATATGTGCATATAATTTGGGGCTAAGATGTCAATAATCAAATTAGATGTCATTTTTTGTCAGGAGTGTGGGGAAGTTAATTGACCAAAGGATTTATCAACTAATTTCTCTAAACATAAAAAAATAATTTTTCACTTTAAGACTTGGAACAGGAAAGAACCATGGAGACAATCTTAAATAATATTCCTTTTATAGATAAGGAAAATAAAATTGAGAGGCTTGGTCAATTACACAGAATTATTTACAGGTATATGAAATAAAATTTATAGTTACTAACGTATACATAATGCATACCCTGCTCCAGGAAATGTTCCAAGCACTTCACATATATTCACTGATTTCATTCTCACATCTACTGTATTAGTACTTGTGTGATTCTCACAGATGCCTGGAGAGACTGCCCAGAGTAATTTGTATATGGTCACAGAGTTGGAAATGACACGTCTTGGATTAGGTTGGCCCCTGAATCTATGTTATTAACTATCAAAGCATAATTTCTTTCTAAAACTAGTTTATGAGAAAATTATGGTTTTTCTAGGTCAACATACTCTTCTACAATAATGTGATATATAATTCATATGATTAGATTCATAATAATATTAGTGAAAATCCATATATTCCTATAATTTAAAGATAATTTGATCTGAAAGATAATTTTAAATTTATGGGCTGATTTTTTTGGTTTTCTAAAACATCTTAATAATTAGTCACATTAGAATGCCTTTTTAGCAAGCATATTTTGTGTCTGATATTGTGAGACCTTCAGATGTATAGCATAAGTTTGTGGAACATTAGAAACATGCTCAGTGGTTTTGACAATCTAATATGCATTCAGTTCAGTTCAGTTCAGTCGCTCAGTTGTGTCCGACTCTTTGCGACCCTATGAATCGCAGCACGCCAGACCTCCTTGTCCATCATCAACTCCCGGATTTCACTCAGACTCACGTCCATCGAGTCAGTGATGCCATCCAGCCATCTCATCCTCTGTCGTCCCCTTCTCCTCCTGCCCCCAATCCCTCCCAGCATCAGAGTCTTTTCCAATGAGTCAATTCTTCGCATGAGGTGGCCAAAGTACTGGAGTTTCAGCTTTAGCACCATACCTTCCAAAGAAATCCCAGGGCTGATCTCCCTCAGAATGGACTGGTTGGATCTCCTTGCATTAGTGTATATTAAATTCTTAATAGTAGCATTTTCCTTAAAATTATGTTATTTAAAACTCGTTATAAACATATTTAAGCTATTGTTCTATATAACATATGCACAATAAATTTGTATTTGAATTTGCTACTGCAAAAAATATGTTATTTTACTCACTGCCTGTGTTACTGCATTTTTATTTTGCCATGATTTTTGGAAAAGCTTCAAGACAAATTAACCTGCGGCATAATTAATTAATTGCATGAAATAAAATGCTACTGTGTCAACCAAGCCTGCTGTATGCAATAGTAGACTCAGGAATGATTCCCAGTACTCTCCACGTACCAGTTCTGTGGGAGGCCTGTTGCTGTGGCTGTGGGTATGGGTGTGTCTCTGTCTGTCTGTCTGTCTTGGATGTACTGAGGTGAGCAGAGACATCAACATAGTTGAAACTTAGTGTTTTCAGTTTTTACCGAAGGATGTCAGCTTTATCACTGATTCACTTTATTTCTTAAATGAAAAGATCCAGTAACAATCACTGAGGATTTGGGTTCTTACTTTCTCTGATCAATAACAAACCCAGGTGTAAGTGCATGTCATTTAAGGAATATTTAAAAGACACACACATGATCTCTTGCAGATAAAGCTATATTCTTAGAACTGAATTAAGTTGAACTGGTAAACATGTTATGTTTCTTGCTCCCTATAATGCTTTTATATAACAGCATTTTGCTATTGTGAGCTCAACCTTCTTTAAAGCATTTTGCCAGAGTATTAGCACACCCAATGCTTCTTTTGACATAGATGCTAAAAATAGTCTACACTATATCATCTTGTTTTCTTTCAACTAAACAATGCATACTTTGTAATTCAGTGTATGTAAAGAAGAATATCCGGTTTCCTATAAGAAGCTTATATGTTTCTCCTTAAATATAGTGGGATCATGCCATCAGTCACATTTCCCTTTACATCTTTATTACAGGGAAGGTCGATATAGTTTAAGTAATCAATAGGCTATAAATGGCTTTCCTATGGACAAATAATGTAGTAAATGTAATTTTGTACATTAGTACATTTTTACTTGTATTCTTACACACTTAATATATTTCAAAAATATTTGTTTTGTCCTATAGACTGCATTCATTTGTGTATATTTACTCAAAATGTTAAGAAAACAAATAAAATAAAAATGTTTTCCTTACAGAACCATAATTAATTTGTAAGTTTGTTTATCAAGGTTATCTTGTCTGAGGTGTGCTGTGCCTAGTTGCTCAATCGTGTCCGGCTCTTTGCAACCCATGGACTTTAGCCTGTCAGGCTCCCCTGTTCATGGGATTCTCCATACTGGAGTGGGTTGCTATGCCTTCCTGCAGGGGATCTTCTCAACCCAGGTCTCCTGCATTGCAGACAGATTTTTTTACTGTCTGAGCTACCAGGGAATCCTATGAATACTGGAGTGGGTAGCCGGTCTCTTCTTCAGTGTATCTTCTCTAGACATGAGTAAAACATATTTGATTTCTAAGTGCATAGCTGATTGACAGCCCCTGGAAAAGGCAAAGGATAGTACAAACACCTTTATTTGGGTAGAGAGACTGCTTATATGTCCTACTCCCTGATGGGCCCCCTCATAAATCCCCTTAAGCAATGAAGGCAAGCTTTTTCAGAAGAAATCACAGAATCAACCCTGCTGCAGAAGCTACTAATAACCATTTTCATTATTATATGGTGTTTAAGCCTCAAAATTTGAAATGTTAAAAGAAAACTAGCACTAAATGTAAATATTTTGTTTAACTTCTTATAAATTATATTCTCTCTTATTACCATAGAGTCAGACTTAAGACAACCATGACTCTGAGCATTGAAGAAGTATAGAATAAAGAAAAAAATGAGATGTTATATTGGTAGATTATAATTAAGGTTTTTATATAATTTGGTTATGTCACTGATTTTTGATAAATGGATTTAAGAATATCAAAGATGAGTAAATGATCCGATGGTAATAGCTAGCAGTTCCTAGGAGTTAATTGATTCTCTAAATGTATTGAGTGCTAAACAAGTAAAATTATGATGACATATGAGATTCCATTTGAAGCATACAGTTGTGATTTTTAGCACATTTGAAAAGTAAATTTTAGAACAATGATATTATAATTATTTAATACACAATTAGTCTTAATGCTTTACTGGGATAATGGTAGACATGGCATCATGGAACTTGTTTATGACACAGGACCCCATTAACAGCCATTCTAGGTTTCTCAAACATCATTGCTTGTGACTGAGATTTAAATAAGGGGGCTATAGAAGAAAAATAATTAAGAACAAAAACTAGTTCTATCCACTACTATCATTCCTTGTTCAACTTTTCAGTTTATCCTTTTATTTGTATCCTCCAACTATAGACTGATGACAAAAGGTGTAAGAGATGGAAAAAATATCTTATTACTTTTAGCTATTACTTTATCAAAGATAAGCAATTCCTGTAAGGGAATGTAAGAAAAAGCAATATAGAATTCCATACCTTGATCAAAATTGGCTAAGAGCTACAAAAAAAAAAAAAAACTGAATTGTTTTGCTGAAATTAACATTTATATTGTTTAAACTACTTACGAGAGTAGTTTAAATATTTTCCATTATAGATCAATATAATGTTATTGGTAAATAAAAGATAACAAATTATCCCCATTATACTGTGCTAAAGATTATTACATTTTTAGGAAATCTAATTACTATAGCATTAATTATCACTGTTATCAGTATTATGAACAATGTTTATATAAAAACTGCATGACAATATTTCATCTGCACTGCCCTATGGAAATGGTTTTTACTTTATAGATCACATTGTAGAATTTTCCTGAGTGACTATGATAAGTTTCACAATACTGCTGCTGCTGCCAAGTCACTTCAGTCGTGTCCAACTCTGTGCGACCCCATAGATGGCAGCCCACCAGGCTCCGCTGTCCCTGGGATTCTCCAGGCAAGAACACTGGAGTGGGTTGCCATTTCCTTCTCCAATGCATGAAAGTGAAAAGGGAAAGTGAAGTCGCTCAGTCGTGTCCGACTCTTCGCAACCCCATGGACTGCAGCCTACCAGGCTCCTCCGTCCATGGGATTTTCCAGGCAAGAGTACTGGAGTGGGTTGCCATGATTTACATATTTTATCTACATTGTTTGAAATGTTCTGAAAAATATAAAGTATCATACTATCAACATATATGAATATGTAACACCTAAAATCAGACAGTTTTCATCTCTCGTATAAAAAAGGAATGACCTGATAACATAGGAATTACAGATTGAAAAAACAGGAAATTTGACTTGGAGAATGATTCTGAGAATTAAGTTCTTTTTTTTCTTCAAGGAGTCTGAACTTCTGGGATCCTGTACTTTCTCTACCCACTTTCCGCTAATAATCTTATACCTTTCTTTCAGCTTTATTCTATGAAGAGAAATCTGTAGGAATAAATCTTGAGTTCATTGATCTTCAACTATGTTATGAAGGTCATAAAATATTAGAGTCAAACTTTGTGGGGAGATTCTGATATCAGAAATTTACGTAAAGCCTGGAACTTCAAGCACACACAAATTTTGTCTTTTTAAAAATTTATCCAAGGGTAAAATACTTAGCTTTAGCTTTTATCATGCCTGGATTGGCATATATTGTTGTTCAGTCGATATCCGTGTTTGACTTTTTTGTGACCACATGGACTGTAGCTTGCCAGGCTTCTATGTCCAAGCGATTTCCCAAGCAAGACTACTGGAGTGGGTTTCCATTTCCTTCTTCAGGGAATTTCCTGACCCAGGGATTGAACTCATGTCTCCTGCACTGACAGGCAAGTTCTCTCTCTCTCTCTATCTATATATAGATAGATAGATAGTTATATGGGCTTCTTTAGGCTCAGAATCTGCCTGCAATGCCAGAGACCTGGGTTCTGTCTCTGGGTTAGGAAGATCCCCTGGAGAAGGCAATGGCAACCCACTCCAGTATCTTGGCCTGGAGAATTCCATGGACTGGTGAGCCTGGAAGGCTACAGTTTATTTGTTCTCAAAGACTTGGACACAAGTGAGCGACTTAACACCTTTACTTCATGTATATATATATATATATATATATATATATATATATATATATATATGACCATGCCCAGGACCATGTCCCTAAATAAAAACTGAAAAATTAAGAAAAAAAAGGAAATAAGAAAAGAGGCTTAAAGTGGTTACTTTATGTCAATATGATTAAAAATGAACAGTGATTGAATAGCTTACTTAAATTTGTCTGAATATCTCTTCAAATTATACCTAAAGATAATTTTATCCTGACATGATTAAAGCATTATCCACACATCAGGCACACTTTCTGTGATGTGTTTTGTGGTATATCTTTGCAACAGTATTACAATACAACATGTATTCCCCAAGTAAAATTCCAGACATAATGGACAGAAAAGCATCATGAGATCTTTCACACTCTAACGATGTATTTGTAACTCAAGTGACACCAAAACTTACAAACACCATCATCCAAATAATAACAGATTAGCAACATAATTCCCTAAGATTTGCAGACACTGAAATTTCCCCAATTCTTATGTATAGGTCTAAATAAATGTCCTTATTTCTATTTTAGAGATGAGAAAACAGAGTCTCCAAGAGAGAAGTTTTTTCTGGAGTGCTATGTGGTTTGACTCCGGATGTGAATGCATTATCCCTCTCCAACTCCCCTTTATCTACTCTTCCTTTGTTTTCGGTATGGTTAATGAGAAATACCAAGTGGTGGAAAGATGGAGGTCATCAACAGTACACCCAGAGGAGCAGGATATTAACAGTTTTCAGTTTAAGCCTCACTGGAATGAGTGTGCTTCTGTGCTCCCACAGAAATATGCTGGAGCATCATTAACTTATTGATTTGCTTCAGCTGAAACTAAGCTTAATCTTTCTCCCCAACCCACCACTCCTCTCTCTCTTCATTCTTCTCTCTTTTCCCATACATAACTGGCAAGTATTGATTCTATATTAAAATTAACTTAGAACAGTGGTTGAAAACATAAGTCCAATGCTACAATTCTTTATGTTTCCTGCAGGAAAGCAGGCAGTGAAATGTAAATGATATTTGATTATCTTTCGTATAATCAAACAGCCACTTTGCTCCACAGGCAGTACACTAGTTATGTAGTGATCATATTTGACAGTCGACCTTGGTATGTAGTCTTTGTGTGTTTAATTTACAGGTTGGCATTTCCACTAAGGACCTTTTTCTTTTTTTAAATCTAGAAAAGAATGCAAAATAAAGTTCTATTCTACGTTAAGAGTTCTCTACATTAAAAAGAAAAAAATGAGATGGAAAATCTGCCCACTTTAGGCCTGTTTCTGTAGTTCTAACATAGCAATAGTTAATTGACATGAACATTTAAATTAAGTACCTGGTGATTTTGATTCACTTTTGTGTCCATAGATATAGTTCTTCTCTCTAATTTTTAGTCCTTTAGCCTATAGTTCCCCTTTGTAATAGATGTGTGTGTGTGTGTGTGTGTGTGTGTTCGTGCGTTCGAGCACTCAGTCTGTCTGACTCTGTGACCCCGTGGACTCCAGCCAGCTAAGCTCCTCTGTTCATGGGATTTCCCAAGCAAGAATACTGGGGTTGCCATTTCCTCTTTCAGGAATCTATCTGACTCAGAAATCAAACCCATGTCTCTTGTGTCTACTGCTTTGTCAGCTGGATTCTTTACCACTAGTGCCACCTGGGAAGCCCCTTTTAATTGATATCATACCACAAAATACTATCAAATTACAGCAATTGATGGATATCTATTGACCATATTTTATAGTGCAAAGAAAAAGCAAAATAAATTAAACAATTATAAATAAAATTTAATTATATATTTTTTGGAATACAAAAATTTCACAATGTAAATTTTACTTTTGGCTTCATTGAAGTGAATACATAACAAAAAATATTTCATATACCTAGAAATAAGTGGACAGAATTAAGCTCACATTTATAAATCTCACATTTCATTGTCATATTCTTGGGTAATTTAATCAGAAATACTGGAAATATACATCTGCATTAAATTATAATTAATTTCTCATCAAAGTAAAGATAACTTAGCTCCCCAAATTGCAGTTTAGTCTTTATAATATACTATCACATACACACAATATCAATAAGTATTAGGTAATTTTCCCACAGAAAAATACAGTATTTCAAAAATATATTAGCAATTAAACCAAAATCAAGTCTTTGTTTTACATAATTATATCTGACTCTTAATTTCCCATTCCTCTTATAGAAATTAAGTTAAATAACAATGCCATATAATATGAATCTCTAAATTTTTGACAATGAGAAAACATTAGTAATACTTTATCAAAAACATATTTACAACTTCTAAAGCCTATAAACCTTAACTATGTATAATTTAAACATCAAATTTATAATTGGTCAATGTTAAGTTTATATTCAATTATTATGCCATTTCTTATTTATACAAGCAGATAATATTTAGTAAATTATTTATTTAGAAAAAAGATAAATGATGTTGCATTTCATGTTTATTTAAGCCTATTTACTATAATTTAATATACTAGGGAGATATTTGTTAGAAAATGGTGCATTTCGTAATTCAAGAGTAATAAGAGCAAAATATATGTAATTCAGTCTCACATTAACACATTGACAAGAGTAACAACGACCTTAGCTAGCCTATGAGAAATCAAATCCTGTGAAAGCTAATAGGGCTGTACAGGAATGTCTGTATATAGAGAGAAATAATATATTAGAGAAAGAATATATTTTGCTTTCCCCGATTTAAACAACCACAGAGCTTTAAATGGAGTAAGATGGTGTGAGCAATCTTTACCCCGAAGCACTCACCTACTGTCAGCTGTCCAGTTAACTGCCCCATGTGATTTCTTGCATTCACTGTTACATTCCTGTCAGACTGTAAGACCAGTGGACTATCCTGGGAAACATGTATAAAATAAAGAAATCAAATAAAAAATAGAAATATAGTCAAGATTTTATATATAAAAGTATATTGCACTTGTTTGGGTATTATCAAAATTCTATTTCTTTGTTTTATATTAAGCAGATCTTTTAACACCCCAAACACTGTTTGAAAAATACAAAATAATAAGGGTGCTTCCTAATAACTATTTGACATAATAGGGATGTTTCCATTTGGATAAACAGGAATTAACTACGGGGTGCAAACATTTCCAACACTACTGATTATCGTACATCACTGCTGCAAGTAACTTCTCTTTTTCTCGCCCTTCCCTTGGCATAGAGGCCTGCCTTTGGAGATATGTTAAACTCCATAGAAATGGGGAAGTCCCTTTTTAAGCTGAACTTGGAACTTTCAGGTCTAAGCTTAAATGTTTCCTCCTTGAAAGTGCCTCCCCTGATCACTGTAACTACAGATTCATTCAATCCTCAAACTCCTGATCTCCATTTATTTTGTTCAGAGAACTTATCCCAAGACATATTTATTTTGCTAATGTATGTGTTTACTTGTTTTTAATTTGTTTCTGTCACAGGAGGAAATGTCCATGGGACAAGAACCTTTGGAGTCATGTTGACAAATTTTATTCCCACTACCTGGCACACTACTGAAGGAAAGCATTTACTAAATGTTTATTGAATGGACAAATAAATCATCATAATAAAATTGATATTACCTTATGTATCTAGCTCAAGTAGGAACGATTTCTAAATCATAAGATGATTTAAGAAAGGAGGTATATAGAATAAGAGAATGTAAGATAGCTTATCTTTTAGCATAAATAATCTTGCTTAGATGTTTACTTTTATCACAATTGAGCACTCAACAGTAAAATAATTTATTTGAAGGACAGTATCACTGTTTTAGAAATCTATGTACTAGGCTATTGCCACTGCCTCAGACAAGTAACTAACAACTGGCTACTCTCATATTTTTATGGTCTAAAACAAGCACGGTGATCATTTACAAATAGTTCATTCATTTACTCATTGAACAAAAATATTTTGATAATAATAAGAATATATTAAGTACAGGCTTGAGACATTTCAGGGGTCAAAATATAAAACAATACCTGTCCTCATGGAGCCTGTACCCAAGATATTGAAACTATGAAAATCTCTCCCAATGTCATCCTTAACATGTAAGTGGTTTGTCATCTCTATGTTAATGTAAATAAAATGCTTTCATACATGTATCATATAAAAACTCTTTTGAGAACAGAATTTGAAATTTGTGACTTGAATATACATAAGATTTTATATAGTTTTTTCTAAAGCTATTTTTGCCCCTTCTGACTAGATGCAAAGCACTAAGCAAAGATATACAAACACACACTCACGCACACAAATTTTCCTTTAAAAGTGGACTTTGTTAGTATGTCTAAACTAAGGCTTAATTTTTAAAAGTATATTTCTACAGTTTCAAGAACAGATGTGTTCTCAAAAGTGAGACATAGTTGTACAAAACAATGCCAATTTCATCCTGTCTCATCACAACTCATTTATTTTTGGCACAAATCAAAAGTGTGTTATCTGTAGTTAAAAATAAATCTAGTCCTTTTTGCATAGGTGTTTCTATGCTGCAAACATTCATTTTTGAAAATATATGGAGTATATTTAATTAATTCCATCATTCCTTTCAAGTGATATGTTCAAATTCTGTTAACAATATGGTTGTGGAGTAAGGACTGTTTGCAAATAATTATGCCCAGTAAGGAAACTGCACAAAGAGGATGGCTCACTAAAGCACAAAAATATTTTATTTTAAACTGGCAGAATTAAATATGTGTTGCCTATGTTTTTAAAAAATGAAATTAATTTGAATGTCAGAAAAAGCAGAAGCCTATAAAGCACCTTGCAGTTCAAAACATTGTAAAAATATATTAGCTGCATTTTCATTCATATATTTTAATATTTTTATTATATAATACATATGACTATTAGGATTTTTAAAAATTGATGACACTATGTACTCTTATTTGAATTACTAAACATAAATTCTGTGATCTATAGCATAAGAGCATAATCATTAGAATATACAAGGATTATGTAAGTATATTAAAATAGATATGTTTTATTAAATATTTTAAGATGAAAGAAAAGTTCATTTTAAAAAGGCAATAAGCATTTAAGTTGATCTAACAGAGAAAGAGATTTGGGTTAGGATTGAAAGTTTAATCATTGCATCTCTTTGTTTACAACATATCAATCTTCTCTTACTCTAACCACTGAGATCCAATTGAGGTTCTATCCCTGGCATTCTTTCCTTTTCATTACACGATTCCACCAAACTTCCCCTCTGAATTAAAATTTTATATCTAGATTAAAATTTTACTATAATAAAAACAGCCATCTTTTTACTGACTATACTATAAACATATAGCTATCAGAGGTCATGAACAATTCTCCACAGGTATTCAGGTGGATATCAGTATAATATGTTATACAGATTTATTAAAATGTGATCAGGTGAAATTAATCAAAATTGAGTAACATTTTTCACAGACAAAATGCAATGCCTGTAAGAGCATTGTTTTCATTGACAAGTCACACTATCATTTCTGTGCTTTATATCACCCCAATGACAACTTTAGGGATTAGAACCATGGTTTATGCCTCTTAGGTCCACACTATGACCTTTTACACAATATACACTCTCTACATTAATCACAACACAATTAATTAAAATATACACATGTGATTAAAAACATATATGATAAAACTAATAGTAACTATTTCAAGAAATCTTAATTTATAAATCTGATTACAAACACATTCTTAGATGAAAATTAGTATCAAGAAGTTACTTTTTACCAAATTTAACATTTATTGTGCTCATTTTCCCAAAGATCTCCGTATAAGAAAATAACTTCCACTAATAAATCATTGTTTTTCACTCTTTTAAAATAGTCCCTCTTCATGATCCTTTATAATTCTGTGCTCCAAATCTTTGAAAGCTAGTGTCTAGTTTCAGATATTAAAAAATATATATCAATTTCCCTTGGAGTTTATTCTTGTTGAGAACATGAAGGGGGGAAAATCATATGGTGGTATTAACTCTCAAATAGGCATAAGACCGACAAGTCTATAAGGGTAAAAAGTTCCATTGGTGCTATATTATTCTGCATGGTACATTAATATAAATATCTCTTTTGGATAAAGAACAATTTCTTCATTGAAGTCAACTATTTTCTACCACCTGCATCTTTGCTTTGATGCTAAGAAATATACTTTCCTTCTTTTTTAAAAATTTATTTATTTTATTATTATTTTTTTATACTTTCCTTCTTTTTTTTTTTTTTTCCAATTTTATTTTATTTTTAAACTTTACATAATTGTATTAGTTTTGCCAAATACTTTCCTTCTTATGCTCCTCTTCAGACAAAGCAGGTAGGAGATCCAGGGGAAAGGCAATGGTCCCATTAAGAGGCCTGAGAACCCTCTCTTACGATTCTTTTACATCCACATTTTTTATGACAAGGGCCTGCTTGTCACCTTGTTAATGGTCATAGAGAAATAAAGCACTATGTTCTCATTTCAATGCTTTTGTTATAATTTATGCAAGTGACTAAGGGAAAAATGATTCTATTCTTATTTCTATTGTGTTCACCTTTGTTTATCATAAATATTTTCTAAGGGCCTATGATGTGTCCAGCTCTTTGCTGTGTATAAAACAGAAACAGAGGAGACAAACTGTCTTCTCTTATGGAGTTCATTATCTAGGAAGTCAGACAAACAATAAACCCAGTATATAAAAAACAGAGAGAATGTTACTAACAACAAGCTGTTGCGATAGAGACTTCTCTAATAAAAAGCACCAGTTCTACTAGTGAGAAAATGTACATGTAAGAGGTCGTGTGTACACCAGGCACTTCAGCTTCTGATATTCATTCTCTCAAGGTTTGAACTATTAAATTGTAGCAGAAAATAGCAGTACTAGGAAAAGCAATTAACATGTACTGGCACTTAGTCAATGCTGGACATGCATGTAAACGTCTAAATACTTTACATGTATGAGCTTACCTACTTATGAAACTTAAAATAAAATTCACCCAGGAAAGAGTCAAGAAATAAAGTGCTTGTAAGACAGTGAACCCTGACTGTTTAAATTCAAATAGTGAGATGGCCAAACTCTGGCTTCTTGACTAGGCAAGCCATTCAGCATCTCTGTATCACGACTTCCTCATCAGTAAACAGGGGAATAATCCTTAATCTGTGGGCTTCTCATAAAGAATTAATGAGATGATATACAAAAATGATTAAATCAGGGATACTAGCCTTTGCTAAGGGCACTCGGGTGTTTACTTTTATTATTTATTCCACATGGTAATTATAGTACTCAACTAATAATGGTATTATTTGTTATCAATCTTGTTTTACGGATGAAGAAACTTCAGCAAGGAGAGTACAAGTCACTTGCTTTAAATCATGCAACTAATAAATAACAAAGTATTTGAAGCCAGTTATCTGGGTATAGAATCTCACGTGTTAACTATCATGATGCTATGTCTCTGGTGGGTAATAACAGTCTAGCCTTTCTAAAACGCAAATCTGTATCTGAAAATAAATGTTAAAATTAATGGAACAAAATATGTTTTAAAATTCCTTTAAACATTTCAGTCTCTTCTGTAAATATCTGGAACATATATAGTCATAAATTGTAAGATACAACTTCACATTGTCTGGTTCGTTTTTAAAATCTTGTTTTCTCAGGTTTCAGAGGAAGAGCAATAATTCTTGAACTGCCCTCTGCACACGCATTTTAAAATATATCACTTATGAGAATTTCCCTACTTTCAATCCTAAAAGAGAACATAACTAACTGTCCATATTGTTCAATGTAGATGGCACAAAATTGATATCTCATTTCTTGAGTTTATACAGTTTTACCAGGTAAGTTTTCTTATCTTCTCTGATAGAAATTTTTATAATAAACCTATCTTACCCCCAATTCTCTATCTTCTTCTTCCTCAATATCAAATCAGTGACATCAGATATGTTTCTTAAATATACATTTTTCTGTGATCTTTCTTATAATAGACTTGCAGCTCACATCACAATAACCGTTTCCTCCTTGCATTAATTCTTCATATCCAGTGTTATTTTCATAAGATATTTTAAAATTAAAAATATTGATACGCTTGAATTAAAGCAAAATAAAACGCTTATTGACTCCTCGATCTCTGCTGGGAACAAAATTCACATTTATTACACATAAGGTGCTTTTTCAAATGATCCAGTTCTACTTTTTTAGCTCTATTTCACATCACTTCACCATGCAAGAATTGCCCAAATTTTCATGTTTCTGAAAATATGCCACTTCTGTGCATTCTCATCTTCTGTTCCCTACATGTGAAATTCCTATCCATTGTCCCATAACTGGCAAAACTATAGATATGTTTCTAGTCCCAATTCAGTTATGTCCTCTGTAATGCTTTCCTGCTCCTCCAGAGTCAAAATTTGCCTCCCACCCTCCAGTTTCTCTGTGTTCACGTCTACACAGTAGTTGTCACAGGATCTTTGGTTTGCCTTGTTTTGATCATTTTGTCCTAAAAGCACAGCATGCCGTCACTTTCTTTTACACGTACAGATTTTTGAAAGTATATTTTGTGCCATGTTTGGCACCTCGTTCCTCTACATTAAATGTCTGCTAAGTGAATGAACCGAACTGGGCATATTTACTTCTTAGTGCACTCAGGCTCTACGTGTTTACTTGATTTGAGTTCAGGTCACACAAAACTTATCAATCTCTTGCACCATTTTTTTTTTTTTTTTTTTTGGACCCAGAACAAGTTTTCTAAAAAGCCATTTAAGTGGAACGAGTTATATTACATTTCGATTTGATTTATATTCATCATCTCTCTCTGCCCAAGGCAGCCACTTCTTCTCTAAGAATTTGACCCACTTAAGAAGATGAAAACCAGGTAGTTTTTAATTCTTTGGCTAATAAAACACTTGAAATTTCATTTAATTGCTGAATGCAAATCATTTAATTGCCAAAATTTGTATTTTAAGGTACAAGAATTAATCATGAAAATATCTAGAGGTGTTAAACTGCTTTCCCCAGTCCTCTGAGTTCACATTTTAACTTGAATGTGAAGTGGTACAGCAGAGAAAGAGCATTTCCTCAATGCACTTTTCTGTATTTCTATTCTGAGTTGCCAGACCACAGGTGAAGTCATAAAGAATGATGACACAGTAGTGGATGATAATAGCATAGCAGTTACCTGTTCTCTTTGGTTCCTAGTTTCATCCTTAAAAATAGATTCAATTACATTTTCTAGAAGGGTTATAGGAGTTCATATATGAAAAAAATAATCTTTATATGTGTGTCAAAGCTGATCCATTTTTTTCAAAATATTTTAAAAGCACAGAGAAAAAACAAGGTGCTTTACAAAACAAGTTACAGTTAAAATTAAAAACAAATGGAGACCAGCCTTGAAAATCCCCTAAGCAGACAAAACCAGTTTAGTCATACAAGGAAAGCTTACTATAGCTTACTTTGCAAGACTAGCTTAAACTGGGTCATTTCTTGCTTATGCCTCTAGAAGTCATAAGCAAAATTTACATTGTTTTCCAGGGTCGATATGAGGTAACCACTAACCGATTCCCTATCATTTAAGACAAAAATCTCTGGAAAGAACAGTTACTGTCTATTTACCTTATCAGCTGCTGTATAACAATACTCCTCTGAGCCTCACTCCATATTTTGGCTTGAATGCTCACA
Source organism: Bos grunniens (assembly GCF_055505025.1). Classification (NCBI taxonomy): domain Eukaryota; kingdom Metazoa; phylum Chordata; class Mammalia; order Artiodactyla; family Bovidae; genus Bos; species Bos grunniens. The sequence goes on along the minus strand of NC_141191.1, from coordinate 24,530,249 downwards.
GTTCTCCATCTATCATTTTAGTGTGTGAATAATGAAGGTTTACTAAATACTCCTGCAGTGATTCACTGGTTTTACTTCTGTTATTTCTGATCTTTGATACAATCTATATTAAAATAGAAGAAACTGTTAGGAATTTCTTAATGCAATAATTTCACCAGTTTAATATTAGTAAATGTTGTATTTAAAGGCATTTTTGTGTTAAAACCCAGAATTAGTTATATATTGAGAAATAAGTGAACTCTTTTTTTGGTTGAAAAATTACCACAGCCTTTGAAATACTTTTAAGTGTGAAAAGTATTATAGTTTCCCTTAATTATTCTTTCTTCATGAAAAACAGAAGACAGATGCCATATGAAGAGCAAACAGAAAGAGGAGAAAAATGTAAAATATTTACGCTTTTATTAAAACAGTACTTCTTCCCAAAAGATATTGTGTTACAAACTTAACACAATATTTAATTGGGCACTAAAATCTATAAACAGAACTAAAGACCTTTCAAACCAGGAGAAATAATTGTGTTCAAACACATAGCTTGTTGCTAGAGTTGAACCCCAAATTTTACTTTGACTTTCCAGGCAGTTAAGGCAAAATAAAAATGCTATGTTATAAAATTTTCATTGCCCGATAAAAAACAACCCTAGGAATTTATAGGAAAAGTATTTTCCCCCAATACTAGCATTTAATCTTCTCGATAAGAAGTTTAAATACTCTCATTTAAAGCATTTGTTTTCAAATTCAGGCAAATCAAATGTTGTACTGCATTCTCTGCCCTGAGGCTTGCCTGACTTATTGCTATTGGCAACCAGATGTTGAATACTAAGGAAGAAGTCAGAATTTCTACTTCTGTCAGAAAATCAGTGAAATGGTAAAAATGAATGAATGAATAAACAATGTTTAAAAACATATTTTAAAAGATTCCAGCTATTACATTGCGTTTCATCTCCCATTATGTGTATGTAAGAGTAATATATTAATTATGTACCCATTAATAACTTACATTAATAACATACAAGATAAAAACCTTTTCCTATTTAATTCTTCTGCTGAACATATTTAGAAGTAGAATGAATGTGTGTACTTTACCATTTTAGAAAATGAAAGATATAATTTACTTTGTTATCTGCAGGAGGAATTTGTAATGCCTGAGATTCATTATTCTAAATATGAGTGATCAATTTAATAAAGCTGTAGAGAGTGTAAGGGACTAATTTGTATTCATATATATTCACATTCTGCACTGTAAAATTCTTCACAATTAAGTAACTATGAATTTGCAAAACGTTAAAAATAACTTCCTCATCTATGATGTGAAGAGGGAACTAGATTCAAAACAATCATATGTTGATTTGCTACTCTCTCTCCAACTCTAGCTGCTTTTGCTTCTTTTTTTTAAAGGACAGAGAGAAGGGAGGTGCACCCTGTCTGCACTCGGAGCTTGTTCCAGAGAATTCTTCCTTCCTCTTTCCTCTTCCCTGACCTCTGAATCTCATATCATCCTACTACATATTCCACTCTCTCTGGTTGCCCTCATTCCTAGAGGATTTTCTCTCTTAACTCATTCATTGTCATTCCAGCATCATCACAGTCATAGCTCTTAGTTGTTTTATTTACTACACAATTTTCTGATGCTCTAAATTGTTGAATTCTTGGTCTCTCCTCCCATGACTTTATCACACACCCTGCATTAGCCTCCCTGGTAATTATACTAAGATTATGACATTAATAATAACCACAATTCTTGCACTGGCTCCAGTTGAAGCTATAGACAAGAAATGATGACTGTCATTTCAGTAAACAAGGAATGTTGTCTGCATCAAACTGTCAGCCACTGCAGCTGCCCTGGTGGTACTCGCTGAGGGGAATTCAGGGTGTAGGAAAACAGGATAGGAGCCCTGGATAGCTAAGATGCATTGTGCTGTGTTAGTCACTCAGTCGTGTGAAGAATAATTTCAGTGAACCCAGACTCTTGAATCTTCTCATACATAGGAATATGCTAAAATCACTCACTTGAGATGTCAGTAATTTGAATTAGCAGTAATCTTTTGATGTTTGACTACATGTTTTGATTTTTTTTTAAAGCAAATACTCTTATATATCCCAAATCTTCCTTTTCTTCTTTGGAATAGTTCCTTAGAGATATCTGAGAGGCTGCCTTCCCAGCCTAGTCCTCAGTAACAATTCTGAATAATCTGCAGCTTTGAGACTGTGCGCTTTTTTTTTTTTTTTTTTTTTTACGGTCAACAATATGGCTATCCTTTCAACTTGTTCTTTGTAGAAACTGACACTAGATTTTTCAAAAATTCTTCTGGATTGAGGTAAAAGTAAAATTAATAGTTAATGAAAAAATAACTTGTGACACATTTGCTTATAATAATACAAAATAGATTTATCAGAAATGGTTACCACAGTTAAAATTTTTTTAAAAATTTAACCAACTGCCTCCCCCAAAGCTTATGAGAAATGCATACAAATTGTTTTTTTAAATGATTTAGGTAATTCCACCCCCCCTCCAATAGTTGACATAACTGTGAATGAATGTAACTTGTTGGAATTAAAAATCATTCAGGGACTTCCCCAGTGGTCCAGTGGTTAAGACTCCATGCTTCCAATGCAGGGATCCAGGGATCGGGTAGCAGGCGGTGTGGGTTTGCTCCTTGGTCAGAGAACTAAGATCCCACATGAAGTGAGTGGCCAAAAACATAAACGATTCAGCATGAGATATATTCTACTTTTCCTGAATACCTTTACTGTATAGTGTATAGATTGAGAAACCTGTCCTCATAATTAAGTAGCTAGAAAAAAATAGATTCACTATATAAATGTTACTTAATTTTTGAAAACTTTTGAAGTACATTAAAAAAAATCATATCACACTGATTTACCATCAATATTGTAACTGACAATAACTCAAAGAGTTACATCTTCAATTTTGCAATAAGGAGGTGATTGGAAAGCAAGTAACTTGCAAAATATTCTGTTTCTCAGTCATTAGAGTTCTTATCTTTCTCACTTTTTAGGCAGCATGCCTAAAAGGCTTTACTAAAGTGAATTAAATGATTGCTTATTTTATCTCTTATTCTCTCTCCAAGAGGTACTTTGTTTAACCAGATATTCTTTGGAATATGTTGGGTAAGTTCCGAGTAATTGAAGCCTGTGATATATAAAATACTTTTTTTTTTTAATCACACGCTTCACCCACATTTTACTCTAACTTTGGAGCTGAAGATCTGCTTTATTCTATTCATGAAAAATATGCTATATAACTTAAGTCTAAGAAAGATATAAGAGGATATACAGATGAGACATGAATTTTGCCATGTAATTGTTGGCTATATTAAATAAGGTACCATAAATGTCTCCTTTTGTGGCATTCTTTAAACTTTTCTATTATAGGACACCCCTCAGAAAAGATGCCCTTTGTAACACTAGTCAAGGGTGGGAAAATGTGAGATCCCTAATGGAACTTGCTAGCATGCCCACTACATCATTATATAAGATAAATGAACTCAGAATATCTCAGATCTCAAAATAACTGAGAATTTACCATGTGGCACATGGAACTCTGCTCAATGTTATGTGGCAGCTTGGGTGGGAGGGGAGTTGGGGGAGAATGGATACGTGTATATGTATGGCTGAGTCCCTTTGCTGTTCACCTGAAACCATCACAATATTGTTAATCAGCTATACCCCAATATAAAAGAAAAAGTTTAAAAAAAGGAATAAAAAAAAACTTGCCTTAGTTTAAGATAACTTATATTGATAAATCCTACCATGAGTTTTTGATATACCTAGTTTGCAAATTTCTTTCTTTCTCTCTCTTTGTTCTTTTTGACCCTCTGAAGGTTATTACATCCAAAGACAATGAATCTTAGATAAAGTCCATATTTTCACATGAGAAAGATCTGGGCTTTCATCAGAAGCTATGCTATCAAACTCTCTGATATTTATTCTTATTGCAATCTGAGCTGAGAAAAAGATTTGTGTGTTTTTGTGATTTTATTACAGTTTTTGGAATGAAAGTGAAAGTCACTCAGTTGTGTCTGACTCTGCGACCCCATGGACTGTATAGTCCATGGAACTCTTCAGGCCAGAATACTGGAGTGGGTAGCCTTTCTCTTCTCCAGGGGATCTTCCCAACATAGGGATCAAATCCAGGTCTCCTGCATTGCAGGCAGATTCTTTACAAGCTGAGCCACAGGGGAAGCCCAAGAATACTGGAGTGGGTAGCCTATCACTTCTCCAGCAGATCTTCCCGACCCAGGAGTTGAACTGGAGTTTCTTGCACTGCAGGCAGATTCTTTACCACCTGAGTTATCAGGGAAGCCTGAAAGTTTTTGGAATGAGCAATTATAAATAGAAAAGTAATGTATAATTTTATGTTACTATGCATATAACCATATTTAGCATGAAGTAATAAATATTATGACATTTAAATTGATACTAAGCAAAGCTGAAAGTCTAGATACAAATGCAGATAAATAGCTGTATTACCTAACAATTCAATATCAACAAATGGATAATTTGCTTCAATGTACCTTTAAATGATGAAATGGCAGGGGAATTTGGGAATTGGTTGAAGTAAGAACCTTGCAGGCATTTTGGGTGATGCTAGGTTTTAATTACAAAACAATCAAAGCAGTGTGGTAGTATTATGTAAAAGAAATACTATTAATTAACTAGATAGCTTCATATTTTAAGAAAGATCACCTTATATCCTAGCGGAGAACATGGATATTAGGTGATCACTTGCACGTCTTAAGATACTTGAGCAAAATATTAGTTTTCTCCACATATGAAGATTAAAATGGAAATAACTAAAAGATAGATGTGTCCTTTTGAGGAATCAAAGGAAACTTTTTTCTTTCAATTCAGAATTTCTCTGGACACCAAATTTATACCATTAATCAGTAGTCTGGGATGTTTCATTGAAATCTATGGAGCAGTGCATTAATCCTCTGCATGCCAAAAATGACACATGACCTAAATATCCCTGATCTTCTGGGACTCTTCTAGTTATGCATTAGGATAGTCATCAGATCAGATCAGATCAGTCACTCAGTCATGTCTGACTCTTTGCCACCCCATGAATTGCAGCACACCAGGCCTCCCTGTCCATCACCAACTCCCAGAGTTCACTCAGACTCACGTCCATTGAGTCAGTGATGCCATCCAGCCATCTCATCCTCTGTCGTCCCTTTCTCCTCCTGCCCCCAATCCCTCCCAGCATCAAAGTCCTTTCCAATGAGTTAACTCTTCGCATGAGGTGGCCACAGTACTGGAGTTTCAGCTTCAGCATCATTCCTTCCAAAGAAATCCCAGGGCTGATCTCCTTCAGAATGGACTGGTTGGATCTCCTTGCAGTCCAAGGGACTCTCAAGAGTCTTCTCCAACACCACACTTCAAAAGCATCAATTTTTCCGCACTCAACCTTCTTCACAGTCCAACTCTCACATCCATACATGACCACAGGAAAAACCGTAGCCTTGACTAGACGAACTTTTGTTGGCAAAGTAATGTCTCTGCTTTTGAATATGCTATCTAGGTTGGTCATAACTTTCCTTCCAAGGAGCAAGCGTCTTTTAATTTCATGGCTGCAGTCACCATCTGTAGTGATTTTGGAGCCCAGAAAAATAAAGTCTGACACTGTTTCCACTGTTTCCCCATCTATTTCCCATGAAGTGGTGGGACCGGATGCCATGATCTTCGTTTTCTGAATGTTGAGCTTTAAGCCAACTTTTTCACTCTCCACTTTCACTTTCATCAAGAGGTTTTTGAGTTCCTCTTCACTTTCTGCCATAAGGGTGGTGTCATCTGCATATCTGAGGTTATTGAAATTTCTCCCGGCAATCTTGATTCCAGCTTGTGTTTCTTCCAGTCCAGTGTTTCTCAGGATGTACTCTGCATATAAGTTAAATAAACAGGGTGACAATATATAGCCTTGATGAACTCTTTTTCCTATTTGGAACCAGTCTGTTGTTCCATGTCCAGTTCTAACTGTTGCTTCTTGACCTGCATACAGATTTCTCAAGAGGCAGATCAGGTGTTCTGGTATTCCCATCTCTTTCAGAATTTTCCACAGTTTATTGTGATCCACACAGTCAAAGGCTTTGGCATAGTCAACAAAGCAGAAATAGATGTTTTTCTGGAACTCTCTTGCTTTTTCCATGATTCAGCAGATGTTGGCAATTTGATCTCTGGTTCCTTTGCCTTTTCTAAAACCAGCTTGAACATCAGGAAGTTCACGGTTCACATATTGCTGAAGCCTGGCTTGGAGAATTTTGAGCATTACTTTACTAGCGTGTGAGATGAGTGCAATTGTGCGGTAGTTTGAGCATTCTTTGGCATTGCCTTTCTTTGGGATTGGAATGAAAACTGACCTTTTCCAGTCCTGTGGCCACTGCTGAGTTTTCCAAATTTGCTGTCATACTCACACTGAAAAAGATAGTTTAGAATCTTAGACTAGCCCAAGAAATCCAATTGACATTCTGAATGACCAAGGTTAACAAGTTACAAGTTAACATTAGGTTCGTAGGTTGTAGGTACAGTAAGTTAATGGACAGGATAGATAGAAATATAACAGAAGAATTACTAACTCTTCAGATAAAATGAGTGCTCAGATTTATGTCAGCTGATAAAAAATAACATTCATATAAAAATATTGTGATAGTGAGCTCTTATTGAATGCCTTCCATAAAACATAATATAAAAATTTCACTGAATTAATATAGCATGCTTGTGATTTCTTGCAAGCACGGAACAGACATTAAATTAATTTCTACATCTTAGAGCATTTTAAATGAACATTTATAATCTTCATGTGTGAGAATTATGTGCATCATGATAGAAATAAATGAAATATAGAAATTATTGCAATGATGTGTCCCTGCCATTTTCAAGCTGGCAACCTAATTTCTAAAAATCATTAGACATTCTAACTCGTGCAGCATAATGCAAACGCAGAGAGCAGGTTTTTAACCTTACAGAATGTTCAATAAGCAGCTTAACCATCATCATGACACATACTTGGCTGCATCTTTGTGTCTGATTCCAGAGAGTGCTAAAATCCTACTTAGGTTATGAAGAAACATTTTTAGTTTTATGTAACCTTCCATTATGGATGTGTTGGTTGCATTAAATAAGTTAAATACAGTTGTTTAGAGAGGATCCCTCTTCTTTAAATATTTTACTGACTCTCATTCTACTAGTTTCAGGTATCAGCTCAGTTTTTCCTGTGTTAAACAGAAGTAAAGGAATATGATTCTGCTTGGGCAAGATCTGATGGCTCAAGAATTTAGTCAAATTTCATATTGGAAAACAGTCATTTTGTTTTTTAAAGGAATATAAATTGCTTTTTTCGTGAACATTTTTGTGGAACTGCTTCTATTCATGTATCCTTTTAATAAAGCAGAAATATATACCATATACGATATAATTGGAACACCCTGTGACAAACTGAAAATTGCATTTACATTGTAATTTGGAAAACTCAGCAGTGGCCACAGAATTGGAAAAGGTCAGTTTTCATTCCAATCCCAAAGAAAAGCAATGCCTAAGAATGTTCAAACTACTGCACAACTGCACTCATTTCACATGCTAGCAAAGTAATGCTTAAAATTCTCCAAGCCAGGCTCCAACAGAATGTGAATGGAGAACTTCCAGATGTTCAAGCTGTATTTAGAAAAGGCAGAGGAACCAGAGATCAAATTGCCAACATCAGTTGGGTCATACAAAAAGCAAAAGAATTTCAGAAAAACATCTATTTCTGCTTTATTGACTATGCCAAAGCCTTTGACTAAGTGAATCACAACAAACTGTGGAAAATTCTTCAAGAGATGGGAATACCAGAACACCTGATCTGCCTTTTGAGAAATCTGTATGCAGGTCAAGAAGCAACAGTTAGAACTGGACATGGAACAACAGACTGGTTCCAAATAGGAAAAGGAGTTCGTCAAGGCTGTATATTGTCACCCTGTTTATTTAACCTATATGCAGAGTACATCCTGAGAAACGCTGGACTGGAAGAAACACAAGCTGGAATCAAGATTGCCGGGAGAAATTTCAATAACCTCAGATATGCAGATGACACCACCCTTATGGCAGAAAGTGAAGAGGAACTCAAAAACCTCTTGATGAAAGTGAAAGTGGAGAGTGAAAAAGTTGGCTTAAAGCTCAACATTCAGAAAATGAAGATCATGGCATCCGGTCCCACCACTTCATGGGAAATAGATGGGGAAACAGTGGAAACAGTGTCAGACTTTATTTTTCTGGGCTCCAAAATCACTGCAGATGGTGACTGCAGCCATGAAATTAAAAGACGCTTGCTCCTTGGAAGGAAAGTTATGACCAACCTAGATAGCATATTCAAAAGCAGAGACATTACTTTGCCAACAAAGGTTCGTCTAGTCAAGGCTATGGTTTTTCCTGTGGTCATGTATGGATGTGAGAGTTGGACTGTGAAGAAGGCTGAGTGCCGAAGAATTGATGCTTTTGAAGTGTGGTGTTGGAGAAGACTCTTGAGAGTCCCTTGGGCTGCAAGGAGATCCAACCAGTCCATTCTGAAGGAGATCAGCCCTGGGATTTCTTTGGAAGGAATGATGCTGAAGCTGAAACTCCAGTACTGTGGCCACCTCATGCGAAGAGTTAACTCATTGGAAAAGACTCTGATGCTGGGAGGGATTGGGAGCAGGAGGAGAAGGGGACGACAGAGGATGAGATGGCTGGATGGCATCACTGACTCAATGGATGTGAGTCTGAGTGTACTCCGGGAGTTGGTGATGGACAGGGAGGCCTGGTGTGCTGCAATTCATGGGGTGGCAAAGAGTCAGACAGGACTGAGCGACTGATCTGATCTGATGGCTTTTCCATTAGTCATGTACAGATATGAGAGTTGGACCATAAAGAAGGCTGAGCACCAAAGAATTTATACTTGTTAACTGTGGTGTTGGAGAAGACTCTTGAGAGTTCCTTGGACAGCAAAGAGATCAAACCAGTCAATCCTAAAGGAAATCAATCCTGAATGTTCATTGGAAGGACTGATGCTGAATGTTCAATACTTTGCTGAAGTATTGAAGCCGAAGGTCCAATACTTTGGCCACTTGATACAAAGAGCTGACTCACTGGAAAAGACCCTGATGCTGGGAAAGACTGAAGGCGAGAGGAGAAGGGGTCAACAGAGGATGAAATGATTGGATGGCTTCATCAACTCAATCCATCAAGCAAACATTTAGATTGTTCTTGCTCTTTGTATTAAAGTATAATTTTACTATAAATATTTCTTTGGAAACTGAGGTCATATAAATCACCAATTTTTTCAAAAAAATTTTTTTAACTGAAGTTCTATAATGAATTTACTTCCTTAAAAAGTTTGACTGAACATTGTATTTACCAGCCTCTGTAGAAAAATGCATGGTTAATCTGCTCATTTGAATAAAGGTCAAATATAAGTTTACTGAGCTAACTAGATGGCTTATACTTTTCCATAGATTTACTCGTCAAAATATTGACCAAATGAAGAACTAATTCAAAGTTTTAATACTAGTTAATTTAAAATCCAATATTCCACTTGGCTAGTAGTATTGGAAAGTACAAGAATAATTAGAACTATCTAGTCCCATCAAAATATAGTCTAGAGAGAATTTGTTCCCTCTAACTGCTATATTCAATTTGAAAAAGACATCTATTATCTTTTTTAAATTTCTTAGAATAATTTAGATTAATGTTTTCCTTTTTACTGTATTCAAATTTTAAAACATCAGGGCCTTGGATTAATAACCCATGGGGCTTCCCTGATAGCTCAGATAGTAAAGAATCCACTTGCAATGCTGGAAACCTGGGTTCAATCCCTGGGTTGGGAAGATCCCCTGGAGAAGGGAAAGGCTACCCACTCCAGTATTCTGACCTGGAGAATTCCATGGACTGCATAGTTCATGGGGTTGCAAAGAGTTGGACATGACTTAACAACTTTCACTTTCACTATAATTTATTATCATCAAATATGTATCATGACACATAACAATAAAATCTAGGAAAAAGGATGCAGGGCCCAATCAAAAGGTATTTTAAACAATGCTAAAAAAATGCATACACAGACATACACATAGCTATCTAAATTAAGAAAATATGTCTGATAAAAGAAGCATAATCCTGTACCCTAAGGACCCACTGTGTCACAAGAACAAAATCAAACAAAATTGAGAAATCCTTTATCAACTTTTTTATGCTAACACTTATCTGCATTTGTGTTTTTTACACAATTTTTTTCTGAAATTTTAAAACAAGCATTTTCTGAAAAGTAAAAAAAAAATCTCTTGGAATTGCTTCACAAAGGGAAAGAGACACGTGTACCCCAATGTTCATTGCAGCACTGTTTATAATAGCCAGGACATGGAAGCAACCTAGATGTCCATCAGCAGATGAATGGATAAGAAAGCTATGGTACATATACACAATGGAGTATTACTCAGCCATTAAAAAGAATACATTTGAATCAGTTCTAATGAGGTGGATGAAACTGGAGCCTATTATACAGAGTGAAGTAAGCCAGAAGGAAAAACACCAATACAGTATACTAACGCATATATATAGAATTTAGAAAGATGGTAACAATAACCCTGTGTACGAGACAGCAAAAGAGACAGTGATATACAGAACAGTCTTATGGACTCTGAGGGAGAGGGAGAGGGTGGGAAGATTTGGGAGAATAGCATTGAAACATGTAAAATATCATGTATGAAATGAGATGCCAGTCCAGGTTCGATGCGTGATACTGGATGCTTGGGGCTAGTGCACTGGGACGACCCAGAGGGAGGGTATGGGGAGGGAGGAGTGAGGAGGGTTCAGGATGGGGAACACATGTATACCTGTGGTGGATTCATTTTGATATTTGGCAAAACTAATACAATTATGTAAAGTTTAAAAATAAAATTAAAGTAAAAAAAATAAAACAAATATTTTTTGTTTTAGTTTTGTTTTCACTGTTATGTTTGTGTTTAATGAAAATCAGGCTTTCTTTAACACTACATAGTAAACAATAACATTTTAAATTTTGCTTAAGCCAACTGCAGATTTCAAATAAAACTATAGTAGTTTATGAGAGAAAAATACAGAAGGGCACAGTACAAGTCTATGAAAAAATTGAAAGATCATTAAGAACACTATTGTAAAGTTTTGTATTTTGAGGTCTCTGTGCTATTGCTGATAGTGTCCAGCAAGACAAGAAAATGATTCTGCAGGGGATCAGTTTTTAAGCTCTAGGAATTTACAATAAGACCAAACATTTCATCCTAACCAAAATCATCAAAATTGTCATTCAAAAAAATGTAACCTGTACGAGTGTTGATTCCATGCGGCACATTTAAGTCAGCCCTGGCCTACAAGAATCTGCTGGAATTATGCTTGGCCACTATTTGTCTATTTAAACCTTGTCCAGAGCTACTTCATCTGACTCTTTTTGAGTACCAACTCAAGTCCTCCCACTCTCCCAGGACATTCCCAGAATCTAGTTCTCATCAAATCTCCTGGTGAGCTTTCTCAATAATTATAATGGCATTTAAATGTATATTTCTAATACTATCAATTAAAATGTTTATATTACCAAACTGCTCCAAATCCCTGTGTTTAGAATGTTTAAATATTCTATTCTGAATCTTCAACCAAGAAAAATCCAAAAATATGTGATAGCATACATTTTAACTTATATGTGTTGGGTAAGAAGGGACTTCCCTGATAACTCAGGTGGTAAAGAATACATCTGCAATTCAGGAGACCCCATTTCAATTGCTGGGTTGGGAAGATCCACTGGAGAAGGGATAGGCTACCAACTACAGTATTCTTGGATTTCCATTGTGGCTCAGCTGGTAAAAAATCCACCTACAATGAGGGAGATCTGGGTTTGACCCCTGGGTTGGGAAGATTTTCTGGAGAAGGGAAAGGTTGCCCACTCCAGTATTCTGACCTAGAGAATTCCACGGACTGTATAGTCCATGGGGTCACAAAGAGTCGGACATGACTGGTTGGGTAAGGGCTTCCCTGGTGGCTCAAATGGTAGAGAATCTGCCTGCAATGTGGTATATATGGTATATATATATATATATATATATATATATAAGGACAAGTATTTCAGTGCTTGTCCTTAACAAAGAAAAGAAACACAGGGAGTATCAAACGCAAGCTGAATACTAAGTATATACCTCAGAGATTTTAAAGTTGTTCAATTCTTTTTGTTGTTTTACAAGAAAGATGTGATTATTTTAGCAAACACACCTGCAAATTTCTAACAAGCAAACACTCAGACAGATGGCCTTCTCTCCTGATGTTATTTATTAGAAACAGGCTTTAGGAAAGAAGTCTTCAGGTTATCTTCCTTTTATTAAATCTTTTTCTAAATATATTTTAGAAACATATTTGCTTGTTTTATTGATAGTTTATTTGTATATATTAATATAGATATATTTGTATATATTGATATATAATCTTAAGAATCAGTTCAGTTCTGTTCAGTTGCTCAGTTGTATCCAACTCTTTGCGACCCCATGGACTGCAGCACTCCAGGCCTCCCTGTCCATCACCAACACCCGGAGTATACTCAAACTCATGTCCATTTAGTCAGTTGATGCCATCCAACCATCTCATCCTTTGTCTCTTCTTCTCCTCCTGCCTTCAATCTTTCCCAGCATCAGGGTCTTTTCAAATGAATCAGTTCTTCACATCAGGTGGCCAAAGTATTGGAGTTTCAGCTTCAGCATCAGTCCTTCCAATGAATATTCAGGACTGATTTCCTTTAGGATGGACTGGTTGGATCTCCTTGCTGTTCAAGGGACTCTCAAGAGTCTTCTCCAACATCACAGTTCAAAAGCACCGATTCTTTGGCCCTCAGTTTTCTTTATAGTCCGACTCTCACATCCATTCATGACTACTGGCAAAACCATAACTTTGACTAGATGGACCTCTGTTGGCAAAGTAACGCTCCAGCGGTGATAGATGTTTAGGTTGTTTCAAAAAGTAGTAGAATTATTTCAATTCTGAGATACAGGAAGAGCATCACATCCAGTACTAGATTGGCTGTTGGGTATGGGAGCAAGAGACCTTTATACAGAAATATGAAGAATTCCAGCAGGAAATAGGTAGCATAATACCACCCATTCAGAAAGAACAGAATTTCCATTGGAGTGGAGGACAACTGTTTACCTCTGTAATCTCACCTTGCAGTCCCATCTCTAGTCCTCATGGAAACTAATCTTAAGAATACAATTTCTTAAACTATTGTTGCTGTTTTAAATTATAGTGAAGTAAATTTTATTCTAAACATTTGAGACCACATTACCTGCCTCCCGAGAAACCTGTATGCAGGACAAGAAGCCACAGTTAGAACTGGACATGGGACAATGGACTGGTTTTAAATTGGGAAAGGAGTACGTCAAGTACTGTACTGTATATTGTGACCCTGCTTATGTGACTTATCTGCAGAGTACAACACACGAAATGCTGGGCTGGATGAAGCACAAGCTGGAATCAAGATTGCTGGGAGAAATATCAACAACCTTAAATATGCAGATGACACCACCCTAGTGGCAGAAAACAAAGAGGAACTGAAGAATCTCTTGATGAAGGTAAAAGAGGAGAGTGAAAAAGCTGGCTTAAAACACAACATTCAAAAACCAAAGATCATGGCACCCAGTCCTATTACATGTGCGTGCTCTACTCTTTGCAATCCATAGACTGTAGCCTGCCAGGCCCCAGGCTCCTCTCTCCATGGAACTCTCCAGGCAAGAATACTAGAGTGGGTATTCTAGCATTCTAGGGGGTATTCTCCTAATAATGGAAGATACCTTCTCCTGGGAAACTTCCCAACCCAGGGATCAAACCCAGGTTTCCAACATTGCAGGCAGATTGGTTACCACCTGAGTAACCAGGGAATTCCTATTACTTCATAGGAGGAACAGTGTCAGATTTCATTTTCATTTTCTTGGGCTCCAAAATCAATGCAGACAGTGACTGTATCTGCAAAATTACAAGACAGTTGCTCCTTGGAAGAAAAGCTGTGACAAACCTAGTCAGCATATTAAAAAGCAGAGACAGCACTTTGCCAACAAAGGTCCCTCTAGTCAAAGCTATGGTTTTTCCAGTAGTCATGTATGGATGTGAGAGTTGGACTGTAAGGAAAGCTGAGCACTGAAAAATTGATGCTTTTGAACTGTGGTGTTGAAGAAGACTCTTGAGAGTCCCTTGGACTGCAAGGAGATCCAACCAGTCAATCCAAAAGGAGATCAATCCTGAACATACATTGGAAGGACTGATGCTGAAGCTGAAGGTCCAATACTTTAGTCACCTGATGCAAAGCACCAACTTATTAGAAAAGACCCTGATGCTGGTTAAGATCGAAGGCAAGAGAAGGGGACGACAGAGGATCAGATGGTTGGATTGCATCACTGATTCAATGGACATGAGTTTGAGCAGGCTCTGGGAGATAGTGAAGGATATGAAAGCCTGGCATGCTGCAGTTCATGGGGTCACAAAGAGTCAGAGAAAATTTAGTGACTGAACAACAAAAAAAAAAACATTTCATAGCAAAAATAAAGTATTAAAAACCATAGGAGAAGTTCAATAGAATTTTCAAGTGAATTCAATACTTGACTTCCAGCATTTTTAAAGAAACCAGAAGGGAAAGAGACACATGTACCCCAATGTTCATCGCAGCACTGTTTATAATAGCCAGGACATGGAAGCAACCTAGATGCCCATCAGCAGATGAATGGATAAGAAAGCTGTGGTACATATACACAATGGAGTACTACTCAGCCATTAAAAAGAATACATTTGAATCAGTTCTAATGAGATGGATGAAACTGGAACCTATTATACAGAGTGAAGTAAGCCAGAAAGAAAAACACCAATACAGTATACTAATGCATATATATGGAATTTAGAAAGATGGTAACAATAACCCTGTGTGTGAGACAGCAAAAGAGACACTGATGTATAGATCAGTCTTATGGACTCTGTGGGAGAGGGAGAGGGTGGGGAGATTTGGGAGAATGGCATTGAAACATGTATAATATCATGTATGAAACGAGTCACCAGTCCAGGTTCAATGCAGGATACTGGATGCTTGGGGCTGGTGCACTGGGACGACCCAGAGGGAGGGTATGCGCAGGGAGGAGGGAGGAGGGTTCAGGATGGGGAACACAGGTATACCTGTGGCAGATTCATTTCGATATTTGGCAAAACTAATACAATATTGTAAAGTTTAAAAATAAAATAAAATAAAAAAACTTAACAATGAAAAAAAAAAAAGATTATGACCGTGTGTGCATTTGTGTTAGTGACTCAGTTGTGTTTGACTCTTTGAAACTCATGGATTGTAGCCTGCTGGGCACCAGGTTCCTCTGTCCATGGAACTCTCCAGGTAAGAATACTGGAGTGGGTTGCCATTCTCTTCTTCAGGGGATCTTCCCAACCCAGGGATTGAACCTGGGTCTCCCATGTTGCAGGCAGATTCTTTACCATTGAGCCATCAGAGAAGTTAAAGATTATAACTAGTTTTTCCCAATAAAGGAAACAGTTGATTTTTATAAATATTCAACTTACTAAATTATGATGGACTTTAACTAGAAACGTTTGAGGAAATCAAATTGAGCTTGATTTTAGACCACAGGTTTAAGTTATAAGCAATTTAAAATCTGTACATTGTACTTTTTTTAGTGTTGCTGCTGCCGCTGCTGCTAACTCACTTCAGTCATGTCCGACTCTGTGCGACCCCATAGATGGCAGCCCACTGGGCTCCCCCATCCCTGGGATTCTCCAGGCAAGAACACTGGAGTGGGTTGCCATTGCCTTCTCCAATGCATGAAAGTGAAAAGTGGAAGTGAAGTCATTCAGTCGTGTCCAACTCTTCGAGACCCCACGGATTGCAGCCTACCAGGCTCCTCCGTCCATGGGAATTCCCAAGCAAGAGTACTGGAGTGGGTTGTCATTGCCTTATCCATTTTTAGTGTTACCAAAATTTAATATAGCCTTCTCTTACTTTCCTTCCATGCTATATTATATGACAATCTCCTTCAAAATGTATTCCAAATTTAGCTTTCTCTTACATGATATTCATTTGGAGACTTCATAAACATTTATTTGAACAACTTCAAATACGTCTTTTCTCTATACTTTATTAAAAACAAAAATTTAATGCTTATACTTTTGTATTCATGATTCCCAGACATTCAAATGAGACAGACATTCATATTTTCCCAGTCATTAACGTCTCTTAAACAAGTTAAATATATCAGAGCAATATTCTTCAACTGAACTCAGAATTTTAGATTTGGATATGAGACTTCACAGAGATCACCTACTTTAACTCTGTCATGGACATAGGAGAATGCAGAGAATGTGGGGTGGACTGACCACGTGCCCACAGTTATATAGGCAAATTTCAGTTAACTAACCATGGCCAAATATTCAAGCATTTGAAAACTGCAAGCTTTCTAATCATTATGGAAACCAAATGTCAACCCATAGAGGGAATTATGGTTTTCCTTTGTGGCTTATTCTAACCTGCTTAGTAGAACCACTTCTTCCCTATCCCTTTGGATGAAATTTATAGTCAAAGACCAGTGAATTTTCTGAATATTCTGAGAAAATGGGAAGTCCTTTTTTTAATAATCCATGTGCCTAATCTGGTGCACTACTCAAGAGCGTCAGACTTCGGCCCCTCTCCCTCATCTCGGGCCTCCTGACTCTAGCTTTCTTCATACTTAAAGAGAAGATGCATATATTTCCTTCCTCTCTTTGACCTCTCAGCACTTCACACCCCCTTTTTCTTCTACTCTGTATCAGACCATGTCGGGGGTGGGGGGAAAGTAAAGGAACCGGAAATGTTATTTCACTAACACCGCTCTGGGCTGGAGTTAGCACTTTACATCCACTGAAGGTGCTTAGAGGCTTTCATCTTTTTGGAAAACTTGTTTCTTTGATTCACTGGGGACAACTCCCAACTGTAGGAGATTCATCACCTGCAGGATTCTTTATACAATGGACTGCTTCTCCCCAAGCTGGTAGTCTGAGACTGGTTTCTTACTCCTGGGAATCCTGGGCCACACCCGTATACAAGCCACTTTCTCCCTGCTGACAGCCCATTTAGCTCTAAGACAGCCCAGGGCAGCTCACATCCACGTAGGACTAACAGTGTGTTCAGGGGAAACACTCAGGATTCTTAGTTTGCCAAATTTGAGCAGTGACAGTCACCCCGATGTGCCAGCCTCTCACCTTTTAAATCTGTCAGGCTTGAGCCAAATATTGGTCCACTTTGTCTATTGAGTTCTCAGGGACATACATGACACCTTCACTTGGAGCCACTCCCTGTGCTAGAGGTAATCGTACTTCTTTGGGGAACAGCAGAACACTGATACATGAAAAGGTCTTTAAAAATTCTCTTCTACCCAGACATAATACTGTAAAGAAATTATCCTTCAATTTAATATAAATAAACTAAAAGTCTCTTCTATTATACAAAACACTGTAGTGGTGCATCCTCAGTTTGGTGGATATTATGAATAGTACAAATTATCTTCTGAGCTGCAAGTCCTGTATGGTGGTCTTGGACTTTACTTTGAAATGTAGTGTGTATGTTCTTGGATCTCAACTGAAACTGTGATTAAAACAATTCCATTTAATCTTGTCATAGATTCTAAGATAACATGTAGAATTCATTTTTGTATTCCCATTGCTTATCACAATGATTGAAATGTAGCAGGTATTTGACAAGTCTGCTTTTTTTTAAATGATTGAAGTGATTTTGAATTTAGATACTTTACCATGTGCTCTCATAAAGAAACATGTAAGTGCTTCTTGACTTCTCTCTCATGAGATCATTGACAAATTTTCATCAGGTCTGAATAATTTTATATATTTTCTATTACTAGAATCTTTCTAGAATATTTGCCCCCTCTACACATATTCTGTATCTACTAACTTAATTTAGGGGCTTATCCTTTACTTGGAAGGTTCTAAAACATTCCTATTTCCCTACAATGCTTTCTTCTTCTTCTAATCAGTATCCTATGCTGTCTTCAAGAGAATGAGTCTAAAATTTTTCTGATCATTTTATTCTATCTTCCCATCCTGCTCATGGTTTAAATCATTCCAGGTTTTGTTTCACATATCAAATAGAGTCCAATTTCTCCAGAATGATACAGCCAACATTTTCAGTGGGGCATCTGCCTAAGTCCTCATTACTGACTCCCAAGGTTCCCCACTTCTTATTTCTGAAAGTTCAAAAACATTTGACTGCAAAGAGATTGTGGAATGGGCTATGTTTTTTCATAATTTTCAACTTCATTGGAAGGGCTGATGTTGAAGCTGAAATTCCAATACTTTGGCCACCTGATGCGAAGAGCTGACTCATTTGAAAAGACCCTGATGCCAGGAAAGATTGAAGGAGGGAGGAGAAGGGGGCGACAGAGGGTGAGATGATTGGATGGCATCACCGACTTGATGGACATGAGTTTGAGTAAACTCTGGGAGTTGGTGATGAACAGTGAGGCCTGGCGTGCTGTAGTCCATGGGGTTGCAGAGTTGGACATGACTGAGACTGAGCGACTGAGCTGAACTGAGCTGAGAAACCTGCTTCCTTTGCATGAAGTACCTTTCTCTCTTCGTTATCCACTGAAATTCAAATGCTAGCACAAATAATATTTCATTACTCCAATCACAAATAGTCATTTCCTCTTCTTCTAACTCCAGCTTTTAACGAATATGTGGTTCTATATGATTTGTTCACATATCTATCTGCCTTTTCAACTTGACTGAAGGCAGTCTCATTAAAATCAATCAAGAAATAAATGATTGATGAATTAAGAATTTCTAAATTGCTATTAATAGTATGTTGACTGTAAGAAAAAAGTGTCACAAGCACATCATCTGGAACATATGTGGGAGGGACAAAGTTAAAAGACTGATTGCATAAAATGTACAATATTCATTAATTCTACTTATTTTCAAACAGTTTAATAGTCACTAGAATATAACAGGAGGCTTCCCTTGTGGCTCAGATGGTAAAGAGTCTGCTTGCAAGGCTGGAGACTTGGGTTCGATCCCTGGGTCAGGAAGGTCCCCTGGGGGAGGGCATGGCAATCCACTCCAATATTCTTGCTTGGAGAATTCCACAGACAGAGAAGCCAGGTGGGCTACAGTCCATGGGGTCACATAGAGTCAGACATGACTGAGCGACTAACACACACACAGACTATAACAACATCTAAATGATCTACTTCTCCCTGCTCAGACCTCCAAATAGTTAAATTAAGACTACAGGGAACAAAATGACCTCAAGGGTAAAACTATGCCTAGAAGCAATATTGTGAGATTAGTGATTGCATTAAGATTCAGGCAACTCATGTCAAGTTGAAAAGGTCTTAAAGGAGGATCAAAGATTGTGAGATAGTGATAGCAGGGTCTCAGAGGTTTCCATATTCTCTAGATGCTGCTTTCCAAGCAGCATATATTCTCTAGATGCTTCTTTCCAAGCAGCATATATTCTTCTAGGTATAATATTCAAGCTAAAAGCTAAATCTCCTTGCAATCATCAGGCCAAATATTTGGCTCACTAACAGCAGTAGTATCTCATTAAATTATCATAATAAAGAAGCTGATGTTCTGCTATGATTGACCTCTATGTTGGACTTCACATTTTTGATGGGCTCATGATATACACAAATGCCCATGAGAATTAACTCTAAGAATCTTCAAGGTGCTTTTAAATTCTCAGCATACAAAAATATGTCAGTTGCTGTCACAGATTCCTAGAAGACCACATCTCCCCCCTGATAAATGGATGTTTTAAAGAAATGGCCCTAGTTCTCAGTCTAGGCATTTAATGAGATGTCTCTTAAAAATGAAATAAAAAGACATTGCTCCACTTTTGTTTTCCTACCTAATTTAATCTTAATTACCTATCCTAAGTTTAATTCCCTAGAAATCAGAGCCTGAGACAAAAGTTTATGTGCTAACATTTTATTAAGGAGTGCCAGTTGTTCCTGAGGAGCAGTGATGAGGGGTGGAGGCAGTGAGACTGGGAAGAAGGAAGAACACATACAATGAGAAGGGTTACCCAGATAGCCGCTGATTGCCATTCATCATCAGAGAAGCCTTAGGAACAGTGACATCTGAGAAAACTCATCTGTCAGAGTCAATAATGATCTGGTTCCCTAACCCCTACTGATCAAAGGCTGTGCCACAGGGCCTTAACTCCCACAAGCTCCTGGCTTGCATTTAAGGAATTCAGAGCTTCGTGGAACTAGTCAGTCAACCTCACAGGCATCTTTTGTTTGTCAGTGTCAAGCATGGGGTTTCACGAATTCTTATAGGAAGAGTTGCAACAGTAGAGTAATTTCATAACTGGAGACCAAAGTAAGCAGTCTCCAGGACTTCAGCCAGCAAGCTAAGTGAGTGGATGGAGCCCAAGAGAAGCAAAAACAGAACCCATTACCCTACTTCTATCTCATGGCTTTTCAAGACAACAGTATGTAAAAGCTGGTGGTACCCAAGATCTGTCTATGTTAGATGGTGGGGTTATTTACTTTTTTCTTGGTTTACTTACATCAGAGGAGGTAACTGTACACAATTCCTGAGTTGACCGGCCCAGAATAAATAGGTGATCCACTTCCAATATTGCAACAAATAAAGAAACAAGCAAAATAAGTCAGTGGGTCTTGAGATTATACGCACACACGTCTTCTCACCATCAGAACATTGGCCTGCAGTTTTTTCCTTCCTGACTCCAGGCAGGGCTAATTACAGACTGCCAACAGCGGGTGGTAGTAACGGCAAAAGGAGTGGTGACAATCTGATGAACCATTTCAAAAGGAGATCATATTTTCTACTGTTTATGTTATTCATCAGTCACAAGTATCTTTTTAGTCAAAATGATGAATTTTTCTTCTTTAAGTGTCAATCAGTCGCTATGATTAGTCGCTTCTGGAAAAAGAATCAGTGCCAGTACTTGTAATGAATCACACACAGTGATGTTTTATGGAAAAGGGTGGTGACGTTGAAGAGATCACTTCAAGGGTCACTAATAGAACTGAATCTCCTGTAGAAAAATGTACAGTACTTTAAGCTTTTAATCTAAAGAAGTATTATTAATCTAGTCTATGAACTAAATAATACCTCAAGGTGTTATTTTAGCTCCTGATCCTCAAACTGTAGCTATCTAGTTTATTTTTGAAAATGAAAAATCAAAGACCTAGTTGAGTGTTTGCAGAGGTACCTTTAGAGGTTAAAACAAAGAATACAGATGTAAGTATGTCTTATCTTTGCAAAATCCATCACAGATGAACACTCTTGCCCAAACAATTTCTGACTATGGTTAATTTTGAGATATATTGATCTGAAACTTTATTGGAACACAGTAACACTCATTTTATAACTGTATATTATTGAAGTTTGTATACTGGTTTACACGATTCATAAAACTCTTGCTTCTGGAACCTCTCTCAGGTTAAGTTTTAAGGAACAGAATCAGTAGCCATATTAGCTGACCATTTAATGTAAAATTACACATTTTTAATTGCTAAAAATGGTTAATTATTGGTACAGAAGTTCTTGTTTCTGTTTAATTTTCTTTATAGGACTTTATAATGTCTATACAAAACTTCAGAGCTATAACACTGTCAATTATGCTTATTGTTGAAATAACACTGGGGTGAAGCTTTTGATAGTAGACCCACATAACTAGGAATTTATCATATTTTAATTGTATAGATTTTAGTAATCAAAGCTTTCACTGGCCATTTGATACAGAATTGAAGGGCAACTTGATTCACTTGCTAATCAATTTTGTTCATTTATAAGGGGCAAAATCAAGTTAGTCTCTTGTTTCTATATATCACTGGACAATTGTTCCTCAAATTTCAATAACTTTCAATTTCATTTCCTGAAATCAACCTCTGGGGTACTGCATAGTTATTGTAAAAATAACCGTAACTATATGTACAACCAGTGCAATGAAATATGCAAGAACATACTGAATACAGCTGCAGACAAGGGAAAACTGCAATGTGTAATATGCTCTTTTTTTTGTGGAAATGTACAAAAGCTAGTTACCTGAGTTCACCTTGTATTTTCCTTGAGCCTTTAAGAATATAGAACTTTAGGAATATAGAGAGAGACTTTAGGAATATAGAACATTCCTAAAACATACATTAGCAAACTTTATGATATGCTAAATAACTTACAGTTCAGGTTCATCTGTATACTTGCTAAAACAAACAAAACTACAACCATAGACAGCCAGGATCATAAAAGCTATAAACTACTGCAATGAGATGGATGCAAATCTTAAATTCTATAGAGAATTTTTAAAAAAAAATTAAAGATTACATTTTTAAAAATACTAAATCTTATTTAAGATTAAACTTTTTAAAACTCATTCTATAATAAAGAGAACAAGCCAACTGCAATAGATGAGTCCATAAATCTAATTATTTCACAATAAAAATAAATTTTGAATCTAGTTTATTAATGAAAGTGCAAAGATACATGAAGGATCCTTAACTGTGGCTCATATTATCACACCACAATATTAAATATGGTTTCGGTGCACAACTTTTGGCAGCTAAAGCTGCATGTATTATTCCACACAGATGATAGAAGGAGGCCAGTCTTAACATATGCAAAAGAAATTCAATAACATTTGCTCTGATAGTTACTAACTCTGAATAAAATATTCTCTATTTTTCTAATCTGAATCATCGCAAATTGGATTCCAACTTTTCTGGTTTAGTCCTTAGAGAAAATAAATATTAACTAGCCCCTGGTGAAAACTCCTTCTTTAACTCAGTCTGTTAAATAACATTTGATCTTAGTCAAATGAACTAGCTCTAAATATAAACATTAATCAGTTTTGGGGATTTGCTCAACCCCTTTGCATTTTGTCAATGCCTTTTTTAATTGTGGAAGGCAAATAAAGACTTTGTTCAGAGCCATATGATTTGGAATTTTGTTCAAATGGAATCAGATATGAATAAGGAACAAATTAATCTAATATACTTTTATTACAGGTACAGGCAGACTACATACACAGTCTCCCATCACTGTCAATTATAATAACATAATGCTATAGATGATAACTAGGATTATCCTATTCCGAATCCATATGAATGAATGGTCTGTATGTTCTGATATGTCAGAACGTGGAAAATGTCTTAACAATCTCATTTTCAAAAATAGGTAGGAATATAAATCTAGTTAATGTAATATACATTATAGCAAAGTAGGAGAAAATCAAGATGATTAAATATTTCTATAACCTCAAGGTAAGATTTTTTTCCTCTGCCTAACACTACTAAATTCTTCCCTTTAAAATATAGAAATATTGTTATCACTAAATTTTCAGAGGGACTAGAATAAATGCAATGTCATCATTAATATTATGTTCATAAAAAGTGTGACTCTAAGGAGAATAATGCTTTGAGCTCCTGAACCTAAGGCTTCAAATTTCTGATGGTTTCTTAACAGCACTTAGATTTTATATACTGTCATACTCAACACTGGAAAACACCACAACCAATAATGATCATTCCTGCTGATTGTTTTGAGGTTGTAAAGAAAATTTTTGTGCAATTGACTTTGAACCTCTTTCCACCAAAGAAATCAGGTTTTTAAGGCTTTCGTTACTATTAATTTGACTCTTTCTTCATTGCACTTAGTTCATATGTTTTGGTTTTTTCACCAAGCTTATAAAAAGATGAATTGCTTGGCCAATTATCATACATACAGTGGCAAGATTGGTAACGCAAGAGAGAGAGAAAGTATAAGAAAAGAAAATGGCATAACATAGAGAATAAAAGTGGTACTTTTATTTTGATAATTAAACCCCTCAAATGAGGTTGACATTATTACAGATAAGACAAAGTTTTCCTTTGCTATGGTATATATTTTATCACAGCTATAAGTTTTGAGACCTTATATGATTTTCATTACTAAAATGGTATAAAGGGTTTATATTCATATTCTTGGGATAGAGCCCTAGCTTTATTGCTTCATAAAATGGGTATATTCAAGACATAATTTAAAATAGAGAAGCCACGAGACTTTAGTTTTCTACTTAGTATAATCAACATAAGCATGAATACCTCATTACTGCTGCTGCTGCTGCTGCTGCTAAGTTGCTTCAGTCATGTCGGACTCTGTGCAACACCATAGACAGCAGCCCACCAGGCTCCCCCATCCCTGGGATTCTCCAGGCAAGAACACTGGAGTGGGTTGCCATTTCCTTCTCCAATGCATGAAAGTGAAAAGTAAAAGTGAAGTCGCTCAGTCGTGTCCGACTCTTCCCGACCCCATGGACTGCAGCCTACCAGGCTTCTCCATCCATGGGATTTTCCAGGCAAGAGTACTGGAGTGGGGTGCCATTGCCTTCTCTGTCATTACTAACTATAATTAAACAAAATAATAAGTTTATATAATATTGATAAGAACTTTTTCATGAGTGCTTATGTGCCAGGCAGTATGTCAGAATTCTTTATGTATATTATTTAAAATATCTGATGTGCACTCTACCACCATGAATTCTACTGTCTTTGGCTACTGTGAGTTTTCTATGTTATTCTTAATTTATGCAACATTTTTATCCAACAAGTAGATTTTTAACTTTTATATATTACAAATCTTTGAGAATCAGAAACAAAGTATCCTTTCACTACCCAATCAAATTGAATTTTAAAAAGTGGAGACTCAAATGTATAGACTATGTGTGTGTGTGTGTGTGTGTGTGAAGTCGCTCAGTCGTCTCCGATTCTTTGCGACCCCGTGGACTGTAGCCTGCCAGGATCCTCTCTCCATGGGATTCTCCAGGCAAGAATACTGGAGTGGATTGCCACTTCCTTCTCCAGGGGATCTTCCCAACCCAGGGATCGAACCTGGGTCTCCTGCATTGCAGGCAAACGCTTTATCCTCTGAGCCACCAGGGAAGCCATAGACTATGTAGAGATCCATAAAATCTAAACACTAGGTAAACAGAAGCAGGATGATCATGGTCAACTCTTACTAAAAATACACTAAAAATACTCTTTTTGAATTAAAAATATTTAATGTGAGAGAACAACAAAGGATCTTGGGGTCAATCTAGAACATATAGAGGAGATTGGGATATGACATCTTACTATAATACAAAAAATATGCTTTCAAGATATATGTGGACCTCTATTTGTGAGTCTTGAGACAAAAAATGACATTATTCTTGAAACATAAAATTCTTTTGCATCTCAAATTCAGTGTGCCCAAATAAATACATATTTTCTTTGCACTGTATTCTAATGTTTTTCAATGTCATCAATCTCCTACCAACATTGACATTACTAAATGTATTCATCTTAGTCTATATCAAAAAAGTCTTCAAGCCATATTGGCTGTCACTAAAGGCAATGAACCTAGTCTTCTTTATATTCCTTGTGTGTGTGTGTGCTCAGTTGTGTATGACTCTGTGTGACCCTATGGACTGCAGCCCACCAGGCTCCTCTGTCCACGAGATTCTCCAAGAAAGAATACTGGAGTGCGTTGCCATACCCTCCTCCAAGGAACCTTCCCAACCCAGGGATGGAACTCATGTCTCTTGTCTACCTGGATTGGCAGGTGGGTTCTTTACCACTAGCGCCACCTGGGAAACCCCATTTATTTCTTACATGCTATAAAAACAAGGAATTCAATAAATGTTGGTTGTACATTGACTACTTGAAGAAAATTTTCGTATGTCCCAAACAGTATTCAGAAAAATTTTCTCCTTCTTTGTTTTAATTGAATTCTGATTAGCCTCATGGATACTGATCTACCTACAAAACTCCCTAAAAGCTATTAATTCTCAAATACCACTGTAGCTCAGAGTCAGAGGTATATTATATATCTTTGTTCCACATCTGCATCATCATTCCTCTTTCTCCTAAATACCAAATATTTTTTGAGAATCCTGTTATCAATTTAATTCATTTCTGTTCCTGTACTCATTTACAACATTAACCGTCTCCTGGTCATTCCCACTGTGACTTTTACATACATGCGCGCGCACACACACACACACACATTCATGAATATTATAAACCAGCTCATTCTCTTACTCTGTGGTCCTATGATCATTCTTGGTATTTTAAGTACCGAGGGTCTCATTTATTTTACCTCTCCATGTACAACCCCTTTTCCTCAACTCTTCCTCCGCCACTGACCTCTATGGCTGCTTACTGAAATCAGAAAATAGATCTTCAAAATCACAAATAAAGCTTTCCACTGTGTCCTCTGCCACCTTCATCCTTTGATTTGCCCCAGTTACAATGTCTGGTTTCAGTTTAGAAAGACCTCTGATCCTTTGAATGACACGCTTCTCCCTATCCCTTATTCCTTAATAACTGTGCTTTCTTTCTTTTCAAATACCATTTATCTAGTTCATCATTATAATCGTTCTCTTTCAAATACTTTCCACGTACTTACTCCTTCTCCATTTTGTTCATATAGACTGAGAAATGGAAACTTTGAGTGAATATCTAGGTGATAATGCTCTATGCATTTTCCCACAAAATAGAACTGCTGTAAATAATCACACAAATAAGGGAGGTGATATCATAATGGGTTCACAATTGAAAACTCAAGTAGAACCTTAATATTACTCAGTAATCCTACTAGGTATCCTCACAAATCCATTTTTCACATTCAGTTCAGTTCAGTTCACTCTCTCAGTCGTGTCCGACTCTTTGCGACCCCATGAATCGCAACACGCCAGGCCTCCCTGTCCATCACCAACTCCCGGAGTTCACTCAGACTCACATCCATCGAGTCAGTGATACCATCCAGCCATCTCATCCTCTGTCGTCCCCTTCTCCTCCTGCCCCCAATCCCTCCCAGCATCAGAGTCTTTTCCAATGAGTCAACTCTTCGCATGAGTTGGCCAAAGTACTGGAGTTTCAGCTTTAGCATCATTCCTTCCAAAGAAATCCCAGGGCTGATCTCCTTCAGAATGGACTGGTTGGATCTCCTTGCAGTCCAAGGGACTCTCAAGAGTCTTCTCCAACACCACAGTTCAAAAGCATCAATTTTTCGGTGCTCAGCCTTCTTCACAGTCCAACTCTCACATCCATACATGACCACAGGAAAAACCATAGCCTTGACTAGACGGACCTTTGTTGGCAAAGTAACGTCTCTGCTTTTGAATATGCTATCTAGGTTGGTCATAACTTTCCTTCTAAGGAGTAAGTGTCTTTTAATTTCATGGCTTCAGTCACCATCTACAGTGATTTTGGAGCCCCCAAAAATAAAGTCTGACACTGTTTCCACTGTTTCCCCATCTATTTCCCATGAAGTGATGGGACCGGATGCCATGATCTTCGTTTTCTGAATGTTGAGCTTAAAGCCAACTGTTCCACTCTCCACTTTCACTTTCATCAAGAGGCTTTTGAGTTCCTCTTCACTTTTTTCCATAAGGGTGGTGTCATCTGCATATCTGAGGTGATTGATATTTCTCCCGGCAATCTTGATTCCAGCTTGTGCTTCTTCCAGCCCAGCGTTTCTCATGATGTACTCTGCATAGAAGTTAAATAAGCAGGGTGACAATGTACAGCCTTGACATACTCCTTTTCCTATTTGGAACCAGTCTGTTCCGTGTCCAGTTCTAACTGTTGCTTCCTGACCTGCATACAGATTTCTCAACAGGCAGGTTAGGTAGTCTGGTATTCCCATCTCTTTCAGAATATTCCACAGTTTACTGTACGTTCAATTAAATTGTTGTTTTTTTTTTTTTCACTTTTCAGAAACTGTCCATCTCTTTCCCTCTGTCTTAACTCTCTCAGCTTATTACTTCAAGTTCTCTTTAAGAGAATTAGAGAGTACTAGAATTTTTCATATTCAGCAGATAGCCTACCTACTTTGAAAAGTGCCAAGTAATCTACATATGCTTTGAATACTTACCTTCTTATCTTCCCAGTACTTTTTCCACATGTAAATAAAAATTACTTTTCCTGAACAAGTTGAGAATATTTTGAATACATCACATTTCTTTATGCTAAATACTTAAGTGCATATTATAAAATAAGAACAACATTCTCTTATATAATCATGGTATAATTCTCAATCCTGATTTTCAACATTGCTGAGGTATAATTATTTAACACAAGAATTGGCAAACTCTTTTTTTCTTTCTTTTGCAGAAGGCTAGATAGTAAATATTTTAAGATTTGTAGGCCATATGGTCTCTGTCACAACCAATCAACTTTCCTGTAGTAGCACAAATGCAGCCATAGGCAACATAACTTGACTATGGCTGTGTCTACTACAACTTCATCTACAAAAATAGTTGGAGGTCCTGAATTAAACTACAGTTTTTATTCCAAACTTGTCAAGTAAAAACTGTGATAGAATTTTTCTAGGGTTTAGAACCTATTTTGTTGCTTGTTTGATTTTTCCTTTTATTTCTTTCAACTTTTGCTTTATATATTTTGAAATTAAGGATTGTTCTATCTTCCTCTTGAATTGACCATTTTATCATTAACAGATGTCCCTCTCTATTTCTTGTGACGATATTCTTATACTAAAGTAGGTGGCTCAGACAGTAAAGTATCTGCCTGCAGGAGATGCCTGGTTTGATCCTGGATCAAGAAGATCCCCTGGAGAAGGAAATGGCAACTCAATTCCACAGACAGAGGAAATGCCATGGACAGAGGATCCTGACCAGCTATAGTCCAAGGGGTTGCAAAGAGTTGGACATGACTAAGCGACAAACACTACTTTTCAAAGTAGACTTTATTTGATTTGAATGAATATAGCTATATGATCTCATTTTAGTTATTATGTGCCTCGTGTATGTTTTTTTCTCTTTTTGTTTACAAATTACCCATCTCTTTAAATTTAAGGTGCTTCTCCTGTAAACAATTGTTTTTTTTTCTCTCTATTCATTCTAACAATCTTTGTCTTCTACTTGGATTTCATGCCATTTAAATGTAATATGGTGTTGATATGGCTGAATTTAAGCCCATCATTATTTGATTTCATTTTATCCCATCTGGGATTGAGCCTGTCAGTATCTGCATCATTCCTACTAATTAAACCAAACAATGCTTTTTCATAATTTAAAATAATGACAAGTTTTTCATTATAGAATTTGTATGTACTGCCAACTTTCAACAGAAAGTTTTGTATGCATCTTCTCCATTATTTTTCATTGATATTAATATAAGATTCATAATTATGCTAATAACCTTTTCTGCTTACTCCAACACTGAGATCATCTGTATGTCTTATCCTGCTGTCTGTTTTTCTCTTGATTTTTGGTTATTCCTGCCTTTTTGCATGTCAAGTAATATTAAATTCTATGCTAAGCATTGTATCAATATATAAGGTGTATGAAAGATGTCTCCAGGTGATATCTTACACCAGAAAAGAAATTCCCCTTTTCACACTAGGTAGTTAAGGTGAAGTATTTATTACATCTCCTTCATTGCAGGTGGATTCTTTACTGTTTGAGCCACCAGGGAAGTCCAAGAATACTCGAGTGGGTAGCCTATCCCTTCTCCAGGGGATCTTCCGTACCCAAGAATTGAATCAGGGTCTCCTGCATTGCAGGCAGATTCTTTACCAGCTGAGCTACCAGGGAAGCCTCAGCTAAGGTGAGGGACTTATTACATCAATCCCGTGAGAGTCTGATTTTGGTCAAGGCTGGGCTTTGGGCTTTTAAATCTCAGTGTTTTCTGGGTTTTGTTAGTTCCTTGATTATGATCTTTTTTAGGCTTTTATTGAGGGCTGGAAAAAATCTCTTGCTCTTCCACATAAAAGATATTTGGAATTCCTTTCTTGTTTAAGGGGACTTTTGAGCTTGGTTTTAGAAAAGCACCTTCCTGGATGGAAATTCTGCCAAAGGTTTTAATGAAGGAACAACCTGTCTACTTGAGAGTCACCTCCTCTCTTTATTAGCACTTTGTACTCTAAGAATCCAGAAATTACTGGAGAGTTTAAGATGCAATCATTCTGACATCTGAACCTTTTCAGTCTAGCTTTCTAGTTCCAGAAATCTTTAGCTCCCCTTTCGGAGATATAGCTTTATACTTAGAATCAATATACTCCCATCCAACCATATCAGGCCAGTAAGAATAACAAAATGCCAATGGATTCTTATTCACCAGGAAATGTCCATCATGTGGAATAAGGCAAATCCATAGTTCACACAGGAAATTTTCAATAACTCCAAGGAAAAAAAAGTTTGGGACCATCAGTCTTCTTCATAAATCCTCCCTGCATATTTCCAGTTCATTTAGTTTTTAACTGATTACAAAGATCTTTCATACCTTTAAAAAACTTTTTCAGATTAGTTTAACTTATCCACTTTATTCTATTTGTAGCAGTGAGAATTTCAGTTGACTGGTCTATGTCCTCTTTAAGAGTAGATGTTAAAGTCATTTTTATCTTATTATTCAATTAATAAATTACTAGAATAAAGAAATGTTGTAAATAGATGCTCAGTTCAGTTCAGTCACTCAGTCATGTACAACTCTTTGCGACCCCATGGACTGCAACATGCCAGGCCTCCCTGTTCATCACCAACTCCTGGAGCTTACTCAAACTCGTGTCCATTGACTTGGTAATGCCATCCAACCATTTGATCCTCTGTCATCCCCTTCTCCTCCTGATTCAATCTTTTCCAGCATCAGGGTCTTTTCAAACCAGTCAGTTCTTCGCATCAGGTGGCCAAAGTACTGGAGTTTCAGCTTTAGCATCAGTCCTGCCAATGAATATTCAGGACTGATTTCCTTTAAGATTGACTGGTTGGATCTCCTTGCAGTCCAAGGAACTCTCAAGAGTCTTCTCCAACACCACAGTTCAAAAGCATCAATTCTTTGGTGCTCAGCTTTCTTTATAGTCCATCTCTCACATCCATACATGACTACTGGAAAATCCATAGCCTTGACTAGATGGACATTTGTTGGCAAAATAATGTCTCTGCTTTTTAATATGTTGGCTAGTTTGGTCATAACTTTCCTTCCAAAGAGCAAGTGTCTTTTAATTTTGTGGCTGCAGTCACCATCTTCAGTGATTTTGGAGCCCCCAAAAATAATGTCTGTCACTGTTTCCACTGTTTCTCCATCTATTTGCCATGAAGTGATGAGACCAGATGCCATGATCTTAGTTTTCTGAATGTTGACCTTTAAGCCAACTTTTTCACTCTCCTCTTTCACTTTCATCAAGAAGCTCTTTAGTTCTTCCTCACTTTCTGCCATAAGGGTGGTGTCATCTGCATCTCTGAGGTTATTGATATTTCACCTGACAATCTTGATTCCAGTTTGTGCTTCATCCAGCCCAGTGTTTCTCATGATGTACTCTGCATATAAGTTAAATAAGCAGGGTGACAGTATATAGCTTTGACGTACTCCATTCCCTATTTGGAACCAGTCTGTTGTTCCATGTCCACCCCTAACTGTTGCTTCCTGACCTGCATACAGATTTCTCAAGAGGCAGGTCAGGTGGTCTGGTATACCCATCTCTTTAAGAAATAGATGCTAGTATTTGCCAAATCTTTAACTGAGTAACATGAGAATTTTTGTATGAGACAGTGAGATCTGAATAGGTTGCAGTAAAGTGTGTTCACTGTATTGACTCTTGTTACTCTATGGACTGTCGCCCGCCAGACTACTCTGTCCATGGGAATTCTCAAGCAAGAATACTGGAGTAGATTGCCATTTCCTTCTCTAGGGAGTCTTCCTGATCCAGGGACTGGACTTGGGTCTCCTGTATTGCAGGTGGGTTCTTATGAGGAAAGCACTATCCCCCCCCCAAAAAAAATACAATACTAATATGGCAAGATTAATGTTAACATGAAGAAACATTTCTCAAGGTATGCTAGAGGGTACTCTGGTTTATCCTGTTCAAATTAAAAATACATATATATGGATAGAGCACATAAGACATTTTAATCAAATTCTTTACATCTCACAGTACAGAACGAGTAATATACCTCAAAACAAAAGTGCTGTATTTATAAAACTAAATAAAAGTAGTTATATTTAAAGTGCTACATCACAGTGACAAAAAGGCAAAATATATATAGCAAAAGGGCAAGAATAGGCTTATCAGTACATGTGAAAAGACCCATGTGAGTAATTGCCTGCAAGTAAACAGGAAACAAGGGTGTTTTGGCTGTCAAAAACTAGAAAAATCATAGTCACATTAGTAGAAACATACTGTTGAGAAAAAAAGGCATTGTTTTACCTGTGGCTATATCAATATTGAAAAATCTGAAATACCAAGTGTAGCTGCAGATCCAGTTACATTTCTCCCAGAGATTGAAGTTAGCCCAGGGGAGATTAAGCCAAGTTATGTCAAAACAAATAAATTTGTCAAATGGAGAATAACTGAATAACTTGGGTAAATTTAGCTTAAGATCATCGGTTTTAGAATATAAATTTGATATATTCTGTTCAACTCTTAAGAGGAAAACTCAGTCAAATGAGTTGTAGGAGGCATCTATAAGAGTGGCGGAATTTCCCAGTAGAGCTTAGAAGGGCCTTGCATAAGGACTGGCTCCAAGAACACTGTCCACTCCTTGAGCCTCTGACAACTGCCCCCACAGAGGAAGCCTACCTATCTCACTCTCCATGCATCTTCTAAGTCTCCCCACTATGAAGAACCAAGTCTTCAAAATCAAAGTTGAAAGGACATTAAAGAACTCTTTGCTCAAAGACTTAGGAGGAAAATGAAGTGAAAGAGCTAGAAAGAGATATGGGCTTCTCTCTTTCCCTGGCAGCCCCAAGAACCACCAAGAAGCTCCTGATTTTAAAAATATGGAGGAACTGAAGCCCTAGGAGACCAAGTGATTTGCACAGAAATCTCAGGCTCCTCTCTCCCACTGACATATTCCCTCCTCTGACCAGTAGGGTTTGGTCTTCACAATGCTTTTCCTCCAGATTTTTCATCACACATTTTTCAATTTCTCTAATACAGTACTTATGTTTTCTTATAAATACATAAGTAATTATTATATATGAAGCATATAAACATTTTTGGCCAAAAGGCACACAAACTTTTTGGAAGGTACATAAAACTTATTAGCTGTTGTGAATTATTTCCCACTCGCCAGTTCTTTATGTTTTAATATCATCCATCTCTCTCTCTCTATATATATATGTGTGTGTGTGTGTGTGATATAATGTTGAAATGTTTAAACTGGAAAATAAGGTAGAAGGTAGTCTTCAGGTTCTTTCAATGTCATTTTAGGGCATTTATTACAAGCTTTATCTAACATTATTTAATTATTCAGGAGAATGTACCTCTATTTGACTTTGATATTTACCAGTAAATTAATGGCTTAGACCTTGTGAGAAATGTATTAAATTATAGATCTCTGCCCAGTAGAATAAAATAGCCCCAAAGGTTACAGTTTTATTACTCTCTAAGATATGAATGAGTTTGGTTTCTAAGTCAAGAAACTTATTTCAAAATATCTTCCTATCTTCAATATAGTTTCCACGATTTGAAGTATTAGCTGTTCCATTAATAAATTAGGTTTAAAATACCTCTTAAACTGTAGGATGTGAAAAAATAAACAAATAAAAACAGCTTTTTTCTGGTTTCAGGAAAATAGTTTTCTCTATTTAACATGCTATTTATAGTAATAGCTGTCTCTCTTTCAATTTATATAGTTTAACCTTGTGATATCTCCCTTCTGTGAAGTTAAAAGATGACTCAATGTACAAGTTTCCCCAATTCTCTCTATGTTATAAAATTCAAAGACAACTTCTCTATA
The DNA here is from genome assembly GCF_055505025.1 of Bos grunniens. Lineage (NCBI taxonomy): Eukaryota > Metazoa > Chordata > Mammalia > Artiodactyla > Bovidae > Bos > Bos grunniens. The sequence continues at coordinate 24,496,492 of NC_141191.1, read as the reverse complement.
TGAGAATTCCTTAACACAGATATTTTCTTTAGGAAAAAAAAAAAGAAAAGAGTCAGTCTTGTCTTTCCTGGGCTTTTCCCACATACAAAGAGTAGGAATTTTACTGTGTAATTTAGGCCCTCATTTTCTATGTAAAAGCCCTAACTACTTTAATACATTCAGGCAGAAGAAAGATAATAGATATCCTGTCCATTACCTCAAGAGAAAATGTATTATTTTTCTGGGCAAATCAATAAATAGAAGAAGGATTTCAAGCTTTGAGGCTTAAGACAATGATAAATAGATTTCCCAATTTCATGTTTAATTTTATAAAACATCATAAAATAACTTGATAAATTTACAAACATATTTTCAAGTGCAAAAGGTAAATAAAAGAGATCGTGTGTTTTTCTTTAATGTTTCTTCTCAGGAAATGGAAACATGAACAGAGAATTCCAGTACATACACAAGGGTCAGGGAGGTTTGCATAAACCAACATGGAGCAGACATGATGGCAACCACCCAATTACAGATGCAAAAGCAGATACGGAAGAACTAATGAAAAATACAACTCTTGAATTAATTAGTAACATGATAATAATGATGAGGCAGGTGAAATTTAAGAAAACATTAAGGGAAGAAGAAGCAATACATGCAAAGGCATTGATTCAAGGGACCACAGTAAACCAGGATCAACAAGGAATTCATCTTACCCTGAAGATAGAAAAACAAGGTAGCAAGTGAGAAGGCTTTCTATTGGTGGTGAATTAAAAGGCTGCTTTACGTGTGTTAGCTCCTAAGTATTCTATGTTCATATATTATATACTCAGCAACGTAGCCTGGTAATTCAGCATATGTCACTAAAGACGATTAGACTTCTCTCTATCTGGGTCAAATCTCAGCTTTACTACTTACGTGGTATATGACCTTATCTAGTTACTTAACAGTTTCAAGCTTCAAGATTGTATCAAGTAGTTATAAATACATTAACATATAATGTTATATACAATAATAAACATCAGGCATCATTATAAGGGTATTAATATTTCTATTATTTTCCAGCATTAGTATACAAATCACAAATATACTAGAATGTATTAATTCATAATATCAAAACACAACTTAAAAAGCCTTTTCATGAATCTTTAGGTTTCAGGACACAGAGAAAAAAAATGGTCAGCTTCATATCCCTGCGGAAAAGTAAACTTAATAATTTATAAAAGATATATTTACCAATTGAACTTTTCAGAAGTAATCTAAAATATACAGCCAAAAATGGCCTTTTCAACTTAGATTTAAAGAAGGACACTCTGAAAAAAAAGACAATCAAAAGAATATGGGAGAAAGCATAATTTAGCTATACATATCTAATGCAAATGAAGGAAAATCCCTGTGGAGAATGAGTGTGAGACCTGTAAGAGTGAATGCATGCAAATTTTATCCAAACTCTATGCCTGCCATACATAAGTGCTCAAAAGTTCTTTACTTTGTTTTTCTAATCTCCATAGACAAAGAGAAAAGGATTCTAGAAAACAGTGGCATTTTAAATTTTCAAAAAGACAAAACTTTAGGATAATAAAATGCATAGGGTCAAAATTAAACATCTGATATCTACATATAGACAATGATTTCACATTACACAGAATCTTCTTCAGTAACTTCAACTTTTAGCCCTCTCAAAATGAGTCAGTTTTGATATAAATACTCCAAAGATTCCTAAATAGTGTAAGGAAGAGCTTCATTCTTAAAATACAAAATAATGTATTTAAACAATTCTCCAGTCTACATAAAAATCTTTAAGCTTGTAAATGCTATCTGAAGAACATCAATTATCTATTGAATTTCATGGATCTCTGAAAGTATGGTGGAATTATAGACAATTATTGATCTGAGATGGAGAAAACTCTTTAAAGAGAATTATAATTAAGCATTCTCTAACTTTCTATGTAACTCTACCCATTTGAGAGAATTATAAATGGATTTGAACACCTAATTAAGCCAGGTCATTAATTAAAATGCTGTGCTGCTTCATCACTAGCCCACACTGGTAACAACGCTATAACAAGCAGAACCCAGCCTAGGTCTCCTCACTTTTATAATCATCCTCGGTCGTGGTTCACAATGTCCTTGCCTCTCAAGACTCTGGTATGAATGAGAGTTCAGTTTATTAGAACTTATTTTATTACAGCTCGTTTTATTCAAGCTTAAGACCAAGAAAAATGACCTAAAATATTTTATTTTAATGTATGTTCTGAATGTTCCTTGCAATGTTTACTACATTCTTTCTAGTAAAATCTTACTGGCATTTATATCAAAATCATTGGAGACAGCAGCTTAAAATAGTCTCTGTTCTTCTTCCTACCTTGTTGCTTCTACTGCTCCTTGGAAGAGTGAACCAAATAATCTATTCCTGCCACAGCAGGTAAGGTCTGCGTTAAGTGCAAAACCCAGAAACTATACATGAGACACCAGGATAGTGACTTTTCTAAATGCCTCTTTATGCCTCTTCTGTGGCACTGGCACTGATTCCTGCAGGGTTGCATAGGGTGGGCCCTTGACTTCTCTGGGAAACAAAAAGGAAAAACAGACTTGAAAATCAGGTTTGATGCAACAGCCTATAGAGTTCCAAGTAAGAGAGTTCTCTTCAGGAAAACTAGGAGGAGGGATAGGTCACATGATCTCGCCCATGGTAGACAGAGGAGGAAAAAGCCAGAAAGACAGAGGTAGGAAAACAAAGCCATATAATTTGTGTGATCTGACAGCCTATCTCTGGAAATGTTCACACGACCTTTATTCAGAGACAAAGGTTGATATGGTCATCCAATAAAATACTACTCAGCAATTAAAAGGTATGAACTACTAAATGATGAAGCCACATGGATAAATCTCAACAATAGTAGGCTGAGAGATAAAAGACAAAATGGTACACACTATGATTGGCAAAATGGATCCATGACTTTCTATAGATCTGTGGCATCAGAAGAGTGCTTGCTCTGGGTGAGACAGCAAGATTTGGGTGCATTGGGCATTAGAGAACTCTCTAGAGAGATAGAAATGTTTCTATCATGACATTGGAGTGGGTGGCAAGGGTATATAAATTTGAATTACATTTCAAAGCTATGTATTTCTCTGTGTGTATAGCATCCAGTCCCACCACTTCATGGGAAATAGATGGGGAAACAGTGGAAACAGTGTCAGACTTTATTTTTCTGGGCTCCAAAATCACTACAGATGGTGACTGCAGCCATAAAATTAAAAGACGCTTACTCCTTGGAAGGAAAGTTATGACCAACCTAGATAGCATATTCAAAAGCAGAGACATTACTTTGCCAACAAAGGTTCATCTAGTCAAGGCTATGGTTTTTCCTGTGGTCATGTATGGATGTGAGAGTTGGACTGTGAAGAAGGCTGAGCACCGAAAAATTGATGCTTTTGAACTGTGGTGTTGGAGAAGACTCTTGAGAGTCCCTTGGACTGCAAGGAGATCCAACCAGTCCATTCTGAAGGAGATCAGCCCTGGGATTTCTTTGGAAGGAATGATGCTAAAGCTGAAACTCCAGTACTTTGGCCACCTCATGCGAAGAGTTGACTCATTGGAAAAGACCCTGATGCTGGGAGGGATTGGGGGCAGGAGAAGAAGGGGATGAGAGAGGATGAGATGGATGGATGGCATCACTGACTCGATGGATGTGAGTCTGAGTGAACTCCGGGAGTTGGTGATGGACAGGGAGGCCTGGCGTGCTGCAATTCATGGGGTCGCAAAGAGTCGGACATGACTGAGCGACTGATCTGATCTGATCTGATATATATATAGTGTTAATTAAAACATTATATATATATGTTATTATATATACGTGTGTGTATATATATTGTTATTTAAAACATTAACTACATAAAACACACACACACACACACATATAAAATGTTTTAATTAATAAGAAAGTTTTACAGCCAAATACAGGAAGGAAGGAAGATGCACAGGAGAAAGAGAGGGGAGTACTCCTGGACTCTGAGATTTATAAATACATTTCATCCCCCAAATCTGGTACTTTTACTGTAGTATGACATTAGCCATATGGGTAAGCTTATCTGATTTTTTATTTAAATAAAACTATAATGAGATACAACCTCACAATGGCCAGAAGGCCACCATTAAAAATATATATAATAACAAATGCTAGAGACGCTGTGGAGAAAAGGGGACCCTCTGACACTGCTGATGGAAATGTAACTTGGTACAGACACTATGAGAAGATGAGCCACTGTGATGAGATATTTGGATGACATCACCAACTCAGTGGATATGAGTTTACAAAACTCCAGGAGATAGTGAAGGACAGGGAAGCCTGGCCTGGTGCAGTCCATGGGGTCTAAAGATTCGAACATGACTTAGTGACTGAACAACATGGAGAACTTACATGTTCACACACTGTATCTGGTTTATCTAGTTTTACCACTTACAGCTACCTTGTTGAGATCTATGTATAAAATTCCTCAACTGTACATATTACTTAAACCAAAAAAAGAGTCTGTACACATTTTCTTTAGTTTCTCCCCTCTTCGGTGGAGCTAATTCATGCTTTCTGATCAAAGTTTATAATACAATTTCTACCTGGATAGGGACTCAAGTCTCACAAAGACAACTTTGAAAAGCCTAATAACTCCTTTTCTGGAATTAACTATAAATTGTTACCTGTCTACACTTAGATTTGCTTTTGTCTGATTTTTAATATTTTATAGAGAACATGATATCAAATCTCATGGAAGCCCTTTACGAAAAGAATAAAATGTAGGCCTTCTCAATTGGCTTAACATAGAATCTAGAATAGTAAAGTTACTTCTCAGTATTTCAATTTTGGTTCTTCTAAAATGAAGAACCAATGACTCTTTGAGACCCTATGGACTGTAGCATGCTAGGCTCCTCTGTCCATGGGACTCTCCAGGCAAGGATACTGGAGGGCATGGGTGGCCATGCGCTCTTCCAGGGGATCTTCCCGACCTAGGGACTGAACCTGTGTCTCTTCTGTCTCCTGCATTGGCAGGTGGGTTCTTTACCACTAGTGCTACATGGGAAGCCCAAGGTGAACCAAACTTGCTAAAAACATATATGAGAAAAATAACTTAAATACAGAAGATAGACATATTTTAAAAACAAAATGGAATCTTTGCTTATCTCACACAAAAATAAAATATCAAGATTAGAAATTCAAAATATTAAGGACATGAGTTTTTTTAAAAAACCAGTAACATACACACTTACAAGATCCTGGATACTCAACATGCTAGAAGTCCTCTATAATAAACTCTAAATACTCATATGGAAAACCAAGCATTGCTTCAATGAATAATGGGCCAGTAGATTTATAGAAGTGCTAAACTAAATTCCAAAGATATATGTGTTTTTGTTAAAACTAAATCCCTCTAAAAACATTCCAGTAAAGCAGAACACATCAACAGTGACATCCTGAAACATTAGAGTTCTCTTACCAGTAAAAATAATAGGATAACCAATCACATTCAGTAGCAAAATATCAATGAATATTTCATTCTAAAATAAAAAAGTATAGACTCATACTCAATTCAATATTGACTCAATAATTTTTAGTAATTATAAAAATATTACACTGTTATTTTTATCACTAGAATAATAAATGGAGTTGCATTATAGCTACATTGGTGATAGAAATTATTCCCTTAGTTGGGCCAAATAGTTATAGTTGTTTTTTAAATAAATAAAGATATTTATAAGGCAGTAAAAATCCCATTTCTACTCTAATTATCATTTATTATTTTACAAATGTATTCTTAGTATTTTTCTGAAACACTATAATGAAAATGAAAATTCGTATAGTCTGGTATACTTCTAACATGGTTTCACATTTGTGAAGAAAGAAATAGAAAATCATAAGGTCCCCTGTAAATGATACTGCAAATCATTTTCAAATGAAAATAATAGGTGCATTTTTATATCAGAAAAAAAAAAGCCTAAAATACATGTATCTCATAATTATGTGGCTCTGCATCCCATTGCTATGGTAATGTATCATCCTTCTTGGGATTCATTTTCCTTCCTGAAAAAGTGGCTAAAGTATTTAATAAATGTTCTCTATGGCTACAATTTCAAACATTAGGGTTATTTTAACTGGGTTAAATGAAAATTGTAGCCATCAGTTATAATTCTGGAAATAGCACACCTATTCTCACATTAATTATAGACATAATTTGGTTATATTAGAGCAGTAAGACATTGTCTGATTAAAAAAATAAAAGACAATCAAATTTCAGAGATTTGTAGCCTTAGTGAAATGATCAATTAATGGCAATTTAGGGAAGTTAAACTGTGGTGGTTACATCAAAATCTATAATATTCATTAAATCAAGTGCTGAGACAAACAGCACATACAAGACATTATAATAATCTATCCCAGCTTAGGGTGCTTTGTTGTATTAAGAGTCTAGATAAAATAGATTGGACATATATCTTATCTGCTGGTGCTTAATATAATATAAACCCAAGCTATAAATCTTCAGAGGGAAATCAACATCAACAAATAATCCACCAATATTACTATCATAAGGGCAACATAATCACATAAATTCAAAGAGATGAGTAATGATTAGCAGATAGATGCCTTATAAATCATAGTAATGTCACATAAAATTACATTTGTTGATTTGATCATAGGAGCCAACATTTAAAATATTTATATTGCTTATTTTAAAATTTCAGGAAAGATTCAGTTCCCTAAAACCAAGGCTTTCTAATTAGCTCAAATAAACAGGTTGTCCGTATCTTCAAATGCTACTCAAAGTTCTGCCATAAAGAAAATATAACAAAAATCTAGGAATTTTACCTGACTTTAAGTGAAAAAAAAATCCACCTCCTTAGGACTGATTAACAAATTTGACCTTTTAAACAAGAGCATGAGTATACAATTTAATTATTCAGAGAAAGTGCTCCTGATAAACTTCAAAATAAAAACATACTAAAGTTATTAGGACTTTCCTGGTGGCTCGGAAGGTAAAGAATCTTCCTACAATGCAGAAGACCTGGAACTGTGTTACTGGAGAAGACTGTTGAGAGTCCCTTGGACAGCAAGGAGATCAAAGCAATTAATCCTAAAGAAAAATCAACTCTGAATATTCATTGGAAGGACTGGAACTGAAGCTGAAGTTCTAATAGTTTGGCCACCAGATGCAAAGAGCCAACTCATTGGAAAAGACCCTGATGCTGGGAAAGGTTGAAGGCAGAAGGAGAAGAGGGTGGTAGAGGATGAAATGGTTGGATAGCATCATTGACATGAACTCCAGCAAACACCAGGAGATAGTGAAGGGCAGGAAGGCCTGGCCTGCTGCAATTCATGGGATCACTTAGCGCCTGAACAATAACAACAATAAAGTTATTCAGACAAGAAATAATGATAGCCTTGCATTTGTTTGCAACATGTATGCATGCTTAGTCAGACTATTTGTGATCCTGTGGACTGTAGCCCACCAGGCTCCTCTGTCCGTGGGATTCTCCAAGCACAAATACCGATGGTTGCCCCCCTCCAGAGATCTTCCTAACCCAGGGATCAAACCCAAGTGTCTTACATCTCCTGCATTGTCAGGCATCTTCTTTATCACTGGCACCACCTAGGAAGCCCCTACAGTGGTCACCAATTTCTCCCGTTGCTGTATGCTGCTTTGTTAAGTGTCTTTACCATTCAACCAGTAGCCAGTCAACTTTCCATCCCTAGAATCTGGGCTCAGATATGACTGGTATTTGTAACTGGTACTGGCTAAGGGACATTAACAAACTCACCACAGGCAGAAGTTTAGGAAGCATCTGCACATGTCTGGGCTGCTCTCTCTTGCTGCTGGGAACCATTTGGCATCAGGAGGTCAAGCAGGGACTAACCTCCCACGGTATACCATCCTCAGCTCTCAAAGCCACCCAAGACACTCCTGTAAGGACATTCGAGATTATCCAGTCCCAGGCCGGCCAGTTAGTACAAACTAGAAAAACTGTCTAGTGTTTTGTAAGCACAATTTTGAGGGAAATAATAAAAACACAGGGTTTCCCAGGTGGTGCTAGTGGTAAAGAACCCACCTGTCATGCCAATGAAGGAGACATAAGAGACCTGGGTTCGATCCCTGGGTCAGGAAGATCCCCCAGAGGAGGGCATGGCAACCCACTACAGTATCTGTGCCTAGAGAATTCCATGGACAGAGGAGCCTGGTGGGTTACCATAGGGTCGTAAAGAGTTGGACACGACTGAAATGACTTAGCACGCACACATGGTTCTGTTCTATTATTTGTAGCAAAAGCTAGCTAGAGGAGTCTTCATTATTGCTTTTACATACTTATTTTCCATATCTATCATAACAACAAAACCCCATAGTCCATAAAATATTAAAGCAAAACAGTTAAGTTAGATGTGATAACATCATAGAATTACATAAAATTCTTAATCGAAACTAATAATTTCTATGCTTTCCCATAGCAACTCTGCACCTATCCATTCATCACATGAGTTTTGAAATAATATACACGGTTAGGTGTTTGATTAACTAGCTAATTAAACCATATTCCAAATAAAATAGAAAACATTTTAACTATTAAGATCAAATTTTCTGCAAAAGTCTTTTACTATGTTGGATGATCTCTCAAGTTCTGTCTTTGATAATCTCTTTTATCCCGCATGGTCAGGAATATTTTGATTCTAAATTCCTGATTTACTCTGTGGTCAATAAGGCAGAAGCATGATAAGTTGAGTGAAATGCAACATACAATGTTTATTGCAAATCATAGACAGATGAAGGGAACAAGAACAGTGTGGTTACATCAGTGCTGATTTCTTCAAAAAAGCAGTAAGTGAAGGCATTCAGATAAATTATGTTAAATTCATCTTTTCCTACTTCAGGATACAATAATAATATGGTAATTTACACTGTAAGATCGACATGAAACTTAGAAAAAGAATAGAAGAAACGGAAACAAGCAGGTATTAAATCACTTTTTTAATCTTCACAAGTACAGAGGATAAAAGATGAAAAGATGACACAGCTTTATAGTAGCATGTTTTAATAATTCACGTCCCAAATATTCTTTAGAAAGAAATGAAATGGCAGATAGTCACTAATTACATGTAAAATAAATTGAACAGGAATGTTTTCACTACCTTGCATTTAATAAAATAAGTAAAAGTTAAGAGAGAAAATTTATGAATTGAACAAATATTTTATCAGGGCAAAAAAATAACAGTGCTAAAATCACTTCACATTTACTACTTACAACTAGAATATAAGTAGGAATGAAATAGTGACTATGGAACTCAAAAATATGGCATTTAATTTGCTATTCTTATTGTCTCTTACCTTATTTTCTATTCATTCAAATTTTATTTTATTTTCAAATGATAGGAATATTCTATTTTTTATTATATTTTTTTAATTTTTAGTGGAGTTGATTTGTTTTATAATGTTGTGTTAGTTTCCAGTGTACAACAAAGTAAATTACCTGTATATTAGCTGTGGATATACATATATCCACTCTTTTTTATTTTTTTTAGATTCTTTTTCTCATATAGGCCACTACAGAGTATTGACCAGAGCTCCCTGTGTTTTATAGTAGGTCCTTATTATTTATCTGTCTTATGTGGTAGTGTGTATATGTCAATCTCAGTCTCCTGATTTATCCCTCCCTCCCATTCCCTGGTAGCCATAAGTATTTTTTTTTCTACATTTGTGACGCTACTGCTGTTTTGCAAAAAAGTTCATTGGTACACTTTTTTTTTTTTTTGGTTCCATGTATAAGTGATATCACCCAGTGTTTGTCTTTTTCTGTCTGACTTACTCAGTATGGACCTTCTAGGTCCAACTATGCCGCTGCAAATGGCATTGTTTTGTTCTGTTTTAGGGCTGAGTTTAAAAAAAAAAATCCCCTCATGTATATGTAGATGTTCTTTATCCATCCCTCTACACGTGGACATTTAGGTTGTTTGCCCGTCCTGGCTATTCTATCAAATTTCATGATGAGTATTTTTGTAACCTGGTTAATTACCAGAAGTCTAACAGGTAGTGGTAGTGGTAAAGAAACCACCTGCCAATGAAGGAGACGTAAGAGACGTGGCTTTGATTCCTGGGTTGGGAAGATCCCCTGGAGGAGGAAATGGCAATCCACTCCAGTATTCTTGCCTGGAGAATTCCATGGATGGAGGACCCTGGTAGGCTACAGTCCATGGGGTTGCAAAGATCTGGACACGACTGAAGTGGCTTAGCAGCCAGCAGCAGCAGCAACAACCAGAGACATGCAATTCAGCACCAGACTGGTGTCATTGTAAAAAAAAAAAAAAAAAAAAAACTGTCCAGCAGAACAAAGTAAATTTTAGAAGCTCAATTTATTTGTATATCTTAAAATCTATGAAAAAAATCTGAATTTTTTTCTGTCCCATCCTTTTTACAGAATCTGAAAAACATCTCTAGTCTTTCCTACAACTTCATTTTCTCTCTCTTTTTCTTATCCTTTCCTAAACTACAGAGGTTGACCTAAACTTTATTTAGAAAAAAAATACTCTTTTCACTTTAGGTTTGTAACAAAGGGTAAAAGACAAAATCACAAGATTCTCTTTGACAATGAGGAGCAGTGTTAAAACTAGAACCCTGAACTGAATTAAAATTGTTATCCTATGACATGTGCATGTTGTAATGATTTAAAAACACAAAGGTGACTAAGTTTGAATTGTCTCCTGTCCTTATGTTTAACTCCATTATCTGATGGAAATACTCTTAACAAAATGATGGGCATTTTTCCATCTACTTTGTTTCTTATAGAAAAATTTTCTCATAGATGAAAGAATTTTTTTGGTGGTTACTTTTGAGAGGGTGGGAAAGAGAAAAGGAGGATGGACAGGAGATCAAGAAGGACTCAGCGATATAATAACATAAATCTAAATAACAGAACGTCTAATATTTCATTTAGGTTTCCCGGGTGGTTCAGTGGTAAAGAATCTGCCTGTCAATGTAGGAGACACAGGTTGGATCCTTGGGTTGGGAAGATGCCCTGGAGAAGGAAATGGCAATCCCCTCCAGCATTCTTGTCTGGGAAATGCCATGGATAGAGGAGCCTGGTGTGCTACAGTCTATAGAGTCATAAAAAAGTTGGACCAAACTTTTAGTGACCAAACGACAACAAATATTTCATTTAAAATGGTTTGCATACCACAATGTATACATTCAGTCTCCTTAAGACATTAGTGAAATCTTTATGGAAGAAAAAAATGATATGTGAATATATGTGCAAGTTATGGAGAGTTAAGAAAGTGGGAAAATCTAGGAAATGACTGAGATCCATATATGGGTAGAGGTCACATAAAGGAAAAGAACTGTCATATAACATGAAAGTGAAAGTCGCTCCATCATGTCCAACTCTTTGTGACGCCATGGACTATACAGTCCATGAAATTCTCCAGACCAGAATACTGGAGTGGGTAGCCTTTCCCTTCTCCAGGGGATGCTCCCAACCCAGGAATCAAACTGGGGTCTCCTACATTGCAGGTGGATCCTTTACCAACTGAGCTGTGAGGGAAGCCGAAATAAATGGTGACAGAAACTGGAAACTAGAGCACCTAAGTTCCCTGGAAATCAAAAATTGTATGACTATAATTGGATCATCCATAGGATATGGAACAAGTGTTGAAGACTACACTGAAAAACTGTTGGAGCTAATCAACCAATTCAATAAAGTTGCAGGATATAAATTTCTTAAGTTTCTAAATATCAAGGTGATCAAAGGCAACATATGCATTCATTGTAATGAAAATGTTGCTTAGCAAAGATTAAATCAGTGAAATCAAAATTACACTGAATGTAATTTTTCTTTTCTTAATCCCTGGGAATTTCAGGATCTTGATATATCTTTGTAGTTTGTGACAAAGATTATATATTTTGTCACAGATACGCTTATTTAAAGCAAGTTCCAATCTATAGGAGACTGCTTATTACTTCAAAAAAGAGATTTCAAATGTTATGGAGACGGAAAATTAACGAGAAGAGATTATACCATAAGTCTTTCAATTTTTCTTATTAATGTAAATCAAAGAAAAATCAGAGAAGTGTGGTAGAAACATGTGAATATGCAAAATCGTGACAATAATAAGTTTTTACAGTGAAGAGGAAGCTTACTACATAAAATATAGACAGCAAAGTAGTTATAGTATTTGTGATTGGATTTTATTTTGATAGCTCTACAGAGACTTCAGGATGAGACTTAACATGATATTGGTCAAAACAAGGGTTTTTTGTGCTATAAGGCAAGAGTACTGAGGTTTCACAGATTCCTATTACAAATCAGCAGACTCTATGCCTGTTTGCTTTATACTGCTTTTTTTTTTTGGTAGTATTTTATTTGATGGAACAATCTCATATCACAAATCATTTATAAACCATCAATCCAGCTAATAACAATATATAATTTGTAATAATTAAGAGTAATGAAGTTCAGTAGTGATACTGAATATTTGTTTTTATTTACTTATTATTACTTTTAGGCTCTGCTGGGTCTCTGTTGCTTCATGGGCTTTTTTCTAATTGTGGCAAGTGGGGGCTACTTTCTAGCTGCTGTGCGCAGGCTTCTCATTGTGACGCCATGGACCACTGCCTGCTAGGCTCAGTTGCTGGTAATGAATCTGCCTGCCAATGCAGGAGACTTGGGTTTAGTGCCTGGGTCGGGAAGACCCCCTGGGGGAGGAAACAGCAACCCACTCCAGTATTCTTGCTGGAAGAATCCCAAGGACAGAGGAGCCTCACAAGCTATATTACACGGGTCTCAAAGACTCGACGAAGGCAATGGCAACCCATTCTAGTACTCTTGCCTGGAAAATCCCATGAACGGAGGAGGCTGGTAGGTTGCAGTCCATGGGGTCGCCAAGAGTCGGACACGACTGAAGTGACTTAGCAGCAGCCGCAAAGACTCCAACATGACTGAGCGCCTGAACTCACACAGCACAGTGGTAAGCGAAGTTGGAAAATGGGAAATAGTAGCTACAGGGTCATTCTTGGGCTGATGAAATTTAGGATCAAGGCCATTTAAACCTGAGAGTCTGGACACAAATCTGCATGGATTTGTACCCCACGCAAGGTTCTGGAACACCCACAGTGGTATGCCTGCCTGTGTCTGAGACGGTTGAGAATAGAATTCCTCAACCAAATTGTTCCGCTCAATGTTTCCTGAAAAACCTTTGTCTTCTATAAACTATTTTCTTGCTTCTAAAGTTATCTAATTCGGAATCCAAATTTCAATCATTCTTCAAAGTCCAGCTCTCCTGCTTTCATATGGAAGCATACTAGCTTGATACATGGATAGTGATTTAGTGTGGAGGACCCAATTTAAAGTAAAAATATCATCACTAAGATTGTTCCCATACATAGTTCCTAGGCCTGACCTCTAAGGACAACGAACTACAAAATAAAAAGTATTGTGCTTCCCTTTTTTTTTCAAGGTTTGCTGTCTCATGACTTCACATCTTTTCCAGGGGAAGAAGTAAGCGTAGGGCAAGTGTTCCTCTATGTGCGTGTGTTTTGGTGGAGAACAAAACGGGACACTGTAGGTAACTGGTTTGTTTGTTCATAAAAACAACTGAATTTGAAGTAATGAAAGAATCTTCATGCCCTTGGAAAGCTTCTGCAGCGTGTGAGAGAGAACACCAGTGAGAAGACAATAGCATCATTTTTGGAAACAATATATGGTAAGTAGTACTCCTTTTAGAGCCTTTCCACACTTTTTTTTTAAAATCCCAAACTACTGCATTTCTAGAACCAAGCTCACCTACACTTATGTATTTAACAACATCAAACTGTGTCCTAGCTTAATGAGGATTTCCTACTGTGGCATTTTTTGTCTTATTTTTAACAAGGTTAATTGTGTTCAGATTATCCATATGCTTTCTTCTGTGGATCTAGATCAGCATGCCAAACACAGAAATAGAAATATAGATTTCCTGAATAATACATAACAACTTATTTTGAAGAATATTATGAATTGTTTTTAAAAATATTTTATCTTGGTAATGAAAGATACTTTTTTTCTTATTTGGACTATAAGACACATTTTAATCAGTTTAATGTATCTTCTGATAGCTCAAATGTTTTACTTTTCCTTTCAAATAAAAATTTTCAGTGGTCAAATCAGACTGTCTATAGAGCTACCTAATAAATATTCTTTCTTTAAATCTGGAATAACTTTTACATTTATGAGTTGTTTAAAAGCAATGAATCAGAATGGAGAATTTAGGTTTGAGTCATAGTATTAAGATTTTTCTTTGCACAATTTGAGACAGCTAAATTGCCATTTGCAAATGAAGACAATATCTCCTCCTATTTAGCACTATGAACTAAGTAAGTTAATATGTATAAATATGTTTTGTGAACTGCAAAATTTAATGCTCAGGATTATTAAACATTATTCAGTACATGGATGGGCAGTTTCAGTGTTTTCATTAGTGGACAAATGGTTGAGGGACATGTAAACTATGGATGGAGGTTCCTGACATTGTACAGGAGATAGGAATCAAGACCATCCCCAAGAAAAAGAAATGCAAAAAAGCAAAATGGCTGTCTGAGGAGGACTTACAAATAGCTGTGAAAAGGAGGACTTACAAATAGCTGTGAAAAGAAGGGAAGTGAAAAGCAAAGGAGAAAAGGAAAGATACACCCATTTGAATACAGAGAAAAGGAAAGATACACCCATTTGAATACAGAGATCAAAAAAATAGCAAGGAGAGATACGAAAGCATTCCTCAGTGATCAATGCAAAGAAATAGAGGAAAACAACAGAATGGGAAAGACTAGAGATCTCTTCAAGAAAATTAATGATACCAAGGGAACATTTCATGCAAAGATGGGCTCAATAAAGGACAGAAATGGTAGGGACCTAACAGAAGCAGAAGATATTAAGAAGAGATGGCAAGAATACACAGAAGAACTATACAAAAAAGATCTTCATGACCCAGATAATCACGACGGTGTGATCACTCACCTAGAGCCAGACATCCTAGAATGTGAAGTCAAGTGGGCCTTAGGAAGCATCACTATGAACAAAGCTAATGGAGGTGATGGAATTCCAGTTGAGCTGTTTCAAATCCTGGATGATGATGCTGTGAAAGTGCTGTACTCTATGCCAGCAAATTTGGAAAACTCAGCAGTGGCCACAGGACTGGAAAAGGTCAGTTTTCATTCCAATCCCAAAGAAAGGCAATGCCAAAGAATGCTCAAACTACAGCACAATTGCACTCATCTCACATGCTAGTAGAGTAATGCCTAAAATTCTCCAAGCCAGGCTTCAGCAATACGTGAACCGTGAACTTCCAGATGTTCAAGCTGGTTTTAGAAAAGGCAGAGGAACCAGAGATCAAATTGCCAACATCTGCTGGATCATAGAAAAAGCAAGAGAGTTCCAGAAAAACATCTATTTCTGCTTTATTGACTATGCCAAAGCCTTTGACTGTGTGGATCACAATAAACTGTGAAAAATTCTGAAAGAGATGGGAATATCAGACCACCTGACCTGTCTCTTGAGAAACCTGTATGCAGTTCAGGAAGCAAGAGTTAGAACTGGACATGGAACAACAGACTGGTTTTAGATAGGAAAAGGAGTACGTCAAGGCTGTATATTGTCACCCTGCTTATTTAACTTATATGCAGAGTACAAAATGAGAAATGCTGGGCTGGAAGAAGCACAATCTGGAATCAAGATTGCTGGCAGACATATCAATAACCTCAGATATGCAGATGACGCTCCCTTATGGCAGAAAGTAAAGAACAACTATAGAGCCTCTTGATGAAAGTGAAAGAGGAGAGTGAAAAAGTTGGCTTAAAGCTCAACATTCAGAAAACTAAGATTATGGCATCTGGTCCCATCACTTCATGGCAAATAGATGGGGAAACAGTGGAAACAGTGGCTGACTTTATTTTTCTGGGCTCCAAAATCACTGCAGATGGTGATTGCAGCCATGAATTTAAAAGGCGCTTGCTCCTTGGAAGGAAAGTTATGACCAACCTAGACAGCATATTAAAAAGCAGAGATATTACTTTCCCAACAAACGTCTGTCTAGTCAAGGCTATGGTTTTTCCAGCGGTCATGTATGGATGTGAAAGTTGGACTATAAAGAAAGCTGAGCACAAAGAATTGATGCTTTTGAACTGTGGTGTTGGAGAAGACTCCTGAGAGTCCTTTGGACTGCAAGGAGATTCAACCAGTCAATCCTAAAGGAAATCAGTCCTGAATATTCATTGGAAAGACTGATGTTGAAGCTGAAACTCCAATACTTCGGCCACCTGATGCAAAGAGCTGACTCATTTGAAAAGACCCTGATGCTGGGAAAGATTGAGGGCAGGAGGAGAAGAGGACGACAGAGGATGAAATGGTTGGATGGGATCACCGACTCAATGGCCATGGGTTTGGGTGGACTCCAGGAGTTGTTGATGGACAAGGAGGCCTGTCGTGCTGCCGTTCATGGGGTCACAAAGAGTCGGACACGACTGAGTGACTGAACTGAACTGAATTGAACTGAGGGACATGTATGAACCACTTAAGAATGTATATATTTATTTTTATCCTTATATTCAGATATTTTCCTCAGGTTTTTTTTGGATTTTACAAAGATGTCTGAATTTACAAACATTAAAAAGCACTTAGTTGCACAAATGCGTTACCTTTTCTGTATTCACTACTAGTGTTCCTTAACAAGCATGTAATGTAATCTTGATAAAGAGGCTCAGATGAATTATTTGTAGATATTTGGTAAATATAACAGAAAAGGTTTAAGTTTATCAAAACTGAGGAAAGTAAATTGGTACAACCACTGTGGGGAATAGTTTGGAGATTCTTTAAAAAACTAAAAATAGAGCTACCATATGATCCAGCAATCCTACTCCTGGGCATGTATCTGGAGGAAATCATAATTTGAAAGGATATATACACCCCAATGTTCATTGCAGCACTATTAAAAATAGCCAGGACATGGAAGCAAACTAAATGGCCATCAACAGAGGAATGGATCAAGAAGTAGTTGTACATGCGCACACGCACATACACACACATGTATAATGGAATATTACTTAGTCATAAAAAGAATGAAAGAGTGTCATTTGGAGCAACATGGATTAACTTAGAGGTTGTCATACTGAAGGAAGGAAGTCAGACAGAGAAAGCCAAATATCACACGATATTGCTTATATGTGGAATTTTAAAAAATGGTACTGAGGAATCTATTTACAAAACAGAGATTGAGTCACAGACATAAAAAACAAGCTTAAGGGTACCAAGGGGGAAATGGGGAGAGGGATAATTTGGGAGATAGGGACTGACATATACACACTATTATATATAAAATAGATAACTAATAAGAACCTACTGTACAGCACAGGAAGTTCTGTTCATACCCTGTAATGACCTGTGTGGGATTAAAATCCAAAAAAAGAGTGGATATATGTCTATGCATAACTAACTCACTTTGCTGTTCACTTGAAACTAACACAACTTTGTAAATCAACTATACTTCAATTGAAAAAAAAAAACTGAGGAACTTAAAGTCCTATTATTTCTAGTGTTGTCAGACTGTAAATATTTACAGCAATTATTTATTTAGAATAGCAGGTCTACAATGTCCTGAAACATCTGTAGAAGAAACTTTTACAAAAACTAGGTGGCTAGAACAAGAAACAGTGACTTGAGATGTGAATTCTGGCTCACTTTTGAGTCCTCAGACCTTGAACATCTCATTTAAATTCTCTAAATCTTGAGGTAAAGTATCTGCAAAATGGGAATCAAGTTATCTGCTCTGATAACTTCACAAGGTTGTTGCTTTGACATTTATATATCTTTACATGGAATTCACTGAACATATTAATTAAGAGAAATAATAAATATTACATTGATAAATATCTTAAAATATGGGGGAAAAAAACATTGATTTCCGAACAAGCTAATAACAGGATGGATTTTCAGACTTCATGTTAATTGACCCATCAGAAAAGGTTCTGCATTCTATCAACCTCTTTCCTTTCAGGATACCATACTCTTTGGGTTTTCTTCCTACCTCACCAGTCTCCCCTTCTTAGTCTGTGATTGGTTCTTACACTTCTTTCTAAGCTCTTCAATATTGGGGTAAAGGATTATAGTGAACATAGACAGAATATCCAATATTCTATCCACACTCACTGATACTCTTGTTTGATCTCATGTATTTAAATTAGATAATAATAGCTATGGATATTAATATTGATATTAAAATGTCTCTAATTTGAGTCTCTAAGTTATACCTCAACATGAAATACACACTCAGATATCTTGCTAACTTGAATTACCTGCTCTTCTAGTAGGCAAAATTAATAGCTCCAAAATTGTGCTCAAAATCTTCACCCACTGCCTGCTTTGCCCCACACTGGCTAATAGTGACTACTCAGAACAAAAAACCTTGATATTATACTAGGATCTCTCTTATTCTCACATCCCATTTGCAATGCGTTAGCAAATCCCTGGAGAAGGAAATGGCAACCCACTCCAGTACTCTTGCCTGGAGTCCCATGGACGGAGGAGCCTGGTAGGCTACATATAGTTCATGGGGTCTCGAAGAGTCAGACACGACTGAGTGACTTCACTTTCACTTTTCACTCTCATGCATTGGAGAAGGAAATGGCAACCCACTCCAGTGTTCTTGCCTGGAGAATCCCAGGGATGGGGAAGGCTGGTGGGATGCTGTTCTATCAGGTCGCACAGAGTCGGACACAACTGAAGCGACTTAAGCAGCAGCAGCAGCATTCCTCATATTAGATTCTGTGGTAAACGCTTTACCTCTTATCTCTCCTAACAATAACCACAATATCTAGTCTCTAAAAATATTAGGGGCTATTATAAACTTTATTTTGCAGATGACAAAAGAAAGACCCAAAGAGGTTAAATAAGGTAACTAGTCTCAACTACTAAGTAACAGAGACAGAATTTGAAGCCAGGAACTGGACTTCAGAAATCTACTCTATGCTGAATGTTAGCTGTATTAAAATCCATTATCTGTCTGAACAGCCACAAAAATGATTTGAAATATAATAGAAATGAAAAAAAAATCAAGAAAATGGCCAACTGACATTCACAACACCAAAAGGCACAGCTTTTCTCCACAAGCACAAAGGCACAGGGAAGAAGTAATGGAAAATTCATCCCCATATGCAATATGAACCATAAAGTGATTGATAAGAAACTTGTAATGCTTATATGAAAAAGAATGTTAAAGAATGTTTCTGAGCAACACAAAGTAAGTTCTCAAAAAAAAAAAAATTCAGGAGAGAAGCCATATTCTTAGACAGAAAAATCTCAGAACTATAAAGACGTCAATTTTATCAAATTCAATGTAGCCATAATTAAGTTTCCAACTGGAATTTTTATGAAACTTGACAGCTGATTAATAAATTCTTTTGGAAGAGAAAATGCACACTAGTCAAAAGGTTTTGAAAAAGAGCAATAATGCAGAACTTGCTGTAACAATTCCTTAAAGTTACAGTTTACTTTTAATTGAAATATATCGATAGAACAGGTAGAGGGACCAGAAGTAAATCTATGCACATTTAGTAATGTAGTATATCAGGAAAGGTGTATTTAATCAGTGATGTTAAAAAATGGAGTATTCAAATTATGGTATTGGGGACTATTGGTCATGAAGGATATGAGCATAGGAAGGAAAGAAGGCAGGGAGGGAGAGAGAGAGAGAGAGAAAGGAGAACAGAGAGAGAAAGGAAAAGAGAAAATAAAAGGAAAGGAAGGAAAGAGTGATGGAGGAAGGATCCTACCTAATAGGATACATCAAAATAGAAAAGTCTCAAAAACACTCTCACTACCAAACAAATAGAATGATAATTATTTCTTTTAAAAATAAAATTGTATTGGAACAGCCAATAATTTATTCATACAAATGTATGCTACAAACATGAAAAAGTGAAAACCAAGGAAAGAAAGATTACTTCACAGCAGCATATAGTATGCCTCCTTGAGCTATTTTCACCCATATCCCAGAAGAAATGAAGGAATGGTGATATATTCTGAAAATATAAAGAAAAGTTTAATCCAAATCAACTAATTTGGATACAGGAAAGAAGGTGGTAGAGTAGACAGTACTGGGGGGAAAAAAAAAAAAAAAACCAGACTGAATATGTCATTGGAAGACATCCACAGAGGCAGAAAGGGCCACCAAGTCCCATGGAACTAGTATAGTCCAAGTCTGGTTGATACAAGCATGTACTCAGTTTGGCTGCCCCTTCCCATCAGCAATGTCTCCAGGGAAACAAAGCTGCTAGACAGTAATTCTCTACCTCATATATGGTAGAGGCTCATTAGGGATAATGTGAACTAGGTAAGGAAAGTGCTGTCAGT
Source organism: Bos grunniens (assembly GCF_055505025.1). Classification (NCBI taxonomy): domain Eukaryota; kingdom Metazoa; phylum Chordata; class Mammalia; order Artiodactyla; family Bovidae; genus Bos; species Bos grunniens. Next base: position 24,476,112 of record NC_141191.1, on the reverse strand, counting down.
TCTAGTATTTAAAACTTTTGATTTTAATAAAACCAGAGCTCAAAGACAATAAAATATTTAAAAGACTATATGGACCTAAGGCAAATTCTGACAACACCCTTGTAAATAAAATACACGAATTATATAGAGCAAAGGCAACATTAATATGGAGAAAAATAAACTAATGGCATAGAAGAAAGACTCTAGATAATAACTTCCTTCTATCAGAGAAAACATACAAAGTTTAAAATAGAGAAATTATGATAGCTGCAGAGGATTAAAAAGATCATAAGAATTATTGCTTTCTCTGAAGACCTCAACAAATGGAACTGAATGATATTGAGTGATATAATATAGAAAAGGTCCCTGAAATGAAAGAAGTGAAATGGCAAAAATGTATCAGGCATCCAGGCAGAACAAGCCTGGCATCAACAGGAGAAAAATACCAGGCTTTCCTGAGACTTTTAATAGCAATATCCGGTGCTAGAATTTTATAGAGCAATGAAGTAACAGGAAAAGAAGAGAGGAACCATTAATAATGTTCCAGAAAAGAATAAAGACAACAGAAACCTTTCACGGGAAATATTTCAAGGAATAGCAAACAAACAAACAAAACTAATTAACAATGAAATACAAGTAAGGAAGAATGATTTGAATAGTAAAATCAGTCCTGGATAATCCATAATAAAAGAAGGACTGGTGGTGAGACTGACAGCCATCTGTATGTAAAATTAAGACCAAAGTGCCAAGGCAATTAAACTAGCAGAACAGAATGTAAATATTATGAACTCTGACAAAGTTAAGTATGTAATTATTAAAAAAAAAACCTGAAAATGAATAGGGGTGAAGACAAATTGGAGGAAAGCTAATCACCTCAAAATGCATGGCAGGGAGTTAATGAACACGGTCTGAAATTAAAACATGGGGCTAATGCATCCAGCTTCTTAATGGTATTCATCTTTTATTCTTAACTATAAAGGTAAGTTTAGAAAAAAACCTTTCTCACGGTGAAAAAATATTTAAGGTCAGCAGTTCTTTCCAATTTGTTTCTGTTTGCTGCTGCTGCTGCTAAGTCGCTTCAGTCGGGTCCGACTCTGTGCAACCCCATAGACGGCAGCCCACCAGGCTCCCCCGTCCCTGGGATTCTCCAAGCAAGAACACTGGAGTGGGTTGCCATTTCCTTCTCCAATGCATGAAAGGGAAAAGTGAAAGTGAAGTCGCTCAGTCGTGTCTGACTCTTCGCGACCCCATAGTCTGCAGCCTACCAGGCTCCTCTGTCCATGGGATTTTCCAGGCAAGAGTACTGGAGTGGGGTGCCATCGCCTTCTCCATTGTTTCTGTTTAGTTATGTATAATATACTAATAATAAATAGCAAGTATATGTCTCTCAATATATTGATCTTTTCATTTGTGCAAATCTCTACATAACTGTCGTGATATTCACCAAATGTTAATTGTTTTTTTTTTTTTCTTGAGTGTAAAGACTTTGGGACAATTTGTGTATGTGTTTTAACTTGAATAAAGACACTAGAGTAAAATAAATCCCATCTGCATTAAACATCTGAATGTGAAATAACAGTGATAAAAATGCTAATAACAAAAAGATTATAGAAGCTTACAGGTATCTATTTGTATGGATTGGTTTTGCAAGGGAGAAAGGAACCTGAATAGAGATTTTCCAGGGCAGCTGAGGAATACAGGGTCAAGAGATTATCATGCTGTGTAAGCAGGAGAGAGGTTTGTTGAACTTGCCTGGCCCCATGGCTTTGTGTCTGAACTCTCTAAAGAACTGAACACAGGAGGTGAAAACCTGATTGCAACCAAGAACCCAGTTAGCATCAGAGCTTCGAAGCCAAATGAAATGACTGGAAGTAAAGGGAAGGTAGAACCTTGCTCATAGATCTGCTATTGCAGGAATCCTGAAAAATGCAAATTTGTTTGCTGTGCTATGGAGTTACTGGAATTGGAATTAACTGGTAGTTGTCCCCGACACAATTATCAGCCTGTCATGCACGATGCTGGGGTGGGGGGCAGTGGTGAGGTACCAGCTTAAGTGAGGATCCTTAAATAGGAAAACAAAACAAAACAAAACAACAACAACAACCCCAAAAAACTAAGAGAGGTGTTCAGCTATAATCAAATGAAGTTATTGTTGCTGTTGTTCAGTCATTAAGTCGTGTCTAACTCCATGAATTGCAGCACGCCAGGCTTCTCTGTCCATCACTATCTCCCCAAGTTTGTTCAAACAGTGAAGTTGGACAATATTTAAAATTGCCCTAGAGAACTCATGATGCAATGTTTTTACAGTAGGAACTAGTGAAATGTAGATAGTTTAACCATCTCAGTACTCTGAATTTCTGAAATCTTGAGAAACATTTAAATTACATTAAAAAGCTGGTGATACAAGTTTTAAATTCCTGATAATTTAAATATTTAACCTAATGTTAGACTGCATGCATTAAAGTCCCATTCAGAATATTATATATAAGGTCAAATTCCATATTCTTTGAATATTTTGTACCCAAAGATAACTATACACTTAACTTCACAAATGTTGAGTACCTACTCTATGAAAATAATGTTAATTTTGAAGATGCATTGAATTCTAAGATATTTTAAACATACAACATGCTTTTCTGTGTGTGCTGATATGATCAACCACTTTAAAAGGTTGTTTTCTTAAAAGCACGAAGAAAAGAGTAAACTTCATTGGGTAATAACAGAACTTCAAACGTCTATAGAATTTTGGTGGTGAGCACAGGGCCTGTGAGCTTGTAGGGTAGAAACAGCCCATGATTTATTAAGTTAGGAGGTTAGGTGCTTATGTCTACGGGCAACTGCACTTTCTGACCAATAGAAATGTACTATCTTTCTACAGGATTAAATAACTACATAACTAGAAAATAAATTTCAGAGTGCAATACTGGCTAAATATAAAGAAGGCAAGCCATTGGCATTAGCGCAGGAAAGCACACACACAATCAAAACACACACACACACAAATCAAAATTGCAGGAAAAAAACTTGCACAAATCAAAATTGTAATATACTTCTATTTTTCTCTTAATTGAATTTTCATAATTACATTTTGAATTGATTAGATTTTCTTATCTTACCTACAGGAACTTATCTTACCTACCTACACTTTATCACAAAAACATTTGAATATATAAAAATGTGTAGAAAGATTGAAATGTACAGTGGAATTTAAAAAATGATGTAAAATCTCATCTCTACAATTATTACTGAGTATTTTGTGTTCTTTTTTAACCTAAGATTTAGGCATTTTGATCAGTTTCTACCAAACTCATATTATTCATGAGAAAAATGAAGGCTCGGGAACTTTGTGGCCAACTTTTTAAAACAGTGCAATAACTTGACGGCAGAGAAAAAACAACTGCATGTGTTCAGGGTAAGAGAGTCTTAATGTGGAGCTTGCTTATAAAAGATACATTTTTCTCCTTAGTTTAAATATTTATTTTTGTGGCATATGGGTAGAGACATTTTCAAGGAGTAAATGAGTCTCTTTTTTGTTCTCAAACCAGACCTCCAGTCTGCCTGCTAATGGAACATGCTCCCTCCTGCCTGGGCGGTGCCACACTTCACAGGTACTGAGAGGCAAAGGATAATGAGAAGAGAAGCGCCAGGACTGGGGATGGGAAAGGGAGCATACAGATTCCAATCAATATGGTGGGTTTTAGAAATGCTTGTGAACTTTCCCAGGGATAAAGGTTTGAAAGCCCATCTGTCACTACCTCACATTTAAATACTATCACAGTAAATTCCTTCTTATTTGGTCCACAGATGGAGTGAACATACCTCGCAGGTTCTTAGGAGAATCCTTGTTTACACCTGTTGCTATACTCTCAAAAATGTTCCTACTAAGAAGGTAAATTTTATGATCCTCCTACTGACAGGGACCTTGACAATCCTTCTCTAAACTGTACTCTAAAGAAGATACTCCAAAATGATCTAAAACGGCTTTGAAAATAAATCTTTTTTTTTTTTTGTGGCGAGGAGGGCGGTCATCCCTGGATTTATCAATAGGATATATTTTCAAAGAAGTTCCTGCCTATGATGACTCTCACCTTTGTCCTATGTTAAGTACTATTTTTATTTTCATGTATGAGTTTGCATTTCTTCAAATATGAAATTATTTAATAGTGCCAAACACAAGAAGGAATCAGAAAATAACTGAGTGGTGATGACTTCCAATCAAAGGGAAGATGCTAATATGTGTTAGCATGCTATTTTTTCAGTTTTCATAAAAATAAAAAAGAACAATACCAAACTTTTAAATCTAATTGGTTTTGCTTGTTTATTCCTGTAAGGTCAGGTGTGCATATGGATCTACTGTGTTATTTATTCTCTGACCAAAATCTAGAAAATAATTTTAATAAAAAATTTCCAATACCCAGAGTAGCAGTCACTATAGTATATATAATACATTAGGAAGCATTGCAGCTCACACATAACAAAATAAAAGTTAAATGTAATATAATTATCCTATTTAGAGTTTTTATAGAAAAGAATCCTTTGTTCTGTGTTCACTTTGATATTTAAGGGAAAAAATAGCCTTGAAGCAAATTATAAAATTTTGGCTTACTGTGCAACTCATTTGCTAATATATTATATTAAAAATATTCAAACATTATTCTAGTCTAAAATAGACTTTGATATTTATGAAATAAGGTTAATAATCTTTCCATATTTAACAATCTTTCTAATTATTATGTTTTATTAAATTAATTTCCACACATACACACTTGTCCCAGGGGAGTGCCTGTTACACTTGAAAGAGTCTAGTGAGATTTTGATGTACCAAAGATACTACCTTCTGAGAAATAACACACTTGAGCCAAAATAAGCAACATTAAGCTATAATGTTTTGATTTGTACCATGCTGCCAGGTGATAAAATACACATAGCACACACACATACATTCACATTTGAAAGAGTAAATATTCTTACTGGTTTTAAATAATGTAGATCCAGAAATAAGTTCAATTTCTGTACTAAGACTTTTTGTCACCTCTTTTAAAAAAATGCATGGCCATTAAAGCTGAAAAGATGTATAATATATTGAATTAGAACCATTTATTCAAGCCAAGGTTCTTGCAAAAATTACTCAAAATATGTTAAATGCCCCTTTTGGAATGAATATAACTGGATTTTTAATGTCAGAGGGGCATATTTTATAGACTAACAAAAGCAACACTGCAGTTTAATTCAAAAAGGCTCTCTAATTTGTCAGTTTGAAACTAACCTTCTCTACGGGTTTTTCAATTGTTTCATTGTTTTGATTTCTTCACATAAGTCTTAGCATAGAGTAACTAATGCATACTAAAGAGATAAGGGGTTTTTGTCTTCCTATTTTCAAGCTAAAACATAACCTGTAAATTATCTTTTACAGTAAGCCAAAGCCAGTATCACATACCTTTCGGGAATGAATTTCTTTCACATACAATGGAAGTAGAAACTCAGATATACCTTCAAGTCGGATTCCCTTCTTGGTGACTCTCAGATTTCCCATACCATCCTACAAGCAATGAAATATAGTTCACTTTTAGGTTAACTGGAGAATGAATAACTGGCCATAATTTTCTTAGGCCTAAATTGAGAAAACAGTAAGCTCAAATCTGTGATGATTTAAGGAAAATTAGAGGCTGAATCTGCTTAATGAATGATTGCAGCAGTTGGCATGCATATAGTGGGCTCTGTGTAAAATGAACAGGAAAAGAGGAGTATAAAGGACCTGGTAGCTTCTTTCCAGTCTAACAGAGACTAGGACTCATCTGTGAATAAATCCTATACTTTCTTCATGCACCAACACTTTTAATTATTTATTAGGCATAATTATACTTGCTTCCTGATTATTAAAAACAACTCTTTGTTTGCAGAGAGATCTAATGATATTTTACACGACAGTTATACACATATTTCTACTATAAATGCTCACATTTGTACAAGCAGTTAATGATGGACTAGTGTATGTAAGCATGGTGTCCCAGTATTTTAATCATGGGTAACGCTTATGTCCTTTTCTTTAGAAAATAATACTCCACGAGTATTATAAAACAGGGCACAGATAATATTTATGAGACAAAAAATAAAAATAGTAAGAACAGAGTAGTGATAGGAATCAAAGAAAGGAGATTTCACGTCTGGTTGGAGAGTACACCACTTCTCGTGGAGGAGACTGACTGTGATAAAAGACCTTATATATGGCAAAACCAATACAATATTGTAAAGTTAAAAAAAAAGAATATGGAGTTTCAACAAGAGATGTCCCTAGAGAGAGGAACGAACTGACCATTCTGGGCACAATCAGGAAATAGTATTCCACCCAACCTGGCTAATGGAATATCATGAGTGAAAACAATTAGGAGCATGTTTTGAGGTCAGAGAAAGGAAAGCCATGAGCGTAGAGCTAAGGAATCTGTATGTATTGACACAACAGCCTCCAAGAGAAGGAACATAAAAAGTTCTTGAATAGCTCAATGGTTTGAAATGATCAGAGTTACACGTTAAGGAAAATCCGGTAGAAGTACTATGTGGAGCTATCTGACGGAGGGTCAGCGATAATGCACAACTCTGTAATAAGAGAGAGGAGTGTGCTGGAAGAGCAACTTTCAAGAGCTGGTGACTAGTTTTTTCTTGAGATACTGAAAAGGGGGCCATTTACCACTGACCCAAGGATTCACAACTATGACTATATAAGGACGAATAGTGAGTTTTACAATTGGAATAGGGAAATCTGTAAGCTCAATGGTCAAATAAGTTCAGCTTTGAACTTTCTAACTATACTTCCAGAAGTATCACAAAAATTTCAGAATTTTATTCATCAACCAACACATCTGTAGAAAGCAGGCTGGGAAGCGACAGTTGCTTTGGTCTTGCTTGACTTTATCATGATGGGAGAACAAGTTCTATGTGGGAAAAAAAGTATATAAAAACAAAGGAGGAACTCCTAGATAATGAGTAGGTCTGTAGGTTGGAAAGACGTATTCTATACATTCTGGGAGGCTGGGATTAGCAGAAGAGGAAAGGCAAGAGATTCAGTAGTCCTAGCCTCTACCCTCTGCTTTGACCTCAAAAGAAAGCCAGTGAATTAGTAGAACAATGCATAGAATTTTGAATAAGAACTGAAGGCCCTTTTTCTTTAACTCAGACAAAGAAAAACATTAAGAAGAGCAATGGAAATATTCTGAGGTGGAGAGATGTCAGTCTTCTCACGGAAGGAGAAAATAATTGATTCTGGTTGAACTGAACTTTGGATCAGAGGAATTCACTTCTTGAGCTTGAACTTTTTATCAGCTTGAACTTCAAGCTGACACTGAAAATGCCTTATAGGGAAATGAACTAATTTTTTTTAACATGAAAATTTCAAGCATCACTGAAGACAAATTCTGATGAGAAAACAGGCATACTTTTTTACTCTGAGACAGAACTAATTTATACCAGTTTTATAACATCCTCTTTCCCTTTTGAAACTGAAGTGTCTGATATAGATATTAGTTACAGGTCATTCATTCACTGACTCTTAAGAGCTTTGCAATAGTATGCGACAGAAACATGCGGGATTAACAGTGATAGAGTTTCAAAACTGAGGATTTATTAACAGGAATGGCAAAAAGTCATAGGAATGTAGTGTCCTAAAGTAACAGAATAATGTCCCTCAAGTGGCTATTATTTTTCTTATTAAGTAGAGACACGTAAAAGCCAGAAAAATAGTATTAGGTTGCAAAAATAGCACAGAATAAAGGATATCAACAGGTGACAAATTAATGATCAAGTTCAATAGGGGATAAAAAATACAAGAAATGCTAAGACAGGTTTGTCATCAGATTAGACACTCAGGTTTTGAAATCTTGAAGGTGAGAACATTTCCAGTCATGATAAGGTCTGGAGGACACGGGAGCTACAGAAGTAGACTAGAGACAGAACTCTTTCGGTACTAAAATAGTAGTACTTATAAATTGACAAGTGGCCTTCAAACATTGTTTTGTTTCAGAGGGGTTTTCTTGAGTTAATCGCACACAGTGGCTGTCCAGGTATGTTCTCAAACGCCTACTTGAAAGAAGTGTTCTGAAGTGCTTCTACAAAGTCGCTTTGCAAATGTTTAAGGCAACTGCTAGAGTATTTCAATACGCCAGCAAATTTAGAAAGCTCAGCCATGGGCACAGGACTGGAAAAGGTCAGTTTTCATCCCCATCCAAAAGAAAGGCAATGCCAAAGAATGCTCAAACTACCCCACAATTGCACTCATTTCACACGCTAGCAAAATAATGCTCAAAAACTCCAAGCCAGGCTTCAAGAGTACGTGAACTGTGAACTTCCAGATGCTCAAGCTGGATTTAGAAAAGGCAGAGGAACCAGAGATCAAATTGCCAACATCCACTGGATCATTGCAAAAGGAAGAGAGTTCCAGAAAAATATTTACCTCTGCTTTATTGACTATGCCAAAGCCTTTGACTGTGTGGACCACAACAAACTCTGGAAAATTCTTAAAGAGATGGGAATACCTGACCACTTGACCTCCCTTTGAGAAATCTGTATGAAGGTCAGGAAGCAACAGTTAGAACTGGACATGGAAGAACAGACTGGTTCCAAATAGGGAAAGGAGTACATCAAGGCTGTATATTGTTACCCTGCTTATTTGACATATATACAGAGTACATCGTGAGAAATGCTGGGATGGATGAAGCACAAGCTGGAATCAAGATTGCCGGGAGAAATATCAATAACCTCAGATATGCAGATGACACCACCCTTATGGCAGAAAGCGAAGAACTGAAGAGCCTCTTGATGAAAGTGAAAGAGGAGAGTGAAAAAGTTGGCTTAAAGTGCAAAATTCAAAAGACTGAGATCATGGCAAATAGATATGGAAACGGTGGAAACAGTGACAGACTTTTTTGGGCTCCCAAATCACTGCAGATGGTGACTACAGCCATGAGATTAAAAGACGCTTGCTCCTTGGAAGAAAAGTTATGATGAACCTAGATAGCATATTCAAAAGCAGAGAGATTACTTTGCCAAAAAGGTCCATCTGGTCAAAGCTATGGTTTTTCCAGTAGTTGTGGATGGATGTAAGAGTTGGACTATAATGAAAGCTGAGGCCAGAAGGATCGATGCTTTTGAACTGTTGTGTTGGAGAAGACTCTTGAGAGTCCCTTGGACTGCAAGGAGATCCAACCAGTCCATCCTAAAGGAAATCAACCCTGAATATTCATTGGAAGGATTGATGCTGAAGCTGAAACTCCAGTACTTTGGCCACTGATGCAAAGAAATGACTCATTTAAAAAGACCCTGATGCTGGGAAAGATTGAAGGTAGGAGGAGACGGGGACAACAGAGGATGAGATGGCTGGATGGCATCACCGACTCAATGGACATGAGTTTGAGTAAGTGCTGGGAGTTGGTGATGGACAGGGAAGCCTGGTGTGCTGCAGTCCATGGGGTTGCAAAGAGTAGGACACAACTGAGTGACTGAACTGAACTGAGACTATCTCAGGGCAATAGAAACAAATTCTATCATGAATATAATTCACAGTTCAATAGAAATAAAAAATGTTTTCATAAGATGTTTAAAAAGAAAAGAACTGGATATCCATATTAAGGGTGATATTATGTATATTGTATACATATTTAATTTGGGGAAGTTTTGAATCTTAAGATCAGTGTTATCTTTCTATATAACACACAATTTGGGGGAACATAGATATATTTCATTTAAATTAGATGACATGGAACTTCCCTGGGTAAATGTAGAACTGTTACCATAGTTTAGTGTTGTGAATCTAACCTTGCTCCTTTATGTTCATGAGTCCTTTTTCTGTAAGTTTCTCTATATTATTTACATGTAGCTATAAAATACATGGAACTGTATAATATATATTCACTGTATAATTAACCTGATGTTCACATTCACACACCATGTCTGCCAATAAATTATGAGATGATGAAATAATCTGGTTTCTCTTATTTAAGAGAGTTGTAAAAGTGAATTTCTTCCTACTGTCAGTATAGCTTCTTGATTCACTGTATTCCTGGTCCCTTCCAATCTAAAGGGAGAAAATAATTTCTGGATTTGCTATTAAGATTGACATTGCCAAAACACAAGAAAATAACAGAATCTAATGCACCTATAGTACAGGCCCCAACCTTGGCTGTGCTACCTTCATCCTGTGCAAGCTTGAGCAATTTAGCTCACCGTTTTGCATGTTAATTTTTGTTATATGTAAAAGGAATAATATTTAGCTATGAGTTTATAGCCAAGGATGACATGAGGATGTAAACTGATTAAACTCATGCTTATCTTTTGAGTTCTTCTGTATATATGTAAAAGTACTCAAAAGTCTTAACCATTATTACATTTTATTTGAAATTTTATCTCACATTATTATAAAAATTCATATCATTTACTTTCAAGGGATTATGTTTGAACTTCAGCATACATTAAATACATTAATTATCATCATTATAGTTATAATCTATAGTAGGAGAGCTTGGATTTGAAACGTGACTACTATTTACTAACTGTTGACTTTGGCATATTCTTTATCTAAACCTAAATCATTTTCTGTAAGAATCAGAAAACAATAGTTTTACTTACATGGATGTCATAGTAATTTAACAAGATAATATGCAAATGCATTGTTCCTGGATCTAGCATATTCTTGATAGTTATTCTCTATAGTTTATTTAAATTAATACTCTGATAATAAATATAATCTCTTTTTTTAATTTTATTTTATTTTTAAACTTTACATAATTGTATTAGTTTTGCCAAATATCAAAATGAATCCGCCACAGGTATACATGTGTTCCCCATTCTGAACCCTCCTCCCTCCTCCCTCCCCATACCATCCCTCTGGGTCATCCCAGTGCACTAGCCCCAAGCATCCAGTATCGTGCATCGAACCTGGACTGGCAACTCGTTTCTTACATGATATTTTACATGTTTCAATGTCATTCTCCCAAATCTTCCCACCCTCTTTTGTCTACCTCTCCCATTTCTTCCTTTCTATTCCCAAGGGCAATCATCTTCAACCTGGTAATTGCCTTCATACTTACACTGTTTGGAGTGTAAACTTAACATTGTTTACACTGTTATTTTATTGAATTACTCCTTACATTATCTAAACCCTTGGATTATAGATTTATGCCATTCCTTTTAAATATTTAAGGTGCTTTCTAAATAAACCATTATAAATATTATCACTTTTGTGTTAAGGAATAATATAAATAAATCTTCTCTCCTACTGAATCTTTTTTATTTTTTTAATTGGTAGAAAATTGTTTTACAATTTTTTATTGGTTTCTGCTGTACAACAATACAATTCAGTCATAATTTTATATATATATATATATATATATATATTCCTTCCCTTCCTCTTCTCCCTCTCCTTACCCCATCCCACCCCTGTAGGTGATGACAGGGTACCAGGCTGGCTCCCTGTTTTATTTAGCAAATTCCCACTCAGATCAGATCAGATCAGTCGCTCAGTCGTGTCTGACTCTTTGTGACCCCATGAATCGCAGCATGCCAGGCCTCCCTGTCCAACACCAACTCCCGGAGTTCACTGAGACTCATGTCCATCGAGTCAGTGATGCCATCCAGCCATCTCATCCTCTGTCGTCCCCTTCTCCTCCTGCCCTCAATCCCTCCCAGCATCAGAGTCTTTTCCAATGAGTCAACTCTTCGCATGAGGTGGCCAAAGTACTGGAGTTTCAGCTTTAGCATCATTCCTTCCAAAGAAATCCCAGAGCTCATCTCCTTCAAAATGGACTGGTTGGATCTCCTTGCAGTCCAAGGGACTCTCAAGAGTCTTCTCCAACACCACACTTCAAAAGCATCAATTCTTCGGCGCTCAGCCTTCTTCACAGTCCAACTCTCACATCCATACATGACCACAGGAAAAACCATAGCCTTGACTAGACGAACCTTTGTTGGCAAAGTAATGTCTCTGCTTTTGAATATGCTATCTAGGTTGGTCATAACTTTCCTTACAAGGAGTAAGCGTCTTTTAATTTCATGGCTGCAGTCACCATCTGCAGTGATTTTGGAGCCCAGAAAAATAAAGTCTGACACTGTTTCCACTGTTTCCCCATCTATTTCCCATGAAGTGATGGGACCAGATGCCATGATCTTCGTTTTCTGAATGTTGAGCTTTAAGCCAACTTTCACTTTCATCAAGAGGCTTTTTAGTTCCTCTTCACTTTCTGCCATAAGGGTGGTGTCATCTGCATATCTGAGGTTATTGATATTTCTCCCGGCAATCTTGATTCCAGCTTGTGTTTCTTCCAGTCCAGCATTTCTCATGATGTACTCTGCATATAAGTTAAATAAACAGGGTGACAATATACAGCCTTGACCTACTCCTTTTCCTATTTGGAACCAGTCTGTTGTTCCATGTCCAGCTCTAACTGTTGCTTCCTGACCTGCATACAAATTTCTCAAGAGGCAGGTCAGGTGATCTGGTATTCCCATCTCTTTCAGAATTTTCCACAGTTTATTGTGATCCACACAGTCAATGGCTTTGGCATAGTCAATAAAGCAGAAATAGATGTTTTTCTGGAACTCTCTTGCTTTTTCCATGATCCAGCATATGTTGGCAATTTGATCTCTGGTTCCTCTGCCTTTTCTAAAACCAGCTTGAACATCTGGAAGTTCATGGTTCACATATTGCTGAAGCCTGGCTTGAAGAATTTTGAGCATTAGTTTCCTGACATGTGAGATGAGTGCAATTGTGCGGTAGTTTGAGCATTCTTTGGCATTGCCTTTCTTTGGGATTGGAATGAAAACAGACCTTTTCCAGTCCTGTGGCCACTGCTGAGTTTTCCAAATGTGCTGGCATATTGAGTGCAGCACTTTCACAACATCATCTTTCAGGATTTGGAATAGCTCAACTGGAAATCCATCACCTCCACTAGCTTTGTTCCTAGTAACTGTCTGTTTTACAATGATAGTGTATATACGTCAATGCTCAACTTTCTCAGTTTGCCCCACCCCCACCTTTCCCTGATGTGTCCACAAGTCAGTTCTCTACTAGGTTAATCAGGACCACTTTTCTAGATTCCATATTGATGCATTTATGTACGATACTTGTTTTTCCCTTTCTGACTTCACTCTCTTTTAAGTGGCTCTAGATTCATTCACCTCACTACAACTGACTCAAATTAGTTCCTCTTTACAGCTGAGTAACATTTCACTGTATAGTTACACCACAACGTCTTTATCCATTTACCTGTCAATGACATCTAAGTTGTTTCCACGTCCTGACTATTATAAATATTGCTGCAATGAACACTGGTGCATGTGTCTTTTAAAGGTGTGGTGTTCTCAACGTATATGCCCAGTAGTGGGGTTGCTGGGTCATATGGTAGATTTATTCCTAGTTGTTTTTTTTTTTTAAGGACTCTTCATATTGTTTTCCACAGTGGCTGTATCAGTTATCAGCTCCCAGTTTTCAATGGTGCAGGAAGGTTCCATTTTCTCCACACTTTCTCCAGCATTTATTGTTTGTAGACTTTTTGATGATGGCCATGCAGACTGGTATAAGGCGATACCTCATTTCTCCTGCTATATCTTAAGCTTCTTCTTTTGAGTGATTTTCAAGACCCTTGGAGTGTCTCATGTAATTCTTTGTTTTTCAGATTATTCTTTTCTCATCATCATCCACTCATTACCTCCACTAAACTATAAAGCTAATATTTTTCAAAAAGTTCTGTTTTGTCATTAAATTTCTTTTTTAAAAACTGGGTTACAAAGAACATAACATATTATACTGATATTAGCTTCATGTGTGCAACATAATGTTTCAATATTTTTATGCATTATAAAATGATCACCATGATAAGACCTGTTGCCATCCGGTCACCATGCAAAGTTGTTATAATATTATTGACTATCTTCCTTATGTCACAGGTCAGTAACTTATTTTATATCTGAAAGTCTACAGTTGCAGCATTATTTATGCTATTCAAGATATGGAAACACCTAAGTGCTCACTGTGAGATGAATGGATAAGGAAATTGTATCTCTCTCTCTCTTGCTCTCTCTTCCCCCACCACACACACACTGAAATATTACTCAGCCATTTAAATTTCCTGAATCAAATATTTTGTTTGAACCGATCTTCTTAATACTCTTACCCATCATTCAAGGCTAGTACTATTTGCGTTTAGAGACTGCAAAGCCATATTTATTACAATTTTCACACACTTGATTTTTTGGAAAAGGTAAAGGATGCTTTATTCAGAAGTATTTTTTTTGGAGTTTATTATAAGAGACTGTCTGTGAAATAAATCATAGATATGAATGTTAACAAAGAGAATATTAATAGCCATGTTATGTTGAATTTAAAATCCACAATCATAACTTTGCAATTGTCTGACAATAATTCACTCTGTCCTATCTCACACAGAGTTTTTAAGACCCTTGACTGTCTGGTATTAGAAGGTGTCCTTAGATGGTTGCCATTCTCAGAATCTGAATTACTCTTAACAGGCATGTAATTGTCAAAGAAATGAGTGTGTTTACATGGAACGGAGAAAAGTTTTTAAAAATGATATGATCATTAAATAACACAGAAAATCTGGTATATGATTAATTATTTATATTAAAAATCTTTTCAAAGAAAGGTGAAAGAATCCAAGAGACAATTACATATAGATTTTATACATTTTTTTGGATAAGTTAAAAAATAAATATCTTGCAAATTACTAGCATCATACATTTCAAAAATGTGATTAGGAAGGAAGATAAATACATATTTATATGGATTTGAGTATCTAATGATATTCCTTCTGTATTTCAACTTGCACTAGGAAATAACCTTTAAGGCAAATTAGAGACAAATTGGAGCTCAGTATGGTGGGTATTTGTGAGACTTTGGGAATTAAATATCTTAAATAAAGAAATATATGGAGAAATGGAGGTATTATATTGCTAAAATATAATTACAAATTACTTTTAAAGGTCTTTTTGTTATTTATTCTTTCTTGCACACTAAAGGAATAAAAAATATCTATTTAACTTCCAACTGTTATTTAAAGGTGAGAAAATTCTCTTTAAAGTATCTAAGGATTTTCTTTTTCTTACCTGTTTTATGATATTATTTATAATTTATAATGAACTATTTTTCCCCAAGCATAAGAGGCAGAAGAAATAAAACATAAGTTTGTAGGTTGCTTTATATATGTGTTTTTACTATGCTGTTTGCTATAGTCCTGTATTTTATTTTCATTATAATTGGACTTCCTTATTCCTGCCTATTATTAGAAAATAAACTCTACATAATAAAGATTGATAGACTTAGAAAACTGATTTCTCATTCAGCTTATATAGAAACATCTTTAGAGATTATTTTTAATAATACAACTTTTGTTATCTGGAGCACTATTTATTCCTTTAGTTCTTAGCCACTTATTGTTTCATAATTTATACTTTACCAATTGTCAGAGCTGTAAAAAAGTTTTAAATATATGATATATTAAATAAAATAAATACTGCACTTTGTATCTCTTATTTGGTGTTCTTTTAACTATGTGAGTGGTTTTTTAAAAAGCATAATAAAATAAAATGCAATTTGTCTTCCCAGTTTTTTTCTACTTATAATACAATTCCTTGACAAGTAAGTCCTTCTTTTTCTAACAATCCACATATCACTAGTCTCATTGAACATATGTCAATAACAACAAAATCATCAGAGCTAATATATACTGGATAAAAATAAAATCCCAAACAAATGTGGCATATATGATCACAGCTATACAGTTAATGGAGAAAGAATGGATGCTGCTGCTGCTAAGTCACTTCAGTTGTGTCCGACTCTGTACAACCCCATTAGACGGCAGCCCACCAGGCTCCCCTGTCCCTGGGATTCCCCAGGCAAGAACACTGGAGTGGGTTGCCATTTCCTTCTCCAATGCATGAAAGGGAAAAGTGAAAGTGAAGTCGCTCAGTCATGTCCAACTCTTAGCGACCCCATGGATGGCAGCCTACCAGGCTCCTCTGTCCATGGGATTTTCCAGGCAAGAGTACTGAAGTGGGGTGCCATTTTATGTTTGATAAATTCAATGAGCCTATATATAAGGGGACCAGCAATATATATTATATATATGTATATACACATATACATGCACACAAATACATATAAACAGCTAATTAAAATAAAGGAGAAATAGATCATAGTTATTCAATCCAATAAGAATGTTAGAACATTAAGTTATTTTATTTTTAATATTCTTGAAAAATGTTTTCTTACAGGACATCTTTTGGAATCACAATCAGGAAAAAAAAAAATTGGTGTGGTTTGGTCTAATGATCTAAATGTAACCATATGATACAACCTTAAACGTTCACGGAAGCAGTGGCATTGTGCCACTTTAACATGAAGTTAAGGTTACATTCTGAGGATGCTGGAGAAGGAAATGGCGACTCACTCCAATATTCTTGCCTGGAGAATCCCATGGACAGCGGAGCCTGGAGGGATACAGTCGGACACGACTGAATGACTAATAACACTGAGGATGTGCAAGAGACAGAGACTTGTTCTGAAGAGCACTGTAGGAAAGCCAAGCATGCTATCAAAAACAAATCATATTTCTTGGTGTAGAGACAATGGCAAAGAACCTCAGGCATTTGACTCATGAAAAATAATAAATAAAAAATTAATAATAACAATGTGTACCTTGAAGACTGCCATCTGTAAATGGGTGACTGAAAAAGAAATCCATATTTTCGTCTGTGTAACAAAAGTAAAAAGCCTCAAGCTTCACTATTAGTGTGTCTGTCTTTCCCAAACATGTTTAATAGGATATCAGAATTATAGTAAACTCAGTGGAAAAAGAGCTCAGTTTTCAAATAAATTTAGAAAACCACTGCAAGATATGTTCCCACTCAGAGATTCATAATGCATATTAGCATTCTCAACATTCTGAGAAGTCTAGAAGAGAGAAATACTTTACTTTGTCTAATACAAACTTTTCCAAGCAATTGTCCAGAGGGACCCGCCCCCTCCCCCTGCCGCCACTCACTCATTTACCTTTTGAAATAGGTGCAGTGCTGTCCCTTTGAACACATTGTCTTCACTTACATTTTATAAACTCTGAAGGAAGACCTACTCAAAGAGGAGGTGCACTGTTTAGCATGAAAGCTTGAAAAGATGTGATTAAAGAATTAAAAGCTACCATGTCTCCACAGACACTCACTGAAAGCCTATGTAGAGTGCCACTGAATTCTGTTGATAATTCAGCTTCCCAGATATATTGAAAAACTGAGGAGGCCAGACTGAGCATGGCTAAGAATCCGGGCTGCTTCTGAGATATAACTTCTTGTCCATAAATAGGCAGTGCTGAAGACACCTCTGGTTTGTGCACATATATGTCTGTTACTATAAGGCTAATTTAGTTTCTAAAACAAGAATCACTTCTTTGAACAAGATCACTTGTTAATCAATTGTAAATTAAGAATAAGACCTGAGAGTATGGTAACTCTACATAGGCAGGCCCCAAGGTAAGGTCTTGTATAAAAATACCTTCTAAATGTCCAAAACAACATTTTTGGTTTCTACCCTAACTATGGAATTAATCCTAAGAGCTTCGTACAGAGAAATTTAGCAAAGAGCAAATTAGCATTGTCACAACAACTCTGTAAAACAGACACATTATTGCCCTCATTTTATTTAAAACACACACACACACACAACATACAAATAAAGTAAGTGAATTGTTTGCAGCTAGTAAGTTAGCCCAAAGTTTATTTCTCTCATTCTTACTCAGTCTAACAACTATAGGGATAGAGAATGTAAGCTGAATTTATTTTACTATGTAACCCCATTCAGTCGCTCAGTCATGTTAATATTTTTCATTATTATTTATGAACTAATGTGTACTTCTTTTTCTTAGATTGCTTGCCTTTTAAATTTTAAAATAGTTCCTTCTCTCACTGACTTCATTTACCAGCACATATTTCTCATTTGACTCAGATCTGTATCATGGTATTCTGAAAACAAATTATTTCTGATAAAAGTCTACTTCCAAGTGATTATAAAGTTCATCTTAAAAACAAAGCCACCCAGAACAAATTATTGATATTTGTATAGTCACAGACATTTTAAAAGAGCCTCAGAAAAATAGTTTTGGTAAATAAAATCACTGTTTCACATTCTTCCTATTAACTGCTTTGTAATTACTCTCATCCTATAAAACAGTTGTGTGTATACATGTACGTGTGTGTGTGTGTGTGTGTATTTAGAAGAGATGTGTTGCATAGGAAGGGTAGGTAAAGTTAACTTATTGAACCCCAAATTGTAGTCATCTTACTAGCTTGAGACTAAGAGGATATTAGGTGACTGTGAAGACTGGATGAAGATCAGACTGAAGGCAGTTGCCCCAATGAACAAGCCATGATTCTTTGCCAAATTTTTGTCATGAAACAATTTTTTGACCCAGAATTCATTGACCTCTCTTGACAAATTTTTACAGTCATTGAACAAGTGCAGCTGCCTTAGCCTGAGATTCCTCAGAAATGAGGATGTTGGTTATTCCCATTAGGTAAGCGCACTAAGTCCAGCAAAAGTCGGATCTCACTTCAATAAATGACTTGCCCCACCTACTGGGAAAACCAATAGCAGAAGACTCTTAACTTTCAGTCTTACCAGGAAATATCTTAGTTGCAAAGAGCTGTCTTGTCCAAAATCATGCCCCCCAAGCCCCACCTGGGATGGCTTTCATGGCTTTCAATATGGCGATATCAATATCCAGCCACCATATGCCCCTCTGGATAATCTTGGGATTGTTTTAGCTGCCAAGCTCACTGCAGGATCAGTCAAGGGTGCTATTCCTCTGCACCACATTTTGACTTCTCTCTTCTCTCATCTCAACCCTACTCTCCTGATGCGATGTTATTATCTAGTTTATTGAGAAATCTTTTAATCAAAATGCATCTAACTCCATGATATGTTTTAGATTAAAATTAAATTAAAACAGCACAAGGATAAGACTGATGCTAAAAATGTCAGTAAATTATAATCTATGTTAGAGAGATATTAATATTTCTGGCAGGTGAGAAGAAAAGCAGGATAATATGGTATTCATATTGACAACTCAAATATATGATTTTTTTCTTCCAGAGAGCACTTTATTAATATATTATCACACCAGGAAAGCTCTTTCATCTTCAATGCCTGTGCTGCAATCTTTCTCTATGGTTATTCATTTATCACAGAATTTCTTAAAATATTTGTTTTCAGTCAATGGTAATTTTCATAACAACCCGGATCCAGACAAATAATGTAGATCTGGGTTAGTTTCAACCTACCTGGATGACAGAAAAAGAATATCTCTTCATCTGAATGTTAAATTAAAATTTTGAAGATGACCACTTAGACTTGTGGTTTTTTCAAATTTTTAAACGTGTACATTTGGAAACTTTTAAGAGGTAAAACATGATTTTTTGTTGGGATATTGGTAGAAATTATTGTAAATAATAACTTTATTATCGATCTTGTTTCTAGCTTTTCATACACAATTTAGAGTCATGGGTAAATATTTTCTTTTCCTTCCACACAATGAGTTAGTTTTCAATGTGGTATGAAAATCTGGGGATAGCCTTGTGTACTGCCTTTTGTGAGTGTGTGGCAGGGGCAGGGGGGTGTGTACATGCTTTGGAGGGGTGTGTTAAATGTACGCCTACAAACAATACCTAGAAAATGTAAAAAACAGAATAATATTTATGTAAATTAAAAATACCTGCATAACAGATGATATTTGTGTCAAAACACATAGAATCACTAAAAGGAATACAACAGTTGACTACGAAGAAGGGGCAAGTGCTGATAATGGGAGTGAAAACAGATACATAAATAAAAGGAATGAAAGAATAAATAAATGAATAAAAAATAGTAAACATTAAGTGAGAATTTTTATGGACAAACAATGTAATAATGGCACTTTAATAAATTGATGGACATAATTATCTCAATCTTCTGCACCTGCATTTAAAATTCTTATTATCATTAATGTATCCAATTAAAATTCTTTTTCATATTTTTGATGGCCTTATCCTCTTATAATGCAAATTTTATTTTATCAGCGTCCAAAGATAAATTTAACCTAAAATATCTTTCATATTCCAAACTATATTCTGGTAAATTATGATCTAATCACAACAGCAGTTTATTGTTTCACAAACATTCCCATAATGTATCATTTTCTTTGTCTCCTTAAAAGCTTCTCTTGTTTTATTACACTGTTTTTTTGCAATGCCTTAAAAATCCTTGTTTACTAGAAACCCTATCCATGTGTTCTGACTTTACTAAGAGAAGATATTATACCTCTGAGTTGGAAAAAATTCTCTCGTATTTTTCCTTTAGTCACAATATTTCTGATACTAGATGTGTGGTTTTTCCACACAGTCAAGCATCCTCTCAGACACAAGGTATCCTACAATTTAACCCAGTTCTCACACTATGTACCTGGACACAGACCCCTCGAGTTAAGGTTTCAATCCCAGGAGATTTCCCCCTCCCCCGCCACTTCACACGCACCTTGTAAGGTCAGGTTGTTACCTGTGCTTCTGAACAACTGGCTATAAATCAGAGGTTCCCAGGAGCCCCTCTTCAGGTTTAATTAATTTGGCAGAGGCGCTCACAGAACTCAGGGGAGCATTATTTTACTAGATTACTGGTCTATTATGAAAGGTAAAACTCAGGAAGAGCCAGATGGAAGCGATGCACAGGGTCAGGTGTAGGAGAGGCTGTGGAGCTTCCATGCACTCTCCAGTCACCAGAGTCCCAGCACCTCCATGGGTTCACCAACAGAGGAGCTCACCAACCTTTGTAATTTTGGAATTTTTACAGAGGCTTCATCATGTAAGCATGATGAATCATTAACAACCTCTAGCTCCTCTATCATTCTTTGGAGAGAGGCTGGGCTGAATATTCCAAGCTTCTAATCATAGGTTGGTCTTTCTGATGACTGTCCCCATCCTAAATCTACCTAGGAGTCCAGGAAGAGCCTCCTCAATAGAACAAAAGATACTTCTTTCATCCAAGACATTCACCAGGAAATTTACCCAAAAAACAGGATTAAAGAGCAAATAGCAGAACAAAAGAAAGATGTCCCTACTGTTCTTCTCATAAAATTATAAGGGTTTTAGGAGCTCTGATCCGGGAACCAGGAGCAGAGATCAATATACACAGTTGACCCTCAAACAGCAAGCATGAGGGCTAGGGGCACAGAACCCCTTTTGGTCAAAAATCGACCTTCCATATCCACATTTCCACATTTGCATTTTCAGCCAACGTCAGATTAGTTAGTACTATAATACAGATTTTCAGAAAAATATCCACATATAAGTGGAACACTTCAAATAGATGTTTTTCAAGTCAATTGTGTATTTTCTATTATTTCACTT
This sequence comes from Bos grunniens, assembly GCF_055505025.1. Lineage (NCBI taxonomy): Eukaryota > Metazoa > Chordata > Mammalia > Artiodactyla > Bovidae > Bos > Bos grunniens. The sequence continues at coordinate 24,454,710 of NC_141191.1, read as the reverse complement.
CTATTTTTATCTTTAGAATTTATCATAATGCCAGTATAGATAAGCACAAGTACTAATAAGTACTTGATAAACATCAATTGAGGTAAAATGCATTTTTATAATGTCTAAGACTAATCACAGTGCCTCATATGGCAGAATAGCTCATAGCATAGTAAAGCACTCACTGAAAATATCTACAAAATGTTTAACAAAATAATAAAGTGCAAACATATTGTTTTTGAAGGTAAACATACATTGCTGTTGTGGTGAAATATACATCACATTGTATTTGCTATGTTTATCATTTCTAAGTACATAGTTCAGTGACTTTAAGTACCTTTGCATTATTATTCAATCATCACTATACATCATCAGAAATTTTGACCATCCCCAATGGCAACTGGAAAAGGTCAGTTTTCATTCCAATCCAAAAGAAAGGCAATGACAAAGAATGCTCAAACTACTGAACAATTGCACTCATCTCACACAATAGTAAGGTAATGCTCAAAATTCTCCAAGCCAGGCTCCAGCAATACGTGAACCATGAACTTCCAGATGTTCAAGCTGGTTTTAGAAAAGGCAGAGGAACCAGTGATCAAATTGCAAACATCCAATGGATCACCAAAAAAGCAAGAGAGTTCCAGAAAAACATCTACTTTTGCTTTCTTGACTGTGCCAAAGCCTTTGACTGTGTGGATCACAACAAACTGTGGAAAATTCTGAAAGAGATGGGAATACCAGACCACCTGACCTGCCTCTTGAGAAACCTATATGCAGGTCAGGAAGCAACAGTTAGAACTGGACATGGAACAACAGACTGGTTCCAAATAGGAAAAGGAGTACGTCAAGGCTGTATATTGTCACCCTGCTTATTTAACTTATATGCAGAGTACCTCATGAGAAACGCTGGGCTGGAGGAAGCACAAGCTGGAATCAAGATTGCCAGGAGAAATATCAATAACCTCAGATATGCAAATAACACCACCCTTATGGCAAAAAGTGAAGAGGAACTGAAGAGCCTCTAGATGAAAGTAAAGGAGGAGAATGAAAAAGTTGGCTTAAAGCTCAACATTCAGAAAATGAAGATCATGGCATCTGGTCCCATCACTTCATGGGAAATAGATGGGGAAACAGTGGAAACAGTGGCTGACTTTATTTTTCTGGGCTCCAAAATCACTGCAGATGGTGACTGCAGCCATGAAATTAAAAGATGCTTACTCCTTGGAAGAAAAGTTATGACCAACCTAGACAGCATATTCAAAAGCAGAGACATTATTTTGTCAACAAAGTCCGTCTAGTCAAGGCTATGGTTTTTCCAGTGGTCATGTATGGATGTGAGAGTTGGACTATCAGATCAGATCAGATCAGTCGCTCAGTCGTGTCCGACTCTTTGCGACCCCATGAATCCCAGCACGCCAGGCCTCCGTGTCCATCACCAACTCCTGGAGTTCACCCAGACTCACGTCCATCGAGTCAGTGATGCCATCCAGCCACCTCATCCTCTGTCGTCCCCTCCTCCTCCTGCCCAGCATCAGAGTCTTTGCCAATGAGTCAAATCTTCGCATGAGGTGGCCAAAGTACTGGAGTTTCAGCTTTAGCATCATTCCTTCCAAAGAAATCCCAGGGCTGATCTCCTTCAGAATGGACTGGTTGGATCTCCTTGCAGTCCAAGGGACTCTCAAGAGTCTTCTCCAACACCACAGTTCAAAAGCATCAATTCTTTGGCACTCAGCCTTCTTTACAGTCCAACTCTCACATCCATACGTGACCACAGGAAAAACCATAGCCTTGACTAGATGAACCTTTGTTGGCAAAGTAATGTCTCTGCTTTTGAATATGCTATCTAGGTTGGTCATAACTTTCCTTCCAAGGAGTGAGCATCTTTTAATTTCATGGCTGCAGTCACCATCTGCAGTAATTTTGGAGCCCAGAAAAATAAAGTCTGACACTGTTTCCACTGTTTCCCCATCTATTTCCCATGAAGTGGTGGGACCGGATGCCATGATCTTCGTTTTCTGAATGTTGAGCTTTAAGCCAACTTTTTCACTCTCCACTTTCACTTTCATCAAGAGGCTTTTTAGTTCCTCTTCACTTTCTGCCATAAGGGTGGTGTCATCTGCATATCTGAGGTTATTGCTGAAAGCCGAAGAATTGATGCTTTTGAACTGTGGTTGGTTATATGTGAGATATAGTAAATGAAACTACAACATGGCAATACTATATGACCATGAACTACTTATACCAGAGTAGTTATACTGCTTATACACTTTTTATTCCTCAGAGATTTAAAAATCACCAGGCATAGCAGGCAAGTCTAGCTCTCGGTTGGGAAAAGTATTTTGATGGGAAAGTGAAGGAAGAGAAATGAGTGTGAGAGCTTAGAAAATATTTACATAGTCTCAAAACATCTCCCTGCATGGTAGTTATTAATTGCCATGTTGTTGTGTTGTTAGCCACTCAGTTATGCCCAACTCTTTGCAACCCCTTATATTGACTCCATATTGATCATTCCATCTGCAAATATATTCTCCCTTTCAGTAGGTTGTCTATTCATTTTGTTGATGATTTCCTTTACTATGAAAAATCTTTTATGCTTCATTAGGTCCCATTTACTTATTTTTGCTTTTGTTTCTTTTGCCTTAGGAGATAGATTTAAAAAATATTGCTACATATTACATCAAAGATTGTTCAACTTACATTCTTTCAGAGGAGTTACATGGAATTGTATGGTTTCGGGTGTTACATTAAGGTCTTTAATTCATTTTTAGTATACACCCAGGAGTCCTATATGTAGGTCACAATATTTGCTTTCTTTTTTTTCTTTCTGTAATTCTCTCACTCTCTCTGTATGTTATATATATATATATATATGTGTGTGTGTGTGTGTGTGTGTGTGTGTGGACACATATATGAATATATATATGTATATTTATATGCACTTTTCATGATGCTCCTTTACTTGTAAATAGTTCCACATGATTTCTGATGAGCAGCATAGTAATTTACATAAAGTTACTAAATCAGTAAATCAGCATTAATACTAAACTGTTTTCTGATCTATAGACTTTCATTTAGATTTTGCCACTTATCCTAATGTTTTTTTGACAACACCTCTTCCTTCCCAAATTTAAAATAATTAATTATAATCAGTTGCTCTTTATCATTAATATATTTTCATTGGGAATAGTAAATCTTTAGTCCAATTTTCTGCTGATGGGTGGGACTGTGTTCCCTCCCTGTAGTTTGGCCTGAGGCCAAACTTTGGTAGGGGTAATGTCAGTAATGGGAACCTCCTTGAAAAGGACTTATGCCAGCATGCCATGGTTCCCAGGACTGTTGTACTGATTGCCTCTGATCCCATTGAAGGCCACTGTCAACCCAAGCTCCTCTGGAAACTCCTGGACACTCACAGGCAAGTCTGTCTCAAGAATAATTTAATTATAACCAACTGTGGTTGGTTATAATTTATTTTATAATAAATTATAAAATTATAAAATTTATAAAATTATAAAAATTTATAAAATATAAAATTATAATATAATAAATTATAAAATCTATAATTTATAAAATAATTATAAATTTATTTTTATACTTAATTATTTTATTAATTATTAGAAAATATTTTATTAATTATTAGAAAATATTTTCATTTTTATTTTTAATTAAGTATAATAAATTATAATATTTATAATAATAAATTATAACAAACTGTGGTGTTCAACAGTTAGTAAATAGTAGTCACATTTCAAATCCAAGCTCTCCTACTATAGATTATAACTATAATTATTTTATTTTATTTAATAACAATTATTTTATTAATTATTAGAAATTATTTTATTAATTATTAGAAAATATTTACTAGTCCCAAAACATCTGCCTGCATGGTAGTTATTAATTGCCATGTTGTCGTTTCATGGTTGTATAGTATTGTATAACATGGTCATATAGTGTTGTATAACTACTTATACAACATGGCAACTACTATATGACCATGAAACTACAGAGAATAACTATCAAGAATATGCTAGATGCAGGAACTATGCATTTACATATTATCTTGTTAAATTACTATGACATCCATGTAGGGAAAACTATTGTTTTCTGATTCTTATAGAAAATGATTTAGGTTTAGATAAAGAATATGCCAAAGTCAACAGTTAGTAAATAGTAGTCACATTTCAAATCCAAGCTCTCCTACTATAGATTATAACTATAATTATCTTTTATTTAATAAAATTATTATTAGAAATGATTTTATTAATTATTAGAAAATATTTAATGTAATATTATAATTAATGTCAACAAAGGTTTGTCTTGTCAAGGCTATGGTTTTTCCAGTGGTCATGTATGGATATGAGAGTTGGACTATAGAGAGGGCTGAGCGCCGAAGAATTGATGCTTTTGAACTGTGGTTGGAATTGCATCACCAACTCAATGGATATGGGTTTGGGTGGACTCTGGGATTGGTGATGGACAGGGATGCCTGGTGTGCTGTGGTTCATGGGGTCGCAAAGAGTCAGACACGACTGAGCAACTAAACTGAACTGAACGTCAACTCTGTACCTATTAAATAATTTCCCAATAAGCACTCCCCCGGTTTCTGGAAGCCACTATTCTACTTATTTCTCTCAGTGCTTTACATCTTTAAACTTTACAACTCTAAGTGCTAAATGTGTGTATAATCATACAAAATTTGTCATTCTGCCTCTCTCTTATTTCACTTAGAATAATGTCTTTGAAATGAACCTTTGTTATTGCTTCTTGGCCTTTTGGCTAAGATCAAGTGATATTAACTATTGCTGTTAGAATTAACCTCAGAATTTCTTCCTTTTTTCAGTCTAAATAATATTTCATTGTATGTATATGCCACATCTTTTCTTTAATCCATTCATCCTTGGATGTACACTTAGGTTGCTTCCATAGTTTGGCAATTATGAATATAAACATGCATGTACAAATATCTTTGTGAGATTAAGCTTTCAATTTTGTGGCATAAATATGCGGAAGTGGATTTACTGGGACCAATAATAGATTATTTTTCTTTTAAAATTCTATATTTAATTTCCTGTTACCTTATACTATTTTTCAGAATGATAGCTCCATTTTACATCCCTATCAGTAGTGCACATGGGTTCCAATTTCTCTACATCCTCACCAGCTCTTGTTTTGTTTTTCTTTGTGTTTCAATATCACAGCAATCCTATTCACTGTGAAGAGAGGTAACATATTTCAAGATAGACTTGCAGGGCCAAGATGCTGAAAGAAAAGGTACTTGTAGCTTAGCTTCTTGTTTACTTATTTTCCTTCTGACGCACTTGCCAACTTAAACAGCTCAAGAGGCTGAGGTTAAAAAGCTAGAAGAGAATCAACAAGTTATAGAGAGGACAGCATCGCTGTCTGCAATCTCACTGTCCTGAGGAGACAAAAATGAAATTCCAGGCTTGTCAAAGCAGCTAGATCTTGAGGGACTAATGCACTAACAGAGAAAGGGTAGGTGAAAAACAGTGAAACTTGGACTCTGTGCAGGGTTTTCTTCAAGTCATTTGCTATTAGGCCACGCAGGATGAGGATGAAAGGCTAAACTAAAAACATTTGAGAATTAAATGGAAACCTTTAGCAGCTGAATAATGTTGGAGAACAAAAGCACGAAGGGGACTAGAAAAACACTGAAAATTTCATTTGGGAGCCATGGAGGGTTTTACCTTACGGAGGTCATAAACCATAGTCAGAGGAGACTCAGACCACACAAATTTTATTATCAAGTAATCTTCTACCTCGATTTTATTGAGTGAAGGGGCTTAGGGTATATCTTTTCTAGACAAAGACAACATTGTCTACAGCCTCTATAACTTTTCAGACACCACGTCTGAAATTGACCTCAAATTACCAATTATACCAATAATTAGTACCAAAAGAAAAAAAAAAAAACAGAAAAGAAAAACAGGCAAGAAGTGACTCAATGGTTCTAGACTGCAGATACAGATCAAAAATAATTATGACTCATACATTAAGAAAATATATGAACTGATAAAAATGCTATCAGAGAAACCAACAAAAACACCAAGTGGAAATTCCAGAACTGAACAATTCAATAATTTATATTAAAAACTTGGTGATGAGCAGGGCATTGGAAATAGCTGGAGAGAGAACCAATGAAGTGAGAAGAGGTCATTAGCAAATATGGAGATTGAAGTGAAAAAAAAAGAAAAAAAAGGAATGAGAGGTACAGAAAAGAGCAAAACAAAAAAGTGGACCATGAGGCAAATATCAAATATATTTTAACTGAGAATATGGATAATGAATTTACCAAGCAAATATCTAATTTTTCTTAGATATCAAATATCTAAGAAAGTCTATAAAATTCAATCAAGGAAAAATACAAATAAAGTCATACTTGGCACAGTGTAGTAACTCTTCTAAAAATAAAAAATAAAATAAATCTTCAAATCAGTAATAGAAAAAGAAGATATTAAGTAGATAGATATTAAGATACAAAGTAAGAACATTAAGACTTACAGCTTATATCAGAGAAAAAGATACCAGAGCAGCCTAGGCTAACCTAGTAGTATTCCAAAGTTTAATAATACTGGCTTCAGTAGAAACAAAATATTGCAACCTCAGGAACCTGAATTTGACACCAAACTACTACGGTCTGATGGTATGACTTTATCAAATCTTTCTGCATCTCAAGTTCTTTGACTTATTAGCAACTAGAGGTAGACAGGCTCCTAGGTCCTTTCTTACTTTAAGTTGCCAGGATCTGATTTTAGGGTTGGGCAGAACAGTACTGCTATTCTTCAAATGATAATTTTATTCCTCGCTCATCTTTATCTTTTACTATCAATATTATGGCTTCATTTGACTTATATTGTTTTCATTCGGCTTTTATTTGGTTTCACTGGTATTATCTAGCAAGGTTTCTTATTTGCTTTTTGAAAACACTTCAAAAATATGCTTAACCATTTAAAATAAATATATGTATGAGTATACAGTCTAGGTATATTTTTCTCATGTATATTAAAGTATCTGGGAAACTTTTTAAAATATACTTTTTAAGTATCTTTTATCTTAAATATTATTGAATAATAACACAAAAATTCCATTAGAGCAATAAGTGAACCTGAAAAGATTACACGCTGTATGATTCCAACTATGAATCAGGTAAAAGGTAAAATTATGGAGACAGGGAAAAGATCAATAGTTTCCAGGAGTTCAGGGAAGAGAGGAATGACTGAATAGATGGAACAGGAGATTTTTAGGGTAGGAAACTATTCTGTGGCTTCCCAGGGGGCTCAGCAGTAAAAACCTGCCTGCCAATGGAGGAGACAAAATTCAGGGTTTGATCCTGGGTTGGGGAGATCTCTTGAAGAAGGAAATGGCAACCCACTCTAATATTCTTGCCTGGGGAATCCCATGGTCGGAGGAGCCTGGGGGGCTACAGTCCATGGGGTTGTATAAGAGTGACTCGACTTAGCCACTAAGTTACTAAATAAACAACAACAGACTATTCTGTTTGATACCATAAATGGTGGATACATTTTATAAATTTGTCAGTACTCACAGAACACACAGCGCAAAGAGTGAAACAATGTAAACTATGAACTTTAGTTAACAATGGAACATTACTGACTCACCAATTGTTTCAAATGTATCACTAATATAAAATTTTAATAATAAAGGATACAAGGGTAGGCAGAGAGGGGATACATGGAAACTGTAGTTAGTGCTTACTCTTCTGTACACCTAAAACTCCTGAAAAATTAAACTGAAACCTTGGAAGCAACCGAGATGTCCTCCAATAGGTGAATGATTTTTAAAAACTGTGGTACATCCAATGGAATATTATTCAGCAATAAAAAGAAGTGAACTATTAAGCCATCAAAAGGCATGCTGCTGCTGCTAAGTTGCTTCATTCATGTCCGACTCTGTGCGACCCCATAGATGGCAGCCCACCAGGCTCCCCCGTCCCTGGGATTCTCCAGGCAAGAACACTGGAGTGGGTTGCCATTTCCTTCTCCAATGCATGAAAAGGAAAAGTGAAAGTGAAGTCACTCAGTCGTGTCCGACTCTCAGGACCCCATGGACTGCAGCCCACCAGGCTCCTCTGTCCATGGGATTTTCCAGGCAAGAGTACTGGAGTGGGGTGCCATGGCCCTCTCTGAAAAGGCATGAGGGGAGCTGAAATGTATGTTACTAAGCCTAAGAAACCTATCTGAAAAAGCTACATACTATATAATTCAGGTTACATGGCATTCTGGGAAAGACAAAATTAAAGAGGCAGTTAAGTTGTGTTTGCAAAGGGTTGGGCGGGGGAGAAAATGAATAGGAAAAGCACAGAGACATTTTAGGGCTATGAAACTACTTTGAATGATACTATAGTGATGGTTGTTGCTGTTGTTTAGTCACTAAGTCTTGTCTCTTTTGTGATATCATGGACTGAAGCCCACCAGGAACATCTGTCCATGTAATTTCCCATGGAGGAATACTGGAGTGGGTTGTCAATTCCTTGTCCAGGGACCTTATCGGCCCAGGGATTGAACTCGCATCTCCTGTGTTGGCAGGCAGATTCTTTACTACTGAGCCACTGGTGTTAGTCACTCAGTCGTGTCCAACTCTTTGCGACTCCATGGACTGTAGCCTGCCAGGCTTCTCTGTCCATGGAATTCTCCAGGCAAGAATACTGGAGTGGGATGCAGTTTCCTTCTTCAAGAGATCTTCCCAACCCAGGGATTGAACCTGGGTCTCCTGCATTGCAGGCATATTATTTAATGTCTGAGCCAACAGGGAAGCCCCATAATGTTGGATGTATGTCACCACAATTTTTTCCAAATCTATAGTTTGTACAACATTGAAAGTGAACCCTAATATAAAATATCCATAAAGAAGATTGAATGTCAAAGAAATGATGCATTGGAATTTGATATTGGAGAAGACTCTTGAGAAGACTCCCTTGGACTGCAAGGAGATCAAACCAGTCAATCCTAAAGGAAATCAACCCTGAATATTCATTGAAAGGACTGTTGCTAAAGCTAAAGCTCCAATGTTTTGGCCACCTGATGCAAAGAGTTGACTCACTGGAAAAGACCCTGATGCTGGGAAAGACTGGAGGCAAAGAAGAGGGTGGCAGAGGACAAGATGGTTGGATAGCATCACCGACTTGGTGAACATGAATTTGAGCAAGGTCTGGGAGACAGTAGAAGACAGAGGAGCCTGGTGTCCTATAGCCTATGGGGTTGCAAAGAGTGGGACATGATTTTGTGACTGAACAACAGTAAATGCAAACGATGGGCTTTGGGTGATAATGATGTGTCAGTGCAATTTCATCGATTGTAACAAATGTACCACTCTGGTGAGGGATGTTGAAAACGGGGGAGCATGCATGGACCAGGATACATGGTAAGTCTCTGGACTTCCTGCTCAATTTTGCTGTGAAACTAAAAGTGCTCTAAAACGTAAAGTCTATTAAAACAAAATAAGTATCAAAATAAGTATTTTTGATTAGATGATTAAGAAAACAGGTCAAATGAATATATTGACTATTTTAAGTCATAGAGTTATATCATTTATTTTGCATAAAATTTTTAAAAAATATGTATATGTCAAATTATCTCAGCACTAAGCATTATGGAACATGGGAGTTATACAGCTAAAGGGAAATAAAATAAGCTATTTGAATTAGAAGATAAATTAAGAGTATACAAAAGGTAAGAAGCTAAGCACACTTTAGTATGTTTTGTAATTTTTATGGGTAATGAGCTCTATATTCTTGCCTGGAAAATCCCATGGACAGAGGAGCCTGGTGGGCTGCAGTCCATGGGGTCGCACAGAGTCGGACACGACTGAAGTGACTTAGTAGTAGCAGTATGGGTAGTGAGCTAGAGAATAAATGATCTTTTATCTTTCTCTATGATACATACATATATGAGTGTGTATACCTACGTGCATTAAAAAAAAAAAAAACTAAGAAGAAAATACTAGCTGTTTATTTTTTACATTTTGTAAACATTCCAATCAAAAGAAATTGTCCATGGCAGAAGTTTTTGACAATATTTTTGTAGATAAATCATTAGTTTGTTTTCTTAATCCTTATAAAAATGCTTATTCTAGCACCTGCTGAAGACTAATGCATCTGCCCTTAATCAGCCCTGCTGATTATTAGCCCTAGTTACCTACCAGAAGTTGTAATTTCTTGTCAAAATTCCAGCTGAGAGAGATTACATTGCTTTAAAGAATATACTATAAAAGAAGAACTACTCATTTTTCTTAGACGTCTACATTCTAGCATTTGATAGAGTCTGGCAGCCGAAGGACTCCAAATCCTGGACTGACGTGAACCTCAATGCAGTGTATTGAATTTTATTGCAGATTTCTAAAATAAAGAGCCACATGAATTCCACTTTTCAAAATTGCCATACAACTTTTATTTGGAGTACTTTTCTTTACATCACTCATTGCTCTTCACACGAAAGAACTTCCTTAAGAATATAGTAACAGGAAAAACTAATGTGTTTCTTAGGAAATGGTATGCTTCTTTTCTCATATTTGACATCACATTTTCTTCATTTTTTAGTTTATCATATTTAGACTTTAGCTTTAGTCATAAAAATGATCAGTCTCTATATCTAAATTTTAATCCTTCACATTTTACTTTCTTACTAATCCAATTACAAATGCTTTATAAAATAAATGTATAAAATAGAAAAATAATATGTATACACATATACAAATGTCAAGATTAAATAAAGTCCTTTTTATCAACTAAGTAGAGTATATTTTAAATATATTCTATATGTCATATATGAAATTAACTTCAGGGAGTCATATGAGAGAACATCAATGAAATAAATCATTATCCTCTAGAGTAGCTGACAGTTAAAACAAAACTTCAGAAAATTTGGTTGGAAAATAATTTACTCTGGTGTAGATTCCAGAAGGGAAGCCAAAAATAAAAATACATCTAGGAATTTATTTATTTATTGACATATATGAATATATATAAAGTTTATTTAACTTTGAAATTCTTTGGTTCTGGAGTCAATAATATTGTGTCATCTTGAACTACTATCAATGGGTTTTGTTCTGAAGTACAATAGTGAATTTAAGGATTAGTGAAATTCTGTTCAAATTGCTAAACTTTAAAAAATTTTTAGATGTTCTTCAGTAATCTAATAATAATAAAATTTATAAGATGAAAAAATAATCAACTCATTTTGACTTTGTTTTTATTTTTATTTTTATATATTTCTCCCTCAACTACTTCCATTCCATTCTGGACTAGCAGACATAATATGAATTAAGTTCTCATAAATACACCTGGAACCTGAAGAGTCTATTTCTTAAGAATTTCGTGGCTCAGGTTCTATTACGTTGGTGCAAAAGTAATTGCAGTCGTGCATTGCTGAACTTTGTTGTTTGGCACTGGAATACATCCTTAAACAAATGTGGCTATGTTATCATTTTAATCATTTATGATGAGTCACTTTAATCATTTACATGATTTTAATGCACACTTTTGTTTTTGTTTTTTTGCTAATGACGTTACTTGCCGTTCATTATATATTTATTTTAGACTAGGGAAATGATGTTATACAAAATGATGTTCTTCTTCAAGTTCAAAATGGTTCATAAAGCAGCAGAGACAACTCACAACATCAACAACACCTTTGGCCCAGAAACTGCTAACGAATGTGCATTGTAGTGTTGGTTCAAGAAGTTACGCAAAGGATACAAGAGCCTTGAAGATGAGGAAGGCAGTGGCCAGCCATCAGAAGTTGATAATGAACAACTGAAAGGATCAAAGAAGCTGATCCTCTTACAACACAAGAAGTTGCCGAACGAACTCAATGTGGACCATTCTAGGTTGTTAGGCATTTGAAGCAAACTGGGAAGGTGAGAAAGCTCGATATGTGAGTGCCTCATGAGCTGACTGGGAGAAGGCAATGGCACCCCACTCCAGTACTCTTGCCTGGAAAATCCCATGGATGGAGGAGCCTGGTAGGCTGCAGTCCGTGGGATCGCTAAGAGTCAGACACGACTGAGTGACCTCACTTTCACTTTTCCCTTTCCTGCACTGGAGAAGGAAATGGCAACCCACTCTAGTGTTCTTGCCTGGAGAAACCCAGGGATGGGGGAGCCTAGTGGGCTGCTGTCTATGGGGTCGCACAGAGTCGGACACAACTGAAGTGACTTAGCAGCAGCAGCACCAGCATGAGCTGACTGCAAATCAAAAACATCATTGTTTTGAAACGTTGTCTTCTCTTATTCTATGCACGATTTCTCGATTGTATTGTGACGTGTGATGGAAAGCGGATTTTATATGACAACCAGTAATGACTAGCTCAGGGGCTGGACAGAGAAGAAGCTCTAAAACACTTACCAAAGCCAAACTTGCATGAAAAAAAGATCATGGTCACTGGTAGTCTGCTGCCAGTCTAATCCACTACAGTATACTGAACCCCAGAGAAAACATTACATCTGAGAAGTATGCTCAGCAAATTGATGAGCTGCACCAAAAACTGCAAAAACTAACCCTAACCCGATCCCTACCCCTACCCCAACCCTAATTCTTTCGATGGCATTGGTCAACAGAAAAGGCCCAATTCTTCTCCATGATAGTCCTGACTGCACAACCGGTCCTAAGTGCACAACCAGTGCTTCAAAAGTTGAACAAATTGGGGTGTGAAGGTTTGCCTCATCCACCATAACCACCTGACCTCTAACCAACCAACTACCATTTCCTCAAGCATCTCGAGGACAACTTTTTGCAGGGAAAATGCTTCCCCAAGCAGCAGGAGACATAAAATGCTTTCCAAGTGTTCATGGAATCCTGAAGCACGGATTTTTATGTTACAGAAATAAATAAACCCATTTTTTGTTGGCAAAAAAGTGTTGATTATAATGGTTCCTATTCTGATTAATAAAGATATATTTGAGCCTAATTATAGTGATTTAAAATTCATGGTCTGAAACTGCAATTAATTTTTCACCAACCTAAATACCTGCTTTCAGGCTTAGACCCTAAGTCTTTTCTTTAATTTTAGGCAGAACAGCATTTTATATTTGCTTACAAAAGTGCATCTTTCTCACTGTAATTTAATGACCTTTTATATATTTGTTCCCACAATAAAGAATAAATCAAGCCTGTAATATTAGTGGCTCACATAGCTCCTAGGAAAAGGAAGACAATAAATGTTTGTTGAATGACTCACTAGACAGTGTTGATTTTGAGAAAATAATCTGGAATTAATGTTATTAAATGATAATCTTACATTTTTATTAGGAAAGTAATATATTTTATTGCACAAAATATGGGAAAAGGTAGAAAAGTATTAAAAAGAAAATAATTCCCTGTATGCAAGACAGCAAAAGAGACACAGATGTATAGAACAGTCTTTTGGACTCTGTGGGAGAGGGCAAGGGTGGGATGATATGGGAGAATGGCACTGAAACATGTAAATTATCACATGTGAAACGACTCGCCAGTCCAGGTTCGAGGCATGATACAGGGTGCTTGGGGCTGGTGCACTGGGATGACCCAGGGGGATGGGATGGGGAGGGAGGTGGAAGAGGGCTTCAGGATGGGGAACACATGTACACCCATGGCAGATTCATGTCAATGTATGGCAAAACCAATACAATATTGTAAAGCAAAAATAAATAAATAAAACTGAGGGGAAAAAAAAGAAAATAATCCCCATAATGCTGCCATTCACATGTAAACACAGTAAGATTATTTTCTAAGGAAAATGGGGTAAAATATAACAAAAATTAGTGAGTCTTGCAAATTAAGAATAATAAGATCTTACTTTTAGGAAAATGATCTTCTGACACACTAGTATTCAAATACATATAGTATGCTATCATATACACTTAAAAGACATAAATATACTATAGGAATCAATCAGAGAAGACAAAACATAAACTGAATGAGTAAAACATGATATTATAGTGTCTGTGCAGTATTGAATTCCTAAGCATCATTGTTAAATAAACAAATCTGTACACACATATACACATAATTTATGTATCCAAAACAATATATATAGAATATAAAATATTACTTTGATTGATTTTAAAATTTCCTATAAAACATTTGACGTGAACTTCTGAAGGTAAAACATTAAGTTCTTATATAACTTTTATTTCCTGAGCAATTCTTAACACTTATATGTTTGAATATTTTGTTATTGAAACAACTAAATGTATACAAAGTCATATTCAAATGGAAAAATTTAATTCTCTCAATAGTTGACATAATTGAAATGCAAACCTCTGGATTTATTCCCAAGCAATTTTCTGCAGTAAAGCTTTGATAACAAATGTATTTGCTGAATATTTTCAAAAATTATAAGTGTATTTCATATTTAATTTGGCAGGCTTACATTCCAGTGCTACAAATAAGGCATTTGTCCCAACACTGTTCTTGAATCCAAATATGTTATTATTAAATCTAACTTCTGGTGTCAATTTTTAAAACCTTTATTGCATATTTTACTCATTAATTTTGTGCTTTGTTGGTTTATAAGCTACAAGCAGATGTTTTACTATAACCACGTCAGGAATTCAAGATGATTTATTTATTTGATCAGCAGTAAAAAAAAGGACAAAATTTTTATTTGCAATAAAAAACTCAGCCTATTATTCTCTTTATTCTTGATTCCAAATAAACTCGTAATTTGATTGCTAATTTTGCCAGTTAAGTAGCTAGACTGATTCTTTTTATTTGCGAGGTAAATTTCACAAACCAGATGGAACCACTTATTTTATTCTTCAGTGAAAATTGCCATATTTATTCAACTTAAATCCATGTTTTCTGACTCTCTAGGTCCACTATTTAAAGATCTTGGTAAAGCCACTTAATCTGAGACTTAACTTAATTAATTTACAATTTAATAGTCATGTATATCCAGTCTGCTTGACAGATTTGCTTAAAAGATTGAAACAGTGTAGCAAATCAAAGATGTTTGGAAACTACTGAACATGTGGATAATAATTTTGCATGTTATTTTTAAGGCTACTTTCAAGGTGACACTCTGGATAAAGGAGAGACTGTGATAGACTGTTCCTAATTGGGAGTCTAAATGCAAAAACATTCTTTATTACCTTGCTACTTCCATAGGACTAAAGACATCTGAAAACAGCAGTGTGATTGATAGGTGACATTCTGTACCCTGAGTGTAGACAGGTTCTATAAAGACAATTTAAAATATATGAGACTTTTCATACCATGCTGGTTTCCTCTCAGTCTTTATTCACTGATAGTCTTATGTCCAGAGTCAGGTAATAAAGGAAAAATATTAACTTTCAGCCTGAGACTGAACTCCTACAGTTACAATCTAGAGATGATATCTTTCACATCCAGAAGCTACGATACAGCGCTATTTAATTTTGGATTGGTTTCAAGCAGCACTTTGGCATTTTGTTTTATACCCATAGGTAATAAGCACAAGGCCTGCAGTTAGAACAGAAGGGTGTTTGTAGCCAGATGGCATCTTCCTTTACTTTTCCCATTTTTTCCCTCAAGCAACAGTTTACTTTTAACAGTAAAGAAGATCTGAAAATGTGGTGCTTTTACCAAACTTCACCTCATCAACTGGCTAACAAAAAATAGGAAATATTCAATCCTTCCTTCATTTTTTTTTAGCTAACAGCTATTGCATGACAATTTTGTGACAGAAACTGGACCAAGTATTGAGGCTGCACAAACCTTATTCAGAAATGGCACTACTTATTTTCAACATCTCCTGACTGAAGACATTGACATGTGTCTGGTATTTTAATTTCATGATCTACATTTCTCTGATGTCATTCCCACTTGACAAATATATTTCCTCCTCAATTTTTGTGTATTTAGAAAATGCTTGTCCGGTTGACATACTACTATTTCCTTGTCTGCCTTATTATATTTGTGGAATTCAGTGCAGAATTGAGATAACCCCATCCCTACAGTCATGGTATATTATCATCAGCAATGCCTCTCTCCCCTTTCAGCTATAATTTCCAGTTCTTTTCCTCTCTATCCCATAAACACTATAATTTAGTTTATAAACTTTTTCTACATGTTGTTTCAACATTTATGTAAATGTATTTTACATTTATATGCATCCTATTTTCCATACTTACTTTTACAATCACTTCATTTTGTTTTGTGCACAAATAATTCTGCACTTTTAATGTTATATAGATACTATGAAAAGTATATAGCTTATTTATTTACATCTTCCCATGATGGACTGAGATTGTTTCTCGCTGCCTGCTAACATAAATGATGCTGGACATTTTTGTACATCCCCTTCTGTATCCCCAATTTTCTTCTGGTTCATATAACAAAAGAGCTATTGATGGGTCACTCACACATAGTTTTTATACTTTAAGATGCATTCTAGACTTGCACTGAGTTTCTCAAAAACACACATTCTCCCATACCCTTCTGTTTCATTTTGGCCATTTCACTAACCAATAATTATTTTTTTTCAAATAATCTTTGAATCATATATACAACATTTTCTGTACTTTGCCATATCCATTGAATAATTCTTTCAATACCTCTAAGCCCTCTAAGTCAATTGACAAAGTTTTGATATATCATCATTTTTATATACTAATTGATTTAATTTGCTAGTATATAAGGTAGAATTTTTTTTGCTTTTATGTCCATGATGTAAATTTGCCTGTAATTTCATTTATTATAATGTTTGCTGAAGATTTTGGAAGCAAGGTCATACTGGTCTCATGAAATGAATTAGGAAGTCTTTCTACAGCTGATATTCTCTGGAAGACTTTATCAACATTAGTGTTATTTCTCACTTAAAGACTTGGAGAAACATCAGGAAATCTATCTGACAAGATTAGAAATAACAAAGACATTTAAAACTACGTAATATGTTTTTCTTTCTAATAACATTTAACTTACATTTTAATATTTTCACATTTTTGGTAGAGGCTGTTTTTCAAGGAATTTGTTTACTTTATCTAAACTGTCAAATTTATTGGCATAAGGTACTTAAAATTATCCTATTATCATATTGCCTCTGTCTGATCATATTGATTTTCTTCATTTTGATACATGGTATTAACTATAGTATTGTATTTTCCTGTGTTTCTTGACTAATATTGAAAGTGTGCTGTCAACTTTATGAATCTTTTCAAAGACCTACTGGCCTTAATGATTTCTTTCCACTATCTGTGCCTATTTTTCTGTTATATGCCTTTCTGCCTCTTTTCACACTCACACACACAACACACACACACACTGAATGTGTTCATGCCTATACAATCACCTATTTCCCAGTTCTGTTGTTGCACAGGCTAGCTGCAATGAGCAATGAGTTTATCCAGTGCCCACACATTGTCTTAGTACCGTTTTCAACTGAAAGAAACTGGGAAACATAGCTGTTTTCACAGCTGGGGCAGGGAAAGTACAAGATAAGTACAAAATATCTTCTTGTGCCTAAAAACAGACAAATACAGAATGATTCAGATCAGATCAGATCAGTCGCTCAGTCGTGTCCGACTCTTTGCGACCCCATGAATCGCAGCATGCCAGGCCTCCCTGTCCATCACCAACTCCCGGAGTTCACCCAGACTCACGTCCATCGAGTCAGTGATGCCATCCAGCCATCTCATCCTCTGTCGTCCCCTTCTCCTCCTGCCCCCAATCCCTCCCAGCATCAGAGTCTTTTCCAATGAGTCAACTCTTCGCATGAGGTGGCCAAAGTACTGGAGTTTTAGCTTTAGCATCATTCCTTCCAAAGAAATCCCAGGGCTGATCTCCTTCAGAATGGACTGGTTGGATCTCCTTGCAGCCCAAGGGACTCTCAAGAGTCTTCTCCAACACCACAGTTCCAAAGCATCAATTCTTCAGCACTCAGTCTTCTTCATAGTCCAACTCTCACATCCATACGTGACCACCGGAAAAACCATAGCATTGACTAGACAGAACTTTGCTGGCAAAGTAATGTCTCTGCTTTTGAATATGCTATCTAGGTTGGTCATAACTTTCCTTCCAATGAGTAAGCGTCTTTTAATTTCATGGCTGCAGTCACCATCTGTAGTGATTTTGGAGCCCAGAAAAATAAAGTCTGACACTGTTTCCACTGTTTGCCCATCTATTTCCCATGAAGTGATGGGACCGGATGCCAGGATCTTCATTTTCTGAATGTTGAACTTTTAGCCAACTTTTTCACTCTCTACTTTCACTTTCATCAAGAGGATTTTGAGTTCCTCTTCACTTTCTGCCATAAGGGTGGTGTCATCTGCATATCTGAGGTTATTGATATTTCTCCCGGCAATCTTGATTCCAGCTTGTGTTTCTTCCAGCCCAGCGTTCTCATGATGTACTCTGCGTATAAGTTAAATAAACAGGGTGACAATACACAGCCTTGACAAACTCCTTTTCCTATTTGGAACCAGTCTGTTGTTCCATGTCCAGGTCTAACTGTTGCTTCCTGACCTGCATACAAATTTCTCAAGAGGCAGATCAGGCGGTCTGGTATTCCCATCTCTTTCAGAATTTTCCATAGTTTATTGTGATCCACACAGTCAAAGGCTTTGACATAGTCAATAAAGCAGAAATAGATGTTTTTCTGGAACTCTCTTGCTTTTTCCATGATCCAGAGGATGTTGGCGATTTGATCTCTGGTTCCTCTGCCTTTTCTAAAACCAGCTTGAACATCAGGAAGTTCACGGTTCATATATTGCTGAAGCCTGGCTTGGAGAATTTTGATCATTACTTTACTAGCATGTGAGATGAGTGCAATTGTGTGGTAGTTTGAGCATTTTTGGCATGCTTTTTTTGGGATTGGAATGAAGACCGACCTTTTCCAGTCCTGTGGCCACTGCTGAGTTTTCCAAATGTGCTGGCATATTGAGTGCAGCACTTTCACAGCATCATCTTTCAGGATTTGGAATAGCTCAACTGGAATTCCATCACCTCCACTAGCTTGGTTTGTAGTGATGCTTTCTGAGGTCCACTTTACTTCACATTCCAGGATGTCTGGCTCTAGGTCAGTGATCACACCATCGTGATTATCTGGGTCGTGAAGATCTTTTTTGTACAGTTCTTCTGTGTATTCTTGCCATCTCTTCTTAATATCTTCTGCTTCTGTTAGGTCCATACCATTTCTGTCCTTTATTGAGCCCATCTCTGCATGAAATGTTCCTTTGGTATCTCTGATTTTCTTGAAGAGATCCCTAGTCTTTCCCATTCTGTTGTTTTCCTCTATTTCTTTGCATTGATCGCTGAAGAAGGCTTTCTTATCTCTTCTTGCTATTCTTTGGAACTTTGCATTCAGATGTTTATATCTTTCCCTTTCTCCTTTGCTTTTCACTTCTCTTCTTTTCACAGCTATTTGTAAGGCCTCCACAGACAGCCATTTTGCTTTTTTGCATTTCTTTTCCATGGGGATGGTCTTGATCCCTGTCTCCTGTACAATGTCACGAACCTCATTCCATAGTTCATCAGGCACTCTATCTATCAGATCTAGGCCCTTAAATCTATTTCTCACTTCCAATGTATAATCATAAGGGATTTGATTTAGGTCATACCTGAATGGTCTAGTGGTTTTCCCTACTTTCTTCAATTTAAGTCTGAATTTGGCAATAAAGAGTTCATGGTCTGAGCCACAGTCAATTCCTGGTCTTGTTTTTGTGGATTGTATAGAGCTTCTCCATCTTTGGCTGCAAAGAATATAATCAATCTGATTTCGGTGTTGACCATCTGGTGATGTCCATGTGTAGAGTCTTCTCTTGTGTTGTTGGAAGAGGGTGTTTGTTATGACCAGTGCATTTTCTTGGCAAAACTCTATTAGCCTTTGCCCTACTTCATTCTGTATTCCAAGGCCAAATTTGCCTGTTACTCCAGGTGTTTCTTGACTTCCTACTTTTGCATTCCAGTCCCCTATAATGAAAAGGACATCTTTTTTGGGTGTTAGTTCTAAAAGGTTTTGTAGGTCTCCATAGAACCGTTCAACTTCAGCTTCTTCAGCGTTACTGGTTGGGGCATAGACTTGGATTACTGTGATATTGAATGGTTTGCCTTGGAAACGAACAGAGATCATTCTGTCGTTTTTGAGATTGCATCCAAGTACTGCATTTTGGACTCTTTTGTTGACAATGATGGCCACTCCATTTCTTCTGAGGGATTCCTGCCTGCAGTAGTAGATATAATGGTCATCTGAGTTAAATTCACTCATTCCAGTCCATTTTAGTTCGCTGATTCCTAGAATGTCAACACTCACTCTTGCCATCTCTTGTTTGATCACTTCCAATTTGTCTTGATTCATGGACCTGACATTCCAGGTTCCTAAGCAATATTGCTCTTTACAGCATTGGTCCTTGCTTCTATCACCAGTCACATCCACAGCTGGGTATTCTTTTTGCTTTGGCTCCATACCTTCATTCTTTCTGGAGTTATTTCTCCACTGATCTCCAGTGGCATATTGGGCACGTACTGACCTGGGGAGTTTCTCTCTCAGTATCCTATCATTTTGCCTTTTCATACTGTTCATGGGGTTCTCAAAGCAAGAATACTGAAGTGGTTTGCCATTCCCTTCTCCAGTGGACCACATTCTGTCAGATCTCTCCATCATGACCTGCCCGTCTTGGGTTGCCCCACGGGCATGGCTTAGTTACATTGAGTTAGACAAGGCTGTGGTCCTAGTGTGATTTGATTGACTAGTTTCTGTGAGTATGGTTTCAGTGTGTTTGCCCTCTGATGCCCTCTTGCAACACCTACCATCTTACTTGGGTTTCTCTTACCTTGGGCGTGGGGTATCTCTTCATGGCTGCTCCAGCAAAGCGCAGCCATTGCTCCTTACCTTGGACAAGGGGTATCTCCTCACTGCCACCCTTCCTGACCTTCAACGTGGGATAGCTCCTCTAGGCCTTCCTGCGCCCGCGCAGCCACGGCTCCTTGGACCTGGGGTTGGTCCTCATGGCCACTGCCCCTGGCCTTGGGCGTGGGGTTGCTCCTCCCAGATGCCACCCTTGGCCTTGGGCGTGGGGGTGTGGAGTGGCTCCTCCCTGCCAAGAGGAGCTACCCCACGTCCGAGGTCAGGGGCAGCCGCTGAGTACCAGACTGCAATGGCACAGGAACGGCAGAGAGGAGATACCCAGCGTCCGAGGTTAGGGGCGGCGACTGGGAGGCGATACCCCACGCCCCATACCCGAGGCCAGGGGAGGCAGGCAGGAGGAGCTACCCCACAGAATGATTGGGACCTGTCAAAGAGACACAGAATCTAATTACAAGGGTCTAATCTGGCACAAGTTGAACACCAGAATAGTGATATGAAAGTTGTAACTGATTTATTAAAGTAAGAATATATGAATTTGCACTCACATAAATAAATACACCCAAGGGAAGGAAATACTCCCATACTGTTAAATGCCAACTCAGGAATACAGAATAATAATGGAATTAAGCCCACAATCTGGCGATTAAACAAAAATTATCAATGGGTACGAAAATTCACTGGTAAAAGTGTGAGAGCTTAGAAAATATTTACATAGTCTTCAAACATCTCCCTGCACGGTAGTTATTAATTGCCATGTTGTCGTGCTGTTAGTCGCTCAGTCATGCCCAACTCTTTGCGACCCCATAGACTGTAGCCCGTCAGGCTTCTCTGACCATGGAATGCTCCAGCCAAGATTACTGGAGTGGGTTGCCATTCCCTTCTCCAGGGGATCTTCCTGACCCAGGGATTGAACCCGGGTCTCCTTCATGGCAGGCAGATTCTTCACCATCTGAGTCATGTAGGTAATAAAATAATAACAATACAGTGGCAAAAACTGACAATGTAAAATCTGAAAGTCAAAGTTAGCATTCCCAGCAAAGGGACCAACAGATGGGATGGTAAGCTGTATTTAATCTAATTCTAATCATGAGGGAAGCAGACAGACCCACATTGAGGGACAGATTATGAAATAATTATCTTGCACTCTTCAAAAATATCAATGCCATGAAACATAAAACAGACTTTAGAAATAGTCCCAATGAAAATATATTAATGATAAAGAGCAACTGATTATAATTAATTATTTTAAATTTGGGAAGGAAGAGGTGTTGTCAAAAAAACATCAGGATAAGTGGCAAAATCTAAATGAAAGTCTATAGATCAGAAAACAGTTTAGTATTAATGCTGATTTACTGATTTAGTAACTTTATGTAAATTACTATGCTGCTTATCAGAAATCATGTGGAACTATTTACAAGTAAAGGAGCATCATGAAAAGTGCATGTAAATATACATATATATATATATTCATATATATGTACACACACACACACACACACACATATATATATATATATAACATACAGAGAGAGTGAGAGAATTACAGAAAGAAAAAAAAGAAATCAAATATTGTGACCTACATATAGGACTCCTGGGTGTATACTAAAAATGAATTAAAGACCTTAATGTAACACCCGAAACCATACAATTCCATGTAACTCCTCTGAAAGAATGTAAGTTGAACAATCTTTGATGTAATATGTAGCAATGTTTTTTTTAATCTGTCTCCTAAGGCAAAAGAAACAAAAGCAAAAATATGTGAATGGGACCTAATGAAGCATAAAAGATTTTTCATAGTAAAGGAAATTATCTATAAAATGAATAGACAACCTACTGAAAGGGAGAATATATTTGCAAATGGAATGACCAATAAGGAGTTAGTATCATAAATTAATAAATAGGTCAAAAATTCAATATCAAGAAATATCCAAACAGCTTGATTCAATGATGTGCAGTAGGGGCTTCTCTGGTGGCTCAGTGGTAAAGAATTCATTCAGGAGACACAGGTTTGATCCCTGTTTCAGGAAGATCCTACATGTGCGGACTAACTAAGCCCCTGCTGCTGGTGCTGGTGCTGCTGCTGCTGCTAAGTCACTTCAGTCGTGTCCGACTCTGTGTGACCCCATAGCTCCCAGGCAGCCCATCAGGCTCCCCCATCCCTGGGATTCTCCAGGCAAGAACACTGGAGTGGGTTACCATTTCCTTCTCCAATGCATGAAAGTGAAAAGTGAAAGTGAAGTCGCTCAGTCGTGTCCGACCGTCAGCGACCCCATGGACTGCAGCCTACCAGGCTCCTCCATCCATGGGATTTTCCAGGCAAGAGGACTGGAGTGGGGTGCCATTGCCTTCTCCAACTAAGCCCCTACACCACAGCTATTGAGCCTGTGCTCTAGAGCCCAGGAGCTGCAACTACTGAGCCGATACGCTGCAACTACCAAAGACTGAGCGCCCCAGAGCCCCTGCTCCACAACAAGAGGAGCCACCACAGTGAGAAGCCAGTGCACAGCCAGAGAGCAGCCCCAGCTCACCACAACTAGAGCAAAGCCCGCACAGCAATGAAGACTAAGTACAGCCAAAAATAAACAAACAAAGAAAATTTTTAAAAATGTGCAGTAGACCCGAATAGACATTTTTCCAAACAATATATACAGATGGCCAAAAGGCACATAAAAAGATACTCAACATCACTAATTATTAGTGAAATGCAAATCAAAACCACGAGATATAACCTTACACCTGTCAAAATGGCTATCATCAAAAAGTCTGCAAATAACAAATGTTGGCAAGGATGTGATGAAAGGGAATCCCCCTACACTGTTGATAGGAATGTAAACTGGTGCAGATGTTATATAGGTTCCTCAAAAAACTAAAAATAGAACTACCATATGGCCCAGCAATTTCAATCTTAGAATCCTTAGAAAACAAAAGCACTAGTTTGAAAAGATGCATGCCCTTTAATGTTCATAGGAGCATTATTTATAATTGCCAGTTGGGCTTCCCTGGCGGTCTAGTGGTTCAGGCTGCATCTCCATGGAAAGGGGCACGTGGGGGTCTTTGTTCCCCAGCAGGGGTTGCATCCATGCCACCCACAGCAGAAGCCCAGAGTCTTAGCCACTGGACTGCCAGGGGAATCTCTAGGAAATATTTTTTTAGATGTAGGTTAGGTTTCAAATCTAATCTGATGTATCTTTGTCTCTGTACACAATTAAGGAACATTACTGAGTGATTCAGAGGGAGTTCAGCTATTAAAGTTGTGGGCAACGCATTTCAGAGCTCCACTAAGGAGATGAGAAAACCTTTAACTCTGATGAGGTGATAAGTTTCACACAAGAAATAGCACAAAGGAGAAGAATGGAGAGCTTTAAATGGCAAAGAGTAAACTGACATTGGAACACAAATTTCTCAGTCCCCTGTAAATCAAAAGGATTCTAGAGCATAATAGACAAAGACATGTTTTATCAATTGGTTATTAAATGCATGAAACTGTCAGCTCGATCATCTGAAATTCCTCAATTGAATAGCCTGTTGTATATTGCTCTAATTGGCTTCATTGATTTTTTATAAATATATTGACTCAAGTTTTCTTTTATTATTAATCCAAAATATCTATTTATATTTATATTGAAAAGTAACTGTTTATTAATACTTATACAAATAATTAATAAAGAGCATTTTGGAAACTCTACTAGGCATACTGGTAATAGAGTAGGGGCTTCCCTGGTGGCTCAGCGTAAAGAATCCGCCTGTCAATGCAGGAGATGCAGGTTCAATCCCTGGGTCAGGAAGATTCCCTGGAGAAGGAAATGGCAACCCTCTCCAGTATTCTTGCCTGGGAAATTTTATAGAAAAGAGGAGCCTGGCAGGTCCACAGTGTTGCAAAGAGTCAGACATGACTTAGTGACTAAACGAGAACAATACAAGTTGACGTCTTGATTTTTTTCTACTTATTAAGTACCAAACACCAAGCTCAAAGATTAGTCTACAGTATATGCTGAATAGTGTGTGTGTGTGTATATATATATATATATATATACATGTACACACACATATATATAACTACATTAGACAATAAAACTCATTTATAGGTAAAAATATAAAATTTGAAATTAGTTAATACAAATTTGGCTTGCATTTTTCTTACTAGACATTAGTACAAATGTAATATGGACGCCTCACAGAATAAGGAACTTTAGAGTGCATGTCTAAGCATTTTTGCTACTCACAATCATGAATATATCATTTCATGGAGGTTATAAATGAAACACACAAGTGAATAAGTTAGCATTGTAAAGGAAATGCTTAACTTTTATATTATGGAAGCTGATAAAATTACTCTTTTTGCTCTTTTGTTTCAAGTATATGAAAAAGCTTAAAATGTTCAAAGAAAAAATAAGATTCCTCCCAGATGGTAGGCACCTTTAGGAAATCTCTGGCATTTATCAAATCTTTCAAAGATTCCAGATGCCCACAAAAGAATATAATTTTCTATAACAAATTCATGAAACAGTTAGTGACTAAATCCCTTGAATAAGAGATCAGAAACAAGTATCATTAGAAACATTGAAAAGTCTTTTTGTAAGCAAGTCAGTTCAGCAAAGTTATACCATTTTCTCATTTTAGAAAGTGGCCAAAAATATAAGTTCAGATAAAGAAGACTCAAGTATAATAATCAGTAACATAATCACTAATGAGATTGCCTAGCTAGCAACTATCTATCTATCTTTAAGGGAATCTTTACAATATTTTATGTCTTTAAAAGGCATGAGTAAATGCCATAAAGTAGAATTATTAAAATAAAATAAAACTCTGATCACTATGTAATAAAGTTCAAAATTGGTAATCAAAAGTTAAAAGGCCTTCACCATGGAAATAAAAGTATCTGCCTATTAAACAACACCTGGGCATCTAGATGAGAGGGGATATATAAACCAAAATTATACACTGGTGTAAAATAATAACAATAAAAACATTTAATACCCAAACATATGGAAAATATTTAAGGCAGCGACTAGAGGAAGACACATAGCATTAAATATGTGTACTAATTAGAAAGAAAGAATAAAAATGAGTAATTTTCCAACTAAAAGCCATAAATAGAAAAATAAGCTAAAGGAAATCATAAGAGATGCAAAAATAAAGATAAAAGCAGCAATGAATAAGATAGAGAAAGAAAAACAAGAGCTTCAATTGTCATGTCTAAATCCTGGTCCTTGGAATAGCTAAGACTATATACAAACCACTACCTAATTTAATCAAGTAGAAAAAAGCACAAATGATCACAAAGATGGGCTTCCCTGGTGGCTCAGACAGTAAAGAATCCACCTGGCAATGCAGAAGACCTGGGTTCAATCCCTGGGTTGGGAAGATTCCCCTGGAAGAGGGCATGGCAAATCACTCCAGTGTTCTTGCCTGGAGAATCCCCATGAACAGAGGAGGCTGGAGGACTTCAGTCCATGGGGTTGCAAAGAGACGGACACGACTGAGTGACTAAGCACACAGCAATCACAAAGATGAAATATATAATGAGAGAAAATAATTAAGACACAAACAAATCTATTAAAATGAGCTTATTTTGAAGCCTTCCATGGAAATCAATTTAAAAAGTTAGCTGAAATGTATATT
Source organism: Bos grunniens (assembly GCF_055505025.1). Lineage (NCBI taxonomy): Eukaryota > Metazoa > Chordata > Mammalia > Artiodactyla > Bovidae > Bos > Bos grunniens. Next base: position 24,428,317 of record NC_141191.1, on the reverse strand, counting down.
ACCATAAGAAAGCATAGTTTATGAAAATTAATTCTAGAGATAGAAAATTTAGATCAATTATCATTAAATAAATAGAGAAATGTATGTACCAGACTTAGATTGTTTTACAAGGGAATTCACTCAGTCTTCAGAAACAGATCAGATTCTAACACTACATATATTTTTTCAGAGCATGGAAACTAAAAAAGAGTTCTGATTATTATTATCAAAAAATATAATATGAATATCTAATTCTGATAGTTTCCACAAAAATGTGCACAACAAAATTACCTGTGAATATCAAGGTAAATAGCCTAAATAAAGACTTTTTTTCAGTATCACGTTAAGAACATAATAATGGTTTTTCCACTAGTTATGTATGGATGTGAGAGTTAGACTATAAAGAAAGCTGAGCACCAAAGAATCGATGCTTTTGAACTGTGGTGTTGGAGAAGACTCTTGAGAGTCCCTTGGACTGCAAGGAGATTCAACCAGTCCATCCTAAAGGAAATCAGTCCTCAATATGCATTGGAAGGATTGATGTTGAAGCTGAAACTCCAATACTCTGGCCATCTGATGCGAAGGACTGGCTCATTGGAACAGACCCTGATGCTGGGAAAGGTTGAGGGCAGGAGGGAGTTTGAGTAAGCTTCGGGAGTTGGTGATGGACAAGGAAGCCTGGTGTGCTGCAGTCCATGGGGTTGCAAGGGGTCGGACACAACTGAGTGACTGAACTGAACTGAACCGAATGTAAAACCAGGTAGGGTTTATTAAGGAATGCAATGTTGTTTAAATATTGGAAAATCCATTGACATAACATATCATACTAATAGATATAAAAACATACCCTTATTTTTGTAGACCTTCAAAGCCTTTGATATATCTACTTATTTCTTTAAAGACACTTAAAAACAGGATTTGAAGGATGTTTTCCTTTTTTGTTTGTTTTTTGTTTTGGATGAATGCTTTCTTTAATGATATTTTTACCTTGGTATCTTAGTTAAATGTAGAATAACTAAAGACTTTCCACTAATATTGAGGAAAAAGCAAGTCTGCACACTATTTTCACTGCCATTTATAATTCTCCTAAAAGTATCCGCAAATGCAAACAGAAAAATCAGTTAGAATCTTAAAGAACAGGGAAGGAAATACTGAACCTATTTCTATTTGTTAAAGATATGCCATATAGCAAGAAAACCCTGAAGAATCAACGGAAAACCCCCACCATTTTAAGATAATGATAGAAGAATCTAATAAGGTAATAAGACATAAAATTAACTCACAAAAATAAGGTATCTTCAAAGATTACACAAACAATAACCATACAGATGATATAATGGTAGAGGAAACCCCATCTGTAATAACATAACACAGATCAAATACATGGGGACATGCTTAAAAATTGTACAAAACTTATCAGAGGAAAAATTTTAATGTCTTCCTCTAAGTCACGAGTGTAATCTTGAGCAAATGGAAAGACATTCCCTGCTCTCAGACAGGAAAACTGAATATCATAAAATTGTTGAATTTTCTTATGATAATTTATAAAATCCAATAAAATATGAATACACTATTTTTGGACCTAATCAATTAGATGCTATGTTTATATGTGCAAATAAGTATGTGATACTATCTTGGCAAACTCCGCAGGAAAAAAGCTCTAAGGGGAGAGGTGTTTTGCCCCAACAGATGTTAAAACATTAGAATTAGAATGTTCTAATCGTCACTTCTAATAAAGCTGAATATTCCTAATCTTATTATCCATTTGCATCTTCTTTTCTGTAAGTCTGTCAAGTTCTTTAATCAGGGCATGCGAATTTTTTTGCTTATTGATTTTTGTATGTTACATTAACACTGTACAGGTCAATTGATTGTGACTATTTTTCAGTCTATGGTTTGCAGGTATTATGTTATTGACATTGTCAAATAAATTAACTTTTGCTTTCTCCAATGCTTTGTTGTTTTGTTGAAAGGCTTTCTTCAATTGATAATCATCTATATTTTTCTATGACATTTGAATGTCATAGTTCTAGCTGTAACTCTAATCCATCTAGAATTTGTCTTGAAGTAATAACATAATGAACTGTTACCAAAATATATATTTCCAAGAACCTACAAAAATTTTCCAATTGAATGCATTAAATAATGTATTAATTCTTTATTGGTTTTGTTTGCATTGTACTTTAGTTGAAGACTTACAGCCACCAAAACTCAATAAGGAATTATATAATGTAAAATGTAAAACTACTATTCTCTAAATTCTAAAGAATGCTCTAAATTCTAATCCCCAGGCGTAACCATTTTAAACATTTTAGTGTGTATTTATAATGATTCTTGACATTTCCTTTACTGTACATAAATTTATTTCTTTTCAAACTAGAATAAGCTTCTGATGCAGGTTATTTTGTCATCAGACCTAGTGATGGGCAAAAGTGGTAAAAAAGAATTTTTTTTTTTAATTGGAGGAAAATTGCTTTACAATGTTAAGTTGGTTTCTGCCATACAGCAATGCAAATTATTCATAATTAGCCTCCCTCTTGATCCTCTCTCTCTACCCTAATTCCACCTCTGTAAATTATTACAGAATGCCAGGCTGGGCTCCCTGTGTTATATAGCAACTTTCCCCTAGCTATGTATTTTATACATGATAGTGTACATATATCAATGTTACATTCCCAATTTGTCCCACCATTTCCTAACCCTGCTTGTCCAAAAGTCCATTCACTACAACTGCGTCTCCATTCTTTCTCTGTAAATAGGTTCATCAGCACCATTTTTCCAGACTCCATATATATGCGTTAATATATGATTTTTTTTTCTTTTTTACTTTCTTTACTCTGTATAACAGGCTCTAGGTTCATCCACCTCCCTAGAGCTGACACAAATTTGTTTCCTTTTATGACTAATATTCCATATGACTAATGTGTATTTGTACCACATCTTTATCCATTTATCTGCCAATGGACATTTAGGTTCCTTCCATATCCTGGCCATTGTAAAGAGTGCTTCAGTGAACACTGGGGTATATGTATCTTTTACAATTGTGGCATATACCCTGAGAAAAACACATTTTGTAATATTTGATAAAAATTTGAACTTGTTTCCCTGAGAATTCATAATGTTTACTGATTAACTTAGGATTTGTGTTAGGTGTATTAATGGTCGAATTTGGACACTAAAGTTTTGGTCAGAGGCAATTACAAAACTTTGACAAAGAAGCAAGAATGTAATTTGATCCTCAGAAAAAGCTATAAAGGTTCAGGGAGCAGAGTTAGAAAGAAGTTATGAGTATGCAAATATGTAATATTCTAAAATCAGACATTTTATAGGCATTCTGATAGCATTGATGTGGGTCACACTATGAACAATAATCCCTATTTTACCAGGCCTTGCTCTACTGTTCCCAAATGACTCTGTGTCCAACACCGTTGTTCTATAAATGTATTGAAGCCCCAGAGTTTATCCACATAAATGGTTCAGTTGTCAGTCATTCTCTGAAAGTTGCTCCTGGCTTCATGCTAAGCATTCCAGGTCTATTGACACCTCACTAGTTCTCAGCACCTGGGGAGAATTGTTCTTTATTGGTCACACCTGTACAGCTGTGCCATTTCCTGAGCCTTATTGTGCTAACTTTTGGAAAAAGGTTATTGTGTGAAATTGACAAGAGAAATGAATAGTCCCCCCAGTCTTTCTTACTACACAATGATAAAATGGACCCTAGGGATATGTTGTTTGTGTAACAGAACCTTTCTGCTGAATCAGAGCTAAACTCCTGCCAAACTGATGATGGAATTAGGATCTTTACCCCCTTGAGGCCTTGTAGTTAGACCAGAAGAGTATCTCAACCTAAGAATATGTACAGAACTTCTCTATATATGAGATTTTCTTTCTGTACTGATATCAATTGTTTTTCATGAGAACCAAGACATCTGAGAAAACACTTAGATCCAAGAAGGGCCCAGAAATACATAGACTTATCAGACAGTCGCCAACTAAATCGAAATATTGTATTATCATAACACATAGGCTGTTGTTTGGTGTAACAAGGTACAAGGTGACTGTGAGATGATTGTATATGTGAGTCAACTGTTCCTTCCTTGGTACACACATCAGCCCACACAGACTCTTAGAGTGAGGATAGATAAGCATCACAAGCAGTTATCATTAGTAATGTTTAAGAATATTTGAGGAAGTCTACAAGGAAAAAAAATCAACTTTTTGCTAGTAGAAAAGTGCATCAAGATTTCTAATTAAGATTTATAAACATGACATATGAGTACTTGTGCATGTGTGCTGAGTCACTCATCATGTCTGACTGTTTGTGATCCCATGGAGTATAGCTTGCCAGGCTCCTCTGTCCATGTGATTTTCCCAGGAAGAATACTGGAGCGGGTTGCCATTTCATACCCCAGGGGATCTTCCAGACCCAGGGATCAAACCTGTGTCTCCTGCATTGACAGGCGGATTCTTCACCATTAAGCTACCTAAGAATCCCTATATGATTATTCACCAGTAGACTGAGTGTTGAACACATTACTGAGTTGAAAGAACCAGGTTTATAATGTTTACTTATGGCCCTCTCATTTCTTAGAACATACATGAGTCTCCAGTGGTTTTTTCCAGAGACCAAATTCAAATTGAATAGCCAGAATGCTGTATTAAGATGCATTACTGTCCACCAGTAACTAAGGTTTTGACACTGGCTATAACTCATCATGCCTGACTTTTCCTTCTCTCAGGATCACTTCTCTCCCATCCCCTGAGAAGAAACTTACAAGGAATCACCCAACAATTTCATGCACCTGAATCAACCCAGCAGTGATACGACGTCTCTTCACTTTCCAGAAATTTTTCCAACCTTGTGAAGAAAGATGTCTATTGGTTCTGTCCCAATCACCCACAAAATATAAACCTTGGAGTAGATAGCAGAAAGCTATAAACCAAGCTTACATCTCTATTATGTATAAGCCATTTCAAAATTTGTTTCATAAAACCAATTAATGTAAATAGTTACAATGTCAAAAGTAAAAAGCTCTAATTTTGAAGAAAATTGATGTAAGGTTTTGCTAAATCAATGGAGAATATGATAGAAACGGTCCCAAGAAGGGCATAGAATAAAACAGAAAATGACAGAAAAGTAATAATTTAAAAATAGCTTAGAATTTTTCAGAATTAAAGAAAAAAATATAAATGCTTAGGTTAAAATAGCAAATCATGTTAGAGTAGATGTAACAGAAGCAAATTCAGAGTAGACATCTTGATGAAACTGTTGAACATCAAAGACAAAAAGAAAATTGTTAAATTAAAGTGACAGGGGAAAAATGTATTAACAAAAGCGGTGACAGTCACACAGAATGAGAGACTTCTGTGACAAGAGAGGTACAGTGGGATGCAAATTTCAAAGAGCTGAAACAAAGTGACTATCAATTTGGAGTTCTAATTCTATCAACCTTGAAACTCTGTAATGAGAGTAGAAAACAAAAACATTTTTAGACAAAGGCTAAGATAATTTGTTTCTGTAGATCCTTATAGAAACATAAAAAGATACACTTAAGTAAGAAGAAAAATATGCCCCCAAGAAGGGCTAGGGTGTGAGAGGGAATGGAAATCAAAGACACTGGTAAACAATTAACATGGAACATTGAACAAGTATTGAATATAATAATTAAAAGTATGACTCATATCTGAAAATGTTTTAAATTATTATTTAGTGTCTTATTTTCCCCCAAATGTATTTGCCCACACATACTGAAAGTAATCGTGAAGCATTGTCAAAAGCATAAGAACCTACAAAGCATCAAGTAAAGAAAAGCTGATCTGGGTGACTGACATGCTGAAAGACTAACAATTTTTACAGATAATCTCAATTCTTTTCTTTCTACAAAATTAAAGGAAGACTAAATTGAGATGTCTGTTTGTATAACATTAAAAATAACTTTAATAATAGGTAGATCACTATGAATGTCATTATTGTTATAACAAATTGTGATTGCTAGATAAAAATTCCATTCCCTTCTACCTATTTAGGATTTATGCAGAATTTGTATTAAAAACAAATAATGAGAATATAGCTGAAATCTATTCTATTCTAGCGTATATTCTTGCACATATGAGACACTGGAAAGGCAATAATAAATTATCCCTAAAATATGTTTCTAATGAATTATTATCTTCTTTATTATTTAAAAATATATATTACTTGTAAAGTTTTCCAGCTATTCTAATTGTAACAAATAACTTGATAAGAAAACATGTTTACAGCTTTAGGGTGAAAAATATGAAAAGATTTAAAATTAAATTTATATATTTTGCAGAGCTCTATGAAACTTAAGCATACATGTTAGGATAAAATCCTATGGGAAAATAAAATTAAAATGCAAGTTCAAAAAGACTATGAAAGATTAAAAAATCTGACATTTAAAAAATCTGTATTATTTAAATAAATTATGGTAAGGATTGAATTGGTATGGTGTGTAGATTCCACTATCTATATTAAAAATAGGTTTGCAGTCATTCTATGTTTATATAAGTTGCTTCATTTGAAGCTATTTAAAATTACAAAAAAAATTTTAGATGCTGACTATATATGCTGCAGATACATATTTTTTTAATATTTCTTAGCAGTACATTAGCAAAAGAATATTTCTAAAGAGTCTCTATTTCTCTAGAAGAATATAGAGCTACTCATTATCTTCAATCTTGTTAAGGATAGTTATTAAAATAACAATACTGTAGAATATAACCTCCATACTACTAGCAAGAAATCAGAGGAATAGAGCAAATACATTCAACCCAGAAGGAATAAAAGATGGGGGAAATATGCAATGAAAATGATCGCAAATAAACTTCTGCCCTACTTCAAGATGCATAGAACTAAAAAAACTCATGTCTCCTATCTCTGACACAATCAGTAACAAGTCTCTCTAGGACTACAGAAGCCCAAGTATATATGCCCTAACTGGGGCTCCACAGGTGATCTGGGTAAGGATTGGTATAATGACTGGATCACGACTGGAAACAGTAAGATTGACCTAGCAAAATGATCTTATGTCCTTATTGGAAACATTTCTCCCCCAATATGATCAGTCTCCTGAAAGAAGATTTTTAAAGTGTTTTCTTTTTCATTTTGTAATTTAAACTTTTTCTTTTTTCTTATAAAAACCAGCATATAATTATTGTAGATATTAAAAAAATAACAAGGAGAATTAGGAACAACAACAAAAAAACAATGCATGCATAACCCTGCAATGTAGAATAGTCCTTGTTAGGGTTTCAGTCTATATTTTATGCATGCATTCTTAAGAGATTCCATAGGTACCTGAGGAAGATTAATAGTGTATGTATTGACTTGTATTGCAGCCATAGGAAGCTACTGATATACTTCAAGCAGGGAGGTCTTTGCTCAGTGGCAGTACTGAAGAGGACAGATACTAAAAAGGCCAGTCTACTGGAGGGCACCAGTTAGGAGACCCTTTGAGTACTGCAGAGAGACAAGTATGCATTAGTGCAGTAAAACGTAGCATGAACAGTATTTGTGGTTCGTTGCATATAGGACTATGGTAAAGAATGAGGGAGAGGGAGAAATTTTAAATGATTCTCAGCCTTCTGGTTTAATCTCCTAAATTTAATATTTTAGATAAATAACACAATTATCAGTTATTTTAATGCAATAATTGTTAACATTAATGCATTGTTATAATACCTATACATTAATGCACAGTTATAAGTTCTCTAATCACACATATATATGCATGCGTAATTGTTCTGAATTTAGGAAATGATATTAAAAATATGTGGAAGTTAATATTGTGTATAATAATCATGATTTTTATTTTATTTTATTTTATAACTTTACAATATTGTATTGGTTTTGCCATATATCAACATGAATCCGCCACAGGTATACCTGTGTTCCCCATCCTGAACCCTCCTCCCTCCTCCCTCCCCATACCATCCCTCTGGGTCATCCCAGTGCACCAGCCCCAAGCATCCAGTATCGTGCATCGAACCTGGACTGGCGACTCGTTTCATATATGAAATTATACGTGTTTCAATGCCATTATCCCAAAGCATCCCACCCTCTCCCTCTCCCACAGAGTCCAAAAGACTGTCCTGTACATCAGTGTCTCGTATACATATTTAATACCTTTAGCCTAAAACGATTAAACTTTACTATATAAAAATATTTCAGATTTACATATGGGCTCTACTTTTGTAAATATTAATAATTTTATGCTTTAATAATAAAAGTAAAAAGTTACTTTATCTGTCCTTTAAGTTAGAAAATTTGTTATATTAATTTAATTTTATTATAGCTTATACTTTGCTTTTTATTAGGAGATATACAGCAGAGAGCAAAACTCAAACTCTACTTCTAACAGAAAATTATCCTTTGTATTGATTTCTGTCTGGGCCCAATGGAGAGGAGGAGTAGAAAAATACTTCTGCATTATCTTTATTTGGTTGCCTTTCTACATTTTAACATCTTCGCTTTCTATAGTTTAATATAATTGTTCCCTGTATATAAGAAATAAAGTAGTGCTTTTGTTTTTTATTTATAAACAAGAGCAGATATATCTTGTGCCTTTAGAGGCTCCCAGAATTATTCCAATAAGCCTTCTGATTTATAGATTCTAATGAACTCTGAGCATTCTACAAAGCATAAAATCTTAGAAGGAAATTTTATGTTGTCATCTTTGTGTAAATTAACTTTCAAATCTGGTTATTTTTTATATGCATTAATTTCCTGGACTTTTCCTTTAATTAATGTGTGGGATTTAACTAGAAACACTTTTTCTTTAAGGCAGATATTAAATCTAAAATTGCTGAGTTTTATTTTAAAATATTTTATGTTTAGTACAGAAACAGAAGTGAAATATAAAAGCACACTTCTATATCCTGAGATCCTTAGCTACTTTGTGCACTTCCTTATTGCCAATATCCTCAAAACACATACTTATATTATTACTTTTTATGATGACATATACACCACCTGAGTCAAACTCAAATACTTGAGGTCATACCTGGCTTAAGTGCCTGCTCTCAGATTCTCATCCGTTGATTAATGTGAATTTCTGATCCTCTCATTCAAGCAGTGATACTTGGGGATATAGAAGGGGCCAGGATCTTAGTTTGGTGATTTGCTAGAGAGATTAATTTAAATAGAGAATAAAGAAGATTAAGAGAGAAAATGATAAATAATGAACAAATGGAGTCTAAGTTTCTCTTTGGGTATGTTGGAGCCATTCATGTTTCCAAGGATTCTATCAAATGTATGGATGTTATTGTGCAGGTATCAAAAACAACATTGTCAGATTACTTGGTTTTTTATCCTGGTTTCATCATTTGCTAGATGGTGACATGGGCAGTTTGTTTTATCACTCAGGACCTTCATTTTCTAAGTTGTAAAATTGCCATCATAATAATTATCACCTCAGAGAATTCTGAGCCTTAAATGAAATTGAATAGGAAAAGTACTTTGAGAATATAAGAGAGGATGAATGTACTCAAAAAAGTCTACCTAAAATTATTCTGCCATTAGGAGCCTAGTGAGCTGCCATCTACGGGGTCGCACAGAGTTGGACACGACTGAAGCGACTTAGCAGCAGCAGCAGTCTTTTTTTAACAGTCTGTATAATCTCTCTAGGTCATTTTATTTACTGTAATGGTTTCCACCATCATTTGACGATTCTACAATTTCTGTACACACACAGGTTTTTCCCTTGAAGTTCAAACTCATGTAATTCAACTAGAAGTTACTGTCCAAGGAATAGCAGAGAAAGAGAAGAGTTAGGATTCTGAAAGAGAAGAGGAAGCAGTGTTTATCAGTCAAGTTAGTGGAAGGAAACAGAAGACACTCAAATTAGGATGCTTGAGAAAATTTTAAAACAAGAAATATTGAAAAGGGGGGACTTTTTACATAGAGGTGTTTCCCACATGACAAGAAATAGTGAAACACACAGTTTCTACACATGTTCTACTTTCTACTACAGAAAGTCCCCTACATATAAACCTTCAAGTTGCGAACTTTGAAAGATGCAAAAGTGCATTTGCACATCTAATCATGTAATTAGTGTACGTGTCTGGCATAAATTGTCACGTACGTGCATCCTCTACAGGTAGTTGTGTTTTTGTGTGCTTTACTGTACAGCACTATACAGAGCACAGCAGTACAGTACCCGTGACAAATAGAAGTATTTATTTTTTCAGTACCAGTGCAGAGCTTCTTAGAATATGCAGCTTTAGAATAAACTATTTCTTTAAAAATTATATTTCATGTCCGTAAAATAATTTCATTCTGAAGAATTGTTTTCCCTTGCTCATTTTTTTTTTTCCTTTATTTTAATTGGAGGCTAATTACTTTACAATGTTGTGGTGGTTTTTGCCATACATTCACATGAATCAGCCATGGGTGTACATGTGTTCCCCATCCTGACCCTCCCTCCCACCTCCCTCCCCATCGCATTCCTCAGGGTCATCCCAGTACACCAGTCCTGAGCGCCCTGTCTCATGCATCGAACCTGGACTGGTGATCTATTTCACATATGATAATATACATGTTTCAATGCTATTCTCTCAAATCATCCCACCCTCGCCTTCTCCCACAGCATCTAAAAATCTGTTCTTTACATCTGTCTCTTTTGCTGTCTCGCATATAGGGTCATCGTTACCATCTTTCTAAATTCCATATATATGCGTTAATATACTGTATTGGTGTTTTCCTTTCTGACTTACTTTGCTCTGTATAATAGGTTCCAGCTTCATCCACCTCATTAGGACTGATTCAAATGCATTCTTTTTAATAGCTGGGTAATATTCCATTGTGTATATGTACCATTGCTTTCCTATCCTTCCATCTGCCAATGGACATCTAGGTTGCTTCTATGTCCTAGCTATTGTAAACAGTGCTGTGATTAACATTGGGGTACACGTGTCTGAAGAATTTTGAATAGGAATGTACAGTAGATATTACATGTATCAAATTGATGGATAAAAATCAGACATCATCTTTTTTTTTTTTCTCTCCACACCCTCTCCAGCATGTGTTGTTTGTGTACCGCATCTTCTTTATCCACTCATCTATCCATAGACATTTAGGTTGCTTCCATGACATTGTAAACAGTGTTGCAATAAACATTGCAATGCATATATCCTTTTTTATTTTATTTTATTTTTAAACTTTACATAATTGTATTAGTTTTGCCAAATATCAAAATGAATCCCCAATCACATCTCTGTGTGGAGAAGGAAATGGCAACCCACTCCAGTATTCTCGCCTGGAGAATTCCATGAACAGAGGATCAAAGTGGCCTACAGTCCATGGGGTTATGAAAGGGCTGGACAAGACTGAACACATATGCGCCCCTTCACCATGATCACATTTATTAAAACTAAATTCAATAGTATGTGGGGTCTTTATGATTTCTTTGGATTCCTAGTACCTATATTTATTTCAGAGACACAATATACTTGTGTGAAAAGTATTATAAACCTATTACAGTAAAGTACTATGTAGCAGGTGGTGTTAGTTGGGTAACTAGGCCAGCTCTGTTGGACTTAAGAATGTGCTCTCAGCGTGGAACTCATTCATATGTAGCACTCACTGTAGTGCTAGTAATGGTGGAGCCCTCAAGTCCCTAGACACATTCCCAGAGCAGGAGGTCAAGGTTTCCCTAACTCAGAAGGTGAACACTTAATGGAAAGGGCAGCACAGGACACAGTCAGTCAGAAGTGACCCCACAAGAAGGATGCCAAGGGAATAACTATTCAAAATATCTTGACATCACTTCCCCTACTTCCTCTGCTGTCCCAACAGGGCCACCCATTGGATGAACCCACCACAAAACAGAGGGCAAGGAGCCCAAAGCAAGTATCAGAGAGAAGGGTGGAAAATATATTTGCAGGGGCAAACTTATGCTATCTGGTACATAGTGTTTAACTGAGGGACTATCAAAACAAGTAGAAACATCAAATAAGATAAATGCAAAAATAAGCATTAGCTTATCCATAAATTCTGATTTGTACTGGAGGATATTTCTAGTTGCAGAAGGATCAGGATAGGAATCAAAGTAAAATTACCCACATTTAATGAATTTTCATTTTATGTATATTGAAGATAAGGGAGAGGATAAGTACAAGAGAAAAATATTTTTTAAAAAAGCAAGACCAGGATATAGGTGTTAATTTCTTCCTCTTCCTGGCAATTCTTCCCACCATGATTGTAGGCATCTATACCTTGCCGATACTTCCTTCACTTCTCTTGATCTGGCTGGAAAGATTACCAATGTCATCGATGAACAACTTGACTTTCTGTTTCCTCTTTTATTAACATATCTTGGGCAATATGTTTTTAATTTGGGTAAGATGAGAAGACTCTATACATTGACATCACCAGATGGTCAACCGAAATCAGATTGATTATATCCTTTGCAGCCAAAGATGGAGAAGCTCTATACAGTCAGCAAAAACAAGACCAGGAGCTGACTGTGGCTCAGATCATGAATGCCTTATTGCCAAATTCAGACTTAAGTTGAAGAAAGTAGGGAAAAGCACTAGACCATTCAAATATGACCTAAATCAAATTCCTTATGATTATACAGTGGAAGTGAGAAATATATTTAAGGGACTAGATCTGATAGAATGCCTGATGAACTATGGACAGAGGTTTGAGACATTGTACAGGAGACAGGGATCAAGACCATCCCCATGGAAAAGAATGCAAAAAAGAAAAATGGCTGTCTGAGGAGGCCTTACAAATAGCTGTGAAAAGAAGAGAAGCAAAAAGCAAAGGAGAAAAGGAAAGATATAAGCATCTGAATGCAGAGTTCCAAAGAATAGCAAGGAGAGATAAGAAAGCCTTCCTCAGCAATCAATGCAAAGAAATAGAGGAAAACAACAGACTGGGAAACACTAGGGATCTCTTCAAGAAAATTAGAGATACCAAGGGAACATTTCATGCAAAGATGGGCTCAATAAAGGACAGAAATGGTATGGACCTAACAGAAGCAGAAGATATTAAGAAGAGGTGGCAAAAATACACAAAGACTGTACAAAAAAGATCTTCAAGACCCAGATAATCATGATGTTGTGAACACTCACCTAGAGCCAGACATCCTGGAATGTGAAGTCAAGGGGGCCTCAGAAAGCATCACTATGAACAAAGCTAGTGGAGGTGATGGAATTCCAGTTGAGCTATTCCAAATCCTGAAAGATGATGTTGTGAAAGTGCTGCACTCAATCTGCCAGCAAATTTCGAAAACTCAGCAGTGGCCACAGGACTGGGAAAGGTCAGTTTTCATTCCAATCCCAAAGAAAGGCAATGCCAAAGAATGCTCAAACTACTGCACAGTTGCACTCATCTCACACGCTAGTAAAGTAATGCTCAAAATTCTCCAAGCCAGGCTTCAGCAATATGTGAACCGTGAACTTCCAGATGTTCAAGCTGGTTTTAGAAAAGGCAGAGGAACCAGAGATCAAATTGACAACATCCGCTGGATCATGGGAAAAGCAAGAGAGTTCCAGAAAACCCTCTATTTCTGCTTTATTGACTATGCCAAAGCCTTTGACTGTGTGGATCACAAGAAACTGTGGAAAATTCTGAAAGACATGGGAATACCAGACCACCCGACCTGCCTCTTGAGAAACCTATATGCAGGTCAGGAAGCAACAGTTAGAACTGGACATGGAACAACAGACTGGTTCCAAATAGCAAAAGGAGTACGTCAAGGCTGTATATTGTCACCCTGCTTATTTAACTTTTATGCAGAGTACATCATGAGAAACGCTGGGCTGGAGGAAGCACAAGCTGGATTAAAGATTTCCGGGAGAAATGTCAATAATCTCAGATATGCAGATGACATCACCCTTACGGCAGAAAGTGAAGAGGAACTCAAAATTCTCTTGATGAAAGTGAAAGAGGAGAGTGAAAAAGTTGGCTTAATGCCCAACATTCAGAAAACTATGATCATGGCCTCTGGTCCCATCACTTCATGGGAAATAGATGGAGAAACAGTGGAAACAGTGTCAGACTTTATTTCTGGGGGCTCCAAAATCACTGCAGATGGTAATTGCAGCCATTAATTTAAAAGACACTTGCTCATTGGAAGGAAAGTTATGACCAACCTAGATAGCATATTGAAAAACAAAGATATTACTTTGCCAACAAAGGTCTTTCTAGTCAAGGCTGTGGTTTTTCCAGTGGTCATGTATGGATATGACAGTTGGACTGTGAAGAAAGCTGAGCACTGAAGAATTGATGCTTTTGAACTGTGGTGTTGGAGAAGACTCTTGTGAGTCCCTTGGACTGCAAGGAGATCCAACCAGTCCATTCTAAAGGAGATCAGTCCTGGGTATTCTTTGGAAGAACTGATGCTAAAGCTGAAACTCCAATATTTTGGCCACCTTGTGTGAAGAGTTGACTCATTGGAAAAGTATCTGATGCTGGGAGGGATTGGAGGCAGGAGGAGAAGGGGACGACAGAGGATGAGATGGCTGGATGGCATCAACGACTCGATGGATATGAATTTGGGTGAACTCTGGGAGTTGGTGATGGACAGTGAGGCCTGGCGTGCTGTGATTCACGGGGTCACAAAGAGTCGGACACGACTGAGCGACTGAACTGAACTGAAGGTGAGGATGTCAAATAATCATACATTGTGAACAGGAAAAATAGATGTTATTGTAAGATTTCCTTTTATTGTTCTGACTCTTATTGATGTTTCTAACCTTTGAGAGCAACTAAGTAAATAGGAGTGGTAGGTGGACAATTCGTTCGCTGAAATCCTGTCTTTATTCATGCTCAGTCATGTCTGGCTCTTTGCAACCCCATGGATTGCATCCACCAGGCTCCTCTGTCCATGGAATTTCCCAGGTAAGAATACTAGAGTGGGTTGCCACTCCCTCCTCCAGGGGATCTACCCAACTCAAGGATCAAACCTGCATTTCTTGTTTCTCCTGCATTGGCAGGCAGATTCTTTACCAACTCTGTCACCTGTGATGGGTCGGCAATTGGTTCACTGAAATCCCTATCTGATAGCAGATTTTCACGGACAATGATGAAAAATAGACAAGTTAAGCTTGAAGAACTTAGAAATAATATCCAGCTTCTTCCCTCTGCCTATTATAGTCACATATATTCATTCATTCAATATTCAATACAAACCTATCAAGAACTTTCTATTTACCAGGCTCTTTTCTAAGTGCTAGATATATTGAAGTAGACAGGATAGCATGATAAGTCACTTCAGTCATGTCTGACTCTATGTGACCCTACAGACTGTAGCCTGCCAGGCTCCTCTGTCCATGTGGATTCTCCAGGCAAGAATACTGGAGTGGGTTGGCATTCCCTACTCCAGGGGACGTTCCCGACCCAGGAATCAAACACATCTCTTATGTCTTCGGCATTGGCAGGAGGGTTCTTTACTAGTAGTGCCACCTGGAAAGCTCAGACAAGACGGACAAACAAGGTCCCTATTCTCACTGGATGCTGCATTGAGACTTACTAATAGCTAAGATAATGACAGACAGAGTTATCGTCTCTTCAATTCCACAGGGTTTTTCTATGAGCATTTTTATGATAAGTGTATGCAGAGGCTTATTCTGACTCTGGTCATCCTGTGTCATCCCTTATGTTCAAGATAAATCAAACTCCAAAAGAACACGTGGAAGGGAATTAAAAAAAAATTGGACTATTTGCAGGAAGTCAGATGAACAGACTGGTCTTTTGCAGAGAGTTCATTCTTTAACCAAGAGAAATTTGCTTATTCACTTTAAGAAGTAGTTCTTTCATTGGTAAAATGGTCATAGGCATGCTCCCTTATAAGGCAGTTAAGAGTTGATAACAATATATCAGATCAGATCAGATCAGTCACTCAGTCGTGTCCGACTCTTTGTGACCCCATGAATCAAAGCATGCCAGGCCTCCCTGTCCATCACCAACTCCCGGAGTTCACTCAAACTCACGTCCATCGAGTCAATGATACCATCCATCCATCTCATCCTCTGTCATCCCCTTCTCCTCCTGACCCCAATCCCTCCCAGCATCAGAGTCTTTTCCAGTGAGTCAACTCTTCGCATGAGGTGGCCACAGTACTGGAGTTTCAGCTTTAACATCAGTCCTTCCAATGAACACCCAGGACTGATCTCCTTCAGAATGGACTGGTTGGATCTCCTTGCAGTCCAAGGGACTCTCAAGAGTCTTCTCCAACATCGCAGTTCAAAAGCATCAGTTCTTCAGCGCTCAGCCTTCTTCACAGTCCAACTCTCACATCCATACATGACCACTGGAAAAACCATAGCCTTGACTAGATGAACCTTTGTTGGCAAAGTAATGTCTCTGCTTTTGAATATGCTATTTAGGTTGGTCATAACTTTCCTTCCAAGGAGTAAGCGTCTTTTAATTTCATGGCTGCAGTCACCATCTGCAGTGATTTTGGAGCCCCCCAAAATAAAGTCTGACACTGTTTCCACTGTTTCCCCATCTGTTTCCCCTGAAATGATGGGACCGGATGCCATGATCTTTGTTTTCTGAATGTTGAGCTTTAAGCCAACTTTTTCACTCTCCACTTTCACTTTCATCAAGAGGCTTTTGAGTTCCTCTTCACTTTCTGCCATAAGGGCGGTGTTACCCACATATCTGAGGTGATTTATATTTCTCCCAGCAATCTTGATTCCAGCTTGTGTTTCTTCCAGCCCAGCGTTTCTCATGATGTACTCTGCATAGAAGTTAAATAAGCAGGGTGACAAAATATAGCCTTGACGTACTCCTTTTCCTATTTGGAACCAGTCTGTTGTTCCATGTCCAGTTCAAACTGTTGCTTCCTGACCTGCATACAAATTTCTCAAGAGGCAGATCAGGTGGTCTGGTATTCCCATCTCTTTCAGAATTTTCCACAGTTTATTGTGATCCACACAGTCAAAGGCTTTGGCATAGTCAATAAAGCAGAAATAGAGGGTTTTCTGGAACTCTCTTGCTTTTTCTATGATCCAGCAGATGTTGGCAATTTGATCTCTGGTTCCTCTGCCTTTTCTAAAGCCAGCTTGAACATCTGGAAGTTCACGGTTCACATATTGCTGAAGCCTGGCTTGGAGAATTTTGAGCATTACTTTACTAGCATGTGAGATGAGCGCAATTGTGAGGTAGTTTGAGCATTCTTTGGCATTGCCTTTCTTTGGGATTCAAATGAAAACTGACCTTTTCCAGTCCTGTGGCCACTGCTGAGTTTTGGGTCTTAACACTAGATGCCAGTAAATAGTAGCAAACTTCAGTTCAGTTCAGTTCAGTTTCTCAGTCGTGTCCAACTCTTTGCGACCCCATGAATCGCAGCACTCCAGGCCTCCCTGTCCATCACCAACTCCCGGAGTTCAACCAAACTCATGTCCATTGAGTCGGTGATGCCATCCAGCCATCTCATCCTCTGTCGTCTCCTTCTCCTCCTACCCTCAATCCCTCCCAGCATCAGGGTCTTTTCCAATGAGTCAACTCATCCCATAAGGTAACAAAAGTATTGGAGCTTCAGCTACAGCATCAGTCCTTCCAATGAACACCCAGGACTGATCTCCTTTAGGATGGACTGGTTGGATCTCCTTGAAGTCCACGGGACTTGCAAGAGTCTTCTCCAACACTACAGTTCAAAAGCATCATTCTTCAGCACTCAGCTTTCTTCACAGTCCAACTCTCACATCCACACATGACCACTGGAAAAACCATAGCCTTGACTAGATGGACCTTTGTTGGCAAAGTAATGTCTCTGCTTTTCAATATGCTATCTAGGTAGGTCATAACTTTCCTTCCAAGGAGCAAGTGTCTTTTAATGTCTTGGCTGCAATCACCATCTGCAGTGATTTTGGAGCCCCGAAAAATAAAGTCTGACACTGTTTCCACTGTTTCCCCACCTATTTCCCATGAAGTGATGGGACCAGAGGCCAGGATCTTAGTTTTCTGAATGTTGAGCTTTAAGCCAACTTTTTCACTCTCCTCTTTCAGTTTCATGAGAAGGCTTTTTAGTTCCTCTTCTTTAAGTTCCTCTTCCTTTCTGCTCTAAGGGTGGTGTCATCTGCATATCTGAGGTTACTGATATTTCTCCCGGCAATCTTGATTCCAGCTTGTGCTTCCTCCAGCCCAGCGTTTCTCATGAGGTACTCTGCATACAAGTTAAATAAGCAGGGTGACAATATACAGCCTTGACGTACTCCTTTTGCTATTTGGAACCAGTCTGTTGTTCCATGTCCAGTTCTAACTGTTGCTTCCTGACCTGCATATAGGTTTCTCAAGAGGCAGGTCGGGTGGTCTGGTATTTCCATCTCTTTCAGAATTTTCCACAGTTTATTGTGATCCACACAGTCAAAGGCTTTGGCATAGTCAATAAAGCAGAAATAGATGGTTTTCTGGAACTCTCTTGCTTTTCCCATGATCCAGAGGATGTTGGCAATTTGATCTCTGGTTCCTCTGGCTCTCCTAAAACCAGCTTGAACATCTGGAAGTTCATGGTTCACATACTGCTGAAGTCTGGCTTGGAGAATTTGGAGCATTACTTTACTAGTGTGTGAGATGTGTGCAACTGTGTGGTAGTTTGAGCATTCTTTGGCATTTCTTTTCTTTGGTATTGGAATGAAAACTGACCTTTTCCAGTCCTGTGGCCACTGCTGAGTTTTCGAAATTTGCTGGCAGATTGAGTACAGCACTTTCACACCATCATCTTTCCAGATTTGAGATAGCTCAACTGGAATTTCATCACCTCCACTAGCTTTGTTTGTAGGGATGCTTTCTGAGGCCCCCTTGACTTCACATTCCAGGATGTCTGGCTCTATGTGAGTGATCACACCATCATGATTGTCTGGGTCATGAAGACCTTTTTTGTATAGTTCTTCTGTGTATTCTTGCCACCTCTTAATATCTTCTGCTTCTGTTAGATCCCTCCATTTCTGTCCTTTATTGAGCCCATCTTTGCATGAAATGTTCCCTTGGTATCTCTAATTTTCTTGAAGAGATCTCTAGTCTTTCCCATTCTGTTGTTTTCCTCTATTTCTTTGCATTGATCACTCAGGAAGGCTTTTTTATCTCTTCTTGCTATTCTTTGGAACTCTGCATTCAGATGCTTATATCTTTCCTTTTCTCCTTTGCTTTTTGTTTCTCTTCTTTTCATAGCTATTTGTAAGGCCTCCCCAGGCAGCCATTTTTCTTTTTTACATTTCTTTTCCATGGGGATGGTCTTGATCCCTGTCTCCTGTACAATGTCACGAACCTCCATCCATAGTTCATCAGGCACTCTGTCTATCAGATCTAGTGCCTTAAATCTATTCTCACTTCCACTGTATAATCATAAGGGATTTGGTTTAGGTCATACCTGAATGGTCTAGTGGTCTACTTTCTTCAATTTCAGTCTGAATTTGGCAATAAGGCATTCATGATCTGAGCCACAGTCAGCTCCTGGTCTTGTTTTTGCTGACTGCATAGAGCTTCTCCATCTTTGGTTGCAAAGAATGTAATCAGTCTGACTTCCGTGTTGACCATCTGGTGATTTCCATGTGTAGAGTCTTCTCTTGTGTTGTTAGGATAGGGTGTTTGCTATGACCAGTGTGTTCTCTTGGCAAAATGCTATTAGCCTTTGCCCTGCTTCATTCTGTATTCCAAGGCCAAATTTGCCTGTTATACCAGGTGTTTCTTGACTTCCTACTTTTGCATTCCAGTCCCCTATAATGAAAAGGACATCTTTTTTGGGTGTTAGCAAAGTTAACAGCTTTCAAAGACTCAATTTTCTTATATTTAAAATAAAAATAATAGTATCTATCCCTTTTTATGTTAAATCTTTGGGCTTTGATGTTTTCTACTAACGAGAGGTACAAAATTTCGATTGACTTCTCATTTTTCCTTAAGAGATGTTTGTTCTTTACTCCATATTGATAAATATTATATACATGGAAGGCTTTAAATATTTTTTAAAGTTGATAATATAAAATAGTAATATTCAACTATAATAGCATTTCTGGTGCAACAGAAAACATGAGAACTAAAATTATACAATTTACAGTTAGGTCAAACTGCATAAATCATTTTGCATTCATTGTGCTTTTATTTGCAATTAAAATAACCGTTAAAATTCTGTTTTGAATAGGCATTCAACACTGTGAATGATGGAAGTATATGTTCCACAGGAATTTTTTTTTTCCTTTTTCTGTTGCATTGACACTTCTACTCATAATCAAGTAGAAGTGACACATAATACTTCTAATCAAGCTACGGTATTACCTACTTTAAATTCTACATAAAGAATAGGAATAACTCCCCATTTAAAGATATTCAACAGCCTGCAATATTATTGTACTTAATAAATATGACAGTAACATGTTTTATTCTATCATATAAAACAAAAAATCAATATCTCCAATTCAAGCAGTCAGATATGAGCATAATCACATTTTACTAAAAATGTTCATATTTTCTCCTACTGATTAAATATAGAGGACACACAAAACCATTTGCTATCCAAATAAATCCTTCAAACATCACAGAAGTTTATCAGTGACCCCATTCACCATCTGTCACTAGTATCTTTTACAGAAGTTCCAGAACATATAAGGTGTTTCACAAGGGCATTTCAACATATTTAGTGTTGTCAACCCTAAGAAGAGTCTTGGGACACTTAGATCACTTCTCTTCATCAAAACATCCTTTCCTTGTATGCAATTCCCCTGAGCCCTGTACTCTGACTACTGGCAAAACACCGGATAAAATTTCCTTGATCTAAGAAATTGTTTTCCTCTAAGAATGTCTATGTAAGTTAATGATTCAGGCCATCAGCTCAACTGAGAGCTTTTTGTGACCCTCAATTGACATCAAGTCATCTGGATTTTTCCTGACTGGAAAAATCAGAGTAAAGTTAAAGAACAAGAAAGCGAAGTCAGACAAATTGGCTTCTCTTAGCTGTGTACAGGTGTGCAAGTTGTTTGAATGTTCTAAAACTCAACATTCTCATCTTTAATGAGAATAACCTTACCTACTCTTTAGAATTGCTTTAATAATATCTTTAAAGAATACTATTATGATAGTTGTCTCTCATCGCTGTATCTTTTCCTCCTAGTTGCAAACTCTGTCTTCATCTCTATACATTTACCATCAAATATCTAGTTTAGGACCATTTAGTATATGCAAGCCTTTGACCATCAATTATGAAATTCCACTTCAACAAGTACAAATGCCTACTGAAATAAATAACAAATTTAAATAATAAATTTGAATATTCATTTCTATAAAACTGAGATGTTTACTTGCGATTATTATTTACTTCTAAAAGAAATACTTTTCCTAAGCTTTCATCTCCCAAATCTGTTGGGTTTAGAAACTGGACCTTGATTCTTTTGAGATATGAGTAGAGAATGATTCTATCATTGCTTTGGGTGAGCAGCAAAATATTTCAAAATTTAAATTTTGTTGACTATAGGTGTTATATTATTTTTCAGTTATATATCACACTTCTTTAGATGCATTTTTGTAGAGATTTCTATATAATAGCCATTGCTTATTATAGAATAGCCTGTGATTATAATTGCTTAGATAGTTGGTAAATCAGGATTCACTTCTCAACCCATATTTTACATCACTGGTAGAATCCCATAGGACTGGGAGCCATCAGCTTTTTGATAGTGTCTATAATGCCTTTATCCAATCATGCTCTATCAAACCTGAAACATCAAAAAATTTTAAGAACTTTCTCATAGGTTTCTTATTTAAGTTCTGGATGTATAGTTTCTTTCCTACTTAGATAATTCATTAATTTTAAGAAATTTTTTCATAGTCTTACTAGCTAGAAGTTAAAATGACCTTTTTCTAAGAGACATTTTGCAACATTTTTGAGTACTTTGCAAATTCACAATAATATGTATTTATTTCAACTGTAGAAGGTGTTAGTTGAATTCAAGAGCAAATCTTACTCATTGTTTTTAGTCTCTTCAGAACTCATCTGGCATTCTTTGAAATTAATCAATACTTTTCAATTAATTGATGATACATTTTACATTTCTTGGGCTTCCCTGGTGGTTCAGACGGTAAAGAATCTGTCTGCAATGTGGAAGACCCAGGTTCCATCCCTGGGTTGGTAAGATCCCGTGGAGAAGAGAATGACAACCCACTCGAGTATTCTTGCCTGGAGAACTCCATGAACAGAGGAGACTGGCAGGGTACAGTTCATAGGGTCACAAAGAGTCAGACATGACTGACCAACACTTACATTTCTTAATACAACTCTTTCAGGTACTAACAACCTAATACCTGACAATATACATCTAAAATTTAATTCTAATAGCTTTGCTGAGCTAAAATTAATATGCTATAACATTCACCTATTTAAAGTTTGCAATTCAACCGTTTTTAGTATATATACAGAGTTAGGCAACCATCAGCATAATCTAGTTTTCGATTATCACACAGAAACTCCATGCCCACTAGCTGTCAGTTCCCCTTTTCTCTCTCTTCTCCCCCTCCATCCTTCCTGCCACCAACCAGCCCTAGACAATAATTACTCTACTTCAAGTGTGCCAATGCAGGAGACATAAGAGACCTGGGTTCAAACCCTGGGTCGGGAAGATCCCCTGGAGGAGAGATGGCAACTCACTCCAGTATTCTTGCTTGGGAAATCCTGTGGACAGAGGAGCCTGGCAGGCTGCAGTCCACAGGGTCGCACAGAGTTGTACATGACCGAAGCAACTTAGTGCACACATATATGTCTTTTCTGGACATTTCCTATAAATGGTATAATACATGATGTAGTCTTTTATGACTAGCTTCTTTCTTAGCATACTGTTTTACAGGTACTATATTCATGCAATGCATGTAACAGCACTTCATTCCTATTTTTTAAAAATATTTTAGAATATTATTATAAAATAATATTCCACTGTATGGATATACAACATTTTGTTTATCCATTTATCAGTTGCTGAATATTTCAACTATTCACATTTTTCAACCATTATGAATAATGCTCCTATGAACAAGCACATGCAAATGTTTGTGTGGTTACATGTTTACATTTATTTTTGGTAGTTCCCTCCAAGTGAAATTGTTGGAACATGCTGGGTTTCCCTTTCCAAGAAAAAAATCTAAATACAATGCAACAGAAACATCATCTGAATGATCATATTCACTTGTTTTACACCATGGCTATTATATTATTATGTGACCAGAACACGTACTAAATATATGAATCTTGCTTGTCTTAATTAAACATGGCATGCTTATGCTATTTTGTGCTTTTTAATGGGTGCCCCCATTCTCACCTCTGTATTTTTAAAAATGCAGAAGCTACAACTTCTTAATCAATAGCTTAATTACAGAAGAGCGAAATATATAGATGGAGATGAAAAGGGACTGCAACCGTTCACACTCAACAATGAGTTAGCTTGGCAGCACAAGCAAATTCATTTGTTGATCTTCTAAGACTTCAAATTAATTTATGTAATTGAATATGTATGGCAATTATATTTCTGTTTTGTTATGTTAAATGTTTCTAAAAATGGAAGCCTAACCACACAATTGCATAGTATATGAAACCCTGGCAGTCAGTGGGACATAACTTGAAAAATCAATGGTTCACTGCAAGCAGACCGATCCCATCCTATACATTAATTTTTCTCTGTTGTTAATGGTCCTGACATAGCCTTGCTTCTATTCTACCAATCCAAATCCTTCAAGTTACAGCTCATTTTATATCTATAGTTAGTAACTTTCCTAGGTTGGTTTTGTCCATAACAATGGAAGTGCATATACTATTTAACCTTCTTTGCATTATCCATAAAATCAATAAAGCAACTAGCTCATAGTAGATAATGACCCTTATGAAAAGCACATTGATTTTTTTCTTTTCATATTGCCATTCTATTTCTTCATCAGGTTGGACACAACAGGTTTTCAGAATGAAAGTCTTACAAAAAGCTTTTCTTGTTCTTTGGGAGGTCTGAGAATTTCTACAAAACCACTGTTTAAAATAATTCTACTAGCCTGTCATCTTAAAATATAAAACGCCATACATTTATAGTTATTAACAACTGTCTTTGTAATAACAAAGCATAATTAGGATTTATTTATTTATATTTCCATTGGAAAATTTAGCTTAACGAGTCAATATTTCTCAAACTGACATGCTTTTTTCCCTAAAAGAAGTCTGTTCATTGCTCAAGTTTAGGAAAAAATATGCATACAATAGTGATGTAAACTATATGTCTGAAGACCATTTTACCTGTAGTTAAAAAATCTGGTAAATCTGTCAATTATACACATTTTATTCCTCAGAGATTTAAAAATCACCAGGCATAGCAGGCGAGTCTAGGTCTCAGTTGGGAAAAGTATTCTGATGGGAAAGTGAAGGAAGAGAAATGAGTGTTCTGGCAACTGGATATGCGCCATGCATAAATCTCAGAGAGGAAGACCCAGAAGGAGACAGAGAAGATGGATGGGAGACTAATAAATGATGGACCTGACTATCATGAAGGAGAGAGAATAGATGAATGGACAATATGAGATCAGGGGAGGCATGGCACCAGAGGTGGAGATGTATTACCTGTCGTTCAACTTTAAATTTCACTCTATGTATAACCATTATATACTTAGACCAAGCTATAAATACCCCATCTATCTACATTTGTCTAGTGCAATTTTCTTTTTCTAATTACATAAAACTTTTCCAGTGCACAGTGTCAAACTGCTAGAAAAATCTTTGACTTCCTACTGTAAATGCTAGAAAAAATTATCTATTTTTGTGAAGTATGAGCATCAAATCAGTACTAGCATGTCCTTTCGAAAGGAGGCTGCATTTATGAGCACAGGAAGAGGTGGAGGTGGGAGAAAGTTCAAAGGGGAATCAAATAATCTTAGGAGTTCTTTTCACACTCAGGAATAATGATAAATGATTAAAGTGACATTTAGATTTTCAAATTAGATGAGGAAAGTCAGGCCTCAGGTTGTCATTTCAAATTAGATGTTGTACTGTTTTTCTTAAATCATTAGAAAAGGTCTTTCTGATTTGGCACCACTGAGAATTCAGGAGGATCTTTTGACTCTGATTCTGAAAGGAAGTACACATTTTCTGGCACATTCGTTCTCTAATCCTGCATTTAAGTCTTATAACTGACATGTATGCCAGTCCTTTCCCTTTTGACTCTCAGATCCATGCCTTATTTTATTCATTTTTTTACCCAATGGCACCCCACTCCAGTACTCTTGCCTGGAAAATCCCATGGATGGAGGAGCCTGGGAGGCTGCAGTCCATGGGGTCGCTAAGAGTTGGACACGACTGAGCGACTTCACTTTCACTTTTCACTTTCATGCATTGGAGAAGGAAATGGCAACCCACTCTAGTGTTCTTGCCTGGAGAATCCCAGGGACGGGGGAGCCTGTTGGGCTGCCATCTATGGGGTCACACAGAGTCGGACACGATTGAAGCGACTTAGCAGCAGCAGCAGCAGCAGCTGCTCAGAGGTCAAGGGGCTGAAACCAGAAAATGACATCACCTAAGTTTCCTTTGCCTACAACGTTTCAAGTTAATTTTGATTAACAGAAAGTAATGATGGGAAACCAGAGGGCAATTAAGAGGGGTGAATTTGCTTCCTTCTCCATGATTCCCTGTGGCAATACAGGTGGTAGCTTTAAATCCTTGGACTTCAGATCTGACCAGGTGATCTTTCCTCCATGATTTAAGGTCCAATCAGGTGGGCCCAGTTGTCTAAACCCCTCCTGTGTCCACTTTCCCCTTATTCCCTTCTGGGTTGCATTGGCCCCTGAATTCTGTAATTACCAAATCCTTTCCTTCTCCCCAGACCAAGATTGGATATGGGCTACCGGTAAGTGTGGACATATCTCCCTCCTAACTTCTCTGAATTCGCTCCTCGTGTTAAATCCCCTCTGTTGAAACAGACAATGCGGATTCTGTTTTCTTTAACCGGAGGTGGACAGATAAAATATTGTTTCATTGAATATACAAGCTTTGAAACTTATATCATTATTGAAGTCCATGATGTGAGTTATTACTACTTGACATATCCTCTCCATGAAATATTATTTTTTTCTCACACATATTCTATTAAAATTTATACCAAAATGAACACATAACTTCTATCAGACTACCATTGGATAAAACAATGTCTTTGTGAATTGTTTTTATCTACCTCAATGTGCACTTCGTTGGTTATTTAAATAATACACTATCTTCCATAGAATATCAAGTATGGCAGGGAGACTAATTTGCTTTTAATATATCCTTATGTCGAGAATCACACTTGCCTACTTTATGGCTGTTTTGCACATTTAAAAAACAGATTTAGTATAGAATTAAATGTGATGGAAATACTAAAGTAATTCTGCTTTAAAATTCTGTGGATGTGACCATATCAAAGCCTTAAAATTATTGGTTTTCAAGCTTGTGATTTCCAACCATATTGTATGGCAGAGTTATGACTTTCATCATGTTATTTGCTACTTACAATGGTTAAGTATTAATATCTGCAAATAAATTACTTTTTAAGACATTAGAACATTTCAGTATTATTTTTTAGAACAATATCTCAATCCCTAGCATTTCACTAAGATTTTTATTTTCAATAAGAGCTAAGCAAAAAAAAAAAAAAAAAAGAGCTAAGCAGATAATTTTGAATGATGGTGGAGGTAAGTTTGCATTGGGAACAGTCTAGTCAGCACACCCTCAGGATAGTCATTTACATTCATTTTAACAGCTGTTTGTTAAGTCATGCAAATAACTTGTCAGACATCTGTATCTCCTCCCAACACTGACCCTTGCTGTCAAAGCTACAGTTGACCATCTTCTTTTTGGTCCTTGAACATAGCAAGCTTGTGTCTTCCACAGAGAAAGCTTTGCCTCAGTCCCTGTACATCCCTCTGCCCATGTGTCTTTGCAAGACTTCTTCCTTCTTCCAACACAGGGCTCAGATATTGGTCTCAAAGAATCTCCTGGAATAAACCATCTGGATGAGACCCTGATATACCCTGTGCTGGTCATTCTCTTATTATATTTTGTTTGTTTTCCATAGTACAGATAACTGAAACTATTTTCCAGATTTTTAAAATATTCTGAATTATTTTCTGATTTTAGGATATAAATTGCATGAGAAGAAGGACCTCGATAGTCTTGTTCACTGCTCTAAGGCTATTTCCTCAAATGAAACTTGACCTAGAGTAAAAAAGTTTGTTGAGTAAATCTGACCTATGACTTAGCACCATGTAAACATAGATACAGACCAAGTCCATGTGTTGTGACAGGGTTCTTAATCACTTGCCATTGCTAGTTTTAAAGCTAAAATTTCTTAATCAGCTGTCATAGCTGTTTTACAGCTATTGTCTGTCATGTTTTATAGATAAGAACATTGAGATTCAGAAAGTTTATCATGGTAGCCAGATATTATCCAAGCAGTGGTGAATTCAGGATTAGGACAAAGATATCTATAAAACTAGTTTCATGTTTTGACCTATTATATAATGTCTTCCTTAAGTATCATAAAATGCTAATTAAAATTAGATCATAAATAATAATCAAAGAGGTACTAAAGCATCACAACATAAGCATACAATATATAAACATATGATTCACATGTTTTATATGCTATTCCTACGATATATAGTTTCAATGTCAAAAACAAACAAGTTCTCATCAAAAATGAAAATATGTCTATTTGTCATTAAGAGATCATTCCAAAACTTACAGTTCAGGCATTTTTTTTTTTTTCCGCATATATTTCCCTGTATCCACAAGAGATTTTTGAAATGGTAACTTTGTTATTCTTTGCAAAGTTGTTTCCAAAGAGCCTAAATAGGCTTATAGGCAGTCTTTGCGGAGAAGGCAATGGCACCCCACCCCAGTACTTTTGCCTAGAAAATCCCATGGGCGGAGGAGCCTGGTAGGCTGAAGTCCATGGGGTTGCTAGAGTTGGACACGACTGAGCGACTTCACTTTCACTTTTCACTTTCATGTATTGGAGAAGGAAATGGCAACCCACTCTAGTGTTCTTGCCTGGAGAATCCCAGGGACGGGGAAGCCTGGTGGGCTGCCATCTATGGGGTCCTCAGAGTAGGACATGACTGAAGCAACTTGGCGGCAGCAGCAGCAGGCAGTCTTTGAATTCTGATTGTGGGGAAAGAAGAAAGCTCTTGAATCTCATCTGTTTGTTTTTCTCTTAATTGCATTGTCTTAAATTAAGTCATTGAAGTAGACAGGAGGTAGAAGAATAGTTAT
Source organism: Bos grunniens (assembly GCF_055505025.1). Classification (NCBI taxonomy): domain Eukaryota; kingdom Metazoa; phylum Chordata; class Mammalia; order Artiodactyla; family Bovidae; genus Bos; species Bos grunniens. Next base: position 24,400,106 of record NC_141191.1, on the reverse strand, counting down.
TTAAGGGCAGAAGGGTAGTATGTCTAAATAAGAGGGAAAGAAATGGAGACTGCATTTTAGAGATTGATTTTATGTACTGAAAATTTACTTCCTTTTCACATTCTTCACCTATCTTTTCTACCTTTATAACCAACTATGGAACATAGATATATTATACATTAAAAGAAGTAGAAATTGAGAAAAAATGGAGGTGCTAACCAGACACCATATAATTAGAGAGACAATGTAAGTAAATTATCGCAATTCAAGGACCCAGAGAGAATGACTAAACTTGCTCTTTTTGATTGGAAGCATCAGCTGTAAACTCTGTGACCACAACGTCTATTGAAACAAAAGCAACTATTCACAGATGTGCCTTAATGTCATAAGTAGCTCCTTCTAGACCCCTGGGAGTTGTATACATCTCTTTCCTCCACTCCTCTCATTCCCAAAATCCAACTGTTACTAAAGAGATCTTCAGTTCATCTAATTCTCTCCATCTTCTCTGCCACCACATCTTCCATGTTACCACCACCTCTTCCTTGAATTTCTGGATATATCTCCTGGTTCTGTATTTCCAAATTTACTTCTCTCAGACTCATCTTCTTTTTTTTTTTTTTTTTTCCAGCCAGACTGACGTTTACTATCTAAACCAGTTTATAGCTCTCCCCTATTTAAAGCCCCTCAACAACATCCCATTGGAATTAGATGGTGACATGGACCTAACGTTATCAGATCTACCACTGTAACCTCAGCTAGTCATACAAGGTACCTTGCTTGCCAGGCTCCAAAGACTTTCGTTTTCCTGACTTTTCCATGTTTTTGTCTGCTTAGGGTCTTTGTTCTTCCTTTCAGTCTTTAGCTGGCTACCAATTTCAGGATTTAGATTAAATATTATTGTTTGATTGAAACTTTCCCTGACTCCTACCCTATTCAGAATTATCCTTATTATTCTACCCTTTTCTAAACATATTTTTATATTCTTTCATAAAACATAACAAAACTTTTAATTATGCATGCATTTATTAGGTCAACGTCTGCCTCATTAAGCAGATTTTCAGCTTCAGGCTTATTTTCTGTCTTTTATACAACACAGAGCATACCATTTAGCATGAAATGAGTTCTCAATAGTGAAAAGTGATTTGTTTTTGAATCAGCTATTACAGAGATACAGTAGTAATTCATTCAAACCATCAACATGCATTTATTCAGCATTTATCTATACCAGAAATTTACATGCACATTTACAAAGCAAGACTTTAAAATAATGACTCAAATTACATTTTCATATTAAATATTCTGACATATGGCTTTAGGAGGGGATCTCTTTAAAAGATAAATTTAAAAAAATATGTGGTTTAGAAATGAATATCATCAAGTAAGTGACCATTTGTATACCTTCTATTTTGATTAGGTATCAACCTTTGGTCATTGAGGAAGTCTGACTCAGCACCTGAGATAATCAAAAGGGGATTAACTTTCATAAAAATGTTCTACATACTAACTCATCAAACTTATCAGTATCAGAGACAAGGAGCATTGTCAAACTTTTACTCTGTACAGAGATGCCAGATACAAAATTCACATTAATTATATCAGTAATGTACTTGGTAAAACACTCATGCTATTACCTATAAGTAAAAATATTTAAAGCTAACCAGTATGTTTCTGAAAATACTAATGATCACTTGTTGAGAACTTTGATTCAATCCCTCTTTTGTCTTACATATGTGAAGTATATTGATGTGCATATATTGTGAAACAGATGTACATACACACTGATTTGCAAAATAGATTACCAGTGTGAAAATATTACTATGCAATTTCAAAATATGAACAATTACTATAGAAGTAAAAACTGTGATAATATATAGTAAAGAAAAAAAAATCACTTATTTAGACTATGTGCTTAGAGTTCTCATGAGAGACAGAGTAAAAATCAATGAATTAACTAGAAGATACTTGCTTCGATACACAGGCTTGAAATACAGAGGGCTGATAACTCAAAAGGCAAAATTAACTTTTAAATGTGCAACAATATAAGGAAAGATAAAAATGTGTTGATTTTAATGACTCAAATGGATCTCTAAGTATAACTGACTCTATATCAAAATCTGTTAAAAAAAAAAAGGACAAAACTATATTTGGGGATTGCAACATGGGTATTCTGTATAATTCTAATTTAATATAAAAAACAAACAGGATAAACCTGAAAAAGGAAGTGAATGCTGACACAGGCTTCAGTATGGATGAACCTTGAGAAAAATATGCTGCTGCTGCTGCGTCGCTTCAGTCGTGTCCGACTCTGTGCGACCCCATAGACAGCAGCCCACCAGGCTCCCCCGTCCCTGGGATTCTCCAGGCAATAACACTGGAGTGGGTTACCATTTCCTTCTCCAATGCATGGAAGTGAAAAGTGAAAGTGAACTCGCTCAGTCATGTCCGATGGTCAGCGACCCCATGGAGTGCAGCCTTCTAGCCTCCTCCTTCCATGGGATTTTCCAGGCAAGAGTACTGGAGTGGGGTGCCATTGCCTTCTCCTGAGAAAAATATGCTAAGTAAAATCAAATAGTCACAAAAGGAAAAAATACTGTATAATACCTTTACATGCGGTGCTTAGAGAAGTCAAATTCATAGATACAGAAAGGAGAAAAGAAACTGCTAGGGATTGAGGGGAGGGAATAGTTACAGAATTTCATACTGGATATACGAAAAAGTTCTAGAGAGAGTGATGATGGTTGTACAATAATGAATGTACTTAATACCACTGAACTATAAGCTGCTTAAAATTATAAAATTTATGCTATTATACTTTCACACAATAAAAATTTAAATAAACAGGAATTGTAAGAGTTTCAATGAAGCTTTCATTTCAAACACTTCTTTTCCAACTGAACTCTGATTCTAATAGAAAAGTTAAACAGAAACCTTGAATCTGTCACTTTACATCAAATGATGGTGATGACTTTTTCTTCAATGTTTTTTCTCCTATTTATTTTTCTCCAAGAGCAGTTTTAAAGATAGTGTTAAGAAGTTCCTATGTTCTTCACAACAACTATAATTCTTGAAAATATTTTTTAAAAAGCTAAAGAGCATTTAAAATACACTCTATTAAGCAATTAAAATAATGTGATAACTGATCTAGTCAATAGGTTGCTTTTTTGTTGTTGTTATTCTTCAGAATTACTTTTCAAATTAGAAATATTTTACTTAATAATATTTACTAGAAGAACATATGCACTTTTCCCTTAGAAACAACTCTGCAATTCTTTTTTTCTTTTTTATTAATGTATAGTTGATTTTTATGTTGTAATAATGGAGTCATCTTTTTTTCAAAAGAAGACATATTTCTTCTGAAAAAAAATTTTTTTTGAATAAACATCATCATAGAAACCATTATTTTTAGCTATAAGACATAAAAAATACATTAGCATTGTGTTATTTAGTAAACTTAAGTTTATGTCTCCTTCAATTTAGAAAACTTTTGATTCATTCTACTTATAGCCTAGTTATGCTGAAACCAAGATCAAGTCTCCAATGACATAAACAAGGGAAGATGGAGAATACAAAATTTCACTTTGCTGTGTACAGTATATAAAGTCCAAGATTGCATAAGAGTAATTATACATCTCTTACTTCCCCAGACTAAAAAGTTCCTGAGTGTATGGGCCATATCTACTATTGTAGACCATTGTAAAGTGTGAAAGTGAAAGTTGCTCAGTCATGTCCGACTCTGTGACCCCATGGTCTATACAGCCCGTGGAATTCTCCAGACCATTGAAACCCACCATCTAATAAAGAATCTAGTACACTAAACATCTGCCTCACAATTTTTTTACAATAGCATCTAGAACTCCCTGATTATATATAAAGATATTCAATATTAGTCATCAATGAAATAAAATTTTTCAGCAAAGTCTTAGAAATATATTCTCTTTCCAATAAGAACACTCCCAAACATACTCAGGTGCTCTAAGGAGAAGAGAGCCAGCAAATATTTCAATCACATAGCACCTCTGAAGGAAAGCAGAAAGACCTTGATGGGAGGGAGGTGATGAGTAAAAATATACTACATTCTCCTCAAAGCCAGGACATGCATCTTTTGTTCATAACTGTATGCACATCCTCACTACAAAACCAGTGCCCAGCTTAGAACTAACATTCAAAACTGACTTGCAGAAAAGCATGACATGTGTTTTCACAGACCCCACTCAAATCCTGACTCTTAACAGTGAAAAACCCACCCTCTTGGGTTTACTCAGTTTTTCTATGAGCTTTGAACCATAAAATTCACACGATAGTTCAGATCCCCTAATATTTGGGGAAGTGATTCAAGATAATGTATGTAAAGCATCTACTAGATCGTCTGGCACATCGATTGTACCTAATAAACAACAGCTATTAGAATCATGTGTTTCCCTTTGGATCAATGGATATGTGTACATATGAATGTCTCATTTATATGAATGCAAAAATGTGGTGAAATATTCAAATGAACTGCATTTCCAATTTAAATAGATAATCTCAGCATAAGTGCTGCCAGACCTTACCTTTTGCAGCTGTTCTGTGCAAATAATTCACCTAGTAGTCAGGTAAAAACACATACTCTGCATTAACTTCAAAGAAGTGCCTGACAGTGAGCATCTTAATAAGTAAGCTAACCTTTTACTCAGCTTCATTTTCTTGAGCTATTTATTTTAATCAAATATTACAGCCAACCATCGTGGAAATTTCTCACAGGGGCTAATGTATTCAATAAACACCTATGCTGCATATTAAAAAGCTCACTAAGGATGCACACATGACAAGACAGCAAAATATTCAGCTGCAACTACAGGATGACATAATTTTAATTAAATCAGTTGAATTTATCAAATGTTTTCCATTTGAAAACTTGATGGATATAAAGTACAAGAAAAGAAAAAAAATTTTTTTTATCACTGAATTATTAGTTGAGTAGCATTTTATCAGATGCATTATACGTAAACAGTAAAAGTATAATGGATTACAAAAGTAAAATCATAACATTTACAGTCTAGATGTCAAGCTCTTACGTATGAGTTGGAAATTTACTTTGAATTTTAAGATAATTTTAGAATTATTATGCTTTAAGTCAAATTAAGATATTAAAAATAGATCAAATTTTTATTCTTAATGATAAATTCTTACTATTAATTACTACTTTAACATATTTTTATCAACAACTTTCCACCAGTTGATAAGGAAGCATGAGAAAGTACATAGATGAGAGCAACAAAACCATATGAAAATCTGTTTCTATAATATTGCATTGACAGGCTCTTAGATCTCATTGTGTGTGTGCTAAGTCATTTCAGTTGTATCCAACTCTTTCTGACTCTATGGACTATTGTCCACTAGCTTCCTCTGTCCATGGGATTCTTCAAGCAAGAATACTGGAGTGGGTTGTCATTTTCTCCTACAAGGGATCTTTCAGACCCAGGGATTGAACCTGTTGCTTCTTACGTCTCCTGCATTGGCAGGCAGGTTCTTTACCACGAGTGCAGCCTGGGAAGCCTGTATGTTTCAGAAGTACATAGTAAAATGTGTTAGGTCTCTCTGTGTCATTATTTTATAATGCTAGGTTATGTATCTTTCTAATTCATGCTGGAGATGTTGATTCCTTAGGTTTCACTCTCTTTAAGTGGCTAAATGTTCTGAAAACACCCACAACACCTCTCTCTGCAATCTCCTTTATTCTGGAATATGAAAATCACATTTCCTTTGTATCTACCTGCTTACGTGCCCTTTGTAAACTTATAAGAACACACCTATATACTAAAAACAGAATCTGTCTTATAAATCCATTCATGAATTTATCTTTTAGATAGACCATAAGCCCTAGGCACAAGAGTCTTTTCTTTGGTCGATTTTGTCCTCTGGTATATCTAGACTCCAAGAACTTTATAAATTCACAATGAAAGTGTATTAAATCAGTAAAAACATCATCTACTCTTCTCCAATGAGTGGTTTCTGCCCCTACTCTTATCTAGATATTTAATCTAGATGTTTTTCCCAATTTATAGCTCATGAAAATAAATGAACATGGTTTGAATGTAGGTGTTTCACAACAGTTGGGCCCCTAAGATTGTTAGTTTCAAAATCAGATAAAAGTTTGCAATCTTAGATTTTCAGTGGAACTTGCATATGGATTTTAAGAGACCAAAAAAAAAAAAAAAAGAAAGAAAACAAAAATATCACACACACAAAATCTTTTAAATAAAAAAAATGAGTTTGTATTCCTAATGTATCAATTTTTTATTTTGTTGTTCTTTAGTTTAAATAGATCATATATTTATGACTCTCTGGTTCTAATGCCCTTCTCATATATATGAGTGCACATAAAAATTCCCTAGAGAATTCAAGTTGGGTTCTGGGGTCCCATTCTCAGGACCCATCTTGATTGTGTAGGCCTAGGGTGGGCTTCCCAGGTGGTGCTGGTGGTAAAGAACTCAAGAGATGTAGGTTCGTACCCTGGACTGGAAAGATCCCCTGGAGGAGGGTGCAGGATCCACTCCAGTGGAGAATCTCATGAACAGAGGAGCCTGGAGGGCTATAGTCCTTAGGGTTGTAAAGAGTCAGCCATGACTGAAGGGACTTAGCGTGCATGCAGGGGTGAAACCTGTATGAGATAAACTTAAGCAAATAAATACACATCATCATTTCCTCCACTACTTGATAAACTTATATGCCACCTCAAGAGTATTCACAAGTCGTGGAATTCAAAACAGGTATAAGAGCAGGGGAAAAAAATGTGTGGTTTGCCACCTCAAACCAATGAATAAGCATGGCTCATAATCAGCCCACTAGAATAGGATAACAAAAGACCGATCTTGCTCACACGTGTTGAAAAAAAGTCACATCTTAGAAATGGAGGGAGAACCTTCTAGTCAGTATGTGTGTGTTATGTGTACATTTGCTCAGTCGTGCCTGAATCTTTGTGAGCCCATGGACTATAGCCTACCAGGCTCCTCTGTCTATGGAATTCTCCAGGCAAGCATACTGGCTGCTGCTGCTGCCGCTAAGTCGCTTCAGTCGTGTCCGACTCTGTGTGACCCCATAGACGGCAGCCCACCAGGCCCCCCCATCCCTGCGGTGGGTGGTTATTTCCTTCTGCAGGGGATCTTCCCAACCCAATGATGGAACCCAGGTCTCCTGCACTGCAGGCAGATTCTTTACTGTTTGAGCCCCCTGGAACGCCCCCAGTCAGTATCTCTGTGTGCTATTTGTTCAGTTGTGTCCAACTCTTTATGTCCCCAGGGACTGTAGTCTGCCAGGCTCCTCTGTCCATGGGATTCTCCAGGCAAGAATACTGGAGTGGGTTGCCATTTCCTTCTCCTCCAGGAGTCAGCATAAATAAAGGAGGTGGATAAATAAATATATATGTTAGTATTTGAAACATTTCATAACAATTGTTACAATAAAATACATATGAAATTGTGATCATAAAATTGAAACTGGAAGATTTAATATAATTGACAATCTACTTTAAATTACTGTTTCTAGAAATGCTGATTGGAAAAGCACTACAAGAAAATCACTGTTATTCACTTCTGATCTCGTTTAATAGTATTTTAGAAAATTATGCTTAATGGGGTGCTTGAAGATATTACAAAATTACCCTACTACTTCTATCTTTTGTGTTAATAGAAGAGTGTTTTTACAATCCCCTGAAGTAGGAATTTTCTATAATTCCAGCAAATTTCAAAGAAATAACAATTGATTCATTGGATCCTCTGATATTAATGAAAAGGAGAACATTAAATAATGCTTCACAAGTGTTCATAATTCATTTAAATATAAATACAAGTTTCCAGACATAGAAGTACCAAAATTACATTATAAGGCATGTCTTTAATTAAAAATCAGTTTATCATAACACAATATGAATATTTTCAGAAATAGCATGAATACATTATATTTTCTAACTGTAAAAATACACAAGAAAATTACTTAAAAATATGAATCAGACAATCAGGTAACTCTACTTCAAAACTGAATATTTTTGAATGATTAATGCATACTTGAGTAAAAATTTTATCATCTCATAGCTCCTGAGAAAAGCAAAGATGAAATAAATAAAGCATTGTTGAGTTAGGAAAATATGCATGTTGTCAAAGAAAGTGTATCGCTCTACTTAACAAGAAAATGTGTGTAAGTAAATTAGCTGACATTTTCCACGGAGTTTTAGTTCCTTTGACTGAGATCCAGGCTTAGCACTTTTGAATAGCTCCTCAAGAATAAAGTGGTTTTATTCAAGATATACTTTGCTTGTTTAGATTTGGCTTTGGGGTAGCAAGTGAGAAAATACCTTAAAATTTAAGAGAAGGTACAGATAAACCACTTCCAATCTTTGACAAAAAAAAAAAAAACCAGTTCATGAATTTGGTCACATTGCATTGCACATATAGTCAGTGGATTGAATGAATATAAGCTGGCCAGTATGACTCATTAGGACCTAGAACTGCCCATACTGCCAAAAACTATATCCTTCCCTGATTTGCTTTCAAAAGGCAATGGCAACCGACTCCAGTACTCTTGCCTGGAAAATCCCATGGACGGAGGGGCCCTGGGGGCTGCCGTCCATGGGGTTGCTAGGAGTCAGACACAACTGAGCGACTTCACTTTCACTTTTCACTTTCATGCATTGGAGAAGGAAATGGCAACCCACTCCAGTGTTCTTGCCTGGAGAATCCCAGGGACGGAGGAGACTGGTGGGCTGCCGTCTATGGGGTCGCACAGAGTCGGACGTGACTGAAGCGACTTAGCAGCAGTAGCAGCAGCTAGAAAACCTAATCATTTTAATCACTTCTTTGGAATAATGGAAACATGCTTATTTATTTTACAGTTTGCAAAGAACTTTCCAATAAGCTATTTAATTTTATCACCGGAAAAATCCTGTGAGTTGGAAAAGCCAATTTCTGTTAATATTCTGATACTACTTGAGATTATATAGTATGTTGATAGAGCAAACAGAGAATCCAGCTTTAGACCTGTTCTCATAATTAAAACACACACACACACACACACACACTTTTATACTAAATGAGGAAACAAGTTATTTCCAGAAGGTCTTTTTAAAGATGGATATTTCCTATGGGAAGTAACACATCTAGACAATGAATTAGAAATGAAAGTATTTATAAGATTGAGCAGCTGTTGTCTTATATAAAAAATTTATATTTGGCTTCCATTTAGTGTTTAATTTCAATGTAGAATTTCTATACTCTGAATAATCTTATTGTATTAGGAAAATAAAGAAAAACTTAATAAAGTCATGCTCTGGAGAATGGGAAAGTACTTGAAATTATTTAGAGACCACCGTGGCACCCTTGAGTCTGAGTAGCCTGGAAGCAAGCTGCGATCCTAGATGACTCAGAGAGAGGTTGGGCTGAGAAACAAATGTTGACTCATTTAAATTTTTGCCCAAATTTGCCAAAAGTAGTAAAATTTTAAATGGATGTTAACGACTCTCTTACTTAGACTCAAAAATAAAACTCTGTGTTTTTAATGTATCAAAATTATGCCTAATAAACTTTTGCTATTTTTACAGTAGGTAATTTTCCCCATCATTATTGAAAGAAGCATGCTGATTTTAAATAAGGAAAGTGTTACTGTGGGCAAAATGTAGCAGGACTTCCAGCAGTTTACTAGCTCAGTGGCATGAAGATAGTAATTTAGTTCTGTCTGGGTCTTGATTTTCTCTTTTGGAAATTGGAGACAGCAATAAATATCTCATAGCTTATTGAAAATTAAAAAAAAATAAATTCAAAGGTGTTTATATCCTATGTGTAAAGTATTATTACGAGAAAAAATAGCATGTAGATAATACTATTTTCATGTCACCAGTGAGGTCAACAGAGGTGAGGATTATGGAAGGAGTCAGGTGATGTCATGCTTTTTTGTTTATTTATTTTTTAATATTTGTTCTCAGAATCATACCGGCCAATTGAAATTCCTCAAGAAAATAATGAAGCTAAGAAAGAAATCTTACTCCAGGCTCAGTCTGTTTCTGAGCTCACATTTTAAGACCCTGTCTGAGATTTCTAAGACATGAAAATGAAAGTAGCTAGAAAAGTAGTTCTAATGTGTAAGACTGGTTCCAAATAGGGAAAGAAGTACATCAGGGCTGTATATTGTCACCCTGCTTATTTAACTTCTATGCAGAGTACATCATGAGAAATGCTGGGCTGGAGGAAGCACAAGCTGGAATCAAGAGCCAGGAGAAATATCAATAACCTCAGATATGCAGATGACACCACCCTTATGGCAGAAAGCGAAGAATTAAAGAGCCTCTTGATGAAAGTGAAAGAGGAGAGTGAAAAAGTTAGCTTAAAACTCAACTTTCAGAAAACTAAGATCATGGCATCTGGTCCCATTACTTCATGGGGAAATAGATGGGGAAACAGTGACAGACTTTATTTTGCGGGGCTCCAAAATCACTGCAGATGGTGATTGCAGCCATGAAATTAAAAGACGCTTACTCCTTGGAAGAAAAGTTATGAGCAACCTAGACAGCATATTAAAAGCAGAGACATTACTTCACCAACAAAGGTCTGTCTAGTTAAAGCTAGGGTTTTTCCAGTAGTCACATATGCATGTGAGAGTTGGACTATAAAGAAAGCTGAATGCTGAAGAATTGATGCTTTTATTATTTTTTTTTTCTTTTAAAATTTTTAGATTTTAAATGTTACATATTTTATTACTTTATTACAATAGCATAAAATAAATATCTTGAACATATCTTCCATTAAAAAGACTCCTAGTATTTAAATGATATTTGAAATTTTGTCATTTCCCACAAGAAAAAAAAAATTAACAGAATTGATGCTTTTAAACTGTGGTGTTGGAGAAGACTCCTGAGAGTCGCTTGGACTGCAAGGAGATCCAGCCAATCCATCCTAAAGGAAATCAGTCTTGAATATTCATTGGAAGGACTGATGCTGAAGCTGAAACTCCAATACTTTGGCCACCTGATGGGAAGAAGTGACTCACTGGAAAAGATTGAAGGCAGGAGGAGAAGGGGACAACAGAGGATGAGATGGTTGGATGGAATCACCCACTTAATGGACGAGAGTTTGAAACTCTGGTAGCTAGTGATGGACAGAGAGGCCTGGCGTGCTGCAGCCCATGGGGTTGCAAAGAGTCAGACACGACTGTGCGACTGCACTGAACTGAATTGAATGTGTAAGATGTTTGAATATTGACTTAAGCCTATTTGATTCCACTGTTAATGCAAATAGCAAGTAAGGCCCCAAATGAAACATGTAATCCATTTCTTCCTTCAGTAATTCCATGCATTGAGGAATATATTGTTTTCTTTATACAAATTTTAAATGCTTCAACTTCATACTCCTCTGGTGGTTATGATAGTAGACTTATAACTCAGTTTTTTATTCATCAAGTTTAGATTCCTCACTCTTAACACCACTCTTTTTCTCCTCAATTACTACTTGAGGAGAAAATAATGATTTCAGTGATCATTATTTTTGTTGATCTGTTTATTATTTTCCAACTTTGTGAAGATATATATATATATATATATACACACACACACACACACACATATCAGTTGTTCCATCAACTGTAATCATTATCTTTTTTCCCTTCCCTCAATTTCACTTATATATTCTGGCAGCTACATTTTTACTACATTGTCACTATCATTAATATATACATTCTTTGAACAAAATACAAAGCTATGTGTTCTTCTTCTACAAGTTGGGAGGAAAAGTTGAAAAACAATGAAGATAAATTACATTATTAAAAATACATAAATTTTGCTTAATGTTAAGTCAAATGTGCTAGATAAATTCTTATTTATTATTTCAATGTCATTTTTCCTGGTCCACTTAAAGGAAAATGTTTCTAGCCTTAGAGGCCAATGACTTCTTTTTAAATAGTTTGTTTAAAATTATGTCCCTTTTTCTAAATGTTCAGATTTCTGCTCTAAGTTTTAGTTTCTGAATTGGGCTTTTTAGGTTTTGAGATTTTTACCACATATTCAAATTTCCCACAATGATTTGCTATCATTTTTTGAAGAAACATATTTTCTCCTCCTATTTCTTCAATGTCCTCCCTGAGCTGCATCTTTTGGTACCAGCTGTTTTGTAGGCTATGAGTGCCTTGTGCTAGATTCTTTGCTAGTGGCTGTAGATACAAGGGTACGTTAGGAACACATGCATGTCCTGCCTTCATTGGACTCCTACTTCAAGAGAGGAAGGAATTAACGTGTTAAGAAGAGCAGCCTAAATGTCCATCAATGGATGAATGGTTAAAGATGTGGTGGGATATTACTCAGCCATAAAAAAAGAATGATGTAATGCCATTTACAATGACATGGAAGAATCTAAAGATTGTCATATTGAGTGAAGTAGGTCAGACAGAAAAAGACAAACATCATGTAATATCACTTATATGTGGCATCTAAAAAAAAAAGAACTTATTTACAAAACAGAGGTAGAGTCGCAGGTGTAGAAAAAAAACTTATGGTTACCAACTGGGAAAGGAGTGTGGGAGGAATAAATTGGGAGACTGGAACTGACATATACACACTGCTATATATAAAATAGATAACTAATAAGGACCTACTGTATAACACAGGCAGCTCTACTCAGCACTCTAATGCCCTATACTAGAAAGGAATCTCAAAAAGAGAATGGATACGTGTATAACTGATTCACTTTGCTCTATAGCAGAGACAAACACAACATTGTAAATCAACTATACTCCAATAAAAATTAATTTTAAAAAATAAAAGCATTTTGTATATCATGAAGACATTTTCCATCACATTGTAAGTGTTCAAACATGATTTGGTCTATAAGACATTCTTCTCAAAGTCTGGAGAATTGAGAGTTAATATTTAACAAGCATGTAGAATTGAAAACTGGATGGATCTAAAGAACTGCTTGTGGAAGCATTAGTCTTAAGAAAGCCAAGCTCTACAAGAAAAGGGACTCCTTAGAGGTATACAGAAAACAGTCAAGTCACACTCCTGTAGTATGTTTACAGTTTAGGAGACCTTCCTCCAAAAACTGCTTTTGAGGAAAGGAAGTCATTTTTATCACTTTCTGCGTATGAAATGGTTTGTCTTAATGTATTACCTAATACTATTCACACACAGTTCAGAGAATGGCATTGGTTTTCAAAGTCTGAGAACTATTAATTAATGACCAACAATAAGATAGAGAAATTCAGACTGAATAGTAGCTTGAAACTTTTATGGAAGTTTGACTTTGCCACTCAAATTCATTTTTTTTTAAATAAAACTATTTGTCTATAAGGAACTAGAAATAAAATAAAGAAGAACAGTGAAAAGCATCCTTCTCCACAGATAGTTTAGGAAGCAGGCCAGTGCTACTGTATATAATCAAGAACATACTGAAATAAGACATGATTTAATCAGAAGTTTTGTGGGTTTAAAGCATTTTAATCGGAAACCTCTCAGGAAGCTATCCATTGGATGCCTCAAATGTACATTTCATAAATGCAGCTTTGGATTAGAGGCACTACATCTCATTGTTAACTATCTGCTGGCTCTTTTGATTCAACTCCATGTTATTGTCATCTATAGGTTAATATTAAGTATTTACCAGGGTGTTTGCTTTCAGTCACATGACAGCTTGAGAAATCTGGAAACAGACCAAGAGCAAAAATTATAGAGTCTGAGAAAAGAATAAAAACAATAGCTAAAATATATGAATCATTCCGTGCAGGGCCACCCAAGACGGATGGGTCCTGGTGGAGAGTTCTGACAAAACATGGTCCACTGAAGGAGAGAACGACAAACCACTTTAGTATTCTTGCTTTGGGAACCACGAACAGAATGAAAAAGTAGAAAGAGCAACCTAATAATACCATCTACACACATTAATTTGGAAGCTAAAAGGAAATGGAAAGCCAGAAAGTTTAGTGAGTGAGCTAAAGTGGGAAAAAAAAAAACATTCATCTCAGTTCTTAGACACAGAAAAATACCGTAATAGCTGGATAATGTGAGCTATGTAACTCATTTGATTCCACTCATTGATTTGAATTCTAAGAAATAAGAAATAACTTTTGGTAAGTATTTTCTCATTCACTTTTCCCCCCAAATTTTGTCAATTTTCTTTTAAATTTTTATCCCATCTGAGTGTGCGTGTGTTTGTTTCTCATTGTACTTAGCTGTCCGTGTGTTCATTCGTGCGAGTCTCTTCAATTGTGTCAGACTCTTGGCGACTCTATGGACTGTGGCTGGCCAGGCTCCTCTGTCCATGGGATTCGCAGGCAAGAGTACTGAGTGGGTTACCATGCCCTTCTCCAGGGGATCTTCAACTCAGGGGTTGAACCCAGGTCTCTTATATCTACCTGCATTAGCAAGTGGGTTCTTTACCCTAGTGCCAACTGGCAAGCCCATTTAGCTGTTAGTCTAAGTTATTTTGTCTCCTTCACGAATCAAGGGAACATAAAAACATACTTTCAATTATTTATTCCTTTACTTGCTCAAGTGACACATAAATTGCATACTTTTAATTATTTCTTAATATAATGGCAAATATAGTACTTGATGAAAACAAAATCTCAACCATCCCTCGCTCTATTACCCCAATTTAACAAACAAGGCGGACACACTTTTGGGTAATAGGGGCTTGATTTCCATTTCTGTTAAACTTCCAGATGTTCAAGCTGGACTGAGAAAAGGCAGAGGAACCCAGAGGTCAAATTGCAAATGTCCATTGGATCATAGAAAAAGCAAGAGAATTCCAGAAAAACATCTACTTCAGCTTCATTGAGTGCACCAAAGCCTTTGACTGTGTGGATCTCAAACAGTGTGGAAAAATTCAATAAATGGGAAGACCAGACCACCTTATCTGCCTCCTGAGAAACCTGTATGCTGGTCAAGAAGCTACAGTTAGAACCTGCCATGGAACAATGGACTGGTTCCAAATTGGGAAAGGAGTATGTCATGGCAGTATATTGTCACCCTACTTATATGCAGAGTATATCATGAGAAATGCCAGGCTGCATGAAGTACAAGCTGGAGTCAAGATTGCTGGGAGAAATATCAACAACCTCAGATATGCAGATCATACCACCCTTATGGCAGAGAGTGAAGAGGAACTAAGAGCCTCCTGATGAAAGTGAAAGAGGAGGGTGAAGAAACTGGCTTAAAACTTAACATTCAAATATCAGGGCATCGGTCCCATCACTTCATGGTAATTAGATGGGGAAACAATGGAAATAGTGACAGACTGAATATTCTTGGGCTCTAAAATCACTGCAGGGGGTGCCTGCATCCATGAAATTAAAAGACTTTTGCTCCTGGGCGAGGTACGACAGACGCGCAGGGCGAGGGGAAGGACAAAAAAAAAAAAAAAAAGCAGAGACATTACTTTGCTGACAAAGGTCCATCTAGTCAAAGCTATGGTTTTCCAGTAGTCATGGACTGTTGAACCAAAAAGAAGGCTGAAAGCTGATGAATTGATGCTTTTGAACTATGGTGTTGACACTTGAGAGTCCCTTGGACTGCAAGGAGATAAAACCAGTCAATCCTAAATGAAATCAACTCTGAATATTCATTGGCAGGACTGATGCTGAAGATAAAGCTCTGATACTTTGGCACCTAATGTGAAGAGCTGACTCATTAGAAAAGACCCTGATTCTGGAAAAGATTGAAGGCATGAGGAGAAGGGGATGACAGAGATGGTTGGACGGCATCACCAACTCAATGGCCATGAATTTGAGCAAGCTCTGGGAGCTGGTGATGGATAGGGAAGCCTGGTGTGTTGCAGTCCATGGGGTCACCAAGAGTCAGACACGACTGAGCAACTGAATTGAAGTGAACTGATGTGTATTTAGTACATGGTATTACAAATATATTGGAATTAAAACTGCTAGATATTGATTTTACGGATATCAAAGTCCAACTGTCAGGCTGAAATGACTAGCACTTGTTTCCATAGTGATAGAAAGCACGCACCTTTCTCATCCTCAATATTACTCTAGAACAATAGTCTCTTTTCTGCTTCACGATTTATATGACTGAGCAACAAATGCGATTTGTTTAAAGGATGTTTTCTTTAATTGCTGCTAAAAGTTCTTTCCACTATCACCACTGTACAGGTCATATTAATCTTACTGTATTTAGTATATTCACTTGCTATGTTATAATCCAGCCTGTAAAACTGTATTGAATGACTTATGATTTTGAAAATGTAATAATTCTACCTTTTTTCTAGAGTATGTTATCCAGTTTTGACTTTAATTTCTCAATCTATTAATGTTGTTTGTTTGTTTTTGGTTCCCTCAAAGATAGCTGAAATATTACAAAAGAAAATACAGATAAATCATATAGTATATCTTAGCACAAAAAGGACTAGTAACCACAGCTAACTATTACTGTTTGCTGCTATTCACAACAGCCTCAAATTGTTATTTACAGCAAAGTCACTGCTTTATTCTAACATTTTTTTAATCTTAGCTTTGTGTGTTGGTGTTTATTCATTTTTAAATTTATTTTAGCCTTAATGTTTTTTAGCTCTGCTTTCAGTATTCACTATTCTTCAGGAGCTCTAATATTTTCTTTAACATTTTACCTCCTTGTATGTATTCCTCTTTACTTCTTCAATTCCCTGACAGATACCAAAAGATCGACAGCCCTGAAGCTCTGACCCTGCAAATCTATTTGCCCAACATAGAGAGGTCAGACCCCACTTAGCAGAAGAATTGTAGAAAACACATGTGATTGACGCACCAACAGCAACAGGTGCAGACTTCCTCCCAAGGCCCCAGTCGGAGTATGTTTGTGCAAGGCCAGTACCATCCCTTCCCCAGTGAATACATTTGTTCTTCCTTTCTTTATTAAAATATTTTGAGTATTTTAAGTGTATTAGAAGAAAGGGCTAGTTGCTTTATATTTATAGGCAATTCCTTCTAGATTTAAGCAAATGGCCAGCAGATATTCCTGATATATTTATTTCACTTAACAAGACATTTATCGATTGCACTGTTTCAATTGACATTTGGTTAGAACTTTAAAGATGCTTTAAAATTAATACAATAACTTTAGGTTATTCTGAATTGTGATTTTCTTTTCCATTTTCCTTCATTACGTTAATCAAAAAATACATTTTAAAATGTGAGAGAATTTTGTTAGAACTCATTCATGTGAAGAGTGTAACATTCTCACAGTTGAAATGGATTACATGCACCAAAAGTATATTGTAAAGTAATTAGTCTGTAATTAAAATAAATTTAATTAAAAAATAAAATAAAATGAAATCTCAAAAAAAAAAAGTCTGAGATACACAGTTCTCACTCTTCCTTTTCTTCCCTTCTCATACAAATAGACGGGGGAACAAAGTGGAAACTGTGGGAGATTTAATTTTCTTTGGCTCCAAAATCACTGCAGATGGTGATTGCAGCCATGAAATCAAAAGGTGCTTGCTTCTGGGAAGAAAAGCTATGAGAAACCTAGACAGCATATTAAAAAGCAGAGAGATCACTTTGATGACAAAGTTCCATATAGTCAAAGCTATGGTTTCTCTAGTAGTCATGTACAGATGTGAGAGTTGGACCATAAAGAAGAGTGACTGTCAAATAATTGATGCTTTTGAACTGTGGTGCTTGAGGGTCCCTAAGGAGATCAAAACCAGGTAATCCTAAAGGAAATCAACCTGAGTATTTTTTGGAAGGACTGATGCTGAAGCTGAAGTGCCAATACTTTGGCCATCTGATGCGAAGAGCTGACTCATTAGAAAAGATCCTGATGCTGGGAAAGATTTAGTCCAGGAAGAGAAGGGAATGACAGAGAGAAAGACAGTTGGATGGCATCACTGACTCAATGGACATGAATTTAAGCAAACTCTGGGATGTAGTGAAGGACAGGGAAGCCTGGCATGCTGCAGTCCATGCGGTCATAAAGAACTGGACGTGACTGAGAGACTGAACAACAACAACAACCTAAGTTATACACATGATATCAGACAAGGACATAAAAACCTATGGTGGAATGCCCAGAGAAATATGAAGTTTAGTTAGGCAGGACCACAGATTTGTTCTAATCTTTTCAACCTTCAAAGTAAGACTCCTACAGGGTGTGAATATTCAGGACAGAATATTCATTGTCCTGAATCTTCACTGGAAGGATTGATGCTGAAGCTGAAACTCCAATATTTTGGCCACCTGATCCGAAGAACTGACTCATTGTAAGAGACCCTGATGCTGGAAAAGATTGAAGGCAGGAGAAGGGGAAGACACAGGATGAGATGGTTGGATGGCATCACCAACTCAATGGACACGAGTCTGAGTAAGCTCCGGGAGTTGGTGATGGACAGAGAAGCCTGGCATGCTGCAGTCCGTGGTGTCACAAAGAGTTGGACATGACTGAGAGACTGAACTGAACTGAACAGGGTGTGAACTAAGAATGTCACCTGCCGTATCAGTAAAGAAAGGATATTGCAGTCATCAAGCCACCACATTGCAGGCACTCTGAAGGTGAGCCCTGACGTAGCTCAGGATGGAAACAAATTCTGCCTACCATCTAGGAACTGCTGCAGCCACCCCTGACAATGCACAATAAGTGGATTCAAGATGAGAAAACACAGGATACTGGCCCCAGATAGCTGAGGGGCATGTCAAAGGAACGATTTCAATCAGCCCAGACTTTGTATCTTCCCATACATTGGACACAACTGGGTGACTTCCCTTTCACTTTTCACTTTCATGCATTGGAGAAGGAAATGGCAACCCACTCCAGTGTTCTTGCCTGGAGAATCCCAGGGACGGGGGAGCCCGGTGGGCTGCCGTCTATGGGGTCACACAGAGTCGGACACAACTGAAGTGACTTAGCAGCAGCAGCATACATTAAAACAAACAAACAAAATGCTAATTTCACTAACTTGAGCTATCTGGATTTCTTTAGTTAAAAATGGTCTTTTGATGTTCTGACTACCTGGCCTTTGTTGCAAACACTCCAGCATATCCTGGTTCCCCTGCCTCCCTTAGAAGAGTTTGTCAGCGTTATTTGAAATGCTGTGTCCCAGGCTTGAAGTTCTCACAATGTCAGTTTAATAAAACATCTCTCTCAACTTTTAGTTTGTGTATTTTTTTCAGTTTCAGTTTTCCTGTTTTTTCCAGTGTTCTAGTTCAGGATGGTGATAGGGACAGCGCAAAGGGACAAAGTAGGTGATTAAATAGTCAATCCCATTAAGGCATTGTTAAGTAAAGACAAAGTTTGAGAGTTCCTGTAAGTTGATGATAACTAAAGAAAGTAGGTCTGCTTGACCACAAAACCAAGCAAGCTTGCTTAGCAACAAAACCATGTAACAGAAGCATGACACATGCCCCAAAACAATAAACCAATGTTGGCATGAGACCCACATCCTGCTCAGTAAGTTAGGACATGCTCCTCTGTGTGCACTAAAAACAAAAATATAAGAAACAGGTGATATTATATAAAACTTTTATTATTTTATACTAAATCCTGAGATGGTTTTCCATGTTTAGCATATGTTACCACACTTCTGCCCATTTAGGTAGCACCATGATAGTCCAGCTTGACCATGCAGGGACAAGAAATCTCCCTCGTCTGATGTGGAGCAGCTGATGACGGAAGCTTGATGTCTACATAAGAATGAGGAAAAAGGTGATCTTCTTCCTCTCCCCACTTTTCCTTGATTATAAAACTATAGCCCACTAAATTCTTGGGGCAGGTCACCCTCTTGCCCACCTTCCTGTAAGCCTCACAGGCATTCTAATCTGATAAATCACTTCTTACTATCAGTACCATTTTGCCTCTTACAGAATTCTTTCTGCACTGAGACATAAAGAACTGGAGTTCCTCAGAGTCCCTCGAGATACCTTTCTGCAGGTTCAGCGGCAACACAGGAGGCACCTAAATTCAGCTCCTTTAATAGACACATTGAATCTACAACCAACAAGGGCCAAATGCCTTTGAAAAAAATCCAGAAACTACCTGAGCAATGCTTATATGTCAGGTAGACAAGACAATACTCACAATGAAATAGGAAAGGCTGAGATAAACTCTCACCACACATTTCACCCGTGGCACAGAAATACACAGTGGAGAGGAAACTCTCAGTGGAGAGGAAACTCTCAGTTGAGAGGAAACTTCCAGTTCCTCCCTGAGGAGAGAAGGGTTTGAGTCCAACATTTACTATCCTAACTTTTAAGACTTCTATCTTAAGAATGAACACCTAGCTCTGAAAGCCACCAGGGTTTATGCCCATGAAATCCATGTGACTACAGCAAACAAAGAAAGAGTTTTTAATGGGCTCACAAGGATCAGCTCTGGCTAGTACCCCATGGCTCAGCAAAAAGGGTGCAAATAGAAATGCATAGCTCCATGTTTTTCCTTGAAAGAATATACTCCAAAAACTAATACCCGGAGGTTAGGCTTCTAATTTTGCACACCTGTGTGGATGCCTGTGCCTGTCGCCTAAGAATGGAGAGGTGAGTGGGCATTGTATTCACACTCTTCCTGTGCCCTGCTTCAGGTTTCCAGTGTCTCCCTGGAAGAAGACATTTGGAGCCCTGGCTTTTGCAGCAGCTGCCACTCAGTTCAAGGAAGAATAATCTCTTCAATAAATGAAGTTGGTAATACCAAATGGCCATGTGCAAAAGAATGAAATTGAACTCCTATCTTACACCATAAACTGAAAAACCAAGTCAAAAGAGATTAGACTTGAAAATAAGACATGAAACCATAAAACTTTTAGATGAAAAGGTAGGTGGTAAGCTACTTGACATTGCTCTTGGTGAGGATTCTTTGTTTTGGATTTGACACAAAAAGCAAAGGCAATAAAACAAAACAAAAGTGGGACATGTACCAAAGTAAAAACCTTTTGCACAGCAAAGGAAACCATAAACAAAGTGAAAAGACAATGTACAGAATGGGAGAATATATTTGTACACTACATGGCTGATAAGGTGTTAATGTCAAGAACTCAATAAAGAGTAAAGAACTCAATAATGGAAAATCAAAACGTTCTATTTAAAAATTGGCAGAAGAACAGAATAGACATTTTTCTAATGAAGGCATACAAATGGTGAACAGATACATGAAAAAAATGCTTAATACAACTATTCATGAGAGAAATGCAAATCAAAACCACAATGAGTCATCATCTCAGACCTATCAGAATGGCTATCATCAAAAAGACAACAAAAAAGGTGTTCACAAGAATATGAAGAAAAGGGAACTCTTGTGCACTCTTGGTGGGAGTACAAGTTGGAGTAGTCACTATGGAAAACAGTATGGAGGTTTCTCAAGAATTAAAAAAAAAAATACCATATAATCCTCCAATCCCACTTCTGAGTATAGGTCCAAAGAAAATGAAATCAGGATATCAAAAAGATATGACTTCCATGTGTATTGCATCATTATTATAATAGACAAAATATATTTGTGTGTGTGTTCAGTTGCCCAGTGGTGTCAGACTCTTTGCAACCCTATGGACTGTATCCACTGAGCTCCTCTGTCCATGGAAATTTCCTGGCAAGAACACTGGAGTGGGTTGCCATTTCCTCTTCCAGGGGATCTTCCGAACTCAGGGATGGAATCTGCATCTCCTGCACTGCAGGTGGATTCCTTACTGCTGAACCACCAGGGAAGCCCATACATATATTTATGTGAATATCATTCAGCCATGAGAAGGAAGGTAGTCAGGCTATTTGCAATGACGTGAGTGGAACTTGAGGGCATTATACTAAATGAGATAAGCCAGGCAGAGACAGAAAATGAAAAATACTACATGGAGTCATTTTAGGTGAGCCTAAAAAAGAAAAAAAAGAAAACTTAAGTTGAAACAGACTACAGAATTTGTTGCAGGGGCTATGGGTAGGGGAAATAGGGAGAGTTTGGTAAAATGTGCAAGCTTCCAGCTGTAAAAGTAGTAAAATCTGAAGACTGAACGTTAAACAAGTCTTCTTTTGTGGCTCAGTGGTAAACAATCTGCCTGCCAATGCAGGAGACACGAGTTCAATTCCTGGGTTGGGAAGATTGCTTGGAGAAGGCAATGGCAACCCACTCCAGTATTCTTGCCCAGGAAATCCCATGGACAGAGGAGCCTGGTGGGCTACAGTCCATGGGGTTGCAAAGAGTTGGACATAGTGAGTAAACAACAACATGGTGACTACGGTTGATAGCAGTGTATGGTATAATTGAACTTTGTTAAGAGAGTAGGCTTACACGCTCTCATTAAAATAAAATAGAAAGAAAAACAAAGAACTAAATAGACATTTCTCCAAAGAAGACATACAGATGGCTAACAAACACATGAAAAGATGCTCAACATCACTCATTATCAGAGAAATGCAAATCAAGACCACTATGAGGTACCATTTCACGCCAGTCAGAATGGCTGCGATCCAAAAGTCTACAAATAATAAATGCTGGAGAGGGTGTGGAGAAAAGGGAACCCTCTTACACTGTTGGTGGGAATGCAAACTAGTACAGCCACTATGGAGAACAGTGTGAAGATTCCTTAAAAAACTGGAAATAGAACTGCCTTATGATCCAGCAATCCCACTGCTTGGCATACACACTGAGGAAACCAGAAGGGAAAGAGACACGTGTACCCCAATGTTCATTGCAGCACTGTTTATAATAGCCAGGACATGGAAGCAACCTAGATGTCCATCAGCAGATGAATGTATAAGAAAGCTGTGGTACATATACACAATGGAGTATTACTCAGCCATTAAAAAGAATACATTTGAATCAGTTCTAATGAGGTGGATGAAACTGGAGCCTATTATACAGAGTGAAGTAAGCCAGAAGGAAAAACATAAATACAGTATACTAATGCATATATATGGAATTTAGAAAGATGGTAACAATAACCCGGTGTACGAGACAGCAAAAGAGACACTGATGTATAGAACAGTCTTATGGACTCTGTGGGAGAGGGAGAGGGTGGGAAGATTTGGGAGAATGGCATTGAAACATGTAAAATATCATGTAGGAAACGAGTTGCCAGTCCAGGTTCGATGCACGATACTGGATGCTTGGGGCTAGTGCACTGGGACGACCCAGAGGGATGGTATGGGGAGGGAGGAGGGAGGAGTGTTCAGGATGGGGAACACATGTATACCTGTGGCGGATTCATTTTGATATTTGGCAAAACTAATACAATTATGTAAAGTTTAAAAATAAAATTAGAAAAAAAAAAAGAAAGAAAAACAAAAATATGTGAGACAATAGATGTGCTAATTAACTAGATGGGAAATGCTTTCAGAATGTAGACATATATCAAATCACCATTACACACACGTTTATATCTCAAAATTTCATGTCTATCCTGCTTCAATAAATATAAAATAATTTTTTTAAATATAGAGACTCATAGAAATTAGAATGTAAGAATAAACCCTAAGGATAGGGATTATTGTCTATTTTTTGCCATCACATATCCAAGAGCCCAGAGTAGAGCTTGATACATAAAAAGCAGTTAACAAAATGTCTCTTAAATTTAAAAAGCTAATGGAAATGTAGGTTACACAAAGCAGAAAGTTTATTTAGAACTTATACTTCTTTAATGAAATATTTTAAGAATTTTGTTTGGAAATGTATAAACTAAGACTTTTTATAACCAAGAAGACTTCAGCCTTGTTTTAATAAGGTCTCCTAATTATGCAAACCATACATATTTTTAATTACTCATACTTCCTGGATATGCATTCAGTTGCAAAGGCTTAAAAGCTACATGCTCTTAATAATTAGTTAATTCAAAATTTCAAAAATGAGAAAACACAGTTCCATTTGAAGTCTACCATTAGGAAGATCTGAGCTCCAAAATCACTGTGGATGGTGACTGCAGCCACGAAATTAAAAGATGCTTGCTCCTTAGAAGAAAAGCAGTGACAAAACTAGATAGCATTTTATTTTTTTATTTTTTTTTGTTTTGTTTTTTACTTTTTTTTTTCTAATTTTATTTTATTTTTAAACTTTACATAATTGTATTAGTTTTGCCAAATATCAAAATGAATCCGCCACAGGTATACATGTGTTCCCCATCCCGAACCCTCTTCCCTCCTCCCTCCCCATACCATCCCTCTGGGCCGTCCCAGTGCACCAGCCCCAAGCATCCAGCATCGTGCATCGAACCTGGACTGGCAACTCGTTTCCTACATGATATTTTACATGTTTCATTGCCATTCTCCCAAATCTTCCCACCCTCTCCCTCTCCCACAGAGTCCATAAGACTGTTCTATACATCAGTGTCTCTTTTGCTGTCTCGTACACCGGGTTATTGTTACCATCTTTCTAAATTCCATATATATGCGTTAGTATACTGTATTTATGTTTTTCCTTCTGGCTTACTTCACTCTGTATAATAGGTTCCAGTTTCATCCACCTCATTAGAACTGATTCAAATGTATTCTTTTTAATGGCTGAGTAATACTCCATTGTGTATAGCATTTTAAAAAGCAGACTTGACTGCTGAAAAAGATCCACATAGTCAAACATATAGTTTTTTCAGTAGTCACATATGGATGTGAGAGTTGGACCATAAAGATGGCTAATTGCCGAAGAATTGATGCTTTTGAACTGTGGCTGGAGAAAACTTTTGAGAGTCCCTTGGACTGCAAAGAGATCAAAACAGGCAATCCTAAAGGAAATCAACCCTGAATATTTACTGGAAGGACTGATGCTGAAGCTGAAGCTGAAGCTTCAATACTTTAGCAAGCTGATGGGAAGAGCTGACTCATTGGAAAAGAGCTTGATGCTGAGAAAGACTGAAGGCAGGAGGAGAAGGGGGTGATGGAGTCTGAGATGGTTGGATGGCATCACCGACTTAATGGACAAGAGTTTGAGCAAACTCCGAAAGATAGTGAAGGACAGGAAAGCCTGGCATGCTGCAGTCCATAGGGCTGCAAAGAGTTGGACAAAACAGTCACTGAACAAAATTAGAACATTTTCCAAAACAGAGGAAACTGTATGAGATTTATGCTTCATCCAGAGATACTAAATTAAATAAAATGTTCATGGAATCAGTGTTTAATCTCTAGTATAAAGATCCATTTTTGTTTTTGATAATTTGGATCTGTTAGACTATTTTTATGATGATTTTATGTGCTGAATCAAAAGGTACCTATATATAACTGTGTGTATGAAAGTGAAAGAGGAGAGTGAAAAAGTTGGCTTAAAGCTCAACATTCAGAAAACGAAGATCATGGCATCTGGTCCCATCACTTCATGTGAAATAGATGGGGAAACAGTGGAAACAGTGTCAGACTTTATTTGTTTGGGCTCCAAAATCACTGCAGATGGTGACTGCAGCCATGAAATTAAAAGACGCTTACTCCTTGGAAGGAAAGTTATGACCAACCTAGATAGCATATTCAAAAGCAGAGATATAACTTTGCCAACAAAGGTCCACATAGTCAAGGCTATGATTTTTCCAGTGGTCATGTATGGATGTGAGAGTTGGACTGTGAAGAAAGCTGAGCACCGAAGAACTGATGCTTTTGAACTGTGGTGTTGGAGAAGACTCTTGAGAGTCCCTTGGACTGCAAGGAGATCCAACCAGTCTATTCTGAAGGAGATCAGCCCTGGGTATTCTTTGGAAGGAATGATGCTAAAGCTGAAACTCCAGTACTTTGGCCACCTCATGTGAAGAGTTGACTTACTGGAAAAGACTCTGATGCTGGGAGGGATTGGGGGCAGGAGGAAAAGGGGATGACAGAGGATGAGATGGCTGGAAGGCATCACTGACTTGATGGACATGAGTTTGAGTGAACTCCGGGAGCTGGTGATGGGCAGGGAGGCCTGGCATGCTGCGATTCATGGGGTCGCAAAGAGTTGGACATGACTGAGCGACTGAACTGAACTGACCTGAACTGATATATAAATATATAGCCCCCTAGTGGCTCAGATGGTAAAGAATCTGCCTGCAAAGAGGGGAACCTGGGTTAAAACCCTGGATTGGGAAGATTGTCTGGAGGAGGGCATGGAAACACACTCTAGTACTCTTGCCTGGAGAATTCCATGGACAGAGGAGCCTAGTAGGCTACAGTCCATGGGGTCACAAAGAATCAGACATGACTGAGCAACTAAGCACATGCTATATATATATATTACATATATATATAATACATATACATATATATATTACATAAAATTTATATTCAGTTGATTTAATAGGCAAGACTTCACTACACTATGTTACTTTCCCTGATGGAAATTGTCTTGCAGGCAATTTCAGACTACTTAATTTAAACACTGAAAATCTCATTTTGAATTCCAGTTTCAAGTATGTCACAGATGCCTTAGGCACTGATTGGTGCAAAGCAAAGTGAAATACTGTAATTGGAAACTATAAAGAAAACTCACATTTATCTTGAGTTATTTTTTGCATAATGTAAAAGATATCTTATATATAAAAAAGAATTTTTTTTTTCTTTAAAAAAAAGAGAGTATAGACTTACTAGATTTGCTGAATAAGGACGGCCTGTGGGGAAACGCAGATGAGCTAGTGTAGTTTTCAGGACCAGACTAGAGAAACTCAGAAGCACCCAACAATTGCTTTTGTTACTCTAGATCTTTCTAGTTATTAACACTGCTAACTTTGATTTAGTAATCACCAGTGCCCATATTTAAACACTTTCTTGGCAGTATCATGTGTTCTGCAATTTTTCTGACCACAAATTCTATCTTAAATTTTCAAAAGATGCCATTAATTAAAAAATAACATTTTCAACTAAAACACTGCTACAATTAATATTCTATTTTGATTTTCTTCCTCTTCTTCCCTGCCTACTGCCGTCCTCCTTTCCTTCTTCTTTTCTCTCCTTTCTCCCTCCCTCCCTGCTAAACACCAGATATATTCATATTGAGGTAATTCCTGAATTATTAAACTGTAGTAAATGCAAAACAGAAAACCTATAGTGTACAATGATAAAATAGTATACACACACATATACATATATACATACGATGGAATATTACTTAGCCATAAAATACCATTTTTTGCCATTGCAACAACATGGATGTACTTGGAGGACATTATGCTAATGCTAAAAGAAATAAGTCAAAGACAAATACTGTATGATATCACTTACATGTGGAACCTAAAAAATAAAACAAACTCGTGAATATAATAAAAATGATGCAGATTCACAGAGATGGAGAATAAACTAGTAGTTACCAGTGGGGAGAGGAGCAATTTAGGGATAGGGGAGTAAGACGTACAAACTATTAGGCATAAAAATAAGCTTTAAATCCAATCAATAGTGTCTTTTTAAGAAAAGACTTTGTTCTACCATATAACAGTGTGAACGTGTCCACTTTAATTAACTTTTATAAGCCTAGTTTTCTTCAAATATACAAGAATTTATTTCTTCTTCCTATACACTGTTTTTGAATCACCAGTCTTCTGCAAAGTCAAACTGAAAATGAAGTCACTCAGTCGTGTCCGACTCTTTGCAACCCCATGGACTATAGCCTACCAGGTTCCTCTGTCCATGGAATTTTCCAGGCAAGAATACTTGAGTGGGTTGCCATTTCAATCTCCAGGAGATCTTCCTGACCCCGGGATTGAACCTGGCTTCCCTGCATTATAGGCATATGCTTTACCGTCTGAGCCCCCAGGGAAGTCTTCTGCAAATGATCACACGTTTAGGATAATCTACCCAGTGGTACTCAGAGCCTGTGCATGGATTCCTGGGATCTAACACACATTCCAGGGTTCTATGAAGTCAAAACTAGTTGTATAAAGACAGTAAGATCCTATGTGCATTTTAATTGTGTGGATATTTGCACTAATAGTACAAACTCAGTGGTGGTAATGCTTTCAGTGAATCAAGGCAGAGGTACCAAACTGTACCAGTAGCAACTGACTTTTTCACTATTATCATCTTGCATCTAAAGAGGGAATTCCCTTTAGAATGTCCTTCATGAACCAGTGAATTTATTAATTTCTTTAAATTTCGTTCTCTCTTATTCATATGTTTTCAATGACATAGGAAGTCTATAATGAGAACTTCTGCTGCAATTAAGGTGTACTGGCTGTCTAAGGGAAAAGCACTTGTTTGACTGAGCTGTGAGTTCAACTTGTCATTCTTTGATGGGGAAAAAACTTATTTTAAAGAAAATCTGATCAAATAGTTATTCAGACTTGGGAACTAACGAGATATTTTCTCATGAAAAGAATGAAGTTAGCCTGTTATTTCAAAGAAAACAACTGACAGTGATTATCTATGAACATTCAAGATTTCAAGCAAAAAATGAGAATTTTGAAAATTATTTATCCATTACTAGGACCTTAATCAGGCTTTCCTGGTGTCTCAGATGGTAAAGGATCTGCCCACAAGGCAAGACACCTGGGTTCGATCCCTCAGTTGCCCTGGAAGAGAGCATGGCAACCCACTCCAGTTTTCTTGCCTGGAAATCCCCAGGGACAGAGGAGCCTGACAGGTTACAGCCCATGGGGTTGTAAAGAGTCTGACAGGACTGAGCAACAGACACAGGTCCTTACGTACAGGACCTTAACAGCCACCTAGTAAAGATGTTCCATGGGGTCGCTAAGAGTCGGACACAACTGAGCAACTTCACTTTCACTTTTCACTTTCACGCATTGGAGAAGGAAATGGCAACCCACTCCAGTGTTCTTGCCTGGAGAATCCCAGGGACGGGGGAGCCTGGTGGGCTGCCGTCTATTGGGTCACACAGAGTCGGACACGACTGAGGTGACTTAGCAGCAGCAGCAGCAATAAAGACATTTTTACTGAGATTTGGAGGTGATATTAGCATGTGATGTTTTTGCCATCACATGATGGAAACTGTCAACATTTGAAAGTTGTGTTTAACTTAATAAGCTGATATTTTCAAAATGAAAATATATGAAGTTACATAATCAATTGTGCACAAAAGGTCTGTCTGAAGAACAAGATAGAACAATGGATGTTAATGAAACTGATTACAAAATTTTATTGATATGATTTTCGTATACCACATTGAAAGCAACTTTTTTTAAAAATTTTATTTTATTTTTAAACTTTACAATATTGTATTAGTTTTGCCAAATATCGAAATGAATCCGCCACAGGTATACCCGAGTTCCCCATCCTGAACCCTCCTCCCTCCTCCCTCCCCATACCCTCCCTCTGGGTCGTCCCAGTGCACCAGCCCCAAGCATCCAGTACCGTACATCGAACCTGGACTGGCGACTCGTTTCATACATGTTATTATACATGTTTCAATGCTATTCTCCCAAATCTCCCCACACTCTCCCTCTCCCACAGAGTCCATAAGACTGATCTATACATCAGTGTCTCTTTTGCTGTCTCGTACACCGGGTTATTGTTACCATCTTTCTAAATTCCATATATATGTGTTAGTATACTGTATTGGTGTTTTTCTTTCTGGCTTACTTCACCCTGTATAATAGGTTCCAGTTTCATCCACCTCATTAGAACTGATTCAAATGTATTCTTTTTAATGGCTGAGTAATACTCCATTGTGTATATGTACCACTGCTTTCTTATCCATTCATCTGCTCATGGGCATCTAGGTTGCTTCCATGTCCTGGCTATTATAAACAGTGCTGCAATGAACATTAGGGTACACGTGTCTCTTTCCCTCTGGTTTCCTCAGTGTGTATGCCCAGCAGTGGGATTGCTGGATCATAAGGCAGTTCTATTTCCAGTTTTTTAAGGAATCTCCACACTGTTCTCCATAGTGGCTGTACTAGTTTGCATTCCCACCAACAGTGTAAGAGGGTTCCCTTTTCTCCACACCCTCTCCAGCATTTATTGCTTGTAGACTTTTGGATCGCAGCCATTCTGACTGGTGTGAAATGGTACCTCATAGTGGTTTTGATTTGCATTTCTCTGATAATGAGTGATGTTGAGCATCTTTTCATGTGTTTGTTAGCCTCTGTATGTCTTCTTTGGAGAAATGTCTATTTAGTTCTTTGGCCCATTTTTTGATTGGGTCATTTATTTTTCTGGAGTTGAGCTGTAGGAGTTGCTTGTATATTTTTGAGATTAGTTGTTTGTCAGTTGCTTCATTTGCTATTATTTTCTCCCATTCTGAAGGCTGAAAGCAACTTTTAAAAAATTACCACTTGTCATATTTTGCTGTAGTCTCTAAGTATACTCCCAATTATCTGAAAACTACTCCTTCAAAATTTCTTCATTTACTTCAACAAAAACATATTGTAACAAAAGCAGACGTATCATCTATTAAACCAAACATTAAGATTTGCAAACTGAAAAGCAATGACTCTCTTTTCAGTCAATGTTTTTGAAAATTCAAGTTATTTTTACATAAAAAGGTTGTTTGAGTTACTGTTTTTTTATGGTTACTTTTAAATGTACTAATAAATTAATACATTTTCCTCAGTTTTAATTTCTAATTAGTATCAAGATGTGTTAACATCCATAAACAAAAGCTCTTCAGTTTTCTCAATAACATGTTAAAATATAAAAAGAAGCTTGAGACCATGTTTAGAATTGTTAAACAAATGTTATGTCTGTATATAAGATGGTATTAAAACGTTTACTGTCATTTGGTTAAAAACAACAGGATGATTCTACACTTTGTACATTATATGAAAATGAAAACACAATTTCAACATAAGATTTGTACCTTTTGGACTTAGCAGCAGCAGTTGTATAAAGTTATATCTCAAAAGTCACAGAAGTAAACATACATGAATTTACAGGTATGTGTTGTAAATATAGGCATGTGTGTTTGTTCATGCATCCTAAGTCACTTCAGTTGTCTGACTCTTTGCAACCTTATGGACTGTAGCCCCCCAGGCTCCACCATCCCTGGGATTCTCCAGGCAAGAATACTAGAGTGAGTTGCCATGCCCTCCTCCAGAGGATCTTCCTGACTCAGGGATCAAACACACGTCTCTCTGTCTCCCGTGCTGGCAGATGGGTTCTTTACCGCTAGTGCCACCTGGGAAGCCCAAATAGAGGAATGCTTCATTTTATTGTGCTTCTTTTTCTAATGCTTTGTGGATATTGCACATTGAAGGTTTGTGGCAACCTTGCATTGAACAACTGTATTGGTGCCATTTTTCCAATAACATTTGCTCACTTCATGCTTGTGTCGTATTTTCATAATTCTCACAGTACTTTGGAAACCTGATGCAAAGAGCTGACTCACTGGAAAAGACCCTGATGCTGGGAAAGATTGAGGGCAGGAGAGAAGGGGACAACAGGGAATGAGATGGTTGGATGGCATCAGCAACTGAATGGACATGCATTTGAGCAAGCTCTGGGAGTTGGTGATGGACAGGAGTTGCTGCAGTCCATGAAGCTGCAAAGAGTCGGACATGTCTGAGTCACTGAACAATCACAAAAACACAATATTACATTTGCAATATATTAGTTCTGGTGATCTGTGATCAGTGATCTTTGATGTTACCAGTACAACTCTCTGAAGGCTCAGATGATGGTTAGCATTTGTTTTTAGCAATAAAGTATTTTTAAAATAAGGTATATACATAGTTTTAGAGACATAATGCTATGACACATTTAATATACTACAGTGTAAACATAATTTTTTATGCACTGGGAAAGTGAAAGTGAAAGTCACTCAGTTGTATCTGACTCTTTGCGACCCCATTGACTACACAGTCCATGGCATTCTCCAGGCCAGAATACTGGAGTGGGTAGCCTTTCCCTTCTCCAGGGGATCTTCCCAACCCAGGGATTGAAGCCACAAGGGAAGCCCATGCATTGGGAAAGACCCCAAAAAATCAAAAATACAAAAAAATTGAGAATAAGCCATATATATATACATATATATATACATATATATAATTCCATTATATATAATGGAATGCTATTCAGCAATAAAAAGAAGGAAATCCTTCCATTTGTAATACTTTTGATACATACAAGGGAGGAAGCAATATACTAGGTGAAATAAATCAGAGGAAGAAAATATGATATACATTTCTGGGTACAATGTATAACATGGTTACTATAATACTAAAATAATTAATGATTCAGTTCAGTTCAGTTCTGTTTAGTCGCTCAGTCATGTCCGACTCTTTGCGAGCTCGTGAACTGCAGCACGCCAGGCCTCCCTGGCCATCACCAACTCCCGGAGTTCACTCAAACTCATGTCCATCGAGTTGGTGATGCCATCCAGCCATCTCATCCTCTGTCGTCCCCTTCTCCTCCTGACCCCAATCCCTCCCAGCATCAGAGTCTTTTCCAATGAGTCAACTCTTCACATGAGGTGGCCAAAGTACTGGAGTTTCAGCTTCAGCATCATTCCTTCCAAAGAAATCCCAGGGCTGGTCTCCTTCAGAATGGACTGGTTGGATCTCCTTGCAGTCCAAGGGACTCTCAAGAGTCTTCTCCAGCACCACAGTTCAAAAGCATCAATTCTTCGGCGCTCAGCCTTCTTCACAGTCCAACTCTCACCTCCATACATGACCACTGCAAAAACCATAGCCTTGACTAGATGGACCTTTGTTGGCAAAGTAGTGTCTCTGCTTTTGAATATGCTATCTAGGTTGGTCATAACTTTTCTTGCAGGAGTAAGCGTCTTTTAATTTCATGGCTGCAGTCACCATCTACAGTGATTTTGGAGGCCCCCAAAATAAAGTCTGACACTGTTTCCACTGTTTCCCCATCTATTTCCCATGAAGTGATGGGACCAGATGCCATGATCTTAGTTTTCTGAATGTTGAGCTTTAAGCCAACTTTTTCACTCTCCTCTTTCACTTTCATCAAGAGGCTTTTTAGTTCCTCTTCACTTCCTGCCATAAGGTTGGTGTCATCTGCATATCTGAGGTTATTGATATTTCTCCCAGCAATCTTGATTCCAGCTTGTGCTTCTTCCAGCCCAGTGTTTCTCATAATTAGAAAATCATTATTGTAATTATATCAACATACATGCTCTATCACAAAACTCTCAGTCTATTATTTGTTAGAAAAAATCCATTTTTTATGACTACAGTGGTATTACAGTGAATACAGTGACTTTGAGAAGAGATATTTTATTTCCTTTTTATAATACCTTTATAATCCAAAAAGAATTTTTGTAACTCAGAGGACCAGAGATAATTAAGATGGAGGACCTTTTACAAGAGGTCCTCTGCAGAGTTTTATAGATGCCAAGGATTAACCCTGCCTAGTGGCACGGTGAGGTATTTCATCACACCAAGATTGAAGGGATTCAAATCCCCACCCCCATCCCCCACCATGGGTTCTATCTCTAACCATTATACATTTGTTATAAGGAATGAATGATATTTTATTTATTGAGAAATTGTGTTTTAAAAATACTTATTTAAGGTTTTAAATAAATTTTATAGGAATTTCCCAGCCTGATATGATTGCTTAATCAATTGCCGATATGATTGCTTAAACCCCCTGGTTTAAGTATTATATATACTTAAATATATAAGGATATAGTCAATTTGTGTTACATTATAATTTTTAGAAAAATTGATTTACTTTTGTTTAAGAGATTAGGTTTAGGAGTTTTAAGTCTCATTAGTATGATCAAAATTGCAATGCAAATCAAGAAGTATTCTGAATTCAAAGATTTTAAAAAGGAAAAGCCCTCTAAATATGGAGTATTGATTAGGTACTGAAAAACAGTCATGCAATACATGGTGTTGACATCTGCTCAGTGCTGTTCAGGATTATTCAAGGCAAATTGTTAGAACCAGCTCTCAGGAAAAATTGCTGAAAATTGTAAATGCTGCTTCAAATCCTATAATAACATTTTGTAAAAGCAACACTCAAAGAGATGAAGCTGACCTTTAACACTGAAAGGTGACTACTGTACTCTCTCACTGATCTGTTCTTTCAAAGCTCTTCATTTTAAAATCTAAGACATTACTTTAATATAAAATGCAATACTTTCAAATATCACTGCCATGAATACTATCTTACCTCATTGTTCCTTTAATTTCTACTTCCTTAAAGAATAGTATTTCAATATTACTTTATGTTTCATATATATATGCTGCTGCTGCTGCTAAGTCGCTTCAGTCGTGTCCGACTCTGTGGGACCCCATGGACTGCAGCCTACCAAACTCCTCTGTCCATGGGATTCTCCAGGCAAGAGTACTGGAGTGGGGTGCCATTGCCTTCTCCGTTCATATATATATATATATATATATATATATATATATATATATATATATATGTAACTGCTGCAGACAAAAAAAGCTCCCACAAAAGCTTTCTTTCTATACCAAAAGGACTGAGAAAGGAACAGCCTAGCAAAAGAGAAGGATTTAGGCATCCATTTCTCTACTCCACTCAAAATCTCAAGAAAAATAGAATAAAGCATTGTGGTGGTACTGTCAGCCAGGGCAGCAAAGACAAAGGCAGGAGCCCAGACTTTCACTCTAACCAGACTGCAATGACAAATACCGATCCTCCACTCTGGGCTGGGTGTTACTGGAGAAGGACAAAACTAGCCAGGGCTCGCCCCAGGCATGAAGGAGGCCCTGCCTCCCCGTTCTTTCTCCCGCTACACAGAGATTCTGGAGAGACTACGTGGGGATCCTTGACCTCCGTCTCATCCAACAGGGTGAGGACTCCCTGCCCTTTGACTGGATAGTGTCAAAGGAAGCTAGCTAAAGAGAAAGTTTAAATAAAATCCATAGTCTCATAACATAATACCCCCAGATGTCCAATATGCTGCTGCTGCTACTAAGTCGCTTCAGTCGTGTCTGACTCTATGTGACCCCATAGATTGCAGCCCACCAGGCTCCCCCATCCCTGGGGTTCTCCAGGCAAGAACACTGGAGTGGGTTGCCATTTCCTTCTCCAATGCGTAAAAGTGAAAAGTGAAAGTGAAGTCGCTCAGTCGTATCCGACTCTTAGCGACCCCATGGACTGCAGCCTACGAGGCTCCTCCATCCATGGGGTTTTCCAGGCAAGAGTGCTGGAGTAGGGTGCCATCGCCTTCTCCGCAAATGTCCAATATAGAAATAACCAATTCAATTATATCCAATATAGAAATAAACAATCCAGTTAGAAAGTGTGCAAAACATATGAAAAGACATTTCATTGACTAGGATATGCCCATAGCATGTGAATATATGAAAGATGGTCAACATCATTGCCTATAATGCAAGTTAAAACAGCAATGAAATACCACATTATACCTATTTATTTATTTATTTTTTAATTTTATTTTTAAACTTTACATAATTGTATTAGTTTTGCCAAACATCAAAATGAATCCATCACAGGTATACATGTGCTCCCCGTCCTGAACCCTCCCCCTCCCTCCCCATACCATCCCTCCAGGTCGTCCCAGTGCACCAGCCCCAAGCATCCAGTATCGTGCATTGAACCTGGACTGGCATCTCGTTTCATACATGATATTTTACATGTTTCAATGCCATTCTCCCAAATCTTCCCACCCTCTCCCTCTCCCACAGAGTCCATAAGACTGTTCCATACATCAGCGTCACTTTTGCTGTCTCGTACCTAGAAAGTCCATATACAGAATAGTGAAAGGAAATGCTAGTAAGACTAGGGAAGAAATAAGTTCTCATACATTAAAGTTGGGAATATAAAATGGTAAAGCACGCTGCAAAACAGTTTGGCAGTTTCTTATAAAACTCAGTATGCAATTGTCATATAATTAAGTAATTGCAAGTATTTATTCCAGAGAAATGAAAATTTACCTTCACATACAAATCTGTACAGTAATGCTTTATGACATCTATGGTTATAATAGTGAAAACTGGAAACATCTCAGATAACCATCAGCTGCTAACTAGTTAAACAAGCTGTGATATGATGTATTTATGCCACCAAATATCATTCTTCATTAAGAAAGAAAAAATTATCGATACACACAAAAACCTGGATGAAGCTCCAGAGGATAATGTTGAATAAAAAAATGTCAATTCCAAAGATGACCTATTATATGCTTCTATTTATATAACATTTTTGAGGTGATAAAAGTATTGAAATACAGAAAAGCTCATGCATTAAGGAGGGGGTGTGTGAATAATAGAAACAGGTGCAGCTATAAAAGTGCAGTATGACTAATGCCTTTTTTAATGAAAACATTTGCATCATGATTGTGTCAACATTAATATCCTGCTGAGATTTTACAGATTTGAAAAATGCTGCCTTTGGAAGGAATGGGTAGAGGATACAAGGATTGTCTCTAAGATTATTTCTTAAAACTGCACAAGAATGTACAATTATTTTAAAATAGAATTTTAAGTTTAAAAAGCTTCAGCACTAATTTCATTGTATTAACGCTAAATGATTCTAATAAGCAACATATTTACCCCAACAAAACTACCAAAGTAATTCATCATTTGTTACAGTCTTCCATTATAAAAAATTTTGAAGCTTGATTTATATAACATAGAATGTACAGAGATAAACCCATGCACCTACAGTCACCTAATGTATGACAAAGGAGGGTAGAATATACGATGAAGCAAAGACAGCCTCTTCAATAATAGTGCTGGAAAAACAGGACAGCTACACATGAAAGAATTAAACACTATAGACCATAAAATACTCAGAATAGACTAAAAACTTAAATGTAAGGCCAGACAGTATAAAACTCTTAGAGGAAAATATAGGCAGAATACTCCTTGACATAAATCACATCAAGATCTTTTTTTGACCCACCTCCTATAGTAGTGAGAATAAAAACAAAAATAAGCAATTGGGACCTAATTAAACTTAAAAGCTTCTGCACAGCAAAGGAAACCATAAATAAGACAAAAGACAACCTTCAGAATGGGAGAAAATATTTGCAAATGAAGCAACTGACAAAGGATTAATCTCCAAAACATACAAATAGCTCATGGTGCTCATTATCAAAAACACAAACAACTCAATCAAAAATATAAGCAACTCACGGGTATACCTGTGGCAGATTCATTTTGATATTTGGCAAAACTAATACAATATTGTAAAGTTTAAAAATAAAATAAAATTAAAAAAAACAAAAAAAATATATAAGCAACTCAATCAAAAAATGGACAGAAAACCTAAATAGACATCTCTCCAAAGAATATATACAGAAGGCCAACAAACTCATGAAAATATGCTCTGCCTTACTAATTATTAGAGAAATGCAGATCAAAAGTACAATGAGGTATCACCAAACTCCTGTCAGAATGGCCATCATCAAAAATTTATGAAACAATAAATGCTGGAGACCTTGTGTGGAGAAAAGGGACCCCTCTTACACTGTTGAGGGGAATGTGAATTGATACAGCCGCTATGGAGAATAGTATGGAAATTCCTTAAAAAGCTAAATCTAGAACTACCTATGACCCAGCAATCACATTCCTGGGCATATACCCTGAGAAAACCACAATTCAAAGAGACATATGCACCCCAGTGTTCACAGCAACAGTATTTACAACAGGTAGGACACTAGACAACCTAAATGCCTGTCAATAGAGGGATGGATGAAGAAGATGTGGTACATACACGTAATGGAATATTACTCAGGCATAAAAAGGAATGAACCTGGGTCATTTGTAGAGAGGTGGGTGGACATAGAGATGGTCATATGGAGTGAAATAAGTCAGAAAGAGGAAAGCAAATATTGTATATTAATGCATATATGTGAAATCTGAAATAAAAATGGTATCAGTTCAGTTCAGTTCAGTCGCTCAGTCGTGTCCGACTCTTTGCAACCCCATGAATTACAGCACGCCAGGCCTCACTGTCTATCACCAACTCCCGGAGCTCACCCAAATTCATATCCAAATGGTGAACAGGTACATGAAAAAAATGCTTAATACAACTATTCATGAGAGAAATGCAAATCAAAACCACAATGAGTCATCATCTCAGACCTATCAGAATGGCTATCATCAAAAAGACAACAAAAAAGGTGTTCACAAGAATATGAAGAAAAGGGAACTCTTGTGCACTCTTAGCATTGATAAATTCTGATACAATTTTCAGGAACTATGTTTTCCATAACAATACAAAACCAATTCAGAAATGCATTTCAATGTGCTAAAAAGTGTTCAATTTTTCTTCTCTGCCCACTTTATATATGAATCTATTATTAATTTATAAACATTTAAGGATCCTTTATTTTGTATAAAATTTATATTAGATATGATAGTATGTCTCAGTTGGTAAATAATCCTCCTACAATGCAGGAGACTTGGATCCGTCCCTGAGTTGGGAAGATCCCCTGGAGGAGGGCATGGAAACTGACTCCAGTATTCTTGCCTGGAGAATCCCATAGGCAGAGGAGCCCAGCGGGCTATAGTCTATGGGGTCACAAAGAGTCAGACACTACTGAGCAACTTAGCACAGCACAGCACAGCATGAGTGTATGAAGAAATGAAAGGCTCTATTTTTGTTTTTTCACTTGCATTTTGCTGATGAGGCTGTCTTTGAGTCAGCCTACACATTCGTATAAATTAAGGGCTCAGACAAATTTACTGTGAAAACGAACACAAATATGGACATGATGCTATTATTTTCCCAAAAGCAAAAAAGAAATATATTTGAAAATATAACAAGAAGATTAGAACAAATCAATATTCATATTTATTACCCTAAGTGAAATACAGTTTAATATTAGTTTCAAAGCAGTTTGTAGCCAAAATATAAAGTAATTTTTATGCAAAAGTTTTAGACCTTTCAAAGTAATGGAATTGAAGATAATAATAGGAAATATACATAATTCATTGCAGCAGTTTTCCAAGAAATAGTCTACATTTTCTAGAAAATATATACTTACAAAAAATGAACTCTCTTTAGGATATTAGAATTTAATCTTACACAATAGGTCAAACATGATGAAAGGCCTTAGACCTATGAAGCCTCTTGAAAGCAAAACTTGAGATGAAGATATTTAAGTGACTTAGTTTTGTTGTTGTTGTTCAATCATTCAGTTGTGTACGACTCTTTGCAACCCCATGCAGCAGCATGCCAGGCTTTCCTTTCCTTTCTCATCTCCTAGGGCTTGCTCAAATTTGTGTCCATCGAGTCAGTGATGCCATCCAACCATCTCATCCTCTGTTGTCCCCTTCTCCTTTCGCCGTCAAACTTTCCCAGTATCAGGGTCTTTTCTAACGAGTTGGCTCTTCACATCAAGTGGCCAAACTATTGGACCTTCAGTTTCAACATGAGTCCTGACAATGAATATTCAGGGTTGATTTCCTTTAAGATTGACTAGTTTGATCTCCTTGCAGTCCAAGGTAGTCTTCTCAAGAGTCTTCTCCAACACACAGTTAAGAAGCATCAATTTTTTGGCACTCAGCTTTCTTATGGTCCAACTCACATCTGTACATGACTACTAGAAAAACCATAGTTTTGACTAGATGGACATTTGTTGGGAAAGTAAGTCTCTGCTTTTGAATACACTGCCTAGGTTTGTCATAATTTTTCTTCCAAGGAGCAAGCATCTTTTAATTTCATGGTGGCAGTCACCCCCTGAAGCAATTTTGGAGCCCAAGAAAATAAAGTCTGTCACTGTTTCCATTGTTTCTCCATCTATTTGCCATGAAGTGAGGTTGTTGATATTTCTTGAGCAATCTTGATTCCAGCTTGTGCTTAATCCAGCACAGCATTTTGCATGATGTACTCTGCATATAAGTTAAATAAGGAGGGTGACAATATACAGCCTTGATGTAATCCTTTTCCTATTTGGAACCAGTCTGTTGTTCCATGTCCAGTTTTAACTGTTGCTTCTTGACCTGCATACAGGTTTCACAGGAGGCAGGTAAGGTGGTCTGGTATTCCTATCTCTTTAAGAATTTTCCACAGTTTGTTGTGATCCTACAGTCAAAGGCTTTAGTGTAGTCAGTGAAGCAGAAGTAGATGTTTTTCTGGAACTCTCCTGCTTTTTCTATGACCCAACGGATGTTGGCAATTTGATCTCTGGTTCCTCTGCCTTTTCTAAAACCAGCTTGAACATCTGGAAGTTCTTTTTTCAAATACAGTTGAAGCCTAGCTTGGAGGATTTTGAGCATAACCTTTATAGCATGTAAAATGAGTGCAATTGTGTGGTAGTTTGAACATTCTTTGGCATTGACCTTCTTTGGAATTGGAATGAAAACTGACCTTTTCCAGTCCAATGGCCACTGCTGAGTTTTCCTGATTTGCTGGCACATGGAGTAAAGGACTTTAGCAGCATCATTTTTTAGGACTTGAAGTAGCTCAGTTGGAATTCCATCATCTCCACCTCTATTAGTTTATCAGCTAATAGTTGAAGAAGCCATCAGTCAAGCCAAGATTCTGTTACTAAAATTATTGGGCTTTCTATGAGGCTTAATGAATATTTGTTTGGGGTTTATTAGGTAAAACCAGCTTCCCAGGTGGCACTATTTGTAAAGAATCCCCCTGCCAATGCGGGAGACACAAGAGACACAGCTTTGATCCCTGGGTCAGGAAGATCCCCTGGAAGAGGAAATGGCAACCCACTCCAGTATTCTTCCCTGGAGAATCACATGGACAGAGGAGCCTGACAGGATTCAATGAAACATAAATTTTGAATCATTTTAACATGTCTCTTGGGTAAAGTGGAATTTAATATTTTTAAACATCTACTAAAATCCAGTATATAGTAGTTTATTAAAATATACAGTTAAATATTTAAGAGAAAATGATATATTTTTTCATTATTTTCAGAAAGATAAAATTCCTAATGAAATGAGTCGATTTTTCTGATAGCAACAAGTGTGAGTAATTGATATATGCTATTAAATGTATCATAACCTAAATGCATTCATTCATTCTTTTATTCTCTCACATAACCCATAATGAAAGATGAGTTAGAATAACCAGAGGGATTAATTAAAGAAAGACTATCCTTGATACTGCATCAACAAGAAAAAAAGATAGCCAGTGGAGTTAAAAACCTCATCACGGTTTATCTTGGCAACATTCTGAAGCATATGTAAAGAAAGCCTTTTTACTATTTCTTAATCACTGACAATCATCTCTTTGGGAATCATAATTGACAAGGCCCATCATAAAAGCTCATGTTAGAAAAGATAAGTCAGCTTACTTGATATATATAGAAAATGTACCTCTTTGTATCATCTTCAGCTCCAAAGTACACATATGGTCATAGAAGTGAATTTTCTTTTTGATATTAGAATAGTTGCAAATGGGGTGAAAAAAATTAAAAAGAAGGGGAGAGCCCACAAATAACAATAAACTACATCACAAATAAAAGAATTTCCAAGGAACTAGTAACAGTTAAACGGTAGATTGGCCAAAGATGGTATACAAATGCTAAGAAGATGTCAGTAAGGAAAGCCTAAGACTCCAGATGCTCTTGTTACTAAAAAGCAGATTCAGGGATCACCATCTGCAGTACTGTGCTGCCAAGTACATTTTGTATATGGCCACTGGCACTGGCTACAGTGAAGATCCAGATTAAGAAAACATCAAAAAGGACCACATGGCAGATACTTCCCTGATACCAGGAGACCAATTTAACTCTAATTCTCTACATGATGCCAACTTCCTCTGATGTAAAACTGTAACACTGGGCCTCATACATCAGTCAGTGAATTTGAGCCATCTTTTAATTCCTGCATATAATCTACCTAAAAAGACTGAACCAAGACTCTAGGCATTGCAGAACTGAGAGGAGAAACACTACAAATATTCATAAAATAGTGATATTACTTTGGCTTATGGCGATTGTTGAGTACAATAACTAAAAAGGACCAAAATGTTTTTTTTTTGAAAACCTAAGTCCATGATTGGGTCCAGGCACAGAGGCTATTTATGTGAATGAAATAATAATAAGGACAACAGTGATTTGAATTTTCTCAGCTCATCAGTGTTCTTAGAATTTTCTTCTTTGTGTCTTTGGGGGTCAGAAACAGCATCACAGATTTTTAGTATCTTTCTTAGGACCTTTTTGGATGCTGCTTTGCTTATCCACTACCACTGCTCTTACTGCCTTGCCATCAGCCTCTGCATTGGCCAGGTAAGGATTTTGGTTTCCTCTAGCCTCGGATGGAGAATCCCAGGGATGGGGGAGCCTGGTGGGCTGCAGGGGTTGCACAGAGTCGGACACGACTGCAGAGACTTAGCAGCAGCAGCAGCAGCAGCCTCGGATATGGGCTTCCCAGGTGATGCTAGTGGTAAAGAACTGGTCTGCCAAAGCACGTTAGACACAGGAGACCTGGGTTTGATCCCTGGGTCAGGAAAATCCCCTGGAGGAGGGCATGGCAACCCACTGCAGTATTCTTGCCTGGAGAATCCCCGTGGACAGAGGAGACTGGTGGGCTACAGTCCATAGGGTTGCAAAGAGTTGGACACTACTGAAGGGACTTATCACACACAGCCTTGGATATGACTCCATGATCCTGGCTGAGGTGATGGCAGACACCACAGTCTCCTCTATTATTCTATCACCGCCCTACGTGTGTGTTTGGCCTTTGCTTCTTCCCTATATCTCTATATATGCACTTGAGATCTAATTTGACAAAGCTAAGCCTGATATGTATTGATCTTCCCCTTTACACTAGGTGGGAATAAAAAGGTTAATCTGAGTTCAAAGATTAATGCCAATGACCACTTGGCTTTCATTCACAGTTGATTATATGTGCAATGCAAACAAGTATATCATATCCCAGATTAATAGATACAGTGAGTGGACATATTTCCTGATGTCTTGTTAGCTTTCCATAGGGTGGAAAATAAGTTCCTGCTAGCTGGTCCCTGCAATCCATCAGAGCAAGGAGGCTGCAGGGGAGGAAGAGTGTTACACAATGGTCTGAGCAACTGTACATGTT
Source organism: Bos grunniens (assembly GCF_055505025.1). Taxonomy (NCBI): domain Eukaryota; kingdom Metazoa; phylum Chordata; class Mammalia; order Artiodactyla; family Bovidae; genus Bos; species Bos grunniens. Next base: position 24,357,405 of record NC_141191.1, on the reverse strand, counting down.
AAGCAGCCCTCAAGGGTCTGCTTAAGACCTTTAAGCAAATTCCAAGTTAGGCCACAGTCATGAACTTCCTTGTTCTCTTTCTAAACAGTACATTGGATCCACATGCAGCCCTGAACAAGGTTTTCCACTTCAGTACTATTTTCTTACCCACTTTATTCTCAGAGAATACTATCTGAATGGTCTCCCAGCCAAGTATTAACCAGGTCTGACTCTGCTTAGCTCCCAAGATCAGACAAGATTGGGAGAGTGCAGGATAGTATGGCCATAGACTTCTATCTCGATAGTGTTGTACAATAGACACAGTGGCCCTGAAACATATCTTTTCTAAATTCAAAAGGTTTGTGTCCCAATATTTTGTAGCTATTTTTGTGTGTGTGTGAAGAAACATTTTTTAATTCTTACTGCTACTACTCCCCACCACTGCATAGTCAGTTACGTATTCATGTGACCACCTGGGCCTCAGAACCACGCTTCCTAGATGACATACTAAGGCTCTCCCTCTAGGTCAGATCTTGTGCTCGTGTCTCTCCACCTCCCTCACCCTCCACCATAGGAAGCATCGTCATATAAAGCTTGTCAATAGCCCTACAAATAGAACCAGCTTCAGTTTTCAGAGGAAGCTACTTCTCACTCATGAAAGATTTGTTCTCCCTTTTTGGCAGTTGACCAGATGAAAAATCAACCAGCATGAAAGTAAGTGAGTTTAAGACTGGGCTTAAACTCAGATAACTTTGGAAAGAAGGTGCTGATGTAGTGTGAGGTTCAAGAAATACAGATGTATAGAACAGTCTTTTGGACTCTGTGAGAGAGGGAAAGGGTGGGATGATTTGGGAGAATGGCATTGAAACATGTATAATATCATATAAGAAATGAATCGCCAGTCCAGGTTCGATGCAGGATATAGGATGCTTGAGGCTGGTGCACTGGGATGACCCAGAGGGATGGTATGGGGAGAGATGAGGGAGGGGGGTTCAGGATGGGGAACATGTGTACACCCATGGCGGATTCATGTTGATGTATGGCAAAACCAATACAATATTGTAAAGTAATTAGACTCCAATTAAAATAAATACGTTTAAATTAAAAAAAATGTTAAAATGTTCTGAATTTGGTTTTTCCAGTGATTTGTATTAAAACAGAGTTCAATTGCAAAACCAAATTTTTTTCATTATATCACAAGTCTGTTCATTACCCTAAGGAAAATAAAATGCAATCTATTTAAAAAAAAAGAAATGCCAAGCTAGGAAAAGTTTAATTTGCATTTCAGGTTTGCCAATTACGAAGGCTGTTACCTTGAATACTTTTTTTGTTTGTTTGTTTCATTTTGGAGTCTTATTTTTCAAATTTCTAAAAGGGAGACAGTAGCTATTAATATCTCACAGGCTTTATTTTGTTAAATAATTTTATCAATGTCAATGAAATACTTGGCACAATGTCAATGTCAATGTCAATGAAATACTTGGCACAACATCTGGCCTCTTCTATATATTCAAGAATTATTTGTTGCTGCCAGAGTCACTGTTATTTCTATAACTAATTCAACTTTTAATATTCTAACACTTCTATTACATGAGTGAAATAATATTTTTACACTAGAAAGACTTTACTATTATTTGGTGTTATTTCTAGCTAAGGGTAAAATAAGTTAGAGGCCCTCATCCAAATATCAGCTTCCAAAGGGATATAAAAAATCAGTCTTATAATGACCCAAGGGGGTTATAGAATTACAGCAGTTTTCATCATCAGATGATAGACTAATTGTTACAGGTTACATTGTAACCTTCCAAAACAGACGTTGAAGTCCTAACCACCAGTACCTGTAACTGTGACCTTATTTGAAAATAGGGTCTTTGCACATGATCAAGTCTGATGAGATCATTAGAGTTGTCTCTAATCCAATATGACAGGAATACTTAGAAAAGGGAGAATCTGGACACAGAGATAGATACATGGAGATGGAAGATGGCATGAAGACAAAGAGAACTCTGGAAGCTAGGAAGAGGCATGGAACAGATTCTGCCTCAGAAAGAACCAACCCTGCTGACAACCTGATTCAGACTTCTAACCTCCAAAGCTACTGGGAGACAACACATCTCTGTTGTTTCAATCGCTTTGTGGGTTTTTGTTAGAGCACCTTCATTAGAAAACTAACAAAATATGCGCCATGTAGAAAAAATGATTCCATGAATAATTTACTGAATGCCAGACAGACTCTCAAATATTAAATTAAGAAACTTCTATTATCCTTAGTGTATCCGACTCTTATGAGTTTGAACAGCTAGGGAAATTCCCCAGAACTCAATTCCTCCTGCAGAGACTCAGAAAGTAACTTTGATGTGCATTTAACAATTCGAATAAGATTCTGAATTTGAGGTGGAATATTACTAAATTCACCCCAAAGTCCTCTCCCTTACCATAGTAAACAGAGCAACACTCAACAATATTGTGTACAAAGGGAACATAATAATGTGAACAACATAATGGGAGTAATGTCACATATTATACAATAGCATATATACAACACATATAATAAAATAGTAACAATATAATCCAGAACTCCTTTAGAGCAAAGAGAAAATCAAAGGAAAATGTGAAAAATAAACTATTCAAAATGTGCACCACTGAAGCAGAAAGGAAATGAGAATCTGCCAATCATTGTGGACAAAGGTGCGGCTGTGAATGTGTGGCGAGACTACGGTTATGTGCTGAAGCAGAGATACAGAGCTCGACCCGGGACAAGGTTCTACACCAACAACCTAATGCTCCATCAACAACAGCAGATGAATGCACAAGCACCAAGATCCTCTCTACAAAGGCATCTCGAGGATGCTCCAGCATGTAAGTATGTGACATGACTGAGCGGACTGAACTGAACTGAACCGATGTGGGCTATGCTTGTTTGATTTCAATTTCCACTGTGGAATAAAAAATGAAGTGTAGGAAGAGGTATAGAAATAAGCTTTATAGTCAGCATAGCCTAACATAAAGGGTCGGGAGTGTAATGAGAAGTACTGAATTAACTTGAAAGCATAGGTGAAAATGTCTGTGTTGAAACATAATCATCTGCCTTATCAAGAGTGTCCTGGTATCTTTGGTTGTAATTTGAAAGCAGCTATAATTTTAGTTAAATGTATCATCAGGAAATCACAACCTCCAGTGACCGCTGCTGTCATACAGAATCAGACCAGTTCTTTTCACATATGAGGAAGTGCGTCAGTCAGTAGCGTGCCACGGTGACCACTTAGATTTTAATTTAACCTGTTTTAAGATTCTCAGAAAGTTTAAACCTCTCATCTCTGTCATTACAATAGATTTCTGTGCCATTGCTACAGGGCAAAATCGTTCGGAGGAGAGCTCTGAAGTGCACACTAAGGACAGAATTACCTGGGCTCCAGTTCTATTTTTCCTGGTGTGCGTATTCTTTTCAAGGATACTACAAAAGTGATATTTCAAATCCCTCCAGCAGCATCCACTGGAATCATCTTGGGGCAGGCAGAATATGGTAGCTTTATGAATATTCATAGCAGCACATGGCCCATTACGATTCAGTGTGCTGTGCAAAATACAGCTGCCTTTGCTCCAAGCCCACCAGGAGAGCAGAGGGTACTTGTTTTAAGTGGTCCCCAAGGTCAAAAACTAGTTAGCAATTTCATAGTTAGAAAATTATCTGTCTCACTATTCACGTTAAAAGCAGAGTCTCTTCTAAAGCATTCAGGGATCTATAAACTGACTTCTCTCTTTGCTACTAAAAATGAACTTTTTGAAGATTGATAAAAACAAAAATAGACTCCATAGGAAATTTAGATCCTTTCATGTCTTCACTTTTTTTTCTGTCCTATATTTATTTTTGAGGAATATTTATATGATGACAGGTTCAATGATTTTAAACTAGAAAATATGTAATCTGTTAGGAGTCGATTGTTAACAGAAATCCAATTATGTCAGGACACAGCATAACCAAGCAGATATATATCATTAAACAAAGAAACAGATGCCTTCCCTTATATTATAGTTTAAATTTTGCTTATATTTGAGAAAGTTACTTTTTCACCTGTATTATAGGGCACTGGAATGCAAAAGTAGGAAGTCAGGAAACACCTGGAGTAACAGGCAAATTCGGCCTTGAAGTACAGAATGAACCAGGGCAAAGGCTAATAGAGTTTTGCCAAAGAAAGGCACTGGTCATAGCAAACACCCTCTTTCAACAACACAAGAGAAGACTCTACACATGGACATCACCAGATGGCCAACACAGAAATCAGACTGATTATATTTTGCAGCCAAAAATGGAGAAGCTCTATATAGTCAGCAAAAACAAGACGGGGAGTAGACTGTGGCTCAGATCATGAACTCCTTATTGCCAAATTCAGACTAAAATTGAAGAAAGTGGGGAAAACCACTAGACCATTCAGGTATGACCTAACCAAACCCCTTATGATTATACAGTGGAAGTGAGAAATAGATTTAAGGGACTAGATCTGATAGATGAATGCCTGATGAACTATGGAATGAGGTTTGTAACATTGTACAGGAGACAGGGATCAAAACCATCCCCAGGAAAAAGAAATGCAAAAAAGCAAAATGGCTGTCTGAGGAGGCCCTACAAATAGCTGTGAAAAGAAGAGAAGCAAAAAGCAAAGGAGAAAAGGAAAGTTACATCCATTTGAATGTAAAGTTCCAAAGAATAGCAAGGAGAGATAAGAAAGCCTTTCTCAGCAATCAATGAAAAGAAAGAGGAAAAAAATAGAATGGGAAAGATTAGAGATCTCTTCAAGAAAATTAGAGATACAGAGGGAACATTTCATGCAAAGATGGGTTCAATAAAGGATCGAAATGATATGGACCTAACAGAAGCAGAAGATATTAAGAAGAGGTGGAAAGAATACATAGAAGAATTGTACAAAAAAGGGCTTCGCGACCCAGATAATCACAATGGTGTGATCATTCACCTAGAGCCAGACATCCTGGAATGTGAAGTCAAGTGGGCCTTAGGAAGCATCACTACGAACAAAGCTAGTGGAGGTGATGGAATCCCAGTTGAGCTACTTCAAATCCTAAAAGATGATGCTATGAAAGTGCTGCACTCAATATGCCCAGAAAATTTGGAAAACTCAGCAGTGGCCACAGGACTGGAAAAGGTCAGTTTTCATTCCAATACCAAAAAACGAAATGCCAAAGAATGCTCAAACTACAGCACAATTGCACTCATCTCACATGTCAGTAAAGTAATGCTCAAAATTCTCCAAGCCAGGCTTCAGCAATACATGAATCGTGAACTTCCAGATGTTCAAGCTGGTTTTAGAAAATGCAGAGGAACCAGAGATCAAATTGCCAACATCTGCTGGATCATCGAAAAAGCAAGAGAGTTCCAGAAAAACATCTATTTCTGCTTTATTGACTATGCCAAAGCCTTTGACTGTGTGGATCACAATAAACTGTGGAAAATTCTGAAAGATATGGGAATACTTGACCACCTGACCTGCCTCTTGAAAAACCTGTATGCAGGTGAGGAAGCAACAGTTAGAACCAGACATGGAACAACAGACTGGTTCCAAATAGGAAAAGGAGTACGTCAAGGCTGTATATTGTATAAATAACCCTGCTTATTTAACTTCTATGCAGAGTACATCATGAGAAACGCTGGGCTGTAAGAAGCACAAGCTGGAATCAAGATTCCTGGGAGAAATATCAATAACCTCAGATATGCAGATGATACCACCCTTAGTGCAGAAAGTGACGAGGAACTAAAGAGCCTCTTGATGAAAGTGAAGGAGGAGAGTGAAAAAGTGGCTTAAAGCTCAACATTCAGAAAACGAAGATCATGGCCTCTGGTCCCATCACCTCATGGCAAATAGACGGGGAAACAGTGGAAAGAATGACTAACTTTATTTTTTTGGGCTCCAAAGTCACTGCAGGTGGTGATTGCAGCCATGAAATTAAAAGACGCTTACTCCTTGGAAGGAAAGTTATGATCAACTTAGACAGCATATTCAAAAACAGAGACATTACTTTGCCAACAAAGATCCATCTAGTCAAGGCTATGGTTTTTCCAGTAGTCATGTATGGATGTGAGAGTTGGACTGTGAAGAAATCTGAGCACCGAAGAATTGATGCTTTTGAACTGTGGTGCTGGAGAAGACTCTTGAGAATCCCTTGGTCTGCAAGGAGATGCAACCAGTCCATCCTAAAGGAGACCAGTCCTGGGATTTCTTTGGAAGGAATGATGCTAAAGCTGAAAGTCCAAAACTTTGGCCACCTAATGCGAAGAGCTGACTCATTTGAAAAGACCCTGATGCTGGGAAAGATTGAGGGCTGGAGGTGAAGGGGACGACAGAAGATGATATGGTTGGATGGCATCACCGACTTAATGGACATGAGTTTGGGTGGGGTACGGGAGTTGGTATTGGACAGGGAGGCCTCGTGTGCTGCAGTTCATCGGGTCGCCAAAAGTTGGACACGACTGAGTGACTGAACTGAACTGATTATGATATAAAAAATAATGCCTTGAAGTTTAGTTAAAAAGACACAGGTTTAACAGAATGAGAAGGCAAGCACAGACTGGGAGTAAATGTAAAAGACATATCTCATATAGGACTGTTATCTAAACTATACAAAGAACTTAATTTTCAACAATAAGTACATGAAGAATCTACACAGAATTTGGAAAAGAAGCGGGTACCTCATAAAGAAGACATGCAGTTGACAAGTAAGCATAGAATGGGGAGCACATGTATACCTGTGATGGATTCATTTTGATATTGGGCAAAACTAATACAATTATGTAAAGTTTAAAAATAAAATAATATTTAAAAAAAAATAAAAAGAAGGAAGCTGATCTCAAAAAAAAAAAAAAAGAAAAGATACTCAACATTATATCACTAGAGAATTACAAATTAAAACAATGATGAGATACTACTACACACCTACTAAAATAACCAAAATCCAAAACACTGACCACTTGATATGCTGGGAAGGATGTGGGATAGCAGGAAGTTTCATTCATTGCATTGAAGGTAGTTTGGCAGTGCCTTACAAAACGAAACATATTCTAGCAATACAATCCAGCTTTCATGTTCCCTGTTATTTACCCAAATGAAATGAAAACTAATGCCTACAGAGAAACCTGCAAACAGCAGTCTACAGCAACTTTATTCATAATTACCCAAACTTGGAAGCAACCACAATGTCCTTCAGTAGGTGAATGGATAAATAAACTGGAGTATGTCCAGACAGTGGAATATAATCAGTGTTAAAAAGAAAATGAACTATAAATTCATGGAAAGACATGGAGGAAACACTAAGTGAAAGAAGCCAATCTAAAAATGCTACTTACTATGATGCTAACTATATGACATTCTGGAAAAGGCGAAACTATGGAGACAATAAATAGAGAAACATTGGTTTCCAAGCGACGAGGGAAGGGAGGATGAACAGGTGGAACACAGGGCATTTTCCGGGCAGTGGCACTACCCTGTGTGATACTACAACAGTAGCTGTGTACCATTACACATTTGTCAAAAACTAGAAAATGTACAGCAAAAGTAGCCCCAAATGTAAACCCTGGACTTTGGGGGATAATATGAGTCAGTGTAGGTTCACCTGTAGTAATAAAGGTACCATGTGGTGGAGGATGTCCTTAGTGGAGGAGGTTGTACTTAAAGCTCTGCAGTTTGTAGCAAAGTTTTGCACAATAACAGCTGACATTTCCAAAGAGCAAGAGGATATTCACTCATTGAGAAACACTGAAAGGAAACCAGAAAGGCCTTCTAAGTATGAAGAAGTAGATTTTGTCACCCTCAGCCTTGTTTATTACATTAGGAAAGATAAAACTGTGAAAAGGTATAGAACTGAGTGTTGATATCTTGCTTAACCCTGGAGGCTAGTTTAAGTTCAGATCGCCAGATTCTTATTCAATTTAGATAATGGTTTCAAAATAGCACTGTCAATTAATTTAAAGGTCATTAAATATATTAGCAAAGTGATAATCAACACTTTTACTTGGTCCATATCGTTTTGTTAAAATCAGATATCCACCGTAACCTTCGATTCATCTCAATTTCCCAATACAAAAATGTTACTCTCTGTATTCATTACTTAGCATATGGAAACATTAACACAGGTGTGAAAAGGGACTCATACTGGTTGGTGGATCAGAATGTTATTTTTACACAATAAGGTCCTTTCAATAGGCACGCCGACTGTGAGATTCACTGCTAACTCCCATTCACAGCACCTCTTGTATTTCTTGTAGATGATTCTCTCATGCTGATAACTTGTCTGCTGGCAGTACTGTCAACAGCTAGACCCATAGGATATATCTTCTTCAATTCTAATGACTTCCATTCAGAGCCATTCTGAGTTTTAGCATTTTGCCCCTTCTAGAAAGAATATAGCTTTCTCCAGCTCTCATTCTGAGCAGCATTTGTGATATCCTCAATAAATCTTACCAGCTTACATTTGTCTAATTCCTTGCATAGCCAGGTCTTGCTACTCACACTGTAGTCTGCAGAGCCTTTTAGAAATGCAGAATCTTGGGCCCTACCTAGAACTACTGAATCAGGAACCATACTTTAACAAGATTCACAGGTGATTCATTTGTCATTAAAGATGCCCTGATATAAGCGGTCAGTGGGGCAGTTTCAGTGCCATGTTTAAAGGCCAGTTCACGCCAGTCCCTGAGGAATTTTTGAGTGACAGCTTGCTTCAGAACTCTCCCATGACCTAATACATATAGGCTTTAGACCTGCAAAATATTCAATGTAAAGTTCTAATAAACATAGCTGAAATACATCCTGTAAGATTTTTCTTTTTAAGGATATTTTGTGAATAGACTTTTTATAAGTTATGAAAACTTGTCAAGAGTAACATCTAAAAAATTCCAGAGCAAGCAATAGTCATTTAATTCCAGCACCAACACTAATCTTTGTCTCAGTATTCTTGGAAAATCACTTTTAGAAAATCACTTCTCATCTACTTATTCTCATTATTTTCTTTCTCAGTGCATTTCTGAGCATATAACGAGGAGCAAATATATGATGGTTGGAGAAAATAAATAATCAAACTACACCATTCTGATACTGAAGAGAGGAGCACAGAAAGGTGTGGATGACAAGTTCCAGGGATACAATATTCCTCCTTGAAAGAGTGCAAGAGAAAATCATTTGGGGCAAAATGCTAAGAAAAGACTGGTTTGCCAAAGCACTCATTGATACCAACAAAGCAGGTCCTCTGGTGTATTTAGACAGCTGCCTTAAAAAGTGGTTTTTAAGAATTCCACTTGCTTAAAAAAGCAAAATGGCTGTCTGAGGAGGCCTTACAAATAGTTGTGAAAATAATAGATGTGAAAACCAAAGAGAAAAGGAAAGATATAAGCATCTGATGCAGAGTTCCAAAGAACAGCATGGAGAGATAAGAAAGCCTTCCTCAGCGATCAATTCAAAGAAACAGAGGAAAGCAACAGAATGGGAAAGACTAGAGATCTCTTCAAGAAAATTAGAGATATCAAGGACATATTTCATGCAAAGATGGGTTCAATAAAGGACAGAAATGGTATGGACCTAACAGAAGCAGAAGATATTAAGAATAAGTGGCAAGAATACACAGAAGAAATGTACAAAAAAGAGCTTCACGACCCAGATAATCACGATGGTGTGATCACTCACCTAGAGCTAGACATCCTGGAATGTGAAGTCAAGTGGACCTTAGAAAGCATCACTATGAACAAAGCTAGTGGAGGTGATGGAATCCCAGGTGAGCTATTTCAAATCCTGAAAGATGATGCTGTGAAAGTGCTGCACTCAATATGCCCAGCAAATTTGGAAAACTCAGCAGTGGGCACAGGACTGGAAAAGGTCAGGTTTCATTCCAATACCAAAGAAAGGAAATCCTAAAGAATGCTCAAACTACCGCACAATTGCACTCATCTCACATGCTAGTAAAGTAATGCTCAAAATTTTCCAAGCCAGGCTTCAGCAGTACATGAACCATGAACTTCCAGATGTTCAAGCTGGTTTTAGAAAAGGCAGAGGAATCAGAGATCAAATTGCCAACATCTGATGGATCATCGAAAAAGCAAGAGAGTTCCAGAAAACCATCTATTTCTGCTTTATTGACTATGTCAAAGCCTTTGACTGTGTGGATCACACACAATAAACTGTGGAAAATTCTGAAAGAGATGGGCATACCTGACCACTTGACCTGCCTCTTGAATAACCTGTATGCAGGTGAGGAAGCAACAGTTAGAACTGGACATGGAACAACAGACTGGTTCCAAATAGGAAAAGGAGTTCGTCAAGGCTGTATATTGTCACCCTGCTTATTTAACTTCTATGCAGAGTACATCATGAGAAACGCTGGGCTGGAGGAAGCACAAGCTGGAATCAAGATTCCTGGGAGAAATATCAATAACCTCAGATATGCAGATGACACCGCCCTTATGGCAGAAAGTGAAGAGGAACTAAAGAGCCTCTTGATGAAAGTGAAAGTGGAGAGTGAAAAAGTTGGCTTAAAGCTCAACATTCAGAAAACGAAGATCATGGTCTCTGGTCCCATCACTTCATGGCAAATAGATGGGGAAACAGTGGAAAGAGTGACTGACTATTTTTTGGGGGCTCCAAATTCACTGCAGATGGTGACTGCAGCCATGAAATTAAAAGACGCTTACTCCTTGGAAGAAAAGTTATGACCAAACCTGATAGCATATTGAAAAGCAGAGATGCTACTTTGCCAACAAAACTCCCTCTAGTCAAGGCTGTGGTTTTTCCAGTAGTAATGTATGGATGTGAAAGTTGGACTGTGAAGAAAGCTGAGCGCCGAAGAATTGATGCTTTTGAACTGTGGTTTTGTAGAAGACTCTTGCGAGTCCCTTGGACTGCAAGGAGATCCAACCAGTCCATCCTAAAGGAGATTGGTCCTGGGTGTTCATTGGAAGGACTGATGCTGAAGCTGAAACTCCAGTACTTTGGCCACCTCATGCGAAGAGTTGACTCATTGGAAAAGACTTTGATGCTGGGAGGGATTGGGGGCAGGAGGAGAAGGGGACTACAGGGGATGAGATGGCTGCAGGCATCACTGACTTGATGGACGTGAGTTTGAGTGAAATTCGGGAGTTGGTGATGGACAGGGAGGCCTGGCGTGCTGTGATTCATGGGTCACAAAGAGTTGGACACAACCGAGCGACTGTACTGAACTGATTAGATCTTTAATGATCTAGCCATGGGTACAATGATTACTTCACCATTCTAGTATGACGATTAGATTTTCTAGCTTGTCTGATGCAGAACCTTTAAAAAACCTGCTTTTATATTTTTTAATGCTTTGGAAAAAAATGCTATCATCTCAGGCATACAGATGCATATAGATTTTAATTTTCTTCTAAACCTGCTGTAAGCAAAACCTACATCCTATTTTAATGGAATATTTATTACCTTTAATAACTCTAAAAGGCTTTCAGAACTTGTGTTTTCTTCAAAATGTAAAGCATAGCAAATTAGTGTTTCCCAAAATGGTTAAATACTTTGAAATGCAGACTATCTATGTCATGTAGAATGTCATTATCCTTTACTCATGTAGTGTACTTGGTATGACAGAAGAGTCAATGATTTACAGTGCTGATAAATACAGTAATTAGCATAAGTTCACTAATGGTACTTTTTATAAAGGGACTATATTATTAAAGATGCTGATTAAAACTCATGAGATGTATACTATTTTCTGTCAGTAACTATATATATCAGCCCAATCTAATACTAAACATATGATACAATCTTCAGTTATTTTGATGGCATATTCAACGAGGACTTAATCTCTCATTTGAGTATATCAATGGAGGTTATTCTTCCAATAAAAATTGTCTCAAATAAAGCTCCCTTTGGCTAATAAATTATTCAGTATATCCTCTAATTATTACCAACTCAGTTGAAAAGTAATTTATCACATATGTCACATTAGTAACCTAAATTTTAAAGCCAATTCAATATTTATAAAATAATATAAATTAGCTATTAAATTAATATAAATAACTTTATTAGTTCCTGTTTAACAGTGTTGAATTGAATATATTTTTCCGCATATAATTTAAATATAAAATAAAGACCTATCAAGAAATTCTATTATAATGATTCAAAATAATGAATAATTTTAATTTATTGGTAAGTAGATTTATAAAAGGTTCAAATAAATATCATACCCACATCAAAGTAATCTTTCTAAATAAGTACATCAGTGTCTAAAATAACTAGAAATGCCCATTAGCTTTTCCAAATGTAAACAAAATCTCCAAATGTGGTGATTTATTTATCTATGATACTATTACAAAATATCAATATTCTTATTTCTTCTAATATATCAGGGACTTATTTGTATCAAGAATGGATTAGTCACAGTAAGTTAAATGTATACAATCTTTACAGAATCTTATCCTGAATTTGATTATAGCTTTCACATCTCACAGTAGTTATGTAATAAAAACACTGTGAACACAATTTATGTATATACAGACCCATTGCTCCTGGGGTAACCTCACGGTTAAGTTTCTGCAAGCTTCTGTTTACAACATTTTTGTCAATCTTTCAATGCATAACTGTTTTATGCTTGTTTCTCAATTTAACACATCATATCTAATATGTATTTTTGATTCACTGACATTCAACTTGTGAGCAGCAGCACTGTAACTCATTCTGGAAGGAAACTTACGTAAGACACATGCATTTTCTTGTAAGCTTAGGAACACTGATGGTAGAGTATGAGAGTTTCCACACCAAAGCACAGTCCCCAAGTTCCTCCTCAGCTAGGAATGTGCACGTCAGGTGATTTAAATGTTCCTGAATTCCCAAAGTATTGGGAATATGGATCTCGAAGTTACACACAATTTTTGCAGGCAAATTCACAAAACTGCCAATAATACAGATCAATTGTTTATTATTTAAAATGTGCAATTTGGGGCCTGAAATATTCAGGGTGAACTAAGGAAAGAGATTATTTATGATCAATTATTTGAGTGACTGAAGTCGCTCAGTCATGTCTACTCTTTGCAACCCCATGGACTGTAGCCTACCAGGCTCTTCTGTCCATGGGATTTTCCAGACAAGGGTACTGGAGTGGGCTGTCATTTCCTTCTCCAATTATCTTTTATAGCAGTACAGAAACAAGATGGAAGGAGGGTCCCCTGGATTCTGGACAAACCTTAAATTCACATATTTCAAGTAATAATTTTTACCACAAATAATGATTTTAATTTAAAATACTTAAAAATCAAATTTCTAAATGTAAGCTTTTTGAGAAGAATTATCACATCTCTTAACAAACCAAATTAATAGCTTTGGGAGTACTCTGTATGTGTGTGTGTGCTCAGTCACTCAGTTGTGTCTAAGACTCCATGGACTGCAGCTCGCCAAACTCCTCTGTCCATGGGATTTTTCAGAGAATACTGGAGTGGGTTGCCATTTCCGCCGCCAGGGGCTCTTCCTAATCTGGGGATGGAATCCACATCTCCTGCGTTGGCAGGTGGATTCCTTACCACTGAGCCACTTGGAAAGGCTAGTGCTGTACATATATGTGTCATAACAAAAATACAGTATGATAGTTTATGTTTGGTTTTACATGTATTATATGTTGAATATTTTACATCACTCAATCTATAATTCTAAGTATCTTCTGCTTCCCATTATATGCTTGACCTTATTGTTTATGAGTAACTACAATTGTGTTCCTTTAACTCCACCAGAGTAAAAACATTAAAATGATTTATTCTTGTATAAGATTTAAAGAAATTATTGATAAACTTCTTGAAAAATATATGTTCATTAAAGCTCTGTTTAGCCCCAAACTAAAAAAATAAATTTTTATGACTAAAAAGTATTTACTATAACAAATTTGAAGTAAAAGTAGTAAAAAAGACCCATATTAAGTATTTAATAATTATATATCATAATAAGATAATAAGGATGTGTTGATTCTATAGGATCTGAGAATCAAAACTATAACATCTACATCTTCATTACAGAAGTATTTACAAATTTCTCATGTATTATCTCACAAATACACATATATTACAAGTTTTTAATCATAAACACTGATGAATATTATCAAGGTGAGAGTAAAAACTGCACAGTAAATGTAAGATTTCTTGTTACCTGAAAATTGTTATAAAAATGATAAATATAAATGTACAATATTAACATATTGTTTTTTAGCAGATGACTTATATCAAGTTTTGATATAAGTGATGACTATAGCAGAAAAAGACAGAAATAATAATTCATAATAGTAACAAGAAATTTTGATGAGAACAAAAACATCAATGAGAAAATGTCATTGCAAAATATTCATATACAGGCATTAATCCAGGGTTCAGGATGGGGAACATGTGTAACCTGTGGCGGATTCATGTTGATATATGGCAAAACCAATACAATATTGTAATGTTAAAAAAAAAGAATAAAAAAAATGCTAATAATAACCATTTTAAATGACTGGGCATTGTAAAAAATAATACAAAAATTATTTCCTTATTGGAATTTACTCTGAAGAATACTTTCCTGATGAACAGTTATTTATGTTAACACAATTTGAATTAAAATATTTTGGTTTTATTAATATAAACACAAATAAAAATATACTTAAAAATTCAAAATATATATCAGATCACTGTGTCAGTGTTAAAATAATACTATGCCTTCTCTGTAATATTAATTTAAAATTGCACTCTGGAAGGCTTCCCTGGTGACTCAGTCATAAATAATCCACCTTGCAATGCAAGGAACACTGAATTCGATCCTTGATCCAGGAAGATCCCACATGCCGCAGAGAAACTAAGCCCCTCGCCACGAGTTTGTGCTCTGGAGCCCAGGAGCCACAACCTACTGAGCCCACGTGTGGCAGCTACTGAAGATGGAGCACCCTAGAGCCCGTGCTCAGGAACAAGAGAAGCCGCTGCAATGAGAAGCCCGTACACTGCAACTAGGAAGTAGCCCCCACTCACAGCAACAAGAGAAAAGCCTGGGCAGCAGCAAACACCCAGCACAGACAAAAATAAAGTAATTAATAAACAAATTTAAAAAAATTACACTCTGGGTGGAAAACACCAATCAGTGTTCATGATGACGCTTTTGTGATTTGTATGTAACAGTTTGGGTCACAAAATCACTACCGTTTTCATACCACCTAAAAGTAAGCTAATATAACCAGTTTTATAAAAAGAGTTGGGGAGTTTTTTGGTGGTCCAGTGGTTAAAACTCTGTGCATCTAATGCAAGGGAGCAGGGGGCAGGTTTGATCCCTGGTCAGGGAGCTAAGAGCCCACATGCCATGTGGTGTGGCAAAAAAAAAATAAAAAAACCCAAACATTAAAAAGTGGTCATGATCTCTTCCTCTTGAGAGTCCCTGGGACAGCAAAGAGATCAAATTAGTCAAACCTAAAGGATATCAACTCTGAATATTCACTGGAAGGGCTGATGCTGAAGCTGAAACTCCAATACTTTGGCCACCTGATACGAAGAACTGACTCATTGGAAAACACCCTGATGCTGAGAAAGATTGAAGGCGGTGGTTGGATGGCATCACCAACTTGGTGGACATGAGTTTGAGCAAGCTCCAGGAGTTAGTGATGGACAGGGAAGCTTGGGGTGCTGCAGTCCATGAGCTTGCAAGGAGTTGGACAATACTGAGCAACTGAACTGAAGGTCCACTTTATTATTTTCCCCTGTTTTTGAAAGGCTTTTCCCATCAAACTACATTTCTCAAATCATAAGAAATTTGCTTTCTCAGTTTTCAGTATTCATTTTTTTAGTGTGTGATCATAAGTAATTTTAAATGGGTCCAACTACAAGCAAAGATATTGTCTTTTAAGTATTTGTGTTGGTTTGTGAAGCTTTATTATGTGTACAATTTGGTTGTTGTACAGCTTTATTGTGGGTACAAGTTGGTTTGTGCAGCTTTATTGTGGATACAATTTCAATTAAACTTTTTGATATACTAGGAAAAATGATGAATCTCCATTAATGTCTTAATTTAATAAATCTGCTTGTTCATGATTTTAATTGGATTAAAAGCCAAATCAAGATATTTGCTCAATCATCATTCCTACAGTATCACTGTCTTCAACCTGCAGAATTACTCTTGTTGATGAGTTGATGAACTCAAGATGTGACTTTCGCATATCCACTGTATGATCACACTGTCAAAGTTTTAAGTGGCACATAGTATAACCCAAACCGTTCCATGATACGTATTTCTTCCACCTGCTGGGCTATCTTAAATTATAAGAAACTCAGTGATGATGTATCAGAACATGGCAATACATATTTCTCCATATTAAAAGGATTCTCCTCTCTTATGTTGATCTCACAAGGCACAGTATAATTCCTATTGAACTAGGAGGAGGAGAAGGAATATATCGATATGTAAATGTTCTTCTATACAAGTAAAAATATTCTCCTTAGATAAATATGTATGTGTGCATGTGTGTATTTTGTCAGTTAAAAACTAACATTGTTTCTATAAATAATTTAACACTAACAATTTCTGGTTTTCAGTGTAAATACAAAAAAAAATACGATAGCAACAATCTCTAATGTAAATTCAGCCAAATTCTCTCTCTCTAAACCACAAAAGTAACCCACCTTTTTATGGTTTTTCAAGAACCACAAGGCCCAGTTTGTGTTTACTGTTGGCGAAGAGGATAATCAATGTCTTTATAAAAAATAAATAGCATTTACATTTCATAGGTTTTGCTAAGTCTGAATGATATCTAAGAGAAATTAAAGTAAATAACTAAATGGGTCACTGAACATTAAATGACAATTTTAGAATGAACTGAAATGTGTAATAAAATTCACACCTGCTCCCATATATATTAAAATGTATTACAATGGTTTGTGAAGTACTCTCTTTATGTCTTATTACAGAAATAAAGCTCGATTTCTATGAGATAATAGCTTAAAATTATAACTATTTTCCAATTACATTTTTATGTATAATATAATTAAGAATGAAAAAACTTTCTTCTACATCTGCTATTGCTATACATCAAAACTCTTTAATTTCATTATCACCATATGCATATGGGATAACCTCATTAAAAACATTGCTGATTTCTTATCCTCAACCCTGGAATACATATTAGGCAAGAAAGTATATACGACATGAACATAATTTCATTCAGTTCAGTCAGTTCAGTTGCTCAGTCTGGTCCGACTCTTTGCAACCCCATGAACTGCAGCAGGCCAGGCCTCCCTGTCCATCACCAACTCCTGGAGTTCACTCAGACTCATGTCCATCGAGTCGGTGATGCCATCCAGCCATCTCATCCTCTGTCGTCCCCTTCTCCTCCTGCCCCCAATCCCTCTTAGCATCAGAGTCTTTTCCAATGAGTCAGCTCTTCACATGAGGTGGCCAAATAAGCCACTATTTCTAGGGTCTTCCCAGGTGACTCAGTGGTAAAGAATCACCTGCCAGTGTAGGAAACACAGGAGACACAGACTCGATACCTGGGTTGGGAAGACCCCCCTGAAGAAGGAAATGGCAACCCACTTCAACATTCTTCCCTGGAAAATTCCACAGACAGAGGAGCCTGGTGGGCTATAGTCCATGAGGTTGCAAAGAGTCGGACGCAACTAAGTGACTGAGCGTGCACGCATGAAAGTAAATATTTCTACCAAAATAACGTTAATTTCCATCAATAATTTTAATTCTACAGGAGTTAGTGAAAACATTTGATGAAAATTCATAAATAAATAGAATTAACTTTTATTACTATTTTTCAACAAAAGTAAAAATAGCTTCTATGAAAAATAACAACTTTAAACAATTTCCTCATTTGTAGTAGTATTCATTGACAAATTTGAGTAAGTCATTGTGTGGGGAGAAAATGTACAGAGGAAATAAATTCCTAATTGAAAGGGATAGGAAACTTTCCATTGATGAAGGGCGTTCACCACTGGGAAGAGTGATTTATAACAACCTCATTTAACATTCTCCAAAAAGCTTATTCTGTACCCCAAACTGAAGCATTAAAAAATTTATGCAATTTGTGTAACAATACATTAATTAGGGCTTCCCTGGTGGTCTAGTGGTTAAGAGTCTGCTTGCCAATGCAGGGGAAAGAGATTGGATCCGTGGTCTCAGTGGAGACTAAGCCCGTGAGCCACAGCAGCTAAGCCTGCACTCTGGAGCCAGGGAGTCACAAGAGATGCCAGTGCAATGAGAAGCCCATGTGCTACAACTAAACAAAGCCCTCACACAGCAACAAAGACCAGCACAGACAAAAATAAATAAATACATCTAAAAAATCCCAATAAAACATGAATTAGATAATCATATCCTTTTCAATTTGGATTATTATAAAATCTAATCTGTTTCCTAAGCATGCAAATACTCACACTTCTAAATTATTTTTCAAGTCTTGCATATTTAGGGTGTGTGGTTCAGATGCTTTTTTTGCCTCTGTGCATCTCAGTTTATAGGCTTCCTTGGTAGCTTAGACCGTAAAGAACGTGTCTGCCAATGCAGAAGACATAGGAGACGCAGGTTCAGTCCCTGGGTTGGGAAGATTCTCTGGAGAAGGGAATACCCACTCCAGTATTCCAATCTGGAGAACACCATGGACAGAGGAAACTGGAGGGCTACAGTCCATGGGGTCGCAAAGAATTGGACACGACTAAGCGACTAAACACACAGGCACATATATACATGAATACACATGTAAGCTCATGTGTTCATGTAGAATGAAATGCTAAACATTAGTTCTTAAGCCTGTTTGATTAATATTCGAAATACATTTTGCAGTAAGAGTCATCATAATTCTTTCTCAATTTTTAGGCAGATTTTTACTCTATACAGAGCTCTTGGAATTAATTTCAAGAATGGAAAAGATAAATCATACAAGGTAGCCCTTCACACAAAATTAAAATATATCTGTCCATTAGAAAGAAAAAAATACTTTTCTAAATTATATATTGTAGACATTCTGCTCCAAAGAACTTTGAAACTATTCAGAAGCTAAAATACTAAAATTTACTATTAGATTTTGATTCACACTGAAAAATCAATTACTTGCCCTTGACAAAGCCTTTTATTATTTCCAAATGATTTTAGCCACTGAAAAGAAATTGAAAAAAAAATTAAGCCAGAGACAGCTTTAATCTGCAAGTGCATCATTCCAAAATATGTGAGATAAATTTGAAAGGTCAAATTTGCTATAATGCTATAATGCAAGCCATTCTTTGGACTTCTTCACAATTGAAGTCACCAAAAATCTAGGCTGAATACCAA
Source organism: Bos grunniens (assembly GCF_055505025.1). Lineage (NCBI taxonomy): Eukaryota > Metazoa > Chordata > Mammalia > Artiodactyla > Bovidae > Bos > Bos grunniens. The sequence continues at coordinate 24,338,137 of NC_141191.1, read as the reverse complement.
GAAGTTTAAATATTCAGGTTTATAGTCTTTCTTCAGCAATCTGACATCATAATGTAGACTTGTTCAATGTGTTATTATATTGCTATCTTATAAAATAAACTATTTGAAATCATATAAAGACATTGTGGTAAAGCTCTGAATCTTACATTACAAACTGAACAGATTTATATTTAATTTTGTAGTATTAAATAACAAAAGAAAAAGATTTTACTATACTATTAACAAATATATATATATATATATATATAGTTTTCTTTTTTATTTCATGTATATATCAATTTTCTAAGAGTTGTCCTCATATATAGATGGCATAGTTTCTAACTCATAATAAAAGAATTGTGGAATTAGTGCCAGAATACAATTATTTCAAGTGTAATAAAACTAAAAAATAAAGTAAAAGATAAAGCAGCAAGATCATTAACTTGAGAATTCTAAATAGAAATTTCCTTCTGTTGTCATTTAAACAACTGATATATTTGTGAATGGTCCATTTTAATAACAGCGATTGGTACTAAAACAGAAGAAAATACACTGGGTTGAAATGTACTAAAATTAAATTTTCATTTGTTGGTTTCCATTTATAAGTAAGTTACATTCTAGAATTTGTTGGAATTACACTAAAACCAAAATTCCTATTTCAATTTTCCATGATCTTATAATCAGGCTTAAATCGAGAGGATAAAATCATCAGAAATAATTCAAATTTAAGGAAGAATATGGATAATTCCATATGGGTGACATACACACAACAAATACATTAGTTTAAATGGTTCAATATTGGATATACGTGTATATGTCTAACTTATGAAAATGATACACAATTTAAAAAACTTATTCTCTTAGAGTAATAATTAAAGCAAAACCCACTTGATACCAAACTCTATAGCTAATCAAAATTTAATAAGAATAATATACTTCCAATTATCAAGTACTTTCTACATTGCAAACCTTTAACCAGTACCATTTTAAATGTTAATGCAGATTTCTATAATAACTTGGTCAAGTAGTTATTATTATCCCTACTTTCAGATGACATGATGGAGCTGTTACAAGTTAAGCTATTTGCCAGTCTTACACAGTTAAATAGTCAAACAAGAACTAAAACCCAGTCCTGTTTGATTTCTACCTTCATGCATTTTTACCTGTGTCACCCTGTCTTGGAGAAACAGTTCCCAAACTTATCCATGCATTTCCAAGAAGAGGCAGAAACTCATCTATTGGTTAACAAACTGATACATTTCTCTAAGTGTCCTTTCCTAAATACCCTGCATGGTGTCGCTAGGAATCAGACTTGACTGAGGGACTTCGCTTTCACTTTTCACTTTCCTGCATTGGAGAAGGAAATGGCAACCAACTCCAGTGTTCTTGCCTGGAGAATCCCAGGGACGGGGAAGCCTGGTGGGCTGCCGTCTATGGGGTCGCACAGAGTCGGACATGACTGAAGTGACTTAGCAGCAGCAGCAGCAAGAATACAGAAAACAATACTTGGTCATCTTTGGGAAATTTCTGAAGAACTGCTCTGGTGGCAAGTGCTTCTTTCTCTAATTTATAATTTGGGTATATTCAATTTATTCTACTTTATATAATATTTCTTACCTTTTAAATTCTTTGTTTCTTTTTGCTTCTGTAAATAATGATTAATTTTTAACTCTAAAAGTGTCTCTCCATAAAATAACTTGTGTGAATTCCCACTGGCATGCTACTATTTCATTAATAAGAAAATGTCCAACCTGCTGGCAAAAATCTTGAAAATAAACTTTGGGATACTGAACTACTTTGGTTTCAAGCATTTGATTTTATGAGTTCATTAATGAATGTTAATATTCTTCATTGAAATTTACTACCTGTATTTTTGTGCCTCTTAGCACTGTGAGTTGTTTTACATGCTAGTAATTTTTATATCCTATTAGTATTCTAAATTGAGTTTGGTTGTAGAAATGACACAATTATCTTATTTTTATTAGATACTTCCTCATAGTAGTTTTACACTGTTTTGTTTTCTTCCCATAGTTCATCAACTACTAAACCTAAGACAATATGTACAACAGACTAATGAATAGTTCTACTTGCCTGAATATACTGTGGTTTCATAATCATGAAAATATTAGGTCTGAATTTCCTACATTTCTAAACATGATAAACAACTTTTTGAAGAGTTCTGATTTTTCAGCACAACACACAACACTCCAGACTATCTTATTTTCAAAAATGTAAAAAAGAAGGAAACATGATAAAATGCCATACCTCCTCTGCAGCTATTGGAATATATTCAGCTAATGAGGTTTCCATAATCATAAATTCAGTTTCACTGCTTTATTCTGCAGTCTCTTGCTCTCTGTATGTGGTTAGGGCTTTCCTTGCGGCTCAGCTGGTAAAGAGTCCCCCTGCAATGCGGGAGACCTGGGTTCAATCCTGGGTTGGGAAGATCCCCTGGAGAACGGTAAGGCTACCGCTCCAGAATATTGGCCTGGAGAATTCCAAAGGTGTTGCAAAGAGTCGGACATGACTGAGCGACGTAACGCATTTTTTTTTTTTTTGCTTTATGTATTGTTTTTCCTGGAGCTGTTTTTGTTTTTTGAAGATTTCAAGGAACTCAATACTGTCCATAAAAGGAGGTAGGGGATGAGTTGAAAACATTTATTTTAGAAATTGAATGTATTAAGAAAACAATGTAGATGAAACCTTGAAAATGAAAGGCAGACAACATCAGATGCTAGTGAGAATGTGGAACAACAGAAACTAATCCATTGCCAGTGGGAATGGAAAATGGTCCAGCTGCTCTGGAAGACAGTTTAGCAGTTGTCTTACAAAACTAAATATACTCTTATCATAGGATCTAACAACTGTGCTCCTTGGTATGTACTCACAGAGTTGAAACAGTGTGTTCACAAAATAATCTGTAGACAGATGCTTCTACCAGCTTTATTTATAACTGGCAACACTTGAAAGCAAACAAGATGCCCTTCGGTAGGTGAACGAACAGTGGTACATCCAGACAATGGAATTTTATTCAGCACTGAAAATCAATGAGCTATCAAGTTACGGAAAAAAACTTGGAGGAACTTGTATGGTGGGGAAAAAAAAAAGGCCAATCTGAAAATAGTACATGATTTCACCTATTACAACATCTGGAAAAGGCAAAGCTTTTTCCTAGGACACAGTCCTTTGGATTCCAAGACCATCTGGTTGGGTCCCCACTCTTGACATCTCATAAAAAAACACTTTTTCTCCCCCTTAATTCCCAAGTCTCCTGAATTCACAGCTTAGTTTTTCAGCTGCTTTGTCCAGAAGGTTGAACACCTCAACTTGAAAAGATGTATGAATGCTAGACTCACCTGACTTCCTCTGGTCTTTTCTAAGATCATAGTCCCTACTACCTCAGTTAAGTAGACGTGCTCAGACACTCAGTCGCATCTGACTCTTTGCAACTCCATAGACTATAGCTCATCAGGCTCCTCTGCCCATGGAGTCTTCCAGGCAAGAACACTGGAGTGGGTTGCCATTCCCTACTCCAGGGTATCTTCCTAATCTAGGGATTGAACCCGCATCTCTTGTATCTTCTGCATTGGCAGTGGGATTCTTTATCACTAACACCACCAGGAAACATGAGTATAAGACTTTTTTCCTCTATCTTTGAGTCTGTTTCTGTTTTGTTTTGCTGCCAGAGAGGAGAAGGATGAGTGAGTGAGTGAAAGTCGCTCAGTCATGTCCGACCCTTTGGGATCCCATGGACTATATTGTCCATGGAATTCGCCAGGCCAGAATATTGGAGTGGGTAACTGTTCCCTTCTCCAGTGGATCTTCTGCATTTCAGGCAGATTCTTTACCAACTGAGCCACCAGGGAAGTCCAATAATATTGGAGTGGGTAGCCTATCCCTTCTCTAGTGGGATCTTCCTGACCCAGGAATTGAACTGGAGTCTCCTGCACTGCAGGTGGATTCTTTACCTGCTGAGCTACCAGGGAAGCCAGATAGAAGCAACAAAACAGGTGAAGGGGGTTAAGCTGTCCATACTATCAGCTATAAAATAAGTCATGGAGAATATATATAGAGAGAGGGAATTTGGTCCATAATATAGTAAATTCAATTCAAATACTGATAGAATTCAATTGTATAGAACATGTCCATTATTTCAGGCTCTTAATTTTATTAAATATGAAAAATTAGTAGAACTACTTGGAGAATTCTCATTTTATTTAAAAGTTCATTATCAGTAAATTAGGGTTAACAATGCCATTTTGTAAGAGGCTATGGTTATATTAAAAATTGAAATGAGAACAATGATCTGAAAATTTTCATTTTAAATTATTACTTAGCTTCATCACTGTGCCTGTGGCTGGACAATCTGTTTCAGAGGCCACAAAACTTATGAAATGGATACAGAATAATCTCCTCAAAGAATTAAGCAAGGACTTCCCTGGTAGTCCAGTGTTTAAGAATCTACCTGCAAATGCAGGGGACACAGGTTCCATCCCTGGTCCAGGAAGATCACACGTGCCTTGGAGCAACTAAGCCCACACCACAACTACTAAAACCTGCTTGCCTAGGGCCCATGCTCTGCAACAAGAGAGACCCATGCACTGCAATGAAGTGTAGCCCCTGCTCGCCGCAGCTAGAGAAAGCCCACATGCAGCAACAAAGTCCCAGTGGAGCCCAAAATATAAATAAAAATTAATCAAGATCTTTCTTATTAAAAGAATTACAAATATAATCTAACTTGCATGACACTTTTACTAATCTAAATAAACTGTTTGCCCTAAAGACTCTGTTTTTCCATCTGAATGAATTTTGGTCAGTGTGTGGATGTGTGTGTATAAATGGCAGTGACGTGTAGAAATGGAAGGTAAGAAGAAGGCTTAAATTAGTTGCATTTTTATTATACACAAAGCATACATACTAAGAAACAATGATGTAAAAACTATTGAAAATACTTGTAATTGGCATTTTATGAGGCTTTAGTGTACACAGAATACATTTGATTACATTTCACAGATTGATTATTGACCCTGTCTAACATCTTGCTTACATGAATTCACCCATATTTTACATAAATGAAACAGCTTTCCAGTCCATATGCCTTCTGTGTATCGTATCGCTATTCACTGTAGCATGAAAATATAGAATATCTTTGACCTTCCATATTCTGTGTTGGAAATAAAAATATTGTTTGAGCACGATGCTAAGTGCTTCAGAGTACAGGTTTCACTTGGTCCAGGAGTGGCCTCAATGACAGAGTAGGAAATATGCTGCAAAGTGAAGCTGCTGATTCTCTTCTCTTAGTCTCAGTCAATCCCCTCCTCTCCACTTCTTCCTTCCTCTTCATCTCTTCCTTTTCCCACCTCTTCTCCCGCATCCCTCTCTGATGAGCATAAGAACTCAGTAGTTTTCATATGAAGATAAAATTCATGGAATCAATCTGTTGATTTGATCATTCATCAACCATTTATTGAATGACTATTATAGACCAGGCTGTGTTTCAAATAACTCAGGAAAGCAATGTTTTTTTTTACATTCATGTACATAACATATTTCATTGTTTTAAATAAAGCTCTGTTAAGATTATTTGAAAAGAGAATAAAAAAAGAAAGAAAAAACCCTAATTTTAGCAAGTCATTTCTGAGACAGAATAATGAAAGTAGAAAATTATATAAGTCTGTTCTATTAGCTGAGAACTTAAGTACTGTTCTTAATTAATTGACAACCTTATTATTGCTAGTTTAATATGCTCACATTCATCAGATATTAAAAAACTTTAAAAGAATTTCTGATTCACTCCACTCATCAATTTTTAAGATCTAACTCATGCCTTTGGTTATATTTCTTCATCTTTCTTGATCCTGAAGACTTCTTTCTGATTCAGGAGGAAAATCATTTAATGTCTAGTGTGTTGACTTCGTTGAACTACTTTTGACCACTTTTGGTACACTTCCTACAGTGATCATGTAGGTAGGTTTACAAGGTCATGATCCTTTCTCCTCCAAATCCCTAATGGCCACTCTTTGACGAACACACAGCACAACACAAGCACATACACACAGCCACGTGGAGACATGTAGACACCTGCATACATGTACACACCACTGGATGGAAAGATAAAATCATTTAAGGGACAATACATCATATATTGGAGAAGGCAACGGCACCCCACCCCAGTACTCTTGCCTGGAAAATCCTATGGACAGAGGAGCCTGGTAGGCTGCAGTCCATTGGGTCGCTAAGAGTCGGACACGACTGAGCGAATTCACTTTCACTTTTCACTTTCATGCATTGGAGAAGGAAATGGCAACCCACTCCAGTGTGCTTGCCTGGAGAATCCCAGGGACGGGGGAGCCTGGTGGGCTGCCGCCTATGGGGTCGCACAGAGTCGGATACGACTGAAGCGACTTAGCAACATCATACATAAATGATCTCAGTGCATTACATGCTCCTGTGAACTGTTTGTAGTATTCATCTGAGGTGAGTATACAGAGATTTCTGAGGTTATTTGAGAGCTAAGCTTTCTTACTAGCAGCAGGACAATATTTTAGTAATACACTAAACAGTGCCCTTGGGTCTTTCAAGAATTTGTGCAGTTTCCAATGAAAAAGGAGTTATAAAATCTTGAAAATGTAATTTTATTATATGCTTTAATAATAAAGTAAAACTGATATCAATATATTCTAAATTTATATATATTTTTGTACATTTTCCTTTTCTTGAAATACACATTTTTGAGGTTACTGGAAATGAGAAACATCTTAAGGAAAAGAAGTCAAGATATAAAGCATTCATCTTTACCCTGAGCTTTCGGTCTACTAACCTGCTGCTGTACATACAGCTTATAAATTGGTGTCTTGGGGAACTTCATTGGTATTTCATTTTAATAGCTCATCTTAGAGAATATATTTGGATCGTGTATCACTGACATTTAAATTTTGACCCATATAGAAATGAATTTTCAAAAATATGTCAGAAGCCTAGACACTATAAATCCTTTTTCATTGTAGAATAATAAAACTCTTGCCATTAGTTGCTTAGGAATTGTCCAATAAATCTAAGACAGTTTGGGCATAAATGATCAGTACAATTCATCATTGATGTTTGTAAAAATTAGTACAATCATTTTTGGTTGAGAATAAAATCTAGACATGATCTTAATTTGATAGAGCTAGCTAGAGGTAAATACATTTTTCTTAAAATAAATTAATAACAAGATATGTGTAAAATGTTTGTTCTATAGATGCAAATAAAGTTTTATCTATTCAGATAAAACTGGGCTGAACAACATGAATTAAATGTTTTATGTGCTACATAAACAGTTATATTATAACTTTTAAAAAATGTTGCTAATTTCAAAATGTAATATCACTGAAACAATCTGAGGTAATACATTGGGTCAATGAATAAGGATTGTCATTAGCTGAACAATAACACATTACAAAATTATACTTCCTTTTTACTAATGCAAATACTTTTTGAGAAGAAGTTCCATAAAGTGATTACTAGAAAATGAGTATCATATTACTCAAACTTAAAAGGAATTCAACAACTCTTTAGTGAATTCAGTTGTGTGGAGGTAACTTAAGTGAGTTGCATTCATTTTGAACTGTTTCTACCTATTTTATGGGCTTCCCTGGTGGCTCAGTGGTAATGAATCTGCCTGCCAGTTCATGACATGTGGGTTCAATCCCTGGGTCAGGAAGAATCCCTAGAGAAGGAAATTCCACGGACAGTGGAGCCTGGCAGGCTACAGTCCATGGTGTCACAAAAGAGGACGTGACTTAGTGACTAAGCAACAATAACAACATCTATGTTATAGCTTATCCAAGTTTGCAGCCATGAATAAAGCTCACACATTTAATCCTTCAAATAGAATAAGATGATGGGAAGGAAAGAAAGCTCTTTCCATTCAAGTGTTCCACCTTTGCATCAAATAAAACTAACCTTCCCAGAGACAAGCACACTTCCGAGCCACATTGCCACCATCACATCTGTTCTGTCTCAAGGTTCAACTCTCCTGGTTCTCTTGAATGGATTTGGAAAAATTCGATTGCATGATATTTTAACCAGCCAGATCCCAGATGCCTCTATCTCTAAAAAGCTGATATTCTTCCCATGTTCCTTATTGTTTTTTTTTTTTTTTTCAGGGAATGAAACCAACTTCTAGCTACATCAATCATCAAGAAACCATCACTAACATTTCTTTCTCCCTCACATTCTAGTTTTTGATTATCAAGTTTTGTCAGATGTCACCTGTACTTCTTGATTCTGTTTTTCTCTTTCTATCTTCATCATCATTATTGGATTCAAGTCCACCATCTCTCACCTGGGCTACTGTGATAACTTCTCAACTGCTCTCTCTGCATTTATTCTGTTCTTTAGCTAAATCAGTTTTTGTGCTATATCCAGAAGGATTTACTTGAAATGTAAGTATAACTCTTTTCTATCACAGTTGCAAAGAACTGAATTAATCATACTCCTTAGTTCAGGTGATATGATCATAGTTTTCTGCAAGTTTCTTTCTAGTTTTACTTATTTATTTCTTTCCATTTATTCTGTATTCCTGTGCTATAGGCAGGGACATTAGTATTGCTTATATCCTAATATTATTGATATCAGCCCATGAACCTGTAAGAATTCTTGCAAAATATGAAAAGCTGTTTTCCCAGCATGTCATGTGTATAAGCCTGAATGTACATATCCTTTCATAAATAGTATTGTGCTATAAACCTAATTGGGGGCTTCCCTTGTGACTCTGTGGTAAAGAATCTGCCTGCCAATGCAGAAAAAGCAGGTTCGATCCCTGGGTCATGAAGATCCCCTGGGGAAAGAAATGGCAACCCACTCCAGTATTCTTACTGGGAAATATCATGGACAGAGGAACCTGGTGGGTTACAGTCCATGGGGTCACAAAGTTATAAATGACTGGGTGACTATACAACAATAACATAAACCTAATTCCATTTCTAACTTTATTTTTTCACACAGCATAGTGTTCTTAATATGTTACCACATTGCTTTAGATTCTTTTGGGTTCATTTTTCCTTGCTCTCTAATTGCTGCTGCTGCTGCTAAGTCGCTTCAGTCGTGTCCGACTCTGTGCGACCCCATAGATGGCAGCCCACCAGGCTCCCCCGTCCCTGGGATTCTCCAGGCAAGAACACTGGAGTGGGTTGCCATTTCCTTCTCCAATGCATGAAAGTGAAAAGTAAAAGGGAAGTCGCTCAGTCGTGTCCGACTCTTAGCGACCCCATGGACTGCAGCCCACCAGGCTCCTCCATCCATGGGATTTTCCAGGCAAGAGTACTGGAGTGGGTGCCATTGCCTTCTCCGTCTCTAATTGCTACACAGTTTCAAATGAAATGAATCCACTACATTTCACTTATCCAACCCTGGAGAACTGATACCAATACCCTGTTACCAAAAGATCAATGGTACAAGAATGGTATCCCTATAAAAACATCTTTTTGACCAAGTGTCACAATTTGAATGTATACTGAGAATGCAATATTTAGGTCACAAGATACCTATACATATTTTTAAAACAGTCCTAAATAATTCTCCAAATGTCTATAACCATTTAATTTCTCATCCACTGTACATAACTGTGGTTTATCCTCATATCCCCATCCAATAATATCACCTATGACTCATATTTTCTAAGCATGTAGTATAAATATATATCTCATTTTATTTGTAGACACTGGAATATGTCAGATTGCTGACAGTATTTTGGGATTTGGGGCCTCATTTTTCTAATGATTTTACTATTAGTTTTTGGTGTTGGTGACTTGAATTACAACTATATTTATTTTGTCTGGGCTTCCCTTGTAGCTCAGTCAGTAAAGAATCTGCCTGCAGTGCAGGAGACCTGGGTTCGATCCCTGGGTTGGGAAGATCCCCTGGAGAAGGAAATGGCAACCCACTCCAGTATTCTTGGCTAGAAAATCTCATGGACAGAGGAGCCTGGTGGGCGTCTCCTATAAATCTATCATATGTCTGATAACTTCATATTGCTATCATTTGCTGAAATGGATTCTCATGTTGTGTTCCTTTTAGAATTTAATTTTCTTTTTTGTTTACTTTTTAATTTAATAAATATTTGGATGTAAATATAGCATACATACAAAATTTATGTCTTGGGGCATTCATTTAGACTTAGAATATACTTTTGGTGGACAGACCCCTTTACTGTAATGAATTCTGACTATTTGTGCTACTGTATCTAATCTCTGAAGTTAACGTTTCAATTTTATTGTAAATGTATGGATTTTCTTGATTGATGTTTATGTAGTGTGCTTTTTTTCATCCTTTTCCTTCCAACCTCTCTGTTAGTTTCTTGTTATACTTTAAAAATCTTTGCTCTTTATGATAAAAATATGGCCTATCTTGTTGAATTTGCAATTCAAAAAAGGTGTACTCCACTATTGTATGTTGAATATATGGATTTTCTAGTCAAAACAATCACATACAAACTGGCTCCTCCCCTACCTCTTTAGAGGAGTTCCTTAGACCGTACTTAAAGGCTTTCTCCCAGGCTATAGTCTTCAGTAAGACTCTGAATAAAATGAGCTCATGGCTACTCTGTTGTATTTTTAAGTTCACATTCGTTCCCTTGTACTTATAATTTAGTAGAGATATTGCTGTCTCTGGTCCTTTGCTAATGCTCCTTCTGACGGAATGCAATTCCCTAATTTTTTCACATGGCTCACTCTCTCAACTCTTTTAGGTCTTAATTTATACTTTGCTTTCTCAGTGATACCTGTCCTTCAAAATGCAACCCATTCTCATCTTAATTTTCCTAAGAACATATCACTATCTAGCATACTATAGAATGTATTTATTTTTTATTATTTCTCTCCATCACTAGAACATAAGTTCCTTGAGACCAAGGATATCCAGTTCTTTTACTCACTGCTTTATTTCCATCATGTAGAACATTGCTTGGCATACACTAGGACCCCAAAAGATATCTGTTAAGTGAGTGAATGAATGAAACAGAAAACTTACCAGAAACTTAAAACAAGTAATGAGTGACTAAAGGCATTGAACACTGTGTTTTTAACAGAAGTATATTTAAAGACAGAGAAGAAGAAACCTCTGCTTGCTACAACTAAAACCCTAGAGATGAAACTCATGGAGTCTTCAGCACGTTAATCTTATTTTCCATTCTACCACTTGAACTATGAATATTCATTTTTACAAGAGCTATGAATTAATTTCTCCAAATCTTTTGGGAAAATTTAAATTCCAGGGACATGCCATTGTGGGCTTATAACTTATTTCCTCAGTGGAATTCTATCCAATATCTGTTCGAGGAGCATGACTTCAAGGAAAGCACCTTTCTAGTTAAAACAGATTACATTGCAATGCCTGCCAAGTTGATTGTGAAGTTTCAGACTAAATTATTTTAGTAGATTTTACTCTTCTAGAAGTATTTATTTGAACAATATTCTTCATATACTCTGATTTAAGATAAAATGAAAATGGGTTCACTACACTATTTGAATAAATGCATTTTTGTATGCTTAAACAGAATTAGGGCTGACCCACAGAGTAAAGAGACAATTAGATATTTTAATTTGTCTTATTATTGCATAAACTTCAAATAAAATGTGTATTATTAATTGAAAACAAAAGAAACACACTTAAATCCAAATACTAGGTTTTCTATTGTCGATAGAGCACATTCAAAACCTTTGTACACTATCACTGCATTGTTCCTGCATTGCTCCTGCATGGCAGGTGGATTCTTTACTGCTGACCAACCAGGGAAACCCAAAACAACTGTATTCCAAAAAAAAGAGACAAATATCAATATGCAAAATAAAATTCTAATCCCTTCCCTTTTGTTGGCAATCAAAATTAAATACAGAGAAAGAAAATTATACCCAAAAAGGACAGTTGGCTTCAAGAGTGTTTAAATGCTCTACAGGTTGGTGAAATCAATGATTCGTTTTTAGGTAAGTGAAATTTTGTTGCATTCAGAAGATGATGAATGGGGCAACTTTAATCTAGTGGAGAGAGATTAAAACATGGAGTGATACAGGATTAGAATTTTATATGTATTATATCATAAAGGTAAAACGCAACAACTGCACAGAGTTTAACGTAAGGACAGTGCCAAAATAAAAGGGGCATGTCAATATTATCTAATTCTCAAAACTGTTGCTTTCCATGTTTTACCAAAATTTAGACAATGTAAGATCAGCCAAATGAACGACTAAAAAAAAATAAAACTAAGGGATAATTATGGATAATAACTTTAAATTTAAAACGGTATTTACTTGCTTAGAAGATGTAAGACATATTAACTAGGTGCAATCTGTACTTCCAGCCACTAGTACTGAAAAATGACACATTTTTCTTAATAATTAGAAAATCATTGCAACTTTTTAAGATATCAGAGGACATTTTAATAACTGTAAGTAATTTACTATTTCTACTTCATTTACCTAATAAAATAGTTTCCAATGCAAATAAGAATACAAAGCAAAGACCTTAAGATGTAGAAATTCCTTTTGGATCATTTAGAAAATATAATTTTATACTTACAAATACCTAATAAGTTTTGGGCTTACCATTATATATATTCTCCCTTAGATAAAACCATATTTTTACAAAAGTAAAATAAGAGGGACAATGGTGTAGTAATAAAAAATTCTAATTAAAACAGTTAAGTTGTAGTTAAAGTTCTGTTAATGACTATTTCACACTAGAAAAATGAAAGCTATTGGCTTTGTTGATATGTGCAGATTTTCTAATTTCAAAAAATATTAATATAAAACTGATCTTTGCACTTGGACAATACACTAAAAAAACTTTCTACTTTATAACAGCAGATGTTTTGCATATTTAACCTAAATAATTGGCTTGTAATCTACTAACAGAAAAAAAAAAAATTAAATTTAAATTACTACTGTCTCTAGGCAATGGCACCCCACTCCAATACTCTTGCCTGGAAAATCCCATGGATGGAGGAGCCTGGTGGGCTATAGTCCATGGGGTCGCTAAGAGTTGGACACAACTGATCAACTTCACTTTCACTTTCATGCACTGGAGAAGGAAATGGCAACCCACTCTGGTGTTCTTGCCTGGAGAATCCCGGGGACGGGGGAGCCGGGTGGGCTGCCCTCTATGGGGTCACACAGAGTCAGACAAGACTGAAGTGACATAGCAGCTAGTCACTTTTACCTCCTATTGTTATGCCATGATGTTCTTTTGGTTATTAAAACACAATGACAAACCACTTTGACGGGTGAAGCCTGTGGAGCAAATATATATTTAAAATAAGAAAAACAAATATTCAATCTTCTCAGGTTCAAAAAAGGGAAAGCAATTCTCGTTCTTTTTTCTTAGAGTATTTAGGAAATTTAGAATTTAACTTTAGAAAACTATAAATAAAAAAGTGAACACAAGTTATGAATTCTTCTCTGCTTTCTTAAGATGTATGTAAATCTTTGCAAAACCTAAATGAAATTTTCTCCAGCTTTACTAGCCAGGAATGTCTTTCTTAGGGACCTGAAACCATCTCTTGGAACTCTGAAACATTTCTGGAACCACCTCTTGTAAACAAAAAGGAAGACAGTACCTTATGATTCAGTTTCTGTGGGAAGGTGGGAGTCAGCTAGTTCTTAACACTAAACTGCAAACTACTTCCTGTTACAAATATATGAAAATTTTATTTTTCTTTTGGATAAAGACAATTAACAAACACAGATGGCTGCCCAAATTACCAGGTGAATTTAGAAGGACCTATGTGTAATGAATGATGCTGTCTTCTTCCTTGAGGACTAGTTATTGCTTACCTTGAGAAAATATAGGGATGGGTTCTACCTGCTTGATTATGTAAGAGGATGTGATGTTCCTCTATTCTTGCGATTCTTTTAGTGGATTCCCGATGATACACATCACATTCTAATGTAATGTTTATTCAGCAATAAAACTGTTAAATTTCTCTTCTACTTTGTGGAGAGGTTTTTGCTTGTTTGCTTATTTTGTTGTCAACTGTATTTCCACAATAGGCCCAAAGGTCACATTCTAAAGAGACTGCATAACAAAGAGGAATAGACTCAGTCCTTCCTAAGAGCCAAAGAAAAGCTGAGAGCAAGTTTTTTAGAGAAAGTGTTAGTCACTCAGTTGTGTCTGACTCTTGCGACCCCATGGACTGTAGCCCGCCAGGCTCCTTTGTCCATGGGTTTCTCCAGGCAAGAATACTGGAGTGGGTTGCCATTTCCTTCTCCAGGGGATCTTCCTACCCAGGGACTGAACCCGCATCCCTTGCATCTCCTGCACTGCAGGTGGATTTTTCACCAATAGCACCACCTGGGATACCCATAAAATAAAATAGGAATATTCTAATTAAATTTTAAGTTGCTTATTATTTTGCCCTAAATCTTCAAACTCTTCAGATTTTGTGCTAAATCTTATATATTGGAATAAAAACAGGCCTGCACAATTCTATGTTGGGAGTGAAAAAAATTGAGCTACAATGTAATATGAAAAACTCACAGATGAAAAGGACATTAAAAATACTATATTTAACTTAATCCAAGTTCTTAAAAAAGATGTTGGAGTCAAAGATAACATAATTCCCCACCAATAGTAACGGGATTTTAGGAGAAATGCTCAAATAGGTCCATTTCCTTTCACTCTCAAAGGACAGGGTACTCCTTGATTATATCTTAGAATATCAGCATAGTATATAGATTATTAATAATAATCTAAAAATTTTGAAAGGCCTTTTAAATTTTGTATGATAAAAGTTGAAAACAATAGCTGAACTCTTGAGGATGAATAAAATAAGTTGTGAACCTCAGATTTCAGTCAGAAACACTCCTGGCATGTGATACATTTTAGGCTATATGCATTCATTGACATATTAATAAATTGATATATTAATTTAGTTGTCATTAATAATTACAACTAAAATTTAGGCATGTTAATGAATTTTTCAAGATATTTAGGTATTTCCCACACTGTTTGGAAATAGGCTGGATCCCTAATTATTTGAGTAAATAGATTCTCAGGAAGCAGAGAGCTGGCCTTGAATAGGAGACACTTGAAACAGAAAGAAGTTGAATGATTAATTGTTCAAATATAAAAAAGTGGTTTCTACATCAAGCAGGTTAATCAGTTAGTTACCTATGTAAAACTGTCTAACTAAATCAAAAATTCCTTTTCGCCTGCCAATACATCTACCTATCTATCTATCTATTTTTTCTTTTGGTGTGTTCCCTGCTTTTTTATAGCTTCTTGTAAATATGTAAATCATAGCTGATTCTCAAAATATAATATTTACAATGTAAGAAATTAAGAACTTTAAGAAACTTTAGAGATTGTCTAACCTCATGCTTCTCAAATTTCATTAACGACTCCTCTAGGTGCTTGTCAAACACAGATCTTCAAATGCTCCCTTCCCTGAAGATTATGTTTCTGTAAGTGAGGAATGAGTCCTGGGTATTTATATTGTTAATAAGTATCCTCGGTAAGTCTTACTATCAGGGGCATATAAGGGAAAGTTTATCGAGTTCAAATTTCCCTTTGTACACAGTGGCCAGAGTAGAACCCAGATCTCCTGAGTTGAGATCTGGTGAGATTTTCACATTCCCACACTCTTAAGTTTTCTCACTGATACACAAATCTGCTTGTATAATCAAAATCCAAATAGTAATAATAACCTTAAAGAACATGAGCACTACTAGCAATTCCAACATGAAAAATTATTTCAACAAGCAGTTGTGTTGGAGGAAATTCATTTTCAAAGACTAAAGCAAAAATATGAAACCTCATAAGTCCATAGTGTTTGGTTTTAAACCATTATACTACAGTTTATTTTAGACTAATTAATTCCTAAATATGGCCCTCTTTAAAATAATCTATAATACACATCATAAAACAGCTCTATAAATCTGAAAGTTGGTCTACAGTTTTCTTTTTTTTCAATCTAGGTGACAGCCAGGAATAGAATCTAGTCTTTTAGATGTATACTTGATGCATGCCATTTAAAGACCTGTCCAATTAAGATTGTGTCAGTGATTTAACAGAAAACAAATAAAACCAGTCTCCTTCAAAAATGCCTTAGAAAGATGCCCTTGGATATAGGTGGTCTGCCAGAACACTTCAATTAAAATATGCAGTAACTTCGCTATATTATAAATAATCTTCCCCTGAGAAAAAGTCAATGGCCTAAACGATTTTCACACCCTCCCAATGTATTTTTAGGGAGTAGAGAAATGGATAAGATTCATTATTCTCTTAGTGGTCTCTCAAGAAACAAAATTGTTTGTTGAGAAGCTGTTGACAAGGTGCCACCTGGGACATATTTTCAATATTTTAGGAGTTTACAGCTCAAGTGTTTTGGATTTGATGGACAATGATAACAGCATTTTAGGAGTGGTGCTGATGTGAGAGAAGCCCATGCATTTCTCTCAGAGGGTTATTTTTAGTCAGAAAATCCAGATGGCTAAGAGTGATGTTTTACTTAATAACAATGATATGCCGAACTGAAAATATTATAATGGCGCCACTAGACCTCAATTATAGTACAAATTAGCTTCCATTAGAAATACACTGTTATAGGCGATCACCTGATGCTAACAGTATCAGAGAGAGAGAGAGAAGTCACTCAGTCGTGTCCTACTCTTTGCGACCCCATGGACTGTAGCCTACCAGGCTCTTCTGTCCACGGGATTTTCCAGGAAAGAGTGCTGGAGTGGGTTGCCATTTCCTTCTACAGAGGATCTTCCTGACCCAGGGATCGAACCCAGGTCTCCTGCATTGCAGGCAGACGCTTTATCGTCTGAACCACGAGGGAAGCCACAATAGTATCAGAGATGTCATCAAATAAAGAGCCAAGCTGGCGCTGTGAAAAAGACTTGAGATGTAAAAGGACCTATTTTTGAAGTCTGTTTCTGCTACCTATTCCTTAGATGAAAAATTACTTAATTTCTCTTTCAATTCTTCACCTGTAGGATAGCAATGATACCTAGCCTTATAAAAGCTCAAATGAGAGGAATATGTATACTTTCAAGACTATGGTAAAAATTTGATAACTAGGAGCTGGTATGAAGTCAATTTTCTGCTTTACTTTTATCATCAGTGTAGGATTTTGCCAAGGCTTGTAAGCATATATATATATATATGTTGTTGTTGTTCAGTCAGCCAGCTGTGTCCGACTCTTTGCGATCCTGTGGACTGCAGCACGTCAGGCCTCTCAGACCCTCACCATCTACCAAGGTTTGCCCAAGTTCATGCCCGTTGCATCGGTGATACCATCCAGCCATCTCATCCTCTGACACTCTCTTCTCCTCCTGCCCTCAATCTTTCCTAGCATCAGGGACTTTTCCAATGAGTCAGCTGTTCACATTAGATGATCAAAATACTGGAGTTTCATATACAGTTTCTATACTGGTGTGTATATTTATGTATCTTTCTATATATATACACACACACATACATATATATTATTTAAAATATATAAATGAAACATATATTTATATAATAAATTTATATTTCTTTATTTTATAAGTATATGCATAAAATTTAGGTAGATTTATCTATGTGAGTAAATATATACACACATATATTAATATTTACATATATGTTTACATATATAGAGAGATAGAGAAAATATGTTGATCTAACATTTATTAAAAATAGTACTTTTGCTATATACATGCTCACAGACAGAAATTACCAAAATATAACTTCTGTTCGATTTGTTTTCTCTATTATATTATACCCTAGGGAAATGACTTATGGAATATTTCAAATAAACAGCACACGACTCAGGTATTAAAATTTCCTTGTTTCCCGAAAACAGAAACTAGACTACAAGAAATGTGTTTTTATGTGTCACACAACCATAAACATGACAAATGTGAAAAGGTCAGCTTATCTCTAGGGTAAATAAGCCTCCATCCAATTATTGGTCCCAACTCTCTGCTGGGTTCTATATGCCAATAGCCTGAGACTGCTTCATGCATCCTTATTCCTCCCCCATGAAACCTGAATTTCTAGGCCACTGGGAATGATAGATGTATTCAGGACAAACTGATGGTTTCAGCACTCACTGGCTTTGTTAAGTTTGTGCTTCTGTATTCCGGCCTCAGAGGTTTTCAAACAACTTCCTATGTTATAAAAGTTTTAGTAAAACTATTTTAAAATATTTAGCATTATTAGGAAGTTTCAATAGCAAAAAGGATATCAAGAGTATTATATTTCCTGCATAAGATTTTGTGCCCTCGTTTTGTATATTTGTTTTCAATTAGCAATTTGTCATGAACAAATATTCAATAAACCTATACATATTTCCAAATGTAAAGGCGCCTCATTTCTATATAAATATTCATTTTAAGGATTTATCAAAAGAGATGTCTCTAGCCTTGGTAATGCACATTTAGTGTATCTCTAATTAACTGTATTATAAGCCATTATGCAATACACACTGCTATATAAATGTCTTTGCATCTATTAGTGAGTTTATATGTGAGAAGCAAATTTTTTGGTATGCATCTTGCTTTCAAATAGTGAGAGGTATTGTCCATTGAAATTAAAGGTGGACACATTAATTTAAATTTCCAATAATGGTATATGAGCTAGACAGTTTTCCAGCACCTTAGCCACTATCACTTATTAAAAAATGTTGTTCTTTTGCAATTAAATAAGTGCTTTGGTAAGATTTGCTTTGAAGATGGATGATTTTGAGAATATTTTATTGCATTATTTATTAGTTTTCAATGTATTTCAATTTTCATGTTGGGAAACATATTATATTTTAAAATATATTAATATTCTATTACAAATTATCTGTGATATTAAAGAACGTTAGATGTTAGGAATCCATAAAAAACAGAACACCTCATAGCTTCCTCTACTTTTCCTCACACACTGTCATGTCTTGAAAATTCAGTATTTGCTGTCCCTGTGTTTGCAAGCATCTCTCCTTTGGGGTCTTCTACTCATTAGTCTTGACTTAGAATACATTGATTTTATTGTTGACTCTCTTTTATTGTTGACTCTTATATCATTGAAATAATCAGTTATTTCATTATCTATGTTTACAAATGCCTTAAAATAATACCACATATATGTGTGTATATGTATATACACCATTGTGCTTATATGTACTATGTTATATATATACTTATGTCTGCATATGAATATGCTTTATTACACTCTTCAACTTTAGCTTTTTGTAAAGCAGTCATGTCTTACCAACATAAATCACAGTGTTTAAAATATTGCATTTCCTCAAGAAGTACTGGTTGTGAAAACACTGAGTGAGTTCTTCTTTAAGCAACTTTAGAATAAAACCACGATGATAAATTCATTATGAGAAAGAATTTGTCACAACAAATATTTGAATAACAATCATTCCACAATGACGTTGTACACAAAGTAGTTTGTAGCACAACCTGTGAAATCCTTCAAAGGATATTAGTAAGTTGGAATTTGGTTCTTGTTATTTAATAGTGCATTTAAACTATGAAAACAAAGTTTGATTTTTGTCTTGATGACTACAGAACATTGGGGAATTGACATATTGAAGTGCTCTCTGGCAGTCATATGGTTTCTAATGACAGCTTCCCTACAGGGATCTTCTGTTCATGAAAGTAGCTATTACTAGTCACAGTTGTTGTAGCTCATGTCAGCCCAGTGAAACTTGAGAATGTTGTAATCAATGGCAATTGAAATTGCTAATAACATTAAAATTTAATTTGGACACAGGTACCAGACACAAGTGTTTTAGATAGATCTCTTGGCACACTGCTGGCACATATGAAACATCCAAGTATGTTAATAAGTGAATGCTTAATCAGGAAGAACAATCAAACAAGGAAAACAATATAAAACACATCAATTTTCTCCCTAGATGCAATAGTACTGAACCAAAACGTGTAATATAACAGTCACTTAACAAAATGAATGAAGCAGGAATGAAGACATATTATGTTCCTAGGTGACAATGAAAGACAAGTGCTAAAAAACTGAAAGCAAGCAGAATATATATTAAAATGAACTATTCTCAGTCTAGCACTCAAAAGGAATTTTGTGCCAATTTTGACCTTTTATTATTGTGTTTGAAAATGTTAATTTGGAAAACTCTATTTCTTTCCCTGTAATAATAGCATACATTTTCAGGTTCTACTTTTCTAAAAATTATTATTGTAGATTAAGCATGTTTGCATTTGCTATAAACGTAACAACTAACTTTAGCAATAGCAAAACATAAATTCAAGAAGATATTTTCTCTAGTATATAGGCAATTTAATTAAATTTTATCTTGAAGTAATTATAGATTTACAAGCAGCTTGTAAAAAATAATACCGAAAGTTCCTGTGAACACTCTATTCTCTATTCAACTTCCCCATCAATAACATCCACCTTATAAAACTACTAAAAAGTCACAACCAGGATATTGATATTGAGCAGAAGAGATACAGAACGTTTCCATTCCCAGAAGGATCCCTCATATTGTCTGTTATGACCACGTGCTTCTCTCCTGACTCCATTCCTTCCTAATCCCTGCAAACACTAATTTATTTTCCATTACTATAACTGTCATTTTAAGAATGTTACACAGATGGAATCACACAAACTTCGACTTAGGGGGGATGGTTTTTACACTGAGCATTATTTTCTGCAGATTCATCCAGGATTTTGTATGTATCAATAATTTCTTTTTATCATGGAGTAGTATTCGATAGTGTGGGTGTGTCCAAGTTTGTTTACCATCAATCTACTGAAAAACACTTGGGCCATTTCTAAATGCCGACTGCTGCAAACAAAACTACTATAAACATTTATGTACAGGTTTTCTATGAACATAAATCTTCATTTCTCTAGGATAAGTGCCCATGAGTGCAATTACTTTGGTAATTAAATGCTTAGTTTTGCACATTTATTTAAAAAAACCTGGCAAATGAATTTCCAGATATTTCTTACTATTTTACATTTCAACCAACAATGTATGAGTAATCCAGTTTCTCTATATTCTTGCCAGCATTTGCTAATGACATTATTATTTTTTTTTAATATTAGCCATTCTGGAAGGTATGCAATGATATACTTGTGGTTTTTAACTTGCATTTCTCTACATCTAATAACATTTAACTTCTTTCCATGTGCCAATTTTCCCTCCATATATTTCCTCCATCAAAATGTTTTTTCATGTCTTTTGTCCATTTTCTACTGTGTGCGTGTGTGTGTGTGTGTGCGCGTGTTTAGTGGTCAGTTTTGACAAAAATCTGTATATTTCAAATACTACACTTTTCTCAGGTAAGTGTTGTGAAACATCTTCCTTCTGTCAGTAGCTTCTCTTTTGATTCATTTAATGTTCTTTTGCAGAGCAAAAGTTTTTCATTTTGATGAATTCAGCTTATAATATTTCCTTTTAAAGATCATGATTTGGTGGCAAGCCAAAAATTGCCTAGCCCTAAGGCAATGGCAACCCACTCCAGTACTCTCGCCTGGAAAATCCCATGGACGGAGGAGCCTGGTAGGCTGCAGTCCATGAGATCGCTAAGAGTCGGACACGACTGAGCGACTTCACTTTCACTTTACACTTTCATGCACTGGAGAAGGAAATGGCAACCCACTCCAGTGTTCTTGCCTGGAGAATCCCAGGGACAGGGGAGCCTGGTGGGCTGCAGTCTATGGGGCCGCACAGAGTCGGACACGACTGAAGCGACTTAGCAGCAGCAGCAATTCCTAAACGTTTTTCCCTGTGTTTTTCTAAAAGTTTTACACGGCTAAATCTTATCCTTAGACTGTGATCAATTTTAGTTCATTTTTGAGTGCTTGAAGCCTAAGTCAAGGTTGGTTTTTTGTTTGTTTATGTGTATGAACGCTCAATTACTCCAGTGCTATTTGTTGAAAATGGTATCTATCCTCTATTGACTAGCAGAAGATATTAAGAAGAGATGGCAAGAATACACAGAAGAACTGTACAAAAAAGATCTTCATGACCCAGATAATCAAGATGGTGTGATCACTCACCTAGAGCCAGATCCTGGAATGTGAAATCAAGTGGGCCTGAGAAAGCATCACTACGAACAAAGCTAGTGGAGGTGATGGAATTCCACTTGAGCTATTCCATATCCTGAAAGATGATGCTGTGAAAGTGCTGCACTCAATATGCCAGCAAATTTGGAAAACTCAGCAGTGGTCACAGGACTGGAAAAGGTCAGTTTTCATTCCAATCCCAAAGAAAGGCAACACCAAAGAATGTTCAAACTACTGCACAATTGCACTCATCTCACATGCTAGTAAAGTAATGCTCAAAATTCTCCACGCCAGGCTTCAGCAATATGTGAATCGTGAACTTCCTGATGTTCAAGCTGGTTTTAGGAAAGGCAGAGGAACCAGAGATCAAATTGCCAACATCCACTGGATTATCGAAAAAGCAAGACAGTTCCAGAAAAGCATCTATTTCTGTTTTATTGACTATGCCAAAGCCTTTGACTGTGTGGATCACAAGAAACTGTGGAAAATTCTGAAAGAGATGGGAATGCCAGACCACCTGATCTGCCTCTTGAGAAATTTGTATGCAGGTCAGGAAGCAATGGTTAGAGCTGGACAGGGAATAACAGACTGGTTCCAAATAGGAAAAGGAGTTCATCAAGGCTGTATATTGTCACCCTGTTTATTTACCTTATATGCAGAGTACATCATGAGAAATGCTGGGCTGGAAGAAACACAAGCTGGAATCAAGATTGCCGGGAGAAATATCAAAAACCTCAGACATGCGGATGACACCACCCTTATGGCAGAAAGTGAAGAGGAAGTAAAAAGCCTCTTGATGAAAGTGTAAGTGGAGAATGAAAAAGTTGGCTTAAAGCTCAACATTCAGAAAACAAAGATCACGGCATCCGGTCCCATCACTTCATGGGAAATAGATGGGGAAACAGTGGAAACAGTGTCAGACTTTATTTTTCTGGGCTCCAAAATCACTGCATATGGTGACTGCAGCCATGAAATTAAAAGATGCTTACTCCTTGGAAGGGAAGTTATAACCAACCTAGATAGCATATTCAAAAGCAGAGACATTACTTTGCCAACAAAGGTCCGTCTAGTCAAGTCTATGGTTTTTCCTGTGGTCATGAATGGATGTGAGAGTTGGACTATGAAGAAGGCTGAGCGCCGAAGAATTGACGCTTTTAAACTGTGGTGCTGGAGATGACTCTTGAGAGTCCCTTGGACTGCAAGGAGATCCAACCAGTCCATTCTGAAGGCGATCAGCCCTGGGATTTCTTTGGAAGGAATGATGCTAAAGCTGAAACTCCAGTACTTTGGCCACCTCATGCGAAGAGTTGACTCATTGGAAAAGACTCTGATGCTGGGAGGGATTGGGGGCAAGAGGAGAAGGGGACGACAGAGGATGAGATGGCTGGATGGCATCACTGACTCGATGGACGTGAGTCTGGGTGAACTCCAGGAGTTGGTGATGGACAGGGAGGCTTGGCGTGCTGCGATTCATGGGGTCGCAAAGAGTCGGACATGCCTGATCGACTGAACTGATCTGATATCTTATTTTATTTTTTCATCAGCACTCCTTTTCAATAGAAAATGCTGTACATTTTAAAAAATCATTTTCACCTAAGTGTCTGGTTTTTGAGTCAATATAATTATTTTACTCAATTTAAAAATAAGCCATTATATTATTAGAAGCAAGTTCACCACTAATATAGAAACACTAACAATCTGTAATGTTTATCTGGTATCCAGCAATTTTACTGGATTCATCAGATATAGGAATTCTTTTCAAAATTCCTTAGGATTTGCTTCATAGAAAATTCACGTCATCTGAAAACGAGGACTGTTTTCTCTCTTGCTTTGCTATCTGAATGTCTTTCTTGCCTTACTGCGCTGGCTGGAGTTCCAGCACTAGTCTAAATGAGTGATGAGTGGGAACACCATTGTCTTGTGTCTGATCTCTGGAAGAAAGCATTAATACTTTCATAGTAATGTTTTCCTATAGTTTTTTTTTTTAATTTCTTTATTTTTATCATTTTTTCTCAATTATATGGATAGGTAGATAATAGCAGAACATAATTTCCTATTAGCAAATGACAGAATAACTTCATTTTTTGCCAGGTGAAACCTGCAAATTCAGTCCTATGCTTGTCTTTGCCCTGTGCTTCTTGAGGCAGATATTAGGGTTATTTTGTGTTCATGAGATACATTAAAAAAAAATAATAATGTCTTATTCTGTCTTGCTTGTAACTGATTCTAAAATTTCTGAGATAAATCAAAATGTTTTCTTAAAAAATTGTATTTCCTGTTTTGTACTTAGCTTTCATCTTCCTAGCACACTCTTAATATATAACTACTAATTGAGTAGTATAAAAGTAATACCATTTACATGTAAAAGCAATTACTGTATCTTATGAAAAAGATTATGTATGTCTTTAAATTGTTTCAGATCCCTTACTTGTAATTTGATTTGCAAATACCTCCATTTATATGTTTCTTTTTTTTTTTTTTTTTTTTTAAGTGCCAAGACGGCGGCCGGACAGAGCGGCCACTGCAGAAACCGAAGCCCGATGCAAAAGACTCATGGCCGCCATGGCTACTACCTATATGTTTCTGTATATGGTTAACTGGTCGCAACATAAAGAAAAAAACACCAACAAATTAAAAAGAAAATTTAACACCAATAATTGGACCTTTGTAAGAAAAAATATCTAGCTAAGTGTTAATGTTAAATAGCTCAATCACTGTTGAATAACGATTAACTCTAAGAGAGGTAGTAAGTTGTACACACAGTTGCTGCTGCTGCTGTTAAGTCGCTTCAGTCGTGTCCGACTCTGTGCGACCCCATGGACTGCAGCCTACCAGGCTCCCCGGTCCCTGGGGTTCTCCAGGCAAGAGTACTGGAGTGGGGTGCCATTTACAAAATGTGAAACAATATGTGAGACTCCAGAAATCGTATACATCTAGTTTTAAGATATTATTTTGCATTGGAGGAAAATAGGGTGCGGAGTGTTTTAACAAACTCTAACTATTAATACCTTTAACAGAAATATGCCTAAGTTACAGAAGGCCACAAAAAAGTGTACGGTTACCAAAACAAATCATAAAGCATTGATATTAAGTTTTTGTAATGCTTCATTTGAAGATTTTAAGATGTTCTTTCTGACCATATTTGAACTAGTATCTTGATATTTGACAGAGAAACTTTGACAGGAGTGTACAATGCCACAGTGCGTTTTATGCTGTCTAGCTTACGTTCATTCGTTGTTTCGTCACCTGCCTAGCCTAATTTCTCATGCCTGCAATTAATCTCACATAAATGCATACCATTAATATTGAGCAGTGACTTTACAGAAATCTTAATTTTTTCCACATAATCTTGATGTGTTCTGCCTCTTCTTTATTTCTAGAGCTGCTGTTGTTGTTAAGTTGCTAAAATGGGGCTTCCCAGGTGGTTCAGATGGTAAAGAATCTGTCTCCAATGCAGAAGACTCAGGTCCAATCACTGAGTTGGGACGATCCTCTTGAGAAGTGAATGACTCCCCACTCCAGTGTTCTTTCCTGGGAAATCATGGACAGAGGAGCCTGGTGGGCTATAGTCCATGGGGTCACAAAAAGCAGGACATGACTGAGCAACTAGATATGTTACTACGTGGCAAAATAATTTTAGTAGTTGAGGTAAGAATAGCTATAATTGTTTTCTCTTTGAGGAAAGGTGTCTCATTTTCAGAACTAGATTAAAGAAACTAATAAAGAAACTTCTGCACAAAGAGTTCAACTACATAGAAAAACTATAAACCTACATTTAAAAATACCATTTACTCCAGTGTGTTATCTTTGAATTACAGTATTTGCGTGATTTTTCTCTGATTATAGTTCCACATAGTTGATAAGAAATTATTTTCTTTTGAGAAAAACATGCATATCTAATTCTCAAACTGGTTAGTGCATTTCTTGATCTCCTGGGGTCCTTTGGTTTCCCACGGGATATTCAGTACAGCTGCTAACTGTTCCCAGCAGTTTCATTGTTCTGAGGGTGTGAAAGGCATATTGCACCAGTTCCTCATATGTAAACTCTTTCTTTTCAAGAGGTTTCTATCCTCTCTCCCACACTGAAACAGGAAAACTTCTCCGACAGATGTATACCACATACACAAAAACTGAGCTTCCAGCAACTTCTACTCTGTGCTCATCTTGAAAGAAGTTTGTGGTTGCAGAAACTTTTGTAAAGATCATTGGCCAATTATGTATGAGACAGAGCCCACTTGCACTCATGAATATTTCTGAACTCTGTCTTATTATTTTCAAAATTCTAAGGTATTTCATCATTGCTGCTGCTGCTAAGTCACTTTAGTCATGTCTGACTCTGTGCGACCCCATAGATGGCAGTCCACCAGGCTCCCCTGTCCCTGGGATTCTCCAGGAAAGAATACTGGAGTGGGTTGCCATTTCCTTCTCCAATGCATGAAAGTGAAAAGTGAAAGTGAAGTTGCTCAGTCCTGTCTGACTCTTAGTGACCTCATGGACTGCAGCCTAACAGGCTCCTCCATCCATGGGATTTTCCAGGCAAGAGTACTGGAGTGGGGTGCCATTGCACCTTCCTAAAATGAAAGGATTCATTTGTAGTCAGTACCATGTGCATAAATTTCATGTAAAACAAAACGTTAGGAAAATTCTCAGCAGACTTTTCCAATATAATCAATGAGCTCTTCTTTTCATAGACTATGTAATGCTGGATTAGAAAAGTCAGTGTAAGTATGAAGCAGGAATTTGGTAAATATGGAATTGTTTATAGATATTTTTGGGTGTATGATGAATAATTTCAGTTGTGAGTGTTTACACATCTACTTTAATTTCAATAATTCTTGATAATGATATGTCACTATCTATCACTGAGCTATTGAAAATAGTAACCACAATTTATTCAAGGTTGTGTGCATGTGCTAAGTCACTTCAGTTGTGTCTGACTCTTTGTGACTCTATGGATTGTAGCCCACCAGGCTCCTTTATCCATGGGATTCTCCAGGCAAGAATACTGGAGTGGGTTGCCATGCCCTGCTCCAGGGAATCTTCCCAACCCAGGGATTGAACCAGTGTCTCTTATGTCTCTTGCATTGGCAGGTGGATTCTAGCACATCTGGGAGGCCATGGTTACTTTATCTTAAAAGCTTAATTAAAGTTAAAATGAAAAAAATTAAAATTCAGTATCTCCATCATGTTGGCTGTATTTCAAGTGCTCAATAGACATGCATACTAGTGAACAGAGCACAATGGAGCATTTCCTTCATTTTACCAAGTTCTTTTGGACAGCCTGTATCTACAGCATTTTTAGGTTATTAACATGCTACATTTATGCTGTTGAAAAGATCGTTGTTGAAATTCATAAAAATTCTACAAATTAATAAAATAGCAAAAAATAAAAGAGAGATAACATTCACAATACACTGAAAGCAGCAGTACTTGTATGACTATCACGTGTCAACTTAAATGTTTCAAAAATAACTATAAATGTAGCTGAGAGGTGACTCCTCACTTATCTCATGTGTGCTTAGTCACACAGTCATGTCCATCTCTTTGTGACCCCATGGACTGTAGCCAGCCAGGCTCCTCTGTCCATGGGGATTCTCCAGGGAAGAATACTAGAGTGGGTTGCCATGCCCACCTGCAGGGGAATCTTCCCAACCCAGGGATTGAACCCAGGTCTCCGGCATTGCAGGCAGATTCTTTACCATCTGAGCCACCAGGGAAGCCCCAAAATACTGGAGTGGGTAAGCTATCCCTTCTTCAGGGAATCTTCCCCACCCAGGAATCGAACCTGTGTCCCCTGCATTCCTTGCAGATTCTTTACCAGTGGAGCTACCAGGGAAGCCCTTATCTTATAAATAAATCGAATTTCTCAGTTTGACAAAACAGATCCAAACCTAGAGCTTATGTTGTTCATATACATGATATTCATCTTCCAAGCCCACTCTGTGGACATATTTTTGAATGTTTTATGGAGAATAGTAAGAGGAGATTGATTGATACCACACTTGTGAACACATACCAAATGAATCACTGTAGACCCATGACTTTCTCAAGTCTTAGACAAAAGTAATGATTTTTGACAATGAATTTGTAAATGAACTACACCATCTGCACTTATTGCCTTTATTCTCAGAGGTTGCTGTCTTAGAGTCAGAGAAAGCAGACAGTACAGGATTTTAGTAACAATATTACGTAGGATTATAGTTAATATGCGTGTGTGTGTGTGTGTGTGGACTCCTCTTCAAGCCACTTCTTTCTCTTAGTTCAGGATCTCATATAGATTATGAGGTAGGGTGGTATAGAGCCACACATATCAAATAAACGTCATACATGCTAACTTTGTCTTTATCCAGCTTTGGGACTATTAGTCACTCAGGGCCTTAATTTCCTTTCAAACAAACTCTCTCAGTGATTATCAGCTTTATGCCACTGACCCCTTGCTTCAACACAAACAAAAAACTTCAGACTAGACTTCCATTAAGAACTTAGATGAGAAAACAGATATTTGTACTGGAAAGAAGCTGAGAATGACCTCCTTTCCTGGCCTGTATTCATTTTCTGTTCCCTTCTTCCCCCAAGTTGATAAACACTGGATTAATGGCTCCCAGTCTCATGTAACAAAACCAAAAAAGCAACAACAAACAAACAAACAAACAAAAATAACAAAGATAAAACTCTGAAATTCTGATATATATAAATGGACATTGGATTTTCACACATGGAAAGGGACTCAGATACCACCCAGCCTAATATCCTAATTTTATGGATGAATAAATTAAAACCAAGAAAGTCAGAACCATCTAAACCAAAAATGGCTTATAATCTTAATTGAATTCTTTGCCATCAACATATTTCTGTTTTATACTGATGTACTTTTTATGAATGATCATTATCATTTAGATTTTTAGAGAAACAACAGTCAGTTCAGCAGATGTTTAGTCCACCATATATGTGTATTTTATATTTAATATCTATAATGTTCTAACTGTTTGCATTATTTGGATCGAATTATTGGAGCATTAGTTTTTTCCCTTATGATCCTGCAGCCATATGCTGAAGGGCAAGTAAGACACACCTGGGGAAAGCCCACTTCTAACTCATTTCAGCACACCTGCTTGGTTCTTTCTACCTATATGCCCTGTGTTCCTGCTGACTGCAATTTTACTAATCCTCTGACCTCATAAAGACTGCCAGGGGCTGGCATGCGTGAGCAGCATGAAATCAAATGTGCCATATTGTTTAGCATCTGTTCCTAACTCCCCATGAAGTTTTCTTTGCAAACAGCGCAGGGCTGTCAGCTTCAATCAGCTCCATAGCGAACTCTACTAAGAAGCGTTAGCCTTCATCCAGAATTGCTCTTTACATGACATACCTTCGCCTATGAAGGAAACAGAGAGGTTTAATGCTAATGTGTCTATATTACCAAAAGAGAAATCCCTTAAATGCTGCAAATATTGCTATGTGTTTAATGAGATCTTAATGTTAAGTATTTGTCCTGGGACAAACAGCACACTTTTTTGCAACTATTGTATGTTTGTCTTTCTTGAACTGCTTCACTGAAGGCTTTGATAAACACTTTTGACTTTAACGCCTCAAGCATTCCCTTAATCTCCTCTTCATTGTAAACAAAAGTAAAATTAAAATGTATTAGTGCCCCTTTGCAGAAACACATTTCTGAGATTTGTAATGCATTGTGAAATTGGTTTTATTTGAGATTCCTATCAGGAATAGTAAATAAAGGAAAATTATTTCATAAATTAGGAATGCACAAGAGCTTCATAATAGGCATTGCCTAATTTTAGGGTTTTCACACATAAATATATTAAAGTTTAAACATTCTTAATCTGTCAAATAGTTAATCCAAAAGATAAATATCTCCACTTTTCCCAGTATACAAAACACTTATTTGCATATTACACTATTATAGATAATCATTTGAATGCTCATAAAAATTATATGCCTGTTCTTAAGATATCTAAGGAAAAACATTGTGGAGATAAAGGAAAATGTATTTTATTAACCTGAAACATGGTAATGTCTTTTCTTCTTACAATCTGGCCCAAAATACAGTAATATAAAATGTATTTTTTGTTTATAATTTATTATCTTCTCACAGATGATTCAATCAATGAACACTATTATTTTCAATTCAAAGGTATTTTTTTCTTTTTTTGATAAGAAAATCATCTGACTCTGATCATGTTTTTATTTATTAACAACTTATGTAAAATTGACCAAATATTTTCTAAGCATTTTATTTTTTAAATTTATTTTAATTGGAGGATAATTGCTTCACAATGTTGTGTTGGCTTCTGCCATACATCAACATGAATGAGCCACAGGGATACATACATCCCTTCCCTCTTGAACCTCCCGCTCACCTTCCTCTCTACCCCACCTCGGCAGGTTATCACAGGGCAGCAGGCTGAGGTCCCTGCTCTATACGGCAACTTCACATTAGCTATCTATTTTACACATTGTAATAGACATATTTCAATGCTACTTTCTCAATTTGTCTCATCCTCTCCTTCCCTTGCTATGTCCACAAGCCTGTTCTCTATGCCTCAGTCTCTATTCCTGCCCTGCAAATAGGTTCATCAGTACGATTTTTCTAGATTTCATATATATGTGTTAATATGTGATATTTGTTTTTCTCTTTCTGACTTACTTCACTCTGTATAACTGGCTCTAGGTTCATCCACCTCAATAGAACTGACTCAAATATGTTCCTTTAATGACTGAGTAATATTTCATTCCTCATTGCAAAACTCAGGCTTAAATTGAAGAAAGTAGGGAAAAAAATCTAGGCCATTTAGTTCAGTTCAGTTCAGTTGCTCAGTTGTGTCCGACTCTTTGTGACCCCATGAATTGCAGCACGCCAGGCCTCCCTGTCCACCACCAACTCCCGGAGCTCACCCAGACTCACGTCCATCGAGTCAGTGATGCCATCCAGCCATCTCATCCTCTGTCATCCCCTTCTCCTCTTGCCTCCAATCCCTCCCAGCATCAGAGTCTTTTACAATGAGTCATCTCTTCGCATGAGGTGGCCAAAGTACTGGAGTTTCAGCTTTAGCATAATTCCTTCCAAAGAAATCCCAGGGCTGATCTCCTTCAGAATGGACTGGTTGGATCTCCTTGCAGTCCAAGGGACTCTCAAGAGTCTTCTCCAACACCACAGTTCAAAAGCATCAATTCTTTGGCGCTCACCTTTCTTCACAGTCCAACTCTCACATCCATACATGACCACAGGAAAAACCGTAGCCTTGACTAGACGGACCTTTGTTGGCAAAGTAATGTCTCTGCTTTTCAATATGCTATCTAGGTTGGTCATAACTTTCCTTCCAAGGAGTAAGCGTCTTTATGGTATGACCTAAATCAAATCCCTTATGATTTTGCAATGGAAGTGACAAATAATTCAAGGGATTTGATGTGGTAGACAAAATGTCTGAACAACTATGGACAGAGGTTGGTAACACTGTACAGGAGGCAGTGACCAAAATCATCCCAAAGAAAAGGAAATGCAAGAAGGCAAAGTGTTTGTCTGAGGAGTCTTTACATATAGCTGAGGAAAGAAGAGAAGTGAAAAGCAAAGGAGAAAGGGAAAGATATACCCAACTGAATACAGAGATTCAGAGAACAGCAAGGAGAGATAAGAAGGCCTTCTCCAATGAACAATGCAAAGAACTAGAGTGAGAAAGACTAGAGATTTCCTGAAGAAAATTGGAGAAAGCAATGGAACATTTCATATAAGAATGGGCACAATAAAGGACAGAAACAGGAAGGACCTAATGGAGGCAAAAGAGATTAATGAGGGTGGTAAGAATACACAGAAGAATTATATATTAAAAAAAAAAAGGTCTTAATGACCAGGATAACCATGATGGTGTAGTCACTCACCTAGAGCCTGACATCCTGGAGTGTGAAGTCAAGTGGGCCTTAGGAAGCATCACTGTAAACAAAGCTAGTGTAGGTGGTGGAATTCCAGCTGAGCTATATAAAATCCTAAAAGATGATGCTGTTAAAGTGCTACACTCAGTGAAAGAAAGAGAAAGTTGCTCAATGTGTTTGACTCTTTGTGACACCATGAACATACAGTGGCATGAGATTTTCCAGGTCAGAATACTGGAGTGGGTAGCCCTTCCCTTCTCCAGAGGATCTTCCCAACCCAGGGATCAAACCCAGGTCTCCTGTACTGCAGGCAGATTCTTTATCAGCTGAGCCACTAGGGAAGCACAAGAATACTGGAATGGGTAGCCTATCCTTTCTTCAGCAGATCTTCCCAACCCAGGAGTTGAACCAGGGTCTCCTGAATTGCAAGAAGATTCTTTACCAGCTGAACTACCAGGGAATCTTGCTGCACTTGATATGTCAGCAAATTTGGAACTCAGCGGTGGCCACAGGACTGGAAAAGCCAAGTTCCAGTCCCAAAGAAAGGCAGTGCCAAAAAGTGGTCAAACTACCAGACAACTGTACTCATTTCACATGCTAGCAAGGTTATGCTCAAAATTCTTTAAGATAGGCTTCAGCAGTATATGAATAATAACTTCCAGATGTATAAGCTGGGTTTAGAAAAGTCAGAGAAACCAGAGATAAAATCGCCAACATTCGTTGAATCATAGAGAAAGAAAATTCCAGAAAAACATCTACTTCTGCTTCATTGACTACACTAAAGCCTTTGATTGTATGGATAAAAACAAACTGGAAAATTTTAAAGAGATGGGAATATCAGACCACCTTACCTGTCTCCTGAGAGACCTGTGTCTCCTGAGAAACCTGTATACAGGGCAAGAGCAACAGTTATAACCTTATAAGAAATGGACTGGTTCAAAATTGGAAAAGAAGTATGACAAGGCTGTATATTGTCACCTGTTTACTTAACCTATATGCAGAGTACATCGTGAGAAATGCCAGGCTGAATCACAAGCTGAAATCAAGATTGCTGGTAGAAATATCAACAACTTCAGATATGTTGGATGAAAGCACTCAAATGGCAGAAAGTGGTAGAGGAACTAAAGAGCCTCTCGATGAGGGTGAAAGAGAAGAGTGAAAAATCTGGCTTAAAACCTAACTTTCAAAAAACTAAGATCATAGCATTCAGTCATATCACTTCATGGCAAATAGAAGGGGAAAAAGTGGAAGCAGTGAAAGATTTTCTTTTCTTGGTCTCCAAAAATCACTGCAAACAGTGACTGCTGCCATGAAGTTCCAAGCTTTCCTTGGAAGGAAAGCTGTGACAAACCTAGACAGCATATTAAGAAGCAAAGACATCACCTTGCCAACAAAGGTCCATATAGTCAAAACTACGGTTTTTCCAGAAGTCATGGACAGATGTGACAGTTGAACCATAAAGAAAGCTGAGCCCTGAATAATTGGTGCTGTGGTGTTGGAGAAGACTCTTGTGAGTCCCTTGGACTGCAAGGAGATCAAATCAGTCAATCCTAAAGGAAATCAACTTTGAATATTCATTGGAAGGACTGATGCTGAGCTGAAGCTCCAATACTTTGATTATCTGATGCGAAGAGCGACTCATTTGAAAAGACCCTGATGCTATGAAAGACAGAAGGCAAAAGGAGAAGAGGGCAGCAGAGGATAAGATGGTACAGTAGCATCACTGACACAGTGGGCATGGTTTTGAGCAAACTCTGGGAGACAGTGAAGGACAGGGAAGCCTGGAGTGTTGCATTCCAAGGGCTTGCAAAGAGTCAGACACAACTCAGTAATTGTACAACAAAATATTTCATCGTATATATGTACCACACTTCTTTAGCCATTCATCTTCCGATGGATATCTGATTTCCTCCATGTCCTGGCTATTGTAGATAGCGTTTGTTTTCACATTCACGTTTCAGATCATTCTTGAATGTCTGGCATTTAGCAGATAACATTTAAATGTATGAAGTACAGAAGTACTCTTGTGACTTCTTGAAGGGGCAATGAGGTTGCCATATTCCTGTAATAATGTAGGGTCACTATGGAATATTTAGCAATGAAAATTAGTCATCAGAAGTAGTTAAACTACTTTCAAACTATATATAGTTTAAATATTTTTATAAAGCATGATTTTAATAGTACTGAGTAGTGACAACAATATGAAGAAAATTAACTTATGTGGAAAATGAATAATCTTGACCATAAAGGATAAGTGAGCTTCTACTATATGTATATAGATGAGACCTAAGTGTTCGTGGTAGCTGGCAGTCTAACTGGCAGACATGTAGTTGGCTACATGTCAGTTAATAGATCCTCCCTTCCAATCCCAAATTTTGTCTCCTTTCCTACTAATTTATTTCCTTACCAACTTAAACTCTAATCATATCCAAACTTCTAAGCAGCATAACTTATAGCTACTAGATTGTAGTTTCATTAATGCAGCTAACATCATATTAGAAGAAACTAAAAGTTAAATAATATTAAAAGATATTTTGATCTCTAAGGAAGAACTTAACAGACTCTGTGAAATC
The DNA here is from genome assembly GCF_055505025.1 of Bos grunniens. Classification (NCBI taxonomy): domain Eukaryota; kingdom Metazoa; phylum Chordata; class Mammalia; order Artiodactyla; family Bovidae; genus Bos; species Bos grunniens. The sequence continues at coordinate 24,303,692 of NC_141191.1, read as the reverse complement.
AGCTTTAACTGAATAAATGTCTTAATTAAAATCCCAAGTACAAAACTTGATTTAAAAGAGCAGATTTTTATCACATAAAAATATATAGAAGCAATTATTTCAATGATTTCAATAGAAAATCTTTTCCTTTTAGCAAACAGTATATGTTACAAATCTTGCCAGGTAATTGTTTTGGTTAAAAGACAAAAAAAAGAAAATATTGTGAAATACCTGGATAATATTATAAAAGGACCTTGGAGGCCCAGATATTTCTGTGTATCCAAGGCAAAGCACTAAAAATCACAGAGGTATTTAGATCATGAAGAATAAAATTATGTGTGTGCCAGAATCTGAAAAAAATAAATTTCCATTGCAAGAGTATATCTACTCTCAAGGAGCAGAAGCTTGAAACCTTCAGTTAAATCTAAATGGAGTATTAGAGCTCTTCAGTAGAAATTTAAGTGGAAAATGAAGAGTTAGTCACTTAGTTTGTCTAACTCTGTGACCCCATGGACTATATAGCCTGTCAGGCTCCTCTGTCCATGGAATTTCCCAGGCAAGAATACTGGACTGGATTACCATTTCCTTCTCCAGGGGATCTTCCCAACCCAGGAATTGAACCTTCCTGCATTAAATCCATGGATTCTTTACTGCTGAGCCACAAGGGAAGCCCATATGTTTATAATAACCACACTAAAAAATAAATCACACCTATTCTGGATTAATTAAAATATTTAAATGCATAATTTAATTAATTTATATTTTAAAAGAATTTTTTTAATAATACAGAAGCTTACTGTTTATTACTGAATCAAGCTGACCAATAAAGTTTTTTTTTTAATTTTATGCTACTAAGTAATGTGAAGTAATTTAGAAATATGAAATAAGTGATTGCTTCAAAGAAATTCATGATGATATAATTTTGAATCTCTGAACGCAAAAATTAAAGGAATGCAGTGTGTGGAGAAGACCCCAATCAAGGTATCAGTCTGATTCATTTTAGGAATCTAAGTGTACTGTTTTATTGATCAATATATTTTTTCTCTTCTTACATTATAACTTTGAATTCATAGCCACTGATTAGTTTTAACCACATTAATCAAAAATGCATCTTCTTTATGAATAAGAGTCATTATTGAATTAATTTGAATAGCATTCAGAAATGTTCCAGAAGTCTTTCTGTGTGAGATATGGCTACCTGAACCTAGATTTTCAAGTTCTCCGGGTGGCTGAATGCCACCAAAAGAATAATGTGTTAGCAGAGCTCTTGAAAACAAAAATGAGAGCAAGTACAAAGGGGAGAAGGCTGCTAAGAAGTAAGAGGCCCTGGGCCATGTGAACAAGGCTGGCGGCCAGAGGCAGGTGTTCAGCACGAGCAGGCAGTTAGTCTAAGGGCACCACAGCACACTGAATAACATGGGAAGACACGGGAGCTAAGCTCAACAGACCTACGTGTAAGCCAAGAGAACCTGACGACTGAATGGAGGGAACTGTGGTTGGAATGTTGAGACCAGAGAAATCTGGACGTGTCAGATGAAGTGGAGGTTGGATGCAGGAGACACTACGAGGGAGCAGCTAAGTCTGTTGGTAGAGAGAGTGGAGCTGGTACACAGAGAGAGCTGGGATAACTAGAGGTTCATGAAAAAGACAGTGGAGTCACTTCATTCCTGACTGCCTAAGCACTCCTGGTTTTTCAATATTTGAAATGAGACAAGTGATTATTTTCCCCTCATACTTAAAGGTTTCGAGGGGAGACAACCGCACTTTAATTTTTAAAATTGTCATTTGCATTATTTGCTTTTCTTCCGTCATTCATCCAGTAACTAAGTACTTATTGATCATCTAATAATGAGGGTCACTTTGTAGGCATGGGAAGATAAATAAGAAGCTATTTTATTTTTGAGGTGTTCACCCTTCTGGTTCAGGAGGCACAGACATCCTAAATTTGTTTTGTAATACTACTTAATGATCAAATTTTCTGAAAAGAAAAATGCAATCTATTAGAATTATATAACTCACTTCATTTATTACTCTTTTTTTTTCATTTATGACTATTATCAGATTGTTCAATGCATTCAGGATTGCTCCAGATTTTTTTAAGATGAGTTTACAGTGACATTGAAATGTCAAGATACCTCTGGAGACATTTTGGGGAATGGTCTAGGGATCTTAATAATCTTAAAATAATGCATTAGATTGGCTTGAGGGATATTAAGAATTTTAAAGTAATGAGTTAGAAATTAATTAGATAATAATCTAAGGGAGAGAAAAATTCATGAACTGAGATTAAGCAGTAGTATTTATGTAAAATATTATCACGGGGTGAATCTGTGTGAAGGGTACATGGGGATTCTGTACTTCTTTTACATATTTTTATAGTCTTAAATTATCACAAAAAATAAAATAATTATACAATGAAGTTACAAGGCAGGGAATAATTTTGATAAATATCAGTTAAAAAAACCCTAAAACTGGTGAAATATGTTAAATCTCAGTGTTGACTTTCAATGTCATAAAATAACAAACCATCAAAATATTCTACTAGTTCTGTATTTCATCTATAGTATTTTTCTGAAAAGTATAGTATGTATGAGTAGATCATATTTCTCTTTTTAAGACTGTACTTTAATTGAAAGGTAGATTTCTACCCAAAGACCCAGCATCAAGTCAATCATAGAAATAAGCACCACTTCATCATCTATATTAATGAATATGCCCATGCAGTAAGTGTAAAACAATTGCTGTTATGCTTGAAATTGCTATAAAATCAGAAAAAGTGACCTGAAAATATTGATTTTATGAAGAGTTTTAGTTCATAATGTAAGCATACAGCATAATAAAGCATTAACATGATCTCAAAGTAAGGATCTGGTATTTGAAGACAAGACCTACATCTAATTCTTCATGGCTTCTACTGAACACAACTGGTTCCCTGGCGTGTAGGCATCAATAAAGTGTTTCAATTTAAAAGTGAATGGAATTTTAGAAAAATCATTTCCATAATATCAGATGTGGAAGCTTTCTGAAGAATTTGAATTGATTTTTTTATTTGAGTAAATCATTATTATACGAAATGGAAGCATTTAAATAACATGTCTTTGATCTTTGTCTATGCCCAAAATATTGTGTGTGTGTGTGTGTGTGTGTGTGTACAGAAGATCATAATGCACATTTTAACAAATCAAGGACTTTCAATACTTCTCCCATTCAGGCTCAAACTCATCATCAGTTAATGACAAGATACAAGTGCTGCAAGAAAACAGGAGCAATGCTTTTTACTGTCCCTTGGTTTTCACTGCCCAGCAGAGGACTGACACTTACACAGCATTTCACTTATAATATAGGAAGCTATAAAAATTATTATGTAGGTCATAAGCCAAAATTCAATAAAAGGAAATTCAGAACAACACTTTTGAACTGTAAAAATAGACAGTAACCTTCCTAAACAATAGAAGCATTTTTTGCAGGGGAAATTATTAGTTATAATGCATATCAGTTCCTTAGGTGAAGGTAAGAAGTGAAAGAGTTAGTCCCTCAATCATGTCTGACTCTTTGTGACCCCATGCATTATAACTCATCAGGCTCCTCTGTCCATGGAATTCTCCAGGCAAGAATACTACATTTCCTTAAGTATCACTAACTGAACCTTAATTAAACTTACTCTGTATCTGCTGTTTGCCAAGCACTGGAAGAAACTCTTTCGAGCAATATTTTATTTAGCATTCATGCAATATTCACAACAATTCTATTAGTTATTATCACTAACATTTAACAAAAGAGACAACTGAGACTTACAGAGGTGAACTAATCTGCTTATGGTCGCACTTGTCATTTGTTGTCAAAACAAAATTTGAAATCAGGTCTGTTTCTTCTAGGCCCAGACTCTAAAGTAACTACCTGCCAAAGCATTTTGAAGTAAAGACTGTCTTCAAAAAGATATCCAGGCCAAACTATTACATCAGAAGAACTATAAGTACTCATTTTTATCCTCTAAACATGATGAGAATTTATATGGTGATGAGCATGAACAATTTCAGCTCAAAGGTTGTAAGGAAGACTCTTTGTCTGCCAGTCGTTAACTTTAAGGCTCTGTCTTCTTTGGGCTTTGGTTACTGGCTTTCTTTTTCAATATCCCATTTTGCAACAAAAAACTGTACCCGGAGGCTTTAATCATTGCTTACATGCTCATTAGAATTGGATAAAAGACACTCATCTAAAGAAAGCAAATAAGTGAATGAATAACTAAGAGAATATGAGCAGGAGACTGTTCAAGATTCTACTACCATCAGTCTAAATTAAATTTAGGCCACAGAAACTGGAATCCACTCTCACTGATTATTAAACACAAGTATCCTTCATTTCATACATTCTGCCAAGAACAGAATATTTATTTATACTTAACAAGGAACAAAACCTATATAATTATGGAATAAAATGATATGCAACACCCACAAAAGAACACTCCTATCTCCATAAATATGTATGATGGCATATAAAATATTTTTGAAATGATCTGTATATAATTCAAGGGCTGAAAACTCCTAGCTGTTTTTTACTAATTGTAAATTAGTTTACTAAGATAATAATATGTATCTTTTTGCTGATTGTCTTTCTTAACTTTTATTGGAGTATACTTGCTTTACAATGTTGTATTAGTTTCTGTACAGTAAAGTGAGTTGGCTATACATATAATCCCTCTTTTTTGGATTTCCTTCCCACTGAACTCACCACAGAGCACTGAGTAGAGATCCCTGTGCTATACCGAAGGTTCTCATTAGTTATCTATTTTATACGTAGTATCAATACTATATATATTGTTTTAATTGACTTTTAGGCTATTTTTTCAGAGTAATGTTGATAATTTGCCATCAAGATTTTCCCTCCCTGATATGCCCTTGGATGGTCCAATCAAATTATAAGAAGTATTTTGTGGTGGATTCATTTTGATATTTTGCAAAACTAATACAATTATGTAAAGTTTAAAAAAAAAAAACTGTAAAAAAAAAAAGAAGTATGAAAATCAATATAAACTTTATCAATATTCTTGATTCCAAAGTAACAAGTAATGAATATATCATAAGACTTTAATATTCATTTTATATAGTCTTTATTTGATTTGTGAATCGCTAAGTATCTGATTTAATCAGTAGTCAGTTTAAAACCAGAATGTGTTAATGTTGATTAAATTAAAAATATAATAACTCTTTCCTTGTGGCTCAGCTGGTAAAGTGGAGAAGGCAATGGCACCCCACTCCAGTACTCTTGCCTGGAAAATCCCATGGACGGAGGAGCCTGGTAGGCTACAGTCCATGGGGTTGCAAAGTTGGACATGACTGAGCGACTTCCCTTTCACTTTTCACTTTCATGCATTGGAGAAGGAAATGGCAACCCACTCCAGTGTTCTTGCCTGGAGAATCCCAGGGACGGGAGAGCCTGGTGAGCTGCTGTACATGGGGTCACAAAGAGTTGGAGCGACTGAAGTGACTTAGCAGCAGCAGCAGCAGGTAAAGAATCCACCTGCAATGTGGGAGACTTGGGTTTGATCCCTGCATTGGGAAGATCCCTTGGAGAAGGGAAAAGCTACCCACTCCAGTATTCTGGCCTGGAGAATTCCATAGACAGCCCATGGGGTCGCAAAGAATCAGACACGACTGAACCACTTTCATTTTGACTTTTCACCCTCATAGTAACTCTAGCTTGATTATAGATTTCCATAAGACTCTAAATTTAAGAACATTATGCCAGTAAATGTTCTGTAAATATATGGCAATGAAGCCAAAGTAAAAACAAAACCCAGTTGTGGATGGAATGGTGATAGAAGAAAGGTTTAATTTTATAAAGAGCAATATTGCATAGGAACCTAGAATGTTAGGTCCATGAATCAAGGCAAATTGAAAGTGGTCAAACAGGAGATGGCAAGAGTGAACATCGACATTCTGGGAATCAACAAACTAAAATGGACCAGAATGGGTGAATTTAACTCAGATGACCATTATATCTACTACTCTGGGCAGGAATCCCTTAGAAGAAATGGTGAAGCCATCATGGTCAACAAAAGAGCCTGAAATGCAGTACTTGGATGTAATCTCAGAAATGACAGAATGATCTCTGTTCATTTCCAAGGCAAACCATTCAATATCACAGCAATCCAAGTCTATGCCCTGACCAGTGATGCTGAAGAATCTGAAGTTGAATGGTTCTATGAAGACCTACAAGACCTTCTAGAACTAACACCCAAAAAAGATGTCCTTTTCATGATAGGGGACTGGAATGCAAAAGTAGGAAGTCAAGAAACACCTGTAGTAACAGGCAAATTTGGCTTTGGAGTATAGAATGAAGCAGGGCAAAGGCTAATAGAGTTCTGCCAAGAGAACGCACTGGTCATAGCAAACACCCTCTTCCAACAACACAAGAGAAGACTCTACACATGACATCACCAGATGGTCAACACCAAAATCAGATTGATTATATTCTTTGCAGCCAAAGATGGAGAAGCTCTATACAGTCAGCAAAAACAAGACTGGGAACGGACTGTGGCTCTGGTCATGAAGTCCTTATTGCCAAATTCAGACTTAAATTGAAGAAAGTGGAGAAAACCACTAGACCATTCAGGTATGACCTAAATCAAATCCCTTATGACTATACAGCGGAAATGAGAAATAGATTTAAGGGACTAGATCTGATAGACAGAGTGCCTGATGAACTATAGATGGAGGTACGTAACATTGTACAGGAGACAGGGATTAAGACCATCCCCGAGAAAAGGAAATGCAAAAAAGCAAAATGGCTGTCTGAGGAGGCCTTACAAATAGCTGTGAAAAAGAAAGAAGCAAAAAGCAAAGGAGAAAAGGAAAGATATATCCATTTGAATGCAGAGTTCCAAAGAACAGCAAGGAGAGATAAGAAAGCTTTCCTCAGCTACCAAAGCAAAGAAATAGAGGAAAACAATAGAACGGGAAAGACTAGAGATCTCTGAAAGAAAATTAGAGATACCAAGGGAACATTTTATGCAAATATGGGCTCAATAAAGGACATAAATGGTAGGAACCTATCAGAAGCAGAAGATACTAAGAAGAGGTGGCAAGAATACACAGAACTGTACAAAAAAGAACTTCACAACCTGGATAATCATGATGGTGTTATCACTCACCTTGAGCCAGACATCCTGGAATGTGAAGTCAAATGGGCTTTAGGAAGCATCACTACAAACCAAGCTAGTGGAGGTGATGGAATTCCAGTTGAGCTATTTCAAATCCTAAAAGATGATGCTGTGAAAGTGCTGTACTCAATATGCCAGCAAATTTGGAAAACTCAGCACTCTTTGGGATTTCATTCCAATACCAAAGAAAGGCAATGCCAAAGAATGCTCAAACTGCCTCACAATTGCATTTATCTCACACGCTAGTAAAGTAATGTTTAAAATTCTCCAAGCCTGGCTTCAGCAATACATAAACCATGAACTTCCTGATGTTCAGGCTGGTTTTAGAAAAGGCAGAGGAACCAGAGATCACATTGCTAACATCTGTTGGATCATGGAAAAAGCAAGAGAGTTCCAGAAAAACATCTATTTCTGCTTTATTGACTATGCCAAAGCCTTTAACTGTGTGGATCACAACAAACTGTGGGAAATTCTGAAAGAGATGGGAATACCAGACCACCTGATCTGCCTCTTGAGAAACCTGTATGCAGGTCAGGAAGCAACAGTTAGAACTGGACATGGGACAACAGACTGGATCCAAATAGGTAAAGGAGTGTGTCAAGGTTGTATATTGTCACCCTGCTTATTTAACTTATATGCAGAACATCATGAGAAAACCTGGGCTGGAAGAAGCACAAGCTGGAATCAAGATTGCTGAGAGAAATATCAATAACCTCAGATATGCAGATGACACCACCCTTATGGCAGAAAGTGAAGAAGAACTAAAGAGCCTCTTGATGAAAGTGAAAGAAGACAGTGTGAAAAAGTTGGCTTAAAACTCAACATTCAGAAAACAAAGATCATGGCATCTGGTCCCATCACTTCATGGCAAATAGATGGGGAAACAGTGGAAACAGTGGCTGAGTTTATTTTTCTGGGCTGCAAAATCACTGCAGATGTTGATTGCAGCCATGAAATTAAAAGACGCTTACTCCTTGGAAGAAAAGTTATGACCAACCTAGATAGCATATTGAAAAGCAGAGATATTACTTTGCCAACAAAGGTCCATCTAGTCAAGGCTATGGTTTTTCCAGTGGTCATGTATGGCTATGAGAGTGGACTATAAAGAAAGCTGAGCGCCAAAGAATTGATGCTTTTGAACTGTGGTGTTGGAGAAGACTCTTGAGAGTCCCTTGGCCTGAAAGGATATCCAACCAGTCCATCCTAAAGGAAATCATCCTGAATATTCATTGGAAGGACTGATGCTGAAGCTGAAACTCCAATACTTTGGCCACCTGATGCGAAGAGCTGACTCAATTGAAAAGACCTGATGCTGGGAAAGATTGAGGGCGTTAGGAGAAGGGGATGACAGAGGATGAGATGGTTGGATAGCATCATTGACTCAGTGGACATGGGTGTGGGTGAACTCCGGGAGTTGGTAATGGACAGGGAGGCCTGGCGTGCTGCAGTTCATGGGGTCGCAAAGAGTCGGAAACGACTGAGTGACTAACTGAACTGAATGTCAGTAAATATAATTTTATTGTGTTGCTATTTTCTGAAATTATGAATGAGATAATTATAAGAATATAATGAATACATATATTTGGATAAATCACTTTTAGGGGTATTATTGGTAACTCGGGCAGTATAGCTGATAATAGCTTGTCAATTAATAGACATAATGATGAAAATTTATTTTATTCCAAATGCACAGTGAAACTGAGTGGTCAAAGAAACCAAGTGAAAGTGAAAGTCATTCAGTCGTGTCTGACTCTTCGCAACCCCATGGACTATACAGTCCATGGAATTCTCCAGACCAGAATACTGGAGTGGGTAGCCATTCCCTTCTCCAGGAGATCTTCCAAACCCAGGAATCGAACCTGTGTCTCCCACATTGCAGGTGGATTCTTCACCAGTTGAGCCATCAGAGAAGCCCCAAAGAAACCAAATCTATTACAATTATATAGTAACTCATAAGAAATGGGGCACAGCCCATACATATTTGCCCAATGTCATAATCCTAGGAAAAGCTTCAGTGGCCAAGAAAGATTTAATTGTAAAATCCCTTCATAAGGTAGTAGGAAAAAATAGACATACATTTTAAAAAGTATATTAAAGTATTTTCCAATGTCCCAGATTATGCCCAGAACATGTAGGTGCAGCATTCAAAAAACAGCAAGAACAATAAAAACCTGGAGTATCTGACAACCCTGACAAATATTAACTAAGTGAAAGTTGCTCAGTCGTGTACTACTCTTCGTGACCCCATGGACTATACAATCCATGAAATTCTCTAGGCCAAAATACTAAGTAATTGGCCCAATTGTATATTTCAGGAGTGCTAGTTCCAAGATCTGGAATAAAATTTACATAAGAATTAGAAAATATTAACACAGAGCTAAACCACTGTTTGTTGAATCTGAACTCATATCCTGCACTAAGGATGTTATCTTTTAATGGAGTAATGACTTTTTGCCAGGCATTGCATTATACTCGGAGAAGGCAATGGCACCCCACTCCAGTACTCTTGCCTGGAAAATCCCATGGATGGAGGAGCCTGATGGGCTGCAGTCCATGGGGTCGCTAAGAGTCGGGCACGACTGAGTGACTTCACTTTCACTTTTCACTTTCATGCATTGGAGAAGGAAATGGCAACCCACTCCAGTGTTCTTGCCTGGAGAATCCCAGGGACAGGGAACCTGGTGGGCTGCCGTCTATGGGGTCGCACAGAGTCAGACACGAATGAAGTGACTTAGCAGCAGCAGCAGCGTTAGGCTGCATTGTGTCTTATAGACCGAAGCTAACATTAGCTTCAGTCTATAAGACATAGCGCAGTGTAATGCAAAAAACTTGGCTTCCCAGGTGGTGCTAGTGGTAAAGAATCTGCTTGCTAGTGCAGGAGATATAAGAGACTTGGGTTCGATCCCTGGGTTGGGAAGATTCCCTAGAGGAGGGCATGGCAACCCACTCTAGTATTCTTTCTTGCAGAATCTCTTGGACAGAGGAGCCTGGCAGGCCATGGTCAGTAGGGTTGCAAAGAGTTGGCCATGACTGGAGCGACTTAGCACACAAGTACCAGATAAACTAGGCAGACAGAAAATATCACAAAAATCTTTAGCAGTCTTGGGTGACTTTAGTTTTGGTCTCACCAAGTCCTGAAATTACTTCTGATCATCGATGTGCTCTCAAAACCTCCTTGGTGTCAGAACTAGTCATATTCACTTTGATAATCTTTTGACCTCACCTTGACTGAACTTGCATTGGATATTTAAGAAAAAGAAAAATCTCATCACAGAACATGTGAGATCTAATTCATTACACACTGGAGGATTAGATATATTTCAGAAGTTATTGCTATTGAGCCTGTACCTCAGACTTTTAAAAATGACATCTATTGATGGGCTGTTTTGAGACTGGTGCATTTGTGTGAATTTTAACCTAGCTTAATATGCAAAAACCAAGGATATTTAATGAAAAACTTTATGCCAAATGTATCAATCTATAAAGTTTTATATATTTTAAGGTACATATTTAATATTATATTATATATCAATACTTTATTGGTCTTTATGGATATTTTCCCCCTGTAGTGATGTATACGAGCAATATCACATTTATAAATTATGACTTCTGTAATTACTGAGAATTAGATAGTGGGTAGAAATGTTTACTGATATAAATGTCAAAATATCTCTATCTTTTGTGAATTATGAAAATTTTAATCCAAGATGCAGCATTATTTAAAAATTATAGTTATAAATAAGTATTGATCCTCCATATAATATGTAATAGTGTCTAGATATTCATTTTATACATATATATGAACATCAGTGTTTATGTTCATTCTTGGGAAGCATAAAAGCAATCCTCAGGAAATGTCATTTCTTTTCTGGCTATGGTGGTATTGATATAACCTATACCAAAAGGAAAAATAGCAGACATGCATAAATTTTAAATAATTAGTTTTCAGCAAGAAAATTTATTTTCCATACCCTTCAAGAAGAAATATCAATAAAGTGGCTGCACAGGTTCACAAAAACTCAGATTTTTTTAAAGGCAAAATAGTTGAGTTTATTATCAAAGAGCTCTATATTTGAAACATGTTCAATTGCTAAACCCTATATGTAATAATAGTTAAGTGGCTTTTGAAAGAAGTAACAGTTTTTCAGAACAGGCTTATTAACAAAGTTCTATTTTTCTTGCAGTTCTGCTTTAGAATCATAGAATATTAGTGGTACTTTATTTTCTTTGGGTAAAGAAGTGGATAGCAATTTAATGACCCCAAATTCTCTTATTGCATTTAAGTCCTTTGATAAATTCCTTCTTTTACTGCTTCAGTATATATTTGCCTCTAGCCACTTAATACTGCAGCCAGCTTATATGAAAGGAAACCAAGGTTCAGAAAGTTTTAGTATCATGCCAAATATCTTAAAAATGTCAAGGCCAGTAATGAATTCAGAACATCTGACTTCAGGGCTCATTCTGTTAACCAGATGACAGAAATTTCCAGGATTTAGAGACTGAACAAATTAACTCATCTAAACGACTGGATCAGTCAGAAAGTATCATGCCCTGTTATGTATGGAAACTCAGAGAAAAGAAAGCCCAGAAGTAAACTGACAGGACCATCTCATACAGAGGAGCATTAGCCTTGGTCAGTGACTATTTCTGGCATTTTCATTCTGTTGACCCTACGGAGTGAATTCATTTTACTCTACTTCTGTTCTTATGGCTATAATAGAAATTTTGGAGTATGATTTCCATATCTGCCCACTAGGAGAAATAGCAGTAAACACTGAGTCTTCTGGTATCCAAGACAGTTATATTTTTATTGATAAGTTTGCCTTCTGAGTATAAGCATCAGGGTTATAAGATAGTGAATGTGAGTTTAATATTGAGTAATGGACAACCTCTAGGTGTGATAATATAGTCAGTTTTCCAAGCTTGTGAACCTGAATGCTATAATGTAAACTGAGATAAATTCGTGAAATAATAAATACTATTTCATATCATTTATTCACCCTAGGCAAATGCAGCACACGCACAAGCTGTATATACATACACACACTCTACAGTATCAATGTTACAAAGGATATAAGAAATCCTGGCTATATTTTTCATGTAACTTTTCCACAGTAGTAATCCACAAAGCATACTGTCTCAATATCTAGGTTTATAATCAATGCTAATAATCAAACATGTATTTTGTAAGCAATGTCCAGATAACAAAAGGCATACTGTTGCTACTAATGATATAAATGCTTTTTCAAATCCTCTAAATTCATGATCTTAACATTAAATATAAATATATATGAATAGCTTCTAATCTTATCTGAAAAAATCATATTACTTGGTTAAAAGTGATTTAAATATAATGCTATTGTGTTTATATGTCCATACAATTTGACAATAAGGCACACAAGAAAGCAATTACAATAATTTATTATTACTATTATCACTAAGCAGCTGAAAGATTATCACTCTCAGCTGATTATTTAGAAGTTATTAATCACTGAGCATTATATTTAGGGTCTGTAGAATTGATTTTCCTACCAAAGAAAGAATAAAGAATTCTCTCAATTCAAGTTTAATATGATCCATTTAAATTACCTTAAAAAGCAGAAACATTTAGCAGTCATCTTCATAATTTTAGAGCATTTTTTGTGAATCTTTCTATTTCTAATTCCATTTACTATTAAGCACTAAAGTATGTTATAATGAGAAAAGTTATACATATAAATTGCCTATCCAGTTAAATATAATCGTTACTAATTACTTCCCAATTACCTCCCTACTCTGCTACTCTGTTCTTCTTCAGACATTCAGCTCCTGTTTTCCACATTGAGAGGTTTTGATTGTGTGGCACTTCATTAATTTTATTGGTCGTGCATCAAATTCGGACCATTTGCATATTTGATATTTCTTAGATTTATGTTTCTGAATAAACTCTGTGGCTTTTTATACCTGTAAAGCTTATAAACCTAGCAAAATGTTTTTGAATATGAAGATATTGAAAGTTCAGTTTATGAAAGGGGATATATCTAAAAAAGAATTGTAGAATCTGCAGTGTTAAACACTGAGTAACTTTTCCAATTATCTAATTTGAAGCTGTATATGTTTTCCATCAACATTTTGAAATGAATATCTTTTCCCTCCTATGCACACGAGGCCCTGTGTGCTTAGTCACTCGGTCATGTTTGACTCTTCGACCCCATAGACTGTAGCCCACCAGGCTCTTCTGCTCACGGGATTCTCCAGGCAAGAATACTGGAGTGGATTACTGTGCCCTCCTGCACGGGATCTTCCCAACCCAGGGATTGAATCCACCTCTCTTATGTCTCTTGCATTGGCTGGCGGGTTCTTTACCACTAGCACCACCTGAGAAGCCTGGGTCCTAGTGGTAAATAACGTCAAAAACCTTAGACACGGAATAGTTCTGAGTGTACAGTGGCTAAGCAGAACTGTTCTACAGTCACCAACCTTTTCTACAGACATGGATATGTAGGCATGGTGGTACTCTTCCTGTGCTTCCAAAGAGTCCATTTTGTGTCTTTTTATTTCTTAATAATGATTCAGAAAAATGTACTAGTACCTCTTTTTCTCACAACAATGTAATCACACTTCACTCAAACTTTTCCAACTTAGTTGATTAATTAGTCAGAATTTCACATGCCAGTTTGTTAAGTGAAATGTAAGTGGTTCATTAAATGCAACTTTATGTGAAGAACTATCACAAAACTCTAAACTTTTCTTGCTCTTTTGTTTTTTTTTCTTTGGTCTTTGAATTTCAGAAACAGCCATTTTTCTACACTGGCATTCCACACAAAGTATGTGCTGTGAGCATTAGTGTGTAAGTTGGAAAAAATGAAAAGGAGCACAGCAGGGTCTGGGGATTGGCCCATTCCTTTGTTTTCTAAAAATTACCTTTACAACAAACAGCTATCTGAAGTGGTAGACACAGACCAGCTTATACAAATACATTTCTGCAAATGCAAATTATGAACATGTATTTAAGTAAGCATTAAGATGATTGAATGGAATGAAAACAATGGATAAATGGTAAATGGAATGTGTTTAAAAAACAAAGGAAAAAAAGACGGTTTGAAAAAGATGCTTTGTTAAAGAATAGGATATTAGATAAAAAGCCAAGCATTACACAATAAAAGAAAAGAAAGAATTTGAAAGTTTGTAGATTATAATCTCATTTGAAGTTTAGTGGTTCAAATATTCTGGATATGCAATAAGAGAGGGAGTACTTAACTCAAAATTTCAACTTTAACTTACCTGAATCACATTCCAAAGCATTTTTTAAAAGTGTGAGGATAAAAAAAAATAGTACAGTAAGGACAAAACAAAGTATGAAAAATAAATATTCTGGTTTTCTGTACTTTACATAACAAACTTCTTTATGTGTGTCAATTTCTGTCGGTGAGGTTGAGGGTAGAAGAGTGAGGAAGGGTAATCTATACTTTTCAATTAAAGTTACTTCAGTTTTCAGTGTCAATAGTTTCATAAGTGATCAGGACAATAGTCAACCAATTCATAGTCCAGCTTTATATCAGAGTCATTTCTTGTGATGATCGGTGAGCTTAAAGGAAGCTTAAGTGGTTATATCAAGTTGGGTATGGGGGCTTGTCACGCACATGTGGATCTTTTTCTTATGTTTTAGAATCCTTTCTGGCTCATAACAATTATGGCCATTGCCTTGCCTTGTTTCTGGACATTCTACTGCCATCAGACCATATTTCACTCTTGGTGAATTGTGTGAGTCGTGATTTTGGCAAAATTAAGGCAGTGCAATTACTTTTGCTGTTGGCATAAGCCTATAATGGCTCTCACAGACTTTTTGACTCCCCATACATATTCATGATCTACCTCCTGGCTAAAAATGTCTACCCTATATTAGAATTACCTCATTCAGGGCATCAGAATTCTAATGGAAGTCATATGTTCTCTTAACATACTAATATCCATTCCCTTGGAAGCCTACAATAACTCCTAGATTTCTTCAGCATCACATGGTTGTTGAGTGGGATTTAAGACGGTATCTATCTATCTATCTGCCTAAACATGTCAAATACATTTCCATGATGCTTTAACAACACATATTAATGTGAGGGCTCTCTGTAAGGCTCCCACCAACTCAAAGAAGTGGCAAGATATAATTGGTGGTCAACTATTTTGTTAATTTAGATGGTGCTTCAATAGTCTGTCCTTTTTCTTCCTCCAAGTGAGGATCTGGAAAGAAAACACTTTTCTTTTGTGAGTGTAAGTTCTAAATCTTACCTACTTACTGCTTAATAGTTTAAGTGTAAGTGAAAGAAAATGCAAGGGGATTTTCCTGGGCTAGTAAGAGTTGGTGCAAATTGTCATGTATGTTTGCATAGGAAGGTGAGAAGACCATCTAATGAAGAGGAAGACCTTAAAAGAATATGGACTTCTGGGGGTTTTAAACTTTAAGTCATATTGTCTATTATTTTAATGGATTAAAAGTAGCTGCTTGAGGTAGACCAATGATTTTTAGCTATTAACTTCCAATTTAATATAGACAGATATCCTTTAGACTAAATTGGAAGGTTTTCATTATTCTGTACTTGCACAGCCTTTGAAATAGTAATTTCTTAGTGATTCTTAGGATGTGTGCGGTTTCCTCTTTGAAGTAACTGCTGCATGTTGTCCCCAGGTTACTGGTCCTTTGGGTAATAAGGCATGGTGAGAGGAGGTAACACTGCCCCTGTGATGGACAGTGGCCTAATGGTCACTGACCTTGTTACGTGATGCAGATGAAATCACTCCTCAGTACAAAGATGGTCAGAACTTGACAAAATAAAGCTCAGAGTTTGAGAAAGAAAGATATATTTTAAAAATAAAAAGCTTAAGAGCCCTAGCATCTGACTTCCTCCAGGTAACTTCTTTCACTTTTTCAATAGTTCACGAACCGGTAAAACTTTTTAATCTTCTTCTTCCTGTCCCTCACTACGCTCCTCTCTCTTACTATGCCTTATTATTGAAAGAACCAGCAAACTGGGGACAATATAGAGCAGTTACTTCAAAATATGAGAAAATAAACATGTTGATATGAACCTAAATATTCAGTTGTGTCATTGAATGTCCTCATTCATCTGGGACTTGCAGACTGAAAATAATAACACCAGAAAAAGTGTTTGTGAACTCTAAAAAGCTGTTATAGTTGCTATGGAGGAGGATAATATGGGCGGCTAAGCTATATTTCCTTATCAGGATAAAAAGGGAGTATAAAATTGAGCAGATTAAAATAGAGAAAGACCTCTATTAACAAGCACAATTGTTTTTATTTTTTTATCATAGAGGTTATGAGGTGAGTCATCAATCTGACTCCTGTACTCCTCTCCATTATAAATGGTTCATGAGAGATACTCCTAAAAAGTGGTTAGACCAACTAGATGTCTTTCACTCTGACAGAATATAATTAAAAAGTATGTCAAGATGGTCCATCTTCTATATCTTTTTAAATAAGCATTTTCTTTTGTTACAAAGTTTAATTATTTAAATATATCAGCTTTTCCTCCATTCCACATTTGTTTTTGGTATCTTTACTTGTTTAAAGCCATGTTTCTTCTATCTGATTTCCATGTTTAATTGAGGTGATTTCTAAAAATTTATTTATTTGGCTGCACCAAGTCTTAGTCAGCTCCTTTGCCCTTGGGATTTTCCAGGCAAAAATACTGTAATAGTTGCTGTTTCCTTCTCCAAGGCCTCATCAAATCATTTAAAAGTCTTCAAAGAAAAGTAGATTGACCTCTCCTGGGAAAGAGGATCTGCCAGCCAACAGTCTTTGGACATGAATCACAACATCAACTCTTCCCAGGGTCTGCAAACTGCTGGGCTGTCCTGCAGATTTTGTATTTGCCCAGCCTCCACATTGTGTGAGCCAATTCCTTAAACTAAACTTCTCCCTCTTTCTCTTTACCTCTATAAACCTCCAATAAATTCTGTTTCTCTGGAGATTCCAACAAAAGGTGGGACAGGACAGACAATTGTAAAGGTCTTCAAGGAAACCAGACGACTCTGAGACTGAGAGACGATTCTGCAGGCAGATCAGTGGGACTCTTCAGCCGGGAAATCACTCCTGTGATTTATTCACAAGTAGGAGAATTTTGTGTGACTGATATGCTTTTTTATTCTAGGAAAAAATTCCTGATTTTCTCTCTGCTTATGTTTTCACAATTTACTATCTTTCTCTTTAAAATTTTCTATCTTGAGTTGAATCTCTTTTCATTACATGAGCATTAGTGTCTTTTATGAGAACTTTTTGTTTGTGGCTGAATATTATCTTCCTACTACACACTTTCATCTGTCTTTGATCTCTTTATTTCTAACTTGAAAAATTCATTATTTATGCACCAAGTGTCTATTTTATTATGTCTATATTACATTTCTCTTTACTATCTTTATATACCTCTTCTATTTTTTCCCCGTATCTGGGGGATTGTTTCCATGATTTGTCCTCTGTCTCACTGACTGTATTTTTCTATAAGAATATGCAATTTTTGTCATGTTCAATAAGACTACATTTTCAGTTTCTGTTTAATTAGTTATATTGTTTAATTTTACAACATTCTGATCTTGGTGATCATTCATTTACTAGAAAATTACTTTTCATTTTTTTAAATTAATAATAGCAATAGTGAGACATTCTTCTGTTTCCTAATTGTATTATCTCTTGAAAAAACATTCTATCCAAATAGGTAGGAAAATGCTCTTCTCTTTTAAAATAAAGTTTTTATCTTCCGTATGTTGTGCTTTGGGATTTTTCTCATCCATGAATAGAGGTATCTACATAGATGCCTGGGCTAGTCTTGGCTGCCATTTATGATTGTTTGAAAGTGAAAGTTTCTCAGTCATGTCCGACTCTTTGTGACCCCATGGACTATCTAGTCCCTGGAATTCTCCAGGCCAGAATACTGGAGTGGGTAGCCTTTCCCTTCTCCAGGGGATCTTCCCAACCCAGGGATCAAACCCAGGTCTCCCACATTGCTGGCGGATTCTTTACCAGCTGAGCCACAAGGGAAGCCCAATAACACTGGAGTGGGTAGACTATCTCTTCTCCAGGGGATCTTCCTGACCCAGGAATTGAACCAGGGTCTCCTGGCGGATTCTTTACCAACTGAGAATCTATAAGGGATTGTTTAGGTGCTATTAACTCCATCTGTCCACAGTAATATCAAAAAGTAAATAATAGTGTTCTCTGCTAGATACTTAAGAGATGCTATCCAGTTCTATAACCCCCATGTATACATCTCATGTAATGCAGGGATAGATTTGCCTCTTTCATTTGGTCCTCATGGAAGGGTATAGCGCACTTTTGGAAAATTCAGTAGTCTTCAACAAGGAAAAAGATGAAAACCCTTTTATGCACTGATGTATTTTTAGGATATAATGTCATAGAAACCAATGAAAATTTTATAGAGATACTTTAGCCAAAATTCTATACCCTGCACTAATATTTGGCCTTCAAAGTACAAAGGAGAGTTGTCTAGATTGTCACTGAGAGCACTGTGTCTCTTTATGGACAAGTTCTTTTTCACGTTTCTGAGTTAGGGCAATTTAGGAAGCAGATTGCAGATTCTATTAAATCTAGTTGGTGTTCCTAGCATACAATTATAAAAGCTATTTCATCATATCTCTCCATTAATTAGGACAATTAAATAAATATCTGAAGTATTTGGTTTACATGTTTTCATTTGCAATATTATGGATTATTTCTTTGGTATGTTTTATGAGTAATTTTTTGAAAATTTGAACAGCAGTCATTCTTAAATCTCTGTTAAAGCTATATTTTCTAATTTAATCATCAAAATGTCCAATAAACTAGCTATTAATACCATTATTTTAAAAACAAAAATAATGAGACTGACCCATATACTTGTTCAAATTCATTTAACTAGAAAGAGGAAAAGCCAGAGATTGAATACAGATTTAAGTCCAAACGCTGAGGTCTTACACATTTTATTATATTGAATGATTTTCCTTTAACATGTTCATTTTGCTTGTAGATTTTATATTAAAATATTTGCATTTCATATGTATATGTGTGCTTTGTCGCTCAGAAGTATATGACTCTTTGTGGAGTATACACATGGAGTATAGCCTGCCAGACTCCTCTGTCCATGGGGATTTTCCAGGCAAGAATACTGGAGTGGGTTGCCATGCTCTTTTCCAGGGGACCTTCCCAACTCAGGAATCAAACTCAGGTCTCCCTCATTTCAGGCAGATTCTTTGCCATTTGAGCCACCAGGGAGGCCCAAGAATACTGTAAAAGGTAGCCTATCCCTTCTTCTAGGGATCTTCCTGACCTGGGAATCAAATTGGGGTCTCCCGCTTTACAGGCAGATTCTTTAAGAGCTGAGCTACCAGGGAAGTTCTCATATGTATAAACATACCATAATCATTCTATATATAATCAAAACTAAAATTATATTAGTATTTCAGAAAGCCTTAATTTCTTGCTCCCAATCCTATACTCACTTTGGTTAGATAGATTTATGTTAAGACTTGTTATATTAAAATTCCAAGAAACTTGTTCAACTATTCTATTATTTTTTGACTATGAAAATTGTGATACAGAATAATTGCACTTTGGACATTCTTAGTATTCTCTGTGTCTCTGCTGAATTCTTAACACCTACTTTGCCCTTCATTAAAAGAATTACTCAAAGACAGCTGTAAAAAAAAGAGTGTAGGTTATTACCCTGGATACATAATTTAAAATATACAGTTTACATACAAGTCACAGTAGCATGAAAAGTATTGTGTAATGAGACAAAATTGACTTAT
The DNA here is from genome assembly GCF_055505025.1 of Bos grunniens. Classification (NCBI taxonomy): domain Eukaryota; kingdom Metazoa; phylum Chordata; class Mammalia; order Artiodactyla; family Bovidae; genus Bos; species Bos grunniens. The sequence continues at coordinate 24,283,759 of NC_141191.1, read as the reverse complement.
CTTCTTGACCTTGATGGTACTAGGTTTGATAACAGCAGATAGTCATTGCCCAAAAGTGAGAAATCACAACACATACTTAACCATTTTAGCTAAAAATATATACAGCTATGATGCAAAGTCTATAATAATTCAGATAAAAATACAAATATGGCAAATATCCCTCTAATAAGTAATTTTTCCAATTTATCCTAGAAAATACTACTTAAAAACTACATATCAATTTATCTTTCCTGTGATTGATCCTTGTTCATATTCTTAATGTTTCTTCAAATTCTTCATTTCATAATATTTCCTGACACACTTTTTAAAATAAATTTATTTTTAATTGAAGGATAATTGCTTTACAGAATTTTGTTGTTTTCTGTCAAACCTCAACCTGAATCAGCCATAGGTATACATATATCCCCTCCCTTTTGAACCTCCCTCCCATCTCCCTTCCCATTCCACCCCTCTAGGTTGATCTTTATGCTGCTCAAATCTTCATGATTTCTTTCCTTCTACTAATTTTGTAATTTTTTTTGTTCTTTTTTTTTTTTCCCAGTTGCTTTAGGTGTAAAGTGAGGTTGTCTATTCGATGTTTTTCTTGTTTCTTGAGGTAGGATTGCATTGCTATAAACTTCCCTCTTAGAACTGCTTTTGCTGTATCCCATAGGTTTTGAGTTGTTGTGTTTTCATCGTCATTTGTTTCTCGAAATTTTTTGATTTCCCTTTTGATTTCTTCAGTAACCTGTTGGCTATTTAGAAATGTATTGTTTAATCCCATATGTTTGTGTTTTATAGTTTTTTTTTTTTTTTTTCGTATAACTGATATTTAGTCTCATAGCATTGTGGTTGGAGAAGATGCTTGATACAATTTCAACTTTCTTAAATTTACTGAAGTTTGATTTGTGACACAAGATGTAGTCTATCCTGGAAATTGTTCCATCTGCACTTGAGAAAAAGGTGTATTTTGCATTTGGATGGAATGTCCTGAAGATATCAATGAGATTCATCTTATCTAATGTATCCTTTAAGACTTGTATTCCCTTGCTAATTTTCTGTTTTGACGATCTGTCCATTGGTGTGAGTAGGGTTGTTAAAGTCTCCTACTATTATTATGTTACTGTCAATTTCTCCTTTTATGTCTGTTAGTGTTTGTCTTATGTATTGAGGTGCTCCTATGTTGGGTGCATAGATATTTACAATTGTTATGTCTTCCTCTTGGATTGATCCCTTGATCATTATGTAGTGTCCTTCCTTATCTCTTTCAATCATCTTTATATTAGAGGTCTATTTAGTCTGATATGAGGATTGCTATTCCAGCTTTATTTTGCTTCCCATTTGCATGGAATATGTTTTTTCATCCTCTCACTTTCACTCTATATGTGTCTTTAGGTCTGAGGTGGGTTTCTTGTAGACAGCATATATATGGGTCTTGTTTTTGTATCCATTCAGCCAGTCTGTGTCTTTTGGTTGGAGCATTTAATCTGTTTACATTTAAAGTAATTATTGACATATATGTTCCTATTGCCATTTTCTTAATTGTTTGGGGTTGATTTTGTAGCTATTTTTCTTCTCTTATATTTCTTGACTATATAAGTCCCTTTAACATTTATTGTAAAGCTGGTTTGGTGGTATTGAATTCTCTCAACTTTTGCTTGTCTGAAAAGCTTTTTATTTCTCCACCCATTTTGAATGAGATCCTTGCCGGGTACAGTAATCTTGGTTGTAGATTTTTCCATTTCAGTTCTTTAAATATATCTTGTCATACCCTTCTGGCCTGCAGAGTTTCTGTTGAAAGGTCAGCTGTTAAACGTATGGGGTTTCCCTTGTATGTTACTTGTTGCTTTTCCCTTGCTGCTTTTAATATTATTTCTTTGTGTTTAGTCTTTGTTAGTTTGATTAGTACGTGTCTTGGCATGATTCTCCTTGGGTTTATCCTGTATGGGACTCTTTGCACCTCTTGAACTTGACTGATTATTTCTTTTTCCATGTTGGGGAAACTTTCAACTATAATCTCTTCAAAATTTTTCTCATACCCTTTCTTTTTCTCTTCTTCTTCTGGGACCCCTATAATTCAAATAGGGGGTGTTTAATATTGTCCCAGAAGTGTCTGATACTATCCTCAGTTCTTTTCATTTCTTTTACTTTATTCTGCTCTTCAGAAGTTATTTCCACCATTTTATCTTCCAGCTCACTGATTCATTCTTCTGCTTCAGATATTTTGCTATTGATTCCTTCTAGAGTATTTTTAATTTCAGTAATTGTGTTGCTTGTCTCTGAATGTTTATTTTTTAATTCTTCTAGGTCTTTGTTGATTGATTCTTGCATTTTCTCCATTTTGTTTTCAAGGTTTTTGATCATCTTTACTGTCATTACTCTGAATTTTTTTTCAGGGAGTTTGCCCTTTTCCTCTTCATTTATTTGAACTTCTAGTGTTTCTAGTCTGTTCCTTCATTTGTGCAGTATTTTTCTGACTTTTATTTATTATTTTTTTAACTTATTGTGTTTGAGGTCTCCTTTTCCCAGGCTTCAAGGTTGAATTCTTTCTTCCTTCTGGTTGCTGCCCTCCTAAGGTTGGTCCAGTGGTTTGTGTAAGCTTCTTATAGAGTGAGATTTGTGCTAGATTTTGTTTGTTGATTTGTTTTGCTTCTGATAGGCAAGGCTGAGTGAGGTGGTCATCCTGTCTGCTGATAATTGGGTTTGCATTTTTGTTTTGTTTGTTGTTTAGATGAGGCATCCTGCACAGGGTGCTACTGGTGGTTGGGGGATGCCAGGTCTTGCATTCAAGTGGTTTCCTTTGTGTGAATTCTCACTTTTTGATACTCCCTAGGGAGAAGGCAATGGCACGCCACTCCAGTACTCTTGCCTGGAAAATCCCATGGACGGAGGAGCCTGGTAGGCTGCAGTCCATGGGATCATGAAGAGTCGGACACGACTGAGCGACTTCCCTTTCACTTTTCACTTCCATGCATTGGAGAAGGCAATGGCAACCCACTCCAGTGTTCTTGGCTGGAGAATCCCAGGGACGGGGGAGCCTAGTGGTCTGCTGTCTATGGGGTCGCACAGAGTTGGACACGACTGAAACAACTTAGCAGCAGCAGCAGCAGCAGGGTTAGTTAGTGTAGGGATTCCCTGGTGGCTCAGATGGTAAAGTGTCTGCCCTCAATGTGGGAGACCTGGGTTTGATCCCTGGGTTGGGAAGATCCCCTGGAGAAGGAAATGGCAACCCACTCCAGTACTCTTGCCTAGAAAATTCCATAGATAGAGGAGCCTGGAGGGCTACAGTCCATGGGGTCGCAAAGAGTCGGACACAACTGAGAGACTTCACTTCACTTCACTTCACTTTAGGGTTAGTTCTGCTTGATCTCTGGTCAGGAATAAAGATTCCTGGAATAAAGTGGTTTGTTACGGCATTAAGTGAGATTAAAAACGAGAAACCAAAGATGAACCCCAGACAAACAGGAGTTACACAATCAGGCAAATAGTAATTAAAATAATGGGATATGCATATAGACACCTATAAGCAAAATCTAAACAGTCCAAGAAAAATAAAGTACAGTAAAGTGACCCAGCTAACAAAGGAAATCAAAAATTAGATTTACTATTTAAGAACAAAACTAACTAAAGCACAAAATGGAAAACAAAACTAAAGCAAGGTGCCAAGTGGGGAATAAAGCAATGAAAATAAAACTAACAAATATGTTGAGAGGAAAGGAAAGAAAGAAAGAATAGATATGCAAAGTTAAATAGAGGTAGATAAAGAAGATTTATATACATGAAAGATTAACTGCACGGGGAAAAAAGCAGTAGGAAAAGCAAAGGAATAAATGTAGAAAAAATAATAGGTTTAAAAAATTAAAATTAAAAAGAGAGAGAGAAAAGAAAACTCCACAGAACTGCAAAAGCCCAATGTAGAGCCACAGATTTATGACAACAATAAAAACGTGACTGAGAAAAAAAAAAAAAAAAAGAGCAAACACTAATTAGATTTCATAGTGCCAATAAAATTGACAACTACAACAGATGGGGGGAGAAAAGAAGAAAAGAAAAAAAAATCCAAAAGAATCTACAGAACAAGTCAAAATATAAGAATAATAAATGCTTTTCTTGAGTCACTGCTGTCAGAGTCCTTTCCCTCGCTGGGAGTCATAGTCCACCTCAGCTCCCTAGCATGCCCTCCAACACTGTACTGGTCTCTGGACGTGATGCGGGGGCAAAGTGAAAGTGAAGTCGCTCAGTCGTGTCTGACTCTTTGTGACCCCGTGGACTGTAGTCTACCAGGCTCCTCTGTCCATGGGATTTTCCAGGCAATAGTACTGGAGTGGATTGCCATTTCCTTCTCCAGGGGATCTTCCCAACCCAGGGTCGAAGCTGGGTCTCCCACATTGTAGACAGATACTTTACTGTCTGAGCCACCAGGGATACTAATCTTGTCCTACTTCTGTGTGTTCTTGCCTCCAATGTCCACAGCTATCAGAACTAGTGCACTTTCTTTTGTGAGAGCTCTCGCTGTCCTTTTATATATTCCATAGACACAGAGCCTGCCTAGTTGATGGTGTAGATTTAATCTGCAGCTTGTATAGCTGGTGGGAAGGATTTGGGTCTTCTTCCTTAGCCACACTGTCCCTGGATCATAATTGTGGTTTTATTTCCACATGTGAGTCATCCACTGGGGTTTGCTCCTGAGGTTGCCCTGGGAGACTTGGGTCTGTCCCAGTGAGGGCCAGGTGTGGGGGTGGTGCAGCTGCTTTGGACACAGAGGTTCTGGCAGCAGCAGGTAGTCAGAGGACTTGGTGGCTAGGGCAGTAGGAAATATAGTGCTCTAGAAGGGTACGGCAACCAGTATTGGCCAATACGCTCCAGTATTCTTGCCTGGAGAAACTCCCTGACAGAAAAGCCTGGCAGGCCACAGTCCACAGGGTCACAAAGTGTTGGACATGACCAAAGCAACCCTGTGTGAGTAGATGCAAGACTTTTTTTTTTTTTTTTAACCTGTGGCAGCTCTGTTCCAGTGATGGTTGAGCATGAAGTTGGTGCAGTTGCTTGGCTTGCAGGGACCCTGGCGGTGCCAAGTGTGCAGGGACATGAACTGCCTCTGCTGCTGCAGGAGTTATGGCCCTATCAGAGTCTTTTTTTGAGCTTCTGGTAGCTGGCGATCAGAAGGCCTCTTTGGCCAGTCTTTCTCCATAGCTCTGCCCATTCAGGCACTTAGAAGGCTCCTTTGCCTGGGGTCCTTCTCTGTAGATAGGTGCATCAGTCACTTAGAGGGTCACCCTGGGTGGGGTCCTACTCTGTAGTTCAGTGCATCAGGTGTTTGATGGGCCAGACTCTATTTTCAGCTGTCAATGCTGGCATGTGGGGAGAGAGCATGACTCAGCAGTTTCATCTTGCTTCCATGGCTGCCTGGCTTTCCTCCACAGGCATTTCCCACCATAATCTCCTCCCTCACATCCCTTTGATCCATCTCTCCACAGTCAACAGCAGTTCTTACTCTGGTATTATTCCACAATCCTTAAACTCCAGCTCACAGCTGCTGCACCTTCTAAAGGACCTGAGTCCCTGTCCAGGGTATATATGGTTGCAGCAAGGACTGTATGATTCTCATTCCATTTAGGCTGCCACAGATCAGCTGTTTCACTCTCAGCCTTAAATGTTTCTCCTCAGACTCAGACAACTGCCCCAATGTGGGGATTGGACCCCTACTTCAGTTCCCCCACTTGCCGAGGGCAGGTCCAGTCCTACTGACACTCCTGTTTTTCCCCCTCATTCTTATGTCCTACCAAGTTTTGTATGGTTCTATATATTCTTTTCCATTGGTCAGATACTCCTTTCTGCTCTCAGCTGGTGTTCTGTATGCACTTCTGTGTCTGAAGGTGTATTCCTGATGTATCCATGGAGACAGATGTACTCCATGGCCACCTACTCCTCCGCCATCTTGTTCTCTCCTCCCAACACACCTTTTTGAGTAATATATGATCTTTTCCAAAACCACTGGCCAAAAAGTCTGTCCTGTTTTTATGTTGTTGTGTATTTCAATTCCCTCCTTTTTAGCCCATGTCTGAGAAGTGGCTTTGCTTATTCTGCAAAGCTTCTTGTTATACACATTTTGTTAAACCAGGGACCATAGGGAAACGCAGAATTGTCAAAGCAAGGGCTGTCCATTTAAAGTTAGGATGATGTGTATTTTCTTGGCAGTCCAGCGATTAAGACTCCACACTTCCACTGGAGGAAATGTGGGTTGCATCCTTGGCCAAGAATCCCATATGTTTAAAACAAAAACAAAAACAAAAACAAACACCAAAATCTTAGGTTGGTGTAGATGAAGCATTGAACAAAAAATCATTTCCCTGTTAAAAATAAATAAATAAAGGCTGCAACGTGCCATAGTAATCAATCAGTTAAAGCTATAAACTTTCAGGGTTGATATAGCTTAAGGGAAGTATGACTTAAATACACATAGCAACCACTGTACATCTAATCACAAAGCTGCCAGCACTTAAATTTAAGGAAAGAGGATTTATAGATATGATTGATTGCATAAGCTTTGAGTTCTTTTATATTATATGTTTTTTAAAAAATCAGCTAAGACTGATTTTACTTTAAAAATTGAATTCGAAAAATTTAAAGGTGATGGGGAAAGTGTAGGAAGTATACAAAAAGCAGAAAATCAAAACCATGAGCACTATGCAGAAATAAAGGAAGGTCACTTCCCTGAGAGCAAATAGAGGTTATTCATTTAGATTTTGCAATAAAAAAGGAATCAGTCACTATCACGTATGTGTGGTGGAGCCTCAAAGTCATACAGGGGCTTTCCTGGTGGCTCAAACAGTAGAGAATCTGCCTGCAATGTGGGAGACCCTAGTTCAATTCCTGGCTCAGGAAGATCCCCTAGAGAAGAGAATGACTACCAACTCCATCATTCTTGCCTCAAAAATGGGCAGAGAGCCTGGTGGGCTACAGTCCACGGGGTCTCAAAGAGTTGGACACGACTGAGCAACTAACACTTTCACCTTCTCAAAGTCATACAGCAAAGTGAGAAGTATTAGGAGTGAAAACAGAAAAGGCTTCAATATGCTCTCAATTAATGCTGTTGACTTTGGATTAACTAGATGAGAAATTTTATGTTATTGTTTTGATTTTCTCTTTGATTTTCAAGTTTCGAGTTCAAACTTAAGGAAACTGAAAAATAAAATAGAAAAGAAAAGATAAGGAAGCAGGCAGTCATTGATTAAGTCCTGTCCCCTCTAGGATAATCACTACAGAGGTTGTGGGTCAGAATTCTGTTGTCATTGGTGGTCTGATTGTTGTTCATTTGTCACTAGGTACACTTAGTCTTTTCAACTGTTAATTTTAACTGGTTTCAAATGTCCATTGAGAACCTATAAACATTTCTTAAAATCAGTTCCCTACATGATCTTAATCCAGATACATTATGAAAGTGAAAGTGAAAGTTGTTCAGTCCTGTCTGACTCTTTGGAATCCCATAGACTATACAGTCCATGGAATTCTCCAGGCCAGAATACTGGAGTGGGTAGCCTTTCCCTTCTCCAGGGAATCTTTCCAACCTAGGGATTAAACCAAGGTCTCCCACATTGCAGACAGATTCTTTACCAGTTGAGCCACAAGGGAAGCCCAAGAATACTGGAGTGGCTAAGTAGCCTATCCGTTTTCCAGTGGATCTTCCTGACCGAGGAATCAAACTAGGGTCTCCTGCATTGCAGACTGATTCTTTACCAGCTGAACTATCAGGGAAACCCTGATACATTATAAAAGGCAACTTTTTGGGAAAAAAATTAAGATTATTTTCTTTAAGAACTCTGAACCATTACTATACTGGAGATATAGCACCGGTGAGGCAGCCCTTTTAAAATTATTACCCATATAAAAATAAATACATAATCTTGGATATATCTAGTAAATAACAAACAAAAACCTCAGTAGTACAGGGCTTCCCTGGTGGCTCAGTGGAAAAGAATCTCCTGTCAACCAGGAGACGAGGTTTCAATCACTGGGTTGGGAGGATCCCCTGGAGAAGGAAATGGCAGACCCCAGTATTCTTGAGGGTTACAACAGTACACCTCTTCATGGAGCACAGCCTTGTCAAGGAGAAGGGGCTTACATAACTCAATGAAGCCAGATTCATGGTGTGTGGGGCCACCCAAGATGGACAGGTCACAGTGGAAACTTCTGACAAAACATGGTCCAGTGGAGGAGGAAACGGCAACCTACTCCAGTATTCTTGCTGTGAGAACCCTGGGGACAGTATGAGAAGACAAAAAGATTTGACACCAGAAGATGATCTTCCTGGGTCAGAAAGTGTCTTCATGCTACTGATGAAGAGCAAAGGGCGATTACTATTAGCTTCAGAAAGTGAAGCAGCTGGGCCAAAATGGAAATTATGCTCATTTGTGGACATGTCTCGTGGTGAAAATTAAGTCTGATGCTATAAAGAACAATATTGCATAGAAATCTGGAATTTAAGGTCCATGAATCAAGGTAAATTGTTTTTGGTCAAATAGGAGATGGCAAGATTGAACATCAACATCTAAGGAATCAGTGAACTAAAATGGTTTATCCATATATCTACTGCTGTGGGCAAGATCCCTTAAAAGCAATGGAGTAGCCATCAAAATCCAACAAAAGAGTCTGAGATGCAGTACCTGGGTGCACCCTCAAAAATAACAGAATGATCTCGGTTTATTTCCAAAGCAAACCATTCAACATCACAGTAATCCAAGTCAATGCCCCAACAACTGATGCCGAAGAAGTTGAGGTGAACTGGTTCTATGAAGATCTTCAACAACTTCTAGAACTAACACCAAAAACAGATGTCCTTTTCATCATAGCAGACTGGAATGCAAAAGTTGGAAGTCAAGAGGTATCTGGGAAAACACAAGTTTGACTTTGGAGTAGAAGGGCTCCAAGGGCAAAGGCTAACAGAGTTTTGTTGAGAGAACATGCTAGTCATAGCAAACACGCTTTTCCAACAACACAAGAGAAGGCTCTACACATGGACATCACCAGATGGTCAATATGGAAATGAGATTGATTACTTTCTTTGTAGCCAAAACTAGATAAAATCTATACAGTCAGCAAAAACAAGACCTGAAGCTGACTGTGGCTCAGATCATGAGCTCCGTATTGCAAAACTCAGGCTTAAATTGAAGCAAGTAGAGAAAACCACTAGACCATTCAGGTATGACTTAAATCAAATCCCTTATTATTATACAGTGGAGTTGATAAGTAGATTCAAGGGATTAGATCTGGTAGACAGAGTGCCTGAAGAACTAAGGACAGAGGTTAATAACATGGTAGAGGGGAAGGCGCCAAGATGGCGGAGGAGTAGGACGGGGAAAACACTTTCTCCCCCACAAATTCATCAAAAGAGCATTTAAACGTCGAGTAAATTCCACAAAACAACTTCTGAATGCCGGCAGAGGACATCAGGCACCCAGAAAAGCAACCCAACTCCTCGAAAGGAGGTAGGAAAAAATATTAAAGACAATAAAAGAGACAAAAGAGGGAGGGACGGAGTTCCGTCCCGGGAAGGGAGTCTTAAAAAGAGAGAAGTTTCCAAACACCAGGAAACCTTCTCACTGCTGAATCCGTGCCGAGCTTTGGAAGCACAGAGGACAACATAACAGGGAGAAAAAATAAATAAACAATTAAAACTCGCAGATTGTGAGCCCTACGGTAACTCCTCCAGCGGAGAAGCAGCGCAGACGCCTGCATCCGCCATTAGCAAGCGGGGGCTGGGCAGGGAGGCGCGGCGTGGGCTGCATCACTGAGAGTAAGAATCTGGCCCGAATACCCTGAGCGCTATCTGAGCGAAATAATTTGGGCTAGCAAACCAGACTGTGGGATATCTACCATGCGAAAAGCCAGCCCTAACCTAAGACACCGCCAGCCCGCGCACGGAACAAAGGACTAAACAGAGGTAGCCGGCTGCAAACCTTCCCCCTCCGGTGACAGGCAGCCAGAGCCAGAAGGGGGCAATCTCAGCCCCAGAGAGACATTATCTATAAAACTGGCTTCTTTGCTAACTAAAACTTATTGGGGGTCTGGACGGTCAACATCTGCCTGAGAAGGTGCGCCGGTTTTACACCCAGATAACCAAGTGGCGGGGAGGCGATAAGTCGCAGCATTGGCGCTCGCCAAACACCTCATCACCTGAGCTGCTCGGACCTGGGAAGAGCACAAAACGCAGCCCCAACTGAGTCTGCGCCTCTGAGGACTACCTGAGTGCCTGAACCTGAGCGGCTCGGACCTGGGAGGTGCATGCAACCCAGGGCCAGCCTCGGATTGTTCCCGGCGGAACAACCTAGAGCCTGAGCAGTGTGGGCAGGGAGGCTACACGCGCCGTGAGTGGGGGCAGACCCAGTGTGGCTGAGGCACTGCGAGCGCACGCCAGTGTCATTTGTTTGTAGCATCCCTCCCTCCCTCCCCATAGCGCGACTGAACAAAGAGAAGAAATACAGCTCCACCCACCAGAACACCGACACAAGCTTCCCTAACCAGGAAACCTTGACAAGCCACCTCTACATACCCACACACAGCGAGGAAACGCCACAGTAAAGAGAACTCCACAAACTGCCAGAATACAGAAAGGACTCCCAAACTCAGCAATTTAAACAAGATGAAGAGACAGAGGAATACCCAGCAGATAAAGGAACAGGATAAATGCCCACCAAACCAAACAAAAGAGGAAGAGATAGGGAATCTACCTGATAAAGAATTCCAAATAATGATAGTGAAATTGATCCAAAATCTTGAAATTAAAATGGAATCACAGATAAATAGCCTGGAGACAAGGATTGAGAAGATGCAAGAAAGGTTTAACAAGGACCTAGAAGAAATAAAAAAGAGTCAATATACAATGAATAATGCAATAAATGAAATTAAAAACACTCTGGAGCCAACAAATAGTAGAATAACAGAGGCAGAAGATAGGATTAGTGAATTAGAAGATAGAATGGTAGAAATAAATGAATCAGAGAGGATAAAAGAAAAACGAATTAAAAGAAATGAGGACAATCTCAGAGACCTCCAGGACAATATTAAACGCTACAACATTCGAATCATAGGGGTTCCAGAAGAAGAAGACAAAAAGAAAGACCATGAGAAAATACTTGAGGAGATAATAGTTGAAAACTTCCCTAAAATGGGGAAGGAAATAATCACCCAAGTCCAAGAAACCCAGAGAGTCCCAAACAGGATACACCCAAGGAGAAACACCCCAAGACACATATTAATCAAATTAACAAAGATCAAACACAAAGAACAAATATTAAAAGCAGCAAGGGAAAAACAACAAATAACACACAAGGGGATTCCCATAAGGATAACAGCTGATCTTTCAATAGAAACTCTTCAAGCCAGGAGGGAATGGCAAGACATACTTAAAATGATGAAAGAAAATAACCTACAGCCCAGATTATTGTACCCAGCAAGGATCTCATTCAAGTATGAAGGAGAAATCAAAAGCTTTTCAGACAAGCAAAAGCTGAGAGAATTCTGCACCACCAAACCAGCTCTCCAACAAATACTAAAGGATATTCTCTAGACAGGAAACACAAAAATGGTGTATAAACTCGAACCCAAAACAATAAAGTAAATGGCAACGGGATCATACTTATTAGTAATTACCTTAAACGTAAATGGGTTGAATGCCCCAACCAAAAGACAAAGACTGGCTGAATGGATACAAAAACAAGACCCTTACATATGTTGTTTACAAGAGACCCACCTCAAATCAGGGGACACATACAGACTGAAAGTGAAGGGCTGGAAAAAGATTTTCCATGCACATTGGGACCAAAAGAAAGCAGGAGTCACAATACTCGTATCAGATAAATTAGACTTTAAAACAAAGGCTGTGAAAAGAGACAAAGAAGGTCACTACATAATGATCAAAGGATCAATCCAAGAAGAAGATATAACAATTATAAATATATATCCACCCAACATGGGAGCACCGCAGTATGTAAGACAAATCCTAACAAGTATGAAAGGAGAAATTAACAATAACACAATAATAGTGGGAGACTTTAATACCCCACTCACACTTATGGATAGATCAACTAAACAGAAAATTAACAAGGAAAAAAAAAAAACAAAAACATGTATCTATAAAGCTCACTAAAGCAAAGCACAGTAAAATGAGGTATGGCAATAAAAGGCATTAAATTTATCAAATAAAAAATAAATAAAGTGCTGAAAAATTAAAGCTGTCAATTCTGTAATAGATATTCATTGAAAGTATCTTTTGAAATGGGAGTGAAAACACCTTCAGAGAAATGAAAGCTAAGGAAGCATGCACGAGCTATAAAAAATGATAAAGTCCTTTATGAATGATGATAATATCAAAACAAAACTGGGAAATACAGGAAGGAGTAAAGAGCACTACGAACAGTCAATACATGGATAAACATTAGAAACTATTCTCTTTTCTTAATTTCTTCATGGTAAACTATCAACATTATATTGTGAAATTTTTCAGAAAAAAAAAAAAGAATATGGTATGACATAGTTCTGTCTTAGATATTATGCAAGTGGGATGAATACTGAAAATAACTAAAGTACCTCATGGTAAAAAAAAAAAAAAAAAAAAAATAAAGACAGAGATAAACTATAAAAAAAAAAAAAAGAATTTCTACTAAATTAAAAGTTTTTCTTTCAAAGTTGTGAAATTGCAATGTTGTGGTTAAAATAGACCAAGTCAAAAATTTCATGTCAAAAAAAAAAAAAAATAACATGGTAGAGGAGGCAGTGGCCAAAACCATCTTGAAGAAAAAGAAATGTAAAAAGGCAAAGTGGTTGTCTGATGAGGCTTTACAAATAACTGAGGAAAGAAGAGAGTTGAAAAGCAAGGGAGCAAGGGAATGATATATCCAACTGAATGCAGAGTTTCAGAGAATAGCAAGGAGAGATAAGAAGTAAGAAGGCCTTTTTAAATAAACAATGCAAAGAAATAGAGGAAAACAATAGAATTGGAAAGAATAGAGATCACATCAAGAAAATTCGAGATATCAATGGAACATGCCATGCCAGGAAGGTAATAACAAAGGACAGAAATGGTAAGGACCTAACAGAATCAGAAGGGATAAAGAAGAGGTGGTATGAATATACAGAATAACTATACAGAAAGGTTTTAATGAACCAGAGGACAATGATGGTGTGGTCTCTGACCTAGAGCCAGATATCCTGGAGTGTGAAGTCAAGTGGGCCTTAGAAAGCATTACTATGAACAAAGCTAATTGAGGTGTGGAATTCCAGAAGTTGTTTTTTTTTTTTTTTTTTTTTAATCCTAAAAGATGATGCTGTTAAAGTGCTGTACTCAATATGTCAGCAAATTTGGAAAACTCAACAAAGTCCACACAACTGAAAAAGGTCAATTTTCATCATAGAAAAACAATATCAAAGAATGTTCAAACTACTGGACTGCTGCTGCTACTGCTGCTATGTCGCTTCAGTCGTGTCCGACTCTGTGCGACCCCATAGACTGCAACCCACCAGGCTCCCCCATCCCTGGGATTCTCCAGGCAAGAATACTGGAGTGTGTTGCCATTTCCTTCTCCAATGCATGAAAGTGAAAAGTGAAAGTGAAGTCGCTCAGTCGTGTCCGACTCTTAGCGACCTCATGGACTGCAGCCTACCAGGCTCCTCCTTCCATGGGATTTTCCAGGCAAGAGTACTGGAGTGGGGTGCCATTGCCTTCTCTGAAACTACTGTACCACAGTGCTCATTTCACATGCTAGAAAGATAATGCTTAAAATCCTCAAGCTAGGCCTCAGGAGTACCTGAACTAAGAATTTCCAGTTGTACAAGCTAGATTTAGAAAAGGCAGAGGAACCAGAGATCAAATTGCCAACATCAATTGAATCATAGAGAATACAAGGGAATTCTAGAAATCATCTACTTCTGCTTTATTCACTAAGCTAAAGTCTTTGACTGTGTGGATCACAACAAATTGTGGAAAATTCTTAAAGAGATGAGAGTATAAGACCACTTTACCTGTCTCCTGAGAAACCTGTATGCAGGTCAAGAAGCAACAGTTAGAACCGGACATAGAACAACAGACTGGTTCCAAACTGGGAAAGGACTATGTCAAGGCTACATATTGTCACCATGCTTACCTAGCTTACATGCAGCTTTCATCATGTAGAAAGCAGTCTGGATGAATCACAAGCTGGAATGAAAACTGTGGGGAGAAATATGAATGACTTCAGATATGCAGATGATATCTAATGGCAGAGAGTGAAGAGGAACTAAAGAGTCTCTTGATGAGAGTGAAAGAGAAGAGTGAAACAGCTGGCTTGAAACGCAATATTCAGTAAACTAAGAGCATGGCACCCAGTTCCATCACTTCATGGCAAATAAGGGGGAAAAGTGGAAGCAGTGACAGATATTTTTTGGGGAGGCTCCAAAATCACTGTAAACCATGATTGCAGGCATGAAATTAAAACAGGCTTGCTCCTCAGAAGGAAAGCTATGATGAACCTAGACAGCTTATTCAAAAGCAGAGACATCACTTTGCCACCAAAGGCCTATATAATCAAAGCTATTGTTTTTCCATTAGTCAAATACAGATGTGAAAGCCATACCACAAAGAAAGTTGAGCACTGAAGAATTGATGCTTTTGAACTGTGGTGCTGGAGAAGACTCTTGAGAATCCCTTGGACAACAAGAAGACCAAACCACTCCGTTCTAAAAGAAATCAGCCCTGAAGATTATTGGAAGGACTGATGCTGAGGCTCCAATACTTTGGCAACCTGATGCAAAGAGCTGACTCATTAGAAGAGACCTTGATGCTAGAAAGACTGAAGGCACAAGAAGGGGGTGGCAGAGGATGAGATGGTTAAATGACTTCACTGACTCAATGGGCATGTATTTCAGCAAACTCCAGGAGATAGTCAAGGACAGAGGAGCTTGGCGTGCTACAGTTCCTGCGGTCAGACTGTTAGACAGCACTGAGTGACTGAAGAACAACTATAACCTTAGTACAACATTTTAGAAATGAGTTAAAATTCTGGCTCCACTGCTTACTAGCCACATGTTTTGGACAAGTTAATTTAACCTGTGAGGATAAAAATAGTATCTTCTGCTATAGAGAAATGAGTTAATATGTGAATAATACATAGCTATTATGATTTATTTGCTCAGTTGTGTCCAGCTCTTTGGGAACCCATGGACTGTAGCCCACCAGACTCATCTGTCTATGGGATTCTCCAGGCAAGAATATGTAGTGGGTTGCCATTCCCTTCTGCAGGGGATCTTCCCAACCCAGGGATTGAACCTGGGTCCCCCACATTGCAGGCAGATTCTTTACGAGCTGAGTCACCAGAGAAGCTTCCCAGGTGGTGCTAGTGGTAAAGAATCCTACTGCAAATACAGGACACATATGGGTAGTGGTTTGATCCTTGGGTCAGGAAGATTCCCTGGAGGAGAGCATGGCAACTCACTCCAGTATTCTTGCCTGGAGAATTTCATGGACAGAGGAGCCATGTGAGCTACAGTCCATAGTGTCTCAAAGAGTCAGACATGACTGAAGTGACTTAGCACAATTATTGTTTATAATTTTATTTTTACCCATTTTGTTATTTAATATAGTTTCCTCAATAACTGAAATGAGCTAATTTATTCATTATAGTTATTCACCAAATTGAAGACTATACTGAGCACTTGAAAAAAAACAAAGAAAAACATAATCCCTATCACTTACTAAGGTTGGGATTCTATGATCTTGACCATCTATGATACTATGTGATTAAATAAAAACAGAGTAACTAAAACTACCATTATAAAAAGTAAAAGTTTCCTTGAAAGCAAACGGATTTAACTATTAATGCTCACTGTTCTTTTTAAAGGATATATTCATATTAACAGGGAATGTTTCAGTCTATGCTTAGTTGGCAAACGATTTCTTTTCATGGCTAATGGCAACGGTCCATTTTTACATATATTTAATTCCAAATTTGCTATAGTCATTATTAACTTTACTAAAAAACTCAAACAAGACATATCTCTTAGACTTCTGGAGAAATAAATCTTTCAACAATTAGGCTTCCCTGGTGGTTCTGACGGTAAAGAATCTGCCTGCAATGCAGGAGACCTCGGTTCAATCTCTGGGTGGGTTGGGAATATCCCCTGGAGAAGGGAAAGGTTACCCACTCCAGTATTCTGGCCTGGAGAATTCCATGGACTGTACAGTCCATGGGATGGCAAAGAGTAGGACATGACTGAGAAATTAATCCTTCAACAATCAGGATTATAAAAGTCTAATTCTTTGTATTTGTAAGTAGTGCATGTTATACTAGCTAGAGGCCAGAGAAAGTAAACACCTTAAAGTATTAAACATAAATCCAAAACAACCATCTCTAATTCCCATTCCCAATTCTGCTAATTACTGGAATGTAAATTATTGAATTTACATTAAAAACTTACCTGACCTAATTTTATTAACACACTCAGCTTTATCTGAAGGCTAATTTCTATTCTGGTTCTGATCTACAAAGAATAAGCAGAAAAAGCAATAAAACTCAAGGAAGACTTAAGGCACCTGGAGTTTAGAATATCCACATTATATGCTGCTCTTTTCCTTCCTTCCTCTCAGGCACAAACACTGGCCAATTAGTTCCTGGGCTTTATTTGAGAAGCCAAAGAACAAAAGGTCAGGAGAGGTTTGTACCATTGACACTGTTACATTCAGCGTGGAGTTTCAGTAATTTAGAGTCAGCTTATTATTTGGAATATAGTGGGGTTGCTTGAAATACTTAATTTTGTAATGATTCAAAATGAAGGTTTTTATTTTCTGCTTTTTGTGTTGGTTTATGTACAAAAATGTGACTGTGAGCGTGCACTGATTGTGTACTGCCAAGAGGCTGTCCATCATACACATACTAAGGAAAGTCGTCGGTCAGGTGCCAAGTCATGTCCAGCTCTGTGACCATGTAGCCCATGGACTGTAGCACAGCAGGCCTCACTGCCCCTCACTATCTCCTGGAGTTTGCCCAGTGTGCCCACTACTATACACTGCTCATACTGTGTATAAAATAGATAACTAATAAGAACCTACTGTATAGCACTACTCAGTGCTCTATGGTGATCTAAATGGGAGGGAAATCCAAGAAAGAGGAGATATATGTACACGTATAGCTGATTCACTTTGCTGTACAGCAGAAAGTAACAGAACATTGTAAAGCAACTATGGTCCAATAACATTTTTTTAAAAAGAGGCTGCCAGAATTATGTTGGACTTCAAGGACAGGTGATTTGCAATTACAATCTTGCTAAACAAATATCAAATTATAAGCACTATGGAAAGTAATGTTTAATAATTAATCACCAATACCCTACCAAAGTGATGCAGAGCCATGGATTAAATTTTATACTGATAATTTCTATATTTTCTTATAAATAAAATTTTCTAAAACAGAAACTTTATGAAACAAAATTCATAAACACAAGTTTATGAAACAAACTATTATGGTAAAATGACTTTCATCAAAGTTTTTCTTGGACAGCTAACTGAATTACAGGATTTCTTTGAGAATGTAGGTACACAATTGATCAGAAATGTCAAAGCCTTGTGCAAGTAAGGAACTACAGCTGACACTGAGAGTGTCAGTCGTCTTTGGTAGAAAGATGCTATGATAGCAGTTATATTTTTCCAAAATAAAAAAGCAAATTGAGCATCTCCATACTTGTTACAGGAGGAAAAGATGAGAACTAATACGAATCACAGGTTAATTTCTTTCAACAGTCATACAATTTGAAAAATTAGGGTTGTATAATTATAGCTTATCATATCTCAAAATAAATCTGTACAGTTATAGACTTGAATCACAAAGACTTGGATTAAAGGACTAGAGAAGAATTTCAGGGACAACATTCAATACGGAGAATGGGAACAAAGACATTTCTAACTTTTCCATAATCTACATACCAAAATACAAAGTATCAACAGGTCACTGAAAACATTAAAAACACATTTTAAATTAAAAATATAGAAATCAGCCAATTACAGTCTATGTTGTCTACAAGGAATAATACAAATAGTTGTATTGAATCGACCTGAACAGTATAATGCTCCTGGAAGAACTCAAAATTCATAATTTAGTGAAGAAATCAAGGGAATATATTTATTCTTTACTCTAGATATGACTACACAAGGCATTCTGCACTAGAACACCAGAGCTCTCATAAGAAAAAGAATATGGTTTTGTTTGATTTTTTAAATGTATACACATTTATATTGTATATAGAACATAAATCTATTTTCTTTTTTATGGCAATTTTAGGTTCACAGTAAAATGTAATGAAAGGTACAGAGATTTTCATATACCACTGCCCCTATTATCAACTTTCCAACCAGAGTGGTACATTTATCACAACCGATGAGCCTCTGTTAACACATTATTAACCAAACTCTATAGTTGCTTGATTTCTTTGATTGGTGAAATTATATAAGGCATTGGCAATTTTTGTCTGTCTCTAATCTCAGTATTCCTCCATTTGGGAGATAGTTAAAATACTTAGGCCAAATGAGTTATAAAATTACTGAAGTATTAGGAAAATTAATAATAGGAAATTGCATAGAGCTAGAGAGAAATGATTCCCAAAGAGAATTCATATCCACAATCTTAATAAAACAGACCACTGCTATTTACTTTTTGGAAGGGATAAAGTACAAATAAAAGTGTTTACTTAATAATTTGTTATCTTAAACCAATTTATATAAAATAAGATTACTATTGGAAAATTACTTCAGAGTACTAGCACATTGCATTGTACTTTAAACATGATTTTTAGGAAGGTCAGATTGATGAATTGATGAATACATATTTCTATATTTTTAATTTAAAATGTGTTTTTAATGAATATATATATTCATTGATTAATATATATTGTTTATTGGCCTCATGAAGACAGCTTTTCATACACAATATAGATTGAATTCTAAATAGGAGTTTGGATTGGATCAGTTTAGTTCAGTCACTCAGTCATGTTTGACTCTCTGCAACCCCATGGACTGCAGCACACCAGGCTTCCCTGTCCATCACCAACTCCCAGAGTTTACTCAAACTCATGTCCATTGAGTCAGCGATGTCACCCAACCATCTCATCCTTTGTCATCCCCTTCTCCTGTGCCTTCAATCAGGGTCTTTTCCAATGAGTCAGTTCTTCCTATCAAGTGGCCAAAATATTGGAGTTTCAGCTTCAGCATCAGTCCTTCCAATGATTATTCAGGACTGATTTCCTTTAGGATGGACTGGTTGGATCTCCTTGCAGTCCAAGGGACCTTCAAGAGTTTTCTCCAACAACACAGTTCAAAAGCATCAATTCTTTGGCCCCCAGCTTTCTTTAAGGTCCAACTCTCATATCCATACATGACTACTGGAAAATGATAGCTTTGACTAGGCAGACCTTTTTGGCAAATTAATGTCTCTGCTTTTTAATATGCTGTCTAGGTTGGCCATAGCTTTTCTTCCAAAGAGCAAGCATCTTTTAATTTCATGGCTGCAGTCACCATCTGCAGTGATTTTGGAACCCCCAAAACTAGTCTCTCACTGTTTCCATTGTTTCCCCATCTATTTGCCATGAAGTGATGGGACCAGATGCCATGATCTTAGTTTTCTGAATGCTGATTTTTAAGCCAACTTTTTCAGTCTCCACTTTCACTTTCATCAAGAAGCTCTTTAGTTCTTCACTTTCTGCCATAAGGGTGGTGTCTTCTGTATATATGAGGTTATTGATATTTCTCCTGGCAATCTTGATTCCAGCTTGGATTGGATAGAATATATCAGAAAAATAAATGAAGGAGGTAGTGCACACAGTGTTTGTGGTAGAACTACATGAAATTTGCTATTTTAGAAGACTTACAAGTTTTTTGAATTTGAAAATGAAAGTGAAAGTCGCTATCATGTTCGACTCTTTGCGACCCCATCAACCATACAGTCCACAGACTTCCCCAGGCCAGAATACTGGACTGTGTAGCTGTTCCCATCTCCAGAGGAATCTTTCCAACCCAGGGATTAAACCCAGGTCTCCTGCATTGCAGGCAGATTTTTTACCAGCTGAGTCACAAGGGAAGCCACTTTGCATTTAAACAAAAGTAAAGAATATTTATATCCTTGCCTCCTTTGTCAAAGATAAGGTGTCCATATATGCGTGGATTTATCTCTGGGCTTTCTATTTTGTTCCATTGATCAATATTTCTGTCTTTGTGCCAGTACCATACTGTCTTGATAACTGTGGCTTTGTAATAGAGCCTGAAGTCAGGTAGGTTGATTCCTCCAGTTCCATTCTTCTTTCTCAAGATAGCTTTGGCTATTCGAGGTTTTTTGTATTTCCATACAAATTGTGAAATTATTTGTTCTAGCTCTGTGAAGAATACCGTTGGTAGCTTGATAGGGATTGCATTGAATCTATAAATTGCTTTGGGTAGTATACTCATTTTCACTATATTGATTCTTCCAATCCATGAACATGGTATATTTCTCCATCTATTAGTGTCCTCTTTGATTTCTTTCACCAGTGTTTTATAGTTTTCTATATATAGGTCTTTAGTTTCTTTAGGTAGATATATTCCTAAGTATTTTATTCTTTCCATTGCAATGGTGAATGGAATTGTTTCCTTAATTTCTCTTTCTGTTTTCTCATTATTAGTGTATAGGAATGCAAGGGATTTCTGTGTGTTGATTTTATATCCTGCAACTTTACTATAATCATTGATTAGTTCTGGTAATTTTCTGGTGGAGTCTTTAGGGTTTTCTATGTAGAGGATCAAGTCATCTGCAAACAGTGAGAGTTTTACTTCTTTTCCAATTTGGATTCCTTTTATTTCTTTTTCTGCTCTGATTGCTGTGGCCAAAACTTCCAAAACTATGTTGAATAGTAATGGTGAAAGTGGGCACCCTTGTCTTGTTCCTGACTTTAGAGGAAATGCTTTCAATTTTTCACCATTGAGGATAATGTTACAATAACCCTGTATGAGACAGCAAAAGAGACACTGATGTATAGATCAGTCTTATGGACTCTGTGGGAGAGGGAGAGGGTGGGGAGATTTGGGAGAATGGCATTGAAACATGTATAATATCATGTATGAAATGAGTCGCCAGTCCAGGTTTGATGCACGATACTGGATGCTTGGGGCTGGTGCACTGGGACGACCCAGAGGGAGGATATGGGGAGGGAGGAGGGAGGAGGGTTCAGGATGGGGAACACAGGTATACCTGTGGCGGATTCATTTTGATATTTGGCAAAACCAATACAATACTGTAAAGTTTAAAAATAAAATAAAATTAAAAAAAAAAGAATATAGCAAAATTATTAAGTCAACTGAGTGAAGCTACCAATTGAGAAAGCAATGTCTTGTTTTAAAATATGCACATTTTACACTGTAGGTATAGAAATCAGACCTGGGCAGTGATAGGAAGATTCAAGTACTTTCATCATTAAGGAAACATAACTGGGGCAGTCAGGTTAGTCTTCTTCCCCTCAGGTAGGAAAAATGAGGTCAAAAGGTTAGTTACACAGCTTAACCTGGTTTCCTAGGGACTAAATTCACTTTCATGAAAAAACCATTGATGAGGAAAATTAAAATATTTCTTGATCTAATATTCAATGGCTCATAACTAAAGATTAGATTTCTAAATAGGTTTCCAGGTCAATAAGATTTTTCTGATGCACTTGATATTATTTTTAGAAGACAGACATCAAAACAATTTACTGATCTGGGATCAGGTGTATCTGGTAAAATATGGATTGGGTCCATCTTGGCAGGTTTGAAAGTCTAATTTCATCCTAAAAAATAGCTTGTTGTCTCTGAAAATTGAATACTTATTTCTGTATTTGCTTAAGTAAAAGAAGACAATTGATGTAGTACTATTTTTAAGTTCCCATTAAGAATTATTTCACAAGGTCTTAAAATATTTAGATTTTCATTAATAACCCATATTGATGGATTTTATTTCAGAAAAGAAAATAAGCCATTCAATATTGAGAATAGTAAATTCACTATGATTCACATAAATTTCTTCTGATCATAAGATATATAGGCACTAAATAATGTTTACTGAAAAGTGCAAAAAGAAAACTGGTAAAAGAAACTTACAAGAGCACCACTAAAAGATAACTGACATCTAATACTTTGTTTTTTACTTAATATATGCTTCTTTGCAGTTCTTTTTAGATATGATATGATATTGCATATTGGCTCATTTGGTAAAGAATCTGCCTGCAATGCATGAGATCCAGGTTCAATCCCTGGGTCAAGAAGATACCCTGGAGAAGGAAATGACAATCCACTCTAGTATTCTTGCCTGGGAAGTCCTATGCACGGAGGAGCCTGAGGGCTGCAGTCCATGGGGTTGCAAGAGTTGGACACAACTGAGCAACTAAGGCAGAACCAGTGTTGCATTTGTTAGTTTAAATGTCTTTTTCACTTGATGCTGTAGCATAAAATTTTTTTCAAAATCACTGATATGATTTGATGTGGTTAGAGAGCACCACCGACTCAATGGACATGAATTTGAGCAGATAGTGGAAGACAGAGGAGCCTGGCGGGCTACAGTCCATGCAGTTACAAAGTGTTGGACAACACTTAGTGATTGAACAACAACTTTGCACATATAAATTCATTACTATAACCTTAACTTTCTCTCTTGTTTAAATCTTTATTCTGCATTTTTACATACAGAAGGAGCTCCTATTTGGACACAAATTTTTCTCTACACTTTTAGTTTTTTAGTCTACGTACCTGATTTTTTAAATACATTTTAAAATGCAAATTAATTTATAGTTTTTCTTTAATTTAAAATTATTTATTTTAATTGGAGGCTAATTACTTTACAATATTGTATTGGTTTTGCCATACATCAACATGAATCCACCACGAGTGTACACATGTTCCCCATCCTGAACCCCCCTCCTACCTCCCTCCCCTTACCATCCCTCTGGGTCATCCCAGTGCACCAGCCCCAAGCACACTGTATTATGCATCGAACCTGGACTGGCGATTTGTTTCTTATATGATATTATACATGTTTCAATGCCATTCTCCCAAATCATCCCACCCTCTCCCTCTCCCACAGAGTCCAAAGACTGTTCTATACATCTGTGTCTCTTTTGCTGTCTCTCATACAGGGTTATCATTACCATCTTTCTAAATTCCATATATATGTGTTAGTATACTGTATTGGTGTTTTTCTTACTTACTTCACTTTTTTATGGCTTACTTCACTCTGTATAATAGGCTCCAGTTTCATCCACCTCATTAGAACTGATCAAATGTATTCTTTTTAATGGCTGAGTAATACTCCATTGTGTATATGTACCACAGCTTTCTTATCCATTCATCTGCTGATGGACATCTAGGTTGCTTCCATGTCCTGGCTATTATAAACAGTGCTGCAATGAACATTGGGGTACACGTGTCTCTTTCAATTCTGGTTTCCTCCGTGTGTATGCCCAGCAGTGGGATTGCTGGGTTGTATGGCAGTTTTATTTCCATTTTTTTAAGGAATCTCCACACTGTTCTCCATAGTGGCTGAACTAGTTTGCATTCCCACCAACAGTGTAAGAGGGCACCCTCTTACATACCTGATGTTATATAACTCTAAAGACCTGGAATTCTAAAAAAAAAAATGATATAAATTTCAAATTATTATTTTTTTATAAAGGAAAGAAAAAATCTATTTTTCTTGTCAAGTATGGTTATTCAATAATTTTATATTGTCATTACTTTAATGAAAGTGAAAGTGAATGTGTTAGTTACTCAGTCATGTCTAACTCTTTGTGATCCCATGAACTGTAGCCCACCAGGCTTTCCTGTTGATGGAATTCTCCAGGCAAGAGTACTAGAGTGGGTTGCCATTACCTTTTTCAGGGGATCTTCCTGACCCAGGGATCAATCTTGGGTGTCCTGCATTTGCAGGCAGATTCTTTACCATCCAAGCCATCAGGGAAGCCCAAGTGTGTCGTGTATTTGTATCTAAATATACATATGCACATGCATATTATATATATACACACACACATATTTAATATATATATGCTGAATATGTAATATTTCTATAATTACACTAGTACTAACAGAAAATATAAACATATGCTAATTTGACAAGTTTGAAACTGGTAGTTAAAACACTGACAACACCAAATGCTTTTGAAGTCATGGAGCAACAGAAAAGCCCATTCATTGCTGGAGGAAATGCAAAATGGTACATCCACTTCATATAACTATTTGGCATTTCTCACAAATGAAACATTCTTTCCATGTGATAATGCAATCATGCCTTTTGATATTTAACCTAAAGTGTTGAAAGCTTATGTTCACACCAAAATCTGCATGTGGATGTTTACAGGAGCTTTATTCATGATTGCCAAAATCTTGAAGCAAGCCAGTTGTCCTTCAGTAGGTGAATGTATAAATAAACTGTGGTACAAGTTAGTTATTTAGCACTAAAAATAAATAAGTTATCAAGCTATGACACACATGGAGAAAACTTACATGCATTTAACCAAGTTAAAGAAGCTGAAAAGGCTACGTGTTGTATAATTTCAACTACATGACATTCTAGAGAAGATAACACTATGGAGGGTTGCCAGGTTTGGAGACTATGGGCCTTGTGGTGGAGGGGAGATGAGTGAATAGGTGGAGCACAGAGGATTTTTATAGCAGTGAAACTGCTCTGTATGATACAATAATGTTGAATAAATGTCATTATATAATTATCCAGACCCCCAGAATGTATAACATCAAGAGTGAACCCTACTATAAACGATGGATTTTGGGTGATAATGATGTATCAGGTGGCACTAGTGGTAAAGAACTCACCTATCAATGCAGGAGATGTAAAAGATGAGGGTTTGATCCCTGGGCCGGGAAGATCCCCTGGAGAAGGGCACTGCAACCAACTCCAGTATTCTGGCCTGGAGAATCCCATGGATAGAAGAGATTGGTGGGCTACAGTCCATAGTGTCGCAAAGAGTCAGACATGATAAGCAACTTAGAATGCACGCACAGTGTGTCAAGGTAGGTTCACTAATTTTAACACATGTGCCTCTCTGTGGTGATGTTGATGGTGTATATGTGTGGGGTCAGAGGGCATGTGGTAACTCTGTACTTGCTATGAACCTAAAAGTAGTCTAAAAAACCAAGCCTATTTGAAATTCTAAAAACAGATGTTTAGCTGTTGTTTTAATTGCATTTCTTAATATAGCAGTGAAGTGGAGCCCATGCATCATATGAATCTTGATGCACATGTGACTTTCTAATAGAAGGCTCAGACCAGAGTGATGATGGTCAATGAGTTTGGGTCTTAGACATCTAGAGGTCTTGATTATGTCTACGCTCTTCCTCAAAACTTCTAACCTATCTAAAAATGGCTAGTTTATCGGAGAAAAAAAGATATGTGATCCAAGTAAAATGACTGTCAAGTAGGGGATGAGTTAACCTAAACCATCCAAACTACAAGCTGACTAGGATAGTTGACTGCAGACCCATGAGGAAGCCATACCAACATTAGATGATGGAATTGTCTGGTTAATCCACAGATTTCTGAGTTAAATTAATATTGATTATTTCAAACTTCTGGGATTTGTGTCACTACATAACATTCTTGTGGCAATAGATCACTAATGCATTGACTGTTTAAAATGCCTATTAGTATATAAAGAGGTGAGCACGCTTATAATTCAAACAGTGCTCACATTTTTTATTTGTACAAATGGAACAGAAAAGTTACAGCAAGTATCATTACTCTATAGTTCACTACTATTAAATGTTATGAATATGATAGTGAATTAAAAATGTAGCAATGAAAAATAAACCAATATTATCAGATATTAAATAGAAACCTCACCCATTCCAAATTAAGTAGAAAATATTCAATTTCTTGCCCCATAAGGATATATATAGATACAGGGGCTTCCCAGGTGGCTCAGCAGGTAAAAAAATCTGTCTGCCAATTCAGAAAACACAGGAGATGCAGATTCGATTGCTAGGTTGGGAAGATATGAACTTATAAAATTATTGTCAAATAATAGAATATTGCTTACATAGAAAAATTGTATTTTGGTTACACTGACAACAGTTAGAACTGGACATGGAACAACAGATTGGTTCCAAATAGGAAAAGGAGTACATCAAGGCTGTATATTGTCACCATACTTATTTAACATATATGCAGAATACATCATGAGAAGTGCTGGGCTGGATGACGCACAAGCTGGAATCAAGATTGCTGGGAGAAATATCAATAACCTCAGATATGCAGATGACAACACCCTTATGGCAGAAAGTGAAGAACTAAAGAGCCTCTTGATGAAAGTGAAAGAGGAGAGTGAAAATTTTTGCTTAAAGCTCAACATTCAGAAAACTAAGATCATGGCATCTGGTCCCATCACTTCATGGCAAATAGATGGGGAAACAGTGGAAACCGTGGCTGACTTTATTTTTTTGGGGCTCCAAAATCACTGCAGATGATGAACTGCAGACATGAAATTAAAAGACATTTACTCCTTGGAAGAAAAGTTATGACCAGCCTAGACAGCATGTTAAAAAGCAGAGACATTACTTTGCCAACAAAGGTCCATCTAGTCAAGGCTATGATTTTTCCTGTAGTCATGTATGGATGTGAGAGTTGGACTATAAAGAAAGCTGAGGGCTGAAGAATTGATGCTTTTGAACTGTGATGTTGGAAAAGACTCTTGATAGTCCCTTAGACTGCAAGGAGATCCAACCAGTCAGTCCTAAAGGAAATCAGTCCTGAATATTCACTGGAAGGACTGATGCTGAAGCTGAAACTCCAATACTTTGGCCACCTGATGCAAAGAGCTGACTCATTTGAAAAGACCCAGATGCTGGGAAAGATTGAAGGAGGGAGGAGATGGAGACAACAGAGGATGAGATGGTTGGATCGCATCACTGACTCAATGGACATGAGTTTGAGTGAGCTCAGGGAGTTGGTGATGGACAGGTAGGCCTGGTGTGCTGCAGTGCACGGGGTCACAAAGAGTCAGACACGACTGAGCAACTGAACTGAAACTGATGTGTCAATAACATTGACAGTAGAATGATTCATAAGTAGGTAGAGCAAATTTGGCTTGCTGAGTTAGATAAGCAAACATTAAAATATTACTCTGTCACTTTTTAATTATGTGAATTTGGGGAAAGTTTTTTATTTTAAAGTAGAGATAATAATACGAATCTCATAGGAGTGTCATATTATGTAAGATAAACCAAAGCACCCTAACAAACTGTGGCATGAATACTTTCCTTCTTTAGTAACACCAATTTCTGTTTCTTTAAGTACCTAGACAGCATATTGAAAAGCGGAGACATTACTTTGTCAACAAAGGTCCATCTAGTCAAAGCTATGCCTTTTCAGTAGTCATGTATGGATGTGAGTGTTGGACTATAAAGAAAGCTGAATGCCAAATAATTGATGCTTTTGAACTGTGGTGTTGGAGAAGACTCTTGAGAGTTCCTTGGACTGCAAGGAGATCAAACCAGTCGATCCTAAAAGAAATCAGTCCTGAATATTCATTGGAAGGACTGATGCTGAAGCTGAAACTCCAATACTTTGGCCATTGATGCGAAGAACTGACTCATTAGAAAAGACTCCGATGCTGGGAAAGATTGAAGGCAGGAGGAGAAGGGGACGACAGAGCGTGAGATGGTTGGATGGCATCACTGAATTGATGGACATAAGTTTGAGCAAGCTTTGGAAGCTGGAGATGGACAGGAAAGCCTAGTTGCTGCAGTGCATGGGGTTGCAAAGAGTTGAACCTGATGAGCCACTGAACTGAAGTACCTATGTATTTACATATTTTGAATAAATTTATAAGTTTTTCTGGTGCAAATATGAATATTTTGAGGTTTTTGCAGCTCACTAACCAGATCTCTTAGAGAAATATAAAGTGTTAATATCACTTTTAAGTCATCAATCAGGACTGAGGCATATCAGAAAAAACAGAAAAACAGAATTCAATTCATATAAATGCAACTCGCCAGAAGTGAGATTAAAATGCATATTATAGTGGAGATATACAGAGGTTTCAGACATCATTTAAGCAATTTGCATTGCTCCTAGTAATCACACATTTTGGACATTAATGAACATTGAAAATAAACACTTCTTTATAATGAGTGCACATACACATACAATATGTGGGTCACGCTGATATTTAGGTTTTACACTTCCCTCCTCCAACTAAACCTAAAAATATTATCAAGAGATAATCTTGGTCAGTTTATATGAAGACTTTTAACACATGTCCAGTGCTTTTTTAGATTAGTTTAAGTTAACCCCTAGATCAAGACGAAAAAAGGGGATATGAGAAATAACAGAGGCTTAGCCTGTTTTAAAGTTTCTTAAACTCAGAAATACACAAAATTTAAAATAGCAGAAATATGTGATTTGCAAGAGAACAGATATATACAGTAATTCTCCAATGACATTATTCAGTAGAACTTATAAGACAAGTTGAAATAGAGTTGAACACTGTTGAAGCTGTACTTATGAACCATCATGTATACTTTGTGAAGGAAGAAGTCAGCTAGCCCAAAGATGACAGCCATCAGCAGATACAAACAGCTTCTGAAACAGTGTAATTATTTGCAAAGGTGCTTTAATGGTGAATATCTGGAAATATTTAAAACTAAATATCAAATTACTTAGCCAACTAAGTTGCTTATAATAAATTGTACTAGTATATTGTATCAGTAGTATTAATTTATTACACAGTGGTAACATTTTTTGATCTGAGAATGAGTTTACAAACTAACAAGAAGGTCAATAGTGAAATTATTAATAAATTCATATGAATTCCTGCCCAAAAGATGACTTTTATTTAAACAATATGTTTGCTTGGAAATAAGAAATATGACATTACAATTATGCTTTTGAAAATCAAATGGTTGCTTTTCTTCTTACAAAATAGAAAAATATTAACCCTTAAGATAATTAGCACTGTTTCATTTTAAAACTTAAATTTCCCCCTGAATCTCCTACTAAATTAGTCAACTTACGTAGATCATACTATATGCTACTGTTTGTGAAAACAAGCACACATGCACTTATTACCTCAAGTTCAGTGTGGTCTAACATATTTCAGAGTCTGGCTGCAAGTGACCCACATGGGCAAGTGCTTTTATCTTTCTGAACTTCCAGCTTCTCAGTGTAAAAGAGGCAGTGAATGAAAGTTCTTTCCATCTTTATATGCTGTTATACACTCTAGTGAGCTTCCCTGGTGGCTCAGACGGTAAAGCGTCCGCCTCCAATGCAGGAGACCCGGGTTCAATCCCTGGGTCAGGAAGATCCCCTGGAGAAGGAAATGGCACCCCACTCCCATACTCTTGCCTGGAAAATCCCATGGACAGAGAAGCCTGGTAGACTACAGTCCATGGGATCTCAAAGAGTCGGACACGACTGAGTGACTTCAATTCACTTCACTTCACATACACTCTAATAAACATATGAACTAACAAGTCCATACTTTCTATAACTTTTTATTCAATGACTCGTTTTCTCAATTCTTTCTTTTCTCCTGCACAGTGCCTGGCGTTCTAATGTAACTGTATTTAAGTTAGCACATGCTATGCAAAGCTCATGGTTTGCCTTATGTCTCTGTTTTTGTACTTTAATTCACTAAAAGGAATGGCTGCTTGGTACTTGTTTGAACTTGGATTGAAAAAAAAAAAAAAAGGCTACATTTTTCTTTATAAAGGCAAGGAAAGAAAATGTACCACTAGGATAAGACTAAGCATGAAAGACTTCATCTGAGAGGGACAATTTGTCAGAAAATTATGAGGAGGTACAAACAGAGGGTTATAATGGAAGCAGTCCTGCAACATTAACTGTACCATTCACTCTCATAAATTCTGTAATAAATCCACACACACCACATTGAGGGGTGGAACAGACCGGATGGTCTTCCAGCAGGCAGGCTCCCACTGCTGGCACTCCCCCATGGAGTGGTCGTCATGCCACAGAAATTATGCACCCCCCTTCTCCTTGGCTTGGAGTGGGCGCCTTGATTCACATATGGAGGAATTAATTGGGAAAATGGAAATGGCAGCTCAGAAAAGTGGACCAAAGCTATGATCCTAAATCACCTTCAGAATGGTCTTTCATCATGAGCAATTAGTTACTCAGCAAAATATAGTTTAATGAGAGCAAAGACTAGGTTGGAGTCACAGGGATAAAATAACCTTTATGAATATCATTGTCCCTTTTATAAAAGTGCCATTAATAAGCATCATCACTCTATCCAGAAATTAAAACGAACACTTCCTTTGCCAAACTCAAAAGTATAGTCATGTCTGGAACTTACAGAGGGGTTTTCACTGTTCTTATTACTGACTATAAGAGATTAGGTACATTTCCCCCTTAAATTAAAATAGTTCTGGTGATTGAGTATCTTTTGCCTAACAAATTTCAAATGTACTTAAAAAGCAATGATGTCTTACTTATACATCTATTGGTATTGTGTGAATGCACTAAAGTAGACAGGAAAGTAAATTATTAAATGAATAATTTGGAATTAATTTAATTTTAACTGAATTTTGTTAACATTAATGCAATGAACAGTGGCAGAAAGAGCATGAACTTTAAAACTGTAGAACCCAGCTTCTAACCTTGCTCATCAGTGTGGCCTTGGGAAATTTATCTAATTTCCCTTACCTATGGGTCTTCAACTGCCAAAGGGGATATAATATTTACTTTGCAGTGTTGTGAAATTCAGTAAGGTCTGGTCTATAAAGCATATAATCTGGGTGAATACAAATCAGATGCTAAATAAATACAAGCTGCAGGGCATCTCCAACATCACTCTCAGATCTAAAGATTATAGCCTAAGGGTTATAATTAAGGGTGTTACAAAAATAATTCAGAATGCAGTATCAATCAGGTAATCATTTAAAACTCTGAACATTAAAGAAACTCAGAGCATTTAGGATAAAGAACAGAAATCTCACTCTATCATCCAGTCAGTTTTTAAGTGTTATATTTGTCCAAATAGTTCAAAATGAAATTAGCTCACTCTGGAAAATGAGCTCCCTCATTCAGACATGGCTTCCCTGGTGGCCCAGACAGTAAAGAATCTGCCTGCAATGCAGGAGACCCAGATTCTGTCCCTGGGTCAAGAAGATCCCCTGGAGAAGGGAATGGCTACCCACTCCAGTATTCTTGGCTGGAAAATTCCATGGAGAAACGAGCCTGGTGGGCTATAGTTCATGGGGTCACAAAGAGTTGGACACGACTGAGAGACTAACACTTCATTCAGACAGGACAGTAGGGTTTCTTTCAGGTAATGCTAGTTTTCAAACTAAACATCTTGGTGTCATCCAAATCATGATAATGGTTAACAGCTGAACTGTTTCTCTTAAAAGTTTTGGGTAAAGTTTTTATATAACAGCATGAAATTAGAATTTCAAAAGAAGTCTTTATTATCCTTCCATCATGCCAAGGAAATAAAACATTTCTCTGATAAAATGTATACTATAAAATAGCTCATTATGAATAACTAATAAGGCATGGAAATAATGTTTGTCATTGCACATAGCTGGCACTGAGTAGTTACTCTGAGGCTCTATGGTAAACAGTTTTGTATGAGTTCACTCACTACTTCTAATATCTCTGTGGGTTAACACTAATTGACCATTTTGCAGATGAAGAAACGAGTTAGAGAAGTTAAGTGACTCACACAAGACCACCCTTCTAAGCAGTAGTACTGGAGTTAGAATGGGAATCAGGCTGTCTCAAAGCTCATGCTCTTAACCTTTATGCATATCATTAGTAAAAAGAAGATTATAAACACTATTTATTTTTAATACCTGTGTTTTTGGATCCTTTTATGCTTCTAGTACTGTGTTATGCTCAATGTTAATAGAATCATTAACTCAGATAATGTATGGGATAACTGAAGTAAGCATAGCAGAAATATGAGTAATAATTATAATAATGGTGAAGTCTTAGCTGTTACGATATGACAGGCACTTCTGAAGAACTTCCATTATTTTCATTGTTTTGATGTTTACAACAATCTAATAAAAATAACATTTAAATAATTTATTGACTCTAATATAGCTAATCAGCAGCAAAATCAGAATTTGGATGCAAAGGTCTGGTCCCAAGTTCATTGCTTGATGGATGATGAGAGGTGTTTTTGGAAATACCAGCAATCTGAGGTACTTTGCTATTGACACCAGTTTTCTATGGGAAAATATCTTACCAACGTGTGGTAGAGACTCAAGCTATTTCCCTGGTTATATAATAATTGTGATTATAGAAATGAACTCATGTTATGTTCTTAAATTGTTGCATACACAAAGCAGATGGTGATATATCTGTAGGTTTTGAAAGGAATAAAGCTTGGCTATAAAGAGCATGAGCTTCAGAAGTTTTTAAAGTCTGATTCTGAGTCTATTTTTTATAACTACTCTGTGAGAAATGCAAATAAAAACCCACATCCCTGCTTTTGCCCTGTGGACCATTTGAATAAAATTCCTCCCCTTTTCTACTTTCTCCTGTTATTCATCCCTTTCATCTTTTTTCAGTAACTGGAGACTAGTTTATAATCACTGGGGGCTTATTTTGTGTGCTGTATCTTGTATTTTTTAAATAAAAGTAAATTCAGGAAATCACTAATATCCTAAATATGAGACCACGTTGGGTCAACAGATTTCTCTAGAAAAATCTCCATATGCCCTTGATTTCAACTGTTAAATGAAGAGACTTTTAAGGAAGGTGTGTTGATTGTGGTGGGCAGGCTGAGGCTTCATAGTAGGAGGTACCTTCCCAAGAGAGGCTGGAAGTCAGGAAACACAGTTCTCTTTTTCTCACACATGAGGTTCCAATTACTTTTTCTAGAGGGATTGTAATAAGTGATGGCACAGAGGGTCTGCGGTTTGGTGGTAAATTACAAGTACTTGCCAGCCTTAATTACCAAGAGACCTGGCCTCAAGAAAGATGAAGTAGGATAGGGCAGAACTGAGCATTTTACATAAAAAAATCCAAGCTTTTTTTTTTCTTCTTCATGAAAAGAAAAAAAAGACTGAGATTTTACTGTAGTTATTACTGATGGAGTCAGTAAGAGCTAGTAATTGGAACTTCAAAGGACTATCGTTTCACTGAAAAACTATCTTACCTAAGTGCTTTGGGACTCTGGGAGAAAATGTGCTCTGCTTGTCTTCTTATCAGGAGAGGCTGATCAGCTTGACTGAATGACGTGAAAGGACTTGAGCAATGCCATTCTGGTACTAAGTGAGGGTGAAATTTCAGCGGAAAACAAAAAAGACCCGCACATGAAAATCGACATTCAGCAGCATCTGATGCAGTTTTACAGAAAGAACTAGTGGAAAAATCAAGATGTTAAATTTGAGGCTCCCTCTACTGAAAGTGAATCTAGACCTTTAAAAATTATAAGTGGTCAACCAAAATGTATTACCTACTGTGTGCCTGGAGAAGATAAGAGGATAAATGAGATAGTAAGACCTGATTCTGCTCCTTGAGGGATTCCCACATTATGGGACTTTGGGAAAGCCAGTGGAGGAGACAGTACCTATTTAGATGAACCATAATTATATAATGAAAACAACACTACAGAGATAAGATATATGACTAAAAACACACGTATGGATAAATCTGCCAGAAAGGGATACCTAAATTAATAAACAAACCAACTAATAAACAGGATCTACATAAGACAGCTGGCTGTCAGATTTCTGGCTTACGAGGCAGCAGTTTAGCTTAGCTGGCAGCTCTCTGTTATTGTTAAGGAGAACAAGAGAACCACGACATTGTTAATCGGCTATACCCCAATACAAAATTGGTGTTAAAAAATTTAAAAAAGGAGAACAAAAGAAACCCTTATAGGTTTCCAGTGGTGGTATCAACTGATCCCATAACTTTAGGGATAAAATTTGACATTAAAAGCCAATATTTCTAGACATCCACTCGAAACTCTAGAACCTAGAGAAACTCTTGTACACGTGCAATCACACTTATAAATATACAAAAATGTTCTGAGCATCACTGTTTGTGAGAGCAAATTAAACAACAAAAATACTTAGGAAACAACTCAGAAGGAAAATTGGTAAATAAGTCAGTTCTATTAATAATGAAATAAATAATAAATAAATTGTAGGAATAAACATTAACAGGAATAAACCTCACAAATAGATTGTTGACTTAAAAACAATAGTGTTGGAGGTTTACACACATACATGCACTCACATGAACTAAATAAAGTAAGAAAAAAAAACTTGTGGTCCTATATAGATAGAGTTAGGAGATATTGGTAAAGTTTATTTTTCCAGCTAAGGGATGTGGCACAGGTGTTCATTTCAACATTTATTATTGTTATCAATATTACCATTTGTGCCTTATATACACAGTGTATATATTTTGGGGGTAAGAATATATTTTACATTAAATAAATAAAAGTGTTAATAATGGCAGCTGTCTGTACTACTGATGTAGGTAATCAAGTTTGGGCCTGCTTTCCTGGAATATGTTAGATCTTAAGTGCAGGTGCTACCGGGCATCGTTAAACTTGGTATTCGGAATACAAAACTGCTTTTTCAATGTAGAAGTAAATAAAAACCACTGCATAGACTATGAAGCGTTCCCTGTGCTTATGAGACCTGAAGCAACAGGGGTAATTGGTGGTTTTATCTCAATCTTTCCCATGTCAAGGTGGGCCTATGGAAAGGCACAAACCTTAGTGAAATGAAGAGCTAGTAGCCTTTCAGTGCAGGTAACATTAAAGATGGATATTTACCCACAAACACTTATGAAGGGCTAATCATCTGGAAGGCA
Organism: Bos grunniens; assembly: GCF_055505025.1. NCBI lineage: Eukaryota > Metazoa > Chordata > Mammalia > Artiodactyla > Bovidae > Bos > Bos grunniens. The sequence continues at coordinate 24,248,951 of NC_141191.1, read as the reverse complement.
TCATCCTCTGCCTTGGGAATACAGTAGTGGAAAAAAGCATCAAAACCCTAGGCCTCATGGAACTTACATTCCATCCGTGGAGAGGGTAACAGACAATAAACAAGGTCATATAAAAAGAAACCATTTTGTAATAAACACACCAGTGTGAGGATAAACAAGCAGTTAAGAATGAATGAAATGTGGCTATTTCACATTGAAGTTTCACATGTGCATGTGTGCTAAGTCACTTCAGTCGTGTTTGATTCTTTGAGACTCTGTGGACTGCAGCAACCCACTGGGTTGCCATGCCCTCCTTCAGGGGATCTTCCCAGCCCAGCTATGGAACCCATGTCTCTTACGCCTCCTACACTGGCAGGTAGAATCTTTACCACTAGTGCCACCTGGGAAGCCCAGGCTTCATGTAAGTCTATCCATAGGTTCTGGCTAGGAAACAAAATGCATTTAGGATGAGGACACAACTTTTATAAATATAAGAACTGGCTGGATACATGGAGATGAAAAAGTTCATCCCAAAGTAACGGTTCTGTTAGAAAGTGAAATGAAGAAAACTGTGGGAGGAGCAAGTTTTTAGATGGACACACTAACAAATGATGGCATGTTGCAACATACTTTAGCCATCTCAGGTAGACGGCAAATGGCTGTGGATAAAATATCACTTGGTTAATGAGGAAGATAAAGTATGAATAGTCACAAGGGTGAGATGGGGTTATGTGCTGTGTCATTTACTAAAATATTAGAAGGAGCACAGGATTTAAGACTCAGAAAAAATACAGTATTTCATATTTCCCCAAAATTGACCTTAAAGAAATTTAGCTTTAAAAAGTCAGTAAGTGGAAATTTAAATATAGCATTGTATGCAATATCAACTATAGAAAGGTACAATAAAAGAAAAGAATGTATGATAAAAGATAGTGACTCCACAGCCAACAGCCATAAACAGAAAGATATAAAAAGGTCGATCATCTTCTAAATATATACTTTTAAATAGATAATAAATAAAATATTTAAAATGAAAAAAAAGTATGTGGCAACTGAAGAAACCAAAGGGATTGCATAAGAATGTCTCTCACATATTTGCATTTTTAGACATTAAAATACAATATGATCCAGGATCTATCTATCCTTGATGTTTATATGTGTATGTGACTACATGCTCAGTCATGTTTGACTCACTGCAACCCCATGGACTGTAGCCATCAGGCTCCTCTGTCCATGGGATTTCCCAGGCAAGAATACTGGAGTGGGTTGACATTTCCCTCTCTATGTGAATAAGTGTATATATGTGTAAGTATACATGTATTCATGTATATATGTGTGCGTGTGTCTATTTGTGTATTTATGCGTGTGTGTGTGTACTAGAACTTACTGTGGTCTTGATAAATTAATTGATAAATTAGTGTCAGATCCAAAAAAAGGAATTAGGATCCTGTGATTAGAGTTATAGACAGGGAGATTACAACAAGATATCAAGATATCAAATAACAACAAAACTATCCAGTCATTTAATGGGATGGTTTGCTTATCATCCAAAGGAGGGTTTGAGCAGATACTGAGTGACCAGATGGAGGGAATGGTGTAGAGAGAACGCTAGAAACATATGGGTGGTTGAACTAAAAATGTTCCAGGTCCTTTTCTGGGATTTTCTTTCATCCAACATTCATCCCACTCATCATACAAGTCCCTAAGAATTTTTTTTTCCTAATTTATTCAACTAACTGATTGTTTCCATTATTCTCCACATCTGGGTACTCTTGACTTTTCAGTCACAACATTCATGACTTTCCTCTTCATCTTCACCCCGTAAATGGCACTTAACGTTTCCATGCTTCCTTTTGCTGGCTAGTTAATGTGTCTAATCAAATTAAGTTGCAGTTGCATGCCACCAACTTTTACTCAGTACTCTCATGACTAAAAAGGATACTTCATTATTATATTCATTTTCAACTTTCAAATATAGAGCTAATTCACTTACTGTGAACACTTAAACCAAGAAAAGACTATTGCCTGGGCAGAATGCCTGGTTTGATAGGTCTGCTGGATTAGTCCATTATATTGAATCACAAAGACAATAAAAAGCAACCAAACAGCAACAACAAAAGCATATAATTGGGTTAATACTGATCTTCAGAAAATGATGTTTTAAAATCTCTCCCTTCAACTCATGCCTACACTTATCAACTCTCATAGCCAGGAAATTATGGTTTATATCTCTCCTCAGTTTCTCACCCTGTAGTATAAAGTCATTTCCTTTGTCTTGATTCTCTGCAGCTGGGTATCTCAATAGCAAAGTGATATTATTTTCCACAAAATGAGAAACAGAATAAGGTCATATCAACCATAGAGATCATGTGTAACACTGGCCATAATGATGGACTCCAAGATGCATCATAAAACAGGTTGGCAGCTACACTTGCTGTGCTGAAAACACAATATTTTGATAGCAATAGCATGCCCAGTTTGCTCAAATAAAAGATGTTAACAGCCACATATTTTCATGTATTGGATGGCAACAGTTAAAATGAAAGTGAAATACATTTTGTGCAGATCAATAACACTCCCCAAACAACTTACTCACCATTTACTACTTCTTACTATAGTAAGGCAAGTGGTTTTTGGTATTCATGCTAGAAATAGATATAGTCCTAATGTATTAGTGAAAACATTAAATTGATTTTGTTTTACCGATCTAATGCAAGATGATTATAAATTATTTCACTTTTCAAGTACATATAACTTAATCTAATGTATAGTATTCAGGACTGCTAAAATCTGCAATTACTTTAGTAATTTGGATTTTTTCTAAACCATTATGAGTCACTGTATGGATAGAGTATGTTACTTTACAAAAATTATCTTGATACAAGAATTACAACCTTATATTTCCATTTATTTCAGATATACATAAATAGCTTACATAGCTAAAGGAAGGATGGCCTTCTGTTTAGATTATTAAAAATAAAATATGATTTAAGAAACAAGAAGAGAAAGACATGTATAAAATAAAAGCCAAGACTCCTATAGAAATAAACTCCTTTTCATTATCCTAAGGAATATGTTGACATTTACATTTTGGCCAGCTGGGGTTCAAATTAAATAGCTCCATAGGTAACAGAGACGGCCTGTGTGGATCCTGAGGATAGAGATGACTGTTTCAATTATTTTCCTTGAATGGCTTACCAGCCTTGGCCTCAGCATGTGGCAAGGTATTAGGAGGCTGATGCATGAAGCCATGTAATTACTCATTTAAGCCTATTTCCTTAATTAATTTAAACATGCTTCAGGAATGTACATCTCAAAATTCCTGTAGCTTGGTCACTGCATAGAATCAACACTCCCTAAGGTGAGAAAGTTGATCCTATTTTTCATGAACTTTTAAAAGATGTCTTTTAATGGAGAAAAAGAATGCTTAAAACTGTAAGACTTGAAGAAAATTCTACTCTTCCTCTCTTTAAGAAAAATAAACAGTTTTTAAAGAATAATGATGTTGAAGTTGCCATCAGCAACTGGGAGGAGAGAGTGAGATGTATGGAAAGAGTAATATTGAAACTTACATTACCATATGTAAAATAGATAGCCAATGGGGAATTTGCTGTATGGCCCAGGAAACTCAAACAAGGGCTCTGTGTCAATCTAGAGGGGTGGGATGGAGGGAGATGGGAGGGAGTTTCAAAAGGGAGGAGATATATGTATACCTATGGCTGATTCATGTTGAGGTTTGACAGAAAACAACAAAATTCTGTAAAGCAATCATCCTTCAATAAAAAAATAAACTAAAAAAAAAAAAAAAGAGAGAGAGCATAAAAAAATCTGCAGGGTGTATACATTGTCCCTACTGTGTGATATATGAATTGTAAATGAAGCCCAGACATGATTAAGTAAATGTAGGAGAAGAGCTCAGAAGAACAAAAAGACTACAGGTAGAGCTGGTGAGTGTCAAATACTCACAAGGTTTTTTTTTTCCTGGAGGAGGAGGGTGGGTATGGAGATGAGCCAGCTCCTGAGGCAAAATAATAGTTCAAATGTGTTACCAGAGCCTCATAAAGCTGTCATTCTGCTAGTAGCCTCCAACTCCACTTCTAGCCCACCCACAGGCTCACAGGCCTTGATCAGCAACATTGAACTTGCATCCACGTCTAATAAGCAGTTATTTTCTCCAGTGCTAAAACACATTGAATCCTGCCCATCTCTTTGTCTTTCATTTCTTTTCTTGGAGGCACACCTTTCAAAATGTGCACTGTATTGGAAAAAAATGGAAACCTTTGCTCAGCTCTTTTTTCTTCATGAGCATATGCTGTTTTATCATGATTTGCACAGTTCTACTATTTCCTCTTTGGAAGCTTAGGCCACCTGCCCCCAGGCTCCTACTGCACACAGCCGCAGTGCCCTACACTGTGGACAGATGCTGAACTCATTTTCTCTTTTGAGATTCTATTTCTAGTTAGAATTAGGTATTAGTGAAGTCAGAAAGAAACTACTCTTGCTAAATCAATACACAGCAGAGTTTTTATTTTTTTTAAGGCAGCCCCACATAGGAAGATCAGTGAAGTTAAATAGCCAGCTTTACCTGCACCCCTGAGGATGCAGAGTTCTAAAGAATAATAGCAATTTGGTCAGCAAAGAAAGATACCTGCTTGGATGTGAAGATATCTGAAGTCTCTAAGCAAAGGCAGAATGGTTTAAAGGCAGAGTAGAGAAATTTAAGAATTTAGCCAGTAAACATGAAATGGGCTAAACTAGACTTTGTAGAAACAGCTAATTTTGCCTTATCTGCGAAACAGATAAGACATCCTCAGAGGTTTACTGTTCACAGTCAAGACTCAGGCAAAATTCATCTGTGGATTATACAATGGTTTGGCTAATTATTAATTTTCATAAGATAGCAATTTAATTCCTAGTTTATCTTTTATTTACCATAAAAGATGGTATCTGATAAAATAAGATACCATGCTATCTGATAAGGTAAGATTCCCATCTGATGATAATTATAGACATTGTTCCATGCAGCCGAGGAAAATTCCAAGATTTAGATTTGACCATGCAGTATCTTATCTAAAAAGCAAATACAGAGTGGTATATAAAGTATTTCCAAGGAACTTATGATTTACAATATTAGTTTTAATGTGAAATATTTTTTCTAAAAGCAGACTGATTTCTTAGATTCCCAGGTTTAGCAAGCAATTCATGCTGGTCAATTAAAAGTTTTCTAATGTCCTAATAAATCAATATACTATGCTGTCTCATGCTCTACACCCTCCACACTCAAATGGCAGGTAGTAATATATGTGTATTATAATTACATATTGAATGCAGTCATCAAATATATGACAGTCTTCAAAATTCCAAGACAAACTTGTAAAGATTAAGATGAATAACTTTCAATTAACAACTAATAAAGCTGTATCTTCCTTGAACCAAAGCAATGGGTATTAAATCATGGCGGTACTTACCACAGTGAAGTTCATCACTTTCAAAATCCAAATGGTCATGGCTAAGTTAACTATCATGGTAACCAACAGCAGAAGGACAAAGAAGTACAAGCACCTCTTTCGCCATCCATAAATTCCCACCGGGTAAAGTTGTGCATTCTCAGCCCTTGGCAGGTTATTGTGTTGTGTTGCTAGTATGTATTGTTCTCGTGTCATCTGAGAAAAAAAGAAAAGAAGCATTCCAAGATAAAGTCAATGACTTTTTAATCAAAAGGCACAAGATATCTAAGAATAATGGGCAGTGGGTCCTCTGTGAGTAATGAAAATTAATTAATTTGGTTAACACTACAAGGTTGCAAACCCTTCAAATTCTTATCATCAGTTTTGATTTTTGGAGTTATTTAACTACCTGTTATATCTCTAAAATACAAAATTCTAAGATTTTTAACATTCTTAGATACTATATCTCTAAGATACAGTATTTTCAGTGGGATTTGCCCAATCTTAACACTAGCTTGTCTCTCAGGAGTCTGTGGAGATTCTCAGCTCTACTTCCATTTGCCTAAAACCCAGCAACTTTATGTTCAGCTGTGCTACTCTTGGAATAAGTTTCACCATTTCTAGAGTAGACGGAGGCCAACTGTATCACAATGCATTTTTTGGACTTTATCTAAAAACACAGGATATAATTAGCTCAGTGTATGTGCTTTAATAAAAAGTCAGTGTGTTTGGAAAAACCTATGGAGAGAAAATCACTATTATTTAGAATTATATAGATGTGCTCAGTGCTCAGATGCTCAGTTGTGTCTAACTCTTTGTTAACCTATGGTCTGTAGCCCACCAGGCTCATTTGTCCATGGGATTCTCCAGGCAAGAATATTGGAATGGAATGCCAACTCTTCCTCCAGGAGATCTTCCCTGGGAAGATCAAACCCACCTCTCTTATATCTCCTGCATTGGCAGGTGGATTCTTTACCAATAATGCCATTTGGAAAGCAACTATGTAATTAAAACATATTTTTAGAACTTTGTTGATTATTTATTTTGGTTGCATTTTGATGAGTTATCAGTATAAAATTGATCTCTGAAAGAACAAACTGCATATTCATTATCCTGTAACATAACACGCTGATATCAGGAAAAGTCCGTTCTGGAAAATGGGATATGTATTCTTTGGTGGTATACAAATTTAGGTGTTAAATGAATTTTTTCAAAGAGCAAATACATTATTTACTGTCTGATACAACATAAAGAAATGGATAAGAAATGTTAATGCATATGTACTGGGTATACAGTTTTCATAATAATGTGTTCATCACCTGGAGGATGGAAACTTTAATTTTTATAAAATGTGATTTTCTATAGGACAATAGTTGTTCAGCTTTTTTTTTTTCTTTTTTAGGTTTTTCTCAGATTTCTTGTGCATGCAATAAATAATGACTACATCAACAGAAATACTGCTGAATAAATCATACAACAATTAAAAACCACATTAATAATCAAAATTATTGGTTTAGTCCCAAAATATAATGTGAAATTATTAATTTATGATATTTATTGAACCAATCTTATACTAAATAAAATGTTGAACTGTATATTGAGAAATGCAAAAACCTCAAGTTATATGGCTTTTTCCCATTTTCTTTTTATTTTAGAGCTATAATTTCAAATTGCATTAATGCACTGTTACGTATTATCTTTCCAATTTTTTATGAGTGATATATATTAGGCTGGTGCTGCTAAATCACTTTGGTCATGTCCAACTCTTTGTGACCCCATGGACTGTAGCCTGCCAGGCTCCTCCATCCATGGGATTCTTCAGGCAAGAATACTGGAGTGGGTTGCCATTTCCTCCTCCAGGGGATTTTCCCAACCCAGGGATCAAACCCAGCCCTCCTGGATTGCAGGCAGATTCTTTACCACTGTTCCACTCCTGAGTAATATAATAAAAATGGCTTCTTATATTAAATTATCATTTTAAGTGTATTAGAAGACCTAATATGACTAAATGATTAAGAACACTCTTTCATAATATTAAAAATTACCCTTTTTACTGTCATTATTATTATTTGAGTTAATCTTTAACATTTCCTTGAAAGTACCAAAAAGCTTTAGTCCCTAATTGCAGTTAGAGGGGTGAGTCTAACTTACGGAATGCTATGAAATGTGAAGTGACTTAACAGGTGACAGCATACCACAGGAATCCACTTTGCCTAAAGATTTCGGTGGAGCTTTGATAGTTCTGATAATGGTTATGATTACAGAGTAGAAAACGTATTAATAGGAAGAGGATAAAGGGAACACTAGGGACAGCCACAGTTAAAGGGAAGAACAAGGAAGAGCCTTGTTGTTGGAAAGAGGGAGTATGGACATGAGAGGGGAGCAGAAGAGTCCAGAAGCCTGATCGTGTCCAGCTGACAAGGAAGAGACCGTCCCCCGTGAAGCTGGTCTCTGAAGTCACAGTAAAATGATATGACTATTCAGACCAGCCATTGCCTTTAATCTCACAATGCAGCAGACTGCCTTTTTAGAATATTCTATTCCTACAAATTCCATTTAGACATGAAGGTGAGAATACCATTCCTTATAAAAGAAATGAGAACTTGATAAGTCTCTGAAATAAAACAAATACACATTACAAAGAAAACAGTCCTTCAGTAACAAAATTGATTTTTTGGCAAAACAACAGAAATTCAGTAAATATATCAAAAGTCTCTAACAATTTGAAAAAGCAAATAGCATACAAAAGGCCAAGAGTAAAGGTTGTCAAGAAAATGAAAAATGTGTTAATTAACACTTTTATCAATTCAAGAAATTCTAACTTAAGAAAGTATCACAGTTTTACATTTCATACCAGATTTTATGTCTAATAGCATTCATTAGAATCAAATAACCAGGTCTTAGTTAATATCAAGGAAGTCTTCAGCGTTCTTGGATTTAGATGTTTATCAGTGTTCACATTAGGATAAATGCATTTACTTCTGTCGCCTTTGATTTAGGGCTTCCCTTGTGGCTCAGATGGTAAAGAATCCTCCTGCAATGCAGGATACCTGGGTTCAATCCCTGGGTTGGGAAGATCTCCTGGAGGAGGGCAAGGTTAACCACTCCAGTATTCTGGCCTGGTGAATTCCATGGACTGTATAGTCCACGGGTTTGCAAAGAGTCCAACTTGACTGAGCGATTTTCACCTTCCTTTAATTCCAGGGAAAGAAAGTGAAAGTGTTAGTCGCTTAGTTGTGTCTGACTCTTGCGACCCCATGGACTATAGCCCGTCAGGCTCATCTGTCCACAGGGATTCTCCAGGTAAGAATACTGGAATGGGTTGCCATTGCCTTCTCCAGGGAATCTTCCCAACCCAGGGATCGAACCTGGGTCTCCTGCACTGCAGGCAGATTCTTTACCATCTGAGCCACCAGGAAAGCTCAGGTCAGGGAAGGGATAATTTAAATCTGGACTTTGCACTCGCTTTTACAAAGAAATATGTTTTCAAAACGTGAGTACAATTTCCAGCAAGATGTTATGAGGTTAGATGAAAGACACATGGGTCAATAGAATCAGTTGCTGCTGCTGCTTAGGAGCTTCAGCCGTGGCTGACTCTGCGACCCCATCGACAGCACCCCACCAGGCTCCTCTGTCCATGGGATTCTCTAGGCAAGAATACTGGAGTGGGTTGCCATTTCCTTCTCCGCAATAGAACTAGACCTTGTGAATTTTTCAATTCCATGCTTTTTCTCCAAAGGCATGGAAAATATGGTTTTCAGAAAGGGTTATTTTGTTTAGAATTTTTAATAACTTAATGTATAAAGACTAGAAGAGAATGAATTAATCATTAATCACTAATTACTTAAACATAGTTCATCACTAATAACTGACCTCTTGAGAATTCTGGTAAAAATCTTCTTAAGCTGGATGGAATGGGAGAGAAATCAGAGTATCAGAGTCCATTAGCTATTATTCCCCTGCCTCACAGAAGGGGACAACCGTCCAAAATACTAAGTCCAAGGGAATGTTATAAATATTCTAATCTACATGACTCATTATTTAGTTGTTTTGTATATACTCAGATCAGGGCACAGAATTTGAGACTCCAGGCAGAAGTGGGCCTTTATTTGATAAAATACTTTTTTAGTGACAAATATGTGCAGGTAGAGTTCAAGTTTGCAGCACTCATGAATTTCAGATAGTTAGGGAAAATACAATAAACAAATAACATATAAATATATAAAATAGCACATCAAGTATCAATGTTCTCTGAAGATGAAAAATACAACAGTATAATGGATTCATTATACAAGTAATGAAATATTAGTTAGTGATAGATGCTATGAAGATAATATGCATGGTGTTATAATGGACAGGAGAGGAATTAGTTTAAAAGTAGTAGCAGGAGAATGCCTCACAAAGGATGTAACAGTAAGATGAAATTAAAATGATGGATATCTTCTATGAAGAAAATTTCAAAAGATCTTTGATGATCTATTTGAAGCCCTAACTAGAATGGGCTAAATAGAAAATAAAAAGAAAAAAATGAAGAAGTGGAGAGTACAGACATTTTTTGAGGAGTAGAGAAGAACAAAAGAATGGGATTTCAGATGAGAATATGAAGTCTGTTGTCAGAGTATTAAATCAGGGACCAGAAAGATCCCCTGGAGAAGGGAAAGGCTACCCACTCCAATATTCTGGCCTGGAAAATTCCATGGACCGTATAGTCCATGGGGTCGAAAATAGTTGGACATGACTGAGCGACTTTCATTTTCACTTTCAGGCAACTGGGAGCAACAAGGTGGGGATATATTTGTTGTTGTTTAGTTGCTAAGTCATGTCTGACTCTGTGACCCCACTCACAGAAGCACGCCAGGCTTTTCTGTCCTTTACTATCTCTTGGAGTTTGCTCAAACTCATGTCCATCGAGTTGATGATACCATCCAAACATCTCACCCTCTGTCTGTCCCTTCTCTTCTTGCCCTCAATCTTTCCCAGCATCAGGGTCTTTTCCAATGAGTGAGCTCCTCACATCAGATGGCCAAAGTATTGGAGCTTCAGCTTCAACATTAGTCCTTCCAATGAATATTCAGGGTTGATTTCCTTTAAGACTGACTGGTTTGATACTCTTGCTGTCCAAGGGACTCTCAAGAGTTTTCTCCATCACCACAGTTTGAAATCTTCACTTCTTTGGTGCTCAGCTTTCTCTACGGTCCAACTCTCACATCTGTACATCACTGCTTTGCAAGTCTCTTTTAATTTCATGGCTTCAGTCACTGTCCTTAGTGATTTGGGAGCCCAAGAGAAGAAAAACTGTCACTGCTTCCACGTTCTCCCCTTCTATGTGCCATGAAGTGATGGGACTAGATACCATGATCTTAGATTTTTTTATGTTGGGTTTCAAGCCAACTTTTTCACTCTCCTCTTTCACCCTCATTAAGAGGCTCTTTAGTTCATCTTCACTTTCTGCCATTTAGAATGGTATCATCTGCATATCTGAGGTTGTGATATTTCTCCCGGCAATCTTGATTCCAGCCCAGCATTTCTATGTAGAGATGTACTCTGCATGCAATTAAATAAGCAGAATGACAATATACAACCTTGTCACACTCTTTTCCCAATTTTGAAGCAGTCAGTTTTTCCATGTTCAGTTCTAAATGTTGCTTCTTGATCTGCATATAGATTTCTAAGGAGACAGATAAAGTGGACTGGAACTCCCATCTCATAGAAGTTCCCACAGTTCGTCGTGATCCACATAGTCAAGGACTTAAGCACAGTCAATGAAGGAGAAAGAGATGTTTTTCTGGAACTCTCTTGCTTTCTCCATGATCCAGTGAAAGTTGGCAATTTGATCTCTGGTTCCTCTGCCTCTTTGAAACCCAGCTTGTACATCTGGAAGTTCTTGGTTTTCACATACTGCTGAAGCCTAGCTTGAAGGTTTTAGGGCAAAACCTTACTAGCATGTGAAATGAGTGTAACTAGAAGGTAGTTTTAACATTCTTTTTGGCATTGTCCTTCTTTGAGGTTGCAATGAAAACTAGCATTTTCCAGTTCTGTGGCCACTGCTGAGTTTTCCAAATTTGCTGACATATTGAGTGCAGCACTTTAACAACATCATCTTTAAGGATCTTAAATAGCTCAGCTAGAATTCCATTACACCCACTAGCTTTATTTGTAGTAATGCTTCCTAAGATCTACTTGACTTTACACTCTAGGATGTCTGCTCTTGGTCAACGACCACACCATCTTGGTTGTCTGAGTCATTAGACCTTTTTCGTGTAGCTCTTTTGTATACTCTTGCCACCTCTTCTTAATCTCTTCTGCTTCTGCTAGGTCCTTACAGTTGCTGTCCTTTACTGCACCCATCCTTGCATGAAATACTCCCTTGAGATCTCCAATTTTCTTGATGAGATCTCGACTCTCTCCATTCTGTTGTTATCCTCTGTCTTTGTATTGTTCATTTAAGGAAGTCTTTATCTCTGCTATTCCCTGGAACTCTGCATTCAGTTGGGTATATATTTCCCTTTCTCTCTTGCCTTTCACTTTTCTTCTTTCCTCAGCTATTTGTAAAGCCTCCTCAGATAACCACTTTGCCTTCTTGCATTTCTTTTTCTTTGGGATGGTTTTGGTCACTGCCTCCTGTACATTGTTACTAATTTCTGTCCTTAGCTCTTCAGGCACTCTGTCTACCAGATGTAATCCCTTGAATTTATCCATCACCTCCAGTGTATATCCATAAGGGCTTTGATTTAGGGCATACCTGAATGGCCTAGTGCTTTTCCCTACTTTCTTCAATTTGAGCCTGAATTTTGCAGAAGGAGCTCATGACTGAAACCATGGTCAGCTCCAGGTCTTTTTCTGCTGATTGTATAGGGCTTCTCCATCTTTGGCTGCTAAGAACAGAGTCAATTTGATTTCCGTATTGACCACTTGGTGATGTCCATGTGTAGAATCATCTCTTGTGTTGTTGGAAGAGGGCATTTTCTAAGACCGGTGTGTTTTCTAGACAAAACTCTGTTAGCCTTTGCCCTGTTTCATTCTATACTCCAAGGCCAAACTTTCCTATTACTCCAGATATCCCTTGACTTCTACTTTTGCATTCCAATCCCTTATGATGAAAAGGGTATCTTTTTTGGTGATAGTTCTAGATGGTGTCGTAGGTCTTCATAAAACTTGTCAGCTTCTTTAGCATCAGTGAATGGTGCATAGACTTGGATTACTGTGATGTTGAATGGCTTGCCTTGGAAAGGAACCAAGGCATCTCAGTTTTGAGATTATACCCTGGTACTCTATTTCAGACTCTTTTGTTGACTATGAGGGCAACTCCATTTCTTCTAAGGGATTCTTGCCCACAGTACTAGATATGATGGTTACCTGAATTAAATTTGCCCATTCCCATCCCTTTTAGTTCACTTATTCCTAAGATATCTATGGTTTAATCTTGCCATCTCCTGCTTGACCATGTCCAATTTACCTTGATTCATGGACCTAACATTCCAGGTTCCTATGCAATATTAATCTTTCCAGCATCAAATTTTACTTTCACCACCAGACACATCCACAGCTAAGCACTGTCTCTGCTTTGACCCAGTCACATCATTCTTTCTTGAGCTATTAGTCATTGCCCTTCACTCTTGCCCAGGACATATTGGACAGCTTCTGAACAGGGGGGCTCATATTCCCATGTCGTATCTTTTTGCCTTTTCATACTGTCCATGGGGTTCTCTATGCAAGAATATCTAGTAGGTTGCCATTCTCTTCTCCAGTAGACCGTGTTCTGTTGGAAATATCTGTATGGTCTGTCTGTTTTGGGTGGCCCTGCATGGCATGGCTCACAGATTGATTAAGGCAAACATCTTTTTCACAATAAGACAAGACTGTGATCCATAAAGGCTGTGTGTGTGTGTGAAACATAGACAGGTTATAATGATCATAATTCAACAAGAATAATTCTTCGTCTTAGTTATGTACTAGTATTCTGACTCACATCGGCGTATAGAAATCTGAAATTAGCTATGCTGTGGTTAAAGTTTGCTTTGAGATTCCCTCTTGCTCTGAGCCTCTGTCACCACAGACTTGCTTTACTTGAATTTCAGCGTATAGGTGTAAGTACCATCTTCTCCTTCTCAACCCCATAGTCTTTCCTCATTTTCAGTAAGGTTTTATTATTTACTTTCTAAAATTGGGAGTGGAGAAACGAGGGCATTTTTGAATAAAATTAGATATGGCATCTCCCTGAATATACAGGAAAAGCTAAAAATTATTTGACATGTCTTAATATTTGTTAAAAGAGAGAAAGAAGAGAAGAGACTGAGGGAGATTACAATGCCTGAGATAAATGTTTGAAATTGTGATTGACTAAATTAAGGGTAAAAATAAAAGCTATAAATGAAATGGTCTGTTTTAGGGAAGAAATATTGTCTGAAAGGATGATCGAGTGACCCTGCCATATGTTTGTATCCTCATGACCCTAATATTGAGAGGGTTTGAACAAGTTGAAAATGGCAGTAAGAACTGAGAAGTATGAAAGTGGATTGTAAATCATCACTTTTTAAAATTTGAATTTCATCAAGAAAAGGCACTCTAAGATTTTACCCAAAAGCTTGAAGTCAGTAGAAAATTAGTTCAAGTCCAAGTATTGAGAACCTATTTTCTCCAGTCTAGATTATATCACTAAATTGTCAATCGGATGATAAAGTTGTAAAGAGAACCTAATTTTATATTTCAAGTCATATAATTGTTAATTGTTTTTAAAATACCACATTTTATAATACTACTAATATAATGCTTTATAATATTATTAATAAAACACTTTTATAATACTACACACATCAGTACTGGCTATAACACAGAGATGTATATAGCACATCTAGAAAGAAAAAGCACAAAGACTGGAAAGAAAGAGCAAATTATTTTTTTAACTCACTATTTCATTCCTTAAAATTAAAATATAAATTAAGAATCTCTTTTTTGCTCAGACTTGCTCCCTGTGTTTCTGTTATGGGAAATATGAATATAAAAGACAAGCATGTGTCTTCCAGAAAATAAGCTAGATAATTTGGGAAATTGCTTTTAATTTCTGATTACAGAGCTAGCACTTGGCACATTCACGAAGCAATATGCAACATCTTTGTGACCATAAAAATTGAATCTCAGTTCCAAAACCCCTTTACTTCCTCACTGGGAGTAGCTTAGATTCCAGGAGAAATGGTAAATCATGTTGATGTCACTGCTCATTAACTGTTGATCATGCTAGATTTAACACTACAATTGTCTGTTACTTGTTCAGATGAGGAATGGGCACAGCAAGTCAAGCGCAGTCTCAGAGTTCTGTGCCAGGTTGTAATCCCAGTCTGGCCATTCTATTCTGTGCATCCTAGGGCAAGTCACTCAGCCTTCCTCTGCCCCAGTTTCCTCAGCTCTCAAATGAATATTACATTGACTTACATAAGAACAATGTGGGAGTAGAAAAGTAGGATGCTAAAGTTCTCCTTTCCTTTTAAATGGTAAAAAGACTCGTTTAAAAAAAAACTGATATTCTACCTCATAGCTAACGATCCCCTCCTTCAGTGCTGTATTAAGTATTTATATTGGAATTCATTTTAAAAGACATGCTGGAAATATCA
Organism: Bos grunniens; assembly: GCF_055505025.1. Taxonomy (NCBI): domain Eukaryota; kingdom Metazoa; phylum Chordata; class Mammalia; order Artiodactyla; family Bovidae; genus Bos; species Bos grunniens. Next base: position 24,233,917 of record NC_141191.1, on the reverse strand, counting down.
TTAATAAAACAAGATGCTTGAAGTGTCCAAATGTATGGTGTAAACTTTACACAGTAGAAAGGCGTTTTGTATTCTGTTCCCAGAGAATGAGTCTCTAAACAGCTACTGATGTTGAGAGAGAGTGAAAACAATACCGTAAAGTCCACTTGCCATGGCAATCAGAAATTCTCCCTATCTGTGATACTTAATTCTCAAAGGCACATTTCAACACAATGACAGTCAAAATTTGTATTTAAGAAAATGTCCTTTTTTTCCAGTTAGTTTATGGAAAATGCTGTAGTCAGGTTTTATAGCCTGGAAAAGAAGCAGCCTAGCAACTGAATTTCATGAATGATGAAAGATATCTCAGTCAAATGGTGCTGCCTCTTGAGATAGGAAATAGAAGAGGACTCTAGCCAAGGCTGACAGTGAAAAAGAAACCCAAATAGACATTAAAAGAGCAACATATTCTCAGATGGATAAAAATTTTAGAAAAATGTGGACATTTACAGAGAATGACCCAGTCGTTGTTCTGAGCTTATTTTACATACTTCATGCACTCTAAAAGGAAGAACTTTTATGTAGAAAATACTTTTTCAGTAGTTAATTGGATGAAAACTTCCCATCACAGTTTTTGGCATTTATTTAGTCACAGATGTGGATTTAGGCTCCTAATATTGAAGTCACTCAATTCTCAGACCCCCTCATGTGCTATTAACAGAAAAACTTAGCCATGAAAGCGATTTTGAAGGAGCTGAAAGTCTTTTGCCTACTCATACTTGTGTCGTCATTGAGAGATGAAACAACATGGGTGGCTGTGAGCAGCATTTACCCTAAGATTGCAAGCATGAGAAGCTGGTTGGCAAGTACTGTTACACACACACAGCAGGAGAAAAGCGAAAAAATCTTTAAGGGAAAACAAATTTGCCAGAAACACAGCTGGAGAGCTTAACTGGGAAAGTGGAAAGCCCATACTACTTAAAGCAATAAGGATCAACAGGAAAACATGTAAGAAAAAGAATAGGGGGAAAAGTAAGTCTCATGGGCTTCTGTTCTAACAGCAAGCAGAAAAAATTCCGAAGAACAAGAAAGATAGAACATGGCTTCCATAGCCCTGATGATTAATTGGAAAGCACCGCTGTTTAGGAAAAACCTTGCAAACACATTTCAAGGTGCTGGAGAAGACTCTTGAGAGTCCCTTGGACGGCAAGGAGATCACACTTGTCAATCCTAAAGGAAATCACCCTGGATATTCATTGGAAGGACTGGTGCTGAAGCTGAAACTCCAAAATTTTGTTCATCTGATGCAAAGAGGTGACTCCTTGATAAAGACCCTGATGTGAAAGACTGAGGGCAGGAGGAGAAAGGGTTGACAGAAGATGAGATGGTTGGATGGCATCACCTACTCAAAGGACATGAGTTTGAGCAAACTCTGGGAGATGGTGAAGGACAAGGAAGCCTGGCATGCTCCTCTCCATAGGGTTTCAAAGAGGTGGACATGACTGAGCAACTGAACAACAATCTGGATGAAGGTAAAGCCACTGGGCCAATAATTAGATTTCAGATCTCTTGGTTTGTTATAAGTGGGGGAAACGGTAAGGTCCCCTTTTCATGTAACAAGTTAGTGGCAGAAAGGAAATGCATGCCAGTTCAGCACTTGATGGCATGAAGGAAGGTACAGAAAGAAGCCTGATTAGCCATCATGAAGTGAGGCCAGTGTGGACAGATCTCTCCATCAGTGCTAGAAAGATGCCCCTGGAGGCCTGGACCCGCTCCTCTGGCTGTCTCTCTGTTGTGCCTCAGCAGGGGCCACACAGGAGAACATGGACCAGGAGAAGAGACAAATACTTCATCCATCATTACTCATACTAACCTTGGCCAGGCATGCCTAGATCATGAGTATAACCTGTCTTTCCCCCAGAGGTGAAAAATGGGAAGACAAAAGGACTGGTGACACTTTAATTTTGGTTTTTATTCCAGAAATTAGGCTTTTTCAGTGCTGGTATTAGAAATCTAAATAAGATTAACTGGTTATTCTTCTCAGCTGAGGAGCTTAGGTGAAGGTGTATGTGTTGTAGTCCTTTGCCAGTCCTTTGTTTTATGGTTGTTTCTTGTCTTAGCTGATGAAGAGTAGCAGAATATGCCACAATGAAACATGCCACTTTGGCACGTTGATTATTTTGAGCTGTCAGCACGTGAAAAAGAGCAAATACATGGAGATAACTTCTCTGAACTCCCAGTCTCTGCCTATAGATGGATTTAGCAAAAGGAACTCAGTTGTCATAAATCCCCTCCCCAGGAGTTGCATCAACCAGGGAAAACTGACTCATGTCACAGGAGAGGAGACTAGATATGACATTACACCCAGACCCACTTTGTCACAAACTATTCACACCTCCCATCTATTCTTCTAAGGACCCATTTGTCTTTCCTAAATGTCATTTACTCTCCTCTAAGAAACCTACAATCCCCTCTTATTTCTCTATTAAGATGATGTTTAAACTTGAATTTTAAGCCACCTCTTTGAATTACTCACTTTTCCCTAGGCATCTCTTAGGTATATGAGGGATACATTTTAATAAAATTCTGTTTGTTTTTTTCTCTTGTTAATCTGTTTTTTTATTATAAGATTCTCAGCCAAGAATGCATAAGGGTAGAGGAGAAATTATTTTTCCTCCTTTACACTCACAATAAGATAATAAATCCCTTAGCTTAGAATTCTTTTATAGTCATCCAAGCACCAAACAGAATCAGATATGCTATAAATGATAAATTGAGATTAATACCCACTTTTACTCAATACCTGCTCCATGCTAGGCATTCTGCTGGTAGCTTTATTGTTGATTCAGCTGAAATCGAATTGATTTTTATATTAACTCAGAAAAGGGGGCACTTTAGGAATCATAATAGTGCCATTTAGTATATTACTGTTACATTCACCAGCATCATTATATAACTCAATAAATATTTGTTTACTCTACGGATAGATAAATATATTTAGAAAGCATATAATTCACACAATTGAAAACATATTTAGGGAGCATAGTGAGAGTGAATGGAATGTGATTCAAAATAATACAATTATGGACATATTTTTCCATTTGTAAACTGGAAAAGCTGTATGCAGCTTTTTCATGTCTTTAATGGATCAGATGATATGTCAGGGATGGTAGTGGGGGCTTCTTGTGACAATGATCCTAAAAAAATGCATCTCATATTTGAACTTCAAATGTAAGCACTGGTTCTGAATCCATAGCACTCTAAATTAGGAATCTTCTGAATCAAATTAATATATTAGATAAAATTGAGTTATTTATTCAGTTGATTCTATTGATAATACAATATTTCAAGTCATTGTACTTAAAAAATGAAGAATTTTATTGATACTTAGATTTTATATTTCTTTTTTGGAATGGGGAGCATGCAAGTCTATGTCTCTTTATTTTTCATATTTTCCACATATATCTGTATCAGTCCACATCGTCAGCATTCTATTTTAGGATTTATCATAGCAAGATTATGTTAAAGGTTTTCAACTTCTGACTTATTTCTTGCCCCTATTGCTCAGTCTCAAGATGTATTCCCAGGGCATAAATGTCATCATGTTTATTCATATATTAAGTAAAAGTGAGTCTAGCACATTCTACTCACAAGGCATCTTTCAGGAAGGCTAGAGATGCAGCAATGAAGAGGACAAGCAACAACTCTTTTGTCACATATCCCCTCCCCAGGAATTTCATCAACCTGGGAAGATTGATGCTTGTTACTGGAGAGGAGACTAGAAGTATACACCACACCGAGACACACTGTCAAAACCATCACACTTTCCATTCATTCTTCTAAGGCTCACTCATCTTCCCTAAAACCTTTACTTGCCCCTAAAAGGTCTACAACCCACTGCCCTTTCCCTATTAAGATGGTATTTAAGCCTAAATTCTAAGCCACGTCTTTGGGTTATTTGTTTTTCTCTGATATCTCCCAGCTATGCTTGGGAATGTTGTTGTTTACTTGCTAAATCGTATCCAACTCTTCCTGACCACATGGTAGCCCACCAGGCTCCTCTGTCCACTGGATTCTCCAGGCAAATAATACAAATGTATTATAAATATAGGTGTATTTATATAGAGATGTAAATTATATATACATGTACATAAGCGTATATGTATCAGTGTTATATTTATATGTATCTGGAGTGAGCTGCCATTTCCTTCTCCGGGTGATCTTCCCAACCCAGGGATCAAATCCTGCTTGCCTGGTGGATTCTTTACCACTGAGTCACCAGGGAAGTCCCATGCATGAGGGATACATGTTGATAATCTGCTTGGTTTTCTCTTGCTAATCGGTCCTTCATTACTAGGGTCCCAGCCAAGAACTCAGACGTGTAGACAGAAAACTATTTTTACTCCCTTACACTATGAAAACTTGGCCACAGGACAGGACACCAGCTGGTTGCACACAGCTGGTGGTTTGTATTCCCATCTGACCTCCTCTGTGCTTTCTCTGTGTGGTGACCAAAGTGCTTTCTCCAAAGCTTGCATAGAGACTGACCTCCATATTCTCCCACTTGTTTTCTGATTGCATTTTATATGTTATTTTTTTCAAATTTTATAATTGTATTTTCTCCAGAGATGTGGAGAGCTGTATTTTAGGCCACAAAACTTAATTTAGGCTTCTAACCTGATGATCTGAAAAGGCCATGGCTGTATTATAAATTGGTGACCTTTGTAAATTGCTTTTAACTAGTTTAAAAGTACCCATCTTACCATCAAGAAACTGCACAGATTGAAAGTTTGACTAGAAGAATAAAAAAGAAATGTTTAGAAGCATGTCAACTGCTGGTTCTAGGAATGACTGAAAATATCAGTATCCAGGGTGAACACTGATACATATAAATATACATTCATGTACATGTATATATAATTTACATCTCTATATAAATACACTTACATTTATAATACATTTGTATTATTTACTTATTGCACATAGTAATTTGGAAAAAGTAGGTTGGAATGAATAGGAAAAGAAACAGTAATAAAGTCACCTGTTTAAAATACTCAAAAATTTAAATTTAAAAGATCAAAAATTCACATATTTTAATTCATTTGAATCATTATATGAGTTTAAGGATGAATTACAAAGTACTCATTCACCACATTATTTCCATGATATGGTATTAAATGGACAGCAAGAAGATCAAACAAATCAATCCTTAAGGAAACTGACCCTGAAAACTCTTTGGAAGGACTGATGCTGAAGATGAAGCTTCAATACTTTGGCCACCTGATGTGAAGCACTGACTCATTGGAAAAGACCTTGATGCTGGGAAAGACTGAAGTAGAAGGAGAAGAGGGCAACAGAGGATGAGATGGTTGGATGGCATCACCAATTCAATGGACATGCTGGGCAAACTCCAGGAGATGTTGAGTGATAGGGAGACCTGGCTTGCTGCAGTCCATGGGGTCACGAAGAGTCAGACATGACTGACTTGGTGACTGACAACAATAACAACAGTATTAAGGTGAAATTACACTAATGTGTGGTCCAGGGCCATCTGCAGAATTTGCATTTTAACAGTACTTCAGTGCTCCCTATTAGATGTATTTATGCCCAGCTTGTGTTTGATCATATTCCTAAACTAGAAAGCTAACTGTTTCTACTTAATCTGAAAATAAAGCTAAATGAATTAGCTTATTTTCCTAGTACTTGCCCAAAATATTTTCTATTAAAAATGAAAAACAATCCTTTTCAGTGAAAAAAGAACTGCACAGTTTAACACTATTGATTCTTCATTCAAGGGAAAGAAAGGGAACTAACCAAAATAATAGCAAATGATCATACACTAGACACTAAGATCCAAGTGTTACTCATTTAATTCTAACCACCACTCAGAACGAGAAGCTAGCTGTTATATCACCTTTTTAATAAGTATAACGTTAAACATCTTTGATTCACATAAAGAGAAATCTATTCTCTTTTACCTTTGCTTCCAAACTTTCTCAACATATCACGTGGCAAGTCCTTCTTATGCTAGTAAGCACATTAACTAATTTCTAGCCTTTCCCCTCAGAGAAAGAGCTTTAGAGGAGTTTTAAGTCAAACAATATGTCTGTAGGTAAGATATAATAACCTTGCTTTGTTTTTGTTGTATTTATCTTTTAGTATACTGTCTTTTGGCAGGTGCGATGGGTTTCCAATTTACTATATTGGTCTGAAATTTCCTTTAAAATAGCTTTATTTACATAGAAGTATATGTGTTATATAAATATGTGGAAAGCCATGACGTTTGTAGAAAGTGACTAATGTTTTGAAAACATCAGAAATAAGAAAAAGGTTTTCTCACTAGGCTGAAAATTGAATGGACTAACTGTGGGAACGTGGCTCCCCAGAAATGCAGGAACTGGGTAGACACTGGATGCCTGTAAGGACATTTACACAGTGCTCCCCAGGCTACACCGCGGGAGGACTAGAAAGGTGCTTTGGTCTCGAAGCTCCAGGGAGCTATGGTTCCTACAGCAGCAGTCCAAGCACTTCTGATAAGCTCCATGAGAGTAGTAAGTGCCTAGCAATTTGATGGGTGGAAGAATCACTCTCTGGATAGGATACAAGGTGGCTTTGGAGAAGTAGGTTTCATATAACTTTTAGAAAGTAAAGTGAAAATGCTAGTCGCTCTGTAATGTCTGACTCTGAGGCCCCATGGACTATAACCTGCCAGGCTCCTCTGTCTATGGAATTCTCCAGACAAGAATACTGGAGTGGGTAGCCATTCCCTTCTCCAGAAGATCTTCCCAACCCAGGAATCGAACCCAGTCTCCCAAATTGCAGGCAGATGCTTGAACATCTGAGCCACCAAAGAAGCCCCATATAACCTTTAAAGATTTAAATAAATTAAGAATAAGCCAGGGTGGTGGCATTTTGGGCAAAGAAAAAGCAAGAGAATAGGGATGCAAAACTGTTAAATTATATTTGAAGAAACTCAGACTGTGTAGAAAATATAAAAGTAACTTCTTGAGAATCAACCTATCAAAAACATGAAAAGAAATGGAAATAGATATGATTATTTAAAAACAAGAGGATGGTTTGCAGTCATATTTATTGAAATTATTTTTGTTTCATCAGAATACTATTGCACCCTAAAATATTGAATGATGATAAATGATTTCTGCTTCTAAATGGAAATTAATTCATATTAATGAGTGAAGGGTAAAGAATAAAATTTTTGAAAGAGTAAGCACAGTGTTTACCTTACCAGATATCAAAACAATTATTATAAAGCTATATTCAACCAGGTGGAGCTGATTCAAGGATGGAAAATTGTATTGCTGGAACATAACAGAAGTTTCAGAAATAGACATACATAAATGGTTAATATGAAGTTTTGGGGAATATCAAATGTTGGAAAAATATGAAGAAACAGGAATTCTTAAAAACTGCTAGTGGGAAAAAGCCCTGGAAATTTATTTTGGAAAGAGATTAAGAAAATACCTGTTAAGCTAAGATTGAAGGCAGGAGGAGAAGGAGATGACAGGGGATAAGATGGCTGGATGGCATCACCGACTCAATGGACATGAGTTTGAGTAAACTCCAGGAGTTGGCAATGGACAGGGAGGCCTGGCGTGCTGCAGTCCATGGGGTTGCAAAGAGTCGGAGATGACTGAGCGAACTGACCTGAACTGAACTGAACCGTTAAGTTGCAATTGTGCATGCCCTATACCCCAGAATTTCCTTATATATACAATAGAAAGTCCCAAACTTTTAAAACATGTGCAAAAGATGTTTTGCAATGCTGGAATATTGGGGAAAAATCATATAAATGTTCATTAATATACGTGTGTGTGTGTGTGTGTGTATACACACACATATATACTCCTGGAGAAAGAAATGGCAACCCACTCCAGTATTCTTGCCTGGAGAATCCCAGGGACAGAGGAGGCCTGGTGGGCTACTATTCATGTGGTCACAGAGTGGGATACAACTGACTGACTAAATAACATATTTAAACAGAAGCCTCCCTGGTGGCTTAGACAGTAAAGAATATGCTTGCAATGCAAGAGACCTGGGTTTGGCAAAATCCCCTGGAGGAAGACATGAAAACCCACTCCAGTCTTCTTGCCTGGAGAATCCCCTTGGACAAAGGAGCCTGGCAGGCTACAGTCCACGGGGTTGCAGAGTCAGACATGACTGAGCGACTAAGCATATAACATATTTAAATGTCATGTATGGATGTGAGAGTTGGACTGTGATGAAAGCTGAGTGCGGAAATATTGATGCTTTTGAACTGTGGTGTTGGAGAAGACTTGAGAGTCCCATGGACTGCAAAGAGATCCAACCAGTCCACTCTAAATAGATCAGTCCTGGGTGTTCTTTGGAAGGAATGATGCTAAAGCTGAAACTCCAGTACTTTGGCCACCTCATGCAAAGAGTTGACCCATTCGAAAAGACTCTGATGCTGGGAGGGATTGGGGGCAGGAGGAAAAGGGGATGACAGAGGATGAGATGGCTGGATGGCATCACCGACTCGATGGACGTGAGTTTGAGTGAACCTCGGGAGTTGGTGATGGACAGGGAGGCCTGGCGTGCTGCAATTCATTGGGTCACAAAGAGTCGGAAACGACTGAGTGACTGAACTGAACTGAAAAGAGAAATATATATATATATATGATATAAAGAGTGGAAAAACACCAGTGAGTTAAAACGAATTATGATGGTGGTGGTTTAGTCACTAAGTATTGTCCGACTCTTGCAACCCCATGGACTGTACCTTGCCAGTCTCCTCTGTCCATTGGATTCTCCAGGAAAGAATACTGGAATGGGTTGCCATTCCCATCTCCAGGGTATCTTCCCAACCCAGGAATCAAACCCGGGTCTCCATTGTAGACAGATTCTTAACTGACCAAGCTATGATTTCAAAAATCAACTGAACTAGTTCTATATGTACTAACATTCATAGATGGCAACTAATACAATGTTCAATGACAAAAACAAACAATATCAATATAATCACATATGTGTTTACACATACAGTTATGCCCATATGCATAATCCATAAACATAGATGTTTCAGGACAATTACTAGCTCCCTTCTCTCCACATGTGAACTTGTACATATTTGTGCTCTATGTAAATTTCCTGCAAAATGAGAGTGATAAATCTGTCTAGTGTTTAAGTATATACTGAAAATATATAGACAAATCTAAAATGAAACAGGATGAGGAAAAAAAAATGGTTAGGGCTCAAATGTGTTTACTATTGCTCCAAGAAGAAAGTCTGTCCTGGGCTGAGCTTCCTAAAGGGGAAAAAAAAAACAAAAACAAACCCTGAATTTTGTAATCAAGGCAAGAGAGGACCTATCTACTGCCTAACAAGTGGAGCTGTATAGTGTACTGGAAAGAGGGAATATATAGTAGAGATGTTAGTCGCTCAGTCATGTCCTACTCTTTGCAACTCCATGGACTGTAGCTGGCCAGGCTTCTGCCCATGGCATTCTCCAGGCAAGAATACTGGAGTAGGTAGCTATTGCCTTGTTTGAGAGTTAACTATAAGGTGGTTAAGGTAATTCTTAGGAAGGGAACATTTATTATTCATCCATACATAAGAAAAATGGCCACACTGAGCTCAAATCAAATTCTAAGAGCTTATTTTGTGCCTCTGAGATGGATTCCATCAGATAGTCTCCTGGAAGCAGTGACCTGAGGTGACTTGTTGAAAGCCACAGGCATTCTCTCATGCAGCTGTTCCTTACAATTTTTTGTATGTAACAGATTAGAAAGCAATAGGCTACAGATTAGTGCATTACCAGGATAGAATCCAACTTCAGTGGAAGAAGTTTCCTGCTCTAAACACAATATGGGCAAAGACACATCAAGAGTATGGTAGTACTCTAGTTAATCCATCATTCCCCAAATTTCACTTTAATGATACAAATGAAAGAGCATTGCAACTCTCTTAATGTAAAGTCGGATGTGAAAGGTGGAAAATGATGCGTCATTCATATTCATTTGATTGCCCACCAGAGTGTTAATAAAAAGCTAGGAATAAAACCATCATATGGCCCAGCAATCCCACTCCTAGGCATATACCCTGAGGAAATCAAAACTGAAAAAGACACATGTACCCCAATGGTCACTACAGCACTATTTATAATAGCTAGAACACGGAAGCTACCTAGATGTCCACTGACAGATGAATGGATAAAGAGGCTGTGGCACATATATACAATGGAATACTACTCAGTCATAAAAAGGAATGTCCACTGACAGATGAATGGATAAAGAGGCTGTGGCACATATATACAATGGAATACTACTCAGTCATAAAAAGGAATGTCCACTGACAGATGAATGGATAAAGAGGCTGTGGCACATATATACAATGGAATACTACTCAGTCATAAAAAGGAATGCATTTGAATCTGTTGTAATGAGGTGGATGAAACTAGAGCCTATTATACAGAGTGAAGTCAGTCAGCAAGAGAAATATAAATGTCGTATACTGACACATATATATGGAATCTGAAGAGATAGCACTAATGAACTTCTTTTCAGGGCAACAGTGGAAGAAGAGACATACAGAACAGACATGTGGACACTGTTGAGGAGAGTGGGGAGAAGGGGAGATGTATGGAGACAGTAAGCAGAAGGCAACGGCACCCCACTCCAGTACTCTTGCCTGGAAAATCCATGGGCAGAGGAGCCTGGTAGGCTGCAGTCCATGGGGTCGCTAAGAGTCCGTACACGACTGAGCGACTTCACTTTCACTTTTCACTTTCATGCATTGGAGAAGGAAATGGCAACCCACTCCAGTGTTCTTGCCTGGAGAATCCCAGGGATGGGGGAGCCTGATGGCTGCCGTCTACGGGGTTGCACAGAGTCGGACATGACTGAAGCGACTTAGCAGCAGCAGCAGCAGCATGGAGACAGTAACAGAAATTTACCATACCATGTGTAAAATAGAGAGCCAAGGGGAATTTGCTGTGTGACTCAGGGAACTCAAATGGGCTCTGCGGCAGACTGAAGGATAGGGTTGAGATGGAGATGGGAGGGAGGCCTGGGAGGGAGGGGACATGGGTGTACCTATGGCTGATTCTGATGTATGACAGAAAAATACAAAATTCTGTAAAGCAATTATCCTTCAATTAAATTTTTTTTTTAAATGTCATCACCCAGAAGCACTCCATGACACCAATAAGGTTTAACATACTTTGAGATCAGTTCAGTCACTCAGTAGTGTCCAACTCTCTGTGACCCCATGGACTGCAGCACCCCAGGCTTCCCTGTCCATCACCAGCTCCCAGCGCCTGCTCAAACTCATGTCCATTGAGTTGGTAATGTCTTCCAACCATCTCATCCTCTGTCATCCCCTTCTCTTCCTGCCTTCAGTCTTTCCCAGCATTAAGGTCTTTTCAAATGAGTCACTTCTTTGCATCAGGTGGCCAAAGTACTGGAGTTTCAGCTTTAGCATCAGTCCTTCCAGTGAACACCCAGGACTGATCTCCTTATGGACTGGTTGGAACTCCTTGCAGCTCAAGGGACTCTCAAGAGTCTTCTCCAACACCATAGTTCAAAAGCATCAATTCTTTGGCACTCAGCTTTCTTTAAGGTCCAACTCTCCCATCCATACATGACCACTGGAAAAACCATAGCTTTGACTAGATGGACCTTTGTCAGCAAAGTAATGCCTCTGTTTTTTAATATGCTGTCTAGGTTGGTCATAGCTTTACTTCCGAGGAGCAAATGTCTTTTAATTTCATGGTTGCCATCACTATCTGCAGTGACTTTGGAGCCCAAGAAAATAAAGTCTATCACTGTTTCCATTGTTTCCCCATCTATTTGCCATGAAATGATGGGACAGGATGCCATGATCCTTGTTTCTGAATGTTGAATTTTAAGCCAACTTTTTCACTCTCCTCTTTCACTGTCATCAAGAGCTCTAACCTAACAAACTTTAGATTTTGTATATTAAAAATCTTTAATGCTGCAAAAAATAGTTTCAAATCTAAATGGTGCATTTATTTATTGAATACGATTTCTAATTTCCCAGAGATATTTAAATGAGGGCTGGATTACTAAATTAATACTAAAAGCCTATAAACTATGCTAAGTGCATTTGAGAAATAGTCATTAATTGAACAAATAAATCTATTGAACGATATATGAGCACAATAAAAATACACTAAAACAACTTATCACTATTTTTTCATATTCTATAGAAATATCTTAGATATTACAATTTTAATCGATTCTACTTATCTTCAATGTCATCAAATATACTTTACAACTAATTATTTTGTGTACTTTTGAACAAGAAAGAAATGAAATAAAACATTCTGAATACTAAATTAGAATGATTTTCAACATTCAACCTTTTGATTTGCTCACAATAATAAAGTATGTCCACATTTTATCTGAATTTCATAAATTGGGTAAAATGTTATGTGTCCTTTGTAGTTAATAGGCCATGTTATATGAATTGAACATATGCTCTTTACTTATTTATTACCAGACTGAGCCACGCCTGACCCATTAAAACAATAAATAGTCACTAAAAAATTGTGGAAAAGAATGGTGATTTTTTTAAAATTTCCATTTTACTGATATGTAACTGATGCAAAATTGTAAGATATTTAGTGTTTGTCCTAGTGATCTATCTGCACATTGTGAAACAATTGCCTACTGTCTAGTTAATTAACATATCTGTCACTTCATATAATTGTCTTTTGTGTGTGATAATATTTAAGACTTTTCTCTTGTACATTTCACTATACAATATAATGGGATCAATTGATACCCACCATCTTTGCATGAGCTCCTCAGAGTTAATTCATCTTACAGCTGAAAATTTCCGAGACTTTAACCAGCCACTCTGTATTTCTCCTACCTTCAGTTCCTGGCAACAGCTTTTGCCCTTTCTGCTTTTAAAATTGAGTAATTTTTACTCTTCTGTTTCTATTTTAAGCATAATGAGCTTGATATGCAGTGCAATGCAGTACACTGTACAGTATTCAAAGGGCCTGGGAAATTACAAGAGACTTTCACAGTCCTTGTACACCTTTCCTTACCTATACTCCACTTTGAATTCTGAAATCTATTTAGTTACATTTGTGTGGAATTTGGGGAATTTTGGAAATATACATGCAGTTTTGGTGACAGAAGACAAAGGGCTGATGACACATAGAACTCACTTATTATTACCAGATGACTCACGGGCTTCCCTGGTGTCTAAGATGCTTAAGAACCCGCATGAAATGTAGGAGACCTGGGTTCGATCTCTGGGCAGGCAATATCCCCTGGAGAAGGGAACGGCTACCCACTCCAGTATTCTTGCCTGGAGAATTCCATGGAAAGAGGAGCCTGGTGGGCTACAGTCCATGGGGTCACACAGAGTCAGACACGACTCAGTGACTCACTTTTTCACGTTCAGGTGACTCACACGGGTGTCAAGTTTTCCCTCGACCCTACCTGTGTGCACCCTTTCCCAGCTCACAACTTTGCCTCCACAGCCTCTCCCAGGAAGGAAGAGGGTATTTCACACACACACATTTTTAGCAGACCAGGCAGCTCCAGAGATGGTCTCTCCTCTGCCTCACCTTTTTCCAGTGACCTCTTGGGTTTGCTGCTGCTGCTAAGTTGCTTCAGTCGTGTCCGACTCTGTGCGACCCCATAGACGGAAGCCCACCAGGCTCCCCGGTCCCTGGGATTCTCCAGGCAAGAACACTGGAGTGGGTTGCCATTTCCTTCTCCAATGCATGAAAGTGAAAAGTGAAAGGGAAGTCGCTCAGTCGTGTCCGACTCTTAGCGACCCCATGGACTACAGCCTACCAGGCTCCTCCATCCACGGGATTTTCCAGGCAAGAGTACTGGAGTGGGGTGCCGTTTGGTCACTGGCTAAAGGTAATCACATTTTTTCTGCCTATGTTACTAAATAAGGAATCAGAAGTACTTTTGCAGAATTTCACTGCAACAAAGATGATATATCAGTATCATCACTCCTCTCTGGGAGATTTAGAAAAAGTGAATAGAATTGAATTAAGAGTTAAAATCAATAAGCATAAGTGTTTAAATGTTTGATAAATTCTAGGAGACACAGTGAGGCCCATTTTAGTAAATTCAGCAATGAATGAAGAGACAAGTAACTTCCAATTTTAGCAAATTTCTTCAAAATGATTCATGAATAAAGGAATAAAATTTGGATTCATTAGCCAGTAAAAGAAAAATCCTATTCTAAAAGGGTTTGGCATATTTATTAAGATTTTCTCTCTGTGAATGCAAATAAAATATGCAAAACTTAATTCTTACTAAATAATATCTCACTTGTGAATTTATCAGTTTAATAATTAATTTTATTGTTGAAAATTTGTGTTTTTTAATGGATCATTTTTAACCTTATTGTTTATTTTAGGGTCTAAAAAAGATACATACTCCATATTTTGAAAAAGTTATCTAGGTTTTTAATATTCACAATTACACACATTTTGCCATCATCTCTACCTCTAGCAATATCATTATTTGCACATAGCAAGCACACAGAAAATGTTTAAATAATTAATTTCTGTTTGCTCTCCAGCAACAGAAAGAGCAAGGAAAGTATTTCAAACTTAGGCCAACTCGTCATTTTTTTATTTATACACTATTAGCTAAAATGTCAACAACCAATGTTACCAAAGTATCTCAAGTGTGAAGGAGGGAATGTGTTAAGTATGGTTAAGCTTTTAGAAAATAAAAACTAAAATGGTACTGTAAATGAACAAATGTATAAACAGAGACCCTAATAAGAAGTATGAGTTCTCAGTCTTCCCTCCCTACCCCATTGTGAGCCAATCATACAGTCTCTCTGCCCTTAACACTTTCTATCAGGCACTATGCTAGGCCTTGCAATTTTTTTTTTTTAAATCAAATGATGTAGTATAAAGATCCTGCACTGAGTATATACTGAATTAATCCACTGATTCTTTACATCATTAAGATTAGTTAAACATTTGAGATCTTGTATCAAGTATGGCAAGACGAGAAGACCCAATTTCTTCAGAACTCTGGATTTCTAGCAATCACTTATTTGCAACCTTTATATCCTATATATTCAGTTGTGTTAAACTGTCCCAATCTGCTCTGTTTTGGAGGCAGTGTAATTGATGAGGGGCTTCTCAGGTTGGTGATGTGGTAAAGAATCTGCAGGTGGTGCAGTGGTAAAGATTTCCATTTAACAGAGGAGCCTGGTGGGCTACAATCCATGGAGTCCGCAGAGTCAGACACAACTGGGCAACTTAGCATACACACAAACACATAATTAACGAGGATTCTGAACAAAGGAAATCAGTGGAGTTAGGGAGTGGCACATGGAAAAATAAAAAAATATATAGATTTTTATGCTTAAGTGCTCAGTCGTGTCTCACTCTTTGCAGCCCCATGAACTGTAGCCCACCAGACTCTTTTGTCCATGGAATTTTCCAGGCAAGACAATTGGAGCAGGTTGCCATTTGCTACTCCAGGGGATCTTCTGGACCCAGATATTGAACCTGCGTCTCTTGAGTCTCCTGCATTGGCAGATGGATTCTTTGCCACTAACGCCACCTGGGAAGCCCTTTCTGTGTATATGCATGCTTATTTTTTTCTCTTGATTTTCTTTTGTATATCTAGTTTAAATACAATTCTGCATCTAGTAGACAAATAGACTAAAAAACCCACGAAAGTTCCCCTGAGTCTAAGCAGATGCTATATATGTCAGAGAGTGATATGGTTTAAGATGAGTGCTTTTGTTCCACTGACACAGTGCTTGTCTACTGCAGTGATTTAAGGTGCAGTTAAACATGAGTAGCTCTAAAGTACTGCAGGTCTGTTGGGCTGATGACTTACTCATGCATAGCCCGTTTTACTGCTACCCAACACAAAGACAGTGTGAAGAAAAAGTCCTGGAGCAGGATACAGCCAATAAAAAAAAAAAATCACAAATACAGAACACTCCATAAGCTGTGGAAGGGAAAGGCAAGAGCAGCCAAACTCCAAAGTGGGCAAGTATTAGAAGAAGAATGCCCAGGGCCACAACATTAAAAATAAGTTTTCAAAAATAAAACTATCATCCCATCCATCAAAATACTTCAGAATATCAGTACTAAAATGTGTCATATAATTAAGGGCTAATTTCAATTATGATTTTTACTCATAGGAACAAATATAAAGAAAACAGTTTTGGAAGTTTAAAAAAATATTAATACTCTAATATGACAGAATCCCTTTGGGAGACCTGGGTTTGATCCCTGGGTTCTTGGAGAAGGGAAAGTCTACTTTCTCCAGTATTCTGGCCTGGAGAATTCCACAGACTGTGTAGTTCATGGGGTCACAGAGTCAGACACGACTAAGCCACTTTAGCCAATATAACAGAAACCTTCAAAAACACTAAAAGTTAATCTATAAATAAGGGATTATAAGCCTATTCAGTGTATTATAATTATTATTATAATACTTATCTGAAGAAAAATTTAATAAGCATATATGGAGGATAATGGTAGTGCAAATAATTAAACAGACAAAGCAGTAAATAGTAATAGAAATGAAGTGTATTGTTACAGAGAACATATTGAGAAATTAAATGGCACAAACTGATTTCTTAGAAATCAAAGCTTCATTTTATCAATAAATGGAATTTCCAGGTGGCGCAGTGGTAAACAATCTTCCTGCCAATGCAAGAGACACAGGAGACAGAGGTTTGATCCCTGGGTTGGGAAGATCCCCTGGACTAGGAAATGGCAACTCACTCCAATACTCATGCCTGGAAAATTATGTGGACAGAGGTGCCTGGCAGGCGACAGTCCATGGGGTTGCAAACAGTTGGCCACGACTGAGTGACTAAGCACACACACACAGATTAGAAAAAAATAGAAGTTTAAAAAATTTGAAAAAAATTCTTAGTAAATAATTATCTTTATGGTTCACACAACCAAAAAAAAATGGTTTAAACAATCTGTAGGAGATATTTAACATAGGGATGGCAAATTGGTTATAGCATGTATGCCCATTCTGATTTATCTATAGTAGCTGCTTGGAGAGATGGATGGAGAGTGTTTCTCCCAGACTCTGGGGAAAGCAGTGCAATGATTGATTTACAATGGTACGCTAGCTTGGTGCAGCACATTTGCTCATATATACTATCCTTTCTTTTCTTCAAAGAAGAAGGAATTTCAAAAGTAAATGCATTTTTTGAGATTTATATCCACTGTATCACATAGACACACATAACCATGAGATGTTTTCCTAAAATAATAAGATTCCAAGGCTAGGAAATGAGTTGTCTCATACATTTGTTACTATAGTTTTCACAGTGCTCAGTGTATGTTATTGATGGAATATATTAGAGTTCAAGTCCATAATGAACTTCCAAAGCTCACAGAATGAGGCAACAGATTCAGGGGAAGAGAGAGAGTGAACTACACTAGCTTTTCCAGAGACAAAACAGCATCACTCATGTTTTGTATAATGTAGCTTCAGAGTCTGGACAGCATCCCCAAGAGTTGCTATTCTTCATTAAGACAAAAAACAAAGCACTTCCTACAACTTTCTAAACTATCAGTTATGCCAAGATAACTCAACTCTGTGAAAAGAGTTGAGAATATTAAGATAAAGGTAACAAATTAAGAGAAACTAGTGAACAAAAGCAAAGTGAGAGTATGCTACTGAAGAACCTTTAATTAGTCTGAATGCTTTTCATAAATATTTTTATAAAAGTGTGCATATATATGCAAATATGCACATAGACACATATACATGTATAATAATATAATCATATATTTTGGAGTCCATTATTCAGATTAAACTCTCCTGAAATCTCCATAATCTTTAATAATTCCAGAAAGATGAGAAATCTTCTGCAATTAATTTGTCTTTAATATTTTTCAGAGAAGAAAATTTCAATTATTCATCAATAACCATGCATATCATCTATATTCAATTATCATTTCCCAATTTCTCTAGCTTTCTTTCTAAAATAATATATATGCAAAATGATTATGTAATTTATATTAAAATACTTATAAAATATGAATCATAATTTATCTTAATAAATGATTTAGCTCTTAATTTACATAGGCATTTTCTTTCTTTTTAAAATATTTATTTTTAAATTTATTTTTTAATTGGAGGAAAACTGGTTTACAATGTCGTGTTGGTTTCTGATGTACAACAATACAAGCCAGCCATAATTAGACATATATCTCATCTCTCTTGAGCCTCCGTCCCCTTCCCACCCCACATTTTAATTCTTTTAAAATCTTTTATGTTCCCTTTTTGAGGTATATATCTATGTAAGATTTTCTATATTATTTCTGTAACAAGATAGGGTATTAAATAACTTACTTGTTTTTTCTGAAGCCAATAGGGATGCAAGACTCTAAGATCTTATCCTTTTTCTCATTTAGAATCTACTTGTACATTCAAATGTTAATATAGGTGTAGATTTAAGCACACAATGAGGCCTACATGATGCATGTATTTACGAGGCAGAAATAAGAATGATTATTAGGTGTTAGACTAGGAGAAAGGGATGATTTAAAATGGGCACTGAAAAATAAGTGGAATCTGAATAGATTGTCAGGAGAAAAGGTGTGATTCACCAGAGGGCAAAAGCCCAGACAACATGAGAAAGTGATGCAAGCTGGACCATGCAGGTAACAGTTGTAAGGGAAGCAGGTTGACAATCATTTTTACAATATGGACTTGGGTTAGATCATGGAAGGCTTATATTTTTAGGCAAAAAAATTAAATTTTATGATAAAAATAAATAATATATGTAGTGAAGAACACTGGAAGAATTTGGGCTAGTGAATAGATAGATGTAATTAGTGTGTTGTGGATATTAACAAAAGGAAAGGAAATGAAAGATTGGTGAGAAATGGCCATATAGGAAAACAAGATTATTATAAAATATCAGGTTATTTTGTACACTGATTTCAAGCAAAGAAGATTAAAAGTGAAATCAGAAGAGTTATGGTTTGTTTAGGGCCAAAGACAGGCTAAATTCAATTTTATTCACAATACTGAGAACAATGTCTAGAATGTAGCAGAATTCCAATATATAAAAAAGGACAAGAAAATGGCAGAAAGAAAAACAGTTATTAAATACATGTTCTGTGTAACCACTGGGCTAGGTAATTTCACATTCAATATTCACTATATGGTTATAATAACCTAGAAGATAATTTCTATGATGCCCATTTTCACTTAAAAGGACAGACTAAATGAGGTTATTAGAAAGCATATTCAGAATCACTTAACAGGTAAATTATGTCTTAAATTAAAAACTGAAAAGGTTGCATAAATCTTGAGCCCAGATACTCTTCATTGAGCTATAGGAAACTAAGAAAAATTCTAAATTACTTGAGTTATAAGGTAAGGATGCTTAAAGGTCATGAAATAAATATGAAAGTATCCTGAAAAGGTCAATATTTAAGCATCCTCTTGAATTTAAATAATCTCTGCTAATAAGCATTAGTTTTTAAGTTTCCCCACTCAAATACAAAAATCTCAAGGAGTGTTTGCATGTTTGTGTTATTTATCTTGAAGCCTCAACTGTAGCTACACAAATATTTAACAAAAACTTTGAATGAATGACATTTTATAATATCTGTTTTTCTATCTTTTTAGTCCTGACAATGATGAGTTAATATTCCTAGACTCTTTGGTATGTTTTCATGTTATTATTAGAGCTACTCAACTATTTGAGTTTATGATGAGGTCATGATGGCAGAGTAGTAGGACATGTGCTTATCTTCTCCTGCAAGAGCTCCAAAATTATAACTTGCTGCTGAACAACCATCAACATGAAATGTTGGATTCCACACACAAAAAAAGATATCCCACGTCCAAGGATAAAGAAGAAGTCCCACCACGATGGAAGAGGGGGCAAAACTGCATTTACAATTAAACTCCATAGTGGCCAGAGATGCTCAGAAAGCTCAAACAAAACCCTGTGCACACCAGGATAACACAGAGACTGAGCCAGACCTGCTGTTGAGTGTCTGAGTGTCTCCTGTGGAGGTACAGGTCAGCCATGGCTTGCTGCAGGGGCATGGACTCTGGATGCAGTAGACCTGGGTATGGCATAGCCTTCTTGGAGGAGGTCACCATTAACCCCACCATAGAGCTGCCAGAACTTACACAGGACTGGGGAAACAGACTCTTGGAGGGCACAAACAAAACTTTGTGTGCATCAGGATGCAGGAAAAAGGAGCAGTGACCCCTCAAGAGACTGACCCAGACTCGTGCATGGGTGTCCAGGAGTTTCTGGCAGAGGCGTGTGTCAGCAGTGGCCTGCTATGGGGTCTGGGACACTGAGTGCAGCAGTGCTTGCACTGGACATTTTGAAGGAGGTCACCATTATCTCCAGTACCTCCACCACAGTTTGGCCTCAGGTCAAACAACAGAGAGGGAACACAGCCCCATTCATTCATCTCACACACTAGTAAAGTAATGCTCAAAATTCTCCAAGCCAGGCTTCAGCAATATGTGAACCGTGAACTTCCTGATGTTCAAACTGGTTTTAGAAAAGGCAGAGGAACCAGAGATCAAATTGTTAACATCTGCTGGATCATGGAAAAAGCAAGAGAGTCCCAGAAAAACATCTATTTCTGCTTTATTGACTATGCCAAAGCCTTTGACTGTGTGGATCACAATAAACTGTGGAAAATTCTGAAAGAGATGGGAATACCTGACCACCTGATCTGTCTCTTGAGAAATTTGTATGCAGGTTAGGAAGCAACAGTTAGAACTGGACATGGAACAACAGACTGGTTCCAAATAGGAAAAGGAGTTCGTCAAGGCTGTATATTGTCACCCTGCTTATTTAACTTATATGCAGATTACATCATGAGAAACGCTGGACTGGAAGAAACACAAGCTGGAATCAAGATTGCCTGGAGAAATATCAATAACCTCAGATATGCAGATGACACCACCCTTATGGCAGAAAGTGAAGAGGAACTCAAAAGCCTCTTGATGAAAGTGAAAGTGGAGAGTGAAAAAGTTGGCTTAAAGCTCAACATTCAGAAAACAAAGATCATGGCATCTGATCCCACCACTTCATGGGAAATAGATGGGGAAACAGTGGAAACAGTGTCAGACTTTATTTTTGGGGGCTCCAAAATCACTGCAGATGGTGACTGCAGCCATGAAATTAAAAGACGCTTACTCCTTGGAAGGAAAGTTATGACCAACCTAGATAGCATATTCAAAAGTAGAGACATTACTTTGCCAACAAAGGTTCATCTAGTCAAGGCTATGGTTTTTCCTGTGGTCATGTATGGATGTGAGAGTTGGACTGTGAAGAAGGCTGAGCGCTGAAGAATTGATGCTTTTGAACTGTGGTGTTGGAGAAGACTCTTGAGAGTCCCTTGGACTGCAAGGAGATCCAACCAGTTCATTCTGAAGGAGATGAGCCCTGGGATTTCTTTGGAAGGAATGATGCTGAAGCTGAAAGTCCAGTACTTTGGCCACCTCATGGGAAGAGTTGACTCATTGGAAAAGACTGATGCTGGGAGGGATTGGGGGCAGGAGGAGAAGGGGACAGCAGAGGATGAGATGGCTGGATGGCATCACTGACTCGATGGACTTGAGTCTGAGTAAACTCCGGGAGTTGGTGATGGACAGGGAGGCCTGGCGTGCTGCGATTCATGGGGTCGCAAAGAGTCGGACATGACTGAGCGACTGATCTGATCTGATCTGATCTGAGCTTGGCCCTACCCATCAGAACAAGACCCAGTTTCCCCTTCAGTCAGTCTCTCCCGTCAGGAAGCTTCCATAAGCCTCTCATCCTTATCCCTCAGAGGACAGACAGAATGAAAACCACAATCACAGAAAACTAATCAAACTGATAACATGGACCACAGTCTTGTCTAACTCAATGGAACTATGAGCCATGCTGTGTAGGGCCACTGAAGACAGACGGGGGTGGAGAGTTCTGACAAACTATGGTTCACTGGAGAAGGCAATGGCCAACCACTTCAGTATTCTTCCCTTGAGAACCCCATGAACAGTATGAAAAGGCAAAAATAGGACAGTGAAAGATGAACTCCCCAGGTCGGTAGGTGCCCAATATGCTCCTGGAGAACAGTGGAGAGATAACTCCAGAAAGAATGAAGGGATGGAGCCAGAGCAATAACAGCACCCAGTTGTGAATGTGACTGGTGATGGAAGTAAAGTCCAATGCTATAAAGAAAAATATTGCATAGGAATCTGAAATGTTAGATCCCCGAATCAAGGTAAATTAGAAGTGGTCAAACAGGAAATGGCAAGTGTGAACTTCAACATTTTAGGAATCAGTGAACTAAAATGGACCGAAAAGGGTGAATTTAACTCAGATGACCATTATATCTATTACTGTGGGCAAGAATCCTTTAGAAGAAATGGAGTAGTCATCATAGTCAACAAAACAGTCCAAAATGCAGTACTTGGATACAATCTCAGAATGATCTCTGTTAGTTTCCAAGACAAACCATTCAATATCACAATAATCCAAGTCAATGCCCCAACCAGTAATGCTGAAGAAGCTGAAGTTGAACAGTTCTATGAATACCTACAAGATCTTCTGGAACTAACACCAAAATAAGATGTCCTTGTCATCATCAGGGACTCTAATGCAAAAGTGGGAAGTCAAGAGATACCAGGAGTAACAAGCAAATTTGGCCTTAAAGTTCAGAATGAAGCAGGCAAAGTCTAATAGAGTTTTCCCAAGAGAATGCACTGGCCATAGCAAACACCCTCTTCCAACCTCACAAGAGAAGACTCTACACATGGACATCACCATATGGTCAATTCAGAAGTCAGATTGATTATGTTCTTTGCAGCCAAAGATGGAGAAGCTGTTTATAGTCAGTAAAAACAAGACTGGGAGCTGACTGTGGCTCAGATCATGAACTCCTTATTGCAAAAGTCAGACTTAAATTGAAGAAAAGTAGGGAAAACCACTAGACCATTCAGGTATGACGTAAATCAAATATCCCTTATGATTATACAGTTTAAGTGACAAACAGATTCAAGGGATTAGATCTGATAGACAGGTTGCCTGAAGAACTATGGACAGAGATTTGTGACATTGTACAGGAGGCAATGATCAAGACCATCCCCAAGAAAAAGAAATGCAAAAAGGCAAAATGGTTTTCTGAGGAGGCCTTACAAATAGCTGAGAAAGGAAGAGAAGCAAAAGGCAAAGGAGAAAAGGAAAGATATACCCATTTGAGTGTAGAGTTCCAAAGAACAGCAAGGAGAGATAAGAAAGCCTTCCTCAGTGATCAATGCAAAAAATAGAGGAAAACAATAGAATGGGAAAGACTAGAGATCTCTTCAAGAAAATCAGAGATACCAAGGGAACATTTCAGGCAAAGATGGGCTCAATAAAGGACAGAAATGGTATGGACCTAAGAGAAGCAGAAGATATTAAGAAGAGGTGGCAAGAATCCACAGAAGAACTATACAAAAAAGATTTTCATGACCTAGATAACCACGATGGTGTGATCACTCACCTAGAGCCAGACATCCTGGAATGCGAAGTCAGGTGAGCCTTACTTAGGAAGTATCACTACGAACAAAATTAGTGGAGGCCATAGAATTCCAGTTGAGCTATTTCAAATCCTAAAAGATGATGCTGTGCAAGTGCTGCATTCAATATACCAGATTCACCAACTCTATGGTCATGAGTTTAAGTAAGCCCCAGGAGTTGGTTATAGACAGAGAAGCCTGGTGTGCTGCAGTCCATGGGGTCACAAAGAGTCCGACATGACTGAGTGACTGAACTGACTCAACTATTGTAATAATTATGACTTTCATATTATGCAGATTGTATTCTCCCAAAGCTTTTAATATCTGTAATTGTTAAGAGTTGACACGAATCCAGGGCCAAAAGAAACCTTTCAGAGAAAAAAAAAAAAGAAACTTTTCAGAGTCTTTTAGTAACCTGTAAATGTTACTCTCACCCTACAAAGATCATTCATTTATAAAAAAAATATATGGTGCATTCCTTGAAAATATAATTACCACTGAAATTAGTGATACAAGACTAGTTCAATACTTAACAAAGAAATGCTTACACATTCTTGATATATTTGATACACAGAGATTAATTAAATGCTTACTGTCAGAAATGGATAAGAGGATTAATTAAAAATAAAGCAAGGGTTTCATGTGATTGTCAATTCTGTATACTGGCAAACCATGAGTATTATAAGAATCACCCTTGGCTAACCATGCGATAGTGAAACTAACCACATGATTACTTTCATTTCAAATTGCTTAGACAAAGAACAAAATCCAAATAAGTCCTCATAAATGCAAAGTAAGATGTCATTAAGCAAACCAAAGTGACTCTGAAATATCTCAGAAAGTCTAATTATTGTGATCAATAAAGCATATCCAGGGATGACTACAGTTGTATTAGAAAAACAGTTTATCATTGAAAGCTCTTTTTGAATATCTACATTTTAAATATTGTGCATAATATTACTTCTAAATTATTTATTTTCAAATTTCCTTGGAAATCTAATTCCTTCAAATGCTATCAAGGTAGAAGATAACAGAAAAGGCAAAATTTAGATGAGACAGAAAAATGTTGTTTGAGGATGATAATCATCTGCTTAAAGTACAGATTATACAAAGTCATGTTTTTATACCCTGTAGAACAAATTAAAATACATAATTTAGAATATCAAATATTTGCAAATTATTCCTACCTAGTTCTTAAATGAAATGAGATAAACTTTGATTTTTATTACTCATTTTATGTTAAATTTGAGAAAATAATTTTTAAAGTTAGGCATAAGCATTAAAGACAATATATACAATCTGTAATAAACATTTCATTTTGTGTCATTTAAAATTTTCTCATTTCATAATGAGATTCACAAAATTTCTAAATGATAATTGAGTTCACAAAAATTTTTGGCAGAGAGTATAGCAAGATTTTCTTTGAAATCTCATGGCCTTTAAAAAGTAAAACTTCACCATAAGAAAAACAACAGAAAACATTAAAAAATACATGACTGGATATGATAAAATACCTATATTTGCTTCCCTAGTGGCTCAGATGGTAAAGAATCCACCTGCAATGTGGGAGACCTGGATTCGATCCCTGGTTTGGGAAGATCCCCTGGAGAATGGAACGGTTACCCACTCCAGTATTCTTGCTTGGAGAACAGTCCATGGGGTCGTAGTTTCTGACAACACTGAGTGACTTTCACATACTTGCATTGGAGTTAAAAAAGCAAAAACAAACAGTAAGGAGGGAGCCAAAGTGATCCATGTTCTGTTTATAAATCCTTCAAGGTAAAACCTTCAAACCATCAAACAGGCAATCCATCAGTTACACTTTGACAATCACCATAAGAGTAGGTCTATTAGTTACTTGGCATTGTGACAACTCCATCTTAAGATAAGCCTGCAACGTGTTCAAAAATTTCCACTAAATTTTTAACAGAGTAAAAATCTTATAACAGTGTATCTTAGATTTTGCAGACATCAATATAATAGATGCACCCAATCCAATGGGAAGCAGTTCTTATACTTCATCTCTATTTATCAATTTGGTTATGTCTTATGTCACTGATTTTTAAATGCTGCTGAATTATAAATGTAGTACATAAATTAAAAAAAATTGAATCAAGAAAAAAAATTATTTTTTACCTGCCCCAAATAACAAATATTAAAAATAATCCAGCGAGTAGATTTGCTGTTTTGGATTTAATAAAGGAGCTCTCTTACAAATAGATTTATTGACTAAGTTTGTAAGAGACTCAAAATGGTATCCACTGTTCCCTTGTCAATTTTGTAGACTAGTTCATGGACCACATCTTTCTTAGTGGCTTCTGATTTTAAACAGAGATTTTTAGAAAAGTGGGTGATAATACTGTGTATTTATATATAGGATTTAGGTTACCTATATGCGTGTGTGCTCAGCTGCTTCAGGTGTGTCTGACTCTGTGTCCCTATGAACTGTAGCCTGCTAGACTCCTCTGTCCATGGCAAGAATGCTGGAGTGGATTGCCATTCCCTTCTCCAGGGGATTTCCTGACCCAGGGATCGAACCTGGGTCTCCTGCATTATGGGCAGATTCTTTACTGTCTGAGCCACAAGAGAAACCAATAAAGTATACTTAATACAGTATAACTAAATATTAGTAAGATTAGAGGGAAAGACAAACTTCATAGCACAGTCCACTCAACTAGAAATATGAATGGATAAAATTTTGAACTATATTATCCAATTTCTTTTTACATATATGGAAACTGAGGCCAAGAAGAAATCTTCCACAGTTTGCCCAATTGGATTTGGTTCTGTTAGAATTTGACACCAATGTTCTACTCTGATAGTCTTTCCTGAAGCATGGAATTGCTTTCACCCAAATGTAAGACCAGTCTGGTGGGTACAGTGGTGAGTATTCATCATTGAAGTTATTCAACTGATTCACCCTTGCCTCACTAAATCTTGTGTGTACTGTAGGAAGAACTGTCTTCCCAAGTATATGAAGAAAGTACTTTGGTAAAAATGCACTGCCATTCAACAAAAATCGAGGAGTTGTGTGTTTTTATTTTATTCAATATGAATTTTATCATACCTTGAATACAAGAACTAGTATTAAATTACTATCTAGTATGACCAAGAAGATTAATAAGTAAAAAGAATAATAAAGAGTGCGGATTAACAATGTCCTTAAAATATAAGGGGCTTCCCTGGTATCTCAACTGGTAAAGAATCTGCGGGCAATGTGGGAGACTCCGCTTGATTCCTGGGTTGGGAAGATCCCCTGGAGAAGGGATAGGCTACCCACGCCGGTATTCTTTGGCTTCCCTGGTGGTTCAGATGGTAAAGAATCCGCCTCCAAAGCAGGAGACCCCCATTCGATTCCTGGATTGGGAAGGTGCCCTGGAGAAGGGCATGGCAACCCACTCCAGTATTCTTGCCTGGAAAATCCCAATGGACAGAGGAGCCTGTTGGGCTATACTCCAGGGAGTCCAAAGAGTCAGACACAAACTAGGGACTTCTACTTCACTTAAAATATAAATAGGCGATTTTAAAAAATGATAAAGGTGTTAAAGAGAGGGAGAAGTCACTACTATTTTGGAAAATCAGCAAGTATTTCCTAAAATATGTAGAGAATAAATTTTAATTGGTCAAAATTTTTATTTTCTGTGTCCCATTATATGAACATTGTACTGTACATTATGAAGAATTATTAATAACAATAAATTATTTCAATCAGATACATCATATTAATATTAGATCCTAATTATTTATATTTTACTCTTTATTTTATATTATTTTCATAATTTAATTAGTGGCTCAGATTTTGGTTTAAAGCTTATTTTATAAAAATGGAACACATGGCAAAACTACCGACCCCTTCTACTGAGTTGTGTGTTCTCTGTCTTTATAGATAAGTACACACACACAGAGTGCTTTATTTAACATTACTTTACTTTTCACAAATATTTTGATATCATTATTTCTGAACCAAGTGAAATTCCAAGAGATTTGTTCAAATTTGTGCTATAGTATATGTGAGAAAGAAACCACAGGCCCAATCACCTGATAAATCTCACTCAGTATTCAATGCATTAGACTATCTCCCATCATAAATAATGGCCAAATAATTCAAAATAGTATAATTATTTTAATAATATAAAATAAATTCCCAACCAAATTGGAGCTCTATGCTTTTTTTTTTTTTAAGAGCTCGACTGTTTCTCTAATTCATCAAACCAAGTTTCTTTACAAATTAAACTTTGTTTTACTAAGATTACTCAATTTAGTAATCCAGATCCCCTTTAAGTAGACCACTTGATTTATTATTATTCTCATGTTTAATATCATAATGCTGATTCACAATGCTTTTGTGTATTCCAGCCTAGCTATTAATTGAGGTATATAATCTTAAAAGAACTTCCACAGTGTCTCAGCTGTAAAGAATTTACCTGCAGTGCAGGAGATGCAGGTTTGATCCCTGGATTGGGAAGATCCCCTGGATGAAGCCATGACAACCCACCCCAGTATTCTTGCCTGGAGAATCCCGTGGACAGAGGAGCCTGGTGGGCTACAGTCCATGGAATTATGAAGAGTCAGCACGACTGAAGTGACTGCACACAGAAGCATGAACTCAAAAATGCAATGAATACACATATATAGAAAATATATTGATGATTTAGAGTATAGAAAAATTTGTTATCCTTCGAAGATAAATGATACACAAAAAGGATCAGAATCTGCAATGCAAGTATTTCAACAATTATTGTTTATCCTTGAATTCATATCTTGCAATTCATATATTATAAGATGTTAGCATAAATGAATGTTGATAACATCCATCAACATTGTTTCTAAATCATTTCACTCTGGGAGTACAGCAGTGAGGAATAAAATTCGAAGTTTTAACTCAAAGCATTAAGTTTCCAGCATAATTTTAATGTTTGAAAACTGAATAATTTAGAAAAAGGAAAATTTAGCCATTAAAAAAAGTACTTTTGACATTCATGTCAGTGGGGCTTAAGTCAGCATGTCTGTTCTGATAGTGCAATTTGCCTGGCTTTATATTGTCAATTATAATTCCACTTTCCTGCTAAGTCGATACAATTAGATTACTACAGGGACTTCATTACAGCCACAGGGAGGACAGCAGCTGAGGTATACAATTTTCTTCCTATGATACCGGCACTACTAAACAGTTACTGGAGCAATGGTCTGCAAAGGGACAATAAAAGCTGCTGTCTTAAATATTGTTATGTCATTATATCATCTGACAAAAGATCACCGAGCTTAAAAATGTTAACACGACAGAAATTTTGCTTTCACCATTAGTTGATTTGTAAAGGTTACTACAAATCAGTAGTTTCTCATTTATTCACTTAGACATAATTCAGATCGCATATTATCTCCAAGGCCTTAGATTCCGAGTGTGAAATCTGAGGTTTATGGATGTCTGAAATGCCTTCAGGTAAATGTGTAAAAATAAAGAGTAA
This sequence comes from Bos grunniens, assembly GCF_055505025.1. NCBI lineage: Eukaryota > Metazoa > Chordata > Mammalia > Artiodactyla > Bovidae > Bos > Bos grunniens. Next base: position 24,204,960 of record NC_141191.1, on the reverse strand, counting down.
TGAAATAGTCCTCTGCCTTAGACTGCTATTTGCTCATAACAATACCAATTTCATAACTGAAGTTTACATCTTATCCTGATACAGTCCAGTATTCTTTGTTACCACCATAGCTTTAAACTGTATATGCTAGGATTCATATTCAGAATTCTGCTTCTAAGTGGCATACTAATTGATGCCTTTCTTAATTATACAAGGTCTATCTCTTCTGAGTTTTATGCTCTATTTTCTGCCATCTGCCTTGGTACAACATATCTCATGCACATTGTGTGTGATAGTTGCTCAGTTGTGTTTGATTCTTTGTGACCCCATGGACTGTTGCCTGCTAGGCTCCTCTGTCCATGGAATTCTCCAGGCAACAGTACTGGAGTGAATTGCCATTTCCTTCTCCAGGGGATCTTCCCGAACCAAGGATCATACTCAGATCTGCTGCATTGCAGGTGGATGTTTTACTGTCTGAGCCAACAGGGAACTTATTCATGAACATTATTGAGTCTTAAAAACCTGGAATATATCACTAGTTTCCTTATTATAAAAGCAACAAAGTTTAAAAAAATAAATATTGCTTTCAAACAAATAAAGATGAATAGTTATGAAATTTCTCTTACCCCAAAATTTCAAGACTATTTACTGGAAAAATTTTATTTTATGTTACGATGGTATTCAACTAAATTTTACTGAGTGCTTACTATATGACAGGCACTGACATGGGCTCAGTTCAGTTCAGTTCAGTCGCTCAGTCGTGTCTGATTCTGTGACTCCATGAACTGCAGCACACCAGGCATCCCTGTCCATCACCAACTCCTGGAGTTTACCCAAACTCATGTCCATCGAGTCAGTGATGCCATCCAACCATCTCATCCTCTGTCATCCCCTTGTCCTCCTGCCCTCAATCTTTCCCAGCATCAGGGTCTTTTCAAATGAGTTAGCTCTTCGCATCAGGTGGCCAAAGTATTGGAGTTTCAGCTTCAACATCAGTCCTTCCAACGAACACCCAGGACTGATCTCCTTGGGAAATGGAGTTTTTTCTTAAATGTGCTTCAAGTTTAGCAAGACAGATAGTCCAGTAGAAAAATAATGACAGTATAGTGTAGTAAGTGTCTTTCTGGGCTCCCTTGCCCAGTGATACAAAACCGTTTATCATTAAGCATTCCAATGATATATTTAACTCAAGCATGAATTCTATAATGTGCAAATTCACTGCATTTTTTTGCTTGTTTGTTTCTGTTGCCTTTGGCATAGTGCCTTCAGATAAGTACTGAATGATCTTTGTCAAATAAATAATAGCAACTACATCTGCCCTGGGTAAGTCAGATTGAATAATGACCCTTCTTCCCAAAGATGTCCATATCCCAGTCCCTCAAATCTACGAATTTATCACCTTATGTGGTAAAGAGACTTAGCAGAGGGGATTAAAGTAGGGGTCCTGAGATGGGGAGATTATTCTGGATTATCACAAAACTCTTTATATTCAAAAAGGGAAGCAGAGGGATCGGTTAGCAGTAGGATGTATGCTGTTATACGATAACAGAAATGAGTGATTGAAGTGATTTCAGGGAAAGAAATATACACAGGGGAAAAATACATGCTAGCCAAGAAATATACACAGAATTTAGAAGCTGAAAAAGACAAGGAAAGGGATTCCCTCCTCATCCATCCAGTAGGAATACAGTATTATGAGCATCTTGATTTTAGACATTGAACTCCCAGGATGGGAAGAGAATAAAGCTGAGTTGTTTAAGCCACTAAAGTTGTATTAATTTGTTGCAGTAGCAATTGGAAACTAATACACTCACTTTTCAAGAAACTGCCAAATGAAGTGCTTTCTTTTATCTCACATTTATATGAATTTATTTCTAAGGAAAGCATGGACACAGCAGTGAAAGGATAAGTGTTTTCAAGTATTAAGAAGACATTTACATAAACTTAAGAAAACCGACGAAAGACAAATGATGAAAAATTAGTCATACTGTTTCTGAAAAATGATCATATATTGAAACTTACTGCACACTGGAACATCTTATACTGGGTTGGATTTCATGCCCAGAATCACACCTGCTCCTTCAAGGGAATAGGCTGAATTTGGATCCAGGGTTAATTATTTGATGAGACAGCAGTTTTCAGACTTGAGTTTGCCAGGATCAACTGGAGAGCTTGCTAAGACACAGATGGTTGGATCCCAACCTCAGAGTTTGTGGTGAGAGTCTAAGAATTTGCATTTTAATGGTTTTTGAGGATATTGATTCTGCTGGTCTAAGACCAGACCTTAAGAACCATTAATATGGTGGAAAAAACATGAAACAGAAACCTGGGTTCATGTATTTGCCACTTTTCAGCTATCTAATCCCTTAACTCCAGTGACTTTCAGCATCCTTTCTGCTCAAACAATCTTACAGTTCTGCTAGGATGATCAAACAATGATTATTTATAAAATTAACAAAAATTTAAAGTTATAAAAACACAATGCCTGTAATTAATAAAAGGCAGGAGTTTATGCCAATGGTAATATTATTTAATATTCTTCATAACTTTCTGTGAAAGGGCATAGTAAGTATTTACTTGCTATCTTCCATACTCTCTGTATGTAATTTGGTTACTTTTCAGATTAAAAAGAAAATATGTATGAATGTATATTGTGCATATGGATGTGGGTAAGGGGTATTACAATGATTGTGAAGTGAAATTTGCTCAGTCATGTCCAACTCTTGGCAACCCCATGGACTATAGGTTCTATATTCTCCATGCCAGAACAATGATTATGTGAACTCTATAATTCATTGTTTCCTAATTTGAGAATCAGACACTTAAATTTCTGATTTAAGCCTTTTTAAAAATTATTTTAAAAGGCTTCCCTGGTGGGTCAGACAGTAAAGTGTCTGCCTACAATGTGGGAGACCCGGGTTCTATCCCTGGGTTGGGAAGATCCTCTGGAGAAGGAAATGGCAATCCATTCCCGTACTCTTGCCTGGAAAATCCCATGGACGGAGGAGCCTGGTAGGCTACAGTCTATGGGGTCACAAAGAGTCGGACACGACTTCACTTTCTTTCACGTTCTTAAAATTATTTTTGTGCCTACTATTATAGAACCATCATTATATCTGTATTGTTACAGTTCATTATTGAAAACTCAGTAGATACTTGGCATGGAGAAAAGGAGATATTCATGTATCTAGTTAGTAAAACATTTGTTTTCTTATTTTAGAATTTTTCTGTACTAAATTATAATATAATACCTAATCTAATGTTAGTGTTTCACATCATATAAGTGGCTTTATGTATGCTTTGCTTCTTAATTTATTATCACCTGGAAATTGTATTAACATTGATAATTATGATGAATGAAACTGGGATTCTTTCCATGCTTTCTTGTGTCCCACTAGGCCATTCTCTCCTGGAGAACCTCTGTCATTCATTACCCTTTATTTAAAGCCCTTCAGGCAAGATTAAATACAAGTCATGTCAAAATAACAGTGATTTTTTTTTTTTTTGGAAAATATACTAAATATTTTCTCAAAGTCAAGGTACATCTATACCTGGAAGCTATCAAAACAAGTACAGAAGTATCTGTGAAAATGTGTATGTATGTGTGTACTCATACACACATTTATATTTGTAAATATAAATATAAATTTATAAATATAAATATATATCATGTGTGCACACACACACACACACACACACACACCATCAACTGATAGGCAGCTAGAAAGGGAAAAGGAATTGATGCACAGGTAGAACTATAAGGACACAGCATGTCTGACACACAGAACTGTGGGCTGGAAGTCTGGTGGCTGCTCTAGGGTCCTACAGAGCTCCATCAGTAAGTAGCTGGCTGGCCTCGAGGAAATCTCAGTCTGTTTGCAGCTTCATTTCTTTTCCATAACAACGAGGGTATCCCAACTCTCGACTTCTAAAACGCTTCTACCTTGAATACTCAGTGATTTGGCCTTGGTAGAATGCCTTCAGGAGAAAATTAATAAAGCAAAAAATCCTTTCTATAATACCTTATGGAGAAAGCAGAAGTGAAGCCTCAATGAGCAGAAAATTAAATTGTTCTTATAATGTTCCCATTTTCAAAAATGCAACTCTGCCATGTTGAGGTAGCAGATGTCCTGAACTCTGTAACAATTTGATGGGAGAAAACATTTTAGGTTGTCTAGTAGGTAGGAAAAATAACAAATCTCCTCAAAATGAATGGCAAATGCATGTTCAAGAAGACACCATAGAAACAGGCAGCTCTGGGCCCTCCAGCTAATCAGTTTACAGTGTTAAATAATGAGAGAGATAAAACCTGTCACCTTCAGACAGATGGACTTTGAATCCTCGAGACAGGCTGTGGTCTTTATCTCATTTAGTATCTGTCATAATGATAGGTGAAAATATACAGTGTTTGGAAGCCTTTCATCTTAATGGATTGATAGCCCCAGATGCGACCCGTTATGACTAGCTTCCAGCAGAATATTTTTCAGAACCTCTCCAATTAGACCATGAACTTTTGGCAGAAGGGGAAAGTTTTGCATTAACCACCTTTTACCTGGCATGTGGTATAACACTACCATAGAGAATGTTTCAGAATGAATGTGAAAGAAGGGATAAATTCACCTGCATCTAAGCATATCTGGTGAAAGATAATTGTATAATAAACAAATAATTCAAACTTTTAACTAGGGTCATTTGCATGTGATATACAAATGTACATTTAATTTTAATTATTAATAAGTAGATATTTCTATATGGCTTAAATAATAACGGTTATGGAAAGTGCTTGGTAATAAAAATACCTCCTTTTTTTTTTCTTTGAAAATTGAACCAAAATTTCATGAGACTGCAGTAACAGCAACAACTTCAGTAACATTAAGTGATAGGTCTAGAATATCTTTATACACTTCAGTTAAAAATTAACAGCCTCAAAAAAAAACTGTCATCAACCTTTTGGAAATGCTGAAACCTAAGTCACAGCAATAGATTAGAGAATTCAAAACAACTCATGGTTGCCTTTAAATACTTGAGGTAGCATCGTATTTTCCAATATTACAGCATTTTCAAAAGTTAAACTGTAAGCAGCTATGAACTGCTTACACATATTCTTAGACAGTTTCAACTATTTTTAGAATGTGTTAAAAGATTTTAAATTGAACTCCCCTAACAATATCAGGCTTTATGAGAGGGTTGCTGCTTGATTTCTCCACGCAAGGCATTCAGTAAGCATTGCTTAAGGAACCTTTGGTACAGGGTCCTATAGGCCCATGGATGACATAAAAGAAGTTCAAGGATTTTAAAGTGAGTTTGGGAGAGGAAGATCATTAAGCTAATATTCAGTGCTTTCTACAGTATGACAGATATGAATAACTGAATCAATAGATTACAAAGATACAATCTCTTCACAGGAAAATGGACTAGGAAAATGTGATTTACATTTTTTATCATTTCATTTTTTTCCCTCCAGGGTTGATTCAACTAGGAGCAGTGTGGTGCATAACAGTAAAACTGTACAGAATCACATTTTGCTTTCTCTAACTTAAGTGGCCTAAAGAGCATATACGCAGAACAAGAATTCCTTCTGGCAAAACCATCTCTGAGTATTTACATTATTTTTAATTATTCCTATTTCAAGTAATCTTTTGAAAAATATGTATGTACATAGTTTTTTGTCTGAATCACTGATTTTTAAAGAGATATTATTGGAGAAAGGAGAAAAGTTAAGAAGAGATTCAAGATTTTGCTATGAAATTGACTTTCAAAAATGGCCCGTCTCAGATAATGACGACCATTTCATTGGACTTGGAAATGATAATTATCGTTTTAAGTGTTTAGTTTTATAATATAGTTTATTGTATGTGATTTCAGATGAAGTATTTTTCTCATATGTTTATTAGCAATTTGTATTCCTTCTTTGAATGACTTGTTTAAATCTGGCAATCTTACTAACTGAATTGAAAGTTTTCTTGCTATTTTGTATATGCCATCTATACACAAAGTATATCAAGGTTTTGTCACAGTTGTTTCAAGCATTTTCCTAATTGCTTGTGTCTTTTCCAATCTATTATCACTTCATTTATGTATCTTGAAAGAGATTTGGTAGGTCTCTGATTCCCCTTGTTGCAATCACCCAGGGAATTCCAGGCTACACCTCCTACCTCACACCCAACTATGACAAAGATTTAAGCATCATGCTCACATTCTCTGTCTGTCTCCGCCCCTACTCCGTAGTAATTCTTGATATTTTTAATGATGTCATCTTCACATTTTCTTCAAAACCTCATCCATAGAGGATTTTCCTCACTAGTGGAAAAATGCTATTCAGTCACCAGTGATTGATTGCAAGATTGCCTTTTCACCCTACACCTATAGTGGTAGCATGAGCACTATTCTTTGTTGGTTCTCACTCTGCTCCCTGCTTCATCTTGTCAGTATTTGTTGTTGGATTTTCTGAATTCACCCCGCCGACAATTTGTTGAGTGCCTGAGGAGTCAGGCTCGTTTGTTTCTCCATCTATTTGCTAATCACATCTATATGTACTAGTGACTCAGAAATAGAAATCTCCATATATTCCTTTGGAATCTGGAATCTATAATCTTCACTGGGATAAATTGCCTACTTAATATCTTCATCGGGATCTATCCCCACAGAGATTGTTCTGTCTGGAAATGAGAAAGGTTGGAATCGTATAGCCTATGATGACTGTCAGTCATTATGGCGGCCTTCCCAACGTGAGGTACTCAAAGTTCTCAGGCATTTCCTGATAGGCAGGTGCAAGTCAGCCAAGTGCACGTTTCCAAAGGAAGGTGCAAGTATAATTCAGTAGCAGTCAACATCTACACCTGGCAGATGGTAAATCAGTTAGTAAAAAGTATCACGGCAAGGCAACCATAGCACCTACTCCACTCTGGAATAAAGATGCGATAACTATGTCATGAATTTAACTACATAAATGTATTTCTATTTGAAAAGTTTTTTTTAGTAAGGACTTTTCAGGTGCTCAGGGTAAAGAATCCAACTGCCAGTGCAGTAGACATGGGTTTGATCCTTGGATTGGGAAATCACATGGAGAAGGAAACAGCCATCCATACTTTCACAGGCAACAACTTGCCTGGGAAATCCCACAGACAGAAGAGCCTGACAAGCTACAGTTCTTGGGTTGCAAAGAGGTAGACACGACTTAGCCACTAAATAACAACAGCAACAACATATGTGTATATATCTTTTTATAGACAGTTTTACACTATATTAAGTATAAAGTCTTTTTAAGAGTCAAATTAATTCCATAATTTTATTTAAGTATAAATTAGATCAAACATGTACAAAATAAGAGAGTAATATAACTCAGCACCCCTTCATTGATCACAGTCTTGTTGTGGCGAAGGGGCTTGCATAACTCAATGAAGCTATGGGCCATGTCTCATAGGGCAACCTAAGACAGACAGGTCATATTGAAGAGCTCTGATAAAATGTGACCCACTAGAGGGGAAAATGGCAACCCACTCCAGTATTCCTGCCAAGAAAACCTCATAAACAGTATGAAAAGGCAAAAAGATATGAGTCCTCCAGGTTGGAAGATGTCCAATATGCTACCAGGGAAGAGCAGAGGGTAGTTACTAATAGCTCTAGAAAGAATGATTCAGCGGGGCCAAAGCAGAAACAAAGCTCAGTTGTGAATGTATCTGGTGGTGAAAGTAAAGTCTGACGCTATAAAGAACAGTATTGCATAGAAATTTGAAGTGATGGAATTACAGCTGTGCTATTTAAAAATCCTTAAAGCTGATGCTATTAAAGTGCTGCATTCAATATGTCAGCAAATTTGGAAAACTCAGCAGTGGTCACAGGACTGAAAAAGTTGAGTTTTCATTCCCGTCCCAAAGAAGGGCAATGCCAAAGAATGTTCAAACTACCACACAATCATGCTCATTTCACATGCTAGGTTATGCTCAATATCCTTCAAGCTAGCCTTCAGCAGTATATGAATCAAGAATACTTAGGGGGGAGGAGCCAAGATGGCGGAGAAGTAGGACGGGGAGAACACTTTCTCCCCCACAAATTCATCAAAAGAACATTTAACTGAGAACTGAGTAAATTCCACAAAACAACTTCTGAATGCTGGCAGAGGACATCAGGCACCCAGAAAAGCAACCCAAGTCTTCGAAAGGAGGTAGGAAAAAATATAAAAGACAAAAAAAGAGACAAAAGAGGGAGGGACGGAGTTCCATTCCAGGAAGGGAGTCTTAAAAAGAGAGAAGTTTCCAAACACCAGGAAACCTTCTCACTGCCGAATCTGTGCCGAGCTTTGGAAGCACAGAGGGCAACATAACAGGGAGGAAAAATAAATAAACAATTAAAACCCGCAGATTGCGAGCCCTATGGTAACTCCCCCAGCGAAGAAGCAGCGCAGACGCCTGCACAGGCCATTAGCAAGCGGGGGCTGGGCAGGGAGGCGAGACACGGGCTGCATCGCTTAGAGTAAGGACCTGGCCTGAAAAGCCTGAGCACTATCTGAGCGAAATAATTTGGGCTAGCAAACCAGACTGTGGGATATCTACCATGTGAAGAGCCAGCCCTAACCTAAGACACCGCCAGGCCCGCACACGGAACAAAGAACTGAACAGAGATAGCCGGCTGCAGACCTTCCCCCTCCGGTGACAGGCAGCCAGAAGCGGAAGAGGGCAATCGCAGCCCAGAGAGACATTATCTATAAAACTGTAAGCAGGCTTCTTTGCTAACTAAAACTTCTTGGGGGTCTGGATGGTCAACATCTGCCTGAGAAGGTGCGCTGGTTGTACACCTAGATAACCAAGCGTCGGGGAGGCGGTAAGTCGCAGCAATCACGCTCACCAAACACCTCATCACCTGAGCTGCTTGGACCTGGGAAGAGCACAAAATGCAGGCCCAACCGAGCCTCTGAGGACTACCCGAGTGCCTGAACCTGAGCGGCTTGGACCTGGGAGGTGCAGGCAGCCCAGGGCCAGCCACGGATGGTTCCCAGTGGAGCAACCTAGAGCCTGAGCAGTGTGGGCAGGGAGGCTACACGCACCATGAATGGGGGCAGACCCAGTGTGGCTGAGGCACTGCGAGCACACACCAGTGTTATTTGCAGCATCCCTCCCTCCCTCCCCACAGCGTGACTGAACAAGTGAGCCTAAAAAAAAAAAAAAAAGTGTCCTCCACCGTCCCCTTTGTGTCAGGGTAGAAACCAGACACTGAAGAGTCCAGCAAACAGAAGAAGCTATAACAGAGGGAACCGCCTTGGAAGCTACAGGCAATAGATTAAAACCCTGTGGTTACTACCAACTACATAGGAAGGGGCCTATAGATCTTGAGAAATATAAGTCGGACCAAGGAACTAGCCAAAAATGAACTGAACCCACAATACTCACAACAAAACCAGAGAAAGTCCTAGATATATTTTTACTATTTTTACGATCTTTCTTTTTTTTTTTTAATTTTTTTAAAAAAATTTAAGTCCTCTGTTATTCCTTTAATTTTCACTTTTATAACCTATTACTTTGCAAAAAAAAAAAGACCCATTTTTTTTTTACAGCAAACGTCATATATATTTTTTTAATAATTTTTTGACCTTGTTTTTTTTTTTTTTTTTTTCTTCTTCTTTTCTTTAACATTGTATTTTTGAAATTCCAAACTCTACTCTAGATTTTTAATTTTAGCTTTTTGGTATTTGTTATCAATTATGTACCTATAGTTTTTTTTTATAATTTCTGTGACTTTTTTTTTCTGTTTCTTTCTCTTCTTCTTTTATGTAACATTGTATATCTGAAATTCCAAACTCTACTCTAGATTTTTATTTATGCTTTTTGGTATTTAATATCAATTTTGAACCTGTATTTTCTTTATAATTTTTGCAACTTTGTTTTTGTTTGTTTGTTTTTTTCTCTCTTTCTTTTTCTTCTTCTTTTTCTTAACATTGTATTTTTGAAATTCCAAACTCTAGATTTTTAACTTTTGCTTTTTGGTATTAGTTATGAATTTTGTACCTATATTTTCTTTATAATTTTTGCGACCTTGTTTATTTTTGTTTGTTCATTTTTTCTCTCTTTCTTTTCCTTCTTCTTTTCTTTAACATCGTATTTTTGAAATTCCAAACTCTACTCTAGATTTTTAATTTTTGCTTCTATGCATTTGTTACCAATTTTGTACCTTTAAGAACCCAATCTTCAGTACCCATTTTTCACTAGGGAGCGAGATTACTGGTTTGACTGCTCTCTCTCCCTTTGGACTCTCCTTTTTCTCCACAAGGTCGCCTGTGTCTCCTCCCTAGCCCCTCTTGACTCTACCCAACTCTGTGAATTTCTGTGTGTTCCAGATGGTGGAGAACACTTAGGGAACTGATTACTGGCTGGATCTATCTCCCTCCTTTTCATTCCCCCCTTTTATCCTCCTGGTCACCTCTGTCTCCTTCCTCCTTTTTCTCTTCTCTGTATAATTCCGTGAACATCTCTGAGCGGTCCAGTTGTGGAGTGCACATAAGGAAGTGATTACTGGCTAGCCCACTCTCTCCTCTATTGATTCCACCTCATCTTATTTGGGTCACCTCTAACTCCCTCCTCCCTCTTCTCTTCTCCATGTAACGCTGTGAACCTCTCTGGGTGACCCTCACAGTAGAGAAACTTTTCATCTTTAACGTAGATGTTTTATCAATGGTGCTGTATAGAAGGAGAAGTTTTGAAACTACTGTAAAAATAAGACCAATAACTGGAAGCAGGAGGCTTAAGTCCAAACCCTGACTCCAGGGAACTCCTGACTCCAAGGAACATTAATTGACAGGAGCTCTTCAAATGCCTCCATACCTACACTTAAACCAAGCACCACACAAGGGCCAACAAGTTCGAGGGCAAGACATACCAAGCAAATTCTCCAGCAACAATGGAACACAGCCCTGAGCTCCAAGATACAGGCTGCCCAAAGTCACCCCAAAACCATAGACATCTCATAACTCATTACTGGACACTTCATTGCACTCCAGAGAGAAGAAATACAGCTCCACCCACCAGAACACCGACACAAGCTTCCCTAACCAGGAAACCTTGACAAGCCACCTGTACAAACCCACACACAGCAAGGAAACGCCACAATAAAGAGAACTCCACAAACTGCCAGAATACAGAAAGGACACCCCAAAATCAGCAATTTAAACAAGACGAAGAGACAGAGGAATACCCAGCAGGTAAAGGAACAGGATAAATGCCCACCAAACCAAACAAAAGAGGAAGAGATAGGGAATCTACCTGATAAAGAATTCCGAATAATGATAGTGAAATTGATCCAAAATCTTGAAATCAAAATGGAATCACAGATTAATAGCCTGGAGACAAGGATTGAGAAGATGCAAGAAAGGTTTAACAAGGACCTAGAAGAAATAAAAAAGAGTCAATATATAATGAATAATGCAATAAATGAAATTAAAAAAACTCTGGAGGCAACAAATAGTAGAATAACAGAGGCAGAAGATAGGATTAGTGAATTAGAAGATAGAATGGTAGAAATAAATGAATCAGAGAGGATAAAAGAAAAATGAATTAAAAGAAATGAGGACAATCTCAGAGACCTCCAGGACAATATTAAATGCTACAACATTCGAATCATAGGGGTCCCAGAAGAAGAAGACAAAAAGAAAGACCATGAGAAAATATTTGAGGAGATAATAGTTGAAAACTTCCCTAAAATGGGGAAGGAAATAATCACCCAAGTCCAAAAAACCCAGAGAGTCCCAAACAGGATACACCCAAGGCGAAACACCCCAAGACACATATTAATCAAATTAACAAAGATCAAACACAAAGAACAAATATTAAAAGCAGCAAGGGAAAAACAACAAATAACACACAAGGGAATTCCAATAAGGATAACAGCTGATCTTTCAATAGCAACTCTTCAAGCCAGGAGGGAATGGCAAGACATACTAAAATGATGAAAGAAAATAACCTACAGCCCAGATTATTGTACCCAGCAGGGATCTCTTTCAAATATGAAGGAGAAATCAAAAGCTTTTCAGACAAGCAAAAGCTGAGAGAATTCTGCACCACCAAACCAGCTCTCCAACAAATACTAAAGGATATTCTCTAGACAGGAAATGCAAAAACGGTGTATAAATTCGAACCCCAAACAATAAAGTAAATGGCAACGGGATCATACTTATTAGTAATTAACTTAAACATAAATGGGTTGAATGCCCCAACCAAAAGACAAACACTGGCTGAATGGATACAAAAACAAGACCCCTACATATGTTGTCTACAAGAGACCCACCTCAAAACAGGGAACACATACAGACTGAAAGTGAAGGGCTGGAAAAAGATTTTCCATGCAAATAGGGACCAAAAGAAAGCAGGAGTAGCAATACTCATATCAGATAAAATAGACTTTAAAACAAAGGCTGTGAAAAGAGACAAAGAAGGTCACTACATAATGATCAAAGGATCAATCCAAGAAGAAGATATAACAATTATAAATATATATGCACCCAACATGGGAGCACCGCAATATGTAAGACAAATGCTAACAAGTATGAAAGGAGAAATGAACAATAACACAATAATAGTGGGAGATGTTAATATCCCACTCACACCTATGGATAGATCAACTAAACAGAAAATTAACAAGGAAACACAAACTTTAAACGATACAATAGACCAGTTAGACCTAATTGATATCTATAGGACATTTCATCCCCAAACAATGAATTTCACCTTTTTCTCAAGCGCACATGGAACCTTCTCCAGGATAGATCACATCCTGGGCCATAAAGCTAGCCTTGGTAAATTCAAAAAAATAGAAATCATTCCAAGCATCTTTTCTGACCACAATGCAGTAAGATTAGATCTCAATTACAGGAGAAAAACTATTAAAAGTTTCAACATATGGAGGCTGAACAACACCCTGCTGAATAACCAACAAATCACAGAAGAAATCAAAAAAGAAATCAAAATTTGCATAGAAATGAATGAAAATGAAAACACAAGAACCCAAAACCTGTGGGACACTGTAAAAGCAGTCCTAAGGGGAAAGTTCATAGCAATACAGGCATACCTCAAGAAACAAGAAAAAAGTCAAATAAATAACCTAACTCTACACCTAAAGCAACTAGAAAAGGAAGAAATGAAGGACCCCAGGGTTAGTAGAAGAAAGAAATCTTAAAAATTAGGGCAGAAATAAATGCAAAAGAAACAAAAGAGACCATAGCAAAAATCAACAAAGCCAAAAGCTGGTTCTTTGAAAGGATAAATAAAATTGACAAACCATTAGCCAGACTCATCAAGAAACAAAGGGAGAAAAATCAAATCAATAAAATTAGAAATGAAAATGGAGAGATCACAACAGACAACACAGAAATACAAAGGATCATAAGAGACTACTATCAACAATTATATGCCAATAAAATGGACAACATGGAAGAAATGGACAAATTCTTAGAAAAGTACAACTTTCCAAAACTGGACCAGGAAGAAATAGAAAATCTTAACAGACCCATCACAAGCACGGAAATTGAAACTGTAATCAAAAATCTTTCAGCAAACAAAAGCCCAGGTCCAGACAGCTTCACAGCTGAATTTTACCAAAAATTGAGAGACGAGCTAACACCTATCATGCTCAAACTCTTCCAGAAAATTGCAGAGGAAGGTAAACTTCCAAACTTATTCTATGAGGCCACCATCACCCTAATACCAAAACCTGACAAAGATCCCACAAAAAAAGAAAACTACAGGCCAATATCACTGATGAACATAGATGCAAAAATCCTTAACAAAATTCTAGCAATCAGAATCCAACAACACATTAAAAAGATCATACACCATGACCAAGTGGGCTTTATCCCAGGGATGCAAGGATTCTTCAATATCCACAAATCAATCAATGTAATACACCACATTAACAAATTGAAAAATAAAAACCATATGATTATCTCAATAGATGCAGAGAAAGCCTTTGACAAAATTCAACATCCATTTATGATAAAAACTCTCTCCAGAAACAGGAATAGAAGGAACATACCTCAACATAATAAAAGCTATATATGACAAACCCACAGCAAACATTATCCTCAATGATGAAAAATTAAAAGCATTTCCTCTGAAGTCAGGAACAAGACAAGGGTGCCCACTTTCACCATTACTATTCAACATAGTTTTGGAAGTTTTGGCCACAGCAATCAGAGCAGAAAAAGAAATAAAAGGAATCCAAATTGGAAAAGAAGAAGTAAAACTCTCACTGTTTGTAGATGACATGATCCTCTACATAGAAAACCCTAAAGACTCTACTGGAAAATTACTAGAACTAATCAATGACTATAGTAAAGTTGCAGGATATAAAATCAACACACAGAAATCCCTTGCATTCCTATATACTAACAATGAGAAAACAGAAAGAGAAATTAAGGAAACAATTCCATTCACCATTGCAACGGAAAGAATAAAATACTTTGGAATATATCTACCTAAAGAAACCAAAGACCTATATATAGAAAACTATAAAACACTGGTGAAAGAAATCAAAGAGGACACTAATAGATGGAGAAATATACCATGTTCATGGATTGGAAGAATCAATATAGTGAAAATGAGTATACTACCCAAAGTAATTTATAGATTCAACGCAATCCCTATCAAGCTACCAACGGTATTCTTCACAGAGCTAGAACAAATAATTTCACAATTTGTATGGAAATACAAAAAACCTCGAATAGCCAAAGCGATCTTGAGAAAGAAGAATGGAACTGGAGGAATCAACCTACCTGACTTCAGGCTCTACGACAAAGCCACAGTTATCAAGACAGTATGGTACTGGCACAAAGACAGAAATATAGATCAATGGAACAAAATAGAAAGCCCAGAGATAAATCCATGCACATACCTTATCTTTGATATAGGAGGCAAGAATATACAATGGATTAAAGACAATCTCTTTAACAAGTGGTGCTGGGAAATCTGGTCAACCACTTGTAAAAGAATGAAACTAGAACACTTTCTAACACCATACACAAAAATAAACTCAAAATGGATTAAAGATCTCAACGTAAGACCAGAAACTATAAAACTCCTAGAGGAGGACATAGGCAAAACACTGTCCGACATACATCACAGCAGGATCCTCTATGACCCACCTCCCAGAATATTGAAAATAAAAGCAAAAATACACAAATGGGATCTAATTAAGCTGAAAAGCTTCTGCACATCAAAGGAAACTATTAGCAAGGTGAAAAGGCAGCCTTCAGAATGGGAGAAAATAATAGCAAATGAAGCAACTGACAAACAACTAATCTCAAAAATATACAAGCAACTCCTACAGCTCAACTCCAGAAAAATAAATGACCCAATCAAAAAATGGGCCAAAGAACTAAATAGACATTTCTCCAAAGAAGACATACAGATGGCTAACAAACACATGAAAAGATGCTCAACATCACTCATTATCAGAGAAATGCAAATCAAAACCACTATGAGGTACCATTTCACGCCAGTCAGAATGGCTGCGATCCAAAAGTCTACAAGCAATAAATGCTAGAGAGGGTGTGGAGAAAAGGGAACCCTCTTACACTGTTGGTGGGAATGCAAACTAGTACAGCCACTATGGAGAACAGTGTGGAGATTCCTTAAAAAACTGGAAATAGAACTGCCTTATGATCCAGCAATCCCACTGCTGGGCATACACACTGAGGAAACCAGAAGGGAAAGAGACACGTGTACCCCAATGTTCATCGCAGCACAGTTTATAATACCCAGGACATGGAAGCAACCTAGATGCCCATCAGCAGATGAATGGATAAGAAAGCTGTGGTACGCATACACAATGGAGTATTACTCAGCCATTAAAAAGAATACATTTGAATTAGTTCTAATGAGGTGGATGAAACTGGAGCCTATTGTACAGAGTGAAGTAAGCCAGAAAGAAAAACACCAATACAGTATACTAACGCATATATATGGAATTTAGAAAGATGGTAACAATAACCCTGTGTATGAGACAGCAAAAGAGACACTGTTGTATAGAACAGTCTTATGGACTCTGTGGGAGAGGGAGAGGGTGGGAAGATTTGGGAGAATGGCATTGAAACATGTATAATATCATGTATGAAACGAGTTGCCAGTCCAGGTTCGATGCATGATACTGGATGCTTGGGGCTAGTGCACTGGGACGACCCAGAGGGATGGTATGGGGAGGGAGGAGGGAGGAGGGTTCAGGAAGGGGAACACATGTATACCTGTGGTGGATTCATTTCCATATTTGGCAAAACTAATACAATTATGTAAAGTTTAAAAATAAAAAAAATAAAAACCTAAAAAAAAAAAAAAGAACACTTAGATGTACAAGCTGGGTTTAGAAAAGGCAGAGGAACCAGAGATCAAATTGCCAACATCCACTGGATTATACAGAAAGCAAGGGGATTCCAGAAAACATCTGCTTTGTTGACTACATTAAAGCATTTGACTTTGTGAATCACAACAAAGTGTGGAAAATTCTGAAAGAAATGGGAATACCAGATCATTTGTCTCCTGAGAAACTTGTATGCGGGTCAAAAAGAGACAGTTAGAACCAAACATGGAACAACAGACTGGTTCCAAATTGGGAAGGAGCATGTCAAGGCTGTATATTGTCACCCTAATTGTTTAGCTTCTATACAGTGTACATCATGTGAAATGCTGGGCTAGATGAATCGTAAGATGGAAACAAGATTGCTGGAAGAAATATCTACAACCTCAGATACACAGATGATACCACTCTAATGGCAAAAAGTGAAGAGAAACTAATTGAAAGTGAAAGTCGCTCAGTGGATTCCAATTCTCTGCAACCCCATGCACTGTGTAGCCTGCCAGGTTCCTTCTGCCCTTGGAATTCTCCAGTCCAGAAGACTGGAATGGGTAGCCATTCCCTTCTCCAGTGCATCTACCCAACCCAGGAATTGAACCGGGGTCTCCTGCATTGCAGGTGGATTCTTTACCAGTTGAGCTCCCAGGGGTCTCCTTGATAAGGGTGAAAGAATAGAGTGAAACAGCTGCCCTGAAACTCATCATTCAAAAAACTATGATCATGGCATCTGGTTCCATCACTTCATGGCAAATAGAAGGGGAAAAAGTAGAAATAATGACAGATTTTATTTTCTTGGGCTCAAAAACCCCCACAGAAGGTGACTGCAGCCATGAAATTAAAAGACGCTTGCTCTTTGGAAGGAAAGCTATGACAAAGTTAGATAGCATATTAAAAAGCAGAGATATCACTTTGCCAACAAAGGTCTGTACAGTCAAAGCCACAGCTTCTCCAGTAGTCATGTATGGATGTGAGAGTTGGACCATAAAGAAAGCTGAGCACGGAAAAATTGATGCTTTTGAACTGTGGTGTTGGAGAAAACTCTTGAGAGTCCCTCAGACTTCAAGGAGATGAAATCAGTCAATCCTAAACCCTGAATTTTCATTCGAGGGACTGTTGCTGAAGCTCCAATGCTTTGGCCACCGGATGCACAGAACTGACTCACTGGAAAAGATTCTGACCCTGGGAAAGATTGAAAGCAAAGGAAGAGGGCAGCAGAAGATGAGGTGATTAGGTAGCATCTCCGACTCAATGGACATGAACTTGAGTACACTCCAAAAGACAATGGAGGACAGAGGAGCCTGGGATGCTGCAGTCCTTACGGTTGCAACGAGTCAGACACAGTTTAGGGTTGGACAACAATAACTCAACAACTTACTTAGGAAGCAAAACTTTAAAATAGAGTCAAGCCTTATGGTGACGTTTTACAAATGAGTTTAACTTCAAAGTAATTGAGACTATGAACTGAATATGAACTTTTCAATGAACTCTTCATACTTTGACTACATATGTCTTTAGGATAAATAAAATGTATGTATTTATACTTATATATGGAGAAGGCAATGGCACCCCACTCCAGTACTCTTGCCTGGAAAATCCCATGGACGGAGGAGCCTGGAAGGCTGCAGTCCATGGGGTCGCTGAGGGTCAGACACAACTGAGCAACTTCACTTTAACTTTTCACTTTGATGCATTGGAGAAGGAGATGGCAACCCACTCCAGTGTTTTTGCCTGGAGAATCCCAGGGACGGGGGAGCCTGGTGGGCTGCCATCTATGGGGTCACACAGAGTCGGACACAACTGAAGTGACTTAGCAGTAGCATACTTATATAAATTAACTTATATTTTTATAAGTATAAAATACTGTATTTCTCTAAAAAATTATCTGCTAACATTATGTGTAAGATTCATTCATGCTTTATGTGTGGCTATATTTTATTTATTTCATTGTGAATCCTATTTATGATTATATCACAATGTATATATTCAATAGTCTTTTGATGAGCATGTAGATTATTTTTATTTATTATGAAAAATAATCGATTAAACATTCCAGTCCATCCTTCTTTGTGCACGTTTGAGGTTTTCTCTAAGATTTTTCCATAAAGAGTGTAACTTAAAGAACCATCATTTCAAATATTATTAAAATTAAATATGTAGAATTAAGCATTTAGTTTCTTGAATTTGTCTCTGTTTTGTCAAACAGATGAAAATAAATAGTTAAAAGAAGGTCTGTACAGGTGACTTTTTGGACAATTCATATGCCTTTTATGCATGAAGGCAAAAGCTATTATTCTTCCCTAAATCCAGTCCCATATGTGGAACATACTGAGTGGTGCCTGCTATTTGACTGTTTAGGAAAGCTGTTTCTGACCTTTCCTGGGAATAACTTTTCTCATTGACTGCAGAATTTTGTTTCAAAATGATACATCTGAAAAAATCTACAAAGATAAACTGTAGTACTGCATTAGACAAGAATGTGGGGAAAATAGCCTTTCTTTATGTTCCAAGTCCTATGCTGGAAGATTTATATAATACTTTTAAAATTAATCATTAAAACTGCAGAATGTTAATATATACCAATTTTTCTGCCATGAAGAAATAATTGTCCCCAAGTTACATAGCTAACAAATGGGGGGGAAAAATGGATTCTAACTCAAATTTATCTCATAACATGGTATGAAGTTGACTTATATGGATGACATCTTAAAAAATTTGGCTTAATTAATAATACACAAATGATTAATGCAGGTTTTGCATATTAAAATCATAGCTATGTTTTAAGTGTCCAAACAAATTCCAATTCTTTTAGAAGATAGTCTCCATATACACTCTGAGATTTTTCTTCTTCTGTTTCTACAGTATCATTTTCTACTCATGCAGTCAGTCAGTCAGTCAGTTCAGTTGCTCAGTCGTGTCCGACTCTTTGTGACTCCATGGACTGCAGTACACCAGGCTTCCCCATCCATCACCAACTCCCAGAGCTTGCTCAAACTCATGTCCATTGAGTCGGTGATGCCATCCAACCATCTCATCTTCTGTCGTCCCCTTCTCCTCCCGCCTTCAATCTTTCCCAGGATCAGGGTCTTTACCAATGAGCCAGTTCTTCACATCAGGTGGCCAAAGTATTGGGGTTTCAGCTTCAGAATCAGTGCTTCCAATGAATATAGTCTCCATACATTTTATAGCCAGAAATACTGAGCACATGATAAGTTGTATTACTTGAGTATGGTTACACATTAAATTAAAATGACAAAGAAAGTCTTTCATCTATGTAAATATTTTAGTTATGCCCATTCAAAAACAACTTTTAACTTAAATAAAAATACTAGTAAGGAAGGTTATGCAACAAAAATATAAAAGTAATGGCTTATTTCAAAGAGCTTGAAGTGAACAATATTTTAATATTAATTGTATTTATTAAACAAGGTCATCATAAAGATTTTAGGGTTTTTTTTTTTCAGGTAAAATTTAAATCCTCATTTAAGTTTAATATTGTGAGACAGAAAGATCCACAAATGGAATTTAGATACGATTGAATATTTTTTATTGCCACTGACATAAACTTGAGTTTTGTTACCTGTAAGGTACAAATTTACCTTATTTCCCTGATAGCAGGTTTTTGTTTGTCACAGGTTTTCAGGTTTTGAAATAAAGTGAAGTTGCTGCTTTCTCATGAGAATTTCCACTCTATTTGGTGATTAAGTTCCTTGAGGTCAGGACCCCAGACCTATCTTTATTTAGAGCTTCTCAGAATACAGAGCAATTTTTGACTGCATTTTAAGCATTCAAAAAACTATATGATGAAATGATTTCATTGTACATGACGTGCTGATCTTGTCAGTGTAAGATTGCATAGTAATGAATCTCACATTGTTACTATGGTTAAATATGGTTATATTTATGGTTAAATATATTATATTTAACCATAGTTATATATATGTATATATATCTCCTAAAAATGATTCAATTTCTTTAACAATGCAGCCCAACTAGAGCTCAGAAATCACACTGCTTATTCTGTGAGCAACTGTCTAACTATTATCATTTATTTAAAATATCCTACTCTCATCTATTACTTTTATTTTAACCTATGAAACATATATCAAAAATGTTAATGTAATGTTACAAATTCACTTTCTATATTAAGCAAGGTACACATGGACTCCCAGAAAAGAGGAATGACAAATCACCGACATTCCCTTGCCAACCTGAATCAATTGTCAGTGGCTGCCTGGAGTGTTCTTTTTCGAGAGGAATTGTGAAACCTAGTGTAGGTTCAGCAAGAAAGCATGCCAAGATCAATTATTGATGTCTGCCATAGGCATACGAGAGAGTGGATGACAATATATAAGCCATGAACTTTCTTATCTGTGCACTAAAGCTTGAAATATGTAGTCATTTTAATTATTAAGAGATAGGCATATTCTTGCCAGATGAATGTCAAGACAGAAACAATAAACTCTAAGAATGTACACTGACTTTTAGAAGCCTTGTTTACTACATGTTTCAATGAAGTGATAATAGACCTCTAAAAGGATCATCATTCTTCCAGGGTACTATTGTCAGAGTAATAGAATGTCACAGTTCATACTATTACTTCCTTTCTAAGGATAGACTGTTATATTACTTTTCCAGATAAATTTTTAAAATTGCAGGAAGAATATTTGTAACTTTTACTTAAATGTATTCAGATATGTCTACTGATACTAAAAAAGGAAAAAAAAAGAAAGAAAGAAATCCAGAGAGGTAATTATTTAACTCCACAGCCTTCTACTGTCCCTTTATTTCAGAACAAGAAGATCTGGCTTTGACCTGCAAAAACAGACCACTTGGTAGCAATGACTTTAGGGATCAAATTAAGCAGTAATAAATGTCTAAGTTCTCTCTTTGTCCCAAAAGGATATTAATTAATGTGAGTATTACTATTTACTATCTCTTTTATCCCCAATCTTGATCTGTGATTTGAAACTAATTTCAGTTATCTGATTTCTATTCCTTTTTCTGTCTTTCCATGTGCTTGTTTTCAATCTCCTGATTTTGGTTCAAACTCTTGCTACAATAACATCCTAAGAGGATTCAGATGAATACTCATTCCCTTACCTGTAAAAATGCTTCCCTGAAATGCAACAATCCATAAGTAACAGTAAATGGTATCTCCATTGGGTACAAAAATATTTAGGTAACTTCTGGAATTTCACTCATTCAAGTTTGGTATCAAAAGAAACAATTATAGAGGTAATATGCTTAATTTCTAATTTGAATATATTGGCAATTTTTCTCTGGGATTCTGTAATATGATCATTTTGAGGAAGAGTAAGGCAAGACTAACACCCTCAAATTAAAAATATACTGAAATTTCACGTAAGGATTAGAAAAGAATCAATAAATGAAACGAGACAGTATGCTGAAATGAGGCAATGAAGAAAATGCTCCTTCCTAATTCTGGTTTATTTTACTTATACATAATGAAATAATTACAATTTCTATGTAAATTCTTATAATATGTCAGAAAACACATTCATTATTTAACCTCCCTCTGCATAAGCATCACATCTAATTTATCAGCAACTCTGGCCAACTGCACATTTAAAATATATCATTAATAAATTTATTTTTCTCTAACTTTCCTATTTCTGCCAAGATGCAAAATAACATCAAGCCCTCAGTTCAGTTCAGTTGTTCAGTCATGTCTTACTCTTTGTGACCCCATGGACTGCAGCACGTCAGGCATCCCCATCCATCACCAACTCCAGGAGTTTATCCAAACTCATGTCGATTGAGTTGGTGATGTCATCCAACCATTTCATCCTCTGTCTTCCCCTTCTTCTCCCACCTTCAATCTTTCCCAGCATCAGGGTCTTTTTAAATGAGTCAGCTCTTCTCATCAAGTGGCCAAAGTATTGGAGTTTCAGCTTCAACCTCAGTCCTTCCAATGAACACTCAGAACTGATCTCCTTTAAGATGGACTGGTTGGATCTCCTTGAAGTCCAAGGGGCTCTCAAGAGTCTTCTCCAGCACCACAGTTCAAAAGCATCAAATCTTCGGCGCTCAGCTTTCTTCATAGTTCAACTCTCACATCCATACATGATCACTGGAAAAACCACAGCCTTGACTGGACGGACCTTTGTTGGCAAAGTAACGTCTCTGCTTTTGAATACGCTATCTAGGTTGGTCATAACTTTCCTTCCAAGGAGCAAGCATCTTTTAATTTCATGGCTGCAGTCATGAT
Source organism: Bos grunniens (assembly GCF_055505025.1). Classification (NCBI taxonomy): domain Eukaryota; kingdom Metazoa; phylum Chordata; class Mammalia; order Artiodactyla; family Bovidae; genus Bos; species Bos grunniens. The sequence continues at coordinate 24,182,423 of NC_141191.1, read as the reverse complement.
CTGCAGTGATTTTGGTGCCCAAAAAGATAAAGTTGGACACTGTTTCCACTGTTTCCCCATCTATTTGACATAAAGTGATGGGACCAGATGCCATGATCTTAGTTTTCTGAATGTTGAGCTTTAAGCCAACTTTTTCACTCTCCTCTTTCACTTTCATCAAGAGGCTCTTTAGTTTTTCTTCACTTTCTGCCTTAAGGGTGGTGTCATCTGCATATCTTAAGATGACATATTGAAGAAAGTAGGGAAAAACCACTAGACCTTTCAGGTATGACCTAGATCACATCACTTACGATTATACAGTAGAAGTGAGCAATAGATTTAAGGGACGAGATCTGATAGACAGAGTGCTTGATGAACTATGGATGGATATTTGTGACATTGTACAGGAAACAGGAATCAAGACCATCCCCAAGAAAAAGAAATGCAACAAAGCAAAATGGCTGTCTGAGGAGGCCTTACAAATAGCTGTGAAAACAAGAGAAGCCTAAAGCAAAGGAGAAAAGGAAAGATATACCCATTTGAATGCAGAGTTCCAAAGAATAGCAAGGAGAGATAAGAAAGCCTTCCTCAGTGATAAGCACAAAGAAATGGAGGAAAGCAATAGAATGGAAAAGTCTAGATATCTCTTCCAGAAAATTAGAGATACCAAGGGAACATTTCATGCAAAGATGGGCTCAATAAAGGACAGAAATGGTAAGGACCTATCAGAAGCAGAAGATACTAAGAAGAGGTGGTAAGAATACACAGAAGAACTATACAAAAAATATCTTCATGACTCAGTTAACCACGATGGTGTAATCACTCACCTAGAGCCAGACATCCTGAAATGTGAAGTCAAGCAGGCCTTAGGAAGCATCACTAGGAACAAAGCTAGTGGAGGTGACAGAAGTTCAGTTGAGGTATTTCAAATCCTGAAAGATAATGCTGTGAAAGTGCTGCACTCAATATGCCAGCAAATTTGGAAAACTCAGCAGTAGCCACAGGACTGGAAAAGTTAAGCTTTCATTCCAATCTCAAAGAAAGGAAATGCCAAAGAATGCTCAAACTACCACACAATTTCACTCATCTCACATGCTGGTAAAGTAATGCTCAAAATTCTCCAAACCAGGTTTCAGCAATAATTTCCAGGTGTTCAAGCTGGTTTTAGAAAAGGCAGAGGAACCAGAGATCAAATTGCCAACATCCACTGGATCATCAGAAAAGCAAGAGAGTTTCAGAAAAACATCTATTTCTGCTTTATTGACTATGCCAAAGCCTTTGACTGTGTGGATCACAAGAAACTTGTGGAAAATTCTGAAAGAGATGGGAATACCAGACCACCTGATCTGCCTCTTGAGAAACCTGTACGCAGGTCAGGAAGCAATAGTTAGAACTGGACATGGAACAACAGACTGGTTCCAAATAGGAAAAGGATTACATCAAGGCTGTGTATTGTCACCCTGCTTATTTAACTTCTATGTAGAGTACATCATGAGAAACGCTGGGCTGGATGAAGCATAAGCTGGAATCAAGATTGGCGGGAGAAGTATCAATAACCTCAGATATGCAGATTATACCACCCTTATGGCAGAAAGTGAAGAAGAACTAAAGAGCCTAAGGATGAAAGTGAAAAAGGAAAGTGTAAAAGTTGGCTTAAAGCTCAACATTCAGAAAACAAAGGTCATGACCTCTGGTCCCATCACTGCATGGCAAATAGAGAACAGTGGAAACAGTGGCAGGCTTTATTTTTGGGGCTCCAAAATTACTGCAGATGGTGACTGCAGCCTTGAACAGATGCTTATTCTTTGGAAGAAAATTTATGACAAACCTAGACAGCTTATTAAAAAGCAGAGACATTACCTTGCTAACAAACGTCCCTCTAGTAAACGCTGTGGTTTTTCCTGTGGTCATGTATGGATGTGAGAGTTGGACTATGAAGAAAGCTGAGCACCAAAGAATTGATGCTTTTGAACCATGGTATTGGGGAAGACTCTTGAGAGTCCCTTGAACTGCAAGGAGATCCAACCAGTCCATCCTAAAGGAGATCAGTCCTGGGTGTTCATTGGAAGGACTGAGGTTGAAGCTGAAACTCCAATACTTTGGCCACCTGATGCGAAGAGCTGACTCATTTGAAAAGATCCTGATGCTTCGAAAGACTGAAGGCGAGAAAAGAAGGGGATGACAGAGGATGAGATGGTTGGATGGTATCACTGACTCGATGGACATGAGTTTGAGTAAACTCTGGGAATTGCTGATGGACAGAGAGGCCTGGAGTACTGTGGTCCATTGGTTGCAAAGAGTCGCACAGGACTGAGTGACTGAACTGAAAGCACTAAAATACCCCGTTTCTTAGTCGCCATTTGTACATGTGGCCTCATCAACTCCAATCCATTTTTTATCTACCAATTTAACTTGCTTTCAACATTTATATTTGATTATTTCAAGTTATTGCCTCATATCTACCAGCGCTCTTCTTATTGATCCCTTATTTGGTTTACAAATTCTTAACCAATACCACCCTCATTTCTCTACAAGTTCTAGTTGCAAAGAAGTCTTGCAGTTCCTCTACACCACAAAAAGCTTTTGTCCTGGAGGATTTAGTTTGTATTATTCACTAGCTATTATGTTCTGGCCCTGACCTCTCAGCATTCTGGTTCCTGCTTATCCTTGTAGGTCATCAGGTATCAACTTATCTTTGCTGTGTTTTATGACCACATCAACTAAGTAACCCCCATTCTTTCTCATAGAAGTCTGTTAAATGGGTCAGAGTTCTTCCAGCAACTGCAATTAAAATGTGTTGTTTTGCTTAATATTTTCCTTACTCCACTACACTTCTGATTGGAAGGGTGTAGAATATTTTATTCATTAAGAAAGATGCAGTACCTAGCAAAATGCCTCACATATAAGTGCTAGATACATATTTGTGGGAAGAATGAATAAAAAAGAATTATCTAATATGGAATTTTTGTGGTTACTGTTGTTGATGGTGATGTGACTATCATTACTGATAGTGATAGGCTGTTGGCTTATTTGTATTTTTTACAGTTGAGACTATTTATCAGGCAAATTACCAAAGAAGTAGAGAAACTAGAATATAATTCAGTGTCTAATGCCAGTATCATTGTTTCTAATGGTACCTGATACTGTTTTCATATTCATTGTGTATTCAGGGAGCTTACTAAAATGGGAAAATTATTGGTCTAAACCTCTATGTTCTGGCTGTCTACTCTTCAGTTTCTTGTCTGTAAATTGGGCATAATAACCTCAACCTAATGGACCTTTTTTGGATATTGACCAAAATAATAAATATACATCTACATATAAAGTAACAAGCATATAATAACTAAATTGAATAAAATTTGTCTCATTTCTTTTCCAATGATCATCAGCACACATTTGATGTCTTTTGTTTGCCAAAGTGTTAATTGTCCTTCAGACTGCAAATTTCCAGCATTGATATTTTTCACCTCTGCAACATGATAATTATTGCTTAACTGTAACTTTTATGAAATCTCATTTTCTTTCAAAGTCTATGATAAACTTCACCTGCTATACTATGAATTCATTCAATTTGATAATTCAATAATAGTTTATGTCCTGATTTAAAATAATCCATTTTCAAACAGACATCATCTTCTTCACACTGTGGTACATTGATTCTTCATAACATTTATGTAAGAAAATTTGGCAGCAGTTATGAGACACATGCACTTTTGAATGCTGCCCAAATTGACAACAGTTTCAATTAACTATCCAAACTGTGAGTCCCAGAAAAATGCACAGAAATAAAGTGACAATTATCAAATAGCTAGAAAGGATTATTGATCTCCACTTGTGAGGCCTACTCAGTGAAGAAAGAGAAATGGAAAATGGAAAGTGTCCAAAAGAATAGGCTTTTTAGGCTTATCTCAATCTTTCTGTTAACACTGACAGATAGAAGCACATACAGAAACTACACAAGTGTGCCTTGTGTAGAGTATATTTCCACAATATTAGCACAAAGATTTCAGAATATTATTCCAAAACGTCTTTAGAGTTGCAGTAAAAAATATGATTGGGCTACTTGCATATATGTTCATGCTGTAAGAGACAAAAGCTTTCCGAAAGTTTCCAATAGATGATAGGATAGGATATGATCCCAAGAATGAGGACCAAGACTGCAGCGTGATCGATTGTCGTCAGAAAGAAAAGCCTGTCCTCCTCTTTTATCTCTTGATTACTGTGAGCACAAGAGAAAGATAATAACAATACAAAAAAAAAAACCCTCTAAAGAACTGCTTTTTTAAAAATGAAGTGTCAAAATTCCCCTCAAGCTGTAATGACAATAACCCACAAATACAGTTTTTTAGAAATTGATTTCAACTTAGAGTTGAAATTAGAGCTTTATCTGAGGCTTCTTTTAGAAGGCATCCTAAATGCAAACACACCATTTTAAAGTTTTGGACTTTAAAAAAATAGGACAAAATGAAGATCCAACCTCCCCCAAGATCATTAGTACTCCATGTTACTAACAGAATTCTTTGGACAACTTAAATGAAAATAAACTCAAGTAATTAAATAGGAGGAAAAACATTAGAATGAACAATTTCATATTTAAGCTTCTTTATGAATGATGCAGGGTTTTTTACTGATTCTGTTTCATTTTTTTTGTATAATAAAGTGATCAGATGTGTGTTTCTATTATGAACTATTTTTAAACCTTTACATTAATTATGTATTGTTTTACTTTTAGGAAAGATAATTTGAAGAGCACAATGACTTCTTGTAGTTAAATATAGATTCTATTTGAGATTATAATGATATGGAAATGAGATCATTAATATTTAAGAGTAAACAGGATTTTTGCCTGTAGTGATACTTATTTTATTTATTTACTTATGTATTCTCTTATTTTAATATTATACAATGTCAGTGCTGGGATTATAATACAATGAATTCATTTCTAGGTTGAAAATTACTTTGGAACAGTACCAAATTCCATGAACAGAAGCTTCCAAGAGGTAATATCTACCACCAGATGTCTATAAGTCACTTTGAGATCACTGGAAGGAAGAGGTTAGGTAAATAATATGATAATTTTCTTTGAAAATTCTTAATTAGGTGTTCTGGCATAATCTGAAGTACTACACACAAAAAAGTAAAGTTTAATTGAATACACTGAGGTAAATTTTATCCATTCAAAGGCTATATAAGGTTTAGAAATAAAATAGGTGCCATGTTATTCAGCACTTTAGAAACCAGCATTCTTAATACATCAGTTTCAAATCTGGTACCCAGAACTGAAGCCTGGGCTAAATTTGTTTTTTTGGGGGGTAAGTAATGTCTGCTTTCTCAAAAACCATTGATTAATATATATTTTTCACCTCTAAGTAGTACAAGAAAAGAACTAATCAGGAGGAACTAAGAAGGCAGAAATTTCTCCTTCTTCTTCCTTTATATGAAAAGGAATGAGTATGACAGCTTTTACTACCCTGATTTTTTTTTTAATGAGTCAGCAAATAAACTCAAGTTAAATAATAAAATATTGAAATGAGGATGTATTGGTGTCTATAAGTCTGCTCTTAGTGAGGATTTCAATTGCTACAATTTTTTATTTAATTGATTTATTTTGAAGATCTACTAGTTATAAACACTGACTTAGATCTCATTGGATATCCAAAAGGAATAAGACAAGTTTCTCACTGCAGGGTAGAGGCGAGTCTTTTAAGTGGAAGTAGAGGATGCAAAGAGATGACCATGATATAAGGCAGAAAACATGCTTCAATAAAGAAAGAAGATCAGATATATCTGTTATGAGATCTCATAATAAAAACACTACTACAAGGGAGTAAAGATTCAAATGTGTAGGAATTCACAGGAGAGTTAAGCGCTCACAAGTATATACACATGAACATATAGATAATGTCTTCAGAAACTGAACCTTCAAGCTCAATAAGAGAACATAAGATAATCATAATCAAATATTCAGATAACGTTAATGGAGTGAAAGCCAGTAGTTCTTTCAATATACACTTAAAAGTCAAATTATTTCTTTCTTTTAAAATTAAATTTACTGATTTGTTAGATATTCTCAACAATATAAGACTTAAATGTATATTTAATAATTAAAAATATAGGCAAATTCAGGGAAGGGATCTTCTGTTTCAAAATAGTCAAATAATGATCATCAGCTTGACAGTGATCCAGGGATTAAAATCACCTAAAATGTTTATTTGGCTTCTTTAATAATGTTTCATTTTTAAGACTCTGGCTCAAAAGTGATACTTACTATGAAATATCTACATGCTGATTCTTTACCATTAAGAAGCCCATCATTTTTAACTTTGAGAAGGAATTTTCACCTCCTCAGGGGAATAGGTTAAAGGAATGTGTATGCATCTCTGTTTATTTGCAAGCATAAGATGGACTGGGAAAATCTGGAAATTTTTTTTTTAAATAGTACATTTAAAAAATTATTTTTGGAAATATAAAATATTCCAGAAATGTTTTATTAGTTTTTATTGAATTTTTTGAATTTTCATTGGTCTCTATGTCAAAATTTATACAAATTGTAATGTCATAAATTAATGAAATTTCAGGAATTAATGAATAATCATGCATTGATTCAGGTTGATTTATTTTGTTCTTTGCTGAAAAATATCTTCAGCATAAAACTCCTTCAAATGTTAATGAGAACACTTTTTTTTTTCTCAGTAGAACCTCCAATCCAAAAAATGGCAGTGAAACTCATTAGTGCAATATCATTCACAAGAAGCATTTCAAATGTAACTAATGCTCTAATATGACTTGTGTTACCAAAAGATTGGAAGAAGTCCTAATCAATGTTCAGTGAATGGTTTAATAAAATATGGCAACTCAACACAATAGATGATGCACAATTATGTCACTCATGAGCCAATGTGATAAATAGCAATTGTATATACATTAAGTAAGATATATGTAAATATGATGTGTTAGCATGTATACATCAAAGTCATTGGGATTTTTTAATACAACAATTGGTAATTCATTCTGCTCTACATCAAATCATCATTTCTTCAAGGGAGAAAATGAATAAGTCATTAAAACAAAAAGAAAAAATAGCGTTAAGCTTTTTCTCCAAATTAGGATTTCTGAGACTAATAGTCATGAAAATTTATGTTTTCACATGTAAGAGCAAGTCTTTCAATTTCCTGTGGTAGATTACGGAAATTTGTGATTTATAGCCATCAAGTTTGGATTAGGCAGAATCTAGAAATTTTTTCCAATGGCCATATAATTGGCAAAGTTCAGCATTTGTTGTTGTTGTATTTTTATGACGGCAATTCTGTGATGACAGGTGGAAGATTTTCTTTTTTAAAAGGCTTTTTGATCTGGGGAGAGGAATCTGTTCATAGGATGTAGGTTCACAGGTCAAGCAGAAAGTGTCTACACACTCTCCTTTCTGGTACCCAGAGTGACTCTGCTGCCACGGTGCCCTCTGAGTGGATGCTCTCAGCAGAGAGATTACTTATTGAGAGGTAGCAGGGGAGTTTTTAATATACTTTAACTACAATGTAAATATAGAATTTAATGTATATTTAGTTGCCTCTAGAGCAGTGGTCCCCAACCTTTTTGGCACCAGGACTAGTTTCAAGCAAGACAATTTTCCACAGACCAGTAAGTAGGGACGGACTGGGGATGATTCAGTATATGACAGTTATTGTGCACTTTATTTCTAATCTAACGCCACCACTGATCGCACAGGAGGTGCTGGTCCATGGCTCGGACGTCAGGGACCCCTGCTCTAGAGATTTGTTTATAACAATATGTCATTTCTATTTTACTGAATTGCATAAAAGTAATAAGCTTATAAGTTTGGATTGGAACCATATTTAAATGGATCATTGACAGAAGAAATGTTGAAATAGCATGTTAGAGTCTCTTTGGATAAAGTTTATAAAGCCTGCTCTTTTGGGACCATGAAGTTTAGGTAGTTTAAGCTGAAATGTATTGAATTTGCTTCTGTAAACAGTATTTGGCTTGTCACTTGTGTAACAGGAGCTCGTGAGTAGTTTCTTACTAACCCCAATCATTAAAACATATCCTCATAAATCACGGTGCATGCAGAGTTAGCAACAGTATACTCCATTAGTTTTTATAAATAATATGCACACCACACTTCAAATAATTACCTTCCAAGGCAAAGATAAAGTTTGAATGGGTCACAGTAATTAAACACGTAAGAAAGCAACAGCTTTAATAAACTTTTAAATCACACATTTAAAACCTAATTCTAATTATGAAACTTGGCTTAAGGAAAAACTAAAGTATCCACTACCCTTAACATAAAGGAATAAAAGACCTAATATTAAACCAGCTAGCAAATACATATAAAGAGTCAGCATCCTACAAAAAGGGCAAGTACAGAGAGATTAGGAAGATGAGAGTACAATCTTTTACTGTGCAATTGGCTGTGAAAAAGACTAGGTATCAGGTATTGAAGATAAAGTCTGCTTGAAACATTTTGCAATTTACCAAGATTTGGGGGCTTATGCTTTAGAAGGGGCATGGGTAAGATATGAGGATCTGGTGAACTTGGCCATCCATAGATAGGGAGAAAAATCTAAATCAAAATGGCAACCAATTCACATTATTCCCATGGTAACAATTGATGCTATCAAAAGAAGTGGAAAGCAAAAGACAGAATCAAGCAATGCTCTTTTGCCACCAAACAACTGATTTGTTGACGATATTAACAGCTTGATATCTTCAAGCTAAAATCATTGATAGTTTAAACTATGTCAGTTCACCTACTGCCTTCAGTGAGTACAGGTCCTTCACTGAACCTCATGTGAAAACATACAGTGAGTTCTGTTACTAGTAATAGGCTTGATCTTTCAATTAAAGTACAGCAAATTATGTCAAGTACAACTTCCTAACATTGCATCTAGATTAAATGTAATGTTGAGAAATTGGTAAAAATAACCTGTTTATTTTGGGTGGAGAAATGGCTCATGAGGATGGTCAGTGATGCAATCAGGCAGAGATATGGACAATCTAGAAAAAGACTGTCCATCTAGTGAACAAAGATTTTTGGAACACTGGACACATGTCTGACACTCTGCCAGGCTGGGTGATGGTGGCCAAATTCCTGCTTTTAAGGACCTCATTGTATATGAGAAAAGACAGAGAGGCAAATAATCAGAAACAAAAATGTTTCACAGCAGAGGCAAGTAGAAAGAACAAAGAGGGGCGCGCGAGAACTTGCCCTTTTGCTTGAATGAAGACTTCACAAATGAGGTCACCTGTAAAGTGAGTCTTGAAGAAGTTCAAAAGGACAAAAGGACCATCCAGAGTGAAGCAAAGGCATATAAAAGTGTGAAACGGCGAGATGCACTTGGAGACCTGTAATCAGCTTAGAGACAAGTGTTTCTATGGTGGAATTTCTCTCTTTAGTGAAGTTTCTTAATATGCTTTAGCAAACTCAGACTCTATCATGCTATTACACAAAGAAGTCCTTGAAGCAGATCCAACGTTTCGTGGTCAATGTCCGGTAAACTAACTGAGAAGAGTAAATGTCAAAAATGCAATGTAAGGTGGACTACCCAGTGAAATACATGGAGTCTTTAAAAAGAATTTCAATATCTATACTTTGTTTCAATAAAGTTCTCTCTCAATGCTAATTATTAAATGTTTTAATTATATTTCAAGTATTTTTAGGGCATAATAAATATATTACCTTTGGTCATCCCCCAATTCTTCCACAATTCCTTGCCTCTCTCCCAAAAGCCCTGTAAAAGATTTTGCACAGACTTGGAATACAGCAAGCATGTGTTAAAATAAAGAACAAATAGGTGATGAATGAATCTATAGATGGAGATTCCTGTTATTCTTCAGGAGAAAACAAGAGAACACAGACACAGAAGAATTCAAGAAAATGCCTCAATTATACAGCAGATATCCATGTGAAAGGAGAAGTAGCATATAAGTTATAGCTACCTAATGAATTTAAAATATTAAATGTCCTCAAACAACCTTGAAAAACTAATGCATATTTAGGTAGCAAAAGATGAAAAATAGAAAATAGAAAAGCACATACTTTTCTGTATAATTGGAATATTGAATATAATATATTCTCTGTATTCACTTTCTCACAGAATTTATAATTCTCACCCCTCTTCAATGAACACACAAGGAAAAACATGCAAAGAATGTAAACTAAAATTTATAACATGTATGAAAGTGAAGTTGCTCAGTCATGTCCGACTCTTTGCGACCGCATGGACTGTAGCCTACCAGGCTCCTCTGTCCATGGGACTTTCCAGGCAAGGATACTGGAGTGGGTTGCCATTTCCTTCTCCAAGGAATCTTCCCAACCCAGGGATCGAACCCAGGCCTCCTGCATTGTAGGCAGACGCTTTACCGTCTGAGCCATCAGGGAAGTTTTATAGCATGTATTCAGTTCAGTTCAGTCACTTAGTCATGTCCAACTCTTTGCAACCCCATGAATTGCAGCACGCCAGGCCTCCCTGTCCATTACCAACTCCCAGAGTTGGTGTTAGCCTAGAGTGCTGCAGTTCGTGGGGTCACAAAGAGTCAGACTGAGTGACTGAACTGAACTGGTCAATTTATTCAAAAAGACATCTGCGGCTTTTGTCTTTCAATATGTATTAATAAGGGATATTTGATATATCTTGTGTGTGTGTGTGTATGTGTTTGAATGGCAGCTTGACTCAACAAAATTCAGCTTCCAAACTTACTTCAAATATTTTTTATTCTATTTCACTTTTGAGGGGTTTGTAGTTAGAAAATGCTTGAAGAAAAAAAATACTTTACTGTAGAAAGACAGCATATAGGTATAAAAGAAGAAGAGGCTATTAAGTATTTTATAAGAGAGTTGAAAAAATATGGAGTTGGGACACATTTGAAATCTATAACATCTAATAAAGGAATAGAAAATGAAAAGTAAGATATATGAAGAAATATAAACCATATTAATTGTATCTACTGTTGTTCATCATTACAATGTTATAAGACTGAATCAAACATTTTATCATTTCATATGCATAAGGAATGCTTATCATAAAATTTTAATAAAGCAATTAAATTTAGCAAAAATTATAGTTAACATAATATAAAAAGTCATTTGAAATATATATCATTATGACAATAGAGGACAAGAATTGTGCCGATACACATATTTGGGCACTTTTTCCTAAGGATAGAATGAAGAAAATAGTAAGAAGAATACAATGAAAATCTTTTTTCTTTAATAAATAATGGATTCTAACATGATTTCAACATCACTTTTGAAGAGAACTGTAAAAACTCTGCTACCTGGATCTTTTCCAAACAGAAAATTTAATACATCAGATTTGGGGAACTTGTTCTTAAATAAAACAACAATTATTCCAACCGAGGTGAAAGTTTCAAATATTTTTTCACTACTTGCAGTAAGCAATGCATTTTACATAGGGACGTGTGAACATGTATTACACATGTACATATGCAGTTAAAACCACTGCTTCTGCAAGTGTCTGCTCCATTACATTTCTCTCTGTTCCACTCAACTCCCCCCCATTCTATCTTATTCTATTCTATCTTATCTGTTCTACTTCATTTCATTTTGTTTGAAATAATTTCTAGAAACAACCCGTTAAAACGATTACATGACTCTAATTGATCAGGACTGCAGTGCAGTGCAGGATCTCTTCAAGAAAATCAGATATACCAAAGGAACATTTCATGCAAAGATGGGCTTGATAAAGGACAGAAATGGTATAGACCTAACAGAAGCAGAAGATATTAAGAAGAGAGGCAAGAATACACAGAAGAACTGTATAAAAAAGATCTTCACTACCTAGATAATCAAGATGGTGTGATCACTCACCTAGAGCCAGACATCCTGGAATGTGAAGTCAAGTGGGCCTTAGAAAGCATCACTACAAACAAAGCTAGTAGAGGTGATGGAATTCCAGTTGAGCTATTTCAAATCCTGAAAGCTGATGCTGTGAAAGTGCTGCACTCAATATGCCAGCAAATTTGGAAAACTCAGCAGTGGCCACAGGACTGGAAAAGGTCAGTTTTCATTCCAATCCCAAAGAAAGGCAATGCCAAAGAATGCTCAAACTACCACACAATTGCACTCATCTCACACGCTAGTAAAGTAATGCTCAAAATTCTCCAAGCCAGGCTTCAGCAATATGTGAACCGTGAGCTTCCTGATGTTCAAGCTGTTTTAGAAAAGGCAGAGGAACCAGAGATCAAATGGCCAACATCTGCTGGATTATGGAAAAAGCAAGAGAGTTCCAGAAAAACATCTATTTCTGCTTTATTGACTATGCCAAAGCCTTTGACTGTGTGAATGACAATAAACTGTGGAAAATTCTGAAAGAGATGGGAATACCAGACCACCTGATCTGCCTCTTGAGAAATCTGTATGCAGGTCAGGAAGCAACAGTTAGAACTGGACATGGAACAACAGACTGGTTCCAAATAGGAAAAGGAGTATGTCAAGGCTGTATATTGTCACCCTGCTTATTTAACTTCTATGCAGAGTACATCATGAGAAACGCTGGCCTGGAAGAGACACAAGCTGGAATCAAGATTGCTGGGAGAAATATCAATAACCTCAGATATGCAGATGACACCACCCTTAGAGCAGAAAGTGAAGAGGAACTAAAAAGCCTCTTGATGAAAGTGAAAGTGGAGAGGGAAAAAGGTGGCTTAAAGCTCAGCATTCAGAAAATGAAGATCATGGCATCCGGTCCCATCACTTCATGGGAAATAGATGGGGAAACAGTGGAGACAGTGTCAGACTTTATTTTTCTGGTCTCCAAAATCACTGCAGATGGTGACTGCAGCCATGAAATTAAAAGACGCTTACTCCTTGGAAGGAAAGTTATGACCAACCTAGATAGCATATTCAAAAGCAGAGACATTACTTTGCCAACAAAGGTCCGTCTAGTCAAGGCTATGGTTTTTCCTGTGGTCATGTATGGATGTGAGAGTTGGACTGTGAAGAAGGCTGAGCGCCTAAGAATTGATGCTTTTGAACTGTGGTGTTGGAGAAGACTCCTGAGAGTCCCTTGGACTGCAAGGAGATCAACCAGTCCATTCTGAAGGAGATCAGCCCTGGGATTTCTTTGGAGGGAATGATGCTAAAGCTGAAACTCCAGTACTTTGGCCACCTCATGCGAAGAGTTGACTCATCGGAAAAGACCCTGATGCTGGGAGGGATTGGGGGCAAGAGGAGAAGGGGATGACAGAGGATGAGATGGCTGGATGGCATCACTGACTCAATGGACATGAGTCTGAGTGAACTCCGGGAGACGGTGATGGACAGGGAGGCCTGGCGTGCTGCCATTTATTGGGTTGCAAAGAGTCAGACACGACTGAGCAACTGATCTGATGTGATCTGATCTGCAGTGTCAAAAACACTGTTAAATGAAAGCAAATTGATCACAATAACCATAGAGATTTAAAAAAAAAATCACAGGACAACATTATCTCTGCTCTAGTTCTCTAAAAACTAATCTTACCATATGCATGCTTCATCAGTCTATTATTATAAATTACCAAGTAGGTTTGGATAGTGAACTAGTATTTATTTTTAGTCTGAAAAATCATATAAACTTAGTGTTATACAAGATGTTATTGTTTAGTTGCTAAATCATGTTGGAATCTTTTGCAATTCCATGGATTGTAGTCTGTCAGCTTCCTCTGTCCATGGGATTTCCCAGGCAAGAATACTGGAGTGGGTTGTCATTTCCTTCTCCAAGGTATCAACCTGACCCAGAGACCAAACCCATATCTCCTTCACAGGCAGGGGGGTTCTTTATCATTGAACCAACAGCGAAGCCCTATCCAAGACACAGAAATCATTAAGGCAAAACTTAAATTTATGAGAATGTGTAAAATATTCTTCCTTTCAAAATGGGGTCCAGCCTCTTAATAACCTAAGTAACAGGTAATCGACTACTACTTAAAGCAACTGATTGTTTTGCAGGATAACTTCAATTTACTCTAAATATAACCATACCTTAATTTAGAAACTTTGGTGAGAACTGATCAATGACACTGCTGTTAAAGTCCAACAAGAGTAAAACTCAAATGGTATTGTCTGCAGGTTTAAAATGCAAAAGTTTTAAAGATTTTACAAAGACCATGGTAGGATAGATTTTAATAAGAAAGGGGTATTTTATTAATTCTCACATTCATCCAACTCTATAATTCTCTTTATTTACACATTGTCCTTCACAGACACTTATTAAAATATTTTAATCTTTTCCTTTCAGGGTGAAGACTGGGCTCTTGGAATATTGTTGGGTCTTGAGATGGTGAAAAACTGAGCCCTCTCTTTTCTCTCTATCAAATAAAACCCCAGCAGATTCTGTTATTCTACATAATTGACAAAAAAAGGAAGTTGTTCTGCTCCCTTTGACCACGTAAGCCTTTTCCATAGTTATTAGGTGAGAGTTTGGGTGATCATGGTTTTACTCATTGTCTTTATTATTCCATGGGCTTCCTTGGTGGCTCACATGGTAGAGAATCTGCCTGCAATGCAGGAGACCTGGGTTTGATCCCTGAGTTAGGAAGATCCCCTGGAGAAGGAAATGGCAACCCACTCCAGTGTTCTTGCCTGTGAAATCCCATGGACAGAGGAACCTGGTAGATTACAGTGCATGGGGTCACAGAGAGTCGGACAGGACTGACCAACTTTTACTTTACTTCACTTTATTATTCCATGCTGCTGCTATGTCACTTCAGTCGTGTCTGACTCTGTTGAACCCCACAGATGGCAGCCCACTAGGCTCCTCTGTCCCTGGGATTCTCCAGGCAAGAATACTACCCATGTGTTAATTCTCTCAGCTGGGTAACCTTTGTTCCTATGATTCCATTGCAAATATCTTCATCTCCATTCCCACCACACACAGGCCTCTAGCCTCCTTCCACTCAGAGTTCCACCTAACTTTGCTGACATGGGTTTTAGCTGGAGCTGTTCTGCAACAATAGCATCCCTATACTTAGCCCTTAGGATTTGGGTATTAATATTGAGTAGATATTTAAATTTTACTTAAACTATGTGACTATGGGAAGTTGCAATGTAATGTATTATTTTAAATATTATTTCTCCTACTGGTAAGTAATGAGCATCAAAATGGTTTATTTTTATACCGACAATGAAAAGTTATTATATAATCATTCAATAAGTAACAAGCAGAGTTACCACATACCCCACACTATATGAGGCATGGAACACTGAGAAGTAGGCAGAGATAATATAAATTAAATCAAAGAAATGGCTTCAGCTCCATCCTCAAGAACTTACAAATTTAATGAGAGGCACAGAACAATACATTTAGTGTTTTTTTTTTCCCTTTAATATCTCTTCTACTTTAACCAGCAATCTTTCTCTTTTTCCACCACTTTTCACATGCCTTTAATAGACTCTCATGTACTCTCATGTTTTTTAGCAAGAAGAAAGGAGCAATGCATATATTTATGGAAAGAAAGGATTCAAAACTGGAGCACAGTTCTAAAAATTACAGAGTAATTTAGGTTGGTAGAAAATAGGGAAGAAAAGAAGGTATCAATTTTAACTTCCTTTGATAGACATTTTTTAATTCCCCAAAGCCTTTCTGAATACAAAGTAAAATGTATTAATTATATCTTTAAATGTTGTGTTCATATTGGTCACATTTGTTTTTACCAGATTTATAATTCAATAAAGTTGTTATTTGTAATTCTAAAGAACATTAGAGATCTTGGGGAAATCAATATGACACATTTTTCACCATCAAATAATATTTAGAGCATCATTTTACTGTTCTAAATTCTCATGTCTCTTTTATCTAGACTTTTATTATGTCTCTCAGTCATAGCTCTGACTTATATAAGCCATATCCTGATCGGAGAATTCTATCTTTAGAATGTTAAGTTTTCAAATGATGAGCTTTATGATGTAGTTTCCAGAAATGTATTTTGGCAAAATGCCAGGGATGCTTCTTTTTTAAGCTTTACAGTCAATCCTAACTATTATGTAGTTGAAGTTTTAGAGAGCAGAAGAATAAATATGAAGTAGATTATTCAGGGAAGACTTCCAGTTAGAGAAATGGCTTTCACTGAGCCTTCAAGAAAAAGTAGTATTTAGCTAGGCTGAAAAGCAAAGGGTCATAAAGGCAAGAAAGAAGATACAGAGATAGAAGAATGTAAGCAGAAACAAAATAGTGTAAGCCTCTTCCCGATTGGAGAAAGGAGTTCATGTTGGAAAACGTGAGACAGGAAGTTTGTGTAATTCATTTTCCTGTGTGGAGACTTTTAAAATATAAAACTTTGCCATCAGAAAACCTTAGATAGTAAGTAAAATATATATAACTTCCCTAACAGAAGCAGAAGATATTAAGAATAGGTGGTAAGAATACACAGAAGAACTATACAAAAAATATCTTCATGACCCAGATAATCACGATGGTGTGATCACTCACCTAGAGCCAGACATCCTGGAATGTGAAGTCAAGTGGGCCTTAGAAAGCATCACTACGAACAAAGCTAGTAGAGGTGATGGAATTCCAGTTAAGCTATTTCAAATCCTGAAAGATGATGCTGTGAAAGTGCTGCACTCAATATGCCAGCAAATTTGGAAAACTCAGCAGTGGCCACAGGACTGGTAAAGGTCAGTTTTCATTCCAATCCCAAAGAAAGGCAATGCCAAAGAATGCTCAAACTACTGCACAATTGCACTCACCTCACATGCTAGTAAAGTAATGCTCAAAATTCTCCAAGCCAGGCTTCAACAGTACATGAATCGTGAACTCCCAGATGTTCAAGCTGGATTTAGAAAAGGCAGAGGAACCAGGGATCAAATTGCCAACATCTGCTGGATCATCGAAAAATCAAGAGAGTTCCAGAAAAACATCTATTTCTGCTTTATTGACTATGCCAAAGCCTTTGGCTGTGTGGACCACAATAAACTGTGGAAAATTCTGAAAGAGATGGGAATACCAGACCACCTGACCTGCCTCTTGAGAAATCTGTATGCAGGTCAGGAAGCAACAGTTAGAACTGGACATGGAACAACAGACGGGTTCCAAATTGGAAAAGGAGTACATCAAGGCTGTATATTGTCACCCTGCTTGTTTAACTTATATGCAGAGTACATCATGAGAAATGCGGGGATGGATGAAGCATAAGCTGGAATCAAGATTGCCAGGAGAAATATCAATAACCTCAGATATGCAGATGACACCACCCTTATGGCAGAAAGTGAAGAGGAACTACAAAGCCTCTTGATGAAAGTGAAAGTGGAGAGTGAAAAAGTTGGCTTAAAGCTCAACATTCAGAACACTAAGATCATGGCATCTGGTCCCATCACTTCATGGGAAATAGAGGGGGAAACAGTGGAAACAGTGGCTGACTTTATTTTTTGGGGCTCCAAAATCACTGCAGTTGGTGACTGTAGCCATGCAATTAAAAGATGCTTACTCCTTGGAAGGAAAGTTACGACCAACCTAGATAGCATATTCAAAAGCAGAGACATTACTTTGCCAACAAAGGTCCATCTGGTCAAAGCTATGGTTTTTCCAGTAGTCATATATGGATGTGAGAGTTGAACTATGAAGAAAGCTGAGCGCCAAAGAATTGATGCTTTTGAACTGTGGCGTTGGAGAAGAGTCTTGAGAGTCCCTTGGACTGCAAGGAGAACCAACCAGTCCATCCTAAAGAAGATCAGTCCTGAGTGTTCATTGGAAGGACTGAGGCTGAAGCTGAAACTCCAATACTTTGGCCACCTGATGTGAAGTGCTGACTCATTTGAAAATACCCTGATGCGGGGAAAGATTGAATCGGGAGGAGACGGGAACAACAGAGGATGAGATGGCTGGATGGCATCACTGACTCGATGGACATGAGTTTGAGTGAACTCCAGGAGTTGGTGATAGACAGGGAGGCCTGGCGTGCTGCAGTACATGGGGTCTCAAAGAGTCAGACATGACTGAGTGACTGAACTGAACTTCCCTTTGAGGTTACCTGCATCCTTTTGAATGATGTCAGGACATGGAAGCAACCTAAATGTCCATCAACAGATGAATGGATAAAGAAGTTGTGGTACATATATACAGTGGAATATTACTCATGCATAAAAAGAAAGGAAACTGGTTCATTTGTAGTGATTGAATGACCTTGAGTATGTCATGCAGAGTGAGGTAAGTCAGAAAGAGGAAAAAATATCATATATTAATATATTTATACAGAATCTAGAAAAATGCTACAGATGAACTTATTTGCAGGACAGGAATAGAGACATAAAGAAGAGACTTGTGGACACACAAGGGCAGGCGGAGAAGGATGGGGACGAATTGGGAGAGTATCACTAACATATATGCACCACCACGTGTGAACCAGCTCATGGGAAGCAGCTGTAGAGCACAGGGAGCTCAGCCTGTGTGCTTTGATGACCTAGAGGGGTGGCATGGGGGGAGGTGGGATGGGGAGGAGGTTCAAGTGGGAGGGGATAGATGTTTACTTCTATCTGATTCACTATGTACATAGCAGAAATGAAGACAACATTGTAGAGCAATTATACTCCAATAAAAAATATAGCTTCTCTGTAACAAATAAAAAAACAGAAGACCTCTTTGAGACTTCACTGGTTTTTCAGTAAAATGGGAATAATTTTAACTTCATATCATTTCATATACCCAACAAATATTTACGGAGTAGCTACTACATGGTAGGCACTGTTCTGGGTACTTCAAATAATTTTATAGTAAAGCAGATTAAATATCTATCCTTGCAAAGCCTACATTTTTATTATGAAAGACAGATAAAAAGTATAATAAAAAGTAAATTGTATGATGCATTATGTAAATTCTTCAGAGGGAAGAAATGGAGCAGGAATAGGGCATCAATTTGAAAGACAGGTTGAATAGGTCACTGCATTTTTAAATAGGTTCGTCAGAGTAACCTCTTTACTGAGAGGAGCCCATTCATATATCTGAAGGAAGATACTTCCAGCAGGGAGAAGGGCCAGTGCAGAGGCCCTAAATTATGAATTCTCCTGGCATATTCAAAGGAAAACAAGAAGGGCAAAGTGGCTATGGTGGAAGCAAGGATAGATGATATTAGGAGGAGACCGAAGGCTAACACTGATGGCTCAGCAGTGAAGAATCTGCCTGTCAATGCGGGAGATGTCAGTTCCACCCCTGGGTCAGAAAGGTCCTCTGGAGAAGGAAATGGCAGCCCATTGCTGGGTAATCCCGTGGACAGAAGAGCCTGACAGTCTACAGTGCATGTGGCCGCACGTAGCCGGACACAACTTAGTGACTAAAATACAACAACGAGGAAGGGTAACAAGGGCAGGGATGGGGCAAGCAGCTCGTGAAGTGATTTCTAGTCATTAAAAATATCTTTTACTCAGTAAAAAGTGGAACTATTGCAGAACTTGGAAAGGGGAGGAGGAGCATGATCTGACAGGAAGACTCATTACGTTAAGAAGCTTAGGAAGTAATTCAGACAAAAGATGATGCAGGTTCACCCAGGATAATAACCATAGAAGTCATGAGAAGTGGACAGATTGTGATACACCGTATTTTTAAGATATACCCAAAGGATGTCTTAACCAATTGAATGGGGATGATGAGGAAAAGAGACGAGTCAAGGATAATTTCAACATTTGGCCCAGAAATATCAAATAATGGAGTAGGGATAAACGGAAATGGAGAAGATTGGGTCAGAACATATTTTGTGGAAAATAATACAAATCCCATTAGTCTCTTAGATGTCCATGTGGATATAAGAATCTGGAGTTCAACAGTACAATATGGTCTCTAGATACGAATTCTGAGCTACCAAATCATCACACACATGGTGTTTAGAGATCTAAGAGTAGATGAGGTCATTGAAGGAGTTTGTATAGAAAGAGAAGTGAAACCTGGGGACTCTCAACCCATTAAAGAGAAGAGATTTGTAAGAAGACAAACTAGCAAAAGTGACTGAAATGGATTAAAAGGTGAATTTGGGAGGAAAAAAAAAAGCACTGCACATGTGGTCCTGACAAGAAAAACAGAAAATGTACCAAGGAAAGGCAGAGATCACCATCAAACGCAGCTGATGCCTACTGACAACTGACCATTGGACTTCACACCATGACACTCTCCCATCAGTTTCTTGAGAACCGGACTATGTTCTTATGTATTAATATTTCTTTGCCCTATAATCTAGCAGAGAGCTTAGAAAAGCCCACGTGCTTTATTCTTTCCATCACAAAATCTGATTGTCTACATAAAGTGCTATCCTAATATAGAGACCACACAAATTTTACAGAGTTAGAAACAATAAACAGGCATTGCATGAACATGTGTTTCTGTTTATGGTTCTGTCTTAAAAAAAAAAAAAAAAAAACAGACTAAAAGCCAGAGGGAACGTGATGGGGAAATAATTAAAGGGACTGTCCAAAGTTGGCAAGTTCCTCGGGTGACCCTAAGGAAGGCACATTGTTATGTGAAAAGAGTGTAAAAGATGTACATCAGGATACCAGAAGACCAATGGGGCCAGTGATACACTGGAATCACTTACACTTACTTATCCTATTACTGACTTCAATTATTTTTTAAAAATCTGAAGAGTTAATTAATAAAATATTTTACTGTTTACATTGGCTATCTAAGTGGATTACTAAAATAAAAGCAGGTAATGCTTCAACCTTCTCCTGTGTTCAGGCAAATCCCATGCATCTACTTGATCTTCCCAGTAGCAGGGAGGAAAGATTATTCCTATGCTGCAAAGGCCCTGATTTTCTGATACCTCGGAGGACAAAGTTCTCTCTGGGGTCACACCAAAACACAAACCACCTCCGTGGGCCTTCCTTATTAGAACTCAATTTAGTTGATTTGAACTTAGCAATGTCTTATCATAAAGTGTTATTTTAATTTAAAAAATGCAGACACAAGAAAGCAAAATAACCAACGAACTCACCACAAAGAATATAACACTGATGTAAAGAAAAAAGAAAGTCAAATCAAGCTTGAGAAGTGAATTAAGTTGTTGGGAAGCAACATTCAGACCACATTAGTCTGCATCAACCACAATTAATAAAGAGAAAGTACAGAATGAGTATTTGAATATTGTTGTAATTAAAAGGAACATCTTTACTTTGCATGAGGTAAAACACCCCAAGAAGTAGGCGGCCATCCCACTGTTGAGCGTGTAACAAGCCAAGGTGACAGATACCTTTGACCTCTGTCTCTCTCAAGACAATAGGAACAATGATTACACCTCATGAGGACCATAGAAGGAAAAAAAATTACCATGTGTGTCTTTAGACAGAGATTTCAAAATTTTACCCAAAATATATGCTCCTCTTTCCTTTTTATAGAATCTCAGCTAGAGATTCCACTTTTGGCCAGCTTCTTCGCACCTTCATGTGGCAATGAGGTTATGAATGAAAATGATGTTTACAATTTTCAGCCCATTTCCATAAAGAGGTGGACTGCCCTTTGCTCTTTCTCTGCTGGGATTGGGATGTGGTCATCTTGTTCACAGACAGATTTCATGCTGAATATGTCAATGATTTAAAGAATGGCAGTACAAGAAGACAAGAACCTGAGTTCCGAATGGTCTTAGGAACAGAACCATTTCCCCACCGTGGACAGCATATAACACCCACATCTGGACTTTACTATGAGTAAAAAATAAATGTTATATTTGGCCATTGCATTTGGGGTTCTTTTGCTGTTGTAATTTGGCATGCACCCTAACCAATTTTCAGAGAAGTCCCTAGTACAGTTTCTAGCACATAAAGTATACTGTGTTCTTTTTTTTCCCCCTATATATTCAATAAATATTTACTACATGGCAGGTTACTGTGCGCCTCTCTGAGTCCTCAAACTTGTGAACAACTTTACATATGCATATTTAATTTCTAAAAAGGCCAATGAAGGTGCACACTATAAAATATATTTTATATAAATATATAAAAATATATTTTCTTAAATAGCTCACATTATCAGATTTCACTAGGGAAGTAAGTAAAAGTTAACTGAATGCTCACTTCTGTTGAAGCCTTAGAAATTTCCTAATGACAAATGTTTTTAAAGCCAAAAAAGTGACTTTTTTATGGTTCTAGTATCTGTTGTGCCAAATTAGCCACAATTATTTGGCAGTATAGAAAATAAGAGCAGTAGACTGCAAATAATATTAATAATAGAGGAGTTAATAATAATGTTTACAGAAAACAGAAAAATAAAGCCAGTACTGTTTCCTATGCAGGTCTATGATAAAAGAAAAATAATTGTAAGGAAGCAGCAATCAAGTTCCTAACATCAATTCTTCAAAAAATGAGAGTCCATAAAGGGAATGCATCCTTCGTTTATATGTAAACTTTTTCCTTAGGTGTTTTCATTTAGCATACATGTGTCTTCTACCTATCAGTCAATTTTTTAAATGTGTAAACAATTTGCCTTATACTCTCATTTAAGAAACATGAAAATTGGACCTTTTGTCACCTTATCTGACATTAAACTAATATTGTTGTTGCAGTTTTTATGCATTTCTATTTAAATCTGTTCACTTTGTTAAGTGCTCCATAATTTAAAGGTAAGTTATTGTTCTTTCAGTAGAATTGAAGTGTGTTTTTAACATACTACAATATGTCTTGATTAAGTTGCATATTTTGAGGGCTTTATAATTGATCACTGTTTTCTCTTCATGGATCATCCAGTGACATTAACTGGAGCAGCTTCTCCTTGATGCATGGGCACTTGGTGCAGAGGACAGGCTTCTCAGAAAGAAAGCAGACAACCTCTGCTTTTCTGAAACTCATGATCATGCATGAAGAATACGTGTAGTATGATGCTATTCTTGTTTTTACCGCATAGTTTTTTTTTTTTTTTTTCATCGTCTGAGCATGATATAGGCAGACTACATGTGGGCACAAGTCTGCTGCTGCTGCTGCGTCACTTCAGTCGTGTCCGACTCTGTGTGACACCAGAGACGGCAGCCCACCAGTCTCCCCCTTCCCTGGGATTCTCCAGGCAAGAACACTGGAGTGGGTTGCCATTTGCTTCTCCAATGGGGCACAAGTCTAGCTGGGGCTTATTCCCAGAATATACTTCAACTATCAGTAACTGACCTTTACTGGAAAGCAAATAGTCCCCTGAGTTTCAGTTGTGGGGATCATAATATATAGCCTCCACATCAATGATATAGATGAAACCCTAGTTGGTTCATTATATTTGAACATGACATTAAAAGCTGCAGAATTATCATCACCTTGAAAGGTCAAATAAGAATTCACAACATTCTGAACTACTTAGAAAAAGATCCTGAGGTCCTCAAGAAATGAAGTTACCAGCAAAATTTTATCTAAAGCTAAAGTCCATTTACAACAAAAAAAAGGGGTAGTAGCACACTATTGCTATAGTAGGTTTTTGAAAAATATTGGCTTATATTCTAAAAGGCTAAATGTAAGTCTCCAAAATGTCAATGATTAACTTAATTCAGGAGTATTACTTCTTTACTTTCTCTTTCTCTTCCACACATCCCCTAAAATTCACAAAGTTCCTCATAAAATATTCTCCTCTTGCCCATAGCTTTAGATAACTATGGACTTAGATTTAATATTTGTTTCCAGCTATTATGAGTTGTATTTGTCCCCTTCCCCTCAATTCATCAGTTGAAGTACTAACCCCCTTAGAATGTGAACATATTTGAAAACAGGATCATAGTAGATGTAGTTAGTTATGTTAGGATGAGGTTGTACTGGAGTAAGTTGTGAAGAAAAGCTTTACAACAATTACAGCACTTTGCAAAGAGGAAATAGAAATATGATGAATAAAGGTAAATAAAATACATCAATAAAGTACTTTAAATTATATAAAAATGACTAATATGAAAGCAAACAGTAATTCAATAGGAAGCAAAACTGTTGAGACTATAAGAAAATATTTTCTTGCATTTGCTTTATGTTGTCATTAAGATCTTTATATATAATACTATTTAATAAGAAATTTTGTTAAAAGAATTAGGTCCAAAAAAGGGCAAAAGGTGTCAGATGGCATGGTTCCCTCATCTGACCTGTCTTGTAACCTTCCTAACAATATTTACAAAACATTTACAACACAATAATGTTTAACTCAAATTGCATTAATGTCATGAATAACCACATCCTTTAACATTTATGATCTGTATTTATCATCTGACAACATCCTATTTATCTTGCTCTCCTTTTTTCTATGTATTGTTTACTAGATAAGAAATTAATAACTTTTGGAATGAGAAACAATGAAGATGAGATTCTGGCTCTCTCTCTATTAGCTCTGTGACCTCAGGCAAGTTACCTGCTACCCTTCCAGACTTTACAGTTTTCTCTCAGCTAAGACAGATATAATAACTCACAAGATGTTTTGACAAAATAAAATACTACTTAACATTTATCAAACATGAAAGAAAATTTATTACAACAAAATACATTCTTAAGAACAAACGTATTATCATTATTTTTAATTTCATAACTAGAAAAATATTGGCAAATGATTATAGGAAGTATGTTGTGTGCATCTTTGTGGGTTCAGGAAAATGCATTACCCACAATACACAGCTGTTTTATCTACTTAGGGCAATCATTCCAAATCTTATGTCTTGCTCATTTACTTCTAATTTCTGGTTAACTCTGTTTTACTTTTTTGGCGTCAGCAAAAAGTTTAGCCCTAGGGAAAGCAGAGATTGCATAAAGATACACCTTTGTATTTTTCAAAAAATTCTGAAGCTAAAAGTTAAATCTGAAAGCTAAATTCACATAGCCAGTTTTATTAACATTATTTTAGCCCCACAGACAATTTGCCAATGCTTTCTTTTCTGTTTATTTTACATTAAACAAAAAAATCTCTTAGGTTTTAGATATAAGGATCAATTGTGGAGAAGTGAGTGCAGAAGTGAGTGCTAACAGTCCTTTTGCTTTTGACTGAGATCCAAGAATATCAGCATAACTAATTCTAATAAATTTTATAGAAATTTTGACAAAAAGGACAGAATCTAAGTAAATCAAGATGACAGGTAGTTTGACTTTTTTTTTTTTTTAATAAAGAAAAACAGCCATTCTGAGATTTGTTTTCATTTCAGCAAGTTTTTTGAAAGCCTTAAATAAATTTTTAATCCCCACCTCTAATTTCTGTCAGGTTGACATACTGATATTTTATGAGTTGTAATGAATATATTTGTGTCTTTACCGAATGAAATTATGAGTTGAAGGAGAAATACATTATCTGTTGTTTATTTAAGAGAACAAAAATTGATAGTCAATATTAAAGGGATATCTATCTCATTTCTCTGTTTATTTGTTTTAGATTTTTTAAACCACCCAGACTCAATGTCACACATTTAAAATATTAAGCCAGTTACAAATAAAATTTGAAATTTCATAAATCTATAGTGAACAATTATTGCAAAAAATACTTAGAAAAAGTCCATCTTTGAAGATGTTATTGAAAGTCTTTTGAATAAGTCAGATTGAACCCTTACTTAGTAGAGCAGAAACAGGTAATTTATAAGAGAAAAGTCTGTGAAAAAGAGATGTCTTGAAGGAATTAAGCCACCGAGGTTTTCAATTTCACTGAAATACCCCATGGATATTAACGGAAACCTGACAGGAATGAATGACTCTCAGATAAATGCTGAAAAAAATAAAATCCTAAACACCATTCCTGGCATTATTAAGAATAAGAAACTAATGCCCATGTCAAAATCAAGAAAGAATTGCTAAATTTGATAGTTTAGAAATAAATTAAATGCTGATAAATGACACCCAACAAAGACTTGGTTAGGCAATGAAGGCTTGCAGAAGAAAAGATGCCCAAACTAGGCATGAAGACTGAGGCATAAGCAATCAAGTGAGAAGACTGGAATATTAAGTATTTGAATTATAAATATTAATTAATACTGAAATGGCCAGTATTTGCTAAATCACGGAGAAAGCAAGGGAATTCCAGAAAAATTTCTATTTCTGCTTCATTGACTATGCTAAAGCCTTTGACTGTAAGGATCACAACAAACTGTGGAAAATTCTGAGATGGGAACACCAGACCATCCTATCTGTCACATGAGAAACTTGTATGTAGGACAAGAAGCACCAGTTAGAACCAAACATGAAACAACAGATTGGTTCAAAATTGGGAGAGGAGTACGACAAGGCTGTATATGGTCACCCTGCTTACTTTAATTCTATGCAGAATACATCATGCAAAATGCCAGGCTGGATAATTCACAAGCTGGAATCAAGATTGCTTTGAGAAATATCAACAACCTCAGATTTACAGATTATACCACTCTAATGGTAGAAATTGAAGAGGAACTAAACAGATGAGAGTGAAAGAGGAAAATGCAAAAGCTGGCTTAAAACTCAACAACATTAAAAAAAAATTAGATCATGGTATCCAGTCCCATCACTTCGTGGCAAATAGAAAGGGAAAAGTGGAAACAGTGACAGATTTTATTTTCGGGAGCTCCAAATCACTGTGGACAGTGACTGCAACCAAGAAATTAAAAGCAAAACAAAACAAACAAAAAAGAAAACACTTGATCCTTGGAAGGAAAACTATGACAGACTTAGACAGCATATTAAAAAGCAGGGACATTACTTTGCTGACAAAAGTCTGTATAGTCAAAGTTATGATTTTTCCAGTAGTCATGTATGGATGTGATCATTGGATCATAAAGAAGGCTGAGCATTGAAGAACTGATGCATTTGAACTGTGTTGGAGAAGACTCTCGAGAGCCTCTTGGACTGCAAGAAGATCAAACTAGTCAACCCTAAAGGAAATCAACTCAGAATATTCATTGGAAGGATTATGAAACTCCAATACTTTGGCCACTCCAATACTGCAAAGAGCTGACTACTGGAAAAGACCCGGATGCTGGAAAAGATTGAGGACAGGAAGAGAAAGGGGTGGAATAGGATGAAATGTTTGGATACCAATACCAACTCAGTGGACATGAGTCTGAGCAAACTCTGGGAGACAGTGAAGGACAGAGAGTCTTGGAATGCTGCAGTCCATGGGGTTGCAAAGAGTCAGATATGACTTACCCTTTAAACAACAAGAAGAGGTGAATAAAAGGTCGAGATGTTTGAGGACAGGAAATAAGTTCTGCATGGTTGTAAAGTAAATGTGAAAGGAAATATCCTGACAGGTAAAACTGCAAGGAAACACAGCCCCACGCATCAGCAGAAAATTGGATTAAAGATTTACTGAGCATGGACTTGCCCACCAGAGCAAGACCCAGTTTCCCCCACAGACAGCCCCTCCCATCAGGAAGCTTCCCAGTGTCTTATCCTAATCCATTAGAGGGCGGACAGAATGAAAACCACAATCAAAGGAAACTAATCAAGCTGATCACATGGATCACAGCCTCGTCTAACTCTATGAAAATATGAGCCATGCCGTGTAGGGCCACCCGAGACAAATGAGTCATGGTGGAGAATTCTGACAAAAAGTGGTCCACTGGAGAAGGGAATGCAAACTACTTCAGCCTTCTTGCCTTGAGAACCCCATGAACAATATGAAAAGGCAAAAAGATATTCTAAAAAATGAACTCTCCAGGTCAGTAGGTGCCCAATATGCTATTGGAGAGAGTGGAGAAATAGCACCAGAAGGAATGAAAAGGCTGAGCCAAAGTGGAAACAATGCCCAGTTGTGGAAGTGTCTGGTGGTGCAAGTAAATTCTGATGCTGTAAAGGACAATATTGCATAGAACATGGAATATTAGGTCCATGAATCAAGGTAAACAGGAAGTGGTCAAACAGGAAATGGCAAAAGTAAACACTGACATTTTAGGAATCGGTGAACTCAAATGGACCAGAATGGGAGAATTTAATTCAGATGACCATTATATCTACTACCATGGGCAAGAATTGCTTAGAAGAAATGGAGTAGCCCTCATAATCAACAAAAGAGACCAAAATGCAGTACTTGGATGCAATCTAATAAAGAACAGAATGATCTTGGTTCATTTCCAAGGCAAACCATTCAAAATCATAGTAATCAAAGTCTAAGCCCCAAGCTCTAATGCTGAAGAAGCTGAAGACCTTCAGGAACTAACACTTACAAGACCTTCTGGAACTAACACCAAAAAAAGATGTCCTTTTCATCACAGGGGACTGGAATGCAAAAGTAGTAAGTTAAGAGATATCTGGAATAACAGGCAAGTTTGGCCTTGGAGTACAAAATGAAGAAAGGAAAAAGGCTAGCAGAGTTTTGCCAAGAGAACACACTGGTCATAGCAAACACCCTTTTCAAGAAACACAAGAGAAGACTCTACACACGGATATCACTAGATGGTCAATACCAAAATCAGATTGATAATATTCTTTGCAGCCAAAGGTGGAGAGGCTTTTTAGAGTCAGGAAAAACAAGACCAGGAGCTGACTGTGGTTAAGATCGTGAACACCTTATTTAAAAATTCAGACTTAAATTGAAGTAGGGAAAACCACTAGACCATTCAGCTATGACCTAAATCAAAACCCTGACGATTATACAGTGGAAGTGACAAATAGATTCAAGGGATTACATCTGATAGACAGAGTGCCTGAAGAACTGTACACAGAGGTCTGTAACACTGTACAGGAGGCAGTGATCAAAACTATCCCCAGGAAAAAGAAAAGCAAAAAGGTAAAATGGTTGTCTGAGGAGGGCTTACAAATACCTGAGAAAAGAAGAGAAGTGAAAGGCAAAGGAAAAAAGGAAAGATTTACCCATCTGAATGAAGAGTTCTGAAGAATAGCAAGGAGGAAAAAAAAAAAAAAGTTCCTAAGTGAACAATGCAAAGAAATAGAGGAAAACAATAGAATGGGAAAGACTAGAGATCTTTTCAAGAAAATTAGAGATACCAAAGGAACATTTCATACAAAGATGAGCACAGAAAAGGACAGAAATGGTACCTACCTAATAGAAGCAGAAGATATTAAGAAGAGGTAGCAAGGATATACAAAAGAACTATCCAAAAATGATCTTAATCACCTGGATAACCACGATGGTGTGATCACTCACCTACAGCCAGACATCCTGGTGGGTAAAGTCAAGTGGGCTTTAGGAAGCATCACTAGGAACAAAGCTAGAGGTGGTGATGGAAGTCCAGCTAAGCTATTTCATATCCTAAAAGGTGATGCTGTTAAAGTGCTGCACTCAATATGCCAGCAAATTTGGAAAACTCTGCAGTAGCCACAGGACTAGAAAAGGTCAGTTTTAATTCCAATCCCAAAGAAGGGCAATGCCAAAGAATGCTCAAACTATAGCAAAATTATACTCATTTCACATGCTAGCAAGGTCATGCTCAAAATCCTCCAAGCTAATCTTCAATAGTATGTGAACTGATACTTTCAGAAATACAAGCCAGATTTAGAAAATCCAGAGGAACTAGATATCAAATTGCCGACATCTGTTGGATTACATAAAAAGCAAGAGAATTCCAGAAAAAATCTACTTCTGCTTCATTGACTCTGCTAGAGCCTTTGATTGTGAAGATCACAACAAATTGTGGAAAATTCTTAAAGAGAAGAGAATACCAGAGCACCTACCTGCATTCTGAAAAACCTGTATTCAGGTCAAGAAGCAACAATTAGAACCAGACATGGAACAATGGACTCGTTCAAAATTGGGAAAGGAGTATGTCAACACTGTATATCGTCAACCTGGTTATTTAACTCATATGCGGAGTACATCATGCAAAATGCTGGGCTGGATGACATAGAAGCTGGAAACAAGATTGCTGGGAGAAACATCAATAACCTCAGATATGCAGATGACATCACCTTTTATGGCAGAAAATAAGGAGGTCTAAAGAGCCTCTTGATGAAGGTGAAAGAAGAGAGTTAAAAAGCTGTCTTAAAACTCAACATTTAAAAATAGAAGATCATGGCAATCATTCCCACCACTTCATGGCAAATAGATGGGGAAACAATAGAAACAGTGACAGACTTTATTTTCTTAGGCTCCAAAATCACTGTGTCAGTGCCTATAGCCATGGAATTAAAAGACATTTGCTCCTTGGAAGAAAAGCTATGACAAATCTGGACAGTGTATTAAAAAGTAGAGACATTACTTTGCTGACAATGGTCCATTTAACCAAAGCTATGGTTTTTCCAGTAGTCACTCATGGATGTGAAAGCTGAATGATGAAGCCTGAGCACTGAAGTATTGATGCTTTTGAACTGTGGTGTCGGAGAAGACTCTTGAGAGTCCCTTGGACCTCAAGGAGTTCAATCCAGTCAATCTTAAAGGAAATCAATGCTGAATATTCATTGGAAGAACTGATGCTGAAGCTGAAGCTTCATTATTTTGGGCACCTGATGCAAAGACCTGTTTCACTGAAAAAGTCCCTGATACTGGGAAAGATTGAAGGCAGGAGAAGGGACAGCAGAGGAGGATATGGTTGGATGGCATCACCAACTCAATGGACATGAGTTTGAACAAGTTACAGGAAATGTTGAATGACAGTGAGGCCTGGTATGCTGCAGTCAATGGGGTCTCAAAGAGTTGGACATGACTGAGCGACTGAACAACAGCAAAGGTGGGACATTAGTAGAACCTAATTACAGATATGACCAACCTAGATAGCATATTCAAAAGCAGAGACATTACTTTGCCAACAAAGGTCCGTCTAGTCAAGGCTATGGTTTTTCCTGTGGTCATGTATGGATGTGAGAGTTGGACTGTGAAGAAGGCTGAGCTCCGAAGAATTGATGCTTTTGAACTGTGGTGTTGGAGAAGACTCTTGAGAGTGCCTTGGACTGCGAGGAGATCCAAACAGTCCATTCTGAAGGCATTCAGCCCTGGGATTTCTTTGGAAGGAATGATGCTAAAGCTGAAACTCCAATACTTTGGCCACCTCATGTGAAGAGTTGACTCATTGGAAAAGACTCTGATGCTGGGAGGGATCAGGGGCAGGAGGAGAAGGGGACGACAGAGGATGAGATGGCTGGATGGCATCACTGACTCGATGGATGTGAGTCTGAGTGAACTCTGGGAGTTGGTGATGGACAGGGAGGCCTGGAATGCTGTGATTCATGGGGTCGCAAAGAGTTGGACACGACTGAGCGACTGAACTGAACTGAATTACAGAGAACCCACTTGTGATCTTAAGAATGAACTATATATATATATATGGGCACCTCACTTGGCTGTTTACCTGAAACTACCACATTTTCTATAGTTAATTGGCTATAACCCAATATAAAATAAAAAGTTAAAAAAAAGAGAGAATGAACTGTTTCTCAAGAACAACTAGGGTATCGTGAAGAGTTTTAAGTAGGAAAATGATATGATTCAATTTTCACTTTAGAAAGATTACTTTAACTACAGAATAAGTAACAGAATCAAGAAATTCCAAACAGGAAAAAGGAAAACCAGGTAGAAGTTTACTGAACTCTAAGAGCAAATGATATTGACCAGTGATCATGAGAAAGAAGAGAATAATTTCAAGATAATGTTATAAAGTGGATGTGAATGGAAGAGGGACAGGACAATTTATACTGATGCTCGATTTCTTGTCTGACAAATGGAATTTCAGCATGCAGAGTTTTATGTAGGGGATGGTGGATGACAGGTCAATTTTGGGTATTGTGACTCTCAGTTGTGACTTAGACACCCCTCTGAGAATGTCTAGACAGCTGGGTCAGGTAACAGTAGCTCAGAAGAGAAAGCATACCTGGAAACAAGTGTGAGCATCACTATCCCATGGAAAGTAACTTAAACCATGAGACTGAGTGAATGATTGAAAGAATGGATGACTACAAATTCTAAGAATAGCTCCAGCTGATATAGTATAAATAGCTTTACTTATCAAAGAACAAAAAAGCAAAACCTTAGAACAAAAACAATGTCCTAATGAAAACTCAGAAGATTAAAAGACCTATGGAAATAATTTATTACTAAATCCACTGCATCCTTTTAAACCCAGATATATCTCACATACTGTAGAATTTAACATTTTAGATAGTTTCATTTTCTGGCTTCCAAAACAATATTTTTATTTTAGTTTTCTTTCTTGGCTTCCTTGCAGACTCCTACTTATTTGTCTATATATCCTCAGGCTTCTCTCTTTTATATTCTCCACTTACCATGTTTTGCTCTTATTCTTGAAGCATTTCTCACTTCTCTGAATGTGTGTTTCACCTATATGTGGATAATTCTAAATTTCACATCCTCTACTCTAAAACTCTCTTTTGAGGTAGACCTGTCTACCTAACTGCCTACTAAACCTCTCAACTAAACACTAGCTTTTCAGTTTATTATTCCCTCCAAACTGCCCTCTCTTTTCTATTTATTTTCACTAATATAATTTCTGCTTACCTAGCCAAGTTAATCAAGTATAATCCTGAGGCATAGCCTAAACTCCTCACTTTCTCCCCCTTCTCTTATTCAGTTGGCAAGGAAATCCTGATTATCCTACTATGTCACATGTCTTTAAGTCTACTACATTGTCTCATCAATTATCACAGTGCTGGGTCCACAGTAGGTGTCCAAAGATGATTTTTTTAATGAATGATTTCTCATCTCTCTGCCCTTGATTTTGTGTTCCTTATTAATTTTTTCTTATATATTGGAATGCATTCTCAATAAATCCCCAATATAAATAATTTTGCTTCCTCCAACTCAGCCTTTAAATTGAGTCCAAAGTGAAAGTGAAGCTTGATCAGTCGTGTTCAACTCTTTGTGTCCTCAAGGACTATACAGTCCATCGAATTCTCCAGGCCAGAATACTGTAGTAGTAGCCTTTCCCTTCTCCAGGGGAATCTTCCCAACCCAGAGATTGAACGCAGGTCTCCTGCATTGCAGATGGATTCTTTACCAGCTAAGCCACAAGGGAAGCCCAAGAATACTGAAGTGGGTAGCCTAGCTCTTCTCCTGCAAATGTTCCTGACCAAGGAATCAAACCCAGGTCTCCTGCATTGCAGGTGAATTCTTTACCAACTGAGCTATCAGGGAAGCTCAATTGATTCCAAAGTAATTTTTATTTACCAAAAGTTATTTGGTATAAAGTTTGTAAATTTAATTTAATGGGTTCAATTACATTCTTAAAGCTAATCAATATTTTTTTCTTCCTGCAATACAAATTTAAATTTTTAAGTGTATATTTAATGGGTTCAATTATGCTCTTAAAGCTAATCAATATTTCTTTCTTCCTGCAATACAAATTTAAATTTTTAAGTGTGTTTTTAGCATTACCAGCTTGGACAACCTCTTCTCCTCTTACTCTGTTGAACTCCTATTTCTCCTCAGACTCACTAAATTGTTATCTCCACTAAAACTTATCCCAGCTCTCTACTTACCCCAAAGGGGTGAGCATTGCCTCTTTCATGTTTCTAGGGATTTTAGTGGATAGTTAATGGTGATCACTCACAAGTATGTTGTGAATTTTATGCAAATATTAAAAAAAAACTATTTTATCTTCCACATTTAGAAAAGTCACAAAGTCATGTGAAGCACTCCACATATTTTGCTCTAGTGAAAGAATAAATATATCACCTGTAAAAATCTCATAATGCACTTGCACCAACAATAATACACCAAAAGTAAGACAATGATATAGAATACATATAAAGCATCTCTGTAAATCTTACCTCAAAACAGTGGGACCGATTCTCCCACTGTAGAAAACAAACGACAGTAGCCAGAATTCTGTGTAAAGTGAGACAGCAATCCACCTGTATTGCGGTTCCACTTGTGTTACAGTTTACCCTGAATATATCCTTCCTCATCTTAGAACTGTCGTTAAAAATGGCTTTTCTTCAAACTTCTTCCAGTAGTAATGAGCTCATAAAGACAAAGAGCAAAAGCTTTTCAGGGCCATATTCTTTAAAAGGGAACCGCTGACTTCCTAAAGATAATAGGAATCACCTCATCTTTTATTTGATGAGGGGATAAATCAAATCACTCTTACTGTATTTTTTTCAGGAAAATTAGTAGATTTCAAAATGTAACACAGAAAGCTAATGACTCAGCAGTATTATTAGTTAAAGTAGTATTGGATAATATTGAAGGCCTGCTTATGAATAGATTCACCTATACACTATTTTTACATGTTTTAATATTATATTATGTAAACTATGTTTAATTACTCTTTGTCCACTGTTGAATTCAAAAGTATGAAAACTATCCTGAACACTATTTTTTTAACAAAATGTCTAGAAATATATCATATTAATACAGATAAGAATTTTATAATGAGATAAATTATCTTCATGCAAAAGGCTATTTTACTTCTTAGTATATAGGGAATTTTAAGAAAAGTGAATTCATATGATTTATGTGATTTTATTAGACTCGACTAGGTACGCTATTTTCCTTAGAGCTCTAACATGAGAAATTCAGATACTCTCAAAAATGACAGGGGATACCTAACTTGGAGGAAAAAGATAAATTCCCTAGGCCTACTCAAGTCTTTATTCACATTGAGAATAAACCACACACATTCATGTATTACATCAAAAATCTTTAAAAAAGCTCTTATTTAAATAGTGATATAACTTAAGTACTTGCAGCCTACATTTGCTACCTAACTTGAATGGAAGATTAGATTTAAATCAAGATATTAAGAAACAGGAAATTGGGCAGAATAGTAAAAGCAGTGAAAATTGCTTTACACTTAAGTTTTAACATTTACTTATAGCATTTCTTGAAGATCAAAGCCAGTTCTAATACGAAAAGTCCTGGAACAGCTCATCCTCTGCCCAGAGAAGCAGGCATGTCTCATCTCTACTATTAATTAGAGACTCTGCAACTTTTGCATCCTGTGGGTGTGGTGGACTAAAGAGTACCAACCAGCTGGGACCTATGCCATATCTAGGATAAAATCTGGAGACATGTGGCAAATATTCATTAAAATATGATCCTCATTCCTGATAAATGGTAATACTGGTATGAAAACTTGCTCTAGGCAGTATAAATCTGAGAAGTTCTTTATGAAATTATAAGCAGGCAAGCATAATCTGGCCCTATCTTCTGACATAGTTCAAACTGGACTGAAACTTTAAAACCATAGGTAGGAATCCATGGTGACTTCTCAAGTCCCTCTCCCCAACTTGTATCAAATTTGGTTTAGTTGTGGTGGCAACCATGCTGTCAATTATGTTTTGGCTCCAGGCTTACACTTTTACAGCATTACTTCAAATCAGTTAACAGTAACAAATCTTCAAAACATATGTACAAATGTGTGTATACACCACATATAATGTCTAAATAAAATTTTTAAATGGCTTTATTATTTAAGTTGCCATTCATATAGATCACATTTTTAAAGTGTTTTAACATTTTCTTGTAAAGAAAACTAACAATCTGAAATAGCAAAATATAGCAAATAGCTTGAAATAACTGACAGTAATTCCTTAGAAGCAATTCTAGAACCTATATGTTTCCTAAAGGCTAACCTTATGTTTAAAGCAATATTAGAGTTTCCAAGTCAGCAGGTTTTCATTTTGCTTTGTCCTTTGTTCAGAGACACAGACAGAAACAATGCACTGTACCTGAGGTAATACCTAAACAGTACCCAGGAATTATTTAATCCCAGTGTTCAAAATACAATATACCTCTTTTAAAAAATACATTGTTTCCTATTCATTCTTGAAGGATGTGGAAATTATTGCTAAATTTTAAATAACTGCAAATGCACTTTTTGGACTATGGTCTAGGGAAAATCTTGAGTTCTTTTCCCATTCCTATAATAGTTATCACATAAGAAACAGTTTTAGTATAATTCTACTGTTTGCAATTGTTGGTAGTGAAAATAAGCAAGCTATATGAACTAAAGTGATAATGACTGGCAGAGTTATGCTGAAACAAAAGCTACGTACTTCCTAATGATTTATCTCTCCAGGGATAAAGGACCTTGGAAAATCTTACTGCCATATTGTAAATCCATTTATCAATGGTTCATGAGTACTTGCAAAGTAAAAAATAATAATCACCATTATAGTTTGTCCAACTCACTTGGAAGTATTTTAATAATGGAAAAGCACCAGGAGTCTCAGAGTATGCCCTTTCAGCCAATTAAACATCTGAGTCATGGCCAATGAAAAAGTGAATATGAATATTTCCTTGCTCTCTGTTTGTATGGGAATGTATTGAAAACTTATAAGAGATAAAATCATTTACAAAGTGGATAAAATAATTGCAATAGCATCTCTCTTATTTCTATTAGTTGTATTTATATAACTAGTATCCAAATATAAAGAAAGTATATTGTATATTTGATAAATCAGAATAAGTTTACTTCCTCTTACCTTTCAAGGGATGTGAAATGTAAAATCATACTCATTTTTATTATCTATTACATAGCACTTTCCTTGATAATTAGGAAGATTCTGTTTCAAAGTAAGAAAGTATCATGGAAATTTACTAGCTATGTCACCTATGTGCTTTATCTAATACTTTGATATAAATCTCAACCAGATGAAAGTTCTATTTGTGACCTGTATCCCTATGCAGCAAATATTTTTCTTCCATTTACTATGTTTATATTCACCAATAGCTTCTTTCTTATTTCCAATGCTATTACTATTTAACACCAATTTAGACATTGGAGAACTGGTTATTTTTTATGTAGATTGTTAATTTCTTAGCCAGAAAATTTAAGAAGTTTAAAACTTTATGAACGATAAGAAAATATAAACAATGTAGCTAAGAAAAACACCACATATTTCAATAAAGCAAAGGAGGATTTCTACTGTCTTGTAAAATCTAGAACAATAAATTTCTTTGGCATACAATTATTTAATATATACTAGAATGTAAGCTTGGGCTTCCCTGAAGGTTCAGTGGTAAAGAATCTACCTGCTACGCAGGAGATGGGGTTTGATCCTTGGGTCAGGAAGATACCCTCGAGGAGGAAATGGCAACCCTCTCCAGTATTCCTGCCTAGAGAATCCCATGGCAAGATGAGCCTGGTGAGCTATAGTCCATGGCATTGCAAAGAGTCAGACGTGACTTAGCTGCTGAACAGCAGTAGCAGCAGCTGAATGTAAGCCTAAATAGGTAGAGATTTCTGTTTCACCAATGATGTATCTCAAGCCCCTGAAAAAGTGACCTGCACATAGGAGGTGCTCAATATTTGTTAAATTGATATGTTTTTACTTGGGGCTCTTTCTTCTCTTTTTCTTCTACATTATTCTTCAAAAAGAATAAATTTAAACAGAAAATTAGTAGCAAAACATACTAAGAGAAAAAGTAAAGTAAGAAAACTGTTCCCTATTAGTAAAAAAAAGAGCTTAGGCAGTCTGATGTCAGAGGTGGTGATTCTTGCTCAATTTTAACCAAATTACATAATTAGTTTTTACTGTGATACTCTACCTGAAATGTTGTCTAATAGAAATTTATTTCAATTCATGAATGTCTACCATAAATGCAAGTAGCTCAGAAGGCTAAGGGATAATTAATAAAGAAGCTTAATTAGATTACTTGGCACTTAAAATTTATTTGCAATCATTCCAACCAAGTAGATAAAGGCTTTCTTCCAAGAAAATTATGGGTGATTTCAGAACACCCTGGTTAGAAAGTCAGTCAGAAGAATACAAGGCAATCTGAGTTAAGTTGGATTTTGAGATTGTGGGAAGCGCTCCAGGAAATAGAAAAGCGCAAAGGGAGAGAGGGAATCATGAACATTCAAAAATTCCCTATAACCAGCTCTATACTCCAAAATTATTGTGCATAGGGGAGAGGCATTTTAACCCCTGCTTTGTCTCTGAAGCACAACTGGCTCTCTGCTTTCAAAGGAGCATCAAGAATGGCAGAACTGTCTCAGAACTAGGTGGTCTGAAAGGTGCATGATTTGAGGAGGTACTACAGGCTTAACCACATCATAGTTGAAAAAAGGGTACATATGCAATGGAAGGACTATTTAATAAAAATTCATGCAATCTCTTTCCCCTTTTTCTCTCTCTTACACACACACACACACACACACACACACACACACACGGGGAAACAATAGTAGAGAGATCTGTGGTTCCCTCAATCACATAGATGGTTAGTGCAGTAGTCTCTCTTTAAATCTAATTCTCTCTTTAGAATAAGTTTCTATGATGTCATATAGTTTTTACTCTTGTTTACAGGAGCATGCACTCTCACTTTCTCAACAAATAACAGTTACATTAGGAATACTGGAATTTATGATGCAGATACAAGCACTGAAAGAGTAGTCAAATGCAATGTAATATAAAACATGGAGCAGTGATAAAGAATCTGCCAATGCAGGAGACACAAGAGATGTGGGTTTGATCCCTGCCTTGAGAATATCTCCCAAAGTATGAAATGGCAACCCTCTCCAGTATTCTTGCCTGGAAAATTCCATGGATGGAGGATCCTGATGGGCTAGATAGAGTCCATGGGATCACAAGGAGTCAGACACACACACACACACACAATTATTTTACAATACAAATGTTAAGTAGGGCATATCTCAACAAAGTACAGTAAATTATTGCAAATTTAAGACTGAGTAAAAGAGATTTAGCGGCTGAGACAATTAGATGTAGTAGAGATTTATAAATATAAATCATATAAAGTGAGCAGATGGGAAACAGGAAAGAGCAGAGAGATAGATGAAAATATTATTTGAAAAAAAAAAAAAAAAAAGAGCAGCTTAATCCACTGCAAGACAGCAATTGTGTGAAAATGACTCTGCCCCCAACTTTTTTGCCCATGAAGAATACTGATAGATAAATTATATTTAACAGGAACAGTATTATTATGTGTTGATGACAGAATCATTTGAAGACATTGAACAATCAAAGCATGGAAATAACTGAAAGACAAGATAAGGCTGTCTTGCATAATATATTGAGCTTTCATTTGATTTCCTTCAAACCAGTCATATCCTGAAACTGAAGGTTGCCTCTATCATGAGCCGCAGAAATCTGCTATTAAGAGCAGAACCCAACAGATAAATTGGGATACAGTTGTAAGTAACTGACAGCTAAAATTTAAAAAAGCAGTTTAACAAAAAATTATTAGAAGTCAGCATCATGGCCCCAAAATCAATACTTTTACAATCCTTAAAAATAAATCTGATAGCTAGTAGTTTGTACATATAAGATCTAGCAAAGATAAGTTGAAATAAAATTAAAAATCCATTTTAGGAGTATTACTAATACTGTATATTAGTATTATTAATACTAATACTAACACACAGCATCATTGTCTTTGTTACTGGGATGGCTAATGCCACCTGTCAATTTGGCTAGGCTATGGCACTCAACTGTTTGGTCAAACAATAATAGTCTGGATGTTGCTGTGAAAGTTTTTGTGTTTTAGATAAGATTTAACATTTAAATTCGCTGACTGTGAGTAAAGCAACTTATCCAATCAGTCGAAAACCTTAAGAGCAAAGACTGGAGTTTCCCAAAGATAAAGAAATGTTGCATCAAGACTGCAACAGAAAAAGCTGCTGCCTGGCAGAATTCAGTCTCAGACTGCGTCATCAACTTTTACCTGTGTTTCCAGATATGCCATGTTCACAAATATGTGAGCCAGTTCACTGACTTCTCTGTCTCCTCTCTGTCTCCCTACCTTTCTATCCGACTATTATTATACAGTTTATTATATATTCCATGCTGCTGCTGCTGCTAAGTCGCTTCAGTCGTGTCCGACTCTGTGCGACCCCATAGACGGCGGCCTACCAGGCTCCCCCGTCCCTGGGATTCTCCAGGCAAGAACACTGGAGAGGGTTGCCATTTCCTTCTCCAATTCATGAAAGGGAAAAGTGAAAGTGAAAGTGAAGTCGCTCAGTCATGTCTGACTCTTCGCAACCCCATGGTCTGCAGCCTACCAGGCTCCTCCATCCATGGGATTTTCCAGGCAAGAGTACTGGAGTGGGGTGCCATTGCCTTCTCCATATTCCATGCTACATGTAGCCTTTTATTATATCCAGTGTATTTATATATATATTCAGATCAGATCAGATCAGTCGCTCAGTCGTGTCTGACTCTTTGCAACCCCATCAATCACAGCACGCCAGGCCTCCCTGTCCATCACCAACACCCAGAGTTCACTCAGACTCACATCCATCGAGTCAGTGATGCCATTCAACCATCTCATCCTCTGTCATCCCCTTCCCCTCCTGCCCCCAATCCCTCCCAGCATCAGGGTCTTTTCCAATGAGTCAACTCTTCGCATGAGGTGGCCAAAGTACTGGAGTTTCAGCTTTAGCATCATTCCTTCCAAAGAAATCCCAGGGCTGATCTCCTTCAGAATGGACTGGTTGGATCTCCTTGCAGTCCAAGCGACTCTCAAGAGTCTTCTCCAACACCACAGTTCAAAGGCATCAATTCTTCGGAGCTCAGCCTTCTTCACAGTCCAACTCTCACATCCATACATGACCACTGGAAAAACCATAGCCTTGACTAGACGAACCTTTGTTAGCAAAGTAATGTCTCTGCTTTTGAATATGCTATCTAGGTTGGTCATAACTTTCCTTCCAAGGAGTAAGCGTCTTTTAATTTCATGGCTGCAATCACCATCTGCAGTGATTTTGGAGCCCAGAAAATAAAGTCTGACACTGTTTCCACTGTTTCCCCATCTATTTCCCATGAAATTATGGGACCAGATGCCATGATCTTCGTTTTCTGCATGTTGAGCTTTAAGCCAACTTTTTCAATCTTCTCTTTCACTTTCATCAAGAGGCTTTTGAGTTCCTCTTCACTTTCTGCCATAAGGGTGGTGTCATCTGCATATCTGAGGTTATTGATATTTCTCCCGGCAATCTTGATTCCAGCTTATGCTTCATCTAGCCCAGCATTTCTCATGATGTACTCTGCATATAAGTTAAATAAGCAGGGTGACAATATACAGCCTTGATGTACTCCCTTTCCTATTTGGAACCAGTCTGTTGTTTCGTGTCCAGTTCTAACTGTTGCTTCCTGACCTGCATACAAATTTCTCAAGAGGCAGATCAGGTGGTCTGGTATTCCCATCTCTTGAAGAATTTTCCACAGTTTATTGTGACCCACAGTAGTTAGCAAATCAAGGAGCATTGGTTCAGGGAGGCTATGGTTCTTGAACTCTTACCTCAAACGATGCCCTAATTGGACACTTAGTCTATTCCTCTATGCTTCATAAATCCTAGTGGATTAGTCAAAAATCAAGGCAAATCTTCAGGTATTAGGGTAAATTCAAGATCAAAATTTGCTTCTTAGGTAGATAACAAGACTAGTTTTACTTCTTTAGTGAATGTGCTGATTTATTTGAATAGCTGCTTGATTTATATAAGGAAGAAATTAGTCAAATAACTGATGATCAAGACCAGTCACCTCTTCCCCGTTGATTTAGATGCCAACATCATGACACATGTGTAAAGTCACTGCATGGTTGCATAAGTAAAAGGAAAACATCGACACAGTATTTCATAGACCACGGCCTACAGCCCAGACACAGTATCCATATCAGAGTTGCCAGAAGTGTCTATTAAAAGGCAGGTCCTTGGTACCTGAACCTTACTAAATCAAATCTTGTGGGAGGAACTTAGAAATTTATACCTTTGTCAAGCATCGCAGGGCATTCTTATGCTACTTAAAGTTTTAAAACCACTGATTTTTTAGGTATTAAATGCTGTTGAAATTGCAGTTTATTTATTTATTTTTTAAAATTTATTTATTTTAGTTGGAGGCTAATTACTTTACAATATTGTAGTGGTTTTTGCAATACATTGACATGGATCAGCCATGGGTGTACATGTGTTCCCCATCCTGAACCCCACTCCCACCTCCCTCCCCATCCCATCCCTCTGGGTCATCCCAGTGCACCAGCCCTGAGCACCCTGTCTCATGCATTGAAACTGGACTGGTGATCTGTTTCACATATGATAATATACATGTTTCAATGCTATTCTCTCAAATCATCCCACCCTCGCTTTCTCCCACATGAACTACCAAATTTAAAAAAGTACCCTAAATGATTTTTTAATTTATATACAAAGTTTTTGGCTGTGAAAAATGTTTCTAAAATAGTCATAAGTTGTTTAAGTTTTCACAATTTTTCTAATTGTGAAAAATATCTATGCTTTAGAAATTATAATGAATTTCTTTGTAATTTAGAATATAACTAGAGACAAAATTTTCATTTATACTTGTATGGAGTTTTGATTGAAATTATGTGCATATTTCTATAGGATCATTTACAAAATTATTATTGATTATATATGTTTGGATCTGTTATGAGTAACAGATAAAAATACATTCTTGATATTTTCTAAGTTTTGCTAAGTAGTATCAGGTCAAAAACGATCCCTGCTTTGGGTCTGGCCTTGCCAGGTGTTCCAATTACCTTCTTATGTCCTACTTCCCCCCCTCCTCAACACACACACATACACACATATACACAATCTTCTTTAATTTCAATACTGTGAACTTCTCTGCAGTAGGTCCACAAATAATACATGTTGATTAACTGATATAATGATTGAAAATACAGGAAAATTTAGACATTTAAAACAAATTTCATTTTCTCTGCATTAAGGAAGCTTTGTCTTAACTAAACTGAGATGTTCAATAAAGTACTTCTTGCAATTATCTTGCTTTCTTCCAACTGTTATCTTCGTACACATAATTTTATTACATAAAAATGAACAAAACTGGAAATTCAGAATCTCTGAATCCTGCACAAATTAAAGTGACATATCATACATAGTTTACTAAACTCTCTAAACTGTTGTTAAAAAACAGACATATTTTGTCTAAAAGTTACTCTTTGGAAACAAAATTTACATATTTAAAAATCATGTATTAAAATACTATTTTATTCATTCATGTATTGAGTATTAATTTATCCAATATCCATCCATTCTTCAATCCAAAACACTTATTGGGCTTCCCAGGCAGCACTAGTGGTAAAGACCATGACTGCTAATGAAGGAGACATAAGATACGTGGGTTCGATTCCTGGGTCAGGAAGATCCCCTGGAGAAGGGAATGGCAATCCACTCCAGTATTCTTGCTTGGAGAATCCCGTGGACAGAGGAGCCTGGGGGACTATAGTCCAGACTACTGGAAAAACCATAGCTTTGACTATATGAACTTTTGTCAGTAAAGTGGTATCTCTGCTTTTTAATATGCTATCTAGGTTTGTCATAACTTTCCTTCCCATGAGCAAGCATCTTTTAATTTCATCATTGTTTTACTGATATCAAAATTTTAAAAAGGAAATAGGCACTATTATACTACATAAAAGGACATACATGTAATATAAAAAGGTACAAATGAGATATAAAGATGAACAAGTTTATTGCTTTAATTGAGACCTGGATTAATTTTATTCAGAGACCTGGGTTAATGCTATGACCAGTTGCCAATCAATCTCTATGCCTATATGAAATGTAATTATGTGATGTGCATGTATAGAAAATTCAGTCTTTCTCTGTGCATATATACATATACACATATATATGTATATGCACACACACACATACGTACGTCTCCAGATAAAGAAAATATAGATTCAACTCAGATAATTTTATCAGATATATGTTTAGAAAATATTTTCTCCCAATATGTAGATTGTCTTTTATCTTTTATTTTGTTGATTGTCTCTTTTGCGGTGCAGATTTTTTTTTTTTTTTTTTTTAATTTTATTTTATTTTTAAACTTTACATAATTGTATTAGTTTTGCCAAATATCAAAATGAATCCGCCACAGGTATACATGTGTTCCCCATCCTGAACCCTCCTCCCTCCTCCCTCCCCATACCATCCCTCTGGGTCGTCCCAGTGCACTAGCCCCAAGCATCCAGTATCGTGTATCGAACCTGGACTGGCAACTCGTTTCTTAACTATGTTTTTGCTGCCTGTGATATGGTGTCATAACAAAAAATAATTGCCAAGACCAATGTCAAGGAGCCTTCCCCTGTGTTTTCTTCTAGGACTTTTAAGGGTTCAGGTCTTACATTTAAGTACTTACACTATTTTACATTGATTTTCGTGTATGGTTGTAAGACAAGGGTCC
Organism: Bos grunniens; assembly: GCF_055505025.1. NCBI lineage: Eukaryota > Metazoa > Chordata > Mammalia > Artiodactyla > Bovidae > Bos > Bos grunniens. The sequence continues at coordinate 24,138,511 of NC_141191.1, read as the reverse complement.
GGTATCATTTTACTCCGTGTGGATATCCAGTTTTCCCAACACCATTTATTGATTATTAATTCTTCCAGTCTGGAATGAAGACTCAACGACTGGAGCTGCAACAGCCTTGTGTGACTCTGAAGACAAAAGGAACATGCTAAATGTAGATGAAAGGAATTTATATGCAAGATATCATCCTTGAGCAATAGCACCAAACTTTGGATGATATGCCTCCAGAATTATTGGACATGAGAAATACTAACCTTTAAAGTGTTTAAGCCTCAGTTCTTCAAGTACTACATAATAGAATGTTAATTTTAGATGTAAAACACAGTGATTCAACATTTAAATATTGTGACTACAATAATTCGAGTGTCATCATACAAAATTAAAAGTTATATTAACTACATTTCATATACATATTATATTCCTGTAACATTTATTTTATAACTGGAAGTTTGTACCTCTTAATCAGTTTTATCTCTTTTGCCCAACCACCCATTCCCTACCTCTCTGACAAACACCAGTATGCTTTCTATATCTCTCTGTTGTTATTTTGTTTTGTTTTGTTTTTAGATTTCACATATATAAGTGAAATTTAGTTACATGTAAAATAATGAAATTGAACCATTTTCTTACATTACATGAAAAAATAAACTCAAAATGGATTAAAGACTTAAATGTAAGACCTAAAATCATAAAACTTCTTGAAAAAGATGATAGGCAGTACATTCTGTGATATTAGAAATATTTCTTGGATCCATCTCCTTAGACAAGGCAACCAAAGCAAAGCAAACAAACTAAAAAGCACAGGGAAGGAAACCACTAACAAAATGCAAGGCAACCTAATGAATGGGAAAAGATATTTGTAAATGATATATCTATCCTACCTGCCTCCTGTGAAACCTGTATGCACGTAAAGAAGCAGCAGTTAGAACCAGACACGGGACAACAGACTGGTTCAAAACTGGAAGAGGAGCATGTCAAGGCTGTATACTGTTACCCTGTTTATATAAATTATATGCAGAGTACATCATGCAAAATGCTGGGTTGGATGAAGCACAAGCTGGAATCAAGATTGCTGGGAGAACAATAACCTCAGATATGTAGATGACACCACCCAGTTTCAGTGGCAGAAATTGAAGAGGAATTAAAAAGCCTCTTGGTGAAACTGAAAGGAGAGTGAAAAAGCTCACTTAAAACTCAACATTCAAAAAATGAAGATCATGTTATCTGGTTCCATCACTTCATGGCAAATAGATGGAGAAACAGTGGAAACAGTGAAAGCTTGTCTTTTCTTGGGCTCCAAAATCACTGCAGATGGTGACTGCAGCCATGAAATTAAAATACGCTTGCTCTTTGGAAGGAAATCTATGACAAACCTAATAGCATATTAAAAAGCAGAGACATTACTTTGTCGACAAAGGTCTGTCCAATCAAAGCTATAATTTTTCCACAGCCATGTATGGATGTGAGAGTTAGACCATAAAGAAATCTGAGCCCTGAAGAATTGATGCCTTTGAACTGTGGTGTTGGAGAAGACTCTTGAGAGTCCCTTGGCAGCAAGGAGATCAAACTAGTCAAACGTAAAGGAAACCAACTCTGCATACTCATAGAAAGGACTGATGCTGAAACTCCAAAACTTTGGCCACCTGATGCGAAGAACTGGCTCATTTGAAAAGACCCTGATGCTGGAGGAGAAGAGGATGATAGAGGATGAGATGGTTGGATGGCATCGTTGACTCAATGGACATGAGTTTGAGCAAACTCTGGGAGATGATGAAGGACAGGGAAGCCCCATGTGCTGCAGTCCACTGGGTAGCAAAAAGTTGGACACAACTGAGTGGCTGAACAACAACAAAATGATATATCCAACAAAGGGTTAATAGGCAATATATACAAAGAAATCATATATCTCAGCATTAAAAGAAAAAAATTGACTAAAAATGAGCAGATGATCTGAATAGACATTTCTCCAAAGAAGATATACAGACAGCAAACAGGTACATGAAAAGATTCTCCCCATCTCTAATCCTCAGGGAAATGCAAATAAATGAGAATGAAATATCACCCCATACCTGTCAAAATGGTTTAGCAAATATATATATATATAAGTAAATAACAAGTATTGGCTAGGATGTGAAGAAAAGGGAACTCTAGTGTAATGTTATACTTACTGCAGAAAACAGTATGGGTATTCCTTAAAATTAAAAAAAAAAATTACCATACAATTTAGCAATTCCAATTCAGGATATTTATACACACACACACACACACATACACACACACACACAAACCCTAATTCTGAAATATATGCATCCCTATGTTCAGTTCAGTTCAGTTGCACAATTGTGTCTGACTCTTTGCGACCCCATGAACTATAGCACGCCAGGCCTCCCTGTATATCACCAACTCCTGGAGCCTATGCAAACTCATGTCCATTGAGTCACACATCTCATCCTCTGTCGTCCCCTTCTCCACCTGCCTCAATCTTTCCCAGCATTAGGGTCTTTTCAAATGGATCAGGTCTTCACATCAGGTGGCCAAAGGATTTTGGCCACCTGATGGAGTTTCAGGTGGAGTTTCAGCTTTACTATCAGTCTTTCCAATGACCACCCAGGACTTATCTCCTTTAGGATGGACTGGTTGGACCTCCTTTCAGTCCAAGGGACTCTCAAGAGTCTTCTCCAACACCACAGTTCAAAAGCATCAGTTCTTTGGCACTCAGCTTTCTTTATAGTCCAACTCTTACATCCATACATGACTACTGGAAAAACCATAGCCTTGACTAGACGGACCTTTGTTGAAAAAGTAATGTCTCTGCTTTTTAATATACTGTATAGGTTGTTCATAACTTTTATTCCAAGGAGTAAGCTTCTTTTAATTTCATGGCTGCAATCACCATCTGCAGTGACTTTGGAGCCCCCAAAAATAAAGTCTGCCACTGTTTCCACTGTTTCCCCATCTGTTTGCCATGAAGTGATGGGACTGGATGCCAGCATCTTAGTTTTCTGAATGTTGTGTTTTAAGCCAATTTTCCCCTCCTCTTTCACTTTTATCAAGAGGCTCTTTAGTTCTTTGCTCTCTGCCATAAGGGTGGTGTTATCTACATATCTGAGGTTATTGACATTTCTCCCGGTGATCTTGATTCCAGCTGGTGCTTCTTCCAGCCCAGCGTTTCTCATGACGTACTCTGCATTCAAGTTAAATAAGCAGGGTGACAATATACACCCTTGACATACTCCTTTCCCTAATTGGAAACAGCCTATTATTCCATGTCCAGTTCTAACTGTTGCTTCCTGACCTGCATGCAGATTTCTCAAGAGGCAGGTTAGGTGGTCTGGGATTCCCATCTCTTTCAGAATTTTCCACAGTTTATTGTGATCCACACAATCAAAGGCTTTGGCATAGTCAATAAACCAGAAGTAGATGTTTTTCTGAAATTCTCTTGCTTTTTCAATATCCAGCAGATGTTAGCAATGTGATCTCTAGATCCTCTGTCTTTTCTAAATCTGGCTTGAACATCTGCAATTTTATGGTTCACGTACTGTTGAAGCCTGCCTTGGAGAATTTTGAGTATTATTTTACTAGCGTGTGAGATGAGTGCAATTCTGCAGTAGTTTGAGCATTTTTTGACATTACCTTTCTTTGGGATTAGAATGAAAACTGACCATTTCCAGTTCTGTGGCCACTGCTGAGTTTTCCAAATTTGCTGGCCTACTGAGTGCAGCACTTTCACAGCACCATCTTTTAGGATTTGAAATAGCTCAACTGGAATTTCATCACCTCCACTAGCTTTATTGGTAGTGATGCTTCCTAAGACCCTCTTGACTTCACATTCCAAGATGTCTGGCTCTAGGTGAGTGATCACCTCATCATGATTATCTGAGTCATGAAGATCTTTTTTGTACAGTTCGTGACCCCATGGACTGTAACATGCCAGGCTCCTCTCTTCATGGGGATTCTCCAGGCAAGAATACTGGAGTGGGTTGCCATGCCCTCCTGCAGTGGATTTTCTCAACCCAGGCATCGAACCCAGGTATCCTGCTTTGCCTGCGAATTCTTTACCATCTGAACCACCAGCAAAGCCCATGATTTACCTTATTAAATTGCTGACTTTAAAAATTTTATATCAACTGTTGTATCATTTCAATTAATAAGTTGGATTCTATGTACATAAAATACAAACATCTTCTAAGAAACCTACTAAAAGAAAAGTAAAGAGCATTTGCTGCTCATTATCTTACATTGTTTCAAAGCTCTAAGGTATGGATTGTGATTAAGGAAGCTGGACGTAGCACCAGGTCACCTAGTTGTGCATCCAAACTCTCTGTCATTATGTGATCTCAGCCAACTTATCTGTAAAAATCCATTGATGTTTTTAGGAGGGAGATAAAGGAGAGTTGGCCTTTAAAGCTCTTATCTCCCTCCTAAAACATCTCCAAAGTCACAGAACTTTATCTGTCATTTGATAAAAATTAAAGTTATCGTATTACTGTTTTCAAAATAGCAATGTTTTCCTTGTAGTTTTACTCATATCATATCAAATCAATTTCCAAATCTCATTACTCATCTTTATCGTATTAATGCAATCAACCAAGGAAAAGATAATGTATTTCCTTCTTCCGTTGTCCTAATCCCAATGTACATATCTTTACCAACTGCCACTGAAAGATGATGAAAATCTTAGGTTAATTCTGAAATTAATTGAAAGGAATTCATTTATGAAGTCATGTGTATAGATTATTTGAATTGAAAAAGTTAACCTTTCCATTTTTAGCGAATGTAAGCTTCACAAATGTAAATAATTCTGCACAAAGTGCCTTGAGAAGAAGAGGTGGAGAGCAGCCCCACCTCCTGGGCAGCATGTGACACTTGCAGCAGTAGTCCCTGGGTCATAAGCTTGGACAAGAAACAGATTCTGGCTAATGCACAATTTGTTCCCACTCAGCTTTTAAATAACATCTCTGTTTGTCTACAGTAACCACATGACTTCTGATGTTTCTGCCAAGTATCCACCTGTCTTTGAAATGTCCTAACAAATACTTCCATTGCATCCAAATCCCATGAAGCATCTCATTACTGAAATGTTTGTAGGGCATAAAAGAAATACTGGCAGCATGTGAAGTACTGAATGCCCTCTCTGTTGTAGGTAATTTTCACAGTGACGTTTTCATCAGTTACTCACCATCAGGGGCTTATAGGATGACAGAACTCTCATGTAAGGTCTTTAAAAAGAGGTCTTGCAAGTGAATTAATATATTTCATTTTATGCTCATAATTGGTAACCAGTTGCAGTGATTCAGAAAAATGTTAGTGTCCTTTCAACCTAACAATCTTTTGTCTGCTTAACAAACAGCAGGTGAAGGCTATAAAAGCAAATCAGAAATATGTCAATTATATCCTATAAGCACACAGATAAATGCACAAGTATTTTGCTTGACTTTTTCCATAGATTAACCAAAACAGATTTATCAGAGTTTGGAACTGAGAAAGATAGCACAAGTTATTTTCTCAATATCCTGATAGAGAGACAAGGACATATATTTACTGTCTAAGACCTGCAAAAAAGAACTGAAATATGTTTCTAAGAAAAAAGATAAAACTTGGGTACATTTAATCGTTTTTTTGTTTGTTTGTTTTTTTATCTCATTGAGAGAAATAACACCTGCGCCTGCATCTATGGTTTGTTGATGGTGGGGTAGTAACTCTTCAGCCTTATTAAAAAACAGAGCTTTTCACATGGAACTATGCTCAATATTATGTGACAACCTGGATGGAAGGAGACTCAGGGGGAGAATGCTGCTAAGTCACTTCAGTCGTGTCCGACTCTGTGCAACCCCATAGATGGCAGCCCACCAGGCTTCCCCGTCCCTGGGATTCTCCAGGCAAGAACACTGGAGTGGGTTGCCATTTCCTTCTCCAATGCAGGAAAGTGAAAAGTTAAAGTCAAGTCGCTCAGTCGTGACCGACTCCTAGCGACCCCATGGACTGCAGCCTACCAGGCTCCTCCGTCCATGGGATTTTCCAGGCAGGAGTACTGGAGAGGGGTGCCATTGCCTTCTCCGATTGGGGGAGAATGGATGCATGTAAATGTATGGCTGAGTCCCTTCAGTGTTCACTTGAAACTGTCACAACATTGTTAATTGGATATACTCCAATACAAATTAAAAGTTAAAAAAACAGAGCTATTTGTATTTCCATCTAAGTAAAATACTAAGATATTTTATAAGAACAAATTCTACAAATATAGACAATAAATGGATGGATAATCAGACAGATATTAATAGATGTTACAGTATTACCTTTAATACTCAATTTGCCTAAAAGCAGTATGATATAAATGAAAACTTGAAAGTTTCCAACATTATTTTTAAATCATTTTAAAATGGTAAAAGTAGAAGAAGAACTGAGAGTAATCTAAATGGAGGACACTAGTTCCTAAACCAACCTCATATGATCCCTCTGGTGTGTTTAATTTTGAACAGTAGAAATGTGGATTTACAAACTGCAGTTGTAATGTATTTATAGAATACACTTTTCAATGCATCATTTCATGATGCATCATGTGACATGTTAGGAACCAAGAGTGAACAATGTGAGAGATCACAGCCCCTATGGTACCTGGGCTTATTTTGTCATAAAAGTTCTTTCAACCAGACCAGAGAAATGTTCAGAGAAATATATTTGGGTTGTTATTTTAAAAACAGATATTAATAAACTAGTCTTATTCTATTTTGAAGTATTTGTTCAAGCACTAAATCGTGTCCGACTCTTTGTGATCCCATAGACTGCAGCACCGGAGAAGGCAATGGCACCCCACTCCAATACTTTTTCCTGGAAAATCCCATGGACAGAGGAGCCTGGTGGGCTGCAGTCCATGGGGTCTCGAAGAGTCGGACACGACTGAGCGACTTCACTTTCATGCATTGAAGGAAATGGCAACCCACTCCAGTGTTCTTGCCTGGAGAATCCCAGGGACAGGGGAGCCTGGTGGGCTGCCGTCTATGGGGTCGCACAGAGTCGGACACGACTGAAGCGACTTAGCAGCAGCAGCAGCAGCAGACTGCAGCACGCCAGTCTCCCCTATGCTTCATTACCTCCCAGAGTCTGCTCAAATTCATGTGCATTGAGTCAGTGATTCTATCTATCTCATCCTCTCATCCCTGTCTCACTTTTCCTTCAGTCTTTCTCAGCATCATGGTCTGTTCCAAAGAGTCAGCTCTTCACATTAGGTGGCCAAAATATTGGAGCTTCAACTTTAGCATCAGTCCTTGCAATGAATATTAATGGTTGATTTCCTTATGATTGACTGGTTTGATCTCCTCACAGTCCAAGGGACTCTTAAGAGTCTTCTACAACACCACAGTTCAAGAGCATCAATTTTTTGGCCAAATCTCACATCTGTACATGACTAATGGAAAAACTATAGATTTGACTATACGGACCTTTGTTAGCAAAGTGATGTCTGTGCTTTTTAATAAGCTATCTAGATTTGTTAAAGCTTTCCTTCCAAAGCTTTCATGGCTATATTCACCATCTGCAGTGATTTTGGGGACCAAGAAAAGAAGATCTGTCACTGTTTCCCCTTCATTTGCCATAAAGTGATGGGACCAGATGCCATGATCTTAGTTTTTTAAACGGTGAGTTTGAAACCAGCTTTTCCACTCTCCTCTTTCACCCTCATCAAGAGGCTTTTTTCATTTCTCTCTTTTTATGCCATTAGAGTGGTATCATCTGCAATCTCAGGTTGTTGATATTTTCCCCAGAAATCTTGATTTCAGCTTGTGATTCATCTAGACCGGCATTTTGCATGGTGTACACTGCATAGAAGCTAAATAAGCAGGGCAACAACATACAGCCACTGCTGAGTTTTTCAAATTTACTGACATATTGAGTACAGCACTTTAACAGCATCATATTTTGGTATTTTAAATAGCTCAGCTGGAATTCCATCACATTCACTAGCTTTGTTTGTAGTAATGTTTCATAAGGCCCACTTGACTTCATACTCCAGGATGTCCGGCTCTAGCTAAGTGACACACCATTGCAGTTATTGAAGTCATTAAGATAATTTTTGCACAGTTCTGTTTATTCTTGCCACTTGTGTCTTAATCTCTTCTGCTTCTTTTAGGTCCTTAGATTTTTCTGTCCTGTATTGTGCCCATCGGTATATGAAATTCTCCCTTGCTATCTTCTATTTTCTTGAAGAGATCTCTAGTCTTTCCCATTTTATTGTTTTCCTCTATTTCTTTGCATTGTTCATTTAGAAGACTTTCTTATCTCTCCTTGCTATTCTCTCTGAATTTGGTTGGGTATATCTACCCCTTCCTCCTTTACTTTTTGCTTTTCTTCTTTCCTTAGCTGATTTAAAGCCTCCTCAGTCAACTACTTGGCCTTCCTGTATTTCTTTTTTCTTTGGGATGGTTTTGGTCACTTTCTCCTGTACAATGTTATGTACCTCCATTCATAGTTCTTCAGCTACTCTGTCTACCAGATCTAATCCTTTGAATCTATTCATCATCTCCACTGAATAATAATCATAAGGGATTTGATTTAGGTCATACCTGAATGACCTAGTGGTTTTCTCTACTTTCTTCAGTTAAGTCTGAATTTTGCAATAAGGAGCTGATGATTTTGAGCCACAGTCAGCTCCAGGTCTTGTTTATCCTGACTCTATAGAGCTTCTCCATCTTCGACTGCAAAGAACATAATCAATGTAATTTTGGTTTTGACCATTTGGTGATGTCAATGTGTAGAGTCATCTCTTGTGTTGTTGGAAGAGGCTGTTTGCTTTGATCAGTGTGTTCTTTTGACAGAACTCAATGCAGAACTTTGCCCTGCTTCATTCTGTACTCCAAGGCCAAACCTGCCTGTTACTCCAGGTATCTCTTGACTTCCTACTTTTGCATTCCAATCCCCTCTGATGAAAAGGATATCCTTTTCTGGTGTATATTCAAGAATATCTTGTAGGTCTTCATAAAACCATTCACCTTCAACTTCCCGGATATTAGTGGTTGGGACATAGACTTGTATCACTGTGATGTTAAACGGTTTGCCTTGGAAATGAATCAAAATCATTCTGTCATTTTTGAGTTTGCACCAAAGTACTGCATTTCAGTCTCTTTTCTTAACTCTGAGGACTACTTCATTTCTTATAAATAATTCCTATTCACAGTAGTAGACATAATGGTCATCTGAGTTAAATGCACCCATTTCTGTCCATTTTAGTTCACTGATTCCTAAGATGTCGATGCTCACTCTTGCCATCTCCTGCTTGACCATGCCCAATTTACCTTGATTCATGGACCTAACATTTCATGTTCTTATGCGATTTTATTCTTTATAGCATCAAACTTTACTTTCACCACCAGACACATCCACAGCTGAGCATCCTTTCCATTTTGGCTCAGCCACTTCATTCATTCTAGAGGTCTTGGTAATTGCCCTCCACTCTTCCCCGGTAGCATACTGAACACCTTCTGACCTGGAAGGCTTACCCTTCCGGTGTCATATCGTTTTACCTTTTAATACATTCATGGGGTCTCATGGCAAGAATTGGAGTGGTTTGCCGTTCCCTCCTTCAGTGGACCATATTTTGTCAGAAATCTTCAGTATGACCTGGGTGTCCTGGGTGGCCATGCATGGCATGGCTTCCCTGAGTTACAGAAGCCCCTTTACCAAGACAAGTCTGTGATCCATGAAGGGGTTGGAAGTATTAGTGGCTTATGTGGTAAAGTATCTGTGCACCAATGCAGGAGCCACAGGAAATGCAGATTCAATCCCTGGGTAGGGAAGATCCCCCGGAGAAGGAAATAGCAGTCCACTCCAATATTTTTGCCTGGGTAATCCCACGGACAGAGGAGCCTGATGGGCTGCAGTCCATGGGGTTGCAAAAGAAATGGACATGACTTAGTGACTAAGCAGTAACAACACACCTTGTTTGGTATTGAACACTAGCAGAATTTAGTAACTCTCCTTTTACTGACACTGCATTGCATACTGTGCATTTACATGCAGTTCAGAACAACACAAATATACAGAAATCTATGACAGAATTGTAAAATCATAATATTTTGAATTCAGTTCAGTTGTTAAGTCATGTCTGACTCTTTGCGACCCCATGAACTGCAGCATGCCAGGCTTCCGTGTTCATCACCAACTCCCAGAGCTTGTTCAAACTCATGTCCATTGAGTCGGTGATGCCATCCAACTATCTCATCCTCTGTTGTCTCCTTCTCCTCCCGCCTTTGATCTTTCCCAGTATCAGGGTCTCTCCCAATGAGTCAGTTCTTCACATCAGGTGGCCAAAGTATTGGAGTTTCAGCTAATTCAGCATTTTGAATTAATGCTATTATTGAACATTTGTTGATTTTCATTATGCTTGGAGTATTTTATTGTTATTTCAGAATAAATAAAACATAGCCTCTTGAATCAAAGCACTAGTAACTGAGACAGGTCATAAAAAAAGATTTTGAAAAATAGTGAAGAAATTATTGTTAAAATGTTTTCCTACATATAAGGAGCTCAATTCTCATAGGGTACCTAAAAACAGAGTCTGCATATACCTCTTCATGGAAATCTGAACTGTGATCCACTAAACAGCATGGATTCATTTTCAGATAAATTCAGTTCATGCTCAGAGGCAGAAATCTTTGTTATGATCATATCCAGCACTTAAACATAAAAATTTTTTAATGCTTATTCACACCCCTGACCTTAAACTGTACTTGGTTTAGTTACTTTAAAAATAAGACCTCAGGTTGTTTCAGTCTCTGGCATTAAAAAAAGGCGGGGGGGAGGACATGATAAACTGAGTTATGGACTGCCTAGATAAAATTTAAAACCCCAAATTCTACACACATTTATAATCAGGAATTTACTCTTAGCTCTATTTTAAACTGCATAAGTTATTTTAAAATCTAAATTCTGACTACTCTTTCCTCAAAAATAGTCTTTGTCCAAAAGCAATAAATTCTGATATGACCCAAAGCTGAAATTGTAAGGAAATACAGATGCACTATTTTGTCACAGAACAGCAAAGAAGCTAGTGTAGAGGGATTTATATAATGACGTGAGTGAAAATGCCAGCATTATGTAGCCTCATTATCATTGCATTCTTTCCAACCCACATGGAAACCAAGTCAATAAAGACTAGAAGATCCAGGTATGGGGATAGATTCTTCCCCTTGTTATTCATTAAAGAACACATATTAGTTTCCTACGATATTTTGAAGCAATAACAAAGTTTAGGTTTTCTTAGCTAAAATAGTTTGTCAAAACAAATTATTAGTTCATCCACTCAAGAAGGAATTGTAAAAGTCATTTGCCTTCCGCTGTTGTGTTAAAGTAATAAAAATATATTCTTACACCTGTAAGACTGCTCCAGTTCAGTTCAGTAGCTCAGTCATGTCCGACTCTTTGTGACCCATGAATTGCAGCATGCCAGGCCTCCCTGTGCATCACCAACTCCCGGAATTCACTCAAACTCATGTCCATCAAGTCTGTGATGCCATCCAGCCATCTCATCCTCCGTTGTCCCCTTTTCCTCCTGACCCCAATCCTTCCCAGCATCACAGTCTTCTCCAATGAGTCAACTCTTCGCATGAGGTGGCCAAAGTACTGGAGTTTCAGCTTTAGCATCATTCCTTCCAAAGAACACCCAGGACTAATCTCCTTCAGAATGGACTGGTTGGATCTCCTTGCAATCCAAGGGACTCTCAAGAGTCATCTCCAACACCACAGTTCAAAAGCATCAATTCTTCAGCCCTCAGCTTTCTTCACAGTCCAACTCTCACATCCATACATGACTACTGGAAAAATCATAGCCTTAACTAGACGAACCTTTGTTGGCAAAGTAAAGTCTCTGCTTTTCAATATGCTATCTAGGTTGGCCATAACTTTCCTTCCAAGGAGTAAGTGTCTTTTAATTTCATGGCTGCAATCACCATCTGCAGTGATTTTGGAGCCCAGCAAAATAAATTCTGACACTGTTTCCCCATCTATTTCCCATAAAGTGATGGGACCAAATGCCATGATCTTCAGTTCAGTTCAGTCGTTCAGGTGTGTCCGACTCTTTGTGACCCCATGAATCACAGCACACCAGACCTCCCTGTCCATCACCATCTCCTGGAGTTCACTCAAACTCGCGTCGATCGAGTCGGTGATGCCATCGAGCCATCTCATCCTCTGTCATCCCCTTTTCCTCCTGCCCCCAATCTCTCCCAGCATATGAGTCTTTTCCAATGAGTCAACTCTTCACATGAGGTGGCCAAATACTGGAGTTTCAGCTTTAGCATCATTCCTTCCAAAGGAATACCAGGGCTTATCTCCTTCAGAATGGACTGGTTGGATCTCCTTGCAGTCCAAGGGATTCGCAAGAGTCTTCTCAAACACCACAAATCAAAAGCATCAATTCTTCGGCGCTCAGCTTTTGTCACAGTCCAACTCTTACATCCATACATGACCACTGGAAAAACCACAGCCTTGACTAGACGGACCTTTGTTGGCAAAGTAATGTCTCTGCTTTTGAATATGCTATCTAGGTTGGTCATAACTTTCCTTCCAAGGAGTAAGCGTCTTTTAATTTCATGGCTGCAGTCACCATCTGCAGTGATTCTGGAGCCCCCAAAAATAAAGTCTGACACTGTTTCTTTCCACTGTTTCCCCATCTATTTCCCATGAAATGATGGGACCAGATGCTATGATCTTCATTTTCTGAATGTTGAGCTTTAAGCCAACTTTTTCACTCTCCACGTTCACCTTCATCAAGAGGCTTTTTAGTTCCTCTTCACTTTCTGCCATAAGGGTGGTGTCATCTGCATATCTGAGGTTATTGATACTTCTTCCGGCAATCTTGATTCCAGCTTGTGCTTCCTCCAGCCCAGCATTTCTCATGAGGTACTCTGCATATAAGTTAAATAAGCAGGGTGACAATATACAGCCTTGATGTACTCCTTTTCCTATTTGGAACCAGTCTGTTGTTCCATGTCCAGTTCTAACTGTTGCTTCCTGACCTGCATATAGGTTTCTCAAGAGGCAGGTCAGGTGGTCTGGTATTCCCATCTCTTTCAGAATTTCCCACAGTTTATCGTGATCCACACAGTCAAAGGCTTTGGCGTAGTCAATAAAGCAGAAATAGATATTTTTCTGGAACTCTCTTGCCTTTTCCATGATCCAGCAGATGTTGGCAATTTGATCTCTGGTTTCTCTGCCTTTTCTAAAACCAGCTTGAACACCTTGAAGTCAAAGTTCCCATACTGCTGAAGCCTGGCTTGGAGAATTTTGAGCATTACTTTACTAGCGTGTGAGATGAATGCAATTGTGTGGTAGTTTGAGCATTCTTTGGCATTGCCTTTCTTTGGGATTGGAATGAAAACTGACTTTTTCCAGTCCTGTGGCCACTGCTGAGTTTTCCAAATTTGCTGGCATACTGAGTGCAGCACTTTCACAGCATCATCTTTCAGGATTTGAAATACTGGAATTCCATCACCTCCACTAGCTTTGTTCGTAGTGATGCTTTCTAAGGCCCATTTTACTTCACATTCCAGGATGTCTGGCTCTAGGTGAATGATCATACCATCGTGATTATCTGGGTCCTGAAAATCTTTTTTATACAGTTCTTCTGTGTATTCTTGCCACCTCTTAATATCTTCTGCTTCTGTTAGGTCCATACCATTTCTGTCCTTTATCGAGCTCATCTTTGCATGAAATGTCCCCTTGGTATCTTGAATTTTCTTGAAGAGATCTCTAGTCTTTCCCATTCTGTTGTTTTCCTCTATTTCTTTGCATTGATTGCTGAGGAAGGCTTTCTTATCTCTCCTTGCTATTCTTTGGAACTCTGCATTCAGATGCTTATATATTTCCTTTTCTCCTTTGCTTTTTGCTTCTCTTCTTTTCACAGCTGTTTAAGGCCTCCCCAGACAGCCGTTTTGCTTTTTTGCATTTCTTTTCCATGGGGATGATCTTGATCCCTGTCTCCTGTACAATGTCATGAACCTCAGTCCATAGTTCACCATGCACTCTATCAATAAGATCTAGTCCCTTAAATCTATTTCTCACTTCCACTGTATAATCATAAGGGATTTGATTTAGGTCATACCTGAATGGTCTAGTGGTTTTCCCTACTTTCTTCAATTTAAGTCTGAAGTTGGCAATAAGGAGCTCATGATTTGAACCACAGTCAGCTCCTGGAGTTGTTTTTGCTGACTGTACAGAGCTTCTCCATCTTTGGCTGCAAAGAATGATATTAGTTTTCTGAATGTTGAGCATTAAGCCAACTTTTTCACTCTCCTCTTTCACCTTCATCAAGAGGCTTTTTAGTTCCTCTTCACTTTCTGCCATAAGGGTGGTGTCATCTGCATATCTGAGTTTATTGATATTTCTCCCTGCAGTCTGGATTTCAGCTTGTGCTTCTTCCAGCCCAGCATTTCTCATGAGGTACTCTGCATAGAAGTCAAATAAGCGGGGTGACCATATATACAGCCTTGACGTATTCCTTTTCCTATTTGGAAGCAGTCCATTGTTCCTTGTCCAGTTCTAACAGTTGCTTCCTGACCTGCATATAGGTTTCTCAAGAGGCAGGTCAGGTGGTCTGGTATTCCCATCTCTTGCAGAACTTCCCACAGTTTATTGTGATCCACAGAGGCAAAGGCTTTGGCGTAGTCAATAAAGCAGAAATAGATGTTTTTCTGGAACTCTCCTGCTTTTTCTATGATCCAGCGGATGTTGTCAATTTGATCTCTGGTTCCTCTGCCTTTTCTAAAACCAGCTTGAACACCTCGACGTTCACAGTTCCTGTACTGCTGAAACCTGGCTTGGAGAATTTTGAGCATTACTTTACTAGCGTGTGAGATGAGTGCAATTGTGTGGTAGTTTGAGCATTCTTTGGCATTGCCTTTCTTTGGGATTGGAATGAAAACTGACCATTTCCAGTCCTGTGGCCACTGCTGAGTTTTCCAAATTTGCTGGCATACTGAGTGCAGCACTTTCACAGCATCATCTTTCAGGAGTTGAAATAGCTTAACTGGAATTCCATTAGAATTGCTGCAGCCTACCCATAATCCAAGTTTGAGACTAGGATATATGAGAGGCTGTGTTGCCAAATATACTGCAAATGTGAAGTTTTCTATAGCAGTTAGAGGGCACCCATTGTGTTTGGTGATTTGAATATATTAATTTGTAGAATATATAATTATTGATAATCCCCCCAATCAGAACAAATAATCTGTACTTCAATTTGTATCTAAACTTCCTTTGTTGTATGCATGCTATTATCATCAGCTTATCACTAGTTCCTCAAATTGGTATCTTTCAGTGAGCCTGGTAAAGTAAATGATAATGTGCAATAACAGAGTTAATTTTCATCTATCTTTTAGTCTTTTAATGTGCCAAGTATCTCCAATGAGGATACAAATGATCAATTAGATGAATTTGACATTAACAAAACATCAATGGATATAAACTACTAAAATTGTTCATACCTGAGGAAAATGATCCAACAAATATATGAATTGGGACATACACTATAATAAGAGCAACAATAACAAAAAAATTATGAAGGTTCCAAGCCCAATTCTAATTTTTTTGCATATTTTGAGGTATTTACTCCTTAAATAGCCATGCACAGGGTGATCTTCTTGTCCCTCATTTTAAAGAAGAGGGAACTTGCTCATTTACACAACTAGTAAGTGGCAAAGCTGATATTCAAATCCAAGCAACCTGATTGCAGAGTTCCTGCTCTTAATCTGCTTCACTAAAGAGCTAATAATAGTGCACAGGTTACAGGCAAAGAGACCTGCTGAAGAGAAACAACTGGCTGGTCTGTATGTGTGTAAAGAAGCCCTTTTTCTAGCCCTTAGGTTTCCTCAATGCCTGGCAGGAGTTCAGTGTGCATTCCTTTATCTCTTCTTAATTCCCTTGGGTTTATACAAGTGATAGGTCCTCTGCACTGCAGATTCAGAGACATGAAGGACTGAGTCATCCATCTACAGAGCTAACTTTTTTCTGTGACTTCTCAAAATATTTGAAAATGTGTAGGTGAGGGTATCTGACAATGGTGTATCATGACATGGTATCTTGCATGTTCTCTGCTCTGGCTTTGCGTAATTGGACTTCAACTTTGGGGACCTAACTGACTTAATAAAAGCTCCTTATCATGTGTTAAAAAAAAAATTCCTTTTCTTAACAGAAGGGATGACATCACTTGATTTTAATTTTTACTCAGGAAGGGAAAAAGCCAACTTTGAAGGTTTTATACATTCGGTGCCACCTATTTTTACTGATAGTCTTGCAATTCTTTGTAAAGGCATAATTATAGACTAGCACAAACACAATTAAATTTCCTCAAGAAGGACTTATTGTGTAACTTTCCATTACAAAATTCACGTCAGAGTGTCCAGCTGAGATAAGGGCAAGGATTAGAAAGAATATGATTAAGAAAGTAAAAAAAGAAAACTCATAAATTAAGCATGAGTAGTTTATATCTTAATACGCAGACCCTTCATTTTCACGTCTAAGCCACATTACTACTGATAAATATTTGTAGGTAACAGTTCAATTCAGTTCAGTCACTCAGTCGTGCCCGACTCTTTGCGACCCCATGAATCGCAGCACACCAGGCCTCCCTGTCCATCACCAACTCCCGGAGTTCACTCAAACTCAAGTACATCGAGTCGGTGATGCCATCCAGCCATCTCATCCTCTGTTGTCCCCTTCTCCTCCTGCCCCCAATCCCTCCCAGCATCAGGGTCTTTTCCAATGAGTCCACTCTTCACATGAGATGATAGGGATAATAAAATGAATAATTTCAAAAACAACAGATGAGAGAAAAAATAAATTTCTTAAAATAAATGCTTTATTTTTCTCTTAATTACAATGGAAGCCATTTATCCCATACAACCAAATCCTAGAAGAGGTTTTTCCCCAGTATAAATATACTAATGTAATGAATAGTTAATTATCTTAGAATCTTTTGCCAGTTGTTCTTAGTAATTTCATAAGACAATATTTCTAAAAGCTGCAACTATGGTTGCATTGAAAACAAAGACTCTTTTCCAGTTTGGGTATCAATATTACAAAGTTTACATACAGACCCAGAAGTTACTTTGACTCTTTTTCTTTTGAAAATAGAATAGCTCTGAAAACAGGAAATGTTGTAGGAATTTTAGAAGGCCCCAGGAGTTTTCTGTGTGTTCTAAATTCCATGAACAAGTATTGCGCTAACTATACCATTTATTTATCATTAATTATAAACTCATTTTATAAGCTATTTCATTAAACTACTTAACATATGAGACAGTTAAACTTTTTAGGGGGTAGGTTATTAGCAATGTGCAACTTCTAAACATCCAACACTCTATACCCTATACTTGATCAACTGGCTTCAAACTGTTGATTGTTCAGCTGCATTATTTAAAGAATAAACTTGCAAGAATCTTCATAAGGCATTGAATCACAAGCTGGTGGCTAATTTTTTTTTTTAATTCATCCATGTATGTATTCAACCATTATCAGTGAAGAGCTACTCTATTAAAGAATGATTCCTGGGCCATGTAAAAAACCATAACAAATTTAAAAGAATAGAAACCATATAGTGTAATGTCAGTAAAATGGTAGTACAGGAATTTCTAGCACCTGTCCCCTCCCAGAAATTTGAAGAAATATTCATATACAAAAGTACTTTCACAAGAGCTAAAGATTCCAGATGAGGAATTTCAGTACCTCAGTGAAGCACATAAATAAGAATGCAATGATGAGAGTAGGAAAGATAGATTCACATTACCTGCATGATCACTCCTCAAACCATAGGCAGCCCAGCATTGAAAGAGACACCTTCCCTCTTGGAGAAGGTGAGTGAAATGAATACCCAAATTTATTGCAGACCCCAGTGCTAGCCTGCCCAGCACCAGGCTGACTCTTGCTGCCTGTAATATGGTGGTATATTAATCAAAACTCGAGTATAAAAGTTAAAGGGCCAATGTATTAAAAATAATTACAGCTACAATGTTTTGTTACTGAATATATAATATGCTGCAGCTGCTGCTAACTCAATTCAGTCGTGTTTGACTCTGTGCGACCCCATAGACAGCAGCCCACTAGGCTCCCCCATCCAGGATCCTCCAGGCAAGAACACCGGAGTGGGTTGCCACTTCCTTCTCCAGTGCATGAAAGTGAAAAGTGAAAGAGAAGTCGCTCAGTCATGTCCCACTCTTAGCGACCCCATGGACTGCAGCCTACCAGGCTCCTCTGTCTGTGGGAGTTTCCAGGCAAGAGTACTGGAGTGGGGTGCCATTGACTTCTCCAGAATATATAATATAAAATAAAAAGAGATAAATTGTGACATCAAAAACATAAAATATGTGAGGTGTACAAGGGTAGGATATTTGTATGTAGTCAAAGTTACGTTGTAACCAGACTGTTATATTTTTAAGATATTTTATGTAAGCCTCATGGTAAGACAAAGCAAAAACCTGTAGTAGATTCATAAAAGATAAAGAGAATCAAAGCATATACCTAAATAAAATCATCAATTCACAAATAAAGAAAGGGAAAAAAGGAAGAAAGAAGAAAACTCTAAAACAACAAGAAAACAGTGAGATGGCATTAGTACTTCTGTCAATACTTAGTACTTGATAGTTAGTACTTCTCTAGTCATGTCCGACTCTTTGCGATCCCATGGACTGCAGCCCACCAGGCTCCTCCGTCCATGGAATTCTCCAGGCAAGAGTACTGGAGTGGGTTGCCATTTCCTTCTCTAGGGGATCTTCCTGACCCAGGGATCAAACCCAGGTCTCCTGCATTGCAGGCAGATTGTTTACCATCTGAACTACTAGGGAAGCCCTAGCAATAATTATGTTAACATAAATGAATTAAACTCTCTAATCAGAAAGTATAGAAGGGATGAATGAATTTAAAAAGAAGAGTCAACTGCATGCTGCCTACAGAAGATTAATTTCAGCTTTTAGGATACATAAAGGCTCCAAATTAAGAGCTGGAAAAAGATATTCCATGCAAATGGAAACCAAAAAAGAGAAGAGGTAGCTAGGAGACATAAGAGATGTGGGTTCAATCCCTGGGTCAGGAAGATTCCCTGGAAGAGGGCAAGGCAAACCCCTCCAGTATTCTTGCCTGGAGAATCCCATGAACAGAAGAGCCTGGCAAGCTATGGTCAGTACGTTCTCAAAGAGTCAGACACGACTAAAGCAACTGAGTACAGCAGCATGCAGCTATAATAATATCACAGTAAATAGAACTTAAATAAAGACAAAGAAAATCCTTATATAATGACAGAGAAGTCAAACCTGCAATTAGAAATAATAGCTGTAAGTATATATGTACCCAACTTTGGGTACATATACTAATGTATACTAGTATATGAATATACTAGTATATTAGTAAAATAATAATAAAAATGAAGAAATAGAAGAAAAATTCAATACCCTACTTTCTACAATGGAAAGATCACCCAGACCGGAAACCACAAAGAAAATATTAGACTTGAACTATACTTTAGACCAAGCAGACCTAATAGACAAGAAAAATTTTAAGTGTTTATAACTAAATGAATGATAAAACAATTCATCAAAATTTATGAAAGGTAGAGAAAGTAATGATTAGATGGAAATTTATAGAAGTGATACATATATTGGAAAAAATGATATATCTAAAATAATAAGATAAGCTTTTACCTTAGGAATGTAGAAAAAGAAAATTAAACCCAAAGTAAGCAGAAGAAAAAAAAATAATAAGGCAGAAATCAGTGAAGCTGAAAGCAGGAATTAACAGAGAACATCAAGATAACTAAAAGCTGTTTTTTTCAAAAAAATCAATAAAACTGATAAGACTGTAGCCAGACTAATTAGGAAAAAAGAGAGAAGACACAAATTACTAATACCAGAAGTGAAACAGGCATCATCACTTCAGATTCTATGGACTTTAAACAAATAGTCAAGACATGGTAAGAACAATTCTCATGAATTTGATAACTTAGATGAAATGGACAAATTCCTTTTAAAAAAACTAGGTGCCAAAACTCACACATGGAGAAATAGTCAACCTGAACAGGTTTTTGTCTATTAAGGAAATTAAATGACAATTATTAAACTTCCCAAACAGAAAGCCCCTGGCCCAGAGGGTTCACTGGTCATTTCTACCAAACATTTAAAGAAGAAATAATACTGATTTTTTCTAGAGTCTCTTTCAGTATACAGCAGCAGAAGGAATACTTCCAAATTCAATTTATGAGGCCAGTTACCATATTAACTGAATACTCACTGGAAGGACTGATGCTGAAGCTGAAGCCCCAGTATTTTGATAATCTGATGTGCACAGACAACTCATTGGAAAAGTCCCTGATGCTGGGAAAGATGAAGGACAGAAGGAGAAGAGGGCGTCAGAGGATGAGCTGGCTGGACAGCATCACCAATGAACATCAACTTGGGCAAACTCCGGGAGCTGGTGAGGGACAGGGAGGCCTGGCACGCTGCAGCCCATGGACTAACAAAGTGTCGGACACAACTGGGTGTCTGAACAACAACAACAACCATACTAACAACCAAAACAGACAAAAATACTATAAGAAATGAAAAGTACCAACCGATATTTCTCATAATGCAAAAATTCTCAACAAAATATTAGAAAATAAAACCAAAAATGTAGAAAAAAATTTATACCACAACCAAGTGGGATTTCTCCCAGCTATTCAAGGCTTGTTCAACATTAGAAATGTTAATAATAATAATGTAATCTACTATGCATGTGTGTGTGCTAAGTCACTTCAGTTGTGTCCGACTCTTTGTGACCCTATAGGCTGTAGCCCACCAGGCTCCTGTGTCCATGGGATTCTTAAGGCAAGAGTACTGGAGTGGGTTTCCATGCCCTCCTCCAGGGGATTTTCCTGACCCATGGCTCAAACCCAGGTCTCTTACATCTCCTGCACTGGCAGGCAGGTTCTTTACCACTAGTGCCGCTTGGGAAGCCCTAAACTATCATATCCACCACTTAAATAAGATCTATCACATAATATTAATAGACGCAGAAAAAAGTTTTTGCCTAAATCCAATATCCATCTATGATTAAAACCTCAGTAAACTAGGAATAGGGGAGAACTTCTTCAACTTGATAAAGAATCCACAAAAAATTCTATTGATACCATCATACTTAATCAGAAGAAATTAAAATTTTACCCATTAAGATAAAACACAAAGGACAGTCCTCTCAACAGTCCTTTTCAACACTGTACTGGAAGCTCTTGTCAATGCAATGAGGAAAAGAAAGGAAACAAAAGTTATACAGATTGGAAAGGAAAAAATGAAGTTGTCTTTGTTCTCAGATATCATGATTGTCCATGGAGAAAATTCAAAAAGTTCAGCAAAAAATCTCACAGAAATAATTAGAGCAAGTTTGCAGGATACAAAATTAATATGTGGAATCAAATGTTTCTTTTTATATCAACAACAAACAAGATAAATTTGAAATTAAAACATGTAGCCATAAAATTAAAAGACGCTCCATGGAAGAATAGCTATGCCAAACCTAGACAGTGTATTAAAAAGCAGAGATATCATTTTGCTGACAAAGGTCCATAGAGTCAAAGCTATGGTTTTTCCAGAAGTCATGTATGGACGTGAGAGTTGGACCATAAAGAAGGCTGGACCCTGAAGAATTGATGTCTTTGAACTGTCTGCTAGAGAAGACTCTTGAGAGTCCCTTGGACAGCAAGGAGATCCAACCAGTCAATCCTAAAGGAAATTAACCCTGAATATTCTTTGGATGGTCTGGTGCTGAAGCTTCAATAGTTTTGCCACCTGATGCAGAGCACTGACTCATGGGAAAAGACCCTGATGTTGGGAAAGATTGAGGGCAAAAGAAGGGGGTGGCAGAGGATGAGATGGTTGGATGGCATCACTGACTCCATGGACATGAGTTTGAGCAAACTCTGAGAGACAGTGAAGGACAGGGAAGCCTGGCATGCTGCAGTTCATTGGGTCGCAGAGTCAGACATGACTTAGTAATTTAACAACAAAATGAAATACTGAGGTGTAAATCTAACAAAATATTTACGAGATCTAATTAGAAAAACTATAAAATCCTGATGAATGAAAAAAAAATCTAAATAAATGGAGAGATAGTTCATGGAGAGGAAGATTCAGTATTGTGAAGATGTCAGTTCTTTAAAACTTGATCTTTAGAGTCAATTCAATTCCAATAAAAAGCCTAGTAAGTTACTTTATGGCTATTTGCAAAGTGATTTGAAAGCTTTCATGGAGAAGCAGAAATCCCAGAATATCCAACACAATACTGAAGAGCAAAGTTGGAGAACGTCAAGACTCATATAAAGCGACAGTAATCAAGACACTGTGTTATTGGCTAAAGAATAGAAAAAATAGGTCAATGGAGTAAAATAGAGAGCCCAGAGACAGGCTCATTAATACAATCAACTATCTCATGATCACCTATATTGGAAGAGAATCTGAAAAAGAAAAAATATGTATATTTGAATCACTTTGCTGTACATCTGAAATGAACACATTATTATATACATCAACTGTACTTCAATTTAAGGAATGCTCCAGGGGTTCCTCCACGTGTTGTTTTCCACAGAAAAGAAAAGATGTTGTGCAATATAAATGACTGGTTGAGTTCTACAGTCATCTTGTTGTCAACAACTTAGCACCCATTTTCTGAGCATCTGCACCATTGTAGGCTCTGTACTGGGATGTGGGAATACAAGCAACTATTTTATCTCCCCTTAAGGATTTTTCATTTTAGCTGTTTGAACATAATTTTATATAGCTGACATATCTCTGCTTCCAAGAGAAATGGTGGTAGGGTTGGAAAACTGTCAGTCTCTGTCCTTACTGTAATGTTAAAATTTAACTCATCTTACTCTTCTCTAACATAAGTCAACTGGCATTTGACAAAGAAGAGCAATACAATGGAGGAAAAATAATCCCTTCAATAAATGGCGCTGAAACAACTGTACATCTGCATAGAACAAAAAGGAATCTAAACACAGACCTTACATCTCTCACAAAAAGTAACACAAAATGCATTATAGACCTAAATGTAAAATGCAAAAATATAAATAGTTGACATCCTGGACTTCATTAAAATTTAAAAAACTCTGTTCTGTGAAAGACATCATCAAAGGAATTAGAAGACAAGCCACTGGCAGTAAATATTTGCAAAGATACATCTGATAAAGAACAGTCATGCCAAACATACAAAGAACTCTTAAAACTTAACATCAAGAAATCAACCTGATTAAAACATAGGTTAAAGATATTACCAAAAACCTCACCAAAGAAGATATACACATGACAAATGAAGAAACGTTCCACATCACATGTCATCGGGGAAATGCAAATTAAAAACAATGAGATAACATTCCACATCTATTAGAATGACCAAAGTCTGGAACACTGACCTCACACTGTGGAGATGAAGAGGAGAGGCAGGAACTCTCATACACTGCTGGTGGGAAGGCAAAATGGTGCAGCCACTTTAGAAGATAGTTTGGCAGTTACTTACAAAACTAAACCTATTCTTTCCATGTTACTAAGAGATCATGGTCCTTGTGGTGAAGGGAATGGCAATGCACTCCAGTATTCTTGCCTGGAGAATCCCATGAACAGAGAGAGGAGCCTGGCAAGGCTGGTCCATAGGGCTGCAGAGTCAGACACAACTGAAGCAACTTAGCACATACTCATGGTCCTTGGTATTAACTTAAAGAAGCTGAAAACTTACGTTCACACAAAAACCCACAGAAAACACCTGTATTCATAATTGTCAAAACCTGAAAGCTACCAGGATGTCCTTCAGTAGGTGAATGAATTAATCCTGCTATATCCAGACAACGAAATATTGTTCAGCCTTAAAATGAAATAAGCTACAAAGTCATGAAAAGACAGGGGGGAAACCTAAGTGTGTATTTCCAAGTGAAATAAGATGACATGAAGAGGCTGTATAATTCCAAATGTACAGCATTCTAAAAAAGGCAAAATTATAGGGATACTTATATACTTACTTAACTTATATGCAGAGTACATATGTGAAATGCTGGGCTGGGTGAAGCACAAGCTGGAATCAAGATTGCTGGAAGAAATATCAATAACCTCAGATATGCAGATGACACCATCCTTATGGCAAAAGCAAAGAAAAACTAAAGAGCCTCTTGATGAAAGTAAAAGAAGAGAGTGAAAAAGCTGGCTTAAAACTCAACATTCAAAAAACGAAGATCATGGCATTTAGTCCCATCACTTCATGGCAAGTCCATCTAGTCAAAGCTATGGTTTCTCCAGTAGTCATGTATAGGTGTGAAAGTTGAGCCATAAAGAAAGCCGAGCACCAAAGAACTGATGCTTTTCAACTGTGGTGTTGGAAAAGATTCTTCAGGGTCCTTTGGACTGCAAGGAGACAACCAGTCTATCCTAAAGGAAATCAGTCCTGAATATTCATTAGTCGGACTGATGCTGAAGCTGAAACTCCAATACTTTGGGCACTTGATGTGAAGAATTGACTTACTGGAAAAAACCTTGATGCTGGGAAAGATTGGAGACAGGAGGAGAAAGGGATGACAGAGGATGAGATGGTTGGATGGCATCACCGACTTGATGGATTTGAGTTGAGCCAGCTCCGGGAGTTGGTGATGGACAGGGAAGCCTGGCGTGCTGTTGTTCATGGCGTCTCAAAGAGTCAGACAGGACTGAGCAACTGAACTGAACTGACAGATTCACTAAAAATACCAATTGTTGCCAGGAATGGCAGTGGGGGAGAGATGAACAGGCAGAGGGGGTTTTTAGGGCAGTGAAAATACTTTGATATTATTATATGATATTATAATGATGGATATATATCATTAAATGTTTATCAAACTCATAGAATGAACAACACCAAGAATTAAACAAGGAAAATTATTGCCTTTGAGTGATAATTATATGCCAGTGTAGGTTCACTCTTCATAAAAATGTTCCATTCTAGTGACTAATGTTGAGGATAGGGAAAGCAACACATTGAGGAGGCAAATGCTTTATGGGAAATCTCTGTAACTCCTTTTTTTTTTTTTAAACTTAAAACTGCTCTGAAAAATAAAGTCTTTAAATAAGTCAGCGTAACACAGTTACATACAGAGAGATTCAGGTTTGTTAAATCACATATCATCAACTTAAAATAATTTAACAAACATTTTGGCAGTATCCCTCACTGATGATGGCTAAATGAGCTTTGGGACCTGGTAACCGGCTGATGCTCTTGGCACTGCTGGAGGTTTACTACCCAAGATTCTCAGAGCATACATTCTGCAAGCATGGGGATATTTCTGTGGTAACTTGGTTAAGTCTTCCAAGAAATACATGAGGCAATTTATTTGCTGTTGCTGTTAAACTGCTTGCAAAACCCATGTGATGAGTCTTTAACTTTATTTTGGTGGTCAATCACAATTGTAAAAATTTCCTCTTTAATGAAATCTAATTTTAGGTTATAATGAATTTTCATGGTTATCACTGTAAATGTGGAATCTACAGATACAGTTCCTAAGCAACAAAAATGCGGTTGATATCAAAATTAACCCATTGTCTTCATGGGCTTAATCAATTGATTGAGAATGGGGTCCGGGTTGCAATTTTTTCTCGCACTGTGTTTTTTAAAAAAATCAAGCTAACAAATGACATCATGTATGAAGCTATGTAAAGAAGTATTCTCTTTAAACATAATCCAATAACTCTTCATACTCTGTTGGCAGGTGGTCCTTGTCATTTCAACAGACAGCAGTGTTCAATGAAACATGTGTGTGGAGGAAAGTATTCTGTCATCTGTGCAGGCTATAATGGCTGGTCATCTGTTTAAACATGCAGTGGCATTTCCAATGTAATTAAATTTCTAATTGTACATCCAAACTTTGTCTAAGTATTGGCATGCATAATGAATTATGATTTATAATTGTTAAAAGTCATTAATTTGAAATCTGTGGGGCAAGTCTTTAGCATCCTGACTGTACCATGAGATTCATTTATTTTAGAAACTGTTTGAATTGTGTTAATTGAAATTAAGTTTAAATATTATAAAATTGCTACTGTGAGAGAAGAAAAGTTAAAGCTTGAAATATACTGGGCTATATTGATATTCTCTGAAAAAACAGTTATTTGTACCTAGAAAAATTCATAAATGTATATGAAATAAAGGAAAGTTTCTAATTGTTATCTGGTGTTTGGGGAGGACATTTCTGATGATATAGTAAGAAGGATAATAAAATATTACTTAAATACTATTGAGAATTAGACACAGTTGAAAGTTCAGCTTGTGCTATTAAGGCATGTTTAAAGTACAACTAAAAATGAAAAGACAGTTAATTTTTTAACAACTTTTCATCTTTTCAGTTTCACAGCTTATGGGCAGAACTCTGCTATATAAAAAGTGAGTGACAGTGAAAGTCACTCAGTCGTGCCTGACTCTTTGTGTCACTCTTTGTGACATATAGAGCCCATGGAATTCTCCAGGCCAGAAGACTGGAGTGAGTAGACTTTTTATTCTTGTATTGGGTCTTCCCAACTGAGGGATCAAACCCAGGTCTCTCTCCTGCATTGCAGGTGGATTCTTTATGAGCTGAATCACAAGGGAAGCCCAAGAATACTGGAGTGGGTAGCCTATCCCTTCTTCAGCAGATCTTCCCAACCCAGAAATCAACCCAGGGTCTCCTGCATTGCAGGTGGATTCTTTACTAATTAACAGAGCTATCAGGGAAACCCTGAACTTAGAACATACTTTGGGTAAACCCAACATCTATTTCTGTTTTATTGACTATGCCAAAGCCTTTGACTGTGTGGATCACAATAAACTGTGGAAAATTCTGAAAGAGATGGGAATATCAGACCACCTGACCTGCCTCTTGAGAAACCTATATGCAGGTCAGGAAGCAAGTTAGAACTGGACATGGAACAACAGACTCGTTCCAAATTGGAAAAGGAGTACGTCAAGGCTGTATATTGTCACCCTGCTTATTTAACTTATGTGCAGAGAACATCATGAGCAACGCTGGGCTGGAAGGAGCACAAGCTGGAATCCAGATTGCCGGGAGAAATATCAATAACCTCAGATATGCAGATGACACCACCCTTATGGCAGAAAGTGAAGAGGAACTAAAAAGTCTCTTGATGAAAGTGAAAGAGGAGAGTGAAAACGTTGGCTTAAAGCTCAACATTCAGAAAACAAAGATCATGGCATCCGGTCCCATCACTTCATGAGAAATAGAGGGGGAAACAGTGTCAGACTTTATTTTTTGGGGCTCCAAAATCACTGCAGATGGTGACTGCAGCCATGAAATTAAAATATACTTACTCCTTAGAAGGAAAGTTATGACCAACCTAGATAGCATATTGAAAAGCAGAGACTTTACTTTGCCAACAAAGGTCCGTCTAGTTAAGGCTATGGTTTTTCCAGTAGTCATGTATGGATGTGAGAGTTGGACTGTGAAGAAAGCTGAGTGCCGAAGAGTTGATGCTTTTGAACTGTGGTGTTGGATGGAGAAGACTCTTGAGAGTCCCTTGGACTGCAAGGAGATCCAACCAGTCCATTCTAAAGGAGATCAGTCCTGGGTGTTTTTTGGAAGGAATGATGCTAAAGCTGAAACTCCAGTACTTTGGCCACCTGATGCAAAGAGTTGACTCATTGGAAAAGACTCTGATGCTGGGAGGGATTGGGGGCAGGAGGAAAAGGGGACGACAGAGGATGAGATGGCTGGATGGCATCACTGACTTGATGGACGTGAGTTTGAGTGAACTCCGGGAGCTGGTGATGGACAGGGAGGCCTGGAGTGCTGCAATTCATGGGGTCAGAAAGAGTTGGACATGCTTGAGTGACTGAACTGATACCTGTATTGAACAGAAATGCTAATCACTGTAATGCTTCAGTCAGGCCACCACCCATAATGACATTATCTAATGGAAAAAGGCATTATTTCAATTAATCACTTCCTGCATCAAATGAGTTGTTGAATATTTTGAATATCACTTCTATCTATATTTATATTTATGTCAATATGGGTATCTATTACATGTATGAGTGTATTATATACATTAAGACTAATTAGTTTACCAAATCTATTTGAATATTACAGATTAGCAGACAGGTATTTTCTAAAGACTGGCAACTGTTCAGCAAGTGGTGCTGGGAAAGTTGGACAGTGGCATGTAAATCAATGAAGTTAGAACACACCCTCACACTATGCACAAAAATACTCAAAATAGATTAAAGACTTAAACATAAGATATGACGGTGTAAAACTCCTAGAAAAGACAAAACCTTCTCTGACATAAATCATACCAATGTTTTCTTAGGTCAATCTCCCAAATCAAGAGAAATAAAAACAAAAATAAACAAATGGGACCTAATCAAACTCAGAAGCTTTTGCACAGCACAGGAAACTATAAACAAAACTAAAAGACAATCTATGGAATGAGAGAAAATATTTGTAAACTATGCACCTGACAAAGGCTTCATTTCCAAAAGATGTAATCAGGTCAAAGAACTCAATAACAACAAAGACAAACAAACAAAAGAAACAACCCACTAATACAATGGGCAGAAGACCTAAACAGACATTTCTCCAAAGAAGACACAGACAGACAACAGGCACATGAAAAGATGCTCAACATCGCCAATTACCAGAGAAACGCATATGAAAGCTCCAATAAGGTACTACCTCACACCAGTAAGAATGGCCATCATCCATCATTGAAAAGTCTACAGATAACAAATCCTGGAGAGGATGTGGAGAAATGGGAACCCTCTTAGATTGTTTCTGGGAATGTAAGTTGGTGTAGCTACTGTGCAAAACAGTATCCGGGTTCCTCAGAAAGCTAAAAATAAGAGTTGACATGTGATCCAGCAATGCCACTCCTGGGCATTTATCCGGTGAAAACTATAATTCTAAAAGATACACGCGTTCTTATGTTCACAGCAGCATTATTCACAATTGCCAAGACATGGAAACAACTTAAAACATCCATTGACAGATGAATGGGTAAAATAGATGTGGTATCTATATACAATGGAATATTTTTTAGCCATAAAACAAAGAAAGAAATAATGCCGTTTTCAGCAACATGGATGCAACTAGAGATTATCATATTAAGTGACATAAGTCAGAAAGAGAAAGACAAATACCATATGATGTCATTTATACGTAGAATCTAAAATATGGCACAAATGAACGTCTCTGCAATACAGAAACAGACTCACATCAGAGCACAGAGAACAGACTTGTGGTTGCCAGGGGGAGGGGGAGGGAGCAACTGGGTGTTTGGGATTAGTAGATACTAACTATTACATAGAGAATGGGTAGACAACAAGCTCCTACTGTAGAGCACAGGGAACGCTAGTCAACATCCTGGAATAAATCATAAGGGAAAAGCATATAAAAAAAGAATGCATACATGTGTGTGTAAGTCTTTTTGCTGTATGGCAGAAATTAACACAACACTGTAAATCAACTCTCCTTCAATAAAAATAGTAAAAGAAGCTGGCGAGTTAACAAAGTGATACTAACAAATATTATGAATTAAATGAATGAATTAATTATATATAATTATAAATAATATGAATGAATTAATTATATATAATTATAAATAAATGAATTAAAATATTCATTATCAGAGCATTCATTAAAGCAAAAAGCATTTACCTAGTTAACCTCCCAAAATCACTGTGCTAGAATTTATGGCAGCATGCCTTGGGTTTAGCTGTTACACTAGTTAATCTCGTAGATGTTCAATCTCACTATGGTAGTCTAAAAGAGAAATTACGGAAGCCTATATTACTAATTCTATGAATTACTTCTTGTAAACTAGATATTTCTTCTCAACCAAAACTTTAACTGTGATGCTGAACTTTCATTCTTTCATTTCTCTGACCTAGCAGCTCTGTACAAAAACTCACCTGGGCAATTGATACAGAAAATAATTCTTATCCTCCAGATATTTTATTGAGTATTATTTTATATTATATATTTAGAACTGATTAAGCAGTTTCAAATTCACTCCTGCTTTAAGGCTATAGGAAGGATAAAGTAATAAATATTTACTGTATTAGGTTACAAGCACTATGATAGAGATATATACAACATATAACAGATCAACAAATAAAAGGAAAATCAACTCTGCTTGGAGCAGTAAAGAAATGTTTACAAGGAACAGGCAGAAGCTATAGGGCTCTAAAAACAAAGAGAACAATTAGACGGTTATATCAAAAATTCAGTTGAGAGATAATAAATCAGAAACTCGGAGAGTACTGCTGTAATCCAGGTAAGACACATTCCATTTGTATCCAGCTATAGAGGCCAGTTATTCTGAATCAATACTGAATCGATCTCAAATGCATCTCATAAGCCCTGATACAAAATCATAAACTTTTACTACAACCTAAAGTCCCAGATGACACTTTCACCAAGGCAGTTTTGGTTCTGTAGAAGTGAATCCTGTATATTACTAGAAGGATAACTAGTGATTATCAATAAATTTTACAAATCTAGTTAAGTACCCATTTCTTATTAAGTGTGATTTCATTTTTCTTCAGAGGTCATTTGCTCCCTGCTTCAAGAATAAAATGTATTTTTAAATACACATACACACACAAGATAAATAAACCAAAATAAAATCCAAAACTAAACCAGGAGCATTAGGGTGAGAGAGAAGAGACCTGATAGGAAAGGTGTTATTGAAGTAGAATTGAGAAAATCTGGTCATGAATAGATGTAGTCAGTAAGTCATATTACGGGAGGAGTCAGGTGCAGGGAGATGAGATGGCATCAGATTTTCAGTTTCTGAAAGTCCTGGACTATTAACTCGGAGAAGATACCCCTGGAAGACAAAGAAGATCTGGGCTGCTATAGAAAGTTGAGATTTAGGTATGTTGTGGTGCCTGAGATCATGTGTATGGTAGTGTAGACTAGAACAAGAAAGAAGTCTGGAATAGCAATATATGTTTTAATGCATGGGTTTGGTTATTATAAACACTGCTGAATGCAAACAGATGAACAGTGTCTGATGCCCAACAAGAAGACTGAGCAAAAGAGAATGAGACGATACTGCCGTGCGGTTGCACCACTAACAGAAAGGAGAAGGCAGCATACCATTATTAACATTTCAAACCAAGTCCATGAATTGCAGTTGTTTCATAATGTACCTCACAAGATATTCAGTCATTACTTTTGATACAGTCACAATTATATATATGATACTTTATATAGTCACAATTACAAACATAGTAACTCCACACCCAGCATTCTCTACTTTTAAAAAATAGGTCTACTTCCAAGATTTGTACATTTTACTTTATTTGGAAATGGTTATGAATATAATTTTAAAATCTTAACCAAACTTTGATTATAAGACTAAGAGTTGAAATACTGAGCATTTTTTTCCTAAGACTTTTTTCTATTTAAATAGAAAAATCTATTTTATCAATTTTTTTTAAAAAAAGCAAGCAGAGTCCATTTCTTTGTTGCATTTGTTGAAGCTATTGCAATAGTTTATTTTAATGCTAACATAATAAAATGACATTTGATTACTGCTAGGGAGATAATTGGTAATTTTTAAGAGCAATTTTGAAATTAATACTAAAAAAGAAAATTGTTATCTATTCGTTCTGCTACTAGCTTGTTTTATTTAAATATCCACAGGGAATTTCCTGGCTAGCCAGTGGTTAGGACTCTGAACTTCCACTGCAAGGGACAATGGTTTGATGGGTCGGGGTACTAAGGTCCTATAAGCAATGTGGCATGCCAAAAAAAAAAAAAAAACAATTCACAAGGCTGTTTCTAAAAGGATGAAAATTTTTTGAAAACTTAAATTTGCAGCAGTAGTAAAGAGGCCACAATATACAAACAAACAAGATAACTAAAGAAAGAAAAGAAAAATCAAATCTTTTTTTCTATAGTCTGCAATTCTAAGAATAAATTGTGAATCTGCAAAGTTAGTAATCATATCTTGTAAAGTGAAAACCATTTTTACTTAATTACAAATTTATTTTTAATCTACAATCCAACAAATTTAGAACATGAATACTGCTTTTTTAGATCTTAACATATTCTGCTAACAGATACTGAAAGCTCTTAAATGTGACATTTCTCAAAATCTTCAAATGTTTAGTTCATTTAGAAGCTTTAGTATGTTTAATTAAAGGTAATATTAAAAATACAAATTACATACTCAGATTAAAAGAATTATTTTTATTCTTACAATATTAACACTAACCAATACACATGGCCCCCAAGAAACAGGATTATGAAGATGATTTATAATTTTACTCCATAAGGAACATTTCAAATGATAATTCATTTGTTCTGTGGTAGTTATTTTGATAGAAGAGCCAACACATTTGGAAATTTTTTAGCACACTCAGGGCTTTGTTATTGCTAACATAATTAAACTCTAGATTTAGTAAATTATATACAAAAGTACACCTCCTTACCACTGGGAGTAATCTGCCCTACTGAAATCTATTATAATATTTAAATGAAATTATTAATCAGGGACTATTTACAGCTGCACCTGCTCATATTTGTAGCATGAAACTGTGTCATCACTGTCAGTTTTTTTCAGATCTAGGCAGAAGATAACCATTAATACAACAGAAGCACAATTAAAGAGAACCCCCACCTGCTGTATTATTCTAGCTTTGTTAAACAGTGAGTGACGTGGGTGCAGAAGGCACCAAAGAGAAGAACGGGAGCAGACTGGATGTTTATGGCAGGATCACCTACCTCCTACACAGGAAACCGAAGTAGTTACCCAAGAAGGCTCAGTGATCAAAGAATGAAGTTAGAGAAAAAGTTTCATAAACCAGCAGTCGTGAACTCACTTACTTTTAAAGGAAGATTTTAGAATAGAAAAGCAGTCTGGAAACACCCCCCACACATTTCTAAGTCTATGAGTTTCCACAAAGGTTATTTTTGACCACCTAATGTGTGTGGAAGATACTGTAGTGAGTGTCTTAAATGTTATAAGAGGAAGGATTATGTTGTGGTCTGAAAAGTATTCATGCATCTTATCTTGAAGTAATTTCTCCTCCATGTTTGAATAGTTCTATGATTTCAAAAGTCCCTTCAGGCAATTATTCACGGAATATGGATCTGTGCATTTGTGATCATATGCATTTTACAGTCCAGACTTTGTTTTGCAAGGTTTACAGTCATGTACATGATATAAACTCTAAACTCAAAGTATTTCAGATTATGAAGGCATTATGGACAATATGGTCAGGCAAACACAAGCTTGGAATTCCTACATTTTATGAGAAATATGCAAAAGAATCAAGAAGATAATGTTATATGTATCACTTTCAATATACTATACATTTACCTATCCATTATTTTTATTGTCTATCTCATCACCGAAACTTAAGCTCCTGCCTAATAGAATGTCTTTTTCTTCAGTGATGCCTAAACCCTATGTAAATGAATATACGATACTGGTTGAGATACTCGGTATTTGCTGACTGACTGAATGATCTTCATCTGAAAAATACAGAAAAAACAAACACTCACGTGGTTGTGTGTATTTTAAATAGAATGTTGCAATATTTATCTTAGTTTAAAAACAGCTAAAAGTTTTCATGAATATATGTACGTGGCAGAGAATCTATAAAATATGTCAGTTAATAAATGGCCAAATGAGTTGCAAATAACACAAAACAGAAAGTAAACACAGGAACATGATTCCATTTGGAAAACTGGGAGAGTTGCTTAATTCCTATGCTTAGTGATCCAATTTGCATGATTGCAGAAGGTAGCAATTCCAAACAGAACCAAAATATTTATACATTGATAAGCACAAGTGCCTCTTGGAAAGGGTGAGCTAAATGTAAATATCACAGGTATGAATAATATCACTTAAAAGGGGAATACTTGACTCCCACAGGGAAAACAGTTCTATCATTTGGGAGCTTAGGATTTATACATACACAATACTATATATAAAATCGATAACTATCAAGGACCTACTGTGTAGCACAGGAAACTCTACTCAATACTCTGTAATGATGTAAATGGTAAAAGAATTTTAAAAAGAGTAGATATATGCATTGGAGAAGGAGATGGCAACCACCTCCTGTATTCTTGCCTGGGAAATCCCATGGACAGAGGAGGCTGGCAGACTACAGTCCATGGGGCCGCAAAGAGTCGGACACACCTGAGCGACTAGCACATACGGTAAAAGAATTTAGAAAAGAGTAGACATATGTATAACTGATTCGCTTTGCTATACAGCAGATACTAACACAACATTGTAAATCAACTATACTCCAATAAAATTTAATCTATAAAAGAGCATACGGTTTATGTTGGTCAAATGAAACAGCATTCTTAAAAATCATGCCTACAGATAGAACTAAATAGTAATAGTGGACAAATCGAAATGTGGCTGTGAATAGTTTTTATTGCAATTATAATTATAAAGGAAGTAAAACTAGAAGTTCAAATTAACATAAGAAAACAAAATAAAAATGTTATCCAAAGATAGGCCTTTAAAATTATTTTGTGAGAAAATAAACCATTAATTTAGTTTCTACACATATGCTCTTGTGTTTTGTCAAATATTTTGTTAATTACATTTCCATAAAATATATATAAAATAATAAAAAGATGTTTACTCATTATTTTACCAATTTGTTGAAAACTTAATTTCCAATCTTATTTATAAATATCCTAAGAATATCAGCAATGCATCTTATAATTCTTACTTAGGAATTTCTTATAAAAATGTACAATTAAGAACAATGAATCCTGCCTGCCTCTAATGATTTTTTTATGATACTTAAATTATATACTTAAGTTGATGTCATAGCAGAATGATTAATTTTTATGAATTTCAAAAACTTAAATCATTAAGATTAATGACATACCTTCAAATAAAACCATGGATGGGAAATGATCAAATAAGCTGGGAGGAAAGCAGAATTATAGGTATTACTTATGAAGCATCTATGAAAAATTGGCATTTATAATTAACATATTTGCTAAGATAGTCCCTTTGATATGACTACAGCTATTGTCAGGGAAATGTATTTTATGTACACACTTCACATACACATCAACAGTAGCTATATGGAAAGATCATTTTAACTTATTTTTTAATATTAAATCATTTTTCAGGCATATTTTCATCTTATCTTTACCAAGTATCTTTATAGCACATATGAATAAACTAATTGCCTTTGGAAAAATATACATTACTATCTAATACAGAGAATTTGAACTTTGATTTATTATCACTTAAGACAAACTGAACAAAGCTTGTTTTAAAACTATTTTAAAACTATGCCTAAATTATCATTTTATACTTCTCTTGAAAAAAAATTACCTAAATTCCTTCTTTCAGAGTTTAAAGTTAATAAATTGTGGCAAATGTTTCATTCCCTAAAGGAATATCACCTGGTACAGGAAGTCTTCAATTTTCTGATCTCACTGGATGTGAGGTCTCAGATAGAGAAACAAATAAAAATCCCCAACCCTGATGGAAAGAAAATTTGCTATGATTAGTTTTCACCCAGGAGTGACTGTGGAGTGATATTTAAAATATCCCCAGAACTATCTATAAAACTTTAAAACAGGGCACTTAAGTTGCAATTGTGGTTCAAAAACTGATTTTTTCTATTTATACAATTCAAGCACAGTCAAATGGATTATAAACAATTAAACAGATACAGGTATTGTGGTAAAGGTTACCTAACCTGGGACAATTGTGATTTCCATATTTTCTATGTAAAATATTCTTTGAATGCTAACTGGCAAAACAATTGAAACAGCTAATGACTGAATATTCTAACATGTTACAATGTCTACAATAATTTTATTCTGTAAAACTTACACTTTCATCACAAGAACAAAGATTAATTCAATATCTTAGTATTTTGAAGATATATACCACCAGCATATAGGGGTATACAAAGTATGTTTCAGACTAAACGCTTGTAGGAGGTGAGACGTGATTATCAACTGAGGAGATGAGCCGAAACACTAAACACCACCCTAATAATAACCTGTAAACAACAGACTTAAGAAAGTTGTCCATGACAGTAGTCAGCATGTGGTTAAGTCTGAAGTTCTTAACTTTGAGCATCTTATGAAACCTCTGACCCACCTATCTCCTCACAGGATGTATGCGCATATGTATATGCAAAGTTTTACTCTCACTTTCAGAAGTTACAAGAAATCCTTCCCTAATGAATCAGTTCAAATACCTATTGTAAGCAAAAATCCTGATTGCACAACATGTTAAGCTCTGAGGTTTACATCCAATCTCAGCCAGTATTGATTGCAACACATGACATTATGTCTCCTCAAGAAAGCAAAAATGCAGTCAGTTGATCTCTGACACAGTGTATTCTTACTGCTTTGAATCTTTATCTTCTACTTGTTAAAAAGGCTATTTAAGGAAAATTTAGATGGATTTTTATCTTATAATGCAGCTCTATTTTTTCCCCCTTTTTGTGTACACAATATTCTGTTTGCTTTAATGTAAAATCACAGTATTCATCTTTTTGAGTCTTCGTATGTTAAATAGCAATTAATTTCTAATCACATTGTACCATTAGCACACATCATGCAATTGAACAGTTATGACCAAATTTGCACTTTTGTAGGCAATGATGACTATATTGTGACTGCTGCCTGGCTGACAGCAATTATAAGATTATGACAAAAAGCCACAGATACTAATATTTGGGAAAAGTGTCATAAAACTGAGGAAATATGATACACAGAAAAAAAAAAAAAGACAACAGGCAAATGGTAGATATAACCCTTAGTACATATTCAGCACAGTGAGGGAAAATGAGAACTTTGGCCAATACTGATTACTTTGATTCCAAGGGCAAGGCTATCTTAATAGACATATTTTAACCAAGAAACTTAAAAAACTGTATAAGCTTTCTTTTCTTTATAATTCCAAAAATACTCTTTAAAATGTTGGCTGTCCTTTAATACATGGAGAAAATCTATTGATCTTGGTATCTCACAAATCCATATTCTCCTTACAATTAATGTAAAAAACAAATTAATTAATTAGCATTCTAGAGTTTACTTCAGTCTTTGTTTATTATGATTGTCATGAATCAGTCCCTTAGGACTTGATCACTTTTTAATCCTAATAAGTATAGATATTTGTGTCTTCAGAATGAAAAATCTGGTTCTAGAACTCAATGAACTAGTTGAAGACTTGCTACCTCCAGTCTGCCCTGATAGGTTCTAATTTCCATGGGGACAGGACTGCGATTGACCTGTTCAATACACACCCCAGCATTTAGCAGAGTGTCAAGTCAATACATTTTAGTTGAATAAACTTCACTGCCATTTTAATATAGAATTTCTTACAGAGGTATGCTTACCTAAATTAAAAATCTAAGGTGATTCTTATAAATTATTATTTTTGCATCTATAAGTCACATTTAAGAAGATCGCTAGATTAGCTGAGTATTTGTTCATATCTTCCAGAAAAAAAAAAATTAGTTTGCCTTTCCAAAATTCATTCCAAATTTAGATTCAAAATGTAATATTTACTGTAAAGAGAAAAGAAACAAAGAATATTTCAAAAATGTTACCTTACAGGAGGGACTTAGCAAACACAACATGAACCGGGGCAAGGATTTAAAAAGAAGCAACTTTAAGTGCTTTGGAAAATAAATGACTTGTCTTGCCTAAAAAAACCAAAGTTGCTAATAGCCAAGGAAAATTGATGTCCAGAGATGTTTCAAGAAAGACAACTGTCAATCAGAGCTGATTTTGGCATAAAAATAAGGTGTTAGCAAATGTCACAGATTTTTTTTTATGGTGGTAGTGATGATATTAATGATATGTTGCCATTACAGAGTATGTACAACTATCTTGTGAAGAGCTTTTTTTCACAAAGCAATACCAACAGCAATAAAGAAAGCTAGAAAATGAACTCTTAAAGGAATACACAATTTATCACGACTATGTAAAACAGTAGAAAAAAATGAGTAAATATACATGAAACAAGCATCACCAGCAATATTACAGAGAATTTCAGTTCAGTTCAGTTCAGTCGCTCAGTTGTGTCCAACTCTTTGCAACCCCATGAATCGCAGCACACCAGGCCTCCCTGTCCATCACCAACTCCCGGAGTTCACTCAGACTCACGTCCATTGAGTCAGAGAATTTACCTCATGTTAAAAACAGGACGTAAGATGACGCATACCATGACATTTCCCGGGGCTGCATGGAATAGGATACAGCTTGGGTCTCATCACCCAAAGACTGTGTGTTAGTCACTTAGTCATGTCCAGCTCTTTGTGACCCCATAGACTGTAGCCCACCAGGTCCCCTGTCCATTGGATTCTCCAGGCAAGAATACTGGAGTGGATTGCCATTTCCTTCTCCAACCCAAAGATTAAGTAAGTAGAATATGATACATGGTTAGATGGCATCCTCTGTACCAAGCAGATTTAATGATCTTAACTTACATACAACATCATGGGTAGATATTTTGATTTTAAGGATAAAAATAAGAAATAGCCTGAAATCTACATAATGCAATATAATTTATGCACATCAGACACATACATACACAACCAATACTACATAGTTTTCAAAGATGGAGGCATATCTAAGGACATAGATTCATATAGATATGGTTACCTACAAAGATGATGGGAATGGGAGGAGTCCTAGAAATGATGGGGACATATAATAGAATGAGACGAAAGCATTACCAATAAAGAAAATAGTTAATAAACTGAGAAGCGTGAGTACTTCAAATCTGTGCAGCCAAGATGAAAACATAAATATTAAAAGCTAAACCCAGTTTGTCTGCTACAGCAATACTATAGCAGAGGAGATTTTTAAGGGATCAGTTTCCTTACTTGTTTCACCTTATGTCTCCAGAGAATTAATGTGACAATTAATAGCAGTTTGATAGAAATAGTTGATAAAAGCAGTTGTATTCTGGTTGCTTTTCTCAGGTTATAGGATATTGTATTTTTCTAAAATGTATTTTCCATTAGTGCCTTCATTGTATAAGTGTTGACACTGTATCACATTTGTAAAAGTGAATCAGACATTTAATATTCCTTTAATCTAAAACCCCTCTTAACTGTGTGATTTAATTAACAGATAATTAAATACCAAATATGAGAACTATAGGGACTAACACATTGAGGCTGTATCAGGATGAAAGATGTTTACACTTAACGCAGACTCTCCCCAGACTGAACGAGGCTGGGAATTGCAAGCAAGGCAAAGCGAGAGCCAGCTGATAACAAGCTGTTCATTAAAGCATTAGCCTCCCTGAGCTTAAAGAATGTCAAAGCCTCTTCTCACACATGCATGGAAAAATAATTACAGAGCAAAAAGAATGCTGCTTCGCATTTGTAATAAGAGGAAAAAAATTACATGTTACATTCAAAATTAGTTCTAAAAATACTCATTTCCAGGTTTCTTTTTTGATGGTTTTATTTTTCAGATGTATTACTATGACACTCTCTTTATTCAATCTCTCTCCGACTCATTTGCCTTAACTTTTCTGCATTGTGAATTTGCTTTTTTGAGTTGTCGAATTGTCCCATCTTATCTTGCATATTACATAGTGGGACTAACACAAGTGATACATGGAATTCATTGATATATTTTGGACATAATCCTAGAACACAATGTTAAAGTCCAGAAGATCAAAAAGATATGCTTTCCGCAGATTGTTATAATAGATAATAATTTGGAAATTTAGTATTAACACAGTGGAAAAAACAAAATCTTAGAACATTAGCTAGAATTGAGTTTCGGTAGTCTTACATTTGTTTACTACACATTGGCACTTGCCGTCAAGGATTAGATCATATGCTGCTACAGCTGCTAATTTTCAATACCCGCTAAAGGGAGTTCAGGGCGGAAAGAAGAAATGAGGAACTCTGTGTTCCAGGAAAACTGGCAGGAAAGGTCTTCAGATAGTTAGATACTTTCAGGACCCGATTTTATGAGCCCAATTCTTATATCTCCTCATATCTAGAAAAGCACTAAAATCCTTCATGGTGACAACTGTTCCTCATAACTAGCAGAAACCTTTTGCAAAAAATATGTGCCTGATTGCATGTACTCCCCCTTCACTAATATCACATATATACTGACTTTCCCTCCTGCCTCTTTGGAGCAGTTTCTCAGAGCTAGCTGAAATGCTGTCTCCAGGGCTATAGCCTTCATTTTGCCCCAAATAAAACTTAACTTGCAACTCTCACATTGTGTATTTTTTTTTTAAGTTGACACATTAGACACGAGGAAATCAACCTACAGAATTTAAGAGAATTGTCCAGTGTTCTATAACCAGTGTGTAGTAAGTCACTTCAGTTGTGTCCAACTCTTTGTGACCCTATGGGCCATAGCTTGCCAGGTTTCTCCATGGGATTCTTCTGCAAGAATACTAGAATGGGTTGCCATGCTCGCCTCTAGGGGATCTTCCTGACCCAGGGATCGATCCTGTGTCTCTTCTGTCTCCTGAATTGGCAGACAGGTGCTTTACCACTAGTGCCACCTGGGAAGCCCCCTATAACCAGTACTAGAGACTAAAATCCAGAACAACATCACCCACTCCATTTCTGTGGTATAACAAAGTACTATATACTGAGGGTAAAATAATAGATATGGATTCATTTCATTCAGCTTTTAAAGTGGCCAGAATATTGCTTAGGAGAAAAGACCTGGATTCAGATCACTTGGATTCAAATTCTGTCTTTACTAACCACTAGAAATGACTGTTGAAAAATCTTTCTAAGCCTCAGTTTCCCTATCTGCACAGTGGCAAAAATAATCACACCTAACTCATTGGGTTGTTGAGAGGACCGAGACTATTTTGGTAAAGCAGTCAGCATGGTGCCAGGTACATAAACAGTTCTGTTCAGTCACTGAGTCATGTCCGACTCTTTGTAACCCCATGAACTGCAGCACACCAGGCTTCCCTGTCCGTCACCAACTCCTGGAGATTGCTCAAACTTATGTCCATCAGTTTGCTGATACCATCCAATCATCTCATCTTCTGTTGTCCCCTTCTCTTCATGCCTTCAATCTTCTCCATATCAGGGTCTTTTCCAATGAGTCAGTTCTTTGCATCTGGTGGCCAAAGTATTGGAGGTTCAGTTTCAGTATCGATTCTTCCAAAGAATATTCAGAACTGATTTCCTTTATGATGGACTGGTTTGATCTTCTTGCTGTTCAAGGGACTCTCAAGAGTCTTCTCCAACAACACAGTTCAAAAGCATCAATTCTTCAGCACTCAGCTTTCTTTATGGTCCAACTCTTATATCCATACATGACTACTGGAAATACCATAGTTTTGACTATACAGACCTTTGTCAGTAATGTCTCGGCTTTTTAATATGCTGTCTAGGTTTGTCATAGCTTTTCTTCCAAGGAGCAAGCATCTTTTAATTCATGGCAGCAGTCACCATCTCCAGTGATCAGGCACATAATAATACTCTTTAAATATATGACTTATCTTTGTGCTCATGCTTGGTCACTTAGTCATTTCCAACTCATTTTGTGACCCCATGGACTGTAGCCCAGCAGACTCCTCTGCCCATGAGATTTTCCCTGCAAGAATACTGAAGTGGATTGCCATTTCCTTCTGCAGGGGATCTTCCTCATCCAGGGACTGAACCTGCGTCTTCTGCATCTCCTGCATTGCAGGTGGATTCTTTACCGTTGAGCCACCAGGGAAGCCCTCTTACTTATCTTAAAAATATGTTAATTCTTCAATTCACAAAACTTTTTTGAATATTATTCTCCAAGCTAAATTCTGACATACGTAGGTGCAATTCTTGCAGGTAAGACATCTGTATCCTGTCCTGCTGGTTATATAATCAATGAATTCAACAATTAGCTCATGTTTTTCTTTTCATGTTTTCCTATGCATGAAAGTGAAGTGAAAGTGAAGTTGCTCTGACTCTTTGCGACCCCATGGACTATAGCCTGCCAGGCACCTCCATCCATAGGAATTTCCTGTCAAGGATACTGGAGTGGGTTGTCATTTCTTTCTCCAGGGGATCTTCCCAACCCAGGAATCCAACCTGGGTCTCCCGCACTGCAGGCAAACTCTTTACCATTTGAGCCACCAAGGAAGCCCAATGTATAACATTTAATAAATTTAATAAATCCACCAATTAACTCTTCTAAAATGTGCTTGAGAATCTCATTGCCTCCTCAGTGCCAATTATCTCCATCTTCCACAGACATTCACTAAAAATCCATTGGATCTTATAAATTTTCAATAGTTCTACCTTCAATACCACAACTCTAAAATCTTATTTCCTATTAAAAACAACAGTCCTCCAGCCATCTTATTCCTTTACTTCTCAAAATCTCTTTTCATCACTGCCTTAGAAATTCTTTATTGCTTGTTTTCTCTCTTCCTTCAGTGCCGATCTTCCCTACCTGTATATTAGAGCCCATAGTCAGCTTCTGAGTATTATCTTCACTTTAAAAGGACAACATTTCAGATTTAGCCATTTAAAGTTTTAAAGACTAACAGTATCCCTTCTTATTTAATAACTACTTAACCAGGTGATGCTAGTGGTAAAGAACCCTCCTACCAATGTGAGATAGAAAGAAACATGGGTTTGATTCCTGGGTTGGGAAGATCCCCTAAAGGAGGAAAAGACAACCCACTCCAGTATTCTTGCCTGGAGAATTCCATGGACAGAGGAGCCTGGTGGGCTACGTCCATAGGGTCACAAAGAGTCGAACACAACTGAAGTGACTTAATACACATGCATCATTCCAATAATCATGTTTCCAGATATCAAATGAAATATAGACATGCTTTTTTCCTACAAAAATGAGATATTATACGACCTGTTTTAGCATCAATAACCTAATAAAATGTGTTCCTAAGTGAAATTATATACCTTCAAAAAGTACGCCATAGTCCCTAACATACTGATCTCATTAACCACCAGTCTTAGGAATTTGAAATATACACTGCATATTGTTGGACAAAGAATTTTCTGGTACCTAGTGTTGCTGTAGTTTAAATTAAATTTATGAATTTTACTAATTATAATATTATATCAAGAGTGAAGGAATAATGGTAAAATATAGGTTATGAATTTTATTAAGGGTTATTTCATTTCATTAAAACCATAAA
Source organism: Bos grunniens (assembly GCF_055505025.1). Lineage (NCBI taxonomy): Eukaryota > Metazoa > Chordata > Mammalia > Artiodactyla > Bovidae > Bos > Bos grunniens. The sequence goes on along the minus strand of NC_141191.1, from coordinate 24,095,396 downwards.
ATTTAGAAGCATAATTTCTAATTATAACCCAAACCCTATAATTATAGAAATTTTGCACTAGACATATTTTTTAGAAAAGCAGCTAAATACTGAGCTAACTTGTTACTAACAAATTGCATATTTTCTGCATTCAGTATATATACATATTTATCTATATAAATCATATACCTATGTACACACATATATGTGCATATATAGATAATTGTTTACTACGTGACATTTTACATTCTAATCTCTAAATCAAGGCGAATGACCCTCAGCTGCAGAAACCTGCTTTTCCCAGTTAGGGCAGAGTGTTCTGCATTAAGCCTGAGCCAGTGGACACTCACTAGGTCACCCAGAGAAGCAAATAACATACAATGAGGTACAGAGTGACTTAGGCTTCCAGAAATGAGAAGAGTGTGACTAACACAAACACATGTGTTCTCATCCTTACCCATTATTGGCTAGAAAGGTAAACCAGGGCAGATCAGATATCAAGGTAACCCTGAAAACCTTGAAGGTGTGGGGATTCTCAATCAGAACAGAGCCTGTAGTCATAAGTACATAAAAGGAAATGAAATAAAATATGGAAAACAAATATGACAAAAAACTAGGAAATTAAATTAAGAATAATGAACCAATGTTATGATAATCACTCAAGCACTTTGAGCTTTAATTTGTACAAATACAAATAGAGGTGACAATTTCCCTCTCAGCTTTGAATACATGACCCTAAAAGATTGTTAAAAGCAACAAAATAAATATAAGAAATATCTATTTTTATTACTTTTTATTATTTTGACTAGGAATTAATACTACTAGATGTTGGGAGCCACATTAGGCATTACTGACAAAATGGAGGCACAGCCCCAACCCCCTCTCCTCATCTCGCAGGCACAGTCTCGGGATGAAGGAGTTAGGCCTTGTGATTCTGACATGTTCTTTCCTTTCTTTGGTTGAGTTGGCTGGAAAGAATGTTAAGGTGTTTGAGAGAAGCATGAGAAAGCACAAAGCCTTCTGCAGTTGTGCCCAGAAAATAATCTATAAAATAACCATTGACATTTGTTCAAGGATCTTTACAAAGAATGTTTCAGGATGAGTATGTAGGCCACAGCTTGAGGCCATGGGAAGGATTATTATCTGAAACCTGTTTCTGAGGGGAATGTTTATGGCAAAAGAAGTTTGCTGAGTTTAGGGTTTAGGAATAATTAAGAATAGCTAGAAGCCTTTTTAGGAGATAGTGATCTTAAGATGCTAGGAGCAAACAGGATTTAGAAAGATAAGAAAATAAACTGAGGAATGTGGGATGAGTTACAATGTAATCACAAGTTAAGTATAGGACACCTAAGAAAAAGTAGATAATAGATAGTAAAGCCGATTCTGAGAGAATCGCTGAAGCAGGAACTCTGTAGGACAACAGTGATTTCTGGAGACCATAAATCTGGGTGGGGAAAACTAAAAATGTCAAACCTCTGACCTAATGCTTTTGTCAAAGTATAAAAGAAAACCTGAAGCTTGAAATAAACATGTAGTTTCGTACTTTGAGTCAGAGGTTACATCATCATCCGCCGACACCGCTCACCCCTTCAGGCTGATTCCCTGGCTGCTAGAGCTAGACTCCGGCAATTAGATATTTGTAAATTTCTCAACTATGTTTTACATTTCCTCATTTCAAATATAAATGTATCATTCACATTTTTGCATAATTATATATCAGAGACCATACCTAGATAGCATATTCAAAAGCAGAGACATTACTTTGCCAACAAAGGTCCATTTAGTCAAGGCTATGGTTTTTCCTGTGGTCATGTATGGATGTGAGAGTTGGACTGTGAAGAAGGCTGAGAGCCGAAGAATTGATGCTTTTGAACTGTGGTGTTGAAGACTCTTGAGAGTCCCCTGGACTGCAAGGAGATCCAACCAGTCCATTCTGAAGGAGATCAGCCCTGGGATTTCTTTGGAAGGAATGATGCTAAACCTGAAACTCCAGTACTTTGGCCACCTCATGCGAAGAGTTGACTCATTGGAAAAGACTCTGATGCTGGGAGGGATTGGAGACAGGAGGAGAAGGGGATGACAGAGGACGAGATGGCTGGATGGCATCACTGACTCGATGGACGTTAGTCTGGGCGAACTCCAGGAGTTGGAGATGGACAGGGAGGCCTGGCATGCTCTGATTCATGGGGTTGCAAAGAGTCAGACACGACTGAGCCACTGAATTGAATTGATACTGGCACAGACCAGTATGACATGAAAGAAGTACGTTGATGGTTTAGAATCCAGATCTTACAGTATACTCTCTCAAAGTCAAGAAAGTGTGTGTATATGCATGTGTATAATACAAATGTTATTTACATAATACATAAATATATCATTATATATAGTATAACATAAGTACTATATTATGCATAGAATATATATATGTAAATTAAATATATGATGCCTTATAGATAGTGAGTGCTTGAGTGAGTGTTAGTCCCTCAGTCGTGTCCAATTTTTCACAATCCCCTGGACTGTAGCCTGCCAGACTCCTCTGTCCATGGAATTCTCCAGGCAAGTTACTAGAGTGTGTTACCATTTCCTTCTCCAGGGGATCTTCCCAACTCAGGGATTAAACCCAAGACTCCTGCATTACAGGTGGATTCTTCACCATCTGAGCCATTAGGGAAGCCTGGTGATCAAATAAGCAGAAGTTGTTACTGAATTTGGCAATGTCATTTCATAAATGAAATTCCATTCCTTGAAAAGAAACATGATGAGAATTATCAACCTCTCAGTTTTAGAATATTTATATAGGATTAGGAACATGAATAATGTTAAGGAAATCTCTTCTTCAAGCTACCACAGAATACTTAGCACATTTTGAATTCCAATATTTTGAGAATATGATAAAGTGCATGAGAAAAAGCTAATTCTTAAACAACTAGTACTTCTTTTTAATAAAAGGCTAATTCCTACCACAAAAGGAAGGTCGTGAAAGAAAAGGCTTATCAGTAACAGGAGGAATATGGGTAAACTTTTAAAATAATTAGCAAGAAAAAGGAATGGGGGAAGAGTATATAAAAGGAAGACATGTGAAGAGGTTCACACAAGCATGAAGTCAATTCATTTACTTAAATATTTTAACTTAATTGGGTTATTAAATTTTAGTGACAGAAAAGAACTGAAATTATGTAAAAGGACAAGACAGAGGCACACAATATGCAAAAAAATTCCTTATATGGGTCTTGTTGCAAAGAAAAAATCACACTGAGTTAAAAGTTAGAACAAATATATTTCATTAAAGGTAACTACAACACACAATTGCTTAAATGTTCTTCTTATGCAGGACCCTGTCAGACTTTAAACTCTTTTTTTTTTTTCTGTCATGCAAACTATATGGGGAGAACTTTCCCAAGTATTGTAGAAATAAACAATACTTCTCTTGACAAGAGTAATTCTCCTTTAGATGGTGAAAATATTATGGCCACCAAATACCAACACACTCCCCTCACAACTTTCTTTTCCCTTTCTGTATTCATCTATAATAAAGCCACAGATCTGTTTCAACCCAGTTCTGTTCTCCACAGCACCTACTCTGCCACAAACAATTATAGAAGAAAACAAGTGAGGCTTCCTGGTTTCATCACATTAAACTTAGTATCACAAATTCTAGGGTTTTCCATGCTGCCTCATGACAGACCTTTTGTTAGTGACCTCTCTCCTTCTCCAAGATAACTAACCCACACATTCTCCTCAGTCTTAACAACTTCTTCATTTCTCGTGGTCAGTTTGCTCTCTTGCTCCTTCCAGGAAGCAGAGGCAGCCCTAAGAGTAATTCTTTCACCACCACCAGACTTACCTCCCTATTGGCCTCCTTGCTCTATATCCCACCTCATTATCATTGATAGCGTGTCCTCCTGCTGCCCCTGACTAAAATGAGCTCCCTCTATGGTGCACTGGATTCCATCCTTCTCATCTGCTCATCCAACACAGCTCCTCAATAAATCTCTATCTCTCTTTCAGTATCAGCTTTTTATTTCTCTGTACTTGGTCATTCTCAGTAACTTCACATTTGTGGATATGATCTCTGGTGACCTCGGCCTGCAACAGCTTGGAACGGAGCTTGGGTTCCAAAACAGAGATTGAGGCTGGGTTGAGTGGTGAAAGCACCAGATCCTAGCCACTAGAGCAGTGGTCAGTGACAAAGGCCCTGGCCCTTCAGTGTTGCAGCAAAGAATTTCCACAAAGACAGAAAGTAGTGAAGCAAGTATTTACTAGGAGGAAAAGAGTACAGTACATGAGAATATACACTCAGGCAGATTCTGAGGGAGAGTTTCTGAGTTGCACCTTCATGGTAGTTTGAATTACTTTTATGGGGTAATTCTTCTGGGTTTCCTTTGGCCAGTCATTCTGATTTGCCTGGTTCATAGTCCACATGTGGTATATCTCAGGATCCTTCCATGTTTGTATGCGCATCTCTTAGCCAAGATGGATCCAACCAAAAAGGCATCTGGGTAGAACATTCCTTGACATGATTTCTCATTGGCCTCCAAGGAGCCTCTTCTGTGCATATGTGGTCAAGGAGGTCTCCTGACTTTGGGAATGAGAAATATGTGGTCTTTGCAGGGTCCAGCCTCCTGCCTTAATTGCCCTGCTATTGCCTTGGAGTTTCAGGCAATAGAGAATTAATCGCCAATTGCTTTACCCTGGGCGGCAGGTGTGGGTGGAGTGTCATCTGCTTCTTGCCTCAAAAATATCTCTCCTGTTTAAAACTGACAAATTTTCGTGATCTACATTCGCCTCTGCTGCTGCTGCTAAGTCGCTTCAGTCGTGTCCAAATCTGTGCGACCCCATAGACAGCAGCCCATCAGGCTCCCCTGTCCCTGGAATTCTCCAGGCAAGAACACTGGAGTTACCATTTCCTTCTCCAATGCATGAAAGTGAAAAGTGAAAGTGAAGTCGTTCAGTCATGTCCGATTCTTAGTGACCCCATGGACTGCAGCCTTCCAGGCTCCTCCATCCATGGAATTTTCCAGGCAAGAGTACTGGAGTGGGGTGCCATTGCCTTCTCCAACATTTGCCTCTAGCTGTGTCCTAATTGTGTGCTCCTATTACTGGCTACAGTTCTTTAAAGTTCTTAGAGTCACTGTCTTGTACCGTCTGTAGTCCCTTTTAAGGTTCTCCCATCAGGCTCTCCCCACTCAACCAAACTGTTCTTGACAAGTTCACCAATCACTTTCACTTTGTCAAATACAGTGATGAATTCTCAGCCTTCATAATACTCAATCACTTGGAAGCAAGGACATAATTGATCACTTCCTCTCTGCTGAATTAATATCCTGACTTGGTTTTCATGGTTCCACTTGGAAATATCTCTTGATTTTCCTCCCACATTAATGTCTGCTTCTTCTCTTTGTATCTTTCCTTTGCCACTACTTCTTCGTTTTCCTGGCATTTGATGTCAGAATACTCAAGGGTTCAGCCTCCTATCAATATATCTGCCTTAAATGATTCAATCTAGCCTTTCTAAATGTCTGCTACAGTATAGTTTATAGATTCTTTATACTGATATTTACAAAACATACCTCTCAAGTCTCAGCTCTGCACCACTTCTGCTCTCCAAATTGCTATATCCAGATTCCTACATGACATTTCCACGTGAATAACTAAAAGGCAACTCAGACATCTGTCTAAATACAGAATTACTGATCACCCCACCTCAACAAATCTCCCTTCAGTGTTATGTATCTTAATAAAGGACAGCAGTATTAACACCTTGGAATCACTAATGACTTTCTTGCAAACACCACTTCATATATATCAGTAAATTTTGCTGGCGGAAGACTTTATTTATGCCCTTACTGTTCAATCCTCTTCCCACCTTGGAGTAAGCTCCTGTCATTTTTCCCTGGGCTGATGCAATAGCCTTATAACCTGACTTCAATAACTATTTTCAGGACAACCAATGTATCTCTTTAACAATAAATCTGATTATGTTATATTCTAATCAGAACATTCCAGTTTCTCATCACAATCAGAAAGGAATTCAAGATACCTACTTTGATCTCCAAGGCACTGTGTGAATCTGGCTCTATCTAACCTGCTACCATTCATCCCTTTGTTCACTCTCCTTGGCCACATAGCCTCCTATTGTCCTTGAAAACAGCAGGCACAATGTCACCTTAGGGCATTTGCATTTGCTCCTTTCTTTGCAAGGCTGGTCTTATTCCAGATAATTTATATGACAATCTTTTTGGTATTGGACCTAACAGAAGCAGAAGATATTAAGAAGAGGTGGCAAGAATACACAGAAGAACTACATAAAAAACATCTTCATGACCCAGATAATCACAGTGGTATGATCACTCACCTAAAGCCAGACATGCTGGAATGCAAAGTTAAGTGGGCCTTAGGAACAAGCATCGCTACAAACAAAGCTAGCAAAGGTGATGGAATTCCAGCTGAGCTATTCTAAATCCTAAAAGATGATGCTGTGAAAGTGCTGCACTCAATATGCCAGCAAATTTGGAAAACTCAGCAGTGGCCACAGGACTGGAAATGGTCAGTTTTCATTTCAATTCCTAAGAATGGCAATACCAAAGAATGCTCAAACTACCACACAACTGCATTCATCTCATATGCTAGCAAAGTAATGCTCAACATTCTCCAAGCCAGCTTCAACAGTACGTGAAATGTAAACTTACAGATGTGCAAGCTGGATTAAGAAATGCAGAGGAACCAGAGATCAAATTGACAACATCCACTGGATTATTGAAAAAGCAAGAGAGTTGCAGAAAACATCTCTTTCTGCTTTACTGATTATGCCAAAGCCTCTGCGTGGATCACAACAAACTCTAGAAAATTCTTAAAGAGATGGGAATATCAGACCACCTGACCTGCCTCTTGAGAAATCTGTATGCAGGTAAGGAAGCAACAGTTAGAACTGGACATGGAACAACAAACTGACTCCAAGGAAAAGGAGTATGTCAATGCTGTATATTGTCACCCTGTTTATTGAATATATGCAGAATACATCATGAGAAAAGCTGGGCTGGATGAAGTAAAATCTGGAATCAAGATTCCTGGGAGAAATATCAATACAGATGATACCACCCTTATGGCAGAAAGTGAAGAACTAAAGAGCCTCTTGATGAAAGAGGAGAGTGAAAAAGTTGGCTTAAAACTCAACATTCAGAAAACTAAGATCATAGCATCCGGTCCCATCATTTCATGACAAATAGACGGGGAAACAGTGGAAACAGTGGCTGACTTTATTTTGGGGGGCTCCAAAATCACTGCAGATGGTGATTGCAGCCATGAAATTAAAAGACACTTACTCCTTGGAAGAAAAGTTATGACCAACCTAGACAGCATATTAAAAAGCAGAGACATTATTTTGCCAACAAAGGTCCGTCTAGTTAAAGCTATGGTTTTACCAGTAGTCACGTATGGATGTGAGAGTTGGACTATAAAGAAAGCTGAGCACCAAAGAATTGATGCTTTTGAACTATGGTGTTGGAGAAGAGTCTTGAGAGTCCCTTGGACTGCAAGGAGGTCCAACCAGTCCATCCTAAAGGAAATCAGTCCTGAATATTCATTGGAAGGACTGATGCTGAAGCTGAAACTCCAATCCTTTGGCCACCTCATGCGAAGAGTTGACTCACTGGAAAAGACTCTGATGCTGGGAGGGATTGCAGGCAGGAGGAGAAGGGCACGACAGAGGATGAGATGTCTGGATGGCATCATCGACTCGATGGACATGAGTTTGAGTGAACTCCAGGAGTTGGCGATGGACAGGGAGGCCTGGCCTGCTGCGATTCATGGGGTTGCAAGGAGTCAGACACGACTTAGTGACTGAACTGATACAAAGGTCACAGGATAAAAATCTCTGGAACTGACCAAGCTCCATAGCAACTGCTGCCATGAACCTTTGAATCTACACCTGTTGATTCTCTGACCCAACAATAGGTAAAATACACACCCTGCTGCTGCTGCTGCTAAGTCGCTTCAGTTGTGTCCAACTCATTGCGACCCCATGGACTGTAGCCCACCAGGCTTCTCTGTCCATGGAATTCCCTAGGCAAGAATACTGGAGTGGGTTGGCATTACCTGCTCTAGGGGATCTTCCTGACTCAGGGTCGAACCTGAGTCTCCTTCATCTCCTGAACTGACAGGTGCGTTCTTTACTACTAGCACCATCTGGGAAGCCCATCGTAACCAATCACCTAATGCCGCCATTCCAGTAGGAATTTTTTCTCTTGAGCCTATAAAAATCGGCTGCAAACCTGTGTGAAAGGGTTCAGCCCTCCCTTGTGCCAGCCCACTGTTCTAATAGTGTCTTTCTGTCTCTGATAAACTTTATTCTCCTCTCATTCTGCCTCTTATCTGGAAATGCTTTTCCTTCCCGCCCATGGACATTCTTCATTCTCTTCATTCCTGAAGGTCACAGTTTGATAACCTGGAGAACCACAGAAGCTCAATAGGAGACCACCTCAGACCCTGTACATACCCTAATCCTTATCAGCAATCCCATCCTTTCCCCCTCATTTAGGACACACAATTTTGAGGGCCTTAGCCTGCTGTGTCCACCTTTGCCTGGCAAAAAAATAAAGATATTCTTTGCTACTTCACTCAAAACTCTGTCTCCAAGATTTGGTTTGGTGTTGGTGGACAGAAGTTGAGTTTCAGCATCACTTGTAGCAATAAATTCACATATGGTTTCAAGAGCCTTGTGGACAGCAGCTGGGAAAAAAATGTTTACTGAAATATTGCTCTTCACTTGATTATATTAAATGTCTTCAATGGTTGTGGTTTCTTAATAACAATAAGCTTGATTGAAGAGCCATGTCAAGCGATATGGGCTTTTAGTTATTAATCTAAAAACTGAGAATGAAAGAGAAGTTGATGAATCATACCAGTTATAGAAAATTGCTAATTTAATAAGCATCTCATTAGAATTTGCTATGGTGACTCTGAAGTTTAATGAGCAGAAATTTTCCCTCTAATTTTTCTGAAGCAGTGAGATGCCAGTGAACTGAATTGATGCTATAATAATAGTACTTTCTCCTCTACTTTCTTCTTCATGAGAAATCAGCCCACATATCATGCAATTCACACTCACATATATCAGTTGAACGAGTGTGAGAAATCAGAAATCATATAATTTACAGTGTTTAAATACATTACACAGCAGGTACTTCAATATCCTGGTTGTAGCCTTCTGGTAACTAGTTCATGTGTATACTATGCACACTCATAGACAGTATGTTTGTCTAAGATAGTAAATTAATAATAAAAGCAATAACTACTGCAAAGACCCTTAATACACACAGAACATACTTTTAAAAATTCTCTTTAACATAATTCCTTGTACTATCATCTAGAGGGGGAAATCCACTGAATTTTTAAAAATTGTATTACTAATTCACACATGTTCGTTGACTTAATAATGCTCTTTTAAAATCATGCTGCTTTTATACCCACACTTAAATCTTGATAGACATTTTTAAAGGCCAAAACTCTTCTTTCTTTCATATGTAGTCAAATTTCACACAACCTTTAGGAAGTCACCTTCATGACGATTACAGCAGAGAAAAGTGCATTTCTCAAAATTATATACTTTGAAGTCAGATAAAACTGAATTTAATACCAGATCAGTCATTTAGTAACTGTGACCTTGGGCAGTTAGCTTAATCTTTCAAAGGCTCAATTTCTCCATCTTTAAAATAAGGGTAAATCTGTTTTAGAGAATTGCTGTATGGCTTAACTGCAAACACTTTTGTAAAATGCTGATTCATGGTAAGCATTTAATAAGAGTTCTTTCCCTCTCCACTGTCCTTCTTGAAATACTGACCAACTCATTCTGCTATTCTTTATAAAAACATTTCTCATGCATAAGTTAAATGCCAGATATTACAAATATGAGCAAGCCAAACTTTCTTACTTCAAAGACACTATAAGAACTGAGGCACTGTCAACCAATTTTTTCGCTCATTGCTACTGGTAAAAAAAAAAAAAAAAAAGTGTCCAAAAAGCCGGATTACCTTAATAGATCTCAAATGCACATTTTAGTAAAAACTGTTCATATAGATTAATGATCATTAAACCACTGATTTTATAATTATATTTAATTTAAAAGGTTGATCTTTCTTCCAGTTCTAAAGTTTAAAACTATGCAAATGAAGACCAGGAATAAAGCATTTCAGGGATAAACTCAAAGTTCATTCAGAAGAATTTTTTACACCTTAATATCTTCATGACAAGTACACAAGCGAGTTCTAATGACTACGTTAAATGATATTGCTAGTCAATATGATGATGATACATACCATCCTAAGGGCAGAAAGTGAAGAGGAACTAAAGAGCCTCTTGATGAACGTGAAGGAGTAGAGTGAGAAAGCTAGCTTAAAACTCAGCTTTCAAAAAGACTAAGCTCATGGCACCTGGTCCCACCACTTCATGGCAAATAGATGGGGAAAAAGTAAAAACAGTGACATATTTTATTTTCTTGGACTCCTACATTTCTGTGTATGATAACTTCAGCCATGAAATTAAAAAATGCTTATCCTTGGAAGAACAGCTATGACAAACCTAGACAGCATATTAAAAAGCAGAGGTATCACTTTGCCAACAAAGGTCAAAGCCCTTGTTCTGGTGATCATGTAGGGATGTGATAGTTGGACCATAAAGAAGGTTGAGTGCCAAAGAATTGATGCTTTCAAATTGCGGTGCTGGAGAAGACTCTTGAGAGTCCCTTGAACTGCAAGGAGATCAAACCAGTCAATCCTAAAGGAAATCAACCCTGGATATTCATTGGAAGGACTGGTGCTGAAGCTGCAATGTTTTGGTTGCCTAATGCAAAGATTTGACTCATTGGAAAAGACCCTGATGCTGGGAAAGATTGAGGGCAAGAGAAGAAGATGGTGGAAGAGGATGAGACGGTTAGATAGCATCACTAACTCAAAAAATATGAATTTGAGCAAATACTGGGAAATAGTGAAGAAAAGGGAAGCCTGGTGTGCTGCAGTTCATGTGGTCGCATAGAGTCAGACACAACTTAGTGATTGAACAACCACCACAATTACAGGCATAAAGGTTTTGCATCTACTGGTCCCACTTGAAGAATATGCACTTTGAAGTTTGACAGTGGAGATTCCTGATCCTGGCTATAATACATGGACTATATATGTGATTTTAATCAAATTACTCTCTGAATTTCAATTTCCTCATCTGTAAAGTATGTCTTGAGTATTATAGTGATAAAAAGTAAATGTTTCCCTTAAAATAAACAGAGTGTTAGTGGTTTTTCCCAAATTTGTTTCATATCACTTTCTCTATTTAAGGATAACTTTTAAGGCTACCCTGGTGGCTCAGATGGTAAAGTGTCTGCCCTGTAATGTGGGAGACCCAGGTTTGATCCCTGGGTTGGGAAGATCTCCTGGAGAAGGAAATGGCAACCCAATCCAGTACTCTTGCCTGGAAAATTCCATGGACAGAGGAACCTGATAGGCTACAGTCCACGGGGACACAAAGAGTCGGACACAACTGAGCGATTTCACTTTCACTTTTACTTTTGCATGTAAGTGGATGGAAATGTTTATGTTTTCTTAAAGAAACATATGATTTCCTAAAGAAATCATTGTATTCCTAGAAAATGATTATGCATTTAGTTTCCAAATTAATGCTGCGTTTTGGAGCCCTAATTTCTTATGAGTGCATCCAAGAGTCTTTATTATTTTCAGATTACATGGAATTCTGGGAAGCTGAGGTTTGGAATAGAAGATAATAAAGATAAAACAATGTAACTAAATGACTAATTTGTCTTCAGGGTAATCTTTTACTCTCCTTTCGTCAGTCTACAGAATTCTGAAAAAAAAATAATATCTGTAATGACTTTTTGAATAATATAATATCATTATCTTAAACTAAGTCTGTCTTACCCACCAGAATGAGCCCTTTAAAGATTCAGATTCATTTACAATGCTTGGCATCCCAAAATTATTTGTGAATGAATAGCTTAGAATCATAATAGAAAGAGAGAACAGTCTGGGAATATAAGATAATAAAATAAATTCATTTCCCTTTAAAAAAAAGTACCATAATTCCCTAATCTAGAACCCTTTCTTCCAAAAATCTAGATTTTTTTTTTTCTTGCAATGGCTTAGTGACCAATCTTTATCAAAATCTTAGCTTTATGTTCAGAATATTTTTATATGTCCTAAATGAGTTTCTGAATTAAAAATTAGGTGAACCAATGTCATGTTGCCTCATTTTAAACAGAATAAAATAAAGTATTATTCAGACTCTTTTAGAGTAATCAAAATTCTAGTTCACCATAAGGATTCTTCTTGATAAGTATATTTTATGTAAAATCTCTGGGATGTTTTTAAAAGGCAACATTTTACCAAATGTCATATTTAATTTTACTAAGGATGTTCTTAAGCTCTGTAGGAATTAAATTATATTCAGAGGCTCTATTCTTTTGTTTTCATGGTTAAATGTGTATCTTTAAATCTTTTCCAAGCATTCCAGGATTTGTTCCATTTCTTATTCTTAATAACCAAAGTTGAGAATTTTGTTCCAGTTTGTCAAGTTTAGCAATTATAGACTGGAATTTGAAATTCTAACCTTCTGATTACATTACATAGCCAGAGCCAACTGTGGGACTACTGCATTAGAAACCAGGCTTTAGCTGGCAATGGGCAAAGCTAAGCTAGAAAGTGGTCAAAATGAATTATTTTTACAATTCTAATGCAAATGCATTAAGAAACTTTAAGTTATTTAAAATATTTTAAATAACAGAATATTGTCACAACATTATCCTTTTGCCTGTATATAACATTCATACATTTGAGTTAGAGCCAGAAGACACTGAGTTGGCATCAAATCTCTTCCTAAGTTTGTGAAAATGGTTTCATTACAAATGTCAAATATAACCAGAAATTCTTAACATCTAGAGAAAAATTTTAACTATTTATGAAATTATTCCACCATTTGGTCAGTTTTTTGTTTTAAATGAAATATCTTGATTTGTCCACATATGTTTCAATTATTAGAAAACTTGATGAGCAAGATTAATAATGGAAAATGTTACAGAAATAGCTGTAGGGCATATAAACAAGATTAACATTTCCCAGAACAAGGAGAAAGACCATCAAAATTAGTCTTTAAATTTCCAATTTCAGCCCCAATTACTGCTCAGCAGTCTATCAGGGGGAAAAAAAAAAAAACCCAGAGAACCTCAAACCTGCTCCTAAAAAAAGACCTGAAAGCTAGAAAATTCACAAATACCTTTCCTTGTGATTTTTAAATTTTTAATCCTAGGAATAAGGAAAAAAAGATTGCTTTCTAGTTGATAACAATTTTCTTATTTAAAATCATAGCAACATTTCTAAAACTCTAACCATGATCACAGTATTTAGAGCAGATGCTGAAGGAACCAACCAATCCATGTGACTAGCCTTGGACCATAAGAACAGGCCCACGGGTCTCTTTCTTATTGCCATTTTCCTGAGTCAGAGTAAATTACAATTAATCTTTGTTGTGACCATATTTAACTTCAGCTTTTATTAACTCTAATTTAAAATATATTAACATAGGGTGGAAAATGATTATGATGTAGTGTTAGGTAGGTAAAAATGCAAATATATAGAATTACCAACAATGTGGGAAAAGAGAGAGAGAAGAAAAGAACTGGAATATAATGAAACAAAAATATCTGTTGTATCTGTGGGAATATGAGCACTTTAGACAGCCCCAGAGTCCAAATTTTCTACAATGTTTTTTCTATGATAATTAAAAATGTTGATAGTAATTTTAAATTACATTTCAATTATTAATTAAAAGATTTATCACATTATAATGTCATAATTTAATTTTATCTACAATATTTTAAAGTTACAAAGTGAAATTATAGAACCACAAAGTAGACGGTTTTGGCTATCAACAAATTAATCTTCTTTAAAACACTTATGCAATTGTGACTATTTCAAAGAATACTAATTTATGTGCCAGAAATTTCTCAAAGTATTGAATGCCTATCATGTATAAATATTTTACATATATTAGGAGATTTAGGGAGAAAGCAATGGCACCCCACTCCAGTACTCTTGCCTGGAAAACCTTATGGACAGAGGAGCCTGGTAGGCTGCAGTCCATGAGGTCGCACAGAGTCGGACACGACTGAGTGACTTCACTTTCACTTTTCACTTTCATGCATTGGAGAAGGAAATGGCAACCCATTCCAGTGTTCTTTCCTGGAGAATCCCAGGGACGGGGGAGCCTGGTGGGCTGCCATCTACGGGGTCGCATGGAGTAGGACACAACTGAAGTGACTTAGCAGCAGCAGCAGCAGGAGATTTAGCCATATAAAGCAACCCAAGGTGAAGATATTTTAAAAATAAACCAGCACACCTATATTTTCTGTTTTTGCATCATTTGGAAATTTGTGCACTAGGTTTTAACTTGCAGCAATAGATATCTATATAGTAGGGACTCACTATTTATTGCTGATTATTCTGGGGCTTCCCTGATGGTTCAGTGGTTTAAAAAAAAAATTGCCTTTTGATGCAGGAGATGAAGTTTCAATCCCTGGGTTGGGAAGATCCTTTGGAGAAGGAAATGGCAATGCACTCCAGTATTCTTGGCTGGAAAATCCCATGGACAAAAGAGGCTGGCGGGCTATAGTCCATTGGGTGGCAACAAGTCTGACATGGCTTAGCAACTAAACAACAACAACGGATTATTCTGTGTATAAAATACGTGAGATTTTTGACATCCCCGAGTCTGCTTGATCAACTTCTTGAAAGTGATACTCAAGAACTGAACAGAAAACTTGGCATTTTGTCAAGGAGATTAATAGAATACATAGGCATCACACAGATATCTTATATGGAAGCATTTATAAACTTCCTACTTCTTAAAATATGCTGGCTTTCTAAAATAATAGAAAGGTATTGCTTGTTTTTCTTTTTAATGGAACAAATTCTATAGGAAATAGCTTCTGTAAGAGTAAATTTGAAATACTGTTTCCTATTTACATTCTATTTTTCATCAGTCTTATAACCCTATGATATTTTATTCACATTTAATACTCTCAAATGTTTCCCATTTGGAGCCTAGTAACTGCTTCAATAATAGTTTGTTGGGAAAGAAAAGAAATTTTGTGCCCAGAACTTTATGAATCTTGATCTGATTTATAAGTTCTTCAGTCAGTTCAGTTCAGTCACTCAGTTATGTCCTACTCTTTGCGACCCCATGGACTGTAGCAGGCCAGGCTTCCCTGTCCATCACCAACTCCCAGAGTTTACTCAGACTCATGTTCATTGAGTTGGTGATGCCATCCAACCATCTCATCCTCTGTCGACCCCTTCTCCTCCCACCTTCAATCTTTCAAATGGGTCTTTTCCAATGAGTCAGTTCTTCGCATCAGGTGGCCAAAGTATTGGAGTTTCAGCTTCAGCATCAGTCCTTCCAAAGAATATTCAGGACTGATTTCCTTTATGATGGACTGCTTGGATCTCCTTGCTATCCAAGGGACTCTCAAGAGTCTTCTCGAACGCCGCAGTTCAAAAGTATCATTCTTTGGTGCTCAGCTTTCTTTAAAGTCCAACTCTCACATCCCTACATGACTACTGGAAAAACCATAGCTTTGACTAGAAGGACCTTTGTTGCCAAAGTAATATCTCTGCTTTTTAATATGCTGCCTAGGTTGGTCATAATTTTAAGTTCTTAATTGTAGCTAAACTATCTAATTCAACAGATTCAAAGGCCAAATATTTAAACAAAATTGTGATTAAGTTGTGATTAAGTGCATAGAAGAATGAAAAGTTGAGTTTTATTTCTTCTCCTCTTTGTGTTATCACTAGATAATATAAATTTTTGTATGATCTAAAAGTATCTTATCCAAAAGCATATTGAGCTATTACCGATCAACTGCAGAGATTTTCTGTACATCAACTTGCACTGACCTAGCTTGTCTCAAATCCTTAAATAGGAAATTTAATCCTCAAGAAATTTTGAATATATTTAAAAATACATGATTAGTTCCTCTGATTAAGAGAAAGCTATATGCCACATCTCATTATTTTTGCTGAAACAGTTAACTATAGATGAATGCATATTCTTTCTTTTGTATATCACAAATGTAATTTAATCATTGAGTGAATGCTCAATTACCTTTAGGATGATAATTAAGGGGAAAACAATAGAGAGGCATCATTACTAAAATCAGCTCTGTATGGAAACGGCACCCTTTATAATTCTGTGGATTTCAATAAACAGTTCTGCTAATTCCTAGTCTTATTTCACAAGTGGGAATGCAGTTAAATCACTGTTAAAATTAATCTTTCACAGTAGTTTCAAAATCAAATTTACAATAATATACAAAACTATTCAGTGTGACCCAGGTTTCCCTCCCCCCCAAAAAAAACAGAGTTGGACACGACTGAGCAACTAAGCACAACCCAGCACAATAATGTTAGCGATCTTTTGTGATACTGGTTTCATTGCTAATTCAGTAAACTGTACAGAATTGCATTAATGTACCCTATTTGCTGTGCTACGATAGGAGATAGACAGATAACTAGACATTTATTGAAGACATTTCTATTAATATTCTTTCACTTAAATCTCACAGGGACCTTTTTTATCCAAGTATCATTAGAGTATGTTAGTCGCTCAGTCGTGTCCAACTCTTTGCAACCCCATGGACTCCAGGCTCCTCTGTCCATGGGATTCTCCAGGTAAGAACAGTGGAATGGGTTGCCATTTCCTCTCCAGGCATCATTAGAGACATTTAGTTTATTTCCAAGCTGTTTGTAAAGATACGAGTATGCAGCATGTAAGGTTACAGAGGAATTCTGCTAGCTTGTAGGATGCCTATGTACTGGCTTTTAAAAGAGCCTCTTTGGCAGAAATATCAGAAAAAATGAAATCCTCCTGGGAAGACAAATGGCACATCTACAACAGAAGGAGCAGAGTGAAGTAAATCAGAAAGAGAAAAACAAATATTGTATTTTAACGCAGATATGTGGAATCTAGAAAAACGGTATAGATGATCTTATTTGCAAAGCAGAAGTAGAGACATAGACAAAGAGAATAAATATATGGATACTAAGGGGGAAAGAGGGATGGGAGGAATTGGGACTTTGGGACTGACATATATATATATATGTGTGTGTGTATATATATATATATATATATATATATGTATATTCACTATTGATGCTATGTATAAAACAGATAAATAATGAGAACCTACTGTATAGAACAGGAAACTCTACTCAGTGCTCTGCGGTGACATAAATGTGAAGGAAGTCCAAAAAAGAGGAGAGATTTGTATACAAATAGCTGATTCACCTTGCTGTGCAGCAGAAACTAACACAAATTTGTAAATCCTGTCTAACTCCGCCACCCCGTGGACTATAGCCCATCAGGCTCCTCTGTCCATTGGACTTCCCAGGCAAGAATATTGGAGTGGCTTGCCATTTCCTTCTCCAGGGGATCTTCTCAACCCAAAGATTGAACCTGCATCTCCTTTATTGGCAGGCAGATTCTTTACTGTTCAGCCACTAGGGAAGCTCATAAAGCAATTATACAGCAATAAAAAGATGAAGTAAAAAGATAAAAACAGAGAAAAGCCCGTGACTCGTCAAAGGAAGGGCCTCCTGAATTTCAGCCCCCACACATCCCCTCACACTCAAAGCTGAGTGCCTTTGAGCAATGTGTATACTACACAACTGGATGAGGTAGCCCTGAGAATATTTTTATTTATCTGATAATTCATTTATTTCACTACTTAGCATACTTAGCACACATATTTTTTTGTTTTTGCATTAAAAAAAATTCTAAATTGAGATTCAATATATCTTCCTACAAACTGTAGAAACCATATGTAAATCATGACCTTATTTTCACTTTTATAAAGGGAATGAGTCACTGGCTTCTCCACTGTGTTGCCAACAGAACATATATAAGAAAGGCTGTTCCAAATTATGACCTGGTTCTTTGAGCTTAAAGCTCAACATTCAGAAAACGAAGATCATGGCATCTGGTCCTATCACTTCATGGCAAATAGATGGGGAAACAGTGGAAACAGTGGCTGACTTTATATTTTTGGGCTCCAAAATCACTGCAGATGGTGACTGCAGCCATGAAATTAAAGACACTTGCTCCTTGGAAGGAGAGTTATGACCAACCTAGAGAGCATATTAAAAAGCAGAGACATTACTTTGCCAACACAGCTCCTTCTAGTCAAGGCTATGTTTTTTCCAGTAGTCATGTATGGATGTGAGTGTTGGACTACAAAGAAGGCTGAGCACTGAAGAATTGATGCTTTTGAACTGTCATGTAGGAGAAGAGTCTTGAGAGTCCCTTGGACTGCGAGGAGATCCAACCAGTCCATCTTAAAGATCAGTCCTGGGTGTTCATTGGAAGGACTGATGTTGAAGCTGAAACTTCGGCCACTTGATGTGAAGAGCTGACTCATTTGAAAAGCTGATATTTTGGCCACTTGATGTGAAGAGCTGACTTGTTTGAAAAGACCCTGATGCTGGGACAGATTGAGGGCAGGAGGAGAAGGGGACAACAGAGGGTGAGATGGTTGGATGGCATCACGGACTCAATGGACATGAGTTTGGGTAAACTCCAGGAGTTGATGATGGACAGGGAGGCCTGGTGTGCTGGCCTGGAGGCCAGGAGGACAGGAGGAGTGGACCCCCTGTCCAGTCCATGGGGTCACAAGTAGTCGTACACAAATGAGTGCCTGAACTGAACTGAACTCTTTGAAAATAAGCCAATTAGGAGATAGACCAGCACTGCCAAGACACAAAACACTTTCTCCTTGAGACTAGGATATCTGGGTGCCAAATGTATGCATTTGCTAAACTATTGTGTGAGTCCCCTAGTTGCTCATTTTTACTAAAAAGTAATTAACTGAGCACAATATAAGAGTCCCCAGCTTATTAGAAAAGTTTCTTGGGAATTTAAATAAATTAGCTATGATTAGAACTAATGAAATCTCCAAGAGTACCAGATTTAATTGCAAAAGTTGTTCAGATAAGATGCCTAATAATTTGTGTTAGAAATGTGGAGGAAGTTAAATGTCCAAGTGTATCAAAGAGAAAAGAAAAATCCAACAGCTGAAAACTAGTAATAATTTTTAAAAATGCTAAAAAAGGACAGTAAATATATTTAGAAATATTCATGCCTCCCATTCAATATAGTAACACAATGGGTGTTAATTTGTTATACTAACACTTTATATGTAATTTTAGGGGTTCTTTGGGGAAAGTGAAAGTGTTATTTGCTTCATAATCTCCAACTCTTTGCCACCCCCTGGACTGTTGCCCATCAGGTTCCACTGTCTATGGAATTCTCCAGGCAGGAATACTAGCGTGGGTTGCCATTTCCTTCTCCAAAGGATCTTCCTAACCCAGGGACTGAAACTCAGGTCTCCTGCATTACAAGCAGATTTTTTACCATCTGAGCCAACAGGAAAACCCTCTTTGGGGAAAACCACTCTTTTAATTGGGCTTCCCTTGTGGCTCAGCTGGTAAAGAATCAGTCTGCAATGCTGAAGACCTGGCTGCGATCCCTGGGTGGGTTGGGAAGATCCCCTGGGGAAGGGAAAGGCTACCCACCCAGTATACTGGCCTAGAGAATTCCATGGACTGTATAGCCCATGGTGTCCCGAAGAGTCGTACACGACTGAGCGACTTTCACTCTCACTCTTTTAATTGGTGCATATAGTGTATTTTGAAAGACTATTTCTATGGTGTAAGTAAAACAACTGAAATTTTCTTTACCATTTATAGGGGCTCTAAGAGTTTGAAAAAGTTTGTGAAAGTTAAAAAACGAAACAGTGCCACACTGCAGCTGAAGCACAATATTCATTTCACGCTCACAGTTACTTTGAGTCAAAGATTTAATAACATGATTTATCCTCATACAACATAAACGGATATTAAAAACTAAGTGTATCTCTAAAAAAAGCAATAGCGTTTGTATTTTTTTGCAATAAATAAAATCTTATACCCAGAAAGGTTTTCTAAAATATTTTCCTATTGAATCACTCCATTTGTCTTGGTCAATAATAACTTCATTTTCTCATGGCACACATAAGTATTTGTTTTAGAATATACTGTGCCGCAATCTGCAGATAATTAAAAATGATTCAAACAAAAATACCTAGAATAAAATTTTGATTAAAAAAAAAAATAAAACCTTAAAATTAGGAAAATGGGTCCAGAAATATAAACAAAACATGTAGAAAAAGAAAAGAAAAAAGTCAAATCATAGGACCTACATATTTAAGGACAGTTGAATTTCAAATGGAATTGAACATCCTAGCAAAAATAGTTACACAATTCTCACTGTCAAAAACTGGAAAACTCACCAGGAAATACAGAAGATTTTCTCAATGCTGAATTTTAAAATTAAATCAATGTGAGGTTTTACATTAGAAAAGTGAGAAACAGAGATAAGTGGCAAATGTCCTTAGTGATATTATTATATCAAATGGAGTGGTTTAATGTAGTCAGATTGTGTAGCTTCCTGTGGTAAAGCCAAGAATATAAATAAAGCTATTATTTTTCAAGGGCCATTGTAAGGTGCTCTTAGCTTGTAGCCTTTTAATAGTCTTGTGTGGCCTAAGGATAACATTTGAGCATGTGGATTTATTTTTAAAAATTCAGATAATTCAGGCAGTTTCTTTAAAAAAGGTTCAAAAGAAAAGAACACTTCTCTGTGTTGTATATTCAATAAAACTGGAAAGTAAATAGTTTGAGAACTTCAAAGATCAAAAATATTGAAATTTTGGTTGAGGGTAAGCATATAAGAATAGAAATCAAATCAACATGTATGATTTTTGTCCTTCTCCAAATGTTCAGAGAAAACTCCTCTCAGTAGTGTATACTGAAAACTTTTGGAAAACACATACACACACACACACACACATTCATCTTATAATGCATGGATCAGCTGAATAAGGGTAAAGTAACTCCTTAGAGGCCAGAAAGAACAGGAAACAGCTTCCTAACCAAGGACTGTAATATGTAAATTAATAAAGGTACCTGTTCATCCATCTATGCTCTAAAGCTTGCATATAAATATCTAACAAAAACCAGAGCTTTAAGCATGGGGAAGTTGTAAAGCTGTCTTCTACCACCACAAAAACTCAGGACTCTGTAAAGGAATACTATCAATAATGAGAGTGGGGCGGGAGGCAGGGTGGTAAGGAGTAAAAACTCTTTCCTGGTCTTTTTTAAAGATAGACCTGCTGCTCCTACAACCTGTGTACTCAGTCATGTCCGATTCTTTGCAACCCCGTGGACTATAGCCCGCCAGGCTCCTCTGTCCATGAAATTTTCCAGGCAAGCATACTGGAGCAGGTTGCCATTTCCTACTTGAGAGGATCTTCCCAACCCAGGGACTGAATCTGAGTCTCTTGCATCTCCTACAATGGCAGGCAGATTCTTTATCACTAGCCTAAATGGCTGGGGTGTGTGTAGCAGAATCGGGGAGACGTCATTTATATGTACAAACTTGCAGCTAGCTAGTAGGTAAGTTCTGGAGATCTAATGCACACCACAGTGATTATAGTCAACAATACTGTATTGTAAACATCAAAGCTGCTAAGAAACCAGATCTTAACTCTTTCTTTTTTTTTTTAATTAATTTTATTTTATTTTTAAACTTTACATAATTGTATTAGTTTTGCCAAATATCAAAATGAATCCACCACAGGTATACATGTGTTCCCCATCCTGAACCCTCCTCCCTCCTCCCTCCCCATACCATCCCTCTGGGTCGTCCCAGTGCACTAGCCCCAAGCATCCAGTATCGTGCATTGAACCTGGACTGGCATCTCGTTTCATACATGATATTTTACATGTTTCAATGCCATTCTCCCAAATCTTCCCACCCTCTCCCTCTCCCACAAAGTCCATAAGACTGTTCTATACGTCAGTGTCTCTTTTGCTGTCTCGTATACAGGGTTATCGTTACCATCTTTCTAAATTCCATATATATGCGTTAGTATACTGTATTGGTGTTTTTCCTTCTGGCTTACTTCACTCTGTATAATAGGCTCCAGTTTCATCCACCTCATTAGAACTGATTCAAATGTATTCTTTTTAATGGCTGAGTAATACTCCATTGTGTATATGTACCAAGGCTTTCTTATCCATTCATCTGCTGATGGACATCTAGGTTGCTTCCATGTCCTGGCTATTATAAACAGTGCTGCGATGAATATTGGGGTACATGTGTCTCTTTCCCTTCTGGTTTCCTCAGTGTGTATGCCCAGCAGTGGGATTGCTGGATCATAAGGCAGTTCTATTTCCAGTTTTTTAAGGAATCTCCACACTGTTCTCCATAGTGGCTGTACTAGTTTGCATTCCCACCAACAATTACTAGAACTAATCAATGATTATAGTAAAGTTGCAGGATATAAAATCAACACACAGAAATCCCTTGCATTCCTATACACTAATAATGAGAAAACAGAAAGAGAAAGTAAGGAAACAATTCCATTCACCATTGCAATGAAAAGAATAAAATACTTAGGAATATATCTACCTAAAGAAACTAAAGACCTATATATAGAAAACTATAAAACACTGGTGAAAGAAATCAAAGAGGACACTAATAGATGGAGAAATATACCATGTTCATGGATTGGAAGAATCAATATAGTGAAAATGAGTATACTACCCAAAGCAATTTATAGATTCAATGCAATCCCTATCAAGCTACCAACAGTATTCTTCACAGAGCTAGAACAAATAATTTCACAATTTGTATGGAAATACAAAAAAACTCTTTCTAACACACACAAAAAAATGGCAATTATGTGATATAATAAAGATATAAGCTACCACTACAGTGGTAACCATACTGAAAAACACAAATGTACCAAACCCACATGCTGTACACCACAGACTCACACAATGTTACATGCAATTATATCTTGATTGAGAAAAATAAAGCCTTAAGCAGAAAATGTAGATTAAGTTGTTGTGCTTTGATAGTGAGTGCCCTTGACTATTTTTTTCCCTCATTAGACTTTTTTGTTTTAATGGTTTCCGTGAGGGAATTTTGGTCAAGTTGTTTCTGTTAAAACAGTCTTAATTTAACATTGCAACACAGAAAAAAGAAAAAAAAAAAAAAAGGCCGATAAAACATTCTCTTTTCTTCTGAAGGTTTCAGAATGCAGTTATCATTAACTGGTCTTTTACTATTAAATTTAAATGGCCAATTGAGACAATAGTTCTGAGATGATTTTTCCACCACTGATTAAGACTAGAGTGGCAGGAATTAGGGATCATACTTATTTAGCCTTCTGAGCATTCTGCGCAGACTTGGTGCCCTTGCCAGCTCCAGATGCCTTTTTGTCCACTACTTTGGTGGCATCCACAGCAACTGTCTCATGTCATGAACAGCAAAATGGCCCAGAGGAGCATAGTTAGAGATCTCAACACACATAGGCTTATTAGGAACCATTCTGTAAGTTTATACTTTAAAACTGGCCTCAAAGTATTTTCATAGGAAAAATCTAATTAATAGGAGTTCATGTTTTTTTGTTTTTAAATCACAAAATATAAAGGAAAACATGCCATCATCACTGAGATGCATGCACACAAAAACTTGATATAAAGATATAACTTTTGGCTGTTAGGATATTCAACTCACCAGAAAGGATAACAATTTTAAAGTCTATGGCATCCAATTACCAGCTTCAAAAGCCAAACTGATGAAGCTATAGGGGAAAGTCACTAATCTCCAAAATTATATTATATTTTAATCATTTCTCTTATACATTAAACAAATAAAAATCAAGAGGGAAATGAATAATATATATGTGTGGAGAGAGAAACATACCTGAAATATACCTGAAACAAGTATAAAAATGACAACATCATGGATAATAAAGTACAACAAATGTTTTAAAAATCATTATGATGGAGTTCACATGCTTTGTACATTGTACAAATCAGAAAGCAGTATCAAAGGGCAATAAAAAGATAACAAATACATTTCTCAATCCTTTACAAATACTAAAGAAAATATACCACCTAGAAAAACATCAGAGGCAGATAAAGTAGTACACAGAAAAAAATTATAATATTCTTATGCTAAAAAAAATAGGAAGAATCAAATAACTAAATTAAATCAATTTTCAGGACATAGTAAAAATACAAGAGAATGCACACAGAAGTTAAAAGGAAAAAAAATACAGTTAGAAATTAATGATATAGAAAATAAAGTTAGACCAGAAAGAAAAAAATAAGAGCACAGATTTTTTTCTCTTGAATAACCTGAGAGAAAAATCATGAATTAAAAACAAAAAATTCCATACACTTTTTATATTTTTAAAACTGTCAAATGTTATATTTAAATGAGATTTTATAGTAAATTGAATAATGATGTTGTAAGGACTTACACCTTCTAAAATTGTATACATAGTTATAATTATTAATATTTTGAGGGATCTTCAACAAGTTTGGTTTATAATATCCTGGAATTATAATTTAAATTAAAATTGTATCACTTACATATATCATACGAAACTAAAATATTAATTTCTTTTAAGTTGTTTTTATACTCAAAATGTCCTATGTTTGCAATGGAAAAATTAAAACCAAATCTCTTTATATTTCTTCAAACATTTTTGTAGCTCATCATTACACATAGGAAAAATAGCTAAAACACTGTTAGCTCATTACAAGTTTCTAAATGCACAGGCTCTTAGGGAAAATGTAGCTTTATATCTGATGTTTTACCTATAATTCCTTTACTTTCTGGCACTCTAGATGAAAAGAAAAGATTTTATGATAATTCTACTCTGTGTTGCTCCTGTATTTATATTTAATGGTTTTAAACTTTTTATAAAGTCTAAACTCTGCAATATATTACTTTCAAAATGTCCATCTTATATAAGTGGAGTTACATTCCACATTATCAATAATGCATGAAAAGATTTCATCACTCCTGGATTGATAAAGGACAAAAAGGAGTGAATGTTGAGGAGGGAAATCTGCATAGAAACTATAGTTTTGGATGAAGATAATGCTATTCCTTTTCAATGAATTTCGTATTTTATTTTTATTTATTTTTTCTCTGCTTGGAATATTCTCCCTCACAGGTTTCCATGACTCTGTCCCTCACTTCTTTCTCATCTTTTCCCAAAATGTCATGTTCTCAGTTATCTTTCCTGGTCAGACTATCTAAAATTTAAACTCTTTTTCCTTTCTCATTCCCCTTTCCCTCTTTATTTATTATTTTTTGCCTTGCACTTAGAAATGTATAACATATCATTTATTTCAATTAATGTACTTTATTGTCTTTTTCCACCGTTAGAATTAAATCCTATGAGGGAAGATATTTATGGTTATTTTGCTAACTGCTGTTAAATCCAGTAATTAGAACATAATCTGATAGGTAGTAAGGACCAAAAAGTGCTTCCTAAAAAATTATCTTTACTTAGGGGGTGATGAAATCATTTTCAAAAGTGTGTATTTCTCTAATAATAATTGATGCTTCATCCATGATTTAGAAAATAGAATAAAATAAAAATAGATGTGGAAGTTTAAAAACTTATTGAAGACATTATAAACATACTCAAATAATTATTATTTGATACATTAAGCTACATAGAAGTTTCTCAATATGTTTCTATACACTTATACGTGTATTTGCACACACTGTTTATGTGCTATGTGGGTATACTATA
Organism: Bos grunniens; assembly: GCF_055505025.1. Taxonomy (NCBI): domain Eukaryota; kingdom Metazoa; phylum Chordata; class Mammalia; order Artiodactyla; family Bovidae; genus Bos; species Bos grunniens. The sequence goes on along the minus strand of NC_141191.1, from coordinate 24,069,700 downwards.
CAATCACTGGGGCTTCCCAGGTGGCACTTGTGGTAAAGAACCTGCCTGCCAATAAGAGATGCAGATTTGATACTTGGGTCAGGTAGATCGCCTAGAATAGGAAATGGCAACCCGCTCCAGCCTTCTTGGCTGGGAAATCCCATAGACAGAGCAGCCTGGTGGGCTACAGTCCAGAAGGGCTGCAAAGAGTTGGATATGACTGAGCAACAAAGCACATGCTCATGTACACACAAACACAAACACAAACAATATACTCATTACCTCTCTCACTGAATTTTGAGATCTTTATGCATTATGCATATTCATATGAGTCTGTACACGTGTAATGATGTGTATAAAGGAGGAACTAACATTTGTTGCATTTCTACATTGTTGAACACAAACCCAACTACAATTTAATCTCAGAGTAATCCAAACACAAAGTCAATAGAAAGCAGGACTAATTCAGTTCTGTTCAGTTCAATTGTTCAGTTGTATCCAAATCTTTAAGACCCCATGGACTGTAGCATACCAGACTTCCCCATCCATCACCAACTGCCACAACTGCTCAAACTCATGTCCATCGAGTTGGTGATACCATCCAACCATCTTATCCTCTATCAGCCCCTTCTCCTCCTGCCTTCAATCCTTCCCAGCATCAGGGTCTTTTCCAGAGAGTCAGTTCTTCTCATCAGGTGGCCAAAGTATTGGAGCTTCAGCTTAAGCATCAGCCCTTCCAATGAATATTCAGGACTAATTTCCTTTAGGATGGACTGGTTTGATTTCCTTCCAGCCCAAGGGACTCTTCAAGAGTCTTCTCCAACACCACAGTTCAAAGGCAACAATTCTTCAGTGCTCAGCCTTCTTTATGGTCCAACTTTCACATCCATAAATGACCATTGGAAAAACCATAGCTTTGACTAGACAGATCTGTGTTGGCAAACTAATGTCTCTGCTTTTTAATACGCTGTCTAGGTTTACCATACCTTTTGTTCCAAGAAGCTAGTGTCTTAATTTCATGGCTGCTGTCACCATCTGCAGTGATTGTGGAGTCCAAGAATATAAAGTCTATCACTGTTTTCATTGTTTGGACCATCTCTTTGCCATTCAGTGATGGGACCAGATGCCATGATCTTAGTTTTTTGAATGTTGAGTTTTAGGTCAACTTTTTCTCTCTCCTCTTTTGCTTGCATCAAGAGGCTCCTCAATTTCTCTTTGCTTTCTGCCATAAGGATGGTATCATCTGCATATCTGAGGTTATTGATATTTCTTCCAGCAATCTTGATTCCAGCTTGTGCTTCATCCAGCCCAGCATTTCTCATGATGTTATCTGCATATAAGTTAAATAAGCAGGGTGACAGTATACAGCCTTGATGTACTACTGTCCCAATTTGGAACCAGTCTTTTGTTGCATGTCCAGTTCTAACTGTTGCATCTTGACCTGCATGCCTCCTTATTAGGAGGCAGGTAAGGTGGTCTGATATTCCCATCTCTTTAAGAATTTTCCACAGTTTGCCATGATCCACACAGTCAAAGGCTTTGGTGTAGTCAATGAAGCAGAAAGAGATGGTTTTCTGGAACTCTCTTGCTTTTTTGATGACCCAGCAGATGTTGGCAATTTGATCTCTGGTTCCTCTGCCTTTTCTAAATCCAGCTTGAACATCTGGAAATTCTCGGTTGAAGTACCGCTGAAGACTTGCTTGGATAATTTTGAGCATTACTTTGCTGGTGTCTGAAATGAGTGCAATTGTGCAGTAGTTTGGACATTCTTTGGCATTGCCTTTCTTTGGGATTGGAATGAAACTGACCTTTTCCAGTCCTGTGGCCACTGCTGAGTTTTCCACATTTGCCGGCATACTGACTGAAGCACTTTCACAGCATCATCTTTTAGGATTTGAATTAGCTCAGCTGGAATTCCATCTTCTCTGCTAGCTTTGTTCGTAGTGAGGTTTCCTAAGGCCCACTTGACTTTGCATTCCAGGACATCTGGCTCTAGGTGAGTTACTGGGTCATTAAGATCTTTTTGGTATAACTCTTCTGCATATTCTTGCCACCTCTTCTTAATATCTTCTGCTTCTGTTAGGTCCATACCATTTCTGTCCTTTATTGTGCATATCGTTTCATGAAATGTTCGCTTGGTATCTCTGATTTTCTTGAAGAGATCTCTAGTCTTTCCAATTCTATTGTTTTGCTCTATTTCTTTTTATTGATCACTTAGGAGCTTTCTTATCTCTCCTAGCTATTCTTTGAAACTCTGCATTCAACTATGTATATCTTTCCTTTTCTCCTTTGCCTTTAGCTTCTCTTATTTTCTCAGGTATTTGTAAGGCCTCCTCAGACAACCATTTGTCATTCTGCATTTCTTTTTCAAGACCAATAAGGCATTGTCTTGATCACTGCCTCCTGTACAGTGTCATGAACCTCCATCCATAGTTCTTCAGGCACTCTATCAGATCTAATCCCTTAAATCTATTTGTCACTTCCACTGCATAATCATAAGGGGTTTTATTTAGGTCATACCTGAATGGTCTAGTGGTTTTCCCCACTTTCTTCAATTTAAGTCTGAAAAAGGAGTTTATGATCTGAGCCACAGTCAGCTCCTAGTCTTGTTTTTGCTGACTGTATAGAGCTTCTCCATCTTTGGCTACAGAGAATATAATCAATCTGATTTTGGTATTGACCATCTGGTGATGTCCATGTGTAGAGTCGTCTCTTGTGTTGTTGGAAGAGTGTGTTCGCTATGACCAGTGCATTCTCTTTGCTAAGCTCTGTCAGCCTTTGCCCTGATTCATCTTTTACTCCAAGTCCAAACTTGCCTGTTACTCCAGAATTCAACTTAAGTCATTGAGACTTCAAATTTCATCTTCCTCACTTTTATCTTTTTTTGTATGTCCATTTTGCCTTCTGTGGTTTGAAGTTATACATAAAGGTTAATTTACAAATAGGATCTAATCACCAGGATTGGGCATGGTTCCTTTGCATATGTATGTTTATCATTTTGTTTAAATTCGTTAATCCTAAATTCATATAATGAAGTGATAAATATTATTGAATTGTTTTAGTCAGGTGTTCATTCTATCAGTTCATTCTATGGGCTATGCAAAACAAAGTGGAGACAGTAGATGAAAAGAGAGATATGAGATTCCCAATGTTCTCTTTTTCCCTATGTCACATTGTCAACATCTGCTTTACTGAAGACAAGGTTAATGATGTGAGCATGTCTGGTAAGATGGGTGACCTCATTGAGGTATATTAGTTATCATCATCATGATGTCGGTCATCATCACAGAAAAATGACAGACAAGAAAAATGAACCAGCCAAGATAGGTTTAAAACTCTAACAGGAACTCTGACTTCTAATGGAGTGTATTTTCAAAAGAACTTGACTGCTATTGTGAAAACACATTACTAACAGTATTAATCTTCTGAGTCAGCAAAGATGAATTCTTAATCTCTGTTAAAATAAGGCATAGAACTAAAATTTAAAACCAGATGATCACTTCATTTGAATATGTTATATGATTTAGAACAAAAACAGTTTTAAATCATATAAAATTTTATTTATTTTACATATGTATACTATATATATAATTTATATATTATATATATAAATAGTGCATCTAAGTATCCACACACACATATCTATACTACATTTACATATATATTATATATATACACACATGAATGTATATTATGCCTACATATATATGCAGTATTTACTGTTTTAAATACAACAAAAATCATTTAGTAAAAAGGAGCTATAAAATTATATTAATAAAATTTTAGTGTTTCCTTACTCTTTTTTTTTTTAAAGGTTTTCATTGTCTTTAGAGCAACACAAAGTCAGTGAATCATATGATAAGGATGAGTTCTGACTGTATTAATGGACTCATGTTTAAGAAAAATGAACAGCCTAGTACAATGAATATTTTATTCACATTCTTGGTGTTGAAGAACAATTGATAAGAATCTATAAAATCTCAAAATAACTATATATCAACTAAATTATGACATAAAATGATGATTAATAAAAATGTACTTCATCATTAGTAATCATTCTAAGGTTAAATAAGTGAATGGCAAAAACTTTCCATTATTTGACCCTAAATGTTTTCTTCTGTTGTAGTCTACATTAGATATAAGGGATTGAAAGCAGTATTGAAGAGAAGACAGGATGAAAGTATATATATTTATTTTCCTTTTCTATCATAAAATCTTCCAAAAAATTCAGTGAGATGTGTAACAAAAAATCATGTAGATATCATTAAAACTTAATAAAGCCTAATGGTCTACTATACTTACAAAAATATTTTAAACGAAATGAAGCATTAACTAGAGCTGAAATCCACATTTTGCTCCTCAAAAAAATCACATTTGCCTTTCTACCTGAGAGACAATCACTATTCTGAATTTGGTTTCCATCTTTTAATTCAATGTCATACTTGATATGTAAATTTAGAGTGAGGATGAAATAAAGACTAAAGTTTCTTTATCACCTGCATACCATGAATGAAAGATTTACAACCATATGATTTAACTTAACAAAAAGAAAAGTGAGTACAACATAACTATGGGCACAGGGGAGTCTTAAAATTTGTATAAAAACATGAATACTCATTTAAAGTACATATTTTATTTCAATATTAATAGTATGTATTTCTGTATTCCAGAGGTTTGTAACATTGTACAAGAGGCAGTGACAAAACCATCACAAAGAAAAAGAAATGTAAGAAGGAAAGGGGGTGTCTGAGGAAGTTTTACACATAGCTGAGGAAAGAAGAGAAGCAAAAGGCAACGGAGAAAGGGAAAGATATATCCAACTGAATGCAGTTGCAGAGCAGAGCAAGGCAAGATAAGAAGGCCTTCTTAAATGAACAGCACAATGAAGTAGAGGGAAATGACAGAATGGGAAAGACTAGAGATCACTCCAAGAAAACTGAAGATATCAAGGGAACATTTCATGCAAGCATGGGCACAATAAAGGACAGAAACAGTAAGGACCTAAGAGAAACAGAATAGATTGAAAAGAGGTGGCAAGAATACACAGAAGAACTATATAAAAAAGGTCTTAGTGACCCAGATAACCATGATGGTGTGGTCACCCACCTAGAGCCTGATATTCTGAAGTCTGAAGTCAAGTGGGCCTTAGGAAGCATTACTACAAACAAGGCTAGTGGAGGTAATGAAATTCCAGTTGAGCTATTTCAAATCCTGGAAAATGATGCTGTTAAAAGGCTGCACTATGCCAGCAAATTTGGAAAACTCAGCAGTGGTCACAGGACTGGAAAAGGTCAGTTTTCATTTCAATCCCAAAAAAGGGCAATGCCAAAGAATGGACAAACTACCACACAATTGCAAACTGCACTCATTTCACATGCTAACAAGGTAATGCTCAAAGTCTTTCAAGCAAGGCTTCAGTAGTCCACGAACTAAGAAATTCCAGTTGTACAAACTGGATTTAGAAGAGGCAGAAGAGCCAGAGATCAAACTGACAACATCCATTGGATCACAGAGAAAGCAAGAGAATTCCAGAAAAACATCTACTTCTGCTTTGACTGCTTTGACTGAATTTGACTATGAGATAGTCTTTGACTTTGTAGATCACAACAAACTGGAAAATTCTTAAAGACATGGGAATACCAGACCACCTTACCTGCCTCCTGAGAAACCAGTATGCAGGTTAAGAAGCAACAATTAGAACCTTACATGGAACAACTGATTGATTCAAAATAGGGAAAGGAGTATGACAAGGCTGTATGCTGCCATTCTGTTTATTTAATTTATATGCAGACTGTGTGTTAAGTTGCTCAATCATGTCTGACTCTTTGCCACCCCATGGACTGTAGCCCGCCAGGCTCCTCTGTCCATGGAATTCTCCAGGCAAGAATAGTGGAGTAGGTAGCCATTCCCTTATATGCAGAATATATCATGTGAAATGTCAGACTAGATGAATTACAAGCTGGAATTAAGATTGGTGGGAGAAATATCAACAACCTCAGATATGCAGATGATACCACTTTAATGGCAGAAAGTGATGAGGAACTAGAAGCTTCTTGATGATGGTGAAAGAGGAGAGTGAAAACGCTGGCTTAAAACTCAACATTCAGAAAACTAAGGTCATGGCATCTGGCTTCATCACTTATGGCAAATAGAAGGGTAAAAGTAGAAGCAGTAACAGATTTTATTTTCTTGGGCTCCAAAATCCGTGTGGACAGTCACTGCAGCCATGAAATTAACATATGCTTGCTCCTTGGAAGGAATGCTATGGTAAACCTAGACAATGTATTAAAATCACTTTGCCAACAAAGGTGCAAACAGTCAAAGCTATGGTTTTTCCAGTAGTCATGTACAGATTTGACATTTGGACCATACAGAAGACTGAGCACTGAAGAATCAATGCCTTCAAATTGTGTTGTTAGAGAAGGCTCTTGAGAGTCTCTTGGACTGCAAGGAAATCAAACGAGTCAATCCTAAAGGAAATCAATCCAGAATATTCATTAGAAGGACTGATGCTGAAGCTGAAACCCCAATATTTTGGCCATCTGATGTGAAGAGCCAACTCTTTGGAAAAGACTCTGATGCTGGGAAAGATTGAAGGCAAAAGGAGAAGAGAGCAGCAGAGAATGAGATGGTTAGATAGCATCACCAACTCAATGGACATGAATCTGAGCAAAATGAGCAAACTCTCAGAGCTAGTAAAGAAAGGACAGGGAAGCCTGGCGTACTGCAATCCATGGAGTCACAAAGAGTCAGATTTGACTGAACAACAACCTTTCTGTATTAAGTTAAAAACAGAAGCAAAATTCTAGACAACGATCCAAGGGAAATAGAAAAGGGCTTTCTATACACACTGTGATTATTAATTACCTCTATATCATCCCTATCTTACTTAAAAGGAAGACTGATTTTTACAAAAGATTTGTATCCATTAGAATAATTCACAGTTAAATTACTTAAAGCTATACAGGCAATTCCTGAAATATTAGAATTACAATATATACCTTGGAATCCAGAAAAGGAAAAATATAGAAATATTTCATTAAAGTAAGAAATCAGTACATTGTATTTTTAAAATTCAGATAACACAAGGAATGCATGTTATTATATAGATATGTATGTATGTAGTTGGCTTAAAGCTCAACATTCAGAAAATGAAGATCATGGCATCCGGTCCCACCACTTCATGGGAAATAGATGGGGAAACAGTGTCAGACTTTATTTTTCTGGGCTCCAAAATCACTACAGATGGTGACTGCAGCCATGAAATTAAAAGACGCTTACTCCTTGGAAGGAAAGTTATGACCAACCTAGATAGCATATTCAAAAGCAGAGACATTACTTTGCCAACAAAGGTCCGTCTAGTCAAGGCTATAGTTTTTCCTGTGGTCATGTATGGATGTGAGAGTTGGACTGTGAAGAAGGCTGAGTGCCAAAGAATTGATGCTTTTGAACTGTGGTGTTGGAGAAGACTCTTGAGAGTCCCTTGGACTGCAAGGAGATCCAACCAGTCCATCCTAAAGGAGATCAGTCCTGGGTGTTCTTTGGAAGGAACGATGCTAAAGCTTAAACTCCAGTACTTTGGCCACCTCATGGGAAGAGTTGACTCATTGGGAAAGACTCTGATGCTGGGAGGGATCGGGGGCAGGAGGAGAAGGGGATGACAGAGGATGAGATGGCTGGATGGCATCACTGACTTGATGGACGTGAGTCTTGGTGAACTCCGGGAGTTGGTGATGGACAGGGAGGCCTGGCGTGCTGCGATTCATGGGGTCGCAAAGAGTCGGACACGACTGAGCGACTGATCTGATCTGATCTGATGTATAATTATTACTGGTTCACATTGTTGTAGAGCAGACCTATGCAACATTGTAAAGAAAAGTTCCTTCAATTAAAAAGTAAATTAAAAAAAAAGAAAATAAGGGAGTAGACAAATATGTACTTTGCACAGTTTATTTTATGTTATTAATCAGTTAATATTTATGCAAAAAAGAAATGAATTTAAGATTGAAAATGCTATCATGATAGACACTGCAGTAATTGACTGAGAAACTATAAGAATTATGTATCTGCTTCCTTCCAGCCATAAGCCCAATCAAAAAAAAAAAAAATATTCACAATACTAGTCTTAGAGTTTAATATATATCTATCAGAAATGGAAAGATTAAGCAAACAAAAGATTAACAAGGTTATCAAAGATATGAACAATACTAAAATTAGCAAATTTAATTAGTATATAAATCTGCACTAATATGATTTTTGCATGAAATAAACTAATTCAGATATCAACAATTAAAAAATGGTTTAAAAAAGCAAACATTTGTAAACCAAAAAACAGACTCTGCCACACAATGAAGAATAAAAATTGGTGAATATGATAAATATTAACTAATAACAAAAAAAATACTAGACTTCAAAACCTATGGGATTCACTAATCATAAAGGAAAAGTCTGATAAACTGACTTCATTGAAATAAAAATTTGGTTTTCATCAAAAGACAGTGTTAACACTTTGTGTTTGAAGATATCTCAAGCCTTGGCTAGTATTTTTGTGATCCATGACATGGTTAGAGTGAGGGTAACTAGAACAATACTCAGTTGGAAACAATTCTCAGTAATACATTGATACCACATTCCAGAAAGTGTTACTGACACCCTTTTTTCACAGCATCCCTACAACACCAGAAACTGTGACCAGCATGTTCATGACCGATCTCCATTTTTTAGGATGTAGGTCTATCTCAGGGAGAAAGTCAATTTGTTGAATTAGAACTGAATACATGTTAAAAACAATTAGCAGTTGTTTCCTCCAGTTAACTAGATAAATATAGCATTCCTGTTTAATTCAACAAGACTTGTAGAAATGAAATTTCACTAATTTTTTTTATATGTCTTCTCTACTCTCTCTTTTCTCTGTTTGAATGACTCCATTTATCTTCTCCTGCATTCCATTTTAGTACATAAAATGACATATTTGTAAATATTACATATTTCCATTTTCTTTGCTTCTGGGACAATCTGTTATTAAACGTATTTCCCACAAAATCTCCAAAATGAGTTAAAAATTTTAAAACACTAAAATGCTTAGCCAATCTGAGTTCTGTTTTTACTGCAATGTCTTCCTCTACTGGACAGTCTCTTAAAATCTTTCTCCCCAATATATTTAGACCATCTCCAACTCATTATCCCATTAATAACTTTAAGAATCTATGGTGTCAAATTGCATGACTCTTCCATTCTTGACATTAATGTGAACTATGACACTAAAATGGAATAAGTATTAATATGTTAAGGAAACCAAAAATGAAAATGAATCTCAAGCATAACTGTGATTCCAGAAGGAACTTCTTAAGTATTCCCTTTAGGAGTATCTTGCTTTTGATCTCATTCTTAAAACCATCAGAACCACAGTATACTCAGGTTGTTTAAGTGATAACAGAATCCAGGGTCTTTTCTTCCCTGCTTTATCACTCTCTGTAACTCCCTCCTCACGGCACATAAGCCCATCCTTGCCTGCAGCCTCCACTCTAATTAAGGAAAGTTGGGATATTGCCAGTCCTGCTGAGAACAGTATTATCTGAGTATAGACTCTCTGATTCTACCCGTTCTCAGCTTCAACTTCATTACTCCCAGTGATTGTTCTATCAGTATAGCTGTGAAGAAAAACTAAATAAATAGATCAGAAGAGATCAGAAGAGATCACAGTCATGGAGGAAACAGTTTAAAATGGTTTCAATTTCTCTAAGCCCTCTGCATGATCAGGAAGCTGATAAAGCTTAGTCAGACCCATAGTCATCAAAATTCGCGTGCTAAGCCTCTCACACTTCCTGAAGGAGTAGTCAGCAAAGAGTGGTGGTAGCGGGGGCGAGGGGTCAGACCATGAGATCCAGAAGTAGATGATTGGGCTTCCATTGCCATTTACTGATAGGATGATTCTAGCAAATAACCTGACCTCTTTTAACAATATCTCTTCCTCTCCAAAATGGAGAAAAACCATACATGCAAGATTTGAGGCAAGACAAACAAAATACTTTGGGTAAGTTTTTATAAACTAGAATTTATAGTTTATAACTATGTGAAAGTGAAAGTGTTAGTCACTCGGTCATGGCTGACTCTGTGGCCCCATGGACTGTAGCCTCTGTCCATGGAATTCTCTAAGCAAGAACACCGGAGTTGGTTGCCATTCCCTTCTCTAGGGGATCTTCCCGACCCAGGGATTGAACCCAGGTCTCTGGCATTGCAGGCAGATTCTTTACCATCTGAGCCATCAGGGAAGCCCTATTTATAGTTAAAAACTATAATTGTCCTTTTTATAGTTCAACTATAAGAAACAAAGCACTGTGTTTTTCCTTATACTGGCAGTATAATTAATGGTCTAGCAATGATGTCTTGGATATCATGCTCTAAAACACATTTGCAAAATCTTATCTGCAAGTAAGATTTCATGGATTGTATATGGGTTTACAACGTTAAACACATATTAACCATGGATATCTGGTGATTTGACCTCTGATGACTTATTGGTCCTGGAGAGAATGCCTTTTGAAAGGCTAGCTAATTCCTGGAGAAAGTAAACAACTCATTGATGAGCTTGTCTTTGATATATAACCCAGTCAATCAGGAGCCTATACTCCCAAAAGATCCTCTGGCTCTCGGAGGGTTCATATTCTGGGCTACTATTCCCCTGTCCTAGTCATCCCAGAGACAGGCCACTAGCGATAGTTCTTAGAGTCCAGAGTCTGCCAAAATTACTCAGACCATCCAATCCTAAACCTGCCAAGCCTGCTCTCCTCACCCTTCCTTCCCATGGTACCACAATAAAGCCTCTTGCTCATGTTCTCCCCTTCTTGCTTTTCTCACGACTGCCTCTCATGCTTCTCTGTGTGACATGCTGTGCTCCTTGTTTCTAGGAAACTGTGAATATAAAAAGTTCTTTCATGAAAGTTTCTTCATATTTTACCACACTTGTTAGCAAACAAATTATGGATAAACTTAAAGCAACATGCTAATATTAATTTCAAATGAATGATTATCCTCTGAACATTTTCTGTCTTTTCCTGTTTTACAAGATTTAAATTCTTTTAACAGTCGATACTGATCACTTCTTTTGTAATTCCAACTTGTTTACAAAAGTATTTTAAATGAATTTGTATAAATATAGATATGCTCACATGAAGGAAACATGGAGAATTTAAATAAGGATCATAACTTTAAACCATATCTGTAAGAAGCCACAGACAAGAAGCCACAAATGACCACAGGATTTATTTTAACTTCCTTGTGAAAACTTGGCATAAAATAGAATGAATGAAAAACAATTTCAGGGCTTTGGAATCATATTTGTTAATTACACACCAGTAAATTTCTTATTTTTCTCCTCCTTTGACTAGACACTTGTCTCAATAGTGAGTCAAACAGAGAATAAATCAACATGGAAAATATTTTTTTATCCTCTTCTATCTTCAGTACCTAAATCAGTCAATGGTGAAACTGAACTAGTTTTCTAAACCATTTATGTAACCTGAAAGAGCTTTGACATAACAGAAGCAGCAATCATGAATGTTGTTACTGATCAAGAAGTCACAGAGGAGATGGTCACAGGGCTCTGCCATAAATTTATGAGAGAAAGCAGGAAATGTCATTCTGACTGCAGTAGATGGCTTAAAAGGGCTGTGGTAAGGTTATGTTGTGTTATCAAGATTGAATTCCCAAGAATCTGAGTTGAGATAAAAAATGATAGGAAGAGAAGATAGATATCAGTAAAAATATAATAAAATACTAGGAATCAACCATTGAATAATAAATGGTAATAAAAATCCAGCAACAGGAAGTCAGAGTATTTGAATCTCTAAATGTAAGCAAAATTCAAAGAAATGCTATAATAAAAACATATATATGCCTTTGCCCAGAAATTTCTATACCAAAGAAATCTTTTTATATCTTCTAAGAGGCATAATAGGGGTCTGACAGCCCAGGGAACTTAGTTCTGTTGCCAAAGTCCATAAATATTTGCCCAACATTCTTTTTCTAAATGTCTGATGTATGAATAAAATATTAGAAGGATATTATAATCACATTCACTTACACTGATATATGAAGTAAAGAGACAATTCGAATGCATTGTTTCTGTATCACTACCTTCTCCAAACACTCTCCTCCACAACATAAACTATGTTGGGATATACAGTGTTGAATAAAAAAAAAAAGTCCACTATTCTATTTAACGGCAAAAAGTAGTCCCAATGAAACTCCAGCATTTTCTCATCATTCATTGTTACAACAGAAATGTATATGCAGTTTATCATGATTAAAAAATATTAAAACATTCAATAATTACATAAAATACGAAAAAGCTACTTTTGTCTTTGTCAGCGTGGTATGGGAATGCAAGCTCTGGTTCAACAAATACTGAATAATACTGTATGTGAACAGTAAACAGAGTATCAAATTCACAACAGTGTTAAGTATAAAGATAGACTTCTTTTATCCAAACATGTTCATCATAGGAGATACAAAGAATGAAGCCAGGAATATAGATTTTCCACTATCGAGGACCACACAAAGACATACGAGAAGACACGAAGGTGAAACATTGATTTTGATGCTTTCCCAGAAGTATAATGAATGCCTAGCTGAGTGCCTGACCCAAAGTAGATGATCCAAAATGTTTCTAAATTATTTAATGATGTTAGTACAAATATATCACTGCAACTTTTCATGGAAACAAAATGATAGAATTTTTACTTTGTGCTCCTAAAGAGGCTGGGCTATGCATGTGCATGCTTAGTGTCTCCAACTTTATGTAACCACATGGACTGTAGCCCACCAGGCTCCTCTGTCTATGGGCTTCTCAGGCAAGAGTACTAGAGCGGGTTGCCACTTCCTCCTCCAGGAGATCCTCCCAACTCAGCAATCCCACATCTCCTGCACTGGCAGATAGATTCTTTATCACTGGAGCCATCTGGGAAGCCCTAGAGAAGCCAGGCTAGTTGATGACTGTCAACTTAAGAAGGAGTTTATCATGCATAGAAGCAGGTAGAATGAGTAAAGCCATTCCAACCTGAGGAAGAATTATGAGCACAAGCACCAAGACATGCATCAAACAGATTCATCAAAGTCCATGATAAACTCTGGGACTTTTGGTAAGTGTAGATGAATACAGAGATTGAAAGGAGACTGATATTTGAAGACATTTCCTCTCAGTATGCAATGTCTACTCTGCCTTCATCTAAATATCTTCAGATCACAGACCTTAATTATAAATACCTTTAGCTAATATATTTTCAAACCATCCTCCCTTGCTTGAACTTACCTCATGTCAGAAATGTGACATATGGGCCATATGTTGTGGAAGTTCAAGTAAACCGCTGTTTATTCTTCTGACTTTGAGAGCTCATAAATCTCAGAGTCAATTCAATGCAAATATATGTAACTGGAATATTAAGAGGTATAAATTTTCTTCAGATAGCCTCTGTTACATTTTTTTCTTAGTTCTTAGTTATATTCTATGTTAAGTTAAAGAAAGTAATTTGCCTCAAAATATTCCAAAAGAAAAATAGCTATAAAAGCAAAATGAATTGATGGTCTTTTGGTATATTTCTTTGACAGTAAAGGTTTCTCAGAGTCCTATATTCTTGGCCTAACAAGGTACAGAATGATGTTGGCTTGAAAGTTATTCCCAGAAGTTCTAACAAAACACAAAACTTCAGAATTACAGATGGTCACTTGGAAGCAAGCAAATGTGACCTCTCTTGATAGAAGCCTATTAAGGATGTACATTTCCATTGTCACTGACAATCTAAGTTTCCTAACTTCAGCCACAACTAACATCCAATTTGTGCTCCCTGGTTCAGGTACTGGTATTAATTTTCTAGGGCTGCCACAACAAATCACCACACACTGCGTGGCTTAACAATAGAAATTTATTTTCTGGAGGCTGTGAGTCCAAGATTAAGGTCTCAGGGAGAGTTGGTTTCTTCAGAGACCTTTCTCCTTGGCTGGTAAATGACCATTTCTTCTTCCTGTGTCCTTATATGGTTCTCTCTGAACCTATCTGTGCCCAGATATTCTCTTCTTGTAAGGGCATGGAGCACACTGGAGTAGGGCCTACTCTAACGACCTTATTTTAACTTTAGTTCAGTTCAGTTCAGTCGCTCAGTCGTGTCCGACTCTTTGCCACCCCATGAATCGCAGCAGGCCAGTTACCTCTTTAAAGGCCTATCTCCAAATACAGTCACATTCTGAGGTACTGCAGGTTAGGACTCTAACAAAGTTTTGGGGGACAAAATTCAGTCCATAAAAGACTGAATAGTTTATATACATGATATTATTTTATCATATAAACCAACCTGTGAGATGCAACCTTTATACACATTTTACAGATGGGAAAATTAAACAAAAAAATTGTTAATAACTAACCCAAGTTCATACAGGTAGTAAGCTCTCACATACAAATCCTGATAGTCTCATTACAGAACCCATGGTATTCAAACCACTCAATATTGCTATTGAGATTAGCTAACCTTCCGGATGAAATCGCTCATATATGAATTTCTTCAGAATCTCTGCTTTACATCTCAAAAATCTCTCTGTATCTTCAACATTATTTTCAATCATTTGTCTTCTTTCTAAAGTCGAAGGATCTTACATAACTGACAAGATTTTAGCTTTGTGCTAAAACTTTCCCTTTCATACTGCTGAAATATCTTTCTTTTTACCAGATTTTCATGGTCTCCTTTCCCCCTCACAGTATATGATCTAAAATACTGTCGAAGGTACTCTTTCCCATTCCATTTACTACCAAATATCTCTTTAAAAATAAGTGATATCAGCTAGTCAGCTACTCAGCTACAACTGAAATAACTTTTTTATTTTCCTTCACCAGCAAAACTCAGGTCGTTACACTAATAGCCCTTCTCTCAGTCAGTCCTCACTAGGTGCCATGTATGTAATTCATAATCTTATCTCTGCACTTACTACTCTGATACAGCACTCTTTCTTTTCCTCTGGCACCTCTGATGGCTTGCAAAGAATTTACATGACTTGTTAAAGCCCATTTAATAGACTGAGAATACTCCGTTCATTAAGATTTCTTCCTTCAATGGAGAGCCAAAATGGAGAGGAGTGAAGATATCCCAAGGACATACAATGGTAACAATAGTTGGTGCTTTTTTAAGATGTCCTAACAGTTATGACCAACCTAGATAGCATATTCAAAAGCAGAGACATTACTTTGCCAACAAAGGTTTGTCTAGTCAAGGGTATGGTTTTTCCTGAGGTCCTGTATGGATGTGAGAGTTGGACTGTGAAGAAGGCTGAGCGCTGAAGAATTGATGCTTTTGAACTGTGGTGTTGGAGAAGACTCTTGAGAGCCCCTTTGACTGCAAGGAGATCCAACCAGTCCATTCTGAAGGAGATCAGCCCTGGGATTTCTTTGGAAGGAATGATGCTAAAGCTGAAACTCCAGTACTTTGGCCACCTCATGCAAAGAGTTGACTCATTGGAAAAGACTCTGATGCTGGGAGGGATTGGGGGCAGGAGGAGAAGGGGAGGACAGAGGATGAGATGGCTGGATGGCATCACTGACTCGATGGACGTGAGTCTGAGTGAACTCCGGGAGTTGGTGATGGACAGGGAGGCCTGGCGTGCTGCGATTCATGGGGTCGCAAAGAGTCGGACACGACTGAGCGACTGATCTGATATTCAGTAAGTTGTCTACATAGGAAAATGAAATTGGACTAGATTAATTCTCTAGAAATTTAATATGATTTAAAAGCACTTTTAATTACATATACACATACACACACTAACTGGTTGGAAGATTAATTATCCAGATTATCATTTAGGAAAATAGAGATTATGTACTTCTATTTCTTCTTCTTGGTGAACTCAAAAAATATCCAACATCTAGATACTATACATCACAAAAATCTAATGTTATTTATGCTTTAAAATTTATGTCACATTCATTTTTTGTATAAATACCCCTTTTTCTGTATTTGTTTTTCCTTTAGGAAACTGTTCCGATTCTGTACTGCCATGCATGCATGTAATGAGTAACAAAATCCTCAAAGATGACAGTGGTGATATTACTTACAATTAATCTCTTGACTAATTAAAGATTCTCAACTTACACAAAGAAGAGGAAAGGGCATTCTCTGATATGGTCTCAATGCATATTTCAGGGGGAATGCTATCATACTAGATCATTAAAGACTTCCATTTTTATCTACCAACAGAGCTACTGCAATTTCATATTTAATTTCATTACAACATAATACTTTTATACCAGGGAAAAGAGAAGACACACCTAAGTTCATATATAATAAGAAACATCTGCCTATGGAAATGGTGTCCTTGGCTCCTTTCCCAAGCACACTCTTAGGCTCCACTGAAAGTTTTTTTTTTTTTTTTTAATCCTTTCTAGGTGGGATTAAAATTTGCTATTAAACTGGAAAGCATATAATAAGAAAGATAAATGATTACAACTATCAAGCATTTCACAACTTCAAGAGGCTTCTTTCAACTTTGACTTTAGCCTTCCTGGAAGATGTAAAAGCATTTCAAAGCAAAACTTTGGCTATACTAAAATGCTTACCTTTTAATCAAGATAGTAGAAATTCTCCAAATTGCTAATTTAAAAGAAAGATCCTTAAGCAGTTTAATATTGACATTTCACTAAACTGTGTCAGGTTTACTAACACACATTCATCAATGGGTAGGTGTGTTGTTTTCCCCACCCTTCCCTTTATAACCTCGGCTGTGCCCAAAGTTTTACTTCACAGACTCCCAAAGGAGCTAAGAAATTGCTTTCTTTTTTAGTGGGACCCTGTGGATGGCTCATAAACAGACATTTGGTACATTGGCAAAATATTGTACTATGAATGTCCACTAATGATGCCCCATTGTTTTTAAATCTCTTTCTCAGTATGGAGCTGCACTAATTGAGAGCTGACATAGGCACAACTCTGGTTCCTGAGGTGCTACTCAGTTAACAGTCGCCAGCTCTGTGCTTTCTCTGTTGTTCTGGGGTTACTGAAGTGCTTACACCATACTTTGGATCACATAGGGGAATAAAATCACATATTTCATTTGAGCATTTTTATTCCCTTTTTCCTGAGTTGACCTGAAGTCTTTCTCAAAAGATAATTTTTTACCAAATAATCTTTGCAAAAGTAACAAGTAGTAATCTTTGCAAAAGTAACAAGTAGATGGAAGGGAATGTACTGAATCAGGGAGCCAGTCACTTCCTGAATATATATTGCTTCTTTTGCTAGTACTCTACAGATAATATGGATAAACTCAGAATAAAGCATGGACACGATTAATACTACAACATACATCCTTAATCAGTAAAACTGTCATAAAAATGATTGGCACTTTTAATTATGTACTTATTATTTTGCCTTAAAATATATGACCTCTAAAACAGATGTGCTTTGCTTTCTCGCTCAGTCGTGTCTGACTTTTTGTGACCCCATGGACTGTAGCCCGCTAGGCTCCTCTATTCATGGGATTCTCCAGGCAAGAATACTGGAGTGGGTTTCCATGATCTCCTCCAGTGGATCTTCCCAACCCAGAGATGGAACCCAGGTCTCCTGCATTGCAAGTGGATTCTTTACCGTTTAAACCACCAGAGAAACAAAAGTTTTCCTGGTACTTTATATTAACCAGTTAAATAAAAATTAAAAGCTAGTTCTGTATAAATATAAATCTCGTGTTTAGAACTGTTACACAGTCCTGGCTTATAATTGTTTCCTTGTTTCTAAGGAGAAGTGATACACTCATTTTGTGTCCTAACTTTCCTTTGATTCACTCTGTGTTTTAAGAAATAACCAGGGTTACACAACTGACATGTGTTAAAATTAAGCCCATCCTTTGGACCACATTAACCAAGAAATTAGTAACTAATTTAACCTTAAGTTCATGAATTTATACTAGATAATTACTGCTGCTGCTGCTGCTAAGTCGCTTCAGTCATGTCCAACTCTGTGCAACATGATAGAAGGCAGCCCACCAGGCTCCCCCGTCCCTGGGATTCTCCAGGCAAGAACACTGGAGTGGGTTGCCATTTCCTTCTCCAATGCATGAAAGTGAAAAGTGAAAGTGAAGTTGCTCAGTCGTGTCTGACTCTTAGTGAACCCATGGACTGCATACCAGGCTCCCCTGTCCATGGGGTTTTACAGGCAAGAATACTGGAGTGGGGTGCCATTGTCTTAGGGAAGTTTTAAAAACTCCTTGCATATATTGTTCTATTCTATTCTACCTCTCTTCTTAATATATGATTCTATTATAATTTCATATTTGTAATGGATAAGCATTTATAAGTGTTCAGATACTTTAAGCATGTTAGTTGGTCTGTCTAGTCAAAGGTATGGTTTTTCCAGCAGTCATGTATGGATGTGAGAGTTGGACCATAAATAAGGCTGAGCACCGAATAATTGATGCTTTTGAACTGTGGTGTTGGAGAAGACTCTTGAGAGTCCCTTGGACTGCAAGGAGATCAAACCGTCAATCCTAAAGGAAATCTGTCCTGAATATTCATTGGAAGGACTGATGCTGAAGCTGAAGCTCCAGTACTTTGGCCACCTGATGTGAAGAACTGACTCATTGGAAAACTCTGATGCTGGGAAAGATTGAAGGCAGGAGGAGAAGGGGACGACAGAGGATGAGATGGCTGGATGGCATCACCGACTCGATGGACATGAGTTTAAGTAAACTCCAGGAGTTGGTGATGGACAGGGAAGCCTGGCCTGCTGCAGTCCATGGGGCTGCAAACAGTTGGACAGGACTGAGCGAATGAACTGAACTGAACTGATCTGATAACATTTTATAGACAATAACTGATAAACATTTACACTAAAATATTAACATGCTGTTATTTCAAAGATATCATCTGAGAAAACTATATTAACTTAAATAAATGCCTTTTATATTATTGCCAGAATGGGTTGGCAATAAACCATGCTAGAGCTATTTGTGAGAATATACAAAGTATAGATAGTTTTCTAAATTGCTTTTCCAAAAGCATGTCTGAAAGAAAAATTAAATGTGGTCTTTGAACAACATGAATCATTAAATAAATTCAAGCCATTCCAAACGATATAGAAAGATTTAATTATATTGGTAAAGCTTAATTAAATGATCTTAGAAGTAGAATAATATCAACTTTTTTTAACTCAATAAAAAAAAAACCTATTTAACTATTTTTCTGAAACGGTTCCAACTCTTATGTACACTTGGTTTAAAATAACTAGTTAAATATTCCCATCTGCTCAGTATTACATAAACAGAATACAAAAGCATAATTATTTATTGACCTCTGATTGCAAGAGTATTAAAATGATGACTGGAGGACTGCATTTAGAGGGAAGAACTAGATTTAACTTTATAAATATTCATATATTCTCGAGAAGAAACATGGGCCTAAAGTTTATACAGCATGCTAACTATCTAAACACGCAATTCAAATATACCATCTGTAGTTGTCCCACTGATCCATCTGTGGGGATATTTAAACACCGACAGCACAGGTGAACAGGCACAGTAAATATCTTGTACAAGCCCCAATGCCTGTGTGCACACGTGCGCACACACACACACACTCCCCAGGAACTGATGTTAGTTTAGCAAATTTACCCAACTTCTAAAACTCAACAATGACTTAGTCTAATTTCCATGCTGCTTTGATCTTAGTATCACTTATGTGGATTAAGAGGAAAATTTAGGCAGCTATGATATTCATTTAGTGAACAAGAAAATGTGGAAAAATCAAATCACACTGACTGTTTACCATATAAGAAACTCAGGGGAATAAAGGGTAAACAAGCTGAATTATCTATTTAATTTACTTAAATTTCTGTTTTAATAATATTTGCCATAGATCTGGATACTCTGATTCATCTTTAGCAAAAATTACAGTTCACAAACGTCAAGGTAGTTAAAAGTGAAGATATTTACTGACACAAATACTAATTGCAAATGCAAAGTACTAGTAAGCCATTATCTTTAGATAAAGAAAAAGTTTAGATGAATTTAAATTTCAGTTACCAAATAATGTAAGATATATCTACATTTACTCTTTACCTTTTATCATGAAGTTGAGTTTCTAAGACTTCTATGGATAAGAATAAATATTTAATTATTTTCCAGGGTCAAATTACCTAAACTTTGAGATTGCATATGCCATGAGAGCTTAAATTTGCTCACTACTCTACTATGACTTCACTGCTCTACTTAATTAACTCAAATAATATGAGACTGTGTGAATATTCTTGAAGTTAGAAGAAGCATGGGGTTTCAGCATTTCTTTTTCTTTAAGAATGTTCTTTTTTTCTAAATAAAGTAGATTAATGACTAGGAATATGCTCATTTCAATGTAAATTCCCAAACCTCATTCTTGTATGCTCTATAGAAGAATTCTTATTTAGAGATAGTATCAAATGTGATCATGTGATAAAATTTTTCATTAATACTGAAGTAAACATTAAAGATACAATTACTTCAAAGATTTATTTATAAATATTCATATTCCTTAAGTTTCTCATACATTTATACTCTGAACACTTTTAAATCTTCAATCCTTAATGGAATATTATTTTGATATGAAACAAATTTTCATATATTGTATCTCATACAAAATTTTGTAAAAAGACATTTTTTTCTGTTAATGACTTGCAAATCTTGCAAGGTTTTGCTCTTTATTTTGTGAAGCTAATTGTAGAGTACAAGGAAAAGTAAAATACACAAATTCACTTCAGAATCTATAGATTCTACACAGCAATCTGCATGGTCTAATGCAATAAAACTGACAATGATTCAAGAGAAGAAGGAATATTTCCCTTATCATGTTGTACCCCCACACTCACCAAGTTTATCCAGCCATACCTCGGGAAATCTCATCATTCTTTTTCCTTCTTGCAAAAAGCAAAAGCTAAAGAACAAGGGCCCTTAAGAAGGAAAAAAGATCATCCAAAGCCATCTTGCCTCGATTTAAAAGTAAAAATTATGAGAATAGGAAATAATTACACAGTGAAGTTCGGTAACGGATTAAATCCTGCGGAGAATTCCCTATGTACTGTGTATTGGAGACCAGGAAGGACAGTTTTCCTTTGCCTGTTGTTTCATAATCTTTCCTCCAGCAAATTTTGCCTCTTGAATTCTCTCCTACAGGTTTCACATTTATAGAGCAGAGGCTGAGCCCACAGACACAGACTTTGGAATAGCCACAGGCTTAGATACTGGCAAGGGCTTCATCCTTTTTAGTCTCCTCAAAAAGAAAATAAAAACAATTCGCAAAAACCACCATAGGGATAATAAGAAAACGGAAAGGAGCACAGATAAAGGAAGAGAGACACTGCTCTCCCGCAGAGTAAACCCGCAGAGCAACACGCACTAGAAAATCTTCTCTGCACTGCTTTATGTTGAAAATGCCAAATGTGCCTATGTGACTCTCAGGCAGACAGCTGGGCTGTCTGTTTAGGCCAACAGGTCCTTAGACCTGTACATATTGCAAAGCTTTTCCCCTGAGGCTGTCTGCCCAGACACAGGTGGCATCTTCTCTTAGTAGGACTTGGTCTGAAATCATGCCTGTCATGCAGGGGATTTCATTTGTACCAAAATTTACTCTGGGCCCCTTTCCAAATCCTTAATTAGAATTAACTGTGCTATTTTATATGCTTGAAATTTGCTGACAGTAGATCTTAAATGTTCTCACCACAAAAATGAAATGGTAATGATGTGATAAGATGTGTTAGCTAGCTATGCTGGTAATCGTTTTACAATATATAAATGTATCAAATCAACACATTGTACACCCTAAGCTTGCACAATATTATACAGCAATTATATCTCAATACAGCTGAAAAAAGGGAGAAACAATGGCCAAGGAGATGACAAGAAGAACAGTCTTTTCCCATTATAGTTTTCCTGGACATTGATGATCCCAAATAGGGAATTTAGTATGTTTTTTTCATACAAATAAAAAGCCCTAGTTTTCCGAACACTTAGAAGCCTAAAAATTTTTTCAAAAGAAAATATAGCCAGATTTTTTAAAAAAAGACCTCGTGCCTACATTTTTATTTATCATTTTGGTTATTCCTGTAGTTATAATTCATATACAAACATAGTAGCAATTATTCTCTTGTTTTCTGGTATAAATAATAGAAGAAATCATATGGAAAGCATCATTACACACTTAGAAATTACTTAGGTTTGAATTTGTAACAATTTTTCATTTACATCTTTTTTATAAGGTTATTTGTAAAGTATCAAACTAAAATGCCTTCAGCATAAAAGAGATTACATGCAATGAGGCATTGAAATTTAGAGATATTTTAAAGTAATGGAAATTCAGTTTCAGTGGAATTTTAAGCATGGTCTTTGTATTCTCATCTTTGATGCTTCAGAAATTTTATATACAATTTTTTTCTTTGTCAAAGATGTATTTTAATAAATATATGCAAATAGAAAAAGTTATATTCTGATAGACATTTAGAAATGCTTACTAAAGCTAATGATTTCATTTGAATGATGTGACTACTGATGCACTCTTTTTTACTGCAATAGGCAGATGACAAGGACCAGTTGTCTCATTAAGCATAGTATTGGAAGTACCTTGACACCCACCTTTCTTACACCCCTAAACCCACATTTCAAGTATATCTTAAGATATACATTTTAGAGTTTCAGGAAGGGTTAAGTAGAGTTCTCACTTTTCCTTAAAAACATTTTAGTTATTAAGCTTCCATTTCATAACAAATAAAAATGTAAAATATCAGATATGTTTAACCAATAATAATAGACAAGTCAGATATTGCATTAGTAGCAAATAACAATACAATGTTTAGTACTGAACTAAAGTTACTTGATATTTACATTAAGGCACAATCAAAATTCTCTCATTTACTCTTTTACTTCCTTCTCTCTTATCTATAGTCTTAATATGTAAATATAAATGAAATAAATAAGTCTATCTTTCAAATTAAGAAAAAGAAGTATAGAAACACTTCTGGCATAAAGGATATTAAATATATTACACAGTAAAGGGAATGGGTATCAGGCATGCTAAAAAACACAGTCTCACTTTTCAAAATTTAGCAGCATTATAATGTGAATTCTAATTCCCCAAACAAAAATCATTTAAACTTAAAATAGTACATGTAATTTTTGTATATATCAAAGAGCAATTTTTTAAAGAAAAGCAACTTGTTTTGAAACGAAGATAGGTGAATCCAGACATACTTTTCTCAATATAAGTACCCATCCTTATATGTACTGAAAATCCTACACCATTGACAAAAATTTAGCTGTGATTTCATTACACAAATCTTCATGAAACAAGGTCAATTATCTGAGGTTTCATACCTGATGTAATTTATTCCCTAGAGGCCAAAGAGTTTTCCTGAAAACAAGTTATTCCCTGAATTACTCTGATGCTCTTTTTATTTTTAATATGTATCTTTTATGAGTGCTGTTTCAGTAAGGATGTGACCATATATTTTGCTTGTTTTTATAGTTTAGAGTACTTTTCACTGAGCTGAAGATACTCCATCTGGGAATTACTTTCTCGCTGAGCCACTCTGTTAGGACCTGTGTACCTGATACAGCCAGAGCTTCTGAGTCCCACGGCAAATATATGTCCCTTGTCCCCAGGACGTCTGAACCTGGGGCTCAGTG
This sequence comes from Bos grunniens, assembly GCF_055505025.1. NCBI lineage: Eukaryota > Metazoa > Chordata > Mammalia > Artiodactyla > Bovidae > Bos > Bos grunniens. The sequence continues at coordinate 24,046,048 of NC_141191.1, read as the reverse complement.
AACACAGGTAGTCAACGTTATCCAGCAGCTACAACTTTAAGATGTAAAACACTGGAGCTATTGGTAGCTTTGGCCATCTTTTCTTCGGGTTACCACAATACAGGTGAAAAAGCCAGTACAGATGACAAAACCAGAGAAAGGCAAACACATGTGCGCACATGCACACACACACACACACACACACACACAGAATTCTAATAAATCCATATACCTGCACACATAGCTACTATTATTCTAATGTATGTATAAATGTGTGATAAATAAGAAAAAAAATCAATTTTGAATTGTTTTTGAATTAATGTATTTGTCATAAATTTTCTCAATTTAAAACACTGTGTCACTGTTCTTTTAAATGGAGAAAATTTATATCATTATGTATAACTGATTTACTTGCTGTACACCGGTAACTAAGACAATGTTGTAAATCAACTATCCTGCAATAACAATTAAAAAACTAAAGTGAACAATTTAGTGGTAAAAAAAGAAAACCCTACATTAGCACAACACTGTAAACCAACTATACTTCAATTAAAAGAAATACACATTAAGACTGAATTATCTGCAGTGTTGTTCATGATGGGGGAGGGTGCATGGCACTTTTTGATGTTCAAATGTATTTTACTGTATTTAAAAAGATAGAAACAAATGCCATACACCTTCCTGGATTCTTGTCTCCAAATAGTTCATGGCATGGAAGAGTCACATATACTTATCAAGTGCTTCTCATATCCCCAAGCATTATGAATAGTGAATCACAAGTATGAAGATCTTCTAATACATCACTAAAGTCTTCACATACATTATTCCACAACAGTTTCTGAGGTAGTAATAATTATCTCGATCTTATAGTTAAGAAATTTGAATTTTAAATGGAAGAGCCAAAGGGAATATTCAAACCCAGTTTTGACCAAAGTCAGCACCCAAGCTTTTACCTATTGTACAATCTCAAAATTCCTTACTCTGAGGCAAAATGGTGGCTTGTATTGGCAAGGAAACAGACTGGGAGTTTCACCTGACTCCTATCAGGTAGGCTCTGCTAAACTGGCTAAAAATCTGCAATTATCAGAGTGAGAATTTCAGTTTACCTATGCCCCAGGCATATTCATTGTGATATCACTAAGACTCCTTAGGAAAACATGACTCAGCTTTTAAAATATACTCCTTGGAAATGCATTATAATGTGGATTCATGTTTTTCTATCTGGAAATATGTAAAAAGACCACCAGAAAAGATCTTTAGCAAAAGCTAAGGAAAAGAGGGAGCAAGGGACACTTGTTTGAAAAAAGAATCACCTATAAATAAGAAACCTAAACAAAATTCAGTGACTACCTCGAAGTGGTGCGTGTTAACACAAGCAAAAAATAGACAATATTATCTTATTATTTGTTCTCATTTACTGAGCATTTATGGTGTGTTGGGTGCTATTATGATCCTGACATGCTTTATTTTATATATATATAATCTTCACAGTACTTGATGAGGTTGTTGTTGTTATTTAGTCTCTAAGTCGTGTCTGACTCTTTTGTGACCCCATGGACTGTAGCCCACCAGGCTCCTCTAGCCATGGAATTTTCCAGGGGGAATACTGGAGTGGGTTGCCATTTCCTTCTCCAGGGGAATCTTCCAGACCCAGAGATTAAATCCACGTCTCCTGCCCTGTAGGTGGATTCTTTACCCCTGAGGCAAAGGGGAAGCTCAGTTTTTGCACTGAGGTCCCAAACGTTGAACACGACTGAGCGACTGAACACAATGCAGTGTTATGTTTCTCATTTTACAAATAGAAGCTGCAGTAGGTTAAATAATGTTTCTGAATTTCAGAAAATAAATTATAGATATAGATTACATATGTGTGTGGATACACACACATATGTAACATATATATATATATATATATATATATATATATACACATATTGGGCTTCCCAGGTGGCACTAGTGGTAAAGATACCACCTGCCAATGCAGGAGACAAAAGAGATGTGGGTTCAATCCCTGGGTCGGAAGTTCCCCTGGAGAAGGGCATGGCAACCTACCCCAGAATTCTTGCCTGAAGAATACCAATGGACTGAGGAGCCTGGCAGACTACAGTCCATAAGGTCACAAAGAATTGGTCACAACTAAAGCGACTTAACACGCATACACACATACACACATGCACACACATATGTGTACATGTACACAATTTATATATAAAAGTGAAAAAATTTGTATGATTTAGCTAGATTTCAATAGTATATGAACTGAGAACTTCTAGATGTACAAGCTAGATTTAGAAAAGGCAGAGGAACCAGAATTCAAATTGCAAACGTCCATTGGATCATAGGAGAAAAACAAAGGAATTCCAAAAACACATCCACTTCATTGACTACACTAAAGCCTTTGACTGTGTGGATCACAACAAACTCTGTAAAATTCTTAAAGTGATGGGAATACAAAACCACCTTACCTGTCTCCTGAGAAATTTGTATGCAGCACAAGAAGCAACAGTTAGAACTGGACATGGAACAATGGATGGGACTAAAATTGGGAAAGGAGTATAGTAAGCCTGCATATTTTCACTTTGCTAATTTAAATTCTATGAAGAGTACATCATGTGAAATGACTCACAAGCTGGAATCAAGATTGCTGGGAGAAATATCAACAACGTTAGATATGCAGATCAAATCAGATCAGATCAGTCACTCAGTTGTGTCCGACTCTTTGCGACCCCATGAATCGCAGCACGCCAGGCCTCCCTGTCCATCACCAACTCCCGGAGTTCACTGAGACTCACGTCCATCGAGTCAGTGATGCCATCCAACCATCTCATCCTCTGTCATCCCCTTCTCCTCTTGCCCTCAATCCCTCCCAGCATCAGAGTCTTTTCCAATGAGTCAACTCTTTGCATGAGGTGGCCAAAGTACTGGAGTTTCAGCTTTAGCATCATTCCTTCCAAAGAACACCCAGGACTGATCTCCTTCAGAATGGACTGGTTGGATCTCCAAGGGACTCTCAAGAGTCTTCTCCAACACCACAGTTCAAAAGCATCAATTCTTCGGCGCTCAGCCTTCTTCACAGTCCAACTCTCACATCCATACATGACCACTGGCAAAACCATAGCCTTGACTAGACGAACCTTTGTTGGCCAAGTAATGTCTCTGCTTTTGAATATGCTATCTAGGTTGGTCATAACTTTCCTTCCAAGGAGTAAGTATCTTTTAATTTCATGGCTGCAGTCACCATCTGTAGTGATTTTGGAGCCCAGAAAAATAAAGTCTGACACTGTTTCCACTATTTCCCCATCTACTTCCCATGAAGTGATGGGACCGGATGCCATGATCTTTGTTTTCTGAATGTTGAGAGTTAAGCCAACTTTTTCACTCTCCTCTTTCACTTTCATCAAGAGGCTTTTTAGTTCCTCTTCACTTTCTGCCATAAGGGTGGTGTCATCTGCATATCTGAGGTGATTGATATTTCTCCCGGCAATCTTGATTCCAGCTTGTGTTTCTTCCAGTCCAGCGTTTCTCATGATGTACTCTGCAGATGATACCACTCTAATGGCAGAAAGCAAAGAGGAACTAAATAGTCTCTTGATGAGGGTGAAAGCGGAGAGTGAAAAAGCTGGCTTAAAACAACATTCAAAAAAAAAAAAAAAAACAACATTCAAAAAACTAAGATTATGGCATCTTGTCCCATCACTTTGGGACAAACAGATGGGGGAAAAGTGGAAACAGTGACAGATTTTATTTTCCTGGGCTCCAAAATCACTGCAGACGGTGACTGCAGCCATGAAAAGATGCTCCTTGGAAGAAAAACTACAAAAAACCTAGACAGCATATTAAAAGCCAACAAAGGTCTGTATAGTAAAGCTATGGTATTTCCAGTAGCCATGTACAGATGTGAGAGTTAGACCATAAACAAGGCTGAGCACTGAAGAATTGATGCTTTTGAATTATGGTGCTGGAGAAGACTCTTGAGAGTTCCTTGGACAGCGAGGAGATCAAACCAGTGAATCTTAAGGGAAATCAACCCTATTATTCATTGGAAGGACTGATACTAAAGTTCCAATACTTTGGCCACTTAATGTGAAGTGCCAACCTATTGGAAAAGACCCTTCTGCTGGGAAAGACGGAGTGCAGGAAAAGAAGGAGGTGACAGAGGATGAGATGGTTGGATGGCACCATCGACTCAACGGACATGAGTCTGAGCAAACTTCAGAAGATAGTGAAGGATAGGCAAGCTTGGTGTACTACAGTTTATGGGGTAACAAATAGTTGTACAAGACTTAGCGACAACAACAACAATCCACAATTTTCACAATAATTAGGTTGACTTCCTTTCATTCAATTTCTATCCATTATAATATTTTAGCTCATTAAATAATCTTGAATTTATATTAAATTATATTCAATTTGCCAGTAAGTATGTGAGTGAAAGTTGTTCAGTCATGTCCAACTCTTTGAGACCCCATGGACTATACAGTCCATGGAATTCTCCAGACCAGAACACTGGAGTGGGTAGCCTTTCACTTCTCCAAGGGGATCTTTCAAATCCAGGGATCAAACCCAGGTGTCCCACATTGCAGGTGGATTCTTTACCAGCTGAGCCACAAGGGAAGCCCAAGAATACTGGATTGGGTAGCCTATTCCTTGTGCAGGGGATCTTCCCAACCCAAGAGTTGAACCAGGGTCTTCTACATTGAAGGTGGATATTTTACCAACAGAGCTATCAGGGAAGCCCAGTAAGTATACAGTTTTCAAAATCTATATTATATTTATAATTATAAAATAAAAAAGCTAAACGTGTCTGATTATTACTGTCATTTACTTTATAAACCAACTGATGATGTTAAAACAAAAATGAAGCAATCATCCTTCAATCAGGTCAGAATAGTCACATCTTGGCTTGATTTCTTTGGCAATAAATGTTTGATATGATTAAAATCTTTCAGTGGTTCTACATATTCCTGACTCTAATTTTGTTCTTAGTGAGAGCAGAAAGTTTCACCAAATAAAGAAAAAAAATTTAATTCAAATGTTTTAAAAAAATACAGTGTTAACGTAATATTACTTCTGCCACTGTAATTCCCAAAATACTGTTAAGCACCAAGAGAAGTCATTATTTAAATTGCAAATGAAACTACTCCCAAATTCATGACCACAGCTTCTAGGAAGAGCACTCCATTGGTACGTGTGTGTGTATGTGGTTTTTGGCCAAAGTACATCAATGTAATAACCATCAAATAACAGCTAAAATACCATAACAAAGAAATACACAAGAAAATAAGTTTAAAAAAACGTATTTTATAAAATAAGAGCCAAAATTTGAATGAAAATATAAAACTTTTACTTTCTTTGCCCAAAGTCTATGATTCACCTCCATTGGAAGAAAGAATTATTTAAATATTACATACACACATTTTTATGGTTATAATCTCAACATAAGAGTATACCTGCATGCTAAGCTGCTTCAGTAGTTTCTAACTCCCTGCTACCCTATGGATTGCAGCCCAGCAGGCTCCTCTGTCCATGGGATTCTCCAGGCATGAATACTGGAGTGGATTGCCATCCCCTCCTCCAGGGGATCTTCCCAACCAGGGATCGAACTTGCTTGCGTCTCTTATGTCTCCTGCATTGGCAGGTGAGTTCTCTACCACTAGCACCACCTGGGAAGCCCCTCAACATAAGTAATATGGTTTAAATTAGGAACGGCAAATTTAATCAAGAACATCACATACAAAAATCCAAGATACACACTGCTTTGTTGAATTTTTTATCTGTGAAATCTAAGTATGGTAAACATTATTAAAGTTTATCATTCAAGCTATCTGTTAAAAAGGAAGTCAAAATAAACATAAAAAATAATAATTTTTATGTTTAATAATTGGGAGAATTACCTTATTAAGTCAGAAAACTTTGATTGTTTCTTTTTCTTAATGGTTGAAAACTGCTAATCCAAGTAAATTAAATTAAGGTAAATTGAGTAGTTGCATAAAGTAAATTGTTACGTATTATGCCTTTTGAAGTATGATTGAAGGAGGACATTTTATCTCTGTGAAGGGTAAGCAAACATAAGGTAATAAAGTAAGATAATTAAATAAGATTAAATAATTAAACAAGATAAACTAAAAAGATTGCTTTCTTGTTTCTTGTCCTGAGAAAGTGAAAAAGTAATTTTTATTAGTGTGTTTATTAAAGGGGTTTGCATATTAAATATTCACAGGATATTTTCTTTAATGGAGAAAATACAAAAACATGTCTTTAGAATCTAGTGGAGCAGTAGAGCTGATTAAGGTTTACTATGCTGGAACAAACAGAGGACAATGTTCCTCCAATTTCTCCCTCAATAGGTATGAAATGTAAGAGCTTTCTTTCTAAGGAACTCGAGACAGAGCTCTTTATTTCTCACTCTTATTTTCATGGGAGATCTGACACATTCATTTTCTTGCCATTGTAGAATATTTACAAACATGTAGCTTTCAAGAATCTTATTTTTTTCAGACTTTAAAACACATTAAACATGAAAGAAGACAGGGATTTAGTGGTGCCTTAATTCAACTTGAGTAAAAACTCATCTGATTATAAACGAGGATGCTGAAAGCACCGTGAAAGATGCTATCTCTAGACATACATCTTTAATCAAGTTAGCTACATTTATTTAAATCTAGAAAAATCACTTCCATACAAAGCAAAATAGTTTTGCAAAATACTATAAGTGCTATTCAAGCTCATGATTTGGTGACTGAATAATTTTCTCTTTCCCTCCCGTTTTATGAATAGAACAGATGATATCTAATTAAAAACTTCAGTCAGAAAGTAATCAGGCTAACATGGTTAATAGCAGGAATTTCTATTGAAACATCATCACAAACTAAATTAATATGATATTTCTTTGCTAAATAAGAAATCTGCTGTTGTTATCAAATGTACAATTCTCCTTTTAAATTGGATATAAAAGTAAGAAAAATTACAGATTTTAAGATATTTTTCTTGGTGTGAGCCTATCTTCAAATACACTTTCAATGTATTGTTCTTAATACTTTTGTATATCTTGTTTAAAATCATGAATAAAATGTTTGAGCCAAGCGGTGATAGAGATACATTTTCCTTCTCCAGGTAATGTGATGAATTATGATATAACATGCATTTTAGAGAGAAAATTTAAGAGTCTGTGAATTCCTATTGTAGCAATATGCACTCAAAAGAATGGAATCAGTGGTAAGATTCATTAGAAAAAAAAATATTAGTCCATTTACAAGTGGCATAGAGAGTATTTTTGACATCTGTATTCTGGTAAAAAAGTAAAGCCAATTATTTAATATAATGATATACTGAACATAATGGCAGTAATATGATCATAAAGATCACAATAAGCACTGTATTGTAATTGATATAATATTGCACATAACATTTACACAGTATATACACTACAATCTAGAATACTCTGTTTCCCCTATTTACACAGATGGACAACTTAAAATTAGTTGTCTCTAAACGTCTCCCCATTGCTTTCCCATTCCATAACAGCTGTGCAGTCTGGGAAAGATCAGTTTTCATTCCAATCCCAAAGAAGGGCAATACCAAAGAACGTTCAAACTACAGCACAATTGAACTCATCTCACATGCTATCAAAGTAATGTTCAAAATTCTCCAAGCCAAGCTTCAACAGTACATGAACTGTAAACTTCCAGATGTTCAAGCTGGATTTAGAAAAGGCAGATGAACCAGAGATCAAATTGCCAACATCCATTGGATCATCGAAAAAGCAACAAGAGTTCCAGAAAAACATCTACTTCTGCTTTATTGACTACGCCAGTCTTTGACTGTGTGGTTCACAACAAACTGGGAAATTCTTAAAGAGATGAGACTATCAGACCACCTGACCTGCCTCCTGAATAATCTGTATGAAGGTCAAGAAGCAACAGTTAGAACTGGACATGGAACAACAGACTGTTTCCAAATCGAGAAAGGAGTACATCAAGGCTGTATATTGTCACCCTGCTTATTTAACTTATATGCGGAGTATATCATGCGAAATGCCAGGCTGGATGAAACAAAAGCTGGAATCAAGATTGCAGGGAGACATATCAATAACCTCAGATATGCAGATGATACCACCCTTATGGCAGAAAATCAAAGAAGAACTAAAGAGCCTATTGATAAAAGAGGAGAGTAAAAAAGTTGGCTTAAAGTTCAACTTTCAAAAAACAAACATCATAGCATCCAGTCCCATCACTTCATGGCAAATAGATGGTGAAACAATGGGAACAGTGAGAGACTTTATTTTGGGGGGCTCCAAAATCAGATGGTGAAAATCAAACTGCAGATGATGACTGCAGTCATGAAATTAAAAGACGCTTACTCCTTGGAAGGAAAGCTATGACCAACATAGACAGCATATTAAAAAGCAGAGACATTACTTTGCCAACAAAGATCTGTCTAGTCCAAGTTATGGTTTTTCCAGTAGTCATGTATTGATGTGAGAGTTGGAGTATAAAGAAAGCTGAGCATTGAAGAATTGATGCTTTTGAACTGTGGTGTTGGAGAATACTCTTGAGAGTCCCTTGGACTGCAAAGAGATCCAACCAGTCCATCCTAAGGGAGATCATTCCTTGGGTGTTCAATGAAAGGACTTATGTTGAAGCTGAAACTCCAATACTTTGGCCATCTGATGAGAAGAACTGATTCACTGGAAAAGACCCTGATGCTGGGAAGGATTGAAAGCAGAAGGAAAAGGGGCTGATTGAGGATGAGATGGTTGGATGGCATCACCAACTCGATTGACGTGAGTTTGAGTAAGCCCCGGGAGTTGGTGATGGACAAGGGTAGGCTGGCCTGCTGCAGTCCATGGTGTCACAATGAGTCAGACATGACTGAGCGACTGAACTGAACTGAACTGTAAAGTCTGGGAAGGTCTGATTGATCTAAAGCATTCAAAATGTGGTATTGCCTGACAAGACTGACTGGTTCTGAGGTGGATCAAAGATCTAAAATTTTAGAGGATTATGGAACACAGTGGGGGCTTTCTTTATGGCTCAGATGGTAGAGAATCTGCCTGCAATGCGGGAGACCTGGGTTCCATCCCTGTGTTGGGAAGATCCCCTTGAGGAAGGCATGGCAACCCACTCCATTATTCTTGGCTGGAGAATCTCCATGGACAGAGGAGCCTGGCAGGCTCCAGTACGGGGTCCCTAAGAGCTGGACATGACTGAGCGACTAAGCACAACGCAGTGCGGGACACAGTGGATCTATTGTCAGTGTTTGGTTATAAGGAGAGGAGCCAAAGTCAAAAAAATAAACAATTCAGACACAAAGGAGGGCAAAGAAGAAAGGATGACTGGGCAACAGAACCAACATTCTAAATGACAATAAAAACCTAAAGTATCCTTCCTCTGGACTTTTCAGTTACATGCACCAATATATGTCTTAGGTGGATCGTCTCCTGTTTGCAGCTGAAAGTTTCCAAAGTTTCCTATGAACTGCATTTATTGAATAATTCTCCACCAGCTATTTAGTCTGTTCATAAATGCAGTTGGTAACATCTCTTAAGCTATTGATCAAACCTCTTGTCATGTCAGCCCTACTTTTAATTTTAAATGTATATATTTCAAAAATATTCTTTCATTTTTGCTTAGTTTAGGCTAATTTGAGTTAAATTTACTTCATCCCAGTGATTTCTCTTTAAATCACCTATCACCATCTGAGTTTATTGTAATAATTGGTTTATTAATTGTCTAGAGCCAACAGACCATAAGATCCATGAGATGAGGGATCATTACATTGTGAAGAAACTAAAATACCTCCTAACATAAAGGATAAACTCAAGAAGTATTTGAGGGATGAAGGAATTTGCAAAAAAAAAAAAATCAAAACTTTAGAAAATGTGCTAGATGTCAAAATAAATGTAACTGTATAGGAGTTTGGAAAGAAAGCAAAATAAAAAAGAAAATATTATTGAGATGTGGCCTTTTTTTTTTAGCTGAATCACAAATGAGTTAATTTCACTAAGGAGATGATGGTTTAGGTCTAGTGTAAAGATAGCTTATGCCAAAGAAAAATAAACAAATTATATAAGCCTTTTTTATGTTTTAGGCAAATAATCAGATGTCTGAAAGAGTAGGCATGCATTATTATTTCATAAAATAGTTGCACCTGTCAGCCTGTTTTAATTTTATGGAAACTCTCAATTGTATAATGGGACAATTCCCCTTTCCAGACTGCCTACCATCAATTTTGGAATCAAATTTTGGGTACATGAGTTTTTCCATCAATGTATGTTCCCCAAGGAATCCATGATCACTATCTCTGCTCCACAAATCAAACTTACATGTAAAATAAGATATGATGTGAGAAAGCACTTATTTTTATAGAAATGTCTCTTACTTTTGGTCTCTAAAGAGACTTACTATATATTGTTTGTAACAAGTACCTTGCAATAGCTTTCAAGAAAACACATTTTCAAATATGCACACACTATGTACATGGTACACTATGTACATTGTTGATACTTCATGGTCCTCACTCCTTACCACCCACTTTAAAATAAGTCAGATTCTTAGGTATGATGCTCTGATCCCTTAGTCTCTCCCTGGTCTGCCTGATAAAATGATAGACTATCACAGTGAGGCACAGTCCAAGATAGTGGAGCACCAGAATAAGGGTGTACCATTTGCATGGCTTCCTTCGTCTAACGATCCAAAGTGACAAAATAGAGAGAACTCATAGTCTGAGTCCTCTCTTTCTCTCTTGCGCCTGAATGAGAGCTAATCTTGGATCCATTGTTCTGGGTGGAGAGGCTCAAGGAAGACAACATGTACCAGCTGGAGGTAGGTAGGGCGATCACTTGGTAAGTGTGCTGCTCTGGTGCCGGAAGGCATACACAAGACTGCACTGCCCTTGTGTACAAATGCACTGCTCTAAGACTCTGGTTAGTCCTCGAAACAGAAATAGATGAAGCAGGCCTTATGCATAGTTTCCATTCAGGATGACCTAACATAGGGAGAAAGTTCATCTGAGATCAGCTCATGTCGATAGAGTTCTGTACTGAATTTTGGAGCCAAAGTTCTAGCTATTATAACTGACATTTTGTCCTTGACTATATCTCAGGGACCTCAAAGAGAGAAAGAGGTGGTTCTGGCCAATAGTTAAATCTGATTACCCTTATATCCCCTTGACAAATACATTACATTAAGACCTCATACTTCTAATATTTGAAAAAACAGGTCCACATGGGAGCTGCAGTGGTTGCCCCATGTAGAATGACAATCTTCCCCTTCTCACCACTGTCATTACTAACCCTTTTAATCTGCTCCACACTTGTCCTTTTTTTTAATAACAGATACCACACTTAATGTTATATAAATAATATATTAATATATATAACATTATATAATATGTATTGCTTTTTTTTTCATTCCTTCTTCTACTAAATCTAAGTTCCATGAGGAGTTGTTTCTTTGTTTTACTTACTAATGTATTCAAGTAACCTAGAATATACATTATATTTAGATGCCCAATAAATATTTGTAAAAAGAATTATTAATAAATAGTTTTTGAGCCACATTTCTTCAACTGCAGAATACTCAAAGGTTACATTTAAGAAACACATATTTATAACCTTAAATTCCAATCCCAAAGAAAGGCAATGCCAAAGAATGCTCAAACTACCACACAATTGCACTCATCTCACACACTAGTAAAGTAATGCTCAAAATTCTCCAAGCCAGGCTTCAGCAACGTGTGAACCGTGAACTTCCAGATGTTCAAGCTGGTCTCAGAAAAGGCAGAGGAACCAGAGATCAAATTGCCAACATCTGCTGGATCATCGAAAAAGCAAGAGAGTTCCAGAAAAGCATCTATTTCTGCTTTATTGACTATGCCAAAGCCTTTGACTGTGTGGATCACAATAAACTGTGGAAAATTCTGAAAGAGATGGGAATACCAGATCATCTGACCTGCCTCTTGAGAAACCTATATGCAGGTCAGGAACCAAGAGTTAGAACTGGACATGGAACAACAGACTGGTTCCAAATAGGAAAAAGAGTACGTCAAGGCTGTATATTGTCACCTTGCTTATTTAACTTATATGCAGAGTACATCATGAGAAATGCTGGGCTGGAAGAAGCACAGGCTGGAATCAAGATTGCCTGGAGAAATATCAATAACCTCAGATACGCAGATGACACCACCCTTATGGCAGAAAGTGAAGAGAAACTAAAAAGCCTCTTGATGAAAGTGAAAGTGGAGAGTGAATAAGTTGGCTTAATGCTCAACATTCAGAAAACTAAGATCATGGCATCTGGTCCCATCACTTCATGGGAATTAGATGGGTTAACAGTGGAAACAGTGTCAGACTTTATTTTGGGGGGCTCCAAAATCACTGCAGATGGTGATTGCAGCCAGGAAATTAAAAGACACTTACTCCTTGGAAGGAAGGTTATGACCAACCTAGATAGCATATTGAAAAGCAGAGATATTACTTTGCCAACAAAGGTCTGTCTAGTCAAGGCTATGGTTTTGCCAGTGGTCATGTATGGATGTGAGAGTTGGACTGTGAAGAAGGCTAAGTGCTGAAGAATTGATGCTTTTGAACTGTGGTGTTGGAGAAGACTCTTGAGAGTCCCTTGGACTGCAAGGAGATCCAACCAGTCCATTCTGAAGGAGATCAGCCCTGGGATTTCTTTGGAAGGAATGATGCTAAAGCTGAAACTCCAGTACTTTGGCCACCTCATGCGAAGAGTTGACTCATTGGAAAAGACTCTGATGCTGGGAGGGATTGGGGGCAGGAGGAGAAGGGGACGACAGAGGATGAGATGCCTGGATGGCATCACTGACTCAATGGACGTGAGTCTCAGTCAACTCCGGGAGTTGGTGATGGACAGGGAGGCCTGGCGTACTGTGATTCATGGGGTCGCAAAGAGCCGGACACGACTGAGCGACTGAACTGAACTGAACTGAACTGAATATTATGCTAGATCTCATAATGACTTTTAATGTTTCTATATCTTATTCACAATGCTTATTCAAAGTACGTTTGTGAATATATTGAATATGTCCTGCAGCTTTTTTTGGTCTTGTCTCACTATACCATTGACTCACTTTAAAAAAAACGAAAAAATCTTTCCTGGATTCAGTATAACAACCAGTATAAGAAATTTCAAATTGCTGTTGGAACTGATTTTTTTGTTTTTTGACAAAAAACACTAGTTTGCTGTTGGTTTGTGACTATGGTTTTGTTGCTCTATGCTGAGTATTGACTTTCACATTAAAGTGCACTTCCTATTTGTTGTTATTGAAAACATTAGCAAACAAACTGACTTAGAGGGACATAAATCCACATGGAGAATTAAGTAGCTTTACTAACTGGCTTTTTAAAGGGTCCCTTACTTTTTTTCATAAAACCCTAGGGGAGTTTCACTTGTTTCCTCACAAGCAGGAAGTGCAGAGGAATAGTACTTTATAACTGTCTATGGAAGTCTTCCTGTCATAAGCTCCTAATAGCAATTTTGAAGCCCTCAGTTTCCATGAGTAATGACTCTGGATAAGCCATTATTCACGAGTAAGTGATATGATTATGCAGGAAAATATACACAAATGAACACTTCAGTAAAGAATGAGGTTCATAAAAACTTCTATATCAGGTCTATGATCTTTGTTAGCAAAATTCCGCTCCAATAAAGTCCAGCCAGTGCCCTGACTACATATAACTGGGATGAATACCTTACAAACAAAATAGGACATAGATACAAGAGTAACAAGGAAATGAACATCACATTGGGGGCAAATTCAGGATAGTTCCATTTTAGCCCATTAAGACCAGGCTCAAGATAAATGCACTAACGTGTAGTTCAAAGGAAATTATCACATAAATTCTGACAGTTTTACTAAGAAGAGTTCAATTGTGACCTAACTATTCAGTAATGAGTTTTTCGTGGTCAGATTTTAGTAACTATCTATCTGTGGAGACTTGCATCCCTGTGAGAGACATACAGGCTAGAGTAAATTGTGATAGGCATGTAGGATTCTACTAGAAATTATTTCAGTGGAGGAATCAGGTTTCAGGAGCCCTTCATGTGTTGCTTTCTCTTTTTTTTACAACACTCTACCCATGCCTTTAGTCATATGTCTTATTCATTTTCTTTGTTCTCAGATCTCTCCTGTCTATTTATGCAAGTTGATCAGTAAATAGTAACAGAAAAATTACTTTTTGTGTTAAAAAATAATAAATCTTTGACTCAAATGGGTCAAGACATAACTAAAACACTCTTTATAAACATTCAGATGTATTTGGAATTGTTCTGATGTTAATACTATTTCATGAAATCTCACAAGTTGTAAAAAGCCAAGAATAAAGAGTATCACACTGATAAGCATAAGACTCCAATAATATATCATTATTACTAACATGTAAAATTGCAGAATATTTATCTGTTTGAGATAATGGAATCACTTCTGGATATCTTTGTTTGAGATAACGAAATCACATCCACATGTTGCAAGCACATCTAAGTCTTAATCTCCTGTTGCACTTAACTCACCATCCAATTCATCATGTCATCTCTCTTTTCAACTATAGCTCTTTCTACTCAGGTGCCAGGATTCCCAGGTGGCACCAATGATAAAAAATCACTTGTCAATGCAGAGATGCAAGAGATGTGAGTTCAACCTCTGGACTGGGAAGATCCTCTGGAGTAGGAAATTGCAAACCTGCTCCAATATTCTTGACTGGAAAATTCCATGGACAGAGGAGCCTGGCAGGCTATAGACCATGGGACTGCAAAGAGTCAGACTTAGTGATTGAACAACAACCCAGGTGCCACCATCTTTGCAGGCTACTTCCAGGCCTTCCTGGCTTTCTAAAATAGAGATATGGATGGAACCAGCAGAGACATTCTTTCTTCTGCTCCACTTACATCTGAAGGTTCATGGAATATAAGCTTCAGAGAGGTCTGACCTTTGAAATATAAATCTTTTCTTAAAATTAAACAATCATTGCCTGTTACATAAAAATGTAGCAGGGATAACGTTCCATACAACCTCTGAGTGCAATAGAATGAAGAAGTTTTTGGTTCCATAATAATACTAAACAATTACATCACAAAGAATTGTATGTCAAAATGTAATCAGACCCTAAAAATGAATATCATTTTGTTAATAAACATTACAATATCTAGCAAGCGGCTACAAATTTTATTATTGTTTTATGAAAATATGTGTTCATTTTTAATGATATATCAACTGAGTGGTAATTACCAAATGGAAATCATAATATAGTAAGCAACTACAACAAAACTTTCCATACTAATTGCTTTAAATGTGTTAATTTAAGTGTGAAAATGCTTTGAGTGTCAATTCTCCTGGTAACTCTAGGAGAGAAATACGACAATGTTCTCTTTCTATCGATTATATAGAAATATTTCTATATATCCTATTATGCCCACTTCCAGTAACTTTTGTTTCCAAACAACATTTTAATTAATATTGTCTTAAATTCTTTACTTGATTATAGTACAGATATAACAGTCATTCACCGGGCTTACCAAAGCTTATATGTAGAATATGTGCCAAGGTCTTGCAAGTTCTTCCTGTATGGTGTGGTGCTTAAGAGAATAACACCCATAGGGGTTAATCTCAGGAATTCTTTGGCAGTTCTCAAAGCTTCTTCCATATACTTTGGAATTATCCATATTCCTCAACTCTGTTAAAAAAGCTGAAATTCCATTTTCAGCCAAGTCAGCTTCTTATCTGGTCAATTTAGAGTTTTAGCATTCTCCCCTCTCTTCCAAGAAACCAGAAACACATATTCTCAAGTGATACCCAACTAGAAGATTAATCATTCCTGAGAAGTCTAGGATACCAATCAAAGTTTGTGAAATTTCATATTTAAAATTCAGTGCCTTGGATATCGTTCAATGCTACAGTAAGCTCTGCCTTATACATTAAAATATGTGATAATTGCAGAGTCAAATAGAATTTCAAATAAGAAATCTTGACTTTAAATAATTCATTTCTCACTTTTTTATTATCTTAGAAAAAAGTCTTTTACAGTTGAAATGCAATTAATATTATTAAAAAATCAACTGCACCTTTTTGGGGAGTATTATGCTTTTTTTTTTTTTGTATAGTTCTTCTGTGTTTTCTTGCTACTTCTTCTGAATATCTTCTGCTTCTGTTAGGTCCATACCATTTCTGTCCTTTATCGAGCCCATCTTTGCATGAAATGTTCCCTTTTTATCTCTAGTTTTCTTGAAGAGATGTCTAGTCTTTCCCATTCTGTTGTTTTCCTCTATTTCTTTGCATTGATCACTGAGGAAGGTTTTCTTATCTCTCCTTGCTATTCTTGGAACTCTGAATTCAAATGCTTATATCTTTCCTTTTCTCCTTTGCTTTTCCCTTCTTTTCTTTTCACAGCTATTTGTAAGACCTCCTCACAGCCATTTTGCTTTTTTGCATTTCTTTTCCATGGGCATGGTCTTGATCCCTATCTCTTGTACAAATGTCATGAACCTCAGTCCATAGCTCATCAGGCACTCTGTCTAGAAGATCTAGTCCCTTAAATTGATTTCTCACTTCCACTGTATAATCATAAGGGATTTGATTTAGGTCATACCTGAATGGTTTAGTGGTTTTCCCCACTTTCTTCAATTTAAGTCTGAATTTGGCAATAAGGAGTTCATGATATGAGCCACAGTCAAGCCTATGCCCCAACCAGTCACGCTGAAGAAGCTGAAGTTGAACGGTTTTATGAAGACTACAAGACCTTCAGTCCTTTTCATTATAGGGGACTGGAATGCAAAAGTAGGAAGTCAAGAAACACCTGGAGTAACAGGCAAATTTGGCCTTGGAGTACAGAATGAAGCAGGGCAAAGGCTAATAGAGTTTTGCCAAGAGAATGCACTGGTCATAGCAAAAACCCTCTTCCAACAACACAAGAGAAGACTCTACACATGGACATCACCAGATGGTCAACAATGAAATCAGACTCATTATTCTTTGCAGTCAAAGACGGAGAAGCTCTATACAGTCAGCAAAAACAAGACCGGGAGCTGACTGTGGCTCAGATCATGAACTCCTTATTGCCAAATTCAGCTTCACGACTCAGATAATCACGATGGTGTGATCACTGACCTAGAGCCAGACATCCTGGAATGTGAAGTCAAGTGGGCCTTAGGAGGCATCACTATGAACAAAGCTAGTGGAGGTGATGGAATTCCAGTTGAGCTATTTCAAATCCTGAAGGATGATGCTGTGAAAGTGCTGCACTCAATATGCCAGCAAATTTGGAAAACTCAGCACTGGCCACAGGACTGGAAAAGGTCAGTTTTCATTCCTATCCCAAAGAAAGGCAATGCCAAAGAACGCTCAAACTGCTGCACAATTGCACTCATCTCACATGCTAGTAAAGTAAACCAGGCTAGTAAAGCCAAGCCAGGCTTCAGCAATATGTGAACGGTGAACTTCCAGATGTTCAAGCTGGTTTTAGAAAAGGCAGAGGAACCAGAGATCAAATTGTCAACATCCGCTGGGTCATCAAAAAAGCAAGAGAGTTCAAGAAAAACATCTTTTTCTGCTTTACTGACTATACCAAAGCCTTTGACTGTGTGGATCACAATAAACTGTGGAAAATTCTGAAAGAGATGGGAATACCAGACCACCTGATCTGCCTTTTGAGAAACCTATATGCAGGTCAGGCACCAAGAGTTAGAACTGGACATGGAACAACAGACTGGTTCCAAATAGGAAAAAGAGTACGTCAAGGCTGTATATTGTCACCTTGCTTATTTAACTTATATGCAGAGTACATCATGAGAAACTCTGGGCTGGAAGAAACACAAGCTGGAATCAAGATTGCCTGGAGAAATATCAATAACCTTAGATATGCAGATGATACCAACCTTATGGCAGAAAGTGAAGAGGAACTAAAAAGCCTCTTGATGAAAGTGAAAGTGGAGAGTGAAAAAGTTGGCTTAACGCTCAACATTCAGAAAACTAAGATCATGGCATCTGGTCCCATCACTTCATGGGAATTAGATGGAGAAACAGTGGAAACAGTGGCTGACTTTAATTTTTTGGGCTCCAAAATCACTGCAGATGGTGATTGTAGCCAGAAAATTAAAAGACGCTTACTCCTGGGAAGGAGTTATGACCAACCTAGATAGCATATTGAAAAGCAGAGATATTACTTTGCAAACAAAGGTACGTCTAATCAAGGCTATGGTTTTTCCTGTGGTCATGTATGGATGTGAGAGTTGGACAGTGAAGAAAGCTGAGTGCCGAAGAATTGATGCTTTTGAACTGTGGTGTTGGAGAAGACTCTTGAGAGTCCCTTGGACTGCAAGGAGATCCAACCAGTCCATTCTGAAGGAGATCAGTCCTGGGTGTTCATTGGAAGGACTGATGCTGAAGCTGAAACTCCAATACTTTGGCCACCTCACGTGAAGAGTTGACTCATTGGAAAAGACCCTGATGCTGGGAGGGATTGGGGGCAGGAGGAGAAAGGGACAACAGAGGATGAGATGGCTGGCTGGCATCACCGACTCGATGGACATGAGTTTGCGTGAACTCCAGGAGTTGGTGATGGACAGAGAGGCCTGGCATGCTGTGATTTATGGGGTCGCAAAGAGTTAGACACGACTTAACGACTGAACTGAACTGATGCATTTGTTAGAAGGCACTCTATTTACGTATACTGACAACCAAATCTGCTGAATAAATGAATACTATAATCAAATTCATATAAAATACATAAATCTGTTTACATATATATTATATAAAACTCTATTTGCAAATAAATACTGAATGTTTGGAAGTATTTCATACCTGAGAAACCAGGTTATCTCTGGAAAGAATCCTGGAGACAAATGCAAAGTAAACTGTCTTTGTTTGAACCCTTAACAAAAAAAGAAAAATGTAAAAAAAGAACTTTGAAAAAAACTATTTTACTTTTCAGTTTCAGACTATTTCAGAAGCTTAGTATCTTAAAGCTTCATTCCCTCTATAGTCAGTCTCAAAACAACCAGAGTATATTTGATATTTTAGTACAGTTTTGGAAACGAAGTTTATCCCACAAAATATCAAGTTGATCTTTAACTAAAAGTCCAGCTTATGCTCTTCCACATGACATGGAGTAAACGGTCTCTAATGATTTCTTGCTTAGGTAAGCTATTAACATTCATGGAAAGTCTATTACTGGACTTGATTACCTTGTGTATCAAAGTGACAGATCTACAGCCGCTATGACAGTATTTCAGCTCACAAGTACCCATGGCCAATTAATCCCTTATGAATCGGACCAGAGTTAGCCAGTTGTGACAGCTTTGGAAGTGTGTTAACTCTCCTTGATAAAGGACACCACAGTACTTAAACTCACATTAGTGAAAGTCTGCAGAGGTGCCTTAATACAATGCTTCAGGGCTATTTTAAAAGGCAGAAAGGTTAGAATTTCACAATAAGGCCCAGGTTCCAGGATCTAAAGAAAAAAGTACTCATCAAGACTTGACTCTGAGACAATTCTCCTTTTTATTTAAAAACTGGAATTTGAAACATTTTTCTAAGAAAATCATTAGCTCCTGTGTGGTTTTTTACTTTGCAATAGAGTTTCAAGTATATCTGATTGCACAATGCATGAAGGATAACCCCACCTCATGACAAGAACAACTGCTCTCAGATTGAGGGGGAGATGCAGTTTTGTGTTTCAAGATTTCAGACTCTGTTATGCAAACAAATCATCCTTATGCACAGAAATAATGATATTATTTATGGCTTTTTTTTAACCTTTGCCAAATAACCAGAGCAGGATAAGAATAACCTAATCCCTGAATATTCATTTATACTCTAAGTAAATAAAGGAAGAAATTGCTGTACAACAGTATTAGATAAATAATTTAAGGACCTTGTCAATTAACAGTATGATGAAAGAACTGCTGTTTGATAAAGACTTGTGGGGATTTAACTTGTGTTAATCGATGAAAATCATAAAAATATCTGTCCTTTTTAAACCTAGATTGGAGGAAAGTATATATCCTCAAATTCATTCACCAGCCTTAATAATGTATGCACTGGAATATGAGTGGATTTTGTAACCAAAGAATCGCATTAACCCTCGTTTAACCTTTGTAATGTGTGACTGGCAACTTATTTTTACAGTTTAAACATTAAATATTTACCTATGGGGCTAATTCAAATTTCCATAAAATTTTTATAACTTTTAGTAATATCCAATGGGCATAATGGACTCAGTACTAGTTATACCCTCTAAAAACAAACACATCCGACTAACAGTTACTGAGTACATTGCCTTACAGGAATCATCTCTAATGTTGCAATATTTGGGATTTATTTATACTACAAAGCTTATTCACTGTTCATCTGAAATTCAAGTGTAACTGAGGGCTCTGTATTCTTACTTGCTAAATCTGGAGAACTGAATCATTTAGTGAATTGAAAAAAACATAGAAACTCAGGGCATATTTGGAGGAATTTGAGTTAAAATTTTTTCTTAAACTTTTAGATGTCAAATGTAGGTTATAAGAAGTAGGGGGGATGGTGAAGATAAGTTGCAAGAAGATCCAATCATTAATACAGAGCTATTATTTTCAGAGTAATGCCCTAATCATTAATTTTTATCCATTTATGTAATTAGTATAATTAAAGATAATTATTCTGTCACAGTGCTTTCATGGTCTTCATTAATTCAAATATGTAATTGCATGAATTTTGGTCAGCTGGAAAGGGAGATTTAAGAATTCATACACAGAAAATTACTCTAACAAAGAGACTTTTTAAAAGCTTCTGACAACCTTAAATATTATATTGAAATGCTCCCAGTTAAAATATCATATTCATATTTAAAATAATGCTGACATGCTTACTAAAGACATTTGAATGTTTGCCAAACTCATTCAAAAAATATTTTATTGTGCTGGAACAAATAAAAGCTCTTCTTCCACAATGCCCACATGATGCTATTATGCCCTGTTTTGAGCTAAGACTCTTTTAATGACTTGGAGATCTGTCTAATCTAAACACATTTACAACTGTAGAGCTAGAATGTCCATAAGCAGTTTGCCCTGAAGAGACCACCTTTCCAGCTGCATAGAGCCCAGAACTCCACCAATTTCTCTAAGCAGCTGCAAGATGAGGTTAATGCCAGCACATTTTTCAACAGACTGAACTACATAATGGAAAGTTTTTCTCAGGTGAAAGCCGATGAGATGGGTGAATGCCAAATAGATGTAGATGTCACATTGACATGAAATTTTGAAAACCTTGTTTTCTAGCACGAACAGTTATATTTATGCTAGAGATTCCAAAGATATATTTACATTCTGGCTACTGAATTATTTTGATTACTGAAAACATTTGGGATTAAATTTTGGCACTGAAATTTATTATCTGTGGAATGAGTCATAAATGTGCCTCTATGAACCTCACTTTCCTCACCTATAAATTAGACACATGACCAGTCCCATCCCATATGTTATCTAAATATGCCATTCTTCCCTGATATGTAATATATACAAGTAATTACTTTTAGTAACAGTTCATTTTCAAGTCATGAAAAACTGGTAGTATAGAAAGGAAAATACTAGAAAACAATTCTCTATTGATCGTTTTCATTTCTTCTCATTTTATGGGCAGAAACACTGATCGTCTCTCTTGAAGGGTAAATATTTAAAGATATTTGTGTATTTGTAAACCTTGGAAGATAGAGATCGTGTCTCCCTTCCCTCTGGGGCAGGAATTTTTTCAACTGTCCAATATAATAAAGAAATAATTCCCACTAGGGCATATGTGGCTTGCAATCTCTTCTAGAGATAGAGTTTCTTAAGCTCAAGATCCCTCCACTTTAATGAAAATCCTTCACTCCTCTGCTTGGGGCTTCTTTCCTATAGCCCCCATGGAACTTGGTAGGGGCAGAGAACAGGTATAAACATGAAGGTCATATAGCTTGCTGTTTCTGAGTAATAAAGCACCTTGTCTCCAACCCAGCAGTCTTGATCTTGAATGAAATTATGGCAGACCAACATTTTTTTCCTGAAAGAAGGCAAAAATCTGACTTTTATCATTTTTGGTAGGGCACAATCATGATACCTTGAATACAGTGATAGGAAGTATTGTCAGAGTTTATCAATGTAATCCAAGGTGTGTTAGGTCCTTTTTTTCTAACTAGAATAAATAATATAAAATAGAGTTCTTTTTAGAGGTCAATTGTGTAATTTCTTCTTTGGGTCAATACTTTGACCTAAAAAGCTCCACCGCCACACTCACATCAAGACTGAATCATACCTATTGAATCTCCAAGTTTCTCGCTTATAGACCAGTGTTATACAACATACAGAACGTAAGCTTCATGAGAAAAACGGTGTTCTAACTGCTTTCTTCCTTTCCAGAGCCTAGAGCAGTGCCAAGCACAGAGTAGACATATTATGAATCTTTGTTGACAGAATAGTTGTTTATATACATATACACACACACATGCATGCGTGTGCTAATGTATCCGATTTGAATTATTGTTCAGAAACAAAATGAGTATTTTACCTCTTTTATCTTCCCAAATTAATTATCATAATATTTTGATTCAGGTCACAGCTAACAGTATATATTTGAAAATACATACTTGGAATGAATTATCTGATTATAAAATGCAACTTCCTATGTTTAAGAGAATAGCAATTAAAAAAAATTATATTGACCAGAAAGCAATAAAACTTCATAGAGGAAGACTGTATAAAATAACATAAAGAGCACAGGATCAGATGCTCATAATGCTTTTTGATAGCAAGTTATTAACTTCACTGAGCCTCAGTTTCCTCACATGTAAAATGAAAATAATAATTCCCATCTTACAGGTGTGCTGTGAGGTTAATGATTTAATTTGTGCAAAGTGATTAGTTCTGAGCCTAGTGTATTATAGGGGCTTCCCTGATGACTCAGCAGGTAAAGAATCTGCCTGCAATGCAGGAGACACAGGGTATACAGGTTCAAACTCTGGGTTGGGAAGATCCCCTGGAGGAAATGGCAATGGAGTGGTCCAGTTTTCTTGCCTAAAAAATCCCACAGGAAAGAAACCCTGAATATTCATTGGAAGGACTGATGCTGAAGCTGAAGTTCCAATCCTGCAGGCACCTAACATGAAGAACCAGCTCATTGGAAAAGATCCTGATACTGGGAAAGAGTGAAGGCAAAAGGAGAAGGGGACAGTGCAGGATGTGATGGTTAGATAGCATTACCGACTCAATGGATATGACATTCAGCAAACTTCAAGAGATAGTCGAGGAAAGAGAAGCCTGGTGTGCTGTAGTCCAGGGGGTTGCAAAGAGTTGGTCATAACTTAGTGACTGAATAACAACAAAGTGTATTATATGTGCTGAATGAGTAAGGTAGAACATCACACAAAAATTTGAGAGTTATCTTTTTTTTATTTTATTTTATTTTAAAACTTTACATAATTGTATTATTTTAATGTACTATCCTGACCTGCCTCTTGAGAAACCTATATGCAGGTCAGGAAGCAACAGTTAGAACTGGACATGGAACAACAGACTAGTTCCAAATAGGAAAAGGAGTACGTCAAGGCTGTATATTGTCACCCTGCTTATTTAACTTATATGCAGAGTACATCATGAGAAACGCTGGGCTGGAGGAAGCACCAGCTGGAATCAAGATTGCCAGGAGAAATATCAATAACCTCAGATATGCAGATGACACCACCCTTATGGCAGAAAGTGAAGAGGAACTAAAAAGCCTCTTGATGAAAGTGAAAGTGGAGAGTGAAAAAGTTGGCTTAAAGCTCAACATTCAGAAAACAAAGATCATGACATCCGGTCCCATCACTTCATGGGAAAAAGATGGGGAAACAGCGGAAACACTGTCAGACTTTATTTTTTTGGGCTCCAAAATCACTGCAGATGGTGACTGCAGCCATGAAATTAAAAGATACTTACTCCTTGGAAGGAAAGTTATGACCAACCTAGATAGCATATTCAAAAGCAGAGACATTACTTGGCCAACAAAGGTTCGTCTAGTCAAGGCTATGGTTTTTCCTGTGGTCATGTATGGATGTGAGAGTTGGACATCCATAGAGAAGAAAGCTGAGTGCTGAAGAATTGATGCTTTTGAACTGTGGTGTTGGAGAAGACTCTTGAGAGTCCCTTGGACTGCAAGGATATCCAACCAGTCCATTCTGAAGGAGATCAGCCCTGGGATTTCTTTGGAAGGAATGATGCTAAAGCTGAAACTCCAGTACTTTGGCCACCTCATGCAAAGAGTTGACTCACTGGAAAAGACTCTGATGCTGGGAGGGATTTGGGGCAGGAGGAGAAGGGGACGACAGAGGATGAGATAGCTGGATGGCATCACTGACTCGATGGACATGAGTCTGAGTGAACTCCGGGAGTTTGTGATGGACAGGGAGGCCTGGCGTTCTGCGATTCATGGAGTCGCAAAGAGCCGGACAGGACTGAGTGACTGAACTGAACTGAACTGAACTGAATACAACTAAAATCAGATTCCATAACTAGTCACTAATATCAAGATAAAATCAACGCAAATCAAAAATATGAAAAAATATGCAAGGATTTCCCACCCTATGATTTCTTAAACTCAGTGTTCCCTCTGTCCTCTATAAAATTTATTATGTTCATTTGTAGGATAAGTGAATATCCAGTTTATTTTGATCTTTACGATAAATGATGAACTATGAATAAGTTATCATCAGTGGGCTTTGCACTGATATATTTCTGTATTCAAAAGAATAATCAGGGGGTATGGTGGAGAAGTTAGGAAATGGGATTTGAAGTTAGGAAACTGTAATTCAGATTTAGTCTTTACCATTACTAGCTTTGTGACCTTACAAATTTGTGAACCTCTCTGATCATCTGACACATATGCAATAAAGGATCAATAACATTTAATTTGCAGTTTAATATATAGATTAGATCCCCATTGGGGATCGTAGCCTTGTCATGGCAAAGGGGCTTGCTTAACTCAATGAAGCTATAAGAAATGCCTGGCAGAACCACCCAAGACAGACGGGTCATAGTGGAGAGTTCTGACAAACTGTGGTCCACTGGAGGAGGGAATGGCAAACCCACTCAAGCATTCTTGCCTCAAGAACCCCTCAAACAGTATGAAAAGACAAAAAAGATATGACACTGGAAGATGAGCATCCCAGGTCCAATGTTTTCCAATATGCTACTGGGGAAGAGCAGAGAAATAGCTGCAGAAAGAATGAAGAGGCTGGGCCAAAGCAAAAATAACACTCAGTTGTGAATGTGTCTGGTGGTGAAAGTCTGATGCTGTAAAGAACAATATTACACAGGAACCTGAAATGTTAGATCCATGAATCAAGGTAAACTGGAAGTGGTTGAACAGGAGATGGCAAGACTGCAATATCGACATCTTAGGAATCAGTAAAATAAAATGGACCTGAATGGATGAATTTAACTCAGATGATTGTAAGAATCCCTTAGAAGAAATGGAGTAGCCTTCATAGTCAACAAGAGTCTGAAATGCAGTACTAGAGTGTAATCTAAAAAATGACCCAATGATCATGGTTCTTTTCCAAGGCAAAACATTCAAAATCACAGTAATCCAAGTCAATGCCCCAAACAATAATGTCGAAGAAGATGAAGTTGAATGGTTCTATGAAGACCTACAGGATCTTCTAAAACTAACACCCCCCTGAAAAAGATGTCCTTTTCATCATACTACTACTACTACTACTAAGTTGCTTCAGTCGTGTCCGACTCTGTGCGACCCCATGGACTGCAGCCTACCAGGCTTCTCCGTCCATGGGATTCTCCAGGCAAGAACACTGGAGTGGGTTGCCATTTCCTTCTCCAATGCATGAAAGTGGAAAGTGAAAGTGAAAGTGAAATTGCTCAGTCGCGTTTGACTCTTAGCATCCCCATGGACTGCAGCCTACCAGGCTCCCCCATCCATGGGATTTTTCCTGGCAACAGTACTAGAGTGGGGTGCCATTGCCTTCTCCCCCTTTTCATCATAGGGGACTGGAATGCAAAAGTAGGAAATCAACAGATATTCAGAGTAGCAAGTAGGTTTGGCCTTGGAGTACAAAATGAAGCAGGAGAAAGGCTAACACAATTTTGTTTACTGTATAAACACTACCTTTCAACAATATAAGAAATGACTCTACACATGGACATGATCAGATGGTGATGACTGAAATCAGATTGATTATATTCTTTGCAGTGGAAGATGGATAAGCTCTATACTGTAAGTAAAAACAAGATCACATGTATACCTGTGGTGGATTCATTTCGATATATGGCCAAACCAATACAATATTGTAAAGTTAAAAAATAAAATAAAATTAAAAAATATATATATATATAATTAAAAGAACAACAACAACAACAACAAAACACCAAGATCTGGAGCTGATTGTGGCTCAGATTATGGAATAGTTATTTCAAAATACAGACTTAAATTGAAGACAGTAGGGAAGTCCACGAGGCTATTTAGATAAGACCTAAATCAAATCTCTTATAATGATACAGTGGAGGTAACAAACAGATTGAAGGGATTAGATCTGGTAGACAGAGGGCCTGAAGAAAAATGGACAGAGGTTTGTAACACTGTACAGGCGGCAGTGACCAAAACATTGCTAGGAAAAAGAAATGCCTGAAGGCAAAGTGGCTGTCTGAGGAGGCTTTATTAATATATGAGGAAAGAAGAGAAGTGAAAGGCAAGGGAGAAAGGCAGATACACCCAACTGAATGCAGAATTCCAGAGAACAGCAAGGAAATATAAGAAAGCCTTCCTAAGTGAACAATGCAAAGCAACAGAGGAGAACAATAGAATGGGAAAGACTAGAGCTCTCTTTAAGAAAATTGAAGAGATCAAGGGAGTATTTCATGCAAGGATGGGCATGATAAAGGAAAAAACACTAAGGACCTAACAGAAACAGAAGAGAGTAAGAAGAGGTGCAAGAATACACAGAAGAACTGTACCAAAAAGATCTTGACCCAGATATCCAGGATGCTGTGATCACTCACTGACAGCCAGACATCGTGGAGTGTGATGTCAAGTGGGCCTTAGGAAGCATTATTACAAACAAGGATAGTGGAGGTGATGGAATTCCAGCAGAGCTATTTAACAGCCTAAAAGACGATACTGTTAAAGTGCTGTACTCAATATGTCAACAAATTTGGAAAACTCAGCAGTGGCCACAGGACTGGAAAAAGTCAATTATAATTCCAATCCCAAAGAAGGGCAATGCCAAAGAATGCTCAAACTACTACACAATTGCACTCACTGCACATACTAGCATGGTATTTGCAAAAGGCAATGGCACCCCACTCCAGTACTCTTGCCTGGAAAATCCCATGGACAGGGGAGCCTGGTAGGCTGTAGTCCATGGGGTCGCGAAGAGTCAGACATGACTGATCGACTTCAATTTCACTTTTCACTTTCATGCATTGGAGAAGGAAATGGCAACCCACTCCAGTGTTCTTGCCTGGAGAATCCCAGAGACGGGGGAGCCTGGTGGGCTGCCGTCTATGGGGTCGCACAGAGTCGGACACGACTGAAGTGACTCAACAGCAGCAGCAGCAGCATGGTAATGCTCAAAATCTTTATTTTTTTTTAAATTTTAAATTAATTATTTTAATTGGAGGCTAATTACTTTACAATATTGTAGGTTTTTTTGCCATACATCAACATGAATCAGCCACAGGTCCTGTAATATGTGAACTGAGAACTTCCAACTCTACAACTGATTTATAAAAGGCAGAGGAACCAGAGATCAAATTGCCAACATTTGTTGGATCATCGGAAAAGCAAGGGGATTCCAGAAAAATATCTATTTCTGCTTCATTGACTACACTTAAGTATTTGACTGTTTGGATTACAACAAACTGTGGAAAATTCTTAAAGAGATGGGAATACCAGACCACCTTACCTGCCTCATGAGAAACCTGTATGTGGGTCAAGAAGCAATAGTTAGAACCAGACATGGAACAAAGGATTGGTTCAAACTTAGGACTGGTTCAAACTTAGGATAGGAGTACGATAAGGCTGTATATTTTCATCTTACTTATTTAACTTCTATGCAGAGTACATCATGTGAAATGCTGGGCTGGATGAAGCTCAAGCTGGAATCAAGACTGCAGAGAGAAATATCAATATCCTTAGATATGCAGATGATACCACTTCAATGGCAGAAAGCAAAGAGGAACTAAATAAAGACCTGCTTGATGAAGGTGAAAGAGGAGAGTGAAAAAGCTGAGTTAAAACTCAACATTCAAAAAAGTAAGATCATGGCATCTGGTCCCATCATGTCATAGCAAATAGAAGGGGAAAAAGTAAAACAGAGATAGATTGCTTTTCTTGGGATCCAAAATCACTGAGGATGGTGACTGTAGTCGTGAAATTAAGACACTTGCTCCTTGGAAAGAAAGCTTTGACAAACCTAGACAGTGTATTAAAAAGCAAAGACATCTCTTTTCTGACAAAGGTCCATATAGTCAAAGCTATGATTTTTCTAGTACTCATATAGGGATGTGACAGTTGGACCATAAAGAAGTCTGACCACTGAAGAATTGATGCTTTCTAATTGTGGTGCTATAAAAGACTGTTAAGAGTCCCAGAGGGATGGTATGGGGAGGGAGGAGGGAGGAGGGTTCAGGATGGGGAACCTGTGGCGGATTCATGTTGTATACCTGTGGCGGATTCATGTTGTATACCTGTGGCGGATTCATGTTGTATACCTGTGGCAGATTCATGTTATATACCTGTGGCGGATTCATGTTGATATACGGCAAAACCAATACAATATTGTAAAGTTAAAAAATAAAAAAAAAAAGAACCAATCTGCCAATGTAGGAGATATAAGAGATGTGGTTTTGATCCCTGGATCAGGAAGATCCCCTGGAGAAGGAAATGGCAACTTCAGTGTTAATGCCTGGAGAATCCCATGGACAGAGGAGCCTAGTGGGCTACAGTCCATAGTATCGCAAACAGTTGGACACAACTGAAGCAAATTAGCATACACCCAACCAAGGAACATTGTCTTATTTTGATAAATCTTTTCTTGAAATTTTCACTGTAAATTAATGTTTTGTGCCTTAAGTATACACACAAAAAAAGTTGTATTAAATTCTTACAGCAAAAAAAAAAAAAAAAAAATAGAGTCTTTTGGACTGCAAGGAGGTCAAACCAGTCACTTCTAAAGGGAATCAACCTTGAATATTCATTGGAAGGACTGATGATGAAGTTGAAACTCCAATACTTTGGCCACCTGATGCAAAGAGTCATTTTGTTGGAAAAGACCCTGATGCTGGGGAAGACTGAGGGCAGGAAGAGAAAGGGGCAACAGAAGATAAGAAGGTTGTATAGCATCACCAATACAAAGGACATGAGTTTGAGCAAACTCCAGGAGATACTGATGGACAGGGAAGACTGGTGTGCTGCATTCATGGGCTTGTAAATAGGCTACTTGATTTAGAGACTGAACAGCAACAACAAATATAGGTTAGATAACACCATTTATCTCCAACAAAGTAAGTTTGAAAATAAAAACCATTTTTATTAGTTTTAAAAAGTTATATAAGTTAGTTACTGATATCCTAAGTTCTTCAAAATATGATTTATATGTTCAGTTCTCCTTTATAGTCAGATGCTGGTTAACACTGTCTCTGAGATTGCTCTGCCTGTCAGTTCTCAGGAAAGCCCTGATTCCAGCCTCTAGAAGCATTATGCTATTACAAGCCTGTGAAATATGATTCAATATAGCCAAATTTTGGATCAAAAAGCAGCTCAGTGTCTTTCCAACCTAATAGTGCAGAAGAGATCATTTTCCAGGGTTGAAACCAGGACAGAACCCCCAAATCCATCACATCTGCTCACTTAACAAGCACAATTGAATACTTGTGCCTTCGTAACCTTCAGCTATTAGTTTTGGGCTGCTTTTATCTCAGTAACTCTCCTCCATCTGGGTAGTAAGCACTTGATGTTCTTAGCTATTTGTATGTCTGCAGAGGAGATACTAAGTTGTAGACCAAAGAACTTTGAAGACTAATTCCCAATTTAGTTGATGTTTGCTTACCACATACATTAAGTACAGAGAACGCTGGTAGAAACCTGGGGATGTACTAATACCACAGAGCAGGTCTAAAGAAAATTCAGTGACAGTTTAATACCTAGCCATAATAAGTAAGATTTAAACTACAAAAGGAGAGAATTACCTAATAGCCCCATATAACTTTAGTTCTATGTAGCCTCTGCTAAGCAGTCTTTAACACTGAAAATATGTTGGGTGTTATAAATGAGTATACATAAGATAGTTGGGGAATATGGGTTTCATTTTGGGAGAAAAATACATACATACAGAAAAGGGAAAGGTGATGAAAAACTCTATGATGCTGGATTTGACCTGCAGTAAGCAGAATGCACAATCATTTTGTATAGCTCAAGAGTTCTTTGAAGTTGTTTTTACACTTAGAATATAGACATCTTCCTAGAACCATCCATTAAAGTACCTTGGAGAAATGAAACTCAAGTAGCAATGAGTATATCTAGTGTCCAGACATTAATTTCTAAATACTATTACTTATCAAAAGTTCTTGGAAGAGTGGGTATTTGCAGGTCAGTATAGGAGAAGTATAAGAAAATAAATTTTTTTTCCCATCATAAAATGAGTAAATGTTTAAATAGAAAATAAGCAAATATTTCAAAATGGAACATATCATCAAGCACACAGGAGATACTATAAATAATTCCCCCTAACCAAACTTGAGATTTGGGGGGAATAAAGCATTGCTTCACAGGAAAAACATCAGATACTGAATATAGATGTAATATTAGAACTTAGACAAAATACAAACAGATTATTGGGGAAAATGTACTGACACAATTGCAAAGTATTACGAAATCACTTCTGAATTACAGATGGAAATGCAGATCCTTAAAATGAGGAAATTTTATGGCTAACACAGTAAAATAACCATCACTCATAGTCTCCTCAATAATAGAGTAAACAGATATAATTCCTCCTGATGTGATAGAAAAGTAAATGTAAACAAATATAGCATTGTTGCCAAAATGAATCCAAAATGAATCTACACATGAACAAACTAGAAAGTACGTCCAGTAAGCGTGCTAAATTGCTTCAGTCATGTCTGACTCTTTGCAACCCCATGGACTGTAGCCCACCAGGCTCCTCTGTCCATGGGATTCTCCAGGCAAGAAAACTGGAGTGGGTAGCCATACCCTTCTCCAGGGGATCTTCCCGATCCAGGGACTGAAAACAGGTCTCCTGCATTGCAGGTGGATTCTTTACCCTCTGAGCCACCAGGGAAGCCCATACGTATACAAATATGAGATGTTTCTAAAAAGCAACAGACCTCAACTCATAAAAAATGTCACTGTCAAGAAAAACAAACATCATGGGAGTAGGGATAGCTGCTCTAGATTAAAAGAAACTAAAGACATAAACAAATGTAATGCTTGTCGTTTCATTGGATCCTGGGCCAATTTTTTTTTTTTTAATTGAGAACAGTTAGAAAAATGTGAATATGGACTAAAAATTAGGTAATATTGAGACACTGCTACATACAGGAGAATGACAATCTTGTTACTAACATATAGGAAAATATCCTTTTTCTTAGGAAAATACTTTATGGTAAGACTTATGGATGCGGAATCATGATGTATATAGTTTACTTTCAAATGGTTCAGAGACAGAAAATGTGGCAAAATGTTGACAATTGGTGAGGGGTGGTCATTGTACTATACTATTCTTTCCATTTTCCTAGAACTGTAAAATATTTTCAAGACAAGGTGAAACTAAAAATGATACATTAAATGGCGAGCAAAATGCTAGATACATACCAAGTACATAAGATTTCACATATGGTATCATGTCCTGGGTCTCATAGTTTCTGACAAGTTCCTATGAATCAGCCTTCCCTATAACCTCAATATATGATGCCCCTAACTTCTTGTAGTGACCTGGAGTATATTTTCCTACACCATCCCCGAGTCATCAAAAAAGAAGTTTCAAATATATCTAATAATCTTATTTTATGATAGGAATATAAAGCAAGTAGAATAAAATTTTCCATCAAAGTGATTACATTTTGAAATTTTTTGAAAGGGCAAGCTTCTGCTTTATAAAATATTAATATATATAAAGCATTTTATTTTCTCATATGCTATAGTGATGAGGCCTAGACAGACTCATAACTGGAAGCCTGAAATATAATTTAATTCTACTGCAATGAAACTAAATAAAGTCCTCCCTTTATCCATTCATAGACAAGTGCACACTGTCTTCTGGCAGAGACTCCCACAGAATGGAAAAGCAGATAAGTAGACAGGATGAATATATTACTCCTCCATATATCCTACAGGGAAGAATGTGGTGCAACAATAAAGTACCAGTTACACATAAACCTATTAAGCAGAAGACATAAAATTACAATTATCTAAAAGCCTCAGTAAACAAGTGCATTTTATGGCATGACAAAAGCTTACAGAAATGATGAGACAAAGAGTAGAAAGAAAACCTTGGTAAGATCAGTCACCAAATTCTTTTGCTGTAAAACAGCTGAAATTATGCCCATGACTTATCCTGCAAAAATAAAATCAAAGTAAAAAATAAAAGACAAATATTCAAAGGAGGCATTTAATCTTGGAGGAGACAAGATAACATCATTATCATATTCACTCATTGTTTTTTGACCAACTCTTATGTAAAATATTCCTATTTTAAAGAAACTACATTAAGTATAGAAAATAAAAATTATTATTAGGCTTACTTGTGGTATAGTTTAACAGGGCTATATATGACCCTGTGGTAATTCAAAACACTATATTTATTTATTCATCTATTGAAACTGTTTTCTGAATGATTAACTTTTTAAGATTGGAACTGTGTTTTCTCAAATTTAGCCCAGCATATAAGAAAATTCCTCTCTTATGCAAACTCAATAGATATTTGTTTAATCAGGAAAATAATAATTCACTTTTAAGATATAGTTTTCATTAAGCTCAACTTGGTTTAATATCAAAGGAAGTTTTAGAGAGAGCATATTAGAAAAGAAATATCTGGAAACGAATATAAGTTCTTTCAGAGGCTAATTTTTTTTTTGGGAAAAAAAAAAGCCCTGTGCTTAACAACAGAAAAGTATAGAAATATATAAATTTTATTATATTTGTCATTCAGTTGCTAAGTCATGCCCAACTCTGCGACCCCGTGCATTGCAGCACACCAGGATCCTCTGTCCTCCACTATATCTAGGAGTTTGCTCAAATTCATGTCTATTGAGCCAGTGATGCTTTCCTCTCATCCTCTGCAGCCCCCTTCTCCTATTACCTTCAGTTTTCCCCAGAATTAATGTCCTTTCCAATGAGTCGGCGCTTCTCATTACGTGACTCAAGTATTGAGTTTCAGCTTCAGCAACAGTTCTTCCAATGAATATTCAGAGTTGATTTCCTTTAGGATTGACTGGTTTGATCTCCTTGCTGTCCAAGGGACTCTCAGGAGTCTTCTCAACACTGCAGTTCAAAAGCATCAATTCTTCTGTATTCAGTCGTCTTTATGGTCCAGCTCTGAACATCTGTACGTGACTATTGGAAAAACCATAGCTTTGACTATAAAGACCTTTGTTGACAAAGTGATGTCTCTGCTTTTTAATATGCTGTCTAGGTTTGTTATAATTTTCCTTCTAAGGAGCAAGGATCTTTTAAGTTCATGGCTGCAGTCACTATCCAGAGGTTTTTTTTGGAGCCTAAGAAAATCAAATCTATCACAGTTTCCACTTTTTCCCTTTCGATTTGCCATGACGTGATGGGACTGGATGCCATAATCTTTTTTTTTTTTTTTTAATGTTGAGTTTCAAGCCAGTTTTACATAAATTCTATTATATAGCATTGTATTTTTAAACACTTCTCTTAATAATACTTTGAAGCTTCTTCTGTCAATACGTTGATGCTGTTTCTCTACCTCTTGAATCTGGGCTAGTCTTTCACCTCTCTGTCTCATGAAGTGCTGAGCTATAGCAAAAGTGACATTGGTCAAACTCTAGAGCTTAGGCCTCTAAGACCTTGCAGTATTCTTTACCCTGAAACTCCCTGTAGTCATTTAAGAAAGCTCAGGCTATAATTGTGGGATATATGTTTTCATTTATATATAGTCTGCTGCTGCTGCTGCTGCTGTTAAGTCGCTTCAGTCGTGTCCGACTCTGTGTGACCCCATAGACAGCAGCCCACCAGGCCCCACCGTCCCTGGGATTCTCCAGGCAAGAACACTGGAGTGGGTTGCCATTTCCTCCTCCAATGCATGAAAGTGAAAAGTGAAAGTGAAGTCGCCCAGTCGTGTCCGACTCCTAGCGACCCCATGGACTGCAGCCTACGAGGCTCCTCCATCCATGGGATTTTCCAGGCATGAGTACTGGAGTGGGTTGCCATTGACTTCTCTGATATATAGTCTGCTTAGTTCTAAAGTAAATTTACATAAGGAAGCTATTATTTATTATTATATTAATTAATAATATATTATTTAATAATATTAATTAATATATATTATTATCAATCCAGAAAGTGGTTTTAGTGGACTCAGGAAGAAAAGAATAACAACATTACTGGAGGATTAACATCACATTATTTCAGTTTCACAGTCACTCACTGTTGATTCTACCCTAGCCTTTTGGAGAAAGAAATTGAATAATTTAACCAGTTAGACAAAGGATTGTATATAAGAATGCATCATGAGCTCCCCAGCAGCAAAATGATGAAGGTAATTCCAAAATTTGCCAATTTCTAGCAGAATTTTTTTTTTTAGCACCCTTCTCTTTATTTTGAATGAAAGTTATTCAGCATATTGATACAGAAGTTAGCCATGAATGGAATGTCTATAGTCACAGTAGAGAAAAGGGTGTCAACAAGCAGTCCTGGCATAGTTTGCAGTCACGGGCTGGTTCTGAGACACTGTGGTTCTGAATTCCATGCAAGGCACAGTGAAAAGAGCTAAAGACTCTTCATGAGTACAGCCTCTGTCTAAATCATATTTAGATTTTTCCTCACTACCAGAATGATGTTTTGTATGACTTAAATCTTAGTTACTATTTAAGAAGTGAATATAGAGGGAAAAGCTAGAGAAAAATAATAGTAACAGAATGAAAATAATGGAATCTCAATTTTATGTACACAGCAGTCCCACACCTTTCGTCACCAGGAACGGGTTTTGTAGAAGACAGTTTTTCCATGGACTGGGGAGGAGGGTGGTTTTGGAAGGATTCAAGCATGTTACACTCATTGTGAGCTTTGTTTTTGTTATTATTACATCAGTTCCACCTCAGATAACCAGGCAGTTATTCCAGAGCCCAGGGACTCCTGAGGTACTATGTGCAGAACAGACTTTTGCTTCTTTCATTTTGTGTTATAAGTTTCTATGCCTGCCTATACATCATGAGGATTCATGATATCTGTGTGATTTTTCTGATTTTACAAAACCCTTTGACATGCAAACTTCTAATTAATGTTCTCTGAACAACAGACTGGTTCCAAATAGGAAAAGGAATACGTCAAGGCTATATATTGTCACCCTGCTTATTTAACTTATATGCAGAGTACATCATGAGAAACGCTGGGTTGGATGAAGCACAAGCTGGAATCAAGATTGCCAGGAGAAATATCAATAACCTCAGATATGCAGATGACACCACCCTTATGGCAGAAAGTGAAGAGGAACTAAAAAGCCTGTTGATGACAGTGAAAGAGGAGAGTGAAAAAGTTGGCTTAAAGCTCAACATTCAGAAAACTAAGATCATGGCATCTGGTCCTATCCCTTCATGGGAAATAGATGGGGTAACAGTGGAAACAGTGTCAGACTTTATTTTTGGTGGCTCCAAAATAACTGCAGATGGTGATTACAGCTATGAAATGAAAAGATACTTACTCCTTGGAAGGAAAGTTATGACCACCAAGATAGCATATTCAAAAGCAGAGACATTACTTGGCCAACAAAGGTTTGTCTAGTCAAGGCTATGGTTTTTCCTGTGGTCATGTATGGATGTGAGAGTTGGACTGTGAAGAAAGCTGAGCGCCAAAGAATTGATGCTTTTGAACTGTGGTGTTGGAGAAGATTCTTGAGAGTCCCTCGGACTGCAAGGAGATCCAACCAGTCCATTATGAAAGAGATCACTCCTGGATGTTCTTTGGAAGGAATGATGCTACAGCTGAAACTCCAGTACTTTGGCCACCTCATGCAAAGAGTTGACTCATTGAAAAAGACTCTGATGCTGGAAGGGATTGGGGGCAGGAGGAGAAGGGGACGAAAGAGGATGAGATGGCTGGATGGCATCACTGACTTGATGGACGTGAGTCTGAGTGAACTCCAGGAGTTGGTGATGGACAGGGAGGCCTGGCGTGCTGCGATTCATGGGGTAGAAAAGAGTCGGACACGACTGAGCAACTGAACTGAACTGAACTGAAAGGAAAACACTGAAGGAAGAAGAGGCTGTGTTCTTCCAAGACTGAACCATCAGGAAAATGTATTTAGAGACGCTGTGAACTGCAATAATGTTTTCTACTGACTGAGCTTCTGTGTAGTGTTCCATAGCAATATGTACTGAACTGAATGAAATAGCTCTTCCTTTTCATTGCTTACCCCAATACCAAGGAATGATTTAAAGACTGCAGGGAACAGAAAGAAAGAAAACAGTATTTTATCTATTAAAATATATCTCTAAGACTAAAATTTTATTGTTATATTTGCTGCTGCTGCTAAGTCGCTTCAGTCATGTCAGACTCTGTGTGACCCCATGGATGGCAGCCCACCAGGCTCCCCAGTCCCTGGGATTCTCCAGGCAAGAACACTGGAGTGGGTTGCCATTTCCTTCTCCAATGCATGAAAGTGAAAAGTCAAAGTGAAGCTGCTCAGTCGTGTCTGACTCTTAGCAACCCCATGGACTACAGCCTACCAGGCTCCTCCATCCATGGGATTTTCCAGGCAAGAGTACTGGAGTGGGTTGCCATTGCTTTCTCCTTGTGATATTTAAATAAACATTTATTCAAGAATAGTAACCATAACTGTCTGTTAACATTATGCAGTTTCCCTTATGGTTACCAGGGGGAAGAGTGCAGGCAGGGGATAGTTAGAAAGCTTGTGATGGACATGTACACACACCTATATTTAAAATGGATAACCAACAGGACCTGTAGTACAGCACAGGGAACTCTGCTCAGGGCTCTGTGGCAGCCTAGATGGGAGGGGCTTTCAGGAGAATGGATATGCTTAGCTATGCACCTGAAACTATTATAACACTGTTAATATCATTATAATATTGGTTATACTCCAATATAAATAAAAAGTTTTAAAAAATAAAACAAAGTAATAATAATAAAAATAACATTATATAGTTTCTTGAGTCCAACATCATATCAGCTAGTATCCCTTCCCCATGAGGATCCAGAACCAAGCTGTAGTCAGCCACCATGTCCCACAAACACAAATTCATTCACGTTACATCAAGAGATCCTTGAACATGATTTACTCGCTTTATAGTATGACATCACAACACACTTGCAGAGAGGACGAAATAGGACTATGTTGATCCTTCACAGAATTTCCATTTGAAATGAGTTTCTGTTTGTCCCACTGAGGCCAATGTTCATGGTACCAATATGGAGATCACTAATAGAGCCTTCACTTAACAGATGGAATAATACCAAAGTATTTCTTGTAAATCAGATGAATATCCAGAAACTTCACTGGCAGCCAGATAGGTCTTAAATCCTGACCATCGTACACAGATACATATACTGGCTGAATTTTTGTAACACATTTGGACCCTTTCTAATATATTTGCACACACACACATCAGTCACCTGGTAGGTGGAAAGAAGGCACTAGGAAAATAATGAAGATATATCTACCAAATCAATTCCTACTAAAAAATAAAGTATAGCAGAAAAACATTAGGGAACAAGGAAATACAGATAGAGAAATGCAAATTATGATACTAATGATAATGACAGTGATTTGTATGATATATCTCATCTAAGGAACTCACAAGGGACTCAGCATATGAAAAACAGATTACATATTAACAGTTCATCATATGGGAAATTTTTGTGGATAATTGAAGGAAACACAGTTTATAAGATAGTAAGATGAGAAGAAAGGAAGAACTCACTCTTTTAAAAAGGTAGTCAGAAAGTACCTTAGTAGATGCCAAGGGCCCAGGTAAGGGAGGGCAGATGGGGAAGTGGATAAGAGGAAGGTTACTTAGTGTTTAATGAGGACAGAGTTTCAGTTCAGGAAAGTGAAAAATCTGGGAGATGAATGATTGTGGGAGCTCCAGAACAAAGTAAATGTACTTAATGCCACTGAAATGCACATTTAAGTGGGTTAAAGTGATATGTTTTATATTATGTGACTTTTACCACAATACAGAGCCAGATAGTAAATATTTTAGGTTTACAGGCCATGTGATCTCTGTTGCAAGCACTCAACTCTGTCATAACAGGAAGGCAGCAGTCCACAATACACAAACAAATGAGTGTTTCTCTGTTCCAATAAAACTTTTATTTCTGGACAGTTCAGTTCACAGTTCAGTTCAGTTGCTTAGTCATGTCCGATTCTTTGTGACCTCATGGTCTGCAGTATGTCAGGCTTCCTTTTCCATCACCAACTCCTGGAGCCTACTCAAACTTATGTCGACCGTGTTGGTGATGCCATCAAACCATCTCATCGTCGTTCCCTTCTCCTCCTGCCTTCAATCTTTCCCAGCATCAGGGTCTTTTCCAGTGAGTCAGTTCTTTGCATCAGGTGGCCAAAGTATTGGAGCTTCATTTTCAGCATCAGTCCTTTATAATGAGTATTCAGGACTGATTTCCTTCAGAATGGACTGGTTGGATCTCCTTACAGTCCAAGGGACTCTTCAAGAGTCTTCTCCAACACCACAATTCCAAAGCATCAATTCTTCGGTACTCAGCTTTCCTTATAGTCCAAATCTCACATCCATACATGACTACAGGAAAAAACATAGCTTTGACTAGATGGACATTTGCTGGCAAAGTAATGTCTCTGATTTTTAATATATTGTCTAGGTTGGTCATAGATTTTCTTTAAAGGAGCAAGTGTCTTTTAATTTCATGGCTGCAGTCATCATCTGCAGTGATTTTGGAGCCCCCCCCCCCCCAAAAAAAAAGTCTGTCGCTGATTCCATTATTTCCTCATCTATATGCCATGAAGTGATGGGACCGGATGCAACTATCTTAGTTTTCTTTCTTTCTTTCTTTTTTTTATCTTAGTTTTCTGAACAAGCCAACTTATTCACTCTCCTCTTTCACATTCTTCAAGAGGCCTTTAGTTCTTCTTTGCTTTCTGCCATAAGTGTGGTGTCATCTGCATATCTGAGGTCACTGATATTTCTCCTGGCAATCTGGATTCCAGCTTGTGCTTCCTCCAGCCCAGCATGTCACATGATCTATTCTGCATATAAGTTAAATAAGCAGAGTGTCAAAATACAGCCTTGACATAGTCCTTTCCTGATTCGGAACCAGTCTGTTGTTTCATGTCCAGTTCTAACTGTTGCTTCTTGACCTGCATATAGATTTCTCAGGAGGCAGGTCAGGTGGTCTGGTATTCCCATCTCCTTAAGAATTTTCTAAACTTTTTGTGATCCACACAGTCAAGGGCTATGGTGTATTCAATAAAGCAAAAGTAGATATATTTCTGGAACTCTCTTGCTTTTCTGATAATCCAACAGATGTTGGCAATTTGATCTCTGGTTTCTCTGCCTTTTCTAAATCCAACTTGAACATCTGGAAGTTCACCGTTTATGTACTATAGAAGCCTGACTTGGAGAACTGTGAACATTACTTTGCTAGCATGTGAGATGAGTGCAATTGTGTGGTAGGTTGAACATTCTTTTGCATGGCCATTCTTTGGGATTGGAGTAAAAACTGACCTTTTCCAGTCCTGTGGCCACTACTGAGTTTTCCATATTTCCTGGCATATTGAGGGCAGCACTTTCACAGCATCATCTTTCAGGATTTGAAATAGCTCAACTGGAACTTCATCACCTCCACTAGCTTTGTTTGTCATGATACTTCCTAAGGCCCACTTGATTTTGCATTCTAGGATATCTGGCTCTAGGTTTGTAATCACACCTTCGTGATTATCTGGTCATGAAGATCTTTTTTGTATAGTTCCTTTGTGTATTCTTGCCACCTATTCTTAATATCTTCTGCTTCTGTTAGGTCCATACCATTTCTGTCCTTTATTTTTCCCACCTTGGCATGAAATGTTCCCTTGGTATCTCTAATTTTCTTGAAGAGATCTCTAGTTTTTCCCATTCTACTGTTTTCTTCTATTTCTTTGCACTGATCTCTGAGGAAGGCTTTCATATCTCTCCTTGCTATTCTTTGGAACTCTGCATTCAAATGGGTATATCTTTCCTTTGCTCCTTTGCCTTTAGCTTCTTTCCTTTTCTCAGCTATTTGTAAGGCCTCTTGAGACAACCATTTTGCCTTTTTGCATTTCTTTTTCTTGGGGATGATCTTGATCACTGCCTCCTGTACAATGTCACGAACCTCCATCCATATTCTTCAGGCACTCTGTCTATCAGATCTAATCCCTTGAATTTATTTGTCACTTCCACTGTATAATCGTAAGGGATTTGATTTAGGTCATACCTAGTTCTAGTGGTTTTCCCCCTTTCTTGATTTTAAGTCTGAATTTAGCAATAAGGAGTTCATGATTGGAGCCACAGTCCTCTCCCAGTCTTGTTTTTGCTGACTGAATAGAGCTTCTCCATCTTTGGCTGCAAAGAATATAATCAATCTGATTTCAATATTGACTATCTGGTGATGTCCATGTGTAGAGTCTTCTCTTGTGTTGTTGGAAGAGGGTGTTTGCAATGACCAGTTCTTTTGGCAAAACCCTGTTAGCCTTTGACCTGCTTTGTTTTGTACTCCAAGGCCAATTTTGCCTGTTATTCCAGGTAGCTCTTGACTTCCTACTTTTGCATTCCAGTCCCCTATAATGAAAAGGACATCTTTTGGGGTGTTAATTCTAGAAGGTTTATAGGTCTTCA
Source organism: Bos grunniens (assembly GCF_055505025.1). Classification (NCBI taxonomy): domain Eukaryota; kingdom Metazoa; phylum Chordata; class Mammalia; order Artiodactyla; family Bovidae; genus Bos; species Bos grunniens. The sequence continues at coordinate 24,005,003 of NC_141191.1, read as the reverse complement.
TAGAACCATTCGACTTCAGCTTCTTTAGCATTACTGGTTGGGACACAGACTTGGATTACTGTGATATTGAAAGGTTTGCCTTGGAAACGAACAGAGATCATTCTGTTGTTTTTGAGATTGCATCCAAGTATTGCATTTTGGACTCTTTTGTTGACTATGAGGGCAATTCTACTTCTTCTACGGGATTCTTGTCTACAGTAGTAGATATAATGGTCATGTGAGTTAAATTCATCCATTCCAGTCCATTTTAGTTTGCTGATTCCTAAAATGTCAATGTTTACTCTTTCTATCTCCTGTTTGACCATTTCCAATTTGCTTTCACTCATGGACCTAACATTTCAGGTTCCTATGCAGTATTGGTCTTACAGCATCTGACTTTACTTCCATTCCAGTCACATCCACAACTGGGTGTTGTTTTTCTTTGGCTCCATCTCTTCATTCTTTCTGGAGTTATTTATCTATTCTTCTCCAGTAGCATATTGAGACATGGGGAGTTCATCTTTCAGTGTCATACCTTTTTGCCTTTCCATACCATTCATGGGGTTCTCAAGACAAGAATACTGAAGTCGTTTGCCATTCCCTTTACCAGTGGACCACGTTTTGTCATAACTCTCTGCTATAAACTGTCTTGGGTGGCCCTACGTGGCATAGCTTACAGTTTCTTGAGTTAGACACAGCTGTGGTCCATGTGATCAGTTTGGTTAATTTTCTGTGGTTGTAGTTTTCATTCTGTCTTCCCTCTGATGGATAAGCATAAGAGGCTTATAGAAGCTTACTCATGGGAGAAACTGTCTGAGGGGGAAACTGGGTCTTGTTCTGATGGGCGGGTTCATGTTCAGTAAAACTTTAATCCAATTTCTGGATACCAAAGTTTAAATTTGATGTGATTTTGCATGGCAACATTTGTTATTTTTCCTTTTTCTTTTCTAATAACCATTTGAAAAGTGTAAAAAGGATTCTGAAATACTAGGCAGTACAAAAACAAATAGTTGGCCATATGTGACCCATGGAGGACAGTTTGCTGAAACTTAATTTAGACAGACATTGTTTCATGAAATTGTCCTAGCACACTCCATGGCCAGGCATTCCTCTTTCTTCTTTTATAGTACGATATTTTGTTCATAATTCATCACTGTTTATATTAGTTTTCTGAAGACTACCAATAATTTCAAACTGAGTTCCTTGAAAATATCAACTGCTACAAATATTTAGTGGTTAAAAACAAAGATTCTGGAGCCATACTTACCAAGGTTGAACACAAGTTTCAATACTGTATCGTTACCTTTAAAAACATTTAAGTTTGCTTTTTTCATTTGTTAAAAACAAAATTGAAACAATAATTTTCCATATATAACAGAATCATTTTGAGGTATGCTTAAAAATATATTTTATATAATTCACGACACTAATGTAGATTTGAAAAGAGTTCTAACATGTAGGGAGTAGCAAGTGAGAGCGTTATAAAAAATTATAGTTGACAAAATTTTATCTTCAGTTCATCTAATATAGAAAATGATACATAAGTGGTACTCAGTACTTTTTGTGTTGAATGCATGAGTTTTAAATTTAACTATTTTCTATTCTTTCTTCCAGTGGTCAGTATATTGGGAAGAGGATGGGTCAAGATACAAACCCATGTATCATTTACACAAAGTTAAATTATACATCAAAGTTTTATTTTTTAATATATGCATAGCACTTTGGCACTCTCATTGTTTGTTTTAGTCAGCACAGATGCACATCATGACCACTTTTGTCTATTATTTATTCACTCATTCAGGAAACTTCCATTGAACCTGTATCCTATGCCAAATATATTGCTAAAATAAAGAATACAACATGGTACCTATCACCAAAAAGTTCTCAATTCTGCAGTTAAGATAGATCATAAATTAATATCAGTAAAATGCAAAAAGTGCCACATAAAGGCAGAAGTAAATTGGCATGTGCATGGTATATTCAGGGAATCGAGGGAACTCATCAAAAAAGGATGTAAAAAAATAAATTAGTTGAAGATTGAATGAAGTATTGAAGATGGAATAGAATTTTTCAGACGGATAGATGAATTTCCCAAGATTAGGAACAGTTTTTACAGGAACACAAGAGTATTTTGTAGTTTTCCTTTTCCAGACCCAAAAAAGTCAAAACAAAAAACAAGGTGTAGGGGAGAGGTCAAGAGAAAGCTGAAAGTTAGAAACTGCCATCGTGGGTGCATGGTATTTCCTGATAAGAGTTTGGCAAACAGAAATCGTAGGATTTTCAGAAGAGAGCAGACTTTGGTATGCAAGGAGAAGGATTCAGTACAAAAGGAGAGGCAGGCAAGTCTAAACTGAAAATTAATGGTAAACCTGCAAAGAGTAGTATCTCTTCTCCAGAGACTACTCAAAGATTAGGAAAGATGGGGCAAAAAAAAAAAAAAAAAAAAAATTACCTAATGAATGGGGAAGGGAGAAGCTATTCAACAGAATGGTTATATTGAAATGACCACTGGATATCCCCAACACATATACACCTAGTGAGCCACTGAGACACAACACAGCTTACATACCTGACAGCCTAGATGCAGTCTGCCCTTTATTTCCTACTGATTTCATAAATACATCTAAATTAAGTTGAATCACAAATGAATTGAAGTTAAACGAAAAAGGAGCACACACTTTTGAGCCAGGAAGTACAGGTCTTGTTGCTGTGTGACTTGGACAATGTATGACAGCCCCTCTCTGGGGCTGTTTCTTATGAAGTAGGCTTTATATTTAATTTCTTCATCTATAAAATAAAAATTTTACATGCTTTATTGAGACATTATAAATTAAGGGAGATGGTATCTATAAAATGCCTGGTGTAGTGCCTATTATAGAATAAATTTTCAATTCCTATCATTCTCTTTGTCTATCTGTGTGCTGTGGGAGTCACAAAAATAAAGATGAGGTATGCCATACACCTACGGAGCATTCACGGTCATGTTCAGATGAGAACTATTATACTGTAAAACTGAATAACTTAAGATAGTATCTACACAGTTTAAAAATTCATAGAGTAGACTACATTTTGAAGTGGAAAGTGATCAGCAAAAGACAATATAATTTTAAGTGAAAAGTTATAGATACAAGTCTATAAAGTTTATGGGTATTTTTATACGGAAAAGAAATGCAGTAAAATGTTAACTGCAATGTTTTCTTCTCTCAGCAAAAAGAGAAAAAGGAAAAAATCCAAAATAAAGAATGTACTTTAGTCATCACCTATATTATATAATATACGCAATTACATTAAAATGCACACTTATATTTAGCAACTTAGTAAATATAATGTTGAATAGTGAGTAATATATTGTATATACATAATACTATCATATTATCATAGTGTCTGACTCTTGCTACCCCATGGACTATAGCTCACCAGGCTCCTCTCTTCATGGGATTTCTCAAGCAAGAATACTAGAGTGGATTGTCATTTTCTTCTTCATTAATAATATTAAATGTTATATAATTATATATTATTAAGTGCATGTATTTATATACATTTAATAGAATACAAATGATATAAATACAAATGTAATAATATATAATTTGTATATGAATATATAATAAATTATATATATTCCATATATATATGGAGGGAGAAGATTGACATGTTTCTTTTAAAATTTATAGTAATGAGTATAATATCATGTAGTTAGGAAATCTGAAAACTAAGCCAGGCAAGTTTATATTCATGGAGTGAGGTAAAGTTTGCCTGGCCAAAAATACATCTTGCCCATCCACTTAAATATGACAAAAATCTGATTTTCTGCTTTTCTGAAATTACCATACCTTTGGGATTCCATTTTTATCATGTTACATTTATCTGAGTTAAATCCATATTTTTTACTTCTGTAGAACATAATAAAATATTGATTCAATACTGGTATATAGAAAGTGATGCATTATAAAATATATTTAGTTAAACATATCATTATTTAAATTTCCATTTATCAAATTGTCTAAATATGTTTACAATCAAATGTATTTATGAAACAGTCATATATTTTATTCTCTCTGCAATAGAAAGACTCAGGAAAAACATAAGCTTCATATTCCATTACTCAAAGAGAAAAACACTTTTATCAAACAAAAGATACATTAATGATGAATTATTTGTATTAGAGTATTACTGGTAAAAAAATATTTTTTTCTAGGGAACTTTTTGTGTGAGTGGTTTCAACTTGAGTCAACAAAATATTATCATACTTGGGAATGTTTTTAAACATCTTAGATATATCATAGATTTCAGATAACGTACTCTTGGGTCATACATGCTCATTCAAGTCTGATTCTTTGTGACCCTACGGGCTGTAGTCTGCCAGATTCTTCTGTTCATGGGACTTCCCAGGCAAGAATACTGGAGTAGGTTGCTGTTTCCTCTACCAGAGGATCTTCCCAGCTCAGGGATTGAACCTGCATCTCCTGCATTGCAGAAGGATTCTTTACTGCTGGGCCACCAGGAAAGCCTCAATGTACTATAAACATTGTTTTAAAAGAACATAAATATTTGCATAAATGTTTTCATCAATCTTTCTTAAAAAATAATACATGTGGTTCCTAATACTTCAAAGAACAAAATGGACTTTTCATTGTGCCCTAAATTTTTTCTGGACCCTAACTTCTTGCACATGCCCCTTTGTAAGTTTGCAAACGTAATACTGATTTATGTTTGCCCTCTATGGCCAAACAAAGGAAACAACAAAACTCTTTGTTCCTGCTTTTGGGTTTTCTATCAAGGTTAATGACACCATTATATACCCAGATGGGAGCAGCTAAGCCATGTGATCAGCATTTCAAACTCTTGGGTCTTTGGGTTGCCTACTTCCTTCCATTCAGGGGACAGAGTGCACTTTCTTCTAGAAAGGGTCAAGCCCTTCCACTGTAATACAAGTATTTCTCAGAACAGCCACAATGATAAAAAAAATCAAATTATTTCTCATCTTCCTTTGTATGGACAACACTATAATGCATCCTTTCTGTGCTTGAACAAAAGGAGAAAAGAAACACACGCCATATAAAGCTATAAGATTGACAAGATCAGTGAAGGTCCATAAATCAAAACCAGCAGCATCCCTTAAACAAAGAAGGAAGAGAACACTCCAAACATGATTGCCTCAATTTCTCTAAAAATTGAAAAAAGGCAAGAAAAGAAGTGGGATGGTATGTTTGGAGAAAGATGGTATTTAATATTAATTTTAAATAATTGAAACAGGCATTTGAAGGGTGATCTCACTCACCCCTAAGTGACTACCTCTCTCGTTGTTGCCAAAGTTAAAACAGAAAGGACCTGGTGAGCATAGAATCTTCACAGTAGTCTATTGAGATAAGAATATTTCTACCGATTAGATTGTAAAAACAATTACATTTCCCATGTTAACATAAAGACCTGGTTTAACGTTTTTACTCAACTGAAATGGCATTTTGTTCCTATGGTTGTTGTTTGTTTAGTTTTAATTTCTACATCTTTTACGCAAATTGAAAAAAAGAACTGATCAAAAACCACTTCTTGTTTTCAATCAGGAATACAGGATTCTGGCACAGGAGTTCCTCACACTTCACCACAACATCATCATGTCCTGTCAAAGTCTGAGATCTGACTGTTGCTATCTCCCTCTTATAACCTTGCTCTCTTCTGTTCAGCTTCTTATTGCTTTTGCTCAGAGCCTCACTTTACCTTTCCTATTGCTGTTATATCCTAGCTTGTTGGTTTCCCTCATTTCTCACCTGTTTCAACCTCTGCCCTCATAATGCAGACAGACTGAATCTTCTAAAAGTCAGGTAGGATCACTCCGCTTTGCAGATACCTGACTGTGGTCCATTCTCTTTGATGTAACTTTCACAGCTTTGTAATCAAGCTGCAAAGGTAGCTCTAGGTTTATTTTCTAATAAATTTCTCTCCAAACAACCTGTGTTGATCAACTCACAATCTGCATCCTACAGATATTTCCCTGACTCTGTTTCCATTAGTCAAGTAACATCTCTCAATACAGAATGCTTCCTTCCTTATTTTCTAACCCTTCTCATTATTAAACTCTGAAAAGAAAGGTCATGACTCATCTTCCTGAAGATATCTTCAGAGGAAACAACATGTGCATCTGCATTCCACATGATGCTTCACTCTCTACGTCAACTTGGCAGGCCATGGCATCCAGGTACATTGTCAAACATTATTCTAGATATTTCTGTAAGGATATTTTTGGATGAGGTTGACATTTAAAACAGTATCCTCTAAAATGAGAGTGGGCTCATCCAATCAGTTGAAGGTCTGAATAGAATAAAAGACTGACCTTCTTCAAACAAGAAGGAATTCTGCAGTCTGACTGAGTTCACACTTGAACTCTTGATTTGGCTCTTCTCTGAGCCTCCAGCCAGCCAAGCCAATCTGCAGAGTTTGAATATGCCAGCTGCCAGAATTCTATAAACCAATTACTGAAAATACATCTGTATATAGATTTATGCATATATATACTGATAAACATCCTATTTCCCCTCCCTCTCTGTAGAGCGCCTGCCTCTTGAGAAACCTGTACACAGGTCAGGAAGCAACAGTTAGAACTGGACATGGAACAACAGACTGGTTCCAAATAGGAAAAAGAGTACGTCAAGGCTGTATATAGTCACCCTGCTTATTTAATTTATATGCAGAGTACATCATGAGAAATGCTGGACTGGATGAAGCACAAGCTGGAATCAAGGTTTCTGGGAGAAATATCAATAACCTCAGATATGCAGATGACCCTTATGGCAGAAAGTGAAGAAAAACTAAAGAGCCTCTTGATGAAAGTGAAAGAGGAGAGTGAAAAAGTTGGCTTAAAGCTCAACATTCAGAAAACTAAGATCATGGCATCTGGTCCCATCACTTCATGGGAAATAGATGGGGAAACAGTGGAAACAATGGCTGACTGTATTTTTGGGGGCTCCAAAATCATTGCAGATGGTGATTGCAGCCATGAAATTAAAAGACACTTACTCCTTGGGAGGAAAGTTATGACCAATATGCTAGACAGCCTATTAAAAAGCAGAGACATTACTTTTTCAACAAAGCTCTGTCTAGTCAAGGCTATAGTTTTTCCAGTGGTCATGTATGGATGTGAGAGTTGGACTATAAAGAAAGCTGAGCACCGAAGAATTGATGCTTTTGAACTGTGGTGTTGGAAAAGACTCTTGAGAGTCCCTTTGACTGCAAGGAGATCCAACCAGTCCATCCTAAAGGAGATCAGTCCTGGTTGTTCATTGGAAGGACTGCTGAAGCTCAAACTCCAATACTTTGGCCACCTGATGCGAAGAGATGACTCACTGGAAAAGACCCTGATGCTGGGAAAGATTGAGGGCAGGAGAAGGGGATGAGAGAGGATGAGATGGTTGGATGGTATCACCAACTCAATGGACATGAGTTTGGGTAAACTCCAGGTGTTGGTGATGGACAGGGAGGCCTGGCGTGCTACGGTTCATGGGGTCACAAAGAGCCAGACACGACTGAGTGACTGAACTGAACTGAATCCTGATACACTCCACAACATGCTACTGCCATCTAGAGCTTAGCTCATACTTTTTTCAGTTAAGGTGAAAGATTGTCCATGCCTCCTTCCCTGACTAAACAGTAAATCTACTGAGACAGGAATCACATTTTACTTCCTTTATGGCTAAGTCCTTTAAGGGCTTCCCTTGTGGCTCAGCTGATAAGGAATCTGCCTGCAATGTGGGAGACCTGGGTTCAATCCCTGGGTTGGGAAGATCCCCTAGAAAAGGAAAGGCTACCCACTCCAGTATTCTGGCTTGGAGAATTCCATGGACTGTATAGACCATGGAGATGCAAAGAGTCGGACATGACAGAGCAATCTTCACTTTCACTTTCATTACTAAATCCACAAAAATGTCTGGCACATGATAAGTACCTAGTGTTTAATTAATTGAATCAATCCACATGATCTATTAATGTAACTTTAAAAGGATACCTGCACTTTAAAAGGATACCTGTATTATTTTTCCTTACCATAGATGTCCTAATCAGTTCCACGTTTTGGGGGACATCGTGGCTGTGACTTTTTGTAAAGTATTAAAAATAATTAGCTTGAAATGTCATTAATTGAACCAATGATCCTTGCTAACATGAAGGCAATAAATGTAAGCCAACATGAACAGGTATTACTAAGCTTTCAAAAGTTTCCCTAATCTCTTATTATCCTTGCTGTTTTTCTCCGTAATTACTTCTTTAATCAACTGATTATCTATTAAGCACTAATAGATAATCTGAAGGAACCTCTGAAGGATTTATTCTAAGAAAATTATCATTGTAGTGACTCTGACTCAAACAGCACATGAAGAAAAACATGCTTATGAAAATATTCAAAAATATAAACAAATATTCCCAATTACAATGTACTAAATTGTGAAGACAACTACACTAAACAGATGTGCAAAAAGGGCAATGGACCTCAGTTTGTTATGGCCTAAGTAATGGGAGGATGTCAGATGATGGGAAAGAGAAGAAGATGGACTCCTTTATATGGGCTTTCCCCAACTAAGTCCATCATGGAAAAACAGAAATAGTATAATTTGTATACAACAATATCATTAAGAGATGCTTATGGACAAAAAGCTAAAGCATGTACAAATTGACAGATAGATAGTGGAACTGGAGGAAAATTTTACAGAATTTTTAGTGGTAGATTAAGGCCTATTTTATGCGTTTTAATTTACTTTTCAAAGAAAATATCTAGAAAGTGAAAACAGCTATAATTTTCATTTTGTTCAAACACTGAAGTACATATCATGTTGTAGAATAACAAATAGATTAACCTCAGAAGAGCACAATCATTTGATATGCACCCTAGAGAAAAGACAGCAGAATAAAATACAGTTTTCACTTTACTGAATAATGCCCAATGTTTGGATAGCTTTGGAGACAGCCAGATGCAGTCCTGCATGTACTAGGGAGAAGCTACGAATCTCATGGATGGTGAATCTCCATAGTGAACATAGACTATCAGATTATGTCATTGTGACTTAAATTTAGCAAATTCTTAGGGAGGTCGCACTTGAACTTCATGGAAGTTTATTTACCATTAATGCACCCCAAGAGAAGCTTGGACTTCCCAGGTGTCTCAGTGGTAAAGAATCTGCCTGAAATACAGAAGATGCAGGAGATGCTGCCCATTCAATTCCTGGGTTGGGAAGATCCCCTGGAGGAGGGCACACCAACCCACTGCAGTATTCTTGCCTTGGAGAATCCTATGGACAGAGGAGCCTGGCAAGCTACAGTCCATAGCATCACACAGAGTCAGACATGACTGAAGCAACTGAGCATGCACGCACTCATGCAAGAGAAACTTAGGTGTAATGAAAAGCTTACAGCATGTCATTAAAAATTGTATTATTAAGACATGAATTAAAATAGTAAAATAAGAAATATGTTGTAAGTTATTTCAGAAGTCGTGTTGTTGTTGTTGTTCAGTCACAAAGCCGTGTCTGACTCTCTGAGACCCCATGGATTATAGCACACCAGGCTTCCCCATCCTTCACTCTTCTCAGAGTTTGCTCAAATCCATGTCCATTGAGTCAGTGATTATAACCATCTCATCCTCTGCTGCCCTCTTCTCCTTTTGCCTTCAGTCTTTTCCAGCATCAGGGTCTTTTCCTGATGGAGACAGTGAAGGACAGAGAAGCCTGGCATGCTGCAGTCCATGGGGTCACAAAGAGTCTGACATGACTCAGCAACTGAACAACAGCAAAGTTAGACTGCTTTACTAATTTTTGTAAGATAGAATCTATCAGAGGTTGTTTATTCAAAAAGAGAAAATGAACATGGAAAAATATAATACCTTAGTTCTCCCTGAGATAGAAATATATTGGGTTGATAGAATTTAATATTACCCATCATTTAGCATCTATATTTTAAAATCATTTGATAGTATATATTAGACTTGTTAACAAAGAAGGTAAGTGCTCTTCCTGATGAAAACAAGAGAGCCTGCTCTTCAGGAATGGGGATGGTGATTTAAAAAATGGCAAAAATAATGATATTCACCGTTTTAAAATAATTTCTACACCCAAGAGGATCCAGACCCTATTGGGGGTATTGTGTGTGTCAGTCACTTAGTCGTGTCTGACTCTTTGTGACCCCATGGACTGTAGCCCACCAGGCTCCTCTGTCCATAAAATTCTCCAGGCAAGAATACTAAAGTGGGTAGCCATTCTCCAGGGGCTCTTCCCAACCCAGGAATTGAACCTGGGTTTCCTGCATCATAGGCATATTCTTTACCATCTGAGCCACCAGGGAAGCCCCTTTAGGGTATGCATGTGTGTGTGTCTGTGTTGTGTTGTACTGTACTGTACAACAGTAAATCAAAACTTAACTAACTTCTGTGTCCCTGTAAATCCTCTACTTGGTTAAAAAGGCAATATATACAGTCAACCATTCCCAAACACCAAGCCAGCACTGGGCTTTCTTCTTACCCCAGATAAAGTTGACTCTGTGGACACAGCCAATCAGGTATTTCCTATGTTTTTCATGTTGTTCTTTATTCATTATCCTATAAAAGCTTCTTGCCTCCTGCCACATTTTGCAGTTCTTCACAAGAAGACGGTCTCATTTACGAAGTGTCAAAAGTTTGTTTGTATCACCTAAACTGTCTTGTTTAAACACATTTTAGTTTTTGGTTTGTTTGGAATGGGATTGGAAGCTGATGGCTAATGGCCTTTGGAACTCTTGATATAATGAAGTATCAGGATAAGTCACTCAAATTTGAACTCTGTTCCTTTGACAGATCTTGGATCCAAACAAACTGTATTTTTTTTTTAATTTAAAAACAAATTGGCTGCACCCAAGCCTTGTGTGGAGAAGGCAATGGCAACCTACTCCAGTACTCTTGCCTAGAAAATCCCATGGGCAGAGGAGCCTGGTAGGCTGCAGTCATGGGGTCGCTAAGAGTCAGACACGACTGAGCAACTTCACTTTCACTTTTCACTTTCATGCATTGGAGAAGGAAATGGCAACGCACTCCAGTGTTCTTGCCTGGAGAATCCCAGGGACAGGGGAGCCTGGGGGGCTGCCGTCTATGGGGGTCTCACAGAGTTGGACATGACTGAAGCAACAGCCTTGTGGGATCTTAGTTCTCTGACCAGGGATTGAACCTGGGCCCTGAGCAGTGAAAGTGCAGAGTCCTAACTACTGGACCACCAGGGAATTCCCAACTTTTACTGGATGCTTGGGGCTAGTGCACTGGGACAACCCAGAGGGATGGTATGGGGAGGGAGGAGGGTGGAGGATTCAGGATGGGGAACACATGTATACCTGTGATGGATTCATTTTGATATTTGGCAAAACTAATACAATTATGTAAAATTTAAAAATAAAATAAAATTTAAAAAACAATGCAAGCAAAAAAATAAAATAAATAAATAAATAAAAATCATTCCCAGAAATGTTCTGGGGTCCTGAAAAGGCTCTATGCTTTGTTAAACTTCCCAGAAATGTACTGGATTATGGAAAGTTCAGCTTCCCTGGTGGCTCAGAGGTTAAAGCGTCTGCCTGGAATGAGGGAGACTCAGGTTCAATCCCTGGGTCGGGAAGATCCCCTGGAGAAGGAAATGGCAACCCACTCCAGTACTCTTGCCTGGAGAATCCCATGGAGGGAGGAGCCTGGTAGGCTACAGTCCATGGGTTCACAAAGAGTCAGACACGACTGAGCGACTTCACTTCACTTTCACTATGGAAAGTTTCTGGGGTATTTCTATTAAAAGTTCCCGGTGAATGGTAACTGCTAGGGGACTCACAAAGCCTGGAGGTAAACCCACAGCAAACCACTGCAGGACTCGAGGATGACATTAGGGGGTTCACTACCGTTAAGAAATCTCCTGAAAGAAAAAAAAAAATCTTTTGCTAATGGGAATCCTGGGAGCCAAAGCCACAGAACTGATGGGCAAAGATAATTTACCACCTAACTCAGATTCACGTCTTAGAAAAGTTAGTCACAGAATCGGTTAGATTCAGATGAGCTCAGCACCAAACTCAACAAAATTTCCAAGCTTCAATGTACACTGCAAAACCCCAAAAGGCCCAATCCAGCAGCACATCCCTCCCTCTTAGTTGTGAGTTTGGCTCAAAGAGACCCAAGGCAAGCTAAAGAAATGGGATTCTCAAGTTTCAGAAAATCGTGCCTACCACTTTGGGCATGCCTGCCTATTTTATGTCCTGGAAACTGTAGTTATCAACAGAAAATGACAAAACCTTACTAAGACAACCTAGAATTACAATGGCCCTATGGGGAACGTCCCAATTAGACCAAGATTGTTTAATTAATAAATGCACTTGAAGACAAGATTTCCTAAATCAAACAAACAGAATGGGAAATGTATTTTAATTGAGATGCAAAAGCATCCAAAAAGTTTCAAGATTTCAAAATAGCTTCATTGAAAGGTTAAATTTCAAAAGACTAATGAAAAATAAAGACACAAGTGGTATCTAAAGCAAGACTATACAACCCAATGACTCCTACTATCCTCATTTATCTGAGTACTCAGTCTACTAGTCATCTGTTTGAACTGCTTTTCCACTCATAAAAAGAAGTACAAGAATGGAAACCAAATTTAAATCCTTCCACAGCACTTAAGATGCTCCCATGTCTACCCTGAAAGGAGGATACCATGTTAGCCCCTATCAAGGTTGATAGGCCTTCTAAGAATTTTCTGGTAAACTGCTACCAGTTATTTCCTTAAAAAGTCAAGGGGAAAACAAAATTAAAATTAATGGACAACCTTGCCAAATTCTGGTAGATACCGGAGCTATATTCCCTACTTTTAACTCCATTTGCTCAGGAACTTGAAGACGCATACGTCGTGCTAAGTTGCTTCAGTTGTGTCCAACTCTTTGCGACCCTATAGACTGTAGTCCACCAGGTTCTTCTGTCCATGAGATTCTCCAGGTGAGAATACTGGAGTGTGTTACCATGCCCTTCCCAGGGGATCTTCCTGACCCAGGGATCGAACCCACATCTCTTATGTCTCTTGCATTGGCAGGCGGATTCTTTACCACTAGTGCCACCTGGGAAACCCCTCACTGGGGATGGGATCCTGGTAAAACTGGAGGAAGTGGGGAAGGGTTAGTCAGCTCTCCTGGATCTTGGCAGTGCCCAGTCAAGAAAGGAAGGTAAAATTTCACATTGTCCTTCTCTTTCAAAATTCAGACTCTTGTGAATTTGGCTTTGGAATATCAATGGTTGCCAATTCTTTCTCTCCAAGGGGCAGCTACTTCCTTCTTGTTTGTCTCCTTTTGTGTCCTGAGAACTCAGCTTAGCTTTCTGGCCGCCTGGGACACACAGGTTAATAGCACTTGTATATATAGGCAGTTCAACTCTCGGATTGGGGATCTCAAAGAATGGGTGGACAGAAAGCTGGGTTTCACTCCATTTGTGGTTAGGGTCCTACCAACTGTTGCAAAGTCTCAAGGGAAATGTCCAAGTTCCTATTTCTTTTGTCTGTCTTAGACTATGGCTCTAATCTTGGGAGGATAGCAATTTCTGGGGTTAGTCAATACTGCCAGGAATATTTACTGTCTGTCTCAGCTGAAACTTGACCACAATTTATACAACCCATCTTACAAAGTGAGTCTTTACAAGAACAGAAGAAGCACACTTACTCTTTTAACCAATCTCCAAAATCTCCCCTGTTCATCTCAAAAGACTTACAGATATTGTCAAAGATCTGGATATAGGAAATAAAGGTCCTTTTTGTTGAAACTTACATTCTTTCTCTGTGCCTTTTGAGATGTAAATATTCCATCTTGCCTTTTCTAAGAATTGAGGGCCATCCCTTTGAAATGGAAAATTTGCAGGTAATTCTTAACAGAAATAAAAGAGAAAAAAAAAAAAGAAGAAAAGAAAGGAAAGGCTAATTGGGAGCCAGGTGAATGAAAAAGCTTCAACATAAATATCCGTGAAAAGTTTAAGCCATCTGGGCAAGTAAACTTTACTTATTCTATCTATCAGAAACAATTTGGATCCAACACTCCTATTTATAGACTAGATTTGCATTATTGCACCTGTCTCATGGCTAAAATTTTAAAACAAAATGTATAAGATCTCTGTGTTTGTACATTTATGTATGTCTATGCATGTATGGTACAGATGTGTGCTATTTTCTACTGCATAATGGTATTGCCAAAATTAATTTTTCAAGAATTATATGTAATTTGCTTTAAGACAATCATTTAAAATAGAGTATGCTCTCAGAAACACAGAATCTAACTCCAATATTTTTCACATTGACACTGAGTTAGATGGGCCACATGCTGAGTAGCTGGAGTTTATCCCCAGTGGATACTCCAAGATGAAGAAGAGGAGCTGAGCCCTATACAGATAAGACACCATATATTTCCTATTCTTGAAGTCAAGGAGACAGCCTGGCCTATACATGCACAGAAAAGCTCCTCGGAGGTCCAAAAGGGAGTGATGTCAACCTACTCGTAGGCTTCTTTGCTATAATCTATCTTGGCTAAGAGATGCATACACATACACGGGAGGACCCTGAGATAAACCAAAACACAGACTCAAAACCATGAAAAACAAGATGATTGGCCAAAGAAAACCTGTAAGAAATGCCACATATAAGTGATTCAAACAACCACAAGGGCACAACTCTTTCTCTGAGCCTGCCCGTGTGTCTATCCGTATATACCCTTTTTCCTTCTAATAAAACTTTACTTGTTTCCCTACTTTCTCTCTGTGGAAATTCATTTCGCCACAGCTAATGGCCCAGGGCCTTGTCAATGGTCACTGGTCACTGGTCACTGGTCCCCGGTGGTCTAGTAACTTCAATCTTTGGCTGGAAATAGAAATCCTGCTTCAAGCCACTGCACGCTGAGGCCACATAAGATGAAGATACCTTTGATAAATAAAAATTAGTCTATGTTTGCTGGTTTAAATCAGGTATGTTTTTAGAGTTATCAGCATCAAATAGGGCATTTTTATTCTACCAAGGCTTACTAAAAGTCAAATAAGCTCATGTTATTTCTGCTAAATAATTTGCCAGCAAGGAAGATGACTTAAGATCATGTCTTGTGAAAATTTTAAGAGTAATCTAAACACAACTGTTGCATGTGTATGTGTTCAGTAGCTCAATCATGTTCAATTTTTTGTGACTTCATGGATTTGCCAGGTAACCCTAGTGGTAAAGAACCTGCCTGCCAACATAGGAGATGCTGGAGACAAGGGTTGGATCCCTGGATTGGGAAGTTCCCCTGGAGGAGGGCATGGCAACCCACTCCAGTATTCCTGGCTGGAGAATCCCACAGACAGAGAAGCCTGGTGGGCTATGGTCCATAGGGTTGCCAAGAGGCAGGCAGGACTGAAGCAAATTAGCACGTATGCACCGATTGCAACCTCCCACATGCCTCTGTCCGTGGGATTCTCCAGGCAAGAACACTGGGAGTGGGTTGCCATTTCCTCCCTTAGGGAATCTTCCCAACCCAGGCATAGAACCCGTGTCTCCCGCACTGTCAGGCAGATTCTTTACCACTGAGCCATCTTGTTAAAAACAAGTGTATTAAGTGGCTGTAAGTGAGATATCAGTTTACAAGTGGACTTTTCAACAAAAACTATACTCTATGGTATGTCTTCCTAAAAATAGTTACCAAAATCTTTTTGACAACTTGAAATATTAAAATTATACTGAGATAAATTAAATGATGGATACTGATTGAACATCTAGATAAAATAAGATAAAATAAATAAGATAAATAAGATAAATAAAGATAAATAAATAAAAAATAAATAAGATAAATAAAGATAAATAAATAAAAAATAAATAAAATAAATAAGATAAGATAAAATAAAATAAGATAAAACAATAAGATAAAATATTGAAACCCTAAATAATGAACATGGATTCATTCACTTTAGGCTCCATTTTACAGAAGAACTAAAGAACATGCTTTGCACTACTTTAAAAATTTTATTATTATTATGAGGAAGAATATATTTCTAGAAACTATTATTCAATTCACAGAATGCTAGTGTAACAGAGTCCATAATCACTTACATCTTAGTTTTCAAAAGGAATTAAGTATCTTAAGGGTTAATAATTATAATAATTTAAAGCTTCTTATAAATAAAAGGGGTGAAATAAGACAACTGCCTATGAAAAGTGTATAAAGAAAGTAGACTGTGGGTTTTAGATAGGAAAGGTATGGAAAACATGTTTTTGTTTGTTTTGTTCTATTGTGTTCTGCTTTGAAAGAAAAAAATAAAGTGATTTTTTTTTTTTGTCCTAGAGTTAAATGACTGTTTCAGAATGAGAAAAGAAAGGAAAAAAAAAAAAAAGGATAAGTCTGAATGAATATTAAAAAAAAAAAAACTATGTATAAAATTTGTAGAAGGTTTGTAAAGAATGAGTCTTGGGAAAGAAATTCTGTCAAGCTGGCTAATACTGGAATGGATTTATTTTTTAAAAAAAGAATACTTTTAATAGCAGTGTACTTTTACTATCCAAAGTACACTGCTGAAAAATTAGCTGCTGGTCTGTCTGTTAAAAGGATAAAATTCTCTAAGATTATTGGTCTACTCAATAAAAAATTATAAATAAACCATTTTAATCTTTGAAGTAATCTGCCTGGAAAGCAATTTTGTGTCTTACCAAAGTCGTTTACTGTATTGCACCTTGTCTTTAGCAGGTTTCTGATTACTTTTTAAAAATCTGGTCTTCTGAAAATCAAAAGAGGGAAGTTGTTTTTTTTTTTCTTTTAAATGACTACATAATGTTCTATATTTGTCTTTAAAATCATTTGTCCCTTTGATTAAATTGATATTTTTTGACAACCTTCACAAAATCAAATTCTAAAGGAAATCTTTTTGACCTGGAAGTAAGTTTGCAAGTTTCCAAGGGACTCTGGAGACATCTAAAATTATTTTTCACTCACCTTATACAAGTAGAAATATTAAACTTATTAGGCATTTTTGATATGTTACATTAAGGGGAAGCACTGTCAATAAGAAGTGATGTTTAAGCTTCTTAATTTGAATATGTTATTAATATCAGTGCTTCAAAAATTATATGAAATTTCTAAAAATCTGATATATTCTGGTACACTATTGGTCATAATTCCAGTTATCAACTTAAAATATGTGTCACAGAAGTAGCCAAATTTCCTTATCAATTTCACAAACTCTCATCAGATCTTTAGCTGGGCATTTTTAAGTCTTCTGTTGTTTACAGACTGTTATTAATTAACTTTGATGCTTCTGCAAAAGTGAATTTCATGAAAAGAATCCTACCAAATTACCTACTCTTGATCATAGACCCCATTACCAAGTTACAATGTATTAAACATTAGGTGCCTATTTCATAACTGAAGAAGGCCCTACCTGATACCCACAGGAGACTTCAAATCAAATTGACTGGGAAGAGAAGCAGCCTTCACTGGGGTCAACTAGTTCCTTCTAAGACGTCCAGTCAAGAGTGTTTCTTTCCATTCCTCTTTCCCTCTCTGACCATCATTTTCCTAATTCTTATACAATGTGAAGTCTTTATGATTCTTTTGTCCATCCTTTGCCTTGCCCTGCCCTGAAAATAATAAAGTAATTGTTTACATATCTCAGGCCACTGCACGGCGCAATATTCCAACAGCGCTGAATTTGCTCTGATGTTGGTCATACAAACTGGTTATTACAAACTGCTCCCTGATTCTCAGTGCCTCGGTTTCTCTGAAATAAGCTCACTGGATAAACATTTTGCAGAAAGCAGAGATACAGGCACATGAAATACATAAATAGGATCACTAGAAGTATGCCTCACTTCGGGATCATTTCTTGACTTAATGATTCTAGCTGGTCTGGGTGTGGGAACGACAACTACTGTCCAGACCATGGGCATAGGTTTGTTGCCAGTGATTATCATTGTTTCCCTAACTCTACATTTTCTCAAAATTTTAAATGCATGAAGGCAATGACTGACCTGCAGACAAATGGTCTCTCTCTGACTGGAGTAACAATAGGAACAGAAGAAGGTAACCACCTCTAAAAATGGTAGTCTGACATCATGTCTTGTGAATACTGCACTGAGACCTGAAGAGACAATGGTAACTGAAAGTCATGCTACCACCTGTATTTTTGATCAAACTTCTTGAATGGTTGAGAGAGTGATAAAAAATGGGACCATTGAAATGACTTTCCTGGTCCAAGATGGATGGAGCTGCTCCTGCTAGAGGTACTCTGTCAGCAAAGAAAAGCTCTCACATCCCTATAAATGATCCACTTGATCAGAAATGCAGTATACACAGTCAGCCAATTGCCAAAGCCAACTCTGAGTCTTCTAAGCCCAACAAAGTGCACCTTGAGATCCTAGCTAATCAGATACTTTCTATTTTTCTCTTCCTTATTCTTTATCCTAAAAATAGTTTCTTGCCTTTTGCCCTATTTTGCAGTTATCCACAAAGAAGCTGTCCACTTCATGAAGTGTTAAATACAGCTTTTGATTCAACTAAATTGTTCTTTAAATATATATATATATATATATAGCCACACAGTGCAGCATGTGGGATTCCAGTTCCTGATCCAGGGATCAAATGAGTCAGATCTTCACATCAGGTGGCCAAAGATTTGGAGTTTCAGCTTCAGCATCAGTCCTTCCAATAAATATTCAAAACTGATTTCCTTTAGGATGGACTGGTTGGATCTCCTTGTAGTCCAAGGGACTCTCAAGAGTCTACTCCAACACTACAGTTCAAAAGCATCAATTTGTCGGCACTCAGCTTTCTTTACAATCCAACTCTCACATCCATACATGATTACTGGAAAACACATAACTTTGACTAGATGGACCTTTGTTGGCAAAGTAATGTCTCTGCTTTTTAATATGTTGTCTAGGTTGGTCATAAATTTTCCCTCAAGGAACAAGCATCTATTAATTTCATAGCTGCAGTCACCATCTGCAGTGATTTTGGAACCCCCCAAAATAAAGTCTATCACTATTTCCATTGTTTCCCCATCTATTTGCCATGAAGTGATGGGACCAGATGCCATGTTCTTAGTTTTCTGAATGCTGAGTTTTAAGCCAACTTTTCACTCTCCTCTTTCACTTTCATCAAGAGGCTCTTTCGTTCTTCTTCACTTTCTGCCATAAGGGTGGTGTCATCTACATATCTGAGGTTACTGATATTTCTCCCAGCAATCTTGATTCCAACTTGTGCTTTATCCAGCCCAGCATTTCACATGATGTACTCTGCATATAAGTTCAATAAGCAGGTGACAATATACAGCCTTGACATATTCCTTTCCCGATTTGGAATCAGACTGTTGTTCCGTATCCAGTTCTAACTGTTGCCTCTTGACCTGCATACAGATTTCTCAGGAGGCAGGTCAGTTCAGTTCAGTTGCTCAGTCATGTCCGACTCTTTGCGACCCCATGAATCGCAGCACACCAGGCCTCCCTGTCCATCACCAACTCCCGAAGTGCACTCAAACTCACATCCATTGAGTCAGTAATGCCATCCAGCCATCTCATCCTCTTTTGTCCCCTTCTACTCCTGCCCCCAATCCCTCCCAGCATCAGAGTCTTTTCCAATGAGTCAACTCTTCACATGAGGTGGCCAAAGTACTGGAGTTTCAGCTTTAGCATCATTCCTTCAAAAGAACACCCAGGACCGATCTCCTTTAGAATGGACTGGTTGGATATCCTTGCAGTCCAAGGGACTCTCAGGAGTCTTCTCCAACACCACAGTTCAAAAGCATCAATTCTTCGGCACTCAGTTTTCTTCACAGTCCAACTCACACATGCATACATGACCACTGGAAAAACCATAGCCTTGACTAGACGGACCTTTGTTGGTAAAGTAATGTCTCTGCTTTTGAACATGCTATCTAGGTGGTCATAACTTTCTTTCCAAGGAGTAAGCGTCTTTTAATGTCATGGCTGCAATCACCATCTGCAGTGGTTTTGGAGCCCCTAAAAATAAAGTCTGACACTGTTTCTACTGTTTCCCCATCTATTTCCCATGAAGTGATGGGACCAGATGCCATGATCTTAGTTTTCTGAATGTTGAGCTTTAAGCCAAATTTTTCACTCTCCACTTTCACTTTCATCAACAGGCTTTTTAATTCCTCTTCACTTTCTGCCGTAAGGGTGGTGTCATCTGCATATCTGAGGTTATTGATATTTCTCCCGGCAATCTTGATTCCAGCTTGTGCTTCTTCCAGCCCAGCGTTTCTCATGATGTACTCTGCATATAAGTTAAATAAGCAGGATGACAATATACAGCCTTGACATACTCCTTTTCCTATTTGGAACCAGTCTGTTGTTCCATGTCCAGTTCTAACTGCTGCTTCCTGACCTGCATACAGGTTTCTCAAGAGGCAGGTCAGGTGGTCTGGTATTCCCATCTCTTTCAGAATTTTCCACAGTTTATTGTGATCCACACAGTCAAAGGCTTTGGCATAGTCAATAAACCAGAAATAGATGTTTTTCCAGAACTCTCTTGCTTTTTTGATGATCCAGCGAATGTTGGCAATTTGATCTCTGGTGATATTCCCATCTCTTTAAGAATTTTCCTGAGTTTGTTATGATCCACACAGTCAAAGGTTTTTCATAGTCATTAAAGTAGATGTTTTTCAGGAACTCTTGCTTTTTCAATGATCCAGCAGATGCTGTCAATTTGATCTCTGGTTCCTCTGCCTTTTCTAAATCTAGTTTGAACATCTGGAAGTTCATGGGTCACATACTGTTGAAGCCTGCCTTGGAGAATTTTGAGCATTACTTTGCTAGCATGTGAGATGAATGCAATTGTGCAGTAGTTTGAACATTCTTTGGCATTGCCTTTCTTTGGGATTGAAATGAAAACTGACCTTTTCCAGTCCTGTGGCCACTACTGAGTTTTTCAAATTTGCTGTTATTTGAGTGCAGCACTCTCATAGCATCATCTTTTGGGTTTGAAATAGCTCAACTGGAATTCCATCATCTCCACTAGCTTTGTTTATAGTGACGCTATATAAAGCCCACTTGACTTTGCATTCCAGTTGTCTGGCTCTACGTGAGTGATCACACTATCATGATTATCTTGGTCATGAAGATCTTTTTTATATAGTTGTTCTATGTATTCTTGCCACCTCTTCTTCTTCTGAGTGACTGCTTCTGAGAGTCTTCTTCCTCTTCTGAGAGACTTAGACTTCTGAGAGACTTGTTTCAAGATATTACTCCAACATTGATATCTTCTGCAAATAACCTCACTCATCTGGGTCTAATTCCCTTATCAACAGAATAAAGAAGTTGTCTTAAATATTTGGTGAAGGTCCTGTCAGAATAAAATGTTATGATCTATGCTAATACTTAATGAGCACTTCCTTAGTATATAGTAACCTCGGATATGCAGATGACACCACCCTCATGGCAAAAAGCAAAGAAACAACTAAAGAGCCTCTTGATTAAAGTGAAAGAGGGGAGTGAAAAAGCTGGCTTAAAACTCATCATTCAAAAAAATAAGATCATGGGATCTAACTCCATCACTTCATGGCAAATAAATGGGGAAACAATGGAAACAATTAAGGAGACTTAATTTTCTTGGGTTCCAAAACCAATGCAGATGGTGACTGCAGCCATGAAATTAAAAGACACTTGCTCCTTGGAAGAAAAGTTGTGACCAAACTAGACAGCATATTAAAAAGCAGAGGCCTTACTTTACCAACAAAGGTCTGTATAGTCAAAGCTATGGTGTTTCCAGTAGTCCTGTATGGATGTGAGAGTTGGACCATAAAGAAGGCTTAGTGTGGGAAAACGGATACTTTGGAACTGTGGTGTTGGAGATGATGAGAGCCCCTTTGGACAACAAGGAGATCAAACCAGTCAATCCTAAAGGAAATCAATTGTGAATATTCACTGGAAAGACTGATGCTGAAGCTGAAGCTCCAATACTTTAGCCACCTGATACAAAGAGCTGACTCATTAGAAAAAACCCTTATGCTGGGAAATACTGAAGGCAGGAGGAGACAGAGATGACAGAGGATGAGGTGGTTGGATGGCATCATCGACTCAATGGACATGAGTTTGAGCAAGCTTGGGGTGATGGGGAAGGACAGGGAAGCCTACTGTGCTACAGTCCATGGAATCACAAAGAGTCGGATATGACTGAGTGACTGAACGACAACAAATACTCTGAAATTATTTGATAAAAAAATCTGCCATTTCAATGAGTAAAATCAGATTTTATGAAGATGGGTTTTTTTCTATGTATGAAAAGTGCAAATTCCTGCCTTTTCTCCATTCACCACAAATGTGCTGAATCACAACATGAGTCTCTGAGACTTTCGTCTTCGTTTGTGTATCTGGGTGCATGCATGTCTGTTTGATCTAGTATCCATCAAAGGTCTAATGTCCCTTTCCTTAACATTTTAAAACTCACACTTCAGAAAAATTCATCTCACAGAACTGTCACAACATTTTGCAGAAATAAAGAAATTAACCATCTGGAACACCTAAACAAGACTCATTCCAACACTGACAATCTGCTATAAACATGAATAAAGAATTCAAATGTGACCCAGACTGAAAAAAGATAAGAGTTTTGAATGAATTATTGAGATGGTTATAGAAGGAATTATTACCAGATGAGACAACAATGAGCAGAAACAAACATGGAACCTCTCATTCCAAGGAGACTATCCATAAATTCTACATTATTTTCATTAACATTTATCTTAAAAGTAATTTGATACATTTCTTGGACACAGGCACATTGCAGGTCTGAGAGTCTCTGCCATTGATCAAATTGTTGATATAGACAAATAGTATCTACATTAGTCAGGGTTCTCCAGAACAACAGAACCAATAAAACAATATACATATTTAAGAGGAGATTTATTATGGGAATTAGCACAAGCTGTTATGGTGAAGAATGGTATATATGCTGTCAGCAAGCTGGAGAGCCAGGAAAACCAGTGGCTGAGGCCAAAGACCAGAGGATGAGGAATGGGGAGGGGACTGCTGGTGTACACCCTGCAGTCCAAAAGCCTGAGAATTGGTAGAAGGAGAAGAAACTTCCAGCTAACAAAGAGATAGGCAATTTGCCTTTCCTCTGCCATTTTGTCGTACTTGGATATTCAACAGAGTAAATCATGTCACCTCACACTGGTGAGGGCAGATATTCTTTACTCAGTTTACCAATGTACAGGCTAATCTTCTCCAGGACACTTCTATCAACATACCCAGAAATAATGTTTTACCGGCCGTCTCGGACATCCCTTAGTCTAGTATTTATACGTACAACTAACCATCATGATATCTTACATAGTCTAGAAATAAGATGAGTAGAATTTTTTTGTGTTTTTTTAATACTTTCTATCTAGATACTTTTAACACAGGCAACAGCTTAAATATTTCTATAGAATAATCTAAGGAAACGTACAGGTTTTTAATCTTAAATTCAAATACCTTACAAGTTCATTCTTAGCACGTGAAATCTTGGGGCATGTTGTGGTCACAGATAATTGAAATTAAAACAAATGAATAAATTTAGAAGCAGTAGTGAAAAAGTACAATATAAAAGAAAAACAAAATGGAAACTAAAAACTCACCTTTTAAACGTTTCTAAAACAAAACAATGGATTGTAAAATTTAAATATGAATATAATATAATGCTATCTTAGCATTTCCTCAGATACTGACAATAGTGATATCTGCTAATTTCTTGTGTGGGCTAAACCTATTTGAAAAACCCTCATGTGTTATTTCACTTAAATGACTAAATTTCAGTTCTAAGTTTAGGTTTCTTTCTTTCTAGGATAGTAAAGTCATCAATCATTTGGAAACAACTAACAATCTGAGAAGCTGGTTGTTTTTCAATTCTAACTCTTTTTTTTTGTAATTTCCTGAATTTTACTCAAATGTCACTGTTCACTATAAAGTTATGAAAAATGCAGAACCTATACCAAATGACACATTGTTGAGTTTATTTTAATACTTAGGTTGTAATAAATTAGAGTATTTGAAGACTCATTCTCATTTTTCAGATTTACTGGTTAACTTCATATATGGGGGTCTTAATTCTCATAAATTCTGTTTGTTCACATTTCATGAATCAATTTATGTCATGTAAATTAGAAAAAAAGATTTTTCCTTTATCTAAATATATAACAAATTTAACAAGATAAACATTATAAATAGAATAAATTATGATTTTAAGTAACAAACATGTCTTAGCATTTATTCATTCATCCCTGTGTTAGTACTTATTACTTTACTAAAATGATATTAATTGAAATAGGTTGATGAGTTTTCCTTTGCCTATAGAAAATCAAAATATTCTTCATAATTTTAATTCTAGTAAAAAATCAATATTGCTTGATATTTAATAAATAACAACACTGGTAGCTTACAATAATCAATGCCATTCCTTTATGAACACATTAAAGAATGTACTGTCAATAAATGATCAAAGGAGCTGTCAATTATGTTGACTATTTCTTAGTATTTTGAAAATTAATCTTAGCAGCAATCAGGGGAAAATTAATGGGTTATGTTTGTATTTGTTTTGTGTCCATTGCTTAAAAATATACTTTATTATTGTATATTATTATGAGGACTAATACATATTATGACCTTATATAGCTAAATTAATTATTAGCAAATCACTCTATAACTTAATGGCAAGAAGACAAAATGGTACAGCTGGGAGGATGAACAGTGAGAGGAAAAATCAACAAGGGCTTTCAAGAAGGGATGCTCTGGGTTGCAAGTTGAACATTCTGTAATGATCACTGTCAAATTCAAGAGAGAGACGGATTTACTCTCACATTTTCTTGAGTGTGATGTTGCATTGTGATTATGCTAGATAAAACCTTTTGTTATTTTTGTATTAAACATAAAGATATTTTCAAATGAGGAAAATTGGCTCTCCGTTTGAAAAAAATCTATAAAACTTGCATAGTAATAATAATTTTATAATGGATTAGCTGTTTAAACATCTGGGATTAAAAAATACCAGTATTACAGGAAAATAGAAAGTATTATTTAGGGGCAGAAGATGGCAGAGGAATACGATGTGGAGATGTATTTCCTCCCCATAAATACATCAAAAATACATCTGCACGTGGAACAACTGGAACAGCTCTTACAGCTGAATGCCGGCAGAAGACTTCAGACTTCCAAAAACGCATGCTAAACTCCACATAAAGCTATCGGGAAAAGGCGATAAGAAAATAAAGAGACAAAGAAAATGGGATTGGTCCTGTGCCTCAGGGAGGGAGCTGTGAAGGAGGAAAAATTTCCACACACTTGGAAACTCCCCAGTTGGCAGAGACAGAGTGCAGCTTCAGAAAATATTAGTTGAAAAAAATCTTTAGATGTGGAAATAATTTTTTATCTGTACACCAAAAATTGATATTCTAAAGATAAAGGAAGATATATCTACATGAATTAATATCATTCACATTAATTATATTAAAACTTATATATAAAAAAGAAAATACATACCAATGCCTACACCATGCATACAAAAGCACAGTCAATAAAGACACAAATGTGAATTGAAAAACATTTGATATAACATGGTAAAAAGGGTTAACACCTCTACTTTTTATATGTCTAATAACTTTAACTGGGAAAAATAGAAATTATTCAAAAATGTAGGCAAAGACATAAATAGGTAACTTACAAAAGAGGAAATAAATATGATCACTAAAAACATGGGCTAATAGCTTTTAATGAAAATGAAAAATGTCAGCTTAAAATAAGAAGTGATTTTTGCATGTCATTTTGGTAGCAATTGAATAAAATGATAATTCCAGTATTTATCTTGACTGCTTTCTGGAAATGTAAAGTTCAGAAGTATAGACTGATTGGTACAAATTCTATTACAACAATGTTTGCAATAGTTATTACTGGACAAATATTGGACTATAAGTTAAGATATATGTACACACAAAAAAAAGATATATGTACAAGGGTGCTTATCACAGTGCTTTTAACAATGAAAAATTATAATCATGTTAATCATTTATGAACTAGGAATGCTAAGTTATGCTTTATGCAAATAATGGGATATGTTAAATTAATACAAGAGGGCCATCAAGCGAGGTGGCTCTAAAGCCCTTGTAGCTGACATAGGTAAACCAAAACTTAAGCCAGAATTAATACACCAGATTCCAAGAATATGTAACTTAAGAAACAAACAGCCAACTAAGGTTTTCAAATGATGCCACTGCTGAAATCATGGCCAACCTGGTCATTTCTTTGTGCTTCTGTGTCTTGAAAACTTTCCCCCTAGCATCTGTTGTCGGAGAAGGCAATGGCACCCCACTCCAGTTCTCTTGCTTGGAAAGTCCCATGGACGGAGGAGCCTGGTGGGTTGCCATCTATGAGGTCGCCCAGAGTAGGACACAACTGAGCGACTTCACTTTCACTTTTCACTTTCATGCATTGGAGAAGGAAATGGCAACCCACTCCAGCGTTCTTGCCTGGAGAATCCCAGGGACGGGGGAACCTGGTGGGCTGCCATCTATGAGGTCACCCAGAGTCGGACACAACTGAAGTGACTTAGCAGCAGCAGCAGCATCTGTTGTTGGCAAGCCTAACCACTTTCAGGTTGGTGCTGCCGAATTTGAATCAAAGTTTTGCTCAAAAAGCTCCTGAAAATTCTAATGTGCTTCAGCTAATATTTTAAGAGATAGTACTTTGTCGACAAAGGTCTGTCTAGTCAAAGCTACAGTTTTTCCAGTAGTCATGTATGGATGTGAGTTGGGCCATAAAGAAAGCTGAGCACTGAAGAATTGATGCTTTTGAACTGTGGTGCTGGAGAAGACTCTTGAGAGTCCCTTGGACTGCAAGGAGATAAAACCAGTCCATCTTAAAGGAAATCAGTCCTGAATATACATTGGAAGGACTGATGCTGAAGCTTAAGCTGCATAATTTTGGCCTCCTGATACGAAGAACTGACTCATTTGAAAAGATCCTGATGCTGGGAAAGATTGAAGGCAGGAGGAGAAGGGGACGAGAGGATAAGATGGTTGGATGGCATCACTGACTCGATGGACATGAGTTTGAAAAAGCTCCTGGAGCTTGGTGATGGACAGGGAAGCCTGGCGTGCTGCAGTCCACGGGGTCACAGAGGCGGATACAACTGAGTGACTGAACTGAACTGATATATTCCTTCTGCAGGATGAAACACATATATGCAAAATGGATACATCTAGAAATGCATTATAAAATATTATAGCATTGTTTATGAGTTCAAAGATTTCATATCTCCTCTTTTTTTATTCTAACATCAGAAATAGTAATAATTTGGAATTGTGTATTTACTATTTTTCCATCCTTGACAGAACAAATTCTAAACAAGAAGTACCTCTTTTTTTTACTTCTAAAATTAAACATAATCATTCTGTACTAAGAAATCTGATCTCTTATTTTATATACTTATGAAATTCAAGTACATTATCATTTGAAATAATCAACTTACATTCTATTGTGTGTGTTCAGTTGCTCAGTTGTGTCTGACTCTTTGTGGCCCTGTGGACTATAGTCTGCCAGGTTCCTCTGCCCATGGGATTCCCCAGGCAAGAATAGTGGAGTGGGTTACCGTCCCCTTCTCTAGGGGATCTTCCTGACCCAGGAATCGAACCCGGGTCTCCTGAATTGCAGGCAGATTCTTTACCATCTGAGCCAATAGGGAAACCCACATTCTATTGTAATATACTTTTATTAGAGTTTAGATTAAGCAACTATCTGAATATAATGATTACCATTGTTGATTCCTATTTAACATTTACAAGTGAGCTATTTATCAGATAAACAGTATGTGTATTTTGTTAATTTAGCCATATATTTAAGTGTGTGTGTGTGAGTCGCTCAGTAGTGTCTGTCTCTGCAATTCCATGGATGGCAGCCTGCCAGGCTCCTCTGTCCATGGAATTCTCCAGGTAAGAACACTGAAGTTGGTTGCCATTCCCTTCTCCAGGGGATCTCCAGGGATTGAACATGGGTCTCCTGCACTGCAGGCAGTTTCTTTATCATCTGAGCCACCAAGGAAGCCCTAATACAAAGTTTTAAGTGTGTATTTTAATAATATATACAGAGGGCACATTTTCCAAGTTGGTACAAACATCACATAGTTGTCTTCTTTCAACGTGAGAGTGTAAGAGCTTGGTTTAAATGACTAGATGAAGAATTTGGAATATTAAAGGTAAAGCACTGATGAGAGCCTAAGGTAGCAAGAAAACTCTAAAATCTCTATTTTTAAGCATTTTTTACATACACACAGTGAAAAATAGACATCAAAATTTAAATTATATTGTAAGAAACTTAAGTTAGTCATTATCAAAAATGCCCAGTTGTCAACAGTTAATCTTGAAACTTTTCTAACATTTCAATCAGGTTCTTCTCAACAGTTACTGCTTTGTTGTAGGTAAGATGCTTCTCATCCCTTGACCCCCAGCATCTGGACCTTTAATCAAAAGGTTAATACAATTCTGCCTATTTTTGCACTATCCTCATCTTGGAGGTTTTACTTTAACCTATTCATAATAGAGCCCATTTTGTATTTCTTGAGACTTCCACTACTTTATTCAAACCCAAATAAACAGATTTGCATAGAGTTATGGCTTCTTATTTTTTTTAAATACATTTCAGCTTTCTTCTTAACAGGCAGAGGATTATGGAACTCATACTCATTTTGACTTTGTTGGAATTTCTTCCATTATCTGAAGGATAACTGCAGAAATTTCTATTCCTGCTGTGCTACTTGCTTTATGTGTTTTTCTATTCCCAGAACCCAGTTTCCATGTAAAAAATCATCTCCCAAAGGAGTAACTCATAATTTTGCAGATAGTTAATGTGAAAATGCAAGAAAATTTCTGTTTCAAGTTACGTTCCTATACTTTTAAGACATTTTCTAGTTTCTAAAATTATTAGATAATGTGTAGTATACAAAAGTCTTCAACTGGCAGATTCTTACAGAGAAGGTGATGGCACCCGCTCCAGTCCTCTTGCCTGGAGAATCCCAGGGACGGGGGAGCCTGGTGGGCTGCCGTCTATGGGGTCACAGAGTCAGACGTGACTTAGCAGCAGCAGCAGCAGCAGTATTTTTATTTAGAATGGTTTGTAATATACTGTTAAACATTTTCAATACAAAGCAATATTTTCAAACCATGGTTAGCATATTGATAGACAATATATAATATTCTTAAATTTTGCTCTAAAGAACTAGTAAACTTTGTGAAAGAAGTTTAACAATATATTTGGGTAAAGACATATTTGTAAGAAATTATGTTGAAGATTTGAAAATACATCATTATAGGTGTTCAACTCAAACAACCATATACATCTCTAGTGGACTGACAAGAGTTTCACAGAAAATGATGTAATCAATTTTGTGTATAAGTTTCCATATACTTGAGGAAATGATCATATTTCATCACAGTTCAGTTTTATGTACCATGAAACAGTGTCAAGGAACATGATGCTATGCAGTTTGCAACAGTTTTCAAATGCTCACCAATGATATGGGTGCTACTTTTCTTTTCCGTTCAAACAAGTAAACTACTTTAAACCTTCTGAAGCAAGCTATTCACTGCCTTAGGAAAGAAATGTAACACAATAAATAAATGAGTAAGCAAGGAAACATACAGAAAATGTGATGGAGTTTTAATACTAGGGTTTTTTGGAATTACTAATCTCTAAAAGGATTCAAGACTTTCCAACCCACAAAGGAGCTAAGGATTCTACATTTAGGAGAGTGGAAGAGTCTGAAAGGAGGTAAGGGATGCATAGATTCAGAACGTCTTTGATAAAAACAAAACAAAAACCAACTAACACCCCCCCATCTCTGTCTGTGTCCTGGGGGGGGGGGGGTTGAGTGAAAGCAGTGTGTGGGGTTAGAATATAGAAAGGTAGGTAGGTATAGAAAAGTGCAGCCATGAGATTAAAAGATGCTTACTCCTTGGAAAGAAAGTTATGACCAACCTAGACAGCATATTCAAAAGCAGAGACATTACTCTGCCAACAAAGGTCTGTCTAGTCAAGGCTATGGTTTTTCCTGTGGTCATGTACGGATGTGAGAGTTGGACTGTGAAGAAGGCTGAGCGCCGAAGAATTGATGCTTTTGAACTGTGGTGTTGGAGAAGACTCTTGAGAGTCCCTTGGACTGCAAGGAGATCCAACCAGTCCATCCTGAAGGAGATCAGTCCTGGGTGTTCATTGGTAGGACTGATATTGAAGCTGAAACTCCAATACTTTGGCCACCTGATGAGAAGAACTGACTCATTTGAAAAGACCCTGATGCTGGGAAAGATTGAGGGCAGGAGGAGAAGGGGATGACAGAGGATGAGATGATTGGATGGGATCACTGACTCAATGGACATGGGTTTGGGTGGACCCTGGGAGTTGGTGATGGACAGGGAGGCCTGGTGTGCTGCGGTTCATGGGGTCACAAAGAGTCAGACATGACTGAGCGACTGAACTAAACTGATAGAAAATTATAGTATCTTGGAGCCTACAAGCTTCTTAGGAAGCATGTCCAGGTAGTATATCTAAAAATATATATATATATATATATATATATATATATCTAAAATATATAGCCTAATCTTCCTATCTTCCTAACCAAATTCTTTGTAACTGATCCAGGAGCAATAATATGACCTTGTGTGACTGAAAAGGGCAAGAAAATAGAATGCATAAATATATACATATGAAAATGGGTTATGACAGCCCACATACTTTTGCTTGGAGCAGTACAAAGATCCCCATGTGCTCAAGAACTGAAATTCAGTCCTTACAAATCAGTGACTGGTAGGGATAATGTAACCAGTAGAAAGCAGGAACTTCTGGAGGATGTTATCATTAGTATAGGACATTGAGATTCAAGTGAACATCCAAAATATAATAACCGGGAGTTTCGTAAACTTCCAGAACCTACACGTGATCCTGAAAAAAAAGGTGAACCATAAATGAACTGAGATTATGATTTTGTCACTTAGCAGGAGTTCTTTGTAGATATTGAGAAATAGGAGATTGTATTTACTAAATGACTAAATTTGCATCCTGAATTTATTTAGTATACTTAGCAAATTCAAAAATATAAATTTTATAATCTATAATAATCACTGTTTTTTGTAAAAAGTAGTGAGTGAATTTCATTCTACATTAAAGGAGTATTCTTATTCTGCATAATAGAAAAAATGTACTTAAAAATCTTAGCAAAAATTTAATTGTAGTTAAGGCCTATTCAGACAATCTCTAATGGCCATTTACTAAAAAGATATTAATTAGATCAGAGGAACTTTTACACAATCACCTGATATTTCAATCAAGCTTTTTTTTTTAATCAGAAACGTTGATAGATTTTGGATAAAGATGCATCATGTTTATCTAGAGGAGAACAATTTGTGAGACTAATCTTTGTACAAATCATGGGAAAATTTCAGTCAAAAACTTCTTCATTTTTTCCCCTCTTCCTGGGGATAGAGGGCCAAGCACTTGATCTTTTAAGGTCCTTTTAAAGGTCTCCAAAATAAAGCACAGAATGCAAATAGGAGGAGTGCGTATTCCATGCTAATCACATCTTAGCTCCAAGAAGTGTGGATAGCGTTAAAAGAGCTATGTACAAGGTGTGTTGGCAGAAGAAATTAGATTTGGCTTTATCCCTAGTTAATTAGAAGAAAGAATGTGTCCCCTATCAGCCTCAAAGAAGTGTGCAGGAATGGAATGACCTAAAAAGGGGGAAATATTTTGTTAATAGGGGAATTTTGTTATTGCATTTGCTGCTGCTGCTGTTTACCATTGTTGACTTGCACAGTATCTATCCTAACATCTTAGATTCTAAGTTTCTTCATATAACACATGAGTGTGTGTGCATGCATGTGTGCATACACACAGGCTCAGTCGTGCCCAACTATTTTGCAACTCCATGGACTCTGTCCATGGAATTTTCCAGGCAAGAATACAGGAGTGCATTGCCATTTTCTTCTTCGGGGTATCTTCCTGAACCAGGGATTGATCCCGGGTAATAATAATACCAACCTCATATATTAGTGGGAGGATTAAATAATTAATATAACTTATAAGCACAATAAATGTGAATTACACTTATCATTTTAATGTGTACAGTATCTTCTCTTTATTAACAATAGCCATATTCTACAGAGGATGAGACGGTTGGATGGCATCAATGACAGGATGGACATGAGTTTGAGTAGGCTTTGGGAGTTGGTGATGGGCAGGGAAGCCTGGCATGCTGCAGTCCATGGGGTCGCAAAGAGTTGGACATGACTGAGCGACTGAACTGAACAGAACTGATATTCTACAAAGTTGCCATAGACCATAAAGTAGTGAATACTGAATCACTTTTAATTCTAGTGAATAATCTTATAAATACTCTCTTTGATGACAGAGGGATTTTGCCTAGATATTAAAATGTTGGATCAGGACTATATTTAATATTTCGCTACATGTTGCCAACCAATCAACATATAACTTGTTTTATGTATATTTCTGTCTAAAGACACATTATGTTGTTGTTGTTCAGTTGCTAAATTGTGTGCAACTCCACGACTGCATGGATTGCAGCATACTAGGCTCCTCTGTCTTCTACTAACTCATAGAATTTGCTCAAATTCCTGTCCATTGAGTCAGTGATGCTATTTAACCATCTCCTTCAGTCCCCTTCTCCTGCTGTCTTCAATCTTTCCCAACACTGGGGTCTTTTCCAATGAGTTGGCAAAGAGCCAAAGAAAAGACACATTATAGCATATATTATTAACACTGAAATGATAGTTAAAATCACTATACCTCGGGCCTGAACAAAGCTTATATAACATACACATTTCCTCTGAAAGGCACATCCTAGCCTTCGTGTACTTAGGAATACAGGCAGTACTTAGTTCTAAACTTGGGACTTATTTTAAACAGAGAAATGAATGGATAAGAAAGCTGTGGTACATATACACAATGGAGTATTACTCAGCCATTAAAAAGAATACATTTGAATCAGTTCTAATGAGGTGGATGAAACTGGAGCCTATTATACAGAGTGAAGTAAGCCAGAAGGACAAACACCAATACAGTATACTAACGCATATATATGGAATTTAGAAAGATGGTAACGATAACCCTGTATACGAGACAGCAAAAGAGACACTGATGTATAGAACAGGCTTATGGATTCTGTGGGAGAGGGAGAGGGTGGGAAGATTTGGGAGAATGGCATTGAAACATGTGAAATGTCATGTATGAAACGAGATGCCAGTCCAGGTTCAATGCACGATGCTGGATGCTTGGGGCTGGTGCACTGGGACGACCCAGAGGGATGGTATGGGGAGGGAGGAGGGTTCAGGATGGGGAACACATGTATAATTTTTTTAAATTAAAATTGAAAAAAAAAATTCTAACTCTTTAGGGAGATGTCAACAATAATGTATTTACATTTTCACAATGTCATGTATTAAATCAATTGGTTTAATACAGTTTAACCAACCACAATACATAGAAAAGTTAATATAGAATTCATTATAGTAATTAAAATTACAGTTCTTAGGGAAAAATAAAAAATAAAAAAATAAACAGAGAAATCACCAACAGAAAGCACACGAAAATGGTTAAGTAATCATTTGATAAGCTAAAATCATTTAAAATGATAATAACTATACTAACACTGGAAAATGATTATGTTGCTGCTGAAAAATAGAATACAATATTATGTATCCTATAATCATCATTATTTTTGTAATCAAAAGAAAAGTCTCTGAGTCGTAAGATCACGGATATTTTCTTTCTAATATTCAACACTTCCTATATGTGCATATATTCATTCTTGGAAGAAAGCATTCTTCTTTTCAAAATTTTTTCTATGCCACAGATTCTAAAGCCACAATTCTTCAAATTCTGCACTATTTCTCTTAGTTTTGCAGAGGTTCGTCCTGAGTTAAAGAGTTTGTGACCAGATTCTTCCAGACACTGACCATGAGCGCATGCGCCAGGTGTGCTCCGCACAGCGCTAGCAGACCCCGCGCATCTCAGCATGAGGTACGTGCTATCCCAGAGTCATTTTAGGAGGCGGATGACTAAACTGTTAAGTGGTGTTCTGGAGAAAGACGAGTTCACAGGTGAAAACAATACCCTATTTTTCTTCTGACAACCTCAAATTTATGTTTCCCTGTCTTTATCTTTTTAAAACCATTTACCAGATAGACATCTCTAGATTCGGCTATATCATCTCCCACCTCACCCCCAAATCCTACCCTCAGTCTTTACTTTACAGCTCAAACTAAATAGGCTAGGTTTAAACAGTCCTGCACATAAGCAGCAGTCTTTGTGGATCACAGCAAACCAGAAGTATATTATATGCATATTATTCTGTAGTTTGGATCCAACCTTTGGTAATCCCCGTGAAGCAATAGCAATAGGTTCCAATGAGCAGTCCTGAACCACCAGCAAATTAGATGTCTTCAGGGTTTTGTGTTTTAAAAATTAGGCAATAATAAACCCGTGCTCTGCTATGCATTACAATGATGTAGAAGGGTTACCTAAATCAATTCTAGCCACACTGTTAAAATGCAAAGCACAGCTTCAAGCTCATTATTTTGCAAAATAGAAGTGAGCTTATAGGATGTAAATAATGATGTAATCCATTTGAAAAAAATAATAGGGCAGTCTAGCAGGTACTCAGGGGTGTCATAAAAAATAGTTGCCAATACATAGACAGGAAACATTGCATGAATCCAAGATTTCATAGATTCTGCTTTTTCACCTATTGTCATAAAAATAGCAACTGTGCACAGAAATATATAATTGATGTTTTATCTGTAATTTAATGTTACAGTTTGCATGAAGTGTAATAACCACATAGCATATGGTCATATAGTTATAACAGTTTGCAGACATTTGGTCTTGTCCAAAATGTCCCTAAGACATTTGTTTTTTAAGATATTTGGTTCATACCAAAAAGTCTGTTAATTTTACTGTCCAAAACCATGTGTCATGGATTAAATATTCTCATGGATGTTCACATAGGACTAAATGTCCCACAAGGAGTTATAACATATATGGATAAAAACATGTTTTCTTAATATTAAGATGACTTCAGTATCTCTAAGCAATATCTTTTAAGAAACCCCATCAACTTATTCATGTGCTGTTCTTGTTTCCAATTATTTTTCCACGGAAAAAGAGCTTTCTTTTTAAATAAAAGAGAAGACTGCATTAAGTCTCATAATCACCAATTCTATATTCAACCCCTTTCTGGCAAGGTTTTAGCCTCTGCACTATGCTGATCAAGGGTAACAATAATTTCCAAGTTACAAAATCTAATAATCACTTTTGTCCTCAATTTACCTGACCTATGAGCATCTTTCAACAGAATCTATATTCTCTCCCTCTTTAAGTACTTTCTCCCTTGGTTTCCAAAATTTTCTTTTTCTCTCAGTAACCACTTTTCCATTCCTTTGCTTGCTTGTCATTTTCTTCTTTATCTTTAAATTTTGTAGGTCTAAGACCTTGTTCCAAACTTTTTATTTGATAAACTCTCTTTGTATTTGATCTCAAGATTTATAGCTTTAAATACTTTGGATATCCTGATGACAATAAAATATATACTTCCAGCTTCGACCTCTCAATCTTATCTCGACTCTAATGTTCATTTAACATCACTATTGAATCTTTGACAGGCACCACAATAGATAGGATCCAAAATAGGATTTTTGATTTATACTCTCGCCATGTTATTATATTCTTTCCTATTTCAGAAAAATAATACTCAGCTGATTAAACAAAACAAAATTCTCAGCCTTTCTTTTCTTTTCACTCCCAATATTTATCAGCAGTTTTGGATGGTATCTCCTGAATGCAATTGAAACTACTCACTTTATCTTCACTGCTACCACCTTGCCCAAGGCATTATCCTCTCTTGCACTGACTACTGAAATAACCTGGAACTGATGTCTTGCTTCCACTCTCATAGCCTATTAATCCAACTTTTGCACAGTGACCAATGGAATTTATTAAAATGTAATCCAGGAACTTCTAGATTAAGATGATTGACCATATACTTCTAATTTTTCCCTTTTAAAAAACTGCATAAACTACATCAAGTATTTTTTTAAAAATACACAAACCACAAATATGAGACAGCAGGAAAGGAGACACAACAAAATAATTTTGGAAATTTGAAAACAGTTGGACAGCATGTTTGAGAAAGCTACTTTCTTAATTGGTAGTGAGGAAAGCTGAATAAAAAATCCAATGAAGACGGACAATTACTCAAAAGTTCTGGGAACTAGCAGATCTAGGAACCCTAGGAACTTGGGGTAAAGGGTATGCCAGATGAAAATATGTGGGTGAAAGCTATATGAAAAGCAAATAGCTAGATCACGAGACACCTACACCCTTCAAGGCTACTGATTACTAGTATTTCATCTTGACAGAAATCTAGAGGTTTTCTCTTTGGAAAAGGTAAAATAGAGGGCCTCTGGACTAGATGACCTGAAATATATTAAAATATGAGAAGTAGAAACAATATGCTTAAGGAACACAAAATTCTCAGGGTTTCAGTCTGATTCTCCCACATTGCTTCCACAACTATGCCAGCAATATTTTATCTTCTAGGACAAAGATTAGAATATTTCACTTTTGGAAATCTGACCATTCCAGGAAAAAAGAATGCAAAATAACAGAGGCTATGATTCCTGAATAAATTACTCACCAAGATCATCTTCACAGAAATTCAAACTCAAAATACCTAACTTATTTAATTTGAACTTTATATCAGTTTTTGTATTTTCCATTCAATCATGACTAGATAACATTACAAAATCCTTTATAATTTGAAAAGAAAGCGGATATGAAAGATTAAAAAAAAAAACCCAATGTATACAGAGAAGCAAATAAAAGAGCAACAAAGAATATGCAGGGAGAAAAAACTTAAATTTATTATGAATATTGAGATAGAGTATTTCAGGAACCAGTAAAACAAAAAGCAAAAGGAGCTATTGAAAATTTGAATTAAAAAAAATCTGAAAACTCAATAGAAGGAATGGAAAATAAATTGAGAAAATATCCCAGAATTTTAAATAGATACAACCAAAAAAATATAAAATATGCAAAATTAGGGGACCAGTCCAGGAAGTCTACCTTTCAGATAAAAGTAGGATCATAAAAAGAGATTTAGAACAGAAAAAGGAGAATGTCATCATCAGAGTATTTTCATGAGGGACTTCCTTGTTCATCTAGTAGTTAAGACTCTGTGCTTACAGTGCAGGGGACGAGGATTTGATCTCTGGTTGAGGAATTAACATCCCACGTGCTGAGTGGCATGACCAAAAAATTTTAAATTTAAGCAAAAAAATTTGTTTCATAATGTTTTCCATGAGTGAATAGTATGAGAATCAGATTGAAAAGTTCCACACATCCAGCATGTAGAATAAAAATAGACTCTGCCACCAGTAGCAGAACCTGAACCACCTCTCTCATGAAAGGAAAATTCGGAATTACCCTGTTTAGTGCTGGGGTGAAGACTGCAGGGTCATTAGGGACTCTGTATCTTTCTGTCCTTCACTCTACTATCCTTAGCATTTGACTTCTCACTCTAGGTCAGCTTTGCCCTAAGAAGTCAATAAGAATATCAGCCATCATCTCCACATTCTAGGAAGATTGAATAAGGAGTGAGGTTCAAGGGCAAAAAAAAAAAAAAAAAAGCAGAACTTCCAACTAAATCAGCCTCTTTGAAACAAATTTCTCTGAAATCTGACACTCTACTTGCCTGAAGTTAGTCACATGACCACATCCAGCCCCAAGTTGGCAAACACAGTCTTGTAGCTGAGCTCACGCTTCTGCTATTAGAAACAAGGGGCAGTGGAGGCTAGGTATCAACACGTGGTCTCTGACACATTCTTTTGGTTCTCATTATTCTTCCACTCCCAGAATGTGAGTGCTTTTTAATATCTGTGTGTGTGTGGATTAGTCCAAAGTTCCATTCTGATAATCCCTCCTCAACAGTAATACAAAGCTTGTACCTGATCATTTGCTTTACATGATCCACATGTCTCTGTCTAATATGCATTCCTTCAGGTGAGTGACTTGAGTTAGTTGTAACTGTAAAGTTATTTTGGATCAACTGATTTACATAATATGCCAATGAAGAGTCCTGAATTACTGTCCCTCAGGGTTTTTCTTTTTAGAGCAGACATTGAAGTACAATGTTAACATAATAGAGTGAATCTGTACGCATAGAAAACCAGATACTATGGCAATTGGAGATGGCAGTTGAGGCAAAAGATTATTTCAATAAGCTGCAGATCATCCTTTAATAATACTTTGATAATATTCTATGTAGTTCTGTAATATTAGATGGAGTTGTAAGTTAAATAAAGGGATACATTTCAGTAAAAAGAAAAATATTTTTTAAATTCATAAATTTTTAAAGAGGAAAAGTGGATAATTGGTGAACCTGTCTTACTTATGGGCTACCTATTTCAAAACTTATGTGCCCCACAATAGGAAACATTCTTCAGAATTAAATCTCATTACTGAGTTAGCATTTATGCCTTTCAAGGCATAAGTTTT
The DNA here is from genome assembly GCF_055505025.1 of Bos grunniens. Classification (NCBI taxonomy): domain Eukaryota; kingdom Metazoa; phylum Chordata; class Mammalia; order Artiodactyla; family Bovidae; genus Bos; species Bos grunniens. Next base: position 23,966,457 of record NC_141191.1, on the reverse strand, counting down.
ACATGTCCCCTCTTTTCCTTTATAGGAACACTATAAATTTTAGGTAATGATTTAGAAATACATGATCATATTATATGAACTTAGAAAAAAATCAGGTACATGAACTTTAAACACCAAAAAGACATAAAAATATTTATTACTCTAATGAGTATGTCTGAATTATTTTTGATACCTACTGTGTATACTGAATACTACAAATAGAGCAGAAAAAGAATAGGATAGGGATTAATCCTGGCCCATATGTTAATGGGTGGCACATATAAAGATGAAAAGAGGCATTGTTCTATTTTAAATCACTATGAATTTCATTAGTTACCCTGTTTGGCATTTAAAAATTCTAAATAAAGAAGAAGAATGTTGCTCTCATTTATATATACCAAACAAGCAAATGAAAAAATGTCAACAAAACAAAAAATAATCAAAATGTCCCTCTCCTCTGCTCATCTTAGTATAATAAACACACACACACAAAATCAAGAATAAGGAAAACTGGGTGAAAACTAGATCTTTTTTTTTTTAATAATTCTAATTCTAATTGTGAATATCTCTAAATGGTATCAAGTGGCTGATAGGTTCAAAGATAAAAGAAGACAGAAAAATGGTCATTCTCACCAGCCAACCTTCAAAAGATCTATGAATATTGAATACTGGAAAATGTAGAGTACCACGTGTATGAATGAATGTGCACCTGTATACATGAACTCAATGCATTAAAACAGAAATGATTAAAGAGTATTTAGGCAGGTTGGCAATTGCAACAGTGATATCTTCATATGCTACTGACACTCAGTGATTATTTGAATATGACATCTTGTTTATTAAGGAAAAACACATTGAATTGTTTTAGATAAGCAACAATATTTGTGAAGTGTGGTAAAATGATATCATTATTTTAGGTCATTTATAAAACAAATAATAAATTTTGCAAGCTGGTGTTAAGCACAAAATAATGTAACAATAATTTATTAAGACTGAAATGCTTAAACTACCAAATGTAAAAGTACAGATAGATAATAATGGTGATTTTCATCTCTTTTGTTTTTAGAGTGAGAAAAGATGACAAAAGAAATGGCCAAAGTACTAATAGACTGAATATCGGAGAGGCAGCCTATAGAAGAGCAGAAAAAAATACTAAAGAAAAATTATTGAATTGTATTGGGAGATGCAGGAAAATCAGGGAGAGACTAAAAAGACAGGATTATTGATAGAAGGGTTTCGATGATGTGGTCAGAAAATTAGGAACTGACCGAAATGATTCACTGACAAAAAATCAAAACCTAAGATAGGGGAAGAGAGTACCGAATTTTTATGGGTTTTAAAATACATAAGAGGAAACTTAAAAGGACAGACTAAAATATGGGAAACCCTGGCTAGTCATAGAACCAAGAGAGAACCTGACAGGCTGGAAACCAAAGCACATCAAATGCAGTTCGAATGAGAGAGAAGTAATCTTCTCTGGCAAAGTTTTATCCTAGGCAGGGTCAGTTTTGAGAATCTGCAGAAGAAATGATGATGGAGAATGAAGTTTGAATAGGAACAAATCATCCTCCACAAAGAGAATGTTGAAAATGATGAACAACTTGGGTATGTTTTAACCAGGCTCAGCAGCTAAAGAATCTGCCTGCAATGCAGGAGACCTGGGTTTGATCCCTGGGTTGGGAAGATCCCCTGGAGGAGAGAAAGGCTACCCACTCCAGTATTCTGGCCTGGAGAATTCCATGGATTATATAGCCCATGGGGCTGCAAAGAGTTGGACATGACTGAGAGACTTTCACTTCATAACACATACTGCTACTGCTACTGCTAAGTCACTTCAGTCGTGTCCGACTCTGGGTGACCCCATAGACGGCAGCCCACCAGGCTCCCCCGTCCCTGGGACTCTCCAGGCAAGATCACTGGAGTGGGTTGCCATTTCCTTCTTCAATGCATGAAAGTGAAAAGTGAAAGTGAAGTCGCTCAGTCGTCTCCGACTCTTGGCGACCCCAAGGACTGCAGCCTACCAGGCTCCTCTGTCCATGGGATTTTCCAGGCAAGAGTACTGGAGTGGGGTGCCATTGCCTTATAATTTGTCAAATATTATATATAAATACCAATAAACATGTATTTATAGATACCTACACTTATATATTTTATACTATGTATTTATATTTATATATATTATATAGGCAATATATATAAATTGTCAAAACTTTACTTTCTATGGTAATAAAAATTACACGCTTGGGGGTTTTTTTAATGAAGAAAGTTTTGAGAGTATCTCAGCTGTTGCCATTAAATTATAACATTATTGTGAGATAGAAATGGGCAGAGCACAAATATAAGACACTCAGTTCTCTGTAGGTTAAAGTATACAGTTCTAACATTATCAAACAACACATGCATCTATAATTTAAATGTGAAGGTAGAAATATAGGTTAAGATAAGTGACTGCAATACACATGAAGAAGAATCACTCACTCTCAGGGAAAATCTTTCTCAATCCTATACTATTGACTGTTGTTGTTTGGGAAGTCATGTCCAACTCTTTTGTGGTCCCATAGACTGCAGGACACCAGGCTCCTCTGTCCATGGGATTTCTCAGGCAAGACTACTGGAGTGGGTTGCCATTTCCTTTTCCAAGGTATCTTCCCAATCCAGGGATCGAACCCACATCTCCTGAATTGGCAGGCAGAATACCAATGAGCCACCAGGGAAGTCCAATATTACTGATACTGCAACATGTATGTTAACATTAGCAAGACACTACAGAAGTGTGACGGAGTCTACTGTTTAAAATACAAGCCAGAAGTAGTGTTTTTGAATTGTTAAAGGCTAATATTTGAGGTGCTTATAACTGATTTGGTGACATTATTTAGATGTTCAGAATCTTTATATTTTCCTGTGGCCTGTTTGTCAATTTTAAGGAACTCATGGGGGCATATATATATGAAATGTTTGACAAATGACAAAATATATCTTTTATTGATACAGCAGTTTTAACAGATCCTCATATAATCTTAGGAAATTCCAGGGTTTTGCTTGCTTTTTTGTTTTCCATTTGGCCTCTTATTAAGCATTTACCAACACATCACTGACCATAACACAAATATTTCAAGATTTTTTTTCTGTATAACTCAGAAAATTAAACCTGCCTAAAACCTGCCATTAATTCCCTCTACTCGGAAAAATTTTAAGAGAAATGTGGGCAGCTCACAAATATTGTAAGTGACATATTTTGACATAAAATTTTCTAGTGCTTCCTTTTTAAAATTTCTGGATTAGAGTATCTTGAAATAGAAAACCATGCCTCCCCAAAAACCAGTTTTTAAAAAATACTGGCATGATTTTCTGTAAATAGTATACAAAAACAAATTGGAATCTAATATTAATAAAATAATTTTTCTGTTAAGCATAAACCTAATTTCAATTTTTTTATTTCATTAAAATGAATTGTATTTCATTTAGTGTCTTTATAATATATAAAAATGATGAATTGGAACTTATAAAACAATTTATGCTAATAAAATTTCACTGCCATATCTAGGTAATTATGTATAACAAATTGCAGTAAAGATTTCATATGAATAAAGGAGTTATACTGCTTAAATAAATCTGAAAAGTACTGGTGTAATCCAATCACCTTGCTTATAAATTAAACTAAAGCAAACATAAACATAAAACTAGATGCCAAAGACATGAAGTGACTAGCCTACAGTTATATACTTGCAGAGAGACACAATATATTTTTATTTTCATTCAAACTTTATACCTCATGCTTCTTGTAGGAGAACGGGAAAAACTTCTGCTTGAATAAATCTTTTCCCCATGTAAATTGCATGAAAATTACGGAAAAAGTCAGTGACATCACCCACCATCTCCTCTCCCCAAAAGCACAGCTCCTGACTGTTAGATGCGCTGCTGCTCATGATCAAAAAGAAGTAATTACAGATTTGAGAAACTACCTACAAAACTATTCACCTGAGTCATTTTCAAAGCTGCTATCTTAATTCTGTTTCAGATGAAATAGAACTCTGGAAAAATGAATGTTTTTAGTAGAACCACAAAGGTAGACATTCTTGTTTTTGTCTTGTATATCAGCTTTGGTTTTAGAGTAATTATAACTCTGTTCCCTTCCATTCAACAAATCTAGCAGAATGCAGCTGCACAGGCATTCTAATGCGGTTTCCTCTTATCTTTTATTCTACTTCACGCCCCCAATTCTTGAGGAGGATATCTTTTTCTTTAGGTTGCGCACTCCTAAAGGTATTGTTTCATTTTTCTGAGCTATAGTCTTCATTTGTACCATGATGGCAATGAAATGTGCCTCAGGAGTAGTTATGGAGATGAGATGAGAACTGGTTTTGGAGATAAACAGGGGCCAAGTTTATCATCAGCAAATATTTCTTTTCTTAAATCCAACTCAAACGATACAAATTTTGAAAGTAACTTGTAATATTTTGATGTGAAAATATTTACCTTTAAAATTATCTGTTTTGCCACACTGATTCCCATTTAACTTTTAACCTGTGTCCAGAGAAAATCTTGGCCCTGATAAAAACAACAGGAATATTAACAATTGGTCGTCATTTAAAATTCAAATGTCTGTGTATTGATACATAAATCATGCAGTTCCTCCAGACCTTTTGAATACATTATTGTATACGTGTTTGTCAGCAATGTAAAAGGGCAGCCCCGAATATGACCCAATGGAATGACTCAAGAATGCATTTCATTTGAATATTTAAGCTCCTCAAAGTTTTAGTTCATTTAAATTCTTCCTGTAATTTGAGACTGAATATCTTGTTTTGATAATATCATAGCCTGCTGCTGCTAAGTCACTTCAGTCGCGTCGGACTCTGTGCGACCCCATAGACGGCAGCCCACCAGGCTCCCCCGTCCCTGGGATTCTCCAGGCAAGAACACTGGAGTGGGTTGCCATTTCCTTCTCCAATGCAGGAAAGTGAAAAGTGAAAGTGAAGTCGCTCAGTCGTATCTGACTCTTCACGACCCTATGGACTGCAGCCCACCAGGCTCCTCCATCCATGGGATTTTCCAGGCAAGAGTACTGGAGTGGGGTACCATTGCCTTCTCCGATATCATAGCCTAAATGGATACAAATACAATATATAATAATATACACATCACAAAATTATACGAGTGAATTGAAACACCATATGATTCATGTGCATTACAATTAATGAATAACTCGATGATTCTGGAGACAAATAGTTTAAATGACTATTCTACATTCATTCTCCTATCTTTCCTCTAGGAAATTTAAGTTAGCTATTTTTATAGTTATTACTGAGTGTCTCATTTATTTAATGTATGAGCTTCCACAATTATCAGCTTTGAAAAGAGCACTGCATTTTTGCAAACCTCCACTAGCACTCTGAAAACTCCTTTAAGGATATTCACTAACCCGGCGGAAACATCTTTCCTCTCTGGAGTTTGCATTGGGCTTCCCTAATAGCTCAGTTGATGAATCTGCCCGCAATGCAGAGGATCCCGGTTTGATTTCTGGGCCCGGAAGATCCACTGGAGAAGGGATAGGCTATCCACTCCAATATTCTTGGGCTTTCCTAGTGGCTCAGCTGGTAAAGGATCCGCCTGGAATGCGGGAGACTTGGGTTTGGAAAGATCCTTGCGAAGATCCCCTGGAGAAGGGAAAGGCTACCCACTCCAGTATTCTGGCCTGCGGAAGTCCATGGACTGTATAGTCCATGGGGTCGCAAACAGTTGGCCATGACTGAGCAACTTTCACTTTCACTTAAGAAAAAGTTCTATAATGCAAGGCATGTCTTCCCAAGTCCCTCAACACCAAGTCGAAGTAAATCTGAAGAGAGTCTAAAATATACATTGGGATTACTGAAATTTTAAATGTTGTTAAAGTCATAAAGTATGAAGAGTTTGAGGTATTTTGTTGGCTGTGGAAAACTGTTGCGTTGCAGACACTGGGGGAGAGCCACAACCAGCTATCTGCACCTCCAGGAGTTTGAATATGATGATTTGTTTTTCAATGTACAAAGTACGCTGAGATGTTCAGGATTTATCACTCATCTGAAAAATTTCCTCTTTAATATACATTACATTCTTTTCATTGAAATTTCATTGGTCTCTTTTATAATCACTATTTCAAGAGGGAGGAAAAGAATTCTGAATCTTAATTCACTCATTCCTAGATGAAAGAGAATAGAAAAAATACAGGAAAAGGCATGGAAAGCAGAGTGGGCAGGTTAACTCTTCATAGTCAGGGATATGCATCCTGAAATTTTTCATGGCACAGTGCTTTTCTCCTTTGGGGGAAACGATATATATTTATTTTGTTTAATAATAATAAAATTAAGCAAGACCAATAAAAGGCTTTAGGTTGAGAAAGCCCAGTTCTGGAACTTAAGTTTCACAGTGCATGAGTTTATCCAAGTCCTTTCAACTTCTGGGTTCGTTATTACCTCATCCGTGAGCTCAGGGAAATAGCACTGAAGTCTCACCAGTACTAGCAAGGCTAAGTAAGTGCTGGTGTGGAGCCCCTCACACAGCCTCCAATACCTACTAGATGTTATCTTTTATAACATACACATAAAATAATTTCAAACTATATTAAGGACTGAATATAGGAAAGAGAATTTCACTTTGAGAGCAAAGTAGTTGATAAAATACAGAACAATTAAGAAAGAAGTGACTGGTGTTAACATATCTCAGAACAAAGTCATATTTGCTTTATTTTTGAAAGTCTAAGTCAATCCAACTGCAGATAGCCAACTTGAGGGAGGGTAGCAGGAAAGACTCAAGTGCAAGAACAAGAGACAATGTTTGAGTTTCTCCTAAGCATGGGGAGCAGGTGGGAGGGGGAAAGGCAGAATTTCAGAGCTATGGAACATGCTAGCATTGTATTTCTTGCATATATGTATATATATACTCAGTCGTGTCTGACTCTTGGTGACCTCATGGACTGCAGCCTGCAAGGCTCCTCTTTCCATGGGATTCTCCAGGCAAGAATATTGGAGTGGGTTGCCATTTCCTTCTCCAGGGAATCTTTCCAACCCAGAGATCTAACCTGTGTCTCCTACATTGGCAGTCAGATTCTTTAACGCTGAGCCACCAGGGATTATATATATGTAGTCACTTTGTCCACTAATATTTACAGTCATTACTCGTGGGTAGCATAAAGTTCTTCATATTCAGGAGGCAACAGGAAGATACTGCTCCCTGAGAGTGAAGAATAAAGGCTTCTGAAAGAGAACAAAGAAAAGTCCTGAGAAGAGAGATCTAACTCTTATCCAAAAATACCTGGCCTCATCACTTTGCCTGACCAAACCTGTCATTCTGTGCTGCAAATGTTCCCATGACCTTGCAGTGGTCAGTTATGGTTTTGTTTCTTTTTTATGTGAGCAGGGTATTATAACTGGAAAAATAGCTTTTGTGTTTGTTTTTTTTTTTTTTTTCCCATTTTACCAAACCCTGGTATCTCTGTATTCACAGCAATTTATGTCATATATTAGAAATAGACAACTTAATAGATGCAGTTATGGTTACCAAAGGGGAAAGGGGAGAGGAAGAGGGCTAAACTAAGAATTTGGGATTAACAGATACATATTTCTATATTATAAAAGAGAGAAACAACAAGGACTGAAGGTACAGCAGAGAACTATATCAATTGTTGTAATAACCTGTAACAATAACTTGTAATAACCTGTAACGGAAAACAATCAGAATTGTTGTATACCTGAAACTAACAAAATACTATAAGTCAAATATAGTTAAATATATAACAATATATATTGTTAGCTAATATATATATAGCTAATATATATGTATGCTGCTGCTGCTGCTGCTAAGTCGCTTCAGTCATGTCCGACTCTGTGCGATCCCATAGACGGCAGCCCACTAGGCTCCTCTGTCCCTGGGATTCTCCAGGCAAGAATACTGGAGTGGGTTGCCATTTCCTTCTCCAATGCATGAAAGTGAAAAGTGAAAGTGAAGTCGCTCAGTCATGTCTGACTCTTAGCGAACCCATGGACTGGAGCCTACCAGGCTCCTCCGTCCAAGGGGTTTTCCAGGCAAGAGTACTGGGGTGGGGTGCCATTGCCTTCCCCGATATATATGTATAGCTATATGTAAATATTGTTATATATTTAACTATATTTGACTTATAGTATTGTGTTAGTTTCAGGTATACAACAATTCTGATTGTTTTTCCATTACAGGTTATTACAAGTTATTGTTATAGGTTATTACAACAATTGATATAGTTCTCTGCTGAGCGCCGAAGAATTGATGCTTTTGAACTGTGGTGTTGGAGAAGACTCTAGAGAGTCCCTTGGACTGCAAGGAGATCCAATCAGTCCATTCTGAAGGAGATCAGCCCTGGGATTTCTTTGGAAGGAATGATGCTAAAGCTGAAACTCCAGTACTTTGGCCACCTCATGCGAAGAGCTGACTCATTGGAAAAGACTGATGCTGGGAGGGATTGGGGGCAGGAGGAGAAGGGGACGACAGAGGATGAGATGGCTGGATGGCATCACTGACTCGATGGACATGAGTCTGAGTGAACTCTGGGAGTTGGTGATGGACAGGGAAGCCTGGCGTGCTATGATTCCCGGGGTCGCAAAGAGTCGGACACGACTGAGCGACTGAACTGAACTGAACTGATAGCTAATATACATACACATAGTTGCTATTTTCTCCAAATTAATTTCTATTAATTGCACAAAAAATTACTATTTCTACCTTGGTTACTTCCTCTTCTTCCCCCCTTTTCTTGTTTCTGATGTGTCCGATTTTAATGCTGAGATAAGCTGATGTGTGGTAACTCACTTTACTAATTAGAGCAATTTGTCCCAACATGACACCCTGTCAAAAGCTAGTTCTGTTTATGCTTCGGTTACTCAGTGTACACTGGGAAGAAAGTGCTCAAGCTCTTAGTAGATGGCTTGGATTATTTTACTCAATCATTCACTTACTGAATAGTTGATATCCCAGGCTTTTTTTCTTTTAGCCTTTTATAAACATTCTAGAAGCAAATAAATTTGAAAGCAAAAATACATTTTATAATCTTTGTTTTTAGTGGAAAATGTTAAAATTTAAAAAAAGTCAACTTATTACATTTGCCGATTCTTCAAGCAATTTAGATCATATCTTTTGAATATGGTTCATAACTGCCTACTTTAAAAAACAGGACTACATCTATTTTGAGATGGAGAAATGGGAATAAGATCTTTAGAAGAAAATATCCCTGTCAGTGTTTCTGACGGGAGTAAATCTCTCTGGAATCTTCTGACTATTGCAGTTATGCCAGCACTTCATGCTTAAATGTCATAGTAATATTAGATTTCACCAGGGCATTCCTCAGTTTTTACTACTGAGGCAACAACTACTGCTACCATCACAGTAAGACAAGTAGGTAGTTTTTGAATATCTCTTCCTGTTCCAGCTATTGTATCAGAAATAGTGCAAAGTGATTCCATTCAGAATGATGCTTCCAGGCAGATGGGGGAGAAAGACAGGTAAAGATTTCTTCACAATTGAGGGTAATCTAGGATACTGCATGATAATACATGATATTATGTGTGATATTACGGAGAAAAATTGGCTTTATGTAGGACAGTATACAGGAGATTTTCAAGACTTCACTCAGAATAGTTGTATGCATAACATATTCCTAGCAGAGGAAACACAATCACCATTTAATCCATTAAAGCCAATATTTGGCTTCAGTTCACTTTCTCTAGCAGCAATGTCAAATAAAAATATGAGTGACATATGTAATTTTGAATCTAATAATCCCATTAAAAAATTAAAATAAGTTGCTGAAATTAGTTTTAATAATATATTTCATTTAACACAAATATTTAAATTATTGCAACATATAATTATTCTAAAATTTTAATAAAATATTTTATCTTCTTTTTCATATTAATTCTTTAAATTGCAGTGTAAATTTTATACTTTTATCATATCTCAGTTCAATTGTGCTGTATTTCAAATGCTCAATAATCACACATGACTCTGACAATTGGGATTGGATATCACAGCTCTATAGCACCTGTTCAACACCTTTCGACTTGTTTTTATGCTTCCTTTAGGCTAGGAAACACAACATCAGACTTTTTAAAAATACTTCAAAAATTTGATGCTATAATCATTGTTTAGTTATTTTTTGCTCTTTTATGTATAGGCAAGGAGTACATCAAGGCTGTATATTGTCACCATGCTTATTTAACTTACATGCAGAGTACATCATACAAAATACTGGGCTGGATGAAGCACAAGTTGGAATCAAGATTGTTGGGAGAATTATCAATAACCTCAGATATGCAGATCACACCATCCTTATGGGAGAAAGCGAAGAAGAACCAAAGAGCTCTTGAAAGTGAAAGAGGAGAGTGAAAAAGTTGGCTTAAAACTCCACATTCAAAAAATAAAGATCATGGGATTCAGTCCCATCACCTCATGGCAAATAGATGGGGAAACAGTGGAAACAGTGACAGACTTCATTTTCTTGGGCTCCAAAAAAATCAATGCAAATGGTGACTGCAGCCATGAAATTAAAAGATGCTTGCTTTTTGGAAGAAAATCTATGACAAACCTAGACAGCATATTAAAAAGCCGAGACATTACTTTGCTGACAAAGGTTCATCTAGTCAAAGTTATGGTTTTTTTCAGTAGTCACATATAGATGGGAGAGTTAGACTTTAAAGAGAGCTGAGCGCTGAAGAGTTGATGCTTTTGAACTGTGGTATTGGAGAAGACTGTTTAGAGTTCCTTGGACAGTAAGGAGATCAAACCAGTCAATCCTAAAGGAAACCAGTCCTGAACATTCTTTGGAAGGACTGAGGCTAAAGCTGAAGCTCCAATATTTTGGCCACCTGATGCAAAGAACTGATTCATTGGAGAAGACCCTGATGCTGGGACAGACTGAAGGCGGGAGGAGAAGGGGACGGCAGAAGATGAGATGCTCGGATGGCATCACCAACTTGATGGACAAGAGTTTGAGCAAGCTCCAGGAGTTGGTGATGAACAGGGAAGCCTGGCATGCTTCAGTCCATGGGGTCACAGAGTCAGACACGACTTAGTGACTGAACTGAACTGATGTGCAGGCATATAGCTAAATGTGGAGCCCAATTTTGGGGTTATGAATATAGGTAAATCCCATCCCTTGTGTGCTGAGTTGTGTTCCACTCTTTTCAGCCCCATGGACTGTGGCCCTCCAGGCACTCTGTCCATGGAACTTTTCCAGGCAAGAATACTTTAATGCGTTGCCATTTCCTACTTCAAGGGATCTTCACAACCCAGAGATTGAATCCATGTCGCCTTCATCTCTGACACTGGCAGGTGGATTCTTTACCATTGTGTCACCTGGAAAGCCCAATACAAACAAATATGCAAATGTATATCATGAAATGCAAAGAATGGAAATGAATTTAAATAAGATTTTTCAAGAAATTAACTTCAGTTCATGACTATTAGACCATGAGGTGAATATAGGAAATACAAGAATAAACCATATAAAAGTCACAGGAAAGTTTAGCAATACTGAATTCACCAATAGAAGAAGTCCACTAACAAAATAATTGTAGGCTCCATATAGCCACCCTTACATATTTTTAAGTGACTCTAATTAGCTAAATGTATGAAATAAAGAATATGTATCTACCAACAGGACAAAGAGGAAAGTTCCTCTATGTTAACATTTATCAATTTCAGTCCTAAGACTGATAAAATTATTTTTTAATATGAATTATTTTTATATGACATACATAGAATTAATTTTTAACATGACTACGTCTAAATTCACAGTTGATACCAGGGATTCAGAGAAAAACTGAAGGTCAGATGATGTCACTATTCCTCAAATCCACATTAAAAACTGTGCCCATTTCATGACCCAAGGTGCTAGCACTTTCCACACTCCATAGTGACTTCTGTTTCCTTGCCCCTCCCAACCATCACACCAGAGCTTCATTATACTTTGCACACTTGGTCTCACTGCAGAATGCTCCTTCATCCTCCTGCTGTAAAGGAAAGTGCCTGATGCTGCATATACTGTTCCCTTGTCCTCATTTATCTGTTCATCTATTCAATTTCATCTACTAAGCTCTGTAAACTTCCTAATGATCATTGAAATGTGTGACTCTTCAGTTATAATGTTTTGCCTTGTTAGGTTCTGTTATCATGCCAAGCAACCTCAACATTACTATGAATGACTCATTTACGACCTAACAGATCCTCAGACTCTTATTTTTCTTAAGTTTAAGAAACTTCATGTCTACCCACACATACAAAAGCCAAATAATGTACCCTGTCATCACTTGAAGTTTTTCTACATAGTAAATCCTAAAATCCAAGATCTTACTCTCAATATAATCTCCTAATTCCCCCATGCCCTAATTCCCATGACAAAGATCATTTGCACTTTTAAAGACCTCATTTGTTTACTTACGTTGTCAAGACTAACACCATGTATAAACTACATTCTGTTTTTACATCTGTCTGGCAAGACCTAAACCTGGATTAATCCTAAAGACACTATTCTTTATTTATTGGTTATTATTTAATAAACATTCCTGTTATTTGGTTCAAGACTGATCATTAATATGCTTGATTATTTGTGCTGCTTTGAATCTATTTTCTCCAGATGTCCCTATCCCCAAATATCTTCTACCCAAACCTCTTAAATGTGCAGGGACATTCTCCCAGCATCCATTTTACCACTTTCTTCTCATTCCATGGATTCTCCTTGACCAATATATTCCTACTCTGAATTATTGACTATGGGTCATATGCATATGGATCTCAAGTTTTGGTCTGTACTCTGGTCTTGTGAGCCTTAAACTTTGTCTATTGTATGTATTCACCTACAAGACCAACAAACAACCCCAAATTAGTACAGTCCCAAACTGCAAATATTATTTCCACACTACCCAAAATTGCAGCTTAAAGCTCAATGTCAGAAAACTAAGATCATGGCATCTGGTCCCATCACTTCATGGGAAATAGATGGGCAAACAGTGGAAACAGTGTCAGACTTTATTTTTCTGGGCTCCAAAATCACTGCAGATGGTGACTGCAGCCATGAAATTAAAAGACGCTTACTCCTTGGAAGGAAAGTTATGACCAACCTAGACATCATATTAAAAAGCAGAGACATTACTTTGCCAACAAAGGTCCATCTAGTCAAGGCTATGGTTTTTCCAGTGGTCATGTATGGATGTGAGAGTTGGACTGTGAAGAAAGCTGAGCAGTGAAGAATTGATGCTTTTGAACTGTGGTGTTGGAGAAGAGTCTTGAGAGTCCCTTGGACTGCAAGGAGGTCCAACCAGTCCATCCGGAAGGAGATCAGTCCTGGTGTTCATTGGAAGGACTGACGCTGAAGCTGAAACTCCAATACTTTGGCCACCTCATGCGAAGAGTTGACTCATTGCTGAAGACCCTGATGCTGAGAGGGATTGGGGCCAGGAGGAGAAGGGGACAACAGAGGATGAGATGGCTGGATGGCATCAATGACTCAATGGACATGAGTTTGGGTAAACTCCAGGAGTTGGTGAGGGACAGGGAGGCCTGGCGTGCTGCAATTCATGGGGTCACAAAGAGTCAGACACGACCGAGCGACTGAACTGAACTGAACTAAACCCAAACTTGCAACTCCTTTTATGTCTTCTTAGTTAATGTAAAAATAACGCATATTAATATAGCAAAACATAATGAGGTCACATCAAGGACATTAAGTAAAAATGTAGCAATGTGGTGGGTTTAGGTGGAAATCACAAATTCAGGTACCAACAGGGTGTCACTTTATATATGAAATAGCTGCGGGCAGGATAACATTTAGCAGTGGAGGCTGAAGTCGACTGGAGAGGGAAAATTCAAGGCACTCCAATTCACATTTTATTAAAACTCTGAAAGGACCAAACAATAAATACCTATAGCTGCAAGTCACCTGTGTGTTCATGTTTATAATGTACTTTAAGTGAAGGTTTCTGACCAACTGGCACAGGTGCAAGAAACATGGGGTTGAAATTTCTGGGCTTCTCTGTGAATGGACACTTTGCCAAGATTGATCTGACTTATTTCTGTATATGATCTGAAAGGGAGGATACCTTCAATACCTCAGTTGTTCAGTTGATTCTCAGTTAACATGAATAAACTACAAAGTGAGAAAGCGCTATAATGGAGGAAAAGGAAGGAGCTCAGTCAGTAGCTGCATCTCATTCTCAAGAATAGAGAGAGATACCAAAATGGGTTGAAGAAGAGGAAAAATCTCCAAAGAGAAAGGTGAGTAGGACTCTTAGGTCTAGGGAAGAAAAGGAGATATAATGGAGTTTGGGATGGTTCAGGGGGGAAAAAATGCCATTAAATCAAATAAAATGAGTGAATTCTCCTAAGAATGCCTACAAAAGTGAAAAGACAACAGTTCAGGTGGGGAAAAAAAGTGAGGAAAGTATGTTTTTAGCCTCATCTAAAAATACTGGAAGGCTACTTTGAAAATGAACATGACCTTCAATAATCCCCAAACAATAAAATTGTGTCTTATTTGGAAACAGGATACATGAAAGGAAGTTTACTATCTGCTGTAAGAATGAAAATATAAATAAGTTGAGAAACGCTTTAGATTTTTTAAAACTCAGGACTCTTAAAACACTAATGTAAATAGTTCATGGTATTTTACAGATCAACTATGTCTTTCCTTAAAGAAATTCCTGAGGTCAATAGATAAGTGATCTTGGATTCCACAGATTGTAGTTGTGTGAAATACTTATAATGGTCAGTACAGCCATTTTATTTATATGATTAGAATCAATTTTACTTCTGTCTTAAAAAATAAATTGCCATGTAGGGCCACCTGAAACAGATAGGTCATGGTGGAGAGTTCTGACAAAACATGGTCCACTGGAGAAGAGAATGACAAACCATTACAGTTTTCTTGCCTCGAGAACCCCATGAACAGTATGAAAAGGAAAAAGATATGACACTGAAAGAGGAACTCCCCAGGTCGGTAGGTGCCCAATATGTTACTGGAGAAGAGTGGAGAAATAACTCCAGAAAGAATGATGAGATGGAGCCAAAGCAAAACAACACCCTGCTATGGATGTGACTGGCGATGGAAGTAAAGTCTGATGCTGTAAAGAGCAATATTGCATAGGAACCTGGTATGTTAGGTTCATGAATCAATGTAAGTTGCTGCTGCTGCTGCTGCTGCATCGCTTCAGTCGTGCCCAACTCTGAGCCCACCAGGCTCCCCTGTCCCTGGGATTCTCCAGGCAAGAACACTGGAGTGGGTTGCCATTTCCTTCTCCAATGCATGAAAGTGAAAAGTCAAAGTGAAGTCGCTCAGTCGTGTCCGACTCTTAGCGACCCCATGGACTGCAGCCTATCAGGCTCCTCCATCCATAGGATTTTCCAGGCAAGAGTACTGGAGTGGGTTGCCATTGCCTTCTCCACAGTGTAAGTTGGAAGTGGTCAAATAGGAGATGGCAAGAGTGAACATCAAGAGTTTAGGAGTTGGTGAACTAAAATGGACAGGAATGGGTGAATTTAATTCAGATGACCACTGTATCTACTACTGTGGGGAAGAATCCCTTAGGAGAAATGGAGTAGCCATCATAGTCAACAGAAGAGTCAGAAATGCAGTACTTGGATGCAGTCTCAAAAATGAAAGACTGAGCTCTGTTCATTTCTAAGGCAAACCATTTAGTATCACAGTAATCCGAGTCTATGCCCCGACCACTAATGATGAAAAGCTGAAGTTGAACGGTTCTATGAAGACCTACAAGACTTTCTAGAATGAATACCCAAAAAAGATGTCCTTTTCATTATAGGGGACTGAAATGCAAAAGTAGGAAGTCAAGAAACACCTGGAGTAACAGGCAAATTTGACCTTGGAGTACAGAAGGAAGCAGGGCAAAGTCTAATAGAGTTCTGCCAAGAGAACACATTGGTCATAGCAAACACTGTCTTCCAATCACACAAGAGAAGACTCTACACATGGACATCACCAGCTAGTCAATGCAGAAATCAGACTGATTATATTCTTTGCAGCCAAAGATGGAGAAGGTTTATACAGTCAGCAAAAACAAGACCAGGAACTGACTGTGGCTGAGATTATGAACTCCTTATTGCCAAATTCAGACTTAAGTTAAAGAAAGTAGGGAAAACCAGAAGGCCATTCATACCACGAGACCTAAATCAAATCCCTTACAATTATACAAAAGTGACAAATAGATTCAAGGGATTAGATCTGATAGACAGAGTGCCTGAAGAACTATGGAGTTTTGTGACATTGTACAGGAGGCAGTAATCAAGACCATCCCCCCAAAAAAGATATGCATAAAGGAAAATGGTTGTTTGAAGAGGCCTTACAAATAGCTGAGGAAAGAAGTGAAGCAAAAGACAAAGGAGAAAAGGAAAGATATACCCATTTGAATGCAGAGTTCCAAAGAATAGCAAGGAGAGATAAGAATCAGTGCAAAGAAATAGAGGAAAATAATAGAATGGGAAAGACTAGAGATCTTTTCAAGAAAATTAGAGATAACAAGGGAATATTTCATGCAAAGCTGGGCAAAATAAAGGACAGAAATGGTATGGAACTAACAGAAGCAGAAGATATTAAGAAGAGGTGGCAAGAATACAAAGAACTATACAAAAAAGATCTTAATGACTTAGATAACCACGATGGTGTGATCACTGACTGAGAACCAGACATCCTAGAATGCAAAGTCAAGTGGGCCTTAGGAAGTATCACTATGAACAAAGCTGATGCTACTGCTGCTGCTAAGTCACTTCAGTCGTGTCCGACTCTGCGACCCCATAGATGGCAGCCCACCAAGCTCCCCCATCCCTGGGATTCTCCAGGCAAGAACACTGGAGTGGGTTGCCATTTCCTTCTCCAATGCATGAAAGTGAAAAGTGAAAGTGAAGTCACTCAGTCATGTCCGACTCCTAGCAACCCCATAGACTGCAGCCCACCAGGCTCCTCCATCCATGGGATTTTCCAGGCAAGAGTACTAGACTGGGGTGCCACTGCCTTCTTCAATGAACAAAGCTAGTAGAGGTGATAGAACTCCAGCTGAACTATTTCAGATCCAAAAAGATGATGCTGTGGAAGTGCTACACTCAATATGCCAGCAAATTTGGAAAACTCAGCAGTGACCACAGGATTGGAAAAGGTCAGTTTTCATTCCAATCCCAAAGAAAGGTAAGGATGAAGAATGTTCAAACTACTGCATAGTTGCACCCTTGTTACGTGCTAGCAAAGTAATGTTCAAAATTCTCCAATCCAGGCTTTAACAGTATGTGGACTGTGAACTTCTAGATGTTCAAGTTGAATTTAGAAAAGAGAGAGGAACCAGATCAAAATGCCAACATCCTTTGGATCACTGAAAAAGCTAGAGAGTTCCAGAAAACATCTATTTCTGCTGTATTGACTATGCCAAAGCCTTTGACTGAGTGGATCACAACAAACTCTGGAAAATTCTTTAAGAGATGGGAATACCAGACCACCTAACCTGCCTCCTAAGAAATTTGTATGCAGGTCAAGAAGCAACAGTTAGAACTGGACATGGAACAACAGACTGGTTCCAAATAGGGAACGGAATACATCAAGGCTGTATATTGTCAACCTGCTTATTTAACTTATATGCAGAGTACATCATGAGAAACACTGGATTGGATAAAGCACATGCTGGAATCAAGACTGCCAGGAGAAATATCAATAACCTCAAATATACAGATGACACCACCCTTATGGCAGAAAGTAAAGAAGAACTAAAAAGCCTCTTGATGAAAGTGAAAGAGAGTGGAAAAGTTGGCTTAAAACTCAATATTCAGAAAACTAAGATCATGGCATCTGGTCCCATCACTTCATGGGAAATAGATGGGGAAACAATGGAAACAGTGACAGACTATTTTGGGGGGCTCCAAAATTACTGTAGATGGTGACTGCAGCCATGAAATTAAAAGACACTTGCTTCTTGGAAGAAAAGCTATGACCATCCTAGATAGCATATTAAAAAGCAAAGGCATTATTTGCCAACACTGTTCCGACTAGTCAAGACTATGGTTTTTCCAGTAGTCATGTATGGATGTGAGAGTTGGACTATAATATAAGCTGAGCACCGAAGAAATGATGCTTTAGAACTACTCTTGAGAGTCCCTTGAACAGCAAGGAGATCCAACCAGTCTATCCTAAAGGAAATCAGTCCTGAGTATTCATTGGAAGGACTGTTGCTGAAGCTGAAACTCCAATACTTTGACCACCTGATGCAAAGAACTGACTCATTGGAAAAGACCCTGATGCTGGGAAGGTTTGAAGGCGGAAGGAGAAGGGGACGACAGAGGATGAGATGGTTGGATGGCATCACTAACTCAATGGACATGAGTTTGAGTAAGCCCCGGGAGTTGGTGACGGACAGGGAAGCCTGGCGTGCTGCAGTCCTTGAGGTTGCAAACGAGTCGCACACGACTGAGTGACTGAACTGAACTGAGGCTAAATAATACTGAATTAACAAATCATTTCCTAAGCACAACAAATCTTTGTCACCCATGTTTTGTTCATCACAGATTGAACAAGTTCCTTCCTATACATAGTTGCTCAGGGATTCAAGCTGTCAAATAATTCCCCATCTGAAATGATGCTATTCCTCGCAGCAAAGGGAAGAGAGAAACTGGAGACTATTTCATGAGCCTTTCATGGACACATTCTAGACAATTTCTGCTCCAATTTCATTGACCCACCTTTGTCACATGGCCCCAATTACTTGTGAAGAAGCCAGGAATCATAGGGAAGTAAGCAGAATGTTTTCAAATCATACCTTCCCTGACAAAATGGAAAAAGCACAGAGCCAGGTGGTCAAGGGACCTAGATTCTGGCTGTATCTCTGCCAGTCCCAGTGCACAGGAGCCTGGGCAAGTCATTGCCTTCCAGGGCTCAGGACTGGGTAACCTGAAAAAAGGAGCCATTCCCTCTCCTGTTTTTTTTTTTTTTTTTTTTTCTTTTTTAAAGCAACATTTTCAGGAAAATATGTTTATATTTTTACCTCCAATAATGAAGCAGGTAAAAATAAATTCTCCTCTTTAGCCCATCTCCCCAATTGTCCTCTGAAACATCTGAGGCATTTCTGCTGATGATGCTGAAACATCTCCTTTCTAAAATTAACATGAGGTTAAAAGGCCCCAAATTTTGTTCTTCCCTTCTGAATCTGTGTATTTCCATTTTTAATCAAAGAAATTTGCTAGGAGATTTGTCCAAATGTGAACTTTTCTTAAACCACCCCAATCTTTCTCCTTGAGTGGGTTATGGCTACGGGGAGATGTTTCCTTTCTCAGTGCTTAAGCAGCTAGACATAGCCTGTAGCAGCTGAAAAATGCCATTTGCTGAATAACCTGACCCTTCCTTTTAAACAAGGTTTCCACATAAACACTATTATATCTTTATGACTTATGTATTAACAAGTTGGAAAATATTAATCCAAATGATGACATGTATATTTTGCTACTTACTTTCCAGTTATGTAAATCTAATTACCTAGAGTGCAAAATGATGTAACTTTTTGCTCCTGGTTTCCTTGAAACTATATTTTGGAATTCAAGGTGCCTGCAGGTGATTGCATTCCCCTCTGCTTTTCACAACATTCCTTCAAGCCTGACATAGTGCTTTACCTGTTTTTCCAGTTCATTAATGAGAGTGTTAAATAAGTCTGGGCTCAGGACCAATCTTCCAGGCCTCCTGCTAGACACCTGCTCTAATTTGATATCCCACTATTTATCATTACTTAGTTTGCTGTTCTTCAGCCAACCTGTGCTTGGCCTCACAACAGAATCTCTGTGATTCTTGGTAAAGCTGACTGTGTGGAAGTATTTACAGTCCTGAGGCCAAAAGCCACCTATTTCCAGTCCAATGGGAGATTTATTCGTGCTTCCAATGACGGAAAATGTTTTTGGTAAAATTATTAATTACAAAATCTTAATAATTTGTAAAATTAAGAATATGGAATAAAGCTGCTAACTAATCTTCACCTGTAAATTAGTAATTGGTATCAAATTTCAAATAATTTGCTACGCATTAATATAAAATAAGTTGCCCAGAACTTGAGATGCAAAGCAAGGCAGTTGATATCATTCCTGTCTCCCTTGGTGAATCTATTCTTCCCCATAAGCCCTCTATCTTGATTAATACCATCAAGCACCATTAACACTTCACCCCATCTTTTCTACTGCTTCACCTGTAATTCACCTTCCACACCACCGTCAACTGACACTGATAAATAGGCCCTTTTAACCTTGACAGGCTCTACCGTGCTGCTTGCTATGATATCCTAAAAACACAAATTCAGTTTATAGGTACACAGATCTGAGCCAATTACTAACTCTATAATCTTGAGTAAATTACTTCTTTTATGAAATTTGTTACCCTTATCGTTATTTATTATTATTATTATTCTGACTGTACCACACAGCATGTGGGATTCTAGTTTTCTGACCAGGGATCAAACCCATTATCCCTGCACTGAAAGCGTGCAGCCTTAACCTCTGGGCTGTCAGGGAAGTCCCTATTACCTTATCTTTAAAGGAAAGGGAAATAATGCCTATGTCACAAGACTGCTGGGAGTCCATATTAAGGCAGGAACATTATTAAATCCTCACTATCCTGCCTGGAAAACTGAGCTGTTACAATATATTTTCCTTTCCAGTACCATTTCCTGCATCCCTTCTTCTAGACTCTCCCTTTCTCCCGCTCTGCATTCAAACCACACTCACAATTATCTTTCTTGATAACAGATTAAATTATGACATTTCTTGTTCAAAAATATTTTATGACTGCTACTTTAAAGGAAAATAATATACACAGGCCAGAATGGAATCTCGTATGAACCCACCTGTACAGCTTGAAATTAGAGTACATGTATTTCCTACTTCTGAGGCTGTATCAGCCCCTGCATGTTTGTTCAAAGCATTTATACTTCCTTACCTATGTAAGATGACCTTTGTTGCTGTTTGTTGTTGCTATTTAGTCACTAAGTCGCGTTGACTCTTTGCCACCGCATGGACTGTAGTCCACCAGGTTGCTTGTCCATGAGATTATTCAGGCAAGAATTCTGGAGTGGGTTGCCATTTCCCTTTCCAGGGTACCTTCCTGACTCAGGAATCAAACCCACGTCTCCCACACTGACAGATGGATTCTTTACCACTAAGCCACCAGGGAAGCCCAAAATTATCATTCTTATCTTAATTTTCAAAGCCCTAAATTTAAAAATTTTAGCTCCCAGAATTTGCTAGTCACTGGATTTAGCACTAAGGACATGGCAAGAAATCAAACAGGCCGTCTTTGTAATTGTATTGTTGACTTTCTCCTGGGTACAGAGTAAATAAACAGGAAATCCATGCTACAATAACAGTTAGGTGCTATCAAGATATCGTGTATAGAAAACCATAGTGGATAGGTGATGTTTAAACAAAAACAGAATAAAGTGAAGAAATGAGCCATAAAGAGGTCTGAGAAAAGTGTTCCCAACAAAAGAAATGTCTAATAAAATGCCCAGCAAGAGAACATTCTTAGTGTTTTAAAGAATTAGCAGGTAGGCTAATTAGACATAGGGGGTTCCACCCAAGATTCATTGGTGCCCCCTATGAGAATGTAGAGTTGCTTCTGGAAATTGGCTGCCTATCCATGGACTACATTTCCCAACTTCCTTTACATCTGAGTGTCTACCCTGGCTACACATTTGAAAATAAGAAAATGAAAGTGAAAAGTGAAGTCTCTCAGTTCTTTGGACTGTAGCCCATCTGGCTTTTCCAGGCAAGGATACTGGAGTCGGTTGCTATTTCCTTCTCCATGGGATCTTCTCCAAACAGGAATGGAACATAGGTCTCTTGCATTGACGCGAAAATGATGTGATAAGTGACACATCCTGGCCAAAGTGGTAAAAAAAGGGATGTGTCATTCTGCTTTCTCTTTCCTCATTTGAACGTAGAAGAACCTGTACTCCTGTATTGTTAATTTTTTTGTGTATTATAATGTTTTACATCTTAAAAAAAAATCTTTTTGGCTGGGGAAGAGATGGTCCCTCCTGGGGACTAGCCAATTCCTAGAGAAAGCAAAGAACTCAGTAGAAAGTGTGTCTTTGATATGCAAACTAACTAATTCATAGCCATAACCTGTTCTATCTCACCCATGCATCCTTGGAAGGCACTATTCCTCTGTTTCAATCATTCCCATGGCCATTTACCAAGTATCTGGGGACCACTCCTATTACTTAAAGGCCTCTGAAATTACTCACAATGGCCAATCACAACCTGCTTGGCCTGCTCTGTCTTGCCTTCCTGTAAAAATCAGAATAAAGGTACTAAGCCTTCCCCTTATTATTGTCTTCTCAGTTCAGTTCAGTTGCTCAGTCATGTCCAACTCTTTGCAACGACCCCATGGACTGCAGCATGCCAGGCCTCCCTGTCCATCACCAACTCCCGCAGTTTACTCAAACTCATGTCCATTGAGTTGGTGATGCCATCCAACCATCTCATCCTCTGTCGTCCCCTTCTCCTCCTGCCTTCAATCTTTTCCAACATCAGGGTCTTTTCAAATGAGTCAGCTCTTCGCATCAGGTGGCCAAAATATTGGAGTTTCAGCTTCAACATCAGTCCTTCCAATGAACATGCAGGACTGATCTCCTTTAGGGTGGACTGCTTGGATCTCCTTGCGGTCCAAGGGACTCTCAAGAGTCTTCTCCAACACCACAGTTCAAAAGCATCAATTCTTCGGTGCTCAGCCTTCTTCACAGCCCAACTTTCACATCCATTCATGACTACTGGAAAAGCCACAGCCTTGACTAGTTGGACCTTTGTTGGCAAAGTAATGTCTCTGCTTTTTAATATGCTGTCTAGGTTGGCATAGTTTTTCTTCTAAGGAGCAAGCATCTTTTAATTTCATGGCTGTAGTCACAATCTGCAGTGATTTTGGAGCCCAAAAAAATGAAGTCTGTCACTGTTTCCACTGGTTCCCCATCTATTGGCCATGAAGTTTTGGGACCAGATGCCATGATCTTAGTTTCTGAATGTTGAGCTTTAAGTCAACATTTTTACTCTCCTCTTTCACTTCTATCAAGAGGCTCTTTTGTTCTTTGCTTTCTGCCGTAAGGGTGATGTCACCTGCATATCTGAGGTTATTGATAATGATTGACTGAACATGGCCCACCCATCAGAACAAGACCCGGTTTCAACCTCAGTCAGTCTCTCCCATCAGGAAGCTTCTATAAGCCTCTTATCCTTCTCCATCAGAGGGCAGACAAATTGAAAACCACAATCACAGAAAACAAACCAATCTGATCACATGGACCACAGCCTTGTTAACTAATGAAACTGTGAACCATGCTGTGTAGGGCCACCCAAGACGGATGTGTCATGGTGGAAAGTTCTGACAAAACGTGGTCCACTTGAGAAGGGAATGGCAAACCACTTCTGTATTCTTGCCTTGGGAACCCCATGAACAGTATGAACAGTATTCTTGTCTTCTACCACCAGATTAAAACCTGGCACTTCCCTGTGACCTGTTTGGCATATGGTAATCCCATCTCTAGGACCTGAGAGTAAAACAAACTTTGTTTTTCTGAGTGTCCTGTGTCTCCTCTTGTGGCTACACTTGACTATCTCAAAAAAGAACAGAAAACAGTTCTTCAAGATTGGTTCCAGAGCATTACATTGATGAATCTGAGTCAGTGAAGTGATACTGGTATCAGAAGAGTCAGAAAGGTGGCCAAGAAGAAGGCAGACCAAAAAGGGATGTGTTAGGCAAGGTAAGGCTTTGGGTGACTTTCCTGGTATGAAAGGAAGACTCTGGTGGAGTTTAAGAAAAAAAAAACAGAAAAACCAATTTGATTTTAGAAAAAATAATCCTGATGGAGATTGACTGTCAAGAGGTGGTAGCGTATGGGGTGTTTGTGCGCGTGTTCAGTTTCTCAGTTGTGTCTGACTCTTTGTGACTCCAAGAACTGTAGCCCACCATGCTCCTCTGTCCATTGGAATTTCCCTGCAGAAACACTGGAGTCGGTTGCCATTTCCTCCCCCAGGGGATCATCACAACCCAGGAATCAAACCTGCATCTCCTGCATTGCAGGCAGATTCTTTACAGCTGAGCCACAAGGGAAGCCAAATTCAGTGAATCAACAGACTGCAGTAATTTACCTGAGAATTGATGGTGACTTAGACTACAAGAGCATGATAATGACGAAAGCGTGGGGAAGTTTCATATTTCAGTGGTATTTTGAAAGCAGAAGTTAAAAATATTTGATATGGGGTTGCGAGAGAGAAGTGTCTATTATAACTCCAAGTTTTATGCATGAATAGTTGGATAAACAGAGGTGCCACTTACTGTGAGTGTAAACATTAGTTAGAGGACCAATTTGTGAGGGGCATGTGTAAAAGCTCTGTTGAGAAATATTAATACTGAGATATCTTTGAGACATCCAATTATAGATGTCAGGTAGGCTATTGGATTTATAAGTATGGAGTTCAGGAGAGAGGTTAAAAATAGATATATAAATTGAGAGTTATCAGAGTACCCGTGTATTTATGGCCATAGAATGTATATTTCTTTCTTTTTTTTTTTAAATTTTATTTTATTTTTAAACTTTACATAATTGTATTAGTTTTGCCAAATATCAAAAGAGACACTGATGCATAGAATGTATATTTCTTTTTATGATACATTTCTATCATTTTTCTGCAGGATACAGTGTAGTAAACACTTTTCTTATACCATCCCCCATGTTACAATGAATGCTTTGTCTTCAAGATCCAGTCACCCAGCAATACTTCGATTTCCATCCTTCTTAAGGCTTTACTTTAAAAAAAATTTTTTCCTCTGATATTTTGAGTTAATTCTAATAACCAAAATAATCATTGAGTTATTAGAATTATCTTTTGGTTAAGCCATCTCATTTTGGAATCCATTATTTACAAACCCACAGAATCTTGATTTAGACAACAGCAGTCATTCATTTATGTATCTATTAATTCATCTATTCTATCCTATTTACTTGCATTCACCTACTTGGCAAGCATTGAAAAGAATGCATGTGTGCAAGGAATCAGTGGTTGGACAGGTGAGGAGGAAGGGATACTTAGAGTACATTTTCTATTGATCATGTATAGCTTCAGTATTAGCAGTTACCTATTACTTTGTCAACAAAGGCCCGTCTAGTTAAGGCTATGGTTTTTCCAATGGTCATGTATGGATGTGAGAGCTGGACTATAAGGAAAGCTGAGCACCAAAGAATTGATGCTTTTGAACTGTGGTGTTGGAGAAGACTCTTCAGAGTCCCTTGAACTGCAAGGAGATCCAACCAGTCCATCCTAAAGGAGATCAGTCCTAGGTGTTCATTGGAAGGACTGATGTTGAAGCTGAAACTCCAATATTTTGGCCACCTGATGCAAAGAGTTGACTCATTTGAAAAGACCCTGATGTTGGAAAAAGATTGAAGGCAGGAGAAGAAGGGGATGACAGAGGATGAGATGGTTAGATGGCATCACCAACTCAATGGACATGAGTTTGGGTAAACTGCGGGAGCTGGTAATGGACAGGGAGGCCTGGCATGCTGCGGTTCCTGGGGTTGCAAAGAGTTGGACACAACTGAGTGACTGAACTGAACTGATAGACCATAAATGTTATAGCCATAGTCCTAAAACTTATTAGGAAAATTTAATTAAAGTCTTAATTTTTGATAGCACAAATGTACCCAGTGATTAGCTTGCTACTAACAATGCTTACTTTGCCAATTCAGCCTCTTCTTAATCCATTCTCCAATATTGGAGTGAGCTATCACTTTTACTACCTCTCCCAAAACTGAGAGAGTGGGACAGGTGCACATCGTTAACCACTGCTAACTACTTGAGAGTCATAATATATTTAAGGCATAAAATATGGAATTGGGAAATATTGATGCACTTAAGCAAGTTTAGTATACACTTGCTTGTATTGATCCTAATACAAATTAGGATATACCTTAACATACAAACATAGAAAAGTTCCTACTATTTTACAATGACTCTTGTAATCATATCACTATTAAATCTGTGTCATGGAGGATTCATATTCTTACATATTTTTAGTCTCCACTGGAGAGCCCCCTTCAGTCAACTCAGAGACATGTTCATCTATTTTTAGTTTCATGTTATAACATCATCACCCATTTAATAATTCACATTATGCTTTCAAGAATAGAGTGCATCCTATTTTTCCTCTCTTTTTACAGTGTTGCTTCACAACTTCACAAAGGAAGTTCCTCAGCCAAGTTTTCAAATTAACCATTTTCCACATTTTCTGACTATTCCTCACTGTTTTTGTCTACCATCTTGTCATTGACAGTTGCCTCATATAACTGCTTTCTCTTCAAACTAATTGCACAGCAAACTCAAACATTATCTTTGAAAATCCTTTTTTCAATATACAGTCAGTGTCATGAATACTCTCAATATCAGTCTTCTTCCTATCCTAAGGCTGAAGGATGCTAACCCACCAGGAACCCTGATCACTTCCTGAGGAATAAGATAAAGCCCCAGTTAGTACTAAAGAGAAGTGGCTTCTTCCTCCATCCCATTCACTCTCTTACTGAATCACTGCCAAGTAATCAGCCATAGACCAGTGAGCATGGCCAAAGCAAAGGAAACTGCATGATTTCTTGGATTTTTCATATCTAAAGATTCATCTGCTTTGCACTGCAGCAGTAATGCAAAGGAACCAAACACGATTATGAGACCTACACTGCTCACATTTTATAAAGATCTGAATCACGGAAACACATCTTCACAAACAGGTGAGCCTAAAGTATAGTAGATGAAAAGTAAAAGAGTGTTGATATGACTTGAATATAATTATCTGCTTGAAAGTGAAGACAAGACTTCAGTTCAGTTCAGTTCAGTCCAGTCGCTCAGTGGTGTCCGACTCTTTGCAACCCCATGAATCGCAGCA
Source organism: Bos grunniens (assembly GCF_055505025.1). NCBI lineage: Eukaryota > Metazoa > Chordata > Mammalia > Artiodactyla > Bovidae > Bos > Bos grunniens. Next base: position 23,939,522 of record NC_141191.1, on the reverse strand, counting down.
CACCAGGCCTCCCTGTCCATCACCAACTCCCAGAGTTCACTCAGACTCAAGTCCATCGAGTCAGTGATGCCATCCAGCCATCTCATCCTCTGTCGTCCCCTTCTCCTCCTGCCCCCAATCCCTCCCAGCATCAGGGTCTTTTCCAATGAGTCAACTCTTTGCATGAGGTGGCCAAAATATTGGAGTTTCAGCTTCAGCATCAGTCCCTCCAATGAACACCCAGGACTGATCTCCTTTAGGATGGACTGGTTGGATCTCCTTGCAGTCCAAGGGACTCTCAAGAGTCTTCTCCAACACCATAGTTCAAAAGCATCAATTCTTCGGCACTCAGCTTTCTTCACAGTCCAACTGTCACCTCCATACGTGACCACTGGAAAAACCATAGCCTTGACTAGACTACGTGTGTTTAAAGAATTTTAAACACAAGAGACCTGAGTATTGATTAGAAGGATCAGGAAAGTCTTCTTGCCAACTATTACATTTTAAGAGATAAGTATTAGAGCAATATTAAAATTCAAAAGGGAAATATTCATATGAGACATTAAGGACATTATTTGAATTTGAATAAATCATGCTTCAGTGGTCATAAGAAAACAATTTTAAGAAATATATATGATGCAATAGCTAGTAAAAACCATGATGCATGGTACTTTATTGAATTCCAGAAAACATTATTTCTAATGTCACCCATTAAAATTCTGTACCTAGGTAATTAGGGCTAATGGAGAAGATGATCAGAATCAATGTCAAAGCAACCCAATCTCTCGAACAAGCCTGTCTCCTTTTCTGGGAACTATCTCTAGGCCACTTAGAAGTAGAGTATGACACGTAAATTATGGAGAACTAAATCATATTGTCTTGTCAGGAATTATCTTTTATAAGCCATTTCATCTTTATAGAACAAAGTTTTATCTATAAAATGAAGGGATTTGATTAGAAAATGTCTTAAATTTATTTTTACCTTAGTCTTCTAAGACTCTAAAAACTGTCAAATTTATTGATGTATTGCTTTTGTGCATTTACATTTGGTAGTAAGGCATCAATTCTGTGATAATAATTATTGCATTGAGGACATCTATATATAGATATATAATACTTGTATTTTAGGTAATTTTATCAAGAATGCTAACCTAATCTTCTCATCATTTCTATAAAGTTAGTCTTATTATTTATTTCCATCTTATCAATGAAGAAATATTATCAGAGAATACAAATATTTCACCTGAGGTCCTAGAGCAGAATAATGGAGAACTGAATCCATTATAACAATTTTAAGAATAGGGTGTAAGAAGAACAAAAAGAAAACTAGATTTCAAAATTGGAATTCTTCACTTTAAATATTGCATACTGAAAAACAGACTAAATGCTATGCTACGTCTTCATAGAATCTTCAAATAAAATATTTCAAAAATTATTAGAAATAATATTGAAATCATCAAATGCAAACTAAAGAACTATGCAAACAGATTCTTATCTTCTGCTGCATTTATAAGCACAAGCTCAAAAAAGGCTTATATGCAAACCTAATGCAAAAGAAAACAATTGTAAAAGTCTACTATCTAGAATTTTATTAATTGGATTTTGCCTTGCATGTCCACAAAAGTTGTAATGGGAGAATTCATATTCATGGCATTTAAAAAAGTAAAATTCTATACTTTCTGAGAATCCTGCTGCTGCTGCTGCTGCTGCTAAGTCGCTTCAGTCGTGTCCAACTCTGTGTGACCCCATTGACAACAGCCTACCAGGCTCCCCCGTCCCTGGGATTCTCCAGGCAAGAACGCTGGAGTGGGTTGCCATTTCCTTCAATGTATGAAAGTGAAAAGTGAAAGTGAAGTTGCTCAGTTGTGCTGGACTCTTAGTGACCCCATGGATTGCAGCCTACGAGGCTCCTCCATCCATGGGATTTTCCAGGCAAAAGAGTACTGGAGTGGGGTGCCATTGCTGAGAATCCTACTCTTCAAATAATTATATGATTGGTCAGTAGGAAGTTTCAGCCACTGAAGCAGGAAATGTAACTGCTAGGGAGAATTTTAAATAGTAGGTCGCTAGAAAACAGTGTAAGTTGCATATCATATAATAGTCATTTCTTTCAACTTTAAGAAATTCTCAAATTTTAATGTCAATGTCTAAGATTTACATTGTGGGTGCTAAAGAAAGAAGCAAGCTCATGTAAAATGGAATTACTATCAGAAATAGTAATAAAAATATATTAGTAAAATAAGATATAATAAAATAGTAAGTTGAAATTGTTATAAAATCATAGAATCTTAAGGGATTTCCAAAATCATTTTGTCCAGTGTTCTCATTCTAAAAGGGAGAAAAATTGAGAGCTGGATGATTTTTTTCTTATTCAAATCAAAAGGTCCATGTTACAGGGATAAGTAAGAACTGAACCTCATAACACACAACCAAGGGCTCTTTGCATTGTTCTGAGTTTCATGTTAGGGTTCACATTCCTAACCTGACCCATGAATTCCAAGCCTGGGTTACCTGGGTGTGAGTGTGGGTATAGGTGTAAGTGTGGATGTGAACACAATTTTTATTCATTTAGCAAATAGATGTTAAGCATACACTTTATAGAGACCCTGCAGGAGACTCTAGTAATACAATGGTTAAAAAAAAGTGATAAAGTGTCAGCCATGGAACCTTTGTCAGTGGATAATTACATATTAGGGTAAATGTACTGAGGAAAATAAGAGTTGGAAGGGGCAACTGAGAGCAGAGAGCAGTGAAATGTTGTTCTGAATAGATGATACCTGAACTGAAATACGAAGGATAATTTTTAAAAATCCGAAAAACAGATGATGGTTTTTTTAAAGGGGAAAATATGAGCAAATACCATGGTCATGAGAAAAGATTTTTTTAAAAAAGAAAGAAAGGAAGGGAGTTTACTTAACAGGACATAGAGGACACCGGGCAGACTGATATACAATTAAATGGAGTCAGGCAGGGTCTACAATCCGAGAAGGCAATGGCACCCCACTCCAGTACTCTTGCTTGGAAAATCCCATGGACGGAGGAGCCTGGTAGGCTGCAATCCATGGAGTGGCTAAGAGTCAGACACGACTGAGCGACTTCACTTTCACTTTTCACTTTCATGCATTGGAGAAGGAAATGGCAACCCATCCAGTGTTCTTGCCTGGAGAATCCCAGGGACAGGGGAGCCTGGGGGGCTGCCGTCTATGGGGTCGCACAGAGTCAGACACGACTGAAGTGACTTAGCATAGCATAGGGTCTACAATGCACAGGGCTTATAAATCGGTGGTGGTAAATAACTTTTTTGTGTCAAGGTGATTGGGGCATGAGGTACCAGGCTCTTTGGTAATATTAGGTTAAACATTATTCTGGGTGTGTCTGTGAGGATATTTCTGGATAAGAGGAACATCTGGATTGGCAGTATCAGTGAAGCAGATTATCCTCTTCACTGAGGGTTAGTATCACCCAACCCACTGAAGAAAGTGAAGTTAGAAAATTCACTCTCTTTACCCGTCCTCAAGTGGGGCCATCACTTCTCCTGTTTTCAGACTTGGACTAGAACTGGAATTCCTACCATTGGCTCTTACTAGCTCTTGCACTCAGACTTGGGCTAGAGTATATACTCTTAGATCTTCTGAGTTTCACACTGCCAGGCTTCATAAGACACACAGCCTACACACTTTTCTGTCCATGAGGTTTCCCAGGCAAGAATACTAGAGTGGGTTGCTTCTCCAGGGGATCTTTATGACCCAGGGATCAAACCTACGTCTCCTGCATTGGCAGGCAGATTCTTTACCACTGAGCCACCAGAGAAGCCCAAAACAATAAATTACATAAAACATAAACATCCCACACATCTTTTTGGTTCTGTTTCTCAGGACAATCCAGACTAATAAACCTATTTAGGAACTGCTTTTTATCTTTATGGAAAGAGAGACCAGAAATTTTGAAACGTGTGAGTCCAATAAGTAACATGATCAACTTTGTATCTTGAAAAGGTTTTTATGCTTGAAATTTGTACAACGGACTTGAAAAAGCCCGCACAGGATAAGACTTTTCAGGGAGAAAGGCTATTTTAGCAGTTCAGGTTAGTGGTAATGGCACTTTGGGAGATTAAGGTTTCCAGGGAGACTGTGAGATTCCATGCTTTTTTTCATCCACCAGTGATAGTTATTTTCTTCCAAGTTATCAGAATACTAATTTTCTATGTACATAGATATTTGTAACAAGAAAAGCTGTTTAAGCCTCATTATTTAAGCAAAGAATTGAAAACAACCCACAAGTAATTCTCAAAACTACTGTTTGATTGTTTCTGATACACTGTCTTATATGTAAATGGTAAAATTAAGACAGACTGACTATCTGTTATGTGAAAATCGCTCAGTATCTGCACACATACCTTGTAGAGCATGTCATGGTGAAGTATTTACCAAATGCCCTACAAAGGCATTAGTCTTTAGCCAAAAGCTATGGTTTTTCCTGTAGTCTTGTACAGATGTGAGAGTTGAACCATTTTAAAGAAGGCTGAGCACCAAAGACGCTTTCAAATTGTGGTTTTGGAGATGACTCTTAAGAGTCCCCTGGACTGTAAGGAGATCAAACCAGTCAATCCTAAAGTGAATCAGCCCTGAATATTCGTTGGAAGGGCTGATGTTGAAATTGAAGCTCCAATACTTTTGGCCACCCAATGCAAAGAACTGCTTCATTGAAAAAGACCCTGAGGCAGGGAAAGATTGAAGGCAAAAGGAGAAGGGGGCGACAGAGGATGAGATAGATAGCATCACTGACTCAGTGACCATGAATTTCAGCAAACTCCGGGAGACAGTGAAGAACAGAGGAGACTGGTGTGTTGCAGTCCATGGAGTCGCAGAGTTGGACGTGACTTAGTGGCTTAACAATAACAAATGCCCTATAATCATTCTTTCATTCTAAGCAAGCACTAATTTAAATATTCTTGTTTCTTCTAAAGTCAAATTTTAAAAAATGTTTCAGTTAAAAATAAAAAGAGTTACGTTAAGTAATACATGTATCTGCTTAGAAATAGGGAAAATTGAATACACATGACATGTCCTAATTAGAGAATATGATTCTGAAAATAAAATCACCAAAAATCAAATACTACAGAGATGGCTGAATATGGTGTTTATGAAACACTTCTAAGAATTTAAGAAATATTCATAGATAGTAGACTTAGCTTATTTTTCTCATATTTATCAACTTTTAAGCCTGATCATAATCAACATCACTTGTGTTCCTTTGCTAACCCTAGTTCTTTTCAACAGAAGGCTGCCCAAATATTATCTGTTCTCCTATGAACAGTTGTATTATGCCCCCAAACAAGATACATTTTAGGAAGTGAAGAAGGTTTTATATTATTGGGGATGTTTGTTTTGTTTGTATCCCAGTGGAATATCTATCCCATAAATGATATATTGTTTATAAATGTATACTATTTGTATTATTTACAATTTTCATGTTATATTTATACATGATATATGCATATATAATTTATGTATTAATTATAAATACTTTGGAATAAAAGCAAGATTTCACAGAAATTTTTACTTTGTAAAATATGAGTAAATGTGCATCAAGAATTTATTTTGTGCTAGATATTAAGTGCTTCAAGTGTATTAACTCCTACGGTACTCACATCAACTCTATGAGGCAGGTATTACTATCATCTCTTTACACAGATGAGAGAACAGCCTCAGTGATGCTAAATGACACACCTAGGGTCCCCAGCTTCCCAGTATTAATAGAAGAATGAAGACTTAAATTCAGAAGACTTTCTCCACTGCTAGCCTCGCTGGACTGTTCCTTTTGGTCAAGATTGCAGCACAACTTTCACAGATGCAACTGATTTTTATCTACAAATTTTTCAAATGTTCTATACTTTTCGCTTAATGTGTATTTCTCTTAAGGGACTGTATTGAAATAAGTATGAATTAAGTATGGAAGAAAAAATACTTGATACTGTTTACATCATAAACATTTAAAATGTTGTACAGGAAAACTATTCTATTGTTAATCATTGTTATATTTATTCCCTACATACTCTTAAAGAGTAGTTACAAGAGTAGGGTAGATCCTATTATTGTTGCTAATTATTCACTTTCCCTTTCCCTATACAGGGATGATACAGTCTTTCCCATTGCCTTGTGATTTATAATACCCTGGTGGGAGGAGTACCTCTCTCTATCAGAACCAGTTTTCCCAATGGGATGTAACACGTACTATGCCCCAAAATAAGTAGCTTCAAATGCTGTGACATGATTGGTTCTAGCCTTCTTGTTTTTATTTTTTTTTCCTACTATGAAAGTTGTTATACTAGGAGGCTCCTTTCACCTAGATATTGGAATGAAGGACACACATGCAGCAGAGATCCTCAGCTGACGTGGAATATGAATGAGAAATAAATTGTTATTGTAGGATGAAGAGATCTAGGGCCTCTTTTATCAGGTGGTGGTGAAGGTAGAGAATATCAATACAGAGCTCAGTAGATTTCCCTAAGTTGGAGACATGAGAATCTGTGGTGGAAACAGCAGCTGTACTTTGCAATAGAGAGTCTGAGAGAGGACAGAGCTGCAGACAGAGAGAGCTCTGGAAATGTGCTGAATTCCTACATGAGCAGTCACCAGTTTAGAGGAGGAAATCACCCAACACTAGTCAAAGAATACATAAAAGAGGCTTGGTGCTCAGTATTCACACTGGTGGGATGTGTCTACTCCCTCAGGCTAGATTGGGAAAACATGACTCACAGGTACCCAGCAGAACACACAGAAGCACCTTGCTTCATTGGTAGAGATCACTGTTCCAGATGTGCTCAACAACTTTCAAAAGGAGACTGAAATGATCATATTATTTTCAAGTAACTTAACTGCATACTAAATGAGGTCAATAACATTTCTAAGAACATAAAAAACAGCACTAAAAGAGCAAAATTCACAATGTCTAGAAACTAATGAAAACTACGGGCACGCATAAAGGCAGAAAAATATGACATAATGAGAAAAATCACTCAACAGAAACTTACCTATAATTGAAAAAGTTGTTAGAATTAGCAGACAAGGAAATTAAACAGTCATTTTAACAGTATTCCATATGTTCTACGACTTATGTAGGGACATAGAAGATGTTTTAAAAAATACTCATATTAAACTTTTAGAGATGAAAATTACACCATATGAGGTTAAAAATTCACAGCATGAAATTAATGATAGATTAGATATTGAAAAAAGATTAAAAACTTAAATATGGAATAATATATATAAAGCCTATCCAAAATAAAACACAGAGAGAAAAGAAATTGTCATAGCAGGCAAAAAAGATAAGACATAACTATGTGCTTCCCAGAAAATACACTACAAATATAAAGACACAGTGAGAAATGGATGGAAAAAGATACAATATTAACATAACTAAAAAGAAAGAAAAAAGGCTATATTAAATCAGACAAAGGAGATGTCAGAACAAAGAATATTATCAAAAATGGCCATTTCGTGGCATTGAAACATGTAAAATATCATGTATGAAACGAGTTTCCAGTCCAGGTTCAATGCACGATACTGGATGCTTGGGGCTAGTGCACTGGGACGACCCAGAGGGATGGTATGGGGAGGGAGGAGGGAGGAGGGTTCAGGATGGGGAACACAGGTGTACCTGTGGTGGATTCATTTTGATATTTGGCAAAACTAATACAATTTTGTAAAGTTTAAAAATAAAATAAAATTGTAGTTGGAAAAAAAAATGGCCATTTCATAAGGATAAAAGTACTAATTCCTCTGGAGATAGCACAACGCTAAACATCTGTGCACCTAATCACAGAGTTTCAAAATATAAGCAGCAAAAACTGATGGCATTGCAAGAAGAAATAGACAAATACATAATGATAATCAATGATTTTCACTTTCTGTGGAGCCCGACACCAAGGTTACAGGTGCGAGGCCTTGTACCAAGCCCGCAGATGCAAAGCCCAGCACCAAGGTCATCTCTGGAACTGACTGAGCCCCACAGTAGCCATTGCCACGAGCTGCAAGATCCTTACCAGCTAGTTTCCTAACCCGATATTAGGCAAAAATCCCCACCCTGGTGCTCACCCTATAGCCCCCTAAGCAATCACCTAATGCCATATTTCCAACAGGAATATTCTTTGTCTTGAGGCTATCAAAATTGACTACTAATCCACGAAAAGCGTTGACTCTCCCTGGTCTGTCAGAATGTTGGCTCCCTATGCGTGCAGTGCCCACATTACCTCTGCTTTTAATAAACTCACTCCCTTCTGAACTACTTTGTGTCTGGAAATTCTTTTCCAACCTGTGCTTGGACTGCCACGACATACTCCTCTCTCAATAACTGAATGAAAAAGAAGACAGAAAGTCAGTTACTTTTTACCAGACTAGAATAGTATCAACCCACCTGCTTAATTTACATTTACGGAATGTTGTATCCACTAAGCACTATCTTGGGGAAAAAAGGAAAGTTGTAAATCAATTTTCTCAGCTTTCACCTCAAGATGCAAGGAAAAGAAAAGTTAATTAAGACCAGCATACATAGAGAAAGAGATACAATAAAGATTAGAGTGAAATACAATGAAAGAGAAAACAAATACTACAGAAAAAATTTGAAGAAGCTGGATCTCTGAGGAGATGAGTATATTAATATATCCCAGGCAAAATTACCAGGAACAAAAAGAATGAAAATGTAAATTATCAACATTAAGAATGAAATTATATCATTACAAATTCTACAGATATTAAAAGGAAAATAACTATTATGAAAAACTTTATACCAATAAATCTGACCACTTGGAAGAAATGGTGAAAATAAATGAAAGTGTTAGTCACTCAGCTATGTCCAACTGTTTGCAACCCTATGGAATGTAGCTTGCCAGGCTCCTCCGTCCATGGAATTCTCCAGGCAAGAATACTGGAGTGGGTTGCCATTCTCTTCTTCAGAGGATCTTCCTAACCCAGGAATCAGACCTGGGTCTCCTGCACTGCAGGCAGATTCTTTACTATCTGAGCTCCCAAGTTTCTTTAAAAACAAAAAAGGCAAAAGTCCCTCAAGAAGAAATGAAAAACTCAAGTAGATCTATACCTACTTCAAAAATCAAATTTGCATCTAAAAATCTTTCAATGGGAAAATAAACTTCAAGCCCTATGGCTTCACTGGTCAATTCTACCAAATACTTAGAGAAGAAAAACAAAAAATATTTTGACTTTCAGAAAATAGAAGAGAAGGTTCTACTACCCAGTTCATTCTATCAGGCTAACTTACTCTAATTTTCAAACTTGAGAAAGCCATTTTAATAAAAGATGTTTGTAAACCAATATCCCTCGTGAACACTGATTTTAAAAAGCCCTATATTTTTTTTTTTTTTTTGCAAAATGAATCTACCCAACAAAACATGAAAAACATGTTGTACAATATGACCAAGATAGTTCATCACAGAAATGTAAGGATGACTTAAAATTAAGTGAATCTGTGTAATCTATCATGTTAACAAAGCAGAAAAAGAAAATCACATGATCATCTCAGTAGATACAGAAAAATAATTTAACAAATCCAGCATCCATATCCACCCTGATAAAAATTCTCAGGCAACTAGAAATAGAAAATTCCTCAATTTGATAAAGGCTTTATATATAACACCTGGAGCTAATATCATACTTAATAGTAAAAAATTTTCGTCCCTAAAATCAGATAAGTCTAGTATGTCTGCTCTCACCATTTATTTTTTTAATTGAGATATAATTGACATATAACATTATATTAATTTCAGGTATACAACATAATAGTTCAAGCTTTGCAAATATTACCAAATGATCACCTCAATAACTCTAGTTAACATCCAGTACCACACATAGCTACAATTTACTTTTCCTGTAATGAGAACTTTTAAGATCTATTCTCATGGCAATTTTCAAATTTACAATACAGTACAATACAGTGCCTGGTGAGCTATGGACGGAGGTTCATGACATTGTACAAGAGACAGGGATCAAGACCATCCTCATGGAAAAGAAATGCAAAAAAGCAAAATGGCTGTCTGGAGAGGCCTTACAAATAGCTATGTAAAAAGAGAAGTGAAAAGCAAAGGAGAAAAGGAAAGATATAAGCATCTGAATGCAGAGTTACAAAGATTAGCAAGAAGAGATAAGAAAGCCTTCCTCAGGGACCAATGCACAGAAATAGAGGAAAATAACAGAATGGGAAAGACTAGGGATCGCTTCAAGAAAATTAGAGATACCAAGGGAACATTTCATGCAAAGATGGGCTCGATAAAGGACAGAAATGGTATGGACCTAACAGAAGCAGAAGATATTAAGAAGAGGTGGCAAGATACACAGAAGAACCGTACAAAAAAGATCTTCACAACCAAGATAATCACGATGGTGTGATCACTCACCAAGAGTCGGACATCCTGGAATGACAAGTCAAGTGGGCCTTAGAAAGCATCACTACGAACAAAGCTAGTGGAGGTGATGGAATTCCAGTTGAGCTATTTCAAATCCTAAAAGATGATGCTGTGAAAGTGCTTCATTCAATATGCCAGCAAATTTGGAAAATTCAGCAGTGGCCACAGGACTGGAAAGGGTCAGTTTTCACTCTAATCCCAAAGAAGGGCAATGCCAAAGAATGCTCAAACTACTGCACAATTGCACTCATCTCACATGCTAGTAAAGTAAGGCTCAAAATTCTCCAAGCCAAGCTTCAGCAATATGTAAACCATGAACTTCCAGATGTTCAAGCTGGTTTTAGAAAAGGCAGAGGAACCAGAGATCAAACTACCAACATCCATTGGATCATCACAAAAGCAAGAGAGTTCCAGAAAAACATCTATTTCTGCTTAATGACTATGCCAAAGTCTTTGACTGTGTGGATCACAATAAACTGTGGAAAATTCTGAAAGAGATGAGAATATCAGATCACCTGACCTGCCTCTTGAGAAACCTATATGCAGGTCAGGAAGCAACAGTTAGAACTGGACATGGAACAACAGACTGGTTCCAAATAGGAAAAGGAGTACGTCAAGGCTGTATATTGTCACCCTGCTTATTTAACTTATATGCAGAGTATATCATGAGAAACGCTGGACTGGAAGAAACACAAGCTGGAATCAAGATTGCCGGGAGAAGTATCAATAACCTCAGATATGCAGATGACACCACCCTTATGGCAGAAAGTGAAGAGGAACTAAAAAGCCTCTTGATGAAAGTGAAAGAGCAGAGTGAAAAAGTTGGCTTAAAACTCAACATTCAGAAAATGAAGATTGTGGCATCTGGTCCCATCACTTCATGGCAAATAGATGGGGAAATAGTGGAAACAGTGTCAGACTTTATTTTTGGGGGCTTCAAAATCACTGCAGATGGTGATTGCAGCCATGAAAGTAAAAGACACTTACTCCTTGGGAGGAATGTTATGACCAACCTAGATAGCATATTCAAAAGCAGAGATATTACTTTGCCAACAGAGGTCCGTCTAGTCAAGGCTATGGTTTTCCCAGTGGTCATGTATGGATGCGACAGTTGGACTGTGAAGAAGGCTGAGTGCCTAAGAATTGATGCTTTTGAACTGTGGTATTGGAGAAGACTCTTGAGAGTCCCTTGGACTGCAAGGAGATCCAACCAGTCCATTCTGAAGGAGATCAGCCCTGGGATTTCTTTGGAAGGAATGATGCTAAAGCTGAAACTCCAGTACTTTGGCCACCTCATGCGAAGAATTGACTCATTGGAAAAGACTCTGATGCTGGGAGGGATTGGGGGCAGGAGGAGAAGGGGACGACAGAGGATGAGATGGCTAGATGGCAGCACCAACTTGATGGACATGAGTTTAAGTGAACTCCGGGAACTGGTAATGGACAGGGAGGCCTGGTGTGCTGCGATTCATGGGGTTGCAAAGAGTCAGACAGGACTGAGCGACTGAACTAAACTGAACAGACTGTTAACTATAGTCACTAACTGTACATTACAGACCCATGACATTTATTTTATAACTGGAAATGTGTATCTTTTGACCTCCTTCACCCAAACCTCACCCTCTGCCTCTGGCAACCACCAATCTGTTCTTTCCATACATGCTGCTGCTGCTGCTAAGTCACTTCAGTCATGTCCAACTCTTATCAACCCCATGGACTACAGCCTACCAGGCTCCTCTGTCCATGGGATTCTCCAGGCAAGAATACTGGAGAGGGTTGCCATTGCCTTCTTCCTATATACATGATTTTGGTTATTTGGTTCTACCATTTATATTCAACATTTGTATTCAAGGTACTACATGGCGATTTCATAAATAGAAAACACCCAAATTGGAAAAGAAGTAAAAATGTCTTTTGTTCCAGACACATGATCATCCATCTAGACTAGTAGAAGGCCGCTATAAAGAAGTTACCAGGAGAAAAGGCCATCATTAAACTCTCTATAAATAACAAATGCTAGAGATACTGTGGAGAAAACAGGACCCTCCAACACTGTTGTTGGGAATGTAATTTGGTACAGCTACTATGCAGAACAGTGTGGAGGTTCCTCAAAAAACTAAAAATAGAACTACCATATATCCAGCAATCTCACCCTGGACATCTATCCAGATAAAACTATAATTCATAAAGATGTACATACCCTTATGTTCAAAACAGCACTATTCACAATAGCCAAGACACGGAAGCAACCTAAATGTCCATCAATGGATGAATGGATAAAGATGTGATACATATATATATATATATATATATATATACATATACATATATATATACAATGGAATATTACTCAGTCATTACAAAGAATGAAATAAGGTCATTTGCAGCAGCATGGATGGGCCTAGAGAGTGTCATACTGAGTGAAATAAGTCAGAGAAGGAGAAATATCATATAACATCCCTTATATGTGGAATCTAAAGAGAAATGATACAAATGAACTTCTGACAAAACACAAAGAGACTCATAGACTTAGAAAGTGAACTTATGGTTGCCAAGGGGGAGGGATAGTTAGGGAGTTTGGAATGGTCATGTACACACTGCTATACTCAAAATAGATAACCAACAAAGACCTATTGTGTAGCACATGGAACTCTGCTCAATGTTGTGTGCCAGCCTGGCTGGGAGGAGGACTTGCGGGGAGAATGGATACATGTATATGTATGACTGAGTCCCTTTGCTGTTCATCTGAAAGTACCACAACATTCTTAATCAGCTATACCCCAATAGAAAATAAAAAGTTTAAAATTTGGAAAAAAATGTTCATTTAGTAAGAGCAGCCAAAATATCCAGGTACTGTACTGGCTTGTGAGGTTACAATAATGAAAAATGGCATGGTCTTTGTTCTCAGTAGTTAGAATCATTTAAAGGGGAGAGTCCTATGCGGATGAATAACTGATAAACTGCATGTCGTTTAGTTGCTAAGTCGTGTTCAACTCTTTGCGACCCCATGGACTATAGCCCGCTAGGTTCCCTGTCCATGGGATTCTCCAGGCAAGAATACTAGAGTGGGTTGCCATTTTGTTTTCCAAGGAATATACCGTATTACACATGTGACAATCGAGAATCATAAAACTGCTGAGAAACAAACAAATGGTTAGTTTTGACTAGGGAGTTGGTGGAGTGCCAGCAGTGCAAGTTTCATGGAAGGTTTCTGGAATTAGAACCAAACGCTTCTGGAATTAGAATCAAATATGCTGAGTTTTGAAGGGCAAGAATTGGTGGAGTATACAAATGTAAGGAAAAGGCTATCATATACAGAACTGGGAGAGGCATCAGACAACTTGATTAAGAGGTAAAGATTTGATGATAATGACTGGTCTGTAATATTCCATTGCCACAGAGTTTGATCTTTGTTCTGAAAGTAGAGGCAAGCTTATGAAGAATGTATGCAAGAGAGTGACATGATCACACATACATGGAGAAGATATTAACACATTAATATTTATCCTTGGCTTCTTACAATATAAGAATACTTTTAACAATCAAAGAACAATGACTTCTCTAAATCTTTTAAAGTGATGCTTTGTTGATGACTTCAAGAGCCAAATACTTTGTATATTCAGTATATTATTCTATCACAACACACTATTGACTAAAGAGATGACCATAACATTTTACATGGGAAATAGATCTTAAAACTTTTTGCATCTTTGAGGTAATTCATATGTAGAATGGTGTTTTCCACTTGTATCCATCCTCTGTGTCATTATTGTCTCAAACTATTGCTGGACACTTCTGAGGTTTATAGGAAACATGATCTTGGAAATCTAAGTTGACTGAGAGAGGAAATTGTGCCCATCTTCTCTAATTTCATAACTTTTCTTTTCCTGTAAGAATAAAAGCAGGAGTATGCACAGGGTCACTCATTTCATTAAAGGGAAATGAAGGTAGCTGTTATCCTTGAAAATACACAGAAGTGAAGTATTTGACACAAGGAAGTTCATTAGACCCATCTTTGATGTTTCTTCTCCGAAGGAAAAACACCAACAATCTATTTGTCCCCCCAGGTTAAAGGCTCTTCGGCTTAGTATTTTTTAAGCTAGGAGTATTGTTGATCCCTAAACTTCCATGATCAAATTTTTAAGAGAGACTATACCTTAAAGCTTCTCTGCCCAAGTCATCTTGGGAAATAAAAGCACAAACATTCAAGTGCAATATTTCTCCAAGTGGTATAAAATAATACCTCAATATTTGAAACATGTACAGTATAGCCTTAAGCTTCAAGTCTAAAAATCATGTAGAACATAGAAACATTGTAGCAAAGTGTAAACTATTTTAGAAAGTCTTGACACTTTGTAAATAGTTGATAGAATATCACTTTGTAAATAGTTGATAGAATATAAAATATTCAAAGATATCTCCAGTTGACATATACTTATAGAAGATTCTGATTTTTCTAAATATTAGAAAAATATTAATAGAAGTTCTTATTTTTATATGATTGAGTAAAAATCTATCAAAATAAAAACTTTATTCAATAAGAGTTACTACTGAATACACATAATCCTGAGAAAATGCCCCCTTAACAATTGCCTGAGGACATTTCTAAAACTGTTTTTCATATCAATTAAACATTTTGACATTTTTTTTCTTCATCACCAGGCATCTGTAATCTTCCCTACAAACATCTTGTCTTTTATGTTTTTACTCATATTTACTTTTTGGCAATTGCAGCTTGTAAAATTATGTTTGAGCAGAACCAACTTTAGGAAAAATCGTAAAAGGAAAAAAAAATTTTCTTTGGCTCATCTCCAACCTCTAGGGTTTCATGGAGTAAAAGCATTTCTCTCTCTCAGTGTCTTTTCTGGATTCCTGGGGTATTGCTCCCAGATTCTCTTTGACTAAACTCTACTGAGTGATTAGTTCTTACACTGATACTTCTATGGGACTTTTGTTTTCTTGATATTGGGAATCAGAATGGAACCTGATAACAGAAGACCAGATGTGCACTGCTCATGATGGCAGCTACATTAATCATCGAAAAGCCATCTCTGCCTTCTGAGGGTACATAGATAGTGTCTTCCAATAGTAACCGGATCCTTCATGAATTAAATCAGCATTCATGAAGTTTAGTTCTGCCCATTTCTAACTTCTACATATAATCTTAATTTCTCTGAAAGTATAGAACTTTCAGAGAATGGTAGGAGGAAATAATAAAAGTGTTCCCTTGAGTAACAATTAGGTGGTTTATGACAAAGACAGGCTTCTAAACACAGATCAAACATCGTCCTTCGCATCTCACCTGAGCATGCCGGCAACTCCAGTCCACCAAATGCAGTTCCCTTGGGACCTACGCTGGATGGACACACAGGGTCTCATGAGGTAAAAGGCTAGGACACTTGCTCTTTCTGACCAGGCAGTGCTGTGGCTGATTGATATCCACCCAAAGCCACAATCACCTTCTGATCTGAGGAGCAGGTGACGTGGAGATTCTGAAGTGTCTTGATAAATTATGCAGGCATATCAAACAATACACACAGCAGGTTTAAAAAAAGTCAGTCACTAAAGTGGTTTGCTCTGTCCTTTTACAAACTCAATCTGGATAGCTCATCATCAATCATTGACAACCCTTAGCACGATAATACTGGCAAATTAGTATTACATGGCACCAAATAATGAAACGTTTGGGAAAGGAGAGAGGAAAGGAGGAATATAAACAAGGTTATTTTAACAGCCTTTGAAATTTTACTTTTTCCATTCTTTCTCTGGGAGAACAATAAGACCAATTTATTCACAATATGCAATGCCTTTCCTTTACACCATTTCATCCTAAGCCTTTCCTCCTCCTTGCCAATACAAATTACCACCTTTCAAGCATCTTTCAAGGCCCATATTAAAGGTCAAACGTTATCTGCTCCATAGTCATCCATTTTGTAACAACCTCAATTTCCATGTGATTCCTCTGATAGTTGTATATATGCTGTCTGAATTTATAAAAATCTATTCTAGTACAGTTACAAAGTATAATTGAAATTTATAATTGCTATTTTGCTTTTTCTGTGTTTTCCTCATCGCCTTAACTATTTGGTAATCCTTATGCACAAAGGCTTTCATCTTGCATATGCTGGGTTTTTAACAGAGTCAGTGTTTTAAAAATCATAGGAAAAATGATTCACCATAACACTTCATTCAAATTCACAAAACAGGACATGAGTTTGCAGTACATAAAATAAGATAATACATGGGAATTTAAAAGGTATATATATATATATATATATATATATGTAATTTATAGTTTGTTAGACCCCATATTACCTCATAAAGAATTTAAAGCAGTAAGTAAACATAAAAACATACATATTTATTTCAGCAATATATACTAAGAAAAAATTAGTGAGTAATCCAAGTCACCTCTAAAACCAATTTATGCAATTCGGTAGTCCTTAGCTTTGGTCTCATCATAGGAAACCAACCAGTTGTTTTCATTAACTGTCAAGTCTTTCTAATATCATGATTATAATAAATGTACAGTATTTGTTTATCTATCTAACTACCTAGGTTTCTATGTTACCAAGAAGAAAGGGGAAGGGTAACTTAGTCTTCTGATTATTAAAATATTTTTGTGGCTCTTCTTAGGAACATCAGCAAGAATTTTGTTTGCTTCCATTTTATTTTATTATTCCTTTCATGAGAAGGTATGAGGACAGTGTGTCAACTGACACCAGAGTCCTAGCTCGGCACATAAGCCCTTCAAGTTGGGGCCCTGTCCATTTTTTCTCACTCAGCCATCAAATGCCCATGATCAGCCCTGGGATTTCTTTGGAAGGAATGATGCTAAAGCTGAAACTCCAGTACTTTGGCCACCTCATGCGAAGAGCTGACTCACTGGAAAAGACTCTGATGTTGGGAGGGATTGGGGGCAGGAGGAGAAGGGGACGACAGAGGATGAGATGGCTGGATGGCATCGCTGACTCGATGGACATGAGTCTCAGTGAACTCCGGGAGTTGGTGATGGACAGGGAGGCCTGGCGTGCTGCGATTCATGGGGTCGCAAAGAGTTGGACACGACTGAGCGACTGAACTGAACTATTCACACAGGCAAGGTCATTGAGGTCTCTGGGCATCCTACTTTGGGTTTTCCTAGGAAATCCTGACCTTCACTTTATTAGGCTTACTCTTCCTCCAGTATCCAGATTTGATGTAAATATCTAGGAGACTCCAATCTTATTTTTCTTGGTTTGGGAATCAAAATTCTGTACTTAGCTCTCTCACTATACCTGGCCCCATCCTAGCTTATGCTTGGTATTCTCATGCAAAATCAGCATTCCGTTTTACTGTCAATCGTGTCCAGGTTGGATGATAGATTATAGTCATGTGGTTCAATTTAAAACCAGCCTTGGCTGGAAGGTCAACTCTTGGCCTCTCATCTCAGGGCACCTCTGCCAGGTACCTCGTGGCTTTTATCAACTAGCTGAAGCCAACTCTGAAAACTTATCAAAAATACTGAAAGGAAACACATGGTCAGACTGTAGTTGTATTAACTACAAAGGCCCATAGAGGCAGGAGCTTTAGGAAAATTTCCCAGGAATATTCCCCTTTCAGTTTTCATGAGCTTGAAAGCAGAACATGCCCAGTAACATAATAGTAATGTCAAATTCCAAAGGCAGCCTTAGATAGCTTTGCCAGCATATAATTCACTTGACAGAATTCTAAAGCTTTCATTTCTCATGACTCACACTGTTGGTGATTTGAGATAGGGCCACTAAAGGAACAGACCCCACTTTACATAAGGGTCTACCTGAATTTTGCAAGACATTTTCCAGTGATAACAAACAAGGTATAACATAGTTATTGATAATTCAATTCCTCTTTGCAGTACATAATTTCCCCGGAATTTTCTTTCTTTTTTTTTAATGGCAAAAGGAGTTTTATTTCTATCAGCAGCACCAGTCCTAATGGTAATGCAAGGGTTAACAAATCAATTTAACCTTTCTAAATTAATTTCTCCAGAATTTTGCTTTATTTTTAATTGGAGTTTAATTGCTTTACAATTTCTGTTGGTTTCTGCTGTATGGCCATGTGAATCAGCCGTGAGTATACAAGTATACAATCAGCACTCTTGAGCCTCCCTTCCACCCACCACCGTCTCACCCCTTTGGGTTACCTCAGAGTACAGCCTAAGCTCTGTTATACAACAGTTTCCCACTAGGTGTCTATTTTACACATGGTAATGTATATATTTCAATGCTACTCTCTCAACTCATTCCACCCTCTCCTTCCCCTGCTGTGTCCACAAGTCTTTTTTATGTCTGTGTCTCTATTCCTGACTTGCAAAAGGTTCATCGGTACGATTTTTCTAGATGCCATACCTATGCATTAATATTAACATCACTCATTATTAGAGATATGCAAATAAAAACTACAATTAAGCACCACCTCACACTGGTCAGAATGGTCATTATCAAAAAATCTATAAACAATAAGTGCTGAAGAGGGTGTGGAGGAAAGAGAACCCTTTTGCACTACTGGTGAAGATGTAAACTGATACAGCCACTACGAAGAATAGTATGGAGATTTCTCTAGAATCTTTATTTAAATCTATGAGCAGTATTCTCTGAGTTAATCAAAACAATACGCATCATTAACTATTTAATTTGAGGGCAGGATTAATGATGGTAGCCAGAGACAAGACATAAGTTCAGTTCAGTTCTCAACACGTCTTGTAAAGTTTGAAATTTAGCTAAAAGATGATGTAAGACCACCACATTGTGACTCAGTTACAATAAATGGAGGAATCACCACATTGGCACATCAATAGTATGTTGCTATTCTGTCACTAAGTCGTGTCTGACTCTTTACAAGTGTGAACTACCATAAATTTCACATCTGGCACTGGCACCAGGGGGACATTTTGATAAGTTCATACGAATACTTATGAATATCCACCTCCAATGGTTCAGGTTTGAGGTAAAGGGATTCAAAAAAAAGAAATGTAAATGCATAATTAAACAAAATATATTCAACTCTATCTAGTTCTAAATTGCAAATTACTATACTTGGGCAAATGCAAATAAATAGAGGAAAACAATAGAATGGGAAAGACTAGCGATAAGAAAACTGGAGATACCAAGGGAACATTTTATTCATGATTGGCAAAATTAAAGCCAAAAATGGCAAGGACCTAACACAAGCAGAAGAGATTAAGAAAAGGTGGCAAGAATATACAGAAGAACAGTACAAAAAAGCTCTTTGTACAAAAATGATACAAAAAAGATCACACCAGATAACCACAATGGTGTGGTCACTCAGCTATAACCAGACATCCTGGAGTGTGAAGTCAAGAGGGCCTTAGGTAGCATTACCACAAGCAAAGCTAGTGTAGGTGATGGAATTCCAGCTGAGCTATTTCAAGTCCTAAAACATGATGCTGTTAAAGTGCTGCATTCATAATGCCAGGAAGTTTGGAAAACTCAGCAGCGGCCACAGGACTGGGAAAGGTCAATTTTCATTCCAATCTCAAAGAAAGGCAATGCCAAAGAACGTTCAGAATACTGCAAAATTTTACTGATTTCATATGCCAACAAGATTATGCTCCAAATGCTTCAAGCTAGGCTTCAGTAGTATGTGAATTGAGAGCTTTCAGATGAGGAAGTTGGATTTAGAAAAAGCAGAGGAACCAGAAATCAAATTGCCAATATATGCTGGATCATAGAAAAGCTAGAGAAAATGAAAAAAA
The DNA here is from genome assembly GCF_055505025.1 of Bos grunniens. Lineage (NCBI taxonomy): Eukaryota > Metazoa > Chordata > Mammalia > Artiodactyla > Bovidae > Bos > Bos grunniens. Next base: position 23,919,390 of record NC_141191.1, on the reverse strand, counting down.
AAAGAAAAAACCAAAGGGAATTCCAAAAAAATATCTGCTTCACTGACTATGCCAAAGCCTTTGACAGTGTGTATCACAACAAACTGTGGAAAATTCTTAAAGAGATGGTGAAACTAGACCACATACCTGCCTCCTGAAAAACCTGTATGCAGGTCAAGAATCAATAGTTAGAACTGGACATGGAACAACAGACTGGTTTGAAATTGGGAAAGGAATATGCCAAGGCTGTATACTGTCACCTGCTTATTTAACTTATATGCAGAGGACATCATGTGTAATGTCGGGCTGGATGAAGCACAAGCTGGATTCAAGATTGCTGGGAGACATATCAATAACCCCAGATAGGCAGATGATACCACTTTAATGGCAGAAAGTGAAGAGAAACTAAAGAGCCTCTTGATGAAAGTGAAAGAGGAGAGTGAAAAAGCTGGCTTAAAACAGCATTCAAAAAACGAAGGTCATGGCATCCAGTCCTATCACTTCATGGCAAATAGATAGGAAAAATGTGGAAACAGTGACAGATTTCATTTTCTTGGGCTTCAAAAATCACTGTGGATGGTGACTGAAGCCACAAAATTAAAAGACGCTTACTCCTTGGAAGAAAAGCTATGACAAACCTAGACAGCATATTAAAAAGCAGAGACATCACTTTGCCAACAATGGTCCTTATAGTCAAAGCTATGGTTTTTCCGGTAGTCATTTATGGATATGAGAGTTGGACCATAAAGAAGGCTGAGTGCCAAAGAATTGATGCTTTCAAACTGTGGTGCTGGAGAAGACTCTTGAGTGTCCCTTGAACTTCAAGGGGATCAAACCAGTCAATCCTAAAGGAAATCAACTCTGAATTTTCACTGGAAGGACTGGTGCTGAAGCTGAAGCCCTAATACTTTGGCTACCTGATGTGAAGAGCCAACTCGCTGGAAAAGACCCTGATGCTGGGAAAGACTGAAGGCAAGAGGAGAAGAGGGCAACAGAGGATGAGATGGTTGGATGGCATCACTGACTCAATGGACATGAGGTTGTGTAAACTCTGGAAATAGTGAAGAACAGGGAAGCCTGGTGTGCTTCAGTTCAGGGGGTCTCAAAGAGTCAGACACAACTTAGAGACTGAACAGCAACAACAATACTTGGGCAACATTTTTCCATATCAGCTTCTTAAAGTTTTTAATATGATGGTAATATCTACTGCTGATAAGTAGCTGGGTTATCCTTATGATCTACTGAGAATGTAATTGAACAGATCTTTTCTAGAGGACAATTTGACAATAGTAAAGATATCTCCAAAATAAAGACTAAAATTTTTACTTTCATAGTGCCTACTGATTATTCCAATAGAAAGTAATTAAAAAATTAAATCAGTGTCTCTGGGCATGAGGCCCAGGAAGCAATGTTTCTTATCTTCCCACCCTGCCACTCCAGGGCCAACCCTGAGTAATTATGAAATGGAAAATATAGGCTTATTTTATTCTCTTAGGATCAGAAAAATAAAGAATAGGCGACATGTACAAAAAGAGAAATTCTACCTTGATTAAGAAGATTTCTCCAAATCTAAAATCCAATTAAATCAATTGAGCCAGCTGATTGACTCTTATAAAACACTATTTCCCAGTGGGAAGAGAAATCTCAACATCATTGTCAAAACAAAGGGAAATAAGTATCAATAATTTAACTGCTTGTAGTTAATGAATTGTTTTAGATTTTTCAAAACAAACTTATTTTTTTCTGTTGAATTTGTTTTAAAGTCACAACATCTCTACCATTCTCTTTAGAATTATTACAATATAAAATAGAAGGGATGGTTAAACAAATGGTTAGAAACGCAAAGCTTTTTGATAAATCAAAACAAAAAAATCAAGTTTTCCTCCTGCTCTAGTCTGTTTCCTGGTTTTTGGTTTTGCCAGTCATTTTGTGGTCATGACTTTCAACTGGGCTTTTATGAAACTTTCTGCCTGGTCTTTCTGGACTTGCTTCTCTCTGTCCTCAGTTACTTCCTATACTCTGCTGCAAGATTCAAGCTTTGGTCAGGGAAGCATGATATGATAACAATACTCATTACTTAAAATGTTTAATGGCTCCTGCTAACCATAAAACAAAACACAGTATCTTTAGCATTCCATTCAAGGTCCTTTATCAATAGACTCAATCTGCACCACCATTCCTTTACTTTCCTCTCCTCTTCTCCTCCCATTGTCCCACTTCTAGATTGCTTCTGCCCCTTACTCCAGTTAAACTGCTCTGTCAGAACATACCCCTTGTTGCATAAGGATCTTGACTCTCTCTTCATGCATCTCTTCTTTCTAGAAATCTATCTCACCTCCTTATGATGTCTATCACTAAACTCAAAGATTTCTCTTCTATAAGTTAATTACTTCTTCCCCTGCCAATGGAAAAGCAGCACAATAAACCCCATGAATAAGTCAGTCTCCATGTTACGCTGGTGATGGAGTGGAGAAGGCTGCCTGAAAGAGTGTGGCGGTGGTGTGTCTGTTCATAGGCTGCAGGTTCATAGGCCGTCATTCATCTCTGTGTGCTCCTTGACCTAACCCAGAGCCTAGCATGATGTTCAGGGAATCTACACATGCTTGCATAACGTAATGGATCAGGCAAGAGATCTGCATAAAGACAATACTTAATTCAAAAACTTAGAAACAGGATAATGTTCTAAAAGGAGCTATGAGGCTTGGAACCTCCTCTCCCTATTCTACATGCCTGTAGGGAGCTCGCTAATTAAAAGACTCCTTCGGTGAATTTCCTGTAAAGAGAAGAATTCGTTGACAAAGCACATAACCAACCATTATTTTATAAACTACTTACGGAGTTGGGTGCTTACAGTATCATCACCTGGTATTTTAGAGACCCTGTGTCATTAATTTGCCTCTGTAAGCACCTAACTGAAGGAATCTCAAAGATTCTGGAGAAAATTGGGTTGTAGATGATTTAAGCTGTTAACTTTGATCTCCTGTACAAGAATGTTGATAAGACTATATTTGCTTTCCTATTTAAGCCTTAAAGCATAGCATAGACAAAAGTACCTCCATTAAGTAGCATTCTCATATTAAATTCCTTTTGATTCAGGAAAAACCGTTTTCTATGACTAAAATAAACAAGTCTATTGTGTTATTTATACATCTTTGATTTGGGAGCAAAATTTTGGTACTTTGTTTTCAGTGTAAGTAATAATAATTTTTAAGGTCTACTGTGAAGTTTATTGGAGAAGGCAATGGCAACCCACTCCAGTACTCTTGCCTAGAAAATCTCATGGATGGAGGAGCCTGGTAGGCTGTAGTCCATGGAGTCGCTAAGAGTCGGACACGAATGCACAACTCCACTTTGACTTTTCACTTTCATGCATTGGAGAAGGAAATGGCAACCCACTCCAGTGTTCTTGCCTGGAGAATCCCAGGGACGGGGGAGCCTGGTGGGCTGCCGTCTACGGGGTCACACAGAGTCAGACACGATTGAAGTGACTTAGCAGCAGCAGCAGCAGCAGTGAAGTTTATTACTGTTGTGATCCTCTTTTTAAAATAATTCTCCTCCCAGGGACAGATGAATTGAATTGTTACTATTGATTAAGAGTTAAAGCTCTGGTTTTACTTTGAGGATTTTATTATCAACATTCAAAAGCTTCGAACACAAGCCAGGTGTTATGTTGGTACTGTGAATATAAGAAAGAAAAGGAACACACGTACACCTGTACTTGTTTATTGAGCCTTATTTTTCAAAAGATGTCAGGTCCAGAATTTTCATATATGACAGGTTTCAGGGGTGGTGATCCGCCTAGGGCAGGATGAAGTAGTATAAATACCAGGATATTACCCCCAAATTGAAGTTTTTCTTATAAACCACATTGGCTTCTGTTTTCTTTATTTGTACTTAGGATACATGTCTATGGGGGGTATGGGAAAAGCATTGAAATTCTAGAGAAATTAAAATTTTCACAACCAATTTCCTGGTATCAGTCTTATTTCCCAATTTCTAGGCCAATCTCTATCACAAATGCAATTTATTTGATATTCATCGTCCTTTCCTCCCTCCTTTCTTTCTCTCTTGGAAAAGCAAAGACATATGTTTCTAAAATTTGTGTGTGCGTTAAATATTAAAATAATAACGTTGAAATGCCTGAGGAAGTAACCATATGGTGAGAATCTTTGTTGGAAAATCCCATATAACATGCAAAACTCCCCATATTTGAATTTCTGCCTCCCTAATTAGCATCATCTGTCTATTTTAGACATCCTTGGCTAATGTCAATTTCAAGAATCTGTCAAAACTGTTTCACACTACCATGCCTTTGCATTTGCCATTTTCAATGCCTGGAAATCATATTCTCATTGAATATTTTTACTGAAATCTACTGCCTGTAGAGAATGGTGCTATGTCCTGGGAAAGACAGCAGTGCAAATGATCTTCTCATTTGCTGCCCACATATGACTCACCATCCTTCCTCCCTGGCAAACTGCTTGCATCTTTTGTGCTTTTGTCTCTGGGACCTGTTCCCCAACTGGTCAAGACTTAGCAATCCTTCCTTTGAGACACGGATACAGCTTTACCATGCCTGTTATAGTCCTGGCCAACGTGCTTTAATATGGTTATTTTCCATAATTCTTGATTCCCTTATGAAACGGTGAACTTGCTGTAACTCTTTCATTTTTTATTAGTAGCATAGTGCTTAGCATTGGATGAATTAACTGAAAGAATGACTAAACTAAGTAATTTTTCTGGAGAGAGTAAATTGAACTTCAATCTCAATATTGTTTTACATGTACTAATTTAAGCCTTTGCAAAGCACATATTTGGAGAAGGAAATGGCAACCAACTCCAGTGTTCTTGCCTGGGCAATCCTATGGACAGAGGAGCCTGATGGGCTACAGTCCACGGGGCTGCGAAAGAGTTGGACATGACTTAGTGACTAAACATCAAAGCAGATATTGATATGAAAGAGACAATTAGCACAGAATTTTAAAACGTGAAGCTACAATGAATGTAATCTCTTGTATGGTATGATATGCTCTTATAATAAACCTCAAGATTCTTCAATTCTGTTACCTAAAATATAAGAAAGATGATGTTCTTCTTCTACTGTTCTCCAAAATAATCACAATTATTATGTGGCTCCAGCTGTAAAGGTGGATATTTTTATTATAAAGGCGCTTACTATTAATATCTAGAGTGGTTGAACTTTTCAGAAGAAATATGCTATTTAATTGGAAATTCACAATAGTAACAGAATCAGCAGCTTTTATGAAAGCTTAAAAGTTGGTCATGGGGAAAGAAGATTTCTAATTCTCTAATGAACAAAATGCAGTTTAGAAATTTGTAGTCAGCTCTTTAGAAAACACAATATTTGTGTAAACACATTAGATCTCAACATAACCTAAAGACATCATAGACCATTCTAGGCTTAAGTTACCAGTTAATTTTTTCTGTCCTTCTTAGAAATATTTTTTAAATTTCAGAGTGGGATACTTTATTGAATTCATTGCAAATTCCTTGAATATGGATATATTATTTATTAATTGTTATATCTACCCCACTTCCTAGCACACTGACTTCACTATAGTAAATTCTAATAAATAAATCAATTTTATTTAGGTTACCTATTTCTACTAAAAGAAACTTGGACAAATCTCATTGATTTCAGAAATTAGAAATAAAATATGGGATGAGTGTTTAATATTTTTTCCAAATACTTGACAGATTTGGAACTATGTGTGGTTCCAAAGAGCCACGTAGATCCATGTCATATGTTTGATAAAGTTAGATTTGGGGTAAATTTAATGGAATCTGTTTTCAAAATAGCAGTTGTCTAATAACAGGATGGATTTCACATAAGGTAAGCTCTTTCTCAGTGGTGGACACTGTCAAAAAGAATGCCTGGAAGGCAGCAGAGAACCCTCTTTGACGGAGAGTCTGAGATTCTGCGAGATAATAACTGTTCTTTAAGGCTGTAAAGGAGAAGGAAAAGGCTGTAAAAGAGAAAAGGGCATAGATGGGTGCAGTCACTCCTTGGTATCTGCACAGTGTTGATTGTAGGACCAACAAGAATACCAAAATTGTCAGATACTCAAGTGCTTTATGTAAATGGTGGATTATTTGCATATAACCTCCACACATCCTCAGACCTCAGGTCAGGTTTTATGTGTAATCTAGAGTAAAGGATTTTAGCTTAGTCATAATGCCTAATATATTGTAAATGCTATGTGAATAACTATAAATACAATGTAAATGTGATGCAAATGCCAGCAAGGTAATTCTCATTCAAATCCTTCAAGCTAGGCTTCAACAGTACGTGAACTGGAAACTTTCAGATGTTCAAGCTGGATTTAGAAAAGGCAGAGGAACCAGAGATCAAATTGCCAACATCCATTGGATCACAGAGAAAGCAAGGGAATTTCAGGAAAAAACATCTACTTCTGCTTCACTGATTACACTAGAGTCTTTGACTGTGTGGATCATAACAAACTGTGGAAAATTCCTAAAGAGATGGGAATACCAGATCACCTGACCTGCCTCCTGAGAAACCCATATACAGAACAAGAAGCAAGAGTTAGAACCGGACATGGAACAATAGACTGGTTCAAAATTGGGAAAGGAGTATGTCAAGGCTATATATTGTCACCCTGTTTATTTTAACTTATATGCAGAGTACATGGTGCAAAATTCCTGGCTGGATGAAGCACAAGCTGGAATTAAGATTGCTGGGAAAAATATCAACAACCTCAGATATGTAGATAATACTAACCTAAGGCTATGGTTTTTCCAATAGTCATGTATGGATGTGAGAGTTGGACTGTGAAGAAAGCTGAGCACTGAAGAATTGATGCTTTTGAACTGTGATGTTGGAGAAGACTCTTGAGAGTCCATTGGACTGCAAGGAGATCCAACCAGTCCATTCTAAAGGAGATCAGTCCTGGGTATTCTTTGGAAGGAATGATGCCGAAGGTGAAACTCCAATACTTTGGCCACCTCATGGGAAGAGTTGACTCATTGGAAAAGACTCTGATGCTGGGAGGGATTAGGGGCAGAAGGAGAAGGGGACGACAGAGGATGAGATGGCTGGATGGCATCACCTACTCGATGGACGTGAGTTTGAGTGAACTCTGGGAGTTGGTGATGGACAGGGAGGCCTGGCATGCTGCAATTCATGGGGTCGCGAAGAGTCGGACACAACTGAGTGACTGAACTGAACTGAACTGAATGGCAGAAAATGAAGAGAAACTAAAGAGCCTCTTGACGAAGGTGAAAGAGGAGAGTAAAAAAGTTGGCTTAAAACTCAACATTCAAAAAATGAAGATTATGGCATCCTGTCCCATAACTTCATGGCAAATAAATGCAGCAAAAATGCAAACAGTAAGACTTTATTTTCTTGGGCTCCAAAATTCCTGTGGATGGTGAGTTCAGTCATGAAATTAAAAGACACTTGCTCCTTGGAAGGAAAGCGTTGACACACCTGGTGGTGGTGATTTAGTCACTAAGTTGTGTCTGATTCTTACGACTTCCTGGACTATAGCCTGCCAGGCTCCTCTGTCCATGGGATTCCCCAGGCAAGATTACTGGAGTGGGTTGCCATTTCCTACTCCAGGGGATCTTTCTGACCCAGGGATTGAACCCTGGTCTCTTGCATTGCAGGCAGATTCTTTACTGACTGAGCTATGAGGAAATGACAAACCTAGACAGTATATTAAAAGCAGAAATGTCGCTTTTCCAAAAAAGGTCCCTATAGCCAAAGCTACAGTTTTTCTGAAACGGAGCAGGACCCTATTGTCATTGCCCCACCCCCATGTCCTCTGCCTGTCTTTCGTCTGTGGAAACTTTGGTCAAAGAATAAGTTTAATCAGAGAAGTGAGAACATGTGAAAAAAAAAAGTAAACAGTCAAAGAAGACCAAACAATAATAATATAGTCTTTAAGTATAGTCAAAGATCTTAGTTCTTCCTCTAGGACTATAGATAAATAATATTCTGAGCCATATCCTGTGAGCTGACTTGTAGATACCAAAAATGCCAGGTGGAAAAGTCAACTACATGTTGACCAGACAGTACCCAGGACGTGGGCTGCCACAATTCTGAGAACTGACCACAAAGAAGTGGGAACAAATGGTCCCCAGAACTGAAGACTAACTGTACCTAAAACAATCAAGATGATGCTGGTCAGACCCACTGATGACCAATTTGAAGATGACTGCTAGAGATGACTATGCTGTTCCTGCATGTAACACCTCTCCCTGACTCTGTCTATAAAAGCTCTCACCCCTTGCCTGTCGGAGTGGGTGGGGAGTCAGTCTTTGGACAGATGTCCACGACCCTCCTCCTACCCGCAAGTCACCAGCATCTGAAATAAAGCAACCTTTCTTTTCCACCAACCTGGCCTGTTTATTGACTTTTGAGCACCGAGTAGCCAAATCCCACTACAAACCTCTTGGGAACATTTCCAGTAGTCATGTGCATGTGTGACAATGGGCATAAAGAAGGCAGAACACTGAGGAACTGATGCTTTCCAACTACACTGCTGGAGAAGACTCTTGAGAGCTTCCTGGACAGCAAGAAGATCAAACCAGTCAATCCTAAAGGAAATTAACCCTGAATAATCACTAGAAGGACTCACGCTAAAGCTGAAGCTCCAATACTTTGGCCATCAGATGTGAAGGTCTGACTCCCTGGAAAGGACCCATATGCTGGGAAAGATCGAGGATAGGAGGAGAAGTGGGTGACAAAGGCTAAGATGGCTGGATGGCATCACCAACTCAATAGAGAGGAATTTGAGCAAACTGCAGGAGATAGTGAAGGACAGGGAAGCCTTATGTACTGCAATCCATGGGGTCACAAAGAGTCAAACATGACTTAGCAACTGAACAACAAGTAGTTATAGGCATGCAGCAAATTCAAATCTTGCTTTTCCGAAACTCCTGGGTTTTTTAAAAAGACAGTTTTGATCTGGGGTTGGTTGAATCCACAAACATGGAACACCACATTTATGGAAGGCTGACTATATTTAGTGCATGTATTGGTTTATTCAATTATAATGATGGTGGTAGTGGTGGTTTAGTCGTTAAGTGGTGTCTGACTCTTTTTTTTTTTAATTTTATTTTATTTTTAAACTTTACAATATTGTATTGGTTTTTCCAAATATCGAAATGAATCCACCACAGGTATACATGCGTTCCCCATCCTGAACCCTCCTCTCTCCTCCCTCCCCATACCATCCCTCTGGGTCGTCCCAGTGCACCAGCCCCAAGCATCCAGTATCGTGCATCGAACCTGGACTGGCGACTCGTTTCATACATGATATTATACATGTTTCAATGACATTCTCCCAAATCTTCCCATCCGCTCCCTCTCCCACAGAGTCCATAAGACTGTTCTATACATCAGTGTCTCTTTTGCTGTCTGACTCTTGTGATCCCAAGAACTATAGTCAGCCAGGCTCCGCTGTCCATGGGATTTTCCAGGCAAGAATACTGGAGTGATTTGCCATTTCCTTCTCCAGTGGATCTTCCCAATCCAGGGATCAAACCTGGGTCTCCTGTACTGCAGGCAGATTCTTTACTGACTGAGCTACCAGAGGAGCCCATTATCATAATAAACTGATATTAAATATTTTAATATCTATGAGCTAAGCTGCTTTAGACATGATTGACTCTTTGCAACCCTACGAACTGTAGCCTGCCAGGCTCGTCTGTCCATGGACATTTTTATAGTCTATAATATGATTACATGTCCCCAGTGTTACTGAGTTGTAGATTGCCTCTGGACAACTTCCAAAAGTCTATAAAATCCTGTGAACTATAGGACTGGTCATAAACTACTCTACAAATGATCACACTTTTCTAGAAAGGTGGGGTGGCTGGAGTCCTGAAAAAATTTCTCAAGTTGGAATACACAGATGATCATTATTTAAGATAAAAGGAGTCATTACAGGATTATGTTTTTTCAGAGTTAAAACACTTGGATAAATTCATGGACATAACTCATTGATAGAATAGAATTTCTTCAATCAACCAAGATTTGACTACAATTTCTACAAGGATAAAGATAAGAAGTTCATTTTCCTTGCAATTTTATGAGAAACTCTAGTACCTGCAGCTGATGTTGGTGGACCGAATATTCAGATACTGTTTAAGGAACAGCATTTTACTTTTAAAAACTCTTGGCCACACGCATACCTAATTAGAAAAGCAATCTTTAAAAATGGAAATTAAATTTCAAAAGGGTGATTCTGTAGTATCATTTGTCCACTATCATTATCTTACACTCCTTGGAAGCAGTAGGGATTTATAACTTGTAGAAAGAAAGGTATGAACTTAAGATATTTGTCCTTGCTTGTGCCATAGTATAAGATTTAACAACATTATAGGACAAAAGCAATTATAACAAATGCTGAAAGCAAAGGAAAATTGTGATTGACTTGTGGAGTTCTGAAGAAAAAAAATTAAAGTGTAGTAAGTGTCAGAAACGCACTTTCAACTGAAAATACTATTGAGCAATTTGAGAAATTTTAACTTCATTTACTTCCACTGACAAAGAAAAATGTCTTCAGTAATGGGACACTTCAGTTCTTTCTGGAAATAATCAATGTATTTCAACATCTTTGAAAAGAAAATGGTCTTCTTACAGTCAACATGACTATTGTGCTAAATTGTTTAATTAAACATAATAATTTACATTGGATTGCTTAACAGTCAATTGTAGAAGCTAAAAGTGACCTGGGTCATAACTGTTACCTGGCTTCATCTAGAAGCACATTTTTGCAGATAACTTTTGATTATAGTTTTACAAAGGAAATTTGTTACAAAAGATAAATTCTTGAGGGTGTAGGCTCACTTTTTTATTTAACTCACCAATTGGTGTTTAACTAACCAACAAAAACTACAGGTTTACATTTTAGCAAATTTGATTCAAGTGGGGAAAATATACTGTATACTTAAAATATGCATTATGTTTGGGTTTCCCAGGTGGCTCATTGGTAAAGAATCCACCTATCAATGCAAGAGATGTGGACACAGCTTCAATCCCTGGGTGGGGAAGATCCCCTGCAGAAGTAAATGGCAACCCACTACAGTGTTCTTGCCTGGAAAGTCCCATGGACAGAGGAACCTGGAGGCCTATAGTCCATAGGGTTGCAAAAGAGTCAGACACACACACACACACACACACACACATGCATGCACTATATTTATATTATCTTTTAATATTATATTATAATATATATGATTTACTTTGTTTTCTCTATGTGCCCTTGATATGCAGATTCTCTTCTATCTACTAATATCAAATCTAGGCTGAACCTTAAATTTCTTTCTTAAACCCAGTGACAACTGGGCATAATGAAATTTAAAGCGTGTATCAGATTATGTACTATCTTCAGTGAATGTGCACGGGCCAAATAATGTTCTCTGAAAGCCAAATAAAATCGTTAAAAAAAGAAAAGAAATGTATATCTATTGTGTTAGAATTTTAAGATGGCTTCCCAAATTTCCATTTCCTTGGGCACATTCATTTTCCCCCAGTTATCCAGTCAAAGCATACTCTCTGTGAAACATGCCTCTGTGAAAGAATTCTATGGATAGAATTATGGTCTCTAATCAACTGATTCTAGAAAGTACATTATCCCAGGTGAGTCTGGCTAATCAGATGAGCTCAGCCTTAAAAGAATTTAGCTCTTGAAGAGATTTAAAGTATAAAAGGGATTCAAAGGGAGGAAGATTTTTCACTCAAGGCTTTGGGGCAAGAACTGAGAGCAACCCACACCTCAAACCCAGAAAGAGAACAGAGACCTCATCCCTATGACTACAAGGAACTAAATTCTGCTGACAGCCTGAATGAGTTTGAAAGAGAAGCCCAATCAACACAGGAGGATGCATGCTTTCAACATTTTGATTTTGGCCACGTGATAGTGTGAGAAGATTAACGAATCAAGTCATGCTTCTGTGTCTGACTACAGAACTGTGAAACAATACCTGGTATTGCTTTATGCTGCAAACCTTGTGAAAGCTTTTTACACAGCAAAAGAAAACTAATACATCTAAGAGGTAACTAGAAAAAAATATGAAATTTGTAGGACTGTACTCAGACTCAAATCAGAATAAATAATTGATTTGAAGATAGTAAATTGTTTCCTTATGTCTACAATAAATTTCTTCAGTATCTCACCATTCAGTTAGGGTCAGTAGGCCAAAGTACACAGAGCATGCATTAAAGTGGCTAGCAATAAAAGCTCTTGCAAGGCACTTTACCTCTTTGGACTGCAGCTTCTTTATCTGTAAAATAAGAAGCTATTACCTGAATATTTCTGAGATTTATTCCAGGTTAAGGCATCTAAGATTTAAGTAAATAGTAGTAAAATGAAGGAGCTGTGATATGGTGAAAAGAATACGGTACTAGAGAAAAGGAAGAAAAGACTTGGTTAAATTCTGTTATAAACAAGGAGCATGATCTTAAAATAAACTGTTTCACTTCTGGACTGTGATTCACTTCATTGAAAATGGAGATTAAAAACACCACAACTCAAAACCCTTTGTGAAAATTAAGTCATTCTGGGAAATTTACTTTCAAGATGGCAGTGAGCAACTTTGTGAACTCACTCTCTAAACAATGAAAATATGGGCAAAACAACTACCATGCACCATTTTAGAATCCTGGTAAGTAACAAAGACTCAACAAATGAAATATCATGTATTCAAGAGAAACCGCTGAACATCTGTAAAACATAAGGTCTGTGACATTTTCACTTGGGACTATTCCTTCTCTCCTCCCAGCTCAGTAGTATGGTAGCCCAAATTTAGCAGCACTGTAGACAATAAAGAGATCTGATCATATTTGGAATGCCATTAAAAGCACCATCCCTAGAGCAAACTTAATACTCTGTCCAAACACTTAGATCTCTGTAAAATATACAAATATGTATAAATCAAAAAACACAGGTCTGCATAGCCAATAAACCAAAGAATCAAAGAAAAAAATCACAAAAGAAAATACTTTGAGATAAATGAAAATGATGTATTATTCCATAAGTTATGTGACACAGATAAAGCTGTTCATAGAAGAGAACTGATATATGTAAAGGTCCACATTAAGAAATCAGAACTCAAATTAATATTCCCATCTACCAGTTCAAGAAAAAAGAAGAGCAAACTTAAAGGTAGAAAGAACTATAAAGATTCAATTAGAAATAAATGAAATCAACAATACCAAACAATAGAGAATATCAACAAAAGTAAAAGTTGGTTCTTTGTAAAAAGAAAAAGAAAAACTTTCTATGCATTAGCAATGAACAATCTGAAAACAAAATTCACAAAACAGACTCAAATAGTAACAAAAATAATAAAATTTCTAATATTAAAAAAAAGACATACACTAAATATTTAGAAGAACTGAAAAAAGAAAGATGCCCTAAATAAACAGAAATACCATGTTCATGGGTCAGAAGACATAATAATGTTAAGATAGCAATATTTTACAAATTAATGTACAGAGTCAACACAATCATTTTCAATATCCCAGCTTTTGGAGAGAGGACAGGAATTTACAAGCTGATTTCAAATTAATGAACCCGTAATAGGAAACCCTCAAATGAAAAATAGAAGGGACCAAAAAATAAAAAACACAATCTTCTTGAAAAAGTTGGAAGTCTCACTTTCTAACTTCAAAACCCAGGACAAAGCTACAGTAACTAGCATTAACAATAGACACACGTATCAATGGGACAGAATTGGGAGCTCAGAAATAAACCCTTACATTTAGGGACAAGGATAAGAATAATTTATAAAGAAAAGTAGAGCCATTCAAATAATTCTGTGGGAACAACTGGATATCCACATCCAAAAGAATGAATTTAAAGTCCTCATATCATACACACAAACAAATAATTTGAATAGATCTTAGATTTAATTTTAAGAACTAAAACTGTATAACCCCCTAGAAAAAAACACAGAAGTAAATTTTCCTGATCTTGGGCTAGGCAATAAAATTTTTCAACAGATAAGTTGATTTAGTTAAGTTTTCAAAAAGAAATCTGTTGTCTCAAAGAATACCACTAATAAAGTGAAAAGATAACCCACAGGATAAGATAAAATATTTGCAAGTCATATATGTGACAAATAACGTTATTATTCAACAGTAAAAAGAAAACTAACCCAATTAAAGATGTGACATACACAAAAGATTTGAACAGCTATTTCTCCAAAGGAAATAGTCAATAAACACATGGTGCACTGGGATGACCCAGAGGGATGGGATGGGGAGGGAGGCGGGAGGCGGGTTCAGGATGGGGAACATGTACACCCGTGGCGGATTCATGTCAGTGCGTGGCAAAACCACTACAGTATTGTAAAGTAATTAGTCTCCAATTAAAATAAATCAATTTATATTTAAAAAAATAAAAAGATAGAAGACTGCTCAAATTGTTAGTCATTAGAGAAATGCAAATCAAAATAAGATGAGATATTACTTCACGACTAACAGCATGGACAAAATATAAAAGGGAGGAATAAATAAGTGTTGGTGAGAATGTGGAGAAAAGGAACCTTCATACATTGCTTCTGGGATTGTTAAAACAGCATAGCCATTTTGGAAAACAGTTCAGCAGTCCCTCAAATAGGGTTAGTTTATGACTTAGAGTTCCACTCCCAGATATATATCCAAAAGAACTGAAAACATGGGGTCAACACAGAAGCTTCTGCATGAATTTTACAGTAGCATTTTCCATAGTAAAGAAAAAAGTGGAGACAACCTAAATGCCCATCAAGATAAGTAGATAAACAACGTGGCATATTCAAATGATGGGATATCACTGAGCCTTAAAAGTAAATGTAGTACTAATATATGCTAAAATATGGATGAATTTTGAAAATATGCTGAGTAATAAACACAATCACAAAAGGCCATCTATGATATTAATTCATTCATATGAAATGTCCAAAACAGGCAAGTCTGAGATAGAAAGTAAACTAGACTTCAGTGACAGTGGTACAACCCCATTGAACTGTATATTCCACTGGGTGTATTTTATGGTATATGAAATATACCTCCAAAAAAGAGATATATCTCAGCAAAACTGAAAAAACAAAAAAAAGTTATATTAGTTCTGGACACAGATTTTTTTTTTAGTTATACAATGTGAAACAAAAGTTATCAAAGTAAATATTGAACAGCTTTTATTTGCTTTGAACCCGAAGGTTGAAATAATTATGAGAGACAAAAGAAAATATCAAAACTAGAAAATAGAAACTATATTTAACGAAGAGGAAATCAGAGCTAGTAGATGACATTAATTAACTTCTACTGTTCCTCAGGACAACTCACTAGAAATTCCCTCCTTTGCAACAGATTTTGGACCAAGCAGAGAACACTGGAGTCATTCTCCTGATGTTTCTGAGATCACAGATGAGCAGTGGACCTACCATGTCTGAGAGTCTATGTTTATATATGTATTTATTTGAGTAGGCAAACATCCACATGTATGATAACATTGCAAAGAAAAATTCTTTTACCGATGTAATACTTATATTTTAATGTCTCAAGTGCATTAGTGTGCAAATATAAGGTAAGCACTTATTAAAAATCAAATTGCTTTTAAGTCTTGACAATTTCCTAGACTTTATTTCAAGATAGGCATTTGATAGGTGTCCCATCACACATTATATGTTTTGAACAAATTTATGGCATTTGGTACCCACACAAAGATATTTCTTTAAAGTAATAGAGATTTTAAAGTTATAAAAAAATCATATTTCTCTATTAGACTGGCTTGTGAGAACTCTCCCTTTTGCTGTTAAACACAGATGTACAGATTCTCTTTTAATTCATCTTTTTGAGTTTTTAAGATAAGCCAAATTAGTTTCACAATTGAAGCATTCATTATAAAATAAATAGGTTTATTTCTTATGGAATAAATGATAAGGAAATACTGATAATTCTGGTAACTTGCAATGATTCCAATGAATCTCTTTCTGTTATTCTTACATTAGTGAAATTTTTTTAAAAGAAATGTAAATATGAAATTCTGGACCTTTGGCAAATTAGTGCATTCCTGAGACTGAATAGTCTTTCATCAAAATCCAAGAGAGCAAGGGTTAAGGATCGTCTTTTTCCCCAAATGAATGACTTGGATGCTCCATGTTTGAAGTATTAGAAAAGCGGCAGCTGCAGTTCAGTTTCTTCTTGAGAGTACTGAGAAGTAAAAACTTGAAAGCACATAGGGAGCTTACACGGTTTTTGATTGAAAGCTAAAGTAGGAACAGTCTTCTCTTTTTCGTTTTTTTATGCTAACATTAGAAGACATAAATTGATGCTATTCAGAATCTTTTCTAAAAGTTTCCTATTTTAAGTATCTGCTGTGTTTTAGACAAATGTCTACTATAATTTTTCTACATTATGCAGATATATTATTCAAGTTAAAGTATAATTAACAACTGTGGCCAAAAAAAACAAAAGCAGGAGTTATTTGAAAAAAAAAAAAAAAGGGAAGTAGGAATATTTTATTAGCTACAGGGGAAAAATAAGTAGCATGGTGGTTCTGAAATAGTGTGCCCTTGGCCTGTATTCTCTGATGTCTCACTGGCTGGGAGTGAGATGATGTTGGCCTATATACAGTATTTAAGCTGAATGTTAATATCTTCCAAAATAATGCACCGGTGTTAAGCATGCTATTGACTTAAGAAACGTATGCATATGGATGACTTTTCAGAACAGCTTATGTCGAGATCTATAAGAGGAACTGAGCAGAGGAAGGCTATAATGAGAATGACTCCTGTGGTGTCTCAGAAGCAAACACTAAATAAAGAATGGCAGAGGCAATGAAGCACCAATCACCACAGTGCAAGGAAAAAACAGTGGTAACAAGAAAAAGGAGTGTGATTTCTACTTCTGCGAAAAGGAAAACAGTTTCAAGAAACAGTTGGATAGCTAAAATGAACACATTAGTGAAAGCAGTGCTATGGAAAGGCGAATTCTTACAGTTATTTTGCGTTACTTTCATAAAGGCTGGATTTTTAATTACTCATACCTATATTAAGAAGTTGGAGAAGGCAATGGCACCCCACTCCAGTACTCTTGCCTGGCAAATCCCATGGATGGAGGAGCCTGGTAGGCTGCAGTCCATGGGTTCTCGAAGAGTCGGACACGACTGAGCGACTTCACTTTCACTTTTCCCTTTCATGCATTGGAGAAGGAAATGGCAACCCACTCCAGTGTTCTTGCCTGGAGAATCCCAGGGACGGGGAAGCCTGGTGGGCTGCCGTCTATTGGGTCGCACAGAGTCAGACATGACTGAAGCAACTTAGCAGCAGCAGCAGCAGCAGCATATTTAAAAGTTAGAGCATTCCCAGGCAAAATGTGAATGTATTGTTTAATCATAGAATTAGAAAACTATGAATAATGGAGATCATTGCCAATATATATATAACTGGCTATGCTCTTCAATATTCCAAGAAGAAAGACATACCTTTGGGAGGCCTTTGCTCATATAGTTTATTGGTTTGGTCTAAAAGTTTCTTAAATATAACACACTAGTAGGTGCTAACTCAATAATATGCATAAATAATATTACTATTTAAACAATTTCTAGTTGTTTTGTTGGTAGTACTCTGACAAACACTCTTGTTTCCTTAGCTGCTACTATAGCACTCAGTGTACAGCACACATGAGGTATTTTTCCCTGCTGATCAGTAGTTAGATTCTGACTTAAGCTTGTGGATGTATTGATATCGATTTCAAAAACTACATTGGACTTGAGACAGGCTGAGACCCAGGATCCTTTGCTGCAGTTCTGCAATGCTTGGACCTGGACACACCTCTCCTCCAGCAACAAAATAGAAAGAAACTCTACAGAACTAAATATAACTGTGTGCATAGGCAGTTGGGACAAATTATGGGCAAAAGATACAAAGAAACCAAACCACACAGCTGCCACTTTTGAAGAGCCTGTAGCAGAAGCAGGGTACTGTGCATACCCCTGCACACACCATCACCTAAGGGGTGCAAAACATGAAAGCCATCTCTTCAGCCCGACCCTTGGACATACCCCTACCCTCAGCCCGTATAACAAACAAGCTCGTGCCCATCCCCTGCTTGGGGAGTCAGCAAGCAAGGGAACCTATTGTTCGTTCTCCTTTCTCCTGCTATAACAGGGGCCTCAATAAAGCCTTGCACGAATTTCTTGTCTGGCCTCTAGTCAATTTCTTAGGATTGGGAAGGCAGAGGATGAGATGGTTGGATGGCATCACTGACTCAATGGACATGAGTTTGAGCAAGCTCCAGGAGATGGTGAAGGACAGGAAAACCTGGCGTGCTGCCGTCCATGGGGTCGCAAAGAGTCAAACATGACTTAGCAACTGAACAACAATAGACTTAGCAACTAAATTGCACTTGTATGTGTTCCTGCCCTACTTATCAATATGGGACTATCTTGTGCACAATTTAGATAAGAGCACAAAATCTGGAATCAAAGTCTTAGTTCAAGTTCTGTTATGTACTAGCTGTGTGACTTGGCATGTCACTTAACCTCTTTGAACCTCAGTTTCCTCTTTATAGCTGATAGCAATAATAATGCTTTCCACATATTTTACATAAGAATACTGAAATGAAAATACAATTTCCATGATAATACATATATGCAATTTCTTATATAATGTAATTTATTTTAGAAGCCTTTAAATAGATTAATCATAATTTAGTGGCACAGAATCATTATTAATAAGTACATAACAACTTTATCGGAGAAGGCACTGGCACCCCATTCCAGTACTCTTGCCTGGAAAATCCCATGGATGGAGGAGCCTGGTAGGCTGCAGTCCATGGGATCTCGAAGAGTCGGACATGACTGAGAGACTTCCCTTTCGCTTTTCACTTTCATGTATTGGAGAAGGAAATGGCAACCCACTCCAGTGTTCTTGCCTGGAGAATCCCAGGGACGGGGGAGTCTGGTGGGCTGCCGTCTATGGGGTCACACAGAGTCGGACACGACTGAAGTGACTTAGCAGCAGCAGCAGCAACAACAACTTTATTTGCATTTACTTCAAATAGACATTACTTTTTGTTACCTTTGTTTTATCCCTAACCCCCTTCTGTCTCTCCTCCATATACCCTGTCATTGGTTGAATTTTCCAGGAAGCAGACTCTGAGATAGAATGTAATAGATGGGATGTTTATTAGGGAATATCTCATGGAAGGGCTTCCTAGGTGGAGCTATTGGTAAAGAACCCGCTTGCTAATGCAGGAGACATAACAGACTCAAGTTTGATCCCTGGGTTGGGAAGATCCCGTGGAGTAGGAAACAGCAACCTTTTCCAGTATTCTTGCCTGGAAAATTCCGTGGACAGAGGAGCCTAGCGAGCTATAGTCCATGGGTTCGCAAAGAGGCAGACAGGACTGAACACACACACACACACACACACACACACACACGTATTAAGTGCGGCACTTTAACAGCATCAGCTTTTAGGATTTTAAACAGATCAACTGGAATTCCATCACCTCCACTAGCTTTGCTTGTAGTAAAACTTCCTAAGGCCCACCTGACTTCACACTCTAGAATGTCTGGCTCTAGGAAATCCTTAAAGGGATTAATAAGTGCCTGGAGACTATGCCTCACAATATTCTCAGAAGTTGGAGCAATTCATCCTTCCTTGAGAGGATATGCAGACAGTATCATACTATTTATCACAGGCTCCAAATCCTATGTATTTAAGTATATATATGGCAGTGTGTACAATATTTTGATTTATTTCTAGTTTACCTTTAGTGTATGCCTGTCAGATTTATCCATGTTCATAGCAATAGATTGGGTAAATATAAAATTATTTTCTATATTTCCTTCTATGTAAAAGAATGAGCATTGTTGGTGCTGTATCAGTAGACAAAATCCCAACACATTTGTCATTGCTGGGTAGAAGAGATACTATTAAAATGAAATAGATTAGTTTGTTGCACACACAGTGGTTAGGTTTTGAATCAATTAACCAATCACTCAGAACAGCAATTCTGCCACTCCAGTTTACTTTGCGTATTTCTCACTATCTATATTTTTTCCCTTAGTCCCACTGTTTGACTAGAGCAGTGTGGTTCCTGACAGTAGCATGACACCTTCCAATAACTTCTTCAGTTCACCTCCTGCTTTATATCTCCAGTTCCACTCTATTTTGGCATTTTCTCCTTTCCTACCTGGCTTCACCCCTGCAGTATCAGCATCATTTTGGAGTCAGGTCCAACTTTATAAATGTTTTCCCACAGAATGTAGCAAAATATATGAAATGGAACGAGTGCACAATATTGTTGATTTTTAATGTCTGAGCATTTCTAATTTAATGGATTGCATCAGCTTTTATATCTATGTAAATTACACATGATTTTTTAAATGAATGGGATCATGAAATAAAGATTTTTTGAAATAAATCACAGATATCATTCTTGGTAGGACAATGCAAAAAGGTTAATGCTTCCCTACTCTCATGTTCTCATTTCTGTTTTCTCAATTCAGAGGCAAACCACTTCCGATTTTATACATTATCTTTCAAACTACTGCATCGACTGTCATCAACAAGGATATCTATGAACTTGCCTCATCTCAACGTTGGCCTGTCTTTAAACAGGGCACAAGGTAAGAACCAAAAGGAAGCTCTGCCTGGGTTTCTCGGCTGTGTTGCTTAGACTCCTGGGTTAGTAAGGTTTCAGGGACCATTGCAGGGTGAGAGGCTGCAGAAATGGCAGGACTCTGGGCTCACCTGGGTTTATGCTTCCATTATATTAAATATAATACATTAAATTCTTATAATATTTAGTTTTAAAAAAATGTTTCCCTGCTAAAAGAGAAAGAGACAGAGACAGAGTTGAAAATTACTGATCTAAGCCTTACCTCACTTAATGTTAAAATACACAGTCCCAAGGACTTCCCTGGTGGCCCAATGGCTAAGACTCCACACTCCCAGTACAGGGGGCCCAGGTGTGATCCCTGGTTAGGGAACTGGATCCTACATGCTGCAACCAAGAGTTCCCATGCTGCAGCAAAAAAATCCTGCATGCTGTAACTAAGACCCAGTGCAGTGAAATAAAGAAATAAATATTAAAACAAACAAACGAACAAACAAAACAGCCCCAGCATGGGATTCACTTGTCCAAGATCCAATGAGACTCTCTAACTTCACAGTGTATTATTTTACTCTGTTCACAGTGTATTGTTAACAGCTATTGGCTGTGTCCCAAAATCATAACCAGGCCCAGTTTCTAGACTCCAGCTCCTACTAAGGAAGACGGTGGCTTTCACCTGGGCTGAAACTCCCATCTATTCCTCATAGCTATTCTCCCTGATTGGCTTTGGTTTCTGTTTTGTTGTAATAGTAGCCTTTTCTTGTTTGATTTATCTTCTACTCTTAAATGCCATAGGCCTTTGACAACAACATTACAGAATCTCTTTCTGTTAAGGGAAGTTAAGTACTTGTAGGCAGCTTGGGATAGATATGCTGATGGAAGCATTATCTTCTTATATATATTTAGAATAGCAATCAAGTATTAACAAAATGAATTGTAATGGAGCCAACCATTTGTTTTGTCATCCTTAAATTTCATATGGAGAGTTTAGCATAAACTAATTACTCTTGATGATTATTTGACAGATTGGTTTCAAATACTATGGAAAGAGATAATTTGAAGCATTGGGTTGAATAAACAATCACTATGTTTCTCTAACAGTCTAATTAATTCTAAATATAAATGTCTTGTTTAGAATGCACTGCACTGGATAAATGGAATGCACATCTTTTCCTTAATGCCAAAAAGCTTTCCAAACCAGTCCTATTTTTGACACATTTTATTGGGCTAAGTCAATTGTAAGTTTAATAAAGACACTGAGTTAAGGACAATGTCATATATAATCTGTATTAATAGTGTTCACAAGTAATTATTTTCATATTAATATAAGTGAACTATTTCCTTATGTAATCAACCATAAATAAATGGGATTTTTATTCTTAATGTACTTTTCTTCTTGGTGGGCGGATGGTAAAGAACTAACATGTACTTGTCTCTATTTCAGATTCGACATTTGGCATATATTAAAGTTTTCTGCAAAATAAATCTCCATCAAAATTAGAAGCAGTATTATGTTCATGATTTTTAAAGGCTTTCCTGCTTCCTGAAAAAAGTTTTGGGGACTTCCTAAGTGTATATTATACCAGCAGGATAAACACTTACCATTCCATCACTTAAAAAAAGATAATTAGATATTTATTATATTGCCTAAGAAATTAACCAATTTTAATACACATTTTCACATTGTGTACTATGTTGAAAATGATCATTACAATATACCTAATGTTAAAATAAGACCCTAGAGTCATTTCTTCCTATTTGTCCTTCCTTTTTTCAATCCTCCAGTCTCCTTGGTTTCAATTATACTGAAGTCACTGAGGTTTTATTTGTCCCCAGGTCTTTGTTCTCTCCCCGTTTCTGTCTATCTGTCTCACTAGCTCCAGCTCTCACTCTCATTTCCTCTGTCTCACACCCCCACCGCCTTCTCTGTCTCAGCTATGTCTGTGCATAATCTTTCTTCTTCCAGAAAGTCCACAGCATTCCCCACCCACTGCCATGACTTCTCCTTTGTCTTCAAAAATTCCTAGTTTTATTTATTTCTCCATTCATGTATCACTTTCTTGGGACTTCCTTGGTGGTCCAACAGTTAAGAATACCCCTTCCAATGCAGGGAGTTTGATCCCTGGCCAGAGACCTAAGATCCAACATTCTGTGGGGTGACTAAGCCCCCATGCCATAATTAGAGAGAAGTCCAAGCACCATAGTTAAGATTCGATGCAGCCAAATAAATAAATATGAAAATAAAATACAAATATCACCTTCTCTGGAAAGGCTTCCATGACTTCTTTACTGAAAAATCTCATCCTAGGCTGTGTTAAATATTGTTCCAGTGGATTTTCATAATCAAAATCTCCCTAGATAGTCCCTTTTTGTGCTCCATACCACTTGCTGTTTAATATTCCTATATACCTATGTGTTTCCAAACTGGTTCATTTATCCCCTTGAAGAAAAGGACTGAGTCTTGCCCAGCATTGTATCCTTGGTACCAGCGCAGTGCCTGGTTGACACTGGTACCTGGTATTGTGGGATCAATGGATGCCCCAATGGTTGTATGTAGAGTAGCATATTACCTCCTTGTTAAGTCTATGTACTAGCACTACTTTTACTTGTGGTTTTAAGGGCTCTGTAGTGTGATTATTGAGTATGATACATTAAATGCATGCTGTCATGCAAAACGTGTAATTTTATTTTTTTCAAAATGTCTAATTTTGTTGGACCCTTCTTTGGTTGACGGAGAAGGCGATGGCACCCCACTCCAGTACTCTTGCCTGGAAAATCCCATGGACAGAGGAGCCTGGTGGGCTGCAGTCCATGGGGTCGCTAGGAGTCGGACACGACTGAGCGACTTCACTTTCACTTTTCGCTTTCATGCATTGGAGAAGGAAATGGCAACCCACTCCAGTGTTCTTGCCTGAAGAGTCCCAGGGATGGCGGAGCCAGGTGGGCTGCCATCTCTGGGGTAGCACAGAGTCGGACATGACTGAAGTGACCTAGCAGTAGCAGTCTTTGGTTGAAAATTTTTCAAAATCAAAGTGATTTCATTTTCAACAGCTCAGCAAGATGGGATCACCATTTCCCCTGTCCTGTCTAACACTTGTGTGGACCTCCATCACAGCCTGCATTACAATCCCTTGTAGTTCATGGACTGTGTCCCTGCTTTCTTAATTTAGGCCTTGAAGGTAGGAGAGGGTTTTTTTCAATCTTATGTTTCCCTCAGTGCCTGGCACACAGAAGAGGTGAAACAATTATAGAGCTGAGCTGGTGCATGACTAAGCAAAGGCCAAGCTGATGTCAGATCTTTTAAAATCGGTTCTTTCAAAGTATGTGCAGAATGTGTGGATTTTTGTTATTTCTATTATTGTTTTTACAATTTTCTGATTAAAAAAGAATAGTGTGACTCATTGTATTTGGAAAATTTTAGAAAGAACAGAAAATTATATAAAGAAGCAGAATTAAAATTACCTGGACAACGGAAATCAGTTTAGGTTAGAATTTTAGTGCATTTCCATCCAATCTGTCT
Source organism: Bos grunniens (assembly GCF_055505025.1). Classification (NCBI taxonomy): domain Eukaryota; kingdom Metazoa; phylum Chordata; class Mammalia; order Artiodactyla; family Bovidae; genus Bos; species Bos grunniens. The sequence continues at coordinate 23,895,292 of NC_141191.1, read as the reverse complement.
TCTTCAACCAAAGATAAACTTATATACTTATATGCAAATTATTTTATGCTTAGACTTTTATTTACTATAATAGCATATTATTTTCTGTCACTATAAAATTTTCAACCACATCATATTCTACCTCATAAATGCCCATCTTTTAAGCTAGTTCTTTAGTAATTGAACACTGTTGAAGACTGTTAATAATTTTTCACAACTATAAATAATTTTGTATGATTTCAATGAATAATTACTGAGGGCCTTCTGTATAGCAGATATTGTTTTACAGGCTGGGATATAGCAGAGAAGAAACTGACAAAAAACATCCCTGCCCTCATGGAACTTACATACTAGATGAAGAAAATAAGTAACATGTAGTCCATTAGATAGAAATGGATGCTGAGGGGAGAAAAATACGGTAGGGAAGTGTAAGAAAAAGTATCAGAGGGTGGCCACAAAAATCCACACACTTGGATTTTTTTGGGTGGCCAGAGAAGGTCTCATGGAGAAGAAATTTGGGTGAAAACCTCCAGGAGATGAAGGAACAAGATCACCTTGATACGGAGAGGAGTTGGGAAAGGTAGAAAGACCAATTTCAGGGAAATGTATCAGCAAGGCCTGAGAAAGAGCATGCTCAGCATGAGTAAGGAGCAGGAGAAGCTCACATTGGTTGAGGAGTGGAGCAAAAAGAGATAAACATCAGAGCTAGCCAAGGAGGACTAAGTTTTTGGCCTCTTAAGCTTGGCTTTTACTGTAAAGGAGCTGAGACATCACTGGAGCAGCCTGATACAAGTGGCTTTTGAAGACGATCATTCTGCTTCTGGGGAGGAACAGACTAAAAGGGAAAAGTGAGAGATAGGAATGCCAACTGAGAAGCTACTGAAATGAAATCAATGAATGAAATAATTTCCAAATGAAATGACATGGCCAGTGGTGATGGAGGTGGGACGGGGTAGTTAATTGTGGAACTGATGATTAGATTGGATGTGGGGTATGAGAGATTTAAAAGGGTCAAGCATGATGTCAGATTTTTAGGCTTGAGAAGTGGGAAGAAAGTAGAGGTCATTTAGTGAGATGAAGCAGATGTCTGTAGGAACAGGTTAGAGTCAAGGTCATGCCCGTTTTCCACATCCTCAAATTTGGTATCTAAGTAGAGATGTCAAGCAGTCAGTCGAATGCATGAATTTGGAATTCAAAGTCCTTACTGGAGATGTATATTTAGGTGTACTCAGAATAGAGATTATACTTAAAATAGAACATTCTCATGCATAGAACTTTATTAGATTTTTTAATCATATGATTTTCATAAGTATCCATGGGATAGAAGAGTTGGAGTTTCCTGATTAATTCATATAACTTATTTACCAAAACTGTGACAGTTTAAGTTTTCTGTCTGCGTTATCATCTTGGATATGGTAATTTAAAGAACAAAAATGACATCCACACATACAGTTTTGTGCCTTCATTTAGCATTATTTGATGAATGCATTCTTAAATTAGAAACTAAAATGGAAACACAATTCTATCAAAAATAGCAAAATCCACAGACATGTGCTATGTATCTATGCAGCCATGGAATACAACTTTATAATATTTAAAATGTTAATTCAGAGTCTGTTTGAAAAGATAAATAGGTTTTACAAAAGGACAAAAAGTAATAGAACATTTGTTGTTGTTGTTGTTGTTTAGTTGCTAAGTTGTGCCCAACTCTTTACAACACCATGGACTGTAGCCTACCAGACTGCTCTGTCCATGGGATTTCCTAAGAATACTAGAGTGGGTTGCCATATCCTTCTCCAGTGGATCTTTCTGTCCTAGGGACTGAACCCGCATCTCCTGCATTGGCAGGTATATTCTTTATCACTGAGCCATCATGGAAATCCCTAAAATACTTAACTTAGTATAATAATGGCTCTTAAAAAGATAAATCTGTAGACAGTTCACTGTACTTCATGGCAAACAGATGGGGAAACAATGGAAACAGTGACAGACTTTATTTTCTTGAGCTCCAAAATCACTGTGGATGGTGACTGCAGCCATGAAATTAAAAGACCCTTGCTCCTTGGAAGAAAAGTAATGATAAACCTAGACAAGGTATTAAAAGACAGAGACATTACTTTGCCTACAAAGTCCCCTGGACTGCAAGGAGATCAAACCAGTCAATCCTAAAGGAAATCAACCCTGAATAGTCATCAGAAACACTGATGCTGAAGCTCCAATACTTTGGTCACCTGATACAAACAGCCGACTCATTGGAAAAGACCCTGATGCAGGGAAAGATTGTAGAGAGGAGGAGGGCATGACAGAGGATGAGATGGTTGGATGGTATCACCAACTCAATGGACATGAGTTTGAGCAAACTCTGGGAGATGGTGAAGAACAGGGAAGCTTGTGGGGCTGCAGTCCATAGGGTTGCAAAGAGTTGGACATGACTTAGCGACTAAACAACAACAACACTGTACTTATTTAAATTACTATACAACAAAAAGTGGTATCACAAACTGGGGGAAGATATGAGAGAATCAAGATACGAGAGAATCAAGATACGATGAATGAATTATTACTCAATTTGGAAAAAATATTCTAACATTTTGCCTCCTGCTAAATACAGCATGCAGAGAAGGCAATGGCAACCTACTCCAGTACTGTTACCTGGAAAATCCCATGGACGGAGGAGCCTGGTGGGCCGCAGTCCATGGGGTCGCTAAGAGTCAGACACGACTGAGCAACTTCACTTTCACTTTTCACTTTCATGCATTGGAGAAGGCAATGGTAACCCACTCCAGTGTTCTTGCCTGGAGAATCCCAGGGATGGGGGAGCCTGGTGGGCTGCAGGCTATGGGGTCGCACAGAGTTGGACACAACTGAAGCGACTTAGCAACAGCAAATACAGCATAAAGTACATACATAATTAAAATAATTATTTATGTAAAAATTTAACCATAGATTTTTTAAAACTGGAGGAACTTTGGAAACTGTTTCTTAACTTCTAATTAGGGAAATAAGTTTCTAAACTTAAATAAAAGAATTTATAAAACAATAAAAATACTTCTGTGTGTATGTAAACAATATTCAGTTGTCAACATCAATGGAAAAACTGTTGTAAAAAGACAGGAAAATTGATAATCTTGATAGTCAAAGCTCATAAAACTTCATTAGAAAAGTATTAAGGCTCTTAAAAGAAATGGGCAAAGATATAAATAGGGGATCACATTCTTTTTTACTAAGTGAAAGATCAATACACAAAATAGTGACCTTATTCTTAAATTAAAAAGTTGTTAATTAATAAGTTTTCAGGGCACTGTTTTGTGGGTAGAGTATATGATTGAGCTGATTAACAGAAGTAAATATCTGAAAGGTAGTCTTTTGCCAAACATGATTTCACCAAAATCTCTAGCTTTCAGGTTGTTATGCCCATATCTGAACCTCATCATCTTTTATTAACATTTCCTATCCTGAAATTGATTACAATCACTGTCACTGAAGTGATTATGATTTTAAATAGTTGTCTGATCATATTAAAAGAATGAAATAACACAATTGAGAGACTGAATATAGAAGGTTAAATTATCATTTTATGAGCAAAAAAAATTAAGAAGGAAACAATAATAAAATTATTATGATTTTCAAGACATAGAAGCTCCTGAGAAAAATCCATATAAATCACTAATCTAAGAATGAAAAAAAAAATTGATTTCTTCCAAAGTAATTATGCAGTGCTTATTAAATTGCCTCATTGTTTGTATGAAGCAAAAGAATATTAAAGATATCAATTCTAGCTCATTTAATAAAGCATAATGCCTTTGATCTGCCTGTGAAACTGTCTTTATTCTTTTATTTGTTTATCTCAAAACTATACAAGTTTGATGCAACGTGTCAGGTAACAGATAAGGATGATTTTTCCCTTATAGGTTTACTTTTTAACAGGTGGCGATGGATATGGCTTAAAATATTGATTTAAACAATATGATACATTGCTAATAACATTTCCCTTTTAATAAAACTTTGTGCACATTTCAATCATTCAATATGAATCAAAATATTATCTAGTCCATTCACCTTTGTGCAAGGTGTACTCAAATTACCATGACTTTATGGATTTCCTCAACCCCTCACCCCCACCTCTGGCATTTTTTCTCAGAGTTCTTATAATAAGCATGATACTCCTAGAATCTATTGTAGATTCTTCAGCTTCAGTTTAAACCATTTACTTTCATACCTTCTCCCACTCAAAAGAAAAAAAAATGCTAATGGTACAATATATCATCAGAATATGAATGTGTGGTATTTGTGACAAGAAATTATTTTAAGATTCCACCTCCTCAACTTTCTTTTGCCAAGTTCAGCTCTTCTTTATCCAGGAAGGACTGAAAAAATATAAATAGATAAAAAAAAATTCTGTAAAAGTACTTTGCTTCTATTTGAATTTTTAAAAATTGTAATTAGAGGTCTCACCCCTTCCTAGGCTTACCGTTTCAAATTTAGTAGATGCTGGGGGACATGAAATGGTAAAGAAAGGAACTCTGCTCTTTTTAAAAGCAACCAAAACACAAATGTTGAGTTAAACTCATTCAGAATTCCAGGAATTAACCAAAGGTTTCAAACACTCTGAGAAGCATGTATTGACCAAAAATGGATGAATCTTGCTAAGAACAGTGAGCTCATGGCATTTCAAATTATCATTTTGGAAAACAATCTGGTACTTCTTGAAAAGATTATATACAGAATTCTCATATGACTCCACAATTCCACTCCTAGGTATATACTCAAGAAATTTGAAAACATAATGTCCACACAAAAATAATATTCATGGCAGCATTCATCATAATAGGCAAAGAGGAGAAATAACCCAAGACTCCAACAACTGAAAAATGAATATGGTATATCTATAAAACGGAATTTTATTTAGCAATAAAAAGGATAGAAGTTCTGACACATGCTACAATATCAGGAACATTGAACATAGGCTGAGTGAAGCCAGTACTAATAGGCCAAATATTGTATGACTCCATTTATATAAAGTGACCAGAATAAGTAAATCCACAGAAGTAGATTAAAAGTAGATTAGTTTTTCCTAGGGCTGCAGGAGAAAAGGTATAGGAAATAAATGCTAAAGAGTATGGGCTTCTCCCTGGGGTGATGAAAATACTCTGAAACTGCAGAGTGGTGATACTGCCCAACTCTGTAAATATGCAAAAACTCATCGAATTATACACTTTAAAAGATGGGCAATTATGTAAAGTTTAAAAATAAAATAAAATTTAAAAAAATGGGCATTTATGGTATGTAGATTGTCTGTCAATAAGGTTATTTTTAAAAACAAAAAAATTATTAAAAACATTATTTTAATATTAGTTGTACATAGATAAAAAGCTTCTATACGGAAATTCTGAAATAGGATGTGGAGTTCATATTTCTTTTATATTAATACATTGTTACTGATACACGTTATAAACACATGCTAACTGGCTAAGGAAAATGGGAGGGTGGTTAAGGGCTCAAAGACTGGACAAGCAACTTCATCTGGCCTCAAATTCTCATCTATAAAATGACAACACTACCACCCAACATATATACGCTCTCAATATATGCTAAATTTGCTTCCCTTGTGGCTCAGCTGGTAAAGAATCCACCTGCAATGTGGGAGACCTGGGTTTGATCCCTGCATTGGGAAGATCCCCTGGAGAAGGTAAAGGCTACCCACTCTAGTATTCTGGTCTGGAGAATTCCATGGACTCTATAGTCCATGGGGTCTCAAAGAGTCAGACACGACTGAGTGACTTTCACTCATTCATTCATTGTGTTAATATATACATTTTAAGTAAGCATGACTTTTCCAATCAGAATTTATCTCAAATTTAATTTACATTTAAATTTAGGTTAAAAAATTATCTTGCAGTTCCTAGACAATTTTAAATATTCTTGAATGATTTTGCCCCAAGTCCCCATCCTTTCCGGTCTTCCCTGGTGGCTTAGATGGTAAAGAATCTGTCCACAATGTGGGGGACACAGGTTTAATCCCAGGATGGGGAAGATTACCTGGAGAAGGGAATGGCTAGCCACTCCAGTATTCTTGCCTGGAGAATTCCATGGACAGAGGAGCCCAGCGGGCTATAGCCCATGAGGTCTCAGAGTCAGACACGATTGAGCAACTAACACTCACTTTTCTTCACCCCATCCTTTCTAGGCTACATTTCCAAGCACTCCTTGGGTCTTCAAGCAATGTCATATGTGACATCAGGATGTATCTCCTGAGTGTGGGTATATCACAACATACTTCATTTTCCCCTCTGATACTTCTCTCATTCAACAGCATGACACACAAAATAAATAAAAGTGAATTCACTCCATTGAAGCTACCTATTCTTCTGAATATCTGATTTCTATAAGATACGACTGCAAGAAAGGACTCAATAACACTAAAAGTGCAGTCTGGAAATCCAGCAACCACAAGAATGTTTCATTGCGTCACTCTTCTTTGGCAAAAGCCAAATTTCTGTTCTCTTTTTTTGTAAAACCAAGGTTAAATGTTTATTTATTTAATAATTTATTATTCAAAAATATTATTGTATGCAGGCTAAATCACTTCAGTTGTGTCTGATTTTTTTTGCAATGCTATGGACTGTAGCCTGCCAGGTCCCTCTGTCTATGGGGTTTTCCAGGCAAGTATACTGGAGTGGGTTGCCATTTCCCCCTTCAGGGGATCTTCCCAACTCAGGGACTGAACCCGTGTCTCTCACGTCTCCTGCATTGGCAGGCAGGATCTCTACCACTAGTGCCACCTGGGTATACTTATATCATTAGGTTTAAACATTTGCTGAGGAACAGTAAATACAGAAGAAAAAATAAGGCTTGTTTTGCACACAGAACTGTATTGAAAATTATTTGTTAATTAAAATAATTGAAAAATAATTTGATAGGAAATTAAATTGGGAGACATGGTCATCACCATTAAATAAATAATGCCCTGACACCACAAAGTGCTGATGAGAAAATGGAGCCATAGGGACCCTTGTTCATTGCTGATGGGAATGTAAAATGATACAGTCACTTTGGAAGACAGTTTGGAAATTCTTACTCTCACCATACAATCCAGCAATATGACTCCCTGGTATTTACTCAGAGGAGTTGAAAATGTATGTCCACACCGAACCTGCACACATTGTACTTATAGAACCTTTATTGCTAACTGCCAAAACTTAGAAGCAGGCAACACGCCATCCAGTATGTGCTATAAACTGAAAGTTAGTGTCTTCTCACAATTCAAATGTTGAAACCTAATCCTCAGTGTGACAGTGTTAGAGATAGGGCCAATGAGAAATGATTCATGAACACAGCCCTCATGAATTCATGAGGCCTCAGAGAGGTCTCTTGGCCCTTCTGCCAATGAGAATGCAGCAAAAAGACGCCATCTCTAAAACAAAAAACAGAAAAGAAACAGATCCTCACCAGGTACAGAATCTGCCTATGCTTTGGTCTTGGACTTTTTAGCCTCCAGAAATAAATTTCTGCTGTTTGTAAGTCTCCAAGACCATGGCTTTCTCTTACAAGCAGCATGAATTGACTAAAAGAATAGGAATATATAAATAAAATGTGGTACATCCAGACAATGGAGTATTACTAAGCACTGAAAAGAAATGAGATATCAAACCAAAAACAAAACATGGGGGGAACAAATGCATATCACTAAGCGAAATAAAACAGCTTGAAGAAGCTACTTGTGTGACTCCAACTACACAACATTCTGGACAAGACAAAACTATGAAGATCATAAAAAGATCAGTGGTTGCCAGGGGTTGGCAATGAGGAGAGAGGAACAGGTGGAGAACAGAGGATTTTGGGGGGCAAGGAAACTATTTGGTAACATAATTAAGGGTACATACAATTATGTTGTTGTTCAGTCGCTAAGTCATGTCTGTTTCTTTGTGACCCTGTGGACTGCAGCATTTCAGGCTCCCGTGTCTTTCACTATCGCCTGGAGTTTTCTAAGATTCATGTACATTGAGTCAGTAATATGATCTAACCCTCTCAGTTGTCCAAACCTTCAGAATATATGATACTCAGAAAAAACCCTATTACAAACTATAGACTTTGGGTGATAATGATGTGTCAGTATTAGGGTCATCACTGGTAAGAAATGTACCACTCTGGAGGGAAATATTGATAATGGAGGAGGCTATGCACATATAGGGGTGGGAGATATATACAGGACTTTGCACATGTGATTAAGTTAAGGGCCTTGAGGAGGGCAGGTTTTCATGGATTATCCAAGTGGGTCCAATCTAATCACAAAAAAATGCGTGCACTCTTTGCAACCTTATGGACTAGGTCCTGCTAGTCTCCTCTGTCCATGGAACTTTTCAGATAAGAATATGAGCATGGGTTGCTGTTTCCTCCTCCAGGGGATCTTCCCAACCCAGGGATCAAACCCGAGTCTCCTGTGTCTCCTGCATTGTGGATGGATTCTTTACTACTTAAGCCAACAGAGAAGTTACAGGGGTCTTAAAATTAAGTAATCTTTTCAGTCATTGGTCATAAAGAGAGATCAGTCAGCTACAGGAATAGCATCAGAGAGATGCTACCTTGCTGGCTTGAGGACAGAAGGATGGGGACAAAAGCCAGGGACTGTGGGTGGCTTCTAGAAATTGGAAAAGGTAAAGAAGTGGTTTCTTTCATGAAGCCCCATAAAGGAAACTGTCCAACCAACAACTTAGATTAACCCAGTGAAGCTCTTGTAAAATTTCTGATGTCTGAAGTAGTAATACATTTAATGTAGTTTTTAAACTACAACATATAGCAATTTGTTTCAGCAGTGATACAAATTAATACAGTCCAGTGGTTTGTGGTTTGTGCTAATGATCTGACCTCCATAATTTAAGGGTTTTTTCCCTAAAACTTTATAAATGCTATTATTTATCAGTAATCCAAAACTGAGTGTCACGCAAGAGGTAAGAACTATACTGATAAGTCTCCACGACCTTCTTTAGCTATAATATATACCTTACCTACCAATGTCACACAGAATCTTAAATAGTATGTTAAGTAATTTAATGCCCTCACTTTGCTGATTTGCATAAAACATCACTCATAATCATGTCTTCTCAAGACTTTGGTATTTTTATAAGATATCAAAAGTCTGAAGTGCCAACTTTACTTCAGCTTTATTCATGCTATTTTATTTAATTTTATTATTATAGTAGCAACAGTTTCCTTACTCTATTCTTACTCCTGTGTCATTTGTAACATTCTTGCTCCTGCTGCTGCTGCTGCTAAGTTGCTTCAGTCGTGTCTGACTCTGTGCAACATGATAGAAGGCAGCCCACCAGGCTCCCTTGTCCCTGGGATTCTCCAGGAAAGAACACTGGAGTGGGTTGCCATTTCCTTCTCCAATGCATGAAAGTGAAAAGTGAAAGTGAAGTTGCTCTGTTGTGTCCGACTCTTATCGACCCCATGGATTGCAGCCTACCAGGCTCCCCCGTCCATGGGATTTTCCAGGCAAGAGTACTGGAGTGGGGTACCATTATCTTCTCCGGTAACATTCTTAAAACCATAGAATAATTGATAACTATATCAAAGAAGTTGCTGATTGTCATGAGTTTTCCTTTAAGTAAGACTGAAACATTCCCATATAAAACATGGGAAATATTTAACTTAATATACACAGCTATATGAAGCTAAATTTTATAACATGTTTTATTAGAGTTTTAAGATACTTCAGAAAATTCAAACACAAAACATTCAGTAAATATAGATGTGCAATGTTCTACATTACTTAGACTTTAAAAAAATTCAGTGTAAGTTTTCAAATAAAAAACTGCTTTGAGAAATTAAATTAAGCCTCTACAATTAATGAAATAAACACCTCTCTTATAACCTCTGTCAGTTTTCTTGTAAAGATCATACTTCAAACTATATGAATTCATCATTATAAAATCCATTTCCATCTGGCAAAGATAATTGAATGTCAATGTGCGGACTGAAAGGGAAAGATCGACTATGCCCTTGCTTTTAAAACCACTATCAGCGTACCCCAGTGATAAATCCAGACAGAAATGGACAGGGATTCCCCAGATGTTCTCCCCAAGGGCCCTCAGTTCAGGTCACAATGAACATGTGTTTGTTTGTTTTTTCTCTTTGTTTTTGATATTTTCTGGGCTTCTGGTACTAGTTATACAATTTTTACATTACTCAAAAAAGACATTATTGATCTCACTGAGCAACTGTTTAAATTCCCAGATGAACCAAAACAAACTTCTCAGGTCAGGCAAAAAGGAACAGTTTTGTTGGTTTTTAAAACTACGTCAAGTAAAATGTTTGTCATCTTTTTATCAAAAATCATAAATAAATAAACAAATGGCATGATCTCTCCCTTGTTAAAATCAGACACAAACATTTCTTTCCTTTTCAGAGGTTTCAAATGATTCAAAGGCTATAGAATGAAAGAGAAGCATGTTAAAAATATAAATAGCATGTAAACTGGAGTACTGAATACCAAGTAGATTCTAAATCCAAATAAATCTTTATATCTTTTAGATATAATGTTGAAATTTTAAGGGTCAGAGTAGTACCAAAAAGAAGGGTATATTACTTACTTTGATTCAAATTTTACTCAGAATAATATTAGTAATTAATAATTCAAATTTTGATAGAATTTGCTACACACAGAATTTTGATTAATAAAGTATTGCTATAATAATAAAAAATATTATTAATTTAATATTACTAATAACTTAATTTTGCTTTTACTGGTAACATTTCTTTCCAATCAGTTCTGTCATTTGATGTGATAGTTAAGGACAGGAACTCCAAAAGGATAATACCTGGCTTCAAATCCTACATCTGCCCTATAATCTTGTATAAACTACTGAAATCTTCCAGGTTCTTAGTGCACTCACCAATAAATTTGACCCTTGGTTTGGGAAGATCCCCTGGAGAAGGAAATGGCAACTCACTCCAGTATTCTTGCTGGGATAATGTTATGGACAAAGGAGTCTGCTGGGCTACAGTCCATGGGGTCACAAAGTGTTGGACATGGCTGAGCATGCTGAGTCTGTATATCATCAGTAACGGCTACTGGAGAACTTTATGTTGAACTGGGAAGACCAAAGATCTAGGTCATGGGGAGGCCAAAGATTTGGGAGGAAGACCAAAGATTCTGGGTATTGCATCTTTGTACCAGAAAAAATTAACATAATATTAATAATTATTAACTTCTAGTACATGCTGGGCACTTTGCTATGAATTTTTGAACAGGTAATATTAATAAGTCTCAAACAGTAAACAAAGCAGCAGATGACAGTGAATCCCAGCCCAGACTGCACACTGGCATCCCCAGGTCAGTCTTTTAAAACATCAAAGCCTGAGTTGTACTCCTGGAGAGTCTAGGAAATATACTTAGTGTGGAAATTGGGCCTTTGTATTTATTAAAAGCTCCTCTGGTTCTTATAATATGTATAAGGGGTTGAGGATCACTTCATTAACATGCTTTAAGTATCTATCCATCTGTCTATCTGTCTATATATATACAGGGTAAAGGCAAACAGGAAAGACAAATTATCCTCCCAATCCAGCACTCACTTAGGTTTTTGGACCAGTTTTTGCTAACAAATAAATTAAAACTCCAAGTACAAGGTCTGTATAGTCAAAGCTGTGGTTTTTCCAGTGGTCATGTATGGATGTGAGAATTGGACAATGAAAAAGACTGAACACCGAGGAATTGATGCCTTTCAACTGTGGTGTTAGAGAAGACTCTTGAGAGTCCCTTGGACTGCAAGAAGATCCAACCAGTCAAACCTAAAGGAAATCAGTCCTGAATATTCATTGGAGGAACTGATGCTGAGGCTGAAGCTCCAATATTTTGGCCACCTGATGCAAAGAACTGATTCATTGGAAAAGACCGTGATGCTGGGAAAAATTGAAGGCAGGAGGAGAAGGGGACAACAGAGGATGAGATGATTGGATGGCATCGCTGACTCAATGGACATGAGTTTGAGCAAGCTCCGGGAGGTGGTGAAGGACAGGGAAGCCTGCTGCAGTCCACAGGGTCGAAAAGAATTGGACGTGACTGAGTGACTGAACAATAGCAAAGTGTAGGATCTGGCTGAGAAAGTGTGTTCAGCAGTCAGAAGGCACGTTTTACATCTCCTGCCTCTAGTAGCTCTTGCAATAAAAACAAAATTCCATCTTTATTAACCTCCCAAAATAAGAAGTGGAGAAATTACTACAGATAACTGAGTCAAATTGTGGTTAATTTGCTTTTATTTTGGTCATGTTGTAGGTTCTCTTCCCCCTACCCCCGCCCTGGGATGCTGACTTTCAAGAAAGCTAATGCACCTCTTCAGTTGTTTCTTGTCCCCCTAAATTAAGGATGTCTGGGTGAAGGAGAGTGCCTGGATCCCGGGCTCCTGTCCTCCTATCCCCTCATGTAGCATAATGATCAGCCGCATCAGTTCTGATGTCAGGCATGGTTATTGGGGGTAAATATTGATTCTACATTTCATGTTGACTAATTATGGGAAAACTTCTTAGCTTCTCTAGACCTTTCTTTACTCATGTGCATAAAAGAGGATAATAGTACTAGCTTAATAGTGTTCAAAGAACCAAATGAGACAATCATATAAATATTTTAACTAATATGCCTAACACAAAGTAAATGGTCAGTGAAGGTCACACATAACAATATACATAATGAGCCACTGATGACACAATTAGTGTGTGGTGTTCTGTAGGAAGTTCTTGTCTGATAATAGGCAAACAGCAAAAGCAGAGCTTAATACATAACAATTAAAGTCAATCCATTATACCGTTCTTCTGTAAGAACACTTTGTAACATTTAGCCCTCTCCCTTAAACTTTTTGCAGTGTTTCCTTGCAGATACACCCTACAGGTATTGACGATCTGTTTCCTCTATTCTCAGAGTTCCTTCCCTCCTCAACATGTAGATGGTGAGACAGTCTCCCAAACAGTACCTTCAACCTAGTCATGTATGGTACACATTGAATTAGAGTTCAGTGATATTTATAACCACTAACTAATCACCAGGTATATATTATAATGAAGATTATAAGACATAATATACATATATCTGCATAGACCACAGAGCCACACTAAACTTTTTGTTTTCCTACAACTTTATCTTATCAACTAAAGACCATCAGCATCCTCTCCAAAAGCTATGAGTATACATATCATTGACTTTGAAAGTGTCGGATGTACACCTGTCAACAAAAGAGACATACTCCTTGTACTCATGAAATTTATATTGTATTTTAAAATTAATGCTAAGATAAAATAATTGAATTAGCACTGCGATTAAGTGAAATAGAACAGATGTTCTTATGCTGTACAGATTGGATCATCCAGTAAGATACTCTGGGGAGGTAACTTTTAAGACGAGTGTCAACAAAGAGCAGAAATGATACAGGCCCAGAGTGATGGAAAGAAATACCTGTGTGATAGGAAGAGCCTCTGTCAAGGTATGGTGACAGAAGGGAACAACAAATGAGATGGCAGCTGAATCTCAGAAAGCAACAGCAAATGTGGTACCAAGAACTAGAGAGGTCTGGAAGGCTGGACTTTACATAAGCATGTAGGTTCAACTAAGGATTTGACACTTTATTCTTGAATCAATGAGAAGCTATTGAGCAGGGGAGTGATATGATTAGGTTTGTATCCTTAAAATATTCTTTGGGTTTCAGTATTGAAAAGAAGATTTAAAAAAGCAACAGTATTATTATGAAAGATGATTTGGGGGTTTGGATGAGAGGAGTAGAAGTGAAAGGATTCTATAATGTGTATGCGTGGAACCAAAGGGATTTGATAAAGGATGATATGTGAGAGGTGAGAGAATGGTTTAAGAATAATACCCTGCTGTTTGGGTTGACAGGATGAATAGGGATGCTAATTTGCAAGATAGAAAATACTTGTTTGGGACTAGGTGAGGGCATAAAAGAATAATTCGGTATGTGACACATTCTGTTGAAGATGACTATGTATCACAGCCATCCAAGTGAGAAAGTTCTGTAGGCAGCTGAATAATTGAGCCTTGAAGTTGGAGAATAAATTCGTAAGGAAAATAAATAAAGGAGATTTAGGTTTATCAATCGGTAAATGTATAAGAACGAAGAGAATATAGAGTAATAAGAGGTTGCCAAGACAATTGGGTCTATTTGAATAACAGACTTGTTACCATATTTAGTTTTAGTTATTTTTGAAAAGAGAAACATTTTATTAAAAAAGAATTGTCAGTGTTTTCCTGGAGTCAGGGTTAGTGACATAACAGCTGTCTTAATCATCATTTATCAAAAATCCTTACATAATTCCAACTGGGTACAATGAACATATATTTTAAGAGAATTATGGGTTAAAAAGTTTGATAATTCTCATAATCACTATAGCAACTTGCAGTTTAAGTATTTTCTGCCTATAGACCTTTTTTTCCACCTCTCTCCCTCCCTTCCTTCCATCCATCCATCAAATATTTATATAAGAACTACTACACTTTGAAGATGTGTAAAATGAGTATAAGGACTTCCTCCCTTTAAAGACTTTATAGTCCAAGAGATGTGTAAATTGCTATAATAAAGGAGGATTGACTATGACTCAGAGAAGGCTCTATAGAGATGCTGATCTTTGAAAATAGAAGCTACTTTGAAAATAAGTAGCTGTTTCCTCCATTGATAAAAGAAGTGCACCGGACAAGCTGGAGTAAGCTTTCCATTCACTTACCTCTGCAAAGAAAAACAGCTATGTGTGCTGAGGTTCCCTGCAGTAAATTGCTATGCTATGTCAGCGTCTGAACTGAAGGACTCTATGAAAAAAATCTCTCTCTCTCTTTCTTTTTTATTCCACCTGGGAGGTTGAATAGGAAAGAAGAGGGTAGAACATTAAGGCAACAGCTATACAAGCCTACAGGGCTTCCCTGGTGGCTCAGTGGTAAAGAACTGCATGCCAAGGCAGGAGATGTGGGTTCAATCCCTGGGTTGGAAAGATCCCCTGGAAGAGGGCATATCAACCCACTCCAGTATTCTCGCCTGGGAAATCCCATGGAAAGAAGAGCCTGGCGGGCTACAGTCCATGGGGTCACAAAGAGTTGGACATGACTGAGCACACAGGCATCCACGCCTATATCCCAGAAAGAAGGAGGGAAGGAGAGGAGGAAAAGATGGAGGGAGGAAGAAGGAAGAAGAAAGGAAAAGGAGGGAGGGAAGGAAGGAAAAAGGGGAGAAGAGACGAGAAAGAGGATGAGAAGAGACAAATGTTTAAATGCTGCAACAAGAGCAAAGAGATGAAGGGGCATGGACACCTGTGAGTTATCATAGCACAGGGCACCTAACTGGTGACAAATGGATGTTATGGGAGATCTTCCTTATTCTCTGAGACCTTTCAGTGAACCCAGTTTTCCTCCAGTTACCCTCTGGAAGTTGGATATTTTATAAATACCATAAACTCTTCAAAGCTATCACAGTAATTTTTGATACATTTTCCATAAAAAATGTATCTGTATAAATGATATCTATTTGACTCTAGGTAGTAGCTTTTTTTAAAATCAAAATAGAGAACATTGATAACTATAAACACTGAGTACATTTTAGAAGGGATTATTTATGTAGCAAAAATATCATTTAAAAATAAAGTCATTTACTTTCCCTAAATAATGATTTGATAAATCTCCAGTGAAGTTTCTACCATTTCTTCATTCATCTGGAGAGTGAATCATGCCAAAAGGGATACTACAGTCAATAACATTGGGCACAAAGCTTATACCTAACAGTGACACTCAGCAACCTGCATGGTACAGAAACCAAACCATCCAAATCAACACACCAATAGCACAAAGGATTCTGTTTCCTAAAAAACAATTTGACTGTATTGCTGTGTACTAGCTGAGGATGGAGGAGCCTGGTGGGCTGCAGTCCCTGGGGTCACTAAGAGTCAGACATGACTGAGCGACTTCACTTTCACTTTTCACTGTCATGCATTGGAGAAGGAAATGGCAACCCACTCCAGTATTCTTGCCTGGAGAATCCCAGGGATGGGGGAGCCTGGTGGGCTGCCATCTATGGGGTCGCACAGAGTCGGACACGACTGAAGTGACTTAGCAGCAGCAGCAGCAGCTGAATGAAAGCCCTGATTGTATCTATCAGTCCATATATTAATATAAAAATCAGTTAAGCCATCAATGCTGAAATCATTAAGACCTGTCATACTAAACTAAATATTAGATTTCATTTCGATTCAGACATCAATGAAACTCATGTTGAATCTCATTTTTAGACTACAATAAGAAATCTGGAAGATATTTGATCACTAAAGTCAAATAAAGACAAAATACAATCGAATTATTATTCATGAGTATCACTGACTTGGAAGCCACACTTCCAAAAGTAACATACGCCAAAATTCAGCATCTCTTAAAAACAGTCACTTTCCATATAAACACATTGTAGGAATGTAATGTTGAAATGAAAATGTTTTGATTAATTTGTACTTGCTGATTCATAAGATTATACTACGAATTGAAAACTCTGTCTACCAAATACTATTTTTCCCTTCAGACTGTTTGAATAGTTCAGGTTTTGAGACTTTATAATTTGAACAATATGATTTTGCTTAATAAGTTGTAATTCATTTTGTGAAAGAATGCTTACTCAAAGGAAGAGCGTTTTAATTCTTGTTACTCTTAAACTTGGCACATTCTTAAACTTGGCACATAAATATTAGTTCAATTATACACATGAACTATAAAATCTTGGACCAAGTTACAACTTCTAGTTGGAAGACTCTTCTATCATCCTTAATGAACCCTAAAATAGATAAGCATACATAGGAAGTAATTGGCCAATAAAATCCTCCTGAGATGACTCACTGGTGGCAGCAATTTTATGATGACTTGAAGGAACAAAAAGAAAACTCTCCATTATCCAGGGAGGTACCTCACGAACAGGTCTAGTGAGTCACCACACACAAGGTCATTGCCCTGTGCTGATAAGAAGACAAGGACGTTAAGAGAATGAAATTTAAGGGTATACTTTTTTTCTCTGTGATAGTAGAACATATTTAGTTACCATGAAAAGTTTACTTATCAGATTGAAAAAAAATTGTGACATCAAAATTGTATTTAAAGATTGTGTATATATGACATAAGTAGGACTGCAGTTACTTGAGGAAAATATTCATAAAACTGTGCCAAGAAACATATCACACATGTATAAAAATGGGAGTTAAACAACAGATTGTACAAATTACAAATTATATATATATATATATGTATCTGTTCTTTTTTCATGTACAAGAAATGTCACATTAATGAAAAGCAAATGTGCAGGAGAAGGAAGTGTTCTGTCTAAAATAAGTGAAAATAAGACATGAAACAAGTTATGGACAAATGATCCTTGTTTACATCTAGTGCCAGGACTAAATGCTGACAGTCAGTCTTTCAGTGGAGGGGGCAAAATCATTCATAAATTGGTAATATGGCTCAGCAGTAAAGAATCTGCCTGCAGTGCAGAAGACACAGGAGACACAGGTTCAGTCCCTTGGATTGGGAAGATCCCCTGGAGAAGGGCACAGCAACCCACTCCATTATTCTTGTCTAGGGAATCCCACAGACAGAGGAGCCTGTCAGGCTACAGTCCAGAGGGTCGCAGCGATGGAACTCACACATCAGTAGTTACAACTCATCATTTAAATATATAAATCAATGTCACTATTAACAGAGGCATCTGGCTTACTTTAAATAATTTTGCTCAGTAGATGCCTATGCCCACAATAAGTTTAATTAAACTCTGCCTCTAGATACTATAGTGTGTGCCTCAATGATCCTTTTATGTATTAATAACACATTATCAGAGCAACTAAAAGAACAGAGAATGGAAATTTCATTAAGCAACAGATTTTGGCATGTTCGCACAACTGGCAAATATATAATATGTGTACCAAACCCTTTCTAAGACCTGCCGTAGTATCTAATAGAGATATTTGTTCTTGTTGTTGAACTCACAAAGTTTGAGTCTTTTGTGATCCCATGGACTGTAGCACACCAGGCCCCTCTATCCATGGGATTTCCCAGGCAAGAACACTGAAATGGGTTGCCATTTCCTTCTCCAAGGGATCTTCCCAAACCAGGGATCACACCAGTGTCTCTGGCATTGGCAGGCAGATTCTTTACCACTGCACCTCCAGGGGAGCTCTAATAGTAAAGTTTTATTGCGCTTAGTCGCTCAGATGTGTCTGACTCTTTGCGACCTTCTAGACCATAGTCTACCAGGTTCCTCTGTCCAGGGATTCTCCAGGCAAGAATACTGGAGTGCGTTGCCATGCCCTTCTCCAGGGTTAATGTGTAACAGACACAAATCTTAAAATCCTGATACCTCCAAATAAAGATATAAACCAAACAAGTGTATGCTTATTCTTATCAGTAGTCCTGGACTTCCCTGGTGGTTCAGATGGTAAAGCGTCTGTCTACAATGTGGGAGATCCGGGTTCGATCCCTGGGTCGGGAAGATCCCTTGGAGAAGGAAATGGCAATCCACTCCAGTACTATTGCCTGGAAAATCCCTTGGACAGAGGAGCCTGGTAGGCTACAGTCCATGGGGTCGCAAAGAGTCGGACACGACCGAGTGACTTCAATCAAATCAGTCAAGGTGTATTTGAGTTGAAGAATAGACAGGCAATTTTTAGGTGATTAGATAGATATTAGCCACTATGATAGATAAAAAAAATAGAAATGCTTCAGGCAGTTCTAAAAAAATTTAGGACAACTTTTCTGACTCAAATCTCAGAATTTGGAAAGATAGCTGGTATGGGAGCTACATGCAGGCACATGGGCCAGTTGAGGTATATTATGTAGTAGACCAAGTATTGTGATTATTCCGACAGACCATGAAAAAATTCAGGAATATTAGAAAGAAAGGAGATACACTGCTGGACTTGGTTAAACAATTAGAACTTAGAAGAAATAGCAGAAAACAAGGAAGAGACCTATAGGAAGTATATCTCAAGAGGGTTAAAGCATAAAGCCTAATTATACCCTTCCTCTTAATTAGTAATACTATATGTCAGGAACTCCGAGTCATTTATTCAATATTATTAGATGATGGAATGGCCATTTACAGCCTGGACTAATTGAAAAATTAAAGGAAATAGCTTATTAATTTTTGCATAACAATAGTCATATTCTTTCTCAGTTTATAATCTTACACTGTTATTCACTTTAAAGTGTTCTACAAAGTGTGTTTATCTTAAAGCAGGTTAAGCTGGACATAAGGAAAAATGACTCTTGAGTTGCTGTCCTCAGATTTTTCTGCAATTCTTTCGCGTGACTTTGTTTCTTTGAATGTACTTGATCTGTCAATCCCTTATGTCTTCAAAGAAAACAATACTGCTTCTAAGTTCACAGAATATAGAATAATTGTTTTGATTTAAAGGTCAATGTTATTCCCAAATAACTTAATCCTTTTCAAAAAAGATTAGATATGGTCCCAAATGTCATGCAAACCATCATATAATATGCATACTTCCTTTTTCTGTGAATGTGAAGTGAAATTTTACCTTTTATTTATATACTAAACTCATTAAAAATAATTTCACCAGAAATGTTTAAAAATTTAATTGTAAAATTATATAAATCTGTATGCAGCTCAAGAGAAGCAACATTAGAACTGGACATGGAGCAACAGACTGGTTCCAAAATGGGAAAGGAGTGCATCACCCTGCTTATTTAACTTATATGCAGAGCACATCATGTGAAATACCAGGCTGGATGAAACACAAGCTGGACACAAGATTACTGGGAGAAATGTCAATAAACTCAGATAACCAGATGACACCAATCTTATGGCAGAAAGTAAAGAAGAACTAAAAGCCTCTTGATGAAAGTAAAGAGGAGAGAGAAAAAGTTGGCTTAAAACTCAACATTCAGAAAACTAAGATCATGCCATCTGGTCCCAACACTTCATGGCAAATAGATGGGGAAACAATGGAAACACAGTGAGAGACTTCATTTTGGGGGGCTCCAAAATCACTGCAGATGGTGACTGCAGCCATGAAATTATTTTTTTTTTTATTTACATTCTTTAAAATTTTTTTTATTTTTTAACTTTACAATATTGTATTGGTTTTGCAGCCATGAAATTAAAAGACACTTGCTCCTTGGAAGAAAACTTATGACTAACCTAGACAGCATATTAAAAAGCAGAGACATTACTTTGCCAACAAAGGTCTATCTAGTCAAAGCTATGGTTTTTCTAGTAGTCATGTATGGATGTGAGAGCTGGACTATAAAGAAAGCTGAGCACTGAAGAATTGATGCTTCTGACCTGTGGTGTTGGAGAAGACTCTTGAGAGTCCCTTGGACTGCAAGGAGATCAAACCAGTCAGTCCTAAAGGAAATCAGTCCTGAATATTCATTGGAACCACTGATGCTGAAGCTGAAACTCCAAAACTCTGGCCACCTGATGTGAAGAACTGACTCATCTGAAGACTCTGATGCTAAGAAAGATTAAAGGCAGGAGGAGAAGGGGACAACAGAGGATGAGATGGTTGGATGGCATCACCGACTCAGTGGACATGGATATGAGTAATCTCCGGGAGGTGGTGATGAACAGGCAGGCCTGGTGTGCTGCAGGCCATGGGGTCACAAAGAGCTGGACGTGGCTGAGTGATCAAACTGAACCGAACTGATGCTGCATGCTGTTCACTGAGATAAACAAAATGCTGTGTGTTTGAAACACAGAAAGAAAAATGAAAGCAATAAAAAAGGCCAATAATATATTGATTATCAGCACTCTGTTTCACTTACTGCAACAGCTACAATTTCTTAGTTAAGATGTCCCCTATACTTTATATAATTAACTTCCTGTGAAAGCTATGAGGATCATAACAAATGTGCATATTCAAATAATACTCAAGACTATCTGAATGTTTAATAAATACTTTTGGATGATTTTTAGAAACATAATATTTTTACATAAATGCCTACAAATCTTAAGGTAAAACCTCAGAAAGACGCTGCTGCTGCTGCTAAGTCGCATCAGTCGTGTCCGACTCTGCGCGACCCCATAGATGGCAGCCCACCAGGCTCCCCCATCCCTGGGATTCTCCAGGCAAGAACACTGGAGTGGGTTGCCATTTCCTTCTCCAATGCAGGAAAGGGAAAAGTGAAAGTGAAGTCGCTCAGTCATGTCCCACCATGGGACCCCATGGGCTGCAGCCTACCAGGCTCCTCCGTCCATGGGATTCTCCAGGCAAGAGTACTAGGTGTCCACAAAATCAATCGCTCTTAAACCATGCTCGTTAAACTTCACCACTCTGAAGATGCATCATTTCATCTACAAGCAGAATTTTGTTTGTTTTTATCAAACAATGAAAATGTACATTGCCGCTAAAAGACTTTGGCTTCTAAAGCATTTGAAAGTTATTCTAGAAAAGAACTACTAAGTTGGGTACTTGTCCTTAATCCACAGACACCGTATGTCCCTCATCCACACTGAAATCAATTAGCAGGGATTGATAAGAGTGAAAGTTAAACCACAGAACATTGTGTGAGCACCCACTTTTGTGAAGTCAGCTGAAGACCATCCCTGAGGTTTGTGTAGGTCTGTTTAGCTTTAGAACATCATCTTTTGCCTCGCCTGGGTCCTTACAAGAAAAACCATTTCTTTGGGAGTAGTACATGTCACAAATAGAGTAACTAAGGCAATACATTAAAATATGCTGTCATTATGAAGTCAGAGTACTTTCAAATATATAAAAATATCAGTGATATTTCTGTTACTCTCAGAAATTGTTATAAACAATTCAATAACTTTAAATTATGTCTCATCAACAACTCAAACTGTTACCATAAACATTCTTTTAATTTTATTCTGCCTGCAAACATGATACTAGTTTTATACATGTGAGTGCATCACTGAAATGTAAATCATTTGTATGTAAAATAATGATAATTTTCTTTATCTAAGCACCTCCAAAAATAGGGTGTACCATTCACCAAGTTTTTTTTTTTCTTGGCTTCCAATTAATTATCAAAAAGTACTGCTTCACCTATGGTAGATGTCTTCAGTAACTAGCTTGTACGTGTTAGTAATTTTTTTTTCTTAATAAACAATAAAAACTTCTTGACATCATTAGTTATGTCTCCATCTCTTTCTCTTCACTGAGGTGGGTGTAAGCTATATGCATAGACAAAAACACAATTTAGTAATATTTCTGGAGTAAGATGGCTAATTACACCTATCCTACCTTCTATTATAAAAAATACTAATTAATATTTAAACTAATACTCATGATATAGACAACCAAGCGTAAATAACAATTTTGAGTGCAGAAACAGTGTTCGGTTCGGTTCAGTCTCTCAGTTGTGTCCGACTCATTGCGACCCCATGAATCGCAGCATGCCAGGCCTCCCTGTCCATCACCAACTCCCGGAGTTCACTCAGACTCACGTCCATCGAGTCAGTGATGCCATCCAACCATCTCATCCTCTGTCGTCCCCTTCTCCTCCTGCCCCCAATCCCTCCCAGCATCAGAGTCTTTTCCAGTGAGTCAACTCTTTGCATGAGGTGGCCAAAGTACTGGAGTTTCAGCTTTAGCATCATTCCTTCCAAAGAAATCCCAGGGCTGATCTCCTTCAGAATGGACTGGTTGGATCTCCTTGCAGTCCAAGGGACTCTCAAGAGTCTTCTCCAACACCACAGTTCAAAAGCATCAAGTCTTTGGCACTCAGCCTTCTTCACAGTCCAACTCTCACATCCATACATGACCACAGGAAAAACCATAGCCTTGACTAGATGGACCTTTGTTGGCAAAGTAATGTCTCTGCTTTTGAATATGCTATCTAGGTTGGTCATAACTTTCCTTCCAAGGAGTAAGTGTCTTTTAATTTCATGGCTGGAGTCACCATCTGCAGTGATTTTGGATTAATGCTTTTTGGAAAAGAGAATTTGTACTAGGAAAATTTATATATTAGCTTGCATCATGTTAAATCACTGTACTGTTTTTTCATGTCAAAACCAAACAAAGAGTGACCATTAGAAAGGTTTTGGTTTGTTATGTGTTGCTGTATATTGTGCCTGCAGTTGATAGAATTTTTGATAGAATTTTTCATATCCCTGATAAGTTGATAGGAATAATTTATAACAATTATACAATATATTTATGTAACATGATGATTTCAAATTATTTTTATCTAGTTTACTACTATGGGTACTCAAAATATTCAGTAAGTTTGGAAAGATAGGTATGATATTTATTTTGAAAACAAGAGGAAGAAAAGATTTATTTATTCAACATGTATTTAACTAGTGGCCATTATATAATATGTACTAACTGAGAACACAGGAAACCCCCCAGGAGGTCACATCCAGTTAGGGAATGTGATAAGCAAAGAAACATATGAATAGGCAAGTTACAGCTTTTCATGAAGGTTCAGAAAACTTCATTCAAATTGTCAGCACATTATAAGTCAATGACATAAACTTTCTGATATTCTGAATTCCTAGATTCTTATTATACTAATATGACACCAATAATTGTAGTGTCCTCTAATTTTTTTCTTTCATATTAAACTTATTTCCCTAATTATTCTGTAAGAATCTGATGACATGGGCCACATATAAGATGTCATTATCTCTCTCAAGCAGCTGGGACAATGCTTGGTATAAAACAGGGACTTGGGTATCATGGATCAATTTTTCCAAAATTATTGAGGAAAGATTTCCAAATTACTTGTATCAACTTGATTAAGTATTTCATCTTGTTTACACTATTAATCCATTCAGGTAATCATTTTACCTTACCTTCCAGCCCACTCCTTATGTCATTACTATAATTTTTGATTAGCAGAGCCCAAATTAAGTAAGGATTTACCTGGTCTCAAAGCAAAAATTATTAAATTCTCAACCAGTGTTTTAATCCAATTTTCTACTTCTCCAAATAAATCACTTTTAGATAATTCCTTTATAAATATTTATTTTCATTAATGTACAGTTCTTTATTTAGCAAAGTAATTCTATGTTTTAATTTTGTAATGTCTGCCTTATTTTGAATAGAAATATGTCTCAATTTTTGCTTGTTTTTCCTTTCAAAATCTGAAGAAATTACCTTAACTACCTCACATCTGGTTTATCTATGTCAATATTCAAAGTCTTAACATCATGTAATATTATTTTTCAGAAAATTTTGTAAATAAATATGATTGAATTATTAGACTTTTAAGACTTTATTCCTTTTTGGCTGTAACAGTTTTAATTAAGAAGGCACAAGTATAATCCTTATCTGCCAAAAAGATAAGTATAAGTAAAATCAAGTGCAAATGGAATGGGAACTATACAAAATTAACAAACTGTACTTATTATCTATCACTAAGGACTGCAAGGAGACCCAACCAGTCCATTCTGAAGGAGATCAGCCCTGGGATTTCTTTGGAAGGAATGATGCTAAAGCTGAAACTCCAGTACTTTGGCCATCTCATGCAAAGAGTTGACTCATTGGAAAAGACTCTGATGCTGGGAGGGATTGGGGGCAGGAGGAGAAGGGGACGACAGAGGATGAGATGGCTGGATGGCATCACTGACTTGATGGACGTGAGTCTGAGTGAACTCTGGGAGTTGGTGATGGACAGGGAGGCCTGGCGTGCTGTGATTCATGGGGTCGCAAAGAGTCAGACACAACTGAGTGACTGAACTGAACTCAACTGAAGGAATTTTTTTTGCAGTATAATTGTCACACAATATCATATTAGTTTCAGGTGTATAACATAGTGATATGACAACTGTATATATGGAAAATGATCACCACAGTAAATCCAGGGATAATCTATCACCATACAAAGCTAATGCAATATTATTGACTATATTCTCCCTGCTGTACATTATATCTCCATGACTTATTTATTACCGGAAATCCATCCTTATTAATCTCCTTCATCCATTTCTCCCATACTTCATACTTCATCCATTTCCTCCATTCTCTCCCCTGGCAACCGCCAAGCTGTTCTCTGTATCTATCAGTCTGGGTTTTGTTTTTGTTTGCTTATTTTGTTTTCTAAATCCAAATGTCAGTGAAATAATATAGTATTTTTTTGGATCTGACTTCAAAGGCAAGAGTTACAAAAGCAAAAATAAATAAATGGGACTATGTCAAATCAAAAAGCTTTTGCACAGCCAAGGAAACCATCAACCAAACCAAAAGGCAACCTACAGAATGGCAGAAGATATTTGAAAAGCATATATCCAGAAAGGGTTACTATCCAAAATATGGGCTTCCCAGATGGCACTAGTGGCAAAGAATCCTCTTCCCAATGCAGGAAATGTAAAAGACGTTGATTCAATCCCTAGGTGGGGAAGATTCCCTGGAGGAGGGCATGGCAACCCACTCCAGTATTCTTGCCTAGAGAATCCCACGGACAGGGGAGCCTCATGCCTTTAGGTCCAGAGGATTGCAAAGAGTCAGACATGACTGAAGTGACAGCGTGCATGCAAGCATGCAAAGTACATAAAACTCATATAATTCAGTAACAAAAAACCCACTCTGATTAAAAAATGGGCAGAGGATCTGAATAGACATTTTTCCAAAGAAGACACACATATGGCCACCAGGCACAAAAAAAGATGCTCAACATCACCAAACATAATGAAGATGCAAATCAAAACCACCAAGAGATATCTCATACCAACGCCTGTCAGAATGACTGTTATCAAAGCAATAAATGACAAATACTGGTGATGATGTAGGAAAGAGGAAACCCTCATCAACAGTTGATAGAAATGTAAATTGGTACAATCACTATGGAAAACAGTATGGAGTTTCCTCAAAAAATTAAAACTAGGGCTACTATATGATCTGGCAATTCCACTACTGTCTATTTATCTAAAGAAAACAAAAGCACTAGTTTGAAAGATATATGCACACCTATGTTCACTGCAGATTATTTACATAGTTAAGATAAAGAAATAATACGTAAAATGATGGATGAACGAATACAGAAACTTGTGAATTATGTACACACACAACGCAGAGGAATACTACTCAGTCATAAAAAAGGATGAAATTTTGCCATTTGGGATAACAAGAATGGACCTTGAGGGTATTAGGCTAAGTGAAAACTTTTCACATAAATACTTATATTTGGAGAATTCTTTGTTGGCCAATATGTCAGATGTTCAGTTGGGAAAATATGATGATTTAATATTTTAAATCATATAAAAATATGATTAAATCAAATAAAAATAAGGTATAGTTTTAACTACTGAATCAGCCTGATCACTCCACTGTAGGAACTCTGGCTGGTCCATATATATATATTGTTTAAAAACATCTCTTAATTCTGTCACCTAGAAACCAGCAATTTTCCAAGTATTCTTTGAATAGGGTAGGTATATAGTGAACATTACATGTACAGCCAAAAACTGAATCATGCTTTTAGTAACTGTTAGTGGTTTCAGAGCTTATACTCCAATAATTCCTCTATTTGTTATATAATACATGGACTTCAGGGTTTCCCAGGTGGTGCTAGAGGTAAGGACCCACCTGCCAATGCAGATTAGATCTAAGAGACACAGATTTGACCCCAAGGTAGGGAAGATCCCCTGGAGGAGGGCACAGCAACCTACTCCAGTATTCTTGCCTGGAGGATCCCATGGAGACAGCAGTCTGGCAGGCTACAGTCCATAGGGTCGCACAGAGCTGGACACAACTGAAGAGATTTAGCACATGAACTTCTACTGCTGCTGCTGCTAAGTCGCTTCAGTCGTGTTCAACTCTGTGTGACCCCATAGACAGCAGCCCACCAGGCTCCCCCGTCCCTGGGATTCTCCAGGCAAGAAACTGGAGTGGGTTGCCATTTCCTTCTCCAATGCATGAAAGTGAAAAGTGAAAGTGAAGTCGCTCAGTTGTGTCTGACTCCTAGAGACCCCATGGACTGCAGCTCATCTGGCCCCTCCAACCATGGGATTTTCCAGGCAAGAGTACTGGAGTGGGGTGCCATCGCCTTCTACTACATCAATGATATTCCCTCTCTGTGCTTTAACCAGAAGCTGTCTTATCTGAATATAAAATGTTACATTTATTATAATTACTTTTCATCCTATTTAAGTTATGGCAGTCTATTACACTTATGACCCTAGTCCTTCAAGTGTGTATCATCAAAACCAATGATGTAGTTTTTATATCATCACTTTCACAACAATAGAAATTAATAAGGTAACTCTCAATTTGTTAAAATAGGATCTGTTCAATTAGCAATAATTTTCATCAACATATATTGAGATAAATTCATTCAGCTAGTTAAACTCAATTATACATTCCTTGTATCACCATTTTATACATAAAGAATATCAGGAAACAACTTGCCAATTGATTATTTGTGGCATTTCCTCAAAACATATTTTAATTTATAAACTTGTTGCTAACTTTTTAAAGTGTACATGAACATTGCATTTACTAATGTTATCATTAAATAAATAGTGTTCTCCCAATAAATAATGCTGAAGAAGCTAAAGTCCAATGGTTCTATGAAAACCTACAAGAACTTCTAGAACAAACACCAATGTCCTTTCATCATGCGGACTGGAATGAAAAAGTAGGATGTCAAGAGACACTCGGCGTAACAGGCAAATTTGCCCTTGGAGTACAAAATGAAGCAGGGAAAAGGCTAACAGAGTTTGGCCAAGAGAACGCACCAGTCATAGCAAACACCCTCTTCCAACAACAGAAGAGACAACACTACACATGAACATCTCCAGATGATCAATACTGAAATCAGATTGATTATATTTGCAGCCAAAGATGGAGAAGCTCTATACAGTCAGCAAAAAAAAAAAAAAAAAATGATCAGGGGCTGACTGTGGCTGAGATGGTGAAATTCTTATTGCAAAATCTAGAATTAAATTGAAGAAAGTAGGGAAAACCACTATAACATTCAGATGTGACCTAAATCAAATCCCTTATGGTTGAATATACAGTGGAAGTGGCAAATATATTCAAGGGATTAGATCTGATAGAGTGCCTGAAGAACTAAGGAAGGAGGTTCGTAACATTCTACAGGAGGTGGTGATCAACCCATTTCCAAGAGGAAGAAATGCAAAAAGGCAAAATGGTTGTCTGAGGAGGCCTTACAAATAGTTGAGAAAACAAGAGAAGCAAAAGGCAAAGGAGAAAAGGAAAGATATATCCATCTGAATGCAGAGTTCCAAAGAATAGAAAAGAGAGATAAGAAAGCCTTCCTCAGTGATCAGTGGAAAAAAATAGAGGCAAACAATAGAATGGGAAAGACAAGCGATCTCTTCAAGAAAATTGTAAATACCAAGGGAATATTTCATGCAAAGATGTGCACAATAAAGGACAGAGATGGTATAGACCTAACAGAAGCAGAAGATACTAAGAAGTGATGGCAAGAATAAACAGAAGGACTACACAAAAAAGATCTTCCCAGATAACAAGGATGGTGTGATCACTCACCTAGAGCCAGACATTATAGAATGTGAAGTCAAGTGGGCCTTAGGAAGTATCACTATGAACAAAGTTAGTGCAGGTGATGGAATTCAAGCTGAGATATTTCCAATCCAAAAAGATGATGCAGTGAAAGCACTGCCCTCAATCTGCCAGCAAATTTGAAAAACTCAGCAGTGGCCACAGGACTGGAAAAGATCAGTTTTCATTCCAATCACAAGGAAAGCTAATGCCAAAGAATGCTCAAACTACAACACAATTGCACTCATCTCACAGGCTAGCAAATTAATGCTCAAAATTCTCCAAGCCAGGCTTCAACAGTATGTGAACCAAGAACTTCCAGATGTTCAAGCTGGATTTAGAAAAGGCAGAGGAACCACAGATCAAATATCCAACATGTGTTGGATCATAGACAAGAGCAAGATAATTTCAGAAAAACTTCTGCTTCATTGACTACGCTAAAGCCTTTGACTGTGTGGATCACAACAAACTGTGGAAAATTCTTAAAGAGATAGGAATACCAGAATACCTTATCTGCCTCATGAGAAATCTGTATGCAGGTCAAGACACAACAGTTAGAACTGGACATGGAAAAACAGACTGGTTAAAAATTGGGAAAGGAGTATGTCAAGGCTGTATACTGTCACGTTGCTTATTTAACTTACATACAGAGAACATCATGCAAAATGCTGTATGGATGAAGCATAAGCTATAATCAAAATTTCAGGGAAAAATATCTATAACCTCAGATATACAGATGACAGCACCATTATGGCAGAAAGAGAAGAGGAACTGATGATCCTCTTGATGAAAGTGAAACAGGAGAGTGAAAAAGCTGGCTTAAAATTCAACATTCAAAAAACAAAGATCTTGGCAGCTGGTTCCATCTCTTCATGGCAAATAGATGGGGAAACAGTATAAACAGTGACAGACTTTATTTTTGGGGGCTCC
This sequence comes from Bos grunniens, assembly GCF_055505025.1. Lineage (NCBI taxonomy): Eukaryota > Metazoa > Chordata > Mammalia > Artiodactyla > Bovidae > Bos > Bos grunniens. Next base: position 23,865,913 of record NC_141191.1, on the reverse strand, counting down.
AAAATCACTTCAGATGGTGAATGCAGCCATGAAATTAAAAGGCGCTTGCTCCTTGGAGGAAAAGTCATGACCAACCTAGACAACATATTAAAAAGCAGAGACATAGAACTTTACAGACAAAGTTCTGTATAGTCAAATCTATGGTTTTTCCAGTGGTCATGTATGGATGTGAGAGTTGAACCATAAATAAAGCTGAGGGCCTAAGAATTGATGCTTTTGAACTGTTGTGCTGGAGAAGACTCTTGAGAATCCCCTGACTGCAAGAGTTTAAACCAGTCAATCCTAAAGGAAATCAGTCCTGAATATTCATTGAAAGGACTGATGCTGAAGCTGAAGCTCCAATAATTTGGCCACCTGCTGGGAAAAACTGACTCATAGGAAAAGACCCTGATGTTGGGAAAGATTGAAGGCAGGAGGAGAAGGGGACGACAGAGGATAAGATGGTTGGATGCCATCACAGACTCAAAGGATATGAGTCTGAGCTAGCTGAAGAAGTTGGTGATGGACCGGGAAGGCTGGTGTGCTGTAGTCCCTGGAGTCGCACAGAGTTGGACATGACTGAACAACTGAAGTGAACAAAAGTATTTTTCTTAGTAGCTCAACCTAGAGTTTCGGTCTGACTTTGGTCTGTTAGTCTACTGATATTTAACAATACATATTAATTGAAAATATTGTTCTGATTTCTTTAGAATTTTGTTGTTCTGTCACTAAGTTGTGTCCAACTCTTTGCAACCCCAAGGACTGTAGCATGCCAGGCTTCCCTGTCCTCCACTGTTTGCCAGAGTTTGCCCAAATTCATGTTCATTGAGTCAATGATGCTAGCTAGCCCATAATTTCTTCAAATTTATATTATTTTTAGATACCTATTATGCTGAAAAGAGGATGATAATGATGTGGTGAGTGACTTATTAGTCATTAGGAAAGTTTTTTAACTTGGTTTATATTGCACTTCAATATTCTTATTAAAAATGAAACAATCTTTTTCAGATGCAAAAACAGACAAATATATCCTGGAAGATATGACAATTTGAGCAATAACCTTAAAGTACATATAATAACAAATACATTCAGTAGTCCATATTAGAACAATTTTCTAAAAAGTTCAAACAATCATATCACTAATTTGTTCAAAAATGATAAAATATTCTGAATTTCATTGTGATGCCATATATTAGATGATACTTCTCATGTGCTTTTTATTTTGTTCTGATTTGTTTTGAGGGGTAGTGAGATATAGATAACTTTGCCTGTCTTCAACAGACTAGAAGCATTCTGAATTCTTTGACACATTTCAGATTTATTTTTCTACCTTCTGAGAAGTGATGTAATGAGCAGAAAATGGATGTGGGTAGTGGGTATAATTCAGATTGTCAGAGTGAACACCCTGGTGTCCAGATCCAGATCACTCAGATATTAACGGCTTATGTTGCTAATCTCCTGCAATCTACTACAGCTCAACAAAATCAGTGGATCCTGGCTTCCTGCTTCCTTACCTCACTAGAATATGCTGACATTATAGACCACTCATCCTATGAACAGACAGCATCAAACCAGAGCCTGGACACCAGGTATCTACCGAAAAAAGAGAAGTTACACTTATACACACACACACACACATTTGGTAAACAAGAAAAAACACAGCATTGTATCAATTACATAATCCCTAACAGCTAACCTTGGACTACTAATCATTTGTAAATTTAAGAATCAGTAATAAAAATTTTAATAAATATAAAATTTCAGAAATAATGAATGTTCTATGGAGACATTTAACTTAAGATCTCTTACCAAAACCTGCTTTCAGAAGTGCTTCATTTATTGAAGAAGTAGTTTGTGACAATGAGGCTGTATCTTGAAATACATACACATAAAGTGCATGTATACACTTTATATACATAAAAACTATACACATATAGTACATTGGTAAAGTACCAATGTTTGAAGTATTTTATATATGTGAAAGTGAAAGTCACTCAGTCATGTCTGACACCTGTGACCCATCGGTTACAGTCCATGGGTCTGTCCGTGGAATTCTCCAGGTCAGAATACTGGAGTAGGTAGCCATTCCCTTTTCCAGGAAGCTTCCCAATCCAGGGATCAAACCCAAGTCTCCCACATTGCAGGCAGATTCTTTATCAGCTGAGGCACCACAGAAGCCCAAGAATACTGGCGTGGGTAGCCTATCCCTTCTCCAGGGGATCTTCCTGACTCAGGAATCAAACCGGGTCTCCTGAATGGCAGGTGGATTCTTTATCACCTGAGCTATCAGGGAAGCCCTATTTTTTTTTAATTAGCATTAGTATATATATGTATAATACTATTTTAATTCTGTCTTTCAATCTCCTTTTTATGTACTTCTTAAAATGCTAATTAGTTTCAGAACCTGAGCATATTGTATATCTTACATGCAAATTCAAATAAAATTTTGAAAGAATATATAATAAAAATTAATGTGAAGTAATTTTTATCTCTATATTGAAGTGATAAAAGAATCTGGCACATGTGAAAAGATTTTTAAAAATGATATTCTAATAGACTATCACTTTAGTTGTTTTGTTTCTTCATTTATATATCCAAAGGGAAGAGTAGCTGCTTTGATGCTCTGTAAGCTATCTATTTTATTTACATATAGTTTTTTCTGGTTTATAGACGTTTAAAAGACTCTGATGCTGGGAGGGATTGGGGGCTGGAAGAGAAGGGGACGACAGAGAATGAGATGGCTGGATGGCATCACCAACTCGATGGACATGAGTCTGAGTGAATTCCGGGAGTCGGTGATGGACAGGGAGGACTGGAGTGCTGTGATTCATGGGGTCGCAAAGATTCAGACACAACTGAACAACTGAACTGAACTGAAGTACCAAAGATAATTTTAAAAGATAAAGTGGTGTCTTAAATAAACTAGAGATATAGCAAGAAAACATTCCCTTTCAAAATCCTTCCTTGACAATTACACATACTAGGCAGACCCTTGCTGTTCAACTTAATGACTTAAAAATGAAGTTTATGGGGTGTAGGTTTTCTATGCATGTGAGACATTCCAAAAATGACTTAAGACTCCAAAACAAAAGTCTTCCAGATGAACACTGCATAAACCGTCCCTCTGGAAGAATATAAAATCCACCTTACCTTACCACAAGAATCATTAAATATTATTGTACATGATTCTGTATGTTTAGAACTATAAAGGTTTAGAACACAGATTCTTTCTAATGTTTCATTTCAACAAAAGCATTTTAAGTAGTTGTACACTTCAAATGAGGACAAAATAAAGTTGAATATGGTCATGATGTTTCCAAGTTGTCATGGTTACTTGCTTGTCAAATAAGGTTTCTAACTCACACAACCATCTCTGTCAGCAATAGAACAGCATGGTTAAATTCTGAAAGTCACCAATCACCTGAGAAAGCCAAGATAAAAATGTCAAAAATGATGGCCTATATACAGATTTTGGCTGCAATGCGAAACACCACTCTTTCGCCAGAACCCAGAAGCTTCCAGAACTAATGAAAAATGAAATTCTGAGTTGAATGTGATCTCAACAGGAATTGAAATATATCTTTCAGTTTCTTTGGAGGACTACCAACAATATCTCCTTGTATCAGATCTGCTTCCAATTCTTAATCAGGTTCCAGAAAGGAAAAAGGCTAACACCCCACAGGGAGAGAATACAGTGTGTAGCTACCCACTTATTTAATCATTCTTTGTTTGGTTTAGACTGCAGTTTAGTTTGTACTACTTAATAAAAATATTTTGATAAATTTTAATAATAGATGTCACAATAAATGTGCCCAATGTGATAAACAGAAACAAAAATAATGTGGAAATGTTTTTCTGTATTGGCAAATATTTTTACAACTCCTTTGGAATTAATTAGAAATAGAATCTCATCTAATTATTCAGTGTCACCTTTACAAACTAGGATTTTGATATTAAAAATTTCAAATACATATTTGATAACTTTAAAAACAAAATGTTATTATTTATTAAATGCAATGAGTACTTGTGTACCTTCTTTTTCTAATTATGTAGACCAATACTTCCTAAGTGTGTTCTAAAAACCACAGGGTCTTTGACAAGGTCTTGAGTTAAATAAATTTGTGAGAACTACATTAGTGACTATTTATAATTCCTCTTTGCATACTTTGAAAGGCTTTAGCAAAATATAACAATACTAGTTTACTTTATTTCTTTTTTAAAATTTATTTATTTATTTTAATTGGAGGCTAATTACTTTACAATATTGTAGTGACTTTTGCCATACATCAACATGAATCAGCCACGGGTTTATTTCATAACATTCTTTTTCATAACAAACCTTCATCATATGGGCCTGAAAAGTTTAATGTTTCTCTGGAAGAATATGCAAACGTGTCTCTGAGACAAAAAGATGAAACAAGTGTGTCCTTCAGACAAATTTCTCTCCACCAGAGCGCTGCCTATTTTTAAAAAATTTCTCATGAAACTTATGTAAAAACCTATTAATGCAACCATTATGGTAAATTTTGCATGTGGCATATTTAATAAAGGAGAGTATTTAGATCATTAAAAAACATTTGTATTTAGTAAGAGGTCTCGGAAAAAATATCAGTCAGAAATCAGTGTGGGAAAATGGCTGTGGGCAGGAAAGGCAAAGAAGATTTCTTTAGTGATAAGTTTTCCAAATCAAGTTGCTTAAAAGAAAAATCAATATAGCTCTTTGGTCATTAGGATGAAAAAATTAAAGCTATCTTGCTTCAGAGCAATCCCTAGGACAGCTGATCTTAATAAATTTGACAAGAAAAAAAATAATTTTTAGAAGAATAAACAAAAATGTTCTAGTTTAGAGCATACTCATGAAATTCACATTTTCCCCAGATTTATACAGGTATAACTATTGATTGGGCTTCCCTGGTAGCTCAGCTGGTAAAAAAAAATCCACCTGCAATGTGGGAGATCTGGGTTCAATCCCTGGATTGGGAAGATCCCCTGGAGAAGAGCATGGCAACCTACTCCAGTATTCTTGCCTGGAAAATTCTGTGGACGGAGGAGCCTCATAGGCTACAGTCCATGGAGTTGCAAAGAGTCGGACACAACTGAGCGGCTACACTTCAGAAGGAAAAGGCTACCCACTCCAGTATTCTGGCCTGGAGAATTCCATGGACTGTATAGTCCATGGGGTCGCAAACTGACAATTTATAATCATTCATATTTAAGTTAGGCAACTTGATGATTTGATATTGTAACAGAGCAGGATCCTATGAGGCCCTCCCAGAACAGACCCCTGCCCATGTTCTCTGCCTGCCTTTAATCAGAGAAGTCAGAAAATGCAGAAAGAGGAAAACAGCCAATCAAGAAAAAATAATATTTCTTTAGCATTAAACAAAGTCAAGGACCTTTTAGTTCTTCCTTAAGGACTATAGATATTATTCTCAGCCATATCATCTGAGCTGTTTTGCAGATACTGACCCCCACACCAGGTGGAAGAAGTTAAGTGTACGCTGGCCACAAGCATGGAGACCCAGACAGGTTGGAAATAGAAGGTTAATGATGCTGACTCTCAATTACGTGACCACCAACCAATCAGAATGTCTATGAGCTGATTACACCCATGCTTCTAGAACACTGGAGGACTCCTCACTACCCACTCTGGATGAGATACACAGCCTTGAGGCCCTTAGCTCACCGTGGCACCATTTGACTGGCAAAGTAATCAAGCTAATTTCCTTCTAATTCACCTGAAACTCTTTGTCTCTGAGATTTAATCTGGCACCAGTGTACAAAGGCCACATTTTGGCAAAATTACATGTATATACATTGTGATATAATAGCCACAATTGAGCTAATTAACATACCCATCCCCTCACACAGCAACTATCTTCTTTTTCACATTTTTGAGTGAATATATAATGTAGAATATAGGTGGATAATCCCTGTTGTGAGAATGCTTTCCTCTTAAAGGGTATGAGAGATTATTCAGAAATAAACAGTTAAAGAGTCGGACACGACTAAGCAACTGAACAGCAACAGTAAAACACTTCTAAAGTATAAAATATGTTCGAGAAACTGTGTAACCTACAAAGAAACTTACATATTATGCAAACACAGAAGGCATGTACATACAGGGCATACATATATGTAATATTAATGCACTAATCTCAGCAGTGGCCACAGGACTGGAAAAGGTCAGTTTTCATTCCAATCCCAAAGAAAGGCAATGCCAAAGAATGCTCAAACTACCACACAATTGCACTCATCTCACACGCTAGTAAAGTAATGCTCAAAATTCTCCAAGCCAGCTTCAACAGTACGTGAACCATGAACTTCTTGATGTTCAAGCTGGTTTTAGAAAAAGCAGAGGAACCAGAGACCAAATTGCCAACATCTGCTGGATCATGGAAAAAGCAAGAGAGTTCCAGAAAAACATCTATTTCTGCTTTCTTGACTATGCCAAAGCCTTTGACTGTGTGGATCACAATAAACTGTGGAAAATTCTGAAAGAGATGGGAATACCAGACCACCTGATCTGCCTCTTGAGAAATCTGTATGCAGGTCAGCAAGCAACAGTTAGAACTGGACATGGAACAACAAACTGGTTCCAAATAGGAAAAGGAGTACGTCAAGGCTATATATTATCACCCTGCTTATTTATCTTCTATGCAGAGTACATCATCAGAAACGCTGGACTGGAAGAAACACAAGCTGGAATCAAGATTGCCAGGAGAAATATCAATAACCTCAGATATGCAGATGACACCACCCTTATGGCAGAAAGTGAAGAGGAACTAAAAAGCCTCTTGATGAAAGTGAAAGTGGAGAGTGAAAAAGTTGGTTTAAAGCTCAACATTCAGAAAACGAAGATCATGACATCCGGTCCCATCACTTCATGGGAAATAGATGGGGAAACAGTGGAAACAGTGTCAGACTTTATTTTTGGGGGCTCCAAAATCACTACAGATGGTGACTGCAGCCAGGAAATTAAAAGACACTTACTCCTTGGAAGGAAAGTTATGACCAACCTAGATAGCATATTCAAAAGCAGAGACATTACTTTGCCAACCAAGGTTCGTCTAGTCAAGGCTATGGTTTTTCCTGTGGTCATGTATGGATGTGAGAGTTGGACTGTGAAGAAGGCTGAGCGCTGAAGAATTGATGCTTTTGAACTGTGATGTTGGAGAAGACTCTTGAGAGTCCCTTGGACTGCAAGGAGATCCAACCAGTCCATTCTGAAGGAGATCAGCCCTGGGATTTCTTTGGAGGGAATGATGCTAAAGCTGAAACTCCAGTACTTTGGCCACCTCATGTGAAGAGTTGACTCATTGGAAAAGACTCTGATGCTGGGAGGGATTGGGGGCAGGAGGAGAAGGGGATGATAGAGGATGAGATGGCTGGATGGCATCACTGACTTGATGGACGTGAGTCTGAGTGAACTCCGGGAGTTGGTGATGGACAGGGAGGCCTGGCGTGCTGCGATTCATGGGGTCGCAAAGACTCGGACATGACTGAGTGACTGAACTGAACTGAACTGAATGTCATAAAAAATAAGGGAATATCCAGGGCATGAATATCTTAATTTCATTTTCTGTCTCTTTAAACCTCTGTATCCCTTAATTTTATGCCTAATTTCTTCTCACACTGGCAGCTTTAGCTTCTCCCAATCAACCTACACCAGTGCTCCTGGTTACACCTGAAAGCTCTTAAGTCAGGGAATTTTCTCTGTTCACTTGCATTTCCTGGCAGCAAAGAAATCTATCGGCAGAAGGCTGTTTGGAAACAGGTAAGATCCAGTGAAAAATGTCTACACTAGAAGTATATCAAGAAAGTTCTTTTAGCCACAGTATATAAATTCCAAGAATAATACCTACCAGAATGATACTTTAAAATCCAAATGAGAAAACATACAAAATGACTACTACTACTAAGTCGCTTCAGTCGTGTCCGACTCTGTGCAACCCCATAGACAGCAGCCCACCAGGCTCCCCGCCCCTGGGATTCTCCAGGCAAGAACACTGGAGTGGGTTGCCATTTCCTTCTGCAGTGCATAAAAGTGAAAAGTGAAAGTGAAGTCACTCAGTCGTGTCTGACTCTTAGCGACCCCATGGACTGCAGCCCACCAGGCTCCTCCATCCACAAGATTTTCCAGGCAAGAGTACTGGAGTGGGGTGCCATTATCTTCTACAAAATGACACAGGCACTTAATTTGTAAAATGTTCTTTGAAGTGTTTCCAGAATCTTATCAAACTAAAAGGAAAGGTCCAGGGACATATTCTCTACAAATATTAGTAATTCCTCTATATCCTTTTGGAAAACACATCATTCCTTTTATCACACTAGGGAGCTATTTTGGGAAATACTGTTATAATGCAATTCAGAAGGTCTCACAGTACAGAAGAGCTTGTTACTTTGTTGGGAGCCGACCTAACAGCCCCCAGATCATTCCATTAGGTTGCCAACACTGCAAAGCCTTTGCAAGCTGAAGGAGGACTGACAGGTGGCATCATTTAGAACCGAGCGTAGCACATATTTGTTCCATCTCATCTGTGTTTCTTACTGAAGTAAAAATATTATTTTCAGCCAGTAAAAGCGCTTTTATATTTATATTTACTGGTTTCCCATCCCCTTTCCTGAAGAGAGTTCAGAGATTAAAAAATATATATATATGGATATCTTCCGTAATTTTAAAGATGTAGGAAGTTTACAGTTATGCATCTAGATAAATGGCACCACACAAAAATATCTGTAATTTCAATATCAATCAAGCCATTTTGGGGAAAAAATGTCTATGTCTATGTGTACATCAACTATTATAGCAATTTAACTTGAGAGACTGTATACTTGAGAAATAAAATATATCTAGTCTTCCATTTCTAATAAATATTAACCATTTTAATAAGTTTCTTAGTAGCTTGATAAAGAAGCTGTTGGGATTTTTAAAAAGTCACAACTAGCTTTTGTATTTAAAGTACAAACTAAACCCAGACTATATTAATATACATGGAGGTTTGTAGAATCAGATAACAATGGCACTACTTACATGCTAAATTAAAAGCATTTGCGCACAGTAGGGAAATTTCAAAAACGAGGTTTTAAAGTAACTTCTATGAGCAATTGGTGAATAAAAAGTAATAAATCAGGTTTCTACTAAAGCTCTTTGATTTCTTTTCCACTACCTTAGGATTATAAAATATTTGTAACTAGAAATAAAGCAACAGTCATGCTGTTTAGATAATATAAGGTATGGCGTAAAGAAACAAAATTCCATACTTGAGAAGGCAAAAAAAAAAAAAAAAAAAATTGACACCCCCAACAACAAAGAAAAACTTTTAGTGAATATTTGATACAAGCCCTACGTGGCCATAGACACCATGGAAGATAGGGGAAAACTGCTCAAAAATAAGATGAAAAAGCGCAACACCGCCGGCCCCCATCACAGGAAATACATTCCAAGACCGCCAGTGGATCCTGAAACCGCAGGTAGCACCGAACCCTCCATATATTATGTTTTTTTCCAGCACAGACTTATCTGTGATAAAGTGTAATTTATAAATCAGCCACTTAAGAGACTGACAATAACTAAAAATAAAATCAAACAATTGTAACAATATGCTGTCATAAAAGTTACATGAAGGTGGCCTATCTCAAAAATATCTCATTGTACAAACTTAAGGCTTTTTCCATTGTAACTTAGCACTTACTGAGCTCTGTGCCTGGCACTTCATCCGTCTGAGGTGCGACAGCAAAATTAGAGCAATTTTTTTTCCTCTTTCACAGTTTCACAAAGATCCTGTTTTGCTGTAGATCTTAGCAAACTCAGCATACCGGTTTTGCTTTCTTCCCCATTAAGTCCAGAGATTTCACCTTTTCAGGTAAAGGAAGCACTTTATGGCTTCTGTTCGGCATATTCAAATTGCCAGTGCTTTTGCACTTTGGGGTCATTATTAATTAAAACAAAGGTCCCCTCCACACAGAAGCTGAGGCGGCTCCAGGTGACTATTCTCGGGATACTCGGTGGGGCGGGTGGGGGAGCTGTTCACGTTCCAGGCTAAACCACGCGAGATTTTATCACTACTCTGAACAGCAATTTAACACTTAAATGAGTTGCTTATTTCTGAAATTTTCCACATATTATTTTCAGACCCTGGTTGATTGCAGGTAACTGAACCTGCAGAAGGCAACACTGCAGGTAAAGGGGCATGTTGTAATAAGATGTTTTTCTCAACCAAATGTCAGCAGAATCGTGTAACTGGTCCTGGGTCCGGCTATTTTCTCAAGTACATCCTAAATTTACCCGTGATCTTACTACACTGAACCGTATCTCAGTTCAGTTCAGTTCAGTCACTCAGTCGTGTCCGACTCTTTGCGACCCCATGAATTGCAGCACGCCAGGCCTCCCTGTCCATCACCAACTCCCGGAGTTCACTCAGACTCACGTCCATCGATTCGGTGATGCCGAATGAGATCCAGCCATCTCATCCTCTATCGTCCCCTTCTCCTCCTGCCCCCAATCCCTCCCAGCATCAGAGTCTTTTCCAATGAGTCAGCTCTTCGCATGAGGTGGCCAAAGTACTGGAGTTTCAGCTTTAGCTGAAACTTTTCCTCCAAAGAAATCCCAGGGCTGATCTCCTTCAGAATGGACTGGTTGGATCTCCTTGCAGTCCAAGGGACTCTCAAGAGTCTTCTCCAACATCACAGTTCAAAAGCATCAAGTCTTTGGCGCTCAGCCTTCTTCACAGTCCAACTCTCACATCCATACATGACCACAGGAAAAACCATAGCCCTGACTAGACGGACCTTTGTTGGCAAAGTAATGTCTCTGCTTTTGAGTATGCTATCTAGGTTGGTCATAACTTTCCTTCCTAGGAGTAAGCGTCTTTTAATTTCATGGCTGCAGTCGCCATCTGCAGTGATTTTGGAGCCCAAAAAAATAAAGTCTGACACTGTTTCCACTGTTTCCCCATCTATTTCCCATGAAGTGATGGGACCGGATGCCATGATCTTTGTTTTCTGAATGTTGAGCTTTAAGCCAACTTTTTCACTCTCCACTTTCACTTTCATCAAGAGGCTTTTTAGTTCCTCTTCACTTTCTGCCATAAGGGTGGTGTCATCTGCATATCCGAGGTTATTGATATTTCTCCTGGCAATCTTGATTCCAGCTTGTGTTTCTTACAGTCCAGCGTTTCTCATGATGTACTCTGCATATAAGTTAAATAAGCAGGGTGACAATATACAGCCTTGATGTACTCCTTTTCCTATTTGGAACCAGTCTGTTGTTCCATGTCCAGTTCTAACTGTTGCTTCCTGACCTGCATACAAATTTCTCAAGAGGCAGATCAGGTGGTCTGGTATTCCCATCTCTTTCAGAATTTTCCACAGTTTATTGTGATCCACACAGTCAAACTATATCTAGTACAAGGCAATACTTGGTTGTAGAAGATTACATTTTGTAATCTGTATATAAAATTTAACAAACCTTTCTTCAAAGACAACCAAGTAATTCGGCTTCACATTCTGTAGTTTTATAACTCAGATCCCATTCTGGAAGATGGCACTTTATCTTGATTTTACTTTGTCCATCTAGACATGAGCAAAGTTCCTCTTTTTCTACAGAAAACTGTTCTGGGGAACCAGTCCTTTATACACACGTGTGCCTGTGAGATCAGTCGTGTCTGACTCTTTGGGAACCCCTGGACTATAGCCCGCCAGACTCCTCTGTCCATGGAATTACCCAGGCAGGAATACTAAAGTGGGTTTCCTCCTCCAGGGGACCTTCTCAACTCAGGGTTTGAACCTGTGTCTCTTGCATCTCCTGCATTGCCTGGCAGATTCTTTACCGCTGAGACTTGGGAAGCCCTCAGTCCTATACACATAAGTGTCATTAATCTATATACATAAGTGTCATTAATTTATACTCAGCCCTATATACATGAGTCATTAATCTACACTCACAAGTATGTAAACACATCAGAGGGCTTGGATGAGTGCATATAGCAACTGAAGAATAACTATTTCAAAAGAACAATGCCTAGTCCTTTGTTTATTAACTCTGTTTTCTGAATTAATATCCTGCTAGGTTAATGCAAGGTATCATTATCAGTGTCAGAAAAAGCAATCAAACTCAAAGGATAACTTTCCTTTAAGCAATATCATTTTGGAAGTAGTCACTGCTTTACAAATGGACAGTCTGTACATCAGATTCAGTAGATAAAATATGTCCTGGTCTAATGAGCAGGTACAGCTACTAGCTAATCAGGGTTTCCATTGCCAAATAAATCTCTCGCTGCCTGAATTATCAGCCATAATTTATCAGCTCCACTGTAATCTTAGACCTAATAGCCTATAGTTTTATATAATGCTGCATAGAAAAATTTAAAATAAGCAAAATTTTGAAAATTCCAATAACAAAGTAGCCCCTTTAAACATGAGATATTTTAGCTGACCTACAATTACTCCTTTTTTTCCATTGGAGCTTTAACCAAGTAGAAGGAAAATATATTGAGAGAATCTCAAATATCGATTTTATTACTTATTCAAAGTTTCTCACAAAGTTTAATCAATGAAACTACTGGGCAAAGAGGCTTTCCTAGTAATATAACACTAAGATGAGATTATTTGAATTTTCAATTCTTCCATTGGTTCAGACATTTCCTAGTGATCTATTGATCCATGGCAAACACCTCTTTTTATAAATTAACCAACCAAATGCAGACTCTGTCAGTTCTGAAGTGTGTGCTAATAGATCATTAACTTTGCATCCTATCTCTATGTATATAAGGTCCCAGAAACTCAACAGAGCTGAACTGAAGGAAGATTATGTATTTGTAAGTGTGCATTTTCTCCAAGTGTGTGCATTCTGATTATATTTAAAAAGAACAAACAAAATGATTCTTGTTGCCTTTTTCATTTTGTATCATATTTTTTCACATCATTAAAATAATTGAGCATAAAATATGAAATAGTAATGAACCATATTTGTTTGGCCTTGAACACTTCAGGGTGATTTCAGTTTTCGTATCTCATGGTACCCATGGTACACTTCTGTAAGATTTTAAGGCAGTTATCAATATACTACTTATGACTATTTCCTTTAAATATGAAAGATATATTCATAAAAAGGAACCCCAAAGTGTTGCTCTCTGGGAAATCATACAGATAGTAGCAAAGCCAAGACTTCTATTGAAAGTGATTGTCTAATTTTGTACTTGAGATTCAAGAAGATACTGTGCAGTCTTCTTTAGGGACAGATGAGATGAATATCTTCATATTTTCTTCTACCCAATTTTCTTTACTCAGTCTTCTAAGGGACAATGTGATTAGATTGCTGCATCTGAAGTAAGTGTAGCACAGAGCATCCATACCATCTATTGTCTTCATCTTACTAGTTCTCAGAACTAAGTCCACAGTTATGGATGGTTAAGTTAGGAACACTTTAATTCATGAAGGATTAAACACAATTCTCTGAGTAGTATTCTTGAAGCCTCTTGCAATATCATTTTAAAATAAAATTCACCATTTCACTTTCAAATTTTACATAGCTGTTTTATAAACCCAAGCATCTTCTAATAAGAAGGATATCCTTATACCTTTGAAATTTGCAATAGTCTTTTGAAGTGTAAAGATATTCATGTACAGTAGTCACCAACCACAAATGAATTCCATCCCAAAGCACATTTGTAAGTCCAATTTGTTTAGAAGTCCAATAAAGTTAGCCTAAGCACCCAACTAACACAATTAGCTGTATAGTACTGTGCTATAATAAGTTTATAATACTTCTCACACCCAGGCTTTTCCAGGTGGTGCTAGTGGTAAGGAACCCGCCTACCAATGCAGGATACATTAGAGACATGGGTTCAATCTCTGCACTCCAGTATTCTTGCCTGGAGAATCCCATGAACGGAGGAGCCTGACAGGCTGTAGTCCATAAGGTCGCAAAGAGTTGGACACAACCTAAACAACTTAGCACACATATACTTTTCACACAAATAAAAAACGAACACAAAAAATAAAGAAGACATTTTTAGTTTTACACTACGGTACCTTGAAAATTACAGTAGTACAATACAACAGCTAGCATACAGGGGCTGGCATCCAGTGAACAGGCAAAAAGAGTTACTGACTGGAGGAAGTAGAGGAGGTGGGAAATGATAGAGCTGAAGGATTGTCAGCAATAAGAGATGAAGGGCAAGCTGCAATTGAACATCAGGCTTGAGTTAATGGCACAGGTTCAAATTCCATGCTAGATTCAATTTTATCTACCCTCTTGAAAAAATGATTCACTGATGTCTGGGTAGTAGCTCTTTTTTTCTTCTTCTTCTTCTTTCTCATGATAGATGTCTTGGGAACACTAGATTGCATTCTGAACAGCTGCTGCAAATTTTGTGCACAGTTCTACGTTAGGGTCTCATTCTTCAAAACCTAATAGTGCCTCCTCAAATAAGGAAAATCCCCTCACCATTTCCTGTGCCATGAGCCTCTTCAGTTTTTTAATTTTTCTTCCTCTTGACTCTCTTCTTCCTTGCTCTGCACCTCCAATTCCATCAGGTCTTCATTACTGAGCTCCTCGTGCTGCACAGCAAGAAGTTCAGTCAAGCTGTCCTCTATCACTGAGTTGCTGAAGACGTCTCTGGACTCCTCAACCTCCTCCTCAAGTCCACAAAAATCGTCAGCAAACTGCAGACCGCAGTTCTTCTAAACCCCATTTGTGGTGATGGCCGTAACCTCACACCAAGCAAAGTTAATTATTTTTATGGCTTTGTAGATGTTGTAGTCCTTTCAAAATCATCCCCAGGTAATCCCTGATTTGTCACTCACCTTTACTGCCTGACAAACATTGTGATGTAAAAAATATCTCTTGAAAGTCACTCTAACTCCTTGGTCTATAGGTGGGATGCACCACTTTGATGTTGGGATAAAAGTTGTCCATGAATGGAGGGTGGTCCAGAGCATTGTTGAGCAGCAAAAGAATGTTGAATTGGACATCCTTCTCCAAGCAATATTTCTCTGTCTGGGATAAAGTGATAGAAAAACCAGTCCTGGAAAAAGACCTGTGTAACCCAGGTTTTGGGATTACTCTTCCACACAACAGGAAGAGAGCCCTTGACTGCATTTTTAAGGGCTTTGGGTTCTCTGAATGATAAACTAAGAGAGGTTTTAGTTTCATATCATCAGAAGCATTACCATCAAACCACAAAGTTAGCCTGTCTTTTGCAGCTTTATAGCCTGGCATCAACTTTTCCTCCTCATTGAAGTAATTTTGGTGTGGCATCCTCTTCCAGGACAGTCCCATTGTATCCACATTAAAAAACCTGATAGGGTAATGCATTCATCAATAATTTCTTAAAGTGTTTCCAAGAATTCTCAAGCAGCTACCATATCTGTGCTAGCTTCCTTGCCACTAACTTTTATGATGTGAAGATTGGTTCTAGTCTTGAACTGATGAAACCAGCCATGGCTGGAATTAAAAGATTCTCCACTGTGTTTCTACTTCAGGTCTTCATGAAGGCTTTCAGTTTTCTCCTGAGTCAGCATTAAGCTGAGTGAGACTTGATGCTGATGCTAATCCTGTATCCACACACTGAGAAGTTTCTCTGTCTCCTCCATCACTTTTCCACACCTATTACTGTCAACATCATTGGCACAGATTGAATGATTCATGTTGTAAGAATTAGTACATCTGCCATCTTTTTACCTTGCTCTACTGTTTCAATTATTCTCACTTTCGTTTCCATCATTATTGCTTGGCACTTCTTAGCTACACCAGCAACATCACCACTGATTTCTGTTCACTTTCAGACATCCTGGACTTGAAATAAAGATACTGTACTGCTGTACTCTGTACAGTTCTATACAGTACACATAGGTGAAGGTGAAGTCACTCAGTCGTGTCCGACTCTTTGCAACCCCGTGGACTGTAGCCTATCAGGCTCCTCTGTCCATGGGGTTTTCCAGGCAAGAGTGCTGGAGTGGATTGCCATTTCCTTCTCCAGGGGATCTTCCCAACCCAGGAATTGAACCCGGATCTCCCGCATTGCGGGCAGATGCTTTACCGTCTGAGCTACCGGGGAAGCCCTACTGTATATAGAACACAAAGGCACAACCAATTATAGATGATTCATACAGCTGACAATGTACACGAGCTTTGTAAACTAACTCACATGATTGGACATGCAAAAGCACATTCACATCTTTGAAAGTTCTCAACTTGGAGGTTTGTATGTAGGGGGACTTACTGTATAAACAAAACAAATGATGATTGACCAATCAATTAATGGGAATAGTTTGTTATAATGGAAGCAACTCTGTATTTTACATCCTCACTGAAATTTTGAAAAGATTATTTCTTCTGGTTAAACAACCAATAATTTCACTTCCTAATATATTTGGGGAGGGTTTCCTTACTCTCCCAAAGACCTTAGATGGGGTTCCTACTTCTCCCACTGCTTTGCATGGAGGCATAAGACTGTCTAGTTATATTCAGAGAATCCGACTTCTTCATTTTAAGAACAACATTACAGGATTGCTGCTAAGAGATAGCTAGTGGATTTGGGGAAAATATATTGAAAACTGTAAATCGATACATAAACATGATTAAGCGACCTGGAGGGAACTTATGTTTTGGCTAGTGATGTAGACTGAACGGTTTCAAACCTTTCCCATGATGTTCTGTGACCTTGCATAAGATTTTCACACTTCAATATATCAGTGGGAATAATAACATACTTAGGTTTTGTATAGTTAGGATTGTTTGAGCTAATTTTAAATTTATGTATCTTACATGATAGTAATATGTATGTTTGTTAAATAAACAAAATAAAAATATTCTAGATGTCAAGCTGGAATCAAGATTGCTGGGAGAAATATCAATCACCTCAGATATGCAGATAACACCACCCTTATGGCAGAAAGTGAAGAGGAACTGAAGAGCCTCTTGAAAGTGAAAGAGGAGAATGAAAAAGCTGGCTTAAAATTCAACATTCAAAAAACTAAGATCATGGCATCTGGTCCCATCACTTCATGGCAAATAGATGAGGAAACAATGGAAACAGTGAGAAACTATTTTCTTGGGCTCCAAAACCACTGCAGATGGTGACTGCAGCCGTGAAATTAAAATCTTTTAATTTGCTTGCTCCTTGAAAGAAAAGTTATGACCAATCTAGACAGCATATTAAAAAGCAGAGACACTTTGCCAACAAAGGTCCATATGGTCACCATATGGTCAAAGCTATGATTTTTCCAGTAGTCATGTATGGATGTGAAAGTTGGACCATAAAGAAAACTGAGCATGGAAGAATTGATGCTTTTGAACTGTGGTGTTTGGAGAAGACTCTTGAGAGTCCCTTTGACTGCAAGGAGATCCAACCAGTCAATCCTAAAGGAAATCAGTCCTGAATGTTCATTGGAAGGACTGATGCTGAAACTCCAATAATTTGGCCACCTGATATGAAGAACTGACTCATTTGAAAAGATCCTGATGCCAGGAAAGATTGAAGGCAGGAGGAGAAGTGGATTACAGAGGATGAGATGGTTGGATGGCATCACTGACTCGATGGACATGAGTTCGAGCAAGCTCTAGGACAGGGTGATGGACAGGGAAGCTAGCATGCTGAAGTCCATGGGGTTGCAAGGAGTCCGACACAACTGAGCAACTGAAATGACTTAGATGTCAATTACATCTCAGTATATATATAGTTTTTGTACTCATCTTGGAAAGCACACAAATTGAATTATAAAGATGATAAAAGTTCAAATGCAGTTTCTGTTTAAAAGCAATTACAATTATTAGCTCCATGATATTTTTAATAGTCTTGATAAAGATGTCTACAATTTATTAAATGTCTGCTAGTGATATTTACTACACTTTTATCTTTATACATCTTTCTGTTTAGCTTCACCATAATCCTTTACACAGAGCTTATTTTTCCATTTAAAAAAATTTAGAAACTAACACCAGTAAATGGTAGAGGTAGGACTCCCATTTAACCAGAGTGCTTTGGGTATATTATTTGTTTGAAAACTGGATGAACTAAATGACATTTAATAATCCCCTGAATTACTTTTTTAATTGGATGTGTGCTCATTTGACTCCCATATATTCATTGCCCCAAATCCACAGACTATTTCCTCCTTTAAATATAATCTTTGTAAGTGGTTCATGACTGTTTGATAAAAAGAGTGAATTACAAAAAGGCTGCCCAGCTTTCCTTGTGATGCAGACAGTGATATTTGAAGTGACAGATTTGCTGGCATGCCATCTAGGAATCATTAAGTACCACTTTCAAGTCTTATTATAGCAGCTCTTCAGCTCGGATTATTATGATCTGAGGCTGTGCACCTGAGTGTCAGACAGCCTAGTCCACTAGAGAGGAATCCCAACCCAACACAGAGGGCTGAAGGGTCATCTCAGCTGCAGAATTTCTCCGGATTATCTGAGGACTGTGTTAACACTGTGTCATAGCACAATCTCTCCTGCCCAAATTTGGCTTCCATCATTCCTTTAAGAAAGTTCGAGAGAACTCTCCAACAATGCCCCTGCCTTCCAAGCTCCATTTCAGAAACTAAGACAATCTGAATGCGGTTGAAGTCCCCCTGAAGAGTGTAGGGGTCAGATCTTGAACACTCAAGTCAAGAAAACTGAGTTCAATTATCAGCTCTTCAGTTATAATCTTTGTGATATTAGGCAATTTCTCAATTAAACAATCAGGGGAATTTGAGTCTCTACCTATAGAGTTGTTGTGAAGATTAAGTAGCTTAATGCATAGGTGTACAACATAGAAAGAGAAAGTGTGAAAGAGTCACTCAGTTGTGTCCAACTCTTTGTGACCCCATGGACTGTATGGACTGTAGCCTGCCAGTCTCCTCTGTCCATAGAATTCTCCAGGCAAGAATACTGGATTAGATTGCCATTTCCTTTTCCAAGAAATCTTCCTGACCCAGAGATTGAACCTGGGTCTCCTGCATTGTAGGCAGATTCTTTATCATCTGAGCTACCAGGGAAGTCCCAAAGTACATGCATTGGCTAGGAATCCTTAATAAATATTGAATATGTAATAACTGTTGGCTGTAGTTGTACTTGTGTTTCTCTAAATCCACATTAAAAAAAAAAGCTACACAGTGGACATTTGTTCTCCTAGATAAACAATTCAAGTTGATTATTGGCACACCCAAAGTTGAAGCATTAAATAGTCAGAATTTACTTTCAAAGGAATTGCATAAGTCCCCTGACATTATTTTACTGACGAAATGTTTGCAATGATCAACAAATTGAACAACTGATATATTGATGACACTATATTTTCCTTTCCATAAATTTTGTTACAATTTAATAAAGGAACCCTTTTTATAGGAGACCAAATATTTTCAGCCAACAAAAGGCCTTTGACATTTAAAGGATCAACTGAACAATGGAAATTATAGATGAGAAAATAAAAGCAAAAATGGCACTAAGAAATCTGCATAGTTATTACATACCAAGTGATAGTAATTCATGAAAATATACTTTAGGCCATATTATAGAATAACAAATCATTTCTGATGGTTTAAGAGCATTCAACTCACTTTTCATTTCTCTGAATACCTTTGATTTTATTATCCTAACCACTAAGATGTTGATGGGACTTGAAATAATGCCAAATCATGCTCATCCCTGTGTTGGCTGCTTTTATTTCAAATATCCCTTAGTCAGCTTCAGAATTTGTGGAACCAGGTAAGTAAGAGATAAAGTAGTGGAAGCTAGAGAGAAACCAGAGCACGAAAGGACTGCTTACAACTACCTTTTATAATGACATTGTTATTAAGACAGGCAACCAGTCTTGTTTCTGCTATGTCCTAAAAATATATACTTGATATCAAAGGATTAAATAAAAATAATCTTTAAGAAATGAAGCCTTCGATTTTAAAATATCATCCATTCCATCCAATGTGTTTTCAGAACAAAGACTACTTTTACTAAATTAATAGTATTTGAGAAAATAGTGATTCTCAAATACTATTAAAAGTTAGATAACCTATATAGATGGCTATCTAATCTATTATCCCACTTTCCCAAATAAGGTGTTAATGTTTACAACTTCATCTTCAGAATCATGGGACAAAAAAAATATTTTTACGTGGAATTTTCAAGACCCTACGAATGCAAAACAATATAAGAGATGATCCTAGCCTTCCAAAATGTAAAGTATTTTGTGTATATCTAAGAAAAAAAAAAAAAAAACATTTCAAGGCAACGTGTATGTGTAAATATGTAGAACAAAACAAGAGAAAACAAAAACTTAAATGCCAAGATCCAAGGAGGTCAAAGCAAGGATCTTGGAGGAAGTCTTCTTGTACAGATTTATGTATTTAAACTCAACCACAGAGGAAGAACTGAAATCTCCATTATCAATTTTTAACACTGATTGGATTAATTTTACAATTTCAAGTTGAACTTCTACAAAGGATATACCTTTGTATTTCAAATGGATCTGAAGCTTTTAAAAATGAAATGAAATATGTTTTTCTGAACTAGAATTTAGAAATATGTGGCTTCCCTCCTGGCACAGTGGTAAAAATCCACCTACCAATGCAGGAGACGTGGGTTGCAATCCTGGGCTGGGAAGAGTCCCCAGAGAAAGAAATGGCAACTCACTCCAGTATTCTTTATTTATGGGAAATTTATGGGAAATCCCATAAACAGAGGAGCCTGGTGGGCTACGGTCCATGGGGTCATGAAAGAGTTGGACACAACTTAGCAACTAAAATACACACGTGTTTTAAAGGTAATTTTCTGGAAAGAAACTGTGAACTCAAGTACAATTGCTTTGCACCTTCAGAGTAGTGGTTTGGGTAACCTCAGCTTTCACAAGCAAAACAGTATTGGCTTCTGGAAGACTGACTAATCCAGAAGTCTTTTAATTCTGACTTGACTTGATGAAATGGTTGCTATTACATCCTGTGGTATTTCTAATTGAAAATTTCTTCATTCGTCATATATTTTTTACTAAAAAATGTATAATTTAGCTCTTTTAACCTTTAGAGGAAAAAAAAATGAACCTCTTTGAATGTATACCCAGAGTGACTGAGATAACAGAATTGGATGTGTAGAGACAGAAGATAGATATGGTAACAGTTAAACAAATGAAGATCGCTCCCATAGTGCTTTCTTTTCATATGAAATTTTTCTATAGCTACAGAATGGCAAGTTATATACTGAGCCAAAAAATGTTCTCTTGTTTTGGTACTGTGCAAAACTCCCAGGAGGTCATATATGAATTGTACCCCTATCTGCTCCATTTATTAAAAATCACTTCAAGATTCCTTCTCTACTTCACTCTTTGTGGGATGGAATTCAAAGCAAATGAGCAATTTCAAATCCATTGGAAACATAAAGTCACATGGTAAGCTATGTCACAGAACAATTGTTGCTGCTTAAGCAAAAGCTTAGTCTGCCATATGTTTACTGGCTACTGTCTTATTTTAAATTCACATTTTCAAATTTTATTTTATTAATCATCAGCACAGCTAGTGACTTGCCACAAGGACATCTGAAACAGAATTGGAGACTTTCCAGTGTGGAGGCTGCTGAGAAGCCCAGAGTTGATATGACGATTATTTTAGCTGAAGACACTTAAAATTCAACAGATGCAGAAAGAACCCTTCTCAGGGCTTCCCTTACTTGACTAAAAACAGCAACTTCTAGAAAATGAGGTTGCCTTAAATTATTCTCAGGAGAGAGACCAAGAGTGAACCGACCATAAA
The DNA here is from genome assembly GCF_055505025.1 of Bos grunniens. Classification (NCBI taxonomy): domain Eukaryota; kingdom Metazoa; phylum Chordata; class Mammalia; order Artiodactyla; family Bovidae; genus Bos; species Bos grunniens. The sequence goes on along the minus strand of NC_141191.1, from coordinate 23,844,205 downwards.
TCTCTGGGGGAAAGACCAGTTTGTACTGTTAGTTCTCCTAAAAACCCACTAGGCTTTCCTAAAGAAACCTATTTGTTCCTCATCTAGAAGGCTTTTCTTCCCTTTATCCTACTAAATTAGGTATATAAGCTTTTAACTATAACCATTTATCAAGTTATCTACTACTTTTATTAGCCCTTCCATGCATAAGAATAAGTCTTTTTTTTTTCCTCTGTTAATCGCCTTTTGTCAATTTAATTCACAGGCAAGCATTTACTAAACTAAGAGAGTAGAAGATACATTTTTCTCCCTCCCAGACAATAGCAGTCAAGGCACATAAATAATGTTTTAAGTATCAGATACAATAAAGTGGATTCGTGCATCAGGACCCACAGAATGGAGGCCGCCCCATTGGCTGGGTCCACATCACACATCTCAACCCAAGTCAGCCTGCGTTTATGAAAAACACCTGTCAACGAAACTGAACATATATCAGTTACCATCCTCCAATTCAACTTTGGCTAACTTCTCTTCCTCTTGAAAATAGGACCTTCAGTCCTTGTAAGGAAATCCCTCACCTCCTGGACAATTGTTCCCAGTTTCTGCATGACCTATTTGAAGCTCTAGAAAATCCATTTTTGCCCCAAATTCCTGGGGAGGAGGACAATACTTCTTGTGAGCCAATGTACTCCCTAATCCATGGATTGTTTTCCCTTGAATAAAGAACATCAAATGCAGTACTAGCTTGTTTTAGTTTTGTCATCTCACAATTTTGGTGACAACATGGGACCCGAAGGCAGTTGCTGCAGAGTCCGGGGGTGGCTCCTAGGTGCACATTGTAGTACCTGAAGAGCCATCTTGGTTTGTTGCCTCTTTGGCTTCTCTCCAGAATCTCAGGTAAGCTTTTCTCACATGAAGCGCTGCTTATTTTGTGATCTGAGCTCTTTGAGTTTGTCTTAATCCTCCTGGGGGGCATGGAAACTGAAGTGTGAGAGAGTCTAGGGTTTCTGGGTGAGATTTGGCATTAGTTCAAGTTGTGTGTGTATTCTGTCACGTCTCTTTTCGACCCTATGGACTCTATACCGCCAGGGTCCACTCTCCATGCAACTTTCCAGGCAAGAATACTGGAGAGGATTGCCATTTTCTACTCCAGGGGATCTCCCCAACCCAGGGATCTAACCTGCCTCTCCTGCATCACCTGCTTGGCAGGCAGATCATTTACCACTGCGCCACCTACTGGACTACAACATTTGGGTTTGTGGCTGACGTCATTTACAAAGGAATGCCTCCTGGAGATTCTGAAGGGTCTAAGGAATTGTGTACCTGGCATCAGAAACAGTAAATCTGATTAAATTAGGAAACGTCAACAAGGGAAAAGAAGTAGGTACCCCTCAATATAAGAAGGCAAGAGGGAAGTAGTCAGGGGACTCACAAAGCCTCAGGTAAGTCCACAGCATAAAGCATTGAGGGTCTTGGGCAAAAAGACAGGAAATTCAAACTGTTTTGACCAGTGGCACATCATAATATAAGTAGGCATAAGTGAGACTTTTGAAAACCATTACAGTGTCACCACTATAAAGAAATCTTCTCCTGCAAGGAATAACAAGTCTAAGGCTAATAAGAAGCTCAGAAGCCAAAGCTGTAAAATTGGTGGGCATAGAGGAACACTTAAAAGCTGTTAGAGTGCTTACCATTTTGTCATTTGACAGATATAAGGGATATTAGGAAAGCATAACTTAATTATTAAGAGCAAAAGTCATTCATGAGTTTCACATATTTTGGTATCCTTTAATGAAGATAATTCAATAAAGACGATATACCAAAAACAGTATGGCTTCCAATTTACATGAAATAAAGTCTTATCCATATAATCCTGGGTTCTTTAAATAAAAAAAATAAATAGTGCTCAGAGTAGGGAATATTAGTGACATTTATTTAGTCTTTATTTTCTATATAAATAACTTCAGAAAGATAATATAAGATAGAATACATTGATTTTTAAGCTAAAAATTACAACATTTAAAGCTTAATTTGTTAAAGTTTTAGCAATAATAATAATACTAATAATAATATCATCATTGTATTATGTTTATACCAAGTATATTCTTATATTTTAGGTATGTAAGAAATTTTCTGTACCAGAGCAGTTAAATTTAAAATTTGATTGTATTACTTAATGCATTTAATTGTATTTAACATACAATTTTAATATGGCCCCTATCATTGTCAATGATAAAAAATTTTCAAAAATTCCCCTTTGAAAAGAACATTATTCTACTTCACATGGCATTTTTTGCTATAATTTCCTAATATCAAAAACTTTACTGCACTCACAACATGAGAGTTCCAGCTTAAAGAAAAAAAAAGAAAATTGCATGCTAAGAGTTCTGTCCTTTACTTTTATATACCAATAATCAAAATGTTTTAAGAATTGGCCTAACAGAGAAATTCATAAAAAGATGCTTCTCAAAGGCTTTTTTTCTCAAGAAAATTCATGCTTATAAATAGAAGGGCAGAAATGGTAAAGATGACAGCTGCTTGAGCTTGCTTGAAAAGGCAAGCAACTCCTTACAGAACCCTGATATTCCTGGTTGAGATGGCAAGACTCCTGCTCCAGGAACAACAAAGCTGATGTTTATTCTGGGTTTGGTTTGGCTTCACTTTTGCATGGCTGCCCAGATGAACACAAAAAGCACAGACCAATCAATACCATGGTCCTTGTTTTCTGTGAGCATCAAAGAAGGAACGTGATGGACTTCCCAGGTGGTCCAGTGGTTAAGAATCCACCTGCCAATGCAGAGGACACGCAGGCAATTCCTGGGAAGATTCCACATGCCTCAGGGCAACTTACTCAACGTGCCACAACTACTGAGTGCTCTAGAGCCAGTGAGCTCTGACTACTGTGCCCTAGCCTGTGCTTTGCAACCAGAGAAGCCACTTCAATGAGAAACCCACCCACACACCTGTAGAGTAGCCTCCCCATGGTCACAACTAGAGAAAGCCCCCAACGCAACACAGGGAGACCCAGCACAGACAAAATTTTAAATCACAAAATAAAGAAAGAACGTGAAGTCCAATAACAGGGGAAACCTTAAGAATTTAGTGGACAAAAATGAGTAAAGGGAAATGTAACTATTCTGAATGTATTTTATGAACAGGATAATCGCAACAGAGCAATGATGTTTTTACACTGGTGAACAGCAAGGATATGATTTGCAAGCAGAGAGCTGAAGTGCAGATTATTTTGATGGGTCTTAAAGTTAATAATCTGAAAACTGTGGATGAGTTCACAAAAGGGGACATAAAAGTTAAAATTAATGTATAGGACAATCACAGTGAAGAACACTGGTCATTAAATTTAAGCTTTGATTTCAAGGAAAATATTTCATATTTCAGCAACACAAATATTAATTGAAAGTTTTTAATAGCACTCACATGTTCTTTCATTAACTTGTAAGGTCAATTTCAGCCAATTTTATAGAAAATAAGCATACGGGATACTAAGTGGATATAAAGAAGGCTTTTTGCAGTTGTGTTTCTCTTATACAAGTTATTGCACCTAATCCAGATTTTTACATTAAATTATATTGAAAAGGTAAATATATATATATATATATATATAAACATCAATGTTAAAACATTATTCTTTGACTTTGCTAAGTTTTTAGATCTAGGTAAGCATCATTCTTATGAAAAGCTTAACTGGAGCATGAATACTTATCATCTAAGCATCTCAAATGCCCTGAGTTTCTTAATTCTAAACAATGATACTATATTTTGTTGGGCTGGGTGAACTCAGTTGATACTTTGATTTTGAAAAAGAACTGAGCATCAGAAGAATTAACTTAAATTTCCTGAATGTCAGAGTCCAATGGACAGCACCATATAAATGGTCTCTAAGTATCAACTCTACTTTGATAGAAAATTTAAATTTGACATACGCCATATTGAAGTATCTGATTCTTAAAAAGATAAAACATTTGAAAGCTGGATTTTATTTATAGTAGATAAATGTAAGGGAGGAAGAGAATAAACAAGGAAGGAGGAGAGAAATTACATAGAGAAAACAGAGGAAAAGAAACTCATATAGAAAAATTGCAGAAGGGAGAGAGCTATAAGGAAGAAGGAGACAGAGCATTAGAAGGAAAATATCTGGATATTTATTTGAGAAAATTGCTGAAATAATGTTTCTAGGGTATTTCCTTATCTTTTCAACATGTTAGCATGTTGAAAAAAGGAAAATCTATTTGAGACGTGAAAGACATAAATGACATAGCCCCATCCTGCTTCATTAAGGGGTTAAGTTCTACTCTATGTTTTCCTACTATCAACAATTAATATCAATAAATATCAGGAGTTCCCACATAGAGCAGAAAGAAACAGCTACCATGGGGTTCAATCACCCTCATTAGTACATATTTATCATCTTTGGAACATCCCAAGAACCTGGTCATTATCGGTCATGTTCTATCATAGATGACTCCTTCTGGCCTTAGCTGACCTCCAGAGACTGGATTATTTGTCCATATCTGCCAGATATCTGTGCCTTTACATAGGTTCAGGTCTTAGTCCCTCCTGACTGGCTTGTCACACTGCCACCCATGCCAACTGAAAATATTTTATGAAAGCCAAAATGTTTCCAATACATTTATTTCTTGGCAGGATTTTTCCAAGTCATAAAAAATTTATATCAATGACATCATTCAAGATTGAAGGTGGACCATGTCAAATATTTAAAACTAAATACTGGCATGTGACTTAAAGTTGCAATGAGCATATGTCTTAGAATTACTAATTCTCAAAGTCAAATACTCTGGTCATTCTTCTTAGAAATATGTCTATGCTTAGTGATACAATTGTGGTAACTCTCTTACATCCTACAGAGCTCTAAGCTAATTGATGATATGGATGTGAAAAGTAATACACAGAAATAAAAAGGGAGATAAAAATAAAACAGAAGAGAAACTGCCTAAGGCATAGGAGAAATATATGTTACCAGACATAAGAGATAGGCAGATTCTTATAGTTTTATCTTTGAATTTGGCTTTAGGTGTGCTGCTAGTTAATGTTTTAAAAAAGCGAAGTAAATGGTTTACACAGCTTTCATTTTATTAAATTATGGTAGAAAATTACATTGTTTGGGTCCTCTGGCAGAAAATATTTCACTGCAGACTTATTAAAGACAGAATTGTTATACAAGTTGACATTTTAAAATATAAAATTGCTATAAATGCTGAAAGCATAACAACTTTGAAGATATTCCTACATGTAGGGCTTTTGACAGCTTAGTCTGTATTTTCCTTCTTGGAGATTGAACTGAATATAGACACTAATGTGTTATTTTAATACAGAGAAGTGGATGTCTACCATGCCCATTAGATCATCTCTCAAATATTAAATTTTTTCAAATATCAAATGCCTTTCTTTGACAGGAGCTTGATTATATTCAATTCCTGATTGCATTTAAAAGTGCCCCTAATGTAGATACTCTGTGCTGCTGTATCAAGTAAGAGGTGTGGGCTTTGAATATGAAGGGGAGACCAAAATGCTATTATGCTCTGAAAGTTTAAATGCCAAGCTTATACTCTCATCCTGACACATTGTGATGAAAGTGCCTTACGGGATACAGCAAAATAAACACTGTAAATGTTAGCAGGATGATGGCACTGGTAGTAAAGTACCTGCCTGCCAAAGCAGAGATGTAAGAGATGCAGGTTCAGGCCCTGGGTGGGGAAGATCTCCAGAAGGAGGGCATGGCAACTCACTCCAGTATTCTTGTCTGGAGAATCCCATGGACACAGGAGCCCGCTGAGCTATGGCCAATAGGGTCACAAAGCGTCAGACATGACTGAAGTGATGTAGTGAGGACTCAGGAGTTTGAGGCGGTCCAACACACTGATCGCTGCCCATGAGCCTCAGGGCTGTGTGCTGTGCTGTACTCTGTTGCTTCAGTCACGTCTGACCCTTTGACACCCTATGAACGGTAGCCTGCCAGGCTCCTCTGCCCATGGAGATTTTCCAGGCAAGAATACTGGAGAGGGTTGCCATGCCCTCCTCCAGGGGATCTTCCTGACCCAGAGATCGAACCTGAGTCTCCTGCATTACAGGTGGACTCTTTACACACTGAGCTACCTGGGAAGCTCTAGGCCTCAGGGGGTCTGAGTCAAACCAATCTAAAGAAAGCAATTTCCTTAACCTATCCTTAGTCTTCCAAAGAATGAACACGCACCTAGCAGCCCACCTCTCAGAAGATCTTAATATATTTTAGCAACCTGGTCTTTGTTTGCAAGAGATCTGATGATGATTCCATCTTTCAAAGTGAAATATAGTTTAAGATTAGTACACTGAATAGATAACTTTCAGATTATTATACTGAAAGCATTATATTACATATGTAAATTATTTATAATTACAAAATTAATAAAGTAGATCAAACACTCTTTCTTCTCATATTAAGGCTATTTTTAGAGATAAACATTTAATGGGAATTTTTTAGTAAATCACTTTCAACAATATTATGTCATTTTTTTTTCAGTAAACTCTTAGTTTCAATGTTTGTTTTTTGTTCAAAAACAACTTTTTTTTTAACCTTCACACTGCTGTGATCCATGCTTGAAATACTATCTTGAAGAATTACTGATAATATGTTTTGTAAGTGTGTCTCTGTGGAGATAGCTTATATAATATTAAAGTCATATCCTAATGTCATATTTTTATCATTAAGTATATATTTTGTAAATATAAACTATATTAATCCTTTCCTAAATATTTTTAGTTGTGATTAGTTCATCATTATCACTGTCCCCCTGGCAACAGAATCTGACCTCTGTGAATTTTATTTTTTGAAATTTGTTTTAAATTTCCTTTAATAAGGAAAATTATATAGTGTACATTTTTCTTGTGATAGTTAAAAATTATGTCTGCCCTAATAAAATTAAATCAATATTAATGTATTATGAAAATTAGAACACTTAAATTTTTAAAGTTTCAAAATAACATAAAACCACTGGTTATAAAAATTCTCAATTTATACCTAAGTGGCTTCTGGCAAACTCTAATAACAATTTCGCTTATTCATCTCAGAAAACAGAAGTTGTTTGTCCTCTTAATATAACTGATGAATTGCAAAATATCTTCCATCATGATGCAAGGAATGCAATAAAACTGAGTCTTACTTCATGCTCTATAAACTAAAATTGGTACATTCATTCTGTATAAAGAATTTGGCCTTCCAAATTTTCACTTACTTAATTTGAAGAGAAGGAAAGGGCACTTACAGACTCAATATTTCACCTTAGCTGTTGACATGACAATTTTACCTAAAGAACAATGATCCTGACAATATATACCAGATAAATAAGGAAAACAAAGAAGTAAGCAGAAAGAGCTAGTAGTGTAGAACTGTGTATCCAACAGAAAATACACAGTACTTTCAAAAATGTATGTAATTAAAGGAAATAACAACCTAAACAAACTTCTTACACCAAAATAACTAAAATTTCTGGATGAAAAAGAAAAATTTCTAAATGCATTGCAGAGCTTAAAATAAAACCAAAGATGTTAAAGGCCAAAAAAGTCCATTGAAAAGTGTGTATCTAGTGGTGAGAGGCATTCAAGCAAGGATTCACTTCCTGGCCATATGCCAAAACCTGTAACTTTGAGCCTGCCTTCTGAGTATTGCTGGCTTCCCTGGTGGCTCAGAGGTTAAAGCCTCTGCCTCTAAAGCAGGAGACCTGGGTTCAATCTCTGGGTCGGGAAGATTCCCTGGAGAAGGAAATGGCAACCCACTCCAGTATTCTTGCCTGGAGAATCTTATGGACGGAGGAGCCTGGTAGGCTACAGTCCACGGGGTCACAAAGAGTCAGACACGACTGCACGACTTCACTTTCTTTCTTTCACTTTCTTTGAACACTGCCAGACACAGAAAGAGGACGCAGAACCTAGGTCTCATCCTAGGAGAGAGAACTGAGAGGAGATGTCTGTGGACCAAGGGAATCCCAGATGGTTTCACCACTCTTGTTGTTTTTCTAAGACCTAATACCCAATAATTCATCTTAAATGTTCCCAAGTTATTAGTGCTTCCAAAAACACAGTCTTGATTGAGATGCACAGTCTCAAATAATCCTTTCAGTAAAGCTCTAAAGAACATGTATTCACAATCAAAGGTCACCAAACACAAAATAAGAGATGGAACAAGGAAAATCTGCATTAAAACTACAAGAAATAGTAGATAGCAAAATCAAATCTGTGCAAATATTGAATACTGGGAATATCATGTATGGAATACATATTTGGGGTCTGCCCTGGTGGGGATTTTATATATATAAATAATCTATATTTATTATATACACACATATATAAAATAGATAATTAATTAATTTAAAGATATACATAAGTGTCAGGCCTGAATATGTGAATAAGGAATAAGACGTTATAAAATGACCAAGATTATTTTTAAAAAGACCCAAACAGAACTTCTAGTAATTAAAAAGTAGAGTAATTTAAAGTAGTAATTAGGTAGTTTAAATGGCAATTTGCATACATGAAGAGTTCACAAATTGAGAGCTGAAGTAAGTACCCATGCTGCTTCTCATAGTTAAAGAGAAACATGAAAGAGATGTGAAGATACATGATGATAGACTCAGAACTTCCTACATTCCTAGAAGTTAAATAAAGACAGAATGACATAGGAACAATATGTTAAGGAATAATATTGAAGACTTTTAAAAACTGATGAAAGTAGTAAATCTTCAACTTAAAGAAGTCTAAAGAAATCTCAGACCTAGCCAGGCACACTAAAGTGAAACTAAAAACACAAAGACAAGGAAAATGCATCCCGAGAAATATCATAAGTTATTTACAAAGAACAACAGCTAAACTGGCAGGTGTCTCTTAAGTATGAGCAGCAGAAGCCTGAATTGAATAACATCATGATGTTGTCACTGAGTAACAACATCACTGTAAAAGACAAAAAGTCAACCCAGAATTGTTTATCCAGGAAACATAGTTTTTAAAGAGGAAGATAAAGGAGAGAAAAAAAGGATAATTTTATAAAAGCAAAACAATGATAACTGCCAAACATGAAAAGTGTAAGAAGAAATCATGTTTCCCTGATGTGTTTTTAGAAAAAAATATCAATGTATTATTTAAAATATAGAGTTCAAGATAGAACCACCATGTGACCCAGCAATTTACTCCTGGGTATATATTTAAAAAACACTTATTTGAAAAGATACATGCACCCCAGTGTTCACAGCAGCACTATTTACAGTTGCCAAGACTTGGAAACAACCTAACTGTTCATCAACAGATGAACAGCTAAAGAAGATGCGGTATATACAGATCATGGGATACCACTCATTCATTAAAAAAGAACAAAATCTTGCCATCTACAGTAACATGGGTAGACTTGAGGGGAATTACCCTAAGGGAAATAATTCTGACAGAGAAAGAGAAACACTGTATGATATCACTTATATGTGAAATCTAAAAAATACAACAACAACAACAAAAATAAATAAATAAAAACTACAACAAACCAGTGAGTATAACAAAAAGATGCAGACTCTCAGATACAGAGAACAAACCAGTGGTTACCAATAAGGAGAAGGAGAGGAGGGGAAACACAGTGGTTAGGGGAGAAAGAGGAACAAATTATTGGGTATAAGGTAGCCTATGAGGATGTATTGTACAACACAGGGGATATAGCCAATATTTTGTATATTTACTTACCATAATTTATTTTATAAATTTGCTTTACAAATTGTTTTTCTTAAAAATGGCACTTTTCATCAAATAAATATTCTGACCGTTTTATTTTAAAATGTTATAGAACATCCATAAATTATCTCAAAGATGAGTACAAACTGTAATGAATAAAAATATGGGGCTTCCCTGCTGGCTCAGTGGTAAAGAATCTGCCTGTCAATGGAGGAGACACAGATAAGACCCCTGGTCAGGGAAGATCCCACGTGCCGCAAGCAACTACCAGGCCCACATGCTGCAACTAGGGAAGCTCGGGTGCCCTAGAGACCATGCTCCACAACGAGAGAAACGCTGCAATGAGAAGCCCGCGTTCCACAACTAACGCGTAGATCCTCCCAGCAACTAGAGGAAAGCCCAGCACAGCCAAAATAAAGAAATAAATACAAATTTAAAATATATATACATATATTGAAGCATCAAAAATGTTATAGAGAATAAAACCAGAGATTTTTTAAATTTCATAATAAATGGATTAGTAAAATAATATATTTGACTAATAATCTAGGAGAACAGGATTTATGAGCTTAGTACATATTTTCATTTTGCAAAGTCAGCTAAAGAAATATTTAATCTGAAAATACTTGAACCATTGGAAATTCATCTCCATAACTCATCCACTCTTAGAAAAATATATATACATTAACACATAAATACATAACAGTGTATATTTTATTTATAAAATGTGTTTTTTAGGTGTTTTTCACTGCTTCATATTGGCTAATGTAGATTTTACATGTTAAAAGAAAGTAGATTCACCCAGTTTGATAGTGTAACTATAGCAGGAACAGCTTTAGATACAGGAAGCCAGAAATGCAAATAAAGTTATGACCAACCTAGATAGCACATTCAAAAGCAGAGACATTACTTTGCCAACAAAGGTCCATCTAGACAAGGCTATGGTTTTTCCTGTGGTTATGTATGGATGTGAGAGTTGGACTGTGAAGAAGGCTGAGTGCTGAATAAGTGATGCTTTTGAACTGTGGTGTTGGAGAAGACTCTTGAGAGTCCCTTGGACTGCAAGGAGATCCAACCAGTCCATCCTAAAGGAGATCAGTCCTGGGTGTTCTTTGGAAGGAATGATGCTAAAGCTGAAACTCCAGTAGTTTGGCCACCTCATGTGAAGAGTTGACTCACTGGAAAAGACTCTGATGCTGGGAGGGATTGGGGGCAGGACGAGAAGGGGATGACAGAGGATGAGATGGCTGGATGGCATCACTGACTCAATGGACGTGAGTCTGGGTGAACTCCGGGAGTTGGTGATGGACAGGGAGGCCTGGCGTGCTGCGATTCATGGGGTTGCAGAGAGTCGGACACAACTGAGCGACTGAACTGAACTGAACTGAACTGATGAGTTCAAAAGTACATATATTTGCAAATCATTATGTATGACTTGAATATGTAAAAATATACACATACATACTATATATAATATAAATTTGTATATAATACTATATATGTGTACATATAGCCATTATTTTAAAGAACCAGCTTATTTAATTAAATATATTTTTAGAATTTATCTTAGAAGTTCACTTCAAAGTTTTGTCAAAATTAATAGAACTTTGAGTATATTCTTTATAAAACAGTGAAACAAGAGCAACTGGTACTTTTTATGATTTCAAATGGCATAATAAAATTGATTTTCTTTATGTTTTTATACTAGCAATGATTAAAAACTGATACACATTACAAAAATTGAATTAATTTTTGAAACTTAGGATTTAAAATATATTTTAGTTTAAGAGTTCTATTGCTTCTCAACACATATAATTCTATGAATAAAATTCTATTAAGTTCTAAAAACTGAAATATACAACTGAATTATTAAACTTTCAGCTAACAAAAAAGGCATTTTGATTTTTTTCTGTATCCATTATGTTTATGGTTCAATTTCCTACATATAGTACCTTTTTATTGAAAATGTTCTCATTTATTTCATATTCACCATGCTGCAAAATACTTCCTTATGGTGCATCAGCTGTTTTAGAAAAATGAACTGAAACAGATATGACAAATACCTGGATAGTTCACAAGTCCTCTGGCTGAGCCAGAGGAGACATTACTAAGGAAGCACTGCAGTCTCTCCCAGGAGCCCAGCACTGCTGCGGCTGGTACTTCTCAGTCTATGCTTCAGCCCTGGCAAAGCCAGACCAAAGCAACGGAGACAGTCAGTCAGAGCTCCCAGCCCACACAGAGATCTCATTCACTAGCTCAAGAGCCTTTTCAGGTACTTCATTCCAGGATTCCTGAGTTCTATCGCAACCTAGGATGCTCTTTTCCAGTTAGGATCCTATTCCAGCAAACACTAAGGACTAAAGAGGTTACGCCTGCTCCAGGTCCAGGGCACCCTTGGCAGAATAATGACCAGCTGGAATCCTGCACCGAAGGCTTGATTTGTACTCTAAGGATCACTAAAGCCAACTCTAAGCCTGATATGTACAGAAGTAAAACTTTTAAACTAGCTAGAACTGCTAAGTACCTACCTGACTGCCAATATCCTCTTCAAACCATAGTTGGGATTAATATACCTCAGCATATAATGCTTTCTGAAACAGTGATTTCCAAAGTTATGAATCTTACAGACCACCACCATCACACACGGACATACACATACACCCATGTCCCTAAGCAAATTTAATAAGTTAATAAAATGGAGGAGACTTTTGTGATGTAAGGATGGTTAAACAAAATTAAATAAAACTAATCAAGCAACAAAAGTGATCACTGTGGCTTCATAAAATGAATGATACTTTAACAAATACAGAATAAGAGAATGACATCATTTCAGAATACTGAACTACTGCAGATTAATACTGCCCTGGGTAAACATTCATCTGGCTAAGAGCCGGTGAAAATTCATCCACAGTCTGCAGATATATTTGACGTGAAAACAAAGGAAATCCCAGGTAAGAATAATGCAAATAAGGGAAGCAGCTTCGGGGACTTCAACCTCTTTGTGTGCTTCTCTCCTGATTTCCTCTCGACTCTACCTTCCACCCCACTTTGTCACAATTAAAAGAACTAAAGCCATATTCTTTATCACTTTATATACACGTGTGCCTGTGAGATCAGTCGTGTCTGACTCTTTGGGAACCCCTGGACTATAGCCACTCCTACCTAGTTTAACAAAATAGTTATAAACGGGGTAATCCTTTTATTGAATCATTTATTTCACTGGTTAGGGAAACAGCACAATATATAATCAAAGGAATGAATTCAATTAGGCAGTTGTTCACAGGTTTTATTTATGTTTATATGAATATGTGCTTAAGATCCATTCTTAAATGGGAAAAAAATCTTCCCTTTTAACCTATTAATTCTACCTTATGATACTTATGATAACCAAAACGTCAGAGTGCCATAGCCACCCAGGCTCTTGGGATTCATCCTAGACAAGCCAAAAAGCCTGGAAGATGCAACTGAGCAGGATCTTCTGAGGCCTTCCCAGGATAGACACCCATGCATGTCTTCCACCTGCCTTTTGTCTGTACGAAAGCTTTAGTCAGAGAATACATTTAATCAGAGTACTCAGAAAATGCAGAAAGGACAACAGTCAAGAAAGACAATACTATTTTATCCATTCAACAAAGTCAAGTATCTTTAGTTCTTCCTCAAGGCCTAGAGATAATATCCTCAGCCATGTCCTTTGAGCTGTTTTGCAGACACTGAAACTCCCCCCTCTAGGTGGAAGAACTGTATGCTGCCCACAAGCATGTAGACCCCAGAAGGGTTGGAACCAGGAGGTTGGTGACACTGACTCCCAATTGCATAATCATCAACCAATCAGAAGAATGTCCACGAGCTGATCACGCTGTGCTCCTGGAACACTGTAAAACTCCTCGCTATCCCTGCCAGGGTGGGACACACAGTCTTGAGAGCATTAGCCTGCTGTGGCCCCTTTTGCCTGGTAAAGCAATAAAGCTATTTCTTTCTACTTCACCCAAAACTCGGTCTCTAAAAATGTGATCCGGCACCAGTGTACACTGCTGGGTTTTGACATCCCAGAGACATCCCAAGATTTCATAAACTAGAAAGTAGTAATCTGTAACATATCACTATAGGGACAATAAAATAACACACCTTCACTTTCCACCACCTGAAATCTTTGCCATCTTACTTAAAGTATTATGCAGCACATAAAATATCAACATGTCCTCAGATTTGAAGACCAGCAGTCTAAATAGTCTTATTTATACAATAAGTTCATTTCATGATTAGATGTTCTATTTATGCCCTCAAAGATATACGAATAGGCAGCAAAGAATGTATATCTTAATATCATTAGTAATGTTCAGAGTTTTCCTACCTAAAATATATGTACTAAAAGAAAAAAACCTTGGACTCCTAGGTCAAAGCGTGTAATTTAAAGTGGGGTAGGCTAATGATTTACATGGTTTCCCAGGTGGCTCAGCAGGAAAGAAGCCCTCTGCCAACCAGGAGAGAGGGATTTGATCCCTATGTCGGGAAGATCCCCTGGAGAGGGAAATGGCAATCCCCACCCAGTATTCTTGCCTGGGAAATCCCACAGACAGAGGAGCCTGGTGGGCTACAGTCCATGGGATCATAAGAGCTGGATTCGACTTAGCAACTAAACCTCCGCCACCATGTATAAAACAGATAAAACAACAATGATTTACACATATAAATAAGAGGATAAAATATTATAATAAATTTATAAAAGCAGTCTGTTAAATGTTGGGAGAGGTCAATAAGGCAGGAAGCCTGGAGCCAAAAGTAACAGATAAGTATATTGGACTATTTATGAATAAAATGTATATATTTATAGATAAACCCAAGTCACCAAAAATGAAGTCAGAAGAGGAACCACAGAATAGAGGGAGAGATTTACAACATATATGAACAAAACAGATACTACAGTGTTAGCAAAAAAAAAAAAAAAGGAGGGGGCACCTACAAATTCATAAGAAAAAAGACATTCTGATAGAAAAAAAATATATAAAAATATAACTTTTGGAAGAGAATAAAAATCTCCAAAAAACATATAAATAGATGTATAATCTGTTTACTATGTAGTAAAATGTAAATTGCATGCATGCTCAGTTGCTCCATCGTGTCTGACTCCTTGCAGCCCCGTGGACTATTCAGCCTACCAGGCTCCTCTGTCCATGGTATCTTCCAGGCAAGAATACTGGAGTGGGTTGCTATTTTCTTCTCCAGGGGATCTTCCCAACCCAGGGATTAAACCAGCACCTTCTGTGTCTCCTGCATTGACAGGTGGATTCTTTATCACTTTGCCACCTGGGAAGCCCAAAATGCTAATTAAGATGACAAAAAAAATACCTTTTTTCCTATCATATAAGCAAAATTTACGAAGAGAGTTAGCAACAAGAGTTGGTAAGGCAGCTGGAAATTGAACACTTTTAAACATACAGAAGTGTAAAATATTAATATCACTTTAGAAAATAAAATGTGATATAGCTTTCACATATTTAAAAAATGTAGATTTTTACCTAGCAATACCATCTTTAGGAAGCTATTCTACAAATATGAAAATAACAGTGTGAAAGCATCTCTATCTATGGAAACTTATTACAATTTTACTTATGGTGGCAAAAATAGAAAGCCATCTGAATATTTATCTAGACAAAATCAAACAAATGCATTAATGGTACAAGCTCAGTATGAAATAGTATGCAGATATTTTAAAAATGCTCTTTAAAATTTTATTTGTATTATTAAGAGGAAAATAAATACATTGGCAAAGTACCATGTATAATGTTTCTACTTTTCTAACAGCTACTAAAACTTCAACATAATGTGTAGGAAATTATGGGATATGGAATAAAGCTTGTTCTAGTCGCTCATAAATCTGTCTGCTGTCACCCTGTTTAATTTAATCTATATGCTGAGCACATCATGAGAAATGTTGGGCTGGATGAGTTACAAGCTGGAATCAAGATAAGCGGGAGAAATATCAACAACCTCAGATATGCAGATGATACCACTCTAATGGCAGAAAGCGAAGAGGAACTAAAGGGCCTCTTGATGAGGTTGAAGGAGGAGAGTGCAAGAATTGGTTTAAAACTAAATATTAAAAAAAAACTAAGATCATGGCATCTGGCCCCAATACTTCATGGCAAATAGATGGGGAAGCAATGGAAATAGTGACAGACTTTATTTTGGGGGCTCTGAAATCACTGCAAATGGTGACTGTAGCCATGAAATCAGAAGACATTTACTTCTTGGTGGGAAAGCTATGACACACCTAGACAGTGTGTTGAAAAGCAAAGACGTTACTCTGCCAACAAAGGTCTGTATAGTCAAGGTTATAGTCTTCCCGGTGGTCATGTACTGTTGTGAGAGCTAGACTGTAAAGAAGGAGGAGTGCTGAAGAACTCATGACTTTGAACTGTGGTGCTGGAGAAGACTCTTGAGAGTCCCTTGGACAGCAAGGAGATCAAACCAGTCAATCTTAAGGGAAATCAACCCTGAACACTCACTGGAAGGACTGATGCTGAGGCTGAAACTCCAGTATTTTGGTTGTCTGATGCGAACAGCTGACTCACTGGAAAAGTTCCGAATGTGTGAAAGATTGAGGGCCGAAGGAGAAGAGGGTGTCAGAGGATGAGATGGCCAGGTTGCATCACCAATGCAATGGACATGAACTTGGGCAAACTTTTGGAGATGGTGATGGAGAGAGAGGCCTGGCATGCTGCAATCCATACTCACAAAGAGTCAGACACAACTGGGCAACTGAACAACAACAAAACCTTATGTATATACTAAATATAATAACTATATAAGGTAAAGTAGTTCAAATTTTTTAAAGTAAAAATGGAAAATTCAAAATGCATGAGTCCAGTGGGATAGTTACATAACTTCACTACACGTATGTTATCATACAATATTGGAGCTTGCTAATGAAAATTGGTTAAAAGCCTTGCAATGGGTCCAGAATATCATTAGGAATCTCCAGCAGGAGACATAACCTTGAAGCTGGGCTGTTTCCATAGAACCCTCTCAGGCTAATGAGGATTGTCTGGGTCCTAGGTCTGATCCTGTACCTCAAGTGTACTTTAACCCTACTCTGTCCCTGCAGAGACAAGGACCCTTCTCCATCGCAGAGCTTATGTTCAACTGAGAGAGATATATAACATCTGAATGTCAATGTACTCATTTAAAACAGTTCCAATCAGGATAAAATTCAAACCTTAATGTATTTACTTATCATGAGAAATGACAGTAACATTGATTAGAGAAATTGAAATGTGGGCTGATATAAATGGGAAGTCAAAGAATAATCAAAAGACTGCTCAACACCTAAGTGTTCAGATATTTAAGGCCAGTTAAATTACCAAATATTTCATGAACTTATTTGCAAAGCATAAATAGAGACACAGATGTAGAGAATAAACATACGGATACTGGAAAAGGGTGGGGGAGATGAGGTGGGATGATTGGGTGATTCAGATTAATATATATACACTGCTGCTGCTGCTGCTAAGTGACTTCAGTCATGTCCAACTCTGTGTGACCCCATAGACGGCAGCCACCAGGCTCCCCCATCCCTGGGACTCTCCAGGCAAGAACACCAGAGTGGGTTGCCATTTCCTTCTCCAATGCAGGAAAGTGAAAAGTGAAAGTGAAGTCGCTCAGTCGTGTCCGACTCTTCACGACCCCATGGACTGCAGCCTACCAGGCTCCTCCGTCCATGGGATTTTTCCAGGCAAGAGTACTGGAGTGGGGCGCCATTGCCTTCTCCGATACACTACTATGTATAAAATAAAACTGGGACTTCCCCAGTGGCTCAGTCGGTAAAGAAAAAGCCTGCAATGCAGGAGACTTGGGTTCAATTCCTGTGTTGCCAAGATTCCTTAGAGAAGGAAATGGCAACCCATTCCAGCATTCTTGCCTGGGAAATCCCATAGACAGAGAAGCTTGGTGGGCTACAGTCCATGAGGTTGCAAGAGTTGGACTTGACTTAGCAACTAAACCACCACTACCATGTATAAAATAGAAAACTAACAAGAACTAACAGGAACTCAACTCAATGCTCTGTGGTGACCTAAATGGAAAGGAAATCCAAAAAAGAGGGGATATATGTATACATACACTGATTCACTTTGCGGTACAGTAGAAACACAGTATAGTAAAAGAACTATACTCCAATAAAAATTGATTTAAAAAATACTTTGAAAATGCAAAAAAGCAATCCATCAATCAAGGTAAGACTGTCCATTGGTGAAAGTGCCTTCTGTTTGACAGCATTTGAATGAGCCAATTTTCCCTCTGAAATATTTTTCCCATGTCTCCCCAGTCAACAAACTCTTTCTCAACTACATTTTCCCCTTTGGATATACTATTACATTTATTCACATTATAGTCCCAATATCACTATGGTAAAACAATTTTGTCTCTTTTAGGTGATTCCATACCTACACATTGATTCATTGAGCATTTATCCTGCAGTTAAAAGAAAAGTCATCTTACATTCCTCATTTTTCTGTTCTTAGAGGTACTTTATTGCAGTTCCCCAGATACTGACAATAGGCTATATTACTACTCTTCAGAGAGTGTTGCTCAACATATGCACCCATATTTTCAGATTGATTGCTGAATCATGCCAGTCTTATTCAGACACATTCAGCCCTTATATCTTCTAACTGTGAAAAATAAAACATTATTTACAATGAAGAATCGTTATAATGCAGTAATATTTCACTAGTATTCACAGAATATACAAAAAGTGATTCACAACATTGCATTCAAAATACTTGTACTGTTCCCTTGACTCACTAAATCTAGACTATTTAAGTGTCAGCAAAGGATCCATTTTCAAAGATATAAAACAGAGCCTCTGAATGAAGATGCAAGCAACATTCTTAAAATGTGGCTATATTCTTTGAAGAAGTGAAATATAATTACTTTATTCTTCCATTTTAAACATGTAACAACCAGGATGTGGAGTGAAACAGGGTTCGTTGCTCCTAAACTGTCAAACAAGGTTAAAAAAAAAAAAAAAACAAACAAGAAAACACCGCGAAGTACCTCACAGCCTAAGTCAAGCCTCTGACACTTAGAACGAGCAGATTGTTGAGTCCTTGGAAGCATATTGACTCATGGAGCTTGCTGGGTCCAAGCAAGAATTAACTAACCCTTTCTTAACCTCTTTCTCTTCATTGCAAATGGAAAGGAAAAGCCAATGCATTTCCTGCTGCACCAAGAATTTGAGATTCTGATGCAACTCTTGTCACACCTCTTCATTCTGATCAACTGTGGTTGTTCAGTTGCTCCGTTGTGTCTGACTCTTTGTGACCCCATGTACCATAGCGTGCCAGGCTTTCCTGTCCTTCACCATCTCCCAGAGTTTAGACTAGAAAACGTGGAGCCTACAGGCTGAATGTAGCTGACTCCCACCTCTTTTAAGTTGTAGAGGATGCTGCCAGTTTTGGCAGCTCTCTTAAGCACATTTTAGTCCTTTGCTTTAGAAACTAGTTGGCAATCTGGTGTTAATAAGATAAGCCCTATTCCCGTATCAGTTCAGTTCAGTTCAGTTCAGTCACTCAGTCGTGTCTGACTCTTTGCGAGCCCATGGACTGCAGCACGCCAGGCCTCCCTGTCTATCACTCATGTCCATTGAGTCAGTGATGCCATCCAGCCATCTCATCCTCTGTCGTCCCCTTCTCCTCCTGCCTTCGATCTTTCCCAGCATCAGGGTCTTTTCAAATGAGTCAGTTCTTCACATTAGGTAGCCACAGTATTGAGATTTCAGCTTCAGCATCAGTCCTTCCAATGAATACGCAGGACTGATTTCCTTTAGGATGGACTGGTTGGATCTCCATGCAGTCCAAGGGACTCTCAAGAGTCTTCTCCAACACCACAGTTCAAAAGTATCAATTCCCATATAACAAACTGTATTAGTCTTACGAGTCCTCTAAGTCACAAAGTACATCACTACACAAATCAATGATTCTGTGTCACCAGGTAGTCATGAATAGGAAGCGGGTAACAGGAAACCACTGTCCTTTCTGTTCACAACAGTCATGTGTTCAGTTACATCTGACTGTTTGCAACCCCTTGGACTGTAGCCCATCAGGCTCCTCTGTCCATGGAATTTTCAAGCAAGAATACTGAAGTGGGTTGCCATTTCCTACTCTTGGGGATCTTCCTGACCCAGGGATCGAACCCACATCTCCTGCATCTTCTGCATTGGCAGGTGGATTCTTTACCACCTGTGCCAGCTGGGAAGCTCATATTCAAAACAGTCAACACAAAAATAAAACTGTGATCAGATTTTCTGAACAATAAAAATATAACATGGTCTGCCAGTAGGGGTGTTATTTTGATAACAATGGACTGTACTCAAATGTGAGTGTACTCAAGAATTTTCTTTGCTCATTTACCCTGGAAATGAACATTAGGCAGTTATGTTACATCACCTTAATGAAAGAGAACAGGTACAAGACGCAGATAAAATACCACAGAACCTGGTTTACTAGTAAAACAATAGTCCAATAGATTATACTAGTTAATAAGGGTAAATGGTTGCCCAAATTATATGAAAAATATACCCTTGTATTTGCATATATAAAATTATATATACACTTATGTGTGTCCATATTATATTTTTAGACATGAAAATCAAGTTACATGAGCTACATACTCAAAATTCCTGTTAGGCAGCCCACAGTACATGTTATCATCCATATAAGATGTAACCATCAATCTTTTGAACCATATAAACCCATTTCTCCCCCATTTCTATCCTGTGAAAATTCGTACAAGAGAGAGGTACCTATTAGAGTAAGATATGAATAAGGAAACCACATGACGATGAGGAGGTTACAATAAGAGCTGACACTTAAAGGTCACATTGTAGACAGTGGCCAGAGAAATCATTCTGGTACATTTGGAAGCTGAATTTATGGAGAAGGACAAGTTATAACAAGACATATTCTGATGCAAGAAAAAGATATACAGATCAAATCTGCATTATAATCTCCCCATTTCCTCTATAGCCTGTGCCAGAAGGTAATTTTTCCTGATTAATTCTCTCACATCCTATGCAAGACTCATAGTAGGTATTCAGTGATAATTATAAGGCTGTATACTCCATTACTCTAAGCCCTCTGTGCTTGGCAGTCATTCTAAGAAATATCACAGAGTTGGTTGCATTTCAAAGACTAGCAATAAAGGCAGTTCACTGCTGGTTCAAGATTACTTTCACGTTGCTTTACCATTGGATGAAAAGCAAACAGAGCAAAACACATCAATATTCCTTTCACAGTGAGTATGTGTGGATCTCTGAAGCCTCCCTAGGTTGTCCCAGTGGTCAGAATAGTCCGGACAGAATGCAGACTAGAAAGTTGGAGAAGTTAAGAACCAGCGGATGCTGCTAGTCTAGGGATGGCCACATCTATTCATCACCTAACAATAGTATTATAATTCGTGTTCCACTTCCAGCTGCTCCACGGCCAATCTCAGCAGGACAGTTTCTGTGCACATGAGCATGTTCTTTCATGTTAGTGTTCCGGCATTTCCACCTGTGTAATTGGGTTCTCTATCTAAGTTATGAAGTGCCACGCAGGGCTCAAATCTTTATCTCTTGTACTCCGCTGGGTGTCTGACACCATGCCTGTATACACATCCAGGCTTCAAATACATTATTGCATAGCAGGGTTGGACCCACGTGGTGCTTAAATCAGAAGATTTGTTAGAAATATGATTTGCTGCCTCTTACTATATTGAGTTCAGAAACATAACCTGAGCTTTGAGAATATGAAAGAAAACAAAAACCTCTATTTCCCCTTATCCCTCCTACCTCAAAACAATTAACCCCAGCTACATCAAAGCTGAATCCAGTTTTGAATAGGAACACTCCCATCTGAGAGTGTTGGTAGGCGTGAGTGTTTGAGGAAAGACAAATTGCTCCTACCACAAGGAAGAGGGGTGATAGAAAGCACAAAAGTAAAATATCTTGGAAGCTGTTCAAGTTCCTTAATGGACCATTAACCAACACTTAGTGAGGCAGAGCTCTGGATTTGGGTGGATGGCACTGCTTTCCCCAGAGATTGAAACTGAAGAGTGGGATTGATTCAGACATCACTATACCCCAGAGCACACTGATTAGACCTTCTGAATTTATTTGTTCGTTTACAACTGTTCTTGTCCTGACATGGACAGCCCCTGGGAGA
Organism: Bos grunniens; assembly: GCF_055505025.1. Taxonomy (NCBI): domain Eukaryota; kingdom Metazoa; phylum Chordata; class Mammalia; order Artiodactyla; family Bovidae; genus Bos; species Bos grunniens. The sequence continues at coordinate 23,822,306 of NC_141191.1, read as the reverse complement.
TTTTAAAATCTTCAGATCTCTGATCCTTTTAAAAAGGTGCTTTTCTACTGTAAAATAAGTATGATGGGAGGGTGGAGGGGGGCAGCATGAATCCACATTGCTCTGTATAACTAGACTGGATATAAAAATTTTATGCTTATGTTAGTAAAGGCATAATCCCTCTTCAATGCAAATAATCAGTTTTCAGAGGTGAGCAAGAGGAAATATCATTAGACATTTTATTCACTGTGTTTAATCCATTATAGATGTCACTTGGAAGAAAAGCATTAAATACGATGCCACCTCACAAAGATCCTGTAATTTTAATGTGTTAGGCATCAGGGCATCTCATTCAGCATAACTCTGACTATAAACACGGCATTAATAAACCATTTGATTTGCCTTGTAGGTAGCTATGGAGGAACAAGAATTTCTTTACAAAATTTATCAGATTGTATTTTAAAACCTGATGACATGAATTGATCCAGTTATTTTTCTACCCTCTCCACTAAACCTGTATTCACAATAGCAAAGGCTTTTTAAATTTTTTCTTACTGTGATAAAAATGACATAATATAAAACATACTATTTTCACCATATTCGACTTTACAGTTCAGTGGCGCTAAGTACATTCACATCGCTGTGCAACTCTCACCATCATCCATCTCCAGAATTTTTCACTTTCCTAAACTGAAACTCTGTCCCCATTAAACACTAAGTTCCCATTCCCCTTCTCGCCCTGACCCACACTCAGGTCCCTGGCATCTATCAATGTACTTTCTGACTCTATGAATTTAACTATTCTAGATACCTCATATAAGTGGAACTAGAGTTCACTAGTGAAGTAAGTCAGGAAGAGAAAAACAAATATCCTACATTAATGTCTATATGTGGAATCTAGAAAAAATAGTACAGATAAACCTATCTGCAAAGCAAAAATAGATACACACAAAAATAGATACATAGAGAATAAATGCATAGACACCAGTGGGGAAAGACGGGAATAAATTGGGAGACTAGGATTGACATATAAACACTATTATGTATAAAACAGATAACAAATGATAACTTACTGTATAGTATAGGAGGGTGAAAAGATACAATCTGTTTGTAGGACATATATTAACCTCAAAAATGTATTCCAATATACAGGTGTGTGTGTGTGCTCAGTCGTGTCTGACTCTGTGACTCCATGAATTGTAGCCCACCAGGCTCCTTTGTCCATGGGATTTTCCAGACAAGAACACTAGAGAGGGTTGCCATTTCCTACTCCACAAATACACAGGAGGTGCGGACAAATACTGTTTGATTCCACTTATATAAGGTACCTAGCAACGGCTTTTTAAAACAATATTGTAAAGTTTAAAAATAAAATAAAATTTTTTAAAAAAAGGCATTTTTGTGCTGTTTGAAGAAAGCAAGGCTTCTCAGACTGTTCCACTGTGGGAGAGAGGAAGGCACTGTCATAGGATTTGGGGGTTATAGATTTACAGAGGACAGCCCAGACATTGTCCCCTTTTCTAGAAGAAGAATGGTTGTATTTATTCTCTCACCAAGGATAACCCTAGGACTGATCAAGATTTAAATTGCTGAGTGAAGAAAATGTACAAAACTATCTTATTTAATATTTCCTAGTTGGTTGAGATAGAAGCTGTAAAAGGACTTTGCATTCTGAAAAAAGAAAAAAATGAGGACAATTGATTTTTCTTCCTCCCTAATAAACTGGCGAAGGGAAATTTAAAATGAAAGAGGCCACCTAACTCCTAAAATTCACTCATAGCACTAAGAAAGAAATGAACAGATTATTACATCTGTTTTAATAGAAAGATATTTTGGGACGATTGTCCTAAAGCTCATCCCTCTCATCTTTAAAAATAAAAAGACAAGAAAAAAAAAGTGTTATTCCCTAGCTATTATTACTCTTCTTCCCTTCATATGCAAGCATTTTCAAAGCAAGCCCTAAACTTGAAGTCTTGACTTTCTCACATCTCATTTATTCCATAACCTACTTCACATGATTTTCATTTTTCCTTCTTAATGAAACTGTTCCCACTAAGATGATTAACAGCTTCTTGGTTTGCAAACTCAATGGATGCATTCACAGGTTAGTTCGATCATCTGTAACATTTCACTAAGTCAGCCCTTCTCTCCCACTAGAACCCCTTCCTCTTCTGACTTCCACATTCACTGCATACTACTTGCATTTAGTTATTTTACTTCTTTCTGCACATTCCTTCTTTCATGCAGTCCAGTCTTCCTTTCTCCAACCTGCCCTTCAAAACTGGGATTTCTCAGGTTTTGTCTTCATTTGTGTTTCTCTTGTTCTCTTTTCTCCTTATTTTCCCCAGGTGATCTTATGTACAGAGATATCCACAAACATCTCTCACATATACTGACAACTCACTGCATCCAAAATACATTCAACTTATTTATACAGAAACCTACACTGCCTCAGAGTTTGATTTCTCAAGTTTCCAACCAGAACCCCAAAATAAACCTGAAAAAAAATACAAAATTAGTATATGTATTTAAAATATTTCAGAATAGAGGCTAGGTTTTCACATTTATCTTTAAACTGTGAGAGGATGGCAGTACACAAAATAACTTTTAAAAAATTTATCCTCTGTCCATGGAATTTTCCGTACAAGGATACCAGAGTGGGTTGCCATTTCCTTCTCCAGGGTACCTTCCTGACTCAGAGATAGAACCTGAGTCTCCTGCATTGCAGGAGGAGTCTTTATGATCTAGGCCACCAGCTAAATCTCCCAATAAATAAATAATAACTGTAAATGAAATTAATAACCGTGATGAGATATTTTCACTTTTAAGGAAGAAGTTACTGACTAGATTCTACTGGGAAAAGTCACAGCGAGAAATACTGCTTTATTTTGAAGCTTAGACTATAGTATGCAAATTGAATAAAAAGAATGGATCATTAGCGTTGAAATAGGTACCTATTTCTTTAAAAAGAAGACTTCAATATATAGACCACAAATTATTGTGTAAAAAAAGATTGATTTCACTACACATGAATGATTTGTCTAGAGTATGAAGATTTATTATCATAAGAAGTTATTATTTCAGGAAACTAAAGATAAAATCAATACTTTGGAGATCACTAAATCTTGGCATGAATTGAGTACCAAAGGCAGGAATATTTTACTGGAGCGTTGGGGAATTTATATTTTAGGGACTCTGGAGGTCATTTTGCTGACATTCTTCATTTCATTTCCGTCTAAAACAAAGGAAAACAAATTACCTCTTCAAGTTGTCTCTGCCGAAATGTTTTAAGGTGTGCTACTTTATATTTGATTTCAAAGTTTTGTTTTGCTCTATAACTGTGATCAATAAAACCAAGGCAGATGAGAAATGAAGTAATAAAGGTTTATAGTCAATGTAGTAATTCTAGAACAAAAAGTATTTTAACCAAAGGAAGTATAAAAGAGTTCGGCAAAAGATGGAAAATTAAAATAATTCATGTTTAAAACCAACATTGTTGTTAAGGTAAATAAAAGTGAGATATTTTATCTTCTAGTGTAACAGTAAATGAAACCACCGAGCCATTTCTTTCTTAGAGTCTGTTTTTCTCAAATACAGTACCTTGCTCCCTATTAAAAGCTTTCAAATCAGATTTCAGTAAATCAGGATCTAGATGATTCTAAACCATTCCTGAAATATTGAAGCTATGTTCTCTCTGGGAGTAGTCTATTCTCTTCTGCAAGATGAATTCCATCTTCTGGAACAGTCAATAAATGAATGACCACTCTTAGAATTCTGCAGAGAAGGTGAAAAATGGGCCAGAAGATTTTTTATAGAAATTGATAAATAGAAACAGACCAAAAGAAAAAGTTCTGTTTTGCAAAATATATATGTGATTTCCTTCTTTTCTCCCTCCCTCTCTCTTCTTTTTTCTCCTCTCTCCTTTCTTCAGAAGTAGAAAAAGGCCAAGGGTTAAACATGTAACAACCACTGTTAGCATAATCTTTTGATTAGCAATCATCTCTGGTGAAAACAATATTGGATATGTGTAGTGGGTTTGTGTTTTCAACTTGATAGTAGAACAGTATTTTTAGTTAGGCTGTCAGCAATAAAACTATAATTCTGTGAAAATTTCTAGAGACACATTCGAGGAAGAATATAATTTGAGAAATGAACAATAATAAAACAAGCAATAAATGAAAGTTGGATACATGAGGATATGTAGCTGAAATAATTTAAAATTAAATCTGTACTATTAATAATATGGAGAAGGCAACGGCAACCCACTCCAGTACTCTTGCCTGGAAAATCCCATGGACAAAGGAGCCTGGTAGGCTGCAGTCCATGGGGTCGCTAGGAGTCGGACACAACTGAGTGACTTCACTTTCATTTTTCATTTTCATGCATTGGAGAAGGAAATGGCAACCCACTCCAGTGCTCTTGCCTGGAGAATCCCAGGGACAGAGGAGCCTAGTGGGCTGCCATCTATGGGTTCGCACAGAGTGGGACACGACTGAAGCGATTTAGCAGGAGTAGCAGCTGAAATAATTTAAAATTAAATCTGTACTATTAATAATATGATATAATAAAGTTGAGTTAGATGTATTTTAATAAAGAGGCAAGAAAAAAATTAAACAGTTGAGTTTACAATAAATGAAACTCTTAAATTTAAATGGCAAGGGTAAACATTAATGAATACTCTGGACTAAAGTCAAAAGGTCCAAAAGTAGATGCAGATAAGTTAAATTTGCTGCTGCTGCTGCTAAGTCACTCCAGTTGTGTCTGACTCTGTGCGATCCCATAGACGGCAGCCCACCAGGCTCCCCCGTCCCTGGGATTCTCCAGGCAAGAACACTGGAGTGGGTTGCCATTTCCTTCTCCAATGCATGAAAGTGAAAAGTGAAAGTGAAGTCACTCAGTCATGTCCAACTCCTAGCGACCCGATGGACTGCAGCCCACCAGCCTCCTTCGTCCATGGGATTTTCCAGGCAAGAGTACTGGAGTGGGGAGTTAAATTTAGAGAGTAAGAAATGATAGTACATATATAAACGAACACTGTTTCTTCTAGCATCAATTTTCTGGAGAAAATCAGATGAATTACTGAATTTGTTTTTCAACCTGAGTGTTATTATATTAGAGAGGACATTATTTAAACAATGGTCTGAGCATCTTAAAGAATAACACCTATCAGAGAAGTTGAACTAAACATTTCCTTTTTATAGTTATACCTCAATCATATTTGTTGTGCCAAATAAAATATATAAATTATTAATATTATGTAAAATGCATACAAAATAAAGGAATAATTGTACAAATTTAGCATTATATTAGGCACTTTAAAAATATATTTTATTGAATAGCTTATATCACATAAATAAGATTTCTAGAAAGTGAATTCAAATACCTATGATGCATATCCAATTCACTGTCTTAAGAAAGAGAATAAAAAGAGGATATTTTTTACATCCTAGCTATAATAAACTAATCTTAAATACTGCTATGAAATTATATGGTGAGATATTAGATGTATTTACTACAAGATAATTTGCAAATATGGCCCTAACATGTCAAGTCTTATCTGATACTAGTGAATTTATAGAAGTTTAAATATTGTTATGTTGACATTATAGCAATTTAACATAAAAAATCACAATTAATCACTGCAAACTCTACAACTAAGTGATAAAGTGCAGTTTGGAATGGTCATTGAAGACATAGTCACAGGCTTTAAAAAATAGCAAACCCTCCAAACATAGAGTTTATTTCAAGAATACGGTATATGTTCAACTTTGGTATACATGTGTATAGCACAACTTCTCAGTTACATTACCAGTATGTTGTCAAATTCATAATTTAGTCATGGACAGCAAATGAAGAGAATCTATTAATACCTCTTTTTTAAATGAACGTTTCAAATTAGTTCTAGAAAAAGTCACTTTTATTTCAAACAAGCAACTTTTGTTTACCTAGTGGGCATTGTTAAACATCTGATGGACTTGCCTATTTAATTGATGTATTCATTTAATATATTTAACTAACATATTTTCATTGTTTTTATTCTTTTTTTACTCTATGTGCTTTGTACATCTTGAGTTAAATAATGTTTTGTGTTCATATCTTATCTAAAATACAAGGAATAAATATTCTAAAACTTACACAGTAACATTTGATTTTATTTTTTCTATATAGAAGTTATTACTAAGCATAATCTGAATTAGTTTCAGTTATTTCACCAAGATCATAAAAGGTACAGGCACAGTTTTGCTCATGGGTCAAGCATCATCACTCTGGCTTTGTTTATTTTAAAAGCACTTTGAAGTTATATGTATAGCGTTGATGAATTTACCTTAATTTTTTTTCACTTTTTAATCTTCATCCTGTAGCAACCAATAGAATGTGCAATAATGCTTAGCTAGTAGAAAGAGTCAGACACAACTTAGCAACTAGACAGCAATGGAGAACTCTGACCAGGCTGAAGTAGATTTCAGGGGCACATGGGAGGCAGTTTCTATAACTTTGGTTTCATTAAAATGAGGTTCTAAATAGGTACAAAAAATGACAAGAATACTAATTTTCCTTAAACTCTGAATTTTCAAAGTGCTTAATATTACCCAGGAAATTCTTCCCAGCAAAACTCTTTGGAGAAAAGATCTCACACAAAGTGTTCTACACATATTACTCTCTGCCCAAAACCCTCATGAAAAAAGATAGGTCCTTAGAGACAACCTTCCCTGATAGCTCAGTTGGTAAAGAATCCAGCTGTAAGGCAGGAGACCCTGGTCTGATTCCTGGGCTGGGAAGATCCCCTGGAGAAGGGATAGGCTACCCATTCCAGTATTCGTGGGCTTCTCTTGTAATTGAAATCAACATTGCAAAATTCTAGGCCAGGCCTCAAATAAAAGTAAATATGAGAATTTTTGTATTTCATAGCTGGTATCTAATTGAGACAGAGAAAAACTTTTATACAAAATGCATAGCATAAAATTATGAAATTTGATGAAATTTGATGAAAAATTTGATGAAATTAGAGATAATTGGTTAATATAAAACTCATCATGCAACTAAATTCAGATTTCATTGCTCTACCTTTTAGGAAGAGTAAAGAATTTTACCATTTGTCAGTTTTGGTGAGTTGTCATTATTTTTTAATTGAGAGCATTTTTTCATCAAAAAAGATAAAATTGGTTCTGTGTACATACACACACACACACACACACACACGTGCATATATATGTGCCCTAACATGGAGAAAAAGTAAACCTGGAACTTCATATAATGTAAAGTCAGACTATGCTATGGTTTTATGGTTAAACTATGCTTTTATGGTTAAATTAATTTGAAGGACTTGGGAAAAATTACTTCTTAAGCTCCAAGAAGACTTATCTCCACATAAAATTGAACTTGATTACAATTATCATTAAGTAAATTTTGTAAATACGTATAATTTTATCTTTCTTATGCAAATAACCATATAAATATGGAAACAGATGGTGATATTGTTCAGTAAAATGAATATGTATTATTATATGCATCCAAATTTATTTGATGAACATAAATTTTCATCTTCTTTTTAAATTTAATGGTTAACATAAAACTTTAGTGGTAAAATAAACATATTTGGAATATGCTGCAGTATGTATGTGGAAAATTTATATCTATGTACATTATTTAGATGTATTTTTTATGGAAACTGTGGAAAATATATTAAGCTTTCCATTTCTAATCACTTGGTTTTACAGTGGATTTTCAAAAACAGATTATTTTGGCATTGAAATATTTTTATATTTAATATACATGTTTAGCACCAAAACCTGAATTTACAAACTATTCACATAATATGTAGTGAGATAAAACTACCTTGGCTTCTATAGTCTGCTTGAAGGACACTGTTAAAATTTCTTATGTACATGATGTCTGGATACATTTTTAAAGCTATTTAGGGATCTGTAGTCTTCAGAGTAATTGTTTTGTCCTTTATTTCTAATGGTAACTTTATAAATTCAATTTAATATATTTGGGATACATATATACATATTGGAAATTTACATATTATAATTATAAATTTACATATTATAAATTCAAGTACTCGTGTTGGATGCTGTATGTAGAAATGCACATGAAACAAAGTTCAACAAATGCTAGTTTTTGCTGCCTGGAAGCCCAAGAGGCCATATGTGATGTACCTTGATTCAATAATAGATAAAGAGCCTTACAGAAAATCTTATGTGAGAATCTGAGCCTCTGAAATAAATTTACCAAAATACTTTCAACTACTGAGTGAATCCTACAGTCTTTAAAGAAAATAAACAATAACACGTTAAAAGTCATAAAACTGAGTTTAGTTTATCACATGCTCAGGTATATATTAGCTCATTACTCATGAAACAATACTTTCATTTTGCATCATGATGATAAGAATCAGTAGGAGTCCTTTGGTCTATTTTATTTGAAATTTTGTGTTCTTTTGCTTTTTATATTAAAAAAAAAGGAACAGTAATTTATTTTATATTTTTATAAGGAGAATTTGAAAAGGAACCAAAAATTTTACTCCTAGCTTTCACTCAAGAGAAATAGAAATAAATATCCATAAAAAACTGCTGGTAAGAACACCTTAACCGTAGCTTTATAGATGATACCCAAAAACTGGGACAAATCAACTGTTGTTGGTGAATCAATACAATGGTATATTTAGCAATAAAATATATGATATTGATATAGGAGGTAATATGAATAAAGTAAGAAAACATAAAGCTGAATAAAGACTTTCACAAGAATATACACTGTATGATGTCATTTACATGAAGTTCTAGTAGTGACTAATCTAATCCACTGGTGGGAAAAAACAAAAACAAAAAATATGGTAATTGCCCATGAGCACTGACTGGGAAGAGACATAAGATTTATATCTTGATAGTGATTTGAGTTAGAGTTTGTGTGCATTTGCATAAACTCAGAACATTTACACTTGTGATTTGTGCATTTTATTGTATGTAAATTTTATCTCAAAAGCATAAAATATAAACAATATTGAACTCTATTATGCACCTGCCAAAATATATAGGAGGAAGCACATTGATTTCTACAGCTTATTTTGAAATGCATAAAAATCCCACAGTTGTTTGCAGGAATAGAAAGATGAGCAGATGGATACTTGAGTGTAAGACACTAACAAAGTGTTAATTTTAAAATGGAGGTGTTAGATATATAGGTTCACTGTAAAATCTCTTTAATCTTTCTATAGATTTGAAAATTGTCTAATATGTGTGAACAAAATTAAAAGGATATCAAGCATTCCTACTATGTATGTGGAACAAATGTTTTCTTCACTGTGGTTTGCACAAATTAATGCTAACTTGCTGTATAAATACAGCTGTCAACTATACATTAATAGATTGCAAAGACTTTTTTTTCCACAGCAGCAATCCTTAGGTTTGATTCTGACTCAAAAGAGGAGTTGAACTTTTGGGCTTCCCTGGAGGAGAATCCGCCTGCAATGAGGGAGGCCTGGGTTTGATCCCTGGGTTGGGAAAATCCCCTGGAGGAAAATAAGGCAACCCACTCCAGTACTCTTGCCTGGAGAATCCCCATGGACAGAGGAGCCTGGCGGGCTACAGTCCATGGGGTTGCAAAGAGTCGGACTTGACTGAGTGACTAAGTACAGTGCAGTAGTCTGCAATGACTTTTTTCCCACAGCAATAAAACCAAAATGTAACAGCAGAAAGTTATAAGTGCTTTAGAGGTTCTAATGATATGCGATGTTTTTCACCTAAAGGCCCATAGACATGATATTTCATTGGGAAATCATTATATAGATAGTGATACAATGGAGGTGCAACTGAATGCAGGCTACGTATTCATAATTCCTTTATAACTGATGATAATATTGTTTGCTTTGCTTGGTTGGCTGATCAGTATATTGATTTTGGTGCACTAGGAGTGAGACAGGAAAAAAGAGGCAAAATTAGCGGATGACAAATTTTCAAAGAAAGACTCAAAATGAGAGATCAAACTTGAAGTATTGCCCCAAATGAATGAGTAAATCCAATGTTGCCTGTGATATATGTACCATAATCTTTTTCTTAATAATATATGATGCTTGTTTTTAAAAGAATGAAAAAGAAATGAATAAATAATTTAGCCATATCTAGTGTAAAATGCCTATTAAAAAAAATCTGACATCCATATTTTGGCTTTTGGGTTGTTTTGTTTAATATCTATCCACAGCAGCTCTAAGCACTCTCCTTGAACACTTAAATTCATTACTGTATATACATGGTCAAGAGGAAAACATGGGTCCATTTAGAACAACTCTTCCTAAGTGGCTTTTAAAGATTCTATGTGATTATTCACTTTTTAATTCTACTGGTTGGTATTTCATTTATTTTATATTCTGCCTGGCTGTATTTGAAAATAATCTTTACTCCAAATAAAAAAAAGAGTCACTACCTTGTTTTTAGAAAAGGAGAGTAGAGAAAAAATGCAGGAAGCAAGTAATTAGCTTGTCCAGATCTTACAGCATGCCCTGAAGGAAATGCCAGTTTTAACTCATTACTGTGGAATTAAGCAACCCATCAAAAGTTTTACAAAAGCCTCTCATTACAGAGGTCAGGCACCCATTTCAACAGCTTTTAGTTTTCTTTGCTGCCAAATCAATCACACACCCAATAAAGGAGTAGAGATTGTTCAGATTACAAAGGTAAGGAACAAAATACATGTGCAAAACCTATACGTAGTGAACATTTTTTCAAATTTTTTTTTTAAGAAATCAACTTACGTATCAGTAAATGACAATTTTTACCAGAGCTTTTTGAGGGAAGAAGACAGTACTTTTTTTGTATAAGTCACAACAACATGGACATGACCTACGGATCAGTTGCTATTATTATACAATTATAATAAAATGTATTAATTCTAATAAAATTCCATGATTTGTGTGGCTTGATCATTATATTTCTATCATGGGTTAAAACAGCATGGAACACAAATTACTTCCCCCATTTCTCTTTGATAGTGTTGGGGATTGTACTGAGGGAGAACTTCTGATAGCAGGCACTGACATCTAAGATGCAATGATTCTAAGAAATTGTTGGCAGTCAAATTTTTATATACTCTCTGTTTAACTCCACCACAAGCAACTGAAGAACATAATCTTTATTTTATATTTTGAACAGCTTCATTTTGTTGTTGTTGTTTTTTTCCCTGAGCAGCTGCAATAATCACATTTCTGGGTAGAAATTGTGCAGACCCAGAAATGTGAGGAAAATTAATCCATCCCTGTGTTAGAAGTTTGTATATTACCAAGACATTAATTTGAAATAGTCAAATCATAATGCAATACTTCATGTAATTAATCAGAGCCCATAAATTCTGAACCACTTCTGAACTCCGAAGTAAACAGCCAAAGAAGCCTATTTATATAGCATCAAGGAATAGTTGTTATGGTCTACTATGTCAATCAAAGGTTTTAATGATAATATTTTCACACCCTGCAAGTGGTTTAGTACTATGAAATGCAGAAATACATGGCCATTTACAGTAGAATTGTAACCACTAAGAAAAAAATGAAGAATATCATCTTCCTATTTCAAGGAAATGGTGAAGACATGCATGCACACAAACACTCAAGCAGAAATTGCAGAGCCAATTCCGTATTTTGACAAAGAGTAGAGTGCATTGTTGTCTCTCCATGGATGTCCTTTTATGCACTTACCACTTTAACTGTAAGCTCTTTGGCAGCATAATCTGAATCATTGCTTAACTGATGCCTGAAGTGCACTGAATCATGCCTTCTATTCTGTAAGTACTTTTTGTCTACAAATGAGCTGAAACAATCTGTTGACCTTTCATCTTCCATAATATTCCTTTAATAAAGATTTTTATCTGCTGATAAATCTCTCCCAACCCTAAGTACCAGCCTAGATTCAAAGGGACTACCTACTGGCCAGTTATTGACTATAGGAAGAGTGAACTTCTCTGAAACATTTTGGAAAACCCTTGTTGGCTTCTAGATTCATATGAAGTCACAGCTGACTTCAAAGGAACAAAATGTTTATTTACAAATGTAATCATAGGAGCAGCTAGAGCATGGAGAAAAGAATCTCACAAGGAGTAAAAGTAGGTGGGCAGTACAAGACTGCCCAATGCAGAACATGGAAGCGGGCTCTCAGCGTGTACGGAAAGAAGGACCCGAACCTCTCCCTTGTCACAATCATAAGGGAGTAAGTCAATCTATTTTGTAATTCATTTGGGCTTCTTAATACTTTCCTTATCCTTTCTTGTAGGGAATTTATTATATCATTCTTTATCTCATTGCTTGTTTCCCTTTCCAATTAAACCTGTAAACCTTAAGATCAGGTAATAAGCATTCAATAAACGTAGGGCAGAAAGAAGGACAGGGAAAAGGGCAAAGAAGAAACAAGGTTTATTCCTTTGCTTCCTGCAACATCCAGTGTGTTGCTGAATTCCCTAAATGGTGTTTGAATTATGATGTCTATCAGTTCTGATTTATTTTCCCCAGTCTGGCTTCCCCTCAAGGGATTAGAGTTTCTTATATAGATAATAGTTTTTTTAATTTTATTCTTTAATATATTGTACTATGAGATTAAGACATACTGCCTAAAATGTTAATAACCATTGCTCTTCCTAACAAGAAATACTAAAAAAAAAAAAAATGGATCAAGGTCATCACACATATGTCTCTACAATTTATGAGCTATCATGCACACAGAAAGATGAATTAGTGTTCTATTTTTATTTATAGATATAATAAATATCATACAAGTTTCTCAAATACTAATTTAAAAAATACCTAACTTGATCTTCCAACACACTGAGAATCTCCTAACCTCCACATAAGTTTTCATCCCTGACCTGCTGAAGAATGGGAGGGACTTAGAGAACCCTAACTTTTCATGTGCCACCAATAAAGTAACTGTTGTTGTTCTTTAGTCGCTAAGTTGTGTCCCACTCTTTGTGATCCCATGGACTGTGGACCGCCAGGCTCCGCTGTCCATGGGATTTCCCAGGCAAGAACACTGGAGTGGGTTGCCATTTCCTTCCCCAGAGGACCTGCCTGGCCCAGGGATCTAATCCATGTCTCCTGCATTACAGGTGAATTCTTTACCACTGAGTTAACTCACACTGTATGCCCCACTTAAAAATACACAGCATTATCCAGCTTGAATATTTATCAGTGTCCCTGTTCTTTATTAGTAAAGGGTAAAAATATTTTCTAATTTGAAAATATGGAAAATTCATTTTGGTATGTTTGACTTAGTAATTGAATAAGAATAGCAACACAATCACTAGTCATCTAAGTAAATGCTAAATCAATTGGATTTCATGGGAAAGGCTGGCACAAAGATAATTGTTTAAACAGTATATTTAAACATAGTTGGACTATTCCTCAAATGATGTTTGCACTTGGGCAAGTGTCCTACATAAAGAAATTCGCCAGAGATAAGATAAGCAGAACAAGAGAGTTTGAATAATTTCTGCTATCTATTGTGAGAACAGTTTGTTCTTTTCCATTGCAGACATGAAAAAAAGAAAATCCATATAAAATGTCACTGGCAATAGGGGATTAGGCCTGTTCTAGTAAAAAGTAGGTCTCCTCAGGGCTTGCTCGAGGCAAAATTGTGAAATAGGAAGAAAAACAAGTTAAGAGAGTGAGAAGAATTCATGGACTGAAAGTTTGATTTCTGCATTTCTTAAATTTTTGAACTACATGGCAATGTAAGTTTTTCCAAGTCTCTTAATTTATCTCTTATTTTGATGACATTAAAAAAAAAAATCTCTTCAGTTCAGTTCGGTTCCGTTCAGTCTCTCAGTCGTGTCCGACTCTTTGAGACCCCATGAACTGCAACACACCAGGCCTGCCTGTCCATCACCCAAACCCCGGAGTTCACTCAAACTCATGTCCATTGAGTCGGTGATGCCATCCGGCCATCTCATCCTCTGTCGTCTTCTTCTCCTCCTGCCCCCAATCCCTCCCAGCATGAGTCTTTTCCAATGAGTCAACTCTTCGCATGAGGTAGCCAAAGTATTGGAGTTTCAGCTTTAGCATCAGTCCTTCGAAAGAACACCCAGGACTGATCTCCTTCAGAATGGACTGGGTTGATCTCCTTGCAGTCCGAAGGACTCTCAAGAGTCTTCTCCAACACCACAGTTCAAAAGCATCATTCTTCGGTGCTCAGCTTTCTTCACAGTCCAACTCTCACATCCATACATGACCACTGGAAAAACCATAGCCTTGACTAGACGGACCTTTGTTGGCAAAGTAATGTCTCTGCTTTTTAATATGCTATCTAGGTTGGTCATAACTTTCCTTCCAAGGAGTAAGCATCTTTTAATTTCATGGCTGCAATCACCATCTGCAGTGATTTTGGAGCCCCAAAAAATAAAGTCTGACACTGTTTCCACTGTTTCCCCATCTATTTCCCATGAAGTGATGGGACCAGATGCCATGATCTTAGTTTTCTGAATGTTGAACTTCAAGCCAACTTTTTCACTCTCCTCTTTCACTTTCATCAAGAGGCTTTTTAGTTCCTCTTCACTTTCTGCCATAAGGGTGGTGTCATCTGCATATCTGAGGTTATTGATATTTCTCCTGGCAATCTTGATTCCAGCTTGTGCTTCTTCCAGCCCAGCATTTCTCATGATGTACTCTGCATAGAAGTTAAATAAGCAGGGTGACAATATACAGCCTTGACGTACTCCTTTTCCTATTTGGAACCAGTCTGTTGTTCCTTGTCCAGTTCTAACTTTTGCTTCCTGACCTGCATATAGGTTTCTCAAGAGGCAGGTCAGGTAGTCTGGTATTCCCATTTCTTTCAGAATTTTCCACAGTTTCTTGTGATCCACACAGTCAAAAATTTTGGCATAGTCAATAAAGCAGAAATAGATGTTTTCTGGAACTCTCTTCCTTTTTATATGATCCAGAGGATGTTGGCAATTTGACCTCTGGTTCCTCTGCCTTTCCCAAAACCAGCTTGAACATCTGGAATTTCACAGTTCACGTATTGCTGAAGCCTGGCTTGGAGAATTTTGAGCATTGCTTTACTAGCCTGTGAGATGAGTGCAATTGTGCAGTAGTTTGAGCATTTTTGGTATTGCCTTTCTTGGGATTGGAATGAAAACTGACCTTTTCCAATCCTGTGGTCACTGCTGAGTTTTCCAAATTTGCTGGCATATTGAGTGCAACACTTTCACAGCGTCATCTTTCAGGATTTGAAATAGCTCAACTGAAATTCCATCACCTCCACTAGCTTTGTTCGTAGTGATGCTTTCTAAGGCCCACTTGACTTCACCTACATGACTTCCAGGATGTCTGGCTCTAAGTGAGTGATCACACCATCATGATTATCTTGGTCCTGAAGATCTTTTTTGTACAGTGCGCCAGCTGCGACCACTGCATGGCAGAAGCGTGCCAGCTGCGACGGACCGCCCAGGAGCGTGGCGGAGAGGAGCTACCCTTCACCCAAGTTCAGGGGCGGCGGCCAAGTGGAGCTACCCTAGGCAGAGGTCACGGGCGGCTGCTGGGAGGACCTACCCCAGCCCAAGGTCAGGGGCAGTGGCCAGGAGGAGCTACCCCACATCCAAGGAGCGTTGGCTGCGTGGGCGGGCGTAGGAGGGCGGAGAGGAGCTACTCTACTTTCAAGGTCAGGAGGGGCGGCTGGGAGGAGATACCCCTCGTCCAAGGTAAGGAGCAGGGGCTGCGCTCTGCTGGAGCAGCCATGAAGAGATACCCCACGTCCAAGGTAAGAGAAACCCAAGTAAGATGGTAGGTGTTGCAAGAGGGCATCAGAGGGCAGACACATTGAAACCATACTCACAGAAAACTAGTCAATCTAATCACATGGACCACAGCCTTGTCTACCTCAATGAAACTAAGCCATGCCATGTGGGGCCACCCAAGACGGACGGGTCATGGTGGAGAGGTCTGACAGAATGTGGTCCACTGGAGAAGGGAATGGCAAACCACTTCAGTATTCTTGCCTTGAGAACCCCATGAACAGTAGGAAAAGGCAAAATGATAGGATACTGAAAGAGAAACTCCCCAGGTCAGTACCTGCCCAATATGCTACTGGAGATCAGTGGAGAAATAACTCCAGAAAGAATGAAGGGATGGAGCCAAAGCAAAAACAGTACCCAGTTGTGGATGTGACTGTTGATAGAAGCAAGGTCCAGTGCTGTAAAGAGCAATATTGCATAGGAACCTGGAATGTCAGGTCCATGAATCAAGGCAAATTGGAAGTGGTCAAACAGGATATGTCAGAGTGAACGTCGACATTCTGGGAATCAGCGAACTAAAATGGACTGGAATGGGTGAATTTAACTCAGATGAGCATTATATCTACTACTGCGGACAGGAATCCCTTAGAAGAAATGGAGTAGCCATCATGGTCAACAAAAGAGTCCAAAATGCAGTACTTGGATGCAATCTCAGAAATGACAGAATGATCTCTGTTCGTTTCCAAGGCAAACCATTCAATATCACAGTAGTCCAAGCCTATGCCCCAACCAGTAATGCTGAAGAAGCTGAAGTTGAACCATTCTATGAAGACCTTTTAGAACTAACACCCCCCCCAAAAAAATCTCTTATTTTCCTTATAATTAGAAAAGCCAGTAATTACAACTCTGTCTTCTTTGAATTCCATCATACCCACATACCTCTTTCTCCTACATGCTACAAGCAGAACCTCCTTTCTCATCTCCAGTTACCAGCCTCCATGCTGTTTTACTGCCTAATGGCTACTCAGAATTGCTTGCTATAGCATGCAATTCATAATTCTAGGATGCTTCATATTCTGGCATTGCTCTGAAGACATTTTTTCACTTGATATTCCTTCACTCAACCCAAAGCCCAGAAATTTGTGTTAATTAAAATCATATTAATACTTATGGGAAAATGAAAAATTAAGCAGATAGGCCTATCACAGTATAAGTACTCAATAAATATCTATTGTACTCAATAAATATCTACTGAATTGGTGAATTAGTTGAGTCACTCAGTCATGTCCAACTCTTTGCAACCCCATGAACCACAGCACACCATGCCTCCCTATCCATCACCAACTTCTGGAGTTTACTCAAACTCATGTCCATTGAGTCGGTGATGCCATCCGGCCATCTCATCCTCTGTCGTCCCCTTCTTCTCCTGCCCTCAATCTTTCCCAGCATCAGGGTCTTTTCAAATGAGTCAACTCTTTGCATCAGTGGCCAAAGCATTGGGGTTTCAGCTTCAACATCAGTCCTTCCAATGAAAACTAAGGACTGATCTCCTTTAGGATGGACTGGTTGGATCTCCTTGCAGTCCAACGGACTCTCAAGAGTCTTCTCCAACACCATAGTTCAAAAGCATCAATTCTTCAGTGCTCAGCCTTCTTTGTAGTCCAACTCTCACATCCATACATGACCACTGGAAAAACCATAGCCTTCACTAGATGGACCTTTGCTGGCAAAGTAATGTCTCTGCTTTTTAATATGCTGTCTAGGTTGGTCATAACTTTCCTTCCAAGGAGTAAGTGTCTTTTAATTTCATGGCGCAGTCACCATCTGCAGTGATTTTGGAGCCCCCCAAAATAAAGTCTGACACTGTTTCCACTGTTTCCCCATCTATTTCCCATGAAGTGATGGGACCAGATGCCATGATCTTAGTTTTCTGAATGTTGAGCTTTAAGCCAACTTTTTCACTCTCCTCTTTCACTTTCATCAAGAGGCTCTTTAGTTCTTCCTCACTTTCTGCCATAAGGGTGGTATCATCTGCATATCTGGGGTTATTGATATTTCTCCTGGCAATCTTGATTCCAGCTTGTGCTTCTTCCAGCCCAGCATTTCTCATGATGTACTCTGCATAGAAGTTAAATAAGCAGGGTGACAATATACAGCCTTGACATACTCCTTTTCCTATTTGGAACCAGTCTGTTGTTCCATGTCCAGTTCTAACTGTTGCTTCCTGAACTGCATACAGGTTTCTCAAGAGGCAGGTCAGGTGGTCTGGGATTCCCCTCTTTCAGAATTTTCCACAGTTTCTTGTGATCCACACAGTCAAAAACTTTGGCATAGTCAATAAAGCAGAAATAGATGTTTCTCTGGAACTCTCTTGCTTTTTCAATGATCCAGCAGATGTTGGCAATTTGATCTCTGGTTCCTCTGCCTTTTCTAAATCCAGCTTAAACATCTGGAAGTTCATGGTTCACGTATTGCTGAAGCCTGGCTTGGAGAATTTTGAGCATTACTTTACTAGTGTGTGAGATGAGTGTAATTGTGCGGTAGTTTGAGCTTATTTTGGCATTGCCTTTCTTTGGGATTGGAATGAAAACTGACCTTTTCCAGTCCTGTGGCCACTGCTGAGTTTTCCAAACTTGCTGGCATATTGAGTGCTGCACTTTCACACCATCATCTTTTAGGATTTGAAGTAGCTCAGTTGGAATTCCATCACCTCCACTAGCTTTGTTCGTAGTGATGCTTCCTAAGGCCCACTTGACTTCACATTCCAGGATATCTTGCTCTAAGTGAATGATCACACCATCATAATTATCTGGGTACTTGTATGCATATAACAAATAGAAGAATACTGGCAAATTGGTAAAAATTCCCCAAACTGGGAGCTACCCAATAAGGTATATAATCGTTTTCTAATTTTCAAAATAGTATTTGTTTGGAGTTCAAGCTAACTCAAGGAAACTAACTGCTAATTGTTCGAATTTAAGGAAATATAGGGGAAATACTTGCAAGCAATTAATTCATTGCAGCCTTTCTCAAACTTTACTATTTAAGACACTGTTCATTCCTCTACAGCAGGAATAGCTCATTGCAGTCTTTCAGTTTTATACTTTCTTTTGAATTTATTCATTTCTTCCCAGTGCTTTCTTAAGTCAAAATTCTCATCCATCCTTTTTTTTTTTAACCCAGAAAAGAAAAATTTTTCTAAGTTGTTCAATAGAGTTCCTAAAATGACAGCAAATGAATCCTATAAAGGTTACAAGAGTAAATGAAACCTTTCCCCTTTATATCCTATGTGAAATTTACAGGAATAAATAAATTCACCTTATAAGCCATGTGTTGAAGAAACAGAATAAGCTATATGTGTCTGTAAGTTGAAAGCTTTGATTTAATGGACATTCCACCAGCTTCTTCCATCCTGTGATTCTGGTACCATCATATCTGCTTTGTCACCTGATCAAGTCTTTCTTCCCTGACTTGGCATGATCATGCTGATTGTGCAACATTCCAACACAAAACACTTTATTCCATTACAGAGGAGACAGATAAATCACATTATGAGACATGTGACCAAGATGACGCCTTGACACACAACTTTATTTCTTATTCCCCATTGAGATGACTCAACATATACAGAGAAAACCTTTCCTGCCATTAAAAATCAGAAAGATGCTCTGTGTGTGTGTGTGTGTGTGTGTTATTTGCTCAGTTGTGTCCAAATTTTTGCTCTACCTAGACCTTTTTAGTTTCATGTTTCTGTGGAGATGGTGTTTTTATTTAGGTTCCCTGAAAAACAGACCCTGAGATAGAAATTTTCATGTAGGAATTTTAGGATCAAAACTTGTAGGAAGTACAGGGAACAGAATTGGGTGAAGGAGGACTTTAACTTAGCCGGTCCCACAGGGTGCTCTGGAGTTGGGATGGCTCTGAAGCATTGTCCTAAACTAAATATGGAGGATGGTTCTGTATAAGCCTGCTTTGAGTGGTTATTGGATGTGGGCTGCCCCCAGGAATAGTGGCTCCCCTTAGTCCAGAAATTCTCAGGGAAGAAGTCAGCTAGGAACTGTCAGCATCTGACATTCCCAC
Source organism: Bos grunniens (assembly GCF_055505025.1). Classification (NCBI taxonomy): domain Eukaryota; kingdom Metazoa; phylum Chordata; class Mammalia; order Artiodactyla; family Bovidae; genus Bos; species Bos grunniens. Next base: position 23,802,536 of record NC_141191.1, on the reverse strand, counting down.
CTAGAGGAATGAGTGGGATCCTGAAGAGGGCATCTGGGGGTGTGCCACAGCACCCACTACTGACGAGCATGTAAAAGTGAGGTAGAAAGCTGTGCCAGCTCTACCATCGCCACTGCTCAGCGTCCCTCAAATTGTATGAAGCTCATAAACACCAAGAGCCTCAACTCCCTGCAGTTGCTCAGGGAGTTAGCTCTAATCCACCCAAAAGGAGAATCAGTGAACTCACCCCTGCTCACTAATTCAAGGTAATTATTTTATATGATGCTAAAAGTCACATAACTGGTTTACGGAAAGTGGCGAGATAACACTGGGTTAGGATGATCTATAAATTCAAGGGAGGATCCACTGAGGACAATTATCCAAGCCACAATTCTCAGAATTTAAGATGAAGCCACAATTCAAGATATCAGCAGTTGACTTGACTATGAATTTAACTCATTTGGAATCTCTTCCTCAATGGCACCCTCATATCTGGCCCATTGACTCTAGCCACTCAGTTTTCTAGAGTAAAATCACCAGAGCCACACACCATTTTGGATTGGGGTTAGAGAAGCACACACTTGAAAAAAATGACAAGTAAGTTGAAAATAAAAGTAGGACAAAATAACTGATTTTGAAAATTAAAAAAAAAAAAACAGAGAGAGAGGAAATACAGATAACGATAGATAATTCTTATTTAAAATGTAGAATTTTAGGCCAGAATATTAAAGAAATACAAGCCAGAAATTATGATAATCACAAAATTTTATGCACCTAGCAAATGTATTATAACATAAAAGAAAATAAAAAGTTAGCAATACAGGGAGGAATTTAATGATGCCTCTTTTATAATCAACAGATTATGCAGAGCAGAAATGATATGGAGATTTTGAATAATATAACCAATGATTTTTTTGGTTATCTGTATTAATGTCAAAATCTCTATTTATAATATTTTACTTCTAAAACAGTGAATTAATACAACTGTCTAAGGCTCATAGAATAGTTATATAAAAATTCATCATATACAAGGCATAATTTCAAACTTGATAAATTATAAAATTAGACAGTTTTCAAGGTATGACCTCAAACTACAGAAAATCTAATAATAATCTTAAATTAAATTTTTGGAATTAAAAGAAAAAAAGAAAATTGTTGCTTCATAATTTGTAGATCAAAGAAGAAACAAAAAGTAAAATGGTAGACTTCTTAAATTAGAAAAGGTATAGAATATTGCCTAATGAGCACTCAAAAAATTGTTTTAAGTCTTTGAGCCATCAAGTAAGTTATTAAAATAATGAACTTAAGAAGATTGGAAAAAACGAACAAGAGACACTTGAAAAACTGTAAGAAAGGCTTTAAACCATAAAGTAAATAAATAATTAGAAAACAAAAATACAAGGAAAAACAGATAACCATGAATATAGACAAAGCTAGGGCGAGAATGTCTTCTAGAAAACAGAAGTGTAAGGAGGATTGGGAAATTGATTTCCAGTATCAGAGACAAGAAAAAGAAATAAACAATCAGATCAAGAGGAGATGATAGTTTCTTAAATTATAAAAAGAGATTCATCATAAATAATCTGCATTCAACTATATATTTTTATTTTGCAACAAAGAAAAATATTCTATTTTATTCTACCATATAATCTATAATTAAAACAAAGAGCATTTTTCTTTGTTGCAAAATAAAAATATACAGTTGAATGGAGATTATTTATAATGAATCTCTTGTTTTTTGTTTTTTACTTAGCCTATCATATCCTCTTGATCTGATTGTTAATTTCCCTCTTCTTATCTCTGGTCTGGAATTCCATTTCCCAATCCTCCTTACTCTTCTCTTTCCTAGAAGACATTCTCACTCTGCTGCTAAGTCGCGTCAGTCGTGTCTGACTCTGTGCGACCCCATAAACAGTAGCCCACCAGGCTCCACCATCCCTAGGATTCTCCAGGCAAGAACACTGGAGTGGGTTGCCATTTCCTTCTCCAATATTCTCACTCTAGCTTTGTCTATATTTATGGTTATCTGCTCTTCCTTACATTTTTGTTTTCTAATTTATTTATTTATTTTGTGCTTTAAAGTCTTTCTTATAGTTTTTCAGGTGTCTCTCCTTTTTCCAATCTTGAGTTCATTATTTTAATAACTTAATGGCAAAAAGACTAGAACTATATACACAAATTGTTAACAATGATTAATGCTAGGGGAGTATAAGATTATAAAGGACTTGTGAACTATTAATTTTTACAAAGTCAAGTATTAATTACAGGATATCAAAAAAGTATTCCAATTTCAAAGGAAAACAAAATACATTAAAACATCCTTTTAATAATACCATAGTTATGTTTCTATTTATGAATGTAATAAATAATATTATCATTGATTTACTTCTGTGAAAGTACCAAATTCAAAACGAATACAATTATGTAAAGTTTAAAAATAAAATAAAATTAAAAAAAAAAATATATAAGACCCTAAAAAAAATTTTTTTTAAATGTAACATGATATTAATGTGCATGCACCTTCTCTAAATAGGCCTGGGGCTATTTGCTATAAGTAAATATCATAGAAGAGATATACTGCCCAACCTCTAGAAGGGTAGGGAACTCAGCTTTATTTCAATAGAATATTCAAAGCAAAGAGAATGAATGACAAGGAGATATAAGAAAGCTATGAGTTGAGTTTAAACTGTAGCTGGAGTCAAAATTGAATGAAGGCATAGTTGAATTTTGTGAAAGAAGTATAGAAAAAAAAAAGTAGTGGATTAAAAAAAAAAGTCCTCATTCACTTCTTTTCTGCCAGTTTTGTCCTTATTCAGTCATTACACAATTATTACAATTTTCACATATCCCAAGCACTGTGCTGACTCCAGGAGTACAAAGCTTAGAGCCAGTCTTTCACTTTACGTCACGCATGGTCTTGTAAGGAGTGGCATGAGCAAACTGCAAAGTCCCTACCCTACAGCACACTGTGTCACAGAGTGGCACTTTTTAAACCTTCCTGCATTCAAATCACCTGGAACACTGATCAGAACGCAGGTCTCCTGTGGCATCCAAGGTCTGGCATTCCTACCCGACATAACCAGCCTTTGACTAGAGCTTGAGGTGCAAATTATTGAGCCTCTCCCCTGTGCTCTGCCTCCAGTCTACCTACACAAGGCGCACACGTGGCTTCTCATTTTCCATCCACTCTTTTCCTATTTTTAGCTTCATTTTCTTCACTCAGCCTTTATTTCTCCTGAGATCATCCATACCTCTGTCTCTGTAAGCCTCCTTGAGCTGCAGTCCCTCCTACCCCACTGTCTGACATCAATTTCTGTATCTGCATCAGATTTTGTTTCCATGTGCTTGTGCTTAGTCTCTCAGTCATGTCCAGTTCTTGCGACACACTGTACTGTAGCCCGCCAGGCTCCTCTGTCCATGGAATTCTCCAGGCAAGAATACTGGAGTGGGTTGCCATTTCCTCCTCCTGGGATCTTCCCGACCGAGGAATCAAACCCAAGTTGTCTGCATTGCAGGCAGACTCTTAACTGACTGAGCTATGAGGGAAGCCCTGTTGTATACATACCCCATCTCAAACTCAACATGTCTAAAGACAAAATCAGTGTACATGTCCAGCTCTAACCAATCAGAAAATACTGGCCATTTTGAGTATCTGATATCTCAGTGAATAAAGCATCATTTATCAAGTCATGCAAACTCCAAATCTTAAGACTCTCCACTTAATCCAGACCACACCAAGCCTATTGAACCTCTTAATTTTATTTCTAATCCATTCATCCTCCCCTTTCCCCCTCTATTAGCAGCAGGCTGGTTCAAAATCCATTCATCTCTCACCTGGATGATAATAATGGCCTAAACTGACTATGAGTTTCCACTTCTTCCCACCCAACCAACTCTCCATATTGCAATGACACTCTAAACAAAGGCTTGCCTTGTTTTTTACAATAAGAAAGCCCTGGTCTTCATTTCTTTTTTAGGGTCTCCTTCTATGACCATCACTCTCCTCTGCTGCACCTCCACAGACAAGTTGGCCTTCTTTTGATTTACTCACAACATTCCTTCTTACACTCCTGCGTACCTTCTCTCTCTTTTACCTAGAACGTTCTCCTCTTCTTTTTCCTTAATTAATTTCTATTGGTTTTTCCTATCTCAGCTTAATCATCAAAGGTTCATATAGGCAGAGCTATGGTCGGACATGACTGAGCAACTGATCTGATCTGATCTGATGATTTTTCCAGTGGTCTTGTATGCATGTGAGAATTGGACCATAAAGAAGGCTGGACTATAAAGAATTGATGCTTTTGAACTGTGGTGTTGGAAAAGACTCTTGAGAGTCCCTTGGACAGCAAGGAGATCAAACCAGCCCATCCTAAAGGAAATCAACCCTGAATATTCACTGGAGGGACTCATCCTGAAGCTGAAGCTCCAGTGCTTTGGCCATCTGATACAAAGAGCCGACTCACTGGAAAAGACCCTAATGTTGGGGAAAATTGAGGGCAAGAAGAGAAGAGGGTGACAGAGGATGAGATAGTTGGAAGGTATCAATGTCTCAATCAATGGACATGAATTTGAGCAAACTCTGGGTGATAGTAAAGGAAAGGGAAGCTTGGCGTGCTGCAGTCCACTGGGTGGCAAAGAGTCAGACATGACTTGGCAACTGAACAATGACAACAGTAGTTTTTTCTCTTGTTTGGGACAGTTATCATAACTGAGTTTCTCCTCCTGCTTTATATGATTATTTGATTGATATATATAAACTCCATAGGAAAAAAACAGTGCTTGATTTTGTCATTTATTTCCAGGCACTAGCAAAACATTTGAACAAAGTAAATATTTAAGAAATAATTGGAATAAAATGTTAGTTTCAAGTTCAGTTCAGTTCAGGCTCTCAGTAGTGTCCGACTCTTTGCGACCCCATGAATCGCAGCACGCCAGGCCTCCCTGTCCATCACAAACTCCCGGAGTTCACTCAGACTCACGTCCATCAAGTCAGTGATGCCATCCAGTCATCTCATCCTCTGTCGTCCCCTTCTCTTCCTGCCCCCAATCCCTCCCAGCATCAGAGTCTTTTCCAATGAGTCAACTCTTTGCATGAGATGGCCAAAGTACTCATGGCTGCAGTCACCATCTGCAGTGATTTTGGAGCCCAAAAAAATAAAGTCTGCCACTGTTTCCACTGTTTCCCCATCTATTTCCCATGAAGTGATGGGACCAGATGCCATGATCTTCATTTTCTGAACGTTGAGCTTTAAGCCAACTTTTTCACTCTCCACTTCACTTTCATCAAGAGGCTCTTTAGTTCCTCTTCACTTTCTGCCATAAGGGTGGTGTCATCTGCGTATCTGAGGTTATTGATATTTCTCCCTGTGCCTAAATCTCCATACCTACAACCAGATAATCGCATGACCTAGAATAGCAACACAGTTCCACACCACAACCAGTCACTCCTATTATACAGCTTTCCACCTGGAAACTATTTTCAAATATAAAGTGTCCAGTAAGCATTTGTTTGAATTAAGTAAACAGGTGATGCTATGTACCCAGTACAGAATTTAATTCAACATGAATTTATTGAGCCCAATCTGGGTATGGCTATATAAAAAGCATAAGAATAAAATGTAACAATTTTGGTGTCTCATCAGATTGGTTAAAGTGAATGTGTGACTCTAGTTTAGTGATTGAATTACTATCAGAATTCACACTCCATATGGCTCTTTCATTTGATTTATTCAAGCAATTTGTGGTATCGCATCTTGATACCATCAAACATATAGTATACGACACAATTGCAGTTACTATTATGATTTTTGTGGCAGATTGATTAAAATCACTTGAATAGATCAGCTGGGAACATTTAGAACCTCAGCATTTTATGTAGGCTTACTAACTTAGATTTATAGAGCATATAGAGTGGAAAAAGAAGAATGTAGAAAATGTAGGATCTATCAGGATTGTCTCTAAACCAAAGATATCTCCAAACAGATCAGTTTAGTTAACATTTTATTATTTTTTATCATATAGCATATTCTAGATTAAGATGTTATAAAATATTGCATTGCATCCTCTTAGGATATTAAAAGTCTAATAGGCAAGGCTCCCCTGGTGGCTCAGATGGTAAAGAATCTGCCTGCAGTGCAGGAGATATGGATAACTAAAATCAAGGGGCTCAGGGCTACAGAAGATGTTTGTACAGATGGTTGCTCAAACACAAAGAAAAGTGGAATATAAACAGTTAAGGAAAGTCTACTGGTATGGGGAAAACGTTCAAATACGGCTGCCTTGAGAAAATGATTCAATAAGAGTATTGAAAGGCTAGAAGAATATATCTTCTTGGTTGTGGTGTTTGGGAAGGCAATCTGGGCAGAGGAAACATTTTGTGATTTTATTTGTCTATATACTGTTGGTAATAATTAGAGGCTAAGGCTTTCAAATTTTATGACATTCCAAATAAACTCTTTTAATGACCTGGATGACTTTTCACTTGGACTTTGTTTCTCTTGAAATTCATATTTTCCTGTGCAGATAACAGATGGAATTGTGAAGTGCAGAATAATATTTCTTTCAACAATACAGCCTACTTTAGAATTATGAAAATATTTAAGTCATCCTGCTTCTAATACTACGGTATTTTTTGGCAAGTGTGACTGGACTAGGAAAGAAATAAAGCTATTGAGAAACTATGACCCAATTAACACAACACTCTTACATCTGCTAAAATTAGATTCTGTGCCCTCTTTTGAATAGAGACATTGGCTTGTATTTGTGGTTTAAAATCCAATGAAATTCCACTTACATGTGAAATCTTTAAAAAAATATGGTACAAATCAACCTATTTATAAAACAGAAAGAGACTCACAGACTTAGAAAAGGAACTTATTACCAGAGGGGAGGGGTAGGGGGGCGGATAGTAAGGGAATTTGGGAAAATGTACACACTGCTATATTTGAAATGGATAACCAAGAAGGACCTACTGTATAGCACAGATAATTCTGCTCAATATTATGTAACAACATAAATGGGAAAAGAATTTGAAAAAAAATAGATACACATATATGCATAACTGAATCCCTTTGCTGTACACCTGCAATGAACACACCATTGTTATCAACTATACTCCAATATAAATATCAATAAAAAGTTAAAAAAACTGTTTCTCCCACAATTTCCAACATATGTTTGTTATTAAGACACACGATCAAATTTGGATCTTTATGAGATTTTACATTTCTAGATCACTGCAGTACTTTGACACCCTGTCCTGTCTCCCAGCACACTGAAACATGAACTTCCAGCATTATTTAAAACTATATTGAGTTGTAATTGACATAAACAGTATCTGGAGTACATAATTTGGTAAGTTTTGGCATATGTGAGCAACCACAACAGTATCATCCCAATATAGATATATAGACAATGATCATACTCATCACTCTAAAATATTTCCTTTGTCACTTTGTAATACCTCTCTCTTTTAATAATCCTTGTCTCCAATCAACCTCCAATATACTTTAAGACACTGTAAATATGTGTACTTATTTTTTTAGTTTTACATAAGTGGAATTGTACAGAATGTACCTTTTCTTTAGCTATTTTGAAGACTTCTAGTCATTGGACTATGATTGATCTTGACTCTATTATCTGTCTATTCTGCAATTTATTCAGATTGTTAATATCTTTGTGATTCAATACTCTAGTTCACTAAGTAAGTTTCACTTTGCTTGCTGCAAATTTATAATTTGTTATAAAAATCAAATAAAGTGAATATTAATATACAAATAGCTTAAAAATATGACATCATCTAGAATTAAATCAGGACATTTCTTTCTGATTAAAAGAGCTGTGACCTTTGCCTGGGCTTGACAAAACTTAAGAAGACAAGCTTCTTCTTAACTCTAAGCCCTTGACCTGCCTATTCCTAAAGCATTTACACTAGAAAACTTGTAATTCTCCATTATTTTTATTCTTTTTATTTTAGGAAAATGAAAGGAAAGGAAAGTGAAGTCACTCAGTCGTGTTGGACTCTTTGCGACCCCATGGACTGTAGCTAACCAGGCTACTCTGTCCATAGAATTTTCCAGGCAATAGTATTGGAAAATTGCCATTTCCTTCTCCAGCGGATCTTCCCAACCCAGGGATGGAACCCAGGTCTCCCGCATTGTAGACAGACGCTTTACCGTCTGAGCCAAGTGATGACAGCAAAAGTTTTGTTTCATTCAAGACTCAAGGTAATAGATATTAGAAATGTAAATATATAACCTAATCTTTAAAATTTTAAATAATTTAAATAGATTTTTATTATTATTTTACCGTTTATTCATTCTTTCTTCACCCCTGTGAGCTATAAAGCATTTTAAAAATCTCTTGCCTGTTAGTTATATATTACCTTTATCAAGGACCTGGGAGCCACCTCACTGAAATAAAGCTTAAAAGTCCAAATCTAGATTCCTTTATATCAGAATCTCTCTTGCAGAGAGTTAGTGCTCCTGTTTCCCAGTCTCTCTGGGAAGATAAGAGCCTAACCATGCAGGTGCAGAACTACTAGAGAATGCTTACTTTTCCTGTGTGTGTGTGTGTGTGTGTGTGTGTGTGTGTGTGCGCGTGCGCATGCGCCTGCTCAGTCATGTCCACATCTTTGTGACCACATAGACTGTAGTCCGCCATGCACCTCTGTCCATGGGATTCTCCATGCAAGAATACTGGAGTGGGTTGCCATTCCCTACTCCATGCTTTTCTTCTGGGTAAAGCCAATTAGCAAACAAAGATGGTCTGTGTTCTTCTCACCTGAGGGCGCATACATGCAAAAGTGGGTGCAAGTGCGCACACACACACCATTCACTAGCATTCCACCACTACCTTCTGTTTCAGCAGCGTTGATCTTAGACTCAGTTCTGATCTCTCTCCATTATTGCAATTACTTTGAATGAAGTCTCTCGCCTGTTTGACTTCAGCTATGCAATATTTGCTTTGGCATCACCTTAATGAATGTGCTTTCTTCTCTGATGTAAAGGAATCTAGGCTTGGACTTTTAAGCTTTGGCAGCCAAGGCAGCTCATTTTCCAGGAAGTCAGCATCAATCACATAATCATAAAAGCCCAGTGGTTTGGAAGATGGAATTAACTCTGGATTCTCCTGCTAGATCTTCTTCTGACCTTGAAAAAGTTGCTGATACTTTGGTAAAGGATTTTCTCTTCTGCAACAGGAGAGGATTGCATGAGGAGTTCTATTAATTTGTCTTTGAATTCAGAGTCTCTTTGATTCTATTCTTGCTGGAGACTTTTTGGTTATTTAGGCTAACTCAGCGCATCCTTGCTGTTAATCACTTAATTTACATCAGCTTTATGTACATAAGAGACTACACTTTTTTAAGTTTAATGAACATTTTCACATTTATAACAGGAAATGAATTAAACACGTATATTCCCTGAGGGTGAAAATGAGGTACAATTTCCCTCTACCTATAAAGCAGCTGCTATCACTGTTTGCTGACTTGCAAATCATTACTGAATGCTTCAGCACATCTTTTTACTTGTTGACACTGTGCAAAGTCAGCTCTTGAACTGCCTATAATTGTCAGACTCATGATTTGTTTTTTTTTTTTATTTCAATGTAGAAAAGGATGTGATTAATTGTTTAAGTTGCATAATGCATTTTTATGGGTATTTTTTAAAGTGTTTATAATTTAAGTTCTCACCTTAAACAGAAAAACAGAAATGCTGTTTTATATGGTATCTGATGTAATATCACAACATATTAGGGAAATAAAAATTAGCATGTGATGCCTTTGCTACCACAGCTTTCATCAAAAGCACACCTGAAGTAGGGAGAGTTAGCCTTAGGAGCATTTATTAGGTGCCAGGTCAGTGATTCTTATTCCTGTCTACTTTATTATTGTTAAAATTTTATTTGGAGGATGACTGCTTTACAATGTTGTGTTGTCTTCTGCCATACAACATTGCGAAACAATTATAACTCTCTCTATATAGCGTCTCCCTCTTGAGCCTCCCAACACCCCCACCTGTCTAGGTCATCACAGAGTATCAGGCTGGGCTCCCTGTGTTATATAGCAGCTTCCCATGAGTTTCTGTTTAACACATGGTAGTGCATATATGATAATACTGTTCTCTTAGTTTGTCCTATCCGCCCCTTCTAGATTACTTACATCTCCTGGCTACTGTAAATACTACTGCAGTGAATATTGGGGTACATGAGTCTTTTTGAACTGTGTTTTTTCTCAGGGTATAGAATTGTGTGTATGTGTGTGCACACTCAGTCAGTCAGTCATTTCTGACTTTTTGTGGCCCCCATGGACTGTAGCCCAGCAGTCTCCTCTGTCCATTGGATTTTCCAGGCAAGAATACTGGAGTGGGTTGCCATTACCTCCTCCAGGGGCCTTTCCTAACCCTGGAATTGAATTCACGTCTACTGCATTGGCAGGTGGATTCTTTACCACTGTGCCATCTGGTAATTGCAGATCTTTAAAAAAACTCCAAAGCTCAGGCCACACCCGAGGCCAATTAATTCACAATATCTGAAGGTAAAAGGCAGCCTCAATCTTTTTCAAGGTGCCCCAGGTTTTCCAAAGTGCAGACAATCACTGAACTGGGCTCTGCGCTCAGTACATTACATGCATGATTCCATGGTGATTGTCACAACCACTCCATGGGGTACACATCCTGTAGCCCATAATACTAGAAACTGTAGTCCATAATACTAGAATTTAAAAAGTACTTGGAAACAAAGTTACTTTTGGCAAATTCACTGGGCTGAAAAATGAGGTAATGTGAGGAGGGAATGAATGACATGACTTCAGCAATCTAGGTGGCCCAGTGACTGGACATTTGAAATAACCAGCCTTCTGAAGTAGGAAAAAGATTTCAGGCTATCTCTGTTATGTGTCTAAGATCCAGGTCATGGCAATGTTCAAAAAGAGACAATACCAAAGGATCACAGCCTGATTTAAAGGGGAATTGGTCAGCAATGATCAGTCAAACCTAGAGGGAAAATCCAGGTTTAGTTCTTATCAGAAGTGTAGCTGCACCAAATAATACAGATAGACAATGATCTGATGCATATATAAGCTCCCATGCTAAGGAGTCTGGGTTCTTCCCTCAATGAGGAGGGGTGACATTTTTTTGGACTTTGTTTGTTTTTACCCTGTAGGATTGTTTCCACTGGATTCTATTTTAACACGGGATTTTCAGCTTGTATTGAGAGATGCTTGTAGTAACTTCGTGATCTAATACAGAACTCAGTGGATGTTTCAAGGATAATCCACAGGAGCTACTTCTCCCCACTTCTGGGGTAGGGAAATGCTGTGCTTTCCCAAAGGAGATGGTGTTTTCATATAACCCACAATATAATTTTTGTAATTCTACTTCTCTGTGTGGTTTGACCATGAACCCGGAACCAAATGTGTTCCCCTGATTCATAATCAAAAAGTCTTGATGTACGAAATTTTACACACTAATGTTCCCTCTGAAATAATATTGCTGCCTTTCATTACCTTTACCATACCTGATTTCATATTGTTAACTCATTGTGTGTGTTTCATAAGCTCCCTTATATTATCCTTCATATAATATGTTATAGTTACAGATATTTATTCATCTAACCCCTGCAACATGACTGCCTCTAGCGGTGAAATTTCTGATACCACCACCTAAGATCAAAAACACATTTTCACTTATAGCAGTGTTACTCTCAAGTTAGCAGGAAAATTCTTGAAGCATCAGTGAAGGAAGTAGAATAGATATATGGTGCAAAAACATGACAAAGACGAAAAGCTTATACCAGCATTACCCATTGTAATCTTGAGATAAATATTAATCTTACTCTAAAACTCATGAATTATAGAACACTTGCAATGCTTCCACTTGCATGATACATCTCTGAGTGCTAAGAATCAAAAAAGTATAGCTAGGCCAAGTTCAGCACCTGACTGACCATATGCAGTGTGCTATGATCTTGAAATAATTTGCTCTGAAATTTGGGTGAAGTATAATACGACATTTAAAATTAGAAGTACCTAAAATTATTTGTAGTTGTCACTTCTCTGTGAGCAATGCACATCAAACAGGTATACACCAAAAGTACACATGAGCCTACAAGTATTCGCCCTAGAGGAAACTGAGAGCATTCTGTTGTTGTTGTTGTAACCTCTTTTCACAGCTATCATTCATTCATCTAAGAGTTTCTCATACTCTGATGCAGAACACAGGTGAGCGTGTTCTGCTCGACTGAACTCACGGAGGGCAGCTGTTAAGTCTTCTTTACAATTGAGCCCCCACCTCCAGGCCCCCAGATCTCTTTAAGGATGAGGAACTCTGTGCCTTGCTAACTGTCCTGTCACCAGAACACAGAACCGGGCTGGGTAGAAAAGAAGTGCTAAAAAAACATTTGCTGAATGACTAATGAGGGAATCCTCACACTCAGCACTGAACAGCTCTTTAATAGTTACTTTATATGCTAATGAATATTCACTTTATCACCAGATCTAAGCGATACCGTTTTATCATTTTCCATAACTGCAGCAGCATCCTTTTTCATCCATATCATGATGCAGTTTTTTTAAATTTTACCACTGAGAACTTACTGTGTGCCAGGCACATTGTAAAGTACTTTACATGTTAGCTTATGGTAAAGGCTGCCATTAAACTTAAAGATGTTATCATTTACTTTTAAAATATAGGAAAATCAAAACTTGGAGATATGGAAAAAAAATTGCTTGAAGTATATAAACAGGGGGCCAAGTTCAGCCCTAAGGCTTGAAGTTTTCTAGTCTTGGAAAACCAAAAATCTTTCTAATTATTGAGTCACATTTTTCAAGTAATATTAAACATATTATAAACTAATTATCAGCTTTCAAAATCAGGAAAAATTATGTGATGAACGTGTACATATGCATATAAGTATATATGTAATAATTATTTTTTCAAAACTATAAATTTTCTTACTTTTCTTTACAAATTGGGGATTATTTTACACTACAAGCTTTCCTCCTAAGTGTTAATATACTATTTCTAGCACTTATGCTTCCCTTTCTCAGCTATCTTTAGATGAATTCTACTATCTTTCCAAATGCTGTCTCAACTCTATTTTTTAAGAAATTTTACTTTAGTTTTTAAACATTATTTTATATACTTTATGTCTGCTTTCCTTTGATGTCTTTTACTCTAAACATATCAGGGTGACATTTGCTTAATTTTATATACCAGATTTTACCATCACTTAACTTTCATTAGGTTTTTCTACCTGCAGCTCAACTTTCTGTAGACCTGCCTTCATATCCATTTCCTCTCCTTTCTATGCCATCAAGCACTTTTCCTTAATAAAGTCTTTATGAGACATCTACTATTTCCTTAACACAAAGAGAGGCCAATAAATTGATTACCCATTTCCTGCTATCAATGGGTTTATTATTTTCTTATAGAGATAAGGCTTAAGTACAGAACAATATTCAAAAGCATGAAAATTCTAAGTCCCTAATTTGAAATATAATCAAAGGTGTTGATCTGGGTGACCTCAAAAATGAATTTCAACAAGGATTTATTCTTGTCATAACAATAGTAAGTGTGTGTGACCATAACACATACAAACACACACATGTGCACACATTTAATTCCAATTGATAAATATTTCATAATTTTTAACTTTCATTTTCAAAGTATTTATATTCAATTATTTGTATCTATAATTCAGAAGCGAGGATCCAGAAAATCTGTAGCCATTAAAAATTAAATAATCTACAAAGATGGGAAAGAAACATGCCAAATGCTTACATAATCCCTTTGGAGTGTCAAAGGGACGTGCCTTTTTATGTCTCTTCTACAGTTGTTCAGTGCTGCTTTTATAATGCTAACTGCTTACCTCATTATTTCCCCTGAGAAAATTTCACTTAAAAAAGTGAATGAGGCAAACCTTGGGCGTAGACTGCATTTTAGATGTTTGCTAAGTATACTTCAATCAAAGGCACCATTATCAATATCAGTCCCTACAGTTCAAATCCATCAGAGGGATGGTATGGGGAGGGAGGAGGGTTCAGGATGGGGAACACATGTATACCTGTGGAGGATTCATTTCGATGTTTGGCAAAACCAATACAATATTGTAAAGTTTAAAAAAAATAAATAAATAAATCAACTAACATCTACACTGAATAAGTTCTTCATTTACTTTTTCCTGAACGTGCTGGGCTGATTATTAGGATATGAATAGAAAGTGATAGCTTTGGGTAGGTGCTAATGGATCATCCTTAAAATGAAAAAAAAAAAGTGGTTCAACCATCCGTTTTGCCTTTTCCACTTCCACTAATCTGTTGTTTTATTTTTTTATCTCACTGTGTTGAATACTAGTATATTTGTACAATGTTTTAAAAGTATAACAATTATGGGGATTCCCCGACTGTCCAGTAGTTAAGACTCCATGCTTCCAACGCAGGGGGTTGTGGGGTTAATTCCTGGTTAGGGAACTAGGAACTCACATGCCATGTGGGAAAATAAAAATAAACATTAAAAAAATGAAATTGTAACAATCATCTTTGAAATAATTATCTTAAATATCCCTCATAACAAACTTAACAAATATGTTCAGTTCAGTTGCTCAGTCGTGTCTGACTCTTTGCAACCCCATGGACTGCAGCATGCCAGGCCTCCCTGTCCATCGCCAATAAACAGCATATTAAAAAGTAGAGACATTACTTTACCAACAAAGGTCCATCTAGTTAAGGCTATGGTTTTTCCAGTAGTCATGTGTGGATGTGAGAATGGACTATAAAGAAAGCTGAGTGCCAAAGAATTGATGCTTTTGAACTGTGGTGTTGGAGAAGACTCTTGAGAGTCCCTTGGACTGCAAGGAGATTCAGCCAGTCCATCCTAAAGGAAATCAGTCCTGATTATTCATTGGAAGGACTGATGTTGAAGCCGAGACTCCAATACTTTGGCCACCTGATGCAAAGAACTGACTCACTGGAAAAGACCCTGATGGTGGGAAAGATTGAAGGCAGGAGGAGAAGGGGATGGCAGAGGATGAGATGGTTGGATGGCATCACCGACTCAATAGACATGAGTTTGAGTAAGTTACCAACAGTGAAATCAACATTCAGAGAAATATAATCATGGAAATCAGTAAGTGCCCAGAGGCCAAGCAAGGCTTGGTCTTTCTGACAGCTCAGCACGGCCCAGTGACAGCATCCTTTTCTGTGGACTCAGGCACATGAGTTATAGGACACTGTCCCACTGGCTGTAAAGGAAATTTCTTGGTATGGTTGTGCTCTTTCTTCCACATTAAGGAAAGTGAGTGCATCAAATCTGCCCATGTGAATATGAAGAATAGCAGAGGAAAGCAGAGTAAAAAGTAGAAAGGAAACTACTTTTCGTTGATTACAGAGCCTGGGAAACCCAGAATATTGACATGAAACCAGACATGTTCTCCTACCTTTATGCCACTATATTTTGAGGGTTTAATTTTTATTATAAGATCTGTATATTTTCTTTAATTAGCATTGAAATATCAATTTATCCATCTATCATCATCCATGCATGCATTCTCTATACATTCTCTCATCCTTAGTCTGTTTTCCCTCAAAATTCTACACCTCCTCCCCACCATACCTCATTCCTTGACGTTGTGGATGGCTATAATAGCATTCCCGTTGCTCATAAACTCTCCTTGACACAATTCACTAAACATAAGACTGCCATACTAAATCTTACTTACATGGGGCTTGTATAAAATCGTTTCCTTGCTCACAATCACTATCAATTCTTATGTGCTTTGGAATAAAGTATCTTCTCTTAGCCTTTTGCTGAAAGCCCTTCCAACATGATCTCATCATACCTCATTATTACTGAGATTACCTCTTAGCCACTCAATTCAAACCCCAACTCTTCTACCAAATCTTGCCCAATTAAATTAGCCCTCAATTAATTGGCTTTTTAATCTTGCATACTTCTCATTATCATCAGAATACATTTCAATACCATTATTTTTCTTTCCATCTGTATTAGAATGCTGTCAGAATGAAAGGAGCACAATTTAGATTTCTTTTATACCCTCTCCCTTGACTCACAGAGGGAAAAAACCCAGTTGGTAAAAGTTTGGCACTTACTAAAACAAATGGAGTGAATTCTATAGGCTTCCTATGTGAAAAAGCAAGAAGGGTGGGCACATGCCTTCTTAAGGATAATCCTCAGCATTAAATTGCCTTAACTTCTCAAGCAATGCATTACAAACTCGATTGGAATAATTTCCTTTTATACATTCTTGTATCTAAACTGACATCCTGGTGAGTTTTTGTTTATATGATCCAAAACCTTGAAAGTTCCAATTTACTACAGGCAATACAGATGACTCTATGAAAAGCATATGCATAAGTATACATAGAAGAAAACATATGACAACTATTCCTAATAAGCTGTACTTAGAAGCCTTAGTGAATTAAGACCTACCATTCATTCATTTTTTTAAGACTTTTAATGTAGACCATTATTAAAGTCTTTATTGGATTTATTACAATGTTGCTTCTGCTTCTTGTTTTATTTTTGGCTGCAAGACAATGCGGGATCTTAGTTCCCTGACCAGGGATCGAACCTGCACTCCCTTGCATTGGAAGGCAAAGTCTCAACCACTGGACCACCAAGGAAGTACCCCTACCACTTATTTTAATTGTAAGTGGAAACACAAAAGCCATATCAAGTATATTTTCTAGTCAAGAAAAAAAAAAAAAGCATTTCAGCATCTCAGAAGGGAGGAGTATCAGATGAAAATACAAAGACTGAAATGAATCGTGTTACTAGACATGAGAGCTGATGATTACTGTCTCGTGACTGAAGGCCAAAACCACCATTAGTTCATACAGTGCCAAGTGCATGTACTTTGAAGGTAGGTCAGGTCAGTTCAGTTCAGTCACTCAGTCGTGTCTGACTCTTTGTGACCCCATGGACTGCAGCACGCCAGGCTTCCCTGTCCATCACCAACTCCCAGAGCTTGCTCAAACTCATGTCCATCGAGTTGGTAATGCCATCCAACTCATTCTCTGTCATCCCCTTCTCCTCCTGCCTTCAATCTTTCCCAGCATCAGGGTCTTTTCCAAAAAGTCAGTTCTTTGCATGAGATGGCCAAAGTATTGGAATTTCAGCTTCAGCATCAGTCCTTCCAATGAATATTCAGGACTGATTTCCTTTAGGAAGGTAGGTCAAGTTGGGCTTAAATATCTCCTTCATATTTTACTGGTTGTGTGATTTTAAGCCAGTTGTTAAAGTTCACTGAGCCTCAGTCTCATCATACAGAAAAATAAAATGGCACCTTTCTCAGAAGATTACAATTGAGAGTATCGTGTAATAATTATTGTTAAAATGTGGGGGGTGCAATAGGTGCAGATTAGTTACTTGTTTCTCATGCCTTCTTGAGATACCTGGGTAATAAAATTATCCAAATGTCTTTGGAGTACTTTGGCTACCTCATATGAAGAGTTGACTCATTGGAAAAGACTCTGATGCTGGGAGGGATTGGGGGCAGGAGGAGAAGGGGACGACAGAGGATGAGATGGCTGGACGGCATCACTGACTCGATGGACGTGAGTCTGTGTGAACTCCGGGAGTTGGTGATGGACAGGGAGGCCTGGCGTGCTGCGATTCATGGGGTCACGAAGGGTCAGACACGACTGAGCGACTGATCTGAACTGAACTGATTGATACTACCGTTCATGTATAAAGAGTCCATCATTTACAAGCTGGATGTTGTCGGGCAAGTTTCACTGTCTTCTAACTCCTCTTGCCTCCTCTGTTCAATAAGGACAATATTTCCTACCCCATTTGGCTGCTGTGAGCATAAACCAACTTGACATATGCAGTGTTAAGTACTGTGATCCTTAAATTGTAAGTGCTCAAGTTAACACTTTGCAATAGAGAAACTAAATTACAGAAATTTGTATCTTTATTTTTCAAATTCAAGATAAGACTTTGGGAGGGGGTGATGCTAATAAAAACAGTATAAAAATTATCTTCCTTCATGAATGTCCTACCACTGAAAGCAAAAACTACCAGTCAACCTTTCAATATTTATTTAGCATCTATTATGCGTTGTCCTACTTCGTGTCATATATCTAGGTACGGAGTTTCTGGAGTCAGATGACAGAGTGTGTTTCCCAATGCAGCCACCTACTAGCTATTTGTATCTGAATGATTCCTTTGATTCTACACCTTTATTTCCTTGTCTGTAAAACTTCATGATGAAAATACTTAGTTTACTGTGTTGTTGTGAGGATTAAATGGGTTAATATACACTCATAATAAATTTACAGCATAGTAAGAGCTATGTAAGAGCGTGTGTACATGCTAAGTCATTTCAGTCATGTCCAACTCTTTGCGACTCTATGGACTGACTGTAGCCCACCAGGCTCCTCTGTGCGTGGGATTCTTCAGGCACAAATACGGGAGTGGGTTGCCATGCCCTTCTCCAAGGGATCTTCCCAAGCTAGGGATCAACCCGCATCTCTGTGTCTCCTGAATTGGCAGGCGGGTTCTTTAGCACTAATGCCACCTGGGAAGCCTGTTATGTAAGTAACAGAGCTTATTCCATTATATTAGGAGCTTTCACAATGTATTAAATTCCATAATACTCCATGGAGGTGGGCACATATTATCATTTTTATAGAAGAGGAAATTCGAGCTTGGAAGGCTCAATGACTTCCCTAATTAGACAAGTAGCATATGAAAGCATCAGACCCTGGTTTTCCCATCATCTAAGCTTACCTGTATTTTAGTAAACCAAAATAAATCTCAAAGTATACTCCATATCCATTATATCTTACCCTGGAGGAGGGCATGGTGACCCACTCCAGTATTCTTGCCTGAAGAATCCCATGGACAGAGGAGCCTGGGAGGCTACAGTCCATGGGGTCACAAAGAGTCTGACACGACTGAAGTGACTTAGCAAGCACGTATTATATCTTAACGGTGTTCTGCTTCTTTACTTTTTGTTGGAGTATAGATTTACAAAATTGTGTTAGTTTCAGATCTGCAGTAAAATTATTCAGTTATATACATACTATACATGTATTCATTCATTTTTTAGACTCTTTTCCCATGTAGATTATTACGGAATACTGAAATGAGTTTTCTGTGCTATACAGTAGGTTCTTGTTGATGATTTTATATATAGTAGTGTGTGTATATTAATTGCAAACTCCTAATTTATCCCTCCCTTCTCCCCTTTGCCCTTTGGAAACCATACACTTATTTTCTATGCAAGACTGTTTCTGTTTTGCAAATAGGTTCATTTCCATTTTTGATTTTGATAAATCATAAAATATCCCCTGGAGAAGGAAATGGCAACCCACTCCAGTATTCTTGCCTGGAGAATCCCATGGACAGAGGAGCCTGGTGGGCTACAGTCCCCGTGGTCACAAAGAGTCAGACATGACTGAGCGACTTAACTTCAACTAACTAACTTCAATATATCCTGAAGTATAATCCATATCTATTACATGCATATACTCCTCTATTTCTTTATATATTCAACTATATAAAATTATATATTATTATACATGTACCACAAACTCTGATTATCTCAGGTTTTACAGACCTATGCCACACCAGTACTGAACATTATAAAGGTCTACCAGAATGGAGTGCTATTTGAATATTTAGTTTAATGTCGATGGAATTCTCATAAAAAATTATCTTCAAAAACTCTTCTACAATGGAAAATCCCATCATATACATAAACAGAGAGAAGAGTATAATGGACCCCTTACATATAATTGTCAACTCATGAACTCATGGCCGATTTTGTATCATCCATACATCCAGCCCTCTTAAATTATTCTGAAGCAATTTCCAGAGAGCATAGCATTTGGTCTGTAACTATTTCAGTATGAAATAATGGCACTTTGACAAAACACAAATACAATTCCATTATCATCCATAAAACAGTTAAAATTGCATTGTATAAGCAAATCACCAGCATTTGCATTTCCCTAAGATTTTTTTTTAATGTTTGTTTTAAGC
This sequence comes from Bos grunniens, assembly GCF_055505025.1. NCBI lineage: Eukaryota > Metazoa > Chordata > Mammalia > Artiodactyla > Bovidae > Bos > Bos grunniens. Next base: position 23,782,551 of record NC_141191.1, on the reverse strand, counting down.
CAAAGTCCACATTTAAAGATTATCTTTAGCATATCTTAATTCTCCTTTAATCTACAGACTTTTCCCCCATCATTTCTCTTTCTTGGGCATTTTTGGGTAAGAAAACAGGCTTTGGCATGCTCTCACACCCTGTTTGATGTGTGAGAAGGCATACTGCCAGGCCTCTCTAGGAACGGAGAAAGGATAGTATTGTTGCTTTTCCTACACCCAAATAACACAACATGAAGTCATCTTATCTCAGGCCATTTTCTGCCATAGGACATAGCAAATGGGGCTAAAAATTTATGAGAAAACTAGGGCTAAAATGTCCAGAGATTTAGAGCTTGACCTCAGTGCCTTGAATTACAATTCAAAGTAAACAGAAGGCAGTTCAGAATGCAGGATGTGTGTTTAATGCATTTTATTCAGTTCACTGCCAGAAATGAATTGTTGTATTGTGTACAAGTCAAAGCATCCAGGAGTAATTCAAGGGTGGGCTCAGGCAGAGGACATCCCAGTTGCCCATTTAGATATCAGAAAACAAAGCAGGCTATATCTGAAAGAACAGGTAGCTGAAAAACATCTCAAGAAATACCAGTGAAAGTTTACATTTACTTATCGAACATTCAGAACTATTATTATTATTTTAGGACTAGAATTTTACGGGATAATAAAGCCTTAAGTCAAATAGCAAATGCCTTGTTTTCAAAGGAAATAAATGTAGAAGAAAAGAAAGAAAAACTTTAAGATGTTTGGTCTTTGGTGAGGGATCCAGTTACAATAAAATACTGAAACAAGTAGATGCGGTTTTATTGAATTAGAAACCACTTGCATTAAATAAAAAAATTTAGAATTATGGACAATTTACTAATTCCATATTAGCAAACTGTGGTAAATCAATAAGTATTAAATATAGTGAATTGACAAATATAAGTATTGTTGACACTCTTTTAGTAAATTGCAAAAAATATATTTTATTGTGTCATGTACTCCAAATATCTATAAAAATACCATTGTTAAATTAGAGGCTATTAGTGAAAACATCCAGTACTGTCAACATTGACTAAGTAAATTACTTTGAAACTGTTAGTTATTACCTTCAAATTGTTAGCAGGAACTGAGCAAATCTTAAGTGATTTGCTCTTGATTAATTATTTGATCCTAGGTAAATTAAATTTTCCTGCTGAATATGTAAAATTTTGGAATAGTGATTTACTGATTAATTTTCTATATTTTCCAATTATACATTTAGGCTAAGTGCCATATCATCTAAAGTTTTTAAATTTTATGCAACTTTTTAATTTTATCTTAGAGACTGTCAGCCTGAAATCTAGCCGGAGAAAAGATGTTAAATGCTAAACACTCTGTCTGACCTGATTCTTCACCATGTAAGATTAAGCTGCAGAAGCCCAAGGCAAATTTTCATGACCTACCAATTTAATAATAAAAGTCTAAGTAGTCTATTTGAGTTTTTCATAAATTCCCATATTATTTTAAATGTGGGATCATGAATTAAAATTCTGTTATCATGGTCCAGTACAAGATGAAGTATAAAAGGTTTTAAAAAACATAATTGTGGGAAATACTAAAATATGAGACTATAAATGGTAGACTGATACACTTAAATTGAAGATTCACAATGTAATAATTTTCCTAAAATGAGATTAAGTGAGTTTTAGATATTATGTCTTAATGTCTATAGGTCAAGTTTAAGTCTTCTGTTCCACACAGGTAATACATTAAAGACGAAAAATTATTAAAAGTTATTGGTTAGAAAGCTGTGAATTACAGTGTTTCTATGATTTCTTAAGTTATTTGTCCAGGTACTTACAGATGATCATCTAAAAAACAAGGATTTTTCCTTATAGATAAAAATTAACCTCCAATTAAAATAAATAAATTTATATTAAAAAAAAGAAATATATAACTATGAGGTCATGTTGTAACCAGAAACTGAAAAAAAATAAAAATAAAAATAAAAGATGATATACTGTGGCATTGACTCAAAATACTGAAAATTTCAAAACTAAATTTCCCTAAGAAATGAAGTATTGAAAGAAGAAATGAAATGACTTCAATTATCAGAACACCTTTGTTAAAGACAGAAAAATAATGTGTCCTTTACATATCCCACTTATAGTATGTGATATATTTTACAGAAGAATTTTTCAACATTTCTGCCAGTAATTGGCATGCACAGGGTAATCTGAACATGTTCCTGCTACAAAATTTTGTACTCATTGTATTTAAAAGATATTTTAATGGCTGTTAATTTTTTAACTCTTAACTTTGTATAGAAATCCCACTGGTGACTTCACTTATTAATCCATTTTCATCTCACTTACATACCCAGGCATCTCTCTCCAAAATATAGTAAATATACTCCAAGAATATTTGTGGAGAATATCATTTGATCATAGGTATCTTAAGTGGGAGAAACATACCTACATTATTAATGATCAAAATGTAATTAAGTCAAAACCATTTACACTTTTAATTTGAAGTTGTATTGCTTCATAATTAACCCAAATAGAGAATAAGGTAATTAATTTTCAGGGAATGATTTCACTGCATAAAGTTAAATATCAATTAATATGTGTATTAAATTGCCAGTAGTGTTTTGAAAAATTAATTTGCTTCCAAACTTTCAGAGCAGCAGAAATTTTGTCAGTGTCATCTCAAAGTCAAGTAATTCACAAGTAAAACACAGAGCGAATTTAATTACAATAATCACTAAGAATGTAATTATGGTTCTATTTAACTTTTCCTATGAGCTTTCCATCTTAATTTTTATGGTGTTACCCAAGAGACCCCCCACATACCACTATTTTTTCTTTTTGGTATAAAATACAGTAAGTTCCCTACATATGAATGAATTCTGTTCTGAGAGTGTGTTCTTAATTCCAATTTATTTGTAAGTCCAGCGAATTTAGTGTAGGTACCCAACTAACACAATCAACTATAGAGTACCTTACTGTGATAGGTTTATAATACTTTTCACATATATAAAAAACAAACAAAAACAAAAAAAAGGAAACGTTTTTAATCTTACAGTATAGTACCTTGAAAAGTACAGTAGTAAATTACATCGGCTGGCATACAAGGGCTAACACACACATTCGCATCTTTGAAAGTTCCCATCTTGAAAATTTGTATGTATACAGAACACACTCCAGTGATTTTCAGTGTATCATTTTGGGGATACATGAAAACATCTCATTCCTTAAAAAATACAGACTCTGTGGTATCTGAAGAATATAACTAGCTTATCTAGTAATATTTATAAAAATCAACTACATGTGAATTTTAACTTAAATATCCCATCCTCTAAAAACGTCCTAAGAATAAAAGATGGCCTTGCTAACAAAGTCACCATATTCCACATGATATGATACGATATGCTTTCTGTAGGCAATACGTGATTACATATAGCTGACAGCTTCTACGCTCTTAAGAGTTCCTGTGGAAAGCTATATTTACACTAGTCATCTTGAAAAGCTTGATTTTCCTATATTATAAGATTCATTATTAACCTAAATACAGATCAAAAATAGTTTTCTTGAAACTGTGATTCAGAATTGAATGCAATTCAAATCTTCTTATAGTTTTAATGTATCTGATGAATCTGTGTTCTTTTTTTTTTTTAACATTTTCAATGCAGTAGGACAAAAATAAAACAAAATCTATTATTGTAATAGTTGACCATAGTGCCAAAACATGAACTATATGTATAAAAACACACATCAATAGAAATATTTCACTGTGAAAATAGCACACTTTGGGTTAAGAAATAAATGTGTGGCTCTTGTTTTTTTCTTAAGAAATGGAGAGGAAAAATATTTTGGGACTATGACCAGATAAGTTTTTAATCTTTATTTATTCCTGGATATGCAAAGTTGCCATGTGGCCCACTGCTAATTGAATCAATGCCATTGGTGGGGAAGGTGATCATGAAGGCTAGAAAAATTAAAATTTGTTCAATTTGAGTTTCAAAAAATTATTTTGTTATTTCAGGCTCTTAAGGAAAAAAAAACTTTCATGGGACTCTCTCTGAGCATGGAGTTTTATTAAGAACTCAGGGCACGGGGTTTATACTCTGCAAGTAGGTAGGAGAGTAAAACTCCTTGGGTTTATTCCAACAGGAGTTCCAAGGGTAGTGGTCAGAGCAATGGAAATCTAGTTCAATTTAGGAGATTCCCGGCCTAGAAGATCTGTAGCCTGAATAACAAATGATAACTTGACATACCGTAAAACTAGAAGGGAATGCAAATCCAAAATGGCTTTTGAGTGGTACTTTCACAATAACTAAGGAAGCTGCATGAAAGGAGCTGCATGAAAGGCCCCCCCAAAGGGGCCTACATCAGTGTCCTGTGCTCCCCAATAGGGTGTAGGAAAAAGACAGGTTTCTTGTGTCTCCGGAGAAGTATGGAGTTGAGTAGGCAGAGTCCACAGAAAAGAAGAGACCTCAACAATTCTGTTCACTAAGAAAGCATGGATCCCATGAAAATCTCGATCTCTTGGAGGAAAACCTTAAACGGAACACATATTAATCCAGAATAACCTAGTAATCCTCCACTGTCAAGGTTATATTTTCTGTCATCAGTAGAAGCGAGCACTCCTTAGTCAAGTAGAAATAGAAAAAAAGGGGGAAAAATTAGAATTTCATTGTTTTCATGCCCTCTGCTTGTTAGAAAAAAACAACCATGTGTATTACAAAAATAAGGTAATCTGGACTTCTGGATAAACAGCTAAAGAGAAGAGAGTTGGAGGCTGAGTGGCAGAGGGTTGAGAGAAGTACCATGATGTGGGAGCAGGTTCCTTCTATGTAGAAGGATGGCAGGTGGGAAGTCCCTGGAGATAGGAAGCATTGCTGCTGCTGCTGCTAAGTCACTTCAGTCATGTCTGACTCTGTGCGACCTCATAGACGGAAGCCCACAAGGCTCCCCCGTCCCTGGGATTCTCCAGGCAAGAACACTGGTGTGGGTTGCCATTTCCAGGCACTATCAATAACATGTATGTGCATGGTCAGTCACTTCAGTCTTGTCCAACTCTTTGCAACCCAATGGACTGTAGCCTGCCAGGCTCCTCTGCCCATGGGATTCTCCAGACATGGTGAAGTGGGTCACCATGCCCTCCTGCAGGGAATCTTCCAAAACCCAGGATCAAACCCACCTCTCCCTCATCTTCTGCATTGCAGGCAGATTCTTTACCGCTAAGCCACTAGGGAAGACCCGTCAATAACATAGTTGTCTATATTTTACCATTAAGCCGTTTCATTTTTTATTTACTGATGACCACCAACACCCTCACCTCTCAGCTCCAAAATCTTCAGTCAAATGTTGCTCCCAACATAGTCATCTCTTTTGGTACTCTAAAGAGATCAAGGCCGCAGCAATTAACACAATGTGCGTTACAAAAACAGAGCACCATGCTTGGTGTGAAAGATCAGAGTATAAACTGAAAATTTAGTGGGATTCAGAGCAAGAGGTGACCTCAAAGAATAGCCCACACCCACCACCTCATACAAAAAGTCTCTTGAGATACAGAGGCAGTTAGAAGTGTGATCCAAATTTATTTAAATCTCAAAGGACTTAGGAACTCTCCACCCAACTCAGCATATGATTTAGAGGCATCTAGGAAGCTGAAAGTGGGTTATATTCAAACATAATTCTTTGCTCTAACATTGTCCACATAGTCTCATTTTTTAACTTGGAAAATATAGAAGACCATTAAAAAACTGATGAATTTAAACCACATACAATTATACCATCTCAAAATATTAAGATTGTAGAAAGCAAAAGGTTATTATTTATCATTTCTTTTACTGCTTTACATCCTGTATGCATAGTTTTCAGACTAAAGATAATCATTCCTTTGTTCTGCCAGGATTCTTTATTCTCATTTCTTCTAACAATTAGTGTGTGTTTCCATGTGCTCAGTCATGTCTGACTCTTTCCAACCCTATGGACTGTAGCCCATCAGGACCCTCTGTCCATGGGATTTCCCAGGCAAGAATACTGGATTGGGTTGCCATTTCCTTGTCCAGGAAATCTTCCTGACCCAGGGACCAAATCTGCTGTCTCTTATATCTCCTGCATTGGCAGGTGGATTCTTTACCAGCTGAGCTACAGGGGAAGCTCATAATTAAACAGGCTACCTAGTAATAGGTACTCTGCTAGTCAAAATATGATACAAGAACCAGCAGTAGTATTATCACCAGGAGGTTAGTTGAAATGTAGAATATCAGACTCACTCCTGACTTTTTTTTTTCTAATTTTATTTTATTTTTAAACTTTACATACTTGTATTAGTTTTGCCAAATATCAAAATGAATCCGCCACAGGTATACATGTGTTCCTCCCGACTTTTTATAGCAGAATCTGCACTATAACAAAATCTGTAAGTGATTTATATGAGCATTAAAGTTTGAGAGACCCTGAATTAGGAGACTGTCGTTGTCTGATTCTTTGCGATCCCATGGACTGCAGCATGCCAGGCTTCCCAAATTCCACAGCCTCAAGCAATTCTTACCTTCAGCTCAGCTCCCGTCCTTTGTGTCAACTGGCCACTTGATGCTTTCATTCAATTCAGTTTGGTTCAGTTCAGCCACTCAGTTGTGTCCAACTCTTTGGGACCCCATGAATCGAAGCACGCCAGACCTCCCTGTCCATCACCAACTCCCAGAGTTTACTCAAACTCATGTCCATTGAGTCGGTGACACCATCCAGCCATCTCATCCTCTGTCGTCCCCTTCTCCTCCTGCCCCCAATCCCTCCCAGCATCAAAGTCTTTTCCAATGAGTCAGTTCTCATCAAGTGGCCAAAGTGTTGGAGTTTCAGCTTCAGCATCAGTCCTTCCAATGAATATTCAGGACTGATTTCCTTTAGGATGGACTGGTTGGATCTCCTTGCTGTCCAAGGGACTCTCAAGAGTCTTCTCTTCAAAAGCATCAGTGCTTCAGTGCTCAGTTTTGTTTATAGTCCAACTCTCACATCCATACATGACTACTCGAAAAACCAAAGCTTTGACATATGGACCTTTGTTGGCAAAAGGTGCTTTCCTTGGGTGTCACCAAAGCACTTCGGCCCAATATAGCCACAGCTAACTCATGAATTTCTGCCCCCCAAATCTGGCCTTCTTCTAGAGCTCCTTAGGATGCTTCAAGGAAACATAAAATCTATTCTATACCTATCTTCTATGTCCAATCTACTCTTAAATCTTATAAAATAGCTCTTGAATTCATCTGCTTCTTCCTATCTGCCCTCTTACTCAAAATATTATTACAAACCCTGATTGATATGTTGCCAACAGTTTCACAAAATTCAAAGCTGATCAAGGGAACTCCCTGGTGGTCCAGGGTCTGGGACTCCACACTCCCAACTCAGAGGCCTTAGGTTCAATCCCTGGTCAGGGAACTGGATTCCATATGCAATAGCTAAAAAGTCCCACGTGGTGCAATGGAGATAGAAGATCCCACTTACCTAACTAGGACCTAATGTAGCTAAATAAATATTAAAGTAAATAGAGGAGGGAACTAATCCTCTTTAAAAAAGCTGATTGTCACATATCCCACTTATAAGATTTTTTCTTTGTGCTTCAGGTTAAATACCCATATTATGAGATTTTTCATGATCTGATATATACCTGCCATTCTAGCCTAATCTCACACTGACCTCATGTTCATTATTTGTAAGTGGTAGATCTCTTCTACCGCAGGTCCTTTGTTTATTTCTTACCTTTGCAAAAATTCTCCTCATTTTCATCTTTCAGTCACCTGGTCATACACTCAAGAAATATTTATTAACCATTAACTATGTGTGCACAAGCCAAATACTATTCTAGGAATGATGACTTAGCAGCAAAATAATAGATGGAAGTCTCTGGTGGAAATAACACATGAAAATGATGGCGCTTATATTCCAGTCATATGGAGACAGACATAAATAAGCAAATATTCCCAGGATGGTGAGGAGTGCTATGAAGAAAAATACAGGAAAAAAAAAATATGGGAAATACTTGGACCAAAGAGGGTATATGCTCACAATTTCATAGAGAATAGCTGGAAAAATGCTCAGTGAGAAAGGATAATTTGAGCAAAGACCTGAAATGGGGAGAGGCATTCTAGGCAGTGGGGTAAATAATGGCCCATGAGAGACATCTGGATGAAGAATCTGGACGGCAGGTTTGATTGGAGCCAGCCATCTGGTGTACCTGTAGAAGCCTGGTGGGCTACAGTCCAAAAGGGTCACAAAGAGTCAGATACGACTGAGCAATTAAGCAACGCCCCTGTCTCTCTATGCTTTAGAAAGTTCATCTCGGGCTCTTCATGGAGGATGGAGGAGAAGTTTCAGAGGCAAGAGACAGGCAGTAAACTACCAAGGGGACACTGCAACGGTGCACAAGCCGGATGATGACCACCTGATCAAAGACGGAGACAGAATGGAGAGGGAGGACGAGAGGAAGTGGGAAATAATTAAGAAGTGGCTTTTGGAGATGATTCATAGGGGATGAGGGGCTTCCCAAGTGGTGCTAGTGGTAAGAATCCACTTGCCAATGCAATACATGTAAGAGATATGGGTTCGATCCCTAGGATGGGAAGATCCCCTGGAGGAGGGCATGGAAACCCACTGCAATATTCTTGCCTGGAGAATCTCATGAACAGAGAAGTCTGGTGGGCTATGGTCCATAGAGCTGCAAAGTGTCAGGCATAAGGGAGGAGGACAAAGATAAGGAATTTTCTAAGATGGTTCCAGGTCTGTTTCGCGTGGTTGAAAGGATGCTTTTGTTATGGCATTAACTGTGAGAAAGTCCCAGGAGATGAAGAGCTATTTAGAAAGCATGTGTGTGAGGTCAGTTGCCAGTAGGTTAATTTTGGGATACATCCAAGTGGGAAACAGAGAAGGCACTGGCAACCCACTCCAGTACTGTTGCCTGGAAAATCCCATGGACAGAGGAGCCTGGGAGGCTGCAGTCTGTGGGGTTGCTAAGAGTCGGACACAACTGAGCGACTTCACTTTCACTTTTCACTTTCATGCATTGGAAAAGGAAATGGCAACCCCCTCCAGTGTTCTTGCCTGGAGAATCCCAGGGACGGGGGAGTCCGGTGGGCTGCCGTATATGGGGTCGCACAGAGTTGGACACGACTGAAGCGACTTAGCAGCACAGCAGCAGCAACTGGGAAATGATCTTTGTCTATGTTATCTATATCATAAAGCACCAGCAACTGTTCTGGCAACTGTAGCCACCACTGAGTGGCAATTCAGTGAAGAGACAAGAGCGTACTTGGAGCTCACTCACCTCAGGCCATTCCTTGTGTGTTAGTTGCTCAGTCATGTTTGACTTTTTCCAACCCCATGGACTGTAACCTGCCAGGCTCCTCTGTCAATGGGATTCTCCAGGCAAGAATACTGAAGTGGGTAGCCATTTCCTTCTCCAGGGGATCTTCCCAACTCAGGGATAGAAACCACATCTTCTGCATTGCAGGCAGATTCTTTTTACCATCTGAGCTACTAGGGAAGCCCTCAGGCCATTCCTTAAATTCAGTTTCTTCATATTCAAATGGTATAATAATAATATATTATGGAAAAACTACATTATGAATCTCATAGTTTATTATGAAAATTAAATAACACATATGTAAATTATTTTATAAATTGTATACATTATACAAAATATCAGGTATCAATATTACTACTAAAATGTACTCTGATATATCTAATGATCATAGAAATCTCCATAGACAATAGTCTAAGACTTTCACGGTTACATTATATGCTTGAATAGTATCCCTTTAGTTTTTAAAGATGCTAGCAACATTTACTTATTTATTTTCATGACAGTGGTCATTTCTAAGAAGTAATAATTTACATTAAAAAATTAAGATTCTTAAGACAGAATCCACTTAAAAATTACCAGAAAGCATATCTCCTTAAACATGCATTTAGATGACTGGGGGCTTCCCTAGTAGCTCAGCTAGAAAAGAATCTGCCTGCAATAAGGGAGACGAGGGTTCAATCCCTAGGTTGAGAAGATCCTCTGGAGAAGAGAACAGCTACCTACGTCTTTATTCTGGCCTGGAGAATTCCAGGTCAGAGGAGTCTGGCCGGCTACAGTCCATGGGGTCGCAAAGTGTTAGACACGACTCAGTGACTTGCACAACCATAGGAGGATTGCCTAGAAAGAAAGTTCTGGTAACAGCCTGGTGATGGTTCCCACAGTGCTGTCATAGAAAGTGAGATGAAGGAAATAAGAACTAATTCTAAAATTATAACTGAGAAGCTCTATATCCACCTGGCTTTTTCTCAAAGTTATAACTACAGTTAGAAAAGTACATCAAAGGAATTCCAGAGATCGTCTGGATTTCCTCCCAACCCTTGTCATCCACGACCACACAGTGACACTCAGACTAGGAAACTCTGTGTCAACAGTAATTTCCCCAGGTGCTTCTCTTACACATGGTAAGCATTCCAAACTTAGCTCCTTGGCACACCTGATGAGACTGGCATTTCTGGCCTGGCTTCTAAAATGTAGTCATTATACAGTGTATCCCCACTAATACAGGAGATACATGCTCAACAGCCCATAATTACTGCTCTAAGTCCAGTATGCCTTTAATGAAAATACTTAAAATACTGCTATCAACCAAGAGGTGCTGTTTTCTGTCAAGTTTTTTTTTTTTTTTTAATGGGTAGGGTATTAAATTTTTAAAAAATGAAAGGGATGTTGAGGGTTGTCTCTTTCCTTGAGATACTGATATCTTTCTTAGCTTTCCTTTCAGAATTTATTTTCTCTTTGTGATATTTAAGGCTGAGCATTTATGGTTAAATATTTCTTTATTTTCTTTCTCCACATTCACACAACCATCCAGTTTCTTCTTCTCAGTATTATATTCATATAATGTCATCCATTGTACACATTTATTAAGCTAATAATATTTGATTCTAGGAACTTCCTTTAAAATTATTAGGATTTTAATCAATGATAAAATGCTTCCTGATACATTCTTCTGTGGATAATTCTAGCAGATGACTGAAAATATCACCCATCATATACTTTTATGGCAAAACACATATTATACCATCTAAAAAAAAATCCTATGATGCAGTCAGGAAAATCCTACTTGTACAATTTCTGTAAATAAGCTGCATATTTCTGTGAGTGAATTAATTGTTAATAAAGATTAAAGCAAAAATATTTTAGCATGCACATCTTTTTATCAAAATAAAATTTATTCAAAGATCATATAATCCAGCTGCAATGCTTCAGTTGAAAGTTAACTAGCTGTTTGTAATATGTGATGATATTAATCAGAAGTATCAGCTTTCCATTATTTTCTGAACCACTAAAATGGTTCAGAAAATATAACAATGGCATTGTTATATTTAAAATTTGTGCTATTATAAGTAGGATTAGTCATGTCCCTGCTTTCAACATATGAAGTAAAGTAATATAACTTTCCAACCATACTTTTTGCTTTTGTCAGAAACATTTAGAAGCTTCAGGTAAGAAATAAAACATGTACTAAGATACTGTGTCTTTTCCAACAAGTAATGGAAAATAGTGGAGCTAGAGCAAAACCATCAATACTTGTAGGCCCAGAAGCACTAACCTACAAAAGGAAAAAAGTAAACAACTGTACATAAATATTTTTTCCCCAACTCCTCAGAAAAAACAATGAAAACACCATTTAGAATAGAACAAGCCTGTTTAACTCAGACTAGGGCATCTTTCTCATGAAAAATGCAAATATTCCTTGGTAGAAAGGAATGTCTGAATAAACTCCGGGGTTATAGCTTATAAGCTTTCCAGTGAGAAAACGATATGACTATACATGTATTCAGTACCTAAGCGGCAGGCTTTTAATAGCAAAGATGATGATAGATAGCATGCCATCATTAATTACTTGCATTTAGTGCTTTGGAATATAAATTCCAATTAAATTCATTAAGGAGTTAACTTTTTCATTAAGAATCAATCCTGCTTGCCGGTCAGAATGGAAGACTCATCTTGACTTCTCTTGTGGCCTTAAAATAGCTTTAATTTGCCATTACAAATCTCAATAGCAACAACCAGGAATGACACTTGATATAAATCTCTGGGTATCATGTCTGACTCTTTGGGACCCAATGGACTGTAGCCCACCAGGCTCCTCTGTCCATGGGGATTCTTTAGGCATGAATACTGGAGTAGGTTGCTATGGTCTCCCCTCCAGGGGATCTTCCCAACCCAGGGATCAAACCCAGGTCTCCTGCATTGCAGGCAGGAGATTCTTTACTGTCTGAGTCACCAGGGATGCCCATAAATCTCTATCTGAGGGCAGTTATTAATGGCAGAGTCTTGCCTTATTTGCAATTCTTTTATAAAATAGGGATACGGTTGCAGCAGCATGTTGAATGTACTTTTTTGCTCTGATTCAACACAAGACTACAATATGATGATTTTTTTTTAATTATGCTAAAAACTACTCTAAATGTATCCACATCATCATAGCTTTTAATATTGGCTATTGAGCCAAAGTGGTTCATGACAGAACTCAAACAACTTATTGAATTTGTTTTACTATAGGATTATTATTATTATTACTTACTACTAATATTACTACACTACTTAACTACTAATTACTTACTTATTACCAATTATTAATTATTATATTATAGCATTAATATTATATTGTTATTATCAATATAATCATTATATAATATTATTAATATATTATTAATTATTATTAATAAATGGTAATTACAATAATATTTAAATTAAATATAAAATATAATTGTTTATTAAATAATAAAAATAATAAATATAACAATAAATACAGTAATGTGTTATTGATTATTATTAATATATTATTAATTATAATATTATATTATTATAGTAATTATTATTACTGTTTAATAATTATTATTAATTATTACTTATTTCTAATTATTACTAATATTGCTAATTACTAATTACTTACTACAATTATTATTATTATTACTTACTACCAAGTAAGATGGTAGGTGTTGCAAGAGGGCATCAGAGGGCAGACACACTGAAACCATACTCACAGAAAACTAGTCAATCTAATCACACTAGGACCACAGCCTTGTCTAACTCAATGAAACTAAGCCATGCCATGTGGGGCAACCAAAGATGGGTGGGTCATGGTGGAGAGATCTGACAGAATGTGGTCCACTGGAGAAGGGAGTGGCAAACCACTTCAGTATTCTTGCCTTGAGAACCCCATGAACAGTAGGAAAAGGCAAAATGATAGGATACTGAAAGAGAAACTCCCCAGGTCAGTACCTGCCCAATATGCTACTGGAGATCAGTGGAGAAATAACTCCAGAAAGAATGAAGGGATGGAGCCAAAGCAAAAAGAACACTCAGCTGTGGATGTGACTGGAGATAGAAGCAAGGTCTGATGCTGTAAAGAGCAATATTGCATAGGAACCTGGAATGTCAGGTCCATGAATCAAGGCAAATTGGAAGTGGTCAAACAAGAGATGGCAAGAGGGAATGTTGACATTCTAGGAATCAACAAACTAAAATAGACTGGAATGGGTGAATTTAACTCAGATGACCATTATATCTACTACTGAGGGCAGGAATCCCTCAGAAGAAATGGAGTGGCCATCATGGTCAACAAAAGAGTCCGAAATGCAGTACTTGGATGCAATCTCAAAAACGACAGAATGATCTCTGTTCATTTCCAAGGCAAACCATTCAATATCACAGTAGTCCAAGTCTATGCCCCAACCAGAAATGCTGAAGAAGCTGAAGTTGAATGGTTCTGTGAAGGCCTACAAGACCTTTTAGAACTAACACCCAAAAAAGATGTCCTTTTCATTATAGGGGACTGGAATGCAAAAGTAGGAAGTCAAGAAACACCTGGAGTAACAGACAAATTTGGCCTTGGAGTACAGAATGAAAGAGGGCAAAGGCTAATAGAGTTTTCCCAAGAAAATGCACTGGTCATAGCAAACACCCTCTTCCAACAACACAAGTGAAGACTATACATGGACATCACCAGATAGTCAACACTGAAATCAGATTGATTATATTCTTTGCAGCCAAAGATGGAGAAGCTCTATACAGTCAACAAAAACAAGACCAGGAGCTGACTGTGGCTCAGAACATGAACTCCTTAACACCAAATTCAGACTTAAATTGAAGAAAGTAGGGGAAACCACTAGACCATTCAGGTATGACCTAAATCAAATCCCTTATGATTATACAGTGGAAGTGAGAAATAGATTTAAGGGGCTAGATCTGATAGATAGAGTGCCTGATGAACAATGGAATGAGGTTCATGACATTGTACAGGAGACAGGGATTAAGACCATCCCCATGGAAAAGAAATGCAAAAAAGCAAAATGGCTGTCTGGGGAGGCCTTACAAATAGCTGTGAAAAGAAGAGAAGTGAAAAGCAAAGGAAAAAAGTAAAGATATAAGCATCTGAATGCAGAGTTCCAAAGAATAGCAAGAAGAGATAAGAAAGCCTTCCTCAGTGATCAATGCAAAGAAATAGAGGAAAACAACAGAATGGGAAAGACTAGAGAGCTCTTCAAGAAAATTAGAGATACCAAGGAAACATTTCATGCAAAGATGGGCTCAATAAAGGACAGAAATGGTATGAACCAAATAGAAGCAGAAGATACTAAGAAGAGGTGGCAAGAATACACAGAACAACTGTACAAAAAAGATCTTCATGACCCAGATAATCATGATGGTGTGATCACTGACCTAGAGCCAGACATCCTGGAATGTGAAGTCAAGTGGGCCTTAGAAAGCATCACTACGAACAAAGCTAGTGGAGGTGATGGAATTCCAGTTGAGCTATTCCAAATCCTGAAAGATGATGCTGTGAAAGTGCTGTACTCAACATGCCAGCAAATTTGGAAAACTCAGCAGTGGCCACACGACTGGAAAAGGTCAGTTTTCATTCCAATCCCAAAGAAAGGCAATGCCAAAGAATGCTCAAACTACTGCACAATTGCACTCATCTCACATGCTAGTAAAGTAATGCTCAAAATTCTCCAAGCCAGGCTTCAGCAATATGTAAACTGTGAACTTCCTGATGTTCAAGCTGGTTTTAGAAAAGGCAGAGGAACCAGAGATCAAATTGCCAACATCTGCTGGATCATGGAAAAAGCAAGAGAGTTCCAGAAAAACATCTCTTTCTGCTTTGTTGACTATGCCAAAGCCTTTGACTGTGTGGATCACAATAAACTGTGGAAAATTCTGAAAGAGATGGGAATACCAGACCACCTGACCTGCCTCTTGAAAAATCTGTTTGCAGGTCAGGAAGCAACAGTTAGAACTGGACATGGAACAACAGACTGGTTCCAAATAGGAAAAGGAGTACGTCAAGGCTGTATATTGTCACCCTGCTTATTTAACTTACATGCAGAGTACATCATGAGAAACGCTGGACAGGAAGAAACACAAGCTGGAATCAAGATTGCCGGGAGAAATATCAATAACCTCAGATACGCAGATGACACCACCCTTATGGCAGAAAGTGAAGAGGAACTCAAAAGCCTCTTGATGAAAGTGAAAGTGGAGAGTGAAAAAGTTGGCTTGAAGCTCAACATTCAGAACACGAAGATCATTGCATCTGGTCCCATCACTTCATGGGAAATAAATGGGGAAACAGTGGAAACAGTGTCAGATTTTATTTATTTATTTTTTTGGGGGCTCCAAAATCACTGCAGATGGTGACTGCAGCCATGAAATTAAAAGATGCTTACTCCTTGGAAGGAAAGTTATCCAACCTAGATAGCATATTCAAAAGCAGAGACATTACTTTGCCAACAAAGGTCCGTCTAGTCAAGGCTATGGTTTTTCCTGTGGTCATGTATGGATTTGAGAGTTGGACTGTGAAGAAGGCTGAGCACCGAAGAATTGATGCTTTTGAACTGTGGTATTGGAGAAGACTCTTGAGAGTCCCTTGGACTGCAAGGAGATCCAACCAGTCTATTCTAAAGGAGATCAGCCCTGGGATTTCTTTGGAAGGAACGATGCTAAAGCTGAAACTCCAGTACTTTGGCCACCTCATGTGAAGAGATGACTCATTGGAAAAGACTCTGATGCTGGGAGGGATTGGGGGCAGGAGGAGAAGGGGACGACAGAGGATGAGATGGCTGGATGGCATCACTGACTTGATGGACGTGAGTCTGAGTGAACTCTGGGAGTTGGTGATGGACAGGGAGGCCTGGCGTGCTGCGATTCATGGGGTCGCAAAGAGTCAGACATGACTGAGCGACTGAACTGAACTGAACTGATAGGATTATTAGCAGGAATTTAGCCACATCTGTAATTTTGGGTATACCTGGGTTGGATGTCACTTGAATGGTCTTACCCACACTTGAATATTTATTATTATCCACCATATTTTTAGTCTGTGTGATGGTTGACTGATACATTTGGTGGACAACAGTAATTTACCTAATAATTTACCTAATGTTTTACTGCTTCTGATTGTTTTTATTTTTTGTTACAGAAAACAAAGTATGAATATCACCATGTAACCATACATAGGAGCGAGCTGAAACCATCACTTACCAAATGCATAAAGATTGTGTTAAGTGTGAAACATCTTGGTTGGATGAAATAAGATCAATCCATTCTTGGAGATACCAATAAATAAGCTAGCTAATAGCCAGAATGCATGCTAATACTAGCTGAGATAGATGCTAACTCCTGCACATAGGAGGCCACAGTGAGGAAAAAGAAACCAGGAAAGCTACCTGGAAAAGGTGAAATGTGAGTTGAAATTTGAAAGTGAGAAAAAGCTAAGAGAAGAGAAAGCACTCCTCATCAAGGAGAGATGGCAAGATGGTAAAGAATCTGCCTCCAAAGCAGGAGACGCAGGTTCAAACCCTGGGTCTGGAAGATCCCCTGGAGGAGGAAATGGCAACCCACTCCAGTATTCTTGTCTGGAAAATCCCATGGACAGAGGAGCCTGGTGGGTTACAGTCCATGGGGTCACAAAGAGTAGACATGACTGAGTGACAGAGCGCACACACAAAGAAGGAAAAGCAATAGACAATGACACAGAGGGTGCTCAAGTGCTTATACGGGTCAGAGTGAAGGGGAAATGGTGAGAAAAGGGCTTGGAGTATCAGGTGGAGGCAGGATGAGTGCTTGAAAATTTGCTCTATGCACTAGTTTGGCACACTCCTGCCTTTGGCCATCTTAGTTTATTTGGGCTGCCTTAACAAAAATATCATAGCCTGAGTGCCTTACACATTTGTTTCTCACAGTTCCGGAGGCTGGGAGGTCCAAGATCAAGGTACCTACAGATTAATGTCTGGGGAGGGCAGCTTCTGGCTATAGACAGCTGTCTTCTTGTTGTGTCTCACATGGAAGGGGCATGGAGCTCTGCAGGATCTCTTTTACAAAAGCACTAACCCTGTTCATGAAGGTTCTCTGCTTATGGTCTAAGGGCCTTCCAAAGGCCCCACCTCCTAATGCTCTCACGTTAAGGTGACATAATCACTTGTTGATAACAGTATCTTTCCTCACAGTCCAACAAGCCTCAGTGCAGCAATCCTGGCAGTCTCAATTAATTTCTTAAAAGAGGCTACCAGGGCTAGGTAATGTATGCTGTACAAAGTCACACAGATTTCTCTGGAAGACAAGAGAGAAGCAGTGAAATATTCAGCACAGATGAATATTCTTCAGGACAGAAGTATGAACAATGCATTAGAAGGTGGCTAGGGCTGGCTGGGTGCCGCGGTGGTAAGAAATCACCTGCCAGTGTAGAAGACACAAGAAAAGTGCGTTGGATCTCTGGGTGAGGAAGATCCCTTAGAGGAGGAAATGGCAACCCACTCCAGTATTCTTGCCCAGGAAATCCCATGGACAGAAGACCCTGGTGGGCTACAGTCCATGGAGTCTCAAGAGTCCAATAAGGCTGAATGACTGAGCACCCACAGGCTATACAGCAGTAGTATATGGTGGTATGGGCTGAATGCCCTCTGTCCCATCCTGATTTTATATACTGAAGCTGAGAGCCCTAGTACTTCAAAATGTGACTGTATTTGAAGATAAAGCATTTAAAGGGATAATGAAAGTTAAATGAAGTCATAGGGGTCTTATCTAATTCCATTTGGTTTGAGTCCTCTGAAGGGGAAATTTGGACATACAGAGTGCCTCTAAGGGCACGCACACAACGGGAAGATGATTTAAAGAGGTAGCAAGAAGATGGGCACCGCATGCCAAAAAGAGAGGTCTAGAGGAAGCCAACGACACCCTGATCTTGGACTTCCAGACTCCAGAACCATGAGAAAATACATTTCTGTTGATTAATCCACCAGTCTCTGGGATTTTGTTATGACAACTCTAGCAAACCCATACAAGAGGGTAAAGCCAATCAGGAATCGATGTTTGAAGGTTGTTTCTGCATCACAGGGGAGAAGAAATGAAGAGCCAAACTGAGGTCCTGGCAAGAGGGACTGAAAGGACTGAGTGATGCAGCAGGACTAGCTCAGTGACAGAAGAGCAGCTCGCTTCTTAGGACTCAAGTTCAAGACCAAAGATAAAGGGAATAAAACGGTTCTCTGAGTTTAAGGTGAAATAATTTCAGAAATAAGTTGGCATACAATTTGACAAGATGGAGAATGGTTTGCCAATGGAAGGATAAGCCACATCATCACATTTCTAAGATAAGATATTTAAGACTAAGAACACCAAGCCCCATCTCCCCAACTCTTCCTGTCTCTAGCGTTAGTCGCTCAGTTGTGTCTGACTCTTTCTGACCCCATGGGCTGTAGCCCACCAGGCTCCTCAGTCCATGGGATTCTCCAGCTGATTCATCAAGTGCTGTCTTTGCTGGATGGGGTGGGGGAGTTTGGTTTTTTGAAAAGTTATGCAAATTCACCAGGATTTTTAAAGATTTTTATCATAAGGAATCTGAATCATGTACTTGTTAGTGTGAACTAAAGAGCTGAGGTTAATAATGATAATATTTATCAAGCATTTCTATTGAATATATATTATTATCTACATTTTGTATACAAAGAAAGTAAGACAGAGAGAAGCTAAAACCTCCTTCCTGGTTGCATGGTTCGTAAGTGGTAAGACTGAATTTCACACCTGGCAGTGTGGTTCCTGAGTGTTCAACCTTTGGAAAGTTCAATATAGAGTGAAGGGAGCTTAGGAACTCTGAGTGGCTGTGGCAAACAGACAAAAAAAGGGAAAAAACAAAAATAAGTTTCGCCCTTCTTGAAAACTGTTGCATAGACTTTCCCTTGAATGGCAGTCAAACGTGCTTAGAAATGAATGGCAAGACACATAAGATGTAAATCACAGAACAGAATAACCACAAACGTTACTGACAATGTACAAGTCAGCTATTAAAAAATCACCAGTATTTAGTCAATAAAAAATTTAGTGCACTGATATTTGATTTTATGAAAAGAAAGCTAAAAGGTAATTATTTAACCATTTAAATTAATGTTTTAAAAAGATATCATTCTAAAGCCATGTGTAGAATACAAATTGCATGGTTGTTCTCCTCTAAGGACATAAGATATAATAAGAATTCAATAGCATAGTACCTTTTATCTGATTGATGAGGATCAGGGGGCCTCTTCATTCTATATAAGGAGAAGAGCTGTCAGACTCATTTCTGGGAACGTGTGCGTCTGAGTCATTACTCTCGATATAGAAACCCAGGAGGATCATGGTGGAAATTCACACGTTGTTGAAGGTTGCGTGAGGCACAATAAAAATTGAACTGAGAAGAAAGCCTGACTACAGCAGCAAACAAAAACCTGACAAGGATACATGCGCTCATCCCATCACCTTTCTAAGCTTTCTCCAAAGAAACTCTACTTTTTCCACTTCTCCATCTTAAATCCACCCAGATCTTTAAAAGACAGCCATGACCACAACAGGAAGTGATGCTTTCCTGCATCTACAGATACACTTTTTGTATCTCAGAGGGATTATCATGCAAAACCAGATAGACACGTGTCACCCCTTTTATTTGAGGCATTGATGACCTTTCACAGAAATGACTGAGGGCTAAACACAGCATTTTACAAGCACACTAGAAGCTATACGGATACAAAACTGATAAGTTGTTGCTGTCATAAGTTATTTGCTTGCAGCACTACAGAGTAAGTTAGTAAAACCAAACAATAAAAAGTGGAAAATGGAACGGTTTGCCCCAAATGAATAGAGCCAAGTGCATCAATGGAATATCGAATAGAACACTGTGAAAAAAAAAATAAGTTTTTACATCACTCATTAGCTTTTGGAAGACTGGGCTATTTTATCTAATACTTGTATGTTTATGACGTTTACATACAGATTTTTTATACAGTAAAGAATCTACATATAAATAATCTATATATGTATGAAGATTCGTGGTCTTGATATAAATTAGATATCTACCTATATGTATATATTCCAGTGAGAATGAGAAGTCAAGATTTATGAACCAAGCCTCAACTTCCAGAGAGGTTACAGAGGATTCATTTTCTTTTCCAAGAGTGTAATGCCTTCAGACCCAGACCCAACAGGTATTATCTCTGGTGCCTATCCCACAAGTGGAGCTGACGATGACAACTTTAACAGTAATTGCTCTCAATATAGAAACCCTAATTGGGATCAAGTCATGTGGAAGGCAGTGAACATGTAATATGTCTCATGCTCCCCAACCAGTTCTCAAATATGCACTACAAAGGGGGAAGTGAAGTGCTGACAAAATAGTGAATGGTAAAGTTGGATCCAAAAACAGAACGTCTGACTCCAAACACTGGTTTACAACAGGGATTCCCAAGAGATGTTCAGAAAGAACCTAAGATTCCTAGAATGTATCTTTATGGACAGTTGAAATACAGACTCTCACTACTACCTTACTCCAAGTTCTGATCCAGAATTTCTGAAGTGATATTAGTGAATATGCACTTCTACGTAAGCTCCCACATAGGGCCGTATGCATGCAGTCAGGCTAAGAACTGTGGTTCTATCCTGTGCTTTTCTATCTAGATACATTTAGATAGCGTTCTAGATGTCACAGCATTCCAAGGGGCTAAGAACATCCTACCTTTTAGTAAGTTACCCATGGTGGGACCATTTACATGATTTTTATAAATAGAAGTAGAGTCTCTAGTTTTGATAGGCACAGTTCTTCTCTTAATGATGATACCATTATAATGAAGATTCCAAATTTCAAGTAACTTCTGATGTTTACAGATAATTCTGAGATAATATGCCTAGTCATTGGTATTTTTAAGTAAAAGAGAGAGAGTCCTTTATATTTCACAACCTTCTAATTCACTCTAAATCCATGTCATTACACAACCAAAGAATCTCTGAATACACCAGAGAAATCTATACAGGTATTATATTTCCTAAAGCCCTGAGTTATCACCTAGTGAGCTATAGTACAACCACTAAATTTTAATTAATACTGTGCAATTTATTTTTTCTACTATGGAGGAACTGGCCATGCATGGTATAAAGTTGCCAGGGGCAATTTATGGTTAGCAAAAGGCAGGAATCTTGGACAAGACCAAGAGAACACTAAAGAAAGATACAATGTTCACTGGAACATTCCATGAGTTTGCAGAATGATAGAAGTAACAGGCTCTGACAAACCTAGACAGTGTATTAAAAAGCAGAGACATCACTTTGCCTACAAAGACCCAAGTAGTCAAAGCTATGTTTTTCCAGTAGCCATGCATGAATGTGAGAGTTGGACCACAAAGAAGGCTGAGTGCCCAAGAATTGATGCTTTCAAACTGTGGTGCTAGAAAAGAGTCTTGAGAGTCCCTTGGACAGCAACAAGATCAAACCAGTCAATCCTAAAGGAAATCAACCCTGAATATTCATTGGAAGGACTGATGTTGAAGTTGAAGCTCCAGTACTTTGGCCACCTGATGCAAACAGGTGACTCACTGGAAAAGACCCTGTTGCTGGGAAAGATTGAGGGCAGGAGGAGAAGGGGATGGCAGAGGATGAGATGGTTGGATGGCATCACAGACTCAATGGATGTGCATCTGAGCAAACTCTAGGAGACAGGGAAGTCTGGCATGCTGCAGTCCATGGGTTACAAACAGTCAGACACGACTGAGTGACTGAACAACAACAGGCAGTGAAGAGTTCCAGTCAAACAGAGACATAGTTCTGAAGGGCTGCAAATGAATAACAGGAGGCCTTTACAGACAATGCGAACCCTTGCTATATGTTCTGGGGACTAAAGTTACTTATGGACTTCTTTAACGTTATTTTTGGAGTGCTCTGCCATATTGTGGAATTTTTTGACATTAAAACCAGTTTCATTGGTATCCCCCTACTTTTCACCACAATACATAAATTGAAAATACAAAAGTAAAGTAATGTGTGATATCATTCTGTTGTTAATGTAAGCTGTGCTAACACACACACAGCATGAACATCATCAATCACCAAATAAATTAAACAGAACCAAATACTTAAAATTCTGAGATTTATTATCAGAGGAGTATCTAATAGTTCAGGTTTGATGGAAGAATTCCCCATTCCATTGTATGTTATGCATGGCAATTAAAATAAAATAGCACAGCAGTTATTCCCAGGATTCTGAAATGTCATATTACAATGAAGCATTCAAACCTTATAAGGTCAGAACTATTTTATTTTAGGAGACCAATGTCAGCATAATAAGGACTAGTTGAATCATTTGATAATAAGGTTAAATATCAGCTAAGTTCAATTTGCTTCCTATGAAGTTTTTAAGTTAATGTGATAAATGAAGTCATATTTTCAGGGTGAATCATTTAGAGAGGCCACAGGAAAAATTAGGGGCTCTGGGGACACAATGTGTGGGTTTGAAGCCTAGATTCTCTGCTTAGTAGCTGTGTGACCTTAAGGAGAGCTGCTTAACGTCAACTGCAAATGGTTGTGCGAGCTCAGTCGCTTCAGTCGTGTCTGACTCTTTGTGACCCCATGGACTGTAGCCCACCAGTCTCCGTTGTCCACGAGACAATTCTGACAAGAACACTGGAGTGGGGGGTCATTTCCTCCTCCAAGGGATCTTTCTGATCCAGGGATCAAACCCACGACTCCTGCATTGACGGGCAGCTTCTTTTACCACTGAATTACTGGGGAAGCCCATAAATGGTTGTAGAGAAAATTGCAATAATATAAGTTAATTAAAACATTGCTCAGCAGGTATTAAAGGCTCAATAATACTAATAGATGTCATTGCTATTTCATATTAACCAGTATCTGGCAACACTGAAAAAGTCATTGGTATTGAAATAGAACATAAAGTGGTAAAAATTCAGCTAACCAATGGTATGATTTATAGAAAGCAAATAATGATGATTTGACATCCAAAATTGAAAAACACTCTGTTAAGCAACTCAGAAAGTTTGATTTTCATTTGAAAATTATGAGTCCATTGATGTTAAGGGAAAACACAGTTAGGCCTTGGAAGAAAAGATAAGTGGTGAATAACAATTTTCAGATTATGCAAAAGTCCTCAAAATGACAAGAGCTAGTGAGTTTACATTCAAGAATACAGAAAATCATAGAACTCATGTTAGGATTTATAGTGCTAATGCTCTACCTTTGGTGGGCTGTGTCAAAAGGTTAATTAGTCACTGACAAATTTTTTGTAATGAGATTGTATTTTAATCCAAAAAATATTTTCATAGGTAAATTGTAAAAATCTAGCCTGAAATTTTCAATCCACACTTCACAAGACTGCAAATGATGGAAATTACATTCAGGGAATTTTAAATGTGCCTCTTTAGACATTTCTATAATGCAAAGAAAGCGAGCAGAAATGTTGACTTTTGCACATGAAAATATCAAGGAGCAAAATGCTGTGTCCTGCATTTAAAGGAAAAATCATTAGTTATTTTGTAAAGAAAGGAAATAATAACTCTTGAAAATCACTTAAGAGGGAAAGTATAGTATGCTAGGTTAGCACTTTGGCTGGTACATTTAATTGTTGCAACAACATTAGTACTGAAATTCAAGGGCTAAGTGAAAACATTCAGCTCTCCATACACAAGCAATTAGCTTTTCCAAGGGAAAAAATACATAATGGCATCCCACTCCAGTACTCTTGCCTGGAAAATCCCATGGGCAGAGGAGCCTGGTAGGCTGCAGTCCATGGCGTCGCTAAGAGTCAGACACGACTGAGGGACTTCAGTTTCACTTTTCACTTTCATGCATTGGAGAAGGAAATGGCAACCAACTCCAGTGTTCTTGCCTGGAGAATCCCAGGGACGGCGGAGCCTGGTAGACTGCCGTCTATGGGGTCGCACAGAGTCGGACACGACTGAAGCGACTTAGAAGCAGCAGCAGTAGCAAAGGACAGTAATAGAAAAACAAAATAGCAATGTAATATTTGGTAGTTAATTACAATATAAAAATGCTCTTACCATGAGTATTTCCAACCTCAAATAGAGAAGTGTATTTAAATAAGGCATCAGTTGTCTTCATTTTTGTATGTCAGATTTTGATATTATGTTACAAATAAACTGTACAGAATATAGAAAGTGAGACAAAGGGAATAAGAACTGACTCTAATAACTGAGAGCCTCTATACCCACCCAGCATTTTCTCAGAGGGATAGCTACAGTTGGAAAAGCATATCAGAGGAACTCCAGAGATGTTCTGGGTCTTCTCCCAAGGTCCTTGTCATCCAAGTCCATCACGTGACTCTCAAGCTTGGAAATGCTCTGTACAAAACAATCATTTGCACCAGTATCGGACTTCTCAGGTGGCTCAGTAGTAAAGAATATGCCTGCCAGGCAGGAGAGACTGGTTTGATCCCTGGGTCAGAAAGGCCCTGGAGAAGGAAATGGCAACCCACTCCAGTAGTCTTGCCTGGGAAATCCCATGGACAGAGGAGTCTGGCGGGCTACAGACCATAAGGTCACAAAAGAATTGAAAGACTAAGCAACTACACAACAGCAGACAACCACTTCATATACAACAACCACTTCCTGTATATGATAATTATCGAAAACTTAGCTCTTTGGCAAACTTGAGAGGTACTGAAGCTTCTTCCCTGATTCTAGATCACTTTCTAAAATTTGGTCATTATATAATGTTTTATCTATTATACAGATGTTTTATCTACTGATGAATCATAACATAATTAAGCCAGGATTACTGTTTCTACTATATTTTTTAATTTCAAAAACGCAATCTTATCTGTTTGCTTTTCCTTTGATTTTTATAGATTCTTATGCATTCAAGACAGTAATAGTCATGTAAAAATAGACATAGCTTAAATATGTTTGAAAAAAATTTTCATTCATCCTTATGTGTTCAAAGCAGCTTAACTGATTATACATTTTTAAATTGAATATTAGGATTGGGATTATTAACCATACTCTTTATCTTTAGAAACATAAAAGGTAACAATTTGCCACTGCAGAATTCATTAGGAAAAATCCTCATGATTTTGTTTGTATATTTGTTAAAACAATTCAAGTGATGCTTTTCTAACTACTCAAATGAAAAATCCAAATAAAATAGCTAAATGTGGATTTCTCCTTTATGCATATTTTAATAAAATGTAAGAAATGATCTAAATTTGTTCAATAAATATTCAACATAACTTCATTCGTAATAGCATATTAAGGATCATCAATTGAAAATTATATTTATCTTTTATTATGATAACTGAAATTCTATATACTAGATTTTAATAAATTCCAAACTGTCTCAATTTTGAATTAATTTTTCTGTTACATCCTCATAATGTCTAACTGATGATAAATATTTTTACCAAAGAAAATTGTATAGCTGTCAAACTTCATGTCATCTACTCTGCTAAAAACAAAATTATGTCTCTCTTTAAATACCATTTAATGGTATTTCTGCAAATTATTTATCATTGCATGAAATTATCACCATGAATATCCACTGTACATGAAATGCAATAATGTCAATTGTATTGATGCTGATTTAAAATTTCCAAAATTATGAGTGCATGTATACTATAAATTTGTTCTTTTTTCATTTAACTACAGTGATTAACAGTAGAAATTTATTATCTAGTCTGGGCATAAATTACCAAGCAATTATATCAAAACAGGGAGATCTCAATTAGTAGGTCACATTTGCATGTATTTTTGAACCTACATATAGAATTCTCTGTGTATCTACCCTCTCATATTATCAAAGACACTATTAAAATTCATCCTCATCCATAGAAATGGATTAATTGGATGGGTTGAGATTTTTCCAGTGATACCCTGCATATACATTTTATTCTCTACTTACTTATTAACACAACAGCTGACAGTATAAATTAAATATTTATTTTTTATCACTGCTCAGAATTTTCTTTCCAGTGATTTTTTTTCTATTCATTTTTAAGGCCAGAAGAAGGTATTTTGTTTTGTTTTCTCATGCACTGGTAAGTGACCAAACCACATTTAAAATATTAAAATTTATCTCACTCTTAGGCTTGTATTTCGAAAAGCTGTCCTGCAAAAATGGCGTCTGATGCCAACTTCTAATGGTAAATAAGTGGACCTTTCAGTTAAGCTCTGTTCAGTCGCCCAGTCATGTCTGATTCTGCGACCCCATGGACTGCAGCAAGTCAGGCTTTCCTGTCCATCACCAACTCCCAGAGATCTCTCAAACTAATGTCCATCGAGTTGGTGATGCCATTCAATCATCTCATCCTCTGTCATCCTCTTCTCCTGCCTTCAATCTTTCCCAGCATCAGGGTCATTTCAAATGAGTCAGTGCTTTGTATCAGGTGGCCAAAGTATTGGAGTTTCAACTTCAGCATCAGTCCTTCCAATGAATATTCAGGACTGACTTCCTTTAGGATTGACTGGTTGGATCTCCTTGAAGTCTAAAGGACCCTCAAGAGTCTTCTCCAACACCACGGTTGAAAAGCATCAATTTTTTGGTGCTCAGCTTTCTTTCTGGTCCAGCTCTCACATCCATACATGACTACTGGAAAAACCATAGCTTTGACTAGATGGAACTTTGTTAGCAAAGTAATGTCCCTGCTTTTAAATATGCTGTCTAGGTTGGTCACAGCTCTTCTTCCAAGGAGCAAGCGTCTTTTAATTTCATGGCTATAGTCACCATCTGCAGTGATTTTTCAGTTCAGTCACTCAGTCATGTCTGACACTGAGACCCCATAAACTGTAGCACGCCAGGCCTCCCTGTCCATCACCAACTCCCGGAGTTTACCCAAATTTGTGTCTACTGACTTGGTGATGCCATCCAACCATCTCATCCTCTGTTGTCCCCTTCTCCTCCTGCTTTCAATCTTTCCCAGCATCACAGTCTTTTCAAATAAGTCAACTCTTCGCATCAGGTGGCCATAGGCTGGAAAAACCATAGCCTTGACTAGACAGACCTTTGTTAACAAAGTAATGTCTCTGTTTTTTAAAATGTTGTCTGCTGCTGCTGCTGCTAAGTCACTTCAGTCGTGTCCTACTCTGTGCAACCCCATAGACGGCAGCCCACCAGGCTCCACTGTCCCTGGGATTCTCCAGGCAAGAACACTGGAGTGGGTTGCCATTTCCTTCTCCAGTGCATGAAAGTGAAAAGTGAAAGTGAAGTCACTCAGTCATGTCTGACTCTGCAAACCCACGGACTGCAGCCTATCAGGCTCCTTCACCCATGGGATTTTCCAGGCAAGAGTACTAGAGTGGGTTGCCATTGCCTTCTCCAAATATGCTGTCTAGGTTGGTCATAACTTTCCTTCCAAGGAGTAAGCATCTTTTAATTTCATGGCTACAATCACCATCTGCAGTAATTTTGGAATTCCCCAAATATAAAATCTCTCCCTGTTTCCCCATCTATTTGCCATGAAGTGATGGGACATGATGCCATGATCTTAGTTTTTTGAATGCTGAGCTTTAAGCCAACTTTTTCACTCTCCACTTTCACTTTTATCAAGAGGTTCTTTGGTTCTTCTTCACTTTCTGCCATAAGGGTGGTGTAATCTGCGTATCTGAGGTTACTGATATTTCTCCCTGCAAGCTTGATTCCAGCTTGTGCTTCTTCCAGCCCAGCGTTTCTCATGATGTACTCTACATATAAGTTAAATAAGCAGGGTGACAATATACAGCCTTGATATATTCCTTTCCTGATTTAGAACCAGTCTTTTGTTCCATGTATAATTCTAACTGTTACTTCTTGACCTGCATACAGTTTTCTTAGGAGGCAGGTAAGGTGATCTGGTATTCCCATTTCTTTAAGAATTTTCCACAGTTTGTTGTGATCCACACAGTCAAAGGCTTTGGCGTAGTCAACAAGGCAGAAGTAGATGTTTCTCTGGAACGCTTTTGCTTTTTCGGTGATCCAACAGATGTTGGCACTTTGATCTCTGGTTCCTCTACCTTTTCTAAATCCAGCTTAAATATCTGGAAGTTCACGGTTCACATACTGTTGAAGCTTGGCTTGGAGAATTTTGAGCATTACATTGCTAGAGTGTGAGATGAGTGCAATTGTACTGCACTTAGAGCATTTTTGGCATTGCCTTTCTTTGGGATTGGAATGAAAACTGACCTTTTCCAGTCCTGTGGCCACTGCTGAGTTTTCCAAATTTGCTGGCATATTGAGTTCAACATTCTCACAGTATCATATTTTAGGATTTTTCAATAGCTCAACTGGAATTCCATCACCTCCACTAGCTTTGTTCATAGTGATGCTTCCTAAGGCCCACTTTACTTCACATTCCAGAATGTCTGGCTCTAGCTGAATGATCACACCATCGTGGTTATCTGGGTCATGAAGATCTTCTTTGTACAGTTCTTCTGTGTATTCTTGCCACCTCTTCTTAATATTTTCTTCTTGTGTTAGGTCCATACCATTTCTGTCCTTTATTGCGCCCATCCTTGCATGAAATATTCCCTTGGTATTTCTAATTTTCTTGAAGAGATCTCTAGTCTTTCCCCTTCTATTATTTTCCTCCATTTCTTTGCATTGATCACCGAGGAAGGCTTTTTCACCTCTCCTTGCCCTTCTGTGGAACTCTGCATTCAAATGGGTATATCTTTCCTTTTCTCCTTTGCCTTTACCTTCTGTTCTTTTCTCAGCTATTTGTAAGGTCTCCTCAGACAACCATTTTGCCCCTTTTTGCATTTCTTTTTCTTAGGCATGGTCTTGATCACTGCCTCCTGTACAACATCATGAACCTCTGTCCATAGTTCTTCAGGCACTCTATCAGATCTAATCCCTTGAATCTGTTTGTCACTTCCACTGTGTAATCTTAAGGGATTTGATTTAGGTCATATCTGAATGGTCTAGTGGTTTTCCCTACTTTCTTCAAGTTAATTCTGAATTTGGAAATAAGGAGTTCATGATCTGAGCCACAGTCAGCTCCCGGTCTTGTTTTTGCTCACTGTGTAGAACTTCTCCATCTTTGTCTGCAAATAATACAATCAATGATTTTGGAATTGACTATCTGGTGATGTCCATGCGTAGAGTCTTCTCTTGTATTGTTGGAAATGGGTGTTTGCTATGACCAGTGTGTTCTTTTGGTAAAACTCTGTTAGCCTTTGCCCTGCTTCATTTTGTACTCCAAGGCCAAATTTGCCTGTTACTCCAGGTATCTCTTGACTTCCTACTTTTGCATTCCAGTCCCCTATAATGAAGAGGACATCAGTTTTGGGTGTTAGTTCTAGAAGGTCTTGTAAGTCTTCATAGAACATTACACTTCAACTTCTTCAGCATTACTGTTTGGGGCATAGACTTGGATTACTCTGAAATTGAATGATTAGCCTTGGAAATGAACAGAGATCATTCTTTCATTTTTGAGATTGCATCCAAGTACTGCATTTGGGACTCTTTTGTTAACTATGAGGACTAATCCATTTCTTCTAAGGGATTCTTGCTCACAGTAGTAGATATAATGGTCATTTGAGTTAAATTCACCCATTCTGGTCCATTTTAGTTCACTGATTCCTAAAATGTTGATGTTCACTCTTGCCTTCTCCTGTTTGACCACTTCCAATTTGCCTTTATTCATTGACCTAATATTCCAAGTTCCTTGGCAATATTATTCTTTACAGCATCAGACTCTACTTCCATCAAAAGTCACATCCACAACTGGGTGTTGTTTTTGCTTTGGCTCCATCTCTTCATCCTTTCTGGAGTTATTTCTCCACTGTTCTCCAGTAGCATATTGTATACCTACAGACATGGGGAGTTCATCTTTCAGGGTCCTATCTTTTTGCCTTTTCATACTGTTCATGGGGTTCTCAAGGCAAGAATACTGAAGTGGTTTGCCATTCCCTTCTCCAGTGGACCACATTTTGTAAGAACTCTCCACCATGACCCATCCATCTTGGTGGCCCTAACAAGGTATGGCTGGTAGTTTCATTGAGTTAGACATGGCTATGGTCCATGTCATCAGTTTAATTTTTTTTTTTTTTTCTGTGATTGTGGTTTTCAGTCTGTCTGTCCTCTGAGGGATAAGGATAAGAGGCTTATGGAAGCTTGCTGATGGGAGAGACTAACTGAGGGGGAAACTGGGTCTTGTTCTGATGGGTGGGCCATGTTCAGTAAACCTTTAATCCAATTTTCTGTTGATTGCTGGGGCTGTGTTTCCTCCCTGTTGTTCGACCTGAGGCCAAACTATGGTGGAGCCAATGAAGATAATGGCAACCTCCTTCAAAAGGTCCCATGCACACATTGCTACATTCCATGCTCCGGACCCTGCAGCAGGCCACCCCTGACCCACGCCTCCACTGGAGACTCCTGGACACTCATGGGCAAGTCTGGGTCAGTCTCTCTTGTGGGGGTCACTTCTCCTTTCTCCTGGGTACTGGTGTGCACAAGGTTCTGTCTGTGCCCTTCAAGAGTCTGTTTCCCCAGTCCTGTATAAGTTCTGGGGGCTCTATGGTGGGGTTAATGGAGCCTTCCTCCAAGAGGGCTTATGCCATACCCAGGTCTGCTGCATCCAGAGCCCCTGCCCTTGCAGGGCTGACCCGTACCTCCACAGGAGACACTCAAACACTCAAAGGCAGGTCTGGCTCAGTCTCTGTAGGTTCTCCTGGTGCACACAAGGTTTTGTTTGAGCCCTCCAAGCATCTCCGGTGGGTATGGGGTTTGATTCTAAACACACTTTCGCCCCTCGTATCATCTTTTTGGGGCTTCTACTTTGCCCTTGGAAGTGGGGTACATTTTTTTGGTGAGATCCAACATTCTCCTGTCGACAGCTGTTCAGGAGTGAGTTGTAATTTTGGCGTTCTCACAGGAGAAGATGAGCACACGTCCTTCTACTCCACCGTCTTAAGCACAGTAAGATTTGGTTAGCAGGGGACATACACTTTTTTCCTTAAAGTGGATCTTTAAGGAATGGAATTATGGTAAAAATCTTAAAATGATATCTACTGTGATTAAAGAAAAATGTGTATATCACATGATGACTCATTCAGTGAAAATATAGTAGACTTATCTCTCTTACTTGATTATTTGATGCACAGATATATACCCCTGTTCTAAAGTGAAAATCTCTATGGATTGGATTGTCTCAATACATTTCTCTTTGGTTATAATGAAATAAAATTCTTAGGTATGAACCCTTATGAGCAAGCCAGCAGATTGAAAATAAAATGATCTGAATAATGGAATCATAAAGTTGTTATGGATGATACAAGCTTCTTTGAGCATGTATTTTCCAACACAAATTGAAGTGAGGATTATTTAATCGTTCCCTTACCATCTACAACATAAAGGAATGCATGTGTGTATGCTTAATCACGACCAACTCTGCAACCCCATGGATTTTAGCCTGCCAGGCTTCTATGTCCATGGAGTTTTCCAGACAAGAATACTGCAATGGGTTACCATTTCCTCTTCTAGGGGATCCTTCCCACCGAGGCACTGAACCCACATTTCCTGTGTCTTCTGCATTGACAGGCGATTCTTTACCCCTGAGCCACCTGGGTAGACCCCCGTACAAAGGAATATGTAACTTCAAATAGTTCCTCCAAGTGTACTTAGAATAAAATCATTTCATAATGTATATTTCCTTTTCTTGCCTATTTCCTTCCTTCTTTCTCTTTTTCCCTTACTCCTTCTGTCTCCTCCTTCCTTCCCTTCTTTCTTTTCTTCCATTTTTTTTCCTTTCTTGTTTGATTCTTTGATTTTTCTATCAGATCAGTTGCTCAGTCGTGTCCGACTCTTTGCGACCCCATGAATCACAGCATGCCAGGCCTCCCTGTCCCTCACCAACTCCCAGAGTTCATAGTAATCTTTTAAGATAATTAATGCAGAGAAAGGAAAAAAAGAACTCAGTATGAGAAGCAGCGTGATGTTGTAGAAAAAATTCAGAATTAGAACAGGCAGAACTGGTTTCAAATTTTGACTCTACCACTGACCAGCTCTTTGCATTTGAACCAATTACTTAACCTTTCTGGTATTCAGTTTTTCTCATTGCAGAGTTGTTTTGAGGATAAGAAGTAATATGCAAAAGGCACCTGTTCTATATTATATGCTTAATAGTCCCTTGGGCAGCAAGGAGATCAAACCAGTCAATCCTAAAGTAAATCAGTCCTGAATATTCATTGGAAGGACTGATGCTGACGCTGAAGCTCCAATACTTTGGCCACCTGATGTGAAGAGCTGACTCTTTGGAAAAGACTCTGATACTAGGAAAGACTGAGGACAGGAGGAGAAGGGGGCGACAGAGGATGAGATGGTTGGATGGCATCAGCAACTCAATGAACATGAATCTGAAAAAAATCAGGGAGATAGTGAAGGACAGGGAAGCCTGGCAAACTGTAGTCTGTGGGGTCGCAAAGAGTCAGACAGGACTTGGAGACTAAACAACAACAACAATGTATACAATATATTTTAAAAGTTAAACTGACAAAACATAAAGTAACAGATAAGACATGTTTAGGATATATAGAGAAGAAAGAGTTTGCTTCTCTTAAGCATAGACACTTAAGCCACACACTTTCCTAGTTAAACGATATTCATGTTACTGATGCCTGTTATCCACCATCAAGGTGGGATGACCAGAAGCAGAACCTAAAATGAAGTCCTGTTTGGGAGCTGGATCTGAGATGGTTCAAAATCTACTCAGTTGCTCAGGGCTAGTGAGGATAATAAAAGCCATTTGTTTGTTCAAACATCTCCCTTCTGAAATGAGAAAGGGTAAACAGGCCTAGGGTGAGTGGTCTCAAGAAACACTTCAAAGATATACAGAAAACAAACCAGAGGTACTGTAGCATTTATGGAGGCAGCTGGGAATCCACCAGTTAACACGACCTGCTGGCATGCAGCTGTCAATAAAGAAATGGCCCAGCCATTCTGTACACAGACCAATACCATGGAGGCCAAAGGATAGGCATGGTATCAGGTCCCCAGGGCATCGATATTGGGCAATAATCACACTGGCTTTGTACATGGCCAGAGGTGCAGTTTACAGAGATTTTACCCACTTTCTTAGAGATGGCATCTTCATTTGTATGATTCTCTGTAGGTGAACACTGTGTCTTATTCATCTCTTCCTGGAGCACTTAACAAATACTTGAAATCTCTGCTTATTGCTGAGAAAGTTTCAACAGAGCTGTTCTAATTGGCCTCAGCTCTGACACATTTCTACCTAAGAAACATGAGGCTCTGGTCATCAGCCACCTGTCCCTATGGTCATAGCATTTGGCTCCTGAGCACAAACAAGTCGTTCTTTTCCCTAAAACAGCCCATCTGATGTGGGTTCTATATGGTCAGCCTTTCAGTTCATATTAATCACCAAAACTAGAGGTGGTTCCATGACCAAGTGTCCTCCAAACCTTATAAAAAAATTGGTTTCTTCAGAGCAGAGGAAGCATCGTGACAGCCTCACAGTTCTGTCCGGACACTCACAGCTCTAAATGAGAGAGCTGTTCAGATCCGTTAGCTACAGAGCCAGGAATTTCAGGCAGAAGTAAATAAGCCCAAGCAGCCTTCCGTAAGAACTACCCTGTTTATTATGGACCTCAGCAATTCTGGACTAGAATAAAATATTTATAGTAAAACTTTGAGATTTTATCTATGTCAATCAACAAACGTAGACAATAAATGGACTATTTGAGAATATCTGAATGAATACTATGAAATAAAACTCAGTACAATTTGTTTTATTGCCATGTGAAACATAAGGAAATGAAACAAGCAATAAGTATTAAACAATGTGGTTCTGATATCAGCTTCCAATTTCTCCTGCCTCCGTTTTTCTGGTGGTTCTGACAAAATGCCATAGGCTGGGTGCCTTATAAACAATAGGAATGTGTTTCTCACGGTTTTGGAGCCTGGAAGTCTGAGATCAGGGTGCCCTCATGGTCTGGCGATGGTGCTTTTCCAGGTGGCAAACTTCTTGTGTCCTCACGTGCTGGAAAGAGCTAGAGAGCTCGGCAGGGGCTCTTTTATAAGAGCACTGATTTCATTCGTGAGTTCTCCACCTTCGTCACCTACCGTGTGCGTTCATTTAGTCGTGTCTGACTCTTTGCAGCCTCATGGCCTGTAGCCCACCAGGCTCCTCTGCCCAAGGAATTTTGCAGACAAGAATACTGGAGTGGGGTGCCATTCCCTTCTCCAGAGGATTTTCCTGTCCCAGGGATTGAAGCCGAGTCTCTCATGTCCTCTGCATGGGCAGGTGGATTCTTTACCGCTATCACCATCTGGGAAGACCATCACCTAACCACCTCCCAAAGGCTCTACTTTCTAACACCATAAGTGTTAGGATTCCAACACATGATTTGAGGATGCAGATGTTCAAACCATAGCACCTATCTTCTCATAATGTATTAAAATTTTTATTTATTTGTGACATTGATCTCTTTTTTGATGGTCTTAACCTGATTTTCTGCTGCTGCTTTTCCTTCCTCGTCTCCTTTTTCTTCTTCCTTCCATTTTTTTTTTTTTTTTCTGGTGTGCCGGGACTAACATTATTGGCAACAATTCTCTGTATCTCCAGTTGCTAGAAATTTACATTCACTTCACAGCCTTTACTGCTTAAGAAAAAAAAAAAAACAAAACTACCATCCTCCATTATATTTGCAAGTTAACAAACAAACAAAAACAAGTAAGATTTATGGGTCTCATTATCCCCCACAGTGAATCCAGAGACTCTATCCTTCCAGAGTTTCCCCTAAATACTTCTGGGATTCCTCTGGGCTGTGCCTTCCCTGGGCTCACACCCTCCCCATGCTGCTGGATTCACTGCTTACCCGTGGCTCCTGCACTCACAGCAGCTCTGCCAGTGGTGGCTGCTGATGTAATGGGCAGGTAGGTGGAAAAATGAGACACATTAACTGTTCTACTGGGGGGATTACAGGGTGGTGGTGATGATGGGTGGGTTGGGAGATGCTGGAAGATGGCTTTCTCCCCCTCCGTAACACACTCTGTTGGTATGATCACAAGGCAGTGTGACATGAGTAAAAGAAAGAAGAGATGGGGAGGAAATAGGAGAAAGAATCGGGTCACTTCTTTCATGGGTTTTGTTTCAAGGAGACACTATTATGACAGCTCCTCTTTCTATACCAAGAATCCTCCAGGGCTTTGGACTGGATCAAAAACACTGTGCCTCACACATGGCCTCACAGACCCTTTCCTAGCACCCTTGAAAATGGTCTCGAGAAATAATATGTTAAAAATCAATTTCTAAATGCAAGCCTAGATTTGCATCATGACACGGAAATGTTCATTGCGTGATGAGGGTTTTCATCTCTCTGAGATTCAGTTGCCTCATTATTAAGTAAGGGTAATAGTTATTCCTACACCAGAGGATTTTTGCATAAGATTCAGTAAGACAGTACGTGCAAAGAGCTGAGTGGGCTCCCAGACGTACAGTCAAGAAAAGATGTGGCTCCTGTTATCATAGTTATGCACCAGCTCATGGGATGGGTATAGAGCAACGCCTCATTCAATTTGGACATGGGTTGAGCTGTTTTCTCAACATGCCCCTCAGCTCCATGTAAATTTTTGAAAACCCCATTATTCTGGTTGATAGGCACACCTGAATCTCAGACGTTGACACAGTCCGAGTTCAAACGGATATTTGCACAACACTTAAAGATTTTATCCCTCTCCAGAGACCCTGAGCAAGCTGCTTGGGCTCCACTAGTTTAACTGGAAACTGCATTTGTTTTTCATCAATGCTCTCCTGTCTATGAAACTCAAAACTTTATGAGAAGAATTCTGTTTACTAGACTGATGTTGAAATGCCCTTGGACAGCTCAGCACAAGTCAATCACATCAGTTCTACTCTCCCATCTCAGACTCCCCAGCACAAAGAAGACATCCTTCAGAGGTATGAGAACTATTTTATCCTACACACTCATACTTACACATTCAGCACATGATCTTAAGCTTTCATTATATCACAGACACTGTTCTAGGCTCAGCGATATCTTCACTATCATAAAAAGGACAGAGAGCTTGGGACTTCCCTGCTGGTCTAGTGGCTAAGACTCCACACTCTCAATGCAGGGGGCCTGGGATCAATTCCTGGTCAGTGAACTAGATTCCACATGCCACAGTTAAAAAAAAAAATTCCACAAGCAAATATTTTTTAAAAAATTAAATTGTATAAAAAAAGATCAGAAAGCTTATTTTTAGGTGGGAGGAGGGAAATAAGCAAGATTGAATGGGTGAAGGAATAAATGGAAGCAAATGAATAAGAAAGTCAGGGAGGAAGGTGTTACTAAGCTGATCGGAAATGACCATGCAGCTCTTTTTCCCGGTGGGTCACCAGGATATGGCACTCAGAGGAGGTATTTAAACTGAGATCTGAATAAGAGAAGGGAACCAGCTACAAAAAGATCAGGTACAAGGTAGTTAGGTAGAGAAGAGAGTTGGTGCAAAGGCCCTAAGATAAGGACATTTTGTTGCACCTGAAGAATTAAAAGAAGACCAGTGTACTAAAATCTGATAGTAATAGTAAGAGAAGGTAAGAGAAGAGACAAGGACGAAGATATATAGAGGTTACCATGTCACTTAAAGGAGTTCGGAAACCACTGAGGGATTTTAAACCGAACTGTGATTTGATGAGATAGATGGCACTGGGATAAAAGCATGGAAGTTGGTAGGGATGGTACAATATGTAGCCATCAGAGTTTTCCAGGTGCAGAGACATGGAGGAGTTCAGGATATGTTTTGAAGAGAAGGTGCTCCCTGGTGGGTTAGAAGAGGAGGAAAACTTGATCTGGGCAGATCAGGGCAAAAAGGAGGAGTAGAGGATATTGCTAATTTGCAGCTTGTGCACCTGAGCAGTTCAGGCCTCTGACCATGACAGGGTATATTAGAGGACCCTGTTCTCCCACAGATGCACATTTCCAAATGGGGTACCCTCTCTTGAGTGGAGGACACTCTTGAGGAGTGGCAGCTGGACTTATATGACTGGCAAATTTGAAAGAAGAAGCGAAGCAATGCAGTCATCCCCCTCCATTCTGCTTGTCCTGGTTGCTTGGCTTTGGAAGGCATACATTATCTGCTTCTCCAGCTTGAATGCTTTAGGCAGGCCATGAGGATGATTATGCCAGCTCTGTCTAGGAGCAGGTGTGTTCATAGGGATCTCACTGTGGCTCTGCTGCTAACCCTGTCCTCCAAACCAGCTTTGCTCACTAACAAATCTGGTATTTGTCACTCTATCTTTGTGATTCAAGTATCTATTAATTGACTTAGACCTCAGGATGCTCTGAGGACATATTGGAAGGGTAGCATATTCACATGAATTATGAAGCAAGAGATACACTTGGGACGAAGACCTGAAAAGCAGATATGTGGCTATTTCAAGACGAGTCATGAAGATTAGCTTCAAATCGAGGGAGAGGTCAGAGGTGGAGACATAGAGTCCTGTGAAAAGGCATATATTACTGTGTGTAGTATTCACAATGGGCAGGACATGGAAGCAGCCTGAATGTCCATCAACAGAGAAATGGATAAAGAGGATGTGGTATATATATATATATGTATACAATGGGATATTACTCAGCCATAAAAAGGAAGAAATTGGGTCATTTGTAAAGACATGGATGGACCTAGAGATTGTCATACAGAGTGAAGTAAGTCAGAAAGAAAAAGACAAATATCGTATATTAACACATATATGTGGAATCTAGAAAAATAGCATAGATTATCTTTTTTCATTAATTTTTAAAATTCACTAATTTATCTTAATTGGAGGCTAATTACAGTATTGTGGTGTTTTCTGCCATACACTGACATGAATCAGTCACGGGTGTACATGTGTCCCCCATCCCATCCCTCTGGGTTATCCCAGTGCACCGGCTTTGAGTGCCCTGTTTCATGCATCAAACTTGGACTGGTAATCTATTTCACAGATGGTAATATACATGT
Organism: Bos grunniens; assembly: GCF_055505025.1. NCBI lineage: Eukaryota > Metazoa > Chordata > Mammalia > Artiodactyla > Bovidae > Bos > Bos grunniens. The sequence continues at coordinate 23,744,304 of NC_141191.1, read as the reverse complement.
TTCAATGCTATTCTCTCAAATCATCCCACCCTTGCCTTCTCCCACAGAGTCCAAAAGTCTGTTCTTTACATCTGTGTCTCTTTTGCTATTTTGCGTATAGGGTCATCATTACCATCTTTCTGAATTCCATATATATGCATTAGTGTACTCTATTGGTGTTTTTCATTGACTTACTTCACTCTGTATAATAGACTTCAGTTTCATCCATCTCATTAGAGCTGACTCAAATGTGTCCTTTTTATAGCTGAGTAATATTCCACTGTGTATATGTATCACAGCTTTCTTATCCATTCATCTGCTGATAGGCATCTAGGTTGCTTCCACATCCTAGCTATTGTAAACAGTGCTGCGATGAATATTGGGGTACACGTGTCTCTTTCAATTCTGGTTTTTCTGGTTTTCTCAGCGTGTTTGCCCAGCAGTGGGATGACTGGGATATTTCCAGTTTTTTAAGGAATCTCCACACTGTTCTCCACAGTGGCTGTACTAGTTTGCCTTCCCACCAGCTCTCCCACCAGTGTAAGAAGGTTCCCTTTTCTCCACACTCTCTCCAGCATTCATTGTGTGTAGACTTTTTGATGGCAGCCACTCTGACCAGCATGAGATGGTACCTCATTGTAGTTTTGATTTGCATTTCTTTGACAATGAGTGATGTTGAGCATCTTTTCATGTGTTAGCCATCTATGTGTCTTCTGTGGAGAAATATCTGTTTAGCCCATTTTTTGATTGGGTCATTTATTTTTCTGGTGTTGAGCTGCATGAGCTGCTTATATACTTTGGAGATTAATTCTTTGTCAGTTGTTTCATTTGCTATTATTTTCTCCCATTCTGAAGGCTGCCTTTTCACCTTGCTTATACTTTCCTTCGTTGTGCAAAAGTTTTTGAGTTTAATTAGGTCCCATTTGTTTATTTTTGCTTTTATTTCTATTACTCTGGGAGGTAGGACACAGAGGATCTTGCTGAGATTTATGTCAGAGAGTGTTCTGCCTATGTTTTCCTCTAGGAGTTTTATAGTTTCTGGTCTTACATTTAGATCTTTAATCCATTTTGAGTTTATTTTTGTGTATGGGGTTAGAAAGTGTTCTAATTTCATTCTTTTACACATGGTTGAGCAGTTTTCCCGCACCACTTGTTAAATAGATTGTCTTTTTCTCCAATGTATATTTTTGCCTCCTTTGTCAAATATAAGGTGTCCATAGGTGTGTGGATTCATCTCTGGGCCTTCTATTTTGTTCCACTGATCTATATTCCTGTCTTTGTGCCAGTAGAAAAATGGCACAGATGATCTTATTTGCAAAGCAGAAACAGAGACACAGACATGGAGAACAAGCAAGATGGGAAAAGACACCAACAGGTGAAAGGGGGTGGTGCGAACTGGGAGACTGGGATTGACACCTACACACGATCGATGCTATGTATAAAACAGACAACTAATGAGAACCTACTATATATCTCAGGGAACTCTACTCTGTGCTCTGTGGTGACCTGAATGGGAAGGAAATCCAAACAAGAGGGCATATATGTATACATATAGTTGATTCACTTTGCAATAGAAAATAATACAACACTGTAAAGCAAGTATAATACAATATTTTGGTCACCTGATGGCAAGAGCAAACTCATTGGAAGAGACCCTGATGCTGGGAAAGATTGAGGGCAGGAGGGAAAGCGGTGAGAGAGGATGAGATGGTTGGATGGCATCACCGACTCAATGGACACGAGTTTGAGCAAGCTCCGAGAGATAGTGAAGGACAGGGAAGCCTGGTGTGCTGCACTCCATGGGGTTTCAAAGAGTCAGATTCAGCTTAGCGACTGAACAACAACAAAAGCAATTATATTCTTATGTGCTTAGTTGCTCAGTTTTGTCCAGGTCTTTGCGATCCCATGGACTGTAGCCTGCCAGGCTCCTCTGTCCATGGGGATTCTCCAGGCATGAATACTGGAGTGGGTTGCCCTGCCCTCCTACAAGGGATCTTCCCAAGCCAGGGATCAAACCCATGTCTCCCACATTACAGGCAGATTCTTTACTGTCTGAGCCACCAGGGAAGCCCTATATTCTAATAAAAATTATTTTTTAAGTGCTATAATTTTTTTAAAAGGCATATATGATTGCCTTGACAACTTGCCATTAAACAAATATAGTCAAATAGGAACCAAAGTGGGTTCTAGCTGCAAACATCAATGTCAGTGTACTTTTTAGAAGAGATCAGTCTCCTTGAACCAGATTGGGTATCATCATGCTATCGAATGAGGGGATTATGTCTGCTGAGTCACGCTATCCTGGAAGGCCCTCCAAGTATACTCCTCATACATCAAACATCTGCAGTGTATCCTTGACTGACTCAGTGTAAATGATTTGATGCAATTCAAATTCAATTAAAACTCCTACACACTTCACCTCTGACTCATCCAAGGTGCACACTGCCTTAGTAACTGGAGATTTCTGTGGCACTGAACAGTACAGGAACAGGCTCGTGCAGCTGAATCTCCCACGCTGATTAAGTGGTTATCTCACTTAGAATTGAGGTCAGGATGAAGGCTGGAGACAGAGGCATGTATATGTGAGGAGATGCTCTCATGCACATTGTCAAGGCTTCTAGCTCTTACTATTATTCTTGATGAAAATATATCCACTGTCAGTCCAACACCAAAAAACAGTAACTTTAACTTTTGAAGTTATCTCAATTAAATACACAATTCTATTATGGTGGGTGAATGGGCAATATAAAATATTACTGACATTGTCAATAATCAGCAGGACGGATTACAATTTACCTTAACTACAAAATACTTTTCATTATGGTCAGCAGTCCAGGTATCAAGTTCCTAGCTAATATATCTTAATAAACAAAGAAAAGTCATTAATATCACAGTGCTTACTTAAAAGATTCAAGCTTGCTCTCTCTATAAATGTTTTTTTCCTCAGGTAGTCTTACTACAAACAAACACCTCAATATTTGTACCATTTTTGAAGTAAATTTTAAAATTCACCTAAAAGTAATCATTTCAGTGAATTTGAGAAAAAAGCACCTACATTTTTAAAATGTTTGGTTTCTTGAAATCAAATCATAGCCTAAGCACTCAGAATTATTGCATTTTTTTCTTTTCCAAAAGACCTTTGAAAATACTTAAATCCATCAATGTTTCAAGATTTGGCTAAAGAGATGTAATATATGCATGAACCTTTGCCAGTGTTTCAACCCAGAAAGTTCGTCTACATAAAATGCTTTGGATTTAAATGTTAGTGGAATGAATAAAATAGTTCAACAGTAGAAGTGGTTTTGTTTTGAAAGTTGGTCATGTTAAAAATGGGCTTCCCTTGTGACTCAGCTGGTAAAGAATCCACCTGCAATGCGGGAGACCTGGGTTCAATCCCTGGGTTGGGAAGATCTGCTGGAGAAGGGAAAGGCTACCCACTCCAGTATTCTGGCCTGGAGAATTCCATAGACTGTATAGTCCATGGGGTTGCAAAGAGTCAGACACAATTGAGAGACTTTCACTTTCATTCTCATGTTAAAAATGGTATTAAATTAAAACACTGCTATGCTTGTATGCTTGAAAGATTTAGAATTGATATCATATTCTTAAGTAGAGGAAAAAAGCAAAATACTGCAATTTGTGTTTTGTTACAAATTAATTTGATTAGATCTGTAAAGGATCAAGAATTCAAACCTCTTGGCATTATCTACTGGACAAAATATTGCCTCAAATCTCCTGAATGCCAGACAAGCTGGTAGATACATAGAAGGAAGGCATGTTCAGACTTGCTTTAAGAACCTCAATCACTGCACAAAGATCAGAATCTCCTGGCTTAGCTGAGGTTGTACATCCTTCTGACTTCCAATTTATAAGTCAAAAAGGGAATTAACAAGACCCACTCTCTTCAGAGAAAGTGGCTAGAAATTGAGATCTCTCAACCAATCTGCTGAAAATTTCTTACACAGGGACTTAGGAGGAGAAAGAAACTAACAGATTGCCAAGAACACCACCCATTCTCCATGTGATTTGAACTGTTAATGCGCGTCTGGCTTCCTACTAGAAGACTTCCAATTCTCCTCTGATTAGGATTTGTCTCCATGCCGTCCTTTAATTGCCAAAGGCTTCCAACATCTTTATGTCATTGTTGTTGGAACTTGCAAATGAGTATTGCTGCCTCTAACTGATTACCTACATCTTGACCTCTGCCTGGAAAGCCCCCTATGATTCTTTAGGATTATGGAAACATTACTCACTCTCTCTCAAAACAAATTCACATGTAGCTTTTCCAAGAAACATACTGATGATCCCATGTTATAGAAATAAAGTAATAACATGAAATCATAATCTTGTATGCAAACTGTTTTTCATATTTTGATCTTAATAATACCATGAACTGGCCCTGAGGGTGCTGTACTTGCATTCATAACAAGACAGGCTATAAAATGTTCAAGTGAACTGATCAAGGCAACACTGGCAATTCCAAATTCTACTATTAGTCATTGTCAGGAAATGAGGCCTCCAATACCAAAGATTACTAGAACTGCCTTATATATACTTTAATTTTGTTCAAAAATATATAATAAAATTGTTAGACTTTCTTTATTATGTGATGGGATAAGTGAATGTTTCAATCAGTAAAACCTACTGTTTTCATGGCAAAATGTTAAGAGATTTAGATGGAATCATTTTTCAATAACAATAGAACAAAATTTCACCTATACTGATGAAACAGGATTAGTATACTGAATAACACAATTCCAGCAGGCTGAAAGATAGAAATAACAATTATAATAACATTCATTGATATAGCTATTAGTATTTTAGCAGTTGCCAAGTACTCCTGCCTGGAGAATCCTGTGGACGGAGGAGCCTGGAAGTCTGTGGTCGATGGGGTCGCTGAGGGTCGGACACGACTGAGCGACTTTACTTTCACTTTACACTTTCCTGCATTGGAGAAGGAAATGGCAACCCACTCCAGTGTTCTTGCCTGGAGAGTCCCAGGGACGGGGGAGCCTGGTGGGCTGCCGTCTATCGGGTTGCACAGAGTCGGACACGACTGAAGTGACTTAGCAGCAGCAAGTACTTAATGTATGTTATATTAATTCACATTCCAACAGTCTATGAAAAAGAAATTTCATGAATGAAGGTGAAGCTTTGGAGAGTTTAAGGAACTTAAGGTTCACGGCCAGCACACAAGAAGAAAAAAACAACTGCTTCTCCAGGCGGATAGGAATTGTCAGCACTGCACTAAGTGGTCCTAGACTACGGTGCACATCTCCTTCACCCTTTGTCTGATTATTCAGTCAGCTATCAACTCTTCCAGCTGTCCGAGAACAATAACAGCTATTTCTTCCTACTGCCAGCTGTCATCATCTGTTTCTAGTCTATGAGCTGGAAAACCAGATGATCAAGCTTGCTGAACACTGGACACATCGGGGGGGAAAAGCATCTTCTATGAAGTCAAACAAGTTCTTGGCTTTGGGGCACAAGTGGCAGACCAACTATTACAGCACCTCATGGGCTTCCTCCAGCAGCTTCTTGGTTTGTGACTAGGTCTTGGAAGGGAGGACCTACCACTGAGCCTCCTCACTAGGCAGAGGAAGTGTGACTATGTTTATATTCTGCCCTCAGGTGGGAGACAAAAACATGCCGACAGCTGTGCCTTCTTGCCTTCGCACCTGCCTCTTCTGCCTGGACTCCTCTTAGTTCCGGGATGCTAAGATGGGCAATTAACAGACACTCAGTGTGTGGCTGCCCAAGCCACTCAAAGTGCAGGCCTCAATCTATGCCACGGTCTGGTCTGTTTGTTACAATTCAAAAAAATAAGCAAAGAAATTAAGAGCAAGCATTTAGAAGTTTACAGCAAAATTGATGCAACAATTTTATCATATTTTTAAAACACTGGTATGCAACAGATTGGAAGTTTGTTGCTTTTATTCTTTTCTTTTTATGGCCCCATGCCATAATGAATTTGAGAAGCATACACTTTGCCCAAAACTGAAGTACTAAATAATAGACAAAAAGCTTATGTGAGACTCTCACCCGGCCTGTGAGCCTGTCATAATATGAAACACTAACTAGTCTCCCCTTTTCTAAACACTGACTTGACTTGCTTTCCCACTTCGTTTAGTTTTCCAGCACTAGGAAAAAGTCGCACAATCTGTTTTGATAAGATCACTGACCCCCAGGTTACATAGAGGCTTATAGAGACTTGAATACAGAATCAGGGATGAATCATGTCTAAGCTATTATTAATGCACAAGAATATTGGAAATAGAGCAATTAAAATTTCAATTTCAACATTATTCTTCAATTTCTGGGGCTTTCATATGTCCAACAATATTGGATATGCAATTCACAAAGTACTTTTTAGCATATTAGTATATTTTGGACATATTTGAAAAAGATTTCAACTATGGGACTTTGCAGATAACCAGGTATCACAAACAAAGAAATATCTGATAAATTCTGCTTTTGATGGTGCTAAATATGATGGTAACAAAATAATAACAAATTTGAGTGAAATCGAGGCTTTCTTTTACTTACACAAACTGGAAATGAAAATAACCATTGCAATTGTTTAGAGAGGTATGACTTTGAAGAGACATTTCTGAGACATAGATTTTCATTGTACAAGTATTTACTATGGCATTTTTTAGATGCTTTGGATGAATCTGTAATAAGATGGACAAAATTCCCTGGCTCCATGGAGTTAATGTCTAGCACGAGAAGAGGTGAAGACAGTAAATAAAAGCCATTAAATAATTAGTTCATAAAGGATATAAGAAGGCGAGAGCTACAGGTAAAAGACAAGAAGAGCAGGATAAACCGAGACCAGGTTCTCAGGGTAGGAAGCAGTAAAATCAGGATGATCATGCAAGTCTCTGAAACATGATTATCAAGTAAAAGTGGAGTGAAAATTCAAGCCAAAGTTTTAACTAGACAGTAACTTAGAAGAATACTATCTAGAGTTAATGGAATACTTAAAAGAAACACATTTTAATGACTATATTTGGCAATGGCACCCTACTCCAGTACTCTTGCCTGGAAAATCCCATGGAAGGAGGAACCTGGTAGGCTGCAGTCCATGGGGTCGCAAACAGTCGGACATGACTGAGTGCCTTCACTTTCACTTTTCACTTTCATGCATTGGAGAAGGAAATGGCAACCCACTCCAGTGTTCTTGCCTGAAGAATCCCAGGGACAGGGGAGCCTGGGATTCTTCAGGTGGACTGCCTGAAGGGGTCACATAGAGTTGGACACGACTGAAGTGACTTAGCAGCAGCAGCATAATATTATTGGACTAAGTTTATTAGAATAAAATGGAATCCATGATTTCATTGGAATCCATGCTCTAAGACATTTGAGCTTCAAAATCAAAAAGTGTATGAACAAGTTGAAAAAAATAATGTGAGCTTCATGTGTGCACATGACCGAGAGGGTCAATCGTACCCTCTACACATTTCTCTCCATCCTTCAAGAGAGAAATAATATATTTTTTTCTCATCGAGCCAAGGGAGACACATGAGTTTCAGGTTGTCATCCTGAAGACACATAATTGGATCTTTGCCTCTTTTCTTCTTTCTGCTACAGTTTCAAAGGGCAGAAAAGCCTGGGAAATAAAACCTTTCCTCCTCAGGCAGTTTTTCTTGGGCTAGGTGAGAGGTGGAGAGCTGAAAAGATGATGAAAGAGAGTATAGGAAACCAGATTGAGAAAAAAAAGCAGGTAGTGGTCAAACGCTTTTAGTTTGAGATCCCATTTTTCTGAGTATCCACTAGAGATCCGATGATAACCCAACACCTGACATTCCAGAGCTGCTAATAAACCATGTAAGATCTTATAAACAGCCAGGAGTTTATTTAGGTTTTAGGTTTAAAGCCACATTTTAATTTGATATGGAGAAAATAATAGTTTGGGAACATTTTTGAATATTTAACTTTAGAAATTAGTGAGAAAAGCATTTGTCTCTTTAAATCTTACTCCTATAAAGTTATACATAGAAAGTAATTCCAACCGGTAATGTTTAGAAATGTTTATAAGAAATTACTTAATATATGCTTTTATACGCTAATCTTTTTGATTGGCATATGTAAAAGCTACCTTGGTTACCATGGAAGCATACTATCACAGAGTATGGTGTATCACAAGTTGGAATCAAGATTGCCCAGAAAAATATCAACAACCTCAGATATGAAGATGATACCAATCTAGTGGCAGAAAGTGAAGAGGAACTAAAGAGTCTCTTGATGAGGGTGAAAAAGCTAACTTAAAACTCAACATTCAAAAAACTAAGCTCATGGCATCTTGTCCCATCACTTCATGGCAAATAAGTAGGGAAAAAGTGGAAGCAGTGACAGATTTTATTTTCTTGGGCTCCAAAATCACTGTGGACAATGACTGCAGCCATGAAATTAAAAGACACTCTTTGGAAGGAAAGCTAAAGCTATGACAAATCAAGAAAGCATATTAAAAATCAAAAACTTCACTTTGCTGACAAAGTTCTGTATAGGCAAAGCTAAGTTTTTTTTTTTCAGTAGTCATGTATGGATGTAAGAGTTGGACCATAAAGAAGGCTGAGCACTAAAGAATTGATGCCTTCAAATTGTGGTGCTAGAGAAGACTCTTGAGAGTCCCTTGGACTGCAAGGAGATCAATCCTAAAGGAAATCAATCCTGTATATTCATCGGAAGTGCTGAAGCTCCAATACTTTGGCTACCTGATGTGAAGAACTGACTCGTTGGCAAAGATCCGGATGCTGGGAAATATTGAAGGCAAATGAAGAAGAGGGTGGCAGAGAATGAAATGGTTAGACAACGGCACTGACTCAAATCACATGAATCTGAGCAAACTCTGAGGGATAGTTAAGGACAGGGAAGCCCAGTGTGCTGCAGTCCATGGGTGGCAAAGAGTCAAGTTGGACACGACTTAGTGACTGAATAACAAGAACAATAGTGTATTTAGCTTCAAAATTTGTCTCTTCAAAGGTAATTCTAAAAGCTTAAATAAATAAAATTAAAATATCAAAGGTCATATGCACTTACTTTGTAGACTATCCTTTAAAGCAACATTGTCCAGTTGTTAAGCATCAATGGTACTCCAACAGGGCTCATATAAAGAATCTAAATTTTTAATGTTTCTATCAAAGTCTAATTAGAATGACCAAAATTTGCCTCCCGGTTCATTCAAAAAGGGGTGGGGGATTGCCACACTACCTGCTTTTTTTTTTTTCCCTTTTAACATTGCAAAAACTAGTTTGTCTCTTTTCTAAAAGAAAATACCTAAGATGAGAGCAAGACATGATTTCTGAATGTTCTCCAATTTTCTGTTTATTTTCAAGCACTGACATTTTCTGGGTGAAGGAAGAATCCTAATTTTTCAATCATCCTCAGGGGATTTTGTCATGACTGTGTAGTGGGTTTTTCTGGAAACAAAAGGAACACAAATCACAGATTAAGAGAAAAAATTGTAGACCAAAAGTTTGCTATTGTGTCTCAAAGTAAGGCATGAAGACGTTCAAACAAAAGTAGAGTGATTCTCATTTATATATATTGTCAAAGGCAGATCCCAGCTGTGTGCATACCACTAGAGCTCAGTGCACAGCTGTGACATTATAAAAGGGACTCGATTGCCAATCAGAGCTTGGCTGGAGCAATGTACTGTCCAAGCCATTCCCTAATAAAGCTTCTGGAACTCATCTGCTTTAGTTATTGTCTCCATGAACCACCCTGCGTTACACAACTGAAGGCATTGCAGAATTTCTCCCTTAGCTATTTCTTGTAAGGAACTCTAGCTTTGAAATACAGTTCAATAGAGGATTTCCCTTACCACTTTATAATTCTCTTTTCTGAGGAGACACATGAAGTAGAATATAGAGAACTATGACAAGTTACTCAGAAATCAGCAGGCTTATTGAGGGTTATTATACCCTTTTAATTCGCTGGGTTGGGAAGATTCCCTGGAAAAGGTCATGGCAACCCACTCCAGTATTTTTGCCTGGAGAATCTCATGGACAGAGGAGACTGGTGGGCTACAGTCGACAGGGTCGCAAAGAGTCAGACACGACTGAAGCAACTCAGCATCACGCGCATGTGCACATATCCTTTTAACCCTCTTTGAGAATGGTTTCAAAGGGCAAAAGTGGCACCACTGACAGACTCACAAAAAAGCATAATTGCTATCCTTATTGCTTTGCACCTAAAATCAAGTCTCTGCTGCCTCGTATGGACAGTATACCACCACGATGACAGCTTCCTCAAATTACTGTGTCTCTATGAAACCCTAGCTGCATATTTTTGTATTTGCCTTGCTGCCCCAAAGAGATCTTTTAACAAACAACCTTTTGATCCGTACCTTATGGAATAATAATGTTCCCTGACTTTTAAAGATTCCAGGAAGTCCTAGAATAAAAACTAATATATATTTTCTTTGTTTAGTGTAGGACTGTTTCCCTATAGAACCGTCCTCCCTAATTCTAGTCAGCAGCCCAATGCTTTATGTAACACAAATGGGAAAGTTATTTTAGGGACTGTAGATTTAAAAAGAATCCTTTGTTATAATCAAAATTTGTCTTTGATCAAATAAATCAAGGAATACTTTCAGAGAAGCTACCATATAATGTTATGTTACCAAGAGATTTTGATTTTTTATGGAATAAATTGCGTTGAGCTTGACATATTCTGAGTAAAATTCTGCCTTTCAAGAATACTTGTAGGTAAATATCTTATCTTCTAATTATACACAATAATATTTATATGTAAAGATGCAGAGAAGTTACATAAAAGAAAGCAGAATTACATTAATAAATCTGAAGGTTCTGCAAGAGATAGTTGCTGTTTTAGATAGACTGAATATAAGATGGTTTTTTCAAATTTAAAAATGTATTAAATTCCTTGTCCTTATCAAATTAGCATCCCTTGTTTTATATACTAGCTATAATTTGTGATCATAATCCTTAAAGAAAGAGAAGGGGACGGGTAACAGTACTACTTCATAATTTTATTGAAAATACACTCATTTAGCTTAGTCTGTGTCTAACAGTATTCTAAGCACATAATATCTATTAACATTTACTCTACAACAAACCTAGGAGGTATGAATTGTTTTTACCTCCATGTTAAAGTGAAATAATAAAGGCACAGTTAGATAAAGAATCTTGATCCAGGACACACAGCTAGTAAATAAAGCATAAAGGCACTCAGACTCTAGCCACTACTCAATGCTACCTAACAGTTTTTCTCTACTTCTAGAGATTGTCAGATGTTACTACAACTGTCCCTTGATTGGTCAAACAAGAAGAATTTGAATCATAACTATAAGAAAAATTAATTCTATCAGAATTGAGAATGAGGCTCCCCTAAATAGTTTTTTTTCCCCCCATCTTTTGGACTCTAGCAATTCCATAGCCTTCATGAAGGTTAGAAAGTCATCAATGTTCTCGGCTTCTTTCTGAAGTCGTTATTAGTAGAAGTCAGATTCATAAAAGACACATTTTCCAATAAACTTGCTTGTTGCTTCCTCGGTGCCTTCAGTCATGTTGATTCAAGTGGATAAAATATAAATCCTGTAAATAATGTTAAGTATATCGATCTCAGAGGTGACTCTTTTACAAATAGCTTCAGTTGTCCTTCCCTGGATGCAAGGAATAGGTACTTTTATTTATGCGATTAGAAAAGGCATATCTAAACCAAAGACTGGATTTTTCACCCTCATACATTTCTCAACCAAAATCATGTACTTTCATGGCACTTAAGGGTCTGTAGATCCTCCAAATTCTGTTCATTTAGAATATATTCAAGAAAATGTAAAGATCAGGTTGCAAGCATGTTCATAATTCAAGTTTTCTGAATCAGTATAAATGTGCAGAGAAAAACATTCTCCTGTATTCTGATGAACTAAAAGTCACCATATACATGAGGCATAACTGTTACAACACATTGCTTAAGCAGAGATGATTGGAAGACACAGTGATTAACATCCTAAATTAGATAATTTTATGGGACAAATTTTGACTTGTAGATATTCTATTAATGTATATAATACCTATACTAACAAAACTAAATGTAAACCATATTATAATACAAAAGGAAAAATCACTGTGTTTTGGCATCCTACTTTAATAATTTTGAAGATTCTGATAATGTGCTGTAGAAAACTGGAGTTCAAGCATTTCAGAATTTGCATTTGAACAGTGGGATTTTATTTATGGGAACAAAACCTATGCCCATATGTGCATGTATTTAGGACAATATTACATAATATTGCATTTAGGCCATATTTCAAGTATATGCAATGTTCTTCTTATCTATGAAATTTTTACTGGATATCCTGGGGGTGGGAGGGGGCAGGGGGTGTGCATAGATGGGGTAAAGAAGCTGAAAGATAAAACAAATAGGGCTTTCAAAATTGTATCAAAGAACCTTAGTATGACAACTGCAATTTTGAAACAATTCCCCAGTGAATAGTTAAAAAGAATATACATCCTTTTTTTCCTTTTACTCATGAGAAGAAAATGTTATTTGAGGATTTAAAGACCAATCCAGAAATCCCTTGTCCTTTGCAGAATAAGAAAAAATCCTGAATCCCATTTTTGTTTCCCTACAAGTTTATCAATTTTTGATTATGCTTTCTCTGTTTCAGGAGCTGAGTTTCAAGCCAAAGCTTTTATAATCTATTTCAACACAGGAAAGCTATCATGATGCTTTCTGAAAATAATGGCTTCCATGAAATGGTGATAATAGATCATCCTGAATTAGAAATTCTTTATGTAGTCTCTCTCAAAGCAAGCAAGTGATCTGTGGTGGAATAAGTACCTCTTCATTCCACTGTGCCACACATTCTCCATTCAACAAAAGTTTTCCAAGCACCTGCTCTATGACAGGTCCTGTTTCACTGCAAGGAACAAAAAAATGAAAGCTAACTTCAGACAGCATACACTTTTGTTATGGTAATGGACACGGGAAAGAATTAAACCCACACAAAATCTTGTACATGGAGGTTGATAGCCGCTTTATTCAGAATCACCAAAACCAAAAGAACCAATATGTCCTTTAGTAGGTCAGTGGATAAACTGTGGTTCAGTTCAGTTCAGTTGCTTAGTCCTGTCTGACTCTTTGCCACCCCATGGACTACAGCATGCCAGGCTTCCCTGTCCATCACCAACTCCTAGAGTTTGCTCCAAGTCATGTCCATCGAGCAGGTGATGCCATCCAACCATCTCATCCTCTGTCTCCCCCTTCTCCTCCTGCCTTCAAACTTTCCCAGCATCAGTGTCTTTTCTAATGAGTCAGTTTTTCAATCAGGTGGCCCAAGTATTGGAGTTTCAGCTTCAGTATCAGTTCTTCCCATGAATATTCAGGACTGATTTCCCCTAGGATTGACTGGTTCAATTTCCTTGCAGTCCAAGGGACTCTCAAGAGTCATCTCCAACACTACAGTTCAAAAGCATCAATTCTTCGGCTCTCAGCCTTCTTTATGGTTGAAATCTCACATCCATACATGATTACTGGAAAAATCATAGCTTTGACTAGACAGACCTCTGTTGGCAAAGTAATGTCTCTGCTTTTTATTGCACTGTCTACATTTGTTTCTTCCAAGGTGCAAGCGTCTTTTAATTTCATGGCGGCAGTCACAATCTGCAGCAATTTTGGAGCCCAAGAAAATAAAATCTGTAACTGTTTCCATTGTTTCCCCATCTATTTGCCATGAAGTGATGGGGCCGGATGCCATGATCCTAGTTTTTAAATGTTGAGTTTTAAGCAAGCTTTTTCACTCTCCTCTTTCCCTTTCATCAAGAGGATTTTTAGTTCCTCTTTGCTTTCTGCCATAAGGGTGGTATTATCTGCAGATCTGAGGTTATTGATATTTCTCCCTGTAATCTTGATTCCAGTTTGTGCTTCATCCAGTCTGGCATTTCACATGATGTACTCTGCATATAAGTTAAATAAGTAAGGTGACAATATACATATCTTGGCAAAAAGATGTGACACTCAAAGATGAACTCCCCCAGTCAGTAGGTGCCCAATATGTTACTGGAGAAGAGTGGAAAAATAGCTCCAGAAAGAAAGAAGAGGCTGAACCAGCATGAAAATAACCCCCAGTTATGGATGTGACTAGTGTTGGAAGTAGAGTCTGATGCTGTAAAGAACTAAATTGCACAGAAACCTGGAATATTAGGTCCATGAATCAAGGTGAATTGGAAGTGGTCAAACAGGAGATGGCAAGAGTGAACAACAATATTTTAGGAATCTGTGAACTAAAATGGACCAGAATGGGTGAATTTGATTCAGATGACCATTGTATCTACTAATGCAGGCAAGGATCCCTTAGAAGAAATGGAATAGCCCTCATAGTCAACAAATCCCCTAAATGCAGTTCTTGGGTACAGTCTGAAAAATGACAGAATGATCTCTGTCCATTTCTGAGGCAAACCATTCAATATCACAGTAATCCAAGTCTATGCCAAAACCACCAATGCCAAAAAAACTGAAGTTAAAGGGTTCTATGAAGACCAACAAAACCTTCTATAACTAACACCAAAAAAAGATGTCCTTTCTATTATAGGGGACTGGAATGAAAAGTAAGATGTCAAGAGATACCTGGAATAACAGGCAAGTTTGGCCTTGGAGTACAAAATGAAGCAGGGCAAAGGCTAACAGAGTTTTGCCAAGAGAACACACTGGTCATAGCAAACACCCTCTTCCAACAACACAAGAGAAGACTCTACACATGGACATCACCAGATGGTCAACACTGAAATCAGATTGAGTGTATTCTTTGCAGCCAAAGATGGAGAAGCTCTATACAGTCAGCAAAAACAAGACTGGGAGTTGACTGTGGCTCAGATCATGAGCTCCTTATTGCCAAATTCAGACTTAAATTGAAGAAACTAGGGGAAACCACTCGACCATTCAGGTATTACTTAAGTCAAATCCATTACAATTATACAGTGGAATAGAATCAAGGGATTAGATCTGATAGACAGGGTGCCAGGTTCATAACACTGTACAGGAGGTGGTGAATAAAATCATCTCCAAGAAGAAAAAAATGCAACAAGGCAAAATGGCTGTCTGACGAGACTTTAAAATAGCTGAGAAAAGAAGAAAAACAAAAAGCAAAAGAGAAAAAAAAAGACATATCCATCTGAATCCAGAGTCCCAAAGAATAGCAAGGAGAGATAAGAAAGCATTCCTAAGTGATTAATGCAAAGAAATAGGGGAAAACAATGGTTCAGACAGTAACGCATCTGCCTACAATGAGGGAGACTTGGGTTCAATCCCTGCTTTCAGAAGATTTCCTGGAGAAGGAAATGGCAACTCACTCCAATATTCTTGCCTGGAAAATCCCATAGACGGAGGAACCTGGTAGGCTATAGTCCATGGGGTCGCAAAGAGTTGGACACGAGTGAGTGACTTCATTTTCACTTTCAAATAGGGGAAAACAATACAATGGGAAAGACTAGAGATCTCTTCAAGAAAATTAGAGATACCAAGGGAACATTTCATGCAAAGATGGACACAATAAAGGACAGAAATGGTATGAACCTAACAGAAGCAGAAGATATTAAGAGGTGACAAGAATATACAGAACTATACAAAAAAAAAAAAAAAAAAGATCTTAATGACCCAGATAACCACAATGGTGTGATCACTCACCTTGAGCCAGACATGGGGAGTGGTAAGTCAGGTGGGACTTAAAAAGCATTATTACAAACTAAGCTACTGAAGGTGATGGAATTCCAGTTGAGCTATTTCAAATCCTAAAAGATGGTGTCAAAGCACTGCACTCAATATGCCAGCAAATTCGGAAAACTCAGCAGTGGCCACAGGACTGGAAACTGGTACCTCCAGACAACAGAATATTATTAGGCACTAAAAATAAATTAGTTAGAAAGCCATAAAAATACCTAAAGGAACCTTGGGCTGTGCTTAGTCACTCAGTCACGTGCAATTCTTTGCAACCCCATGGACTATAGCCCACCAGTCTCCTCTGCCCATGGGGATTCTCCAGGCAAGAATACTGGAGTGGGTTGTCATGCTCTCCTCTAGGGGATCTTCCCAACCCAGGGATCGAACTCAGGTTTCCCACATTGCAGGTGGATTCTTTACCACCTGAGCCACCAGGGAAACCCAAGAATACTAGGAGTTTGTAGCCTATCCCTTTTCCAGAGGATCTTCAAAACTCAGGGATCAAACCAAGATCCCAGGCAGATTCTTTACCAGCTGAGCTACCAGGGAAGCCCTTAAATAGTTATTATTAAGTGAATGAAGCCAATCTTAAAAGGCTATTCAGTGTATAATTTTAATAGTATTATCTGCTGGAAAAAGTAAAACTATGGAGAGAATAAAAAGATTAGCAATTGCTAGGGGTTGGGGGAAGGAAGGGATGAACAGGTAGAGCATAAAGGATTTTGGGGCTTCCCTGGTGCCTCAGATGGTAAAGAATCTGCCTGCAACGTAGAAGACCTGGGTTCAATCCTTGGCTCAGGAAGATCCCCTGGAAAAGGGAATGGCAACCCACTCTAGCATTCTTGCCTGGAGAAATCCATGGACAGAGGAGCCTGGCAGTCTTCAGTCCATGTGGTCACAGAGATCAGACACAATGGAGTGACCAAAAATAAAGGATTTTCAGGGCAGCGACACTATTTTGTAGATACAATAATGCTGGATACATGTCATTACACATTTGTCCAAACACACAGAATGCATAATACTAAGAGTGTGCTTAAAGCAAACTATGGGCTCTGGGTGATAACGATGTCATATAGATTCATCAATTTCAGCAAATGTATCAGTGTGGAGGGGATGTTAATAATGGAGTAGGCTAAGGATTGGGATACACTGGAAATCTCTACACATTTTTCTCAAATTTGCTGTGAACCTAAACTTCTCTAAAAAATAAAATGTATTAAAAATAATAATTATAGTAGACAAAAGTGCATGCAGTTTTAGCAATGGGTACAGACTTGGAAGCAGCACAGAAATTGGAAAGAATCGCCACATATGGTACAGACGAGAACCTGCACTAAAAATGGTGTCTAAGAAGGGTTGTGAAGAAAATAAAAGTTTTCTTAACACTGATGACATTACTTTTCCTATAACTAGGATTTAATTTCTTTCTGTAACAGTGTTTCCATACCAGAATGGAAACAAGAGAAAGGTTTAATTGAAAAGTTATAATATATCCTTTGAATAGTAAAATAAAGAGTTTTTACAATGATGTGATAATGTTAGCCTTGTGATAAAGAGTTCATATTTTCAGGGTAACATCTGAGAAAGTTTTAGGACACATTTGTGCCTAAAGTAGGATATGCTTGCTGTCCAAAGCACTTGGAGGAGCTGGAAGAAATAATGAGAAGTGATGTAAAGTCTGAGCAAAAATGTGAAGGATTTGTACCATCTGACTTAGATAAAGTCACTAGAACTTCATTAAGTGAATTTATATTGCCCACAAGGGACCATTCCAGGCTCCTAGTATATAGAGATGAAAGCAATTTTCTTTCATCAGAGAGTCCACAATGTGGTTAAAGAGAAAGCTTTTCAAGTGATGATTACATGATTAAAGACCATGGCAGAGGTGGTCTACAAATTACTTGGAGGGACAGTAACAAAGAAAAGGTTACCTTAAGAAAGAGTTATTATGGCTACTTGAAAGAAATTGGGACTTGCAGTTTAAGTGAAAGAAAAAACCCTTTGATGCTGCAATGCAGATAAGACTCATTGCAATTTTGGAGAACATAATATGTGGAGACAAATTTTCTGGAAGAGACCTTCAGGAATGAAATTCATATTTTATTTTAGATCATTATGCTACATTTCACTTGCATGTGTGGGAATTATCACATTTAAAAAGAACAAACAGAAAGGTACATCATAAAGCCAACCTGTAAGAAAGTACCCTTATTCCAAATGGAATGCTGTGTCTTTTTTCTTAGTATATAAACTTATTCATTAAAAAAAAGGTCTTCACAATCAATAGTCAGACAAAAAAAAAAAAAGATAATTATAACTGAAAGCCATAATGGAAACATAATTAACCTAACAATATAAAATAATTACATACAATTTGGGGCATTAAGTAGAGTGATGAGGTAACTGGAAGTGCATACAGATAAACATCTTTTACTATTGTGATTATGTAACTATTATTCCTTTTAATACTGTTGTATCATGATTGATCAACAGAAAATAATAGAACTGTATATCACTAAAACCACCATTTAATTGAAAAACTTGTAATCACTTTTTAAAATCCATATGCACATTAGAATTATCTTGGAATTTTTTGGAAAAGTACAAATACCCAGGTACTGTTTTTTTCTCCAAACCTACAGATGCGATTCTAATGAGCAGTCGTGTTTAAAACAACTGTACTATATGATCGTTTTTTACTTTTATATAGTTTGTTTCACTTTCTATTTCCTATTCAGTGCTCCCATTTTATTTAATGTCTTCCAATTCCTCCATCTCTTTTTTGTTGTTGTTCTTGTTGTACACTTGTTGTACACTTCTGTTGAAGTGTAGCAGAAAAGCCTTTGTAATCATATACATATATGAATATGAGGTATAATATATATGTATTTTAGAAAACTTACAAATTTTTGTTCAGAAAAAAAAATATGACATTTTTGTTCCACTTCTTTGACTAAGTAGGAATAGAATGTTAGATTTCTAATTTATATTCACTCAAAATTTTGATATAATTCCATCTATGCTGGCATCTAGTATTACTGCTATATGTCTAGAAAGCTTATTATTTTAATGATTTTTTTAAAAAATGAATGAAGCTTGAAACTTCTAATCCAATTTTGAGAATATAAAGAAATATTATGTTGTAAAAATGGGAAATTAACATGCTACACAGTATTGTTATCATACAGATTTTGTCCAAATTTCACAAAATTTTATGCTGGTGTCCATTATCTGTTTTCACACCTTACTCAAGATTCCACATTGTATTTAGTTGCCTTGAGCAGCTTTAGCTCCATGCAACAAATTCTGATAAATCCTCTTTTCATTTTCACTGTTACAACTATTTTCGAATTTTCTTTGTTACGGTTTCTTAGCTACACCCATCATTAAAAAGTGGACATTTCATTTCCAAAAATATAGAATTTTTAAATACCTTTGATGTTACTTTATCATTTTGATATTCATTTCTGATTTGCATGCTTTCTTTTCTGCAATCACCCTCTGTGTTTTTTCCATCTAACTTTATTGAGGCTTTCAATGGCTAAGTCAAATATCTCTCTTGGTAAATGTCACATTTCACTTGAAAATATATGGGCTATTTTCAAATATCTTTTGATATTTATTTCTAACTTAATTTCACAGTGATAAGAGAACAGACTCTGTATGACTTCAATTCCTTTAGACCATGACACTTTTGTACCTTATTTTATGCCCCTGGATATTGTCCAGTGTCTCCTGGTTTATAGTCTATAGGAACTTGAATAGAATTTGTAAATTGCTGATGTGTGAAAATTATGTAAATCCTAATTATGTTGAATCAGTTCATAGTGCTTTTCAGGTCTACCCTATCCTTCTACTTTTATATTTATTCATTGTATTAATTTTGGAGAATTTGATATTAAAACTCCAATTAAAAATCTTAATTCATCTACTTAAAAATAATTGTAATATACAGTAGAAATGCATACAACTTTGTACTGTATTTTCAAAGCCTCCTGTGAATGTTTTATCACACTTTCATAATTTGAAAAATAAAAGAAAGAAGGAAAAAAATGTCTTATCACCCCGGATGGCCAAATAAGTTCACTACTACAAGCAAAACTCATTTATTTCTTAGATATTTGGTTGGGGCATTGGGGTAAGGATCCTAAAGCCTTGTCTAGTCCTGGACATAAAGAGTGCCATGTTTGATTAGTGGTGCCTGCCACACATTAGGAAGTAAGGACACTTAAATTTCCACCTAATCCCTTAAGAAGCTATTTATCTGCATTAGGCTAAGATCTGTGAAACAAAATCCATAATATCAATGATAGTTAACGTTTATTAAGCACTTACAAAGTGCTTTCCACCACTGACGAAGTTTTCAGGTATTAATTCATTTAACCCTCACAACAACCATATGAGGTAGAAACTAACGTCCAAGAAAGTCAAGGAAGGTGCACAAGATTCGTATCTAGAGATTTCCAGCCCTCGTAGTGAACTCTAGCAGGAATGGTCTTGCCAGCTTCACAGAAAGTCTCCCTGTCAACCATCTATGCTCAATTACTCATAGAATAATGTCAGATACATCAGCCATGCCCAAAGTAGTTCAGTTCAGTTCAGTCACTCAGTCGTGTCCAACTCTTTCCTACCTCATGAATTGCAGCACGCCAGGCCACCCTGTCCATCACCAACTCCCGGAGTTCACTCAGACTCATGTCCATCAAGTCAGTGATGCCATCCAGCCACCTCATCCTCTGTCGTCCCCTTCTCCTCCTGCCCCTAATCCCTCCCAGCATCAGAGTCTTTTCCAATGAGTCAACTCTTCACATGAGGTGGCCAAAGTACTGGAGTTTCAGCTTTAACATCATTCCTTCCAAAGAAATCCCAGGGCTGATCTCTTTCAGAATGGACTGGTTGGATCTCCTTGCAGTCCAAGGGACTCTCAAGAGTCTTCTCCAACACCACAGTTCAAAAGCATCAATTCTTTGGCACTCAGCTTTCTTCACAGTCCAACTCTCACATCCATACATGACCACAGGAAAAACCATAGCCTTGACTAGACTTTACACACATTCAAATACCAATCATACAAACAGTGAATCATGCAGGCATAGCAGCTTCTCTGAACATCTCTCCGTTGGAGTCTGCCACAGCAGTGTTCAATCCTTCAATCCTCGAAATGGGTTTCATTTTGACACACACTAAATGTGGGAGAGGGAAAACAGTGTGATTGGGAGTTTCACAGACTCAAAGATTTGTTTTGCACAAATAACCTCTCTGAGCTTCAGGGTCATCATGCCTAAAATGGAAATATATAAGTGAAAGTTGCAATCCTATGGACTATACAGTTCATGGAATTCTTCAGACTAGAATACTGGAGTGGGTAGCCTTTCCCTTCTCCAGAGGATCTTCCCAACCCAAGGATCGAACCCAGGTCTCCTGTGTTACAGGCAGATTCTTTACCAGTTAAGCCACAAGGGAAGCCCAAGAATACTGGAGTGGGTAACCTATCCCTTCTCTATGAATCTTCCCAACCCAGAAAATCGAGCCGGGGTCTCCTGCATTGCAGGTGGATTCTTTACCAACTGAGCTATCAGGGAAAGTTTTCCTAGTCAAGGTAAAATGAGGTGACATACTGTAGCATACATGCTGGATATTAAGCTTTTTGATTGTAGCATGAGTGCCTGACTTAGAGTGTATGACTGCTGAAGCATCCACTTTAGACATCCATCACTTCTTATACAGGTTATTACAGATACTAACCCAACACTGTAACTATACTCTAATAACTTTTTAAAAAAAAATCATTATTTTTTTAATAAAGGTAACCAATTTAGAATCAAAAAATAAAATATTTTACACTAAAGCTAAAAAAAAAAAAAAGAGACATCCATCTCACTACTAGTCTCATGACTAGCAGAACAACTAAATAAGGAACCAGACTGACTCCACCCATGAAGTTCCCCTTTTAAAAAGCACTGGGGATGACCTAGAAGCATGACCTGTTGTGGGACCTCATCGTTTCCCTCCCATGACCCATTCCCCACTTCTGTGTTTTCAACTAACCAAACAGAGTGAACCTTTGAAACTCTGGGCACCCCACCTCCAACCCTAATAAAGGCAGAGTACTTCTGCAACATCTCTCCCTTTCTCTCTCTCTCTTTCCCTCTCTTTGTAGTCCTCAGGCTTGAAGCATGCCCTTCAGAAACTTTGCTTAACAAATCTTGTCCTTAAGTACCCTAATAGTTTTCTTGAAGTGCATCTGGCAATTATAACAAAATCCACAGGGGCTATTTCAGCCACAAAATTGTCCCTGGTTGTGCTGGGAGGGATGTCTGTGGGTTAAGCACAAAGTCACTTCAGTCACATCCAACTCTTTGCTATCCTATGGACCATAGCCTCCTCTGTCCATGGGATTCTCCAGACAAGACTACTGGAGTGGGTTGCCACGCACTCCTCCAGGGGATCATCCCAACCCAGGGATCAAATTCACATCTCTTGTGCCTTCTGCACCGGGAGGCAGGTTCTTTACCACTTCTTTACCTCCACCTGGGAAGCCTTGTCTATGGGGTTAGCTAAGAGTAAATAGCCTCAGACAGTTCCAAGTCCAGAACATCACTATAAGTAGGCTGGGACCAAGACAACACAAACCGATACTAAGCTCAATGCCTAACATACAGTTTATCTTCCAAAAGTTTATTTTCTATTGCTTCTTCTTATACATCACTGCATATGTATAAACAGGATAGTGCATGCCTTTTAGAAAACGAACAGGAAACAGAAATCAAATTGCCAACATCCGCTGGATCATCAAAAATTAAGAGAGTTCCATAAAAACATCTATTCATGCTTTATTGACTATGCCAAAGACTTTGACTGTGTGGATCACCACAAACTTTGGAAAATTCTAAAAGAGATGGGAATACCAAAACACCTGGCCTGCCTCTTGAGAAATCTGTATGCAGGTCGGAAGCAACAGTTAGAACTAGACATGGAACAACACATTGGTTCCAAATATGAAAAGGAGTATGTCAAGGCTGTATATTGTCACCCTGCTTATTTAACTTATATGCAGAGTACATCATGAGAAATGCTGGGCTGGATGAGGCACAAGCTAGAATGAAGATTGCTATGAGAAATATCAATAACCTCGGATATGCAGATGACACCACCCTTATGGCAGAAAGCGAAGAAGAATTAAAGATCCTCTTGATGAAAGTGAGAGAGGAGAGAGAAAAAGCTGGCTTAAAGCTCAACATTCAGAAAACTAATATCATGGCATCCAGTCCCATCACTCCATGGCAAATAGATGTGGAAACAGTGTCAGACTTTATTTTCTTGGGCTTCAAAATCACTGCAGTTGGTGACTGCAGCCACAAAATTAAAAGACCCTTACTCCTTGGAAGGAAAGTTATGACCAACCTAGACAGCATATTAAAAAGCGGAGACATACTTTGCCAACAAAAGTCCATCTAGTCAAGGCTATAGTTTTTTTCAGTAGTCATGTATGGATGTGAGAGTTGGACTGTGAAGAAAGCTGAGCGCCAAAGAATTGATGCTTTTGAACTGTGGTGTTGGAGAAGACTCTTGAGAGCCCCTTGGACTGCAAGGAGATCCAACCAGTCCATCCTAAAGGAAATCAGTCCTGAATGTTCATTGGAAGGAGTGATATTGAAGCTGAAACTCCAATACTTTGGCCACCTGATGCAAAGAACTGACTTATTTGAAAAGACAGTGATGCTGGGAATTATTGAAGGTGGGAGGAGAAGGGGATGACAGAGGATGAGATGGTTGGATGGCATCACTAAGTCAATGGACACAAGTTTGAGCATGCTCCGGGAGTTGGTGATGGACAGGGAAACCTGGTGTGCTGCCGTCCATGGGGTCGCAAAGTTTGTACATGACTGAGCAACTGATCTGATGGTCTTAAATGCCAATTTTTTATTTTTAATTATTTGAATATGAAAGGATTTCATCTGTGCTTATTACTCTCCAATGAATTAGGTAGAGTTTCCATTTGTAATACATTCCTTTGATGTTATATTTTGCAGGAAATGTGAAGTTTGAATAAACAGAAATTTTAAAAGATATTGAATATATGTGGTATTTTTCAGAAGAGAGCCAAGTGAATCCTATAGTTCTATAATGGCTTTTAAAAATAGCTTATTGTAATAGTTTCAGGAAGATTTTATGTTTTCTAGATCTGACGCTTTTACACTGACAATAGTGTGTTTATGCAAATTTTATTGCGCGTGTTGGGTGGTAATTACGCTCTGTTATAGACTGCTATTAGATACATAGTTAATGGACCACATGAGTTTTAACAGGTATTTTGTTACCTAATAAAAATACAATCCATATTAATAACTATGGGTCAGACCATAAGCCATTTGTTTATATATTCAGATGCAGAGAATCTTTGCTATCATTTCTTTAGCTGCATTTTGTTTCTTACTAGTTTAACAAAGTTTTCCTAGAACACTGAAAAAAAAAAAAAAGACCGTTTTTCCATGCTATCTTTTTGTTTAATGAAACTATGGCTCATTCCTGTGAGTAAAATCACAAAGAACTCATTAAGAGCAAAATATGTTTTTTCTTAAACACTCATATGGATTATGGGCTTGCATTCTGTATAAATCCTTCATTTATTAAATATTATTGAGATTTAGGCAATTTTCTAAGATGTGCTCATTCAAAATCATTTCTATAAAAATACATTGATTAACTGACATAATCCTCCAGCGTAATTTCATTTTAGCAGGCTTCTTGATTACAGAAACTATCTTAAGGTATTAGATTTGTGTTTATGATATGGCTCTCTTATCATCATTATAATCATGAGCTATGTTCACTAACGTTAGTTTCTTCATCTGTGGCAAGTCATTAAGAATGTAGTGGGCTTAGGAACAGAAAGTTTGTCTCTACAGTGTCTTACCAGCTGTGTGATTTGCCAGTATCGTACTCTGATCAGAGAAGGGTTTTGTGCTATCTAGTATTCAATATTTCAGCAAAGAAAAAAATACCCATTATATATTGTTCAAAGTAGGATTTTCAGTGACTTCATAGGTTTTTCTCTTTTTTTAATTTTAAAAAGACTTTGTACACTTTTTAAAGGTTACTTTCCTTTTACAGTTATTAACAAAATATTGGCTATATCCTCAAGTTGTACTAAACTTCTTTGAGCCTATCTCACACCCAGTATTTAGCACCTTTCACTCCCCCACCTCTATAATTCCCCCTCCTCTCTCACCAGTGATAACCTCTAGTTCATTCTCTATATCTGAATCTGCTTCTTTCTTGTTACTTTCAGTAGTTTGTTGTATTTTTTTTTTTAGATTCCACATATCAGTGATATCATACAGAGGTTGTTTTTCTCTGACTTACTTCACTTAGCATAATGCCCTCTATGTCCATATTTGCAGATGCAAATGGCAAAATTTCATTCCTTTTTATGGCTAAGCAGTCTTCTATTATATATATACACATACATATGTGTATATACATATATGTATATATACATACATATATATATATACACAACTTTATCCATTTATTCCTTGATGGGCATTTGGGTTTCTTCCCTGTCTTGACAATTATAAATAAAATGTCTGGGTGTTTTTCCAGATATATACAAAGGACTGGAATTACTGGGTCATATGGTAGTTCTATATTGAGTTTTTTGAGAAGCCTCCATAGTATTTTCCACAGTTGCCGCACCAATTTACATTTCTACCAATAAACAGTGTACACGGATTTTCTTTTCTCCACATCCTCACCAACATTTATTATTTCTGTTCTTTTCAATGACAGTCATCTGTCAGGTGTGAGGTGATACCTCATTGTGGCTTTGATTTGCTTTTCCCTGATAATTAATGACATTGAGCATCTTTGCAGGTACTGTTGGGCATCTACATTTCCTTTTTGGAACTCCTTCAGTTCTTCAGTCCATTTATAATTGATCTAAATGATATTTATAATTTTTCACATGCTATAAAGTTTTTAATAAAAGACCAAATGAAGGCATAAAGTTTTTCCATTTTCTACATTAAGCGATAATCTATATATTCTTTGTAAAAATTTTTGATTTTTACAGAAAATCTATTTCTTCAGAATACACTACTCAGATTGAAATTTTTCAATGTGTGCAGTTTCTTTGAGAATTTTGATGTATCTTAGCACCTTGCCTCCAAAAAAGGGTAGCAACACCAGCAGTACAGTAGAACCTATTTCCCTGAAGTCTATTTCAGCTGAATATAAGTTATTAGAAAAGACAATAAAGTGACACATACTTTATTTATCTAGCTAAGTGGATAGAACCTATTGTATTTGTGCTCAGTCATATCTGACTCTTTGAGGCCCCATGGACTGTAGGCCGCCAGGCTCCTCTGTCCATGGAATTTTCCAGGCAAGAATATTGGATCGAGTTGCAGCTTTCTTCTCCAGGGGATCCCCCTGACTCAGGAATTCACCCAATGTCTTTTGTGTCTCCTGCATTGCCATGCAGATTCTTTAAGACTAATCCACCTGGGAAGTCCAACTGTATTTGGCTTTTATTTAGATACTAATGGTTCTAAGAAAACAACAATTTCATTTCTTTTTACCACATTCTTCCTTTTTCTTTCCTCCATGCTAATGGCATAGTCAGTTCAGTTCAGTTGCTCAGTAGTGTCCAGCTCTTTGTGAACCTGTGGACCGCAGCACACCAGGCCTCCCTGTCCACCACCAACTCCCGGAGCTTGCTCAAACTCGTGTCCATTGAGTCGGTGATGCCATTCAACCATCTAATCCTCTTGTCCTCTTCTCCTCCTGCCTTCAATCTTTTCCAGCATCAGGGTCTTCTCTAATGACTCAATTCTTCTCATCAGGTAGCCAAAGTATTGGAGCTTCAGCTTAAGCATCAGTCCTTCCAATGAATATTCAGGACTGATTTCCTTTAGGATGGACTGGTTGGATCTTCTTGCAGTCCAAGGGACTCTCAAGAGTCTTCTTCAACACCACAGTTCAAAAGCATCAATTCTTCAGCCCTCAGCTTTCTCTGTAGTCCAACTCTCATATACATACATGATTACTGGAAAAACAACAGCTTTGACTAGACAGACATTTGTCAGCAAAGTAGTGTCTCTGCTTTTTAATACGCTGTCTAGGTTGGTCACAGCTTTTCTTCCAAGGAGCAAGTATCCTTTAGTTTCAGAGTCTTTTAATGGCATCAGTTCAGTTCAGTTCAGTTCAGTCACTCACTCGTGTCCGACTCTTTCCTACCCCATGAATCGCAGCACACCAGGCCTCCCTGTCCATCACCAACTCCCGGAATTCACTCAGACTCACGTCCATCGAGTCAGTGATGCCATCCAGCCATCTCATCCTCTGTCGTCCCCTTCTCCTCCTGCCCCCAATCCCTCCCAGCATCAGAGTCTTTTCCAATGAGTCAACTCTTCACATGAGGTGGCCAAAGTACTGGAGTTTCAGCTTTAACATCATTCCTTCCAAAGAAATCTCAGGGCTGATCTCCTTCAGAATGGACTGGTTGGATCTCCTTGCAGTCCAAGGGACTCTCAAGAGTCTTCTCCAACACCACAGTTCAAAGGCATCAATTCTTCGGTGCTCAGCCTTCTTCACAGTCCAACTCTCATATCCATACACGACCACAGGAAAAACCATAGCCTTGACTAGACGGACCTTTGTTGGCAAAGTAATATCTCTGCTTTTGAATATGCTATCCAGATTGGTCATAACTTTCCTTCTAAGGAGTAAGCGTCTTTTAATTTCATGGCTGCAGTCACCATCTGCAGTGATTTTGGAGCCCCAAAAAATAAAGTCTGACACTGTTTCCACTGCTTCCCCATCTATTTCCCATGAAGTGATGGGACCAGATGCCATGATTTTCATTTTCTGAATGTTGAGCTTTAAGCCAACTTTTTCACTCTCCACTTTCACTTTCACTTTCATCAAGAGGCTTTTGAGTTCCTCTTCACTTTCTGCCATAAGGGTGGTGTCATCTGCATATCTGAGGTGATTGATATTTCTCCCAGCAAGCTTGATTCCAGCTTGTGCTTCTTCCAGTCCGGCGTTTCTCATGATGTACTCTGCATATAAGTTAAATAAGCAGGATGACAATATACAGCCTTGATGTACTCCCTTTCCTATTTGGAACCAGTCTGTTGTTTCATGTCCAGTTCTAACTGTTGCTTCCTGACCTGCATACAGATTTCTCAAGAGGCAGATCAGGTGGTCTGGTATTCCCATCTCTTGAAGAATTTTCCACAGTTTATTGTGATCCACACAGTCAAAGGCTTTGGCATAGTCAAGAAAGCAGAAATAGATGTTTCTCTGGAACTCTAGGGGTATATTATACATGCTAATGAACTAGCCTGAAGCCTCCTACATTTTTTTTCTTTGTTTAAGTAATTTCGTTTCCAAGTAAAACAGTATGATTTCATTTAGTTTATCATAATGCTTTATTTTAAATAAACTATTTCTTCATGGCAATCTTTTTAATGAAAAGATGTATCAGTTCCAGTCTCAAAAAAGATTCTCAGGAAAGATCACCAAACTAGGGTGAGCTGCTGTTTCAAGATATAAAAAGATTTTTGTTTTGTTTTTAAGTTTCTATACCTACCAAAGTCAGACTAAAGTGATAAAATTGCAAACATAAATTTTGTTAGAAATTGTATTGCCCAGCTATATAACTTCAATTCAAGTATATTGCTGGAAATAATTTTTATGAAAATCATTTATACTTAATTTCTCTCCAGAATTGAAATATATGAAGTGATTAAAGTTATTAAGTTGAAACATATTTTCTAAATATGAAATATATAAAATATAGCCTCTGACTACTATTCATAATAAGTATGAGGCAGCTTACATTATAGAAATCTTAGAAATTATATTTATTTTTTAGTAAAGAATTCAGTTAAATCAATTTAAGATTTCTGATCTAACATCATAAGAAGGAAGCCTTTAAATTCATAGAATCGGATTAAAGTTTTTAGGTAAGATCACGATATTTATGAATATTTGGGTGTCAGTTTTTAAAATGTAATTTCTTAAAAACTAATTTTAAAATTATTGTTATAATTGTATTGGTTATATATTTCCAATATAATTTAGAGAATTTTTTGTAATTGCATTATAATTTAAATCACAAGATAAAATGTGCTTTAAAGTATATATACATATTTAGAATACTTATTAGTTGTCTTGTCAACATATATGTGCTCAGTCGCTTCAGTCTGACTCTTTGCGACCCTATGGACCATAACCCACCTGACTCCTCTGTCTGTGGGGATTTTCCAGGCAAGAATACTGGAGAGGGTTGCCATGCCCTCCTCCAGGGGGTCTTCACCACCCAGGGATCTAACCCACATCTCTATGTCTCCTGCACTGGCAGCTGAATTGTTTACCACAGGCTCCACCCGGGAAGCCCCTATCAGCACGTAAGTACTATAACTTCAGATAAAGCTGAATATACCTTACACAATAATAATCATATGATTTATATAATTATCTTTATTTGGCTATGTATACAGAGTTAAGGAGAAGGCAATGGCACCCCACTCTGGTACTCTTGCCTGGAAAATCCCATGGATGGAGGAGCCTGGTAGGATGCAGTCCATGGGGTCGCTAGGAGTCCAACACGACTGAGCGACTTCACTTTCATGCATTGGAGAAGGAAATGGCAACCCACTCCAGTGTTCTTGCCTAGAGAATCCCAGGGACGGGGGAGCCTGGTGGGCTGCCGTCTATGGGGTCACACAGAGTCGGACACGACTGAAGCGACTTGGCAGCAGCAGCAGCATACATAGTTAAAGCACATATGAAATGGAGCAACCAAATAATCATAAAAAGCAATCCCTAGTCAGGTTTTGAATAAGCGTTTGCATATAAATTCATATTTGACTTTACTGCATTTAATAATTTTGTTATCAAAAATAAGAAGCATGTGGTAGTGTATACACGTCAATGCCATTCTCTGGATTCATTCCACCCTCTCCTTCCCTCACTATGTCCACAAGCCCTTTATGTCTGTTTTGAGGGCAGGGATGGAAGGGTGGGGTGGGAGAGAGGAGATATAAGTATACTTATAGCTGATTCACAGAGTTGTACAGCAGAAACCAACATAACATTGTAAGGCAATTATCATTTAATTAAAAATTTACAAAAGACTTAGAGAAGAAGGTGAGGAAAAAAACGATGATGAATGAATAATAAATAAAATGAAGCTAATTATGTAATATTATACCTCCAGCTCTTCAAAAAGGGCACAACAAGCCAAAAAAAGTTTGTGAAACCCTGAAAACTATGTATATTTCTTGGTTTCATAGTGTACATGAGCATTGCAAAAGCTCTGAGAAGACCAGGAATAAGTACCCTGTTTGACTTTTTACCGAAAAAAGAAACAGTGGCAAAGGATGGGAAGAACGGATAGTCAGGGAGTTCGGGATGGTCATGTGCACACTGCTGTATTTAAAATGGATTACCAACAAGGACCTACTGTATAACACAGGGAACTCTGCCCAATACTCTGTGCAGTGTGGATGTGTGGGGTGTTTGAGCGAGAATGAATTCACATATATGTATTTGTTGAGTCCCTTTGCTGTCCACCTGAAACTATCACAATATTGTTAATAGGTGATAATCCAATATAAATTAAAAAGTTAAAACAATAAGAAATGAATCAATTTATTGTGACATCCAAGTATGCACACAAATACACAAATACCTTTTCATGGGGAGACTTTTGAATCCATACATGGGGAACAAATGGACTTCTGCAATTATACACCAATGAAATGTACAAGCTAGACATTTGAAATCCAAAAACACAGAACATATTGACTTACTATCCAAAAAAGACCAAATCATTAATCAGTTTATAATATATTCTTTTGATATTTAGATCTGGCCCCAATGCCTTCAATTTCCTTCTCGTTCATGAAACTAATTCTGAAATACAGTGTAACACTGAATATAAGAACAAGGGAAAGGTTAAAGAATGTGAAGGAAAATAATTAGTATGTATGCTCCAGCTTATTTTTGACTACTTTTTTTTTTGCTGGGTTTTGAGGGAAAGGTTCATTCTTGTGGGAAATGTCATTTGTGTTCATAATAAAATGATGAAGATGTTGTCTTTATCAGAAATATCCTGGTGCTAAGGTGATGAAAAACTTTTCAAAAACAGACCTCAGTTTACCTACAGAAAAGCCACACACGTTCAAACCAACTTCTGCTTCTCTAGTCAGCCTCACCAATGGATCAGAAAGAAGTTAAAGTGCAGGTGTCAGTCTTTGTGAGGGAAGCATCTCTGCTGGGGTCCACAGCCCTCTTGGCCGCTCCCAGGCACTTCCCTGTCGTGCTGCACATTTCTGATGGAGTAAGCAAGGTTTTAAATCAGAACACAGCTTGGGGAGCTGCCAAGTCTGTGGCAGCCCCACAAGGTAATGTACCCCCACTGCGTCACAAAATAACTCACTTCTGAATAGCTCATTATATTTCCTCTAAATTAGAAAGATTTAAAGGTGACCTAACACAAACTAACAAGTATGTCCTTTGGAAATAATATACCAAATTCACAACTGGAGTATTACCTGACGAGGGTTAACATAATGCCTCTTTTCAACAGTTTTTTCCTTATTGAAAGTCTGAATATTCCTACCATTGAATCAAATAATTATTTGGTATGAAGCTCTTGGTGCACATGTCTAAATATACACATATTTATAAATTCTTAAGAAATACTATATGTAATAAATGCTGTCGGTATTTACTGCACATTTTCCCTCCCCATATCAAACAAGAACATGCATAGTTTTTGCTCATTCAAACTTAGGTCTCCCAAGTGAGAAAAAGGGAGGAAATGTAACTTTGTTTTACACAGGGGCATACAGCACCCATGGAGTTTCCCAGGTTTACTAGTGGTAAATAATCCGTCTGCCAATCCAGGACACAAAAGAGACACAGGTTCCATCCCTGGGTTGGGAAGATCCCCTGGAGGAGGACATGGCAACCCACTCCAGTATTCTTGTCTGGAGAATCCTATGGACAGAAGAGCCTGTTGGGCTACGGTCCATAGGGTCACAAAGAGTTGGACATGACTGAACTGACTTATAAAAAATTGACTGTACAAAAAAGATCTTCATGACCCAGATAATCACGATGGTGTGATCACTCACCTAGAGCCAGACATCCTGGAATGAAGTAAAGTGGGTCTTAGGAAGCATCACTATGAACAAAACTAGTGGAGGTGATGGAATTCCAGTTGAGCTATTTCAAATCCTGAAAGATGATGTTGTGAAAGTGCTGCACTCAATATGCCGGCAAATTTGGAAAACTCAGCAGTGGCCACAGGACTGGAAAAGGTCATTTTTCATCCCTTTCTTTCATCCCAAAGAAAGGCAATGCCAAAGAATGCTGAAACTACCACACAATTGCACACATCTCACACGCTAGTAAAGTAATGCTCAAAATTCTCCAAGCCAGGCTTCAGCAATATGTGAACCGTGAACTTCCAGATGCTCAAGCTGGATGTAGGAAAGACAGAGGAACCAGAGACCAAATTGCCAACATTAGCAAGTTCATCAAAAAAGCAAGAGAATTCCAGAAAAACATCTCTTTCTGCTTTGTTGACTATGCCAAAGCCTTTGACTGTGTGGATCACAATAAACTGTGGAAAATTCTGAAAGAGATGGGAATACCAGACCACCTGATCTGCCTCTTGAGAAACCTGTATGCAGGTCAGGAAGCAACAGTTAGAACTGGAAATGGAACAACAGACTGGTTCCAAATAGGAAAAGGAGTATGTCAAGCTGTATATTGTCACCCTGCTTATTTAACTTATATGCAGAATACATCATGAGAAACACTGGGCTGGAGGAAGCACAAGCTGGAATCAAGATTGCCAGGAGAAATATCAATAACCTCAGATATGCAGATGACACCACCCTATGGCAGAAAGTGAAGAAGAACTAAAGAGCCTGTTGATGAAAGTAAAAGAAGAGAATGAAAAAGTTGGCTTAAAGCTCAACATTCAGAAAACTAAGATCATGGCTTCTGGTCCCATCACTTCATGGGAAATAGATGGGGAAACAGTGGAAACAGTGTCAAACGTTATTTTGGGGGGCTCAAAAATCACTGCAGATTATGATTGCAGCCATGAAATTATAAGACACTTACTCCTTGGAAGGAAAGTTATGACCAACCTAGATAGTATATTGAAAAGCAGAGATATTACTTTGCCAACAAAGGTCTGTCTAATCAAGGCTATGGTTTTTCCAGTAGTCATGTATGGATGTGAGAGTTGGACAATAAAGAAAGCTGGGTGCCGAAGAATTGATACTTTTGAACTGTGGTGTTGGAGAAGACTCTTGAGAGTCCCTTGGACCGCAAAGAGATCCAATCAGTCTGTCCTAAAGGAGATCAGTCTTGGGTGTTCATTGGTAGGACTGATGTTGAAGCTGAAATTCCAATACTTTGGCCATCTGATGCGAAGAGCTGACTTATTTGAAAAGACCTTGATGCTGGGAAAGATTGAAGGCAGGAGGAGAAGGGGACTACAGAGGATGAGATGCTGGATGGGATCACCGACTCAATAGACATGGGTTTGGGTGGACTCCGGGGGAGTTGTTCATGGACAGGGAGGCCTGACGTGCTGTGGTTCATGGGGTTGCAAAGAGCCGGACACGACTGAGAGACTGAACTGAACTGAATTGACTTACATGCATATGGTGCCTGTAGCATGAGTTCTTCAACTGCGGTGCCCTCTACTTCAATAACTGGGGTTATTAGCCGTTCCACAAAAGGCATATTAGAACTTCCTGACTAGATGCTTTGTTATTTTTGCTCATTTACTTGATCACTTAACCCTTAGCTGCAGAACAACGCTGTCATGGTAACGTACTCTGTCTAGAATGTGCACGGACTGTTTTACCATAGCTTCTGCAACCTCTAATTGGGAGTCTTAAGAATTCATTATATTAAAGAAGACAAGGATATTGTTTTGATTTCAGTTTTTAAGTCAGTAAATAAAATAACATTTTCCCCCCTCTTTTAGAAAAACAGTGTAAAAGCTTCATTCTCAAGAAAGTTAGAAAACTCAGTCACACAGTTGGCTCGATGGTGGCTAACTTTCTTGGTAATTTTGACCCTAATATCATATTTAATTGTTTTATTTTTTAGTTAAATGTATGCTAATAATGGTATAAATGTATACTGGTCCATTCTGGATGGCCCATCACATCAAATAACAGAGAAGTTTCTTTAGAATATATACTGAAATAAATCATGCTTTTAAAAAATATACTTAACTCTAGATAAATGAAACAGCACAGAGTTCTCTGCTCCATGTGGAAAGCAGTTTGAAAGCCATTGGCAACCATCCTCCCCTTCAATGCAGACCATTCCAGACAACCTCTGCCCCCCTCCACCCACTCTTTCCTACAAATTGAAGCTCAATTGCCATCCAATTGTACTTGCATATGTACTTGGATGTTGATTCATTTATGGATACAGCTTTGATTCTCAGTGAACTTATCCCCAATTAATATTTTATGTATAAAATATACATTATATATTACATAGAAGTATATCTTGTTAATGTATGTGTGTATATATATATATGTTTCATATATAATATGTAGAGTGTCCATGCTATATTGCATAAGCCTAAATATCATGGGCTACAAAACCAAACACTCAACTCCAAATTATTTTTTGCTTGCCACATGTCCATTTGGCAGGAGTGCACTGTTAAATTTGGTTCTCCATCAATTAAACCCTCTAGTTCTGCCCACTCTTATTAAGTCAATTAGAAAAATTCATTTTACATTTGGGTTCATTAACTTATTAATTGCCCCACTGGGAAAGTTGAAACTCTTTGGCAGGCATCTAACAGGTATCCTGTATGCAGTTTTCTGCAGGACTCTTAATAGCATCTGACATTGCTTTTTTGTGAAAATATTTTACTTTGGAGTAAAAGAAATAATCTTTCCCCAAAAATACATATAGAAGCAGAAAGAACTATTTAAAAACATAGGAAAATTTCAGAGATTTCCAAAAATCTACAATGAATAAAAGTTTTTAAATTATGATAGAGTTTAGGACATTTCAATACTCATGTTTGTGTTCAATTTGAAAAGCGTTAATTGAGATTTGCTAGATGAAAATTACTCATTTGGTGCTGTGAGAATGGCAAAAACCATGAGATTAGGATTGATTAGGAGTTAATTAGTCTTCATAGGATCTGGTGAGGATTGGATAATGTCAGGAAAACTTACCTCTCACCACAAACACAAGTAGAACAAACATAAGAAATGCTGTAGGTAGTTTTGTAAAGGTGATTTTAAAGTATTTCCTCACAGCAAATAATAATGGCTCTAATAGTGTGCATACAGAATGATGTAATAGAAGCATAATAATTTTGTTGATTTGTACACATTTAGACTACAGAAAGTAAAGCTCAACAAAATCTCCTTGACCTATAGTTGTTAGATTTATATAGGACATTGGGTGTGCATTTTGGATATTAGATACAGAGCTCTTGTCTACAGGAAATGTCATGAGTTTTTATATTTCTCTACTGACAAGATGAATAAACACTGTACTTGGGTTAATAAGCAGTATAAAATGCCTAACTAGTGGAAAGAAATTCACACAGAAAGGAATGGTTACCGTTTGAGGCAGACCATTAAATATTATTTTAGAGAAATCAACAAACACTAGAAGAGACAAGGAATAATATAGAGAATATAGAGCAGTCAGAGACCCTTTATAAAGTTAAGGTCCATTGAGCTGGGCCTTAAATGATAGGTAAATTCAGAATGAGTAAAAGTGGCTTTGACTTTTGGGTATCTCCTATGGGAAGGAAAAAAAAAAATATTCTACAGACAGGGACAAGGACAAATATATATGGCTTTCTCCCTGAGACCTGATTTAAAACATGTTTATATATGCATAGTTTAAATCAGTAATGTCAAATTCTTTTTTTTTTTTTTTTTTTTGAGGAGGTGGGGACTGAGCTACAGTATTTGGAGTTTAAGACTGAGATGAGTTAGCAGGACAGTGTTGAAAAGTAATGCTGAGGTGTCACGTTTGCACTTATCACTTATCATTAATAATTTATGCTTGCAAAGCACTTTTGTTTATGTTTGCATCCCTTTCTTACAGATAAAGAACAAATGTGACTGCTTTGATCCATACCTCGGTGCTCTGTGACTCTGACAAAACAGATATCTGATCAGAGTTGAAGGCTCCTTCCATCAGCCAGATTGATTGTAAGTGACATTTGACAAAGTGGCTAATCAGAGCGGTAGTCAGTTCTCTTCAGTGCAGACACTGTCCAATCAGACAGACCCTCGCTGGCTAAGAGGAGACCAAATTAGAAGAAAGAACCAGGAACATTCTCTACCACACTGTTTAATGAGATGAACTAACATCTCAATACTGGTCAATAGATTTTTTTCCCTCAAATATACATTTCAATATGACTGCAGAAGACTGCCATAGTCTTTAAGATCTATTCACATACGAATACCATACAGATCACATTCTGTTAAATTGTGTTGTTAGCACACTTATTTACATTGAATACTACCTATTTTGGCTGCTTGTGTTTGTACTGATTTTTATCCTTTAGTGAGAGGCATTTTATTATAATTTAATGCACCTATTTAAAAAAACTAAAGCAGTGGAAATTTACCCTCCTATTAAAGAAGTCTACCATCTTTCATGCTTAATACTTTAAAAAATTATAAAATTGATAAACAATAAGGTCCTACAGTATATTACAGGGAACTAGATTCAATATCTTGTAGTAACCTATAGTGAAAGAGACTATTAAAATATATATTTTTTTATATTTTTGCTATATCCTGAAAACTAATACAACATTCTAAATCAAGTATACTTCAATAGAAAAGTAAATTAAAATTAAGCTCAATACTTTTCACACATACCATGTATCACTGAAGAATGTGTAAGTGCAAGATAAACAAGTATTCAAGTTATTAATAAAATAAGTATATTAGGTGAAAAGTAAGTCAAACATCAAGCTAAGGGGCACTAAAATTAATTTTTAACCTTTTTTTGTTTTTGTTGTTGATCAGTTGCTCAGTCGTGTCTGACTCTGAGACCCAATGAAATGCAGCACACCAGGCTTCCCTGTCCTTAATTATCCCCCAGAGTTTGTTCAAATCCATGTCCATTGAATCGATGGTGTCATCCAACCATCTTATCCTCTGTCATCCCCTTCTTCTGCCTTCAATCTGTTCCAGAATCAGGGTCTTTTCCAATGAGTCAGCTCTTTGCATCAGGTGGCCAAAATATTGCAGCTTCAGACTCAGCATCAGTCCTTCCAATGAATATTCAAGGTTGATTTCCTCTAGGATTGACTAGCTTGCTCTCCTTGCATTCCAAGGGACTCTCAAGAGTCCTATCCAGCACCACAGTTCAAGAGCATCAATTCTATGGTGGTCAGCCTTTATCATCTAACTTTTACATCCATGCATGACTACTGGAAGAACCAGAGCTTTGAATATACGGACCTTTGTTACGTATATCAGTATGAACTCATGGACTCTCATTCAGTGAGTTATAATCTATTATCAGTATTATGTATTTTGATGCTAAAGTTGTCCCAGGTTTGGTGAGTGAAGCCTCATCAAGTTTTCTCCACCTCTTTCGATATGAACCTCTTACTGGGATTGAGTATCATCTGTAACATGTTGCAAAAGTTTAAAAATGTGATATGTTTTTAGTACATCAACTCATTGAAAGTCAGCTAAGACGTTTTCAAACTTGGCAGTCTAATAGGTTTGATAGTCTTATCAATGATTTATTCTGAGACCAGACTGCTGACAGCTGTTTTCTTCTCCTTTAAACCCTCCTTCACCTGAGGGGACTCAAAGACCTCTTCCAATGCATCCAAGCAAAAAATGAATGATTTACCATCTAGGTCAAAAGTCTAGAAAAAGAGGTGGAGAGGCGCAAAAATGGGGAAGGGACTTTGGGAGGATAGCTAAAGAGGAAAAGAATATATATTGTCAATATATTTGGCTTCTTTCACTCAACATGAGATTTATCCTTGTTTTCATTTACCTATAATTTGTTCCTTTTGTTGTACAATGTGTGCGTGCATGCTAAGTTGTTTGAGTTGTGTAATTGTTGTACCGTATGAACACCAAAAATTTTAATTAGCCATCTTCTGCTTATAGACTTGTAGGTTATTTCAATTTGGGGCCTATTATGAATAATGAATAATGATGCTACAGTCAGTCCTATAGGCCTGTTTTGGTGGGCATAAACACTTTCTCTTCAACACCTAACTAGGATTGGAACTGTTGGGTGGTAGGGTAGTTGTATGTTCAGCTTTAGGAGATAATCACAAACAGCTTTCCAAAATAATAGTACTAATTCTAAAAACCAAACAACAACAACAGCAAAAAACAAAAAAAGCACAGTAATGGTACTAGTGATATGTGAGAGTTTTTTGATCTGTAGTCATACTTGTTACTGTCATTTCAATTTTAGCTATCATAACTCATTGAGGGTTCAATTTTTGTACCTTAATGGAATTAGTATTTTTAAAAAGCTCCTCAGGTGATTTAATGTGCATCCAGGCTTGAAACCACTGTCAAACACCTGGGTGTTGAAAAATTGCCCTTGGATGTATGGCCCAGCATGTGGGCTGGAAGGATACAAGTATTAAGAATCTGGGAGGAGGTAGGCTAGTTTAGATTTACTTTGAAACTGGGATGCTGGGAGAAAGAAGAAGGGCTCACTAGAGATGAGGCTGTCAAGAAATAGAGGCCAGGATGGATGTGTCCATGGAAGTCATTAATGTTAGTGTCAAAATGTGGATGGTGATAGGAACAATCTAACCATCATTTAGAGTGTTCAGTGTTGAGAAAGGGATCATTAGAGCTGGGCTGTTTGTCCTTAGGAGGTCATCAAGTTTCCTCATGAGGAGGAAAGACCAAGAGTAACATGTTTGAACAAAATGAGAAGAAATGATCATTTGGAGCAGTGACACTGATTCTAACCTTCCCTGACTTCGGTAGGAGAGAAGGTAAAGAAAAACCCTCCATTCATGGGGACTTCATGGAGAACAGAAAACCTGGTTTCAGTGAAATGAGACTAGAAAGAGGTGATGGGGCATTTGCTGAAAGCGGGCTAGACTTGCTTCCCATGTGGCAGTAGGAAGCAAGTCAGGGAAGGGCGGTGGGTGGGTTGAGTCATATTAAGGGTACACAGACAACGTGGGTTCTGCATGTTCTGGTAATGGGACATTACATTAGGGCTTGTACATCTGGTGGTGCCCACACCTTTGGGATTGCTTCTAACGGTCCTTCCTTGAAATCAAAAAAGGGCTCCAGTATTTTGTTTCCAGAACTTTTCCTCACCATGTCAAGTTGCTCCCTAAAAGCTTGTGGGAGATATAACATAGATGCTGGGCAGGGTTTCTCTGGAAGTTACAAAAAAAAAAAAACATGATTTTTTTTTCCAAATAAATATATTTTTGAAATGCTATTTCCTCCCTACCAAATTTAACTCTTAAACAGTCAATGAGAAGGAGTGTGCTTAAAAAAAAAAAATGCCCAATTTTAATCTTGCTTAACCAGTGTTTCCCAAGATATTTGAATAGAGAGTTTGTTAAGGAATAATGATGTCTAACATATGAAAACCATTGTCTTAAAATATTTACTCTTGGTGTCAAGAAATAGCCTACTCGGTACAGTTTTCCACATCACTCTAAACTCCATCTATTGACACCTCTGAATGCTCACTTCTTGCAACTCCAGCAGAGACAAATCAAAGGAACCCTCCTTCAGAATCCAACCTGCTTCAGTGGTAAGCCTTAGTCTATAGTCTAACCCAGGTTCAATAACTGAGCTTCTCTCGCATCTGTGACTGTGCTTAATTTACAAAATTATAAGTGTCCTCTCTTCCCTCCTTGAGCCTTTGCTTTGACAGGTCTTGTATTTCAGCCCTCTTATTTCAGCAGGCCAATAAAAGTAATTAAGGTAAACTGCTTTAATACCATTTTGAGTATTCAGCCTAAGGCTAAGATAAGACCTTGCATGTTCTTGCCAGTCATTCTGGAAACTGAAGTCACAAAATCCACAAGCATGATGGAAGCATTGTCTTTCCTGCTGCTTCTCTCATAATTGTGAACTCCTCTAGAGTTTTTTTTCTGACAAAATAGTGACTTATTCATCTTTTATAGGATAAAGAATCTGCATTCTTTTCAACAGATCTTTCCACCTGTTTGAGTTTTCTCTCATCCTCTAAAGTTGGTTTCACATAAGCACTTGCTTCCATGGTATAGATGTCTGATCTATAATATCTCCTGTGCTGACGTGCACCTCTGGTCCTTAGCATCTAGATGGAAATGTAGCCCACTATTTATCTCCATCAGTAGAGCCACCAATAATTAAGAGGAGGCCAATAAGAGTAATGAGCTTCCCAAGGGACTCTAGTGGGAAAGAATCTGCCTGCCAATGACAGAGACATAAGAGACACGGGTTTGATCCCTGGAGGAGGGCGTGGCAACCCACTCCAGTATTCTTGCCTGGAGAATTCCATTCACAAAGAAGCCTGGTGGGCTACAGTCTATGGGGTCACAAAGAGTCAGACACAACTGAAAGGACTTAGCATGCAGTAAGAGAAATTAAGGGGAACTGGTTTAATACCATTTTAAATTTAATGAAGTTCTTTAACCATAGAAAAGAAAGTTACTGTAGTAAGTTTGATTTTGCTCTTCTATTATTTCCTCTTTCTCTCTTTGCTTTTTTTTCTTTTGATCAGTGAAAATGTCAGAGAGCTCATTTCTTGAGAAAAGTGACCGTCACATAGGTTTTTCTTCTCATTGATATTTAACTGGATTACCTTCATTTGGTTTCGATATTTTTGAGCAGAGATTCTGAAGAAAGCATTCTCACCAATTTATATATATGCTTATTATGAGTTTGACATAAAATGGCATGTCACACTGCTCCGTGAATGTCAGAATTCTAACACTCAGACCCAAAAGTTCCCATTGTTAAATCATGACTGCCTTATCTTCCTTGACAAAAATGAAAGCAAGAAACAAATTTCGCACCTAAGGTATGAAATTAACATGACATATTTGACCTTTGCAAAGCAGATATGATATGAAGAGACTAACATTTAGCAATGCTTCAGAATTATCTAATACCTTGACTGTAGCTAAGCAAAATGATATCATCTGTACATTCTCTGGATGTTGATAAGGGTCTCTCTACAAATGAATATTTAACTATTGTTCATATTGAAACTATATATAGATACTAAACAGTGGTAGCAATTTATTTATAAAATCATCTCATCCTTAATGAAAATATTTAAAAAAATAGTCATCCAACTTTTTCTCTCTCCCTAGTTCCTTTCTGATATGAATTCATATGGGTCAGTTTAGCTCAGTGGGTCAGGAAGATCCCCTAGAAAAGGGAATGGCTACCCACTCCAGTATTCTTGTCTGGGAAATCTCATGGACAAAGAAGCTTGGCAGGCTACAGTCCATGGGGCCACAAAGAGTGGGACACGACTGAGTGATGAACACTTTCAGCATTACTCATGTGCTCCTCAATTTCCATTCAAATATATGATGGCCCCCCATTCTTAGGCAGAATGCACCTTAGAGGCTATATGCAGCTTTTATGCCAGTGCCAATCCAATTCCCACCTCCACCCTGCAAAGGTGAAATAGCCAGAAATGACTAGCCCCTGGAATGCTGCAGTACAGGACACTAGCTTTCTCCTCGACAGGAAGACTCACCTGCCTGTGGGATCCACATCGTCCACTTTGTCTTGGGTAGAAAGAGAAAAAAATGTTCTAACCCATAGGCCCTGTGTTTATACTTGAATATGTTAGGTCTTCTGTTTCCTAGGTATGTAACCTTTGTAAAATTATATAAATTCTCTAAGACTCAATTCACAAAGGCTGACCAGGTCCCTTCTTTGCTTATATTCCTTGAGCAGTTCCTTATCACTTGCAGGATGAAGTCTAGCCCTTGATGTAGATCACGCAGGGCTCTTCATAATATGGGTCTCACCTTTCCAACCCACACTCAATCTTCAGTTAGCCCTAACTATTACAATTGATTTGCTGTGCAACTTTGGATAAATTCCTGGCCTCTCTGTGCTCCAGTTTCTATCTCCTAGAATAAATATTTTAATAATATATATTTCATATGGATATTATACTCAAAACAATGTCTGACATATAAATTTTCAAGAAATGTTTGTTGTTTAGTCACTATTATTCAGTTTTAAACCTGTTTAGGAAATGTACTTAAGTATTGCTTTGTCTCTGGACTATTCAGTTTCTCTCTGAAGGCCTTGGTCCAGAACAGCCTACCTCTAAAATATCCCTCCTTGCCCCTTGTCCCTGGCTCCAGATCAAGTACTGCTGTTTATAATCTCAAGGACTCCTTCCTTCCAGACCCTTGGAAGTATCCTTTGGAGCTTTCAGAGGCAAACAAGAAACTGTTCTCATCCTTTTGTTTGCTTTCATGGGATAATGTAAACAGATCTGAGAGGAATATGTTTTCCTGTTCTATTGTGAACATTAATTAGAAAAGAAAAAAAGATATCTCTTTTCCTTACGCCTCCTATTATATTTTCTGTTACTTGAAAACAGGAACTCTTATTTTGGCATGCAAAAGCAATGCCAGGTCCATTGTAAGAAGGACAAAAGACTCATTATTTAATGAGTAAATGGATGAATAAATGAATGGATGGATGCTGTTTCTGGAAGGCTTCTTTGTCTTAATGTATATGAAAAAATAAACATTAAATATAATATGATAGTGTCTAAATCCAGATATCACTTGCCTACATTTTCTTCAGTTATATTTCATCTTGACTTAAACATTTTTTTCCTCTCCTAAATAAAGTTCTCTGTCATATTCACAGCTGGCTGTGGGAGATTTTGCAAAACTCAGTGTATATGCAGGTTTCATGGGGAGCTAAGTTGTCAATATCCATATTGCTCCACTTCATTAAATCCACTTTCCTAGTGACTTGGACTGAGAAAAATTTATTTCTTTAAAAGTCCCCAAATTGTGCCCACGTCAGCAAGGCAGCACCTGTTAGTCATAAACAGACCCAGTTCACCTCTGGAAGCTATTGCTCAGCATTCTGACAGGCGAGGTTTATGACAGGCAAGCTGAAGGTGAAGGGAAAGGATGTGTAAACAGCGAGTACAGTGGACCACCGACCTCTGCCAGATTGCCTGTGCGGGGCTCCGAGGGTGCGAGGTCATGCTGCCAACAGGCACGATGGCAAGGCGGGCTGCAGTGCCCTTAATTGGGTGCACATGCTTTGGCATCCCGGCGCTCTGATTAGCACCGCGTGGGCCGATCTGCAAGAGGCTGGAGTGTAGCACTTTGCGGGAAAAGCATATGGGAAGTGCAGATGTTCAAGGGCGGCTTGCCCCTCTTACAGCCAGAAGCCCTCCTTGAAGGGTGATCGCATCCGTCTTGAGCCAGTGCAGGCAGGAAGGATCTGCATCAGAGTGCTGTCTGGGAAAGAGGCTGATCATTTCCTGTTCGGAGCCTCCCCCCTTGGTTTTCCATTAGGTACCATGACTTAACACTGTATCCTTGATACACACAAACACTCCCTCTGTCTTCCTCTGACTGAAAGGAAAGAGATCAAGAGTATCCTATACCACGAAAATCAAAGACTCTTCCAGGGCAGGTAAAATGAAAGCTTTTCAAATGTTACCAGATCACCTAATTTATCAATACATGTGACTGGAGTCTTCATTATTTAT
This sequence comes from Bos grunniens, assembly GCF_055505025.1. Taxonomy (NCBI): domain Eukaryota; kingdom Metazoa; phylum Chordata; class Mammalia; order Artiodactyla; family Bovidae; genus Bos; species Bos grunniens. The sequence continues at coordinate 23,700,867 of NC_141191.1, read as the reverse complement.
TCATTTATTAATTAAGCAAGTTTATGCTGAGACACCAGAAATGCTGAAAGGATAATGGACTTAGGCATGCAGAAAAATGAAGGTCAGAAAAAAGGAATTCATTTACTTACAAAGGACTCATGGTGAAATATAGATTAGATGACAGCTAAGGAATTAACCCCAATTCTAATAATTAGCTGTGCTCTCTGGGACTCAGTTTTCACACTAAGGCTAATCATATTCAACTAAATGGTTACAAATGCCCCTTCTATATCTAAAATGTTATGAATTTTATGATATGAATGTATCCTTTATCTTCTTTATCATGTGGTTAGCTTATTCATTAATGTTTTCATCTATTCACGAATCTCAGAGTCTAATCTGTTCCAGGCATAGTTCTAGGTGGTGGATATAATCTGACCATAAGACACCCGAGCCTGCATTCTGACTGTGGCAAGACACAGTTTAACATGCAAATAAGTGCATAAAATAACACCCTATCCAGAAGTCATCACAATTATGGAGAAAAGTAAAACAAGGACATAAAATAGAGAGCAGCAAGTGATGCATTAAAAGACACTTGCTCCTTGGAAGATAAGCTATTACAAACCTAGAAAGAACACTAAAAAGCAGACACATCACTTTGCCAACAAACATCCATAGAGTCAAAGCTGTGGTTTTTCCAGTACTCATGTAGAGATGTGAGAGTTGGACCATAAAGAAAGCTGAGCACTGAAGAATTGATGCATTTTAACTGTAGTGCTGGAGAATACTCTTGACAGTCCCTTGGACAGCAAGGAGATCAAACCAGTCAATCCTAAAGGAAATCAACCCATATTCACTGAAGGAACTGATGCTGAAGCTGAAGCTCCAATACTTGGCCACGTAATGCAAATAGCTGATTCACTGGAAAAAACTCTGATGCTAGAAAATATTTAGGACTGGAGAGGAAGGGGGTGACAGAGGATGAGATGGTTGGATGATATCACTGACTCGATGGACATGACTTTGAGCAAACTTTGGGAGATAGTGAAGGACACGAAACCTTGGTTTGCTGCAGTTCATGGGATTGCAAAGAGTTGGACATGATTTAGCAACTGAACAACAAGGTGAAGCCTTTAGTTAGGATGGTCAAAGTAGATGCTTTTATCACATTTTAGTGGGAGGATACCAACAATAAACAAGGGTGCTAATCAATCAACGAGATACCTTTAGACTGATGATTTCTATTTAAAAAAAGGCATATTATTTCAAGTGAAAGGAGTGAGGCTACAGGTCGTATGCAACTTTGAGATCATCTTAGGGGAATTAAGGTTATAATTTCAGGTTCAATGGGAATGCTTTTACATCAGGGATTGACATGACAACTTTACATCACAGGAAGCATGTGCTGGCTGTTACACTTCGAGAAAAAGTGAAAGCAAAAGTTTCTCAGTTGTGTCTGACTCTTTGCAACCCCATGGACTATACAGTCCATGGAATTCTCCAGGCCAGAATACTGGAGTGGGTAGCCTTTTCTTTCTCCAGGGGATTTTCCAAACCCAGGGATCAAACCCAGGTCTCTCACATCGCAGGTGGATTCTTTACCAGCTGAGCCAGAGGGAAAGCCACTTCGAGAATGGACTGTCAAATGGGTAAAAGGCAAGAAGCAGGAGCATCATGGGTGGTATTCAGAAAGCCAGGGAAAAGACAGCAGCGGCTTCCGATGGAGTGAAAATGATGGAAATGAAGCAAAGTGGGTAAGTCTCAATGGATGGGACACGAGGACAGAGAAAAAAAGAAATTAGATTAACTCCTAAAGTTCACTTGCATGCCAAAGAGGAATGAGATAGTATTTGGCAAATTGGAGAAGACCTGGGGAGATTGAAATCTGTGTAGTAGGATCTCAGGAGACTGAAATGAGGAAAAGAAGCAGGAAATAGACTGACTAGGGAGGGGCAGGAGGGAAAGCAGAAGAGTACGGGCCATCCGCATGTGCCATGGGCAGTGTAAAATGCCAGGCAGCACTGAAAGCCTATTTATGATTTTTGGTTTTAAGATTTAATTTTCAATACTTAATTAAAAGGGAAATGAATCAGTAGAACTGTGGGAATTTTTTTTTTTTTTTTTTTAGTAGCTCGCAGGCACTCAGAAGCCATTCTGCAGTAGCACAGCTGAAGAATTCACCCAGGACTGTGACTTCACCTGATGAGCAGGACAAAGGCAAACAACACGGGGCAGAGCACATTTGTCAGGAAGTGGTCGTAACGACGAAGCATTGGCGGTCGTCCTCAGACGGCCACGGGTCGGGCCCACATTCAGACACTGTCATGCAGCAGAAGCTTTCTCCTAGGCGAGTCCTGCCCCACGGAGCACGGCCTGCTTGGGTACTGTGTCAAAGAGGGCAGTAAAGCGGTGGAATCATAAAACAACTTAAACTGTATAAGAAAGGAGCAAGGATGTTTAAAGGAGAGTAAGTAACAGTGTCAATAAATTTGAGGGCTCCATGTGGTTGCAGAACTTAGGGGGTGAGGTACTAGAATCAAAGAGCAGAAAGAGTAAAAAGCTGGTTGTGAAACAGTGAAATGGCTGGAATAGTGGAGTGAATATTTCAGAGATTTTAAGACTATTGGCTCGTCTCTGTCTCTCACCCCTCTCGCATTCCTTCTCTCTCTCTCAACTCTCTTTCTCTCTTTTATCTCACTCTTTCTTTCAATCCCTCTTTCTGTCTCTCAGACTGAGGGAGCTGCTGAAAAGCTATGCCCACCCCTCCCTCATCTGAGAAGTTTCTCATGTTCACACCTCCCCACGTTAGATATTAAGATTCACTTCCCCAGCTTCCTTGGAGCATTCTGACCTGGGATCCATCAATGAGACTTTCTGACGGAGTTTAACCTAGAAGCTGGTAGCCAGGAGGGGCATGCACCCTAAAAATATCCATTCAGAAAATGTGACGGCACCCTTGTCTAGCTCCCAGAGGCCATGGTTGCAGAGTCAGAACCTGCGCCCAGGGCCGTACAGGCTGTCATGGTGTCCTGGGAGCAGGAAGAGCAGTGGAGTTTCTACTGGAACCATCCTAGGGAGAAATCTGGATGTTTCTGCAGACTGCAAAGCCTCCAGTCCTGGTTCTTGGGCCTATGTAAAGATTTTGTGTGCTATCAAATATTCTTTGATAAATTCATTTTCTGCTGACACTAATGGTATCTGACCTAATCAGAGATGGTACAGTCCCTGGCTATGACAAGGTCTAGCAGTAGATCACAGCAATGGGGCTGTCAAGAAATGGACAGACTTAGATATTGAATGAATTGAAAACTTTCTAAATGACTCACTAGGAAAGTCTAGCAATGCTTGATACCAAAGTTGAATGCATATAAACATTTACATGGACATCCAAGCAAAATTCTCAAGAGTGCCTAGTGGATCACTGTCCAGCGTCATGTTTATCATTCAACATAAGCCACCGCTGTGAAGGGTATCTAAGGTCCTGGTACAACTTCTTAGGAGACAGTAACATAAAGACCCAAAGGATGTCCGTGTTTTCCAGTCCTTTCTAGCCCAGGGGTTTTAACACAGTGTATATATATACACACAGGGTGAAAAGTGAGTGTTAGTCGTTCGGTCATGTCCGACTCTTTGTGACCCCGTGGACTGTAGTCCATCAGGCACCTCTGTCCACAGAGTTCACCAGGCAAGAATACTGGAGTGGGTTGTCATGCCCATCTCCAGTGGATCTTCCCAACCAAGGGATCCAACCTACGTCTCCTGCATTGCAGGCAGGTTCTTAACCGACTGAGCCACCAGGGAAGACATACAAAAAGTGATGACAGTTATCACCTTAGCTAAGAACTTTATTAACACAGTTTTCTGCTTGGATTATTTCAGTGGCCTGCCTTCTACTCATCTCCAGCTTGCCAGATTAATCTGCTTATGAAAGCTACCATACTTCTTCAAAGAACATCACACATATAGGTAAAATATCACTACATACGATTAATTGATTTGGTCACTTTAGGCTGGTAAAAATATAGAACTAGGGAATGTATTCAAAGACATGCAGGTGTGTCTTTTTTTTTTTTTTCCCAAGAGTATTCAATATATAGATCCCATCTAACAAAGTACTGCCTACTAGGAGTCCTCAAGAAATGTGCTAGGAAGAATATCAGTTGTTTAGAATGGCACTTTCAATGTACTTCAGAGTGACTTGAAGGCATTCAATCTCTTTCTCATATCTTATATACCTCTTGGGTTTGCCTAGAAAATCCTTTCTTTAGAGAATAAATCAAAAATAAACTTTTCTCTGGCTCAATATTAATGTAGTTCCATTGTACCATATAACATTTCCCACTATTTTAACAAACTTCCTTTTCTTTGGGACTGCCTGGGGAAAAAAAAACACAGTCTAGTAAAAGTTACTGTAATATATAAACAATCAAAATTGTGATATGCCGACTAACATCAGCACATTTAATATGCAATACTAGCCCCCATTCAGGAATGTAATTGGTTACTTTTAATGGCTTATGTTGTCCTTCTACTATTGGGATAATAATTGCATAGCTCTTTAAAAGATAGTCTACATAATACTTTCTTACATGTAGAAAAAAATCTACATTAGGAAGAAAGCAACAATACTGAATTTGAAAAAATAATTCAGAAATTCTGACAAATCATTTCATATTAATTTAAGCTTTATCAAAATGAAGAAGTAGAACAGTGTATCATTGGCAGTGATGATATTTTAGAATATTTTAAAAGTACAACTTCCTTTAATGGGTCTTCCCTGGTGGCTCAGATGGTAAAGAATCTGCCTGCAATATGGGAGACCTGGGTTCAATCCCTAGGTTGGGAAGCTCCCCTGGAGAAGGGAATGGCTACTCACTCCAGTAGTCTGGCCTGGACAATTCCATGAACAGAGGAGCCTGGCAGGCTATAGTCCATAGGGTAGCAAAGAATCTGACATGACTGAGTGACTTTCAATTTCTTTCACTTTCCCTTTAATGCACTTCAACTTGGCATAGCTTCACTGCCTTCATTATTCTGAAGTGACTTTGGATATTGCTTGTCCAAAAATTTAAATTACGTATTTTTACATATATAGAGCTTCACAGAGGCCTAGAGCCAGTATGCTTAACTCTCATAATTTGAAAGACATCTGGAATTAGACTTAAGTGAGGTCATGGGACATTTCTCCTTGAAATTGAGTCACTGGTATTATTTAAATTTAATGTACTGTAGTTTCTAAGAATTTTCACTGCTTCGAGCAGAGGTATCACTTTGCCTACAAAGGTCCATATAGTCAAAGCTGTGGTTTTTCCAGTAGTCATGTACAGATGTGAGAGTTGGACCATAAAGAAGGCTGAGCACCAGAATTGATGCTTTCAAGTTGTGTTGCTGGAGAAGACTTGAGAGTCCTTTGGACTGCAAAGAGATCAAACCAGTCAATCCTAAAGGAAATCAGTCCTGAATATTCATTGTAAGGACTGTGCTGAAGTTGAAGCTCTAAGACTTTGCCTACCTGATGCAAAGATCTGACTCATTGGAAAAGACCTTGATGCTGGGCAAGACTGAGGGCAGAAGGAGAAGGAGGTGACAGAGGATGAGATGATTGGATAACATTACCGACTTTGGACATGAACTTGAGCAAACTCTGAGAGGTAGTAAAGGACAGAGGAGGCTGGTGTGCAACAGTTCTGTGGGGTTGCAAAGAGTTGGACATGACTTAGTGACTAAATAACAACAACATCTTTCTTATTTCATTTCATGCCTAAGGCTTATGGGTAAAAGTTTCTTTCATTTAAGACATGTATTTCTCTCTATATTAGAAAAAAGAGAGTTGATTCCTGACATTAATCTATTTCCCATTATTCTAATGTTTTATTCTGGTTCACATATAATAACCTATGCCTTCAACTAAGACTCAAATATCCTACATTTCAGGACACTCCTTTGAGTTTCTGACATAAATCTTCTCTCCATCTGCTTTTCTAAGGTCAGTATTCTCCAAAATTTCCCACCCTGGATATTCTGGATAGGACAAGGAAAATAATGACAATGGCTAAGTTTCTGGGTTGAGTGATGAAGAAAGATGGTGTCATTTATAGAGGTATGGAATACTAGCCTAAGTGATGAATTCTCCTTCAGACATTTGTGGTTTTGTGGTTTTGAAACATAAATAGGTATGTCCACCAACCATTTGAAAACATGAGTTTAGTGAAATGTAGTGTGGATGATGCACAGCCACTCGTGGAATCAGATAGGAAAACAGTATCTCATTAAAGTCTTAATAGTGTTTAATAGACAGGTTTTCATCTCCTTGTTTAAATTTATTCCTAGGTTATTTATTTCTGTTTGATGCAATGGGGTATTTTTTAGACACTTATTTTTCTGATAGTTCTTTATTAATGTATAGAAAGTAACCGATTTTGTGTATTGATTTTATATCCTGCAACTTTATTGAATGTATTAGTTCTAATAATTTTTTTAATGAAGCCTTTAGGATTTTCTGTATATAACATCATGTCATTTGCAAATAGTGACAGTTTGACTTCTTCCTTTGCAACGTGGAGACCTTTTGCTTTTATTGCCTGTGGCTCTGGTTAGGACTTCAAATACTAGGTTGAATAAAAGTGACAAGAACGAGAATGTCTTCCTCCTGATGTTAGAGGAAATGCTTTAAGCTTTTCAATGTTGAGTGTGATGTTCAATGTAGGGTTATCAAATGTAAACTTTATTATGTTGAGGTATGTTCGCTCTATACCCACGTCATTGAGAGTTTTTAATCATGAATGGATATTGAATTCTGTCAAATTCTGCATCTACTGAAATTATCATATGCTTTAAAAAATATGTGCTTACTTATCTGGCTGTGCCAAGTCTTAGTTGCAGTGCTCAGGATCTTCAGTCTTCGTTGTGGCATGCAGGATCTTTAGTTATGGCATGTGGGACCTAGTTCCCTGACTAGTGATCAAATCTCCTGCATTGGGAGCATGGAGTCTTAGCCACTGGACCACAAGGGATGTCCCAATCATTTGCTCTGTATGCTTCATTTTGTTAATGTGATGCATCACGTTGACTGCCTTGCAGATGTTGAACTATCCTCACATTCCCAGAGTACATCTCATTTAATTAATTATGGCCTGCTGCTAAGTCACTTTAGTCCTGTTCGACTCTGTGCCACCCCAGAGACGGCAGCCCACCAGGCTCCCCCGTCCCTGGGATTCTCCAGGCAAGAACACTGGAGTGGGTTGCCATTTCCTTCTCCAATGCACGAAAAGTGAAAAGTGAAAGTGAAGTCGCTCAGTCGTGTCCGACTCCTAGCGACCCCATGGACTGCAGCCCCCCAGGCTCCTCTGTCCATGGGATTTTCCAGGCAAGAGTACTGGAGTGGGGTGCCATTGCCTTCTCCTAATTATGGCCTATGATCCATTTAATGTATTGTTGAATTTGGTTTGCTAATATTTTTTTGAGGATTTTTACATCTCTGTTCATCAGGGAGACAGGTCTATAATTTTCTTACCTGTGATGTCCTTATCTGGTTTTGACATCAGGATATTGCTGGTCTGAAAACATGAGTTTAGAAACATTCCATTCTCTTCTATTTTTTTAAAGAGTTTGACAAGGATTGGTATTAATTCTTCCTTGAATGTATGATAGAATTCACCAGTGAAGTGTCTGGTGCTGGACTTGTGTGTGTTGAGAAGCTTTTTTAAATAATGATTTCAATACCATTGTCCCTAATAGGTTTTTTCAAATTTCCTATTTTATCATGATTCAGTCTTGGTAAGTTGTAGGTTTCTAGAAATGTAGTCTTTTTTTGTAGGTTTTTTAATTTGTTAGCCTATAATTGTTCATAGTACCCTCTCACAATTATTTTTGTTTCTGTGCTAACAGTTGTAGTATCTTCTTTTTCATTTATGATTTTATTTATTGGAGTCCTCTCTCCTTTTTTCTTGTTTAATCTAGCTAAAGGCTTATCAAATTTTGCTTATCTTTTCAAAGAACCAGCAATTACTATCACTGGCCTTCCCTACTGTCTTTTATTTCTCCTTTCTCCTTTCATCTTTGTTCTCTCCTTCCTTCTAACAACTTCGGGTTTTAGTTATTCTTCTTTTTTCTAATCCCTTGAGGTGTAAGGTTAGGTTGTTTATTTAAGACTTTTCTTGCTTCTTGAGGTAGGCACTTATTGCCATAAACCTCTCTCCTAGAATTGTTTAACTGCATCCACAAATTCTGGTATGTTACATTTACATTTTCTTTGGTCTCAAAGTATTTCTTGATTTCTTCTTTGACCCACCTGTTTTTTAGCAACATGTTGTTTAACCTCCACATATCAGCTCAGTTGGTAAAGAACTCGCCTGCAATGCAGGAGACCTCGGTTTGGGTCCTGGGTCAAGAAGACCACTGGTGAAGGGATAGGTTACCCACTCCAGTATTCTGGCCTGGAGAATTCCATGGACTGTATAGTCCATGGGGTTGCAAAGAGTTGGACACAACTGAGTGACTTTCACTTTCACTTTTCATCTATGAATTTTCCAGTTTTCTTCATTATAATTAATTTCTAGTTTCATATCATTGTGGGTGGAAAAGATGCTTGATATAATTTCAATCCTCTTTAACTTATTAAGACATTTTGTGGCCTAACATATGATCCACCCTGGAGAATGTTCCATATGTACTTAAGAAGAAAAATGTGTATTCTGTCTCTTTTGGATAGAATGTTCTGTATCTATCTCTTAAGTTCATCTGATCTAATGTAATATCATTTAAAGTCAATGTTTTTTTTACTGATTTTCTGTTTGGATGCTATATCCATTGATTTCAGTGGGAGACTTTTCCATTTTTTAATAATCCGTGTATATTTTTCTTTCTTTCTTTTGAAGTGTACATCACTTGGATTTTAGACCAGCTTATTTCCATTTCATAACTCTCAACTTCTGCCACCTAGTCTCTCACTATGAGATTTTTACTCACGAAAAATTTTTGACACCAAGCCTAATAGATTATCATGCAAGAATATTATAGTTGGAAAGCAGGAATATTTCTCTATGTATGAAAAATTGCCTGAGCTGACAAGCAAAAACAATCTTTCTCAAAAGTAATATTATACAAATAGTATTATTATACAAAAAAATTATACAAATCATCTATGCTTATTGAGGTTTAAATAAGATATAAATAATCCATAAATAGGAAGAAAATATTTCCTTATGATACTAAAATAATTGTGAACTATATCTCAATATGTGGTTGCATATATTATAGTTTACATCCTTTGAAGTATATACATAAATTGTATGTAAATAGTTATAATGTTTACACTGAAATAATTATGCTTGTTTAAAATTTCTAACTTTGTATAATCTTCATTCATTTCTATATCAGATCCTATTTCATTGCAAAAACAATATGCTTTTGCATATGAAAACAATACACACATGCTGTTCTTATAACGATTACTTTTAAAATATTCATGCTGAAAATTTTATACTACAAAATCTTATCTTTAATTTCACAATTGAGATAAAGAATTGTGTGTCATAGAACTGGAAAATATTTCAAGGAATTATTCAACCTTTTGCATTTAGTTACATAGATTATCTTATCCTTACTCTATGGATATACTTGCTAAAGCCAAAAAAAAGTTAAATGAATTCACAAAGATCAGAGTGAGCAGTAGGAGTAGATATCTGAGAATAAAGGCTCTTAATCCTGTTCCCTAGCTCCTTGGACAAGACACAGACTGAATTTAAATATTCACTGATTTCTTTGAGTCCAATTTTTCTCAATCATATTTGGTTTCCTGGCTCTGTGCTTCTAACACTGGTGTCAGCACTTTATTTTTCCATTGTACAATTGTTTTTATAAAATAAGAAGAGCAAAATATAACAAAATATAATATTCAAAAAATTAAACCTCACTGGACAAAAAGAGACTACCAAAGTTGATGTACTGACTGATAGGCAGTGCCATTATATAATATTCCAACAAGCTCTATACTCTGAGTACCAAAAACAGTCATGTAGATTTCATCCCATAATTTTTGACAGTGCAAAGTTTTTAAAGTGTTATTTTTCAAAGTCTAGAATTGCTTATTATTTACAAAGTTATAAACATTGCAGAAATTCACATGTTATTTTTCATGTGTGTATTCTTCAAGATTTTATATAGGAGTTGAATTTACCTTCATGGTTTTTCTAAAATTTTTTCTGGTTAAGGCTACCCAGCAGTTTGCTGGCCCAAAATGTTTGGAAACTGTGACCTGTAAGCCCTTTTCCTGGATTCTATTGTTAATTTCACTTCTGACATCCTATTAGTTCAGTTCTGATTACTGCCCCTGGATGTATTGCTTCACGTTTTGCTCACTGTAGAATTCAATATCACTTCATTTCACACTCATGGTCTTCTCTAACATCCGTCATTTATTTTGGTCATCTTGGTGTAGCATTAACCTGAAGAATTGAATGTCATCTGCAAAGTCAGAGAATGCATTTCCCACATCTTTTTCCAGGTCACTTATCCCAATATTAAACAATACACATATATCTTGACATTTCCACTCTTCTCTTTTTCATCTCCTTTAAAACCAGAACTCTATTCTTTGTAAGCTATTGTAGTGGCTGCATATATGTCTTATTTCACGTGTTTCTTCATTAAGCCTAGAGAAGTGTGTGCAAGCGCACACATGCACACCCAAACACACCCATATTTGCAGAACAGACTGAAAGATGAAGTAGTTGGGGCAAAGAAATATGTGAATTTGTTAAGACTTTCTACCTCTCAACACGGAGCAAAATCATCAATGTCCAATAAAAATTCTTCCCATGTGAACTGCATTTTCCTTCCTCTGCTACATGTCATTTCTACTAACTAGCCAAAAAAAAAAAAAGCACACACACACAAAATTTTGATGGTTATATTACCTACTCTCAGCAAGCTTCAAAGTATTCCTCTGATCACTATAATTACAATTTGGGAGGGCTACAGTGCACACATAATTGAATTCAGAAAATTACAAACACTAGATCTATTTGCATATTATCATGAGAGCTTAGTTGTAAGGGTCATCTTCACTGAAGGCTTTCCTGTATACACGGACACCTGGAAAATCCCCCTATATCTACATGATTGGTTTCCTTGTTCTGCTATTGATAATAATCAGCTGACACTTCACTATATGCAGCTTTTCCTGGAACAATAAGGCATTTATACACATAAAATGAAAATGAACACGCAGTAATTGACTGGGACTTGAGTGTAAGATAATGGACTAAACCCCTCTAACAATGAATTTCTAAGCACTAAGAGGGGAAAATGTAAGGAGTGCAAATTGCATAGGGCCCATGGGTTTTCCAGAAAGACTTTGAAATCCTTTAGCTAGCATATGAAAATGTATTGCAAATGGATTTTTACAGCACAGGGATGTTACTTAAAGAGTAATTCAAGGCTCAGTGTGATATTTAGATTTAATATTTTACAAGCTTTATAGTTAAATTCTTTGAACTCCTTGGAAATGCAAACACGATGATGTAGTCTTCTGGCTGAATGAGTCTATTAGCCTTTCGTTCCATATGGTTTTAAAGACCTGTCCAGTAGAGTAGAGCAGAAGCAGCATAGGATTTCCTGTCAAACCACTGAGGTTGCCATCTTTAGATCTGCCACTCAGTCCAGGGTTCTAAGACAAGTTACTAAAGTGCTAGCTAAAATAGACGGAAAATAACCTATCTCTCAGAAGAGTTGACATAATATGTACATTGCAGATGCTCCCTAAGTGGTAGGCAACTTCCTTCCTAGGAAATACTTTCTGACTTCCTAAGAAAACTCTTCATTTTTCAACATAAGTAAAAACAATTCTTTAGAAAAACCTGATTTAAAAAAGTTATTTTGGTTGTGCTAAGTCTTAGTTGCAGCATGTGGGACCTAGTTCCCTGACCAGTTATTGAACCCAGGGTCCCTGCATTGGGAGCACAGCGTCTTAGCCTCTGGGCCACCAGGAAAGTTCAAAAAACCTGATTTTTACAGTAATGATCATTTACTTAAGTAAAGTTTCCTCTTTAATTTACACTGTTTAGAATAAAGTTTATATATTATAATTTTAAGTACTTAGAAAGGCAACCTGATATAATGAGAGATGATCATATTCTTCCTATGAGGTTTATTATAAAGTGTTTTTCCTGTTTTCTTGTTTAATCTGAACAATTACAACAGAATTCCAAGAATTCTTTAATAGGGTAGCCAGGTTTCTTTGAGAAATCCTTAAAGCTGAATGAGATATGATGAAAGGAGAAAGACTGAACCAGAAAAATCAAAGTTCTACTCACAACTTTTAAATTTGTTATCCATGCAATCTCAGGCAAGATCCTTAAGATTCTCTGCATTACTGGATCAAAACATTTGCCATGCCTACTTCATAGGGGTATAAGTATTGAATAAAAGATATAACAAACTGAAAGAGCTATGCAACAATTCTCTTTCATCTTACTCATAAAATTGATTTTAATTCAGGAGGATCAGCATTCAAAAATTCAGAGTATACATGACTTCCAAAATGTAAGAGAGTCATCTGTGTCGAGTTCCCACCTCAAAATCAGAACAAACACCTGCTCTGGTGGTTCTCAACGGGCGGGTGGCACATTTGGATAGGTAGCTGCTCTGATCGCACTGACACTTCAGAGGAGAGAAGCTTAGGAAGAGGGTTTAAAAAGTGACCATCCTGCAGAGTGAGGTGAGTCAGAAAGAGGAAAACAAATGTCACTGGTTAATGCATTTATGTGAAATCTTTTAAAAATGGTACAGATGAACCTAGTTATAGGGCTGCTGCTGCTGCTGCTAAGTCGCTTCAGTCGTGTCCGACTCTGTGCGACCCCATGGACTGCAGCCTACTAGGCTCCTCCGTCCATGAGATTCTCCAGGCAAGAACACTGGAGTGGGTTGCCATTTCCTTCTCCAGTGCATGAAAGTGGAAAGTGAAAGTGAAGTCACTCAGTCGTGTCTGACTCTTAGCAACCCCATGGACTGCAGCCTACCAGGCTCCTCCATCCATGGGATTTTCCGGGCAACAGTACTGGAGTGGGGTGCCATTGCCTTCTCCCAGTTATAGGGCAGGATAGAGATATAGACATAAAGAATTGACATGTGGACCCAGGGCGGGAAGGAGAGGGTGGGATGAATTGAGAGAGTAGCATTGATCCCTCTCTCTCTCTCTCTCTCTCTATATATATACACACACACACACACACACACACACACACACACACACACTACTGTATGTAAAATAGCTAGCTAGTGGAACCTGCTGTACAGCGTGGGGAGCTTGGCTTCATTCTCTGTGATGACCTAGATGGGTAGGATGGAGGTGGGAGTGGGAGGAAACCTCAAGGAGGGGATATTTGTATACAGAGAGCTGATTTGCTTCATTGTACAGCAGAAACTAACACAATATTGTAAAGCAATTATAGTCCCCCAAAATAATTAAATAAATAAAAGAAGTGACTATGAAGACAAAGAGTGAATGAAATAAAGGTGAGTCCCCTGAAAATTGTCTACCTCATCTGAGCCTCCCACGGGGCACACAGAGGTAACCTACAATAATCAGAGGAAGACATCTTCCTTTCAGGAAGTTGCTCAGAATTGCCCTCACTCTCCAGGGACCAACTTATATCCAACTACACGGACGTTCCCTTGCCCCAAACTCCAGCACGTGAAGCCTGCTTCTTTCTCCTAAATTTTGGTAACAAACTGAAATTCTTTTCTCCATTTCCCAGCAACTGATTAAGCTTTTTCAGTTGTGGAGTTAAGCTCTCCACATCTACCTTGGCTTTATTTTCTAGGCGGTTCATAATGTTGCACTTCTCTCAGTCATAGGAGGAGAATTCAGATTAAGTTTAGAGTCTGGTCATCTAGGAAGCATGTTTTTTTGTTGTTTGTTTGCATTTGTTTTAATTTTTATTTCATATTGGAGTATAGTTGATTAACGATGATATGTTTACTGCAGGGGTAGAGCAAAGTGATTCAGTTATACCCATACAAGTATCCATTCTTTTTCAAGTTCTTTTCCAATTTAAGTTATTATAGAATATTGTGCCAAGTTCCCTGTGCTATAAAGTACATCCTTGCTGGTTATATATTTTAAATATATGTGTGTGTACATGTCAATCCCAATAGGAAGTATACTTTCACATGTGAAATTCGCTTATGTGAAACACACATTTTATCAAGATGGGAAAGTGAAAGTCACTCTGTCGTGTCTGACTCTTTGTGACCCCATGGACTGTAGAGTCCATGCAGTTCTCTAGGCTAGAATACTGGAGTGGGTAGCCATTCCCTTCTCTGGGGGATCTTCCCAACCCAGGGACTGAACCCAAGTCTCCAGCATTGCAGGCAAATTCTTTACAATCTGAGCCACCAGGAAAGCCCATCAAGATGGGACTGAACCTTAAAAATGGAAATTTATAGTTGAAATTATTTATATACCAGAGTGTGGTTTGAAGAATATCAAAAAGAACCACAACAAAAAATCCCATTGCCCCTCCCCATCAGATTTCTTTTGAAACTCCAAATTTCTCCCATTAATTTCACATCAGTGGTCACAGCATTTTTAAATATAAGGCACACCGACCTGTGCTGACCTACTCAATAACCTATTCTCACATATTAATTTCCTTGCTTTTTTAGCTTAGCTGTGCAGAAATTGGATATAGAACATTAAATATGGGATGGAGGCCAGCAGTTTGGGACAAGGATGAAACCAGGAAGGTCAAGATTGAAGCAAGGATTACCACGCGGATTTTCAAAAGAAGAAAAAAAGACCTCCAAAGAGGAGATAAATGATGTTTTAAAGTATATTTTATACATTCAATAATGTTACTAAAATCATTTGATCTGTTAAATGATAATCTTTTAGTCCAAATAAACACAGATTCTGCTCCCAAGTAAGAAACTGATTTCTAGAGAACAACATTTGCCTCTTAAGAATGACATTCTTTCAAGAGTTTAGAAAGAGGGCTACCTTGCTGGCTCAGTGATAAAGAATCTGCCTGTCAGGGCAGGAGACACGGGTTCAATCCCTGGTTGGGGAAGATCCCACACGCCACGGAGCAACTGAGCCCGTGTGCCACAACTACAGAGCCTGTGGCTAAGAGCCTGGGAGACGCAACCACTGAGCCCACATACCCTGGAGCCCACGCTCTGCGAGGACAGAAGCCACTGCAATGAGAAGCCGCATATCACAACTAGAGACGAGACCCACCTCGCTAAAATTAAAGACAAGCCTGCGCAGCAAAAACCCAGCACAGCCATAAATAAATAAAGAGTTTAGAAAGAACCTCAGACTTAAGCTTGCAAAGACTCTCCACAGACCTGTGGCTTTTCTGATGTTGGGAGTGCTTTCTGAACCTTTAAAAAATTATGTGCAATCTGTTCAGAGATGCTCTAGAGAAGACACATTTTAAGGGCATATACTATGTTCAATTTCCTATAAACTGATCATAGCCCATTCTAGCACAGGCTTTATGTGGAGACCATAGATATTAGAGGCCAGCGCTCCGGAGCTGACAAGGCAGCAGTTTCCTAGATCACTGTGGGATCTTCGTTGCCGTTACTGCGTTTTTCATTCAATGAACTGCTCTGTTTCACTGCCTTAATAGTCAGACTAGTTTCATATTCTTCTGATAACAACCTATAAAAAATACTGCTCAGTTGTAATTTCATTTTGCATTTTTTGGTGCTAACCTAATTTTGTTTTCTGAATTACTATGAGGAGGAAGTGAGACACAGAGAGAATGAATCACAGCAACTGCAAACCTGAATCATGATTCAGAATAAAGTAATATACAAGATTAATAATCGTGACAAGTTATGATGGCTAACTGTAGGTGCCAGTTTGGCTACAGTATGGTGTCCATTTTGATCAAACACCACTTTAGATATTACTGTCAAAGTATTTTTAGCAATGAGTAATATTTAAGTCAATATTTACGTTGATGCAGATTAACCTCCATGATGTGAGTGAGCCTCATCCAATCAGTTAAAGGCCTTAAGAAACAGAGACAGAGGTTTCCTGAAGAAGACAGAGTTCAGCCTCAAGACTGCAACACAGAAACGCTGCATGCATGTCCTGGCCTGCCCAGGCAGATTTTACGCAACAGGCTGCAGTGCCAATGCCTACCTGAATTTCCAGCCTTCCAGACTGCTCTATAAATTTCAGACTTCCCAGCCCCACAGTCTCATGAGTCCATGTCTTAAATCCTTTTCTATAGCACTCTGTTTCTCTAAAGAACCCTAATACACACGTAGCTGATAATCTTTTCAAGAGACTTTTACAATGGCTTCCTGACTGGTGTTCGGCTTCTTTCCCTCACCCCACCACATTACTCTCCATACTATTTTAAAATAATATTGCTAAAAGGAACCCATTCATATTTTTTGTCCTTTCTTGATGCATGCAGGGTAAATTCTAAGTTCCTGAATATAGCATACAAGGCATCTGTCTTATGCCCCCTTGCTGTCTCCCTTCCTTCCTCCCTTGCCACTGAAATGGCCTTCTTCTCTCTCTCTGCCTTTATTATTCTCCAGGCATATAAAACCTCTCTGTTTCTCCAAACTCATGACACTCCTTTCACATCTGGGCCTTTGCCCATGCTCTATCATCTGCCTGCCATGACTTCTCCTCTGGCCCCACACTTCTTGGCTCTAGGAATACACTTTCTCTTCTTTTCTAACTGGACTGAAGGGAGACATCACCTTATGTGATGAGTGTGACATCATTTAGGCTCGACCCAGTACATCCACCACCCACTCTCTGCCACCCCTGGATCTATGGATCTGACTGTGACTCTCAGTGTCCTTGGCTAGAGTGTGGAACTGTCTCGTTCTTTTCAGGACCCGCAGCACCTAACCCACCAGCTGTCACAGAGTATGTCCTGAACAAGATTATCGAATGCCTATAGCTTTACTCTCTTTTCGTTCAGCTACTCTGAAACTAAACCTCACAGTGTATTATGTAAATTAACATCTTTTTTAGGTATCTCATCTTCAGAGTTAAAACTATGTGAGATATCTTTTTTTTTTTGGATTTGTTCTATAAAATGCAATTAGAATATATAATATTCAGACCAAAACGTGGGATATCGTTCCCACTTTAGGGATAGTGCTTCTAGGCTAAGAAATGTACATCCCGTATTTAGAGTGTATTTAAATAATTTAGACACAGAACATGTTTAAATTCCAAGATGGCATTCATTTTTAAAATGCCCTGACATTTCATGGGGTCATTTTCTTTTAAAAACATACTGAGCTTTAGGAAGGAAATGAGCATGATGATAACTTTTGAATCATCCTTTAGAAAGGAACATGGTGATGGAGAGCTAAAAGAAGCATTGCAAATGTAACATCATCCTCTCAGTTTTCAGCAAATGAGGAAACTGAGGCTCAAGGATTTACTGTAACAAAAGGCACAAACCTGATCAGTGGCAGAATCCAGACTATAATTCTGTCCTGGACATTGTCACATTGGTTATCCTTTATTTGTTCTTTACCCCAGGCACTAATATAAGCTACTTATAATTCAAGTTGCAATCACACAAAATGCTTTTAGTACTACATGCAAAATAGATAAATACATCCAGTTGTTTTGCACATGTTGGTATTTTGAGACAGTTTTTTCCTGCTGCAATATCTAATTCGCTAAAAGAAATTCATGCTTGCCTATCATTTTTTTTTTCCTAAAGAAGTGTAAGCATCAATGAATCACTGATTAGTACTGGGTGTAAATACAAACCACTTGACATACATCAGATTCTCCCCACAAAAGTCAGCATCTTATGAACTTATGAATTCTCACAAACTAAAATCGTACACAGTTAAAATTCAACGATATGGCTCTCTTGTAATATCATGCCTTTCATAAATACTGAAAAGATAAAGCTAGTGCATACAGTGGGCTCTCTTTTTCCCTCCCAATGTTAAGAATATGAAGGAAACTTAAACACTTCCAAATACATTTGACTATTAATGTGAGTGTTAATTTTTTTTGGCAGGACTTCGGGGGAAAGAAAACATGTTTAAGAAGGTAAGAGGCAAGTGTATATATCAGAGGTGATACAGGTGAGTGTGGAGGTCAGAGGGCAATTGGAGACAGAAAGGCAGCAGACAGGAGGAAGAAGGGTAAAGGAGGGAGGGGATGGGAAGGACTATGACTGAAGCAAAAAGCTAGAAGTTAGTAGGAAAATGATGTTATGAATTTAACCCTGATGTTATGACTTTAACCCTGAATATTCATTGGAAGGAATGATGCTGAAGTTGAAGCTCCAATACTTTGGCCACTTGATGTGAACAGCTAACTCATTGGAAAAGACCCTGATGCTGGGAAAGATTGAAGGCAGAAGGTGAAGAGGGCGACAGAGGATGAGATGGTTGGATGGCATCGCTGATTCAATGGATATGAACTTGAACAAACTCCGATGGTGAGGGACAGGGAAGCCTGGCATGCTGCAGTCTGTGGGGTTGCAAAGAGTCAGACATGACTTGGTAACTGAACAACAATATAGAATAGGTAACTAATGAGAACCTGCTGAATAGCACAGGGAACCCTGCTCCATGCTCTGCTGACCTCAATGGGAAGGAAATCCAAAAGGAGGGGATATATATGTACAACCGATTCACTTTGCTGTATGTAGAAACTAACAGAACATGGTAAAACAACTATCCCCCAATAATGTTTAAGAAAGAAAAAAAAAGTTAGCAGGAAAGACAATAAAGAAAAAAAGAACAAAAGGAGATGAATGATCTCTTCAACGTTCCCACAAGCATGCCGCTCAGAATTTCCTTCTGTGCATGATCCCACTACACTGTAAGCACTTTTTCCCATTCCTGTCCTTTCAGCAATGCAATGAGCTAGCACTTCAGTTTCCTAACCTGTGTGCTGTATTTCCCTGTAACTTTCCTCTAGGACTTTGGTTCCCTTCTTTGTCTCCCTCTGCTCCCATCTCCACCTCAGCTCAGCCCAGCCAGAAAGTACAGGCTGCTCTAAATCTGTCTTCAAACCTTCCCATAGAACAGTGAGCCCTTCATGTCTGAGGTTCTGCATCTGTGAATTTAATCAACCCCAGATCAGAAATATTTGAAAAACATACAGAAATTTCTAAAAAGCAGAACTTGAATTTGCCACATACCAGCAAGTGTTTACAAAGCATTTACATTGTATTGGGTACCATAAGTAATCTAGAGATGATTAAAAGTGTATAAGTTACATACACCATTTTATATAAGGGACTTGAGCATCCCTGGGATTTTGTTTTCCAAGGGGGTCCTGGAACCAATACCTCACAGAAACCCAGGGTCAAGTCCCAAAAGTATTTATTAACAAGGAAGTCAAAAAAGTGTCTTTTCTTCTTCCTTCCTACCTGACTTTATCTGCCTGGATCTAGTCAATCTTTCTTCACTCCCCTCCCCTTGCCTTCCTTTTTTTATTATTCTCTTCTTCTGTCTCACCAAGAAAAAAGGAGGATCTTTTTCTTAGAGTGTCACCTCTCAACAACAAGGAACATCAGTCAGGCAAAGACTTTCATGGACTGTGCTTTATTTCAATTGATTGGGAGCTTAAAATCTATGATATTTGACAAGCTGTGCATTCCTACGTAATTACAGCGTGCTTCGGGTAGCATTTTAACTTATGAAGCCAAAAGCAAAGTGATTTTAACAACTTGAAATGTTAAATTAACTTGTGTGGAATGTTCCTTATGGAGATTCATGGCTGTAATGAAATGAAAAATTTTTGGTCATAAATAATAGGAAAAGTGAGATACTCGGTCAGAGTGTTTTGAGGATATATTTGACTTAACTCCATTGTATCATTAATAGGCATTGCAGTGGTTTTGAAGTCAAGAACAATTATAAAATCATTTCAAAATGTGAATCTGACAGGAAATAAATTAGAAAAATCAAACTGTTAACAACGAATAAATAAACGCATGCAATAGAACATAAGTGTGTTCTGTGTATTTACAACAGTTATGGCAGTAATTTGCTGTGCTTGACAGATTCTTTACTATAATATAATAGAAATAAGAGCTCTCCATTGGAATCAGATTATCATAAACATTAGAAAATCTTTAACTTATTAGCATATTTAAAAACAAATGTGTGTCGCAAAAACCTATTAAATGTGGCAACCAATTAAGAAACTCAGTTCTTTTATATGAGGAAGGAGAATGAGACTCTTTTTTCCCATTTACCATCTTCATTATAACATCACCCTCCTTCTATGCTGAACTCCAGGAACAGTCCTACAGTTCATGTTTGTCTTTAATATGTAGTTCATACACGGCACGTGAGCTTTCTTCTATTCCTTGCGCTGGGGAAAGTGCCAAATGAATATCTTCCTCCCAGATCTATCCAGTGAGTTTAGATTATCGTAGATACTGTCCACTCGGCACATCTACTTACACAGCCCATAGATCCATCCAGCTCAAGAGAAGCAAGATAAATGGACCATCGTTCTCTTCAAAATCTTTATACATCTAATTTTCCATGTCTCAGCTGATGGTGATCCCATGAGAAACGGAGGAAGCACCTTCCCTCTCTCTCATTACCACATCCAGTCAGTGAGTTCGATGCATGAGGCAAGGCACCCAAAGCTGGTGCTCTGGGACAACCTAGAGGGACAGGGTGGGGAGGAACGTAGGAGGGGCGTTCAGGATGGAGGGGACACGTATACCTATGGCTGATTCATCCTGATCTATGGCGAAAACCACGACAATATTGCTATTATCCTCCAATATAAATAAACAAATTAATTTCTAAAAATTCTTCTGCTTTCAGATACTCCTGCCTCCTGAGATCCTCTCTCTATCTCAGTCAAGATTTCATCATCTCTCCTGTACAAAACTGTGGTAGCATTTTGACTGCTCTCCCCATTTCCAGACTTGTGTCTTTGAAATCCACTTCCATTGAGGGATCTGACATCTCTTGTGCCAGCATATGTTACATTTTTGCCTTTTGATCCAGTTGGCAACTCCTGTGGTTTAATACAATATTTGGTCTGTTGATAATTATCTACATTTCTTGACGTGAGACACTTGACCTTAGTTCTGCCATCATAGGTTATGTTCTCTGATACATACATTTTCTATTTAATGGTCTTTGTTTTCTTTGTATTTCTTCCGATAATTTAGATTTTTTTTGTTGGCAAGGTTATACATATAACCATAAGTTTATATAGTACCTTAATTCTTTTTTTCCCTCTTGTTCCTCTAAAGCAAGAATTTAAATATTTAACTTCCCCTCTCAATTTTATTGAGTATAATGTTTTCTTAATGTTTATCTTTATGCTATTTAAGCATACTAATACTTATGTAACCTGACTTGGGCTTCCCAGGTAGCACTAGTGGTAAAGTACTCGCCTGCCAATGCAGGAGACATAAGAGACTCGGGTTCGATCCCTGGGCAGGTCGATCCCCTGTAGGAGGTCATGGCAACCCACTCCACTGTTCTTGCCTGGAGAATCCCATGGACAGAGGAGCCTGGTGGGCTCTAGGTTCACAAAGAGTTGGACATGCCTGAAACGACTTAGCATGCACACAGCCTGATTTATGAGTTTAAAATATCCTTTGATCTTAGCTTTATAAATCCACATTCTTGAAGTCTCCCAACTGTTTTTCTCTTCCCTCTTCCCAAGCTCAGTCTTTTAAATATGTAAATTTTACACTGTTGGGGCTTATAAATTTCACACTCTGTTTTGAAGCCTTAAACCTCCCATTTATTTTAGTCTTTTATCTGCTATTTAATTGGATTCAACACTCATTGCCAATCTTTATTAAATTTATTATTAGCTGTATTTTATCATCATGAGTTTATCAAAGATCATGGAAATTGTATTCATTGATTTCTTACATGTTTAAAAAATGTTTATCTCCTGCCTTTATAGACATTTTGCTTGCCTTGGTCTAAACTTTTTGGTTTAAACTTTTTTTGAGAACTTCATAGGCTACATTTTCTTTCAGTCTGACTATTGCTGTGAGTAACTATAAGACTAAATTAAATTTTTTGCCTTTATAGATAACTTGAATTTTACATGCCTGCTTAAGCAAATGTCTTTGTCTTTAGAATTTATTCATTTTACTGGACTACATCTCAATCAACTATTCTCTGTTAATTTCTCCAAGGACATGTTCGGTCCGTTCATTTTGTAGACTCAAGCTTTCTCTTTCTCAGGAAAATTTTCTTCAATTGTCTTGATCAAAGATTTTCTGTTCCTTATTTTGGTTCTTTATTCAGAGACACCAACAGAGAGCATTTCATGTTTCTTGTCATTTTCTCTCCTGAATCCTCTTCAACTCTTCATTTATGTCCAATATTTATTTAGCCTGTCCTCTAGTTAATGTTTTTCATCTGTCACTTGTTTCTCTTATTCCCTTTAAAATGTGTATTTTCTTGTAGCATCTCTGTAAAGATTCCATGCTGGTTCCCCTTCAATTATTTTTCATCTTTGAGTCTTGAACCAGACATCTATATGGAGGCAGTGATGAGTGGCTCCAGGCCATGTTCCAGGCTGAATTTCAACAAAATCTTTACAAGACTTGCTGTAGGAATGTCGCTTTTATCTTTACTTTTTCCCCAGCCAGTTGCTCAGAATCAGTGATGCTATTCACAAAGCTCAGGGACTCTTCTCTATTCTGCCTCACTGGATGACACTCTACGTGAACCTGACCTCACCCACATCTTCTCAGGGTCAAAGGAAGCCCAAGAAAGTTTCAAGCACCTGTCTGAGCATCTTCCTTGCCCAAAGAGTGGGTTATTGGTATGTTTTATGGGCTGAACAGTGGCCCCACAAAATTTATATAACAAAGTCTTAACCCCCAGTACTCCAGAATGTGACTGCATTGATAAAGAATTGATAATAGTGAAGAAAAAGAAAAAAAGTAAACCAAAAAAAAAAAAGTAAACACCCAAGTTGCCTGGTAAGAGTGAGGCATTATCTCACTGTCGTTCTATTATTCTCTGTCATTTTTTAGATTGGTTGCTTTTATTACTCTTGATCCCTAAATAGAATGCAATTTTCTTAATAGATATAAAGCAACAGAATGGTTTAGTTTGACTTCTTTTGAACCACCCCCACCAACCCATCCTCTCAACAGCATGGATTTAGTCTATATTAAGTAGTTACTAAACACACATTGACCAATTAAGAGGCAAAGGAAGAGTTAAGGAGTATAGTAGGTAGTTTTCAAAGCACTAAATGATCCAGAGAAATTACTAAATCCATGTGAAGATCCACATGATCTCTTTTGTCATGCTTGTAAAATGGGACGTATGGCATGGAATATGTAAATGTCCAGTGAAAAGGCATCACCAAGTGACCTAGAAGTAGGAATGATGTTTCAATACTTATTTGTCTACAATTTACATCTATTACCACTGACAGGAACTCTGCTACTTTGGGGTTATTTCCCTTTCCACCTTCTTATCAAGTGAATATGATTTAAAGAACCATTAGTGGGGCTCTAATTGAGTAAAGCAACAATTCTGTGATTATGGCCCACTTGACTTTCTGTCATTTCTGAAAATGACCTTATTGTAAACGGCTGACTTTGAAGATCACTGATGTACAAAAGGTTTATTCAGACAGTACTTAACTTCCTGACCCTTTCTTTTACTTGCTTTCCTAAACTGAAGATCAAAGCACTGTATTTCACAGTTGGAGTTTATTTATTCATTTGATTTTTTTTCTACAGACAAATTTCTTTTTGAGAACAAGAAAGCTCTCTTACATAGGCAGCTTATGATCTAACAGTCATGTTCACATGAAATATCTACCCTTAAAAGTAAACAGGTAGATAGATCTTCAGTTTAGTTCAGTCTCTCAGTCGTGTCCGACTCTTTGCAACTCTATGAATTGCAGCACACCAGGCCTCCCTGTCCAACACCAACTCCCGGAGTTCACTCAAACTCATGTCCATCGAGTCAGTGATGCCATCCAGCCATCTCATCCTCTGTCGTCCCCTTCTCCTCCTGCCCCCAATCCCTCCCAGCATCAGGGTCTTTTCCAATGAGTCAACTCTTCGCATGAGGTGGCCAAAGTACTGGAGTTTCAGCTTTAGCATCATTCCTTCCAAAGAACACCCAGGGCTAATCTCCTTTAGAATGGACTGGTTGGATCTGCTTGCAGTCCAAGGGACTCTCAAGAGTCTTCTCCAGCACCACAGTTCAAAAGCATCAATTACCACAGATAAAATAATACATACAGGATTACATAGATGCCCAGAGAAAACTAAGACTGTAACATGAAAACAAAGAATCACAGATTGCAAACACTCTTATGTCCAACTTTTCTTTGGTCAATGACAAATATATTAATTTCTCATGTTGCTATCAAAGCTAAATCAAATAATAGGATGTGGAATCACTGGAGAGTTATCATGGAACAAATCATTTCTGCTTAAAAATAAAAGCACCATTAATTTTTATAGATATAATTCATACAATCTAAATTTTACCCAAAAGTCTTAGGTAGATCTTCTGATATATTAAGATTTTTCTTTACTTCCATACTGAAACATACTAAAACTTTGAAAGTGAAAGTGAAGTTGCTCAGTCGTGTCTGACTTTTTGTGACACCATGGACTATAGCCTATCAGGCTTCTCCATCCATGGGATTTTCCAGGCAAGAGTACTGGAGTGGGTTGCCATTTCTTTCTCCAGCATATCTTCCTGACCCAGGGATCAAACCCAGGTCTCCTGCATTGCAGACAGACGCTTTGCTCTCTGAGCTATCAGGGAAGCCCAAACTAAAAGTTTACTAAAAAAACTAAAACTTTACTTTTATACTAAAATAGCTCCAATACTTCAGCCACTTGATGAGAAGACCTGACTCATTGGAAAACACCCTGATGCTGAGAAAGACTGAAGGTAAAGGAGAAGGGGGCGGCAGATGAGACAGTTAGATAGCATCACTGACTCAATGGACATGAATTTGGGCAAACTCTGGGAGACAGTGAAGGACAGGGAAGTCTGGTATGCTGCAGTCCATGGGATCACAAAGAGTTGAACACAACTTAGTGACTGAATAACAACAAAAAACATTAAAGTGGACTTTTAGGAATATAACATTCTCATTAATAAAATGGACTTACTATTTCAATAAATCACAATAACTTTCTATCTTTTCATACAGTCATACAGTTCATGGGGTTCTCAAGGCAAGAATACTGGAGTGGTTTACCATTCCCTTCTCCAGAGGACCACATTTTGTTAGAACTCTCCACCATGACCTGTCTGTCTTGGGTGGCCCTACACAGCGTGGCTCATAGTTTCATTGAGTTAGACAAGTCTGTGGTCCATGTGATCAGTTTGATTTTTTTTTTTTTTTGATTGTGGTTTTCATTCTGTGTGCCCTCTGAGGGATAAGAATAAGAGGCTTATAGAAGCTTCCTGCTGGGAGAGACTGACTGAGGGGGAAACTGGGTTTTGTTCTGATGGGCGGGGCCATGCTCAATAAATCTTTAATCCAATTTTCTGTTGATGGGCTGTGTTCCCTCCCTGTTGTTTGACCTGAGACCAAGCTATGGTGGAGGTAATGAAGATGATGGGACCTCCTTCAAAAGGTCCCATGCACACATTGCTACATTCCATGCTCCGGACCCTGCAGCAGGCCACTGTCAACCCACACCTCTGCCAGAGACTCCTGGACACTCACAGACAAGTCTGGGTCAGTCTCTTGTGGGGCCACTGCTTCTTTCTCCTGGGTCCTGGTGCATACAACGTTTTCTTTGTGCCCTCGAAGAGTCTGTTTCCCCAGGCCTGTGTAAGTTCTGGTGGCTCTATAGTGGGGTTAATAGTGACGTCCTCCAAGAGGGCTTATGCCACACCCAGGTCTGCTGCACCCAGAGCCCCTGCCCCTGCAGCAGGCCACTGCTGACCCGTACCTCCGCAGGAAACACTTAAACACTCAAAGGCAGGTCTGGCTCAGTCTCTGTGGGGTCTTCTGGTGTGCACGAGGCTTTGTTTCAGCCCTCTGAGCGTCTCTGGTGAGTATGGGGTTTGGCGGGTATGGGGAGAAATATCAATAACCTCACATACGTAGATGGTACCACCCTCATGGCCGAAAGTGAAGAACTAAAGAGCCCCTTGATAGAAGTGATAGAGGAGAGTGGAAAAGTTGGCTTAAAAATCAACATTCAGAAAACTAAGATCATGGCAACTGGTCCCATCACTTCATGGTAAATAGATGAGGAAACAATGGAAACACAGTGAGAGACTTTATTTTGGGGGGCTCCAAAATCACTGCAGATGGTGACTGCAGCCATGAAATTAAAAGACGCTTGCTCCTTGGAAGAAAAGTTATGACCAACCTAGACAGCATACTAAAAAGCAGAGACATTACTGTGCCAACAAAGGTCCATCTATTCAAAGCTATGGTTTTTCCAGTAGTCACGTATGGATTGTGAGAGTTGGGCTATAAAGAAAGCTGAGCATCGAAGAATAGGTGCTTTTGAACTGTGGTGTCTGAGAAGACTCTTGAGAGTCCCTTGGACTGCAAAGAGATCCAACCAGTCAATCCTAAAGGAAATCAGTCCTGAATATTCATTGGAAGGACTGATGCTGAAGGTGAAATTCCAATACTTTGGCAACCTGATGTGAAGAACTGAGTTATTGGGAAAGACCCTGATACTGGGAAAGATTAAAGGCAGGAGGAAAAGGGGACAACAGAGGAAGATGGTTGGATGGCATCACCAACTTAATGGATATGAATTTGAGCAGTTTCTAGGAGTTGGTGGCGAACAGGGAGGCCTGGTGTGCTCCAGCCCATGGGGTCACAAAGAGTCGGACACAACTGAGTGACTGACCTGAACTGACTGAACTTTCTGTCATTTCTTCCTATGAGAATAGATGTCTCAAGTGTTACATTCTTCCTTATGTTTCATAGTCTTTGACATAATAGTTGTGGAGTTATGGTTCTTTATATTCAGTGACCATCTTACCAAAAAAAAAAAAAATGAAATAATCATGAAATATTCTCATGACTATGAGAATACAACTGACAATATCTACTATGTTATTTGTAGTTTTTTAGGAAGTGATTGGTTGTCATTGTGGCAAATCTCCAAAGGAAAAAGTTGATTTTGAAGAAGAATGTGAAATTCTTGGTCATTGATATCCTTTATTTCAATAGAGTACATGGCCCTTGTTCTATGTTCTTCATAGATATCATGGATATCTATTTTTAATATCTTCTTTATATTAATATGTCTATGATGTTTTTAAAGATAACAAAGAAGTTCAGCCTATACTAATATGTGAATCATTTAATGTCTGTTGTGAATTATAAGGGCACCACAAAAATTATTGATTACATGTCACTGTGTATTCAGATCAGCAAAACAAATACATGATGACATTAAATAAGTTGTTAGAATCAATGAAGCTGGCAATATTAGATTTTCCAAAGAAATCAGGGTCTTAGTATGTTCTGATGTCTAATATAATTCATTTTTGGTTATTATTTTTTAATATGATGTTTCACTTGATGACACACCAAAGCCTTTTTAATAAGACTTTATCTTATAAACACACCAAATATATCTCCTTCCAGTCGTAGATCCATTTGCAATGGTCAATATAATTCAATAATGAAAATTATGAGTATATACTCAATCTAGTAATTGCCAAGCTGCCAAGTAATTTGATAAATGCACATTATCTAATCATATCCTCAAACTAACCCCAGGAGATCAAAGTAATCAATTATCCTGGTTTTGATGAAAAAAATGAGACTTCACAAGGTTAAATATAGTCAAATGAGATAGGACCAGTGTTTGACCCATGTTTATGAAACTGCAAAATTCAAACTCTACCCATGGTTATTAAATTTTCATGTCTTTAAGTCTTGTATTCTTATGTGGACATGGAGCTTCTTGATGATAGAAATACGATTTGTACTTCCATAATGCCTAGAACCTCAAATAAGTAAGTTATCTTTGATTTACAAAAAGACAAAAAAACAAAAAACAAAAACGGTAATAATCCGTACAGGTGACTCTCTAAACCATTAAAATACCACTGAAATCTAAGACTACACACGTACAATGGCTATATTTTTTTCAGAAAATTAAACTTGTTTTCAGTTTCTAAGAAAAGAGATGCTTGGGAGTGGCATTACCAATTTTATTAAAATGGGAGGATATGGAACGTGACTCATTTCTACACATGTTCAGTCTAGAGCAGCACTTTTGCATGACCTGACACATTGGTTATGGTAAGAAATAACACCTGACACACACCCTGTCTGTAAAAATTAGCTCCAGCACAGCCTGAACCACCATGTGCATTATATTTTGTTCCATGTTTCACTGCTATCCTAGCCATTACTTCTGCCACTCCTTTTTTTCACTCCTGTCCACACACCTCCCCTAGCTGTAAAACAGTGATTCTTCTAGGATTCCTCTCTACATTTTGTCAATGGGTCAACACATTCCATAGTGTTGTTTCCAAACAGGGGCAGCCTCTGCCTGTCTTGTTTGTGTGCTCACAGGTGTCTCTCTCACCCCCAGGCTCATCTACCCTCCCACATGGTACAGAATCCATATGCAACCCAAAGTGTGTGGTTTTGAGGTCCTCATCTACTTGAAGTTCTGGAATGAGATTTTACTCTTCTAGGGTTAAGAAGACACATTACATATAACTCTGTTTCTTGGTTTGGAACCCGGTGATCTTGTGAAATACAATTAATTTCCCATGGATGTTCAATAATAAAATCCAAAGTTTGTAATCATTCTTCAAAAAAGAATACTATCTAACACTTTTAAAAGGTCACATTCTAATAAGCAAAATATGAAAATCCTAGGGGAACATGAAAGATTCTTATTATAATAATGCCTGAATAATATATCAATTTCTCCCTAAATCTCTGTGCTCAGATATCAGGAAAACATTTCTCATAACCCTAAAAATACACCGCAGTTGCTAGAGGCACACAAAGCTTAGGTTTCGAAAAGATTATTTGTGTTCCTCAGTCCAGTTCCTCAGTCCAGACAGCTGGACTGAAAAAGACAACTGGACTCCTCTTACACAGATGTTTGTGCAGCTCTGCCTTTAAGTAAATTCAGCATCTACTGAAAAATACTTAGTCATCCTCACGTATGTTCTGTGCAATTCTAGCCATATTAACCCTTGCTTCATCTTCTCTTCTACAATCCGAATGATTCTGGAATTTTTTTATTTGTCATCTTCCCCAAAAACATGAATCTTGAATATTTTCAAATATAAGGATTTTTATAACTCACTGAAACAGGATTAATTTTTTTCTCCTCTACATTTTCTTCCATGAAAATGGCCTTGACCCATTTTTCCAGCCAGATAGAAACTTTAGTCAAGGGGGATTTCAACTGTCAATGAAATTCTGTACTTCTTACCTTGTATATTTCATAGTAAGAAGGCATCTATTTTGGTGTCTGAGGGCAAGTTTTGGCAAAATGATTAATCAGCTTATTTTATCAGAAGACAACATGAAGCCATTTGGACTCACACATGGGATTTAGTTCATACTTGTGTTAAGCATTCTGTTAAAACTGTGAAATTAAGTAAATCACCCAACTTCTCTGTACTTTTGATTCCTCATCTGTAAAATGAGGCTAATAATACTCACTCTATAGAGCTATGTAGAGATTAAAAATATTCAACATATTGAATATTCAACATACTGAATTTTGGAGCCAGTGCTCCAAAATTGTTACTCTGTGACATTCTTCTGGAAATAGTAAATTTTGATCAGAATCTACTACATACATCAAGAGGCTCAGGGACTTTTCTATCTGATGGAGGCAGTGACTTATAGTCTCCAGTCTTTCCTATATGCTTCTCAACACAATCCTACATGCATGCTGGGATATTTATGGTTGAGATGTCATTGCAAATATCTCTGCTGTCAGGGCAGACATGAGACAGGTTCTCAATAACTCAAAAACTGGTTTTACTCCCTACTGTTTTGCTGCTGCTGCTGCTGCTGCTAAGTCGCTTCAGTCGTGTCCGACTCTGTGCAACCCCAGAGACGGCAGCCCACCAGGCTCCCCCCTCCCTGGGATTCTCCAGGCAAGAACACTGGAGTGGGTTGCCATTTCCTTCTCCAATGCATGAAAGTGAAAAGTGAAAGTGAAGTCGCTCAGTCGTGTCTGACTCCTAGAGACCCCATGGACCGCAGCCTACCAGGCTCCTCCGTCCATGGGATTTTCTCGGCAAGAGTACTGGAGTGGGGTGCCATTGCCTTCTCTGCCCTACTGTTTTAGGGAAACTTAAAATTTTGAGAAGCTTGTTGAATTTCCACCCATAGACAAAAGTTCTATCAGTATCAAAGTATTTTCAGATACTGTTGTGATCAATGAATTCCCATTTGGGATAAATCTTATACACATGGGTCTACTAAACAATCTGCTAGAAAAGTTGACAGTTTTCACCTAATGAGATTGATTTTAATTTCAGATACCATAATTAATTATTCATTAATGTAAATCTCCTTTTTATGTGGGTTTAGCTCAGTTAGCATTAAAGCTTCAAAGACTTAGAGGGAAAAAAAACTAAAGAAGAGGGTCAAAATTTTACATTTACTCAGAATATTAAGGCATTTTCTGCAAGTAAGCTAGTATACTTAACACAGCATACAAAACATAATGCATAGTATAAGTCCATTAATTTAGATTTCTTACCACTTTCCATGAGAATTAAAATGAGGCTTTATTTTAATTTACGACATTCAGCTGTTATTTTTCAGTTACCATCATCATCTTATGCCTCATATTTCCTTTCTTTTTCATTTCCTGGTGTTAACTCAGCAGCAGGGACTAATGTAAATATCCAGCCCACAAAGCATGTGTCATTTCGCTAATGTCACTGAGTACAAAAAGAATCTGAAAATATAAAACTAACTACCATTTTCTGAGTATTCATGTGCTCTGCAACATTTACAACACTTTGTTGTTTGATCATTATTATCCATGTTTTCCATAAAGTAGCTGCTATGAGTGAACTCCAGGAGTTGGTGATGGACAGGGAGGCCTGGCGTGCTGCAATTCATGGGGTCGCAAAGAGTTGGACACGACTGAGCGAATGAACTGAACTGAACTGATTAGGGATGCAGCTAAATTCACACATACACTAAGCACTGGAGTTAAGATTCAAGCTACCTCCTTGGCCTGTGTTTTTTCACCTACTGCATTGAAAATCTGTTCTTCAAAGGAAGTTTATAGTTCCTTTTCTGCTGGTTGGCTATACTAACTCTATTTTTGAAGTAGGAATACATTTTCCTATAATCACATCAGAAATTTTCACTCTATTTTTCTACTATAAAAATGACTTGGCCTTAATTTGTTCAAAAAAAGCACAATTATGATTCATTTGTTTTACAAAAAAGGAGTGTTAATTATTGGAGTAAACTACAGAGTCGGGTTTTTTTTTTCTTTTCTTTTCTTTCTTATTGGAGGACAATTGCTTTACAAAGTTGTGTTGCTTTCTGCCGTACAACAGTTGAATCAGCTATACATATATATACATCCCCTCCTTCTAGAGCCTGCCTCCTCCACATGCCCATCCCACCCTTCAAGGTTGTCACAGAGGGAGAAATTTTTAGATACAGTGAATGACGCTAGACATGAACTAGAAGACCAAGGTCTAAAACCAGGGAAACAATGCATTCCTCTCACTAAAGAACAAAGCCCAGGTGAGATGCTGTTGTGCCTGGCTAATAAGACATCTGGCCCCATGGTCCTCACAGGAACCTCTTCAGTTCACACGTCGTCAAGAACAGATCTTATCTTTCCTGATGCCAGTCCCTAAACCCTCACTGTATCAGCAAACATACACTGCCCTCCAGAAACAATCAGAGCTGTCGCTGCAATCAGAGAAACAGGCTCAACTCACACATGGCTTTTGCATCACAATTGTAAAACAACTGCTATTTTACTTTTGGCTTTCCCTCTGGAAACTACAGACAAACATGAACCGGTGTTTTAAGTCTTTTTGATTAGAGTTTAGTGACAGCTTAAATTGTGCTTAGAACTTAGCGATAATCATGGGTGTCCCTAATTGTCATCAGAATAAAAACCACTCTTTGTCTAAGTTTATTTGCATGTAAGGCATTAATTGTAATATACTCTATCCCCTCAGAGTCCCTTGGACTGCAAGGAGATTCAACCAGTCCATTCTAAAGGAAATCAATCCTGAATATTCATTGGAAGGACTGATGCTGAAGCTTAAACTCCAATACTTTGGCCATCTGATGTGAACAACCAGCTCATTGGAAAAGACCCTGATGCTGGGAAAGATTGGAGGCAGGAGGGGAAGGGGACGAAAGGGGATGAGATGGTTGGATGGCATCACCGACATGATGGACATGAGTTTGAGTAGGCTCCAGGAGTTGGTGATGGACAGGGAGGCCTGGTGTGCTGCAGTCCATGGGCTTGCAAAGAGTTGGACACGACTGAGGGACTGAACTGAACTGACCTGGTTTTCATGCAAGATATTAATTGTAATATATTCTATCTCTATTAAAGGTAGGAAAAAAAGGCCTTATACCTATTGAAAACTTGACATTAAAATTTTGGTTTATTGCCAAAGTTTTATGGTATTAATGTTTCATCTAATTTTAAAATCACATATGACAAATATGTATACATTACATAACACACTGTGACTAGCTAGTATACATTTCTTTAGTTTCCCTATCTCCTTTGTTTCAGTTTCTATTATATTAAATATTTCAGAAATGAGTAGATTTTAATGTTCAAATGAGAATGATTCTAATTTCAACAATTCTGTCTAGGACCTGGACAACTAAAATATTTCCTGAATTTGAATTAGTATAAATTTCTTGAACCACCCCACCAGTAAACGAAGACTGACTTATGATGTAGGTCATTCATTTCTCCTGCCTTTTGCTTTTTGAAACTTAGAAAAATTTATTTTTTGTTGTACAGTGAAGCATCTCATGTAAAGAAATCTGGATGGAGAGCTCACTTGCCTCAAGTTTATAATTCAAGATTGAGACATAAAAACAAAAGCAGACTAACAGATGAGAGAACAGACTTGTGGCTGCCAAGAGGGAGGGTGGTTGGGGAGAGATGCTTTGGGAGTTTGGGATTCACAGATGCAAACCGTTATATATAGGATGGATAAACAATGAGGTCCTATTGTATAGCACAGGGAACTATATTCAATATCCTGTAATAAACTATAATAGAAAAGAACACAAAAAATAGTATATGTGTATAACTGAATCACTGCTATACATCTGAAGTTAAACAACATTGTAAATCAATTATACATCAATAAGATAAATTTTAAAGATTGAAAGGTAAAATGGCTTCCCAGGTGGCGCAGTGGTAAAGAATCTGCCTGCCAGTGCAAGAGATTCAAGAGATATGGGTTCAATCCTTAGGTCAGGAAGATTCTCTGGAGAAGGAAATGGAAACCTGTTCCAGCATTCTTGCCTGGGAAATCCCATGGACAGAGGGGCCTAGTGGAATACAATCCATGGGGTCGCAAAGAGTCAGACAAGACTGAGCAACTGAACACACATATACACACAAAATGCAATTAATTAAGACCTCTGGCTTCAGACCACTCACTACTTGGCTCTGCCAATTTGAACCTTTTTGACTCTGGGTGTGTCCCTTAGCCTCTGTGTGCCACAGTTGCACAAATACAGTACTTACCTCCTAAGTGTATTGCGGAAACTAAGGACATAAACAGCAAGTGCTTACAACAGTGTCATGTATACACTAAGCACTCAGTAAATCTCAGCTAGCTGTTGTGGATCATATTTTATCAATACAGCTGACAAAATGTAATCATGCAACTTTAATTTATGAATGAAATTACTGCCTAGTGAGTTAATATTGTGTTCAGAGAAGGACAAATGAGAGACAAACAGTCAAATATGTCATCATCATTCCACAAAATGTGGGTCAAACGTTTTGTAGGAGACAATACAGTTGTCAGACCATCTGAATTCAAAGTGTGTACACAGAATGAGAAAGCAAAAATGGAATTAGTTAACATGTTCTTCACCTACTTTACAGTTACTTACAGAGTGCATTAAAAATGGAAATGTGTTTCTCATAGAGGAAAATCTGGTTGCATTTTACTATTTGCAGAAAGGTCATAATATTTCTAAGCAATAAATTAAATCAGTCACTGTTTACCATTTACTTACAAACTAACCAAGGTTCAAGCCCAAAAGTTATAAGTTCACTAAAGGCAAAAAATTTCATGTAAGTTGGTCAAACTATACTGCTTAGACTTTAAAATTAGTTCAAGGAAGGAATGGAGATGGGATGGATTGGGGGATTGGGATTGATCCATATAAACTACTATGTATAAAATAGATAGCTAATGAGAACGTATTGTATAGCACAGGGAACTCTATTCAATGTTCTGTGGTGACCTAAATGGGAAGGAAGTCCAAGGAAGAGGGGACATATATATATATATGGATGATTCATTTTATTTTGTACAGCATAAAGCAACACAACATTTTAAAGCAACTACACTCCAACCTATGAGATCAGATCAGTCACTCAGTCATGTCCGACTCTTTGCGACCCCATGAATTGCAGCACGCCAGGCCTCCCTGTCCAACACCAACTCCTGGAGCTCACTCAGACTCACGTCCATCAAGTCAGTGATGCCATCCAGCCATCTCATCCTCTGTCGTCCCCTTTTCCTCTTGCCCCCAATCCCTCCCAGCATCAGAGTCTTTTCCAATGAGTCAACTCTTCACATGAGGTGGCCAAAGTACTGGAGTTTCAGCTTTAGCATCATTCCTTCCAAAGAAATCCCAGGGCTGATCTCCTTCAGAATGGACTGGTTGGATCTCCTTGCAGTCCAAGGGGCTCTCAAGAGTCTTCTCCAACACCACAGTTCAAAAGCATCAATTCTTCGGCGCTCAGCTTTCTTCACAGTCCAACTCTCACATCCATACATGACCACAGGAAAAACCATAGCCTTGACTAGATGGATCTTTGTTGGCAAAGTAATGTCTCTGCTTTTGAATATGCTATCTAGGTTGGTCATAACTTTCCTTCCAAGGAGTAAGTGTCTTTTAATTTCATGGCTGCAGTCACCATCTGTAGTGATTTTGAAGCCCAGAAAAACAAAGTCTGACACCGTTTCCACTGTTTCCCCATCTATTTCCCATGAAGTGATAGGACCGGATGCCATGATCTTCGTTTTCTGAATGTTGAGCTTTAAGCCAACTTTTTCACTCTCCACTTTCACTTTCACTTTCATCAAGAGGCTTTTGAGTTCCTCTTCACTTTCTGCCATAAGGGTGATGTCATCTGCATATCTGAGGTGATTGCTATTTCTCCCGGCAATCTTGATTCCAGCTTGTGTTTCTTCCAGTCCAGCGTTTCTCATGATGTACTCTGCATATAAGTTAAATAAACAGGTGACAATATACAGCCTTGACGTACTCCTTTTCCTATTTGGAACCAGTCTGTTGTTCCATGGCCAGTTCTAACTGTTGCTTCCTGACCTGCATACAAATTTCTCAAGAGGCAGGTCAGGTGGTCTGGTATTCCCATCTCTTTCAGAATTTCCCACAGTTTATTGTGATCCACACAGTCAAAGACTTTGGCATAGTCAATAAAGCAGAAATAGATGTTTTTCTGGAACTCTCTTGCTTTTTCCATGATCCAGCAGATGTTGGCAATTTGATCTCTGGTTCCTCTGCCTTTTCTAAAACCAGCTTGAACATCAGGAACCCTACAGAGTATTAAAAAGCAGAGACATCACTTTGCCGACAAAGGTCCATCTAGTCAAAGCTATGGTTTTCCAGTAGTCATGTTTGGATGTGAGAGTTGGACCATAAAGAAGGCTGAACGTCAAAGAATTGATGCTTTTAAACTGTGGTGTTGGAGAAGACTCTTGAGAGTCTCTTGGACAGCAAAGAGATCAAACCAGTCAATCCTAAAGGAAATCAACCCTGAATACTCATTGGAAGGACTGATCCTGAAGCTTAAACTCCAATAATTTGGCCATCTGATGCAGAGTTGACTCATTGGAAAAGACCCTGATTCTGGGAAAGACTGAAGGCAGGTGTAGAAAGGGATGATGGAGGATGAGATGGTTGGATGGCATTAACAACTTGACGGACATGAGTTTGAGCAAGATTCAGGAGTTGCTGATGGACAGGGAGGCCTGACATGCTGCAGTCCATGGGGTTGCAAAGAGTCAGACATGACTGAGGGACTGAACGATACTCCAACAAAAAATAAATAAAATAAAATAAAATAAAACTAGTGCACAAAGCTTGACTTACATACTCCCAAATATAATCCCCAAACCACTACCTATACATTTTCTATATTTAAGAATTATGTTTATATATGACAATATTGCTGGTTGTGCAAGCTTAGAGGATGCTAGAGAGAGTTATAAGTTATTTCCAATGATGCCCCTCCTGGGGCGATGCTCAGACAGTACTAAATCTATCCAAATCAAAGGTCTGCATTTCCAGAAGCACAATTCAAACTTTCGCATATCCCTGAAAGGAAGAGATATGCTCTCATCTCAGGAATTAAGTGAACAATTAAGAGCCAGAGAAACTGATTAATCAGGAATTTGTCTGCAAGGGCTCCAGCAGGTGGGATGCAGAAAGATACAGCCAGGGGCTGATAGGAAGCAAACAGATGGTTAATGACTTGTGGGTCGATAAAAGGGCTGGTTTGGGACTAATCTCATAAACGCCATTTCTTCTTACCCTTTTTGTCTTCATGCCAAACAGGTGTGTGGAAATCTGAATCGTGAAATGTTGAATAGTTAATTTAGGAGGCTGGAAAATTAAAATAGGAAATTAACAGGGGAAATGCTAAACAGCCAAAATAAAATCTGGACATCTTTCTTCTTTTAGGTTGATAGGTGACCCGAATTTTTCCTTGAACAATTAAGACTGATTACTTTGATTCTGCACATTAATTTTGTGGCATCTAGTTGATTGACAGTTATATACATATTTAGAATAGAAAATGGAGTCATTTAATAACATTTTCATATTAAAATAAATGTTTTGACTTATTACCAGAGACATATTTGAATTGATAGGCTAATCAGTCTTATCAAATAGACACTTTTCTTGTTACTTCTTTTTGCCAGAACGGATGGTGGATGGGTGTGCTGTCAACAAACTTTTGACTGAGATAATTCAATTAAACAAAACTCCTTATGAATCTCAAAAAGATAGTTGTATTTTATCCATACATTTTTATGTTCACTTGTATTAAATATCTTTAGATATTCTGAAAGACTTAACCATCCAATGCTACATAAAGATGCTATGATTCCCACATACACATTTCAGATATTTTACATACATGCCATATGCTTGAATGGAAAGATCATAAGCCAAAATATTTACCAAATTAATCAGAATCACTAGACAACCTTGTTAAAAATGAAGACCCAGATTCTATTACAGACTGCCCCATAGACCTACTGGAGGTAGAACTAATCAATCTTTTACTTTATTTATTTTTAATTAATTTTTATTGAAGTATAGTTGTTTTACAAATTTGTGTTACTTATGCTGTATAGCAAAGTGAATCAGCTATACGTATACATATATCCTCTGTTTTGGATTTCCTTCCCAGTTAGGTGACCACAGAGCATTTTACTATACAGCTGGTTCTCATTTGTTACCCATTTTATACATAATAGTGTGTATATGGGGCTTCCCTGGTAGCTCAGTGGTAAAGAATTTGACTGCAATGCTGAAGACTGAGTTTGATCCCTGGGTTAGGAAGATCCCCTGGAGGAGGGCATGACAACCTACTCCAGTATTCTTGCCTGGAGAATCCCCACTAAGAGGAGCCTGGCGGACTACAGTCCTTACAGTTGCAAAGAGTCGGACACAACTGAAGCGACTTAGCAGCAGCAGCAGCAGCAGCGCATACATCTCAGTCCCAACCTTCCAATTCATCTCACCACCACCGCCCCAAACCCTTCTCCCCTTGGCAGCCACACATTTGTTCTCTACATCTGTGCCTCTGCTTCTGCTTTGCAAATAAGTTCATTTGTACCATTTTAAATAAGTAGCTGATATAAATCTTATGCTGGTTCTTGAATTCTGAGATTCACTAAGAGGATTCCAAATTTTAAAGCACTGCTGTTACACCAACTACTTTCAGAATATCTCTATGAAAAGCACATGATATATTCAGTGAGAACACTGGACTTAGAATCATGGAACATAAATCCTACGTCTTGGAAGCTCTGCAACCTTAGGCAATTCTTTTAACTTCACTAATCTTTGGCTTAACTATCTGTTTCACTGAGTGGTTAAGAACTGTTTTCTCTCAGTCCTAACAAGCCATAATTCCAGAATTGGTATTATATTGTTTCACTGGTATAATGGATTCTGAGAACTCTACAGTCAATATTGGATACAGATAACTTATTATATATCAGTTTTAACAGTTGTGTGTAAATCTGTATTTATTGCTGCCACTGAACTATTTTAAAATGCCACCTTGTGTTTACAATAATTTGGAATAGGGAAATAAAAATTTTAACAAAATGCAGCTAGTCTGAATATTAAGTCAGAAAGGTGATGGGAGAAAAGTTCTCATTTACATAAATTAAATATCCATTGCTTTATACTGAAAGAAAGAAAACAAATAATTAAAAAGATATTTTATATATTAACATCTGGATACGTAAGATGTAAAAGAAACCTGCCAAATGTAAAATGTCCCTGGTGCTCTTAATAATATAACTTTTCAAATGCTACATTTCCAAAGGCCCAGGAAAACCATATTTTAATATCTTTCCATTACATATTGGGAGAAGGAAATGGCAACCTACTCCAGTATTCTTGCCTGGAGAATCCCATGGATAGAGGAACCGGGCAGGCTACAGTCCACAGGATCACAAATAGTTGGACAAAACTGAGCAACAAACACAACATTATATATCGATCAACCTCTCTAAAATTCACCCTGATAGAAAAGAATTGAGATCATCATCACATGCATTATCAGGGCTTCTGCAGAATGTGAAAGCTTTCAGGTATTTAAAGTGCACCCCTTAAAGCTATTTGACAATACTGCTAACAGGAGAGCAGATGTGTAAGCATCCAAATAAAGCTTAGATGTGGAGAATGTCATTTGGAAATCGTCAGCAGATTGCTTGTGGCCACACATGACAAATACATGCTTTTGGTATCATGTTCCCCAGGGTGGTGTTAGAATTTTTCTGAAGATTATTTGGCCATTGTTATAAAAATACAAAGTTCAGTCCTGATCCTGTTCTTTAGCAGTTCATCAGCCTCAGTAATAATAATAAACCAATGAAATAACTTCTCTGTGATTTGAAAAAGGCAATATTAGGTTTTCTTAGACAAAGACAACATGATAAAAAAATTTTAACAGATTTTAAGCTTGAATGACACTCTTGGAAGGTAACAAATGAAGGTAGATGTATTGGGTACTCTTCAACTTCTATTAGAAGTTCATATTTCTCATCAGGAATTAAGGTTGAGTTATCCTAACTCAATAAAAGAGTAAAAGTCACTCTTTCATGGTCTGCCCACTACAATGATTGTGTGCTTTGTTTCCAATATTTTTACAGTATGATCAGCACAATAATTGCAGTTGCTCAGAACCAACATTTCAGTTATTTTCCCCCATATATGTCAACCTGAACAAGATTAATTTAGGAGAAACAAGTATATCCTATATAAACTGAGGTATGAAATTTCCCAATTTTGTGTTCGGTTTAAATAGCCAGATTGCTGTTCCACTTCATAAAGGAATGTTAGAACATTAGTACTTACTTAATACACCCCAAAGTGAAAAGGTGCATTTTATTGTTTATTTTGACCCAAGGTTAATTGATTGGTAATGATTTGATATGTTAGGCACAACTTACATGATTAAATTGAGAATGGAAATTCCAACAATCTACACAATAAACTGTTCATTAAGCAATCTATATTTAATAACAGATTGAGCATTAATCTATATTGAGCATACATATGCTCAATAATTTTATATGTGTCATTTTATAGAAATACAGCAGTATCATTTGTTCACAAATAATATTTGCATAGATTCTATATACTAGGTCTTTTATGGGTCCTTCAGGTAGAGCAATGTACAAGATGAGCGATACCTCTGTTCAGGTGGTCCTACCTGCTACTGGGGGATAAAGAAACTATATATAAAATAAATCTAGAGTCCCCTGGCTGAAATAAACAGACAACAATAGGGAAACTCCTTTAGACCGGACAATTTCTGGGGAGACATCTGAGCTGAGAATTACATGATAGAACAGAGTTATCCCTGTGAGGAACACTCCCAAGATAAAGAACAATACAAAAGCCCAGCGTTGCTGCAGAAGTCAGCCAGCATCACAGAGCTCACAGTCTAGCAAAAGATACAGACCATTAAGCACTGCAGTTTGAAAAGCATCCTTGCAGCTCCCGTGTTCAGTGGCTTCAGTCTTGTCCAACTCTTTGTGACTCCATGGAGTGTAGCCCACCAGGCTCCTCTGTCCATGGGATTCTCCAGGCAAGAATACTGGAGTGGGTTGCCATGCCCTCCTCCAGGAGATCTTCCTGACCCAGGGATAGAAACTGTGTCTCCTGCATCTCCCACATTACAAACAAATTCCTTACTGCTGAGGCACCAGGGAAGCCCCAATGTTATCGCATATGAGTACCTTAGATACGTAATGTAAGTGAGGTTGGGGAGAAGACCAGTGACCAAAACAAGTCCTGAAGGACTAGCTGGAATAGTTATTAGGAGTCTAGCACCTTCCAGAATCAGGGAGATGACAGTGTGACTAGGTCATGGTGAGCAAGATGGAGAGGGATATGTGATGAGCCACAATTTGATCCCCATTTTACCCAAAACCAATAGACTATGTCATGAAGTCAGAAGAACTATAACACTTCTATTTCAAATATATTTTGAGAAAGCATCTTCATTATATGGTAACATTTGATCTATTCATTTCACTTGTGTGATTTCTGTTCATCCCTTACAAAGTTTTCATTTTTATCCTTTTCTCATAACGGTAAATTATCCCTTCATTGTCTGCATATAGTTGAATTAGAAGTTTTCCTTTAAATTAAAAGGAAGTCATACTCCCTAAAACATGAGGATTTCAGATTTTTGGAAAAGAAATATATACTCTGCATATTCTCCCAAACGTTTTCTGTTACCAGGCATAATTCATTTGGCTGAAAAGCTCCACGCTGTCAAATCAATAAGGGTTTCTTCTGCATGCTCATCTGATAGAAGCAAGCAGCAGGCTAAGGCAGGATGAATGCAGTCATAGCTCAGAGTTTCAAAATGTTTCGCTTTTCAATGAATAGTAATTAAAGAGTTGGCAAATCACAGAAAATGTGTCTTTATATCTGCAAATTCAACCAATTGATGTTCCCAGGAAAACTGAACTGAAAGTTCCACTCCTCCCTAAATCAGGCTGATTTTCAACAAGGATCGAGCCTTTTGAAGAAGCAATTTACTTTGTCAACTAATTCTCAAACCAATGAGTGGGTTCACAAAACTGAGCAATTCAGTGTTTTGAACCAATAGAAAATATCTCAAAATACCCTGCAAGTACAAGGCTCAGTGCTGTCTTTTGGCTGTCTGGTCTCACCAGCAAGGCCTTCACTTGGAGGAGAAAAACCAAACTGTGCCTTATCTAATGCATACAAGAAATAGTTCCTTCAGCTTCAAGATGGTCTATGAATAGAGGGACCATATAATCTATCTTCCAAACTGGGACACTTTCAAGATTAAAAGAGGCTCTTTAACCTCTATGGGGGGACTGCAGGCATAACTAAGGACTGTTCCAGCCAAAGCCGGACATGTGTTCTCCCTATCTATGAAGCACAGGCCCCAGAAGCCCTTAGAAAAGTGTCCTTTATCTCCTCACAGAGAAAGACGAAACATAATAAATTGTAAACTTCTTTGATGAAGGAAAAGACTGTGTGGGCCACTATTATCTAAAACCTCTAAGCCTTAGAGCTTTCCCTTAGTTTAACTGACTTTATAATGTATATAAATAGTGAGCACATGAATATAAAGAGGCTCTGAGGGTTCTGGAGGAAAACAACAGACTCTTCAGCTGCTCTTGAGCATGGAGACATAATTGTGACATAACAACAGATTGACCTCAGTGCAAAAATAGTCACCTTGTACTCACACTTAACCCACTTATCATCAAGTTTGAAAAAAATCCCCATTGATGAAAGACCATATGCTGGGTATTTCTCTAGAAATCATGACAGGTACATATCTCCTCTCATTACCTGGCTACCCCTGGGAATTGAACCAGTGTCAGCCTTATTAACACTAAGTTTCATGGCTTGGAAATCTATCTAGCCTTGAATATTAATTGCTAACTCTATACATATAATGAACTGCCCTATATTGCAAGCAGAACAGGACAGAGAAAGGTGGTAAGAAAAAAGGTATTATAGAAGGAAGTTAAAGGAATAGGGAGGAAGAAGAGATAGAAGAAAAGGAGCAAAAAAAAAGAAAAAGAATGTAGAAAGTAAAGAAGGAGGAAAAGGAAACCCAAATAAGATTGAAACTAAAATGTCGCATATCCTCCTTCACATGTTTTAAAGGACTTATTGGATACAGATAATTTTATTTTCAGGTCTTTGAAAAGTATTTGTAAAATGACATCTCTCTGGAGGTAGCTGAACCA
The DNA here is from genome assembly GCF_055505025.1 of Bos grunniens. Lineage (NCBI taxonomy): Eukaryota > Metazoa > Chordata > Mammalia > Artiodactyla > Bovidae > Bos > Bos grunniens. Next base: position 23,658,204 of record NC_141191.1, on the reverse strand, counting down.
TCTGAATCACTTCCCCTTTTAGGGGAATACTAATATTCATTTTCCAGATGTAAAATGAATATGAAACATTTCAAAGAATCCTTCTGTTGTTAAGTCTCTAAGTCATGTCTGAATCTTTGCAACCCTATGGATGGTAGCCCACCAGGCTCCTTCTGTCCATGGGATTTCCCAGGCAAGAATACTGGAGTGGGTTGCCATTTTCTTCTCCATAAAAAAAATTTTTTTTTTATGCAGACCATTCTTAAAGTCTTTAATGAATTTGTTACAATATTGTTTGTTTTATATTTTGGTGTTTCAGTCATGAGGCATATGGGATCTTATCTCCCCAACCAGGAATCAAACCCTCACCCTCTGTATTGGAAGCCCAGAGTCTTAATCACTGGACCATCGGGGAGGTTCCCTTTCCTCACATTTCACCAATCTTTTGACTTGGGGGTAGCTGAGCATGTTAGATGCAGTTAGTTTCATAAAACTGAAAAATCATGTAGATCATCTGAAATACCCTAGATTCAAAAAAAAAAAAGTGTGACTTGCTCAGTATCACCCAACTAAGTGGCAAAGTTACTTCTAAAACCCATGCTTCCTCCTGTTGACCCTAGTGGCTTATTTATAAAAGTGACTTGCTTTTAGAATGTGCATTTTATCTTATAAAGCATCAGATTGGAGTTTTCTATTAAATTCTGGTTTTGTCACTTTAGAAATGCTATACTGATTTTGAAGATCTCGAACATATCTATTTCTGAAATGTTTATCTGTTTCTCCTTTTCCCCCCAGTTTTTTATTTTAACATACCATTTACTTCTCTTTATAAAAATAATATAAATTTTAGTACTCAATAAAACTTGATTCACATCAACAAAGGAAGAAAACAACCTATGGAATGGGAAAAAAATTTTATAAACTATTCAGTTGGGTTAGCGGTCAACCTTCAAGCTATTCAACAGTAAAAAAAAAAAAAAAAATCCAATTTTAAAATTCAGGTGCAAAGAACCTGAACACACATTTTTTCCAAAGAAGACACATAAATGGTCAACAGGAACATGAGAAGATATTGAACATCACTAGCCATTAGGGAAATGCAAATTAAGCACCTGGGAGTATGTGTTGGAATGACCATCATCAAAAAGATGAGATAACAAAAGCTGCCAACAACATGGAGAAAAGCAAGCCCTTCTGTAATGCTGGCAGGACTGGAAGCTGGTACATCCACTATGGAAAACAGTACAAAGTTTCCTCCAAAAATTAAAAGCAGAATGTGACCCAGCAAGTCCACGTTTGGGAATACATACAAAGGAAATGATAACACTAACCCAAAAAGATATCGGTACCCCCATGTTCATAGCAGCATTATTATAATACATTATTATTATTACAGCCAAGACACAGAAACAATCTAAGTGGTATGTGTACACACGCACACACACAAAGACAAATATAGCATGATCTCGCTTGTATGTGGAATCTAAACAAACAAAACAGAACACCAAACTCATAAAAAGATCAGATTTGTAGTTGCCAGAGGTAGTGGGGTGAGGGAGAAGGAGGAATTAGAGGAAGGTGGTAAAACTGTACAAACTCCAGTTATCAGATAAGGAAGTGCTAGGGGTGTAATGTACAACACAATGGCTGTGGTCAACACTGCTGTGTGACAGAAAGACGTTAAAAGAGTAGATCCAGGAGTTCTCATCACAAGGAGAATTTTTTTCCTCTTCTTTTTACTGTATCTGCATGAGATCATGTATGTTAACTAAACCTAGGGTGGCAATCATTTCACAGTACTGTACGTAAATCAAACCACCAGGCTGTATACCTTAAACTCATACAGTGATGTATATCATTACTTTTCAATAAAACTATTAGAAAACACTTCTGATTTAGTAAATTAATGAACAAAAGGCAGTACTTGTGTAGGCTTTATAGAACAACTGAGTACTTTAAATGAAACAGATGGGCCAAAACTCCGTGGAACCAAAATGTGAACAAATAAACAATTAGAGGGTCTTTCTGATCACGCGTGATTGCTTATATCTGAATACTGAAACTCTTCAATTGGAAATGAACCCCGTAGTGTGGTTTCCTCTTTTCTATATGCTTTTGAAATATGTGCTACACCATGTATATATTCACTAAGAGAACTAGGACTGTGTACTGTACATGAATCACCTACGATGAATTCTATTCTCAGTCTTCTTTACACTCTGTCATGACATAAATACAAAGTAACCAAATATAAATGTAAAATATCATAAAATACAAATCACTAGCATTGGAAATGAAAGAGTGGTCATTACTACTGACCCTATGGCACTAAAAATATGATCCAGGAATCCTATTAATAATTCTAGGCAACACAAATTTGATATTAAGATGAAACAGTCCAATTCCTTGAAAGGCACAGTCTACCAAAACTCACACATGGAGACACAGACAATTTGATTAAAAAATGGAATCAATAATTAAATAACTTTCCAAAACAGAAAGCAAGAGGCCCAGATGGTTTCACTGGTAAATTCTACAAAACATTTAAGGATGAAATAATACTAATTCCCCAAATCTGCCAAAAATATTAAAGAAGAAGAGGCACTTCCTAACTCATTATATGATGCCATCATTACCATAATATTGATATCAAAACTAGACAAAGACATAACGAGAAAAGACAATTACCGATGAATATCTCTCCAAAAATCCTCAATGAAATATAGTAAATCAAATCCAACTATATATAAAAAACTATACACCAGAACCAAGTGAGATTTATTCCATTTATGCAAGGCTGCTTCAACATTAAATCAATTATATCATATAAGCAGGCTAAAGAGAAAAAAATCAATTATTACATCAATAGATTCAGAAAAAGCATGGGAAAATTCAATACATATTCATGATAAAAATTTCCAGGAAACTGGGAATAAATGGAAATATCTCTGATGTAATAAAAGAATCTACAAAGAAAAGCTACAGGCAACATCATACCTAATGGTAAAACAAAAACAACATTAACAAACTAGATGTTTCCTTCAAGATCAGAAAAAAAAGACAGGGTATCCTCTCTTACTATCCTTATTCAACATTGTACTGGAAGTCTTAACTAAAAAATAAAATAAGAAAAGTGGATAAAAGGTATATAGATTGAGAAGGGAGAAATAAAATGATCTTTGATCTCAGATGACATGATTATCTACATGGAAAATCCCAAAGAACAGACAACAAAACCTCCTGGAATTGTTAAGTGACTATTGCAAGGTTGTAATTTATACAAACAAAATCAATTTATTTTCCATATTTCATCAAAAAAAATTGGATGATAAAATTTTAAACATAATGTTATTTACATTAGGACCCAAAATATACTTAGGTACAAACTTAACAGCAACAAGATATATAGATAGATATATACATCCATCCATGCATACATATGTGATAAATATGAGGAAAACTACAAAATGCTGATGAAAAAAATCAAATAAGCTCTAAATAAATGGAGAGCCATTTTATGTTCATGAGCAAAAAGACTCAATATTTTAATATTTCAATTACAAAATGATCTATAGATTCAACAGAATTCCCATCAAAATGTCAGCAAGTTGTACTTTTGGATGTCAACAAACTCAATATAACATTTACAGAGAAAGGCAAAAACTAAGAATATCCAACACAACACTAAACAGACACATTTGAAAAACTGATAATATCCAGCTTCAAGACTTACTATGAGACTGCATTAAGCAAACGAAGTGTAATACTAACAAAAGAATAGACAAATAGACTATTAGAATAGAACAGAGAGCCAAAGAATAGAGCTACATAAATAATGTTAATTGATATTTGACAGAAAAGCAAAGACAATTCAGTGGAGAAAGAAGTCATTTTAACAAATGGTGCTTAAATAATAGGACTGTTTAGTTGCTCAGTCCTGTCTGACTCTGTGACCCCGTGAATTGTAGCCCTCCAGGCTTCTCTGTCCATGGAATTTATCAGGCAAGAATACTGAAGTGGGTTGCCATTTCCTTCTCCAGGGGATCTTCCCCACCTAGGGATCAAACCCATGCCTTCTGCATTGGCAGGCAGATTCTTTACCACTGAGCCCCTGCTGCTGCTGCTCCTGCTTAGTCGCTTCAGTGGTGTCCAACTCTGTGCAACCCCATAGACAGCAGCGCATCAGGCTCCCCCATCCCTGGGATTCTCCAGGCAAGAACACTGGAGTGGGTTGCCATTTCCTTCTCCAATGCATGAAAGTGAAAAGTGAAAGTGAAGTCACTCAGTCATGTCCGACTCTTAGCGACCCCATGGACTGCAGCCTACCAGGACCCTCCGTCCATGGGATTTTCCAGGCAAGAGTACTGGAGTGGGGTGCCATTGTCTTCTCCATTGAGCCCCTGGGAAAGCCCAAATTATGAGACAACCACATGCGAACCATTTAGAACTTACAAGTTTCACAAAAATTAATTTCAAATGGATTGCAGACCTAAAATTCAAGGCTACAAAATATAACACAAGAGAAAAATATATGTTTCTGTGATTTTGGCGATGACTTTGTAGATACAACACCAGAAGCATAATCCAATAAAAAAATTTTTAATTGAAATTTAAAACTTCTGCTCTATGAAAGACTGGGGGAAAACATTTTAAATTGCATATGTGATAAAGACTTTAATATATACAACTCAAACTGTCAAAACCTAAAAATAAGAAAACAACTCAATTCAAAAATGGGCAGAAGATCTGAAAAGACATCACCAAAGAAGATACGCAGATGGCAAATAAACATATGAAAATAAAGCTCTGTATCATATCATTAAGAAACTGAAAATTAAAAGTGAGATACCACTAAACATTTCTTCAAATAGCTAAAATCCAAAATACTGATAGCAAAATGACAGGGCGAATATAAAAGAATGTACACTTTGATCCACTGCTAGTGAATATGAAAATTGGTATAGCCATTTTGGAAAACTGTTTGACCATTTTATTCAAAGTTAAACATAGATTTACCAAGGAATCCAGAAACCACGCTCTTAGGAAGTGGCTAAAATGAGCTGAAAACTTATGTTCGTACAAAAACTCAGACAAGGATGTTTATAGCAGCTTTATGCATAATTTCCAAAACTTGGAAGCAACTAAGATGTCCTTCAGCAGCAATGGATAAACAAGCTGTGGTACATCCATACTACTGAGTATTGTTCAGTGATAAAAGGAAATGAACTTGTCAGATTTTCTAAATCATAGGTATGAGCAATTTTTGTTGTTATTACTGTTATTAAAATACTACTAAATTGTCACCTGGTGGGCATTCTCTCCTCTATACCCTAACAGTATGGGAAAGTCTATTTCACTAAACTATTCCTAAGTGATTCTTGTCAATTTAAACAATTTTTTATAACCTGAAAGACTTTTTAATGGCCACTTTGGCTGTGAAAAGAAAGCAATTTTAAAGTTATTGACCACTTAAATTCCTTTTATATTACACAGCCTATCGTATGACCTTACCCATGTTTTCGTTACTTTTTACTATTTGCTATGTTCTATGTATACTAAGAAAATCAAGTATATTCCCAGTTTAATTTTTACAGTTTTGATTCTGCCTATAATTTTTCCCCACTGAAGAAGTTTCTGATTATGGTCAAATTTATCAATCTTTAACCATAGCTTCTGAGCTTACAATGATTCGTGAGAAGGCACACAGCACTCACACAGATACCGAATTTCACCAAAGTTATTTTCTATAATTCAGTGGTATCATCTTTTAAAAACCCTTAATTTACCTTTACAGTGGGACAATAGAATTCCAGCGTAACTTTTTGCCAGGAGACCTAGTCAGTTCTTCCCTAATAATTATTGAATAGCTCATCTTGTTCCCCATAGACTGAACCTGTGAAATTTGGTATTTATTTGAGGCAATTTCCCAACTAACTTGAATAGTTCTGGTTCAACTAATCTGCTTAAACCAACCTCAAACTGTTTATATTATTGTGAAATTGTAATATGTGTTAATATCTATGTGGTTATCCCCTTCATTACTCTTCTTCTTTAGATGTTACTTGGCAAATCTCACACACTTATTTTCCCACATAAACATTAGTAGCACTTGTCAATTTTATGAGAATTATTGATATTTTCAAATATATCATATGTATTTATAAGTTGATTTAGTGAGAACTGACATATTAACACTACTATTTCTATTAATACATATGGATGAGAAGTCTTCCCATTGTGTCAGATCTCATTTACATACTCTAGTTTAACTTTTAAATTCTCTCTTAAAGCCTTCTTCCACATTTATGTCCACATAGACTAAATGTTTCAGAGAATGCAATAGCAACCCACTCCAGTACTCTTACCTGGAAAATCCCATGGACGGAGGAGCCTGGTAGGCTGCAGTCCATGGGGTTGCTAAGAGTCGGACACAACTGAGCGACTTCACTTTCACTTTCATGCATTGGAGGAGGAAATGGCAACCCACTCCAGTGTTCTTACCTGGAGAATCCCAGGGACGGGGGAGCCTGGTGGGCTGCCGTCTATGGGGTCGCACAGAGTCGGACACGACTGAAGCGACTTTGCAGCAGTAGCAGCAGACTAAATGTTTATGCCTAGATAGTCTAAATATATTTGCTATTGTAAATAAAACCTTTCCATCCACTATATTTTATCACCTATACTAATTTTTATGTTTTCATCTTTTATAACTCACCACTTTATTCAATTCTCTTGCTATTTCCATTTGCAGTTGTATTTCTTGATCTTTCTGTATATGGCAAATAATATGCAAAAATTCCAATAGTTAAACACAGTCCCTAGTTTCTAACATTTTCTCCTCTAATTATGGTGTTCAGATTCCTAGTAATTTTTTTTCATAGTAATTTTCAGTAGTGATGGTGATAGTAGTCATCATTCTTATTACTGACTTCATTGAGAAATCTGCTTCACAGTTAATTATGAGATTGTTTGAGTCCCATATCAGAGGAAAGAAACTGTTCTCAATTTCTACTATATTCATATTTCTTATTAATTAAGGATTTTGTGTTGAATATTGCCAGATTAATTTCTGCATGTACTTAAAAAACAATTTTTTTCCTTTAACCTAACAATATAGCAGATTGTGTTGAAATATTACCCAATACAAATCTACACTTGCATTCCTAACATGAATACCCTTCATCACATGATCAGGATATAATATTTGTTAATGCACTACTAATTCTGAATCATATGTTTATGGTTTTAATAGATGTAAGTAAGATTAGTTTACTTAATTTTATGTGCAGTCTAAAGTTTTGTCATCATGTTATGCTAATTTACAAAAATATTCTAACACTTTAATGTTTTATCAGGCCTGGAACAATTTGAATAGAGCTGAAGTTCTCTTGACCAAACTCAGGAGACGGTGGAGGACAGAGGAGCCTGGCAGGCAGTCCAAGGGGTCGCAAAGAGCTAGACACAACTTAGAGACTGAGTAACAACAATGCCTCAAAGACTTTAGAAAATTTGTTTCTAAAACTATTGGCCTAGCACTTCTTTGAGGTTTACTCACTGAAAAAACTTCCTATTTCTTTCATGATCCTAGATACCTTCTGAGATCAACTTTTGAGATTTATATTTTCTTAGATGTTATTTAGTTTATTCAGTTCTCATATTTATTTTAATAGACTCAGACAAATTATATGTTTATAAGCCTTTGAATTTCCTCTATAGCTGTAATTACTTTGCCATCCTCATTTTTAATTTACACAGTCTGTTTTTTTTTTTTTTTTTTAACAAAGCATATTTTATTTTTTTTATTTTTTTGCCATGAAGATTTGTACCTATATTTTCTTTTTTTTATTTTTTTTATTTTTTTATTCTTCCAATTTTATTTTATTTTTAAACTTTACATAATTGTATTAGTTTTGCCAAATATCAAAATGAATCCGCCACAGGTATACATGTGTTCCCCATCCCGAACCCTCCTCCCTCCTCCCTCCCCATACCATCCCTCTGGGCCGTCCCAGTGCACCAGCCCCAAGCATCCAGCATCATGCATTGAACCTGGACTGGCAACTCGTTTCCTACATGATATTTTACATGTTTCATTGCCATTCTCCCAAATCTTCCCACCCTCTCCCTCTCCCACAGAGTCCATAAGACTGTTCTATACATCAGTGTCTCTTTTGCTGTCTCGTACACCGGGTTATTGTTACCATCTTTCTAAATTCCATATATGTGCGTTAGTATACTGTATTTATGTTTTTCCTTCTGGCTTACTTCACTCTGTATAATAGGCTCCAGTTTCATCCACCTCATTAGAACTGATTCAAATGTATTCTTTTTAATGGCTGAGTAATACTCCATTGTGTATATGTACCACAGCTTTCTTATCCATTCATCTGCTGATGGACATCTAGGTTGCTTCCATGTCTTGGCTATTATAAACAGTGCTGCGATGAACATTGGGGTACACGTGTCTCTTTCCCTTCTGGTTTCCTCAGTGTGTATGCCCAGCAGTGGGGTTGCTGGATCATAAGGCAGTTCTATTTCCAGTTTTTTAAGGAATCTCCACACTGTTCTCCATAGTGGCTGTACTAGTTTGCATTCCCACCAACAGTGTAAGAGGGTTCCCTTTTCTCCACACCCTCTCCAGCATTTATTATTTGTAGACTTTTGGATCGCAGCCATTCTGACTGGTGTGAAATGGTACCTCATAGTGGTTTTGATTTGCATTTCTCTGATAATGAGTGATGTTGAGCATCTTTTCATGTGTTTGTTAGCCATCTGTATGTCTTTTTTGGAGAAATGTCTATTTAGTTCTTTGGCCCATTTTTTGATTGGGTCGTTTATTTTTCTGGAATTGAGCTGTAGGAGTTGCTTGTATATTTTTGAGATTAGTTGTTTGTCGGTTGCTTCATTTGCTATTATTTTCTCCCATTCTGAAGGCTGTCTTTTCACCTTGCTAATAGTTTCCTTTGATGTGCAGAAGCTTTTAAGGTTAATTAGGTCCCATTTGTTTATTTTTGCTTTTATTTCCAATATTCTGGGAGGTGGGTCATAGAGGATCCTGCTGTGATGTATGTCGGAGAGTGTTTTGCCTATGTTCTCCTCTAGGAGTTTTATAGTTTCTGGTCTTACGTTTAGATCTTTAATCCATTTTGAGTTTATTTTTGTGTATGGTGTTAGAAAGTGGTCCAGTTTCATTCTTTTACAAGTGGTTGACCAGATTTCCCAGCACCACTTGTTAAAGAGATTGTCTTTAATCCATTGTATATTCTTGCCTCCTTTGTCGAAGATAAGGTGTCCATATGTGCGTGGATTTATCTCTGGGCTTTCTATTTTATTCCATTGATCAATATTTCTGTCTTTGTGCCAGTACCATACTGTCTTGATAACTGTGGCTTTGTAGTAGAGCCTGAAGTCAGGTAGGTTGATTTCTCCAGCTCCATTCTTCTTTCTCAAGATCGCTTTGGCTATTCGAGGTTTTTTGTATTTCCATACAAATTGTGAAATTATTTGTTCTAGCTCTGTGAAGAATACTGTTGGTAGCTTGATAGGGATTGCGTTGAATCTATAAATTGCTTTGGGTAGTATACTCATTTTCACTATATTGATTCTTCCAATCCATGAACATGGTATATTTCTCCATCTATTAGTGTCCTCTTTGATTTCTTTCACCAGTGTTTTATAGTTTTCTATATATAGGTCTTTAGTTTCTTTAGGTAGATATATTCCTAAGTATTTTATTCTTTCCGTTGCAATGGTGAATGGAATTATTTCCTTAATTTCTCTTTCTGTTTTCTCATTATTAGTGTATAGGAATGCCAGGGATTTCTGTGTGTTGATTTTATATCCTGCAACTTTACTGTAGTCATTGATTATTTCTAGTAATTTTCTGGTGAAAGGAATCCAAATTGGAAAAGAAGAAGTAAAACTCTCACTATTTGCAGATCACAGTCTGTTTTTATTAGATTTACTAGTAGTTTTTCTTCTCTTCCCACTACACAAAAGAGCTTTTGATTTATTTATCAGTCCTACTACTTTCTATTTGATAATTCACTAATTTTTTCCTTTTGTTTTCATTGATTTATTCCTTTTGTTTTCTGTGGATTCAATTGGTTGCTCTTTCAATATCTTAATTTGAGTTGTAATTAACTCTATTCAATTCTTTCTTAATTAGTAATATATGTGTTAAATATGTGGTTCTAAATTTTTTCATGATATGGCATAATCAGAAAAATTATATTTTTATAGCTCATTTAGTACACTCCAGGCTCTTCACTATTCAACATCCTGCCAAGGTCTGGGGATGAAAAGAAATAAAATCTAAAGCATACCTAATATCCATTTGCTCCACAGCAGTTAGGAAACCTATTAATAAAACCAAATGGATCTTACACACATCCATACACTCAGTAAACAACCAATGAGAAAGTGCACTAGGAGCTCAGAATACAAAACAGATGAGAAAAGGTTTCTCATTAATATTTAAAATAATAAAAGTATGTGCTCACCAATTTAGAATTGTCAAGTCGCTTAGCTTCTAGTCCCAGAACTACACATATTGTTTGTGTGACCCATGTCTATGCCTCAGTGTTTTGAATTTTCACTGAAATAGAGATGACAGAATAAATATAATATTTGAACATTAAAATGATGAATTCAAATTATCACTATTAACTTGCATTGAAAGGGCCTCTAATAATAGTATATACATTTCTATGCTCTCTTGTGCATGCTCAATAAATAAATAATGGAATACATTTCCTATCTTGATGGAACCAAAAATAAGCCAGCTGACTGTTGTTGTTATATAGTCACAGATATAGATTGCCCTCAGTGAGTGAAAGAATCCTAAGTTATTGCATTGAGAAAACTATTGAAACAAAAGAGGAGAATCAGGCTTCAGTATTCTCCATTTGGAGATCTGATAGTCCTATAACAATTTTTACCAAGAAAGTTGAGAAAACCTGGCTAAAATTATTCATATTGGAAAGGACATTTTTTTTTTTTTGAAGCAGAAGTCACAGATTTTATTTTATTTTATTTTAATTTTATTTTATTTTTAAACTTTACAATATTGTATTGGTTTTGCCAAATATTGAAATGAATCCGCCACAGGTATACATGTGTTCCCCATCCTGAACCCTCCTCCCTCCTCCCTCCCCATACCATCCCTCTGGGTCATCCCAGTGCACCAGCCCCAAGCATCCAGTATCGTGCATCGAACCTGGACTGGCGACTTGTTTCATATATGATATTATACATGTTTCAATGCCATTCTCCCAAATCATCCCACCCTCTCCCTGTCCCACAGAGTCCAAAAGACTGTTCTATACATCAGTGTCTCTTTTGCTGTCTCATATACAGGGTTATTGTTACCATCTTTCTAAATTCCATATATATGCGTTAGTATACTGTATTGGTTAAAAAATCAAATAAAAAACTCCACAGAGATAACAGAGGCCTTACTCACCTAGCTGATAAAACCTTGAAGATTTTTCTTGATGTGGATAGGATGGTCACACAAAAAGCAAAACAGAGAGGATGATGTCTCCTACCTTGCAGAGCTTGCAGACATATGAACCCATTATGCGTGCGATTGCTTTTCATTCTCTGCTACTGAGTCATGAGGTGCAATTCACAATCAGCTTAGAAATCAAGTGAAATCTTTGTATTGTGTATGACACTGGGGATGGGTTTTAAAAAAATTGAGAAGAAAGATCTACCAGATAGAGAAAGGGTACTTATTTTAAATGTAGATGGGGATAAAAGAAAAATCTTCATACTAGAAATGATCACAGACTAAGACTGCTGAGTATGCCTATTTGTAAATGAGGTACAGGAGATATAACTGCAGACAGGAGTAACATTGCAAGATGTCTATACCTTAAAAGCAATTTCATGATGTGTTAAATAAGAAAATTGGGAGCAGGTATACATTGATTAGAATGATGCAGTAGGACTCCCCTGGTGGCCCAGTGGATAAAACTCCCCGTTCGCAAGTCAAGGGGCCCAGGTTTGATCCCTGGTGAGGGAACTGGATCCCAAATGATGCAACTAAGATGTGGCACAACCAAATAAATACATTAAAAAAAAAAAGATGTTGTTAAATGTGGGCAAAACTCCCACTGTTTACCACATATCATCTAAGTACTCAGAGAGTTGTTGGGTAGATTAGATGAATTACATATGGAGCACTTGGGGCACATAATGAGTGCTGAGATCATGTTAGCCATTATTATTGTTGTTGTTGATCTTAAAATTTTCAGCGACATTTTGGGAATAGTTGTGATTATTCTTACAGCAGCACTATAATTTAAATAGCCCATAGAAGCAATAAAGAAATCTTTTTATGGATAAAGTTTTGTTAAAATGTAACCAGGATAATAGAAACATATATGCATATTCTCTATCAATACATATTCAAAACATATTTTTAAAAATTGCAAATATGTTACAAAATGAAATAATCTTGAAAACAGACGTTATAATTTTCCACAGGGAATTTTACAAATAACATCAGTGTCTTGTGAGCACTGTTTCCTTCCATCTCTCTTCATCTCTCTTGAGGACACAGGGACATTTTCATGAGTTAATAATTTAGAGTCATTTTATGACTTTAAAAAAGTCTAGCATGAGCTGAGAAATCTAGAGGGGATTTATAAAACAAATGGCACATTAGAGAGAATACTGGATGGAGTTAAATTACTACTTTGACACGCAAGAATGTAATCTGTTATTTTGGCTGTGGGAGGGAGAGAGAAGGCAGACCAATTACATGAACTCTCAATTACTGCAGGACTCCAGAGTTGCTCCAAAAAGACTTCTACAGTGATAGTATTATCTGAAAAGTATTAAGGAGATACACTAAGCACTAGAGATTTTAGTGAAAAACAATGTAGGCTCATAAAAATTGTGTTCAAGATGATCATCGGGTAGTTCCTATAAGACCTATGGACAGGGATGACCCAGGTGAACACCGCATGAAAGTCAGTAATTAAAATACATTTACAGGACTTCCCTGGTGGTCCGATGGTTAAGACTTTGCCTTCCAATGCATAGGGTGGAGGTTTAATCCCTGGTCGGGGAGCTAAGATTCCACAGGCCTCAGGGCCAAAAAACCAAAGCATAACACAGAAGCAAAGTTGTAACAACTTCAATAAAGACTTTAAAAATGGACTACAACACAAAAATCTTTAAAATAAATAAATAAAAATATGCACATGGTTTTTCTAGCAAGATAGCCAGAGAGCCTTCAGTTACTGCTCATCACAGAATCATGGTCTTCTGGTCCACAGAGTGTAGGCTGTAGGTTTCCCCAAAGTGAAATTTAAGCAAAACAGGTGTGTGGATCCCACTCCAAAGGACTCTGCTGCCCTATTTGCCCCTGGACACAGTGAGCAAAGCAACATGTCATAAGCCATCACCTAGGTGAGAAAGTTTTGCTATGGGTACTAAACCAGCCAGTCCCATGCTCTCCCTCTCCCTCTGTTAAGTAAGATTGCGTTGTTAGTCACTCTGTTGTGTCTGACCCTTTGCGACCACATGGACCGCAGCCTGCCAGGCTCCTCTGTCCATGGGATTCTCCAGGCAACAGTACTGGAGTGGGTTGCCATGCTCTCCTCTAGGGGATCTTCCCAATAGGGAATGAACCTGTGTCTTATGTCTCCTGCATTGGCAGACAGATTCTTTACTACTAGCACCAGCTGGGAAGCCCCTAAGTAACATTAGATTTTATAGGTGATCTTCAGTTTGTGATAGCTTAAAAACATGGCCTTTAAGTTATTTCACATTCTCTCAGTTGAGACATAGACTACATATCCCCTCACTTTGACTCTCAGCTCTGTGTGATTGTTGTTCAGTAGCTAAGTTGTGCCCGACTCTTTGCAACCCCATGGACTGCAGTATGCCAAGCTCCTCTGTCCTTCACTGTCTCCTGGAGTTTGCTCAGATTCATGTCCATTGAGCTCTGCCTTCTCCTTTTACCTTCAATTTTTCCCAGCTTCAGCTTCAGCATTGGTCCTTCCAATGAATATTCAGGGTTGCGTTCCTTTAGGATTGACTGGTTGGATCTCCTTGCTGTCCAAGGGACTCTCAAGAGTCTTCTCGAGCATCACAGTCTGAAAGCATCAATTCTTCAGCGCTCAGCCTTCTTTATGGTCCAACTCTCACATCCATACATGACTACTGGAAAAACCATAAGTCTGACTATACAGACCTTTGGTGGCAAAGTGATGCCTCTGTTTTTTAATAGGCTGTCAGCTCTGTGAGTCCTTGACAATTAGAATCAGTGGAAAATATATTCTGTAGCTCGGGAGCACAGACCAAAAGAAACAGGCAGTTTTATTTCCTTTTTCTTGTGCTGCTTGCTCTTGAAACCCAGCCATCATGGCATGAAGAATTCCAAGCAGCTCCTTGGGGAGGAAATAAGGCTCTCAGCCCATAGTCTCAAGGGAGCTCTCGGATGACAGTAGCACCTGCTTCCCATGTAAACCATGTAAGGGACTCACCTCCTGGGTGGATCCTCCAGCTCACAGATGAGCTGCCCCAACTGATGCTGTGTGGAGCAGCAATGAGTTGTCCCTGACAAGTTCTGTCTTACTTGTGATTCATAAGCAAAATAAATCATTGCTCTCCTTTGATGCCATAAGTTTGGGCGTCATTTGTTAAACAGCAAAACAAAAATGAAATGAGTTCTTACATGTGAAAGCTTTAATTTAACTCCATCTGAAAAATCTTACCAAATGTTCCTGTTCATCTATATATTCCACCACCTCTTCTCCCAAACAAACCAGATTTTCTCCTCCAAATCCTTAATTCAGCTAATGATAACAACTGGTCTGCCTTTGTACTTTGCTCTAAACTTCACTTATTTTCTCCTGTTTCACTCCTGCCCAATGGCTAGTCCATAATCAAATACAATACCCTTCTCCTGAAAATATTTCTGCCTTCAGTGTCTTCCTTCTCATAACTATTTTAATCACCCAAGTCCTATGCCCTGCACTTGACCTAGCGCTGTGAGATATAAGTGTTATCAGTTGTATTCCCGTGCCCCTTTAAAATTCCTCATGTAGCCTGCTTAACAGTCACCTTCAAAGCATTGCTGAAAATTATACAAAGATTCCCATGGGCTCTTAAAGTCTAAACCTGTTAATCTGCTCTTCCATAATCTACCTCTAATCCATTTTCCCACCATATTTCACCCAGCTCTTGTATACTTTCCCCCAAATTTCAATCATCTTGCTCCATTATGGAGTTTACACTGCTCCTGATATCTGTCCAGAGAAGGCAATGGCACCCCACTCCAGTACTCTTGCCTGGAGAATCCCAGGGATGGGGGAGCCTGGTGGGCTGCAGTCCATGGGGTCGCTAAGAGTCGGACACGACTGAAGCGACTTAGCATTAGCATTGATATCTGTCTGTCAATCAGCCCTCTTTTTCATCCTTCTCCAGATGTTTGCCTCTGCATTCTTTAAGACTTTTTTTATGTGGACCATTTCTAGACTATTGAATTTGTTACAATACTGTTTCAGTGGTGTATGTTCTGTGTTTTGGGCCATGAGGCATGCGGGACCTTAGGTCCTTGACCAGGGATCAAACGGGCACCTCCTGCATTGGAAGGCGAAGTCTTAACCACATGACCACCAGGGAAGACGCTATAATCATTCTTTAACTGAGCACAAGATCTTTATAATTTTAAATGAGGATTTCTCTTTTCCTCCTTTTGCCCCTGAAATTAGAAAAATAAATTGCATTTCCTGATGAATTTGACATTTAATTTACTTATTTTGGTGTAAACTTCATCTAAAAGCTTGTAATATGTTATACACATGTGATATATAAATATATACATATATATCCTAATATATTATTTCTATTTTGGGCAATCAAGTTTCTGATTAAAATGCATGTCACTGGCTTATATCATTTTTTCAGTTAAAATTAGAAACAATCTTGGTCTGGATAGCCAATCTTTTGACTTATTATTATTATTGTTTTCTGTCTCACTGGTTACATGACCTCAAATTAATTTTCTTCCACGATCTTTAGTTTGCTTCAATCTAAAATCAAATTGTTGTATTAGATGTCTTCAGACTTTTTTTCACAGTCTGAAATCAGTAATATAAAAATTCAAGCTAATTTTCTTTTTTTTTTTTTCCTTGTGATAAGAGCTCTTAGGTTTTATTCTCTTATTTTTTTAATTACCCAAATTAATAACCACTGTGGCAATATTGCTATTATTCTATATAAGAAATGCTTCCTTTAACCCACAGGTTTACTAATTTCTTTGCTTATCACACCACTTAAAATCCATTGTTTTTTCTGGATTTTTTCTTAACTTATTCTTTCATAAGATTTTTATTCACAATGAATCTGAAAGTGGCCATTCCTCTGAATTTTGTCTAAAATGTATTTTTTAGTGCTTGTTTCCAAATGACTGTTGACTTAATTTATTCTTTTTTTTTTTTCTTCCAATTTTATTTTATTTTTAAACTTTACATAATTGTATTAGTTTTGCCAAATATCAAAATGAATCTGCCACAGGTATACATGTGTTCCCCATCCCGAACCCCCCTCCCTCCTCCCTCCCCACACCATCCCTCCGGGCCGTCCCAGTGCACCAGCCCCAAGCATCCAGCATCATGCATCGAACTAATTTTCAAATAAAAATTTAGATAGTATTCTCTCTTTAGAAATGCATTCTGATTTATAAGATGATTCAGAAAGAATTTCCTTTACTTGCAAACCTCCCCAATATATTCAAATCACTATTTGAATAACAACAACAAAAATGTGATCACTTTTCAAAAACCTATCTATAGAGAGCTCTGCCTAATATTGAGCTTCCCTGGTGGCTCAGCAATAAAATATTCACCTGTGATACAGGAAACGTGAGCTGTATCCCTGGGTTGGGAAGATTCCCTGGAGGAGGAAATAGCAACCCACTCCAATATTCTTGCCTGAGAATTCCCATGGGCAGAGGAGTCTAGCAGGCTACAGTTTATGGGGTTGGCAGAGTAGGACACGACTTAGTGACTAAACCACAGCCACCACCACTACCTGCCTATTACAGGAAATACGAAATAATCTTGACCAAACGCATGAAGTAAGAACAGCCACTAAAACCACACAGACATTCAGATCTGAGCCATACATTTATATGCAGTGTAGCCTCCCTGATTCTCAATCCCAGAATATGGATATTTATCTGTTCTATTTCTTAACTATCTCAAATCACCTATGTACAAATAGTAAAGAGACCTACATAGTCAAAACTATCAGAGAGTGTACTTAAACACTGAACATTTTATTCTACATCCATTGAACTGTTTCTCTGAGTTCAGCAATTAAAAAGGGAAAAAAAAATTCTATTTCAAAACCATCAATAGAGACCATAAGTAGGCATAAATAAATGATTGCAAGCAAGGCTATAATACTATACTGCATTAGTTGTGATAAAATTGGCCATGGTAAGTAATCAGTACATTCCAAAATCTAAGTGTCTGACAAGCTTGAAAAAGGAAAAGAGAAATGTTATTTCTGGTCACACACAGAAATGGTTGTGAATGGTTCAGCAGGGTCTTGCCTCCATCCAGTGATTTAGGGACCCAGGCGTCCCCCATCCTGTGGTGCTGTTATCTCTCCCCAAGGCTTACGAGGTATCATGGGCAGGGAAATCTGAGCATGGAGGAGGCAAAATACTGGCTTTTAAAGGCGGTGGCAGCAAGTGAAACACATGTGATTTCCAGTACATGTCATTGGCTAGAACTAATTACAGAGCCTCACCTAACTTCAAAGGGTCTCAGAAGTGGAACCTTCCTCTGAGATCATGACTAATAGGAAACTGGATATAGGCAAGCACTAATTGCTTGCTTGCTAAGTCACGTCAGTCGTGTGCGACCCCATAGATGGCAGCCCAACAGGCTCCTCTGTCCCTGGGATTCTCCAGGCAAGAACAGTGAAGTGGGTTGCCATTTCCTTCTCCAATGCATGAAAGTGGAAAGTGAAAGTGAAGTCACTCAGTCGTGCCTGACTCTTAGCGACCCCATGAACTGCAGCCTACCAGGCTCCTCCATCCATCGAGTTCTCCAGGCAAGAGTACTGGAGTGGGGTGTCATTGCCTTCTCTGAAAGATCTGGACTGGAAATGGTATGACTATTTACCCTGAAGGAAGTCTAGGGTTTTAGGACAAACATATCCACTTAGGATCTCTATATAAATTATTAATTATGTTTCAGGTTACACATTAGCTACAGATTTAATTTTTAAAAATGCCAGAGGTTTTCTACTCAAAATATACACTATGTTATCAAGGTTCACAGAAAGAAATATTTTCAGGGCTATTGCTAGATATCTAAGAACTATTAAATTTGCACATATAAACTCCATCTTAATTGCTCTGGATTCAGATGTTCTCTTGTTCAACTGTCTTTCAGGTCATTGTCACTGAATGATTGTTTTTTTAAGAAATTTAAAAACACAGAGCCTCCCCACATATTAAAAAAGTGTAAGAAGATTCATTGACAGATGAAATCATGATTTTTCTGATGAATGTAGTCATATTTCCAAAGGTGTAAAATATTAAAGATAATTAAGAAAATCAGTGTAGAAAACAATGCCAGTCAGTCTACAAACAAGAATCTTTATAACAGGGATCAGTAAAGTTTTTCTGCAACAAACAGTAAATGTATTAAGCCATGTAGGGCATATGATCTTTATTATATTTACTTAATCTGGATCTTACAGCATGAAAACAATCCTAAATAATGTGTAAGTAAATAAGAGTGGCTATGTTCTGATAAAACATTATTAACAAAAAATGATACAGCCAGATTGGATTTGCAGGCAATAGTTTGCTAAGCCCTGAACCACAATCCTGAAATGATGCTAGATATTCTGCTTCTAATCATTTTAAAATGTTGCTCTAGGCCAAAAAATAGGAAATTAAATCAATAAGAAGCAGAAAACACACATTTGTTGTTATCTGCAATATCTGCCCATACTAAATTTCAAAATTAATCGAGATCAAATGCATTCTTATGTATTTTTTGTTCTGATTTGCATTGTATAAAGTAGTCCAATGATAACTGGGTAACAAAAAACTTTAAATTATTACTTTAAATTCAAACATAGATTTCCTTCATACACAACATGCTCTAATAAGAAATGGGCAAATTTTTAGTATATTGAATAAAAATGGCTTTTAATCAGCTTAAAAATGTAAAATAGATTTTTCTCAAGGGTGTTTTGGCTGAGTGACAAGTCCTATTTTATTAAACCTCATTCAATTATTGCTTCTCAATAAAACAGGTATAAGAGAAGGCTGATGATAATAAAAAAAAGGTACATCACAAGAAATAAATATATGTAATAAAGTACTCATGGAAAGTGAAGAATAAGGGGAATGCATTCAACTTTACACAAATATCAGTGGGAACTGCTTACTTACCACCCCTCAAAGTATTTTTGTTGGTGTTTTATCATTTTTCTCATTCCTAAAGTGTCAGAAAATTGTTATATAGTAGTTTTAAAACTGTAAGTAACTTAGTAATATATAAATACTGTGATCAAGCAATGTTATTATCCATTGTTCTAGAAATACAACTGCAATCACAGATATATGCTCTCTATACAAGTATTAAATATAATTTTAGGGGTGTACATTGTATGAGTTTTCATCCAGATTGATAGTGCTAAGATAGCCATGTTCGTGAATTTTCATGTCATCACTCAATTTATCTAGTACAATAACAGTTATATCACTTCTAAAATTATACTCCTTCAAATTACAACTCTGCAACAATTTACTGAAACTATTTTACTTATAAGCGTAAGTGTATTATTTGCTCCAAAGATGCTGGGCACTGATTACTTTATAAAGCAAATATTATCTTCATTCTAATCTCATTAATTTATAAATCAATCATAGCTCAATGGAAAGCCCAGAAGACAGAGTCAGAAGATGAGACTTTAAGCCCTGGGTCTAATATTTATTAGCTGTGTGATGTTAATTAGGTTATAACTTCTCTGGTTTCTGTCTTATCATCTGTAAAATAGAGGAAGGGACATGTTTTTTAGCTACTTATCATTACTTTGCAAGGATTTTATAAGATATATACTTGTAAAGAAGTTATCTTATGTACTACAAAATTATGTACAAATATGAATTATTGTTATCAGTTTACTAATATCCCTTTTGGAAAAGAAAAACCATTTACCAAATTAACCACTCAGTAAATAAATGACTGCCTTATCACATTCATAAGCAATAACATGTAACCAGTCTGCTGCACTTGAAGGCCAAGATCTCCACATGTCAGAACAAATATTGGGTTGGCCAAAAAGTTCATTCATGTTTTCTGGTTATACCGTATAGATAAATCCGAATGAACTTTTTGGCCAATGCAATATATATGTTCTATATATTAAACAAATACGAAATTCAATTATCACCTAAGTATACCTTAGGTAGTAATCAACATAATAAATGTGTATTTTATCCTTGGAGCAATATTTGTTTATACTAATATGCATATAGCTAATTGGAATGATTAAATCTATGTCAAATTATCATGAAAGATAAGAATTTCCTTATAGTTTGTCAGATATTCATGGAGCAGTTTGATATTCAGGGCATAAAAAAAATCTTCAAATCTAATTGTACTATAGGTTTTATAAATTACAAACCAAGTCTTTATTTATAGAATTCAACACCTAAATCCCAAAAGCACTTAAGGTTTGATATTCGATCAACATAGTAGATCTTTTCTAATGATTTCCCATATTTCTGAAGAGGGCAGAGGAAGTGGTGAAAAGTCTCCAGAAGAATATTTTTATGTTTTTATATACCAAGAAGTTGTGGGGCTTTAAGCCCATCCTCGGTTTTAGTTGGATTCTCTGAGTTCTCCGCATGTGTTTTTAGAGAGTAAAGGAATTAAGGCTAGATAAACGGGTACCAGACAAACTAGGATCCCCAGTATCAGCCTCCACTGCTGAGAAGAAGCACACCCCTGTCCAGTCATTTCTTTTCTCCATCTCTCTAGGGAGCCAGTTTAGGTAAACCTCTCTGCCTGCTCCTATGTATGAAAGATACAAAGACATCAAATACAAGCCATTTGAGTGGGAGATTTAAGGAGTCTCTTTTTCCCCTAATGTAGTTAATAGGTCGATCAAAAGTAAGGTTGAGAATCACTCTAATGGGGATAAAAAAATCTCTATTCTGTCCAATCTGTGATATATTAGAAAAAAATTTAAAGGCACCCTAGGAAACCAAGCTTCCCATGTTATGAACAGGTTATTATCCCCACGCGACAGCCCTGCAGATCATCTCCAAATAGTTAGAAATACGTGCCTTTAAGTAATAAGAGGTCTGCAGCTATGATACAGGCTTTTTAAAGGGGTATAGATATGTTCCAGGTGAAATCCTGTACATTATACAGAGAAAAGTCTCTGAGATTTTACTCTTAATGTGGGTTTTCTAAATTACAAAGTGGACATTTTCTCCCAGTTCACAACTATTTGAGGATTAGCACTCTGTTGGAAAATTACACTAGGCAATGAATTATGATTGGATTTTTTCAGAAGTACATCTTATTATGTGTTAGTTCTTCCTCTCTTTTAAGGACGTAATGAAACATTTGTTAACACTCAAAATAGAGCACGGCAGATAGAAATATCAATGAACTATGCAAATATTTATGGTAGCAAACAGCTTAAAATAGCAAATAATTCCTATTTTAAAAATCTTATTTTTTCTATGATAGAGTGTCCATGCATGATAAAATTGGGTCAGAGTATTTTTAGGTTAGATGACAGCTCAATTCCCCTCCCAACTTGCTCTGTTTTTAGTGACACAGCTCCTTTCACATTTTTGTGAGGTGCATTTTATCCTGCACAGAAGTTTCTTCTTTTCTTATCCTTCATTATAGCTTCTTCACTTACCTGTCAATGTCATGCTTTACTCTTCTGGCCCTGGGTATGTGCTTAGTCTTGTCCAACTCTTGGCAACCCCATGGACTGTAGCTCGCCAGCCTCCTCTGTCCATGGAATTCTCCAGGCAAGCATAGTGGAGTGGGTTGCCATTTCCTGCTCCAGGGCATCTTCCTAAGCCATGGATTGAACCCGCATCTCTTGTGTCTCCTGTACCAGCAGGCAGATTCCTGGCCTTAACACCTCTCAGTTCTGCTTTTATATTTTCCAACAATGCTCCACTGATACTAACAAAGAGTTGTGAAATAAATATAAAATGAGATCTTGTGGATTTAAAAATTACTATGGTTTTGTTATAGGAGATCACATTTGAAAAAAAATTTGTAAATTGTGAGAAAATCAGATGTAATTACAATATAATTGTGCTTTCTTTCATGAGACTCTTTAGATATTTTCTATCAAAATCTTATATGTATTGGGGCACTTTATTGGTGGCCCAGTGGTTAAGAGTCCATGCTCCCAATGTAGGGGGCATGGGTTCGATCCCTGGTCAAGAAACTAAGATCCCACATGGTTAAAAAAAAATTTTATATGTATAATTTTTAACCCCAACACTATCAAGTATATCTCAGTTCAAGGCTGTATTTCCCCCAGTATTCCAACTAGATTTGTTGATTAGTTTAAGTGGTTAATAGCTACAGTTCCCAAGGACTTTTCTTTTAAAGTGGTACTAACTTTCAGATTAAATACAGAAAAGAAAGCTTATCTTTCCTTTTCAACTTACCAGATGTTACAGTCACTGCAGTGATAATGTTAGCAATCTGGTATTAAGGTTTAGAAATCTCCTCTTGTGATGTAATAGATAGGGACTTCTATAAAGACTTCATTATACCTCCTGAGAAAGGAAATTGACATGCTAGGCTCATCACCCGTCTTTTGGTCTACCTCACAAAACTGTTATCTCTTTCATTTCTACTAGATAGCAACAAAATGTTCAAAGAAGGGTTTTGTTGATTTTCCCAATTCTCTCAAACTTTGCAATATTAAATCACTGTCCTATTTGCATATGAATACCTTATAACAGTATTTCTTTTTAAAGATACTGGGGTAGCAATCAGCCCTGGGAATTAATCCAAATAACAGCCTCTGAAGATGGCCTTCTTTGGTATCTAATCAAAAGCATCAATGCCATGACAGAGCCCTGCTGGGAATCCTGTCAGATTTCATTTATCTGAACACACTGGATAAGTGAGCCAGTGGATAAGTGGTTTCAAATAACCGGTTTCCCTGATTTTTCATTGGGTTGCCACAATGATTTTGTAATGAGACTATAAACTGGTTACTAAGTATTTATGCTGAATGCATGATGGAATTTTATTTTACCCTTATTTGGTTACTTTGAGCCATCTTCCCAAAGCACTGTTTGAAGGTATATTTCATAGCTTTACAGACCAGTATTGTTAAAAAAAATCTCCATTCACCCCAGTTATACTTACCAAAACCACTCACCCCCTTCTCAGATCTTTTCAGTTTCTTCTAATAAACTACGACAAATGACATTTCTTTTAGACACAGATCCTGCATTGGCTCTAGGAACAGAACCTTTAACACATTACAGAAAACTTCTCATTTGAGCCTCAAAGGTTACAAAATGTGGCAAATAAATTATTCTCCCCGGCACCAAGAAGATGCTCTGAGCAGTCACTAAGCACACACAAGGCAACAGGTCTGGGCAAAAAGCTCCACCCCTAAGATAATTGCATTAATCTAGGTTTTAGAGTACAACACAAATCCATGAACCAACCAATGAATGAATCTATACATATAATAATGACGTGGGAATTTATGATACAGGAAATAAACACATAAAGGTTTAACAAAGACATCATGCTGGAGTAATTTAGAAAACTTCACTCTAACCTGAAGTAGGGCTTTGGGCCCTAAATAATAGATAGGTTGGCAGGATTCATGAATGGTAATCATTTCAAGCAAGAAAACAAAATCCAATAAGCAAAGTTTCAAAAATGGTGCTACTGTGGTGTCCTAAATGGGAGGGAAATCCCAAAGGGAGGGTATAGCTGTGTATGTATGGCTGATTCATTTTGCTATGCAGTAGGGGCTAACACAGGGCTTCCCTGGTACCTCCTTTGGCAAAGAATCCTCCTGCAATGCAGGAGACCCCAGTTCTATTCCCGGGTCAGGAAGATCCCCTGGAGAAGGGATAGACTACCCGCGTTAGTATTCTTGGGCTTCCATGGTGGCTCAGACAGTAAAGAATCCGTCTGCAATGCAGGAGACCTGGACTCAATCCCTGCATTGGGAAGATCCCTTGGAGGAGGGCATGGCAGCCCACTCCAGGATTCTTGCCTGGAGAATCTCCATGGACAAAGGAGCTTGGCGGGCTACAGTCCATGTGGTCACAAAGAATCGGATACAACTAAGCGACTAAGTACAGCACAGAAGCTAATACGACATTGTAAAGCAACTATACTGCAATAAAAATTAATAAAAAATGATGACACTAGTGTGTGGAAAGAAGAAAATATATCCTAGAGAAATAAAAACAAAACTCCTGACCTGAAAAGGGGCTTTCTTTCCAACAGCTGTAGAAAATAAAGGTCAATTGGATATGTAAGAATTTTACAGAACTTGCTGAACCAGTTAGAGTTGTAGAAAGCGGCAGAGATATTGATATGCAGGCATATCATATAAATTTAACACAAAAATCTGAAAATTTTTATATAAAAATAGTGACTAATTTACTAACCTCTCTGGCACTGTTCTCTCTCTCTCTCTTTTTTTTTTTTTTTAACTTGGAGTTTGAATAAAATAACTCCAAATTCCCTCCCAGCTCTAACATTTTACAGGCACATTCAACCTAAAAATTCTGCAATATAGAAAGATAATCTGCAATGGGTATGAAAAAATTTCATGCCTTCCAAGTGAAGAACTTGGGAAAGGCTTAATAAGAATTGTGGCACAATGAATAGAATCTTACAGTGTCAGAGAAATTTAAAGTGAAATGGAAAATAGCAACATTCAAGACTTAGAAACTTTGATAAGCTATTTTTTCAATTTCCCTCCATTCTAGAAAATCATCTTCCAGTCATACATATTAGAAAATGGATTCAAATACCTTATTTCCTGGGAGCTGAAATATTTTGCTTT
The DNA here is from genome assembly GCF_055505025.1 of Bos grunniens. Classification (NCBI taxonomy): domain Eukaryota; kingdom Metazoa; phylum Chordata; class Mammalia; order Artiodactyla; family Bovidae; genus Bos; species Bos grunniens. Next base: position 23,633,136 of record NC_141191.1, on the reverse strand, counting down.
TTGTAGGCTATCTTTAGGATAGGATATCTTTCTGGATAGGAAAGTCATGAATACAAAATGATAAACACAAGCAATTAAGAATTGAAGATACATGTATCTTGATGTCTCATTATTTTGACCAAGAAGGCAGAAAGCAAGAAGTAATGGGAGAAACATTAACTGAGTGCCTAACATATGTCTGTCTCTGTCTTAGGTGCTTCATTTATATTATTTCATTTAAATGTTTTCCAGATTTCCTGCCTTGACTCCTTACACCACTAAAAATCAAATTCCTACAAATAAGCTTAGTTATAAATATCAGTCAGTAACAGTTCTTGTTTGTTAAAATTTACCTGTAAAGGTTTCACAGAACTCAGGTTGTCTGGAAAAACCAAGTTTGTCCATTGAAGGACAAATGCACAGATGTGACATTCTGTTCATAAACTTATTCCGTGTAAAGCATAAAAATGAATAGACCTCAATTAAAACAGAGTCAGGAGACCAAAGAGGGAAGTTCTTATACCCTGCAGCAATAGCTAAGTCCTAGAGGAAGAAGAAAGACTTCCTCTTCTTGCCTGGCAAAAGCTTAACCAACGAGAGACTGTCATGACTCAACCGATGAAAAGCCACTATACTGTGAACTTCTAATTCCTCCAGGTAACTATTTCCTATAGCCCTCCCAACTTCCTTTTCCCTTCTTTATGAAAGTGCTCCTCTCCTTGTTCTGGGGCCTCTCACAGTAGCTCTCAGGGTTGCAGACTCTGAATTGCAATTTCTTGCTGATTCCAAATAAGACCATTTTTACTGGAGAAATAACACAATCTATTTGTTTAAGGTTAGCAAAAGGGTTCTTATTATTTTCTGGCAACTTGGAGCTTTCGATGCCAGTAGTACTGTCAACATCTCTAACTACATTGTAAGTAAACTGACCCAAAAACATTTCCCAAAAAACCGACTTGCAGATATTCGTCACCCAACAGCACTCCAATACTGCTCTGTAAATAGAAAATCCCATTTCGTGAAGCTTTCATGCTCTTCTGCTGATATAAAGGGCTCACAGCCATGACACTGCTGTCATTTTTCACACCACCTTTTCACTTCAAGGTATGTTCTAACTGTATGTAGCATCCTAAGTTTTTTTCCAAGAACATTTCTCAAAATAAAACCATCTAATTCTAACACTGTTTAGCTCTCTTTCCTTGGCAAATATATAAAGACCTATGCATTTTATCAAGATTCATGTCTTTCATTCCTGTTTATCATATACAGGTCTTCTTTCTCCAACAAGATTATTAGTTTCTTTTTTTTCAAATCTTTTGCAGTGGATTTTATGTCAAACATTTTGCTGGGAAAACATGATACTCAGTCATTTTTGGCTTAATGGTAAAACAGGATCATGGAATTTTAGACCAAATGGGACAGAGAATTTATGTAGTCTAGACACCCTCATTTTATAGCTGATGAAGTGGGGATAGGCTCAGAGAAGTTAAGATAGTTTGATCAAGGCTTGCCACCTAGTTGATGACAAGAACTTTGGTGACTTACCTATTTCATGCCTTTCACATTTCCTATTGTATCCTTTTAATAAATATTTATGAAGTACACTCCAAACAATAAGAATGATGTGAGGAAAAAAGGTGAACAAAGCACCCAAACTTATAGTTTCTGCTTCATGTGTAGAAACAGAGAATACATAGTAAATGTAAGTGATGAGTATAGCATTATCATAAGCACACTGGAGCAACACTTATCCTAGGCTCATACGGTCAAATGAGGCTTTCTGGAGTAAAACATATATCATGTGAGAGTAGAAGAAGGAGTTAACACAATGAAGGCTGGGGTACAGAAGGCAATCTGCAAACTGGGAGCAGAGAAGAAAGAGACTAGATGGATAGGTGAAGATGAATCATGAATGGCCTCACCAGTAAGTTTATAATTTCTATTTTGAATCTATTACTAGATTTAAAGTAGGAAGGAGACTCCATCAAATTGGTCTTTTAGAATGGGAATGAATGGGGTGTAGGAGGCTGAGTTATAAGACCAGAAAACCAGTTAGAAGGTCATTGTAATAATCCATGTGACCATAACAGCCTATATTGCAATTAGAAAAGGAGTGAATTCTGCTTTAATATTCTGCTCTAATATTTTGAAAGTAGGCTTTTGATGTTGCATCTATATTACAAGGATGATAAAAAAGAGAATGTGGTTATCTTTGAGAAGTAAATAAACTTTGGCAAGGAAGACTTTCATATTGTGGGAAGCAAGATTATGAACCTTAATTATTGAATTGGTTAATTGCAACCCAGTGAAGGGGGCAGAACTCCTTGAGTTCTAAAGACATCTGTCTGTTACTATGTAGATGGAGTTCCCAATGCCACTGCAGCTTGTGTAACCATGGATAGATGTGACTTAATTCAAAATAGAAAAGGATTTTAAAATAAGCATTCTCAAAGTCCCAAACACTGGAATAGGCTATTTACTTGAAGAGTTCCTCTTCAATTACAAAAGCAAGTGCCAAAATATCAGCCAAGCTCTTGACTGCTCTGCCAATTCCAACTAGTTTTGCGGTTGTGCAGTTGCTCCTCTGCCAACTTCATTTTTTTTAACTATTATGAAGTCTAAGCACTGGGAATGCCAAAAGGGAAAAATAAGATCAAGCAACATGATTACATTTTTAGCTAAGATGCATCTATTACCTAGGCAAGAGGATGAAATTATAGTCTTTTTTAAAAAAAAAAAAAAAAAAGGACATGGTTTACAAGAAGAAATTCATGAATTTTCCTTCAAATAGAAACTAGTACAAAATTGTATTTCATGCTACCCCATATTACAGCGATGAATGCTGGAAATGAGGTCTAAAAATAAGAGGAGGGATTGAAATAATATACATAGCAACAGTTGCTTTCAGAAATACACTCAAACCTGGTATTTTATGTAAATTATGAAAAATGATTACAATGTTAAACTAACCAGAGTCGGCTCAGATTTATATTCCTTCTGTGGATGTTGACCCTTTACTCTTTAGACCAAATAGGAAAGGTGTCTGCATATAATTGCTACTTTTTACCCCCTTTGATTCTAAGATTCTCCAACAACTGGTTCCTCTTTGCCCTTCAGCATTCATCTTTTCTTATCTACATAGGATCATGGCCCCTCTGACCTGGGCTCCTGGGTTCCAAACGCAGGGAACATGTTCAGGCCACTTTTCTGTTGTTAATGTTGCTATTCGGCTGGGTAGAAAGGTGCCGACCACCTGGAAATGTCTACGTAATCATCAGAGACCTAAATTTAAAAATTACCTCCTTTGGGCAAACTTCCCTTAACTCTCCAAGAAGAATTAATTATTCTCTTCTTGAGGCTTTCATCAACTTTCCCACTAAGCTCTTGACATAAGTTTCAAAAACAGATGAATGCAAAATGTCATTGTCACTTTGCTACTTTTTTGTATTCTCTGATACATTTTTATGGGATCTCAATGAAATAGATGATAAATAGAAAATAGAGATATAGTATATACATATATAAATAATATCGATATGTATACACATCAGTTCAGTTCAGTCGCTCAGTCGTGTCCAACTCTTTGCGACCCCATGAATCGCAGTACACCAGGCCTCCCTGTCCATCACCAACTCCCGGAGTTCACTCAAACTCACATCCATTGAGTCGGTGATGCCATCCAGCCATCTCATCCTCTGTCATCCCCTTCTCCTCCTGCCCCCAATCCCTCCCAGCATCAGAGTCTTTTCCAATGAGTCAACTCTTCGCATGAGGTGGCCACATACATACATTCATATTTAATTCATGCATGTGTATGTGTGTGTTTAGTCACTCAGTCGGGTCTGACTCTTTGCAACGCTTTGGACAGTAGCCTGCCAGGCTCCTCTGTCCATAGAGTCTTCCAGGCAAGAATACTGGAGTGGGTTGCCATTTCCTGCTCCCGGGGATCTTACTGACCCAGGGATCAAACCCACATCTCTTGTGTCTCCTGCACTGGCAGGGGCATTCTTTACCAGTGAGCCACCTGGGGAGCCCTATATTTAATTCATAATAGATAAATATACATTTTCATGATGTGCCATGTCCATAGTTCTTGTGCTATAATATCTTACTTTAAAAAGTATGCATGATAACTTCCCTGGTTGTTCAGTGGCTAAGACTCTTCACTCCCAATTCAGGGGGCCAGGGTTCAATCCTTCATCAGGGAACTATGCTGCACCTTAGACTTAGCACAGCCAAATAAATAAACAAAATTATTAAATATATGATGACTGACTAAAGTCGATGAACTAACATAGTACTATACCGAAGAGCTAAAAGTACCAAATGTTTGCTGCTGCTGCTGCTGCTGCTGCTAAGTCGCTTCTGTCATGTCCGACTCAGTTCGATCCCATAGACGGCAGCCCATCAGGCTCCACCGTCCCTGGGATTCTCCAGACAAGAACACTGGAGTGGGTTGCCATTTCCTTCTCCAAAGCATGAAAGTGAAAAGTGAAAGTGAAGTTGTTCAGTTGTGTCCGACTCTTAGCGACCCCATGGACTGCAGCCTACCAGGCTCCTCTGTCCTTGGGATTTTCCAGGCAAGAGTACTGGAGTGGGGTGCCATTGCCTTCTCCAATGAAGGTTTAGGGCTTTTTATTTGCACAAGTCTGATAATATTAAGGAAAAATTTCCAAGGGTATTGATTTACTAAAATCTACTCCTGTCATTATACAGAGGAAAAAAATAGTGAAAAACAAACTTTCAATTAATTAATGTAATAGGTGTCTATTGGTAATCTTGCAGCAGGGTGCAAGGCAAAGCACTGGAATGCAAAGAATAAGACTGGACCCCTGTCTACAAAGAGCTCTTGGTGAAGTGGGTTATACAGGAAGAAGAACAGATAAATGCATGTGGAGGAATTGATGCTAACATGGAGGTAAGGCCAACCAGTGTAGTGAGGATGCCAGATGACAACAGCAAGCTCCACCTGGGAAGTCAGAGAAAATGCCCTGTGTAGAAGTTCACCAGGAAAATGGAACAGTGTGGACAAAGGCAGGGAGACTTGAAAACCAGGGCTCATGGTTGAAGCATAGGGCACAGGTTGGGGGAAATCAGAGAATGATATTAGGGAAGCAGACAGAGGCCAGATTTTAAGGGCCTCCACTCCAGTACTCTTGCCTTGAAAATCCCATGGACAGAGGAGCCTGGTGGGCTGCAGTCCAGGGGGTCTCGAAGAGTCGGACACGACTGAACAACTTCACTTTCACTTTTCACTTTCACGCATTGGAGAAGGAAATGACAACCCACTCCAGTGTTCTTGCCTGGAGAATCCCAGGGATGGCGGAGCCTAGTGGGCTGCCATCTATGGGGTCGCACAGAGTTGGACACGACTGAAGCGACTTAGCAGCAGCAGCACTTGCAGGAGAGCTCTGAGCACTTGTGGGGAGGAAGTAGGAACCAAGACAGGGAGCAAAGATCAAAGGATGAGCTGTGATCAGGAACTAGGGGACAGAGCCCTTCAGCTTGTCTTCAACATCTCATACACATCTCCAGGGGCTTCCCAAGTGGTGCAGGGGAAAAGAATCCAGATGCAGGAGACACGGGCTCAGTCCCTGGGTCAGGAAGATCCCTTGGAGAAGGAAATGGCAACCCACTCCAGTATTCTTGCTGGGATAATCCCATGGACAGGGGAGCCTGGAGAGCCACAGTCAGTCCATGGGGTCACAAAGAGTTGGACACGACAGCACCCACGTACTGCACGCACATATATCTAGACATATTCCAATTCTATGCATATTTCACAAGTCTATGTTGTTTTAACGATTGATAGGAATGCATTGAATAAGAGGATAACACTCAACTTTAAGATTTACTTTTTTGTTTAAATCGCCACATATAATGCATGCTGATGGTGAATGAGACTCCATTTGAGAACTGTAGTGTTGGAGAAGACTCTTGAGAGTCCCTTGGACTGCAAGGAGATCCAACCAGTCCATTCTGAAGGAGATCAGCCCTGGGATTTCTTTGGAAGGAATGATGCTAAAGCTGAAACTCCAGTACTTTGGCCACCTCATGTGAAGAGTTGACTCATTGGAAAAGACCCTGATGCTGGGAGGGATTGGGGGCAGGAGAAGAAGGGGACGACAGAGGATGAGATGGCTGGATGGCATCACTGACTCGATGGACGTGAGTCTGAGTGAACTCCGGGAGTTGGTGATGGATAGGGAGGCCTGGGGTGCTGTGATTCATGGGGTCGCAAAGAGTCGTACATGACTGAGCGACTGAACTGAACTCAACTGAGAACTGTAGCATTATCAAAGATGTACAGAGCACATCAGCCATCCTCTAACATGTCTAACACCCTACAATGATGTGGAAGGGAGATATATATAGATATAGATATATATGTATTTCCACATCAGTGTAAGGTGTAAGAAGTTTTAAATTTTTTATATAACCAAAATATAAGTCATATCAGGATAGGTGTTCCAGCAAAGTTACAACTACACGTATTCAGCAGAGAAATCTTGTTAAGTACCACTCTGTAGCCTGAATAAACATTTGGAATTTGAATAAATAACCCAGGCCTTACTAGACCAGATATAGAGAGAGCAGTTCTGAGGCAATTGCTATATTTGAATTCATCCTTGGGAATTGTGTTACATACAAGTCAGGAAAATGCTACGTTTTTCTCTCCATTCTTAAAACTTTCACAAATACTCTTATGAATTAATAAAATAAAATAGACTTTTCTATCATACCTTCATATTTATGTATTATGAGCCCTTCTTTGATATTTAAATAAATTTAAGATAACCTAAGGAAAGCAAACGGTAAACCACATGCAAAGCATTTATAAAAGTCTCACATATAGCATGTAGAAACTATACTCAACATTGGAATAAAAATAATCCAACAATTCAACATGAATATTATCAACAGACAAGAAATAGAAATTTTAAAATAGAAAAACCCAAAAAGCTAACTTTTACGCTTTCAATTTTGACATGTAATTTTTCAAGCCTTACAATTATTTAATATAGCTATTTATATTCTATTTCCTTCCTAAATTTAACTATGTTTTTCCCTCATGAGGCTCAGGATGCTGACCTATAAAACAAAAAAAAATTCCTAAATATATATATATTGTGGAAATGATAGAGGTCCGTGATGCAGTGGATCATTATTCAGGCTGAAAATAAATTGGTTTTCTTGGAAAAGAAATTCCTCTTTAAAGATATTATGAGCCAGGTTCTGCCTACTCTCTTTCCCACCCATCCCAGAAGGACTGAACTAAGTTTCAGAGTTTGGAATCAGCTCCCTCACTGATGGGGCAAGCGTTGTTTTCAATAAACTCCAACCTACTTCTGATTTAGTTCAGTGCTCCTGAGGGCTTGGTTACTCTAAACAGAGATGCTTCCCTGTTCCAGAAGCCAGGGCCAGACCCGGGACCCCCTCTTACTCTTAACACCAGGTGCTGATGAATGAAACTTTGCTTCTGAGCTGCAGTCTTATGCCCGAGACCCAGTTGCTAAGATACTTATTGCTTCCTGACCACCTGCGTCCCAGCCTCCGTCTCCTCCCCATCACTACACTCTGACCATCTCCAGATGCTCCCCTTGGTCCTTGGAGCACTGACCCAGCTGATCTTCTACACTCTCTCTCATGGCTGGTGAAAATACTGGATTTTACCTGAGCCCTATGATCCTAGGCAAAAATAAAGGTTACAAAATTCTCCCACTCTTTGTGTTCCAAAAACAGCCCTTTGCAAAATAACACCCTTCCCCAGAGAAGTCAGTTAAGACTCGCGGGTTCCCTTATTTACCTGTGACATGGGCACAGTGAATTCCTTCAAATGTCCTCTCTTTGCTCATGAACAGATCAATCAAAACAAAATTTACTGATCAAATGTTCACTGGGAGTCTCTCCTTCCTCTAAACCTCTAAACTTTGGGCCACCCTCAGTCTGAGCCAGCATACAACATTCTTCCTTCAAAAGCCGACTGACCTCATAAGAAACCATTCTCTGATGGACCACCCCATCACCCGCCAGCATCCATCACTGACCTCCCCAAACCTTGTTCTTTTGAGTTCTCCTTGTTGCTGTTCAGTCACTAAATCGTGTACAACTCTTTTGTTGAGACCCCATGGACCATAGCCCACCAGACTCCTCTGTCCACGTATTTCCCAGGCAAGAATACAGGAGAAGGTTGCCATTTCCTTTTCCAAGGGATCTTCCCAACCCAGGGATCAAACTCACATCTCCTGCATGGCAGGCAGATTCTTTACCACTGAGCCACCAGGGAAGTCCATGAGCTTTTCTTATTACTCCTTATAAAAGAGAACCCCTTATGGATCTATGGTTGGTTCTGTTCCTCTTTCTGGCAATAGTCCTTTAGAATAAAGTCTCCTTAGTTAACTTTGATTGTTTTTACTCGACATGAGACATTAAGGTTTCTGCCTATGTAACTCAATTGACTGGATTTCTTCATCTTTCCTGGGTTAACTTTTATCTCTCTCTGTCTCTCAGTAACTCTCACAACCATATTCAAACATGACTCCCTAGACCCTTCCAATTTCTCTCAAAAGTTACAGAATCTTTGCCCCTCAAGTCATTACACCTCAAGTCGTGTTCAACCCTTTTGTTGAGACCCCATGGACCATAGCCCACCAGACTCTCCTGTCCACAGGTGTTCTTATTTTAAAATTCATTCAGTTCATAACCCCTTTTAGTAGTCAAAAATTTAAAGGCAACCTCCAATTTTTTTTACCTACTATTCTTCTGAAACACCTCAAATTCATTGCTACCAAATGTTCTTACCTCTCATGTCCAGAATGGAAATCTTAAAATATTTTACTGAATTTTTCAGAAACTCACAAGAGAAGAAACAGTAATAATTTTTAAAGTGTTTATTGTTACTTGAGAAAGGTGTTTGATTACAAGCCATGTGTAGACAGCATCATTTAATATGTGTATGTGTGTGTGTGCATGCTCAGTCACTCAGTCATGTCCAACTCTTTGCGAACCTATGGACTATACCCATTTAAAGTGAAGCTGTAAAAGCTAGTTAAGGTCACAATATTCAATTTAGGTAAATTCAGAGATGTGTTTTTCAAAAATCACAGTTCTTCCTTCAATCTCCTTATAAAAACACCTCGATTAAGCGTCACTCCCTTTGCAGAAAAAGCTGCTATGGTTCATTCCAGTGGCGTGGAAAAGAACGGGGGAAGAAGGGTAGTGTGGACCCCTGTACCGTGATCCTCAGTGTCCACGGACGGCCACCTGGGGGCGTGTTTTATAAAGTCACATAAACACACTCCCACATATGCATATATACATAGACATGCACATATATTTAGCAGTCTCGGTATTTTTAAAACGACTCTAGAGATGCATCCCCTATGACTAAGTAGCTTGGAAAGCATAAGTTCCTTCCTGATCATTAAGAGACATCATATTTTGGTCAATTTGGGTGTGATCTGAACCAGTATTTGGGGCTTTTCTTTACCAGGAGGCTGTGACAATTCCCACAGGAATGTATTGTGTCTACCTCAATGCTGTGTTTTTTGCCTTAAAGGCCCGTACAGAGCCGGGGCAGGAAGCCTGCACAGCTTGGCTGTGGTGTGGTGGCCAGCGGGCCCACGGTGGTTCATCAGCCACGAGGACTACACTGTCGAGTAAGCCGCTTGGCTGGAAGGACCCCTGGGGATACAAATCTATAGCCTCAGCACCTGGCACAAACCTCCACAAATTCACACTGCCCTCCCTCAGGTCCAGGACACTCATGCACTAAGGAAAAAAAACAAAAACCCGCAAATGGGGAAAATTAATAAACACAATTACTAAGCGTGTTATGATTTTGTAGCAAATACAAAAAGGAAGTATTCTGAATCAACAGGAAATAAAGACAACAGTAAGTTAAACTCTAGTAAACTAAACAGCTTTTAAAAATGTATCTTCATCTCAGCTGGCTGACATTCACCTTTGGAAAGCAATATTTACCTTCCATTTAATTACATTACTGATTAAGTTACTTCAATCCCTATCAATGTCTGCTACTTTCAGAATAAATGATATAATGGAGTGATGACAACTCTGATGAAAATAAATATTTTCCACTGCTATGAAATACTGTACAGAATTGTAAGCACTATAAGCGGTGATTATATTTCAAAATTATGCATACTGCCTGAGATAACATTTCTTATGTTTTCTGAATATTCATCACCTGAGTCTACAGAAGAGATCTAAATGACAAAATTATTACTAAATCCATCAATTGGAAGACACTATGTTATTACTTAATATTTCTGAACACATTCTATTTTACAATCATTCATGGTACGCTCACTGAGTGCCAAGTGTTGCGCTAGAAATGGGGTTTACGGAGATGGATGAACCCAGAAACTTTGCAGTCTCACCACGAAGCCACCAATTCTTTCTCAAAAATGTGATCAGTAAGCCAGCTTCAGATGTTTCAGGATTTACATCCAAATATTTGAAAATTTGTTAATAATAAACAACAGTGATGCATTTGGTTATTACTTAATAATGTAGAATAAATAATGTTGCCTCTGGAAGTTCCACATATATTTTATGTGTGCATCCAGATAACATTTTCATATGTTGAGATAAAGAGAAATCAGAAATCTTTTAGGTCTTTTATACATTTTAACCAAAGGAAACCCTGATTTCTGTGGGACTGTATTTGCGTATTGCATGCTCTTTTAATTTATACAGACTAACTGAACAAATACCTTATTTAACTGAATACAAAAAAAATTTTTTTGTTTATCAATGAACAGTTTCTTCCTAGTTAAAGCAGTTACTAAGGCTTCCAGTTTGAACTAGCTGTATTCGTCATATACATCACCAAAGGTCAAATTCTTGCTTATCCCACAAAGCCAATCATGAAACTCGCATGCGTGCATGCCTGCTCAGTCACTCAGACATGTCTGACTTTCACAGTCCAAGGCCCCATGGACTGTATCCCGTCAGGCTCCTTCTGTCCATAGGATTTCCCAGGCAAGAATACTGGACGGGGTTGCCATTTCTTCCTTTAGGGGATCTTCTTGACCCAAGGATCAAACCCACGCCTCCTGCATCTCATACACTGGCAGGTGATTCTTTACTCCTGAGCCACCTGGGAAGAAGTCCTGAAATTGGCATAGTGAATGACTAAAAACATCTTGAAAAGAATAAATACGGTTTTGGAGTGGGAAAAACATATCTCAGCCTGAAACCTGCTAGGTTTTCATCTTTTCGATTTTTGATCTTTTCCTGTTTTTTGACAAGACATTAATACCCTTTGGTGAAATGAATGCCTTGATGTTAATTACTAAGCAAGTCTTTTATTAATAACAGAGCTAAACGATTTTAACACCTTCCAGCCACTTTCTGGAATGAATGTATAATCGTAATTCTTTCAGCACATTGGGGGAAGTACATAAAAGCCCCTGGAAATTGTTCATTTTGCTTACATGAAGCTGTTAACTCAGTTAATTACAAGCCATTGTCTTGATATTATTTTTTTTCATACAGTTTCTTTCAACACAGCCATTTATTTAGGAAGAACCATGCACACTGGGTGCAGTTAAAGAAAGAAAGAGACTCAAGAGCAATTATATTTGGGAAAGGACACACCAGAGTCCCTGTGGTCCTCATACCCACAGAGCCCTCCTCTTTCACTTGCCTGGAGATACCGTGTATGGAACATCTATCTACCCAGCACACTGCCCTGCATTACCCAAGTAGACATGTACCATCAGACTATGGAGGTCTGCACCCCAGTCTCCTCTCTAGCCAAGTCTTCCTTTTCTTAGAGCTCACATCACATGCCAGGTAGTAAAGAAATGAGACCGAGTGAATGTATGAATAAATAAACGGAAACCAAAGGAAGAATGCATATAAACTGGAGAGAAGACATGTGAAATTATATTTTTAAATTATCAATTTAATCCAGTTACATTAATTTATGGGAGTATTGTAGGTTTCTTCCCCATTGGTCTCTCAGGCTAACAGTATAAACATAATAGTCCTCTCTCTGAGAGTGACTTTGTTTATAGATTGTAAATATGATATGATGTGAGTGGTATATTTGATGATCTGTGGGAGTCAACTATTAAATATTCACAAATCTGGGACACTAGTTGCTAAATTCTTGGTAGCTTGAAATCAATCATGGTAAGTGTTTACACTATGGAAATCAGCAAAAGGTAACAATCACGGATTTCTTTCTTTCTTTCTTTTTTTGAGAGTGTTTGCCAAATTACCTATGGGGAGTTGTTCCCTTCTCTAGGGGATCTTCCCAATCCAGGGATTGAACCCGGATCTATTGCAAAGTCCTTTATAAACCTGTGACCAAAAAAAAAGAGAGAGAGAGAGAATTCACAATATTCCAAATTCCTAATAATCAGCTCACGATGTGCCATTCACGTTTTCTTTCCAAAATTCTTTTTGCGTACATGTTTCTATCAAGTCAACTTCCTGGGATTATTAATGTAATATGAATATTAGCCATTTCATAAATAAGAACTTCTTTTAATAAGTCAAAAAATTATTCTTTTAAAACGTTAATGAATTTGGTCAAAAGCCATGTCCTCTCTAATCCATACACTTCCTGATTTTATAGCCATCAATGAAATCCCTTCTCAGCTTTGTTTATTTCAGACTGAAAAAGCCTATTTATTTTAGACTCTCCTTATATTGCTGCTCTTCCCATCAGCTCTTTTTAGGCACTCTTTTCTGGACCAATTCCAGTGCAGTCCTTTCCCAAATGCTGCAATCAGAACCATTTGCAGAGTCTCACTTGTAGATGGAAAAAAAAATCTGCAACATAATCACAGCAGAATGGTTTTTCACTCTTTTGTCTTTAATTATGAGTAAATGTCCATTCATTTTAACAACAGCCACAGCAAAACACACCAGCCTGAACAACAAAGATAAAATCAGACCATATCCAAGGAGATTAGTGGTTGAAGTATACATTTGCTCTGGGCAGGAAAAGAACTTACTAGATTCTTAACCAGATTCATGAAATCTCATAGTGTAGAAAACACTTAATAATTCTCCTTTTCTAATTCTCCAGGAAAGTTGAATTTTCTCCTAGTAAGAATACAATGAGGCATCTGTTCAAATTTTCTGTTACTTAGCATTACCAATGAAAATTAAAGCATTCTACAAAATTAATATTAACAATACCAGATTTGTCAGTATTATTTTTAAGTGCATGCTTATTAATATCTATAATATCCTTGATTAAGGCATATGCCTGAGACCAATTAATATATTTTGTTTTTGCAAGACTATTCCATACATATTTAAGCATCCTTTTTTAATCAAGCTTTATTATCTGTGTTTACACTGCCTTACCCTTTATAGTAAGAAAATAAGAAACAGCTTTCTGGTATCAGTTGGAGAAGCTTCACTTCCATGGGTGATATCAACTCATAAGCATGTCTATTGTATTTAAAGATAGCTGTGCAGTATGAATATTGAGGTCTATTTTTTTTAACTTCCAATCATTTGTTGATTTTAAATCTTCAAACGCAAACTAAATTACATGGTCAAGAAACCACCAGAAAATCTAATTTAAGCAATATACCCTAAGGCACATTCACGAATAATCACAAACCCAAGCAGAAGGTCTTCCCTAACTAAGCAGTAAGGAGGTCTCAGTAACTGTATTGAAAAGTAGGGTGTTTTCCTTTTGTATGAATAAATCCTTTCAATTTTAAGATATGACTTAAAGAAACAGCTGAAACCAAGCTTTGGAGAACTTCCAGTGTAGCAGGTATTCTTTGTATAAATGTGTGTGATTTAAGCACATATAGCTGGTTCTACATAATGCACATAAAGTCACCAAAAAGTCCAATACAGAGTTTGCAAGTTCTTTTGAAACATTCATGTTTGACAAAACTATAGATGATATTCCAAAAAGGATATAATGAGCAAATCTGGAAAACTGTCCCACAGAAAAACAAAAACAGATAAATTATAGCTTTTAATCTGTGAGTATACTTTCTGAATCTCTAAAACAGGAATATAGCATTCTGTGTTTCCAAAACAGATTTGAAACTGTTTGTCCTGAACATCTTCTTTCCTGTTGAAAGACAAGAGTTTTATTAGAGTTTGTTACTGGTTGGCTTGCCTTTTTGCCCTTAAATAGCTAATTTTTTAGAGCGACTTTGGTCCATTGAGGCATCTTAATATCCAAGATGCTTCCCTGGTGGCTCAGCAGTAAACAATCTGCCTGCCAACACAGGAGACACAAGTTCAATCTCTGGGTTGGGATGATCACCAAGAAGGAAATGGCAACCTACTCCAGTATTCTTGCCTGGGAAATCCCATGGACAGAGGAGCCTGGTGGACTACAGTCCATGGGACCTCAAGAGAGTTGGACCCTGCTTAACTAAACACCACCACCACCAATACCCAAGATGCTGTCCCTCATCCAGTTCCCCACAGCCAGCAAGTTGAGAACAAATTAGGTACAACTTCAAGTCTTGATTTTTGATCCTTTGCAAACTGTAGATAAATTATGGTTCTGAGCATTCAATTTACCATTTATTTTTCATGCTAAGTAGATCAATGTATTTCCCTAAAGGCAGATATTCTATTTCTGATAATATTTTCCATCTAAAATATTGCTGAACACATTCAGATAAATAAGCAAGTCAGGAAAAACAGAGTTGCTTAAATTGGATCATTTTAACTGATTTTGTATTTTAATCTAGCTTTTCTCTTGAAAAAAGAAAAGAGCTATAGAAGGATGCTAAATAAAAAATGACATTCTGTAGTTCTTCCATTCACGTTTTCCCAGCATAACAAGGAAACAAAGTCACCTTGCCAACAAGATTCAGTATCTTATTAAAATGTGTAGAAACCTGTATGTGCTGTTTTCTGAATGTTTACAAACTCTAAATGATGAAGCTAACTTTGGGTCAAGAAACACTCTTTGTTGGCCTTTAAAATATATCTGTTCTACAGATTCTAGTGGCTCTTACAAACTGAGACTCCATATCAAATAATGTTTAGACTGTGTATACTGCCTTGCTCAGGACCCTTATACATAGTCCATGGTTAAACATTCTTTGCCTCAATGGATTGCTTCTAATGAACAATGAGTTGATTGTGTGGTTCAGTCCTATTAGTCCAGGGATCCTCAACTTCTGGGATCTAATGCCTGATGATCTGAGGTGGAGCTGATAAAATAATAGAGATAGAGTGCACAATAAATGAAGTGGGCTTGAATCACCCCTAAACCACCCTCTACAACCCTTGGTCCATGGAAAAATTGTCTTCCATGAAATTGGTCCCTGGGGCCAAAAAGGTTGGGGACCGCTGCCTCAAGCCATTTGAAACAGTATCACAATGACCGGGGAGGGGGGGGTGGGGAGGGGAGCTCCGTGTGCCCTTTGAATATCAGGTGTCTCTGTTGTGTCCGACTCTTTGTGATCCCCATGGGCTGTAGCCCACCTGGCTTCTCTGTCCATGAAATTTTCCAGGCAAGAATACTGGAGTGGGTTGCCATTTCCTTCTCCAGGGGATCTTCCTGACCCAGGGATTGAGCTCCACATCTCTTGTGTCTTCTGAATTGACAGGCAGGTTCTTTACCATCTGAGCCACCAGGGAAGCGCAGTTACAAGTACCATCTTGTAATGGTACACAGATGACTTATTTTGTGATACGCGCTAGATAGAGTATGGACTAGAGAAGGATGCCCAGATAAGAAATGATTTATACCACGTGTCTTAGAAGGAAGAAACATAATGAAGTCTTGCTTAACAGAGAGTCTACAGAGGAGTTCAAAATAGAAAAGGAAATTCTAAATCATGTAATGAGAAAATGGCAATTAGAGGAATCAAATAGTTTTGTATCAGCTCCATGGTCTCATCTATTTTTAAACAGAATGACAGTTAATGCTGAATTTAAGTGTGACCTGGGTTAAGCATTTTGCTCTTTATATGTATTGTTCTAAATCTTCTTCTCCTCCCTGACAAACAAGATAAATTAATATCAAAATAAACAGACCAGGGCTTGATGGCTGTCCAGTTCCTGCTGCTAAATATTATCAGATAATAAGCATCAAGGAGAAGGCAATGGCACCCCACTCCAGTACTCTTGCCTGGAGAATCCCAGGGACGGGGGAGCCTGGTGGGCTGCCGTCTATGGGGTTACACAGAGTCGGACATGACTGAAGTGACTTAGCAGCAGCAGCAATAAGCATCAAAACTAAATTCCTCTAGTAATTTCAGTAATAAAATTTCTTGAACATAATTCATACCCTTTAATGTGTCCAAAATTCCCTAAAGAAAGGTCAATGGATAACAATTTTTATCAACTGTGGGACAGGTAGGGGTATGTCTTGGAAACTTTTTTTTGAACCAGTGTTTACACATTAAGCACACTTTTTATTTTTCAGAGTATATGTGAGAGGTCAACAAATGTAGTAAAATTTCCTAAAGATATTTCTATTTTGTATAAGGTCAATTGTCCATATCAAAACAACATTATTCTTGTGATGACTACTGCTTTTTTATTATTGGAGGTGGCCTAAAAATGATGATTGTGGTCACTGAAGTTCACCCATATGATGTCACATCTTAAGAGCCACTGTCAAAGCCATTGCTACACGCCAACTCTATGCTAGAGCAGGTTATGTGATAGCGTTTTTACCTCTCCTGTGTGCCTTAGACTTGGGTGGGTAGGTGCTGGCTGCTGAGCTTATTTATGGCTTATAAATAATGTAAGCCATGTAATGGTTAAGAGGTGCTTTAAAATCACTCAGGGCTTGAATCCTGTGTTATCGTGGGCATGTTGAACCTCAATACCTTATCAGTCTACTGGAAAATAACAAATGTTTTCACCCTTGAAAACACATGTGAGTGTTGAGCTCAGGAGGGAGGCAGAAGGGGGTTTCAAGAGGGAGGGATCATATGTATACCCATGGCCCATTCATGTTGATGTATGGCAAAAACCATCATAATATCATTAAGCAATTATCCTCTAATTAAAAATTTTTTTAAAAAGAGTTGAGCTCATATTTACAATTCAAACAAAAATAATTGAAAATAATTATGGTAATACCAACAAAACAACATCCAAATTGTTTACCCTTAAGGCCTCCTTGCTCTGCCATAAGGATTTCATGAATTTTTACATTTTTCTATAAGTAATCACATAATTTATTTCTCTACCTATATTGTTTGCTTCTATATTCCACAAGAGCCTTTCTAGTTAAGTCTGTACTTTATCTACTATCCATCAAGACAGCTCACTCATTCTGCCCAATCCATCCTTATTTCAGAATCCATTCATTTCTATCTTCTCATGATAACCTCAGAAGAATTGAAAACCGAGTGTAAAGTGAAAACAAATACATCTTTGCAGTCTTTGCAGTGACAAGTTGCACATACCTGCAATAATGATGACCACCATAGAACTAATGAGGAACTACTGTGTGTCAGCGACTCACAGCTCTACTTAAGCAACGAGGGAATTGTGGTCCCATACACTTTGTGTACTAAAATTAATTCTGGCTGTATCTTAAATTTGTGTTTGCATTTCCTTTTGCCTTTATTCCTTGATTTATTTGACTCTTACCTTGTATAATCTTACATTCAAAACTATTCACTTATATTAATATATTAATACATATGTTCTAGCAAACCTTAAGAAATTATTACCAATTAGCTAATTTGGAACTCAAAGCACTTGAGAAACTTGCCTTTTCAACATCACAACCACAATGCCAGAGACTGGAGTTGGAGGTTGTGGACTTGAACCCAGTTAAGTCTGATTTCACAGTTCAGGTCCTTCTTGGCAACAGGGTCAGTTGCTTATACCCTAACTTCATACAGCCATGAGTCATGTTGACTTAGATATAAATTCTTAGGACTTGGGCTACATTACATCTGTGAACCTGGAGTTTAGGGCACTTGTGGATGATTCACACCTGAACAAGATCTCTACACAACCGTGGGTAGCTGAAGTTTCGAGTAGTTGCAGAATGGGGACAACTTTTAGGAAGTAATTGTACTTCCAATGATGACAGGGTACAGTGTGCTGTGTGGGTACCTACTTCTGTCCTGTGCAAGGCCCTATGTGAGAAATCTTTGGGCAAAGTGAGAAGATCAGTGAAAAGAGCTGTGGAATGCAGAGCTTTGGACAGCCGTAGGCACTGACTGTACCAAAATAACTCAGTTAGAGGGACCTGTCAACAGAGAGGGTCTCTCAAGAGCCCAGAAATGCTCTTACAAAACCAGGAGTCAATGGTGGATCTCAACCAAATCTGGAGGAAGAGAAACTCTCCAATTCTGAAGGCTGGGTTAAGCATCACAGTGGGGAAAAAAAAGAAAAACATTTATTACAGTTCTGTGAGATAATTCTTTTGGCAAAATGACTAGAGGAGATTTAACCATTTATGAGGGAGCAGATGGGTTCTGGGCTCTAAGGATTTATCAAGGGGTCCTTACCTGCCTCCTGAGAAACCCGTATGTCGGTAAAGAAGCAACAGTTAGAACCAGACATGGAACAATGGACTGGTTCGAAATTGGGAAAGGAGTACATCAAGGCTGTATATTGTCACCCTGCTTATGTAACTTCTATGCAGAGTACATCATATGAAATGCTGGGCTGGATGAAGCACAATCTGGAATCAAGATTGCCGGGAGAAATATCTATAACCTCAGATATGCAGATGACATCACCTTTATGGCAGAAAGTGAAGAGGAACTAAAGAGCCTCTTGGTGAAGGTGAAAGAGGAGAGTGAAAAAGTTGGCTTAAAGCTCAACATTCAAAAAACAAGGGTCATGGCATCCAGTCCTATCACTTCATGGCAAATAGATGGGGAAACAATGGAAAGAGTGATAGACTTCATTTTCTTGGGCTCCAAAATCACTGCAGATGGTGGCTGCAGCCATGAAACTAAAAGACACTTGCTCCTTGGAAGAAAAGCTGTGATCAACCTAGACAGCATATTAAAAAGCAGAGACATTACTTTGCCAACAAAGGTCCATCTAGTCAAAGCTATGGTTTATCCATTAGTCATGTATGGATGTGAGAGTTGGACCATAAACAAAGCTGAGCGGTAAAGATTTCATGCTTTTGAACTGTGGTGTTGGAGAAGAATTTTGAGAGTCCCTTGGACAGCAAGGAGATCAAACCAGTCAATCCTAAAGAAAATCAGTCCTGAGTGTTTATTGGAAGGACCAATGCTGAAGTTGAAACTCCAATACTTTGGCCACCTGATGCGAAGAACTGACTTGACTCATTTGAAAAGACCCTGATGCTGGGAAAGATTGAAGGCAGGAAGAGAAGGGAATGACAGAGGATGAGATGGTTGGGTGGCATCACTGATTCAATGGACATGAGTTTGAGCAAGCTCCGGGAGTTGGTGATGGACAGGGAGGTCTGGCGTGCTGTGGTCCATGGGGTCACAAAGAGTCAGACTCAACTGAGTGACTGAACTGACGGACTGAGGAAAATAATTTACCCCAGAGTGGGTTTCGACAGACAGTGGGACAGAGGGAAGTTGCTTCTGACTGCATCCTGAGAAGTTCTGCTTTCTGAGCATGATGTTTGAGAAATCACATGTTTAGTATGAGATATGGTACACTTTTATGTATCTGTTATCTTATGGTGTGGAACCTGTAAAATTGGGAGCACCTAGAGCTTAAAGAATTTCCCCTTCAAATCATTTTAATTCAAAGTGATATGATGCTAGAGAAGCAGATAGTGAATGTGGAAGCCTAGCCCTACAGTGGGTCCCCTGCTGACTCAGCAGTAAAGAATCTGCCTGCAGCATGGAAGATGCAGGTTCGATCCCTGAGTTGGGAAGATCCCCTGGAGGAGGGCATGGCAACCCACTCCAATATTCTTGCCTGGAGAATCCTGTAGACAGAGGAGCCTGGAGGGCTACAGTCTATGAGGTAACACAGAGTCAGACATGACTGGAGCGACTGAGCACAGACACAGAGCTGTGCACTGCTCATACACCACAAACCCTGGGCAAAAAGTTGCAGATAAACCATCCTGTCTTTAGGCATCAATGTGACTTTCAACATTAAGAAATCATCAGAAAATTCTATTTTAATTATGCTTTCTACTTGAAATATTTTTCACCGCACACTAAAATAAATATTATACTGTGGATTAACTGACAGTTTTTGATAAGGACTTGTTGTCCTACAGCATCTCATGACAATTTCTTTGCCTTTCCAAGATACATTAGCAGTTGCTAAGGAACCACATTTCACAGCCATGGCTATCTAGTAATACCATATGTGTAGAATGTCAGAATAATTATGTGATAGCTGCTGTGAAAACCATGAAACTTGGACATTAGAAATAAGTAATAAGTTTTAATTAGAGTCCCTGCTACAACCATAATATAAAGTCCGGTTTTCCACTGAAATGTACACTCCATCATCAGAGGGGCTTGATACGTTACTTTATACTTGTATCCCCAGCCTGGCACAACACTAGCACATAGTAGGCCTACAAAGATGTCTACTGAAAGAATAAAGATGTTTATTCTCACTAGCACTCAAAAGTAGAATAATCTCTGTAAGGCTCAAGCCAGGTGATTCTCCAGGGAGAAGAAATGGAATGCTTTAAGAGAATTATAAAGGAATGCTTTGCATTTATAATATTCTCATTTTTCAAAGGTACTGATAATAGCAAAATCTTTGGAAATTCATTAGCAGTGGCATTTTAAATTTGCTTGGGGTAAATTCCATTCTGAAAACTACATCTTATTAAAAGAAGAGTGCACAGAAAAAAATACTGATTTACCCTGGTGGCTCAGATGTTAAAGAATCTGCCTGCAGTGCTGGAAACCCAGGTTCAATCCCTGGGGTGGGAAGATCCCCTGGATGAAGGGAATGGCTACACTCCAGTATTCTTGCCTGGATAATATGGACAGAGGAGCGTAGCAGCTTATAGTCCATGGGGTCACAAAGAGTTAGACAACACTCAGCAACTAAGCACACACTATTTAATAACTAACTATATTTGAGACTAGAAGAATTAACCCATATCCTTGGGCTCACTTTTTCCACCCCTAAAGAAAGGTAGGGTTTGCTTATAACATGGTCACTGTAATTGTTCCTATATCTGTGGTCACTAGTGTAATGAAGATATTCTACACAGCATGTTTAAAAGTGGTTCTACCCTTTGCTTTTGGAAATGCTCTTCATCTCAGCAGGCTGACATTCATCTTTTAAAAGGTATGTTTAACTTCAGTTAATTTTCAGTGAGAGCAGCAGTGCTTAGACAGACACTTTTTTAATTAATTATTTACTGAACATTTTCTGCCATAGCAAGTGTCGTGCGAAAGCCCTGATACACTCCATCTGCTGCTTACATTTTATTCATCCACTATGCCATT
Organism: Bos grunniens; assembly: GCF_055505025.1. Classification (NCBI taxonomy): domain Eukaryota; kingdom Metazoa; phylum Chordata; class Mammalia; order Artiodactyla; family Bovidae; genus Bos; species Bos grunniens. The sequence continues at coordinate 23,611,783 of NC_141191.1, read as the reverse complement.
TTACAAAACACTAGAAATCAAGTTTGTCTGGCATAATAAACTCCTATGATTCTGCCCAATAAACTGTTATCCTCCGAACACATGCAGATTTTGTTTTCCTGTTATTTTTCAAAGGACTGCACAGGGTCACCAGGCATCCTTTGATCAGACCACACTATTCGCCAAGTACTGCCAAGTTCTTCTGGCTTCTCTGGGAAGGTGTTAACTGATTCTTTAGTATTCTAGATTGTAGACATGCCCATTAGATATTCTCTTTTCTGCCTATGCCTGATCAAATTACGTGGTCCAGCAATGAATCTAATCTAAAACACCTCAAAAATTAAAATATTATTTTGATAGGAAACTTTTCATGGGGCTTAAAGATTGTCAGTATTCTCATATTAAAGGGATGTTCTGTGATGGAGGTGTGAGGAAGGTGTGGGCTGTGGAGGCTACTGAAATCCCAGATCTATGATGGGAACAAATTAAAACAATCAAGCCTCTTACCATTTCTGAATTTCCATCTTCTTGTATATAGAAGAGTTACAGTCACACTAACCTTTTGACTGGCATGAAGACTCAGTAAAAGAATTAAAGAGCACGGCATAGAAATGACTGTTAATCATGGGTGATTAAGCACATTTTTATCTCCTCTGCCTCCCGAAATCCTGAATAAGACAACAGTAAAGGATCTCAACCTATCCTTATCTTTGATAAAAAATACATATATTTTATTGGGTTAAGTAGTAATATTCTACTTGAGACTGTTCCAGAAAAAACATCTATTTCTGCTTCATTGACTACTCTAAAGCCTCTGACTGTGTGGATCACAACAAACTGTGGAAAATTCTTAAAGAGATGGGAATAACAGACCACTTACCTGCCTCCTGAGAAACCTGTATACAAGACAAGAAGCAGCAGTTAGTACCAGACATGGAACAACAGACTGGTTCAAAAATTGGGAAGGAAGTACGATAAGGCTGTATATTGTCATTCTGCTTATTTAACTTATGTTCAGAGTACATCATGCTAAATGACAGAAGAAATATAAGCAACCTCAGATATGCAGATGATACCAGAAAGAGCCTCTTGATGAAGGTGAAAAAGGACAGTGAAAAGCCTAGCTTAAAACTCAACATTCAAAAAACGAAGATCATGGCATCAGGTCCCATCACTTCAGAGCAAATAGATGGGGAAACAATGGAAACAGTGATAGATTATTTTCTTAGGCTCCAAAATCACTGCAGATGGTGACTGCAGCCATGAAATTAAAAGACACTTGTTCCTTGGAAGAAAAGCTATGACCAACCTAGACAGCATATTAAAAAGCAGAGACATTGCTGACAAAGGTCCATCTAGTCAAAGCTATGGTTTTTCCAGTAGTCATGTATGGATGTGAGAGTTGAACCATAATGAAAGCTGAATACTGAAGAATTGATACCTTTGAACTGTGGTGTTGGAGAAGACTCTTGAGAGTTTCTTGGACTTCAAACCAGTTAATCCTCAAGGAAATCAGTCCTGAATATTCATTAGAAGGATTGATGCTGAAGCTGAAGCTCCAATACTTTGGCCACCTGATGCGAAGAACTAACTCATTGGAAAAGACCCTGATGCTGGGAAAGATTGAAGGGAGGAGGAGAAGGGGATGACAGAGGATGAGATGGTTGGATGGCATCTCTAACTCAATGGACATGAGTTTGAGCAAGATTCGGGAGGTGGTGGAGGACAGGGAAGCCTGGTGTGCAGTCCATGAGGGCACAAAGAGTCGGACGTGACTGAGTGACTGAACAAGGACAACATTGAGACTGGGTGGGAGAAATCCCTCAGAATGCTTGAGGTGAAGCTTCCATGGGAGGCTGGTTCCTCCCTGACCTGCCTGGGTGCAGAGGAAAGCCCAAGCAGGGCAGGGACTGAGACCAGAACTCAACTCAATCAGAGGTATAACGAAAGCTGTTTAAAGGGACAGAGCTCATGTTCCTGGAGTGGCCCTTTGGTATGGGAGGCAGAGATGCTGAAGATTGGTGTTTAATAAATTCCCTCTAAAACATGAAATATAAACACTTGCCTCTGAATCCTTTGGACAACCTTTATAAGATGTTCTCTACTCATTTTTACATGATGGAGCTGGACTTGACTTTCTGAGGTTGTGGCAGAGCTTTTTTAGTCTAGACCCCTAAGGAGGAAAACCAGAACTTTTATGGCTTGCGGCTCAGCAATCCAAATACCTGCTGCCCTGGACTCAGTAAAGTATGGCTGCCTTTCATTCACAGAAAGGTCCTGAATTGGTCGATAAATTACAAAGTCATTTACTCCACAGGCTTCTGCTAGGGCAGAGATGAGGCAGCCCATAAAGATGCATGTGTGCGTGCATGCTCAGTCATGTCAGACTCTTTGTGACCAGTGGACTATAGCCTTCCAGGCTGCTCTGTCCATGGGATTTTCCAGGCAAGAATACTGGGATGGGTTTTCATTCCCTTCTCCAGGGGCTCTTCCCAATCCAGGGATTGAACCAGCATCTCTTACATCTCCTACAGTGACAGGTGGGTTCTTTACCACTAGCGCCATCTAGGAAGCCCACTCATAAAAGAATACATGAAATATATATATATATAAATGTATGTTCTACTTAATGGATTTCTTTACAGTAAGAACTTTTCTAAAATAAAATACTCAAAGTGATGCCTTTTTGATAAACTGAACAAAACAATTCACCCTGTTCTTAATGACTTGAGTCAATAACTAGGACAATTGTTGAGATACACTGAGGATTTGAGCACTGATAAAGGACACAGGCTGAATAGCTCATTGATAGTTAATGAGCTTCATTTTGGGGAAAAAAAATGCCTTGATGTTAGCTTGATTTTTGCTCATTTGCTTCCTTCACATAAAAGTGAGTTAGGTGTGCAGCTGTGTGACCTCCTGGGTGTTATAGCATGACTGCATCTCTCCATAATTAATTAGCAAATCAAAGGTTAAAGCAGTCTTCTCCAGAGTGATAGGAATTGCAAGCAGACATGCTCCCTGTCGTTCTCACTGTCCTCTGTCTCGAAACCATCAATTATTTTTGCTCAAATAATATGACTCCTGAATTTACTATATTCTTCAGTCTCACTTATACATACTATGGTTAATAGGTGTGAAGATAGAAAATGCTTCCCCATTACAGGAGTTTGTCAGGTGATACTGATACTGCTCTCTGGATTCTTGACTTATAACTGAATCTCAGACACAAGCTAGTACAAAAATTGGAAGTTGGATGCCATAACAAAATTAAATTCCAACACATTAACTTCCAGGAAAGAGGATGGTAAAAGATTCATATTACCACTTGTTCCCCGAGCTGTCACAGTCATCAAAAAACTGACCAAGAAGGACAAAGAGGAGCAAAAGTCAGGGATAAAATTGCACTAGCATTGAAACTGAGAGGATGACCAACCACAGGTCACAGGGCCACTACTGTGTGAACGAAAGCAAAGAAAATCACAAGCCACTGGCCAGAATTCACCCTCCTGAGAAAGCTGGCACAAAGCAGCAGAAAGCGATCAGAGAAGAGTCCGGAAGTCTCTGTTAGTGGTTTCTGTTTTGAAGAAGCCAGTGCTGGTGATGTGGGCCCCTTTCTGACCTGCAGGTCAGAGGCTCTGGAGGCCAGGCTGGAAGTGGAAGGAGCAATTACTTTGAGATGGTTGGTTAACATCACTGATTCAGTGGACCTGAGTTCGAGCAAACTCTGGGAGATGGTGAAGGACAGAGAAGCCTGGTGTGCTGTGGTTCATGGGGTCGCAGAGCCAGAAATGACTGAAGAACAACAACAAACAACTCAGTAACCGTGACAATGTTTGAAGGGTAGTACCTGCTCCTGTAAGAGATAAAATCTGGAAGGTAAAGGATCCTGGAGACCAAAACCCAGATTTACCAGTAACCGGGCACCAACTTAGCACAGCGTAGGAGAAAGCATAGCTTATGACATAAAAGATGCCCAAAAAGACAGGTTCAGGATGGGGAACACGTGTACGCCCATGGCGAATTCATGTTGATGTGTGGCAGAACCAATACAATATTGTAAAGTAATTAGCCTCCAATCAAAATAAATAAATTTAAATTAAAAAAAAAAAAAACGACAGACAGGCTACCTTGACTTCTCATCTATGTGCCCACCTACCAGGCTAATCAAACAATTTTGAGCTCCTAATATCACTGTAATGGCTGCAAATTATCTGGACAAAAGGTGCAAAATATTCTCCTATATCCCAGCTTTTCACACTTTCCCAAGCCCCAGAGGCTCTGACAAGTTAACCTTAATAAGCTCTGGCCAAGCTCTTCTGTTTTAAGGATAAGATTTTAAACACAACCTAAAACAACAATGAAATACCACTTTTCACTTAAAACATTGCTGAGATTAAAAGCATTGATAATAGACAGCTTAAGGAGGCTGAAGGAAATAGGAATCCTCAAAGACTGCTGGTAGAAACATCAACTGAAAAAAAATTCTTCCTGAAGGGTAATTTGACAATCAGCTCTAAAATCCAAATGCATGTTCACTGACCCAGCAATTCTACTTCTAAAAATACACACTGATAATCAGATGAGTGTTCAAATATATAGTACAAGGATATTCTATTGATAATAGAGAATAATTAGAAACCAAAAAAAAAAAAAGTACATCAATAGGAATCTGGAAATGCTATGGGACACCATACAAAGGAATACAGTGTAGTCATTAAAATTAATTGTATATGTCTATATTTAGTTACATAGGAAAAATCTGCAATGCTTGGCAAGTGTAAAAGGCAATTTACAAAGGAGCTGTCTGTGGAAAATATTCATTGAGAAAAAGTCTGAAAGGCTCCACATCAAAATGTATGTGGTGGTTGTCCAGGCTCATGGATTTATAAGTGATCTTCTCTTCTTTCTTTACAAGAATATGTATTCTCTGGATATCTTTATAAGGAAAAAAAATTGTTTTTATAATTGAATATAATTTTATATTATATTTATTATTCCATTGTTATATTTATGCTTATAGTACAATAGTCACATTTCATATAAAGCTTATCTGCACTTTCCTTTGTTGGACACTGACACACCCCCAAACAGCTTTTGCACACAATCTGATACCAAAAGAATGATACATCATCTGTCAAGCACATATTTTGAAAATCCACTGACATACAAGAGCTCTGTTTTAAAGCACATGATCTATCTGAACAGCAGTGTTAATATAATAATTTTATTTTCATTTCATCTGTTTCTTTGTAAAACTTATTAGAATCAGGAAATGCATCTATGAAAAAAGTTGATAACTTTTTCAGTTATTATAATTGAAAAACAATAAAATCATTATCTTTGCCAAACACATACAATTTAAAGTTTCTACCTGCATTGAACTTAAGTCAGCCAATTATTTTAATAGTGAATTACTTGACCTGCATTTCCCTCTTGAGAAAGTCCCTTCTCAAATGTTAGTGTCCATAACTCCTGTCCATAACTCCACAAAGTCATGTGACCTCATTCACATCCATTACACACTTTCACATCCATCACACACTTTCACATCCAATCCTCAGTCCCTTCACCCACTCACACACACAACTGATTAGAAAAAGAGCCAAGTGGGCTAATGAAATGTCTTTAAAAGGGATTTGTGTTAGAACAAAACAACTGAAGTTGGTCCCTTCTGGTGCTTGAGTGAAAAAATATATTGGGATTTTGGAAGATGATCTTCAACTAGACACCAAAAGAGAAGCAGAGATAAGGAAAATCTATATACACAGAAAGACAGAAACTGACTAATTTGTTTCTGGAAGATACTTTAAACTCTCTTTTTGACTTAAGCTACATTTGTTTGAGGGGTTCCCTGGTGGGAGTTGATGATGGACAGGGAGGCCTGGCGTGCTGCGATTCATGGGGTCGCAAAGAGTCGGACACGACTGAGCCACTGAACTGAACTGAACTGGTGGCTCAGTGGTAAAGAATCCACCTGCCAATGCAAGAATCACGGGTTTGATCCCTGGGTTGGGAAGGTCCCCTGGAGAAGGAAATGGCTACCGGCTCCAGTATTCTTGCCTGGGAAATCCCATGGACAGAGGAGCCTGATGGGCTACAGTTCATGGGGTCGCAAAAAAGTTGGACAAGATTTAATGGCTAAATAATAAACAACATACAAGCCATTGAAATAAGCCTATGTTCTGCTGTGAGAGAAAAGGATAAGGTAAAATAATATCAGTTAAAAATCTGGACATACTGAAAATTATGTTAAACATTTCATGTATAAATAGGAATTTTCTAATTCTTAACTCTCTGGGTATAAAATACCTATTTGTGTGTGTGCTCAGTGGTGCAGTCAAGTCTGATTCTTTGCAACCCCATGGACTGCAGCCCGCCAGGCACCTCTGTCCAGGGAATTTTCCAGGCAAGAATACAGGAGTGGGTTGCCATTTCCTCTCCAATGGATCTTCCTGATTCAGGGATCAGACCCATATGTCTTGCATCTCCAGCACTGGCAGGCAAACTCTACCACTGGATCACCCGGAAGCCATTATATACACATAAGAAGCCAATATGAAATATCACAAATATCATGGAATTACCTTTTAGAAAAATATTTCAGATTAAGAAACAACACAAATCTATAAATTGTATTAATGAGATCATCCAATGAACAAATATTGAGTGGATAAACCAGTAAATGAACAAATTATCCAACAACCCTTTTTTTTCAGCTGTATAACTACCCCTCAATGTACCTTTTTAAGTTTTATTATCCTCAGAGAACTCTTGGCTATGAAACAATCTCCTGTGATAGAACCTGTTCATCTATGTATAAATCATTTATACTAAGGGAACAAGATTTAAAAAGTCAAAAACCGTGAAGTGACATTAAGCTGGTCTCAATAGCCTTTGGAATCATGGGTGAGAAAGCTTTCAAATAAGAACAAGAAAATATCATAAAGGCATAACATTGTTTTTTCTGTAATTTGTATGTTTTCTTGATACAATCACTTTTCTGTGTTATTTGTTTTCTGTCAAAAAAAAAGTAAGGCATCCTGAAGCAGCTTGAAAGGAACTCAACTTTTAACAGTGAAGGGTGTCAAGTTGTTAGCAATGCAGCTCAGAACTGCAAAATCACAGAAACAGGCTGCTTTAGTAAGACTGAAAAAAATGAATAAATAAATAAAGCAAAGCAAGAACACTTAAAGAATGGTGAGCGATGTGTCAGAACAGACATGTAAGGAAAGAGCAAGTGAAAAGTCTCTGACTTCAAAAGAAGCACAGCGGTGATACTGAAGCACAGTAGATGGAGAGTGATCAAAAAGACATCAGCAGCTGACCAGGGAGCTGGTTAGAGCGGCCAGTCACCTCGCGGCAGAGTATCCAGACACAGCAAAAGCAGATCTCTGCCAGCTCCAGGCCACCAATGTCAAAAGAGATCATGGCGACAGATACGAAACATGACAGAGGGCAATGAAAACAGTTATCCTCAACTTGAGAAAATGAGACGGCATTGAGGAGAATGGAGAGGCCATAAATCATATTCATTTGAGATAACTTTATTTTTGTTTAATTTACAAGCTCAAAAACTTTATGGCAGTGTGCCAGAGTATACATATTTATTTGCAAAAAAAAAAAAACAAACCTTGTTTAATGTCTCAATTAAGATTGGGATTGATATATATACACTATAGCTAGCTCGTGGGAAGGTGCTGCATAGCACAGGGAGCTCAGCGCCGTGCTTTCTGATGACCCAGAGGAGTGGGATGGGGGTGGGCGAGAGGGAGGTCCAAGAGGGAGGGGATATATGTATACTTACATTGATTGACTTCATTGTACAGCAGAAACTGAAACAATATTGGAAAGCAACTATACCCCAATCAAAAAAAAAAAACTATTGTATTCTCTGGAGCAAAAGTGCATGTGTGCTAAGTCACTTCAGTCATCTGTGACTCTCTGCGACCTCATGGACTGTAGCCCACCAAGGTCCTCGGCCCATGGGATTCTCCAGGCAAGAATACTGGAGTGGGTTGCCATGCCCTCTTCTAGGGAATGTTCCAGACCCAGGGATCGAACCTGCGTTTCCTCCGTCTCCTGCATTGACAGGTGGGTTCTTTACCACTAGCACCATCTGGGAAGCCCAGAGCTGAAGTACATGAACTCAAGTATATCTGACTGGTCTGCTCACTGCTATAGCGATTCCCAGCAAAGACAGTCATGGTAGATGGTCAACCTCACTACCGCCCCTTTACCTGGTAGAGGAAAGGTACTGTGTGTTTGAAGTCCTTCCTTGTACTCTCTAAGCCTCAAATAAATGAATATATGAAGGTGTAGAGTAGAACAGAGATTTTGTTCATGACCTCCAATAACTTACCCAAGGTTTTTCATTTGAACTAAAGAACACAGAAAATTATCTGAAGGACTATTTTATCAGTAGGACTGCACATAACTAGTATCATTCTAGATGAGAGGAGATAAGTGAATTCTTCACATACAGTGAATGGCTCAGACCACTAGGGGTTAATTCTCATGCAAACCCAGTTGCATGACTGGATTGAAAATAAACATTAAACTTTTAAGCTACTGCACCCAAAATAAACCTCATATATAATATTCACAAGAAATATACAGAAAGCCATTTGCAGTCAAAGTGACGCTTGCAACCAGAGCATTATAAAACCAACTCCATCACCTCAGTAATGGGAGAATTCCAAAGCATCTTGCCAGATTCAGATACGGCTCACAGATATTAGTCAGCTTTCCCTAGTCTTGCTAATAATGTCCCAGTGGCTCAAAACAGCAAATGTGTATTTCTCATTCAGAGCACCTGAGGGCTCATTCTTGGTCCCAGGTGTTCCTTCACTGGGAGGACCATGCGAAAGAAGGAGGTACCCATCTGGAACAGGCCATTCTCTAGAGAGAAGAAGCAAAAATGGGACTAAAGGACTTTTGTTCAGTCTTGGCATGCATTGGCCAGAGGGTCACATGCACAAGGCACATATGAAGCGGTGGGGATGATACTCCCCCTTAGAGAGGGCCATGGGGGAGGGGACAGGAAGGAGCAGGCTCCAGTGCCCAGGGCAGAAAACATTTTGAGCAAATAATACAAACCAGTATAGAGTCAGAAGGAACAGGATGCTGTAGCACTGTGCCTGCCTGGGTGACGAGTAAAAGGTGGTCAACAATTTATATCAAAAATTGGAGAAAGCAAACAGCCTCCAGGAATTACTCAACAAGGATTTGCATTTAAAGTTGAACATCAACCAATTATAAACAAAAACTGGGAATATTTCATAATTCAACTGAGACCTTCAGTCAAGACTGGTGCCCAATGGTTTACAACATCATGACATTTGTATAAATACCTCTTTAAAGGGAAATTTGGTAAAACTTGTCAAAAATCATGAAAATATCCTTATCTTGACCCAGAAATTCCAATATGGGAGATTTCCTCTAATTAGACGTTCCCTCTTGATGAAAGTGAAAGTGGAGAGTGAAAACGTTGGCTTAAAGCTCAACATTCAGAAAACGAAGATCATGGCATCCGGTCCCATCACTTCATGGGAAATAGATGGGAAAACAGTGGAAACAGTGTCAGACTTTATTTTTGGGGGCTCCAAAATCACTGCAGATGGTACTGCAGCCATGAAATTAAAAGACACTTACTCCTTGGAAGGAAAGTTATAACCAACCTAGATAGCATATTCAAAAGCAGAGACATTACTTTGACAACAAAGGTCCATCTAGTCAAGGCTATGGTTTTTCCTGTGGTCATGTATGGATGTGAGAGTTGGACTGTGAAGAAAGCTGAGCGCCGAAGAATTGATGCTTTTGAACTGTGGTGTTGGAGAAGACTCTTGAGAGTCCCTTGGACTGCAAGGAGATCCAACCAGTCCATTCTGAAGGAGATCAGCCCTGGGATTTCTTTGGAGGGAATGATGCTGAAGCTGAAACTCCAGTACTTTGGCCACCTCATGCGAGGAGCTGACTCATTGGAAAAGACTCTGATGCTGGAAAGGCTTGGGGGCAAGAGGAGAAGGGGACGACAGAGGATGAGATGGCTGGATGGCATCACTGACTCGATGGATGTGAGTCTGAGTGAACTCTGGGAGTTTGTGATGGACAGGGAGGCTTGGCATGCTGCGATTCGTGGGGTCGCAAAGAGTCAGACATGACTGAGCGACTGAACTGAACTGAAAAGAACAAAAGATACATTCACAAGGATGCACAGCAATGTATCTAAAACCCACCAACTGGAACCAATGTCATAACTGAGCCGTAAAATTGGTTTGAAAAATGATGGCACATTCACAAAAATAGGAAGTTCAACAGATGTAAAAGTGAGGGGGACTGGACTGGCTGCTACTGTCACAACCGTAAGACAATTTGGCGAGCATGGCAAGGAATAGACTCCTTGTATCTGCATAGTGAAGTCATTCATGAGATAGAATGTACTCAGAACGAGATACCTAAACACTATACAATTTTTGGTCATCATGGTTTTTTATTTGTCACTAACTTTCTATTACCTCCCCAGTTTGAAATGATAAAACCATATTTTTTTAATTTCCATCCATATCCAGTTGAAGAGCAGTTTCTCAAAACTCTTTGAGAAAGTACTAATTTAAAGAGACAAACTCAAATATTTCCTTTTCTCTGAGAATCTTTAATTAAGAGTATGAGCAGAAGGCCTAAAATTTAGGTGAACATACACACCTTCTGTTAATTTATCCCTTGAGGTAATATGGAAGTAGAGGAAGAATTAAATAGCTCTGCCAACAAAGACCTCATGTCATATAGGAAGATGATTTTATTTTATACTTATTCATGAACATTTCTTTTGCTTACAGTGTGATTTTTTTGTCTTATAAGAGGAGCAAAGTACTTTTATTCCTTTGGTTTCATACAGAAAAGAAAATTATTGTAAAAACAAAAGAGACATTTGGGCTTGATGCAAAGGTGTGGATTCTATATTTGCGAGATTCATGCATCACATTTTCATGGCTTACTCTATGCAGGCCCAAGAGGCTGCACCCTCAGACCCATATCCTGGGTCCTCCTGTATGTGTGTGTGTGTGTGTGTGTGCATGTCATGTGTGCACATGCACACTCACTCAGTTGCATTCAATTATTTTGCAACCCCATGGACTATAGCCCACCAGCCTCCTCTGTCGATGTGATTCTCCAGGCAAAAATACTGGAGTGTATTTTCTTCGCTAGGGGATCTTCGAGACCCATGGATTGAACCTGCATTTCTTGCATCTCCTGCATTGGCAGGGGGATTCTTTACCACTGCAACCCCTGGGAAGCCTGGGTCCTCTTTTCCTCCTAGCTGTATAATTCTGGAGCACATTACAATTTCTTGTCCTCACCTCCTAAGCAACACACACACACACACACACACACACACACACACACACACACACACTCCAAATGAATATTTAAAGTGCTAGATCACTGTGGTTCTAACACTTTACTGGAAGGGCTACATTGAGAGAGCAGTGCCGAAGAAGACTCTCCATCTGGAATGTTCCATTCCATCCAGGCCTCTTTCTATAAACAGATGTATCAAGGAAACAAGATAACTCCTTGCCTTACAGAGGGAACATTGAGGCCATATAACCTCATCATTTCTCCTCCTCAAGGCCACCTCACACCCCACCTCCATGCAGCCCACTCCTGCCCAGCAGTTCAGAGCCATCCTCGTTCATCTTCCTGCGGTTGGTCTTCTTTTCTTTTTCTGGATGCCTACTGCTCACCAACCCCTACACAAATGTCATTGCTCACAACTGCCACTCTTTCCCCTCTTTTACTGATGACTCTCATTTCTTCTCTTCTCCATTTTTATATCTCCTGCCGCTGCTGCTGCTAAGTTGCTTCAGTCATGTTCGACTCTGTGCGACCCCATAGATGTCAGCCCACTAGGCTCCCCTGTCCCTGGGATTCTCCAGGCAAGAACACTGGAGTGGGTTGCCATTTCCTTCTCCAATGCATGAAAGTGAAAAGTGAAAGTGAAGGTGCTCAGTCATGTCTGACTCTTAGTGACCCCATGGACTGCAGCCTACCAGGCTCCTCTGTCCACAGGATTTTCCAGGCAAGAGTATTGGAGTGGGATGCCATTGCCTTCTCCATTATATCTCCTACTTTTCTGCAAAAAAAAAATGTCCTCCTTCATCGGGGCATCACTTTCCTCCCTACATCACCACACGTCAGGTTTCTCCACCTGCTCATCACTTGTCATCCTTTCTAGCAGGTCCCACAGACCAAAACCTCCACCAGAACTCTTTCCCTTTGTGTTGTTGGTAGAATCTGAAGTCCCCAGAAGGTTGTTCTCCACACAGCAGATATATTCATGCATTTTTTATACACATGTAGCAATAAATATGAAATTTTAGCTGTAGCATTTGATATATACTTGGGTTAAAAAGACTTCCTCAATATTTAATCTACAAGGTGCATAGGGTGATTTAATATTTCCATTAGTGGTATGAAGAAAAAATATTACTATTTTATGCTAAAGCCTACTGAAGCATATTCAGAATACTAAGGAAGAGTAATCATTCTTCTCATTTAAAAATTCATTTGGAACTTCTAATTCATTTGGAACTCATAATTCATGTGGAAAATACCTTGAGAGGCTGTTTGAATATAAATGACAAGGGCTTCAGGGCATGGTCTACAAAACAGAGTTGGAGGAGTTTAGAATTTCCCAAGGACAGGTTGGCTTTGCAGATGGAAGCTGGGCATTCTAAGGAAGGGGAGATGAACGGTGATGATCAAAGATTTCAGGAAAAAGAAAGACCCTAGAAGTACGATGTGAAGTCTGAGCCCAAGGAGATCTACAATCAGTCTGTATCAGGTAATGACAGATAATTTTCTAAGACCACTGATGTTGACATTAAGTTTTGTTTTTGTTTTTAATTGGGTACAATTACTTTACAATGTTGTGTCTTTTTCTGCTGTACAACAAAGAGAATCAGCTATATGTATACATATATCCCTTCCCTTTTGGACCTCCCTTCCACCCCCTCAATCCCACCCATCTAGGTCACCACAGAGCACAGAGCTGAGCTCCCTGTGCTATGCAGCAGCTTCCCACTGCTACTGCTACTGCTAAGTCACTTCAGTCGTGTCTAACTCTGTGCAATCCCATAGATGGCAGCCCACCAGGCTCCCTATCCCTGGGATTCTCCAGGCAAGAGCACTGGAGTGGGTTGCCATTTCCTTCTCCAATCCAGGAAAGTGAAAAGTGAAAGTGAAGTCGCACAGTCGTGTCCGACTCTTAGCAACCCCATGGACTGCAGCCCACCAGTCTCCTCTGTCCATGGGATTTTCCAGGCAAGAGTACTGGAATGGGGTGCCATTGCCTTCTCCACAGCTTCCCACCAGCTCTCTGTTTTACACATGGCAGTGTGCATATGCCAATTCCAATCTCCCAGTTTATTCCCCCACCCACCCATGTTGACTTCCTCATAATCTGCATGTGTGTCTCTATCCTTACCCTGCAAATAGGGTCATCTGAACCATTTTTCTAGATTGCACACATATGCATTAGTATATGATATTTATTTTTCTCTTTCTAACTAACTTCACTCTGTATGACAGCCTCTAGGTCCATCCACGTGTCTACAAATGACCCAATACCATTCCTTTTCATGACTATGTAATATTCCATTGTATATATGTACCACATTGAGTTTGAGATTCTCTCCTACCTTTTAATTCCTGGCTTTCTCTACCCACTAGTCTTGCTGTCTACAAGGCAGCTATGAAGGTTTATGCCCATGGAAGCTTAGTAGAATGAAGAAACAGAGAAGGTGTTTAGCATGGCCTAGTAAGAAAGAACAGCAGCATCAAAATATGAGGTGTTCTTTACATTTTTAATTGTCATAAAATATAAAATTTACCATCTTAACAATTTTAAGTTTACAGTTTACTAGTCTTACGTACATTCACATTTCAAAACTCCATCTTGCCAAAATGAAACTCTATACCTATTAAACATCTTGTATCTATGATGACTACTCTAGGTACCTTACATAAGTGGACTCAAGTAGTATTTGCTTTTTTTATGATTGGCCTATTTCACTTAGCATAATGTCCTCAAGGTCCATAGAATGGTTTAGAATCTCCTTTCTTGTTAAGGCTGAATAACATTCCTTATTCTGCATATATCATATTTCGTTTAGCCATTTATCTGTTGATGGATACTTGGGTTGATCCCACTTTTTGGCTATTGTGAATAATGCATCTGTGCACATGGGTGTGAAGTGAGAGTTTTAAATAGGAGTTGATCTATTAGCATAGACTGATAACACTAGTTTCCAAGACAGTCAACTGTGAAAGAAGAAAAAACAGACATGTGAGTTGTACATGCTAATTTTTTTCTACTATATCCAACTTCATGAGAAACCCATATGCAGGTCAAGAAACAACAGTTGGAACCAGACATGGAACAATGGATTGCTTCCAATTGGCAAAGGAGTACATCAAGGCTGTATATTGTCACCTGCTTGTGTAACTTACATGCAGAGTACATCATGTGAAATGCCAAGCTGGATGAAGCACAAGCTGGAATCAAGATTTCCAGGAGAAATATCAATAACCTCAGATATGCAGATGACACCACACTTACGGCAGAGAGTAAAGAGGAACTAAAGAACCTTTTGATGAAGATGAATGAGGAGAGTGAAAAGCTGGCTTAAAACTCAATATTCAAAAAACAAGGATTATGGCATCAGGTCCCATCACTTCATGGCAAATAGATGGAGAAATAATGTAAACAGTGACAGACTTTATTTTCTTGGGCTCCAAAATCACTGCAGATGATGATTGCAGCCATGAAATTAAAAGTCGCTTGCTCCTTGGAAGAAAAGCTATGACCAACTTAGACGGCATATTAAAAATGAAATATATTACTTTGCCAACAAAGGTCTAGTCAAGGCTATGGTTTTTCCAGTAGTCATGTATGGATGTGAGAGCTGGACCATAAACAAAGCTGAGCACTGAAGAATTCTTGCTTTTGAACTGTGGTGTTGGAGAAGACTCTTGAGAGTCACTCGGATTGCAAGATCAAACCAGTCAATCCTCAAGGATATCAGCCGTGAATATTCATTGGAAGGATTGATCCTGAAGCTGAGACTCAAATCCTTTGGCCACCTGATATGAAGAACTGACTCATTGGAAAAGACCCTAATGCTGAGAAAGATTGAAGGCAGGAGGAGAAGGGGACGACAGAGGAAGATGGTTGGTTGGATGGCATCACCGACTGGATGGACATGAGTTTGAGCAAGCTCTGGGAGTTAGTGATGGACAGGGAAGCCTGGCATGCTGCAGTCTATGGGGTTGCAAAGAGTTGGACACGACTGAGCCACTGAACTGAACATCCAACCATCACCAAACTTATCTAAGCTTTGTATAAAACATATTTTCACATGAAAACTATATAGTAGAGCAAACATTTACGCTTAAATTTCTAACAGGCATCTCTAATTAACATGAACACTAGTCTCCTATCTTCCCTTCAAACTGAGCCCCCATCAGTGCTCTTCTCTTACCAATAAAGGGCAACAGCGTCCTTCCATTTGCTCAGGCCAAAAGGCCTAAGGCCACCCTTTACTCCTCTCTTTATTTCCAGTGGCAAATCCTATATACTGCACCTTCAAATTATAACCTGATCCCAGCCATCTCCACCACCTCTAGTCCAGGTCACCTTCATCTTTTACTTGGATATTGCAATGGCCTCCCAACATCTGTCACTGATCTCACTGCTTTCCTCTCTATTCTCAACAGGGCTGGTAAAGGGACCTTTTAAGCCTTGTGTAGAATCATAATGCCCCTTGGGCATCAGCTTCACTTTCTGAGGAAGATCCAAAGACCTTGCAATGGTTTCTGCATCCTAATAGGATGTGGTCTTCTGTCCCCTCTTTGAACTGACCCCTCCCTGCCCCCACCCCCGTCTCCTCATATAGCCCCAGACACCCTGCCCTGTCTGCTGTCTTCCCCAACCTTACAGGATTCACCTGAAATGCTCTCCCTCCAGGACATCTTTATCTCCCTTTCTTACGTCCCTTAATGTCACCTTTCCTGTTAGGGCTTTTCCAGGAAACTGCATTTCAAATGGCCAATTTTCTCACTTCCCGAAACACTCCCTATCCTCCTTCCCTGCCGTAATTTTCTCCATAGGACTTATCACCTGTCAGTATACTGTGAGGTTTCCTTACTTTTCTTAGACAGTGTCTACCCTCTACCACCAGAACGTATGCTTCATGAGGGTCACGAGTTTACTCACTTTGCTTATTAATGTACTCTTAGCAGGAGCAGTGCCTGGCAGTAAGTGAGTGCTTAATAGGTTTTTGTTGAATTAATTAAATAGGTAAGAAAGAATGAATAAAAGCAAAGTGTAAAGTTTTAGGAAAGGAGAAATATAAACAGAAATGTTATGAAAAGTGGAAACCAACAAGTGTCAACTAAGATATTTTTTTTATTCTTTGGAGGAAAATTGCTTCACAATGTTGTGTTGGTTTCTGCCATACAATCTAATTCAGTCATAATCACACATACAACACCTCCCTCCTGAGCCTCCCTCCACTCCCCGCTACACCCCTCTAGGTCATCACAAAGCACAGGCTGGGCTCCCTATATAATATAGCAACTTATCACCAGCTATCTATTTTACACATGGAAGTGTATATATATATATATATATATCCATGATACTTTCTCCATTGGTCCCACCAAGATTTTTGCCTTTTAGTTAGTTGACAAAACATAAATACGGCATTCAAAATAGTTGGCAATTAAGAAACTGTGAAAAAGAAAGGAGGCAAACAGCTTTTACTTCACTGTAAAAAAATCAGTTTATCTTAAAGTTATTGTAATCTTCAGTCTGAACAAAATTTGTCTAGAATGAAGACATCTATGATATTTTGAGTGTCTAATTTTATCAACTCATAAAGGTTTTCTTAGAGCCCAGTAAGATGATGGACAAATAACTCAAGAGATGCTCATAGTTTTCTATTAGTCAAGCTAAGGATAGAAGAAGAAGTTAACAAGAAGCTTTCAGTCTAGTCAAACATCTTCGTTCAGCACCTGTCCAAGTCCTCACCAAAAAGTACAGCTTAATTGGGGTCACTGGAAAACATTCTAGTTTTACCCAGTTGATTCTTTTCTTTATCACAAGATACAAGCAAATGACTTCTAGAACTAGCCATATATCCTTCAGCTTCAAGACACGTGGACAGATATTTATTTATGGCTCAGTTCTGCATTTCCAAGGTGGTTTGATACTCACAGAACATTAACACAAGAAGAGAGCTTCTCCTCTTCAATGCTTCATGAGCCATACCCTAAAAGCATCAGACTTTGAAATCACATTCAGTCTAGAATTGTGTTGCATTTTTTATGAGAGTTAGGAAAACCCTGTCTTTCTGAAATTGATGATCCCCAGGGCTTCTTACCGTCACCCTCTAAACACATTACTTCCATATATTTCTCCTCTTACTGTCTCTTCATTATTTTAATTATTTATTAGGTTTTTATAGCATCTTACCTCTAAAGAGTTCAAATCCTATATGGAGAGTTTTTAGCCGTAAAATCTAATAAACATTTCCTAAACATTATGTACACTATTAAAGCAAAAGTGAAACCATAGAAAGAGCCTAAGAAGCTGTGATGAGGAAAATGAAGATGAAAAGAGCCATGAAAGAATTGTGGTGAGAGTAGACAGTTGCACATTTACAAAATAAATCTAACTCCCTTCAAGCTCTATTCTAAAATGTTTTCGTGCTGTGACTGGGACTGCAGAAGGATGACCGGGGAACTTGTCATATACCTTTTGTTACATACATTGCAGTTATGTATGTGTGTGTGTGTGCATGCATATGTTCAGCCATGTCCAACTCTTAGTGACCCCATGGACTGTAGCCCTGCCAGTTTCCTTTGTCCACGAATTTTTTCCAGGCAAGAATACTGGAGTGGGTTGCCATTTCCTACTCCTGGGGACCTTTGCAACTCAGGGATTGAACCCACATCTCCTGCAATAGCAGGCAGATGCCCATAGCCTTCTTTATATAAGATAGTAGTTACATCCGTCCACATGTAGACTAAAGTTACTCAGAATCATCTTTGAAGATCTGTACCTATAGTGTTTATACAGTATTAGCCTACACTTACATAATATGTACCATGCGTTAGACACTGTTCTAAACACTTTATGAACATGGACACATTCAATTCTCACAGTATCCTGTAAGGTACTATTATCAGCTTCACTTCAGAGCTGAGGAAACTGAGGCATAGCTACTAAGTGGCAGATCCAAGGCTGCACTCCAGGGCACCTCCACCAGAAGCCATGCTGTGGTCCATCACAATAAACTTCGGAGCCTGGTAGGCTGCAGTCCACGCGGTTGCTAGGAGTCAGACACGACTGAGTGACTTCACTTTCACTTTTCACTTTCATGCACTGGAGGAGAAGATGGCAACCCACTCCAGTGTTCTTGCCTGGAGAATCCCATGGACGGGGGAGCCTGGTGGGCTGCCGTCTCTGGGGTTGCACAGAGTCGGACACGACTGAAGTGACTTAGCAGCAGCATCTGCTCTTAGGCTAGAAAATATTAATACTAGACCCTTCTTAAGTAGGGGCTTCCCAGGTGGCGCTAGTGGTAAAGAACCCACCTGCCAATGCAGGAGACATAAGATACACGGGTTTGATCCCTGGCTCAGGAAGATCCCTTTGCAAAGGGCATGGCAACCCACTCCAGTGTTTTTGCCTGGAGAATTCCATGGACAGAGGAGCCTAGTGGGCTACAGTCCATGGGGTCACAGAGAGTCAGACATGACTAAAGCAACTTAGCACACACTTCTTAAGTAAATTCCTTTTACTCTATTTTCTTGGACTTCATGTTTTCTTTTTCCTTCACTCACTCTTGAAGCTGTTATAAATATATTTAATGATTTTACTTATCTTATTTTTGAAGTAAAAGTGTACTACCCATTGTCTAACTAGAGATTCTAAAGTATCATTGAATTTAATGCTGATTTATTTGCTTAGAGTTACCATTAGCTGCTTACTTTTGGTATGTTGATCTTTTACCCTTAAAAGTCTCTCTAATACTTAGGACAATTTGCCCTTTAATAAGTCAAACATGAGCAAAATATAACAAGCAGAGGTTTAGGGAATAAACTAAGCCTTATTGTCCGGGGAAGCATTTAATTTCCTATATATGGTTCACCATTTCTTTGATTGAAATACTTTATTGGATTTTGCCTTAGTAAAGAATAAGCTGTTTAATCCAACAGAGATAACAGTTTCCAATAAAAATACTGCATCAACTATTTAAACTATTGTGGTCAGAGAAAAGAGCTAAATGATACAGTTCTGATGGCTAACTAATTGCTCAAAATAGGTTTTAGATGGCAACTTTCTGTCAGTATAAGTAATTGCAGATCAGTAATTACATCTGTCCACATGTAAACTAAAGCTATTCCTCCATGGGTCATATATATATCTGCTCTCTGACCCACCTTGTCTATGCCTCCCATAGTTTGCTGGGAGAGATTTTGCCGGTGCAATATCCAAGTTTGCTGGTACAGAGACTTCCAAAGCAAATATGGAAAAAATAAAATTGTTAATGGCCCACCCTTGCTCAGTGACACGTTTGCTCTCAAGTTTCAATTTCTTCATTCAGTCATTCACACAGCAAACAATTGTTGAGCTCCTTCTCTTCCCCAAGATAAAAGGGAAATTAGAATTTCCTGGCTTTAAGGAAGTCACATCTAAAAAGGAAAATGACTTAATAAATGGACAATTGTCCACACCTGCTTAGTCAAGTCACCTCTGAACCATTCTACTACTATGGCTCAAATTCTTCCTTTGTGCTCCAGCTGCTGAACTATTTCTTTTATTATTATTATTAAACAGACTAGGGAATTTGACAATTCATTTTAAACTAAAGAGCCCAGGAGATCATGTGTCCCTGGAATCCAGCATCCTATGATTTTAATCATTCTATCCACTCTCTTCCAAAAGCCACCACAAAAGTGCTTTATATGGAAGAGATATTTGATAGTCCTTTAATTTGAACTACATAGCTTTTAACTATTTCTGTATATAAGGCTTCAGTTCAGTTCAGTCGCTCAGTCGTGTCCGACTCTTTGTGACCCCATGAAGGCTTACAGGGTGTCATATAAAATTTTTAAGTTCTTCATCAGAATGAAAAGAAATTAACCAGAGCTTTGATATGGACTTTAAACATGAGGAAAAGGGTAAGAAATTGCAAAACACCTATGAATCATTTCATCCAGCAAAGACAGATGTACTATTATGTAATCCTATGAAATGCATTAGAGAAATGAAGATGACAAAATTTAGATTATTTGGAGGCAGTCGGTATTCTACATGTTGAATTGTTACACCTGATATTTAGACTAACAAAAATATTACAAAGTTCTCTGAAATATATAAAAAAGCAAGAGCAATAATTTAAAACAACAGCAACAACAACAAAACCAGTTTACATAGAAGAAAGATAAGGAGAATGATTTCTAAATACTTTCTTGTTGGAATTAACTCTCTGGATACAGATATTATCTGCTACCTACTCTTTTAATTGAAAAAAGATAAAGTAGTCTTTAAGGTAATTAGTTTTCCTGCATTACAATAATCAAAGAAGTATATTTTAAATGCTTAAAGTAAAAAAGAAATATTGCAGGGTAAGAGAACCCAGCACTGATTCCCAGCAGAGTGGCTCAGCCTCAGGAAAATGTACATCATGCTTGAGTAGCTGAAAACAAATCCAGAAATATAAATACGCTTTCTATTTAAAATGTGTTCTTGCATTTTATTTAATTTTATCCGACACATGAGATAATAGGTTGTTCTCCTTACAATGGAAGAAGCACCCACTGAAAGGCCACCAGCCCTTCAGGGCCTCTGCGCTCTGATCATCATTCATACTCAGAAAGCTATTTCTCTTTTTAGCTGTAGATCCAACTGGGTATCACAAAAAAGTTCTATTAAGTCCAGATTTTTCTGTGGAAATAAACTTTATTGCTACCCCTTAGAAGTACTGATTTCAGTTTGAATCATTTTTCTTTTAATCTTGTTAGTATGTGAGCCCCTGAGGGTCTTCCTTTATGACTAAGGCAAGTATCAAGTCTGTTATATATGGTTTATTTGCAATCTGAGATTTGGGGTCTGTGTCAAATACCATATCTTGGTCTGGATTGTATGGACCTGTAGTAAAGCCTTTATTCAACTTCACCTAAAGTTGTGAGTAATTGTATGTTCATTTCCCACCTAATTTTCTACACCTAATGGCTTCCACTCTATATTCAAAGAGGTCATCCTTGAACACAGGCCAAGAAAATAGCCAAATCAATTGAACAGTGTGTTTCTTCACACCACTGAAAAGAGAAAATAGATTTTGATTTCTTATGAAAGCAAAGAGAACTAACGTCTTAAAAATGGAGGTTTCTATGTTAGAAAAGCTAGCTTGTATGTAAAACAAATTGCAAAAAACAGTTAACTAAAACAGAATTATTCACCATTATATTCTGCCTCATATTAAGGGAAAATAATTCTCCTTATTTTTATTTTACTTGCTTTAAATATTTATTTATTCAGCTGCATCAGATCTCTGTTGCAGCACACGGGCTCTCTAGTTGCGGTGGGTAGACTCCAGAGCACATGGGCTCAGTACTTCCTGAGCATGGGCTAGGTTGCTCCCCAGCATGTGGGATCCTAGTTCCCTGACCAGGGATGGAATCTGTGTCCCTTTCATTGCAAGGCAGATTCTTAACCACTGAACCACAAGTCGCTATTTTTATTTTTTAATAAAATAGAAACCAAGTAGTTTACGGATATGATGAGTGGAAGATATACTGGATTAGCAGTCAAGGCATAAAGCAAATCATTTAATAACCACTCTAAATCTCAGGATATTGATGAATAAAATATTTTTAAAATCTAAAGACTTCCTCCAATCTATATTCACAACCCATTTGTATGTGTGGCTAATGAAACATCAAAGAACTCTTTACCAAGTCTCAAAAGGAGTGACCATCCCTGATAAATACCCTCAATCTTGGACTCTATTTTTTAACAAAGTCCTAGAATAGGATTTCACCTTTACTGAAATGTGTTGAAGCATGTTCAGTGTGTGGTTTATCTCTTCAGAACATCTAGCAGTGGTGTATACTTACTAAATCATCCAATTCCACAGACACAGATTTTACCTGAATTCTTCACATCGATAAATACAGGGATAGCTTTATTGCTAAGTCACATACCAAATAAAATACGTAAAGGGATTACTTACTACTAAAAGTGGTTTATTAGTCATTAAAATCAAATAAATCATTATTTTAAGCCTATTTATTCTCATTTTGGAGGAGATAAAAATATCGCAGTGATCTACTCATTACAACATTCAAAAACAGAAGTGGTCAATGAATTTTTTCTCATTGGAGTCTAAAAGATTGCTGCAACCTCAAGAAGAAGACAGTAAATCTAGAACTTAAAAGCCCAGACTTATTGACATAAACCTGACTTACTATTGGTGTGGTACTGAGCAAATTTTTCTATGAGCCAGAGCTTTATTATCTATGAAACAGAGGATACAGTATCATTTAATACTACTCAGTTGACTAAATGATATGATTTCTATAAAGTACATAACAGTACCTGGCACATACATAGGATCTACCAGATGCCACAAATTATTTCATGAATCTCTTTAATTGTATGATAGAGAAGTGTTTTGTGTATTATAATATGCAGTATGTCTCCACAGAGTGGTGTGAAAACCAAAGATATTAAAATGCAATAGAAGGTTAAGTGGAATTACTATGGAAAACAGCATGGAGTTTCTTTCAAAAATTAAAAAGAGAGCTACCATATAACCCAACAATCCACTTCTGGGTTTTCTTAAAGGAAATAAACTCAGGGATACCTGTGTTCCATGGTCATGGCAATATTATACACAGTAGCCAAGATACGGAAACGATGTGAAAGTTCATCAACAGGTGAGGGGATTAAAAAAAAAAAAAAAAAAGCTAGCAAGGTAGGTAGCTATCTGTAGAAAGAATTCTATCTATAGAAAGAATGTCATTCAGCCTTTAAAGAAAAATAAATTCTGTCATTTGCAATAACTTGTATGAACATGGAGAACACTATTCTATGTAAAATAAATCAGACACAGGTGGCTCAGTGGTAAAGAATCTGCCTACAATGCAGGAGATAAGGGTTCACTCCCTGGCTTTGGAAGATCCCTTGGAGGAGGAAATGGCAATCCACTCCAGTATTCTTCCCTGGGAAATCCTGTGGACAGAGAAGCCTGGCAAGCTAACAGTCCATGGGGTTGCAAAAGAGTCAGACACGATTCAGTGGCTAAACAACAATAAAAAGAATCTAAAAGAATCAAACTTATAATAATAAGAGAGTAGAATGGGGGTTACCAGAGGCTAGAGGGTAAAGGAAAAGGGAAGATATTGGTATAAGGATGTAAACTTTCATTTATAAGATGAATAAGTTCTGGTTACAACATGGTAACTACAGTTAATAATAACGTACCACATACTTGAAATTTGCTGAGTAGGTCTCAGGTATTCTAAACATACACACAATGAGAACTATGTGAGGTGATAGATATAAGTAACCTGATTGTAGTGACCATTTCACAATATACATGTGTATCAAAACATAATATCATACACCTTAAATATCTACAATTTTTGTCAATCATACCTCAATAGAGCTGAAAGACAACAAAATACTAAGATACGCATATTTTTTAACAGGCCCATTTTTCATGGCATTCTTGGAAATTCATTCGAAAATAATCCTTGGCAGTGCACAGAGCACTCCTTAATATTCTCATCATGTAACTTTAGAATAGTGACTAGACAATTATTAAGTGGCATTTGTATTTTTTCTCAGACTCAACTCCTTCATAAATAGATATTTTATTTAAATATTCTTTTTTGTTTGGACTTCAATTACGGTCTATCATTAATCACGCTGCATATTCTACAAACAGATTGAATTCAATGCATAAAAGTGCAAAACACTCTGAGCTGTCCTCATCCCGGAGTCTCTGGTAGAGGGATTAGTACAGCTCATTAACGGCTGAACTGCTGGGTCCAGTAGAGCAGGTCTGGCAGGTGAATACAAAGTAAACTCGCATTATGCCTAGATGGGGCTTCAAGGTGTAGAAGCCTATTAAATAAGGATGAAACACAGGCAAAACTTATGATACAGAAATGGAGAAATACAAGGACTTCTAGGTGAGGAAAACTGCAAAATCAAGGAACAAAGTTAAAAAAGAGAAGAGCCACATTAGGAAGAGCAAGTAGTGATGTCTGTAGGAAGATGGGCTAACTGAAGGTAAGAAGAGGAAGATAATTTGAGGCTTATTTGTGGGCAGCACTGATTAGCAAGATGAAGAGGCTAAACCTCCTAAAAGGCACTGTCCCTGTGAACTTCGAAAATTATTTTAAATGAATAACAAAAAGGAATTCTATAATTATAAATTAAACATGTTCTTAACATCAACATTATAATGAATGAGGATTATACACATCAAACTGAAAGCTTAATTTAAGAAGTCTGGTAATCTAAAACAGAGGCTTTCTGCTGGCCCACCTTCCACATTGTAACATGAAAGTTACTCTCTAGTGCTATGTTAATGGAAGCCACAGCTAGGAGTTCTCTCTTCCTTTGACATATAATTTTATTATCTTTTAATTTTTATTTCGCACATAATGTACTGTATGTGGTGAGCCAAGGATGAAAGAGCAGATAAAACCAAGGAGGGTCTTGGAATGCAGGACTGAAAAATCAGACCCTTATCATCCTTCCCTCCCCCATGTTGTAACTATTACAGGATTTCAGGTCCTCCAGAGCAGTATAACCTGTCTCCCCTCCTACCACATAGCGAGAAGATATTTGCCTTACTCTCCCCATCCCCACCGAGTATATGCACCTCATCCAATCAGCAAATGACCCGCAAGACCCCTATCCCACTCCTTGTGGGACCCTTTGTGGGTCCTTGTAGGACTCCTGTTCAATTTCGTTCTCCCTTGAGCTGGAGCACTGTTCTAACAGAGTCTCCCACTCAAATAAACTTTCCCTCTCATTCTGTCTCATGTCTGGAAATTCTTTTCACGACACGATATTCTCAATTTTAAAGATGTTGATTTTCTTTTCTCAAATATTTCACACCTATAAATATTTAGCATTTGGTGACAATACAGTATAATTGAAAATTCTCAGAAACCATCTGTGTTTAAAAAACACACTATATGAACATAACAAATTTTCAAAGAATAAATTTTAAACGTATTAGCTTTATACTAAAAATACCACAAAAATCCCGAAGTAATGTTTCATAGAAGAATTATTATGTGGTCTAACTAAACTATCAGTGAACAAAATAAAGCATATGATTTGAAAAATATATTTTGAAAGATAAATGTAAACAACTTTCTCTTCACAAGGGAGTAAATAGTTTTCTCAGGTTAAAAAAAAAAAAAACTTATCAAAAGAAACGACATGTTCCAAGCTCTTTAAAAATTTGTCAGACTTACTTTAAGGAATAACTTAGAGGTAATTATTTTCCCTTCCAAGGATAGCAAAATATGAAGTTCTTAAAAAACTTCATTGAATCAAATATTAACCACCAGTCAGTTCATTTCAGTCGCTCAGTCGTGTCCGACTCTAAATAGCAATACAGAATCATGAAAACACCTCTAGAATAAAAGTAACCCAACATGGCACAAAAAAGGCATGGCATTGTGCCCTGATGGTAAAAGTTATGCCATGAGGGGGCAGGTAAGGGGATGTTTTTCCCACAGAAGCTCACAAGGAAGAGGAGCCAGTGCAGCAAATGGGCTATAACATGTTCTAGAAAGAGGAACTGAGGCTTGACCTCATCTGATAGGGCCAAGACACTAATCGACAAGAAATCCAGCAATTTTCAGGGACCAGTACATCTTGGATTATGAGGTCTTGTTTTGTCTTATCCATAAAACTTAACTGCATCAACTACTTAATAAGGAAAACTAGAGACACTTAATCTTACACTGAGAAAAGGATAAAAGAAATCTACAAAATTCTGATAGAATCATAAATTGATTAAAGAAACTAATAAAAGAATGAAGGCAAATATTCAGATCTAAAATGTACAAGGTGCAAGAACAGTGATGGAAAATTGTTCTATGAGCTAGAAACAGAGATGAGAGCATGCCACTTATGTCATCAGTCCATCCTGAAAGCCTCCTGAGACACCCTAGCACCAGTCTGTGTGAACCCTTCAGAGGGGCAGGCTCTTAGGCTTCCATTCCACACAACTGTGGAAGCGGAGAACCTCCCTCTCCCCTCTGCATATGACCCACACAGCCACTGCCCTACAGGAAATACTGCTTCCTAGGACTTCTGCCCTGAGCTCTGAGCTCAGGACCTGCCTTGATGGGAGCTCCCTTCAACTGTTCCCTTTTCTGTTCCCTGATTTTTCCCCAGGACATCCCTTCTCTTGCCACTGGGGATCTCCTCTTTCTGCCAAGGAACTTCTCTAAAGCATTCTCTTTCTCTCCCACATCTACGTGACACCTACTACAGGCTATCAAGTGTTGGAGTTTTAACTGAAGACTGGGAAATCCACTGACTCCAGATGTCCCTGCATTCTACCCACCCCAAAGCCCTGAAGCAATGATTACAAAGCCTGGCCTAGGCTATGAAATGCAGGGAAGAAATATATAGAGGGATACCAATGGAAAAAAATACACAATCTATAAACTGCTGCTACTAAGTCACTTCAGTAGTGTCCGACTCTGTGCAACCCCATAGACGGCAGCCCACCAGACTCCCCCGTCCCTGGGATTCTCCAGGCAAGAACACTGGAGTGGGTTGCCATTTCCTTCTCCAATGCATGAAAGTGAAAAAGTGGACTACTCTTAGCGACCCCATGGACTGCAGCCTACCAGGCTCCTCCATCCATGGGATTTTCCAGGCAAGAGTACTGGAGTGGGATGCCATCGCCTTCTCCGAATCTATAAACTAAGATAGTCCAAAAGGTACCCAAAATCTGCTTTTATTTTGCTGTGATTTATGAAATGTCATCTTTGATCAAAAGCAATACTCACTGTGATCTAGGCATAAGAACAGTCACAAACTTAGCATAGATGCAAAAGACAAGTTGACAAAGAAAAGCGGAAAACAGAATGCCATCAGAGGAACCCACGTGGTTCATAGTAAACTAAAACAATAAAAGAATCAGTGTATGCATCTGGTGGTGCTAGTGGTTAAGAACCCACTTGCCAATGCAGGGGACATAAGAGATGTGGGTTCAATTCCTGGGTCAGGAAGATCCCCTAGAGAAGGGCGTGGCAACCCACTTCAGTATTCTTGCCTGGAGAATCCCACGGACAGAGGACCCTAGCAGGCTAAAGTCCATAGAATCGCAAAGAGTTGGACACGACCGAGAGACTTAGCACATAGCACAGTCTCAGTGAAGACACGTTTGCATGTGCACACATGCACACACATACAAACCCCTATCTATCAAGTAGCAATAGTAATTTATTCTTGAAAATCAAGCCACTTCAATAAAGAGTAACTAAATGAAAAAATATA
The DNA here is from genome assembly GCF_055505025.1 of Bos grunniens. Classification (NCBI taxonomy): domain Eukaryota; kingdom Metazoa; phylum Chordata; class Mammalia; order Artiodactyla; family Bovidae; genus Bos; species Bos grunniens. The sequence goes on along the minus strand of NC_141191.1, from coordinate 23,584,185 downwards.
CTTTCATTAATTTCAATGGGGAAAAATTATGACATGTTTCATTTCAATTTAAAGTACCCAAAGAACTTGCACCGAGGAAAAAATATGTCCATCAATTAATGAAAACAATTTGAAAATAAATAGTTTCTATGTGAAATAGAACGAAAGCTTTATTTTTTCATTTTCCACACATTTTTATTCACCAATTATCAATCATCTAAGAGTTTATCTTGTATTCAAACTATATCTAAGAATAAAAGGCACACAGAAACACCTAAACACCAAAATAAAGACTAAACACGAGAGAGCTTAGACAGCAAACCCTTCCTCCAAAACTGTGTGCGCCGATCAAACTGAGAAGTTTTCTCACATACTCTTGGCAAAACAAGAAACTTTGGTTCATACAAACACAACACAAAATTAAAATTTGTTCCGTGTTATATTTTCTGATAAGAAACTGTAGTGTTAAGTAAATCTGGGGAGTATGTTTTCGCCCGCAACCATAATGTCGAAATATACCTTCTTAAAATACACTTAATGTACACTGCAGTGAAGATCTTTATATACTGAAGACAAAATGTCATCCAAAAAGAAGATAACTTTTCAAGAACTGTTAGGACAAAATGCCATTAACCAAACAGTTTCATATGAGGTAATTATCTATAGAGGCGTGTGTATGTGACTGTGAGTATAATTCATAACTGCATTAAGGAAAGGAAAGGATGGACAGAAATCCGGAAGATGAAAAGTTACACTTGGATCTAGAAGAGAAAATAAAACAGGATTACTTGGAGAGTTAAATTTTGTTTCTTTACTCTCCTGATAACTTCTAAAGTCTCCAATTTTTTAATTTTCAATTTTTGAACTTCCAGTACATGCCATGCAGGGGCAAAATGGTTTCTAAGGATAGTAGATAAACTACAGCATAATCCTGATTACAATCTTTAAAGAAATAATGAAGAAGTCACTTTATTCACTGTAAAATGACAAAACAGCAAAAATCTCAAAGTGCTCCCCTCTGTCTACAAAATGACAATTTTTCAACATCACACAGAACTAGATATGTGTATTTGATATTTTAGAAATGTTTATCTAAATGGGTAGTATCCTTTATTTAACTTTTAGATTACTATTACACCAAACCTACATCATCAAACTATAAACGAATACACTATAATCAAAATGACTATTATACTAAATATACTACAACATACCTTTGAAAACTCAGAGATGTCACCTGAGTTTGTATCGTCTATGGGTCATTTTGTGTGTTAGTGATTGTTGGGCTCTATTCATATTTGAAAGTTTTAGGGGATTGGGTTTAATCCAAAATGATCCCATGACACATTATTGCAGTTACGTTTGGAGAAGAAAAATCACAAATATGTACTTGTTTATTGTCATACATTTTTATGAAAATATGTGTAAAATACACCAAGATAGTTTCCTCAATTATTTATTTTTACTAATGATCTTAATTCAAAATAAAGGAGTGCTTTCTCTCACAGATATTATAATGATACAGTCTCTTCTCTCAAAATCTACTCACATTTTACAAAAATTAACCTTACTAGTGAGCATTATGACTCAAAAAATATTTTCTGTGATTAAGCATAATTACTATATAGTGCATAGAGGAACAAAGGCCAATGTAAAACAAAGAGAAAAAAAGAATTGTTATAAGAAAGAATGATGAGCAAAATCTACTTACATGCTTAAAGGGGAAGTGAATGTGCAGCTAGCTACTTTTACAGAGCTAAAAAAATATGTATTTTATTTGTTTGCATCCTCCATCTCAACAATACATTCGAATTACACATTTTCTATATTTTCTGAAAGATGATTATGTTCAAAATGCTTAATTTTCCTTAGCATGCTTGCTCATAATAGAAAATTATAATTATAATAAGTTCTTTATCATTTCAAGTAAAATGATAACACTAAACTGATTCATATGCCTTTCATCTGGAAGACTTTTGGGAGAGAATCAAAGCCCATTTCATGATAGAGATTACCTAACACTTTTTAAAAAATCCCAATCATATTTAAAACTAAAACTCAGAAAACCAAAATGTGTCATTTGTAGTTAGGCCACAGATATGTAAGAACCAGAGAATCAAGCTAATTTTAAAAGCTAAAACAGATGTATCTACATCTTCTCAAAATAGGATAGATCATCTCATTTAAAAAGAACTCTTAGGTTGTTCAGAGCAAGATGAAAGTTAAGAGAGTTGTGCTAGGAACTCAGTTGCTGGATGTCTTTCGTCTGTCGCTTCCATCCATTGTCTGCCTTTTTGCTGCTGTTGTGCTGCTTCCTGCCCTAGGATTGCATGTCCTCAGCTCTTCTGCACTCTGCCTTCACTAGGCAGTGGGAGACACCATAGAGATTGGGGAAGAGAGAAGAAACAAGATGAGCTGTTCCATCACCCACTCCCTTCCTTCTTTTCTGCTCCCAAAGTGGCAGCTGTGGGTCCTGTCGTCGTCAGGCTATAGTCACATTGACTCTCCCTCTCAACCCTGGTCTGTGATGGCTTCTCGCTCTTGCTAATCCCTACCTACCTGCCTCAACATCTCTCACTGGCTCCCTTTAAGCGGTCTCTTCATTAAATTCTCATTTATCAAAGTCTAGATAAGCATTTCACTCTTTCCTGCCTGGCGCTAATTAATAAGGCAAACAATTGGAGAGTCTAAGAGCAAGTAGGTCTAAAAAGACATTGAATCTGGAAGGCCCCTTTTATCTCCCAGGGTATCTTTTAGGTCCAGGGAAAATATCATCCTGTTTCATATAAAGTGGAAATCTGCACTCAGTTTAGGAACAATATAAACAAAATGGGGGCAGGGGAGCCAGGAGGGGCATTCCCAGATAACTCAGTACTTAAGAATCTGCCTGCCAATGCAGGAGACATGGGTTTGATCCCTGGGTTGGGAAGATCCCTTGGAGAAGGAAATGGCAACCCACTCCAGTGTTCCTGCCTGGAAAACCCCATAGACAGAGGAGCCTGGTAGGCTACAGCCCATGGAGTTGCAAAAGGGTCGGACACGACTGAGCGACTGAGCACACACACAAACAGAATGGGAATTTTAATTAGGGATTAGATAAACCTCACAATACACTCTCTAAAACAAAGTTGTTTTTTTTTTTTTTTAAGAATTTTAAAATATTCTTTATTGAAGCTACAGCAGGAAATTAATTCAACCTTAAAACACATTAATTTAAAGAAGGTATTTTGAGTAAATTTTTATAAGGAAAAGAGTGTTAAGTAATCAACTCACAGAGTCACTGTAGATAGAAGAGGGGCAAACAAGAATATGCATAACTTGATTTGTGAGATAATCCATAGATCACCATATCTGAATTGTAATTACCAAGTTTGTGCATAAAAAGCTATATGTGTTACACTTTTAGGAACTGTATTATTTTCTCTTATAAAACTTGGCATCTTTATTGTGCTTCAGAACTGAAAGGTGCTCAGTCGTGTCCGACTCTTTGAACTCCATGGACTGTAGCCCACCAGGCTCCTCTCTTCATGGAATTCTCCAGGCAAGAATACTGCAGTGGGTAGCCATTCCTTTCTCCAAGCGATCTTCCCACCCCAGGCAGGGATCGAACCCAGGTCTCCCCCACTGCAGGCGTATTCTTTATGGTCTGAATCACCAGGGAAGCCCAGGTGGTGCTAGTAGTAAAGAACCTGCCTGCCCATTCAGGAGACATAAAAGACACAGGTTCAATCCCTGGGTCAGGAAGATCCCCTGGAAGAGGGCATGGCAACCCACTCCATACTCTTACCTGGAAAATATCATGAACAGAGGATCCTGGTAGACTACAGTCCATGGAGTTGCAAAGAGTCGGACACAACTGGGCAACTCTTGTGTGTATTTATTCACTTGAAATACAGAGACACGCTTTCTATCTACAGCTCTAGTTATCCACCTACTCATCTACAACTTCTTGAAAAGTAGCAGATGAGAAAGAATGAGATAGAGATAAGAGAAAACAAGCTGTAGAGAGGAAGGCAGAGAAGGGGCAGGAACTTAGCTGCTTATTTTGCTAACAGTTATTCTCAAGACACCTTCCCTACCATGTAAAGATTTCCTTGTCTCTTCCTGTGCTGTTCTTATGGCAGCCACTACCCATATGTACCCATTAGAACACAAACTAACTAAAGTTAAATAAAATTTAAAATTCAGTTCTTCAGTCCCAGTTGTCCTATTTCAAGAGCTCATGGCTAGCCTATTGGACACCACACAACAGATCCCTTTAGATCATCACAGCAAATTCTATTGGATTGCATTACTTGAGATATTCCAATGAGTGAACATCTCATACAAACCAGAACTGTATGTCCATATATATTATAGATACTTATGATATTTATACAAAATGAGATCAACTAAATCCTTAAGATCGGCAACTTGGTTAATGATAGTTTTTGACTACAGAAACTTCATATGTAAATATGTATCCTTTATAAATAAAAAGCATTTTTTTAGCTTTTCTTTTGGCTAAAATAAAACAAAAGTCAAAATGAAAATTACTTAAGCAATAAATTAAATACATACAAAATAGTCTAAACAGAAATAGTCTCTGAGGGCTGATATGCTGACTTCAGTGAAAGGTTCAGCATTTGCCATCCTCAAATCAGGCTTCTACTTGTAATCTACATATGGTCATGAATGAAATCTTACCCACAATCCTGGCTGCTGCTCTAGCAAAAAGAAGGAGGAGACAGAGACAGGGCATACACACTCGAGACAGCCACATCTATCATTTCAGCTATATTCCATTGTTCAGAACCAAATCTGTGTCCCAGAAAGACTGAGGAATTCATTCACTAGTTATTAGTTGTTGGTTAAAAATCCAACCAACACTTCGCTTCTGAGATCAGAAAAGAAATACTGGGGAGCGAGTAGAAGGGTTGGCTCATTGCTCTGTCCACATTGACGCATTTTCCACTCAAATTTCCCTTTCCACTAATTACTATCCCCTCCCATCTGTTAGAGAAATTATGAGACCATTGACCACATGCTGAGTTTTCACTACACATACAGAAATTAAAAGAACTATAATAGTCTCCTTTAAATTGGTGGACATTTCTTCTGCATGTGTTGCTAATTGATTCCCAAACTTTAAAGTGCTCCTTTAACAAATATCACAGTAAGAGAAGTCATTTGAAACAACTGATTGAATTGTTTATCAGGTTTTCAAGAAAGAATTAAGTAAAAAATATCACTAAATCAGTGACATAACATGCTTTTCTAAGTATACAGCCTCTAAAATAGTTGCCACTGATACTGACAAAAGTCTAAAGAGTGGTCTATGACCAACCTAGATAGCATATTGAAAAGCAGAGACATTACTTTGCCAACAAAGGTTCATCTAGTCAAGGCTATAGTTTTTCCAGTGGTTATGTATGCATGTGAGAGTTGGACTGTGAAGAAAGCTGAGCGCTGAAGAATTGATGCTTTTGAACTGTGGTGTTGGAGAAGAGTCTTGAGAGTCCCTTGGACTGCAAGGAGATCCAACCAGTCCATTCTGAAGGAGATCAGCCCTGGGATTTCTTTGGAAGGAATGATGCTGAAGCTGAAACTCCAGTACTTTGGCCACCTCATGCAAAGAGTTGACTCATTGGAAAAGACCCTGATGCTGGGAGGGATTGGGGGCAGGAGGAAAAGGGGATGACAGAGGATGAGATGGCTGGATGGCATCACGATGCGATGGACATGAGTTTGAGTGAACTCTGGGAGTTGGTGATGGACAGGGAGGCCTGGCATGCTGCCATTCATGGGGTTGCAAAGAGTCGGACATGACTGAGCGACTGAACTGAACTGAAAGAGTGGTCATTGGTCTAATCATCTATAGAAAGTAAGGATTTGTCAAGGATTTGTAGGGAAGTGATGATTTTATTTATTTGACAATTAAAATATCTGCTTAGAAAACAGTATGTTGATAGATACTTGATACTTGCTTTGGGTTGGGAAATGTAAAAAAGTACAGTTATCTATTCAACAATTGGATAGAAATACAATGTAATATTAAAATGTACTTCTTTAAGCCTCTAATACATTTTTCTGCTTTCTAATGAATTATTAGGTTGTCCACCTTCAGTCTTTCTCTTTTTCTTCTCCATGTTCTAAGTATCAAACATTTGTTCTCTAATCACCTCAAATATCTCACAGTGAAAATATTATTTTATGATGTACTTTAAATTACTAGTAAAGGGAGATAGTTTGCATACTGAAAGATACACACAGTACTAAAGAATTCCTTTCCTTTCAAGTTTCAGGTATAGAGCTTGATTATTCATTTATTTATTTCCTTATTCAGGAAACGTTCTCAGTTAATAGCTTATGCTAAAAACATATTCAGGAAGTAAGGACTCTTCATGTATCCTTTGGCTTTCATTTATATACAGGGTTCTGGGTAAGTTCATAGCATTTCTGACCAAGCAGTCAAAAAGTACATTTGGGACACCTACATTTCACTTAGAATCTTTATACTTCTCAATGTTGTTTTCTTGCCAGTAGCACAGCAATAAGATTGAGGAGAATAGGATAAAGTTAAGCAGTTAAACTAAAACATTCAAGTTAATATTGAAGAGTAACCAAAGTACTACTAATTACAAATGTTAGGCTCCCTACCCTGGTTAACAGCACCAAGATTCTTCTTACTATTGGAGGTAAAAACTTTATTCGATATTCTTTTCCTTTCCAAAACAAAAAAGGGTATATTTTTTCAGATGAACACACCCCTTTCTAATTATAAATCATTATCTATAAAGCCTTATTCCTGGAGTTTTGAAATATCAATTCCTAATTTACCTCATATTTTATAATTTATCTTCAAAAGAAAGGCAGTAAAATTTCATTCCAAGTATAAGCAAGTTGTATTTCATAAAACTGCACATTAGGCAATCAATCAATATTTATTGAGTGAATGAAAGGTATTCACTTAAATTGAATACTGTCTGATTTCAATCAAACTTTCGTCTATAGTTAATGAGACAAAAATGTCTACAACATTGATTTTGTCAAAAACTCTAACCTTGAAAATTTGTTTTTACGCAACTGGGGTTTTCAAGCATTTAAGCAGATCTTAATGGCTCTGTTGCCTAGTAATTCAACTGTCCGTGACTTCAAATTTAAACAGATAGATTGCATATTGTGGAAATTTTGGAGACAGTTTGAGGGAAGCTGTGATTATATTTTCACTACAATGATTCAAGAATGAGGCCCGTTTCATTTTAGGAGCTATAACTATGAAAGGTCAATGAGATGTGATACCTTAGGTTGAGAGCTCTTTTTAGGTTAAAAAAAAAAATCCTATGATTAAATACAAAAGAACTAAATAAAAATCACTTAAAATATGTTTATTTTTAATAATAGTTTAGACATTAAGCAAAGTCAAGGACCTTTAGACCTTCCTCAAGGGCTATAGATAATACTCTGAGCCATGTCCTTTGTGCTGTTTCGTGGATATTGAAACCCCCAGCAGATGGAAGAAATTAACTACATGATGACCAGACTGTAGCCATGACATAAGCTGCCATGATCCTGAGAACTGGCATCAAAATAAATAAATAAAGGGAATAGACCCTGGAACTGAAGATTAACTGTACTTAAAACAATCAAGAGGACATGATAAGACTACCATGCAACCAATTTCAAGATGACTGTCAAACCTGACTATGCTGTTTCCGTATGTAGCCCCCTTCCTCTGCCAGAAACTACTCATTAAAGGCTCTTGCTCACTGATATTTAGAGGGTAGGGAAGTGGGGAGATGGCCTTTGAACATGAGCCCACCCTCTCCCCCAGTGGCCAGGCTCAGAAATAAAGTAAACTTTCCTTTGACCAAAAATTAATGTATTTTTGTACTTATGATCTTTCCTTTAATGTTATTATTTAAAAACAGGTATATAGTCAGTTGATGTATAATTATTAATTACATGATTATAGTGTGTGTTCTATCCATGGGATGATTATAGTAATTATTTAGTAAATCAGTCTTTTTTTGGTTTGGTTTGGTTTTTTTTTTTATATAAAGTAATCTCAGCTCCTATTCTGGTCAAATGTCTGTGCACAAGTACTATTCAACAAGCATTTGCTGAACCTTCATGGTATTCAATTTTACCAACATTCTAAATTTCTTGGATCATCAAATAAATGTAAAATTAAACATTTGCCATTCTGCCATTTCTTTTTCTCTCTGTTTGTAAGATACATGTAGTAGATGCTCATTGCCAACCCAATAGCTATTTCCATTTCTTTTTCCAGGATGGTAGAATTCCAATGTTAGTCAAGTTTCTACATGATTAGGAGCACATCTGATATACTCTGATAAATCAAGAGAGGTATGTGCGACCCAAATCTTTCATAAGGCTTGAAGGAAGGGCTGGGGCAGGAATGGCTTATGGGTAAAATTTCCTCACTTTCAAAAAAAGACAGAAGAAAGAAAGACTGTATTCTCTATTCATCCAATGGGTACAGCCAGCCTGGAGAGAAGAACTGCAGCATTTTTGCAGCCATGAGAGGAGTGAGAGAGAATAACAGGAAAACTGCACATCTGAGAACTTGATCACATTGTTGAAACAACAGATCTTGGACAACTTTGCATCTGGATTACTTTTTATATGAGATAATTACTTTTTTAATGGTCTAATGTGAAGAAAGCTGAGTGTCGAAGAATTGATGTTTTGAACTGTGGTGTTGGAGAAGACTCTTGAGAGTCCCTTGGACTGCAAGGAGATCCAACCAGTCCATTCTGAAGGAGATCAGCCCTGGGATTTCTTTGGAAGGAATGATGCTAAAGCTGAAACTCCAGTACTTTGGCCACCTCATGCGAAGAGTTGACTCATTGGAAAAGACTCTGATGCTGGGAGGGATTGGGGGCAGGAGGAAAAGGGGATGACAGAGGATGAGATGGCTGGATGGCATCACCGACTCAATGGACGTGAGTTTGAGTGAACTCCAGGAGTTGGTGATGGACAGGGAGGCCTGGCGTGCTGCGACTCATGGGGTCTCAAAGAGTCGGACACGACTGAACGACTGAACTGAACTGAATGTCTAAGTGGAGATGTTTCTATTACTTATAATTAAAATTATCCTAACTGATATAAAACACTATGAAGAATGATTTCCTGTAAGAGGCATACATCAGTCAATAAGAAGCTTTAAGTTTTTGCAAAAAAAAAAAAAAAATGCAATACTAGATGAGTCTTGAATTAAGCCCAATTTTCCTTATTATTCCTTGAAGCCATTTATGTTCACTGTACAATTATCCTCTTTTCTTTCATTTCAGCTTTGTATTACAAATCAGCTCCATATTCATGTTTAAGGTAGTGCTTCTAATATAAAACCATTATATTATCCAAACATGGACACTCATAAATTTTCTTAAAAACTGGTATTTTTTCAACTATTTCCCAGAAATTTGAATATGTATATTCAGATTTATAGAGGAAATAAAATCAAACTTATCTAAAGAAAATTTCATATCATAGTAATTTTTAGGCACATTCTTTCTCCTCCCTAGATCCCTCAAGTTAAGAACCAATATTTTATTGACTTCAAAACCAATGTATTGATTCTACTTATAAACACCAGGATAACTATGGCTAGAGTTTTAAAATATATATATAGAAGTTATCAATTAAACAATCATGGCATTTTATTAGAGGGGAAAAGATATTTTTTAAATATCTTTTAAATTTTAAAATTCAAATGACATCTCCAAATGTAGAATCTTAACTCCAAGAAAACTATGTGAATTAATTATTTATTAATATAATTTATTAATTTACCAAACATTATAATTATAAATTATTTAAAATTATATAATTTTTCTACTTATGAATATACCTGTGAGTGGATGCATACAAATTTTAACCATATCAGTATAACAATAATTTCTATTTTCCATAGATTCAGATATTCTTTAGAGAATTTAATAGTAGTATACTTCACCAAACATCATAACACCAGAGTATTAAATGAAATGGGAATTATACAAGTTGAATAAAATGAAGAAGAATGGATGGTCCCAAAATTGGTGTCCCATCGTCCATTTCTATGAGTTTTTAAATTAGCTAATTTTAAATTAGCTCATAGAACATCTGTCACTAGAGGAATTGTTCTGTACAAACCTATTCTATAGTCTCCTTTAAAAAGTACTTCTTAGTGTATCTATAGATCTAAATTAGCTAAAAATGTAAACACAGAATTCATATACACCAGTGTAAGAAATCAATTTACTGGGAAAAATTTTTGTCTTTGTCTTTCTACTTGGTAGTCATGAAATGTATTTGGACTATTTTGTTTTGTTTTCACTCATTGGCATGACTCATTTAGCATCTCCTACAAAGAACAGCTCTAAACACAATAAAACATTTTCCAAGTAAAAGTCCTGTTCTGCTTGTTTTAATAAACAGATAAGGATCATTTGTACTTAGCAGAATAGATTTGCATATAAACAAGTAATGTGCTAAAAGGTTTCAATCTGCCATTTCACTTGAGGAATAATAAATATACTTTCTGGAATTTCATTGTCACTAGTATTTGTTTCCTTTAAGACTTCTTTGTCATATTGTATCAGAAGGTAGTAATTTGAAAAAGGAAGAAAGAGGAAGGAGAGGAAGGGAGAGGGGCAGAAAGGTCTGAGGATGAAGAGAGAAAGCAGCCTGAAGACCATATGGTCACGTCTTCCCTTGTCTCTCCCAATTGTTCCACTTTCACTATTGTTCATTGAATATCCAGGAAATAGTACAGATATGCTATTAGAAATCAAAGAAACTAGTAAAGTCTATGACTGATTCATGTTGATATATGGTAAAAAAAAAAAATCACAATATTGTAAGGTAATCATCCTCCAATTAAAATAAAGACAAAAAAAAAAAAGAGGGCAGCACATAGTAGGCAAATTTCAATTTGTTAATTGAGAGTAGTTCAGGAAGTTGGCCATACTTTTACCGAAACTTATTTTATTTTTACTTTAATATAGATCAATGTGCATTTCTTACCGTATAGAATTAAGATTTATGTAAGAAAAATGTACTTGGTTTCATTTTAAAAGAAAATAAATTTGAAAGTCAGTTTTGCAAAGGAGTAAATAAAATTAAGAACACAGTATTTGATCTAGGTCTCCATGTGCTGTGCTTAGTTGCTAAGTCATGTCTGAGTCTTTGTGACCCCATAGACTGCAGCCCACCAGACTCCTCTGTCCATGAGATTTTCCAGGCAAGAATATCGCAGTGGGTTGTCCTTTCCTCTCCAGGGGATCTTCAGAGCCCACGGATTGAACATGCATCTCCTGTGTCTCCTTCACTGCAGGTAGATTCTTTATCAGCTGAGCCATCCAGGAAACCCATCCCATAATGTTTTGTATTTGTTCATTGTATTAACACACTCACTATACAAAAGCAAACACTTTTCACCAGTAGATGCATGATGCCCTGAAGGAACGTTTTCCTTGAAATGCCTGCTTTAAATGGCCATTCTAGGTTTTTTTAAGGGAAGACTTCCATCCAAAAATTTACCTGGCACCTAAGTCATGACAGCTTAAACAGTAGACTTGGCACCCATTTCCTGTTAAAGGACTCTTCGGATGAAGGTGTCATTTCAAATATTTTGAGGACACTGATGCATTTTCCCAAGTTAAACCTCCTGCCATGTTCAAGATGCTCTTTATTTCATCTCCTCCCTGGGTCTCCACTAACTTCCTGTGTGCTACAGGCCAAAACCTTTGCCTTTGCATCCCAAGCCCGTAACAACCTAGTACAGCCATTTCCTGCCATTTTCCACAAAACTGCCTGTGATACGGCCCACTTGACTTTCTCATCCCAGGCCCTTTCACAGATCTGTGACTGGATGTCTGTTCTTCCTCTCTCCACTCAGTCCCTGATCCCTCTGGTCGCAATGCCGGGGCTCAAGTATTTTTGAACTCCTTATGCTATGGCTTGTTCAGACTGTAGGCAACCCTGCTCCCAGTGTCTTCATCTTCATAGAGCAGTCTGTGCGTGTTATTTGTGGGCAAATCAGGAATGGAGAGATAAAAGGACTACTAACTCATTCATTTGTAAGTACCTATCATGCACCTAGTCAAGGCTATGGTTTTTCCTGTAATCCTGTATGGATGTGAGAGTTGGACTGTGAAGAAGGCTGAGCGCTGAAGAATTGATGCTTTTGAACTGTGGTGTTGGAGAAGACTCTTGAGAGTCCCTTGGACTGTAAGGAGATCCAACCAGTCCATTCTGAAGGAGATCAGCCCTGGGATTTCTTTGGAAGGAATGATGCTAAAGCTGAAACTCCAGTACTTTGGCCACCTCATGCGAAGAGTTGACTCATTGGAAAAGACTCTGATGCTGGGAGGGATTGGGGGCAAGAGAAGAAGGGGACGACAGAGGATGAGATGGCTGGATGGCATCACTGACTCGATGGACGTGGGTCTCAGTGAACTCTGGGAATTGGTGATAGACAGGGAGGCCTGGCATGCTGCGATTCATGGGGTCGCAAAGAGTCGGACACGACTGAGCGACTGATCTGATCTGATCTGATCTGACCATGCACCAGGCATCACCAGGCTCAGAAAAGACTGCATAAAACAAGATGTACTGCTGCTTCTAATGTCTTATTAGAGAAACAAAGAATCAAATAATTACAAACCAGACACTTCCGGTTCCAAGAAGACCTCTTGAAAGGCTCTCTAGAATCAGCTTGTCTCCTCCAGGCGTGAGGCAATATAAACATATAAGTTGATACTATTCAGATACTTTTTAGATTATTTCAAAGCCTTCAAAGTGCTTGCCTAATCTCCTATTTAAAACTGGCTGTCCAGCAGTTACAACTTCACCTTCCAATGCAGGGAGTACAGGTTCCATCCCTGTTTGGGGAAATAAGATCCTAATTGCCTCAGAGTCAAAAACCCAAAACTTAAGACAGAAGCAGTGCTGTAACAAATTCAATAAAGACTTTAAAAATGGCCCACATCAAAAATAAAAGCTTAAAAAATAAATACACTGTGTGTGTGTTGATTAGCAATCAAAACTAATCAATAAGGATTAGAAATTTAGTAAAAAGTCATCTTCATTAGTAACAGTATGAGAAATAATGTTCCTAAAATCAGTCAGTAGCAGCTAAATGACACTTTCTTTTAATTCAATTACATTTGGACAAGGTGTACAATTATTTATTTCAAGTTTTCAGTGATACCCAATGACCTAATCTGGCCCTATCTTTTTACTCTTTTATAATTTTCTATTCTAAGTATTACGGGTACAGTGTTCTAAAAATTAAAACACCAAAATACACTTTAATTACAATGATAATTCTAATTAAAATCAATTTCAAAAGCTTAATAATTATGCAACATATGTAAACAATGTAACTAAAAGTATTTGTGTTTATTTTTCCAAGATCATTATTGGTACATAATTCATCTGATGAATTAAAAGGGATCTAAACTGAAATATATACAATGTTCAAGATTGAAAAATTCCAAGTTTTCTTCTGATTTAGTCAGTATTCAGTTGACTCATTCTCCAAAAGAAAATAGTTCGAATTCACTTTATATTTGCAAATATACCTAGCCAGGCAGGTAAACTTATCATAACAAATGATGTGGGAAATGTTTGACCAAGTTGAATGTCACTGCTTAAGGGATTTAAACTAAACTATAAATTTGAGAATAGGAATCATATTTAACCTTGAGAACAACTTGAGGTAAGGGTTTAAGTTTTTTTTTTTTTAATTCCTTAGTATTTTTAAACTAGATATGTTAAGACCTAAAGTTCTCCCTACACAACATGTCTCCGTTTATTCAAATTGTTTCCAAAAATATTTGCTAAATTATTACTATATATGAAGGTAGGAAATATTTGATTTAGGAAAAGCAGCAAGGATATAAACATAATGGATATTTAGCTTATGCCTTACATGAACTTCAACTGTAGTAATAAAGCATATTACAAATAGTAGAAAACTTTAAACAGTTGAAAAGCATCATTATATTTCAGGAGAGGAGTGAAGTCTCCTCTCCTGAAACATTAATTTTTAATGTTTAAATTTTTCAGCAGTACTACTTATACAAAATTATTCTAAAATATTAAAGGTAAAATAACCAGGGAGAAATATATCACACTTCCATCTCCACACTTTATGGTAGGATCTTTTTTTTTTTTTCTTTTTTTAGTGGTAGGATCTTGAATCTACTATCTCTTAAAGTACATGTTGATCTTGAAGGGGCCAGATTGCTGGCTTTGAAATTCAACTCAAGTTAAACAACCCTGAGCAAAAACAGTTTCTCAGTTTTCTTATCTGAAAAAATGGCATAAAAGCAGTGCGTATTCAAAGGATTATGAAGGACAAATAAGTTAAGATGTATAAATTACTTGGAACTTTATACATTATAAAAGCTCCGTAATCCAAGCTTTTATTATAGTCCAGGGCTTATAATTCTGCCATGATAACCCTTTCTCCCAAGAACAGCAATATTCCTACTCCAAAATGGTATTAGTTTTTGTACTATTTCTTCATCAGTGTAAAATTTTGCTCCTAAATCCTCTTGCCTGAATAGATAATTGCCCTCGTGTCATCTCTTTATTCTTTTCAATGGCCAAAATCCCTGGAGATCATGTTAACATAGCTTTAACTTCTTCATAACATTGTTTAATGAGTAATATGAGAAAAAAATGGAAGAATGAATACTACTATCTCTTAAAAGTACATGTGAATTTGAAGACCTTGAAAAAGGCTGAAACCTAACAGTTTAATTTCCAATAAATCAAGGATGCTAGAAAATATTTTGAAAACAAAATCATATCACTCCACTTAAACATCTTCTGGTTGTGACTAAGCAACAATTGAAAACATTCCTTCTTTATCTCTTCTACAACTCAGAAATTTGGATTTTCAAATCTTCATTTTAGGGAGAGAAAGCTGCTAATGTCTAATCCAAAATCTCAGGACTGATACTTAATGGTTGACTGCCACCAATGGCAAACACATCAAGAGGTCTCACACCCTATGAGTAAAGCAGACCAGTGTCACAAGGGTGAAGTTTGATAATGTTTTCTCACTCTGGAGTTGCACAGCTCCTAACATGATCATTTTCATTCAAGTCTTCTGTTCCCTTGCAGTTAACTTCAGAGAGAATTTTGAGCTGCTTTAGGAAATCCTTCTGGGTTCTGTGTCCTTGTAGTTTCTCATTCCGAAAAAAGCAAAAACAGTCTGAACTGGTTTATTTTAAGCTGTATCTATAGAGGAAAGATAATTCTAAAAAAGAAAACGTATTGAAATAAGAATTCCCAGATGAAGAAATAGATTCATAGCAAAAAAAAAAAAAAAGTTTTAAAGAGGCAATACAACTGACACACTTTGTTCATTTGGTGGAAATGATTCCAGGCCTGTCAAGAAAGCTCTGCCACTCAAAGTGGTAAATACTGGGAGAGCAGGTGGAAATGGGGATATGGCTATCCAGAATCTAAGGCAGAAGGTAAACAGTAGACGCATCTAACTGAAAAGGCTAACATGCTTCAGGTTAGTCTCTCAACTCCTATATGTATTTTTTTCCCTCAAGCTTCCAGTATGACTAGGAGTAGAAACAATAATTGGAGAAGGAAATGGCAACCCACTCCAGTATTCTTGCCTGGAGAATCCCAGGGACGGGGGAGCCTGTTGGGCTGCCGTCTATGGGATCGCACAGAGTCGGACACGACTGAAGCGACTTAGTACCAGTAGCAGCAGCAGAAATCATAATAGCATTTATGGAGGATCTTCAGTAAAAGGGTAAGTCTCAAAATATGGAAGATTATTTGAATACATTGTTGAATATAATTTTATACTTAGCCAAGCATGCAAAACCATTTAGGTCCAAAACACTTCTGATGATACCTTTCTAACTGCCACACATGGGATTTTTGACAAATTTGGACTGACTTACTATTTATATTGGGCCTCCCTGGTGGCTCAGATAGTAAAGAATCTGCCTGCAATGCAGGAGACCCAGGTTCGATACCTGGGTTGGGAAGATCCCCTGGAGAAGGAAATGGCAACCCACTCCTACCAGTATTTTCCTGGAGAATTCCATGAACAGAGGAGCCTGGTAGGCTATAGTCCATGGGGTCATAAAGATTCAGATAGAACTAAGCAACTAACACAAACAAACACAAACTACTTTTATTAATATCTATTGAGTATTTTCTATGTTACTAAACGTTGCTTTAAGCACTTTCCATGTATTAACTCACTTAGTCCTTGTAACAATCCTATATAGTAGGTGCTATCAAATGGTACTTTGCAAAAATAACAAGTGATGCACAGAATAGTCAATAACTTGCCAAACACCCATAACCAAGAGATGGTGAAGAATTTGAACTCACATATTCTACATTATGGTGCCCTTTTTCTCAAGCATTATTTTCTTATAACTGCTATTTTATAGTATTATCCATTATCCAATTTCTGGCTGAAATATTTATAGCTAGTAAGTATTGTGGCAAATCTATAGTAGAATACTTCTACACAAAATATAATTTTCTGATGGTGGCACCACTTGGCCATATATAATCAGAGAAGAAAAAAGAAAACTGAGTTCATTTTTCTGTGGAAAACCATGGATCTCATTTTAAGATAAAATATAAGCAGTTACCTCTTAAGTGCTACTTCTCAAACATGCTCAACACTATTCTAGTAGCTTAAAAAAGTGAACCAAAATTCTCACTGGCTTTCTTCTTCCCTTAAATTAAGGAATATAATTTGTTAGAATATATATTCTCCTATTTATAGACTTGATGAATTTCACTTTGCTTAAAATAAAATCAGGCCTGTTAACATATCATGTTTTCTAAGTTGACTTTTAGGTCAAATTTTTTTTTTCTTTGCTTAAATAGAGTTTCTGTGTAGTTTTAGTACTTTTTATTCAACAAGGTTTTGACCTGAGCTATTCTATATGTTCCACCCTGAAACACACACACACACACACACACACACACACACACACACACACACACACTGCCCTCCTTTGGGTATAACTCACCCAAAATGAAGTCAGCCTCATCAATAAGCTTCCTCTAAGGTGTGGTGCCTCTAAGTTTATTCATCATGGGCATCAGTGCCCAATCATAAGGTCAGAGAGGGTCTGTCTTCAAACAGATATCAGTATGCAACTTAGTGTGGTAGACACAATAATTCACCCCAAAAGATGTCCATATCCTAATCTCATGAACCTGTAAAGATGTCAGTTTACTTGGCAGAAGGGAGTTTGCAGACGCCATTAAGTTAATATTAGAATGGGAAGATTATCCTAGATATCTGAGTATAATATAATCATAAGCATCCTTGTAAGAAGGATACAGGAAGGTCAGAGTCAGGAGGAGAAGACGTAAGGATGGGAAACGGAGGGCATGGGATTAAAAATGCTACATTTCTGACTTTCGAGATAGAAGGGGTTGTTGGCCAAGGAACACAGGCAGATTTTAGAAGCTGGAAAAGGCAAGGAGACAGATTCTTCTCTAGAGCCTCACTGACATAAAGTCCTACTGACAACTTGATTTTACCCAAGTGAAACCCATTTTGGACTTCTGACCTCCCAGACTTTGAGAAAATAAATTTGAGTTGTTTTAAGAAGTAAATATGTGATAATTTGTTACAGTGTCAGTAAGAAACTAATACACTTGGAATATATCTATAACCTTTAATGAGGTATTTAAAATAATGCAAAAGGCATTATGAAAAGTCTGTTTCTAATAGAATAAAATTCTCATCTTTTTATCTTAAGCATCTGTATCCACCCAATTAACTGTAAATATTATCCAGTAAGTGTTAGTCACTGCCCAGTTGGGTCAGACTCTGCCACCCCATGGACTATAGCCTGCCAGGCTCCTCTGTCCAAATTTAGTGAGATTCACAGATCAATATTCAGCTTTCCTTGCTGAAGGAACTAATAAGAATGCTACACTATGAAAAATATGGTACAGTCTATACAGTCGGATCAGGATTCTGCTCCTGCTGTCCTACTAATCATTTTCTAGACCCTAAAGTTTTCTTGGACTTCAAGGAGATCCAACCAGTCCATCCTAAAGGAAATCAGTCCTGAATATTCATTGGAAGGACTGATGCTGAAGCTGAAACTCCAATACTTTGGCCATCTGATGTGAACAACTGACTCATTGGAAAAGACCCTGATGCTTGGAAAGATTGGGGGCAGGAGGAGAAGGGGACAACAGAGGATGATATGGTTGGATGGCATCACCGACTCGATGGACATGAGTTTGAGTAAGCTCTGGGAGTTGTTGATGGACAAGGAAGCTTTGCATGCTGCAGTCCATGGGGTCGCAAAGAGTCGGACACAACTGAGTGACTGAACTGAACTGAGAGTTTTCTTGCCCAGGGGCTCCGCTGCTAGGA
This sequence comes from Bos grunniens, assembly GCF_055505025.1. Lineage (NCBI taxonomy): Eukaryota > Metazoa > Chordata > Mammalia > Artiodactyla > Bovidae > Bos > Bos grunniens. The sequence continues at coordinate 23,565,812 of NC_141191.1, read as the reverse complement.
GTGCTGTGTCCTCTTGCCAGGGCCCTTAATAACCTTTGAAGACTATGCACACAGTACATGATCACTTATTTAAAATGCCTGACACTTGATTTCTCCGAAGGCTCACCTTCTCAGCCCCAACTGCCTGCTGCTGGCTTTGCATGTTATCACAGGCTGACTTTTGTTTATGATCTCAGCCCTTGGCACACTCGCTCTCATGCCCAGCCCTTGGTTCTCTCTAACCTGAGCATCTCTTTGTCACTTGCATCTCAGTTTCTTGTCATCAGCCTTGTGTCTGGCAATGCTAAAATGATAGGAAAGGTTATATTTTTATCCCTTTGGTGATATTTGTCCATGTCTGATTGATGATCAAATTCCACTCATGAACCAACCCAGTGAAATACTGCTGTAAGGCAACTAAATATCTCACTTCAAAATCAGCCCCCAAATATCACTGCTTAGCATGCCAAAGGACAACAGTGTAACCCTATGGCTGCAAATCTTTTTTCAACTGAAAAATTTTACCCCCACGTTTCAGTGTGAATGTATAAAAAATAATTTAAACTGTATTTGTATAGTAAATAAGACAACACAAACAGCTGTTCTTAACAATAGGTTTTATGCATTTATATTGTCTTAAACTTAGTTTTCTTTTTTAAGGAATTCTTTCCCAACTGTCATATTTATTTATGCATATTTGTTCAAAAGTATAGTCAAGTTCTTTTCTTAATGCCAAATTTATTTAGTGTCAATACTGGGCTCAAAAATATCTCATTATCTCCATTAGGTCAAGTAGCATTCACAAAGTTTTAAAGAAAAATAATTATAAATTATTTTAAACATTAAGGTATTATTTAATACTAAATAATTCTAAATGTTTAGGATACAAATGTATATCATATAGTACTATTAAGAGACAGTGGGTAATGACAACAGACATGTATTAAAATATCACTGTGAAAATGTACAGGAATCCAAATTCGTTAAGTTTAGGAATCACAGTATAAAGCTTCCCAGGTGGTGCAGTGGTAAAGAATCCACCTGTAGTGCAGGAGACTCAAGTTAGATCCCTGGGTCAGGAAGATTCCCTGGAGGAGGATATGACAACCCACTCCAGTATTCTTGCCTGGAAAATCCCATGGACAGAGGAGCCTGGCTGGCTACACTCCATGGAGTCACAAAAAGTCAGACACGATTGAGCATTCACACACAAACACAAATATAGTCTAGATTACATGAGATGTTGCTGCTGCTGCTAAGTCGCTTCAGTCGTGTCCGACTCTATGTGACGCCATAGACTCCCCCGTCCCTGGGATTCTCCAGGCAAGAACACTGGAGTGGGTTGCCATTTCCCTCTCCAATGCAGGAAAGTGAAAAGTGAAAGTGAAGTCATTCAGTCGTGTCTGACTCTTAGCGACCCCATGGACTGCAGCCCTCCAGGCTCCTCCATCCATGGGATTTTCCAGGCAAGAGTACTGGAGTGGGGTGCCACTGCCTTCTCCAACATGAGATGTTATCATCTTGCTAATGAGCAATAATTGGAAGAAATTTATTGATTGTGTTCTTTTATATCTTTTCCAGATTTTTTGAGGTAATATTGACAAATAAAAATTGTGTGTATATATATATTATTATTGCATGTATATTATATATATATATATAGTGCAATGTGATACTTTAAAGTGTACAATGTGATTTAATTTACATATACACTGTGAAATGATAACCCTATTATTTCAGAACTAATATTATATTTCTTATAAGTTCAATAATCATGTCCTAGGGGCTCCACCCTCATGACCTCATTTCAATCTAGTAACCTCCCAGAGGCCCTACCTCCAAATACCATCACTTTAGAGGTTAGTGTTTCAACAGATGAATTTGGAGAAGGGACACATATTCAGTCCATAACAATGCTGGAAGTGGTTATGCATTTTTCATTAAACTCACCTTTCATATCTCAACAAAAAAAGAAAAACTTCAAATTCAGAGTTTTTCATAATTCTTCCATATAACAAATACACATATTAAACTTGGCAGGCCCTTCTGGGTATTGTTACTCTAGTCATCACATTCTACTCACCCTGATTAGAAAGTATTAAAAATTTAAGTTAGGAAATAAAAGTCTTTAAAAGTATGACATTAATCTAGGGTAGTTCATACATGTAAAATTTTTATGAAAAGAATAATTATACTCTGGAATACAAAGAATTCAAATTAATGGTAACAATAGCATATAGCCACAGCCCCTCCTTAGATGCTGTTAACGGTATGCTCCAAAAGGAATTATTATAATGTGCTCGTGGTCCCTGGTGGCTCAGATAGTAAAGAATCCACCTGTAATGAGGGAAACCTGGGATTCAATCCCTGGGTTGGAAAGATCCCTTGGAAGAGGGCGTGATAACCCACTCCAGTAAGCTTGCCTGGAGAATCCCTTTGACAGAGGAGCCTGGAAGGCTACAGTCCATGGGGTTGCAAAGAGTCGGACATGACTGAAGCTACTTAACACGGCACAAAGAACCTGCCGGCCAAAGCAGAAGACAAAAGAGATGTGGGTTTGATCCCTGGATGGGGAAGATCCCCTGCAGGAGGGCAAGGCAATTCCCTCCAGTATTCTTGCCTGGAGAATTTCATGGACAAAGGAGCCTAGTGAGTTACAGTTTATAGGGCTGCAAAGAGTCAGACACAACTGAAGCAACCTAGCACACACACATGCACCCCTTAGTATAATAGAAACAAAATCAATAATCACGATAATGATGGCTGCTGCTAACTGTGAGGCTACCGTGTGCCTGTCCATCTCCTTACAAAGTAGGCACAACTAACGCAAAGCATGGAACATGAGAGAAGCTTCCAGCTTAATGTTGTACAGTGTAATTGCAGTCTCAGATTCAGTGTGACCCTGTGGCTTCTGTTTTTACCCTCCACTGTGTTTTTTTGTCTTGGAAATCAATCTAGAGTTGGATTTGAGTACCAGGGAAAAGCACAGGTTAGCAGGCTAATGGAACATCTACATGATGTGCAATTCACATTTAATATAATTTTTAGCATACGAAGTAACTTAAATCTTCTCTCATAAGGCAATCATTTGTTTAAAAGATCTTCCTGACCTTCTTCAGCCTACACGAGCTACCAAAGCTTTGTAAATTTTAGAAACATTCATTTTTGGACAGCAGTGATGTCCAGGATTTTGGATTTTTCACAGAATTTGGGATGACATTTCCAATTCATTTATTCATTCATTCATTCACTCATTTCTTTCTTTGACAAATGTTTCCTGAATGATTGCCAAGTATAATCACAATGTTAGTCCTTTTTAAAAAATGTTCATTATATATAGCTGACACAACTTGATGTATGCTTGAAGCTAACACAACATTGTAAATCAACTATACTCCAATAAAAATTTTAAATAAATAAATATATAATGTGTATTATGATAGTGATAGCAGAAACTGCAAAAATCTGAAGCGAACTTTCACTGTAGATCAGAGATACAATTCTCTCAACCACTGAAGCAATTTAATCCCCATTAAACACAGAATTTCTTTCTTTCTAATGTTTAATTTTTAATCATTTAAATTTGTGTAATAAATGTGAGCAGTATCATTACTTATGAGATTGGAAAGATCCATGTGTCCTCAAAATCACTGTCACCCCATGGAACTCTAGAGTCAGAAGTAATTATGATTTTTCATCCAGTAGGGAAAGTATGAAGGAGATTGTGGCTTCCACTCAGGATTAGAAGTAAATTAATAGATCATCTTTATAAATGAGAGATAAAGCAGTTGACACTCCTCTACAGGCAGGAAGATATAAATCCACAGTTTGCTAATACCTGCCAATAATATTAAAGCAGAAATCAGTAATAATAATTACCATATAAACTATCTCTTAGGAAATCAAAGAATATACTTTATTAACTTCAGAAAAAAATAACCCTCAATTAAGAAACAAATGATACTTACGAAATATTTACTCTAAAGAATCAATCCTATAAGAGGAGGTGACATATTTTTCCTGTTTTTAGTCAGGTGGAATAGGGCAAGAATTTTTAAGTGCATTACTTTCTTTCTTTCTCCCCAACCAGTGACAACATGATGAAACTCTAAGTACCAATTACAAAAATAAATAGGAGGATTTGTAAAGAAGAGGAACAAAGATTTCAGATGATGTGACATATTTGCTGTGGCCCATACTTTCATTCTTCTTGCTTTTAAATGACCTAAGTCAAGTTTTCAATTTTCAGTTGTGAAAATTTTGTAACCAAAAGAAATAGTTTCTTTTTATCCAGAATGAGCTTTCTGGGTGTGTGCTTGGTGGGTTTTCACGAACGCCTGCACCCAATCTTCCAACTTAAAGTCAGTTCTGAAGGCATATGTGTGCTCTTTTATAGCTGTGGCTTCAGACTGGTTTAAGTTCCTAGAATTTAAATAAATTATCTCTTGCTACCGGATCTAAAAATGTGAAAAATTCAGTAAGAGCCTCACAAGTATTCCACCAGGACTTGAGCCCTTGGGTTTCCCTCATTGCTCCCGGCAATCGCTGTACCGCCTACAAGGTATCAGAATATTATCTGGCTGCTCTGCTGTGAATCGATGAGACAGATACAAGCTGAGTCCCACAGAATCTACAAGCAGGATTCAGTGCTACCTGGAGAGGGGTCACGGAGCTTCAGGGTGGCCCCATGGTGTGATGTGTGAGCAGTAATGCAACTCTTAGCTTCCATGATTGTCTGTTCACTCATTACTGTTAAATGTAGTCACATCACTTTGGGTCCTTTCTGTCACGTGGGCAGGAATAAGGCAAGGTGGTTAGAGAATAAAACAGAGTAACTCACAAATGGACGTTCCCTCAACACTATTCTTGAGTTATAGGAACTATCAAGGTCATAAGAGATGAGAAAAATAAAAAGAATGCAGGCAACATCATGGAAATAGGAAAAAGCTAGGCTGAGACACAAACGCATGTCTGTCTGATCCCAAAGGCCCTCTGGTCTCTTTTACACTCCACCTCAGCCCCTCTTCTCAAATGACATACTCCACTCAATCCTCAGAAATAATATTTGCTTATTATAAGAGTTGTAATCAAAGTTCAAATGTAAATGAGCATCTGGAAAGTTCCTAAATATTCTTTTCCTCTTGTGTCTCCACTGTCATTGGGGATAAACTCTCTGCCCACAGTTCAGTTCAGTCACGTCTGACTCTTTGAGACTCCATGGACTGCAGCATGCCAGGCCTCCCAATTCCTGTCCATCACCAATTCCTGGAGCTTACTCAAATCGAGTTGGTAACGTCATCCAACCATGTAATCCTCTGTCGTCCCCCTTCTCCTCCCGCCTTCAATCTTTCCCAGTGTCAGGGTCTTTTCCAATGAGTCAGCCCTTTGCATCAGGTGTCCAAAGTATTGGAGCTTCAGCGTCAGCATCAGTCCCTTAATGAATATTCAGGGTTGATTCCTTTAGGAATAACAGGTTTAATAATCTTGCTGCAGTCCACAGGACTCTCAAGAGTCTTCTCTATCACCACAATTCGAGACAATCTTGGAGAAATGTAACTTGCCAAAGGACACACGATTCATAAATGTTAGTTCAAGGCTAAGCCTGAACCCTTGTCATTGGTGGAAGTACATGAGGCTCCTGAGTTAAATGGTCTATATCTAGGCCTTCTGATGGGGACTGTCCAAGGGTTTGTGAAACTTCTGCTGCCCTCAGTTCAGAGGCAAAATTATGCTCAACCACTGGGATTACACAACTGAAAAGAAATATACCTTGCAATCTACAAAATGTGGGATTTTTCCCTTTTTGGTAACATTTTTGAAAAATCGGAATACAGACAGGTTTTTCACACCAGAATCATTCCTCTATTTACCCAAAGAGTAAAAACACTCACCTTATTCACTTGTTGTCCTTCTAAAAAGCTCACCCACTAATGTACTTTTGTTTTCATTCTTTACGTATGATTAAAATAATTAGAGACACCGCCCCTTGTTCCACAGGCAAAACCAATCATTGCTAATGGATCCATTTAAGGGTCAGAAAAACAACATTCTCATGTTAGAATGTCTTATAATAAACTGGATAACAATTTCACAGCCCAAGATCCTGGATCAAAATCTCAAAGCAAAGGAGGGTTCCAATGGTAATACGTTGCCACTGTTAATATTTGCCTAAGTAATAGCATCCCTGACAGCAATATTCCTTATTTTCTATAGACAGATATTTTATGTCTATTCAAATTGTAGGAACAATCAACAACAATTTTTTGGTTTTTTGTTTATGTTCATTGGCCGTTTTAAAAGTGTTTATTAGATTTGTTACAGCATTGCTTCTGTTTTTTGTTTTGGTCTTTGGGCCGCAAGGCATATGAGATCTTGGCACCTCAACCGGGATCGAACCTTCATTCCCTGCGTTGGAAGGTGAAGTCTCAACCGCTGGAGCACCAGGGAAGTTCCAGCATCGCTTAGAAATGAGAAAAATCGCAAGGAATGTGGGCAGGGCCAGAGGGCTAGCAAAAAACTAGACTGAGGCGCAAACTCATCCCGTTTGACCCCAAAGACCCACTGCTTCTGTGACACTCTCCCTAGGCCCCCCTTCCATTCCACTTTTGTGGGGGTGGGGGGAATTTGCTTATTATAAATAATTAAATCAATATTTGAATATAAATGCATATTCTGAAGGTTCCTAAACTTATCTTTTATCTCTATTGTCACTAGGGATAAAAAAACTCTATAGGGATGGGACTGGTATTTGGCTTCTCAATTAGACCAATGTCAAGCTTGAGTGTTTAAATCCCATGACAGAACCACAGTTTCTTATGTGCATTTTTATCAGATTCAGCTCAAATGGAATACACAGAATTTATGTAAAACATGATCTTCATTTTGTGGATTTAACTACGCAGCAAGAAGCCTATTGATTCTTCATGCAAATACCACAGGCTACTTAAAACCTGAATTTATTTTGATTTTTACTTTTTTAAAATAGAGAAATGTGAAAGTCCTATGTATCATATAGTTACATGTGATATGTGAGTCAGTGATAAAACCAAAATGCAAACAAAATGGATAATAAATAAATTGCCAAGACCTTGTAAGGCCTATGATCAGGAAATTAAAACATAACACATCGGTGGGAATGTAAACAGGTACAACTACTACACAAAACAGTACGGAGATTTCTCAAAAAATTAAAACTAGGACTACCATATGATCGAGGCATTTCACTCCTGGGTACATGTCCGAAGAAAATTAAAACACCAATTTGAAAAAGACAAATGCACCCAAGTATTCATAGCAGCATTGTTTATAATAACCAAATTATAGAAGCATCCTAAAAGTCCATCAACATATAAGTAGATAAGAAAGATGTGGTACATATGTATAATGGAATACTACTCAGCCATAAAATAAAATTAAAGTTTGCCATTTGCAACACCCTGAATGGACCTGGAGGGTATTATGCTTGGTAAGTTAAGTCAGACAGAGAAAGACAGATCCTACGTGTGTTTCACTTGTATGTGAAATCTAAAAAATTAATCAATGAATGTAACAAAACAGAAAAAGACTCACAGATACAGAGAACTAGTGGTTACCAGTAGTGAGAGAGACAGAGAGAGGTTGTAAATAAGATACGGGAAGAGAATCAAGAGATACAAACTGTTAGGTATAAAATAAAGAAGATACAAGGATAGAATGTACAGCCTGGGGCATATAGCCAAAATTTTTGCTACAAACCTGAAACTAATATAATGTTGTATCTCAACTATGCTTTGATTAAAACAAGCATACATGTGGTTTATCTAAAATATCACATATAATAAAGCCAGTGCTTCAGTATCGATCATTTCCTTTTCCATCTAAGGATTAATAATTTCCTTTTTGTTTCTTATCAAAAAATGACAACAATTTTAAAAGATGTAGAATAGCTAATTTTGTATCTCATTTACATACTATACAAACAGAATTCAAATCAATTCACTTGCCCTAATTGTGGGTCATACAGTTTTTGCCACAAAACTAGTTTTTCTTATTTAATAAAATTCTCTTTGGACTATATTTAGGTGGCCAGAGTTATTAGTTTCCAAACCATGACCAATTCCAGTAGCTATTTAATTCCACCTTTAAAAAGTACTGCTTCATATTTTCCTACATCTCTACAGTTTCTCAAATATCAAATACTGTTGAAGAAAACTTTCTATACCTAAAGATACCTTTCTATACCCAAGAGAAAAATGGCCACCTTGATATTGTTTCACAAAAATTACATGATGTTGAAGCTACCAGGTGTAGAGTTTGCAATGAATACATTCTAGAAAGCTAAAGTCAAATAACATTTTCTCCAACATAAAATGCAAATAATATACATAAGGGTTTTATCTTAACAGTTGTTTATAGAAGGAAATGCATGAATAAAAGGCACTTTTAGTAGGAACTGGAAAAAATACATCCATATGATACATAATTATATTATTTATTTTAATTTTTATCACCACCAATAAAACATTATGCTTCAGTCAAACTAGACAGCTTGCTTTATTCTTAAAAATGACTTGAATTTTTACGTATTCTGTTCTATTCAAAATCTACATCTCAAGAGTTAGCTTTCCTGTGATAAATTTCCTCACCCAGCTGAGGTCTCGCTTTCTCTTGAGATGCTCAGAGCACTTTATAAGAATAAAATATGGTAGAAAAGGGGGACATATTTTGATGACTACCCTCAAGAAAGTCTTCAGACTCCTCTATTAGCGTGACCTTTTCTAAACACTCCTGATGATGGCCATCTCTCGTTTTCCTCCAAACTATATCCCACACATAACTTCTAGTATAACATTTAAAACAACCTTCAGCAATTACCCATTTATCTTCCAGTCTGTTCCCCCAGAGTGGCACTGTTCACAGGCAGGATCATGTTTGATTCAGCTCCACATCACTCAAAACTTTCACAGGAAATAGAAAAATCTAAATGAATGAACATGGCCCTTGTCATTACGGTCTTTTATTCTTTTATTCTATTCTATTTTAGTGAAGAGAAATAAACCCATCTACAGTACAATTTAAAATAGATTTAGCTCTTGAAAATACATTTCTAAAAGTAGTTCAAGATAACAGAAGCCTAGGTTGTCATGCCAGCACACAACTCTCCACAAAATGAATGATTATTTAACACATGCTACCAAAGTTTATGGATGCATAAACATGGTTTCGTGTCAGGTGATTCAGGAAGGCTCTGCAGAAGAGGTGAGAGCTGAGCTCCACATTACAGGCTGAGTTGGTTGTGAGCAGTACAAAGGGCCTTCTGGGAAACACGCCAGTAAGAGCATCAGCATTTCGTGAATGTGGTGACTGATCCAATTAGCTCGAGCAAAGGGTCCTTTTGTGAAGAAAGATAAGAACAGGAAGATAAACTGCTTTTACATTGGGAAGAGTCTTTAACAAGTGACTAAAGAGATTTTTCTTCCAATAGAGGAGTCATGTAAGATTTTGTTTAAAATGGCATAATCAAAGTGGTATTGAAGAAAGACGAATTTGCCGTTAAGAGTGCAGAAGGGATAAGAACTGGAGTGAAAGATGAGATAGGAGGATATGGCCTGCGAGGTTGCTGCAGTTAAGACAAATATTACCCAATAAAGATTCAGAGTAGAAGAGTGCAGTGAAAAGACGGATTAAATACAAGCGATACTGTCAAGAAATAATTTACAGAAACCCTAAGACTGAAGGGATATGGAGCTTAAGAAGGCAGACAGAGTGAAAGGAAGGCTATTAGGTTTCAAAACTTTCTAAAGTGAGATTCTGAAGTCACTGAAAGATAAGGGGAAGTCAAGAGGCTAAGGAGTTTTATAAAGAGGAAAGCTGTTTCATTCCAGACACACTGCGTTTGAGCTGATGGCAGGCTAATCAAGCAGAAATGCTAGGCCAGCGATTGGAAAAGTGGGCCTTTGAGAGAAGACTAGACATTTAGTTGAAATCATTTTCCGGGATAAAGCCCTGAGAACAAAGTGAGTAAGCTAAGAAGAGTGTACCAAGAAAAATTAGGTTAGACTTTGAGCTAAGTACCCATGTTTAAGAGACATGAGTGTGGAGAGGAAAGAAGGAAAAGAATGACCTGAGACAGCAAAAGAGGAGATGGTAGAAATAAGGGATGAAAGAGGGCAGAGGGGTCCAGGGAGCAGAGAGCTCAGCAGTACCTACAGGACAAGGACATTTAGGCCAAGAAAAAGTCATTGCACTTAACATCAGGACGTTAGAAAGCCCAAGAAAACAGGTGAGAGAAGCAGTCACAAGGAGTTTGAGAATGAAGGGCTTTCTCCATCTGACCAGGAAGTCTGGAGGTGAAAAGAAGAAAAGCTAGCTAGAAAGAACAATAAGGTTTAGAGGAGAGGCATAAAGTAGAAATCACATAGCATTTTTATACAAAGAGGGAAGGTAGAGGTGAAGGGGATCCTAAAACAAAGAAACAAAAATGGACAGGTTTAAAAGGGAGTTTGACATAGGAAACACACTTATTCTAAGAGGAAGCTTATATTTAGTATTGACAATTTTAATGTAAGTTTCTCCAAATTCTACACTTTTTAAAAATAAGGCTTGATGCAAGCCCTGCACTTCTTTTGGTTTCCCAAAGAGCTTTCAGATTTTTCCAAATTCTTAGGAAATTTTAAATTTCTTAATCTTTATCCAATAGGTTCATATGTCTATAAGATATTGTTTATCTCTATTGTTTAAAGACAAGCCATAAAACAGTAAACCCACACTGAAAGAGGGATATAATGAAAAATAATTCCTTTCAAGGCCAAAATGATTTCCCTGGAAGAATGTGTAAGAATGACAAAGAAAGTGATCCTCATGCAGGAAAAGAGATGGGGAGGGACTCACCAAAGCCAGGCCACTGATGCCACTGATTATCTCCAGCATAATGTATGGCACATTATAGCAAAGAATCAATTATTACCAGTGACAGGTGTAATTTAAGACATAATTTCTAACTAACCCATCCAAATAATTTGCTTGTAATCTATTCTGAAGTTTGTTTTATATTTAATTACTAACAATTCCCATCTCATAGAGTTTTCCAGAAATGAGTTTATAAATCAGTTGTCAGAAATTCAGACTGTATTTTTCATAGACTGTTTTTCCCAAAACATAATATAGAACACAGTGATTCTGTGAACACAGTAGCCTACAAAAGTTAACTTATTCCATTGTGTATCAATAAGAAAAAGCATGTTTAGTGACAGTTACCTCACTGAAATCTCTTAGGAATTCTATAAGGTAGGAATTATTAATATCTTACATTTGCAATGGGTCAATTGAAGGATTAAAGAGCAACATAAACTATTATGGGAGGCCTTGAGCAAGTTACTTTCTAATGCTGCAACTGACCCATTGCAAATGTATATAACATATAATACTTCCACATACATACATATATGTAGTATAGGCTTCGTTGGTGGCTTAGTGGTAAAGGTTCTGCCTGCAATGCAGGCATTGAACATGGGTTCAATCTCTAGATTGGGAAGATTCCCTGGATAAGGAAATGGAAACCCACTCCAGTATTCTTGTTTGGAAAATCCCATGGACAAAGGAGGCTGGCAGGCTACAGTCCATGGGGTCGCAAAGAGTCAGACATGACAGAAGAGACTTAGCACGCACACACACATGTGGCCTTGAGAGATTTCAAGTCTCCTCACCTGTAGAACTAGGATTTAAGTTACACCATATGCCTACTGCTGCTGCTGCTAAGTTGCTTCAGTCGTGTTCGACTGTGTGACCCGATAGACAGCAGCCCACCAGGCTCCTCCGTCCCTGGGATTCTCCAGGCAAGAATACTGGAGTGGGTTGCCACTTCCTTCTCCAATGCATGAAAGTGAAAAGTGAAAGTGAAGTCGCTCAGTCGTGTCCGACTCTTAACAACCCCATGGACTGCAGCCCTCCAGTCTCCTCTGTCCATGGGATTTTCCAGGCATGAGTACTGGAGTGGGGTGCCAGTGTCTTCTCCAACAATATGCCTAGCCCTAGAACAAAAAGTACTGGGTATCAATCAGCTGCTGTTCCTCCTTTCTATTTTTTTAATTTTTGTTGCTTGAAATAGGTGTTTTAACACAAGCTAAAATCACCAAGTTTCTTTAACTTTTATGCTGACTTTCAACTATTTTGTCCCTGCATCTGCACTAAAAAAACAAATAAAAGACAAGATTGTGAAAATAAAAAGTGAAGACTCAATACGGGTCTCTCCAATTCCAGAGGTCTTAATTTTTTTATACTCTTTTCAAATTGTCCCAGAAGTCACTTGGAAGAGAATTCTCATTTAACAATATTATGTATCATTTAACAATATTATGTATCATTTAACAATATTATGTCAAAGAACTTTAGCGGCTTTTGCTGTTGTTCAGTCGCCCAGTCGTGTCTGACTCTTTGCGACCCCATAGACAAGGGTTTAATTTTCCTTGTTCATCCAGCTAAGTATATAAAATAATGCAACACAAATTGATCACAGAAACATAGAATTTTGGCTCTAAAAAGTGCTCTGTTGCAAATATTTATGCAAAGAATGAACAATCCAGTACTATCCCTCTCCTTGTACCCCTCATTTCTAGAATATTTATCACCAATGCCCTCCAGACATGCACTCCCACACCCATACTCAGCTGAAACTTCTCTAGCTCTTAAAATCTAAACTTAAGCCTCCGATTGTCTGCCAACAATCTCCCATTTTTCTATCTCCATTTACTCCCACTAACCTTTTCTTTAATTTTTCCCCAACTGGTGTAGAATCTACTACCATTTCAAAAGCTTCAACTTCCTTCAGTTCAGTTCAGTAGCTCAGTCATATCTGACTCTTTGCAACCCCATGGACTGCAGCATGCCAGGCTTCCCTGTCCATCTGCTGCTGCTGCTGCTGCTGCTGCTGCTAAGTCGCTTCAGTCGTGTCCGACTCTGTGAGACCCCATAGATGGCAGCCCACCAGGCTCCGCCATCCCTGGGATTCTCCAGGCAAGATCAGTGGAGTGGGGTTGCCATTTCTTTCTCCAATGCATGAAAGAGAAAAGTGAAAGTAAAGTCGCTCAGTCGTGTCCAACTCTTCGTGACCCCATGGACGGCAGCCTACCAGGCTCCTCGATCCATGGGATTTTCCAGGCAAGAGTACTGGAGTGGGGTGCCATCGCCTTCTCCATCCCTGTCCATCACCAACTCCCAAATCTTGCTCAACTCATGTCCATCAAGTCGGTGATGCCATCCAAGCATCTCATCCTCTGTTGTCTCCTTCTCCTCCCGCCTTCAATCTTTCCCAGCATCAGGGTCTTTTCCAATAGTCAGCTCTTCACATCAGGTGGCCAAAGTATTAGAGCTTCAGCTTTAGCATCAATCCTCCCAATGAATATTCAGGATTGATTTCCTTTAGTATTGACTGCTTTGATCTCCTTGAAGTCCAAGGGACTCTCAACTCCCTTTTACCCTCCTCTTCCACTGTCTCTGCCTAGAAATCTATAATCAATCTAACTGTCCAAGTCTTCTACAATATCATAGTTTCTGTTTTTATAAAAAACTGCAGAACCCATGGGCTTTCCAGGGGCACTAGTGGCAAAGAGCCTGCCTGCCCAATACAGGAGATATAAGAAACTCAGGTTTGATCCCTGGGTAGGGAAGATCCCCTGATGGAGGGCATGGCAACCCATTCCAGTATTTTGCCTGGAGAATCCCATGGACAGAGGAGCCTAGTGGGTCATTATCCATAGGGTTGCAAAGAGTTAGACACAACTGAAGCAATTTAGCAATAATTCACAATCTTCAGTAGAAATCAGTCCTTCTCTCCTAAACAATATGCCTCTGTGTTTCCTAAGTTTATTCTTTTTTCCATTATCCTTACAGTTAGTTCTCATCCTCTGCAACCTCCATCAAACTCCTGATCTCACACCCAGCCCTCCATCCCCAGAAAAATACCTGGCTGTGAAACAGGAGGAAAAGGGGAAAGGCACAACCTTTAAAAGAAAGACACAGCCTGAGGACACAACAGAAACTAATTAGCATCAAATAGATCCAAGATGGCAGATGAGTGGACTTCCACTAGACCTTGAGTCCCAGCAGATGCTCATTGTTAATACACCAGCAAACTAAATGACACACTCACGCCACGACAGGAGCCATGACACTTCCAAGGCTGACCATAAAGGTCAAACAATAGAAAGTGGCCCAATTTCTGGAAATCCCCACTTCTTCCCCATAAAAGCTGGAATACTCCTCCCACTCAAAATTACCCACCCCTACAAAAATTAACAACCCCATACCCTGGGACATCTCTCGACTTTTGAGATGGCCCACGATCTATCTGTGGAGTGTGCTTCTCTGTAAATAAACCCACTTTGTATATGTCACTCTGTCTCTCACTGAACTCTTTCTGTGATGAGACATCAAGAACCTGAGCTTTGAGCTTCCCTGGTGGCTCATTGGTAAAGAATCTGCCTGCCAGTGCAGAAGACACAGGTTTGACCCCTGGTCCAGGAAGATCCCACATGCCGTGGGGAAACTACTCAAGTCCAATCTGCACTTGAACTCTAGAGCCCAGGAGCCACTACAGGAGCCACACAGGCTAATGAAGCCTGTGTGCCTAGAGTCCATGCTCCCCAACAAGAGAAGCCACAGCAAGGAGAAGCCCCAGCACCACAACCAGAGAACAGCCTCCACTCTCCATAACTACAGAAAAAGCCTCTGCAGCAATGAAGATCCAGCACAGACAAAAATAAATAAATAAAATTATATTAACAAAAAAAAAAAGAACCCGAGTTTCATTAAGCCCTAAAGCCAAGGGTGCTCTCAGTGAAAGACCATGGGTTCAAGTCCCAATCTGAGTTAGACAGTTTCACCACCAATATAACAGCAAAACAAGAAGCTCTCAGGTAGGAATCCCCTCTATTTCCTGCCATCACCCACACCTATTACTCACGGACCTGTACATCTACCCATCTTTTCTCCCTCCGTGGGAAAGAATGCCCTAAACCCTCTTTCTACTTGTTCCCTCAGTCTCCTCCTCTTCTGCCTACTGAAGGGACAACCAGATCTAGTGACGACTTCCTAACTTTTCTCAGATATTCAGCCTTGTTCCTTTACTGGTTCCTTCTCATCAGCACAAAACACATGTTCAAATTCTCTCTTCCAAAAAGGTAGAAAGTGAAGCCATCTGTGGTAGGCTGAATAATGACCTCTGAAGCTAACCTGGGCTAAGTCCATGGACCCTCTAAATGTTACTGTATATGACAAAAGGGATTTTGCACACGTGACTAAAGAATCTTGACATTGGGAAATTACTGCTATCTGAATGGGCCTGCTGCTGCTAAGTCTAATTAAAAGAGGAAGGAAGAGGAGATTTGATAGCAGAAGAGGAACAAGGCAGTGTAAGAACAGAAGCTGGGGGAGAAAATGTGATTGGCTACAAGGAAAAAGTCACAAGCCAAAATATGTAGGTGACTTCCCTATACTGGAAAAGGCAAGGAAATAGACTTTCTCCTACAGCCTCCAGAAGAATCAAGCCCAGGTGACTTCATCTTAATCTTGTAAGACCCTTGGCTTCAGAAATTTAAGAGACTACATTTACAGTGATTTAAACCATTAAGCTTATGCTATTTAGAAACTAATGTGTGTATGTGCTAAGTCACTTCAGTCATGTCTGACTCATTGTGACTCTATAGACTGTATCCTGACAGCTTCCTTTGTCCGTGTGATTTTCCAGGCAAGAATACTGGAGTGGGTTGCCATGCCCTCCTCCAAGGGATCTTCCTGACCCAGGGATCAAACCTGCATCTCTTACATCTCCTACACTGGAAGGCAGGTTCTTTACCACTAGCACCACCTGGGAAGGCCCCACAAACTAAATAAACCAACCCTCAATTTCACGTCTCTCTGCTGCTGCTGCTGCTGCTGCTGCTAAGTCGTTTCAGTCATGTCCGACTCTGTGCGACCCCACAGATGGCAGCCTGCCAGGCTCCGCCATCCCTGGGATTCTCCAGGCAAGAACACTGGAGTGGGTTGCCATTTCCTTCTCCAATGCATGCAAGTGAAAGGTGAAAGTGAAGTCGCTCAGTCGTGTCCGACTCTTAGTGACCCCATGGACTGCAGCCTACCAGGCTCCTCCATCCATGGGATTTTCCAAGCAAGAATATTGGAGTGGGATGCCATTGCCTTCTCTGACATGTCTCTCTAGCTACCCACAATGTATATAAGCCTACTTAGGTAGTGGTATTTCCTCAAGACCAGCTATCTTAGAAACATAATAATAATAATAATAATGTTTGTATTTAATGGATTATATTTCAAAACTTAGAAAACCTAAATGTTTGCATTTCTTCTCTACCATAACACATTCCACTTAAAATTTTTAGTAATTGAAACACATGTATTAAAGCATGCTAGGGACACATAAGCCACTGGGGACTCTGACTTTGTTTTCTTCCATAGTTTTATTTATTTATAATTGGTTCTTGTTGGTTATCTATTTTAAATATAGCAATGTGTACATGTTAACCCCAAACACCCAATCTAGTCTTTAAACTGCTACCACCACTCTAAGACTAAAACAAGCAATTATAAAACAGAATGATTATTTAGGATAATGGAATATTTAAGCATTCAGATTACATTTCTGTACATAACTAGAACTGTTGTCTTGTAATAGAACTATCTTTGAGTAGATTCTGCTTCAGGGAGAAGGTTTCTAGTGATGTAAGTATTTAAGCTTTAACCTGAATCTTGAGAAAAAGGCAGACTGATTAGGAAAACAAACAAATGGAAATGTTATCAAAGGGTTTTGAGTGTGCATATTGGTCAGGTTGCTCAAAATGGCCACACTTCCATGCATAGAAGAGATTCAAAAGAGGTCTAAAATTTTTCTCTTAGATTGGATCCTAAGAAATGACTTTCAGTTCAGTCACTCAGTCATCTCTGACTCTTTGCAACCCCATGGATTTCAGCACAACAGGCTTCCCTGTCCATCACCAACTCCTGGAGCATGCTCAAGCTCATGTCCATCAAGTAGGTGATGCCATCCAACCATCTAATCCTCTGTCATCCCCTTTTTCTCCAGTCTTCAATCTTTCCCAATATCAAGGTCTTTTCAAATGAGTCAGTTCTTCACATCAGGTGGCCAAAATATTGGAGGTTCAGCTTCATCATCAGTCCTTCCATTGAATATTCAGGGCTGATTTCCTTTAGGATTGACTGGTTGGATCTCCTTGCAGTCCAAGGGACTCTCAAGAGTCTTCTCCAACACCACAGTTCAAAAGCATCAATTCTTCGGTGCTCAGCTTTCTTTATGGTCCAACTCTCACATCCATACATGACTACTGGAAAAACCATAGCTTTGACTAGATGGACATTTGTCGCCAAAGTAATGTCTCCACTTTTTGATATGCTGTCTAAATTAGTCACAACTTTTCTTCCAAGGAACAAGTCTCTTTTAATGTCATGGCTGCAGTCACCATCTGTGGTGATTTTGGAGCCTAAGAAAATAAATTCTCTCACTGTTTTAATTGTTTCCTCATCTATTTGCCATGAAGTGATGGGACCAGATGCCATGATCTTAGTGTTTTGACTGTTCAGTTTTAAGCCCGCTTTTTCACTCTCCTCTTCCACCGTCATCAAGAGGCTCTTTAGTTCCTCTTCACTTTCTTCCATAAGGGTGGGGTCATCTGCGTATCTGAGGTTATTGATATTTCTCCCAGCAATCTTGATTCCAGCTTGTGCTTCATCCAGCCCAGCATTTCACATGATGTAGTCTGCATATAAGTTATATAAACAGGGTGACAATATACAGCCTGACATACTCCTTTCCCAATTTGGAACCAGTCCATTGTTCCATTTCCAGTTCTAACCCTTGCTTTTTGACCTGCATACAGATTTCTCGGGAGGTAGGTATGGTAGTCTGGTATTCCCATCTCTTGAAAAATTTTCCACATTTTGTTGTGTTCCACATAGTCAAAGACTTTGGTATAATCAATAAAGGAGAAGTAGACATTTTTCTGGAACTCTCTTGCTTTTTTGACGATCCAACAGATGTTGGTAATTTGATCTCTGGTTCCTCTGCCTTTTCTAAATCCAGCTTGAACATCTGGAAGTTCTCAGTTCATGTAGTGTTGAAGCCTGGCTTGGAGAATTTTGAGCATTACCGTGCTAGCATGTGAATGCAATTATGCGGTAGTTTGAACATTCTTTGGCCTTGACTTTCTTTGGGATCAGAATGAAAACTGACCTTTTCCAGTCCTGTGGCCACTGCTGAGTTTTCCAAATTTGCTGGCATGTTGAGTGCAGCACTTTCATAGCATCATCTTTTAGGATTTGAAATAGCTCAGCTGGAATTCCATCACCTCCACTAGCTTTGTTCATAGTGATGCTTTCTAAGGCCCATTTAACTTTGCTCTCCAGGATGTCTGGCTGTAGGTGAGTGATCACCCCATTGTGGTTATCTGGGTCATTAAGATGTCATAAAGTCATTTAAAAAATGACTTTACTGGCAGCAAAATAATAATATGGGCTTCCCAGGTGGTTCAGTGGTAAAGAATCTTCCTGTCAATGCAGAAAACACGGGTGTGATCCCAGGGTTGGAAAGATCCTGTGGAGAAGGAAATGGCAACCCACTCCAGTATTCTTGCCTGGAAAATTCCATAGACAGAGGAGTCTGGTGAGCTACAGTCCATGGGGTGGCAAAGAGTTGGACGCAATAGCACACACGCAGACAATAATATATTCAAGAATGGTTCCAAGTTTCCTGTTCTCAAGGGGCTGCTTAAGTCTCTTAAGATCCACTGCTCTTAATTGGAGTTGTTCTTATAATGATTAAGCTTCTCTATCTTGACATCAACAGTAGCTAGCTTATTTCAAAAAGAGAAGTATGTTATACAAAACTATACCTAAGGAAAACTCTTTTGAAGCTACATCTTAATGGATTAACTCTATCTAATCATCGTTATTTTGTAATTAAGCCAGTATAAAAAAGATTCTAGTAATTAAGCTCAGAATTCTTACCCTATCTCTTTCAAAGAGTCTTTACAGAATAATTTAGCATCAGAATAATGTTGTTGTTTTTATTAAATTTAGGGAGAAATTTCACTGATGGTCTCTTCTTAAATGTGACTGCCTAGCTTTTACCATTTCATTACATCGTGTGGGTTAATTGAGAGCGTTGAGTGAAGCTCAAAAAATACATCATTTTTTAATGCATTTAAATACACAGATTTTCCTAAGAATCCAAGGACCCACAAAGAGAACAAAACTGTCAATCTTAGACAACATAGTTATAAATTTCTCAGATTGTAAATCTACAAATATGTTAAAAGTGACTTTAGATTTCCCCAGGGGACTAAGGACTTGCTATAATTGGAATGGGGGAAATACTATAATTTGCTAAAATGACTTTAATTCCATTATCTAAAATATAGCTTCTCTCTTTGGAGCAACAGATTATAGCTGACCACAGAGTCATTGGAGTGAAAAAACTTAGAACCCTAGATTAGAAGTTTGCTTCTACATGTTTGTGCTTGACATAATAAAAATCATAATTCTAGTAAACCCAATTCAGTAAGATTTACAACTGAAATGCACAAAAGAATTTAGTGTCTTTCTATCCAATACTGAGGAGTCACATAAAGAAGTCTGAAAATATTTTCAATCAAGTAAGCATAAGTTACAGTAAATGCATTTAAAAATAATCCCCTTTAATTGGAGATAAGCCCATATAAAGTTTAAAGGAAATTAGTTTAAGGGAAATAAAATCTTAACCACATAATTGCAAGGAGAGTGACTCTACCCCTAAGTACATTGAAATGTCTTTTAAAATGTTACATCATACAGAAGTAAAATATACACTAAGTAAAACATACACTTCTTTTTTTCTTTTGGGAAATCATATAAAAATATACATACATTTATTGCAGAAAAAAAGTCAACGTTACTACATTTGAAGAGCCAAAGAAAAAAGCATTATATTCATGAAAAAAAGTTCTAATATAGACTTATTAGTATTAATAATAATCATGGAAAATATTAGTTAAAATTCTCTCCAGTATCTTTCCATTTATGAAGTAGTATCAGTCTATATATGAAACAAGTTCCAAATCCTAGATGTGCTTTTCCTACATAGATTCATAAATTTCATTGATATACAAAAATCTCTGTACATTTGATAAATAATTTTCAGAGGATTCCTGTAGCAAAAGAACAAGATGACATGAAACCCAAGGACTTCTTGCTCTACAAGATGCTTTACGTCTTAAAAAAGCGGTAAACTCAAAATTTGTGATTACTCAAATATTCTTCAAAAAAAAAAAAAAAAAAGGAGAATGTCTTCTGCCCTTCCCAACAAAATTTCTCTGGAAAAGAAAAAAGAAAATGAGCAATTTTAAGCATTGTAGCTATGAAGGGTTATTAACATCATGAGATAATATATTTTTGCTGTTATTCAGCTGTACTCTGTGACTTTAGGAATACAGGTTTTAATTGGCTTAAGTTACTACTATTTTTAAAATGTGCCCCTGTTTAATTGAGTAATAGAAGTTTTTAATATTCTTTAGCCTTCCATAATTTTTATTCTAATATAGAAATTGTTAACTGATGCTCAACTATCTAAAACAAAGGTGTTTTTATATATAAAAAAAGCTAGGCCAAAAAAAAAAAAGTCAGGCACACCAAAAGCAATGCTGAAAAGCAGCTATTATATTATGAATGATCCATAATGTAAAACTATTTTCTTTTTTTGGAACTATAAAATATTATCAAATAAAAATATATCAAAGAAAATTTTATATATTTTTGTTTGTATCAAGGAATACACAAAATAATAGTCTAAAAGCAAACATTTTAGCAAAGATATTTACTATTTAAAACATCTATCTTACTTTGTAGGAAAATCTAAAATCTCAACACTGCTTCTTTTATGTTTTAAAAATTAACACTCAATGAGGTTCATTTGATTGTTGTAATTTTGACTTGTCCAACTTTGATGTGCCTATGAATATAATCAATTATATAATATCCAGTATACCAGCTAATCAAAATTAGACTTGAAATCTAAAACTTCAGTACAGTTTCTAATTGTTTCTTGGGTCTTGTCAGATAATTTTGCCATGCTAGAAGTGTATGCCTTCTTATGTAGTCTCAGGCCAGTTTCCTGAACTGTGGAGGAGCGTATATTATAATTTATCTTCCAAAAAAGAAGCATAGACTTTATAGAGGTCATATATAAGAAACCTCAGACATGGATTTTGATCACTTTGACTTAACGTCTCCTTTCCAAGGTAATTGCCCGTCAAACTGCTGAAGAAGCAAGTTTAAGGATATAATTTGGCAACTGGTCTTTAGAGATGTTCCTAAGAGCAAATGAAAACAGCAAACTCAATAAGAAATGAAGAGCAGGTGTTCTTTCAATTAGAAAGAAACGAGAAGTTTCAGATAATGAGACTATGATGAAAACTTGTGGTGGATACAATCCGTAAAACACAATGGTAAGGTCGATATTCTTCCCACACACTCATCTGCATACTTCCTTAATTAAATGAGCATGTTAGTTTGCATTTTTTAACATTTAATCTTGAAACAACTCCCTCTTTTCATCTTTAAATAATGACGATGTAGATTACTGAATATGTAAAACACGGTAAGAAATTAGTTTATAAATCTCTAATTGACTGAAGTAGACTGGAGCATCCTGTGGCATTAAACTAGACACATCAGAATTACAATTAAGAAAATCCTTGTTCTTTAAGAGATTAATAGGTGGGTATTTTGCATTTGAATAAAGCTTTCTACTTTATAAAAGTAATTCTATGTAGACTGCCTATACAGTACTTTTCCTGAAAGTCATCTCGTTTGGTATCCACAAGAAGAAACTTATTTAAAGTTTCAGTAAAAATCATTATCTGAATATAACACAAACAACTGAAATTTTGCTGAACTGTTTTACTTGCTTCAGGGGAAGTTTAGTCAGATTTGTGGCTAAATACCACATCCATCTATCTAGTGATGTCTATACATGTTTATGGTTGTATTTAGCCACTTAATGATTATTCAGAATGAATAGAGTCAACTGGATGTGAGACTGTCCTGAAGGCTGCCACGGGTCTTATTCAACACAGAAGTAAATGTAACCTTTCTTGGTCCAAATTACAAAGCTTCATCACCAAGACAAACTGAACCAAACCATTCATTAAAGCAGTCCGATCCCTCCAAACTGATCAGTCCTGTTGAGCTCTGGAATAGAAATAAAGTCACCCATTAAAAGGACTGTACGCACTTTTATAGATGGGAAACTGATTAAACACATCTTTCCAAATATATAAATAAATATGTTGCAGGTCTATGCACAAAGTAAGATGATGATAAGGCAGGAAATGAATATTCATTGGAAGGACTGATACAGAAGCTGAAACTCCAATACTCTGGCCACCTGATGCAAAGAACTGACTCATAGGAAAAGACCCTGATGCTGGGAAAGATTGAAGGCAGGAGGAGAAGGGGATGACAGAGCATGAGATGGTTGGATGGCATCACTGACTCAGTGGACATGAGTTTGAGCAAGTTCCAGGAGTTGGTGATGGACAGGGAAGCCTGGCGTGCTGCAGCCCATGGGGCCGCAAAGAATTGGACATGACTGAGTGACTGAACTGAACTGAAGGCAGGAAAACCTTAATCCATTTGTGTTCTCAAGAATGCCCTTTTCCATTCATTATGCTTGAATACTGAAAGCACATGCTCCCTCTGGTCTCAGCCTTCCCTCCTCAGTAGTGCGTTTTAAATGCACCCTTGTTCAGGAACAAAATGGAGCTGAGGCTGACCAGCAGTGCCCAGAACATCTCCTTGGCTATCCATTACTAGTAACATCTGCCCAGAGCCAGTAATTCATTCCCTAGGGATAAGATTGACGGAAAAGGCATATCCAGTTTCAAGAAAAAGGAAGTTCTCATGTACTATTGCATTCCAAAATTGTTCTAAAGGAAGCTGACCATATCAAAGACCATGTACAAGTTCTGTATCACTGCATAGAATTCCCAGAACACTGTCAAAAAGACTGCATGGATATCCCTACTGCTATCAACTCACTGTTTAAGAAAATATAGAAAATATCTTGTTACTTTAGATTCCTGGAATCGTATCTTCTAAATGTCAAGTATTTTAAAGAAGTAAAAGATAAAATATGCTTGTAACAATTGCAGCTATAGTAGAAATAGAGTTACCAACGGAATGTTAGAACTGGAAGAGAACAGAATTTATCTTTTCTTGAACTATTTCCTTTTATACAAGGCTATAAGAACGTTGTTGGAAGATATTTGGCCAGGAGGGAAGATCAAAGGGCAAAGGATTCTACCATCACACTGAAGACAATCTTTTGGGAAGACTGATAGAATCTCTTTTTACCTTTTGGCCGTCATGTCCTGCTTATAAGCTTATGTTACAAAATTGATAGGATCAAAAAGTGACTATCATAACAACTCATATTAACCCCACAAAGTAGGATAAGAATTGAGCTCACTGAACTAACTTCTTGGAAATTTCAGTGTTAGTGTCAGCTTGAACTGGAAGACTGGACTCTGAGTCATGACAGATTACACCAACCTGCTACTGCTGCTGCTAAGTCACTTCAATCATGTCCGAATCTGCACGACCCCATAGACGGCAGCCCCCCAGGCTCCCCTGTCCCTGGGATTCTCCAGGCAAGAACACTGGAGTGGGTTGCCATTTCCTTCTCCAATGCATGAAAGTGAAAAGTGAAAGTGAAGTCACTCAGTCGTGTTCGACTCTTAGCGACCCCATGGACTGCAGCCTACCAGGCTCCTCCAAACATGGGATTTTCCAGGCAAGAGTACTGGAGTGGGGTGCCATTGCCTTCTCCGTACGCCAACCTAGGCAGGGCTATAAACAAGTTCCTTGTTCTATCTTGCCCTGAATTCCACACTGAAAAACATGGAGAAAGTATCATCAGCAATGCTTTCTCTCTTTTTTCCCCCAAGTGTGCAGGGATTTATTTTTCCACTTAGCAGTTTTGAAATATCAGCATACACAAATAGACTAGCTTGCCTACTTATACAAATTAGAAATTGAAATTCTCCTGTATAAAGTCTTCAAGCAGAATAAGATGATAGCAATAAGGCTTACAAAACAAAGGCTCTGCATATTGGAGTGCTCTGCATACCAGAACAAATAAAAGTGTCATTTTAATTTTACTTTGGTAAACATACATGCAATAAATTCTATGTAAAATATAGACCATTTATTCTGCAATATGAATGCATTTTAATAAAATTTTGTTTTTCTATTCTATTAGATTTTGTTTTCCCCAATGGGTTGAGAGAGAACTTATTTATGGTATATAATTTTTCTTAAGTTTCTGAGGAAAGCCTTTAGATTTTAAAATATCTCAGGGAAATACATTGCTGAAAGCATGCATACAAATAGGCAGAATAGCCATTTAATGCAGGCCTGTGTACATTTAAACAAGCTGTGTGCTCTATTATAAATAAATAAAATAGCCAGTATCTGAGACTAGTTGAGCAAAAAAGTAGTTAAACTTGGTGAGATGTGAAATTAGGTTTTAATGCATGCAAAACACATTCCAATGCATATTTTTAGGTGGAGGCTGATTGACTTTTCTCAGTGTTTAAAATTAAAAGCTGCCTTTAGGCAGTTAAGAACCTTTGGAGAGCTTTTGATATTATTAAACTCAAGCACTTACATTTAGTTCTACCATACAGCCATGAAAAGACCAACACTTAAGTCTCATTCGACGCTAGATTTTTACATGGCCAGCTGGCAATATTGTCCCCTGCAGCCTGCTCATCAGCTTCCATCCGGGGTGAAACCACCATCCTTCACAGGTGAATACACTCATTTTTTTTTTTTTTACACCTCAATAATGTTTCCCTTGTGCTTGCTCACTCTCATGAATGTCATGTAAATAATAATGAAATAATAATAGAGATATAGATAGATAGCTCAATGCCAGGCATTGATTACTCTACGCACATAACTATCTCATTATATTCTTACAACCTATACCGAGTAGGTATAATTACGAATCCAGTTTTGCTATTTGTGGGCATCACATTTAATGAAGTTTTTAATAAATAGCTTTGCCAGGTTCATAGAGCTCACAAATGGAGCTGGGAATGAATCTGTGTCTACAGGCTCCAAAGCGGAGCAAAGAGAGAGTGCTAAAACTGGCTTCTCAATCTAAATATCCATCGACAGAGGAACAGACAAGGAAGATGAGGTGCATATATACAATAGAATATTACTCATCCATTAAAAAGAATAAATCATGCCATTTGCATCAACATGGATGGACCTAGAGATTGTCTTACTGAGTGAAGTAAGTCAGAGAGAGGGAAACATCATATGATATCCCTTATATGCAGAATCTAAAAAGAAATGATACAAATGAACTCATTTATAAAACAGAAACAGACTCACAGACTTAAAGAACAAACTTATGGTTACCAAGGGGGTAAGTAGGAGATGGGATAGGGAGTTTGAGGTTGGAATGTACACACGTGTATTTAAAGTGGATAATCAACAAGGACCTACCGTATAGCACAGGGAACTCTGCTCAATGTTATGCAGCAGCCTGAATGGGACGGGTGTTTGAGGAAAGAATAGATACGTATATACGTAGGACTCAGCCCTTCGCTGTTCACCTGGAACTGTCACAACACTGTTAATCAGCTATACTTATATATACAAAATAAAAAGTTGAAAAAATAATATTAGGTTGTATTAGTTTTCTTCTTCGATGAGAAGCCTGCAACTCATTTTACTCCATGATTAGGAATTTTCTATGATTAGGAAAACAAAGATCTTCTGTGATATGATCAAGCTCTGCTCAATAATTATGCATTAAGTACTTTTTGTACAAGATACTTGGCTAAGTGGGTGGCTGTCTTCATACTATATGTATTTGTCATTATTTAAATTCATTTCTTTTCAGAGTTTAACATTCCCCGGACTGAACTCTATCAGAGATGGTATGCATGGGTGACTATCATGATACTATTCTCTTTGACTTTCTCTCGTATTTCTCCAAAACAGCTTTGTTTTGATATATTTCACATAAACATGGAAGTGTGCGATTTGGGCAAAATGCAAACTAAAAATCTTGATTTGTCTGTTAAAATACACTACTGAGTCAATATAATCTATCAACTCTGATGCATCTGATGCATTTGTCTGTTAAAATACACTACTGAGTCAATATAATCTATAAACTGATGCATCTGATGCAAAGCTCCTACTGCAGGTTCTCCTTCTATATACAAGCATTTATTTCCTATTATTCATAGATCAAGATTGACTGCCAGATTCAACAGAATGGTCCTTTGGGAAAGGTGTGGTTTTTCTTTCTATGACTGTGAGTGGTCATGGGAACATTCCTCCAGGATGAAGTATGACACATTTATCCCAATAGTTGTATGACAGCAGTGCAAGTGTCTTGGGAGCCTAAGTAGATGACATATTTACCACCATCATTATCCACCTCGTCTTGATAAATACTGAGTGAAACAGGTGCTTCGACTAAGGAGAAATCTGTCCTGGGCACATAGATCATTTCTAGTCACATACTCACTTGTGTCTCATAATGAATTTGGAGGACAAGCAGTAAGATTAATACTAGAAAACAACTTTCATTTAAAGTTAATTAATTTTACAAATACTTATTAAGCACCTACTATGTGTAATGCCCTTTTCTAAATCTTTGAGATAAAATTTAATGTAAAAATAATTTGACAGCAGTTGTAAAGAGATATAAAATGTAAAATGTATTCATTTTGTTCAATATAACTTTTATGAGTACATAACCTATATATGGTTTTAACAATGCCTTTGAAATATACCTAAGTGTAATATAAACTTATAACTGACAAATATGAATCTTAAAATAATTTCAAGGACAAATAGAAAACATCCACACCTACAAACATTTTTAGCAGTTGAAATAAAAGGAGAAAATCACTTTTCTCAAATAGTCTAAGCTATATACTAAAACCAGAAGTTTTTAAGTTAATGTATGTGGAACTGGGATTTCATGTCATTTTTATAGCTCTCTTTAAATAAACCAATGTTGACAAAAATAAAGTCTTTCTCCAAACTTCTTGTTACGCGGTCCTATTCCATAAAGTGTGAGAACCATAGATAAAGCAGCAAATATGTTGTCTTAATAACAGTTATCTACAGCAATGATGAAGGGGGACTAAAAAGAAAGGGTGTGAAGACATCAAAGTCACGGTGCGTTGCCCAATGGGTCCTGCCTCACCTTCACCTCTAATAGCCCGGGCAATTCTGATTTCAATCAGAGACAAGTCAGGTCCTAAAGTTCCAGTTTCTGGACCATTAAGACTCAACCAGGATATCTCTTTTTAGAAAATTGTGTAAACTGTCATACATTGAAATATTCTTCTTTGCTTCAAGAAGTAGAAGTCCCAAACTTCCTCTGGATTTAAGAAGAAAGGGATATATTAAAACAGGTTATTTGAATTGAAAAAGAGAGAAATCAAAATAACCTAATGTTGTGTATGAGATGGAAGAGGAGTAAAAAGCAAAATTTGATTTCAGTGCAATATCATAGGACTCCAGAAAGAATGGAACTCTTTCTCTTCTCTGTTGCTTTTCATTCTTTTTCAGCAGCAGAGTCCACCACCGTGCACTGCACTTAGTCGACTAGAAGCTTACTTTCCAACCATTTAAAACTCTAGCAACACTTAAAAACAAAACAAAAAAAAGTCTACTTTATCATCAGCTAAAGTAATAAATTTCACCAGGGGCAATACTTTCCCCTAGAACAAAAACTTGAACTGTATCGACATTTTTGGCTTTCACAGTGATTTGGCCATGGGGGTTGGGGGGTGATGGTGTGAGGCTAAATCCTGGCAATGAGTCGAACAGTTGAGCACCACTGGGCCTTGAATCCCAGTCCATTTTACACATTTTTGAACATTTTAAAATAAAAGTTAATAAATTCTTACACAACTAATGAACTGTCCAGGAATACAACATCTATGTACATGGTAAGAGTGCTGTATTTTACTTAGTTCAGAATTTACTGAGCGATGATTACAACTTTAAAGAAAAAAATATCATGAGGAAAAATCACTCATGGAATTTGAGTGGAATAAACATCTTGTCAATTTGAAATTATAGCTTTTGTATTCACTGTATCCTAGCATTTATATTCTGAAATAATGGAACTTCATCAGATTATGCTTTCCTCTCTCATTTCCTTTTATTTCTCCTTTATATTGCAATTAGGGCATGATATTTTCAAAATTATGTACAAGAAGGTTATACTATCAAAGCATTTGTAAGAGAATTCTAGAGGGGGCTTTGTAAAAATTATTTGCAAGTAAGTTATACTGTATTATCAAAGTATTTTATGAGATAATTTTAAAGCAGGCTTTATAAAAATTATTTTCCATTAAAAGTGAATATTGGATCCAATAGGGTTGAAGTCCAGTTATTTCATCCATATACCCTGGAGGAAGAATTTAATTGGGCCCTCTGGGGTCAGATGTCTCACCATGGCCCTATTAGTAATAGTAAAGTAGTTGGACTCAAGAAATCAGAAGAAGGTTGCCAGAAGTCCATCCTTAATGGCAGAGTAGGCCAAACCAGTGACACAGAAAGACAGACCATTCTAGATTTTTCCTATACTGTTACAAATCTGGCATAGGAATAATCATAAATGATGTCATAAATTAGGTCAATTTCCCCAACTAACTTTTATCCACTTACAGAATTCAACTTTTCCCTTTCCCATGCCTTCCTCTATGTTACAGTTATGAGTTTTTAATTCTGTTCTCTGATAATGCAGGACCTCTTACCAGATTGCCCTACCCAGGCTCGCTCATTCATTCAATTATTCACTGCTTCATTCATTTAATACAACTTCTAAGTATTTACTATATGATAGGCATCCATTTAGATGCTGGGTCTCCTGCATTTGCAGGAAGATTCTTTCCTGTTTGAGCCACGAGGGAAGCCTGCTCTGGGAATAGAATGATCAAACAAGATCACTACCTTCAAGGAACTTATACTTTATAGCGAAAAAAAATAAAAGTATATTTTAAACCTTACTTTGGGGACTTCCCTGATGGTCCAGTGGTTAAGACTCCACACTTTGAATTCAGCAGGTGCAGGATTGATCCCTGGTCGAGGAACTAAGACGCCACAGGCTATGCGTGTGTGTGTGTGTATTGGAAGGCAAGTAAGAAAGTGGTCATAGAGCAACCTCTATATCATGTTGTATCATGCTGAAAAAAATGGATTATAAAATAAACAACAGGGAATCAACAAAGGCTTTTAAGAAGGTGAGGGACCAAAATTATTATCTTATTCTAAAAGGGAAGTCTGGAGTCGTGGAATGAAGATTGCTTGTCACATAGGCTAAGCAAAGAAGATCAGTTAGAAAGAGTCAAGAACTCGGCTGGTTTCCTAATAAGGTATTAATCTCCCTTTGAAGAACCATGAATAGATCTTGTTTCCTGGACTCTTCCATTCGTACAAGTTACATTGTCTTAGGCAATCCCTTACTAGCCATTGTTATCACCTGCCATCTTCAGTTCGATCTAGGTTCCTCATTCCTACTTTGAAATATGCATATTTGTATTACCTTACTCTTATTAGCCCGTAAGTCTCATAGAACTTCTAAGACTTAGCTATGATGACTACACAGCTTTTACTGAAAGACTAAGGCTATAAAGAATAAAATATCTGCAAAGCCATCTAACCAACAGCTGAGATTTACAGATCAATAACCAACCATGTTCATTAACTGTGATGTGCATTTCAGAATACAAACATCTTAGCCTATATTTATTGAGTTTTCTTCATAATTTTTCTATGCTTCTCTGCGTAGTTAAGTGGTTTCCTCTGTTAGCCTTCAGGCTTTGGGCCACCTCTCAGAGATAGAACTGCCAAATTCCCAGAGACATAGAAACATTACTGACTATAAGTTATCTGATCAAAATGTCAAAAATACAGAAAATCCACTAAGGAAATTGTCAAACATAATTCATGGTTCCTGAATAGTGTAATGTGAAGATTTCATCAAGATACACACAAAAAAGACTATAAAATGAGTCACTATTATCTACCAATAATCTGTAGCTCCCTTTTTTCCAACTCAAACATTTTAGTCATAATTGATAATAATTAATCAGTAGCTATGGTCAAGTCTAGCTTCCAGAAACCATCTTTTCTTCATTTTGAGGGCACCTTTATGCATTTCTAGGAACTTCTAAGTCCCTCTCCGTTCTGCTTCAGGCCTAGCCAATGTGCCCCAGTTTCCAATATTTCACAACTTACTCTGAGATGACTTACTAAGAATTAGAAAAGGAAAGTACAAATTCCTTAACGGTGATTCCAGCTAAACCCCTAACCCTCAGGCCACAACTGCAGCATCACATTAGAATTCACTGCAATGTGATCAGCATCACTGCAAGAATAAGAGAATAGTCAACAAAAGTTCAGAAGAGAGAAGATGAGAATTTGATCTAGGGTTTTAACAGAAAGTAAAGAAAGGATAAACGCTGACAATGTGGTTTGATGGACCCGCTGATCAATTAGATGAGTGAGACAGGTCAATGCGATCCAAAGAAGAGGATCCCAGAGCACCAGCGGGGGTACCTAAGTGTACAGTGACACCCTAAACCAACAAAAAAGTTTTGTTAAGCTGACGTGAGTGTAAAACATCCAAGTAAAGATTTCTAGAATAGATTGTTGACAGAGAGGAGGAAATGCAGTTTCCTCAAGTTAAAGGTGTAAGATGGGTATGCATTACAGTGAATCATCCCCTTGTAAGTAAAAACAGATGCTATGAGTAGATTATGGGTTTGAGTAAGCTCCGGGAGTTGGTGATGGACAGGGAGGCCTGGTGTGCTGTAGTCCATGGGGTTGCAAAGAGTCGGACACAACTGAGTGACTGAACTGAACTGAACTGAATTGATGAGTAGATAAGACTAACTAGAAAGTATGTAAAAATAAAGAATCAAAAAAATATCATGAACAAAGTCCCAGGCAACAGGAACTTTGCAGCTGAAGATGAAAAGTAAAGCGAGAAAAAGAGAGTGAAAGATAAAGCTGGTAAGAGTTCATATACTGCATTTCCATTGAAAATATAAAAAAAGACAAATTCTTGCTAAGAATTCGATAATGCAATCTATCAAAGAGCTTTAAGACTTGTATCTACTAACACCACAGTGAATCACAAGTTTTGTAATGTATTAATTTAGACATTGGAACATTTAAATCAAAGAGAGACAGAATTACCAATTAAGTCAAATGTTTGTTTGGGGTAGGAGTATCATGTTTATTTTGTTTACTTGGAGTCATTCTTTCTTTTTCAATTAAGCTTTAAACTGCTGATAACTTTCCCAAGTTTTAGTTGATGTTTCTTCTTGTGATCTTTATTCATTTGTACTCCAATACTATTCATGGTAAAACAAGAAGTGGAGAAAACAAGATTTCAATCTTTAGGATTTTGATTGCGCTGTATCAGCTGGAATACACTTAGCGTACAGTCTACAGTTTTGAATGAGCAGAGAGTTTAAGATAAGATGGGTAGTGCATCTCACTAAACATCACAAAAGGAGTCAGAGAAGACAACAATTATACTCTGAGCATGTGTGCAGATAATTTTTATAATTATGTAAGTCTATAATCATTTGAGATAGAATACTATCATGGATAACGTTATGTTTTTAGCATGTTTGAATCATATTTTTCAAAAGTTTCTGAAATTCACTTCAGTGTGTATAAGTATGAAACAGGTATTGAAAAAAATTACTAGTTGCCAATTTTAAACACTTTAAAGTCAGTTATGTTTTTATTTATTACGGGCAAAGAGCTCTTCTTGTTTTAGGAAATAAGTGAAATAAATACACACATAAAAACATATCAGTATTTCTAAAAGGAAAGAAGGCTTGTATAGTAAATGGATGCAGACATAAATGAAAGATCTTCACTTGTACTTGTCCCATCCCAAAATGTATTTAATCAATCCAGCTGTATATATCACATCCGTAACTACTAAATGCTTAAA
The DNA here is from genome assembly GCF_055505025.1 of Bos grunniens. NCBI lineage: Eukaryota > Metazoa > Chordata > Mammalia > Artiodactyla > Bovidae > Bos > Bos grunniens. Next base: position 23,533,771 of record NC_141191.1, on the reverse strand, counting down.
ATTTCTCCCAAGAATGCTTTAACAACGAGGACCTTTATTATTAAGACACAATACTCTGCGTGGAACTGCTTATCTTTGCATCACAACTAAAGCATGAACTTTAGGAAACTTCATGAGATAAAATATCTAGAAGTCCAACTGCTTCGGCTGCCTAGGGCAACTCAACTGATCAAAACATTGATTCTTGCCAAGTGAGTCTGAAATCAATAAATAGATAAAATGCTGATTCAGATGAGCTCATTTTCTTCCACTTTTATTAATGTCTCCACACCAGACACAAGTAATAGACGTTAGAAATGCAGAGATTTAGAAATGCAGGCAATCATTCTCCACAAAGGCCAAATTTGAGATCAACAAATAACAATAATGACTTAAGATAGAATGCCTTGGAACAAATAGAAGTTTTGATAACGTAAGTGCTAAATAGTGGTCTTTTACTTTGGATGTGCCTGGGTTTCATTTCGTGGTAAGCAGGTCCAGAAGTGATACAGCTATTCTGTGCAATGAACATCATGCACACAGCATAACTGGATACCGCAGCATGATAATCCAAACTTTTAAAAATTTGTAGCCTCTGACAAATGGAAGAAAGTGCCTGTTTCTTCCTATAAGCTGTTCAGAAGAGATGAGAAATATTAAGGCATGCCCACCGGAATTTTATGAGAATAACTGAGTCTCTGCAAAAGGTCTTAATAATCTATGAGTATTTGTACAAAATTATAGTCACTAATTCTTTATGAAAGTATTTAAGCACAGTGAAGAAAAGAAAAAAGTATTATGAGGCCAGGAATTAGGTAAAGACACAGGTATACTTGTTAGAGATGGGCCACAAATTTACCTCTGAGCATTTTAGCAACTAAAGAAGAAAACACAATCAGTTTTATGATGAAAACGATCGCTAAGATGGAATACCAACTGGTTGCTCAGAAGCATAACTAATTCTGGTATTCAGGCTAGATAGTATTTTCCTTTCATGAGTCTCATGTTGAGAAGGAGGTAGAAACCCAGAATATAATTCAGTAAGTCTTAGGTAAGCAATTTCTTACTTGGAATAGTTAATTTCTTCTTCTGATTTAAATTTTAAAAACCCTCGACTACTCTGAGTAGATATAGGCTTGTGGAACTGCAACGATAACAGTATTTTCCCATTCGTGACATTGATTTATTATATCATGTTTCACAAAAACGTTCTTCCTTGTGGCAGCTGAATTGGTTGTTTCTACCCAAGAAAGAATCAAAGGCTCTTTTATCTCAGGTAGATAATGTGTATTTTTCTAGCCATTCTAAACAAAGATGAGAGTTTAAAAACCAATGTGAAAAGAAGTTAGATAATGATAACATGTGTCTCCAGCAAAGAAAAATACGGTAGGCTTTTGCCTCTCCTAGATTTAAGGTTGCATTTCTAATTATTTAGGAGTAACCCAGAATGTCCCTGATTTATAGCCATTAACAATTCTGCTGAGAAATGACAAAGCAAGTGTGCCTGTGCAAGGCACTAAGAGTTTAGGCCAACCTGATCCCCATCCCCCCAGAAGCCAAACCTCAAATCAACTTGGTTGTATTCTCTTCATCATGTCATTTAACCAGTCACTCTGGTAAATAATAAAAACTGTATTCTCTAGAAGAGTACCCAAATCTAGTTCTGATGATGAAAGGAAAGAGATTTGAGAAAATGATGGCTCTTAGGCAGAAAATATGTTATCATATAATCATACCTCCTAGTTAGACACTTAAATGTTGAGGCTTGCAAAGGCTTTGAAAAACATTCCTCAAGAAGAGGTGTTATTCAGTAATGACCCCGTTATGAATATAAAAGAAATGTCCTTGCAAAATAATGTTCAGTTATCTGTATATCTTCACTTGTGGTTGCTAATATGTTACATCTCAAAGATTGCCATTGAGGACTTTAGTTTGATTATGGATTAAATTATCTGGTATTTATTTCCAGGTTTTGGGGCTATCATAAAAGCTAAGAACATAATAATTTTAGTGTAAGTACAATAATTCAGATCTATTTTTTTCAATTTCAAGAACGATTCTAAATGTACAAAAGGTGGAATGCCAAAGCCAGGTTGGAGGTTAAATCCAATTTATGGCCCTAACAAAATCAAAATTATTTGCAGTGATTCAAGAGTAATTGAATTCATAGTGATTCAATCACTCAAGTGATTCATAGAACTAGATAAAATATGTAGAGTTTATTTTTAAAGATTGATACAAGGTTATAAAACTGATTCAGTGACCTAAATTCATGATTTAATTATCACTTCCTCTAACATTTTATTCACAAACATCAACCAATAATAATTTGGCCCAAAGTAACTGATTATGAATGAGCATATCAGTAAAAAATTAAAACTGTGAACAATTATTCTGTAGCAAGTGTAAATACTATGACTATAGCTCAAATATTGTCAGTTTTCTTAGAAACAAGAATGTTAGAGGAATTCAGTGAGAAACCTCTATCATTAGAAGTTCCACAAGTATCCTGGAATTTTTGCCCATAAATAAGAACATAGGTTTTGGATATAAAAAGCACATCTTTGAGTTCTGATTCCTTTATTTATTCACCGGGTGATCATAGGCATTTTCACTAGATTTTTCTGAGTCTCCATTTTGGTACCCTTAAATGAGAATACAATATTCAAAAAACTTACCATGCTGTTCAAATGAGGCTATATTGGGGGAATAAAAAGAGCTATATTATCTTTATGGAAATGATTTCTTTCCGGGGGGGGGCACAAAAACGTCATTCTCAAAAAATGTTCTCAGAGCCCTAGACTCTCAGACTTGGAAGATAGAGGTCAGCTGGTCTTGAGGTTTTGACTTCATGTTCTTCAGTCTTACAGTTCTAGGTAGTGTCCTGGGGTCAAGTGCAGGGGCAAAGAAGAAGTGGGCTGATAGAGCCCTCAACCTCTCTTGCCCCAACTAGAACTGTTCCCCTTTTATGAGTATTAGATAATGTACTTGTTTAGAAGACACTGTTTGAACAAGTTCTTTAGTTGTGGCTAAAAAATGATTACAAGACCTAGATATCAAATCCAATTTCCACCCTGCAGTGCCACCATCGCCTGAGAAACCTGAGGCAGAGAAGGGCTGTGATACACCCACGGAGCCACCTATGGGTGACGGCAAAGCCAGGCTTGAAACAAGGTCTTCTAAGTACTGCGTGAACCGGATCTGTGCCCCTCCCACCACACAAATCAAGCTCCTTAAAGGTTTCAAGCTGTTAGATTTGGAGTGAGAGATTTAGTACATTGGGGTGCCTCTGACTTCCAAATGCCACTGAACTTCATCTTTAGTATGCAGTGATTATTTCAATTAATAACTAAGGCTGAAACTTCAGCTCCTGTTCCACTGATGGGCATTGCCATGGCAATTAAAGCTTTTCTGGCTGGATAATGAAAAAAATTTTTTTAAAGGTTTCTGATCTCCACTTGGCATAGAAGACTCTAGACAACCTATTTAATTCCAACAAAGCAGTATAAATGTGCTAAAACCAAATCAGGGCTTACAATATTTTTTAGAGTCAATCTCTAAAAATACCATTTAGGAATATCAAGGAAACTCTCGAGATACTTGGGGCAATTTTTAATTTTTAGGATGGAAATCTCTGTAATTCTCTTGGAAGCAAGGTAATCCTTAAGTTTGTTCATTCTGTGGTTGGCCTAGAAGTGTCTGGTAAGTTTCATTGAGGATATAAGATTACCTCAGGCTTCTAAACATTTTCCAAGAGAAAGAAGAGCATTAGAATAAAATAAAAACTTATATGTTAGTATGTTAAAATCTGCACTTGTATAAAATGAAGCAGTTCACTTCGTCACATAGAGATTTAGAAGCTAAGAATTTTATCACAAATCTATTTTCTGGATGCAAAGAAATCAAGGTTAACTGTTTCTCAAGCACAATTCTAAAGAATTAAAACTATAAACATATTTTGACACAAAATGTTTATTCATTTATATACTTACCTATTTAAATGTATATACACAAAAGCTTCACAGAGATTTGAACAAAAACACATGGTCATTTTCCTTTTTTCCACATCGTATTTTAGCTGAAATTCCAATACAAGTATGAGAAACACCTTACTAAATATTATATAAAAGGAAAGCCCCAAAAGACATGTTGATTTATTGTCTTACAGCATTAAGCCATCTTGTAAGCTATGATTTTGAGTCCATAAATCTTAAAATATTCTTTTTCACTGGACCTTCAAAATTTGATGTATTTTCATTTGGTAAAGTCTGGAGATCAGCAAAGCTATAATAGCCAGTACAGAGACTAGAGTATACCCTTAGTGATGACAGGGGCCCACTGAAGACTTCTAAAATTATCATTTGCACAACTTCCCTCAAATGTATTTTTCTTAATTCTCTTCCTATTTATATCAAAATTGTTCCCTCATCCCACTTGTGTATGTGTGTGCTCATTTGCTCAGTTTTGCCCAACTCCATGACTCCATGGACTGTAGCCCACTAGGCTCCTCTGTCCATGGGATTCTCCAGGCAAGAATACTCCAGTGGATAGCCATCTCCTTCTCCAGGGGATCTCCCCATCTGAGGGATCAAACTCATGTCTGCTGCATTTCAGGCTGATTCTTCACCATCTGAGCCACCAGGGAAGCCCCTCATACCTCCTAAGCTATATAAAAAGCAATTGTTTCCCTATTGCTACTTAAAGTTTACTTCAACTTCAATAAAACAAGGCTATATTCTGAACACAAAGAAATCAACTTTAACTATTTCTCAATCTTGGTGACTGGTCCCTGTCGTCAAAAGAGAACTGGAACTTGACCTGGATGGTCAGAACTTATAATTCATTTAGATGTGAAAGAGGTCAAATAATTCAGTAGTCACAATCATGTTTTCTTATTTTAAGCCAAGAAATGAATATATAAGGCAGGTTGCTAAAAATATGACACTGTTTGGACAGTACTATTTTTTACTATGGAATGACTAAGAAAAAAATACCACCTACTTACACTTATCACAAAGCCTCCTACACAGAAGCAAGCCGACTTTCCTGGGCTGAGTGTCTTATTGATGAAACAAACAAACAAAACATTTTTAGAATTCTTTTAAGTGCCAACTCTCTTTTTGATTGAAATTGTAGAATAATGTACTATGAGACTTGGTTTAAGATCTCCACAGTGTTCGATCAACTACTTGTTTAAACACTTATGTGTTTTTCGGCTAGATTATCTCACCCAAGCGCTGTACTTTCTTAATGACCTAATTGTATTATTCAGGGAAGCTTGTACCTTGCCTATCTAGGGCAAGTTTCAAGCTCTTGGTAGATGGAATTTTATTTAAATTGAAGAGATAAAATTAAGCAACAGTGACTGGACTACATTTAATTAACTCAAACAAGTACAATTATATTTATTGAAAAACTGTCTTATGCACCTTTAGGATTATTAACTATACAGTTTATAATTTTTGTACATTAAATGATAATTAGGAAAATATTCCAGAAGTATATTGTTTATGTTCTGCAAGTAATGGAAAAATTCAATTTTAACATCTAGCTAATCATCCTGTTAAAGGAACAATTCTGACAAATAAAAGCTGGTATCAAAAGAATACTGCTAAAGTTGTAATGTCCTCCTGATATGTTTTATGTTTTTGATCTCAAAGCAAATTACAGTTATTCACAAATATATGATTAGCATCTGAAAGCCTAATTTCTTGATTGCTAAATTAACAAAAATGAATTAAAGCTCATATTTCAAAAGCTAAGTAAAAGAATTGCCAAAGACATATGGGCTACTTAAACACACTATTTATTAAGCTTGATATCTCACAAACAAACACAGCAAAAAGCAAATGTATAAGTGCCAGCTCTGTAAATTAGTGGCATTCTCTGTTTCAGTGCATAAGATATGTAGCTTAAAAGAGGGCAACCCTAGAGCTAAAATAAAAGCTAAAGTTATTCTGTCAAATATCAGCTACTAAAAGTACTCTGTAACTCAGATATTCCAGGGTAGAGGGTGCTGTCTCTAATATCAATATTCATTAACACCCACATTTCCAAAGCAGTCACCCATATGCTGGGTTGTTTGATGCTGTTTCTTCTTGAAAAACAAACACCACAGCAAAATCCAGGGTAAAGTTATATATTTATTGGAGAAAGAAACAGATAGAGATCAAAAAGAAAAGCAAGACCAGAATACTTTGAGTGAGAATACTCTCCTTTCAACACTGATCTATTTCATCAGGCACTTGGGTGTAGAAGAGAAGATGAAACATGCTTGTCTTCATTAGCAAGTTTTATACACATAACATGTTAGTTTTCCACCTGTAAATCTTTTAATATGCAGATTACACTTAGTTTTATAATAATGACAGCAGTGGCTTAGCACCTAATTTCTGGAGCTTACTTTTAGTTTAGAAACTTGCATAGGACAACACTATTTTACTAAACAGTACTTTAAATATCAATATCCATGCATCCAACATAGCAAAAAATTTTGTTTGCTTTTTAATCTCAAAAATTGAAAACAGTTTGGCACAAAGATGAAGAATTAGCAGAACCTTTCTTCCCTAAGGCCTGGGGTGAGCAGGTTCAACTAATAAGGACACTAATGATCTAAAACTAAGCTAAATGGAATTCTTGCAGTATTATGTACGTTTGTTTGTCCATCAAATCCCAGAGAACGTTTATTATTTCATGTATTTAAAGCATCCCAGAAACTAAAGTACTTACGTGCATCTGTCTTAAAGTAAGCATCTTTGGATCATAGGAAGAAAAATGAAGAAGCAAATGATGTCAAAAAATAAGTATCCGGAGCTTTTTTTTCTCCTCTCTCTCCAGTTACTACATGAGGGGCCCTTCAGCAGGAAGCCACCAGAAAATAACTTCAACTGGAATGGTCTAGAAATCCCAAGCCAATGATTTCCTCTGATAAGAGGTAATCCAGACAAGTGTTTACACATGCAGTTCACCCATCTTTACAAAGTATATATTCCAGAGTGTGTGTTAAAGTCCCCTTGTTCCAGAAGTGTAGTCAAACATGACAACACAAATTTTGTTTCCCAAACAGGAGGATCTCAACATTTTCTATAAGGCTTGACTACCTTTCCTCTCTTGCCAGTTTTGACTTCCCACAGCACCTTGGCCCTCACGTAATTTTTCAGCACCCTCCACAGATCTTTGTCTCTAACATCCCTTCATCTCTTCCCAGTGGGTCATTGCCAAAACGTTCCCTCACCTTCTGTGGCTTATCCACCCAGTCTAGTACATTCTGGCTGTGAGAAGCCCTGAATAAGTGTGTAGTAGTTTGGAGGTTAAGGTGGGATCTTCTACTGAACTAAACAGAAGTTTTCACTGTGGATTTGCTCTTTTCACTGATTTAAAAAATTTAGTGATGCCAGGATTCAGAGGGAGATAAGCTAGCAGGAAACAAATGGAATATCAGGGAAAGTGATCCCCCCAAAACCATTTTCCCCTTACATTTCCCACAAGAATAAGCTTGTTCCTGTGGCCTCCTTTGCAACTCAAATAAAACCTACCCTTCTCCCAAGAGACTGGGATGCTTTGGAAAAGGCAATAAGATCTTTCAATCACAAAGGCATTGCGTCCTACCTTAGGTTAACATAGAGATTATAGGAAACCTCTTTTCCAGGCCATGGTCTACGGATGGTGACCTTGGCCATAAGACAAACTTATTGTTTCCCAACTCTAACTAGAGCAGCAAATATATCTCCTCCCTATTTAACTTTTCCCCAACAAACTCCATGTCTTAAAGGAAGTGATGTCTTGGCTCCTGTGATCATCCTCCCCCAGGCCCTTCTTCTACAGTGAGAGGCAGGGCCAGCCCTCTCACTGTGCCTCCTTGCTCTCCTATGCATTTAGCATAGGGATCTGGGGTGCACCTCCCAGGAGAACTGGGATCCTGGGTGGGCATGCTGGTGGTCTGTGCTCAGGGCAGAGAGAGCAGGCTGCAGACAGAAACTTTTGCCCTCTACAGGGGATTTCTCCCAACCTTTCCTCCTCCTGGGCAAAATCCGTTTCCCTGATATTTCTGGGGAAACCTCTACTAGTGAAGTTTTCCCAGTTGGTGGGGGTGCGTCTAAAAGTCCACACCTGAGCAAAGAGTCCATCTGAACTGAATCTCTAGTATTAGAGACAACTCTCCGATGCAAGAGAAAACGCCTGGGAGGTAAAGAAGAGTGAAAAATAAAAAGAAAGGATGCTCCCAAGCATTGCCCCCTTTCCTGCTGTTTCATTTACCGTGAGCGGGACATTTAAATGATTTTGTGGATTTTTTTTTAAGTTGTTTTTCTTTTGGTTTTACCGGGCACTACAGCGGTGCTCTTTGCTTATTTAAAGCTGTGCCCACAGACAGAGGGGCAAACTGTCAGCCTGAACGCTCCCGCCAGCCAACCCTTCTCAGTGGAAAGAGGGTGCGGCGAGGGGACCCCGCGGAGCGGCGTGGGGCAGAGGGGGTTCCGCGCGGGTCAGGAGAGCCCCTATTCCGAAGGTGGGAAGAGGGCAGAGAACCTCCCTGGGCTTCCCGCCCCTACCTCCGTGCAGCCCAGACCGGCTCCCGGCTCCCCGCCCCCTCCCCACTTCCCCAGAGCGGCTGGCGCGCTGTGGATGCTCCGGGCAGGCACGTTCTCTGCGCGGGTGTCGCCGGGCCAGCGGGGGAACCCCTCTGGTCCCTTCCATTGCGCCGGGTCCCCGCACCGCACACGAGTTCGCGCCCAGGGCAGTGCCGCTGTGGCTGAGACCGTGTCAGCGGTCGTGGGAGAAAAGGGGAGAAAAGGAAGAGCCGGGATGAAAACCAGCCATAGCTGCAGACAGTACCGAGAATCTCTGAGCGGAAATAGGCGGTCCCCGTGGGGGCCGGAGGGGCCAGGCAGCTCGGAGCGGGAAGAGGAGGCAAAGTGGCCGCGCAGCTCCGGCAACTTTGCTGGGTAACCGGGTGGCAAGGGGCAGAGACCGCGCCGCCGCCGCCGCTGCCCGGGCGCGGTGAACGGACACGCGGAGCCGGGTCCGGTACCCAAAGTGATGCTGTAACTGACGAGGGGAGGGAGGACAGGATGGCCGTGGCCGGGAGGAGCAGGCAGGGAGTGGACCCGGCCCGAGAGTGCACGCCGAGCCCCAGAAAGCCGCCCTCCATCCTCGTCCTCGGCCCTGGAAGGGGAGCCCGCGCCCGGGTACACTTCACCCCAAAATGCCCACTCGCCGTCCCACGGGGCCACCAACTATTCTAGCAGCGCGAGAAAGAGGCAGCTGGAAAAAAAAAAAGAGACAGGAGAGCAAGAGAGCAGGCGAGCGCCAGCAAGGAAGGAACGGCGCCCGCTCCGAGCATCACGTACCTTGAGCTCCTCAATGTCCAGGTTTGTTGATCTGTCCATGGAACGAAACTAAAGGAAGTGAAGAGGAACCGGGCAAGTGGGACCAAAAAACAATCTAGTCTCTTAGTTTCCAGCCTAAACTCAGCTTTATCCTCCTCCAAGCCCTGGCAGCATCTCTCAGTCTCATTCTCCGTGATCACGCCGCCTCCACCGGTTAAAAATAATATAAATAAATAAATAATAATTGTAATTCACTTTGTTTGACTTCCTCAAAGATTTAGTGCCAGGTGATCTTTAACCGCGGTGCAACACAGCTCAGTCGAATCAAGCAGGGGGTGGGGGGAAAAATCCACTCTATTTAAGATTATTTCTTCTTCTGCAATAAGCTTAGAAACCAGCGAATTGCTGCATCCCAAGAAAAAAAGCTGCTTCCCTGGACAGCATCATGCGGCAAATCTCAAGCAAATGTGTTCAAACTGAAGAGAAGAGTATATGATAAAAGCCTTCCTCTGCCAGCCTTACTCTGGTAGCTCATTTAGCACACGGAGTCCCAAGCTTCAGCAGTGATCAGTTTCCGTGGCAAGATAACCAAATCCCCCAAGTCCTGCCTAGACTTAAAAAAATGTCTTGCAGCTCTGAGGTATCCTCTCAGTGAAGAGGGGGTAAAGATAATAAAGTCTGAAGGGAACGTTCTCCTTTGAAGGTTATGCTAAAAGAGTTGAGAGGAATAGGAGGTGGCTTCCACAGAGGAGAGAAAAGAGAGAGGGAGAGGGGGGTTGCGGAGAGAGACAGAGGGAGAGAAAAAATTTTCCTCTTGCTTTGCTGTTTTACTGGCCTTCACCAGCAGGTGACTGACTTCACTTCTCTCTTTCCACAGCCAGCGCTAAGGGGATTTCTCTCATCTGTCAAAAAGCAACATTTCCTCTCCAGACAAATACTGAGCTGCTGGGTCTTAAAGACTGCCCTCTCTGCCTGGAATCCACTAGGTGACAAGCATCTGAATTCCTCTCGCGTGTTGCCTCGTCTTGTTCCCATAGATCTGGGAGAAACATGCGTGAGTGCTTCATACACATGTCTTCACTTTACATCACTGCTGCTTTCAATGTCAGGGATTTTTTTTTTTTTTCAACTTAAGACTTTTAGAGAAAGTGACAAATAGAAATGTTGGAGGAAATTTCCTGCGCTGATGCTTAGAAAAAAAGTACATTTTTTTACTTGGAAAAAGTATTTTTTAAATAGACCCTGATGGGTGCGTACACTTAGCTTGTAGGGTGTCGAAATGGGGAAAGGTCTCATTTTCTACATTTGAATGTCTTCATGTAAAAGCTTGACTATCTAAAAATATTCTTTATTGAAGTACAGTTGATGTACAATATTATATAAGGTAAAGGTATATAATATATCGATTCATAATTTTTAAAGCTTATATTTCATTTATAGTTATTTTAAACTGTTGACTATATTCCCTGTGTTGTACAATATATCCCTGTAGTTTATACATAATATTTTGTGCCTCTTAGTCTCCTACCTGCATATTGTCCCTCTCCCCTTCCTTTTCTCCACTGGAAACCACTGGAACAAATTAATGTGTGTTCTCTATATCTGTGGGGCTTCCCAGGCGGCTCAGTGGTAAAGAATCTGCCTGCCAATGCAAGAGCTGCAGGAGATAGAGGTTCGATCCCTGAGTCAAGAAGATCCCCTGGAGGAGGACAGGGCAACCCACTTCAGTACTCTTGCCTGGAAAATTCCATGAACAGAGGAGCCTGGCAGGCTATGGTCCATGGGGCCACAAAGAATCAGACACAACTGAGCAACTGAGCACACTATATTGGTTTCATTATTATTATTATTATTTAATATTTATTTACTTGGCTGCACTGGGTCTTAGTTGCTGCATGTAAGATCTCCTTCCCTGACCAGGGATCGAACCCAGGCCCCCTGCATTGGGAACGTGGAGTCTTCGCCGTTGGACTACCAGGAAAGTCCCAAATCTGTTTCTTTCACGTTACATTCACTAGCTTGTTATTCTTTTTAGATTCCATGTATAAGTGATACCATACAGTATTTGTCTTTCTCTATCTGACTTACTTCACTTATGAAAGCTTGACTTTAAGAGGGATTTAAACAATCCCCCCTTTTATTACGGCACATAAACTGGTGAAGCAAAAATGTTTTCAGATTCAGAAAATAACTGAATGATTACCTCTGTGTGTGCGTGTGTGTAGGATTTAGATGATGTACACTAAATGTGTCCAGTCTTCTGTCTCCGGCCACCCTCTCTTACTTCATCTTTGTCCTCCACCCTTGCTGTGCTCTGGCCCCACGGTCTACCCAGTCCACCTGCCATTTCTTCTGCCTCCAGCTCTTTAACACCAGGTCCTGTCCCTCAGTCAGCACCCCAGCTCTCTCTCCCTCTGCTCTTTGCTTCATGAAACCAACGCCATCTCTTCAGAGAGGGTTCTCCTCAGGTGAGTCCCTCATACATCCCCCTCCTCTGTCATCTCTTTGTGGCAGTTATTTGCTTTTCCAGTATTCTGTGTGTTCATTTGCTATCTGTCTCCTCCAGTAGACTGACTCTAAGTTCTGGAGGGCAAGTGCTATACCTTGTTTATTTTGCCAATATACCCCAAGAAGCTAGCACATGATAAACCCACAAATATGCCTGGAACAGATACATGTGCGTGGGAAGAATCTTTTATAATTGCTTCTGCTGCTGCTGCTGAGTCACTTCAGTTGTGTATGACCCTGTGCAACCCCACAGACGGCAGCCCACCAGGCTCTCCTGTCCCTGGGATTCTCCAGGCAAGAGCACTGGAGTGGGTTGCCATTGCCTTCTCCTGTGTAAAAACCTCCATGATTTCCTCACTCCTCAATACACAAAGACCAGTTCTTCTTCTCCAAGTCTGTAGCTCAGATTTATAATCAAGCATGCAGAATTCTTTAGTTTTCACCTAGTCTATGGCTTAAACTTATCAAAGCTAGCTTTCCTTCAAACTTTGACTTGTGACTATAGCTTTTGAGGGCTAACATCAAGTGGCCAATAGGCCACAATTAGTGGAGCTGAACTGCAGGTTCTCAAAATAAATTTTAAATGTTCACTTGCAGAATTATTTTACATAATACATGATGTAATAGAACAAGACTGCAGGTGGAGAGTAAATGAACTTATGTAAAATGTATAACTCTAAAAAAGAGATCTTTTCTAGAAATTATCAATAATGCAACATGAATAAACATCATTACATATGTTTCTTAAAAGTCAAGTTTTTCCATATAAAGTCATTTTACATTTCCTATAAGCTTATACTGCCTATTTAAAAAAAAAATGAATATAATCAGCAAATTTATTTTGAGCACACTAACAAAGTGATAAATTTCTGAGATAACTTTAACTTGTGCCATTGAGAAAACAGCTAAACACAGATATCTGCAAAAATAAGGATTAATGTTTAAACACTATTCAGAAAGGGGAGACCCCAGAAATTTTCTTAATAAGGCATAAAATTATAGCTGGAAGAAGTGATATTGTACTAAATAATAACAGAGAAGCATGATCGTATTTTTAAAGTTGTATATAGTCATATACATATAATGACCTTAATACATCTTTAGTAACATAAAAAGATATCCAACATTTGATGTTGTCCAGGCTGACATTATATGAGTTACAGAAACTATAAGTGATTTCCAAATCAGTTCCAAATTTGAGCCTAATTAAATGCCTACAAAGCAAGAGACTTCCAAGTCTTTTACTATTTCATGAATTCTCATGCAAATTCATTAAGCTAAATAGTCTTAGAATAAAAAAATGAAATTTTATCACAAAATATGGATTTCTAAAACATATTTATGTAACTTTTCAAGGCAATCAGGACTCAATTCCACTTCAACTGGCATGTAACTAAGGAAGACAATGTGAGAAAATGAAATAACTTAAAATAAGGCAATGTAAAGATGAAAAAGCAAACCAAGGAGAAGAGTATTATCTAGATGTCCTGAAATCATAATATCAAGATGAAGTACAGCTACCCATAGCTGCTCCAAGAGATCATGCTAGCACATGGCAGGGTGTGTGGAAGAAGCAAAAATCAATTTTAGCAGAGATGTATAATCCACATGCGAACTGCAAATAGCAACTACAACCCCCAAGCAGGGGGAAGGCGGTGTAGAAACACCTGCAGGTCATGAAATGTTACATTTCAGGATCACTCATCCATAAACACATTCATCAATGTCACCTTCTACCTTAAGGTATCAAAGGAAATTACACATGCCATTAGGAGTTCTTTATTTTAGCTAATTTACAGAAGAGGGAAACATATTATTTTTTCCAATAGACAGTTAATTTTTATTCATCATACATGGCTTCAAAACCCTTTTACAATTTTCCGTTTTGTAGGCCTTTATATTCCCCTCTCCCAACTCTCAAGTCAAATTTTAAAATTGTTATGCTTTATATTTTGATTTTCTTAGTGTACTGCGTAGTAAGATCACGTTTTATTTCAGTTTTTTGTAATTATTAAAGGGTTAAATAATATGTTATGAGGGCTTCCTTGGTGGCTCAGAGGTAAAGAATCTGCCTGCCAATGCAAGAGACACAAGAGATGCAGGTTCAGTCCCTGGGTGGGGAAGATCCCCTGGAGAAGAACATGGCAACTCACTCCAGTATTGTTGTCTGGGAAATCCCATGGACAGAGGACCCTGATGGGCTACAATTCATGGGGTCACAAAGAGTAGGACGAGACTTACGAACTAAACAACAAGGTGTTTTGATTCATTCAATAGAGTAATAACTTATTTATATAGTTGCCCCTAGTAGGTTTCTCAGAGAAGGCAATGGCAGCCCACTCCAGTACTTTTGCCTAGAAAATCCCATGGACGGAGGAGCCTGGTAGGCTGCAGGCCATGGGGTCGCTAAGAGTCGGACATGACTGAGCGACTTCACTTTCACTTTTCACTTTACTGCATTGGAGAAGGAAATGGCAACCCACTCCAGTGTTCTTGCCTGGAGAATCCCAGGGACAGGGAAGCCTGGTGGGCTGCCGTCTATGGGGTTGCACAGAGTCGGACACAACTGAAGCGACTTACCAGCAGCAGCAGTAGGTTTCTAGTGATTACCATTTGTATTCATGTGATCTAGATACTTGTCACAGAAAATGTTTATTTCTCAGAAAATGTTATTCTTCATTCCATGATGTTTTAAAATATATATATATTATAAAAATATTCTGAAAATATAAAATATTTGCTTGTTTTTATGTTTATAGAGATAAAAAATGCAACTGCTTATATATAACTAGATGAGGAATAATAAATTCAATGAGCTATTAGCATTTAATATTATTTTGTAGTGGAAAGAATATCCTTTGGCTCTTCCCCAAAATGATTACCTCTATTATAACATAGATGTATATTTTTATTTTAAAAAAATCAATGTTGAAATTATGTTACAATAATTTCTGCTCAACTTGAACTTAGTTCATGCTCCTACTCTAAATTTTCTTCAAGGAAGAAAAAAAATGGAAAAGAAAAATAGGATTAGCTCAGGCAACACGAGAAAGCAAAGGATAAAAAGAATAAAAGGACACAGACATACCTTTTATGTCCAAAAAGAAGTCAGAATGTAGAATTAAAGCTACTAAAATATTGAATCAGGGAACATATTTATGTTCCTTTTAGATTTAATGGAGAAATCTATTCCTTTTAGATTTAATGGAGAAAACTACTGGTAGCTGCATATTTTTAGTTAAAATTATATTTAATTATTAGCTACATATGATTTTTAAAGTACTTCAGTTATGAGATCATATGCTTTGTATAGCACAGGTTATGAAAGATAATGCAGAATCTTCTTTGCAGAATTTAGAGATTTGTGATAAAAACAGTTTTAAAAGCATCCCCCAAACCATTATGCACTGTAGCTCAGTGTCATGAATATTGGTAATTATAGCTGGAAGTTTTAAAAACAACCCACATCAAAATGCTAAACTTCATGTGGTATATAAGAAATAGAAACATAACAAATCTACCAAAAAAAAAAAAGGCCTGATCAAATGTGAATTAAAAGTAACAACAAATGACTACCAGTTAACACTATAATAGTAATAATTAAAACAAAAGAGAAGCATGCCAACACCAGTCAAATATTACATCGCAATTACTGTGTATAAGTGCAAATAGATGAGAAAGAAATGATGTCAAATTCTTCAACATAAAGGTACTGTTGGTCCTCAATGGACTTTCCTAACAGAAATGATTATCAATTTACCTAGAAGCTTTAAAAGGTTAGAGACAGTGAACTCTAAAACATAACCACACACCAAACAAAATGCAACTGAAGAATTTGTTAAATCACAACCATCCCCCTCAGACCAACAATCTTTTACTATTAGAGAAAAAGGAAAGTCTTTGGCTTCATTATTCATAATGACTGTATAAATTGGTTCATTTGATTTCAACACTCAATTTTTTAGCAAAGCTAATCTCTATAAACAGGCTTAATATCAAATAGTCTAAATGAAAGAAAGTGACTTTGCTGAAAATATTTTTTTTTTATTCCAGCAGAACCCAAGACTGTTATGCCATTCCCCTACACACACAGTGAAAAACCAATATGATGCCCACAATAAAAGCTTTATGAACAGTCAGTCTTTGAATGTGCTCTGCCAGCATCACTCTAACAAGAAATGCACATGAGGCCATGGATATGGTGAAAGATTGAGTAAAACAGTATTTAATTCTAAAAACAAAATATCTGAATAGCCAGGAGGAAATGAAAGTAGCATTTTCCTTGGATGGAGTACTTTGGTAGCAGGAAAAAAAATACTGCAAGAAAATACTTAGGGTGATTAAACACTAAAACAAGTCCCTTACTTTCAATTAACTTCTAGTTTGAAATTTTTCCTATTCTGAGAATAACAAAAAATAATACCAGAAAATAGCACATTATTGTCTTTTCTGTTTTGTTCTGTTGGCATACAATTGTTCTTTGAAACTTGTTTTCAGGTAATTAATGTGAAATTTCTTCTCTTAATTCCCATGCCTGCCATAAATAAAGTAAAATAAAGATTAAATGAATGAAATTTCATTTGATAAGGTAATCTCTTATGATATGTACCTTAAAGAATTATCTAGCTGTGAAGTTGATTTCTAAAGAATATAGTATTCCTAAATTATCAAATTTTGATCGAGATTTTTTTTTTCCAGTTCTTTCTTCCTTTGTGGGATGTGGTAGGGTCCAAAGACTTTCCAAAGTTAAATTTTACTAGTATCTTTCAGCAATTTCTTATTACCATCAATATATAGTATTGTCCCAGATCTTTAAAACTTTGACAGTTTTCTCCAAGAAGAGAATTTTGGTCTTTTGGTCATTGCTAACGTTCTTATTGTATACAAAATACTCCAAAGTTCACCAAGAACAAAAAATGAAAACATTAAAAAAAAAAATACAATTCTGTAGTGTTTAAAATTGTCATTGACTTGCTTAAAGTAAAACAATAAACTAGGAAGGCAAAGTGGGGGCTTACGGGGGCTGTGAGTTAGTTGGAATCGTCCAAATTAGATGAAAAGTCTAAAGTGTCTGCCTGCAATGCAGGAGACCTGGGTTCGATCCCTGCGTCAGGAAGATCCTCCAGTATTCTTGCCTAGAGAATTCCATGGACAGAGGAGCCTGATGGGCTACAGTCCACGGGGTCGCCAAGAGTCGGACACTTCACTTTCACTTTCTTTCTATGTTTACACCTCATTGTCACAACCTGCTTAATCAGCCACAGGAACACGGAAGCCCAGGTGGCATGATTATCGCCTGGGTCTTTTTCAGTCTCCCCATTTAGGACTGTTGAAGAACCCAGTTAGAGAGCACATATTTGGTTTTTAAAAGCTTAATTATGCATGACAGTTTTGTTACATAAACTGATATATTCTTGATATTGAACCAAGAGTACATTCTCCATAAGCGTCAGCCTGACTAATACCATACGTCATCATGACAAGAGATTTTCTAAAGAGCCCAGGAATATCTATCTTTGTCCTAATTGCAAATAAAATTTCATATGTTTGGCAACAACTTTCATACAAGAAGGTGTTCCTTCCCACATGTTGGGTCCTAGCTTTTGCTTTTTCATTATTAAACTTTCTGCTCTGCATGCAGTCACCTTCATCGGTGAATATTTCAAGATTTGGCTGTTTTCCTGGTACTCTTCAGAATGTATTCAAATAAAGACTGCAAACATCTTTGATTTTTCAAAGTTGATGCATTTGAAAATCTATGTTTGAAAGGGTGAAATTTCCTAAAAACACAATTGGGCATGTGAATTTCTTTGATCTAGAGAATAAGGAATTTTTATCTATAATTAAGTATTTTTATTTTCATTTATGAAGCATATATGGATAAAATTTGGGTTTATCAGAGGTCTGAACATGAAAGAATGAAACACCTTTACAGGTTTTTCTTTCAGTAATCAATTTTAGAAGCTGTCTTAGTATACTGTAGGTTGTAGTTACAACTACAGTAGTAGTTGTAAAACCATCTTCATAATTCTTTCTTACTGTATTATTCTTATTCATATGACAATGTTATAAACCTGTTTTTCTACCTGATTTTCTAATCTGGAAGCAAAATATAAATTTCCTATATTTCACTAAAAATTGATTTCACAAAAATACATTTTCTAAATATATTTCATGAGTTGCCTTGCCTGCACACCTCAGAAGTTTATTCTGCATTTTATTATCCTTATTGTCCACATCTATAAGAAGGTTGGGGAATAGGCTCTTAGGGGCTGGAACACTTTTGCAAGTCACTTCTTGCTGGAGATAATTTGGGAGCTGTATTCATTTTCAGCAAGGAGATCAAACCAATCAATCTTAAAGGAAATCAACTGAATATTCATTGGAAGGACTGATGCTGAAGCTCAAATACTTTGGCCACCTGATGAAAAGAGCTGACTCACTGGAAAAGACCCTGATGCTAGGAAGGATTGAGGGCAGGAGGAGAAGGGGGCGAGACAGCATGAGATGGTTGGATGGCATTATTGACACAATGGATGTAAGTTTGAGCAAACTCTGTGAAATAGTGAAAGACAGGGAAGTCCGATGTGCGGCGGTCCATGGGGTCACAAAGAATCAGACATGACTTGGTGACTGAACAACAACATTTTCTAGATAATCTGTCGCTGCAGACAGATTATTTACCAGCTGAGCCACCAGGGAAGCCCAACAAAATACCCATTGGTAGTTAAATAAAAGAAATGTATTTTCTCACAGTTCTGGAGGCAAGATGTCTGAGCTAAGGTGTCAGCATGTTTGGTTTCTTCTGAGAGACATGAGCGGATAATCTGCCCATACACGTCTCCTTGACTTACAATGGGCCACCTTCTCACTGCGTCTTCATTTGTCTCTGTATATCCTCATGTCTCTCTGTGTGTCCCAATTTCTTACCATGATAAGATCTCTGGTCAGATTGGGTTGGGATCTCTGGTTAATCAACTTTTAAAAAGCTCTGTCTCCAAATGCAGTCACATCCTGAAGTCGTGGGTCCAGAGTTTCAACATGTGAATCGTGGAGGGGACATGATTCACTGCACAACAAAAGCTCAAAGTTGCTTGGTAGTTGGAACGTCCAGTGTTAAAGGCCGTTTCTTTGGCAGTGAAATTCCCTCAGATTATCAGTAGGCTTATGATCTATTTCCTTCCATTTAATTTCATCTGTCAGTCACCTCTTCCAAATTTCTTGCCAAGATAAAACTCACAGAAGTGCACGGAATCTTTGCCTCTTTCTCAGTGTCCCCTTTGTTAAACTAAGACTTATAAGACGACACAGGGACAGCTGACTTGGGTGGAAGACCACCCTTAATCAGAAGTTTGCCACACATCTACTGGACTTTATTTTATTTTGGTCATGCTGCACAGCATGTGGGATCCTAGTTCCCACACCAGGGATCAAACCCAAGCCCCCTGCGTTGGAAGCTCTAAGTCTGAACCACTGGACCACCAGGGAAGCCTCGGGACTTTATTAAACTGATAAATGTTGCTGACCCTTTCGCACACCAAGCCTCTTAAAATTTCTTCTCTCTTACT
The DNA here is from genome assembly GCF_055505025.1 of Bos grunniens. Taxonomy (NCBI): domain Eukaryota; kingdom Metazoa; phylum Chordata; class Mammalia; order Artiodactyla; family Bovidae; genus Bos; species Bos grunniens. The sequence goes on along the minus strand of NC_141191.1, from coordinate 23,514,390 downwards.
TTGCAGGGTCTAAAAGCAGTTGATATAGCTACCCTAATGGTGCCTCAAGTTTCTGGACTGTCTCTATTCCTGTAACATCTTTTTCTTACGGTACTTTGCCAAAGGCAGCTAATTTTAGCGAATGCACACAAGTGCTTTTCCAACTTTTCCCTCTTGAGCTGAAAGCTTAGTAGATAAATGATCTGCCTTCCAAGTTATCATTGGCAACTGTCTTACCAGATTTTTGCCTGCTATAACAGGGTTCTCCAGCCTTTTAGTGTCTATTATCTGACCCCTTGTCATGGGTAACTGAGAAGTCAATACCACATTTTAGGTGTTTCTGGCTAGGAGTTAAGGAAAAGGGATGGACATTGGGGAGTTTTCTGGGAATAAGCCAGAAAATGGTGTACACCACTTCTATACACACTGCATTGACCAGAAGGTTGCCCCCCTTCCGGGGGAGCCTGGGAAATGCAGTATTGTTGTGTGGCTGGAAAGGAATTATGTGAGCAGCATTCTCCAGGAAATTTTTTGCACATTTGTTGGTTGTAAACCACAACCACATACACACCAAAAAAACAGAATAACACAAAATTACATTAACACTAAAATGAATATATACATACATGCATCCATAGTCTAGTTCTATAGACTTAAGTGCAAAAATGTAAAACTGAATAAAATATTACTATAGTTAACACTATTTAATTATATATTTTGTAAAGCTATAAAGAAATGAATAGTTTTGGGAGATTGATGTGGTCGGCACACTTATTCACCACGGTGCTCATCATACCCCATCGGTTCACCTACCCATTGCTGTTTTCCTTCACAGACACTCACTGAAAACCATCCACCTCTCAGGCCCTGAGCTCTTTATTGTCTCAGATCCAGTAAAAAAAAAAAAAGCCCCACCACTATTAACAAAAGCCAGCCCTTTGCCAAAGTAAAAGCCTGTAATGGGAACATCTCCTAATAGTTAAACAACCCATTAGGTCAGAAATGGAATGGTCAAGACAGGCAAAACAAACTGTTCCAAACATTCATTTCCAGACACTGTGCGTTCCAGCAAATTATCGGAGGACTGTTACGAACAAAGCACAAAAGGAATAGTTATGGCTTTGACTTTTCTGCATACCATCTTGTGTAACCATAAAATTTTAGAAAAACTGGACCAAGAAACGATAAAGACAATGTTGGCAAATCTTCATTTTATAGGAAAAAAAGATGCATACATAAATAGAATTATCAAAAGCAGAAAGTGCCAAAGCTAGGATTAAACTCTCTCCATGGACAGAATAAGAAATATTAAAATGGGGAGCTACCTTGGAAGATACCAAAGTATTTGATAAAATAAGAAATTACAGTGTTAATAATACATTACTAAATATGATTATTTTATATAATTATCCATAGAGATTTTCCACACACAGGAAATATATCAACTATAAATAAATCAACATTCTTTTCATATTTTTCTTTCCCCCTCCAGTGTTTGGATCTATAGTTTTGTTAAGAATATTCCTTATTTACTTCTAATTTACATCATTTTCTTGCTCCAACTCTAAGTTGGATATTATTCAAATTCAGTATTGCTAGTAACCCATCATTGACAGATTTTCCATACCACTTTTAAAGGAAGTACTAGCAACATTTTCTTCTATTTATGGAATAAATACTATTACAAGACAATTCATACCCTTTTCAGCCATACTGCAATTCCCATGTCCCTCTTCTAAGCTCCTTGAGCAGCATTTTTTGTGTCTCTCTGCCAAGCTTTTAAACTTTTCAAGAGGCCCCCATTTGTCTAGCATTGTGTCTTGCAGAGAGTAAAAGTCTCAAAACTATTTATGAAATAAGTGAATCTGTATTCATATATAATCTGTCTCGCACACACACACACACAGACACACACATACATACACACATGGATGATAATAATAACAAGAAGTCTACTGCTCAATGGCTGATTATTGATTCAGGGTTCTTAAGGTTTATTTTCCTACGTTTAGCTTTGAGAATGTATATGTAGTCAGACTTATCTTTTGGTGACAAACATGAGGAAGCCCAGATCTTTATTATGCTACTCAAAACGTTTACTACGACTTACTGCCATGTATTGGCGGCCTCACACAAATTATACATAATAATTTAAAAGTAAACATTATCACAGCTTGGTCAAATCATACTGCATCTTAGCATACTGGCATAGGAAGGGCAGAGTGATTGCAAAATTTGCTAGTTTCACATACTCCCGTCTAAGCCAAGAAGAGGGAATGAGGGAAGTTGTTCCAGGAATGTCAGACAACTGGTGGCATCTCAACAGGATAATTTTAAAAGTGAAATCAAGATTTGACTAATTTCTTTCATTAACTACTTTACTCTCCCCTACTCTTGCGTAAGTTAATCGGCCTTGTCTCTTAGCGCTAATAATAAATGACCTAAACCACAAAAAGAATTTGTTATAAGGCAAAGTTCTACAAAGTTATTCAAAGTTAAAATTTTATCATCTTAACTGAAAAATAAGTACAAGAAGTATATTAAGAAAACAGTGTACCTTCTTCAATGTATTTGTTTAATATGAGCATGATATCATTATCATATTATGAATAAAACCAAAAATATGAATATGAGTTGGGATTATTATTTTATTCATCAAGACATTTAACAATGTAAAAGGAATAACTGAAATGTCATGATATGTTCAAGTCAAACAAAACCAAACATCTACTATCCTATGGCAATAAAACTAATTTCTGCTATAATCAGATGAATTTGTAAAACTCCATATTTGATAATCAGCTTATAATACAATGGGTTCCTATTTAAACAGACTACCCAAAGTTGTCTATTCAGAGACAAAAACAAAAATGGAAAGCTTCTCTGTCAGAATATTTGCCCATAGGGGAGGAATATTTTGGGTCCTTCAACTGTTTTTGAAGTAAAGAGTAAAAGATATGTTAGCGCTAAGAGCAAAGCTAACAGGAGGAGCCCTGGCTCCATGAACCAGGTGTGTGAATGTGGCTGTTGCTATCGATCTCCTTAAATTTCAGTTTTACAACATCCTCAGCCTACTTCCCTGGTGGCTCAGATGGTAAAGCGTCTGCCTACAATGCAGGAGTCCCAGGTTCAATTCCTGGGTCAGGAAGATCTCCTGGAGAAGGAAATGGCCAACCCACTCCAGTATTCTTGCCTGGAAAACCCCATGGTGGAACCTGGTAGGCTACAGTCCACGAGGTCACAAAGAGTCAGACACAAATGAGCAAACTCACTTTCACTTTCAACCTACAAAATAAGGATATCATCTATCTTATGGATCTACAGTTTTGAGAATCAAATGAGATCATTTGGATAAAACTACTAACGAAGTACTAGTAAGGAATCACGGGCTTGCCTGGTGGCTCAGCAGTGAAGAATCCACCTGCAATTCAGGAGCTGCAGGTTCAATCCCTGGGTCAGGAAGATGCTGCATAGAAGGAAATGTCAACCCACTCCAGTATTCTTGCCTGGGATATTCCATGGACAGTGGAGCCTGGCAGGCTACAATCCACTGGGGTTGCAAAAGAGTCAGACATAACTTAGCAACTTAACAACAACAACAGAATAGAATCATAGGTGAGCATGCTGTAAAATACGGTATGCTACAAAAGGCTGCTGTCATTATCATAGTGGTACCGGTAGTAGTAGTAACAGTAGTAGTAGCAGCAGTAATAATAGTAGCAAAAGGTAGTAAGATCTTAAGAGTAAAAGAAAAAAAAAGAGTTGGGGGCAGACCTAAGGCCCATAAATATGAAACCCTTGCTTCCTATTCAGTCCCACCTTGGGACTAAATTCAGTGTTTATATCAGCTCTGGCCCAGTATTTCTCTGCCTCAGCTCTTTGAATACCCTAAATCTTTCACTCGGTCTCTCCCTGATGCCTCTGGGTTTGCCAGAGGTGTCTCACTGGTCTCCACAGATGAGTTCCCAGATAATAGTGTCATATCTGTCATTTTGCGCTCTGGAGCACCCCCAGAGGGGCTGTTGTGCCAGCGTCCGGAGCCTGGCCTCCAACGCCCTCTAACAGGATCACCGCTGAGCCTCCCCAAGGTGCCTCCACTGTTCACAATCCCTGCCAATGCCAAGGCTGCTTCTGCCAACACCTACTAATGTCTGCACCGAGGCTGCAATACCCTCTGTCGAGACTGCTGAGGCATCAAGGACACAGTTCAAAGTCACAGAGGAACACGGCTGTGCCAGAGAACTGGGTCTTAATTTGGCCTGGCTTCCAGCAAACATTTGGATTCTCCAAACATTTATGGAGTAACTCCTATGCGAGACATTTTCTTAGACTTTTATTTTTAGGACATCATCCTAGATGTTTTTTTTGACTTCATGATTACTTATAAAGTGGTGACTACAAGATGATACATTAGATGGTTTTAAAGATGCAGAAAATATGACAATTCTCTCCTTTCCGAATGGGAGTGACTGTATAGGCATGCATTACTGTAAAGTCATTGCAAATGACAGCCGTTTTAGGAATAATAATATTCAGATCAGGAGAAGTTTTGAGGAGGTTGGAATTAGGGGAAAAAAATACAAATATGCATTTCTAAATTTTTCATCTTCAAAAGATTTTCTTGCCCAGCAGGTATTATTTTAATAAGTAAAATGCAAATAAGAGTCAACAGTCAAACAGAGTAGTATCACTGGTTTATAAGTCTGCTTTTAGTCCAACTCGTGTTATGGGCCTCAATGGTATTTTTTAGTTCAGTTTTAAACGGTAAGCTCTTTAGCACTGCTCCATTAATTGAAAATTGCTTAATGAGATTGCCTAATGCATTTTTGCATTTTGGGCCAACAACAACACTTCTCTTTCAGTAGTCTACTTCTTAATTCTATCTACAAATTCATTTACCTCTACAACCGTTATTACTGCCTCTCTTCCCATGGTAGAGAATTAGGTGTCCCTCCTGCGATCAAGAGAGAATTAATCTCTCCACCTATGTTCTGGTTTCTTTTCTGAACTCAAACAGAATTAGCTGACCCTCCTTTCCTATTGGTTAGGTACAGGCATCATTCTTGGTTCCTATAGATATAGAAAACATTTTACATCCTACAATTTCTCTGTGTCCAACCTCTTAGAAATAATTTTGAACACTTGCCCTTTTATTTCCTCATTTCATGTTCACTCTTCAATCTCAGATCATCTAATTTCAGCTCTCCACGGCGAATGCAGACTATACTCTTGAAATGATTCTAAATCCAGTGACTACTTTTTCATTTCTACTAGATGTTTCTGTACCTTTTAGTTGACTCTGTCTCTTGCGTTGGTTGCCATAACATGTCATTTGCCTTCTCAGCCAGGATCACCTTTGTGGGTCGCTTCCCTCAAATGTCAATTCAGCTAGGTCACCACCAGAACCTTCTCTCTTAAGCGCAAATCTAGTGCAATTCTTTTTTTAAAATCTGGAAGTGGATTCCCATTTCCTACATGGCTCCAATTTTTAGCCTAATGGTCTACTTTGTACAATCAATTCCATTCTCTCTCTGAACCACACAGTTTCCCAAATGTGCCAGAACTCTTCAAGCCTCAGAGCTTGTGCACCTGTTTCCTTTGCCTGATATCCTCTAGAGATAAGCCTAGAACATTTGCTTTTGGTCCTCAAGTATTTATTAATCTTATCTCCTACAATAATATTAGCATTATCTCCTACAATATATACGTGGAGAAGGGAATGGCAACCCACTCCAGTATTGTTGCCTGGAGAATTCCATGGACAGAGGCATCTGGCTGGCTACAGTCCACGGGGTCTCAAAGAGTCAGACACAACTGAGCAACTAACACACTACAACATATATGAAGATATGCTGGGCTCCACAGATGCAATGAAGATAACCACATGTTCCAACTTTAACATCACCCACCTCATGGCCACAGAAAAAGACCATTTTAAATGTTGTTACATCAAACTTTATTTACCATTCCCTTAAAACGTTCTGAGGGTTTCCCATTATGATCCACCTCTAATACTACCCACAGAGCTGTCATCCACAACATAAATTGCCCTCTCCTTCCTGCTTTTCCAGGTTCTCATCACACACTTGCCTCTAACATGTTCAAAAAGGTCTAGAAACACATTTTTAAATAAAGTCCTATGGTGACAAGGTAGAAAAGTAAAATGCATTTATTCAAATACTCATAAAGCCAAAAGATGTGAAATGTAAGTGTTCTTCCTGTTATTATCATCTCAATCAGTAACATACATGGAGAAAACAGCCACAAAGTAAGTGAAAATCCAGATGCCAGAAGCATAAAGCATTTTTATGTAGCCTCCACATAGTGAAGTTTAATGTATACACACCGATGCTCATAAAGACATACATTATCATGTTCAGTAAAGGAATACTACCTTTCTTCATGAAAAACTTTGAAATGTTCAAGGAAATAAAGATAATCAATGTTTCACATTCATACTAAATATTCAGAGCAACATGCTTCATTATTAAAGCCTCCAGATCCATCCTGGAAACTAGTATTACATTTTATTAAAGACAATAACTGAATCACCTTCAATGTCATTTCTCTATATATACATATTAAAAACCTATGCAAATATAAATATTAATATATATTTTCAAATAAAAATATGTACTCTTCATACTATAAATTCATCAACTGACAGCTCATGAAAACGTATTCTTTCTAGAATCTTCCCAAATTAAATAATAAGCAATAAATGATATTGCAGTATAGCAAAGAGCACATGGAGCTTTTATGACTGAACTTTCTGAACTGCAATCAATTATATGTTACTAAAACTCTTTGCTTCCAAGATCATAGACACATATGTCTTTCAAACACATCTATTTTTAAACTGGGATATATAAGCTCCAAGTTGTTATATTTTAGATAGTGTACTTTCTTATTTCATCTCTCCATGGCGTATCCATGTTGCTGCAAACTCTGTCGCTATTGCCTGGTCCTTTCCTGAACTTTTCTTTGTTGATTTACTCTTACCTTTCCAGACTCATCTTGTCCTTCTTTCCTTGGTAAGTCTTTCTTCTCCTTTCAAATTGCTGTTCTCGATGACCTCTCTGCTCAACTACATCCTCTTCACTTTCCCCCTATAGTAATGACCCTCAGATTTACATCTACAGCTCAGATGTTTCTCTCATGCTCTCAACTTACATCATATTTAACATCAAGCCTGAACATACCATTAGTATCTTATATTTAATGTATATAGAGATAATTCTCAGAGAAGGCAATGGCACCCCACTCCAGTACTCTTGCCTGGAAAATCCATGGACAGAGGAGCCTGGTAGGCTGCAGGCCATGGGGTCGCTAAGAGTCGGGAACAACTAAGTGACTTCACTTTCACTTTTCACTTTCATGCACTGGAGAAGGAAATGGCAACCCACTCCAGTGTTCTTGCCTGGAGAATCCCAGGGACGGGGAAACCTGGTGGGCTGCCGTCTCTGGGGTCACACAGAGTCGGACACGACTGAAGCGACTTAGCAGCAGCAGCAGCAGCAGAGATAATTCTATATAGTCGCTTCCTAAGTGTGTTTAGCTAATGACAATTTAGAACTGGAATTATTTTCACATGTTTCTCCTTCATGCTCTACCATCCAGTCAATTTCCAAAGCTCCTTGAGTTTTTCCTATGAATATTTCTTCAAATATTATATTTGATTATATCATGGGACAAAATTTGGAAAGATATTACCTTCCTTAAGCTTACATTCTAGCAGGAGACCATAGAAAATAATTTTTTTTTTTAAAAAAAGGAGTAAATTATTGGCATGCTAGCATAGAAAGCAACTCAGAAATTTAAAAAATGAAAGATAAGATTAACAGGGATGAGGAAAGCCAGGGAAAGACAAGCTGGCAATTAAATAATGTAGTCAAAATAGGTCTGATTAGATGACATCTTACTAAAAACCTGAAGGAGATGACATTGATTAAACATTTATTAGGAATAAAAAAAAGTTCATGAAGAAGGAACAGCCCATCTTAGGACTAAAAGTCCTAAGATGAGAACACACATAATATGTTCAAGAAGCATTAAGAAAGCCATAGACAGAAGCAGATATGATGGAAAGAGAAGCAAGGAGGTGAGATCAGAGAACTGATAGGCACTTGGGGCTGTTGTTCAGTCTTAGGCTTTTACTCTGTGTAATAGTGTTGAATAAAAAAACAACAAAGTTCCTTAAGGGACTTTCCTAGCAGTCTAGTGTCTAAGACTGCACTCCCCATGCAGGGGGCCCATGTTCAATCCCTGGTCAGGGAACTAGATCCCTCATCCCACAACTAAGACCCAGAACAGCCAAATAAATAAATAAATTATATTTTTAAAAATACAATAAAAATAAAGCTCTTTATGTTTAACTGAAAAAAATAAGTAAATGGAGGGAAAAACTCCTTATGAAAGAGATGGGATTGCAAAGCTAAAAAAAATTCACCTAAATAAGAGAGAGAAGGTTAAGGGTAGCTTCACAAACTGTTCATTAGCTCAGTGTATCCAATAAAATACATTCATTTTAAAATATCATCAAGACACGTCATGTGGGATTCCATTAGTGTGTATTGTAAATTTGGATGGGTCACATAAAATCAACAACCTTTCTGACAGCACTCATTTAAAAGCTGACCATGGGTAAGTTCATGTCACCACAGCATGTGGAGAACTGTTGTTCAACCTGCCTTGAGCCTCAGGGGTTTTGAAAATGTTCTTAATGGTCTTTAATAAAAAAAAAAAAAAAAAAAGTGGCACCCAACACTGGTTAACTGCTACAAGAAGCACTAATTCTAGCAGAACACACAGTTTTAAAACTGCTGCTGTAAATCAAGAGTGAGTGGTTAGAAGGTAGATTCTTGAAAATGAAATAACCATCCACAATTTAGTAAGACGTGACACATTATTTGAAACTACTGTGGGAAGTTGATTTTTCTAAAGGGTCCCAAATGCTCTAGTTTTACTTCCTTGACTTTGAGAACTATGAGGTTGATGAAAAGCTTCCATTTTGAACGCAGAGGGAGTTGTAAACTCTTCACGATCCTATCAGTGACCTATTGCATTGGGAAAACACCTTATCTGGAGGCAGTGTTTTCATCAGACCCCTTGCAATGCCTCAGTGACCTTTCTCTGCCTCCTGCCTGCTCAGTCTCTAAGTCATGTCCGACTCTTTGCTACCCCATGGACTGTAGCCCGCCAGCTCCTCTGTCCATGGGTATTCCTCAGGCGAGAATACTGGAGCGGGTTGCCATTTCCTCCTCCAAGGGTCTTCCTGACCCAGGGATTGAACCGGTGTCTCCTGTGGCTCCCACACTGCAGGCAGTTTCTTCACCATCGGAGCCACTGGGGAAGCCCTCTCTGCCTTAGATGGGCATCCAGAAAAGTGGCGGCAGAAAGGAAAAATTTCCCCACATTGAGAAAGCCAACTGTACAAGTGTACTTTCCATTATACATCTAACCTAAAATTGCATCTGATCTCTCCCAATATATCTCTAGATAATATTTTTTCTGAAGCTTAACACATTTGCTAAACATGAGTCAGAAGACAGCTGGGCCCCAGGCTTAACAGTTTCTGCCCCCATGGACTGAAACTCCGTAACAGCAGAAACTCCACAAAAGCAGGATGACAGAGGAGGCTGGGCCCTGAACAGATATGAGATAAGAGATTACATTTTCCTCATTCTCAAAGTTAAGGAGACTTCCCTGACTACACACCCGCAGAAAGGCTCCTTGGAGGTCAGAAAGCGAAGGGGCGTCACCGCATAGGAAGTGATGGCAACTACCCATAGGCCTCTTCACTGGGATCCATCTTGGCTAAGAGATGTGCAGATACACATGGAGGACCCTGAGATAAACCAAACAACAGACTCAGAACCCGGCAAAGCAAGGCCAGAGCAAACCCCGAAGAAATGCTCCATAAATGTGATTCACACTACCACACGAGTGGGACTCTCTATCTGAGCCCGTCTCTGTGTCTATTCACTCGCACTGTACTCTTTCTCCTCCTAATAAACACTTTACTTGTATCACTGCTTTCAGTCTTTGTGGGAATTTTTCTGCAAAGCTGAAAAGTCAGGGCCTTGTCTCTGACCACTGGTGTACACGCATGCTAAATGGCTTCAGTTGTGTCTGACTCTTTGTGACCCCATGGACTGTAGCCCACCAGGCTCCCTCTGTCCATGGAATTCTCCAGGCAAGAATACTGGAGTGGGTTGCCATGCCCTCCTCCAGGGGATCTTCCTGACCCAGGGATCGAACCCCAGTCTCCTGTGTCTCCTGCATTGGCAAGCAGGTTCTTTATCACTAGCGCCAGCTGGTTGTAGTGGCTACAGATGAGTTCTCTCACCACCTGGACCTGACTTCAATCTCTGGCTGGGAACCCAAGCCCCATTTCAAGGTGCTGCAGGCCTAGGCCACTTGACATCAAATATATGATCTTCAATACGTCTTTTAAACACATCATCCTCTACATGTATAAAAAGCAAATCCAGACATCTATGGTTTCAGCTACAACATGGCAAGAGTTTGGAAGTTGTCACTCCCAGGCTTAAAATAAGAAAACTGTCTAACAAACTACAAATCATGGCTTTCCTTGGACTCATCAGAAAACTGCAGATGCAGGACAATTAGTCACTTCTAGATGTGGAGAGAAAGTTGAACCTGGAGATCCACTGGGATAGCTGCTTACCTGGAGCAGAAGCCACAGGAACTATTATATAAAATGGTAGGAACACTGAAATGGTAATTGTAACAAATGGCTGAAGGCTGAGTGTAAACTCTCATGTCAGGGAAAAACTCCAGGGACTTCAGGTTTAAATGGGACTTCACATTCTTGTGAATTTTACCTCTGGGAAACCCATCTGATCTTAGGTGAAAAAGGATTCTCTCTTGGGTCTGGCAGCAGGGAGGAAAGGAGGAATCATTAGGAAATAAAGCCAGGGTGTTCTCCATAACAAAAGCTTACTCTCCAGGGAGACTTTGCCAGAGCCAAGTTCTACCAAAGGAAGGGAAAGGACATGTTGCCCAGTCCATCCCTGTTTATCCTTCTTGTCTCAATTCAGGGCTTCCCAGTAGTGGTGCAGCAGTAAAGAACGTGCCTGCCAAAGCAGGAGGCTCAGGAGACGTGGGTTCAGTCCCTGGGTCAGGAAGATCCCTGGAGCGCATGGCAACCCACTCCAGTATTCTTGCCTGGAGAATTCCATGGACAGAGGAGCCTGGCGGGCTACAGTCCAGGGGTCGCAAAGAGTCAGATATGACTGAGCAGGCACATGCATCTCACCTCAAGGGGGAGAAGCTATAGTGTTAGAGGAACAACTTGTGTTGGTGGGAAACAGGCCCCATGAAAAGATGGATATTTAATCACAAGACTATACGGTGCTTCCTTTGCCCCCACCTCACCACTGCACACAGGGCTCCCACAGAATAACAGGGGATTACAGCTGAGAGAGTACAAGATGCAGACTCTAGAAAGGATTTCTTAGGGAATCCCAAAGTCAAGAGGGGAAACAAAAATAAGTACACTAGAGGGATTTTAAGCCTCTTTCTCCTACAGCTTTAGCAAACATTCTACACAGCTCAACTCCTAACCAGATTAACGAAAATCCTCACAATAAAGACCTATTTACCTTAGTTCCCATTACTCCACGAAACATATCCAGCAACAAGAATTACAGTATATACCAAAAGAGCAAAAAATAAAATTAGAAATAAAAAATAAATTCTGAAGGACAAGGAAATCATCAGGCTAAGACTGAAATATGACAAACAGATTGGGATTCTAAAACAGAGAATTTAAAATAATTATGATCAACATGCTAAGGGCTCAAATGGAGATTAGAGTGAAATATTTAAAGTGTTGAAAGAGAAAAAAAATAGAATTCTGGATATAGAATTCTGGAATTTTGCTGAGTATAGTAAAATTCTCCTCAAATGTAAGAGAGAAATAAAGACATCTCTGGCAAACAAATTAAAAAAAAAGGAGGGAATTCACTACTACTCGAACTGTTGTTACTGTTGCTACTAGAACTTCCTACAAGAGCTTTAGAAGTTCTTCCAGCAGAAAGAAAGAAAAAAAACACAGCTCAGAAACTCGGATCTTTACAAAGAAAGGAAGCATTATGGAAAAGCAATAAATTAAGGTAAATTTAAATCTATCATTTTTCTCTTTCTTAATTGAGCTAAAAGATAACTATTTAACAGTGCATTTTTGTGTGATAACAGTATATAAGTGCATACATGGCAGAAATATTATGAGACACTGAAGGGTAATACTAGGGAAACTCACATATAAAGCACCTGCACTCAAATATAAAGTTCCCTCACTTTACTTATAAAGTAGTAGAGTTTTATAATAATTGAGGATGGACTTGGAATGGTTAAAAAAGGTGTAAGGGAAACACAAACAAATAGTTTTAAAAAAAAGTTTCAAAAGTGTAAGTTGGTATGCTAAGAGAGGAGATAAAGTCAGGTGTCTAGGCATAAAGAAATGTTTTTCACAATTAGAAAGCAATTAAAAATGATCTATATATCAGAAACAGCAGTTGGCACCTTCTGGATGGTCATATGTGAATGAACCCTGTCATGGCCTCTTTACAAACTTTGGAGATCAGGGCTGGCATGTGTGGAGATTTACTTGTCTCTTGAGGCCCAAGACAAGCCTCTGAGAAAGTCACATCACCTCTGCTCACCCAATTTGGCAAAGACCCCATCACAGAGTTCCCCATCAACTATGAGGAGGGCTGACAAATGCAGCTTGGTAGCTACAAAGAATTAGAATGAATTAGAACAGCCAGCATAACTGGCCAGAGCAGCAGCTAACAGGAAGTCAGCCTACTAGCGTGACTGGTAATATGGTTTGCAGAGACCCAGCTTCAGAATCAAAAAGCATAAAGCAGTCAACTTGCAGCTGTGTGACAAAAGAGATCAAGCCCTAAGCTTTTGGAGTGGGAGCTGCTGCTGCTGCTGCTGCTAAGTCGCTTCAGTCATGTCCGACTCTGTGCGACCCCATGGACGGCAGCCTACCAGACTCCTCCGTCCATGAGATTTTCCAGGCAAGAGTACTGGAATGGGTTGCCATTGCCTTCTCTGTTGGAGTAGGAGCACTGACTCCAAAACCCCAGATGACCAGAGAACTAACCCTGCTGCTGTTGCTGCTGCTAAGTCGCGTCAGTCGTGTCCGACTCTGTGTGACCCCATAGATAGCAGCCCACCAGGCTCCCCTGTCCCTGGGATTCTCAAGGCAAGAACATTGGAGTGGGTTGCCATTTCCTTCTCCAGTGCATGAAAGTGAAAAGTGAAACTGAAGTTGCTCCGTCCTGTCTGACTCTTAGCGACCCCATAGACTGCAGCTCACCAGGTTCCTCCATCCATGGGATTTTCCAGGCAAGAGTACTGGAGTGGGTTGCCGTTGTCTTCTTGGGAAACTAACCCTCAGATCAGATCAGATCAGTTGCTCAGTAGTGTCTGACTCTTTGCGACCCCATGAATCGAAGCACGCCAGGCCTCCCTGTCCATCACCAACTCTCGGAGTTCACTGAGAATTTTGAGCATTACTTTACTAGCGTGTGAGATGAGTGCAATTGTGTGGTAGTTTGAGCATTCTTTGGCATTGCCTTTCTTTGGGATTGGAATGAAAACTGACCTTTTCCAGTCCTGTGGCCACTGCTGAGTTTTCCAAATTTGCTGGCATACTGAGTGCAGCACATTCACAGCATCATCTTTCAGGATTTGGAATAGCTCAACTGGAATTCCATTACCTCCACTAGCTTTGTTCGTAGTGATGCTTTCTAAGGCCCACTTGACTTCACATTCCAGGAGGTCTGGCTCTAGGTCAGTGATCACACCATCGTGATTATCTGGGTCGTGAAGATCTTTTTTGTACAGTTCTGTGTATTCTTGCCATCTCTTCTTAATATCTTCTGCTTCTGTTAGGGAGTACCGAATAGTGAGAACTCACACAAAGGAAACCACTATGATACAAGACCGGGCATCACCCAACCACCAATAGCACCCTCATCTAAACAACAAACAAAGCAAAAATACAATCCCAATCATCAGCAGACAGGATTACCACCTCACTCAGCCTTGCCCATCAGAGTTAAATAAACAAACAAAAACTTAGCACAAATCCCATACTATAAGAAGCTTACACAGACCACTGGACCAACCTCAGAGGGCAGAAACCAAAAGAAAGAAAGAATTCAACCTTGAAGCCTGGGAAAAGGAGACCTCAAACAGAGTAAGTTTAAAAAAATATAGATAATGAAAAGACAGATAAATACTCCACAAATGAAGGAACATACTAGAAACACAGAAGTCCAAATAAATGAAAAGGAAATAGGCAAACTACCTGAAAAGGAATTCAGAATAATGATAGTAAAGATGATCAAAAACCTTGAAAGCAAAATTGAAAAAATGCAAGAATCAATTAACAAAGACCTAGAAGAATTAAAGAATAAACATGCAGAGACAAACAACACAATTACTGATATTAAAAATACTCTAGAAGTATTCTGCTCTAGCAGAATACCTGAAGCAGATGAACAAATCAGTGAGCTGGAAAATAAAATGGTGGAAGTAACTTCTGAAGAGCAGAATAAAGTAAAAAGAATGAAAATAAATGAGAATAGTCTGAGAATATTGAATAGAACTGAGAATATTGAAAAATCTGAGAATAGAACTGAGAATATTGACCTCTAGGACAATATCAAACACACCAACATTTGAATAATAGGGGTCCAGAAGAAGAAGAGAAAAGGAAAGGGTATGAGAAAATTTTTGAAAAGATTATAGTTGAAATTTTTCCCAAAATGGAAAAGGAAATAGTCAATCAAGTCCAAGAGGCACAAAGAGTCCCATACAGGATAAACCCAAGAAGAAACATGCCAAGACACATACTAATCAAACTAACAAAGACTAAACACAAAGAAAGAGTATTAAAAGCAGCAAGGGAGAAGCAACAAGTAACATACAAGGAAAACCCCATATGCTTAACAGCTGATGTTTCAGCAGAAACTCTTCAGGCCAGAAGGGAATGGCAGGATATGTCTTTAAAAAGTACTGAAAGGGAGAAATCTACAGCCAAGATTACTGTACCCGGCAAGGATCTCATTCAAAATTGATGGAGAAATCAAAAGCTTTTCAGACAAGCAAAAGTTAAGAGAATTCAGTACCATCAAACCAGCTTTACAGCAAATGTTAAATGGACTTATATAGTCAAGAAATAGAAGAAAAAAGATCTACAAAAGCAACCCCGAGCAATTAAGAAAATGGCAATAGGAACATATATATCAATAATCACTTTAAATGTAAATGGATTAAATGCTCTAACCAAAAGACAGAGACAGGATGAATGGATACAAAAACATAACCCACATATATGCTGTCTACAAAAAAACCACTTTAGACCTCAAGACACATATAGACTGAAAGTGAGAGGATGGAAAAATATATTCCGTGCAAATGGGGAAGCAAAAAAGCTGGAGTAGCAATCCTCGTATCAGACAAAATAGACCTTAAAATAAAGAAGATTACAAGAGATAAGGAAGAACACTACATAATGATCAAAGGATCAATCCAAGAGGAAGACATAACAATTGTAAATATCTATGCACCCAAAATAGGAGCACCTCAATACATAAGACAAACACTAACAGACATAAAAGGAAAAACTGACAGAAACACAATAATGGTAGGAGACTTTAACACCCCACTCACACTGATGGACAGATCATCAAAACAGAAAATTAATAAGGAAACACAAGTATTAAATGATAATTAGATGAGGTGGATCTCACTGATATCTTCAGGACATTCCATCCAGATGTAGAATACACCTTCTTCTCAAGTGCACATAGACCACATCTTGGGTCACAAATCAAACCTCGGTAATTTAAGAAAATTGAAATTGTATCAGGCATCTTCTCTGACCACAGTGCTATGAGGCTAGATATCAATTACAAGTAAAAAACTGTAAGAAACACAAACACATGGAGATTAAACAACACATTTCTAAATAATAAACAGGTTACTGAAGAAATCAAAAAAAGGGAAATAAAAACATTTCTAGAAACAAATGACAATGAAAACATGACAACTCAAAACCTATGGCATGCAGCAAAAGCCATCCTAAGAGGGAAGTTTATAGCAATACAATCCTACCTCAACAAACCAGAAAAAACATCAAATAGACAGCCTAACTTTACACCTAAAACAACTGGAAAAAGAATAAAAAAATCCAAAAATTAGTAGAAGGAAAAAAATCATAAAGATCTGAGCAGAAATAAATGAAAAAGAAAGAAACAATAGTAAAGATTAATAAAACTAAAAGCTTGTTCTTTGAGAAGATAAACAAAATTGACAAACCTTTAACCAGACTCATCAAGAAAAAAAGAGAGAAGAATCAAATCAACAAAATTAGAAATGAAAAAGGAGAGGTTACAACAGACAATGCAGAAATACAAAGGATTATAAGAGACTATTATGAACAACTATATGGCAATAAAATGGATAACCTGGAAGAAATGGACAGATTCGTAGAAACATTCAATCTTCCAGGACTGAACCAGGAAGAAATAGAAATTATGAACAACCCAATTACAAGCACTGAAATTGAAGCTGTGATCAAAAATATCCCCAAAACCAAAAGCCCATGACTAGATGGCCTCACAGGAGAATTCTATCAAACATTTAGAGAAGAGCTAATGCCTATTCTTCTAAAACTCAAAAAATTGCAGAGGAAGGAACACTTCCAAACTCATTCTCTGAGGCCTCCATCAGCCTGATACCAAAACCAAAGACAACACAAAAAAAGAAAACTAGGGGCCAATATCACTGATGAACATAGATGCAAAAATCCTCAACAAAATTTTAGCAAACAGAATTCAGCAACACATCACAAAGCTCATACACCATGATCAAGCTGGGTTTTTCCAGGAAGGCAAGGATTCTTCAATATACGCAAATCAATCAATGTGATACACCATATTAACAAACTGAAATATAAAAACCACATGATAATCTCAATAGATGCATAAAAAGTCTTTGACAAAATTCAGCACCCTTTTATGATTAAAACTCTTCAAAAAATGGGCAGAGAAGGAACCTACCTCAACATAGTAAAGGCCATATATGATAAGCCTACAGCAAACATTATTTTCAATGGTGAGAAACTGAAAGCATTCCCCCTAAAATCAGGAACAAGACAAGGGTGTCCACTTTCACCACTATTATTCAACATAGCCCTGGAAGTCCTAGTGACAGCAATCAGAGAAGAAAAAGAAATAAAAGGAATCCAGATCAGAAAAGAAGAAGTAAAGCTCTCAGTGTTTGCAGATGACATGATACTGTACATAGAAAATTCTAAAGATAGTATTAGAAAATTACTAGAGCTAATCTGTGAATTTAGCAAAGTTGCCAGATACAAAATCAATACACAGAAATCACTTGCATTTCTATATACTAGCAATGAAAAATCAGAAAGAGCAATTAAGGAATCAATCCCATTCACCACTGCAAAAAAAAAGAATTAAATATCCAGGAGTAAACTTACCTAAGGAGACAAAAGAACTATACACAGAAAATTATAAGACACTGATGAAAGAAATCAAAGACAACATAAACAGATGGAGAGATATTCCATGTTCCTGAGTAGGAAGAATCAATATTGTGAAAATGACTATACTACCAAATGCAATCTACAGATTCACCGCAATCCCTATCAAATTACCAATGGCATTTTTCACAGAACTAGAACGAAAAAATTCACGATTTATATGGGAACACAAAAGACCCTAAATAGCCAAAGCAGTCCTGAGAAAGAAGAATGGAGGAATCAATCTTCCTGACTTCAGATTATACTACAAAGCTACAGTTATCAAGACAGTACAGTACTGGCACAAAAACAGAAATATAGACCAATGAAACAAGATAGAAAACCCAGAAATAAACCCATGTTCCTATGGGTACCTTACTTGTGACAAAGGAGACAAGAATATACAATGGGACAAAGACAGTCTCTTCAATAAATGGTGCTGGGAAAACTGGACAGCTACATGTAAAAGAATGAATTAGAACACTTCCTAACACCATACACAAAGATAAACTCAAAATGGATTAAAAACCTAAATGTAAAACCAGAAACTATAAAACTCTTAGAGGAAAACATAGGCAGAACACTCAGTGACATAAATCAAAGCAAGATCCTCTATGACCCACCTCCTAGAGTAATGGAAATAAAAATAAAAGTAAACAAGTGGGACCTGATTAAACTTACAAGCTTTTACGCAGCAAAGGAAACTATAAGCAAGGTGAAAAAACAACCCTCGGAATGGGAGAAAATAATAGCAAATGAAACAACTGACAAAGGATTAATTTCCAAAATATATAAACATCTGATACAACTCAATACCAGGAAAACGAACAACCCAATCAAACAGTGGGGAAAAAACCTAAACAGACATTTCTTCAAAGAAGACATACAGATGGCTAACAAACACATGAAAAGATGTTCAACATTGCTCATTACTGCTGCTGCTGCTGCTAAGTCGCTTCAGCTGTGTCTGACTATGTGCGACCCCGTAGATGGCAGCCCACCAGGCTCCCCGTCCCTGGGATTCTCCAGGCAAGAACACTGGAGTGGGTTGCCATTTCCTTCCCCAATGCATGAAAGTGAAAAGTGAAAGTGAAGTCGCTCAGTCGTGTCTGACTCTTTGTGAGAGAGAAACGCAAATCAAAACCGCAATGAGATATCACCTCAAACAGGTCAGAATGGCCATCATCAAAAAGTCTACAAAAAATAAATGCTGGAGAGGGCATGGAGAAAAGGGAACACTCTTGCACTGTTGGGAATGTAAATTGTACAGCCACTATGGAAGATGGTATGGAAATTCCTTAAAAAACTAGGAATAAAAACACCATATGACCCAGCAATCCCACTCCTAGGCATATACCCTGAGGAAACCAGGGTTGAAAAAGACACATGTATCCCATTATTCCCTTGGACTGCAAGGAGATCCAACCAGTCCATTCTAAAGGAGATCAGTCCTGGGTGTTCTTTGGAAGGACTGATGCTAAAGCTGAAACTCCAGTACTTTGGCCACCTCATGCGAAGAGTTGACTCATTGGAAAGGACTCTGATGCTAGGAGGGAAAGGAGGAGAAGGGGACAACAGAGGATGAGATGGCTGGATGGCATCACCGACTCGATGCACATGAGTTTGGGTGAACTCTGGGAGTTGGTGATGGACAGGGAGGCCTGGCATGCTTCGATTCATGCGGTCGCAGAGTCAGACATGACTGAGCGACTGAACTGAAACCGAACTGATCCCATTATTCATTGCAGCACTATTTACAATAGCTAGAACATGGAAGCAAACTAGATGCCCATCCAAAGATAAATGGATAAATAAGTTGTGGTACATATACACAGTGGAATGTTGCTGCTAAGCTGCTAAGTCACTTCAGTCGTGTCTGACTCTGTGCGACCCCATAGACGGTAGCCCACCAGGCTCCACCATCCCTGGGATTCTCCAGGCAAGAACACTGGAGTGGGTTGCCATTTCCTTCTCCCACGCACAAAAGTGAAAAGTGAAAGTGAAGCCGCTCAGTCATATCCGATTCTTAGCGACCCCATGGACTGCAGCCTACCAGGCTTCTCCATCCATGGGATTTTCCAGGCAAGAGTACTCAGCCATAAAAAGGAATGCATTTGAATCAATTCTGATGAGGCGGATGAACCTAGAACCTATTATACAGAGTGGAGTCAGAAAAAGAAAGATAAATATCATATTCTAATGAACATATACAGAATCTAGAAAAATGGTTCTGAAGAATTCACTTATAGGACAGCAATAGAGAAACAGACACAGAGAATAGACTTATGGACATGGGGAGAGGGGAGGTGCGGGTGAGATGTATGGAAAGAGTAACATGGAAACTTACATTACCATGTGTAAAATAGATAGCAAATGGGAATTTGCTGTATGGCTCAGAGAACTCAAACAGGGGCTCTGTATCAACCTAGAGGGGTGGGATGGGGAGGGAGATGGGAAGGAGATTCAAGAGGGAGGGGATATATGTATATCTATGGCTGATTCATGTTGAGGTTTGACAGAAAACAACAAAATTCTATAAAGCAATTATCCTTCAATAAAAAAAAAGAAGCTATCATCTTAAAATAATGATCTATATTTCAATAGGACTCTCAGTTGAAATATAGAAGCTAACTGTTTAGGAAACAGAGAAAAAGAGAGAGGGGGAGGGAAGAAGGAAAGAAGGAAGAGAAAGGAAGAAAAGAAGGAAGGAAGGAAGAAAAAGTTCAGTGGCCAAAAATTAGTGGAGAGGGTTGGAGAACCACGTTTAGCACTAAACTTCCAAAAGCAGGGAGTGCTCTGAGCTCCTCCGCTGAAACCATCACAAGAACATCACGGCCCCTGCACTGCTACTTACGATCTGAAGGGACCACGGGTGTTTTCAATTTGGTGCATATAGCCGGCGTCTCCTGCAAGGCTCCAGACGCTTGCCAGAATGGACTCCTGACCAGGATCCAGACCAGACACCCACCACCGTCACCCAAGCCAGGGGCACCTGCGATCCCCTCCGTGCAGAATGAACTCTGCCCAGCATGTCCTTCCTGAGACCACTTACTTCCAAGTTGGAATCTCCAGCTGACGCTCCTAGTGGACAGGAGGGTCTGCGCTCGGGCTTCAAAGGAAGACGGGAAGCAAGTTTACTGGCATCTCCACGGGATGGTAAGACTCCAACACGGGAGTCTTTTAGACTTTAGTCTTTTACAAATCTTTTAGTCTTTAAGACCGGAGAAGGCAATGGCAATCCTTTGTACTCTTGCCTGGAAAATCCCATGGACAGAGGAGCCTGGTGGGCTGCAGGCCATGGGGTCACGAAGAGTCGGACACGACTGAGCGACTTCACTATCACTTTTCACTTTCATCCATTGGAGAAGGAAATGGCAACCCACTCCAGTGTTCTTGCCTGGAGAATCCCAGGGGCAGGGGAGCCTGGTGGGCTGCCGTCTATGGGGTCGCACAAAGTCGGACATGACTGAAGCAATTTAGCAGCAGCAGCAGTCTTTAAGACATTTTTCAGATATGCAGGGTTATACTCCAAAGTTCCTGGCAGCAAGAAACCGCAAAGCTCAAAGACATCAAGAACATTTCAAATGTATATACTGCCTTTTGGTTCCAAAACTCACAAGCTTATCAGGTAAAATCTGAAAATGCCCCCGCCCCGCTCCAGGAGGGCAAGGAAGGACCAAAGAAAGACACAAACCGCGCCAGGCTGGCAGATGGCCATTTTAATGGAAGAGGACACGTACAAAAGAGGCTCGTCCTGGCGCCACAAGCCTTTTAGGTCTCAGAACCACCGCCAAAATCCTCAAACTTTCCAGGGCGGTCTTTTCAGTGTTCAGTCTGGTAGACTGTGCAGGTGCTCTCAATAACACACCACTCTCCCTAGCCTGCATCCTGGAAAATGGCTCCAGGTGTGGCAAGGATGGGTAGAGTGTGCTTTCCAACGACACGAGTGGGGGTTGGGGGGTTAGTTCAGGGGTCGACGGGCAGTCACGTGCTGCCCTCTTAATGACCTCCTCCAACACCGCTGGCAATTTTAGAGCCCTGGCCCCATTTCTTAAAAGAAAGAATATAATACTCAGTGTCCATGCTCCAGATTACATAAAACATGAAGAAAGGGGAAAAAAAAAACTCTTACACAAAAACTCAGGACGATTTCTTCTTAAAGAAAGACTACCCTTAAATTGCCTTTAACCAACATAATGACTTAAAGTTACAGAAGAGTGGATACGTAGAAGCACAGCATCCAAGAGCTAAAGTGCTGAAGGTATAAAATAATTCTTTGTCCACCTTTCTAGCACCAAACGTTTCACTGTGGATCAGTGTCTATGCGTTGAAACTTATACTTGCAGAAAAAATATTTTTAAGAGTCAATAGGCAATGTACTTAGAGTACACAGGAAAACACTGTATCTGTTTCATAAAAATGAGGGTTACCTTCTTAGTCACAGGATCCAAACTGCTATTTCTGTTTCTTAATAGAAATACTGTGTTCTCAAAAATTACATGCTGCTTTGAAAAGGGCTTAATTTCTAATCAGGGATTATTTTCTGGTTTGAAAGAATCTGTTTCAGAAATGTAAAGTATCACAGACTGGCATGAAAGATAAGGTTAATTGAGATATTTCTGTGTGAACTGCTAACTAGTTGGAGAACTTGAAACCTGACTGATAATAGATATTTACTAAATATCTGTTATGATGTCCTTAAGTAAACAAAATCTAGAAATCCTTCATATGATTGCAATATGGCATAAAATGAAACAAGGCATTAAATGAAAACTGGATGAATTTCAAATCCATTGTTTCTTAAAAATATATTCAGTTCAGTTCAATATTAGAGATTAATATAATATATAAATTTATTTTCCTAATCTAACTATAGTCCCATAATCCAATGATAGATTGGTTCTGACTTTATAAAGTTACCAGAAGTGTATGTCAAGGTCAATATATTTTTGAAACAAACCAACCTGATTTTCTCTATAACATCACTCAGATTTCAGGGCTGTAGGAGTATATTAGTTTAACCAGGCTATGTTCACAGAGCAGTTTATGACACACCCAAACTGACAATCCTCAAAATCTCACAAAATGAGAATTTGTGCACTAATCAAACTGAATTTGTGTGTAGTAGAAAAACAATTATGTAAGTAAACTATAAAACAAGGAAAATAGGTTTGGTTTCTTTTTTCCATTTTTAATGCTATTAGCAAAGGGACCTGTGTTATGATGAGCCAAATGCTCTAAGTGAATATAACAGTCTCTGGAAATAAATTAGGTGCATCGGGAAGCTACATTAACTCTTTCTGCACTCAGGAGTACCATTTGTTGCCTGGGGACATCCATACAGGATAACCTGGATACAAAAAGTGCTAGGGGACACACTGATTGTCACCGTTAACCACTATCTTTCCATTATGGTATTTTTCTGAAGCAAATGTTCAATTTTCCATGTTGACAGTTTTTCATGTGTTATATTTTATCTGATTATGTAATAAAGACTTTTGGTCATCTAAGAGTTCAGAAAGTTCAGGGAATCCATAATGATGGAAAGAGTTGAAAATAATAGATAAAATTCTAGAAGAATTGATCAATTTACTCAAAAGATAAGAATGTTGAAGGCAATTTTAGGACAGTCCTGAAATACCTGAGGTTGTAATGTATAGGCGATATTCTGCACAGAAATAGTAATTAGCTGTTCTTTATCTCCACTGTGGATAGAAAAAGGAAAAAAAATCTTGACAGTAATATGAGGGGTTTGGTTTAAAAATAAGGAAAAAATATCTTGACAGTGTTTTCGTGAAGCTGTTATTATTTTCTTCTCATCAAAAAAGATATATATAGTCTATGCAGAAAGGTTTTTAAAGTGGAAAAATAAAATCAAGGAATAAAAATCACACGTAATCTTATTACCTGAAGATAACCCTTCCCTTTTCGCTCAGCTGGTAAAGAATCCACCTGCAATGTGGGAGACCTGGGTTCGATCCCTGGGTTGGGAAGATACCCTGGAGAAGGGAACGGCTACCCACTCCAGTATTCTGGCCTGGAGAATTCAATGGACTGTACAGTCCATGGGGTCACAAAGAGTTGGACACGACTGAGAGACTTTCACTTCACTTTAACCCTGATAAGATGAAACATTGGTGTATATTTTTTCAGCTATATACCTATGTTTACACACATTTGTGATATTTTGGTTGTGATTTTTTTCATGGGAAGTATCTTCAAATCTATAAATATGCTTCTGCATGTGTGTGTGCTCAGTCACTACTTCATGTCTGACTCTTTGTGACCCCATGGGCTGTAGCCTGCCAGGCCTCCTCTGTCTGTGAGATTCTCCAGGCAAGCATACTGGTTGCCATTCATTTCTCCACGAGATGGTCCCCACCTAGGGATTGAACGTGCATTTCCTGCATTAGCAGGTGGATCCTTTACCATTGAGCCACCGAGGACATCCAAATATGCTTCTAAAACATGATTTTTTTTTTTTTAGCTTCTTGTTTTTAAAAATTGTGTTTGGCTGTGCTGGGTCTTAGTTGCTGCACCTGGGATCTTTTAGTTGTGCCATGTAGGATCTAGTCGAAGAAGGCAATGGCAGCCCACTCCAGTACTCTTGCCTGGAAAATCCCATGGGTGGAGGAGCCTGGAAGGGGTTGCTAAGGAGGAGCCATGGGGTTGCTAAGAGTCTGACAAGACTGAGCGACTTCACTTTCACATTTCACTTTCATGCGTTGGAGAAGGAAATGGCAACCCACTCCAGTGTTCTTGCCTGGAGAATCCCAGGGACAGGGAAGCCTGGTGGGCTACCGTCTATGGGGTTGCACAGAGTCGGACACGACTGAAGCAACTTAGCAGCAGCATCTAGTACCCTGACCAGGAATCAAAACCAGTCCTCCAGCCTTAGCACCTCAGAGCCTTAACCACTGGACCACCAGGGAAGTCCCCAATGTGATGTTTTTGCTTCATCATTATATTTCATAGATGTGCCATAAATAATATGTCACATATCTCACATTTCTGCTATATATTGTTTTGCTAATATTTAATGCCACAATGAATAACCCCCTACAATAAAATGCTTGTGCACATGTTTGAACTTTTTCCTTGGTTGTAAATTCACAGAATATGCAGATTTGATGGGGATACATATTTTGTTTCATTCTATAAAGTTAACCTTTAGAATGATTGTTCCAATTTAACTCCTAACAGCAAATGTAGGAATATTCTTGGTCTACTTGGGCTTGTATTTCTTTAATTTCTGGTTTCCTCTGTATTGTTTTAGTAGTTGTGTTAACTCTCTTTAGTAAACTGACCACTCATTTTTCCAATAGTTGCTCTGATCCCACTTTCAGGATTTTGTAAATGTTCACTATGTATTTAATTTCCTAGTTTATAGTTTACTTTTTCCTTTATTAATCATTTTAATATGTTTTTTCCCTGTTTGTAGTTTCTCTCTCTTTTCTCTTCCTTTCAGCCCATGTTCTAGTTAATATTCAGCTATATTTTCAAGTAATTCTATTCATTTTTAATGTTGAATTATCATTGTGTTGAGAGGCATGAAGCAGAGTTCTAACTTCGTCTTCTCAAATAGTTAACCAAATATATTCACCTATAAGTAACCCATATTTGTTCTGCTAACTGTAACTGCAACCCAAGAATATTTCCAAAATATTTCCATGGACATGAGTCTATGTCTGAGTTTTGCAGTTTGTTCTACTAATTTGTCTTTTTGTCAGCACTACATTATTATAACAACTAGATTTTGAAATACATTTTAATATCTAGCTATTTATGTTAATTCCATTTTTCTGTTTTTATTTTTTCAAAGTTACTTTGATTATATGTGTTGTATGTGAACTTTAGTTTCAAAAGTGTAATTCATTTAATATTTTTAGTGCAATTGAACTGGGAATATGCATTCACTTGGTATTCGTATTTCAATGTCTTCTTTACACTCAACATGTAACTACTGGGGAAAAAAATGGAAAGACAACTGAAAATACATTAAAAAAAAAAAAATAGTTGGAGCTAAGAACTTGCTCCACTTTGGACCCAGGGTCAGCTCTTGTGAGTTGAAGGTAACCAAAATGTTCCATTTGAGATGAGGGTCTGAAGTTAGGTCTGTAGTTTGAAGTTAAAATAGGGACATTAAAAAAGATAAAAGGAGGATGTCTTCCAGGAAATTTTCTGTGGGTAAGTGTTATGGATTGAGCTGTGTCCCCTACCACAAAACGCATACATTGAGGTGCTAAGCCCTATGACCTTTAAAGAAGCAGTCAAGTTAAAGTGAGGTCAAAGTGGGGTGTCCCTAATCTGATTGGTATCCCCACTGAAAAAGGGCAGATTTTGGAGACACATGCACGTGGGGAGAGCACCTTGTGCAGATAAAAGCAGTGATGATCTGATGCTTGTAAAATTCAAGAAATGCCAAAGATTTCCAGGAAACCACAAGAAGCTAGGAAAGAGGCATGGAACAGATTCTTCCCTAGAACCTTCCTAAAGAATCATCACTGTCAGCACCTTGGTCTCCGACTTCTAGAACCCAGACCTGTGAGACAATAAATCTCTGTTTACTTCACCTAATCTGTAGTACTTTTCTTAGGCAGCCCTAGCAAACAAATACGCTGTGATATAGAACAAATGAACAAAGCTAGTGGAGATGAGGGAATTCCAGTTGAGCTGTTTCAAGTCCTAAAAGATGATAATATGCCAGCAAATTTGGAAAACTCAGCAGTGGCCACAGGACTAGAAAAGGTCAATTTTCATTCCAGTCCCAAAGAAAGGTAATGGCCAAAGAATGTTCAAGATACCGCACGATTGCACTTGTCTCACATGCTAGCAAAGTAATGCTCAAAATTCTCCAAGCCAGGCTTCAACAGTACATGAACTGTCAACTTCCAGATGTTCAAGCTGGATTTCAAAAGGCAGAGGAGCTAGAGATCAAATTGCCAACATCTGTTGGATCACTGAAAAAGCAAGAGAGTTCCAGAAAAACATCTACTTCTGCTTTTATGACTACGCCAAAGCCTTTGACTGTGTGGATCACAACAAACTGTGAAAAATTCTTCAAGAAATGGGAATACCAGACCACCTGATCTGCCTCCTGATAAATATGTGTGCAGGTCAAGAAGCAACAGTTAGAACTGGACATGGGACAACAGACTGGTTCAAAATTTGGAAAGGAGTATGTCAAGGCTATATATTGTCACCCTGTTCATTTAACTTCTATGCAGAGTATATCATGTGAAATGCCAAGCTGGATGAAGCGCAAGCTGGAATCAAGATTGCCAGGAGAAATATCAACAACCTCAGATATGAAGATGATACCACTCTGATGGCAGAAATCAAAGAGGAACTAAAGAGCCTCCTGATGAAGGTGAAAGAGGAGAGTGAAAAAGTGGGCTTAAAACTCAACATTCAGAAAACTAAGTTCATGGCATCTGGTCTGATTACTTCATGACAAATAGAAGGGGAAAAAGTGGAAACAATGACAGATTATATTTTGTTGGGCTCCATAATCACTGTGGATGGTGACTGCAACCATGAAATTAAAAGACACTTGATCCTCAAAAGGAAAGCTACAACAAACCTAGACAGTGTATTAAAAAGCAGAGACATTACTTTGCTGACAAAAGTCCATATAGTCAAAGCTATGGTTTTCCCAGTAGTAGTCGTGTACGGATGGTAAGAGTTATGCTGTAAAGAAAGCTGAGCACCAAAGAATTGATGCTTTTGAACTATGGTGTTGGAGAACACTCTTGAGAGTCCCTTGGACTGCAAGGAGATCAAACCAGTCAATCCTAAAGGAAATCAGCCCTGAATATTCATTGAAAGGACTGATGCTGAAGCTGAAGTTCCAATAATTTGGCCACGATCCTGATGCTGGGAAAGATTAAAGGCAGGAGGAGGAGGGGACGACAGAAGATGAGACAGTTGGATGCCATCACCTACTCATGGACGTGAGTTTGAGCAAGCTCCAGAAGTTGGTGATGGACAGAGAAGCCTGGCGTGCTGCAGTCCATGAGGTCACAAAGAGTCAGACACAAATAAATGACTGAATTTGGAAGACAAAGACATAGTCTATTGATCAGAAACCTAGCCAGGACAGCTGAGAGTTTGGTGACTGTATCTATGATATACCCAGAGCCAGAAAACAGCATTTATAAGTTGTGACTCTGGCTTGAGGGTCAGAGGGGAAGGGGAGGACAGGAAGCACATACAAAACTAAAAAACAGCTAGATAGCTGAGAAGACGGGAGAGAAGAAAATGAACACTCAAAATGACTCAACAAATGAAAACTTCAAAACGTTATACAATCATAACCTGATAAAGATAGGTAACAGAATTTAAAAATCAGATCATGAATTCTGCTCAACTGAAATGGAAATGTACATTACCATATGTAAAATAGATAGCCAGTGGGAACTTGCTGTTTGACTCAGGGAACTCAAACCAGGGATCTGTAACAACCTAGAGGGGTGGGGTGGAAAGGGGGTTGAGAGGGAGGTTCAGCGGGGAGGGGACATATGTGTACCTTGGCTGATTCATGTTGATGTTTGGCAGAAACCAACACCATTTTGTAAAGCAATTATCCTTCAATTTAAAACATTAATTACTTTTAAAAAATTTCAAATATGTACATAAAGCTCAACAAGATAAAATTAAGCCAAAATACTTAAAAGATCAACTTTAATGAAGAAACAAAAATGGGTATAAAAATTTAGAAGTCTTAAATATGAATAATAATCTTTGAATTAAAGGACTATGTAAGAAAAAAATCTCCAAACTAGACTTGATTGAAGAGAGAAGAAAAACAGTAATAATATATGTACTCCCAAATCAATACACAGATAAATAGGTAATGAATATGAAAGGTACAATTAGGATACATAGGTTACAAGACTGAAAGACTGCAAAGTATGTTCAACCAGCTTCAGAAGGAAAAAAGAGAATGGCAGAGAAACTGTACCTGTCAAGAGCAGAATTGAAAATTTCCAGAATTTTTAAAAAATATAACATCTCAGATCAAACGTTTGCTACAGGAACTGAACGGCATAGAAACATAAATTCAGACTTAGGCACAACCTTGTAAAGCTTCAAATTGTCAAAGATTTTCATTAAAAAAATTCTTAAAACTTTCCAGGGGGAAAAAGATTACCTACAAAGGATTGCAAATTAGCCTGAAGCTGACTTCTTAACAGTAGTAATAAAAGCTAAAAAATAATAGAACAATATTTTCAAAGTACGAAGAGAAAGAACACAGTGTTACACTCATCTAAATAGTCATTTTAGAGCAAAAGGCAAAATAAAGGCATTTCAAATACATGAATATAAGTAAGAGTTTACAGCTCACAGATCCTCATTCAAATAATTTTTAATAATGTAAGCCCAGAGGGATAATAGAGACTGAAACAACATCAGTAAGTGAAAACACTGATAAAATTATGTTAGAAATTTTAATTAATAGTTGATACTAAAACTAATAATTTTTTGATAAAAGTAAATCTCTAGGAAATAGTGTGTGTGTGTATATATATATATATATACACACACACATACTGTATATATAAAAGGATTTTAAACAGGGAGTTAAAGCCTCCTAAAAACTTAAGCACAGCTGATCCAACTTCACTGTAACTAATCAGTATTAGTCATGAGTCTTCCAATCACCCAGCGTTGACCCCTGAGCGTCAGTCTGAGCTTCCCCCCATTTGTTCTTCACATCCAATCAGATAACAAGCTCTTGCTGTATAATTCTACAATATCTCTTTTGCTATCTATTCCTTCATATTTCCATGGCCATCACTTATTTAAATTCCATTTCATCTCTGCTGTAGGCAAGGTTTAACTCAATAATCTTCATCCCTTGGTGTTGCACTGTTTACATTTTGTGACAAAATAGACTTTGCAGATGGAATTAAGGTGGTTAATGTGCCATCCTTAAAGAAATGGCCTTGATTATCTGAATGGACCCAATATAATCACATGGGCACTTAAAAGCAGGACAAAAAAGCATAAGAGTCGATCAAAAAGATGTCACAGATAAGAAGCAGGAGGGATTCAAACCATGAAAAAACTTGATCCACTATTACTATCTTTGAAGATAAAGTCAGGAAATGAAGTTGGGTTCTAAAAGATGAGAATGACTGCCTGAGCAGCAGCCAGCAAGGAAACAGAGACCTCAGTCTTATAACCCCAAGAACTACAATTCTTGCCAACAACCAGAATGAGCCCAGAAGCAGACTTTTCACTGGAGCCTGTGAAAAGAATGAAGCCTTGATGACACCTTGATTTTGATCGATGGAATTTCTGACCTACAAAATCGTGGGATAACAGATTAATGTTGTTTTAGGCTGATAAATACATTTGCTGTATTTGTTACAGCAGCAAAATTAAGCTAAATCTCCCAACTTTTCTTATTTTTATGCTCTTCTGCCTTTAAGTCAATTTTCTCCACCAGTTCAAGATTAAACATACACACACACACACACACAGACACACACACTAAACATCATAACATACTGCTATTCTTCTTAAAACTTTAAATATTTTTATTGCTTATCATATTTATTATTCTCAGCCTCAAATAAGGCCATCAACGAAATGACAAAAACTCTTCTTTTTACATTTCTCTCTGCCAAGAATATACATTAGAACCAGCTAAAGGAAGAGACATATAGAGCCGAATCTAGAAGCGTTCCAAGTGCAAAGCTCCAGTCAGCCTTAGGGTGAGTTATTTTCTGGCATTGAGATGTGAGAATACACTCAGAGGACTAGCAAACCAGAGAGCTCCCAAGAACTTTAGTGTCCAGGGTTTTTATTCAGGCTTCATAATGCAGGCACAATTGACTGAATCATTGCCCATGTCATTGAACTCCATCTCTAACCCCCCCTCTCTCTCTGGAGGTCAGGCCAATAACATGTGCCCCCATGTAGAGAAGATCACCTGGAGAAAGAAATAACAATCCACTCCAGTATTCTTGCCTGGAAACTCCCATGGACAGAGGAGCCTGGCCAGCTACAGTCCAGGAGTTCCAAGAGTCAGACACGATTTAGCAACTGAACAGTGATAGCAACCAAGTCTCAACCCTCTAATCTCACTGTTGGTTTTTCTGGTGTGGCAAGCCCCATCCTAAGTCTTTTTCTGAGCATAAACTATCCAGGGACCTACTATAAGTTAACTCTTAGCATAAACTATCAAAAATGATCTACGGGACCCACCATGAATAATAAAGACACTCCTATTCAAGGGTTAGAGATTACCTCCAGGAGCCATGATAAAGATCACACTTCTCTCTGGAGTCCAAATTTCTTACTACCCAGTCTCCCACCACTCTGGCATCCTATACTCCCACAGAACTGGAGTGCTCATTGCTCTGCACTTTTCCTGATACCCACCTTTGACTCACTGCTGCTGCTGCTAAGTCGCTTCAGTTGTGTCCGGCTCTGTGCGATCCCATAGATGGCAGCCCACCAGGCTCCCGTGTCCCTGGGATTCTCAAGGCAAGAACGCTGGAGTGGGTTGCCAATTCCTTCTCCAGTACATGAAAGTGAAGAGTGAAAGTGAAGTCGCTCTGTCGTGTCTGACCCTCAGCGACCCCATGGACTGCAGCCTACCAGGCTCCTCCTTCCATGGGATTTTCCAGGCAAGAGTATTAGAGCGGGGTGCCATTGCCTTCTCCGACCTTTGACTCACAGTATTCCTCAATTTAGAAGGACCTCCCTCTAATGTCTTTCCTAAAAATATGTATTTAAGTAGTCTTCAGGACCTAGATAAAATGCTAGATTATTCATCAATTGTTTCTAATGCCAACAATGAGAGGCATCACTGTCTCCTGTGTATCCCTACCAAATTTTCTGGCAATTCGTTAAGCAGCTTTCCCCTTCCCTTTTCGTTATTTTAGTGAATTCTGAACTTGTTTTATCTCATCTCCGTTTACACCCACCTTATCTTTATACTGTAAGCTTTTCTAGTATATCAAGGTGGGATATATCTGTCTTACTCATTTGTTTCCTATATAGTTGCTGCATAATTTATAGTTGTGGAATTGTATGTACAACACAGACACTGCTCAGGAGGCATGTCATTCTAATACCCACTAAAACAATTCATCCTTGAATGGAGCAAGTTAGATAGCTGTCATCTTGAGAAGCGGGACTAAAAGACGTGCGAATGGGGATGGTGTCTCAAAAAAGAGGTGCTGAAAAGTCTGTAGAAAGACACTTCCACAGAAAGTTGTTATAATAGACTAGCCTCTGAGGTATGAAGCGACTTAGTATGCACTGAGGTATACCAAGTGATGGGTGATGGCAATGAAGGTTTTGATGATTGTGGGGTATGTGTGTCTCAAAGAAAAAGGGTAGAAACACTTTAAACGTGTTTATCCAATGTCCTATAGTTTACGGTTTATCTTCAGTGTTCTGATGGTGCAAAATTACTTCCAAAGCATGTCAAAGGACTTGCAAGTGAAAAAGTATGCAAACAGTAAAAGTATTCCAAGCATGACAGCTTTATAGAATTTCGTAAGTAGTATGGAGGGCATGGCAAAGCCAGCATCCTCATTCCTCTCCTGCATTTTACTGCCTGACCCACTCAGTTGCAGCTGTTTTCATGGAGGGGTGTTCTGGCCACTTCTGCAGACTGCCCTGCCTGGTTCTGCATACAGCTGGGCAGATGTTAGGACCAGAAGCAACCAACAGACAACATGGTAGGACTTGCAAATGTAATTTCAGAGCAGCATTGTTTGTGGAGTCAATAAGGTGTTAGTTGCTAAGTTGTGTCCGACTCTTGTGACCCCACGGACTGCAGCCCACCAGGCTCTTCGGTCACTGGGAATCTCCTGACAAGAATAATGGAGTGGGTTGCCATTTCCTTCGCCAGGGGATCTTCCTGATCCAGGGATCGAACCCAAGTCTCCTGCATTGCAGTCAATAATAGACACAATTAAATGCTCACTGTAATTGGAGATTAGCTAAACAAATTATGACAAATCTATTAAATAGAAAACTAGGCATAATTAATAGACGCTAGAGTCTATGTCTGACAGAAACATTTTCCAAAACATTGAAAAGTTAAAAAAGGTAAGGAATATTATGTACACCTATTTGTGTAAAAGATATTTTGTATACTTGCTTGCATGTCAAATGTTTTGAAGCATTATAAATATGCTCTTAATAATGACTGTCCCCCGCAAAGCAGTGCAAGGGGATGTGGGACTGTGGAAGATTTTTCCCTTTCTATATTTCTGTACTGTGTTGTTTTTAAATGATGAGCATGCACTATTTTACTTTGTAAAAGCTTTAGTCATTTTACAACTTTGCTTTATTGCACTAGCCCTTAATTTCCATTTTACTCATTTTTCTGTATTTGACTAATTTGCCCATCAAAAATCCCCATATGAATTCTGTGGCAGCAAAGATGAAAACAAATTACTTAGGCATAATCTTATTTTACCTCTAAGGTGCTTGTAATAATGGAAATAAAAGGTGTGAAACATGTTAATACTGTATGTTTAAGATTAAAATCTTTTAGACAGAAATCTTTATGATTCCTTTAAATAGGTCCCTTCTAAGTCATGTGAAAGTCTTTGTTTTGACAGATAATTTTCTGTTCATGTTTAAAATCTACTCCATTTCTAAGGTTTTTTTTTTTCTCTCCATCTGTGGAAAATGAGTCACTAAAAAAGTTAACCTAACATTTTCTTCTTGAACACATTGAAAGATTAATAATCTTTACTTTTGTTAAGTAAGAAAGTCAATCTAATTTAGATAACCTAGGATCATATTTCTTTCTATAGAATTAACAGACCAAGTGATATTCTATAATTATGTCTAGAATGTCCTCTATGTTTACTAATACATGTCTATATGGTTAAAACTAAATTTCCAGGAAAAAAATATGTATGTTACTCTAGAATTTTATCTGAGCCCAGTGGTGATTTTCTTAGGATGCCATTTGGTGGGGGGAAAAAAGAGTTTATCTTTCATTATGGTATTTATGCATCTTATAGCTTTTATGCTTACTTTGCTCTCCCTGATACTGCTAGTATAAAACCAGATTTTATTAATAATAGCATTAAGTGATTACAACATGAACAGTGTTAGCAGTAATACTTAGTAGTAGAAACTGGTAAACAATGCAGATATATACCACTAAGCACTAAATGTTTTCTATCTAAATGATTTTAAAAGTGAGAGAGTGAAAAGAAAGTAACAGGTTCTGAGTATCTACATGTACTAGACATTCTGTCTGGCTCTTTTTAAAAATCTAACGTCTCTCTTTTATTTTATTGAAATATAATTGCTTTACAATGTTGCTATTTCTGCTCTACAACAACATGAATCAGCCATACATATATTCCCTCCCTTTTGGGCCTCCCTCTCAGTCCCCCATGCCACCCCACCCCTCTAGGGGATCACAGAGCATCAAGCTGAGCTCCCTGTGCTGGCAACTTCCCACTAGCTATCTGTTTTACGCATGGTAATATATACGGGCTTCCCAGGTGACTCAGTGATAAAGAATCTGCCTTCCAATGTAGGAGACACATTGGAGAAGGAGGAGATCCATGGGTCAGGAAGATCTTCTGGAGAAGGAAATGGCAACCCACTGCAGTACTCTTGCTTGGGAAATCCCATGGACAGGGAAGCCTGGCAGACTACAGTCCATGGGGTTACAAAAGTATCAGACACACCTGAGGAAATGAACAACTCCAGCAAGTGTATATACGTCAGCGCGACTCTCTCAATCCTTCTCACCCTCTGCTCTCCCCACTGTGTCCACAAGTATGTTTTCTATGTCTGTGCCTCCATTTCTGAGATGGGTATTTTAGCCGTCCTCTCAGGTCATGGCAGGAGGCAGAGAGGGACTTAGCAGCATTGTTGTTGTTGTTCAGTTGCTAAGTTGTTTCCAACTCTTTGCGACCCCATGGGCTGCAGCATGCCAGGCTTCCTTGTCTTTCACTATCTCCCGGGGTTTGCTCAGACTCATGTCCACTGAGTCGGTGATGCTGTCTAAACATCTCATCCTCTTTTGCCCCCTTCTCCTTTTCCCTTCAGTTTTTCCCAGCATTGGGGTCTTTTCCAATGTGTCCATGCTTCATATCAGGTGGCCAAAGTATCAGAGCTTCAGCTTCCCCATCAGTTCTTTCAGTGAATATTCAGGGTTGATTTTCTTTAGGAGTGACTGGTTTCATTTTCTTGCTGTCCAAGGGACTCTCAAGAGTCTTCACCAGCACCACAATGTGAAAGCATCGATTCTTTGGTGCTCAGCCTTCTTTATGGTCCAACTCTCACATCCATACATGACTACTAGAGAAACCATAGCTTTGACTGTATGGCCCTTTGTCAGCAAAGTGATGTCTCTGCTTTTTAATACTCTGTCTAAGTTTATGATAATTTTTAAGTCTCCAGTTTAGGGCATATAACTGAAAAGATACTAGGGTTCTTACTGATTGGCTTATTGGTTTGTTTTGAATTAGGATTTTATTTTAGCTTATTCCATGTTGGAGTCACAAAATCCCCTACATACTTATTTCACCTCACTAAGAGTAAAGAGAATATCAGAGGTCACCAGCATGCTTAGCAACAGCACCAACACCTATACCTACTCCTTGAAATCACCTACTCTCTGGCTGTCTATTCACAGACATGATTTCATGTAATGCCCATAGCAGCATGACCAGGATTTCACATGAGAAGATTCTGAGGCACAGAGAAGTAATTTCATGGTACTTAGTGGAGTAATTATGGCTTCCCAGATGGCACCATGGTAAAGAAGCTGCCTACTGATGTAGGAGATGCTAGAGGTGTGGGTTCGATCCCTAGGGGATCCGGAAGATCCCCTGGAGCAGGAAATGGCAACCCACTCCAGTATTCTTGCCTGGAAAATTCCATGAACAGAGGAGCCTGGCAAGCTACAGTCCATAGGGTTGCAAAGAGTCAGATACAACTGAGTGAGCACACTACGAGTGGAGCAATTACGATCCAAGTCTACCACCGACTGACCCCGAATCACCTTGTCTTTCTGTTCTGCCAGGATCGCCTGCCATTTTTCTTGAATTTGTAAGCAAGGGAAAGGGGAAAGTTCGGTGCTCTGCCTCCAGACAGCATCTGCTGGGCTCTGCAGTGTCAGTTGCCACCTAGTTGGCTGGTTGCATACCACACATCTTGGAAATGAGGCATATCTTTGAGGACAAGTCCATGTAAAAGAGGACAAGGGAAGAAT
Source organism: Bos grunniens (assembly GCF_055505025.1). Classification (NCBI taxonomy): domain Eukaryota; kingdom Metazoa; phylum Chordata; class Mammalia; order Artiodactyla; family Bovidae; genus Bos; species Bos grunniens. The sequence goes on along the minus strand of NC_141191.1, from coordinate 23,478,601 downwards.
CTTGCTGGAGTTGAGAGCTAGTAAACCGCCGTGATGTCCCTTTCCTGATGCTTCAGAAAAAAAAATCACAACATATAATTTTATATAATGGTTATTACATGTCAGAAAAAGTAACTACTATGTTTCCTTAAAGCTTTGTTAAACCTCAAGCAGACTTGGCAGGTGTCTGTAGCTTGGACCTACCACCTATGTACAAAATGCATTGTACAGAGTTTATGTCAGTTTCTCTGTTTCCTTGTTTTTCAATTAGAATAGATATATGTCTGCTTGATTCTGAGGCCCCATATAAGGTTTGACAGTTTATGACACAGAGCAATTACCCTGGGCATAGAGCAAACATTTCAGCAAGTGGTAATTATATAGATATTCATGGAAAATTTGTGTAAGTTAGTGGATATAGTCAGTCGAGATTGCATCAAAAGAAAAAGAACTAGTGAAAGTATGTTGAATTGTACAGAACTCATGACTAATCTAATGGACTTCCCTGGTGGCTCAGATGGTAAAGCGTCTGTCTACAATGCGGGAGACCTGGGTTCCATCCCTGGGTCGGGAAGATTCCCTGGAAAAAGAAATGGCAACCCACTCCAGTACTCTTGCCTAGAAAATCCCATGGATGGAGGAGCTTGGTGCAGGCTACTGTCCATGGGGTTGCAAAGAGTCAGACACGACTGAGCGACTTCACTTTCTTTCACTTTCGTGACTAATCAGAGAAATTTGGTTTATCTAGAAGGGCAAACTTCTTACTTGAGCTGAATTTCAAGGAGAAATGAATATGTTAAATAGGTCCCTTATATAAAAGGTTTCTTAGCAAATTAATTAACAGAGTTTCCACTAGAAATGAAGCCTAGAGCAGAGCAGATTCCAAATTCTTTGTTCTTAATAGGTTCTAGAATGCTAGTCATGCATTGATTACCAAAGGATATTTTTGGCGACATTTGGAAAGTCAAGTAATAAACAGATCTGGTCCATTCCTGTCTAAAGACCCTTGGAGAATAATCTCAACCTGAGCCATTTATTGGCTTTAATAATGAGAAAAGTGAGTTGCGAAATAGCATATGTTAATGAAAACTTGTTCAAATCTCTGCCTTGAAAAGGAGATTGATCAGTTTATTCAAGTCTAATTTAGCTTAAAGTTACATTATTTAATAATTATCCAATAAGCTCCCTCCAAAGTGTGCTATAGTAATATTCTGAACAATAATCTCGTTTTCTAAGACTATACTTGTATGTTGACATCTTTAGAATAGCCTTTCCCCAGACTCCATTATTTCTGGGTAGCGTGAATTATATAGGAAATTTTATAGGCTGCAAACTTTTTCTTTTGGTCTGAAGGAAATTGAATACTGGATAATAGTAATCACAATAATCCTTTAAATTTGCATAGTATTAACTAGATACAAGGTACTTTTTCATGTATTATCTCAGTTGGTATTTACAATTTAAATATGCTTTAAACCATGTTTCTTTGACATTTTAAAATGTGCCTTTTTAATGAAAGTTGAGCCTTTGAGATTGTCCAGTGGTTTGATTACTTAGTCTTTTACTCATATCTTCCACAATATTTTATTGGACACTATGCTAAGTTCTAGGAACACAGAAGTAGATAAGACAGAATTTTAGTAGGACAGATGATAGTGACTTGCAAATTAATTAGTTCATGATAATTATGATAAGTTCTCTGAAAAAGAAGGAGTTGAGTTAATAACTAACAGGAAGACTTTACACAATCTTATAAATTAAGGAAGACATCCCCAGGGAAGTGGTGTTTTATAGGAACTCTGAAAGACAAGTAGGAATTAGGAAGTGGAAAGACCAGTCCAAGTAGATGACAAGGCAAATATGAATGCCTTAAGACAGGGTAAAGTAGTCCAAGTTCCATGATCCAAGAATTTAATGAAAGCAGTTATGGCTGAGCTAAAAATTGTGTGTGTGTGTGTGTGTAAAGAATCTGGAGGAGTAGGGGTTACAGAAAAATCAAGATGAGTTAAGTAGTGGCCAAATCATGCAAAATCTTGCATGGATTTCCACTGTGTCCGCTTAACAACAATGCTTTTTAAGCACTTACTGCATACCCATCCTTATTTTACCGGGTGAATAGAGTGCAAAGAAGGTTAGGTCATTTGTCCAAGATTACACCTTCTCAGGTGCAAGTTGGGATATGACCCAAGTGGTCTCGCTCCAGGTCTCTGAACTCTAGACTGGGCGTCAAACAACCAGTGAAGGCTTGGAGCAGGGAATGGACATATCCACTCTTGCACTGGGGTTATGTGTTCCTGTAAAGAACATTTATTGAACAGGTAGTGTACAAAACTGTAATATATGTTTTGATATCGTATATGTCCATTTGCACACCTTATTCTATCAGTGTGAACCCTTAAAGAAATCATCCAGACACCAAGATTAAAGGGACAATGCATAAATGTAAAGTTTACATAGAAATAAACTGTGACAAAGCAGTTATAATTAAAGTGGTATTTGGATAGGCATGGAATGGTCAAGACTATGAAAGAGTTGTAAAACCATAATGACACTATGAAGCCACATTTTCATAGTATCTTAATTTACAAAGTGCAATAATTTCATTGGATCCTCACAATATCTCAGTGATGTAGTCAGGCAAGACAGGGATTGTTTCTACCTTATTTTAAAATTAACTTTTCCTGGAGTGTAGTTTCTTTACTATGTCATGATAGTTTCTATTGAACAGCAAAGTGAATCAGCCATACATATACATATACCCCCTCCCTTTTGGAGTTCCTTCCCATTCAGATCACCACAGAGCATTAAGTAGAGTTCCTTGTGCCATGCAATAGGTTCTCATTAGTTATCTCTTTTATTCATAGTATCAATTGTATATGTGTGACAATCCCAATCTCCCAGTTCCTCCCACTTCCTCCCCTTTTGCCTTCCTATCCATACATTTGTTCTCTATGTCTGTGGCTCTATTTTTGCTTTGCAAATAAGACCCACTCCAGTGTTCTTGCCTGGAGAATCCCAGGGACAGAGGAGCCTGGTGGGCTTCCGTCTATGGGGTCACACGGAGTCAGACACGACTTAGCAGCAGCAGCAGCACACAAGTTTTCTAGATTTCATATATATGCATTAACATATGATATTTATTTTTCTCTTTTTGACTTACCTCACTCTGTATGCCACTCTCTAGGTCTATCCACATCTATACAAATGTGCTTTTGTTCCTTTTTTGGGTGAGTAATATTGCATTGTATATGTGTAGCACATATATGTTCCCTTGCATTGTTGTTGTTCAGCAGCTAAGTTGTATCCAACTCTTTGAGACCCCATGGAGTGCTATATTTGTATGTATATTTGTATACACACACACACACACATACACACACACACACACACACACACACACACACTCTCCTGGTCGGTACAGTTAAAGCTAAGGTTTTTCCAGTAGTCATGTACCAATGTGAGAGTTGGACCATAAAGAAGGCTGAGCACCAAAGAATTGATACTTTCGAACAGTGGTGCTGGAGAAGACTCTTGAGAGTCCCTTGGACTGCAAAGAGATCCAACCAGTCAGTCCTAAAGGAAATCACCCCTAAATATTCATTGGAGGACAGATGCTGAATCTTAAGCTCCAGTACTTTGGCCACCTGATGCAAAGAGCCAATTCACAGGAAAAGCCCCCAGTGCTGGGTAAGGTTGAGGGCAGCAGGAGAAAGGGCAACAGAGGATGAGATGGTTGGCTGGCATCATCAACTCAATGGACATGAGTTTGAGCAGACTCTGGGAGATAGTGAAGGACAGGGAAGCCTCGCACACTGCATCCATAGGGTTGTAAAGAGTTGGACACAGCTGAGCAACTGAAGAACAACAACAAATATAAATGTATACACCCTTACAGACAAGGGAACTAAAATTAGGAAAGAAGGAAATACGACTGCCAAGCCAGACTGCCCTGAAATCTGCTTTTACACAGTGTTGTGTAAACAGAAGGAAGACTCTGTGGAGACCTACAGAGGAAGGAAACACAAAATGCTGTATGTGACAAATAGAACAAAATATTTATAAACCTTTTGTAAAAAAGGAAATAAAGAGTTAAAAATAATGTTGTGCATTTCATTTCCTCTTCTAGTAAACATATGCTTAAAAGGTCCTTTACAGAATTACTGTTGTGGCCCCTAACTGAAAACCTGCTCCTAAAAACATATCTCTTAGTTTCTTTTATTTCCCTACCATATGCAAGTATTACGAGATTATCGGAGATTATGAAGGAGTAATATACATTTTTAGATTAAAAGCTAAGTAAGTTAGTTGAGTTAGTAAATACAATTATTTGCCTCTGCTTGATTTAATTTTTTTTTTTTTTCCTGTAGAGAAGTAACTAATTATTTGAGAGTGTCAAGAAAAATTGAGTAGTTTTTCAAATGTCTTTTTTTCTACCATGACTCATAAAAAGGAAAGTGCAATCAATCTTGGATTGCAACTCTTGGGCCAATATGCTAGTAAGAGACAGGAAGTTGGCTGCAGCTAGGCTAGGCCAATGTCACTATGAAGAAATTACTGTGTGTGTGTGTGTGTGTGTGTGTGTGTAATTTATTTTCTATCTAAGTTGCTGAAGTGGATAATACCCAAGGTGACACCTCTGCTTTGGACTTGACCCACCCCAATTTCGGTCTCAAGTTCTGATATCTCAGGGTTATGAACACTATGAATAAAATCAATTAAAGGACATGCAATTGCCCCTTTTGAATTATTGTTCATTTTGGCCCACCTTCTTTTTCCTTCATTAGTTCCAGGCATAAAGCCAACAGGAGATTTATGGCCCAGTCATGGCCTGCCTTTTCTCAGTTTCTTTCTGTTATTTATGGACAGTAAAACTAATGCCTGAACAAATGTTGAATTCCGCTTAAACCCTTATTCACCTAGAAAAACAGATGATCAAGTTACCTGACAGCTTCGGCACACATTTCAAATGAGATTATGACAACTCACCTGTGTTGAAATAACTTTCTGAGTCCAAGATAAAGCTGCTCCTGCTTGGGGTGGCAGGTCAGCCAACCAGAACTTAGAAAACTTTTGTGTCCCTGTAAATGCTCCCCTTGATCAGAAACACATGTCCAGGTAGCTAATCCCCCAACGCCAAACCAACGCTGGGCCTTCTCACCCGAAACAAGGTTGACTCTGTGATCCCAGCCCGTTGGATATTTACTATTTGTCTCTTTCTTTTCCTTGGTTCTTTACCCTATAAGAGTATCCTGCCTTCCACTTCATTTTTCAGTTTTCCATAGGAGACTGTCCAGGAAGTGTTAATGTTTGTATCACCTAAATTTTTTCCATTTTTTTAAAAACAGTTTTTGGCAAATGTTTTGAAGAATGGCGTTCAGATCTGACTGTTAACAGCCTATGGCACCTGGGCAAGATGTCTTTGAGTTCACAGTTCCTCTCATCATTTTGGAGGGCTGGGGTAAGTCACTCAGATTTGAGTTCTGCTCCTTTTATCATGTTCTCTTATCCAAAAATCTTTATTTAAAAAAAAATTATTTATCTACTTATTTCTCAGGAAGTTTCTGGGGCTCTGAAAAAAATCCTAGGGTTTGTTAAAATATCCAGCAAAGTTCTGGGAGAGTTGTATGGGAAGTTCACAATAGGTGTCAGTCCTTAGGGGACTCACAAAGCCTCAGAGTTAGGTCTGTAACATAAACTGCTGGGAAATTGGGAAAATAAGAAATTCAGACTGTTTTGATGGTCAAATCCTAAGTACATACACGTCAGTCTATAAAAGCCATCAGGGCATCCACCATCATAAATAAATCCCCTGAAATAAATATTAGATGTCCTGCTAATGGGAATCTTGAAAACCAAAGCTGTAAAATTGGGGAACATGGATTGAACACTTAAAGCTGTTGGAGGGCTCAGCACCTGAATCCAAGCCTCTCACACTCAAATAAGTTGGCCACAGAATGGGTTAGATCAACGGGATGGTCACCCTCCAACCTTAAGGAAATTTCATGCAACGACTTATACTGTAAAGCCCCACAAAAATCCCCAACCCAGTGGTACATCCCTTTCAAGTATTAATTTGGCTCCAAGACTCAACACTTAGCCAAAGAAATAGGAATCTCGGGTTTCAAAGAGGTGACTGTGCCACCTTCTGGCACACATGCTTATTTATGCCAAAGAACTGTGGTCCAGGAAGCTATAGATAACATCAACAACAAAAATGGCAAAATTTTACTGAGACAGTCCAGAATTACAACAGCCATTATGGGAAACATCCCAATTAGATAAGATTATTCATTTAAAAAGTACACTTGAAAGTGAGTTTGCCCAAAGTAAACAAAGAGAATATTTCACTTGTCATGCAGAAGCTTCCAGTAGGCGTCAAGATTCCAAAATAGTTTCATTGAAAGTTTTATTACGAAGACTAATGAGAAAGATGCAAGAGGGATCTAAAACAAAAAACTCTTAAGAGCAACCTGACTCCTAGTTCTCACTCTCTCCTCCTTTACTTGATGTTCATCCTACTGATCCTCTATCTGAATTGCCCTCCCACTTTGAAGAGACCATAGATTGAAACAAGGGCCCCCCTTTAGTGGCCGGAAGAACCGCAATAGCTCCAAGCCTAGAAACCTTGCCACCCCTGTTCACCCTTTCAGGGCTCCATCATTAAAACACTGGACCAGAAATTGGTCTTTCAGCTTCAACTGGCCAGGACACAGGAAAAAAGATTGTCCTCAAAGGTTTTGTCAAATTCTTCCCCATCAGCTTGAATGCCCCCATATGAGCTCCTCCCAGGGTTGATGGAACTACATGTGATCCCCTAGCAACTGGTTAAATAGTCAAAGGGAAACTGAAATTAGTATTAAAGGAATATCTTATTCTGGAAGGTTCCAGAGTTACACTGTCACTTTACACCCCACTCTCTTCAGAGTCTACACAGGATCCTGGGAAAACTGGCAGAAGCTGGCAAAGGGTAAGAATTCTTACCAAAGTCAGCTCTCCCAGATATCTGTGGTGTCCCATTAAGACAGGAAGGTAAAATTTCACATCATTTCCTCCTTCTCAATCCAGACGCCTGTGCACTTGGTTTTGGGCCACCCAATCCTTTGAGAAGGTTGCTGATCCTTTCTTTCCTAGGGACGGCTGTTGCCTTTTTGTTTAGCTCCTTTTGTGTCCTGAGAGCTTGGTTTGGCTTTCTACCTGCCTGGGACATGCAGGTTGTCATGCATGTCATGTCTTTATGTATACAGGTAGCTCACCTGTCATGTTGGGGGTCCAAAAATTTGGTTGGATAGAAGTGTGGGCTCCACTCCATTTGTGGTTAGGGTCCTACCAGCTCTCCGGGAAATCATCTAAGTCTTTCTTTTCCCTGTTTGGGGGAATAGCTCTGGATCTTAGGAGAGTAGTGTCTTTTGAATTCTTTTGAGGAATGCCTCTTTGGCCAATAAGCTCATTCAGTGCTTCCATGAATATCTACTATTTGAACTGGCTAAAACCTAACAAGATACTTAAAAGCATTTTTTTAAAGCAGCTCTATGGTCAGAGTTGGCAATTTTGAAAGGTGATATTCAGAACCTGATAGGAACGTGTCTGTGGGTCTTCACCCCAAGCTAAATGAAGTCATGTACCCAGAGAAAAAGAAAATGTTTACTAACAGCTCTAATTCTAGAATGTAGGAATCTTGATTTCAGTCTTAGTTGAAGAACTCTCTTGATATAAAAAAGCAAATTGAAGATAATGTAGTTGGATGGATGGGTCAGTGCATTAATATTATTCAGGCTACAACCCAATTCTTTAAGGATTTGAAAACAGCTGACCTACAAATCAAGGAGAATTAGTACAACTTGACTTACAAATTGAGCCTTTATAAGAATGCAAAAAGTCCGCCTACTCTTTTTACCAACCCCAAAACCTCCCCTATTCATATCAAAAGGTTTGTAGGTATTGTATGCCAAGTAAGTTTGGACTGTATCCTGGACATTCTAAACATTATGTTTTGAGACTTGCTTTAATCCTCTAGAGAATGTTGATGTTTTTGTTTAAGCCAACCATAAACGCAGTTTGGTTCCAGCCACAGATTCAAACCAGTCCTTTCTGTGGCTTATTGTTTCCGTGTCATTTCTATTTTGGATGTCTTTGAACTGTTTTACAATCTGCCCCCTGTGTGCACCACCTGTGGCCATTCTGAGGCTTGAGTGTGAGTCTATTGCTTATTACAGTTCTCAAAGGCTTTGGTACACTGTGTGCAATTAGATCCATGCATGTGGAGCTCTGACTGAGCACAAAAGTTCATTAACAACTTTATTGGGTCACTTCTCTGAGCTCTGTGATCACCCTGGTACTTTTGTTTCCCTTAGGGCTCCCCTTTTGGGCCTTTGGTCCAAAAGCTGGGACTTGATTTCCCTTGCTCTGCTATGTACTTAGCTTAAATGTACTCATGTCTGAAGCCAAGGAGCAGGACAGAGGAAACAAGAATAATTTCATTCCTGTCATCTTGGACCGCAGCTTCTCTGAATGGAGTGGCTGCTTCCTTTCCTTCGGAATCGTAGATGACTGCTGCCCTGCTGCCCCCGTTGTCATGGCCAGAGGACCCCTTTCCTGCTCCTCAAATGTAAACTAGAGGACTTCACTTAGAACTCCTTTAGTCCACACAGGAGTCCCCTTAAGGGGTCCACGTGCCTTGTTCAGGCCAATAGTCACAGAATGAATGAAAATGGTAAACTCCCAGCTAGTTCAGTGGTACTTTGAGTCTGGCCTTCTTCCCCAATCCATCTGGTACTATTTACTTTCAAGAAATCTCCAGTAGCTGCTCCATGCATTCTGCCCTATTGTTGAAGCTACATTCAGCAAAGAGAGACAGGATGGGAGTGCTCACATTCATACCCAGAACCCGCACACCCGCTCACTAGCATTTTAAAAGTTCTAAGTCATGCAAGAGACCACTTTCACTTTTTTAACCCATGTTTTCACAAACATATTTATCCTCAGAATCCAGTTCTCACCTAATGTTTACTAGAATAACAACTTACAGAATCATTATTCCTCAAGAATACATTTTCAAAACCATTGTTCTGAAATAGACTAATACCTTTTTTTAAATCCATAAACTATCAATAGTTGTCTTTTGCTTAATGGCTGATAAAATAAATACATAGAGATCATGTGACATTATCCACATATTCTGTTCTTTCTGTGTTTAGCAAAGTAATGCCTTCAGATAGAGGATGTATTTGCATCCCAACACTGCATGTCATTTATCTATGAGCCACTTATTATTATCCTCATTTTCTAAACTCACAGTGGATGTAGGATCATTAATTATTTATCTCTCTGTGCTACTTCTACAGATTTAATGTACAACCTCCACCTGACTCATTTAATCATGTTATATGAATCTTATTTATGTGGAGACTACTAACGGTCTGAGCGTTTGTGTCCTCCCAAAATTAATATGTTGAAATCTTAATCCCAATGTAATGATACTAGGAATTGGGAGGTGATCTGGTCGTGAAGGTGAATCCCTCATGATGGCATGTATTCCCTTGAAACAGAGGTTTCAAAGAGATCCCTCATTCCTACCATGGGACATTATAGTAAGAAGATGGTCATCACTGATATCAGGTCTACTGGTGGCTTGCTCTTGGATTTCCTGTCCTTCAGAACTGTGAGAAAAAAGTTTCTGTTACTTGTAAACCTCCCAGTTTATACTGTTTTTGTTTCAGCATCCCAAATGGACTAAGATAGGGTTATAGTGACAGATTTAGTGCTAAAATCTAATGAAGAAAGGCAAGACCATAAGATCCGTACGCTTAAATGGATCCATCCAGGGTGGTCTTACATGTGTGTAAACAGTGGATTCTCTAATTTTAGGTCTCTACAATACAGAGGGGCCCATCAATAGACCCCAATAGTTTGTTCCATTTTATGATGTAACACATACAAAGACAGATGAGCAGACATCATTTAAATGAACAACATGATTTACTGAATGACTTCTGTTGACCAAGACACATAAAATATCCCTTGCCTTCTTTTGACAAACCCTGCAAACATCTGCTGCATTGATTCCTTTATTGACCTCTCCAGAAGAGTCATTGTTTGACTTTGGCCAATTTATGGTTATAATTATCAGTCCAGGAATGATGACATAAAGTATGGCTTTATGTAATATCATTTCACCATAAATCATGAGCCATAATTCCTCTCTTTGGCAACTAAACATCTGTTAATACCAGATGGATTCACTCAGATGCAGTGTATAAGGCGATAGCACATAGCAAGTGTTTTCTTCAAGTGGTTTTGTAAAACTTGGTAGCTTCTCGGATGTTCTTATTTTAGAGCACTTGAATTGTAAAAATTCTACTTTTGTTTTATGCTGGAGATTTTAAATTTTGCATTCCTGTCTCTTTAAGAAACACTGATGTCCAGTTTTCTTGTCCCTCTTTTTGGAATTCTAACTATGCAAAACACACTTTTCATGTGCACTTGTACATGGTATGTCTGTGAGAGAGTATGAAGCATTTTTTAAAAAGTATTCAGATTCAAGTGAATAGCAGGATAATGTTTATACAGGAAAGCTTCTTCATTGGTGGGCCATAAGTCATCTCTTATTGACCCTACTTTTACTTGGCTTATACTGAAACATGGAGAAAAACAAAAGAGGAAATAAAATACTTAAGACTTATCACAACATTCTTTACCACATCTTGCAGTATGATTGGAAAATACTGTCTGTGTGATGACATAAAAATCTTTAGAGTTTAGGCACACTTATATTCATATCTAATCTGGCACTAATTTGTATGAGTTTTAGTGTCTTATTATGTCTAATGAAGATGACAATATTTTCATTGGAAAGTTTCATTGGAAAGAGATATTAGCGGTAAGATAAGTAAAGCATTTGGTGGCATTTATAACCCATTAATATAAAGTATGCAATATAAAATACTAAGAAAAGTGCCTGATACAGAGTAGAACCTCAAATATTTCATATTATTTTAGTATTGCTCTTTGTTGTTTTGTTGTTGTTCAGTCGCTAAGTAGTGTCCAACCCTTTTGCGACCCCATGGACTGTAACCTGCCAGGCTGTTCTATCTATGGGATTCTTCAGGCAGGAATACTGAAATGAGTAGCCAATTCCGTCTCCAGGGGATCTTCCCAACCCAGGGATTGAACCTGAGTCTCCTGTGTCTTCTGTGTTGGCAGGTAGATTTTTTTTTTTTTTAACCACTGAGCTACCAAGGAAGTATTACTTTTTAGCATGTGTCTAAACTGAGATTAGAAATAATATAAAATTTTGCTTGTCAAAAGGGATATTTTTATTAAATCTTGGGGCTTGAAACAAGCTCATAGATACTTTTATTAATATTTCCTTAATAACGTGTCACTTAAAATAAGTCTCTTTTATATTTTTCCTAGACTTGCCTTTTGATGGATATCAATTTTTTAAAAAAGAAAATGAAATATTGGCTGAGGTATTTTGTCAAATATGTCATTTTGTCTGTTAACAAAACAACCCTTATAAGGCATAAATTTTCCTTTAATAAGAATTTTAAGCAACCAGCTATACTTACTCATATTTTCTTCATTTCCCTCCTTAAGGTCTCATTATATTCACCAAAGAAAAGTAATTTAAAAGTTAGAGCACTCTAGTGTCTGGAATAAAACTACACTCCATTGTTGATGATTAAAATTATGATTTTCCAGGCTTCAATATTCTAATAAGTAAGAGAGAAGGATACGATATTTCATTAAATAATTCTCAGAATGAAGTATGAAATCATGGTATCAGCCCCCAAGCCTTATAAATGAAGAGGATCTTACTTTATATTCAAGTAGGAAAAATTACCCTAATTCTGTAATTAAGGAGACTATGTGGAACTTTATTTTTTATCCAAATTGCCTATTCATTTAATCATAAAAAATTTCTTTAGTCTCAACTATGTACCATATGCCTGGAAAATCCCATGGACGGAGGAGCCTGGTAGGCTGCAGTCCATGGGGTCGCTAAGAGTCAGACACGACTGAGCGACTTCACTTTCACTTTTCCCTTTCATGCATTGGAGAAGGAAATGGCAACCCACTCCAGTGTTCTTGCCTGGAGAATCCCAGGGACCGGGGAGCCTGGTGGGCTGCCGTCTCTGGGGTCGCACAGAGTCGGACACGACTGAAGCGACTTAGCATAGCATGTACCATACGGGCTTCCCAGGTGGCACCATGGTAAAAATTGCTGCCAATGCAAGAAACACAGGAGATGCTGGATTGATCCCTGAGTCAGGAAGATACCTCGAAGTGGGAAATGAAACCCGCTTTAGTATTCTTGAGTGGAAAATTCGTGAACAGAGGAACCCGGAGGGCTACAGCCCATGGGGTCACAAAGAGTTAGACACAACTGAGCAACTGAGCACTCACATATGTATGCTATATGATGTGATCTGGGAGACGCAATAATGAATAATACCTGCCTTCAAAACGTTTATCAAGGACTTCCCTGGTGGGTCAGTGGTTAAAAGTGAACTCAGGTTTCATACCTGGTTGGGAAACCAAGATCCCATATACCTTGTGGCCCAGCCAAAACAAACAAAGTTTTTCATTTTGTATAAAAGATAATGTGCCCTAGGGAGTATTTTGACTTTTGAGGGGTGGGGGTAGAATTGAGTGTGTGTGGGGAGAGGGGGTTGCACACTTTTAATCTATGACCATGACACCTTCACTAAGATTTGAATATGTTCCCTGCTGTGAAGATGCTACTGACCCATTCCTGTCTCAACCAGTGAGAATCCCTGCCATGATGGGTCACTGATGGTAGATTAAGATATCAGAATTTTTTACTTTATTATTGTAAAAATGGGAGGCGGGGGGATGAAAACAAGGATGACACAGTTAACCAGGATTCAAGACAAGACATCAACATCATCTCTGGTGCATTATTTAGTTTACTGCTTTCTCATATTTATTCCCAATACAATAGAAGTAACTGCCCCCATTTAGTATTTAGTTTCTAATGTTTGGGCTCCCCTTGTAACTCACCTGGTAAAGAATCCGCCTGCAATGCAGGAGACTTGAGTTTGATCCCTGGGTTGGAAAGATCCCCTGGAGGAGGGAAAGGCTACCCACTCCAGTATTCTGGCCTGGAGAATTCCATGGACTGTATAGTCCATGGGATGACAAAGAGTCAGACACAACAGAGTGACTTTCACTCACTCATCTTATGTTTTCGAGATCAGTAATTGACCTTCAGTTCAGTTCAGTTCAGTTCAGTCACTCAGTTGTGTCTGACTCTTTGCCACCCCATGAATTGCAGCATACCAGGCCTCCCTGTCCATCACCAACTACCGGAGTTCACTCAAATTCACGTCCATCGAGTCAGTGATGCCATCCAGCCATCTCATCCTCTGTCATCCCCTTCTCCTCCTGCCCCCAATCCCTCCCAGCATCAGAGTCTTTTCCAATGAGTCAACTCTTCCCATCAGGTGGCCAAAGTATTGGAGTTTCAGCTTTAGCATCATTCCTTTGAAAGAAATCCTAGGGCTGATCTCCTTCAGAATGGACTGGTTGGATCTCCTTGCAGTCCAAGGGACTCTCAAGAGTCTTCTCCAACACCACAGTTCAAAAGCATCAATTCTTTGGCACTCAGCTTTCTTCACAGTCCAACTCTCACATCCATACATGACTACTGGAAAAACCGTAGCCTTGACTAGACAGACCTTTGTTGGCAAAGTAATGTCTCTGCTTTTTAACATGCTATATGCTGCTGCTGCTGCTAAGTTGCTTCAGTCGTGTCTGACTCTGTGCGACCCCATAGACGGCAGCCCACCAGGCTCCTCCGTCCCTGGGATTCTCCAGGCAAGAACACTGGAGTGGGTTGCCAGTTGGTCATAACCCTCCTTCCAAGGAGTAAGCATCTTTTAATTTCATGGCTGCAATCACTATCGGCAGTGATTTTGGAGCCCAAAAAAATAAAGTCTGACACTGTTTCCACTCTTTCCCCATCTATTTGCCATGAAGTGATGGGACCAGATGCCATGATTTCGTTTTCTGAATGTTGAGCTTTAAGCCAACTTTTTCACTGTCTTCTTTCACTTTCATCAAGAGGCTTTTTAGTTCCTCTTCACTTTCTGCCATAAGGGTGGTGTCATCTGCATATCTGAGGTTAGTGATATTTCTCCCAGCAAGCTTGATTCCAGCTTGTGCTTCTTCCAGCCCAGCGTTTCTCATGATGTACTCTGTGTATAAGTTAAATAAGCAGGGTGACAATATACAGCCTTGACGTACTCCTTTTCCTATTTGGAACCAGTCTGTTGTTCCATGTCCAGTTCTAACTGTTGCTTCCTGACCTGCATATAGGTTTCTCAAGAGGCAGATCAGGTGGTCTGGTATTCCCATCTCTTGAAGAATTTTCCACAGTTTATTGTGATCCACACAGTCAAAGGCTTTGGCATAGTCAGTAAAGCAAAAATAGATGTTTTTCTGGAACTCTCTTGCTTTTTCGACAATCCAGTGGATACTGACCTTGACTTTACCATTTATCCTTCCAGAGCAGATGATCACCCAGTTTACCGGTTAGCATATCTCTAGTTTCTGCCTTGCTTTTCATTAGAAAGTGGCTTTTTCAAGACAGACAAACACTTACAGTTTCAGAAGTCAGGAGAAATCAGGGAGGGCCCACACAGAAGGGCATTTTTAAAGTTTCAGTAAATAGAGACAGAAAACAAAATGTACCAGACAGAGGAAATTGTATAAGAAATTAACAAATGAGTATGTTTCAAGAAATGAAAGAGTATTTAGAGTTTGATGCAAATTGTAATGTGAATGGAAAATACACACACACACACACAAAATAAGTAATGGGAAGTAAGCTTGGAAAGGAAAATTGAAATCATAATTTGGATTGGATGTATTTAATTTAATTTATTGTGAAATAGAAAACCATTTTGATTTGGAGAATTATGTTATGTGCAAAAAATTGGAATGGATATAAAAATTATATCATGAAGCTATGGGAATATCAAATATATCCCAGGAAGCAGTGCCCACATTCAAGCTAGAGGGACTAGCAATTGGCAAAGATAATAGACAGGCAAGACAACATTCACAGATAAAGATGAAAGGATTGTGAATCTTAAAAAGTGGCCACTTGTTGGTGAAATGACTGGGAAGTGTGAGCAACAGCAAAAAACACAACTGTGTCTCCGACAGTTTCTGGCCCCAATCACTGAAAGAATGATGCTGTCATAAATCAAAATTTCAAAGTCAAGAGAAAGAATTAGTTTGGGGAAAATAGAATGAGGTCACTTTTATATCTGTTCAGTTTAACGTACTAGAAAAAAAAATCCAGCAGAATATAGAAATAGATCTGACAGCTGGAAATGCAAGATAAGCAGTCCACAGAGAACAGGTCTGAGAAGAGGAGACTTGAGGGTGAACAGATCGTGAACAGAGAAAAGAAGTGATGATGATGACAACAACAGTCACAGTTAAAAACTTAAGCAAAACATAATAGGATGTAGCAAAAGTAAGATCAAGCACAAGAAACAGAAAGTGGAAAATACAGGTTACTGTTCTGGAAACAAGGGAAACTTAAGAAGGAAGGTGACGGAGAAGGCAATGGCACCCCACTCCAGTACTCTTGCCTGGAGAATCCCAAGGACAGGGGAGCCTGGTGGGCTGCCGTCTCTGGGGTCGCACAGAGTCGGACACGACTGAAGCGACTTAGCAGCAGCAGCAGCAGCAAGAAGGAAGGCGAAGGTGGTCACCAGGCTCACCAAGGAAGGAGGAGGAAAACATGGAAAACTAGGGTAGATTTGGGGAGACGAGGGAGACATTGAAGTGACAGGAGCTGGAAAGGTGGCAATGAAGTACAGGCAGCAAGGGTAAGCTCCTTTTTCAAGATGTGTGGCAAGGAAGACAAGCGGTGCAGAAGGGTGCCTTGAAGGAGAGAGTATTTCAAGAGAGAGGACTACTTGTGTCTGCAGGCAGAGGGTGGCAATACTTGTACAAAACAATACATATATATATATACACACACACACACTAGAAATGAGATCTGCAAGAGTCATTCACAAAGCACATTACTAAGAAAAAATAAAAGATTGGAAATATAAGTGCATGGGTTGAAACTGGTCAAAAAGATAGAATACCAAAAGAATGGAAGGATTTGAATGGAAGACACATAAAGTTATAAGAGTCAGAAGTAATGTTGTCATGATCAGATTAAAACAGAAGCAATATCTTCTGAGAGTGAGAGAACAGGTAATTGAGATGGAGCTAAAAAACAGTGGGATATATCTTTGGAAAATGACATTGATTGGTAGTGTTGACAACTGATAAGACGGAAATAGAACACTGCCTAGAAATGGACAGAGCTCACACCTCAAGTTAATCAGTTATGTTCAGATACCATGCATTGGTATGGATGCTCCAAGATGCTTTTATGAATTACTGCAGGGATGCTCATCAGTTTAGGAACAGTGATATCAAGTGATAAAACTCATCCAAAGCTGAGGACTCCAGGGCTGCACAAGAGAAATTTGGGAGTCAGGAAGTCTCCATTTCTGATAAAGGTATTGTGATCATGACCAGGTAGGCGGGGAGACAAACTAGAAGATAACATGAAAAGCATTAGCAATGGAGAGAAACCAAGAGCTAAAACATTATGAAAATGGTGGGAAATTCATGAGGGGTGATCTTGTGAGTGAGCTTGAACCTTGATAAGTTGCAATTAGAAGTAGGGTCTTCCCACTCCTGGGCCAAGACCCAAAGTGATATCACAAGGCAATTGGGAAAAAGTGAAGAGAGAAGGGGTGATTCTACTCAACTTCTTTGCCGGCTGCATCCACTTCTACTTAACTGCTAAATGTTGAAGTGACCCAGGTCATGGTCCTATGCCACTTTTGCTTGCCTGTATCACTTTCACTTTAAATAATATCCAATGCTAAGGCTTTGCGTATCGTCTATTTGGACATGGCTCTCAACGCTATTTCTCCAGTTCTTTCATCACCTCTTCATTTCATTACTTATATGTTCAACTGTATATCTGTCATCTCCATTTCAAAACCCACCCTTTGATCCTGCTCCTTCCCTGAATTCCCTGTTATGCTCAACTTGCACAGCCATCCCAAGCTGCTCAAGCCAAGAGTCTAGGAACCGTCTTCAATACCTCTTCCCTCTTCTCCCTGTATCACCCACATCTAATTCATCCACAGATCCCACTTAGTAACTATTCTGCAACTGAAAACAACATCTCTACTTCTGCCCTCACATTTCAACTCGATTATGGCAATAGCATCCCAATTCTGGTTCTGTTTCCACTCGTCCCCCCAACAAACTATTCTTCTCAAAGCAGCCAAAACAATCTTTTTAAAGCCTAAATCAAAATTCGTTTCTCTTGGGATGAAACCTCTGCAGTGAATCCCTTTGAATTAATAATAAAATCAGAACTCCTTACCATATCCTGAATAATCCTCAGGGATGGTTCCCTTGATGACACACCCAGCCTCATTGATGACCATTCACCCCTCATCCAATTCTTACAACTCACACTCCCTGCCTTCATACTAGGTGTTTCCAAGGGATTTGTTGTACGGTTTTGCCCCCACTTCAGCAAGCAAGCCACGCAGAAGGAGAGCAAATGAGCCTGGGGCTTGGCCATCAACCAACTCAGCTTGAGTTGACAGTGTTTGGGATATACTGAAATATCAGTATGCTGTGATGCAAAGCTTACCTTTGATGATATTGAATATGATGAATAACTATAGAGAAGTACTTCCTTGCCTAATGTGAGGAGGGTAAGCTTATTTAAATTATGTAGACAAATCAAAGTGGCATTGCTTAATTTTTAGCAGGTGTAATAAACAGGTTAACAGTAAAAATGCAAAGTGTAACAAGTCACTTTGAAAATTCAAACCAAAGTTCCTTGACCTTATTAGAAATAGGAAATTATGGACTTGAGAAGTGGACATTCCCTGTTTACATATAAAAAGTTCAGAGCTGAGATCATGATTTAAAAAAAGAAACATTTTATAACTATGGATCTTATGGGTGCAATTTGAAATCATTTTTCAGCATCTCACCAGACTGAACTAAGCATATACCAAACCTATCTTTGATGAAAAGTTGGGGTTTATTTTTTTATATAAGAATATTATCACTATTATATAAACATACCCAGGACAAAGAGCTTCACTTGGGGAACATACTGTATAATAATTGTTTCTTTACAGTCCTGCTTACTCAAAACAAACCAAATAACTTAGACCTTTATGTAAGTATTATGAACTGATGTTAGTAATAACTACCTCTGAGTTTGATACAGATCAAAGTGTCCAAATATCAATTATCAGCTCTCCTTTTTAAATTTTGGGCTTCCCTGGTGGGTCAGATGGTAAAGCATCTGCCTGCAATGCGGGAGACCTGGGTTTGATCCCTGGGTCAGGAAGATCCCCTGGAGAAGGAAATGGCAACCCACTCCAGTACTCTTGTCTGAAAAATTCCATGGACTGAGAAGTCTAGTAGGCTACAGTCCATGGGGTCACAAAGAGTCAGACACAACTGAGCGACTTCACTTTCACTTTCTAGGATCTTCACACCATCCAGTCCTCCAGGAAGTCCCATTCACCGCTGTCCTCTCTACTGTTCAGGTGTCAAATTAAGCATGTTTCAGGATCATGACGACTCAGTCTTAAAGCTGCCTCCTGGTCACTGTTTACTTCATTACGTTCTGTTACTTCTCTGCAGAGCCCTTCTTAGTACCTGACGTTTTACCGTTTATTTATTTACTTATTTTTCTATCTCACACACTAGGTTTTAAGCTTTGTCAGCCTTATTATTCTATCCTTAGCACCTAACATAGTGCTGGCTATGTAAACTGTACTCAATATCAGTTTTTCAAATATCTAATCAAATGATTAAAACCATTAAAGTTGAATTTGTCATTACGTGCTATCTTCATTCAGTACATAGTGACAAAAGATCGTTGCAACTGTATCTTATTCAGACCAGTCCTTGCTTTGTCCCTCAACTGTGGTATGAAGGGAGGACATGCTTGCTTTCTTTCAGAATAGATTCAGCTAACAATGCAGTCTGTTCATAAGACCTACACTTCAATAATCTGTTATTTTATTTTTTGAAAGAGTTTTTTAAATTTATTATTATTATTATTATTATGTGGCCATGCCTTGTGGCATGTGGGAACTTAGTTCTCCACCCAGGGATGGAACCCATGCCCCCCTGCAGTGAAAGCACTGAGTCTTAACCATTGGACCGCCAAAGAAGTCCCTCAATAACCTGTTACTAATTTTCTGATCCATTTACTTATATTGGGGCTTCCCTAGTGGCTCAGACAGTAAAGAATTTGCTGGCAATGCAGAAGACCGGGGTTCAATCCCTGGGCTGGGAAGATCCCCTTGAGAAGAAAATGGCAACCCACTCCAGCATTCTCGCCTGGAGAATTCCATGGACAGAGAAGCCTGGTGGGCTACAGTCCATGGGGTCACAAAGAATTGGGCATGAATGAATGACTGACACTTACCACTTAACTTACTTATATTGCTTTTTGGATGATACAGCTTCTTGTAGTAATGAAACCATGTCTACTCTTTAGCACACAGCTCTCCACCTGGAAAGTACTTGATAACCATCCCAACAGTGATGCTTTCATAGTGAATAGTCGTATGTATTTGCCACCAACTTATCTCTGACTTCTCTTGTGCTTCCTGAAAGGTAAAGCGCCACAAGTAATAAAATATATGGCACAGAGTAAATGCTAACATTTTATTATTCACTCTCTGCTGCTGCTGCTGCTGCTGCTGCTAAGTTGCTTCAGTCGTGTCCGACTCTGTGCGACCCCATAGATAGCAGCCCACCAGGCTCCCCCGTCCCTGGGATTCTCCAGGCAAGAACACTGGAGTGGGTTGCCGTTTCCTTCTCCAACTTTTTGATAAATGCTTGAAACCTATTCTCCAAGGGAAAGGTCCTCAGATACTCGTGTCAGACACACAACGAGCAGTGATGCCATTCCTAATGCTATACATTTAAAGTTGGAAGAAATAGGAATGAGAGAACTAGACCAAAATTTTATTTGAAGGAATTTCATATAGCTGGAGAAAGCTTTGTCTTTGCCTTTTTTCCCAAATAACATCTGCTCTCTCCTGGGGTTTCCATAGAGCAGAAGGCTCATAAATAAAGTGGCTGGATTGGAACTCTAAGTATTTAAATCAGTCATGAGAACAAATTGCATGAAATTTTATTTTGTATTATATGTTCTAGAAATTTATTTTTTAAATCGACTCTTCCTTCTGAGGGTTTCCATTTACAAGAAAATATATTTTTTATATTGGAAAAATTTCCTCCATCCTCTTACATAATATAGCTTTGAGAATGGCCTTGGGGACATTTGCAATTAAATCATTCTAGCAAATTGGTTAAAATTGTCAAAATCATCTATTACTGAAATTTATTATCACTTTAATTTTATTTGTATGCTTCCTAAAAGGTAGAATTGAATCTATAAAATTCATAAGTGTATGCATCATTTATATTGTTAACTATCCATGGTATAACCTTTGCTACAACTGCAATCAACTCACCGTTGCAAGGAGAACAGCATGTAGACCTCTGCACAGGTTGTTATCAGCAGAAGGCATGCTAAGGAGATCACACAATATGCCATCATTTCAAATTTGCCATATCATGAACTCCTTCTAGGACTAAGAAAGTGGGTAGTAGCCACGATCATGACAGACATATCACACCATTTGTTTTGCTGGATACATATAAGGGGTTTGTCAGTATCCATATAAGGGGTTTGTAGTGTCCATGGATGTGGTTTTCTGCAAAAATGCAAGTGCAGAAGGCAATATTTTGACGTGTCAATTAATCATTCATCATCAGTATCTCTAGGGCCCTGAAAGTTTGGCTTGGCAAATATTTTTGCTAATATCATCAAGGACTGTTCGGTTATATTGTTGTCTTCCCAACTTGTTCTCTTCACCGACAGGATGATACTTAAGTCCCATTTACTTAATATGTTTACTTACCTTTCTTCAAAAACATAACAAGGAACTGCAAAACTATTCCCCCCATATAATGAAAAGTTATTTTGCACTCTGTAAGCTTTGAATTTGATCGAGGTTCTGTGATGGACATTTAGGAACTCTTAATGCTAACTAACGTTTCTAAACATGAACCATCCAAAAATTTCTATATCTTCACATTGTCATGTTAACTGATGCTATTTCTTAAGAAGACATTGATCATACACAAGCCAGGGGGTCAGAGAAGCCCTGAACAACGCACAGGATTTTCTTCAGAATTATACTATTGTATAATATACAATACAAATATGTATACAAATATACATATTTGGTCCCCGGGTTTTTCTAACTAAACCATGCAAGTTAACAATGATTGAAAAACAAAGTCCAGAAGACTCTGTCATTTAAAAAATTGTCACAGTTTAAGTCTTTAAAGTAGAATTTTCATTCAGATCGAAAAAGTAAGTTAAACAATGTTTATATCCAAATTTTGATACAACTTAATTGTAAGCAAAGTGAAGTTGCTCAGTCGTGTCTGACTCTTTGTGGCCCCATGGACTGTAGCCTACCAGGCTTCTCAGTCCATGGGATTTTCCAGGCAAGAGTACTGGAGTGGGTTGCCATTGCCTTCTCCAGGGGATCTTCCCAACCCAGGGATTGAACCCAGGTCTCCCGCATTATAGGCAGACGCTTTACCCTCAGAGCCACCAGGGAAGTACTGAATTGAAAATCAAGTATTATGGCTCCAGTGTTTATTCTGACACATCCTACTAACTGAATTTAGAGAAAATACTTAATTTGTTGGTAAATTAGGAGGATTCATGTGTTCAGCAATATCTATTGAGCAGATACTATGGGGCAGTCATTCAAAGAGGAGAAGGGTGTTGTCTCTAAGAGCCTCTCAGCTTTAGCAGTCTACGCTTGAAAATAACTACATGATTTGGAGTAGGTTTTTTATTTTTATTTTTTTAACAATCGTTACCACTTTGGTTTTATTCTCTCTTTCCCTGGGTATTGAACTTCCTTAGAGACAAATCAATCCACTTCTTAAATGTTTCTCATTTTTAGCTTTAAAGATTTTGCTTCTTTTATATAAAAATCTCAAGCTTGTGAGATTTAAAGCAAAGTTCTTTTCTTGGTCTGCTCTTCTGCCTTCACCCCACCCCTCACACACACTCTTCCCTGCACTCACCCATGTGGCATTGGAGCAGAGAGATTTCTCCTTGGGAGACTGTCCATGGTTACATCGCTGTCCCTTTGATTAATTCGTGTCCATTGAGGAAGAGCAGGGGACTCAAGAGGCCCTGTTGTTCAGCCAGGGACTCAATCTTCATCAGCATCCCCAGATCTTGAGAGTGCCCAGGAGGTCTCAGGCTGACCCTCTTTGGGCGGCCCATTCTTTTGAGGGGGCAGTGTCCTTCTCATCCTACAGTGCTTAGTCGCTCAGTCATGTCCTGCCTTTGTGGCCCCATGGACTGTTGCCTGCCAGGGTCCTCTGTCCATGGAATTTTCCTAACCCTAACCCTAACCCTAGGATACTGGAGTAGAGAATACTGGAATAGTTGCCACTTCCTACTCCAGGGGATCTTCCCGCCCAAGCGAGGGAATGAACCTGCGTATCTTGCCTCTCCTGCCTTGGCAGGCGGGATTCTTCATCACTAGTGCCACCTGGGAAGCCCCAGGTGGGCTTATAGTGTTCCCGTGCAAAATAGTATTCCCTTTCTATAGTGTTCCCGTGCAGAATTCCAGCCCCCGATTTCATCATGCTGGGGCCTGTGTCACAAGCAGAAGCCATCTTCCACCTGCCTCAGAGCCTGAGAACTCAAGGGTAGTCCTTTCGTTCCTCTCTGACTGGGCGTCCCGCTGTGCCATCTCTCTGCATCCGTCACTCCTCCTGCAGGGCAAACCAGCAGCCTTGGGGCTGAGCAGCTTTCCAGCAGGGATGACAACATACCCCTTGAAGAATAATTCTTTGATGCCTCAATCCCTTAACTCGAGGGAAGAAAACCAGGTGATTGCGTCTCTCATCCTCTCATCACCCCTACCCCCGGACGCCCCTGGACCCCCACCCCCGACCCCCGCCACCACCAGGAGGGAAGGCGAGGAGACAGGCTGTCCCCACGAGCACTGCACTCTCTCCTTGCTCTATGTCCTTCTCTCTGACTCTAAATGGTAAAAGGTGCCATTCCGTTATTCCGGAAGAGTCTATCTCAGCCCCCATGGGGAATGGAGGTCTTGTATTGAGAAAAGGGTGCTCTTTCGATGCAAATTAAGAAAATCTAGTAACTGAGTGTCAAAACCCCTACACATCTTGACACTGTCCACGAACACTAGGGAAAAGAAAGAATCCAAGTAGTACTTTCTGTTACATACAGTTCCTTGGAAATGTTCGCTAAAGTTGGCCATAGGTTAATAGCTGCACTGAAATAAGAGAAATACCCCATTTACACTATTGGCCTTTGGCTAGCAATACTATCTGTAAATGTTTAATATCATAAGCAAATTAAAAATAATGCAAGCCAAGAACAAGATAAAAATTGATCTTCAAATTGTTGCAAATATTATGAAATAGATTAGTAACTTCAAATTTACATTGAAACCATGAATTTGAGTGGTTGAATGTAAATGTATCCTTGGAAGTGTCCTTGGAGATTTTAAAGTACAACATTTAAGAATTATTTTAAAGTTAAGAGATTGCTGAATCTTAAACCTGAACTAGCAAAGTAGGGAATTACTGTGCTTGTCCAGATTGGCTACTAAATGTTTTTGTTTGTTCTGTTTTTACTCTGAAAGTGCATATAAGATGTGACTTTTCTAAATAATTTCTTTGATTTCGGCATTGTTTAACTCTACTTATTATATTGACGATTAAGATTGAACTTCTTTCCTTTCAATTTTTCGCCATGGGTAGGTGGTTAAAACTGTACATTATTATTTTTAGGTCATTCTTTATCAAATAAAGAGTAAGTCATTTATCAAGAATAAGCTGTTTTGTTAACAGTGTAAAAGAAAACTTGTACAAAATTATCACAGAAAGCCAATTAATGTATATTTTAAACAACTTTCTGTAGCAAACCATAGTGAAAATAGGAGTAAAATGTTTACATATTAAACTCTAGTACAGAGCTAATTAATCACAGTTTATATAAACACTATACACACATAACATATTCATACATATATGCATAATTCTATTAGCAAATCACTTGAAATATGAGTGAGAATATTCTTTATAAAACTTTCTTAGAAGACAGTATCTTTAGAAATAATGTCCTTAAATATCAACTTATTAAGACACTACTTTATTTATTGCATGTACTGTACATCTGGATTCCATATCTAGCATGTGAGATAGGGAACATTTTTAGCAGAATAATTTTTTTCCTGCAGAAAACTCAGCTATCAGAATTTTCAGGCTATTAGGGCCACAAATGCCATTTTAGCACTTGAGAAAAATGGAATAGAAACTGTTGAGGTCTTAGCTCTGCATTTGTCAAACCCACCAGTAAAGATTCTGTGAGAGATAAAAGAAGAAGCTCTACAGTCACAACTTAACAACTGGACATCATGGATAAGTAATTTAACAGTTTAATGTTTAGCTGAGACAACTTCAAAGAAGCAAAATTTATATAATTCTTGTAATCTAGATGTGGTTGAAGATTTTGGTAGCATTAAGAAAAATGTCTTGGAATTACAAAGTATATCATTTCATTATAGCTTTGTGAAAGTAAGTTTGTTAATAATAGGTTAATACAAATGTCTCAGTGTGTTCTGTCTGGAGATAATATTGCAACTAAAAACTATCCTTGAATGCAGGTGCTTCTGGCAGATAGAAGTAATCTGTAAACATTTTGAACACATAAAGACTCTCTGTTTGGGATTGTACATTCAATTGCAATATTTTTCCAAAATGATCAGGGAACATGCATGCTTAAAGAATGCATGCAAATATTTGGCACATAATAAAATGCTTATTAAACAAATATAATAAATGAGCAGATAAATAAGAGAGGATTCTGGTATGCTGAGCATTAACTCTGCCTTCAAAAACAATATTGGTTTCATGACTATACAAGCCATGCCACTCGTTAACTTTGTATTTTGCTCAAAATGTTTTTATTCCATTTAGTCATGTATTGTACTCAAGATTGACTTCAAATTTCTTGTGACCAATTCAAAGGGTGAAAAAGAAAGTACCCTGATAGATTCCAAGGGCTTCCCTGGTGAATCAGTTGGTAAATAATCTGCCTGCATTGCAGGAGACCCAGGTTTGATCCCTGAGTTCTAGAGTCTTCTCTAGAAGACTCTCTAGAGAAGGGAATGGCAACCCACTCCAGTAATCTCACTTGGAGAATTCCATGAACAAAGGAGCCTGGAGGGCTATAGTCCATGGGTTCACAAAGATTGGGACACAACTGACTGACTAACACACACAAATTCCAAGGAAAACATTTCAGGGTCTGAACACAGTGTCAAAGTCAGATTTTTCAAAAATATTTTTCAATAGTGAAGATACCAGTTTACACTTTTAATATGAGAAACTAGTGCATACTGAGTTCTCTTTCCTCAGCACAAAATCCTGAAAATAATTTAAAGATAGTTTTAAAAAATAGTTATAATAGTTAAATTTCTGGGGTCCAGAAAGCACCTGAACTACACACAATACTAAGAGCAGAGAGTAATAAAGAGGAAAACAGTAAGATGCCTGTAATAAGACTCCAGAAAGTAGAGCCCACAAGAGTAGAAGCAACTCCACGAGACCCCCAGGAACCATGAACACAAAGACAGTGGGGGATCAGTATAAAAAGTATACTTGTATACAGTATACTTGTATACAGACAATATACAAAGATGCCTTTCAGTCCCTCAGCAGGAGCGGCCAAGTGGGTGGACCCTTCAAGCCCTCTGACTCCCTCTCCCAGTAGAAGTGGCCCCCACACATCTGTGGGGCTCCAGGAGCAAGCGGTGCCCTATTGTTTTGTTCAAATACTGTTTTGTCTGAACCAAGGTCAGTTGGCTCAGAAAATGGTGAATGGATAAAAGAAAGCATTTTCACTCAGCATAGAAAGATTTGAGCTTTCATGTGAATGCCTGCCAAATAAATTTGGGGGACAAAATCGATTTACCTATCTATTTTTCATTTATCTGTCTATCCATCTATCTATATCCATCTCACATTATGTCCCAGAAGCCCAAATAGTTGATAAAATCTTTCCCCATTAAATTATCACAGCTGCTGATTTGCCACAGGCAAGATGCTTTTGGATCCTCTTCTCTGTGGTTCACGTGGAGTGGTCGAGTCTAACCACATCGGTGATACCACCCAGAGAATGCCTTTGATTTCTGCCAAGTTATACTTTAACCTGTGAGCTGTCAGAGAAAGTATCACAGTGTTTTTTGGTGCATTGCTCACAGAACTAGAAGCAATATTAATTGCAATATAGAGAAATAATCTTTGAGAGTTAAAGAGATGTCATAGTCATTAAGAGTGCAAGCCCTGGAGTCAGGTTGCCTAAGTAGCTCCACATTCAGCCTCAGGCAAGATGCATAGTTTCATGTCCCTCAGTTGTCTCATCTGTAAAGTGGGGGGAAATTACAATGGCTACCTCCTGGAATTTAAGCAGATTACATGAGTTGATATGGGTAAAGCTCTTAATATAGTGCCTGCGACATAATGAATAGTAGTAGCTATCATTTGTTAAAATGAATTTCAGTAAAAATAGGAAAAAGTTTCTAAATAGAATTTCAGTCACTCTATTTTGAATCTTATACTCCTTTCCTCTCTTTTTATTTTTCCTAATCTAGGCTTCAGCTCATATGTCTTCCCTCCGTATGAAATGCTATCCAGTAAAACTAGGGATCCAGGAAAGAAAGGTATCTCCTTCTGAGCTTCAGTTGTTCTATCTCTAAAACAAGACTAAAAACCAATTTTTCTGAAAATAGGTAACTTTCCAGTTGCCTATCTATACTGCCCATCTACACATTCCTGTTTGGTCTTTACCTCGTCTCTATAAATTATAGCATGCTAAAATTTAGGAAGAAGAAAGAGCTTCACAGAAATATGGAGAAAGAAATCATGTAAATAACATTTTCTTTCCTGAGCCGACCTACATCTCCAGTTATTGCTTGCTTCTCTGGATTTCCAGAGACCTTTAAAACAGACTGGAGATAGCACCAGGGGACTCATTCAAAAAGAAGAGCAAGTTGAGTTTCCTTAATTGAGTGTCCACACCAATTGTCTGAGGTTGCATAAGCATTTTTTTTTCTTTCCCACTTCATCATCAGTCATTCTGCCTCAAATTCTTTCACTTTTAAGAGAATAATACCAGTATCATAGCTCACAGGGATTTGGGGAAAATTAATGAGATTATATAACTGTTTTAAAAAAAAAAAAAAAAGGAGAGTTGAACCTCTCAGGAGAAAGACAGCCAGACCACATTAAATCTGACATTCCAGCAAATGGTAGGTAGGAACCTCCAGACCCTTCTGACATAGTACTTTGCCACATTCTTGACTGAAAAAGGAGGATTGTATGTTGGGAGGGGGTGTTTTAGAAATTTTAGGTGTTTTAGGAATTTAGAAGCCCTTCTAAATTCCTCCTACAAACACTTTTTGGATAGTTATTTCTCACTCATAGAATAAAATCATTGAAAACAATGACAGGAAACTCTGCTCTTGCCATTTTTATAAACAAAAGAATCTTACAAGAAATGACAACTGATGTGAAAAGAGCTTTAGGTCATCTAGTTTATCCACTAACAGCATGCAAGTCTGATGCAATTATATTCTATTCTTAGGTTCTTTTCCCAAAATACCTGAATTTTTTGTAGGGATAAATATTTCCAACTGATCCTGTAGACTCCTGTCCTCCAGCATATTTTTCTACTCTGTTTTAAACAATACAAAACATTTTCCCTTATCTAATGCTTTCAATGCTCTTTGTGAAGAGCTTCTTTCTGAGGAGGGCACCGTTCTGATATTTACGGAAGAGTGTTTATTTACATATGAGTTGGATTCCCAGTCTTCAGACCACCCTAAGTCTCAATTTGGAAGTTAATGCTGTTCTGTATCAGATACAGTAAAATAAACAAACCTTTTTAAAGGCTTCAGTTTTAGACTTTTCCACCTTCTTAGTATCACCATGGTAGCTACAGTGAAACAAGGTGACTTTTACTTAAAGTTCAATGAGAACGCCGTAGGATTTAACCGAAAATAATAGTATTGACCTTGATATCTGATAGGAATGAAGTAAACTTTGGTGCACTCCCAAACAATAAATGAGCCCAGGAAGTGCTAACATTTCTATTAGGTAAAGATACTTTCCCATAACACTAAGAGGTCTTTTCACAGACTATTCAATCATATCCACTTCATCACTTAATAACTTGTGCTGTGTTTGTTCTTTTTTATTTCAAAAAGGGAACTTTCAACAGCTACCCGACAGCAACTCTAAACTGTTTAGAAAACATTTTTTTTCTTCACTGAACAAAACCTACAATAAACATGCAGTTTTCTAGAATTTTTTTCCAGTATTTATGTAGAAACCTACTTACAATTTTGACATTTTCTCAACTCATTTTTTAAATAGTGAGTTTTTAAATTGTAAACTAAGTGTTTGTTTTTTAACCAGGATTTTTAAAATACAAAAATGCATGCATAAAAAAAAAAAAAATCATCCAAAATGCCAAACCTGCATACATTGGGAATACACGCAGAATCTGGGTGACCAGATTCTCTGCTTAGGTGCTTGGCAGCGGTGGTTTAGTCCTAAGTCGTGTCTGACTCTTGCAGCCCCATGGACTGTAGCCTGCCAGCCTCCTCTGTCCATGGGATTCTCCAGGCAAGAATACTGGAGTGGGTTGACATTTCCTTCTCCAGGGAATCTTCCTGACCCAGGGATCAAACTCTGGTCTCCTGCATTGCAGGAAGGGTTGTTTACCGACTAAGCTTCAAGGAAAGTTTGCTTAGGTGCTTATATCCTTGTAATTCAAGGCTTTTTAAAGATGTTTTTACTGGTACTTTTTTTTTTTTTCCTCTAGAGCAGAGAGACCCCTTTCAACCTAAATGAAGAAATTAGTATTCTTTCACATTTATTACCATTTTTTCTCCTTTCTCTGTTCCATGTTTTATATACATTCAATTTACTGATTCCAATGTGGGTTTCAATTGTTTTCATATTTGGATGGAGCATCCTTGAAATGTTTCCCTTACTATCTAATAGAAGCCATGTCTTATCACACTTTAAAACATCAAATGTTTTCTCATAGAATAGTACCTTGATTATTTTCCAAATTATAGCCATCCTCTTAACTACGCACGATAATAAGTTCTTCCATGTTCAGTAGTACTTTTCTCCATATGATTTATTTTCCTTTTCATTCTTTTTTTCATTCATTTGTGCTATGACCCAATCCACCCAGAATATATATTGACGGATAAACAATGCTGATTCTTTTGGCTTCATTTTCCATAAATTTGAGTGATGATCCGCCCTCCAGCGAGTCTGCTCATTCAGCCTTGTCTCACATCCCTAGCTGGAGATGTTGAGCGTTAGTGCTCTCATCTTCCCATTTCTCCTCCTGTTACTTCCCCACCGCCCTGTAAAACCAGTATGCCCCTCAGGGCCCCTCAGGGCCTCTCCATCTCTCCCTACCACACTCTACTTCTCTTCCTTCATGACCAACTACTAAACTCCTAGAACTCCACCTCATTTATGACAACACAGCACCTGGTTCTCTGACTTTCTGTTCACCCCAAAGCACCAGTGAATACATGGGGGTGCTATCACCCCTCATATGGGTCATCTCTTCTATTCTCTGCCTTTTAACTTCTTGGACAGCCCATCTCCACTCACCTTTAGCATTGCTCACTCATGGCTGCATTCTGGATCATGCCATCTCACAGAACTGTAGCAACTGTGAAGTGCTAAATTCCACATTTTGTCCCTAGATTCCTAATCTTGCAGGTCTCTAAATTGTGCATCTATACTCATTCCTTCACCACCTCTGAATCTATCATTTTTAACCTCCTTAAATTTCTCCTCATTATTCAACTGCCTTTTCTGTTCACCTTCTTCCCTTTGTAATATAAATTGCATAGAACATCATTCAACTGGCAAATTTTGTACCTTCATTTTTCCAACTGTCTCCTTGATGCCCACATCAAAAAAGGGGGAAACTGCTTGTGAACATAACAAAAGCTTGAAACTAATGAAAACTACACATTAGCAGTTGTTAATATCCACAAGACCCTCACATTTTTCACAGTAAGTATTTTTCATCTCTTCAAACTTCTGACACACAACTATAGCTCATTCACAATAGATGAAGAACATCTTATTTCACAAAAGAGGCAACAATCAGATAAGGACTTCCTCATTGTCTTGTTATGCAAAGTAAAAATTAACCTGTACAGATGGATCTAAGAAGCTCAGCCCTTTAGTGAAAGAAATATGAAGATTAAGATACCAAGATGAATCAACATCAAATTGCTCAAAACCAAGAATTCTCTAAAGCATATAAAAGAAAAAGACATATTATGTAGGGAAAAACAAAGATAATGACAGCATAGATTTCTTTTGGGGAAAAAAAGTGCCTAAAAGAATAGAAAACATCTTTAAAGAACTGAAAGAAAAAGTTTTCAACCTAGAATTTTAAACTCAGTGAAAGTATATTTCTATAATAAAATCATAATAAGATATTTTCAGACATTTAAAAGCTTCCTGCAAGGATGTGCCATCCTCAGACTACACTGTAAGAACTGTTCAAGGAAGTCCTTCAGGCACAAGTAAACTGATATCAGACAGAAAACTAGATTTAGAAAAAAGAATGAGGCATGCTGGAAATATAATCCCATGGAAATGATGAAAGAATGTTTTTTAATGTGAAGGTAGTGAAAAGTAGGAAGTTTTATTTGAAAATTGACAAATATCTATAAGACAGAAGCCCATAGACTCATATAATGCTGCAAATACCACCTAATGTAAGTGGATAAAATGACTGCCTCCCCAGAATTCCATTTCACTCCAAATCAGAGAGACCTGGCACAGAGAGTGGCAATAGACCAAGGTGGTTGGCAAAAGATTAAAGGGTGGTGAGCTCCCACGGCCAGATCCATCATTTGTCCTCAAACTAAGTCACTTTTAGGGAAATCTCATTGTAGCCTCGGAGACTATACCAGAATGTAGATAGGAATTAAGTAATCCCTATTCTCCATGATTGGAGAAGGAAATGGCAATCCACTCCAGTACTATTGCCTGGAAAATCCCATGGACAGAGGAGCCTGGTAGGCTACATCATCACGCAAGGTCATTACGAACACTGAGCTTTGACTTCCCTATGAAACACTCTCTCCATTTGAATACATGACAGGATGCTCCTAGTTTTCTTCCCTTCTAATTTACATAATTTTAAACCACATAGTAGCAATATCCTTTTTTAGCAATTAAACACTGATTCTCTGGATGTCTCCAACAGAATGAAACAGTTATGAAACGTGGGTACATCAAAGACAACATTTTTAGCAAACTCAGTTTGACAAAGTGGCAAACAGAGAATTGTATGTATAGAATCAATGACTTTCTGTGAAGTGATATTTGGCAAATGGGTCTAGGTGAATTTGATCAATTATTGGCAAATAGTCGTCAGTGAACACAGCTTCCGCTTTCTCTATCTACCCTTACGTGATGACTTGCCTCGGGATCGCATTCTAGGCTCCCTTCTTCACTCAAGAACAAGGTCCTGAACAGATGCCTTTGGGCTAAATCCATTTCCACAGTTCTGTGTAATTAGCACAGTGACTGTAGTGCTCCATGCTCAGCATTAAACTCATCTTTTTCACTCTCCTTCTGGGTCACAACTCTTCCAGCCTAGATAGCCTTGTCATTACTGTTTATCCCTAAACTTTCTACCTTCGAATCTTATTGATGAGCATGTGTTTAATCATTTCACCCTGGATATTTCTCCTCCATTTGACCCCCTGTATTCCCTACTAATTTCTTTAGCTCAGGTCACCATAATATACCAACTAGACTTCTGTCAGTGTTCAAAATCGGTCTCCTTTCCTCTGGTGGTTTCCCTAACCTGCATCCATAGCATACTTTTCTAAAATGAAAATGTGCACACCTTCATGAACCATAAATGACTCCAAACAATCTTAAAATAAAATAGAAACATTTAATCTTTATATAAAAGTTCTCTCGGGATCTCCCACCTATTGACTCATGTTTGATTCATGATATTGTCTCACAGTCACAAAGGGGCTTTACAATGACTAGTTGTGATAGGCTGCTAGTTAATCCCCAGTCCCTTCTGCCCTTCTTCTGTTACTCTGTTCTTCTATTCTCAGAGTTTTAGCTGAGCACAGAGCCATCGTCAGAGAGGCAACACATTCGAGCCTCCCTTGCAGCTAAGTGTAACCATCTGACCATGAGATTACTAATGGAAAATGGTGCATAAAACCTCTTCATCATTTCCTCCAAAGAAAATTGTTTGCCACAATCTTTATCTTTCTTCCTGTGAACTAGAAGGAGCTGAATCAGTGGTAAACAGGCAGATAAAGACAGTATTCTGAGACTAATAAGGTGGAAGAAACTAGATCACTGAAAAGCTTGTGGAATCAGAGCTACTTTCTTGGACTTCCCTGGAGGTCCAGTGGTTAAGACTCTGCCATTCCACTGCAGGGGACACAGTTTCAATCCCTGGTCAGGAAACTGAGATCCTACAAGCCATGAGGTACAGCAAGAAAAAGAGATGCTCCTTGCTCTAAATCACCACCAAATTCCAGACTAATAAATATGAAATAAATACATTTTAATCTCTTTAAGCCATTGTATTTTGAGTCTTTTTGTTATACTATCTTAGCCTGCAATTTAATCAATAGAGCAGTTGAAGAGAAAAGGCTTATACATTTCCAAGGTATAAAATACATTAAGAAGAAATTGCAAATGTACTTGCAAATGAAAAAAAAAAATGAGTATTTCTGTATCTTGAACACTTAAAGTCTTAAGCAAGTCTGTACAAATTTCATTTAGCTAAAAGACCAACACAGTCTCTCATTTCTAGGCCTATGTGCATGTTATTTCCTGTTATTGGAACATGGTTACAATCTGCTTTTCAAGGGAAAATCTTATGACTATTTCAAGTTTTAACATAAAGTTTTTGCTAAATTCCATACGATATTCAAATCTGGGACCACTCCTATAGCTTCTCGTGTACACAGATCCTACTGTTTTGTAGTGACCTGTTTAGTTGACATTCTAACTACCAGGTTGTACCATCCCTGATGATAGGGACAGTGTCTATCACCTGTGATGTCCTAAATCCAAATTCTGGTTCAATGTATGGTACATAGTAGGTTCTCAAGAAAAAGAAAAGTGTTGAGTCAAAGTTATATAGCTGAAGTAATTACATGAAAATAATCCATTATTGGAACCTCTGCCTATAAAATTATATTAAAAGGTTCAATTGAACAGGAATATGTCAACATCCAAGAAGCTCCGCTCATGGCTTCTCAGTCATAACCCCCATGACCTGCAAAGATGACCACTATCTTGAGTTCTAACACCATAGACTGACTATGTTTGTTTTTGATCTTTAGTAAATGGAATCATTTAATACGAATACATCTTTTTCAGTTCAAGCCACCACAACCAAATGCCATAAACTGGATGGTTTATAAACAATGGAAATTTATTCCTCATAGCTCTGGAGACTGGAAGTCTGATCAGGATGCCAGCATGGTCAGGTTCTGACGAGAGTCTTCTGGTTGCACGCCATGGACTTCATGTTGTGTTTTCACATGGCAGGAAGAGAGT
Source organism: Bos grunniens (assembly GCF_055505025.1). Classification (NCBI taxonomy): domain Eukaryota; kingdom Metazoa; phylum Chordata; class Mammalia; order Artiodactyla; family Bovidae; genus Bos; species Bos grunniens. The sequence continues at coordinate 23,444,782 of NC_141191.1, read as the reverse complement.
GAGCTAGCTCTCTGGTGTCCCTTTGATGAGGGTACTAATCCCATTCATGAAAGTTCCACCCTCATAATCTAATAACTTCCAGAAGTCTACACTCCCAAATATCATCCCATTAAAGATTAAGATGCAAACTAGTACAGCCACTATGGAGAACAGTGTGGAGATTCCTTAAAAAACTGGAAATAGAACTGCCTTATGATCCAGCAACCCCACTGCTGGGCATACACACTGAGGAAACCAGAAGGGAAAGAGACACGTGTACCCCAATGTTCATCGCAGCACTGTTTATAATAGCCAAGACATGGAAGCAACCTAGATGTCCATCAGCAGATGAATGGATAAGAAAGCTGTGGTACATATACACAATGGAGTATTACTCAGCCATTAAAAAGAATACATTTGAATCAGTTCTAATGAGGTGGATGAAACTGGAGCCTATTATACAGAGTGAAGTAAGCCAGAAGGAAAAACATAAATACAGTATACTAACGCATATATATGGAATTTAGAAAGATGGTAACAATAACCCGGTGTACGAGACAGCAAAAGAGACACTGATGTTTAGAACAGTCTTATGGACTCTGTTGCAGAGGGAGAGGGTGGGAAGATTTGGGAGAATGGCAATGAAACATGTAAAATATCATGTAGGAAACGAGTTGCCAGTCCAGGTTCGATGCATGATGCTGGATGCTTGGGGCTGGTGCACTGGGACGGCCCAGAGGGATGGTATGGGGAGGGAGGAGGGAGGAGGGTTCGGGATGGGGAACACATGTATACCTGTGGCGGATTCATTTTGATATTTGGCAAAACTAATACAATTATGTAAAGTTTAAAAATAAAATAAAATTAGAGGAAAAAAAAAAAAAGATTTTAATATATGAATTTTGGAGGAACACAGTCAACCCATTGCAAATTATAAATTATAGAAGGAAGGAGAGAAGGAAGAAAAGAGGAAAAAATATCACCTGATAATGAATAAGTGTTGTAAATCTGGATAATAAAGTTAGAAGCTCACTTATATATGAATAATTAACTTACTTTAAAAAATAAGAATATTGTCTACTCACATATGATTTTACTCTCTTCAGATTACCTATTTTTAGCATTATTGTTCACTTTTTAAAATATTTGACCTCTTGCTCATAGTAAGAAAATAAAAGCAAATACCTAGTCTTTGAGTGTTTTTTAATTATGGGCTTCACAGATTAAGTTAACTAGTCTTAAAAATTTAGCCTTGCCAATGTTCTTTCTTATAAAACTCTTTTAAGTGGATTTTCTCAAAAGATCACTTTCCATTATTTTAAATATAATATTGGATAGTCATAAACAATAAAAATTAACTATCATAGTTTGTATTCAACTTGTAGGTAGTACTGTATACTTTTTTCCCCTTCTTTAGATCAGGTTATTTATCAGCATAAGAGATTGACCTAGACAAAATTATTTCCTTGACTACAGTCTTCTAGGAATAGCTCTTACCCTGTCAGTTCTTTTCCATTCAAGCTTAAGCCTAAATAATAAGGTCTTCACTACTTTTATATTTATATACCATTCCAGAATCCCATTAGGATTATAATTCACATTATCTGAATGCTATCATCGTCTTTTAAACATATAGATCTCTATTTCCCTTGGAATAAGAAGAAAACAAGCATATATTTTAAAAATGGAGTGTTTCCAAATATCTCTCCTCTTCCTTTAACTTTTATGTCATTAATCCAGTGAATATTCAGCTTTTGTATGTTTATTACTCAGAAGTAGATTTTTACTGTTGTGAACTCTATGTATCTCCATGCTCTTGGTATTTGACTTTAAAAGACTATGAATGGATTTGAAAATACATTTTTTCTTAAGCTATTGATTGGAAAGATACATTTTATATTACTCCATTTCTTTCTATCTTTAAGTATATGTACACGTACACAGTAACACACATATATAAATATATATACATACAAGTAAAATGTATGTATGGCTGTATAAATATAGATACAAGTATAGATATAGACAGCTATTTTCTTATTCAGGATATTTTTCCTTAAGTCATTGGTAACCAGATTAGAGGGCTTGCCAGATGTCTATGCCCTGGAGAAGAAAATGGTAACCCTCTCTGGTATTCTTGTCTGGAAAACTCCATGGGCAGAGGAACCTGGAAGGCTACAATCCATGGGGGTCACAAAAAGTCAGACACGACTGAGCACACACGCACGTGCACACAACCATGTGTGTGCCAATCTGTATTATTAAAAATAACTATTTTATGATGATTAACTTGAAAAGTTAAGACTTGTCCTCTAAAACTATTGATTTTGTGTAACTTGGGATAATCTTCTATTGTCATAAGATTTCATGAGAGGAATAATGCTGAAACCTGAAAATTGATGTATTAGTATTAAGTCAGAGACTTTTACCTCAATATTGGTAAACTTAATTTTAAAGTAACATGAGCAAAAAACTAACTTCACCAAAAAGAATATATCTTGAAAAACTGAACAGACTCAATATATTTTAAAAGATTTAAGAAAAAGTAGCTCTCTGTCACAGGAATGGGTGGTATATTTAGAGACCATTTAATAAATTCCACTCCACCCAACTTTTAATATACTCCAACCCAGCCTATCCATCCTAAAGGAGATCAGTCCTGGGTGTTCATTGGAAGGACTGATGCTAAAGCTGAAACTCCAATACTTTGGCCACCTGATGCAAAGAGTTGACTCACTGGAAAAGACCCTGATGCTGGGAGGGATTGAGGGCAGGAGGAGAAGGGGATGACAGAGGATGAGATGGCTGGATGGCATCACCAACTCAATGGACATGAGTTTGAGTGAACTCCGGGAGTTGATGATGGACAGAGAGACCTGGCAAGCTGCGATTCATGGGGTTGCAAAGAGTTGGACACAACTGAGCGACTGAACTGAACTGAATCCAGCCTAGATCGGGCTTCCCTGATAGCTCAGTTGGTAAAGAATCTGCCTGCAATGCAGGAGACCCCAGTTCATTTCCTGGGTTGGGAAGATCCCCTGGAGAAGAGAAAGGCTACCACTTAAGTATTTGGCCTAAAGAATTCCATGGGCTATACAGTCTTTGGGGTCACAAAGAGTGGGACACGACTGAGTGACTTTCACTTTCAGCCTACATCTGAAAATACATTAGGTATGTATTTCTTTAAAATATTACAGAGAAAATATATAGACTTCCACTTATTCTATAGTATAAGGAAATAGAAATAATCTAGTTACTATTATCTGATAAAGAGCAATCAAATCATTCCCCAGCCTTCTTTCTTCAGGCCAAATTTTCCAAATTTCTTTCTTTTTTTATTAGTTGAATTTTAATCACCTTTTTGGCACTCAACTGCAGAGCTATAATATATAGCCTCTGAGAAAATTAGAGTGGAAAGATAAGAAGTTACTCCAAACTGTATGTGGATGAAATCCAAGCCATAGCAAGCTTTTCATGGTTCTTATTCATTGTAAAATCCAATACATAATAAGAAAGGTCACCACAATATATTTAAATTCAAAATTACAGTTTTCCCATACTCAGTTCTCTTGCTAGTTTTCTTAGCTATGAGTTATTCACTGTAGTTTTATGTTCTTCATTTTATAACCGCTAGGTTCTTATGTATATCTGTGCATTGTCAGATATTCCCAGAATTGTGGGCTTCCCTGGTAGCTTGGCTGTAAAGAATCCACCTGCAGTGCAGAAGACCCTGGTTCGATTCCTCGGTCAGGAAGATCCCCTGGAGAAGGGATAGGCTACCCACTCCAGTATTCTTGGACTTCCTTGGTGACTCAGATAGTAAAGAACCCGCCTGCAATGCAGGAGACCTGGGTTCGATCCCTCAGTTGGGAGGATCCCCTGGGGGAGGACATGGCAACCCACTCCAGTATTCTTGCCTGGAGAATCCCCGTGGACAGAGGAGCCTGGTGGGCTACAGTCTATGGGGTCACAGAGTCAGACATGACTGAGTAACTAAGCACAGCACAGCACAGCACAGCACAGTGTCTTCTGGGGTCTTACCTGGTGGCTTAGAAGATAAAGAGTCTGCCTGCAACATAGGAGACCTGAGTTCGATCCCTTGCTCAGAAAGATCCCCTGGAGAAGGAAATGGCAATCCATTCCAGTATGCTTGCCGGGAGTATTCCATGGACAGAGAAGCCTGGCGGGCTGTAGTCCATGGGGTCCTAAACAGTTGGACATGACTTAGTGACTAACTAATGACTTAGTCATTAGTATATTTTTCCTCTTAAATCTTTAGCTCTGCTGCTGCTATGTCGCTTCAGTCGTGTCCAACTCTGTGCGACCCAATAGACGGCAGCCCACCAGGCGCCCCCGTCCCCGGGATTCTCCAGGCAAGAACACTGGAGTGGGTTGCCATTTCTTTCTCCAATGCATGAAAGTGAAAAGTGAAAGTGAAGTCGCCCAGTCCTGTCCGACTCTTCACGACCCCATGGACTGCAGCCCATCAGGTTCCTCTGTCCATGGGATTTTCCAGGCAAGAGTACTGGAGTAGGGTGCCATCGCCTTCTTCGATCTGTAGCTCTACATTTATTTAAATTTCCCATTTGACCACTTGACATATTTACAATGATTAAGGGCAGAGGAGCCTAGCAGGCTACAGTCCACAGGGTCACAGAATCAGACACGACTGAACCGACGGGCACTCATGCACGTAGTCATGCCTTTAACTATGTTTGTATGGGTTTATTTTGCCCATGTCTATAGTTTAATTATCTGTCAATTCATTTATCTTTACAAAAATGATCAACATTAACCATGTAGGCCAATGAATCAGAGGAAAAAGCCATCTCTCAGACCAAGTCAGAACAAAGAACCCACCCAAATATAGTAAGAGCTGGTAATATTGTGAATCAGTTTAAGAACTTCTTGGTTGTCCAAGGCTGCAAAGTCAGAGATCCCTTCCTACTCTCATTGCAGAGATTTCATTATAGATTTCATGGTAAATTTAATGGACATTAAATTTATAGTTTCAAAAATGGCTATTTTTAAGAACATTTGACCCCACTGTTTCTTCCACCCAGGGTATTCTTCCCTTAGATGTCTGCTTGGTTAAATCTTTCTCCTTAAGTCTTTGTTCAAAATTCATCTTTTCAGTGGGAAAAAGCCTGCTTTCTACTTACTACCCGCTGCCCAGCAAACACCCACAAGAATGTACTTGTCCTCCTGACTGCCTTAACCCTGATTAACTTTCTTATAAAGCACTTACACCTTCTAGTATATAAATCAGTTACCTATTGATTCTGTTTTCTTAGTGTGTTATCTGTCTCTCATCCCCTAAATATAAGAACTGCCAAGTGTTTGTTTCATTCATTGCTGTATCCTGAATTCCTGGTAGAGTTCTGGACCCATAGTATGTGCTCAAGAAATATGTGTTGAATAAAACAAAGCTTGATTAAAACATCAGATGTTATATGCTTAATAGGAAAGGGCAGATAACAAGAGAAAAGCAAAGCATTCCTTCCATTCTGCTGTGTTATTGGGACTAGGAAGGTAGGAAATGATAATGGGTTATAAAAATAAAGGAAAAGACAGGAGAGGATGAGATTAATGAGGATTTGCATTCTTTATAAAATGACCTAGTTATAGCTGCCTTTTTTGACAGTGTCATCTCTCCAAACAATATATGCATGACCGTCCTCATTCCCCTCTCGGTCTGTGACTTAGGACTTAACTTTTTTCCCAAATCATCAATATAGAAAGTCATAATAAATTGCAGTAATATAACTACACTGTGATAACCTTATTAACTTATTCCTGTGGATGTGGATAAAGAAAATACTGCCAGTTGCTGGTCTCAATACTCTGTTTCATTAATACAATATGTACCAGATAATGTACAGGTCTTAAACTTCACAGAAGCACAGATTCTCCGAGTTTGAATAAATGTTAGAGTCGATCTAATCCTATTTCCTGTCTGCTTCTTAAATCCCTTCAATTCACTATCTTGCAAAGCAGCCTATTCTATTTTCAGATATTTTGACTCTTCCTCTTGTTGAAACAATCCATCAGCCACACTGGTGGCTTCACACAGGGGCTTGAGTTCTGCCCTTGAGGCATTGTAGATAAAGTCTCTTCTGTTTTCCCAAAGAATAGCTCTTCTCTTATTTGAAGACAGCTCCCATTTTGGCTTTAAATCTCCTCTTTTGCATTGTAGTTTCTTTAGAATGCTTTCTATAATTAAAAGCTTTCTCAACTTTCTGAAAGACCTTTTCTATAAGCTTAAATTTGGCCAGTCTTGCTGATCAGCACACAATTGACCGAGACTGCCACTCTTACTCTAAATATTTTACATCTTTAAATATCTACTATATCCTTCTGTATGTGTGTGCATTCTAAGTTATTTCAGTCATATCTGACCCTTTTGTGACCCCATGGACTGTAGCCAGCCAGACTCCTCTGTCCATGGGATTCTCCAGGCAAGAATACTGGAGTGGGTTGCCGTTCCCTCCTCCAGGGGATCTTCCCAAGCCAGAGATTGAACCTACATCTCTTATGTCTCCTGCATTGGCAGGCAGGTTCTTTACCACTAACGCTACCTGGGAAAACCCACTATATCCTTCTACTTCTCTGTATATTCAATTAATTTTTGAGAGTTTGATATTGAAACTTAATTTATCTACTTAAAATATGTAATATATAGTGGAACTATTTGTAACCTTGTTCTGTATTTTCCAAGTCTCCTGTAAATATGTTAGCATACTTTCATAATTTAAAGAAAATTTTAAAGTTATAACCATGAAAGAAATCTAAATTCCAATCATATATCATGGTTAAGTCCATAACACTGTGGTCCTAAACAGACACAATGTATAAAAAAGAAAAAAATTCAGGTTTACATCAGGTAATAGTTGATCAGAATTGAATTGAAAAGAATAAAGAACCCAGAAGCCCATGAATATAGTCAACTGATCTTTGGCAAAGGAGCCAAGAAAACACAATGAAGCAAAGTCTCTTCAACAAACAGCTCTGTGACAATAGGTCATCCCCAGGCAAAAAATGAATTTAAACCTTACATCCTTCACAAAAAGCAACTCAATGTGTATCTTATACCTAAATGTCAAACACAGGAATAAAACTTCTTGCAAGATAACATAAGTGAAAACCTATATTACCTTGGGCCTCTATGGATAAAACACCAAAGACATAATCCATGAAAGAAAGAATTACAAAATTGGCCTTCATTAGAATTAGAATTTTCTAATTTGTAAGAACAGCAACATACGTTGCTATTTTTTTCCATCTTTCTCTACTTGGTGTTGGAGAAGGGATGGCAATCCACTCCAGTATTCTTACCTGAAGAATCCCGTGGACAAAGGAGCCTGGCGGGTTACAGTCCGTGGGGTCGCAAGAGTCGGACACAACTTAGTAACTAAACCACCGCCTCCACCACCTACTTGGTGTTGATTTCAAAGGATACTTAAGCTTTTACATGAGATAGACTTCACTTTATATTTACTCTTAACGGGTTATCATTTTTGACAAAGTATTATTTCATTATACCAAACCTGACATGGTTATTCTAATATACTGCTGCTGCTGCTAAGTCACTTCAGTCGTGTCCGACTCTGTGCGACCCCATAGACGGCAGCCCACCAGGCTCCCTCGTCCCTGGGATTCTCCAGGTAAGAACACTGGAGTGGGTTGCCATTTCCTTCTCCAACGCATGAAAGTGAAAAGTGAAAGTGAAGTCGCTCAGTCGCGTCCGACTCTTATCGACCCCATGGACTGCAGCCTTCCAGGCTCCTCTGCCCATGGGATTTTCCAGGCAAGAGTACTGGAGTGGGGTGCCATTGTCATGCAATAATCAGATTTTAGAGATTGATAACTAATTTATGCATCTGTGTTATATAAACAGAACTATATTTGTGTACATAAGGTTAATAAAAAAACTATTGTAACCAATTGCTTTATATGCAAACATGCACATAATGTGCCAAGAAAACTGCATGGATTGCATAAAATAGACATCCTAGAATCATATTTGCTAAAAGTGTAATTATTTTCATCTTGTTTCTGACATTTAGTTATACTGAAAACTAAGCAGTAAATCCATGAAACTGGTGGTCTATATTTAGCCTGCTGTGAATAATGTAAGTGTAGGATGTAGTTCGTTCATCTTTATTTTCTGTGCAGTGTCTTATGGGTTCATACATACTTGGTTAACTTTAAATGACATTGCTCAGGCAATTAAGGCGACTGCATCACCCTAGTGTTATTAAAATGAATTTCCTCATGCCCGATAAAGGGGTTACCCAACTCCTTATTAATGCTCATTACAAGTTTGCGTAATTTTTGTTGGGTTCACAAAGGTCCTGACAGGATGGATAATTGGATCCTCCCAAACAGTTAAACACAATGGCAATTTCTCAAATTGCAGAATTTAGAATTGGAATGATTTGAAGAGGTCGTCTGGTTTAACCTTCCACACAATGATAAATTGCTTCTTCAACATTCGAACATTTAAACATAGATTTTTTTTTTTTGGCTTGAACTTATTTTTATTTAATTCATAAAGTGTATTTAATTCTTTAGTCTTCTCATTGCATGCATGAAGCTGAAAAAAATTAACTGGAGTCATATAAAAAATAGCTCCTTTAATTTGGTGGTTATATACAGCAAGAATAATTTCTTCAAAGATGCATTTATCTGTTGAAGATAAAATCATGCATAAAATGTCTGGTCTTTTTAGTGTTTTCTTACCTTGGCAAAAACAGCTTATTTTTTTTAAAAATCAAAAGAACTGTGGTTGACTTCATCCATTAATTCAAATGATGACCATTTGGGATTCTGTTTTATGACAGTCCAATGACATAGAGAAAATATTTTCTCAATTGTTCATTGTTTGACAAACTACTCAGTGTGTGCAGTAAGATGGCCAAGCCCCTAAAAAATTAAGATAACAACTCCCCATACAATGGTATCCAAAAGAATAAATTTAACCAGGAGGCAAAAACCTGTTGCACTGAAAAATACAAACATTGCTGAAATAAAGGAAACATAAATAAGTGGAAAGACATCCTGTGTGTATGTAGGGGAAGACCTAATATTGTTAAGATGACAATATTACCCAAATCAATCTACAGATTCCATGAAATTCCTGTCAAAATCCAAATGGCATCTATTTATTTTATAAACTTTTTATTTTGTATTTGGGTATAGCAGATTAACAATGCTGTGATGACTTCAAGTGAACGGCAAAGGGACTCAGCTATACCTATACACGTGTCCACTGTCCCCCCAAACTCCCGTCCCATCCAGACTGCCAGTGGCATTTTTTTACAGAAATAGAAAAACCCATCCTAAACCAGAATTGAAAGAGACACGTGTACCCCAGTGTTCATCTCAGTCCAGCACTGTTTAGAGCAGCCAGGACATGGAAGCAACCTAGATGTCCATTGGCAGATGAATGGATAAGAAAGCTGTGGTACATATACACAATGGAGTATTACTCAGCTATTAAAAAGAATGCATTTGAATCAGTTCTAATGAAGTGGATGAAACGAGCCTATTATACAGAGTGAAGTAAGTCAAAAAGAAAAACACCAATACAATATATTAATGCATATATATGGAATTTAGAAAGATGGTAATGATGACCCTATATGTGAGACAACAAAAGAGACACAGATGTAAAGAACAGACTTTTGGACTCTGTGGGAGAGGGAGAGGGTGGGATGATTTGAGAGAATAGCATTGAAACATGTATATTACCATATGTGAAATAGATTGCCAGTCCAGGTTCAATGCATGAGACAGAGTGCTCAGGGCTGGTGCACTGGGATGACCCTGAGAGATGGGATGGGGAGGGAGGTGGGAGAGGGGTTTGGGATAGATAACACGTGTACACCCATGGCTGATTCATGTGAATGTATGGCCAAAAACCACTACAATATTGTAAAGTAATTAGCCTCCAATTAAATAAATTTTAAAAAAAAGAAAAGAAAATCCTACCCTAATCTTCATGTGGAATCTCAAAGGATTCCAAATAGTCAAACAACCTTGAAAAAGAACAAAATCAGAAAACTCACATTTTCTGATTTCAAAGGTTACAAAAGTAATAAACAAAAACTGTATATAGCATAAGGACAAACAAATACATCAATAGAATAAAACAGAATCCCCAAAATAAACCTCATATTTAAGGCCAGTTGATTTTCAACTAGGATATCAAGGACATTCAATGGGGAAAGGATAATATTTTCAACAAACTGATTTCTTTTTTTTAAGGCTGAATAATATTTTATATATATATATATATAATTATTAAAGCTGCAAGTGAAAGTCGTTCAGTCATGTCCAACTCTTTGTGACCCCATGGACTATACAGTCCATGGAATTCTCCAGGCCAGAATACTGCAGTGGGTATCCTTTTCCCTCTCCAGGTGATCTTCCCAACCCAGGGATCAAACCCAGGTCTCCTGCATTGCAGACAGACTCTTTATCAGCTGAGCCACAAGGGAAGCCCAAGATACTGGAGTGGGTAGCCTATCCCTTCTCCAGCTGATCTTTCCGACCCAGGAATCAAACCACAGTCTCCTGCATTGTAGGCAGATTTTTTACCAACTGAGCTATCAGGGAAGCCATATATATGTGTGTGTGTGTGTGTGTGTGTGTATTTCATCACATATGTATTCAGTTGTAAATATGCATATATGTATGTATATATGCATGCGTGTGTGCTGTCACTTCAGTTGTGTCTAACTTTTTGCAACCCCATGGACTGTAGCCCCTCAGGCTTCTCCAGGCAAAAATACTGGAGTGGGTTGCCATGCCCTCCTCCAGGGGATCTGCCCAACCCAGGAATGGAACCCGTGTCTCCTGCATATAATGTATTGAATGAAGGTGAATTCTTTATCCACTGAGCCACAGGGGAAGCCCATGTATATATGCATATATATGCAATTTATATGTTGTATATGTAGATCACATTTTTTTCATCCATTCATTTGTTAACTGATCCTTTAGATTGTCTGGCAACTATGAATAATTTTGCAGTGAACATGAGAATATAGATATCTCTGATATACAAATTTTATTTTCTTTTTGTATTATTGTTTGACAATATAGTAATTCTACTTTTAATTTTTGGAGGAAATTCCATACTATTTTCCATAATGGCTGTACCAAGTTACATTTCCTCCAACAATGCACAAATGTTCCCTCTACTCCACATACTTACCAACATTTTTCTTTTGATTTTTGATAATAACTATCTTAACAGGAGGAGGTAATATCTTATTGTTATTTTGATTTGCATTTCCTTGATGATTTGTAATGTTGAACATCTTTTTTATGTCTTTTTGGCTATTTGTATGTCTTTTTGGAAAGAAAAAAAAGCCTATTCATCTCCTTTGCCTGTTTTTATTTTTTGACTGGGTGTTTTACTATTTCTTTATATGTTTTGGACTTTAACCCTTTGTCAGATATATGGTTTACAAATTTTTTCTTCCAAGAAATGCTTAGCTCTAGATAAACTTATTATGATTTAAGCCTGAGATCTATTTGAAAGTAGACCTTCATATATGATTTGTCATTAATCTTGTTCAAATACTGTAGTTGTGTACAGGATGATTATATAAGTTACTGTGCAAGCTCTAGATACTTTATGAATGAAAGAGGACTATTTTTTTTTTTTTCTAATTACAGGGCCTCGAGCTCCCGCTACGCTCGCGACGTGAGGCCCAACGGGTGCGGGCTGCCGCGGACGGGTGCGGGCTGCCGCGGACGGGTGCGGGCTGCCGCGGACGAGCTCTGGGGAGTCGAAAGAGGACTATTAATAATTATGCCAAGACATCTGGCAACAACCACAACTGTCTTGAGTAAACTTAAATATCTAGTTACCTAGTCATGTATCACATCTGGCACAGGTCTTTTTCCTTAGAAGAGCAGTTTCTCTTTGAATTAAATTATCAAGACTCCTAGTATGACTGGGCTTCCTAGAAAAATAGTGAAAACAAAAAAATTTCAGTGCACAAATTTGCTTGCTTCTATCACATATAATATTACTTAAATGCAAATATTATACTGACTGGTAAGATAGATGCATATTCTCTTGCAGTACTTCATTAAGAAAATATTTACAGAGAGGCTCTAAGGACACAATTTGCAATTAAAATCATAGAGCAAAAACATTATTACCTACGAGAAAGGCTTGCAAATGAGTGGAAATTTACTATGTGTTATTAATGTTTTAGTGTGTAAGAACAAATCTTGCAAACTAAGCAAGGTAGAGGCTGTCCAAATGAGCTATGAGAGCTTTATGGTAGAGCACAGTTTTGAGGACAAAGTTTTTTGTTTTTAAATAAATGTTCCAATGAAGCACCACCTTTTAATATTATACCTTAACAGAGCCATTTGCTAGGTAATTATCCCAGAAAAAAAGAATTTTTACAAATACATATTACATGTACTTAATCACCCCTTAAGTACTTTGAGAGTGGAAGTTTATGGAAAGGTATAAACAAGCAGAGAGTAAAGAATAATTTACAAATTATTATAATTTTTTTCTATTAAATGGTGATTTGTTTTCTTTTGTTTTACTTTACAATATTGTATTGGTTTTGCCATACATCAACATGAATCCACACAGGTGCTGTGTTCAATAGCTGTGGAATTAGAAATCTAAAGCAGGGCAGAAGTCAATATTAAAAAGAGATGTTTCTTATTTCACTCCTGGGTATATATCTTTTTAAAAACTTCACTAATTTGAAAAGGTATGTGCACCTCTGTGTTCAGAGCAGCATTATTTACAATTGCCAAGATAAGGAACCAACCAATTATATACATACAATGGATGCTTCTCAGCCATAAAAAAGAACAAAATCTTGCCACCGGCGATGGACTTGGAGGGCGTTGTGCTAAGTGAAGTCAGACAGAGAAAGACAAATACGGTGATATCACTTATATGTGGAATCTACAAAATACAAGAAACCAGTGAGGATAATAAAAAGAACCGGACTCTCACATATATTGAGAACAAACCAGTGGTTGCCATGGGGAGAGGGATTGGAGGGGCAACATAGGCACAGGGGAGTAAGAGGTAGGCTAGGAGGATGTATTATACAATACAACCAATGTAGCCAATATTTACAGTCCCTCAAAAATGCAAGAGCAGAATTTTAGTCACAAAAGAAAGAACTAAAAGATTGCTCCCTCAATCTTAAGAGCATTTGTGGCCATCTTTACAGATATAGATACAAAAGTTCAAAAGTTCCTTTTGCCTTAAAAGGTCTTCAACAGTTCTTCAGATAATTTTTTCAGCAAATGTTACTATCTAGAAGACTTACTTTTAATACCACAGTATAAAATAACTTCCTATGAAATTAAGAAATTTTGTACACCAGCTTTATTTGGCAGCTTATATCCTTCCAGAATATTTTTATCTTTTATCATTTGGTGGGTATTTGAAAAACTAATCTGTGAAAATGGGCACGGTCCATAAATAGAAGAAATTGGCTAAAAAATAAATAATGGTTTGTTGCATTTTAAAATCAAATAAATAATTGCTTGAATAAGTTCCTACTTTGTGTAAAGTCTGCTACTGTTCTATTCCTCATGTGGAAACACTGAAGAGATAATTATAATTACCTCAAATATAATTTTTATGTAAAGAAATGAGGGTATGTTTCTTGATAGATTTGACATTTTTATTAATAACCCAGGTTAAATGAATGTGGACTATTGGTTAAATTCATTTAACCAAGGTTAAATAAATATGGACAAGAAGTTTTAGAGACAGATTCTCATTTATTTGTGTTCTTCACTCTTAAAAATAATCAAAATAAGATCAGCAAGTGAAATGCTTTTTAAATAAAATTTTTGTAGAATATGCATCATTATAGAACTTACAGAAAAAGAAAATTTTTTTAAATTTGAGTAGATGACATTTTTACTTAGGGAAGGGATTTTATTGTGGATAATAGATTTGGATATTAGAAAAGCAAAAGTGGCAAGAATATTATCATCTGGCTTTTCTTTAATTTGAGGTCCTAACACCCAAAGAGTCGGACACGACTGAGCGACTGATCTGATCTGAACGCCCAATACTTGTCCTTTGCTTCAGTTACCACATTTAAGTTAGAAATAATCCTAGAGAAGATCTCAGGTCGTCTTTTCATCACATCATGATACTATGTATGCTGTTTTTCTCTCCTTGTATTTCTCGTCACTAATAAACTTCAACTTCCATATCACAGTAGAAACAAAGTTGAAAAACACCATAAGATAATTTGGGTATGTGGGGAGGCATACTTATCATAAACCAAGCTTTAATTACAGACTTAACATATCCAAGCCTAAGCTTAAGTGGGATACTATGTCATTTAACTAAATGCTGTCATGTTCTAAAATTTTTTCTGTTCTCTAAGAAATGATAGAACACCATAATTTTATCCCTAAGCCTGTCAATGCACCCAAATTCTGATTTAAAGACTTTCAAATAACAAATGAATTGGCATTGTGAGTAGGTTTGAAATAGTGTTCTTTTATTTGATTGCATTAGAGCATGCCTTAGCAACCTATATGTACGACATTAGCAGAGTAAATTCTGCTCAGGCTAATGTCTGAGATTTATTCTTTTTGTGTACTTTCACATATTTATTTGCCTCAATTTAGATGTTAGGTATTCCTACTTATTCCTGAAGTACACACAGCAAGATTGTATTTAACCAAGTTTGCATAACTCTATATACATAAAGTTATGTATTAACCTACCCAAAACTTTTAAAAATTCTTCTTCCTTCTACAACTATATGCCTTATGAAACCCTTGATGTGGAAATAAACAAATACCTAACATAATGTGAAGTTATATATAATTGTCACTGAGCCAAAGAAGAGAAAAATTATTTGCTGGTTATATCACTCACATGATGTAACTAACCACATAAAAAATATCAAACTATCTAATTATCAGATTATTGAGTATTTTCCTGATTTCTCTTTTATTTCCTAAAAGAAGGAAATGGTTGCCTTTCATGGGTGGCATTTCAAAAGCAATCAAATAATCTCCAACTCACTGTGCTCTGGGAATCCAAAATACTATTTCAGTGGTGCTCTTGGCATGTAGCATTGCCTCAGTTTTCATTTCATTTGTTTATTTATTCAACAGCCACTTATCAGATGGTTAACATAAAAAGAAGCAATAAGAAACAACCGTTGCCCTTGATAAATTTACCATTGATATATGGGGGGCGGGGGGCGGTTATGCAGAAATGGTTTCTCTATTAGCAGCAAAACCAATAAACTGCGGTTCTTTGTGCTTCCTGCCAGATAGCATAATTTGTATCAGTGGAATATATAAAGCCCTGTATGTCTTCCTTCCACTTCGATGGTGTGATAAAGAGAAACCTGAAATATCAAAGTCTTGCTGCTAAAGAATAAAGTCTGAAACAATTGACTTTTTTTTCCCCTTTTTTTAAGTAAAGTACATTAGTTATTTTTTGGCTGCGAGATGTGAAACCTTTAACCAAGTAAGTGACAGACACAAAAATTATTTTTTTTGAAGATGAAAAGGCAGGATTTTCTAAGATATCGAGCATTGACAGATGAAACGGTTCGGGCTAACCTTCCTGTTGTAACTAGTACAGACACTATATTTTGAACAAATCAGGCATTAGAATAGATAACCCAGAGCAGTTAACCCAGCATTTGGAGCTGTTTTTCCTCCAGATAGTTTTATTGAATTTGAAGCAGATACCAAGAGACTAGACACTGACCTTAGGTTTCAGAAGACCCATGGAACTATAAGAAGAAAAAGTAAATTTCAGAGTCACCAAAAAGATTTGGTAAACCCAACAAGGCAGATGTTTAAGAAAAACTGATCTGGAAATTCAATAAGCAGAAATTTAAAGCTAGTTTTGAATCACTTCAAGTATTGATTGGATTAAGATTATGTTGCAACTGTCCCTCAAGTACCAGTCAACCAGAAGCAAATTTTGTTCCTCTCTAGAGAAAGATTACATCATTGAGAGCCTCAAATTATTTCAATTTTTTTTTCTTGTACCATGTTCAGCCCTCAATTAAAAATACTAGGCATATAAGATGATGAGATCTTATATGTGTTAGTGAAAACCAAAGAGAACAACATGACATATAATTGCATCTACATGCAGATGCACATTTTGAGACAGTTTTGCTTGATATAACCAAGGGATTAAAATATGTGATTAAGAATTTTGACAGAGCACTGAAAGCTACAAAACTATAAAAAACAAACCAAGAGTAAACTCAAAACTGAAAAATGTAAAAACTGAAATTAAAAGCTCATGGATAGGTTTAGTAGAAGGTTAGACAACTGAAGAGAAATTATGTTAACTGGAAGATTTATAAGATAAACATATACAGAGTGAAAAACAGAGAACAGAAATGATGCAAAATTTGAGTCATCTATGGATATGGTAAAAATGTCTTACCAATGTGCAGTTGGAGTCCCAGATTGAGGGAAAAGGTAAAAGATCACAAATATTTGAAGAGAATGGCTTAGAATGTATTAAATTTGACAAATCATTAAACTGTAGTTTCAGGAGGTAACTTCACATCCCAACTAGAAAACAAAACATATAAACAAATACAAACACATTCTTAGAAACTGAATTATTTTCCTAGAACCGTCAGTTAAAAATTACCACAAACTTAGGGTCTTCTGCCAACATAAATTTATTATCTCAGTTATATTATCTCAGTCCTCAGTGTGAAGTCAAGGTATCAGTAGGGCTATGCTCCATCTGAAGACCCTCTAGAAGAATCTCCCTCACCATTTCTTAGCTTCTAATGTCTCCCAGCAATTCTTGACATTCCTCGGCTCATAGCTTCATCATTACAATCTCTGCCTCTGTATATCCTTTTCTATTATAAGGATATTCCCATTAGATTTAGGGCCTACCCTGATCCATATGGAGCTTCCTAGGTAGAACAGTGATAAAGAATCCGCCTGCCAATGCAGGAGACAAGGAGATGTGAGCTCAAACCCTGGGTCAGGAAGATCTACAAACCAATAAGAAAAAAACAGACACACTGAGGCATGGACAAGAGACAGGAACAGGTACTCCAAGTGGGCAATGCTGCTGCTGCTGCTGCTAAGTCCCTCCAGTCGTATCTGACTCTGTGCGACCCCATAGACGGCAGCCCACCAGGCTCCCCCGTCCCTGGGATTCTCCAGGCAAGAACACTGGAGTGGGTTGCCGTTTCCTTCTCCAATGCATGAAAGTGAAAAGTGAAAGTGAAGTCGCTCAGTCCTGTCCGACTCTTAGCGACCCCGTGGACTGCAACCCACCAGGCTCCCCTGTCCATGGGATTTTCCAGGTAAGAGTACTGGAGTGGATTGCCATTGCCTTCTCCACAAGTGGGCAATAAATACATGAAAAGCTACTCAGCTTCATTCATTATCAGTCAGTTAGTCAATTAAGTTGCTCAGTCGTGTCCAACTCTTTGCGACCCCATGAACTGCAGCACGCAGGCCTCCCTGTCCATCACCAACTGCCGGAGTCCACCCAAACCCATGTCCATTGAGTCGGTGATGCCATCCAGCCATCTCATCCTCTGTCGTCCCCTTCTCCTCCTACCTTCAATCTTTCCCAGCATCAGGGTCTTTTCAAATGAGTCAGCTCTTTGCATCAAGTGGCCAAAGTATTGGCGTTTCAGCTTCAACATTAGTCTTTCCAATGAACACCCAGGACTGATCTCCTTTAGGGTGGACTGGTTGGATCTTCTTGCAGTCCAAGGGACTTTCAAGAGTCTTCTCCAACACCACAGTTCAAAAGCATCAATTCTTTGGCGCTCAGCATTGGTTATCAGGAATATACAAATTAAAACCACAAAGAGATACTACTGTATGCACCCTCCCTCCAGAGTAAATAAATATGAAAAATACCAAACGTTTGGAAAAATTCAGAGCAACTGGAAATCTCATCCATTATTGACGGGAGTAAACTTGTACAATGGCTTTGGGAACTGTTTCAGATCAGATCAGATCAGATCAGTCGCTCAGTCGTGTCCGACTCTTTGCGACCCCATGAACCGCAGCACGCCAGGCCTCCCTGTCCATCACCAGCTCCCGGAGTTCACCTAGATATGAACCTATACATACTATTTTGTCACTGCTGTTCAGTTGCCCAGTCCTGTGGTACTCTTTGCAACCCCATGGACCCTCATGCCAGGCCTCCCTGTCCCTCACCATCTCCCAAAGTTTGACCAAGTTCATGTCCATTGCATCAGTGATGCCATCCAGCCATCTCATGTCCTTTTCTCCTCCATACATACCAACTGGTCTAGGAATTCCATTTCTGAACAGACGCTGAACTGAATTGCATGCATATGTGCACAAAAAGGGCTTCCCTGATAGCTCAGTTGGTAAAGAATCCACCTGCAATGCAAGAGACCTCAGTTCAGTTCCTGGGTAGGGAAGATCTGCTGGAGAAGGGATAGGCTACCCAGTCCAGTATCCTTGGGCTTCCATTGTTACTCAGCTGGTAAAGAATCTGCCTGCAATGTGGGAGACCTGGGTTTCATCCCTGGGTTGGGAAGATCCCTTAGAGAAGGGAAAGGCTAAGGCCACCCACTCCAGTATTCTGGCCTGGAGAATTCCATGGACTATACAGTCCATAGGGTCACAAAGAGTTGGACACAACTTTGCGACTTTCACTTCACTCACATGCGCCAAAAGATATGAAAAATGAATGTCCCCATGTCTGTGTTCATAAAAGTTCCAAAGTGGCAACTACCCTAATATCTATCAACTGTGTAATGGCTAAATAAATTATGTTTAGCATAGAAAATGGAAGAACTAGAGCTGGTCAACAAAGAAAATTAAAGAACTACAACAATGTAAAAAAGCATGGAATTATCTCACCAAAAGTATTGATCAAATCAATCCAGACACAACAGAATACAAAGTGGTGACTTCAGTATGACAAAGTAACAAGGGTAAATAAACAGATAAATCTTCTACAGAGGAGGATGAAGGGTGGGGAATTTGAATACAATGAGGGCTTTCAGGGATTGATTAAATTTTGCTTTTTCCCTTAAGTGGTGGTCACACAGATGTGTTCCTTTCCTGATAAGCTATTGAGCTATACTTTAAAGAACTATGCTGTTTTCTATATATAGTACTTCAGTATTTTTAAAATTATGACTAAAATTAGACATTGCAAAAAATTTTTTAAATTAGAGGAAGTGCTTTTAGGATTCATCCTGAAGGTATGTGTGTTAGTTGCTCAGTTGTGCCCGACTCTGTGATCCCATGGTCTGCAGCCCACCAGTCTCCTCTGTCCATGGGATTTTCCAGGCAAGAATACTGGAGTAGGTTGCCATTTCCTTCTCTCTGAAGATATGAGAACTTGACAAATGAGAAGGCAGAAAGACCAGAAAGGATGTAAATTTATCTAAAAGTAAATTCCATTTAACAGAAACACCCAAAGGAGTTTTAAGAAGAGCAATAATGAATCTTCACTTTAAATTGGTTGGGCGTGACTTACCTTTAAGTTAGCTCTAAAATCTGCTTTATGAAACAGCTTTGTGACTGTGATTTTGTGAAAATCAAAGAAATACATCCTTGCTCATCTGCCTCCACTTAGCAGAGTGAAAGCATAACACCAGGTGAAATATTTAACAGCCAGAGAATTCAGCATGAATAGGATACCAGAATAAAATGGAACTAGGAAAAATGTACTGCCAATGAGATTCCTAAGAGTTAGTGGCAAAAAAAAAATGCTAGGCTTCAGACCATATGTGTGATGAGGAATCAGGATATTTTCATCTAAATGGGAAAGTGAAGATGTTCTAAATAAAGCTATAAAGAACCTAAGGACAAACACGTGGGTTACAGTTAGTCACATGCAGAGGAAAATTTTCTAGTAAGTTCAAAGTCAAATATTTTGAAGTGACAAGTGAGTATAGACAAGCCAAAAAAAAAAATTGTTTTTAAAGGTGAGAAAGCTAGGATAGGCACTCAAAACAGTATGTCGGTTTGAGTAAGTGCAAATAATGAATACAGAAAAATAACTAGAATGCAGAATGTGGTAAAGAAGGCTGAGCACTGAAGAACTGATGCTTTTGAACTGTGATGTTGGGGAAGACTCTTGAGAGTCCCTTGGACTGCAAGGAGATCCAACCAGTCAATCCTAAAGGAAATCAATCCTGAATATACATTGGAAGGACTGATAATGAAGCTGAAACCCCAATACTTTGGCCACCTTATGCAAAGAGCCAACTTACTGGAAAAGACCCTGATGCTGGGAAAGATTGAAGGCAGCAAGAGAAGGGGATGACAGAGGATGAGATGTTGGATGGCATCACCGACTCAATGGACATGAGTTTGAGCAAGCTCCAGGTGATGGTGAAGGACAGGGAAGTCTGGCATGCTGCGGACCATGGGGTCGCAAAGAGTTGGACACGAGTAAGTGAACTGCCGAATTCAAATGGCTGTAAAGAAGCCCCCAGTGTCTGAAGAACAATTACATAGATTTCCCTGTTGAAATGGAGATTCAGAAATTTGAACACAAAGATATATTGCATACCTCCAAACCTCTATGAAATCATAGTGACTGTTAAATATTGTTAAGGAATTTTATAAATCATAGTAAATTATTTGCAAGATATACAAATAGTTATTTCTGACATATTGTTTAATATAGGCTGTGGATTTATACATATTAATTTTATTGTGATAAAATATACATCTTAAATTTACCATCTTGATAATTTTTAAGTGTGTAGTTCAATAGTGTTAAGTATATTCACATTGTTATAACAGATTTGCAGAACCTTGTCATCTTGAAAAACGTATACCTGTTTAAAACAGCTCTTCATTTTCCCCTTGCCCAGCCTCAGGAAATGCCCAATTTGTTCTTTGTTTCTGAGAATTTGACTATGCTAGATAACTCATATAAGTGAAATCATACAATATTTCTGTGTGACTGGCTTTTTTAGCTTAGTTTAATGTCCTCAAGTTTCATCCATATTGTACCATGTCAGAATCCCCTTCCTTTTTAAGGGTGAATAATAGTCTTTATGTGTATATACCACATTTTGTCCATCAGTGGAAACTTGGGTAGCTCTTTCCTGTATATAATGCTTCTGTGAAGATAGTTTTGCAAATATCTCTTTCAGACTCAAAATTCAGTTCTTTTTGATACAATCCAGAAATGGAATTGCCAGGTGATACAATAACTCTATTTTTAATTTTTTGAAGAACTGCCATAACTGTTTCCAATAGCAGTAGCCCAATTTTACATTTCCAGCAGTACACAAAAGTTCAATTTTCTCACATCCTTGTCAACATTTGTTGTTTTTTTTTTTTTTTAAATAGCGGTTATGCAAATGGAGTGAAGTAATATTCATTGTGATTTTGATTTGTATTTCCATAATGATTGGTAACATTGAGCATCTTTTCATATGCTTGTTGACCATTTGTATGTCTTTTTCAGAGAGAAAAAATTCCATTGATAATTTTTTAAAAAGGATATTTGCTTTTGTTGTTGAGTTATAGAAGTTCTATATATATTCAGGATATTAACTCCTTGTCAGGTATAGCATTTGCAAATATGTCTCCCATTCTACAGATTTCCTTTCCGTTCTGTTGATGGACCTTTGATCCACAGATTTTTTGTTTTGTTTTGTTTTGATGCAGTCCAGTTTATCTATTTTCACCTTTGTTGCCTCCGCTTTTGTGTCATATCCAAGAAATCGTTAAAAATCCAATGTCATGACGCTTTCTCCTATTTTTTTCTAAGAGTTTTATAGTTTTAGATTTTACATATGCATCTCTGATTCATTTTTTGGTTAATTTTTATATAAGATAAGAGATAAATTTTTTCCCACATTTATATTTCATTTTCCTGGAACTATTTGTTGAAAAGACTGCCCTTTCCTGCTGAATGATTTTGGCACCCTTCCCCAAAAAGCTTTTGACCACGTATGTGAGGCTTTATGCAAGCTCTTAATTCTATTCTATTGTTCCGTATGTCTGTCTTTATGCTAGTTTCACACTTTTTTGATTACTGTAGATCTGTAATAAATTTTGGATTCAGGAAATGTGAAACTCTCAACTTTATACATCTTTTTCTAGATTGTTTTGGCTACTCAGGGTATCTTTGGATGGCATGAAATTTAGAATAGATTTTTTCATGTCTATGAGAAAGGCCATTGACATTTTAATATGGATTGCATTAAATCTGTGGGTTACTTTTGGAAGCATCAACAAGTTGACAGTATTAAACTTTCTAATCCATGAACATCTAATGTCTTTACATTTGTGATGTCTTTCAACAAAGTTTATAGTTTTCAGCGTACAAGTCTTTTGCTTGTTTGCTTATTCTTCAGTAATTCATTATTTTTGATATTATAGATGGATGTCTTCTCTTAATTTCCATTTAAGGTTGCTCATTGTTAGTGTACAAAAATATAGTGAATTTGAGTGTGTTAACTGTGAACTCTGCTACTTTGTTGAATTTATTTATTAGTTCTAACAGTTTGTGTGTGTGTGATCTTGGATTTTCTACATATAAGACAATGTTATCTATGAATGTAAATAATTTTAATGCTTTTCCAATTTAGAATACATTTTTTTCTTCTCTAATTGTTCTGGTTAGGACCTCCAAATATTATGTTGAATAGAAGAGGCAAAAACAAAGATCTGTATATTCTTCCTGAAAGCTTTCAGTCTTTCACCATTGAGTATGATGTTAGTGGTGGACTTTTCATATATGGCCTTTACCATGTTGAAGCAGTTTCTTTCTATTGCTAGTTTGTTGAGCACTTTTATCATGAAATACTGTTGAATTTTGTCAAATGCTTTCTTTATATCAATTGAGGTGATCTTTTTATTATTATTCTCTTAATTACATTGATTGATTTTTGTATGTTGATCTATCCTTGTGTTCTGTCAATAAATCCCACTCATGGTGTATAATCCTTTTAATGGGTTATTGACTTCAGTTTGCTAATATTTTTGTTGAGGATTTTTGCATCATTTGTTCATAGGGATTTTGGTGCATAGTTTTGTTGTAGACTTTTTTCTGACTTTGTGCTCAGTCACTCAGTAGTGTTCAACTCTTTGTAATCCCATGAGCTATATAGTCTGCCATTCAGGCTCCTCTGTCCATGCAATTTTCCAGGCAAGAATACTAGACTGGGTTGCTTTTTCCTATTGCAGGGGATCTTCCTGACTGAGGGATCGAACCTATGCCTCTTTTATCTCCTGCATTTGCAGGTGAATTCTTTACCACTGCGCCACCAAGGAAGCCCTTTCTGACTTTAGTATGAGGATAACTCTGCTGCTGCTGCTGCTGCTGCTGCTGCTAAGTCACTTCAGTCATGTCCAATTCTGTGCAACCCCATAGATGGCAGCCCACCAGGCTCCCCCGTCCCTGGGATTCTCCAGGCAAGAACACTGGAGTGGGTTGCCATTTCCTTCTCCAATGTATGAAAGTGAAAAGTGAAAGTGAAGTCGCTCAGTCCTGTCCGACTCTTAGCGACCCCATGGACTGCAGCCCACCAGGCTCCTCCATCCATGGGATTTTCCAGGCAAGAGTACTGGAGTGGGATGCCATTGCCTTCTCTGAGGATAACTCTAGCTTCATAGAATATGATTGTAAATATTCTCCGCTTCAATTTATTGGGAGAGTTTGGGGAAGATTAGTAGTAATTCTTATTTATAAGCTTCATCTAGGTTATTTAATTTGGCATATGTTATTTTGTAGTATTTCCTTATGATCCTTTACATTTCTCTAAAAATCAACTGTAAAGGCACTATCTTTAATTTCTGATGTATTTTAGTCTTTGCTTTTTTTCTTAGTTAATGTAGTTAAATGTTTGTAGATATTTTCAAAAAATGACTCCTTGTTTTTGTTATTTTTTCTCTGTTGTTTATATATTTTCTATTTTATTCATCTTAGCTCTATTATTTATTATGTCCTTCCTCTAAAAGCTTTGGGCTTAGTTTTTTCTTCACAACTATTTTCTTAAGATGTAAAGCTAGGTTGTTGATTTGAGATCTTTATTAATTCTTAATGTAATCATTTGCAGTTATAAATTTCCCTCTTGGCACTGCAGTCTTTGCTTTTTATAAGTTTTGATATGTTTCATATCATCTGTCTCAAGATATTTTCTAATCTCCTTTGTGATTTCTCCTTTAACCTAGTTATTGTTTGAGAGTATATTGTATAATTTCCACACATCCATGGATTTTTCAGTTTTATTTCTCCCATTGATTTCTAGTTTCCATGCATTGTGATCAGGAAGCAAAGTTTACATGTTTTAGTGTTTTTAAATATATTAAGACTTATTTAACAGATTTAACATAGTCTATCTTGAAGAATATTCATATGCACTTGAGAAGAGTGTATTCTGATGTTTTGTGAAGTGTTCTGTATATGTCTCTTGAGTCTAAATTTGTCACATCTGTTTCCTTATCAATCTTCTGTCTGATTATTCTATTTTGAAAGTGTAGTATTGAACTCTCTTGCTATTATTGTGTTGTTGTCTATTTCTCCCTTCAATTGTCTCAATGTTTGCCTCAATATTTAGAAACTCTAATGTTTGATACATATGGAGTTATAATTGTTATATCCTCTTTTTCAATTGTCCCCTTTTCATTATATCATGTCTTGTCTATTGTAACAGTTTTTGACCATAAGTCCATTTTGTCTGATATTTGTATAGCCACCCCTGCTCCCTTTTGGTTAATGTTTGCATGAAATATCATTTTCTGTCCTTTCACTTTCAACCTATGTGTATCCTTATGTGTCAGGTGACTCCCTATAGGAAGCATTTAGTTAGATTCTGTTTTTGTAATTCATTTACTGAATGTTTAGTCTCTAACTGAGAACTTAAATCCACTTACATGTTAAGTTACCACTAATAGGAAGGACTTGTGATAAATAAATATATGTATATTTTTTTTTTCTTGTGGTTTTCAGCTACTATGTATATTCTCTTGGGAATAAAAAAAAGCTGCAGCTTTTTAACTGGTATCTAGAGCCCTCATAAAGGTGTTTTAGTCCATTTATTATTGTTCATTTAGCATCTTCATGTGGGAACAACGGCCTGGAGCTTCCTACTTCACCATACAATTTTTTCTAATAAGATAAGGCTGAGTTTACATGAACCATGTGTCAAACTTATAAAATAAAGGGCAATATTTAGAAAACAATACAAAATTATTTTTAAATGCATTATAATTGAAACAGAAAGTGATAAGATTTCAGTATATCAATGATTCTCAAGCAGCATGCTGTGGAATCCTAGGTTTTCCTGAAAATTCCCCATGAATGACCCTAGGAGACAAACAGACCTGTTGATTCCCAATCTTAGATTCAGTTAAAGAAGCAATCTTTTCCATTCCAATTTAGATATTCAGTTTTACCTTAAATATAACTTGGAAAAAATGAAGAATCAAAGACATTTCAATATTTTTTAATTCATACAATGTTTCCATAATTATAAAAATTAAAATAACTTGGGTTTTTATTTATGTAAGGGAGCCAATGATTTATTGATTATATGAGTTACTGACATTTTTATTCAGGTAGTCAGAAGGTAGTCAGAGTCCTCAATTTATTGAACCCAGAGAGACTTCTAATAAAAATCATGATAGATTTATGAAAGTATAATCACATTGAATAATAATTTTACATCCCTAACTGCATGTTTCTCAATAACATGGATTTTCAATTATATAGAAAGAGTTTTTCTAAAGGATTATTTGGTACAACCAATAAATATGATTGTAGAGCTATACACAGGATGCTATGAAAATATATAGGAGGAACACTAGTCTAAAAAGATCAGTGTCTTCCTAGAGAGGATAACATCTAAAAGAAAGGGTAAGAGTTATCTAAGTACAGAGTTAGTAGAAAGGTTGCTGCAGATAGTGAATACCAGAGCAAGGATTTTAAAGTAGTATTGAACAAGAACTGCTGACATTTCTATTTTATTGAAGCGTGCAATATGAGAGAGTAGTTGTAAAGAGCCTTTTGGAATCCATGTGCGGAAGTGTTTGTATGTCATGTGTAGAAGACTGAGCTTGATATTACAGAGATGTAGGAAAGGAAATGACATTTTTATGATTCATATTTTAAATGGTGGCTCAGTGGTAAATAATCTGCCTGTAGTACCAGACAAGTGGGTTCCTTCTCTGGGCCAGGAAGATCCCTTGCAAGAGGAAATGGCAACCCACTCCAGTATTTTTGACTAGGAAATTCCATGGACAGAGGAGCCTGGCAGGCTACAGTCCATGGGGTCACAAAGAGTCAGACATGACTTAGAGACCAAACAAAAACAACTCAATCAATATTTTTAGTGGTCGGTTTGCAGGTGAAGACTGGATTTAGAGAGAACAGATAGGAAGCTATTGCATTACACAAGATGAAATAAGATAAAATCTTACTAGCAGAATAGGCGAATAGGGGTTAACAATTTGCTGAGAAGATGAAAATAGATACAACCTAATTGTGTGTCCGTGGAGGAAAATGGAAGAATCTAGGATGACTTCCATTATCTAGATGGTCTGTGTTCATTAGCCTCTAGGACCCTCAATTTCCTGGTCTGTGAGATCAGATAATATTGTAGACACATCAAAGGATTAAACAATATTTCATATGCAAATCCCTTAATGGTACCCTGGGATATACTAAGCACAGATAAAGTAGTTTCCCTTTGCTTCATCTGTCTTCAAAAATATAAAAATAAACATTGAGGATGTCTTTCTGGACGTTTATAGGAGTTTTCCTTTCTGTCTCTGTCTTACTGAGTATGGAAAGTGAGGAAAAGGGAGACTACCGGTTAGATGCAAATGAGCATGTGCATGCTCAGTCATGTCCAACTCTTTGTGACCCCATGGACAGTAGCCCACCAGACTCCTCTGTTCATGGGATTTTCCTGGCAAGAATACTGGAGTAGGTTGCCATTTCCTCCTCCAGGGGATCTTCCCAAGCCAGGATCAAACTCTTGTCTCCTGCATTGGCAGGTGGATTCTTTACCACAACACCACTGATATACTCCACTAAAGTTATTGAATTTACTGAAAATATCTCATTAATAAGTTAATACATATAGTCATTGGTATCATTTAAATTGTATTGTGTAAAAAAGGAAGTTGTTGAGCACTCTTATTAAATGCTAAAATATGCGGGCCTCTGCTAGTGAGAGAAGAAGGAATTGAGCCAAATTACTTTCCAACGATCCTACACAAGAATTCCCAAATGTGTAATCCCAAGTATAATGCCTTTTTGTTGTATCTCTGCACTTTGTTACTACCATGGTAAATATGTTAGGATTTAATTGCCAATTAGTTCATAGAATTTTATACAGCTTTGTTCTGAAGCTATTGTAACTTTATAGAAAAATAATTTTTAAACATACAACTTAAAGTGCAAATGCATCTTAAATAAAATAGAATTATTGAGAGCTTTGCAAGAAACTCTTAAAATGAGAACATTATGTTAGCATTATAGTACAGCAATAACATCTCTAAATTGTCCCTACGAAAGAAATATAAACATTTATAAGTTGCAATTTCTTCTCAGATTATACATTACTGGCATCTCGAATGATTTGTATTCAAAATCATATTACATCTTGATAGTATGGTTATAATCTCCTATGATAACAACTTCTTGTAGTGTATATATAAACTTTCTTTTGAATATGCCTATTGTGAATTTATTATTGTGTGATGAACATACAGTATTT
The DNA here is from genome assembly GCF_055505025.1 of Bos grunniens. Taxonomy (NCBI): domain Eukaryota; kingdom Metazoa; phylum Chordata; class Mammalia; order Artiodactyla; family Bovidae; genus Bos; species Bos grunniens. The sequence continues at coordinate 23,417,075 of NC_141191.1, read as the reverse complement.
TTAAATAAATCAAAGATTAAATCTCACGCTTTGGAAATAAGTACTTGTAAAATTTCTATTTATTACTAGTTTAAATTTTTTCTTTCTTTACTTAAGATCCAATGTTTCCATATTCTTAAGCTTGCTCTTTCGGAGAAGGCGATGGCACTCCACTCCAGTACTCTTGCCTGGAAAATCCCATGGATGGAGGAGCCCGGTAGGCTACAGTCCATGGGGTCGCTCGGAGTCGGACAGGACTGAGCGACTTCACTTTCACTTTTCACTTTCATGCATTGGAGAAGGAAATGGCACCCCACTCCAGTTTTCTTGCCTGGAGAATCCCAGGGACAGGGGAGCCTGGTGGGCTGCCGTCTATGGGGTCGCAAAGAGTCGGACACGACTGAAGCAACTTAGCAGCAGCAGCAGCAAGCTTGCTCTTTAGTGTTATTTTTTTGAGGTGTTTCCAAATTGTATAAAATTACATATTTTTTATCCTTCTATTTCGGCCTACAAGCATTCAAGGAACAAACTATAAATAGTTGAAAGTTTAGTACTGTGTTACTTAGTTGTAGTTAAATAACCAGTAACTATTGAATTTAATCTAATTTGCATGAGCTTGTCTCACTGCAAACCAATCATGAGTCTGTTTTTAAAAGAAAATGGAAACAGAAATGCAATCAGAAAAAAGTAGAGAATTTTTTGAAAATGGTTTGGGTTTCCTCAGTGGCTCAGCAGTAAAGAATCAGCCTGCCAATTCAGGAGATGCAAGAGACGAGGGTTGGATCCCTCAGTCAGGAAGATCCCCTGGAGAAGGAAATGACAACTCACTCCAGTATTCTTGCCTGGGAAATCCCACAGACAGAGGAGTCTGGTGGGCTACTGTCCATGGGGTGGCAAAGGGTCAGACATGACTGAGCGACTAAACAGCAACCACCACAAAAATGATTTACTCTTTTTTTTTTAAAGATAGAAACAAGTTTTGCAACATTTAACAGGATTCCTTTTAAGACGATGAGCTGGGAACAAGCCTTCTTTCTCTCCCCAGAGACATTTCTTTGTATTCTAGGGTAGTAAATCTAGACATGCCTCTCCCCCCATTCCCTTAGAGCATATTTTCTTACAGTCCAAGGTATTGATTAATACCTTCCTCTAGCAGCCCCATAAAAAATTAGGGTCTGCCAATTTTAAGCCTTCTCACCTAAACCTGGTATATCATATTACCCTGATGTGTATTAGAACATGAAAGTTTGATGCAAGCTGTTGCTCTGCTGCTATTTTTGTTGTGAGTAATAATGGTCTTTTTCTCTGTATACTGAGGATAAACATGCCAAGAAGATAACTTTTAACTAAATCATCAATATATTTGCAGAAATCCTCCAAGCAGAATTTGCAATTTATTCATTATTTCAAGTGGCCAAACACAGGTATAAATTATTCCCTTTTTAGAAAAAAAGAATATTTTAATGCAATTAAAGATACTTATCATCACTTCACTTTTTTTGTACTATAATATTCCTTTTATTTTTCAATTTTTTTGAAACTGGCACAGTTAGATAGTCTAGTTCAAAATGAAAAAGTTTTCACTGTTTATATTTGTTTCCAGCCATTATTATTTCTTCTATTTCACTACTATTGCTAAAAATAATTTGTCGAGTATAAGAAGGGTATATACAGTTTATCTATTGCTGCATAACAAAGGATCCTGGAGTTTAGAAGCTTAAAAACATTAAGAATTTATCATCTCACAAAGTTTCAGAGTCAGAAATCCAGGCCCTGCTTCATTGGGTGGTTCTAGTTCATGGTTTCTCACAAGACTGCCATGAAGCTGCTGGACTGGGCACAGTATCCGATACTTAGATTGGGTCTGGAGAATCTCATTCCAATCTCACTTACAGGGCGCTTGGCAGGAGGCTCCAGTTTCTTCCCAGGTGGACCACTTCTTAGGATGCTCACGACATGCCTTTTCCCAGAGCAAGTGCTCTACAACAAAGAGAATTTCCAAAACAGAAGCCTTTTATTTTTTTAATAAACTGATCTCAAACAGTGACTGCGACCACAAAATTAAGAGACTTGCTCCTTGAAAGAAAAGCTATGACAAACCTAGACAGCATATTAAAAAGCAGAGACATCCCTTAGCCAACAAAGGTTCATAGAGTCAAAGCTATGATTTTCCCAGTAGTCATATACGGATGAGAGAGTTGGACTATAAAGAAGGCCGAGGGTCAAAGAATTAATGCTTTTGAATTGTAGTGTTGGAAGAAACTCTTGAGAGTCCCTTGGACAGCAAGGAGATCAAACCAGTTAATCCTAAAGGAAATCAGTCCTGAATATTCATTGGAAGGACTGATGCTGAAGCTGAACCTCCAGTACTTTGGCCACCTGATGTGAAGACCTGACTCATTGAAAAAGACCCTGATGCTGGGAAAGACTGAAGGCAGGAGGAGAAGGGGATGACAGAGGATGATATGGTTAGATGGCATCACCGACTCAATGGACATGAGTTTGAGCAAGCTCTGGGAGATAGTGAAGGACAGGAAGCCTGGCATGCTACAGTCCATGGGGTCAAAAATAGTCAGACATGACTTTAGCAACTGAACAACAGAAACAATCTTAGAAGTATATAACATCACTTCTATCATGTTCTACCGGTCACATATACCATCCCTGGTACAATAGAGGAGATTACACAGTGTATGAACACCAGGAGGCAGTGATTATTGAATGCTATCTTACAGGCCGCCTACCATACGACAAATGCTGGCAAGTTATCTGCTCTGGGTTTCAAAACCCTAGGTATGTCACTGATTTATATTGTCTGGAATAATTACACATGTTAGTTATTAACATTAGTAATTATTAGTACTTTTATCCTCCACTGTCCATTCTACGTTCCATTTGTCTTCAATTGCCATCATCTCTTCTAGTCAGTGTTGTTTCACAGAGTAACTCAAATTTTTATTTCTAAAAAATGTGAATTTGGGGCAGATTTGCTTGCTTGTGATTGTTCTAATTTTCATTCCCTGGGCATGCAAAATTAAAAAGTGACCCAGAGGACGCACTGCAACTAGACAGATGCCTTTCATTTCCCATTGTATAGAATCAAACCTATTTCTTTCTGCTAGTCAGAATTATACTCTTTGTTCTTTGTTCATTTAGTACACAAGGGAGTCATAAAAGACATGGGGGTGGTAAGCATCCAATTCCCTGGGCTGTTGTTGTGTAGCCGATGACAGTGTTCCTTTCTAGGAAATAAAGTCAGAAACCCCAGAAGAGTACAGGGCTGCAGGGAGAGAAAACAAAAAATTAGAGTATTTCTTATGAAGTGAGAGATGCCATTCACATTTATATCCCTTGTAAGCTTATGTAAACACTGCTGCTCTTCCATCTATGACACTTTCAAAGTTGGTGGAAGTGAAAACTTCAGTGTGAGCCAGGGTGATCAAGAGAGCTCCAAAAGCAAAAACAGAAAAATGAAGTCTTCTGAATTCTCTGAAGGACAGCCACAAATGCACCCCATGGCTCCAAAGAGAAAGTGTTTATTGCTTAGGTTATGATTAATTTTCCAATTTAGAGGCACAGGAAAAAATTGCGTACGTGTCCTATACTAAAAGAAAATTATTCCCGTGGGTCAAAAATAAGTCAAGAATACTGGCCCCTTTTACATTATCACTTTTCTTAGGTTCCTGGGGAAAAGTAAGGACAGCATTAAATATCTTCTTTTTAAAGGCTCTGTTTGGTTCTCTAATACAGGGTTTTTTCCGCTTCTTACCTCTTTCCTTCACTATTTGAGAATAATTCTAGGTCTATGATGAGAGAGGAAAGAGACACTTGAAATCTAGCACACTCCCAGAGTTAACTTCGAATAGCTGCGTCTGTATCAGTATCAGAGTCTTGGATTTATGATGTCTTTTCCACGTCAGTTCATTAATTATATGTTTAACAGTGTTTAGTGTTCTTGTTTCTTTTCTCAACCAACTTTCTCTTGTTACGCAATTGCTTCCTTAGTGAACACACAGGGTTACACTCTAAATTCATAACAACAGTTAAGACTGACCAGGGGTTAGTTCTTGTTAAATACATGGATAAAAATCACATTTCTATTTGATTTCCTATTTTTTTCTGTAAAAGGACTACATTAACTTACAAGTTTAAACCACTAAGTAAATCTAGTTACAAAAGATGGAGTCACTAGTTCACTGTTCTTAGGGCATTTTGGCAGGCAGGAAAAAAGCAGTTACCTCTAACAGAATACACAAATCTCCAGAAAACGGGGCGGGGCGGGGGCGGGGAAGGAGTTCCTGGGAGTTTAATCACTCAGAAGTTGATCAAATGAATTATTGATTTAATTAAATCATCTAGTCCCTGATAAAATGGTTTATCATCGAGTGGCTTCCCTGGTGGCTCAGTCGGTAAAGAATCTGCCCACAATGCGGGAGACCTGGGCTCGACCCCTGGGTTGGGAAGATCCCCTGGAGAAGGAAATGGCAACCCACTCTAGTATTCTTGCCTGGAGAATTCCATGGATGAGCCAGGTGGGCTACAGTCCATGAATCACAAAGAGTCAGACATGACAAAGTGACCTTCACTTTTTCTTTCAGTCCCTGATAAAGAATAGCCTCCCCTTACCTGGAATCTCAACATATAGCAAATATCTCAAGACATAATGCTTATCGTCCTCAGCATCTGCTCCCAGCATTCCTCACTGCCTCTAGGAAAGTGACCAAGGTCAGGGCTTAGTATAGCCTGAGCAGGAAACCAATTTATAGTAGAGGAGGAAATATTTATAAAATGAAAGAAATATGGTAGTGGTGGTTTAATCGCTAAGCATGGACTGTAGCCCAACAGGCTCCTCTGTCCATGGGATTCTCCAGGGAAGAATATTACAGTCAGTTTGCCATTTTCTTCTCCAGGGGAATCTTCTTGACTCAGGGGTTGAATCTGCATCTGCTACATTGCAGGCAGATTCTTAGCCACTGAGCCACCAGGGAAGCCCGAAAGAAACATAGGATCTGGCTAATATACACCAGCAGGATGCTTGGAAATGTTATGTGAGATGGCTTTGAACTCGGAAGGTGTAGAATTTAGGATGGTTAATTGAAATAATTCAGTGTTCAACCTTACAGCAAGAATGCTTGCAACATAGCCTAGTACACTGCTGCTATGGCTTTTTGAACTTGAACATGACAGTGGGCTGTACTAAATGAGATGGAAGTTAGAGAATTGCTTAGTGGAGCACTGAGAAACAAGTCAAGTCTTAGAGTGGCGAGCTTGTGAGAATGGATGTATTATATGAAAGTGATGGAGTCTTTCCTTCACTTATGTTTTGTGGGATGGCCCTTTGGTTGGGCAAAAGAAAAAGTTGTACTGGTCAAGTGGACACCAGTCTCTTTGAGATTCCAATAGGATATATGGTCATGAGACTGGACTCCCTAGAATCATTGGGGAGATCAATCCTTGGAATGGGGAGATCATTCCAAGTCCTTAAAGTCAAAATTTATTTGTTTAGCTTTTAATTTAGAAATAATTTTGTACTTACAGAAAAAGTGAAAATACCACAGGGAAATCTTTCCCACAAATGGCATTGGAACAATAGGATATCCACATGCAAAAGAATTAAAGTGAACCCTTACTTCACACAATATATAAGAATTAACTCAAAATGAATTTCTGATCTAATGTAATAGCTAAAACTATAAAACATTTAGGAGAAAACATATAAGTAAATCTGCATGACCTTGGATTAAGCACATTTTAAAATATGACACCATAATTCAAGTGAAAAAAAAAGATAAATTAACATCAAAATTACAAACTTGTGTGCTTCAAAGGGCATCATTAAGACAATTTTAGAAATTCGCAGAAGAGAAAATATTTGCAAGTCATATATCAGATAAAGAACTTTTGCTTTGAATATATAACAAATCCTTACAACTCCAAAACAGAAACATAAGCAATCCAGTTTGTTTTCTCTCTCTCTCTTCTGGCTGTGCTAGGTCTTCACTGCAGTGCACAGGGCTGTCTTTCTGGTTGTGGCTCAGGGGCTTACTCGCCTCATGGCATGTGAGGGCTTCGTTCCCCAACCAGGGATCAAACCCATGTTCCCTGCATTGGAAGGCTAATTCCCAACCACTGGACCACCAAGGAAGTCCCCAGTAATCCAGTTTTTAAATGGGCAAATGATTTGAATAATCATTACTCCAAAAAAGATATGTACATGGCCCTGAAGTACATGAAAAGATCGTCAACATCATTAATCACTAGGGAAATGCAAGTCAAACCAGCAATGACACACCACTTCATACCCACTAGGATGGTTAAAATTAAAGAGAGAAAATAGCAAAGGCTTGGGAGGGTATGTAGAAATCAGCACTGCCATATTGCTGATGGAAATATGAAAATGATGAAGCCATTCTGGAACTGTTTGAAAGTTCTTCAAAGCATTAAACATAGAGTTACCACATGACCTATATTCTACTTCTAGGTTTATATTAATATGTTAAGAGAACAAAAAACATATCCACACGAAAACCTTCACGTGAATGTTCATAGCAGCATTATTCATCATAGCTAAAAGAGAGGAAACAGCCCAGTGTCCAACTGATGAATGGATAAACAAACGTAGTATGTCCACACTGTGGAGTGTTTCCAGCTGTGAAAAGAAATGAAATATTCAGACATGTTGCAAGAGTCTTATAAGCATTACACCAAGTGAAAGAAACCAGTCACAGAAAGACACATAGTATATGAATGTTAACAACAGGCAAATCCATAGAGACAGAAAGTAATTCATGACAGGAGATGAGGCAGGAGGGAGGAGATAAGGAATGACTGCTAATGAGTACTGGATATATCCCTTCTTGGGGTAAGAAGAAGTTTCTAAAATCAGAGAGCAAACTAAACAGTGAATCAGACACAATTCTGAAATTATACACTTTCAGAGGGTGAATTTTATGGTATATGAAATACATCTCAAAAAGCTATTATTTAAAAACAATACAAACTCTAGTAGAGTCTCATTAGTTATCTATTTTATACATAGTAGTGGACACATTTGCCAGTCCCAATTTGGCACAGGGAAGTGTGTTCAGTGCTCTGTTGTAACCTAAAAAGGGAAGGAAATCCAAAAAAGAGGGGGTGTATGTATACGCATAATGATTCATTTTGCTGTACAGCAGAAGCTAACACAACATTGTAAAACAACTATATACTCCAATAAAAAAATTTTTAAATACAAAATCTAAAACAAAACACCTAAGCCTTATTTATATCAAAGAAAAAATTTTAAAATAATACAGAAGTTTATATATAGTCTTTATTCAGTGTCCTCTAATGTTAACAACTTATATAACTTTAGTACAGTGATCAAAACCAGGAAAGTGACATTGGGTTTATACTGGTAACTGAACAACAGAGCTTGTTCAAATTTCACCAACTAAGACACTGCCGTTTCTGTTCCAAGATCTACTCCAGTGGGTGAGAAATATGTCTGCAACCAGGGGACACACTGGGATATCTCTGTAATCTTTTAAAATACTTTTAAACTCAGAAATTAAGAATTATAAGGTTCTGTGAGGTAGATGAAAGGGAGGAAGGGAGACGGGCAAAGAGGGCAAGAAAAGCTCTCAAGATAGAGAAGCAGATGCTAAACGAAATAAGTCAGACAGAGAAAGACAAATATTGTATGATCTCACTTGGATGCGGAATCAAAAAATAAAATAAAATTAAACTCACAGAACAATTTGGTGGTTGCCAGAGGCAAGGGGTGGAGAATGAATAGAATGGATGAAAGTGGTTAAAAGGTACAAACTTCCAGTTATAAAATAAATTGGTTCTGGAGATGTTCTGGGGCTGTACAGCAGGGTGACTATTGTTAACAATATCGTTTTGTATATTTGAAAGTTCCTAAGAAGTAGATCTTACAAGTTCTTGTCACAGAAAAGAACATTTTGTAACTGTGTGATTAGAGATATTATTGTGATCACTGTTTTGCAATATATACATATATCAAATCATTATGTGGTACACCTAAAATTAATACAATGTTATTTGTCTATTTTATTTCAGAAAAAAAAAAAAAGAAAATCAGTGCTTGCCAAGGACCTGGGTTAGGGGACAGGAGAGGATAAACCAGAAGAATAGTTGGAGGACAGGGGACATTTAGGGAAGTGAAGCTATTCTGTATGATACAATAAGGGTGGATACATGTCATTATACAACTGCCGGAAACCACAGAAGGTACATCACAAATAATGAACCGTAATATAAACTAAGACTTGTTGATAATGATGTATCAATGATGGTTCATTAATTGTAACAAACTTACTATACTGGAGAGAGATACTGGTGGGAGGTGGGCTCTAAGAGAGGGAAGAGGAGAGGTGGAACTCTGGGCTTTCTGCTCAACTTCGCTATGAAAGTAAACCTGCTCTAAAAATTAAAACTCAATGTTAAAATGCACTAGATTAGATTAACAGTAGATTAGAAATTACAGAATAATTATGAAACTGAAAGACATAGCAATGCAAACTATCCAAAATGAAAGATAGATGGGAAAACTGAAGGACTGAGAAAAAATATAAACAGAGCCTTAGTGAGCTGATGACCAACATTATAAACCAACTTGTCTTACTCTCTGTCCACAAATTTGATATTTGAATTTCAAATTCAGCTTCTTAAAAGACACAATCTGCCAAAACTCAGAAAAAATAGATGATGTGAATAAGCTTATTTATATTACAGAGATTAAATCAACACTTAGTCATCTTCCAAAACAGAAAGCACCAGGCCCTACTGGGTTCACTGATGAATTCTGTCTGGCATTTAGAGGAGAAATTATACCAGTCCTCTATAATCTCTTTCAGAGGATAGAAACAGAGGGAATATATCCTACTTCATTCTATAAGGCTGCTGCTGCTGCTGCTGCTAAGTTGCTTCAGCCATGTCTGACTCTGTGTGACCCCACAGACGGCAGCCCACCAGGCTCCCCCGTCCCTGGGATTCTCCAGGCAAGAACACTGGAGTGGGTTGCCATTTCCTTCTCCAGTGCATGAAAGTGAAGTAGCCTAATGCCAAAACAAAACAAAAGCAGTATAAGGGAAGAACTGCATAAAATATATCTCATGAGCACAGATGCAAAAATCAATAAAACATTAACAAATTGAATCAAAAAATAGTGCAATGAGATCTATATACCAAGAACAAGTGGGACTTATCTCAGGTATACAGTGCTGGTTCATGCTGGTTCATCATTCAAATATCAACTAATGTTACTCATTACATCAATAGAATAAAATTGAAAAATCCCACAATCATATCAATGGATGCAAAAAAAGCATTGGAAAAACAAGTTAAATGAATTAATAAATAACAAGCTAAAGGAGCAGGAAAGAAATGCCCTGAAAGTGTGGTGGAGAATGCAGATATTATGAGTTTGAATCTCAGTCCACAAGCTTGGTCATGCAAAAATGCATGGCATTTCTTAGTTTTCTTTAATCATTGTAATTGTGTTTCATAGTTCACACCTTAATAGTCTGGCAAGAAGCTTGGTATCAGTCATTATTCTCATTCAGCTCTCCACCCCATCTCCAGAGGTAACCCTCTTGTCTATGTCTGGCCACGTGCACCAGGTCCCACTGGCTCATTCCATGTGGTCCCCCACCTCCCGTCCTCCACTTTAATGTGTATTTATCGCTCATCCTTTGGTCCTAGAATTTCAGATGAGTCTCTGTGTCTAGCAAGCGGTTTTCCTAGGTGTCGCAGCGGGAGCCTCTGAAATTGGCACTTTCCTTGGATGCATTCAGAGAATAAGGAACAAGTTCTCACATCTTGGAGCACACACAGAAGGAAACCTTCCTTTCCAAGCCTATCCTACAGTCATTTCTATCTTAATCTCTTCAGTGAGTTTAGGTTTTACAGAAGGTAAGCTTTTTCAGCCCCGAAAAATGCCCCAGGCAAAGAATATGCAAAGGATCTGACTTCTTACTGGAAGAAGGGAAATGAAGCAAAGGAAATACAAATCATAGTCATAAATATGCAATTTATCCTATTCCAGAGACAGATAGGCAATTCAAATAGAAGTAAATGCTTGTGAAAGAATTATCAAATGTTATAGAAGAGGTGTCTTTAATCCAGACTTGGGGAGGTCAGGGAAATTTTATGGATGAACTAATGTTCTAGGTGAAACCTGAGAAGTGAAAAAGAGATAGCTAGGGAAAAGGGGGAGAAGGCAACTCCAGTACTCTTGCCTGGAGAATCCCATGGACGCAGGAGTCTGGGAGGGTGCAGTCCGTGGGGTCTCTAGGAGTCGGACACGACTGAGCGACTTCACTTTCACTTTTCACTTTAATGCATTGGAGAAGGCAATGGCAACCCACTCTAGTACTCTTGCCTGGAGAATCCCATGGACGCAGGAGCCTGGTGGGCTGCCGTCTACGGGGTCGCACAGAGTCGGACACGACTGAAGCGACTTAGCAGCAGCAGGGAAAGGGGAGTGGGGTGGGGAACTAGTGTGTGTAGTTTCTGAGCAAAGCAAAAAGGCATATTTGAACCAGTGAAATAAATTCAGTGGGTCTGTAGATCACAAAATGAAATAAACTATTAAAAGTTACACATAGGTTAGATTAATGTAGAAGCTTGTAAGTCATAGTAAGGAGTCTGGTTTTTACTCTGTGAGCATCAGGAAGTCAGTAAAATGAAGGGGAAGACAAAATTAAAATTTTACTTTAAAAAATTATTTTAGTTTCAAAGTAGACCATGGAGGTGAAGGGTAACCCTGGTGACTAGTGAGCAATACCAGAAGTGATGAGACTCTTGCAATAATCCTCAGAAGGAATGATAGTAGTGTGACCTTGAGAAGTGGCAGAGGAAATGGATAAAAGTAGGCATATTTCAAAGATATGAGGTTGTTCGATCTACTAGATATGACAATATTGTATTTCATGGAATCTACAACTCCATTGATTTAAAGTATATCATCTTATATAGCACTAGGAAGGAAAAACCTGCCAGTTAATAAAATATGATGCCCCATTGATTGTAAGAAGCACAATTTCAGAGATGTAAGATGTGAGGGAAAATGTACATTGTGGGATCGATGAAACACAGTAGATTGGATAGGAAGGAGGCAAAGCTGTGACTGGGGAGCCGAAAGAAATATGAAGGAGTGGGTCACTGAAGAGAAAAATGTGAAAATTATCAAACAATTCTAAATAGCTACATAAAACAGAAACTTACTTGTTTCAACTGGATTAAAAAAAAAAAAATTGGTAGACACTGTAGAAGCTGGGGATGAGTCCTCACTTGGAAATAGGTCCTCACTTGGAAAGCCAAGATAGATAAGCCACAATAAGACACTGGCAGAGGAACCAGTTTACTGCAGACACCAATGTTAAAAGAAGGTGCAAGAAGAGAAGAGGAACATTAGAAATAACTTTACCTAAGTCACAGATCAGTCAAGATGGAGCCTTGTGAACATAGCAGTTACATAATCTAGGACATTAGCTTTGTTTTCCTCCAGTAAAAATTCTGTTGCATTTACTTCTTCAGTTTTATACTTTGCTAAAGAAAATTATGGAGTCATAAAAGGATAGAAAGCTTATTGATGAACTCTTGTTTACATATATGTTATGGGCTGAATTGTATCCCCCCACCCAAATTCATATATTGAAGCCTTTTACCCCCAATGTGACCAAATGTGGAGAACTGGCCTTTAAAGAGCTAATTAAGGTTGAATGAAGTCATAGGATAGGGCCCGAATCCAGTAGGACTGATGTCCTTGAAGAAAGAGGAAGAGACACCATGGATGCATGGGCACAGAGGAAAGGCCACTCGAGGACACAGCAAGAAGGCTGCCATTCGCAGGCCAAGAGAGGTCTCAGGAGTCAATCCTGGCAACACCACGATCTTGGAATTTCAGCCTCCAGAACTGTGAGAAAATAAATCTCTGCTGTTGATGCTGTGTGTGTGCTCAGTCGCTCAGTTGTGTCCAACTCTTTGCGACTCTAGGGACTGTAGCCCGCCGGGCTCCTCTGTCCATGGGATTCTCCAGGCAAGAATACTGGAATGGGTTACCATTTCCTACTCCAGGGGATCTTCCCAACCGAGGGATCAAACCATCGCCTACCCTGCAGGAAAAAGTGTAGGAAGAAGAGAGTATGGCTGGGAGGGAGGGAAGAAAGGAGAAAAATTAATACTGCTAAATTTTCATTCATAGATCACAGTAATGGTCCAGCTTTACCAGCCCTTTCCCCTTAAGTTAGAATTTAATATTTAATTAAAACTTGAGTTTCAAATGTTCCGTTATGAGTTTCATTTAAATAGCTCTTATTAATATTTTAAAATCTAGTGTTTAAGTTGAGGAAAGTGTAACTAGAATTATTCTAATGAGACACCCAAAAATATTCAACTTATTACCTAGAATATTTAGACAGTGCTAGACATAACTTTTGGCAGAAAACTAGCATTGTTTTCCAAAATATTAAAACATAGCAATATATTTTTAATTTTATTTGTATGAACTTTTCTTACCCTGATAGTCCCAAAACTATGCTGTCATGAAGCTCACTGGACAACGAACTGGTCATGACATTTAAGGGCTGTTTTCACTGCCTCAGCATTTCTAGTCAGTATAACCTGGTAAGTAAAAGTTTCTGCCTTCTTTTTCCAAGCTTCAAGCAAATAAATCTTTAGAAGTATACAGAACAAGATGAGAAAGCAGATTTGAAATCATTAAGAATTTGATACCATAATCAAAGACATTGATTTTGTATATGAAACACTTATAATAATTATAAGTGCATCAGTTTTAAATGCATACACTGCTGATCAGTCCAGTTGCATAGAATTCCCCTTGAAAGGGTATTTTCATATAGCATAAATAAGAGGCATTTACACTTGGATATCTCTCAAATTTGAAATGTATGCCATCTTCACTCCAAATTTCCATATTATGTAGTTACAGAACCAACTCTATTTTTGACTGTTTTCTATTAGCATTGATGCTAATCCTTGTCTTGAGAATGGCAACCATTTTAGCAAGAAATCTGTGAATATAGACAGTATTTGTATTGAGTACCAAGATACCTGCAGAAATTTTTCCTTTTCCTTCTAAACTGTACTCTTGAACATTTTCACAAAGACATTAATTGTACAGATTCTGCAGCTTGAGCTGTCATTCCTGCCCTAAAATGTGAACCAAAATACACAGAAAGAGAATACTACCAAACTTTCAGGATAGATCCTGTATTTCTTGTTTCTGGAGTTCCGGAATAACGCAAGGCATGCTGGGGTGATAGAAAGGTTGAAATGGCAAATAAACTGCATCAAACGCTATTAGGTCAAGAATGTTAAAAAGATATCAGAAGCTTAGAAACTCTAGCCTCTCCAGAGAAGGCAGAGCATTGTATTTATGAAACACCCACTGCAAATGATTCCAAGCTGGAAGAAAGTTCAGATGAAAAGAAACCAGATAAGGTAAATGACTCTGGTTTCAGTTACATTCTTCAGACCATTTTTACTTTGACGTGAGCTCTACTTATCTTTAGAAAACTACAGGATTGTGCAGATGCTGAAGGAAATGCCGGACAAATATATTCAGAAAACAATAAGAAAGTCAGTTTGGTTCTTCGGGGACTTGTAAGAATAAATGTGGTATCTTGGCCTGGCTTCCCTAGAAAAGCAGAACCTGAGCAAAGGCTTCCCTCAGGAACTGTTTGGAGATTGATTTCAGAGAGCAGTGAAAGTCACTCAGTCATGCCCAACTCTTTGCGACCCCATGGACTATACAGTCCATGGAATTCTCCAGGCCAGAATGCTGGAGTGGGTAGCCTTTCCCTTCTCCAGGGGATTTTCCCAACCCAGGGATTGAACCCAGGTCTCATGCATTGCAGGCAGATTCTTTACCAGCTGAGCCACAAGTCAAACACAAGAATACTGAAGTGGGTAGCCTAGCCCTTCTTCCCAACCCAAGGATCAAACTGGGGTCTCCAGCATTGCAGGCGGATTCTTTACCAACTGGACTATGAGGGAAGCCCTTCAGAGAGCAATAGTAGAGGTCAAAGTGAGCAAAACAGGGAAGAATATGCTTGCAAGTTGGCCACTACTATGGGGGCTCACCCTCAATCCTGAAAATTCTTCTGAGGAGTCTTATGAAATGCATCTCATAGGGGAAAATGAAAGGGAAAAGCATCTATCCATCAGTGTCCATGCCCCACTGGTCGAGAGTGGCCTTGGGGCATTGACTGTCCTGCCTTTCTTGTTTGTGTGTGTCGGAGTGCTGTGTAGGTTGCTGTGATTATCTAAGCTGTAGCATCAAAGAAGCCACAAGGAGGTGTCATGTTGTACCTACATGAAGCTGTGTAATACTGGTCCCCACAGCAGTGGCAGATGTTAGAGAGAAGCTAAGAGGACTTGGTGGGACATGCAAGAATGCACGACTTTCACTTCTCAGATCTACTGGTTCCCTCTGTTAAATCCAAGCCTTTGGTGGTGGCCAGCCACAATCCCCAGAAGGAAGTGAGGTTATTAATGGCAGCCCTCTTGGCTAGCTGTTTTCAAAGCCATAAGTGATATTAATCTCTTCCCTCCTCCAGCGTTCCCTCTATGCTTCTCTAACTCTAGGCCAGTTGAGCTGGTCTCGCACTTGTCTACTGAATTGATCCAGACCTTCATCTGCTGGTGGCTTCTTTCTGTGATGGTTAGCTTTATGTGTCAACTTGAGTGGGCCATTGGGTGCCTAGATATTGGATCAAACATTATTCGAAGTGTTTCTCTGAGAGTGTTTTTTAAAAAACTCAAACATATATATATATATATGTATTTAATTATATATATTTAATATATATATATTTAAGTGGAGGATAATTGCTTTACAGTGTTGTATTTCTGCTGTACAGCAGTGTGAATCAGCTCAGTTCAGTTAAGTTTAGTCGCTCAGTCATGTCCGACTCTTTGTGACCCCATGAATCACAGCACACCAGGCTTCCCTGTCCATCACCAACTCCCGGAGTTCACCCAGACTCATGTCCATCGAGTCAGTGATGCCATCCAGCCATCTCATCCTCTGTTGTCCCCTTCTCCTCCTGCCCCCAAGCCCTCCCAGCATCAGATTCTTTTCCAATGAGTCAACTCTTCGCATGAGGTGGCCAAAGTACTGGAGTTTCAGCTTTAGCATCATTCCTTCCAAAGAAATCCCAGGACTGATCTCCTTCAGAATGGACTGGTTGGATCTCCTTGCAGTCCAAGGGACTCTCAAGAGTCTTCTCCAACACCACAGTTCAAAAGCATCAACTCTTCGGCCCTCAGTCTTCTTCACAGTCCAACTCTCACATCCATACATGACCACAGGAAAAACCATAGCCTTGACTAGACGAACCTTTGTTGGCAAAGTAATGTCTCTGCTTTTGAATATGCTATCTAGGTTGGTCATAACTTTCCTTCCAAGGAGTAAGCGTCTTTTAATTTCATGGCTGCAATCACCATCTGCAGTGATTTTGGAGCCCCAAAAAATAAAGTCTGACACTGTTTCCACTGTTTCCCCATCTATTTCCCATGAAATGATGGGACCAGATGCCATGATCTTCGTTTTCTGAATGTTGAGCTTTAAGCCAACTTTTTCACCCTCCTCTTTCACTTTCATCAAGAGGCTTTTTAGTTCCTCTTCACTTTCTGCCATAAGGGTGGTGTCATCTGCATATCTGAGGTTATTGATATTTCTCCCGGCAATCTTGATTCCAGCTTGTGTTTCTTCCAGTCCAACGTTTCTCATGATGTACTCTGCATATAAGTTAAATAAGCAGGGTGACAATATACAGCCTTAACGTACTCCTTTTCCTATTTGGAACCAGTCTGTTGTTCCATGTCCAGTTCTAACTGTTGCTTCCTGACCCGCATACAAATTTCTCAAGAGGCAGATCAGGTGGTCTGGTATTCCCATCTCTTTCAGAATTTTCCACAGTTTCTTGTGATCCACAGAGTCAAAGGCTTTGGCATAGTCAATAAAGCAGAAATAGATGTTTTTCTGGAACTCTCTTGCTTTTTCCATAAATCAGCTATAAGTATATATATATATATATATATATATCCCCTTCCTCTTGAGCCTTCCTCCCAATCCTTCCATCCCACCTCCGAGGGTGTTTGTAGATGAGTTTCATATGCAAACTGATAAGCTGAATAAAACAGATTGCTGTCCTTAATGTGGGTGGACCTCATCCGATCAGCTGAAGGCTGAAACATCAACTTTCCCTGCTGGCCTTCAGACTGAACCACATCACTGGCTGCCGTGGGTCTCTGGCTTGCTGTTGGCAGATCTTAGGGTTTGTTCTCTGAGGAACCCTGACTAATACAGTATCCTCTGTAGCCTTGCCCTCATGAATCACAGTTCCTGAATTGCCCATTCATAATAAATGTGTTCTGTGCCCAGACACAGAAGCGTGTCTCTTAGACCCCTGCCCCTCACTTCACGTACCTCTTGTCCTTCTTAATGCCAACACCTGGCTACACCCTGAGTGACTGCCTTTCTCCACATTCTCAAGAAGTTGTTTAGCTTCTACCTAGAACATTTCAGAGATAAGCATCTCACTGCCTGATAAGAGAGTGTAACTGATCTCCCATAAGCTCTATTAGAAGTTGGTTCCTTACAGGATTCCAAACTCTGTGTTCCTATTACTTGGTTACTACTTGGACCTATCTGGGGTAACATAAGTCTAATCTTTGTATATCATCAGTTCAGTTCAGTTCAGTCACTCAGTCGTGTCCAACTCTTTGTAACCCATGGACTGCAGCACAACAGGCCTCCCTGTCCATCACCAACTCCCAGAGCTACCACCAACATCTCATCCTCTGTCATCCCATTCTCCTCCTGCCCTCAATCTTTCCCAGCATCAGGGTCTTTTCCAATGAGTAAGTTATTCACATCAGGTGACCAAAGAATTGAAGCTTCAGCTTCAGCATCAGTCCTTCCAATGAATATTCAGGACTGATTTCCTTTAGGATGGACTGGTTGGATCTCCTTGAGTCCTAGGGATTTTCAAGAGTCTTCTCCAACACCACAGTTCAAAAGCATCAATTCTTCTGCACTCAGCTTCCTTTACAGTCCAACTCTCACATCCATACATGACCACTGGAAAAACCATAGCTTTGACTAGACAGACCTTTGTCGGCAAAGTAATGTCTCTGCTTTTTAATATGCTATCTAGGTTGGTCATAACTTTTCTTCCAAGGAGCAGGCATCTTTTAATTTCATGGCCACAGTCCATCTGCAGTGACTTTGGAGCCCAAGAAAATAAAGTCTGTCACTGTTTCCATTGTTTCCCCATCTATTTGGCATGAAGTAATGGGACTGGATGCCATGATCTTAGTTTTTTTAATGTTGAGTTTTAAGCCAGCTTTTTCACTCTCCTCTTTCACTTTCATCAAGAGACTTTTTAGTTCCTCTTCACTTTCTGCCATAAGGGTGATGCCATCTGCATATCTAAGGTTATTAATACTTCTCCCAGCAATCTTGATTCCAGCTTGTGCTTCATCCAGCCCAGCATTTTGCATAATGTACTCTGCATATAAGTTAAATTAGCAGGGTAACAGTATACAGCCTTGGTGGTGATGCTTTAGTCGCTAAGTCATGTCCGACTCTTGTGACCCCACCAGGCTCCTCTGTCCATGGGATTTTCCATTCAAGAATACTGGAGGGGCTTGCCATTTCCTTCTCCAGGGAATTTCCCAACCCAGGAATCAAACCCGGGTCTCCTGCATTGCAGGCAGATTCTTTACCTACTGAGCTATTAGGGAAGCCCTGTACAGCCTTGACATACTCCTTTCTCAATTGGGAACCAGTCCATTGTTCCATGGCAGGTTCTAACTGTTGCTTCTTGATCTGTGTACAGATTTCTTAGGAGGCAGGTCAGGTGGTCTGGTATTCGCATCTCTTTAAGAATTTTCCACAGTTTGTTGTGATCCACACAGTAGACCCAGGAGTTGGAATAGAGTTGAATATCATAACAACTGTAAAAATCTTGAGAACAGAAACCATGCCTTTTCCTGCAAACTAAAGACATCTCACATTTCCTCCTACAATGTTGTGGTTCCTAGTCCTCTCATCTCTCCATTTTCTTTCACTTAGTACAGATCATTGCATCTAGGACCTTTTTAAACAGTGTTGCCTTGATGCGAGCACAGCTATAGTCTGACTGACAAAATGAAGAAAGACTTCTTGTATCTCAAGAATTCTGTACCACTTTGATCATCTTCTCACCAGACTTACCATCTATTTGTGTATTTTCCCTCTGACATTTCCACTTCCTACATAGAAGCACCCTCAATCTCACTGTATGTCCTACACAGATATTCATTTTTCTAGGGATATTTCAGTCCCTACAGTGACAACGAATAATGACAAACTCTGGCCACCTGGCTTGATCATTTCCTCCCAAACTCCTTGCAGTAGTTTGAGGAGATGGACTCTCAGCTGAATTTGAAAATTGGCAACATACTTCAATATCCCCACCTAGATACAAAACAAAACAAAAACCTCCATCTGTTTGTGGTTTTGGTCTCACTGGCTGAATGTTTTTATTCAGAGGGTCTGGAGCCCATTGAAATATTTACTTCCAAACAATATTGCTGAGTCATTGAAGAGACATTAAACTGACCCAATTTCTCCCAACCCAGGTATCACAGAAGTGCTCTAGGTGAAACATTCCCCCTCTCCGAAGGAGTGTGTTTTGACCATGCCTTGACTGAATGAATGGTTTAATTTTGCTGACAAGAACCAGTGAGTGTTCTGTGCATTGCATTATAATGAAGTTTCAACTGGACTTCACCACAGCCAATCAAATACATTACAAATAATGTCAGAACAACTCCCTGCTTTGGAAAATACGTCCAGTTATGGTCAGTGCTTTCTGTATAGTAAACCACGCCCTGCACCCACCCAAAGGGAGAAGTACCCATTTGTTCAGATATTCAGGGGGAAAAAAGGAACACGTGGCAACTTAATAGTTTTCACTCTATTTTAGAACAATTTTAGGTTTATAGAAATATTCCAAATACAGAGTGTTCACATAAACTGCACATCCAGATTCTCCCGTTAAAATACCCATATTAGTATGGTGCATTTGTCATACTCAATAAACCAGTGTTAATACATTATTATTAATTAAAGCCCATGCTTTATTCAGACATCATTAGTTTTCCCCTAATGCCCTT
The DNA here is from genome assembly GCF_055505025.1 of Bos grunniens. NCBI lineage: Eukaryota > Metazoa > Chordata > Mammalia > Artiodactyla > Bovidae > Bos > Bos grunniens. Next base: position 23,397,899 of record NC_141191.1, on the reverse strand, counting down.
ATCTCTGTTCCAGGATCTCATTCAGGAGATCACATTCCATTTAGGCATCATCTCTTCTTAGCCTGATGCTGGCTGTGACAGTTTCTCAGACTTTTCATGTTTTTATGACCCTAACAGGTCATATTGATAAGAGTGGTGTTGAAAAGATATTTTATAGAATATCCTTTAATTAGGATTTATCTGATTTTTCATAGTTAGACTGGAATTATGAGTTTGTGGTAGGAAAAATATATGGATAAAGTGCCATTCTCATCACACCATGCCCAGGCTGCATGCTATCCACATGACTTATTACTACTGATGTTGACCTGATCACCAAGCTGAGGGATCAAATTCCTTGCTGTATTAAAAGAACCAAAATTAGAACTACCTCTGATTTAAGCAATATTTTAAAACATTTGTGCACAGTACCTAAGGAATGGGAAGTTATGCTTACCCCCTGGAGGGTGGAGTAGCTGCATAAATTATTTGTAATTCTTCTAAAGGGATTATTTTTCTATTCTCAGTCATTGATTTATGTAATCATTCACTTATATGAGCATGGATCACAGATATGTACTTTATAATCAGGGTTATAGTTCAATATGGCTTTATTCTGTTGCTCAAATTGTTTTAGTTTGCCATTGGGAGCTATTTCATTTGGTTCTTATATCCGTTAGACTTACCCCCATCATTGTGTGTTTGTGAGACAGAGAGAGAGAATTTCCTTATGTTGTGACTCTACAGGATATTCTAGGCTCCTCTTATATATTTCCTACTTTGGTCCTATAATCATCCATTTCTGCAGGGACCCCTGGTTTTATTGGAGAATGGCATTAAAGACTTTGATTGCGGTGGTAGGTGTGCTTATTGCTACAGAGGTGTCATTGCTTCTTCTTGTTCAGTCGCTATGTTGTGTCTGACTCTTTGCAACCCCATGGACTGCAGCACGCCAGGCTCCTCTGTCCTCCACTATCTCCCAGAGTTTTCTCAAATTGATATCCATTGAGTCAATGATGCCATCCAACCATCTCATCCTCTGTTGCCCCCTTTCCTCTTGCCCTGAATCTTTCCCATCATCAGGGTCTTTTCAACTGAGTCAACTCTTCGCATCAGGTGGCCAAAGTATTGGAGCTTCAGCTTCAGCATCAGTCCTTCCAATGAATACTCAGGGTTGATTTGCTTTAGGATTGGTAGTCATTGCTTCTACTCCTCTCAATTGACAGAACATGGAAATATGTGTGTATACAATAAAGTCATGTGCATTTCTATTAATATTTCTTTGACCTAACCATCTGTAGAGATGCAAATAGTATGCTAAGTAACATAGATTTTTAACTGATAAATATAACTTATTAGGTCAGTCTATACAAAATTACTAATTTGTATATCAAATGATCAGTTTTTCATAGCTCAATCTATTAGATACGGTTTAACAAATATCCATGTAACCCATACTCAGTTAAAAAAGAAAAAAAAGATCATCGACAACACACATCCCCATCTTGGACTTGTTCTCCCTAAGAGGCAACTTCTTTCCTAATGTTTAAAATTATTCTTTTCCTACTTACTTTACGTGTAATGTAAGCTTTGACATCTAAATATTCATTCCATAGATAGACAGTAGTTCCGATTTTACTTTTATGAAAAAAGGAGTCATAACACATGTAACAGTGTCTTTGAGATTTATCACGTGGTATTTATAGCTTTGATTTATCCATTTTCATTGCATATGGTAATTTGTGATATGAATGTGCGATAACTGATGTACCCATTTTACTGTTGATTGATATTAGGTAATACTGTTTTGAATAGCAAATGAAGCAGCAGCATGATTACGTTTTGACTGATCTTCAGATTTCTTGTTATCATGAAACTTCAAGTTTATTGCTATTTTAGAAGAACAAAAATGAGGACTACCTCTGGTTTAAAGGGTGTCTTAAAACACATAATCACCAGGAAACCTTCTGATTATAATGTGGCCTCTCAAGTAATTCTGCCTGTTGAGGGAAAATTGCATGATCCTTTACAAGTATCCCAGTTTCAGTGACAATTGAACTTCTCATTGTGAACAAAATAAATGGCAGTAGGTTTTCACACATCTGTCCCAGGGGTTTGCTTAATGAGTCCACCTAAGAGAGATGGATCTTCTTTTGGGATGTTGATAAAACCAGGTAATAAATTCCGATTCATGAGTCCTCCTGGGACGCAAGCCTTCCACAGACAGGCATATATTGCTCTCCTTCGACTGTGAACATGATCAAGCAAGAGTCCACTTGAAGTTGTACAATATCTAACTCCTGTGGGAAAATTGAATAAGACAATTCAACAGAAATCCTGCCAGAAGTTTATTAATGTTTCTTACTTATAAGGATTTTAATAATAGTCTTTCAAGAAATTTCTACTTTCCATATTTACTCATCCTCTTTTACCTGTCTGAATTATACACTATTGTCTGTGACACACTTTTTTTTTTCAGAGCACAAACTTCAACATATAGCATTTTAAGAAAAAGGCATTAAAGATTTTAAAGAAAAAAGATACTAACTGTATCTGTAAAAGTGCTACAAAGTGCTACATGTGTTCAAAATACCTTCAGGGGGTTGCATTTAATCAGAGAAAAGTAGGTCAAACCTTCTAAGATCAATTTCTAATCAAATAGCTACTCTGTACTCATAATGTTTATTTTATAGTTCTTTCATTAATGTCATTCTGTTTTTCCCAAACAAAATTACATGACTTTGATGTTAACTACTATAATATTTTTCATTTCTTCTATGAATTTATATTGTTAGAACAAAAGCCAAAACAATTTATATTTAAAATGAATCATACGGAAAGTTTAATTTTAATGTTCCCTAAATACGAAATGAAAGAGTGGTAATCTATTTCTTTAATTCCCCCTTTTCATATTAGGCTCTTCAAATGCATGCAATCTTACAGATGTAAACAAAGTTTTATGAACCCTATCAGATGAGTTCAATATACTCCAAGCATTCAGTCCGTTTCTGAGATAATTTTAGAGTCTTGCTAGAAAGCTGCCAAGTAGAAACGAAGGCTGAGAAATGGAAAGCTTGACTCAGGTAGAACTGTCATTCACCATATATCGCCATCTGGTGGGAGTATTGGGCACTGCAGTTGTGTACTGGACCACATTCACACAGCTTAGTGTAGCTTGAAGAAGGCAAAATAAATAAATAAATCTGCAAGGATTAAATGTATTTGAAAATACTAAATGTATTAAATTAATTCCATAATTGAATACTTTGTGTTATATTATTACATTCTATTTTTTAAATAATTTTATTCACTGCCCTTTTAAAAACAAAAACTATCATGGTACTTTCCATGAAGGCAGATGCCTCGCCCTGCTGTGCCTATGTTGTCACCAGAAGAGGATTTCTAGCATAGTTTTCAGTAAAGTCTGTTGAATGATTGAGTGAAGTTCAGTCACTCAGTCATGTTTGACTATTTGTGACCCCATGGACTGCCGCACACCAGGCTTCCCTGTCCATCACCAACTCCTGGAGCTTACTGAAACTCATGTCCATCGAGTCAGTGATGCCATCCAACCATCTGATCTTCTGGCATCCCCTTCTCCTCCTGCCTTCAATCTTTCCCAGCATTAGGGTCTTTTCCAATGAGTCAGTTATTCGCATCAAGTGGCCAAATATTGGAGTTTCAGCTTCAGCATCAGTCCTCACAGTGAACACTCAGGACTGATCTCCTTTAGGATGGACTGGTTGGATATCCTTGCTGTCCAAGGGACCCTCAAGAGTCTTCTCCAATACCACAGTTCAAAAGCATCAATTCTGGCAGCCCCTATATCCAAGGAGTGACTTGCTGACATCTATCCTATAGCACAAAATGATTTCTGTAAAGTGCAATTTGAACAAAAAGCATTACCTAATCGAAAACTCTCTTAATTTCTACTATCAGGCTCTACAGACTAATTTTGGAGCAAATCCATATAAAATGGATATTACCAGAAATTTAATGGAACTTTATAAATATCTAAACACTATGAAACAGTTTGAAATGACTAAAAGATTTTCATGAGATAAAAATGTTGCAAGTACATTACATTATGTGATTAATTGAAGTGTCAGTGTGAATTATACCTATGCTCAAAGAGCTTTAGACACATTCAGAATATTATTAATGACTCACTTATGAGTTTGTAATTTTGATACTACTATAGATGAGAATATAAACAGAATAAACTGACATATGTGACATAAATGAGCTTAGCATTTTTAATTTCTAGTGTTAGTGCTTTATTCCGAATAAGAGCAAATTCAGTAAATTCTTCTCCCAGCACCACCGTCTTTGTCACCCTGGCTCCTAAAATAGTGCCTATCAGAAAGTAGACACTCAAGTTTTACTCGTTAATTGAATTTAATTTAGGTACTATATGTAAATGTTCAATGCAAGCAATATGCAGAAAACTATTTATATGCCCTTTCCATCAGTAGAATAGGCAAGCTTATTAAGACCAAAAAATATGCCTTCAATTGTTTTTTTATCCAACAGTCTCTTAGTGCTGGTTAATAGTCGACACTTCATAAAATGCTTGTAATTCACAGTTAATGAATGGAGATTGCTAAATAGTTTAAGAAGTAAATATGAAATGGCAGTAGATGGGACTTGGTGAAGTAATGAGCTTACTCTGAAGTATATACTACTCTTACCTTTCTGGAAACTTACCATGTCTCATATTAGCGTTATGCAGCAAAGACTGAAACTTCAGTTTAATCAAGGCCATGCCACCAGGAAGGTTTAAGGCTCAGGTTGAAGTCTGCGTGCAGTTCTTCCCTCCCTCTCCGCCTCATTCCGTCTCTACCCTATCATTGTGTATCCCACCACACTGAAATTGCAATCACTTCTTACCCAGTGGTTTTAGAGTGCTCTAAATTCCACAAGTTCTATTGCTCAGTTAAGTGCTTCTATCTTTCTCTCTCCTCCCGTTAGAAACTAGGTACATGCTAGAAACAGCTAGTGAAAAAAAAATGTCAGGATGGATGTTGTATAGGTAAGCCCTCCAGCAATCAGGCACAATGAACTTTTCTCTTAGAAATGAAGAACCCGATCTCCTTTTATGTAAAGATATTCACAGGCTGCTAGAGAAAGAGGGTGGCGCCAGTGGTAAAGAAGGGTTAGATGCCGAGGCTGGGAAGATGCCCTGGAGGAGGTGGCAACCCACTTCGGTATTCTTGCCTGGAAATTCCATAGACAGAGGAGTCTGGTGGGATACAGTCCGTAGAGTTGTACAGAGTCAGACACGACTGAAGCAACTTAACATGCATGCACACAGAGCAAGAGATTCTGCATTTCAAGGGCTTTGTTTATTCGCCTCTGCCCTTCAGCATGTCTTTAGCAACACACCCCAATGTAATGTTACAGAATAATGTTTACAGCTGCCTGGAAGTGTTCATTGATTTACTCGTCAATTGAAACAACTGCCACAGTTATACAACGAATGGTACCCCCCACCCCCCAATTCATATGTTCAAGCCCTAGTACCTCAGAATGTGACTGCAGTTAGAGATGAGACTTTAAAGAGGTGACAAGGGCTAAATGAGTCACAAGGATTGAGCTCTAATCTGATGTGACTCAGGAAGCAGAAGAAACACCAAGAATTTGCCCACTCAGGAGACGGGTCATGTGAGGACATAGAGAAAACCCAAACCTGCAGACACCTTGGTCTTGGGCTTCAAGCCCTCAGAACTGTGAGAAAATACATCTCTATTGTTTAAACATCGTGTTATTTCATGACGGCAGCTCTACTAAAACAACTAGGGAGGTTCTAATTTCAGCACAATCTGTGGCCTTCTGTTACACAGGTGATGCAAAGTGTGTGTGTGTGTGTCTGTGTGTGTGTGTGTCTGTGTGTGTGTGTAAGGAGGAGCTGACACTGGTTGGTTATTTCATTTCTACTGAATCTCTGGAAAAATACTGCTATGATTGGTATCCATCTTCATGATTTACAATTTTGTATATTAACTGAGAATAACTCATGTTAATTTTATTACAGCTTACTATAACTGAAACCCTTTAAAAACTTAGGAACATTACAAAACAGCCATCAGTCATGAGGTTATATGATCGTCTTGTGAAACGTGCTTGCTAGTGATTTGTTGGCCTATTTCTTGGCAACTGAATGGCTTCTGGAGCGTCAAAAGATGAGGTGCAAGAAAAATAAGGTTTTGTTCAAATACAATGAAAGCTGAATCTATATCATAGCAAATGTGCATTGATGATTTCTTAGTTACTCAGAAGCGCCATATCAAATTCTGTCAGACTGCATCATGCTATCATTTAACCTCTCCCTTGTCAGCACTGTTTCTGAACTTCTACGATCAAAGCTGTATGTCTCTTTAGAAATTTTCCCTGTCTCTTCTTCTATATCATTGTATTTATGGTAAATCCAGGGCTCCTGGCAGAAGTAAAGATCGTCTTCTCCCAACCTCAAGTCACTTCCCCCACCAGCTTATGCATAATATAATTCTGTGCACCCCTGAAGGCACTCAATAAATATTAGAAGAATTAATACAATGCAAATGTTTTGAAATTGAGTTTCAGTTACTGAGACAAGTCCTATGAATATAGATAAAATGAACTGAGAAAATTAAGCAATTTTGAAGTAACTTGATAAGGTGTGGCAGGGAGCAGCAGGTGAGGGAAAGTCAAGTTTTCTAGGAAAAATAGAGTCTTGGAGCTTTAATTACCTAAACGGAAGTAAGGTGACATCCTTTTAATTCTAGTGCACATACAAAACTTACAACTATGAAAATTTACACAAGATTGATGGTTTTCTTTTTGTATCCTGATGGAAATTTGTTCATTCCTGTATTACTGCGGGTGTGAAGTGTTAAATTATAACTATCAGCATTGGTTGGGTGAGGAATATGATTAAACTTGATTCACGAGCAGTGTCATAGCATGAACCAAGAGGGCTGAAGGTTGTTTTTGGCTTGAACCCCAAGGAAAAAGTGACCTTCTTATTCAAAAGGAGCTAAATAAAACCTCCTCTTTTGAGATTAAAAAAATCCAAGCTAGAATGAAAAGTGAACTATCAGATTGTAGCTGACAAGAGACAGGAACAGGATTGACTACTCAGATTAGAAAAAGTTCTGTGGATTCAAACAGAAATCAAGCCGTGCTTACAGACAACAAGTAGATCGTGCCACAGGCATCTCACTGAGCATTTCCTGGAGCAAGCCAGCCCGATGATAGGATGCACTTTTCATTGCGTCTGCCAGTGGTGGTTATACCCCGAATAAACCACACCAAAGACTAAAGAGATTTACTGCTGCTACTGCTAAGTCACTTCAGTTGTGTCCGACTCTGTGCAACCCCATAGACGGCAGCCAACCAGGCTCCCCCGTCCCTGGGATTCTCCAGGCAAGAACACTGGAGTGGGTTGCCATTTCCTTCTCCAATGCATGAAAGTGAAAAAGTGAAAGTGAAGTCGCTCAGTCGTGGACTACTCTTAGCGACCCCATGGACTGCAGCCTACCAGGCTCCTCCATCCATGGGATTTTCCAGGCAAGAGTACTGGAGTGGGGTGCCATTGCCTAGAGAGATTTACTAGGAGTATGATAAGTTAAAATAGCATTTAAATAGCGTTGTTCTGGAGAAATGTATAAATTCTGGTTTAAGGCGCATCTCCTGTTGTGACATTGTTTTCTCTGTGTGTCTTTTTAAGTCAAGTGTTCTCAGCAGAAGGGCTGCCTGCGCTGGCTGCTCTGCTTAGTCTTAGAACACTCTTTCTCTCACACACCCCTTCACAGCTGGCTTTTCATAGAAGCCACAGAGAATTCTATGCTCCTGTTGCCACTATCCTCACCACCCTGCTAAGAAATAGTTGCAAGTTCAGAACTGTCCATGGTCAAGTTCTACATTGGTGTTTCATCATAGCTGGATTTTTTCTTTCTTCATCTTCTTTTTCTTTTTCTTTCTGGAATAGACTGGAGTTGTCACACTTCTGAAGCAAGGCTCAGGAATGTGTTTTGTCCTTTTGAAGCAGACCGCTCCTGGAGATGCCTCTGATACACATGTCTGAAGTCAGAGTCCATTTCCTTTTTGATCTGCTAACACTGGTGAGAGCGAGGTTTTCTCTGAGCTGCCCTTTATTATATCAAAGATCTCTGGTGAGCTCATTCTGCCTGACTGGTGTCAAAGCAGCGATTCGTCCAACTAGTATTTGAGAGCTTACTATCTATCAGCTACACCCCACGCTGAGATGTGCTCTAAGATTACACAAGGCTCTGCTTCACATACAATGAATTCAGAACTTCAAGTTTAATATTCAGAATTTAGAGATACACAAACCGGCAAAAGAAGGGGTTCCTTCTGCCCAAGGGAGCCAAGTAATGCTGGATGCAGTATTTGGCTCTCGTTCTAGGTCTCAAAGGATAAAAGAGAATTTTACAAAACCTAACTCCAGCATTTAAACAAACGAAGGTGTAAATTCAGGTGAGGGAGGAAACCTGTGAGTGAGAACCACGGGCTTGCAGGCAAGTCAGTCCCTGCTGTGAGTAATGGGAATCCACAAACAGGAGCTGAAGCGAGTGTGCAGAAGCAAGCGGTCTAGATCAGTAGGTCAACAAGTTCTGTCCCTTAGAGTTCTCAGGGACTTTAGCTTCTTCTGTTGGGTTGCTTTGCTCTACGTGGATGACATCATCAAGGTCACGGAGAGGTCCAACAGAGTTGGATGTTTCTGACCCAATGCTGTGTTCTCATTCCAGCCAGAACAGGGACAAGAAAGTGTCTCTCACTTTCTTGAATTTTCTTTTGGTGATAGCATCTCTCATTCTTCTCCCATTCTGACATCCACTCTCAGTCTGATGCGTATATTCAAGATCTAGTCTCTACAGATACCTGCAACCAACCTGTAATCTCCATTGCCTTCCACTCACTGGCTTCCATTGCCAGACTCTTCCATGTACTTCTTTTAATACTTCACCACTATTTCTGGTTCTCTAATCTTACCAGTACTTTGTCTGGAAAATCCCATGGATGGAGGAGCCTGGTAGGCTGCAGTCCATGGGGTCGCTAAGAGTCGGACACGACTGAGCGACTTCACTTTCACTTTTCACTTTCATGCGTTGGAGAAGGAAATGGCAACCCACTCCAGTGTTCTTGCCTGAAGAATCCCAAGGACGGGGGAGCCTGGTGGGCTGCCATCTATGGGGTCACACAGAGTCGGACACGACTGAAGTGACTTAGCAGCAGCAGCAGCAGAAATCTTACCAGTTACCCTTAATTTCACAGCAGCCTCCTTAATGAGCTTGAACTTTGCTGTCAAAAATTGTATTCATCCTTTGCATACACCTCTCTGTCAATCTATCATGCTCCCTTAACAAAATCAAAACTCTGGTTAAATTCAACTTTCTGCCTTTTGGATGCCTGCACCTATACGGCTGATTATTGTTAGAGAAAAACAACTACATCAAATATCCTCAGTAACGAACTGTAAGCAGGTCCCAGCAGTTAGACTGTAGTTCCCTAGCCCAGTTATTCTTTACATCTCCTAGACCTAACATATACCTTCTCCTGCATCCTCAAACCTCCGACACGTCCTCCTCCGTCCTCTCTCTCACCTGATGACCTCTGTTGTCATTGTTCAGTAACTAAGTCGTGTCCAACTCTTTGTGACCCCATGGACTGAAGCACGCCAGGCTTCCCTGCCATTCACTATTTCCCAGAGTTTGCTAAAATTCATGTCCACTGAGTTGGTGATGCTATCTAACCATCTCATCCTCTGTTGCCCCCTTCCCTCCTGCTTGCAATCTTTGCCCGCATCAGGGTCTTTTCCAGTGAATCAGCTCTTCACATCAGATGGCCAAAGTATTGGAGCTTCAGCTTCAGCATCAGTCCTTCCAATGAATATTCAGGGTTGATTTCCTTTAAGATTAACTGGTTGGATCTCCTTGCAGTCCAAGGGACTCTTCAGAAAAGTCTTCTCCAACACCACAGTTCAAAAGCATCAGTTGTTCAGCACTCAGCCTTCCCCTCGGAGAAGGCAATGGCACCCCACTCCAGTACTCTTGCCTGGAAAATCCCATGGATGGAGGGGCCTGGTGGGCCGCAGTCCATGGGGTCGCTAAGAATCAGACAAGACTCAGTGTCTTCACTTTCACTTTTCACTTCCATGCATTGGAGGAAATGGCAACCCACTCCAGTGTTCTTGCCTGGAGAATCCCATGGATGGGGGAACCTCGTGGGCTGCCGTCTATGGGGTCGCACAGAGTCGGACACGACTGAAGTGACTTAGCAGCAGCAGCAGCAGCAGCAGCAGCCTTCCCCTTCCACCTCTCTGCACCTATCCCCTCTGCATTCCTATTTCATCTTCTGTCCAGCACTGGTCTTTTCTCCCATTAATTAGACCTGATCTACTCCCTTCCCAGGAAGCAACTCTGTCCTTTTTCTTCTGTATTGTCAGTATTTCCTTCTAACCCTGTTAATTTCCAGCAGTCTTTTCTTCATTCCAGTCTGCTCAGAGCTACTAAGCCCATCCCTCTGACTTTTTATATAGAAACCTACTGCTCTTTGGCTGTAGGAGACACGATTCTATGACTTTGGCTTTTTGCTGCCTAACCCTCACCTATTTCAAGTCTCTGTTTAATCACCCCCTCAGTAAGGCAAATTTATTGTGATTATGTTGTATTGACTATCTTCCCCAACTAAAATGTAAATTTAAAAATGACACAGTTTTTGTTTTTAATCCTATGTACCTGGAATAGAGCCTGGAACATATTTGTAACTCAATTAATAAATATTTGTTAAACATATTGAATTTACTTTCAATTTCCCAAGCTTTGGTGTTTAGACAACATAATGTGTTTATATCAGGTAGGACTCAATTTGAAGTCACAGAGCCTATAATTCCAACCATCTTAAATAACAGAGGTGTGTTCATTTGTTCTACTGTTTTGTTTTAATTTAGTTTGTTTGGGTTTATTTGGTTTGGTTTGGTTCATGTAGCACAACGGTCCAGGATTTGCTCTAGTTTCAGTCTCAGCTGAATCCAGGTCCTCAAAGAGGCCAACCCGGTTCAGTCTGTATCTCATAACTCTACTCTCCTCCCGTTTTTGCTGCATTGGTCAGGGAGATTGCTCCCTTGGAGGAGCAATGGCCATGGCAGCCTAAGGTTTACATGATCTTTGGATCCCAGACATCAAAAACTCACCTCAAAGTCCTGGGGTTGAGGGAACACTGTATGGACCAGTGAATGAGCCCATCACACTGGTAATTATCTGTTAGGGCAAACCTGGGTTACAGGCCCCTCTCTAAAACCTGGGGGGAGGCACGGTGTCAATACATTAGAGTAACGTGATGTGGGATGCTACCTCGAGGAAGAGGAAGACATGATTTCCCCGAGATGGAATGCTGGATAGACAAATGTTTATCTACTCTAGAACTAAAGAAGACCTAATAAACATTTTGTTTATTTCCTTGTTATTTTCTTTAACATGAAATTCAGCCCCTGGAAAATCTAACATAAAAAAAAAAGAAACAAAGAAAATATTTTCTTATTTGAGTAATTCCATTTTCAAATTAATGACAAGCCCTATCCGAAATACTTCTAGAAGTTCTCAAACCAAATATAAACAATATTTTAAATAGTATTCTTTTTCAATTTTAGGGAAAAAAGCATTGAAATATATTAAGCAAAAAATGTAGCTTTTTTCCTTAGCAAAACTCCAAAATTACTCTAACAAAATATCTTACAAATTTTCTGTTAAAATTTTATTATTATAAAATGTAATAAGATTATACAAGGTTTGGCTTTGTATCAAGTTCTATATACTCTAAAGATTTTTTCATTTATATATGTGTCTTTGCCTGCATGGAAGTAAATGAAATTTAGGTAATCATGTTAATAAATAAAATAAAATTTTAGAAAGCTCAAATGGAGTAATTATGCCTAAACTTACTTTGAGGAAATGTGTCTGAATTTAAAATTTTTTAAAAAATAATTATTCTCTGCCTGGGATTTCTTTGGAAGGAATGATGCTAAAGCTGAAACTCCAGTACTTTGGCCACCTCATGCGAAGAGTTGACTCATTGGAAAAGACTCTGATGCTGGGAGGGATTGGGGGCAGGAGGAGAAGGGGATGACAGAGGATGAGATGGCTGGATGGCATCACTGACTCGATGGACGTGAGTCTGAGTGAACTCCGGGAGTTGGTGATGGACAGGGAGGCCTGGCGTGCTGTGATTCATGGGGTCAAAAAGAGTCAGACACGACTGAGCGACTGATCTGATCTGAACATAAAGAATGAGCTTCCCTGATGGCTCATTGGTAAAGAATCCACCTGCAGGAGACAGTGATTCAATCCCTGGGTTGGGAAGATTCCTTGGAGTAGGGCTGGGCAATATAGTCCAGTATTCTTGCTGGGAAAATCCCATGGACAAAGGAGCCTGGCAGGCTGCAGTCCATGGGGTCGCAAAGAGTCAGAAAAGACTAAAGTTGACTAAGCACACAACGTAAGGAATACTGTCATAATTTATTAAAATAGCATATAATCTATTTTCTTAGTAGGGATTATTAATATGTAGAGCAGAATTGTTTACAATTAGTATCACATTAGCCTTCTCTGATCTACAAAAACACCATTGCCTTAGAAGGCATTAACTTACTTCTATATATATGAATATTTTATTTCTAATTAGTCAAGGCATTTATTTTTAAATACTTTTGGTTCTTCCCTCAAATATATAACCATTACAATATGGCAGAGATCATAATTTAGACTGTATTTATGAGGTTATCCCATTAATTAAAATTCTATCTATGACACAAAATAATTATAACTTTAAAATAGTCTAAGTAAGTTTCTATGTTCTAAAGGCTAAATATAAATTATAATTGAATATATGCAAAATAATTACAGGGAAAACCTACTATTATGATGATGTACTCACTCTAAGTGACAAATACTCTCTCAGAAAGTTGTGTGTAGATTAAACTATATTTGAAATGATACAGAAGGAAAACTTACAATTTATTTCTCTCTAAAATTATTTTTTTGAGCTTTCAAAGTCTTTATGAAATGAATGAGTCTTAACTTCTTTTAAATTTCTGAATTTTCTTAAATATGATATGCATGAAGTGTGGTCACTAAGCTAGAGCCAAACATCCTGGAATGTGAAGTCAAGTGGGCCTTAGGAAGCATCACTATGAACAAAGCTAGTGGAGGTGATGGGATTCCAGTTGAGCTATTTCAAATCCTTAAAGATGATGCTGTGAAAGTGCTGCACTCAATATGCCAGCAAATTTGGAAAACTTAGCAGTGGCCACAGGACTGGAAAAGGTCAGTTTTCATTCCAATCCCAGAGAAAGGCAATGCCAAAGAATGCTCAAACTTCCACACAACTGCACTCATCTTACACGCTAGTAAAGTAATGCTCAAAATTCTCTAAGCCAAGCTTCAACAGTATGTGAACCATGAAATTCCAGACATTCAAGCTGGATTTAGAAAAGGCAGAGGAACCAGAGACCAAATTGCCAACATCCATTTGATCATCAAAAACCCAAGAGCATTCCAGAAAACATCTACTTCTGCTTTATTGACTATGCCAAAGCCTTTGACTATGTGGATCACAACAAACTGTGGAAAATTCTTAAAGAGATGGGAATACCAGACCACCTTACCTGCCTTCTGAGAAATCTGTATGCAGGTCAATAAGCAACAGTTAGAACTGGACATGGAACAGCAGACTGGTTCCAAATCGGGAAAGGAGTATGTCAAGGCTGTATATTGTCACCCTGCTTATTTAACTTTTATGCAAAGTACATCATGTGAAATGCCAGGCTGGATGAAGCACAAGCTGGAATCAAGATTGCTGGGACAAATATCAATAACCTCAGATATGCAGATGATACCACCCTTAGGGCAGACAGTGAGGAAGAACTAAAGAGCCTCTTGATGAAAGTGAAAGAGGAGGGTGAAAATGTTGGCTTAAAACTCAGCATTCAAAGAACTAAGATCATGGTATCCAGTCCCATCATTTCATGGCAAATAGATGGGAAAACAATGGAAACAGTGAGAGACTTTATTTTCTTGGAGTCCAAAATCACTGTAGAGTAACAGCAGCCATGAAATTAAAAGACACTTGCTCTGTGGAAGAAAAGCTATGACCAACCTAGAAAGCATATTAAAAAGCAGAGACATTACTTTGCTGACAAAGGTCCTTCTAGTCAAAGCTATGGTTTTTCTAGTAGTCATGTATGGATGTGAGAGTTAGAGTATAAAGAAAGCTGAGCACTGAAGAATTGATGCTTTGGAACTGTGGTGTTGGAGAAGACTCTTGAGAGTCCCTTGGACAGCAAGGAGATCCAACCAGTCCATCCTAAAGGAAATTAGTCCTGAATATTCATTGGAGGGACTGATGCTGAAGCTGAAACTCTAATACTTTGGACACCTGATGTGAAGAACTTACTCATTGAAAAAGACCCTGATGATGGGAAAGATTGAAGGTGGGAGGAGAAGGGGATGATAGAGGATAAGATGGTTGGATGGCATCACTGACTCAATGGATTTGAGTTTGAGCAACCTCCAGTAGTTGGTGATGGACAGGGAAGCCTGGCGTGTGCAGTCCATGGGGTCGCAAAGAGTCAAACATGACTGAGTGACTGAACTGACTGAATTACCTACCTCCTGAGAAACCTTTATGCAGGTCAACAAGTAACAGTTTGAACCTTACATGGAACAACCGATCAGTTGAAATTAAGGAACGGAGTAAGACAAGGCTGTATATTATCACCCTGTTTGTTTAACTTCTAGGCAGAGCACACCATGCAAGATATCAGGCTGGATGAATCACAGGCTGGAATGAAGATTGTGGGGAGAAAGATCAACAAGCTCAGATATGCAGATTACACCACTCTAATGGCAGAAAATAAAGAGGAACTAAAGAGCTTCTTGATGAAAGTGAAAGAGAAGAGTGAAAAAGATGGCTTAAAACTCAAAATTCAAAAAACTAGGATCATGGTATCAGGTCCCATCCCTTAATGGCAAATAGAAGGGGAAAAAGTGGAAGCAGTGACAGACTTTATTTTCTTGGGCTCCAAAATCACTGCAGACAGTGACTGCTGCCATGAAATTAGAAGGTGCTTGCTCCTTGAAAGAAAAGCTTTGACCAACCTAGACAGCATATTAAAAAGCAGAGACATTACTTTGCCAACAAAGGTCCATGTATTCAAAGCTATGGTTTTTCCAGTAGGAAATCTGTCTTGAATATTCCTTGGAGGAACTGATGCTGAAACTCCATTACTTTGGCCACCTGATGCGAAGAACTGGCTCATTGGAAAAGACCCTGATGCTGGGAAAGATTGAAGGCAGGAGGAGAAGGGGTCAACAGAGGGTGAGATGGTTGGATGGCATCACTGACTCGATGGACTCAATTTGAGCAAACTCCGGGAGACAGTGAAGGCCAGGGAAGCCTGCTGTGCTGCAGTCCATGGGCGTCACGAAGAGTTGGACATGCCTTAATGACTGAACAACAGCAACAACAACTGTAACAGGTGACTCCATTTTAGCCTAATTACCTCTGAAAGTCTATCCCGAAATACAGTCACATCCCAATGTGAGCTTGGATATCAACATAGGATTTGGAGAAGCACACGATTCAACACGAAACAAGCAACTACTCCATTGGATTGCCATATGTATTAAATAACAGTTACATAAAATCCAGCGCAAGGTCTAGGATGTAGCAAGAACATATTAAAATTCAGTTGTTTATTTTTTTTTCTATTGGCCCAGACAGTTTTCATTTGAAAAATGTAAGGGTCTAGATTTTCAAATGAAACTCGAGTGTTCTTGGAAATAAGATAGCACACTGAGGAAAAAATATGATAAATGATGTAATTTTGACCATAGGGAAATAGATTTTGAGGGGGAAAATGTCATAAGACTACCAAATGTGATGATCATGAACTCATGCTGAAAATCATCTATACTTTAACTGCAGAATCTTCTTTTTTTTTTTTTTTTTCAGAATCTTCTTAAAAGCAATTTGTAAAATGTGTAGTTCCTAAATCAATTGAAAGTATAATTTATACACACAAGTTTTTTCTTTTGCATAATCCTTAAAATTGTATGCTCACATTGGGCTGGATTCTTCTAGTTATCAGTCTCCTGTTATAGTCAATGACTACATCAAAGAAGAAAATATGTGCAGTTCACCAGAAATGAGAATCACAAAGCAGGTACTGGAATTACTCCCTGAATGTTAAACATGGCTTCAGTATCACCTGAAGGGCCAAAGTATAAATAGTAGCTAATGAAGAGGAAATTTTTTTTTTTAGGTATTAAAAGAAAGTTAAAGTAGATTCAATAATAAGAGGTAACTAGTAGGTGAGCATGAATTGAAGATCTAGAACTTTTAGCCTAAAAACATACATAATTTGTCATTCTAATTATGAATGGGCTGTGTCCCATTTTGGGTTCAGCTTAAAACATTTTTATGTTTTCATGACTTCCAATTTTATAACAACTGGTGACTGACTAACATAGATATTAAGCTGTGGAGGAAAAAATGTTTGTTACCAAGCTGACCAACAAATCAACCGAAAGTGAACTGCTGGTCTCTCATCCCAGATAGACTTTCATTTATGGTTATCTAAGGGGAAGGGAGTGGCAGGGGTAAATTAGGAGTTTGGGATTACATATACACACTCCTATATGTAAAACAGATAACCAACATGGACCCACTGTATAGTCCAGGGAACTATACTCAATATTTCGTAATAACCTATAAGAAAAAAATCTGAAAATAATATATATATACACACATGCATATTTATATATGAATCATTGTGCTGTACTCCTGAAACTAACATGACATTGTAAGTCAACTATACTTCAGTAGAAAAAGAATATGCTAACCAGACTAATTAATTATTAAAATCTGTTGATGAAACTATCATACCCATACTCAGATGAATAACAATAGAATCTATACTTTTAACTTGAATATAAACAATTACATATTTTGTTAGTTAAGCTTGTAAAGTAGACTCAGATGACCACAGCACATCTGTGTTGTGATATCAGAACTGCTACTTTGCAGTCGTTCAAGAAGGGAATCCATTTTCCCACTACCTAAATACCTTCTGTTTTCTGACTACGGTGCTTTGATCCTGTTGAGTATTCTCCAACGCTAAGATGTTTCCAAGTACCATCCCTGTCTTTTCTATCCATTTTGCTGTCCACAATTGTCTAATTCTCACTCTTAGGACAGCGTGATCAAGTAAGACTGATGATAAGCTAGTAGAAGTTAACAGCCCACTCTTGAGGAGGGGTCCTGATTTGTAGAGTTGTTGATTTCTGTGGTGTAACCTGGCTGATTGGAGAAGGCAATGGCACCCCACTCCAGTACTTTTGCCTGGAAAATCCCATGGATGGAGGAGCCTGGTAGGCTGCAGTCCATGGGGTTGTGAAGAGTCTGACACGACTGAGCGAATTCACTTTCACTTTTCACTTTCATGCATTGGAGAAGGAAATGGCAACCCACTCCAGTGTTCTTGCCTGGAGAATCCCAGGGATGGGCGAGCCTGGTGGGCTGCTGTCTATGGGGTCGCACAGAGTCGGACACGACTGAAGTGACTTAGAAGTTAGCAACCTGGCTGATCTCCAGCTACCAGAGTGATATCAACCAATTTACCAAATTCCTGGTAATCTCCTCTGGCCAGGCTGCACAAGCCAACTCTGCCATTCCTCCAAGGAGGGCAAAATTAGACTTTCCTCCATTTTCTGACAGAAGTGACTTAGGAGCCGAAGAATTTTAAACAAACTTAGAACTAGAATGGTCTGTGAGGGTGCCACACCACCTTTCTTACTTTTTACAGGGAAGAAATTGCCATCCAGAGAGGTTAATGGTTACATTTCCTTGCCCTGGATCTTTAATGACTGTTGTCTTTATGCCAACATGGCTTCGCAGACAAAGTGGGCCCAGATGTTCTTTCTTCACGGTGCTGGATTAAAGATCAGCCTTTGACTTGCAGCTATGGTCACTTTTTGTCGAGCTTTTGCTGTTTCTCACTTAAAATAATGAAATTATTAAATCTTTACGTTTTCTGGGACTTGCAGAGGTTCTCTTTTGAGCAGGGCAGTCCTTTCTGTACCCTGTCAGGCACATGGTCATCCATCTCTTATTTAAAGTACTCTACCTTCTTCATTATTGGTCATCCCTAACTGTGAGAAAATTCTTTCCAAAAAAGACAGGTATGTCAATGTATGACAAAACCAATACAATATTGTAAAGTAAAATAAATAAATAAATAAAGACAGGTAGTAACAATCCAATTTTAAAAATGAGGCAGCAGGAATCCGGGAAGCCTAGGTCCCAAAGAAAGCCAGTAATATAATGGGAATTAGAACCCTGAGTATAAATCTAAGCTAATAATCTTTCTCCTATACCATGTAATACCTTGCTTGTTCCTGCATATGATTTGAAGAGGGTAAGACAGACATTGTGCTATATAGATTGATTCCACAACAGGAATAACTTTTCAGAAGTACAGGAGAGTTTTCTATTCACATGTATTTGTTCGGTTAGCTATAATGCCACACAGCTCGCAAACAAAGATAAAAGGAGCTCTTCCTTTAAAAAAAAAACTTATGATCTAGTTGGAGAAATAACAAATAAATATGAAAAGATAGCTGATGGTGAAAGCTATAAATAATAAATGTTTATGAATAATATAGATACAAAGTGTTAGTAGGGGTCAAAGGAAAAAAAAATAAAAACAGTCTTAACCTCAGCAGGTACAAAATGCCCATAAGATTTGGAATTAGACTTTACAACCTGATCTCAACCTAATTTCCAAAATTATTGTTTCTTACTTTTCTACACAAACAGCTCAAAGGAAACATATTATCATTTTGAGATGCCTGGCATTTTCCTTCCTCTGGGCGGGTACTTCTTCTGTATTCCCTACTCTTCTCTGCTCTCCCTAGCCTAGCAATTTCCAAGCTCTGATCTAATTGTATCTCTTTATATTTACCATCATTATTTAACCAGAGGAAGTCATCCCCAAACATTTGCAATGCTATGGCACTCCTTCATAACCTTTTTAAGATAATTTGCCTTTAAACAAAACATTGTATTTACATATGCAATAAATACTTTAAAAGTAAAATCTAGGGAGTATCTACTTATTTATTATAATGTAGTTACCATTGCTAAAAATGTTTTTAAGAATTCTACTTGGGAATTGCCATCAGAGCTCATTTTAAAACCAAAAGAAGTTTTTTTTTTTTTTTAATTTTACTGCCAATTGTCTTTTGGTTGTTCTTTCTTTCTTTTTTAAATCCATTAAAATTTTTTTTTAATTGTAGTATAATTGCTTTACAATGTTGTGTTATTTTCCACTGTACAACAACATGAATCAGTTCTAAGTATACATATAGCCCTTCCCTCCTGAGCGCCCCCCTCACGCCCCATCCCACCCCTCTAGGTTATCACAGAGCACTGAGCCGGCCTCCTTGTGCTGTACAGTAACTTCCACCAGCTGGCTATTTTATACGTGGTAGTGCATGTATTTCAATGCTACTCTCTCAATTCATCCCACCCTCTCCTTCATCCACTGTGTCCACAAGTGTATTCTCTATATCTACAATTCTATTCCTACCCTGCAGATAGGTTAATCAGTAAAATTTTTCTAGTCATCTGATTACTTTAGGACTACAGTAGACCATTGTCTTCCTGAATTCAACTTTATCATTTCAGCTATTATAAGAGATACAGAGAAGTAATGACTCACGTGAGATGCAGTTTCTCTAAAGTAATACATCGAGTGGTATATGACAGAAGAGGGCTATGCAGAAGCATATTACTTAGCTAATGAGCAAACTTACATAACTATCCAGCATCCATATCTCAATTCAGGTTTTTGTGTTCTCCACCCATCACTTTATATACATAAACAGGTGTGAAGTGATTTTTTTTTAAATGATTTTGAAAATCAAGCAAATTCTTTCTGTCAGTTTAACTGGAGTTGAGATCTTTGAACTAAAAAATGAAATGTTTTAAATGATAGTGAATCAAATCGATGCTGTCGTTCAGTTCAGTTGCTCAGTCGTGTCCGACTCTTTGTGACCCCATGAATCGCAGCATGCCAGGCTTCCCTGGCCATCACCAACTCCCGGAGTTCACTCAAACTCATGTCCATTGAGTCGGTGATGCCATCCAGCCATCTCATCCTCTGTCGTCCCCTTCTCCTCCTGCCCCCAATCCCTCCCAGCATCAGAGTCTTTTCCAATGAGTCAACTCTTCACATGAGGTGGCCAAAGTACTAGAGTTTCAGCTTTAGCATCATTCCTTCCAAAGAAATCCCAGAGCTGATCTCCTTTAGAATGGACTGGTTGGAAATCAGGACTGATTTCCTTTAGGATGGACTTGTTGGATCACCTTGCAGTCCAAGGGACTCTCAGGAATCTTCTCCAACACAACAGTTCAAAAGCATCAATTCTTCGGTGCTCAGCTTTCTTCACAGTCCAACTCTCACATCCATACATGACCACAGGAAAAGCCAT
Organism: Bos grunniens; assembly: GCF_055505025.1. Taxonomy (NCBI): domain Eukaryota; kingdom Metazoa; phylum Chordata; class Mammalia; order Artiodactyla; family Bovidae; genus Bos; species Bos grunniens. The sequence continues at coordinate 23,377,368 of NC_141191.1, read as the reverse complement.
AGCCTTGACTAGACGGACCTTTGTTGGCAAAGTAATGTCTCTGCTTTTCAATATGCTATCTAGGTTGGTCATAACTTTTCTTCCAAGGAGTAAGCGTCTTTTAATTTCATGGCTTCAGTCACCATCTACAGTGATTTTGGAGCCCCAAAAAATTAAGTCTGACACTGTTTCCACTGTTTCCCCATCTATTTGCCATGAAGTGATGGGACCAGATGCCATGATCTTAGTTTTCTGAATGTTGAGCTTTAAGCCAGCTTTTTCACTCTCCTCTTTCACTTTCATCAAAGGCTCTTTAGTTCTTCCTCACTTTCTGCCCTAAGGTGTTGTCATCTACGTATCTGAGGTTATTGATATTTCTCCCAGCAGTCTTGATTCCAGCGTGTGTTTCTTCCAGCCCAGCATTGATCATAATGTGCTCTGCATAGAAGTTAAATAAGCAGGGTGACAATATACAGCCTTGACGTACTCCTTTTCCTATTTGGAACCAGTCTGTTGTTCCATGTCCAGTTCTAACTGTTGCTTCCTGACCTGCATACAGATTTCTCAAGAGGCAGGTCAGGTGGTCTGGTATTCCCATCTCTTTCAGAATTTTCCACAGTTTCTTGTGATCCACAGAGTCAAAGGCTTTGGCATAGTCAATAAAGCAGAAATAGATGTTTTTCTGGAACTCTCTTGTTTTTGGTTACGGTACCGTAAACTTCGTATGGAAATAAGTAAGAGATTTTTGAAACTGGTACAGTGATTGCTCCAACCAGAACAATAAGCGCATAATAACTGATAGATAAAACTGGAAAGAAAATTGAGGTTGTTAATTTTATTACTTTGACAGAAGTGTTGCTTTGAGTTCTCAGTCATTAAGTCATGTCCAACTCTTTGCAACCCTATGGACTGTAGCCCACCAGGGTTCAGTCTTCTGTCCATGTGATTTTCCAGGCAAGAATACTGGAGTGGGTTGCCATTTCCTTCTCCAGGGAATCTTCCCAACTCAGGGGTTGAACCCATGTCTTCTGCATTGCAAGAGAGTTCTTTACCACTGAGCCACCTATGAAGCCCTGACAGAAGTGTTATTCAACAGAAAATTCTTGCATTTGTTATTTTAATTAGTTTAGATTCATATTTATATATTCAGTATGAAAGAATCATTTCCTGTGTTTTATGAAGGAAATGATATATCTAATTCAGTAGTTATCAACCCCTTTGAAATTAAAAACACTTTAGCAAATTAAGAAAAGTTTAGCGAATTAAGAATACTTTGTCTTCATCTCAGAAACATGTTTTTATATGTAAACAAAATTTTGCAACCAAGTTCAAGATTTTACAGGTCCCTGAGGATCACCCAGGGACCCAAGATAAGAAAACCAGCCATCATAAAATTAAAGTTTATATAGAAAGAGAATAAATACCTCAAGAATATCAAGGAGTTTGCTGTAGTTTATATTTCTTGTCCTGCTTAGCACATCACTTTGTAGTTGTCTGTGTCCAGGAATATTGCAAACATCCTCAACTGTGACAGCTTTTGAGTCTAATCAAGAGTTATCAACAGGTAATTTCCAATCAGTTTTATTCCTTTTATTTAGCTAGTATACCAAGTATGATCCTATTAAAATTTATCATTGCTCATATGGTTACAAGTAGACAAATAATGGTAACCCATCATTTCTTTCTCTTTCGAATGATGAGAACCTCCAGCATGAATTCAAGGCCATAAGATGAAGTGAGACAGAGCCCACAAGACACGATGAGCAGCATGCTCTTCTGTATTAAGTGATCGTCACCATTTGTTATCTACTTGACATGCAGTAACAACACATCAAAGTTATTAAGATTAATGGCCTAATGATTAATGCTGGAGTGCACATTTGTAAACAGTATGAATTAAGATTGCTGTGAGGCATATGGAAAATATCTGAAACCCAAATTCACTGGAGTGGTATTTGTACCATTGAGTATCTCACACCTAGTTAACGTACAAATGAGATCATGTACTGATATGAAATATAAAATAAGGATTCTTACCATCATTGCTTTATCACTAATTTAGGGAAAATGTATAAGTAGCAAAATAAAATTCAAAAGAGTTTAAGTAAAGTCTTTAAGAAATGGGGGAGTTTCATTCATTCCTCCATTCATTCATTCAACAAAATTAATACACATAAAGGAGTGTGCTCTGGTTTCAAGATCATGGTCATAGACAGTAATCTATGGATGCTTATCAGTAAATTGCTTTTCCGTTTCAGTTTAGGGGTAAAGGTGTCATCAGAAAGCAAGCATGTAACACTTGCTCAGCTGGTACATGTTTTTAGAAATTCCTTTCCTGGCTTATTCATAGAAATTCTTTAGACAGAAAACTACTGATTTTTAAAATCCGCAATAATTTGTTTTCATCGACTAATCGAAGTCTTCACAATTATGCCCCTTGATTTCTGAAACCGCTCAAGTTATAGCACCCAGCACATTCAGGTCAAAAAGTCCTGATTTGGATTGAAATAAATTGGTGGAAACCACTTTTAAAACATGGAGACTATGAAACAGATTTACATGTCTTTCAAAATAGCCTGGAAAAGAATAATTGGAATTCACTAGAGAAGAGTTTATCACTAGCAAACCCACAGTACCAATGCATTTGCACTATAAATATGTCACCTGGTTGAGAATGGAGCAAGTTTCCTTCTGGAAAAAAGATACATAAGGTAACTATGAAATAGCCTTTCCTATAACTGCTTGTAGTAAGTCCCCTAGTCAGTAATTTGATTCTGGCAGCATTCTTTATCATTTTCAATCTATATAGGACAGATGAGTTAACTTAGCATTAGCATGAATATTAATTTTTAAGCAAAAAAAATGATAATAGAAGTGGTTGAAACTATATCTATATTCTTACGTAAGTCCACTCTAAAACACCTGTACTTAGATAAGCCTTTCTTTTATTTGAAACAGGAAATCATTTGAGGTTTATCCCTGTAGGTTTGAGGATAACTTTCGCCTCGAAGAACTCATTTGAACTCACAGGATCTTTTTGAAGACAGTTATTCAGTTACCGCTGCTGATAGAATACAAAAGAAAAAGAACTCTGAGTTGCAGACTTCCTATATAAAAACAAGAAATGATTCCCCTCCAGAAATATTACATGCATATCCTTGATTAATATTCTGCATTATTCTTGTTTCAGCAATTGAATTCTCCAGTGCTTTAAATAGCTGTGTCCTCTGACAAAGCCACAGACAAGCTGGGCACTGTACAATCACTGGGGGTAATTCTAGCTCCCCAATCTGAAGTAGTGCCATGGTTAAGGGCTGAGGCCAGCGTGAGATCCAGTTCAGTAGCTTCAAATGCCCATTGGGTCTTCATTCCCTTGAATATCCCACTAAGAGTTCAATATCATTATTTAAACCGAAAATTAAACCCAGCTGCTCACCCACCCTTTATCCCGTCCTCCTCTTTGTCAATTACTCTTCCTTTGTCAATGAAGTTCATCATCAACCTCTTTCCAGTTCTTGGTTTGAAATATTGTCTCTTTTATCTCCCTCACCAACCATCTTTAGTCGTAAAATCCTGTCAGTTTTTCTTTTTGAAGTATGTTTAGCATCTGACCCCTCTTCCATTGTTGATTATGACCGTGAGAGTCATAACATCTCTGATAATCCTAACAGCCAACTAACTGGTCTCCCAGACTGTGGTGTCTTCCTTTTACAATCCAGCAAATAAAACGACTTCATCTTTCTTATTATTCAAATGGTGGAATTGCAGCCCATTGTAGCCACTGATTCCGCCCCACACAGATCATGAACTCATCCATTTTGTGTGTGTGTGTGTGTGTGTGTGTGTGTGAAACTTTTTATTTTATGTTGGAGTATAGCCGATTAGCAATGTTGTGATAGTTTCATGTGGACAGCAAAGGGACTCGGCCATATATATACATGTATTCATTCTCCCTCAAACTCCTCTCCCATCCAGGTTGCCACATAACACTGAGCAGAGTTCCCTGTGCTACACAGTAGGACCTTTTTGGCTATCCATTTTAAATATACCAGTGTGGACGTGTCGATCCCCAACTCCCTGAGTATCCCTCCCTCCCATCCTTTCCCCCACCCCCAGCAACCATAAGTTTATTTCCTAAGTCTGTGAGTCTATTTTCTGTTTTGTAGACATGTTAATTTGTACAATTTCTTTTTAGATCACACATATAAGGGATGTCACGTGGTATTTCTTTTTCTCTGTCTGAGCTACTTCATTCAGTATGACAACCTCTGGTCCGTCCATGTTGCTGAAAATGGCATGGTTCATTCTTTTTAATGGCTGGGTAATATTCCATTGTATATATGTACCACATCATTGAATGTATGTACCATCCCATTGTATATATATCCATTCCTCTGTCGATGGGCATTTAGATTTCTTCCATGTCTTGGCGATTATAAGCAGTGTTGCAATGAACATTGGGGTGCATGTACCTTTCAAACCAAAAGCACATCTAAGTTTTAAGCACAAATTTGTTTTCTTCAAGCACAGACATAAGAGACAGTAACTGGAAGTGGAAATAATAGGTCCTTCCAGAATCACCTTATTGTATCACCTTATATCTTAGGTGTAATCTAAGGAGTAAAACTTAGGAGTAATCTCAAACTCCTCTGTCCCCATCCCTTCACCTTATATCAATTCCTAGTTCTCTTCCCTAGAATTAAGCTCTCCGTGCTAAACCCTCTCATCTAGAGAGGTCAAACTTCCCTCTCTTCTTCTTGAACAACTGGAGTCAGTTTCAGTCTCCCTCCCAACTATTGCCGCATTTCCAGCCTCTCCTAATCCACCTTCCAAATTGCTATCAGAATTATCATTCTAAAATAGAAATTTAATTGAGTTTTCTTATAGAAGTTCCTTCAATAACTCACCATCACCTAATCAACATCTCAAAACATAACCAAAGATCGCCTGCATCTGAAGAATCAGGGCATTTTGTTTAAAGCATAGATTCCCAGATCCTGCTTCAGACTACTGGACAAGAATTTCGGAAAGACTCTGAAATGATAATACTGGCCCTTAGGTTAACATCTAACTCACGTGCTATAATGATCTTGTTGCTGTCTACCTTCTAATTTTATATCCTCCTGCACCTTCAACCTATACTTGTATTATAGCCCTTAAGAATCATTTGAGTCCCTTTAAAATTTGTGCTCTTTCCTACATCTGAATTTTCAAGCATAATGTTTCTTCTCTCCTGGCTACCTTGCCACCATATCTGTATAATAAATATGTCATCTCTCAAAACTCAGTAGACACACCGTCTTTACCTGGGAAGCTCTTACGGTCCTCAACCTTCTAGTTCGATCTGGTAACTCATTTCTTACTTATCTGATGGTCCCTATAACATTGGGTGTGCGTGCTGTCGCTTCAGTCATGTCCAACTATTTGTGGCCCCATGGATGGCAGCCCTCCAGTCTCTTCTGTCCAAGGGATTCTCCAGGCAAGAATACTGCAGTGGGTTGCCGTGCCTTCCTCCAGGCCCTATAACACCACTTGGCCACTACCTGCTCGCACTCTTGTTTAGAAGACCGTGGGCTTCTTAAGAACTACTAATATATCTTAGCTAAGTTTTTATTTTTAGTACCTACCACAATGCTAAATAAACATTTGTCAAAGGGATGAATTGAGCAAATTCATAAATAAGTGAAGGAGGAAGGGAAGATGAGAATGTGTGAGTGATCTGTCTCTGAAATAGTATCTTACCAAAATATCCACTATAAATTTTCTTGTATGGTATTTAAATTGAACAGTAAATATCCATGTATTTCAGGACTGTCAAACTCATGCTTCTTTTTTATTCTCTCCCCAATTTCTTTTTTCCCATCTGCTACTCTGGCATAATTACAATTTCTACCTCAGGGTCGTGAAAATTAATTGGCTTGTAAATAATGATAAATTAGTCAATGTCCATAAAATTCTCTCCAGATGAAAAGCACTCCATCACCTCTAAGCATGTTTATTTATTATAAAATAAACTGATGCATTATCAATACTTAGACCACACTTGTGATATATGCCCTAAATACAATGAAGCTTTTTCTCTATTTAGTTCTAAAATCCAGTCTACCTTTCATTCTGGTGTGTAGGGCCTTACATCACTGTCACTAGGGTAAGACATACAATGAAATTAGATATCATTTTGCAGACCCTGAAACAATATTGTGGATTGGAGAGTTTATGATACTCAGCATATTCAGGCTTTTATTCTGACTCTGACACTGGTTTAAATTTTACCTCCAACCTTGGAAGGCCTTGGGCTGGTTGGATTGCTTATGACTAGTTTGGCAAGTATGTTACCTCAAGTTCAGGATCTCTCAGGAGATACAGACACCCACAGGTCTTGGCAAACTCAAAAACCATGCTGAAGTGGTAACTAGGGTTTATCGAGTATCCTTTCTCTAAAGAGAACCAGAAGCATGTTTCAAATAAGACCCCATTCAAGGGACTCATGACTATACAAATGCTTCCCTGATGGCACCTGCCTATGCAGGAGACCCAGGAGACACAAGTTCAATCTCTGGGTCTGGAAGATCCCCTGGAGTAGGAAGTGCAACCCACTCCAGTATTCTTGCCTGGAAAATTCCATGGACAGAAGAGCCTGGTGAGCTACAGTCATGGGGCTGCGAGGAATCAGACATGACTGATCAACCGAACATGTATGCTGCTGCTGCTGCTAAGTCGCTTCAGTCGTGTCCAACTCTGTGCGACCCCATAGACGGCAGCCCACCAGGCTCCCCCGTCCCTGGGATTCTCCAAGCAAGAACACTGGAGTGGGTTGCCATCTCCTTCTCCAATGCATGAAAGTAAAAAGTGAAAGTGAAGTCACTGAGTCGTATCGGACTCCCAGCGACCCCATGGACTGCAGCCCATCAGGCTCCTCCATCCATGGATTTTTCAGGCAAGAGTACTGGAGTGGGGTGCCATCGCCTTCTCCGAACATGTATACATGTATATAAAATGAGAAAGGCACTGCTACTTTTAGGAGTAAAAGGTTAAGGATCTGGAAAGCATGCCAGCATCCACGCAACCTAACTCTAGACTTTCTTGTCTTTATGTTCAGCGTCCAAGCCTGCCCCTTCAGCTTGGTTTCCTTGTTTTGATCTTACATATTTTCCTGGACACCAGTCAGGTTCCATCCTCTGGTTCTTCCTTCTCTTTGCTATTCTAGATTACAAGATACACTTGCCTAAGGAGGAGCTAGAATATTATGACTAGGATTAAGACAGGAAAAAAAAAAAAAAACCAGAATTGAGGCACACTTGTCAACCCTACCACAAAGTAGTTCCTCCACATTCTGCTTCAAGAATGATGATACATAGTTAAGTTGGGGGAATGTGACTTTCCTGTCTCTGTCTACCTGCCCTTCTGTTTTTTTTTTTTTTTTTTTCACTCTCTCCGTACAACTAAACCAGCATGTAAGCTTCGAGGTCTTTCCTGGAGCTTTTACTTTCATGATGAATGATGATGTCCTTCTTCTGTATGTATATCTAAATCCAATGCCAAGCTTGAGTTTTACCTCTGTCTCAAATATTTCTCCCACGTTCTTGCCTCCTTCAGACTCTTTGGGCATGCGTCGCCCATGTCACTTAGAGTAGTCGTAGCGTTGGCGGCTCAGTCGTATCCGACGCTACGCGACACCATGGACTGTAGCCCTCCAGGCTCCTCTGTCCATGGAATTCTCCAGGCAAGAATACCGGAGTGGGTTGCCATTCCCTTTTCCAGGGGATCTTCCCCACCCGGGGATCGAACCCAGGTCTCCTGCACTGCAGGCAGCTTCTGTACCGTCTGAGCTACAGGGAAGCCCATGTCACTTATAGAGTATTTAGTAATAACCTTTGCCATTTTTATACTAGTTGTTGTTCATGTTACTAGCCATGTATTTCTTACACTTTTTAAATATCAGTGCTTAGCATGGTATCTTGCCTATTGCAGATAGCTTTCTTTTTCTTTTTAAGGTTCTTAATGTTGTCAGTTGTATTCTCTTACTCCTGTCAGGAACCATCCAATCTACTGGTTTCTGTAAAAGAAATAGATAATCATTCGCTTTAAATTTATATTTCTCCAGCTTAATTGTGAAATACTTGACATATATGTAAGTTTAAGGTGTACAATGTGATGGATTGATACACAAGTATATTGTGAGACATTTACCACGAAACGGTTGGTCGACACCTCTGTCACCTCACATGATTACCATTTGTGCTGTCTGGTGGTAACATTGAAGATCTCCTATCTTAGCCACTCCTTATTATTTTTCATAGTGAATGTAGCTATTTATATACCCATCAACACTTTTCAAGGTTTCTCTTTTCTCCACATCCTCAACAACACTTGTTATGTTTTGTCTTTTCAGTGATAGCCATTCTTACAAGTATGAAGTGATATCTCGTGATTTTGATTTGCATTTCCCTGACAGTTAGTGATGTTGAATATCTTTCCATGTGCCTGTTGGCCATTTGTCTGTCTTCCTGGGGAAAATATCAGTTCAAAACCTCACCTGTCAACCTGCCTCACCTTTCATAAAGATACACTCCTTGACAACCCATCCAAAGTAACTCCAAACACAGCCAGCTGTTTCACCATAACTCTTGATTCCTTGGTCATGAGGCCTCTTCCACACAGCCTGCTGCCCACCCACGATAGTACTGCTAGTGTCAATTAGTGTACATAGTATATCCTAAGGAGAAGGCAATGGCACCCCACTCCAGTACTCTTGCCTGGAAAATCCCATGGATGGAGGAGCCTGGAAGGCTGCAGTCCATGGGGTCGAGAATAGTTGGACACAACTGAGCAACTTCACTTTCACTTTTCACTTTTATGCATTGGAGAAGGAAATGGCAACCCACTCCAATGTTCTTGCCTGGAGAATCTCAGGGATGGGGGAGCCTGGTGGGCTGCCGTCCATGGGGTCACACAGAGTCCGACATGACTGAAGTGACTTAGTAGCAGCTTAGTACATATTAAATACAATAAATATTTATTGAATGGATGAAATCACTCATTAACTAATATTTATCATCTCTTTTCTGTGTGGTGCAGTGTTGTTTGCTGGAAATATGATGAATGGTGCAACCGTCATCCCTGCCTTCATGTGGCTTATGTTCCAATAATCAGAATAAACATTTATTAAAAGTCACACAAAGAAACATAGGAAGCCTATACATTATTTAGATGATGCTTCAGCACACTTGTGAATCAGTCAGTTTTGCAAGTAAACAGGATAGAATTCCAATGTACCAAAAGATTCTTTTAAAAGGCAAGGACAGTAAGCCACTGCTACCTTCAGGAGTAAACAGTTAAAGAGAAGAAATAATATTATTGGAATCCAGTGAGTGCTGAAGCCCTAGAAAGGGACAATACAACAGGTATCGCAAAAAAAGAAGAGGTGATGGCCCCTGCCAGGAGTACAACCAGATGAAATCATGACCAGGAAAACGTATCCCAATGTCTCTCTCATCCTCTCCTCTGACTGGCCTATGTTTACCACTGGCCAATCCAACTGGAATCCAGGTGACAAGACAGTCCCTAGCTGTCAACCTTCTTGGACACCGGCTGAAGCAGGGAAAGGTGGAGATTGGATTTGGGAGTGAGTACACTGAGGGATGAAGGGTAGAAAGGAATCAGGAACAGAGAACAGCCAGGAAGGATTCAGTTCAGTTCAGTCGCTCAGTCGTGTCTGACTCATTGCGACCCATGAATCGCAGCAAGCCAGGCCTCCCTGTCCATCACCAACTCCCTGAGTTCACTCAGACTCACATCCATTGAGTCAGTGATGCCATCCAGCCATCTCATCCTCTGTCGTCCCCTTCTCCTCCTGCCCCCAATCCCTCCCAGCATCAGAGTCTAGAAGGGCTAGAAACCGAAAACTTCTCTTCCGCAGATACTTCAAGGGGAGAAAATGTACTAATTACGATTCTGTGGGAAAGGTAATAAACTAGTCCCCAGATAGTAATTATGTGAAGTGATCAATTCATTAACATTTGTTTATTATGTAAGTTCCAGGTGTACAGCATTGTAGTCCAAGTTCTATACGCATTACAGAGTGGTTCACCACCACAAATCTAGCTTCCATCCATCACTGTAAGACTGACCCCTTAGCATTTTGCCCACCCCAACCTCCTCCCCCTTTGGTAGCCACTAATTGTTCTTTGTATCTATGAATTTGTTTTTGTTTTGTTCACTGTTTTTTTTTTTTAAATGCCACTTTTGAGTAAAATCACATGGTTTTATCTTTCTCCATGTGACTGTTTCACTTAGCATAATATCCTCAAGATCCATCCATGTTGTCATCAATTGCAGAATTTCACCTTTTTATGGCTGAACAGTGTTCCATTGTCGGAGAAGGCGATGGCACCCCACCCCAGTACTCTTGCCTGGAAAATCCCATGGATGGAGGAGCCTGGAAGGCTGCAGTCCATGGGGTCACTAAGAGTCAGACACGACTGAGCGACTTCACTTTCACTTTTCACTTTCACGCATTGGAGGAGGAAATGGCAACCCCTCCAGTGTTCTTGCCTGGAGAATCCCAGGGACGGGGGAGCCTGGTGGGCTGCCGTCTATGGGGTCGCACAGAGTCGGACACGACTGAAGCGACTTAGCAACAGCAGCAGTGTTCCATTGTACATATGATATGTATGACATCTTCTTTATCTATTCAGCTATTCCTATCAATGGATACTTAGGTTGTTCCCATGTCAGAGTGATCTATTTTAAAACTAGCTTATAAAAAGGTCATTTTTAAAAAATCCTAAATTATCATTTAAATAAAAATTACTGTGTTACGTATATCTTGCCAAATACTTGCATTCTTGGCAGTTCTTCCTCTCACCTCCTGGGTCAGTTTCGAAGCTCTGGTCTTCCAGCTCTAAGCCTCCCCATCTATACTCTGTTCTGTGATATTGGAGCTGGGACACAGGCACACGTTTCCTTTTTCACCTGTTAAGTTCTGCCATTGGGATGAGACTGGAAGGCAGGCTGAGGGAGAGGAAACCTGGTGGATGCTCTCTGTTCTTATCACTGTTGCCTCAGCAGCAGCTGGATGTTCCAGGAGCAGTTGGTACCAGCTTCCAACCTTTTTCTTACCCAGATCCAGCCTCCTTGTGCCCTGTCTGGGGAACCAGCACCAGCTGAGCTGCATACTCTGAGCCCCCGCCTCACCAAGGACCCTCTCCAAGCTTCCAAATCCTAACGGTCTCCCCTTCTCCCTTTGTTTCCAACCCTGAAGATGGTGGTTGTTGCCTGTTTGCTATCTTTGTGCTTTCTCTTGGGCTTCCAGGGTGGCTCAGTGGTAAAGAACCCACCTGCCAATGCAAGAGATGCAGGAGACAGGAGTTTGATCCGTGGATTGGAAAGATCCCCTGGAGTAGGAAATGGCACCCCCTCCAGTATTCTTGTCTGGAAAATTCCATGGGCAGAGGAACCTGATGGGCGACGGTCCATGGTGTCACAGAGAGTCGGACAGGACTGAGCATGCACACAGGCTTTCTCAGGGTCCCCCTTTTCAGTTTTTTGTACTTTTTTAACCAGGTCCCTGTATTCAGTTATTTGTTAAAATAACGGGTGTGCTTTATGTTTTCCTGGCTAGAATTAGACAGATAAGCTCTTTCTCACCATGCTATATCCCCATCCTTCTTCCCTAACCCAACCCAATCCATTTTTTAAAAAGAGTGGAATAGTTATCCTTGTAGCCATAAATAGATGGCTTCATATAGCTTGAGACAGAATCTCAATGATCCCAGCTAGATCAGATTTATCTGTGCATCTTCTATGTGTCAGATGCTGTGCTTAGCAGGGTAGGAAGTATTTCTGTGTCATCATGAACCTACAGTCTGTTAGGGAAGACAAATCTCACAGATGTGGGAGAAAATCTACCATAAATGCAAGGCGTGTGTAGCCATGATACGTGAAATCTGAAGAAAAAAGGAATTAGGTGAGGATTGAATAGTTAAACATCATTTCATGGCACTTCCCTGATGGTCCAGTAAGTAAGACTGCATTCTTCCACTGCAGGGGGCGTGGGTTCAATCCCTGGTAGGGGAACTAGGATCCTGCATGCCATGTGGTGCAACCAAAATAAAATAAAAATCAATGAAACTACTCTCCTCTCTTCTCCACCATCCTTAAAAAAAGAAAAATCACTTCATTTGGGAGCTGGGATTTGAACTCTCTCAGATGATGGGAAGAAGGTAACCAAAATACCAAAACCCAGAGGACATTATATGCAGAAGAACAATTTGGATAGATGTAGTACTTGTGGGTTTTATTTCCATTCATTCATCCACTCCACTCATCTATTCATTTATTCCACACCTATTTTTCACGTGCCTTCTCTATGCCAGGCCCTCTGAGATCAATGGGAGACCCTGAGCAGAACAGACATACCCCTGTCCCTGAGAGGCTCATGTTTGTTTGTTTGTTTTAATTGGAGTATAATTGCTTTACAATGCTGTGCTAGTTTCTGCTGTACAACAAAGTGAATCGGCTATATATACATATACATTTATCCCACTCCCTCTTGAGCCTCCTTCCCACCCCCTCCATCCCACCCCTCTAGGTCATCACAGAGCACAGAGCTGAGCTCCCTGTGCTCTACAGCAGCTTCCCACTAGCTGTCTATTTTACCATGTATATATGTCAGTGCTACCCTTTCAATTCAGCCCACCCTCTCCGCTCCCTTTCCCCATGTCCGCAAGTCCGTTCTCTATTCCTGCCCTACAAATAATTTCATCAGCACCAAGGAGGCTCATACTTCAAGAGGAGAAATGGAGTTTGTCAAATAATCACATCGCAACTGCGTAGTTGCCATTGTGCTGTGTCCTATGTAAGATATGGTAGAGGAAACTAAGCGCAGTGAGGAAGGAATAGCTTTCCAGTCTAGCAAGTGGCATGTGCAAAGATCTGCAGGGAGAAAGAATAAGGTGCCTGGACGGAGGAGGCGGTGGGGAATATGGGTTCTAGGGAATGATATCCACTGGCATTTTCCCAGGTACAAAATTAGAAGCATTACAAACCCATCGGTACAGGAGACCAATGGGAACAAAAAAAGGAAAGAAACTGCCCGAGTCACCTGCAATTTATGTAAACCATCAGCCCTTGGTCAGAGTCTCGGCCCCAGGAAATACCATTCCAGGCCACAAGCTGAGAGTAGAGAAGACCTGAGTCCTCACCCCAGTGTGCTCTGGTGGAATTGTGCTCACTAATGATTCCACAGGGGAGAAAGGAACAGGAGCTGTAGCGGATGTGGAAACGAAAGACTAGCTCTCTCAAGAAGGGCTTTTGAATTTGACATGCGCAGAGTAAAGCAGGCCAGCATCCTCCACTCACCTAGCCTGTTGGTCTCCAAAACACATGAAGTGATTACCAGTGTGGATGATTTGGATATAGCAAACAGTTTCGGCATTTGGCATAATTAATGTAAATATTACTTCAGTGGAAAAGTAATCTGACACCTTCTTTATTTTAAAAGATCTTTAATTAATGTCAAGTGGCATAATGAGTGGTAATCTTCCCCTGCTTGCCTCCCTCCTCACCTCGTGTGTAGACACTCCCCGCTGGCTTGTTTACCTGCAGACTTAAGAATCTAAACACACAGGAGGGAGTTTTAGGCTTTATTTCTAAAGCTTTTTCTTTTCTTTCCTTCAGAGAGAGCTCCTTCATTTCAGTAGGAGAAACTATTCCCAAAGCCTCTTGAAAATTCCTTTCTTGTAGACAAGTCCTGTGTCTTACACTCTTTGCAATGACCTACGCAGACTCGCTCCAGGTTGATAAGCCCAACCATCGGGAACAGGAATGTAGGTCATCAAAAAAAAAAAAAAAAAAAGGAATGTAGGTCATCCTTATTGGCCACCACCTAACCACTGGAAGCGTCCTTCTCTCCTTCAGATTGACTCCACAGGGATCCTAAACAAGACAAGAAACTGGTTGAGGTGTCAAAAGCAAATGTCAAGAAAACAGAGAGCATTGTATTAGGCGTACAGAATAGCCAGGAGGGATTTTTTCTGGTGGGCTGTCTTCCTTCAGAGTGAAATGGACTGCCCACTTAGCAAGTGCAGTTTAATATTAGCAAAGGGGCTAAAGTCGCTGAAAAAAATCTGTCTCTCGGATGTCTTGGTCTAGTAAACATTTGCATCCTCTTACATAATTTCTAAAGCAAGGCACGTTCATTTTCTTGGTGAACTCCTACACAGTATTTTTAGGCTTGGACCACTAAAGAGGTCTCTTAGGGGTAGGTCTTCAAATAAGATTTCTTCAGTCTCTTGGCTGGTGGTTGAGTATTGCCATAGAAGAAATGTTCAGTGTTATTTTCCAATTTCTTGGAACATCTGGGAAAGCAGTTCTGCTACTGCTGCTAAGTCACTTCAGTTATGTCTGACTCTGTGAGACCCCATAGACAGCAGCCCACCAGGCTCCCCCATCCCTGGGATTCTCCAGGCAAGAACACTGGAGTGGGTTGCCATTTCCTTCTCCAGTGCATGAAAGTGAAAAGTGAAAGCGAAGCTGCTCAGTCATGTCCGACTATTCTCGACCCCATGGACTGCAGCCTACCAGGCTTCTCCACCCATGGGATTTTCCAGGCAAGAGTACTGGAGTGGGGTGCCACTGCCTTCTCCAGGAAAATAGTTAAGGTGTGAGAAATGGAGTATTTCCTGCCATATCAATAAACAAGGATGTCACAGTCATCAGCAACTCTAGCCCTCCAATGTGAGCTGGTGAGCCCGAAGGGCACTCAGGAAGGAGAAGAATACCGACCACCCAACAGCTATTAGACCAGCCACTCCCTACCATGAGTCCCAAGGGAGCTGAAGATGTGAGAAAACACGATACTGGTCCAGAATTGCTGAGATGCACATGAAAGGAATGATCTCAGTGAGCCCAGACTCTTGCTGCTTCCCACACAGAGAAAAGTGCTGAATTCCTTAACTTGGGGTAAGGAATTAACTTCTGCTGCTGCTGCTGCTGCTAAGTCGCTTCAGTCGTGTCCGACTCTGTGTGACCCCATAGACGGCAGCCCACCAGGCTTCCCGTCGCTGGGATTCTCCAGGCAAGAACACTGGAGTAGGTTGCCATTTCCTTCTCCAATGCATGAAAGTGAAAAGTGAAAGTGAAGTCGCTCAGTCGTGTCCGACTCTTAGCGACCCCATGGACTGCAGCCTACCAGGCTCCTCCATCCATGGGATTTTCCAGGCAAGAGTACTGGAGTGGGGTGCCATTGCCTTCTCCGTGGGATATCTGGTTTTCTTCAATTAACAATAATTGATGTTCAGACTACCTGCCCTTTGTTGTAAAACTTCTGTATAACCTGGCTCCTCCCCTTGCCTCCTTGAAGCAGTTCTCCCTGGGTGACTTGAAATGCTGTCTCCTGTCTTGAAGTCCTAAACCTCCCATTGAATAAAGCACAAATCTCAACTTTTAAGTTGTGAATATTTTTTAAATCAACAGGTGGTTACCAGGTAACAGGACATCAATGGAATGAAATGATTGAGTGTCAAAGAGCCTGTTACCATAGCTCTTCTAAGGATTTAGAGCCTCTTATCTTACAAGTGGCAGATTCTCTATCTTGCTTCAGTAATTCTGTTTCAAGACACAGTTTCCGTTTGAAACAGAGACATAGGCAAACACTAAAATCCCTTTAAATCGGATACCTTCAATTCCAGAGTCCTTAACCTGGTGAGATTATTTCCAAACCTGAAATGACTGGATGAGTTCCTTGTCAAGAAGTGTCAGTGCTTCAAGTGTTACCTGCTGTTTCAAAGATGTGATGTTCCTTCATATTTAAACATGAAGAAAAACATTGGCACTAACAAGTACTTTTTATAGTAAAGTTTCATGTTGGCATAAAAATACTTTGATTTGCTTAAAAATCATTTAATTATTCCAAATCAAAATATATTCATAATTTATAGGAGTTTTTTTCCTTAAAAATGAAGAAGCTAATCTTGGCTTATCCTACATATGATTTAAGAACACTTACACTTTAAAATATATATCTGTGGTTGTTAAATTTGCTGGCTATTTTTATAGAGGACTTGAGTGTCTGATTTAAAACCAAAACACTGCAAAGGAGTGGATCAAAGCTGGAGATGTTTTTAATCGCTTCTGTGAAAAGCTCCCTGGGCTCTTCTAAAAACAATTTCTTTTAAGTATTTGTAATATATTTTCTATAATGTAAAAGCTTTCACAAATGAAGCAGATATCCAGATGAACACCCACCCCCCACCTTCAGATGGAAATGGAGAAAGAAACGACCCAATTCTCCCACCAGAGATCAGCCTTAAGAAACTGCCAAAGTTGGTTTTCCCACATCTGACTTTACCTTTTGATATCTTCCTGCTGGTTGACCTCCTTCCCTCCTAGGGGCCCCTCTACTGCTTCCAGTCATTCAGAGGCTCCTCCTGGAACATAAGGGAATTGTTTTCTCCAGACCTCTAGCTCCCCTTACCTGAGACCTCCCTTCACTCCCACTCCTTTCCGGCTCTGAGCTTTATAAGGGTAACAAGGAGTTGGTACTTATACTATGTAACGTGCCTTCTGGGCCAGTTCCCCAATATATTCCATCTCCCATTTACCAGTTAGAATCCAGTATCTCTCAAATGTCACTGAGAAGAGACTAATGGACTTCGTTCCAGGACTCTTCAGTCCACAGCTGTGACATGACCAGCTGAGTCTTTGTGACCCCATGGACTGTAACCCGCCAGGCTCCTCTGTCCATGGAATTCTCCAGGCAAGAATATTGGAGTGAGTTGCCATGCCCTCCTTCAGGGGATCTTCCTGACCCAGGAATCAAACCCAAGTCTCCTGCGTTGCAGATTCTTTACCACTGAGCCACTAGGGAAGCCCCAGTCACCCCTCATCACCACCACTACCAGCAATAAAGCCCCGGAGAATTTTCTCCATGGATTTATGACAACTGCTTTCCTGATGAAAAGGTCAAGAATCAGTTAATCAGTAGATGAAAAGCACCAGGATGCTCCTTACCATGTGCTAGGCAGCTGGGGGATATAAAAAGAAGTGACCATTTCCAGCAGCTGTAAAACATGAATCCTAATCCCAGATGACAATCAGAAAAGAGGATGGGCTGGCAGGCTTTCCTGGAGTCCTTGTAACAAAGGCTGAAGGAGTTAGAGAACACAAGCGTGCTAGAGCACTGTGCTGCGTGGGGGGATGCTGGAGGACGTGGAACTTGCTTGAAGCCTCGAGAGGTAAAATATGTAGATGGGGAGTTAGCAAGCAGCCCTACAAGGGTACTCAGAGGTTAAATTTGCTAAGCCAGAATAGTAACCAAAAATGTCACAGTAAAATTTGGATGGGCCAGTGACACGGGAATCGCTAGGCTTGGCACTCTCGGTGCACAGCCATTGACTCCAATAATCCTGGGAGAATGGTCTAAATGAGATGTGAGTTTTGAGAATTTTTTTTAAAGCTATGCCATGCCTAGGGTAGTTGTTCAGTTGCTCATTCATGTCTGACTCCTTGTGACCCCATGGACTGTAACCTGTCAGGCTCCCCTGTCTGTGGGATTCTCCAAGCAAGAATACTGGAGTGGGTTGCTATTTCTTTCTCCAGGGGATCTTCCTGACTCAGGGATCTAACGCAGGTCTCCTGCATTGCAGGCAGACTCTTTACCATCTTCTGTGTCATCTGGAAAACCCTAGAGAGTTGGTCATAAGTGGGATTTCTAGTTCTGGAGAGCTTTGGGCAGTGGTAACTTGCCCAGGACAGCTCTTCTGGGGCTAATCCTACCCATGACTCCATTCCAAAGTCACTTCCACAAACCAGATGGCTTAAAACAGTAGAGATGTATTCCCTCACAGTTCTAGAGGCTAGACGTCTGAAATCAAAGTGTCAGCAGGGTTGGTTCCTCCTGAGAACCCAGAGGGAGAATCTCTTCCACCTCCTCTCCTGGCTTCGGGCTGTTATTAGCAATCCTTGGTGTTCCTTGACTCCAGTCTCTGCCTCTGTTATCTTGTGGTCATCGTCTCTTTGTGTTTCTCTGTGCCTTTACAAGGCATTCTCTCCCTGTCTTTCTCTCTCCTCTTCATGTAAGTACCTTAGTTATACTGAAATAAGGGTCTACCATACCCACTCTGGCATAATCTCATCTTAAGTAATACATCTACATTGACGCTATTTCCAATAAGGGAGCTTTCTGAAATATACATCTTTTGGGAGGACGTAATTCAACAGTAAGTAACTTGAAAAATGCCAATTTTTAAGTAATCGCATCTACATTGGCACTATTTCCAATAAGAGAATTCTGAAATATATATCTTTTTGGAGGACATAATTCAACAGTAAGTAACTCGAAAAATGCCGATAACTCAGGTCTTTTAGGCATGATGGCCCCTCAACTAAGTACGATAATGGAAAATTGCTCTTTCAAAAACAACCATAGAAAGGCAGTCGCTGGAGCAGAGAAGAGTTTTTATTGCTAAACTATAGACAAGAACCTTCAAAACAGATCTGTGATACAGGTGGGTTCTTCATATGCCTACAGTCTCTGCCTTTGCCCGGAAAACTCACTTGTTTTAAGGATTGTTGTTGTTTAATTGTGAAGCCATGTTCAACTCTTTCACAACCCCACGGACTCTTCTGTCTGTGGGATTTCCCAGACAGGTATACTGGAGTGGGTTGCCATTTCCTTCTCCAGGTGTTCATGTGCAGAATTAGTAATTCTGCAGTCATATCTACCAGATCATCATCTGTTTAAATAGAATCAACTCAGCCTCCCATACCTCCTGCATTCAAAGTGCAAAGCATTGAAAAATATTTAACTTAAGCATTCTGGTCACTTTGTCTTGGAACCCACCTCTCAAGACTTAGCTGCTCTATTGCAGCAGATTAATTCCATTAGTGGCCAAACTTTTCGTGTCTTTCTGTGTCTATGCCCATACATATACATATATATATATATATATCAGAAAAGACCCTGATGCTGGGAAAGATTGAGGGCAGAAGGAGAAGGGGACAACAGAGGATGAGATGGTTGAATGGCAACACCAACTCGATGGACATGAGTCTGAGCAAGCTCCGGGAGTTGGTGATGGACAGGGAAGCCTGGAGTACGTTAAGTCCATGGGGTCGCAAAGAATCAGACACGACCGAGGGACTGAACTGAACTGAACTGATAGTCAGATACTGAACTTGGCCAAGTCATTTGCATCAGCCAATGAAACAAATGTGATTCAAATTAAGTTTTGAAAAATTCCTTATGCATTTCTGCCCTCTCTCTCTTCATCTGGCTCCTCTACCTTTGTCTTGATAACATGTCAACATGCCCAGGCTAGATGGCTGGAGGATGAGACACATTAAGTAAAGCTTAGTCATTTGTCTCAGGTGAGACCCTAGACATGTAAGAGAGCCCAGGTAATATAGTAAAGTCACCTAGCCAACCTCCAGTTAACCGAAGATACATGGGTAAGCCTCATTGGACCTCACTCAGCAGAATCAACTGACTTATAAGTTTGAGAGTAGTAAGAAATCACCTTTGCCTTAATCTACTAAATTTGGGGTGTGTGCTCAGTCACTCAGTCATGTCTGACTCTTTGTGACTGTAGCCCACCAGGCTTCTCTGTTTATGGGATTCTCCAGGCAGGAATACTAGAGTGGGTTGCCATTTTCTTCTCCAGGTGATCTTCCTGACCTAGGGATTGAACCCAAGCGTCCAGCATTGTAGCTGGATTCTTTATTGTCTGAGTTTGTTATATAACATTATCACGGCAACACATAACTGATACACACAGCAATCAATGCTACCCTAATGCCCACAACCTCTACTATAGCTACAGAATATGGTCAGCATTCATGCTCCAAACAAAACTTAAGACATTTTGGTGCAAGCATTCATAATAGGAAGAGTACATTTGGGGGGAGAATAGACTATTTCTGCATTTCTTGCAGAGTTCAGGTCTTCTTCCTATAACTCTAGTCCTTTTTTGCCAGTTTCTAGAATAAATCAGATTCTCAATAAATATTTTGGATTAATGAATGAATGATTTTTCCAGGGAGTATCTCATAAGGTAATTGAAACTACAAAGGGAAAATCATGATGTCTTCTACATCTTAGGTTTCCCAATTTTGTAATTATAGTGGTGACTGTGTAGTAAGAACTCAATAAACAGTACTTGCTGATTTGTTAATTGATTGATGAGACTAAGCTACTATCAATTACCCTTGAGGAATGAACCAAGAAACAGAATTAAATTTCATTAAGAAGATTTCATCTGGCCCATAAGAAGACTTGTGTGACTTTCAAGGTTTCTAAACACTAGGAAGAACTGGTGCCTCTTATGTGACTTGTGAGGAGCACACTCTTCTATATAGGATGTAGAGTATAATCCACAGTCATGGAATTGCCCAATTATCATTCATCACCCTTTCTTTTTTAATAATTCTGCATTCATTGTCCGCTTCAAGTTCTTAAGACAAAAAAGAAGTTCTGAGTTATATGCTATACAGATCAAAGGGAGTAGTATTTTATGAAATAACACTAAAGCAAAAATACTGACAAGAACTATCTATTCATTAAACATTGAAGATATCCAGGTGTGGTGCTTGCAGCTGGACAAGAAATGTATAAGCTCTAATTTTGACTCGAGTGGAGGAACAGGCAAATAACTGTTACCAAAAGATGTGGAGTCGAGCTGCATGCCACACAAAAGCCAATGAACAGGCCAGATTGGTAGAAGGGAAAGTTTGCTTTATTTCAGATTCGGGCAGTGGGGGTCGGGGGTGGGGCAGGCAGGGGAGGGCAGCTGGGGTATTTTCAGTGGATGCTCCTGGTGACTGTTGGCTTATGGCTAAGTTGTACTGTCAAATAAGACTGTGGTCTTTCTCTTCCATTCTCAGTATGAAACTATCTTAATTCAGGTGAAGAAGGAGAGGAGGGTGTGAAAACCTGCCAATGTTAGTGAAACAGGAGAAAGCTCTTAGCAACATTTCACAGCCAATTATTAAAACTCTGTATGCCTGGAAAACTGTGGCATTTTATAACACTTGAAAACAAAGTCTCTTCAGGTATCCATTCCATTAGATAGGCAGTTATGAGATTTTCAGACTCAGTGAACAAAAGAGAAAGCCTGTACTATTTCATGATGAAGAAAAAGAAACTGAGAATCAGTTACAAGGAAGCACAATGACTCAGCTAGGCAACAACAGTCCCTGAGTACCTACTCTAAAATTGATCACTGAACACGCTTGAGGGTCTGGTGGTTCACTGTCGGTTCCCTTGGTTACCTATTAGAAATCCACACGTGGCTTGTATTCCCTGTTGTAAGGAGAAGTGGTTTTCTTACCTGGATAGGCTGTTGAGCTGTGCTGTGCTGTGCTCAGTGGCTCAACCATGTCTGATCCTACAACCCCATGGACTGCAGCCCACCATGGCGTTTCCCGGGCAAGAAGGCTGGAGTGGGTTGTCCTTTCCTTCTCCAGGAGATCTTCCCAACCTAGGGAGCGAACCCACATCTCCTGTATCTCCTGCATTGGAGGCACTGCAATTCTTTACCCACTGAGCGACTGGGGAACACAAGAATGTCAACAAAAGGTACTTTTTGATAGACTTTTATTTTGATAGACTTTTTCCAATTCAGATTATACTGTTTTCCAAACAAAACCATCGTCATCTGCCAGAGCCCTAAAAGTTCTAGGTCTTTACAAGTAATTTACTTCAGGTATATTACTCCTACATGTAAAATGTTTATTCACAAAGCTGTCATGAATGGCACGGGACTGTCAAAGCAAACTATTAATAGATAGGGAAGGGAAACACTTAGGAATCAGAAGATTTGATGTCAGAAAACAAAACTTAAAAAATTTGACACCAAAAGGCAATGAGAAGGAATGAGAAATAGCGGGAAAGGAATGGGTATAATGAGAGTAAACTCAGTGAATTTAAGAGTTCAGTGCCAGTTTGGGGCTAATACTAAAGAGTTTAAATTAAAAATAAACATTAAAAGTACATTGCAGTGAAATTTCATCGGGATATCCTAACACGGAATGGTTATACATTTCCCTTTTTCCAAATATTTCCTTTGACTTCCCTGTGTAAAGATATCCTCTGTCTTATCTCAATGAACAAAGACTCGGAAGGTAACTGTGAGAAAGGATAAAGCATTTTCTGTCTCATGATAAAAGATATGGCAAAAAAGATTAAAAACACTTTGAAAAATTGTCAGGCATTGCAATGATTTAATTATAAGAGAGAAATGCAGCTGATAAAGATTGAGCTGTTGCATTATCTTAGCTGTTCCATAATGTTTTGATACACTAAATATCAAGAAAGACAGTTTGGATTTTGTATATTTTAAAACTAAAGTCAGTTTTCCTCTGATTTTATTCTTTGCTTTAAGAGATAGCAGTCATAATATTTTAGAATGTTTATTCCAAAATTTTACAAATATGTGTTGAATACATATGGTACAAAGTTTGGTGTGATGCACATATGAAAAATAAATAGCAGTACAAAAGTTCCTCCTCTCAAAAAGTTTCCAGTCTAGGAATATATGTGCATGAAAAAATGCAAAGCAATGAATGCAAAGAACTAATGTGAGTTGATGCTTTTGAACTGTGGTGTTGGAGAAGACTCCTGAGAGTCCCATTGACTGCAAGGATATCAAATCAGTCAATCCTAGAGGAAATCAGTCCTGAATATTCATTGGAAGGACTGATGCTGAAGCTGAAACTCCAATACTTTGGCCACCTGATGCGAAGAACTGACTCATTGGAAAAGACCCTGATGCTGGGAGACACTGGAGGCAGGAGGAGAAGGGAAGACAGAGGATGAGATGGTTGGATGGATCCACTGACTTGGTGGACGTGAGTTTGAGCAAGCTCCGGGAGTTGGTGATGGACAGGGAAGCCTGGCATGCTGTGGTCCATGGGATCGCAATGAGTGGGACACAACTGAGATACTGAACAAGAACAACAATATAAACATAAATACCAAAGAAGTTCATCCCTAAGATTTAGAATTTAACTTGAAGTGTCAGAAGACTGTAGTATCTGTACAATCTTCTACAACTTGCCTTTTGTATGTACTAAGCATCACATCTATAAAATAAGCATATATGTTTAATATCATATATATATTCAATTTCGTGGAAAGTACAATGGAGAAAAAGATCATTTAGTACAATGCATTGTAAATACATAGAGAAAATTTACATTTTTGCAGAGCAAAATGTAATAAATCCATATTCTTGAGTTTATATATATATGGATTCTTTTATAAATCCATATTCTTAGATCACTCAAAGTATTCCACATATTCAATGAAAATCACCAGGTAAAGATCAGTATATTGCAATGGACTCATTGAAAACATGCATTTTGAGTATTCTTTTTTTTTTCCATCAAAAAAACAAAACATAGCAACAGGTGTCTTGTAATCAATGTATTAGTTGTTCTTTTTAATGTAATGTGGCAAAAGACAACATTTTAACCAAGTTAACACACACTAAATGGAATTTTGCGCTGACCTTTGGAAATTCACCTTTGAAAAGTTATATTTTAGTGGTAAATCTATGGCTTTTATAAAGGTCATGTTAAGTAAAAGTCATGTGGAATATGTTTCTGTGTCAAACACAGCCTCCTCTGACCTCATTTTCCCCACTGGTTACCACTCCATTTGTCAGCTCCTCTTCCCTACAAAACCCCTTTAAGGATTCTAACTAAGCTCTTTACTCGATTTCTTCCCATTGTCTCTCCCAGCAGTGCCCAGTCAGGCTTCTCTTCCCTGCTTCCAAACAGTGCCTCAGTCAAGGTGCCCAATGGCCTAAATTATGAGCAGATTTTAACAATGATGTCCACTCCCTCTTCACTGATACACTTTCTTCCCTCAGCCTTACACCCACTCCTTTATCTGACCAGACAGGTCATTAGTCCTGAGTCTCTTCCAAGGACTCATCTCCCTAGCATCCTGACTTTGGAGTGGCCTGGGGCTCAGTCTTTTATCTTTTGTTCTTTAACAATATGCAATCTCTTGGTGGCTTCATCTAGTCTCTTTGATTTCATACCCTTTATATGATAATGAATCTAATTTTTTTTTTTATCTCCTGCCAAGTTTTCAGTCCTGAATTGTAGATTTGTATATCCAACTTCCTACTCAGCATCTGCTAGCATGTGGTATAACCATATCTGAATTAAGATGTCCAAAACAGAACTATTAGTCGTGGCTCCCTTTCCCAAAGTATTCCATTTATAATCTTTCCTATCTTACTTGATAGAAACTCTATCCTTCCAGTTACTTAAGCTAAAATTCTTAGGGTCATCCTTGATTCCTCATATACTATCCAATCAATCATAAAATCCTGATGAGGTTCAAACCCTATGTGGAATAAGTATCTCTTGTCATCAACTCCATTCATGGCCAGAAACAGCATCATCATTTAGTTTTATTTCTCTCCAGTAATCTTCAAAATGGTCTTGCTGCTTCCAGCTCTGACTTCTCTACAGCCTGTTCTCAACAGCAACCACATTCAGTTCAGTTCAGTCGCTCAGTTGTGTCCAACTCTTTGCAACCCCATGAATTGCAGCACACCAGGCCTCCCTGTCCATCACCAACTCCCGGAGTTCACTCAGACTCACGTCCATCGAGTCAGTGATGCCATTCAGCCATCTCATCCTCTGTCGTCCCCTTCTCCTCCTGCCCTCAATCCGTCCCAGTAGCCAAAGTACTGGAGTTTCAGCTTTAGCATCATTGCTTCCAAAGAAATCCCAGGGCTGATCTCCTTCAAAATGGACTGGTTGGATCTCCTTACAGTCCAAGGGACTCTCAAGAGTCTTCTCCAACACCACAGTTCAAAAGCATCAATTCTTTGGCGCTCAGCTTTCTTCACAGTCTGACTCTCACATCCATACATGACCACTGGAAAAACCATAACCTTGACTAGACTGACCTTTGTTGGCAAAGTAATATCTCTGCTTTTCAATGTGCTATCTAGGTTGGTCATAACTTTTCTTCCAAGGAGTAAGCGTCTTTTAATCTCATGGCTGCAGTCACCATCTGCAGTGATTTTGGAGCCCCCAAAAATAAGATCTGCCACTGTTTCCACTGTTTCCCCATCTATTTCCCATGAAGTGATAGGACCAGATGCCATGATCTTCGTTTTCTGAATGTTGAGCTTTAAGCCAACTTTTCTACTCCTCTTTCACTTTCATCAAAAGGCTCTTTAGTGCTTCTTAGCTTTCTGCCATAAGGGTGGTATCATCTGCATACCTGAGGTTATTGATATTTCTCCCGGCAATCTTGATTCCTGCTTGTGCTTCTTCCAGCCCAGCATTTCTCATGATGTACTCTGCATGTAAGTTAAATAAGCAGGGTGACAATATACAGCCTTGACGTACTCCTTTCGTATTTGGAACCCGTCTGTTGTTCCATGTCCAGTTCTAACTGTTGCTTCCTGACCTGCATACAGCTTTCTCAAGAGGCAGGTCAGGTGGTCTGGTATTCCCATCTCTTGAAGAATTTCCCACAGTTTATTGTGATCCACACAGTCAAAGGCTTTGGCATAGTCAATAAAGCAGAAATAGATGTTTTTCTGGAACTCTCTTGCTTTTTCGATGATCCAGTGGATGTTGGCAATTTGGTCTCTGGTTCCTCTGCCTTTTCTAAAACCAGCTTGAACATCTGGAAGTTCATGGTTCACATATTGCTGAAGCCTGGCTTGGAGAATTTTGAGCATTACTTTACTAGCGTGTGAGATGAGTGCAATTGTGCGATAGTTTGAGCATTCTTTGGCATTGCCTTTCTCTGGAATTGGAATGAAAACTGACCTTTTCCAGTCCTGTGGCCACTGCTGAGTTTTCCAAATTTTCGGGCATATTGAGTGCAGGACTTTCACAGCATCATCTTTCAGGATTTGAAATAGCTCAACTGGAATTCCATCACCTCCACTAGCTTTGTTCATAGTGATGCTTCCTAAGGCCCACTTAACTTCACATTCCAGGATGTCTGGCTCTAGGTGAGTGATCACACCATCGAGATTATCTGGGTTGTGAACATCTATTTTGTACAGTTCTTCTGTGTATTCTTGCCACCTCTTCTTAATATCTTCTGCTTCTGTTAGGTCCATACCATTTCTGTCCTTTATCGAGCCCATCTTTGCATGAAATGTTCCCTTGGTATCTCTAATTTTCTTGAAGAGATGTCTAGTCTTTCCCATTCTGTTGTTTTCCTCTATTTCTTTGCATTGATTGCTGAGGAAGGCTTTCTTATCTCTTCTTGCTATTCTTTGGAACTCTGCATTTAGATGCTTATATCTTTCCTTTTCTCCTTTGCTTCTCTTCTTTTCACAGCTATTTGTAAGACCTCCTCAGACAGCCATTTTGCTTTTTTGCATTTCTTTTCCATGGGGATGGTCTTGATCCCTGTCTCCTGTACAATGTCACGAACCTCCATCCATAGTTCATCAGGCACTCTATCTATCAGATCTAGTCCCTTAAATCTATTTCTCACTTCCACTGTATAATCATAAAGGATTTGATTTAGGTCATAGTTGAATGGTCTAGTGGTTTTCCCTACTTTCTTCAATTTAAGTGATCCTTTTAAAGCAAAGGTTAGATCTTGTCATTCCTCTGTGCCTCCAGTAAACTGCCATCTCATTGAAAGGAAAATCCAAGGTCCTCACAATGGCCAGCGAGGACCTACAAGGACATCTGAATCTCTATTACATTCTGATTGAATTTCTACTACTCTGTAGTCTACAAAGAAGATGTGAGGCACCCACTGTGTTAGAGCCATTATGCTAGCTGTTCTCTGAAATGACCTTTTTAGATATCCTGACCGCCAATTCCTTCACCTTCTTTAAGTCTTTGCTCAGATGTCACCTGCTCAAAGAAGTATCCTCTACCGTCCTGTCTAAAAGGACAACCTGCACTCCCAGTCCCCTTTCCCTGTTCTATCTTTTGGTACCACTTCCTGCCATCTAATGAGCTATAAAATTTGATTTACTTGTTATATTTATTTGTTACTGTCTCCATTTACCAACTGGAATGAAAGCTCCATACTTAAGGGGATTTTTGTCAGTTTTGTGCACTCATGAGGTGATGTACAAAGAACATAGCAGGTACTGAACTCTATAGATACCAATTCACTAAACAGAGCTGAAAGAGAAAGAGAATGAGGTCTGTACATCACCTGAGACCCTGGAATATGGGCATATATTTCATTGTGATAGGGTAACACATGTGTCCAGAGTTACATCATCCCCAAAATTCCAATTTAGTTGTAAGTAGTGTGATTTAATTTTTTCTTATAATGCCACAAGTAATCATTAGTCGTTATCTTTAAATTCTAAATGTTCTTCTCTCAGTATGCATCTTCGTTTGAACTTGGTGCAATAATTTTTCTGTTCCATTTTTTTAAATTTTATTTTATTTTTAAATTTTACATAATTGTATTAGTTTTGTCAAATATCAAAATGAATCTGCCACAGGTATACATATGTTCCCCATCCTGAACCCTCCTCCCTCCTCCGTCCCCATACCCTCCCTCTGGGTCGTCCCAGTGCACTAGCCCCAAGCATCCAGTATCGTGCATCGAACCTGGACTGACAACTCGTTTCTTACATGATATTTTACATGTTTCAATGTCATTCTCCCAAATCTTCCCACCCTCTCCCTCTCCCACAGAGTCCATTCTGTTCCATTTTTGATCCCAGTGTTTGTGAAGTTTTCGTTGATTTCTAGTCGTCCCCAGCAGGAGAGTAGGTCTGGAGTAGCTGCTGACCATCAATAGAAGTTTAAGTCCCTCCAAGGATCTACTCTAGACCCTCCTAGGGGAGAAGGTAGACCCACTCCTAGTGAAAGGACTGTCTCAAGGTCACCTTTACCCTCTCATTTATAAAGTATGCATGAGATAAATGAGTATTTTTCTGAGCTCCACAGCCATCCTGCCCTTGTGAGCCCACATAGTAGGGAAATGACTAGAAATCCCCATTTCTAAGGTCAGTTGTGATCCCTGTTTGGGAGTGGGGGAGGGTGTTCGGAGCTTCTTGTTAATCCCAGATATTTCTGGGAATATCTTCATTTTTCTCTTTCAGTAGTCATACTTGACACAGTCAGAGAAGACAGTCCCTGGCAGTTCCAGAATGACACCCTCCCGACTTAGCAACTCCAGCAAATGCGAAGATTTCTTCCCTCTCCCAATATTTGTTTATCAGTCTCAACATAGGACATGACTAACCAAATCTGGGCAATGTCTAAAGGGAGAGAAGGAGGAGAAACTACAGTTGTCTAAATAATAACCCAGCGAAACAATAGGAAATGGAACAAATGTGACTTCCCAAATAAAATTTTCTGGGCAAACAGAAGTGCCATCTGCCCACTCCAGCTCTTCATGTGCCCAGCACTATAGTGATTATCCTTAGGAATGCAAAGCTGAATTAAAAAAACTAGTCAGTGCCCCTCTCCATTACTAGCTTTAGGGAGTGAGTAGGCGTGTGGAAAATAATTATATCAGTGATGATGCTATAGCAAAGGTATTAAAAACATGCTATTTCCTTAGGACTAGAATTGCTCAATTCCACTTGTGGAGATCAAAAAGTTTGCTTGAAAAAAGAGGTAAAGCAGAGAGCTTTTTAGGAGTAAGTGAGCTTTGCCAAGATAGGCAGAGGAATTGTTGTTTAGTTGTTAAGTTGTGTCTGACTCTTTTGCAACCCCATGTATTGTAACCCTCTGTCCATGAGATTTCCCAGGCAGGAATACTGGAGTGGGTTGCCATTTCTTTCTCCAGGAAATCTTCCGGACGCAAGGATCAAACCCATGTTTCCTGTGGCATTGGCAGGGGGTGGGAATTAAATGGAGTAGTCAAGCTTTGGGCCTGCAATAAGGAATGTCGGAAGGAAACCAATGAAAAAATTACTAAGCCATTGTGATTGTGTTTGGAAACTAGAAATTTGTTATGATACCAACCTTCATAGTTATGTGATTTTGTTTTTCTTACAATTGCTGGAACAGTCTCTGATTGGTAAAGACAGGTGGCTATGTAGCCAGGTGAAATTTCCTCCTGAAAGAAGTGCCACAATCCTATGATAAAAATTAAGGGAAGACTTCTGAATTGAGAGAAGGGGAGATTTCTTTATTTGGCAGGCAAAAGGCAAGAGAGTTGGTTTTCAAGTAGAGTATACGTATTGCCCAGAAAATGCATCCCTCAGAGACTACAGGGAAACCTTGGGGAACAGATGTTTGCGTATAAGTTCAAAGTGGTGCTGAGTTTGAGTCATCAGTGCTTGAAGTTCAAGAGACTGCATGCTGAGGGCCCTGTGGACCACAGCCAAAGATTGTATTATTCTCAACCTTTGATTCAGACAAATCTCTCATTGCCTTGTTCATGTGGCTAGAATATTCTGCACTAGTTAACCATATCTGTAAAAGCATGGGGATTATTCCAGGTTGCCTAATCACCAATAAAACTCCCACCACTATCGATTGTCCTGCATCATAGATCACAGTTAAGATATGCATATATTCATTTAAATATTCAAATTAAATGGCCCTCTCTTACCATTCCAGCCATCCAGAAATCACCATCATTGTCCCCAGGTGATGCCCCTACCTGTCTCAAGGGTGTACCTCATCTAGGTGGTCAGTTCTGCTGATCATGCACTCAGATTGAGAAAACTAGGCCATTTTTTGGTTGTTCTTCAGGAATTTGCTGCTGATATTGTCAGTTAGTCTTTGTAACTCCACGGACTGTAGCCAGGCTCCTCTGTCCATGGAATTCTAGAGGCAACAATATTGGAGTTGGTTACCATTCCCTTCTTCAGGGGATCTTCCTGACCTAGGGATCAAACCCGGGTCTCCTACATTGTAGGCAGATTCTTTACCATCCAAGCCACTGAGGAAAACCCCGATATTAACAGAGTAGTGATGAACACAGGTAGTCTACTTACCCAACTATCATTCTTATCGTAGCAGTAAATTCCACTGGAACGTTTAGCTTAGGAATGGTTTCTTCTCTATTTTTAAATTAATAGACTTTGGAGCAGTTTTAGATTCACAGCAAACTAGAGCAGAAAGAACAGAGAATTCCCATATACCCCTGTCCCCTCACAAACACAACCGCCCCAGCATCAACATTTATCATAGTGGGTGAACCTACACTGACACGTCATCATCACCCAAAGCCCACGGTAACAGCAGGGTTCACTCTTGGTGTCATACATGCTATGAGTTTGGACCAAATGTATAGTGACATATTCCACCACCATAGGATCCTGCAGAATGGCTTCGCTGCCCTAAAAATTCTTCACTTTCTGCCTATTCATTCTTCCCTCCTCCCTAACCCCGAAAACTGCTGATCTCTTCTTCTGTCTCTATGTTGCATTTTCCAGAATGTCACATGATCAGAATCATGCAGTATGTAACCTTTTCAGGCTGCGTCTTTTTCACTTAGTAATATGAATTCAAGGTTCCTCTTTGTCTTTTCATGACTTGGTTACTCACTTCATTTTAAGTACTGACTAATATTCCACTGTCTGAATATGCCACCATCTATTTATCCATCCACTTACTGAAGGACATCTTGATTGCTTCCAGGTTTTGACAATTATGAATAAAACTGCTATAAATATCCTTGCACATGGTTTCATATGGGCATAAATTTTCAACTCATTTGGATAAATACCAAAGGGCAATCATATGGTAAGAATATGTTTAGTTTTATAAGAAACATCCTTCCAAAGAGGCTATACCGATTTGTATTCCCACCAACAATGAATCTTATTGCACCACATTTTCTCCAGCATTTGAAGTTGACAGAGTTTTTTATGTTGGCCATTTCAATAGATGTGTAATGGTATCTTACATCTGCTTCCCTTACATCTGCTTCCCTGCTGGCTCAGATGGTAAAGAGTCTGCCTGCAATGTGGGAGACTTGGGTTCAATCCCTGGGTCAGGAAGATCCCTTGGAGGAGGAGGCAACGCACTCCAGTATTCTTGCCTGGAAAATCCCACGGATGGAGGAGACTAGCAGGTTACAGCCCATGGGGTCGCAAAGAGTCAGACACAACTGAGCGACTACACTTTCTTTTTTTATTTCTTCATGACATATGATGTTGAACAGCTTTCCATAAACTTATCTTTCATCTGTGTATCTTCTTTGACGAGGTGTCTGTTCAGGTCTTCTGTCCAGTTTTGAGTCAGGTTGTTTATTTTCTTACTGTTGAGTTTTAAGAGTTCTTTTTATATTTTGGAGAACAGTCCTTTATCATATATGTCTTTTGCAAATATTTTCTCCAAGTCTGTAGCTTATCTTCTCATTCTTTTGATAGAGTCTTTCACAGAGCAGAAATTTTTAATTCTAATGAATCCCAGCTTTCAGTTTTTTCATGAATCATACCTTTGTGGTTCCAATTGTATAATTATCTCTTGAGAAGCTTATAATCTACAGGGTCAAAACCTGTTTTATTATTATCTTCTGGTCTTAAGTCTCATTTTCCCCCCTCTGTATTCTGGGAGAATTGTGTGGCTTGTCTTTACCTTTCACCAATTACTTTTCTTCTGGGTCAAATCTATTCATCTGCCTCCTTCAATATTTTTTATTCAGCATCTGGGTTTTTCATCTTTCTGAATTCTTTACTCAACTCAGATTATTCCTTTTGCATGGAAGACTTTCATGGAAAGTAATTTTTTATTCTTTTTTATTGGAATATAGTTGATTTCCAATACTGTGTTTGTTCCAGGTGGACAGCAAAGTGAATCATTATACATATACATATATGCAATTTTAAAAAATTGTTTTCCCATATGTCATTGCAGAGTATCGAGTAGAGTTCACCATGCTATAGAGCAGGTCCTTACTAGTTATCTATTTTATACATAGTAGTGTGTCTATGTCAATCCCAATCTTCCAGTTTATCCCTCCCTCCTTACCCCCCAGTAACCATAGGTTTGTTTTCTACATCTGTGACTTTCTGTTTTGTAAATAAGTTCATTTCTACCATTTTTTAAGGTTACACATATTCGTGATACATGATATTTGTCTTTCTCTGTCTGACTTACTTTACTCAGTGTGACTCACTAGGTCTATCCATTGCTGCAAAGGGCATTATTTCCTTCTTTTTTACAGCTGAATAATATTCCATTGTGTGTCCCACGTCTTCTTTATCCATTCCTCTGTTGGTGGACAGTTAGGTTGTTTCCATGTCTTCGCTATTGTAAATAGTGCAGCAATGAACACTGGGGTGTATGTGTCTTTTGATTTATGGTTTTCTCTAGGTGTATGCCCAGCAGTGGGATTGTTGAATCATATGGTAGTTTTATTTTTTTAGTTTTTTAAGGCACCTTCATACTGTTCTCCATAATGGTTATACCAATTTGCATTCCCACCAATAGAGTAGGAAGATTCCCTTTTCTCCACACCCTCTACAACATTTAATTTTGTATTGAATTTGGAAAAAGAGTTAAAATAGTTTGTGAATATTACTTAAAGTATGTATTCAGAATCTCTTGAATCTCCAGGAAAAACAAAAATCCTTCTACTGCTATAAAGGATATTTTTACACACTCACTCATTTTTCTTTGTTTTTTCATTCTTCTCTAAGAAGCCCCCGTGCTGCTCCAAGGTTGTAGTATAAGCTGGCATGAATTGAATTACTACCACCAAGATGAGTATTACTTCAAAATCCAAATATTTCCTAAAGAAAACACCAGATGAATTTATGGGGGGGGGGGGAAGGGGGGCGGAGTTTGACAGGACCCAATCCTTACTAATTTAAAGAGAGGAAAGGAAAATGAATCTGTCTTCACTGGTATGGCTATAATCATGAGTCATGTCTCTGCCTAGATATAGAAAGAACCCTTAGAGGAAGGGTTATGACTCTGCCTGTTTTTGTTTTGTTTCGTTTTTGAAGGAGTTCAGTTTCAATGCACCTGACCCAATGTTTTTGTCCATAGAAGTTTTAGGTAGTGAATGGAAATCCTTCATTAGCCCCTCAATTCCCTGGGCTTCTGTGTCTTGAGAAAACACAGTTTTTAACTCTCTGACAAAAGGGTCTTCTGTGGGATTCTCTTGGAGCATTCATCTTCTTTTCTGGTTGGAGGAGAGAAGACAGTCTGTTTATCTCAGGAAGATTAGTACACAATAATCTTAAGTTTTGCTTTTCTGCATGGTCTCATCAGCAGCACTTAGCAGAAATACTTCAGATTTAGGATAGGCACATAGCGTTCATTCTTTTTAGTTACTAATCCATGTTATATTATCTATATTTAGTACTACTTACCTTGTATTTACCTATTTATAAGATTCCCTGGTGGCTCAGAGGGTAAAGAATCTGCCTGCAATGCAGAAGACCTGGTTTTAATCCCTGGGTAAGGAAGATCCCCTGGAGAAGGGCATGACAACCCACTCTAGTATTCTTGCCTGGAGAATCCCCATGGACAGAGGACCCTGGCCATCTATAGTCCATGGGGTTGCAAAGAGCTGGACATGACTGAGGGACTTTCACTTCAACTATTTATAAATTATTTTCTATTTTGTAGTCCATTTTTTGTATTAACACCACCATCTAGATTCAAGTGTTTTAATTTGTATAGCGTGAAGTTACAAGATTTTGCCACAGCAAAGAGAGTAAGTTATATTTTCGGACTGTAAGGAATGTTGTAGGAAAATATTGTGGATAAGTCCTAAGTAAGAAGCAGATTTATGGAAAATAAAGTACAGTGTATTGAAAAACAGCAGAGAGGCAAAAGAGAGACAGGGAAGAAAGATAATCCAAGATGACTGATTACACAAAAAAGGACTTTAAAGGGTCGAAGACTTCATGGAAGAGTAAAGTCGAGCCATGAGCCACTTACTCATTTTCATGGAAGAATTTACCATACTGGTAGCAGTTTTCACTAAAAGCCAAATAGGTGTGTTCCTAAGGTCCAAAGAAAAGACTTTATTTTTAAGGACTAACTTCCATTGAAAGGGGAGGTAAAAGCAAGATAAATTAGTGCAAAGAACTGCAAACACAAAACTTAGGGATTAGAAAGTGTCTTAGTCTAAAGCAGAGTTATGCAATAAGGCTGTATTTGGTATTTACTATAGTTGATTCTGATTAGAATGGGTTCACGCAAATTCATTCACATCATGTTTTCAAACCAATTTGTTGACTGAGTGAGTCTAAGACAGAAAGGTTATTGTGAGAGAAGGAAATCAGTAGAGAAATGCTCACACTCACATTTTTTGACTAAACTTTTCTATTTGGTACCTTTGAATAAGATAAGAATAGATCCCAAGTAGCAGCCATGAAATTAAAAGATGCTTACTCCTTGGAAGAAAAGTATGACCAACCTAGATAGCATATTGAAAAGCAGAGACATTATTTTGCCAACAAAGGTCCATCTAGTTAAGGCTATGTTTTTTCCAGTGGTCATGTATGGATGTGAGAGTCGGACTGTGAAGAAAGCTGAGCGCCGAAGAATTGATGCTTTTGAACTGTGGTGTTGGAGAAGACTCTTGAGAGTCCCTTGGACTGCAAGGAGATCCAACCAGTCCATTCTGAAGGAGATCAGTCCTGGGATTTCTTTGGACGGAATGATGCTGAAGCTGAAACTCCAGTACTTTGGCCACCTCATGTGAAGAGTTGACTCATTGGAAAAGACTGATTCTGGGAGGGATTGGGGGCAGGAGGAGAAGGGGACGACAGAGGATGAGATGGCTGGATGGCATCACTGACTCGATGGACATGAGTCTGGGTGAATTCTGGGAGTTGGTGATGGACAGGGAGGCCCGGTGTGCTGCGATTCATGGGGTCGCAAAGAGTTGGACATGACTGAGCGACTGAACTGAACTGAACTAAACTGAGGATGTCATCCCAATGCACATTAAATTTTGTTGACTACCCTTTAAAATAAAAAAAAACCATCAGCATTGCCTTTTAATCATTTGCCGAAGATTTTATTTTATTACTTTTTATCAAATTTATGTGCCTTCTCTGAATCCTTTCCAAATATCCCAAAGCTCTTAAACTGTGTAGCCAAAATTGTGTATGTATCCTGGTCTCTCCTTTTCTGCATATAAAGGGAAAAGCATTTCACAAATGTCAATGAAGTGACAATGAAAAGGAAGGTAAAGTCATGAATTTAAATAGAAACTAAGTCCTTTAACTAAAGGGAAGAAGTCTTTTACATAAGGGGCCAAGGGCAGCCATGTTGAATGATCAATGCTCCTTGCTGTGACAAATTAAAAGTGGAACAACTGAGAGTTTATCATGACAAGGAAAAGTACAGTTCACTGTAGGAAAACCAGAAAAAGAAACAGTGAATTTAAAAAGAATGACTCACTTGAAACCAAAAGCAAACAGACTCGGCCCCTTGTACGCATGCGCCCCGGCCGCAGCCTCCCTGCCGCGCCATTTTGCCAGGGTTTGAATGTGAGGTGTGGAGTGGCGGTAGGAGTGAAAAAAAAAAAAAAAAAAGCAAACAAAGAAAAGCAAATAACATTCGCCTTTGTCCTGTACTCACAAGTGCAAAAGAACATTTAAGAGATGCCCTGTGTAAATTAGATAACTAGTTTAGCTATTTAAGTTAGATAACTAGTATGTGAATTGAAAGTCTTTTAGCAAAATGTTAAGAATAAAAACTGTCTCGAGATTCTTATTAGCTTAATTGTGCATGCAATTTTGAATTTTACTGAAAAAATAAGCTAAGAACCACTTTTTAAAATTTTATATAAACATATTCCCTATATTGGATGCACCTCTTTGACTGTAAATTTAGGCTTTTATAATTTCGAAATACTGAGTTAACTCATATAAGATTCCAAAGTATATAAAGTTATATAATTACTTTGAATATTAAGATCTGTACAACATAAAAAACCACTTCAGTCCCAAGAGATTCTCTAGAGAAAGGTAATTTTTATGTGATTTCCTCCTGATGTAAAGAGTTCTTTAGATGTATTGAAATTGTTCCAAAGGAATGCATCTGCTACAATTAGGCCCTGATAGAAAAGATATTATCTTGAAGAGAAAAACAATGTAAAACACACCTTTCAGAATAATAGTGACTTCATCACAGTTTGTTTCAGTAAAATTAATGTAACATTATTTGACTATTTGTCATGTGAGGGTTTGTTCCCAGGAAGTAAAAGAAGTATATACTGAGCTTTACAAACTCAAAAGCTCCCCCAGACAAAAAACTTGGAATTTGAGTTTTTATCAAGTTACTCTAATAATGTTTTTTTTGAGAGGTGTACTATAAACCAAAACATTGCAAAGCACAGATATAATTTATTTTAATGTGTTGTGTGTTCACTGAATATTCTGTAATGAACACTTAGGGGGCACTAAGTGGATTGTGACCCCCCCCAAAAAAAATTAAGAAATACTTGTTAACTTTGAGGACACCTAGAAACTGAAGCAGGCCCAAGAGAAAAGGAACCAATTCAGCATATAATCCTTTTAAGACAAAGGAACCAGTATGTACTGCAGACAAGTAACTATTTCATAAAAGGCCTTTAGGTTTGAGCTTTAATTTCAAACTATTGTGGCTTATTTTAAGCATGTCTTGATGAAAGAAGTTTATAAATGAAACTACTACATGATCTTGACTTCCTGATCTAAAAAGTCAGTCTTGAATAACTCAGTATCAGGGACAATAAATGCAGTTTTATGCAGTAAAACTTTCATCATATTTTATTGAATATA
Organism: Bos grunniens; assembly: GCF_055505025.1. NCBI lineage: Eukaryota > Metazoa > Chordata > Mammalia > Artiodactyla > Bovidae > Bos > Bos grunniens. Next base: position 23,340,724 of record NC_141191.1, on the reverse strand, counting down.
AGATATGTTGTTAAAACATTTTAACATTTGTTAAATCAATTTGCACTTTATAATCTGCAGTGTCCTTCCACTGTTGTTGGATAAACTAAGACCAGTTTAAATTAAAACTTCTTCATGAGTATTTGGACCACACTGATGGTGTGAATTTAGAACACAAATCTGGCTGTGGTTCAAATTCTCGAAGGTGTGAATTTAGAACACAACTCTGGCTGTGGTTCAAATTCTCGAAAGAGATATACTTTTTTCCTCCCACTACCTGGTAATAAGACGGAGACATGTAATTTTCCTTGCTCTCTCCCTCTACATATTGGTTTCATCTATTTTTGCTCTTACAGTTAATTTTGTGACCATTTGCTATCCCACCTTGGGTATTTCTGCTTTCATAATACTATGCAAAAATAATAGCCTGTCTGACAATGAAAGATTTCTTACATTCAATGCTAACTTGAAATTTGTCTTAGAAATTGTCGAGAATTCCTAGAAGATATCAAGCATGACCAAATTTGGGGCAGAGAAAAGAGCCATCGTATGCCTCACAAAGGTATCGCTGATGAGAGATAAGAGACTGGCTACAAATAAGATGGTTTATAAACCCATTTGCTTTACAGACAATAAAAGTTTAGAACTCTATTATACACTTGCTTTGGTTAAAGGTGAAAGTGCCATATCTTCAACTTAACAAGTAAAACTTACTGATAAAAGGAGGTAGATTAAAAATTGCTTGGTAAAAAAATAATATATTAACAAATATATAATCATATAGGTAAATACTTAACTGTATCTTTTTTAAATTTTTAAAATTTATTTATTTTAATTGGAGGCTAATTACTTTACGATATTGTATTGGTTTTGCCATACATCGACATGAATCCACCACAGATGTACATGTGTTCCCCATCCTGAACCCCTGTCCCACCTCCCTCCCTGTACCACCCCTTTGGGTCATCCCAGTGCACCAGCCCTAAGCATCCTGTATCCTGCATCGAACCTGGACTGGTGATTCGTTTCTTATATGATATTATACATGTTTCAATGCCATTCTCCCAAATCATCCCACCCTCTCCCTCTCCCACAGAGTCCAAAAGACTGTTCTATACATCTGTGTCTTTTTCGCTGTCTCACATACAGGGTTATCATTACCATCTTTCTAAATTCCATATATATGCCTTAGTATACTGTATTGGTGTTTTTCTTTCTGGCTTACTTCACTCTGTATAATCGGCTCCAGTTTCATCCACCTCATTAGAACTGATTCAAATGTATTCTTTTTAATGGCTGAGTAATACTCCATTGTGTATATGTACCCCAACTTTCTTATCTATTCATCTGCTGATGGACATCTAGGTTGCCTCCATGTCCTGGCTATTATAAACAGTGCTGCGATGAACATTGGGGTACATGTGTCTCTTTCAATTCTGGTTTCCTCGTTGTGTATGCCCAGCAGTGGGATTGCTGGGTCATGATCTGATCTGAAGGCAGTTCTATTTCTAGTTTTTTAAGGAATCTCCACACTATTCTCCATAGTGGCTGTACTAGTTTGCATTCCCATTAACTTTATCTTAACACATATTTGTTTTATGCTTCAAATAGATTATTTGAGAGTAAGCATCATGAAAACAAAGAATTTCATCTCTCCTGTTAAATACTGTTCTGCCTAGATTTAGAATATTATTTGGCACATGATAAACACTCAAGAAATATGTTTTGAGTTAGTTAATGTGTCAAATCACATCCATTGATACATAGCAATTTGCATATATACATATATTATGGTCCCTCCTGAATTATCAAGTGCTTGAAGCTTGAGTCTATGTTTATTTCATTCTTGAGCCTATTTAATGAAACTAGTTAGCATCCCTGACTTAATGGACATGAATTTGAGCAAACTCCAGAAAACAGTGAAAGACAAGGAAGGCTGGCATGCTGTAGTCCATGGGATCGCAAAGAGTAGGACATGACTTAGCAACTGAACAACAATGAGATTTCAACTCTGTAAGCAGAACCACCCACCTGGCTGACATTAGTCACTCCATATCTCCTCTGTTAAGAGACACACTAGTTAAATAGACTCTAGTTCTTATCTGGAAGAATCAATAATCTTGGTAACTAGTAAACCATATTGACCAATTTGCCATGCTCCAGTTCACTGTATACACTTATGGTTTGATTTACTCTGGGGCTCTTGGAATACAGTTTAATAGATTCTTACTAAATAGCATCTTATAGCAACTTCAGGAGTCCTTTTTATAAGTCCAACAGTTCCTTCATTTGTAAAACTGTATGCCACTAAAGAAAGGCACAAATGCAGTAATGATTAAAAGGCAGGTAGAGCTTAATGGGAAGGAAATAATAGAAGTTTCTATCTACTTTTTTAAAAGACGTGATGTCATAGCAAACTCGGGAGTACTTGATCATGAGTATAAACCACTTCACTATAGCAGCATAATCATCATGGTTTTAGAGAAACTGTTAATATAAACTGATAACCATTATGATACCAGAAAAGAAGCCAAGCTACTGAGTTTTCCCCAGCTATCCTTTTTAATGCAGGTGGAATGAAAAAGATAACTTAACTTAATGATGCTTTGCAGCACTAATTATTTGGTAATAATCAAAAGGTTTCATGATCTGAAAAAGTTGTTTCAGTACAGCCCATTAAACAATATGAAGAGCTATTATTCCATCCTGCTGCCTTGCTGCCACTCAGGTGTTCACCTGCCAGCTGCTTCCTAATTAAGAGCATATAAAAGGAGAATAACATGAAGTGCACAATTGCATAAGTTTATCCAGTCCCATTTTGGTGCCAACAATAAATACTATCTTTTATCACAATTTTGACCAAGACAATTGTTAATGTTCATATTGACACTATTCTAAGCCAGTGAAAAAAAAATCTCCTGAGCCTAGTTTATTATCTCGATTGTAGAGATGAAGCCCTCTCTACTTGTAGCTAAAATAACAGCATATATTTTTATTCTTACCAATATGTAGAAAGTAATTTAAAATTCAGGCTAAATCATTCGTAGTCAACTGGTCTCCTGATGAAAGATTTTACTCCATACATTTTACTGTTCAGTTCAGTTCAGTTCAGTCGCTCAGTCGTGTCTGACTCTTTGCGACCCCATGAATTGCAGCACACCAGGCCTCCCTGTCCATCACCAACTCCTGGAGTTCACTCAGACTCACGTCCATCGAGTCAGTGATGCCATCCAGCCATCTCATCCTCTGTCGTCCCCTTCTCCTCCTGCCCCCAATCCCTCCCAGCATCACTCAACTGCAATACTTATGTGCTGATGGATCAAAATAGTAGTCTCCTGAAAGTGAAAGTCCCGTCGGACTCTCTGCAACCCCATGGCCAATACAGTCCATGGAATTCTCCAGGCCAGAGTACTGGAGTGGGTAGCATTTCCCTTCTCCAGGGGATCTTCCCAACCCAGGGATGAAACCAGGATTTCCTGTATTGCAGGTGGATTCTTTACCAACTGAGCTATCAGGGAAGCCCTATATGTCTCTAAACCAGAGAAAAGAAGAGAGGAAGGAAAGAAAAGGAAGAGAAAATAAAAGAATTGAAGTTATTACCCAAACACATTCTTTTTATTCTCTCCGTTTACTTTTTGTTGTTCAGTGGCTCAGTTCTGTCCGGCTCTTTGTGACCCCAGGGACTGCAGCATGCCAGGCTCCCCTGTCCTCCACCATATTCTGGACGTTGTTCGAACTCATGTCCATTGAGTTGGTGATGCCATCTCTTTACTACCCCTTTACAATTGAGAAATAGGTTCTGAACTTGTTTCATGGTCACTTAAAAAAAAAAAAAAAAGTAAATTCTCTTTCTCTTGGCTTCTCTGATCTAGGGAATTGGTGACTCAGAATTATCCTTAAGAGAACAATATCCTTTCTGCTCATTGTTGGATTGTATTTCTGAAGCATGAGCTTTAACAGCTCTGCACAGGTACAAAGGTAAATCGTCAGGCAGGGAAATAGATCTCAGTGACCAAAGGCCAGAAAAATAGAATTTTAAGAATAAAATTCCTCTAAACCAATTCATTGCCATGTCTGCTAAAAAAAATTTTTTTTTCCTGGTTTAAACACTGTGTTGCCTTCTGTTCAAAATAATGCAGTTTGTTAAGGCATTAATATTTAGATTCTTCCAGAGTAGTACATCCTAAATTCTGAAAATGAATTCAATGCCATAAAGGAGACAGCTTTAAAAAGTAGTCACCAGAACGTCCCTGGTGGTCCGGTGGTTCAGATTTCACCTTCCAGTGCAGGGGGTGCACGTTCAATCCCAGTGGGGGACCTAAGATTCTACATCCTTCATGGCCAAAAAATATAAAACAGAAGCAGTATTGTAACAAATTCAATACAGACCTTAAAAATGGTTCACATCAAAAAAATCTTTAATTAAAAAAAAAAGTAGTTCTCTTGTAGATATTATGATCTAGTTTCATAGGTTCAAATCCTGACTGTCAGGCATGAGCAATCTCTTTAGCCCTCACATGTCTTTCTTTCCTCATCTCTAAAATGAAAACAGCAGTTCGTCATTTGTATGTATTCTTTAGAGAACTATCTGCTCAGATCCATTGCCCAGTTTTTAGAGTTGTCTTTTTATTATTGAGTTGTAGTAGTTATTTTTATGTTTTAGATACAAGTCACTTATCAGATATGTAATTTAAAAAATGTTCTGCCTCATAAAACTGATGTGGGGATTAATTTTTTTAAGATATGCAAGGTGCTCAGAATTAGGAAATATTTAGTACTGTTCAGCTTGGACCAGGTTCTCTTAGTAAACTGATGGTCATGACCCTTAAACACTTTTCATCTATTAAAGAATCATTGATATTTCAGAGAATCCATATAATTTTCTCAAAAGAAAATGAAGAAAGCAAGCAATTATGGCCAAAGATTTTGCCAGTTCCACCACCTGAAGGAATGTTACCCACACTTTAGCCATCTATTCACTTTTCACCCTCACGATTTTGGTATAATATACAAATACCTGGATTATATTTTCATAACACTTTTCCTTATATTGAGTTAAACTTATTTTAAAATAAAGTTTTATATAATTTTAATTTGAGCACATGCGCAAGCTTGCTATTTTTTTCATCCTTTAATTTGACATACAAACAAATGTTTATGTTAGTTGGTTATTAGAAGCAGAGTTTCTTCAATTTCCAACTGAGCAAGACTACTGCCAGTCATTAATAGCAGCAAAACAAATATCTGAAATAATTTCCATTATTGCTTTATACCTGAAGAATCTTCAGAACTAGAAAGTTAACACCATTATTGGATGCAAACTAATATTAATTCAACTAGAAGTTCATTGATAGCTTAAAGCTAAGCATGATAAATGCCATACTGATGAAACTTTGGTCATGTCAGAAATATTTCCAGGGCTTTTTAAAAAATCTTCAAAAGGTAAAACTGAGTAACAAGGCTGTGAATGTAGATACTCAAGAAAATATCAGATGCAGGCTATTTGGGGAGATCATAACAGAGTTAGTTATCTCAATGGGTATTTAATAAAAATGAATCTGCTTTATTTGGTGATAAAAGTCAAGTTGAATTTATATCCAAAAAAGCAAAATTAGGCCTGGTGTTGACACTCTAAGGCATTTGTAAAAATATTACCTGGAAGAAACTGGCTTTTGTCCTAACACTTACAAACTGATGATTCTTCCCTACAGAAGATTAGTTTTCAGTCCCGAGTTACTTACTCTGAATTTTATAGGAAATTAGTTTTTATTGGAAAAATTGGGAGGGAGGATGTGTACTCTATTTTTAACTGGACCTCAGATGCAAGAATTGGGTTATAGATTCATCTTAATCATTGATACACGACACACTCATCCCTGGCCCCTACATGGCCTGATTTTATTTAACTGACTACTCGTAATAGCAAAATTTGCAACTGCAAGTACATCATCCCAAACAAAAGTGAGGCTCTTGATCTTTATCCTACACTTTGCCACATGATTTCAACCCCAACCCATCCCTCTAGTTCCCCCAACATAGGTAGCCCCCATTCTGAATTCCACACTCCAATTTCATTGTTTTCCTTTTTACTTGGTGTTAATGCATCTACATGTGTGCTCAGTCACTCAGTCATGTCTGATTCATTCTGACCCCATGAACTGTAGCCTGCCAGGCTCCTCTGTCCTCAGAATTTTCCAGGCAAGAATACTACGTAAATTCCTAAAAGAGTATATGGTTAAACATTAGGATTTTTATAAACTTTATAGAAAGTGTATTAGGCTGTATGTTATCATCTGGAACATTTTTTTAACTTAATATTATACAGTTAAAATTTGTCTATAACTTGAGTGTTGTAAATTATTCCTATTTGTGAATATAATGTGATTTGTTTATTCACTTTCCTGTCATGGAAATTATTGCTAAAAATTCTAACCACCATCTGAGGCTTCAGAGAGTTGTACTCATTTTGCCACCGAAGAGTCTGGCTTTAATGTATCCCTGCCTTATTTTAAGAAATTGCCACAACCACCCCAACCATCATCAGCTACATCAGGTACAATGGAATATTACTCAGCAACTTTAACCCCTAACAAGAGAGTCAGCCTGTCCTTTGAAGCTCTAAAGTAAGGCGTTGACTTCTTTCTAGCTATGAAATTTCTAGATTCCTAGATGGCATGCTGTTTCAATAAAAGTCTGTTTTTCCTACATAGAAAATCTGTTGTTAAGTGCAGACCCTTCTTCGTTAATTATTTCGGCTAGATCTTCTGGGTAACAGTTGCAGCTTTTACAGGATTTCTTGCTTCTTCACCTTTTAAATTTTTTTTTTGTTATGTTTCTGCTTTTTTGTTATGGAGACAGCTTCTTTTCCTAAACCTTGAAACTTTTCTTCTATAGCTTCCTCACCTCTCTGTCTTCATAGAATTGAAGAGAGTTAGGACTTTGCTCAGGATTGGACTTCAGTTTAAAGGAACATGGTGACCATTTTGATCTTTCATCCAGATTAGTAAAACTTCCTGCATATCGACCTTAAGGCTATTTCGCTTTCTTATCATTCCTTTATGTTTACTGGAGTTGCACTTTTAATTTCCTTTAAGGAGTTCTACTTTGTATTCACAATTTAGCTAATTGTTTGGCACAAGAAGCCTGGATTTCATCACCTATCTTGGCTTTCAGCCTGCTTCCCACACTAACCTTCTTCATTTCTAGATTTTGATTTAAGGTGAGAGATGTGAGACCCTTCCTTTCACCTGAACACTTAGAGGCCACTACAGAGTTATTTATCAGCCTAATTTCAATATTGTTGTGTCTCAGGGAATAAGGAGGTCTAAGGAAAATGAGAAAGATGGGGGAATGGCCAGCTGGTGGAGCAGTCAGAATGCATGTAACATTCATGAATTAGGTTTGCTGTTTTATATGGATGTGGTTCAGACTACCCCAAAACAATTACAATAGTAACACCAACGATCACTGATCCCAGATCACCACAACAAATATAATAATAATGGAAAAGTTTAAAATATTGTGAGAATTACCAAAATGTGACACAGACACAAAGTGAGCAAATGCTACTGGGAAAAAATGGCTCTGATAGGTTTGCTCAATGTAAGGTTGCCATAAATCTTTGTTTTGTAAAAAATGTAAAGCAAAGCACGATAATGTGAGCCTTGCCTGTATATGACAAAGGCCATCTGTGACCCACAAAACCTAAAGTCTATTCTCTGGCCCTGTACAAAAAAAAAATCTCCCAACTCCTATTCTAGAAGATTTTCTCAATTTAGATTTCCAGCGCATTATTTCATTCTTCAATTTCATGTTTTCAGTGTTAAGTCCATATTTTTTGTTCAATCATTTAAAAAATTATGCCTGATATTTATGTTTGGTTTTCTTCTCTTGTTTATAGACTTATGGCTAAACCCATCCTAATAACTTCAAGAACATTGTATTAGGTTAGTTTTAGATTTTCAGTTCAACTTTCTGTTCTGTTCAGTTCAGTTCAGTCGCTCAGTCGGGTCTGACTCTTTGCAACCCCGTGAATCGCAGCACGCCAGGCCTCCCTGTCCATCACCAACTCCGGAGTTCACTCAGACTCACGTCCATCGAGTCAGTGATGCCATCCAGCCCTCTCATCCTCTGTCGTCCCCTTCTCCTCCTGCCCCCAATCCCTCCCAGCATCAGAGTCTTTTCCAATGAGTCAACTCTTCACATAAGGTGGCCAAAGTACGGGAGTTTCAGCTTTAGCATCATTCCTTCCAAAGAAATCCCAGGGCTGATCTCCTTCAGAATGGACTGGTTGGATCTCCTTGCAGTCCAAGGGACTCTCAGGAGTCTTCTCCAACACCACAGTTCAAAAGCATCAATTCTTCGGTGCTCAGCTTTCTTCACAGTCCAACAATCACATCCATACATGACCACTGGAAAAACCATAACCTTGACTAGACTGACCTTTTTTGGCAAAGTAATATCTCTGCTTTTGAATATGCTATCTAGGTTGGTCATAACTTTCTTCCAAGGAGTAAGCGTCTTTTAATTTCATGGCTGCGTTCACCATCTGTAGTGATTTTGGAGCCCAAAAAAATAAGATCTGCCACTGTTTCCACTGTTTCCCCATCTATTTCCCATGAAGTGATGGGACCAAATGCCATGATCTTCATTTTCTGAATGTTGAGCTTTAAGCCAACTTTTTCACTCTACTCTTTCACTTTCATCAAGAGGCTTTTGAGTTCCTCTTCACTTTCTGCCATAAGGATGGTGTCATCTGCATATCTGAGGTTATTGATATTTCTCCCGGCAGTCTTGATTCCTGCTTGTGCTTCTTCCAGCCCAGCGTTTCTCGTGATGTCCTCTGCATATAAGTTAAATAAGCAGGGTGACAATATACAGCCTTGACATACTCCTTTTCCTATTTGGAAGCAGTCTGTTGTTCCATGTCCAGTTCTAACTGTTGCTTCCTGACCTGCATATAGGTTTCTCAAGAGGCAGGTCAGGTGGTCTGGTATTCCCATCTCTTGAAGAATTTTCCAGTTTATTGTGATCCACAGAGTCAAAGGCTTTGGCATAGTCAATAAAGCAGAAATAGATGTTTTTCTGGAACTCTCTTGCTTTTTCGATGATCCAGTGGATGTTGGCAATTTGGTCTCTGGTTCCTCTGCCTTTTCTAAAACCAGCTTGAACATCTGGAAGTTCATGGTTCACGTATTGCTGAAGCCTGGCTTGGAGAATTTTGAGTATTACTTTACTAGCATGTGAGATGAGTGCAATTGTGCAGTAGTTTGAGCATTCTTTGGCATTGCCTTTCTTTGGGATTGGAATGAAAACTGACCTTTTCCAGTTCTGTGGCCACTGCTGAGTTTTCCAAATTTGCTGGCATATTGAGTACAGCACTTTCACAGCATTACCTTTCAGGATTTGAAATAGCTCAACTGGAATTCCATCACCTCCACTAGCTTTGTTCGTAGTGATGCTTTCTAAGGCCCACTTGACTTCACATTCCAGGATGTCTGGCTCTAGGTGAGTGATCACACCATCGTAATTATCTTGGTCAAGAAGATCTTTTTGTACAGTTCTTCTGTGTATTCTTGCCACCTCTTCTTAATATCTTCTGCTTCTGTTAGGTCCATACCATTTCTGTCCTTTATCGAGCCCATCTTTGCATGAAATATTCCCTTGGTATCTCTAATTTTCTTGAAGACATCTCCAGTCTTCCCCATTCTGTTGTTTTCCTCTATTTCTTTGCATTGATCGCTGAGGAAGGTTTTCTTATCTCTTCTTGCTATTCTTTAGGACTCTGCATTCAGATGCTTATATCTTTCCTTTTTCCCTTTGCTTTTCGCTTCTCTTCTTTTCACAGCTATTTGTAAGACCTCCTCAGACAGCCATTTTGCTTTTTTGCATTTCTTTTCTTTGGGGATGTTCTTGATCCCTGTCTCCTGTACAATGTCACAAACCTCAGTCCATAGTTCATCAGGCACTCTATCTATCAGATCTAGTCCCTTAAATCTATTTCTCACTTCCACTGTATAATCATAAGGGATTTGATTTAGGTCATACCTGAATGGTCTAGTGGTTTTCCCTACTTTCTTCAATTTAAGTATGAATTTGGCAATAAGGAGCTCATGATCTGAGCCACAGTCAGCTCCCAGTCTTGTTTTTGCTGACTATATTAGAGCTTCTCCATCTTTGGCTGCAACGAATATAATCAATCTGATTTCAGTTTTGGCCATCTGGTGATGTCCATGTGTAGAGTCTTCTCTTGTGTTGTTGGAAGAGGGTGTTTGCTATGACCAGTGCGTTCTCTTGGCATTACTCTATTAGCCTTTGCCCTGCTTCATTCAGTATTCCAAAGCCAAATTTGCCTGTTACCCCAGGTGCTTCTTGACTTCCTACTTTTGCATTCCAGTCCCCTGTAATGAAAAGGACATCATTTTTGGGTGTTAGTTCTAAAAGTTCTTTTTTGGGTGTTATCTTTCTGTTAGGTTGATGCAAAAGTAATTGCACTTTTACATTGCTGAATTTTGCTACTTGATATTGGAATACATTCTTGAATAAATATGGTTATGTTATACATCATCTTAATGTGCATTTCTCACTTTATGTTTTTTGCTAATGACATTACTTGCTGTGTATTTTCTATTTATTTTAGACTATGGACATGATGTTAGACAAAAAGCAAATTTAAGCTCTTATTCACATTCAAAGGGGTTGTAAAGCAGCAAGACAACTCGAAACATCAACAATGCCTTTGGCCCAGGAACTGCTAACCAACATTCAGCGCAGTGGTGGCTCAAGAAGTGTTACAAAGAAGGCGAGAACCTTGAAGATGAGGAGTATAGTGGCCAGCTATCGGAAGTTGACAATGACAACTGAGAGCCATCATCAAAGCTGATCCCCTTTATAACTATGCGAGAAGTTGTAAAAGAACTCAATGTCAACCATTCTATGGTCATTTGACATTTGAAGCAAATTGAAAGGTGAAAAAGCTCAGTAAGTGGGTGTCTCATGAGCTGACCGAAAATCAAAAAGACATCAAAGTGTCATCTTCTCTTATTCTATGCAACAATAAACCATTTCTCAATCAGATTGTGATGTGCTATGAAAAGTGGATTTTATACGACAACCAGCTCAGTGTCATACCAAGAAGAAGCTCCAAAGCACTTTACAAAGCCAAACTTGCACCCAAAAAAGGGTCATGGTCACTGTTTGGTGATCTGCCACCCATCTGATCCACTACAGCTTTCTGAATCCTGCTGAAACCGTTACATCTGAGAAGTAAGCTCAGCAGATCGATGAGATGCATACAAAACTACAATGCCTGCCGCTGGCAGTGGTCAACAGAATGGGCCCAGTTCTTCTCCATGACAACACCCAACCACATGTCACACAACCAGAAGTTGTTGGTTGTGTGACACACAGCTTCAGAAGTTGAACAAATTGGGCTACAAAGTTTTGCCTCATCCACCATATTCCCCTGACCTCCCACCAACCAACTACCACTTCGTCAAGCATCTTGACAACTTTTTCAGGGAGAATACTTCCACAACCAGCAGGAGGCAGAAAAAAATGCTTTCCAAGAGTCTATTGAATCCTGAAGCACGGATTTTTACACTACAGGAATAAATAAACTTATTTCTCATTGGCAAAAATGTGTTGACTGCAATGGCTCCTATTTTGATTAATAAAGATGTGTTTGAACTTAGTTATAACGATTTAAAATTCACAGTCTGAAACCACAATTACATTTGCACCAACCTAAATAATATGTCTGCTCTTAATGGAAATCCACCATCTGATCTACCTTTTCCCCTCTTTCAAATAGTTTCACGTCTGAAATATCTTCTCATTCTAACCTGTAGGCCCTATAATGAAGAAACTCAGGCAGCAGAAAGCCAGTCAGTGGCTCCTCAGTATATAACACAGGTCTACAGATTAGGAATTACCTCTCTACTTCCCAGAGAGAGACCACATGAAGTACTCCTTAGATCGTGATTTGACAGCTTTGGGGTTTTGGAGAAGAAGCAGTGGGAAGCAAATACTGGAGCTCAGTCAGTGTCCTTATTTTTCTGGGATCCTCATTCACAGGGTTCTATCTCAAGGCAGTAGTGGAGAGACGCAAGAACACAACAAATGTCTCCTTTACTGTCCTATTCTGCCTTAGCCCACTGACGCTGCCCTCTCCCCCAGGTCAAGGTGACCACTTTGCTGTGCTAACTCCCTGCGATCCCATGGACTGTAGCCCGCCAGGCTCCTCTGTCTGTGAGATTCTCCAGGCAAGAATACTGAAGTGGGTTGCCATGCCCTTCTCCAGGGGATCCTCCCAACCCAGGGATTAAACCACTCTTGTGTCTCCTGCATTGGCAGGCGAGTTCTTTACCACTAGCACCATCTATCATCTCAAAACACTCTCCTCCCCACCACCAGCCATTGCCTTAAGTTTTCCCATGATTTTCTTTGTCTTTTCCTCTTTAATTCCTTCAGGATTCATCATTTTTTAACTTTTAATTTGTATTGGGGTATACCCAATTAACACAGTGTTGTATTTAATATGGATAACCAAAAAGGTCCTGCTGTACAGCACAGGGAGCTCTGCTCAATATTGTGTGGCAGCCTGGAAGGGAGGGGAGTCTGGGGGAGAATGGATACATGTATATGTATAGCTGAGTTCCTTTGCTGTTTGCCTGAAAACTATCAGGATTCATCTTGAAAGAGGAAACTAATAATAGCTGTTTAGAGAATATTCTAATGTTTTAAACTGATATGCTTTACATTCATTGGAAAAGACTCTTATGCTGGGAAGGACTGAGGACAGAAGAAGGGTCAACAGAGGATGAGAAGGTTGGATGGCATCACCAACTCAATGGACATGAGTTTGAGCAAACTCTGTGGTATAGTGAAGGACAGAGAAGCCTTGTGTGCTGCAGCCCACAGGGTGGCAAAGAGTCGAACACAACTGAGCAACTGAACAACAACCGCAATGGAAAAAGTTTATATTTAGTATGAAAAATACACACAAGGCAATTAAGATGCTTATTGAAATCATTGATTAAATTATATCCTGACAGCTTTAAGATATAATTTTCCAAATCAACTCTGCCCACTTAACTGTAAGAATTGGGCAGGCAAGTTCAATACCTCTTTCTCAAAACAATTTCTGGTTATATAACACATACACAAAAAGGACTCCCACTGAGTTCCAGCAATATTTGATTGATTCTATAAAGTAAAAGGAACCTTAAAAGAAGAAAAGGAACAGCTAGTCAGAGAAAGTTGTGTTCCTGATAGATGACAGATGTGAATCAAATAACTGGCTGGAGGCTAGTTTTATCATCAATATCTGACAGAAAATCTGGAAAGACAAAACAGAATCCTTTAGCTAAAATAATCTGTGCCTAACCTACAGGTTCCATGTTGGGAATAAATAGCTACCCTATTCCTGAGAATTAGTCCTCTGTGTGACTTTATAAAGTCCCAAGTGATTGCCACAAGTAGAATGCTCTATGAATATATTTAAATTCTGTTTGTCTAGTCCTTGGCGGTTCAAGAAACCCATGCATTTATGCATGTGTTGAAAATGTGGCCATCGTAGCTAATGAATCTGCAACTGGATGGGAAAAGGAAGTGATTTGTTAAATGCTTCATAGCAGCTGCATGGAGTCAATTTGCTCAAGTTGACAAGTCAAAGGTCTGATGGAAAATCACCACTTTTTCTTGAAAGAGGCTAACAGGAAAGGAGCTACTTGCTATTTTAGCGGTGCCATGAAAGTAAACAGCCAATGTCATTGAGAGAGAAATGCACATTGAATAAATTTACACAGTTATTCAATTTATTTGAATGATTGGGAAAGAAGAATCTATTGCTTTCATGGTTTGGGATCATTATTAAAATTTGAATTAATTATGAAAGTAATAATTATTACCATACTAATGTAAAGTCATGTGCCCAGGCATTCTTCAAAAAAAAATTACCCCAGCTGGTACTTTTGGTGCAATCACATGTATAAGCTATGCATTGACCTTTACAGAAAAGCGAAATGGATAGACGCGGTCACCCATGTCTGCATACTAAAATCATCAAACTATGTGTATGTTACATTCGAGCCTAACTACTGATTTTAGTTACATAGTTCATCTGTATACTACAGTATCTTTATGTGAAAAAAAGTCATAGTAATATGTTGTGCCTTAAAGTTTGGGAAAGTTGTAGAATTTAGGTAGATATCTGATATAACTGTTGTAACTATTATTCTGGGAGGGAAAGAGTAATTTCTACATGCATATATTTAAAAGAATTATTAAGCATTGGCCCCTTGCCTTTACTGGTGGATCTTCTTATAGTTAATTTACAAGTTCATCCAAATTTATTTTTTGAGAAATGTAGTTTTTAAACCAAGAACTCAAAAAAAATTTTTTTTAGGTTTGGAAAGAAGGGGAAGTAAGAAGAAAGTCACCAAAGAAAATGTTCCATTGTTGACAAATGTTTTCTTTCCTGGAAAAGACAAAAACAAGAAACCTGACATTTTGCACACCTATCACAACCTCAAGTACAAGATAAATTAAAACAAACAAGCAAAAAAAAAAAAAAAAAAAGCCAAACATCCCCAGACCCACCCAAGTGAAAGTGGTGAAAGTCACTCTTTGTGACCCCATGGACTATACGGTCCATGGAATTCTCCAGGCCAGAATACTGGAATGGGTAGACTCACCCAAAGCAAGGTAAAATAGAGCAGCTACACTGATGGAAAATGATAATTTTTTTTCTCACTTCTTTATGACTGGCATGAAAAAAATATTCTAATAAATCTGGGTAAGAGTAAATATAAATTCATCTCCCGTTACCACAATAGCAATATTCTTTGAAGATATGGGAGATAGTATAACCTCAGATTTAGAGGTGTTAGCTCTGGATTAAAATCTTTGTTATATTTCTCATCAGCACTGTGACCCTTGTCCATTTTCACCATTTCTCTATGGCTAAATTTATGGGGCTACTAATAAGAACTACTTGATATGGTTGTTTGCAGAAATGTGATTTTATAGTTAAAACATTTTAAAGACCATCTTTTACACACATAGCAAATCTTTGATGATTTCATGGTTCAATTCATACAAAATCCTGCTTGCATTAAATTTGCATCATAATTACTGCAAACACATGAAGGAGCTATCGGAAGGCAGACAGTGATGATGGCGCTGAGTGCATTCCTCTTTTACTCTATAATTACTCTTGAGGGACACCATCACCTTCTGGGGATTCCCATGATCTAGAAACACCTCACATTATGAAAGCTGGAAACGCCACATACCTGCTCCGCTAGCCTCCTTTGCAGGGAGGATATGGACTCATGACCCAACATCATCAAGTGAATTTAGAATCAAGAGCTAATGATGTCTGGGAAAGTGGTTTGTAGTGAGTCCTCTCTGGCAGCTGCAGTTCTCAAACTGAAAAAGCAGTAATGTTAGGAGTGGCAACAGGTCCATTGCCCACAGGGTCAGCAAACCAAGTTGCCCATCCAGAGCCCAGCAGTGTCCTCCCAATGGGCTGGTCCAGGTATATCTTCTGGCTGTGGAAGCTCTAATCCCACCTACCAAGTTCTTTAGAGTTTCTATAAGCTACCCAGTGTCCTTTTAAATAGTTTCTTTTCTGCTTAACACAGCCAGGATCCATTTCTCTTTACATTTAATTGGACTTACAAGAAGATCCAACCAGTCCATCCTAAAGGAAATCAGTCCTGAATATTCATTGGAAGTACTGATGCTGAAGCTGAAACTCCAATACTTTGGTTACCTGATGCAAAGAACTGACTCATTGGAAAAGACGCTGATGCTGGAAAAGATTGAAGGCAGGAGGAAAAGGAGACCACAGAGGATGAGATGGTTGGATGGCATCACCGACTCAATGGACATGAGTTTGGGTAAACTCTGGAAATTGGCGATGGACAGGGAGGCCTGACGTGCTGCAGTCCATGGGGTTGCAAAGAATCGGACACCACTGAGTGACTGAACTGAACTGAAGATCTGTGACTGATAGAGCTTGGGTGTTATTGAAGCTCCCTTCATAAGAATGTATTCATTGTATGCTTAAAAAAAAAAAAAATCTCTACAGTGAGGGAAAAAAAGAGCCCTAAATACTCAGTTCACCAAATAAAATATGTATCAAATACATATAAAGTAGCCTTTTAAAAATTACCTTTTAATAATAATTTTAAACGTGTTACACAAAGAAACCTGATCCTTGTTTTAAAAAAGAGAGAAAATAGTGATAAATGTGTAAACACACATACATATACAAAAACTCTAAAATTCCACTGCTTCCAGAGATAAATATTGTTTAGTGCATGCGTGCTGAGTTGCTCATTCATGTCTGACTCTTTGTGACCCATGTACTATAGCCTGCCGGGTTTCTCTATCCATGGGATTCTCCAGCAAGAATAATGGAGTAGGTTGCTATTTCCTCTTCCAGGGGATCTTCCTGACTCTGGGATCAAACCCATGTCTCGTGCATCCTCTGCATTGGCAGGTGAATTCTTTACCACTAAGCCACGTGGGAAGCCCATTGTTAAAAGTAAATCCTCCTAAACTTTTCTCTATGATTTTGTATGTGTGTATATTATATATATATATATATATATATATATAATTATGTTATATGTCCATTTTTGCACTATTCACTTATCTTTTTTTAAAACAATGCATCCTAAACATGTTTCCAAACTGTGGAAAATTCTGAAGGAGATGGGAATACCAGACCACCTGATCTGCCTCTTGAGAAATTTGTATGCAGGTCAGGAAGCAACAGTTAGAACTGGACATGGAACAACAGACTGGTTCCAAATAGGAAAAGGAGTTCGTCAAGGCTGTATATTGTCACCCTGTTTATTTAACTTATATGCAGAGTACATCATGAGAAATGCTGGACTGGAAGAAACACAAGCTGGAATCAAGATTGCTGGGAGAAATATCAATAACCTCAGATATGCAGATGACACCACCCTTATGGCAGAAAGTGAAGAGGAACTCAAAAGCCTCTTGATGAAAGTGAAAGTGGAGAGTGAAAAAGTTGGCTTAAAGCTCAACATTCAGAAAACGAAGATCATGGCATCCGGTCCCACCACTTCATGGGAAATAGATGGGGAAACAGTGGAAACAGTGTCAGACTTTATTTTTCTGGGCTCCAAAATCACTGTAGATGGTGACTGAGGCCATGAAATTAAAAGACGCTTACTCCTTGGAAGGAAAGTTATGACCAACCTAGATAGCATATTCAAAAGCAGAGACATTACTTTGCCAACAAAGGTCAGTCTAGTCAAGGCTATGGTTTTTCCTGTGCTCATGTATGGATGTGAAGTTGGACTGTGAAGAAGGCTGAGCGCTGAAGAATTGATGCTTTTGAACTGTGGTGTTGGAGAAGACTCTTGAGAGTCCCTTGGACTGCAAGGAGATCCAACCAGTCCATTCTGAAGGAGATCAGCCCTGGGATTTCTTTGGAGGGAATGATGCTGAAGCTGAAACTGTAGTACTTTGGCCACCTCATGCGAAGAGTTGACTCATTGGAAAAGACTCTGATGCTGGGAGGGATTGGGGGCAGGAGGAGAAGGGGACGACAGAGGATGAGATGGCTGGATGGCATCACTGACTCGATGGACGTGAGTCTGAGTGAACTCTGGGAGTTGGTGATGGACAGGGAGGCCTGGCGTGCTGTGATTCACGGGGTCACAAAGAGTCAGACACGACTGAGCGACTGATCTGATCTGATACTTTAATGTTTGCCTGATAGTGTTATACACATTATTTCTTTAACTATGTTGCAATATTACTGGGCAAAACATTATATCTAATATTTTAAGCTTGTAAATAATAGTATAATGAAGCCTACATATATTTTTTCACACCTGCCCGACTGTTTTCTATAAATAACAGAAAATTTGACTGACTCTGTGGATCCATCTGCAAAATAGGAGACAGTTCCCAAGGTGATTCTGACTTGTGCCTCTTACCTTGTATTAGTATTTATACACTCTGTTTTTTAAGATTTTTTCTTGAGGTAACTTTGGTTTATCACACCATATGTTGCATGTCTATACCGTTATATTTCTACTTCTATATACATGACTGTGTGATCACCACCAAAAATTTAGTTTCTGTTCATCACCATTCAGTTGATCACTTTGACTCATTTTACCCCCTCCCCACCTCTTTCTCTCTCTTCTCTGTATCTGCATGTTTGGTTTGGTTCATTCATTATTTTTATTTTTTGTTTGTGTTTTATATTCCACAGTTGAATGAAGTAATGTGGTATGTGTCATTTTCCATCTGACTTATTTCCTTCAGCATAATACCCTTTAGAACCATACTGTTCAATAGGATTTTCTGCCATGATGGAAACATTCTGTGTCTATGCTGTACAATACAGTAGCCACTAACCAAGCAAGGCTATTGATTGCTTGGAATATTGCTAGTGTAAATGAGGAACTGCACTTTTAATTTTGTTTATTTATTTATTGTATTTTTGGCTGTGCTGGGTCTTCGTTGACACGCAGGCTTCCCTTTAGTTGCAGTGAGTGGGGCTACTCTGTGCAGCGCGCAGGCTTCTCATTTTGGTGGCTTCTCTAATTGCAGAGCATTGGCTCCAGGACACGCTGGTTTCAGTAGTCACAGCTCCAGAGCTCCAGAGCACAAGCTCAGTTGTTGTGGTGCAAGGGCTTAGCTGTTCCAGGGCTTATGCGATCTTCCTGGACCAGGGATTGAACCGTGTCTCCTGCATTGGCAGGTGGATCCTCTACCTATGAGCTACCAGGGAAGCCCTTTAATTTTTAATGAAACTTTAAAAAATTTAAATAACCACATACATCCAGGGGCTCCCTTGTCAAATACAGCTCCCTTTGTGGCTCAGCAATAAAGAATCCACCTGCCAGGTTTGATCCCTGGGTTGGGAAGTTTGCCTGGAAAAAGGGATGGCAACCCACGCCAGTATTCTTGCCTTGGAAACCCCATGGACAGAGAAGCCTACAGTCTATGGGGTGGCCAAAGAGTTGGACATGACTTAGTGACTAGACAACAGTAACAAATCATGTCAAATACTGCAGCTCTTATCCTTTATGACTTCTTTTTTGGACTATGCATTATATTGTATGAAGCTATCTCTGCTTTTGTATGTTCTTAAGTGAAATCCCTTAACATTTATTGGCAATGATTGTTTGACAATTTACATCACGTACATTTGATTTCCTGCAGAGAAGCTAGCATAACATCCCCTAAAAAGGAAAAATAAAAATAACTGAACAAGTGACATAATTGCCTTTATATTTTTCAAAGGTAATCATTACCCTATATATATTTCTTATGCATCTTAGTATCAAGAGTGTCAAAGTGACAGAACCTGTGTCAAATCTATTTTAAACAAAGCATTTGCTACATTTATACTGCTTCTTTTCATTGCTCCTGAACCATCAACTTTTCAGTTTTTCAGCATTTCAATTTAGAAATATTCTATTACATTTAAAATGTTTTAGAAAAAATTTTAATGTTTATTCTTATTTTTATAATGAGGAGTCTAACAGTAATTTAAATTTGCATCTTTAATCAATATTTTTGCCATATCTTCCTCATTCATGTGCTTTTATTTATTTTCAATTTTTGTTTTTTGTTTTTCTGGCACCTGAAGTACTGTCATGTATATAAATTGAATTATAGCATTTTCTCATCAAAATTCCTCAGATATTGTTCTATTGTCTTCTAGATTTTAAGGTCGCATTCCTTGAAGTATGATACTGCTTGTTTGGGGAGCTGGGGGAGTTGAAACCTTTTTTTTTCCAGAGTGGATATTGTTATGGACTGAATTGTGTCTCCTCCAAAATTTGTATGTTGGAGCACTAATCCACAATGTGACTATATTTGGAGATAAGGCCTTCCTGGAGGTGTTAGGTCTTTGTCACTAATATCATGAATTCCTTATAGGTTGTATTATCAGGCTATTTATCAGTCTGACTTCTCAGTATTGCATATATTCATCCTATACTACATTGTTATGGAATTTTAGTAAGAATGCACACAATAATCCACTGGGATCAGATAGTTAGATACTCCTACCCAAGAGAACTCTGTTAGTTTTATTAGAAGGTAACAAGTTAACAGTCAGTGCCATATTTCATTCACTGAAATTTAAAATAGAAAGAGGAATAAAATTCAGTGCTCAATAATTGGCTCAATATTTTAAATCAGCCATTCTAAAAACTTAATCTTTTTTTTTCTTCTTTACTCTTCCCTCAGTTCAGTTCAGTTGCTCAGTCGTATCCGACTCTTTGCGACCCCATGGACCACAGCACGCCAGGCCTCCTTGTCCATCACCAACTCCCGGAGCTTACTCAAACACCTGCCCATTGAGGATGCCATCCAACCATCTCATTCTCTGTCATCCCCTTCTCCTCTCACCTTCAATCTTTCCCAACATCACGGTCTTTTCAAATGAGTCAGCTCTTCGCATCAGGTGGCCAAAATATTGGAGTTTCAGCTTCAGCATCAGTCCTTCCAATGAATATTCAGGACTGATTTCCTTTAGGATAGACTGGTTTGATCTCCTTGCAGTCCTAGGGACTCTCAAGAGTCTTCTCCAAAACCACAGTTCAAAAACATCAATTCTTCGGTGCTCAGATTTCTTTATAGTCCAACTCTCACATCCATACATGACTACTGGAAAAACCATAGCCTTGACTATATGGACCTTGTTGGCAGAGTAATGTCTCTGCTTTTCAATATGCTGTCTAGGTTGGTCATAACTTTTCTTCCAAGGAGTAAGTGTCTTTTAATTTCATAGCTGCAATCACCATCTGCAGTGATTTTGGAGCCCAAAAAACCAAAGTCTGCCACTGTTTCCACTGTTTCCCCATCTATTTGCCATGAAGTGATGGGACTGGATGCCATGATCTTTGTTTTATGAATGTTGAGCTTTAAGCCAACTTTTTCACTCTCCTCTTTCACCTTCATCAACAGGTTCTTTAGTTCTTCTTCACTTTCTGCCATAAGGGTGGTGTCATCTGCATATCTGAGGTTATTGATATTTCTCCCAGCAATCTTGATTCCAGCTTGTGCTTCATCCAGCCCAGCATTTCTCATGATGTACTCTGCATGTAAGTTAAATAAGCAGGGTGACAATATACAGCCTGACATACTCCTTTTCCTATTTGGAACCAGTCTGTTGTTCCATGTCCAGTTCTAACTGTTGCTTCCTGACCTACACACAGATTTCTCAGGAGGCAGATCAGGTGGTCTGGTATCCCCATCTCTTTCAGAATTTTCCACAGTTTATTGTGATCCACATAGTCAAAGGCTTTGGCATAGTCAATAAAGCAGAAATAGATGTTTTTCTGGAACTCTCTTGCTTTTTCCATGATCCAGTGGATGTTGGCAATTTGATCTCTGGTTCCTCTCCTTTTATAAAATCAGCTTAAACATCTGGAAGTTCACGGTTCACGTATTGTTGAAGCCTGGCTTGGAGAATTTTGAGCATTACTTTGCTAGCGTGTGAGATGAGTGCAGTTGTGTGGTAGTTTGAGCATTCTTTGGGATTGCCTTTCTTTGGGATTGGAATGAAAACTGACCTTTTCCAATCCCATGGCCACTGCTGAGTTTTCCAAATTTGCTGGCGTACTCTTCTCTATAATTTGTGAAATAAACACTTTACTTTTAAAAATACTTTCTCAAGTTACTTTTAATTAGTCTCCTACAGAAAAAAAATATTTAGCTTAAAATTGTAAATAAAATAGTATAGATAGTATACATTTAGGTAGAGAGAGAACTGAAAAAAATCATATATATGTGTGCATATGAAAACATATATAAGAATACATATTTGTAACCAAAGAAGAAAAGTAAGCAGGAATGTAGGAAAAGCCAAATCCATGGAAGAGTCTAACAACTTTTACATTTAATAGTTTTATGTCAGTTTTGATGCTAAACTTTTCCCCCAAAGGGGGAAAATCTGATCAAGATCCCAGAAGACACAAACAAACGAAAAACAAAAACAACAAGTTTTTAGGAAAATAGCAACTATTTGGAAAATGATATTGGATAGAAATCTCTCCTATGTATCTACTTTCAGATTATTAAAGTATTCATTCATGTGGTTGGGACCTATGAAAATCCTTTCTTTAACCTTTTGCTTACAGATATACAATCAAAAAGCTCTAAGTCATTCACCCTTTCAAGTCATTCATTGTGAACCACATAGGACAATTCATGGCAGCTTTCATTACTACTTCAGTGTATACCTCATTTTCTCTGTAGCCCACACAGTAACCCATTTGACAGATGGGAAAACTGATATTCAGAAAAAGTGAACAACTTGCTAATGAAGGGTAGAAAAAGTTTAAAACAAAGATCTAGTTGGCTCTGCAGCCGTTATTCTGTCTTCTTCTCACCCTACCACTTAGTCATCACCATTCAAGTTGGAATTATCCTGTTCTCTGAATAGAGTGCGTTCATTTTATGCATCAGCAGGCATAACTTAAATACATTAGTATGCAGAGAAGGTGTTTGTCTCCTGAGTTCTTGAGAATATGTCTGCAGGAGAAAATATGAAACTAGAAATATGGATACTGGTTTCCATGAAGAAATAAGATGTCCTGTTTGGGGGAATGTCCAAAGGTCATGGCTGACAGGATGCAGAGACAAACTGTGCCCCTCCCTGTGATCACAAAGCTCGTCCTGTTTTTAGCTAAATACATATACTTTTTATGTCCAGGTATGGCTTATATCTTAGTATAAGATGATTGTCCTAATGTATTTCATCTGTATTACATTTTCTTAACACTTTCAGAACTCTAAACTTGCACAAGGATGGTGGGGGGGAATCCTTATCATTGCTACATCCTTCAAATTCAAACTAAGTAGATGAGCTCTAAGCACTTATAACAGCCACAGGATAAAATTGTGAATCTCTTCCAGGATGACATTAGCCATGAAAAATTAAGAAACATGGCACATACATTAGGAAAAATAAAAGCTGCTTAGAAATCCAGTGAACAGAAGCATGTACTGAGAAGACCAAACAGCCTCAAGCTTTTATCCTCTTTTGCTTTTATCTGATGAAATAAAAGGAACACAACAACTGCTGAAAAAGTTTTGCCCTTTGAACTTTGCAGTGATCTACTATTTTTTCATACAATCTAATTAATACAATTACAGTGGAATGAATGATTAGTGCAGTGTTTCAAAGCAAACATAGAACTTGTCAGGACTGCAATTTTAGAGATTATTTTATCTCAAAAAGTTACTTTTTCTCAAACTTTAACACAATGGCAAACAAACAGCTTAAAAAAATTTACCCATTTTCTGTATTTCTGCATCAATTTTAAGTGGCAAATTGTTTAATAGTGTCAAAATTGCCATAAAATCAAATCTGATAGTTTAGTCACTAAGTCGTGTCCAACTCTTTGCAACTCCATGGACTGTAGCCTGCGAGGTTCCTCTGTCCATGAGATTCTCCAGTCAAGAAGGTTGCCATTTCCTACTCCAGGGGATCATCTCCACCCAAGGATTGAACCTGGGTCTCCTGCATTGCAGGCAGATTCTTTACCAACTGAACTACCAGGGAAGTCCCCAAATCAAAATCAAATGTGTTTAATGGAAAAATTCGATTAACAGCAAAATGGAACATAACGATAAGAAAATATTTATTGAGAAATGGATACAAAATAGTTTGCATGAAATTTGTTTCCCAGTGCTCATTCATTATAACACTTGTCATAATTGTTATTGGAGAAGGCAATGGCAACCCAGTCCAGTACTCTTGCCTGGAAAATCCCATGGATGGAGGAGCCTGGTAGGCTGCATTCCAAGGGGTTGTGAAGAGTCAGAAACGACTGAGCAGCTTCACTTTCACTTTTCACTTTCATGCATTGGAAGTGGAAATGGCAACCCACTCCAGTGTTCTTGCCTGGAGAATCCCAGGGACCGGGGAGCCTGGTGGGCTGCCGTCTATGGGGTCCCACAGAGTCGGACACGACTGAAGCAACTTAGCAGCAGCAGCAGCATAATGGTTATTATTTGCATTTTCTGGTTGTTTCCAAACTGGAAAACACTGTTTTAAAGAATATATTAGTGTCCCCAGAAGAAATTTTCTATTTATTACCATTAATTTTTTTTTCAGTTCACCTGTGAGAACAATTGTCTTAAATTTACTCAATTTTCTAGGGAAGAAGAAAATTCACATAGAAGACCTCATGAATCATGGCATTATAAATTTACGACTGTGAAAGTTTTTTCCAGTTCCACTGGTTTAATACCATAATTGAATAACATAATTCTCAATTTCAATGTATCCTCTGGCTATGTGCACAAGGAAAAATTAATTAAAATAGGCTACCCTATTCAATAATAATAATAATAAAAATAATCATTGTGAACAAATTTTTAATTATTCAGTAATACATGAGAAATATATGAAATAATTCTTAGCTCTGAGAAAATGTCTTTGGTATATTTCTGGTGGGAACATTTGTGGAGAATTTTCCAAATTGAAACTTTTTGTTCATGTTGTTGCTCAGTCGCTATGTCACATCTAGCTTTTTGCAACCCCATGGACTGCAGCATGCCAGGCTACCCTGTCCTTCACTATCTCCCAGAGTTTGCTCAAATTCATGTCCACTGAGTCGGTGATATTCAACCGTCTCATCCTCTGTTGTCCCCTTCTCCTTTTGCCTTCAATCTTTCCCAGCATCAAAGTCTTTTCCAAAGAATCAGCTCTTTGCATTAGGTGGCTAAAGTACTGGAGCTTCAGCTTTAGCATCAGTCCTTCTAATGAATATTCAGGGTTGATTTCCTTTATTGAAACAAGTCTATCTTAAATCTTATATGGTGAAAGCAAAACAGAGGTCTCTCCAACTTATGCCTAAAACTTGCCTTGCTTTTCCAGAATACCTGCCTCAAAAGATCTCTGTAATTCAGAGCCTACAAGATGGTGAAATATTTTTAGATCAAGAACAATTGGCCACAAAATGAAGATAAAATAAATTTCTAAAACTCTGTCATACTTGAGATTGAACCAAAAGTTGTATAACATACTTACATCAATTTAGATATGACCATGAATAAGTCATTTTTGAAAGTGACTTTTGAAGGTCTCAATTTTGTCACTGCATGGTCATTTCCTCCATTGTGGACCAAAGTATGTTTGAAGTAGTCAAAACCTCTTGTATCATCTTAATGTCCTTCTTAAGTATTCATTAAGCCCAAACTTTCCATTCCAGTTGGGGCATCAAAGTGAATCATATAATTTTCTTCTTAAATAAAGCTCACTGCAGTGATGTACGTTGGAGAAGGCAATGGCACCCCACTCCAGTACTCTTGCCTGGAAAATCCCATGGATGGAGGAGCCTGGTGGGCTACAGTCCATGGGGTCGCTAAGAGTCGGACACAACTGAGCGACTTCATTTTCACTTTTCACTTTCATGCATTGGAGAAGGAAATGGCAACCCACTCCAGTGTTCTTGCCTGGAGAATCCCAGGGACGGGGGAGCCTGGTGGGCTGCTGTCTATGGGGTTGCACAGAGTCGGACACGACTGAAGTGACTTAGCAGCAGCAGCAGCAGCAGCAGTGATGTACAGGATGGCACAAAGGCCTTTGCAAGAAGGTAGTTGCCTGGGGCTCTTGAGTTGTGAACTGGAAATGATGTCAATTTAAAATTTTTTACTCAACGTGGTCAGTTATTCATATTTCTACTTCTAAAAGAAAGAAAGAAAATGAAGTCGCTCAGTCGTGTCCGACTCTTTGCAAACCCATGGTCTGTAGCCTACTAGGCTCCTCTGTCCATGGGATTCTCCAGGCAAGAATACTGGAGTGGGTTGCCATTTCCTTATCCAGGGGATCTTCCTGACCCAGGGATCGAACCGAGGTCTCCCACCTTGCAGGCAGACACTTTACCCTCTGAGCCACCAAGGTCAAATCATTATGCTGCAAAAATATGTTCAAGTATTTTATGTAATGAAATAGTGACTGAATTACAGATATAAGGTCCTTTAAATATGTGTATAAGCCACTTAGAAACACTCTTATTATTTTGATCAATATGAGTCAAGGTCTCATTGTATAGTACAGTATAATATACCTTTATCGTATGCCTTGATATCTCTCCAGAAAGTTCCTCTGGTTTTATCTTCTTCAAGAGTATTATGCCGGTGTGTTTTTGTTTTTGTTTTTATTGAGGTCTACCTGCTATACAATATTATAGAAGTTTCAGGTGTACAACATAGTAATTCACAATTTTAAAAATTGTATTCCATATAGTTATTATAAAACATTGGCTATATTCCTTGAGCTAGGCAATATGTCCTTGTAGCTTGTTTATTTTATACATAGTAGTTGATATCTCTTAATTCCATATCCCTTTACTACCTCTCGCCTCTTACCTCCTCCCACTGGTAACCACTAATTTGTTCTCTATATCTGTGAATACATTTGTTTTTTTAATGTTCATTAATTTAACTTGTTTTTTTTAGGTTCCATATATGTGATTCCATAGCGTATTTGTCTTTGTCTGACGTTTCATTTCACATACCTTCCAAGACCATGCATGTTATTACAAATGGCAAAATTTCATCCTTTTTTATGGCTGAGTAGCATTATACTGTGTGTATGTTTGCATATATACCGCATCTTTATCCGCTCATCTGTTGATGGACACTTCGATTGATTCTGTGTCTTGTCTGTGGTAAATAATGGTGTTATAAACATCGGGATGCATGTATCTTTTCTAATTAGTGTATTTGGTTTTCTTTTGGATATACACCCAGGAGTAGAATTGCTTGGTCATATGGCACTTATAGCTTTAGTTTTGTTGATAAACGTCCATACTGTTTTCCACAGTGACTGTACCAATTTACAT
Organism: Bos grunniens; assembly: GCF_055505025.1. Classification (NCBI taxonomy): domain Eukaryota; kingdom Metazoa; phylum Chordata; class Mammalia; order Artiodactyla; family Bovidae; genus Bos; species Bos grunniens. The sequence goes on along the minus strand of NC_141191.1, from coordinate 23,313,875 downwards.
TCCCCACAACAGTGTAGGAGGGGTTCCTTTTCTCCACATTCTCACCAACACTTGTTATTTGTGGTTCTTTTGATGATAGCCTTTCTGACAGGTGTGAGGTTGTTATGCCTAGTATTATAACTTGGTTTTAGAATCAAGTTACAATTCAAAAAATTCTGCTGGAATTTGGAATTGTAATTTGGAATTGTAATATGACTTTTTATATCAATCTGAAGAATAGGTATTTTCAATAGATGGTATTATACAGTATCAACATTGATGTTACCTCTAAAAATAATCAAATTACCATGGTAGATTGTGAAATATCAGATGTTTTGATGTACAGAGCAGGATCCATAAAACCAGTAGTGGGGCTCCTTATAAAGTGTTGCTTTAATATTAAACAAGCATGCTGCATCTGAATTTGTTCCTTAAATTGAAGTCTTATTGCCACTGTTACTCAGAGCATGGGTTTGAAGTTAATAGGTTCATAGAACAACAAAAAAAATTCAACTCTACTGACCAAAGTTACCTAATTTCATTGACACAGTAATTGAATTTCACTAGGAGTAACAAATGGAACAGATATGAGAGAAGCGCATGCATCCTGGAATTTAACTGCAGGAAAATTCGGGTAAAAAAAATACTGCATAATTTTATAGCTGTGGATTTCTGGTGTTTTTTTGTGTTTTTTTTTGTTTTTTCCAAATAAGTATGTGTGTTTATTTCTTCATAGTAGAAAAAACTTAAAATTGAATGTTCAAAGAAATGAAAATACATTTAAAAAACAGGTGAAATAACTAGGAAAGGTTGGTAGTTTAGAACTGGGAGTTCATTTCATAGTCTTACTTTTTGTATTCTTCTGCTATACTCACACACTACATCCCTTGCTCGGATGTGCATGTCTGCTCAGTTGCTCAGTCATGTCTGACTCTTTTCAACCCCATGGACTGTAGCTCACCAGGCTCCACTGCCCATGGGATTCTCCAGGCAAGAATACTAGGGTGGGTCGCCATTTCTTTCTCCAGGGAATCTTCTCGACCTAGGGATCAAACCCGTGTCTCCAGAGTCTCCTGCATTGGCAGGTGGATTCTTTACCACGGAGTCACCTGGGAAGCCACATCCCATGCTCATCCCACTCCAGCACTGAGCATCTTAGCCGGACTCTGTTCAAATCACTCTGTTAATGAAGGCATTCTTCTGTCTTCAAGCCACCCCTCTCTTCTGTGACATATGTTGATACAGAGATTTATTGACTTTCTTTTGCTGTTACCTACTAAAATGTTTGGATAATTGTCAACTGCTACAGGTCCTCTTTATACATGATTTGTTGCTATATGATAATAATAGTTGGGGCTTCCCAAGTGGTGCTCGTGGTAGAAAACACACCAGCAATGCAGGAGACATAAAGAGACGTGGGATCAATCCCTGGGTAGGGAAGATCCCCTGGAGTAGGAAATAGCAACCCACTCCACTGTTCTTGCCTGGAGAATTCCATGGACAGAGGAGCCTGGCGGACTACAATCCATAGGGTCGCAAAGAATCAAACACGACTGAAGCAACTTAGCACACGTGAACATATGATAATAATAATTAATTTAACTGAGCAATTATTACATTGCCAAGTACTGCTACTAAGTTCTAAAGGCTTAAATTGTCCTGTGTTGTCTTCACAACAATGACTGAAAGGTTTATATGATTATTAGATCCATTTTATAGATGAGTCTAGAGATGTTAAGACACTTGCCTAAAGTTATAGAGCTGGTAAAGGGCAGAGCCAAGACCTAAACGTAAATTAGTCCATCCCCTGAGACAGGTGCTGTTTCCTATGCTCTTTTATGGAGCCTACACAGTTAAGGCAGCGTTTGAGATCATTTTTAGGTAGTATCATTTTTGGATTCAGTTAATTAGCACCAATATTATTCTTCCCATCTGTCAGTTTTCTGTTTATCTCTCAGCCTCTTAGCCAAATCCCAAAAGTGGTTTTAAATTCCCCTAGATAAACTTTGAGATCAGAAACAAATTTAACCCTGTACAGATACTTTCATTTTTAGAGAGTTGAAATAAAAAGTATAAATAAAGAAACTGGAAAATTGGAGCATTAAAGTATTTGGGCAAACATGCCATCACAATAGCTATTTTTTAAAAAATAAACTCATCATTTTGGTTTTATATGAACATTATCGACTTAAGCGTGTTTTTGCCTTCGTTTAAATTATGCACATTAACATAAATACACAGAGCAAAGGGAAGTAAGTAATTTGCATTTTATAAATGTAATTAGCATTAATAGGATGTATGCACTCTGAAATTCGAGATGATATAGTTGCATTAATTCTCTTCCCCTGATAGACTTAAATGATTCCAGAATATATTCCTTTCTAATTAGATTGTTCTAACTAGGATAACTCAGTTTGATGAGCATTTAGAGTTCAATAGAATAGAACTAGAATTTTAACAACATAATGAGGTATTTTTTGGTTTTCTGTACATCAAGCTTTCAAAAATGTCCTTAAAATTATTCCTACAATATTTGTTTGCTCCTACTTAGAAATTTTATTCTGAAAAAAGTGAATTTTTTTTTAACACACCTGTACCAAAAGTGCAGCCTGTACCAAAGGAACAACTACGTAATTGTGTGATTTTTCAAATAGGTTTTATGTTCTTATGTAAGAAAAAATCCATTTAAAGAAAAAAAAAACAGTAATATCTAACTCAATGTGAACACTGAGCAGACTATAATAATACTTTAAAAACCGACAGTAAACCCTAGCAAATACTTTTAATCACCCAAAACATGTCTTGTATTTCTTAATGTATTGTATTCATTTGTGTTCTATTGTAGCTTATTTTATTTAATAGTTTAGAAGTTTACAGAGTGTTTTGATTTTAACACACTATGGTATAATTGATTAAAGTGATTAATTGATTAATTGATTGAATAATTATTGATTAACCGCCCCCCCAAGAAAATAGTAGCTATATTACCAAAGCTAGTAAGTCTTCAGATATTAAGGTTTAAGACAGCACTCACTTATATTTAGAGAATGTCATTTATAATGGAATTTATTCTATGTTTTGCTCAAAGAATGGAATTTTTAAATTCCATTGCCCAGATAACCTCCCTTTAGCTGTCTATGAGGTTATATCACCCACCCAACCCCCCAGCCTCACCTTTTTTTTAAAGTTTTTTGGAATGGACACTCAAAAAACTTTGCCTGTAACCTAACATCAACCTTTTATTGTAGAAATAGTTTAATTCTGCAAATAATGACTTGCAGTCAGTTAACTTCAAAAATCAACCTCACTCACTGGAAAGTTTACAAGAAATAGGTATAGTGAAAAATATATTTCTTATACACATATGGTGTTTTCATATAAATTCTCAAAGAATTGTAGTCCTGAATCATGTGATATTGGCTAAATTTCCTCCTTGCTTTCCTGCTTTATTGAGTTTTCTTATTTTTCTCTTTCTAGCCTATTTCTGATTTAGGCTCCATAATGCTACACAAATCAGTAAAATATCCTTGGAACTTTCAGGAAGACATACTGGTTTTGACTTGTCTTGGGTGGCTTCTTCTGAGGCCTCTCTCCATGGCTTGCAGGTGGCTATCGTCTTGTTCCCTCCATCTGCTCATGGATGTCTGTCTGTGCACACAGGCCCCTGGTGTCCGTGTGTTCTAACCTCCTCGTCTCATAAAGACATTTGTCAGATTGATTTAGGGACCATCCATTCAACCTCATTTAACCTTAATCATGTCTTTGACTCTGTCTTCAGTCACATTCTAAGCAGGGGACTTCAACATATGAATTTGTCAGGGAGATGGAGGAGAGTATACCGTTCAGTCCATAACATGACTAAATTACTTTTCTGCCAAATAATCTACTTTCCCTCACTCCAGTACTCTTCCCGAAGGAGTGATTTTCATTATACATTCCTGCTTCTTGGTCCTTGGTCTGGCCCATGAAATATAAGCAGAATTTTTGTTGTTGTTGGAGTATAGTTGCTTTATGGGTCTTCCTAGGTGGCACGTGATAAAGAATCTGCCTGCCAGTGCAGGAGGCACAAGGGATACGGGTTCAATCCCTGGGTTGAGAAGATCCCCTGGAGGAGTAAATGGCACCCCACTCCAGTCTTCTTGCCTGGGAAATCCCATGGACAGAGGAGCCTGGCGGGCTACAGTCCATGGAGTCACAAAGAGTCAGACATGACTGAGCGACTGAACACACACAAACACACACATAGTTGATCTACACGGCTGTGTCAGTTTCTGCTGTACAGCAAAGTGAATCAGCCACACGTATACATAAATATATCCCCTCTTTTATTGCTTCCTTTCCATTTAGGTCACCACAGAACCCTGAGCAGAGTTCCCTGTGCTGCACAGTTGGTTTGCATCAGTTATCTATTTTATACATAGCAGTGTGTATATATCAGTATCAATCTCTCATTTCGTCCCACCCCCCTTTCCCCTTTGCTGTCCATATGTTTGTTCCCTATATCTATGTCTCTATTTCTGCCTTGCAAGTAGTGAGATCATCTATGCTAATTTTTTAGATTCCACATATATGCATTAATATATGATATTTTTTTCTTTCTGACGCACTTCACTATGTATGATAAACTCTAGGTCCATCTATGTCTCTGCAAATGAAAGAGTTGTGTTCTGCTTTATGGCTAAGTAATATTCCATTAATATATACACCATGTTTTCTTTATCCATTCCTCTGTCAATGGACATTTAGGTACCTGGAGATTCTAAATTACATATTCCATTTCCTCATTTGTTAAGTACAACTCAGGTTCTCTATTTATTTATAACCTGAGTAAAAATTGGGTACCTGACCTCTCATTTTGTTTACAAGTAGCCTTGGAAATGAGAAATTAAATTATTAATAAAGTGGGTATATGAAATTTTATGAACTATATATTTCTTCTTAAATTCAGGAATCATCTGCATTCAACCTAATTCTAAGACCTTATTTTTCAAAACATGTAAAGAAAAAATTTTACAGGTTCTGCTTATGATTTCTTGGTTAAATATTAATATAATTAAGAAAAATGAATATCAACATGCCCATCTTTGTTCCTTTAATCATATGTTTGAACCACTACAGAATATTCAAGGCTATTTGTATATTTAAAGCCCCTTTCAACTGTGTTAGATGTACTTAATCTAAATTACAGTGTATATACTCAATGAAATATTATATAGTCATTAAAAAGGTGCTTTAAAGACATTTATAATGACTGGAAAATTGATGCTGTGGTAGAGTAATGCATATCATACAAAATAGTAACAAACTTGTATGTTCTTAGGAACAGGAAAAAATTTTAAAAATCAAAAAAACATAGTTTTAATTGCAGTGTCAATATATGATAGAATGAGTGAGTTTTTTCTCCTTTTTGACTCTCTTTTGGGTTCCAAAGTTTGTATCTTGAGCCCATATTACTTTAAGCAATGACCCAATAAATTAAAATAGTACCTATACAAACATAGAATTTCAAATCCTATAAAAATATCAAGGAAAAAAATCATTTTAAACTACAAACACTCACAGATTAAAAACCACCTTAAACATTTGCAGAATATATGAAATATACTTCTGTTTATATATACTGAACAGGAGAAAAGAAAGAGGAAAAGGAAAAAAATCTGTTAATACCATATGCTCTTTTTAAGTTAAAACCTATTAACTTGTAGTGTTAATTGTGGTTCACAAAAGGAAATCTGGAATAAAACTTAATACATTTAAAAATTTCAGATAAATGTTTTCTAAGTGATATAAATTATTATTTCCCTAGGAAAAAATCTCCTGAGTTTAAGAACAAAGGAACTATGACTTCCCTGGTGGTTCAGTGGTTGAAACTGCGTTGCTGACAGTGCAGGGCACATAAGTTCAATCCCTGGTCTGGGAACTAAAATCCCATATGCTTCATGGTGTAGCCAAAAACATTAAAAAAAATAATTAGTTAATTTAAAACAGTATAAATTTTTTAAAAAAAGAATAAAGGAAACCATTATGATTTTTAAATACATGCTATTTCTCTACTATAAAAGATGAGATAATTAACACTGTCATATGTTCTTTTCCTTTCCTCTCCCACTATCATATCAGATTATGTTATACTATGTCTACTTTAGTGACATTTTTAATATTTATGTTTGGTTTGTTGTTTGCAGTTGCAAAGTTGTATCTGACTCTTTACAACCCCATAAACTGTAGCCTTCCAGGCTGCTCTGTCCATGGGATTATCCTGGCAAAAATGCTGGAATGGATTGCCATTTACTTCTCCAGGGAATCTTCCCAACCCAGGGATAGCACCCACATCTCCTGCTTGGCAGGCAGATTCTCTACCACTGAGTCATCTGGAAAGCTCTAATGTTTGGTTGTTGTTGTTCAATCACTAAGTTGTGTCTGACTGTTTGGGACTCCATGGACTGTAGCACACCAGGCCTCCCTGTCCGTCACCATCTCCTGGAGTTTGCTCGAGTTCATATCCATTGAATCAGTGATGTTATCCAACCATCTCATCCTCTGCCACTCTCTTCCCCTTTTGCCTTCAATCTTTCCCAGCATCGGGGTCTTTTCCAAGGAGCTTCACCTTCAGTATCAATCCTTCCAGTAAGTATTCACAGTTGATTTCCCTTAGGATTAACTAGTTTGATCTCCGTGCAGTTCAAGGAACTCTCAAGAGTCTGTTACAACATCAGTTTGGGTTTAGTTAAGTTCAGTCGTTCAGTCATGTCTGACTGTTTGCAACCCCATGGACTGCAGCATGCTAGGCCTCCCTGTCCATCACCAACTCCCAGAGCTTGCTCAAACTCATGTCCATAGAGTTGGTGATGCCATCCAACCATCTCATCCTCTATCGTCCCCTTTTCCTCCAGCCTTCAATCGCTCCCAGCATCAAGGTCTTGTCAAAGGAGTCAGTTCTTCACATCAGGTGGCCAAAGTATTGGAATTTCAGCTTTAACATCAATCCTTCCAATGAATATTCAGGACTGATTTCCTTTAGGGTATACTGGTTGGATCTCCTTGCAGTCCAAGGGACTCTTGAGAGTCTTCTCCAAAACCACAGTTCAAAAGCATCAGATCTTTGGTGCTCAGCTTTCTTTATAATCCAACTCTCACATCCATACGTGACTACTGGAAAAATCATAGCCTTGAATAGATGGAACTTTGTTGGCAAAGTAATGTCTCTGCTTTTTGATATGCTGTCTAGGTTGGTCATAGCTTTTCTTCCAAGGAGCAAGCATCTTTTAATTTCATGGCTGTAGTCACCATCTGCCGTGATTTTGGAGCTCCCCAAAATAAAGTCTGTCACTGTTTCCACTGTTTCCCCATCTCTTTGCCATAAAGTGATGTGACCAGATGCAATGATCTTAGTTTTATGATTGTTGATTTTTAAGCCAATTTTTCTACTCTCCTCTTTCATTTTCATCAAGAGGCTCTTTAGTGCTTCTTCGCTTTCTGTCATAAGGGTGGTGTCATCTGCATATCTGAGGTTATTGATATTTCTCCCTGCAATCTTGATTCCAGCTTGTGCTTCATCCACCCCAGCATTTCTCATGATGTACTCTGCATATAAGTTAAATAAGCAGGGTGACAATATACAGCCTTGACGAACTCCTTTCCCAATTTGAAACTATCCTGTTGTTCTATGTCCATTTCTAACTATTGCTTCCTAACCTGCATACAGATTTCTCAAGAGGCAGGTCTGGTGGTCTGGTATTCCCACCTCTTTCAGAATTTTCCACAGTTTATTGTAATCCACACAGTCAAAGGCTTTGTCATAGTCAATAAAGCAGAAATAGATATTTTTCTGGAACTCTGTTGCTTATTCAATGATCCAGTGGATGTTGACAGTTTGATCTCTGGTTCCTCTGCCTTTTCTAAAACCTGCTTGAACATTTGGAAGTCCACGGTTCACATACTATTGAAGTCTGGCTTGGAGAATTTGAGCATTACTTTAATAGCGTGTGAGATGAGTTCAGTTGTGTGGTAGTTTGAGCGTTCTTTGACATTGTCTTTCTTTGGGATTGGAATGAAAACTGACCTTTTCCAGTCCTGTGGCCACTGCTGAGATTTTCAAATTTGCTGGCATATTGAGTGCAGCACTTTCACAGCATCATCTTTTAGGATTTGAAATAGCTCAACTATTGAGGTGATAGAATTCCATCACCTCTTCTAGCTTTGTTCGTAGTGATGCTTCCTAAGGCCCACTTGACTTCGCATTCCAGGATGTCTGGCTCGAAGTGAGTGATCACACCATCGTGATTATCTGGGTCATGAAGATCTTTTTTGTATAGTTCTTCTGTGTATTCTTGCCACCTCTTCCTAATATCTTCTGCTTCTGTTAGGTCCATACCATTCCTGAATTTCATTGAGCTCATCTTTGCATGAAATGTTCCCTTGGTATTTCTAACTTTCTTGAAGAGATCTCTAGTCTTTCCCATTCTACCAGTTGGGGTACTAAACCCCAAATTTTCAAATTGTTCATTTGCTTTTGACTTAAGTGCATTCCGTGTTCTCCACCAGGTCTTCGCCACACAATTTTCATTTCTGGATTCTCTTGGCTGGCTGGGATTTTTAAACCTCATGTAGTTTTTTGTTTTATTTATTTATTTTAAGAGGGCTTGTATCTGATCTTAAGGGACCTGCAATCTTCATGTTCAAGGAAATCTGCCTCCTACATTCATACTTATTCTAGAGTCAGGCTTTCTCTCCTTAGTAGACGTTACTTCCTTTCTTTCTTGCAGTGAATGTTGCTATGAAAAAAATCTAAAGCCAGTCTGATTTTCACTGCTTATAGTTGACTTGTTTTTATTTCATAAGATCCTGAGGAACTCTTTGGTTATCAGAGACATTCAATTATATAATAGGATATACATCAATGACAAGATATGAATGATGCCATTTAGAATTTATTTTGTTTATTTGATATGAATGATACCATTTAGAATTTTAGAATCTATTTTTTCTCATTTCAGGAAAATAATGCTGTATTATATCTGATTACTTTTGCATTACATTTTTTAGAGTCAGTACATCAGGAACCCAATTTTTCTTTGTTTCCCTATTTTTGGCCATGTCTTATCTGTTCTTTGTCATAAGCTTTTGTTTTATTCAATTTATATTCTTTAAAGTTTTCCTACTATATAAGACATTACCAGATAGGAAATGTCTCTATTTTTTGGTCTATCTTTTATAGCATGGTCCATTTTATTCCCATTTTCTTTCTAATTCTTGATTCTGTAGGATGCTTACATGGTTACCATGTTATCTTATACATCTTATTCATGATTACATAAAGCAGGTCTGTGCAGACTTTTTCCTCTAATATATTAAACTATCTCTGACATTCTTTACATTAATTAGAGAATCATGTATCATCTTCTACATGTTATCATTTGAAAACTAGGTGGTATTTCATCCACTTTTTCATAGTACAATTGTTTATCAGACCTTTTGCTCACACTCTGTCAACAATCATCTTATCCCCTTCCAATCTTCTCATCTGTCTCCCCCTCATTAATTTAAGGCCACCAATGCAATGCTGCCACCTCCAGTCCCAGACAAAATACAACTGGAAATTATAAATTGATGCTTTCCTTAAAGCTTCCCTTGTGGCTCAGCTGGTAAAGAATCCACCTGCAGTGCAAGAGACCTGGGTTCGATCCCTGGGTTGGGAAGATCACCTGGAGAAGAGAAAAGCTACCCACTCCAGTGTTCTGGCCTGGTGAATTACATGGACTGTAAAGTCCATGGGGTAGCAAAAGGAAATGTGTATTTCGTAATGGAGTGTAAATGTAAGTCAGGTACAAAAATAGTATTATTAGAGTTCACACTATGGTTCCACTTCCTAACTATTTTTCTAGCCTTTGGAATTTAGTATGTACTTTGTATGGCCCTTGAAGAGTGGTTAATTCACTCTCTATCTTCTCACTCTGATTCTTCTCTTGTTCTGACCTAGGCACTGACCCACAGAGGGTAACACATTTGACTCCAGATGACCTATGCTATGCTCTCTTTTGTCCATGGACTCCCAAATATTTATTTGTATATTTTAGCAAACTCCTTTGCTACTCCATGCCCTAGGAATATCAGGCACGTGGACGGAGACAACAGCCACATATGATCTTGTGTTGATCTAATGTGCCTCCTTAGAATATAATCGTCTCCACTTTTTCAAATTCTTCTCATGATTTGCACCTGAACTCAAATCCCCAGTCTGCTCTAAGCCTCTTTCCCCCGGAAACATAACATCACATTAAGCTCTTCTTATCAGAAATGAATATAGTCTAGTACTTAATTGTTCTCTAGTTGCTTCATTTGTGCTCATTTATATTTATGATTATTTTATAAATCCACTGAAGTAAAGGCTTCTTTAGTTCCCCACATTTTCTGGCAAAAGAGAGAACACACAATAAATACTCAGTAACCCCACACGTGGTATTTATGTGAGATACATCTCAGTCAAATGAGATCTACTGCATCTACCTTTCTCATTGCCTGGTAGGAAGAAGGTAGATGAAACATAATATTAACTGTGGGCACCTTGCTCTTCACAAAAATAATTAGGCAATATACTATATTATTCTTAGTACATACAAAGCAGTTGCTTAATGTAGGCAATTTTTACTGTGCAAAACAGTACAATCATGAAAATGACTGTGCAAGCTGAAATCATGTGAAGTAATCTTAAAAATCTTTGGGAAAATGTATGATTATGTAAAGACCATTAAAATTTTATTTCAAAATATTAAGAATTCTGTTAGTTATAAACATATGGGGAATTGAAAACTAGTAAAAAAAAGTGTGTAGTTTATACAATGTAGTATAATTTACTACATTAGAACAGTGAGAAGTGTTTTACTTCTTTGCAAAAAACAAATTTTATCAAGAGTAATTTGAATAATGCTTGCTCTCTTCTCACAAGGTAGTTTATGGCTGGAATGAGCAACTTTTCTGAGGCTTAAAGAATCATAATGTTCCATCCAAGTTCAGGTCAGCTAATTTACTTACCTTTTACACTTTCAGTATCAGAAACTCTCTCTCAGAGTACCCTGAAAGTGAAGATTTTTGAGAGTGTCACTTCCTCTAGGACATTTCTATCCTTTTTTGTCACAACTACATTCCTCATTTGTGTCTATAAGTTTATCTTCACCAAGTTCTTCTGGCTCAACATCTAGAGTCTTTCAAATGGCTGCAGTGTCAACATGCCCAGCTATTACAACTCCACTTCTGTCTGGTGTGACTCTCACTTTCAGTGTTATCACTTTTGTTTTCTTTGCTGTGCATTCATCTTTACTGGCTAATTCCCTCTTTCAACTATCGTTTTCACAAAAGGTCACATAGGTTTTTCCCTGGGGAACAAGGAAGCACTGTAACTACACGCTTTGCTGTCTGTGCAGAAATTGAGTAATAAATGCACAGTGATCCATTACACACAACTTCTGAGAAAAGAAATGTGATTGGTAATTGACCCTAATGTGCATCTATTATTTATGTGGTGATTTGCGGACTGAAGACCTAGCAGTTAATTTTATCCAGTATGCTATTATTTATAGTTAATAGGTAGAGTAACTGAAACTTGAACTGAGTTACTGGGGGATTAGTGTCATTTAACTAAAATGTGGTAACTGAAAGTTGTGCATATCCAGACTATACAAAGTAAGATTGCCTATACTTGGTTTTAATATTTTTTAGATTGATCATTCTGTAATTTCTAAGAATAATCCTCTCTTCCTATTCTATAGCTATTGACGATAAATATATTATTATTTTACTTTTATTGATTTTTAGGAACTTTTTCTATATTCCTTATTTCAAAATTTGAAGTTCATAGCAGTGCAAATATACCCGCAGTTCATTAAGTAGCTTTTTACTCAACAACAGGAATATATCCCAGTACTCTATATATTTTCCTAGGAATTTGGTCTTGCAGTCTTTTGAAAATAATTGGAGCATAATTCACCCAGTCATTAAACATGTAAACTTATCTGAAGAGTATATATTGAATGTATATATTCAGGAATATATATATTGGAATGTATATATTGAAAACCTTCAGTTTTTATACCGTTATCTATTATTACTTTCCTTTCTTCTCTGGCAGAGCAATAAAATTCTATTTTGTTCTTCATTGCCTATTATATTTGAGGAATAGTTTCCTGATTCAATCATTTGTTTAATTTTATTTTTGTATTTTAATCCTCTCAGCTAGTTTCATATTTTCTTCTTTCAATGACCTAACCTAATTTCTACTACTTGGATTTTTTTTCCAGTTAACCTGGAAATATTAACTTTAAACATACTATGCTATTGTTTTCCAAAGCTGTTGAATATCTTCAGAACCAAACGATTTGCTGTGTTATTTATTCCTTTTAATATGTTAGTGAGTAGTCATACCAAAATTTGAAAACCTTATTATATTCTATTTCAATTAATTCTTTCTCTAGCATTCATTTTGATATAGTCACTGATACTGGTTAGAGTCTGTCCCAAATTTCTTTATTGAGTTGACCAAAGGAATAATTAACTTATCGCCTTATTTTACTCAAATGCTAAACATTTAAAGAAAATATTAACACCCAATAAAACACAAGTTCTTTTTAGTTTCTTGATATTTTAGCTCAGCACTTAAATTATAAGTGCCACGCCACCTAATTTGTTATTTAATACCAGCACAAATTACTTTGTAAGCTAAAACACTTATTTGCCTAAATAAACTCCATCTCCTTGCATTTGTATACAAAACATTTCTAAGCTATCCTATTTTTTTCCTGAATTCTATCTTCCATGTTATGTATTTCCAATCCTCGTGTATTTTTGGTGCGATTGCCTTAAAATTTCAAAGCAAGCTTTACCTAACTTATTATCTAATCTTAGTTCATTGTTCTTGTCACTAGACTAGTCAATATACTAATAAGATATTTTCTACTAAAAAGAAGATGGGCAGTACGCAGTTGTTGAGAACACACTCATCTAGAATTCAGGTAACCTGAATTCTACTACTACCTCTAGTATAAGCAGTGTGGCCTCTAGACAGTCAGGTTTTCTGAGCATCATCTTATTATCCATATAACAATGTGCACTCGGGAAGGGAAGATTTAAAGTAGACAACTTATGTTTCTTTGACTATGTGTGTGCTCAGTCGTGTCCAACTCTTTAAGACCCCATGGTCTGTTGCCTGCGAGGCTCCTCTGTTCATGGAATTCACCAGGCAAGGATACTGGAGTGGATTGCCATGCCCTTCTGCAGGGGATCTTTCTGACCTTGGCATAGAACCTGCGTTTCTTGCATTTCCAGCATTGGCAGGCCGATTCTTTACCACTGCACCACCTGAAAGTCCCTTTGACTCTGTGTCCCATCCCAACTGAAGTTTCCTTTTTCTCTCTCACTTAAAATTTTCCCTCAATATCAGCTTTGAATATATGCATTTATCTCTAAAATATTTCTATCATTATGGTAACTTCTTTAAGCTATGTAAGTATGCTCATTTTGAGGCTCCTCTCCTCCCATGGTTGCAATTATTGTTTCTAAAGATACCTAGCTATTGAAAATGTATTTTATCAGAATCTATTTTATCCCCCCTCAAATCAGACATATAAGGTGCTAAAGAATAATTTTACTATGATTAGCTGATTTTATTTATAAACCATTATTGTTCTGTTGATGCTGATGCAGTGTGAACTGTGTTATCTTTTGTGTTGCTTTACTAGGACATTACATCAGTTCAGTTCAGTCATTCAGTCATGTCAGATGCCAAGACCTTAGTATTTCGCAAAATGGAAAGACATTGACCAAAACAGTCTGATGCAGGAGATATTTTTCTCATAATTTTATTAGCTAGATCTGTCTTTCACAACAGAATTAGTCTGGGGAGTCCAGTGCCTACCTAAGACAAGACAGGATTTCTAGTGGAGAGATAGAATTACAGACCTCCTCCACAACCACTGAATTCTCTCTCTGCTTCACACACTCTGCTAAATATGTTTGACTATCCTTAGCAAGTGACTCTCTAACCTTTCTGTGCTACACTCTGTCAGAGGCTGGAGATACTGAAGCTGAGCATCCTCTGGGAGCCTTAGACGTATTTAGCCACTACTCAACAACCCAAGACATTAGCTAAAGCGAACAGAGCCAACACCCAAGGCTATATTCTAAGTAGTTCACATGTATGAGCCAATCTAAATAATTTTCTTTTTATATTGACAACTTTAATATTCTTTAGTGCAGCTAGTTCTACCTGACTACATAGATTTACCTCAAATAACTATGCTGCTTCAGACTTTCAGATTTTTGCACATAGTTCTCACTTCCTGAAATGCCTTTGCTCCTAAACTATTATATTCATTAATTTATTTGTGAAACATATATTGCATACTTACCACATGGAAGTCTGTCACTATCTCACCATCTAGGAGCTCATCGGTCTATCGATTCAGGCAGGACCTGTGGGAACACAAAGGAGCCGTGTGTGAATTCTGTTTGGGCAAAGTGATGAAGGACCATAGAGTTAGAAGCAACTTAAGAAATGCCCACACTTTGAAATCTTCCCTGACTGACTACCCCTCATTCAATAATATGAGTATGACAGTTAACATTAGCTTCTCAATATTAGCATTCTTTCCATTTTATGATTTGAAGGCCATATATGCAATAAAGTTTCCTCTACTTAGTTGCAAAGGGTCTAATGACTGAAGCAACTTAGTACACATGCACACAATTTCAGAAGACAGGATCAAGGCCAGTGGGAAGAAGATCACCAGCTTCCTAACTTGTCTTCACCTTAAAGATGAAATATTCTAACATTAAGTGTGGCCCCCCAACAGGGAGGCATGAAGACTTGAGATGGTAGAAGCCCTGTTTCTAGAAGCATTTAAATAGAAACTGGGTGGTCCTAAGAACATTATAGATAATGCATTGGGTAGGAGATTTGATGTAGTCATTTGCAGATTACTTCAGGCATAAATTATGGGAATTTTAAAATATATCAGTTAATTATAATATATATGAAGTTTTATCCTCATGGATACAGGTAAAATGTTCAAAATGTACAGACATACAAAAATAATGGAGTTGATTTTTTAATGATAATGCTTTCCTCTCCACACCAATTCCTACCTGTTGTTTTGTTGTTCAATTACTAAGCCGTCAAACTCTTTGCAAACCAATGGACTACAGCATGTTAAGCTCCCCTGTCCTTCACTATCTCTCGAAGTTTGCTCATATTCATGTCTGTTGAGTTGGTGATGCTATCTAACCATCTCATCCTCTGTCACCTCCTTCTCTTTTTGTCTTCAATCTTTCCCAACATTAGGGTCTTTTCAAATGAGTCAGATCTTCACATCAAGTGGCCAAAGGCCAAAGTATTGAAACTTCAGCTTCAGTATCAGTCCTTCCAATGAATATTCAGGACTGATTTCCATTAGGATTGACTGGTTTGATCTGTTTTCAGTCCAAGGGACTCTCAAGAGTCTTCACCAGCAGGACAATTTGGAAGCATCAATTCTTGGGCACTCAGCCTTCTTTAGGGTCCAGCTGTCACATGTGTACATGACAACTGGAAAAACATAGTTTTGACTATCTGGACCTTTGTTGGCAAAGTGACAGCTGTGCTTTTTAATCTGCTGTCTAGGTCTGGACCTTCCGAAACTGGGCCTGGAGGTCAGAAAGGTGTTCTTCTTGTTGGTTCATTGTTGCTGCCCAACTGCTCTTCCTCCTCTTGCATAACCTCTGCCCCTGTCAGTTTCAGATCTCTTGTTATCACCAGTAATTTCCATCATGCTTTCATCTTAATGCTTTAATTCCTGATTCAGTGTCAGTCTCCAATGCCAAGCCAACCTCCTCCCTTTTTTCCTTTCTCTTTCTCTCTTTTTCATATCTGGAAAATTTAAACATTTTTTATTTTTTAATATATTTTTCTTACCAAGGTGTACTTTCTATATAATAAAATGCAGGTTAACATGTGCAATTAAATGAGTTTTGTCAGATCCATGATACATCCATGTTACTATCACCAAATCAGATATAGAACTTTTATATCATCCTACAAATTTCTCTGCACCTTCATACAAAAAACTATGAGGCTTCTCTCACATTTTGTTTTCCCTTTTGAGCCTCTGCTTAACCCCTCTTCTTGGACTTAGAATACCATATCTCTGTTTCTTAATTAAATCTATGAAGATGCTCTCAGGATGTAAATAGAATATGTACCGCCTCCTCCATGAATCCTTGCCTGAAGGCAAATCTTGGCCAATTGTTCTCTCTTTGGTGCACATGTGGCACTTTGCTGATACTCCACTTCAGCACTTAGCAAACCTTGCCACCTTTATTATGCTCAGTAGGTCTTCAGTGATTGGAAAGGAGACAATGTCCTATTTATCTTGGAATCACTAGTGTCTTGAAAACAGTAGCTGCTTAATCTGGAGTGGTAGGAGGTTTTCTTTTCGTCTTTTCAGGCTGGTTGCAATATCTGGGAGCAGGAAGGAAGAAGCCAGATTGACCGTGGCGGTGGTCCTCAACCTGATGGAAGACTCCCATAGGCATCCAAAGTGTTAATGAGTCTGCAAGTCAGTCTCTTCCTGTAGTGTTCCTCCAGGAACAGGCAACAGTCAGAATGACAGAGAAGACTTGTTGGATGCTTACTGCATATATAACAGAATGCTGGTTGCTTTACTTAGGTGTTTCTAATGCTTTTTAAAAAATAAATAAAAAGGGAATAACTTTTGTTGTTGTTTTTTTATTTTGGCCAAGCCCGTGGCCTGTGGGATCTTAGTTCCCTGACCAGGAACTGAACCTGCATCCCCTGCATTGGAAGGTGAAGTGTTAACCACTAAACGACAAGAGACGACCCTCCAGAGCTCTTTTGAAGTTTTTATTTCCATCAAAGTCATTCTGGTACAAAGTTAAAAGGCACATTGTATTTCGAAACATGCTTAAGAACAGCAGACTCTTCCCCTACCTGTCCTCCCCTTCGTCCAGTACTGATGCCTAGAAGTACCTCTTACCTCTTTACTCCGTTTCTTCCTGTGTTTACGTCCATGTTTCCAAACAATTATGCTCATAATTCCACTGCCCGATTTTTTCATTTTAGTTAGTAATCATGTATTGGTTTCATGTATTATGAATATTTAACTCTTTTATGCCATCATTTCTTATATCTTATCAACATTCGTCCTATCAATGTAGTTAATCACAATTTCTAGTTAAAGCTGCAGTTTTGATGATCTTGACAATGAAAACAATGTTCACATTGAAGTCAAATAGTAAACTATGATTGTGTCTTCCTTGCACTATTTTTTGCTGGAGTCTATTTATTCATTATTTCTTCACTTGCTCTGTTTTATTTTTAATATATACATTGCTATTTTCCCCTAATTGCCTCAACTAAGTTGACAAATACCTAAGCAATATGTTTTCTATAATTCAAATATGTCATATAATCTATCGCTCCTTTAACCCTTCTCAGCACTGAGACCTCTTCCCAGAATTCCGCTCTTCTGCTATTGGAACTGGATTGGAACCTCCTTTCCCTAGAGCTCCTTTATTGCATTACCATTTCCTGGATCCTACATTTTTTTTTTTTTTTTTACCTCTATCTCTTCTTTATCCTACATTTTGCAGAGCCACAGCTTTCAGTACCTTCCCAAAGAGAGTGCAAGTAAGATACTGTTTTTAGTTCTTATATTTTTAAAGGTATCTTCATTCTATTTTTCATCTGGTCAATAATTTAGCTAGGTTTAGAAACCTCAGGATTTTGAATCTATTTCTCCATTGATTTCCAGTGTTGTTAGAGACATTTGGTACCATTTTGAGATTGATTCTTGCACCAGAGTCATTTTTCTTTCTGGATACTTCTAGGAACTTCCTTTCATGCCAAATTGTCTGTAGTTTCACTATAATATGCCTTGACATGGGTTTTTTTTTAATTTACAGTACTGTGGCCTCAGAGAGAGTTTTAAATCTTGGGATTCATATGCTGCACCACATTTGACTGGATGCACACGATTTCTCACTTTTGAGTGATTGTATGAAAGACTTAAGAATTGTCAAGCGCATGATCTTATCACTGTAAAAATTACATAAGTAAATCATCTAATATAGAAAAGAGGAATGGGAGTATTTTTTTTTTTTTTTTTGCACAACTGCTTATCTCAACCAGCCTCTTATTTTCATTTTCAACTGGCTCATGTGCAAACATGTGGCCACGTTTTTTCTATTTTCTCATCTAATTTAAGATTTTAAAAGAAACTTGAAGAGCTTAAGCTATTTCTCAACACTCTCATATTCTTTCTTGACCTCAGTTTCTACGTCAATATAATCTTTTTCTGCAATAAAATTCTGTGGGATAAATATCACAGTTACACACAATATCTTTGAATTTATCAATATTAATCCAGTTGTTGTAGGCTGAATAATGGCCCTCTAAAGATGTCATGGAGAAGGCAATGGCACCCCACTCCAGTACTCTTGCCTGGAAAATCCCATGGATGGAGGAGCCGGGTAGGCCGAAGTCCATGGGGTCGCTAATAGTCAGACACGACTGAGCGACTTCACTTTCACTTTTCACTTTCATGCTTTAGAGAAGGAAATGGCAACCCACTCCAGTGTTCTTGCCTGGAGAATTCCAGGGACGGGGGAGCCTGGTGGGCTGCCGTCTATGGGGTCACACAGAGTCGGACACGACTGAAGCGACTTAGCAGCAGCAGCAGCAGCAAAGATGTCGTATCCTAAACTCCAGGACCTGTGAATGGGTTAGCTTACCTGGGTAAGACTTTGCTGATGTAATTAAGCTCAGGATCTGAAGATGGGAGGTTACTCTGAATGATCTTGATGGGCTCAACATTATCACAGGGTCCTTACAAGGGGGAGGCAGGAGGGCCAAGGGGAGATGGGGAGATATGTTGGTGGAATCAGAGGTCTGAGAGAGAAAGAGATTTGGATATGCTGTGTTGCTGGCTTTGAAGATGAAGGACAACCTCTAGAAGCTGGAAAAGAAAACATTCCCCCCTCTGCAAGAGACTCTAGGAGGAACTAGTGTGTGCATGCTCAGCCATGGCCAACACTTTTGTGACCCCAAGGACTGTAGCCCACCAGGCTCCTCTGTCTGTGGGATTCTCCAGGCAAGAATACTGTTGTGGGTTGCCATGCCCTCCCCAGGGGATCTTCCCTGCTCAGGGATTGAACCTGCTTCCTACACCAGCAAGCAGGTTCTTTGGGTATTCTTCACAGAGCTAGAACAAATAATTTCACAATTTGTATGGAAATACAAAAAACCTCGAATAGCCAAAGCTATCTTGAGAAAGAAGAATGGAACTGGAGGAGTCAACCTACCTGACTTCATGCTCTACTACAAAGCCACAGTTATCAAGACAGTATGGTACTGGCACAAAGACAGAAATATAGATCAATGGAACAAAATAGAAAGCCCAGAGATAAATCCACCCACATATGGACACCTTATCTTTGACAAAGGAGGCAAGAATATACAATGGATTAAAGACAATCTCTTTAACAAGTGGTGCTGGGAAAACTGGTCAACCACTTGTAAAAGAATGAAACTAGAACACTTTCTAACAGCATACACAAAAATAAACTCAAAATGGATTAAAGATCTCAATGTAAGACCAGAAACTATAAAACTCCTAGAGGAGAACATAGGCAAAACACTCTCTGACATACATCACAGTAGGATCCTCTATGACCCACCTCCCAGAATATTGGAAATAAAAGCAAAAATAAACAAATGGGACCTAATTAACCTTAAAAGCTTCTGCACATCAAAGGAAACTATTAGCAAGGTGAAAAGGCAGCCTTCAGAATGGGAGAAAATAATAGCAAATGAAGCAACTGACAAACAACTAATCTCAAAAATATACACGCAACTCCTACAGCTCAACTCCAGAAAAATAAATGACCCAATCAAAAAATGGGCCAAAGAACTAAATAGACATTTCTCCAAAGAAGACATACAGATGGCTAACAAACACATGAAAAGATGCTCAACATCACTCATTATCAGAGAAATGCAAATCAAAACCACTATGAGGTACCATTTCACACCAGTCAGAATGGCTGTGATCCAAAAGTCTATAAGCAATAAATGCTGGAGAGGGTGTGGAGAAAAGGGAACCCTCTTACACTGTTGGTGGGAATGCAAACTAGTACAGCCACTATGGAGAACAGTGTGGAGATTCCTTAAAAAACTGGAGATAGAACTGCCTTATGATCCAGCAATCCCACTGCTGGGCATACACACTGAGGAAACCAGAAGGGAAAGAGACACGTGTACCCCAATGTTCATCGCAGCACTGTATACCATAGCCAGGACATGGAAGCAACCTAGATGCCCATCAGCAGATGAATGGACAAGAAAGCTGTGGTACATATACACAATGGAGTATTACTCAGCCATTAAAAAGAATACATTTGAATCTGTTCTAATGAGGTGGATGAAACTGGAGCCTATTATACAGAGTGAAGTAAGCCAGAAAGAAAAACACCAATACAGTATACTAACGCATATATATGGAATTTAGAAAGATGGTAACAATAACCCTGTATACGAGACAGCAAAAGAGACACTGATGTATAGAACAGTCTTATGGACTCTGTTGCAGAGGGAGAGGGTGGGAAGATTTGGGAGAAAGGCATTGAAACATGTAAAATATCATGTATGAAACGAGATGCCAGTCCAGGTTCGATGTACGATACTGGATGCTTGGGGCTGGTGCACTGGGATGACCCAGAGGGAGGGTATGGGGAGGGAGGAGGGAGGAGGGTTCAGGATGGGGAACACATGTATACCTGTGGCGGATTCATTTTGATATTTGGCAAAACTAACACAATTTGTAAAGTTTAAAAATAAAATAAAATTTAAAATAATTAAAAAAAAAAAAAAAAAAAGCAGGTTCTTTGTCACTAGTGCCTCCAGGGAAACCCAGGAGGAAGCAGCCATACTAACAATTTTATTTTAGCCCAGTGGACTCTAGACTTCCTGGAACTTTCACTTTCATTTCACAGTGAACTCAGGACTTCCTGGAACTATAAAATAATGAGGGTCTGAGCCACTAAAATTGTGATATTTTATTACAGCAAAAATAGGAAATAATATGTCAGCTTACTAGCTCACTTTTCAAAATTATAATTATTCTGATTTTAACATATAGTTATAGTACTTATTGACCGATCCTGTAACAATATCTTTTGGGAGATTGATACTGACCTTTCACATTATAACCAAGAACCTCACATGCCTGGGTTATAGGACCCAAGAGGTATGGTTATAAAAAGAATTTCTGTAGAAGAGAGAACACAGTTCATTTCACCATCCACTGCTCTCTTCAAGCTAGATTTCAGTCAGACAAGCAATGTTTCCAGCAAAGGCGAATCTTTAATTCTACACAAAACTGATTAAATAGTATAGATCTGGATTCAAATGCTGGTTCTGCTACTAGCCAGCTTTCTAAGTTTCCTTGATTGTAAAATAGTAGAGATCATTACAATTCCCAACTCATAGAGGTGCTGTGAGAATTAAATTAGTCCATATAAACTACTTAGCATAATGCCTGATGTAAGGTAGGCATAAGTCCTCAACAGGGATAAATTATTGATAATAGTTATCATCATTATTAACACCGGTTTATTAAATTATTCAAAAGGATTCCTATTATGCCATATTGTTACTGCTCTTTCTTCAGGATTATGTCCCCTTTTGCCAAAGCAAATTCTTCTATTAAAGATAACATCTGAGCTACATTTTTTAAATGTATTTTTGATTGGAGGATAATGGTTTTAAAATATTGTGTTGGTTTCTACTATACAACAACATGAATCAATCATAAGTATACTTATGTCCCCTCCCTCTGGCGGAGTCCCTTCCACCCCCCACCCCATCCCACCCCTCTAGGTTGTCACAGAACACCAGGTTGCACTCCCTGTGTTATACAGCAATTTCCCACTAGCTATCTGCTTTACTTATGCCAGTGTATATGTCTCAATGCTACGCTCTCAATTTGTCCCACTCTCTCCTCCCTCTGTGTCTGCAAGTCTGTTCTCTGCATCTCTACAGCTGCCCCACAAATAGATTCATCAGTACCATTTTTCTAAATTCCATGTATATGTGTTAATATACTTCATTACTGAAATTCATTTTTTCTTTTTTGTAATTCATGTGTTTTTCCATTCCAGAAGAGTTAGAGACTTCCTGAAGTTAAGTGTTAGTCACTCAGTTATGTCAGACTCTTTGCAACCCCATGGACTGTAGCCCGTCAGCCTCCTCTATCCATGAGGGTTCTCCAGGCAAGAATACTGGAGTGAGTAGCCATTCCCTTCTCCAGGAGATCTTCCTGACCCAGGAATCGAACCCAGGTCCCCTGAATTGCAGGTGGATTCTTTACTGTCTGAGCCACCAGGGAAGCCCCAGAGACTTCCTAAACAATACTATTTCAATGTGCATTAAGCATTAAACAAAATCTTAAAAATCTTATTGCCATATGGTAACAGTCAAGAAATCTGCTCCCACATAATGAAAAGATAACAG
This sequence comes from Bos grunniens, assembly GCF_055505025.1. Taxonomy (NCBI): domain Eukaryota; kingdom Metazoa; phylum Chordata; class Mammalia; order Artiodactyla; family Bovidae; genus Bos; species Bos grunniens. The sequence goes on along the minus strand of NC_141191.1, from coordinate 23,291,341 downwards.
ATTGCCTTCCATCCACCAAGCCTACAAAGTATCCATGAGTTGGAATAAATCATCTCAGTTATCAACCATGAGAACTGGCTTGACTTTGCAGTTGTTTCCTTGTATGAATCATACCCTTTGCCACAGCTACTTTTTTTGTGATAAAATATTTTAGGAATATTTCTTCCAAAGAAGACATCCATGTCAGTAAGTGAAACTGCACTGTCAGTTCAAAAGAAAGGAAGGAAGAAAGGAGGGAGGGAGGGGGTCAGGAAGGAAGGGAGGAAGGCAAGGGGGAATCAGAATGCTATTCTCATAGTCTTGAGAGCCAGGGGGTTGATCTGCTATCATGGCATTGTACCAAGTCTAGTTTTCTGACATATTTTTAGGTTTGCACTTAATGTATTATACCAAGGCTATTTCTTTATCAGTCAATGTGAGTGTTAATTGCTGTTGCATAAACTTAGCAACATTATTATTCCTGATTTCGTGTTCCGTTGCCACACTAGTCATTCCTTCTCACTCTGGGGCTGCCTTTACCACAGAATTTCCCCAGACTTGTCTGTCCTAAGGATTATCAACTAAAAATAGAGGTACCCAGGCCTCTGCTATGGAGAATCCGATTTAGTCGGTCTGAAAGAGGAACCAGAAAAATGTATTTTTAACTGATGAATCCCATGGCAAATTGGGAACACTGCTTTTTACAAGTTTATATCTGTAAAGTTACAGTGTTTTGTTTTCAGGGTTTTTTTTGTTTGTTTTTTTGTGCCTTTTTTTTTTTTTGCTTTAAAGTCTCAAAGGAAGCAAGGATTGAAAGTAAACACATGAAAAGATCTGATAGGCTTCCATGGTTGGGGGTGAAACATTCCTTTCCTGTACTTAATTGCAGATGTCTGTAACATCCTAAGGAACATATTCTTAACTAATCCGGTCACACAAACATAGGATACAGTGAAGAAGTCAAAAACAATTTAAAAATAATCAATTTACCAACTTGTGATCCCTGTCCACAATAAACTGGTAAACTAGTGTTTGCAATGGCTTCTAATTGAGAGATACTGCACCAAAAATTGTAAAAATGCCTTGAGTGAAGAGTGGGTGAAAAAGAGACTAATTCCCACTTCACATCAGAACACATAGTGTATTGTTTAAACTATAGAAGAACTTGGCATCTGCATTCATTACATGGACAGAAAGAATAATGTAAGCTTTAGCTTACCATTTAAAACATGGTTTCTCCTATTGCTAATTTTAATTCCCTGGCCTCAGGTCCTTTTTAATTGGGAGGAGGAAGTGTCTATTGGTTGCTAGTTTTGTTGTTTACCAAAATTCTCTTCATAGAGATCTGTATAGTTGAAAGTGGAATATTTGTTGAAAATCAGACAGATGGTGGTTTGGAAAAATTGGGAAAATATCCATTTTCCTTGTAGCTTTTAGATTCTAGCTACTTTTTATAGTTATAGAAAATTAAGAGTTTGTGCCTTTTCTGAGTTTTATCAAATTTTTCAAAAGCTAAATAAAGTTCTTTTGAAGATTGAATTCAAAGGAATCTATAAGAACAAAGAACAAAGAAAATAAGATGTAAATGAGGATGATTTCTGTAACCTCCCATATTCTAATTCAAGAATTATTTCACAAGCACTAAGAATCTGATAGGTACTGGAGATTTAACTAATAAAAGCTTTTGAACTCTTGTAGTTAATACTGGGTGTGGGGAGCAGAGAGATACACACACAAAATTATAGTTCAGTGAAAAACATGCATAGGGAACAAAGGTGAGAAATTGCCTAACCAAGGGGTAAAGCCAGACAGAAGGGAAGGAGGAACAAATCTTAACAGAAGAGGAAGTGAGTGAGCCAGAGTAATAAAAGATGAGCTGAAACTTGCCCTGGGCATTCTTTATTCATGGGACAGGTTTGAGAATATTCCAGTAACTGAAGTGAAGGACCCTATGGAGAAGAAAAGGGATGGATGATTGACAAGATCTCAAAGAGGGAAGGAAGCCATAGGATCTAAAGAGCAGAAAGTCAGCTTAGCCAAAATTGGAGATGGAAGTCTCTTCCTTAAAGAACTGACAAAATGATTAAATGGGATTAACTGAGATTATGAAAGTGAAAGTGAAGTTGCTCAGTCGTGTCCGACTCTTTGCGATCCCATGGACTCCTCTCTACCAGGCTCCTCTGTCCATGGGATTTTCTAGGCAATAGTACTGGAGTGGATTGCCATTTCCTTCTCCAGGGGATCTTCCCAAACCCGGGATTGAACCCGGGTCTCCTGCATTGTAGACAGACACTTTACCGTCTGAGCCACCAGGGAAGTCCTAACTGAGATTATAGGTGAATGTATAGTCCAAAGGCAAAAGTTGAGGAAGTTTAGGAATCTAGACATCTTTTAAGTGAAATAAGGAAAAAAAACACTGGTAAAGACAACAAAAATCAGTTTATTGATCTTACTATGCTACCCACTTCGTTGAGAGCTTTAAATTCATTTTTATTGAAGTAGAGTTGATTTACAATGTTGGCCAATCTCTGCTGTAAAGCAGAGTGACTCAGTTATACACATAGCTATCCATATGTATACATTCTTTTTATATTCTTTTCCATTATGGTTTATCCCAGGATATTTAATATAGTTCCCTGAGCTATAGAGTAGGACATCATTGTCTATCTGTTCTGTATGTAATAGTTTACATCTACTAACCCCAGACTCTCAGTGCACCCTCCCCTAACCCCTCCTCTTAGGAACTACAGGTCTGTTATCTGTGTCTAGGAGTTTGTTTCACAGATATGTTAATCTATGCCATACTTTAGATTCTACATATAAGTGATATCATATGATACTTTTCTTTCTCTGTCTGATTTACATCACTTAGTTTGATAATCTCTAGGTACATTCATGTTGCTGCATATGGCATTCAGTTCAGTTCAGAGGCTCAGTAGCGTCCAACTCTGTGAGACCCCATGGACTGCAGCACTCCAGGCTTCCCTGTCCATCACTAACTCCTGGAGCTTGCTCAAATTCATGTCCATTGAGTTAGTGATGCCATCCAACCATCTCATTCTCTGTCGTACCCTTCTCCTCCTGCCTTCAATCTTTCCCAGCATCAAGGTCTTTTCCAAGGAGTCAGTTCTTTACATCAGGTGGCCAAAGTATTCGAGCTTCACACTTAAAGAAGGTGCTTTAGGACTGATTATTCCAGTGAATACTCCGGACTGATTTCCTTTAGGATTGTCTGGTTTGATCTCCTTGCAGTCTAAGGGACTCTCAAGAGTCTTCTCCAACACCACAGTTTAAAAGCATCAATTCTTTGGCGATCAGCTTTCTATATGGTCCAACACTCACATCCATACATGACTATTGGAGAAACCATAGTTTTGACTAGGTGGACCTTTGTTGGTAAAGTAATGTCTCTGCTTTTTAATGTGGTCTCTAGGTTGGTCATAGCTTCCCTTCCAAGAAGCACGCGTCTTTTAATTTCATGGCTGCAGTCACCATCTGCAGGGATTTTGGAGCCCAAGAAAATAAAGTCTGTCACTGTTTCCATTGTTTCTCCATCTATTTGCCATGAAGTGATGGGACCAGATGTCATGATCTTCATTTTTTTAATGTTTAGTTTTAAGCCAGTTTTTCACTCTCTTCTTTCACTTTCATCAAGAGGCTCTTTAGTTCCTCTTTGCTTTCTGCCATAAGGGTGGTTTCATCTACGTATCTGAGATTATTGATATTTCTCCCTGCAATCTTGATTCCAGCTTTGCTTCATCCAGCCTGGCATTTTGCACGATATACTCTGTATATAAATTATCAGAGTATAAGTAATTTATACTCTGCATATGGCATTATGCCATTCTTTTTCATGGTTGAATAGATTCCATTATAAATATATACCACATCTTTAGCCATTCATCTGTCAATGGGCATTTTATGTTGTCTCCATGTCTTGGCTATTGTGAATAGTGCTTCTGTGAACACAGGAGTGTGCATAATAGTTTTGTCCAAATATATGCCCAGGAGTGGAATTACTGGATCATATGGTAATTCTATTTTTAGTTTTTTGAGGAACTTGCACCAATTGACATTCTCACCATCAGTTCAGAGGATTGTTTTTTTCTCCATACCTGCTCCAATATTTGCAACTTGTAGATATTTTAATGATGGTCATTTTGACTGGTGTGAGATAGTATCTCATAGTTTTGGTTCACATTGCTTAATAATTAGTGTGCTTCCCTTGTAGCTCAGGTGGTAAAAAACCTGCCTGCAATGCAGGAGACCCAGGTCCGATTCCTGGGTTGGGAAGATCCCCTGGAGAAGGAAATGGCAACCTGCTCCAGTATTCTTGCCTAGAGAATCCATGGACAGATCAGCCTGGCTGGCTCTCCTGATCGCAAGAGAGTCAGACAGAACTTAGTGACTAAACCACCAATAATTAGTGACTTGAACATCTTTTCATGTACCTATTGGCCATTTACATTTATACTCTTCTTTGGAGAAATATCTATTTAGGTCTTCTGCCCATTTTTTTTTTATTGAGTTTTATTTTATTTTTTACTATTGAGATGTATGTGCTGTTTGTATGTTTTGGAAATTAAGACCTTGTTGGTCACATTGGTTGCAAACAGTTTCTCCCATTAGGTAAGTTGTATTTTGATTTTATTGTTTCCTTTGCTGTGCAAAAAAAATTGTCAGTTTGATTGGGTCCTATTGGTTTATTTTTGTTTGTATCACTATTGCCTTGGGAGACCGGCCTAAGAAAATGTTGGTACGATTTATGTCAAAGAATGTTTCACCTATGATCTCTTCTAGGAGTTTTATGGTGTCTTTTCTTATATTAAGTCTTTAACTTCATCGATTTACATACCACTGTCCAACCTTCCCAACACCAGTTGCTAAAGAGACTTTCTCTTTCCCATTTTATATTAAATAAATACAGAGTTTTAAATGTGTTGCCTTAATTAATTCCTCCCAACAGGGTTGGTACTGTTACTGATTTGATTCTAGTAAATAAGAATTTGAAAATTGAAGAAATTATTTAATTGCCACGGATTGCACAAATCTTAATTAATGAAGCTGTAGTCCAACAAAAGAGCATTGGCTCAGAATGAGAGGCACAGTTAGGGAAAGCTGTGAAAGATGTGCATAAACTGTCTTGAGAATGGGAGAAGCAGCTAAAAGAGTAAGAGAAAAGAATAGCTGAGGAATGTCGGGGGCCCAGGGAAGGATGAAATCCTTTGGTCTGCTAAAAATCATGTTTCTTTACCAGTGAAAGAGAAAAGAGTGGATATTAGAGAACATTAGTGACAGTTTTGTTTTCTTTTTTAAATGTCTTTGCTGCTGCTGCTAAGTCGCTTCAGTCATGTCCGACTCTGTGCGACCCCAGAGATGGCAGCCTACCAGGCTCCCCCGTCCCTGGGATTCTCCAGGCAAGAACACCGGAGTGGGTTGCCATTTCCTTCTCCAATGCATGAAGTGAAAAGTCAAAGTGAAGTTGCTCAGTTGTGTCCGACTCTTAGCGACCTCATGAACTGCAGCCTACCAGGTTCCTCCATCCATGGGATTTTCCAGGCAAGAGTACTGGAGTGGGGTGCCACTTGTCAATAAATAGGTAGCAACACCCAATGTTAAGTTCTTTTTTTTTTTTTTTTCTGATGCTTTGTGAAATTTGAAATTGTGATGTAACAGTGCAAAAACATCAGATTAAGTATTATCAGAACGAACTTGTAGTCCTAACTTTGGATTTGTAATTTTTAATATCTCTGGCCTTCAATTCATCTTTAAAATGCAAACCATCTTGAAGTTTATATTCTGTCCCTTTAAATTAACTGATTGGATCATTTAGAAGTGAAATGAATGTGACTACATGGAGGGACTATATTCTTCTGTATTAGTTGATCAAAATATGCATGTGTGTATATATATATATTATTTTAGCAAGTTGTTTTCTATTTATGATGGGTTTCCCTGACAGCTCAGGTGGTAAAGAATCTGCCTGCAACGCAAGAGACCTGGGTTTGATCCTGGGGTCAAGAAGATCCCCTGGAGAAGGGAATGGCAACCCACTCCAGTATTCTTGTCTGGAGAATTCCGTGGACAGAGGCTACAGTCCATGGTGTCACAAAGACACCACTGTGGGACTAGCACTTTCACTTTTCTATTTACATAATGCTAAATAGGAGATTTGAGAAATCATTGATAGTTTCAGTTCAGTTCAGTTCAGTCGCTCAGTCATGTCCAACTCTTTGCGACCGCATGAATTGCAGCACGCCAGGCCTCCCTGTCCATCACCAACTCCCAGAGTTCACTGAAACTCATGTCCATCGAATCGGTGATGCCATCCAGCCATTTCAGCCTTTGTCATCCCCTTCTCCTCCTGCCTCCAATCCCTCCCAGCATCAGAGTCTTTTCCAATGAGTCAGCTCTTCGCATGAGGTAGCCAAAGTACTGGAGTTTCAGCTTTAGCATCAGTCCTTCCAAAGAAATCCCAGGGCTGATCTCCTTCAGAATGGACTGGTTGGATCTCCTTGCAGTCCATGGGACTCTCAAGAGTCTTCTCCAACACCACAGTTCAAAAGCATCAATTCTTTGGCGCTCAGCCTTCTTCACAGTCCAACTCTCACATCCATACATGACCACAGGAAAAACCATAGCCTTGACTAGACGAACCTTTGTTGGCCAAGTAATGTCTCTGCTTTTGAATATGCTATCTAGGTTGGTCATAACTTTCCTTCCAAGGAGTAAGCGTCTTTTAATTTCATTGATAGTTTAAACATGTCAAATAGTAATAAAACTAATCTTTTTATTTTGTGAGTGCTTTGGGGGTAACAAGATCTGATTAATCTCTGTCTTCTTAAATATCTAGTTTTCAGTTTAATTCAATAGTCAGATTTAAATCAGGTCTCAAGGCAAAGAGAAGCTCCGTGTCTGAAGTTACCAAAGTAATTGGAATGGAGTCCTATTTAGTAACATCTCAACAGTGATGAACAGCTTCAGGAAACTGGTAGGATAAATTTCTGCTTGGCTTAAGTTATTTACTAGAGCATTATAACTCAGGTTTGGTTTGCTTTACCCTGGGAGAACAACTAAACTCCTTAAGCTTATAAATAAAAATAAGTTTAAAATAGAATACATATATTTTTTCAAGTGCACATGGAACATTTGCCAGATAGAGTGTATTCTGAACCATAAATCATAACTCAATAGATTTCAAAGGAGTCCAGACATACCAAATATATTCTCTATAAAAACAGAATTGAAGTAGAAATGAATAACAGAAATATATCTGGAAAATCCCCAGATATTTGAAAACTAAATAACATACTTCTAAATAACATATAATTCAAAAAAGAAATTAAAATGGAAGTTAGTATTTTGAGCTGAATGAAAATGACAATACAGCATATAAAACATGTAGTCAGCTGCTAACACAATACTTAGAGAGAAATTTTGAGCCCTGAATGCCTATGATAGAAAAAGAAAAATATGACTTAAAATCAAAGCCTTCAGCTTCATACCTTAAAAATCTAAAACGAAAAGAATTAATCCCAAATAAGTAGTGAGGATATTATTAGAGATCAAAGCAGAAAGCAAAGTAATAGAAAAAAGAAAAAAAAAATTGAAGAAACCAAAGGCTGGTTCTCTGTGAAGATCAATAAAATTGATAAACTTCTAAAAGGCTGGTCAGGGAGAGAAAAGATACAATTACCAATACCAGAAAGAAGACTGGTAACATCATTACAGAAATTGCAGATATTAAAGTGATACCTGGAGAATATTATATACAAATATACACCAATAATTTCAGCAACTAGTAAGAAATAACAACTTACTTGAAAGATAACGGCCAACATTCACTCATGAAGAACTAAATAACCTAATAATTCTATATCTTTTTTAAAAACATAATTTGTGATTTAAAATCATCCTATATGAGAAACTCCAGGCTTCAGTGGTTCCACTGGTGAATTTAACGAAACATTTGAAGAAGAGATGACACCAGTTTCACACTAACCAACTTAATAAAGAAAATACAAGATTGTTCATTCTTGTATCATATTTCAAAATTATAAAAGTATTTCTCCAGTCATCATCTCTCATATTCTAATCTCTCCTGACATCTGCTTATAGTTGAATCATTCTAATGTATCAACAGGAGCATGCCTGAATCTGTAATGACACTATGCTTCTTACCAAAAATATTTGCACGTCTCAGATTAGTGCTGCTTGACAGGCAAGTTATTGATTTAGGAAGAGATACCATCCATACTGTAAGTTCTGGATTTATGAGGCCTGAAGGAAAGATTACAACAAAGCAAGGTAGTTACAAAAGCAGGGATTGATGGACTCACGTTAGCATGGATAGATGGTATGATCATCTATGCAGATCATCTTTGGTTCCAGAGGGATTCATTCTTGCCTGTAATTCTTCACCATTATACAGTTGGGGGCTCCTGTCAGAGTTGGGAAAAGTGATGACATCTCAACTACTCAATATCTCTGCTATAATGAGACTTAGATCACCTACTCAGAAAGGTAAAATAGAGTTTACAGTCATCAGGAACCTGTGCCTCTTCCACCAGATTCATCATCACAAAGACCCCATCGTCCAGGGGTTATAATGACACAAAAGTGTCATCTCAGTATTAAAATGGACCAAAACAAACAAGCAAACAAGAACAAAAATGAAAGGTCACAGATAATTAAGACCCTAAAATGGGAGACAAATTGAGCAGTCAGGTCAAGATTTGGGGGAGACAATCCTTTATGGATAGCTTGTTTGTCTTCCTCTTCTGAGTAAAGGAATTGACAGCTGTGTTGTAGACTTTGGAAGACAGACGTAGTGTCTCCCATCGGGACTGAGGGCGTATTTGCTTCTTGACCAAAATAATAAAGATAATTTCTCTCTTTGGGACAAAGTTTATGCAGATTTGCTCTCAGCTCATTGATAGATTGCTGGTTTCTTAAGCTCGCGGTCTCTGGGCAGTGTGTAGAGCATACACCTGGGATACTGTGTTTTGCCCTTGTGAGACTTGCAGGATAAGGAGAAACTATAGAAACAGTGAGCTCATGCTGCCCATTGTGCCATAATTGATAAAGTCCTTTGTCTCCAACCCAGGAGTCTTGTATCTTTTGCCGGCATCCATAAAATTGTTGTAGGCTAATTGTTAGCTTGCAAGTATGGTAAGAAAAAAAAATTGTTTTTCCAGACCCCTCACAGTTCGTGACAAGGGTGTATCATGCATTTCTATTGGCCCTGCAAAAAGTAGCAACCACGGATTCCTACAAAGAGTCCTTTCTTAGAAAATATGCTAAGCAGAATGAGTGGACCATGAGAGAGGCTTCCAGAACTCAAGGAAATATATTACTTACTAGATTACTGGTTTATTATAAAAGGATGTAACTCTGGAAGAGCCAAACTGAAGAGATGTCTAGGGCAGGAGGTAGAGAAATAGTACAGAGTGTCTGTGGCCTCTCCAGGTGCCATTCTCCAGCACCTCACGTGTCTCCCCACCCAGAAACTCTCTGAACCCTGTCCTTTTGGGTTTCTATGGAGGTGTCATTACATAGGCATGATTGATTAAAATCACTGACAACTGATTCAACCTTCAGCTCGTCCTCCTCTCCCCTCCCCAAGGGTTGTGGTAGGGCAAAAAGTTCCAACTTTCTAATCACGTGATTGGATCTCCTGGTCACCAGTCCCCTTCTGTAGGTATTTTCCGAAAATCACTTCAGTAGCATAAGACACCTTTATTACTCACAAACACTTATGAAATTCCGAAGGTTTTAGGAACTTTGCACTGAGAACTGTGGTGTGTGTGCTCAGTCGTTAAGTCGTGTCTGACTCTTTGTGACCCCATAGACTGTAGCCCACCAGGCTCTTCTGTCCATGGGAATTCCCAGGCCGGAGTACTGGAGTGGGTTGCCAGTTCCTCCTCCAGGGGATCTTCCCGACCCAGGGATTAAGTCCGTGTCTCCTGAATAGGCAGACGGATTCTTTACCACTGCACCATCTGGGAAGCCCAAGAACTGTGGCTAAAGACCAAATATATGTGAGAAATGTATGTTGATCATTCAACTACCTTTTCCTTCATACTTGAGTAGACGTCAAGCTTCCATCATCAGTTCCTCTTCCATTTCAGGCAGGAGGGTTTTCGTGTCCCTACATAGTCAAACTGGGATTGTCATGGAGCAATGGAAATGAGAAAAAAGATGGTAACATATACTAAAATATGGTAAATCATATCAGGTTTCAGTATAATGTCACTTTTTCCTTTTTTTTTTTTTGTTATTGTTTTTAGTGATCCCAGAGGAGTGTGTCCTATGAATCATTAACTTACTGAGCTCACTAGGAAGGGTGTGGGGCTCATGCCATCATTGTTTTCTTACTTTGGGAGCATGTCTCATGCTTCTGCTGCATGGTTTTGCTGCTGAGCAAGCCTGCTTGGTTTTGTGATTAAGCAAACCTGCTTTCTTGTGTGATCATTAATTTACATTTTTTTCTACACACTATCCCCTAGTGGAATTAACTATTTAGTTACTTACTTTGTCCCTGTCAAAACTGGAAGAATGAAGAAGATGAAGAAAAAATAGAGGGATGAGGAGGAGGAGGAATTTAGAGGAGAAAATCAAAGTGTCAACACAGTAGAAGAAAAAAAAAATGTGATGGATCTTTTGTGCACCAATTTGGCTGGCCTATGGTGCCCAGATAGTTCAGTTCAGCTCAGTTCAGCCGCTCAGTCGTGTCCGACTCTTTGTGACCCCTTAAACCGCAGCATGCCAGGCCTCCCTGTCCATCACCAACTCCCGGAGTCTACCCAAACCCATGTCCATCAAGGTAATGATGCCATCCAACCATCTCATCCTCTGTCTTCCCCTTCTCCTCCTGCCCTCAATCTTTCCCAGCATCAGGGTCTTTTCCAATGAGTCAGCTCTTCGCATCAGGTGGGCAAAGTATTGGAGTTTCAGCTTCAACATCAGTCCTTCCAATGAACAACCAGGACTGATCTCCTTCAGGATGTCCAGATAGTTGGTCAAACATTATTGTAGACGTTTCTATGAAGGTGTCTTTTGGATGAAATCAACATTTAAATAAATGGACTTTGAGTAAAGAAGATTATGCTCCATCATGTGGGGTGGAGGCATAAATAGAACAAAGACTGATCTCCCCTGAGCAAGAAGGAATTCCACCAGCAGACTACTTTGGACTCATATTTCAGCTTTTCCCTGAGTGTCCAACTACCAGCCTCCTCCATCAGATTTTGGGTTCATTAAGCCTCCACAATCACATTAACCAGTTCCTTGAAATAAATCCTCTTTTCTCTATGTGTGTTTATGCATGCACACACACACATAAATCTCTATACATATTATATGTATAGTGTGTGTGTGTGTATCCTTGGTTCTGTTTCTCTGCTGCTGCTGCTGCTAAGTCGCTTCAGTTGTGTCCGACTCTGTGCGAACCCAGAGACGGCAGCCTACCAGGGTCCCCTGTCCCTGGGATTCTCCAGGCAAGAACACTGGAATGGGTTGCCATTTCCTTCTCCAACACATGAAAGTGAAAAGTGAAAGTGAAGTCGCTCAGTCATGTCCGATTCCTAGCGACCCCATGGACTGCAGCCTACCAGGTTCCTCCGTCCATGGGATTTGCCAGGCAAGAGTACTGGAGTGGGTTGCCATTGCCTTCTATGTTTCTCTGGAGAACTGTAACATCTGACCCAAGAAGTTTCTGCTTAGAGAGGATCTCTAGTAATCCTAAATGTTTTAAAAAATTGTGTACTACCATATTCATGGATCTAATCTAAAATATTACCTGAAAAATTAACACAGCCACTCAAATATTAGATAAAAATTAGAAACTCACAAATGAATATAATATAGAAAAACTTATTATGAGAATTAGATACACATAAACCAAGTTGATAGAGTTGTTAATGAGCTATTTAAGTATTACTTGCTGTCGTGTCCGACTCTTTATGATCCCATGAACTATAGCCCACCAGGCTCCTCTGTCCATGGGATTCTCTAGGCAAGGATCCTGGAGTTGCTATTTCCTTTCCCAGGGGATCTTCCCAACCAGGAATTGAACCTGGATCTCCTGCATTGCAGGCAGACTCTTTACCATCTGAGCCATCAGGGAAGCTTAAATAAACATAGATTAAGTGTAAATAACTTGATAGCTACAAATATAGTATAGTTGTTGTAATTCATAAAAGGAATAGTATATAATAAACAATAACTTGATGGTACTGAACTAAAGAATCTCAGGGAAAAAATCATTTAAAAAATGGTTATTAACGGAGAGATGGGGAGTTGGTGGTAGGAAGTAAAATTTCCATTTTCTTTGTCTTTGATGGAGAGAATCAAAAGGTAATATTTAATCTGCTGGACATAAATTGAGGATTATAGATTATTATTTATTATTATTTAAAGGTATGGAGACATATCTAATCTGAAACCAGATTGTATTCAAAGTTTTCAGAAAGTGCTTTATGAAGCTGAAGATTAGGGGCAAAGGAAGAATATGGCTAATTTTATATTTTTATTTTTTATTTATTCAGTTTTGGCCGCACTGGGTCTTGTCTTGGCTTCTGCACGTGGGCTTTCTCCAGTCGCGGCGAGCAGGGGTTGCTCTCTAGTTGCGGTATGTGCCTTCTCACTGTGGTGACTCCTCTTGTTGTGGAGCACGGGCTCTAGGGCACGTGGCCTTCAGAGTTATGACACGCAGGCTCTAGGACGCAGGCTCAGTAGTTGTGGTGCGAGGGGCCAGTTTCCTCGAGGCCTGTGGAATCTTCTCTGAGCAGGGAGATCAAACCCTGTCCCCTGCATTGGCAGGCGGACTCTCAACCACTGGGCCACCAGGGAAGTCCAAAATATAACTAATCTCAAATTCAAGAATTTTACTGAGAATTTAGGTGCTGTCTTGCCGACAGTAGATTAAATGGTTGTCAACTTGATCTTAGCCAGAAGGCCGAGAAGCAATGTCAAGATGCTTTAGATATTTGTAGAAAGAAGGCAACTTGTAAATGACTGTTGTGGGTAGAGTGTGTGGTGTCCCTAGGTCTAGGCAGATTTTCTTCCAGTCTAAAAAGCAAAGGAGCTCTGGGGACAGAGCGGGAAGCACATGTAGGTGGCAGAAATCACAGAAGCAAAATGCACCTCTAGTTGACTATGGCTCTCTTTTCAATCTACCTGTTACTTGAGCTCGATTTTTCCTCTTTTTGTTTCCACTTCCTGGTGCCTCCGTTTATCTTTCTGTCCCCCTTCCTCCTCCTGCTTTTCTGCTCTCAGCTTCCTTCGTCCACTCCTTTATGGACAGCTGTGCTTCTCTTATAGCAGAGAGGAACATGTGATGCTTTGATTTGAGCAGCCTAGAACTCCCGTCTATCTGCCATCACTTCTCAGTTACTCATTAACAAAGACAGTTGCTTTCTGTTGGTGTTTATAATCGACCCTATCAAACCTAACTAGATTTAATGAAATGTCATTTGGATGTTTTACTCTATGTGGTGTTACTTAAGGAAGTGTTATGCTCCTGTAATTATGTAGATACTTAGATCTGCTTTGTTTTGCATGATGAATGCATCATTATGAATGATGACAGAGTCATTAGCTATATGCTGACAAAATAGGTGTTTTCTTTCACAATAACATTCACATCTGTAGTAGTCAGTTATCTTTATATTTTAGGTTTTTTTTAATAACAATGTCAAGAGTGAGTTGAGCAAGAAAGTAATTATCTTACAAGGAGTGTTTATTACAAAGCATGCAAAATAAAACATATCCCTTGGATGCTGTAATATTTTTAACTATCTTAACTCCAGAGGTCCAGAGTAGAAGATTATAAATCTGAAAGGCAAACTCACCTTGTAATCACACTGAAGGCAAAACTCCACTCTCCATAGTGTAGACCTTCACACCTCTTGAACATTCAAGGGATCTGACTTCTGTGTTTTGTTTAGATTCTTGGTATGGAATAGCCTCCTATATTTGTTTTCTAAACTATTTTTACACTTATTTTTATTTGGTGTTAATAATAATATTTTAATAGCCACCTTATTTATTTTATAAAGACACATCAAGGTAATCACATCATTCATGATTCCTTTGGAATCAGGCCCCAAAATCACCTAAATCTGGCTTCAGAATGGCTCAGCCACTTAACTAATGTGTTAACTTACACTCTCTTACAGTCTTACACTCCCTCAGTCTCAAATTCCTTATCAATAGAATGAGTATAATAAAACCTACCTTGCATGAATCCATAAATGATATTGTTATTTAATTTTGGTTGAAAAATCAGTAGGCCACAGACATTGGGTTTATTTCTGTAATCAAATTTTTCTCCATTGATAATCTGTATGTCTATCTATATGCCAAGACCATATTCTTGATTATTGTGGCTTTGTAGAAAGTTTTGGAGTCAGAAAGTATGAGTCTGCTGACTTTGTTCTTTTTCAAAATTGCTTTGGCTATTTAGGGTCCTTTGCATTTCCATATTAATTTTAGGATGAGTCCATCAATTTCTACTTCAGTGTTTTTTAAAGAACAGTTCCTTTTTAAAATCCAGCTCTGCCAGCTGCCAATCCTCAGTGAGATAGTTAGACATACTTACATTTTTTTCCGCCTCTAATTGGCTCCACTGAGGAATGAAAATAAGGCCTCTGGATAACAGACTAACTTAAGGGAAAGTGACTGATAATCTAGATGTGTATTTTACTCAAATTATGTTCCCTTATTTCAGCATCTTCCTGACTCTAGCAAAAGTCCAAATCTTATGTTTTCCTTGGTTCATTTTTAATTGTAGAATTTGAAAACGAAATTGGAGGCTGTTCTGTTAACATCAGCATAGAGCAAAATGCCAATGAAGTTTTTGTTAATCAAGTGCTTTCAAATATGAAAATTCATGTAGTTCATTATACAAGAGATGTACTGTTCAAAAAAATTTTACTATACCCTTGGAACTTTCCCAGAATTTTCTATTTTGTGAAATTATCCAACCTAAAAAGCTTTAGAGGACTTTGGAGAAATGTATAAAAAGGTCAAGTTAGCATAGATTTTTATAGTTACCTATTGTTAATGACTTTCATGGTTGAGTTAACTGAGTTTGACTCATCCTCATCTCTCTTACCAGAAATGTTTCATTGATTTTAAGTCAGAGAAAGAAAAACAAAATTGTATATTAACGCATATATGTAGAATCTAGAAAAATGGTACAGATGAACCTACTTGCAAAGCAGGAACATAGACATAGAGAACAAACATATGGACACCAAGGGGGGAGGTGGGTGGGGTGAATTGGGAATTGGGATTGACATATACACTCTATTATGTATAAAATAGGTAACTAATGAGAACCTGCTGTATAGCACGGGGAACTCTAACCAATGCTCTGTGGTGACAAAGAGGGGATATATGTATATGTATAGCTGATTCACTTGGCCACACCGCAGACACTAACAGACCGCTGTAAAGCAGCTAAATGCCAATAAGAAATGTTTCACTGATTTTAGAATTGATACATATTTCCTGTATTCTCTCAATATATTCAGCATATACGGGGCCATTAAAACAATTAGAGAGGAATGCATTGCCAACCAATTTAGAATCCATGATCTATTCCAACTTTTCAAAGCAAGTGATTAAAATGTTTCTGATGTTCTCACCTGACGTTAATGACTAACAATTTCATTTTCTTTAGTAGCTTCCTTGGTTGAAGACTTGCTTCTCACTTTGATTGCTTCATGGCATTATTCATTTACAGTGCATTGCACTCGGGCTCTGTGTATTTCTCTTGATAAGTACATTGCTTCTTGGTACTCTGGCAGGTGATCCCCCCTTCCCTGCAAATGGTTTGAGTTTCTATTACCATGCAGATTACTTTTCTTAATTAAAGTGGGTAGGTTTATAAATTGGAGCTGAAAGCATTTGGTTCCTCCACGAAACTCTCTGTTCTGCCATTTGTTATGTCGAGTGTTGGCTCTCGCAGTCTCATTACCATTAACCAGGGCACAAAAATGCTTCTGATTTAGACAAGCTATATTTAGACAGTGAATTCTATGAAATATAAAAGGTCATTCACTCCTCCCTCATTGTTTGTTGAGGAATAAAAAGGATGAGTAATAGACCATCAGACAAAATATAAAAATGTGGGTTATCCATTACAAAGAATATATTTCTAAATGAATCTGTGGTTTTAACAGTAATATATAATGTTAGAGTGTTCATATCATTTACATTTAATTTTAGGGAGTGAGATAATTCTATGCTTCTTTTAATATGGTTATTTGAATTGTATCAGAACTGGGGGAAAATCTTAATAAATGTGATTGAACTTTAAAGATATGAAGGTCTTTAAA
Source organism: Bos grunniens (assembly GCF_055505025.1). Taxonomy (NCBI): domain Eukaryota; kingdom Metazoa; phylum Chordata; class Mammalia; order Artiodactyla; family Bovidae; genus Bos; species Bos grunniens. The sequence continues at coordinate 23,275,016 of NC_141191.1, read as the reverse complement.
GATCATCTAGTTCCCAGTATCAATGCTTAGATTCCCTTTTAGCGGTGACCTGTTATTAATCAATGCTCCCACTTACCTTGGGAACCTGAACTTCCTTCTGAGCAAAGAATTCTAGGGACCCTCACCAGTAGCTCAGAATTTTCTAGTTCTTATATTTACGATAACCTCAAATTATACACATTATAGTTTTACCTTTATAGTGTGTGGTATTGAGAAAAAAGTAGAAAAATACGGAGAAAAAAAGAGAAGTAGAAAAAATTTTATTGGGCCTTTTTCAAATCTTTCTTCATTCTCTTTTTTTTTTAATTTTATTTTATTTTTAAACTTTACAATATTGTATTGGTTTTGCCAAATATCGAAATGAATCTGCCACAGGTATACATGTGTTCCCCATCCTGAACCCTCCTCCCTCCTCCCTCTCCATACCATCCCTCTGGGTTGTCCCAGTGCACCAGCCCCAAAAATCCAGTATCGTGCATTGAACCTGGACTGGCGACTCATTCCATATATGATATTATACGCATTTCAATGCCTTCTCCCAAATCATCCCACCCTCTCCCTCTCCCACAGAGTCCAAAAGACTGTTCTATACATCAGTGTCTCTTTTACTGTCTCGTATACAGGGTTATTGTTACCATCTTTCTAAATTCCATATATATGCGTTAGTATACTGTATTGGTGTTTTTCTTTTTGGCTTACTTCACTCTGTATAATAGGCTCCAGTTTCATCTACCTCATTAGAACTGATTCAAATGTATTCTTTTTAATGGCTGAGTAATACTCCATTGTGTATATGTACCACAGCTTTCTTATCCATTCATCTGTTGATGGACATCTAGGTTGCTTCCATGTCCTGGCTATTATAAACAGTGCTGCGATGAACATTGGGGTACACGTGTCTCTTTCCCTTCTGGTTTCCTCAGTGTGTATGCCCAGCAGTGGGATTGCTGGATCATAAGGCAGTTCTATTTCCAGTTTTTTAAGGAATCTCCACACTGTTCTCCATAGTGGCTGTACTAGTTTGCATTCCCACCAACAGTGTAAGAGGGTTCCCTTTTCTCCACACCCTCTCCAGCATTTATTGCTTATAGACTTAATGGAGGTAAGATATATACATGCATATAATATATTCACATACCTATTTATATGATAATACCTTATTTTAATAAAATATTACTTTATAGATGATGGCTCAGATGGTAAAGAATCTTCCTGCAATGCGGGAAACCTGGGTTCGATTCCTGGGTTGGGAAAATCCCCTGGAGAAGGGAATGGCAACCTACTCCAGTATTCTTGCCTGGAGAATTCCATGGACAGAAGAGCCTGGTGGGCTACAGTCCATGGGGTTGCAAAGAGTCTGACACAACTTGAGCGACTAAGCACAACAAAAATATATTAATATATAGGTAATAAATATACAATATAGAGAGAATATTATTACATAAAGAATTATTTTAACTAATTGAATTGATTATCATCAAGCCACTTCTTATCAAAAGATACCCTCAGTTTCTATAGGATTTATGCCTTTTCTCTTTTCTTTTTCAGAATTGTAAGTAGACATTAAATAAGCCACATATGTGCAGGAACAGTCACTACTCATGGCAGTAAAGTTGAATTTTGAGAAAAAAATAAGAGTTAAAGTGTATCACTAAAGGTTTATTCAGGGGTTCTTTTAGTAGGCACTCAAAAGAGTATTTAAAGTTAGCAATGCTGGGAGAGAAGGAAGGGGAGTTTGGGATTAGCAGAGGCAAAGTATTATACGTAGGATGGGTAAACAACAAGCTCCTACTGTATAGCACAGGGAGAGTGAAAGTGAGAGGGTTAGTCATTCAGTCCTGTCTGACTCTTTGCGACCCCAGGGACAGTAGCCACCAGGCTCCTCTGTCCAAGGAAATCTCCAGGCAAGAATACTTGAGTGGGTTGCCATGCCTTTCTCCAGGGATTGTATAAAACAGGGAACTATATTCAGTAACCTGTGACATGGAACTTCCCTGCAGGTCCAGTGGTTAAAGTTCCATGCTTCCACTGCAGGGGGCATATATTGGATCCCTGGCCAAGGAACTAAGACCCTGCATGTTTTATGGTGTGACCAAAAAAATAAATAAATAAGTAAATTATAGAACTAATCCTGTGACAAACTATAATGGAAAAGAATATATATATGGGTTTTCCTGGTAGCTCAGATAGTAAAGAATCTGACTGCAGTATGGGAAACCCAGGTTTGATCCCTGGGTCTGGAAGATCCCCTGGAGAAGGGAGTGGCTACCCATTCCAGTATTCTTGCCTGGAGAATTCCATGGACAGAGGAGCCTGGCAGGCTATAGTCCATAACCGAGTCACTCTGCTGTCTAGAAGAAATTAATGCAACATTGTAAATCAACTATACTTCAATAAAACTTAAAGAAAAAAAATAAAGTTAGAAAGGCTAATAATCCCTCTTTTCACAAAACTAAAGTTTTATGCGTCTGAATATGAAGAATTGATTCTATTATAAAAAATAAAAATAGAATCAATCTAAATTATTTGGTTCTCTCTTCTCTATTTGAAAATGTTTATTGAACAATGCCCATGACATTACAAGACTATCCTAAAATTGAATCAATAAATGAAATCTCTGTATGCAAATAAGACACACAATAGCATTCGCTTATACAACAAAACAGCATTACAACTACATTGTATCATCCTGTATTTTGGCTCATTGATTTGGCTTCCTACTCACTCTCATACACACATCTACCGACAAGATTCATCACTCATCTTTTAATTAAACTGTTGAAGCATGATGGAGGAGTCATGATTGTGAGAATAATGATTGTGTTTTATTCTCTTATTTGGCTAATTTTAGAATAGCTTTAAAACTTTTTTGGAGATAGAACCCTAATTGAAACTTACTGAAGACTGTAAAGACATTAGTATCTTTTGGTATTAATCCTAGAAGCATATTTTATATAATCAGCATTTTTCATAGTTCGTTCTTTCAACTAGTTTATTACTCATAAATTATAGAACCTTGAAGCTACAATAGACTCAGTGGTCTTATAGATGTAGAAAGTTCTACATCTACCATCAAAGAAAAGTGGATGCTTGCTCTATTTTAAAATATTTTTATGCATAGAAATTCTCTAAGTTCGTTGACTAGCCTGTTCAATATGGAGTGATAGTGTTGGTATGTGGTTGTAGGCAGTATACCTCTCAATATATTTAGAAGGAAAAACTGTATGTACTTATGAATAAAAGAATTAGGAGATTCTATAGCCCTGGTACACCTAACGATTCAGATGGATTCCAAGATTTTATAATACACTTTACCTTCTAAGCCTGTTCCCCTTTCATCTCCTAATTTTTCTTTAATCACATGGTATCTATGCTAATCTCATTTTAGGTGAATTCAAATTCAACAAACACTCCCTCTTTGAAAGGTATTATAGAAACACTGAGAGAAGGGAAAAAAAAAGAAGCATGGTCTCTGTCAATAAGGATTTTTGATTTTATAAGTAGGTATACATGTTTAAATATCCTTAACATCATGAAGACTGAGATTAATGCTACAGTAAAATTGGATTTTACTTCCAGCTGTACCGCTTAACAACATTACGACCTTGAGTAAGATATTAAACCTTTGAAAGCCTTCATTTCCTCATTTGTCAATGAGATTCATGCAAACCACTTGGTCCAGTGCCTGGTATAGTTCTGAAAAAATAGCTACTTACAGCTACTTGTTATTTAAATGATATCAATCTGTATTTCTATCAAATCAGAAGAGTCTTATAGAAGACCGTGAAACAGCCCTTCCTCTGTATTGAATGAAACCTCTGCATTATATGATAACAAACACAATTTTTATTGCATGTACCTGGAAATATAGAGATACAGAAATAATAGAGTAGATTCATGGGTTTCCCACTCATAATTTTGCTCATGCATTCATGTTTCTCTCTACCTATTTAATTCTAGCCTGCAACCTGCTATTGCTTCTACTCAGGAAATTTTCCACAAATGCTACCACATATTTTTTTTTAATTACAATAAGGTTTTACCATGTGCTAGGCCTAGGGGATGTAGAAATGAATAAATGAAAATTCCAGTTCTTATAGTCTTGTGGTGAGAGAAAAAAAAAAAAGGTAAACCAATATATACAATAAAATGATGAAAGTGATTGCCAAAGCAGGACCTGAAGCAAAGGCTATGTGCACATCCTTTATTTGGAAAGTAATCATAGGAGATGAGGAAGGGGTAGGTAGTGGAAGGAAACAGGGAAGAGAGAAATTCTTTACAAAGAACATGTTCTCCAGTTGACCCCAACTCTTGGAGACTAGCACACCATCCCATTGGCCTTTCTGAAGTACTTTATGAATGTGTCTCAAAACTGATGTCCCCTTTTGGCAATTGACTCTTCTTCCTCACTGATCAGTGGACTGACCAAGGCTGATCTAGGACTTTAATTCAGCTTTCAAATTGTGTGTGGTTGAGTGACTAGCTGATCTTGCAGGTAAGCCATGCCACTGGGGCAGGAAATGAGAAATAAGTTCTGTATTCTCACCTCCCTAGCCTAGGATTCCTTCCACAATACCATGCCAGAGTATTTTTGGACTCCCTGCCTTGTTTTCTATAGAAGATTATTGTACCAAAGCTTCAAAGAAATCTTTCACCAGGTTTTGGGTCAGCTCCAAGAGGTTTTACCCACATATTGCATCCCAAGTCACGGGCGTGCATGTGTGCTTCAGTCATGTCCAACTCTTTGCAACCCTATGGACTGTAGCCCACCAGATTCCTCTGTCTATGGGGATTCTCCAGACAAGAATACTGGAGTGGGTTGCCATGCCCTCCTACAGGGGATCTTCCCAACCCAGGGATCAAACCTGCATCTATGTCTTCTGCCTTGGCAGGCAGGTTCTTTACCACTACTGCCATCTGGAGAGCCACAAGTCATGGGTAAATGCTCTTAAATCAATAAATACTCCATTATCAAGACTTTTTTCCTAATTACCTTGAGCCAACATACACAAGCTCCACTCTTACATGTGTTCCACTTATTCCTGGCTACCTACTAACCCAACTGCAAACACTTTGGGTGTGCCAGCTATTTCCTCCCAAAATAGGGGCTGTTTCCAATTCTAGTTTTGCTTAGATCTGATCCAAGCTGGAGGCAGTGAGGAAGAAAGCATCATCTGAGAAGCTCTGGCTTCAGGCAGAGTTTTTGCAAAGTCCCCAGGTAAACAGAAGCTGCTTTCCTTTAGCAAGTGAATTACATCTGCCAATGTCAAGGGTTCTTCTAACGGATTAAGATCCTCAAGCTTGTCCACACACATGCCCTATTTCAGGGTTTATGTGTAGGTTGTTTACTTGGGAAATGGTTTCAGGTAGCAGGAGAGAGAGGCAGTGGGAGTGAAAAGGGAAAGAGTAAAAAACAATACAGAGATGTGTCCCCCGAGGAGACTGATGCTCAATCCTCAATCCTTATGAATTTTATGACTCAGAACTATGTGCCAGGATGATGAAATAGGGAAACCATTTCTCTACTGGTTCTCATCTCCCACTTGTCAAGGGTTACTCCATAGTATTAAGCCCCCTGCATCTGCGGGTATCTCTACCATAGTATCAGGCAGATGCTGAGGCAGGAAGTGCAAAGTATGTGAGACAGTCTGATTTGAAGCATTGCCCAATGCTTCTGTGTAAATCCTGGAGGAAGTAGTTGTTGCATGTGTGGCTGAAGTGGGGGAGAGTGTGAAGAATGGAGTAGCACGCCTAGATGTCTGAGTGTCTTGTAATAAAGGTGTGGGTTCATATTGACCATTTCCCTCTACATGATATACAGTTGGCAGTATCACTTATATTATTACTTACTCCTTATGTAACTTTCATGAGTGCTTCTTTTGTCTTCTAAAATACCTGTAAACTCTTTGAGACCCAAGGCTTATTTTACTTATTTTACATTTTAAGATCACCCATCTATGTGCCACGTTTCCTAGAGCTGCATGCTAAATAATTATTGATTACATAGTAAATGTATTTCCAGCTTCTCAAATACTGTTTTTCCCAGATAATTGACTTTTAAAAGCTGTTCTTTTTTTTAAGTATGCTTCTTAATAGAGGAGTAAACTAACCCATAAGCCTAACACTTCAATAAAAATACTTTTTTCTTTGCCTATGTTAACTGCTGTGATCATGCCACATACTTAGTTTTATACTCTTAAAAGTAGAAACAATTAAATAGGAGTTGATTGGCACTTTTTAAAATATTAAGCCTATTTACTATAAATGATCCCTTTTAATAAATCTACAACCATTCAACCTTAATAATAGTGAATAGTTTGGGATAATAGACTTAAATCTCAGTGAACATATCTAACAGAAAGGAATAGGTTCTGACTTAATTCTTAAGATGTACGTTTGAATTTGGAATATACCATGGACTTATAACAAAAATAATGTCTTATGTTCAGGTTAAGCAAACTCAGTGGCATTTGCTTAACCTGATATTAAAATATTTTTTTCCTTAAATTAAGAATAGACTTTGTGGAAGTGATATCCACACATTGGGAGGAAGTTTATTTGAGATTTAAAGTCACAGAGTGGGTAATCTGTGTTTAAATAATTGTGAGCATATATGACTCTCTCTCTCAAGTCCCTTGGACCGCAAGGAGATCAAACTGTCAATCCTAAAGGAAATCAGTCCTGAATATTCACTGGAAGGACTGATGCTGAAGCTGAAACTCCAATACTTTGGCTACCTGATGCAAAGAGCAGACTCATTAGAAAAGACCCTGATGCTGGGAAAGACTGAAGGCAGAAGGAGAAGGGGAATGACAGAGGATGAGATGGTTGGATGGCATCACTGACTTGATGGACATGAGTTTGAGCAAGCTCCAGGAGCTGGTGATAGACAGGGAAGCTGGCGTGCTGCAGTCCTTGGGGTCGGAAAGAGTTGGACACGGCTGAGTGACTGAACTGAACTGATGACTTCTCTGTTTCTTTTCATTTTTTGGAAGTAGATAAAGGAAATGGAAACCCACTCCAGTGTTCTTGCCTGGAGAATCCCAGGGATGGCGGAGCCTGGTGGGCTGCTGTCTCTGGGGTCGCACAGAGTAGGACATGACTGAAGCGACTTATCTGCAGCAGCAGCATAGATATGAAATGATTAGAGAGCGTCACCGACTCAATGGACATGAGTCTGAGCAAACTCTGGGAGATAGTGAAAGACAGGGAAGCTTGGCATGCTACAGTTCATGGAGTTGCAGAGTCGGACATGACTTAGCAACTGAACAACAAAAGATATTGACAGGCCTAATGAAGGGCTCATTTTTGGATACCCAGATCTTTGGCTAATTCTAAAGTTGATAGATGTGTCTTTTGACTTAGTAGAGTGCAGGTTCTTCTGTCTGAGCATGAAAAGAATTCAGGGAGAGGCAGAGTGACAGATAAGAAGAGAGTTTACTACAAGATGATGTTTGTGAGAGAGACAAGCAGGTAGACAAGGGTGGAATGCCACCCCAAGAACTTAGTGGGTAACAGTTTTATAATCAGAGGGAAAGTGTGGGGGAGAAGACCCCTTTTCCTCATCCTAGCATAGATGTCAAACTTGCATCATTAGTTCTTCTTCCACATCAAGAGAAATTTTCTTGTCCTACATGGTCAAGCTGGGACTCATCACGGTGCAAATGAACAAAAACGTGGTCACCATATACTATGGTGCAGTAAATCATCTCAGGGTTTGGTGTAATGTCACCTTTTGTTGTATTTTTGTTTTTTGTGTGTGCAGTGGAGCATATCCTGGGAGTCCTGGGCAGGATATGGGTCTCCTGCCAGCACTGTTTTATTGTTTGGGATGTGTCTCGTGCTTCTGTTGCGTGGTTTTGCTGCTAAGCAAGCCTGCTTGCTTTTATGGTTAAGTAAACCTACTTTCTTTTTTTTTACATATATATTTATCTTTTGATTTTTTTTTCTTTTTTAAAATTTATTTATTTTAATTGGAGGCTAATTACTTTACAATATTGTACTGGTTTTGCCATACCTCGACATGAATCCACCATGGGTAAGTGATCTCTAACTTACAGAGTCTTTAGTACTTTTTTCTCTACTGACAATCCCCTAGTAGGATTAACTATTTAATCACCTATTCTCTCCCTTTCCTCTGTCCCTATCTCTCCAAAGTGAAACTCTTTTCTCTATCATTCTCTCATGAGTGTACAGTGAAGTTTTCCAGAAGTTATAAATCACATCATATATGTAATACCACAACAGATTAAATGAAGAAACAATATGAGAATATAGTTGTCATTTATAAACCCAGACAGTAAGACTGGCAGAACTGTAATAAAAGAGTTATTCTTTTCACTACTATTTTTTAAAATAAAAATGTTATTTATGTTAAGCAGTTCACTTACTATTATTTTTAAATAAATTAATTTTTTTCTCAGTTTTAATTTAGAACGTGGCAAACATTCCTGTGGTCATGTATGGATGTGAGAGTTGGACTGTGAAGAAGGCTGAGTGCCGAAGAATTGATGCTTTTGAAGTGTGGTGTTGGAGAAGACTCTTGAGAGTCCCCTGGACTGCAAGGAGATCCAACCAGTCCATTCTGAAGGAGATCAGCCCTGGGATTTCTTGGAAGGAATGATGCTAAAGCTGAAACTCCAGTACTTTGGCCACCTCATGGGAAGAGTTGACTCATTGGAAAAGACTCTGATGCTGGGAGGGATTGGGGGCAAGAGGAGAAGGGGACGACAGAGGATGAGATGGCTGGATGGCATCACTGACTCGATGGACATGAGTCTGAGTGAACTCCGGGAGCTGGTGATGGACAGGGAGGCCTGGCGTGCTGCGATTCACGGGGTCGCAAACAGTTGGACACGACTGAGTGACTGATCTGATCTGAAACATTGATTAATACTGCTGCTGCTACTGCTAACTCGCTTCAGTTGTGTCCGACTCTGTGCGACCCCGTAGATGGCAGCCCACCACGCTCCCCCGTCCCTGGGATTCTCCAGGCAAGAACACTGGAGTGGGTTGCCATTTCCTTCTCCAATGCATGAAAGTGAAAAGTGAAAGTGAAGTCGCTCAGTCGTGCCCGACTCTTAGCGACCCCATGGACTGCAGCCCACCAGGCTCCTCCGTCCATGGGATTTTCCAGGCAAGAGTACTGGAGTGGGGTGCCATTGCCTTCTCCGACATTGATCAATACAGTCCGCATAAACAAAAGCTCTTTGAGCGTGCAGTAGTTTTTGAGAAGTTTACCCTTTATGGTCTACTGAGTTCAAAATGTTTGGGAACTGCTGCTATGTATTAATAATTGTCCAAAGATGGGACTAGGCAAAGAATTCAGAAAAAGAGTTCAAGGTGAACTAGAAGATTCTGTGAAGATTTTAGGTGGAAATATATACTTGAACTGAGTCTTAAATGATAAAGGGGGATTTGAGCTTTGTAGAATATAAAGGGCCTTAAAGTCAGGGAACCAAAGGCAGAGGTGCACACCGTGGAATGGGTGGGGGTGGAGAAACTGGATGTGTTTCGCCATAAGAGGAAAGCAAGTAGTAGCAAAACAATGAGAAAGTAACAAGAGATAAGAAGAAAAGACAAAGGCTGGAACACAGGACATGGGGAATTTAAATTTCATCATATTGGCTTTAGGGAGCCAGTGAAGGTTTCCAAGCACATTGTTGTTTGTTGTTCAGTCACCAAGTCCTGTGGGACTCTTTGAGACCCCCTGGACTGTAGACCTCCGGGTTTCTCTGTCCATGGGATTTTCCCAGGCAAGAATAGTGTAGTGGGTTGTTATTTCCTTCTCCAGGAGATCTTTCTGGATCAGGGACTGAACTCAAGGCTCCTGCATTGGGAGGTGGATTCTTTACCACTAAGTCACCAAGGAAGCCCCCATCCTACCCTATACTCATTTATATATAATTTTAACAAATAAAATTATTTTTAGTAATAGTCAATGTGGATTAAACCTTGTTAACTAATAAATTGGGGTACTTACATTTTGAGCTTCTTGGTTAGTCTTGGTTCTAGTCCAAAAAACATCCTTGGACATATTGCTCAATTACTAATTTAGTCCCTAGAATATGATGAACTCTTGCAGGCAATCAACTAAATCTGCCATAATATTCTACCAATAAAACTTAATGACTGATTATAATTTAGTTAAATACTTGATTTTGTTAATATGAAGAAAATTAAACTTACCTCAGCATATGTGGTGTTTAAAAAAAAAAAACTACTCCATATTTCTTTCCTTGAAAATGATAAGGTTAAAATGAACATTTATTCAGTGAAATAAAATTATTGGCATGTGGATATTAGCATATAAGGTACCTTATTTGGTGAGTTTAGGAAATAAATTAGGAAGAAAGCCATGTGTTAATATCTGACGATTCAGTGTATAATGTACTCATTACATTCTGAAGTTCAATTTAACCTTTTATATATAATTCAAAAGAGGAGATAATTGAAAAGAAGTAAAAATAAGTTAAATTGGCCACTTGTATCCTAACAAATTATAGCATTTTTAAACCCTGAGAACTACAAATCAGAACAACCCTGTTAAGTATTCTGCAGCAAACTCTCTTCTGTCCAGGCTCAGGCGGTTTGTTTGGCATAATAAGGAGAGTGAAATTATCTCTTCTGCTCACCTGGCTTCATAGCTTCCTTTCCAATGTTTTCTTGGCTCTGCGGAACAGTTCTTCAATTATTTCAGAATCTCTGAGATACTCTCTATGCACTCCTGTGAACCTCTTGGATTCGTTTCTTCTTTAAATGAATTGCTACCGATTGCATGAATTAAAGAGCTTCAATCATTGGTCCGTATCTCTATCTTCCTTCTATATAATTTCATTAAGATGAACTGCATTCTTTTAGTGAGCCTGGAATATTCTGGAAGCATTCTGCCAAAAAGCAGAAAGATTCTGGACTTGGACCTCAGGGTATCTGGTATACAAGAATTCAAGAAAATAACACCCTTCCTGTTGGTCCCCACAGTGGGCCCACCAGTGACTAACCAAAGCACAGTTCTTCAAAGTGATTTTTCTTGACCCCATCTTATGCTCCACTGGCTGCTCCATACATAAAACATGCCGAACAAATAAGTGATATGCTATTTGAGCTAACCAAACATTCTACATTATCAAATCATTTGCTGGAGGATATTTCTATAAACATCCCCAGGACAAACATTAGATTCTAAAATATAATTATACAAGTGCTTTCCTGGTGGCTCAGTGGTAAAGAATCCGCCTGCCAATGTAGGAGACACAGGAGACATGGGTTGGATCCCTGGGTTGGGAAGACCCCCGGAGGAGGAAATGGCAACCCTCTCCAGTAGTCTTGCCTGTAAAATTCCCTGGACAGAGGTGTCTGGTGGGCTACAGTCCAAAGGGTCAAAAAGAGTTGGACACAACTTAGTATCTGAGCATGTACACACATGCTCTTTAATACTGTAACTCTATTTGGTGGATCTTTTACTAGAATATTTCTTAATATTTGTGTTTTAAATATGAATTTATATTGAATTTGATAGATATTCTAGGGCAGATATTTAACAATAAGAAAAGATCATATACAAAGGATTTTTATAAATGTTGCTAAATTATATGAATAAAAGGGAATGTTTTAATGCTATGGGAAGTATCACTAGGGTGAAGTTTAACAATACTTATAAAAATAATCTAATTCCTGTTGGTTACATGGAAACAGTACTTCAAATAAATTTTTCAGTTACTAAGATACACTTTAAAAATAATTGAGTATAATTTATGATCACATAAAAATAATTTTTATTCTAGAATACCTCTAAGAAACACTCATCATAGAAAACTTGTTTTAAATGGCCAAGTGTTTGAAAAATACTACACCTACTTAGACATACTATCTGAAGTGAATATGTTTAGGAAAATGAGAAAAGGCTGCTAGAATTAAATATGAATACCTAACGTTTCCAGTCATTGGTTTTCAAACCATTTCCTGCCTTCTGTGTTTTCTCTTTACACTTTCCTCAACGTCAGGGATCCCCAACCTCTGGGATCTAATGGTTGATGATTCGAGGTGGAACTGATGTAATAATATTAAAAATAAAGTGCACAATAAATGTAATGCACGGGAATCATCCTGAAACCATTCCCCACTCTCCGTCCACAGAAAGATCAGATCAGTCACTCAGTCGTGTCCGACTCTTTGTGACCCCACGAATCACAGCACACCAGGCCTCCCTGTCCATCACCAACTCCCAGAGTTTGCTGAGACTCATGTGCATCAAGTCAGTGATGCCATCCAGCCATCTCATCCTCTGTCGTCCCCTTCTCCTCCTGCCCCCAATCCCCCCCAGCATCAGAGTCTTTTCCAGTGAGTCAGCTCTTCTCATGAGGTGGCCAAAGTACTGGAGTTTCAGCTTTAGCATCATTCCTTCCAAAGAAATCCTTCAGAATGGACTGGTTGGATCTCCTTGCAGTCCAAGGGACTCTCAAGAGTCTTCTCCAACGCCACAGTTCAAAAGCATCAATTCTTCAGCACTCAGCCTTCTTCACAGTCTAACTCTCACATCCATACATGACCACAGGAAAAACCATAGCCTTGACTAGACGAACCTTTGTTGGCCAAGTAATGTCTCTGCTTTTGAATATGCTATCTAGGTTGGTCATAACTTTCCTTCCAAGGAGTAAGCATCTTTTAATTTCATGGCTGCAGTCACCATCTGTAGTGATTTTGGAGCCCAGAAAAATAAAGTCTGACACTGTTTCCAGTGTTTCCCCATCTATTTCCCATGAAGTGGTGGGACCGGATGCCATGATCTTTGTTTTCTGAATGTTGAGCTTTAAGCCAACTTTTTCACTCTCCTCTTTCACTTTCATCAAGAGGCTCTTTAGTTCTTTGCTTTCTGCCATAAGGGTGGTGTCATCTGCTTATCTGAGGTTATTGATGTTTCTCCCGGCAATCTTGATTCCAGCTTGTGTTTCTTCCGGTCTTCCATTAATCGGTCCCTGGTATCAAAAAAGTTGGGGACCACTGTCTAACACAGAGGGGCATCTGTGTAACACTTCTGGGGGAAAAACTTTCTAGTCTCCTGTATTGCAGCATGGACAGTATTAGGAACGTGGGACTGAAGTCTCTGGTCATAGTCTTGTTCCCTGGTAATTTGTCCTCCACCCAGCAGCTAGAAGGATGTTTCTTCACATCACTGAGCGGCTCCTCTCTCCAATGGAAGCGTGCTGAATATCTACCATTTTTCTTAAGCAAGGGTGATGCCTGTCAGTGTCTGTAGATACTAAATATCTGGATTCTGTTAAATATTGATTGAGCAACTATGACCACAGTGGGAGATAACATATGGGATTTATAATGTTTACAAATTTATAATTTATAATGTTTTCTAGTACCCTTCTAAATGCTTGACCTGCAGTCACTTCTTTCATCTCCATTGTACCATTCTTATCCTCATTTTACAAATGAAGAAACTGCAGTACCGGTTTCCCTGATGGCTCAGAGGTTAAAGCCTCCAATCTTCCAGGGGAAGATCCCCTGGAGAAGGAAATGGCAACCCACTCCAGTATTCTTGCCTGGAGAATCCCATGGACGGATAAGCCTGGTAGGCTACAGTCCACGGGGTCGCAAAGAGTCGGACACAACTGAGCGACTTCACCTTGGCAGCACAGAGAGGTGGTATAATCCGCCCAAAGTCCCACAGCTAACTAAGAAGTACAGGAAGTAGTCTAGCTCCAGTGCCCATGCGGCCAAATGCTCCACTGTAATTGGAGCTGGGAGTACAAAGAGAGATTAAACACAGTCTGAGTGTTTGCTGTTCAGCAGAGGGCAACGTATTTTCAGTGTAATGGTAAAAGATAATCATAGAGGTAGCAAATATTTATTAAGAATTTATAAATTCTGAGCTCTGTAATAATTCACTTATATGCATTGTTTGGGCTTCTCCGGTGGCTCAGCAGTAAAGAATTTGCCTGCAATGCAGGAGATGCAGGAAATGTGGGTTTGATTCCTGGGCCTGGAAGATCCTCTGGAATGGGAAATGGCAACACACTTCAGTATTCTGGCCTAGAGAATCCCATGGATAGAGGAGGCTGGTGGGCTACAGTCCATGGGGTTGGAAAGAGTCGGACACAACTGAGCATGCACGCATGCATGCACATGCATTGTTTAGCTTCATAAGAATCCTATACTTTTTCAATTAGAAAATTAAGATAATTTTGCTCAAGATGAGAAAGAACAAATTAGATCCTGATTCCAGTTAGCTTGGATTCCTCTGGATTTAACAGGCCTTAGTTTTCCTCTGTTGAATATTAAAAAGCTTCTTAGAACACACTGACCTTGGACAAGGTCACTTTGTGACTGAGCAAGACAAAAATGAGTCCCTTTCATAATCTTGTCAGAACACAGACAAAAAAAAAAAGAACACAATACAAACCACAAAAATGACCAAACATTCCCCATCTTAGCCAACAGCAGTGACTGCCCCCTTTTCTGATCAATTTTATCTCGAGCTCTAATTTGTTCCTGTAACCTTCTAGACAAAATTTTTCAGACACTATCTTTTCCCTGTTATCTGCTCTAATCCAGAGCAAAATCATTGTTTTAAAAGTCCTTCAAAAAAATTAAAAACAAGCCTAAATCCTATAGCAAGTTTTTTCTAACACCCTCCTACTGAGATCCCCCCGGTTTCTCATGGTAATCTATCTTCTCTGTTTGCAATGAGCCAATAAACTCAACTTGGTTCCACTTCAGGTGTATTTTTTAGCTGGAGGATATTATCAGTTAGGTCCCACTGAGATTGGGCTGAGACCCTCACCCAGGACAGGTCACTAGATTCAGTAATAAGATGCACATTGGGGTCACTTTTAAATCTCTTCCCGCTCAAGTGTTTAAGGTGTCACCCTGGCCACGTATGGGAAGCTAATTTCACTATGAACTAACCTGTGATTATTATTTCATTGTGATCCTTTGGCATTGGATTTTTGTTTTGTTTTGTTTTTTGACTTAGGACTAAGTTCCCTGCTGGCTCAGACAGTAAAGAACCTGCCTGCAATGCAGGAGACAAGGCTTTGATCCTTGGGTCGAGAAGATCCCCTGGAGAAGGGAATGGGAACCCACTCCAATATTCTTGCCTGGAAAATGCTATGGACAGAGAAACCTGGTGGGCTATAGTCCATGCGGTTGCAAAGAGTCGGATACAACTGAATGATTAACACTTCTTTCATCCTCTTGGGACTTATTGGTTATATGAGCAGATTTATGTTGTTTCTTAGTGAATTGTTTTCTGGCCTTATTTTATTCATTGCTATGGTCTGCTTGTTTACTCTATAAGAAAAAAGTCTATAAGGAGGGGATTGACATAGACTTGATAAGTCTATCTTTCACCTGGTGCTGGGGAAGGAGTTCAGAAAGTGTCATCACACTAGTGTTCTTTGAGTAAAAATGCTGTAGGTCAGCATTTCAAAAACTTATAAGAAGTTTCCCCTCAATCTTGTGAGAAATAATTTATTTAGTTTCATCTGTCCCGGGTTGTTTGGTTCCTGATCAGGGCAAGTTTAGAGGTACAAGGTTGCACAAACACCAACGTTACTGACCACTGGAATTCTCATGGGGCCATCTCTTGATCTAAACCTGCAACTCTTTCAAGCCAAACTCCCATTTTCTTTATATTTTCTAAATATAAGGTAAAATATCTATATATATATGTCTGTATATAGATAGAAATATATATTTATATATTTATATATAGACATACCCTCTGACTGGTGAAAATTACTAGAGGCAATGTGAAACCGTAATGACTGCTGGGAGAATTGTGACATTAGCAAGATGTTAATTTGATAGCTTCCTTAGAACAAAAGAGGAAGAAACACTCATGGGGAGATTGTCTTGTCTACAACAAAGAGTTTATTTTATTCAATGTAGAAGATTCCTTTTTCATTTCTTCAGGGTTAAATGAAGAAAAGAAATGGCTTTTAAAATGAGTGGCTTGATAAAATTGTCAACCACTTTTTCTCTCTTTTGTATGTATATACATGTCAAAATGGGTTTTCTTGCATCTAAAGTTTGTCACCTCTCCTTGCAAGAAATAGGTTTTTATAATGATATTAATTTAATATTTGGTGGAATTTGGCCCCTGCTTACTTATTTTTCAATAAACTGTGGAAAATTCTGAAAGAGATGGGAATACCAGACCACCTGACCTGCCTCTTGAGAAACCTATATGCAGGTCAGGAAGCAACAGTTATAACTGGACATAGAACAATAGACTGGTTCCAAATAGGAAAAGGAGTATGTCAAGGCTGTATATTGTCACCCTGCTTATTTAACTTATATGCAGAATACATCATGGGAAACGCTGGGCTGGAAGAAGCACAAACTGGAATCAAGATTGTTGGGAGAAATATCACTAACCTCAGATATGCAGATGACACCACCCTTATGGCAGAAAGTGAAGAAGAACTAAAGAGCCTCTTGATGAAAGTGAAAGAGGAGAGTGAAAAAGTTGGCTTAAAGCTCAACATTCAGAAAACGAAGATCATGGCATCTGGTCCCATCACTTCATGGGAAATAGATGGGGAAACAGTGGAAACAGTGATAGACTTTATTATTTTGGGCTCCAAAATCACTGCAGATGGTGATTGCAGCCATGAAATTGAAAGATGCTTACTCCTTGGAAGGAAAGTTATGACCAACCTAGATAGCATATTCAAAAGCAGAGACATTACTTTGTCAACAAAGGTCCATCTAGTCAAGGCTATGGTTTTTCCAGTAGTCATGTATGGATGTGAGAGTTGGACTGTGAAGAAAGCTGAGCACCGAAGAATTGATGCTTTTGAACTGTGATGTTGGAGAAGACTCTTGAGAGTCCCTTGGACTGCAAGGAGATCCAACCAGTCCATTCTAAAGATCAGCCCTGGGTGTTCTTTGGAAGGAATTATGCTAAAGCTGAAACTCCCGTACTTTGGCCACCTTATGTGAAGAGTTGACTCATTGGAAAAGACTCTGATGCTGGGAGGGATTGGGGGCAGGAGGAGAAGGGGATGACAGAGGATGAGATGGCTGGATGGCATCACTGACTCGATGGATGTGAGTTTGAGTGAACTCCGGGTGTGGTGATGGACAGGGAGGCCTGACGTGCTGCAGTTCATGGGATTGCAAAGAGTTGGACACGACTGAGCCACTGAACTAACTACTTATTTTTCTACTTATGTTCCTCGCTCTCTTTTTCTTATGCTTGGGAAATCCTAAAGAGAAACAGATTACAAAAATCATTTTGCTGGTACAAATGCACTCTGGGGATATCTAGTGAAGACAAACACTAAAAGTTGTTTTAAAATAATTATTGTGTTATATTTGCTCTAAAAATTGTAGAGTTAGAAAACGTGCATTTACTTAGCCTTCAGTACTATAATTATGAGATAAAAATATATTAGTTCTAATATATGAAATGGCTTTTGGCATCATTTAAAGAAGTCTGTTAAATTTAGTTTATCATATAAAAATATTAGCACAATATTTAGATTTATATAAACCAGGTTTTATTTCACAGCTTAAATTCCCTAAAATGACTTATGGTTTAAGTATATTACTACTGTTTTCTTAAAAAATTAAACATATATAAAAACATATGTGTGTGTGTATACATATATGTGTATAATATATACTGATAATAGTGGATTTTTTTTAAATGTTTAATTTTATGAAATTTTTACAATGTTGCAATCATGAGGATTTAATATATTGACTAAGATTATAGTCTAACTTTTCTTAACAAACTTTAAGATCTTGGACTATTCAAGACAGTAGTGACTACTATAATAGCCACTGTACCTATTGAAATTTGAATTATTTAAAATTAAATAAATAAATATTCAGTTCCTTAGTTGCACTAACCACAAGTCTAGTGCTCAGTAGTCACATATGGCCAGTGGCTACCATACTGGACAGTACACATGTAGGACATTTAAATAATTAGAGTTCCATTGATAGCACTGCCTTAGACATATGATTAAGCTAATAAGAAAATAATCTTTGGGTGCCTGGTAGTTTTTAAGTAAGAAAGATAGAGAAGTACTGATTACTGAAAATGTTCTGCACTCAGTTCTGTTGTGTGGCAGGATTTTCCACAACACCAAGGAATTCTCAAATGCTAGCTGGGTGTCCTACAGTTGAACTAAAAAAAAGCTCTGGCACTATTAACCGCATATACAGGAGATGGTCTCAGATTGCACAGGTTAAGTCCTCATCCCTGCAGGACTACACACCTCCCTTCCTTGGTCCTTACCCCTTCCCCCATCCCCTCCCAGACTCCAGACACAAACTAAGGTTAACATCTGTGCTTCTAAGTGAGTGAAATTCACTCAGTCATGTCTGACTCTTTGCGATCCCATGGACTATACAGTCATGGAATTCTCCAGGCCAGAATACTCCAGGCTTCCCAGGAGTGGGAAGCCTTTCCCTTCTCCAGGGGATCTTCCCAATCCAGGGATCGAACCCAGGTCTCCCACATTGCAGGTAGATTCTTTACCAGGTGAGCCACAAGGGAAGCCCAAGAGTACCAGAGTGGGTAGTCTATCCCTTCTCCAGTGGATCTTCCTGACCCAGGAATTGAACTGGGTGTTCTGCATTGCAGGTGAATTCTTTACTAAGTGATAGTTCATAAATTGTAAGTTCCAATGATCTGAATTCTGTTGATTTGCTAGAGTGTCTCATAGAATCAGGGAAGCATTTATCTTAATAGACTATTAAGCATTCGGTTCAGCTCAGTCGTTCAGTCGTGTTCGACTCTTTGCGACCCCACGAATCACAGCACGCCAGGCCTCCCTGTCCGTCACCAACTCCCGGAGTTCACTCAAACTCACATGCATTGAGTTGGTGATGCCATCCAGCCATCTCATCCTCTGTCGTCCCCTTCTCCTCCTGCCCCTAATCCCTCCCAGCATCAGAGTCTTTTCCAATAAGTCAACTCTTTGCATGAGGTGGCCAAAGTATTGGAGTTTCAGCCTCAGCATCATTCTTTCCAAAGAACACGCAGGACTGGTCTCCTTTAGGATGGACTGGTTGGATCTCCTTGCAGTCCAAGGGACTCTCAAGAGTCTTCTCCAACATCACAGTTCAAAAGCATCAATTCTTCGGCGCTCAGCCTTCTTCAGAGTCCAACTCTCACATCCATACATGACTACTGGAAAAACCATAGCCTTGACTAGATGGACCTTTGTTGACAAAGTAATGTCTCTGCTTTTGAATATGCTATCTAGGTTGGTCATAACTTTCCTTCCAAGGAGTAAGTGTCTTTCAATTTCATGGCTGCAATTGCCATCTGCAGTGATTTTGGAGCCCAAAACAGTAAAGTCTATCACTATTTCCACTGTTTCCCCATCTATTTCCCATGAAGTGATGGGACCAGATGCCATGGTCTTATTTTTCTGAATGTTGAGCTTTAAGCCAACTTTTTCACTCTCCTCTTTCACTTTCATCAAGAGGCTTTTTAGCTCCTCTTCACTTTCTGCCATAAGGGTGGTGTCATCTGCATATCTGAAGTTATTGATATTTCTCCTGGCAATCTTACTACTTATTAAGCATTTTATGTATTAGGTTTATTAGAAAAGGATGTAAGTTGGGAACAGTCACATGGAGGAGATGCATAGGGACAAGGATGAGCTAAGGCGAGTAGAGCTCCCATGTCATCTCCAAGTGCATCATTTTCCCCAAATCTCCATGTGTTCACCAACCCAGAAGCTCGCTGAACGCTGGCTTTTATTAGGTAGGTATGGTTGTTTAAAGTACTGTCATCTGGGATTGATTTACCCTCCAGTCCCTTTCTCTCCTCCCCTGCCAGAGGTCAGATGGAGAGACTGAAAGTTTCAACAAAGTTTCTTCAATCACCTCGTGGCCTCTCCTGGCAACTAGCCCCATTCTTAGGTGCTTTCCAGATCTCACCTTATCAATGTTATTAATACAAAAGACACTTCTCTCACTCTCATCATTTAGGTAGTTCCAAGAGTTTTAGGAACCCTGTGCCATTTACAGGATGAAGGCCTAATATATATTTCTTATAAATCACAATATCACAATCAGTAAACATAATTTTAATTTACCTTTACTTCTTAGAATAGCTGAGATCGGCCAAATACGCAAATATCTGTGAATTATATATATGTATGTGTGCATGTATGCATAGGTGGTTTTTGCTGCTTTACTATAAAACTAGTACCTTAAGAAATAAGTGCTTTTGAAGAAAAGATACCTAAACCCTTCTTACTTTTCCATCTTCTAGTTTTCTCTTGTGTCTGGAGGAAAGAAAAGTAGCTACTTTAGTTGAAGAGGTATTTAAATGGTTGACTATTCTAGGCACTCTGATTATAGAGTTAGACAAATAAGTGTACAAAAATAATGCATGCAATTTTTTGTTTATTAGGAAAGTTATCATAGTTTTTCAATATAGTACATTTATATGATATATACATTGTTTTATTTAATACACTGATAGGTTATATTTTAAACCTACAGTTAAAAGTTTGTATTTACAGATTTATGCATTTTATACCTTAAGTACATATATAAGGAAGATATGTTAGTAAATCATTTACCATATACATATTTCTTCCAGAATAATGTACAGAAGAGTTAAATTATAACTTTAAACTTTTTTGTGAAATCACCTGTTATTTTATGCCTAGATTAACAGTTCATTTTCATCACAGTTTTTTTTGTCTTTTCAAATCATTTTTTAAAAGATTGCTTATTTTGAAAGAACAGTTAAGATCCCAGTAATCATAACTTTATTTTAGTGTGTTTGACAAGACTATAATTTTTTTATCCTTAGTTAATTATGACATAATTAATATTAATGTATATCTTGTATTTTTTGACAACTATATCAAATGCTAAATATGTGTTTTTATATAAGCAACTTACAAATATCTATGGAAGCAAAAGGAGACATTGACTACTGCTGGCTAGGAATCAGGAATCACGAAGAGGTGATATCTGAGTTGTTCACTGAAAGATGGGCAAGATTTTGAAGGGCAAGGAATATAGACAATGTTATTATTGCAAAAGGATGCAATAGTGACAGAGGCAGGAATGTCCAGAATTTAGTCTTCAAAAATGCTTTGATAACATCTCTCTAAATATGGAAGACTAGATATCCTTTTGTGCATTTTAAAGGAAATATCTAAACATTTCATCCTAAGTTTAAATAGTTGCAAAGAAACCATTTCCCACAAGTTTTAAATACTGATATCTAAATAATAAAAGTCACAGCATTCTTTTAAATATTTTTGAAGTATAGAAATGATGGTCATCATTATCCATTAAAAATTAACAAAAAGGAGCTCTTCTTTTTAATAGTTGAATACTTTATATTACATTTTTATGATTCTGAACTTGTATTTTCAGCTTGTTGCCTCCAAGGGATTTTAAATATATGCTTTTCATAAAATTCTTTATTAAAAAGTAGCTTTTGTATTGAGATATAATACACATAAATACATCATAAGTTTCTGGCTCAATAGATTTTTATGAAGAGCATGCATTCATGTAATAACCAGCATTCAGATGAAGAAATAGGTCGTAGAATATTTTTAGCATTGCAGAGTTTTCTCTTGGGACCTCTTTCACTATCCTGACTTCTAATCTGGGATAATAAATATAATAACCAACAACGGCCAGATCATATATAAAAACAGATCATATATAAAATATATATATATATAAAAACAACCTGCAGCAGCTTGCTCAGGAAACCAACCCCTTGTCTATCATAACCCATTAAAGCAGGTTGCTTTAAGTTGGACTAGACTGCTTAGCTCTAATAACTATTGTGTTGTATATTTAACAGTTGCTAAATGTCAGACCTTTCAGTGTCATACCTTTTTTTGCCTCTTCATACTACTCATGGGGTTCTCATGGCAAGAATACTGAAGTGGTTTGCCATTCCCTTTTCTAGTGGACCACATTTGTCAGAATTTTCCACAATGACCTGTCCGTCTTGGGTGGCCCTATCTGGCATGGCTCATAGTTTTATTGAGTTAGACAAGGTGATAGTTTGATTAGTTTTCTGTGATTGTGGTTTGCATTCTGTCTGCCCTCTGAGGGATATGGATAAGAGGCTTATGGAAGCTTATCACAGTAATCCAAATCTATGCCCCAACTAGTAATGCTGAAGAAGCTCAAGTTGAACGATTCTATGATTTACAAGACCTTCTAGAGTTAACATCCCCAAAAGATGTCCTTTTCATTATAGGGGACTAGAATGCAAAAGTAGGAAGACAAGAGATATCTGGAGTAACAGGCAAATTTGGCCTTTGGAGTACAAAACGAAGCAGGGCTAAGGCTAACAGAATTTTGCCAAGAGAATGCACTGGTCATAGCAAAAACCTTCTTCTAACAACACAAGAGAAGACTCTACACATGGATATCACTAGATGGTGAATACTGAAATCAGATTGATTATATTCTTTGCAGCCAAATATAGAGAAACTCTGGGAGAAGGCAATGGAACCCCACTCCAGTACTCTTGCCTGGAAAATCCCATGGACAGAGGAGCCTAGTAGGCTGCAGTCCATGGGGTCGCTAAGAGTTGGACATGACTGAACGACTTCACTTTCACTTTTCACTTTCATGCATTGGAGGAGGAAATGGCAACCCACTCCAGTGTTCTTGCCTGGAGAATCCCAGGGACGGCAGGGCCTGGTGGATTGCCGTCTATGGGGTCACACAGAGTCGGACACGACTGAAGCGACTTAGCAGCAGCAGCAGCAGCATGGAGAAGCTCTATACAGTCAGAAAAAACAAGACCAGGAGCTGACTGTGGCTGAGATCATGAACTCCTTATTGCCAAATTCAGACTTAAATTGAAGAAAGTAGGGAAAACCATGAGGCCATTCAGGTATGACCTAAATCAAATCCCTTACACTTTTACAGTGGAAGTGACAAATAGAGTCAAGGGATTAGATCTGATAGACAGTACCTGAAGAACTATGGACGGAGGTTCATGACATTGTACAGGAGGCAGTGATCAAGACCATGCCTAAGAAAACGAAATGCAAAATGACAAATGGTTGTCTGAGGAGACAACCTTACAAATAGCTGAGAGAAGAAGAGAAGCTAGAGGCAAAGAAGAAAAGGAAAGATATACCCATTTGAATGCAGAGTTCCAAAGAATAGCATGGAGAAATAAGAAAGCCTTCCTCACAATACAAAGGATTAGAGGAAAACAATAGAATGGGAAAGACTAGAGGTCTCTTCAAGAAAATTAGTGATACCAAGGGAACATTTCATGCAAAGATGGGCACAAAAAGATCAAAAATGGTATGGACCTAATAGAGCAGAAGATATTAAGAAGAGGTGGCAACAATACACAGAAGAACTAACAAAAGAGATCTTAATGACCCCAGAGAACCACAGTAGTGTGATCACTCACCAAAGTCAGACATCCTGGAATGCAAACTCAAGTGGGTCTTAGGAAGCGTCATTAGGAGCAAAGCTAGTGGAGGTGATGGAATTCCAGTTGAGCTATTTCAAATCCTAAAAGGTGATGCTGTTAAAGTCTTGCACTCAATATGCCAGCAAATTTGGAAGACTCAGCAGTGGCCACAGGACTGAAAAAGTTCAGTTTTCATTCCAATCCCAAAGAAAGGCAACACCACAGAATGTTCAAACTACCACACAATTCCACTCTCTCACATGCTAGCAAAGTAGTGCTCAAAATTCTCCAAGCCAGGCTTCAACAGTATATGAACCATGAAATTCCAGATATTCAAGCTGGATTTAGAAAAGGCAGAGGAACCAGAGATCAAATTGCCAACATCCGTTGGATCATCAAAAAAGCAAGAGAGTTCCAGAAAAACATCTATTCCTGCTTTATTGACTACACCAATGTCTTTGACTGTGTGGATCACAACAAACTGTGGAAAATTCTTAAAGAGATGGGAATACCAGACCACCTGACCTGCCTCCTGAGAAATCTGTATGCAGGTCAGGAAGCAACAATTAGAACTGGACATGAAATAACAGACTGGTTCAAAATTGGGAAAGGAGTACGTCAAGGCTGTATATTATCATCCTGCTTATTTAGCTTACATGCAGAGTATATCATGCAAAATGCCAGCCTGGTTGAAGCACAAGCTGAAATCAAGATTACCTGGAGAAATATCAATAACGTCAGATAAGCAGATGACACCACCCTTATGGCAGAAAGCAAAGAGGAACTAAAGAGCCTCTTGATGGAAGTGAAAGAGGAGAGTTGAAAAAGCTGACTTAAAGCTCAACATTCAAAAAATGAAGATCATGGCCTCCGGTCCCATCACTTCATGGCAGATAGGTGGAAAAACAATGGAAACAGTGACAGACTTTATTTTCTTCGGCTCCAAAATCACTGCAGATGGTTGACTGCAGCCATGAAATTAAAAGACGCTTGCTTCTTGGAAGAAAAGGTATGACCAATCTAGACAGCATATTAAAAAGCAGAGACACTACTTTGCCAACAAAGGTCCGTCTAGTCAAAGCTATGGTTTTCCAGTAGTTATGTATGGATTTGAGAGTTGGATCATAAAGAAAGTTGAGTGCTGAAGAAGTGATGCTTTTGAATTGTGGTGTTGGAGAAGACTCCTGAGAGTCCTTTGGACTGCAAGGAGATCCAACCAGTCCATCCTAAAGGAAATCAGTCCTGAATATTCATTGGAAGGTCTGATGCTGAAGCTGAAACTCCGATACTTTGGCCACCTGATGCGAAGAACTGACTCACTGGAAAAGTCCCTGACTCTGGGAAAGACTGAAGGTGAGAAGAGAAGGGGACAACAGAGCTGGTTCGATGGCATCATGGACTTGATGGACATGACTTTGAGCAAGCTTCAGGAGTTGGTGAGGACAAGGAAGCCTGGTGTACTGCATTCCATGGGGTCGCAAAGAGTCGGACATGACTGAGTAACTGAACTATTAGATCTCTTTTAAAAATGCATATTTCTGTATTTTCTGTCCAGGTTTTAGTGGCAGTGTCCAGGATTTTAGTAGCAGCATGTGGGATCTAGTTCCCTGACCAGTGGTCAAACTGAAGCTTGAAGCCCCCTGCATTGGGAGCATAGAGTCTTAGCCTCTGGACCACCTCTTTTTAAAATGTATATTTATTTATTTGGCTGTCCAGGTTTTAGTTGCTGCATGTGGGATCTTGTTACCTGACCAGGGATCAAACCCAAGCCCCAAACCCCCTGCATTGGGAGCACAGAGTGTTAGCCTCTGGACCACCAGGGAAGTTAACACTTTATTGTTTGTTAATGACCTTCCCTTGTGGCTCAGCCGGTAAAGAATTCACCTGCAATGCGGGAGACCTGAGTTAGATGCCTGGGCTGGGAAGATCCCCTGGAGAAAGGAAAGGCTACCCACTCCAGTATTCTGGCCTGGAGAATTCCATGGACCGTATAGTCCATGGCATCGCAAAGAGTTGGACATGACTGAGCGACTTTCACTTTTCAAGAACAAACCATGACTTCTCTAACAATTGATCCCAAATGGCCAGTACTTGATTAATAACTGACAGTCTCCCTAATTTTTGGCCATGCCTCCAATTTAAGACTAACTACAGGAAGCCAAATATGCATCCCTCAGATCAGATCAGATCAGATCAGTCGCTTAGTCGTGTCCTACTCTTCGCGACCCCATGAATCGCAGCACGCCAGGCCTCCCTGTCCATCACCAACTCCCGGAGTTCACCGAGACTCACATCCATTGAGTCAGAGACGCCATCCAGCCATCTCATCCTCTGTTGTCCCCTTCTCCTCCTGCCCCCAATCCCTCCCAGCATCAGAGTCTTTTCCAGTGAGTCAGCTCTTCTCATGAGGTGGCCAAAGTTACTGTATCAGAAATTATTTCTCTATTTTACTGTTGATGGATATTTGGTCTCTTTGCAGCTTGGGCCTTTTTTGAATAAAGCAGCTATCCAAATTTTTACACGTCACTCAGTGAATATATGCTTATGTGGAACTCTGGGATCTTGGTTAGGTGTATTTAGCTTTAGCAGATACTGCCAAACAGTTCTTCAAGGTGATTGAATCCATTTGCTCTCCCACAGGCAGTATAATCTGATAGAATTTTAACCTGATATACCTTTTTTATGCTTGGAAGTCTTTTATTGATTTTTTTTTATGGTGGAAAGTCATTCTTCTCTGCAAAAAGAGTTGTATAAATCGAAATTTGATTTAAAGAAACTTCTGTGACCATAAGGCTATATTAAACTTTATGTTTTGTACTGTTATCGTTGGTTATTATTAGTAGTACCCAATTTATCAAAATAACATGTATGATGAATTTGAGAAAACTAATAAACACGAAAAGCAAAACTGTATCGAGAAAACATTCCTCGTAAAGATAAAGCATTTAAAAATTAGTTTATGTACCTGTGGATAAATAATCATTGCTAGAAGGAGATAATATGCAGCATCACTTATTCTTACTTTAAATTTTTGTTCATGTTACATGCTAAGAAACTATGTTCACAACAAGTAGGAAAAGATACTGTTATAGAATACTCTGATCACAATATCATTCAATTCTCTGAACTATTTTTGAGTAAAAACGTCCCAAGAAGATCAGAGGGTTGCCATGAGCTAGAAGGACCAGATCCTTACTAATTCCTCAGAGATCTTCTCCATCACCGAAGAAGGCAATTTTATTATGTATGTCTCTGGTTCCAGGTAGAGCGTTGGATAAACAAGATCCTTCAATATCCCTGGGAGCAGGTGCTGGTTTCAGCGGCAGGTCAGCCTAGGGTTCCGATCGGCGAGCCGGCAAAGAGGACCACGCCCTCCCCCGCCGCGCGGGTCTCCGACAGATCGCGGGCTGCGTGCGCCGCGCAGCGCGGCTCGCCGAGGCCCCCGCTCCCTGGCCACGCCCACTTCCTGCCCCATCCCGGGTCTTTCCAGGTCTCCTCTCCCGGTGAACCGGATGCGCCGTCAGTTTTCTCCTCAGCGTCCTCCGTTGGTTCCTCGCTCCGCGGCGAGGCCGTAGGCATCCACGGGGGCACGGGCAGGGGGCTCCCGGAGGCTGGCCTGGCAGGTATAGGGCGCCGGTAGGAGCTGGGCGCGCACGGTTACCGCGCGTGGAGGAGACACTGCCCTGCGGCGATGGGTGCCAGGGGCGCTCCTTCACGCCGGAGGCAGGCGGGGCGGCGGCCGCGGTATCTCCCCACCGGGAGCTTCCCCTTCCTCCTCCTCCTGCTGCTCCTGTGCATCCAGCTCGGCGGAGGACAGAAGAAAAAGGAGGTAGGACGAATCCCGTGGGCATTCCTGGGAGGGCCGGGGCGGGTCCGAGCGGGCGAGCCGCGTTGCTAGGCAGATGGGCCGCCGGGCGTGGGCGATGGCTGTTTTTGGGGGTGCTGGCGGAGTCGGCGGGCAGGCCTTTGCGCATGTCCTTTGAGCCCCACAGTTTCAAAAGTGGGGTTGCCATGTCCTTCCTCAGAAAACAACGCCAAGCCCCTCGCTCTTAGGTCACGGCGCGCTTTTGACCCTTAGTTGAAGGCTAAGCTTCGGGGCCCCTGAGTCAGTAAAAAGGGGTGTGTTGGATGTGAAAATACCGTTTAGGAATATTTGAAGCTGCATCGGTTTGTTCCTTGTGTTCATTATCCCGCGCCCTTCGTTATCCATTTAGGAGGCAACAGAGCATATTGAGACTGTTTAAAGTTATTCTGTGTTTTATTAAACCTTTGTAAAGCTGTATATTTTTCCTTAGGTTAAATTAACGGTATAATTGTGCCAGTAACCTCACATTATTTAGGTTGCACACATTTGTTTGTGAAATTCAGATCACCTGACCTCAGTCCTAGCCCTGTAATAACTGATGAGGGGCTTCTCTGGTGGCTCAGTGGTAAAGAATTCGCCTGTCAGTGCAGGAGCCAGAGGAGGCTCGGTTCGATCCCTGGGTCGGGAAGATTCTCTGGAGGAGGAAATGGCATTTCACTCCAGAATCTTGCTTGGGAAATCCCATGGACCGAGGAGCCTGGTGGGCTTCAGTCGTGGGGTGGCGACAAGAACACAGCACACACGCACAACTTTGACGAGGGCGAGGATTGAAGTAACTGTATTTAAAGTAACTGTCGAGTTATTTGTGAATTTCAGTTGTCCTTGGATAACTTTTACCTTGGATGCTCGATCTATAAGGATTAGAAAAAAAAAATTATTCGGAAATGTGAGTAAGGTTTCTAATTGTACGTCATTTTGGTGAGAGCGTCTCCTCATATTAATGAGGTTTTTTTCAAAATGGTTTTTCCCGGTGAAGTTTTATTTACATACACCTGGGTCTAATTGAAGTTTCAAATGTTACCGCAGCTTTCTTGATAACTGGGTTGAGAGCGTGAAAAAAAATCCTCACACACAAAATAATTCTGGTACTCTTTGCTTGAAACAACTTTGGATTAAAATATTTTCTTCCCTTTAACTTTTTAAATTTTAACATGAAAATAGGCCTTAGCGAAATTCTTGGTGGAGTTCTGGATTTTTGGTGAAGAACCACTGTTAACTTAAGACTGTATTTACAAATATAACGATTTTTTCCCCCTACCGCTTGCTATTTATATACATTCTTAGAGTTTTAGATTTCATAGTTTTTCTTGAGAAAAGGAGGAGATTTGAAAAGTAGTTTTTGTGTGGATTACCAAAGCAGAGGGCAATTAAAACGATGAGGAACTCCAGGAAAATTCTAATGATTTGTCTCCTAGAAAGATTTCTGTGAGTACGGTTACTTTCAGTTGAAAGAAAAAAAAAAGCCCCCAAAGAGGTCTGTAAAGTGCACATCTTCAAAGCATCTTAGCATCTCTAAATATGACTACTTTAACATGTGACAACATGCATTAATTTAGTATAAGTGGCTTCCCTGGTGGCTCAGTTGGTAAAGAGTCTGCCTGCAATGTGGGAGACCTGGGTTCGATCCTTGGGTTGGGAAGATGCCCTGGAGAAGGAAACGGCAACCCACTCCGGTATTCTCTCGGGAATTCTACGGACAGAGGAGCCTGGTGGCCACAGTCCATGGGGTCACAAAGAGTCGGACATGACTGAGTGACTAACTCTAACTTTCATAAATTACGAAAATCTGTTTCCATTAAATTCTTTTTATAAAAGGTATTTTAAAAATGCAATATTTTGGAGAAACTTGTTAAGGATTAAAAAAGGATGTCTTCCAAAACTTTTCTTTCTCTTAAATAGGAGAGTCTAATACTGCTACATGGTGATATTGTAGAATATACATATTTAAGGAAAAGAGCAAAATAACAAATAGCTGAAATTTTAACGCTTTACCAAATGAGCATGCATATTTCTGAAATGTAGTCTAGTTCTCTTTCTGATGCTCAGTTACAAAACTATGGTCCTAAACAGACATTTCTCCAAAGAAGACATACAGATGGCTAACAAATACATGAAAAGATACTTAATATTGCTCATTCAGATCAGATCAGATCAGATCAGTCGCTCAGTCGTGTCCGACTCCCTGCGACCCCATGAATCGCAGCACGCCAGGCCTCCCTGTCCATCACCAACTTCCGGAGTTCACTGAGACTCACATCCATGGAGTCAGTGATGCCATCCAGCCATCTCATCCTCTGTCGTCCCCTTCTCCTCCTGCCCCCAATCCCTCCCAGCATCAGAGTCTTTTCCAGTGAGTCAGCTCTTCTCATGAGGTGGCCAAAGTACTGGAGTTTCAGCTTTAGCGTCATTGCTTCCAAAGAAATCCCAGGGCTGATCTCCTTCAGAATGGACTGGTTGGATCTCCTTGCAGTCCAAGGGACTCTCAAGAGTCTTCTCCAACACCACAGTTCAAAAGCATCAATTCTTCGGCGCTCAACCTTCTTCACAGTCCAACTGTCACATCCATACATGACCACTGGAAAAACCATAGCCTTGACTAGACGAACCTTTATTGGCAAAGTAATGTCTCTGCTTTTGAATATGCTATCTAGGTTGGTCATAACTTTCCTTCCAAGGAGTAAGCGTCTTTTAATTTCATGGCTGCAGTCACCATCTGTAGTGATTTTGGAGCCCAGAAAAATAAAGTCTGACACTGTTTCCAGTGTTTTCCCATCTATTTCCCATGAAGTGATGGGACCAGATGCCATGATCTTCGTTTTCTGAATGTTGAGCTTTAAGCCAACTTTTTCACTCTCCTCTTTCACTTTCATCAAGAGGCTTTTTAGTTCCTCTTCACTTTCTGCCATAAGGGTGGTGTCATCTGCATATCTGAGGTTAGTGATATTTCTCCCGGCAATCTTGATTCCAGCTTGTGTTTCTTCCAGCCCAGCGTTTCTCATGATGTACTCTGCATATAAGTTAAATAAACAGGGTGACAATATACAGCCTTGACGAACTGCTTTTCCTATTTGGAACCAGTCTGTTGTTCCATGTCCAGTTCTAACTGTTGCTTCATGATCTGCATACAGATTTCTCAAGAGGCAGATCAGGTGTTCTGGTATTCCCATCTCTTTCAGAATTGTCCACAGTTTATTGTGATGCACACAGTCAAAGGCTTTGGCATAGTCAATAAAGCAGAAATAGATGTTTTTCTGGAACTCTCTTCCTTTTTCCATGATCCAGCGGATGTTGGCAAATTGGTCTCTGGTTCCTCTGCCTTTTCTAAAACCAGCTTGAACATCTGGAAGTTCACGGTTCACATATTGCTGAAGCCTGGCTTAGAGAATTTTGAGCATTACTTTACTAGCGTGTGAGATGAGTGCAATTGAAATGCAAATCAAAACTACAAGGAAGTATCACCTCACACCGGTCAGAATGTCCACCATCAAAGTCTACAAACAATGAATGCTGGTGAGGGTGTGGAGAAAAGGGCACCCTTTTGCACTGTTGGTGGGAATGTAAATTGATACAGCCACTAGAGAAGACAGTATGGAGATTTCTTAAAAAACTAGGAGTAAAACCACCGTATGACCAACCAGTCCCACTCCTAGGCATGCATATACCCTGAGGAAACTGAAATTGAAAAAGACACATGTACCCCAATGTTCATTGCAGCACTATTTTCAAAGCTACAACATGGAAGCAACCTAGATGTCCATTGACAGATGAATGGATTAAGAAGTTGTGGTACATAGACACAGTGGAGTATTACTTAGGCATAAAAAGGAACAACTTTGAGTCATTTCTAGTGAGGTGGATTAACCTAGAGCCTGTTATACAGAGTGAAGTAAGTCAGAAAGAGAAAGATAAATATCATATACTAATGCATATATATGGAGTCTAGAAAAATGGTACCGAATAATTTATTTTCAGGGAAGCAGTGGAGAAACAGACATAGAGAATAGACTTATGGACATGGGGAGAAGGGAGGAGAGGGTGAGATGTATGGAAAGAGTAACATGGAAACTTAAAATTACCATATATAAAATAGATAGCCAATGGGAGTTTGCTGTATGTCTCAGGGAACTCAAACAGGGGCTCTATTTCAACCTAGAGGGGTGGGATGGAGGGAGATAGGAGGGAGGTTCAAGAGGGAAGGAACATGTATATACCTATGGCTGATTCATGTTGAGGTTTGACAGAAAACAAAATTCTGTAAAGCAATTATCCTATAATTAAAAAAAAAAAATCCAAACGCTGGTCTCTTCAAATGCTGAGAGAAAAACATTCTTTATTGGCATTACTGGAAAGTGATTAGTCTCAAAGAGTTTTATTTTTCTAGGACTATTACAGTGTTGTTTTGACCAGAAGTGGTTGATTGGTTGGTTTTTTGCTGAGATTAGAACCTGATGTGCAGTATGAGATTTGACACCATTGAACCAGAAAAATATAACAGTTGGAACTTAATTTACTACAATAAATACTACTAACATAAGTGCCAGAATATCTGACTTGGCATGGATGGTGTTTACTTTTGTGCTGGGGAATCCAAATGGAAACCTACAGTTGAACCTAGAATCAGAAACTGGACACTGGGTGCTTTTAAGGAAGTCACATTTATGACAGTAATAGTACCATTATAGGTGTTTTAATAGAATTGATGGTGTGGTTACAATTCATATCCTGTCTAATTATTTGATTTTAAATCACTTAACTTCCTGAATTTTAGTTATGTTTCTTAAAAATACAGACATAATACCTACATTTCAGGGTTGTTGGGATTAAATAAGACTAGATTTAAAGTGTTTAGTACAATGCACATAACAAATGATCAGTAATTTGGGTGCTGTAATTATGTGTCCTGATTTAAATGAAAGAGGAAAGACATAATGAAATCCTAAAATATGTAACATTTTTTTTGCTAAGTTAACTGACTTTGTAATAACTAAATTATGGTTTATGGAATAAATTGTCTGTTACTTATTTTATTTTGAAACACTGGGAATTCCAAACTCTTACATTGTTTGAGAACTTCCCAAAAGGAGGTTTTTGTATCATGGAACAGTTGGTGATATTCATGGCTATGTGTGTGTCTGTGTATATTTGTATATACCTATTTGTTCAAGAAGACATTTTCACTCACTATAGTTAGCTTTCCTATATTCTTTATTTAAGAATATAGTCAAGAGAAATAAGTGAATAGGGAAAGAAAATCAACTAGAGATTTTTATAGTCCACTTCCTTAGTTACGTTGAATACAGTCTTGTTAATTGATTTTTAAATCCTCATGTTACGTGGTATGGGTTTGTGGGAGACTTTAGTTACTTAATAGTATATCACTAGCATTTCTGGTGTCTCATGGGTTTCCATGATTTTGACAGTTTCTCTGTTTCTTACATTGTTTAATTAGCTTCATTTAGAAGTGTTTCAATCTGTAATGACTTCTTCTAATAGTATAAAAAGAGCTCAAATTCTGTAATGATTTCCAGTGGACTTGTGACTTTGCCACCATCAAAAGTAGCTGCCGTCAGCTCTCCACATCAGTGGATCCTGTATCTGCAGACACAAAGGGCCAGCTGTCCCCCCACCATTTGGTAGGATAAAGAGCTTGAGTAGTTTCAGATTTTGGTACTGATTTGGTACAGATCCAGATACTGGATCCTGGAACTACTTTTCATCAGATCAGTTCAATTCAGTCACTCAGTCGTTTCTCTTCGTGACCCCTTGGACTGCCACACGCCAGGCTTCCCTGTCCATCACCAACTCCCAGAGTTTGCTCAAACTCATGTCCATCGAGTCTGATGTCATCCAATCATCTCATGCTCTGTCCTTCCCTTCTCCTGCCCTTAATCTTTCCCAGCATCAGGGTCTTTCCATCAGATACTGAAGGACAACTATAATATATATTATACTTTCTGCAAAGAAAGTGATTAGCTAACAGGCTAGAACATGTAGGTAACAATGAACATGCAATATGAAACATTAAGTGACTCATTTTTTTAAGAGAAGTAACACTATTAGTTGCCTCTGAGATAACTTCTGTAGGCACATTTAACACTAAGATGTATGTATCCAGTATCCAGTTACTTTTTAGTGGTACAGCCCTGAAATACTTTACTGTCTTAGCAAATGGTAAGGAAAGGATGAAACTAAGCAGTGGATTTCGATTTTACTTTTAACCAGAGAACTTAGGTGGAAGAAATAGCATGTAAACATATGAGCACAACTTTAAGAAATGCATAGTAATTATACATTGATATGTATCCACATGTACAGCAGTCATGGTGATGTCAGATTGTTGTGTCATGTAGATTAGATTTTGTGTACGGTAACTCCTTGAAGAGTAATTGGAAATGACAGGTCTTAGTATGGCCAAAACTGCTTGTCAGTAACTGTGAATGTTTCGCCTGCTGTGGTCTCATGGGTAATGGCAGAAGGCATAGGACTCCTGGGTCACAGCTGGACAGTTTATTACAGCAGTAGAATTGCCAGAATATCAGCGTTTGTGCCCATGACCCAGGCCAGCTGACACCAGGAATGTAAATTTTGGAGCAGAAGAGAACCTTGAGCTTGTGGACCCAGATCTTTCATAATGGGCAGTAAACTTATCTGGCTTCAGCTCTAGAGGAAGACAGCATCTTCATTAAAGTAGAAAGTGAACGGACCTGCTGTGTGTTCTGGAAGGGACCCCGTGTCACACAGTTGTGTGCTGTACAGACATCCTTGAAAAGATGCTGTAGAACAGTCAGTCAGTGCCTGTGCTTGCAAGTTATGTAGAAACCTGTGACTGTCTGCTGACGTAAAGGACTGTACCTTTGCCAAAATGAGCACTTCAGCATAGTTTCCTGTGCATAGACACAGCACCTGCACGCTCAGCCCCTTGTAGGTGTTCTCTTCACATGGAGGACGCGGAGACGAACGGACAGCAGCATGAAACTTGACCCACGGATTCATCAGTTGTTTGTTAACTTTTTTTTTTTTTGGCCATATTTACTTGTGCACGTGGTCTTTTGCCTTAAATAGTGAGTTTGGATATAAGAGTCATCAGTATGGCTGTGACTACCTTAAGCAGCCTCCAGGTTTTATTGGTGTATTAGACCATGTGAAGAGCCCACTCAATTGGAAAAGACCCCGATGCTGGGTAAGGTTGAAGGCAGGAGAAGGGAGTGACAGAGGATGAGATGGTTGGATGACATCACCCACTCAGTGGACATGGATTTGAGCAAAATCTGGGAGATGGTGAAGGACAGGGAAGCCTGACATGCTGCAGTCCATGGGGTTGCAAAGAGTCAGACATGACTGAGTGACTGAACAACAACATGATCCAATCCACCAGAAAATTTACCTTGGGCTTAGTGTCAGAGTAACGTTTCTCCTGCTAGAGGACAGGTAGATCATGAAGAGTTATGTATTTGTCATCTAACACTGTGTGTCTGTGTGTGTATGTGTGTGTGTGTGTGTGTGTGTGTGTGTGTGTGTGTGTATGTGCACGCATGTACATATGTGGACCAAATAGGTAGTATTTATGTGCATCTGGTCCCATCACTTCATGGGAAATAGATGGGGAAACAGTGGAAACAGTGTCAGACTTTATCCTTTGGGGCTCCAAAATCACTGCAGATGGTGACTGTAGCCATGAAATTAAAAGACGCTTAACTCCTTGGAAGGAAAGTCATGACCAACCTAGATAGCATATTGAAAAGCAGAGACATTACTTTGCCAACAAAGGTTCGTCTAGTCAAGGCTATGGTTTTTCC
Organism: Bos grunniens; assembly: GCF_055505025.1. Lineage (NCBI taxonomy): Eukaryota > Metazoa > Chordata > Mammalia > Artiodactyla > Bovidae > Bos > Bos grunniens. Next base: position 23,239,948 of record NC_141191.1, on the reverse strand, counting down.
TGTGGTCATGTATGGATGTGAGAGTTGGACTGTAAAGAAGACTGAGCGCCGAAGAATTGATGCCTTTGAACTGTGGTGTTGGAGAAGACTCTTGAGAGTCCCTTGGACTGCAAGGAGATCCAACTAGTCCATTCTGAAGGAGATCAGCCCTGGGATTTCTTTGGAAGGAATGATGCTAAAGCTGAAACTCCAGTACTTTGGCCACCTCATGCGAAGAGTTGACTCATTGGAAAAGACTCTGATGCTGGGAGGGATTGGGGGCAGGAGGAGAAGGGGACGACAGAGGATGAGATGGCTGGATGGCATCACCGACTCGATGGATGTGAGTCTGAGTGAACTCAGGGAGATGGTGATGGACAGGGAGGCCTGGCATGCTGCGATTCATGGGGTCGCAAAGAGTCGGACACGACTGAGCGACTGAACTGAACTGATGTTAATCTCTCTAGTTTTTTTTTCTATCTAATGGCCAGATTTCTGCAGCTTCTCAAATTGAGCATATCTAAAAGGAAATTGTCCACCCTGCCCTCTGCCCATCTGTTTTCTCATTGCTGTTAACAGTGTTGTTTTATGGGGAACACATTTTAACCTAATTTTTAAGTAATCACTTGCCATATATGTATCTTGGTAGCTCTTATATTTTGCACACTGTACACAAAGGCTGACTTCACATAATTTCTTGCAGAGTTGTATATAGATTTAAGGAGAGCATCTTGCAAAATACTACACATAGAGATATAAAACACAGAAATACTTAGTTTGAATTGTAAAACTTCTAAATAGTATTAAGAAGAATAGAGAGTATCTTTTTGTTGTAGTAATAGATATCTGTCTACCTACCTGCCTGGTTGTCTCCTTCAGTTTAATGTCAAAAGGAAGAAGGTCACTGTCAACAGTGAGCTTGTATTACAGCATGTTTCACAAATCTCTGATGAAAAGTCCTAACTTAGAAGCATAGCATCTGAAGCCATTAATGGACTGAAAAAAGTTAAGAAAGAAAGGAAGTATTTTCTAACGTATTTATTTTACTGTGTTTTTTTGTTGTTGCTTTTTTTTTTGGTTACTACGTTTCTGGATGCATATGTGAAGATACCTATTAGTATTTTGATGTTTGAAATTGGAAAAGGAAGTTTCTTTCCCCTGAAGGCTACTAAGAGAGCTCAGCCACCTTTAATGAAAAGGGGGATACCACACTATAGGTTAGGTAAATTGTGGTATTGATTTTATTTAATGGAACTGTTGTCTGTTTATTTTAGGTATGTATGTTTAGAGGTGGCTTAATATTGTAATCAACATGATTTAACTCAACTTTTGGAAAGATTGTGTCCTCTCTGCCCAGAAAGAAGGCAAACCATTGGAAAGTTAGTTCATAGGATTTTTGTGGTAAAACTTAAGGTACAAAATTGATTACAAATCGTGAACTCTGCTTACTACTCATATTAAATATTAAATTGAATGAGAAGCCTTCCTGTAATTTAGTGAATTTAACAAACTTGGGAGTTAGAATTAAGGCTTAAATTGTATCAGGAAATGAAAAAAATGTCAGTGTGGATAGATGTAATGCCAGGCATTTCACTTAAATTGTTTATAATCCTCACAATATCTTGGTGGTTGTGACAGTTTTGTTTGCCTTACCTTTGTCTTTGTTAACAGTATTCCTTGGTTTGATTTAAGTAATAGGAGAAATTGGGACTATCCCAAGCCCCAAGCAGTCATTTTCATTTGTCAAAGATTATCCCGATTATCCAGTACCTTTCTAATTATTGGTTTAGGAGTGAGCATGTGATACAGTTATGCAGGGTTTTTGGAAGTTTGCTCCCCCTCCTTTATAAAGGACCCAAGAGTGGGGTGGGGGTAATTCTCTCTTCCTTCTTTGAAGGTGTCTATCAGGATGTGATGCTTGAGTTGCTGAACTCATCTTGAACCACGAAAATACAAGCCTTAGGTCAAAACCAGTAAGTTCATGATGGCAGAGTAGAAAAGAGGGAAGAGCCAGGGGTACTTGATGGCATGACTTAACTAGCCTTGGAATTGCTCTAACTGTGGACTCCTTGTTGAGTTAACAAGCTTTCTTATTGTTTGTGCTAAGTCACTTCAGTTGTGTCTGACTCTTTGTAACCCTAAGGGCTGTAGCCTGCCAGGCTCTTCTGTCCATAGGATTCTTCAGGCAAAAATACTGTAGTGGGTTGCCATGCCCTCCTCCAGGGGATCTTTTCTGGAGGGATTGAAGCAGCTTCTCTTATGTCTCCTGCATTACCACTGGGATGCCTGGGAAGCCCTTCTTATTGTTTACATTTCAAATTGAATTTTCTGATTTTTTGTATTTGAAAGCATTGTACCGAGAAAGGTCATCTTGCAATAAGAATTTTATACGTGACTGTACAACTTGTAAGTTTACAGCCTTACTCCAAAGAACTCTTTCTACACTATGCTGTAGTCACCTAACAATTACTTTGCTATATGAGTTAGTTATTAAATATTAGTGAAGGACCATTAAGTATATATAGTCATTGCCAATTTTTGAATATCAGTGGTCAGTATTAGAAGTTTGTGTTTGTCTTTGAAGTGAAGTCATGTTCCTTTTATTGAAATAATTTCATTTTTATTGTATGAAATGAAATTCTCTTTCCAAAAATTATGTCCAAAAGATGGTAGGAAAGAAATTAGGCATAAATTTGTTATGTGCCTTTAAAGCTATCAGCCCAAGAAGAATAGAAGAGAGGAAGTATACCTGAGATATATTTGCCGTGTGCTGCTTTCTGTGTGAATGTTTTAAAAAAAATTACTTATCCCTTTTGCATATGTAGTAGGTTGATATGTAACTTAAACATATGTGAAATAAAATTCAGGAAGATATTTTCTTTTAAAAAAGATCTTATTTTAATAAACTTTCAGTTAACATTTGAGTTAAAATTGAGCAGAAAAACAGGGACCTTTCTCAAAGAGCTGGTTTTGTGCAGTGTTGATTGGTTCATTTTTTTTTTTTTTTACAGTGAAATCTTTCAAAGGGAATAAAAGATTTTTCTCATACTCATGAAAGTGGAGTGGCTTTGCTATGTCCTGCGCTTGTTTCCTGTACATTTCCCCCCCCTTTTGGAGCCTTTACAGGGCGAAAGAGTGACTGAGTCAAGGTGTAACAGAATCATAATGGCCCTGTGACTCAGCTTGGCTTCCTGCTGAGAGCTGCCTGAGTCCTGGTCTTTGATGCCCAGTGGACTCCACATCATCAAGAGGATAGTAACTGGATGTGTGTGTGGGGGTGCGGGGGTGAGGAGGTTTAAACACTGCGCTGTAGAATGATAAAGCAGGAAAATCCGATTCCAGGCTAAACAACAAAGCTGGCTGCCACCAGGGTTGTATTTCCCCATCCCCATGCTCAGTTACTCCTTCCTTGTTTCTGCCTCTCCCCTCTTTTTTATTTTGATTATCTTTTCATAACTGATTTTTTATGAACTTTAATGATACTTAGAGTTGACCTCTTTGAGAACATAATTTATAAACTTAGGCCATCATTTTCTTTAGCAAGTTGTTTAAATAAATGAATTTAGGCTGAGGGGAGCCTAAAGTCACAAAAGACAGAACTCTGTAACCTACATGAATTCAGAAAGTATGAAAGTTTCTATTCCATCTTTCTTTCCCAAGTGGTGCCTCCTGCAATCTCTGACACTAAGTAAAGCATCTTCATACATCTGTTTGCCAGAGTCTGAAATCAGGTCACATTTTACTAGGTTTCAAACCATTACTCACTTGTGATTTTTTTGCCACCTCTTCCTTCACCCCAGCTGAAGATGTCCCCTGGGACTTTTCTAACCAATGCTATCTTGGAGGAGTACTGTTTTAAATGCCAGTAAAATGGACTCAGTGTTCTTTTCATGCTGTTGAGTGCTTTTCCTGAGTGAGGCTTTGTCTAACTGTCCTGTTTTAGATCTCGCCACTGGTACATGCTTCTCTCTAGGGTTAACTTAAACAGGTTACTCCTTCCTCTCCATTTAGAATCAGGAATTCCTACCCTGTGCTTCCCAAGTGGCTCAGTGGATAAAGAATCTGCCTGCAACACAGGAGACATGGGCTTGACCTCCGGGGCGGAAAGATTCCTTGAAGGAGGGCATGGCAACGCATTACAGTATTTTTGCCTGGAGAATCCCATGGACAGAGGAGCCTGGCGGGCTATAGTCCATGGGTTGTAAAGTGTCTCAGAGCTGGACACGACTGAAGTGACTGAGCATGCACGCACCCTGTGCTCACATCGATGGTCTGTGTGCTTCTTCTGTATGACTCTTGGGTGAATTATTGCCTGTTGTGTGTCATTCCTTTTATTCTGCAAGCCCTTTGAGAAGAAGGGTTGTAGGTTTATTTTTATATTTCTATCCTCCATATGCAGGCATAGTGCCTTGTACTTGGTAAATGCTTAGTAAGGCTACTTTGGTCAAATTACTTAATCTCTCTAAGCTTCAACTTCTCTATATGAAAAGTAGAGATAGTCTGTTAGTCCCTGCTATAGAGTTGTGACCCTTCATGAGATAATCCTCTAAAGTATTTAGCATAGTGCCTGGAACGTAAGTGCTTAATGAATTGCTAGCTTTGGTGCTTATGTTAGTGAATGAATTCCCAGGATGTTCTGTGGTTGGTTTTATGTTTCCAAAGTGAATTTTCATGAGTAGCGTAAATTGATTTGGCATTTCAAAAGAAACTTTTAAAGACATTTGAAGTGCATAATTTTTCATGAATACTTTCTTATGTGACAGATTCTGCTACTAAATTGGGTGTTGAGAATGTCATCATTACTTTCTTCAAATGATTAAAGATTCGGCAGTGACCATTTTATCATGGTTACTTTTCCTGTTTGACTTGTTACCACATTTGGTAAGTGTCTCAGTGTAGCCCTGTGTGTGTGTGTCTGTGTCTGTGTGCACACTCAGTTGTGTACAACTCTTGGCAAACCTGTGGGCTGTAGCCTGCCAGGCTCCTCTGTCCATGAAGTTGTCTAGGCAAGAGTACTGAATGGGTTGCCATTTCCTGCATCAGGGGATCTTCCTGACCCAGGGATCGAACTTGCATCTCCTGCATTGGCAATTGGATTCTTTACCACTGTGCCACTTGGGAAGCCCTTTTTGGGTGTAACATTTAGCGTGCTTTGTACGTCTTAGAATTTGAGGTCTATTTCCCTCTACAGGTTTTCTTCTGTTGTTGCATAAAGTATACCTTCTGTCCCCTTTTCTTTCTCTTCTCCTTCTGGAATTCCTATAATGCAAGCATTGTTCCTTTGATTGTGTCCCATAATTTCTGTAGGCTTTCTTCAATCTTTTGTTTCTCTGACTGGATGATTTCAGTTGTCCTGATTCTTTCTTTTCTGTGGTTGCGTCTGGTTTTGAAACTCTGTTGAATTCTTCTGATCAGGTATTGTATTTTTGTACTCTGGGATTTCTGGGTTTTTTTTATTTCTATTTTTTTTTTTTTTTTGGTTGATCTTCTCGTTTGGTTGAAGCATTGTGTTCCTAATTTCATTTGTCTGCATGTTCTTGTAGGTCAATAAAATTCTTTAAGAAATTTGTCTGATAGTTCTTAGATCTGCACGTTTTTAGTATCCATTATCAAAGCATTATTAGTCTCCTTTGGTGGTATCATATTTACCTGATTTTTGTGATCCTTGGTTCCTTACGTTGATATCTGCACGTGAGTAAATGCTCTCCTTTTCCAGACTTTGAATGTTTGCTCTGACAGAGATAATGCTCCACCAGTCAGCTCAGTTTGGGTTTCTGGATTCCTCAGCTCTTACAGAGTTACTTTTATTTTTCAGTGGGTGCTGAATGTTTGTTGTTGAGGGGAGGGGATGGTAAAAATGAAGGTCGTCTTATGCTGACATGATGCTGACGTCACTCTTCTTGCCTTCTTTTTTGAAAGTTCAGCAGCCCTGCCTTGTACGACTTGACTTTACGCATGGCTTTGTAGCAGAATGACGGATAGCAGAGATTATCTGAATGCCACTATCACCTCTGTTTTTTTGCTATTGATTTTAATTGTCACCTTTCTTTGGCCTTTAATTGAAAATCTGTGACACTGTGTATAATTTGGTTTGGTCATTTGCTTTCTCATTGTCTTTTCTTCTTATTTTACTGTTTGGTAGTCTTTATAGAGTGGAATGAAAATGTGAAAAGCCCGTAATGTGAATTCTAGCTATATTGTTTATCTTTGCAAATTATTTAGACCACAGTTTCCTTCTTTATAAATTAGAGTAATTCCCAACTTGAAGTTGGTTTGAAGAGGAAATGAAATGTGAACTTTACAAAAGGTTAAGGGTTTAATAAAAGTTAGTTCTAGAAAATGAACTGTGGGTTCCAGGTTCTTAGATATAAACTCTGTGCTCTTGGGCCAGGCACTTAACCTTTTGAAACATCAGTTCGGTTGTAAAATGAGAACATTGAAAAAGATCAGGATGTCTGAATCTAGGTTAAATAGGAAAAGCTTCCCATTGGCCCTCTGAAATTATAAACATTATGCATAAATGGATTTTTCTGGCGTGAGCATCTGTCCTGTTTATTAGATTTTTAAAAAGTTAAAAGCTATTGGATTAAACATTTGCTTAGATCCTTTTTAGATGGTAAAATTATCAGAAATATGATATTTGAATGATTTATGGTAGTTTCGCTAAATATCAAAGGTAATTTTGTCTTAGAGGTTGAATCTTAGTAATAGTTCTGCTCTGATTTGAATAAAGTGTCCTTATCATAAAGAACCTGTACTAACACTAGTTTTTAACAGTGAGTTATATGATCCATAGAGGATGTCTACAACTAATGGTGGCAGGGCTATGCAAGTTCTTTGTATTTGACTGTCAAATAGCAATTAGATTTACACTTGCCTTATCTTTTCCCATTTCAAATATATAATCTACAAAGCCACAAATTAAAATAATAAGCTATTTCTGTACACCGCTCTAGTTTTCAATATGGCATAGTTACTATTTCTGTAGTAACTCATCATAGATAAGAAACCTTAAAGAAGTAGTCAGTTTTCTGAGTACCATCATTAGCACCAGTCTCTAGGGTTTGAGATATATGTTAGCAGAACAGAAAGAACATACTTCATTATCTAAAAAGGAATTGGTGAAATTGTTTTCCTTTGTAAAGTTAGGTTAGCTCTATGGCATTTTTACATAGATTACAGCCCATTTTTTTTGTTTTTGCATTTTCACAGGATTCCTTCATGTCATAGTAGATGATCTCAGGGAGCTTTTCTGTATTATTTTATTCATATCTTACCAAAATCTAAACTTCTTTATTGTAGGGAGTTCCTAGTCTTACTTGTCTATAAGTAATCATAATCATAACAGAAGTCCTAAGTGGAGGAGTCTTTTAAATTTTGTGATTGTTCTTCTGGTTATTGATTTCTTAAATAGTGTATTTTTTTTCACATTGTGTCCTTTGGGATTATTTTAAATAGATATAATTGAAGTAAGGGATAGAAAATAAGTTTGAGTGTCATCTCCCTAAAAGATGGCACACATTACTGAGTTAAGGGCCATGTCACTGACATTTCTGTAAAATGCGATCTATTGTTCCTTTTTTTCGACAATCATCTGTTGATGAATACTGCGTGTCAGATATCATGCTGTCTTTTGGAGGTAAAATAGCGAATAAGACAGCCACTGTTCTGATATTTTCTATTGCTCCTAGCCTAGAAAGAGATTCAGACAGGAAAACAGTTATTTATAATGTGGTGTGAGAAATGAATAAACTGGAAACGGATGGGTGCCATGGTGTTCGGTTAGCACACTGGGGTCAGTGAAAACCCAAGGTACACATTTGTTGTTGTTCAGTCACTAAGTCATGTCCACGTCTTTGTGACCCCACGGACTGCAGCACACCAGGCTCTCCTGTCCTCCACAGTCTCCCTGCGTTTGCTCAGAGTCATATGCATTGAGTTGATAATGCTGTCCAACCGTCTCATCCTCTGCTGCTCCCTTCTCCTTTTGCCCTCATTCTGTCCCAGCATCACGGTCTTTTCCAGTAAGTTGGCACTTTGCATCAGGTGGCCAAAGTACTGGAGCTTCAGCTTCAGTCCTTCCAGTGGATATTCAGGGTTGATTTCCTTTAGGATGGAAGGTACACATAGGAAATGATTTAACGAAGGAAGGAGTGTTCTAAGAAGAAGAACTAGTACTGTGAAGGTCCAGAAATATGAAAAAGCACAGCAAATTCAGGGAACTCAAAGTAGGTCGACATGGCTTGGCTTAGAATGCACAGGATGGGTGGGGTGACAGGGCTTGAGGCTGGAAGCTGGAGTCAGATCCCAAGGGTCCCTGTGAGCGTTGACCTTGAAGTCAGTGGGGGGGAATTGAAAGGTTTTCTCTTGGAGGTGAGGAGGAGGCTCACATTTAGGAGTATTGCTCTGGCAATGCTGTGGCAATCAGCTTAGGTGGGAATGTGAAATTGGAGGAACAGCAGCAGTGTGCTCAAGAGGCTCTGGCAGGAATGGACATGAGAGTTGATGATGACTCTTTACAGGTTGTGGCCGTGAGAATACAGAATGGTCACTGGACTTTTGAACTCTGTGAGCCAGACTTGGCAGCTGTTGGTGATCGATTGCTTGTGGGATGAAGAGAAAGGCAAGAATAAGGAGTCCATTGCTTGGTAAAACAGAAATTCTATTTACTGAAATGGGAAACAAGAGAAAGGTGAGATTTTGGAAGGAAGATATGTTCCCTTCTAAGACTGTGCCATACATGGGCGGAATCTAAACGGAGGTGTCTGAGAGGTGGTAGAATGCACGAGTACAGACCTGTGATTTGGGCTGACGTGAAATGGCTTTGGAAATCATTAGCATCAGTGGGAACTGAACTTTTGGTGGTGGTTAAAAATCACCCTGCCAGAGTACGTAGGGTGAAAACAGAGAGCAGAGGCAGACCCTCAGGGATACCGGTGTGTCACTGTCCTCCAGAGGACAGGCTTGCAGAAGAGACCAAGGCTGCGCCACCGGAGAGCTAGGAAGAAACCCCGCAGAGGGGATGGCACAGAAGAAGAATGTTCCAGCAAGAGAGAGGTCAGCGGAGGCGAATGGCAACAGGCTAAACAAAAACTAGTAAGAGTCTTTTGGATTTGGCCAGAGCCCTTTGACTGCAGTGCTGGGCCGGCAGCTGGAAGGGAGTGAGTGAATACCTGAGTGGTTCAAGAGGAAGCGGAGACAGCCAGCGCCTCTTATCAGGCACTTCCACTGGGGAAAGATGGAGAGTTAAGTGGGTGGGAGCTGGAGAAGAGGTTGACAGGTGAAGAGAGAAGGTAACCCAAGCAGAGCTAGGTGGTGAGAGGGGAGTGGGAGCTGGAGACTCGGGTGGGGTTAGCTTCATACGGCACTGTGACAGCTCTCAGAGCTGCAGATAGTGTTGGGTTTTCTTCATGCCCGTGATAGGATTGCAGTTTCCCACTCCTGTGAACTCGGGCTTGGCCACTTGACTGACTTCGGCTCATGAGATGTGAGCAGAGGTGTTGTGTGTCCGTGACAGGCAGAGGCTCCGAGAGTCACTACATGCTCCACCATTGTCTTTTTCCTTCTGGCAGGGGACTGAATGTTTGACGCGGTAGATACTCTTATCATCTGGGTCCTCATGTGAAGAGGGTGAGCACAGTCTCCCTGCCAGCCCATGAGTTGGCGAAATCCACCTGTATTTTTTAAATGCTGAGATTGGAGCCTGTAGTGCTCTGTAATACAAGCTGTTTGGATTGTTATAAGGAGTATTGACCTCTCTTACCTTTTGATGAGAGAAGGGGGTGGAAGAACGGGTACAGTTGCAGGCACATTTGTTCCTTTGGTGGCCGAGACTGTTTCCTCTGTGAAATGGAAGGTGAACTGAAAAGGAGGAGTAATTGTCTAGGACAGTGACTAGTCTTAAGTAGCCAGAACAGGCATCAGGTAATTTGCCTAGAATTACCCCCCACTTTACACTGAATAGGAAAACAAAAAAGCATTGTTAAATCACAGGAAGGGTCGGATAATTTGAGAATCATGAGTTTTGTATAATCCTTATTTGATTTTCTTTTCCTCTAGCTGACCCAGAAGGGAAACTGCAGGGACAAGAAGTGTAGGCAGTTGGATTGCTTCAGGGTTGGAGGTTTCAGGTGGGAGATGGAAAGAGTGGCAAGGGGAGTTAACAGACATGCTGTGGGGTGAGTGACTTGGAAGATAAAAGACTGTCCGTGCTGAGAGGGGAAAGAAGCAAGGCCCCAGTGATAGTGGAGGGTCAGAATGTTGAGGGGAAACCAGAGTGAGGGAACTGGGAGAGCTGGTTTTTGTCATTATTGGGTTATATCAGTTTATCATTGCAGAGGTGAAACAGTACCAGATAAGACCCTGCTCGTAAGGGCTGGAGTTGAGGTTAGTTATTGGAAGTGATGAGGATAAAGAGCTGAAATCTTACCTAGGAGGTAAGATTGTTTATGTGGACTTTACTCAGTACTCAGAGTAAAAGAAAGATGAAGGGTAGTGACTAAGTTCCGTAGATGACACTGACTGAACGAGATGGAGAACTTAAGATTTTGAAGGTCTGATTCATACAAGAGCAGGGGTTTTTCTGTGAGCACACAGTTTCCCTGGTGGCTCAGACGGTAAGGAATCTGCTTGAAATAAGGGAGACCTGAGTTTGAGCCATGGGTTGCGAAGATCCTTCTCCCCCCTGGAGGAGGGCATGGCAACCCATTTCAGTATTCTTGCCTGGAGAATCCCCAAGGACTGAAGAGCCTGGCAGGCTACAGTCCATGGGGTCGTAAAGTTAAGGACAGTGAAAGGTTTTCATTTTAGTAGCTTGAGACGTTCTAGCTAAGAGATTAGGGGAATACTCACTGTAGATACAAAAACTGTAAGGAATCAGTTGTGATCTTGAACATTTTATATAAGCTTTTTCTTTGATTAGGTGGCAGTATTGCAGTTTTAAAATGAGAAATTGTTAGGCAGTTAACAGTAACCTTCATTTCCTCCATATCATACTTCCAAGGTCTCACACCAATTTCCTGATGTTACAGCATTTTTATGTATCAGATAAATTTTTTCATGTCTGCAGTATTTCATGGATATATGGAATATTGCTTCTGCTAAATGATCTTGTAGAAATTTGGCAACATTTGATCTTTTACAAATTGCAGCCTTTTGTGTAACAGTATTAAATCTAGCTAAATTTCTTACAGACTGTTTCAGCTCTGGATCATTTTATGAGATATAAGCCAATATGAATGCATAATCATTCATTGGTCTCTGATTTAAAATGCATCAATAATAATTGATTTCTGGACATAGATGATCAGAACGATTAATAAAAAGAGGTAAGAATTGATTTTAAGTCAGCTTTCAGACCTAAGAAAGAAATGGAAAAACAGCCGCAATGACAACTAAGCAGGAGTCTCTGTCTTCAGAGATTTTGGAGATAAAAACCATCCCCAGCATTTTGTTATAACCAGGGTATCGTTACAGAATTATCACGGGGGGTTGAGTCATGTGATGATATACCAACCACTGTTTTCTCATGGTTTTCTTCTGAGACGTTATCATTTGTAGTTTGTATATAATGTGTCCTGTCCTATTACTGAAATAATCTTAGGAAGTGTGCTGTAATAATAGAGCCGCTTTGCAGTGTATCTTTCCATCACACTTATCTCTTCCTCTTAAGATGAATAGTCCCTAGGAACATTCAGAAACAGGCTATAAATACAAAGGTGGTTTGTGACTGTATTAGTTTTCTATTGATGCATAGCAGATGACCACAGATTTAGTGACTAAAAATAATACCCATTTTTTTTTTCTCCTCTCATAGTTTATACAGGTGAGAGATCTGGATTCTCTGCTGAGAGGCTGCCAGGCTGATGTTCAGGTGTGGCCAGGCTGTTCTAGAGCCTCTTCTTAACTCACTCAAGTTGTTGGTAGATTTCAGTTCCTGGAGTTGTAGAACCTGGTTGTGTATTTTCTTGCTGGCTGTGTTCTCTCCACTGTTGGAGGTCACCCTCTGGTTCTTAGCCATGTGGCTGTCTCCAGGGGCAGTTTAAAACATGGCCGTTTGCTTTCTTCCAGGCCAGTAGGCTCGCCTCTGACTCTTCACTTTCTTCTACAGTGCTCATCTAATTTGGTCAGGACCACTTAGTATAATCTCCCTTGTGAGTAACTCAGAATTAACTGACTTTACATCAGCACATGTTTGCTGTATAAGGTAACATAATTACAGAAGTGCTAGTCCATCACATTCACAAGTCTTGTCCATACCCATGGGGAGGGAATTATATAAGGTTATGGGTCTCTGGGGATTATTTTAGAATTCTGCCTACTAAACTAGGTGAGCTTGCACTTGTAGAGTTTTCTGTGCTTTAAAGTGGTGGCTTACAAACTCAACATAGACAGTTATGATAGTGTATAGAACAACATTATTTAATAAAATATGTTTAGTAAGGCTATAAAGTTGAAGTGATAAACTTGAAGTGATAATAAAATTGAAGTATCAGTTCAGTCAGATGAGCAGGAGTGCAAGAAGATGAACATGCATGTGTGTGTGTGTGCATGTATCCGTCCTTATTAAAAGGATTTGACCTCATGCAGTGGTGGGGGCTGTTTGGTGGGAAGAACAGGAACAAGCTGAAACCTCTGAGGAAGGAGTGAAACCATCCTCCTAGTGATTTTAAAGCTCAGTTCGGAAATTGCACAGTACGGGGGGAATAGTTATTTATGGAAATAAGTATTTGGAAATGATGAGAATTATTTTAAACAGATCATGTATCTTGCAACCTCAGGATGCCAGTTAAACTGGTAAATAAGTTTAAAGAGTAACAGACATTTTATTTTCTTTTTCATTTGGGAAACTTACAATTAAAATTAAACATTAAAATTCAAAAGAAATTTTCAATCTGTCTGATATAATTGTTTAGTGGAGTATATTTTAAAAATAAAATTTCTTCCCATTCAGTGCTGTATAGAAATGTTTCCCTCCCACCCACCCCATTATAGGATAATTATCATTTCTGTACTTACTTGTGATCTCAAAATAGAAAAGTTAAGTTCAGATTTTTTTCCATTTTTATGACTGATACTTTATGTATCTTGGTAAGCCTCATAGCAAGGGACCCTGCATTTCTAAATTGCACTTATTAATATTATAGAAAACATTGGGGAAATAACCTGAGTTAGGATAGCCATATTGTTTTTCGAATTAACATTTCTCTGTCATCTAAAATAAAAAATAAAAAAGTGATTTCTCATCTCATTTGAAATATTCATACTAGCTGCCAACTGGTATTATCAAAAAGTAAACTATGGAATAATCCATGTCTACTTTATTATTACTAAGTCTGATGAGTGTAGGATTTCAAGATAATGCCTTAATAAAGTTGACAGTTTATATGGTATTATCTTATACTGTAAAGATATGTATGTCTCTGTGATAGCAGCTCTTATTTGTGCATGTATCTGAGCAGTACAGATTGCTTAGTAATTTACAACTACTTCTCATCTTTGTTTCCTGCTGTGGCTTTCATATTTTTATCAGATTTTATTACATTAAAAAAAAATTCTTTGGTATGCCAGAGCTGTTTACCACATCAGTTTTTTCTTCTTCATAGACTCAAGCTAGACTGCATTTCCCAGCCTCCTCTACATTTATTTAGGGCCATGTGACCAAGTCATGATTAATGGAAAGTGAATGGAAGTGATACGTACCATCTTTAGCCTACCCATAAAGATGGCCCTTCAGCTTGTGCTGGTCATCCACTACCCTGTTTGGAAGACTCATCAGGATTGTATCACAAGCTTCCTTTGAGAGTCTGTGTTAGTTTTCCTCTCAGATTTGGAAGGTAGATAGGGGGCGAGACCACTGTTCTTCAGAAGTAATTGAGGCAGGTTCGAGGACAAATGTAAGGTTTGAAGTATTGTCCTGGAAAGTCCAGGATGACTGCATGTGTTCATTTCCTATTTTACTGTATCAAATTATCACAAACTTATTGGCTTATTTTATTATCTTAGAGTTTTAGAGATCAGAAATCCAAAATCAGTCTCATTAGACTCAAGTCAGGGTGTGGTAAGAACTGTGTTCCTTTGGGAAGCTGAGGGGAAAATCAATTTCCTTGTGTTTTTCAACTTATGAAGGCAGTTTGAATACTTAATGGTTCTTTAGTTGCATCACTCCAACCTCATGCTTGCATCTTCACATCTTATACTGCGTGATACTCTTGCCTCCTTCTCATAAAACCCTAATGATTATATTGGACCCACTCAGCTAATGTAGGATATCTCTGCATTTCAAGATTTTTTTTTTGAATAATTGAAGTGTAGTTGATTTACAATGTTGTGTTAATTTCTGCTGTAGAGCAGAGTGATTCTGTTAAATATATACACATGTATGTAATATACACACACATGTGTATACATACACATTATTATATTCTCTTCCATTATGATTTATCTCAGGACATTGAATATAGTTCCCTTGCTATACAGTGGGACCTTGTTTATTTCAAGATCCTAAATCACATCTGCTCAGTTCCATTTACTACATGCTTCAAGTTTCTGGGACTTAGGATGTGAACATCTTACAGGGGTGGGAGGGGAGCACATTGTTTAGCCCGTCACTGGTCACTTAGCTCTTACAGACCAAGATACTTGGTGGAAGCCTCCAAGAAGTTTAAGAGCTTCCAGATGAGCTCTTGAGAACCCCATGTTCTGAGTTTGTTGGTGGCTGTTTGTCTTAACCGTAATTTCTTATGCACTTCTCAATGACATTCTAAGCTGCTTTTAATTCCTGTGTTAAATCCCTTTATATGTGGAGGACATGGAGCATATTTTTTTTTCTGACTGAACCCTGATTGATCCAAAGCTCTTTCTGTGTTACTGGGTATGTAAAGAGTGATCTGGGAAACACAATGTAAAATGTGTTGATATGGCAGAGCAGCCATCAGTCTGCGTGGTCATGACTGTGTGGAGGAGAGGCCCCCTGCTGCCCTGAATTCTGCACTGCATTGTTATATGGATGTGAGTCACTCAAACTGGGGCTCCATTTCACACTATAGTCTACAGCCTAGTTTACTCTTTAATAATAGAGGTGTTTGTTGTTGTTGAAAACTAAATATGAAACAAGTCCCATCTCTTTCTTTGTGTTTAAACACACTTGATTTACAGTAGAACATTTTTCTATGTAAGAATGTATCATGCAAGGACAGCAGACTTCAAACATTTGTGTCTGTCATTTATCAAAAAGTTACTGTCTCAGCATCTGAAGGAACTCATTGGTATATATGCTCAGTTTCTTCTCTTCACTTTTGGGTGAGGAGGCTACTTGCATATTTGGACAGTGTCCTCATGTAATGTACTTCTTGTAATGTCTGGACTAAAGCATAGGACTCAGTAGCTGTTCTTTGATAATACACTCTCATGTGGGATGCAGCAGTTTCACCATCAGATTTAAAGTGTGCTTCGGGAGCTCAGAAGCAAATCTCAGTGGCTGTTTTTTCTTGAGGAACACAGCTTTAAAGGCATCATATCGTTTATTCTTCATAGGAGTATTTTGAACAGGTGGTATTGTACCACTGTAAGATGAGAGAACATATGTTAGTTCAGGAATTTTGGTACCAAGGTAACAAAGCTGGCAAGGGAAAGTCATGGGCCACAAACATGATCTTCTTGCTCTTAGTTCATGACTTTTCCCCAAGCTTCCCTAGTGGCTCAGTCGGTAAAGAATCCACCTGCAATGTGGGAGACCTGAGTTCAAAGCCTGGGTTGGGAATATCCCCTGGAGGAGGGCATGGCAACCCACTCCAGTATTCTTGCCTGGAGAATCCCCATGGACCGAGGAGTTTGGTGGGCTACAGTCCATGGGATCACAAAGACTTGGACATGACTGAGTGACTAAGCACTGGCCTCACAGCAGGCATGTGTACTATTTACTTCTCCTCACAGAAAACACATAGTCAAGAAGTATGGTTGAATTACAATATTGTGTTGGTTTCAGATGTACAGCAGAGTGATTCAGTTAAGAAGTACATTTTTTTCAGAATGTTTTCCACTAGAGACAGTACAGGATACTAAGTATTGTCCCGTGTGTCATCCAGTAAATCCTTGTTGTGTATCTGTTTTATATTTTTGTTGTTGTTCAGTCTCTAAGTCATGTCCAACTCTTTGTGACCCAGGGACTGCAGCACGCCAGGTTTCCCGGTCCTTCACTGTCTCCTGGAGTTTGCTCAGACTCATGTCCATTGAGTCAGTGATGCTACCCAATCCTCTGTCACCCACCTTTCCCCCCTGTCCTCAGTCTTTCCCAGCATCAGAGTCTTTTCCAGTGGGTGGCTGTTCACATCAAGTGACCAAAGTATTGGAGCTTCAGCTTCAGCATTAGTCCTTCCATTGAATATTTAGAGTTGATTTTCTTTAGGATTGACTGGTTTGATCTCGGGGCTGTCCAAGGGCCTCTCGAGTCTTCTTCAACACCACAGTTCAAAAGCATCAATTCTTCAGTGCTCAGCCTTCCTTATGGTCCAGCTCTTATATCCGTACATGACTACTGGAAAAACCATAGTTGTTACTCTATGGACCTTTGTTGGCAAAGTGATATCTCTGCTTTTTATGTGCTATCTAGGTTTGTCATAACTTTTCTGCCAAGGAGCGGGCATCTTTTAATTTCATGGCTGCAGTCACCATCCACAGTGATTTTGGAACCCAAGAAAATAAAACTTGTCACTGTTGCCAATTTCTCCCCATCTATTTGGCATGAAGTGATGGGACTAGATGCCATGATCTTCGTTTTTTGAATGTTGAGTTTTAAGCCAGCTTTTTCAGTCTCCTCTTCCACCTTCATCAAAAGGCTCTTTAGTTCTTCTTCACTTTCTGCCATAAGGGTGGTATCATCTGCATATCTGAGGTTATTAATATTTCTCCCGGCAATCTTGACTCCAACTTGTGCTTCATCCAGCCTGGCATTTCTCATAATGTACTCTGCATAGAAGTTAAATAAACATGGTGACAGTATACAGCCTTGACATACTCTTTACCCAGTTTTGAACCAGTCTGTTGTTCCATGTTCCTTTCTAACTGTTGCTTCTTGTCATGCGCACAGATTTCTCAGGAGGCAGGTCAGGTTGTCTGGTATTCCCATCTCTTTAAGAATTTTCCACGGTTTGTTGTGATCCACACAGTCAAAGGCTTTAACGTAGTTAATGAAGCAGATTTTTTTTGGAATTCCCTTGCTTTTTCTGTGATCCAGCAGATGTTGGCAATTTGATCTTTGGTTCCTCTGCCTTTTCTAAATCCAGCTTGTACATCTGGAAGTTCTCAGTTCATGTACTATGGAAGCCTAGCTTGAAAAATTTTGAACATAATGATACTAGCATGTGAAATGAATGCGGTTTTATATAAAGTTTGTGTATCTGTCAATAGAAGTGTCTCCTAGTTGCCATTTCTAAATGAAGATCAATAGAGAACACAAAACAAAATTTGTTACTACAACCTATATTTTTTAGGTCCTATTCAGATTCTTTGTATAATGTGCCAAGCTTGCTGCCCTAGATGACTTGGAAATTTTGTGTAAATTTGAATTAAAAAGTTTCAAAATTGAGAGTGAAATTGGAAAGGAATAACCTTTACAGCTTAAAAACAGAAGAAAAATACAGATTTGAGTGTTTTATTTGCCTCTTGGTAGGTCACTTACAACCACCATCATTTTTTATCATCTTACAAATGAGCAAATAGCCTTAGAGAACTTATGTAATGTAGTTACTGTTCCACTGTTAGTTCATGGTTGAGCCAAGGAATGATTTAGAATCTTCTGATTCTGGAACCTCTCATGGAGAAGCTGGGAGAAAAAAACTACTTCAATGTAGAAGTAGAGGAGTATAAAATCTCACCATCTCTAGTAAGGAATAGGAAAGAACAAATAAACTTAAGCCTTCTTTGAGGTAAACTTGCTCATGTTGTTGGGATAGATTTCATTTGCACTCTCTCTCTTAATTTCTGATTACCATTTAATGTGTGAATTAGACCCCACTCTATTAATGTCCTGTTAAAAGCTTTTGACTTAATATTTAGGCTGACATATTACTGTATTGTAATAAAGTAGACAATAGACAACATGTCTGGATATTTGAATTTTTAAAATAGTCATCCTGGATTTTCTTTTCAATTTATCCAAAAATGTCTTATTACTTATAAACAGGTTCTTGTAAATTTGGTTCTCTGAATCTTGAGATTTAACAAAAATCATAATCTTTGTTATGTATTAGATTGCTGGAAAAGTGATTATGGTTTTGGACCCTAAATTTTAAATTATTATAACTAGGCTCAAGCACATCTTTATTAATCAAAATAGGAACCATTACAGTCAGCACATTTTTGCCAATGAGAAATAAGTTTGTTTACTCCTGTAGCATAAAAATCCATGCTTTGAGATTTTATGAACTCTTGGAGAGCATTTTCTGCATCCTGCTGGTGGTGGAAGCATTTTCCCTGCAAAAAGTTGTCAAGATGCTTGAAGAAATGGTAATTTGGCGAGAGGTCAGGTGAATATGCAGATAAGGCAAAATGTCATAGCCCACTCTTTCAACTTTTGAATCATTGATTGTGAGATGTGTGGCTGAGTGTTGTCACAGAGAAGAATTGGGTCCTTTCTGTTAACCCGTGATGGCTACAAGCATTGCATCTCAATGATTTGCTGAGCATACTTATCAGATGTAATGATTTCACCAGGATTCAGAAAGCTGTCGTGGCTCAGCAGATCATGAAACAGTGACTATGACCCTTTTTTTGGTGCAGGTTTGGCTTTGGGAAGTGCTTTGGAGCGGCTTCTTGGTTCAGCCACTGAACTGGTCATCACTGGCTGTCATGTAAAATCCATTTTTCATCCCATATCACAATCAGATCAAGAAATGATCTGTTGTTGTTGTGTAGAATAAGAGAAGATGACACTTCAAAATGACATTTTTTTTTTTTTTTTGGTTTTCGGTCAGCCCATCAAAAAATGATGGCCCCCAGTTACCTTTTTCACCCTTCAGTTTGCTGCAAATGCCAAATGACCCATTTAATGCTCAACGTTGAGTTCTTGGGCAACTTGTGTTTTCATTGTAAGAGATCAGCTTCAGTGATCCCCTGTTGGTCATGGTCAACTCCTGATGGCCAGCCACTCATTTTCAGCGCTCTTGTCTCCATTGCAAAACTTGTTGAACCACCACTGCACTGGACGTTTGTTAGCAGTTCCTGGGCCCGATGCCTTGTTGATGTTGAGTTGTCTCCACTGCTTTAGGACCTGTTTGAACTTGTGTAAGAAAATCACTGGAATTTGCTTTTTGTCCAACATAATTTCCATAGTCTAAAATACATATAAATAACCAGCAAGTAATAATTCATTAGCAAAAAACATAAAGCAAGAAATGTGCGTTAAAATGATGTATAGCATAGCGACATTTATTTAAGAATGTATTCCAATATCAAATGGCAGAGTTCAACAGTGCGAAACTGTAGTTACTTTTGCACAGCCTAAATAGCAACCCACTCCAGTATTCTTGCCTGGAGAATCCCATGTTCAGAGGAGCCTGGCAGGCTACAGTTCATGGGGTCACAAGAGTTGGACAGGACTTAAGGACTAGACTACTGCTCCTACTAATTCCTCACTTAGTGTATGAACTGTGTGAACTAGATAGGGTAGCAAATGAGAACTACCTACCTTCAGGTGGTATTTAATGTGTTTTGTTTTTTTTTTTCAACTTCACCCCAGTAGTAGTTGTACTTTGCTATTTTTCAGAGTTGTTTCCTTTAGACTTTAATATTTTGTTTCTTTGACCATTATGGTGATACTGACTTGGGAAACATCCCCACACTCACTCTTTGGGGGACTTCTACTGCTTGACCATATATGACTGATCTCTATGTCTTTTGTTGGTAAATTAAGGGTGTGAATACTTACATACCCTCACCACTTCCAAAATATTTATAAATTATTCTTTTGCTTTCTCCTCTGTGAAGATAAATCTTATTGATTCATCAAATGAAGAAGTTTGAGATTTCCCCCCTATATTATTAATGAAAGTTTGTCATGATACGAAATTAAAAAGAGTAGTAAATTTTGCCCTTTGAATTGATTGTACATGTGTTCTGAGAGAACTGAAATTACACATTTTTGATTTGACTTAAGAATTTATTATCTTGTAGTGGCAATGATAGAGATAGGACAGAATCTTGAATTTCGTTTTAGAAACCTGACCTTGAAAATGGCTTTGCCATTGACTGGCAATGATATTTTAGAAAGTTGCTTTTCCTGGTGCTGGGGAAACTGGATGGCTGCACAGGAGAGAATGAAATCAGAGAATTTTATCATACCATAGAAAAAAAACTCAGTATGGATTAAAAACCTGAATGCAAGATTGGAAACTCTAAAGCACCTGAAAGAAAACATAGACCACTCTGGACATAAATCGTAGCAATCATTTTTTTGGATTTTTCTCCTCAGGGAAAGCAAACAAAAGCAAAATTAAACAAATGAGACTTAATTTAAAGCATTTGTACAGCAAAGGGAACACCAACAAAATGAAATGATAACCCAATGAAATGATAGAAAATATTTTCAAATGATACGTTCTATAAGGGGTTAATATTCAAAGTGTATAAGCAGCTCAATATTAAAAGACAAATTGGGTTTTGCTCAAACTCAGTTTTTAATATGCCTCAATATTTATGAGTTTGGAGTTCAAAGAAAGATCAGGTTTGGAGCTACAAACATTTTGGGATTTATTAGCCTATAGAAGAAGAAGAAGGAAATGGCAACCCTCTCCAGTGTTCTTGCCTGGAGAATCCCAGGGACAGGGGAGCCTGCTGGGCTGTTGTCTCTGGGGTTGCACAGAGTCAGACACGACTGAAGCGACTTAGCAGTAGCAGCAGCAGCCTATAGATAATAATGTCTTCATTATGTATTAATGTGCTTTTAAACAATGTTTATCACTTATTAAAATGATGCAAGCTACATTTTCACCAGACCAGTAGCATGGTCAGAGTATTCTTACATACTTCCATAGAGATATTTAAATGAGTCATTAATAGTTGTGTACACATTGTCATCTCAGGTTCTTTATTTTAAAAATTATTTAATATAAAAAGCCATTTGAATTAGGATTTGCCACCTATTGTTCCCAAAGATTAATAATACATTTAAATTCCAATAGTCAGATTTTTAATTTAATTTTTTTTTTTTTACTGTAGCTCTGCTCTCCATAGCTTCCTAACTTCTTGCAGTCTTTTCCTCAGTTTCCACCATTATATTGAAATGACTTTGTTGATTTTCATTGTTTTTCTCCTCTCTGTATCCAGGATCCTTTTCATCCTTTTATTCTTTATGCCCTGTGCACTACTGGTTTTCATTATTCAGTCCCTCCTTTTCTATTCTCTTCCTTGCCTTATAATTACTGCTGTCTTTCTTTTTTTTTACTTCTTCATGAATCAAAATGTTAACCAATCCTGAAGACCTAGTGAAAGCATTAAACTACTGTGAAGTTGCCCCTCACTATTATAGCCAATATTGATCTTTTCATTCAGTATCACTAACTTTGGCATGTACTAATAACACTATGTTATGAGGTGTTTTATACATGTATGTTTTTTCTCCCCCACTTGTAAAATTCCTGAGGCCAGAAACTGTATCTAAATTTTTAACTTTCAGAATTTTGCGTAGTATAGTATTGTGTCCTTTGAAGGTACTCACTGAAGAACTTTTGATTTTTAAAGTGAATTTTGAATATATAATGATCATTGACCATATGTTCATATCTTTTACTATAATGATCAGAATCCCAGTGTCCCAACCTGAGAGAGCCCTTTTTAAATTCCCCAAAATCAAGACATTTATTTATTTTTAGTCCTTTCATGCACTGATGTAAGAGAAAGTCAAGAAATCAAAGCCGTAATAGCTCTGCTGGTATCTGGGGTCACTCTTTTGTGATACATTATTCTTGGAAGATATGGATGTTAACGTGCTGTTTTTGGGCTAACGGTAATTACTTCAGAATCAAAGTTGATGTGTGTTTATTGACTAATATGTTAAAATAAGTTTGAGAGATGAAGGGAAACAAAACTGAAGACATTTTGTTGTTAATAATGAGCTTCATTTTATTTAATACAACATAGAATTTTCTTATTTGAGATGGGCACAGAGACTTTGGGATTTATTATAAGATCTCTTTATAAGAAGGGATTCCTGGTGACTCAGATGGTAAAGAGTCTGCCTGCAACGCAGGAGACCTGAGTTCTGTCCCTGGGTTGGGAAGATCCCCTGAAGAAGAAAATGGCAACCCACTCTAGTACTCTTGCATGGAAAGTCCCATGGACAGAGGAGCCTGGCAGACTACAGTCCATAGGGTTGCAAAGAGTTGGACCACAACTGAGCAACTTCACTTTCTTTTTTTCTTTCTATACAAGAAACGTCTTGGATGATTATATATATTGTATCAGTACTGTAGAGATTGTTTCCAAACAGAAATCTGCTGTCATCCTTATCTTTGTGCCTCTGTATCTAATGTGTCTTTTTTTCTCTCTGTTTTTAAGATTTTCTCTCTAATACTGGCTTTAAGCAGTTGTCTGTATTGATATCGAGGGCTCAGTGGCCCTTGGAACCTAAATGATCTGAACCAATATCATTTGGTTTTTCTGAGTATAATCTGGATAATTCTTTTTTTTTTTTTTTTTTAGGTAAACTTTGTACTGTTCTTGGGCCAGTTAGGTGCTGGATTCGTGAAACGTTAATTACTAGCTTCAGTTTGTCAGTATGTTTCGTAATTTATTGAGTAAATTTATGTGTTTCTTTTCTTCTTTTTTGTCTTCAAATTATTCTCTTAGCACAATGAATTTTGAGTTAAATAGAATTCTTAGCTAATTATTTCTTTAAATGATCAAGCTTTATAAAATTTTGACAACCTGTCATGTAAAAAATTCATTTCAAAAGCCTAGCACATAGGAATATATATAATAAACTAAATATACATTTAAATTAGACTGATACTAGTTACAAAAACCTTCATGAATCTGTTTTTGGGAAATGATGACCAGATATCTGTCATTGGAATTAAGGACACACACTGAAAGCATATATGTAAATCCTAACTTACTGCTCTCCAACTATTTCTTTCATACTTTATCATTTGTCAGAAATATGTATGACCTAGATTTTTAAAGTAATTCATGTTCTACTTTGATAATATGGGGGGGCCTTTTGTTGCTACTGAGCATTGATTTTTGGTAATAGTGTATACTTTTAGTAATGCTTATTGATCAGCATTTATATATGCATTATGTACACACACATAGAAGTGTGTGCGTGAAACACTGTGGCCCATAATTGGTAGTTAGGAAGTGCTTTTCACGTAAGGTTGGTTTTACTAGGTTTAAGATATATAATTGCTATGAGAATCTAGCTATTTACAAACTTCAGGAGTTTCTGGTTGAATAACTGTGATTGTAAAGGGGATTTGGAGAGTACAATATAGGTTGGAATTTCATATAATTCCTGTTGTTATAATCTTGGACCTCATCCCCTCCCCCCAACACTCCACCCAGATTTTTACTGAAAGTTTTTCTTTTGTCTTTTCTTGCTTTTATGTACTTAGGTTCATGATAATATCCCTTTTTACTGAAATTTTGATTTGAGTTAGATGACCTTTAAGTTTATTACAACCTAAAGGTAGGATATTTTGTTAAAAATTAGGCTATATTTTATAGTTAATCAAAACTATCATGTTTTCCATTGCACATTGGACCATAAGTAAAAGTACTGCAGTGAATTATTCCATCTTCTTTTATTTCTATATTTTAAAATAAGTTTGCAGCAGGGTTTATAAAGTCATTTAATTTAGAATTAAATAATCTTCTTTTAGTCAGCATAGAAATATAATTCAGAGTTTTACTGTTGACCTGATATTTAATCTATGCTGTATGATTTAGGACATATTTTCTTGTTATATGAAGTAGTAGTATTTTCCTATTTTTTAGTATGACTTTCCTCTTAAAGATGTATGATTTTGTGTCGTAGGACAGGATTTCACATTTCTATATAGGATATGTATATTTTGCAAAAGTGTTTTATTTTAAAAATTCTTTTGTAAGCATTTGAAGTATAAAATTCCAACTAGTTGTCTCAGTATGTTTGCTATTAGAAAACTACAGTTAGCCCATGGAAGAACATTTAACTGGCGGTGTGGGAGGGGAATACTGACATTTGCAATGAAAATAAAAGATGATATTGCACTCATAATAGTATTTAAGAAAAAGTAAAGTAATGCTTAAAATTCTCCAAGCCAGGCTTCAGCAATACGTGAACTGTGAACCTCCAGATATTCAAGCTGGTTTTAGAAAAGGCAGAGGAACCAAAGATCAAATTGCCACCATCCGCTGGATCATGGAAAAAGCAAGAGAGTTCCAGAAAAACACCTATTTCTGCTTTATTGACTGTGCCAAAGCCTTTGACTGTGTGGATCACAATAAAATGCGGAAAATTCTGAAAGAGATGGGAATACCAGACCACCTGACTAGCTTCTTGAGAAACCTGTATGCAGGTCAGGAAGCAACAGTTAGAACTGGATATGGAACAACAGACTGGTTCCAAATAGGAAAAAGAGTACGTCAAGGCTGTACATTGTCACCCTGCTTATGTAACTTCTTTTTTTTTATTATTTAATATTTTTTAAAATTTTATTTTATTTTTAAACTTTACAATATTGTATTAGTTTTTCCAAATATTGAAATGAATCCGCCACAGGTATACCTGTGTTCCCCATCCTGAACCCTCCTCCCTCCCCTTACCCTCCCTCTGGGTCGTCCCAGTGCACCAGCCCCAAACATCCAGTATCGTGCATTGAACCTGGACTGACGACTCGTTTCATACATGATATTATACATGTTTCAGTGCCATTCTCCCAAATCTCTCCACCCTCTCCTTCTCCCACAGAGTCCTTCTATGCAGAGTATGTACATCATGAGAAATGCTGGGCTGGAGGAAGCACAAGCTGGAATCAAGATTGTCGGGAGAAATATCAATAATCTCAGTTATGCAGATGACACCACCCTTATGGCAGAAAGTGAAGAAGAACTAAAGAGCCTCTTGATGAAAGTGAAAGAGGAGAGTGAAAAAGTTGGCTTAAAGCTCAACATTCAGAAAACGAAGATTATGGCATCCAGTCCCATCACTTCATGGCAAATAGATGGGGAAACAGTGGAAACAGTGTCAGACTTTATTTTTCTGGGCTCCAAAATCACTGCAGATGGTGATTGCAGCCATGAAATTAAAAGACACTTACTCCTTGGAAGGAGGTTTATGACCAACCTAGACAGCATATTCAAAAGCAGAGACATTACTTTGCTAACAAAGGTCCGTCTAGTCCAGGCTCTGGTTTTTCCAGTGGTCATGTATGGATGTGAAAGTTGGAGTATAAAGAAAGCTGAGTGCTGAAGAATTGATGCTTTTGAACTGTGGTGTTGGAGAAGACTCTTGCGAGTCCCTTGAACTGCAAGGAGATCCAACCAGTCCATCCTAAAAATCAGTCCTAGGTGTTCATTGGAAGGACTCATGTAGAAGATGAAACTCCAATACTTTCGCCACCTGATGCGAAGAGTTGACTCACTTGAAAAGACACTGATGCTGGGGAAGATTGAGGGCAGGAGGAGAAGGGGACGACAGAGGATGAGATGGTTGGATGGCATCACTGACTCGATGGGTGGACTCAGGGAAGCCTGGCGTGCTGTGATTCATGGGGTCGCAAAGAGTCTGACGCAACTGAGCGACTGAACTGATTGAATGATTGAATTAGGAAAATCCTTGCATTTAAGGATAAGCTACAAGTTTGATTATAATTTAGGTAACCTTAGAAAACATAAAAAGAATGAATCCAGGTCTCCTGCATTGTAGGTAGATGCTTTACTGTCTGAGCCACCATGGAGTCCAATGTTAATTTGGAGAAGGAGAATTAGAGATAGCTAACGATTTCTGTAGTTTATTTTGTATATAACTTTGTTTCCTTTAACTTGTTTTCATTTTTCTTCTTCCTAAGTTTGTTAGATACATAGAAGATCTAATTTTATTTTGTTTATTTTGTCCTAATGGGTTGCACAAGTTGGAGGGGCAATTAGGTGAGAGGTATAAAAACATACGTGAATACTTAAAATGACTCAGCAGCCATGAGATACAGTAGTTCAGTTACTCAGTCATGTCCAACTCTTTGCGACCCCATGAACCCCACAGCACACCAGGCTTCCCTGTCCATCACCCACTGCCGGAGTCTACCCAAACCCATGTCCATTGAGTTGGTGATGCCATCCAACCATCTCATCCTCTGTTGTCCCCTTCTCCTCCTGCCCTCAATCTTTCCCAGCATCAGGGTCTTTTCAAATGAGTTAGCTCTTCACATCAGGTGCCCAAAGATACAAGGTATGGTGTGTTGTTTTGCTGTTTAAGAACTGAAATCACTTTCTTCAACTCTTTTTAATAGTTTCAGCTACTTGGTATATAGATTCCAGAATTTTTTTCTTTTTTGAGTTTGTTAGCATTGTTGATTTTGCTAATAAAGGAATTGTACTTCTGGTAGATAGGATAAATGGAATATCAATATGAAATTGTTTCATGATAACAAATGACTAATCTGAATTTCTTAATAATTATCCATATTGAGAGTTTATATGTGCAGACACTGTGTTAAATACCTTATGTGTTAGTGGAAATATCTTTTTCCTCATTTCAGCAGGGAAACCACAGGGTCACTGAAATCAAAAGAAGTACTTCCTCCAAGTCCCTAACAACTGCAGAATTCTGAATTACAAGTTAACTTCGTAAAATATTGTCAGTGGATTTGTTCTCATGGTATCCATGGCTAGCAGGTCTATAGTGGGTTCATAAAATGAAATATGAGAAAGAGGTTTTAATCTATTTCAGAGAATGGGTATTTTAATAAGTTGTATCTGTATTTTTCATTAATCATATAGAGTCTATCTACTTTATATTTGTAAGGATATAAAATGCATTGCCCCCTAAAAACAGCATACAAACATTTCCCCAAACTATTCTGTGAGCAGTGTACTCTCGTAGTAGGGATGGAAGATCTAAGTGCTAAGGTGTGTAGGTTGAAGCCTTATGGGAAGAGAGGCAAGCCCACTGAGACAAAGACCATAGTGGTGATACTCCCACCTAGTGGTGAAACCTGGTAACCCAACATGTAGAGCAAGGCAGGGATCCCATTCTGTGATTTTTTTTTTTTTTTTAATAAGCCACAGGCCGTACAATTCATCAGATCTAGAATTTGGGTTGCTTCTATAACAATTTGATTAAATTCAGTACTTTCTCTTTAAATTTATTGTTGTTCAATCACCCAGTCGTGATCAACTCTTTGACCCCATGGACTGCAGCACTCTGGGCCTCCCTGTCCCTTACCATTTCTCAAAGTTTGCCCAAGTTCATGTTCAGTGCATTGGTGATGCTATCCAGCCATCTCACTTTATAAAACCTGTGGCACTATATCTACTACACACACACTATATATATCCACTATAAAACCTATATAAAACCTGCAGCAGTGGGAGGGCATTGCTTTAATGTTAGCTTCAACGTAAATCTGAGGAGATTTTTCTGAAGGAAGTAGGGAGGTGGTATTTTAAAGATAGTGGTGATGGTTCTCAGTGGTTCTCATGGAGTAGAAGCTTCTGATGAAGAGATTGCCTGAACTTTGGAATAAGCTTTTGAGACCTTGGGAATGATTTTTCTAGATTTGAAGATAAAAACATATTCATATTTCTGCTTCCAAATCATAAGTATGAATTTATTTTAGGACTCATTTATGTTGTTCTCAGTTGTGATACACATTACACTAACTGAAACATTTGATTTTAATACATGTATGAGCATAATGTTGGGAGTTCTTACAGTTTATTGCATAGATGTATGCTTTGGGCCATATAGCTCAGGTGGTAAAGAATCTGCCTGCAATGCAGGAGACCCTGGTTTGATTCTTGGGTTGGGAAGATACCCTGGAGAAGGGAAAGGCTACCCACTCCAGTATTCTGTCTGGCCTGGAGAATTCCATGGACATGCGAACCAATGTGACCATGGGGTTGCAAAGAATTGGACACTTTCATGCTTTGGGCCACTTTTTCTCTCTGAAAAATTTGTTTTATTCAAAACACTCTGTGACTACCTATAACCTAGTAGGAACTGTTATGCATTTACCGCATTCCGTGGCTTTTTTCATACCAATGTTTCTGTATATGTTTGCTTTGTTTGCAGATACTGTAAGAATTTATTCAGATGCTGTTGTTATTTTTATTGTGGTTTTTTAGTTTCCAGAATTAACTGAAATGCAGTATCAGTATTGGATTATTTAGAACTTCATTTACTAGTAAATAAGTTTTTTATTGCCTGCTGTTTACACATAAGTACTTACTTTCTGTGGAGTCTGTATAGAGTATATAATAAAATCTGATTTCTCTGGCAAAAAATCTCCATTAAATAAACTTCGATACAGCTATGATGAAAAAGATTTAATAGGTTTTAATTTTCCTACAATTTTTCATATGATTGCATTTTTTACAGCTTCACACTTTTACACTCACTTGTTAAAAGTATTGTTGAGCTTATTAGAGGCAGTTTCTAATGGTGGAATGAGGTGATGCAGTGTCTGTGACACGCAGCATAGAGTTTGTGGTCAGTCAGCACAAGTAACCATCTCTGTGTCTTAAGCAAATTGCCTCATCTTTGCAACAGTATGTGAGCATGCACACGTGCACACACACACACACACACACACATATACATACATACACACACACGCACACAGACTATTTGTTAACTATAGGGCCTAGTATGTAGCATGCATTCAATCTCTGTTAGCTATTTCTTTATTGTTTTATACAAAGAAAAAAGACAGTGAAAGTGATCTCTAGAAAAATAAGAGTATTACCTCATACCATAAATAAAAATAACAAAAATAAAGATTTAATGTTATCAGCTTAGGAGAATATTTTATGATGTCAAAGGAGAGAGAAGGTCTTTTTAAATAAGTTACCAAGAAGTGCAGATTATAAAGGAAAAGATTGATTTTGACCACATTAAGGAACAGAAGGATATGACAGAAGGCATCATAAATAGAATTTTATGCCAAGTCCTAGATGATAGAAGATAGTTGTCACTCATGCAGATGATTAATATTAATGACTAATACATTGCTAGTTAATTACTAGTAAGGAACTACTACAATTTGATAAGAAATGACAACTCAATTGAAAAATAGGTAAGTGATCTGAACAGGCAGTTCATAGAGGAATCTGAATGGTTAGTAAACATAGTAAAATGCCTGTGATATCATTGATCATCAGGGATATGGAAATTACAAGAAGATTGAGATACTGTTCATTGGACTGAAAATTTTTTTAAAAACTCTGCCACTTTTATTGTTGATAAAGATGTAGGAAAATAGGAACTCATACATTGTTGATGAGAATCTAAATTAGCATAATTAGTCTGGATATATACCCTTTGGCAATACCAACTTTTTTATGTGCTGTGGGAAGATTTAACAGTCTGGCAAAGCCTATGCACTTTTTTGCAGAATAATTTTTAAATGAATAATGTATGTAGAAGTACAAAGGATGATAATCTCATTAAAATACTGTTATCAAAATATAAATGTGATGCAAGAATGTTTGTTTCTTTTTGAAGTCATAACAAGAATCTAATGACAGGTCTGATAACTGTTGTGAGTTTCTAAGTATTGAGGAGTATTAAAGTATATAGAGCCATGTGTGACAAATAGAATGGAAGAGAAGACCCCTGATTTTTATTGGTCACAGAGTCACAGATACTGTTTATTCTCTGGTGTTTGTTATTTCCATTTATAATTGAAATGTTAAATTTTAGTTAGAGATTTGTGAAAATGAAGATATATTTTTATCCCTTTCCAAGTTCATGATCTGTCTTAATTCTAATTATGGAAGCAGTGAAGATCCAGTTTAAGAAGTCTTATGGAGAGAGTCTCAAAACCATGAACAGTGCTCATTGTTCATAACAATTTTAAAAATGCTTATAATTCTTATAAACACTCTATAGCAATGGAAATAAATGGATTATACCTCTATATGTCAACATGCATAAATTTCTAAAACAAAATGGCTTAAAAGTTTCAGTATGAAATTAGAAGAGAACATTATGCCAATTAAAAAAATATGAAACTATATTTTATATTGCTGATGATTTTATGTACCTGTTTTAGTGTTTGTCTCTATAGATATAAAGATAGATTTAAAAGAAATAATACTTTTACCTAAATGGGAGAGAGGAGAATAAGATGGAATAAAAGTGTTCAGACACACCTGTAAGGTTGAAAACATTGAAATAAAAAAGAAGTGGCACAGAGATGGGTTAGTTGAAAGGGTACTAACTTCTTTTATTTGCTTCAGGTATGTATGGGTTACTCCTGTACATAATTGTATAGTTGATACTTTGTGACTAACTCAAACATTTGTCTGCTTTCTGCTTTTCCATTACATTGAACAGAAGGTTTGTTTGGGTTTATGGAGAAACCCAAATGAACCTTTTGGCCAACCGTGTACTTAGACTGTAAAAGGAAGCCTTTAAATATCAATTGATGTTTATGGTAGCAGAATGAAAGCTCAATTAACATGGGTAAGACTGTGTTCCTCTGCAGTAACTTAATAGCCCTAAATTTGTCAATTTCTGGCATGTTTATCACCAGAAAAGCTTAAAAGTGTATATTACTAAACTCAGGAAAATGGTTTTATTTGTTGGGTTTATATTGGTTTCTTGTATCTCTTCTTTCTAATGGTTCACTAAATTAGATCTGAAATATCTGGGATTGCTTTCTTCAGTTTCTTAGTAAAGAGATACATAAAATCTTGGTTATTGAAGAACTTTTGATACTTACTCCTGGTCATTTTTACTGAAATGATCTGAGTTGTTTATCAATAAAAATGAATGTAGTGGTAACTGTTCAAGTTGGAATATATTGAAATGTCTTCACTTTCTCAGTTACCTGCCTAGAAAGTAAAGATTAAATTGAAGTGAAATGAACAAAGCTTCAAAGAGAGCAGAGTCAGTCCACAGATAGGAAGGTTATATAGGAACAGCAAAGTATTATATAGGAACAGGTTAGTATTTCAAATAACACAGAAATTTATAAAGTAGAATACATATACCCCTATAATCTTCTCCTCCAGAAATAAAACACTATCAATTTGCTATATATCCTTTAAGATATTTAGCATGTGCAGTGTGTCAGCAGTAAAGAATCTACCTGCAATGTAGGAGACCTGGGTTTGATCCCTGGGTGGGGAAAAATTCCCTGGAGAAGGGAGTGGCAACCCGCTCCAGTATTCTTGCCTGAAGAATCCCATGGACAGAGGAGCCAGGTGGGCTACAGACCGTGGGGTTGCAAAGAGTCGGACACAACTGAGTGACTAACACCTCACTTTACTTCACAGTGTATAAAATAAGTTAATGAGTAAGTAGGCACACATGTTTATTTTTAAAATATGAAATGGTTCTGTACATAGTGTTGTGATAAGTAATCGTTTTAGATTTACTTAAAGGTAAGTTGTGACTGTCCTTTTAGGTAAGTGTCTCATCTTGTTAATGACTGTGATAGTGTTTCATTTCATACTGTTTTATGATCTAACTAATACCCTTTTTATGGACACACATCTTATCTCCAAATATAACATGCATATGTGAAATGGAAAAAATGTTTTGTTTTCATAATATTTTTACCAAATGAATATTACCACTAAACATATGGGACCTTATGTACACACTCCTTCCAAGTTTTAATGATCAACTTTCATCTTGGGCTGCTGTCTCTTATCATAATAACAAATGTTTTTGAAAGAGTAATTCTCCTGCCACAAGGGGATGGAGAAGGGTGTCTTGACCCAGGACTGTGTTACTTATGAGAGAGCTATTTTATTCTATTTCTGCATTTCCTGTAAGTTCCATTAGTTACTTGGCTATATGAGTATTCATCTAGGGGTCAAGTACCAGGCTGGTCACTGGGGACATAATGAATGAGACACAATACTAGGCTTTATTTTAATAATTTAATGGTAGAAACTGATAAATAACTGATTGTTGCTGTTCATTTGCTAAGTTGTGTCCAACTCTTTGCAACCCCATGAACAGTAGTATGCCAGGCTCCTCTGTCTTCCATTACTTACTGGAGTTTGCTCAAAAATTCATGTCCATTGAGTTGGTGATGCTATTTACCATCTCATCCTCTGCTGCCCCCTACTCCTTTTGCCCTCAGTCTTTCCCAGCATCTCAGGGTGTTTTCCAATGAGTCCTCTCTTCTCATTAAGTGGCCAAAGTATTCCTTCCAGTGAATATTCAGAGTTGATTTCCTTTAGCATTGACTGGTTTGATTTCCTTGCACTTCAAGGGACTCTCAAGAACCTTCTTCAGCTCCACAATTCGAAAAAAATCAATTCTTGGGTCCTCAGCCTTCTTTATGGTCCAACTGTACATCTGTACAGACTACTGGAAAAATCATAGCTTTGACTATATGGACTTTTGTTGGCAAAGTGATGCAGCTGGTAACAGGCAGCTATTTAAGAAACTAGCATTATGGTTATAAAATGACATTTGTAAAATAATACCCTATCACAAAAGGCCAAATAGAAATGTTCACAGATGAGAGCGGGAAAAAAAAAAAAAAAATCACTAAATTAAATCACCTAGAAACAACTGTCATTAATATTAGGTGAATTTCATTTTTTTACAATATTTTATTTTGAGTGTTTCAAACTGTACATAGAAGTTGAGAGAATTTTACAGTGAATACTCAGAAACACCACCACCCAATCTTTGAATACAATCAGAATTATACTGTGCTTGCTTTATTATGTGTCTATCCTGTCATCACTGTTCACCTTTTTTAAAGTAAGTTGCAGACATAAGTATTCTTCTTTCCTTCAAATGCGCAGATTACCTACTGCTTTAAATAATACTGTGTTTTACTTAAAGTCTAATTTAACTATATACTGTAGAAAATGTAAAAAATTTTGTACTGTTACATTCCCTCCCCTGTCTCCAAATGCTTGATAAATTACTTTTTCTAATTTTGGAACATAATGTAAGTGTTATAAATCTTGAGCAACCATATAACTTTATCCAGACAAGGATATTTGTGAGAGAAAAAGGAGGTCACACTAGTGATTATGCCGGGACAGTGAATATAGTTTGGCTCCTCTTAAGCAAACAGATATGATCAGACTATCTGTTGCTGGAGTAATTATTCTCAATTTTATACTTAAATATATTTGTATTTAATAAACACTATAGTCAACATTTAGTCTTTTACTGTAGCTTCTTTATTTCTCAAGTTCTTGATCTTGATTCACCTCTTGATTTTATCCATAGCTTCTCTTTTCCTGAGATCTTTATTTTCATTTTATGACCCTTGGATTTTATCCTTAAGTAGTTCCCCACCTCCTTGACTGGGTCTAATTTATACTGAATTCATTAATAATTTTTTGTTTGGTTTGTTACCCTACATTATTTTTGTACTTTTAATAAATAACATATTTCAGTATGATATTGTTCTGTTATTATCCCTATAATATAGGGGTAAATGAAACAGTAGTAGAGGTATCGCTTATCCAGAAATGGGGGCACAGTGTTAGGTTAGAATATTGTCTCTAATATTCAATGTTACCTACATGAAGTCTCAGGTAGGAAGTTTCTTTTGAGGTTTTAATGCCCCCAATTTTGAAGTCTCTGTCAGTAATACAGATTTCAGATTTCAGTTAGTAGGTAGCTGTGATAATTTTTTTTAATTTAATTTTTATTTCTTTTAACACCAAAAACGTTTTGTCCTGGAGTGTAGCTGAATAACAGTGTTGTGATAGTTTCCGGTGAATGGTGAAGGGCCTCAGTCATACATGTATGTGTATCGATTCTCCCCCAAACCCTCCTCCCATCCAGGCTGGTGCATAACACTGAGCAGAGTTCTGTATGCTATACAATAGGTTTTTGGTGGTTATCCATTTTAAATATAGCAGTGTGTACATGACCTTCCCAGTGTCCTTAACTTATCCCTTCCCCTCTGGCAACCATGTGTGGTTATCTAAGTCTGCGAGTCTCTTTGTGTTTTGTAAGTTCATTTGTATCATTAGTTTTTTTAGATTCCACATATAAGGGATGTCATGTGATACTTCTCCTTCTCTGTCTGACTTAACTTCTCTCAATATGACACTCAGTAGGTCCATCCATGTTGTTGCAAATGGCCTTATTGGCCTTATTTCATTCCTCTTAATGGCTGAGTAATATAACATTGTGTACTATAACACATTACATTGTAGTAGTATGACATTACACACACACACACCCCACATCTTCTTCATCCATTCCTCTGTTGATAGGCATTTAGGTTGTTTCCATGTCTCGGCTGTTATAAACAGTGCGGCAGTGAACATTGGGGTGCATGTATCTTTTCGGGCCATGTTTTTCTCTGGATGTATGCCCAGGAAGGGGATTGCAGGCTGATACGGTAGCTCTATTTTTAGTTTTTTAAGGAACCTCCATCCTGTTCTCCATAGTGGGTGTACCAATTTGCATTCCCACCAACAGTGCAGGAGGGTTCCCTTCTCCCCTGAGCCTGTCCAGCATTTGTTGTTTGTGGATTTTTTTGATGATAGCCATTCTGACCAGTGTGAGGTGATATCTCATTGTAGTTTTGCTTGACTTGCATTTCTCAAATAACTAGCGATGTTGAAGATCTTTTAAGGTGCCTGTCGGCCATCTGTATGTTCTCTTTAGAGAAATGTCTATTCAGGTCTGCCCATTTTTTTGAGTGGGTTGTTTGTTTTGATACTGTTAAGTGTCATAGGCTGTTTGTAAATTTTGGAGACTAGTCCTCTATCAGGACATCATTTGAAAATATTTTCTCCCAATCTGTGAGCTTTTTGTTTTGTTTATTGTTTCCTTTGCTGTGCAAAAGCTTTTGAGTTTAAGTAGGTCCCATTTGTTTATTTTTGGTTTTATTTACATTATTATGGGAAATGAATAAGAATGATGTTATTGTGATTTATGTTAGAGAGTGTTCTGCATATATTTTCCTAAGAGTTTTATAGTATCCAGTTTAACGTTTAGGCCTTTATCCATTTTGAGCTTATTTTTGTGTGTGGAGTTAAGAAATGATCTAATTTCATCTTTTACATGTGGCTGTCCAGTTTTTCCAGCACCATTTGTTGAAGACACTGTCTTTCCAACATTGTGTACTCTTGCCTCCTTTGTCATAGGTTAATTGACTATAGGTGCATGGGCTTATTTCTGGGTTTTTTATCCTGCTCCACTGACCTATATTTCTGTATTTTTGTGTGTGATGGTACCATACTGTTTTGATGACTGTAGCTTTTGTAGTATACTCTGAAGTCAGGGAACCTGATTCCTCCAACTCCGTTTTTCTTTCTCAAGATTGCTTTGGCTATTTGGGGTCTTTTGTGCCTCCATACAAATTTTGAGAATTTTTCATTCTAGTTCTGTGAAAATTGCCATTGGTAATTTGATAGGGATTGTGCTGAATCTGTATATTGCTTTGGGTAGTATAGTCATTCTAACAATATTGATTCTTCCATAAACATGGTATATGCTTGGATAAACATGGTACATCCATCTGTTTATGTCTCCTTTGATTTCTTTCATCAACATCTTACAGTTTTTGAAGTATAGGTCTTTTGTCTCCTTAGGTAGGTTTATACCTAAGTAGTTTGTTCTTTTTGAGGCAACGTTAAGTGGAATTTTTTCTTGAATTTCTCTTTCTGGTAATTCATTGTTAGTGTATACAAATGCATAGACTTCTGTGTATTAATTTTGTAACCTGCAACTTTTCCATATTCATTGATGAGCTCTAGTAGTTTTCTGGTGCATCTAGAATCCTCAATGTGTAGTATCATGTCATCTGGAAACAGTGACAGTTTAACTTCCTTCTTTTCCGGTTTGGATTCCCTGTACTTCCTTTTGTTCTCTGATTGCTGTAGCTAGGACTTCCAAAACTATGTTGAGTAAAAGTGGTGAGAGTGGATATCCTTGACTTGTTTCTGATCTTAGAGGAAATGCTTCCAGCTTTTCAGCATTGAGTATGATGCCAGCTGTAGGTTTGTCATATATGACCTTTATTATATTGAGGTATGTACCCTCTTGGAGAAGGAAATGGCAACCCACTCCAGTATTCTTGCCTGGAAAATCCCAGGGACAGGGGAGCTGGGCTGCTGTCTATGGAGTTGGGCACGACTGAAGCAACTTAGCATGCATGCATGTATTGGAGACGGAAATGGCAACTCACTCCAGTATTCTTGCCTAGAGAATTCCAGTTGACAGAGGAGCCTGGTGGGTTGCCATCAATGGGGTCGCACAGAGTCAGACACGACTGAAGCAACTTAGCAGCAGCAGCAGCAGCATGTACCCTCTTAGGCCCACTTTCTGGAGACTTTTTATCATAAATAGGTTGCTGCATTTTGTCAAAAGCCTTTTCTCAATCTACTGAGATGATAATATGGTTTTTATTCTTCAATTTGTTAATAGAGTGTATCACATTGATTGATTGGTGGATATTGAAATATCCTTGCATCCCTGGGGTAAATCCCACTTAATCATGGTGTGTATGACCTTTTTAATGTATTGTTGGACATGGATTGGTAGTATTTAGTTGAGTATTTTTGCATCTATGTTCATTAGTGATATTGGCCTCTAATATTCTTTTTTGTGGTATCTTTGTCTGGTTTTGGTATCAGGGTGATGATAGCATCATAAAATGAGTTTGGAGGTTTTCCTTCCTTTGCAGTTTTTTGGAACAGTTTCAGAAGGATAGGTGTTAACTCGTCACTATATGATTGATAAAATTTGCCAGTGAAGTGTTAGGTCCTGGACTTTGGTTTGTTGGGAGTTTTTAAATTACGGTTTCAATTTCAGTACTTGTAATCAATCTGTTCATAGTTTCTGTTCCTGGTTCAGTCTAGACATACTGTACCTTTCTAAGAAATTTTACATTTCTTCCAGGTTGTCCATTTTATGGGCATACAGTTGTTCATAGTAGTCTGTTAGGATTCTTGGTATTTCTGTTGAGTCAGTTGTAACTTCTTTTTCACTTCTAATTTTACTGATTTGAGTCCTCTCCTTTTCTATTTGATGAATAAGGTTTATCAATCTTGTTTATCTTTTCACAGAGTTGACTATTAGTTTCATTGATCTTTGCTATTGTTTTCTTTGTCTCTATTTCATTTATTTCTACTCTGATCTTTATGATTTCCTTCTTTCTACTAACTTTAGGTTTTGTTTGTTCTTTCTCTAGTTGTTTTAGGTGTAAAGTTAGATTGTTTATTTGAGATTTTTCTTGTTTATTGAGGTTAGATTGTGTTGCTACAGACTTCACTCTTAGAACTGCTTTTACTGCATCCCATAACTTGGACCTTTTTTGTTTTCATTTGTCTCTAGGTAATTTTTAATTTCTTCTTTGATTTCTTCAGTGATCCAGTGGTTATTTATTAGCATATTGTTTAGCTGCCACATGTTTGTGTCTCTTAGAGTTTTTTCTTGTAGTTTATTTCTAATCTTCTTGTTTCTGACAGTCTGATCAGAAAAGATGCTTCATATGATTTTGGTTTTCTTAAACTTATCAATGCTTGCCTTGTGGCCCAGCATGTGATCAATCCCGGAGAATGTTCAGTGTGCACTTGAGAAAAAGGTGTAGTCTGTTGCTTTTGGATCGAGTGCTCTATAAATATCAGTTAAATCCATCTCATCTAAAGTGTCATTTAAGGCCTGCGTTTTCCTCATTGATTTTTCTGTCTGGATGATCTGTCCATTGATGAAAGTAGGGTATTAAAATCCCCCACTGTTATTGCATTACTGTCAATTTCTGCCTTTATGTTTGTTAGTTTTTACCTTACATGTTGAGGTGCTCCTATTTTGGGTGCGTATATATTTATAATTGTTATATCATCTTCTTTGACTGAACTCTTGATCAGTAGTGTCCTTCTTTGTCTCTTGTAACAGTCTTTGTTTTAAGTCTGTTTTGTCTGATATGAGTATTGCTACTCCAGCTTTCTTCTGATTTCCATTTGTGTGAAATACCTTCTCCCATCCCCTTACTTTCAGTCTGAAGTGTCCATAGGTATGAAGTGGGTCTCTTGTAGACAACATATAACAGTCTTGTTTTTGTATCAAGCCAGCCAGTCTGTGTCTTTTGCTTGATACCTTTAATCCATTTACAATTAAGGTAATTATTGATATGTATGATTCTATCACCACTTTGTTAATTGTTTTGGGTTTATTTTTTTATAGATCTTTTCTTTCTCAGGTGTTTTGTGTCTAGAGAAGTTCCTTTAGCATTTGCTGTAAAGTTGGTTTAATGGTGCTGAATTCTCTTTACTTTTGCTTGCCTGGAAAGCTTTTGATTTCTCCATCAAATCTGAATGAGAGTCTTTCTAGGTAGAGTATTCTTGTTCGTAGGTTCTTCCCTTTCATCACTTGGAATATATGATGTCCTTCCCTTCTGGCTTGTAGAGTTTCTGTTGAGAAATTGGCTGATAACCTTATGGGTTGTCCCTTATATGTTATTTGTCTTTTTTCTCTTGTTGCTTTTAATACTTTATCTTTGTGTTTGATTTTTGTCAGTTCAATTACATTGTATCTTGGTGTGTTCCTCCTTGGGTTTATCCTGCCTGGCACTTTTCTGGGCTTCTTGGATATGTTTGACTATTTCCTTTCCCACGTTGGGGAAGTTTTCAGCTATTACCTCTTCAGATATGTTCTCAAGTCCCTTCTCTCTGTTTTCTCCTTCTGGGATCCCTATGATGCAAATATTGGTGCATTTAATGTTGTCCTAGAGGTCTGTTAGGATATCTTCATTTCTTTTCATTCTTTTTCTATATTCTGTCTTGCAGCATTAATTTCCACCATTCTGTCTTCTAGGACACTTATCTGTTCTGCCTCAATTACTGTGCTATTGATTCCTTCTAGTAAATTGTTCATCTCCGTTCTTTAGTTCTTCAGGTCCTTGATAAACAATTCTTGCATCTTCTCAATCTTTACCTCCACTTTTTCCCCAAGATCCTGAATTATCTTCACTATCATTCTAAATTCTTTTTATGGGGAGGTTGCCTATGTAACTTTAATTAGTTGTTTTTCTGGGCCAGTCCCTACATTCAGGAAGCTTCTACAAGCCTCTTATCCATCAGAGGGCAGACAGAATGAAAACCACAATCACAGAAAACTAACCAAACTGATCACATGGATCACAGCCTTGTCTAACTCAATCACACTATGAGCCATGCCATGTAGGACCACTCAATATGGACATGTCATGACGGAGAGTTCTGACAAAATGTCATCCAGTGGATAAGGAAATGGCAAACCACGTTAGTATTATTGCCTTGATAATCTCATGAACAGTATGAAAAAACAAAGAGATATGACACTGAAAGATGAATTCCACAGATTAGTAGATGCCCAATATGCTACTGGAGAAGAGTGGAGAAATGGCCCCAGAAAGAATGAAGAGGCTGAGCCAACATGAAAACAATACCCAGTTGTGGATGTGACTGATGATGAAAATAAAGTCCAGTGCTATAAAGAACAGTATTGCATAGGAACTTGGAATGTTAGGTCCATGAATCAAGATAAATTTGAAGTGGTCAAAATGTTGATGTTAATTTTAGGAATTGTGATCTAAATTGACAGTTTAGAAATCAGTGAACTGTGAATCAGAATGGACGAATTCAATTCAGATGACCATTACATCTACTACTGTGGGCAAGAATCCCTTAGAAGAAATGGAGTAGCCCTCATAGTCAACAGAAGAGTCTGAAATGCAGTACCTGGGTGCAGTCTCAAAAACGACAGAATGATTTCTGTTTGCTTCCAAAGCAAATGATTCAATATCACAGTAATAAAAGTCTGTGTCCCACCCACTAATGCTAAAGAAGCTGAAGTTGAACAGTTCTATGAACACCTACAAGACTTTCTAGAACTAACACCAAAAAAGATGTCCTTTTCGTCATAGGGGACTGGAATGGAAAAGTAGGAAGTCAAGAGACACTTGGAGTAACAGGCAAGTTTGGCCTTGGAGTACAAAATGAAGGAGGGCAAAGGCTAACAGAGTTTTGCCAACAGAATGCTCTGATCATAGAAAACACTGTCTTCCAGCAACACAAGAGAGGACTCTACCCATGGAAATCACCAGCTGGTCAGTACCAAAATCAGATTGATTTTATTCTTTGCTGCCAAAGATGGGGAAGCTCTATACAGTCAGCAAAGACAAGACCAGGAGCTGACAGTGGCTCAGATCATGAACTCCTTATGGCAAAATTCACTTAAATTGAAGAAAGTAGGAAAACCCACTAGACCATTCAGGTATGACATAAATCCCTTACGATTATACAGTGGAAGTGAAAAGTAGATTCAAGGGATTAGATCTGATAGATCAAGTGCCTGAAGAACTATGGACAGAGGTTCATAACATTGTACAGGAGGCAGTGATCAAAACCATCACCAAGAAGAAGAAATGTAAAAAGAAGAAATGCAAAATGGTTGTCTGAGAAGGCCTTACAAATAGCTAAGAGAAGAAGAGAAGCAAAAGGCAGAGGACAAAAGGAAAGATATATCCATCTGAATGTGAAGAGTGAGTCAGCTCCTCTCATCAGGCGGCCAAAGTATTGGAGTTTCAGCTTCAACATCAGTCCTACCAATGAACACCCAGGACTGATCTCCTTTAGGATGGACTGGTTGGATCTCCTTGCAGTCCAAGGGACTCAAGAGTCTTCTCCAACACCACAGTTCAAAAGCATCAATTCTTCGGCGCTCAGCTTTCTATATAGTCCATCTCTCACATCCGTACATGACCACTGGAAAACCCATAGCCTTGACTAGATGGACCTTTGTTGACAAAGTAATGTCTCTGCTTTTTAATATGCTGTCTAGGTTGGTCATAACTTAAGTGATCCTAAGTGATCAGTGCAAAATATGTAGGGAAAAGTAGAATGGGAAAGACTAGAGATCGCTTCAGGAAAATTAGAAATAACAAGGCAACATTTCATGCAAAGAAGGCACAATAAAGGAGAGAAATGATATGGACCTAACAGAAGCAGAAGATATTAAGAAGAGGTGGCAAAAATATGCAAAACTATAGAAAAAAGATCTTCATGGCCCAGGTAATCATGATGGTGTGATCACTTACCTAGAGCCAGACATCCTGGAGTGTGAAGTCAAGCGGGGCTTAGGAAATATCACTACCAGCAAAGCTAGTGGAAGTGAAAAAATTCCAGTTGAGCTATTTCAAATCCTAAAAGATGATGCTGTGAAAGTGCTGCACTCAATATGGCAGCAAATTTGGAAAAGTCAGCAGTGGCCACAGGACTGGAAAAGCTCAGTTTTCATTCCAGTCTCAAAGGCGATGCCAAAAAATGTTCAAACAACACATGTATACCTGTGGTGGATCCATTTCGATATTTGGCAAAATCAATACAATATTGTAAAGTTTAAAAATAAAATAAAATTAAAAAAAAATAGCCAAGGCCATCTAAATATCTATCAACAGAGGAATTGATAAAGATGATGTGTTAACATATATACAATGTAATGTTACTCAACTGTTAAAAATAATTAAATAATGTAGTTTTCAGCTACAAAAAAAAAAAGGAATAAAAACATTTAAATAGTTGTGATAAAATGATTAATAAAAAAAAGAATGTTCAAACTACTGCACAATTGCACTCATCTCACATGCTAGCAAAGTAATGCTCAAAATTCTCCATGCCAGTCTTCAACAGTAAGTGAACTGAGAATTTCTAGATACTCAAGTTGGATTTAGAAAAGGAACCAGAGATCAAATTGCCAACATATGTTGGAATATCAAAAAAAAGCAAGAGAATTCCATAAAAACATCTACTTCTGCTTCATTGACTCTGCCAGACTCTGACTGTGTGGGTCACAATGAACTGGAAAATTCTCAATAAAATGGGAATACCAGAGCAGCTCACCTGCCTCCTGAGATACCTATAAGCAGGTCAAGAAGACATAGAACTAGACATGGAACAACAGACTGGTTCCAAATAGGGAAAGGAGTACATCAAGGTTGTATATTGTCATCCTGCTTATTTAACTTATATGCAGAGCACATTATGTGTAATGCTGGACTGGATGAAGCATAAGCTGAAGTCAAGATTGCTGGGAGAAATATCAATAGCCTCAGATATGCAGATGCCACCACTGTTATGGCAGAAAACAAAGAGGAACTAAAGAGCCTCTTGATGAAAGTGAAGGAGGAGAGTGAAAACACTGGCTTAAAACTCAACATTCAGAAAACTAAGATCATGGCATCTGGTCCCATCACTTCATGGCAGATAGATGGGGAAACAATGGAAACAGTGATATACTTTATTTTGGGGTGATATACTTTATTTTGTCTCCCAAGTAAGACAGTAGGCACTGAGAGAGGGGATCATAGGGCAGACAGACAATCACAGACAACTAGCCAATCTGATCACATGGACCACAGCCTTGTCTAACTCAATGAAACTAAGCCATGCCGTGTGGGGCCACCCAAGACGGCCGGGTTGTGGTGGAGAATTCTGATAAAACGTGGTCCACTGGAGAAGGGAATGGCAAACCACTAAAGTATTCTTGCCTTGAGAACTCCATGAACAGTATGAAAAGGCAAAAAGATAGGACACTGAAAGATGAACTCCCCAGGTCAGTAGGTTACTGGAGATCAGTGGAGAAATAACTCCAAAAAGAATGAAGGGATGGAGCCAAAGCAAAAACAGCACCCAGTTGTGAATGGGACTGGTGATGGAAGCAGGGTTCGAAGCTGTAAAGAGCAATATTGCATAGGAACCTGGAATGTCAGGTCCATGAATCAAGGCGAATTGAAAGTGGTCAAACAGGAGATGACAAGAGTGAACATTGACATTCTAGGAATCAGTGAACTAAGATGGACTGGAATGGGTGAATTTAACTCAGATGACCATTATATCTACTACTGTGGGCAGGAATCCCTTAGAAGAAATGGAGTAGCCATCATAGTCAACAAAAGAGTCCAAAGTGCAGTACTTGGATGCAATCTCAAAAACGACAGAATGATCTTTGTTCATTTCAAGGCAAACCATTCACCATCTAGGTAATCCAAGTCTATGCTCTGACCAGTGATAATGAAGAAGCTGAAGTTGAACAGTTCTATGAAGACCTAGAAGACCTTCTAGAACTAACACCCCCAAAAGATGTCCTTTTCATTATAGGGGACTGGAAGGCAAAAGTAGGAAGTCAAGAAACCCCTGGAATAACAGGCAAATTAGGCCTTCGAGTACAGAATGAAGCAGGGCAAAGGCTAATAGAGTTCTGCCAAGAGAACGCACTGGTCATAGCAAACACCCTCTTCCAGCAACACAAGAGAAGACTCTACACATGGAAATCACCAGATGGTCGACACCAAAATCAGATTGATTTTATTCTTTGCTGCCAAAGATGGAGGAGCTCTATACAGTCAGCAAAAACAAGACTGGGAGCTGACTGTGGCTCACATCATGAGTTCTTTATTGCTAAATTCAGACTGAAATTGAAGAAAGTGGAGAAAACCACTAGACCATTCAGGTATGACCTAAATCAAATCCCTTATGACTATACAGTGAAAGTGAGAGATAGATTTAAGGGACTAGATCTGATATAGTGCCTGATGAACTATGGATGGAGGTATGTGACATTGTACAAGAGACAGGAATCAAGACCATCCCCAAGAAAAAGAAATGCAAAAAAAGCAAAATGGCTGTCTGAGGAGGCCTTACAAATAACTGTGAAAAGAAGGGAAGCGAAAAGCAAAGGAGAAAAGGAAAGATATACCCATCTGAATGCAGAGTTCCAAAGAATAGCAAGGAGAGATAAGAAAGCCTTCCTTAGCGATCAGTGCAAAGAAATAGAGGAAAACAATAGAATGGGAAAGACTAGAGATCTCTTCAGGAAAATTAGAGATACCAAGAGAATATTTCATACAAAGATGGGCTCAATAAAAGACAGAAATGGTAGGGACCTATCAGAAGTAGAAGATGTTAGGAAGAGGTGGCAAGAATACACAGAAGACCTGTACAAAAAAGATCTTCACGACCCAGATAATCACGGTGGTGTGATCACTCAGCTAGAGCCAGACATCCTGGAATGTGAAGTCAAGTGTGCCTTAGGAAGCATCACTATGGACAAAGCTAGTGGAGGTGATGGAATTCCAGTTGAGCTGTTTCAAATCCTGAAAGATGATGCTGTGAAAGTGCTGCACTCAATGTCCCAGCAAATTTGGAAAAGTCAGCAGTGGCCACAGGACTGGAAAAGGTCAGTTTTCATTCCAGTCCCAAAGAAAGGCAATGCCAAAGAATACTCAAACTACCACACAATTGCACTCATTTCACATGCTAGTAAAGTAATGCTTAAAATTCTGCAAGCCAGGCTTCAGCAGTATATGAACTGTGAACTTCCAGATGTTCAAGCTGGTTTTAGAAAAGGCAGAGGAACCAGAGATCAAATTGCCAACATCTGCTGGATGATTGAAAACGCAAGAGTTCCAGAAAAACATCTATTTCTGGTTCATTGACTAGGCCAAAGCCTTTGACTGTGTGGATCACAATAAACTGTGGAAAATTCTGAAAGAGATGGGAATACCAGA
This sequence comes from Bos grunniens, assembly GCF_055505025.1. NCBI lineage: Eukaryota > Metazoa > Chordata > Mammalia > Artiodactyla > Bovidae > Bos > Bos grunniens. The sequence continues at coordinate 23,195,282 of NC_141191.1, read as the reverse complement.
CCACCTGACCTGCCTCTTGAGAAACCTGTATGCAAGTCAGTAAGTAACAGTTAGAATTGGACATGGAAGAACAGACTGGTTCCAAATAGGAAAAGGAGTACGTCAAGGCTGTATGTTTTCACCCTGCTTACTTAACTTCTATGCAGAGTACATCATGAGAAACGCTGGGCTGGAGGAAGTACAAGCTGGAATCAAGATTGCTGGGAGAAATATCAATAACCTCAGATATGCAGATGATACCACCCTTATGGCAGAAAATGAAGAAGAACTAAAGAGCCTCTTGAAAGTGAAAGTGGAGAGTGAAAAAGTTGGCTTAAAGCTCAACATTCAGAAAAGTAAGGTCATGGCATCTGGTCCCATCACTTCATGGGAAATAGATGGGGAAACAGTGGAAATAGTGGCTGACTTTATTTTTCTGGGCTCCAAGATGCTGCAGATGGTGACTGCAGCCATGAAATTAAAAGACGCTTACTCCTTGGAAGGAAGGTTATGACCAGCCTAGACAGCATATTCAAAAGTAGAGACATTACTTTGCCAACAAAGGTCCGTCTAGTCAAGGCTATGGTTTTTCAAATAGTTGTATGTGGATGTGAAAGTTGGACTATAAAGAAAGCTGAGCACTGAAGAATTGATGCTTCTGAACTGTGGTGTTGGAGAAGACTCTTGAGAGTCCCTTGGACTGCAAAGAGATCCAACCAGTCCATCCTAAAGGAGATCAGTCCTGGGTGTTCATTGGAAGGATTGATGTTGAAGCTGAAACTCCAATACTTTGGCCACTTGATGTGACGATCAGACTCATTTGAAAAGATCGTGATGCTGGGAAAGATTGAGGGCAGGAGGAGAAGGGGATGGCAGAGGATGAGATGGTTGGATGGCATCACCGAGTCGATGAACATGGGTTTGGGTAGACTCTAGGAGTTGGTGATGGATAGGGAGGCCTGGCATGCTGTGATTCATGGGGTCGCAAAGAGTTGGACATGACTGAGCAATTGAACTGAACCAAAAATCACTGCTGATGGTGACTCCAACCATGAAATTGAATGATGCTTGCTCCTTGGAAGGAAAGCTCTGACTTACCTAGACAGCATATTAAAAATCAGAGACATTACTTTGCCGATAATGGTCCATCTAGTCAGAGCTGTCATTTTTCCAGTAGTCATGTATGGATGTGAGAGTTGGACCATAAGGAAAGTTGAGTGCTGATGAATTGATGCTTTTGAACTGTGGTGTTGGAGAGACTCTTGAGAGTCCTTTGTACCGCAAGGCGATCCAGCCAGCCATCCTGAAGGAAATCAGTCATGAATATCCTTTGAAGGACTGATGCTGAAGCTGAAACTCCAATACTTTGGCCACCTGATGCGAAGAAACTGACTCATTGGAAAAGATCCTTATGCTGGGAAGGATTGAAGGCAGTTGGAGAAGGGGATGATGGAGGATGAGGTGGTTGGATTGCATTGTCGACTGGCTGGACATGAGTTTGAGAAAAGTTCCAGAGGTTGGTGATGTACAGGGAAGCCTGGTTGCTGTATTCCGTGGGGTTGCAAAGATTCAGACAGGACAGAGCAACTGGTCTGATACTGTTACTGAACTCTGTTGTTCTTTCATCTGGGACATAACTCTGTTTCTTTCCATTTTGGGTATCTTTCTGTGATTGTGGTATTAATTTTGGAGGCTGATGGGATTGTAGTTCTTATTCTTTCTGACTGCCTTCTGGTAGTTGAAGATAAGAGGCTTGTGGAAGCTTCCTGATGGGAGCTCCCTCTCTGTTTGTTGTTTGGCTTGAGGCAACCTAGTCCTAAAGTCTGTAGGCTTCTATAGTAGGGCTGTAGGTGACATCCAAGAGGATGTAAGCCAGGATGCATCTCCCAGGATGGCTGCTACTAGTGCCCCTCACTCTGTGGCAGACCACTGTCAACCCGCGCTTTTGAAGGAGACCCTCAAACACTCACAGGTAGTTCTGCCTCAGTCTCCTGTGGGGTCGCTGCTCCTTTCCCCTGGGTCCTGGTGTGCACAGGATTTTGTTTGTGTCCTCCAAGATTCTCTGCTCCTTCCCATCCTATGGAAGCTTTGTAATCAATCCTGCTCACCTTCAAAGTCAGATTCCATAGGATTCCCAGTCCCTTGGCCGTATTCCCAGGCTGTGGAGCCTGATCTTGGGGCCTAGAACCTTCACAACAGTGTAAAAACTTCTTTGTTATTCTCCAGTTTGTGAGTTGCTCACTCGGTGGGTATCGAATTCGATTTTATTATAATTGTGCCCCTCGTACTGTTTGGTTGTGGCTTCTCCTTTGTTCTTGGATGTGGGGTGTCTTTCTTTTGTGGGGGAGGTTCCACTGTCTTCCTGTCGATGATTGTTCAATGGCTACTTTGTGATAATTCTTGATAGTATACCTTTTATATGAAATAACCAAACCAGATCGTCTGTTCTATCCAACAACTTGCTGCTGCTATTTGGAAGTAATTTGGTAGACCATATTTTCTGGTACGTTAATGAAAAAGATACTGGAAAGCTTTAAAGCACATTGAAAATTTTGCTTCCCTCTCAACTCACTTTCTTTGGATTCTGATAAGTTTTTCTTGCTTTTAATAATTTCACTATCACAGATTTTACTGATTAGCTTGTGTGACTCAAGAATAATCCTGCTGAAAAACCCATCTAAGTTTGCAATTTATGAATAAAGTTTTTATTTTTTCATATTCTTTTAGTAAAGGTTTTCTTCAGTTGTAGCACATAGTATATTGCTATTAATAGAGAAGACTTATATACAACCACTCGTAGAGCAGTGCAGATAACTTTATGATATAATGTATTATAATAGGATATCTGCTATACTCAGTAGTACTGGTAATGGTGATCCTGCCTGGATCCTGCTCTCAAGGGAGTAAGGCCAGATGGTTGTTTATAGTCTCTTCTTTGCTCATACATTTCTTACCTTTGTATCTGGTACCTATTTTAAAAGGGGATATTTATTTATACAAGAATAGATGTCCAACAGAAGGATATGGAGTTCAGGAAAGAAGGTATCAGAAATGAAGGCAATGGTGGAATTGATATCAGATGCTCATCTAGGCCGTATCATGATTGTTCCTTATTAAAATGACTTCATATTTTGATTCCTCAAGTGAAAACATCATAATCCCTATTTTAATGATGTTGGCTCCTGACAGGAGAGTATTGTAGTTAATCAATTTTACAGTGAAAAACAGTCACAAAGACAACCCACGTGAATTTAAGGACGCATTCTCCAAAAACCCAAAAAGGCTGTTTTTACTTTGCAGTAAGAAATAAACAATGCCAAAAAAGACAGCTTTCCACTGTTTACATGACTTTGTGGTTTATCTGTAGATAGTCATTTAGTTGTAGTGTGAACTTTACCTTCTTTCTACTTAATGTTATAACATTTTTTCACTAGAGACCACATATGTAATTATTCTAGTCCCTAGTATTTTATTGTTTAAATATGCTCTTTATTTCCTGCCTTTTTAACTTTTTTTGATGTTAATCACCTGTGTTCAGATTTTTCCTTCAGAATTATATTTAAGGGACATTAAAGTAGATATGATTAACTACTAGTAGATAGATTGTTATCAGTGTGATGTGTTTTATATCAGTGGTTTTGTGTGGGCCTTAACTTTTGCAGGATGGGGAGTATTTCTGGGATACCTGAGTGTATATAATTCCATACATTCACAAATATAGTGTTGTTACTATTAATACTACTACTATCAATTTAAAAATATTTCAAAACACCTAGTGATAGTTTCTGCTGTTTTCTCTGATAAAATTAAGGTGTAATGGCATTTAACATTAAGTATCTTAAAATTTATTACTGCCTTGGGATAGTTAATTTTCTCATGGGACAAAATATTTTGATATTTTTCATTGTAGAATTTATATTCATCTGTTAATGTAAATGCACTTTTTATTTTTGTGAATTAGGATATCCTAAAATAATTAAAATTGATATTAAATTCTTGAACTGTTAATTGTAAATTTTACCACAGTAATTAAGTTCTTATGATTTTGTCAATTATCAGTTCAGTTCAGTTGCCCAGTCATGTGCAACTCTTTGCGACCCCATGGACTGCAGCATGTCAGGCTTCCCCGTCCCATCACTTGCTCCCAGAGCTTGCTCATCAGACTCATGTCCGTTGAGTCAGTGATGCCATCCAACCATCTCATCCTCTGTCATCCCCTTTTCCTCCTGCCTTCAATCTTTCCCAGCATCAGGGTATTTATTTATTTATTTTTATTTTATTTTTAAACTTTACATAATTGTATTAGTTTTGCCAAATATCAAAATGAATCCGCCACAGGTATACATGTGTTCCCCATCCTGAACCCTCCTCCCTCCTCCCTCCCCATACCATCCCTCTGGGTCGTGCCAGTGCACCAGCCCCAAGCATCCAGTATCGTGCATCGAACCTGGACTGGCAACTCATTTCTTACATGATATTTTACATGTTTCAATGTCATTCTCCCAAATCTTCCCACCCTCTCCCTCTCCCACAGAGTCCATAAGACTGTTCTATACATCAGTGTCTCTTTTGCTGTCTCGTACACTGGGTTATTGTTACCATCACACTGAGGAAACCAGAAGGGAAAGAGACACGTGTACCCCAATGTTCATTGCAGCACTGTTTATAATAGCCAGGACATGGAAGCAACCTAGATGTCCATCAGCAGATGAATGGATAAGAAAGCTGTGGTACATATACACAATGGAGTATTACTCAGCCATTAAAAAGAATACATTTGAATCAGTTCTAATGAGGTGGATGAAACTGGAGCCTATTATACAGAGTGAAGTAAGCCAGAAGGAAAAACATAAATACAGTATACTAACGCATATATAGGGTATTTATTTTTCAGTGAGTCAATTCTTCTCATCAGGTGGCCAAAGTTTTGGAGTTTTAGTTTCATAATCAGTCCTTCCTTTGAATATTCAGGACTGATTTCCTTTAGGATTGACTGGTTTGATCTCCTTGCAGTCCAAGGACTCTCAAGAGCCTTCTCCAGCACTACAATTCAAAAGCATCAGTTTCTTCGGGCTCAGCTTTCTTTATGGTCCAACTCTCACATCCATACATGACTACTGGAAAAACCATAGCCTTAACTAGACAGACCTTTTTCAGCAAAGTAATGTCTCTGCTTTTTAATATGCTGTCTAGGTAAGTCATAGCTTTTCTTCCAAGGAGCAAGCGTCTTTCAATTTCATGGTTACAGTCACCATCTGCAGTGATTTTGGAGCCCCCCCAAATAAAGTATGTCACTGTTTCCATTGTTTCCCCATCTATCTGCCATGAAGTGATGGGACCAGATGCCATGATCTTAGTTTTCTGAATGTTGAGTTTTAAGCCAGTGTTTTCACTCTCCTCCTTCACTTTCTTCAAGAGGCTCTTTAGTTCCTCTTTGCTTTCTGCCATAAGGGTGGTATTTGCATATCTAATATTATTGATATTTCTCCCAGCAATCTTACTTCCAGCTTGTGCTTTATCCAGCCCTGCATTTTACATTGATGTACTCTGCATATAAGTTAAATAAACAGGGTGACAATTTACAACCTTGATGTACTCCTTTCCCAATTTGGAACCAGTTCATTGTTCCATGTCCTGTTCTAAATGTTGCTTCTTGATCTGCATACAGATTTCTCAAGAGGCAGGTATCGTAAGCTGGTATTCCCACCTCTTTAAGAATTTTTCACAGTTTGTTGTGAGCCACACAGTAAAAGGCTTGGGGTAGTCAGTGAAGCAAAAGTAGATATTTTTCTGGAATTCTCTTGCATTTTTTATGATCCAGTGGATGGGTGTTGGCTATTTGATCTCTGGTTCCTGTGCCTTTTCTAAATCCAGCTGGAACATCTGGAAGTTCATGGTTCATGTACTGTTGAAGCCTGGCTTGGAGAATTTTGAGCATTACTTTGCTAGCATGTGAGATGAGTACAGTTCTGTTGTAGTTTCAACATTCTTTGACATTGCCTTTCTTTGGGATTGTAGTGAAAACTGATCTTTTCCAGTCCTGTGGCCACTGCTGAGTTTTCCAAAGTTGCTGGCTTATTGAGTGCAGTACTTTCACAGCATCATCTTTTAGGATTTGAAATAGCTTGACTGGAATTCCATCACTCCACTAGCTTTGTCAATTATATATACTGTAAATATGCAAGTTCAGCAGGCAGGTTGCTTCTTTTATAGTGCTCTTTCTACTTTTGAAGTAGCGAGCAAATAGAGCAAAGAATCTATGATTAAACTGAATTTTAGAAACCCTTGTTTTAAAAATTGCATTTTTAAATAGGCATAATTTTATATCATAGGCATAAATTTATATCAGTTGATAAATTAGTTAATAAATGATCAGTTCCTAGATTACCTCTTTAAAATTTTACAGATTATCCTCTCGGTAGATGAACAGTGTGTATAGAGCAAGCATCAGGACCAGTCAGAAGCTTGCCATGCTCAGGAGGCTTCGAGTGATACAAAACCATGAAACAGTGTATCTTTTCCCAGGCAAATTTTCTGGGAAGAGTTCAGGTTAAAGCTATTGCTTAAAAGATTGTTACTGGAAATATATATATATATATTTTAAATTATTTATTTTTAAACTTTACATAATTGTAGTAGTTTTGCCAAATATCAAAATGAATCCGCCACAGGTATACATTTTTACTGATTAAGAAAAGTTTACTTAACTCAGTGTTAATTCACTTGAACCATTGTTTGAAGTTTTCTCCGTGCTAAAAAATTAAAAGGCAGGAACATTTGAAAAATTTTTTTCCTAAATAACTATTTATACATTTCTCATTCAGATCTGAATTTAATTAGATATTATTTTTGACATGTTGGACTTAACAACTTATGTAGACTCTCTCCCCCATGTAAGCGTGTAGCTGCTGTGGTATTGGCCATAGGTAGCCAATTCCCTTTTCTGTATTTACCCAGGTTCTCTTTAGGCTCTATGCTGAGATGCAATTGTTCTGGGGTTCTCCAGTATTTATTTATTTAATTCTAAAGCATTTGATATCAAATACATAAGAGAACTCTCAGTATTGATAGCTTACGGTAAATGATGTTGGATTCTTGATCTTTGAAGAAGAAGATTTAGCTTCGGGACCAGGGACCAGTCTTGATCACTCAAGAGCTTTTGTGTAGCAAAGGTTTATTAAAAGTATGAAAAGGGTTAGAGAAAGCTTCTGACACATCAGAAGGGGGATGGAGAGTGCCTGCCTTGCTAATGTTAGCAGTGGAATTATATACTTTTTTAATTAGTTATTACCGTAAATCAAAAGGATGTCTCAAAGTTGTAAAAATTTTACCAGACCCATTCCCACAATTTACATTTTAAGGTAACAGGATTAGAACTTAACAATAGAAAGTTTAGTTGCTCAGTCATGTCCTACTCTAGTGACCCTATAGACTGTAGCCTGCCAGGCTTCTCTGCTCGTGGGATTCTCCAGGCAAGAATACCAGAGTGGGTTGCCATTTCCTTTTCGAGGGGTATCTTCCCAACCTAGGGATTGAACCCAGGTCTCCTGTATTGCAGTCACACTGTTTACTGACTGAGCTACAGGGGAAGGCCACCCTCGTAATGTACATTTTAAGATAACAGGATTCAGTTCAGTTCAGTTCAGTTGCTCAGTCGTGTCCGACTCTGCGACCCCATGAATCGCAGCACGCCAGGCCTCCCTGTCCATCACCAACTCCCGGAGTTCACTCAGACTCACGTCCATCGAGTCGGTGATGCCATCCAGCCATCTCACCCTCTGTCGTCCCCTTCTCCTCTTGCCCCCAATCCCTCCCAGCGTCAGAGTCTTTTCCAATGAGTCAGCTCTTCGCATGAGGTGGCCAAAGTACTGGAGTTTCAGCTTTCGCATCATTCCTTCCAAAGATATCCCAGGGCTGATCTTTTTTGAATCTTTGCACTTTTTATGGCATGTGTACTGTGTGCATTTTCTATTTTTGATAAATCTGTCTGTCCTCTTGATTGTTTAGCTCATTGTGGTCTTCTGAGGGCCCTTAAGACTGCCGGTGATCTTTAGTGACTAGATGTAATATACACGGGGTGGTATAAAGTGTGAAAGTTTGGCTTCTGGGAATATCCATTGCCGCTTACATTTTATTCAAATCTGAGAGGAATGCTGTAATATTAAGAAAATCGAATAAAATAAGTTGGGGATCAATTAATTGTAGAAATTGAAACTGATTTTGTCCCAAATGCTAAAATATGCATCTGGCTGCTTTTATTTGCTCCATCATTTGGCTTTGATTGAACCTTTTGGATATTCAAGTTGTGAAAAGGAAAACTCTCTTTTCTTGTTAGAAAAGAGGAAATGTGTAAATATTTTATATTCTAAAAAAAAAAAACAAAAAAAACACAGGACAGAGAGGTGATGAAGTTTCTTTGTGTCACCGAGAGATACCTTCAGCATGTACTTCTTATTCTCATTCCAAATTTATGTCCTGTGAATTATTATAAGCAGGTTATATCGTGGCTATTTGGAAGACAGTGGGTGCCTAAACGAATGCTGTATGGTTGTAAATACTGTGTAGGTGACTGGGGCAAAGACATGTGAACAGCCATCTTTCTGGCAGATGTATGTTTTTTAAGACATGAGGCCACATACGTATCTTTAGTTTGGTGCATCTGGTCATCATTAAAATTTACCTAGGGAGAAAATGCTAAAAAAAGAAAAAAGTATGAATGTAAAAGTAGTAAATTATTGAGATTTTATTTTTCCTGTTTGAGCTTCACTTTGGAATGAAAAATTTCATTGAACAGTGTTTAAATGAAAGGTACCATTTCTTTGTATTTTGTTATGAATTGGTTAAAAAATAAAACATGAATTGAGGAAAAGTTACATAATGTCATATGTTGGGGACTGGCACATATAAATTATGCCAGTTTGGGCACCTATTGTTAATATGACTGAGTGTCTTAATTTTGTTAATATGTGGGACCTGCCAGCCCATCGTTTTACAGGGTAACAGGTAAGGACAGGGTTTTTTCCTTGAAGAGTCTAAGTTTTAGAGTTCTTTTTCCTTTGGAAATGGTAGATGTATGGCACTTATGTCTATTTCCCAGCTTTTGCTAGCAGCAGACAAAACCCAACTGGTCACATACTCTTTACTGATAGTATCAGTCTGGATTTCAAAAGTTTGCATTGTACTGACTTTAAATTAGCCACTACCAATCACTTAGTGCTCATGGAAGTAAGATCTTTTGTGCCGTCTTTTCCTGACTTGGCACTGAGCCATTTATTTAACAGCAAAGCCACAACCAGAGTACATCAATATAAGTGTATTTTTTTAACGCTAGAGCTTATTTGCTATAAAGCCTAAAGAGTAGATTCTGTTGTGCTTATCTTTCATTCTCTGTAAATTAAGCATAGTGCTTGTCATATAATTGGTAATCCACAGTGCATGTTTATAGACTTTAGCACAATGTTTGCTATGTAGTGAGTACTCAGAAAACATTTGGTAACTCTGTGCTGTGCTGTACGCACTCAGTCGTGACTTTGCAACCCTATATGGACTGTAGCCCCCCAGGCTCCTCTGTCCATGGAAGTTCCCAGGCAAGAATACCGGAGTGGGTTGCCATTTCCTTCTCCAGGGGATCTTCCCAACCCAGGGATCAAACCCATGTCTCTTGCATCTGCTACATTGACAGGTGGATTCTTTACCAATGTGCCACTTGAAGATATTAATAAGATAAAAAAAAATTCCCATGGTAGGTATTCCTTCAGCAACCAAATCAGTATTGCTGATAGAAATTAACCCGAGGAGAAGGGGACACAATTTGAGTGCCAGTACTTTGAAGGATGCTGTGCTAGGAGTTTTCCATACAGTAACTCATAATTTTATCGATATCATTGTGATATTATTTTATAGATGGAGAAACTGAGATTCAGAGAAACAATTTGGTCAAGTCACATTGCATGTAAACACAGAATCATCATTTAAACTTGAGCCATCAAATTCTTTTTCTGTTTTTAAAATGAACATATGGTGCCTTCTCAATTTTTAAAGGTTGTGCTGTAGTCCATGTTAGGGATGTTTTTATGCTCCCTTCACCACACAGAATTCCCTTGGGCCTGATTTTGCTTTGGGTTTCATCCTCCAGTGGGAATATGGAGTTAAGATTCATGAGCATCAGAGACCCAAAGGGACATACAATCAGAGATGGTGGTGAAGTCTTCAGAGTAGTCCTGGAGAAAAGAAACTATATCATGAAGAAAAAGAGCTAACAAAGAGAGTACAAGTGTCCCTAAAAAGGGAGATGCTTTGAAGGAACCGATGTACCTAACCTTCTCCTTCAGTAAGGTCATAGTCCTGTCCTAGAGAAATGTAATGGTAGATTAATTTCTGTGATCTTTCTCAGATTTTAAAAGCTTGAATTCACGTTACTCAGACTTCTTTTCCTTACTGAATATTTCTGCTCTGTCACCCTGCAACATTTTCCTCTGGGAATTAGCTTAGCCTTCTTTATAACACATGGTCTTGAAAGTTTCAGTGAACCATGGTGCCCCAGAAGCCTACCTTTCTAAACCATTTCTTTTTCCGTGCAGAGTTTACTAGATGAAGATGCGAAGAGGCCTCTCTTTCTTTGGTAGTAGTGTTATCCCCTCTTCAGTTCATAGACTCTCCTACTTAGCAATTTTGTTTTGAATTCAATATGTGCTTTTTGAATATTAGGCTTCTGGTTGCATGGGCTTTTCTGTAATCTCTAAAACCTTTAAGATTCTGCCGTGTGTGTAAAGGTTTTTTAAAAATTGTTTTTGGAGTGTGGTTGATTTACGATGTTGTGTTAGTTTCTGCTGTACAGCAGAGTGAGTCAGCTATATTAATACATATCCATATATCCACTCTTTTTTAGATTATATTCCCATATAGGTCATTACAGAGTATAGAGTAGAGTTCCCTGTCCTGTACAGGAGGCCTTATTAGTTATCTCTTTTATATATAGTAGTGTGTTTATGTCAATCCCAGTCTTGCAATTTATCCTCCTGTTTTCCCCTGTGGTACAGCATAAGTTTGTTTTCTATACCTGTGTCTCTGTTTCTGTTTTGTGAGTTCATTTGTATCTTTTTTTTTTAAGATTCCACATGTAAGTGATATCATATGATAGTTGCCTTTCTCTGTCTGACTTATTCAGTATGACATCTGTGTCACTGCAAATGGCATTATTTCAGTGGTGGGAGACCTGAGTTCGATCCCTGGTTTGGAGAGGGCATGGCAACCCACTCCAGTATTCTTGCCTGGAGAATTCCCATGGACAGAGGAGCCTAGTGGGTACAGTTCACGGGGTTGCAAAGAGTCAGACACGACTGAGAGACTAAGCACACACGCACACGCACACACATGTATCACATCCTCTTTATCCTTTCCTCTGTCCACAGACATTGAGATTGTTTCCATGTTTTGGCTATTATAGTGCTGCAGTGAACATTGATTGGGCCTACATGTATCTTTATTATTTTTTTTTTTTTTAATTTTTTGAGTCTCTCCTTGAATTTGTTAGAGTATTGCTTCTGTTTTTATGTTTTGGTTTTTTGACCACAAAGCATGTGGGATCTCTGATCAGGAGTGGAGTCTGTGCCCCCCATGCACTGAAAGGTGGAGTCGTAACCGCTGGACTGCCAGGGAAGTCCCTGCAAGTATCTTTCTGAATTGTGGTTTTCTTTGGATATGTGCCCAGAAGTGGGATTGCTGGATCATGTGGTAGCTCTGTTCTTACTTTTTAAAGGAATTTACATACTGTTCATACTGACTGCGCCGGTTTACATTCCCACCGACAGTGTAGGAGGATTCCTTTTTCTCCACACCCTCTCCAGCATTTATTCTTTGTAGAGTTTTTTGATGATGGCTGTTCTGATGGGTGTGAGTTGATACCTCAATGTAGTTTTGCGTTTCTCTAATGATCACTGACATTGAGCATCTTTTCATGCATCTCTTGGCCATCGGTATGTCCTCTTTGGAGAAATGTCTGTGTAGATCTCCACCCATTTTCTGATTGGGTCTTTTTATATATATATATATTATTGAGCTACATGAGCTATTTCTATATGTACAGAAGTTTAGAGTATGTACTTTGGATTAAGACTCGGAGTCCCAGTTCTCCCATTTTCTAGCTGTATAATCTCGTAGAGGTTACTTAAGTCTCAGTGCCTCAGTTTACTTGTCTCTGAACTTGAAACAACAGGGATAACCCCCTTAGGACTGTTATGAGGATTGATGAGTTTATTACCTAATGAAAGCATTTTGTACAGTGCCTAGTCCATAGTAAGCACCCAGTAAGTGTTCGCTGGTTTTGTTAATACTACAGATTTTTAAGGTGCACGTCTTCTGTGTTTTTCAGTCTTAACTTTTGTTTTGTTTCCAGACTTAATTTGTTAATGTAGTTGAATATCTTCACATGATAAAAATTATTTCTCCATGTATACAAATTATTGACTTATCTTTTTTTATTGACTTGTCTTTAAAAAAAAAAAACAAATAACTCTCTATCACTTACCATGCTAATGTGTTTTATCTCAAACAATAATAGGTCAGCATTACCTTTTCCTCTAATAATGGGGGATTTGAAGCTTGTCATATGAATAAAACTGAGCACTCACTAGAGGTGTTGTTGTTGGTTTAAGGTAACTGGCGTATTTTTTAGAGTCGGTTGCAAGTAGAACCTTTCAGGGGAGAGCAGTGGTGAGAGCTGCAGTTCTTTATCAGTTTCTCATTTGTGGAGTAAGTGTATTATGTGTCTGCTGCCTGATTGCTATGTGGGTTTAATAAGGTGGCATATGTGATGTCCACAGTATGGTGCTTAGCATATATGAAGCACTTAATATTCTGAGACAGTAATTAGAGAAAGATAGATTTTATTTTTAAAATTTCTCATTTTTTGTTATTTAATATTTAATCTGAATATATACAGTTCTCTGGTAATAGCCAGAATTAAAACTGTGATTCTCACTTGTGTGTTGTTTTAATGTATTTCAGAAGGGGTGGGAAATTTGACAGGAGAGGCATTATAGATTATATATAGGATGATAGTGATCACCCTTCATTATTTCACAATAGTAAAAACAATACTTCTACTAATATCACCTTATGTTTTACAGTAGTTTATAATTTACAATGATTTTTTGTCTATCATCTCTCAGTAAATTATCTTGGTAATTATTGGAATGCTGTGTGCGTGCTAAGTAGCTTCAGTCATGTCTGTTTCTTTATGACCCCATGGACTGTGGCCTGCCAGGCTCCTCTGTCCATGGGACTCTCCAGGCAAGAGTACTGGAGTGGGTTTTCATGTCCTCCTCCAGGGGATCTTCCCCACCTAGGGATCAAACCTGGGTCTCTTGGGTTTCCTGCATTGGCAGGCAGGTTCTTTACCACTGGCACCACCTGGGAAGCTCATTTATTGGAAGGTCAGATGTTAACAGATAAGTCCCTAGGTTCTGAGAGGAGAAGTGTCTTGTCCAAGTTTTCCTATTGAGGGACCAGAACATCCCTTTTCTCTGCATACAGTACTCTTGGACTGTGGCTTGGTGGGCTCAGGTATGACTCTTGATAATCATGTTGTTTAGTCAGTATGTTGTGCCTGTTCTTTTGCAACCCCATGGACGGTAGCCCACCAGGTTCCTCTCTCCATGGGATTTCCCAGGCAAGAATACTGGAGTGGTTGCCATTTCCTTCTCCAGGGAATCTTCTCGGACCAGAGATTGAACCCACGTCTCTTGTGTTGACAGGCAGATCCTGTACAGCTGAGTCAGAAGGCATCTAGCTGTCACTGTTGTTGTTGTTCAGTCGCCAAGTCACGTCTGACTCTTTGCAACCCCATGGACTGCAGCACGCCAGACCTCCCTGTGCCTCTCCATTTCTCGGAGTTTGCCCAAGTTCATGTCCATTGAATTGGTGATACCATCCGACCATCTCATCCTCTGTTGCCCTCTTCTGCTGCCTTCAGTCTTTCCCAGAATCATGGTCTTTTCCAGTGAGTTGGCTCTTCACATCAGGTAGCCAAAGTACTGGAGCTTCAGCCTCAGCACCAGTCCTTCCAATTCAGAGTTGATTTCTTGTAGGATTGATTGGTTTGATCTCCTTGCTGTCCAAGGGACTCTCAAGTGTCTTCTCCAGCACTGCAGTTGAAAAGCATCAATTCTTTGGTGCTCAGCCTTCTTTATGGTCCAGCTCTCACATCCACGCATGACTACTGGAAAGACCATAGCCTTGACTGTATAGGCCTTTGTTGGCATAGTGATGTCTTTGCTTGTTAATAGTCTGTCTAGGTTGCATAGCTTTCCTTCCAGGAAGCAATCATCTTCTAATTTCATGGCTGCAGTTACTGTCGGCAGTGATGGGAAGTCCCCTAGGTATCATACATCTCATCCATTAAGATTATATCTCTCCCTAAGTCCTTAGTCTTTCTTAAATGGCATAATTGAAGCCTTTCTTCCCTGCCCATTCATGCTTTCTTGGTTTTCCAAGGCTAACAGATTTCTTGTAGGAATACAACCCCATGCTTTTTTTTTTTTACTTCCCAGACTTTTTCAGGTAAAATGGGCAATGTAAAGATTAAGAGCATACTATACAGAGGCTAGAGAGCTACTTCACTCCCACCCACATCCTGGAAGAGAAGCTTCCTGGTTCCCCAGCTCCATGGAACCGCCTCACCTCACCATGCCTCCCACCATTGTGGTGCCTGCTGCACTCAGCCACTGTCCTGACTTCTAGCACAGTAGGGTTTTTCCCCTTTTTGACCTTACTATAAATATTAACAGAATCACGCAGCAGTGCTGTTTTGTACATTGTCTTTCACTCAGCCTTATCTTCACGAGCTCCCTCCATACTGCTGCATGTTAAAGCTTAGCGGGGATTTGACTCTACTTGGGTTGAGGCATCTCATTCATTCCGCCCTTCATAGTGAGGGAGGCAGAATAAGGGCAGCGTTTCTTCTGTGGTATTCGGCTAGACTAGAGCAGTTACTTCTTGGCTTTCGGTTGTCCCTCTTTGTCCCTTGGGTAAAGAGAGCGGGCTTCTCTTGGGGCTTTTTGTGTGTGTTTGTGTCCATTGGTGGTGTTGGACTGCCAACGCCTCTAGCTACCAGTCTGGGATGGATGAGGCTGAAACAAAACTTAGGGCACTCACTGCTTTGGCACTCTGCATTTTGGGATTCCCCTGCCATCCTTCCTCTTCTTTCTACTTCTCAGAGCCTTCTTAGGGTTGTATTTTTATACAGTGACCAGAGTTTTTAGCTGTGTTTAGTGGAGGATTAGGGAAAAGCACCCTGGCATCCCAGGTGGCACTGGTGATAAAGAACCCACCTGCCAGTGCAGGAGCCATAAGAGATGTGGGCTTGATCTCTGGGTCAGGAAGATCCCCTGGAGAAGGAAATGGCAACTCACTCCAGTATTCTTGCCTGGAGAATCCCATGGACAGAGGAGACAGGCAAGCTATAGTCCACGGGGTTGCATAGAGTCAGACACAACTCGAGTGACTTCGCACTCACTAGGGAAAAGCACATCATTTCCTTTTTCTGGAAGTGAAAGTCTGTTTTATCTTGATGCCTTTTTAATAAACTTTTCCAGTCATTAGGAAGAATAAATGAAGTATTTTATGCATACGTGGTCAGCTAACAATGTATGTGTTCACCAAAACAAATTTTTGGTAACATATAGCCCCATGTAATTTTTTTTTAATATATAAAGTACAAACCGAAGGATTTGAACCCTGTGTAAATTTAAATCCTTATGTTTACTGCAGAATCTTTTAGCCGAGAAAGTAGAACAGCTGATGGAATGGAGTTCCAGGCGCTCAGTCTTCCGAATGAATGGTGACAAATTCCGAAAATTTATAAAGGCACCACCTCGAAACTATTCTATGATTGTTATGTTCACTGCTCTTCAACCCCAGCGCCAGTGTTCTGTGTGCAGGTAATGTATGTATTTAAAAAATTAACTGTTATTGTATTATTATGTACTTATTATAGTTAAGATAAACATGTATAATAGAATTAAGCATTTGTTCAGATTCTCTGGCGGTACAGTGGTTAACATTTCCTGCTTCCAATGCGGGTTCTACCCCTGGTTGAAGAATTAAGATCCCACATGCTGCAGGGGGGCATTAAAAAAAAAAAGAAAGAAAGAAACATTTGTTCAGTGTTGTAGTCAACTGTAATTCAGTGCATTTAAATGTAGGCTCAAACTTAGTGTTTTCTGGGAAGTGATTTTGAAAGGCTAATATTTTTATATTGTGTAGACCAATCCACAAGTAATCATAAAACAAATTTTTGGCTTTATGTCCTGTGTAAAGTTATGTATGTTATGGAATTCAGTTTGAATATTGCCTTGTAGGTCACCAACTTATATCTCAGGAGCAGTGAAGTAGCCCCATTAAATACACTCTACTTAAATTGTTTAATAGAAAGATTTTAATGGACTTAAGGGAGTCCATTTACCTTTTAGTACCTCTAGTGTTGAGAATTTTGTTCCTGTGATGTAGAAGTAAACAATTTGAAATGAATGAAATATTTTTCAGTGGAAACACACCAATGAAAGTTTTGGAGGAGTATAAGTATAATATATATGCAGCAATGCGTATTTTAAATTAGATCTTAATTTTGAGATAATTGTAGTCTTCCTACAGTTCTAAGACACAATACAGAGAAATCCTGTGTAGCTTTCCCCCAGTGACCTCCAGTGTTAACAGCCTGTGAAGCTATAGCGCAGTTTCATACGCAGGATATTGGTATTGATACAGTCAAGATGCAGAGCAGTTCTTCACAATAAGTATCTCTTCTGGTGTCCTTTCTTCTGGTGCCACACCCACCCCATCTCCCCACCTCCTGAATTTATTCTCCATTTCTATAATTACATCATTTCAAGACTGTTATATAAATGGAAGCATACAACACATGACCTTTTGGATTTGGCTTTATGTTTTTTTACTTTTAACTCCTTCAAAATCTATCCAAGTTGTTGCATTTATCAGTACTTCATTGTTTTTATTACTGAGTAGTATCCTGTGGTGGGCTTCCCTGGTGGCTCAGTGGTAAAGAATTTGTCTGCCAGTGTGGAGACACAGGTTTGACCCCTGGGTTAGGGAGATCCCCTGGAGAAGCATATGGCAGCTCACTCCAGTATTCTTGCCTGGGAAACCCTGTGGACAGAGGAGCTTGGTGGGCTGCAGTCCATGGAGTCTCAAAAGAGTCGGACACGACTTAGCGACTAAACAACAATATCCTGTGGTATGGAAGTACTGCAGTTTGTTTAACCATCCATCTGCTAAAAGAATCCTGGGTTGTTTCCAGTTTTTGGCTATTAGAAATACAACCGTTATGAACACTCTTGTACAGGTTTGTGTGCACTGAAGTGTTCATCTCTCTGAGATAAATTGCCAGAGTGTGTGATGGCTGAGTTGCATGGTAGTTACATGCCAAAATGTTTTCCAGCGTGGCTGTATCATTTTACATTCTTACCAGCAGTATGTGAAGGGCCTAGTTTTTCCATATCCTTACCAGCATCAGTGTTGTTATAGTTTTATTTTAGTCATTCCGTGGGTATGTAGTTTTATTTTGTGGTTTTATTTTGCATCTCACTGATGTAATGGTGCTGAACATCTTCTCATGTACTTTTTTGTCATCTGTGTATCACCTCTTTACTGAAATATCTGTTCATGTCTTCTGTGCTCTGCTTAGTTGCTCAGTCATATCCAACTTTGTGGCCCCACGGACTATAGTCCTCCCGGCTCCTCTGTCCATGGGGATTCTCCAGGCAAGATGCAGTTCTTAAATATTTCCTCCTAGTCTATGGCTTGCCTTTACATCCTCATAACAAGATCTTTTGCAGATTTCAATTGAGTGAGTCCAGTTTTTCAGTTTATCTTTTACAGATCTTGTCTTGTCAAATTGAACTCTATGCCTAGCCACCAATTTTTTTTTCCTCTTACGTGTTTTTCTAAAAGTTTTATGTTTTACATTTTCATCTGATCCCCGGGAGAAAGCATTCAGTCTTTCATCACTTGTTATGTTATTAGCTGTTAGATTTTTACTAATCTTTATAATTGAGAGTGTTCTTTACTAGTTTATTGAGAGCTTTTGTCATAAATGGGTATTGAATTTTGCCTGATTTGGGGAGTTAATTGATGGGATTTTTCTTCTTTAGGTCGTTCATATGGTAGATTACATGGGCTTCCCTAGTGGCTCAGATGGTAAAAAATCTACCTGTAATGCAGGATACCTGGATTTGATCCCTGGGTTGGGAAGATGCCCTGTAGAAGGGAATGGGTACTCATTTCGGTATTCTTGCCTGGAGAATTACATGGACAGAGGAGCCTGGCAGGCTACACTCCATGGGGTTGCAAAGAGTTGTACACAACTGAGTGACTAACACTATGGTAGATTACATTGATTGATTTTCAGCTGTTGAATCAACTTTGCATTTTGGAATATATCCCACTTGATTATTATATTCTTTTTTAGTATTGCTGAATTGAATTTGCTGATACTTTGTTGAAGACTTTTATATTTTAAGTTATATCAGATATTGGTTTATATTTTTCATTACTTATACTGTCTTTGTCTAGTTTTGGTATCATGGTAATACTTCATAAACTTTATTGGGAAATGTTCCCTCATTTATTTTCTGGAAGTGATTTGGAAAATTAGTTTTAGAAATTGTGTTAATTCTTCTGTAAATGTTTGATTAAATTCTCCAGTAAAATTGTCTTAACCTGGAGTTCTTAAATTACATATTCCATTTCCTTAGTTGTTAAGGATAATTCAGTTTTTCTGTTTCTTCTTGGATGAATGTTTTTCTTTTCAAGAACAAACACTTTTTACGTGGTGACTCCACATTCAGACTTCACATTGTGTATTTATCTGTAGACTTTATTTAGATTTCTAAACCATTTTGAACTTTAGTGGAAAACAAAATCATTAGTAACATGAGCCAGTGGAAGAAAACTAATCAGTTTCTGTCAGACCGCTGCTGCTGCTAAGTCACTTCAGTCATGTCCGATTCTGTGCGACCCCATAGACTAGCTTGCAGAAAGGGAATTTCAGTGTTCTGAAATTTTTATGAAAGATTTCATCACAATCTAGTAATGAGTGTATGTTGAGACAGGTCAAGGTAGGTAAAAAAGATAATGAGCAAACTATTTTGAAAAACAGTATTTCAGATGATTCTGAGTCCCCTTCCTATCAATTTGAAGACTCGTACTTAAGTGGACATTAGCATTTGTCAGCATTGGGCTAGCACTTAAGAACAGGGTGTGTTTATGTTCATAAACAAGGGTTGTTCAGCACTTGTGGAGCAAAAATACATCTTAATTGGCATTTGGTGTAACAGCTCAAATTCCACAAAAATTCAGACTATCCTCTGGCATCCTATAATGCCATATATAATTTAGGGAAATCATTTCTTTGCTTCTAAAAACTGAATATATTGATTTTATGTATTCATTATTATGAAGAGATCTATTATTATATTTTTGCGACTGTAATCTAGAAAGGATGTACCGATTGACTCAGTGGGAAAGAATCCACCTGCAATGCAGGAAACCAGGGTTTGATCCCTGGGTCGGGAAGATCCCCTGGAGAAAGAAATGGCAACCCACTCCAGTATTCTTGCCTGGAGAATTCCATAGATAGAGGAGCCTGGCTGGCTACAGTCCATGGGGTCATAAAGAGTTGGACATGACTTAGTGACTAAATAACAACAATCTAGAAAGGTTTTATTATCTAAGTATTTATTTCACAGTTACATATAATTGTATGTTATTTGATAATGTAAACCAAAACATAATGTAAATGGCATATCCTGTAGATAGTAGTTGACTTAATGAAGTATGTTGTTAAATTGTTAAATATGGATCCTCAATTTTTTAATGATGCTTAGCTCAAAATAACTTGTATTTACTTGTTTATTACAGCCTGTTTTGTAATAAACTTTTAAATTTTAGAGTAGTTTTAGATTTATGAGAGAAAAAGATTGAAGTTATTTGAAAAAGTCATTTCACAGGTTAGAAAGAGGGTGAAGTTGTTAGAGAAGAAAGAACAGGTGAAGCTTTAGAGGCAAATAAAAAGTATAGAGTAGATATGTGATTCCCATGCCCAGATATTTTGATTTGTTTTTTGGCGGGGAGGACATTTAAAGATGTTCTAGGTAATCCTAGTATGCAGCTAGGATAGAGAAAGGGAAGGTGAGAAGCAGTTTAGTGATTAATAGCTTTTAAAAATTTAATTTCTTTGAGGAAAAATTGGAGTAGGAAGCTTAACTAATTGGAATGACCATATGGCATTGACAAGGATCCTTGATGAAACTAGAATATTCAGATTTTTAGTGAAGAATCTCCGGAATTAAATGATTTTCTTCCCCAGTACTCAGCAATTGAGGAGCAAGAGCATCCTCTGTAGGGACTAAGCTGTTTGCTTTATTCTGTGAAGTAGACTAGGCAAATATTCTGACTGTGCTAACAAGAGTATATTTGAAATGTATAAATGTGAGTTAGAAGTTGGATAGGGCATCAGAGAAGCCACGGGACAGTTGATCAACTAGGTGTGATACAGTTAAGCTAGATTTTCTTTCTTTCTTTTCTAATTGGTGCTTAGTTACTTTACATGTCGTGTTAGTCTCTACTGTACAGCACAGTGAATCAGCTGTACATGTATATACTACAGAGCACGTGTAGTTTGCTGTGCTAGACAGTCAGCTGTCATTAGTTATCTGTTTTATAGATTTTCATATGAGGTTTTGTGTGAAAGGGGGATGGAGTTGAAAATTAGGAGGTTGGAAAGGGTTGATTTAATAAATAAGTAAATTGCTGATGTATAGTGTAGATGATTGTTGATGTAATAGAGAGGCTTTAGGAGTAATAAGGCTGGGGTAATGTAATACTTTGTAATAAGGCTGGGCTAGTGTAATAATTTGTATACTATAAACATGCATGTCGAAATAACTCAGGATTTTAATGGAACTGGAGGGGGAAAACGGTAACTGAGCTGAAAGAGGGGGATGCCTTTGAGTATGTTGGATGAGGAGGTTAGATTTATAGAATACTGCAAATTTAAAAGGAGAATTTGTTAAATAATTCTGATCAAACAGTGGTTTGAGATCTGCTGTCATTGAGCCAAGAGATTACCAACTGTGGCCTATATGGACAGAGTGCATCAGAGAGATCTCAAGGGGACAACTAAGATGAAAAGATAAGGAGGGGTTTCAGGGAAAAAATTTCAAGAACAAGTATTCAGATTATATTTTGTATTATAAATTAAGCCTCAAAGGGAGTTGTAGATTCATGGAGAAAGGCACCCATCAACAGCAATGTTTTTTTTTTTTTTTTTTTAATTTAAAAAATACATGAATTCTCCGGGGTACTTCTGTGTGTCAGTGTAATTTGGGACCATCTTGTGATACTGCTGTAATTTTTTTATAATCCATAGAATCATTGAAATGTTAATAACTATAATTTTAAAAGATTAGTGCTTTTCCTTTGTGAGACTTCTCTGCTTTTTTTGTTTTCTTTAAGAAAAAGTAAAATTTTCTTCTAGAGCTAACACACTGAGATTCTCCAGTTGCTTTTCTTTGCTGAAAGGCTGGTGAATGAGCTATTGGCCTCCTCGTAAGCCCTCTTAGCAAATCACTCTGCTCTTCTTTCACACAGTCAGTTTATTCACAAATCTCAGAATTCAATTCTCACCTTCCTCAGTGGGAACATCAACCTCCTTGGCCAAATAAAGTTGTTAATTAAGACTACTCAGTACAATTCTCACCTCCCATAAGTGTTAACTCCAAACTTCCTTTTTTAGATTGTACTGTGAGGAATATTCTTCATAATTGCTAAATCTTTTAGATGTATTCTACCACACAGTTACTCATCTTTTCCAGAATTCACTAAAAATTCTAAGAACAAAATATTTTCTTCCAAGGTTATTACTATGGTTCAGTAGAGGTAAGGAAAAAACATCCTGGTGTTGGAAAATCGAAAAGTACATATGGAATCAGTCTGGGTGCACATATCATCAAAGGCTGGTAATACTAGAAATTAATATATTGTTGAATGTCAAATAAAAGAAGATATAATTAGTAATTGCAAAGACATTTTAAAGACAAGGGAGAATAAATTATTGCATTGATAGATATTAACTGGTTAATGTCTTTCCTTCTCTAAATAAAATTATTTACTATGTATAAATTATTTGGGCAGTCCTAGGTTAAGTCATCTATGTATGTAATATCTCTTGGCATTCTCACTGCTCTACATGGTAAGAGTTAAAAAAAAAATCATTTCTTTAGATGAGCCTATCTAGGCTGAGAGGTTATACAGTTTTCCCAAAGTCACAGAGCTAATACCTGTCAGGGTTGGGATTTGTGACTCCTGAGCTAGTAAATTTAATGCTTTCCTTAAGTGTACATATTCATCATTGCTTTTATCCTGTGAACTGTAATTTGCATTTGGCTTTTGCATTCCCAACTAAGATTATTAGTCTTTTAGGGCAGGGATCCATCAGCCAGCATTTCTTAAACTCTTTAGATCATGAAAAGCTTTCATTCAGGTTAGCATTTCAAACAAGGGCTGGTGAGTTGAAGCCAGCTAGCCCACATCATGTGGAATAGTTCATCACCCTTTTGTTTCACTATGGTGAAGTCACATCTCTTAGGAAATTCTATTCTAAGGGCAGCACATAAGGTGAGAACTGTGTTTATCAATAGATAAAATCACCTTTTGCATCACTTAATGCACTTGTAAGTGCTTTCTAAATGGCTTTGGGTCTGCAACCCTTGTTGTTGCTTCTAGTCCTCAGATAATATTTCTCTATGGCCTTAATTCTTAGGTTTTTCAAATATGCCTGGCTACCTGGACAAAGTATTTCACTTTCTCAAAGACTATCAAACTCTCATGTCATTCACACATATTTTGCCTGGCTTGTCTAATACGTGAGGACTGTTTCAGACTTGATTGAATCCGTAAGCAGTTTAATATAAATGACATTCTAGGGTTATTGTTGAGCTCTGTCTAGTTTATTTTTTAATGTCTAAGGCATATGATATAACTTCATTGTACTAAATTTCTTCCTAGGTGTCTCTTCCCCAGGTTGGTTAATTCCGACTATTTTACAATAAATAGATGAATGTTTTCATGAACTTTCATTATCTGTGTGACATTGTAGCATTCTCTGAGCTCTATTTTCTGTATTATTTGTATATAAAGCCCAGTTTTAGTCATCCATCTTATAATTTGAAAGCTACAGAAACTCGAAACAGTAGTATTAATACAAAGGCACCAGTGTACCCTTTCCTAAGATTCATAATTTTAATATTTTGTCACATTTGATTTTGCTCATTGACTTGAAGACACACAGGAGTTTTATGATTTTAAGTTTTATACCCTGGGAGATAGCCACTCATTTCTGAGAAGCTGCTCTGAAAAGATAGGGGAGGAGCCAGTAAATGTATGTTTTAGCTGAGAAATGCATGCAGTGAGGCACACAGTTTGGTAAAAGATTACTGCTCATCCCGAAGAACAGATAACTCAAGTTAATGATTTAGTGCTTTTCTGCTTCTGGAAAGATTCAAGAATCTGGTCATTGAAATTCTTCCTGAATTTCAGTGGTCTGACTACTTAAGGGCCTGTTTATCCAAAGCACAGGGCTCCTGGGCATTTTTCATCCTGAATTCTTCTCCGTGGTAGTGTCAGTGGGTGGCTGCTGTGGTTACAATTTAACTCTTGTAGAACAGGGTGATGAGAGATGGTCTTTGTGTTTCTCTGTTCAGTCTTTTAAGTATAAGTAAAAAATCAGTCAGTTCAGTCAGTCAGTCAGTTCACTCGCTCAGTCGTGTCCAACTCTTTGTGACCCCGTGGACTGCAGTACGCCAGGCTTCCCTGTCCATCACCAACTCTCAGAGCCTGCTCAAACTCATGTCCATTGCTTTGATGATGACATCCAGCCATTTCATCCTCTGTCGTCCCCTTCTCCTCCTGCCTTCAATCTTTCCCAGCATCAGGGTCTTTTCAAATGAGTCCGATCGTTGCATCAGGTGGCCAAAGTATTGGAGTTTTAGCTTCAGCATGGTCCTTCCAATGAATATTCAGAACTGATTGCCTTTAGGATGGGCAGGTTGTATCTCCTTGCAGTCCAAGGGACTCTCAAGAGTCTTCTCCAACACCACAGTTCAAAAGCATCAATTCTTTGGCACTCAGCTGTCATAGTCCAACTCTCACATCCATACATGACCACTGGAAAAACCATAGCCTTGACTAGATGGACCTTTGTTGACAAAGTAATGTCTCTACTTTTTTAATACACTGTCTAGGTTGGTCAGCTTTTCTTCCATGGAGCAAGCATCTTTTAGTTTCATGGTTGCAGTCACCATCGGCAGTGATTTTGGAGTCCAAGAAAATAAAGTCTGTCACTGTTTCCATTGTTTCCCCAACTATTTGCCATGAAGTGATGGGACCAGATGCCATGATCTTAGTTTTCTGAATGTGGAGTTTTAACCCAACTTCTTCACATTCCTTTCACTTTCATCAGGAGGCTCTTTAGTTCTTCACTGTCTGCCGTAAGCATGGTGTCATCTGCATATCTGAGATTATTGATATTTTTCCTGGCAGTCTTGATTCCAGCTTGTGCTTCATCCAGCCTTGCATTTTGCATTGATGTACTCTGCATATAAGTTAAATAATCAGGGTGATAGTATACAGCCTTGACATTCTCCTTTCCCAATTTGGAACCAGTCTGTTGTTCCATGTCCAGTTCTAACTGTTGCTTCTTGACCTGTGTACAGATATCTCAGGAGGCAGGTCAGGTGGTGTGGTGTTCCCATCTCTTTCAGAATTTTCCACAGTTTGTTGTGATACACACAGTCAAAGGCTTTGGCATAGTCAGTAAAGCAAAAGTAGATGGCTTTCTGGAACGCTCTCGCTTATTCGATGATCCACTGGATGTTGACAGTTTGATCTCTGGTTCCTCTGCCGTTTCTAAATCCAGCTTGAACATCTGGAAGTTCATGGTTCACGTGCTGTTGAAGCCTGGCTTGGAGAATTTTGAGCATTACTTTGCTAGCGTGTGAGATGAGTGCGATTGTGTGGACCTTCAATGCCAAACATTCTTTGGCATTGCCTTTCTTTGGGATTGGAGTGAAAACTGGCCTTTTCCAGTCCTGTGGCCACTGCTGAGTTTTCCAGATTTTGCTGGCATATTGAATGCAGCATGTTGGGCTGCATATTGCTGGCTTATTGAGCTTCCCTGATAGCTGAGTTGGTAAAGAATCCACCTGCAGTGCAGGAGACCGTGGTTCGATTTCTGGGTCAGGAAGATACACTGGAGAAGGGAAAGGCTTCCCACTCCAATATTCTGGCCTGGAGAATTCCACGGGGTTGCAAAGAGTCGGACATGACTGAGCGGCTTTCACCTTTCACTTTCACTTTGAAAGCACTTTCACAGCATCATCTGATTTGAAATAGCTCAATTGGAATTCCATCACCTCCACTAAGTTTGTTCGTAGTGATGCTTCCTAAGGCCCACTTGACTTTGCATTCCAGAATGTCTGGCTCTAGGTGAGTGTTCACACCATCGTGATTATCTGGGTCATGAACATTTTTTTTTCCCTATAGTTCTGTGTATTCATGCCACCTCTTAGTATCTTCTGCTTCTGTTAGGTCCATACCATTTCTGTCCTTTATTGTGCTCATCTTTGCATGAAATGTTCCCTTGGTGTCTCTGATTTTCTTGAAGAGATCTCTAGTCCTTTCCCATTCTATTGTTTCCCTCTATTTCTTTGCATTGATCTCTGAGGAAACCTTTCTTATTGCTCCTTGCTTTTCTTTGGAACTTTGCATTCAAATGGGCATATCTTTTTTTTCTCTTTCTCCTTTGCCTTTCGTTTCTCTTCTTTTCTCAGCAATTTGTAAGGCCTCCTCAGACAACCATTTTGCTTCTTTCCATTTCTTTTTCTTGGGGATGGTCTTGATTACCGCCCCCTGTACATTGCTAGGGCTTCCCTGGTAGGTCAGATGGTAAAGCCTCTGCCTACAATGCAGGAGATCCTGGTTCGATCCCTGGTTTGGGAAGATCCCATGGAGAAGAAAATGGCAACCTACTCCAGTACTCTTGCCTGGAAAATCCCACGGACCAAGGAGCCTGGTGGGCTACAGTCCATGGGCTCCTAAAGAGTCGGACAGGACTGTACACTGTCAGGAACCTCTGTCCATAGTTCTTCAGGCACTCTTCCTCCCTGCCTTTGGGTGGGGAGGGGCCTGTACGCAGCTGGCTAGCTCTCCTTTGGTGTTTGCTCAATCCTTTGTTATGTGAGTGGGCCAGGCTGAGCATTAGGTTGTTATGCTAGAGCCTTTGGCTGGAAAGTTCTCTTTTCCGCAGTTGTGGTTAGGCGTGAATTCCCCCACATACCCCGCTGTGGGTGGGTTTCCTACTGTGTGAAAACTTCTCATTCACGACTCCCTGCCTAGGATAGGTTTCTATCCCTAACTCTTTTGTCTCTCTTTTTGTCTTTTATATTTTGTCCTGCCTCCTTTAGAAGAGAATGGGCTGCCTTTTTTGGGTGCCTGGTGTCCTCCACCAGTGTTCAGAAGTTGTTTTGTGGAAGTTGCTCAGCATTCAAATGATTTTTGATGAATTTGTGAGGGAGAAGGTGGTCTCCCCATCCTATTCCACCATCTTGAAGCAGATGAGTCATGTACCAGCAAATATAGACATCATGAAATATCACCACTAAATATTTAAGTTTGCATATTTTAATATGACATCCTTACATAATCAGAGTAACATCATTTTTAAATGAGTTGACATTAGTTCAATGATACAGTCTGCTTTTTCTTTTTTTTTTAAGGAATTCAGACAACTTGCCTTGTATATTGTTTCATGATCTGGATTTACTTGATTGTTTCCTCATGATTAAATTCATTGACTAATTTTTACACAAGTACTATAGCAATTATCTGTGTACTTCTTACTGCATTGTATCAGGAGGCATATAATGTTCACTTCAATTCAGTCACTCAGTCATGTCTGACTCTTTGCAGCCCCATGGACTGCAGCACGCCACGCCTCCCTGTCCATAGCTTGCTCAGACTCATGTCCATTGAGTTGGTGATGCCATCCAACCATCTCATCCTCTGTCGTCTCCTTCTCCTGTCTTCAGTCTTTCCCAGCATCAGTGTCTTCTCCAGTGAGTCAGTTCTTCACATCAGGTGGCCAAAAGTATTGGAGTTTCAGCTTCAGCATCAGTCCTTCTGATGAACACTCAGGACTGAGTCTCCTTTAGGATGGACTGGTTCTGTCTCCTTGCAATCCAAGGGACTCTCAAGAGTCTTCTCCAACATCACAGTTCAAAAGCATCAATTCTTCGATGCTCAGCTTCCTTTATAGTCTAACTCTCACATCCATACATGACTGCTGGAAAAACGATAGCTTTCACTAGATATAATGTTAGTTCTTTTAGATACCAAAGGTGAAATCGATTACTTGATCACAGTGGGGATCCCTGCATGTTTCTGTTGTATAAGTATATCCTTCCCTGGTAATAAGTGTTAGCAGGAGGTGAATAGGTTAAGAGGGGGGAATGCTTAAAAATTATGTAACTGTCCTATTTCTTGGTACTTTACTCAGCGATCGTAACATCCATTGATAATCTCTGCCTGAATTTGGTGTTTCGTTGATTATTGTGAAGTGGTGATTTTGAACATTCTGTCTTTGCATCTACGTTAATTGGTTAGTATTTGTCTATAAAGGAGAGCTCTTCCTTCATTTTCCCCTTGGAGTATCTCTACTCAGAGATTCTTGTTTATTCACTAACCCATTACTGTGATTATTCTTCTTCACTCTTCAAGTTGCCCTAAATTTCCAGTGGAAACCAACTCCCATGTCATTGAATGCCTCTGTTAGTCTTTGCTTTCTGGCTCAGTAAAATATTCTAAGCCTACATTATACTTATTCGTGGAACTGAAAGAAGCATTTTTTTTTTTTTTTTTTGAGGAGTCCTTCCTCTTTTTGTTGGAAACAGTGTTTAGAAAGCAACACCTGGGTAAGTTACACTCTTTCCTGTTGAGATAGTATCATTGTTTTCAGACCTTTTTAATAGAGCTAAGATGTGTGTACATATGTGTGTGTATGTATGTGTCATATAAATTAATAAAGACATAACTTACGACTTTAATTGGATATCTCCTCTTCCAAGCTAATACTGTAGGGTTTTTCCTGTATTTTCCTCATTCTAAGTTTTATCTGCTTTCTACAAATTGAAACCCTGGATCCCACCAATATTATGTATTTGGTCATTTGGTCTCTCGTTACGTATTTATAAAATAGTTGGAGAATTTCAATGCCAGTATGATCTCTGAAAACAAATTATGGACTGGAGTCTCTGTGCCGTTCCTTTCTTTTACCTACATTATGTGTCAGTTTTCTTAGCATACACCCTTTAAGCTTTCTTGTATGTTTGTGTTACCATTTTTCTTGAGAACAAAAATTCTACTGACTCATAAACTGAGTTGTATGTGCATGTTATATACAGTTTAGTATCTCTTACGTTCATATACATTTTTGATGTAAGATATGTGTTGGAATGATATATTCATGTTAGAATAGTTTTCTAAGGAAAAAATAGATGCACAGAAAACATAGTGTAATGGACACAACATCTTTATCATAGAAGTAGTGAACCGTACAGAGCCAGTGGCATTGGGTCTATTTAATATATTTCCATATAGTAAGTAGTATCCTGAATATGTGTGGCACAACCAGAGAGAAGTCACTGTTGAAATCTTTGTGCAGCATGTTGTTTACCAACTTTTCTCTCTTCAGGATACCAGGACCATAAGTAGTGGGTGGTTCTGCTCACCCCAGATCTCTCTCTATATATATTATCATCTGTAGAGATTAACTGGGGCTTCCCTGATAGCTCAGTTGGTAAGAATCCACCTGTAGTGCGGGAGACCCTGGTTTGATTCCTGGGTTGGGAAGATCTGCTGACGAAGGGATAGGCTACCAACTCCAGTATTCTTGAGCTTCCCTTGTGGCTCAGCAGGTAAAGAATCCACCTGCAATGTGGAAGACCTGGGTTGGGAAGATCCCCTGGAGAAGGGAAAGGCTACCCACTCCAGTATTAATTTGATGTTTTATGAAGACATACTCTGATGTATCTATGCAATATATAAGTAGCTGTTGTTCAGCCACTGAAGTCATGTCCAACTCTTTTTGACCCCATGGACTGCAGCACGCCAGGCTTCCCTGTCCTTCACTGTCTTCCAGAGTTTGCTCAAACTCATGTCCATTGAGTCGGTGATGCTATCGAACCATCTCATCCTTTGCTGCCTCTTCCCCTTTTGAATTCAATCTTTATAATTTTATAATTCAATCTTTATAATTCATCATAAACATATAACTGTAAAAAACATACATTGGGATTTTGATATTTGTTACTTTATAGGAAATTTGATTAACCTTAAAAAGAGAAACCATGTTTCTTTAAAAATCCCTTCAAGGGATAAAAAGATAAAATATACATTCATCATGGGAGCTGTGTTAGTATATACGACTATAGATGAGCTAATAATACTTGATGATAATATAAAATGTTACAGCATTTGGGTTAAGTGATTTTTTTTCTTGTTTTCATAATAAAAGATTGGAAAGATTTAATAGAAGAGCTTTATCAGACCTGTGCCCTGCAGTTGCTGCGTAAGCCTTTCTGGATGCTTGGCCACAACTTGACTGCCCTCTTCAGGCTGCATGTGAATGGATTAGAAACGTTTACAATGTACCCTCCATTCATGGTGTTGCATCTCTAATGTTCCTATGAACTATTAAAAAAGAAAATACTTTTTAGCTAACAGTGTTGGAAAAGTGCTTATTTAAGTGCTTGGAGCATTTGCAGTTTTCAGCTTTCAGTTTCAGGAAACAGTGAAGTTGGTAGAGTTCTCATAAGTACTAGTGATGGCTTTGCTCATTAGAATAAGCTGACACAAGTCTTTGCAAGAAGCCAGTGACTTCCTTTGTCATTAGTTAGGCTTAAGCGTGAAGAAGTTGGGAAATGGAGGGATAAGAGGTAATGGAGTTAAGTTTAGAGAACAGGGTTTATGTTATTGGACATATGTTAATATTTGCACATTCCTTCTACCAAGTCTTAATTCTAAATAGATATTATCAACATTGAAATATGTATTTCTTAGGCTTATTGAATTACTTTTCATGACAGACATATCTGGTTTCTAGTCCTATTGCTACTAAATTATATTCAACAGAAGAAGGCCCCATTTATCTTGTCAGTATTAAATTTTCACTAAGTATTGTATTTGTGTTGAAAAAAATGTAATATTCTCAGCTCCCCTGGAATTCTTTATTC
Source organism: Bos grunniens (assembly GCF_055505025.1). Classification (NCBI taxonomy): domain Eukaryota; kingdom Metazoa; phylum Chordata; class Mammalia; order Artiodactyla; family Bovidae; genus Bos; species Bos grunniens. The sequence continues at coordinate 23,164,941 of NC_141191.1, read as the reverse complement.
CAGCCAAATGGATTCCTAACTAAAAGCAAAATGTGCAGAAAATTTTGCTGGTTGTTTCGGCATGTTAGATGCTAAAGGAGTATATGTACGAAACAGGTCATATCTTCATTTATATACTATTTTAATAGCCTCGTAGATTTTCCCAACTAGACCATTATAGTAACATTCAAGGTGGTTTAAAAACATTTATTTTCTCCTGCTATAATACATTATGCCCTCTCCTGCCAATTACAGCTTTCTTAATCAACATTTTACATAATGTACTTCTTTCAAAACACTCAGTAGCTGTTCACTATTTACAGAGTAAAGTTAGGATCTTGTGTATCTTTCTCTTGGAAGAGAGGTATCAGTTTCTTCTTTCCTATTTTCTGACATGAAACTTATATTCTATTATTTAACTACATAATACACATTTCAGACTGGGTAGTGTTTGTTTATACTCTCTCTTACCTTGATATCCTCTTCCTGTCCTTCCTTGCTTACTATTTAGCCCTTCCATTCTTTCTTGAATATTTTCACATTCACACTTTTGTATAGCACCTGCAGTCTGCAGTTTTTTTTAAGTATATGTATCTCCTTTGTATGTTTGTGTGTGTCTTTTCTATTCTCTAACAAGCATCTTAGAGGTGGAGACTGTGATGTATTTTTTATTATTTGCATAACATATGAAAACACTGAATACATATTATTGATGATTAAGATGTACATTCTGTATTGCATGTGAAATTGATATTAGATGATATGATATTAGATGCTTTAGTCATTATAATCTTTCAAGTCAAGACCACTATTCCTTTAACAAATAGCATGTATTTGTGATGGTATATGGTGTAAGGTATTTCTTTTTTTCATCCTAAAGTACAGTGAAGCAGATTGATCTTGAAAGGGACATTGATCTGTGACATTAATCTGACTAAGCAGGCTTTTAGTCAGACTCTCCAGATTTCACAATCTCTAATTTAGACTTACTTAGGGTGTGTGGGGTTGTATGTGTATTGTGTATATACACAGACTCTTTAGGAAACTATATTATTCATCATCAAACCTTAAATGCCTGTTTTGGACTAGGTCTTAGCCACCGAAGAATCCATGCATAAACAGAAAATGCATAAACAGAACAACATGTACATAAATAGTGCTGCACGGTAGCTGAGAAACCGTCGAGATTTGAAGGGGGGCATTTTGGAGGAAGCTTTCTGAAAGAACGGAGGACATTTTAAGCAAAGGATTTAATACTTTAAATCTTAAAGAATGAACACGGGGTGTCATACAACAGAGAGACCCTTTGAATGTGTGGTATGTTCATATGGACATAGACTGCAGATGTAAATTGTGGAGACATTGTGTTCTATTCTGCCCAGGGTCTTCGTTATGTAGGCAGTTATCTAGGACTTTGGAGCAGAGGATAGAACCCACGGTTGATTATTGGAAATTAAACTGAGAATGTGGACAGTGTGGAAACAGAGTTTGACGGCGAAATGAATCCATCTTCTTTGGCTTCTCAGTACCACTTATCACATCTTCTTGTTTTAGTTTTTTCAGAGTATTTCTGATTATCTGACATTTTGTGTGTACTTGGATGAGGCATCTTTTTTTCATGGAATGTGTTATTCTTGAGGTCAGGGCCCTTCCATGTATTATCCAGTCCTTCATTACCTGACACATGTGGGCACCGAAATATATTTGTGGACTGAATGAGTGTATACCTAATAGAATCTAATAGGTCTGTGGTAGGTTATCACATGATGAGGGAAAAGTTCAAGATTATTCTAGTCATATCATCCCTTAAGATCTTATACACAGATGTTGAATACTAACATTTGATTGTTCTCTTCCTGTTTTTCAAAATGAAGCATTTTCATTTCTTAGAATATCATCATTGTAAGAATGTCAGTTTTTGAAGATTTACCATTTCCCTGTTTTGCTTTAAAATTTAAAATGTGTTTTTGTGAAAATGTTCCTTTGTGTAAAAATAACCTGTTTTCTTAATTGTAATGCCATCCTTTTAATGATTTATGTATTTTTTTTTAATGGGAGCACTGTTCTCTTAAGGTTTATCAGTCTGCAGAAATGTTCAGTGAATCATCAGTGCCAATTCACTGTATGATGTTACTATACATATTTTCTTTGAAAATAATTGGTGAATTTGTTACTGTTTCATTGCTCTGTCATGTCTGACTCTTTGCAACCCCATGGACTGCAGCCCACCAGGCTCCTCTGTCCGTGGGATCCTCTAGGCAAGAAAACTGGAGTGAGTTGCCATTTCCTTCTCCACTGGATCTTCCTGACCCAGGGATCGAATCCTCGTCTTCTGCATTGGTAGGGGGCTTCTTTACCACTTAGCCTCTGGGGAAGCCCCCGATATTATATTCCATATGACAAAAATCATATCACATTTTAGAGCTCATATTCGTCCTAACTCTGTTTTCATTTAGGATTGGAAGAGAAGCTGTGAGGTAGTATTTGTTTAAACAGCATGTTCTCTTTTATATCACAGCTTCAGTTCATCAGCATCTTAAATTCTTTCTCTAGTGTCTCATGCCTGCTACTCCTGCTCCCTGAGATGTTCTTTCTTGAGCTCTTTGCAGCGATGGCTTTTTCTCTTCCTTGGAATTTGAACATTAATGTCCCTTCATCTGAGAAGCTTTTTATGACCGTGTCATCTAAGTAGATCTTCCATTGTTTTCTGTAATACAATTCTGTGTAATTTTTCGCTCAGTATATATTTTAGCTTTGAATGATTTTCTCTCATTTGGTTGGTTGTTTATTATATGTCTCCTCAGTAAAACCTCAGCTCCATGAAAGCAGACCTTGGAACCTTGGAGATTAGCTCACTTTTTGCTATTAGGTGCTCATGTTAAATGTTACTTAAGCACCAAAGCTTTACAAGCTTCTATTTCATTGAACAGATTCAAAATATATATAGTACAGCTTTCTGCCTGCTGAGCATAATGCAGTTTCAGGCTGATGTTTACAGTGGTAGATATTTTGGACTGTTTTACCATAAAACGTGCCCGTAAGGTCTTTATGCTAAATGACCGAAGATAAAAGCTTTGTTTGCTTTTTAGCTCTCTTAAATAGATACATTTCGATCATAGCAATATTATGTGGCTCCTTGTTAATAAAAAAGGGCCTAGACTATCCCTAGCCCTTGCATTCACCTGTTTGCACAGTTAGCCATAGGCAATCTGTTATTCCTTTATTTTTTCTTTCTTTTTTTTTTTTAATCTCTAAAGGTTACTTTTGTATATTTCATACAGTACACCTAGTCTTTACATTTCTGGCTCTAACAAGTGAGGATTTAACTCATCTCACCTCTTGTCATTTTTATAGCTTTTTTGTTTTACTATTATAAAAGTAAATAGCATCCTTCTATTACTTATTCATAAGTGATATCTCTTGATTCCATAAGTTGCAGGTTAGCAAGTACAACCTCTCCTCCCCTCTTACCCACCAAATCCTGTTACCTCTATCTCTATATTGTCATCGTTGATAGCACTGTCGTTGATAGGCCATCGTTGATAGGCCATCATTATGTCTGTCTGTAGGTTGACTTATTGTTTCCACATAAATAACATCAGTTGCAAAGTAGTAGGTTTTTATTATGGTTCCTTTTCTACAGTGTCGTGCTGTTGCTTATAACTCTACTTCTGTGTAAAAGAAAATGTTCAAAATAATTAATTTTTCCCATCACCTATTAATCTAGATAATGATAAATTTTAATTTTCTTCTTACTTAGACCTTGCCTTTTATATTCATTTTGTTGTCATCATTCTTACTGTTGTGGGACCAAATATGTCTCCCTACAGTCTTTGATATCGTCCAACGCTTTCTAATTATAATGGTTGCTTAGAATGTATTCTCTTCTTCATCTTGAGGTCCAATTAAATTCCTGTTCTGATTTGTATTTCACAGCTTTGTAGTCGGATCGCATTTTTCTTACACATCTGCCTTTCCTCCTGCACCATATCCTGCCTAGTCATCCTTTTTTTTTTCTTTTTCTTACAGTTCCTTTATTATATTCTCAGGTTTTCTCATTTTTTCCATTCCTAGTACCTTTCTATTAGTTATATCTTAAGGTACTTTCACATGACTTACCTTTCTTCACATGACTTATATTTCTTCAAACATGTTTATTTCAGACTTCATCAGTTGTTTGGCTTGATGTAATTCTAGATGGAAAACAGCACGCCCTCAAAACTCTACAGGCGTGTTCTGCAGGCACCGAGCGCTGCCGATAGCCGGTCCAGTCCCCGTCTCACTGTTTGCCCTTGTTAAATACTTTTCTCTTCAGAAAGTTTTTAGGACCTTCTTTTTATCCATAACATTCTAAAGTATCACAACATGTTGGTCTTATTCCACTTATTCAGAATCTGGCAAGTGATTTAATTTGAATACTTAGTCCCTTTAATTGTATTATGTTTCCAGAAATACTTCCTTTGTCTCTTCTCTTTCTGGAGTTCTTTCTGTTTGAAAGTTGGATTTGTTGGATTAAATATCTAGGTCCCTTTCTCCTTCCTCCCCCAATATAGTCTACCTGTGTCCTTTTTGTTCTGTGAATTTTATTTAACTCCGTATTTAATTTGAGAAATCATACTTCCTCTTTAAAGTGCCCTCTCAGTTTATTTGCTCTTTTTTATATGGCATTGCTATTTTTTTATGACTACTGTTGGGAAAAGCAGTCAACCATGGGCTGTGATCATCCCACCTGTTCTTGCTGGGCACGCCAAGAAAGCAAAGGATTGTGTTTGCAGTGGCAAGCCTTAAGGAGTGGCGTTATGTCTTTCCCCAAAGCACGGAGTTGGTCATCATGTACTAGAAAAACAGTAGTCCCCAAACTCGGTAGCACAGTCCTGTAACCCAGTCAGCTGTGTGTGTGGACATCCAGGAAGGGCCTTTTGTGTCATCCCGTGAACTTGGGGGCACAGGGATACAAACAAGAAGAATAAAGTCCTCTAGGTCTCTGACCCTGAGTCTTGTGGCTTCTGCCAGCACCCGAGACAGTAACAGGCTGGCTTGTTGGCAAGACGAAACCTCCAACCCAGCAGCTTTGTGCTTCTTATCCAGTATTTTCCTAGGTTCTTCTGCACTGCTGTCTTCTTGGAGATTGTAATTTTGTCCATCAAAACTTTTCCACTAGCCTTACGTTTTCCAGATATTCCTTGAAATCTCTTTATCTGCTGCTGACTCCTTTCCAAGTTTTTTTGTGATTGTAGGATTAGACCTTTTTCTATCTATACTTCTTTGGGGGAGGGACTCACCATATCTCCTGTGAAGAGTCAACTACATGGAAGAAGCTCCCTCTCCTTTTTTTAAGTTTTAGCAATCACTGTTGCTTCATTTTCCATGACTGTGCGTACATCCTTTTGCAACCAGCCTTTCCTTATTTCTCCTCCATGTCTACGTCAAAAAATAGAGCTTCTGTATCTGGCATATCAAGAAAATGTCCAATACAAATGAATTCAAAATAAGAGTAAATATGCTCTTAGAGGAGGGCTTGTTTGTGGCATTTGGTTTAGCTACTCAAATCTTTGCTTACTTTTAGGTGCAAACGTAAATGCATTTTTAGATAGATGGAATACATAAAGGTGGAGCATAACTGATATTTACAGTTTTAAAACATATCCATGATGTTTATTTCTCTGTTAAAGTGAATTGCAAAATTCTTAAAAACGGCTCTGTGCTTTTTACAAAAAATCATTAGAAAATTTAAGTTATATATATGTAGGAAGTGGCACAAAATGATTTTATCCCCTAGAACAAGAGTTGTCATGCTTCTTATACAAAGGGCCAGGATGAGCTTTTTGCCCTCGCACTTTCTACTAGAACTCCTCAACTCTGCCCTTATGTAGCTTAGTAGCAGCCGCAGCAATAAGTAAATGAATCAGTGTGTCTGTGTTGCAGGAAACCTTTATTCATGAATGATAAAAATTTGAATTTTAGATAATTTTTATGTGTCATGGGATATTCTTTTTTTTTTTTTCCCCACAGCCATTTAAAATATAAAATCTACTCTTAGCTTGTAGTCCTTACTAAAGCCAGGGTAACTCTTGCCCCAGAATTCCTGTTTTATTAATAGCTTTGTTGACGTTTGAATACTGATAATGTTTCCACTCTGTGCCATTATCCTTATCAGACTAGCTAACGAAGAATATCAAATACTGGCTAACTCCTGGCGCTATTCATCTGCCTTTTGTAACAAACTCTTCTTCAGTAAAGTGGACTATGATGAGGGAACAGACATTTTTCAACAGGTAAGAGAGTTATATTTTGTTTCAATAGCGTATTTATCGGAGTTGGTTATGGTTGATAACGTCTTTGTGTGCCAGGTAAAAACACAGTTCAGTGATTCCAATGAGTAGTTACTAAATTCTGTGGTATGATGAAGATAATATTAAGTGTAATTATTTTAATCAGTACAGTTTTTGCCATTAGTGAATAAACACATTTTAGCTTTTCCATCATAGAAGAAATATGTTTTTTTTCCCCATCATACAGTGGCAGTTTATATGCTGCTGCTAAGTCGCTTCAGTCATGTCTGACTCTGTGCGACCCATTAACTTTATTTTGATATTTAATTGTATGTGCTTTGGGTGGTATTTTGCATAAATTTGTGAAATTTTGTATAAGATTCAAGGTAAGTTTTACATGGGGCTTCCCTGGTAGCTTGATGGTAAAGAATCTACCAGCAATATAGGAGACAAATATTCAGTCCCTAGGTCAGGAAGATTCACTGGAGGATGAGTGGCAACTCACTCCAGTATTTTTGCCTGGAGAATCCCATGGACAGAAGGGCCTGGTGGGCTACAATCCACAGGGTTGCAAAAGAGTCGGGTACGACTTAGCAACTGAATAGCAACAATGAAGTTTTACTTAACCTTTAAGCTGTTTTAGGGGGATAAAAGGTCTTTAAGCGGGGGTGAGTGTGAGTGAAAGTCTCTGTCATGTCCGACTCTTTGCGACCCCATGGACCATACAGTCCGTGGAATTCTCCAGGCCAGAATCCTGGAGTGGGTAGCCGTTCCCTCCTCCAGGGGATCTTCCCAACCCAGGGATCAAACCCAGGTCTCCTGCATTGAAAGTGGATTTTTTACCAGCTGAGCCACAAGGGAAGCCCTTTAAGAGGATTAATTAAGGTTAAATGATGTCATAAGGATGAAACTAGAAATCAGCAAAGAAGAATGAATTACCAGTCTGAAAGCAAGCAAGCAAAAATATTCACTAACGGTCCACTTAAAATTAGCTTGAGTCTAAATGCTTTTCCATGACCTGGTAAAGAACTGGGTCAGACAGTGTAAGAAAAAAAAAAAGGGACAAGGATACCCAAACTAATCCATGCTGGGTACTGCAATGAGTTGTACATTTGAAAGGCATGATCAAGTACTGATAAACACAAAAAGTTAATAACTATAGGTTAACAGCAGGGGTCAGGGAGCCAGACAGTTGAGCTCAGATTTTATCTACATATTTTATCATCTCCATATATTAACTTTGTATTCTTGGACAAGGGACGTAACCTCTCTATACCTTAATGTCTTCATGTACGAAACAAATAAAAATGATATATTTCTCTGTGATTGTTGTGAAGCTAAATGAAAGAAAACACATGAACCACTTAGAAGTGTCCCTGGAATATAAAGACTCAATGTTAGCAGTGATGATGATATAATCTTGACAAATTTCAATAGGACTGGAATCCTTATAAGAAGTAGGACATGAGTCCTTTTGGATTAGCATCTCATCCTTATGACATCATTTAAGGGGGGAGTTCAGTTCAGTTTCTCAGTCGTGTCCGACTCTTTGCAACCCCATGAATCGCAGCATGCCAGGCCACCCTGTCCATCACCAACTCCCGGAGTTTACCCAAACTCATGTCCATCGAGTCAGTGATGCCATCCAGCCATCTCATCCTCTGTCGTCCCCTTCTCCTCCTGCCCCCAATCCCTCCCAGCATCAGAGTCTTTTCCAGTGAGTCAGCTCTTCGCATCAAAGTATTGGAGTTTCAGCTTTAGCATCAGTCCTTCCAGTGAACACCAGGGACTGATCTCCTTTAGGATGGACTGGTTGGATCTCCTTGCAGTCCAAGGGGCTCTCAAGAGTCTTCTCCAACACCACAGTTCAAAAGCATCAATTCTTCGGCACTCAGCTTGCTTCACAGTCCAACTCTCACATCCATACATGACCACTGGAAAACCATAGCCTTGACTAGATGGACCTTTGTTGGCAAAGTAACGTCTCTGCTTTTGAATATGCTCTCTAGGTTGGTCATAACTTTCCTTCCAAGGAGTAAAGCGTCTTTTAATTTCATGGCTGCAGTCACCATCTGCAGTGATTTTGGAGCCCCCCAAAATAAAGTCTGACACTGTTTCCACTGTTTCCCCATCTATTTCCCATGAAGTGATGGGACCAGATGCCATGATCTTAGTTTTCTGAATGTTGAGCTTTAAGAGGGGTATATAAGGTTAAATGATGTCATGTAGAAATTTGATAGTCCTGGGCTTGTTAGGGACTTGTTCAGAAAGTAAACTATATGTGACTCCTGTGTGATGGCTGAGGCTAAGTGTCTGACAACAGACCAGCAAGTCAGTGATGTGTTAGAGGGAGCTGTGCACTAGCAGTCATGTTGGCTGTAACTGTCTCGTGTGCACCTATCACGAAAACGCACACAAACAAAGTGTGGAGTGGGAGAAAGGAATTGGTGACTGTGTTTTTGTTCAATTTAGTAAAAATTACTAAATGTCCATAACATGTACGCCCCCGCTGGTACTGCTGTATCTTTACCTTGAACCGTGATCTAATGTTTGTTGTTACTTGAATTTTTTTATTTTTATTGTTGGGGAATGTTGAACTGTATATTGGAAGCCAGGGCCAAAAAGCTCCTTGCCTTTCATTTGAATCATTTTTCATAATTCTTGGGCAGCAAGAATTTAATCTGTATCTGTGCTTTGCAGTTTACTCCCCAATGCAAATTAACCTCATTTTTTTTTTAGGTTGTTATTAATAAACACCATTTATACTAGGGTGGTGTATATTCAATATACTTTTCAAATGAAGCTTGCCTTTAGAAAATAATTAATGAGACGTAACCATTTTAAGACAGTTGAAATAACAGAGGAGGTGAACAGAAAAAGTTTTTAAAATTAATAGAGAAGTCAATATACTCAAAATTAATTACATAATATATTTATATCTTTCATCAAATGCCAACCTTTTTCTTTAACAACTGCTTAAGAACTGAAAATAATCCGTGTACCCCCAAACTACAGTAGTTCTATTTTGCACTTTGAATCATTTCATTCTTTAGTTGTAGAATTCTAGAAAATAAAGAAGGAAATGAGCAATGAAATGGATGGATATAGCTGAGAATATGAATGATGTATGTGAAATGTTAAGGTTCAGTGAACTTGGCCTAATTCATAAGTTCTTTTCTATTCAGCAGTATATCAAGATGAATAAAAACAGTAGTTAAGCTCTGGAAATCCCCTTGGATTTTTCATAATAAATGCTGTCTTTCCAAAATTCATGCAGGAAAAAAAGCTGGGATATTAGATTTAGTCTTTTTATCTCATGCTGTCTTTTACAGCTCAACATTAACTCCGCTCCTACGTTCATGCATTTTCCTCCAAAAGGCAGACCCAAGAGAGCTGATACTTTTGACCTTCAAAGAATTGGATTTGGCGCTGAACAACTAGCAAAGTGGATTGCTGACAGAACGGATGTTCATGTATGTTTTTATTCCCCACAGTTTTAATAATAGGCTAATTAGCTTGGTTTGGTATAACATTATAATAAGGCCACAGGATTTTTTTCATTTTCTCCTGCTTTAGGAAAACTGCATATGATAGCTGTAAGCTGAACTTTGAGTTAGGTGAATTTAAATGGTTTTTGGAATAATGGTTTTTAAAATATCAATGAACCATTAAAGAATACATGTTAGGCACAAAGTAATTTCTGAGGCTAAAAAATATACTGAATATTGCTCAGTGGTCTTAATAATCAAAGATACTCTAATTAAAAAAACAGGTGTATAATTTTTATCTATCCTTTGGGCAAATAACAATAGGATAATACCCACTTTTCATGAGCCATATGAGAAAATGTCACTGACATATGCTGTTCTTAGGACTATAAATTCTAACAGTATAATTCTTTCCTTCCTTCCCTTCTCCCCCAACCATTAACTATGGGGGAAAAAATTTACACATTTTAATAGAAGAAAATCACTCAGGAATCAGATATCTAAAAATGAGAATTGAATTAAATGTGTACAGTCTAGACAAACAGTGGTGTGCAACATTATTTGACATAGAAAGAAGCTCAAAGGATAACAAGTGAAAAAGTAGGATAGAAAAACAGTATTTATAGTTGATTTAGAAAAGCAAAATATTACTGAGATATGTACAATGTTGATGGTAGTTAATGTCTTTGTGGAGGGCTATGGCTATTTTGTTCCTTAATGTCACTAGAAGTTTTTACAGTGAGCAATTCTAACCAGCTATTTAAAAATTACATTTCCCTTAGATATAATACAGGGATATTAATTTTGTGTAAGCATATTTCTCATTTGAGATAGATGTCTCATACTATCATTGTACATAAAATAATATAGGTATTAATGATATTTTGGTGACTACCTCTTTTTTGGTGGAAATATTTAGGCAGATATTCAGTTCTACAATGTATCATTTGTTTGGTACAAAATATTAAATGTAACATTGGAAAGTACTACTAGTTCTTTTTTAAGAAATACTCAGTTTTAATCAGAAATAATTCTAACCTATTTATCACACTTATATGTTGTTGACAGATCCACATTTGTAAAAAGAAAATACATATTTGGAAATAATTTCAAACTTTAAGTAGTTCCACAAATGAAAAAAGTGTAGTCTCAATGTATACCCTATATCAGGATTCACATACTCTTAACTTTTTATGGCTTTTGCTTTGGCATTCTTACTCTCTTACCATCCCTCACCCTGTCTACACATATACTTACATACCCACACACATTTTTTTCTGAATCCTTTTAAGGTGAATTGTCTTTCCTAAGAAATACAGGACCGTACAGTTATTGTGTTCACAGACGCACATTAATATATTGAGCTGTCCATAGTCTAGTTTTGTCAGTTGACCTACCCTGTCCTTCCTAAATCGTAAGCTCCCTATGTGGAGACATTTAGGATCATGCAGATATCCTACTCCTCATCAAAATTTTGTCAGTATTTAGTATCCATTGATGACTCTTCCTTGATCCAGATTTCATCATGCTGGTTGCAGAATGATGATGTTCCAGTGCTAGCACTTTGTCCATATTTCAGATTGATCCTTGGCATTTTACTGTAAGCAAGAGTTCTCCTCTCCTCTTTGTATTTCATTCATTCATTGGTACACAATCTTATATTGTTTTTTCCCTCCAGTGATTGTTAGTACTATGCTTAAATATTTTGGTACCAAAATTGTTCTAAATATAATTAGTGGGAGCCCCTTCATGCTGGCTTCTTTGTTCTTGTAAAGTATCTCACCTTGTAAAGTAAGTCGGGGAAATAGGAATCCTCATATACCACTTGTGGGAATGCAAAATAGTGCAACCACTTTGGTAAACAGTTTGACAGTTCTTCAAACCATTAAGCATAGTTTCTATGTGACCCAGAAATTCTACTCCTAGGTATACGTATGTAAGAGAAAAGAAAACATACACTACACAAAAACTTGTGCAAAATGTTTACAGCAGCATTATTCATAAGAGCCATAAGGTGCAAACAACGCAAATATCCAACTGATTATTTGGCTAATGGATAAGCAAAGTGTGATATCCACACAAGGAAATACTAGCCATGAAAAGGAATGAAGCAGCGGCACATTTTACAACAAGGGTGAGCCTTGAGAAGGTCATACTGAGTGAAAGAAGCCAGGTACAAAAGACTACATGTTATATGAAATTGCAGAATGAATGTATGGAGTCAGAAAGTAGATTGATTGGTGGTTGCTTAAGGCTGCAGGGTGAGAGGAATAAGGGAGTGGATGCCAAAAGGGAATGGGATTTCCTTTTGAAGTGATTCAAATGTTCTGATACTGACTGTGGTGATGGCTGCACCTATCTGAATATGCTTAAAAAAATATATCACTGGATTGTACACTTTCAGTGGGTGGATTGTATGGTATATGGATTAAAGCTCAGTAAAGTTGTTTAAAAGAAAATGTCTTAAAAAATTCCAATTTGAAATAATACAAGTAGTAGTCCCTCCATCTCACCTCTCCTTTTTACCAGATGATCCCGTGTTCGGGATCATCATCATTATCTGGTTCATCATCATGAACCAGAACAGCTCTGGGTTGAATGTAAGTAGGTTTTGCATATATTTAACTGTATTCACCTAAAAGCACCAGAAGAGCACATTTTGTTACATAGCCATGATGCTTTAGGGCATATATTTTTGACTCACAAAGAACAAAAGGAATGTTAGTGCCTGGTATGAAAAGTAAGGTGGTACCTTTCTGAATTACATGTGTTAAAGATCAGAAGGACGAGAATATCAGAGGAAAAAATGAATATTTTTCTTGAACTTTAAAACATTTTCATTGTGTTGTTGCAGATTCGTGTCTTCAGGCCTCCCAACTACTCTGGCACCATTGCTTTGGCTTTGTTGGTGTCACTTGTGGGTGGTTTGCTCTATTTAAGAAGGAACAACTTGGAGTTCATCTATAACAAGACTGGTTGGGCCATGGTGTCTCTGGTATGTTAACACATTTACCCTATTTCTTTGGGTAATGGTCCAAGTTGTGTAATATTAACAAAGTGATCCAGATTATAACTGTAATGAAAATCAAGTCTGGATGAGAAGAATTAACTTTTAGGACTTAGGTGATGTAACTTAAGTTCACCATTAATGTAGCTTGTGCTCTCTTCCTTCAGTTTTCACAACTAAAATGTAATGTCTTTCCATGTGTACTTGGCATATCATGAGTGCTAGATAAATGTATGGTAATACATTTAGAAATACACTAGGGATTCGTGTATTTTTACTAATTACACTAAAAATACTTACAGACTGTTAGAGTCTGAAGCACTTGGAAATGTACTCATTCAGCTATTTTTTCCCTAGCAACTCTTTTCTTTTGTCTCTACTATGTGCCTGATAATTATTAGGTACCAGAGATATAAAGGAAAGACATAAACCCCACCTGATCGTAATTCATCACAGGGATACTAATCAAACTAATCAAGAGATAAATCATGTAACATTCTGCATGCTGTGGTGGAAGTAAGCACACTGGATTAGAGGATTACATACTATATAGGAAGGACACCTAATCTTGAGTACTGAAAAGTCATTATAGGCTTACTAGAGTGTGTGACATCATTTATGTTTTTTAGGTTAAGAGTATCTTAAGATCTCTAGCAAGTATCTTAGTAATGATGCCTACAGTCATCTGCTCTTCATCATTTTACTTGTGGTCTTGGTCAAAGCATAAGAATGGAGAAAGAAATACAGGGAATAAAAAACTGTAAAGAAAGAGATGTTACTATTTACTTAATTTGTGATTTGCCTATATGACTGTCTACATGAAAATTTTATCACAATTTACAGAGTAAAATAAAATTAATACTAGAGTTGAACAGTTCTGAATTCAAGGTCTCCAATAATCATTAGGATTTTTACACAGTAAACAATTTAGATGATTAAAATCTCTTTCCCAAAGGAAGAAGAAAATAATGATACTTAAAAGTAACAAAAGATGTATAAAACATTTATAAACAATATAAAACATGAAGCTATTTAATATGTATATGTATACATATATATATATTTACAGCTAAATGTCAGTTTGTTGGTTTTACCTTCGTGCAGTAGCCCTCCATCCTTCCATTTTTCAGCAAACAGTGGTGTTTATGATACAGTAGGACAGACTGATAAGTGAGCATCCCAGTCAACTCACCTTAAAGCACCCATCATGTGCAATAATAGCTAATGTCTTGAAATTCAAGCAGATCCTCTATGGCTTTGTGGTAGACAGAGAAATAAGATTTTGAGGTTTGGATTTTTTTAGCGTAAGGAAGATTTCTCAAGGAAAGTTTCTTAATATTTTCTCAGTTTTTGATAACTGAGTTAAAGAGATTTATTAGTTATACTCCAGTTACTGTAACTGGATCCAGTGGGTGATCTCAGTCACCGTGGTCATTAAGTTTGAAAGTGTTTTGGACGTTGCTTAGTCTGGTTTTCAGGTTGCTTCATTCAGTTAAGCCACCCACTGTCTTGGTGAAAAAAAAAATACACCCCTTCTTTCAAAGTGTTATTGGAAGGTTAAAATTCCTTTAGTATTTCAGCATTATTATACCAAATTTTGTCACTGTTTCAGTCTCCTGAAAAACTAAGTCTGCTTCTGATGTAACCATGTGCCTGAAGTAGACCCAGATGATACACCTGCATGCACTATTCTCCCTTCTCAAGAGGAGGTGGCCTCCCTGGCAGCTCAGTCAGTAAAGGGTCCGCCTGCAATGCCGGAGACCCAGGTTCGGTCTCTGGGTTGGGAAGATCTCCCGGAGAAGGAAATGGCAACCCACTCCAGTATTCTTGCCTGGAGAATTCCATGGATGAGCCTGGTGGGCTACAGTCCATGGGGTCACAAAAGAGTCGGATACAACTAAGTGACTAACTTTCACTCCTCAAGAAGAGACGTAGAGTTACTACTGTAAGTAATAATGGACATTACAGCACCTTTTCCTTCTTTGGGGGTTATGTTTCTTATGCTTATTCTTTATAATGACTATGAAACGGAATTTCTATTATCATCATTTTACAGACAAGGAAACAGATTCAGTAAACTCAATTTGCAGAACCTCACACCTGGGATAGGATTCTGTGTACATCTAACTTAAGACTTGGTACTTCACACAGTGCTGTGCTGTGCTTAGTTGCTCAGTCATGTCCGACTCTTTGCGACCCCATGGACTGTACCCTGCCAGGCTCATCTGTCCATGGGAATTCTCCAGGCAAGAATACTGGAGTAGGCTGCCATGCCCTCCTCCAGGGGATCTTCCTGACCCAGGAATCCAACCAGGGTCTCCTGCATTGCAGGCGGATTCTTTACCAGTTGAGCTACCAAGGAAGCCCTTTCACAGTGTTGGGTTCTCTAAATCTGGCATGTGCCTCATATGCTGGATGTTTAATCCAGTGGATGCAGTGAGTCATTACAACTCTAAATAAATGTCTAAGAACATTTATATGGCAACTAAATGTTAGTACTTAAATGGTCAATTCTCTCACACCCTCTGCCACATCATACAGATTTTTTTCCTTTGAATCCTTGAAAGCTAATGAACTTGGCATAACAGAAGATGCTCTAACATTCATAGACACATACTTGAGAAGGAAATCTTGGCAGGTATGTCTACTCCCCAATGGCAGCCTTTCAGAAGCCATAACAGGCTGCAGAAAACAGACATGTTTTCAAACAATATGCTGGAAAACTCTGAATATAAAATGTTGAATTAAACAGATTTGTCTTTTTTTTAATTTTTCCTCATCTGCTGATGGCTTATGAAGCTTAAACAGTGAGGGCAGAAATAATTTAAATCTCTGTTACCATTCCACCACCAAACTTGATTCTTTTTAATGAAAAACTATTTTACATGAAAAACTGGATTTGCCCAATTCCAGTCCTTTTAAATCCAATTTTTGGGATATCCTTACAAAGTTAAGAGGCCGTCCAAAATACTGAATCATTTACTCAGATTGCTAGACATTTGTTTATTTAAAACAACCAATATCTGGTTCTTCTTTGGAAATGATATATTTTGAAATAATTCTTGGCAAAATACTGTTATCTGATTTGCAGAAATGCTGAAATCCTTGGCTTGCACAGTAAAATGAAGTTCTTAAAGTAGTGAACTCTGTACAACAGCACAGCATTTTTGTAATGTAAAAACTGTATGCACAAGGAAAATAATGAAAAAACAGTTTGGTGGAGAATTTCTATGGACATGCTCACTTCATAGTAAAGAACGACTATACATACAGGTCGGAGAAGGCGATGGCACCCCACTCCAGTGCTCTTGCCTGGAAAATCCCATGGACGGAGGAGCCTGGTGGGCTGCAGTCCATGGGGTCGCGAAGAGTCGGACACGACTGAGCAACTTCACTTTCACTTTTCTGTGTTGGAGAAGGAAATGGCAACCCACTCCAGTGTTCTTGCCTGGAGAATCCCAGGGACAGGGGAGCCTGGTGGGCTGCTGTCTCTGGGGTCACACAGAGTCAGACACGACTGAAGTGACTTAGCAGCTGAAGCAGCAGCATACATACAAGTAGCAGTTGTGTCTTACCTTTGAACAGATGCCAGAGTACCTCTGAGTCCTTAGTTCTGAGCGGACTGTATTCTAGGGCTGGTAAATTTTTTTTTTCTCTTTTTCATTATTATTTCATATTATTGTATATGAGTCATGGGATTAAGAATCAAGTATATGCTGGGAAGAGAAATCTATTAATAGTGCTTTAAGGTATAGGATAGAGACAAAGCTTGCAATTTCCTGGCATAGAGGAAGTAATATATGCAAATGTTGAAACATACATAGATATTATAGCTTCCTGGTTTTGAGCTTTAAAGAAAAAAATAGGTGAAGGAATAGTCATAAGTTGTTCTTGGTCTCATGCTTCCTAGGGGGAAAAATGCTTGTTAACATAAAGGTACTGTTGGTTCTTTTTGGAGCTAAATAAAGCATTGGTTCTGGTTTGGTTTCACTCTGCTTTCCAAACTTCGTCCACCCCCTTAAGATGGAGGATAATAAAAAACCTACACATGTATACCTGTGGCGGATTCATTTTGATATTTGGCAAAACTAATACAATTATGTAAAGTTTTTAAAAAAAAAAAAAAAAACCTACAGAGTACCTGTTTCATGGTGAGTTTAAAGTAGAATGGTTGTATAAAATGTTATGCTTTGTAGCCCTTAATGCAGAGCTTTATGGTAAGCTGCTGCTGCTGAGGCGCTTCAGTTGTGTCCAACTCTGTGCGACCCCATAGACGGCAGCCCACGAGGCTCCCCCGTCCCTTGGATTCTCCAGGCAAGAACACTGGAGTGGGTTGCCATTTCCTTCTCCAACACAGAAAAGTGAAAGTGAAGTCGCTCAGTTGTGTCAGATTCGTCGAGACCCCATGGACCGCAGCCTACCAGATTCCTCCATCCATGGGATTTTTCAGGCAAGAGTAGTAGAGTGGGTTGCCATTGCCTTCTCCTGTGGCAGGCTATTGTCGCAACCCCGTGAACCGCAGCCTAACAGATTCCTCTGTCCGTGGGAATTTCCAGGCAAGAGTAGTAATGGGTTGCCATTGCCTTCGCCTATGGCAGGCTAATGCTCCTGATAGAGGACTGTCATTTCAAACCAGGAATATGAATGTGATGAGTAGTTGCATCCATTTCAAACACAAATAAAAGCCTCCTAAAAATCCACAATTAAAACCGTGAAAGATAAAAACATCATTTAAAAAGATCTAATAACCCAAGCCTTATTATCACAGTAAATCTCAGTAGGATAGAAGCTGTTCTCTGCCTTTTAACACCATTGCTCTGCATTGTAGGATGATTCGTATGCCATAATATTTCTTCTGTCTCAAACACATTATATTGGTTTAATTATGTTCTATGAAAAATGTAAGCTCCAGATTAATATATTTATTACTACATAATTTTCACAATTTATGAAAGTTTCTGTGGCATCTATACATTATGGTATATCAGTAGAAATGTGTTTTTTGTGAGCATTCTGAACTACACGGCAGCTCTGACTTCAGAGTGGAATAAGCTCATTTTTCTTTCAAATTTTTCTTGAATAAAATTATGCATTAATACTTTGTAATGTCATACAGGTATTATCTCTGTGGCATATTTATAAGTGCGAAGCAAATAATTGCTGATAATATTTGTTTCCAGTGAAGTAACTTCTAACAAACAGCTTTTCCCATTAGGTAGTTGAATCATTTGGCCATTTGAAGATAGGTATGTCAGTTTATGGACTTCCCTGGTGGCTCAGACAGTAAAGCGTCTGCCTACAATGCAGAAGACCCGGCTTCAATCCCTAGGTCGGGAAGATCTCCTGGAGAAGGAAATGGCAACCCACTCCAGTATTCTTGCCTGTAAAATCCCACGGACAGAGGAGCCTGGTAGGCTACAGTCCATGGGGTCGCAGAGAGTCGGACACGACTGAGCAACTTCACTCACTCACTCATGTCTGTTTATAGGTAATTTTTCTATATAGCCAAATGTATAATTTTGTTCATATCGGGAGTATGACAACAATATAATGAAATGAGTTAATATCTTATTAGGGTATACTTTTCTTAATACATATAGCATTTAATTTTCTTTAATGAGGAGAGGTAATGGCCTATATAAACTCAGACATTTAAAAGTTACTCAGATGATCTTACCTTTTTTTTTTTTTGCATTTGAATGTGCTTGTCTTGAGTTTTTTGCTTATTATAAAGCTACAAATAAGCCTCAGTGTGAATATCCAGTACATGAAGTAATCCCCCAGCTTCTGTTCTCCATTCATCATAAAATTTCTCAGTAGAGGAAACATACCTCAACATAATAAAGGCCTTATATGATAAACCCACAGCTAACATGGTATTCAGTGGAACAAAGCTGAAAGCTTTTCCTGTAAGATCAGGAAGAAAGCCAGGATGTCCACTTTCAGCACTTTCGACATATTCACTGTCCGAGTGAGAGCAGTTATGCAAGAAAAAGGACATCCAAATCAGAAAGGAAGAAGTAAAACTGTCCTTGTTCAGATAACATAATACTGTGTATGAAAGTGAAAGTGTTAGTTGCTCAGTGTTGTGTGACTTTTTGCAACCCACCAGGCTGCTCGGCCTGGAATTCTCCAGGGAAGAATACTGGAGTGGGTAGCCATTTCCTCCTCTAGGGGTGAAAGTGTTAGTTGCTCAATTGTGTCTGACTCTTACTCCTAGAATTCATAAATGAATTCAGTAAAGTTTCAGGATAAAAAAAATCAGTATACAGAAGAATGTGGCACTTCCACATACTAATATCAAACTATCAGTGAAACTAAAAATCCAGTTTCATTCACAAGTCATCAAAAAGAATGAAATAACTTAGGAATAACTTTAACCAAGGAGTTTAAAGACCTGTACACAAGTAACTACTAAGACACTGATGAAAGAAATTGAAAATGACACAAGCAAAGGGAAAGTTATACTTTGCACATAGATTAGAAGCGTTAGTATTGTTAAAATGTTTACTACCAAATATTATACTACCCAAAGCAGTCTACAAATTCAGTGCATTACTATCAAAATTACAAAGGCACTTTTTACAGAAATAGAAGAAACAATCCTAAAGTCTGTATGTATCCACAGAAGATGCTGAATAGAACAAAAATAAACACGCATATGTGATCAATTAATTTGTGACAAAGGAGCCAAGAATAGGTGTTGGGGAAAGGACAGTCTCGTCAATAAATGGTGTTGGGAAACTGGACAGCCACATGCAGATGAATAAAACCAGACCCCTACCTTAGCCACACACAAAAAGTTAACCCAAAATGGAGAAAAGATTTGAATTCAAGACCTGAAACTGTAAAACTCCCAGAAGAAAACATAGGTGGTAAGCTTTTTGATGTTGTTCTTGGTGATAAATTTTTGTATTTGACATAAAATGCCAACGCAAAACAAGCAAAAATAAGTGGGATCTGCATCAAACCATGAAGCTTCTGCACAGCAAAGGAAACCATTAACAAAATGAAGAGACCATCTGGATGGGAGAAAATATTTGCAAACCATGTATCTGTTAAGGGGTTAATACCCAGAATAAGGTATTGGCGCACTGTGGTCCATGGGGTCGCAAAGTTGGACACGACTGGGCGACTGAACATCAACCCAGAATAAATAAAAAAACTCATACAGCTCAATAGCAAAAACAACAAATAAATGAATTTGAAAAACAGGCAGAGAGAAATGGGTTAATGGTTTGAACAGACACTTCATAAAAGAAGATATAGAAATGGTCCCAAGAAACATTTAAAGTTTAGTCATTTGGAACATGTAAATTAAAACCAAAGTAGTTACCCATAGAAGCCTATTAAGTATGCTCAGATTTCAAAGAAAGGTGACATTAAGGTTAGGACAGATATGCAGGAAAATGAGTCTTCATATATTACTGGTAGAAATGTTAAATGGTATCTTCCTTCAATTTCACTTCTGGTTATTTATCAAAAAGAAATGAAAATGTGTGTACATACAAAGGCTTGTCTTTGAATATTCATAGAAGTTTTATTCACAAATATACCTCTTTGAAAGAAACAATATAGTGTCCATAAACAGGGGAATATATAAACAAACTGTGAAATATGCATACCAAAAAAAAAGGAAACAACAAACCAGGCAGAGACTCAGGAGAGACATTGTTCTAAAGAGAGATACAAGTGGTAGTTAAGTCACTGAAGCCTGGTATACACATACTCTGTGATGCAGCATTTTCAAGAAAATTTTCTTACCCCTTCAGAGGTCTATGGAGGTAAATAATTAGGAAAGGCACCAGTGGACTGTTTTTAATAGTATTCTACTTGATCTCAGTGTTAGTTATAATGGTGTATTCATGTTAGAATTGGAGAAGGCAGTGGCACCCCACTCCAGTACTCTTGCCTGGAAAATCCCATGGACGGAGGAGCCTGGTAGGCTGCAGGCCATGGGGTCTCGAAGAGTCGGACACGACTGAGCGACTTCACTATCACTTTTCACTTTCATCCATTGGAGAAGGAAATGGCAACCCAGTGTTGCCTGGAGTTCTTGCCTGGAGAATCCCAGGGACGGGGGAGCCTGGTGGGCTGCCGTCTATGGGGTCACACAGAGTCGGACACTACTGAAGCGACTTAGCAGCAGCAGCAGCAGCATGTTAGAATTCATTAAGCTGTACCCTTTAAATCATGTCCATTTTTGTCCTTTTTTATTTTAGTAAATAAGATACAAGAGTAAACTTGTAATTTAATTATAAAAATTTAAATTTCCAAATTAAAGTGGTAAAGTGCTGGACATTTCCATTATTAAAGTAAAAAAATAAATACCATTTATACTTATTTTAGAGATAGAATTTTAATAATTCTAGGCCATTTTGCACTGTCAAAGTTTATTTAGTATTTTATTATGTTGTGAGAAGTGCCCACAGCTCTGTGTGTAATTATAAATACTGTAAATACATCTGTCAGTACTTCAAATGATTAAGCAAGTATACCATGTTTAAGCCTGCTTTTGTTTTATTGAACCATTTCTTAGAATCTTGAATAAATCATGTATTAAGATGAATTTTTAAAAACTTCTATAACAAAGCATATGTAATATAGCTACTGCTATTTAATTTTAACTTCTCATTTTAAAATTTGAGCATTTTCTCATGTGTATGTAACATTTGTCACACTGTAGTTTTTACCTTTCCTTATTAATGCATTAAATCACCAAACCTAGTGTGGATCTAGTAACTACCACAGATTTGAAGTAGTTAAGAGTATAAACAAATGTTTTGAGATATCCACTGTAACTGTTGTAATATGAAAATGTTAGAGTATGAAACAGGTGCTGTTACAACTATTGTGATCTGTCAACTGCATACTTACAAGACAGTGAAAATGAAGGTTTGTTTTTATCTCGTTTAAGTACCCAGATCTCCTTCCACCCCCACATTCTATGCATGGCCTCTTGGAGTCTGTTCTCTGTTACTTGAACCATTTCTACTCTTTTCTGAGACTAACACCCCCGCTTGGGTACTAGGTCTCCTTCCTGCTCTGCTATTCAGTGACCGTGCACCGACAGTCTGCCCTCTTTTTCTGTCATCCTTATTTTTTCTTTTATTACTGAACCTTTCTCATTAGCAAGGCACACAGCTCCTTATTCATCCTGAAGGGACATATTGCTGTTTTCCCTTCCAGAAACTGTCCTATTTACCTGATCCCTTTTATAGCAAAACTCTTTGAAACAATTGTCTACGTTGTTTCCTTCTTTTCTCATAAGGCTTTTGTCTCACTCACTGTTCCATTGAAAATGCTCTAGTCTAGGGCACAGATATTTTCCAGGGACATAAATTCAGATATTAGTTCTGGGTTTAGTTCACATCACTGGTCTTGCGTCAGTATCTACACACCTTTTCTCTTCATCCACAACCACTTTCTTGTGTTCCAGGGGGCCACACTTCTCTCACTGCTACTTCTTAATCATCTTTGCTCATTCATTTGTTATCTCCTTTCACTTCCTACTTTGGAGGGTCTTCTGGATCTTGCTCATCCTCTCTATCTATATTTACTTAATTGGTGTCCAGCTTTAAAGACGGTCTATTGTGTGTATGTTAAGTCGCTTCAGTTGTGTCTGACTCTTTGTGACCCCATGGACTGTAGCCCACCAGGCTCTCTGTCCATGGGATTTTCCAGCTAGGTAAAAAAAAATGGAGTGGGTTGCCGTGCTCTCCTTCAGGAAATACTGTCTATTATTGAGTCCTGAATTTTATCTTGGGGCCAGATCTCCCTGTAAATTCCAGACTGATAAATCCAACTTGTTCATCTTGCATCTCTACCTGGAAGCCTACCAGGTGTCTCAAAACAGACTCCTAACCTCAGTCCCCAAACCTAATTGTCCCACACCTTTGATTTCTCAGCTAACGGCAACTTTATTTTTTCCGTTGTTCAAGTCAAAAACCTCAGTCTTTTCTCACCACTTCTTTCCTCCTATACCCCACATCTAATCTCAGAAAATCCTCTTGGTTCTTGCTGCAAAATACATCTAGATTCCAACAACTTCTCACCATACTTACCACCTTTAAGGTCTAATTATTTCATAGTCCACTTCTTGCAATAGCATTTGAACTGTATCCCAGCCTCCACCTTTACACACCATATGGTTAATTTTCCAACCCAGGGGCTCTGGATCTGGCCTTGCACTACTCACCAACCTTATCCGTTTCTCCTCTCCTCAGCAACTGTCCTTCAGTCCTCTTGGCTTCTTTACTGTCTCTTAATACGCCGGATATTCTCCTTCAACACAACCTGGCTCACTGGCTCTTCCCTCTTTTCCCAAGTATTTTCCTGGCTTGTAGACATCTTCAGATGTCTGCTGAGAGCTCCACTGTCTTGGAGAGGCCCCTGCTGACCACTCATAAGTACTGCAATCCTTCTCTCATGACTTCTTTTCTCCTTCCCTACTGTTCTTCAGTTTTCATTGTCTCTAATTATTTTGAATTTCCCTAGAAGCTTAAATCGGAGAAGGCAATGATACCCCACTCCAGTACTCTCGCCTGGAAAATCCCATGGATGGAGGAGCCTGGTGGGCTACAGTTCATGGGGTCGCTAAGAGTCAGACATGACTGAGCGACTTCACTTTCATGCATTGGAGAAGGAAATGGCAACCCACTCCAGTGTTCTTGCCTGGAGAATCCCAGGGACCGGGGAGCCTGGTGGGCTTCCGTCTGTGGGGTCGCACAGAGTCAGACACGACTGAAGCGACTTAGCAGCAGCAGCAGCAGTAGCTTAAGTGGTAAAGAATCTGCCTGCAATGCAGGAGACTTGGGTTCAGTCCCTTGGTCAAGGAAAACTCCCCCGGAGAAGGGAATGGCTACCCACTCCAGTATTCTTGCCTGGAGAATCCCATCAACAGAGGAGCCTGGCGGGCTACAGTCCGTGGGGTCGGACATAGTCAGATAAGACTGAGCAACTAACACTTTCATCATATAATTTAATTACTTAAAATTTTTTTTTTTTTTTTTTTTACTATTTTCTCCCTATAGAATGCAAGCTCCATGAAGATAGTGTCTCCCTTGTATTTTTGTTCTTTGTTTTATTCTCAACTTCTTAAACAGACCTAGGGATCAAAGCCAGGTGTTCTGCATTGCAGGCATATTCTTTACCATCTGAGCCACCAGGGATGCCCTCTTGAATATATAGTTAGTTCTTGGTATATAAATGTTGAATGAGTGAAGGAGGAATGCCTACTTATTTTTTATGACTCAGGGCACATGTCACTTACTGAGGATCTTCATCTAAGGGTAGGGATTATTTTTACCTTATTCATTGCTATATTCCTACTGTCCAGTGAATAATTGTCAAATGAGTAAATTAGGCTGGAAAGGCTTCATAGAAAACCATATATAGACCTAAATATAAAGAGGTTGGCTCCGTAGGAATCTTAGGCAGGTGTGGCATTAACAAGATGTAGCTGTAGCCACTGCCTACACCATGGATGGACCTGTCATCATCATACTAATCGAAAACAGAAATATACGGTATCACTTACATGCAGGATCTTTAAAAAAGTGACACAAATGAACTTATGTTTGAAACAGTCACCAGGGAGAAGGGCTTGTGGGGAGGGACAGACTGGCAATTGAGAATTGACATGTACACACTGCTGCATTTAACATAAATTACCAACAAAGACCTATTGTTAAAAAAATAATTAAAAAAGCTCAACTCCGAATCTGGGTAACCTTGTTCCTTTTTACCCTCACAAGCTTCTTCCTTATTCTTTATCTCATTGGGTGGCACTACTGACTGTACATTGTTCTTCAGATCAGCAACTCAGAGGTTAATTTTTTACTATTTTCTATCACGTCAATCAATCAATGAAGTCTGTTGATTCCATCTCTTAAATATTTCCGTTTATCTAAATTGCTCAATTCTGTCATTACTATGGAATTGTTCCCTTGATACCACTGTTCTCCATGGTATCCATGGAGATACCAACGGAACATTTCATGTAGAAATGGGCATGATAAAGGACAGAAATGGCAAGGACCTAACAGAAGCAGAAGAGGTTAAGAATATGTGGCAAGAATACACAAAAGACCTGTATAAAAGTGGTCATAATGACCTGGATAACTGCAATGCTATGGTCACAAACCTAGAGCCAGACATCCTGGGGTGTGAAGTCAAGTGGGTCTTTGGAAGAATCACTATGAATAAAGCTAGTGGAGGTGATGGTAGAATTCCAGCTGAGCTATTTCAGATCCTAAAAGATGATGGTGTTAAATTGCTGCACTCAATATGCCAGCAAATTTGGAAAACTCATCAGTGGCCACAGGACTGGAAAAGGTTAGTTTTCATTCCAATCCCAAAGAAAGGCAATGGCAAAGAATGTTCAAACAACCACACAGTTGCACTCATCTCACATGCTAGCAAATTAATGCTCAAAATCCTTCATGCTAGACTTCAGCATTATGTGAACTGAGAACTTACAGATGTACCAGCTGGCTTTAGAAAAGGCAGAGGAACCAGACATCATATTGCTAGCATTTGTTTGATCATAGAGAAAGCAAGGGAATTCCAGGGAAATATCTACTTCTGCTTCATTGACTACACTAAAGCTTTTGTGTGGATCACAACAAACTGTGGAAAATTCTTAAAGAGATGGGGATACCAAACCACCTGACCTGTCTCCTGAGAAGCCTGTATACGGACAAGAAGCAATAATTAGAACTGGATATGGATCAACGGACTGGTTCCAAATTGGGAAAGGATTACGTCAAGGCTGTATGTATAATTGTCACTTTGCATATTTAACTTATGTGCACAGTACATCACACAAAATGCCAGTCATTACAGTGCTTAAGTAATGACTTAAGCTGGAATCAAGATGGCAGGAGAAATATCAATAACAGATATCACTAATGGCAGAAAGCAAAGAGGACCAAAGAGTCTCTTGATGCAGGTGAAAGAGGAGAGTGAAAAAGCTTCCTTAAAATTCAACATTCATAAAACAAAGATCATGGTGTCTGGTCCCATAACTTCATGACAAATAGATGAATGAAAAGTGGACAGACTTTGGATGAAAAGGACAGTGACAGACTTTATTTTCTATGCTCTAAAATCACTGTGAATGGTGAGTGCAGCCATGAAATTAAAAGACACTTGCTTCTTAGAAGAAAAGTCCCAACAAACCTAGTTCAGTTCAATTCAGTTCAGTTGCTCAGTTGTGTCTGACTCTTTGCGACCCCATGAACCGAGCACGCCAGGCCTCCCTGTCCATCATCAACTCCCGGAGTCCACCCAAACCCATGTCCATTGAGTCGGTGATGCCATCCAGCCATCTCATCCTCTGTTGTCCCCTTCTCCTCCTGCCCTTAATCTTTCCCAGCATCAGGGTCTTTTCCAATGAGTCAGACCTAGACAGTGTACTAAAAAGCAGATACACCACTTCATCAACAAAGGTCCATATAATCAAAGCTATGGTTTTCCCAGTAGTCAGTATGGATATGAGAGTTGGACCATAAGGAAAGCTGATTGCCAAAGAATTGATGCTTCTTAACTGTGATGCTGGAAAACATCCCTTGGCCAGCAAGGAGATTAAACCAGTCAATCCTAGGAAATCAACCCTGAGTATTGATTGGAAGGACTGATGCTGAAGCTCCAATACTTTGGCCACCTTATGGGAAGAACTGACTCATTGGAAAAGACCCTGATGCTGGGAAAGATTGAAGGCAAGAGGAGAAGGGAATGACAGAGGATGACATGACAATGGACTTGAATTTGAGTTAACTCTGGGAGATAGTAAAAGACAGGGAAACATGCTGTGTTACAGTTCATGGGGTCGCAAAAAGTCGGACAGGACTTAGCGACTGAACAAGGCATGGAATTGGCCACTGTAGTCTCACAAACAGTTTTGTGTATCAGCCTCCAAACTGATGTCTGTGCCTCAAGTTACACTTTCCCCAGTCTGTTCTCCACAGTGTGGCTAGTACCCTCCTTCTAAAATACAGACTTGATCATGCATTTTTCCACCACAGTTAGGAATATCAATTGAAGCAGTAAAAGAGAAGGAATATAGATGGGTAAAAGTAAAACCAGAAATATATATAATTTTAGTGCTGATTTAGTGACTACAAGGGTTTGATCCTCAAAAAATTCAGAACTCGAATTTTAGAGTGTCTACTAAAAACAAAAATGTCATTTGCTTATACTTTAAATATGTTTATTCACTAGGTACATCTTTCCCTGGATTTTAAAATATACTCTGCCTTTCACACTACTATATTATAATCTACAGGATATTCGACTTTCATATATTCTTTAAATCACTGATATGATCTTCTGTAAACAAGAGATATAATTTATTTTTCTCATAACAATTTCCCACTTTTTATGATGTTTTAGATGGTACATCATTCTCTATGTCACTCTGGGCCTAGTATTCTAGTGCACCTTCAAAGTTTAAAGTGCAAGTATTCTGTAAAATCTTGGCTTTCAGAAATATCTCAATCTAGGCAAAGTCTGGAGGTCAAATCTGGCTTTTAAGAAGTTTGTGTTAAATTCAGAAGTATTATCAAGAAAATAGGGAAAGGATTCATATTAATCTTTATAATCTTGCTATATCATTTTCATTTTCTTCTGAAATGCAGTGGTTGCCAGGAAGTTATGAAACAGAATCTGGATTTATTTTCTGGGTTTAAAAACTCTCCATAATTTCCCCCATCCTGCTGTTTCCCTTTTGTATCCTCTTACCTGCTTTAGAAATTGTGCAGATCTAACATGTTTAGATCCCTAGTCACATTGCTTAGTCTGACCTTGAATCTTTGTTGATACATCTCAGCTACTTGCCAGAGGCAGGCAGCTCAAAAACAGTGAGCTGGGCAAGTTCTGAGACATTCAGAAGCGTTTTAACCTGAAGACACACTTTAGTCTAAAGATGCCCAAGTTTATAAATTTAAGCATAGATGATTTAAACAAAACATGCTTTCATTTGAGTTATAGAGATTGACTGACGTCCAGTTTATACTGTCTCCTCTACCCTGTCCGTAATGCCTCAGATTTTTAAGATTAGTTTTCCAAATACAGCCTTTCTTGCTGGATCTAGCAGTTATGTGGTTTCTATGAATTATTCCTGGCTCTATCGAAAAGCATCATGTTTGATCTATGCTTTTAACTATGCTTTACCTCTGGTTAGGACATATGAGATTATCAGTCACCATGCCAGATGCTTTATATATGTTACCCAATTTGGTTATTAATATATGTCTTAAGCATAGTTGGTATCACCATTTTATAGATACCAAATCTGCCAGCAGAAGAATAAGTTACTTACCAAAGGTCCCATAATTAGTAAATGAAAATGCTTTTAACAGATGAGCTGATATACATGGTATTTGAAAGTAGTTTCATGACCATTTTTTAAAGATTGCAGTGTTCCCCCATTTCTTAGTTTGCATGGTATAACACTGTACCCTGTCTTTTCAGTGTATAGTCTTTGCTATGACTTCTGGCCAGATGTGGAATCACATCCGTGGACCACCATATGCTCATAAAAACCCACACAATGGACAAGTGGTAAGTGCATGTTCTAAGCATCAATATTATGAACTTGAATCCTGTTTACACGGCAGTCAGAAATTTAATATTTAGTAAGAAAGAGTTTATTTGTAAATCTAAATATATGTTCCATTTTCTCTTTCCTCCACTATGTACATACACACATGCACGTGTATGTATATATATATATATGTGCATATTATTTTATGGTGAGGACTGCTTCAGCATAGATTAAAAAAATTCAGTGTACCTCCCATACCAAATATACACGCATAAAGGATTTTTTCAACTTTGTAGACTGCTATGGCAATACTATGTAATGTCCAAAGAGGAAATAGAAACAGTTTTAACGAGCATCCCAGCATTGGTAAATTTAATTTAGTTCAGAAGAGATTAAATGGTAAATTTAATTTAGTTCAGAAGATCATTAAAAACTCAGGAAAACATTGTATTAGAATGCCAGGAACAGTCTGCCACAAAATTCAAAGTGAAATTGGCGTGCAGTTCTGTCAGTAGCAGAGCTGACTTTAGTAACCGCTACTGTCCTATTGCCTTCCCTTTCCACCAAAAATGGCCAGTGGCACATGTTACCATAGATCAGCTTTACAAAATACCATCTCTGAGGCTTAGTATTAGAGGTTACTGAAGATTATTAGCTGTTTTAAAATGTGCCTCTTTTCTCTAGCTTTTTATACAGATTTTTGAGGGAAGAATATAATGATACCTCTTATGTACTCATCACCAAGGTTAATTGCCGCTTCATAACCCGTCGTGTTCCATCTATTCTCCTGCCCAGTACTCTTTACCTGCTGTAGGATTCTTTCGAAATAACTTACCAATATAATTTCATTTACACATAAATATTTCAATAGGTATTTATAAAAAATAAGATTATCTTTAAAAATCTAATGATAGCACCACACAATCACACATAAAATGGTAATAAAGTCTTAATTTCTGAAATTCGGTTCTGAATGGAATACAGTTATTCTGTGGCAAATAATCTTATGATTTCTCTATAAAGGTATAATGTAAGCTTGTGAGGTTTATTCTTCATTGCTTACAGTACTTCACATATCTTTAATATTAAAGAAAGCTAACAAATTATTCGTTTCTTCTTCCTAAATTGATTGTGACTTTCTTTGAACTTCTTTGTGGAACTGTAATTTAGGGATATAATTCATTTTATTTATTGTATTCTCCCTGGTGACTCAATTAGGTTTTAAGGGCTGGTTGCAAATAAGCAGAGTTGCAGTCACTGATACTACATATTATAAGAACCAGTTTGGTCTCATATTGTCGTCACCATTTTCAGATATATTCTATAGGTGTCTAGGATATAGAGTCAAAGTTAGACTCTAAACCAGATATGCTTTTTGTTAGATGTACTATGTATTTTCGAAATCTGTCACTACTTAGAGAAGTAATTTGAGTATCTCAACTCTTCAGAATTAGATTTTACAGAAAAAATAATGGAAGTAATTATCAAGCAATAAATTGTCCCCTTTTCTTCAAGTCTTCCTGACTGTCCTTTTTGAGAATGTGGTTGTTTTCTCTGCCCTCCCCTAAATTATCCATACTCACTGTCACCCTTTCCTCTTTAAATTTTTTCTCCTTTATCACTTAAAACATGCTATATGATTTATTTATTTTGTGTTACATTTGTTTGTCTTTTGCCAGGACCCCAGTAGGATATAAGCACTTCACAAAATGATTTTTTTATATCTGTTTTAGTCCCTGATATATTCCTATTTCATAGAGAAGGGCCTGACACAAAGATTTGATCACTATGGTGTCAGTGATACTTAAAAGTATAAATTTAGGAAATCTTATATTTTTATTCCTGTCTCTTAATATTCTTCTAAAATAATATTCCTTAGGTAAAAATAAATAAGCACTGCTTTTTGTTATTGTTTATTATTGGCTAATATATCTGAAAAATAACCTCCTCATGAAATGTTTTAGCTTGTGTAGGGAAAGAAAATACAATTTTCCCTCTACTGTTCTGACTCCTTCTTTGGCTGAGGTCCCTGTAATAAAAGAGAATAACAAGAGAAAACCAAATCTGTTAACGTGTATACCTCATGTATACATGGAAGATACTCAGGATAAAAAAAAAAAGACCACCACTCAGAAGTGGCTTAGACCTCAGGCTTAAGTACAAGCTTTGGTTAAAGACAGAAAGAAAAGTACTGAGGGAAAGTCAGTTATGTGGAGGTGACCAGGAAAAAGAAAGATTAAGTTTACTATGCAGATAGAATTTAGTAGGTACTTTGCAGTTGATAAGGAGCTAAAGTTGTCTCCAGGGGTTAGCCTTTGTCCTTCCTGGTAGAGAAAGAAGAAGGGACACCTTTGTAAATTTAGGTCCTGTTTTTAGGGAGCTGGGAGAAGACAGAGAACTTTTCTTGTATCTGCTTTATCTCATCTCTGCTTTTTCTCAGTGCCTTCAGCTTAAAATAAATTCTTAGGCCAAAGTGGCATATTAGAGTGTCATATGCTGTCATCCTTCATTCTCACTGTCATCTTCTTACCATTTCAACCTTTACTTTGATAAATCATGAAACTCTAATCCCTTTACATGTAGTTTATTGGAGTAAGCTCCAAAAGCTCCAAGTGCTGGAGAGCTTTCCCTCAGCACTAACAGTGACAACAGCATGGATGCCATCTATTGCTAACTAAACATATGCTGGGCACTAGACTTCACAAATGAGTACTTTAGGCATTAGATGCACATTGCTGAAGCACATTGATTATAGTTAAAATATCAATATATGCGGACCTAAGTTAACTCCAGTCAAGTGGGAAATCCTCAGTAGCTCTCCATTAATACTCCCATTGTAATCTTCATTTGCATCCTGAGACTCTGCTGCTTTGCAAAGAAAGAAACTCCATGTTAGTGTATTTGTACTGTCCCTTGTCCCCTATATATGTGCTGCTTTTGGTTCTTCCATTCCCACCCGGAATTTCTATCAAAACATGCTCATCGTCAAACACCACCTAATTTGCCCATCCCTCTGAAATGCTTTATTTAATTACATTAGAAATTCTTTTTTCCTTTACCTACTTATAAACATGTAGTTATCCCATTTATGTATCTTACTTACATTAGTCAAATTCTTACCATTGAGTTTCTTTTAAGTTGTTTTTCATCTTTACACTTACATACACCTGGTCCTCAATAAATGTTTTCTTAAAAGATTATAAAGACACTAGGAGATGTTTTCTTAAACTGGATTATCTTAATTCTTTCAATTTATTTTTTCTCACTAGTCAGAAGAGTAATAGGATCAACATGTCCCTGTTAATTTAGCATAAACCAGTTAGTAACCTTAACATGGTAGGAACATTTATTTAAGGTTCAGATTAGATTGGAAAGAAATCTTCTCTATTGATTTAGACAATTTTTTATCCTGTTCCACATTGTTGTATTACTGTTTTGTAGGTAGACAATGGCATGGCCAGTAGGTAGAGGTCCTGTGATGGCCCAGAGGAACACTTTACCTTCGTATGTTAATGAAAAATACATACATTGAAAGTGCATATAACTTTTAATGTGTATATTTTAGCTTTTCAGGACCTTATCTTTTCAGCACCGTATCAGAAGTTACAGAAATGATGAGACTTATACCTATAACCAAGATATTCAAAAAGATGAATTTCATCCCAAACTCTCCACCCTCTTCTGTTTTAAAAAATATATTTTTTCTTATATTTGAATAAAGTATTAGGATTGAAGGGAAAAAAATCATGAAAGTCTTGGAAATATAGGAGGCTTCTTGGTACAAAATCAGTGCTTAAATGTGCTCTTGGCCAGAGATGTGGATCCAGTTTTAGACTGATGTGAGATGTTAATTACTAATCAGTGCAGACAAAGGCAGGTTAAAGGGGCAGGTTAAAGTTGTCCCTTGGTATATAGCTCTCTACTTGTTTTAAATTTTAACATATTTTAGAAAAACATCCCTTCCTGTATTCTTGTATGCTTAATGTCAACGTATACTGAAACAGAAAACTGTGGTTTAAGTTTTATTTTAATGAATTGATCTGCATAATAATGTGTTTTCCTGTTACTGAACAAAATAGAAGATTAACTTTGCTTTATAACATCAAGTGGTTACTGGCAAAGAATTATATTTTAAACAATGTTTGTCCATTAGAATAATAATAGTGAATAGGTTTTTTTTTTAATAACACTTCAGTTCAGTCCCTCAGTCCTGTCCCACTCTTTGCGACCCCATGAATCACAGCACTCCAGGCCTCCCTGTCCATCACCGACTCCCGGAGTTCACTCAAACTCATGTCCATCGAGTCGGTGATGCCATCCAGCCATCTCATCCTCTGTCGTCCCCTTCTCCTCCTGCCCCCAATCCCTCCCAGCATCAGAATCTTTTCCAATGAGTCAGCTCTTCACATGAGGTGGCCAAAGTACTGGAGTTTCAGCTTTAGCATCATTCCTTCCAAAGAAATCCCAGGGCTGATCTCCTTCAGAATGGACTGGTTGGATCTCCTTGCAGTCCAAGGGACTCTCAAGAGTCTTCTTCAACACCACAGTTCAAATGCATCAATTCTTCTGCGCTCAGCTTTCTTCATAGTCCAAGTCTCACATCCATACATGACCAGTGGGAAAACCATAGCCTTGACTAGACAGACCTTTGTTGGCAAAGTAATGTCTCTGCTTTTCAATATGCTATCTAGGTTGGTCATAACTTTCCTTCCAAGGAGTAAGCATCTTTTAATTTCATGGCTGCAATCACCATCTGCAGTGATTTTGGAGCCCCCCAAAAATAAAGTCTGACACTATTTCCAATGTTTCCCCATCTATTTCCCACAAAGTGGTGGGACTGGATGCCATGATCTTCGTTTCCTGAATGTTGAGCTTTAAGCCAACTTTTTCACTCTCTCCTTTCACTTTCATCAAGAGACTTTTGGGTTCCTCTTCACTTTCTGCCCTAAGGGTGATGTCATCTGCATATCTGAGGTTATTGATATTTCTCCGGGCAATCTTGATTCCAGCTTGTGCTTCTTCCTGTCCAGCGTTTCTCATGATGTACTCTGCATATAAGTTAAATAAGCAGGGTGACAATATACAGCCTTGACGTACTCCTTTTCCTATTTGGAACCAGTCTGTTGTTCCATGTTCAGTTCTAACTGTTGCTTCCTGACATGCATATAGGTTTCTCAAGAGGCAGGTCAGGTGGTCTGGTATTCCATCTCTTTCAGAATTTTCCACAGTTTATTATGATAGATGTGCTTAAATTTCAAGATACAACTTGAAAATTAGCACTCTCCTTCTTTGGTAATTTCTTCATATTTTAACCTATATTTCTGAAAAGAAATTACCATGTAGTATTTGCATTTTTGAGAATAACTATAATTAGGCTATTTATTTCTTTCAGTGATATGGAATAAAATGACAGAATGAGTATCTTATGAATATTTATATAGGAATTTTGTAATTTGACATTAATTCTTGATGACCAGTGCACATTTAGTGGAGTAAGGTATATGAAACAGTATTTTTATTGTTTTTCATACTTGTAACATAATTGAATAACCATTTATATTTTAAAGATTTATTTTTAGGCAGGTACTACACATAAATAACAACTAATTGAATTCTAATTTTTGTTCATTTTTCCTGAATTAGTTTTTAAAATGTTTTGCTTCAACTATTTGTCTTAGATGGTTTGAGAAACTGTATTAAATTGTTTATAAAGAATTATTTCAATGTTAAAGTGAATTAACTTTGTTAATACTTTAAAATTATATTCAGAATGTCTCTATGGTTTCTAGAAATAGTTAGGGGATTTTTTTCCCCCTTTTTCTGAAGTTGGTTTCTAAATAGAATTCTGAATGATGGTGAGTTCTTTCATGCTGGACTTTTAAAATATGCTGTTTTTCCTGTGGGAGTTTTTAATGGGTTTTGGCTTTTTATGTCTAGTTTGATACCTTTTAGGCATAATGCTGTGAGATCAGAGAGCAGATATTTTACAAATGAGGAAAAATAATAGTCTAAGTAGTAGAAGCCAGAATTAAAATGGTGGATCTCATAATGTGATTGAGAGTCATTCAGAGACTTAAGCTGATAATATTTTAAATATTTTTTAAATATTTTAAATATTTTTATATTTAAAACTGTAAATATTTTAAAATACATATTTATAAAGTTTAGACATAAATATTATTAATAGTAATGGGTTAGTATTTGGTCCTTGATGCTAAAATCTATTTTAAATTTTTGACAGAAATTCCAGGAAGTCTTAGGGCCTGAGCAGTCTATGAATTCAAATTGGTACCTACTATTTTCTTTTTTTTTTTTTAATTTTATTTTATTTTTAAACTTTACATAATTGTATGAGATTGACTAATTAAATAAGGGTGAAATGTCATGAAAGCTCCATAACCTTGACAAACATAATGCTTTTAAATAAAATGACCTGGTGGCTCAGAGGTTAAAGGGTCTGCCTACAATGCGGGAGACATGGGTCGGGAAGATCCCTGGGTCCAGAAGATCCCCTGGAGAAGGAAGTGGCAACCCACTCCAGTATTCTTGCCTGGAGAATCCCATGGACAGAGGAGTCTGGTAGGCTACAGGCCACAGGGTCGCAAAGAGTTGGACATGAATGAACGAGCGACTTAATGCCTAATAATACCCTAGAGGTTTAAAGATACTGTTTTTCTCTATTATCTGATTCCTCTCATTATTCTTTGAAATATGAATTTTGACTTTTTCTTTCAGCTTTTGCTTTTGAAGTTTCTGATCTTAAAATTATTAATAAGTTCTCATTATGAAAATCTAGAGTATTATTTAAAAAATAGGTATCAATAAATGCTACCTCTTTGTAGTTTTCATGTCAAAGAGAGAGAAAGCACATATTTAAGCAAACTGTCTTCTTATAGGTAATAGAGAGAGTGCTGTTGAAACAAACTGTAAAGTTATGAGAAATAGGAGATGCAAAACATTCAATGCCAGGCTTGTCATTCATACTATAAACAGAAAAATTGAAAGGCCACTGAGAACTGAATGGCCTGTTCTTTCATCAATAAA
This sequence comes from Bos grunniens, assembly GCF_055505025.1. Taxonomy (NCBI): domain Eukaryota; kingdom Metazoa; phylum Chordata; class Mammalia; order Artiodactyla; family Bovidae; genus Bos; species Bos grunniens. The sequence goes on along the minus strand of NC_141191.1, from coordinate 23,129,604 downwards.
ATACCATATAAATACCATACAAAACCTACACACATACACACAGTTTAACACAGAGAATGGGTCTATGTACATTCCTGAGACCACCTTACCTGTCTCTTGTGAAACCTGTATGCAGGTCAAGAAGCAATAGTTAGATCCAGACATGAAACAATGGACTGGATCAAAACTGTTAAAGGAGTACGTCAAGGTTGTATATTGTCACCCTGCTTATTTAACTTATATACAGAGTACATCATGCGAAATGCCCTGCTGGATGAAGCACAAGCTGGAATCAAGATTGCCAGGAGAAATATCAGTAACCTCAGATATGTAGATGACACCACCCTTATCAGAGATACCAAAGGAACATTTCATGTAAAGATGGGCTCGATAAAGGACAGAAATGGTATGGCCCTAACAGAAGCAGAAGATATTAAGAAGAGGTGGTAAGAATATACAGAAGAACTGTACAAAAAAGATCTTCACGACCCAGATAATCACGATGGTGTGATCACTGACCTAGAGCCAGACATCCTGGAATGTGAAGACAAGTGGGCCTTAGAAAGCATCACTACGAACAAAGCTAGTGGAGGTGATAGAATTTCCGGTTGAGCTGTTCCAAATCCTGAAAGATGATGCTGTGAAAGTGCTGCAGTCAATATGCTAGCAAATTTGGAAAAGTCAGCAGTGGCCACAGGACTGGAAGAGGTCAGTTTTCATTCCAATCCCAAAGAAAGGCAATCCCAAAGAATGCTCAAACTGCCGCACAATTGCACTCATCTCACACGCTAGTAAAGTAATGCTCAAATTCTCCAAGCCAGGCTTCAGCAATATGTGAACCGTGAACTTCCTGATGTTCAAGCTGGTTTTAGAAGGCAGAGGAACCAGAGATCAAATTGCCAACATTCACTGGATCATGGAAAAAGCAAGAGAGTTCCAGAAAAGCATCTGTTTCTGCTTTATTGACTATGCCAAAGCCTTTGACTGTGTGGATCACAATAAACTGTGGAAAATTCTGAAAGAGATGGGAATACCAGACCACCTGATCTGTCTCTTGAGAAACCTGTATGCAGGTCAGGAAGCAACAGTTAGAACTGAACATGGAACAACAGACTGGTTCCAAATAGGAAAAGGAGTACGTCAAGGATGTATATTGTCACCCTGTTTATTTAACTTCCATGCAGAGTACATCATGAGAAACGCTGGACAGGAAGAAGCACAAGCTGGAATCAAGATTGCCGGGAGAAATATCAATAACCTCAGATATGCAGATGACACCACCCTTAGGGCAGAAAGTGAAGAGGAACTCAAAAGCCTCTTGATGAAAGTGAAAGTGGAGAGTGAAAAAGTTGGCTTAAAGCTCAACATTCAGAAAACGAAGATCATGGCATCCGGTCCCACCACTTCATGGGAAATAGTGTCAGACTTTATTTTTCTGGGCTCCAAAATCACTACAGATGGTGACTGCAGCCATGAAATTAAAAGACGCTTACTCCTTGGAAGGAAAGTTATGACCAACGTAGATAGCATATTCAAAAGCAGAGACATTACTTTGCCAACAAAGGTTCGTCTAGTCAGGGCTATGGTTTTTCCAGTGGTCATGTATGGATGTGAGAGTTGAACTGTGAAGAAGGCTGAACGCCGAAGAATTGATGCTTTTGAACTGTGGTGTTGGAGAAGACTCTTGAGAGTCCCTTGGACTGCAAGGAGATCCAACCAGTCCATTCTGAAGGAGATCAGCCCTGGGATTTCTTTGGAGGGAATGATGCTAAAGCTGAAACTCCAGTACTTTGGCCACCTCATGCGAAGAATTGACTCATTAGAAAAGACTCTGATGCTGGGAGGGATTGGGGGCAGGAGGAGAAGGGGACGACAGAGGATGAGATGGCTGGATGACATCACTGACTCAATGGACATGAGTCTGAGTGAACTCCGGGAGTTGGTGATGGACAGGGAGGCCTGGCGTGCTGTGATTCATGGGGTCACAAAGAGTTGGACACGACTGAGTGACTGATCTGATCTGATCTATGGCAGCAAGTGGAGATAAATTAAATAGCCTCTTGATGAAGGTTAAAGAGGAGAATGAAAAATGAGGCTTTAAAACTCAGCATTCAAAAACAAAGATAATGGCATCTGGTCCCATCACTTCATCACACATAGATAGGGAAATAGTGGAAACAGGGACAGAGTTTTATTTTCTTCAGCTCCAAAATCTCTGTCGGTGACTGCAGCCATGAAATTAAAAGATTCCTGCTCCTTGGCAGAAAACACTATGACAAACCTAGGCAGTATATTAAAAAATAGAGACATTACTTCACCCACAAAGTTTGGTATAGTTAAGGGTATGGTTTTTCCAGTAGTCATGTATGGATGTGAGAGCTGGACAATAAAAAAGGCTGAGCGCCAAAGAATTGATGCTTTTGAACTGTGGTGCTAAAGAAGACTTTTGAGAGTCCCTTGGACACCAAGGAGATCAAACCAGTCAGTCCTAAAGGAAATCAACCCTGAATATTCACTGGAAGGACTGATGCTGAAGCTGAAACTCCAATACTTTGGCCACCTGATGCGAAGACCCAGCTCTTTGGAAAAGACTGTGATGCTGGGAAAGATTGAAGGCAGGAGGAGAAGGGGAGAACAGTGGATGAGATAGTTGGATAGTATCACCAATTCAATGGACATGAGTTTGAGCAAACTCTGGGAGATTGTGAAGACAGGGAAGCCTGGTGTGCTGCAGTTCGTGGGGTCTCAAAGAGTCAGACACGATTGAGCAACTGAACAACAGCGTTCCTGAGATGATACCATAAAGATGACAGTGAAACAGAAGTAAAGAGAGAGTTTCAGGGTTAATATGAAGGCCTGATACATATCTGCCTTCTTTCTTGTTAAATACTGATAGAGATTCATCAAAATGCAAAGCTAGAAGCAGAATTACAAAGTAAAGCTAACTAAGCCCAAATCATCCCAAAGCACAGGAGGTTGTTAACTATTATTATTCATATAATATTAACATCTGAATTTATTGAAATGGACATTGGCATATAGTTTCTTTGTGCTTCTGAACTTCCTCAGAGTTGTCTTTTAAGTTTCCATCAGTATGCTTACATCTATTTTACTTCACATGTCCTATGTCTCATCTTACCAGAGGTCTGTTGTTCTTCCTCATGCTATCAGGATTGTATAGAGCTATTAGTGGGATGGGTGATAGTCGCTCAGTCGTGTCTGACTCTTTGCGACCCCGTGGACTGTAGCCCACCAGGCTCCTCTCTCCATGGATTCTCCAGGCAAGAATAGTGGAGTAGGTTGCCATTTCCTTCTCCAGGAGATCTTCCCAACCCAGGTCTCCGGCCCAAACACAGGTCTGTGGCATTGCAGGCAGATTCTTTACCACCTGAGTCACTATGGAAGCCTGGGAAAGACAAGCTAAATGTAACAGATTCCATTGTTGGTCCCAAACATGAAAAACAATGGTTCTTTCTGTAAAACCGCATTAAGTAATGTTTCAGAAGGATTGCTTCATGCCTATTGTTACTTCTTTCACTTCCACAAAGTTATAAAGTATTTTTTGTTTGTTTTTAATAACTTTGGAACCCTATAACGTTAGATGAATGTTACCAGGACTTCAACTTTTCCTCATTTGTAAAATTTCAAGGTAGGTTTAAATGGTTTCTGTTCCGACGCCACATTAAACTCTACTGCCCTTATAGCTGTCTGGTGAAATAGTCGGGGATGTTTGGGCTGTGGAACTATGCATCATACCACAGGGGATGAATTCCCACCCCCACCCCCTGCCTCGGGACCCTTGGTAGTTTCTGGATTCTTTGGTTGTCGCAAGGTGGGGGCACGTGCTCTCTACTGGCACCTAGTGTTCAAGGCCGAGCATGGCGCGCAGCCTCCCGCAATGCAGTGCCAATGGCTCACAGGGAGGAAGCACCTGGCCCGAAGGTCAGCGTTGAGAAGCCCTGTTTCAGAGCTGTGAGAACCCTAAATATAATTTTGTCCTTATTTTGCATCCCAGAAAACCATCCCATATAGCATTTATACCTAAAATATGACTTTCTTTAAAAAATTATTTTTTTAGAAATCGAAGTAACCCTTGAGTGCATAGGATCACACTGACCCAATGTTTGGGATGGCTGTGTATGTTGAATTCCGTCACTAAGTATGACTTATATGTCAGTGTTTAGGCTACAGTTGTTTCCTTTAATCTGTCTTAGTAAATAAACATGGTTTAACCTTGGACATTTTGTATATGCTTAAAAAGAGGTGCTTACATAAAAATGACTCTCAGGCCCACAGAGTCATTTTTATGTCTTTGTCCTGAAGTGTCCAGTGAAGAGAAACAGAAGGAAAGGAAACAGGGTTGGTTTCTTCCCAAGTTCTGCTTCTTACCAGCTGTGTCCTTGGGGGGGAAGTTACTTGGTGACTCTTTTCTTATATAAAATGAGTCTAATAGTGCTCTTCTTACCTTGTATTTGTGAGATAAAATATGACAGTAGATGTATAAGTACTTCTCAAAGTTGAAAACACTCCAGTCTTAGTTTGGATTCCTCCCAAAACAGACCCCAAGACAACAACTGAGTTGAAAGTAGTTCATAGGGAGGTGAAGGAAACGCGGGCGGGGGGTGGGAAATTGAGTTCAGGAGGGAACGGCGGTCAAAAAAAGATGCTTTATCCCAGCAGTGAGCGTTGTGGGTCCTGAAGCCTAATACTGCTTGGGGGTCTCTGGGAGCCAGTGCAGAACACACCCAGTGATATTCCTGTCCAAGTGGTGAGGGGACCTAAGCTCTGTACCTGCTTTTATCAGTCACTCGTTGAGTGCTGTTTCCTGGAGAAGGCATTACTTGCCCGCACTGATGGACCTCAGGTATTAAAGCCCCCCAGACACAGAAATGCAGGTGCTGCTGGGGGGAGTCAGGCTGGGTTGCCAGGTGGTGCCCTTGTAGATGGCTTTTACCACTGCTTCCAATAATGTGCTAAGTTTATTCTTTGTTAGTAGATTACAAAGCAGAGGAGAAAATCATGAAGAGGCCTAGTTTTCAACTGGTGTTTTTAATATACCATTCTTTGAAAAAAAAGAACGACAAATAATAACAATGTCTCACCAATTATAGATAACTTTTAAAATCAATGTAGTGTTTGTCTTGTAGACAGTCCTCTAGGGAAAAGTGTAAAAATATATTCACACTTACAAATATCTATCAGAAATGGTTTTAGCCTATTATTTGTTCCCTTATAGAAGATTGGTTACTGATGCTGTTAAGGGGGCCTGTGTTTTGCATTGTATTGTCCGGAAAGGGACAGCATTGCAGTCTTCTTGGCCATCTATCCACACTGCTCATTTGCCCTGGGATCAGCATATATATACTCCTTGGGAAACACTGGGCAGAGTGGTGCAGAGTTCATGGCCATCAACAGAATCAACATATAATGGGCCTGTGTCAGCTCTGAACTTCTGATTTAGCTTTAATAGTCCCGTTTTCTGACTGAACTGAGATAATTGGATCAGACAAGCTTAAAAGACCGAGGCATATGCTGTTGGGTCTGCATTTAGCTATCAGCTTAGCAAATATGTACTTGTAAGGCTGGTGACTGTTCCCATTTTCATATATTAATTGTAAAATAAAACATGTCTACAGGATCTAAAAATGTTATCAGAGTTTCACTGCATTGAACTGAAGTGTAAATGAATACAAAGAATGGAAAGAAAATTAATAGTGCAGGCAGTGTGGTACTGTGCTGATTTGCCAGTTTGTCTGTCATTATTAAGTTGCTATATAGTGGCCCAGTCAAGTACTAATGGTCTACTTAACAGCATGAAAGTCATCACAAAAACAGCCATTACTGTGTAGCTAAAGGGAATCTATATAACTGTATGGTTACATGGAACATTAATACAATTGCTGCTAAAACAACAACAACAAAAAAACAATAATCTCAAATGACATACATTCAGCAAAATAAAGCTTGTGCCTAGATGATAACTCCTACCATAAACAAATGTACTGGTCTCTTATTTTTAGGATTTGGCTTTTAGCTGCTGCCTGAGGAATGCTATGGATTTACCATATATACTGCCAATATTTCACTGTATTAGACTTCAGTTATGAATGAAACCAAGAGCTGTGTTCTACATGCATGTGCAAAAGCATTTTGTTGCAAAAATGCATGCTATCATTAATGATAATGTAGCACCTTTTCTGTGTCTCGGGTAGTCTTAGTAGTCTCATACTTTCTCCAGTGCTGCACACACACTCTCATGCCTTAGAAATTCTGCATATGCCACCTCTTTGAGGAACATATGTTTAGTCCTAAATTGAAAAATATATAGGCTTATTTAAACTAACACAGTTAATCTGATCTAGGATATTCAGTAGTTTTATTCCCATCTCTATACCACCAGCAAAGAGAATGTCAACATGTAATGACAAATTTTAAACAAAAATATCAGAAAGATAATATAAAGGTATGCAGAAAACTTACAGTACAGTTTGGAATTGCAATTCTGCCTTTTCATGTATGTACTCCTTTATTTTCCCATCCAATAACTGTTTGTTGAAGGCCCATTAAGCGGCAGGTACTGTATTTGCCCTTGCAGTACAGCTGCATCACAGGACTGACAGACCAGTGGAGAGATGCAGCGTGAGTCTGGTTCACCCCATGTCTCCGTCAGTAAAGCTTTGCATTGTATTAGAAACTGAATTGTTTTAAATTGTTGCCTCAGTTCCCTGGTTGCTGTGACCTTGCATCTTTTTTCTTGACAAGCTTTGCCTTTTTATTTCTTTTGGTTTTTAACATTTTTTTGTGTCTAGTTGGCCATTGGTAAAGGTCCTTGCCTTTGTCTTTAGCATCTGTTGCTTCTCTCTGCTGTGTCTATACCTGGCTTTGACTTTCATCATCAAGTATGCATTCTTGATACTAAATTCACTGATCTAACCACCTTCTGAAGCCAATCCAAACTGTTCCTTTACTTTCTTTTAATTGATGGTGCTAACAATCCTGACAATTAATTAAGAAGGGCCATGTGAGTGATTTGTGGAGAAGGAAATGGCAGCCCACTCCAGTATTCTTGCCTGGAGAATCCCATGGACAGAGGAGCCTGGCGGGCTACAGACCATGGGATCACAAGAGGCAGACACGGCTTAGCGACTACACCACCACCACCACGTGATTTGTACCCTCCCTGTCTATCAAAACATTTCACACATGATACATATTAAATAAAAATAAATCTGAATAGATAAATCTTTCTTTGCAAATAGAAACTCAAGCTTATTTTCAGTCTTTCAAAAATATTAACTGTGTCTGGGAAAAATGTTTCCCTCCTAAAGTTTGTTTGTACTTTGTAATTAAAACCTTTAAAGCACATACCCAGAGGGATTATAGAACTACAAAATGAGAGTGTTTTACGATGTCAAACTTCATGTAACACTGAGAATCCAGAATAAATGTGATTTCAGAGAAAAGAGTAAAAAAGCAAAGGCAAGGAGAATTGACTCACACACAAAGAAAGGGATGTTATTTGCTGACTGGTTGGCATTATTTAAATTTTTTCCAGTTTTGGTAAATTTAGTATATTGTAAAGAATAATGTACTAAATAAATAGAACCCTGTGGTCATTAAAAAACAAGGAAATTATTCTCATACTATCAATAAAATTGAATTAAATTAAATTATATTAAACATAATCCATAATAAGCATATATATTCTAATTTGAAAAAAAGCATTTAGAGTTGTGTCTCTCCAACCTCGAAATAAGACCATGTAAATTTCAGTAAATCAGAATATGTCTTATTCATTGTGTATTTTCCAGTATCATATTTTGATTCTCTAAAATGCCAATCAATGATTTAAAAAGAATTAATTTTTATAAGCTTGCATGAAATTTAGTAGTCCAAAATTATTTCAGTATTCATATTCATATCACCTTTCCATATAAAGATTAGGAGCCATGAGAAAATTTGTGTAAAATTTAAGTATTAGGTTACATTAAAAGAAGTTTTAGTGTTTCTATATGTTTAATGTTTCTTCCCCATAAAATCTTAAGCACTACATCAAATGTGTCACATATACTTACCAAAACAGAGAATCAAAATATACTTTGTCCCTCTTATATTAAAAAACATGGCACAGTGCGATTTGGTCACATATGCTAAAATTTGTGAATGATTAAAAATCGTAAGAGAAGGAAACAATAGGTCTGCGTTGGAGAAATGACCATTGTTTTGGAGACATCATGCTAAATATTTTGAAGTAACAATAAAATCATTGTCTCTCTCTATGTGTTCCACTTCCTGCATTCTAACTTATTTCTTACCTCCCCCTAAATATTATTATTAAACTTCTGGTGTCATGTTAGCTAAATAGTAAAATAGCCCAAAGAATAGGACTCACATAGAAAAACCAGTCTGATATATTTGTTAAATTCTTGTTAACAATGAAGACATTGCACATTTTCTTTTACTGTAAATATTATCATTGTGGAATGGCATTCCTCCTTTTCTATACTTGTAAAACCCGTGTTGTTTTTTTGAATGAAGTCTTTTCTTTTTATCTTGGATGAATATAGAGTTTTCCAATTCTGAATGGCCATGGTAGTTATTTGTCGCATTCATTTTTTTCAATCTTAAATATTTTTGCATAATCATGTCCACTCATAAAATTACCTTAGACACAGAATTGGAATGTTACTTATCTTTGTAATTCTTTTTTTTAATAAGATTTATACAGACTTGAATGAATGAATAGAATGAGCCAAAGAACAGTCACACAAAATGATCAAACCTGATGGATTCTGTACATTTTATTCTGTATTTGGGCTGATAAGGCTGTCTGTGTTCTAGCTATTTATAACATGTCAAAGGTTTTTTTTTGGCCTGTTCTTAGGTTACTATGAGAAAATAATGCTTTAATTTTGTTCTACTCACTCACTAGAAGACCATTGACTGCATATAGTATACAAATGATTATTTATGAAATTATTTGTAGCTATATAATTATATCTAATAGTCCATTGGTAATTTACTTATATGGGTTGTAATTGTTTATTCCTTACCTTGCTAAAATTTAATCTATTTGAAAAATTTGGACTTGTCTGACTTGGATTTGTTGTGTATTAAAGTACAAAGTATACAGTGAAATATTACTCAGCCATAATGAAGAAAATTGAATCAGTTGTACAGAGGTACATGAACCTAGAGTCTATCATAGTGAAGTCAGTCAGAAAGAGAAAACTAAATCTCCTATATTAACACATATACATGAAACCTAGGAAAATGGTACAGATGAACCTGTTTGCAGGGCAGAATACCAGATGCAGAGAACAGACTTGTGACACAGTGGGGGGACAAGAAGGTAGGACAAAGGGAGAGAGTAGCACAGACGTACGTACACGGCCGTGTGTAGACAGACAGCTAGAGGGCAGCTGCTGCATAACAAGGAGCTCAGCCTGCTGCTCGGTGACCACCTAGAAGTGTGGGGTGGACGCTCGAGAGGGAAGGGGCATGTGCATACTTCCAGCTGATTCACGTTGCTGTACAACAGAAACCAACGCGACATTGTTAAGCAGTTATCCTCCAATTAAAAAAGAACAAAAGGACTCACAAAAAAGTATATACCATAAAACATTTTAAAGCAAGTTTTTAAATATTGCTTGCCTCTACTATAATTTCTGATCTTTTATCTCTGAGTGTAACTTTTAAAAGACTGTGTAATTTAGACTACTCTAAGCCTCATGCCTAAAATGAATTCTATAACAGATGTACTAGCAGAGTTGCTATGTTAATAATGCAAAGGTGCTTTAATTCTCTCCTGAAGAAACACTTACTGTGAAAAGCAACATTTTATTTCTGCCGAGAAACAGAAGTACTGTGTCCTACATCAAATCTTGCAAGAATCCTTGAAAAGCTCTGAAAGTTAGGTAACATTATAGTTTTCTCTCATTCAAAGATAAAATAGTATTTTTTTTTTTACATAAAGGGAACATTATGAAATAAGCAGTCACTATATTTTATCTGAAATTTGATTTGCAATCTATAAACTTATTAAATCTTTAACAGTTTCAGGTTTAAAATGTAAACTGTGAATCATCAGGAATGCTTTTCCCATTATATGAAATTGTAACACACCACTGTGTTCTTTTTTTGAGGTACATACATGTCAGGTTCAATTTAATTGGATATGCAAACTAATACCTAAGGTTTCTTCTCGTTTCCTCAAAATTATATGGTACATGTTTTTTTAAATTTTAATAATAACTAAAATGTGTAAGATAGCATATAGAATGCAATACCATTTTATTGTTCTTTAGAAGTCCTCCAACTGATAACTTCATACAAACTATCTGAAGCCTCACTTGAAAATGAAAAAAAAATGTCTCCATTATTATATATGTGATAATGTCAATTTAGTCACTCAGTTGTGTCCAAATCTTTCTGACCCCAAGGACTGTGGCATGTCAGGCTTCCCTGTCCATCACCAACTCTTGGAGCCTCCTTAAACTCATGTCCATAGCGTCAGTGATGCCAGCCACCCATCTTATCCTCTGTCATCCCCTTCTGTTCCCACCTTCAATCTTTCCCAGCATCAGGGTCTTTTCCAATGAGTTGGTTCTTCGCATCAGGTGGCCAGAGTATTGGAGTCTCAGCTTCAACATCAGTCCTTCCAATGAATATTCAGGGCTGATTTCCTTTAGGATGGACTGGTTTGATCTCCTTGCAGTCCAAGGGACTCTCAAGAGTCTTCTCCAACTCCACAGTTCAAAAGCATCAATTCTTTGGCGCTCAGCTTTCTTTGCAGTCCAACTCTCACATCCATACATGACTACTGGAAAAACCATAGCTTTGACTAGACAGACCATTGTTGGCAAAGTGATGTCTCTGCTTCTTAATATGCTGTTTAGGTTGGTCATAGCTTTTCTTTCAAGGAGCAAGTGTCTTTTAATTTCATGGCTGTAGTCACCATCTACAGTGATTTTGGAGCCCCCCCCCAAAAAAAAAATCTCTCACTGTTTCCATTGTTTGCCCATCTGTTTGCCATGAAGTGATGGGACCAGATGCCATAATCTTAGTTTTCTGACTGTTGAGTTTTAAGCCAGCTTTTTTACTCTTCTCTCTCACTTACATCAAGAGGCTCTGTAATACTTCGCTTTCTGCCATAAGGGTGATGTCATCTGCATATCTGAGATTATTGATATTTCTCCCTGCAGTCTTTATTCCAGCTTGTGCTTCATCCAGCCTAGCGTTTTGCATGATGTACTCTGCATAGAAGTTAAATAAGCTTGTGACAATATACGGCCTTGATGTACTCCTTTCCCGATTTGGAACCACTCTGTTGTTCCATCTCTGGTTCTAATTGTTGCTTCTTGACCTGCATATAGATTTCTCAGGTAAGGCGGTCTTGTATTCCCATCTCTTTAAGAATTTCCCACAGTTTTTTTGTGGTTCACACAAAGGCTTTGGTGTAGTCAATAAAGCAAAAGTAGATGTTTTTCTGGAACTCTCTTGCTTTTTCGATGATCCAGTGATAATGTATGGCACCCAAATTGTTGAAACTATTACATTTCAAAATAACATTTGCTATTAGGTTGTTATAGTATCTAACACTATTTTCATATTTAAGATATTTTTTCAGTAACTTTCTATTTTCATATATATATAAAAATGAAGTAGTTTTCAAATATTTTACTGTGATAGCCTTCATGATATTCCTAGACTGCTTATATTTAAGTTTTGATGGCCAGAAACCATTCTTTTTCTTTAGTTTGCTTATTGAGTTAATATATTGAGTTCTGAAAGCATGGATCATCTTCAATATATTTTATAATAATACACTGTAAACATAACTAACAATTATTTAACTATACTTTCTCAGTTATAATCTGTACTTCATTAACTCATTATTAAGTCATTACTAAAGACATTCTCTAAAGAAAGTTTTTTGTCTTTTTTTCCAAACACTTAAGTTTGCTGTGGTTCTAGAAAATTTCAAACTTACATAGCTCTCTTTTTCTCTCTTTTTTTTTTTGCTATTTCATTAATGCTAATAAAATTCTAGACAACCTGGGTTTAAGTCTCCAACTATCAAAATCTAGCATTAATAGGAGTAGTAACATAATTAATGACTTAAAAGTGCTAATGGCAACGTAGCAAAACCTGGTACCCCAATCCCTCATGGGTCCCCATAAAAATCAATGATTGGACAGCTATCCACAAATAAAAATTTCTCTGGAAGACCTAAAAAGTCCATTTGGCAAGTTTTAGCAACACAGTCGAACAAAAAACCTGTGAAAATCTCACTAGAAGGAAAGGTTTCATTTTGCCTGCATCACTCCGTCCCTCATGCTGGCATTGTTCAGCATCAGGAAGCAACTTCCCAGCTAGAAAGAATTCCTCTAACCAAAAAAGGAAAAGCAAATAGTTTCTTCATCCTTTTGAGGCCCTGTGTAATGGTCTGCTTCAACTTTACCCCACCCATAACAACCAAGCTGAGATTTACAAAGCCAACAAAATCAAGGAGGAAAAGCAGAGGCTATTACCAGCACAAATGCAGTGCAATGACTGCGTTTCACAGAGACCAGCTTTGAAGACAAACTCAGCAGATTTTGCCACTGACAGAGTCAATAGCCAGCACAGCCACCAGGGACTCCTCGAACATTCTGCTATCTTCCACTCCAGGGATGTTTCTGTTTGCTTACACCAGCCACCTGAGCCCCTCCCCACCCCTGCTGCAGCCCTGAAATTGCATCAGCAGTCATCACGGTCCTCTGCATCTGCACAAGGGTAAGACATCAGCGGTCTTGAGTCCCTCCCCAGCTTCCGAGGAACTTGGGAGCCATGTGGGCAGTTAGTTCAGGGCTCTGCCGTGCAAGTGCAAGCCTAGATTCCCTGCTAATTACCCCTACCACCAGGTCCAGCGACCTGAGTAGAAGCAGCACTCGGTCTGGTCCCCACCACAGACGCAGACACACGCGCACACATACGTATCTGGTGCTCTGGACCACTAGACCCAGGGTAACAGCAGATGCCATTACACCCCACCCGTGATAACTTTTTTTGTATTAAAGTTAGTTCATGAAGTCTGGAACGGTGACTGCTTCTTAAAAATACTTAGTCATCTATGCAAGTCTCCAGGAATCACAGAGAATCAAGGAAACATGACTCCACCAAAGAATACAGTAAACCTCCAGTAATTGGTCCTGAAGAAGTAATGATCTGGGAACTGCCAACAAAGAATTCAAAGCAATTGCTCTAATGATGCTCAAAGAGCTGTAAGAGAACACAGGTTGGTGATTTTGAAATACCAGGGAAATGATATAAGAACAGAATAAATGCAATAGTGAGATAGGAAACATGAAGTAAATCCAAACAGAAATGTTGGAGCTGAAGAATTCCGTAGAGAGCTTCAAAAGTAGACTTGACCAGATAGAAAAGTCAGTGAGTTAGAAGACAGATCAATTTTAATCATCCGAGGAATAAAATGAATGAAAAGAAATAAAGAACTTATAGGACTGACAAACCCCATCAAGGGAAATGATGTATGCATAAGTGGAGTCCCAGAAGGAGAAGAAAGGGATAGAAAGCTTGTTTATAGAAATAATAGGGAATTCCCTGGCAGTCCAATGGTTAGGACTCTATACTTTCACTGCCAGGGGTCCGGGTTCAATCTCTGATTGGGCAACTAATATCCCACAAGCCACATGGCATGGCCAAAAGAAAAAAGAAATAATGGCTTAGAACTTCCCAAGTATGGAGTGATTTGGACATTCCAAGTTCTTCAGTTAGTAGGTAAACCCAAAATTTCAGTTAAAAATACTTTCTCTAAGAGGCATTGTAACAAAATTACTGAAATCAAAGAAACAGAATTTTATAAGCAGTAAGAGAAAAATTTTCTTATACATGGTAACCCCCAGAAGACTGTCCGAGGTTTGTCAGCAAAGACCTTGCAGTCCGGGAGAGAAAGGGTGTTAGATTCAACGTGCAGAGGAAAGGAGCTGCCAACCGATAACACATTACCCACCAAAGCCATCCTTCACAAATAAAGGCAGGATGGAGACTTCTTTTAACAATTATGGGAGTTCATCATCACTAGACCTATCTTACAGAAATACTGAGAGGAGTTCTTCAAACTTTACCAAAACAACAGTAATTAGTAACAAGAAAGCATATGAAAATGTACAACACACTGAAAAAATCAACATATAATCAGATTCAGAATACTCTGAATATTGTAATATGATGATGTGTTAAATACTTAATTCTAGTATAAAGGTTAAAGGGCAAAAGTATTAAAATAGCTATAGCTTCAACAATTTATTAAGGTATAAACACAATAAAAGATGTAAATGGCAACATCAAAAACATAAAAGGAGTAAAATATTAGAGTTTTTGTCTGTGATCAAAGAAAAATTGCCATCATTGTAAAATGCACCTTTATATATTTTTATACAAGCTTCATGGTAAAATCTACAATAGATTTACAAAAGCTAAAGAGAAGGAAGACAAAACTTATCACAATGGAAAATTATCGATTCAGAAAGGAAGGCAATTCTCAAGAGAAAAGAGGAAACAACGAAACAGCCATAAAACTGGTAAGATAGCCTTAGTGAGTTCTTACCTATCAGTAATTACTTTTAATATCACTGTATTGAACTCTCTGAAAGCTTATTGTGGCTGGATGGATAAAATTAAACACCAACTGTATACTGCCTACAAAAGATGCACTTCAGCTTTAAGGACAGAGGCTAAAAAAAAACCAAAGGGATGGAAAAAGATACAACATGAAATTAGAAAGCAAAAGAGAACAGGGGTAGTTATAGCTGTATCAGACAGATTTGAAGCCAAAAGCAGTATTAAGAGAAAAGGATCATTTTATAATGATAAAGGGGATCATTAAGCTTACTGTTATTTTAAACAACATGTTAGTAAACAGATCAAAAGAAAGAAGCAGACAAAAATAGAATTATAGTAGGGGAATTGAGTGCCCCACTTTCAACAGTGGATAGATGATGCAGACAGAAAATCAGTAAGGGAACATTGGACCTGAGCCTAATGCCTTTAGGTAAGAGGATCTAACAGCTGCATATGTTATAGAACATTCCACCCAAAAGCAGTAGAGTATACAGTCTTCTCAAGCACACATAAAACTTCTCCAAGAGAGACTATATAAGTCATGAAACTAATCTCTGCAATTTAAGAATACTGAAATCACACCAAGGATCGTTTCTGACTATAGTGCTATGAAACTGTTAATAACAGGAATAAACCTGGAAAAGTCACAAATACAGGTTTTCTTCACTATCTGTAAGTAGGGCATTCCTATGAAAACTTCTGTAGGCCAGAATGGTGCAAAGAAAGGGCGGGAGCAATTACTTTTTTTCTTTCATGGAGTGAAACTTTATACTAGCAGCATGTGTCTCCTGTAAAAGTGAAGTGGCATAGAGAGTGGCATAGAGAGGAAAAGTAAGGGATTCTTGTATATAGAAATTAAATAATGCACTGCTGAACAACCAGTGGGTCAAAGAAGAAATCAGAAAGGAAATCAATTGTGAAACAGAAGAAGAGGGAAACACAACATATCAAAACCTGTGGGCTGATTGATACACAAGTGTTCTAAGCAGGAAGTTTATAGTGATACTCCCATATTAATTGAAAAGAAAAATCCCCAGCAAATCAACTTTTCACTTTAAGGAAGTAGAAGAAGAAGAACAAACTAAAGTCAAACTCAGCAGAGGAAGGGAAATAAGGAACAAAAATAAATAAAATAGAAAATGGACCAACAACAGAAAATCAACAAAAATAAATGATCGTTTTGGAAACCATAAACAAAATAAATAATACTTTAGCTGGACTAACTCAGAAAAAGTAGACTCAAATAAAGTTAGAAAGAGAAAACTTTAAAACTGATAACACAGTTATACAAAGGGTCATAAGATGCTACCATGAACAAAAATCAATAAACTAGAAGCAACTGATAAATTCTTAGAACCATACAGTTAGCTGAGCCTGAATCATGAAGATAAAGGAAATTTGAATAGACTCAGTAACAAGTGAGGAGACTGAATCACTAACCAAAAAAAAAAAACCTTCCAGCACAGGAAAAGCCCTGGACCAGATGCTTTCATTCGTGAATTCTACCAAACAATTCAAGAAGTATTAAATTAATATCAATATTTCTCAAACCCCTACAAAAAACTGAAGAGGAGGGAATACTCTCCAACTTACTATACAAAGCCAGAATTACCCTGACACCAAAGCCATATATGGCCACTATAGAAAATTATAGATCAATATTGCTAGTGAACATAGATGCACTATTCCTTGACAGAATGTTAGCAAACTAAGTTCAACAGCACATTAAAGGATCATATACCATGATCAAGTGGGATTTATCTCTGAGGTGCAAAAATGGTTAAACGTATATAAATCAATAAGCATATTACACCATGTTAATAGAATGAAAGATAAACACTGTATTATCATCCCCATAAGTGAAGACAACAAATTTGACAAAGTACAGCATTGTTTCATGGAGAAAAAGCTCAACAGGTTGGATATAGAAGGAACATACCTCAACACAATGAAAGCCACGTGTGACCACCAGCCAATATGGTACTCAACAGTGTGATATTAAAAAGTTTTTGTCTACAATGAGGAATAAGACAAAGGTGCCCACTCATCATTCCCATTCAACATAGTATTGGAAGGCCTGGCCAGAGCAATCAGGCAAGAAAGGGAATAAAAGGCATCCAAATCAGAAAGGAAGAAGTAAAATTCTTTGTAAATGGTATGATCTAATGTGTAGAAAATACTAATGACTCCACCAAAAAACTATTAGAATTAATCAACCAATTCAACATAACTGCAGGATGCAGAATTAACATACAAAAATCAGTGGCATTTCTATATACTGACAATAAAATATCTGAGAAAATAATCCTATTTACAGAAATATTTTGAATATTGCAAATTTAACCAAGGAAGTGAAAGATCTATACACTGTACAGTGAAAACTGAAGACACTGGTGAAAAAAAATCGAAGAGAGCATAATTAGTGGAAAGATATTCCATGGTCACAGGCCAGAAGAATTAATATTGTCATAATGTACATGCCATCCAAAGCCATCTACAGATTCAGTGCAATCACTTTCAAAATTCCAGTAGTATTTTTAACCAAATAGAAAAATCCTAAAATTTATGTGGAACTACAAAAGACCCTGAATAGCCAGAGTGATTCTGGGAAAGGAGAACAAAATGGTGACATCACACTTCCTGATAAAATTGCATCACAGAGCTATAGCAATTTTATGCCTGTATGATACTGGGATGAGAATAGACACATTGACCCACAGAACAGAATTTGAGAGTCTATTAATAAACCCCTGCATATACAATCAAATAATATATGGCAGGGGAACCAAGAATACTCAAAGGGGAAAGGATATTCTCTTCAATAAATGGTGTTAGAAAAACTAGATAAGCACAGCAGAAAAATAAAATGGGACCCCTTTCTTGAGATCACTCACAGAAGTTCAAGTGAATTAAAGACTTAAACCTCAGGCCCCAAACCATAAAACTCCTAGAATAAACTCTGGGAAAAAGATCCTTGACAGTGATCTTTGCATTGATTTTCTGGATGTGATACCAAAGTCACAAGAAACAAAAGCAAAATAAGTGGGGCTAACTACATCAAACTAAACAATCTCTGCACAGCAAAAGAAGTCATCAACAAAATGGAAAGGCAACCTAAGGTATGGGAAAAATACTTGCAAATTATATATCCAATAAGAGATTAACATCCAAAACACATAAAGTATTCATACAACTCAATAGCAAAAATACAAACCTGATGAAAAAATGAGCGGAGGAACTGAGAAGACATTTTTCCAGAGAAGGCATATAAATGATCTAAAGGTACACGAAAACATGCTTAGTATCACTGATCGTCAGGGGAATGCATATGAAAGCCACCATGAACATTACTCAAGCTTGTAAGAATAGCTATCATCACAGATAAGAGGTATACGTTGTTGGGGATGTATGTGGAGAAAAAGGAGTCTGTGAACTGTCATTGGGGTGTAAATTGATACAGCCACTATGGAAAATAGTATGGGCTTACTCAAAAAGTCAAAAATAGAAGTGCCATTTGATCCATCAGTTTCACTTCCAAGTAAGTATCTGCAAAAGCCTAGATAGGGAAACAACCTAAATGTATGTCAGTGGATGAATGGATAAATAAAGTGCGATATAGATACACATCTCATGTTATACACATAAAGGAACAGTATTCAGCAATGAGAACATCCTGCCATTTCTGAAAACTTTAATCTTGAGGTTACAGTGCTTAATGCAGTAAGCCAGACAGATAAAGACAAATACAGTATGGTATAACTTATATGTGGAAACTGAAAAAGCCAGATATACAGAGAAAGTAGAGTGGTGGTTACCAGGGGTTGAAGGTGGGAGAAATAGGGAAATACTGGCCAAAGGTTATGAATTTCCAGTTATAAAATACGTATCTTGAAAGTCTACCTTAAAAAATAGAGCATCGTATATCCTGGGGGTATAATTTATGGCAGAGTGAAATAAACACAGTTGACATGGACCACGTTTTGTCATGTGGTTTTCTGAGGATGGTTTACAAATTGTTGAGAAGAGAAACAAAAGGCAAAGTAAAAGGGAAAGATATTCCCAACTAAATGCAAAGCTTCAGAGAATAGCAAAGAGAGATTAAAAAAAGCCTTAAGTGAACAATGTAAAAGAAATACAGGAAGACAATAAAATGGGAAAGACTGGAGATTCTTCAAGAAAATTGGAGATACCAAGGGAACATTTCATGCAAAGATGGGCACAATAAAGGACAGAAATCGCCAGGACCTAACCGAGGCAGAAGAGATTAAGAAGAGGTGGCAGGAATACACAGAACTATACAAAAAAGGTCTTGGTGACATGGATAACCATGGTGGTGTGGTCACTCACCTAGAGCAAGACACCCTGGAATGTAATGTCTAGTGGGCCTTAGGAAGCACTACCACAAACAAAGCTAGTGGAGGTGATGGAATTCCAGCTGAGCTGTTTCAAATCCTAAAAGATGCTGCACTCAGTTTAGTTACTCAGTCATCTCCGACTCTTTGCGACCCCATGAACTGCAGCACGCCAGGCATCCCTGTCCATCACCAACTCCCAGAGTTCACTCAAACTCACGTCCATTGAGTCAGTGATGCCATCCAACCATCTCATCCTCTGTTGTCCCCTTTTCCTCCAGCCTTTAATTTTTCTTAGCATCAGGGTTTTTTCAAATGAGTCAGTTCTTTGCATCAGGTAGCCAAAATATTGGAGTTTCAGCTTTAGCGTCAGTCCTTCTAATGAACATTCAATATTGATTTCCTTTAGGATGGACTGGTTGGATCTCTTGCAGTCCAAGGGACTCTCAAGAGTCTTCTCCAACACCACAGTTCAAAAGCATCAATTCTCCAGTGCTCAGCCTTCTTCACAGTCCAATTCTCACATTCATACATGACCACAGGAAAAACCATAGCCTTGACTAGACTGACTTTTGTTGGCAAAGTAATGTCTCTGCTTTTTAATATGGTATCTAGGTTGGTCATAACTTTTCTTCCACGGAGCAAGCGTCTTTTAATTTCATGGCTACAGTCACTATCTGCAGTGATTTTGGAGCTCCCCAAAATAAAGTCTGTCACTGTATCCACTGTTTGCCCATCTATTTGCCATGAAGTGGTGGGACCAGATGCCATGATCTTAAGATTTCTGAATGTTGAGCTTTAGGCCAACTGTTTCACTCTCCTCTTTCACTTTCATCAAGAGGCTCTTTAGTTCTTTGCTTTCTGCCATAAGGGTGGTGTCATCTGCATTTCTGAGGTTATTGATATTTCTCCTGGCAATCTTGATTCCAGCTTGTGTTTCTCTAGTCCAGCATTTCTCATGATGTACTCTGCATATAAGTTAAATAAGCAGTATGCACTCAATATACCAGCAACTTTGGCAACTCAAAGGTGGCCGCAGTACTGGAAAAAATCAGTTTTCATTCCAGTCCCAAAGAAGGGCAATGCCAAAGAATGTTCAGACTACTGCACAGTTGCGCTCATTTCACATGATAGCGAGATCATGCTCATAATTCTTCAAGTTAGGCTTCAACAGTATGTGAACGGAGAACTTCCAGATGTATAAGCTGGATTTAGAAAAGGCAGAGGAACCAGAGATCAAATTGCTAACATCCCTTGGATCATAGAAAAAGGAAGGAAATTCTAAGAAAACATCTACTTCTGTTTCATTGACTATGCTAAAGCCTTTGATTGTGTGGATCACAGCAAACTCTGGAAAATTCTTCAAGAGATGGGTTTAACAGACCATCTTACCTGCCTCCAGGGAAACCTGTATGCAGGTCAAGAAGCAACAATTAGAACTGGACGTGGAACAACTGACTGGTTCTAAATTGGGAAAGGAGTACGTCAAGGCTGTATATTGTCACCCTCCTTATTTTACTTCTATGCAGAGTACATCATGCAAAATGCTCGGCACCAAGACTTATAAGCTGGGATCAAGATTGCTAGGAGAAATATCAACAACCTCAGATATGCAGATGATACCACCCTAATGACAGAAAGCAAAGAGGAACTAAAGAGCCTCTTGATGAAGGTGAAAGATGAGAGTGAAAAAACTAGCTTAAAACTCAACATTCAAAAAGCAAAGATCAGGGCATCCTGTCACATCACTTCATGGCAGTCAGTCAGTTCAGTCGCTCAGTTGTGATCGACTCTTTGCAAACCCATGAGCTGCAGCACGCCAGTCCTCCCTGTCCATCACCAATTCCCTGAATTTACTCAGACTTATTTCCATTGAGTCGCTGATGCCATCCAACCATCCTCTGTCGGCCCTTCTCCTCCTGCCTTCAGTCTTTCCCAGCATCAGGGTCTTTTCCAGTGAGTCAGTTCTTCACATCAGGTGGCCAAAGTATTGGAGTTTCAGCGTCAGCATCAGTCCTTCCAATGAATATTCAGGACTGATTTCCCTTAGGATGGACTGGTTTGATCTCCTTGCAGTCCCCGGGACTCTGAAGTCTTCTCTAACACCACAGTTCAAAAGCATCAATTCTTCGGTGCTTGACTTTGTTTATAGTCCAACTCTCACATCCATACACAATTACTGGAAAAACCATAGCTTTGACTAGACAGACCATTGTTGGCAAAGTTTTTAATATGCTGTCTAGGTTGGTCATAACTTTTCTTTTAAGGAGCAAGGTCTTTTAATTTCATGGCTGCAGTCACAATCTTCAGTGATTTTGGAGCCCCCCAAAATAAAGTCTGTCACTGTTTCCCCATCTATTTGCCATGAAGTAATGGGACCAGATGCCATCATCTTACGTTTTCTGAATGTTGAGTTTTAAGCCAGTTTTCCCACTTTTTTAGACTTCCTTATCTGTTTTAGAAACTGAATGCCTTGTCCTTTGCATATACCTGAGACCCCAGAAATGGACAAGATTGTGGAAACAGTAGTAAGCCTTGGTGATGATATTATAACTATCTAAATCTACTCATACTCAGATAAACTCAGAGTCTAGGAAATCAGTGGCACTGACTCAGGAAATAATGAGGTTATCATCTTCTGTTATCAGAAAGTGAAATTATCATCTCTATGATACCACAGAAATATTTACACTTCAAGTTATTTTAGTTCAATTCAAGAACTAACTGCTGTGTGCTTTTCACTCTGTGTTGTTCCAGCATTATAAGAATATTCTGGGCTTACACAGTTCAGGTAAGGATGCAGGTCAGCATAGCAGTCATTTCATATACAGTGTGACAAAAGCTGTGATCCTGATAAAAAGCAAAGTGATGTTTGCACACAGAATAAGAAGGAATGAAAGATATTTTCCTCCAGCTGGGTATCTTAGGAAAAATAAAATTTTATCAGGCAAAAGACAACTGGAAAATGTATTCAAGATAGAGAAGACAGAGTGAATAAAAGCCATATCCCTCATTCAGAGAACAGGAAGTAATTTGACGTGTGGTTAGTGTCTGTGAATGTTGAAAACTGAGGCTATAAAGGTAACTTGGCGCTCAGTTATGAAAGACCTTGAGAACCTTGTGGCAACTTTTTCTTAATCATAAGAGCAGTAGAAAATCGTGGGATGATGTGAAGACAGAGTGGTGTGGTGTGACGTGAGAGAATGTGTAAACAATTTTGTATTGTGAGGTGGCTCTTTCCTGGTTTCTGTTTGTTCGTTTTTGACTAGAATGAGCAGGCTTTTCTTGGAGATTTTTTCTGTCTGTGCTGTTGTTTCTGGCCTTTCTACTTATCTAGTATCATCCAGTCCAGGACATAAGTACAAAGAGACCCTAAGATGTATTGTTTTTGGTTCCTGAGGTCCCTGGCCTATATGGGTTCTTCTCTCTACCTTTCAGAGCCTTCTTAGGTTTCATATATAAATAACATTCAGAGTTTGGGAGCATGAAGAATGAGGAGAATGCCATCCATTCCATCTTGTCCAGATCCACAAGGTGTTTTTAGTTTGTTTTTTGCTTTATAACATATATGTATTTTTAGTTTTGGTTGTGCTGGGTCTTTGTTGCTGCACGCGTGTTTTCTCCAGCTGCAGAGAGCAGGGGCTACTCTCTCCTCGGCAATACACATGCTTAGCATTTCAGTGGCTTCTCTTATTACGGACCACAGGCTGTAGGCACATGGGCTCAGTAGTTGTGGCTCACAGGCTTAGTTGCTGCACAGCATGTGGAGTCTTCCTGGGCCAGGGATAGAATCCGTGTCCCCTGCATTGGCAGGCAGATTCTCACCCATTGTACCACCGGGGAAGTCCCAGAACCACAAGTTTTAAAATTGACTTTCACAAATTTTTTATGGAAGTAAAATGTATAGTCTAATGTACAAATCTTAACTTCCAACTTGAGAAGCTTTGATGCACATATGTGTGTATGTATATGTGTGTGTGTGTGTGTATACATATATGCACACATACACCCATATATCCCTAAAGGAGGGCGTAGCAACCCACTTCATTTTTCTTGCCTGGAGAATCCCATGGACTGGAGCTTGCCAGGCTCCAGTCCATGGGGTCACAAAGAGTTGGACATGACTGAGTATTCATGCATCACATACACACACACACACACACACATATACTAATATATATATATATTATATACCTATAACAATGAAGATATACACTATTAGTATCCACCCCGACATGGATTTCTTCTGGCCCTCTTCCATTTGCACCCCCTCCCTTATATGACATCACTGTTCTGATTTCCATTGCCATAGATTAATTTGCCTGTGCTTAAAAACATAAGAAAAAAATTGCAGAGTATATATTTGGATATTTTTACTTAACAGTGTTTTTGAGATTTAATATGATTTGTGTGTGTGTGTATTTATAGATATGCACACACAAATAGATCAGATCAGTGGCTCAGTTGTGTCCGACTCTTTGCGACCCCATGAATCGCAGCACGCCAGGCCTCCCTGTCCATCACCAACTCCCGGAGTTCACTCAGACTCACGTCCATCAAGTCAGTGATGCCATCCAGCCATCTCATCCTCTGTCTTCCCCTTCTCCTCCTGCCCCCAATCCCTCCCAGCATCAGAGTCTTTTCCAATGAGTCAACTCTTCGCATGAGGTGGCCAAAGTACTGGAGTTTCAGCTTTAGCATCATTCCTTCCAAAGAAATCCCAGGGCTGATCTCCTTCAGAATGGACTGGTTGGATCTCCTTGCAGTCCAAGGGACTCCACAAGAGTCTTCTCCAACACCACAGTTCAAAAGCATCAATTCTTCGGCACTCAGCCTTCTTCACAGTCCAACTCTCACATCCATACATGACCACAGATAAAACCACAGCCTTGACTAGACGGACCTTTGTTGGCAAAGTAATGTCTCTGCTTTTGAATATGCTATCTAGGTTGGTCATAACTTTCCTTCCAAGGAGTAAGCGTCTTTTAATTTCATGGCTGCAGTCACCATCTGTAGTGATTTTGGAGCCCAGAAAAATAAAGTCTGACACTATTTCCACTGTTTCCCCATCTATATCCCATGAAGTGGTGGGACCAGATGCCATGATCTTCGTTTTCTGAATGTTGAGCTTTAAGCCAACTTTTTCACTCTCCACTTTCACTTTCATCAAGAGGCTTTTGAGTTCCTCTTCACTTTCTGCCATAAGGGTGGTGTCATCTGCATATCTGAGGTTATTGATATTTCTCCCGGCAATCTTGATTCCAGCTTGTGTTTCTTCCAGCCCAGTGTTTCTCATGATATACTCTGCATCTAAGTTAAATAAATGGGGTGACAATATACATCCTTGATGTACTCCTTTTCTTATTTGGAGCCAGTCTGTTGTTCCATGTTCAGTTCTAACTGTTGCTTCCTGACCTGCATACAGGTTTCTCAAGAGGCAGATCAGGTGGTCTGGTATTCCCATCTCTTTCAGAATTTTCCACAGTTTATTGTGATCCACACAGTCAAAGGCTTTGGCATAGTCAATAAAGCAGAAATAGATGTTTTTCTGGAACTCTCTTGCTTTTTCCATGATCCAGTGGATGTTGGCAATTTGATCTCTGGTTCCTCTGCCTTTTCTAAAACCAGCTTGAACATCAGGAAGTTCATGGTTCACATATTGCTGAAGCCTGGCTTGGAGAATTTTGAGCATTACTTTACTAGCGTGTGAGATGAGTGCAATTGTGTGGTAGTTTGAGCATTCTTTGGGATTGCCTTTCTTTGGGATTGGAATGAAAACTGACCTTTTCCAGTCCTGTGGCCACTGCTGAGTTTTCCAAATTTGCTGGCATATTGAGTGCAGCACTTTCACAGCATCATCTTTCAGTATTTGGAATAGCTCAACTGGAATTCCATCACCTCCACTAGCTTTGTTCGTAAATATATAGTTTTACTATTAAAAATTTTAAGCCAAAGAACAATACATTAGAAGTAATGTTTTAAGAAGGGAGTTGGTTTTACAGTAGGTATCATAGGTATTTGGGGGGGAGGAGTGGTTGGTACATGGAGATGTGGAACTCCCCACATTGTCACCAGTCATTAATAATGCAAAACTAAATGTATTAGATCTTCCTGCAGCAAGAAAGCCTTAGCGATGTCTTGAAAGTAGAAAGCAGAAGTGGGGTGTTTATAAGGGTCTTGGGATCTGAACTCAGATAGTTTCAGTTGGCCATTTCAAAGCAGATGGCTGATCTGAATTGCCCACAATTTTCCAAGAATAGGTTTACTGAACACCTAGAGGTGAAAATCTTCAAGTAAGCTGTTCATCCAGGTGTCCAGACTATTGTTTCTGATAAATGGATCTGTAAGAACTACTTGAAGCACAATGAGGTTGTTTTTTGGTTTATAGTCTTATCTTTGCCAGGCAAAGATTTCTTTGAACTAACTACTAAGTCATGTTGACATAGATGGTCTCAGTTCTCAGAGATAAGTTAAAAGGTGGTTGTTGAATTTCAAGTTATTAAGGCTGCAGCCAAGGTAACAGTGATGTGATGAGAATGGAAGAGCCATTAGATAAGGAATCAGTATGGCATATTTGGAGTTAAAAAAAAAAAAAAGAGAGATTCTGTTTTCAGGGTGTGATGGGGCTTATTTTTAATTTTTATAGACTTTTTATTGTGGCATTTAATTTTCAGACTTTTCTTATTGATCTTAAAGATGGAAGGAATTCTAAAGTTATCAAGGCCAGAATTCTCTGAGTAAGGAGCCCTTTTATAACATCCATATTAAATCATCATTTTTGAGCCTCTTAAACAGTTTAGATGAGAGGGAACTTGCTTTCTCATCAACAGCCAATTTTAGCTTCATTTGATGGGAAGGTATTTCTTACATTGGGTTGAAGACTGTTTCTTTGACATAGCTAATAACAGTCCTCTCCTCCCCAGGCACTGAAATCTCATAGTTAAGTGCCTACTAAGTTCTGTACGTCAGCTGAACAAATGTGAGGTGGGTATCATTCTGGACTCTTTCCAGGCAACATGCTTCCATTTCTGTCAGCTGTTGCCACAGGGCAGACATGTAAGTCCTCACTGTCCTGAGAACTGTTCTCTGCTTTGCTTTCTGTCAGTGCCACTCTTTCCAACTGCAGTGTTCAAGCTAGAATGTTATTCTTTAGACATGTCTGAACAGGGAGGAGAAATACTGATTTCTGGGTACCAGACCTACATATTTAAACAACAGCAGCAACAGAAACAGAACAAACTTTCTCAGAACTTTCTAATGATTTGATCAGATGGGTACACTCACAGCTCATTTGGTTTCAGTGTTACTAGGCATGGTTGAGAATGACAGGTAATGGGGTTCCAGAAAGGCGAGTTGAAACTACCTGTTTATGTGCGCAGTACTTGCACTGTCCCTACTTACTAAATGAAAAGAGAGTATCTTCTGTTTGCTTCATATCTGTACCATCAAATAGTGAATGGACATTTCTGTAATGAGTTGGTATAAGTAAAAACCATGCCTTTGCAAATTTCAAGAGAGAAATTTCTGAAGGAACGCCCCTTGAAAGAGTTAGTGGTTAGAGAGAGATTACAAAACATTGTCAGCAGAAGCCTGATGAATAGATGGTATTTGGATTTCTTATATATTTAAATAAATCTCTGTCCTTTTGGTGATGAACTCTTAGGCACGGAGAGACACATATGACGCATTTGTCCTTTGGAAACAGCTCTGCAAGGGTGGCAGCACTGATGCTCTTGTTATTTTTGCTCAATTCAGACCTTAGTACAGGGAAGAACTGCTGAGATTCTTGCTTGTCAATTCCCCAAATGATGGCAAACTCTCATCCTCTTTGCTTGGCTTGCTGTTGTTAGGGAAGAAAGTGTCTTTCCAAACTCTTTTTGAATTCAAGGACTTTATAGAAGAAATAGCAGGGGACACCAGCATAGCTATAAACTTTAAAGAGTTATGTGACTTGAGCTATGTGACTTAATTACTGAATATAATGCAATATAATATAATAGAGATAAAATTCACAGGTGACTTGTACTAAACATTTAGAGAAGAGTTAACACCTATCCTTCTGAAACTCTTCCCAAAAAGCTGCAGAGGAAGGAACACTCCAAAACTCATTCTATGAGGCCACCCTCACCCTGATACCCAAACCAGACAAAGATACCACAAAAAAAGTAAATTATAGGCCAGTATCAACACAGATGCAAAAATCCTCAACAAAATACTAGCAAACTGAATCCAGTAATACATGAGAAAGATCATACACCACGATCAACTTGGATTTATCCCAGGGGTGCAAGGATTTCTCAGTATCTGCAAATCAACAAGTGTGATATGCCACATTAACAAATTGAAAAGTAAAAATCATATGATTATCTCAGTAGATATAGAAAAAGGTTTTTAAAAAACTCAACACCCATTTATGATAAAAAACTCTCCAGAAAGTGGGCATAGAGGGGACCCATCTCAGCATAATAAAGGCCATTTATAACAAACCCACAACTAACATCATTCTGAATAGTGAAAAGTTGAAAGCATTTCTTCTAAGATCCAGGAAGAAGACAAGGATGTCCATTCTTGCCACTTTTATTCAGCGTAGTTTTGAGAGTTCTAGCCACAGCAGTCAGCCTCCAAAAGGAAATAAAAGGCATTCAAAATGGAAAAGAAAAAGTAAAACTGTCACTGTTTGCAAATGACATGATACTCTATGTAGAAAATCCTAAAGACACTACCAGAAAACTACTAGAGCTCATCAATGAACTCGGTCAGACAGTGTGGTATTGGCACGGAAACAGAAATGTAGCTCAATGGAGCAGGATGAGAAGTCCAGGAATAAACTCACTCATCTATGGTCAATAACTCAGTGACAGAGAGGCAGGACTGTATGGAGAAAAGGCAGTCCCTTCAATAAACAGTGCTGCGAAGACTGGACAGCTACATAGAAAAGAATTAAATTAGAGTAATCTTTACCACCATATACAAAAATAAACTCTATATGGATTAAAGACCTAAATATAAGACCAGATACTATGTTTTCCCAGAGGAAAACATATGCAGAACACTCTTTGACATAAACTGCAGCAGTATCTTTTCAACCCATCTCTTAAGAGTAATGGAAATAAAAACAAAAATAAACAACTGGAACTTAAAAGCTTTTATATAGCAAAGGAAACCATAAACAAAAGGAAAAGACAACTCCCAGAATGGGAGGAAATATTTGCAAACAGTTTGACCGACAAGGGATTAATCTCCAAAATTTATAAACAGCTCATGTAGCTCAACGTGAAGAAACAGCCCGATCAAAATGGGCAAAAGACCTAAATAGACATTTCTCCTAAGAAGACAAATAGATGGCCAAAAGTCACATGAAAAGAGGCTCAACACTGCTAATTATCAGAGCAATGTAAATTAACTACAATGTGATATCACCTTACACCAGTCAGAATAACCATCATTAAAAAATCAGTAACAATAAATGCTGGACAGGATGTGGAGAAAAGGCAACCCTCCTACACTGGTGGTAAGAATATAAACCAGTGCAACTACTACATAGAACAGTGTGGAGTTTCCTTAAAAAACTAAAAATAGAGTTACTACATAATCCTACAATCCCACTCCTGGGCACATATCCAAAGAAAACCATGGTTCAAAGGGATACATGCACCCCAGTGTTCACTGCAGTGCTGTTTACAGTAGCCAAGATGTGGAAGTAACGTAAATGTCCATTGGCAGATGAATGGATAGAGAATATGTGATGTGTGCATACACACACATAAACACACACACAATGGAATATTACTCAGCCCTTAAAAACAATGAAACAATGCCATTTGCGGTACCATAGTGGGCTTGGAGATTATTAGACTGAGTGAAATAAGTCAGAGAAAGACATGGTAGCACTTACGTGCAGAATCTAAAAAAATGACACAAATGAGCTTATTTACAAAATAGAAGCAGACATCAAAAAAAAAAGTTATCAAAGGTGAAAGGTGAGGGGGAGGGATAAATTAGGAGTTTGGGATTGATGTATACATTTTTGTATTTTTGAAATAGATAACCAACAAGAAATACTGTGTAGCACAGGGAACTTTGCTTAAAATTCTGTAATAACCTAAATGGGAAAAGAATTTGTAAAAGAATAGACACTTGTATATGTAAAACTTGCTGTATACAACTAAAGCTAATGCAACATTGCTAATCAGTTATACTCTAAAATTAAAAAAAGGTACCATACCATATACCACATATTTATGGTGTCTCTTGATGTATTATTTTATATCTGCCTCTTATTTTCATCTTAGAACCTAGTTCTATGTATTTTTTTTAATCAAAAGGTTAAAGAAGGAAAGGAAGAAAATGTTATTTCCCATGAACAGCATTTTATTTTGAGGTGCAATTTCCCCAGGAAATGGAACAAAGACCCATTATACATAATCTAGCAAAGATATTTAACTAGGTACAAAAATACTGGTTCTTAAGTAAGCTTATTAAGATGGTTTTCTGCAAACTTTATTCATTATGTTGTACTTACCAGTCAAACAGATACAGACCCATGATGAGAATACTTAAGCATTTGAAATGTCAGTAGAAGAAGGTTCCATTCTGAAATTATGTTTGCAGGAGTGGAGAAAAGATAACACTATTATCAATGTTTTTGTGGTGTACACAGTTTTACATTGCTTATATTAAAATGTGGTTTGTAATATAAAACATGTTAATGCAATGGTAAATATTTCATAACAGGAACATAAAATCATAATTACTCCTTCTGTGTGGATGACACATACATCACATTGAACTCTTGATTGTGCAGAGATCTGGTCATGAACATCTTCTTAACACCCTTCCACTGTACAATAATTTCAATACTTCACAAAACTAAAGTACTTCCAAAGAAGCATGTATTAAGCTGTCAACTGTATTTTATTCTTTATTCCATTATTTTGAGCTTTTAAATTTGGGAAATTAAGCTGCAGGTGAAGTCACAAAATTGATTCAGCCATCCAGAGCAACATTAAACAGTGATAACTAGAAGAATGCTAATCCTGATCATTGACTCATGTGAATTATATACATCCTTATCTGTTAGTGTCATTTTGGAAGTGGTACTGAATTTAGTATTTGATAAGTCATATTTCAGTTGGTTCAAAAGAAAATAGGAAGTACTCCAGATGCTAAGTGACCATACATACACTAAGATGAGAAGTCAGAAACGAAAATGATGTGTTTTAGAAGAAAGATAGCCTGACTAGAAAAGAGAGAGCAGCCAAATATTCACCCGTGTTACATTTGGAAACACTTTACATAAAACTCAAGGATATGTAAAAACAGTGTAATCTATCTTGGGAGGTCAGGTAGGCAGATTTATTTACCACTGAAAAAAAGAAAGTTTTCTTTTAGTTGTATTTCTTGACAGCAATATACAGTTCTATTATTAGAGATAGCAAAGCCAACCTTGAAGCTTTTGCCCAAATCCAAGTATAACAAAATGAGAACACACTACTAGAAAAGTTATGTTTTGTGTATTTTTGACTATTTCACATATGTCTTAGCTCTTCTTTAGCAATCTGAACTTCTTACATGTATCTTATACCTTCTTCACTTTTTCTCTGAAGTCTTACATTTTGTTTTCTTCATCAGGATTTAGCTCCAGGCAAACTCACGTGAACCATCTAAATATACCATATTTAGCATAGGAAAAACTTGAGTCATGTGAAAAAGTGGATGACGATGATGATCACAATGACCAACTACCTCTGAGGTGCTAGGAAATCGACATGTTGGCCTCCTTCAGTGTCTGCAGGGCCCTTATATGAAGTTGTTTCTCTCCCATCCCCTAATTACAAGTGGTAGCTGGGACTCAGGTTAGGCAGCTCGATCGAGTAGAGTAGCAATAGAACCCAGATCTGTGTAGCCTTGATTCACCATCACTGTGATCCGTAGCATGGTGACTTACCTTCATCTTGTCACGGTTCATTAAATTTGTGGCTTCTGGATTCACCTTCCTGGAAGTGACTTACAATCGTGTCTCCTTTCTGTTCAAACGTCCTCTGTGACTTCCTTATTCCTATAAAATTAAAATCAGGCATACTTATTTCTGCCTTTTATCCAAGGCTCCTTCTACAGGTAGTGACAGCCTGCATTTCTGGCCTCATCTCTGACTACTTTCTTCCCAGCAGCGCCATCTACAGCCTATGCTGTCCTTAGCATAGTGCTCCTATCTGCACTTTCAGGAGTGCTTCCTCTTTTCTTCTCTCTGTTGAAATTACACTTAAGTTTCATGTAGTTTTGATGCTGTCTTCCAAGAGGCCTTGTCTGCTTCCGCATCCTTCCTCTTTTACAGTGCTTTGTTTGCTGCCACTTATACCACTTAATTTTTTTGCTTGCTTTGTATTTCAGGTACTATGGAATTATTTAAAGTAGATTATAAACTTCTTGAAGGCAGAAACTATGATTTTCTCATTTTTATGGTATCCTATGTAGGGTCTGGTACATCCTAAGCCTAGGTAAGTAAAAAGTAAGGATGGAAATGATCTCTGATCCCAAGTCTATAGTCAGTAATCCATCTGCTTTCTAAATGACTGGAGTAAAGGGTTTCAAATCAGCAGATTTGTTGAATACTCAGAAATGCCTGTGGCAGGAGAAAGCATTTGCTGAGAGGATGAAAAAATTACTTTTGAACCTCTCAATTGTTGTTTTTCCATTTATGTCTTAGAATGGCTGTATACACCCCCAGGGTACTTGTTAAATGCAGATTCCAGAAACTAGTATCCAGAAATGTACCCTAGTAGCACAATCCCCAGTTTATTTACTTACATATCTGAGATTTTTTTAATAGAAACATTACATAAATTTAAGAAAGTGCTTAAAATTAAATGCTTTAAATCATGTGTGGCTTAGTTCACTTTTTAAATTTTAATTATTTTTTAATTGAAGGATAATTGCTTTACAGAATTTTGTTGTTTCCTGTCAAACCTCAGTATGAATCAGCCATAGATACATATATAGTCCCTCCCTTTTGAACCCCACTTCCCATCTCCCCCCCACCATCCCACTCCTCTAGGTTGATACAGAGCCCCTGTTTGAGTTTCCTGAACCATACAGCAAATTCCTGTTGGCTGTC
This sequence comes from Bos grunniens, assembly GCF_055505025.1. Classification (NCBI taxonomy): domain Eukaryota; kingdom Metazoa; phylum Chordata; class Mammalia; order Artiodactyla; family Bovidae; genus Bos; species Bos grunniens. Next base: position 23,097,534 of record NC_141191.1, on the reverse strand, counting down.
TATTTTACATATGGTAATGTAAGTTTCCATGTTACTCTTTCCATACATCTTACCCTCTCCTCCCGAAACAGACATAGACAATACGCTTAGTTCATTTTAATGGAGAGAACACTCCTGTATAGCCAGCACCAGATCAAGAAACAGAAGGTAGCCTGCATTCCAGCAGCCAGGCCACACTCCCCTTGCTAAGTCACTTCAGTTGTGTCCGACTCTGTGCGACCCCATAGACGTCAGCCCACCAGGCTCCCTCGTATCTGGGATTCTCCAGGCAAGAACACTGTAGTGGGTTGCCATTTTCCTTCTCCAATGCATGCAAGTGAAAAGTGAAAGTGAAGTCGCTCAGTCGTGTCCGACCCTCAGTGACCCCATGGACTGCAGCCTTCCAGGCTCCTCCATCCATGGGATTTTCCAGGCAAGAGTACCTGAGTGGGTTGCCATTGCCCTTATTCACTAGCTAATCTACCCCTCAGGGGTTTCCTGTGTTTTGTATACAGGAAGTTTAAGGACTTCTGCCTCAGTGCAGGCCTGCTCCTGGTACTGCCATGTAATAAGCATCACTCCCCAAACCACATCCCCCTTTTCTTTTTCCTCCCTTTGTTTTCTTGTCATCTTCCCTCCATACCAGCTTTCTCCTTCATAATAAAAATTCATAACATTTTTCTTCTGAAAAAGTTTCTACCCAGTGTTGAATCCTTAAGCCCTAAAATCACATTTTGGGGTTCTCCCCCTTCTCTTGTACGGTTCCAGAATTAGTCTACTAGGCATAGAAGATTCTGTTTATTTTCCCCCCTCAAACATTACTTGGAAGATTGAAAGGATAAAAATTGAAAAGCATGTGTGCTATTGATTGTTTCTAAACCAAAAGCTTATCTTATTGTAGCTAAGCTGGTAAAGAATTCACCTGCAATGCAGGAGACCCTGGTTTGAGTCCTGGGTTGGGAAGTTCCCCTGGAGAAGGGATAGGTTACCCACTCCAGTATTCTTGGGCTTCCCTGGTGGCTCTGATGGTAAAGAATCTGCTTGCAATGCAGGAGACCCAGGTTTGATGCCTGTGTTGGGAAGATCCCCTCCCAGGTTTTTTAGAGAATCCCCATGGATAGAGGAGCCTGGCAGACTACAGTCCATGGGGTTGCAAAGAGTTGGATGCGACTGAGCGACTAAGCACGTGTATTTTAAAGAAAAAAAAAGGTATATATATATATATTTTTAATTACTTTAAGCATTAATTAAGGATTCAATATATATGGGATTCATATATATAAACTACATAAAATAGATAAGCAACAAGTATTTACTATATAGTGCAAGGAATTATACCTAATATCTTATAGTAACCTGTAATGGAATATAATCTGCAAACACCCTGAATCAGTATGATGTACACTTGAAACTAACACAATATTGTAAATCACCTCTCCTTCAACTAAAAAAGGACTCAGTTTTAGAGTTTGTGATAGTTTAACATTAGATAAGTATATTGCACTGGGCAGGCCTGGTTTACTAAGCAAATTAAAGCTGTAAACAGTTTTGACTGAGTTTCGTTTAGATTGCTCAATAAAATATTTCTAGGTGCACAGTATTACTTTGATTGTTATATCCTTAAAGATGATGCTAATTGCCAATATATTTTATCTTTTACTGAACAAGTTTTCCACTTTCAAAATTTTACTTGACAATTCATTATTCTGTTTGAGAATTTGTTTTTAAAATTATACCTTCCTTCTCTCCCCAGTTTGGTACAGTCAGATTGTTACTGTATTTTTAGGAACTAAAAGTAAATCATAAATATGAAAGTACAAATATATATTGCTGTGATTTGTTAAAGAAAACACTGCAGTAGCCACAATATGATATATTAATTCCATTTAAGTAGGATAAATTAGAATTGTGCAGCCATTTAAAAAAATATTTTCAAGAGGATAAAAATCTCATTAAGTTAATTTGTAGCACTTATAAATGATGCTGCTAGGACTGAATATTCTTTGTGTCATTTATACTCTTTTTGGAAAAGACCTATTTTTTGCTATATTTAAGACAATCATGTAGTAACTTCCTTGAATAAGATTAGAGGGATAAAAGACTTTTAAAGGTTGTCTAATTCACTCTGTCTTCAGGCATGATATATATATATTTTTAAACTCCTTTATTTAGAATGCCCATGCTGTCTATTCGTTCAGCACATTGGCTTCATATTTTCATTTTTTTCTCTTTAAATTCTATAACGTACTTGTTCATTTCACTTAAACTGCTCACTTGGGAACTACCTGAAACCTCATCGAAATTTTTAATAGTTCCAAATCCAAGCTTTCAGACTTGCAATTAATATCAATGAATTCAATTTCTTCTATTCTCTTATTCCTGCTTATTCTGCTGTTCCATCTTTGTCCATTTTCTTTGATTTCTCATATTTTCTGTTCTCTCACCCGCTTCCAAGGGACTTAACTGGTCCCCAAGAACACTAAGATCAACCTTTCTTCAGAATCTCCATCCACTTTTTCAACCATATCCTCCTTGTCAATACCTTTTCCTGTAAGGTCTACTATCTACTTAGTTGCCACTTGTAAGATATTTTGGAAAATCATAAATAAAGTTTGATTTAATGTATTCCACGTGGTTTATTGCTAAAATTTCTCAGTAGCACACCTCTCTCCTGGTCTTTGCAGTCATAACATGACCTAATTGACTATGTGAGGGTTGTCTCTGCCCATGATCTCAGTTCATTTCTGGTCACTCCCAGTGTCCTTCCATCTGGCTTCTGTACCCATCACTCATCTGAAAATCACACTAGTTCACCAAGGATTTCCATGTTGTTAAATACCAGATGGACATTTTTCAGTCATATAAAAAATCAGATTTGTACATAGCATTTACAAGCAATTCCTTAAAAAAACTAAAAGTAGAACTACCATATGATCCAGCAGTCCCACTCCTGGGCATATATCCAGAAGAAAACCATAATTTGAAAATATACATACACCCAGTGTTCATTGCAGCACTATTTACAATAGCCAAGACATGAAACCAACTGAAATGTCCATCGACAGTGTATAAAGAAGTGGCATATAAATACAGTTGAATATTACTCAGCTATAAGAAAATAATGAAATTATGCCATTTACAGTAACATGAATGGACCTAGAGATGGATGGTGTTAAATGTTATCATAGTAAGCAGAGTAAGTCAGAGAAAGATGAATATCATATATACCATTCGTGTGGAATCTAATTTTTAAAAACGATAAATGAACATATTTATGAAACAGACTCGCAGACATAGAAGACAAACTTATGGTTACCAAAGGGGAAACTTGGCCAGGTGGGGATAAATCAGGAGCTTGGGATGAACATATACACACTATTATATATAAAATAGATATTCAACAAGGGCCTCCTATATAGCACAGGGAACTCTACTCATTATTCTGGGATAACCTATATAAGAAAAGAATTTTAAAAAAGGATGTGTGTGTGTGTGCATATATGTGTGTGTATATAATTGAATCACTTTGCTATACACCTGAAACTAACACTGTAGATCAATGATACTCTGATAAAGTTAAAAAAATAATATAAAAGATACTCTGATGGAAAAATAAAGAATCAGTAAAATGTCATTTCAAATTCCTCCCAGTAGTGTTGGGTTTTAGGAAAAAAGTGCTTCCTTCCTGATTATAATGAAAAACTCATGGAAGAATTTTATTATAGATATGATGGAAAGACTCTTGTTTCTGTTTATTTTTTCTAAACAATATTTCTTCGAAAATATACCTCTTTAGAACTGACATATAATTTGCATACAGAAAATTGCAAAAGTCTTAAATCTATAGTTTGAGTTTTGACTGGGCTTAGCTATCTCAATACAAAATCTGTGGGTGCCTGGTTTCCCCCCATTGTGTATTTTTGATTAAGAACAAATCTGAGTAATCTATTATGAATTAGCCAGTTTAAAAAAAAAAGCACAGTTAAAAGCAGCTTTTAGACTTTAAATCAATCATGTATACTTGCGGTGTCACAAACTCTCAATATGTGAGGCTAAGTTCACATTTTGATATTTGCAATCTCTCAGGTAAGATTTTTAAAATCTATAAAGAAAAAGCACATATTTTAAAAATGGAATTATATACCCCCCAAAAAATTTATGTGTTAAAAATTAAGTACATATAAATACACAAGAACATTTGTAATAAATTACTAACGATGGAGGGCTTCCCTGATAGCTCGGTTGGTAAAGAATCTGCCTGCAATGCAGGAGACCCTGGTTTGATTCCTGGGTGGGGAAGATCTGCTTGAGAAGGGATTGGCTACCCACCCCAGTATTCCTGGGCTTCCCTTGTAGTTCAGCTGGTAAAGAATCCTCCTGTAATGCAGGAGACCTTGGTTCGATCCCTGGATTGGGAATACATTTTTGAAATCTCTGGAGAGATATGATTTTTTCAATTATGTGCTTATAGTACATACTGATAACCACCAAATATCAATGTTTACTTGTTAAAATTTTTATTGGCAAAAATTTCTTAATAAAAAAATATTATTTAATGAGCCCAGTCTAAATTTGAGAAGAGTACACTGTGATTTTATTAATTTTAAATAACATTCACTCTACATAGTTGTTTAAAACATCACTTTTTCTCTAAGATATATATATATATAAAATATTTCCTGAGCTTAACTGTTCTTTATGCTATTTTGAGGAATTTAACTTCATTTGTTAGCTTCATCTAAGATGTTAAAAATACAGTTATTAATAAATGCTCTAGATTTTTAAAAAATTCCTAAATTACACTAAATATACAGAGTTTTACAATCATTTCACAGTTTAGGGTTTAAATATATATATATATTTTTTTTTTAGGGGATTTCATCATTTTCCATGTTTTGTATAACTTAATTCTTTTTACTTTTTTTTTTTTTTCTTAATTTTTTATTCCTTTATTTCTCATGTGTTCCCCATCCTGAACCCTCCTCCCTCCTCCCTCCCCATACCATCCCTCTGGGTCGTCCCAGTGCACGAGCCCCAAGCATCCAGCATCGTGCATTGAACCTGGACTGGCATCTCGTTTCATACATGACATTTCACATGTTTCAATGCCATTCTCCCAAATCTTCCCACCCTCTCCCTCTCCCACAGAGTCCATAAGCCTGTTCTATACATCAGTGTCTCTTTTGCTGTCTCGTACACAGGGTTATCGTTACCATCTTTCTAAATTCCATATATATGCGTTAGTATACTGTATTGGTGTTTTTCCTTCTGGCTTACTTCACTCTGTATAATAGGCTCCAGTTTCATCCACCTCATTAGAACTGATTCAAATGTATTCTTTTTAATGGCTGAGTAATACTCCATTGTGTATATGTACCACAGCTTTCTTGTCCATTCATCTGCTGATGGACATCTAGGTTGCTTCCATGTCCTGGCTATTATAAACAGTGCTGCAATGAACATTGGGGTACACATGTCTCTTTCCCTTCTGGTTTCCTCAGTGTGTATGCCCAGCAGTGGGATTGCTGGATCATAAGGCAGTTCTATTTCCAGTTTTTTAAGGAATCTCCACACTGTTCTCCATAGTGGCTGTACTAGTTTGCATTCCCACCAACAGTGTAAGAGGGTTCCCTTTTCTCCACACCCTCTCCAGCATTTATTATTTGTAGACTTTTGGATCGCAGCCATTCTGACTGGTGTGAAATGGTATCTCATAGTGGTTTTGATTGGGAAATCTGGTCAACCACTTGTAAATATATTTTGTATTTAATTATTTTAAAATATGTTGAAGCAAGTATTTGAAGCCTGTTCTCTTTTTTAAAAAATTGAAATATTCTGTATTCTACAAGTAATATATCCTTTTTCCTGAGACAGTGGTATTCATGTGAGTTTTAAGTCTAGAATCCTAACATTATAAATCCATATGTGACTAAGATACAGAAGAAATGTTATAGACAGTATTATAATAGTTTAAGGGCATTAACTATTCATTACCCTGAGGCAAAGTTTTATTAAAAGAGGTAGAATTAGAGTTATTAAATCACACTAAATTTTGGTTACCCAGTAAGAATAAAGATTGCTCCTTGATATGGATCAGAAAGAAAAAAAAATGGAACAGCCTTAAGAAAACCCATACAGAGGTGAAAATGAGGACAGGATGTTTGGGGACCATAATTTTTTTGAGATATAATTTTTAATGGAAATAGTGTTAGAAAAAGTGTACTTACTGTGGCATCCCAATCATGTCTTACCTTCAAACCCCTTCCCATCCTCTGTTAATTTCCTTGTCATTTTCCACCTGTTTAAAGTTCGCTCTGACTATTCCTAATGTATCTCAACATAATCTCTATTGAAATACCCTGTTTATAGTTAACCATCTTTGGAGCCTTTTCCTTCCATTTCACACTACAGTAATTTCATCTTTTTTTTTTTTTTAAACTTTACATAATTGTATTAGTTTTGCCAAATATCAAAATGAATCCGCCACAGGTATACACATGCTCCCCATCCTGAACCCTCCTCCCTCCTCCCTCCCCATACCATCCCTCTGGGTCGTCCCAGTGCACCAGCCCCAAGCATCCAGTATCGTGCATCGAACCTGGACTGGCATCTCGTTTCATACATGATATTTTACATGTTTCAATGCCATTCTCCCTAATCTTCCCACCCTCTCCCTCTCCCACAGAGTCCATAAGACTGATCTATACATCAATGTCTCTTTTGCTGTCTCGTACACAGGGTTATTGTTACCATCTAAATTCCATATATATGCATTAGTATACTGTATTGGTGTTTTTCCTTCTGGCTTACTTCACTCTGTATAATAGGCTCCAGTTTCATCCACCTCATTAGAACTGATTCAAATGTATTCTTTTTAATGGCTGAGTAATACTCCATTGTGTATATGTACCACAGCTTTCTTATCCATTCATCTGCTGATGGACATCTAGGTTGCTTCCATGTCCTGGCTATTATAAACAGTGCTGCGATGAACATTGGGGTACACGTGTCTCTTTCCCTTCTGGTTACATAATTGTATTAGTTTTGCCAAATATCAAAATGAATCCACCACAGGCATACATGTGTTCCCCATCCTGAACCCTCCTCCCTCCCCATACCATCCCTCTGGTTCATCTTTTATATTTCTCTAGAACTCACTGAACACATAGCTAAATTATAGAGTCCTTACTGAATACCACATAATTTAGTAGCTAATTAACTTCTGATCTGTTCACTCCAGTAGCAGTTTTCAGTAAGAAAGATACAGTTATCATCCCGATTTACAAAGAGGCAACTCAAGCACAGACTGAAATGTTGGCTTACTAATTCTAGAATGTTAAGCACACTGCCCTTATTTTGTCTGTATGGTTAGAGATCTCCATGTGCATGTTCCCATGTTTCTTTTTCAGCAAAAAAAAAAAAAAAAAAAACATGTTTTTTACATGTACTTGTTTTCTCATTTTATGGAATACAGCTCTCTCACTGTTAAGTAATGACTAGATGGCTTGATTGATAAATCGATTGATTCAAAAGTGTTTGACTTTACTGCCAAGAGCTGTGGCCTCTAAGCAGTTTTAAATTTTCAAAGGTTTGTGAGCAGTAGACTGATGAAAGTGGAGATTTTGGAAGATTTAGCTAGAAATGAGAGATTGGAGACTAAAGATTAGAGTGCCCATAATCCAAGCATGATATGATAAACATCCATACACAGTCAGTTGTGTCAATGTAATAGAAAAAAGGCAAATATAGGGTAGAAAGTGTTCACTGGCATTACAATTGATGTAGGCAGAAATGGTAAAGTTGAAACTTGGATCATTAGAAAAATGGTTGCATTATTGACAGAAGCACAGAAGTCTGGCCAAGATAAATAATTTTGTGCAGAGAATAGTGACATGTTTGAAAAACATTTGGTTTTAGAGTATTAGGACATTCAAGTGAGATATTCAAGTAGATATATCCAATTAGTGGTTACCCTACAAGATGTAACACTATAGTCCTGGCTAAGAAGGAGTCTTTCATACCAAGAGCTGTTGAATTGAAGAGTATGAATCATCTAAAGGAGAAATGTGAGAAGAGAAAGGAATGTCAACGACAAATGATGTAACTTATCTCTTCACTATTTCAATTACAGAACCATTACTAATTAAAGTACGTTACCATTTTCAGTGACCTCTTTATTTTAATAAGCCCAAATATATAAACAAGTATGTGGATTTTGTTTTGAATTGATGTAGTCTCAATTTAATGTTCCATATAGTAGTATTTTATGTTATTTGATGCTTTTGAACTGTGGTGTTGGAGAAGACTCTTGTGGAGTCCCTTGGACTGCAAGGAGATCCAACCAGTCCATTCTGAAGGAGATCAGCCCTGGGATTTCTTTGGAAGGAATGATGCTAAAGCTGAAACTCCAATACTTTGGCCACCTCATGCGAAGAGTTGACTCATTGGAAAAGACTCTGATGCTGGGAGGGATTGGGGGCAAGAGGAGAAGGGGACGACAGTGGATGAGATGGTTGGATGGCATCACTGACTCGATGGACGTGAGTCTGAGTGAACTCCGGGAGTTGGTGATGGACAGGGAGGCCTGGCGTGCTGAGATTCACGGGGTCGCAAAGAGTCGGACATGACTGAGCGACTGATCTGATCTGATCTGATAATATATTTTATTTTTATTTATATTCATTGGGCTTTTCTCCCCCTCCAGTTCCCTGCCCCCAACACACACGTGCATGTGCACAAACACCAGGCTATAAACCCCATGTGTGTGTGTTAGTCACTCAGTCGTGTCTGACTCTTTGCAACCCTGTGGACTGTAGCCCTCCATGCTCCTCTGTCCATGGGATTCTCCAGGCAAAACTACTGGAGTGGGTTGCCATTTCCTTCTCCAGTAAACCCCACGAGGCCAGGGATTTTTGCTCTGTTCACTCTTATCTCAAGTGTCTAGAAATGTGCCTATCACATATTAGACATTCAATAAATATCAGCTGAACAAACAGAAATAACGATAGCCAACACTTAAGGAAGGCTCACTTCATGTCATATTTTTCTGAATGCTGTAAATTATTATAACATCCTTGATCTGCTGATGCAGAAACTGACCCACAGGTCGGTTAACACACCCCAGCCTACACAGCAGCCTGGTCTGTAACCAGATTCTCCAGCCGTCAGTGTGGTGCTTCTGTTGAAGACGATTGCTGTGTTTGGTTCTGTGAAGTCTTTATGGAAGAACCAGAAGCTGTATATTAGCCTCTAGATACAAAATACTAGTTATATACCTGGATTCACATTGTTAGTATACTGATTAAGTATGAAAGTAAATGCTACTGATTTGAAGCTTTCAAAGTAGTAAGCTTAAAGAAATAGAAAATCACACCCAAGAATTTGATGTCTCATTTGGCAGATTAGCAGGCTAAACCAGGCCCAGCCGTCGTTAAACCCATTCTCAAGACTTGCAGATCCAGGGTACTGTCAGCAGTGTTATATGGGTCTAATATCTGAGTCCTTATCAGTGTCATTTTCATTTCTGAGACAGGTTTCATTTATCATCCCATTGTGCTATGTTTCACATCAAATGTCAAGATAAAGTCTCTAATGTCAAAGATTTAGAGGCAGTGATTTTCCAGACTTGTTCATCAGAATGCAGTGATCCTGGACATCCAGAGAAAACGGATGGCACTGAACTTTTAAAGCAGATGGTGAACTGGCATTAGGTGAACTTTAGAGAGAGTATCACTCTAAGACAATATGCGAGAAGTTTCAAGGATATGAACTAAAGGCATCTGAAGAAACTGGACTAGAAAACCCATCACAGCAGGTAGTTCCACGTGATGCAATGGGATCCAGACTTAGCAATGTTTCACTCAGGTCGCAATCAGTGAGGAAGTGACAGGGAAAAATACCAAGTGCAAACAGTGATCAGGGAATTATCTAATAGACACACTACAAGACTCATCATTAAGGAATAATTGCCTAGCATCTCAGGTGCTTTCATCCACATGAATATGCTTTCATACAGAGGAATATCAAAGACTTATCATGGGAGCATTGAGAGGGAAGATGTGAATATCCATTTTCACAGATAATCCAAAAAAGAAAAATATGAGAGACTAGGTTTCAAAAGACAGTGGTCATTTTTCTGCTTATTTTTTGTTTAAATCCATTTTATAGACTTCTCTTGATAATAACATCTTTTTTTATCACCTAATAGGCCCATAAGTAACAACAACAACAAAAAATGATCTGTACAAGGAAAATGAATTAAGGAGAGGTTAAATGGCTTTCCTGGGGGAAATCATTCAGTTCATCTGCAAAGTTAGAGTAGGGCAGAAAAACTATCTTCCTAGTGCATTTCTTATGCCAGTCACAGATACAAAATATTTAGTGATATGAAATGAGTGATTTTACTTTTTAACATAGAATAATGTGACTTTTAAGCTTCATGTTACATTGTATTTTGTTGTTGTTGTTCTTGTACTTTAGATTACATTTTTAACAACATGAGAATAGTAATGTTCCTTGATGATTTTTTTGTAAAAGATAAAAAGGAAAAAAGCCCATATATACTTTTACTCTATTATACTTTTCATATATATCTAATATGACAGAGTTCCCAAAACATTTGCATTGTAGATCTACATATTCAGTGTATCTCATATCAAAAGCTATTCAGTTGGATTTTAAAATGAAGAATCTAACAAGTAACTTTTCATTTTGAACTTACTACTTTAGTTACCAAAAATATTCCATGAGAGTAATTCTACTAAGCATTCCAGGTTTTCTTTCATTGATGAATAGAAGAATTGATAAGTCTAGAAATGGGCTGTCAAGAAAATATTAATTACTAAAATGTACTTAGAAGCTGAGTCACAGGACCTTTTAAGTCAACCTCTGCGGTACACTTGAAAGAAACAGTCATACTATGTTGTCATATTATTTAACCTCTCAACGTTTTGAAAGCACAGTGAATATGAGAAGCTCTCTCGTCAGTCATAGTATCGGTTTTGTTCAAAAACTAGAAAGTGCTTCTACAAGCATACGTTCTCCCCAGTAGCTGTCTCACTAGTGTCTGGGCTTTAGGGTAGTCTTACAGTCTCCTCAGAATTTTTCAGGCCTGCCTGCACTTTGGGTTCTCATTGCCTGACCTTCTAGGGAGGAGCAGTTATGATGAACTATTTCTGCATATTCTGCTTAGGATTTCCTTAGAATTGATTGGAGCTTTTTGGTTTGGTTGTTCTGTGTTGTTACTTGTTCTCTCCCGTACCTCCCCTGTTTACAGTACCTGACCTACTGATCTTATGGTCCCTGTGAATTCAGGTAAAGCTCCTAAGGAGAGGTGTGTCTCCACTGTACTAGCGGGGCTGATGCTTTTCGTAGAGAAGAGTTTGAATAAGACCAATCATACCTACCTAGCCTGGGGAAATCCAGCACAGTGGCATTCTTTGCCATCTGGCTGTAGGTAACCATCCCTATCTATGTCTCTTATTTCAGGCAAGTCCAGAAGGACTTGGCCGAGCTATTTATTGTCTGATCTATATCACACCTGCTGCTTGGTGTCACGGCCTTGTAAGGACCAGTGCTACCTCAGAGAAGTTTATCCAGTTTGATGTATAAGAAGACAACCTCAAAGAAAGGACTGGGACTATGTAACTATCGAGAAATAGAGAAATCTTTTATTAGACTCTCAGAGGGCTAAGTACCTCAGGATTTCCACTTGTTTTGCACCAGCAGTGGTGATCCAGACACTCCCATTTGCCAACAGAAGCCTGCCCACCTGCTGCCCACTCTCACACTGTTTTTACTAAAGACGCAAGTAACTGGTTCCAAAGATCATAGTACCATACATTAGGAAGGTCACAGAATGCCTCGGAATACTTCTGTTATACTCAACACTAAATAAAAGAGTATATTTTGTCTTAACAGTTAAAGAAAATCTCTTCCTAGATGTTCGTCTTCTCACAAAGAAACTGAGAAAGAAATAATCAAGATTACTTCCTTTTAGTATTCTGGGTGCCTGAGCACACAAAGGAGACTCAGGACTATGATGTCATTACTGCATTGCTACAAACTTGTGTATTTTAAAATAGCATCTTCTTTATTTAGAGTTATGTAGTTAAAAAAAAAGGATTGACTATCATATATGAAAAATGGATCCCTCACTGTACGTAGGCTTTGATCACGAAAGCAGTTGCTCTTCTACTGGCAGATCTTAAATAGCCAAGATTAAAGACACAAGTTTATTTAAGAGCAATGAGGAAACTCATTTGACTTCTTGGAAGTCCTGCCAAAGGAAATACAAGATTTTTCTCCTACATTCTGTCTTCACGTTGATAATAAATCATCATGTTTTTTTTTTGCTGTTATAGTACTTCTGTTGCAGAGTGAGAATCATATGCTAGACAGTTGAGAGATTATCGCTTAAATATTTTCTTAAATTTCATGTGTCTGCTCTTCTGGTACTGGAGGATAGTAAACAAGGTACAGAAAAAGGTGAAAGGATTCACACAGGTCATTTTTCCTGACGTATACAAGAGGGAAAGAAAATGAACAGAAATAAAGTTTACATTCCCTACTGATGAGTCCAGCTGCATGAAGAGATGGACAGGAAGAATCCACGTGATAGTAAAAGATCATCACAGCAGTGTTTCCTCTAGCTATTGACAAGATCTTAGTTCATTCTGCAGTTGTGTATTTTAAAATGAAAGAAAGGACCAAAAGTGCTCTTGTGGATTTGATGTTAGGCTGAAAGTGGCATTTGGATAACACCAGACAATATCAAATCTAAGTTTTTTTTTGCCGTTTTCTTGGTGTCATAAAATGTTTTTTAGTCAGTCATGTCCGACTCTCTTGCAACCCCATGGCCTATAGCCCACCAGGCTCCTCTGTCAATGGAATTTTCCAGGCAAGAATACTGGAGTGGGTTGCCATTTCCAAGTTAAATAAATATTTAGGATTAAATTTCCATGAGTTACTGACATTTCCCTTGTCAGAATTAGTAAAAATCACAGGTGGAAAGAATATAAATGAACATCATGCTTGCTGAAGTTGTAAAGGAATTACTCAGTGTTCCTTCTTCCAAAGTATTTTCAAAGTACATGCATCAGTTAAATACATATATTAAAGACTAGCTTAAAATGGTGAGCTTAGTTAGATTTTAATTGTGTTAAGCATTGCTTTAGGTAACCCTGTAAATGAAACATTCCCTCCAAGGTCAGCACTTAAGACCTCTAGAGTGCTTGTTTGTTCTTTTATTCTTGTTTTTGCTCTTCTGACTTTTATATGTGCCAGTAATGTCTCTGTCGCACTCTGGTAGACAAAATGTGTTCTCACAGTTTGAATGTGTAAGCTTGTGAAAGCATTTTTTTGGATTTGTTTGTTTCATTTTGTTTGCTGTTTGTTACACTTGATATCCCCATTGCCTAAATAAGTGCATAGTATCTGCACTGTGGTTCTAATCCAAGTTCCTCGCAGTTGTCACATACATCTGGGCATCTTATTCTGTGTTGTTACAGTCAGATATTTCAGTCAGTCACATAAATGTTGATTTTTAATTCCTTTAATGGTCAACATTTAACTGTGATCACCAGTAAAAACTTTTATAAAACTTTCCACTAGGTTTTTCTTCCTGTCTTTTGCTAAGTTATTATATGATGGAAAAGGCATGGACCTTGGAGGTCAAACCCAGGTTGCTCTCCAAATTTCACCAGTTACTAGTTGTGCAATCTTAGTTCATTTCTCTAAATCTCAGTTTCCTCGTTTGGAAGACAGAATAACATCTATTTTATATAGTTATTAAGATATGATGGGATAATCTATATGAAGCATCCTGTCAAGTGTCCAGCAAATAACTAAGTATCGATAGTATAGTGAATATGAGCTCAGGATCTGAAATCACACAGACCTAATTTCAAATCTCAGATTTTACACACAGCAGATGCGAAAACTTAAGCAATTTTTCACCTCTGTTGAGCCTCAGTTACCTTATTGATTAAGTGGCTGTAATAAAAATACCTTTGTTATGACTACTAGAACTAAATGGGCTATTGCATGTAGAACTTGTGTTAAATACAAAATGAGTGCTTAATAAATAGTTGTTATTAGTACTTGGTATCATTGTATTTGGTATTATCTATGCTGCTATAGTTATTAGAATAATAAAACCTTCATTTCTGTGATATGAGAGTCTTAGTTTCTAATCAGACTTAAATAATATATAACACATTGCTTATAGTATTTGTATTGCTACACTGTTGTCAATATAGTAATATTTAATAAAATAGAAAATATATGTGACAATATTCTTCATAAGCTATAATGTAAATAAACCACACATGGCTGTTTTTAGTTGGTTTGCTTGAAGCTATTCTTTAAAAATATATCCAAATACACGTTTGAATGAGGCAGCTGCACTACAAATGATTGAGAAATTAGAGATGGAAACAAAGTAGCTTAGACTGAAGTACCAAAGCAGTCTCTACATGAAAATACCAAGACAAAATTGATAACAATACACACAAGACTGTACATGCTTCAAAAAGATCAGAGGACTCAGTTAATCCAGTTCCTAGTTTTATGGATGAGGGAATATTGAATAATTGAGAGATTGGGTGACATACCAGGGTTAAGGACAAAAAGGAATAATGTCCTGACTTTTAGTTAAATACTTTTTCCATGAAAGCCAAACTACTGTGGGAATCAGGTTTTCAGAAGCAAAATAATCCTGCATGGAGATTTTTGTCAAATTTCTATAATTGACTGGTATCAACTAATATAGTTCTTACCAGGTATAGGAAACTATACCTTTCTCAATAGGATGAAACAATTTTAATAATTATGTTTTGAAAAAATCAGTTTAAAATAAATGCGTTTGTAAAGCTATCTCCTTAATTTAAAAACTTTGATAGTATAGAAAAGAGTCATTAACTTTTGATTGGTCATTTTTTATTTACTTTAAAGGATATAGAGTCATTAATCTTAGTTCCTCTAATCTGTGTGTTACACTATATTAAGTATATTTTACGGAGGCTCTGGAAGAATCATTACAGTTGGTGTATGTTTTTGTGGTAAACCTTTTAACAAATTATACTAAGTTTACTTCTGATAGTAGGTTGCTTTCTACAGTTGACAGTGGCATCAGCCACCAGGGCTTCTTCTGTTCTAGTTAACTGAGAATTATTTTATTCAAAAATAATTATTTCATTCTAAAACCATAAATAGGAGCTTAATTCATAGCTTCATCCATTGTTAATCTTCAAGGTATAGAATTATACAAAGAAAAAGCTGCCAAAACCCTGCTTTTCCCCAGATTGTAATTTTTTGCTTCTCTGTCTTGTTTTATAGAGCTACATTCATGGGAGCAGCCAGGTCCAATTCGTGGCAGAGTCACACATTATTCTGGTACTAAGTATCCTTTAAAGTACTGATGGGTTGAGAAGAACAAAGCAGAGCTGCATGCTATCAAATTGATTTTTTTCCTAACAAATAATCAAGACTTTTGAGACATTAAATTTTAAACTTTACCATGTGACTAATTTTCCAATTCCTATGCTAACTATTTTCTCTTACCATGTAATTTTTAAAATTCTAAATCATTAATAGGTTATAATTTTCTTTTTTTACTGACTATTGAATTTTGAAGTATAGCTTTTGATTATCTCTGGCTAGAGTTTTTTTTTGTGATGTCTGTATGGTTTTTCCCTTTAGAATCTTAATGGGGAAGGAAAAAAAAGTGTTCTATTATATAAAAAGCAGGATAAAGAAATTATCTTAATTCCCTTAAATGTTATAGTAAATGAGAAGAGGAAGATTTAGGATAATTAGACAACTTTTTGGAACATGGAAGACTAAATGTTATGAATTAGATAATACAGTACAATTTATGGTTTAGAGGTAGAAGGGTAAAGAAGACAGCAAAATAGCAAAGAGGTACGATTCATTTCTCAAAAAACAGATTACATATTACTAGAAAGAAGAGGAGAAGGCTTTGGCACCCCACTCCAGCACTCTTGCCTGGAGAGTCCCATGGGCGGAGGAGCCTGATAGGCTGTAGTCCATGGGGTCGCTAAGAGTCGGACACGACTGAGCGACTTCCCTTTCACTTTTCACTTGCGTGCATTGGAGAAGGAAATGGCAACCCACTCCAGTGTTCTTGCCTGGAGAATCCCAGGGACGGGGGAGCCTGGTGGGCTTCCGTCTGTGGGGTCGCAGAGAGTCGGACATGACTGAAGCGACACAGCAGCAGCAGCAGCATGAAGTAAGGTTAATTTTGGGGCACACAGTTATACTTTGGGGGAACACTGACATTTGTGTGAGTCCTGTGGAAACGTTTGTATGTTAAGTTTATAGTGTTGAATGTACTGAGTCATTGTCAGGATCTAAAGTGTGCCTTATAGTGTCGTTTATAAAATTCGATTACTCTCCGGGTTACCAAGGTTCATCTTCAAATAAAGCAGTCTAGACCCAATTTTCTAGTATCTGATATAACCATAACTATTTAAACCTTTAAGGATTTTTAGAACTCTACTAGAGCAAAACCTCATTTTATAGCTAGGAAAACTAAAACCCACAAAGTTTAATTGCCTTGCCCTAGTTTGGAGAAAGAACTGTATTTTTTCCTAGACATACATACCTTTGGTACAGGTTAATTTACAGACTAGGCATAGTAAGAGAATATTCAAACTGTCAGCATCACTACTCTTGTGCTTTGGGGCCACTAAAAACAGCGTCACCTGAACACAGCCCTGCGACCCCACGACAGCTGATCTGGTAACAGGATGGCTGCTGAGTGACACTGAACAGGTAGTGAATGCAGGGTGGACACTCTGGACAGAGGGACAGTTCACATCCAGAGGA
This sequence comes from Bos grunniens, assembly GCF_055505025.1. Classification (NCBI taxonomy): domain Eukaryota; kingdom Metazoa; phylum Chordata; class Mammalia; order Artiodactyla; family Bovidae; genus Bos; species Bos grunniens. Next base: position 23,080,707 of record NC_141191.1, on the reverse strand, counting down.
ACAGGGCAGGAAGATGTGAGATTTCATCATGCTGCTAGAATGGCATTTGAATCTTACTTTAAAACTTACGAATTATTTCTGAAATTTTCCGTTTAATGTTTTTGGACTGTGGGTAACTGAAACCGTAGAACGTGAACCTACAGAAAAGGGGAAATACGTTTTGCAGGTTAACTTTTTGGTTCTTATTTGTATAGTTTTTTTTTTTTTTTTTTCTGTTTTCAATCCATGATGTAGCATTTTAGCAATATACTTCTTTCAGAGCAGCTATTAAATCAGAAATACCTAGCAAAAGGAATGAAAAGGTATATTGAGACCATCATTCCATTGTATGGCAGGAATTCCCCAACGTTTCATTTCATGGCTTATTGACCTCAAGCCGAGATTTAGGACGCAAAGAAATTTTACAAACAGTATGAAGTCTTCCATGTAGATTTTTAACAGTAAAATGTATTATCTTTCTGCTGCTAGTAACTATTTGTTGCTTTATCGCTGCTGTTCTTTTTATTTGCCTGTATCTATGAAAAGAAAAAATGTCTTAAAATGGTGGGCTCATTAAAATCAACAAAAGTTTAGAAGAAGCCATTATATAATAATTTCTGATTTTACTTGGCAGTATCTACTAATTTTTTAAAACTTACTTTATAATTTTTTTTTTGTAATTTGCATGTATGTTTTTATGTGGTGGTTTAGTCGCTAAGTCGTGTCTGACTCTTGCAACCCCATGGACTGTAGCCCTCCAGGCTCCTCTGTCCATTGGATTCTCCAGGCAAGAATACTGGAGTGGGTTGAAAAAATGCAAATTCCAGGTGGTAACTTCTTGTTTATCTTTGGAGAAAATTTCTGCCTTTTGGTTTTCTCTTCCTAATTTAGTAAGCCAGATCATTAGATGCAGTTGCTACATACAAAATTTTATTTTAAAAAATCTAAGAACAAACAGATGGAGTCATTTGATGTCATAGGTTATAGAATGACATTTAGTAGAAATAAGATTTTTCTCCATTAGTAGTCTTTTATTTCAGTACCCTATTTAGGAGGGAAAAAAAACCCTAAGTAGTCTTTGAGAGAAAGCTATTTTTAAAAATAATAAAAAATGTTATGACATTTTAATAAGGAATATATGAACTAAGGCTAATATATAAATCTCTATATTTTTCCAAATAAAATATTTTTTTAATTTTTCATTCAGTTATGTTTTAACACCTGTTGTAAATATATTTGCTGTTTGCAAGAAGGTAGGCTGATAGGACCAGTACTCTTGCCTGGAAAATCCCATGGATGGAGGAGCCTGGTGGGCTGCAGTCCATGGGGTTGCTAGGGGTCGGACACGACTGAGCGACTTCACTTTCACTTTTCACTTTCATGCACTGGAGAAGGCAATGGCAACCCACTCTAGTACTCTTGCCTGGAAAATCCCATGGACGGAGGAGCCAGGTGGGCTGCAGTCCATGGGGTCGCTAGGGGTCAGACACGACTGAGCGACTTCACTTTCACTTTTCACTTTCATGCTTTGGAGAAGGAAATGGCAACCCACTCCAGTGTCCTTGCCTGGAGAATCCCAGGGACAGTGGAGCCTGGTGGGCTGCCATCTCTGGGGTCACACGGAGTCTGACATGACTGAAGCGACTTAGCAGCAGCAGCAGGCTGATAGGAAAATAATTTTAATTAGTATGAGGCATCAAGAGGCAACTTGATGCATCGAAAAGTTGAATTGACTTTTTAGCCAGGTTTTTATACAGTAGAAAAGGACTTCACCCCAGGTGGAGAATGAGTGAGCGAGACTATTCCAGTGGAAGGTGTAACAGGTAGAAAAAACATAAAATGAAAGAGTATTCACAGACTGTGCAGGGCAGACTGATGAAAGGTTAGTTGGCTGGATAATAAATATCTTTCCATACGTTGCTAAGAAATTTGAATCTGATCTAAATTCACCAAGACATGTTCTACATGCTAGTGGAAACCAGACACATGAGTTCTCAGATTGACTTTACTGTCAAGTATACAAATTCTGACCTATCCTTTAATTCTGCACATCCTCTAAATTCTGGGATGTCAAGATGACATGAGATAAATATCAATTAGGAGTAAAGGTTCTCATATAAAAGGCAAAGATTATACTAGCAGTAACAACTGTTTCTAAATATTTAAAAATATGTGTTTTTATAAAGATCACATTTGCTTTTCCTATGAGAAAAACATTTGTTTTCCATCTATTATGAGAGTATAGTTTTACTCTGACTTATTTTCAGTCTATGATAGACAGCAAATGTTTCTTTTAATGTGTTATATCCAAGGAGAAACATACTACAGAAAAAAATTAATGATGGATACAAGTTGAAGATATTTTAGATAAAGTCTTCTATAATATGCTGACTTTTTCCCAACATTTGTTCACATTTATCTTTAAACTGACAATCCTGGGTCTCTTCTTAGGAGCCATCGTAAACGTAACATCATTTGTGATTGAGAATGGATTGTAATGTAATGCAAATATATGTGCATTTCTGTGCACATTCATTTCTAGGATATTCATTTTCTGTGGATTTTGTTATTTACACAAACAGCAGCTCCTGTTTTATGTAGGATCATGTCAATATTTTGACTTTTTTAGCAGTAAGAAAGTGATTGACAAGATAAGCAGGGGACTGGAGAGTAATAGCTGAAGTGTATAATGTTATATTAATGAATACAGATGTGCAAAGTTATACATGAAGTAGAACAAAGGTGTGTGTGCGTGTGCGTGTGTTTGTATCTATGTAGGCACAGACATTAATCTCAGGACAATAGAAAAAGTTTCAGGAACATTACCATTTAGCTGGTATATATTTATATCTCTTAATGTTGAGATTCTTTAATAAGGCTTAGTTAAATGGTTACACCCATCAGTTTATGACAGAAAAGTATCTGTTATTCCAGAGTTTGACACAGAATCTCTCAGAGATTTGTAAGAGCTTTCATTAATCAGTCAGCCTTCCACCCAATAAAGGAAGCCCTACACATTAACTCTGGCAGATGTTACAGTCAAAGCTTTTTCCTGTGTTTATAAATCAGTACATCATCTAAAAATGTTTACATTACAAATGTGATTTTTCCCCCAAATGATAACTATTATGTAGGCTCTCTTTTACCAAAAATTATTTTCATTGACAGAATAGAACTTGACCTAAATAATGCTCAATGCTCAAAGTTTTTAAGCTCAAAAGTATTTTTAGATAAAAGAGGAGGGTTGGCTAGTTTAAGACATTTAGTGTAATTCACGTATCTCAGTTACAGCCATCAAGTTTAAAGTAGGTTCACAGGTCTTTCCTTGTTAATGACTAGAAAACTCACTTTTGCAGGAAACATTCTAAGTAAAAAAGTCACACTTAGTTCCTGACCCTGCTGCCCTCTAATAAAGTATTTTATATTGGGGTTGTACATAACACCTATATCTAATAATCTCTTTGCTTTAAAGTTCCTGCTTTGAGATCATGTGTACAAGGATTTTTGCATTTCTTTATTTTCACATAAGAGCAAAGCTAACTTCCTCTCAGACATAACAGTTTAGAGTATCTTTGGCACTGTCTCAGATCCTCTATAGCAGGGGTTGGCAAACTAGGACCAGCGAGGTTCAATTCCAGCCTGACTGATATTTTTATAAATTAAGTTTTATTGGAACACAGCCACACCTATTCATTTGTGAATTGTCTGTGATTACTTTGCACTACAGTAGCAGAATTGAGTAGTAACAATACACCATACAGCGTGCATAGCCGCAAATATTTACATTCTGGGCCTTCACAGAAAAAGTTTGCAAACTACTATTATGTAGAGTATAAATAATAGAAAACAAAACCCTACAACCTTATTACCCCAAGACAGTTGCTTTTAACTTTTTATTATCTTTCTTTCCCTGAATTTCTCTTATTATTTGTAAAGAGATGCAATTATATTGTTAAGTGCATTTTCACTTGATATAAAATTTTATGCTTAGTATAAAGATATACATTGTTAAACAGATTGAACTGTTTTGTTCCTTTGCTGTTCCTTCATCATTTTCTTCTAACCCTGTTACCATCCTGCTTCAATTCTTCTGTGTTCTTTTGGTTTGTACCTTTTACTCACTAACTTTGTGGCTTTGCACAAGTTACTTGGATCTCTGATGGCTTCAGTTTTCTTATGTGTAAACTGAGGATTACAATCATGTATATCAGAGCCTAGTTGGTACTGGGTAAGATAGTGAACAAAATAAACTCCCTACCCTTTGGGCACTAACATTGTAGTGACAGAAGAGAGACAGTAAATGAATTAAAAAGATACAAGTTCTAAATTTCTTTTAAAAAATAATGTTAATAGAGAAAAATAAAGCAAGATAAGAAGTACAGTGTTCAAAGGAGGCTTCTCTACTGTCATTTGATCAAAAACCCAAAGGAAGTGAGGGAGTGAGTTATACGGACATTCAGGGTAATAGCATTCAGATAGAGAAATAGCAGGTGCAAAGATCCTGAGGCAGAGGGTTCTTCTTGTTGAAAAAATACCAAGGACACGAATAAGAGCCAACAAGGGCAGAGCGGTATAGAAGTGGATCAGGGTACAAATGAGGTGCCACCTGGAGGTCATTTTGAGGTCTTCAGATGATTAACTTTCCATCTCACTGTGAGTAGAGAGTACTCTGAGGAAAACCATGACATTACCTGCCTTATGTTAAAGATATAGAAAGTCCATACTGCCCAAAGCAATCTGTAGATTCAGTGCAGTTCTTTTCAAAATACTAGTGCCATTTTTCACAAAACTAGAATAATTAAAATTTGCACAGAACTGCATAAGACCCTGTTTAGCCAAAGCAATCATGAGAAAGAACAAAGGTGTAGGTATCACAGACCCTGATTTCAAACTGTATTAAAAAGCTGTGTGGCTTCCTTGGTGGTCCAGGGGTTAAGAATTCACCTTGCAATGCAGGGGACACCAGTTCAGTCCCTGGTCTGGGAAGATCCCACATGCCACAAGGCAAATAAGCCCTTGTGCCATAGCTACTGGGCCTACACTCTGGAGACCATGAGCCACAAACACTGAGCCCACGTGCTGTAATTGCTGAAGCCTGCATGCCCTAGAACACATGCTCTGCAACAAGAGGAGCCACTGCAACGAGAAGCCCACGCACCACCAGAGAGTAGCCCCTCTCTCCACAACCAGAGAAAAGCCCACACAGCAACCAAGACCCAGCACAAAACACTATGGTAATAGAAACGCTATGCTATGCTATGCTATGCTATGCTAAGTCACTTCAGTAGTGTCCGACTCTGTGTGACCCCATAGACGGCAGCCACCAGGCTCCCCCGTCCCTGGGATTCTCCAGGCAAGAACACTGGAGTGGGTCGCCATTTCCTTCTCCAACGCATGAAAGTGAAAAGTGAAAGTGAAGTCGCTCAGTCGTGTCCGACTCTTAGCGACCCCGTGGACTGCAGCCTACCAGGCTCCTCCGCCCATGGGATTTTCCAGGCAAGAGTACTGGAGTGGGGTGCCATTGCCTTCTCTGAGAAACGGTATAGAATCAGCACAAAAATGGAGACACATATCAACAGAACACACTGGAGAGCCCAATATAAACCCATGCACTTATGGTCGATTAAGCTACAAAAAAGAAAGAATATGCAGTGGGAAAAATACAGCCCCGTTAATAAATGGTGTTGGGAAAACTGGACAGCTACATGCAGAAGAACGAAACTGGACCACTCTCTCACACCATATACAAAATAAGGTCAAAATGAATTAAAGACTTAAAGGTAAGACCCGAAAGCGTAAAATTCCTCAAAGAAGACACACAGGCAGGATGCTCTTCGCCATGGGTCTTGGCAATAATTTTTTCGCTCTGTCTCCTTAGGCAAGGCAAACAAAAGCAAATATAAACAAGTGAGACTACATCAAATTAAGAAGCTTTTTGCACATTGGAAAAAAAGCCATCAACAAAATGAAAAGGTAGCTTACTGAATGGGAGAAGATATTTGTAGTTTATATATCCAATAAGCAGTTAATATCCAGATACACAACTCATATCAAGAAACAAACAACACAGTTTAGATGGAGGACTTGAGTGGACTAAACTCTTTTCTAAGGAAGACATAATTCCAACAGTCACTTGGAAAGACAGTCTAAATCACTAATCATCAAGGAACTGCAAATAAAATCCAAGTAAGATACCACCTTACACCTGTCAGAATGGCTGTCATCAAGAAGACAACAAATAAACCTTGATGAGGATTGGAGGAATCTCATTTGGTACAGCCACTATGGGAAACAGTATGAAAGTTTCTAAAAAAATAAAAATAGAACTAGCATATGATTCAGTAATTTTCTGAATATTTACCTGAAGAAAATGAAAACTAATTCAGAAGGATATATACACCTCTCTGTTCGCTGCAGCATTATTTACAGTAGCCAAGATATGGACACAACCGAAATGTCCATCAGTGGATAAACAGGTGAAGAAGATCCGATGTACAGACACACATATTCAACCATTAAAAGAAAAATCTTGCCATTTGCAGCAGCATGGATGAATCTAAAAGATCATGCTAAGTGAAATAAGTTAAAGGCGGGCACTTTATGATCTCACTTGTATGTGGAATCTAAAAAACAAATGAACAAACAACAAACCAAAAGCAGATTCATAGGTACAGAAAACAGGGTGGTTGCAAAGGGCAGCTGGGTGAGGGCTTGAGCAAAACAGGGGACGAGGAGGCACAAACTTACAGTGTTAAAGTAGTCTTGGGGATGTAATACACAACATAAGGAATATGGTTGATAACATTTAATAACTCTGTATGGGACGTGTGGTTACTAGACTTCTGGTGATTATTAGTTCCTAACGTATTTAAATGTCCAGACACTTAATATTGTATATCTAAAACTAACAGAGTATTTCTAAGACTTAGGGGTAGGAATTAATTTCATAAGTAAGAAACAGTAACCAAAGCTCATAAAGGAAAAGAATAACAATTTTGACCATACTGAAATGACAACCTTCTGATAAGTAAACAATTTAAAAGACAAGTAGAAGAATCTGTATGTAACACTTCAAAATATTCATATTCAGAAAAAACTGAAGCATCTTCTAAGATAATAAGAAAAGGCAAATATACTTATGGGAAAATGGGCAAAAAAAAAAAAGTAAGCACAATACAAAAACTTAAGCAAAAAAAGGAATTAACATATCAAAAGACAAACTCTGACTCACTAGTGAGACAGATCCCTACTCAACAGTTTGATAAAATCAATAGTTCAGCAAAACTGTGTTAGTGTAGTGTAAAAAAATGGTAATTCTTTTAACACTACTTGTTTTACAGAATATGATCATACCTAGTAAATTTGAAACTACATATATCAGCCTCTCAAAAACTCTACCTCTAGGTGTAGACCCTAGAAAAAATATTTCACATGTACATATAAGAAGATATTCCTTGTAGGAGTATTTTTAACACTTGGAAACAAAAACAAATGTCCTTGAGTAAGATAAGCAATAACTATCAGTATACTCTGATGAAAATCTTACAGCTTTGTAATAACACTGTTCGAATTTGTGTGAAGTTCAAAAGCAATCAAATGAGAAATACATTGGTCACGCCGTTTTCAAATCTACAGAGGGACAAAGTGACAAAGCAATTTTTGACAAGGTGAAAGTTGCTCAGTCACTTCCGACTCTGCTACCCCATGCACCATAGAGTCCATGGAATTCTCTAGGCCACAATACTGGAGTGGGTAACCTTTCCCTTCTCCAGGGGATCTTTCCAGCTCAGGGATTGAACCCAAGTCTCCCACATTGCAGATGGATTCTTTACTAGCTGAGCTAGAAGGGAAGCCCAAGAAGACTGGTGTGGGTAGCCTTATCCGTTCTCCAGCGGATCTTCCTGATGTAGGAATCGAACTGGGGTTTCCTGCATTGCAGGTGGAATCTACCAACTGAGCTATCAGGGAAGCCCTACAGAAGGAACAGTAGTAATTTTTTTAAAAAGTGTATATATATATATATATATATATATATATATATGTTACGAAGATATTAACAGGGGTATGTTACACTTGACTGACCATAGTTAATATCCAATAAAATGTAATTTGCTTAATAACTTCTCCCTAAGTGAATATTTATGTCTCTGTGTGCTAATAACACATACAGTGTACACATGGGTGTTTACATATCCAGTTTTATCCTAAGACTGTTTTAATATACAGCTTTCATCTAGTTAAAATTTTAAAGCATTTAATTTCTAAACTTTATTTTTACCTAGAAGTAAAAAATAGTGCTATTTCCCCCAATGTTATATTTTGGAAGCTACTCAGTAGATGGCATCATAAAATAAATATTTGTTTTGTTTGTAGTATCTATATAAAATAATTTTTAAATGTGATTTATATTTCAAACATGTATTGAAAATGTGTTTGAGATAAATTAATCCAGAAATCTGTGTGAATTGTCAGTAGCTCAAGTCTGTACCGGAGAAGGCAATGGCACCCCACTCCAATACTCTTGCCTGGAAAATCCCATGGATGGAGGAGCCTGGTGGGCTGCAGTCCATGAGGTTGCTAAGAGTCGGACACGACTGAGCGACTTCACTTTCACTTTTCACTTTCATGCATTGGAGAAGGAAATGGCAACCCATTCCAGTGTTCTTGCCTGTAGAATCCCAGGAATGGGGGAGCCTGGTGGGCTGCCGTCTATGGGGTCACACAGAGTCGGACACGACTGAAGCGACTTAGCAGCAGCAGCAGCAAGTCTGTACACTTAAATGGATAGAATTATACATGAATATAAAAGGGTGTTGCCAGAAAAAAATGGAAGGGCAATCCTAATTGAACTCCTTTTTAAGGATCTACATCAGTCCCATCAATTCAAAGAACTAAGTTAAGCAGTAAATTTCCTGTCTATCCGCAGTTTCAGTGAAATAAGCTTTTAATTTTTCTATCAGTTGATTATTGGTAACATCCCCATCATTACACAATTGATACACAAAGAACTTATAATTATCTAAATTTCAGAAGTTTTCAAACTGTTACCACGAATTCCCTCAAAGTTTAGTGGTATGTGTATATGTATGTCAGGTGGGCTTCCCTGGTTTCTCAGTGGTAAAGAGCCTGCCTGCCAGTGCAGGAGAGGCCTGGGTCAGGAAGATGCCCTGGAGAGGGAGATGGCAACCCACTCCAGTGTTCTTGCCTGGAGGATCTCATGGACAGAGGAGCCTGGCGGACTACAGTCCATGGGTTTGCAAAGAGGCACGTATGACTTTGCAACTAAACAACAGAAACATTTTTGTCAGGCAAGGGGATGGTTTTTAGTAGCTTTCTCTCTTGTACATATTAGGCATCCGCCAAGGCTGGTTGGTTGGTTCCATGCTGAGTATATTCTAATTTTCTGTGATTGCCCAATGAAATGTCATTCTAAGTGTAACTAGTATATGTATATCTTTATGTATAAAGTGCAATATCATTATTGGTTTTGAGAGTATATAATTCATACGCACTATTAAAGTCCTGGAATTTAATAGCATTTAGAATTAGACCTTAAAAATCTCACAAAGCAAAGTTTGAGGTTATGTAGTCTAAAAATCAAGGCATATTTATTTAAATACATGAAAACCAGTAATTTTGTATCAGGAGAGTAGGTTGCATTCACCTCTGTGTGCGTGTGTAATTCAGTCATTCTGGTACAGAACACATGATGTTCAGGTCCAGAACAATTAATAGATTTTATTTGCATCTATTTCTAATGTTTCCTTGACAATTACTATAGATGCTGCTATCACCATGGGGATGGTTCTTCTAAATGAAGCGGCAACATCCAAGGGAGATGTTGGAAAAAGACGGAGTAAGTCTCTGTGTTGGTATCTTTGTAAGTTTGTTTTAGTCAAGTTCATTTAAATCAAATGGGAAATAGATAAAAATCCTTTGTAAATGAACTTCTTAAGAAAGGTTCTGGTTTGAAGACAGCTGCAGCGTTTCTTACTTTTTTCTCTTTCTTGGATGTGTGGTGTGTGCACAAATATTTAAAAATACATTTCTTCCAAAATGGGATTGGTGCTTTTCTGTGGAATTGGGTGTAAAGAAAAGTTGTTATTCACCCTTGTTGGGGGTGGTTTGATTTATCTCTGCTGAAGTTATGGTCTCTTTGGTCATGTCCACCGTACAGGAAGAGGGGGAAAGTTCTAGGGACAGAGTCTTCAGAGGTTTTATAGGCTAATGATATGTCCCTTATGCCACAAGAGCCATCTATGCATTCAAGGACTGATTCAGACAGAGAAGTTTGTGTGTAAGTGTTGTACCCCGAAGTATTATAATGCCTTCCAACTACCTCCAAAACCTCTTTTGAGCTACATTTTGAAAGGGGGCATCTTGTGGTACTATCTTTTTCAGGGTTTTTGCCTTTTCCAGTGATATTCCAAGATTCACAACTCTACCGAGTCTCAGCTTTGTGTCTTAACCAGGTGACTATTTTATCCTTTGACAGAGCTGTTCCCCTCAGGGAGTTCCAGTAAGAGATTACACATTTTTATGAAGTGTTTTTGGCAAGAAAAGGGAAAAAACACAGGAAAAATCTTCTGCCCTCAGGAGCACGGGTCAAAGAATGTGAGAGAGCCTTAAATTCAGTATTTCCTGCCACAAATCTTCCCATAATTGATATAAAGTCCCTATGTGAATTTATGATTATGCTTCCACAAACCTATAATTAAGATTTTTATCAATATGCTTTGCATTTCTGAACCCTATTAAAATCCAGAATGTATGTATGAGGAACATAGGCATCTGGAGAAGATTCTTAATTTATTAAAAAGTTTAAAATACAAATCCAGACTTATTTTCTTTATGGGGAGTTTTAGCTATGGTGACATGAATGTCAGTCAGTCACAGTGATTTCTAAATACAATCCTTAGGGATCTTTAGTGTTGAAATATTTTGGATGTAATAGATCCTTTACCCTCATTTCCCCTGATGCCATTTACATACTGTTATAAAGAAACCACAGAAGCAAGGAATGCATTACTTTGTTTACTTAATCATTGTTCAGAACATCATTTTATGATTTATCATTTGCATAAAGAATGTGATGTTCTTGGGACCAACGAGTAGTATTTATATAAGGACAAATTCTTACATGTTCATATATTTATCATACATCCTATCACATTAAAGTAGTGAGATAGTGTGTAATATATATATAAAATCACTTCAGCCCCCCCCACTGCCACTTTATTTGTGTATGTGTGTGCGAGAGGAGTGCACAAGCGAGTGCATGGGAGAGAGAGGAGGAGTGCGGAAGGGGAAATATATTTTGAAATCTGCCCTTTTGATCCCAGTGTGGTTTTTATTCTGGATATAGTGCAAGCGCTGTGATTACCGTTGCCCAGATCAGAATCCGTCTGTGCCCTCTTTGCACGTTCTTCTCACAAGGATGTTACCTGGGAACAGCTGCAGTGCGTGGTTTGTTGGGTCACCACTGACTCCTCCCCAAGTCCTCTTCCTTCCCCATGTGCCTGTACCTCAGTTCCATTACTTTGCTCCAATCAAGTAAATAGCTTCTGTTTTACTTGATCACATTTTGAGACACATTTCCCATGGTATATATCAAGTGTTCAATTTAGTTCAGTCACTCAGTCGTGTCCAACATTTTGTGACCCCATGGACTGCAGCACGCCAGGCTTCCCTGTCTAGCACCAACTCCCGGAGTTTACTCAAACTTATGTTCATCTCATCCTCTGTCGTCTCCTCCTCCTCCTGCCTTCAGTCTTTCTCAGCATCAGGGCCTTTTCCAATGAGTCAATTCTTTGCATCAGGTGGCCAAAGTATTGGAGTTTCAGCTTCAGCGGCAGTCCTTCCAATGAATATTCAGGACTGATTTCCTTTAGGATGGACTGGTTTGATCTCCCTGCAGCTCAAGGGACTCTCAAGAGTCTTCTCCAATATTGTAAAGTTAAAAAATAAAATAAAATAAAGTCTTCTCCAACACTACAGTTCAAAAGCCTCAGTTTTTCGGCACTCAGCTTTCTTTATAGTCGAACTCTCACATCCATACATGACTACTGGAAAAATCATAGCTTTGACAAGACAGACCTTTGTTGGCAAAGTAATGTCTCTGCTTTTTAATATGCTCTCTAGGTTTGTCATAGCTTTTCTCCCAAGGAACAAAGGTCTTTTAATTTCATGGCTGTAGTCACCAACATGGTTATCTGGGTCATGATCTTTTTGGTATAGTTCTTCTGTGTATTCTTGCCACTTGTTCTTAATATTTTCTGCTTCTGTTAGGTCCATACCATTTCTGTCCTTTATTTTGCCCATCTCTGCATGAAATGTTCCCTTCGTATCTCTTATTTTCTTGAAGAGATCTCTGGTCTTTCCCGTTCTGTTGTTTTCCTCTGTTCTTTGCACTGATCACTGACGAAGGCTTTCTTAAACCTCTCCTTGCTATTCTTTGGAACTCTGCATTCAGATGGGTATATCTTTCCTTTTCTCCTTTGTCTTTAGCTTCTCTTCTCTCAGCTATTTGTAAGGCCTCCTCAGGCAACCATTTTGCCTTTTTGCATTTCTTTTTCTTGGGGATGGTCTTGATCCCTGCCTCCTGTACAATGTCACAAACCTCCATCCATAGTTCTTTAGGCACTCTGTCTATCAGATCTAATCTCTTGAATCTATTTCTCACTTGCACTGTATAATCGTAAGGGATTTGATTTAGGTCATACCTGAATGGCCTAGTGATTTCCCTACTTTGTTCAATTTAAGTCTGAATTTGGCAATAAGGAATTCATGATTTGAGCTACAGTCAGCTCCCTGTTTTGTTTTTGCTGACTGAATAGAGCTTCTCCATCTTTGGATGCAAAGAAGATAATCAGTCTGATTTTGGTATTGACCATCTGGTTATGTCCATGTGTAGAGTCTTCTCTTGTGTTGTTGGAAGAGGATGTTTGCTATGACCAGCGTGTTCCCTTGCCAAAACTCCGTTAGCGTTTGACCTGCTTTGTTTTGTTCTCCAAGGCCAAATTTGCCTGTTACCCCAGGTATCTCTTGACTTCTCACTTTTGCATTCCAGTCCCTTATAATGCAAAGGACATCTTCTTCGGGTGTTAGTTCTAGAAGGTCTTGTAGGTCTTCATAGAACTGTTCAACTTCAGCTTTTTCAGCATTACTGGTCAGGGCATAGACTTGGATTACTGTGATATTGAATGGTTTGCCTTGGAAACAAAGATCATTCTGTCGTTTTTGAGATTGCATCCAAGTACTGCATTTCAGACTCTTTTGTTGACTATGAGGGCTCCTCCATTTCTTCTAAGGGATTCTTGCCCACAGTAGTAGATATAAGGTCATCTGAGTTAAATTCGCCCATTCCAGTCCATCTTAGTCCATTGATGGCTAAAATGTTGAGGTTCACTCTTGCCATCTCCTGTCTGACCACTTCCAATTTGCCTTGATTCATGGACCTAAAATTCCAGATTCCTATACAGTATTGCTCTTTACGACATCAGACTTGACTTTCATCACTAGTCACATCCACAACTGGGTGTAGTTTTTGCTTTGTCTCCATTTCTTCATTCTTTCTGGAGTTATTTCTCCACTGATCTTCAGTAGCATATTGGGTACTTACTGACTTGGGGAGTTCATCTTTAAGTTTCCTATCTTTTTGCCTTTGCATACTGTAAACAGCAAAGGGAGTGATAAAGTGTTTTACTCAGCTCCTGGAAAAAGACTGAGGGAAGGAAGAAGTGTGTGGTCATACCAAATGTAGGAAAATGTAAAGTAAAGCAACATGTCATTCATTCTAGGTGCACTAAGATTATTGTAAGCAAAGTTGCTACGTCAGGTGGCTGGTGTCTGTCTGTCTGGGCATTCTACAGTTTCGGGGGGAAAAGATGGTTTTCATTTTTGCAGTATTCAGCCGCTTTTTTTTTTTTTTTTTTGCTTTATTTTCTGCCAAAATTCATTTGAAATTCATGTGCATGTGTGTTACATATGAAATGTCACAGAGGCTGCAACTGAATGCTATTAAGTACTTAGGATTTTTCACAGTTTGTTCTCAAAACTGAGAGAGTGATATTCCTACAGAGTTGAAGGAAAACTGACCAACAGGCTTCTGGATCATGTTTTAACAATTTCCTAAAGTCTCCACTGATTTCTAGGATTGTAATTAAACCTGGTCTAATTTATATGCTAGAATAAGTTAAAAATTATAGTTCATCACTATAGAAGCATATAGAATTATTTAATCTCCCTTGTTTTCTTCTGTCTTGGCATGTTTAATCTCTTTTATCTTCCCCTTTCTTTTATAATTAATCATATTAGATAGCCCAGTGTTTTTAAAGAATTCCCTGAAACTAATGAAAGGATACAGGTATCATGCATATGTTTAATTCCTAAGAAATCTTTAGGTATTTCTTATTAAAAGAACTTATTTACAGAGCAGATTTAGGTAAATTTCCATTTCTCTAAATATATATTTTTATTCTAAACATACCTGCATTTAATTGGCTCAGATTTTTAAGCATTTAAAGAATTTACTGCTAGCAAATTTAATTAAAAACCTAGTAGATGTATTTGCATATATTTCATAATATATATTTGATTAGTCATCTACTTTAGAGTAAAATCTTCCTAACCATAACAGAAAGGGAAAGAAATGTCCCTGTTGTCAACTTGTGAGGGATAAAGTGATGCTGGAAACCTAAATCACAGCCCAGCGGATTCTGCTGTAACATATACCACTTGTTCCTCTAAAACGAACAGTAATGCCTTGACACCATCACCAGCTCTTTAGGGTTGGTTTTCCCTCTTTGACTGTCACAGAGTCTGTATTTTCTCACACCCCAAGCCTTTGGTTACTGGCTTGCGGGATGCTGGGATGAACTACCACTTTTAAGTAACAGGTGTTTACTGAAGCAATAATCTAGCCAATCATGTAAAATTGCATTTCTTTGTAAATACTGCATGGCATCTGAAAATAAAATTATATTGCACATTCCAGTACTGTAGATGTCTCTGCTAATATAGCCCGTACTTCACAGTGCAGGGACTGATCATCTCATTTGTGGTTTATCACATTTTGCTGTGTTTGGTTTTGGTCCCTCCGGGGGCATTTTTAGTACTTGTAGGAATTTTGTAAGAGAAGAATACCACCCAGAAACTTAGATCAATCACTTTTTTGTTTTGTTTTGTTTTCATACTCCAAGTAGTAAATTGTCATTGAGAAGAATGTGGAAAATAGTGATTATCTGGTTTGTGGTACCTGTATGTGCCATGAGCTGTTACATGTAAGTATGTGTAATTAACTGAATGCTTTTTAAAAATATAAACATTTGTGTTGTGTGTGTCTAGACTAATGGAGTTTTCTGTTTCTTTCTAGTTATTTGTCTCGTGGGATTAGGCCTGGTGGTCTTCTTCTTCAGTTTTTTACTTTCAATATTTCGTTCCAAGTACCACGGCTACCCTTACAGGTAATATCATTATACTAATATGAATGTTTTCATTTTAAACTAATAGAATAAACCGAATTTCATGTTTTTATGTTTCTAACATGTATTTAAGGATTAATATAAAGTAGCTACTTTATTTGCCAAGTCATCTTAAACTCTGTTAAGCAAGTTTTTGAGCACCTACTATGTGTTCAGCACAGATTATATGAAGGAGATATATATATAAGGCATGGTACCTGCCCTCCTTTGTATATGATGGTTTCATTTTAGATATATGTTGCATGCATATGTATGTGTGTGTGTGTGGATATATGTATGTATGTATGTATACATTACATATATATACAGACACACATAACAAAATGAGTTTTCAACTTTGTGGAATTTATCAAAATTTCTTCTTGTTTTGGTTTGCCTATTCATGATTTTTACTTCATTTACAAATTTTTTCTCATATAATCTAGTGTTCAGTGTCCAGCAAACTCCCATCATATTTTGAATTCTTCAAAGTTTTAGCTTTTCAAATAAGGAATGGCAACATGAATGGAAAATGAAATGATAAAAGAATCCCTGGTCACTACAAGCTGTCATAAAAGAACATCTCCTAAGTTTTTCATCAACATAGTTTGATAATTGGGGATGGGAAGATGTTGAAAATCATTCTGAAACAACGTTATTATAACCAAACTATTATTCTTACTAAAGCAAAGTACAACTGACACGCCAGATTACAGTTATCCAGGTCAGGAAGTAGGCACAGGTTCATTTCTTGACCATTCCTCCCTTAACTTGTCTCAAAGGAATAAGTATTCCACTTTCTGTAGGGAGCATCCTCCTCCCCAGTGAAGCAGTAAAGGTCCCTTTTCTCCGAGATTTTGAGAACTTTCTGTTGAGATAGTAGAGCTCATGATATATTGACAGAAAATAAAATCTCATAATTCACATCCCTCTTGCAGGTAAGTGAATGAATGACAATCACTGTGTAGTATCCGACTCTCTGTGACCCCATGGACTGTAGCTTGCCAGGTTCCTGTGTCCATGGAATTCTCCAGAATACTGGAGTGGGTTGTCATTGTGAACTGAGCAATTACTTCAAGAAAATGTTTCTGCATAGGTGATGGCAGCAATGTGTAGCTTTATCTGGGGCACAGAACTATTCCCATGACAGAGAGATCTGATTAAGGGCTTATAGTAAAGAGTAAAACACTTCAACCCTGCCTCTGTATCTTTTCATATGGGCAGAGGCACATTTCCAAGACTTCTCATATCCATTAAAAATAAACGTACTCAAGGAGTAGAAGAAATCTGAATATCAGATGTGAGCTGTGGGACCATCTGCCTTTAATCTGGTCTGCAGTATAAAGGTCTGAGGGCAAGAAGTTTAATAAGAAAGGCCAAGTAAAGTCTCCAATTTCTTGGTTTTTATTCTTGATGCTGTCTGGCTATTTCATTTTGGTTTTGAAAATATGAAGTCAGAAGAATCAAATCCAAGATGAAGTAGGCCCAAGAAAGATGAAGTTTCTGTTCTTCTTCTCCCCTACCCTAGATTGAGGATCATGGTTCTGTATGATTAGAGTCTCAGTTTGACTTGCATGTATTCCATTAACAGAATCTGTAGAAGAATATTTCTATTACTTAAGTTTTCATTTACTTAAAAAACATTTATTCATTTCAACCTACAGCATTTACAGTGTCAATGAAAGGTATCTAAATTATAAAAAGGAAAGTGTCATAAGTTATGTGATTCTTAAAACCTATTTAGTTGACAGAAAACGGAGGAAGGTAAAGAGCAAGTTCTAGCTCTCCTTACACATCAGAGCACCTAATCCAACAAGAGTCAGTTGAGTTCAGTTCAGTCGCTCAGTCACGTCTGATTCTTTGCGACCCCATGGACCGCAGCATGCCAAGCCTCTCTGTCCATCACAAACTCCCGGAGTTTACTCAAACTCATGTCCGTCAAGTCAGTGATGCCATCCAACCATCTCATCCTCTGTTGTCCCCTTCTCCTCTGCCTTCAATCTTTCCCAGCATCAGGGTCTTTTCAAATGAGTCAGTTCTTTGCATGAGGTGGCCAAAGTACTGGAGTTTCAGCTTCAGCGGCACTCCTTCCAATGAATATTCAGGACTGATTTCCTTTAGGATAGACTGGTTTGATCTCCCTGCAGTCCAAGGGACTCTCAAGAGTCTTCAGCACCACAGTTCAAAAGCATCAATTCTTCAGCGCTCAGCTTTCTTTATGGTCCAACTCTCACATGCATACATGACTACTGGAAAAACCATAGCTTTGACTACATGGACTTTTGTTGGCAAAGTAATATCTCTGCTTTTTAATATGCTGTCTAGGTTGGTCATAATTTTACTTCCAAGAACGTGAAGTGAAGTTACTCAGTCATGTCTGACTCTTTGCGACCCCATGGACTGTAGCCTACCAGGCTCCTCAGTCCATGGGATTTTCCAGGCAAGAGTACTGGAGTGGGTTGCCATTTCCTTGTCCAGGGGATTTTCCCGACCCAGGGATTGAACCTGGGTCTCCTACATTGTAGGCAGACGCTTTACCATCTGAGCTACCCTGCAGTCACCATCTGCAGTGATTTTGGAGCTCAAGAAAATAAAGTCTGACACTGTTTCCACTGTTTTCCCATCTGTTTGCCATGAAGTGATGGGACTGGATGCCATGATCTTAGTTTTCTGAATGTTGCACTTTAAGCCAACTTTTTCACTCTCCTCTTTCACTTTCACCAAGAGGCTCTTTAGTTCTTCTTTGCTTTCTGCCATAAGGGTGGTATCATCTGCTTATCTGAGGTTATTGATATTTCTCCTAGCAATCTTGATTCCAGCTTGTGCTTCATTCCGCCCAGCATTTCGCATGATGTACTCTGCATATAAGTTAAATAAGCAGGCTGACAGTATACAGCCTTGACATACTCCTTTCATGATTGCAACCAGTCTGTTGTTCCATGTCCCATTCTAATTGTTGCTTCTTGGACTGAATACAGATTTCTCAGGAAGAGGGTCAGGGTGGTGTGGTATTCCCATCTCTTTCAGAATTTTCCAGTTTGTTGTGATCCACACAGTCAAAGGTTTTGGCATAGTCAATGAAGCAGAAGTAGATGTTTTTCTGGTATTCTCTTGCTTTTTTGATGATCCAGTGGATGTGGCAATTTGATCTCTGGTTCCTCTGCCTTTTCTAAATCCAGCTTGAACATCTGGTATTTCACAGTTCACATATTGCTGAAGCCTGGTTTGGAGAATTTTGAGCATTACTTTGCTAGCGTGTAAGATGAGTGCAATTGAGTGGTAGTTTGAGCATTCTTTGGCATTGCCTTTTTTTGGGATTGGTATGAAAACTGATCTTTTCCAGTCCTATGGCCACTGCTGAATTTTCCAAATTTGCTAGCATATTGAGTGAAACACTTTTACAGCATCAGCTTTTAGGATTTGAAACAGTGCAACTGGAATTCCATCACTTCCACTAGCTTTGTTCATAGTGATGCTTCCTAAGGCCCACTTGATTTCGCTTTCTAGGATGTCTGGCTCTGGGTCAGTGATCATACCACCATGATTATCTGGGTCGTGAAGATCTTCTTTGTACAGTTTTTCTGTGTATTCTTGCCACCTCTTAATATATTCTGCTTATGTCAGGTCCATACCATTTCTGTCCTTTATTGTGCCCATTTTTGCATGGAAAGCTCCCTTGGTATCTCTAATTTTCTTGAAGAAAATACTCTGACCAGTAATGCTGAAGAAGCTGAAGTTGAACAGTTCTATGGAGACCTACAAGACCTTCTAGAACTAACACCCCAATATGATGTCCTTTTCATTATAGGGGACTGGAATGCAAAAGTAGGAAGTCAAGAAATACTTGAACTAACAGGCAAATTTGACCTTGGAGTACAGAATGGAGCAGGGCAAAGGCTAATAGAGTTTTGCCAAGAGAACGCACTGGTCATAGCAAACATCATCTTCCAACAACACAAGAGAAGAGATTCTACACCTGGACATAACCAGATGGTCAATACTGAAATCAGATTGATTCTATTCTTAGCAGCCAAAGATGGAGAAGCTCTATACAGTCAGCAAAACCAGACCAGGAGCTGACTGTGGCTCAGATAATGAACTCCTTATTGCCAAATTAAGACTTAAATTGAAGAAAGTAGGGAAAACCACTAGACCATTCAGATATGACCTAAATCAAATTCCTATCAACTATACAGTGGAAGTGAGAAATAGATTCAAGGGATTAGATCTGATAGAGTATGAACTAAAGAACTATGCCTGAAGAACTATGGACGGAGGTTCATGACATTGTACAGGAGGCAGGGATCAAGACCATCACCAAGATTGAGAAGTGTTAAAAGGCAAAATGCTTGACAAATAGCTGTGAAAAGAACAGAAGCGAAAGACTAAGGAGAAAAGGAAAGATATACCCATCGGAATGCAGAGTTCCAAAGAATAGCACAAAGAGATAAGAAAGCCTTCGTCAGTGATCAGTGCAAAGAAACAGAAGAAAACAGTAGAATGGGAAAGACTAGAGATCTCTTCTAGAAAATTAGAGATACCAAGGGAACTTTTCATGCAAAGATGGGCACAATCCAACAAAAATAGGATTTCCTATCTAGATGTTCCTGGTCACGATCCTGCTCTGATAGAACAAGTAAAGTTGAATTTTACTAGTTCCAAGAATAATATTACATTTGACAGCATTGTATTTTGTCATGATGTGAGGAGTTTAATTTGTACTTTTCCCAAGGAGTAGCTGTCATTTAGTATTGATTGTATAAAACTCTAATCCTCTGGTCTTTACAAGAGTGGACATGTAAATTACCTGAGAAGCTTTTTAAAATACATATTCTAGGCCTCACCTTAGCTTTCCATTGTGAGCATTTCTGAACCAGAGTATATTCTGGTTTTATTTTTCTATGAGTGTGCCCCCCACACCATGCTTATTGGGTCCCAATCCCACCCCCTTGTCAGGGGCCCACCAGGCTAAATGAGGAGGGGGCTTGCTGGCAGCTGGCTTCATGGGACTGGAAGTAAGATGAAATGTCCTATAAGAAGTCAGATGGAAATCATGCCCCAGGGTGGTTTATGAATATGAAATTTGACATAGTTTAGATGAAAACCCTACAAGTGCTGCCAAGAAACAGCATCAGAACAGAGCCCAGCATTGAAAAAGCAGCAGCAGCAGCCTGGGAAGATAGGTGCACTGAAAGAGTGGGACGTGGCATTACAGAGACGTGAAGGCAGGGACCCGGCTGTGGCCCAGCTCTCGTGAGCTCTGTGATTTGCTGGGCTGTTGCAGGACTCAGCCATCCAGCCCTCCTGTAACCCTACCTAAATCATTCTTTTAGTTTCACCATCTCTTCTCTTATCACGTTAAAGCTTCCTAGTATTCCTCTTCAGACTCTTAAGAACTTCTGCTTGTTTCTGCATCGTGTCTTTTCTGTGGATATGGTGATGCATCATTCATCAAGCTTCCATAAATCCATCCAGCCCTCTTAGACCATCCCTCTCCACTCACTCATCTTCTTGCTTTGTAAAGTTGGTAGGACAGGTTATGTATGTTTCTTTCATCACATGTACAGCAACCCTTTGAGGTAACAAAATTTGGCAGATGGGAGCATTGTGAACAAAAACATGTGCTTTGCATTAGAACGTTTTTATGCTCTTATTAATCTAACCCATGGATATATGCTAGGGTTACCCTAGTAATGTTATATACTGCTTTGGGATTTGTTTTCGATTCATTGCATCATTTTCCTTCAGAATAAAATTTTTCTCAGAAATTTTATCAGTTTTATTATGAACGATTATAATAATAAACATATTATTCATATCAAGAGTTAAAGCTGGATTTAGAAAAGGCAGAGGGACCAGAGATCAAATTGCCGGCATCTGTTGGATCATAGAAAAAGCAAGATAGTTCCAGAAAAATATCTACTTTTGCTTCATTGACTATGCCAAAGCCTTTGATTGTGTGGACCACAGCAATCTGTGGAAAATTCTTCAAGAGAGGGGAATACTAGACCACCTTACCTGCCTCCTGAGGATCTATATGCAGGTCAAGAAGCAACAGTTAAAACTGGACATGGAACAACAGACTGGTTCCAAACTGGGAAAGGAGTTTGTCAAGGCTGTATATTGTCACCCTGCTTATTTAACTTCTGTGCAGAGTACATCATGTGAAATGCCAGGCTGGATGAAGAACAGGCTGGAATCAAGATTGCCGGGAGAAATAGTAATAACCTCAGATATACAGATAACATCACCCTTATGGCAGAAAGCAAAGAGGAACTAAAGAGCCTCTTGATGAAAGTGAAAGAGGAGAATGAAAAAGCTGGCTTAAAACTCAACATTCAAAAGCTAAGATCATGGCATCTGGTCCCATCACTTCATGGCAAATAGATGGGGAAACAATGGAAACAGTGACAGACTTTATTTTCCTGGATTCCAAAATCAGGGCAGATGGTGACCACAGCCATGAAAATAAAAGACTCGCCCTCCTTGAAAGACAAGCTGACAAACCTAGACAGTGTATTAAAAAGCAGAGACATTACTTTGCTGTCAGAGGTCCATCTAGTCAAAGCTATGGTTTTTCCAGTAGTCATGTATGGATGTGAGAGTTGAACCATAAAGAAAGCTCATCACCAAAGAATTAAATGCTTTTGAACCACGGTGTTGGAGAAGACTCTCAAGAGTCCCTTGGACTGCAAGATCAAACCAGCCTAAAGAAAATCAATACTGAATATTCATTGGAAGGACTGATGCTGTAGCTCCAATACTTTGGCTCCCTGATGCAAAGAGCCAACTCATTAGAAAAGACCCTGATGCTGGGAAGATTGAAGACAGGAGAAGGGGATGACAGAGGACAAGATCATTGGATGGCATTACCGACTCAATGGACAGGAGTTTGAACAAGCTCCAGGAGATGGTGAAGGACAGGGAAGCCTGGAGTGCTGCAGTCCATGGGGTTGCAAAGAGTCAGACAGGACTGAGCGTCTGAACAGTAATAACAACACATCAAGAGCAGTTGTTGCCCAGAGGACTAGAAGGAGAATATACACCAGAGAACTGGAATAATCCTGAGCTAAATTCTAGAAACCAGGCAGCATAGTGGGAAAGAAAGTATCTATCCAGCTAGTAAGTTCACTGGAGAAAAAGCAAACGTGATGCAGAAGCCAGAGTGAGAGGAGGAATAAATGAAAGAAGGGAAGAGAGAAGTCATTTGGGAATAGTTGAAAAGTGAAAGTCGCTCAGTCGTGTCTGACTCTTTGCAACCCCATGGACTGACTATACAGTCCATGGAATTCTCCAGTCCAGAATACTGGAGTGGGTAGCCTTTTCCTTCTCCAGAAGTTAAAAGATGAGATGTTAGTACAAAAGAAAAAGAAACCTTTTCCTTCTGAGTTACTCTGTGGGAGAGGCTCGGTCAGTGATGGACATAGTACCATATTCTGGAGGGACACTTTGCAATCCCAGCAGCATGTTTCTGTGGCACCAGCATAATATGATTTGATTAAAAAAAAAAAGCTTGTTCCTATTGGAAAATGGTAGTTCGTAGGGAAGGAGAAAATAGGATTCCGGACACCATCAGTATAACAAGAGAAAGACTATTCCATATGCTGGAAGATATGCCCTGGTCTTGTATTACTGAAAAGACCGTGTGGATGTCCATATTCAAAGGGAGTTAGTACTTATTATAATGTATCATAAACCCTGGTGACCAAGAGCTAAGTCAACCCCCAATAATTTTTACCAATATACACTGAAGTAGGCTTGTAGGAAAAAAAAAAAAAGACTTTCTTAAACAAGACCATTTCCTTATCCTTGAGATGAGCTGCCAGGACAAAAAAAAAAGTTTTCTTCTAAAAGAATGGAAAAACTTCCCTCTTCTACCTACTCTGGTTGGTACTGGATAAGATGCAAGATATCCTTTACTGAAAATGCGCATTTGAACATAACTCCATCTGCTAATTGAAAAACACCTTTAGCAGGGGCTTTAGCTTCAATGCCAGAGTCCACTCTTGGGTATAATACCATAGCCTTTGGTCGCCTTTGATGTCTGTGTTTTAGGTTTGTGATTTTTAACTTTTATACCAGGAAATGCCACTGATGTCTATAAACTAATTTTTTATTTCCTCACAATTTTTAATTGATCGACAGTCTTTAATTTCTTCTGTACGGAATGATCTTTCTGCTTTTCCATTTTTAAACTTCACAGAACCTTAAACATTCATGTGTTTCTTATTTTCTCAGTACTTCACACTGATATTTTTGTTGTTGAACTGTGTGCTTGCTGAAAGGGATAAAAGTCTATTACATGTTTACCCTATTTCCTTAAATCTTCCCCACATTTTGGTCTTACGGGTTTTTTCCCTACAGTATCAGCATCTTTCATACCATCACTAAATTCTCCCAGATCATCTTTTAAGTTTCATTAAGCAACCTTCCATCATTTACATCCTTAATCTACATGTTACTAACTCAGAGACTTTGGGAAAGTTAAATAACTTTTCTAAACCTTGGTTTTCTCATTTCTAAGTGGGAAATGTTTACATACTTTGACATCATGTAGGTTACATGATGTAAGTCACTTAGCACATTGCCTAGTACTTAGTATGTGGCACATAGTATTACTTACTCAAAAACCACTTTCTCCTAATTATTATCATTAGCTCTGATGTAAAGATTTTACCCATTTATATTTAATTTTTCATGAGCAGGATTTTTTTTATGCTAAAAATTAAGCAAGTGTTGTTTTTTATTTGCATGATTCAGTGGGGTGAAGATTAGATTTTCCCTGAACCTTCTGAGGAACTTAATTGGGCTCTCAAAACCTTTGAAATTAGTGAAATAACAAAGATATTAAGAAGTTTATCTAATTACCATCTGACCCATAGTTCAGAAAAAGAAATTGTATTCTAGTGGTAGCAAGAATTCATTTTGTATATTAAATAAAGATTAGCTTTAGGGCTTGTTCCATTTTCCAAGAGCAAAGTGCTAGTGTTCATACATGCACGTCGTCTCTTATGGGTAATTACTTTCCCACTGGTTGCCCCTGACATACTTTGATTCAAAAGTTTTCTTCAAAAAGATTTCTATAAAACTATTTGAAAGATCAAGTCTCTGAGTAGAAAAATAGCATAGAACATTCTCTACTAATTCTCTCACTTTGCTACCTGTTTATGATTCTTTAGTTGTCTTAGAGAGATGGTGTGGTATAATGGGAAAATATTTAGAATCCAAGACATGAGTTCAAATTCAGTATATCATTTTGTATGTCAGTTAAGAACGCTGGCCCAGCAGGCATAGATACTGGCTTGAATCTTACACCCTCTCATCACTAACTTTGGGACTAACTTCTCAGTCTCATTTTTCCTCACCTGTAAAAGTATGTTTTTATGGGGTTGGATAACAACTTTGTTAAGCTTATTTCTTCATTTATAAACTTGGCATAATAATAAATATGTATCTGAGAATTTTGAGGGGATAAAGTACATCATCAATTTATAGTTCATGGAATGTTGCAGGTTCTGAGAAGAAATTACTTCACCTACCTCTTGCCTATCCTTAGCCATTTCAGCGCTTGGTTATTCAATAGCACTTTACCACGTTAGCTTTTTCATTAAGTATCCATATGTAACTTTTGTGTATTGGAGTTCTTTTCTTTCTAGAGTATTGTAAGGTGCCTTACAGAAGGTCACGGCTGTGCCTTTTTAATATCTCCAGAGTGTTACACATAGCAGGTGCTCATCGTGTACTTACTAATCGAATGTGTTTACTCAGAAGCATTTTGTAAATGTACTCCTTATCTAAATGCAACAGGAACAATTAAGATAGAAACATAGTGGACAGAGGAGTATTGGTTTGCCACATTGCACAACTCCAGAAGGTGGACTCACATCACATGACACCCCCATGGAATTGTTGGGTTGTTCCCCCACACTGAAGGGGTGCAGTGTGCATAAACAGTGTTCCGGAAACCTGGGCTCTAAAGATGCTTATTGCAACCTCAAGTGGACCCTGAGCTGGCCCACATCAAAAAATACACACTGATTAAGCTTACAATGGATATAGAAACTATTGACAAGATACCTGTAATTCATGATGTCTTTGGTTCCTTTTGAGTTACTTTGAGAAATAATGAGTTTAAAAAAAATTTTAAAAATCAATCTACATTCCATAATGGAAAGTACAGAATAATAGCTAGACAAGAAAGACATTCCTGGTGAATTTTGAGGCAAATGTACTAATGAACCAGCACAGCAAGGCAAAATATCCCAGGACATGCAGTATGTAACAATATCCCATTCATTTCTGTATCTTACTTAGATGTAGATCTTTTATCTATAGGGAAAATAGAAAATACAGTCTTAAGCTATACAAATAGAAAACACAGAAATGGTGTGGTGATCAACCCACAGTACGTGTCATTGATAAGAATTTCACTGGGATTGCCTTTCCGATGCTGAGTTCCAGCTTTGAAGAATATCATGAAGGACCAAAGACTTAGAGATGAGTAGGTGAAGATCTGGAGAGTGTCTACATAAAGAATACAGTGCTAAGTCTTTGTAATACTATTTTACAAGTGGAAATTGAATCTCAAGGACTATTTTTTCCATATTGTTGTATTTCACTGTGGTGTATTGGAAAGTGATCTGGACTTTGAGTGAGAAGATGAGATTTGGACCATGGCACTTTAAAACTGTAACCTCAGGCAAGTCTTTTCATCTTCTCTGAGCCTCAGTTTTCCTCATCTTTCAGATAATAACCATAATCTTTATCTCATAAGTAAGACAAGTTGTGGCAGACTATTGTTTTACAAATGAAAGATAACTTTGAATTGTGAGATCTCATATTCCAGTCTCATGCTGTTGTACTTAGCTGCTACAGGAACAAGTCCTTGGATAAAATTGCCAGCAATAGACTTTGGCTCACAGAATTAACCGCTGACAAGCACAGTATTTTTTTTTTAAATAATAATATCCATATGCATGCGTATGCCCTCCATTTCAAACAAAATATGATTGCATTTGGTTATTTCTGTTTTATTACTTTAGGGAAGAAAACAGAACTATACAGCTGACAGAAATATATTGAATTCTGCCGAGGAAAAATGTAGTCAGATGCCTTTTCCCACTAACAATATAAGTCTTAATTTTCAGAATAAATACAAGTTTTCTAAACATGGACTAATTTTTTAATCAATATTTAGTAATTCAAAACTAGATATTAGGAACCGCTATATAAATCCAACATGATTTTAATAGAAAACTCAGAATCTAGGCTTTTTGATTTTGCAGCGCACATTCCCACCCCTCAGACCGCAGAAGACATGGTCTAAGCAGAGACACACAGCAAAGGAAGCTCTGGAGGCTTATTTCCGTTGTGTAAATACAGTTTTCTTACTCTGGCAGAAACTCCACCATTCAGCAACCCCCTGAAAGCAGGGAATGAGGAGGAAGCTCCTTTGTCCCTAAGTTCTGTTTTTTATCTGACCGCCAACCTCTTCCCACATACAAGCTCTATTGGTCTTTTTCCCCAGACCCAGCATCCGTTGTTTCTGACCACACAGAGTTATGAACGATAATGTTACCAGCCTCTTCCAAAACGTGCCCCTCTGTGTAGGCTGTAGAGATGTGCCCTTAGCAGTCGTAAGACTTGACAGCTCTTATCCTGTGTAGCTACAGATCAGAAAGCTTACCACTCCCAAAGATCTGTTTCCCGACTCCTAATAAAATCCTGAATTTCTTTAGGCCTTTATTTTAGATCATGTACTTCAGACTTGAAGACTTTTCGGGGTTCAGTAAGTTTCTGTCACAAAGAAGAGAGCCCCCAGGGCTTCTGGCCAAAGAGGCCTGGGTGGCAGCCATCATGTACTTCTCCCTGGCATCCCCTTAGAACGCTTGTGAAAATAAAGGTTAGAAAATCCCAAGAACAGGGAATCATTAAGTTCTACTAACCCCAAGGCCAGGGGAACACGTGTGAACTTGCTAGAGGCCTATCCTTGTTCAGAGTAAAGAACCAAGGCTTTTCCTCCCTTCTATACTTTCTGGCTCCAAGATGACATCAGTAGCTGCCCCTTATCCATGTAAGCGATTTCTGTGTGACAAGAGTGCCAGGACATGCCCAGAAGTCTCTGACTTCTTTCCCAGTTTGAGATCAGGAAGTGAGAACCTTAGCCAAGAAAATTCTGGCCAGCTGAAGGTCTCGGTAGAGAATTTAACCTGATCTCAATTGGACAGAATTCATTCATTCAAGAGCACTGCATCCATTCTGATGTTTTAAAACACTGTGGAGCAGGTGAATTAATTACTCTAAGAGAAGTCTAAACAAAATACCAACCACTGTTTGGTGCCTCCTGCATATTTCACAGGAGGAGAAAAGGCACGTGTTTCACACGTAATACGGTCTCCAGCAGCCACCCAGTAATCAAACCCAGATGCCTTTTCTCATGTGGCAACCTATATAACCCTTCCAGGATTCTAGTTAACCATCTCCTCTTGAGTATCTTATGCCCTGGATTTTGAAACATGACACTCCTAGACCTTCCTTTTTCCTTTCAGATGACTTCTCGGTCCCAACAGACATGCCGAATTCTGACCTAAGGCCTAGAGCCAGACCTCAGACCATATTGTCACCTCCTCAGCTCCAAAGCCTGGCTCATCCCTGCTCCAAACCATATCTCTTCTTCCCATGTTCCCTAACACAATTATTGTTATAATCATACAACATATAAAAGTAGAACCTTTTTAATCTTCCCAGAACCAAAAAGTTCGCAAGCATAAAATGATCATAAAGGGTCATATTCTTGCTTTTATGATAGTAGTATTTTTATAAAAGGTGATCTTTAGTATTCCATAGCTTGAAATGTTCAGACTATTTTTATTAAAAAACAAACCTATAAATTGTCAGGTATTTTTTAAATTATAAGTTTTGCAGCTTTCATTACCATTTTAAATATTTTATGGTGATGTTTTCTTTTTTAACTGTCAGTCAGCTTTATCTTTAGGGCAATCTTATATCTGAGGACAGAGAAAGCCAAAGTGTTCATCTACACATTTTATGTATATATATATAAAAATATATATATATATATAACATACCCCTGCTTTGCCACCACTGTTGTTAAAGATTGGGTGAATTGAACAGCAGCAGTACCTTAATGCTCTGAGGAATGTTACTGCTGATCTTCATGGCAATGTTACCCTTGCAGTACTTAAGTCATAACTTGTTATCTCAAAAAATAGAAGCAATATCTTGTTGCCTCTAGACATCAGCACTTGATTTGTATCTTGTAATTTAGTAATTCCTCAGAAAAAGATAGGGTAATAAAAAGTTTAGGCTGTATTGCATAATTGCTTTATTATATATTACAAGCTAATAGAGATAATATATATTTAAATATATAATGCTTTATATTTACTATTTAGTATATGAAGTATATTATATTTATATTCACTATATAGTATATATATATGTTATATAATGTGTGTGTTTTTTTTTTTTTACTATTTATTTATATAGTATCACAGGATTAAAATAAACATTAGCACTGGAAAGAACTTTGGAGATCATCCAAAACAAGCGTTCTTCTCACTAATGAGGAAACCGAGGTTCAGAAAGACGAAGTAACATATGCCTAGGATATTGTAATTTGAGTGTCCAAGTATTAAACTTATCAGTTTGAACAATTTCCCAACTACATGGTTTTTCAACTATAGTAACCATTAATATTTTTAATATTAATGTTTTAATATTAGTTAACAATTGGTTCATTTCTGGTTGTCCTAAAGTTACGTTGCCAAGACTATAAAAAGCAAAGTTGCTGCACGTTAGCAGAAAGGTACAAATAGCCAACAAAGGCTTAATGATGTTATTCAAATTGACTTATGATATTACGAACTTACATTTCTTTTCATAGATAAAAGTGTTGCCTAGGGAAATCAAGAAAGGCAAAAAGAGTTATTTTGCTTTTTTTTTCTATATGTATAAACGTCTATTTGTATTGTTTCATCAGAACCTGATGATACTTTTAATATTTATAATTATTTTTGACTGTTCAATATAGTGAAATTATAAAATTCTTAAAAGTATTTATTTTAAGTAAATGCATATTGATTAAATAACCAGAAAAAATATATTGTCTAAAATATTGAAATGACCCAATCCAAGTGTATGTTTCAGCTCATTCCCTTTCTTCCCCTGTGTTGTCAGTTTAAATGCCAATTTAACTAGGAGTCTTGCTAACGTTGAGAATGACTCACAGAAGTTAACCAAACTTAACCAACACAACTTCAAGTTCTTATCAGCATCTGCTTTCACCCCTGACCTAGTCTCACCTGATCCCATTACAGGACCTAGTTCATAGAAATTGCCTTGATATAAAATTACAATGAAGTGAATTAATGTAACTGTGTATGATGTTACATTTTTATTTTATATTTACCTGTACTAAGTTAATATAGAATAAAAAGCACACTGTGTTTTTTTTTCAGCAAAGAATTTTCTTTCTTTTTCAGCTTTTTAATTAAGTGAAGCCAAGTGGGATTTGCATAAAGTGACTGTTTACCATGAAGACAAAGTGTCCCAGACATACTAGTTCCAACTCTTGAGTCCATTTCCTTGCTGATTGTGATAATCCAGCTGTTTCTTGTATAATTTTTTTTTAAATGTGAGTTTTCGTAGTAAACTTAATTTATAGACATGGATGGTTAACTTTAACATGGAATAAACAAGGGCAACAGTGAAGAGTTTTTCCAGCAAATTATAGTCTGTGTATGCTATAGATTGAAATAAACAACAATGTAATTATGAATTCATGCTTTTAAGCTGTTCACTCATTAGCAAAGAAAACTATAATGTTAGTAAAGGAGAAACTATGAAATGTATCCTCAGCAATTCTTGGGATTGTACAGAGATAGGTGTATGCATGAAAATATGTACTGAAAAATTATACTTTCCTCAGTCTCAGTATAAAGGATGTGTATGGTTACAAATAGCGTTTTGTTCTTATTAATCATAACTAGATGAATGAGATGGGGCCGGGAGCTGGACACACAGTACATGGATGCCTGCCCTGGGGAACGGAGGTCCTTCCCAGGATAGAAATCTACAGCAAACACGACTGAATCAGCATGCTCAGGGCACAGGCAACGGGAGCAGCACACCAGAACTAGGAACGAATTCTTCCCCAACTCAGAAGTGTGACCCGAGAATCCAGACCTGCAACCACAGAACTCACCCACGGGGATATTATCCCCTTGTGTCATGTGGAAGAGGCTAGTCATCAAAAGCTTATTCCCAGACCCGAACAGAGACTGTGTGCATGTGTGCTAAGTCGCTTCAGTCATGTCCGACTCTTTGTGACCCCATGGACTGTAGCCCACCAGGCTCCTTTGTCCCTGGGATTCTCCCAAGCAGGAATACTGGAGCAGGTTGCCATTCCCTCTTCCAAGAGATTCTTCCTGACCCAGGGATTGACCCCCATCTTTTACATCTCCTGCACTGGCAAGCAGTTTCTTTACCACTAGGGCCACCTGGTAAGCCCTGATAGAGAGTAGTTATCCTAATATGAGTGAGGGACTCAGTGAAACTTTCTTGAAAAGCAAATATAGGAGAGTAACCATTATTATGTTTGTATATTGTATTTTAGCTTACAAAGCACCTTCCCATTTGTTAGGGTATTTTTTTCTTCACAGCAACCCTGTAAATTAGGCATTTAGACAGGAAATGTATATTCTATCTGACTTATTTAAGTACTGGAAGCTGAAAGCCACAAAGGAAAAACAGAGCTCGTAACTGGGCTTGCAGACTCTCAGACCTGAATTTCCATTTTCTGTGGTGCAGTCTAAAGAAGGATTTAGAAGCACAGTTAATTTTAGTCAGCTCAATAAACTTTTTTAGGCTTTGTTATCTAATTTTCCTTAAGATCTGAGTAACAGACCATGGAAATCTTTGTTACTCAGGAGTTCCAGCTGTGTAGTCTCAAACCAGGACTCATGTGCACGCCCAGTGAACTACACGTTTTGTACCTAGAAAATTCAGTAAAGAATGGGAAATACAAAAACCTACAAGGATATATGAAGTTTAATCCCAGGATAGTGTGTGTGCTAGCAGGAAGAAACAAGATATTCAGCAAAAATCATGATGTAAATTCTCAACTATGTTAACCTTAACACATGCTCCGAAAATCTGTTATTTAAAAAATCACATTTACTCTCCCAGTTCCTGTACACAGAATGATCAATTCAGTATTGGAATGGCATTTATGGGAAAGCAGTAAGTGATCATAATAATTTAATGTCTACACCTAGGTAGCATTTGACCTGTAAACCCCAACCCATTAGAGTATTCTTCTCTAAAGTTTATTCAGGACAAGCATCAAAATTGGGAGTTTGAGGCCAAATTTTACATTGAGTAAAAGCTTCTTTATTTTACACAATTACTTTTGCTTGTTCCTTTAAAGCTCAAAATTCTTATTAACAGCACATATCTAATCTCTTTATAAAGCCTAATAATGTTTAATTATGACCAAAGTCAGCTAGTTCTCACACACTGTGACTGAGGTAAAGAGAACTTCCCTAGCCCAGATTAGTAACAAATTTCTAGCCTATATTCTGTAATTTTCTCCAAATATTAAATATATGCCACCTATGACTCCCCGCCCCAAGTTTCAATTTGAAAAGCTGTTGCTTCTCTATAGGCAATTATTGCATCACAGAAAGGAAAAAAGTCTGCCTCAAAATAAGTCATTCCTGAAAAGTGCTACAGACAAAACTACAGGAAGTAGCTCAAATGGAGTCTGTTTACAGAATGTAGCATGTGGAAAATCACATACAAAACATAAGACATCTTCACTTTTGTCAAATAATTTAAATTGAAAAATGAATCTGTATGTGGTGTATTACATCGTTCAATGTCACTTCAGCTAGATTCACTGCATGGAAGTCTCCCTTAAAAACAGATTTTATGTTTAACCATCTTCAGTAAGAACAAAAGGAATTAACTCACCTACTCAGTTGGAGAGAAAAATCTTAATATAAAATTCCAGCTAAAGGAGTAAAATTCCATTTAAATCTTAATATGAAAATTTCATCTATTCATATAATAACATCTATTGAATAAAGTGTTCCATTTTCCTCAGCTCATTGTTCCTTATATTAGATATTCACATGAGTAAGCCCAATAGTGTGTGTTTACTGTAATTTTTCTTTTCTGTCACGTGAAGGAATATCCTTGTCAATTTTAATTCAACAACCATGGTGATTTGGGGAGATGAGATCTTATAACCAAAGAGCTTGCGGAGTATTCCCTTTCTTGCTATTAGGAGGACCTCCCACAAAGGTACCCGAAGAGAGTGGTTACTCTATACCAAGATCAAAGACACTGAACAGTGTGCTTCAAGAAGGACTGGTTTATGGGGCAAACACATGAGCTCTGGCCTCTAGGGTCAAAACATTTGAGTGGCCTTTTGGAGACTTAATGTTCCTTGGAGTCCACAGAATTCAGTAAGTTTAAAACATTAAAATGTTTTTCCTATTCCAGCAGGAAGCCAAACTGACTTAATTCCTAACAGTGGAAAACGGGTGAGCAGTAGCTAGTTATTCTGAGTACAAATATGTACGTGAAGGTGAAGTCGCTCAGTCATGTCCAACTCTTTGCGACCCCGTGGACTGTAGCCTACCAGGCTCCTCTGTCCATGAGATTCTCCAGGCAAGAATACTGAAGTGGGTTGACATTTCTTTCTCCAGGAGATCTTCCCAACCCAGGGATTGAACCAGGTCTCCTGCATTGGAGGCAGACACTTTAACCTCTGAGCCACCAGGGAAGCCTCAGGGTACAAGTATGTACATGAATCCACCCCTAAATTTCCTTATATGATTCATAAGCACATCTGTCACTTCCCATGGAACATTTTCCATGTTCCTTTACCTACTTATTTTTCTGAACTATATGCAGATGTTTATGACATAACTAGAGTACAAGTACACAAAGTTTTAATAAAGGATCACATATTTGGACTAATAGGAAAGCCATGTTACATTCACCCAAATGTTGGTGCATCCACTTCCATTAAAAATATGCATATATGCCAACAAAAGTAGCATAATGAGGAACTCTAGGGACCTATCCCCTCCATAGAAAACTAGAAAAACTGACAAAAACTGGCAGATGTTAGTTTTGTTGAAAGTCTGTAAAGTATTTTAAGTCTTATAGGAGCCAAGTAAATGCTTAAAAAACAAAAAAACAAGAACTGAAACCCAGGAGGATAGTTTAATGGCATTTCGTCTTAACTTTTCCTCAGCCTTCTGCCCCAGTCAGCCTCAAAAAAATGGCAGTCTGTCTTCCTGGCGTGGTTCTGAGGAAGCAGAACAGACCTTGTTCCCAAGGAACAGTGTGTGTGCTCACTTTTCTGGAGGCTCCTAGGAAAACTGAGGCGAGGGCTTGCCTTTGTTTGACCTAACTCAGAAGTCACTCAGGGTAGCAAAAAGGCTGCACACAAAGGGTGTTTCTCTAAAAACTCAAGGTAAATGAACATGCTGCTGCTGCCCAGGCAAAAGATAAGAGCTGCGACAAACAACACACACAGAGTTGAAAGCCTGGCCGGAAAACTGGGGAGTGACATACTCGGGAATAAGGGCTTCAAAAAGCACCCTCATATTCTAAGGAACCTAGAAGGACCTGCCAGTAACCCAAGGCAGGATACGTCTTCATAAAAAATGTGCAAAGCCCTTGAGTTTTTCCCTCTTGCCAGTCTTTACACCGAAGCCCACGCAGGAAGTGGAGGCCAAAGCGGAGCTGTAAACACCAGGTAAATGTTGAAGGGGCAACAAACACAGTCAATCTGCAAAGACCAGGAGAGGATTTTCTCTCATTTCCTTTTCTTTTTGGCTTTAAGCATTTAAGGAAAGCTCTGTCACACCACTAGCTGACCACTAAAATAGAAACTTCACGTGCCACATGCAGTTTTTACAAAAACAATTTTTTCGAAAGTCACTAAAGAAGTACAACCTACAATAAGCAGCAGAAAATCTGGAGAGGGAGCAGAATTTCCAGAGTTGCCATATTAGAGTATTTAAAATGAGCAATTTCAAAAAATAAAAGCATACAACAAGAAAATGGTCTATTCACAGGAAAGAAAAAAATTAGCAGAAAACTATCCTTGAGAAAGCACAGACATTGGACTTCCTAGATAAAGACTCCACCAGTCTGTAACATATTCAGAGAGCTAAATGAAACCATTAGCTAAAGGAAACAAGATTAGCAATGTCTCAGACTATGAATTAAGAAATAGAAATTATTAAAGGAATCAAATACAAATCATGAAACTAAAAAATACCATAATTGAAAAATTCATCAGAGGGACTCAACAGCAGAACAGAGAGATGTACTGAAATGATCCAGTCTGAGGAGTAAAACCAAAAAGAATGAAGGACAAATGAGCAAAGCATATGAGACCTAAGAGACCTATCAAACACCGTGAAGTAAAAAGTACTGATTCTCAAGCATAGCCACAGGCAGTCCAGGTAGAAGAAATCAGTAACTTGTGCTATTGTGCCACCTACTGAAAAACAAAGGCCTCTAGCTATCAACTTGCTGAACTGTTGAAATCAGAGTAAAAGGCAAGCTTTACCTAAAGAAGAAAAGTATTTGCTACTTCGAAATATGCTGGCAGAGGAACAACTCATCAGGCACTGTGAAAAACCATGGTAACTGTCACAAAGAGAAAAATGACAATTTTCCAGAAGCCAAACTTCAAGTCACAGAATACTGCAATCTAAGAGAATTAAAAATAGTTGTCATGAAGAAACAAGCTATAAGAAAAATAAGAAAGGCAGTTCAGTGAGCTCAAGAATCAGATTAATGAACAGAAGGAACACTTTACCAGAGATTTAAACTCTTAAATTCTGGAGCTGAAGAAATAGATGAAGATCATATTTGAAAACATTGGGAATGAGTTGCTAATTTTCTCTTTTACATGGTCTGCTTTAAGACAGAACTCCAGAAATAATTAAGGTAGAGGAGAATATTTTTTAAATCTAACTTTATGACAACCATTTGACTCTGCTAGGAAAGAACAGCATGAAAATAATGGGTATCCAGAAGAAGAAGAGCACAGAGTTTGTACAAGGAAATATTAGCAGGTAACTTCCAAATTCTGGGGAAGCAACTATATATAAAATTCAGACAACACAAAAAGGCCTTCTCCAAAACACACTGGGCTTTCCTAGTGGCTTACATGGTAAACAATCTTCCTGCAATGCGAGAGATGCAGGTTCAATCCCTGGGTTGGGAAGATTGCAACTGGCAACCTAGATGTCCATCAGCAGATGAATGGATAAGAAAGCTGTGGTACATATACACAATGGAGTATTACTCAGCCATTAAAAAGAATTCATCTGAATCAGTCCTAATGAGGTGGATGAAACTGGAGCCTATTATACAGAGTGAAGTAAGCCAGAAGGAAAAACACCAATACAGTATACTAACGCATATATATGGAATTTGGAAAGATGATAACAATAACCCTGTGTACGAGACAGCAAAAGAGACACTGATGTATGGAACAGTCTTATGGACTCTGTGGGAGAGGGAGAGGGTGGGAAGATTTGGGAGAATGGCATTGAAACATGTAAAATATCATGTATGTTGAAACGAGATGCCAGTCCAGGTTCAATGCACTAAGCTAGTGCACTGGGACGACCCAGAGGGATGGTATGGGGAGGGAGGAGGGAGGAGGGTTCAGGATGGGGAACACATGTATACCTGTGATGGATTCACTTTGATATTTGGCAAAACTAATACAATTATGTAAAGTTTAAAATAAAATTAAAAAAAAAAAAGTCAATGACAAAGAATTGACGGAGAAAAAAAGACAGTAACCTACAAAGGAATTCCCATTAGGCTATCAGCTGACTTCCAGCAGAAATTCTATAGGCTAGGAGAGAATGGAATGGTAGAATCAAAATATCAAAAGAAAAATTGTCAGCCAAGAATACTGTTAAGCAAAGTCATTCTTCAGATATAAAAGAGAAACAGAAGAGTTTTCAGATAAACAAAAGCCAAGGTAGTTAATCTCCACTAGACTTGCCTTATAAAGAAGTTATTGAAAGTTCCATCTGAAAGGAAAAAGGCCAAAGTACATAAAACTGAAGTGGACGGAGTCAGAAAGCTGAAACTGTGTATCAGAATAGGTTGTTAAACAATTATGGCATAAAAAAGGAAGAAGAAGTATAAAAATAACTATAGCGATCACAATAAACTGTGGAAAATTCTGAAAGAGATGAGAATACCAGACCACCTGACCTGCCTCTTGAGAAATTTGTATGCAGGTCAGGAAGCAATGGTTAGAACTGGACATGGAACAACAGCCTGGTTCCAAATAGGAAAAGGAGTTCGTCAAGGCTGTATATTGTCATCCTGCTTATTTAACTTACATGCAGAGTACATCATGAGAAACGCTGGGCTGGAAAAAGCACAAGGTGGAATCAAGATTGCCGGGAGAAATATCAATAACCTCAGATATGCAGATGACACCACCCTTATGGCAGAAAGTGAGGAGGAACTAAAAAGCCTCTTGATGAAAAGTGAAAGAGGAAGAGGAAAAAGTTGGTTTAAAGCTCAACATTCAGAAAAAGAAGATCATGGCATCCAGTCCCATCACTTCATGGGAAATAGATGTGGAAACAGTGTCAGATTTTATTTTTTTGGGCTCCAAAATCACTGCAGATGGTGATTGCAGCCATGAAATTAAAAGACGCTTACTCCTTGGAAGAAAAGTTATGACCAACCTAGATAGCATATTGAAAAGCAGAGACATTACTTTGCCAACAAAGGTCCATCTAGTTCAAGGCTATGGTTTTTCCAGTGGTCATGTATGGATATGAGAGTTGGACTGTGAAGAAAGCTGAGCACCAAAGAATTGATGCTTTTGAACTGTGGTGTTGGAGAAGACTCTTGAGAGTCCCTTGGACTGCAAGGAGATCCAACCAGTCCATTCTGAAGATCAGCCCTGGGATTTCTTTGGAAGGAATGATGCTAAAGCTGAAACTCCAGTACTTTGGCCACCTCATGAGAAGAGTTGACTCGTTGGAAAAGACTCTGATGCTGGGAGGGATTGGGGTCAGGAGGAGAAGGGGACAACAGAGGATGAGATGGCTGGATGGCATCACTGACTCAATGGACGTGAGTCTGAGTGAACCCCGGGAGATGGTGATGGACAGGGAGGCCTGGCGTGCTGCGATCCATGGGGTCGCAAAGAGTCAGACACGACTGAGCGACTGAACTGAACTGAACTGAACTGATAGCTACTTCAATTTGGTACCAAAACACAAAGGATCATTTGAATCAACAAAAACCTAAGGGAAAGAAAAGAACTGCACTTATAGAGGCAAATAAAGATGCTATCAGCAAAGGACTAGTTTATCTCTGAAAAATTTTATGCAAACCTCATGATAACCACAAAACACACCTAGAGGACAGACACAAAATAATTAAAAAGAGGAAACTGATAAAAACATAGAAAACCACCAAATTAAAGTTACAGAAACAGAAATGGATATATATAGCAACCAGAAAATAAAAAGTGAAATGATATTACTAATTTCTCATTTATCAATAATCACCCTAAATGTACATGTTTTTTGAACTCGCCAAAAAACACAGGGTATCTA
Organism: Bos grunniens; assembly: GCF_055505025.1. Taxonomy (NCBI): domain Eukaryota; kingdom Metazoa; phylum Chordata; class Mammalia; order Artiodactyla; family Bovidae; genus Bos; species Bos grunniens. The sequence continues at coordinate 23,042,609 of NC_141191.1, read as the reverse complement.
TGTGGATTAAAAAAAAAATAAAACAACTATCTGCTGCCTTTACAAGATCCATCTCAGCTCTAAAGACAAACATAGGCTCAATGTGCAGGGATGGAAGATGATCCTCTGAATAGTAGCCAAAACAAAGCAAGTGTAGCCACTCTCATATCAGACAATACCGACTTCAAGCCAAAAAATACAGACAAAGATGGACATTATATAAAGAGGAAAAATTTTCAAGAAAACATAGCATTTATTACCATATATACACCTAACATAGGAACATCAAAATATATAAAGCAGTTATTAACAGTAAAATATTGACAGCAACACAATAAAAGTAGGGACTTTAGACACCACTTAAATCAACAGGTATACGATCCAGACAGAAAATCAACAAGGAAAGAGTGACCTTAAATAAAACATTAGTCCAAGATGAAATAACAGATTTATACAGAACATTCTATCCAAATGCAACAGAATAAAAATGCCCAAGTATGTGTGGAATATTCAAGGACAGACCATACAGTGAGACACAAAACAAGTCTCAGTAAATTTAATAAGCTTGAAATCATATCAAGCATCTTTTCCAATATAATGATATGAAACTAAAAATCAACTGCATAAAAAAGCTGGAAAAAATCACAAATATGTGGAAACTGAACAGTACACTACTGAACAACTATGGACTCAAAGCAGAATTTTAAAAATACCTAAAGACAAGTAAAAATGAAAGTGTGATACCAAACTATGAGATACAGCTGAAGTGGCATTAAGGGTGAAGTGTATGGCTACATAGGCCTACTTCATGAAACAAGAAACACTAACAAACTTACACCTAAAAGAACTAGAAACAGAACCAAAAACAACAACAGCTAAAAAAAAAAAAAGCCTAGAGTTAGAAGGAAATAACAAAGATCAGAGCAGAAATTAATGAAATAAAAACTAAAATCACAATAGAAAAGATCAATGAAACCTAAGTCCTATTTCTTTGAAAAGATAAAATTAACAGTTTTGACTAGACTCATTAAGAAAAAATTGGGAAAGCTCAGATAAATAAAAATCAGAAACAGGAGAAATTACAGTGGATACCACAGTAACATGAAAGATTGTGAAGAATACTATGAACACCTATATACCAACAAATTGGGACAACCTAGGAGAAATGGGTAAGTTTGTTGTATCGTACAAACTTCCAAAACTAAATGAAGGAATAGAAAACTTGAATAGATCAATTACTAGTAAGGAGACTGAAACAGTAATCAAAACTTCCCAAAACAGTAAACTTCAAGATCAGGTAGCTTCACAGGTGAATTCTACCAAACATTCAGAGAAGATTTATTACCCATCCTTCTCAAACATTTTCAAAAAAACTAAAGAGGAGTGAATGCTTCCTACTCAACTTACAAGGCCAACATTACCTTATAACAAAACCAGACAAAGACAACACAAACATGAACATTGATGGCAAAACTCCCAAACAAAATTATTAGTGAACCAAGTACAATAGTAAATTTAAAAGATTATAGCCATGATCAAGTGGGGTTTATTCTAGGAATGTAAGAATGATTCAGCATTTGCAAATCAACCAACATGATACCACGTTAAAAAAAAATGAAAACAAAAGCATATGATCATCTCAGTAATGAAAAAACGCTTTTGACAAGATTGAGAATCTATTTATGATTTAAAAACTCACAACAGGTATAGAATACCTAAACATAACAAAGGCCATATATGACAAACCCACAGCTGTCACCATCAAGACTCCACCAAAAACACCATTAAAAATAATAAATGAATACGATGTTGCTTGGTATAAAAATCAGTATACAAAAAATGTTGCTTCTCTTCTAACAAAGAACTCACTGAAAGAGAAATTAAGAAAACAATCTCATTTACAATCACAGCAAAAATAAAATACCTAGGAAAAGTCGAACAAAGGGGGTCAAACACCTGTACACTAAACACTGTAGAAAGATATTTTGTGCTCATGGATTGGAAGAATTAATGTTACGAAATTTCCATATTACCTGAAGCAATCTACAGATTCTGTGAAATCCCTATCAAAATCCCAATGACAATTTTTATAGAAATAAAAGAAAATCCAAACATTTGTATGGAACCACAAAAGCCCTTGAAAAAAGGAATTCTGGGGGAAAAAAAGAAAGGAGATATCACACTCATTGATTACAGATTATACCAAAAAAAGTTATAGCAAACAATACAGCACAGTATTGTCAAAAAAACAGATGTAAAGATCAATGGAAGAGAATTTAGGGTTCAGAAATAAGCCCAGACACACAGGGACATTTAATTTACAGCAAAAGAACAAGAACATACAATGTAGAAAGGATTATCTCTTCAATAAATTGTGTGAAAAACTGGACAGCCGGATGAAAAAGAAATGACTATTTTTTGTACCATACATAAAAACTAAAAATAGATTAAAGATGAATATAAGACTAAAACCATATAAAATTGCTTGAAGGAAACAGGCAGTGTGCTCCTTGACTTAGGTCTTACTAATATTTCTCTGGATATGGCTCTTCAGGCAAGGGAAGCAAAAGCAAAAATAAACAAACATCAATTTAAAAAGCTTCTGTACAGTAAAGGAAATCATCAACAAAAAAATGTAGCAAATAAGATACTTCGAAGTCATATCTGATAAGGTGTTATTATCCCAAATTTAGAAATAACTCGGGGGGAGGAGCTAAGATGGCAGAGGAGTAGGATGGGGAGAACACGTTCTCCCCCACAAATACATCAAAAGAACATTTAAACACCGAGTAAATTCCACAAAACAACTTCTGAATGCCGGCAGAGGACATGAGGCACCCAGAAAAGCAACCCAAGTCTTCGAAAGGAGGTAGGAAAAAATATAAAAGACAAAAAAAGAGACAAAAGAGGGAGGGATGGAGTTCCGTCCCGGGAAGGGAGGCTTAAAAAGAGACAAATTTCCAAACACCAGGAAACCTTCTCACTGCCGAATCTGTGCCGAGCCTTGGAAGCACAGAGGGCAACATAACAGGGAAGAAAAATAAATAATTAAAACCCGCACATTGCGAGCCCTACGGTAACTCCCACAGCAGAGAAGCAGTGCAGATGCCTGCATCCACCATTAGCAAGCGGGGGCTGAGCAGGGAGGCGCGGCGTGGGCTGCATCACAAGGATCTGGCCTGAATACCCCAAGTGCTATCTGAGCAAAATAATTCGGGCTAGCAAACCAGACTGTGGGATATCTATCACGCGAAAAGCCAGCCCTAACCTAAGACACTGCCAGGCCCGCACACGGAACAAAGGACTGAACAGAGATAGCCAGCTGCAGACCTTCCCCCTCTGGTGATAGGCAGCCAGAGCTGGAAGGGGACAATCGCAACCCCAGAGAGACATTATCTATAAAACTGTAAGCAGGCTTCTTTGCTAACTAAAACTTCTTGGGGGTCTGGATGGTCAACATCTGCCTGAGAAGGTGCGCCAGTTGCACACCTAGATAACCGAGTGGCAGGGAGGCGATAAGTCGCAGCAATCATGCTCGCCAAACACCTTATCACCTGAGCTGCTCAGATCTGGGAAGGGCACAAAACGCAGGCCCAACTGAGAGTCTGCGCCTCTGAGGACTACCCAAGTGCCTGAACCTGAGCCACTTGGACCTGGGAAGTGCAGGCAGCCCAGGGCCAGCCACGGATGGTTCCCAGCGGAGCAACCTAGAGCCTGAGCAGCGTGGGCAGAGAGGCTACACGCGCCATGAACGGGGGGCAGACCCAGTGTGGCTGAGGCACTGCGAGCACACGCCAGTGTTATTTGTTTGCAGCATCCCTCCCTACCTTCCCACAGCGCGAATGAACAAGTGAGCCTAAAAAAAAAAAAAAAAAGTGTCCTCCACCGTCCCCTTTGTGTCAGGGCAGAAACCAGACACTGAATAGACCAGCAAACAGAAGAAGCTATAACAGAGGGAACCGCCTTGGAAGCTACAGGCAATAGATTAAAACTCTGTGGTTAGTACCAACTACATAGGAAGGGGCCTATAGATCTTGAGAAATATAAGTCAGACCAAGGAACTAGCCAAAAATGAACTGAACCCACAGAACCCACAATACTCACAACAAAACCGGAGAGTGTCCTAGATATATTTTTACTATTTTTACGATCATTCGTTCTTTTTTTTTTAATTAAAAAAAATTTTTTTAAGTCCTCTATTATTCCTCTGATTTTCACTTTTATAACCGATTACTTTGCAGAAAAAAAAAAAAAAAAGAGAGAGAGAGAGAGAAGAAGACCCTATTCTTTTTTTAAAGCAAACTTCATATATATATTTTTTATAATTTTTTGACCTTTTTTTTCTTTTCTTTTTTTTTTTTCCTTCTTTTCTTTAACATTGTATTTTTGAAATTCCAAACTCTACTCTAGATTTTTAATTTTAGCTTTTTGGTATTTGTTAATCAATTTTGTACCTATAGTTTTTTTAAATAATTTCTATGACCCTTTTTTATTTTTTCTTTTTCTTTTTCTCTGTTTCTTTCTCTTCTTCTTTTAAATAACATTGTATATCTGAAATTCCAAACACTACTCTAGATTTTTAATTTATGCTTTTTGGTATTTGTTATCAATTTTGTACCTGTATTTTCTTTATAATTTATGTGACTTTGTTCTTGTTTTTTTTTTTTTTTTTCTCTCTTTCTTTTTCTTCTTCTTTTTTTAACATTGTATTTTTGAAATTCCAAACTCTACTCTAGATTTTTAACTTTTGCTTTTTGGTATTAGTTATCAATTTTGTACCTATATTTTCTTTATAATTTTCGCGACGCTTGTTTTTGTTTGTTCATTTTTTCTCTCTTTCTTTTCGCTCTTCTTTTCTTTAACATCATATTTTTGAAATTCCAAACTATACTCTAGATTTTTAATTTTTGCTTTTAAGTATTTGTTACCAATTTTGTACCTTTAAGAACCCAGTTTTCAGTACCCATTTTTCACTAGGGAGCAAGATTACTGGCTTGACTGCTGTCTCTCCCTTTGGACTCTCCCTTTTCTCCACCAGGTTGCCTGTGTCTCCTCCCTAACCCCTCTCTACACTACACAACTCTGTGAATTTGTGTGTTCCAGACGGTGGAGTACACTTAGGGAACTGATTACTGGCTGGATCTGTCTCCCTCCTTTTCATTCCCCCCTTTTATCCTCCTGGCCACCTCTGTCACCTTCCTCCTTCTTCTCTTCTCTGTATAACTCCGTGAACATCTCTGAGCGGTCCACTTGTGGAGTGCACATAAGGAAGAGATTACTGGCTAGCCCACTCTCTCCTCTGTTGATTCCACCTCATCTCATTCGGGTCACCTCTAACTCCCTCCTCCCTCTTCTCTTCTCCATGTAATGCTGTGAACCTCTCTGGGTGACCCTCACGGTAGAGAAACTTTTCATCTTTAACGTAGATGTTTTATCAATGGTGCTGTATAGAAGAAAAAGCTTTGAAAGTACTGTAAAAATAAGACTGATAACTGGAAGCAGGAGGCTTAAGTCCAAACCCTGACTCCAGGAGCTCCTGACTCCAAGGAACATTAATTGACAGGAGCTCATCAAATGCCTCCATACCTGCACTGAAACCAAGCACCACACAAGGGCCAACAAGTTTCAGGGCAAGACATACCAAGCAAATTCTCCAGCAACAAGGAACACAGCCCTGAGCTCCAAGATACAGGCAGCCCAAAGTCACCCCAAAACCATAGACATTCCATAACTCATTACTGGACATTTCATTGCACTCCAGAGAGAAGAAATACAGCTCCACCCACCAGAACACCGACACAAGCTTCCCTAACCAAGAAACCTTGACAAGCCACCTGTACAAACCCACACAGAGCGAGGAAACGCCACAATAAAGAGAACTCCACAAACTGCCAGAATACGAAAGGACACCCCAAACTCAGCAATTTAAACAAGATGAAGAGACAGAGGAATACACAGCAGATAAAGGAACAGGATAAATGCCCACCAAACCAAAGAGGAAGAGACAGGGAATCTACCTGATAAAGAATTCTGAATAATGATAGTGAAATTGATCCAAAATCTTGAAATCAAAATGGAATCACAGATAAATAGCCTGGAGACAAGGATTGAGAAGATGCAAGAAAGGTTTAACCAGGACCTAGAAGAAATAAAAGAGAGTCAATATATAATGAATAATGCAATAAATGAAATTAAAAACACTCTGGAGGCAACAAATAGTAGAATAACAGAGGCAGAAGATAGGATTAGTGAATTAGAAGATAGAATGGTAGAAATAAATGAATCAGAGAGGATAAAAGAAAAACGAATTAAAAGAAATGAGGACAATCTCAGAGACCTCCAGGACAATATTAAACGCTACAACATTCAAATCATAGGGGTCCCAGAAGAAGAAGACAAAAAGAAAGACCATGAGAAAATACTTGAAGAGATAATAGTTGAGAACTTCCCTAAAATGGGGAAGGAAATAATCACCCAAGTCCAAGAAACCCAGAGAGTCCCAAACAGGATAAACCCAAGGCAAAACACCCCAAGACACATATTAATCAAATTAACAAAGATCAAACACAAAGAACAAATATTAAAAGCAGCAAGGAAAAAACAACAAATAACACACAAGGGAATTCCCTTAAGGCTAACAGCTGATCTTTCAATAGAAACTCTTCAAGCCAGGAGGGAATGGCAAGACATACTTAAAGTGATGAAAGAAAATAACCTACAGCCCAGATTATTGTACCCAGCAAGGATCTCATTCAAATATGAAGGAGAAATCAAAAGCTTCTCAGACAAGCAAAAGCTGAGAGAATTCAGCACCACCAAACCAGCTCTCCAACAAATACTAAAGGATATTCTCTAGAGAGGAAACACAAAAACGGTGTATAAACTCGAACCCAAAACAATAAAGTAAATGGCAATGGGATCATACTTATCAGTAATTACCTTAAACGTAAATGGCTTGAATGCCCCAACCAAAAGACAAAGACTGGCCAAATGGATACAAAAACAAGACCCCTACATATGTTGTCTATGAGAGACCCACCTCAAAACAGGGGACACATACAGGCTGAAAGTGAAGGGCTGGAAAAAGATTTTCCATGCAAATAGAGACCAAAAGAAAGCAGGAGTAGCAATACTTATATCAGATAAAATAGACTTTAAAACAAAGGCTGTGAAAAGAGACAAAGATGGTCACTACATAATGATCAAAGAATCAATTCAAGAAGAAGATATAACAATTATAAATATATATGCACCCAACACGGGAGCACCACAGTACGTAAGACAAATGCTAACAAGTATGAAAGGAGAAATTAACAATAACACAATAATAGTGGGAGACTTTAATACCCCACTCACACCTATGGATAGATCAACTAAACAGAAAATTAACAAGGAAACACAAACTTTAAACGATACAATAGATCAGTTAGACCTAATTGATATCTGTAGGACATTTCATCCCAAAACAATGAATTTCACCTTTTTCTCAAGCGCACATGGAACCTTCTCCAGGATAGATCACATCCTGGGCCATAAATCTAGCCTTGGTAAATTCAAAAAAATTGAAATCATTCCAAGCATCTTTTCTGACCACAATGCAGTAAGATTAGATCTCAATTACAGGAGAAAAACTATTAAAAATTCCAACACGTGGAGGCTGAACAACACGCTGCTGAATAACCAACAAATCACAGAAGAAATCAAAAAAGAAATCAAAATTTGCATAGAAACGAATGAAAATGAAAACACAACAACCCAAAACCTGTGGGACACTTTAAAAGCAGTCCTAAGGGGAAAGTTCATAGCAACACAGGCATACCTAAAGAAACAAGAAAAAAGTCAAATAAATAACCTAACCCTACACCTAAAGCAACTAGAAAAGGAAGAAATGAAGAACCCCAGGGTTAGTAGAAGGAAAGAAATCTTAAAAATTAGGGCAGAAATAAATGCAAAAGAAACAAAAGAGACCATAGCAAAAATCAACAAAGCCAAAAAAGCTGGTTCTTTGAAAGGATAAATAAAATTGACAGACCATTAACCAGACTCATCAAGAAACAAAGGGAGAAAAATCAAATCAATAAAATTAGAAATGAAAATGGAGAGATCACAACAGACAACACAGAAATACAAAGGATCATAAGAGACTACTATCAACAATTATATGCCAATAAAATGGACAACGTGGAAGAAATGGACAAATTCTTAGAAAAGTACAACTTTCCAAAACTCGACCAGGAAGAAATAGAAAATCTTAACAGACCCATCACAAGCACGGAAATTGAAACTGTAATCAAAAATCTTCCAGCAAACAAAAGCCCAGGTCCAGACGGCTTCACAGCTGAATTCTACCAAAAATTTAGAGAAGAGCTAACACCTATCCTGCTCAAACTCTTCCAGAAAATTGCAGAGGAAGATAAACTTCCAAACTCATTCTATGAGGCCAGCATCACCCTAATACCAAAACCTGACAAAGATCCCACAAAAAAAGAAAACTACAGGCCAATATCACTGATGAACATAGATGCAAAAATCCTTAACAAAATTCTAGCAATCAGTACCCAACAACACATTAAAAAGATCATACACCATGACCAAGTGGGCTTTATCCCAGGGATGCAAGGATTCTTCAATATCCGCAAATCAATCAATGTAATACACCACATTAACAAATTGAAAAATAAAAACCATATGATTATCTCAATAGATGCAGAGAAAGCCTTTGACAAAATTCAACATCCATTTATGATAAGAACTCTCCAGAAAGCAGGAATAGAAAGAACATACCTCAACATAACAAAAGCTATATATGACAAACCCACAGCAAACATTATCCTCAATAGTGAAAAACTGAAAGCATTTCCCCTAAAGTCAGGAACAAGACAAGGGTGCCCACTTTCACCATTACTATTCAACATAGTTTTGGAAGTTTTGGCCACAGAAATCAGAGCAGAAAAAGAAATAAAAGGAATCCAAATTGGAAAAGAAGAAGTAAAACTCTCACTATTTGCAGATGACATGATCCTCTACATAGAAAACCCTAAAGACTCCACTAGAAAATTACTAGAACTAATCAATGATTATAGTAAAGTTGCAGGATATAAAATCAACACACAGAAATCTCTTGCATTCCTATACACTAATAATGAGAAAACAGAAAGAGACATTAAGGAAACAATTCCATTCACCATTGCAACGGAAAGAATAAAATACTTAGGAATATATCTACCTAAAGAAACTAAAGACCTATATATAGAAAACTATAAAACACTGGTGAAAGAAATCAAAGAGGACACTAATAGATGGAGAAATATACCATGTTCATGGATTGGAAGAATCAATATAGTGAAAATGAGTATACTAACCAAAGCAATTTATAGATTCAATGCAATCCCTATCAAGCTACCAACGGTATTCTTCACAGAGCTAGAACAAATAATTTCACAATTTGTATGGAAATACAAAAAACTCGAATAGCTAAAGTTATCTTGAGAAAGAAGAATGGAATTGGAGGAATCAACCTACCTGACTTCAGGCTCTATTACAAAGCCACAGTTATCAAGACAGTATGGTACTGGCACAAAGACAGAAATATTGATCAATGGAACAAAATAGAAAGCCCAGAGATAAACCCACGCACATATGGACACCTTATCTTTGACAAAGGAAGCAAGAATATACAATGGATTAAAGACAATCTCTTTAACAAGTGGTGCTGGGAAATCTGGTCAACCACTTGTAAAAGAATGAAACTAGAACACTTTCTAACACCATACACAAAAATAAACTCAAAATGGATTAAAGATCTCAACGTAAGACCAGAAACTATAAAACTCCTAGAGGAGAACATAGGCAAAACACTCTCCAACGTACATCACAGCAGGATCCTCTATAACCCACCTCCCAGAATATTCGAAATAAAAGCAAAAACAAACAAATGAAACCTAATTAAACTAAAAAGCTTCTGCACAACAACGGAAAGTATTAGCAAGGTGAAAAGGCAGCCTTCAGAATGGGAGAAAATAATAGCAAATGAAGCAACTGACAAACAACTAATCTCAAAAATATACAAGCAACACCTACAGCTCAACTCCAGAAAAATAAATGACCCAATCAAAAAATGGGCCAAAGAACTAAATAGACATTTCTCCAAAGAAGACATACAGATGGCTAACAAACACATGAAAAGATGCTCAACATCACTCATTATCAGAGAAATGCAAATCAAAACCACTATGAGGTACCATTTCACGCCAGTCAGAATGGCTGTGATCCAAAAGTCTACAAGCAATAAATGCTGGAGAGGGTGTGGAGAAAAGGGAACCCTCTTACACTGTTGGTGGGAATGCAAACTAGTACAGCCACTATGGAGAACAGTGTGGAGATTCCTTAAAAAAACTGGAAATAGAACTGCCTTATGATCCAGCAATCCCACTGCTGAGGCATACACACTGAGGAAACCAGAATGGAAAGAGACACGTGTACCCCAATGTTCATTGCAGCACTGTTTATAATAGCCAGGACATGGAAGCAACCTAGATGCCGAACAGCAGATGAACGGATAAGAAAGCTGTGGTACATATACACAATGGAGTATTACTCAGCCATTAAAAAGAATACATTTGAATCAGTTCTAATGAGGTGGATGAAACTGGAGCCTATTATACAGAGTGAAGTAAGCCAGAAAGAAAAACACCAGTACAGTATACTAACGCATATATACGGAATTTAGAAAGATGGTAACAATAACCCTGTGTACGAGACAGCAAAAGAGACACTGATGTATAGATCAGTCTTATGGTCTCTGTGGGAGAGGGAGAGGGTGGGGAGATTTGGGAGAATGGCATTGAAACATGTATAATATCATGTATGAAACGAGTTGCCAGTCCAGGTTCGATGTACAATACTGGATGCTTGGGGCTAGTGCACTGGGATGACCCAGAGGGAGGGTATGGGGAGGGAGGAGGGAGGAGGGTTCAGGATGGGGAACACAGGTATACCTGTGGCAGATTCATTTCAGTATTTGGCAAAACTAATACAATATTGTAAAGTTTAAAAATAAAATTAAAAAAATAACTCATAACAAAAAAACAATCAAAATCATAGGCAGAAGATCTGAATAAACATTTTTCTAAATAAGACACAGATGGCTAACAAGCACATGAAAAGATGTTCAACATCACTACTTATTAGGGAAATGCAATCAAAATCCCAGTGAGATATCACCTCACACCCATCAGAACGGCTGTTATCAAAAAGGTAAGAAATAACAAATGTTGGCAAGGATGTGGAGAAAAAGGAATCCTCATATATTGTTCAGTTCAGTTGCTCAGTCATGTCTGACTCTTTGCGACCCCATGAATTGCAGCATGCCAGGCCTCCCTGTCCATGCAGAGTACATCATGAGAAACGCTGGGCTGGAAGATGCACAAGCTGGAATCAAGATTGCCGGGAGAAATATCAATAACCTCAGATGTGCAGATGACACCACCCTTATGGCAGAAAGTGAGGAGGAACTGAAAAGCCTCTTGATGAAAGTGAAGGTGGAGAGTGAAAAAGTTGGCTTAAAGCTCAACATTCAGAAAACGAAGATCATGGCATCTGGTACCATCACTTCATGACAAGTGGATGGGGAAACAGGGGATACAGTGTCAGACTTTATTCTTTTGGGCTCCAAGATCACTGCAGATGGTGACTGCAGCCATGAAATTAAAAGACGCTTACTCCTTGGAAGGAAGGTTATGGCCAACCTAGATAGCATATTGAAAAGCAGAGACATTACTTTGCCAACAAAGGTTCGTCTAGTCAAGGCTATGGTTTTTCCTGTGGTCGTGTATGGATGTGAGAGTTGGACTGTGAAGAAGGCTGAGCACCGAAGAATTGATGCTTTTGAACTGTGGTGTTGGAGAAGACTCTTGTGAGTCCCTTGGACTGCAAGGAGATCCAACCAGTCCATTCTGAAGGAGATCAGCCCTGGGATTTCTTTGGAAGGAATGATGCTAAAGCTGAAACTCCAGTACTTTGGCCACCTCATGCGAAGAGTTGACTCACTGGAAAAGACTCTGATGCTGGGAGCAATTGGGGGCAGGAGGAGAAGGGGACGACAGAGGATGAGATGGCTGGATGGCATCACTGACTCGATGGACGTGAGTCTGGGTGAACTCCGGGAGTTGGTGATGGACAGGGAGGCCTGGCGTCCTGCGATTCATGGGGTTGCAAAGGGTCGGACACGACTGAGTGATTGAACTGAACTGAACTGAAAGAAATTTTTTAAAAATTTAAATGACTTCATCAAAATTACAGGATACATGATCAACATGCAAAAATCAGCTGTATTTCTATACATTTAACATGAACAGTCTGAAATAGAAATTAATAAAAATTCTACTTAAGGTAGTGTCAAAGAGAGTAAGATACCTTGGAATAAATTTTAATCAAGGACCTAAAAATACAAAACATTGCTGTAAAAAATTAAATAACACCTAAGTAAATGGAAAAACCATCCTGTGTTCATTTATTGGAAAACAATATTGTTAAGACGGCAGTATTCTCCAAAGCAATCTGCAGGTTTAATGCAATACCTATTAAAATCCATCAATGTTTGGGCTTTTTGCAAAAATAAGCAAGCTGGTTCCAAAATTCACATGGAATTGCAAGGGGCCCTGAATAGCCAAAGCAATGTTGAAAAAGGCTTCCCTGGTGGCTTAGATGGCAAAGAATCTGCTTGCAATGTGGGAAACCCAGGTTTGATCCCTAGGTTGGTAAGATCCCCTGGAGAAGGGAATGGCAAGCCATTCCAGTACTCTTACCTGGAGAATTCCACTGACAGAGGAGCCTGGTAGACTGCAGTCCATGGAGTCACAAAGAGTCAGACTCAAATGAGTGACTAACACACACACACAGTGTTGAAAAAGAGGAATGGTCCCAATATTGAAGCTTATTTATTTACTATGGTAATGGAAACATTGATACTGACAACTACAAGGTCCCCAGAATAGGCACTGGCGTAAGGATAAACATGTAGCTTAACAGAATAAAACTGAGAGCCCCAAAATACACATATAGTCTTTGTTCTTTTAATTTTTGACAAGGGTGCTGAGACCTTTCAATGAAGAAAGAACAGTCTGTTCAAGGAGTGGTAGTGGGACAAGTGGATTCCACAGTCAAAAGAATGAAGTTGGACACTTACCTCATGCCACTGACAAAAAACTAATCCAAATGGATCAAAGATCTGTTAATAAATGTAAGCGTTCAAATTTCAAACTCTCAGAGGGAAACACAGGCATAAAATCTTCATGATCTTAGATTTGGCAATGGTTTCTTAGCTATAACACCAAAAACACAAGCAAGAAAAATTAATTTGACTTTGGCAAAACTAAAAACTTTTGTTCTCCAAGGGTATCAGTTCAGTTCAGTTCAATCGCTCAGTCATGTCCGACTCTGCGACCCCCATGAATCATAGCACACCAGGCCTCCCTGTCCATCACCAACTCCCGGAGTCCACCCAAACCCATGTCTATCGAGTCAATGATGCCATCCAACCATCTCATCTTCTGTTGTTCCCTTCTCCTCCTGCCCTCAATCTTTCCCAGCATCAGGGTCTTTTCCAATGAGTCAGCTCTTCGCATAAGGTGGCCAAAGTATTGGAGTTTCAGCTTCAACATCAGTCCTTCCAAAGAATACCCAGGACTGCTCTCCTTTAGGATGGACTGGTTGGATCTCCTTGCCGTCCAAGGGACTCTCAAGAGTCTTCTCCAGCACCACAGTTCATAACAGTTTTAGGGGTTTTTTGTGGTGACTAACATTCTGGGACTAGACAGTGATGACTGTTGCACAACACTGTGATATATTTAATGCACTGAATATACTCATTAAAATGGTAAATTTTATGTTTATTTCTCCACCACAAAAAAATTATGTATGTGTGTGTGTGTTAGTCACTCAGTCGTGTCCAACTCTTTGCAGCCTCATGGACTGTAGCCCACCAGGTTCCTCTGTCCATGGAATTCTCCAGGCAATAATATGGGAATGGCTTGCCGTTCCCTTCTTCAGGGGAATCTCCTGACCTAGCAATCAAACCCAAGTTTCCTGCTATGCAGGCAGACTCTTTACCATGTATAACTATTTAAAGAATTGGTGGGTGGTGGAGGGTGGCTAAAAACCAATGCTATTCAAGAAGACATGGTCCCCTTATCTGGACTTTTAAAATCCAAATTAAGTACATAAGGGCCAAAAAGGTAGATTTACAGGTCCTTACACATACATGTGTATATATGAACACAATATTCATAATGATAAAAAGGCAGGATACTTTTTACAGAAAAGAAGTATCGCTTCTGAACGCATTCTTTTTCCTGTTGTCTTGTGCCTTTGTATAGGAGTAAAAGGCTTCCCTGATAGCTCAGTTGGTAAAGAATCCGCCTGCAATGCAGGAGACCCCGGTTCTACTCCTGGGTCAGGAAGATCCGCTGGAGAAGGGCTAGGCTACTCACTCCAGTATTCTTGGACTTCCCTCGTGGCTCAGCTGGTAAAGAATCTGCCTGCAATGCAGGAGACCTGGGTTTGATCCCTGGGTTGGGAAGATCCTCTGGAGAAGGGAAAGGCTACCCACTCCAGTATTCTGGCCTGGAGAATGCCATGGACTACAGCCCATGAGGTCACAAAGAGTCGATATGAGTGAGTGACTTTCATTTTCACTTTCATAGGAGTAAAAAGGTTGACGAGTGTGGTAAACAAGAGAAAAACAGGCAGAAAGTGAGATAATCAAACCAATGTAGAAATAGGCAATCAAGTTAAATGATGGGAAGGGATGTGAGGTTAATTGTTTTTCAATTTTTTTTTAATTCTTCTTAAATTTTACTATACAGTTTTTAGATACAGAAAATATGTATCTAATGTAATTCACTGCTTTTCAAACGCATGGTAGTTTCTGTATGGCACAGCACATTTAGTGTATCACTATGCAAAGGATGGGCTTCCCCAACAGATCGGCAGTTAAGACTCCACCTGCAATGCAGAAAACTCAGGAGATGCAGGTTCTTTCTCTGAGTCAGGAAGATCTCCTGGAGAAGGCAATGGCTACCCACTCCTGTTCCTGCCTGGAGAATTCCATGGACAGAGGAGCCTAGTGGGCTATGTGACTAACACTCACATGCAAAGGACAGTAGCCTTGAAAAATATCTTCACTGATGGTTGCTTTTCTCTCAGCAGCTTTTCAGCTGATTATAAAACAAGATGCTCACCTTCAAGCTTTTTAATTTCTGGTGCCTCATTTTCACTTATGATCATGTAGCTACATTTTCTCCTATCACCCGTAGGGAAGAAGGCATTTCTATATTTAGTACATATTTTTAGATTCCTTTGTAAAAGGATAAATTCTTTATTTTTTATTTTTTTACTGTACAATATTGTATTGGCTCAAAAGTATGAGCACATGGCCTACCATTGGTCTGGGAGAGATGGCTGTTGCTCGATACTTAGGAAATATTATTTTTGAAGCATCTCTGCAATACTTGATGTGCTTATATGCCATTTTCAACTTTCAGTTCTATAACATCTCAAAACACATGGATTTATATTTATGTGCCCATGTATTCATATTATTTGTAATTATCAACACACCTTTTTAAATCTTCTCTGTAAAGCCCATATTACCATTACTTAGTGTTTAAGAAGTTTTAGAATTTAATATCCCAGTGCTAGAAATTCAAATTCAATTTTAATATTCTTTGGGGGACTTCATTAGAAGTTTTTTTTTTTTTTTCTTTTTGCCTCATCCTTATTGTCTCTCATTGGCAATGAATGACATTATCATTTAAACATTTCTTCCTAATAGTCTTACATTCTGTCATTGCAAAATGTGTTATTTTGATGTCTTCTTTGGATATTGTAATCATGTAAAATCACTGCAGATGGTGATTGCAGCCATGAAATTAAAAGACGCTTACTCCTTGGAAGGAAAGTTATGACCAACCTAGATAGCATATTCAAAAGCAGAGACATTACTTTGTCAACAAAGGTCTGTCTAGTCAAGGCTATGGTTTTTCCAGTGGTCATGTATGGATGTTAGAGTTGGACTATAAAGAAAGCTGAGCACAGAAGAATTGATGCTTTTGAACTGTGGTGTTGGAGAAGACTCTTGAGAGTCCCTTGGACTGCAAGGAGATCCAACCAGTCCATCCTAAAGGAGATCAGTCCTAGGTGTTCATTGGAAGGACTGATGCTGAAGCTTAAACTCCAATACTTTGGCCACCTTATGCAAAGAGCTGACTCATTTGAAAAGACCCTGATGCTGGGAAGGATTGGGGGCAGGAAGAGAAGGGGGCAACAGAGGATGAGATGGTTGGATGGCATCACCGACTCGACGGACATGGGTTTGGGTAGACTCCGGGAGTTAGTGATGGACAGGGAGGCCTGTGCTGGGGTTCATGGGGTTAAAGAGTTGGACACAACTGAGTGACTGAACTGAACTGAAAGTGATGTCTTCCAAAAAGATTCTATCTCTGTAAGAATAAACCTTTATTATATGAAAAAAATCAAGGTATCATGATTACCTTCACACCCTTATTGGTGACTGAGAGGTGTTATCAAGCTGTTCCTGAACATGAAAGGAAAAAAAAAGCATAACCTGCCTCTCTGGCTTTCCCATAGTCCATATAGCCTTACTTTATTCCTATTAGTCATGAAGGGAGATTTAATTTTATCCCACCTTGGTGACGGGGCACAAAAATTAATGGGTAGAACATCTCACATCTCTATGTATGCTGCTTAAATATAAGATGGAAAATATAATTCAGTTTTGCACTGTGCTAGATGTTAGAGGGTCAAGAAGGAAAGCTAGAGTCCCACAACTCAAGTAGATGCAAAGTATATAAATCTAATATTTTATAAGGTACTTCTAACTCTTTGAAATTTTTGCACAGAGCTCATTTGAGCCATAGAGCTTCATATGGTCGATAAGGCCAGTGTAACTACAGATCTTGTAGATGTCTATGGCACAAGGAGAATGAATGCTCCAAGGCTGACTGGCCATGATGTCTATTAATAACTGTTCCTGGTGGTGGTGGTGGTTTTAGCTGCTAAGTCGTGTCCAACTCTTGAGACCCCATGGACTGTAGCCCTCCAGGCTCCTCTGTCCATGGGATTCTCCAGGCAAGAATACTAGAGTGGGTTGCCATTTCCTTCTCCAACTGTTCCTGACTCTCCTTGTTTTCCTGTGTTTGAAATTCCTTTTTAAAATATCACATATACATGGACACAGAAAGTATAAATTCATGAAAGTTCTTGAAAATGAAGGCTACGAATTAGCATAACTTCTGGTTAGACGGACCAGATTAGAAATGATCAGCAAAGAGCCTGTGCTTACATCTCAAACCAAAAGAGCACTTGAAGAACGTCTTCATTTCCTTCTCCTTCACCCACCAATCCCAATGCACCCACATTCCAAAGACTCAGAGCCCTATCACATCATGCCAAAGAAAAAGGCTAACAACAGTCTTGCTGCCAAACAATTAGGAGTCAACAAATCAGTACCAAAGCTACTGATTTCCATAACAACTTGATTTCCTGTATTCATTCTGGAAACTATAATTAGCACTAAGGTAAAAACCTAAGGTGAGAAAGTGAAAGTGTTACCAGTACTAAACCATTTCCTTAATAATGTCTTTTTAGGGTCCTGGGAATGGCAAAGAAAAAGACACTGTAGAAACCTTTGAGGTCTAATATTAGATATTATTAATTAATCATCTACTACACCAGGGGACTAAATTCAAGCCCAACTCAAAGAAGAAAATTATGAATAAATATTTTATAAATGCAACCATATTTTTTCTTTTTTATTTTGCTGCCAACATCTATCATTACCACACTGAGCACAGCATAAAAGGTACCTTATGACATTCCTCCAAAAATCACTACTCATCTAGATTTCTATACTAAATAAGAGATGTGTGTATTTCCTAAAGTACTTTTCCCAAAATGTACCTTTGCCTTACAGAAAAGGATCTATAAGTGGCCTCAAAAAGGAGATCATCATACAATTTGATTATACAATGGAAATATATAATGGGATTAAAAGTTACAGCAAGAAATTTTTATGCATGACATTCTGCTTTGGATTGTTAAGATACTGAACAGTGAATACATACTGAGACATTTAAAAGTTTTGCCTGAGTTTACATTACTTCTATTTCAATATTAAACCCCAAAGCCTCTTTTGTTCACTAGAATATTAGCTCTCCATGAAGCCAACTTTAATAACATTTCAGCATTAGGACTGGGTTGTGATATTCTGTTTCAGTTATGTTCCTACACATCCTGGAAAGTTACTAGCTGTTAGGCCACACTTTAACTTTATCTTTTTTTTCCCATAATACTTGTAGAAAAAGTGTAATGGGATTTTGAGATTTTCTGTTTGAGATTTTTCCGTAAAGAAACACCATGATCCATGGGATCAAGGAAAAACCCCATATACCTACAGCATAAGAAACCAGCACCTTGGACAAAGGCTCTGCCATTGGAGTGTGAAAAGGATGGAGAAGAATTGGGAACAATGCCAGCAAAATCCTGGGGTCAGAAAATGTACTGCAAATAAAGAACCTTGATTTCTGTTATTAAATCAGTAGAAATTTAATAATGTTTAATAATAATGTGGAGCCTACAAATAGTTTGTTACACAGAAATAGTGCAGCAAATGTACAAAGAAAAACCATCCATTAAGAAGTATATTATCATAAGTAAAAAAAAATAATTTGGAACTTTGGGAGTAATAGTTTATATAAAGTGTTATTCCTCAACTTTAGATAAGCAATGCCAAAACACATAAAACTATCATCTATTTTTAAAGATATTCAGAAGGCAGTCACTTTTATATTTGAAAGATGTAACAAGAGCTACACATAAAAATGTATGTTGTAATATTTGAACAAAAGATTTTTTTTTCTAAGCCAATTTCTTTTATCTTTGTTCTCAAAGGCAAGTAAGAATCATTTCTTTCAAATTATTAACCCTTCCAGTCTTATCCATATGAAATAATCAATTTTCCTTAATAAAATTTGCTTTCCAGATTGTACAAGCTGTTAGAATGTTCTACCTTTTGCCTCCTATTTCCATCTGTACTTGAATTGCAAGTGTTTAGAGAGCATCAACTTGGCTTTGGAGTTCACAGTCTCTATTGGCCCAAGAATTTATCTCAGGTGCTGGGAGGGAAACTTTCTGTAAAAGTTTCAACATGCAGAAGAATTATCTTTGTCTTCCATATATTTCCATATACCTTGGCCTTTTGTCTCTCTCTCTCTCTCTTTTTTTTTTTTTGTACACCAACAGGTATAAGCCACTCTGAACCTGGAATCTCAGCATTCCCTAGAAAGATTGTGAGACAGAGATTAGAGTCATAAAGAATGGAAGTAGTGGTGCAAATTGTTGAATAGGGAATCCTTTATTTCAATGACGTGTTGGTGGATCTTCTGGAAATTGAGTGATAGTAAAAATGTCATGATACTGCTGTAGTATTATACTATGACACTGACAAGATCCTTGACATAGTCAAGAAATTTGTCTGAAGAACTGCACGAATGCCCCAGGTTTCAATTGATTAGTTATCAACTTATTAATTGAATTTTGATGCTATACCATCCATTATAATTCCCTAGAAAAGTGAGTAAAAATAGAAAAATTAAAGCTGATCTGTGCTTTCAAGATGTAGACAATGAGAAGCATCATGCCCATAGCAGTGTAAAGATGAAAGAGGACATGATTAAGATAGAGTATAGAATCAAAAGGAGATAGCAGGGGTCAGATTATGTAGGGAAAAAATGAAAAAACAACTATAAACTAAAGATTAATAAAGAGAGGCCAATCTGTAGGAAACTATATTAGTGTGGTAGAGAAAAATGAGATTAAGAATTCCCAGGAAGGGATGAAGACATGAGAACACTGAGTAAAAACATAAAAGCAGAAAATATTCAGTCAAAAATAACAGGTGTTCTTAAGGAAGACTATAATAACTGAAACTGAAGTAAAAATCCTAGCATATCATCACCTTCCTGGACTAGACAAATAACCTGAGTTTGAAGGCTAAAGACTTAACATGTTACAGAATAAGCTAATGGAAGAAACTAATCCCAAGTATATCCTCAAGAAATCATTAATTTCAAGACAAAGTGTTGGGGGAATTCTATAGCCTAAAAGGAAAATTAATTCAATTAAAGTGATTAGATATCAGAGGTATTAAATTTTTTTGCAGCTAACATCAAGTAAAAGAAGAAATAAGGAACACGTAGTTACCTATCTAATGTATGACAGCTTTAACTTCTCTGTGAATGCAAAATATATCACCTATTTCTTTTCATGGTAAAAAATTACTCAAAAATATTCTTTACCCAACCATATGATTAATCAAATATAAGAAACTCTGCAAAGTTTTAGACACAAGAAAAAATCAATAAGAATTGTTTTCTTATTGAAGAGGAGTAAAAATGTGCTGAACTCCTAGGAATAGACAGGATGGTACTAAAACCTTATTTTTTTTAAATTCAGTACTTTTTTAAAGTATTAATAATAATAATACTATTTCTGAAAAGCAAAATTCATTGTATGTTTTAACATCTGTGAATTCAAGATCACTGGTAGTAAAAAAAAAAAAAAAAAAAATCACCTCTACTTCTGATTAGAACTCTCACTAAACTAATCTGAAAAGAACTTCGACCTGCTCGCGAGCATCTGTGGAAACCATATAGCCAATGTCTTACAGCAAAAGCTTTAATGATTTCCTGATAAGATCAGAAAACAAGAATGGCCTTTCCCATTCTTTATAGTCAACAATACACTAGGGCATTCAGATTAGAGAGGATTAAATAAAACTATCTCGATTCAAAGATCACACAACTGTCTCGGTAGAAATTCTAAGGATTTACCCCCAAAAGTTATTAGAACTTATGAACTTAACAGAACTGTAGAATGCAAGACCAATACACCAAAATCAGTTGTACTTCTACATATAAGCAATGAAAAAAATATCAGAAGTGAGGCAAAAAAGCCATTTACAATATTATAAATACATGAAATACCTTTGAATGTATCTTATGAAAGGAATACAAGATCTTTACACTAAAAAAAAACATAAAAGGTTGCTGAGAGAGGTTAAAGAAAATCTAAAGACAAAGAAATACACTGTGTCCCTGGATTGGAAGAACTCAATATTGTTAACATGTCATTTCTCCCCAGATATCTATAAATTCAAGGCATTCGGAATCAAAACTCCAGGAAGCTATTTTTTTGGTAGAAACTGACAAGCTAATTCTAAAATTGATATGGAACTGCAAACTACCAAAACAAATTTAAGAAAAATGAGGAATGACATAATTGATTCTAAAACTTAAAGTAAAATTACAGTAAATAAAACAGTGACATATTTGCAGAGAGCTAAAAATATACATCAGTAGAACCGAATGGAGTCTATAATTAGGGCCAAAGATAAGGATAGCTGATTCAGCAAATGTTGCTCAAACAACTGAATATCCATATGCTTGAAAATTTTCATATATGCTATGAGGTATGGATCAAAGTTAACTCAAAATGGATCACAAGCATAAGTTTAAAACAGAAAAATACAACCCTTTTGGGAGAAAATCTTTGCAATTTTGGGTTAACCAGCAATTTCATAGATATTGCAGTAAAAGGTGTGGTCTATAGAAAACCAAATTAATAACTTGGACTTCATTTAAAATTAGCAGTATCTTGGAAACCATAATCAAGATGAAAAGACACTCTACAGACTGGGAGAAAATACTGGCAAACAATGCAACCAACAAAGGCTTAATTTCCAAAATATACAAACAGCTCATACAACTCAGTAACAACAAAAAATCTAATTAAAAAAAAATGGGCAGAAGACCTGCATAGACATTTCTCCAGAGAAAATACATAGATGGTCAATAAGCACATGAAAAGATGCTCAACATCACTAATTTCCAGAGAAAATCAAAACTACAATGAGGTATCACCTCACACTGGTCAGAATGGCCATCACTAAAAAACCTACAAATAATAAATGCTGGAGAGGGTGTGGAGACCACAGTGTTGGTGGGAATGTAAATTGGTGGGAACGCAAATACGGAGAACAGCATGGAGGTGAATAAAGATGAAAATGGTAAAACAAAACAAAACAAAAAAACTACAAATGGATTACAGTGATCTAGCAATCCCACTGCTGGGTGCGGGGAGCTGCCTGTGAGAACGGGGTCCTTTGTCTGAAGGACACAGCTCTGGGAGCTGCCTCAGTCCTTGAGGGTTTGCTTGCAAACATAGCTCTCTGTCCCGCCACCCCAGAGATTAGGCGCTTATTTACTGCAGGCACCTGGAGTTCTGTGCAAACTTCTCACGCACAGAGAAATGTTATCTGGTGTAAGAAATAATAACAGGGAGCCATTCCCATGCTCTCAAGATTTCTTGTGACTGTTTGTAAGATGTATAGGCCAACCAAGAAAAAATGTCAACTGTCTTGTCTTTCTCACGCTTTTCTGTATAAATATGAGATATTGAATAAAGTTGGGGTCAGACTGCGTCCCTTCGTGGTGACGTGTCTGAACCTCTTGACCCCATCTTTGTAGTCTCTTGCTTTAGTTTCTTTCTTAGCCCCGCCGTGCACGTTCTCGGGACCTGATCGACTTTGCCGGCTGGCTCCGGCAGCTGGGCATATATGCAGAAAAACTCTAATTCAAAAAAATACATGCAACCCAATGTTCATAGAAGTACTACTTACAATAATCAAATGGATAAAGAAGATGTAGTGTATGTATGTGTGTGTATGTATATATATATGCTGTGCTGTGCTTAGTCACTCAGTCATTTCCAACTCTTTGGGATTCCATGGACTGCAGCCCTCCAGGCTCCTCTGTCCATGGCATTCTCCAGGCAAGAATACTGGAGTACGTTGCCATGCTCTCCTCCAGGGAATCTTCCTAACCCAGGGATCAAACCCAGGTCTCCCACATGGCAGGTGGATTCTTTATCAGCTGAGCCACAAGGAAAGCCCAAGAATACTGGAATGGGTAGCCTATCCCTTCTCCTGGGGATCTTCCCCACCCAGGAATCGAACTGGCGTCTCCTGCATTGCAGGCAGATTCTTTACCAGCTGAGCTACCAGGGAAGCGTGCGCACACACACACACACACACACACACACACACACAGGAATGCTATCAGGGAAGCGCACGTGTGCACATACACACGCACACTGGAATACTACTCAGCCATAAAAAGAATGAAATACTAGCATCTGCAGCAACTGACCAAGTGAAGTAAGTCAGACAGAGAAAGACAAATATCATATGATTATCACTGATGTGTGGAATGGTAAAGATGATACAAATGAATTGATTTTCAAGAACAGGAACAGAATCACAAAGAAAACAAACTTAGGGTTACCAAAGGGGAAAGGGGGAGAGGAATAAATTAGGAATTTGAGATTAGCAAATACAAAGTGCTAAATATAAAATAAACAGCAAGGTCCTACTGTATAGCACTGGGAACCATATTCACTATGTTGTAATAACCTTCAATGGAAAAGAACATGAAATTATGTGTGTGTGTGTATGTATATATAAACTTTGCTGTATAGCAGAAACTAACACATTGTAAATCTACTATACTTCAATAAAATTTTAAAAATTTCTCTTAATATTAATAAATACTTATAAAACTTAAAAATATCTGTTCTTCAAAAGATACTGTTTAGAAAGTAAAATCAAAAGCCATAGACCAGGAGAAAATCTTTGTAAAGCATGTATCTGATAAAGGATTTATCCTAGGATACATGAAGAACTCTTAAAACTCATTAAGAGGGGCAGAATAAAGATGGTGGAGTAGGAAGACCTTCAGTTTACTTCTCTCAAAAAGCATCAAAACTACAACTATATATAGAGTGACTCTCACTGAAATCAACATAAAGAGTAGATCACAATAAGTTACTAAACAAGTCACATCAAATTTAAGAAAATTAAAATCATATCAAGCATCATCTTCAGATAAATCACAAGAAAAAAGTGGGAAGAAAACAGAACCACGAAGATTAAACATGTTACTTAACAACCAATGAGTCTAAGAAATCAAAGAAGTAAAAACACAACACAGAAAACCCCAGGATCAAATGGTTTCATAGATGAATTCTACCAAGTTTTAAGGTAATTTATGCCAATTCTTCTCAAGCTTCTCCAAAAAATGGAAGAGGAGGGAACACTTCAAAACTCATTTTATTAGACCACCATTCTCCTCATACGAAAACCATATAATGAAATGAAAAAATTATAGGCCAACATCCCTAATGCATATATAAGCAAAAATTCTCAACAAAATACTAGTAAACTGAATTCAACAACTCATTAAAAGGACCATACACCACCAAGTGGGATTCATCTCTGAGATGCAAGGACAGTTCAGAATATGCAAATTAACTGATAGACATTAGTTAAAGACAAAAGTCACATAATCATTTCAATAGATGCGGAAAAAGTATTTAACAAAATACAACATACTTTCATTATGAAAACTCTCTACAAATTAGGTATGAAGAGAACATACCTCAACATATAAACTCCATAGAAAACAAATTCACATTATACTTAGTAGTGAAAAGTTGAAAGCTTTTCCTCTAAGATCAGGAACAAGATAAAGATGTATACTTTCATCACTCTTATTCAACATAGTACTGAAGTTTTAGCCAGAGATACCCAGCAAGAAAAAAATAGGCATTCACATCAGGAGGGAAGAAGTAAAATTTTATTTGAGAATGAAATGACTTTTTTATATACAAAATCTCAAAGACTCAACCAAAAAACCTATTGGACTAAATCAACAATTCAGTAAAATTGCAGGATATAAAAATCAACATGCAGAAATTATTTGTATTTCTATATTCTATAACACATCCGAAGAGGAAGTAAAGAAAGCTATCTCATTTCACAGTAGCATCAAAATAATAAAACTACCTAGAAATACATTTAACCAAGGAAGTGAAAGATCTGTATAGTAACAAGCTACAAGGCTATGCTCAAAAGAATACCTAAGAAGACACATACAAATTAAAAGACATTTTGTGTTCATGGATTGGAATATTGTTAGAATGTTCATATTATCCAAAGCCATCCATCAGTTCAGTTCAGTTCAGTTGCTCAGTTGTGTCCGATTCTTTGTGACCCCATGAATCACAGAACGCCAGGCCTCCCTGTCCATCACCAACTCCCAGAGTTCACTCAGATTCAAGTCCATTGAGTCAGTGATGCCATCCAGCCATCTCATCCTCTGTCGTCCCCTTCTCCTCCTGCCCCGAATCCCTCCCAGCATCAGAGTCTTTTCCAATGAGTCAACTCTTCGCATGAGGTGGCCAAAGTACTGGAGTTGCAGCTTTAGCATCATTCCTTCCAAAGAACACCCAGGGCTGATCTCCTTCAGAATGTGTTCAGTCCAAATTCCAATGACATTCATCACAGAACAAAGAAAACCAATTCTAAGATTCGTATGAAACCACAAGAGACTCTGAAGAGACAAAGTAATCTTGACACAGAAGAACAAAGCTGGAGGCATCCTACTTCCCAATTTCAAACTATATTATAAAACTATGGTTTTATATATATGGAAGGAGAGAGAAGCCTGGCTTGCTGCAGTTTATGAGGTTGTAAGGAGTCAGATATGACTTAGTGATGGAACAACAAACAGTAATTAAGACAGTTTGGTACTGGCATAAAAATATACTCATAGAACAACAGAACAGAAAAGATTCCAGAATTTGGATTCACAAAGTATTTGACAAGGGATCTAAGAACATCCAATAGGGAAAAAAATAGTCTCTTCAACAAATGGTGCTGAGAAAACTCAATAAACACATACAGAATAATGAAATTAGACCCTTGCCTTATACATCACCTACAAACTTAACACCAAATGGATCAAAGATTTAACCATATAAACATATCAAAAACTTTTAGATGAAAACATTGGGGATTGACACTGGTCTTGGCAATGCTGTTTTGGTTAAGACACCAAAAGCACAAACAACAAAATTTAAAAAAAAAACAAACAACACATCAGTAAGTGAGACTAAACCACAGTTAAAAGCTTCTGCACAGCAAAAGAAGCAATCAACAAGATGAAAAGCAACTTACAGAACAGGAAAAAACATTTGCAAACCATATACTGAGTAAGGGGTTAAAATAACCTAATTAAATATAAAGAACTCATAAAACTCAATAATAACAAAAATAAGCAATCTGATTAAAAACTGGGCAAAGAAACTGTATACAGATTTTTTCCAAATAAAAGAAACAGATGGCCAATGGGTACATAAATAGATGTTCAACATCAGGGAAATACATATCGAAACCATGAGATATCTCCTCACTCCTGTTAGAATAGCTGTCATCAAAAACACAAAAGCTAACAAGTATTGGAAAGTATACAGAGCAAAGGGAACCCTTGTGCGCTGTTGGTGGGAATCTAAGTTGTTACAGCCACTATGAAAACAACATGGAGATTCCTTAAAACATTAAAAAACAGAACTACCATGTGACACAGCAGTTCCACTCCTGGATATATACACAAAGGAGATGGACTCAGGATCTCAAGAGACACCTGAACTCCCACGTGAATCAGCATTCTCACAATAGCCAAGATACAGAAGCAACCTGTGTCCACGTATAGACAAGGGATAAAAATGTGACATATGAAGGAAATCCTGCATTTGGGCCCACATGGATGGATCCTGAGCATATGTTAAGAGAGATGACAGACAGAAAAATGCAAAAACTCTACGATCTCACTTCTATGTAGAATCTTAAAAAGCCAAACTTGTGAAAACAGAGTAAAACTGTGTTACTAGGGGGGCTTGAGGGTCGGGAAATATGAGAGATGTTTAAAGCCACAAAATTGCAACTCGTGAACAAATCCTGGGCATCTACTGCGCAGTGAATATAGACAAATTGTAGTGGAAATCAAACTGGTAAGGTGACTAGCTTTTACACTCACCACAAAAAAGAATAATTCTGTGACATGATAGAGGTGCTAACTATTGCTTCAAAGACAGCCATATTACAATATATAATCATATCATCATCTGTACACCTTAAATTATATGATGCTATATGTAAAATGTACTTCAATAGAACACATGCAAAAAATAAGCTGAGAAAAATTAAATATGTAATAAATTTATTATATATATGGGAGAGCCAACCAGTTCATCCTAAAGGAAATCAGTCCTGAATATTCATTGGAAAGGCTGATGCTGAAGCTGAAACTCCAATATTTTGGCCACCTGATGTGAAGAACTGACTCACTGGAAAAGACCCTGATGCTGGAAAAGATTGGAGGCAGGAGGAGAAGGGGGCGACAGAGGATGAGATGGTTGGATGGCATCGCCGACTCAATGGACATGGGTTTGAGTAGGCTCTGGGAGTTGGTGATGGACAGGGAAGCCTGGCATGCTGCAGTCCATGGGGTTGCAAAGAGTCGGACACGACTGAGCGATTGAACTGATGAAAATTTTAGAATCCAAAATTGCTACAATCAGTGAAAACTTACCACTTAAAAATGAATTTTTGCCATTTGTAGCAACATGAATACACCTGGAGGGTATTATGCTAAATGAAACAAGTCAGACAGAAAAACAAATACTGTATTATATCACTTATATGTGGAACTGAAAAAACAACAGATTAGTGAATACAGCAAAACAGAAAGAGACTCACAGATGCAGAGACACTAGTGGTTACCAGTGGGA
This sequence comes from Bos grunniens, assembly GCF_055505025.1. Lineage (NCBI taxonomy): Eukaryota > Metazoa > Chordata > Mammalia > Artiodactyla > Bovidae > Bos > Bos grunniens. Next base: position 23,014,865 of record NC_141191.1, on the reverse strand, counting down.
AGAGGGGAGGGGCATTATAGGTAAAAGGGAGGAAGAAATACAAACTTTTAGGTATAAAATAAACTATACTGTACAGATAGGGAAAACAGCCAATATTTTATAATAACTATAAGTGGAGTATAACCTTTAAAATTGTGAATCACTATACTGTATACCAGCAACTTACATAATATTGTACATCAAATGTACTTCAATAAAATAAATATATACATGCCAAAATAAAATTTAAAAGAACACTTTGAATTGATCCTAAACAGAATTATGTGGGTCTTTTGCAAGGAGAAATTACATAAGAATTAATGGAGATTCCTTTTTCCTGGACAAGAAGATTGAGCAATATAGCTACTGCTACTGCTAAGTCACTTCAGTTGTGTCCGACTCTGTGCGACTGCAGAGACGGGAGCCCACCAGACTTCCCCGTCCCTGAGATTCTCCAGGCAAGAACACTGGAGTGGGTTGCCATTTCCTCCTCCAATGCATGAAAGTGAAAAGTGAAAGTGAAGTCGCTCAGTCGTGTCCGACTCTAGCGACCTCATCGACTGCAGCCCACCAGGCTCCTCCGTTCATGGGATTTTCCAGGCAAAGTACTGGAGTGGGGTGCCATTGCCTATAGAGAAGTCAGTTATTCCTAACTTCAACTAAAATAGCAATTAGATTTTTTTTAATATTAGAACATTTATTTTGATTAATATTTAAGAATTTCTTTAAAATATTTAATAAGAAAGTTATCCATATGTACATATAAAAAGGGGGGAGGGGAACAGAAAAATATCAAGTAATTGTCACAGAGTAATAGAATGTTGGCTCAGAGGGTAAAGGATCTGCCTGCAATGCCAGAGAGCTGGGTTTGATCCCTGGGTTGGGAAGATGCCCTGGAGGAGGGCATGGCAAGTCACTCCAGTATTCTTGCTTGGAAAATACCATGGACAGAGGAGCCTGGCGGGCTACAGTCCATGGGGTCGTAAAGAGTCTGACACGACTGAGTCTGACACACACACACAATAGGGTTAGTATGAGCTTTTGTTTTCTTTCACACTTTGACTTTTTTTTTTTAAGATGCTCAAGGTCACTAATGATAACAGGATTACCTTAATCAAACCGCAAAATAACCTATTTTTATAGAACTGCTTTTTGGACCAGAGTCTCTCAAAATCAGTCCTTGAATTATATTGTGCTCAGTCACATCCAACTGTTTGCAACCCCATGGACTGTAGCCCACCAGGCTCAACTGTCCGTGGAATTTTTCAGGCAAGAGTACTGGAACGGGTTGCAATTTCCTTCTAAGGGGATCTTCCTGACCCAGGATTGAACCCACATCTCTCTTGTGTCTCCTGCATTGGCAGGGGGATTCCGGGAAGCCCATGAATTATGTTGGCTCACATGCATTGGGGACTAAAGGAGTCAAGGGTCAAAGGCATAGATGCACAGAGCTAAAGTAAGCTGTACTCTGGAAGTTTTCTGTTGATCCTACTTCAAGTTGACCAAACAAGAACTAGAAAATAAACTCACTTAGAAACGTCGTGGTAATCAGGAACACAATTCAACAAGCAATGATCAAAGTATTTACCTGTGGGAGTGACACCAGGACATACAGTGAATGTTTATATGGGAAGATTTTATATTTTTAATACTATTCATTGTCTGAATATGTTTTCGCCAAATTCTTCCACTGCTGCTGCTGCTGCTAAGGCGCTTCAGTCGTGTCCGACTCTGTGCGACCCCAGAGACGGCAGCCCACCAGGCTTCCCCGTCCCTGGGATTCTCCAGGCAAGAACACTGGAGTGGGTTGCCATTTCCTTCTCCAATGCATGAAAGTGAAAAGTGAAAGGGAAGTCGCTCAGTCGTGTCCGACCCTCAGTGACCCCATGGACTGCAGCCTTCCAGGCTCCTCCATCCATGGGATTTTCCAGGCAAGAGTACTGGAGTGGGGTGCCATTGCCTTCTCCGATTCTTTGCTACTCTAAAGTAATAAATGAGAAAAAATAAAGTAATAACAGAGAAAACCTCATAAAGATATAAAGATGTGAAATAGGGTCATGAACCTCTGCTAGGTGAAAAAGGACTGAAGTAGAAAATTCTACATGATTATTACAACAAAGTAGACAGAATCGCAAAGCCTCTATGCAAAGAGAAGCTCCGAGATGCTTCACTGGACAGTATCTTTAAAATAACTATAATAAGAAAACCACCACCACCAATTCAGCACTAGATTAGAGGTCAAAAATTTTTTAATCCTATTTCTACCATAACCAGGCACACATGACTGAGGGGAAAAAATTCAATCACAGAGACCTTTGAGAAGCCACTGATCTAATCTGTAAAAGGAAAGATTTCATTGAGTAATAGTGAAGGTCCCTTCTAGCTTTAAAGTTGCTTTCTCATATGATTCAGAATAAGCTTCCAAGAAATTTTAATGCATTATTACATGGTACGTAAAGGCAGCACACAGGCTAGCTCTATGTTGGACTCCTGAAACTTTTGGAAAAATGATACTATTTTATTTGAAAACTCCTAACTTGTTTTATCACAGTATTTATCTAGTACTTGAAGTTATTCTCAAACTATTTATAATGTCTCATTTGTATCCTGAATTGAAAAATATCTCTATCTTCATACCATGTCTGAAATGTTTCTTCATGCATATCAGCTATTTCCGGGCCAGGTTTTATCAAGGTCCATGCAAGGCACTGATAAAAGTGAACTATCTTCAGAAACAAAACTTACTCTGAACCTTATGACACTATCTTGGTGGAACAGTTAGGTATTTCATGTTACTAATTGGAAATATTTATGAACTGGAAACACTTCTCTTAAAGGCATATTATGTCCCTGCACAGATCACGTTTAGGAAAAAATATTTTAATGTGTCTTTAAGATGAAAGAAAATAGGATGTAGAAGTGAAAAATTGAGGGAAGACATTCAGGAGGGTAAGAAAAGTGATTTCTGTTTCATCACAGGGATTCCTAACAGCAGCAATTTCTTCTTTTGTTGTTAATTTATAAATAGAGAAAAAAGCATGATATGTTTCTAATTTCCCTAGTCTTCACACACACAAACTCATGTAGATACACTGAAAACATACGAGAAACTAGTCAGAGGTTGTACTTAGTCTTCATACACACACACACTCAACACTAGAACCCTGTCAGAGGGTAGATGAGGGGACAGTGAGATGATCTGGGATTCAGAGAAGGTGCCAGAGGAGTCATGAAGCTTAATGGGTTTTGGTCTAGTTTTTACTTGCTACATTCTTATTTTTCGCTTGTCTTTTTATCAATTCACCCCACCATACTGCATCTCAAAATTCAGAACCTTGGCATTCTCCAGATATTTCAGATTTCATGTAATTTTAATTTCATCCTTCTGTGGCTTAATTATTTTCCTGAGGCTAAAATTAGGCTATCAATTGTGTCTTAGAAAAATAAGTTACCTTCAAAATTATTGTTTTGTTCAGGCAATGGTAAATTCTGAGATATTTATTCAACATGGTTTCAAAAGTAAGATAAGCAATTTGTTTTCACTGTCAGCATCACACACACTAATTATGGAAAAATGAAAATATCAACGCACTGGCTAATAATGGCTTAGAACCAATCCTTGACAATGAAACTGGGCAAGAAATATAAGTGGCAATGGACAAAAGAGATGGTGATCTGGTCTCTGTGAAATCCTGCCAGATTATGTATTTATCATTGATTACATTTCATGTTGTATTTGGGTCAAAGTCTTGTACAAACTGTCAAGAAAATACATTGAAGGATTTTATATTGCCAATGAAATCCTTTCTTAGAAAAATGAGACCGGTATCAGTGACTGCTGTGCACTTTCTCACTCCAACGAATCACTTTTCTCTAGTGATATGTATTTCCAACATATTAGACTTTGATGCTTTCGCCTTGTAAGAGCTGTTTCCTGATATTGGATCTTAATACACAACAACAGAAACAAAATCAATCTGACCAGAAGAAGTCGATTGCTACTGCTGATTCCCCTTTATTCCAGATTGAGAGTGTCTGAAAATAGAACCCACTTCCCAGGCTTAAGACGGAAAACATAGTTCAAATAATACCTTCTCATTCTCCCAAGAATTAATGCTTGCAAGGTTCAACTTTACCCTTAAGCCCTAGTATTTGTTAAGGAAGGTCACTATTTACCATTTAGAGAGATGAATAGAATTACATCGTCACAAAAGATAGATTGTTGTTGCTCAAATGTTCCTTTTGTTTTATAAAGAGTTAGGAGGGGTGTGTACCTTCAGGGAGAACAGGTCCAAGCTCCCCGGAACTGTTTGGCCAGTCCCCTTCTGCCTCCCCTACCTGCCTTCACAGTGATCAGGACATGAACAGACGATGGCTGCAGGGACCTTTGAAAACCAGCCAAGAGTGTGTGGGAGAAAATTCTGGTTTCAAAGAACTTAGTCTAAACTAACTCCACAAAATCTAAATAAATCAGACACTAAACTAAATCATGGTAACTTTTACATTAGAATACAAACATTCTTTCATTCTTGTGAAAGAGGCAAATGCTTACCTAGGAATTAAATTTTAAAGCTGGTTAAAAGAAAATCCAGTCTTACCCAGGCTGCCAATTCAAGAACTGGTAGTAATTTTCACTGACGTTTCTACTGGGTGAAAGGTTTATTTCTCTCAGAAGCCTGTTATTTAATTAGTCTGATTTCTGAGAGTGCCGAGAATGCTGCAGGTACTCAGGAGATGCTCAGAGACCAACATCCTCATCATTTTAAAGCAAACAGGTAAGCTGGAAAGTCAGTCTCCTACTAAAGAGTGTGAGGGGCTTGAGAGAAGTTATTATTGGTGTTTCTACAATTTTCAGCCATTTGGGGAGACAAGATGACTCTCACTGGCAGGTGTTGGATTATTAGGAAAATTAAGCAGATGGCATTGGCAAACCATGCCTCCCCTTTCCCTCAGCTGCCAGGAATGCCTACCCTCAGGCTTAGCTCCACATATGTTTGTTTAATAAAGCTCCTGCCATTGCAAGGAAACAGAACCTGCATCATTCAAGCTCACTCAGAACTATGAATAAGTAGCATCATCCACATTGTCCCAGAGTGTTAGGCAAACACCTCTCTGTTTCCAATGTCACTCGTACCCACCACCACAGGTTCCAAGGAGATGACTCAGAGGAGAAGAGTGCCTGTGTCTCAGTGGCGGTCTCCAGGATTCTGCACACCATAAGATGGATCTGGTACCCTATTTGATCATGTGACCAAAACCAGCCAAGCCTCAAGTCTCTGCATGGAGCTAAGAGATAACACGACTCCATGCCTAGTATTTTCCATCATCTAAACCCGTTCACTTCAGTAACATCATGTCTGCCTCTTAACTGTAGGTTCGTTTGATTTATCAGCCAGTCTTAAGAGACAGCTCACAAGTTATTGACAGAGAAGCCCATACAGATGCCTAATTAAGGTCATTAACATAATGAAGCCATGAAATTTTATGAATTAAAAGCAATCTGAAAATGCAAATCATCCTAACAAAAAGCCAAAATAAAGATCACCTGTGACAGTATCATATATTAGATATGCATATATATAATTAAAATATAATCAATTTCAAAGCTATTACAATGAACAAAAATGTACTCTTTCAAAGATATATGACATATTTACCACGAGCCTACACTATGACATACACTGGGGCTATAAAATAGAAAGTGCCAAATATGGTTCTTGCTCTTGATAAGCTTACAAATGACAAGGAAAAAGAAAAGCAGACAGCAATGAAACTGAAAATGATGGGCCTATGTGAGTACACAGGAAGGACACCCAACATCTTGAAGGGCAGAGGTGGTAGGGAAATGCCTTGTGATTCCTGCAAAATGGTGGGAGTTTTCCAGGCAAAGCATGCTAATGAGAACTCCTGGCAGAAACCCAAACTTGATGAGAAAGTATATGTAAGGATATGAAGTTGAACAAGACTAAGATGTCATGGGTGAGAAGAGGAAGGATCAGGGATATGACTGGAGACGTCAATAGGGTTCATATCATGAGGGCGCCTAAAAGCTTTCTTAAAGACTTGACACTGAGTCTGTTGGCACATCATTGGAGGTCCTTAAACAGCGGGGAGGCACAGTTAGATCCGTATGTTAGCAACAGCACCTTGACTATCATGTGGAAAATTGATCGCGTTGGGGCAAGTGTGGAGGAAGCTACAACACTCAAGGCAAAACTAGGAACTAAAATCCGGGTGATAGAAGTGGGGATGCAAAGAGTGATTTCATCTTAGAAAAAAGATCCGCAACCTCCCCCCCAACCCAGTATTTTATGAGAATCACCAGCAGAATTACCTTCACCAAATCCATCTTCTCTTTTCTTTGTCCATTTGCTGGTACAGATGCTAATTTAATGATAAAAACATGCAAACTGGGTAACTAGCCCTTCTTTAGTCCATGGCGTGTGGTTACACACACATACACAGAAACATGTTTGCCCTTCAATGTATGGTTACTGTAACGGTAAGTAGTGGTGATGATGCCATTACGTACAAAGTAGTAAAACATACTCTGAGTTGTTTTTACATTAATATATACACACAGATCTGCCCACCTGAATACCTGCTAACAGTTTAACTGTCAACCTAGACACGATCACCTAATCTGGTTTGTGTCTGGATATCAATACTGGGGAGCCCAGTATTTTGTTCCATTGTTGACCAGCTCTGTTGAATTTTCTCCCAATAAGTTAGGCATGAGCAAAGAGGGGTGGCCTAGATGAAAATGATTCAAGATGATCTCCAAACCCCACCCCAGACACCTCCCAATGTGGCCCAGGAGAGCTCACAGATAAGCTACAAAATAACCAGAGATTTTTCCAACTTGAGCATATGCACCCTAGGTGCAAGGGGTATACAAGCTAATCATAGGGACCTCTCTAACTACACGCATGCGCCCTTCATGCAAAGCTGTGTCCTCTAGTGACCTTAGGCAGCTGGGAGCCCTTTAAAGGTTCATATATATTTTATACATACATACATCTGAGTATAGCAGACTGAATTGTGGCAAAGACATGTGCAATACAGGCTGTTATGTAACTTGCAGATGTCAATCAAAACTGTCGGTCCATGCCCACCTAGACCAAAATGTAAAAACGCCTTGTCTTGAAAACCCCATACCTTACCATTCTGGCATGAGAGCCCCTCTTGGCTTGGCCCACCTCTCCTTTGAGGTGTGTTGTTTCTTTCTTCAATAAACTTGTTTTTCCACAGGTAAGACCTCAGATTCTTCTTTGTGTCCTTACCAAGAACCAAGGCCCACGAGACTCTCCCTATCTGGTAACAACACCATTGCTAATGCTGAAACATGTCCTCTTGTCTTACACACAGGGAAAAAACTGAAAATAACAAATCAAGGAAGCTCATTTAACCCCCACCATTCACAGTCTAAGAACTTTAATAGTTTGACCTCTTGATTAAGCCATGGACTTTAGCTATGTTTTTTCTCACCTACCAAGTGAGACAGAGTGCCTGAAGAACTATGGAGGGAGGTTCATGACAGGAGGCAGTGATCAAGATCATCCCCAAGAAAAAGACATGCAAAAAGGCCAAATGGTTGTCTGAGGAGGCCTTACAAACAGCTATGAAAGGAAGAGAAGTGAAAAGCAAAGGAGAAAATGAAAAATAAACCCATCTGAATGCAGAGTTCCAAAGAATAGCAAGGAGAGATAAGAAAGCCTTCCTCAGTGATCAGTGCAAAGAAACAGAGGAAAGCAATAGAATGGGAAAGATTAGAGAACTCTTCAAGAAAATTAGAGATACCAAGAGAACATTTCATGCAGAGATGGGCAAAATAAAGGACAGAAATGGTATGGACCTAACAGAAGCAGAAGATATTAAGAAGAGGTGGCAAGAATACACAGAAGAACTGTACAAAAAAGATCTTCACGACCAAGATAATCACAATGGTGTAATCTCACTCATCTAGAGCCAGACATCCTGGAATGTGAAGTCAAGTGGGCCTTAGAAAGCATCACTACAAACAAAGCTAGTGGAGGTGATGGAATTCCAGTGGAGCTATTTCAAATCTTGAAAGATGCTGCTGTGAAAGTGCTGCACTCAATAAGCCAGCAAATTTGGAAAACTCAGCAGTGGCCACAGGACTGGAAAAGGTCAGTTTTCATTCCAATCCCAAAGAAAGGCAATGTCAAAGAATGCTCAAACTACCGCACAATTGTAGTCTTCTCACACACTAGTGCGGAGAAGGCAATGACATCCCACTCCAGTACTCTTGCCTGGCAAATCCCATGGATGGAGGAGCCTGGAAGGCTACAGTCCATGGGATCGCTGAGGGTCTGACACGACTGAGCGACTTCACTTTCACTTTTCACTTTCATGCATTGGAGAAGGAATTGGCAACCCACTCCAGTGTTCTTGCCTGGAGAATCCCAGGGACAGGGGAGCCTGGTGGGCTGCCATCTATGGGGTCACACAGAGTCAGACACGACTGACGTGACTTAGCAGCAGCAGCACACACTAGTGAAGTAATGCTCAAATTCTCCAAGCCAGGCTTCAACAGTACGTGAACTGTGAACTTCCAGATGTTCAAGATGGATTGAGAAAAGGCAGAGGAACTAGAGATCAAATTGCCAGCATTCATTGGATCATCAAAAAAGCAAGAGAGTTCCAGAAAAACATCTACTTCTGTTTACTGACTATCCCAAAGCCTTTGACTGTGTGGATCACAACAAACTATGGAAAATTCTGAAAGAGATGGGAATACCAGACCCCCTTACCTGCCTCCTGAGAAATCTATATGCAGATAAAGAAGCAACAGTTAGAACTGGACATGGAACAACAGATTGGTTCCAAATAGGGAAAGGAGTACATTAAGGATGTATATTGTCACCCTGCTTATTTAACTTATATGCAGAGTACATAATGAGACATGCCAGGCTGGATGAAGCAGAAGCTGGAATCAAGATGGCCAGGAGAAATATCAATAACCTCAAATATGCAGATGACACCACCCTTATGGCAGAAAGCGAAGAAGAACTAAAGAGGCTCTTGATGAAAGTGAGAGAGTGAAAAATCTGGCTTAAAACTCAACATTCAGCAAACTAAGATCATGGCATCTGATCCCATCACTTCATGGGAAATAGATGGGGAAACAATGGAAACAGTGACAGACTTCATCTTCTTGGGCTCCAAAATCACTGCAGATGGTGACTGCAGCCATTAAATTAAAAGACGCTTGCTCCGTGGAAGGAAAGTTATGACCAACCTAGAATGCATATTAAAAAGCAGAGACATTACTCGGCCAACAAAGGTCTGTCTAGTCAAAGCTATGGTTTTTCCAGTAGTCATAAATGGAATTTGAGAGTTGAACTATAAAGAAAGCTGAGGGCCAAAGAATTGATGCTTTTCAACTGTGGTGTTGGAAAAGACTCTTGAGAGTCCCTTGGACTGTGAGGAGATCCAACCAGTCCATCCTAAAGAAGATCAGTCCTGAATATTCATTGAAAGGACTGATGCTGAAGCTGAAACCCCAATACTTTGGTCACCTGATACGAAGAACTGACTCATTGGAAAAGACCCTGATGCTGGGAACAATTGAGGGCAGGAGGAGAAGGGGCTGACAGAGGATGAGATGCTTGGATGGTATCACCAACTCAATGGACATGAGTCTGAGTAAACTGGGTGTTGGTGATGGACAGGGAGGCCTGGCGTGCTGCAGTCCATGAAGTCGCAAAGAGTTGGACACGATTGAGAGACTGAACTGAACTGAACATGGTAAGATTGACCCATGCTGTTCTACCACTCCATAAATTACCTTAAACAACAAATCTGGTTTTCTGACATCACCTGTGTGGCCAACCTTTATCAACACTTACTTTCTAGGATAAAAAGAAACCTACTCAAAATATTAAATACTGAACTGTCTTCTCCAAGACTCTCCTTTCTTGAAAGCTACGGTGATTTTCCATTTTTGTTATCAATCCTGTTTGGATGAGGAGAGTTGTGGTTCATGGGCTAGGTGTCTGCTTTCCAGGTTGTACTTACAATTCAGAAAACAAATGGATCTGCTATTAGCCATCCTCTAGTGCACACACATGCACTTATACACACTTTAAGAGGGAGTGGCCATTAATCCACATTTAGTGAACAAATGTGTACCAAGTACTGTTTAATATTTGGCAGTGAATGAAGTAGAAAGTATGTCTGCTCTCATTTCTATGTGGGAAATAGGTAACATCCAGGCAACTCAATCCACAGGGAAAGACACAGTGACGCACGCCACACAGAGAATTCAAATAAGCTATCACCACTGAGTGGCCGCCATCGAGTGGGGAAGAGAGACTTCTCTGAGGAAGTATGGATAACACTGAGGTTGAGGTATGAACAATCGCTAGATTACTCCACATCTGTACGTACAGCTGAATTTAGCCTGGAGCGGGTCATGACCGTGTACAGAAGTCTTATTTGAAATTCCTGATCATGGCCCTCTCCAGGACCCTTGTATAGGACTGCTACAATCCTATAACCTTTCTCTATTCCATCTCATTACTACTGTTAATATTTCTTCAACCCCCCCCAATATTTTCTTTTTCTTCCTCTCTGCCAAGGCCCCTGCTTCTTATCTCACCGAGAAAGCAGAAGTGATCACAGGGGAGGTTCTGCAGGCCCCACCACCACGCCCAGCTGTAGCGCTGCCGTCTCTGCTGGAGCTCCAGATGAACGTTTGGACTTCTCCACGGGGCTAGTCATTCTCCTCTGCAGCAGATCGGCTGTCCTCAGCTTTACCCTAAGACCTGCCTTCAGTCCCACCCTCACCTCTTCTCCATCTTCCACTTTTCCTTCTCTCCCTCATCAGTCATCACCCCAATCTGCCTGCACATCGGAACGCTGTGCTCCCCCTGCCCCACCCCGGCATGCAGGAACAGCCCACCTAGATCAGGCCTCGGTGCTTGCAGGGCTTTCCCTGCCTCTCCCATCGCCCTCTCATGCTGCTTCAGCCACACTGGTCTCTCTGCTCTCCTAGCACCTGGCATGGCACACGTCTACCTCAGGGCCTTTGCACTTCTTTTTTTTTTTTTTTCCCTGCCTTGACCTAGCCTTCTTCAAATCTCTAGGCCACTCACTCTCTCACCTTTTGAGTTCTTCGTTCCCATGTGTCTTGTGAGATGCTCCCTACACCTTATTAAAAAACCCTCACCTGTCATTCACTATCTCTTCACTACTTTCATTTTTCTCTTTCAAATTTGTCACTTGAAGTACCAAATATTTGGACATTGTATTATTTACATATTTTATCGTCTGCCCTCATATTCCACTAGGATACAGCTTCTGCAAGGGCAGGATTTTGTTTTAAACAGGATTTTAGTTTCCTGTTTTGCTTGATTGTCCTTTATGATTGCATTAACATCATAATGTAGGGGAGAAAAACGTGCATATATAGGGTGTCACTAAATGTTGGTTTATAGAGTTGAATGCAGGTGAGAAGGAACTAGTCTTGCAAAGATCACTGGAAGGAATATTCCAGGCCAAAGGAATGGGTCATACAAAGGCCCCTCTAAAGAAGAAAAGCTTGGTGTGGTGGAGGAAACCAGAGAACAGTGTGGTTTCAGCCAAGGTGGGAGGGGATAATGATCCAGGATTCTTCCTCCTGAGGAAGCAAGACTGAACAATGGCCTTTCCCAGCTCCTAGGTGATGCCTGCGGTGTCTGATGCTTCTCTCCTTTTGCTAGATACTTAGTCAACTACCTGTTTCCACTGCACTTCTGGAACATTCTTCATTTTGCTACATAAAGGCTCTTACAGAATCTGTGTGGGACCTCAACACTGCCTTGGTCCTAAAGAATTACACTTTCCCTCATCTTTGCCCATCACATTTTTCTGAGGACCCAGCCTTTTTTTTTTTTTTTTTTTTGAGAGTAAACTTTTTCTACTTGATAATTTTAACCAATACAAAAGTCTTTTTCTTCTTCTAATAAAGTCAGTTCTAGAGAGGCAACTATCAAGTCTTCCATTTGCCCTAACTGGAAAATCAGGTTACATTTTTATTATATAAAATTGATGATTGCTCTCAAATAGAGGAATAGGTCTAACACATAATTCGAGTTTGCTAGAATGTACTGTCAGAACTGTGAAGGATTTGAGATTTTAATCCTACTTTGCAAGCTTAACAAGTTAGCCTGCCACGGTGTCATGGATGTAGAAGAAGATATCAGATTTCTCATCATAGATATAGGACAGTTGATTACTCAAAGCAATAGGGGTAGCCAGAAAAACTGGCTTCTGCTGCTGGTTTCCTGAGCTTCAGTTCCCAGAAAGCAAGGTGCCTGTAGTGGGTTACAGGCATTGTTACAGGAGAAGAACCCTACACTTTGGAAACTGATTTTTTAAAAAAAGGAAAAGAAAGGAAGAAAAGTAAGTTTAAGTAAGCATGTTTGCCCTTTGTTCCAAATGACAGCATTGCCTTTATTATACTGGTAAGTAAATACGCCTCCCCTTTGCTCCAGAGAGACAAACGGTATCTTCTATAGCTGCTTTCTGTACAAGCATCCTTTAGAAGAATCTAGAATGAAGGGAAGTCAGTGCCTTAGTCACAGAATGTACAGAAATGAGAGAGACCGATGAAGAGTCATCTCCTAATGATACCTGCCCCTCATTTCTTTTTAAGATTTTTGTTTTAATGTGGACCATTAAAGTCTTTATTGACTTTGTTACAACATCACTTCTGTTTTTATGTTTTGGGTTTGTTTGGTTTTTTTTTTTTTGGCTGCAAGACATGGGGAATCTTAGCTCCCCTGCCAGGGATTGAACCCAAACTCCCTGCATTAGAAGGCAAAGTTTAACCACTGGACTGCCAGGGAAGTCATCCTGCCCCTCATTTCTATACCATCCTGGCTTCTGATGAATTTCTGTATGCCACTATGACAACTATTCTGCTATGTGACAGACAGGCTGGGACCAACCTCTTACATGTGTCTCAGGTTACATTTCACTGAGACTATTGGCAACAGAACTCTAGTGGCAGTAATGACCTTGACCATGGCCTCCAGAATCCCAGAGCCAACCATCTGAACAAATCCCACAGACCATCAGGGTTTACATTAGAACATCAGATAGCATTCGAAGTTTCTGTATCAACCTTTCTCCCTAGCCCAAAACACTACCTAGCCCAAAACATTCAGCCAAGTACAATGGGAGGCATTAACATTGGCACAGACTCAGCCTTGGTGTGTGAGGAGAAAGAACAGGGCAATCGGTCCTTTGTAACAACCCAGACCAGTGAGCTGAAACTGACCTATGGTCTTCCAGGGTCAAGTCTACATCACTGGTCACTTCAGCTAAAATCAGGGACAGATTTTACCATTTCTAAATGGAAGTTCCCCAATGCACAGCTCACTTCCTGCAGGTTGCATATAAATCACATGTCAGTTACCCCTTCAGGAGGCTCCTTTGATTAACCAAGAGCAGCTGCATTTTGGAAAGATGTGAGGTCATGTGAGAGCTCTCTCAACCACATGCAAGGTATATCTTCAGGAGGGAGCCAAGAACTTCTTGTCTTCACCCAAGAAACACAGGCCTGGGAGTACATGGTACCCCTGGAAAGGAGGAATGTTTCTGAGGGCACCTACTCCAGTTCCTTGGACAGAGGTCACCAGGGTCTGCAATGGGGCCTCCAAGCTGGCTGGTGGACACTAGGGTTTCCAGTCCCATTTGAATAATGTAAACAATCCCTGTTTTGGAGGAATTCTTGAGGTTATGAAACCAAACAGGACTCTCTGGGGCCCACCCAGGAACAAAACCCTTTCCATGTTCCCCATTTCGTGTTTGTAGAAAAAAGGTTTAGTCTCCTAGGCCTTCTCTGAGTTCCAAAGGGCAGATTCAAGCATTTACCAATTAGGGAAGTGAGAGAATGTGAAAACAAATGGAAAGCAGTCAAGAAACAACAGTTTGGCTACACAACAGAGTTTCAGCTCCTCCTCAAAGGACATACATGGCAATCTTGGCCTTCTGCAGGAACTAAGTCCCTGATCCAAATGGAGGATGGTGACTATATGCTGACCACAAGCACTAGATCCCCGAATGGTTGGAACCAGAAGGCTGACGATGTTGACTGCAAAGCATAGTTCTCAGCATGCACTAATCAGAACTGTGCACAAGCTGAGCATGTATCCCGAGGCCCACCCCTTTTATGTTTATATACCTTACACCCCGGTCAGCCAGCAAGACGGATCTGAGCCCAGCCTACATCTTCCATATTCCTGGTCCAGTGCCCTCTCGATTAATAAACCTTTCTCCACTCCAAACTCAGACGTTTCAGTTTGTTGTACCTTACTGTTCTTCAGACATACATGTCTTCAGACATGAACTTGGGTTTGACGACAGTGAGTTCAACCTGTGAATGGAAAATGTTGCCTTACTCCAGTACTCCTGTCTGGAAAAATCCCACGGACAGATGAGCCTGGTGGGCTGAAGTCCATGGGGTTGCAGAAGACTCAGACACAACTGAGCCCGCGTGCTTATCCTATCAGTCAACAAAGGACGTTGCAGCCGCCAAGGCATTACACATACAGCTGCCCCAACTGTGAGCCCTGAGGGAACTTGGGATAGAATAAAATGCCCGCCATCAAGTCATCAACCACCACAGCACTGGCCCCAACCCTACACACACATACACACACACACACACACACACACACACACCCCCCACCCACCCACACCCACACACACCACCCCCATGGAGACTCAGGATGAAAAACACACATGATTATGGCCTCTGAATGCTGAGGTGCCTCTCAGCACATACTAGTGGGTTTCAGCTCAGCCAAACCATCAGTGAACCAAGCCCAGCCGTTCAGAACATGAAGCATTCCAAGAGCTCTCAAGTCTATGCAGTGGATTCAATTACTCTCCCAAAGCCTGCGAACCGCTGAGGCAAAGGGAGGAACAGCTGAATCCAACTGGTGATCACTGGCTGTAAACCTCTAGCTCCTGTTCACTTTCTGCTTACAGTGTAAGCCTCTTGTATGGAGCCACTGGATCTCTCACTGCTCTTCTTAGTTTTAAGCCTGTAACCAAGCGTGCAATTTTCCATTCTCCTTCTGAGACACTATCTTATTTCCAGGCCAGCCAGGGCAGGACCAGGAAGAAGGCGATCGGGCGGGTGGGGCGCAGGAAGTACAATATTCACCCACCAATGACTAGACATTCAGACACAGAATCAACAACAGAACACGGCAAGCTCCCAAGGTCTCATGAGCTTCCCTTCCCCACCCTGGACCCTTTGCAAACACGACTAGCTGTTTCTCAGCACCTTTTCCTTCCATGAGCCTGGAGACGATAGGACCTGTGGCACATTTGTCCAGAAAAATCATTTAAGTTTGATTTCCTCCCCTTTCAACACCCCCAAGCACACACAAGTGGGTGGCCAGAGTTTCTGCTTCCCCTTTTCCGATAGGGAGACCTCAGAGCTATCTCTAATTTTCTCTCTACTTCAAGTAGCTGAAGTTGGCGGGGAGGAAGTGGGGGATGGAGACCAGAAAAAGATAGGCCCTGGGCTGCTGCTCAAGGCCTCGTTCTTACCTTCGCTTTCCAGCAGCGTAGCAGCTGTTCTGGTTCAACAACACGAACTCCCGACGTTCTCAGCCCGCCGGGTGTTCCGTTTCGGGGATGAAACGCTCTTGCTAGTACCCTGGGAGCCGCTTGCTTGTACCACGGACCCAGCAGCACACTCTGGCTGCTGTCCAGCCGGGACCACCAGGACCACCAACCAGGCCGCGAGGTCCGGCCTACTTCCGCTTGGCTCCCACGGCAGCAGCTTTTAAGGGCATACTCTTTTTGATGGGTGGTACCCCGGCCCCACTGCCAAGCTAACATCTCTTAACCTCTTGCCTCATTTCAAAGTGAGGGCGAGGTAAGTTTTCTGTGGTGGTGAGGCTGACCACAAGAGTATACCTAAATTTAGATCTCCTGGAGAAGGAAATGGCAACCCACTCCAGTACTCTTGCCTGGAAAATTCCATGGATGGAGGAGCCTGGTGGGCTACAGTCAATGGGGTTGCAAAGAGTCGGACACCACTGAGCGACTTCACTTTCACTTTCTTGGGAGAAAGTTTCTCATTCTCCAGCGGGTGTCTTTTATCCGTCTTCTAAATCCAATCCAAGCTCCAGAAAACTAGTCAGCGTCTCTGCTATGGTTTCCCCTAGGAGTTTCATTGTCTCAGAGAAATCTGCCTGGGAGGGTTAACATTTCCTTTCCAAAGCGAGAATCCACTGCTAGCAAATAAAACCTCAGTCCTTGCGCTATTGCCTTCCAGTAGATCTAGAGTTGCCACCCCGGGTTTCTGAGGTTGAGCTTCTATGAGGCTCAGCGGCTGCCTTTCTTCCTTAACAAGCTCCGCCCCTTCACGGTCCAAGGGAACCAGCCCAGGTTTTAACAATTAGCTCTTTCTCTGCAGGCACGGTTGCTAAGTCGTTCAGTCCTGTCTGTAGCCCGCCAGACTCCTCTGTCCATGGGATTCTCCAGGCAAGAATACTGGAGTGGATTGCCTTGCCCTCCTCCAAAGGATCTTCGTAACTCAGAAAACGAACCTGTGTCTCTTGTATCTCCTGCATTGGCAGGCAGATTCTTTACCACTAATGCCACCTCTTCATTTTCTCTCCTTTCACACTCAGCATAGTCATACTCCTCTATAACTATTTTCTGAAAGGGTCTGGAAGGTTTTGCCTGCCAGGGTGAACCCTAGCTCCCATTGTTGCAATGCAGCGGACCTGAACTGACCATCAGACCCTCAAGGAAGTTCCTCCGCCTCCAGGAAAGGTAACTACAACAACACAACCTGTTTTCCTGGACTGATCTTGTGACCACCTCCCCTTACTAGTGGACAAATGGGAAGGGTCATTTATTGTCCAGCTGCTCATATCATTGTCAACAATTTCACTACCAGTTCTCATGGACTCCCCTTGAACCTTGTTAGTTAGCCCATGAGGTCCTCACTCTTATTTTCTAGAAAGGGATCTCTGTCTCCCTATCCCACCCTCATCACCCAAACTGTCAAGGACTGTGAAGGGTCTGAAATGTTACCCTACTTGCAAACTAACAATTTACCCTCCCAGAGTGGCAGAGATGTTGGTGGGTGACCTGAAACTCCAGGCCAGAGATGAAAGACACGGCAGCCCACCAGGCTCCCCCATCCCTGGGATTCTCCAGGCAAAAACATGGAGTGGGTTGCCATTTCCTTCTCCATGAAAGACAATATATTACCTAAAGCCACAGTAGTAGCCAGACTGTCTGCATTTTCATGCCACTTCCCTGAGCTCCAGTTCCCACAGGGTACCACAAAGAGGGCTACCTCCAAGTGCTGTGGGTTGTACTACAGGAGAGGACCCCGGAAACCCAATTTGTATAATGGGCAATAAGCATGTTTGCCCTCGGCTCCAAGAGGAAAGATTCCTCTCTCTGTCAAGGTTGTAAGCAAACTTGTCCTTAGCTGCATAGAGACCCTCCCTCTATCACTAAGGCTGTTCCTTGAATATATAGTACAGAACAATCCAGCCCTTGCTCAGAAGACATAGAAACACAAGAGTCGTGGCACATTAGCTCTTTGTGGCTTTTCCCTGACAATAAACAGCTGGAAACTGCATAAATAATGCTTTCTCCTGAGGATGAGCGTACTTCAGAGCAGTGCTGCTTTTATGACTACGTATCCCCAGCCTGTGCTACCTGCTCCCTTGCCAGCCTGCTCTATAGAATGCAGAAATTCCAAAGGTGCCTTCTTAGTAATTCATGTGCACTCAGACATGCATGCACAGTAGTAATGACACTTTTAAACACAAGAAGCATGGAAAATCTCATTTTTAATTTGATACAGTTTTCCTTAGCTTCTGTCGGCCTCCCAATAGAAAAAGGAGGCCCAGTGTCCTTCCTGAACTAGCTGTTTCTCAAGTACATTTAATTCAAAATAATCAATATGCCCAAATGGCATTATTTCAGGATGCAAGGCCTGCTGAGATACAAATTTAGGAGCTGTCAGTTTATGTATATACTGAAAGCCATGAAAGTGGAAGATAGTACCTAGGAGGGTTGAGTAAATATTTGCAGAGACCCCCAGTGACATTCTATCATGAGTCTTCAGGAAATAAGGAATCATCCATCAGCCATGGAGACTGAGGATGGGGCTGGGCAATGGAGCAGGAGATTCAAAAAGATGATGCTCTGGAAGCCACATGCAAGGGATGTTTTAAAAAAGAGAGACTCGTAATCTGAATCAAAGGCTGCTCTTGTCAAGATGACAAGGAATCAGAGCTGCTTACTGGACTTGCCAATGTGACAGTTCTTAATCACCTTGACAAGACCAAGTTCAGTCAAGTGGCTTTGGGGAAACCTTGACTGAAATCAGTTCCAAAGACATGGTGAGAGTATCTGGAAACAGCGACATTGGACAACTCTTGAACATATTTTTCTGTTAAAAGATACAACGAAACAGGTAGTACCTAGAAGAGTACATACAGTATTGTATCCTGTTGGGTCGCTAAGTCCTGTCTGACTCTTTTGTGATCTGCCAGGTACTGTAGCCCGCCAGGCCCCTCTGACCATGGGATTCCCCAGCAAGAATACTGGAGGGGGTTGCCATTTCCTTCTCCAGAGGATCTTCCCAACCCAGGGATTGATGTCGCGTCTCTTGCATTGGCAGGGGGATTCTTTACCACTGAGCCACCTGGGAAGCCCATATAATATCTTAGGTGAATATTAAAAATGATACAAGAGAGACCTCAGGCACTGGTGCAAAAGGAGAGGCAGATCATAGGATAATGTGCTGAGTGGGTGAGAGTGTGGAGTCAAATGGAGTGGTTGGTCTGGGAGAGGAGCAGAGAGGGGCAGTTCTCCCAAGAGGAAGGGCACTGGAGACGGGACAAGTTTAGTGGTAGGAACCAATGTGGGGTTCTCTTCTGATTCATATGATTTTCTCCATGAAATAGGGAGTTTGGACAGAATGAGGAGGTTTAAGATTTGAGGAGAAAAGAGAAGTTGTGAAATAGTCATGGGGTGAGGGGGTGGAACAATCATGGCATGAGGCAAATATGCCATGATTCCGGGGCAGCACTGAGCGCCCACTCAAGTATGCAGGGCTTTCCTTGTGGCTCAGCTGGTAAAGAATCCGCCTGCAATGCGGGAGACCTGGGTTTGATCCCTGGGTTGGGAAGATCCCCTGGAAAAGGGAAAAGCTACCCACTGCAGTATTCTTGGAGAGTATTCTGGAGAATTCAATGGACTATACAGTCCATGGGGTCACTAAGAGTTGGACACGACTGAGCAACTTTCACTTTTCAAGTGTGCAAGGTGACACACTGTATTGATGTCATTCAGCACAGCCTCGAGTGTGTTTCCTCAGCCAATTCCAGCTGCATGGGTGCAGTAGAGTAAGCAAAGGATTTCTAATTGAGCATTTCGATTTGAGGTATTTCAGGACATGTTTTTAAAGGAACATGGAATCTAGAGTGTTGGGAGGAAAGAGAAGACTCAAGGGAGACAGTCCAGGAGGACCTCAGGCTAAGATGAGAGAAAACAAGCCCTACAGCGCAGGTTTCCATGCACTTCGTCTCTTCCTTTCTAGGGAATAAGTAATTCCCACTCCATTACCTTCACAGACATGCTAATGAGCTTCTCAGACCAAATTCAGCCTCTCTTGAAGGGAGCACTCTGCCTGCTGCCTTCTCCTGGGTCAGGGAGACTGCTCCCCAGTGTGAGCCTGTGCTAAGCACTCTGCATCCTTCATCATTTCAATTCCCACAAAGCCTGGCAGGTAGACGTGTTTATTGCTATTTCCATTTAGCAGATAAACAACCACCAAAGTGAGATGGAGAAAGGGGAGGTCACTCACCCTGGTTCGCACCTGTTTCTGCGTCTGAGTGCAACCAGCTTTCTCTTTTTCAAAATCTGTGGCTATAAACCCAACACTTTAAAAAAATAATTCAATTTGAGTTACATTTTAAAGCTCTTACTGTCCTTGTTCAATGATTCACAAATTAGGAAGCCTTCAGTCTAGTGGAGCTCTGAAGAGCTACACAAGGCCAAGATTGTATAGGCAGAGAGCAGCAGGCAACAAAGCATGTCAGTTATTGCAAGGTGACTTTGCTCGAGATGGCAGTGGTCTCTCAGGTAGATAATCTCATTAGAGCCGATCAGGTCATCAGCATAGCTCAGTCCTAATTGACTGGTTTAAGATTCCATTTCTCAGAGATCTGAAACTGTAATTAAGTCTCAGTTTGGTGACACAGGGCTTCTCTGGTGGCTCAGACGGTAAAGAATCTGCCTGCAATGCGGGGGACCCAGGTCCTGGGTTGAGAAGATCCCCTGGAGAAGGAAATGGCAACCCACTGCATTATCCTTGCCTAAGAAATCCCATGAACAGAGGAGCCTGGTGGGCCACAGTCCATAGTGTCTCAAAGAGCTGGATCAGATCAGATCAGATCAGATCAGTCGCTCAGTCGTGTCCGACTCTTTGCGACCCCATGAATCGCAGCACGCCAGGCCTCCCTGTCCAACACCAACTCCCGGAGTTCACTCAGACTCACGTCCATTGAGTCAGTGATGCCATCCAGCCATCTCATCCTCTGTCGTCCCCTTCTCCTCCTGCCCCCAATCCCTCCCAGCATCAGAGTCTTTTCCAATGAGTCAACTCTTCACATGAGGTGGCCAAAGTACTGGAGTTTCAGCTTTAGCATCATTCCTTCCAAAGAAATCCCAGGGCTGATCTCCTTCAGAATGGACTGGTTGGATCTCCTTGCAGTCCAAGGGACTCTCAAGAGTCTTCTCCAACACCACAGTTCAAAAGCAACAATTCTTCAGCGCTCAGCCTTCTTCACAGTCCAACTCTCACATCCATACATGACCACAGGAAAAACCATAGCCTTGACTAGACAGACCTTTGTTGGCAGAGTAATGTCTCTGCTTTTGAATATGCTATCTAGGTTGGTCATAACTTTCCTTCCAAGGAGTAAGTGTCTTTTAATTTCATGGCTGCAGTCACCATCTGCAGTGATTTTGGAGCCCAGAAAAATAAAGTCTGACACTGTTTCCACTGTTTCCCCATCTATTTCCCATGAAGTGGTGGGACCGGATGCCATGATCTTCATTTTCTGAATGTTGAGCTTTTAGCCAACTTTTTCACTCTCCACTTTCACTTTCATCAAGAGGCTTTTGAGTTCCTCTTCACTTTCTGCCATAAGGGTGGTATCATCTGCATATCTGAGGTTATTGATATTTCTCCCAGCAATCTTGATTCCAGCTTGTGTTTCTTCCAGTCCGGTGTTTCTCATGATGTACTCTGCATCTAAGTTAAATAAGCAGGGTGACAATATACAGCCTTGACGTACTCCTTTTCCTATTTGGAACCAGTCTATTGTTCCATGTCCAGTTCTAACTGTTGCTTCCTGACCTGCATACAAATTTCTCAAGAGGCAGGTCAGGTGGTCTGGTATTCCCATCTCTTTCAGAATTTCCCACAGTTTATTGTGATCCACACAGTCAAAGGCTTTGGCCTAGTCAATAAAGCAGAAATAGATGTTTTTCTGGAACTCTCTTGCTTTTTCCATGATCCAGCAGATGTTGGCAATTTGATCTCTGGTTCCTCTGCCTTTTCTAATACCAGCTTGAACATCAGGAAGTTCACGGTTCACATATTGCTGAAGCCTGGCTTGGAGAATTTTGAGCATTATTTTACTAGCATGTGAGATGAGTGCAATTGTGCGGCAGTTTGAGCATTCTTTGGCATTGCCTTTTTTGGGATTGGAATGAAAACTGACCTTTTCCAGTCCTGTGGCCACTGCTGAGTTTTCCAAATTTGCTGGCATATTGGGTGCAGCACTTTCACAGCATCATCTTTCAGGATTTGGAATAGCTCAACTGGAATTCCATCACCTCCACTAGCTTTGTTCATAGTGATGCTTTCTAAGACCCACTTGACTTCACATTCCAGGATGTCTGGACAGTTGGACACAACTGAGTGACTAAAACTATCACTGCACTATATATTGGTGACATGGGGTTCAGCATACATTACTCCTTTGGGGGCCTATTTTCTTGTTTTAAACAATTTTGAGTCCTTCCAAAATACTGATGTCAATAACAAGTTCGACTTAGGCCACAGCTTATTTTTAGAAGCATCTGTCTCCTCCTTCTAATACACAACTAGTTTGATTTCAACTCTGATTCATAGGTTTCCTGATAATAAAGATAGGGTTGCATTTGAATGTCACAGACAAGACATGCTTTGCTTCTGTTCTGCCAGGAAACACCATTCCCCCCGAAAAACTTTACTTCCATTTCTCGTAAGGCTTTGATGTCTTTAAAAAAATCCTAGTATTTGGAAGATGTTTAAGATATGCTATTCTAGTGTTCACCATCTAACCTGGAGGATCGCAGGATGGAGGAGGAAGACCACAAGTAAGAAAAGAGAAGAGACAGAGGAAGTTAATGGCAACAAAGACACACTTGCCAAATTCGGAAATTTGAAATGCACAGCTTTGCAGGGGTTCAAGCAAGAATGTTTCTGCCTTTCCAGAAACATTATATTCCCTGTGTGAAGGGGACTTAAAAATCTTAAATAAATGTAAATATTTATATTAAAGGGTATGGCTAAAAAAGTTTTAAATCTGGCACGTAAGGTCTTAAAAGCACAGAACAAGAATCAAGCATTTCCTGTAAGTAATGCCTAACAGACTAACGTGTGCCATAAACGTAGGACAGCAAGGGTGCACTCTCAGCTCATTTCTTAGATTAAGATGCAGAAAAGTCCGTGGCAAAGTTGCCTGAAAAAGATGATGGGAGGAAATATAGCTCTATCCCCCAGCCACTAATAAAATTGTAGCTACAATTATTCCCGATGGTTCACAAAGCAGTCCTAGACTCCCAGATTGCTGCAGAGAGGCATTTAGTGAGGATAGCACATCAATCTCTCTGTCCATTAAACCCTTCAGTGAGTCTGATGCCTGTTGTGTTTCTTAATTTTGCAGGGATGAATTTTTACTACGTTGCTTAGTGCTCTTGATCCTGGTGGTAGGGAGCTTGGGGGAGTGAGAAGGACAGTTTAAAGAAGAATGCCATGGAGCGCTTGGTTGCCGAAAGTATGTTCACTGAAAAAAACATACTGTGTGATTAAAGAGCTATACAAATGTTATGGCAGGAATTGCTGAGCTCTGCTATGATTTCCCACGAAACCCTTTTAACCTGCATTCATCAGGAGATCAAACAAAATGACTTGTCCATTTCAGGATCTAGTTCAGTTCAGTCGCTCAGTCATGTCCGACTCTTTGCAACCCCATGAATTGCAGCACACCAGGCCTCCCTGTCCATCACCAACTCCTGGAGTTCACTCAAACTCACGTCAATCAAGTCGGTGATGCCATCCAGCCTTCTCATCCTCTGTCGTCCCCTTTTCCTCCTGCCCCCAATCCCTCCCAGCATAAGAAAATGCTGGGAGGATAGACAAGTAGACAATGAGTCTACTCTTCACATGAGGTGGCCAAAGTACTGGAGTTTCAGCTTTAGCATCATTCTTTCCAAAGAACACCCAGGACTGATCTCCTTTAGAATAGACTGATTGGATCTCCTTGCAGTTCAAGAGACTCTCAAGAGTCTTCTCCAGCACCACAGTTCAAAAGCATCCATTCTTCAGTGCTCAGCTTTCTTCACAGTACAACTCTCACATCCATACATGACTACTGGAAAAACCATAGCCTTGACTAGATGGACCTTTGTTGGCAAAGTAATGTCTCTGCTTTTGAATATGCTATCTAGGTTGGTCATAACTTTCCTTCCAAGGAGTAAGCGTCTTTTAATTTCATGGCTGCAATCACCATCTGCAGTAGCTTTTAGTAAATATGACAGCTCAGGTTCTATAGATGGTGCAGTAAATTGGAGGCAGGCCAACTGGTCACAAACCCAGAGAAAGTCAAGTACATAAAACGACAATGAGAGCCCCCAGAGAGTTGTGGAAGGCTGGGTACAGTGGTCCATGAAGGGCAAACCTTGTGCCTCAGAGTTAAAGAACTACTAGAGAACTTCCAGATGAAGAGTAGGATGACTCCACAAGGAGCCTCCAGACACTGTGGGAAACCCTCCTCTCAGTTGGATGCTCTTATAGCAATGGAGTGTAATGGACAAACTGTCGAAGGGATCGCTTAACCAAGGACCACAAAGCAGGTTACAGTGGAGATTAGAATAAGAAAGAGGACCCAGGAAAAAAGACATTGCCAACTGAAGTTACATTTGCTTTCAGTCTCTCAGCAATTCCCATCTGTCCCCTAAGCCTTCAGCTCTGATCAAATGTCCTCCCTAGAGAAAAACCTTGCATTATGTTTGTATGACAAGGTATTAAGAGCCTAAAAACTATGGTGCTATTAAATGTGATTTTTGCTCAACCATATCTTTTTTTTGAAGATGTATCACACAAGAGTGGAATGAGGAATGCCTGTGACTTCGGTTGAACTTTAAGCACAGTATTCATTAAATATGTTATAATCCACAACAGAAAGAGGGAAGCTGCAGTAAGAGACACTGGGTAAAATCCCACTCTGTATTCATAAAGAGCCCCAGAAATCACCGGGCATTTCACATGTTTCTTTTGTATCAAAACACATGGGATTAATAAATGGTATTGGTTGTCTGTGGTTCTCAAGCCAATTCTGCTAAGATTCAGGTGTCTCCTCTTATAGATGAATTATACATATTTTATTACGGAAACAATATGAATAACATGAAATCCTATAAAACATTTTCCTTCACCAGAAATTATACTTGTTTATTGAATACTTTGGCTTCCCTGGTGCCTCTGATGGTAAAGAATCCACCTGCAATGCAGGATACCTGGGTTTGATCCCTGGGTCAGGAAGATCCCTTAGAGAAGGGAATAGCTACTCACTGCAATATTCTTGCCTGGAGAATCCCATGGACAGAGAAGCCTGGTGGGCTACAGTCCATGGGGTCACGAAGAGTTGGACAGGAGTTATGTTTCTATTAGATTATAGAGAGGAACTGATCCTTCATGCTGTAAGTGAAGTTAAAAGAAAGTGTTTGGAACTGGGTATCTTCACTGGATTTCAAATTTTTTGAGAGTTGGGATGGATGGTGTCTTAGTCTGCTTGGACTGCATAACAAAATTCCACAGAAGGAAAGACTTAAACAAAAGACATTTCTTTTCTCACAGTTCTGGATGGCAACCCACTCCAGCCTGGAGAATCCCATGGACAGAGGAGCCTGGCAGGCTACAGTCCACAGGGTCACAAAGAGTCGGACAGGACTGAGCTACTTAGCATGCGCAGTTCCAGAGGCTGGAAGGCTGAGACCAGGGAGCCGGCACGCATGGCCCTGGTGAGAGCTCCCTCCCTCGCCTGTAGATGGCTGCCTCCGTGCTGTGTCCTCTCCTCACTTAGAATTATTTAAAGGAATGGTGAACATTTTACAGAGCAGAAGCCCCAAGCTGATGAGCTGGACATCTAGGATGCTAGGAGGAGAAGAAAGGAAGGTCATGACCCTGTGGCAGGGAGCACGCTGGTTTTCCTGCGCCTTGTGGACTAAAATCTGTGGTTCCCTGGGTGAGAAGAGAGAGAGAGGACATTCATGCGAGTGGTGTTCCCTCTATTTGAAGACCTATATGGAAGCTCCTGTTCCTCCTCATTTGAAGCATGATTATGATTGCATCTATTGAATAAACACAGGGTTAATCCCTTTTTCTTTTTTCTGGATCCAGAAATATATCTCCACTGGTCACTTAATTCACTCTGTGGTCAGCCTGAGAAACACTAATCAGATAGCAGACAGGATTCTTAGGAAACTCAAATGAAGCATGGCTTCTCTGAAGAAAAGCTATTTACAGAACCACCTACCCAGGATTTGGCTAAATGTTGCAGAAAATTGCTAATTACAGTCATGCTTGGTAGTCATTCAGCATTACAATTTTTTAAAATTAATAAGCATAAGCAGCTATTTTGTGTGTACTGTGTTACCTGTGAATAATTGCTGGATTGAAAACAATATTCACTTTATCTTTAGGTAAATATGTGATCCTTATAAACAACTCATGGAAATATGGCTGGGAAAAGACAGAGAAAAATTAGATAAAAGATCAAGGTCAATGTTGGTGTTTCATTGCTTTCTTCCAAAAGTTTACCCTCATTAGATCCTCATAATCATGGCAGGAAGTGAACAACGAGGGTTTGGTCATTTTCACATTGTTCAAAAAGTACTTTGTTTTTGAAACCAAGATTTTGCTTTCAGGCAGGTGCCTTTGTGACTATTTTTAATCATTATTTTCCAGGAAAGAGAAGTAAATCTGAATAAGAAATATTTCATTGAAATGATTTATGTCTTAGTAAACTGAATATTAGCATCCTAATTTATAGGCTCATACAAAGCAGTTTAAAAACACTATGAAATCTGCTATTGTTATTAGGCTATTAAATAACTTTATAAGCCTATATATGACTGTAAAAATCTGTAACTTCTTTCAACATACATTGTAATTACTGAAATCAAGTAAAACATTTCTAATTAAAGAAAGGTTGCATTCAGCAATGAGAACTGAAGAATTTAATATGACAAAACATAGTTTTCCCTTTATTTATAATGAAATCTTTGACCTCAGTTTGCCAAGGTTTGCCAAGACTGATCATTCCCACTACATTTCCTCCCCCCCCCCCCGATGCTAAAAACTTAAACCGAGCAGTTTAAAAATAAACAAATAATAAAAGCGGAAATAAAAATGGGCAAGAAATTTCAGTAGCATAAAAGTTAAATAGATAAGTTTAAAAAATGTTTAGAGTAATATCATTTTAAAGCCTCCTACCTATCCCAGCTCACCCACATACTATTTCAGAACTAGTCCGTATCATTTTATTGTAGAGATTAAGGATGCTTTATTTTCTGACCTGCATTAGAAAAGAAATGATTGCATCACAATTATCTACTATCTTTAATGCAAACTTCCTCTGCCTAGTAAACCATGTCCCCTAAAAAACCTAACAGCTTTGCACAGACTTCTTGTCATGAATTTTATCCCATTATCATTTTAATACTGAATTTTATTTTAAAATATTAAACATAAAAAGAACATAATTGTTTGGAAAAAATGCTGTATCATGAGCAGTAGGGGATAAAATGGATACATTTACTCAGATATTTAAGCCTTTCTTGATAGTCTTCTATGGTTTACTCCTATAAATGAGACTTTTTCCCATTGAACAAAGAAAATGCAAGGGAACGTGTGTGCGCACGCGTGCGTGCTAAGTCCTTCAGTCATATCCAACTCTGCAACCCCGTGGATGTTGCTTCTCAGGTTCCTCTGTCCGTTGAATTCTACAGGCAAGAATACTGGAGTGGGTTACCATACCCTCCTACAGAGGATCTTCCCCATCCAGGGATGGACCCTGCATTTCTTAGTCTCCTGCAATGGCAGATGGGTTCTTTACCTACCACTAGTGCCACCTGGGAAGCCCTTCAATGGAAAAGAAAATGTCTTTATACATGTACCTTTCCTTGGCCATCTCTGCGCTTCCCTTGTGGCTCAGCTGGTAAAGAATCTACCTGCAATGTGGGAGACCTGGGTTCAATCCCTGGATTGGGAAGATCCCCTGGAGAAGGAAAAGGCTACCCACTCCAGTTTTCTGGCCTGGACTATATGGGGGTCACAAAGAGTCAGAAATGAATGAGTGACTTTCACTTTCACTTTGGCCATTTCTACCCCTAGCTTGAGTTCAGATTGTTCATAAATATTAACTTACCATCTTCAGACTTGTCATTATACTTCTTTCATGCAACTAAGAACATGCAAAACAGAAGCAGTCCATGCAGAAGTTTTTTCTATCCCCCAAGAGTTCGAATGTCAGAGACGGGAGAGGGAAATTTGCCTGAGCCTTTCATTTGTAACAACTTCTAGGCATGTGAGTGTTAGAAATGGCTGGTGGCTGCTGCTAGAATCCCTGCCTTGATTCTGGTTTTCCTGTTCCTTGGGTGGCTGGTTGCTCTCTCACTGAATCTAAAGCTCCCCAGTTCAGTTCAGTTCAGTCTCAGTCATGACCAATTCTTTGCAACCCCATGGACTGCAGCAGGCCAGGCTTCCCTGTCCAGCACCAACTCCTGGAGCCTGCTCAAACTCATGTCTATTGAGTCAGTGATGCCATCCAATCATCTCACCCTCTATCATCCATTCTCCTCATGCCTTCAATCTTTCACAGCATCAGGCTCTTCCAGTGAGTTGGTTCTTTGCATTAAGTGGCCTAATTATTGGAGTTTCAGCTTCAGCATCAGTCTTTCCAATGAATATTCAGGACTTTTTTTCCTTCAGGATGGACTGGTTTGATCTCCTGGCAGTCCAAGGGACTCTCAACAGTCTTCTCCAACACCACAGTTCAAAAGCATCAATTCTGCAGTGCTTGGCTTTTTGTATAGTCCAACTTTCACATCCATACAGCTCCCAGTATCCATATAGCTACTGGAAAAACCTAGCTTTGACTAGATGGACCTTTGTCAGCAAAGTAATGTCTCTGCTTTTGAATATGCTATCTAGGTTAATCATAGCTTTTCTTCCAAGGAGCAAGCGTCTTTAATTTCATGGCTGCAGTCACCATCTGCAGTGATTTTGGAGCCCAAGAAGATAAAGTCTGTCACTGTTTCCATTGTTTCCCCATCTATTTCCTATGAAGTAATGGGACTGGATGCCATGATCTTAATTTTCTGAATGTTGCGCTTTAAGCCAACTTTTTCACTCTCCTCTTTTACTTTCATCAAAAGGCTGTTTAGTTCCTCTTCGCTTTCTGCCATAAGGGTGGTATCATCTGCATATCTGAGGTTATTGGTATTTCTCCCAGCAGTCTTGATTCTAGCTTGTGCTTCATCCAGCCCAGCATTTCACATGTTCTCTGTGTATAAGTTAAATAAGCAGGGTGACAATATACAGCCTTGACGTACTCCTTTCACAATTTGGAACCAGTCCATTGTTCCATGTCCAGTTCTAACTGTTGCTTCTTGACCTGTATACAGATTTCTCAGGTGGCAGGTAGATGGTCTGGTATTCTCAACTCTTTAAGAATTTTCCAAAAAAAAAAAAAAGAATTTTCCACAGTTTGTTGTGATCCACAAAGGCAAAGGTTTTGGTGTAGCCAATAAAGCAGAAGTAGGTATTTTTCTGGAACTCTCTTGCTTTTTCGATGATGTTGGCAATTTGATCTCTGGTTGCTTTGCCTTTTCTAAATCTAGCTTGAACATCTGGAAGTTCACGGTTCTTTGCTAGTGTGTGAGATGAGTGCAATCGTGTGATGGTTTAAACATTCTTTGGCATTGCCTTTGTTTGGGATTGGAATGAAAACTGACCTTTTCCAGTCCTGTGGCCACTGATGAGTTTTCCAAATTTGCTGGCATATTGAGTGCAACACTTTCACACCATCATCTTTGAGGATTTGAAATAGCTCAACTGGCATTCCAGTTAGCTAGTCACCTCCACATAGCTTTGTTGATAGTGATGCTTCCTAAGGCCCCTTGACTTCACATTCCAGGATGTGTGACTCCAGGTGAGTGATCAATCCATTGTGGTTATCTGGGTCATGAAGATCTCTTTTGTATAGTTCTTCTGTGTATTCTTGTCACCTCTTGACATCTTTTGCTTCTGTTAGGTCCATACCATTTCTGTCCTTTATTGTGCCCATCTTTACCTGAAATGTTCCCTTGGTATCTCTAATTTTCTTGAACAGATCTCTAGTCTTTCCCATTCTATTGTTTTCCTCTGTTTCTTTCCATTGATCACTGAGCTCCTCAACCTGAAACAAACTATTTTAAAGGATGTTTTTGTAGACTACAAAAAAATGTGTGTGTGTGTGTGTGTGTGCACACTTATACATAAATGTAAAACTTAGAGATTTGCACCATTTGTGTTTCTGTACACCGGGCAGTGGTGGATTTTGCACAGCCTTTGGAAGAACATTCAATCCTATACTTCTCCTATTCTTTAGAACCTTAATGTTTCTCCAGACTCCAATATGAATAGGGATCACCCAGCGAATGCATCCTGTTAAGTCATCTAGTTAAAATGCAAAGTCTAATGAAATGGTACTGAGATACATGCTGGGCTTCTGAATTTTGAACAGGTTCTGGGTGTGGCTGATGCTGCTGGCCCATGGACCACGCTTCCAGTAGTGAGGCTTAGAACAGTATTCTCAAGGTGTGATCTCTGGACCAGCAGCAACAGCATCACCTAAGAACTTGTTAGAAATGCAATTTGTCAGGTCATGCCTCACAATCAGAGGCGTGAATCAGAAATTCTGGGAAAGGAGCCCTGAAATCTGTTTTATTATTTATATTTTAATTAAAGGATACTTGCTTTACAGAATTTTGTTGTTTTCTGTCAAACATCAACATGAATCAGCCATAGGTATACATATGTCCCCTCCCTCCCATCTCCCTCCCCATCCCACCCCTCTACATTGATACAGAGCCCCTGTTTGATTTCCCTGAGTCATACAGCAAATTTCCATTGGTTATCTATTTAACATATGGTAATGTAAGTTTCCATGTTACTCTCTTCATACATCTAACTCTCTCCTCCCCCCCACCCCGACCCCATGTCCATAAGTCTGCTCTCTATATCTGTTTCTCCATTGCTGCCCTGCAAATAAATTCATCAGTACCATCTTTCTAGATTCTACATATATGCATTAGTACATGATATTTATCTTTATCTTTCTGATTTACTTCACTCTGTATAATAGGTTCTAGGTTCATCCACCTCATTAGAACTGACTCAAATGTATTCCTTTTTATGGCTGAGTAATATTTCATTGTGTCTATGTACCACAGCTTCTTTATCCATTCATCTGTCAATGGACATCTAGGTTGCTTCCATGTTCTAGCTATTGTAAGTAGTGCTGCAATGAACAATGGGATACATGTATCTTTTTCAATTTTGGTTTCCTCAGGGTATATGCCTACGGGTCCAGTCCATTCTGAAGGAGATCAGCCCTGGGATTTCTTTGGAAGGAATGATGCTAAAGCTGAAACTCCAGTACTTTGGCCACCTCATATGAAGAGTTGACTCATTGGAAAAGACTCTGATGCTGGGAGGGATTGAGGGCAAGAGGAGAAGGGGACGCCAGAGGATGAGATGGCTGGATGGCATCACTGACTCAAGGGACGTGAATCTGAGTGAACTCCGGGTGTTGGTGACGGACAGGGAGGCCTGGCGTGCTGTGATTCATGGGGTTGCAAAGAGTTGGACACGACTGAGCGACTGATCTGATCTGATGGCGGTTTTATTCCTAGTTTTTTAAGCAGTCTCCATACCATCTTCCACAGTGGCTATATCATTTACATTCCCACCAACAGTGAAAGAGGGTTCCTTTTTCTCCACACTCTCTCCAGCATTTATTGTTTGTAGACTTTTTTTTTTTTCTAAATAATATATGCTATTTATATGAAATGTATATTTAATTGGACACCCTACATTTTCTAGAATGGCTGCGATCCAAAAGTCTACAAATAATAAATGCTGGAGAGGGTGTGGAGAAAAGGGAACCCTCTTACACTGTTGGTGGGAATGCAAACTAGTACAGCCACTATGGAGAACAGTGTGGAGATTCCTTAAAAAACTGGAAATAGAACTGCCTTATGATCCAGCAATCCCACTGCTGGGCATACACACTGAGGAAACCAGAAGGGAAAGAGACACGTGTACCCCAATGTTCATCGCAGCACTGTTTATAATAGCCAGGACATGGAAGCAACCTAGATGTCCATCAGCAGATGAATGGATAAGAAAGCTGTGGTACATATACACAATGGAGTATTACTCAGCCATTAAAAAGAATACATTTGAATCAGTTCTAATGAGGTGGATGAAACTGGAGACTATTATACAGAGTGAAGTAAGCCAGAAGCAAAAACATAAATACAGTATACTAACGCATGTATATGGAATTTAGAAAGATGGTAACGATAACCCTGTATACGAGACAGCAAAAGAGACACTGATGTATAGAAGTCTTATGGACTCTGTGGGAGAGGGTGGGAAGATTTGGGAGAATGTCATTGAAACATGTGAAATGTCATGTATGAAACGAGATGCCAGTCCAGGTTCAGTGCACGATGCTGGATGCTTGGGGCTGGTGCGCTGGGAAGGCCCAGGGGGATGGTATGGGGAGGTTGGGAGGGAGGAGGGTTCAGGATGGGGAGCATGTGATTTTTTTTAAAAAAATAAAAGAAAAAGAGAAAAAAAAAAAAAGAAAACGTAAACACAGCATATCTCTTGGCCAGATAAAAATAAGATGTCGAGGAGGAGCCAAGATGGCGGAGGAGTAGGACGGGGAGAACACTTTCTCCCTCACAAATTCATCAAAAGAGCATAAAAAAAAAAAAAAAAGAAAATGTTTGTAGACTTTTTGATGATGGCCATTCTGACCTGTGTCAGGTGATATCTCATTGTGGTTTTGATTTGCATTTCTCTAATAATAAGTGACACTGAGCATCTTTTCATGTGCTCACTAGCCATCTGTATGTCTTCTTTGGAGAAATGTCTGTTTAGGTTTTTTTCCCACTTTTTGATTGGGTTGTTTGTTTTTCTGGTATTGAGTTGTACAAGCTGCTTGTATATTTTGGAAATTAATCCTTTGTCAGTTGTTTCATTTGTTATGATTTTCTCCCATTCTTAGTGTTGTCTTTTCACCTTGCTTCTAGTTTATTTTGCTCTGCAAAAGCTTTTAAGTTTAATTAAGTCCCTCTTGTTTATTTTTGTTTTTATTTCTATTGCTCTAAGAGGTGGGTCATAGAAGATCTTGCTTTGCTTTATGTCTTAAAGTGTTCTGTCTATGTTTTCCTCTAAGACATTTATAGTTTCTGGTCTTACACTTAGGTCTTTAATCCATTTTGAGTTTATCCTTGTGTAATGTGTTAGGAAGTGTTTTAATTTCATACTTTTACATGTAGCTGTCCAGTTTTCCCAGCACCACTTATTGAAGAGGCTAACTTTGCCTCATTGTATATTCTTGCCTCCTTTGTCAAAAATAAGGTACCCACAGGTGCATGGGTTTATTTCTGGGCTCTCTATTTGTTCCATTGGACTATATTTCTGTTTTTGTGCTAGTGCCACACTGTCTTGATGACTGTAGCTTTGTAATATAATTTGAAGTCAGAAAGTTTGATTACTCCAGCTCCATTCTTTCTTCTCAAGACCATTTTGGCTATTTGGGGTCTTTTGTATTTCCATAAGAATTGTGAAATTTTTGTTCTAGTTCTGTGAAAAATGCTATTGGTAATTTGATAGGGATTGCATTGAATCTGTAAATTGCTTTTGGTAGTATAGTCATTTTCACAATATTGATTCTTCCTACCCAGGAACATGGAATATCTCTCCATTTGTTTGTGTCATCTTTGATTTCTTTCATCAGTGTCTTATAATTTTCTGTATATAGTTCTTTTGTCTCCTTAGGTAGGTTTATTCCTAGATATTTTATTCTTTTTGTTGCAATGGTAAGTGGGATTGATTCCTTAATTTCTCTTTTTAATTTTTCATTGTTAGTATATAGGAGTGCAAGTGATTTCTGTGTATTGATTTTGTATCCTCCAACTTAGCTAAATTCACTGATTAGCTCTAATAATTTTCTGATATTATCTTTGAAATTTTCTATGTATAGTATAATGTCATCTGCAAACAGTGAGAGCTTTACTTCTTTTTCCCATCTGGATTCCTTTTATTTCTTTTTCTTCTCTGATTGCCATAGCTAGGACTTCCAGAACTATGTTGAATAATAGTGGTGAGAGTGGACACCCTTGTCTTGTTCCTGATATTAGAGGGAATGCTTTCTGTTTTTAACCATAGAGAATAATGTGAAACCTCGGTTTTAATAAGTTCTCAAGATGATTCTCGGAGAAGGCAATGGTACCCCACTCCAGTACTCTTGCCTGGAAAATCCCATGGACAGAGGAGCCTGGTGGGCTACAGTCCATTGGGTCACTGAGTCGGACACGACTGAGCGACTTCACTTTCACTTTTCACTTTCATGCATTGGAGAAGGAAATGGCGACCCACTCCAGTGTTCTTGCCTGGAGAATCCCGGGGACGGGGAAGCCTGGTGGGCTGCCGTCTATGGGGTCGCACAGAGTCGGACACAACTGAAGTGACTTAGCAGCAGCAGCAGCAAGATGATTCTGCTGCTCACTGTAGTTTGAGAGCCTCTGGCTTATGGTATCATCTTTCAAAAATTTTCTTCCACACAAAGTTATTGCATAGAACATGTTGAATGTCATGGCAAAAACTTACTCTGAACAATATAAAACCAAACTACACATGATATTCAACCACTAAGCTACAATATGGAATAAAGGTAATTTGCAATTTTCATTTTCTCTCCTTAGAGAATTCACACATTAATACTGGCTATGCTCTAATGTCATGAACATAGATCAGCATATTCTGGAATATCTCACTCAACACAAACAAGTTTTATAGTAGACCCTTTAATAATGTGGGGATTAGAGGCACCAACCCTATGCATAGTTGAAAATCTGCCTATAACTTATAGTCAGCCTCTGAATCTGTGGTTTTGCATCCATGGATTCAACTTGGTACAGACTGGATGGCCCTGCAGTATTTACTATTGAAAAAATTCTACATGTAAATGGACCCATGCAGCTCAAACCTGTGTTGTTCAACTTAACTATAAAAGGTACCTAAGTAATGGAGTATTCAGAGAACCCAAGAATTCTTTTTCAATCCACGGGGTATGATGGTAGCCAAGACAGACAAAAATGCCTCCTCATGACCATCATCTTGTAGAGAATGTAGACATAAATAATGTTAGGTGACATATATAATTTACGCACATGTGCCATATATGGTTGGTCCTGAGTTAGAAGCAGGTGGGTGAGAAAGAGACAAATTCTCAGTCCTTGACCATGTCCTGACTATTCTGATCCAATTGCTCCAGAGGTTGTGGTGTGGCTTCCTGGATGGATTACTGCAGCATCTGGGGTTCGTGCTCCCTGGGCAACTGCTACAGAGGTTTGAGGTCAGAGTTCTACTGTCTCCTATGGTTTCTCTAGTGTCCTTTTATACATTCAGCCTCTCTCGGAGGGAAATGGAGAGCCATCATAGGACTTTGTGCCCTACAATGAAGGGTTCGGTGAAGGGAATTTGGTAATTTAATTTATACATTAAAATGGTCACTCTGGCTCTTATTTGAAGACTAGATGGTAGGGAGGCAAGGATGAAAGGGAAACCTGCTCTGATATTATTAAAAGAACCCAGAAAGATGTGATTCTTACTGGTATCAGAGTGTGAAGAATATACAAAGAGGTGGATCTGACCAACTCTCAGGGTTTGTGGAACAAGCACAAGGAAGCAAGTAAGAGATGAGGAAAGAGAGGGTATGAGTCACCAGGTGAATATCATTATTTTCCCCTAAATTTAAGCAGGTAAAGATAGTATTAACAAGGGAGGAGGTGGATGAAGTGAACGGGTAACTCAATGAACATTTTTTCAAGCATATAGTTCTTTGATGCTGCTGTTTAAGTTGTTAAAAAAATATTTGGGGTAAATTATGTTTCTGAGTTTCATTGAGGGATATCACATCTGTCTAGACTAACAGAAGCCTGCATAAAATGGCCAGGCCCATTCTCCAGTTACTGATTTCACCAAGATTAAAAATAAAGAGAAAAAAAAAAAAACAGCAATAGGTATTTGAAGAACGGAGGATTTTATGTTCTCTTTGATGATGACCCATTAAAATATTTTGCCCACGGTTTCTCATTGACTTAATTAGCCAATTCTTTTATTCTCCAAAGAAATAGGATGTAAGATGCAAGAGTACTTTTATTGGTTTTCTTGTCAAGGTTTTGGGGATCCAACTTAGATGAGAAGTTTTAATTGTATTGTCAGCAGGCATTAAAGTGCATCTTAAGCTGAAATGTATTTGCTGTCATGAATATAAATCTTGTAAACAAATAAATAGTATAAAATTGTCTGGGTTCCTTCAGCTAGAGGATTGTAGGAGAACAGTTTCAAAGGAGTTGCAAATGGCCAACACAGAGGGTTTAGTAGGAAGTACCAACATTCAGAAGACTTTTTAATGTATGTTTTACAATTTCTATGGAAATAAAAATATGAAGGAAATAATAATGAACACACTGACATAACTACCAGTGGCACAATTTTGTAAAAATAGGTTTCATTCTAATATATCCATTTTTTGTTAAAGAAATCGACCTAGAGATAGCAATAGGTAGATTTATGACTGCTGACATATCCATAAAGTTCTTAGGGCAGTACCTAGACATAGAAGCCTTTTGTATTATTTTGGCCCTATATTATAAAACTATGTGCACACTATCTGTATCTTGGTATTTCTTTTAGAGACCTAACTCTTCATTGTTGTTTAATCTAATATAGAATTAGTAGGTTTCTCTTGCCAGAATTGAGATGAAGAACTCAATTTACTCTTTGACTGTCTTGTATGTTTAATCTTTTTGTGGCAGAGTATGTGCGTGGTATTTTTAAGTTTTATGGGAATGATATATTTCTTTTAGACACAAGTCCATAAAAATAAAGTAATATTTTTGTATTAGCTGACCCTTTGCAGGAGCACATCCACATGTCAATATGAGTGGCGAACTGGAGAAATGAGAAGATGCAATTTTCAGCCAACTAAAATGTAAATATAGATGCCTTTTGAGAGTCCCTTGGACTGCAAAGAGATCAAACTGGTCAATACTAAAGGAAATCCATTCTAAATATTCATTGGAAGGACTGATGCTGAAGCTGAAGCTCCAATACTTTGGCCACCTGATGCAAAGAACTGACTCATTAGAAAAGACCTTGATGCTGGGAAAGATGGAAGGCAGAAGGAGAAGGGGACAACAGAGGATGAGATGGTTGGATGGCATCACTGACTAGATGGACATGAGTTGAGTAAGGTCTGGGAGTTGGTGATGGACAGGGAAGCCTGGCGTGCTGCAGTAGCAAAGAGTCGGACACGACTGAGCGGCTGAACTGAACTCATAGATGCCTCATTTTTAACCACCCCCATGCAATCCATTGCTAATAAATATCCTTTTTTATGCAAAAATTAGTTGATTTTCAGGGGACTTTGATGCTGATGGACTTTAAGTGACTGAATTTATTCAAATACACAAATATCCATTTGCCCAGAAATTGAATGAAAATTTCACATTCCTGTTCACACATGAACACCCACATAATGTGTCTTATCTTTTAGCTCCTTTCAGTTATCTAAAGAGTTGCATTAGCCATTTTTCCCCTTGAACAAACCCATGATTTTAGGTGACTTCTGGACTTAGGATTTCATCAGTGTTAAATATGAAGAGTGGGAAATTTTGTAAAAGTAATTATATGAAAATATTCATGAATACCTAGAAACGTGTTAAAAACCCAGTGGCCTAAAATGTGAGTATATATTGCATACCTACTGTAAACTTAATGATAAAGGTACAGTCAGGGCTGAGCTAAGGATTACTGAGTAGGAGAGAAATATAAAACATATTGGTTACCTACAAATTGTTTATCATTTAGTTGATAAGAAAGTGCATCATGGGGACTTCCCTGGTGGTCCAGTTAAGAATCTGCTTTGCAATGCAGGAGATCTGGGTTTGATCCCGGGTCAGGGAACTAAGATCCCACATGTTGTGGAAGACCCAATGCAGCCAAATAAACAACTAAATATTGTTAAAAAAAATAAAGTACATCATGAAACAAATAAGATATATACAGACACAAATTAAAGGGTGCTATAACCAAAAAAAAGTGAATGTATAACTAAAGAAACTAAAAAGTATAATTGAAGAAAGTATTACTAGAGAAACTAAAGAAAGTATAACTAAAGAAACAGCTTCCCTGGTAGCTCAGTTGGTAAAGAATCCTCTTGTAATGCAGGAGGCCCCAGTTCAATTCCTGGGTCGGGAAGATACACTGAAGAAGGGATTGGCTTACCCACTCCAGTATTCTTGGGCTTCCCTTGTGGCTTAGCTGGTAAAGAATCCATTTGCAATGTGGGAGACCTGGGTTCGATCTCTGGGTTGGGAAGATCTCCTGGAGAAGGGAAAGGCTACCCACTCCAGTATACTGGCCTGAAGAATTCCATGGACTGCATAGTCCATGGGGTTGCAAAGAGTTGGACACAACTGAGTGACTTTCACTTCACTTCATAACTAATGAACTACTGATATAAATAATTAGATATGTGGTATATTTAAAAAGCATTAATTGAATAATAAGATGTCAATAAATGCTTTATACTTAAAAATATCAGGAGGAGAGTTCTTGTGAAACTTCAAAGAAGATGCCATTAGGAGGTGGGTCTGAAGAATGGAGAGAGTATTAATAAATCCAGAGATGACAGAGAGAATTCTCATTGAGGGAAAGAGCAGGAGCAAATCCAGACATATAATCATGGGGGGTTCCTGGAGCTGAGCAGGGGAGAGACAGTAAGAGTCAGTATCCTGAATCAGATGGGGTTTCTGGAGGGAATAATAAGAAATAGTATTGAGATTTAGTATTAAAGATTGACTCCTACTCCAGAGAGCTTTAAAAGAAGTAGATGTGCTTTCATTGAGTACAGTAGACTATTAGGAGGTATTATAAACACTTGAATGGAACAATAACGTAAAAAACTTGTGTTTGAAGCTTAAACCAATAGCAAAATATAGGAGGAATTCAAGCAGGGAAAGGAGGACTATAGGAAACACGATTAGAACTGGAAACCAATGTATCTGTCAGCTATCTCTGAAGGATCATCTTTATCCCCAGAGCAAACCTTAGACAGAATTATCTTTCTAATGCTCAGCGAATTCCACTTCCTTTGGCATTCTGCCTCTCTTCCTTGTCCTTTGAACAATGAATTCAAATCTCTTGATAGAGATAAATTACATTTCAGCCCCTTATTAAAAAACTTGCAGACAGTATAGCTAAATGTTTTCTAAAGGTGAGCACTACAAGTTATAGAATAGCAAACTTGGCATTGTTTTCAGGGAAAATATCAAAGTAAATGGTCGTATAGAGTGCTTAATGCAGAAGAAGTGCTCTTTAAGTGCCAACACGGGCCCATAAATATCCAGTCATGGGACAAACCTCATTGCCTCTTCTGGCAGAGTTGTCACAATAAAGAGAAAGAGGGAACTAGATATACTGAACCCAAACTTCAGTGAGGCAGTTCACTCAGTGTATCTGGTGAGTTTTCAACATGAATAGCAGTTAGGATGAATGACAGTGTTTCCCCAGTTAGTCTCCATCTTTGGATAAATATAACCTAGAGGGAGGTCTCTGGGAGTTTCTATAAAGCTCAGTCTTTGACTGTGCCCTAGTTTATGCATCAGATACCAAAATTATCTCAACAGGTTTAGAGAACGGAGAGGACTGAAGGTGAATATTAAGAGATATAATGGGGCACTTCCCTAGTGGCCCAGGGGTTTAGACTTTGCCTTCCAGTGTAGGGGGGTGCAGGGGGATCCCTGATCTAGGAGCTAGGATCCTGCATGCCCCGTGGCAAAAAATTCAAAACATAAAACAGAAGCAATATTGAAACAAACTTAATAAAGACTTTTAAGAAACGGTCCATATAAAAAGAC
Source organism: Bos grunniens (assembly GCF_055505025.1). Lineage (NCBI taxonomy): Eukaryota > Metazoa > Chordata > Mammalia > Artiodactyla > Bovidae > Bos > Bos grunniens. The sequence goes on along the minus strand of NC_141191.1, from coordinate 22,975,280 downwards.
CTTTAGGAAAAAAAGAGGCATAATGCAAAATTCCATTCTGTGATATGGGCTGACCATCGCTCAAGTACAGGCTGGGAATACTTGAACTATGAGACTATCATGGAAAAGGTCGCCATATACTTAACTATTGTCCTGAGAACAAATCCTCAATTTATGTCATCCAATATACTTACTGTTCTCACAGTGAATATTCAGATTCAAAATTCAGAAGGGAGATATTATGGGACAAGCTGGATCTGGGGAGCATCCTGGCATAGGTAGCTACCAGCAGTCGCCAGTGGAAGGGCTGACTCTTCCATTCCAAGGGTGACTTTCCCCAAACTGTTCACTCAATACATTTCTTTTAGAAGGATTTTATCTACATTTTAACCTCTCATGCCTGAAAAATGACATACTTATTCACACACTTGCAATCCCCAGTAACTAAAAGCCCTCACTGAACAGCTGCATGTTTTGATGCTCAGCGTGTAATTCAGTGCCATTCAAATGACACACAAGTAATTTATGACCGTAGTTGAGACAGTTTGTGCTTCTAGCAGAATTGGAGCTGTACAGTACCTAGCAGCACTAGCTGTCTAATGTTAGACATGAAAAAATTAAAAGGAAAGGAAAGGAAAAATTAAAGGAAAGGAAAAGGAAAGATTAAAATTTTTTATTTCTCTTTTTGCTACTCCAAAATGTTCTACTCTTTTATTTTGTTGGAGAATAAAATCTAAGGGGTGAAAGCCAGAAACTGAAATTGCTAGTCATTTGGAACCTGTTGTTATAAGAAACATATTAACTCCAGTGATAATTTCCATATAATCTTGTTATTATCTGAGAGCGACCCGCAGTTGCTATAGACTACTGCTGTTAATGAAGCTGCATATGGAGTTTCTCTGTTTTAAAAACTCAGTCAGGCTTTTCTCTGTTATTTGGAAGCATGACGTAGTGGAATAAGCACAACTGTGAAAACATGAGTCAGGATCTGGGTTGTTCATAGTTTAGGGTGATTGTCTCACCTACTTTTTCTACCACATTAGCACTTTGGCTTCTGCACAGCCAGAGAATAAATAGGCCAAGTCTTGAACTGCACATGCTCACAGATAACAAGATGATACATTTTGCAAACATATAAAATGAGCTGAAAGATAATTCAAGCAGAAAATATACCCCTTTTATATTTCAAATGGCTTGTAGGTAATTAGTCAACTGAGTCCTGTCACGTGGAAAAAACATTTTATTAAGCATGACTAAATACCTATGCTTACAAAACATAAATACAGACTAAAATATAGAAAATGAACGTTATGAAAAATTGTGTCTGTTTTTATGTCATCAAGAAACGTTCTTTATTTTTTAGCTTATTGATACAGGTTCGTATTTGGGGGTAAATCACTCTCATCTATTTTATTTGAATGTGTCATATTTTTTGAAGTCCTGATAAGATGAATTTTCTATTCACTTACTAAACATTTACTGAATCCCTTCTGTTGGTATTGTTTATGAATAATAACAATGTCAATTATTTTACAGATACTTTCTAAATTTCAAACCCTGGCTAAGTACTTGATATACATTACCTCATCTATTTCATACAAGATCCTCTATGAGGAAGGTATTATCTGCATTTTACTGATGGAAAAATGGAAGCTGAGAGAGGTGAAATAACTTGCTTAACATTTCATAGCTAAAGGGCTGTGATAATAGACTTTTGGTTCAGTTCTTTCAGAGACCAAAGCTGTGGTTTCTAACCCAAACACTATGCTTTCTTCTATTAATTGTCCTGATAGGTGTGTGTGTGTGTATAAAATATGTGTGTATATGTTTTGAGATAATCAAGTTCATGATGAACACATGTATACTATTCCCCCACAAAGGAAAATGTTGCTATTTTAAATTATGAATAGAAGTAAATAATATTTGTTTTTTCTCACTTACATATCAAATGTTAAACTTTAAAAAAGATATTTACCAAAATCATAATTATTTTAAAGTATTATAAGAAACTGTTCATTTATTTATTTGAAAATGTTGACTACCAATAATGTATAGCCTTAATCCCATCCCCTGAAAAGCACAGTATATAAGCAAACAAGGAGAATGGCAAGTTTTCAACTGGTTGTGGTGAACAGGCTACAGAGAGAGAATCCTAATACTAATAGATGTAGATGTTTAATACAGGAGAGCAACGTTCTGTCTTGAAGACATGTTCTATTTCTAGCATTTTTGCTTAGGCATTTTCCCCGAAGTTCTTTACGACACCCTTCAACGAAAAAGAATTTGGTCCTCTATCTGGATTTCTCATTTCCTAGATCACTGGTTCTTAAAGTGTGGTCCCAGGCGTGAGCAGCTGCAGCCTCGTCTGTGAAGTTGTCAGACTTGTGGGTTCTCCACCCCAGACCTAATGAATATGAAATTCTTAGATAGGACACAGCAATCTGTGTTTCATCAAAGCTTCCAGGTGATTCTAAATCACTTTTAAATACTTTAAAATAATTGTGATTTTGGTAAATATGTTTTTTTGAAGTTTAACATTTGACATGTAGAGTGTTGAGAAAAAACAAATATTATTTACTTCAATTGGAATTTAAAATAGCAACATTTTCCTCTGTAGGGGGTTATTATACATGTGTTCTACATGCATTTTATTATCTCAAAACATATACACACATATTTTATACACACACACACACACATACCTATCAGAACAATTAATAGAAGAAAGCAGAGTGTTTGGATTAGAAACCACAGCTTTGGTTTCTCTGAAAGAACTGAACCAGAAACCCACCATCATAGCCCTTTAGCTCATTAGTGTGTGAGAACCACTGTCTTACATAAATAGCAAAGTCTTGAATAGAAGGAACATATTAAATAGGAAAGGGCTTCCCAGGTGGTGAGGTGGTAAAGAATCTGCCTGCCAATGCAGGAGACACAAATTCGATCCCTGGGCGGGGGAGATCCCATGCAGGAGGAAATGGCAACCCTCTCCGGTACTCTTGCCTGGAGACTCCAATGGACAGAGGAGCCTGGAGGGCTATAGCCCACGGGGTCGCAAAGAGTCAGACACGACTGAGCACACATGTGAACACACACACGAACACACACACACACATACCAAACAGGAAACTTTATGCTACTTCCCAACAGCACAAACTGTTTAACTGATGCTCAACACATAAAAATATATTGTCTTATTTTTTCCTATTCCTTCAAGTTTTGTGTTGGCTCTTGGCATTTCTAACAGTGGTTACCTCCTCAGGTTCTGACTCACTGTATGTGGGAGACAGATACCTTCTGTCAGCCCTGCTGGATTCTGAGGTATCATAGACCTCTCATGGATACATCTGCTCTATGCTCCTTGATCCTTCATGTGGAAGGATTCTTAAGCTAGTATGACTTTTCTGGGTCCTAAAACACATCAGGCAGAGTGTTGAGAGCTTCTCTTTTGTTTTCCTAAAGCTGGTGTGAAGGCTCAAGTTTTGGCTTCTCCCTGGCCTACAAATTACGCTCACCCTCCATGTGAGCTCTGCGTGGCCATCTGATAAAGCCCACGCTCACTGCCACTGCTGGGAGCAGGCACAGGGAGCCGGTCCGATCGAGGGTGTGTGTTTGAGGCCCGGGGACCTCTGAGAGTGCCTGGGGGCCAGGTGGGCTGGTCCACGTGGGCTGACCCACTGTTGCCTCACTGCTAGCAGCTTAAGGGTGGGCTTCTTCACGGACTCTGAGAGGCAGCTAGTAGGACCCATGTCCCTTTAAATCCTTAGAGTCTTTTCTGCAGCTCTCCCAGCCTGTCCTGACCCCCAGTCACGTCTTTGAATGAAAGAAGTCTTTGATGAAGTGAGATTTCGCCAATATAAACTGTTTGGAACACTTCTATTATTTAGAGAGGATAATGACTCGTATATAAACGCTTCTATTATTTAGAGGGAATTAACAGTCAGATCTGAAATAACAGTGAGGAAATCAGGTTTTTAATCCTACAGCCAAATCAAACTAATACTGGAAAGTTCAACTCATTAAAGAATAACCATCCCCATGTTATTGGTATATGAGCAGTAAATAACCACAATCTATTACAAACTTCTTCTGTACAGTGTTACTGTTCTGGTTTCCATTAAGGGACAATATGACACGACCCTTATGGCAGAAAGTGAAGAAGAATTAAAGAGCCTCTTGATGAAAGTGAAAGAGGAGAGTGAAAAAGTTGGCTTAAAACTTAACATTCAGAAAACTAAGATCATGGCATCCAGTCCCACCACTTCATGGAAAATAGATGGGAAACAATGGGAACAGTGGCTGACTTTATTTTTCTGGGCTCCAAAATCACTGAAGATGGTGACTGAAGCCATGAAATTAAAAGACACTTACTCCTTGGAAGGAAACTTATGACCAACTTAGACAGCATATTAAAAAGAAGAGACATTACTTTGCCAACAAAAGTCCATCCAATCAAGGCTATGGTTTTTCCAGTAGGCATGAACGGATGTGATAGTTGGACTATAAAGAAAGCTGAGCATTGAAGAATTGATGCTTTTGAACTGTGGTGCTGAAGAAGACTTTTGAGAGTCCCTTGGACTGCAAGGAGATCCAACCAGTCCATCCTAAAGGAGATTAGTCCTGGGTGTTCATTGGAAGGACTGATTTTGAAGCTGAAACTCCAATACTTTGGCCATGTAATGTGAAGAGCTGACTCACTTGAAAAGACCCTGATGTTGGGAAAAATTAAAGGTGGGAGAAGCAGTAGAACAAAGGATGAGATGATTGGAAGGCATCACCGACTCAATGGACACGAGTTTGAGTAAACTCCAGGAGTTGGTGATGGACAGGGAGGCCTGGCGTGCTGCAGTCCATGGTGTCACAAAGAGTCGGACACGACTGAATGACTGAACTAATAATCTAGAGTTGAATGTAATGCCTGTCTTATATTGGCTCAGCATTAAGGAAAAGTAAATATAAAAAGCAAGATTTTGTAAAGTTATAATTTTGGTTCTGAAAGAATTAATAGAGCAAGAAAAAGGTTTTAGACACCAACTCGTGACACCCTTGTCTTTTAGAAGGAGGAGAAAAATGAAGTTCAATAGTGCATGGTGGCCCTAAGTCATGGCAGAGCCCAATTGAGAATGGCTCTGTTGTTTCACAGATCTAAATTAATCACAGAAGCTGATGATATCTAGTTACCATTAGTGTTCAACTATTACTTGATACATGGATCACCCCACAGTCTCCTTAGTCAGGTACTTTACAAATATCTGTTGATACACAGAGTGCACATACTTAGCACTCAGCATGTTCTCTAAAGAAGGTGAATCTATCAGCAAGGTGTGAGTATCCACTAGTAGCCTTCGTATGTACAGTCTTTATGGAGAAGGAAATAGTAACCCACTCCAGTATTCTCGCCTGGAAAATCCCATGGACAGAGGAGCCTGGTGGGCTATAGTCCATGGAGTTGCAAAGAGTCGGACATGACTGAGTAACTGAGTATGTACAGTCTTTGTTCTGGGGCTCTTCAAAAAAATCTATATAGATGATCACTGTTTCATATCTTTCCTATTTAATTATCATAGAATTTAAGCCAATTCCTTAATTACCCCAAAGTGTAGCATTTCTTGCCTATCTTGAGTTGGAATGAAAAATCTTAGTGCCTGTTGGTGACATACATTTGGTGTCATCTCTGCCCTGCTCAAGTACAAGTTTGACTCTTGCTATATGAACTAGAAACTTGAGACAAAAGTCAACCCCTTTGCAATTTATTCACTTAAAGTTTCAAGGCTCATATTCACTAGACTGTGAACTCAGCTTTTACCAAATCCTATGGCCAGGCTATTATGTCCTCTCAGACATTCCTTATAGCTACTGCCAGAAATTATAGTCAGTACCAAGGGAGCAGAGTAAAGGCAATGATAATTCCATTCATTCATTCACGCATATCACATTTATTAAATACTTATTATGTTTAGTCTGGCAACAAGGTTCTAGGATACTCAAGCACTCAAAAAGCAGTCTTTACTTTTAAAGAAATTAACGTCAACTATAAAAAGGAAGACACACATGCAAATATGTGCCTTGAAGTATTACCAATTCTGTGAGAGAGACACACATCAAGTTTACAAGGCTGGAAGAAACTCTGATGTATCATTTGCCTAATTGTTTTGTTGTTAAGGGCTTCCCTGGTGGTTCAGAGGATAAAGAATCTGCCTGCAATACTAAAGCCCTAGCTATTTTCCTTAAGTTCACTGTTTTTATTGTATAATGATTCTGATGAAGTGATTCATAGTGATCAATTAATGATTGTTGAAGAGTAACTCTTCAAAAAGATTCAACACAAATAATTTCTTTGCCTGAGAAAATTCATATACAGACTCAAACACATTAAAATGAAAATTTGTCCCCATTTTAGCTGCTTAGGAAATGTCATCAGTGTGATATTTTCTACTTCACAGTATATTTCTAGGTCGAGGTATGCTGGCTTGTGAACTGAGCTCAGAGTTACAGTGCATGAAACATGATGCATGACTCTGATTAGTTTAAAAAGAGTTCATGTACCTTGTGAAAAAGTTTTAGGGATCACTTAAGAATGTATTTCTGGAAGATTACATTTTTGGCAGCAGTGGGCATTTGGAATTTATGGAGTCACTCTGGATCACTGGGATTATTTTGAGCTCTAACAGGATTTGATTGGTCACACCTCAACCATGATCATTCTTCATCTTCCAAAGAGCAAATACATGACATGTGAAAACCCTCTATATTTAAAAAATATTATCTGCTTTTTCAGGATGTTCTTTCCTGAAAATACAAAAAAAAGAAAAATAAGGATCTTCTAGCTTTGTAATTTTATAAAGGATATAAATATAATGGTGCTGTTTAGAGAACACTGCTCATTCATGTAGGGTAGGGAGAGGTGTCCTGCTGCTCTCAAGAGCAAATGACCCCAGGTCTGGATTTTCATCTGAGCCATTTTCTCCCACTCATAAGGTGAAGTGTTCTGTGGAAATAAGTGAAGACCACTCAAATGAGAACAAGCAGGGACTATGTATTCAGAGATTGCTATAGCACAGAAGTCAGCCATCATCACTTGCATTTGGCAGAGATTCAAAGGCAGGCAGAGGGGTGAGAAAGCTGTCTGATGCAAAGAGGGAAGGCTTTGGCTACCCTCCCATTGAAAGCTGTTGACCTAGGGAAGCTGGAGATGGGCTAACTAGAAAGGATACATCTTCTGTGACTTGTTGGGGAACTAGCTGGCTTTCTCTGGTTGGGCCTGAGTAGGAAGTAGTAATTAAAAATAGAAAAGTCCAAGTCTTTGATCAGGTCTTGACCATTCTGAGCTGATGACTGCAGAGATTGTGATGAGAGTTCTGTTGTTATTATGATCTATTCAGCCTCTCCCTTTTAATTCCTCCCCACACTTCTGACACTCCCCACACTCTTGTCTCTTCCTGAAATACCCTGCATATATCTCTCTATATAAATCATAACTGATGGAACACCACTGGGCTTTGGGGCAAGCATTTGGAATATAAGCATGAGATCATATGTATAGTACTTAATTCTTTCTTAACACTGAAACACTGTTCATGGAAGAACAATGTTTACTTAAGACATATTAGAAAAATATCAAATTATATACCACTAAACTCCAGTGTCGGAGAAGGCAATGGCACTCCACTCCAGTACTCTTGCCTGGAAAATCCCATGGACAGAGGAGCCTGGTGGGCTGCAGTCCATGGGGTCCCTAAGAGTCAGACATGACTGAGCAACTTCACTTTCACTTTTCACTTTCATGCATTGGAGAAGGAAATGGCAACCCACTCCAGTGTTCTTGCCTAGAGAATCCCAGGGACGGGGGAGCCTGGTTGGCTGCCATCTATGGGGTTGCATAGTCAGACACGACTGAAGCAACTTTGCAGCAGCAGCAAACTCCAGTGTGGTCCATGATATGCATGGATATTCTATTTTTAAAAAGAAGAGGGAACTTTACGAGTAAGCTTGACGACCACTGGGTGTAAGTTTGAAGCAGTCTGGATGGGGTAGATTGAGAGGGATTCAATTAATAATGCTAAGAGTTTAAGCTGGATTTTGTTGTGTGATACTAAGATAGATGACATTTTCCCATTGATCTCATTGATTATTGTACAGATAAACCTTGTTTCCAGGTTAATGTGAGTAAAAGATGGCTTCAGAAAACTAGAACATCTCAAGAAAATTCCTCAGAGAAACAATGATAAAAGAAAGAAAAAATTAAGACCTATGTTATTGAACATACAAAAAAAAAAAAAGGTCTATTTACCCTCCTTGTTTCCAGTATCTAATAGATGATGAGTTACCTCAACCAAGAAATGAATGAAGAAACTATGACAAAAGCTAATTGTTAACATTAAATAAATTCATCTATAAGATTCAAATAAATGAATTTTGTTTGAATATTCATTACGGTTGCATAACAATGCACGTCTCAAACCTTTTTGATCTAGAAATGGTATAGATTAAAAAATGAGATGGGGAGGAGAGAAAATAAGAATCAGTGCATACAAATTTATTAATCTTTTACAACTAGAATGAGGACTATATTAAAGTTACATCTCTAGAGTTTAGACTTGTAATTGTTACTATGGTTTCACCATTGTACCACTTAAAACATATTTATGTTCAGATTTTGCTAATGTGTACATTTGATTTTTAGGCTCAGTTCATCCATAATCCAGAATGTCCCTCATAAGTTTTATCAGCAAACTTAGTCATTTGCCTCGGGACCCATCATACCCTGATTCTTACCCATACCTGATCTGGATAATTTAGATGATGAGACTTGGGACTTTGAGTTGATGAAACTGATAAAGTTTAGATATGAATTGATGTTGGAATGATGAAGTTTTCAAGATGTTGGAGTAGGGTAAATGTATTTTGCATGTGGAAAAAGCACAAATTTGAGTTGGGGGTAGATTATTACATATTGAATTGCATTCCCCCTAAAAGATACATTTAAGCCCTAGACCTCAGAACCTCAGTGTATGACTTGGTTTGGAAACTGGGTCTTTACAGAATTAATCAAGTTTAAATGAGGTCTTTAGGGTGCGCCCTAACTCCATGTGTTGTCCTTAAAAAAGGAGAACATTTGGACACAACGGCAGACAGGTACTCCAGGAAAGATGATGCGAAGAGACAAGAAGACAGCCACCTACAGGGCAAGGAGCTCTTGCAGCGACTAGAAACCAGCCAGGAGGCCCGGAGCAGATCCTTTCCTGCTGCCTCCAGGGCGAGCTTGACCTGCTGCCAGTTTTGAGATTTCTGGCCTCCAGAACCCTGAAGCAGTTCTGTTGCTCTAAGCCCCCTAGTTTGTGGATCTTTGTTATGGAAGCCCTAATGGAAATGAATACAGATTTTGATACTATCTTTGAATCTGCAGTTCAAAATCTGTAGTTGCCCATAGACTCTTAGACCTTTTAGTTAGTGTGGTGGGTCTCTTTACCATTTAACCAGATGCTATTTCACTCTGAGGTACTGACTAGATTTCCCCCCTGCCCAACCCCCGCCACCCAAATACTGCCCTTACAATTTTTCCAATGGCTGAAGTATGCTACTGAGCTTTTGTTTCATTAAAGAGTAGACACTAGACATGTGAGAATTGTTTTTCTCACATCTTTCCTAGAGAAACTGAATTACACAGGCATGCATTTACTATTACGTTTGAGTCCAAAAAAAAAAAAAACAAAAGAATAGGATGCTAGGAAACAAAGTATTTTCCTTAGAAAAATATTAGGAAGACAGCATGCTATATATCTGACTTTTAAGTTAAATTGTGATAGCAGAGACAGGAAGTCACTTGCCACCTATTCTGTTTTACCCTGTCACACTCCTTCCCATTGTTTAAAACTTTAAAGGCTCTTCTGTTTAACTTTGTAGGGCATATTAAAAAGTTAAGGAGTTAAAAATCTTTTAGTTGATTTCTTAGGACATATTAGTATATTTACTTGTATTCTCCTTCCACCATTTAAATGATCAAATTTTATTTCATTTCATAGTCCCAAGTATTTACATTTTATTGTCATATTTACTTCCTTTACTACTTGATTTACTCACTTTAATATATTCTTCATTCTAGTTGTAAAAGATTTGTACATACTGACTCTTCCTTTCTCTCTCTTCCCCATCCCATTTTTTAATCTGTACTATTTCTAGATCAAAAAGGGTTGAGATGTGCATTCTGTTACACAATTGTAGTATCTACATTTATTTGAATCTTACAGATGAATTTATTTAATGATAACAATGAGCTTTTGTCTTAGTTTCTCCATCCTTTCTTGGTTGATGTAGTTCATCATCTAATAGATTCTAGAAGCCAGGAGGGTACACAGACCCAACTTTTTTTGTTTTGTTCAATAACAGAGGTCTTACTTTTTTTTCATTCTTTTATCATTGTTTCTCTGTCTATGAGGAATTTTCTTGAGGAATACTTCGGAGCTATTCTCTTGTTTTCTGGCATTGACTGTTGTAATGAATAAGTCTGAGGATAGCAATACATTTTTTATTATTATACAAGACCTTGATTTTAGCTGAGATTTGAAAAAGATTATCTTTTTAAAAATTTAAATTATTAAGATATTTGTTGAAGTAATTTTTCTCATTAGCCCCTTTCTTAGGGCACAATATGCTTTTCCAAACTGAACACTTAAGGCTTCTTTTTTCCCCCTGGAGAATTTTTTTCTATTATATATTTAAGCATATATTCTTTATTACTGTCCTTATTTCTTTTTGTCAGACCAGTTAGATATACATGGTATTTCACTTGTCTCCCAAATCTATAATTTTCTTGTATTCTCTTAAATTCTTTATTAAATTCCATTTAATTTTGCTTATTCTCTCCTATTTTTCCTTCATGCTCCTTACTGTGTTAAGCAACGTCCATTATTCTTCAGTTGCTTCCAGTTTCTCCCTTAGTTCTGTGATTTTTTTTCCCCTTTCTACTTCTTTTATGACATCTGCCAGACAAGCCGATATTTTGTCTTTTTCCAGTGTGTTGTTAACACTTACTTGAATTACAGCTTTTACTTGGTACTCTTGCATCAGAGATATTAATTTTTTTAATTTGTAAGAAACATTTTATTATAATTTTTCATCTACTCAGGAAAAATGTGGAGAAGGCAATGGCAACCCACTCCAGTACTCTTGCCTGGAAAATCCCATGGACAGCGGAGCCTGGTAGGCTGCAGTCCAAGGGGTCGCTAAGAGTCGGACACAACTGAGTGACTTCACTTGCACTTTCCACTTTCATGCATTGGAGAAGGAAATGGCAACCCACTCCAGTGTTCTTGCCTGGAGAATTGCCTGGGCTGCCATCTCTGGGGTCGCACAGAGTTGGACACAACTGAAGCGACTTAGCAGCAACAGCAGGAAAAATGATTTTCTGGTGAGTGTTCTTTGCCTGCTGTTCATTTTTGTTTTTCCAACCCTTGTCTTGTACAACCGTCTGTACAACCCTCTGTGGTATCTTGATTGGCATCTTATTTGGGGTTCATTTTATTGTTCATCTTTGAATAAATCTGTTTTCCTTTAGCTAAAGCATCATCAGAAGTTTGTATAAAAGAAGAGTCCAGGGTTGTGTTCCAGATTTGTGGGAATTTTAATCATGACCTGCTATTCTTTTTGTGTTACTTCTTTCCCAGTGAATAGAGATAGTCAAAGCTATCATGTTCATGGCATGAAGTGTCTTTTCCTGCCTCTTGCCTCATCAACAGACTAGTGTGTTAAGTGTTAGCCACTCAGGCATATCCGGCTCTTTGCAACCCCTTGAACTGTAGCCCTCCAGGCTCCTCTGTCCAAGGAATTCTCTAGGCAAGAATACAGGAGTTGATTGCCATTCTCTTCATCAGAGGATCTTCCCGATCCAGGGATTGAACCCGGGTCTCCTACATTGCAGACGGATTCTTTACCATCTGAGCCACCAGGGACACTTCTTGAAAATGTGACTTGTCTAAAAAAGCCATTGTTTGTGCTCTGAAAATATCTTGCTAGCCTCTGCATGCTTGGCTATTGTTATAACAAAATATTTGGTTGAACATCTCAGAGTGCATTACTTACCTCTGAGACTTAACACTATCATGCACTTGTAGGTACATGGGCTTTCCTGTAGCTCAGTTGGTAAAGAATCTGCCTGCAATGTAGGAGACCTGGGTTCGATTCCTGGGTCAGAAAGATCCCCTGGAGAAGGAACTGTTAACCCACTCCAGTATTCTTGCCTAGAGAACCGCCCCCCCCCCCACCATGGACAGAGAAGCCTGGCAGTCTATAGTCCATGGGGTCACAAGAGTCAGGGAACGACTTAGCAACTAAACCACCACCACCAAAACCAGTGTGTTCTCTCTTTGATCATATAACCCTGGCTGGATTATCAGTGGTTGGAAGCTATCTTAGCTATTTAGCTGTTCAGAGTTTTAGACAATTTCTATTTTAATTGAAGTCCCAATTATAATGCCAAGATAGTTCAGTTTCCAGACTCAGCTATATATTAACGACCATGAATAACTTTTTTGTATCACTTGTCTTTAGATTTTTGAGTGATATATTTTTCTTGCCTCCACATTCAGACCCAAACGTTGATCCATTTGCAGCTTCAGAAAGTTGACACATCATTCAATGGGAACCTTTACTTAACAAAATTCATGGGAACAGAAGCAAAGAATGAAAAATCTTAGAGATCTGGTAGGAGATAAACTCTAAGTCTAGTAGTAAAGGGCTTAGACATTTGATAGGCAAAATTATTTGTAAATGAAAATACAGGGACTTCCCTGTGGTCCAGGGCTTCCCTGGTGGCTCAGACGATAAAGTGTCTGTCTGCAATGCAGGAGACCTGGGTTCAATCCCTGGGTTGGGAAGATCCCCTGCAGAAGGAAATGGCAGCCCACTCCAATATTCTTGCCTGGAAAATCCCATGGACAGCAGAGCCTGGTAGGCTGCTGTCCATGGGGGTCGCAAAGAGTCAGACACGACTGAACGACTTCACTTTCACTTTCCCTGTGGTCCAGTGGCTAAGACTTCATGCTTTCAATGCAGGTGGCCTGGGTTTGATCCTTGGTCAGGGAACTAGATCGCACATGCTGCATCGAAGAGTTTGCACATCACAACAAAGATCAAAGATCCCATGTAAGCCAAGCACAGCCAAATAAATATTAAAAAATACAGTGTTATAAGGAAAATGTAAATACAGTGAAAGCAGGAGGCTGTAAGAGGGCATGGAAGATGAGAAAAGTAGAGTAGATTTCTAATTTTTAAGTCTCTTAAGGTTATTTTTAATTAACACTCAATAACTTTATAATCTGGGTTGAATTACAATCTGGAATTAAGGAATAGATACAGCGCAAAAAGAATCAGAATAAATGTGATAATTTTCTCATGTTTATCCAGAGAAAATCCCATCATTTCCGGGATTTTCACTATTTGAAAGAAACAATACAGGCTCTGTCTTTCTAAATTAATCGTAAATCCACTGGATGCCAATGCTAAAGTGATAATTAAAAATGCATGTAGGTCCCTGAGCTTGGTTAATGATATAATTAACAAGTAAAGTTACTAATTTAATGGCAAATACAGTGGGCATATATGGATTAGGTTGAAGCAAAACTTTCTAGTCCACTGTTTTATTGAAAGTGGTTGCTAGAGGACATTTATTTTGTATGTTTCAAGATCCATTATTAACTGTGCTAGGAGTCCCTTTCATCCAATTAAAATCTCTGTTTATATTTTTCATTAGCTGAAGTTGTTCCCTAGTTTGGCATTAATTATCACACCCATTTAGCCAGTATCTGAATTTATTGTCCATCTGCTCTTTAGCTGCTACAAATTGTGAAATTGTGTGGAACTATACCTTATTATTCAAAAAATTTAAAAATCCACTTATTTCAGTTTCTATATGTCCAGAGATACAGTTCCAAACTCAGTCTTCTATAAGTTGACTAGACAGGGGATGCGATTACACATTTCAATACAATTCATTGTAGTAATTAATGGATTTACATGGAAATACTCAATAATAAATGCGCTACCCAAGGTCCAAATCCTCCCTTTATTCTATTTGTATGTAAATTTTGTTTATGTAAGTTTTATTCTAATATGATCAGCCAAACTGAACCAAATTTTATATCTTTTAGGGAACTGTTGTTATACTGATTATGATGCACAGAAATTAATCTTTATTCTGTTATGAGACAACACTGCTCTTTGGTGTGTAACTGCTTTTCATTTACTCCACTTGGAATGAATTCAGTTTACACATAAGCCATATACATAAAATTATTCCAAGTTCAAGAAGCAAAGCTTACAAGAATAAATGGATAGCCCAGATTCTGAGTGGGAGCTGCATAGAACAAATAGAGCTTTCTCAGCCCCCATCAAAAATCACTTGACATAGGTAAACACCAACCCAACTATATATATATATATATATATATATATATACCTATTATGTACCAGACTTCGTACTGAATACTGAGGTTACCAAAATGTCTTATGAAAGATGACTCTGCCCTGGAATATCTGAGGTATTCATAAGATGTGTCTTAAACTGTTACCCAAATCTCCCATAAATACTGTCTAAAGTCTCAGGATATAATCCTGTCTTAAGTACTACTCTAACATTTATGTTTAGTAAATAAACTTCTTTGGTTTATTGGGAAATAGAAGGAACGTCTAATTTCTAGTAAATCCATTAAGTATATCTTCTCAAATGTCTTCATCAATTTCAATGAATCTGTAAATTTATCATCTACCCAACCTATTCTATTGCTAAAGGAGCAATACTCTTTTTTTTTTTTCCTTTTTCCCCAACATAGCAGACTCCTCCATGACAGGGATAAAACAGGGAAGATGCAATGAACCCAGCTGCTGTCTGACAAGAGGACAAGAGAGGAGAGAATTCAGAAGAAGATCACATGCTTGTAACTCAGAATTCTGTCACTTTTCCGCCTCCTCATTGATGCTGCTAAAATAAGAGATTACAGCCACATATTATTATATTGATAATCTCCATTATGTAAATGATTCCTAACTTTATAACCTCCAGTTGTCTCCTGATCCTAGGAAAGTCACTCTTTAAATCTGCGTATTAAGATAAGCTTGCCTCCCTCATCAGAAAGCCTGACAACACCAACTTCAGATTACCATCCTATGAATTTCAATAGAAGCGATACTGGCTCAGATATTTTAAAGCCTATTTATTCGAGAATCTCATTTTACTTTAAAGCAGTAACAGAGCCACATGAATACCTGGTACTATGAGAACTAGCCCTGGAGTGATCATGAGTGGTCTTAAAGAGATAATACCTTGACATTTCAAAATAACCAAAACCAATTTTTTTTTAATGCAAGGGAAAACAGCAGATCAGAATATCTAATTTATGAAATAGCAACAGTACAACTAATTAAAATTCTCTTTTAATTTGAACTTATCCAGAAAGTTACTAGTAGTGCCAGAAGGGCATAATTTTGAATGACACCAACAAGGAAAAACCTGATGGTTAATGTATGAGGCAATTTTAAGTCCCTCAGATAATAACTTCCTGTAATTTGGGTAGTAGCTCTAATTAGGTGTAGGCTAAATATTGGGCTACTCTGTCTTGTTCCAACACCAGTTACCTGGTGACCCTAGGAAAGGTAGTTGTGAAAGTGTGAAAGTGAAAAGTGTTAGTCGCTCAGTCATGGCTGATGTTTTGTGACCCCATGGCTCTTCTGTCTATGGAATTCTCCAGGAAAAAATACTGGAGTGGGTAGCCTTTCCCTTTTCCAGGAGATCTTCCCAACCCAGGGATCCAACCCTGGTCTCCTGCATTGTGGAAAATTCTTTACCATCTGAACCACTGGGGGTTCCCCTTTAATTGAGGGTTCCACCAGCTCAGGAATTCTGACTCTAATAACAAGCGCTAAAGACACTCCTGGAATTGCATACAGACTGCATTAATGTGCATTTGTGTTTTTCCCCCACAGGGAGTGAGTCCCAAATTTTATCAAATTCTTTTCTTTCTTCCAAAGGTTAATAACCACTGAACCAGATGATCTCTAACTTTGCCTTTCTGCCTAAACTACTTGAAGGTTCTGTGCTTTTTTTACAGTTTCATATTTTAGTCACATTTTCTCAGGGCACAGGAAGTGTTAGGAGTAAATTGCCTCCCTTGAAATCACTGATCCATTGGAAATCTGGAGTTGTCATTCTTTTAGTGGGGAGCAGTATTTTGTTCTGCTCGAAGAGGCTGGGAAAAGTAGCCACGGGCCCTTTGCTCTTTTCCATTTTACTTATTTCTCTACAAGAATGTGCATATTCCAACATTATAGGCC
Organism: Bos grunniens; assembly: GCF_055505025.1. Taxonomy (NCBI): domain Eukaryota; kingdom Metazoa; phylum Chordata; class Mammalia; order Artiodactyla; family Bovidae; genus Bos; species Bos grunniens. The sequence goes on along the minus strand of NC_141191.1, from coordinate 22,958,978 downwards.
AGTCTTTCACTGTGAGAGAGTTACCTAGCTGCCTTCGGTACAATTCTCCTTTCTCACGGTGGTTCTTCCCGACGCGGTGACTGAATTAACACACTGACACATCCAACACGAGTTCACCAGCCTCAGCTTTTTGAAGAGTGCCTCACTTAAACATGGTTAACATCAGTAGGCAGCCTGTACACTCATAAATTTAAGCCAGAGGAGGGAAGTATACCCTAGTATCTGCTTCTTTCCGACAGTCCACACACCTGCTTGATTCTCAGACTCACTGGAAAGGAACCTCTGCAGCACCCCAGTATAAACCCTAGCCTATACCAAGCAAAGAATAAGGCCTATGATTTTTGAAAGTCAATATATCCTCATTCCTCTTTTCCATCCCATGGCTTTCAAACAGATTTCTAAACAGGGTTGCGTGGATTGCCAGGGACTGGAGGCAGAAACAGGGGAAGAATTGTGAATTGCTGGGTTCTGGCATGTATGTGGGGTATGTATGGGATATGGAGAGAAGAATGTGCATTTGTAACAATTTTGCAGTAAAAGAAAAATTTCTCTTGCATATGCTTGATTCACTTCTCTTATTTGTGATCCACTAGAAATAGCATCCATTCATCTTCCAGCTGCTTCTCATTTTCCAGGCTTCTCTCTTTGTGTGTAGAACTCTCAAGGTGCTCAGGTTTGAGTCTATTTAAAGAGCATCCCTGCATTCCTCTCCTGGACACAGTACGTACACAGGCTACCTCATCCTCTGTCCTCTTTGCTCCTATCCCCACTGACTTCTGTTCTTCTCAGCTGCATTTTCTAACCCGAACCGATTCATCCGCCACTCTCTTCCAGGGCAGGCTGTGAGTCATAATGGAAAGAACAGCAATTCTAAAGTATTTTGTGAAAGCTGTGATTTGGAAAGCGAACTTCCACTTCTACGCTTTGTGATCTTAAAATGTTACGTGACTTCTCTGAGTTGGTAGGAATAAAGTTCAGAAGCAGAGCACGCACACCCATCTTGAAGTTCCATCTCCAATATGCCTACTATCTAATCAAGTAGGGAATTCAGGTGGTGGGTCTCTTGGTACCACTGTGTTGAACACAAAGTCTGGTGCTCAGGAGGCTATGAGCAAACATTTGCCACCAGGTGAACAGCTTCAGTGTCCTTATTGAGGCTAGGAATAACCACACCTTGCAGGATTGTTGAGCAATGATTCTCTCATTCAGCAAATACTAACTCCTGCATATGAATCACTGATGAGTCTGGTGGGACATGATGGATAGATAATATTTATTAACTTGCTTTCTCCTTCCTCTTTCCTGGACTCACTGTAAGTGGGTGCTGGAAACATTCCTCTTACTTTTCTGGCCAATCCTGACCTGTTGTACGGTCAGCTACTCTACAAGTAGTAGAGTAAGTAAGTGCACGTCCTCTGTCTGTGGTCAACCAGAGGACACAGTTAACCTGACACCTCAGCTGCTGTGGATCAAGGACCCACTCTTATCCTCCCCTGCTATTCCAGCAGATCAAGTGTGGCTGGAGCAAGGAGCCCTCAACTTTGAGTTAGGACACCTTGGTTTGAACAGGTTTCCCTATTTATGTGGAGACAATTTCTTTACAATGAGAACTTTTATATTTCATAAAACAAGGAGGTTGAATTATTTGACCTCTAAGGTGCTTCTTGTTTTAAATTCTAGAACTTATCTAGCAATTAACCTCACAGAGTACCATGAAGTGTTTTCTTTTCTATCAAGTCTTAGTTCTTCTACCTAAATGGAAAGCCTTTCACAGGCACAAGTGATTGACAGGTATATCATCATATTTCTATACCCTTCACATGCCTAGAACACTCTTTAATGGAGTAAGAGCTCAAATCTTTATTCTTTATTTAGCAACAGGAATACAGAATATTTCAGATTTGTGTTACAGCCACCAGGGCTTAAAAATCAAAGATACTCCATTTGGTCAAGAATCATTCAGTTCAGGGCATTTTAAAAACTGTGTTATTTATTCTACTTCTAGCAAAATATTTGGAGTTGATTCTATTGAAGATATCACTTTATATCTAAAATCATACATTGAGAATAACATTTATTTCACAGAGGGGACTTGTACAGACATTATCACCTTGGAATTCATTTTATGAAATATATACACCTTTCTCTGAAAGGTCTGTTAGTTTCCAAACAAGAAAGTTTCTGCATGGCGAACCTGAAAATTAAAGTTGCTTGGCTGTGGGAGAAGGAACTGTGTTACATTTGTAGGAAATAAAGCATAATAAAATAAAAAATACAAAGCTTAAGAAATCCACTGGGAGGTACAATCCCCCCTAAAATAAAGGGTGATTTCAACTGGGCATTCTTGACTGAGGTCTTCTGCATCTCTGAGCCTCTTTCTCACACTTGCAAACCCTGCTGGAGAGCTCCCCCATCAAGATGATGAATGGGGTTTTGCAGAGCCCAGCATGGTACCCATCAGCTGAGTGACTCTGCCCTCTGCTTCGAAACTATGAACTATTCTGATTCCAAAGCCTTCTCTTGGGTCGAAGCCTTCAGACAGAAAGCAAAACATCTTGGAAAATAGACTATGTGTGGCTCGCCCCCATGCTGAGCTCCAGAGAGGTGAAGTCTAGGTTGGTTCATTGCTTTGCAAGTGGTAAAGGGAAAGCAAGATACTGATTTCAAGGAAGTTGCAATAAAGCAGCCAGAGTCCTTCAAGCATTTCCCCCAAGTTTTTTTCCATTAACGGTAACATTTGATACCATTCATCTTTAGCTTCCTCTGTCTCCTTGGGGCCTCTATTTCTCTATCTGCTGTCTCTGTCCTGTTGGAGCAATGACAGTGATCTATCAAGCTGTTAGATCTTGTTTATCCTTGGCCACGGCTTAGTTTTCAAGCATTATATCCCTGAAATGTCCAAAATGACCTGCCTCTCTCAATAAGGTTTTTGGTGCTCTGACACTATGAAATTAAATATTAAATCTGTTATTTCACATGATGTTAATATCCATTTAAAATGTATGCTGCTACTCCTAAGTCGCTTCAGTCGTGTCCGACTCTGCGACCCCATGGACTGCAGCCTACCAGGCTTCTCCATCCATGGGATTCTCCAGGCAAGAACATTGGAGTGGGTTGCCATTTCCTTCTCCACATTTTACTTATAGAAAGGTGAAATATTATATAATACGTCAAAAATGAAAATGAACCTCAAGATGTGCAATAAATGGTTTCTTTACAAACTTAGGGATATTAATTCCTCTTGCTGCTATTTTACTCAATCATGAAGCCCATTTTTGGAGAAAACTATATATGTATATATTAGAGCTAGGAGATGCAATGTTTAACAAGTAATATTTAAAATAATTAAATATTGAAAGAATTTTTAAAGACATTCAGTACAATTTTTCTTAGTTAGAAGTGGGGAGAGAAGGTAGATTAACAAAATACATTTTTATAAAACTCGAGATTTTCTTCCTTATACTTTCATTTTTCACCTTAATTTCATGAAGCCACTTCTCCTTGGTTAGCTTTTGAGTGACTTTTTCTTTCTCTACTAACCACTGATCACACATTAAAATTTGCCCACCTGATTATAAAATGTCAGATATCTTCAGGAAGAAAGACCAGCTTTGTCTATGCAAACAAAGAGCCCTTCTCTTTGAGTTTACATCACAAAATATAAAGAGAATATAAAATGTATAATTTCACTCAAAAAATGGTGAGGCAGTGCCTTTCACTTTAAAGTAAATATTTGTTCTCAGTAAATCTTTCCATCCTGGGTTTGTTATCCCATGGTTGATTATATAAATGACTATTTCAATTTAGTCATGCTATTCAATATATAATACATGCTACTTGCTGATATTTATGTAATTACTTCCTACATATATCAATCACTAGTCATTTTTCTATTAACATACTCATGGCTTAAAATTATTTTGATTTCTCATTTCTCATATACGGTTTTCAGCCTTATCACTGTATGAAAAGGCTTCGGCTTATCAACTCTTCCCCACTATTTCAATTAAATAGCCATGAATTATTATTGGCTTTTAAGAAATTCTATTTGTCTGATCTGGATTGTCAGCCAACCTTAATTAAAAGAATGGAATGAAACAATTTAGAAAGAAATGAGAAAGTGAGTGATAACCAACTCCTTTGAAAAGGATACTATAAAAAGAATTTTAAATAAATGTCTTGAGATAATATTGAAACAACAACAAAAAATGTGAACAACAGAAAGGGCCAGATAAACTTCAGAAAGAGGTCAGTTTCATTTCCATGAAACTAGCTTCTGTGAATTGAAACCCTCAAACTCCTGTTTTCTCTGTTCTCATTGTTATCAAATCCTGCTCCCAGACACTGAGGAAGTTCTGAAGTTCTGTCCTTTCTGAGTACTGAGAGTTGGCATGAATATTCTCTCCCATGTCCTGACGACAATGGCAGGCTCACTTATTTTTTCTGGCAAAAGGTGTCACATGTATAAGGCAATGGATGGTGCTTATTGGGCGGTAATGCTTTAACGATCCCCCCCCAAATTAATTATCTGAAAATATGTTTCATCATCTGACCCCCAAAGTAATTCCCTCTTAAAGCTTCTCTATTTTGACCAAGGTCCTGCTATTTCTCCAACTGCCAATATAAAATCATGACAATTCGTTCAACTCACTATTTATTGAGTATGTGCTTTGTTGGACAGTAAGGAGATCAAACCTGTCAATGCTAGGAAATGAACCCTGAAAATTCATTGAAAGGACTGATGCTGAAGTTGAAGCTCCAATACTTTGGCCATCTGATGAGAAGAACTGACTCATTTGAAAAGACCCTCATGCTGGGAAAATTTGAGAGCAGGAAGAGAAGGGGGCAACAGAGGAGGAGATGATTGGATGGCATCACTGACTCAAAGGACATGAATTTGAGCAAATTCTGGGAGATTGTGAAGGACGGGGAAGCCTGACATGTCTCAGTCCACGGGGTCAACAAAGAGCTGCACACAACTTAGTGGCTAAACAACAGCAAACCATTTATAGCTACTAACTTGATCATTACAATGACCTGATGAAATAGGTCAGATTAGTTTTCCTTTTTCATAGATGCAGAAATTGAGACAGAGAGATTAAGAAATTTGACCCAATTTACATACATATTAAACAACAGGATAAAAACCACAGGCAATTTGGCCCAAAGCCAGTTCTCTGGTCTTCTGTGCTATGGCTTTCTATCCTATGCCTGCCAGCAGAAAGGAAGGAATGCTACTTCCCTATAGCTCAAATGGAAAAGAATCTGCCTGCAATGCAGGCAACCAGGGTTCAATCCCTGGGTCAAGAAGATCATTGAGAGAAGGGAATGGCAATTCACTCCAGTATTCTTGCCTGGAGAATCCCATGGACAGAGAAGCCTGGCAGGCTGCATTTAGTGGGGTTTCAAAGAGTCAGACACAAATGAGCAACTAACACACATCAGCAGAAAGCAAGGAATGCTACAAGTTTATCCCTGGAACACTAGGAGGCAAAAGTTGTCTGGGACAAGCAATGTTCCCAGGTGTTTCTGCAGATTCTCACACTTTGATCCTCTGAGGGATCCATCTCATGCCCTCTGCCTATCAGAGTCCTCATCTCAGGCCATGGGGAGTCACCACGATGTCTGGGGGACAGAATTCCACTTCTGTTAAAAACAAACAAACAAAAAACTCACTTCATGTTTTATCTGTGATAGGTTGAGTTTCAACTCCTCTTTGTCTAGGAGTTTTTTTCAGAGGATCCACAGGCCAAATATTTTTGTTATGTTACAAGACAGCTACAGAAAATGCCCTTTAGGTTCCAAACAAGCTTTTGAAAAATAAAGTCAGCACTTTTGAAAAATAAAGTCAGTCTTTTCTTCCATCCCATTAAACAACTTTCCTGACCTTGAGTAACCCATGCTGGCGCTGATTGGACTTGATGGAGAACAGTCTCCCCCACGCTCTAGCTGACTTCCCTCTGCCCTCTCACTTGGCCATCATTCAACAAATAGGTGCCGTGGGTGACTAGGGGCCATATCAGAGGCTGTCCTCACACTCACTGAAGAAAGACAGACAGTAAATACACGTATGTGAGATTCTGAATTAGCTCTCCAACTGGTACACGGGAAACACTCATGTCAAGGCAGTGCAGCCCCCTTTTGTTTGGTGCCAGTGAAACAAATCAGGACACTGTGGGGCTCTTGGGCAGGCAAACCTTTGTGTGTTCCCATTCCTGGTTTGTAGGGAACCGATTCCAGCCTCCACTACCTTCCAGAGTTCCAAAGGGCAGGTTCATACAGTCACTAACCAGAGGAGAGAGGGGATGCAGAGACAAGGGAGGAGCAGCCAAGAGACAATAGTGCAGCCCTGGGGCAGGGCACTGGGTCCACCTCAGTTCAGTTCAGTCGCTCAGTCGTGTCTGACTCTCTGGGACCACATGGAATGCAGCACGCCAGGCCTCCCCGTCCATCACTAACTCCTGGAGTTTACTCAAACTCATGTCCATTCAGTCTGTGATGCCATCCAAACATCTCATCCTCCATCATCCCCTTCTCCTCCCGCCTTCAGCCCTTCCCAGCGTCAGGGTCTTTTTCAGTGAGTCAGTTCTTTGAATCAGGTGGCCAAAGTACTGGAGTTTCAGCTTTATAATCTGTCCTTCCAATGAATATTCAGGTTCCACCTCAAGGGATCAGTTCAGTTCAGTACAGTTGCTCAGTCGTGTCTGACTCTTTGAGACCCCGTGAACCCCAGCACACCAGGCCTCCCTGTCCATCACCAACTCCTGGAGTCCACCCAAACCCATGTCTGTCGAGATGGTCATGCCATCCAATCATCTTATCCTCTGGCATCCCCTTCTCCTCCTGCCTTCAGTCTTTCCCAGCATCAGGGTCTTTTCAAATGAGTCAGCTCTTCGCATCAGGTGGCCAAAGTATTGCAGTTTCAGCTTCAACATCAGTTCTTCCAAAGAACACCCAGGACTGATCTCCTTTAGAATGGACTGGTTGGATCTGCTTGCAGTCCAAGGGACTCTCAACAGTCTTCTCTAACACCACAGTTCAAAATCATCAATTGTTTGGCGCTCAGCTTTCTTTATACTCCAACTCTCACATCCATACATGATCACTGGAAAAACCATAGCCTTGACTAGACAGACCTTTGTTGGCAAAGTAATGTCTCTGCTTTTTAACATGCTGTCTAGTTTGGTCATAACTTTCCTTCCAAGGAGTAATCATCTTTTAATTTCATGGCTGCAATCACAATCTGCAGTGATTTTGGAGCCCAGAAAAATAAAGTCAGCCACTGTTTCCACTGTTTCCCCATCTAAGTCAGCCACTGTTTCCCCATCTATTTGCCACAAAGTGATGGGACCAGATGCCATGATCTTAGTTTTCTGAATGTTGAGTTTTAAGCCAACTTTTTCACTCTCCTCTTTCACTTTCATCAAGAGGCCCTTTAGTTCTTCTTCACTTTCTGCCATAAGAGTGGTGTCATCTGAATATCTGATGTTATTGATATTTCTCCCAGCAATCTTGATTCCAGCTTGTGCTTCCTCCAGCCCAGCGTTTCTAATGATGTACTCTGCATATACATTAAGTAAGCAGGGTGACAATATACAGCCTTGACGTACTCCTTTTCCTATTTGGAACCAGTCTGTTGTTCCATGTCCAGTTCTAACTGTTGCTTCCTGACCTGCATACAGATTTCTCAAGACGCAGGTCAGGTGGTCTGGTATTCCCATCTCTTTCAGAATTTTCCACAGTTTATTGTGATCCACACAGTCAAAGGCTTTGGCATAGTCAACAAAGCAGAAATAGATGTTTTTCTAGAACTCTCTTGCTTTTTCCATGATCCAGCGGATGTTGGCAATTTGATCTCTGGTTCCTCTGCCTTTTCTAAAACCAGCTTGAACATCTGGAAGTTCACGGTTCACATATTGCTGAAGCCTGGCTTGAAGAATTTTAAGCTTTACTTTACTAGTGTGTGAGATGAGTGCAATTGTTTGGTAGTTTGAGCATTCTTTGGCATTGCCTATCTTTGGGATTGGAATGAAAACTGACCTTTTCCAGTCCTGTGTCCACTGCTGAATTTTCCAAGTTTGCTGGTATATTGAGTGCAGCACTTTCACAGCATCATCTTTCAGGATTTGAAATATCTCCACTGGAATTCCATCACTTCCACTAGCTTTGTTTGTAGTGATGCTTCCTAACAATGTCTTTGAGCTCTTTAAAGAACTAAAACCCAACAAAAGGAAGAAGTTAGCATTTGTCATTCAAGGGAATACCAGAATCGAGGAGTCAGAGAAGCTCATCAAAATATTATCTGAGACCAGATCAAAGAAGTGCAGGCCCTGAACACACCCTAAATTTTTCAGCAACCCTATCCTTGGAACATTGCTATAAAATTCATCATCTTATCCTCCCAGGCTGGGAAATATAGTTTTGGGAGGTAGGAGCCTGCTGTGTCCCCCTTTGTCTGGCAAAGGAATAAACCTCCAGTATTCTTTTCTACTTCACCCAAAACTCTGTCTCCAAGATTTGATTTGGCAGCAGTCACAGAAGCCAAGTTTTCAGCATTGCTATCACATCCAACATGGATGAGTTGGCAAGAGAAGGAAGGAGGAGCAGGTAGGACACAGCCTTCTCCTCAGCACAATTATAGTTGTTCACCTCTTCATCTTAGGATATAAAAGTATACATTCATTTAAAATATTTTCACAGCCTTCCCCTCTACTTAACCAGCAACTGAATTGTCATCTAACAACAGATGCTTTAATAAAAAAAATAAAAAGAAATCCAATAAAGGACCGAAACAGTTATGCAGCCACCTCTATTTTTCAGAGAGGGAAAAATAACTTCACTCATACATATTCATTGCTGAATAAAATTATTACTCTTTAAAATAAATATAATATTGAGAGTTAGAAAACATCTAATTGCTTTTGTTGCAATTTGCATAAGTAAAAGAAAAGATATATAGTGTAGTTCTCCTGCACAAAATGTCCCTTGTTAATGGAGTAATCGATTATATTAACGTTACCTTTATAAAGAGAAATGGAGACTGACAAATTTAGTACAAATTTTCCCAATGAACCAAAGGGACAAAATAATAGTGTATGCAGTCATTTTTTCCATTTATTTCCGTAGATGATCTTCATTTAAAGTAATCACATCATTATAATAAGAAACAGATGGTAGAAAATATCACCTTACAACAAATGAGATAGCTTTAAACTTTAATATATGAACAGCTTGTATACTACCCAACTTCTTGGTTTTACACAGTCTAATGCAAATTTCTATGACATTTTTTTTTGATAAATCAGAAGAGAAATTACTTTGAAATTTACCTCAGCTTTATATTGACGGGCTACACCGTGTGCTTTCATGGGATGGCAGGTGAATTTGGGACTCAACCCTCCCCATGTGCTGTGCTCCAAAGAAAAGATGTCCCCTCATCTTTGGTTCTTGGACCTCACTGGATTAAATTGGCTCAAGGAAATCCTTCTGAAGCATCTTGAAATATAAATTATATGAAAAGAAATGAAGTTACTGAACTGCTTCAGGTTTTCTCGTGCTATAAATAAGAGAACCCAAAGGCAAAAGTTATTTGGCAGGGTCCACAGATGGATTTCGGGGCAAGATTTATTTCCCTCCTCCAAGCTGAAGAGGACTTCCAAGCAGGCTCAACTCCAGAGAACAGCCAGGTGCTAGAGAAGCTCACATTCTTTTGCTTGACAGACTGCTTCATCAGCAAACCTAAGAAACCACCATTCCTACCAGATGGCCTTGAATGTGAATACACTGAGTCATGCATCAAAAGTTTCCTTTCAACTACCTGAGTCCCAGATTTTGAACTTTTGAAGATGCTCTATGAACTCTGAAATTGTGTCCCCTACTCAGACTGGCACTTAAAACAAAGAAAGAGAAAAACAAAAGTCTCATATATTAACACATATATGTGGAATCTAGAAAAATGGTGTAGATGAACCTATTTGCAAAGCAGAAATAGAGACACAGATGCAGAGAATAAACATACAAATACCAAAGGGGGAAAGGTGGGATGGGATGAATTGGGAGATTGGGATTCACATATATACACTACAATTGTAAAATCGATAACTAATGAGAACTCATGTATAGCACAAGGAACTCCACTACTCAGTGCTCCGTGGTTTCCTGAATGGGAAGGAAACCCAAAAGAAAGGGGATATATGTACATGTGTAGCTGATTCAATTTGATGTACAGCAGAAAATAATACATTGCAAAGCAACTGTACTTCAATAAAAATGAAAACAAACTTTCCCTTCATGTATAAATTACAAATTACAAAAGAAGGAGAAAGGATTACTCAAAACTGCACACAAATTTACTTGCAGTTAGCATTTCTGCTCTTTATGATAATTAGCTTAAATATTGATTTGTAGAGTTTTTGTTGTAGTGAATGAAGGTTTATAATATGGTGGAAAGAATACAGAGTTTAAGAGTCTGTGGGATCTGTCAGTTAGTGGCTCTGTAATCTTAAACAAAGTACCTTAATCTGTCTAAACCTTATCTGAATCACCTAAACTGAAGAGAAGTGAAAGTGCTGCTCAGTCGTGTCCAGCTCTTTGTGACCCCACAGACTGTAGCCCACCAGGCTCCTCTGTCCATGGAATTCTCCAGGCAAGAATACTGGAGTGGGTTGCCATTTCCTTCTCTAGAGGATCTTCCCAACTCAGGGATCGAACCCTTGTCTCCTGCATTACAGACAGATTCTTTACCATTTGAGCCAGCAGGGAAGTCAAAATCACCTAAAAGAGTTTAGCAACACATTCTTCTTAATTACACTGCAAAGGTGCTTTGTCATCAGACACTCAAGATGACATTGATTTTTAGATATTCATGAATGGTTGGCTTTTTACTATGAAAAATGTATGTCATTGGAGTCAAATCAGCAGAGTTTTTCTATTGACAAGTGCATAGAAATGCAGAAGGCTGGCAATGGGACTGACAAAGGATGGTTTATTTATCATCGGATTTCACAGACTCATTGCAGACCTACTGCCACTTTGTAAGCAATATGGTGCCAAGGTCCTGGATCGAGGCTTTCAGTTAGAGTCCCTTCCTTTCAGTTCTAGCTTTGCCCTTGTCATTTGTTTAATCTGTGTCACTTTCAAATTATTTTACTGCTTAAATGATGCTTTCCTTTCTGTAGCACAGCCAATAAGGATATCAAACCTACACAGATGTTGTAGAGTTTAAACTGATGATATGTGTGCAGTGTTTGTTTCTCCTCCAATTTTTCCTCTCCTTTCCAGTTTTCAGTGTCCAGGGAAAACTGTATCTGTGCTAAAAGTCAATACGTAAGAATCTCACTCCTGGCTACAACCAGCATCACTGGGTTAGATTCTGAGCAGTGCTCTCATCAGATGTTCTAAGCCCCCAGAAGTGAGTGGCCTCCAGCAAGTCTTCTCTGTTCACTTATAATTAGCACACCTAGTAAAAGCCACAGGATATGAGGAATCAGCCAGTAATAGCTTTGTAGGCATAAGCATTTTGAAAGAAGTTACACAAATTATTTCCAAACCCTCGAGACATTTAAATATTGTTCACAGAATATAACATTCAGTGATTTTATTTAGAATATCTGTCTAGTAATGTGGCTTTCAGAAAGAACTCAGATTATAAGAGGGCTAGAATTAGATGCAAAAGACAGAAGGGAAAAACACGATTTTGTGAAGGCAAAGTTTTCTCTAATATTTTTATTCCTCACACAAGAGGAATTAAGCCCTCCAACCTGCAAATTCCACATATACAGAGAAAGTATGTTCTGCTCAGTATACACTAAGAGTATTATGTGTTATACTAGTCTCTCTCTCTCTTTTTTTAATGACTGCTATCTGCTAGTAGACTGTAAGCCATTTGATGTCAGGGGCTCATTCACATCTAAATTCCCAAGGCCTAACATATAAAAAGTTTCTAAAATAAAACGAATGGATGGTCAATAAGCCTGCCAATGTGAGACATTATTTAACCATTATTATTATCACTTAGGATACTGATAGTTATGTATTACAAGCCAGGAAAAAAGAAACAATAATATTTCAAATAGCACTTCTTAGAAGAAGAAAGATTTTTTCCTGTTTTTTTTTTAAAGAGGTTAAAATCATAGACTTCAGTATTGCTGAATTTTACTTCCTTTTTCAATGCACTGTCTATGTTATCTGAGAAGCAATCACCTGGCTCCCATAATAAGAGGCTTTTTCCAGCAATGAGATTTCAGCCTTTTACAAGTTATCATCACCCACTTCTTTCAAAACTATCATAATAAATCTCACTACTTTTACTTTTGTGAGTCATAGAACAGAGTTCTCTTATTCAATTAGAACTTTTCACTCCTTTCCTACTCATGAGATCCCATATTCTGATTATTTAAATAGCTATTTCATTGAGTATTAAGAACTACCCACCAAAAGCTCGACATATCTCCTTTTTTTTTTAATTTTATTTTATTTTTAAACTTTACATAATTGTATTAGTTTTGCCAAATATCAAAATGAATCCATCACAGGTATACATGTGTTCCCCATCCTGAACCCTCCTCCCTCCTCCCTCCCCATACCATCCCTCTGGGTCGTCCCAGTGCACTAGCCCCAAGCATCCAGTATCGTGCACTGAACCTGGACTGGCATCTCGTTTCATACATGATATTTTACATGTTTCAATGCCATTCTCCCAAATCTTCCCACCCTCTCCCTCTCCCACAGAGTCCATAAGACAAAAATATGGAACGCTTCACGAATTTGCGTGTCATCCTTGCTCAGGGGCCATGCTAATCTTCTCTGTATCGTTCCAATTTTAGTATATGTGCTGCCAAAGCGAGCACGACATATCTCCTTTTGTAACTCTCATTCATTGTTGGTTTTATGAAAATACTATGACACTTTTTCAAGAGCTACTTCATGTTTATGAAAATAATCTGTTCACATCTAATCAAGTTGATATATTAGTAAATTATAAAATGTGAAATTGTCTACCACCAGTAAACATTATTTAGGCAATATGAGAGAGAACTATTTCAACAAATAGGTCCCCCAAAATCAGTGGGCTAAAAACAACAAAATCTTATTTCTGTTTATATAAAAGCCAATATGATTAAGGAGGATCTAAAAACTAGAAAAATTAAATATGTTTTTAGACTATAATACATATAACCAGGAAAGCAAGCTTAATTTTCTTCTACTTGATTAAGTGATTAATAATCACTAACAGTCATTTTTTTGGGCTATAGTGGAATAAATAACCAGGTTCAACTTGAGTATAACAACATTAATGTTCAATAAATATTAGTGTAGCAAGATTAAAATTATGTGCTTCCTTACTGAAATTTAGTTTTTCCTCTACTTTATCCTCAGAAGACAATTGGTAGCTAGTGTTCATTTTACAGATGTATTCAACATCCACTTTTTATGTTTCTTTCTTGGGGAGATAACTTTAATGTGATGCTGAATATCTGGTCTTTGAAAAACTGATTTGTATAGCATATTCAAAAGCAGAGACATTACTTTGCCAACAAAGATCCGTCTAGTCAAGGCTATGGTTTTTCCTGTGGTCATGTATGGATGTGAGAGTTGGACTGTGAAGAAGGCTGAGCACCAAAGAATTGTTGCTTTTGAACTGTGGTGTTGGAGAAGACTCTTGAGGGTCCCTTGGACTGCAAGAAGATCCAACCAGTCCATTCTAAAGGAGATCAGCCCTGGGATTTCTTTGGAAGGAATGATGCTAAAGCTGAAACTCCAGTACTTTGGCCACCTCATGCGAAGAGTTGACTCATTGGAAAAGACTCTGATGCTGGGAGGGACTGGGGGCAAGAGGAGAAGGGGACGACAGAGGATAAAATGGCTGGATGGCATCACTGACTTGATGGATGTGAGTCTGAGTGAACTCTGGGAGTTGGTGATGGACAGGGAGGCCTGGCGTGCTGCGATTCATGGGGTCGAAAAAGTTGGACACAACTGAGCGACTGATCTGATCTGATCTGATGAACATATCAATGGTCAAATTAAAATTTTCTTATACTTAGGGCTTGTGAAAGTGAAAGTCACTCAGTCCTGTCCAACTCTTTGTGACCCCATGGACCATACAGTCCTTGGAATTTCCCAGGGCAGAATACTGGAATGGGTTGCCTTTCCCTTCTCCAGGGGATCTCCCCAACCCAGGGGTTGAACCCAGGTCTCCCACATTGCAGGCAGATTCTTTACCAGCTGAGCCACAAGGAAAGCCCAAGAATACTGGAGTGGGTAGCCAATCCCTTCTCCAGTGGATCTTCCCTACCCAGGAATCGAACTGGGATCTCCTGCATTGCAGGTGGATTATTTATCAACTGAGCTATCAGGGAAGCCCAACTTAGGGCTAGAGTAGATCAGAACCCTCCATTTCTACTTCCTCTAATTTTAAGGATCAGAATGGACTTCTCTGGAAGGCTCTGTAGTGTAGCCAAGGGGTTTTGCATAACAATGTGTTAGTGAAGGCCTTTCTACTCAAATGGTAACAGTGAGGGGAGCAGATGTTGCCAGAAGAAATACACAATTACAAATGTGCTCAGAGAATAAAATACTGCTGTTAAAATTGTAGGTAGAAAAGCACTGACTGCTTGTTACTGGTCTAACACTCATAGCAGGCCATCCCTGTATTGAAATGAATGTGAACTGGGTACCAATCTCCTGTTTCAAAGAGTTCCATTACTGGGTCTAGGTCTACCATCTTGCTATGCTCAGTCACTCAGTCATGTCCGACTCTTTGCAACCCCAGGGACTGTAGCCTGCCAGGCTCCTCTGCCCATGGAATTTTCCAGGCAAGAATCCTGAAGTGAGTTGCCATATCCTTCTGCAGGGGATCTTTCTAACCTAGAGATCGAACCCATGCTTCTTGTGTCTCCTGCATCGGCAGGTGGATTCTCTACCACTAGTACCACCTGTGAAGACCATCTTGCTATTTGTTTCTTATTTGTATCATTTGCTCTTTTTCTCTTTGTTCTTCCTTTCCTAACAAATTTGAGATTAAATTATTTTATTCTAATATTCAGTTTTTTTTCTCTACTGAATTTTTTAGTTATTCTTTTTAAAAAAAATTTTGGTGGCTTCTTTAGTGATTAAAATATGCCTCCTCAATTTATCATAATCCACTGTAAAAACTGTACAACAGTAAAATTTCATTTTCTTTTGTCATTTACTAATTTAATATGTTTTCTATATATATTACAAACTCTGCCATTAGTTGTTATTTTTATGTCAAACAGTTAGTAATAGTCTTTTATAATAATATGTTTTTTACATTCATCAACATATTTGCTGTTTCTGCTGCTCTTACACCTCCCTGAAGACAGGGACTCCATATGGGATCATTTACTTCAAGCCTAAACAATCTTATTTAGTAATATGGGCATGTGAGGCTTTAAATACATTAGGTCTTTATGACCTTATTTATTCTGTACTGTTTTCAAGATAGCTTATTAAAGACCTATCCATTGCACCTGTTTAAGAATTTTAAAAAAGATTTGGAGTCACACATTTTCTTTTCTTAAAATCTAGTCTGCACTTCTCAGAAAATTGGAAGGAATTCGAGTTTTTCTGAGTTTTCCATGAAGGTGAGAGGACTCCACAAATGCAGGAGACCTATTACCACATCATATACGTCCTGAAGGATTTTCATGTCTCATTCTCCCAAGAGATGGACAGGCTTCATATCTAATAGCACAGTCAGTGGAAACACTTCATGTTCTTTTTCAAGACCCATATAGGCAGATCGATTTCCATTCTATAACAAAGTCAATTAAAAAGTAGGAAGATAGAAGGCTGCCTTCCTAGGATCTAGTCACTGTAGGAAATTGCAAAACTTTGTTAGGACTCTCTCAAATAAGTTGTTTCCTCATTTGGATGGTCAAAATATTGCTCTTTCAAGAAGTAGAAACCATGCAAGATGGATTTCTTTATTTTTGTCTTGTTTGTATATGTGTTTGTTTGTTTTGTTTTGTGATTTGGAACTCTTTCCTGAATCTCAACATTAAAACAGAGATGAATGGACTGCGCTATCAGAGGAGCTCTTAAGAGGATTCCTTGTGAAGAAATTTAAAGATTAGAAAACACTTGGAATAAATGTAGTACAGTAAATTATGAGATGATGTGCTATGCTTTACTCTGAATTCCTGACTTTGTGCTTTTGAACATAAAGTAAAAAAAATGAACATATGTAATAGAACATAAAATAGAAATCATTTAGTAAGCTAGATCATGGAGCTAATTTATTGCTTATTTTCACATTTTTTTCAGTAATGCAATCTGTCACATGATTTTATCATTTAGGCTGCCTTTGTTTCTCTATTACAGAAAACTTATATAGAATGGCTTAAGCAATAAGGAAGAATTACTATTCCATATGATAAAAGTTCCTGAAGTAGATGGCATTCAGAATAGGTGACGTTAGCGACTTAAGAATGTCAAGGACGCAACCTTCTTCCGGGGTGTTGAGTCAGCGTGGCTGCCACGTGCTGTGGGCAGCACGAAAACGGTCAGGTGAAAGACAGAACTGACTTCTCATGTATCTCCTTTCTTTCCAGAGAACACCTTTCCAAGCAACCTCTGTGCCCATCAGCAAACTTCCCTCAGGTCTTTTTTGGCCAGAACTGTGTTCTATGCTCATGTTGATCTCTGAGAGGAATGAAAGCAGATGTGACTGAATCAAACAAATCATGTTTTGGTCACCTATGTATACTCTCAAACACATGGCCAAGTAGTAGAAAGACAGGTAGAAAATAGAGCTGGGAAAAAAAAAAAAAAAAGCTGAGGTGGAGTAAATGACTGAAATATATCAGTGGATATAGGCAAAGGCAACTGTTTCCCTCAATGGAGGTCAAGAATAGACCTACCTGGACTGGCAACTCGTTTCCTACATGATATTTTACATGTTTCATTGCCATTCTCCCAAATGCTTGGGGCTGGTGCACTGGGACGGCCCAGAGGTATGGTATGGGGAGGGAGGAGGGTTCGGGATGGGGAACACATGTATACCTGTGGCGGATTCATTTTGATATTTGGCAAAACTAATACAATTATGTAAAGTTTAAAAATAAAATAAAATTAGAGAAAAAAAAAAAAGAATCACAAAAAAAAAAAAAAAGAATAGACCTACCATACACAGATGAGAGAAAGAGGCATGGCAGCAGTGCTCGCTGGGGGCTCACGTTTCTTCAGCTTCCATGACCCCAGATAGTATCCAGTTGCCAATGATAATACCTGATCTGGGTGACATTTAGTCCAACAACTTTTGAGACAGTCCTTTTACCATCCTGATATGGCTTTTGGTTTGGTCTGGTTTTGCTTTTTTTCTTTTAAATGCCCTTTTTGTCCCCTCCCCACTCCTCTGAAGATTCTGGCTCCATTCCTGCCAGCCCGCCAGGAGTAACTCACAGAGGAAAACCCCAATAATTTCTTCATTGAAACAACAGGTGAACTGAAAACTAATCTTTCAAATTTACTGCCTTTTAGCACGGTAGTTTGGAGATGACAATGGCACCCCACTCCAGTACTCTTGCATGGAAAATCCCACGGATGGAGGAGCCTGGTAGGCTGCAGTCCATGGGGTCGTGAAGAGTCGGATGCGACTGAGAGACTTCACTTTCACTTTTCACTTTCATGCATTGGAGAAGGAAATGGCAACCCACTCCAGTGTTCTTGCCTGGAGAATCCCAGGGATGGGGGCCTGGTGGGCTGCCGTCTCTGGGGTTGCACAGAGTCAGACACAACTGAAGTGACTTAGCAGCAGCACGGTAGTTCTCATTCTTATCTTTGCATTAGAATCATCTGGAGATCTTTAGAAACTTTCAGTGTTCAGGCTATACTTTAGATCAATTATATTAGAATCTCCAGAGATAGGCTCAAACATGAGTAATTTTCTAGCTCTTAAAACAAGTCCAATGTTCAGCCAACGTTAAGAACTGCTCTAGTGCCACAGAGTCTAGTCTCTCTGAGAAATGCATTCTGTCAAGGGTCAAAGAGTCCTAGACAGATGACAGTTTAGAAAAGTAAGGAAGACTGAAGATGGTTGGGAAAGAATATCAATTGGTCGATTGTCATTTTAATCTCAAAATGATTTATATATGTATGTTGTATATATTAGGACAATATGTTTGCTATTATGAGCTTATATTGATCATGATGAAAATGTTGACAATAAAGTTTTATGAAAGGAAAACTTTGGGTTTAGTTTATGAGAAATCAAAGACATTAACTATGAGAAATGGGTAGCAGCATGGTTTATTTTTTTGAAAAATTAATGATTGATTTTCTTCAGATAAGAGGCTTTCAATTGTTACTGCTTGCTTTCTCAGCAATCTCTTTTTTTTTTCTCCATGGATTTTAATTCTTTGCATCCTTTAAATATAAAAAAGGGGGGTGGAGAGATGAGCAAATGGTTTAAAGTAGTGTTTTATTTCCAAGGGTGCTAATACTGATATTTCCCATGACTAGCCATGGAATTAAAAGACGCTTATTCCTTGGAACGAAAGTTATGACCAACCTAGATAGTATATTCAAAAGCAGAGACATTACTCTGCCAACAAAGGTCTGTCTAGTCAAGACTATGGTTTTTCCTATGGTCATGTATAGATGTGAGAGTTAGACTGTGAAGAAGAAGACTGAATGCCGAAGAATTGATGCTTTTGAACTGTGGTGTTGGAGAAGACTCTTGAGGGTCCCTTGGCCTGCAAGGAGATCCAACCAGTCCATTCTGAAGGAGATCAACCCTGGGATTTCTTTGGAAGGAATGATGCTAAAGCTGAAACTCCAGTACTTTGGCCACCTCATGCGAAGAGTTGACTCACTGGAAAAGACTCTGATGCTGGGAGGGATTGGGGGCAGGAGGAGAAGGGGACGACAGAGGATGAGATGGCTGGATGGCATCACTGACTCGATGGACGTGAGTCTGAGTGAACTCTGGGAGTTGGTGATGGACAGGGAGGCCTGGTGTACTGCGATTCATGGGGTCACAAAGAGTTGGACATGACAGCGGATGAACTGAACTTATACAATATGTTCTATTTTTAACGATTGTTAAATAAAATAAGTTAAAATATAAATGAATAGACCTATTTTTCAGATTATGAAACTTTGGAAAGTCAAACTTTATAAAGAGTCTTACAGATAACATTATTTTTTATTACTTGGGAGAAGTAATTAAATTGACTGTTGAAGAACAAATTAACTCGCTTCACAAATAAACCACACATTATTTTTTTCCTTGTTTGTGACTAAATTAACTATTTAGTTTATAGATTACAAAGTACAATGGCAGTTGGCAATGGAATTGAAGGATAATGTGCACCACCTGGAAATCATAGACTCCAATAAAAATGGTTCAATGATATCTCTTCTGGATGCAAAATATTAATGGCCTTTTATTGTATTTTCTTATGGAGGAAATGTGTGCATTTGTGTTTCAGAGGTAAATCATAATAAGTGAATGCATTTTTATAATTATGTGTTTAGAAAGAAAAGCCTACTTATTGTGGATATCCAAGAAGTCAATTGTAGAAGATAATTTATTAGGAATATCTGTTCAGCTCACAACTCTTCTCTGACCTCTGAAAATCCTCCCCTATCCCTGAAAGGAGTAGATATAAGTAGCTGTGTTTGTGCCATCTTAATACTAATCTCTTAGCCGATACTCTTTGCAACTGAGGTAGACAACAAGGCAAGAAAGTCTGAATTGAGAGGTACAGAGATTCACAACAAAGAGTCATGTTAATTGCAGAATAATAAAGAGTCACAGGTTTCTTCTGAGATTCTAGAATTCCCTGGTTCCCACTCTTCCTTTAGTCCTGTTTTTTCAACATTCCATTTGTTTTGTGATACACCAGAGTATACTTTCAATAAAACATACTTTTGTTTGTTTAAGCTAGATTGATGTGGTTTTCAGTACATGCAACCAAGAGAACTGTGACAAAGATTCTCAGCTTGTAAGCAGTTTGAAATCCTCTTAAGCATCTCTTCTATTTTTCTAGATTAATGAACTGAGACTTGAAGAGGAATAGTCAGTTGCCTGAAGTTACAGAACTATCTGAAAAACACATTTGAAACTTGAAGCTTATAATGAGTCATAATACTTTTTCAAGTTAATATTTGTGTATAGCTAAAGAATAAATGAAACAAATTTGCTTTATGAGAGATAATAGGGGGCATTAAATGAGTAAATATCATTTGGAAAAAAGCTAGCGTTAGTTAGATATGAATCGCGTATTATGTACACACATTATTTTATTAATGCTAAAAAGTTAATGGAGACATTAGCTTCTACAAATTAGAAAATTGGGGGAAATGTTACTAATTCTTTCAAAGTTCTCCTCCTGGTAAGTAGTGGTGGATTTGAGATATGATTTCAGCTCTTATTGACTCTAGTGTTTATATTTAATTTTCTTACTATGAGTAGAATGTTAGAAAATCAAGCTTGATGAAAAGTCAAAGTTTGTGTGTGTATGCTAAGCTGTTTCAGTTATGTCCAACTCTTTGTGACTCTCTGGACTGTAGCCTGCCAGGCTTCTCTGTCCATGGGATTCTCCAGGCAAGAATACTGGAGTAGGCTGCATGGCCTCTTCCAGGGGATCTTCCCAACCCAGGTAAATTTACCTATTAATCATTTTTAACACTTGTTTATAAGTGTGTTTTTATGCAACTCTAAGTATCTAGAGATTCTATACAAGTACGTCTGAGTTTTCATGGGTAGGTCTTGTTTATATGTAAATAAAGCATTTCTGATGACAATCTGTGATTGACAATCTGTGAATGGAAAATGAAAGAGTGAAAATCACTTTTAAAGGGATTCTGAATAGCAAAATCACACTTTGGACAAGTGAAAATTCTTATTTTTACTTCCTGAGTACATTTTTTTTTCCAATTTTTCTGACATCGAAGATTTATCACTGTACTAGAATTCCCCCTTCTAAAACTGACCATCGATATTTTGATCAATTAGTTCAAGACCTAGTTCCATGTTACTGCCCAAGCCTCTACTGAGAACTCCAGCTAGTAAAGCTTTCCACTTCTTTACACTCAAAGAATCAAGTGTATATACATATCTGCACTTAGGGGAAGTTCTTAGGTGAGTAAGTTTAAACTAGGTAATAGGTATAAATTACTTACTACCAAAGAAATTTAGGATTTAGAAGGAAACAGACATGTGCATATAATAAAATGGGTAGAATATGGGAGCAGGGAAGTAAACAGGAATTTACTGGATGTAGAATGTGTATGGAAACAGCCACCTCAAAATTCTAAATGTGATCATTTTACTTTGACACAAAAATGGCATCTTTAGATTTTTGTCTTTGTTTTGGTTTCCTTGTTTGAGAAGCTTGCTAAGATTAGGGAGTCCTAGAACTGACTGGAAACGAAGACAAACCAAATCTCTGAATCTAGATTATGAAGACAGGTATAAAGAGCAATCTATACCTTAATTTGTGTGTTTTTTTTTAAATGATGACACTATGTTTATATTTTGTCCATTATCTTAGTTGTAAATTTTGGCATTACATTATATGAAGTTAGTAGTAGGCTTATTGTAGCTGATCAGATATGGTAAATACTTTTGATTCCTTGATAAATGTTAAAATATTTCTAAATAAATTTATATAATATACTATATCAATACTCTTATTCTGTAACACGTATTAAATTTATAGAATAATAAAGTCCTATAAAATATTGCTTGATGTCCATGTATAGAGTCTTCTCTTGTGTTGTTGGAAGAGGGTGTTTGTTATGACCAGTGCATTTTCTTGGCAAAACTCTATTAGTCTTTGCCCTGCTTCATTCTGTATTCCAAGGCCAAATTTGCCTGTAACTCCAGGTGTTTCTTGACTTCCTACTTTTGCATTCCAGTCCCCTATAATGAAAAGGACATCTTTTTTGGGTGTTAGTTCTAAAAGGTCTTATAGGTCTTCATAGAACCGTTCAACTTCAGCTTCTTCAGTGTTATTGGTTGGGGCATAGACTTGGATTACTGTGATATTGAATGGTTTGCCTTGGAAACGAACAGAGATCATTCTGTCATTTTTGAGATTGCATCCAAGTACTGCATTTTGGACTCTTTTGTTGACCATGATGGCCACTCCATTTCTTCTGAGGGATTCCCTCCCACAGTAGTAGATATAATGGTCATCTGAGTTAAATTCACCCATTCCACTTCATTTCAGATTGCTGATTCCTAAAATGTCGACATTCACTCTTGCCATCTCTTGTTTGACCACTTCCAATTTGCCTTGATTCATGGACCTGACATTCCAGGTTCCTATGCAATATTGCTCTTTACAGCATCGGACCTTGCTTCTATCACCAGTCACATCCACAGCTGGGTATTGTTTTTGCTTTGGCTCCATCCCTTCATTCTTTCTGGAGTTATTTCTCCACTGATCTCCAGTAGCATATTGGGCACCTACTGACCTGGGGAGTTCCTCTTTCAGTATCCTATCATTTTGCCTTTTCCTACTGTTCATGGGGTTCTCAAGGCAAGAATACTGAAGTAGTTTGCCATTCCCTTCTCCAGGCTTCAGCAATATGTGAACCGTGAACTTCCTGATGCTCAAGCTGTTTTAGAAAAGGCAGAGGAACCAGAGATCAAATTGCCAACATCTGCTGGATCATAGAAAAAGCAAGAGAGTTCCAGAAAAACATCTATTTCTGCTTTACTGACTATGCCAAAGCCTTTGACTGTGTGGATCACAATAAACTGTGGAAAATTCTGAAAGAGATGGGAATACCAGACCACCTGATCTGCCTCTTGAGAAATTTGTATGCAGGTCAGGAAGCAACAGTTAGAACCGGACATGGAACAACAGACTGGTTCCAAATAGGAAAAGGAGTTCGTCAAGGCTGTATATTGTCACCTTGCTTACTTAATGTATATGCAGAGTACATCATGAGAAATGCTGGACTGGAAGAAACACAAACTGGAATCAAGATTGCTGGGATAAATATCAATAACTTCAGATATGCAGATGACACCACCCTTATGGCAGAAAGTGAAGAGGAACTCAAAAGCCTCTTGATGAAAGTGAAAGTGGAGAGTGAAAAAGTTGGCTTGAAACTCAACATTCAGAAAATGAAGATCATGGCATCCGGTCCCACCACTTCATGGGAAATAGATAGGGAAACAGTGGAAACAGTGTCAGACTTTATTTTGCTGGGCTCTAAAATCACTACAGATGGTGACTGCAGCCATGAAATTAAAAGCCGCTTACTCCTTGGAAGGAAAGTTATGACCAACCTAGATAGCATATTCAAAAGCAGAGACATTACTTTGCCAACAAAGGTCTGTCTTTAGTCAAGGCTATGGTTTTTCCAGTAGTCACGTATGGATGTGACAGTTGGACTGTGAAGAAGGCTGAGCGCCGAAGAATTGTTGCTTTTGAACTGTGGTGTTGGAGAAGACTCTTGAGAGTCCCTTGGCCTGCAAGGAGATCCAACCAGTCCATTCTGAAGGAGATCAGCCCTGGGATTTCTTTGGAAGGAATGATGCTAAAGCTGAAACTCCAGTACTTTGGCTACCTCATGCGAAGAGTTGACTCATTGGAAAAGACTCTGATGCCGGGAGGGATTGGGGGCAGGAGGAGAAGGGGACGACAGAGGATGAGATGGCTGGATGGCATCACTGACTTGATGGATGTGAGTCTGAGTGAACTCTGGGAGTCGGTGATGGACAGGGAGGCCTGGCGTGCTGCAATTCATGGGGTTGCAAAGAGTCGGACACGACTGAGCGACTGATCTGGTCTGGTCTGATAAAATATTGCTTAACTTGTCTACTAACATGTCACTTCTCTCCCAGATAGTATCACCAGTTTTAGTACAATATATTAACAGGTCGTTCTGTACTAGGTATTTATATATTATGTATTTTAACTCAATAATTGATAGGGGCAATGAAAGAATTTATTAAGAATAGAGCAACCCATATTATAGAATTATGAATATATGTATCTTAAAATTGGCTCAAGAATAATTATGTAAATCTAGGATATAGAAAAATTCTTTTAAAAAGTAACTTTTTTTAAAGCACTCTGGTAAGCACCAAAAATCTGCTCTCTATACGAGTAATAAGAACACTTGGCAAAAATTGCAAGATTCGGTTTTCAAAGAACTCCAGAAATTAACTGAAAGTTTATAACAATTAAAGGAGCATTTATTCAAGAAAAACACCTCAGTGTCTGTAACAACACTGCATTGTGACCTACTCCTTTCCCACCCACCCCCACCTCCACTCCACAGCATTCTTGAAAACTAATAGTCCTACTTACGTGGTAGGTAGGAAAACCAGCAGTCTAGCAGCCACAGAAGGGAAAAAATAGGTTTGGAATTTGCCCAGAGGTCCATATCCACAAATTTGTTACTATTTTCTCTGTCTGGTGGCTCTCTAGAAAAGCTCAAACTCTATTTGGTCTGACTCAGGACTCACTCTGTGGGACCAGCCCTATCCTTCAAGCATTTGTTGAAAAATATCAGGGGCAATTTCTTAATATCACAGCAGCCTGAAGGAGTGGTATCAACTGAAATAAAGAAAAGACTGACCAAAAATTCCTAAGAAAAAATTGGGAATGTAATGTTTACTGGGGGCTTTGAAAAGCTCCATCATATCCCTGGAAATATTGCAGGTCATACACATATGTAGGGCTATGTGGATGCCATGGAAAGACTTCATAATTCATTAAAATCTCAGCTCTTTTTGATAATGAGACTGCACGGGTTGGAAGTGAGTGCCAAGACAGAGTTGTAAACTGCCTGCAGAAGCACGGAAGGCATGCCCCAACATATACACACATACCCATACCCCCCCCCCCTCAACACAGGCACATACAGAGCCCCTTAGCAAAGCCTGGGATGCTTACCGATTCAAAGAATTTACACAAATCTCTGTCCAATCATCAAATACCCACTAAGTTAATTGATTAAAGACTTCAGTGAATGCACATGACAAAGAAGGCAGGTTTCACAGAATTAATACAGGAAAGTCACTAAACAAATAAATGGACGCAACAACATCCGGTGGAGGCAGCTGAAGACTCTGACAGAGCTTACATGTTATATTATTTTAAATGTCTAGTTCTCAAAAAAAAAAAAAAAAAAAACCAACTATGCTGCACACAAGAAAACAGGAAATTATGGCCCATTCAAAGGGAGGATAAAATAAAAACAGGCAATAGAAACTGAGGAATTAATTACTAGACAAAAGCTTTAAATCAATTGTTATAAATTTTTCAAAGACCTGAATGAAACCATATCTAAAGACTTAATAAGAAAAAATGTCTCACTAAGAAGAATCTTGATTAAAAGATAAAAATAAACAAATGAGACATTCTGTAGTTGAATGAAAAGAAAATAACAAAATCAAAGGGACACTAGAAGGTCTTGCTATTGGTTAAATTATATCCTCTCATGCTGCCACCCCCAAATTCATATGTTGTAGTTCTCACTCTTGGTATCTGAAAATGAATACTTTCTTGGAGATGAAGTTCTTTACAGTGGTAATCAAGTTAAAATAATAAGAGTTAGGATGAGTCCTAATCCCATATGATTAGTTTCCTTATAGAAGGTTGAAATTTGAAGACAAATGCACAAATATAGAACCTGTGTGAATGTGTCAAGGCAGAGATGGGGTGAGGTGTCTCCCAACAGACATATCCATAGAAACAGAAAGTAGATTACCAGTTGCATATAGGAATTATATTTAGAGACACACATTTTTTTGTTTCAATTGCTTAGGTATAATACATTTAATATTTCTTCTGTTTCGACTTCAATCTATTGAAATTATTCAAGAAATATAAAGAGACTTAGAGACTTGTGTGTTATCATCAAGCATATCAGCATATATATAATGGAATCCAAGAAGGGAGAATAGAAAGCAAAGGTAAGAATATCTGGAGAAATAATGGCCAAAACCTCTCCAAGTCTGATTTACAAAAAAAAAAAAAACAAAACAAGCAAAAACCTTAGCCTACACATTTAAGAAGATCAATACATTCTAAGTAGAATAAACCCAAAGGTAACAACTAGGCACAAAGTCAAAGTGTCAATAGACAAAGATAACCATAAAATTAGTTTTAAAAAAGGCTCAGCATGTAAAAGGCATCCTTAATAATTGACCTATCATTAGAATCTTTGGAGGCCAGAAGATATGAGATGACATAATCGAAATGCTGAAAGAAAAAGACTGTCAACTAAGTATCCTATATTCAGCAAAATTATCCTTTGACAATGAAGGGAGAAATTAAGATTCCCCTTAAACAACAACAACAACAACAACAAAAAAACAGTCTGGCAACCATGTAACTGTTCTATAAGAAATATAAAAGAAGTATTTAAAGCTAAGAAAAATGACAGTGGTCTTGAAATAGGCATTTTAAAAAAATACAATGTTGAACACATGAGTAACAAAAGAAAACACAGATCAATGAATTTCATCAAAACTTTAGAAGAAATTGTGCTTCAATGATATTATCAAGTAAGTGAAAAGATAACCCATGGAATGAGAAATAGTAATTACAAATCATGTATTTGGTAAGGAATCCATATCCAGAATATATGAAGATATCCTACAACTCAACAAAAAAAACACAAACAACCCAATTTAAAAATGGAGAAAGGATTTGAATAGACACTCTTCTATAAAAGATATTCAAGTAGACAAAAGCACATGGAAAGACGGTCAACATCATTAGTTATTAAGGCAATGACAAAAAGCACGAGACACCACCTCATATCTACTCTTGACCCTCTGAATAAAAAAGATAGACAATAAGAAATGTTGGTGAGGATTTGGAGAAACAGTATCTCTCTTACATTGCTGTTGAGATTCCAAAATAATGTACCTATTAATACTCTGGAGAACAGTTTTGAAGTTTCTCAAAATGTTAAACACAGCAATTCTACTTCTATGTATATCCCAATTTCACTGGAAACTGAACACATATGTCTGCACAAAATACTTGAATGTTTATAGCACGTGGATGTTGGACATAAATGTTTACAGTAGCATTATTCATAACAGTCAAAATTGGAAATGATCCAAGTGTTCATCAATTGATAAATGGGTAAACAAATGTAGTAATTAATACAATGCAGTATGATTCACCAATAAAAAGCAATGGAGAGCTGACACTTTCTACAATGAGAACAAATCTTCTGAACATTTTGCTAACTGAAAGAATCCAGACACACAAGACCACACAATGTATGACTCCATTTATATGAAATGTCAAAAATAGATACATCCATAGAGACAGAAAGTAGATTACCGTTTGTGTAGGAATTATATTTAGAGACAGACAATTTTTGTTCCAGTTGGTTGGAATAAATTTTGTTCCAATTGGTTGGAACAAATTTTGTTCCAATTTCTGAAATAAAGGCTAAAAATAAAGGTATCTGCAAATATACAGTAGAAAAATATACACTTAACTAAGTTGGGTTGGCAATAATAGAGATAAAATAGAATTGGGAGCTAAACATTGTAAAAGAGATATGCTAATATCAGCAAAATGTTGCTATCCACAATAAAAATAATTACAAGTATTTTTATGTACGAAGATCATGGCGTCTGGTCCCATCACTTCATGTGAAATAGATGGGGAAACAGGGGGAACAATATCAGACTTAATTTTTTTGGGCTCCAAAATCACTGCAGATGGTGACTGCAGCCATGAAATTAAAAGATGCTTACTCCTTGGAAGAAAAGTTATGACCAACCTAGATAGCATATTGAAAAGCAGAGACATTTCTTTGCCAACAAAGGCCCATCTAGTCAAGGTTATGGTTTTTCCAGTGGTCATGTATGGGATGTGAGAGTTGGACTGTGAAGAAGGCTAAGCACCGAAGAATTGATGCTTTTGAACAGTGGTGTTGGAGGAGACTCCTGAGAGTCCCTCGGACTGCAAGGAGATCCAACCAGTCCATTCTTTTTTTATTTTATTTTATTTTATCTTTATTTTTTTTTATTTTATAAATTTTATTTTATTTTTAAACTTTACATAATTGTATTAGTTTTGCCAAATATCAAAATGAATCCGCCACAGGTATACATGTGTTCCCCATCCTGAACCCTCCTCCCTCCTCCCTCCCCATACCATCCCTCTTGGTCGTCCCAGTGCACTAGCCCCAGGCATCCAGTATCGTGTATCGAACCTGGACTGGCAACTCGTTTCTTACATGATATTTTACATGTTTCAATGTCATTCTCCCAAATCTTCCCACCCTCTCCCTCTCCCACAGAGTCCATAAGACTGTTCTATACATCAGTGTCTCTGCTGTCTTTAAACTTTACAATATTGTATTGGTTTTGCCAAATATTGAAATTAATCCGCCACAGATATACATGTGTTCCCCATCCTGAACCCTTCTCCCTCCTCCCTCCCCATACCATCCCTCTGGGTCGTCCCAGTGCACCAGCCCCAAAAATCCAGTATCGTGCATTGAACCTGGACTGGCGACTCGTTTCATACATGATATTATACATATTTCAATGCCATTCTCCCAAATCATCCCACCCTCTCCCTCTCCCACAGAGTCCAAAAGACTGTTCTATACATCAGTGTCTCTTTTGCTGTCTTGTATACAGGGTTATTGTTACCATCTTTCTAAATTCCATATATATGTGTTAGTATACTGTATTGATGTTTTTCTTTCTGGCTTACTTCACTCTGTATAATAGGCTCCAGTTTCACCCACCTCATTAGAACTGATTCAAATGTATTCTTTTTAATGGCTGAGTAATACTCCATTGTGTATATGTACCATGGCTTTCTTATCCATTCATCTGCTGATGGACATCTAGGTTGCTTCCATGTCCTGGCTATTATAAACAGTGCTGCGATGAACATTGGGGTACACGTGTCTCTTTCAATTCTGATTCCCTCAGTGTATATGCCCAGCAGTGGGATTGCTGGATCATAAGGCAGTTCTATTTCCAGTTTTTTAAGGAATCTCCACACTGTTCTCCATAGTGGCTGTACTAGTTTGCATTCCCACCAACAGTGTAAGAGGGTTCCCTTTTCTCCACACCCTCTCCAGCATTTATTGCTTGTAGACTTTTGGATCGCAGCCATTCTGACTGGCATGAAATGGTACCTCATAGTGGTTTTGATTTGCATTTCTCTGATAATGAGTGATGTTGAGCATCTTTTCATGTGTTTGTTAGCCATCTGTATGTCTTCTTTGGAAAAATGTCTATTTAGTTCTTTGGCCCATTTTTTGATTGCGTCATTTATTTTTCTGGAATTGAGCTGGAGGAGTTGCTTGTATATTTTTGAGATTAGTTGTTTGTCAGTTGCTTCATTTGCTATTATTTTCTCCCATTCTGAAGGCTGTCTTTTCACCTTGCTTATAGTTTCCTTTGTTGTGCAGAAGCTTTTAAGTTTAATTAGGTCCCATTTGTTTATTTTTGCTTTTATTTCAAATATTCTGGGAGGTGGGTCATAGAGGATCCTGCTGTGATGTATGTTGGAGAGTGTTTTGCCTATGTTCTCCTCTAGGAGTTTTATAGTTTCTGGTCTTATGTTTAGATCTTTAATCCATTTTGAGTTTATTTTTGTGTATGGTGTTAGAAAGTGTTCTAGTTTCATTCTTTTACAAGTGGTTGACCAGTTTTCCCAGCACCACTTGTTAAAGAGATTGTCTTTAATCCATTGTATATTCTTGCCTCCTTTGTCAAAGATAAGGTGTCCGTATGTGCGTGGATTTATCTCTGGGCTTTCTATTTTGTTCCATTGATCTATATTTCTGTCTTTGTGCCAGTACCATACTGTCTTGATGACTGTGGCTTGAAGTCAGGTAGGTTGATTCCTCCAGTTCCATTCTTCTTTCTCAAGATAGCTTTGGCTATTCGAGGTTTTTTGTATTTCCATACAAATTGTGAAATTATTTGTTCTAGCTCTGTGAAGAATACCGTTGGTAGCTTGATAGGGATTGCATTGAATCTATAAATTGCTTTGGGTAGTATACTTATTTTCACTGTATTGATTCTTTCAATCCATGAACATGGTATATTTCTCCATCTACTAGTGTCCTCTTTGATTTCTTTCACCAGTGTTTTATAGTTTTCTATATATAGGTCTTTAGTTTCTTAGGAATATATCTACCTAAAGAAACAACCAGTCCATTCTGAAGGAGATCAGCCCTGGGTGTTGCTTGGAAGGAATGATGCTAAAGCTGAAACTCCAGTACTTTGGCCACCTCATGTGAAGAGTTGACTCATTGGAAAAGACTCTGCTGCTCGGAGGGATTGGGGGCAGGAGGAGAAGGGGACAACAGAGGATGAGATGGCTGGATGGCATCACTGACTCAATGGACGTGAGTTTGAGTGAACTCCTGGAGTTGGTGATGGACAGGGAGGCCTGGCGTGCTGCAATTCATGGGGTCACAAAGAGTCGGACACGACTGAGTGACTGAACTGAACTGAACTGGAAATTGTTTTAGAGGCTTCTCAGGTGGCTCAGTGGTAAAGAACCTGTTTGTGAAAGCAGGAAATGGACACAGGTTCTATATCCAGGTTGGGAAGGTCTCCTGGAGAAGGAAATGGCAACCCACTCCAGTATTCTTGCTTGGGAAACCCAGTGGACAGAGGAGCCATGCAGGCCAAAATCCACAGGGGTCACAAAAGAGTTGTATACAACTTAGCCAATAAAAAACAGTAAGAACTGGTTTTAGTGTCTCACACACACACACACACACACACACACACACACATATATATATATGTGTGTGTGAACATATATATATATATATATGACTGTGAACATTCCCATGAATGTTCCTTCCTTTCCTTCAAACAAAACCAGTTTATACTCCACATTTTCATGGTTATTTTCATTTGCATTCAGGAACTGCTTTTTCTTTTTCTTTTTAAAGTCAATTGGCATTTACTTAAAGGATATGCCTTCACTGCACAAAGCCTGCATGGAATCTATTACCTAAGTTAAAATGCTTAACTGTTCTTTTTTTTTAAATGCCTGCTTTCACTACAACATTAGTTTATTGAATTACAATTATAAAATATCAGTATAAGCTATAGCACTTGCTTTACTCATCCTTGAACAAGTCTCAATTATAGTTGACTATGGTAAAGAATTACTTTCATAGAACTCTCAGCTAATTGATTATACGCTTTACTACAAATGGTTGTATTATTTTCACTTTATTATTCCCAGTCAATATCCCAATCCCACTTCTAAATTCTTCATCAAAATATAAAGGCTCATTCAACTATGTAGTTTTTCTTTTAATCATTCATGTGTGTGTGCACATGTTTAATAGAACTTATGCACAGAATAGTTTAAAGAACAAAAATGCATAACTCAATCAGTTCAGTTCAGTCACTCAGTCATGTCAACTCTTTGTGACCCCATGAATCGCAGTACAAGCCTCCCAGTCCATCACCAACTTCCAGAGTTCACTCAGACTCACGTCCATCGAGTCAGTGATGCCATCCAGCCATCTCATCCTCTGTCATCCCCTTGTCCTCCTGCCCCCAATCCCTCCCAGCATCAGGGTCTTTTCCAATGAGTCAACTCTTTGCATGAGGTGGCCAAAGTACTGGAGTTTCAGCTTTAGCATCATTCCTTCCAAAGAAATCCCAGGGCTGATCTCCTTCAGAATGGACTGGTTGGATCTCCTTGCAGGCCAAGGGACTCTCAAGAGTCTTCTCCAACACCACAGTTCAAAAGCATCAATTCTTTGGTGCTCAGCTTCCATCACAGTCCAACTCTCACATCCATATATGACCACTGGAAAAACCATAGCCTTGACTAGATGGACCTTTGTTGGCAAAGTAATGTCTCTACTTTTCAATATGCTATCTAGGTTGGTCATAACTTCCCTTCCAAGGAGTAAGTGTCTTTTAATTTCATGGCTGCAGTCACCATCTGCAGTGATTTTGGAGCCCCCCAAAATAAAGTCTTATACTGTTCCCACTGTTTCCCCGTCTATTTTCCATGAAGTGATGGGACTGGATGCCATGATCTTAGTTTTCTGAATGTTGAGTTTTAAGCCAACTTTTTCACTCTCCACTTTCACTTTCATCAAGAGGCTTTTTAGTTCCTCTTCACTTTCTGCCATAAGGGTGGTGTCATCTGCATATCTGAGGTTATTGATATTTTTCCTGGCAATCTTGATTCCAGCTTGTGCTTCTTCCAGTCCAGTGTTTCTCATGATGTACTCTGCATATAAGTTAAATAAGCAGGGTGACAATATACAGCCTCGATGTACTCCTTTTCCTATTTGGAACCAGTCTGTTGTTCCATGTCCGGTTCTAACTGTTGCTTCCTGACCTGCATATAGGTTTCTCAAGAGGCAGGTCAGGTGGTCTGGTATTCCCATCTCTTTCAGAATTTTCCACAGTTTATTGTGATCCACACAGTCAAAAGCGTTGGCATAGTCAATGAAGCAGAAATAGATGTTTTTCTGGAACTCTCTTGCTTTGTTGATGATCCAGCGGATGTTGGCAATTTGATCTCTGGTTCCTCTGCCTTTTCTAAAACCAGCTTGACCATCTGGAAGTTTACGGTTCACATATTGCTGAAGCCTGACTTGGAGAATCATAACTCAATAGGTTCCCACAAAGGAAACATCTGTGTTACAAATTCAGTTCAGTTCAGTCACTCAGTCATGTCCAACTCTGCGACTCCATAAAGCATAGCACGCCAGGCCTCCCTGTCCATCACCAACTCCCAGAGCCTACCCAAACTCATGTCCATGGAGTTGGTGATGTCATCTAACCATATCATCCTCTGTTGTGCCTTCTGCTCCCACTCTAAATCTTTCCCAGCATAAGGGTCTTTTCCAATGAGTCAACTCTTTGCATGAGGTGGCCAAAGTATTGGAGTTTCAGCTTCAATATCAGTCCTTCAAATGAACACTCAGGATTGATCTCCTTCAGAATGGACTGGTAGGATCTTCTTGCAGTCCAAGGACTCTCAAGAGTCTTATCCAACATCACAGTTCAAAAGCATGAATTCTGCTCTCAGCTTTCTTTATAGTCCAACTCTCACATCCATACATGACCACTGGAAAAACCACAGCCTTGACTAAATGGACCTTTGTGGACAAAGTAATGTCTCTCTTTTAATATGCTGTGTAGGTTGGTCATAACTTTCCTTCCAAGGAGTAAGCATCTTTTAATTTCATGGCTACAATCACCATCTGCAGTGATTTTGGAGCCCCAAAAAATAAAGTCAGCCACTGTTTGCACTGTTTCCCCATCTATTTGCCATGAAGTGATGGGCCTAGATGCCATGATGTTAGTTTTCTAAATGTTGAGCTTTAAGCCAACTTTTTCACTTTTCTCTTTCACTTTCATCAAGAGGCTCTTTAGTTCTTCACTTTCTGCCATAAGGGTGGTGTCATCTCTTCACTTTCTACCATAAGGGTGGTGTCATCTGCATATCTGAGGTTATTGATATTTCTTCTGGCAATCTTGATTCCAGCTTGTGCTTCCTCCAGCCCAACATTTCTCATGATGTATTCTGCACATAAGTTAAATAAGCAGGGTGACAATATACAGCCTTAACATACTCCTTTTCCTATTTGAACCAGTCTGTTGTTCCATGTCCAATTCTGACTGTTGCTTCCTGATGTGCATATAGGTTTCTCAAGAGGCAGGTCAGGTGGTCTATATTCCCATCTTTTTCAGAATTTTCCACAGTTTATTGTGAGCCACACAGTCTAAACTCTGGCACAGTCAATAAAGCAGAAATAGATATTTTTCTGGAACTCTCTTGCTTTTTTGATGATCCAGCAGATTTTGGCAATTTGATCTCTGGTTCCTCTGCCTTTTCTAAAACCAGCTTGAACGTCTGGAAGTTCACAGTTCACACATTGCTGAAGCCTGGCTTGGAGAATTTTGAGCATTACTTTACTAGCGTGTGAGATGAGTGCAATTGTGCTGTAGTTTGAGCATTCTTTGGCATTGCCTTTCTTTGGGATTGGAATGAAAACACCTTTTCCAGTCCTGTGGCCACTGCTGAGTTTTCCAAATTTGCTGACATATTGAGTGCAGCACTTTCACAGCATCATCTTTCAGGATTTGAAATAGCTCAGTGGGAATTCCATCACCTTCACTAGCTTTGTTGGTAGTGATGCTTCCTAAGGCCCACTTGACTTCACATTCCAGGATGTCTGGGTCTAGGTGAGTGATCATACCATTGTGATTATCTGGGTCATGAAGATCTTTTTGTACAGTTCTTCTGTGTATTCTTGCCACCTCTTCTTAATATCTTCTGCTTCTGTTAGGTCCATACCATTTCTGTTCTTTATTGTGCCCATCTTTGCATGAAATGTCCCCTTGGTATCTCTAATTTCTTGAAGAGATCCCTAGTCTTTCCCATTTTATTGTTTTCCTCTATTTCTTTGCATTGATGGCTGAGGAAGGCTTTCTTATCTCTCCTTGCTCTTCTTTGGAACTCTGCATTCAAATGGGTATATCTTTCCTTTTCTCCTTTGCCTGTCACTTCTCTTCTTTTCACAGCTATTTGTTTCAGCCTCCTCAGACAGCCATTTTGCTTTTTTGCATTTCTTTTTCTTGAGGATGGTCTTGATTCCTGTCTATTACCACCACCAAACAAACTCCCTTCATGCCCCTTTGCAATCACTGTCCACCGTCTTCTCCAACAAAAGTAACCATGTTTACATTTTTTTATAGCTTTATTTCCCAAACATGCATCCCTAAATACTATAGCTAAATGGAATCATGTAATATGATCTGGATCTTTTGTGCCAGGCTTATTTTGCTCTCAACATGATGACTGAGAGCCATTCATTTTCTTCAGTGTAAGGGTAGTTCATTCATATGTAATTTTCTTCTCTAATATTCTATTAATAAGAACAACACAATATATTAACCCATTCTACTGCTTAGGGGCTTCTTGGATGTTTTCTGCTTTTAGCTTACAAATAATACCATTATAAAAATGTTTATCATTCTCCTTCAGGCACAAGCAATTTGCTGGATACATACCTAGGAATAGAATTGCTGGGTTGTAAACAACACATATGTTCAGCTTTTGTAGATACTGCCAAACAATTTGGTAAAATATTCACTCCAATTTATATAATCTTACCAACAATGTAGGAAATTACTTTGTTTCCAGATCCTTGTCAGCATATGTTGCTGTCATCCTTTTCACTTTTATTAATTCTGGGTATGTAATGGTATTTCAAGGAACTTCAAATATGCATTTCCATGGTGACTAATGAAATTGAGCAGCTATCCATACGTTTATTGACTGGATACCCACTGTTGTTAAGTGACTGAGTCTATTGTCCATTCTATTCTGGTTGTCTGTCTTCTTCTGGACAGAGGTCATTTGTCAGTCATATGCGGCATGCCCTTTAACTCTGTCTTTTTTTCCGAATACAAAGTCTTAATCTTGATATGGCGAAGCTAACAATCTTTTCCCTTCCGTTTATTGATATTTTAATGTTTCCTTTAAGAACATACTGATTTTATGGAGCTATTATCTTTATGCTGTGTCCTTCTTATGTGGTTAAAAACTTCCACTTGGAATGGATTTTAGTGCTTGGTGTTTGACAGTCACTGATTTTCAAAATTTCCCACTTACAAATGTCCAATTATTCCAGAAGCATTTACCTATAAGTCCTCCCTATTAAACTACTCCGCAGTGCCACCTTTATAAAAAATAGTTAATACACTTTTGAGTTTGTTTCTATTCACTATTAAATTGGTCTATTTGTCTATCCTTTCATCAATGCAATGCTATTTTCATTCCAATAATTTTATTGTATTTTAATATCCAGCAGAAAAAATCTTCACACAGTGCTATTCTTTTTAAGTAGTGTCTATATGTCAATCCCACTCTTCCAATTGACATATATACCATGTACGTGTGAGTGTACTAAGTCGCTTCAGTCATGTCCAACTCTTTGCAACCCCATGGACTGTAGCCTGCCAGACTCCTCTGTCTATGGGATTCTGCAGGCAAGGATACTGAAGTCAGTTGCCGTGCTCTCCTCCAGGACTACTGTGTGTAAAATAGATAGCTAGTGGGAAACTGCTATATAGCCCAGGGAGCTCAGCTCAGGACCCTGTGATGACCTAGATGGGTGGGATGTGGGGTGGGAGGGAGGCTTAAGGGAGAGGGGGTATATGAATACATATAGCTGACTCACTTTGTTGTACAGCAGAAACTCACAGAACGGAGTAAAGCAACTATCCTCCAATAATAAGATTAAAAAAAAAAAAGACATGTAACCACAACTCATATCAAGAAATGAAACACTTACCAGTGATGCAGAAGGCTCCTTAATCCTCTCTCTTAGTTACTAATCCCTCAACAATCCCAACTTCCTTTCACCACAGGTTAGTTTTGCCTGGTTTTGAACTTTACATAAATCATACAGCATGCACCCTTCTTACACACACACACACACACACACACACACACACAAACAGCACACACATAAAAAAAAAAACCAGTGTCTCAGCTTTTTTGGCCCCACAATTTTTCATATAATTTTTAGAATTAGTTCTGTCATTTTTTTTTTTTTACAAAATTCCTGTTGGGAATTTGGATTGTAATAAACATATTTGGAGGAGAACTGATATCTTTAAATATGACTTCTAATGCCCAAGCCTGGACCATCTCTATTTTCTTCAATTTCTTTCAGTATTTCATAGTGTTTTGCACAGAGGTCTGCTACATATTTCTTCAGATTTACTGATAGTTATTTCATAAATTTGATATCATTTTAAATGTTCTATTTAAAACATTTTTATTTTCTATTAGTTTCTAATACTTAAAACTGCAATTAATTATTTATATCAACCTCACATTCAACAATCATATTAAACTCTGTTAGAAATTTAGTTTCTCTAAAATATAGACCCTTTACATATACAGTATATACACAATCATATTATCTTCATATATAGTATCATTCCTTTCTTTCTAATATTTATGATTTTTAATATCTTTTCTTTCCTTGCCTTGCTGATTAGGACTGCCAATATAATGTTGGAAAAAACTGATTACAGGGACCATCCTTATTTAACTCCCAATCTAAAAGGGAGTATTTTTAGAATTCCACCATTTAATATAATGCTTGTCAACGTTATCAAATTCAGGAAATTTAAACTTGATGCTGAATGACTGGGCTTTGGCTTGGAGAACTAGAGTTTTTCTGTTGTCTAGTTGCTAAGTCATCTCCAACTCTTCTGTGATCCAGTGGACTGTAGCCCACCAGGCTCCTTTGTCCATGGGATTTCCCAGGCAAGAATACTGGAGTGGGTTGCCATTTCCTTCTCCAGGGGATCTTCCTGACCCAGGGATTTAACCCATGTCTCCTGCTTGGCAGGTGGATTCTTTACCACTGAGTCACCTGGGAAGATCCTGCCTCCTACCAGAGTTAGATTAGAATGCAAAGGTGATAGAAGTACTATTTTCAGGGAAGAAGATAAAAAGAATTTTGCCTTGCTTCTCTGGCCATCTTCATGGCACTCTAAATCCATGGGAACCCTTCAAGCAAGCAAGAGTGTCAGGAGAGTTCCCACAGTGAGAAGCCATGGGATAAATCTCTCTTTCCTCACTGGAGCTCCCTAGGTTCAAGGTGGTAAGAGATGCAGTAAGAGATACCCTTTGAACAGGGTGAGAGAGTGGTCGAGAATTGAGTCAGTGTTCTTTCTCAGACGATGATGGTAGCCTGGGGCTGGAGGACTTGAAGGGCGGTCAAAGAATTAGACCCCTGAATGCCTACATCTACAGGATACTTCTGAGGTATAAGGTCACAGGACCAGGAAGAGAGAAAAGGGCCGAGTGGCTTGAAAGCCATCATCCTAGCAGCCTGCAGAAAGATAAAGGGTTACACCAGGAATGGAAGACAGTGGAACAGGATATTACCACTGGTAAGCAGAGGACAACAGGAGATCCACATGTCCTGTTTCCTTCCTGATGATGTTACACAAATTTCCCCTATGAACATAGAGGCCATTCTGGGGCGAGATGAGAGAGGGTTGAAAAGTATTTAAGTACCATTAGTTGTAAACTCAGTCTAGAAAAAGGCAAAAAAACAATATTTAATGAGGACCATTTGAAGGAAAAGAAACTTCACGTATTTTCCCAGATAATGAGCACAAGTATATAAGGCATCTGTTCAATTCTCTTTTCTGCCTTATACTTCTGTGTGATGTCATCTACCCTTCTTGAAAGATGCTATAATAAAAGTTCTAAGAAATTCGTTATTGTTTGTGTTGAGAGGAGATTTTGTTATGAACATTTTTTTTTTGTTATTACATTTCCCAGTGTTCTCTTTATGAGAACCCTCAGGAAAGATTTCTGTGTGGTCTTAAAACAAAGAACTTTTGAAATTTTCCTCCCCTCTCCCATTTCTTTGCTGACATTTTGAATTCCGTAACTGACTAGATTTTCTTTTATGTGTTTGCCAATGGAAAACTTATAATTTCTGACCCATTGCTAGCAAGGCATTAAAAATTTATAGTATCCATTTTAAAAAGCTTTTTATTATGAAAACTATATTCAAACATAGACAAAAGTAGAGAGAATAATTTCATGAACATCCATTTACCAAGCACCCACATCGTCAAGCACAACCGTGACACCAACACTGGCTTGTTTCACCTACCTCCTGCTTACCTCCTACCTTGCTGGACTATTTTAAAGAAATTCCCAGACCTTATGACATTTCATCCACACTTATTCCATTCTGTATCTCTCAAGAATAAAGATTCGGGACTTCCCTGGTAGTTCCAGAGGCTAAGATGACACACTCCCAATGTGAGGGCCCAAGTTTGATCCCTGGTCAGGGAACCGGACTCTATATGCCACAACTAAGAGTCTGCCTGTTGCAAGTAAAGATTCCTATGCCCTAGGGAAGATCAAAATCCTGCCTGTGGCAAATAAGACCCAGCACAGCTATATATATATATGATTCAACCAGGGAAATTCTGTTTGCACTGGAGACATAGAAATTTATAAGACAAGGTGGCTCTTATTCTAAAATAAAAAGCAACTACATACTGTATAAAACTATTTAAAAATTATATCTATGTTTGAAAAGACATAAAAAAAAATCTACAAAGTGGTTAAATGGCATTAAAATCTAAAATGGTCCCTTTAGAAGCCTAGAGATCCAAAGTTATTTTGATTTTTAGCAGAGCAGTGAGAGGCAGAAAATATAACACCATAGATAAGATGAAAAGACAGCAACTGATGACTCAACTAAATTGTTAAAGGCTGAATGTAATCTTGCTTGATGCTATATACCGCCTAGCAGCCCAAACACCACTAATTATTAGAGAAATGCAAATCAGAACTACCATGAGGTATTAGCTCAAACTGATCAGAATGACCATCATCAAAAACTCTACAAACAATAAATGCTGAAGAGGGTGTGGAGTAAAAGGAACCCTCCTACACTGTTGGTGGGAATCTTAACTGGTACAGCCACTATGCAGAACAGTAGGGAGGTTCCTTTAAAAGCTAAAAATACAACTATCATATGATCCAGCAATCCTGCCCCTGGCAAATATTCTGAGAAAACCATAATTCAAAAAGATACATGCACCCCAATGTACAGAGTACTATTTACAACAGCAAAGACACGGAAGCAATCGAAACATCCACTGAGAGGAATGGATAAAAATTATGTGGAACACATATACAATGGAATATTTCTCAGCCATAAACAAGAAATAATGCCATTTGCAGCAACACGAATTCAGTTAGAGATTAACATACAAGGTAAAATGAGTCAGATATGCTACGGCTTACAAGTTCAGTTCAGTCGCTGAGTCGTGTCCAACTCTTAGGAACCCAATGGACTGCAGCATGCTAGGCCTTCCTGTCCATCACCAAACTCCCAGAGTTTACCCAAACTCATGTCCACTGAGTCAGTGATGCCATCCAGCCATCTCATCCTCTGTCATCCCCTTCTCCTCCTGCCCTCAATCTTTCCCAGCATCAGAGTCCTTTCTAATGAGTCAGTTCTTTGGCCAAAGTATTGAAGGTTCAGCTTTAGTATCAGTCCTTCCAATGAATATTCAGGATTGATTTCCTTTAGGATGGACTGTTTGGATCTCCTTGCACTTCAAGGGACTCTCAAGAGTCTCCTCCAGGACCACAGTTCAAAAGCATCAGTTCTTTGGCGCTCAGCTTTCTTTACTGGAAAAAACATAGCTTTGACTAGATGGATTTCTGTTGGCCAAAAAAAATGTCTTTGCTTTTTAATATGCTGTCTAGGTCGGTCTTAACTTTTCTTCCAATGAGTAAGCGTCTTTTAATTTCATGACTGTAGACACCATCTGCTGTGATTCTGGAGCCCCAAAAACAAAGTCTGTCACTGTTTCCACTGTTTCCCTATCTATTTGCCATGAAGTGATGGGACCGGATGCCATGATCTTAGTTTTCTGAATATTGAGCTTGAAGCCAATTTTTTCACTCTTCTCTTTCACTTTCATCAAGAGGCTTTTGAGTTCCTCTTCACTTTCTGCCATAAGGGTGGTGTCATCTGCATATCTGAGGTTATTGATATTTCTCTCCGCAATCTTGATTTCAGCTTGTGCTTTATCCAGTTGAGCATTTCTCATGATGTACTCTGCATATAAGTTAAATAAGCAGGGTGATAATATACAGCCTTGACATAGTCCTTTCCCGATTTGGAACCAATCTGTTGTTCTATGTCCAGTTCTAACTGTTGCTTCCTGACCTGCATACAGATTTCTCGAGAGGCAGGTCAAGTGCTCTGGGATTCCCATCTCTTTGAAGAATTTTCCACAGTTTATTGTGATCCACACAGTCAAAGGCTTTGGCATAGTCAATAAAACAGAAGTAGATATTTTTTCTGGAACTCTCTTCCTTTTTCAATGATCCAATGGATGTTGGCCATTTGATCTCTGGTTAACATTTAGCCTTTATAAAATCCAGCTTGAACATCTGGGAGTTCACGTTTCATGTATTGTAGAAGCCTGGTTTGGAGAATTTTAAACATTAGTTTGCTAGCATGTGAGATGAGTGCAATTGTGTGGTCATTCGAACATTCTTTGGCATTGCCTTTCTTTGGGATTGGATTGAAAACTGAACTTTTCCAGTCCTGTGGGCACTGCTGAGTTTTCCAAATTTGCTGGTGTACTGAATGCAGCACTTTCACAGGCTCATCTTTTAGGATTTGAAATAGCTGAACTGGAATTCCATCACCTCCTCTAGCTTTGTTCATAGTGAAGGTTCCTAAGGCCCACTTGACTTCTCATTCCAGGATGTCTGGCTCTAGGTGAGTGACTAAACCATCTTGATCATCTGGGTCATGAAGATATTTTTTGTATAGTTCTTCTGTGTTCTTGCCACCTCTTCTTAAAATCTTCTGCTTCTGTTAGGTCCATACAATTTCTGTCCTTTATTGTGCTTATCTTTGCATGAAAAGTTCCCTCAGTATCTCTAATTTTCTTGAAGAGATCTCTAGTCTTCCCATTCTGTTGTTTTCCTCTATTTCTTTGCATTGATCACTGAGGAAGGCTTTCTTATCTCTCCCTGCTATTCTTTGAAACTCTGCATTCAAATGGGTATATCTTTCCTTTTCTCCTTTGCCTGTTGCTTCTCTTCTTGTCACAGCTGTTTGTAAGGTCTCCTCAGTTCAGTTCAGTTCAGTTGTCGCTCAGTCATGTCCTACTCTTTGCAACCCCATGGACTTCAGCACGCCAGGCCTCCCTGTCCATTACCAACACCCAGAGTTTACTCAAATTCATGTCCACATGCCAATGCAGGAGATACTCATTCAGTCCCTGGGCTGGGAAGATCCCCTGGAGCAAGGCATGGCTACCCACTCCAGTATTCTTGCTTGGAGGATCCCCGTGGACAGAGGAGACTGGAGGGCTACAGGCCATGGGGTCGCAAAGAGTTGGATGTGACTGAATCGACTTAGCACAGCGCAGGGTATACCTGTAAAACACTTTCTTTAGGCTCAGAGTGATTCAAATGGTAAAGAGTCTGCCTGCAATGCAGGAGACCCAAGTTCGATCCCTGGGTCAGGAAGATCCCCTGGAAAAGGAAATGGCAACCCACTCCAGTATTCTTGCCTGGAAAAATCCCATGGATGGAGGAGCCTGCAGGGCTACAGTCTGTGGGGTAGCAAAGAGTCAGACACAACTGACTTCACTTTTTAGCCTCAGATGAAAGAACCAGAAAAGCGATTTCAGCTGTGAAAATTTTTAACTTGTTCATTAGGATACCCAAGGCTTTGAGTAGAAAAACACGAAACAAAACAACATTCAGGTAAATCTGTGATTCTAAATGTTGGCACATAAGGTTGCTTTGTTTAGCTTGTTTGTGCCTTTGAGCTTAGAGACTATGTATTTGGTAGTATCTGGTATAGATGGGCAACCCTTTTCTAGCTGGCTGGCATTTAGATGAGGCCACAACCTCTAGCCTGGTAAGATTAGCAGAGGAGAAAGGAGGAGGATTAAACAGCTATCTATTTACAGTGATTTCTGTTATTGATAAGGCCTCAGAATAATTTATTTGACCCTGTGGTCTTAAATCTTGAATAAGTTTATACTCGTTGGCCATCCAGCTCATCCAGGCTCTGCAGTGCCTTCAGATCAGCAGCACTGATAGTGCTTATGTGAAATCCTCCAATTCTGTGGGCCAATAACCTTTCAAAATCACTTCTGAAGCCTCCTATCCTCCAGGGCCTTCTGGTTTTCATTTCTGC
The DNA here is from genome assembly GCF_055505025.1 of Bos grunniens. NCBI lineage: Eukaryota > Metazoa > Chordata > Mammalia > Artiodactyla > Bovidae > Bos > Bos grunniens. Next base: position 22,916,252 of record NC_141191.1, on the reverse strand, counting down.
TTATTTAGAATAAAAATGTCACAGAGCAGGAGAATAAGAATTAAAGGGATGCACACCTATCTAGAGGCTGGGAGGTGACATAAACATAAAGAAAAAAAAAAAAACACATTTTTTTTTGGACTCTACAGTCCAAAAAAACTGTTTAATGTGCTGAAAGTAGCATTTTTTAAAATAAGAGTTATATTATTGGCTTAATCACTCAAATCTTATATACATGTATGTATGTAATATATATAGGTGACATATATAAAATGTGTGAATTTTATGTGTGATATAAAATAGTGAATTGCATTTAATCATCTCTTCAGAGATGCTTTTTAAAAAGCTGCTGTGGTTCAGTTTGCTTTATTTATATCACCTGTGCAGACATTCCCACTAAGGAGGCAGCGCATGAAAGTGGGTCCTAAGACATGTTCTCAAGTCAGATTTTCAAAGTCAGAGTCTCCCGTCATACCTTTGGGCTTCCCTGGTGGTTCAGCTGGTAAAGACTGCCTGCAATGCGGGAGACCTGGGTTTGATCCCTGGGTTGGGAAGATACCCTGGAGCAGGGAAAGGCTACCCACTCCAGTATTCTAGTATTTTGGCCTGGAGAATTCCATGGACTGTGTAGTTCATGGGGTCACAAAGAGTCGGACATGTTAACCATGTGATCTTGGGCAGGTGTTACCTCTTTCATATAGGAGTTTCCATATCCTAAAATAAGAATGATAATAAGTATACACACTTGGTTTTAACCACAGACTTCGTAGGCAGCCAACTAATTTGATTGCCTTGGGGTAAAACATGAGTGGGAAGAGACCTTAGAAAGACCTGCTGCTTGTCAAACTGGGATGATCTTTTGAATCAGCTAGGATGCTTTTTGAAAAAATACAAGCTTCTCCACCCCTGGAAACTTATACTGTAGGTAAGGGTAGAAATCAAGAACCTATTATTTAAAATATATCCCATAACAATTCCATAAATGAGCCAGATTTGACAATTATCCATTGAAGAATTAAATCCTCTCTGTAACATCTTTGACAAATTATTTTCTGTGCTTGAAAAGAACTTTCTCTCTCTAGGCAACGATCTGTTTTTGACCTCTCTGTTGCAATGATTTTTCTTATATTGGATGAAATTTACTACTATATTGCTTCTACCTAGAGATCTCAGATATCATTTATGGCCAAAAAAAGAGAAGTCTAATTCTTGCTCTGTATAATCATTCTTTGAACATTTGGAGAGGATTTGGATGTCTTCCTTCAATCAGTTCAGTTACTCAGTTGTGTCCAACTCTTTGCAACCCCATGGACTGCAGCATGCCAGGCTTCCCTGTCCATCACCAACTCCCGGAGTTTACTCAAACTCATGTCCATTGAGTCGGTGATGCCATCCAACCATCTCATCCTCTGTCATCATCTTCTCCTCCTGCCTTCAATCTTTCCCAGCATCAGGGTCTTTTCAAATGAGTCAGTTTTTCACATCAGGTGGCCAAAGTATTGGAGTTTCAGCTTCAAAAAACAGTCCTTCTAATGAATATTCAGGACTGATTTTTTTTTTTTTTTTTTTTTTAGGACTGACAGGTTGGATCTCCTTGCAGTCTGAGGGACTCTCAAGAGTCTTCTCCAACACTACAGTTCAAAAGCATCAATTCTTCTGTGCTCAGCTTTCCTTATAGTCCAACTCTCACATCCATACATGACTAGCTTTGACTAGATGGACTTCTACTGGAAAAGGGAATGGCAAACCACTTCAGTATTCTTGCCTTGAGAACCCCATGAAAAGTATGTCTTCCCTAGTCTCTTCCAAAACAGACAATCTAAATTCAAGCACCTTTTTGTTTCTCGTGGTTCTTTAATCTTTTTCCACTTGGTGGTTTTCCTCTGGACACATTCCATCTATCTGCCTGTTTTCAGGAATGTTTCTCTAAACAAACTAGTGGTTATCAGTGCAGACAGGGGAGGGTGGAGGGGTACTAAGAGGTAGAAACTATTAGGTATAAAATAAGCTAAAATGGAGTATAACCTTTAAAAATTGTGAATAACTATATTGTGTATATACTCATAATTTATATAATATTGTACAGCAACTATATTTCAATATTAAAATTAAAAGAGTATTTCTCTAGGTAAATGAAGACAGTTGTACCTTAAATGTTCTCTTAAGTTTCTAAAGTTATATCTCATTAAAAATAGCCCATTAATGCATATAATTCTTACTCTTAACTAAAATTATTCTGTTACTCCTCACTTGTGCTAATGCTAAATAGTGTCTTCTTCATCTATTTAATTTGATATATTTTTTATTTGATTTGAGTGCTTTTTGTTCTCTTGTGTAAAATTCATCTTATTGGATTTAACCTAACAATGCAAATCTTAATGGTATTTTCAGATCTTGATCTTCTAATGTATCTACTGTCCTTCCTAACTTTATGCCATTCTTGAACTGATGAGCCTACTATGGTGGTGGTAGTTTAGTTGCTAAGTTGTATCCAACTCTTGTGACCCTACAGACTATAGCCCTCCAGGCTCCCCTGTCCATGGGATTCTCCAGGCAAGAATACTGGAGTGGGTTGCCATTTTGTTCTCCAAGGGATCTATCTTCCCTGATAAGGGATTGAACCTGTGTCTTCTGCACTGCAAATGGCTTCTTTACCACTGAGCCACCAGGGAAGTCTCAAACCTACTCTATACCTTTATCCAAATGTAAGGATATAAGGCTGAGAACAGCAAGCTGGAATTCCCATCTAGAAATCTCTGTTCTATTTGACATCACTCCAAAGTTCAAAACTTGAAGAATACAGTTATCTAATGTTTCAAGCTGGTTTTAGAAAAGGCAGAGGAACAAGAGATCAAATTGCCAGCATCCACTGGATCATCAAAAAAGCAAAAGAGTTCCAGAAGAACATCTATTTCTGCTTTATTGACTATGCCAAAGCCTTTGACTGTGTGGATCACAAAAAACTGTGGAAAATTCTGAAAGAGATGGGAATACCAGACCACCTGACCTGCCTCTTGAGAAACCTATATGCAGGTCAGGAAGCTACAGTTAGAACTGGACATGAAACAACAGACTGGTTCCAAATAGGAAAAGGAGTACGTCAAGGCTGTATATTATCACCCTGCTTATTTAACTTATATGCAGAGTACATCATGAGAAATGTTGGGCTGGAGGAAGCACAAGCTGGAATCAAGATTGCCAGGAGAAATATCAATAACCTCAGATATGCAGATGACACCACCCTTATGGCAGAAAGTGAAGAGGAACTCAAAAGCCTCTTGATGAAAGTGAAAGAGGACAGTGGAAAAGTTGGCTTGAAGCTCAACATTCAGAAAACGAAGATCATGGCATCCGGTCCCACCACTTCATGGGAAATAGATGGGGAAACAGTGGAAACAGTGTCAGACTTTATTTTGGGGGCTCCAAAATCACTTCAGATGGTGATTGCAGCCATAAAATTAAAAGACGCTTACTCCTTGGAATGAAAGTTATGACCAACCTAGATATCGTATTCAAAAGCAGAGATATTACTTTGCCAACAAAGGTCCGTCTAGTCAAGGCTATGGTTTTTCCTGTGGTCATGTATGGATGTGAGAGTTTAACTGTGAAGAAGGCGGAGCACCAAAGAATTGATGCTTTTGAACTGCGGTGTTGAAGACTCTTGAGAGTCCCTTGGACTGCAAGGAGATCCAACCAGTCCATTCTAGAGGAGATCAACCCTGGGTGTTCTTTGGAAGGAATGATGCTGAAGCTGAAACTCCAGTACTCTGGCCACCTTATGCAAAGAGTTGACTTATTGGAAAAGACTCTGATGCTGGGAGGGATTGGGGGCAGGAGAAGAAGGGGATGACAGAGGATGAGATGGCTGGATGGCATCACCAACTCGATGGATGTGAGTTTGAGTGAACTCTGGGAGTTGGTGGTGGACAGGGAGGCTCGGCGTGCTACAATTCACGGGGTCGCAAAGAGTTGGACACGACTGAGCGACTGAACTGAACTGAATGTTTCTAAACGGTCCCTGACACAGCTATACTAATCTAGCTTGTATACAAGAAAATAATGAGAAAACTTATCAAAACTATGCTGAAGTACAGATACCCATTTACCATACTTTATCTTCCAAATTGTAAAAAGAAAGGAGTTATGAGGCAAACTGTTCTTTTCATCACTATACTTTCTTTTCCACATTATTCCAATCCACCTTTGTTTTTATATTCCATTCCAGATTTTTAACAGTTGTCATTGTCAAGCCTCAGGTTGTCTAATCCTTTCTTTCCCCCAGTGTGTAAAATTGGGCTGAAATGTGCTCATGTGCAGCCACCAAGTGCTTCTCTTATTTGCCAAGATTTTTCAAAAATAACCGACAGTGTTGCCATGATCTCACTTTTAAGCACTCCATGACAACTCCTTTCCAAATCTTTCTAGGTCGTTCTGAATTTCCTTTGTGGCAGTGTGAAGGTAACAAGTTGCCCCACTGGCCAGTATCTCAAGTTTGTTATCCAAAGCTGTCAGTAAAATGAACTCTACCCTTTTTTTTAAATTAAAAAAAATGATACAAATGACAAATGGACCTACTTAAAAAACAGAAATAGAATCACAGGCACAAAAAACAAACTCAAGGTTACCAAGAGGGAAAGACGGGAAGAGGGATAAATTGGGAGACTGAGATTGACATGTGTACACTACTATGTATAAAATAGATAACTAATAAGGACCCACTGTGTAGCACAGTAGGTCAGTACTGTACTCTGTGATGACCTATGTGGGAGAAGAATCTTAAAAAGAGTAGATATATGTATATGTATAACTGAATCACTTTGCCTTACAGCAGAAACTAACACAACATTGTAAATCAAATGTACTCCATTAAAAATTAGTAAAAAAAAAAAAAAAGAGAGAGAGAGAGAGAGATCTTGGACCTTCCTGGTGGCACAGTGGATAAAGAATCTGCCTGCCAGTGCAGGGGACACAGGTTTGAACCCTGGTCCAGGAAGATTCCACATGTCATGGAGCAGTTAAGCCCATGTGCCCTAACTACTGAAGCCTGCATGGTCTAGGGCTGGAAAGCCACAACTGAGGAGCCCTGGTGCTGCAACCACTGAAGCCTGCTTGCCTGGAGCCCGTGCTCCTCAACAAGAGAAGCCACTGCAACGAGAAGCCTGTGCCTTGCAACTCAAGAGTAGCCCCCCTCTCTGCAAGTAGAGAAAGCCCGCGCAGCAGTGAAGACCCATTGCAACCTGAAACAAATAAATAAATAAAAAGAAAAGGACCTATCTTTAAAAAAAAAAATCTTTACCACCCCAAAACTTGAGGATATTTCCCACACAACATGGCACTCCAAGGAGGACCAGCAGAAACAAGAGAGGTGCCTAAGACCTGGTTCATTAATGCATGACCATGCCTGCCATAGACAGGCCTGACTGAGGGATCCTGCAATGTTTCAGAACGTGTAGGCTCACTAAAATCTCCTTTATTTAGAATCCATTGTAATTTATTCCTGAACTCATCATTTGTCCACAACACAAACCTCTCCCAAATACTTTTTCTGATGTTCTGAGATAATAGAATTAACTGGGACATGCATTGCTGAAGTCCACATTATTGTTCATTGCTTTTCTCCTTTCTGCATGAGTGAGAGCCCCATTGCCAAGGCAACTGTAAGAGTCTTAGAAACAAACTCAATCAGATGAGATTCATCTCATTCTTATCAATGCAGACTGATCTACTTATCTTATCTGTTTCCTTCAATGGCACCCCTAAATTTACATGCTTATATTCTATTAACTAAATCTGATTCATTTTTCTGCTCAAATATAATAGATTGTCTTCTGATCAATATTACCCTGTCTTGGAAAACATCTTACTTGAAAGAGTCTCTTCTCTCAGACCAGACCTTCATTTCAATATTTATTCTCTCAGTTCTGCTACAAAGATTAATCTCCTTTACTGAAAAGATTATGATGAAAGTTGCTCAGTCATGTCCGACTCTTTGCGACCCCATGAACTATACAGTCCATGGAATTCTCTAGGCCAGAATACTGGAGTGGGTAGCCTTTCCCTTCTCCAAGGAATCTTCCCAACCCAGGAATTGAACCCAGGTCTCCCACACTGCAGCAGATTCTTTACCAGCTGAACCACAAGGGAAAGAGAGACACGATTAGTATTGAGGACTTTTATTTCTTTTCCTACCAACAAACAGCCATCCTTCAATCCTGTCGTTACTTGGCTTTAATTTTCTTCCTTATTAATTTTATTTCTTGCTGTTTCCATGAATAACATCTTCCTCCACCTCTCTTTCTCCCTCCCTTCCTTCTCTAAAGAAGTTCATTTTGGAGCTCAGTCTTCCTTGTATACTTCTTATATGTTTGTGTCACTCTCTGTATTTAGTGATGATCTTATATTTCTATTATAAAATAACATTTATTGTTAATTTCCAAGTTTAAAAGCTGTGTAAATCCCCATGGAAAAATTTTTTAGACAGAAAAAAACCAAAGGATGAAAAACCACACTCACAAAAATTACCCCATCTTATAGAGATAAACACCAATATGTTTAAAATTTTTCTAGTCATTTGTTATTATTCATTTTTCCTTTATAAATCTCCATATTTATTAAAAATCTAAGTCATTAAAGACTTTGATGCAAGCACTTCTTCCTTTAGATCTGTGTCTCAACCTTCATCAGGAATATTTTCAATTTTGGTTAAAATTAAACATTCATTTTAATGTTTAATTAAACAGTCTGAGCCCTGGAGGAGGGCATGGCAACCCACTCCAGTATTCTTGCCTGAAATATTCCATGGACAGAGGAGCCTACAGTCTAAGGGGTCACAAAGAGTTAGGCACAACTGAAGCGACTTCCCACGCAAACACTTTGAGAGCCTTTGAACCTTCAGTTCAGTTCAGTACAGTTGCTCAGTCGTGCCTGACGCTTTGTGACCCCATGAATCGCAGCACGCCAGGCCTCCCTGTCCATCACCAACTCCCAGTGTTCACTCAAACTCATGTCCATCGAGTCGGTGATGCCATCCAGCCATCTCATCCTCTGTCGTCCCCTTCTCCTCCTGCCCCCAACCCTCCCAGCATCAGGGTCTTTTCCAATGAGTCAACTCTTTGTATGAGGTGGCCAAAGTACTGGAGTTTCAGCTTCAGCATCAGTCCTTCCAATGAACACCCAGGACTGATCTCCTTTAGGATGGACTGGTTGGATCTCCTTGCAGTCCAAGGGACTCTCAAGAGTCTTCTCCAACACCACAGTTGAAAAGCATCAATTCTTCAGTACTCAGCTTTCTTCACAGTCCAACTCTCACATCCATACATGACCATTGGAAAAACCATAGCCTTGACTAGATGGACCTTTGTTGGCAAAGTAATGTCTCTGCATTTTAATATGTCATCTATGTTGGTCATAAGTTTCCTTCCAAGGAGTAAGCATCTTTTAATTTCATGGCTCCAATCACCATCTGCAGTGATTTTGGAGCCCCCAAAATAAAGTCTGCCACTGTTTCCATTGTTTCCCCATCTATTTCCCATGCAGTGATGGGACCAGATGCCATGATCTTAGTTTTCTGAATGTTGAGCTTTAAGCCAACTTTTTCAGTCTCCTCTTTCACTTTCATCAAGAGGCTTTTTAGTTCCTCTTCACTTTCTGCCATAAGAGTGGTGTCATCTGCATCCCTGAGGTTATTGGTATTTCTCCTGGCAATCTTGATTCCAGCTTGTGTTTCTTCCAGCCCAGCGTTTCTCATGATGTACTCTGCATAGAAGTTGAATAAGCAGGGTGACAATATTCAGCCTTGATGTACTCCTTTTCCTATTTGGAACCAGTCTGTTGTTCCACGTCCTGTTCTAACTGTTGCTTCCTGACCTGCATATAGGTTTCTCAAGAGGCAGGTCAGGTGGTCTGGTATTCCTTTCTCTTGAAGAATTTTCCACAGTTTATTGTGATCCACACAATCAAAGGCTTTGGCATAGTCAATAAAGCAGAAATAGATGTTCTTCTGGAACTCTCTTGCTTTTTTGATGATCGATCAGATATTGGCAATTTGATCTCTGGTTCCTCTGCCTTTTCTAAAACTGGCTTGAACATCTGGAAGTTCACAGTTTATGTACTGCTGAAGCCTGGCTTGGAGAATTTTGAGCATTACTTTACTAGCATGTGAGATGAGTGCAATTGTGCAGTAGTTTGAGCATTCTTTGGCATTGCCTGTCTTTGGGATTGGAATGAAAACTGACCTTTTCCAGTTCTGTGGCCACTGCTGAGTTTTCTAATTTGCTGGCATATTGAGTGCAGCACTTTCACTGCATCATCTTTCAGGACTTGAAATAGCTCAACTGGAATTTCATCACCTCCACTAGCTTTGTTCGTAGTGATGCTTTCTAAGGCCCACTTGATTTCACATTCCAGGATGTCTGGCTCTAGGTGAATGATCACACCATCGTGATTATCTGGGTCATGAATATTTTTTTTTGTATAGTTCTTCTGTGTATTCTTGCCACCTCTTAATATCTTCTGCTTCTGTTAGGTCCATACCATTTCTGTTCTTTATCGAGCCCATCTTTGCATGAAATGTTCCCTTGGTATCTCTAATTTTCTTGAAGAGATCTAGTCTTTCCCGTTCTGGTGTTTTCCTCTATTTCTCTGCATTGATCACTGAGGAAGGCTTTCTTATCTCTCCTTGCTGTTCTTTGGAACTCTGCATTCAAATGGGAATATGTTTCCTTTTCAGTGGGTGAAAGTGAAAGTGAAGTCACTCATTCATGTCTGACTCTTTGCGACACCCTGGACACCAGGCTCCTCCATCCATGGGATTTTCCAGACAAGATACTGGAGTGGGTTGCCATTTCCTTCTCCAGGGAATCTTCCTGACCCAGGGATAGAACACAGGTCTCCCGCATTGTAGACAGACGCTTTACCATCTGAGCCACCAGGGAAGTCCCTTGTGGCTCAGCTGGTAAAGAATCCGCCTGCAATGCAGGAGACCTGGATTTGATCCCTGGGTCAGGAAGATCCCCTGGAGAAGGGAAAGGCTACCCACTCCAGTATTCTGGCCTGGAGAATTGCATGGACTCTATAGTCCATGGGGTTGCAAAGAGTCAAACACACTTGAGTGACTTTCAGTGGTTAGGTCTCTGCAATTCCATTGCCGGGAGTGCGGGTTCGATTCCTGGTCAGGGAACTAAGATCCCACAAACCACTCAGTGTGGGCAAAAACAAACAAACAAACAAACAAAATCCTAAAACAAAAGGAAATTGCAAAAAACCCAGTTTCTCCCTATTGACCACAATTAGGCCCAGAGCACTCCCAGGTCCCTAGACACTTGATTAAGTCCTTTCGTCACAAGCCCTTTTTCTGTGGTTTTTCTTAGTTTTCATCTTTCACTCATTTTATGCCTATTCTGAAATCTTCATTTTTTGTTTGACAAATAAGCAGCAAAATAATACAGTCTTTGAGATCTTGGGGAAAACTGTATTTCTCTCTAAAGAAACCTCATCTTTTTATTGGCTGCAGAAAAAAATGAGAGCTCCATTCTCATAAGCATTTATCAACAGTACCAGTTTCCTGACATTTTACTGCCATGGGAATTGTATTCATTAGTTTTTGATCAATATTCTTTCTTGTATATTTATGTGCTCACACTGTAGCATAAAACTATTATTATTTAAAGTCTAGTTTTGTATTAAAATATATTTGCCTTTGAAAGGAGGAAAATAGACTATAGATTTTTAGCAGGAAATGTATACCATGCACTATGACATAAACAAAATAAAACACTGTAATGTTTTAATTTCCACAATAAAAATGCAAATTAGATTTAAAAGGAAGCATGGAATTAGGAAGTTTTCTTAAAGAATACTCTGATTTTATAATTGCTCAACATGCAAATAACTTTGCATAGTTATATTTTAACCTTGGACAGAATTACATATGTAAATTATATCTCATGAGATCGTCCACAGCACTGTTGAAAATGCTTGCATATTGTAAGGCTCCAATACTGCGGTCACCGGATGCAAAGAGCCAACTCATTGGAAAAGACCCTAATGCTGGAGTAGATTGAGGACAGGAGGAAAGGGGGGGTGACAAGAGATGAGATGGTTGGATGGCATCATTTGACTCAACGGACATGAGTTTGAGCAAACTCCAGGAGATAGTGAAGGACACGGAAGCCTGGTGTGCTGCAGTCCATGGGGTCACAAAGAACTGGACGTGACTCGGTGACTGAACAACAGCCATAACCAAGGTATGTTACCTTTTATTAGATGAAGCTTCAGGTAAGTGCCTTTTACTCATCTATACAATGATTATTTACCAACGACTTGATGGCTAAGTAAAAGATCTTAAACACTAGACTGCAGCACTTCAGGCTCTTCTGTCCTCCACTATCTCCTGGAGTTTGTTTAAATTCATGTCTGTGGAGTTGGTGATGCTATCTAACCATCTCATCCTCTGCCACCCCCTTTTCCTTTAGCCTTCAATCTTTCACAGCATCAGGGCCTTTACCAATGAGTCGGCTCTTTACAACATGCCTTGGGATTCCTTTATTTTTGTGCCCAATCTCAGGACTACATCATTTAGAATAATGAGAATTTTTGCTCCCTGAAAATGAAATGAGAGCAACTTCTCTAGCTGTATTATTTTCATGTAATTTCATTTTAGTAGGAAGACACTTGCATTTAGTTTTTCCTAAGTTATGTCTTATGATGAAAGTAAAGGGAAATATACATTGTTTTTACTGCAACATACATGAAATAATTTCATTGGAAGAAATATTTTCAAGGCTAATACTTGAAAAAAATATAAAACTAATAGTCTTAGGAAATTCTTGTAAAACAGAATAGCCAGTGGAAGCATGGACAGCTTTGAGGGTAATGGAACCCTCATTGCAGTGAAACCCAAAGATTTTCACAGAACATGGTTGGCAACTTCACCCCTGGAGTCCAACCTGCCTGGCTTTCTTTCTCTTCTCCTTATTTTAGGACCTGGGGTGCTCAGAATGTTCTTAATCCTCTTTTTGTCTCAATTCCCTTTATGTCAAATTAGGCTACAATCTGTGGGGAGGATTAAATGTGACCATATACTTAAAGAGTGGGGTATGTGTAAGTCACTCAGTCATGTCCAGCTCTTTGCAACCCCATGGACTATACAGTCCATGGAATTCTCCAGGCCAGAATCCTGGAGTGGGTAGCCTTTCCCTTTTCCAGGGGATCTTCCCAACCCAGAGCTCAAACCCTGGTCTCCCATATTGCAGGCAGATTCTTTACTGGCTGAGCCACCATGGAAGCCCCGCCCACCCACTGTGGTATAGTAACTGGCATCTGGTAATCACTCAGGATCCCTGGAGTAGAACATGGCAACCCATTCTAGTATTCTTGCCTGGAAAATTCCCATGGACAGAGGAGCCTGGCATGTACAGTTCATGGGGTTGCAAAGAGTCAGGCACAACTGAATGACTGAGCACTATCTCTCAGGATATGCTGGCCTTTATTACTGAGCAAGTCTTCAAATTTTGGGTCATGAGCCCTAGTGAATATCATAGGGGTTCTGGGAGAGTCACACAGTCAGGAGTGGGTATGAATGGTGGAATGAATGGTTGTAAGAAAAACTGAGATTAGTTCACTGGTACATTGATCAACCTCACTTTGTCTGTCATCTCACCTCAGTGTCTCATTCTGCTCATTCTCTCTCTTTACCTTCTTGGTCCACTCATCCTGCTTCCTCTAAAGCCAGACACATACATCACTATCTGGTCAGTACTCAACTTGATTTAAAATCAATGAAGCAATAAAAAAGAAGCAATGCTACCATCAATCTTTGTGACATACTTCATTCAATCCCACAGATATTCCAGCTTCCTCTGTGGTCCTATAAATGTGATTCATGATGTGGAGGTTTAAAGATAAAAACAAAAACCAAAAGCCTGAAGTCTTCTGGAGGTCAGCAAGTTGGCAGTACAGTTGGGATATTTTCATTGCTCTTCTGTAACACCTCACCATACACTAAATGTTCTGTCCAAAGAGTCAGCTGATGAACAGTGAAGTTTGGAGAAGCTGAGCCTAACATGGGAGCCCAGGGAGCTAGGAAGAAGGGATTCACAGCTTATCACCTGGAGGACACAGGGCAAGATGGAGGGGGACAGAGGAAGGGCAACAGGAAAGACAAAATGCAGCTATTTTGCAGCCTAAGTCTGTGTCCTCCTCTGTCTCCTGGAAATAAGATAGAATTTCTTATAACCTAAACCTCACTAAATTCTAAATGAAAAAAAAAAAAATTCAACTAACATATATCACCTGTCTCTCTCCCATAGACTGTAGGACCTAGAGGCATTCGGATATTATTTAGAATAACATATTTTAAGTAGATTCTTTTCTCACAGATGTTTGAATGCCTGTAACAACTAGATAACATTTTGCAGGCATGCTCAGTTGCAGGTGGAGTGGAGGTTTTTCTTTTACTCGTGTGTGTGTATGCTAAGTCGCTTCAATCATGTCAGACTCTTTGTGACCCTATGGACTGAAGCCCACCAGGCTCCTCTGTCCATAGGGGTTCTCCAGGCAAGAATACTGGAGTGGGTTCTCATTTCCTTCTCCAGGCAATCTTCCCAACTCAGGGATGGAACCTGCGTCTCTTTAGTCTCCTGCATTGGCAGGTGGGTTCTTTATCACCAGCAATACCTGGGAAGCCCAATACTCAGCATCATCAATTGTCGAATGGGGGCAAAATCCCTTCCCGATTTCCAGGGTAAACAGATGTCAGGAACACCTATGACAGTTCTTTGGTAAACTCTTATGCAACTATACAAATATAAGGTCTTATTAAGAGGAACCTCTTGAAATATACCTATCCTAGGAATATGATTACACACAAAAGTCAGAGTGTTAAAATTCATGATGCAATCCTGAGCACCCTAAGGCTCAAAAATTAATGGGAGGGATGAAGGAAAATGGCAGAAGAGTTAGACAGGGAGATCTCCAGCCTCCCCACAAATACATCAAAAACTCATCAAAATATGAAACAACCCCTACAAAGCAACCTCTAAGCAACAGCGGAAGACCCCAGGCCTCCAGGGGGGCAGATTAAGCTCCCTGAAATGAGGTAACAGAGAGGAGGGAGACATCAAAAGGGAAAAGACAGAGAACTTCTGGGCAAAGGATGGAGAACTTCTGGGCAGGAGCTTGTGCCCCATGGGAGGGAATGAGCCCTGAAACAGGAGGGGCTCCCATGCAAAGGGAAACCCTTCACAGGAGGGCCCAAAGAGGAGCTGTGAAGTCTCAGAAAACCAGGCAAAGAAAAATCAGGCAAAAAAAAAAAAAAAAATCCCAGGGATTTGGAGGGCCGTAAACAGAGAAAGCTGCACTTCTCAGCCCATTAACAGCTTCTGGACCATGGACCCAAACAGACAGTGGCCCGGGGAACTGAGAGTGGCATGGCATACAAACCCAGCCAGTGCACACAACCCTTGCAGCACAGACGGTGGGCCCAGGTAGCTGAGTGTGACACCTCAGACAAACACAGCCAGCATAAAGGGCAGCACAGAGTGAACACCCGGGAAGCCAGGAGAAGTGCACACAAGCTCTGGAAGCAAAGGACAGGCCCGGGGAGCCAAAACAAGTGCACACAAGCCCCACGACAAAGAGGGAGAGCTATGGGGGCTGAGGGAAGGCCACACAAGTCACTGTGGAGCAGAAGGATCCACACGAGCACCTACCTAGCAAGTTTTGGCCAGCAGCACAGGGCGGGACAGGGGAACAGAAGCATGAGCAATGACCACAGGGGCAAGTATGGGGCTGGCAGCACTGCAGATATGCTGAGAGGGCCACTTTGAAGCAGCTGTGGAAATAGATGCGCCTAACACTTAGCAGCAGCAGCAGCAGCAGCACTACAAAGGCAATGGCACCCCACTCCAGTACTCTTGCCTGGACAATCCCATGGACGGAGGAGCCTGGTAGTCTGCAGTCCATGGGGTTACGAAGAGTCAGACACGACTGAGAGGCTTCACTTTCACTTTTCACTTTCATGCGTTGGAGAAGGAAATGGCAACCCACTCCAGTGTTGCTGCCTGGAGAATCCCAGGGACCGGGGAGCCTGGTAGGCTGCCATCTATGGGGTCTCACAGAGTCCGATATGTTTGAAGCGACTTAGCAGCAGCATCAGCAGCAACACTACAAAAGCTAGATCCACTGCCCAAAGGCATACTGTACCCGTCAGTTCAGTTCAGTTCATTCGCTCAGTCGTGTCCGACTCTTTTCGAACCCATGAATCACAGCACGCTAGGCCTCCCTGTCCATCATCAACTCCCGGAGTTCACTGAGACTCACATCCATCGAGTCAGTGATGCCATCCAGCCATCTCATCCTCTGTCGTCCCCTTCTTCTCCTGCCCCCAATCCCTCCCAGCATCAGAGTCTTTTCCAATGAGTCAACTCTTCGCATGAGGTGGCCAAAGTACTGGAGTTTCAGCTTTAACATCATTCCTTCCAAAGAAATCCCAGGGCTAATCTCCTTCAGAGTGGACTGGTCGCATCTCCTTGCAGTCCAAGGACTCTCAAGAGTCTTCTCCAACACCACAGTTCAAAAGCATCAATTCTTCAGCACTCAGCTTTCTTCACAGTCCAACTCTCACATCCATACATGACCACTGGAAAAACCATAGCCTTGACTAGACGGACCTTTGTTGGCAAAGTAATGTTTCTGCTTTTGAATATGCTATCTAGTTTGGTCATAACTTTCCTTCCAAGGAGTAAGCATCTTTTAATTTCATGGCTGCAGTCACCATCTGAAGTGATTTTGGAGCTCAAAAAAAATAAAGTCTGACACTGTTTCCACTGTTTCCCCGTCTATTTCCCATGAAGTGATGGGACCAGATGCTATGATCTTCGTTTTCTGAATGTTAAGCTTTAAGCCAACTTTTTCACTCTCCTCTTTCACCTTCATCAAGAGGTTTTTTAGTTCCTCTTCTCTTTCCGCCATAAGGGTGGTTTCATCTGCATATCTGAGGTTATTGATATTTCTCCTGGCAATCTTGATTCTAGCTTGTGCTTCTTCCAGTCCAGCATTTCTCATGATGTACTCTGCATATATGTTAAATAAGCAGGGTGACAATATACAGCCTTGACATACTCCTTTTCCTATTTGGAACCTGTCTGTTGTTCCGTGTCCAGTTCTAACTGTTGCTTCCTGACCTGCATATAGGTTTCTCAAGAGGCAGGCCAGGTGGTCTGGTATTCCCATCTCTTTCAGAATTTTCCAGTTTATTGTGATCCACACAAAGGCTTTGGCATAGTCAATAAAGCAGAAATAGATGTTTTTCTGGAACTCTCTTGCTTTTTCCATGATCCAGTGGATGTTGGCAATTTGATCTCTGGTTCCTCTGCCTTTTCTAAAAGCAGCTTGAACATCTGGAAGTTCACGGTTCACATATTGCTGAAGCCTGGCTTGGAGAATTTTGAGCATTACTTTACTAGCGTGTGAGATGAGTGCAATTGTGTGGTAGTTTGAGCATTCTTTGGCATTGCCTTTCTTTGGGATTGGAATGAAAACTGACCTTTTCCAGTCCTGTGGCCACTGCTGAGTTTTCCAAATTTGCTGGCATATTGGGTGTAGCACTTTCACAGCATCATCTTTCAGGATTTGAAACAGCTCAACTGGAATTCCATCACCTCCACTAGCTTTGTTCGTAGTGATGCTTTCTAAGGCCCACTTGATTTCACATTCCAGGATATCTGGCTCTAGGTGAGTGATCACACCTTCATGATTATCTGGGTCGTGAAGATCTTTTTTGTACAGTTCTTCTGTGTATTTTTGCCACCTCTTTTATAGACACTCCCAAACCTGCTACTGGACACTGCTCTGCCCTTCCGAGAGAGGAGATCCAGCTCCATCAACCAGAACACAGGCACAAGCTCCCCAACCAGGAAAACATCACAACACACCAACCTAACCCCATCCACTGGGGCAGACTCCACAACCAAGAGCTACAACTTTCAGAACCTTTTTTAAACTTTTTTCTTTATTTTCATTTTTTCTTGTATAAATCACAGTGTTTATTCCCACAACATATCTCCACCTTCACACTAACCTTTAGTGGTGCTGTGGAGTTTTCCTCTTTGCTTTTCTTGTTATAAAAATGAAAAAAAAAATCATTTTAAGAGGCTTTCTTCTTATAAATCACACTGTTTATTCCCCAACATATTTCCACCACCACATTATCCTTTAAGGGTGTTGTGGAGTTTTCCTTGTTAAAAGAAAAATCATTTTAGATTTCATCTTCTTTTTTTTCTTATAAATCACACGGCTTATCCCCCCTAAATATTTCCACCTCCATACTAGCCTTTTGTGGTGCTGTGGAGTTTTCTTCTTGCGTTTTTTGTCAAAAAAAAAGAAGAAAAAATCATTTTAAGATTTTTTTCTATTTTTTTCTCTTTCTCACTTTTTTTCTTTGTTCTTAATGAGTATTTTGGATTTTGTTTTTAGTATATTCAGTTCTTTACTTGCTGTAGCTATTCCTGAATATACATAAATCTTTTCAACATACGTCTATTCATCTTTGCTTTTCTATTTTTTTCTCTCTTTTTAATCCTCTTCTCCACCCCCTCCTTTTCTCTTTTCCCTCCCTTCTCCCTTTCTTTTCTCTCTCTCTTTTTTTTATTCTCCCCTTTTCCCTTCACTTTTCCTTCTTTCACCAAGTAAGTTAAATTGTTGAGCTCTCTATGCTATATTCCCCAGCTGACCCTCTGCTCATGCTCAGATTTCCAGACTAAGCATTAGCTAACTCTGCTTTCAATTGGTTGATATCACCTCTGGTTTCCCTTGCTCTCCAAATCAATCTCCTGTACTCTTTTCTGTAGAACACGTTGGTTATAACTGTATGTGTGGAAGTGTGTGTATATATGTCCCAGTATTTCCGTAATTACCTACTTGAAATCCTCCCACTAGAAACAGGCACAAGTCACCCCTAACAAGAGAGCAACTCAAATCACCCAACCAACATTTCCCTCCAAGGGCAAAACTCAAAGGAAGAAGTAATACAACCCTAAAGCCTGGGAAAAGGAGACTTCAAGTGGGGCAAGTTATACAAAAAAAGATGAAAAGACAGAAATACAGCACAAATGAAAGAGCAAGGTAGAAACTCAAAAAGCCAAATAAACGAAGAGGAAATAAACACCCTTCCTGAAAGAGAATTCAGAATAACGATAGTAAAGATGCTCTGAAGACTTGAAAATAGAATGGAGAAAATGCAAGAAGCATTTAACACAGTTAATACAATCATCAAGGACATAGAAGAAATAAAGAATAAGCAAACAGAGATGAGTAACACAATTACTGAAATTAAAAATACTATAGAAGGAACCAATAGCAGAATAACTGAGGCAGAGGAATGGATAAGTGAGCTGGAGGATCAGTTTAGTCACTCATGACTGAGCTGGAGGATAGGATGGTGGAAATAATTGCTGAAGAGCAGAATAGAAGGATAGAATGAAGAGAATTGAAGATAGCCTCAGAGACCTTTGGGACAATATTAAATGCACCAACATTTGAGTTATAGGGGTCCCAGAGCAAGAAGAAGAAAAAAAAGCATTGAGAAAATTTTTGAAGAAATTATGGTTGAAAATTTCCCCAACATGGGAAAGGAAACAGTCAATTAAGTCCAAGAAGTGGAGAGACTCACTTACAGGTTAAACTCAAGGATAAACATATCAAGACACACATTAATCAAGCTAACAGAGATTAAGCACAAAGAAAGAATATTAAAATCATCAAGGGAAAAGCAAGAAGTAACATACAAGGGAAAACCCATATGATTAACAGCAGGTCTTTCAACAGAAACTCTATAGGCCAGAAGGGAGTGACAGGATATATTTAAAGTACTGAAAGAGAAAAGCCTACAACTGTGATTACTATACCTGGCAAAGACCTCATTCAAAATTGATGGAGAAATCAAAAGCTTTACAGACAAGCAGAAGTTAAGAGAATTCAGCACCACCAAACCAGTCTTGCAACAAATACTAAAGGGACTCTCAGAGCCAGTAAACACAAGAGAAAGGAAAGACCTACAAAACAAACCCAAAACAATCAAGAAAATGCCAATAGGAACATATGCATCAATAATTACTTTAAATGTAAACAGATTAAATGCACCAACCAAAAGATACAGGCTGACTGAATGGATACAAAAACAGGGCTCACATATATGCTCCCTACAGGAGACCCACTTCAGATCTAGAGACACATACAGATTGAAAGTAAAATGAAGGAAAAAGATATTCCATGTGAATGGAATAGAAACCAAAAGAAAGCTGGAATGGCAATCCTTATTTCAGACAAAATAGACTTTAAAATAAATAATATTAAAGGAGACAAAGGACAGTACATAATGATCAAGGGATCAATCCAAGAAGAAGACATAACAACTGTAAATGTCTATGTACCCAACATAGGAGCACCTTAATACATAAGGCAAACATTAACAGGCATTAAGAGAAGAAATCAACAGCAACACAACAATTGTAGAGGACTTTAACACCCCACTTTCACCAGTGGACAGATCATCAAAAGAGAGAAACAATAAGGAAACATGAAACTTAAATGAAACATTAGAGCAAATGGTTCTATTTGATATCTTCAGGACTTTCCATCCAAATGTAGAAGAATACACTTTCTTCTCAAGTGCACATGGAACATTCTCCAGGATAGACCACATCTTGGGCCACAATCAAGCCATAGATTGTGGCTTGGGCCACAATTCAAGCCTCAATAAATTTAAGAAAATTGAAATTGTATCAATTGATACAATTTGATGAAATTGTATCAAAGAAATTGTATCAATTCTCTGATCAAAATGCTATGAGAATAGATATCAACTATAAGAAAAAAAACAGCAAAAACCACAAATTATGGGAATTAAATAACACATTACTAAATAACAAAGAGGTTACTGAAAAATAAGAAAAGAAATCAAAAGATTCCTAGAAACAAATGACAATGAAAACACGAGGACCCAAAATCTATGGGATTCAGCAAAAGCAGTTCTAAGAGGGAGGTTTATAGCAGTACAACATACCTCAAGAAACAAGAAAAAAAATCAAATAGATAGCCTAACACTACATCTAAAGCAGCTGGAAAAGAAGAATAAAAAAACCCCAAAGTCAGCAGAAGGAAGGGGATCATAAAAATCAGAGCAGAAATAAATGAGAAAAAAAATGAAGGAAACAATAGCAAAGATTAATAAGACTAAAAGCTGGTTCTTTGAGAAAATAAACAAAATTGACAAACCACTATCCAGACTCATCAAGAAAAAAAGGGAGAAAAATCAAATCTATAAAATTAGAAATGAAAAAGGAGAGATTACAACAGACAACCCAGAAATATAAAGGATCATATGAGAATATTATGAACAACTATATGCTAATAAAATTGACAACCTAGAGGAAATGGACAGATACTTAAAAAAGATTAGCCTCCCAAGGCTGAACCAGAAAGAAATAGAAATTATGAACCCCAATTACAAGGACTGAAATTGAAACAGTGATCAAAAATCTCCCCGAAAACAAAGGCCCAGGGCCAGATGGCTTCACAGGGGAATTCTATCAAACATTTAGAGAAGAGCTAATGCCTATTTTTTCTGAAACCCTTCCAAAAAATTGCAGAGGAAGGAATACTTCCAAACTCATTCTGCTGCTGCTGCTAAGTTGCTTCAGTCGTGTCTGACTCTGTGCGATCCCACAGACGGCAGCCCACCAGGCTCCCCTGTCCCTGAGATTCTTCAGGCAAGAACACTGGAGTGGGTTGCCATTTCCTTCTCCAATGCATGAAAGTGAAAAGTGAAAGTGAAGTTGCTCAGTTGTGTCTGACTCATAGCAACCCCATGGACTGCAACCTACCAGGCTCCTCCATCCATGGGATTCTCCAGGCAAGAGTACAGGAGTGGGGTGCCATTAAGGCCACACTCACCCTGATACCAAAACCAGGAAAAGACAACATGAAAAAAGAAAATTACAGGTCAATATCACTGATGAACATAGATGCAAAAATCCTCAACCAAATTCTAGCAAATAGAATCCAACAACACATTAAAAAGCTCATACACTATAATCAAGTTGCGTTTATCCCAGGAATGCAAGGATTCTTCAGGATATGCAAATCAATCAACATGATACACCATATCAACAAATTGAAAGATAAAAAACATATGATCATTTGATGCAGAAAAATCCTTTGACAACATTCAGCATCCATTTATGATAAAAACGTTTCAAAAAATGGGCATACAAGGAACCTACCTCAACATAGTAAAGGCCATATATGAAAAACCCACAGCAAACATAATTCTCAATGGTGGAAAACTAAAAGCTTTCCCTCCAAGATCAGGAACAAAACAAGGTGTCCACTCTTACCACTATTATTCAACATAGTTTTGGAAGTCCTGCTACTGCTAAGTCACCTCAGTCATGTCCGACTCCGTGCGACCCCATAGACGGCAGCCCACCAGGCTCCCCTGTCCCTGGGATTCTCCAGGCAAGAACACTGGAGTGGGTTGCCATTTCCTTCTCCAATGCATGAAAGTGAAAAGTGAAAGTGAAGTCGCTCAGTTGTGTCTGACCCTCAGCGACCCCATGGACTGCAGCCTGCCAGGCTCCTCCATCCATGGGATTTTCCAGGCAAGAGTACTGGAGTGGGGTGCCATTGCCTTCTCTGTTTGGAAGTCCTAGCTATATTAATTAGATAAGAAAAGAAGTAAAAGGAATCCGGGTCAGCAAAGAAGTAAAACTTTCACTGTTTGCAGATGGCATGATAATATACATAGAAAACCCAAAAGAAACTATCAGAAAATTACTACAGCTAATTAGCGAATTCAGCAAAGTGACGGGGTACAAGGTCAATACACAGAAGTCACTTGTACTCCTATATACTAACAATGAAAAATCAGAAATAGAAATTAAGGAATCAATACCATTTATCATTGCAATAGAAAGAATAAGACATCTAGAAATAAACCTCCCTAAAGAGACAAAACACCTGTATTTGGAAAACTACAAGACACTGATGAAAGAAATCAAAGACAACACAAACAGATGGAGAGATATTCTATGTTCCTGGGTAGGAAGAATCAATATTGTGAAAATCACTATACTACCAAACGCTATCTACAGATTCAATGCAATCCCTATTAAATTACCATGGAACTAGAACAAGAGTTTCACAATTCATATGGAAACATAAAAGACCCTGAACAGCAAAAGCAGTCTTGAGAAAGAAGAATGGAGCTGGAGGAATCAACCTTCTTGACTTCAAATTATACTACAAAGCTACAGTCATCAAGACAGTATGGTACTGGCACACAAACAGAAATATATACCAATGGAACAAATAGTCAAGAAATAAACACATGCACCTATGGGTACCTTATTTTTGATAAAGGAGGCAAGAATATACAATGGGGCAAAGATACCCTCTTCAATTTATTGGTGCCTAGAAAACTGTACAACTACATGTAAAAGAATGAAATTAGAACCCTTGCTAACACCATGCACAAGGATAAACTCAAAATGGATTAAAGACCTAAGTGTAAGACCAGAAACTATTAAACTCATAGAAGAGAACATAGGCAGAGTACTTGATGACATAAATCAAAGCAAGATCTTCTATAACCCACCTTCTAGAGTAATGGGAATGAAATAAAAGCAAAAATAAACAAGAGGGACCTAATTAAACTTAAAAGCTTTTGCACAGCAAAAGAAACTAGAAACAAGGTGAACAGACAGCCTTCAGAATGGGAGAAAATAATAGCAAAGGAAACAACTAACAAAGGATTGATTTCCAAATATATAGGCAGCTTATACAACTCAATACCAGAAAAGCAGACAACCCAATCAATAAGTGGGAAAGGACCTGAAGAGACATTTCTCCAAAGACACAGAAGGCTAATAAACACATGAAAAGATGCTCAACATTTCTTATTATTAGAGAAAAGCAAATGAAAACCACAATGAGATATCTCACACCAGTCAGAATGGCCATCATCAAAAAGTCTACAAACAACAAATGCTGGAGAAGGTGTGAAGAAAAGGGAATACTCTTGCAATGTTGGTGGGAATATAAATTGATACAGCCATTATGGAAGATGGTATGGAGACTGCTTATAAAGCTAGGAATAAAACACCACCATATGACCCAGCAATCCCACTCATAGGCATATACCCTGAGGAAATCAAAACTGAAAAAGACACATGTACCTCAATGTTCACTGTAGCAATATTTACAATAGCTAGAACATGGAAGCAACCTAGATGTCCATTGACAGATGAATGGATAAAGAAGCTGTGGTACATATATGCAATGGAATACTACTCAGCCATAAAAAGGAACATATTTGAATCTGTTGTAATGAGGTGGATGAAACTAGAACCCATTATATGGAGTGAAGTAACAGAAAGAGAAATATAAATATCGTATACTGACACATATATGTGGAATCTGAAGCAATGGCACTGATGAATTTATTTCCAGGGCAGCAATGGAGAAAAAGACATAGAGAACAGGTCTATGGGACACGGTGGGAGGAGAGAAGGGAGAAGGGGAGATGTATGGAGAGAGTAACATAGAAATTTACAATGCCATATGTAAAACAGATAGCCAATGGGAATTTGCTGTATGACTCAGGGAACTCAACAGGGGCTCTGAGACAGGCTGAAGGGTAGGGTGGGGAGGAAGATGAGAGGAAGGTCCAGGAGGGAGGGGACATGGGTGTACCTATGGCTGATTCTTGTTGATTATTTATTACAGAAAACCACAAAAATGTGTAAAGCAATTATCCTTCAATTAAAAATTTTTTTAAAAACTTAATGAGATATGAGAATACTAAATAACTAAGTAGGAAGTCTGTTTTTCTACTCACTCAACATTGCAGTCAAGTTTATATATACATGCTGCTGCTAAGTCGCTTCAGTCATGTCTGACTCTGTGAGACCCCATAGACGGCAGCCCACCAGGCTCATCTGTCCCTGTGATTCTCCAGGCAAGAAACTGGAGTGGGTTGCCATTTCCTTCTGCAATGCATGCATGCATGCTAAGTCACTTCCGTCATGTCTAATTCTGTGTGACCCTATGGACAGCAGCCCACCAGGCTCCTCCGTCCACGGGATTCTCTAGGCAAGAATACTGATTGGGGTGCCATTGCCTTCTTTTATATGTATGTGTGTATATATATATATATATAGGAGAAGGCAATGGCACCCCACTCCAGTACTCTTGCCTGGAAAATCCCATGGATGGAGGAGCCTGGTAGGCTGCAGTCCATGGGGTCGCTAAGAGTCGGACACGACAGCTTTTTGTCTGTTCCCGCCTCTATCTATGACTGCATGTGTGGGGAGGCAGGAGCAAGTGGCAGGTCAGAGGAGGAGATATGCTGTCAAAAATATCATTCGGATTATAAATGAAAGTATTAGGAAACTTCCTTGGAGAGGGCTAAGTTGTAAGAAGCTGAAAATGGGAACTATTTGCCCTAGAGATAAGTTCTTCACACAATATTTAGTTTGCCTCCTCAGAGACTGTTTCTTTCAATTTTGGAACAATGCTGCCCACTGAGATTGTGAATTTAAATAACATTTATTGAGCCAATTTCAGACTCTAACCCAAAAAAGAGCAAAAGGAGCAAAAACATTTGTAAAGAGAGAAAAGTACTGCCTGGCTAGAGATACTTTTCTTGGCTTTTATATTCTAGGCATCAAGTATGCTTAACGGATGGTGTACTTCTTTTACTTTAACTAACACTTTAAACTCAACTCAAATTTACCAACTTGTGAAAATGGCATCAATTCAGACATCTGGGCTGTTAGCAGGAATCTTCCAAGAATTTATTTAGACACTGCAAAGAGGTCAAACACTGGTTGTGGGGAATATCTATAATTTTAACAGATAAAATAAATAGACCCTTTTTTAGAATAATTAATAGATCCCATCAATAAAAACCAGAATACCTTTAAGTGTGTATGTATATATACACACAGACATAGGTACACATGATGGAAGGATGAAATTTTTTACCTGGTGAAATGGGAATAGAGTCCTCAAGGAATAGACTTTTCCTTTCATACAAGCTGAAACTCACAACATTATATTCTATAGCCAGAAGCAACACAACTTAGAGAGTAGATTGGCAAGTCACCAGAAAAATACACAAAAGCATGCTTCCCCAAACTTCAGGTAGAAAAAATGTTTAAGGGTTTAAAAAAGAAACAAACAAACTCTTTCTCATCTTGACCTTATTACTGATTAGTAGTAGTTCATAAATCAGGGTAATAAACACACACAATTCAAATTCATTTTATTAAATTTCATGCCAGGGCATGTCAGTAAATAAAAATAGTCAAGGACAATTGAAAAAAAAAGTAGCACAGCTTAAGGCTGATTTGAAGAGTAGGAAGCCTCATTTCCATCTCTTCCCTCTATTTTCAGAGATGTCAGTATAACAATAACTGTACTGTTTTGTCGCAGAACAGTACCATAGACTCTTCCTTTTATGAGAGAGAAAATCCATTAATAGTTGTTCATGTGTTCTGCAGTTAATGTTCCAAACATTTACAGACCTGGTAGATAAGTGTTCAAAAGTCACTTTCAAATGTAATTCTATAATGTGTCATGCTGGTTCCAACAAATGAGTCTGTTAGCATTAAAAAATGAAACAAGCAAGTTAGCCATAGACTGTTCACAGATGAAATCAATAACTCATCCAAAACAGCATGCATTTCTAGAAATGTATTTGCTAACTGGTTCACTTGACCTACCAGTCCACTTCCGGTAACTGTACTGCTCATTACATTTTTCTGGCAACGGGGTATATTTCCAAAAAAAAAAAAAAAATTGTAAACAGATACATACATTTTTTGCAGGAGACCTGGGAATGATCCCTGGGTTGGGAAGATCTCCTGGAGGAAGGCATGGTAACCCACTCCAGTATTCTTGCCTGGGAAACTCATGGACAGAAGAGCCTGGTGGGCTACAGTCCATGGGGTCATGAAGAATTAGACATGACTGAGTGACTTCCCTTTCACTTTTCAGTTTCATGCATTGGAGAAGGAAATGGCAACCCTCTCCAGTGTTCTTGCCTGGAGAATCCCAGGGACAGGGGAGCCTGGTGGGCTTCCATCTACGGGGTCGCACAGAGTTGACACGACTGAAGAGACTTAGCAGCAGCAGCAGCAGCAGCAGAGTGACTAAGCACAGCACATATAAATTTTTAATAGGGAGAAAACTTGAAAAACAACAGGACTTTAAAGGAAAACTCTGAGGTGGTAGTTCTCATTATTGAATCTGGTGGCTTTGAGATGAAGGTGCTAATTTTATATCTTTAAATGCTCAGGAAAGGGGTTCTCAGGGATAAACAGACCAAAAAAAAAAAGAAGAAAAATCTGCTTGGGTCCTTTCAAAGTAAGTGTGTTTTACCAAAGGAAGGAGTTAAATGTCAAATTTATAAATAAGGACCAACATGTAAACTTTTTCTTGGTGAGCAATCTTCCCTAAAAATAAGTGCTGTTCACTAGCTCTGGTTACCTGGTGCTATCTGTTTGGAGTTACTAATAAGCACATGCCCAAGTATACGCTCACCAAATAACAAACACTCAGTAATTTAGCTTTATCCAGCTAATTGACTGAGTAATTCTGTTTTCTTGAAGTTATTTACCATATCTCAGAATTCACTTTCTTTGATGAATTATAATTAAAAAGAAGTCTTTGCTCAAATGCTATTTTCTGCTGAGGACTTCTCTTACTTTATTCAAAGAATAGCAAGGAGAGGTAAGAAAGCCTTCCACAGTGATCAGTGCAAAGAAATAGAAGGAAACAATAGAATGGGAGAGGCTAGAGATCTTTTCAAGAAAGTAGAGATACCAAGGGGACATTTCATGTAAAGATGAGCTCGATAAAGGACAGAAATGGTATGGACCTAACAGAAGCAGAAGATATTAAGAAGAGGTGATAAGAATACATAGAAGAACTAAACAAAAAAGGTCTTCATGACCCAGATAACCACGATGGTGTGATCACTCACCTAGAGCCAGACATCCTGGAATGAGAAGTCAAGTGGGCCTTAGGAAGCATCACTACCAACAAAGCTAGTGGAGGTAATGGAATTCCAGTTGAGCTATTTCAAATCCTAAAAGACGATGCTGTGAAAGTGCTGCACTCAATATGCCAGCAAATTTGGAAAAATCAGCAGTGGCCACAGGACTGGAAAAGGTCAGTTTTCATCCCAATCCCAAAGAAAGGTAATGCCAAAGAATGCTCAAACTACCACACAATTGCACTCATCTCACACACTAGCAAAGTAATGTTCAAAATTATCCAAGCCAGGCTTTAACAGTATATGAACAGTGAACTTCCAGATGTTCAAGCTGGTTTTAGAAAAGGCCAAGGAACCAGAGATCAAATTTCCAACATCTGCTGGATCATTGGAAAAGCAAGAGAGTTTCACAAAAACATCTATTTCTACTTTGTTGACTATGCCAAACCCTTTGACTATGTGGATCACCACAAACTGTGGAAAATTCTGAAAGAGATGGGAATACCCACCTGACCTGCCTCCTAAGAAATCTGTATGCAGGTCAGGAAGCAACAGTTAGAACTGGACATGGAACAACAGACTGGTTCCAAATCACGAAAGGAGTATGTCAAGGTTGTATATTGTCACCCTGCTTATATAACTTATATGCACAGTACATCATGAGAAACGCTGGGCTGGATGAAACACAAGCTGGAATCAAGATTGCTGGGAGAAATAGCAATAACCTCAGATATGCAGATGACACCATCCTTATGGCAGAAAGTGAAGAACTAAAGAGCCTCTTGATGAAAGTGAAAGAGGAGAGTGAAAAAGTTGGCTTAAAGCTCAACATTCAGAAAACTAAGATCATGGCATCTGGTCCCATCACTTCATGGTAAATAGATGGGGAAGCAATGGAAACAGTGTCAGACTTTATTTTTCTGGGCTCCAAAATCACTGCAGATGGTGACTGCAGCCGTAAAATTAAAAGATGCGTGTTCCTTGGAAGAAAAGTTATGACCAATCCAGACAGCATATTAAAAAGCAGAGACATTACTTTGCCTACAAAAGTCCATCTAGTCAAGGCTATGGTTTTTCAAATAGTTGTGTGTGGATGTGAGAGTTGGACTGTGAAGAAAGCTGAGCGCTGAAGAATTGATGCTTTTGAACTGTGGTGTTGGAGAAGACTCTTGAGAGTCCCTTGGACTGCAAGGAGATCCAACCAGTCCATCCTAAAGGAGATCAATCCTGAGTGTTCATTGGAAGGACTGATGTTGAAGCTGACACTCCAGTAGTTTGGCCACCTGATGCAAAGAACTGACTCATTTGAAAAGACCCTGATGCTGGAAAGATTGAGGGCAGGAGGAGAAGGGGACGACAGAGGATGAGATTGTTGGATGGCATCACTGACTCAATGGACTTGAGTTTGAGTAAACTCTGGGAGTTGGTGATGGACAAGGAGGCCTGACATGCTGCAGTCTGTGGGGTCGAAAAGAGTCAGACACAACAGAGCGACTGAAGTAAACTCTGTTACTACCCTATCAAAAATTGTAACCTCCTCATTATGAAGTCTGGATCTCTCTTAATTGGCCCTTTTTTTCTTAGCACTTTTTACCTTCTAAAATGTGATACAATTTGCTTAATAATATTTATTATTTGTTATTTATTTCTCTAGCTAAAATGTACTGATATAACAAATACTATGCTTGTGAGTTGAATAAGACAGATAACTATGATAAATTTTACCCTATGGAATCAAAATAAAATGACCAACCAGCCAACCAAAAAAAAAAAAAAAAAAAATCTTGGTTTTGACCGATACCTCGTCCCGAAGGGCTGCTTGGAACTGGAGCCTTACCACCCACACTTGCAATAGTAGGTGATTACAACAAGGTAGAAGGTTGTGAAGTCAGAGTTCAGAGAGGATGTGGAGAAGGGAGCGAGGCCTGACCATTCCTGTCAACAGCAAAGAGGAGCCTGGTCTCTGTGTTCTGTGTAGGATCCCCTGTCCCCCTTACAGTAATCTTAGAGTTTAGAAAAAAGAAAGAACAAAACCAAAACAAAGCAGGAAAGTAGGAGACATCCGGATCACTGGAGTCATAAAAGATTAAGGTAACTTGATATTGGCTCTATGGGAACTGAATGCAAAAGAGTTTTCAGTTTGAAGATTATTCTAGATACTGCCATATCAGAAGTCCCCAAATATCACAGACTTGTTGAGCTACTTTTCTGAGAAAGAATATACTCTGATCATCTTAGGATAAATAGTGTTGAGTATATAAATATTTGTGGATCTTGAGAAAAAGTTATTTTTAAGTGAAATGGCATGAAATGATTTTATTTCTTCCACCATGCTATGTCAACAGTTAACAATTTGGAGAGCCAGACTCCATCTCAGGTAATTCATATACAAAGTGATAATCATTTTTAAGTATTTCTTTTGATGATAGGGGTTATCACTAAATTTCCCTCAAGATTTCTAAAATGTACCATCGTGCTGAAAGTTGAGCTAGCATTACCTTCTGAGCACATGTTGTCACAAATACAACACATGAATTAACATGACCTCTGATGATGCCCACCAGGGAAATCATTAAAATAAAAATCCATACAAAACACAGGCAATTCTGTCCTTTAAAGGATCCTATAATTAATTTAATGTATTTCTTTTAAATTTATATAAGCTCGTACGTAAAAAACATTCTATGGAATAAAATACACCATATTTCATTTTAATTCAAAAGAATTCTCTTAACTAAGAGTGCTTAGATGGTACTATGGAGAATATGGGTGAACATCATTGGCACACATTGATTTTACATGATGCTGGTTTTGTGAAGAAGGGTTGGCAACCTGAATTTCGCTGAATAAAGTCTTGCAACAATCTTGAGAGAGCTTGAAAAATAAGTTGTGTACTGTACCCTGTATGCATGCCTTTATCATAATATTCAATAGCTAGGAATGATTGAAGGTGTGTTGAACCTTAGAGGAAGACAATGCAATATTCCCACTGACACTCTACTAGCAGTGTTTTCTGTCATATAATTGCTTTCAGACCACTAAGTGTGTCAAAAAATTGTCAAACCCAACATTTAAATGAGTTTAAAACTTAGGATAAAAATACCCTTAGGAAAATGAGCCTATCTACTTAATATATACTGAGGAGAGCAGAGTGGGCGAAGAAAAAAGTTTAGAGAAAAGAGAGCAAGCTCATATGTACCATGAGGAAGCAGAATTTTAAGGAGTCTAAAAAAGTTTTATTTAAAAACTTGCCTTCAAGTACAACCTACTCCATTCTACAGTAAGATAGAGTGATGCTTCAAATGTAAAAGGTGGATCACTTCTGACATATTTGGGCCAGGTGTGAAATTAGGGTATTCACACTTTCAGGACTCTCCCCAATTGTTTAAAAAAAAAGTCATCCAACCTTCTGGTGTAATAAGGACTTCCTTTCCATGTAATTTGCCTGGTAGAGTTTTAGTAAGCAGTTTACAGGTTGCTTTTCTGGAGTGTAATGAAGATTTATTCACTTTACCTTCTTCTTAATTTGCTCAATTGAGCACAAAAATAGAAAAAGGAGTTGGCTTTGACGTGGAGAAAAAGAACCACCCATGTGACAGAGGCAGCTGCAGATATCATTTCTGTCCTGACAGCTTAAAACTAGTCATTAGAATTCAACAGGGATGGGAAGATGTAACAGGAGAGAAATGTTCCCAGTTCTCTAATTAAAATAATAGACAATTCAAAGAAGAAATGCAGCCTATTTTCTTATAAAAGAAGAAAACCATTTAGCCTAGATAAAAACAAAAAGAACCCCCTATTTCCTACTTTTTATGTACCTGGATATATTATAGGGGCATCATCATGCCTAGCAGTGCTATTTGAGGTCAAGATGTTATTTTATATAACATACTTGGTTATTATGTGAAAGGTGGAGGCTAATTCTGTGTTCAGGACCAATGGGAGGCTTGAGTGTTTCAAAGGACTCATACACACCTGCGTATCCCTAAAGGCCTTCCTAGGTAGGAATTTGGTTCAAAACTCCTGTTTTCTCTAGACTTCTTATAGTGGTGAGCAAACTGTTAGGGTTCTTGATGTCCCTTTAAAATCCATGAGTTAAAGAAAATGCTGCTTATGGTTTTGTAGCAAGCTGTCACCAGAGACTGCTCATGGAGACCCCAGGGGTTAAGATTCACTGTGTTGGGTGGACATGCATGGTGACTAAGCTTTAGGTAGGGACCAGATTCTTGGCTCAGAGAGCTTAATATCTAATTCTACAATCAGAGTCCCAAAGCCTCTCCAAACATAGGTAGGAACAAAATCACTGTAGAGACAGTAGATTGTTCTGTGCTTTCTGCAAGACAATGCTTTATCCTGGGCTCCCTTGGTGGCTCCATGGTAAAGAGTCCATGTGCCAATGCAGGAGACATGGGTTTGATCTGATCCAGAAAAATCCCACATGCCATGGAGCAACTAAGCCCGAGTATCACAAATATTGAGCCTTGCTCCAGAGCCCATGAGCCACAACTACTGAAGCCCACAAACCCTAGAGCCTGTGATCTTAAGCAAGAAAAGCCACTGCAATGAGCAGCCTGCACACCACATCTAGAGAGTAGCCTCCACTCTCCACAATTAGAAAAAACCCCGTGTAGCAATGAAAATCCAACATAGCCAAAAGGAAATAAATACATTAAAAATAATATTTTTTTAAAAGATAATGTTTTATTTTCCCTCAGATTTCTTTCTTTCTTTCTTTCTTTTTGCACATAAAAAGTGGTCTGATTCTGGGGACTGGCTAATGCTGGCTCCTGGGGACAAACTGACCATGAGCGGTCGAGTGGTCATCCCTGTGCAGCCTTTGATCCTCCTGCTGCACCTACTGTTTACTTTAGTCTTATTGCACACAAGTTTTTAAGCATTATTGCCTGAGATTTGTATACTACTGGAGCTTTGTAGCTTTTGTGTAATCAAAACTCATGGGGCAGGTTTATGAATTTTGATGGTGTCCTGCTTTGGGAAGCTGTATAGGATCACTGTGTGGTTAAAGATAAAGAAAAACTTCCCTCAAAAAAATCTTTTAGCATGGAAATAATACATTTCACAGAGAAAAGGGGGGGAAATGGAAAACATAAAATCATTATTGCATTTTTTGAGAAAAGGACGAATCTGAAGAAGGTTACCTATATTCAAGAAGATCAAACCCAAGCCCTCCCCCGACACTCCACCCCAAGAAGACATAACCCAGTTATTCTTTCATTTTACCTCCCTGGGAAGAACTGTGTCCAAAGGGATCAAAGGGATTTGGGGCTACATATGATCCAACCCCAGGTGAGTCATTTCCTCAGGTGTAGGTTGGGAAAAATAGGTGCTTAGTTTTGTTCATAAGAAAAAAAGTAAAAACTTGTATTTTGAATAAGAATTGAGGATACACCTACATTTTGCTTATTCTGAAGGCTGGGAGGGGCATGAGGTCTGGCAGGAGGACGGTAGAAATGTCCTTTTCTGCTCGGCAAATCCTCATCCCAGGACAGTCAGCAAGTCCAGGAGGTGGACGAACGTGTTGGGACATTTATCAAAACAATTCCAGAAATATAAAGAAAAGTGTAATTTTGAGCCTTTTGTAATGGGTTGCTGTGTGGCAATTGCTTAGCACAATTTATTAGACATGACAGCAAAACCAGTAACATTTATTCTCCATATTATCCACTTCTTCAGATGAAACATATGTACACCAACTCTATCTTATGACAATCCTAAACTCAGTAGAATGACCAACTGGGGCCAAGGGAAGCTGGACAATGACTGAGAAACGAGTTCAGAAGAGGAGGCTTGGTAAACTGGGAGGAAGGAAAGACATTCATACTGTGGGAGTCGCTGTGAGTCGGCCACCGTGCTGAACTTCACATACTAATTGAATAAGGAACTGAAAAGGAAAAACCTTTCAAAATGTTTTCTAAGGCTGTGTCTGTGCTGAGTATAATACGGCAGTAGAACCCCAGACTCTGGAGGTAGACTGGCTCAGTCTGAAGTCTGTCAACCCCATTCTAGCTGGATTCCCTTGGGTACCTCAGCCTCTACGTGCCTCAGTGTGTTCAGTGAGGATGACAGTCATGCTGACCACATGTGGTTTCTGTAGGACTATCTGGGATACTGAATGTCAACACACAGAGAAGTGCCTATACATAAGAAGTCCTCCATGAGTGTTAGTCTTCATTCTTAAGAGTAATAATTCACCCTTATATCAATTGATCCTCAGTGATCAATGCAAAGAAATAGAGGAAAACAATAGAGGAATGGAAAAGACTAGAGATGTCTTCAAGAAAATTAGAGATACCAAGGGGACATTTCATGCAAAGACGGGCTCGATAAAGGACAGAAATGGTATCGACCTAACAGAAGCAGAAGTTATGAAAAGGAGGTGGCAAGAATACATAGAAGAACTAAACAAAAAATATCTTAACGACCCAGATAATCATGATGGTGTGATCATTCACCTAGAGCCAGACATCCTGGAATGTGAAGTCAAGTGGGCCTTAGGAAGCATCACTTCAAACAAAGCTAGTGGAGGTGATGGAATTCCAGTTGAGCTATTTCAAATCCTGAAAGATGATGCTGTGGAAGTGCTGCACTCAATAGGTGTCAGCACTGCACTCAATATGTGTCAGCAAATTTGGAAAGCTCAGCAGTGGTCACATGGCTGGAAAAGGTCAGTTTCATTACAATCCCAAAGAAAGGCAATGCCAAAGAATGCTCAAACTACTGCACAATTGCCCTCATCTCACATGCTAGTAAAGTAATGCTCAAAATTCCCCAAGCCAGGCTTCAGCAATACGTGAACTGTGAACTTCCAGATGTTCAAGCTGGTTTTAGAAAAGGCAGAGGAACCAGAGTCCAAATTGCCAACATCCTCTAGATAATGGAAAAAGCAAGACAATTCCAGAAAAACATCTATTTCTGCTTCATTGACTATGCCAAAGCCTTTGACTGTGTGGATCACAATAAACTGTGGAAAATTCTGAAAGAAATGGGAACACCAGACCACCTGACCTGCCTCTTGAGAAACCTATATGCAGGTCAGGAAGCAACAGTTAGAACTGGACATGGAACAACAGACAGGTTCCAAATACGAAAAGGAGTATGTCAAGGCTGTATATTGTCACCCTGCTTATTTAACATATATGCAGAGTACATCATGAGAAACGCTGGACTGGAAGAAGCACAAGCTGGAATCAAGATTGCTGGGAGAAATACCAATAACCTCAGATATGCAGATGACACCACCCTTATGGTAGAAAGCGAAAAAGAACTAAAGAGCCTCTTGATGAAAGTGAAAGAGGAGAGTGAAAAAGTTGGCTTAAAGCTCAACATTCAGCAAACTAAGATCATGGCATCTGGTCCCATCACTTCATGGCAAATAGATGGGGAAACAGTGGAAACAGTAGCTGACTTTATTTTTCTGGGCTCCGAAATCACTTCAGATGGTGACTGCAGCCATGAAATTAAAAGACGCTTGCTCTTTGGAAGGAGAGTTATGACCAACCTAGATAGCATACTGAAAAGCAGAGATATTACTTTGCCAAGAAAGGTCTGTCTAGTCAAGGCTATGGTTTTTCCAGTGGTCATGTATGGATGTGAGAGTTGGACTGTGAAGAAAACTGAGCACCAAAGAATTGATGCTTTTGAACTGTGGCGTTAGAGAAGACATCTTGAGAGTCCCTTGGACTGCAAGGAGATCCAACCAATCCATTCTGAAGGAGATCAGCCCTGGGTGTTCATTGGAAGGACTGATGTTGAAGCTGAAACTCCATTACTTTGGCCACCTGATGTGAAGAGCTGACTCATTTGAAAAGACCCTGATGCTGGGAAAGATTGAAGGCAGGAGGGGAAGGGGACAACAAAGGATGAGATGGTTGGATAGCATCACCGACTCAATGCACATGGGTTTGGGTGGACTCTGCAAGTTGGTGATGGACAGGGAAGCCTGGCGTGCTGCGGTTCAGGGGCCACAAAGAGTCGGACATGACTGAGTGACTGAACTGACTGACTGACTGGCTCTGATATTATAAGTGGTAAATGTTAAAGTATTTCTGAGTCTTGTATCTTATTTGACTTTCTCTTTATCCTTCTTTTACACACACACATGCATGCTAACTCATGTAGACACACTGATCTCTAATGGATCAAATGGTTATAATTACCATGCTCTGTTCTGTGAGGTTCAAATCTTATCTTGCTGAGATAAGGAGACAGAGATGGGGGTTCAAGGTGACCAGAAATGTCTAGCCTATCTCCCTTTCTCTATATAGATAAGTCTCTCCCTGTGAGTTGGTTTGTCAATGTCCCCAGATTCTTCTCTACTTTCCCCCCTTTCTCTCTCACCAAATTAATTACTATTTTGTCATGACCTACCTAATTAATCAGTAAAACTCAATCATTTCTAACTCATAATAAACATCATTAGTAATAATAATCAACAAAAAATTAAATCAACATGGCTAAAGCTACAAGTTTTAATATTTGTTACTGATGAAAAATAGAGGAAATACATAATCCAGACAACATTTCAATTGCTATATATGACTTAGATAAGTTAGACTTGGTAGGAGAAAACGGTCAACAAATGTATAATTGAAAACCGTAGTATTTTAAAATTTGATATGGACAGAAAATTGAATAAGAATCAAATGTGAGAAACTTTAAGTGGAAAAAATTGAAAGTGATATAAAAAGTAATTTTAGTAAGTTAATAAAAATGAAAAGTAACCTGAGCTGTTATTATATCAATTAATAAAAATTAAATTGCTAAATGGAGCTTATTTCCAGAAAATGACTTCTGGAGGAAAATTTATCAACTTCAATATAATTATCATTAAAATATTATATTAAAAATGGTATGAGGGCTTAAAATGGTATGGTGGCTTAGTGGTAGAGAATCCACCTGCCAACGCAGGAGTTTGCTCCTTGATCAGGGAAGATCACACATGGCACAAAACAACAAAGCCCATGTGCCGCAACTATTGAACCTGTGCTCTCGAGCCTGGGAGCCGCAGCTACTGAGCCCTCAGGCCGTAGCTACTGAAGCCAATGTACCCTAGAGTCTGCGCTCTGCAACGAGAGAAACCACAGCAATGAGATGCGCATGCATCATAACTGGAGAGGAGCGCCCGCTCACCACAACTAGAGAAGTGCCCACACAGCAGTGAAGACCCAGCTCAGCCACAAAGAAAGAAAGAAATACTACTTTAAAAATGGTTTGGAAGTCCGAACAGTGGTGCCAGGCTATCTCACTGCACTGAATACAGTGCCTGGCACCTAGTAGAATTGCGATGCACGTTTTCATTTTTTTCAAGCTTGCTTCATACTGAAAATAACATGACAATCTAAAAAAATTTAAAAAGCAAGCAAATAAACCAAAATCTTTAGTTCCTTCAGCTCTGAAAGTAGAATGAACAAATTGACACTCGGGAAAAAAAATTCAAAATGTAAAAAAAAAAAAAAAACTGTAAATGAACAAATATGCTGAAGTACTGCAGAGTAACTGAGTGGTGGTGATGGGGCCAGTTAGGAAGGATAAACAAGCAAGAAAAATACCTCAATCAAAGATGGGTAAAGCATTCCTGCTACAGGGTTTAGCATGAGCAGGAGAAAAT
This sequence comes from Bos grunniens, assembly GCF_055505025.1. NCBI lineage: Eukaryota > Metazoa > Chordata > Mammalia > Artiodactyla > Bovidae > Bos > Bos grunniens. The sequence goes on along the minus strand of NC_141191.1, from coordinate 22,880,589 downwards.
ATGTGGGACAGAAAGTACAGGTATGTCCCAGGAATGTCTCTTGAAGTTCAAGCCTAGTCTGTGTAATGAGCATTAGTGTGCATACAGGTAAATCCACCCTAAGCAAGTGTCAGATATAAATCACATGGAATTTAGGCTTTAATATGTAGACAATGGAGAATCATTGAAGGAGCTGTACTTTAGAGAGATTATTTGGGCAGCAGGTTAGAAGGAATTATGGACTTCCCTGGTGGCTCAGATGGGTAAAGCGTCTGTCTATAATGCGGGAGACCTGGGTTCGATCCCTGGGTCAGGAAGAATCCCTGGAGAAGGAAATGGCAACCCACTCCAGTACTCTTGCCTAGAAAATCCCACGGGAGGAGGAGCCTGGTGTCCATGGGGTCGCAAAGAGTCGGACACGACTGAGCAACTTCACTTTCACTTAGAAGGAATTATAAGAAGGAAGAGATTAAAGTAAATCATTCTGACAACAATGACTATAAGTAAGAAATAATCAAGTCAGGAGTGGGAGGAGTGGGAGGCAGAGCAAAAGAAGAGGAGGAAATACATCAGTAGAATGTAGGTGCTTACACAGTGGGAAGGGCTTGAGGGTTTGATCTGAGTCTGTTGGGGATATTGAAGCAAGTTGCAGAATCAGAATAAGACAAGAAGTAGGTTTTAGAAGGAAGTGTACAAATTTATTTGTTTTGACATGTTCAGCTTGAGGCATTTCTGAGAATGCAAGTGTAAAAATCCAGAAGAGAAATGGATATTAAGTCTAAAGCTTAAGAACTGAAAGAAAGGGTTGGTAACCGTCAAGGAAATAGAAGTGAATGAATTTTACTAAAGGAGAGAGAAAGCAAAGAGAGGGGAACACAGATCTGTGGGAACTGTCTACTTGGGGGGATTCTGTTTAGCAGTAGAATGTTGGTGAATATAATAATACTTTCAGAAACTTGGAAGAGAAAATAGTGAAGGAGCCTAAAACGGATTGTCAGACAAGGAGACTGTGGTATCACAGTGGCCAAAGTAGGGAAAGTTTCCAGGAAGTCAATCAGTAGTAGAATGAAGTGGATGAAGGGATGGGCTAGCTGTGTCATTTTTTAGGGTACCTCTGTAAGTATCACTAAAACAGTGTTTTAGTGAGCAGCATCACTGGATTCTGGAAGAAGGAAAAAGTGTTTGCCAAGACTTTGGTAAGAGTACTATATATAGAGAGAATGGAAAGACATCCTCTAACAAGCTGTGTGAGTAGGGAAGATGTAGGGTCTGGGGCGATGCTCAAATAATCTAGATGTTTGTTAAACTTCTTAAAGAGTGCGAAGGGTTAACTCTTCTTGTTTTGCTAAGCTATGGTATTCAAGTTTGGGGACCAAATCGGAGTGGCTGGGATGCTAGAGAAGATGAGTGTGGCTGTCTTTAGCTGACATCTTCCTGTTCTTCCTGTTCCTCTTCCTTTTCCTCCTCTTCTCTCTCTCTCCACCATGAGATCTCAGCTTTTATTTTACTGAAATGCTAAAGAAACACTGAATAAATTATGGTTTGAGGAGATACTGGTTCTGGATAAGAACTGTACTTTTCAATAAAGGAAGGCTATAACCCTGATCATAACTAACTACTGTTAATAAATATAATTTGGTGGTTTGGGAATGAAGTATTTGGTAATTCTTTAGTGAAGACTTAAGAATAGAGGATGTCATTATCCCCTTAACAATAATAATTCAAATACTCATTTGTAGTTAAATGCACTCTCTTTGAAAAGAAAAAAATACATTTGAATTAAAAATTAACTTTATTGAAGTTAAGTGCTTGCCTTTTCTCTCATGTTAACTAATCTAAAGATTAGGTAATATGCTGTTAAAATAGCTTACAAAAATAGATAAGATATTGATGTAATTACATAGCTGTATTTTTTTCTCTGCTGCTGCTAAGTCACTTAAGTCGTGTCCGACTCTGTGCGACCCCATAGACAGCAGCCCACCAGGCTTCCCCGTCCCTGGGATTCTCCAGGCAAGAACACTGGAGTGGGTTGCCATTTCCTTCTCCAATGCATGAAAGTGAAAAGTGAAAAGGAAGTCACTCAGTCGTGTCTGACTCTTCGCGACCCCATGGACTGCAACCTACCAGGCTCCTCCATCCATGGGATTTTCCAGGCAACAGTACTGGAGTGGGGTGCCATCGCCTTCTCTGAATTTTTTCTCTAGAAGCATATAAAAGATTTACGTTTCTAAGAACTATTAGATGTAATGGATAAATAAAATTCTGTTATATGAAAGTTTGAATGACTCTGAGATGAGGATACATTTTAGTTTAGGGATGGAATAATTTAGATATAAAAGTCTCTAAAGATCTTGTGAATTAGTAGGCCAAAACTTTAAGTAAGGACATAAAAATATTTTTTAGAGTTTAAAAGTATGAAAAGAAACTATGATCTTTAAGAACTTAAAAAGGTAATTCCCTTAGAGAAAACATACAAGTTAAAGTCTAGATATTCCTCTTTTAACCTTAGAAAGATTAATAGGAACCAGGATCACTTTGTCTAAGGCTGCAAATCCCCGTCTTATTTCTAAGGAGCTCAATAAACAGACAGCTATGGAATTGGCTATACAAAGGGATTTAAAAAAACAATAAAGTTGATTTTCTATATTTCCCCCTTGTTAATACAATGATCAAATCCATAAAGGTATTATTACTATAAACATTAAAATTATAGAGCCTATTTATTGAGATGGTGTCCACTTTTTTCAGTTTGACTTGTACCAAATGTGCTGTCAAAGGGTGGGAGATTCATTCACAGGTTGTTGATTAACCTCATGTTGAAAAAGTATCTTTGCAAAGCTTTTCATAACTGTTTTTTTCCTAGTCTACCATACATCTCTAACTGTTATTTTGTAACTGGAGTTACTCCTTCAAAAGTATGATTTGACCATCTAAAATATCTGTTTACGGAAGTTCTACTGAATTTAATCTGATGCACACACACACACACACACACACACACACACACACACTACACTCCCATTAGTCGAGGAATTGGTAAAGTGAACAAAACATTTTAGAACAGTTTCAGTTGCCTCAGGTGAAAGTGGTTTACTCTGTAAAGGCATGCAATCAATTTTGTGACCAAGTTTTCTTTTTTTTTGCAGAAGGAAAATAATCTTGATATGATTGCAGAGGTAGCATTTTATGATGAAACAAGCAGTATACATTCTACCAGATATGCAGTCTCCTTAATCCTGTAGTCTCTTTCACAACACTCACTATACCGCACTGAAATCTCAGCTCATAAATAACAATATTTATAGTGGTAACTAGCTGTTTGTATGCATTTGCCTGGGTGCTGTGCCAAGTGATTTATACTCATTTGTTCATTGATCATCACATTCATCCTTCTATACAGATGAGAAAACTGAGACTTAGAGAATTCATACAACTTTCTCAAGCTCATGTAAAGCCAAGTAGTAGAATCTGGATTAGCTCTTGTTGATTTAATGATCCAGTTCCTAGATATGACTATGTTATGTTCTCTTATAGCTTATTCATTATTCCTACTAAGCCATGAAGGACACTAAGGGCTTTACAGGAATAACAGTCTATTCTATGTAGACATCCTGTTGGAATTTAAAACATCTTAATTCAGTGTCCTACTTCCTTGACATATGTAACAAGTTAAGAAGCTATTTGGTGATACTATTTATATACTATAGCCTTAAACGACTGCATTATGAAGGAAGAGATAAATAATTTAAATGAACAATTATGCATCAAAAAGCAGAACATGAATTAGAGAACATTTTAAACAATGTAATTTACAATATCATAAATTAATAAAAAAGTGGAAATTACCAAATGTAGAACCTGATTCTTCCAGTTTAAATGATGGTAAGAACATCATGCCAGTGCACTAGAAAGTATTTGTTAAGCATTCACAGGGAAATAATTCAGTATTAGGATTATGGAAATATAGTCCTGTATTTAAGGTGTTGTAAAATCTAATTATAGGAATACAAAATTAACAAAGTTGCAAGTTTATAAACTTAAGTAAATAGTGAGTTGAGAGAGAGGTTCAAGAGGGAGGGGACATATGTATACACATAGTTTATTTATGTTAATGTATAGCAGAAACCAGTCCATTCTAAAGGAGATCAGCCCTGGGTGTTCTTTGGAGGGAATGATGCTGAAGCTGAAACTCCAGTGCTTTGGCCACCTCACGCGAAGAGTTGACTCATTGGAAAAGACTCTGATGCTGGGAGGGACTGGGGGCAAGAGGAGAAGGGGACGACAAAGGATGAGATGGCTGGATGGCATCACCGACTCGAGGGACGTGAGTCTGAGTGAACTTCGGGAGTTGGTGATGGACAGGGAGGCCTGGCGTTCTATGATTCATAGGGTCGCAAAGAGTCGGACACGACTGAGTGACTGAACTGAACTGAACTGAATGGCAGAAACCAACACAATATTGCAAAGCAATTATCCTTCAATTTAAAATAAATTTTTGAAAAAATAAATTGAAGATGTGGATATAAAGGTGTGGATAAATGATGCTTGCCATAGTAAGCAGAGAAAATGGAGGGATGTAGTTTTGGGTAGGAGAAGGCAATGACACCCCACTCCAGTACTCTTCCCTGGAAAATCCCATGGATGGAGGAGCCTGGTCGGCTGCAGTCCATGGGATCGGTAAGAGTCGGGCACGACTGAGCAACTTCCCTTTCACTTTTCACTTTCATGCATTGGAGAAGGAAATGGCAACCCACTCCAGTGTTCTTGCCTGGAGAATCTCAGGGGCGAGGGAGCCTGGTGGCTGCCGTCTATGGGGTCACACAGAGTCGGACACGACTGAAGCAACTTAGCACAGCAGCAGCAGTTTTGGGGAACATTAGTGATATTTGGGGGCTTCCTTGGTAGCTCAGTGGCAAAGAATCTGCCTGCAATGCAGGAGACCGGGGTTTGATCCCTGGGTTGGGAAGATTCCCCTAGAGAAGGGCATGGCAACCTACTCCAGAGCTCTGGAACAAAGGATCCTGGCAGGACACAGGGTTGCAGACTCAGACACAGCTGAAGCAGCTAAGCAGCAGTAGCAGCAGTGATGTTTCAGGAAACCTCATTCTGGTGCTCAAATATTATTTCCTTCATGGCAACTTCTTAAACAATTAATTGCCACTCAGTCTTGGCATCTCACTGAGTGCTCTTTTCACTGTACTTTCACAAGAATATGAAGAATAAGGATATGTGCCTATTAATTCATATATAATTCATCTAAATATGTTTTTAAAATACTTACTTTGTAAGTATATTTTACTCCATCATGAATTTCTTTATGGCAGTCTTACTCATCCTAGTAAGCAAGGACGTCTGGCATATAGTGGGTGCTCAGTAATGAGTAATGAAAATCAATACATTCATAAAAAATAAGAAATAATTTCAGTTGAGAGAATTCAATATCTTGCATGCATGCTTTTTTTTTTTTTCGAGGCCTATTCCCTCAACATCCCCTATTGATGATGGGTGGGTTACATTTCAAACTCTAAATGGCCTGTGCAAGATTACTAGAAATATAAATGGTCACAGAGATTCTATTGGCACTTATATTAGCCTTGGATTTCTCTGTAGAAAATGGAACAAAGACTCAAACAAAATATTAGCATCTTTGCTCCTTCCCCATATTCTACACAGTATAACACAGATTTGCTGGTTCAGACAAGTGTGCTTTCATTCAACAAGCATTTATAGAGTATTTGTATGTGTCCATCATTGTTCTTGACACTGTGAATATTGAGTAGAAAAGCAAAGCCTCTTAGTTAAAAAAACTCCTACTCTACCATACATAAAATAGATAAACAACAAATATTTACTGTATAGCACAGGGCATTATATTTAATATCTTGTAATAATCTATAATGGAATACAATAAGAAGAAAAAACTGAATCACTCTGCTGTACACTTGAAAGTAACACAATTTTGTAAATCAACTATACTTCAATAAAAAATTTACTCAGCACCAATCAGCATAACAAATAATAAAGTTCTGAAAGATTGTGAGACTTATCAAAATGTGACAGAGACATGAAGTGAGCAAACATTATTGGAAACATGGCACCGATACGCACGCTCAATGTAGGGTTGTCACGACCTTCATTTCCTAAAAAAACCAAGTATCTGTGAAGGCAGCAAATCAAAGCACAATAAAATGAGGTTGCCTGCATGCTATTTTTAAAGTATGCTTTCAAGCAAATGCTGCTCTGTCTTATTTTTTTTTTAATGGGACAGAGTTAACTATTTATTTTTAATTTATTTATTTTAATTAGAGGCTAATTACTTTACAATATTGTATTGGTTTTGCCATACATCAACATGAATCACTTTCATCAATATTAGAAGTATAACACTCCCTGGAAAGCCTACCTAAAACTTGTTTAAAAATAAGTGGAGTCGATATTTCATGTCAGTGAGAGGGAGGAAGACATTTTCCTTTACCATTCTAGGTTCTTCTGGTTGGTCTATGAATTAAATTGACATGAGACAGATTAGCAGGAGAAAATTACACCAAAGCTTATAAGTTGTCTACACATGAGAGACCCAGGAAAACTGAGAAATTCATCAAAATGCCTGAGGATCTCACTTCAAACAATATCTTCAGCTAAAGCAAAAAAGAGGATGTTGGGGTAGTGGTTTGGAACTTCAAAGGGAAAGAAGGCAATTTCCATGGAGATGGAAGAGCAAACATTTGGCAAACGAATGTTTGCTGGGCCTGCAGAGACAGTGGGACCCAGGAATTTTAACAGACTCTGCGGGGTTCCTCTCTGTCTACACAGCTAGTTCACACTACGGTTGTTTGCGGCGTGTCTCCCTCCCTGGAACAGGTCCTCTAGGTACACTCTTTAGGCAGTCAGAGAGAATGTCGGAGTTTCTTCCTGAGTCTTTTGAGCCTTAATGATTTTCAGCTAGAAATTATCTGCATGCCAAAGAGACATTTTGGGTCGGCAGATTTTGTTCCCCTACAACGTTAACCAGATCCCTATTTCTCTCTTTTTTTTTTTTATTTTGTAAAATTTTTATTGGAATATGGTTGCTTTACGGTGTTGTGCTATTTTCCGCTGTACAGCAAAGTGAATCAGCCATACATAGACGTATTATCTCCTCTGTTTTGGACTTCCTTCCCCTTTAGGTCACCACTGACCACTGAGTTATAGAGTTCCCTGTGTTATACAGTAGCTTCTCATTACTTACCTCTTTTATACATAGTAGTGTGTGTATGTCAATTCTAATCTCCCCAGCTTTGTCTTTTAATACAAAAATTAACATTAACGGTAGTCTGTATCAGTAACTTACCTCTGGTTCCCTCTTCTTTCTCTGGATAGAACTTCTGTGAGGAGCCAGAGGTTTTATATCCTTGGATATGCTACTCTGCCTTAGCTCCCTTCTGCAAAACTTTGTTCAGTGAAAACTTCCAGGCCTGGGGATATCCCTAATACATATATTTTGACCTATAACCAGTCAGTCCTGGAGAATAGGTGGCATTTGTCCAAATCTATTTTCATCTACACCTATGTATGCTCTAATATTTGTTTAATCATTGTGTTTTTCCTTACCATATGGCCAAGATTAAAAGGATTTAAAAAAGATATCAATTTGTGGTTAATATCTAACTTTGGAAACAGTAGTCATAGCAACTCCTTGTTTCTTAAAATCACCCCTTTGATTTTATTACCATGTAAACAATTTGGGATTGAACACTTACTGAATATTGTTGATTATTGTAAGATGGTCTTACAGACAGTGATTATGACATTATCTTCAGGCACAGCTGAAAAAGAGCTGTATATAAACAATAAAGTTGCATTTTGTCCTGCATTACAAAAATATAATGAGTCAGTTACCGTGAACTTAGCTTTTAAAGTAGGAATTCTCATGAAAACAGCTCAGCATGGGAAAAGGAAGAAATACCATTTGTAAAATATATGGAGTTTATACTTGTTAAGTTCTTTAAATAAGACATAAACAGGCACGATTAGAATATACTGAGGTTTTAACATGCTATATATTTCATTAGTTATTATCCTAAATGAATCCATAGATGCAAAATAATTTGTCTCTGAGAAGGCAGTCTCAATTTAGGTGACATAATTTAAGAAAAAGAAATTACTTCAGGTACATTTGCAAATGCCTCTAATTCCATACAGTCTAATATCTTGATTCTACTCTCTGTCATGTTAATGCCTAGGAGTAATCTTTTCTCATTCCCACATCCCAAGAATGGAACATGGTCCCAAGATTACAGCATCTCTGAAGAGCAAGGCCAACACCAAAGTGTCTCCCATAGACTTTTCCCTACTTTTCAAGCCTTCCTCAGTCAGGGCTGGCAATATGATCTAATTTTTGCCAATAAATATAAGTGAAACTCTGTTGGAGAATGCAAGTTCTGAGAAAGATTTTGTGCCCTTTGAAAGTACCCAAACTATCTCGGTTTTTGTAAATGGACAACTTAGAAAGTCCACCTCCTTCTTCCAGCTTTGAATGCAGAAGTGATGGCGGAAGCTGGGACAGCCACACCTTGACCATTAGGCAATACCAAATGAACGGTGGAGATATTGGCCCTGACATCCTTGAACTGCTGAGGAAGCAGGACCTTGAGGAAAACAAGAGTAATAGAATTGGCTGCAGTGAGTACAAGTCTCTATCATCTGAAACTTCCCGAAAAAAGAATGTTCAGGCATTCCCTTAGTGAAACACCCAAGAATTCAAAGGCATAAATCTCCTAGCATCACAGGTAAATTTATTCACCTATATCTGGAGAAATACTGGCCTTAGAGGTTTCAGCTACGAAATTTTCTCATACCTCTTTTTCTCTGTTTGCCTTATGGGTCTTTAGCTCCTGTGTGAGTCTTACTTTTTGAATCTATTTCCTTTTCTCATTGTGTCATTGCTTAGTTTGCTGCCACAGGCAGTGCTGATGCTAATTCTTTCTCCTCCATTTAATAACACAGAGCAATCTCTATTAACCCTAACCAGCTACCCTGCTGCTGGCAGGCTGTACACTGTTGTGTCAGAGTGATACAGGCAGCGTCCTTTTACACCACCTCCAAATCTGTGCCAATCTCTCCTTCTGGGAATCTCCATAAGAAACAGTTTAAAGATCTTATTTCTCCCTTGTAGGAGAAAGAGGTCCAAAATAAAGTGCTTGTTCCCTGGGGATGCAAAAGAATTATTAAGGTAAAAAGACTTACTTTTGAAAATAATAGGTCAAACACCAAATGGATTATTTTAGTACTTGAGTATTTCTTGATTCATATTTTAACCTAATTTCCATTTCTCAGAGGCCTTTCGTCATGCAATGATACCTATTACCCCAGTTTAATATTTTATTCATTTCCCCAAAACCAGTCAAGAATATAATGAAACAGAATAAAATTAATATCAAAAATCCGCTAAATTGGCGCTTTTCTGGTGGTCCAGTGGTTAAGAATCCTCCTTGTAATGCAGGGGATACTGGTTCAATCCCTGGTCCGGGAAGATCCCATATGTCATGGAATAACTAAGCCCACGTACCACAACTACTGAGCCCGTACTCAGCAGCAAGAGAAGCCACAGCAGTGAGAAGCCCACGCACTGCAACTAGAGAATTGCCTTTGCTCAGCCATGAAGACCCAAGGCAGTCAAAAATAAATAAGTAAATAAATAATTTGTTTAACAAACTGCCAAATTTACAAATAGATCAAGTCCAGAAACTTCTGGGAGACAATAACAAGAGACCCTTGAAGTTTTCACATAAAACCTTGGGTCCCCCAAAATCAATCAGTAGTCCAGACAGGTGGATCGATGGTGGGTATTCCTGATTATAGCATCCTAATTACAGTGTCCCAGTATGTGCCCACTGTCATCAAAATTATTTTCCAGCTATTTTTGGTACAGCCCCAGAGTTGTTCAAACCAAAACACTAATGAAAAACACAAAAAGTTGCAGGCATTTCAACTTTAGTGAAAATGCACTAATTTTTTAATGGAATAAAATATCTATCTATGCTATAGGAAGCCAACTGATGTATGTGCACAGTCAGTAATAAAACATGTAGCCACTTAGATCGAAGGCCACAAAATAGCAAAGCACATATGATCTAGCGAATCATGTCACCTAAGAAAATTTCTAAATTGTGAAGAATTAAATTCCCTGTTATGAACATGCTGTTTATTTAAAAACCAAATGAGACAAAACTTGTTTAAATTTGTGTGAAAAACAATAAGCCAAACTGAAAGCGCTAGTTCAGAGTATTTGAGGAACTGCCCTGCCCGCCTCTTTGAGACTTTAGTAGCCATAATCTGTGCTTCTTGCAGATTTTACTGCCTCATAGGGGAAAAAGTCTCCCAGAGACCAATTCCTGCAAAACAAAACCAGTTCCCATAAAGGGGTAAATTCCCATGGAGATAGTATTACATTTTTCTCAGCCTTATGCAAAGGTAGATAAATTAACAGTAAACAAGCATCTTTGAAACCAGGTATGCCATAGAAAGTTCTCATTAGCTGTAGATTTTGAGCAGGTACCACAAGTCCCTGCATCAACACAACTCTGTTGAAGACCTTGAAATGTATAGTGTAGGAGCTCTTTCCCAGGTTATAAAGGAGAAACACCAATTAAATGGAAAAAGATTTAAGGACGATTATTCCCTTAAAAGTAAAAATGTAGAATTTAGTTTTTTCATATTTCAAGCATTTTGGCATGTCCACTGTATTAAATTCAGAGCAATTCTGTTGCCTAGGAAAGAAATGCACCTTGAAATAGTTAAGCAAAATAGAGAAATTGACATCTTATCTCACCAGAAACCAGATCACAGAGAAAGGTGGGGGACACATCTGGATATCAGAACCCCAATCCAAGGACCCCAATAATGTAAAGGCTTTCTCGTCATCTCCCACTTTGAATGCTTCTGTCTTTATCGTCACGGATTGGCTTGTCTGTAAGACTTCACAAGGACATGGTGCTGAAATCTATGGGTCTTGAAATCTATCATTGTTATGACTTAAGAAGACATTGATGGGGACTCTCCCTGGAATGTGTTTTTCTCAAGATTCTTCTTCCATGTGGAACATTTTTAAAGTCTTTACTGAATTTGTTACAATGCAGCTTCTGTTTTATGAGGGATGTGAGATCTTAGTTCCCCTACAAGGGATGGAACCCCTACAACCCCTCGCATTGGAAGGCAAAATCTCAGGCACTCAATCACCAGAGAAGTCCCTGTATTTCTTTTTGAACCAACGTGATGGGCACCATTTCAATCTCATCTCTGTGGCATGAGGGTGAACTATTTCCATGGGCCACCTCCATCAGAAGCATGTGTTCAGAGTTGAGGTGAAGAGGTTACTAAAAGTAGTTAAAGTTCAATATACTTAAAAAATTCATACATGTATTAAGATTCCTTAACGTTCATGCAATTTGTGCTTTTTACTGTCAAACAGTATTTGTTTAAAGTAGTGTTCCCTAAAGAAATGAACCACTTAAAAGTCCTCATGGTTTCTGTTTTTCCAGCAAACCATAATGGCTAATTTTGAAGCTATACATGGTGAGTTGGTTCTTAAGGTTGTTCTTCAAGTTATAAAAGAAATGAGATACCCATTTAGAGGAAGACTTGAGAAAAATCCTAATATGTGAACCCCAAGTTCAGTCATACTTCCAGGGTGTTTCTGGTATTCTTAAAAGATCCTATTCCCTATTCATATTCTTCCCATAAGCCAGGTTGCCCTTGAACTGGCCTTACTTCTGGCCTTGCCTGTATGTGAAGTTTCCAATATCACCGCAGTTTGCAATAAGCCGATACTACCAAAAAAGCTCCTGCCCTTTTAACAAAAGCAGGCTAAAGGTGAGCTAATTAAAGGAGGATGCTTTCCGCTCTTACAATCTTCTTGCCCTTTTAAACAGCTCAGGCAAGAGCCAAAGTTAATTAAAAAGAGAAGGTAGCTTCCATCCTTCTAATTTTTCTAGAGGTTGGAGAAACTTCATGATTAGTAACTGCTGAGCATGTGTGTGTGTGATAAGAGACTTCAGTTATGTCTGCCTCTTTGTGACCCCACAGACTGTAGCCTGCCAGGCTCCTCTATCAAAGGGATTCTCTAGGCAAGAATACTGGAGTGGGTTGCCATTTCCTTCTCCAGGGTATCTTCCCGACTCAGGGATTGAACCTGCATCTCACATCTCCTGCATTGGCAAGTGGGTTATTTATCACTAGTGTGAAGGAAGCTGATTCTTCACCTGTTGCTCCCTCCCTGTTGTACTAGGAGGTGGTCATTCTCTCCTCCTGACGCATTTCACAGGAGGGTGGACTCTCCATCCAAACCCTAAAAGATGCAGGATATGCGCTCTAAGTTTTCCTGGTCCAGATAACAATTTGCAGGTCCTCCAATTCATCCTCTGTATTTAAAGGGCTAATCATGTAGTTGACTGCAAAGATGGCCACAAACATTTCTCTTCCTTCCCTTCATGCCCCTGGAAGCTCTCACCCTTACTCTCTGAACTGTCACTGAAGATTTGCTTTGGAAAGGGAGTATTAGCAAATGTCAGTCAATGGGAGGCTGGAAAAAGCTTGTGGGCTAGGACTTTCCTTGGTGCCCAAAGCCTCCAGAGGATGAGTCCAAGTCAGCCTGCTGGATGATGAGGGGTGTGTGACCAAGTGACTCCTGTCACCTCCCCTCACCAGAGGCAGAAGGCCGTTGGTGACAACAGTCACATCCGTGAGCCCAGCCAAACCCAGCAGAAAACCCAACCAACCACGCCCAGCCTAAATCAACCATCCACAGAATCCTGAAGAAATACATGGTACTGTTTGAAGTTTCTAAGTTAGAGTATGATTTCTACACAGGGCTATCTTGCGGATAGACAGCACTGTCATGGAGTTGACAAATAGGGCCCACAGAGATAACAAATAATGTAACACTAAAAGCGTGTCATTAAAATCAGGACACAGAGAGTGGTCAACTGTATCAGTGAATTCAGCAAGCCAGAAACGCAAAATTGGAAAAAGCATTGTAAAAGAAGAGAGGTGTTTTGTTTTGCTGATGATACGTTTGTATGTCCAGAACACTGTTAGTTAGAAACAAACAGATAAAAGGACAATCCCTCCAAATCTTCTATAATTATTAGAGATTTTGATTAGCCCACGCACTGTAGCAGAGCTCCTATGGGCTGCACTCATCATGGAAGCACAGCTGAGCTCAGCTGGAGCCCCCTATAACCAAGGCCAGCTTAATTAATATGCAACATTATAACATACAATATACAAACACCAAAACAGTTTACCCATGCTAACTGTAAGTATGTGAAATTGGAAATGCAATAAAATAAAATAAACCACCATTTTATTCACAGTGGTTAACAGGACTCAAATGAAGAAAACTACTCAATATATAGAGATACTAATACTGAAGTAAATAAGCAAATTTTAAAATAACTGGGAATATATTTGTTCTCAGAGTAGAAGATTAAATCTTAGATGTGTTATCTCACCCAAAATTCATCTCTAGGTTTAATGCAATTTCAATTAGAATTCTCTAAAATGATTCTTTCTGGAATTAGACAAACCTACTTTACATTTTATATGAAAGGATAAATGTTCAATCATAGTGTAGAGAATTATGAAAGGAAAGAGCAGTTAAAATGACTTTCATTACTAGGTATTTGAAAGAATTATGAATCTACCATAATGAAATCAATGTATTATTAGCCTAGGAATAGATACTAGATCAATGGAACAGAGCAGAGAGTTCAGCCTATTCCCCTATATGTGAAGGCAACATATAAAGATTGCATTTCCTGGATTCAGAGACAACAAAACAGGCTCCATCTCCATGTGGAAGAAAATAAAACTAATTCTCTCTTACACTTAAAGATTTAAATGCAAAATACAAAACAACAACAAAAATCTTTAGGAAAAAAAAGATTGAGACTACTTACATAATCTTGGGAAAGAGGATTCTTTGTAACCAAGTCAGAAATCCAGAAGCTCTAAAAGGTAAATGATTATAAAAAAGGTTATGTAAAGTCTGTATAGAGACAGATAGCATATTTCTATAAACAAATGGAGTTTTCCTACAAACAAATGAAATTAAAGTTTGGAGAAAATAATAGGAAAAAAACCTGGAATTCTATTTCCAATAATAAAAAAAAACTATACTATAGAGTACATCTGACATGTATTCTAAGCCTTGTATACGTATTAAGACTTTTATCCTCACAGCAACTCATTTAGGAAGTTATTCATCCTCTTAAACCCACTTCAGTTCAGTTGCTCAGTCATGTCCGACTCTTCGTGACCCCATGAATCGCAGCACGCCAGGCCTCCCTGTCCATCACCAACTCCCAGAGTTCACTCAGACTCACGTCCATCGAGTCAGTGATGCCATCCAGCCATCTCATCCTCTGTCGTCCCCTTCTCCTCCTGCCCCCAATCCTTCCCCTCCCGCCCCCAATCCTTCCCAGCATCAGAGTCTTTTCCAATGAGGCAACTCTTCGCATGAGGTGGACAAAGTACTGGAGTTTCAGCTTCAGCATCATTCCCTCCAAAGAAATCCCAGGGCTGATCTCCTTCAGAATGGACTGGTCGGATCTCCTTGCAGTCCAAGGGACTCTCAAGAGTCTTCAACACCACAGTTCAAAAGTATCAATTCTTCGGTGCTCAGCCTTCTTCACAGTCCAACTCTTACATCCATACATGACCACAGGAAAAACCATAGCCTTGACTAGACGGACAAAACTTCAGTGGCTGGCATGGCAGACTCTGTTGCTTCACAACGAAATACAAGGTTACTCTGAGATTCAAAGCCCTCTACAATGATCAAATTTCCTTTGGTGGCCTTATCTTCTATTATCCCATTCCAAGAACCCACTCTGTGTCTTCCTTTCTTTACGGCCTTACTTCAGAGGGAAATTCTGCTTGGGATACTTTCTTTGCATTTTTCACTTGAAATCTGATGATTTTCTCAAGCTCCATTTTCTGCTTTGTAATCTTTCCTGTTCTCAGACCTATTGCAGTCTCACCAATATTCAACTTTCCTGCAAATTTTTTGATGCTTTTCTTTGTGCCCATGTAGTGAATTCTGTAGGATAAGCAACTTGATAACAGAGAGTATGTTTTACTTATTTCTAAAGTGTTTAGAACACAACAATTGCTTGAGCTACAGCTAGTGAACCCAATATATTAATGGAAGAAACGGCAGGTTTCCGTAGGCTTACCAGTATTTTATTCAGAAAATTTTAGTGGCTTCTCAGAAGCTATATTCTAAACTTTCTAGCAAGGAATATGAAGTCTGAACCAACTCACAATTCTAGTCTTATACAGCTGGATGTCTTGATTTAAATTCTTTCCAGTTTATTTATATTCCATTAAATGCATGTGAATTTCTCAATTTTCCTCTCAAAAATACGTATTGAACAAATAAATGTTGTTCCACCTAGCTATAATGCTTTTCCATCTGCTCGTCTTTTACCACAAGCCAACAAGATCTTTGAAGCTTAATTCAAGTGCTACATTGATCAGTCAAACTTTCCCTGGCCACTCCACCCAGAAGTAATCTCACATTTCTTTCAACTACAAATTCATTCCATGTGTCACTTTAATTCACAGATTTTCAACCCAATCTCACGTGATAGCTTAGTTTCATATGATTTATATATGTCTTCCAGGCGGTAACAAGCACCTTGACAATCAAGCCACCACCTAGCCTTCTTCATTTTCCATGTCTGACCAGTGACGATTCCTTGCCTAAATTCAACTTACTTCTCTTCCAAATGACAACTGGGCTCCATTATTTCCAGAATCATATAGCTCATGTTTTTTCTCATGATTTCTTGAAACTTTAGTTTATCATATTTTCTTATCTACATACATGCCTCATCTCTACCATAAACCCCAAAATTTCAAGAACACAGGAAAGCTTGAATCCAGTCTATCTTTACATCCTTTCAATACCTGATAGAGAAGGAAAGCAGTACATAAATACTTATTTAGCTGATAATTACTTTTAATGGTTATTTGCAGATAAAAGGTAACAATTGACCTTTCTAATTTTATTTTTTTACAGCTCTGTGTGAAGTCTGTTTAGTCATGTCTGACTCTTTGTGACCTTGTGGACTGTAGCCCATCAGGCTCTTCTCTCCTAGGAATTCTCCAGGTGAGAATACTGGAATGGGTTGCCACGCCTTCCTCTAGGAGATCTTCCTGACCCAGGACCGAACCCATGTCTCTTATGTGTCCTGCATTGGCAGGTGGGTTCTTTACCACCAGCACCACCTGGGAAGCTGCATTATTTGAATTTTTTTCAGTTTAATTATAATTCCCCAAATGCATGTGTTTTTCTCAGCTTCCCTCTATTTATGGTTTAAATACTGGCTTTAGGTGATTCAATATCATTCTGTGCTGTTGGGTGTTGTCATTATAGACATGCCTGAACCGGCTAAGTCTGCTCCTGCTCCTAGAAAGGGCTCTAAAAAAGCTGTGACCAAGGCCCAGAAGAAGGACGGCAAGAAGCGCAAGCGCAGCCGCAAGGAGAGCTATTCCGTGTACGTGTACAAGGTGCTGAAGCAAGTTCATCCGGACACCGGCTTCTCCTCCAAGGCCATCAGATCAGATCAGATCAGTCGCTCAGTCGTGTCCGACTCTTCGTGACCCCATGAATCGCAGCATGCCAGGCCTCCCTGTCCATCACCAACTCCCGGAGTTCACTCAGACTCACGTCCATCGAGTCAGTGATGCCATCCAGCCATCTCATCCTCTGTTGTCCCCTTCTCCTCCTGCCCCCAATCCCTCCATGGGAATCATGAACTCCTTTGTCAACGACATTTTCAAGCGCATCGCTGGCGAGGCATCGTGCCTGGCGCATTACAACAAGCGCTGGACTATCACATCCAGGGAGATCCAGACCGCCGTGCGCTTGCTGCTACCTGGGGGGCTGGCCAAGCACGCCGTGTCCCAGGGCACTAAGGCTCTCACCAAGTATACCAGCTCCAAGTAAGTATAATATGCCTAGCTGCTGTTAACGGAGAAGGCAGTGGCACCCCACTCCAGTACTCTTGCCTGGAAAACCCCATGGACGGAGGGCCTGGTGAGCTGTAGTCCATGGGGTCACTAAGAGTCGGACACGACTGAGCAACTTCACTTAGGTGATTTTATTATAATTTTATAATTACATATTAAAACATCAAAAATCCCATTTGAGCATTTTCAGATTCTTTTTTCATTTCTGTATTAAGAAGTTCAACTATGTCAACGGTTATATCTTTCAGTCTTACAGCTTTTTAGTCTTTTGGTCTTAAAAGACATGATCTTGGTCATATTGGAATTTCTTAAATAGGAAATAAAACAGAACCCTAAGATATACAAATGAGCTGCTAAAGATTTCATCTTACCTAATTATAAAATAATAATGAAAATTACATAAAGTGAGCATTCTAACTACATCTTACCAACATCTTTTATGGTGCATCCTTGATGGCTCAGACAATAAAGAATCTGCCTGTGATGCAGGAGACCTGGATTCGATCTCTGGGTCGGGAAGATTCCCTGGAGGAGGGCATGGCAACCCACTCCGGTATTCTTGCCTGGAAAATCTCATGGTCAAAGGAGCCTGGAAGGCTGCAGTCCATGGGGTCACAAGAGAGTCAAACGTGACTGAGTGACTAACATTTCACGCTTTTAGAATCTCTTAATGTCATGAACCAGGAGTCTATCATTCCTGTTCCTACACCTGCTTGTGTGGATTTTATCAAGTCTTCACACTTGTTAGGCTAGTTCTTCCATCTGTGAATAGAGATGAAAGACATGGGCACTGCCTTTGGTATAATGCTGCTGTAACGCTCCATGACTGTGTTTTGTAAATGGAGAGTGGTTTGAAAATACCAAAATTTTATAGTAGACAAGGCTAGCTATCTCCTACCAGATGTCTTCTAAGACCTAGTATCTTGCAAGATGCTCATGAATATTTTTAGAAATTAAAATAACTTGGTCATCTATCTATATTTGAGACATGCTACGTAGTACATGTGATCTCTGGAAGATCACAAATTCATTGTATTCTAATAAACAGTACAAATTTATTCATTAAGACAACTTCCTTAACTTTTTGTAACATTGTATTTGTCGAACTTGTTTGATCAAGAGATGCTTTCACTTTTCTTTTTTAAAATAGTATCTATACCAAGAGCAATCATGTTTCTCTACATTCAGCTTAAGCAAATTTGGCATCTAAAAACTTCATCTTTCACTGATTAAAAAAAAATAGCAAACACATTCTAATAGAACATTAAAAACGCTAATTAGCAACACTGTCCGTATAAATCACTAATAGGGAGTTAGCTTCATAAGTGGGGAAATATTCTAACTCTTTTTGGGCCCAGGGGTGCCTTCCACCATCCTAGAGCAGGAATTTCCTCAATGACACCCGAGGCCAGAAAGAGTTAACACTCTGCTCAATATACCTAATTCGTTCCCAGGATGTAATTTACACACTAATGTGGCTGAATATGTAGCTTTTTCTGTCTTTTCTTAAATCTATAAAACTTTGAATGGGTCAGAAAGGACAAATTATCAGGCTGTACAGATTAACCATCAACAATTTAGTGCACATTTTTTTTTTTTCAGTTTTGAGGGTAAATAGTGCTATGGCTTTTTAAAGTGCAGCATAAAAAAGGCTTACATGATTTAAATAAGATTTTGGAATTACTTAAGGAATGATCTCATTGTTTTTTTTCTTGGTTTGACCCCAGTGGGGAAGGATCCATGTTTGTAATGTGATCTTAACAATATTGGTACCTCGAGATTAGATGGGCTTCACATATAGAAAGGGCATCAGAAATCAGTGTTTACAGGAAGTTGAATAGATTGAAGGATTAGGTTCTATTCTGTACCTCAGTCTATAGGAAAAATATAAATATGGGAGAGAATTGTATTTCTGTGAAAAAGTGATACAATCAAGGGTTTTATCTTATCCCTCCACGATACCAAAATATAAACCTTGAGCACTTTCTTTTTTCAGTTCTTTTCAAAGGGATAATTATTGTTCAGTTCACATTCAGGAATGGTCTTTTCAAAGAGTGGTTATGCACTCTTTTCTGCCTCGTCTCTGATGAGGCATACTGTGGAGTCCTGGCAATAAAAGTGATCATTAGTGCAGGGATTTCAAACACAGTGGAGCTCTTTTTATTGAGGTTTATCAGAAGAAGGGAAGACTATAGTTTGAAAAATCCTCACTGCTAATTCTAATTGATCTGCTGGAAATTTGGGACCTCTTCATGCCATTTAATCTTGCGCTGTGGAAAATCACAGCTTTGCAGAGGTATAGCATGGTGCTCAGTAAATGTTTATCAAATGCAAAAATGTTAATTGTTTAAAAAGCTATCACACAATGCTGTTGTCTTGTCCCTTCTTGAAACAAACAAACAAACAAAGCACCTTCAATGTCTCCTAGTTTTTTTTTAGATTGAGCTGGATCTTCTTAGACTATCACAAAAGGTCTTTCTTAATTTGTATTTTTTTTAATGTTTTCGCTGGGTGATGCATAGCAGTATCTGAAAGTGACTTTATGAGTTCATGAACTGATGCTACTGGTCATTTCCATGAAAGGTTTTATTTTCATGACAAACAAAGACCAACAGTGCTGAAAAAATCCTGATTTAATCTTCCTACTCTGTTTGTGTGTGTGGCTTCTGTAGCTATAGCAGCCATTTGGTAACTTTGAAATTACAAGCATGAGGGACCAACAGAAATTCAGAGATGCCAACTCTGACACTGTGAACTCAATGCCAGCAAACGCCCATATGATTTGATATTAAAAAGTCTTATATTTTACTCACTGTGATATATGACATGCATGTCAGTTAATTTCTTTGCCCCTTTACACTGGTTCTCTCTTCTCTTCTCAGCCTAATGTACTCCTTGTCATTCATTCTTTACATCCCAGTTGAAAATTTACTCCTTTTGTAAGCATTTCCTGGACTCCCTCAGGCAAATCCATTCATTATTTCATCTATGTTCTAGTGCCAGTTTATCTATGTTTTATTAACATTTATCCCACTTAGTGTAACTCATTCTTTTGTGTTGTCACTGTCAACAAATTGTTTGCCCTTCAAGAGCAAGTGTCATATACTTTATATTTTCAACAAATAAGTGCTTAAGGAATTAATCTATGCCCAGTGGGCTTGGCTGCAATGTCCAAACGCATAAAGTATTATTAACATTTTCCCCTATGGCTTTCCTTCTCTGAGAATAAATTTTATTTAGTGGCTCTTATGGGCAAATGAACACAGAACCCCTACAGTTAATTTGCGGGACAAATAATTTCTCTAGAAATCACCCCAGGGGTCACTGCAGGGATTGTTGAGGACATTCTTAATGAGCTTTCTTGTCTTAGAATGCTACACAAAATGTTATTGTTAATAACATTTTAGTTTAATTCTACTCTTTCCTCAAAATGCTAATAGTGTGAATATAGTTTCCTATAAGTGAAGAAATACTATTTTAACATCTGTTGGACTCATTATTCAGAGCAGACTGGGAATATAAATAACCAAGATAATGGAACAGAAGACTGTCTAGGAGCAAAGTGATTTTACCATTTCAAAATGATTTCACTCTTCCACCACTGAGGTTAACCAGGCTGGAGAATATTTTTCTTTTCATTGTTTTAATGGGTTTCAATGAGCTTTCTAACAACAATTTACTCTAATTTTACTTTCTTTCCTGAAACACTGTTTATGGTTTAAAAAAACTCTTTGTATTTATATGCAAGTGAGTCAGACTGATGATCAGACAACTTATTTTGAAAACCTAAAGGCATCTTACTGTAATGGTTTCATAACTAAAGGATGAAGGAAAGACAGATGGAGAAGCAATTGCGTTTGACTAAAATAATCTAAATCTTGGCAGAGCAATGCTGTATTTGGAAAATGATACCTTGATACTACCAGACTGGAGTAAATTAAACCTGTCATGATTTTAGCCTAGACAGAAAATATTTCAGTCCTTGCTAGATAAATTTTTGAGATATTGCTAAATTCTCCTTGAGGTGTCATTTTGACATAGTAAATATTCAAATTATAAATCCTTAACTACACTTGATATATTTGATTTACTAGTTGTTCATATTTACTACTTTTTAATCTATCACCAAAAATCATCTCCATTCCTTTAATACAAGTATTTCTCCCAGTAACTTATTTATTCTTTGCTCTTCTTTAATTGTTCTCTGTGTACTTGCTTTCATTTAAAAAAAAAAGTGAAAACACCTTCAAGTCTCTATTTTGTTTTGATTACAGCACTACGGTCTATATTAAAAGTTAATAATACAAACTTAAATCCCTACAGGAGATTGGCAGGTGATATAAATGAGTGAAGTGAAAGTCACTCAGTCGTGTCTGACTCTTGTGACCCCATGGACTATATAGTCCATGGAATTCTCCAGGCCAAAATACTGGAGTGGGTAGCCTTTCCCTTCTCCAGGGGATTTTCGCAACCCAGGGATCAAACCCAGGTCTCCCACATTGCGGGCAGATGCTTTACCAGCTGAGCCACCAGGGAAACCTGATGTAAATGAGACAGTGGGCCAGATGTAGACCAGTGTGGAGAGTGGATTTGTGAGGCTGTTGAGTCAAAAGAATACTACACCATCTGAAGTAGGTAGGTGGGTAGTTGCTACTTCAGTTCAGTTCAGTCACTCAGTCGTGTCCGACTCTTTGCAACCCCATGAATCGCAGCACGCCAGGCCTCCCTGTCCATCACCAACTCCCGGAGTTCACCCAGACTCATGTCCATCGAGTCAGTGATGCCATCCAGCCATTTCATCCTCTGTCGTCCCCTTCTCCTCCTGCTCCCAATTCCTCCCAGCATCAGAGTCTTTTCCAATGAGTCAACTCTTCACATGAGGTGGCCAAAGTACTGGAGTTTCAGCTTTAGCTCTTTCTAATTTTTAATGGGCTATTTCATTTTTTTCCCAAGCAGGTTATGTATCCAGGTATTTTTGTGAAATTTTTCATTTAAAAAAATTGTTTCAGGGAGCTTCTCTGAATTCCAGTGGTAAAAGACCCTGCACTTCCACTGTAGGGGGCCTGGGTTCAATCCCTGATGGGGGAACTAAAATCTGTGATGTCTCACTATGGGGGCACACTCAAAAAAAGGTGCTATAGTATCTAGGCATGAATCGTCATTGATTGATAACATCACAAAGAGAAAGATGATGGAAAACTTAAGAAGTGATCCTATAAAAAAGGTAAGTAAATCACAATGAACAGAATATAACTTCTAGATCCTGCTCCCAATTTACAAGAACACAGAGACTCAGGAACTCATTAAATTACACCATGGGGATGCAGTCAGCACAATCCAGCCTTGTAAGAAACTGCAGGGTCCACAACACAGTTTCTTCAAGAAATAATTGCAAGAGAAAAAAAGGACATGGAGGGGGAATTTGTAGACCAAAGGAAGTTTAAAAGGTACATCAACCAGCTGCAATGTATAAACCTCTATAGATCTTGATTTTTTAAAATTATAAACAAGAAAAAAAATTTCATAACTATGTGCAGTTATGAATGTTAACTAGACTTATTATGGTGATCATTTTGCAAATTATACAAGTACTGAATCTTATGTTGTACACCCCAAATTAATATAGCATTATATCTCAATTATATCCCAATAAAAATAAATAAAATTTTAAAAATTATAACATTTATGCAGCTTCCTTGGTGGTTCAGATGGTAAAGAATCTGCCTGCAATGCAGGAGACCAACTTCAATTCCTGAGTATGGTGATCTTTTTGCACATTTAACAAATATTGAACCTTATGTTGTATACCCGAATCTAATAACATTATATCTCAATAAAAAATAAAACATTTTTTAAATTATAATATTTATGAGTTGCTGCCTGGATATTTGATATCAAGGAAATATATGATAAGGTTAATGAGGGTCATATTAGAACATCAATCTAATCTCTAGAGATACCTATAAAAATATTCACAGATAGAATTTCAGAAATACATTCATATTTTAAAAAAGAAAATACGGGGCAGACATGCCATATGTCTGTCAGCTGGCTGTGGTTTATATGTTGCCAGTGTGCAAATTCTAATCTCTAAGAATATATACAACTAATTTATTTCTCATTATCGTTAAACAGTAGTATATTTTAATTATATGGAGGAGATATAAAGATGTATAGGCCAACATTTTCACTTGGGGAATATGAGATACATAAAGCAAACCTTAGAAAAAAAATACAATATCACCACTTTTTCACCTATTGTCTTAATATTAAACTCAATAAATGAATCTTTAATTGCTTATGGATTGAATAAGATAAGCAATTTCCCAGATTTTTTGTCTTATAGTGCTTTTGAGTAATAACAAATTTAAGTTAGTCAGCAGCTTGTGAGGCACTTCTGCTGTAAGATGTATTGCTTAAAATTCTTTTTTAATAAAATATAATTTAAGATATATACATTTATTATTTTATTTTATTGGCCACACCATATAGCATGTGGGATCTTAGTTACCCAACCAGGAATGGAACCTGTTGTCCCCCACAGTGGATGCAAAGAGTTCTAACCACTGGACTGCCAGGAAAGTTCTTGCGAAACGTATTTCTAAGCCAACAATCTTCACTAAGTCTGCCAGTCACTTAATGCCTTCATACAACACACTGCAAAATGACACCGTTTGGGGAGTGATCATATCCTCCTCCAGTATCTCTGGGGACAATTTATCATTCATTTGTTAGAATCACTGAATTCTGACTAATCCCCTGAATCTTACTTGAGGAATAAAATTTAAGAGATTCCAAGGATACTGTTATCTCAGACCCTCCAGAGCTCCACTGTATGGAAACTGGGCATCACCAGCCACTGGCATGTACACAGGGCTCGATAAAGGCTGGTTCCTTTCCCCTTCACCCTGACCACACTCGGTGAAGGCCCTCTAATGAGTAAGAAGAATTACCTGCTAGTAAGCATTCTGGGGATGTGGAGATTAAGGATGGCAGTAGAGGATACTTTGTAAGCATAATGAAATACCCAAGGGATTTTGCAGTATATAGACCCTCTCCCTGTAGGCAAATCGAGGTCAGTGAGGTAGAGAGAACATGTGAAATCTAAAAAACCTCCCCAAACAATAATAGTATTTTATCTTTGTGGTGATGCCAGGCTCATGGCCTCCTGGGACCCCCATCCCCTTGTTAAGAATCACTGCTTTAAGGAATGGATCTCAGAATCTTAAATGTGTGTCTATTATTCTCTCAGTCATGTCCGACTCTTTGCAACCCCGTGGACTGTAGCCTGCCAGGCCCCTCTGTCCATGAAATTCTCCAGGCAAGAACATTGGAGGGGGTAACCATTTCCTTCTCCCGGGGGTCTTCCTGACCCAGGGATTAAAAACTGTGTCTCCTACACGAAAGGCAGTTTCTTCAACATCAGAGCCACTAGGGAAGCCCCAGGATCTTAAATTAGAGAATTCAAATAGCAAGCATATTGCTATTCTGGTCTAACCCACCATCTACCTTAGGAAATCATTCTGTACATTTCTCAAGTATATCAAATTTAAAAGTAAATCTTAAAATCACAAGAATCATGTTCTATTGGTCTCTATTGACTCAGATGCCTATTTCATGCCACAAATATGAAGACAACCTTATGGTTATTTTTTAAAAGTAATATGTTTAGTGTTATATAATTATTAGAACAATAAATTATATAAAATACTTGCAGTCAACTTGAGGAATACTTGTCTACAAAATACCATGCTTACAGGTAGGTGTGAAATAACTCACAAGCAGCAGAAAGAAGAAAAAAAAAAAACTGTTTATCCATTGTTAACTATGCAATAAGTTACAGAATAAGGAATAAGAAACCAAAAATTGATATGAACACAGAACTGGGTTTCATATGTAGCCACTCTGGGGCTACTACAATTTTATGTATAGAAATAACTTGGAAACAATGTGGAGTAGAAGCAATGATCCCTCACGGGCCATTTATCACCTGTAACTACCCAGGGTTAATCCTGCCTCCTATCTGATGCTTCCTTGCACTGAGGGCAACTACTTACACATATTTCTGATATCTTTCATTTGCAATATCCTGAGAGTTATGTCACTTCCTCCGTGCATCTTCCCTGGAGGATCTGACTTGTTTTGCGAAGTAGGAATCACATATATTAACATAGATTTGGGGCATTCATCACACTGTAGAGCCTGCGAGCCACAACTACTGACGCCCGCAGCCTAGAGTCCGTGCTTTGCAACAAAAGAAGCCACCAGAATAAGTCCCTGCTTCACAGTTAGAGAGTAGCCCCCGTTCGCTGCAACTAGAGAAAGCCTGAGCACAGCACCGAGGTCCCAGAGCAGTCAAAAATAAACAAATAAATACATAATGAAAGACAAATTCAAAAGCTGATCGTCAAGACATGAAATGATTGATTCTCCTTGCAATTCCTGTAAAAGCTACCATGTTTCTACTCCTTTCTTTCTCCCTTCATGTTCCTGCCACCTCTTCTCAACAAGCTGCCCCTCTGGTCTGTCAAAGGGCTTCTGTGGCAACAGGCTGGCAATGGGCGTTCCATACCAGCTGTGCCTGATTGGCACAAAGTCTCCCAGGGCTGGCATAAGACGAACCATGCTACGTAATCATTTTTGTGACAGGTAGGCACCCCAGTGGAGTTGAAAGTAAGTCGGAACCCCAGGATTTCTTATCATTATAAAAATACATTTTCAAAGTTCCAGTACTGTTTATTGATCGTATAGATTTTTGTAAAATGAGAGTACTAACCTAAGGGGATGACTTTTTAAATACTAGGGACTTCTATTATGTTCTTAATTAAAAGCAGAAGGAAAACTCCTATCTACAAATGAACATTCCTTTGAGGGTCACAGTTCCATACAGCACAAATCTGGGTTTAAACCTCAGGTGAGACGGATGGAATTTATTTTTGTCAGACTTACCCCAGTTTCTCTTAGGTGCCTCGGCCCATTTTGTGAGGTGAGAGTTTGGGAATTTTGTCTGAGGTTTGAAAGGGTATCATCATCCCAGTCTTTGGCACTGTGAGGACTTGGCCCTCGTCCTCTGTATGCTGGCACGGCAGGCATCACGCTTGCCCCTAATTGTCAGCGCACACCCAGGTCACTGGGTCACCTCTCTTTCCTCTCAGAGAGTTCCTTGCTGTCCTCTGCTCTGCAAGAGATTTATCTGCTCCTTCTCCACCACGCCAAGTTACATAATGCTCTGTGAGGTCAGCTAAAGGCTTCTAACCCCTCATCGCTCTCCAGGCAGGGGACAATTCTGCTGCTTCCAAGGCTTGCTGGGCCACAGGAACTTCTGTGACTGTCTCGGGTTCATCTGACTAAGAGTACTCCACAAACCTTTATCTCAGGAATCTTGCCTCTGAGGACTCTCCCAAGGAAGCAGGGCACCGCTTACCCTTCTGCATGCATGCGTGCTCAGTCACTTCAGTTGTATCTGACTCTTTGTGACCCCATGGACTGTGGCCCTCCAACCTTCTCTGTCTGGGATTCTCCAGACAAGAATACCAGAGTGGGTGGCCATGCCCTTCTCCAGGGGATCTTCCCAACTCAGGGATCAAATCCTCATTTCTTTCTTTTTTTTTTTTTTTCTCTAATTTTATTTTATTTTTAAACTTTACATAATTGTATTAGTTTTGCCAAATATCAAAATGAATCCGCCACAGGTATACATGTGTTCCCCATCCCGAACCCTCCTCCCTCCTCCCTCCTCCCTCCCCATACCATCCCTCTGGGCCGTCCCAGTGCACCAGCCCCAAGCATCCAGCATCATGCATCGAACCTGGACTGGCAACTCGTTTCCTACATGATATTTTACATGTTTCATTGCCATTCTCCCAAATCTTCCCACCCTCTCCCTCTCCCACAGAGTCCATAAGACTGTTCTATACATCAGTGTCTCTTTTGCTGTCTCGTACACCGGGTTATTGTTACCATCTTTCTAAATTCCATATATATGCGTTAGTATACTGTATTTATGTTTTTCCTTCTGGCTTACTTCACTCTGTATAATAGGCTCCAGTTTCATCCACCTCATTAGAACTGACTCAAATGTATTCTTTTTAATGGCTGAGTAATACTCCATTGTGTATATGTACCACAGCTTTCTTATCCATTCATCTGCTGAGGGACATCTAGGTTGCTTCCATGTCTTGGCTATTATAAACAGTGCTGCGATGAACATTGGGGTACACGTGTCTCTTTCCCTTCTGGTTTCCTCATTGTGTATGCCCAGCAGTGGGGTTGCTGGATCATAAGGCAGTTCTATTTCCAGTTTTTTAAGGAATCTCCACACTGTTCTCCATAGTGGCTGTACTAGTTTGCATTCCCACCAACAGTGTAAGAGGGTTCCCTTTTCTCCACACCCTCTCCAGCATTTATTATTTGTAGACTTTTGGATCGCAGCCATTCTGACTGGTGTGAAATGGTACCTCATGGTGGTTTTGATTTGCATTTCTCTGACAATGAGTGATGTTGAGCATCTTTTCATGTGTTTGTTAGCCATCTGTATGTCTTTTTTGGAGAAATGTCTATTTAGTTCTTTGGCCCATTTTTTGATTGGGTCGTTTATTTTTCTGGAGTTGAGCTGTAGGAGTTGCTTGTATATTTTTGAGATTAGTTGTTTGTCGGTTGCTTCATTTGCTATTATTTTCTCCCATTCTGAAGGCTGTCTTTTCACCTTGCTAATAGTTTCCTTTGATGTGCAGAAGCTTTTAAGGTTAATTAGGTCCCATTTGTTTATTTTTGCTTTTATTTCCAATATTCTGGGAGGTGGGTCATAGAGGATCCTGCTGTGATGTATGTCGGAGAGTGTTTTGCCTATGTTCTCCTCTAGGAGTTTTATAGTTTCTGGTCTTACGTTTAGATCTTTAATCCATTTTGAGTTTATTTTTGTGTATGGTGTTAGAAAGTGGTCCAGTTTCATTCTTTTACAAGTGGTTGACCAGATTTCCCAGCACCACTTGTTAAAGAGATTGTCTTTAATCCATTGTATATTCTTGCCTCCTTTGTCGAAGATAAGGTGTCCATATGTGCGTGGATTTATCTCTGGGCTTTCTATTTTATTCCATTGATCAATATTTCTGTCTTTGTGCCAGTACCATACTGTCTTGGTAACTGAATCCCAGGGTTAGTAGAAGGAAAGAAATCTTAAAAATTAGAGCAGAAATAAATGCAAAAGAAACAAAAGAGACCATAGCAAAAATCAACAAAACCAAAAGCTGGTTCTTTGAAAGGATAAATAAAATTGACAAACCATTAGCCAGACTCATCAAGAAACAAAGGGAGAAAAATCAAATCAACAAAATTAGAAACGAAAATGGAGAGATCACAACAGACAACACAGAAATACAAAGGATCATAAGAGACTACTATCAACAATTATATGCCAATAAAATGGACAACGTGGAAGAAATGGACAAATTCTTAGAAAAGTACGACTTTCCAAAACTGGACCAGGAAGAAATAGAAAATCTTAACAGACCCATCACAAGTATGGAAATTGAAACTGTAATCAAAAATCTTCCAGCAAACAAAAGCCCAGGTCCAGACGGCTTCACAGCTGAATTCTACCAAAAATTTAGAGAAGAGCTAACACCTATCCTGCTCAAACTCTTCCAGAAAATTGCAGAGGAAGGTAAACTTCCAAACTCATTCTATGAGGCCACCATCACCCTAATACCAAAACCTGACAAAGATCCCACAAAAAAAGAAAACTACAGGCCAATATCACTGATGAACATAGATGCAAAAATCCTTAACAAAATTCTAGCAATCAGAATCCAACAACACATTAAAAAGATCATACACCATGACCAAGTGGGCTTTATCCCAGGGATGCAAGGATTCTTCAATATCCGCAAATCAATCAATGTAATACACCACATTAACAAATTGAAAAATAAAAACCATATGATTATCTCAATAGATGCAGAGAAAGCCTTTGACAAAATTCAACATCCATTTATGATAAAAACTCTCCAGAAAGCAGGAATAGAAGGAACATACCTCAACATAATAAAAGCTATATATGACAAACCCACAGCAAACATTATCCTCAATGGTGAAAAATTGAAAGCATTTCCTCTAAAGTCAGGAACAAGACAAGGGTGCCCACTTTCACCATTACTATTCAACATAGTTTTGGAAGTTTTGGCCACAGCAATCAGAGCAGAAAAAGAAATAAAAGGAATCCAAATTGGAAAAGAAGAAGTAAAACTCTCACTATTTGCAGATGACATGATCCTCTACATAGAAAACCCTAAAGAGTCCACCAGAAAATTACTAGAAATAATCAATGACTACAGTAAAGTTGCAGGATATAAAATCAACACACAGAAATCCCTTGCATTCCTATACACTAATAATGAGAAAACAGAAAGAGAAATTAAGGAAACAATTCCATTCACCATTGCAACGAAAAGAATAAAATACTTAGGAATATATCTACCTAAAGAAACTAAAGACCTATATATAGAAAACTATAAAACACTGGTGAAAGAAATCAAAGAGGACACTAATAGATGGAGAAATATACCATGTTCATGGATTGGAAGAATCAATATAGTGAAAATGAGTATACTACCCAAAGCAATTTATAGATTCAACGCAATCCCTATCAAGCTACCCACAGTATTCTTCACAGAGCTAGAACAAATAATTTCACAATTTGTATGGAAATACAAAAAACCTCGAATAGCCAAAGCAATCTTGAGAAAGAAGAATGGAACTGGAGGAATCAACCTACCTGACTTCAGGCTCTACAAATCCTCATTTCTTATGTCTCGTGCACTGACAGGCGGATTCTTTATCACTAGCACCACCTACTCTTCTGATTATGTGAGAAAAACAGCTCCTCTCCATGACAGAACTGGGTCTGGCATGCGCTTCTTTTCCTTTTCCTGTTCCTCCTCTTTCATTTTCTCTGTTTAATCAACTTTATCATCATGTAATTTGAGTACAATAAAATGCATGTTAAGTAATCAGTTCAAGGAGTTCTGAAAACTGTACATGGCTGTAGAATCATCATTACAATCAAGATACAGAATTTCATCACCTGCCCTCATGCCCTTTGCAATCAATAGCATTTCCCAAATCCAGAATCAGGCAACCACAGATCTGCTTTTCATTATGACAAATTTCACCTGTTCTAGAATTTCATACCAATGGGGTCAAGCAATGTGTACTCTTTTGTCTTTGACTTCTTTCACTCTCATTGTTGTTCAGTCATTCAATCACGTCCAACTCTGCAACCCCATGGACTGCAGCATGCCAGGCTTCCTCATCCTTCACCATCTCCTGGCGCTTGCTCACACTCACGTCCCTTGAGTTGATGATGCCATACAACCACCTCATCCTGTGCCATCCCCTTCTCCTCCCGCCCTCAATCTTTTCCAGCACCAGAGTCTTTTCTAATGAACCAGCTCTTTGCATCTGGTGGCCAAAGTACTGGAGCTTCAGCTTCACCTTCATAAGGATTTTGAAATTCCCATATTTTGTTAGAGAAATAGTATTTAGTTCCTTTTTATTCTGTTGTTTGAAATACCAGTTTGCCTATCTGCCTACCTGACAATGGACATTCGGGATGTTTTGAATTCAGAAGTATTACTACTGTAGCGCTCATGTACAATTATTGTTTGGATATAAAGTTTGATGTCTCTTGGTTCAACATGTGGATCTAGAGTTTTGGGGTTGAATGATGAGTTTGATTAACTTTACAGGAAAATGCCAAATTGTTTATTGGAGTAATTGTTTCATTTCACATTCCCACTAACAATGTCTGAGAATTCCAGTTCCCCACATCCTTGCCAATACCTGATATATTGTTAAGCCTTTTCATGTTAGCCATTCTAATGGGTCTATTGCAGTTTATCATTTTAGCATTAATTTTCCCAATGAAAATTTATAATGATAATTTTTGTATATGCTTATTAATAATTTCTACTTTTTGTGAAACATCTATTCAACTCTTTTGCCAATTTATAAATGGATTTTTGTCTTGTGAGTTGTACATGTTCTTTATATATTATGGATACAAGTCTGCATGGAACAACAGACTAGTTCCAAACAGGAAAAGGAGTATGTCAAGGTTGTATATTGTCACCCTGCTTATTTAACTTATATGCAGAGTACATCATGAGAAACACTGGGCTGGAAGAAGCACAAGCTGGAATCAAGATTGCTGGGAGAAATATCAATAACCTCAGATATGCAGATGACACCACCCTTATGGCAGAAAGTGAAGAGGAACTAAAAAGCCTCTTGATGAAAGTGAAAGAGAAGAGTGAAAAGGTTGGCTTAAAGCTCAACATTCAGAAAACTAAGATCATGGCATCTGGTCCCATCACTTCATGGGAAGTAGAAGGGGAAACAGTATAAACAGTGTCAGACTTAATTTTTTGTGGCTCCAAAATCACTGCAGATGGTGACTGCAGCCATGAAATTAAAAGACGCTTACTCCTTGGAAGGAAAGTTATGACCAACCTAGATAACATATTAAAAAGCAGAGATATTACTTTGCCAACAAAGGTCCGTCTAGTCAAGGCTATGGTTTTTCCAGTGGTCATGTATGGACATGAGAGTTGGACTGTGAAGAAAGCTGAGAGCTGAAGAATTGATGCTTTTGAACTGTAGTGTTGGAGAAGATTCTTAAGAGTCCCTTGGACTGCAAGGAGATCCAACCAGTCCATTCTAAGGAGATCAGCCCTGGGTGTTCATTGGAAGGACTGATGCTGAAACTGAAACTCCAATACTTTGGTCACCTCATGTGAAGAGTTGACTCATTGGAAAAGACCCTGATGCTGGGAAGGATTGGGGGCAGGAGGAGAAGGGGACAACAGAGGATGAGATGGCTGGATGGCATCACCGACTCAACAGACACGAGTTTGAGTAAACTCCGGGAGTTGGTGATGGACAGGGAGGCCTGGCGTGCTGTGATTCATGGGGTCGCAAAGAGTTAGACATGACTGAGTGACTGAACTGAACTGCAATACATATCGGATACATGGATTTAAATATTTCTTCCCATTCATACCTTGCCTTTTTATTAATCATGTCTTTCAAAGAGCATCATTCATTTGAAATCGTGTCTTTCAAATTAAGAAGATTTTAATTTTGATGAGATCAAATTCATTATTTTTTATGGTTTGTTTCCTAAGAAATTATTGTACTCCAAAGTTGAAAGATTTCTGTTTTCTTCTAAAATATTTATAATTTTAGTTTTTACAATATATCTTATTTATGCCTTATTTTGAGTAAATTTTTAGGTATGTTATAAAAGTTATGGTCAAGGCTCATAGCTTTTTCATATAGATATCTCAATGTTTCAGTATCATTTATTGAAAAGTTTATCATTTCCTCATTGAATTATCTTTGGTCTTAACCTACGCTATGCTGCTGCTGCTGCTAAGTTGCTTCAGTCGTGTCCGACTCTGTGCGACCCCATAGACGGCAGCCCACCAGGCTCCCCCATCCCTGGGATTCTCCAAGCAAGAACACTGGAGTGGGTTCCTTCTCCAATGCATGAAAGTGAAAAGTGAAAGTGAAGTCGCTCAGTCGTGTCTGACTCTTAGCAATCCTATGGATTGCAGCCCACCAGGCTCCTCTGTCCATGGGATTTTCCAAGCAAGAGTACTGGAGTAGGTTATTTCTAGACTCTATTCAATTGATCTATATTTATTATTATACAAATCATATTTATATTCAGCCTTAAAATAATTTTTCTTTTTTGTAAGTCATTTGCATTTTAAAGTAAATTTTATAATCCATTTATTAATATATACATTGCAGCTTACTGGGATTTTAACTAGGATTGCATTGAATTTACAGAACTACTTGGGGAAAACTGACATCTTAAGAGTATTCAGCCTTCCAGTCCATGAAACTGGTATATTCCCATTTATTTACCTTTAATTATCTCAGTGAATTTTACCATTATTTGGGTAGAAGTCTTGTCTGTATTTTGTTAAATTTATCTTCAAATATTTTGCATTTCATATTGATATAGATTTTCTGCCAATATAGTCTATATTTGGAACTGTTAATGCTTGATAACACAGAGTTAAGCAGAATCTCGTAATGGTATTACGAGCAACCCAAAGTCTTTTACCCTGATCTTTTAATGCATAAAGGAAATGGGGCCTGGAAACCTTCCCTGAGCTGAACAAAGACTGGACAGAAATGCTTATCTGTCAAAGTGAGGTCTTAATACTGAGACACACAGTAAACAAAATAAAAACAGTTTTAAGGTTGAAAGACATGCTGTAGGTATCAGGATTTATAAAGCCAAAGAGACAGACAAAGATTTAAGTAGAAGTCGTTTTGACTTCTGCTCCTAAGAAGACTTGCTGCCATATAACAAGGCTATTTTTTGGCAAAAGTCGATATAGGAAGATAAACAGATGAATTAGTCAAAAATGTTATATTTACTTGGAAAATAAGAGTTAATTCTTACTACATCTACTGACAGAATATCAAGCAGAAATTGTTCACAGAAGGACATGGACTCAGATGGAGAGTGAGAAAATACAAATGTTGTGTCAATAGAATAAATAGGGATTGTTCACCTCCCCTGTCTTATTTTATATTCCAGGATAGTATTACCACATGGGCTTCCCCATGGTAAAGAATCCACCTGCCAATGCAGGAGATATGGTTCCATGATACAGCAAGATCCCCTGGAGAAGGAAATGGCTACCCACTCCAGTATTCTTGCCTGGGAAATCTCATGGAGAGAGGAGCCATGGGGTCACAAAGAGTCAGACACAACTGAGTGCAGCACAGCACAGACATCTCCCCAGAGGGAGACCATCCATGGTTTCGTACAAACCCACATCAACAGAGAAAGGGAAGAATGGCAACAGAACTGAGTACATGAAGGTTCAGTTCAGTTCAGTTGCTCAGTCGTGTCTGACCCTTTGTGACGCCATGAATCGCAGCACGCCAGGCCTCCCTGTCCATCACCAACTCCTGGCGTTCACTCAGACTCACGTCCATCAAGTCAGTGATGCCATCCAGCCATCTCATCCTCTGTCGTCCCCTTCTCCTTCTGCCCCCAATCCCTCCCAGCATCAGGGTCTTTTCCAATGAGTCAACTCTTCATATGAGGTGCCCAAGTTTCAGCCTCAGTATCAGTCCTTCCAATGAACACCCAGGACTGGTCTCCTTTAGGATGGACTGGCTGGATCTCCTTGCAGTCCAAGGGACTCTCAAGAGTCTTCTCCAACACCACAGTTCAAAAGCATCAATTCTTCGGCGCTCAGCTTTCTTCACATGAAGGTTACAGAGGTTAAATATTTTGCTGAACATCACTTAGCTTGGTGGTAGAATTAGGACTTGAATCCACCTCTGACTACAAAACTGTGTTTTTGTTTCGTATTCTATTTTCCCATATTATAAAAAAAAAAAAAATGGTTTTGGTGGAGGGAGGGCGGTTTTATGGAAAATGGAGGCTGCAACACGTGTATATCTGACCATGTTTTCTTTCTAACTATTTCTGTATAGCGTCCAAAATAAACATCTTGATAGAAACTTGATAGAAACTTGATAGAAACATAAGGATGTTTCTGGGTCTATTTCCTTCAGGAAAGAATATTTGTTACGCATTTTCTGGTGACAAGCAGAAACAAAGAACAGAACAGAGGTTTAGCCTTTCTAAAGCCTCAGATCTCATGATCCCTGAGGGGATTTAAGGAATTGTTTGTGTATCTAATCTAAAATACTTAAAAAGACATTCTAAAACTTTTTCCTTAAACGGGATGTGGCATGGATTTACCTCAAGTTCCTTTGCTTGTAACTCATAAGACACAGAGAGAAGCAAAAATGTCCCAGTTTTGTCAACATGTATATTTTAAGAGGAAAATATATCTTGACTTGTTTTTTCAACTTTGGAGAACTTATTTGGTTCCATAAGCAGCAAATATAAAGCCTCATATAAAATGCATACAAGCCCAAGGCTGAGAAGCATCAAAACCATTCCCACAAAAATTTCTCCCCCATTCAGCTTCTGTACAAGGTGGTTCCTGCATTTTTATATTTTGAAAATTTCCTCATATTTCATACATAACCTGCAATCCCAACTTTCAAGTAACAGTGCTGAAACTTTTCTGAAAATACTCTCAGAGGAAGCTTTTGAAGATGAAAATAAAAAAGCTGTTTTGATGTTACAGCTGGGAGTTAGCAGTGTAGCGATTTATGACTTCAGGTCATTCAAAGCCCTTAAGAGACACAACAGACTTATTGTGGTGACAATGAAGCCATGTATACAAAGGTCAAATCACTATGCAGTCCAGCTGGCTTAACCAAATATTACATGTCAATTACACTTCAGCAAGAAAATCAACGAGAGTGGAGTTAAGGAGAAAAACAGTCTTCCTTTGCTAATTTTAATTTTAGGAACAAAAAATTAAGAGTCTGCACAGAAAATAAAGTAAACCATAATTGGAGCAGTCATGAGGTATCATATAAAATCATCTGTTGCTTTCCCAAAAAAAATAAATAAATAAATTTAAAACCTCCAATTAAAATAAATAAATTTATATTAAAAAAAAAACAACAAAAAGATAAAATAAAGTGTTTGGGAAAATGTCAGACATAAATAAAACAAAAGTCAGTAATACGCTTTACTTTTCCCTCACTGCCTTAAGCAGGCTTTCAGTATTAGAAACATAGCACCTCAGTTCTTAGTTCAGAATTTGTCACTACAAATTATATTAATATTAGAATAAGTTATTCAAAGAGTATAAAATCATCTTCCAATAAAATAAGATTGAGAAAAAATTGAAAAGAGAAAACAAAGATGGGCAGCAGTCAGAGATATGGTTTACTTGTATTCATTGAATATAACCATGAGTAATTTCTGTTTCACTAGAGACAGTAGAATTCAATGCAATTAGCTCCAAAGAAGACATACAGATGGCTAACAAACACATGAAAAGATGCTCAACATCACTCATTATCAGAGAAATGCAAATCAAAACCACTATGAGGTACCATTTCACGCCAGTCAGAATGGCCGTGATCCAAGAGTCTACAAGCAATAAATGCTGGAGAGGGTGTGGAGAAAAGGGAACCCTCTTACACCGTTGGTGGGAATGCAAACTAGTACAGCCACTATGGAGAACAGTGTGGAGATTCCTTAAAAAACTGGAAATAGAACTGCCTTATGATCCAGCAATCCCATTGTTGGGCATACACACTAAGGAAACCAGAAGGGAAAGAGACACGTGCACCCCAATGTTCATCGCAGCACTGTTTATAATACCCAGGACATGGAAGCAACCTAGATGCCCATCAGCAGATGAATGGATAAGAAAGCTGTGGTACATATACACAATGGAGTATTACTTAGCCATTAAAAAGAATACATTTGAATCAGTTCTAATGAGGTGGATGAAACTGGAGCCTATTATACAGAGTGAAGTAAGCCAGAAAGAAAAACACCAATACAGTATACTAACGCATATATATGGAATTTAGAAAGATGGTATTAATTACCCTGTATACGAGACAGCTAAAGAGACACTGATGTATAGATCAGTCTTATGAACTCTGTGGGATAGGGAGAGGGTGGGGAGATTTGGGAGAATGGCATTGAAACATGTATCATATCATGTATGAAACGAGTCGCCAGTCCAGGTTCAATGTACGATACTGGATGCTTGGGGCTGGTGCACTGGGACGACCCAGAGGGAGGGTATGGGGAGGGAGGAGGGAGGAGGGTTCAGGATGGGGAACACAGGCATACCTGTGGCGGATTCATTTCGATATTTGGCAAAACTAATACAATATTGTAAAGGTTAAAAATAAAATAAAATTTTAAAAAAAGAAAGAAATGCATTATTTTGTGCATTATATTGCAAAATTATTAGACTTTTAAAAAATTTCTCCAACCACAAAACTTTTACAAATCTTCAATACAAAAGTCAAAAGCATGAGGTTGTGGCAAGCACTGTCTTATCATCCATATTTGATTTTAAATGTTAACCATATTTGTATGCATTAGATAAAAGCACTGATTCATTCACCCATTCCAAAATTATATTTAGATTATACAACCTATCAAATACTTTGCTGGACACTGGAAATAGAAGACAAAAGTGATCATGAAACACTGGACACATGAATGCAGGAGTCAAAGCAGAGACGTCACCTAGAATTTACAGTAATACATGAGTACTACTATCTACTCTGTTATGTACTATAGCAGAGGGATTTATGAGAAAGAATGGAGGGTCATGGAAGTTGCACTTGATTTCAGGGAGGGTTTCCTGAGAATTGACATTTGAGCCTTTAATGATTTTGAAGATAATGAATATTGTCCTATACTAATCTGAGTATTATGATTCTGTGGTATATATGGGAACTCCAAATTAAGCAATTTCTTATTAATACCCTAGGAACCACCTCTGTATCTTTTCCACCTTTTAAAATTCACAAACTTGGTCATGGGTTTTAAAACCCAAATTTTCCTATAATTTTTCACTTACTATTGGCACTGCTTTTAGTTATATATTACATTGGTTAATTGGTTATTGCTTATTGGAATATTGGTTAGTCATAAAAATTAAAATATTCAAATCTTTCAAACTGTACACAACAAAGAAAATTGGTGCTAACAATTAAAGGTACACGGTGAAACAGCCTTAACATTTTAAAAGGGCAATATATTAATTAACAATATCTCAGCCTAAAATATATTGAAACCAATAAACATTACAAGAAACTTAGGCTGTGTTTAAAATTCTTAATTGGATAGGCTCTATTTGCTGCCATTCTTTCTAAAAATCTTTTAATTATTTGCCATCATTAAGAACTCCATGCTGAGTTATCATTTTCTTCCTTAACATTTTTCTGATACATTATGCACCCTAAAAGCTAGAATGTTCTAACCATACTTTTATTTTCAAGTGCTAAATTTCTTAAGTCTAACATCACTAGCTTTCCATGATTTGGGTATTTTCAAGACACTCTTTAGCAAATTGGGAGACTATTGCAGTTCAAGGGATATGTGATAAGGGTCAATATTTTTTATCAGGAAAATAAAGAGATGATAGACCAATCAATCTATATTGTGTTTCAATATATTAACCGGAAGGGAAGCAAACAGACATATGCATCACCATCTGTATATTTACAAACTCTTTTTCACTACAATATTGTTATCATGCAAGTAAATGACTTGGAATCTGAAATGAGAATGTAGAAAGCAGGTAGAATAAACTTTGAGACCAAATAGATACAATTAATTTGTCTCTTCTTTTGGATTCCTATCTATAATAAATGCTAACATATCATCAACTTTAATTATTATTTTGCATTTATTGAGCACCTGCTGTGTTAAAAAACCTCCTTTGACTTACAACAGGAACTCTAAGTCCATGAGTGTGCCCAGTCGCTCAGTCTTCTCTGACTCTTTGTGGACCCTGTGGACTGTAGCTCACCAGGCTTCTCTGTACATGGAATTTTTGCAGGCAAGAATACTGGAATGGCTTGCCATTTCTTCTTCCAGGGGATCTTCCCGACCCAGGGATCGAACCAGCATCTCCTGCATCTCCTGTACTGGCAAACAGATTCTTTACCACTAGCGCCACCTGGGAAGCCTCCCAAACCATGAGTACATAGTTCCCTAAAAGAACCTCTTCCAGCTGCAGCCACCTACTCAATGGACCCTGTGTTTATATTCCCGAAGGTGCCTCACAAGGCAACTTTGGCAAAAGCTAAAGAGATTGATTTAGAAGGTATACAGTTGGGGTTTGCTGTGTGTTGTTAAGAGAACTTCTCAAATATTAGCTCACAGCTGAATTGTTAAAATGTGGTTATTGGACTCTACCTCCAGAGTTCCTGATTCGAGAGGTC
The DNA here is from genome assembly GCF_055505025.1 of Bos grunniens. Lineage (NCBI taxonomy): Eukaryota > Metazoa > Chordata > Mammalia > Artiodactyla > Bovidae > Bos > Bos grunniens. The sequence continues at coordinate 22,841,715 of NC_141191.1, read as the reverse complement.
TAGGAGGGGCCCTAAGAATTGGCATTTTTTTGCTGGGTCCCAGATGATACCAGTGCTGCTGGTTTGGGACCACTCTGGGACAACCACAGAGGTGGGACGTGGGCAGGACCCAGGCTGGCTCACTTTCTGATATGTCTTACATCCGTCTTCAGTTTCCCTCATCTCCAAACAAGCCCCACTCCCCAATCCCCACATCTTTTCCCATATAATCCATCTCTCAGGGTAGCTAAGAATCTTTCTTTAGCACCTTATCAGTTCAGTTCAGTTCAGTTGCTCAATAGTGTCTGACTTTTTACGACCCCATGAATCACAGCACGCCAAGCCTCCCTGTCCATCACCATCTCCCGGAGTTCACCCAAACCCATGTCCATCAAGTCGTGGATGCCATCCAGCCATCTCATCCTCTGTCGTCCCCTTCTCCTCCTGCCCCCAATCCCTCCCAGCATCAGAGTCTTTTCCAATGAGTCAACTCTTCACATGAGGTGGCCAAAGTATTGGAGTTTCAGCTTTAGCATCAGTCCTTCCAAAGAATACCCAGGACTGATCTCCTTTAGGATGTACTGGTTGGATCTCCTTGCAGTCCAAGGGACTCTCAAGAGTCTTTTCCAACACTGCAGTTCAAAAGCATCAATTCTTCGGCACTCAGCTTTCATCACAGTCCAATTTTGACATCCATACATGACCACTGGAAAAACCATAGCCTTGATTAGACAGATCTTTGTAGGCAAAGTAATGTCTCTGCTTTTCAATATCCTATCTAGGTTGGTCATAACTTTCCTTCCAAGGAGAGAGTGTCTTTTAATTTCATGGCTGCAATCACCATCTGCAGTAATTTTGGAGCCCCAAAAAATAAAGTCTGACACCGTTTTCACTGTTTCCCCATCTATTTCCCATGAAGTGATGGGACCACATGCCATGATCTTCGTTTTCTGAATGTTGAGCTTTAAGCCAACTTTTTCACTCTCCTCTTTCACTTTCATCAAGAGGCTTTTTAGTTCCTCTTCACTTTCTGCCATAAGGGTGGTGTCATCTGCATATCTGAGGTTATTGATATTTCTCCTGGCAATCTTGATTCCAGTTTGTGCTTCCTCCAGCCCAGCATTTCTCATGATGTACTCTGCATATAAGTTAAATAAGCAGGGTGACAATATACAGCCTTGACGTACTCCTTTTCCTGTTTTGAACCTGTCTGTTGTTCCATGTCCAGTTCTAACTGTTGCTTCCTGACCTGCATATAGGTTTCTCAAGAGGCAGGTCAGGTGGTCTGGTATTCCCATCTCTTTCAGAATTTTCCACAGTTTATTGTGATCCAGACAGTCAAAGGCTTTGGCATAGTTAATAAAGCGGAAATAGATGTTTTTCTGGAACTCTCTTGCTTTTTCCATGATCCAGTGGATGTTGGCAATTTTACTCTGGTTTCTCTGCCTTTTCTAAAACCAGCTTGAACATCTGGAAGTTCACAGTTCACGTATTGCTGAAGCCTGGCTTGGAGAATTTTGAGCATTACTTTACTAGTGTGCGAGATGAGTGCAATTGTGTGGTAGTTTGAGCATTCATTGCCTTTCTTTGGATTGGAATGAAAAGAGCATTCATTGCCTTTCTTTGGATTGGAATGAAAACTGACCTTTTCCAATCCTGTGGCCACTGCTGTTTTCCAAATTTGCTGACATATTGAGTGCAGCATTTTCACAGCATCATCTTCCAGGATTTGGAATAGCTCAACTGGAATTCCATCACCTCTACTAGCTTTGTTCATAGTGATGCTTTCTAAGGCCCACTTGACTTCACATTCCAGGGTGTCTGGCTCTAGGTGAGTGATCACACCATCGTGATTATCTGGGTCGTGAAGCTCTCTTTTTGTACAGTTTTTCTGTGTATTCTTGCCACCTCTTCTTAATATCTTCTGCTTCTGTTATGTCCATACCATTTCTGTCTTTTATCGAGCCCATCTTTGCATGAAATGTCCCCTTGGTATCTCTAATTTTCTTGAAGAGATCTCTAGTCTTTCCCATTCTGTTGTTTTCCTCTATTTCTTTTCATTGGTTGCTGAGGAAGGCTTTCTTATCTCTTCTTGCTATTCTTTGGATCTCTGAATTCAGATGCTTATATCTTTCCTTTTCTCCTTTGCTTTTCGCTTCTCGTCTTTTCACAGCTATTTGTAAGGCCTCCCCAGATAGCCATTTTGCTTTTTTGCATCTCTTTTCCATAAGGATGGTCTTGATCCCTGTCTCCTGTACAATGTCACGAACCTCCGTCCATAGTTCATGAGGCCACTCTATCTATCATATCTAGTCCTTTAAATCTATTTCTCACTTCCACTGTATCATCATAAGGGATTTGATTTAGAAGAAATGGAGTAACCATCAGGGTCAACAAAAGAGTCCAAAATGCAGTACTTGGATGCAATCTCAAAAATGACAGAATGATCTCTGTTCGTTTCCAAGGCAAACCATTCAAGATCACAGTAATCCAAGTCTATGCCCCGACTAGTAATGCTGAAGAAGCTGAAGTTGAACAGTTCTATGAAGACCTACAAGACCTTTTAGAACTAACACCCAAAAAAGGTGTCCTTTTCATTATAGGGGACTGGAATGCAAAAGTAGGAAGTCAAGAAACACCTGGAGTAACAGGAAAATTTGGCCTTGGAGTACAGAATTAAGTAGGGCAAAGACTAATAGAGTTTTTCCAAGAGAACGCACCGGTCATAGCAAACACCCTCTTCCAACAACACAAGAGAACTTTCTCACATGGACATCACCAGATGGTCCACACCGAAATCAGATTGATTATATTCCTTGCATCCAAAGATGGAGAAGCTCTATACAGTCAGCAAAAACAGACCGGGAGCTGACTGTGGCTCAGATCATGAACTCCTATTGCCAAATTCAGACTAAAATTGAAGAAAGTAGGGAAAACTACTAGACCATTAGCACCTTATAGATTTTACCAAAATAGAATAATTTTTTAATTATTATTTTTTTTCAACATACAATTTGACACTGAATTTCCAACTTGGGATGTTTTAATTACATATGCACTTTCCCTAAGGAGAAATATTATTTCCTGAAGAAATGGATTTTATTGTTTTACAGTAGGTAGGTAGGCATAACTGCTCAGTCCTCTTTGTGACCACCTGTGCTGTAGCCCATCAGGCTCCTCTGTAAATGGAATTTTCCAGGCTAGAATACTAAAGTGGGTTGCCATTCCTCCTCCAAGAGATCTTCCCAACCCAGGAATTGAATCCATCTCCTGCACTGCAGGCAGATTCTTTACCACTGAATCATCACAGAAGCCTGTTTAACAATAAGTGAGTTGATAAAAAACTAAAGAGATTGAATTCTAGAATATTGAAAGAAGAGCCTGAAACAGCAAAGAAGGTAGCACTTGTTCAGTGAAAATCCACAGCAGCTGAAGCAGCTTTATTCAAACACTTAAATGCTTTCTCCTTTCATATAACTCCTTCACTCAACTGTTATGATGCTCTCAAAAATGCCAACATTGTCATTCTCTATGCATCTATAAACTAGTTCTCCCAAAGAGATGAAATTAAATTTCAACATCTAATAGCATAAAACCAGCACCACCTGATAGCTCGCTGTATATGAAATACACACTCCCATTCTCTTTTTGAAACCTGGGGATGTGGCATCAGATACTTCAGGGGATGGAAGGGTGGGATTTCTCTACACCCCGCACTCAGTCTGATGCTTAAAGTTGGTTTATAATTTGGGCTCCTACTATGCAGGTTTTGTATTCATTGCTATGACACAGCTTCCTGACTAGGGTGACCACTGAATTGAATTAATGTCTGTATTCATTTTCTACTGCTGTAGGGACTAAATGTTTGACCCCAAAAATTCATATGTTGAAGCCCTAACCTGCAATGTGATGGTAATTGGAGGTGGGCAATTTGGGAGGTAATAAGGTTCCAGTGAGATCATGAGGGTGGGGTCCTCACAAAGGGATCACTGTCCTTATAAGAGAAAAGAGAACCCAGTGAAGACACTGTGAGAAGGTGACCTTCTGTAAGTCAGTAAGGAATTCTCACCAGGAAATACATCTGCCAGACTTGATCTTGGACATGTGAAAGATAAATGTTTCTAAGATACCTAGTCTATGGTGTTTTCTATACCAGCCTAAGGTAACCAATATACTGACCTAAGATGTTATTGTACACTTACTTAGTAGCTTAAACAGATCATCTTACAGTTCTGTAGATAAAAATATAATATAGGTCTCATCAGGCTAAATGAGCATTTTTTATTTGGGTTATTGGCAGAATTCAGTTCCTCAAGGTTGTCAGACTAAGGTTCCCCTTTCTTTGCTGGCTGTGAGCAGAGGACTGTTCCCAGCATCTCCAGGCTACCCACATTTCTTGGCTCTTGTTCCTGCCATCATTTCCATCCAGCAAAGATAGGTTGAGTCCCTCTCATGCTTGGAATCTTTCCTCCTTCCTTTTCTGCCTTATTTTTCTGACTCACTTTAGAAAGATTCCGTGCTTTCAAGGATTTACTAGTTGGGTCAACCCAGCCAAACCAGGATAACCTCTACCTCTAGAGGTCCACACTGTTAGTCACATTTGCAAAATCCCTTTGCCATGTAAGATGACATAAACATTATAGGAATTAGAGCATGGATATCTTGGAGGACATTATTGTGCCCATCACAATTTTCAGACAAGGTCACCTTTGAGAATGAAAGGGAGCACTATTAATAATTTTGCCACAATAGTAGGGATACAGCAGGACACATGGCCAACCAATTTATGGTACTAAGAGTTAAGAGATGGGGTCTCATAATGTGTGTTTGTGTTCAGATACTTAAGGGGGAATATTTATATGCTGAGGTAAATGAGTTGAGCTGTGTTATAAGGATATTATCTAATCAACTGGGTTAAAACAAATATGTCATAATGCCTTCTGTGGACAGAGGATGGGGGCTGGGGTGCTAAAGAGATGAGTAAGGCAATGGTACCCCACTCCAGTACTTTTGCCTGGAAAATCCCATGGATGGAAGAGCCTGGTAGGCTGCAGTCCATGGGGTCGCTAAGAGTCGGATACGACTGAGCAACTTCACTTTCATTTTTCACTTTCATGCATTGGAGAAGGAAATGGCAACCTACTCCAGTGTTCTTGCCTGGAGAATCCCAGGGACAGAGGAGCCTGGTGGGCTGCCATCTCTGGGGTCGCACAGAGTCGGACACAACTCAAGTGACTTAGCAGCTGCAGCAGCAGCAGCAGCATGGTGGTGTTAGTCCTAGTTTTTTTAAGGAACGTCCATACTGTCTTCCATAGAGGCTGTATCAATTTACACTTTTACAATTTATCACTTTTGACTTTCATGCATTGGAGAAGGAAATGGCAACCCACTCCAGTGTTCTTGCCTGGAGAATCCCAGGGTTGGGGGAGCCTGGTGGGCTGCCGTCTATGGGGTCGCACAGAGTTGGACACGACTGAAGCGATGCAGCAGCAGCAGCAGCAGCAGAAGGGATGAATGAGCATTTGATTGCAGAGGAAGGGCATTGTCTGTGGATGAAAAGTAAGTTCTCCTTGATCATGAAGGCACATGGAGTGCAGGACAATGAGAAATCTCTTCTCCAACACTTAGGCTGGCAAACCACGACCAATACAACTAAAAAGAAGGTAAAATGAATGTTCTACCTAGAACATTTCTTTAATTAAGAAGTAGACTACTGGGGACTCTGCTTTAATTAACCACAGAGTGCCACATTAACCTTTTCTTGTTGTTATTAAGTTGAAGCTCTGCTACCCTAGGTGGAATTCCTTCGAATGCATTCTGTTATCCTTAGGCATATGCAGATTGAAAAAGAAATTAAATATGAAGATACTGTTTCCATTAAAAGATAATTATGAAATTCAAATTATGCATGTATTCATACATGATTATATAATGATTTAAAATGAAGCAATTACTTTGAGATATTCATTGGTCCTAGTTAGAAATGCTTGCATATCTTACAAGAATTAATGTTTTATATTTATTTACACTTGAATCTTTATGCTGTAAGATGAGATGAGTTTTTTTGGCTTGGTAATCTTAGTGTTATTAATTCATCATAATCTTATTTATATGAGGATGGCTATGATTGTTGCTTTATGTATGTACTATCTTAATATTCTTATAATCATCTGGCATTTTATGCATTATTTGAAATAATACTTCTACGTAAACTATGATTAAATCTGTATTAAATTTTGGTGTTGTTTCTAGACAAATATATGTGAAAATGTTCATACTTAAGAGGCATACACAAAATAAATGACAATGTACTTTCATGCTCATCATTAAACAGAAAATTGAACACTGAAGTGCTTCAAGATGTTTACAATTTAAAAGGCTAAAGTAATACTGACTTCTAATTTGAATTACTATTTTGAATGTACATATTTTTGGTAGAGATATGAAATTTAATTTCCTTAATTGTCACATAAATCACAGGAAAGTAGTTCATGCTAAACTTTAAAGAGAATTATAAAAAATTGAATTTCACTACAGGAAAAGTCTGATGAAAACAGAAAAATTTGTGTGTAAAACCAAAGACGTGAAGAAAAAAATGTATAGATCAATCCTGAAAATGATGTGACTGACATTCAAAAACATTTTTAGAAGAAGCCTATGAGAAGAACACTATATGTCAAAACAACTTTCACTTTATAAAGATTAGAAACACAAATGCTGGGTTCTATCATCATTTCTATTACATACACATCAATCAATATCCCTATGATTTTTTTCAGGTTGTTAAAATTTTAACAAACACATTTACCACAAAATACATATTTGTGAAAGAATATGTTAATGTAATAAATGTAATCATGAAGAAATTAAATTTTTTTAATATCTGGTGTTGTTGTCTTTAGTTGTTAAGTCATGTCTGACTCTTTGTGACCCCATGGCTGCAGCATGCCACACTTCAGTTAAGTACCAAAAAATAGTGAATTGTATTTGGAAATAATTTGCAGGTGATGTGTTAGAGAGGATGGGAGATGAGTATGTTGTGCAGAAGCCGTTGAGGGGTATTGATGTTCCAGGTGACAGCCTGGCAAGAGAAGATAAATGCCATTGGCTGATGATACATCACTAGAAAATTCTGGGTCCTGACTTTTTCAGAGCAAGGTTCTGACAAATAAAGGTATTCAAAACAGAGTTTCAACTTTATAAAAACTGGAGAAAAAATAGTATTTTAGTACAGCTGCTGCTCCTGCTACTTAGTCATGTCCAACTCTGCGACCCCATGGACTGTAGCTGGCCAGGCTCCTCTGTCCATGGGATTCTCCAGGCAAGAACACTGGAGTGGGTTGCCATGACCTCCTCCAGGGTTAGTGTAGCTGAGTAGATGCAAAGAAAACTAAGATCTTCTTTGTAATGAGTGAGAAAGGGATTATTAATGTGATCACAACACAAGTGCCATATGACACGAAAGTACAAAATGGCTTTGCACTATGAGGTGGATTGTGTGGACAACTGAGCCCATATAGAACCGTGGCTTCCAAGAGGTGGTCACCTAAGGTTTAAACTGCAATTCAAGGAGTTCATCAAGTGTAGAATAAGGACAAACACACTGCACACAAAAGAGAACACCTGGAGTAGAAGCTCAGAAGCTCACAGGTGTGTGCAGGGGCCTGACAAAGGATGACAAAGGATGATCAGATACATAACTGGACAGTTACAAAGGGCCTTGTCAGTTACAGTGTATACTTTGGACTTTATTCTGTAGTGACATAAAAACATCAAGGGTGTTTTTGTGGGAATGTTTATATCCAAAGTTTCGGGATGGATTGGAGAGGGAAGAGATTTGCAAAGATGGCGGGTTCTACCCCTGGGTTGGGAAGACTCCCCTGGAGAAGGCAACCTACTCCAGTATTCTTGCCTGGAGAATCCCCATGGACAAAGGAGCCTGGTGGGCTACAGTCCATTGGGTCACAAAGAGTCAGACACAACTCAGCAACTGAGCACAGCCTGTTAGAAGAGTTCTGATATGCTTTGCTTGAGAGCTGGGGAGAAACTGACAGAGAAGAGATACAGCTGGTGTGGTAAGAAGAGAAAGACTGGAGAAACATGTTGAAGATACATTGCTAATGGAAATAGGCCATATGTGAATAATAGCAAGTTTGGAGATAAGTTGGAAAAGAGATCAGAAGTCTGGTCTTTTATTTCAGACACGAAGAATTTGAATTGCCCATGGGACTTTCCATCAGATGTATTCAACTGGCAATTGAATATCTGAATCTTGTGCTCAGAAGGTCAGTAAGAGATACAGATTTGAGCATGGAGAAACTGAACCAGAATGGAATGAGATTACCCAGGGAGGACAGAGACATCGAGAGTTGACCTCAAATATTTAAAGAGTAAAGAGCTGTGAAAGAAGTTAGAAATCAGTTTTCAAAAAAGTAATAGGAGAGCCAGGAGAGGTCAGTGCTTCTTGTTTGTGATAATTATTGCAATCAGTATAAAAAATCCCATGCCATGATGTGGTCACAAATAATACCACATATTAATGCACTGTCTCCTTAATGACATAGGATTCCCTTAGTTACTAGTTGGGGATTAGCATCTATAGGAATGGACATCATTTTCCTTTTGAGAATGGAGTGGCTTATTAAAAAAAAAAGGTATTAACATGTGTGGATCTCTCCTCACTTGTCACATTTCTACGCTAATATTTCAGGCTGCACTTCAGCAATTTTATGAAGTGGTCTCAAATACTACTGCTCAAAATTTCAGTCACAGCCCTACACACCTACTGGGTTATTTTGATGTAACCCAGGTAATGAGATGGGTCAGACACTTCACAATTTCTTTGTTGCTAAGCACACACTTTCTTTGGTCCTTGTCCGCCCTGGCAGAAATGTTTTAAAAGAGATATTTATTAAAGTGGTGGTGTTAGCTCTCTGCTGTTTACCTTCTCAGAATTTCCATAAGTAAACACTCTGTGTGCTATACTTAATGCCCGTTTTTATTTTCCTGTTTATTCATATCTGAGGCACCCCACGTTTATGCTAGGTTTATTTTCTTGGAATACCGTCACTTAAAAACACTTTCAAAAAGTGAAATTCTTATCCAGTAATTTTTTTTGCTGAACTTTTTATTGTGCTTTCCTTTCTTGCTTGCTTTTATGTCATTGCCAAATATTTATTTTTGCACTCAACATGGCTTTTCAAAAAAAAACTTCATATTTTTATGATTTCAGCAGGTTTGCCAGTCCATAAGATCAAAAGGATCAGAAACAAAGAACAAAAAGACAGCCATGGGATCCAATACCCTGCCGGCATAGTCTTGAAAATCTTTGATAGCACTGGCAACTATTCATAGAACTCTGCATAAGCAGAATTGAACAAATCTATAGATGTGATCAATATTCACCCACAAACCCAATGCTTTCTTGCTTTCAGTAGAAATCTCTACTGAAAAATATCAGAAATATATGGAAAAGATATGACAAGGTCATATATTTGTTTGAGGGTTTTTGTCTTCAAAGTTTGTATTAGGTCACTCTTGAAGAGTCAGGGAACTATTTAACTCCCCTAGGAAATATGCTTGAAAGAAATGAAGGCACTTCGGTAACTCTCTTTGGTCCCCTAATACTAAGGGTAATCAAAGCTCAGCCAACGTCACAAAGATAGAAACAAGCTAGACTATTTAGCATACAAGCCCCAGGAGGGTGCCCAGGTGTGGGGAGGAGGCTGGAGTAATGGTGAAGTGAGTAAGTGGGAATGTGACCTGTGTTTAGATTTTTTGTCATCCTGTACTTCTCGGGTTCTGTCCAAATGTTCACGATTAGCCTTTCTGGAGAAGCCTTACGGAGACAGTATGACTCTGGGAGAGTCACATATTAGTGATAAAAGGCAAAGTCACACAGTCTGATCTCTGAGAAGCAGACTCTGAAAGAGGTTAGCATGCAGGAATTTATTAGAAGCTGCCCTTGGAAGTTCTGACCAATTCTCACCTACTAATCAGTGTTCTTCTAATTAAAAAAAAAAAATCCCTCATGCATGGGATTTTTTTTCAATAAATCTAAAATTGGTCATCTGTATCCATGAAATCTGCATCCACAGATTCAGAGGGCTGAGTATATGCAAATTTTGGTATCTGCATTGGGTCCTGAAACCAACCCCCTCTAGATGTGAAGGATGAGAGATTTCTCTATTCTCCTCCCAACCCCATCATTAATCTCAGATACCTACTGTGTCTTCCCTTTTAGTGCATTTTCTTTCACTGTGATCCCATGCTAGCTCATCTTCTGTGAAAATATTAATAATTTCTTAGTACCCAGGTGTATGGTCAGACCATTCAAAACGGCCATTCTCTTGCTCTCTGTACATCCCCCTGCTAGGCCAGGGCCTACTGATCTTACATTCTACTCATGTGACTGACCTTCCTCTACCCTTGCGCCCGGTCTCAGCTAATGACTGCTGTAACTTTAGATTGGAATATCTCCACCATGATAGCTTATCAAGGCGTGGTGAGGGGCATGAGCTCTTGTTGGTTTCCCTGGTAACCAGTGAGTCAACTAGAGGTCAACTCTTGCTATAACTGGTAACCTTCCCCTGCCTGAATTCCTCCGCTCGCAGTGGGGTGTTACTGCTGGGCCTTGCTTCAGATGTGTAAGATCTTCCTATCCGTTAAGCCATTGATGTCTCTGTTGTTGGCTCTGGGTTCCTTCTTCTGTCTTAGCAAGTACAGAGTTTGCAGCCTGTGGGGTGCAGCCCAGCACCATAGGGGACTATCTGTTCTATCCATCACCAGTGATGGGTTCTCTCTGGCATCACCATCTGGGAGGGCTGATCCAACTCACAAATGCTGTTTGAAGGTCAACTTTCTCAGACTAATTCTGCCACCGGCTCTCCCAGGATGGGACCATTAGGGAGCAAATTAAGGCTTAGAGATCAGTTTCTCAGAAGTTTATTAGGGAACGTGTTCTCATTTTAATACTCATGGAAGGGAAGGAGAGGAAGCTGAGTCAGGAAGAGGAAGATGCTGTCCACAAAGCAGCCTTTATGAAGACCTCAGCAAACCCCGTGGAGAGCTCTGAACTTGGTCCCCTCACTGACCAGTTATTAGATGGAGACTGCAATGAGAAAGGGTTGTACTCTTGGGCAATGCATTAATTTGCTAAGGCTGCTATACAAAACACACTGGAGTGGATTAAACAACAAAACTTTGTTTTATCACTGTGCTGGAGGCTAGAAGCCCAAGATCAAGATGTTGGCCAGTTTGGTTTCTTCTGAGGCTTCCCTCTCTTCTTGGGTTGCAAATGGGTGTCTTCACATGGCCTTTTCTTTGTGCATGAGCATTCCTGGTGTTCAAATTTCCTCTTCGTATAAGGACACCTCTCATAATGGATTGAAAGTGAAAGTTGCTCAGTCGTGTCTGACTCTTTGCAACCCCAAGGACTATACAGTCCATGGAATTCTCCAGGCCAGAATACTGGCATGGGTAGCCTTCCCCTTCTCCAGGGGATCTTCTCAACCCAGGGATTGAACCTAGGTCTCTCTCACTGCAGGTGGATTCTTTACCAGCTGAGCCACCAAGGAGGCCCAAGAACACTGGAGTAGGTAGCCTATCCCTTCTCCAGCAGATCGTCCTGACCCTGGAATCAAACTGGGGTCTCCTGCATTTCAGGTAGATTCTTTAACAACTGAGCTATCAGAGAAGCCCCAGTACAAGTGAAAGTGAAAGTCTCTCAGTCATGTCAGACTCTTTGCAATCCCATGACTATACAGTCCATGGAATTCTCCAGGCCAAAATACTGGAGTGGCTAGTCTTTCCCTTCTCCAGGGGATCTTCCCAACCCAGGGATCAAACCCAGGTCTCCCACACTACAGGTGGATTCTTTACCAGCTGAGCCACAAGGGAAGCCCATACTGGATTAGGGCCCACCTAGATCTCTAGTGGTAAAGAATCTGCCTACCAGTGCAGAAGATGTCAGTTCAGTCCTTGGGTTTGCAAGATCCTCTGCAGGAGGAAATGGCAAGCAACTTAATTATTCTTACCAGGAAAACCTTATACCCAGAGGAGCTACAGTCCATAGGGTCACAGAGTCAGACACAGCTAAGCATGCACCATATAACCTCATTTAACCTTAAGTATCTTTTTAAAGGCCTTATCTCCAAATAAAGTCCATTCTGAGGTACAGGGAGTTAAGACTTCAATACTGGAAATCAATTTCAGTTCAGTCTCTCAGTTCATGTCCAACTCTTTGGACTCCATGAACCACAGCACGCCAGGCCTCCCTATCCATCACCAACTGCTAGAGTCCACCCAAACCCATGTCCATTGAGTGGGTCATGCCATCCAACCATCTCATCCTCTGCTGTCCCCTTCTCCTCCTGCCCTCAATCTTTCCCAGCATCAGGGTCTTTTCCAATGAGTCAGCTCTTTGCATCAGGGGGCCAAAGTATAGCAGTTTCAGCTTCAACATCAGTCCTTCCAATGAACACCCAGGACTGATCTTTAGGATGTACTGGTTGGATCTCCTTGCAGCCCAAGGGACTCTCAAGAGTCTTCTCCAACACCACAGTTCAAAAGCATCAATTCTTCTGTGCTCAGCTTTCTAAATAATCCAACTCTCATATCTATCCATGACCACTGGAAAAACAATAGCCTTGACTAGACGGACCTTTGTTGACAAAGTAATCTCTCTGTTTTTTAATATGCTGTCTAGGTTGGTCATAACTTTCCTTCCAAGGACTGTCTTTTAATTTCATGGCTGCAATCACCATCTGCAGTGATTTTGGAGCCCCCAAAAATAAAGTCTGACACTGTTTCCGCATCTATTTGCCATGAAGTGATGCGATCTTTGTTTTCTGAATGTTGAGTTTTAAGCCAAGTTTTTCACTCTCCTCTTTCACTTTCATCAAGAGGCTTTTTAGTTCCTCTTCACTTTCTGCCATAAGGGTGGTGTCATCTGCATATCTGAGGTTAGTGATATTTCTCCCGGCAATCTTGATTCCAGCTTGTGCTTCCTCCAGCCCAGCATTTCTCATGATATACTCTGCATGAAAGTTAAATAAGCAGGGTGACAATATACAGCCTTGACATACTCCTTTTCCTATTTGGAATCAGTCTGTTGTTCCATGTCCAGTGCTAACTGTTGCTTCCTGACCTGCATACAGGTTTCTCAAGAGGCAGGTCAGGTGGTCTGGTATTCCCATCTCATTCAGAATTTTCCACAGTTTATTGTAATCTACACAATCAAAGGCTTTGGCATAGTCAATAAAGCAGAAATAGTAGTTTTTCTGAAACTCTCTTGCTTTTTTGATGATCCAGCGGATGTTGGCAATTTGATCTTTGGTTCCTCTGCCTTTTCTAAAACCAGCTTGGACATCTGGAAGTTCACTGTTTATGTATTGCTGAAGCCTGGCTTGGAGAATTTTGAGCACTAATTTACTAGCGTGTGAGATGAATGCGATTGTGTGGTAGTTTGAGCATTCTTTGGAATTGCCTTTCTTTGGGATTGGAATGAAAATTGACCTTTTCCAGTCCTGTGGCCACTGCTGAGTTTTCCAAATTTGCTGGCATATTGAGTGCAGCATTTTCACAGCATCATCTTTTATGATTTGAAATAGCTCAATTGGAATTCCATCACCTCCACTAGCTTTGTTCATAGTGATGCTTCCTAAGGCCCACTTGACTTCACATGCCAGGATGTCTGGCTCTAGGTAAGTGTGAGTGATCATCCCATCATGATTATCTGGGTTGTGAAGATCTTTTCTGTATAGTTCTTCTGTGTATTCTTGCCACCTCTTCTTAATCTCTTCTGCTTCTGTTAGGTCCATACCATTTCTATCCTTTATTGAGCCCATCTTTGCATGAAATATTCCCTTGGTAGCTCCAATTTTCTTGAAGAGATCTCTAGTCTTTCCCATTCTATTGTTTTCCTCTATTTCTTTGCATTGATCGCTGAGGAAGGCTTTCTTATCTGTCCTTGCTATTCTTTGGAACTCTGCATTCAGATAGGTAATTTCCTTTTCTCCTTTGCTTTTTGCTTCTTTTCTTTTCACAGTTATTTGTAAGGCCTCCTCGGACAGCCATTTTGCTTCTTTGCATTTCTTTTTCTTGGGGTGGTCTTGATTTCTGTCTCCTGTACAATGTCACGAACCTCCGTCCATAGTTCATCAGGCACTCTATCAGATCTAGTCCCTTAAATCTATTTCTAACTTCTACTGTATAATCATAAGGGATTTGATTTAGGTCATACCTGAATGGTCTAGTTGTTTTCTTCACTTTCTTCAATTAAGTCTGAATTTGGCAATAAGGAGTTCATGATCTGAGCCACAGTCAGCTCCTGGTCTTGTTTTTGCAGACTGTATAGAGCTTCTCCATCTTTGGCTGCAAAGAATATAATCAATCCGATTTCGGTGTTGACCATCTGGTGATGTCCATATGTAGAGTGTTCTCTTGTGTTGTTGGAAGAGGGTGTTTGCTATGACCAGTGTGTTCTTTTGGAAAAACTCTGTTAGCCTTTGCCCTGCTTCATTCTGTACTCCAAAGCCAAGTTTGCCTGTTACTCCAGGGGTTTCTTGACTTCCCACTTTTGCATTCCAGTCCCCTATACTGAAAAGGACATCTTTTTTGGGTGTTAGTTCTGAAAGGTCTTGTAGGTCTTCATAGAACCATTCACCTTCAGCTACTGGAGTTGCGGTGACATAATTTTTCTTGTTTCTGTTGCAGATTTTTAAAAAAATCATCTTTTTGTATAATTGAAAACCCTTATTGTTCCCTATAAAGAATTTGCTTTAGTTTTTCTATAAGGCCTTTTTCTTTGGGGTGGGGTGGGGGAGTCTCTTCCTTTTTAAGTTTTCTTACAGAGTTAAACCATACATAAGAGGATTCAAAGCACCAAGATGACACATGCCAATTTCATATGCTCCACAGCAGGCGGACTAGCTGAAGACTACCTATTAGTAGTACTCTCAGCACTAAGTTCACTTTTCCTGAAGGGTTATCTGGGCAGCACACTACAGCGTCCACTAAAAGCAAATACTGACCATTATGGACTGAATGTTTCTGTCCCCTGCAAATTCTTAAGTTGAATTTTAACTCCCAGTTGGATGGTATTAGGAGATGAGGCCCTTGGGAGGTCGTTAGGTCATGAGGGTGAAGCCCTTACAAATGAATTAGTATCCTTATAGGAAGAGACGAAACAGAGCTTGCTTGCTTTCTGCTCTCTCCACCATGTGAGAAGACAACCAACAAGAAGATGACAGTCTACAAACCACAAAGACGGCCTTTTCCAGAACCGGACCGTGCTGACTCCCTGATCGTGGACTTCAGCCACCAGGACTGTGAGAGATAAATGTATGCTGGTAACGTAACATTTGTTAAAACAGCCCATGCAGACTAAGACACCTACTTCCTCAAATTGCTCATATGGACTTTTTCTTGTAGCACATCTATATAATGTAAATATGAAAATGTTACTCTGCCTAGAGTTCTCATCCTCTGCTTCAAATGCCCATTCTAAGCACCATCAATGTCCCTTTCTCTCCTGTATACTTTTTAACATGATACACTGCACTTGCTTATTTTTGCTTCTGATACCTTTCTAGACTATGAATTCCATGAGGACAGGAGACTTTTTTAACTTGCTATTTTACATCTATACTTTAAAAATGCCAGCACTCTTTCTGGCCAAGAGTGGTCCTCAATAAAATAGGTGTGAGTTAGTTTAATAGAGCACAGGGCTATCTTTCTGCATGTGTATTTAATATTTCAGCTTTCTCAAAGCCAAACAATGCAGTAACCAACTGTAGATCCAACTGATATGAAAATAATTAGCCTTGCTCAGGTATAACGTTAAGATAGCAAATGAAAAAAAGGAAAGTTTCTGGCTCAGATATAGCAGCTCTTAGTTCTGGATAAGATTATATCATTGATGATTGATTTATTTGGATTCAGACTTCTTTTTTCCAAGAGCAATTTGTAAAAGGCAAATACCCTTGGAAGACTAAGGCATTATTAGTCATGAATATTTTCAGATTATTTTGAATGATAATTTCTTCAGATTACTCTCAAAAAGACAGCCAGCTGAGAACTAATGGCATATATAAAAGAGTTGGTTGTTGTTAGTAAAAAAAATGAAAAACAGGGTACCTTGGGGGTGTGTGTATTAGATTGGGTCTCACTCAGCTACAGGAAGAAAATATGAGGTGATTGAAACTGGGGCAGAAAGCACCAAGAAGCATGAAAGAGATATTAAAAAGTGGAGGGGGTGGCTTCTAAAAATGAACTTTAGCTACTTCAGAATTTTGCCCTGAGCAGTCATCATTATTTCTGAATTTTTCAACCCTCATCCAATGCAGTCATAAAATATTATCTTCTCCCCATAGAAGGCAGTGATACAGCATGTCAACTCAGGTCAGAAATGAAATACCAATGCAAGCAAACTGGCGTGCAAGCAGAGAACACAAGACACTAAGGGTGGTGCTAATAACTCTTTTCACTGGCCTCTGGAAAATGCACTGGAGAAGGTTGTCCAAGGCCTGGGACCCCAGTTCAGAGCAATGAAGTCTGTGGCAGTTTCAGAAACAAACAAGCAAACAAATAAATAAAACTAAGATGAGTATCTCCCAGTTCAAAGCAAGGGATTTATGTTCTGATTCTTTCTAGATAGCCTCCAATATGATCAATGTTTTGGTCCATGATTGAGTATACCTTACTGCCTACATGATCTATGAGAAAAGGGCATTAATTTCTGAAGTTAGTAATCCAGCAATGTACTGATAATTTAGTATAATATAGGAATACATTGCTTGCTCTGAATTTTCAGAGTTAAATTTTACATCTGAAGATAATAGCTTGTGTTGTGATAGGAACATAAAATAACATCCTTTCTTACTCTAGTTGATTTCTCTATTAGATCAGCTGAAATAGCTATTAAAGATATTCAAATGTTTTTTTAAATGCCCCTCCAAATTATATTTATATCTTCACTCCTAGCTAATACCCTCTTTTCATTGTTTTTCTGCAAACAGTAAAATCAGTAATAACGGATTGGAGTTTGGATGCAAAATAAACAAGTAATAAATGCAAAACGTGAAAGTTGAACTGTGACTCACAACTGGGTGATCACATTTTTAAATGCTACAAAAAGTAAAATAAATCCTTTTCATAAGTAGATAATTCACAGCTACTTCTTTCTCCAAAACTAAAGGTAGAGAGAGCCTTTTTAAACAATAAGGGTGATCCAACTGTATAAATTCAGCAAGAAAAAACATCTATTTTATTCTGCCAGCCTTCTCTAGAGAAAGTAATAGAAAAGTAGTAAGGACAAGCCCAAAGGCACCTGAAATCACAGAGCAGCCTGAATTACCTGGAAGTCAACAGTTTCAGATAAAAACTGCTGTGATGATTTCAAGTAAATAAAATGTAAAATTCGGGGTTTTACTAGATTCTGTTTCATATAAGTGAAAGAAGACCCTTTTAAAATATTTTCAACCAGCGTGATTATTATTGCTGTTATTTACTTATAGCATCTCTAGTTGGAGCACAATTGGAACACTGAGAGAAAGAGAATAAACATGAGAAATGTAACATAATTTCATGACATGCAAAGCAATACTTCCTGTGGTTGGGAAGTTAAAAAATCATTTAAGTTTATACTAGAGACAGTGAGGATACTAAATGAATCAGAGAGTCATAGAATGTCTGAAGAAAGAGAAGATTTAAGTGTTTAAATGCAACTTTGAAATTTTTTCATACAAATAAGTATAAAAAGCTTAGAAAAGGAGTTTAAAATCCAAATATTAACCTGCCAAATAATTTCAACGTTGGCTTCATAGTTTATTAAAGGATGCAAGTGAGCAAAGACAACCAATATCTGCCACATTTTCTTCATTTATGGAGAGCTGTATGGAGGTTCCTTAAAAAACTACAAAAAGCTACCATATAGCACAGCAATCCCCCTATTGGGCATATACCCAAAGAAAAACCAAAAACCATAAATAAAAAGGGTACATGTACCCCCAGTGTTCATTGCAGCACTATTTACAATAGCTAGGACATGGAAGCAACATAAATGTCAACTGACAGATAACTGGATAAAGAAGATGTGGTACATACATGAGATGGAATATTACTCAGCCCTAAAAAGGAACAAAATATGGTTATTTGTAGAGATGTGGATGGACCCAGAGACTGTCATACAGAGTGAAGTAAGTTAGAAAGAAAAAAGCAAAGATCATATATTAATACATATCTGTGGAATCTAGAAAAATGGTACAGATGAACCTATTTGCAGGGCAGGAATAGAGACGCAGGTAATAGATGTGTGGATATGAGGTTGGAGATGAAGAGGAGGTGGGATGAACTGGGAGGTTAGAATATATATATATATATATACACACACACACACACACACACATATATATATATATATACACACACACACACACACACTACCATGAGTAATACAGATGGCTAGTGGGAACTTGCTATATAGCACAGGGAGTTCAGCTCAGTGCTCTGCAGTGACCTAGGGGTGGGATAGGGAGGTTGGAGGGAGATCCAAGAGGGAAGGAATATGTGTATACATATAGCTGATTCACGTCATTGTACAGCAGAAACTAACACAAAATTTTAGAGCTACTATACCCCAATAAATTTCTTAAAAATCTTTTAAAATACCAAGTACTATTGTCCAGTAGTCTATTGTCTTAAGTACTAATCAAATATACTCAAAAAATTAAATCAGAGCTGATCTAGTTTTAGATTTTGCTCGTCATAGAATCTGGTCTCACACCAGCTCCCAGGGAAAATGAAGACATACAGACACCTGCTGTTTCAGCTTAATGTGCATATAGTCAGTGTTGTGACATGGCTGTTATTGCCTCTGCCAGGCTACATCAAAGGCTCATGAGAAAACTATGAGGACACCTATGGTTATAACTTTCATGCAGTCTGCGTAATAAAATACCTGTGTTCCTTGGTTCTTAAACATTTTATACAAGGAGGGCCTTTCATTTTAGGACATTGATAGGAATAACTTAAATAGTAATTTGGAATTCCATGGGAGCGACGGCTACTGGATACTAGATGGTGATTAGAAAGGGGTGTGTGTGTGTTTCTGCGTCTTTTTTGCAATAGCAAGGTGGTAGTATTGGCAACAATGTGCCAGGGCCCAAGTTTGCTGAATTAGAGTTGGTCCTATTCATGGGCTTCCCAGGCGGCACTCGTGGTGAAGAACTCACCTGCCAACAGAGGAGACGTAAGAGATGCAGGTTTGATCCCCGGGTTGGGAAGATCCCCTGGTGGAGGGCATGGCTACCCACTCCAGTAGTCTTGCCTGGAGAAGCCCATGGACAGAGGAGCCTGGCAGGCTACAGTCCACAGGGTCACACAGAGTTGGACACGACTGAAGAGACTTAGCATGCATTCACAGATGTATTCGCAAATGCTTCACCTTCTGTCAAATAGCCATGCAGACCCTGGATGTTAAGAAGCTGATTGTTGAAAAACAACAAACTTATTATTTGTGGTTACTACTAATAGTTCAGCCTCATTGTAGTCTTTGAGAATAAAAATATTATCAAGGACATGAAAGAAGATGCTTCCATAAACACCAGTGAATATTAGCAATGTTTGTTAAATGCCTTCCAGGTTGATCTTTAGAAAAGTTGTCAATTTCTCATGTTGGACAGAGATTCCCATCCTCTTCAACATCATTTTCTTCAGTTTCTCTACATGTCTTTTCTTGTGTGAGCTCTTTTAAACCATTAAGGTACCGTAACATCTACTGAACAGCACCAATTTGCAAAGCCCACAAAGTCAAAGAAAACAAAAACATGCCTGACTGTTCCTCCCTTGAAAAGAACATCCGTATAAATTTGGGAGCTCATAAACTCAGTGAGCTGGTCTCATTTCATCTTTTTGTTAGTTTGAGCCGTTTTTATGTGGATGAATTTTCTGACACCGTCTCATGAACTTACTTTTTGACAGTTTCAGTAGACTACACAGGCACTGTTCACCTGAAATGTCCTCATTTTTACATTCCCTTTGCCCATTACAACTTTAAATAGCCCTTTTCCATTCTCCTCAGAACTGTTTCTATATTTGCTCTGAAGTATTGATACATTGGGACCTTTGAATTTAATAAAAATTCCCAATAGGAACATTAACCTTTAGAAATAAAATGTTGTGTTTTATTTCCCAGGATTATTTTTTGTAACTTTCTATTTTAATACAGTTTTAAATTTACATAAAAGTTGCAAGAATAGTATAAGGAAATCTCATATATTCAGATTCAACAACTATTGCCATTTTGCACGACTGACTTTGTCATTCGCTTACTCTATTGACCTCTCTGTAATTTTTTTTATGAGCCAATGGAGAGTAAATTGGAGACACTGTGCCTGTTTACCCTGAAATAATTAATGTGTTTCTTAAGAACAAAGACTTTCATATAACCACATGAGAATCCTCAAAATCAGAAGTTTGAGCATTGGTCCAATATTATTGAATTTTCAGTCCTTACTCAAATAATTATCAATTACCCTGTACTTGCATTTTAGATATTTTTTCCAGTGAAGAATTCAAACCAGCATCATGTATTGTGTATACTTGTAATCATGCCTTAATTTTCTTTAATCTGTAACAGTCTCCTCAACCTTTATATTTCTTGACTTTGACATTTGCAAGGACAGTATGCTTGTTTAGTGTTCCTCAGTTTGATTTTGTCTGACTTCCCCTCATCATGACATTCCCAAAATGCATCAGGGGGTGCATTTTGAGCAGGAATATCACAGAATGGTATAACCCTCCTAGCATATCACAACAAAAAAATAATAATACTGATTTGTTCCAAGAAAAAAAATTTTTTTAGTGGCACTTCTCTGCCTTTGCTCCTTCAACAGCAAGTGAATAACCCAGGTAGCCAAAAATGAAATACAGTCAAATGCAATCTAGTCCCAAGTCTGCTGAGAAAGAGAAAAAAATATATAGATATGTAGGTAGCTAGGTCACACAAAACTAGAGAGTAGGCGCATGCTCAGTTGCTTAGTCAGGGCCGACTTTGTGACTCCCATGGACTGCAGCCCATCAGGCTCCTCTGTCCATGGAATTTTTCAGGTGAGACTACTGGAACGGGTTGTCATTTTCTACTTCAAAAGAGAATATACTTTTTTCCAACTTCAGAGAGCTCCTTCTTTTAAAAAAATTTTTTATTGGGTTTCTATGCCTATACACTATTTTATTTTCCTCAACAAATATTCATTGCTTATCTGCTGTATGCAGACTTTTTTCTGCCTGAAACTAAATTTCTTGAAATTAAATATTTGCTACCCCAATGGCTTCATTTGCTATGCCAAACAATCTTAATTCCACTCACAATGACCCTATGAATATGTCTTCAATGAGGTCACGATTTCTTTTTAATTTCCAATTCAAATAAACATGTTTCAATCCTAATTCTGTTTGCCAGATGACAACATTTTATCCCACTTACCATTTATATCATATGACCTTTCAAGGTGTCTAAGTCTCATTTCCTCCTGAGTTTCCTTGTCTATTTCTGAGGAGTCCTCGTCATTTTCTTCTTTTGGCTATTAGACCTCCAAACCACACCTTCATGTTATTTTTCATTTAAGCTGTTCCTTCACATTTCTCAAATTAGTATCTTTAGTTCTGGCTTTTTCCTGAAACTCCCAACCTATATTTCCAGGTGTTTTCTGGAAATTTCTACTACAACATCATACATACCACTCAGCTCTAACCCTTCTTCACTTCCTATATTTCCCATTCTGGTCAGTGGTATCCCCTTAGTTCAATTTATAACACTGCCAAGAGACCCATAAGGGATTAGCTGTGGCTTCTATTACAACTGCGGAATGGTCCACTTCTCTTTCTATTGGATTCTGCTGCCCTCAACACTCACAGGTGTTTCTAAGAGCACTTATCAATAGATGCTGCTGCTGCATCGCTTCAGTCGTGTCTGAATCTGTGAGACCCCATAGACGGCAGCCCACCAGGCTCCCCTGTCCCTGGGATTCTCCAGGCAAGAACATTGGAGTGGGTTGCCATTTCCTTCTCCAATGCGTGAAAGTGAAAGTGAAGTCGCTCAGTCGTGTCCAACTCTTCGCTACCCCATGGACTGCAGCCTACCAGGCTCCTCCGTCCATGGGATTTTCTAGGCAAGAGTACTGGAGTGGGGTTCCGTTGCCTTTTCCCATCAATAGATGCCCTACATGGCAATTTTTAAGAATGTATTTCTAAGGGAATCCGATGTATAAGACAACCTCTAGTCAGTTTGATGAAGAAGAAATAGAATTTAATAGCTAGCAGAAAACTTTACCTAGAACAGTTTGCTTTAGGGAAAGGGAGGGCATAAGCTTCTTTGGGCTCCACTGGTGACGGACTGCTGAGCAGCATCCACACCCAAAGATACTGAGCAAAGTAAAGCCCTGCGTGCACTGTCCTGCCCACCCCATTAGGGCAAGCAGGCTTCTACTCAGGGCCCAGAAGTTTTGCCAGGTGAAAATAACGCTGGGACCCGAGTTCTGGGGTTCTGAGGTTGTCTTGTTATTTCTACACTTGCTTAGATACCTGTGAGGGCTCTGCTCCACCAGGCCCTTAGATAATATGACATTTTAAGACTTCTTTGGAAACTTTTAGAAATAAAGATATCTCCCCATGTATTGTTGAAATACTGTGATGGTTGGTAATATTTACACTTAAATGCTGTAACATCGTGTTGCATTATAATCAGATTTATAAAGGTAAGAATCAACACAGCAAGTGACTTCAAGAAATGAAGAAAATGGATTAATAACATTTTCAAGCAGTTATAAAAGGGAAATTATTGTATCTATTTGCAGAGCTCAGTGATCTACAAGAATACACATATTACACTTAGGCATGATGGACTGTTAGAAGGTTAGCCAGTTAATTTGAATGGCTTTAAAACTAGCTGAACATAGAAACTAATATTCTTTATGTTCCTTGCCTCTACTGAAGAAACTTTCTTGTTTTCACTGAGGCTGAGTGAAGTCTGTACCTATTCAAGATGTTGGGGAGAATTTTTATCATCTCTATACCCTGCACAAATAATGTTATACTTTTCTCTTTGGTAGAATGTATAGTTCATATTAATAACTGACTTACAAGAGCAAACATATTTTGAATACTTTATATATGTCAGACCCAGAGCAAGCACAAACTACGGTTTTCAAATTCAAAGTCAGGTGTTCTGAGACTTTGCTGTTGTTGTTACTTAGTCATTCTGTCGTGTCTGATTCTTTGTGACCCCATGGACTGTAGCCCTGCCAGGCTCCTCTGTCCATAGTATCTCCCAGGCAAGAACATTAGAGTTGCCATTTCCTTCTCCAGGGGATCTTCCCAACCCAGGGATGAAAGCTGCCTCTCTCTTGTCTCCTACATTGGAAGGCAGATTCTTTACCACCGAGCCACCTGGGAAGCCCCTTTTAACCCTTTAGTTACCACAAAACACTACCTATATGAAAATACATATTATGGACTGAATGTTTAAATTCTCCCCAAACTCTAATGTAAAGCCCTGACCTCCACTGTTGATCATGGAGAATGGAGCCTTTGTGTGGAATTACATTAAGATGCGTGGTTTCCCTGGTGGCTCAGATGATAAAGAATCTGCCTGAAATGTGGGAAACTCAAGTTCAATCCCTGGGTTGAGAAGATCCCCTGGAAAAGGGAATGGCTACCCACTCCAGTATTCTTGCCATGGACAGAGGAGCCTGATGGGCTCCAGTCCATGGAGTCACAAATGGCTACCCACTCCAGTACTGGGGCTTCCCAGTGGCACGGTGGTAAAAAATTCATCTGCCAATGCAAGGAGACACGGGTTCAGTCCCTGGGTCAGGAAGATACTCTGGAGTAGGAAATGGCAACTCAATCCATCATTCTTGCCTGGGAAATTCCAGGGACAGAGGAGCCTCGTGGGGCTACAGTCCATCAGTCGCAGGGAGTTGAACACAACGGAGCGCAGCACATAGGAGTGGTTAAGATTGTGCTTCTGAAGCAGCAGGCATGGGCTCCATGCCTAGTCGGGGATCTAAGATCCCACAAGCAGCCTGGTGTGGCCAAAAAGCAAACCAACATACAGTTAGCTGAGGTCACAAGGGTGGGGGCCTCATGAAGGGCTTTAGTGTTATTAAAAGAAGAGACACCAGAGCGCTGGCCTCCTCTCTTCCTCACCCTCTAGCACGTGCATGGAGGAAAAGGTCCATGAAGACAGAGCCAGAAGGCGCCCTCTACAAGCCAGGAAGGGAGCTCTTATCAGGACCCAAACTAGCCTACCCCTCGGTCTTAAACTTCCCAGACTGCAAAATTTTGAGAAATACATTACTGTTGTTTAAGCCATCCAGTCCATGGGATTTTGTATGGCAGCCTGAGCTAAGACATATGGATTTTATCAGAACTCTGAGTGAATTACAATTATGGCCACATTTGACAAAAATTGAGTAGATTATTTTGCTATTAGGAGATTTTTGTTGGAAGTACTTTAGTCAACAAATAAGCAATGAGCTTTCACTTTTGAACAAGCTGTGAATTCTTGAGAGGGCTTAGAATCATATTTCTGTTTTATTTGTCCTTTGCCTGAGAAATATATCATTTATGGTTTTATAATTTTTGAATGGGAAAACAGCTTATGCTAATTTTTCTTGGATAATACATGCCATATTTCCTCAGTCTCACTTAGTACATGCTCCTGACCTCTACTCAATTTTGTTTACTAAAAAGTTTTTTCTCTTTAGACTAACTATGGAACTGTTCTGCAATCATAAAGTTAGAATTTTCAAGACATCTCTGCATTTGCTATTAAAAGTAGTATTCAATGTCAATTTTTCAAGCATAGAACAGTATCGCAGCACCAGAGACATAAAATGAAACATATGAAACATCCAGAAACATCTGCCAGTCTCCCGTGAATACTCTGCAATCAATCTGAGCTATCATAAAATAAGAATAGAGGTCTTTGCTTCAAATTACTAGTGCACAGCACCTCATTAACTAACCCAGCCGATCAATCAGAGTCACTGAAAGGGGTATAATAGGACTTTGGGGGAATATAACCATTTTCCTCATTAAGTACTAACAAGCCAGTTCTCATACTTTTCTGATATCATTATGTTCCCTGCATTTCCTCCTTGCCCATTAACTATAATCCTAATAATCACATATCTACTTAGAGCAGCCTGTCTCTTGAATTTACCTGCTGTATCATTTTTGAACCTATTTCCCTGATACTTACAGATTTTCTTCCTTTGGCAAACCTGTCAGTCCAAAATAATCTTACCTTTCATTTATGAACCTGTTTGAGTCTTTGAAGCAGTCTGCTAAGAAAACGCGTGGTTGAAAATTTGAGTGACTGTAAAATGAACTGCATGAAAATTGGCACAGTGACGAGGTGCATTCAGAATGTCAGGATACTCTTCTTCGTGTGAGAGGGCTAACTGACTAATTGGACAGGAAATCCCCTGTGAATTGCTACAGGGGATTCTGTTTACCCAAGTAACTATAATGATGTTTCTGCCAGTGTTGGGGGAATTTCTCTCCGTTTTAACAATAGGATGTAAAAATGCACTGAAATTACTTATATAGCTGAGATAGGAATACACATCAGTTGAGTAACTTAGCATTGAGAATATTTTTTCTTAAATTTGTGGTGTTTTAAAATTCATTTAATCATTTCTTTAATAGAGGTAAGTTATTCATATTTGAGTCTGTGATCAGAGCATATAATATTATAGGTGAACATTTTTTCTTTTTCTTTTAATTTTTAGAAAGATTCACTTTGCCCCAACTTTCTGTTCCTCTAACAACCCCACCTCTCTCAATTTAAGGATTTGTGATCAGATTTTGTAGCTAGTTAAGAACACTGTAGGTTGTCTTCAGGGTGTCTGAATTCTTATATGGAGACAAGTCTCCTATGGGTGAATCCCTTAGAATCATAAAAATTTACCAGTCTGCTTTACAAAGAGGAAACGGAATTCAGAGCTGAGTCATTTTTGCTTGTTTTCCTTCTATCACGTTTCTAATGTAAACAAATTTTGCTCCCTGTATACTATTACTGGGCTTTCCCAGTGGCTCAGATGGTAAAGAATCTACTTGCAATGCAGAAGATTCAGTTCAATCCTTGGGTCAGGAAGATCCTCTGAAGAAGGGAATGGCAACCCACTCTGATATTCTTGCCTGGAGAATTCCACAGACAGAGGAGCCTGGGAGGCAACAGTCCGTTGTGTTGGGAAGTCCAGTATAAAATAGTCGGTTGAAAAAAGTCCTTGAGAAAATGGCAAAGGGCCAAAAATATCTCGACTTGGTATGTTTGGGCAGAAAAACATTTTTTGTCTTTGGTTATGTCTGACGCCAAGATTTAATAATAAATATTAAAGATGTTACTTAAAAAACCGGGTTATGTGATAAGCACATGGGTTACTGAGAGCGCGCTGTCTTTAAAATATTTTTACTGATTAGGTGTTAACCCCATACGCGCTCTACTGGCTGTATACTCTAAACTCTTTGTTCCTACTTCTATAAAAAGACTTGACTACAAAAATAAACTTGTCAGTCCTTACAAGAGATTGTCCGAGTGTCCTTCTTTCAGGTTCATCGCTTCCAAGTCCCGGAGAAAAAAATCCCCAACACATTGGGTCACAAATAATTGGATGTGGATGAGTTACTAACAAACATACTATTACTACCATGTGGAAAATTACAAGAAAAATCATTAGTAAAATTAAATATTGATCTCTCATGACATATTACTTTTAGTACCCTTTGTTGGGTGGTCATTTAGAAAAGATGAGTCACTTTTTCTTCTTACTGTTTTTGGAAGACACATTCAAGTATCAACACACCTCAAGGAAGGAATGTCTGGAGTGTAGCACCCATGAAAGATCATTTGCTCTGAATTTATTTAAACAGTTCCCATCACTTCCTGAATTTACTTTGCCTACAACCATCTTCTGCATACAAACCCAATACATTATGTCCATTAATAATGAATAATACATGGTAAGTGCATAATAAATAGAAGTACTCCCATGAGTGATTTGCATGAACTTAAACAGTTGGTATGATTGGTATGCTATCAATTTGCAAGACTTTTTTATTTAGCATGTTTACAAAGTATACTCATCACACTTATGGCCAATAAAATATAGATCTCACTAAAAACAAATCTTTGATCATAGAGATTCAAAATATTTATCAGGAACAATCATTTCTAAATAAGAGCATTCTCTAAGTAGTGGTTGAATAATGTAGTGAATGCAATATGTATAAGTCAAAGTTCTATAAACTTAAGTTATAGAAACTGACAGTTAATATTTAACATAGAAAAGCTTCACATATACTCCAATATAAAATTGAAGGTAAAAAAAGAACTCCTTTAACACATATAATAAAGAAAATTTAAAACCCCATTTTAGTGAATGGATGATTGTACTAGATGATTCTGAAATTGATAATCATTAAACAGAGATGTGACTATGGGCTTTAATTCCATCCTCATGATAACTTGCTCTAGTTATATCACTGCTTGTAAGTGGAGATGATCAAATGCATAAATACATTATTGGTTGATTAAGTTTTCTACTTTTTAGTCAGTTTTAATTTCATAACACCATAAAACTTGAAACAAAGGTAACAAGTCCATCGCCAAGGTTTCTCCTTTGAGAGTAAGTTTTATTATCCCCAGAGAGAAAGATCTGTTTTACTAATTTGAAATCATTAACTCAGTAGTCAGCAGACATACCATGGGGTCTGATTGATAATGTTTGAAGTTCAAGATTTAATTATGTTGGGATCAGACCTTCTCATGAAAGGTTAGGGCTTCTATACCACACTACCCTTATTTTTCTTAAAATTCAGACTGAGAGTCTGACTTAGCTGTGTATCATTGGCCATTACTTTTTGTGTACTAGACAAGACCTCTTCTTCCCCTGTCCATGTGTTATCTCATCATATGGTTATTTGAGTTCTCATAGTAGCTCTCTGCCTTCTTTCCCTATAGCCTTTATTTCCTTGGGTTCAAAATCACTGCGGATGGTGATTGCAGGCATGAAATTAAAAGATACTTACTCCTTGGAAGAAAAGCCATGATAAACCTAGACAGCATATTAAAAATCAGAGACATCACTTTGCTGACAAAGGTGCATATAGTCAAAGCCATAGTTTTTCCAGTAGTCCTGTATGGATGTGAGAGCCGGACCAGAAAGAAGGCTGAGCCTGAAAAACTAATGCTTGCAAATTGTGGTGCTGGAAAAGACTCTTGAGAGTTTCTTGGACAGCAAGGAGATCAAACCAGTCAACCCTAAAGAAATCAGTCCTGAATATTCATTGGAAGGAGCGATGCTGAAGCTCCAATACTCTGGCCACCTGATGTGAAGAGCCCACTCATTGGACAAGACCCAGATGCTGGGAAAAATTGAGAGCAAGAGGAGAAGGGGGCAACAGAGGATGAAATGGTTGGATGGCATCACTGACTCAGTGGACTTGAGTTTGAGCAAACTCTGGGAGAGAGCGAAGGACAGGGAAGCCTGGCATGCTGTAGTCTACAGGGTCACAAAGAGTCAGACATGACTGAGTGTCAGAACACCACCACAACCCTGTAGCCTATTCCCTTACCCCCTGAATAGATTGTAGTCTTGTGAATGCAGGGAGGTCTGCTCTGCCTTCCCCATGGTAGGGACTTAATAAATATTTGGTTGATTGAATTAAATGTCTGAAAGTTATTTGTCTAGGGATGAAGCATGAGCTGCATGTATTTTTAATTCTTTCCTCCCCTTCAGCATGCATGCCAACTGTTGACTTAAATCATGTGGAGCGGAGAGCATCATGGTGGTTTTGTTTACTCTTATGCATTTCTTTTTGACTCTGATTGATGAGGTGGAAAGTAATTTACATTTGATGTGTAGCCCCTTATCTTAACTAGAATGACAGCTGCCTTAGAGATAACTTGTTAAATGTAAACTGTGCAGTTACCCCTGGCCTGCACAATATGCTTTGTCTTACCACAAGCAGATGTAAATACAAGCCTGTAATTACTTTCAGTTATGCTTCTCTGCATTTATGGTCCTGAATGTATACAGATGTTTCAACAAACAAATTACTGCATTGTTATTTTACCTCCAATTTGGTGTCAGAAAAACATCTTTTAGAGACTAGGGGTTCAAGAGGATGTTTCTACCCGTAAAAGGATATCTTCAGAATTTTAAAAAAATTAAATATGTGTCCAACGTTAGTTCATTTAAGGTCAAATGAACTATGATCATTAAGTGTCTAACCAACCATGAGAATTTAGCTCAATAGTGATTCTGGGTCTAATGGAGATATTAATTTACTTTTAAAAATTGTTTGAGACATGGGTCAGAAAATCATTTTACAAGTTCAGAAAGCTGAAATGTTATTTTGAAAGCAAAGTGACATGTGATGCACAGTTAAATCATGAAACATTTTATTCATATTTCTCAATGGATTCTTCTCCTCGAGGCCTTGAAGGTGAACATGGTGTTTCTCTGGTACAGGATTAAATATATTGTACTTAAGCAAAGCCAGACTGAGTGACTTGTTTAGCAATTTAGTATTAGGTTGGTACAGAAGAAATTTTTACATTGTTGAGATGTGCCATTTGATTTTGGAATATATTCTTAAATAAATATGGTTATACTACACATCATTTTAATGCACACTTCTCTCTTTATGTTATTTTTGCTAATGCTATTACTTGCTGATTATTTATTTTTAGACTAGGGAAGTGATGTTGATAAAAAGCAAATTCGAGCAGTTTTCTTATTCAAGTTCAAAATGGTTCACAAAGCAGTGGAGACAACTCGCAACGTCAACAATTTGGCCCAGAAACAGCTAACAAACATACGCTGCAGTGGCGCTTCCAGAAATTTTGCAAAGGAGATGAGAGCCTTGAAAATGAGGAACATACTGGCCAGCTGTCGGAAGTTGACAATGACAAGTTGAGAGAAATCATTGAAGCTGATCCTCTTACAGCTATGCATGAAGTTACCCAAGAACTCAACATTGACCACTCTCCAGTCATGTGGCATTTGAAGCAAATTGGAATGGTGAAAAGCTCAGTAAGCTGGTGCCTTGTGACCTGACCACAAGTCAAAAAAAATTGCCCTTTTAAAGTGTTGTCTTTTCTTATTCTATGCAAATCAATGAACCATTTCTTGATTGGATTGTGACATGCAATGGAAAGTGGATTTTATATGACAACTGGTGATGACCAGCTCAGTAGCTGGACTGAGAAGAAGCTCCAAAGTACTTTCCAAAATGAAACTTGCAACCGAAAAAGCATCATGGTCACTGTTTGGTGATTCTGCTGCCAGTATGACCCATTACAGCTTTCAGAATCCCAGTGAAACCATTGCATCTGAGAAGCATGCTCAACAAATCGATGAGCTGCGCTGCAAACTGCAGCACCCGCAGCTGGGGTTGGCCCATAGAAAGGGCCCAGTTCTTCTCCATGACAATGCCCAACTGCAGCTCGCACAACCAGGGCTTCAAAAGCTGAATGAATTGGGCTACAAAGTGTGTCTCATCTGCCGTATTCACCTGACCTCTCACCAACCAACTTCCACTTCTTCAAGCATCTCTACGACTTTTTGCAGGGAAAACACTTTCACAACCAGCAGGATGCAGAAAATGCTTTCCATGAGTTCCCTGAATCCTGAAGTACAGATTTTTATTCTACAGGAATATACAAACTTATTTCTCATTGGAAAAAATATGTTGATTGTAATTGTTCCTATTTTGATTAAAAAGATGTGTTTGAGACTACTGATGATGATTTAAAACATGGTCCGAAACTGCAATTACGTTTGCACCAACCTAGTAGTTAGGCAATATTTCCTATTATAGGAGAAGTTAGGATTCCTCTTATACCCTAATAAAGTATCATATTTATGAAACATATAGAAAAGTGTATCTCCAGTGGAGTATTACTGCTTAAAATAGGCAAAAATGTAAACATCCTCTCCACCTTGTTTACCTTTGATTATATGCTAATATCAGCACACTCATGTCATATTGTAGGGACAAAGGATACATGATTAACAGGAAATAATACTTCAGGAACTTTAAGTCTTTCAGGTATTTCTAATGTATTAGCTTACTTGGAATGCATGAAATATTATAGAATCACAATGTGACATGTCCTTGCATTCATTGATTTCAAACAGGTTAACCTCTTGGAGGAAAATTAAAGGAAATTCTTTTGAAGTTTTTATTATGTTTATATTTCCTACATTTTAGTAATTAAAAGTTTTTTTGGGGGGTGCATGAAGATTTTTAGTTCTTTAGTATAAAGACATTGAATGTAACGCATGACAGGATAACAGACATAACACTGGTTTTAAGAAGGAAAATTGGACACAGCACTTTACTTACGTTGCTGTGAGGCTTTGTCTCTAGTTCCGGTGAGTAGGGGATACTGTCTAATTGTATTACTAGGGCTTCTGATTTCGGTGCCTTCTCTTATTTGGGAGCAAAGCCCCTAAGGTGTTTGAGCTTCAGCAGTTGCAGCTCCCAGGCTCGAGAGCACAGGCTCAGCAGTTGTGGTGCAGGGGCTTATGCTCCACTGCACGTGGGATCTTCCCAAGTCAGGGATTAAACCTTTGTCTCCTGCACTGTAGGTGGATTCCTTACCACTGAGCCACCAGGGAAGCTCTGGCACTTCATCTTTTTTAAAACAATGATCTTAGGCTTAAAATAGTTACCAAATCTGAGTTTGAGAGGCAACCAGCTCTACCAAATATATCAATAAAGAAAAAAAAAAAAACGATTTTTCCTATGTTCGATTATACTTTAGCCTTGAGAGTCCAACTTTCACTGAATAAAATGAATTTGCCTTCCTATTCTGATTTTTCAGTTCAGTGCAACTTTGCCTCTAAGTCATAAAGATCTTTTTTCAATAAGAGTATAATTGCTTTATAATGCTGTGATAGTTTCTACCGTACAACAAAGTGAATCAGCTGTATATATACATCTATCTTCTCCCTCTTGAGCCTCCCTCCCACCCCACCCCCGTCCTACCCCTCTAGGTCATCACAGAGTACTGAGTTGAGCTCCCTGTGCTATCCAGCAGGTTCCCACTAGCTATATATTTTACCTCTTGCACTGTTGGTGGGAATGTAAATCAATAGAGTCATTATGGAGAACAGTATGAAGGTTCCTTTAAGAACTAAAAATAGAGCTACCCTATGACCCAGCAATCCCACTACTGGTCACATGCCCTGAGAAAACCATAACTCAAAAAGACACATGTATTGCAGTGTTCATTGCAGCACCATTTACATAGCCAGGACATAAATGTCTTTATCCATATAGATGCAACTTAGGTAACTTGACAAATAAGGCATGGTTTTGCATGTCCACATCACTATTATTATTACATAAAAATTGTATACAGTATCTTTGTGTCAGAGCGGTTCATGATTTATCTCTGTAGCACTGAGATTAGGGTAATGTTTCATGTTGCAAAAAGAAGCCTAACTTTTTAAAGTTTGTTTATTAGTAAAGCAGTATATTTTTAGTTTTCTGCTTGTATCTTTACAATTTCTGCTTTATAGGTAATAAAAATCCATCATGTTGTTATGTTTACTTAAGTATATTGTCACTGATAAGCATGTTAGCTTTTAGGTTTTACAGAAAATTATTTACTTGTATTTCTATTGAGTAATATATGCAGATCTGCACTGCCCTGCTTTTAAGGCTACCCTTCATAAAGTCCTCAAGTGGGTAGGATCTCTGTTATGTTACTATAAGCTTCCTCACCGTGCTTAGCACTGTGTTAGCTTATTAACACATATCTGGAGAATGAATAATGATTTTACACTCTTTGACTTAAATATTGCAAGTATTAACTACCATGAAAAAAACTGGCTCTGTAAGATTTTGGTGATAAGAATAAGTTGCTAATTTTTGGACTGTGTTGACAATGAATACTACGGTATATAACTAATAGTAATACTACTAGGAAACATCTTACACTGAGTTTTCTTTAAACTGTTGTAATACTTTTCACACGTATTAACACACTTATCACTATATCCCTGTAATGTAAGTATTGGTTTTATCCTCATCTTTACAGATGGGAAAACTGATCCTCAGGAAGGTTAAGATACTTGTTAACCTAAGTTCAGGTCAGGTTGTGCTCAGACACTCAGTTGTGTCCAGCTGTTTGTGACTCCATGGACTTTAGCCCGCCAGGCTCCTCTGTCCATGGAATTCTCCCAGCAAGAATGCTGAAGTGGGGTAGCCATTTCCTTCTCCAGGGGGTCTTCCTGACCCAGGCATCTCTTATATCGCCTGCATTGCCAGGCAGATTCTTTTTAGTGACAAAGCTGATTTTCAAATTCAAAGCACTTGGCTCAGGAATCCATTTTTGTAAACTATACTCTTCTGTCTCCATAAAATCATCTTGTTTTAATATGTGAATAAAATTAATCCCTTGTACTTGAAGAGCATTGTTATTCAGCTTACAAAACTACATTATATTAGAAATGTAAACTGTTTCTTAGCATAATTTTAAAGGAATACATTCAGTAGCTTAGAGATTGATTTACTTGGTGACCTTAACTTGGTTGCGGAGAAGTTTATATAATGGTTGGCAGGAGGAATCTTTACCACTAGCGCCACCTGGGAAGCCCCTTATATATTGGTAAATTTAGTTACTAGTTATTTCGGAGTTTTACACTTTTCAGATTGTAACCATTTATTTCCTTTTATTCTTCATCATGTAAATGTGTGACACTATACATCAGAAGTCAGCAAGCTTTTTTCCATAAAGAGAAAGAGAAAGATATATCTTAAAGAGAAAGAGAAAGATGTATTTTAGGTTTTGTAGCTAACATGTGATTTTTGTCACACTCCTCTGTGTTTGCTATTCACAACCCCTACAAAATAAAAAACCATTCTTAGCTTACAAGTCTTATTACAAAGAGACTGCATGGGCCAAAGTTTGTCAATTTCTGTTACAGGGTATATGTTGAGAGATTAAGGTGAGGAACACTCAATCTACAAAAGCAGTTCTAATATCCTTCATGTTGGTTACACAGAGCGGTAACAAATTTCCATTTAAAAACTTCTGCGTTACTTTTGCTCATTTTGAAAAAATTCTGTGTTTATTTTTCCAAGTAAGCTGAAAAAAAATGAACATGATCAAAATCCCACCAAGAGTTTTGTACACATAGACAAGGTACTTTATATGGAAAGAAATAAGCCGCAGAGTAGCTAAAATGATTTTGAGAAGAAAAAAAGTGAGAGGAATCACTCTATCCAGTATGAAGGCCTGGTGTATAACCGCAGATGTCAGGACAGTGTGGTACTGGCAGAGGGTAAGCTAGACATAGATATAACAGACATAACAGAGCTGAGAATCTTGAATTAGATTTACACGGATATGCCCAACTGATTTTGGACAAAAGCATAACACAATCTGATGCAGGAAAATACACCGTGTAACAAATGCTGCTGGAGCAATTAGACATCCTTAGGCAGAAACAGAGAACCCCCCTAAATGACACATTATATACAAAAATTAACTCAGATTAGAGTATGGATTTAAATGAAAAGTGTAAAGCTATGAAATATTTAGGACAAAATATACAAAAAGTCTTTGGGCCTAGTGAAAGAATTTTTAGATTTGATGCCAAAAGCATGACTCTTATGAGGGAAAATTGATAAACTGGTCTTTATAAAAGTTAAGAACTTTTACTGTCAAGAGAATAAAAAGACCGGTTACAGACTAGAAGAAAATATTTGCAAACCGCACATCCAGGAAAAGACTAATACCTTGAATATATTAAGAACTCTCAGCTATTAGTATTTACATGAACTGCTGAATTCTGCTAGTTTGTCACTTTTTAGGACATGAGATTGGAAGGGCAACATAAATTTGTATGTATATTACACGTGTATCTGTAAATATTTTATATAATTTATATTTAAATACATTTTATACATGATTATGTCTATTTATATTTGCTGTTGTTTTTTGGTCACCAAGTCATGTCCTACTCTTTGTGACCCCATGGACTGTAGCCCACCAGGCTCCTCTGTCCATGGAGTTTTCCAGGCCAGAATACTAGAGTAGGTTGCCATTTCCTTTTCCAGGAGATCTTCCTGACCCAGGGATCAAAGCAGCATCTCTTGTGTCTCCTGCACTGACAGGTGTATTCTTTACCACTGAGTTACTTGGGAAGTCCGTGTGTTTATAGAGGTGTGTGTGTGTGTGTGTGTGTGTGTGTGTGAGCTCAGTTGATCAATCATGTTTGACTCTTTGTGACCCTATGGGCTACAGCCCACCAGGCTTCTCTGTTCATGGGATTTTTCAGGTAAGAATACTTGAGTGGGTTTCCATTTCCCACTCCAGAGGATCTTCCCAATCCAGGAACTGAACCCACCTCCCCTGCATTGGTGGGCAGATTTTTTACCACTGAGTCACCTAGGAAGCATTTATATCTATCTATCTATATAAATTTACATGTTTTATATATAAATATTTTACATATTATATAAAAATAGTATATGTGTGTGTGTGAGTGTGTGTGTGTGTGTGTGTATATATATATATCAGGTCTCATTAAAAGCCGCCTGCGCAACTTGATTTGCTGTTTCTAAGAATAACTTATGTGGTCAAATTGGTTTCCCATTTGTGACATGTGATCTTATAAACATATATGTTAACTTTGAAAGCTATTTGCCCCATCTTTAATCCACCCAGAGGAAGATACCCTTTCTCAGCCACTGCAGTGTTCTCATTGTCCTGTATGAGAGACAGTGTCGATCAAGATGCAAAATCCACCGCCTTTTTTTGAGGAACAACTTCCTGTTAACAGGATATACTCAGACTAAAACAGGCCAGATAGCAACAGAATTCATTTCTGTTCACAATTGTTTCTCCACTATTTGGAATATTTTCTATTCTCTTGGGGCTTCCCTGATGGCCCAGTTGGTAAAGAATCCACCTGCAGTGCAGGAGACCCTGGTTTGATCCCTGGGTCAGGAAGATCCCCTGGTGAAGGGATAGGCTACCCACACAAGAGTTTTGGGCTTCCCTTGTGGCTCAGCTGGTAAAGAATCCACTGGCAATGTAGGAGACCTGGGTTTGATCCTTGGCTTGGGACCATCCCCTGGAGAAGGGAAAGGCTACCGACTCCAGTATTCTGGCCTGGAGAATTCCATGGACTGTATAGTCATGCAGAGCCCCAAAGTGTTGGGCATGACTGAGCAACTTTCACTTTCACTTCTTTCTACTCACTTGAGAGTCATACCTTAAATTCCCTTTTCAGAGCCATGCATTCATGGTGGACATTCATTATATTACAGTATCCCATATATGCTATACACACATTTATGTCAATGTCTCATCCTGCCTTCTTAAGATTATTTATAATTTAAAATTAAACCATGTATTTTTTTCTCATAAGATTCTCAGAGGTTCTTTTAGAAAATTCCTTCTCTAGCTATCAGTTATATGAAGGATATATTCAAGTAGCATACCATTAGAGAAGCTACTCAAATGTTTTGCAAGTATCTCTCAAGGATGACTTTTCTGGATGACAAATCACAGTAATATATTACTTGAACGTCAGATGCCCATAGCAAGCACTCTAAAGGTGGTACATACTTTGGTACACTTTAAAAAAATCACCAACATGTTTTCCTCAAAATTCAGGTTGATTTAGGAACTGAGAGATGCATTTGATATAGAAGTTTCAAAGACTTTTAGAGTCTTATCAGATCAACTGGTATATAGGAGGAATAACTCAGCAATGAATCAAAAAGATTTCTTTTTTCTAAGACCCTAGATTCAGTGTTAGCTTACTTTTTTCGGAGATCTAAACTTTAGATGACAAAAGTTTTAAAAATTTCACTAAACTGTCAATTCTTCTGAGATTAAATTAGGCCTATATTATTTTTATAAGTTGTTTTTGGATTATCAAGCAAATATATATTATAGTAGTGAGTATATACGAGTTCAAAGAACAAGTAGAAGAAACTTCTCTTAACGTAAGAAATCAACATTAGCATTTTGATGCATTTTTTCAAACTTTTGTCTCTGAATATTTTTCACAGTTATATAAAATATAAAAAATAGTGTATATAAAAATTTCTATCGTGACTTTTCACCTATCATTATATCAATAACACCAGCATATTCTGTGCTATAATGTTTTATTTAAAATGTTTTATTTAATAATTTGCTTAAAATGTTTCGTAAACATTTTATTGGCTGTATAATTTCCCATATTACAAATAAGCCTGATTTTATACTGCTGTTTATCTATTGCTGGCCATTTATGTAAATACTCTGGAATAAACATATTGGCATAAAGGATTTTTCTTTCTATATTTTGTAAAGCTCTTTAGAAATATAATTATCATGTTAATGATAAAGAGTGTTTTAAGGCTCATGATCATGCTGCTTAGTTGCTTTCAATATTGCTCAAAGAGCTAAAAGAAAGGGTTGTTAATTTCAGTTTACTAGAGATTCAATGTTATTAAGTGGGCATAACTAATCAGGATAATTTTATAAAATGGGCCTCAGATTTCATATCATTTGAGTTATTGCAATGGACCTTTTTCTTTTTCCATATCATTCAATTTCTAAAATTTCAGTAAAAGCATAAAAATCAAATATTAGTATTAGAGATGAAGCCTCCAGTACAAATGCTATGTAATACAGTTTTCACTAGCGCAGCATTTCTCAAAAGGTGTTTTTATAGCACTATTCTTATACCATCCCTTCTTGGTCTCAGTCTAAAGACAATGAAACATCTCTAACAATCACCATGGAATTTTAGACACTGTTCGACAAGTTCTACTGCGGAGAAAAAGAACAGAATTGGTCCTTTGAACAGAGCAAAATTATTGCCCAGGTTGTAAGTGAAGCTAGCAAGGGATTATACATTATTTGATATCAGGATTATCAGAGTAAAGATGAAGCTATTGAAACCAATATTCCCTAATACATACACACACACACACACACACACACATATACATATATGCATATATACACACGGTGTGTATATAGGGTTTCCTGGGTGGCTCAGCTAGTAAAGAATCTGCCTGCAATGCAGGAGACCCCGGTTCAATTCCTGGGTTGGGAAGTTCCCCAGGAGAAGGGATAGGCTACCCACTCCAGTATTCTTGGGTTTCCTTAGTGGCTCAGACGGTAAAGAATCCGCCTGCAATGCAGGAGACCTGAATTCAATCCCTGGGTTGTAAAGATCCCTGGAGGAGGGCATGACAACCCACTCTAGTATTCTTGCTCAGAGAATCTGCATGAACAGAGGAGCCTTGCGGGCTACAGTCCATGGGGTTGCAAAGAGTTGGACATGACTGAGGGACTAAGCACAGCACAGCATGTGTGTGTATATAAATGCATAAATGTGTGTATATGTGTATATGTACATACATGTGTATATTTATATATACATGTATGTATATATGTGTGTAATTATATATGTATAATACATAAGTTGCTTCAGTTGTGTCTGATTCTTTGTGACCCTCTGGACTGTAGATGGCCAGTCTCCTCTATCCATGGGATTCTCCAGGCAAAACTACTGGACTGTTGCCATTTCCTCCCCCAGGGGATCTTTCTGACCTGGGGATCGAAGATGCTTCTTACATCTCCTGCATTAGCAGGTGAGTCCTTTACTGTAGTGACACCTGGTAAGCTTTGTTTTGATGCAGTCAAATTTAAAATCACTACTGGATTAGACACAGAGATAGAACTCATTAGTATTAGTATATGCTACCTATGAAGACCATCCCATGGAAAAGAAATGCAAAAAAGCAAAATGGCTGTCTGGGGAGGCCTTACAAATAGCTGTGAAAAGAAGAGAAGCAAAAAGCAAAGCAGAAAAGGAAAGATATAAACATCTGAATGCAGAGTTCCAAAGAATAGCAAGAAGAGATAAGAAAGCCTTCTTCAGCGATCAATGCAAAGAAATAGAGGAAAACAACAGAATGGGAAAGACTAGAGATCTCTTCAAGAAAATTAGAGATACCAAGGGAACATTTCATGCAAAGATGGGCTTGATAAAGGACAGAAATGGTATGGGCCTAACAGAAGCACAAGATATTAAGAAGAGATGGCAAGAATACATAGAAGAACTGTACAAAAAAGATCTTCACGACCCAGATAATCACAATGGTGTGATCACTGACCTAGAGCCAGACATCCTGGAATGTGAAGTCAAGTTGGCCTTAGAACGCATCACTACGAACAAAGCTAGTAGAGGTGATGGAATTCCAGTTGAGCTATTCCAAATCCTGAAAGCTAATGCTGTGAAAGTGCTGCACTCAATATGCCAGCAAATTTGGAAAACTCAGCAGTGGCCACAGGACTGGAAAAGGTCAGTTTTAATTCCAATCCCAAAGAAAGGCAATGCCAAAGAATGCTCAAACTACCACACAATTGCACTCATCTCACACGCTAGTAAAGTAATGCTCAAAATTCTCCAAGCCAGGCTTCAGCAATACATGAACCGTGAACTTCCTGATGTTCAAGCTGGTTTTAGAAAAGGCAGAGGAACCAGAGATCAAATTGCCAACATCTGCTGGATCATGGAAAAAACAAGAGAGTTCCAGAAAAACATCTATTTCTGCTTTATTGACTAGGCCAAAGCCTTTGACTGTGTGGATCACAATAAACTGTGGAAAATTCTGAAAGAGATGGGCATACCAGACCACCTGACCTGCCTCTTGAGAAATTTGTATGCAGGTCAGGAAGCAACAGTTAGAACTGGACGTGGAAAAACAGACTGGTTCCAAATAGGAAAAGGAGTTCGTCAAGGCTGTATACTGTCACCCTGTTTATTTAACTTATATGCAGAGTACATCATGAGAAACGCTGGACTGGAAGAAACACAAGCTGGAATCAAGATTGCCGGGAGAAATATCAATAACCTCAGATATGCAGATGACACCACCCTTATGGCAGAAAGTGAAGAGGAACTAAAAAGCCTCTTGATGAAAGTGAAAGTGGAGAGTGAAAAAGTTGGCTAAAAGCTCAACATTCAGAAAACGAAGATCATGGCATCTGGTCCCATCACTTCATGGGAAATAGATGGGGAAACAGTGGAAACAGTGTCAGACTTTGTTTTTCTGGGCTCCAAAATCACTGCAGATGGTGACGGCAGCCATGAAATTAAAAGACGCTTACTCCTTGGAAGGAAAGTTATGTCCAACCTAGATAGCATATTCAAAAGCAGAGACATTACTTTGCCAACAAAGGTCTGTCTAGTCAAGGCTATGGTTTTTCCTGTGGTCATGTATGGATGTGAGAGTTGGACTGTGAAGAAGGCTGAGTGCTGAAGAATTGATGCTTTTGAACTGTGGTGTTGGAGAAGACTCTTGAGAGTCCCTTGGACTGCAAGGAGATCCAACCAGTCCATTCTGAAGGAGATCAGCCCTGGGATTTCTTTGGAAGGAATGATGCTAAAGCTGAAACTCCAGTACTTTGGCCACCTCATGCGAAGAGTTGACTCATTGGAAAAGACTCTGATGCTGGGAGGGATTGGGGGCAAGAGGAGAAGGGGACGACAGAGGATGAGATGGCTGGATGGCATCACTGACTCGATGGACGTGAGTCTGAGTGAATTCTGGGAGTTGGTGATGGACAGGGAGGCCTGGGGTACTGCGATTCATGGGGTCTCAAAGAGTCAGACACGACTGAGCGACTGATCTGATCTGATCTGATTTGACCTATGAAGACTTGTATTAGATTGCACGTTGTATTCTTAACAATTAGAAGCCCCACTACTGGATGACTATACTTTCTACAGTTATTCAGTTTTTCAACAACTGTGTATTCTTTTATTTTCATTTTCCATCTAGGAAAAGAGATGCTCATGGAGGTGGGATACTTCATCCAAGACTATTTGTTTAGATGAATAGATCAGAACTAGCAAACACATGCCTCATTACTTATTTCAGTTTGTGTGGTCTTTTCAGTACACTACACTGAAAATAGTTCCCTAATTCTCCACTCTTGGGATCAAATTTTTTATTACAAAAATGTTGAGTGAAATGAGAGCCTATGAACAAAATAATCATAGATTGCTGTGAGGACACTGTGGAATAGAATACCATATTGGTTGATTACAAGCAACATAATTTCAGGTTGATTATGGTATCCATAGGTTCTGATTTCTTGATGTATATTACTTTTTTTTCCTAATATTTTGTGTATCTAAAAAAGATGTTGGGAACCTGTAGAAAAGACAAGAAGAAGTCCAATTGTTGATTTAACCAGAGGAATAAAATATTTATTCTGTTTTTTCCCCTGAACTTAAGACAATGTGATACATAGTGTCTGCCATTTACAATCTGACCTGAACAAAAGAATTATCTTTCCTTTATTTCTCAATATTTATATCTCTGAGGTTATACGTATATATGTTAAACAGAAAGGTATTTTCT
Organism: Bos grunniens; assembly: GCF_055505025.1. Lineage (NCBI taxonomy): Eukaryota > Metazoa > Chordata > Mammalia > Artiodactyla > Bovidae > Bos > Bos grunniens. Next base: position 22,800,267 of record NC_141191.1, on the reverse strand, counting down.
TAGATTTTGTTGTATTGACCTCTCTCTGGCTGATGCTAAAGTCATCCTTGTCACCAATTTCACTGGCAAACTCACAGCTCTTCAAACACAGAATGAACCCATCCTTGGGTAGAGCTCATACTGCCAAATACTGATGGGTTTCTGTGGTTTCTTGGTGAACTATTGTCTCTGGAGCTGTCAGTTTAAGAAATTTCATGAACACTGAAATATATTTAATTAAAAAGAAAGGAGAAGTAGGAGCAGAAGAGAAATATATGAAAAGGTCAGTTACCCAACTTGCCAGTATATGCACAGATACTAGGACCTATATTCAATGGCCATTTCTTTATTGTAAACATGAATCAAATAAATTCAGGAAAAAATGCTATAGGTGAAGAGTGAATACTAGGTTCCTTTAGTCCTGGATTTTACAAACAAAAAGATTCCTCTAATGGATGACAATGCTTCTCAGTATTTTCTCCTCTTTTGATACATCACTTTGTGATCTTATTAAAACCAATGGGCAGCAACACATCATTTTGTTTCAGACCAATAACATTGTCATGCCAATTGCTTAGGAACAAGGTGTTGATGAAATGAAAAAACAACCCACAGATGGGAGAAAATATTTGCAAATGATTCAGCCAACCAGGGAGCAATCTCCAAAACACAAAAAAAATTCTGAAGGCTCTGTGTAAAAAGACAATCCAAACAAAAACATACAAACCAATCAAAAAATGGGTAGATGATCTAAGCAGAGAGTTCTGCAAAAAAAAACCCTACAATTGGCCAAAAGGCACATGAAAAGATGTTCAACATCACTGGTTATCAGAGAAATGCAAATCAAAGCTACAATGGAGAATCACACATCAATCAGAATGGTCATCATCAAAAAGTCTACAAATAATGAATACTGGAGAAGGTTTGGAGAAAAGAGAAGCTTCCTACACTGCTGGTAAGAATACAAATTGGTACAACCATTATGGAGAAGAGTATGGAGGTTCCTTAAAAAACTTAAAATAGAACATATGATCCAGTAATTACTCTCCTGGGCATGCATTCAGAGAAAACCATAATCCAAAGAATACATGCACCCCAATGTTCTTTGCAGTAGTATAATAGTCAAGACATGGAAGCAACCTAAATGTCCATCAACAGAGAAATGGATAAAGAAGATGTGGTACATGCATCCAAGGAACTATTCAGTTCAGTTCAGTTGCTCAGTCGTGTCCGACTCTTTGAGACCCCATGAATCACAGCACGCCAGGCCTCCCTGTCCATCACCAACTCCTGGAGTTCACTCAAACTCATGTCTATCAACAGTGATGCCATCCAGCCATCTCATCCTCTGTCATCCCCTTCTCCTCCTGCCCCCAATCCCTCCCAGCATCAGAGTCTTTTCCAATGAGTCAACTCTTCTCATGAGGTGGCCAAAGTACTGGAGTTTCAGCTTCAGCATCATTCCTTCCAAAGAAATCCCAGGGCTGATCTCCTTCAGAATGGACTGGTTGGATCTCCTTGCAGTTCAAGGGACTCTCAAGAGTCTTCTCCAACACCACAGTTCAAAAGCATCAATTCTTCGGTGCTCAGCTTTCTTCACAGTCCAACTCTCACATCCATACATGACTACTGGAAAAACCATAGCCTTGACTAGACAGACCTTTGTTGGCAAAGTAATGTCTCTGCTTTTGAATATGCTATCTAGGTTGGTCATAACTTTCCTTCCAAGGAGTAAGCAGCTTTTAATTTCATGGCTGCAGTCACCATCTGCAGTGATTTTGGAGCCCCCAAAAATAAAGTCTGACACTGTTTCCACTGTTTCCCCATCTATTTCCCATGAAGCGATGGGACCAGATGCCATGATCTTCGTTTTCTGAATGTTGAGCTTTAAGCCAACTTTTTCACTCTCCTCTTTCACTCTCATCAAGAGGCTTTTTAGTTCCTCTTCATTTTCTGCCATAAGGAACTGTATTACTCAGCCATAAAAGAGAATGAAATAATGCTATTCACAGCAAGATGGAGGCAACTAGAAATTATTATACTAAGTGAAGTAAGTCAGACAGTTCAGTTCAGTTCAGTTGCTCGGTCGTGTCTGACTCTTTGCGACCTCATGGACTGCAGCATGCCAGGCGTCCCTGTCCATCACCAACTCCTGGAGTTTACTTAAACTCATGTCCATCACGTCAGTGATGCCATCCAACCATCTCATCCTCTGTCGTCCCCTTCTCCTCCCACCTTCAATCAAGTCAGACAGGGAAAGACAAATGTATGATATACTCATACATGGAATATAAATTTAAGAAGATACAAATGAACTTATTTGTAAAACAGGAGCAGATTATAGATATTGTAAACAAACTTGTGGTTCCCAAAGGGGCAATGCTGAAGGGAGGGATAAATCAAGAGCGTAGGATGAACATGTGTACACCACTATATGTAAGATAGGTAACTAACAAGGACCTACTGTGTAGCATAGGGAACTCTATCCAATATTGTGTGATAACCTATATGAGAAAGGAATCTTAAAAAGAACGAATGTATGTATAACTGAATTATTTTGCTGTATACCTGAAACTAACATAACAATGTAAATCAACCATACTCCAACAAAACTAAAGTGTTTTTTTAAAAAAGAGTAAAGTATTAATGGCTTTATGAGCTGATAATCGTGAAATGTGTGCTCAGTTTAGCTGGTTCCGACTCTTTGCAACCCCATGGACTGTAGCCCACTAGGCTCCTCTGTCCATGGGATTCTCCAGGCAAGAATCCTTGAGTGGCATGCCATTTCCTCCTCCAGGGTATCTTCCTATCCTAGGGATCAAACCCACACCTCTTAAATCTCCTGCATTGGCACGCAGATTTTTTTTTTTACCACTAATGCCAACTGGGAAGCCAATAATCATGTAATAAAGGCTTACTAATATTATTTCATTGCTCTGTGGAGGGGAAATTGTCCCCCCTTCACCCAGTAATGTTATGTGCTGTGTTGTAAGGTTGTGTTAACACCATAGCGTTCAATAGATCTTTAAAGAGTACACTTTATAAGGTTTCTTGATTTTGTTTCATAACAACTTCCTGTTGATTGCCTAAAAGTTCCAAAGAGGATTGAACTTTGGGATCATTTAAAAATTTGCATCATGCTTTCCCACTTGCTGCTTCCTAGCAATTTGTAGATTAGTGCAGAAATTGTTTTACTGCTCTTTAAGTATGAATCACAAAAGACAAATGTCTTCAAGGGAAAAGAAAGCATAGTTATTTAAGTTGGGGTGGTTTATTAAATCACTCTGTAAATTTTATTGTTGTAGTGGAAACATCTAAAGAATGAAGATACCTATAATAAAGATTATTATAGTTTCTCTTTATAAAAGTCCCAGTTGGAAATTTGTCATAGGAATGATTTTTTCCACCTTGCCCCTGTTTTCAAAATAGCATTTAAATTTTTTATTTTAAATATCATATCACTTCATCCTTCAGGTGTGCTTTTGTAATAAATGCTGAATATAAGCAATGCAAATTTGTTTTTTCATTTGAGAAAATTTTCATGGATTTCTGAGTACTCAGGTATTTAATCGTAATGTTTTTTCTTGGATCTTTTAACTTTTTCTGGTAGAACTCAAAGCTGGCTGCCATTTCAGCATTTCCAACAGTAAATCAAATTGGCCATGGTTCAACTTTTCTGTACTCAAAACACGTTATGTTTGGTACTTTATTGGGGAATCTTTATAGAGTTGGGGAACCTTCATTTGCAAATTAATGTGTTCATCAGAAAATCCCTTTCAGAGCACGATCACCTTTTAAATATTTAGGATCCACATTTACAGCTAAAATATTATTACATCATGATGAGAGAATATGCACATATAGGAACAAAGAGTCAGTCTGTTCTCATTCTAGGAGATAGAGATAATGTTTTCAGGCAATAAACAAAAAGCAAATAATGAGGTCATTTTGAAAATCCTAAATCTGTGAAGACCATGCAAGGTCATGTATTAGAACATGTTGCTGCTGGTGGAGGTGACAGTAGGTAACCACTCTTGGTAGGAGGGACAGGGAAGACTTGAGACATGATGGCTGAGACTGCAATAACTTCATTGAACTAGGAAGTCAGTTGCTATCTTGCACTGTTTTGAGATTAAAGTGCAACAAAATGTACAAATATGTGTATTTCTCTGTTTGGAGCAAATAAAAAGGATGATGTGGTCAGAACCAAGATATTTCCACTGACTTCTGAGACTAAAATGAGTGTGTTTTCATACATATCTGAATAAATGCCTATTCACCAGACTGATATACTATGATCTGCTGAATAAAGTTCCAGACAGAGAGAATTTTACCTGTAGAGGACCCATTGTAAAAAACAGCTTGACTCATTAGAGAAAATCAAAGAAATCCAGTGTACCTGAATCACTGCTATGATATGCTGGTGTGTAGATTACACAGAAAAGAGATGAGGCTGGAAAGTTAGGCAGGGACAAATGCTTTTGGGATTTATACACTGTGAACAGGCTTGGTTTTTAGAAGCCATCTAAGAGTTTAAGCAAGGAGTTTGCTGTAATCTGATTTCAATGGTATTTTTCTGATTCTTTGTGGTGAATGAATCTTCCAGATGAAAAAGGGCGTCTTCCATTTGTAGAGACATATGGACATTTCCTTTTCAATATGCTTTCACTTTCTGGCAATTGTAGCCCCTGACTTCATAGTCAAGAACCAGTGGTCAAGATTATGACTCAGTCTTTTCTGGAGTGCTCAGCTATATCCGGTGACCTAGAATAAATTCATAACAACTTGAGCTGGAAAGAAACCCTAAAAAATATCTAGTTTAGTCTCCCCACATGACAGAGGAGGGACTCAAGGTTCTGAATACTAAGGTGGCCTGTCACAGGGCTAGAACTTAGGTCCTTTTACCAATCAAGCCAGAATGCTTTGCATTTGGGGCAAAATTTAGCAGTAAAGCTTACTCTTAGGAACCCGGATAGAGTAGCATCCTTTAAAATAATATTAGGCTTGTAAGATCCTGGATGCCAGTGGAAATCTATATGGTCAAGTGAAACATCACACAATATTTATGAGTAATAACTGAGAAACAGTAAACTTTCTTCATTTCCATAAAGCAGTAGGAGGGGAGCTCTTTTATGGAAATCAAATACTAGATAATCTTATGCTGAATACAATCAAAATACGGATGATCCATTGTGATCTGCTTACACTAAATGTTTGCTGGATTTAGGAGTGATTAGGACAATTAAAACCTCAAAGAAATTTTGGTCTTAGGAAAATAAATGACCCTTTGATTCTAGTTTTCCAAATTTTCTTTAATAGAAATCATTGTTTTATAATAAAAGTTTGCTTTCAAAAATAATGAGTGCAGCTGACTGAAATAGAGTTTATTGAAAACTCATAGCTGACGAGGATTTATTTGACTGAATTTTATATTAAAGACCTCTTCATGAGATTTTTGTGGAGTAGTAATATTGACCAGCTTACAGTTCTCCTTTTTGAGTGTTTTGTGTGCACATGGCACTGATCCTGAGAAGAGCACTGTTAACGTCCACTCAGTAGATATTTCCTTCGATGACAGTTTACCTTTCAGAGAAGAGAAAGTCTTCCATGCTAAGTAAGAGGCACAGTCAAAATGTTCAAATCCACCCATGAAATGATAAAGCATTTTAAAAATAGGTATACTGGCATTTGTTTTTATAATTCCTGCAAAGCAGATTTTCTTTGAACATACATCATTTATTTTGATTCTGAAAAACTGTTTTGAAAACTGAACATTTAAATGCAAATTTTGGTTTATGGTATTGTTTCTACATGGTAAAATATTATGATGGGTTACAAAATATTTCAAAGGAAATAGCTCTTCTCTTGTAACTTAAATATTACTTGCTCCATTTTTTGATGAAGTGAGTCAAAATGTTTAACAATATTATGACTATTTCAGGATTGATGATAAGAAACAAAGTTTTAACAAGGTAATGTTTATGGCAAAATAGTTTAAATAGTGTGAATTTTAAATACCAAGACTTTAAACATTTGAGCTGTTTCTAAGATGCTTCATTTATTTTTGAAACCATCAAAGTGCCTATAAAATCAGAATTATAAATTTTTCTTACTTTTGGACAAGTGTAAGTATGTGCTGTATTGGAAAGCATTCAAATATATTATTTTATAATTGAAAATTAAGAATTAGATTAAAAATAATAATCTTCATTCTTGATTATGCTTATGTATTATGTCATTCAATCTTCACAACAACCATGTGGATAGGGACTATCCTTTTACAGATGAGGAAATGTGGATTTTATCATAAGAGCTAATAATACATATAAAATAAAGCCAAGATGGAAGAAAAATAAGACTGCAAAAAACTGTTAAAAGGCATTACGTTGAGCACAGCTCAACTAAAGGAATTTGAATCTTCTAAAATCTTATGAAGTACTGAAAATATAATTCATCAGATAAGAAAACAGATGGATGAGAAGATGGAAGTTAGCTGGGCGTGCTGTAGTAATCATTTCACAATATATGTAAATCAAACTGTCATGCTAGACACCTTAAATGGATACAACGATATATGTCAATTATTTCTCAATAAAATTGGAAAAATATCAAATAAAATTTAAAGTAAAAGATGAATGATGGGATGCTTTCTTATAAAGTATTAGTATTTTAATTCACTTTATTATTAAAACATACTTTAAAACACTAAAAAATTTATTTGTGTCATTTCTACTTGGAGACAACAACTGTTACATATAGACATATACTTAACAGAAATATTTCTACACATGCACAAATATTTCTACAACTACCCTCTTTGAAAAAAGATTATATTCAATTTGTTTTTAATTTATTATTTTCCACTAAATATAGCAGAAATAAACTTCTGTGTCATGAACAGTTATATTTAGGAACTGTATGGTTTTATGTTGTATAGCTATACCATGAACTATTTAACAATTCATTTTATCAGTATAATTGTATGTAATATGTCTCTGATACACCACTGGCATGAGTCTCTTTATTAGAAAATATTAATGAACAAAGCTAGTGGAGGTGATGGAAATCCAGTTGAGCTATTTCAAATCCTGAAAGATGATGCTGTGAAAGTGCTGCACTCAATATGCCAGCAAATTTGGAAAACTCAGCAGTGGGCACAGGACTGGTAAAGGTCAGTTTTCATTCCAATCCCAAAGAAAGGCAATGCCAAAGAATGCTCAAACTACCGCACAATTGCACTCATCTCACACGCTAGTAAAGTAATGCTCAAAATTTTCCAAGCCAGGCTTCAGCAATACATGAACCGTGAACTTCCTGATGTTCAAGCTGGTTTTAGAAAAGGCAGAGGAAGCAGAGATCAAATTGCCAACATCCGTGGGATCATGGAAAAAGCAAGAGAGTTCCAGAAAAACATCTATTTCTGCTTTATTGACTATGCCAAAGCCTTTGACTGTGTGGATCACAATAAACTGTGGAAAATTTGGAAAGAGAAGGGCATACCAGACCACCTACCTCTTGAGAAAGCTATATGCAGATCAGGAAGCAACAGTTAGCACTGGACATGGAACAACAGACTGGTTCCAAATAGGAAAAGGAGTAGGTCAAGGCTGTATGTTGTCACCCTGCTTATTTAACTTATATGCAGAGTACATCATGAGAAATGCTGGGCTGAAGGAAGCACAAGCTGGAATCAAGATTGCCGGGAGAAATATCAATAACCTCAGATATGCAGATGAAACCACCCTTATGGCAGAAAGTGAAGAGGAACTAAAAAGCCTCTTGATGAAAGTGAAAGAGGAGAGTGAAAAAGTTGGCTTAAAGCTCAACATTCAGAAAACTAAGATCATGGCATCCAGTCCCATCACTTCATGGAAAATAGATGGGAAACAGTGGAAACAGTGGCTGACTTTATTTTTCTGGGATCCAAAATCACTGCAATTGGTGATTGTAGCCATGAAATTAAAAGACGCTTACTCCTTGGAAGGAAAGTTATGACCAACCTAGATAGCATGTTCAAAAGCAGAGACATTACTTTGTCAACAAAGGTCCGTCTAGTCAAGGCTACGGTTTTTCCAATGGTCATGTATGGTTGTGAGAGTTGGACTATAAAGAAAGCTGAGTGCCAAAGAATTGATGCTTTTGAACTGTGGTGTTGGAGAAGACTGTAGAGAGTCCCTTGGACTGCAAGGAGATCCAACCAGTACATCCTAAAGGAGATAAGTCCTGGGTGTTCATTAGAAGGACTGATATTGAAGCTGAAACTGCAATACTTTGGCCACCTGATGCAAAGAGCTGATTCATTGGAAAAAACCCTGATGCTGGGAAAGATTGAAGGCAGGAGGAGAAGGGGACGACAGAAGATGAGATGGTTGGATGGCATTTCAGCCTCAATGGACATGGGTTTTGGTGGACTCCAGGAGTTGGTGATGGACAGGGAGACCTGGCATGCTGTGATTCATGGGGTTGCAAAGAGTCAGACACGACTGAGTGACTGAACTCAACTGAATGACATCTAAGCCTTTTGCTTTGGGTACATTTCTAGACATCATATTTCATAATAAAAAACTACATTCTTTCAAAAGAATTTTGATACTTATTTAAAATTGTTTTCCAGATAACACTCTACTGCAACATATGACAGCACCTCCTATGTTAGAATGGATCTGTGTATATTTGACTATGGCTATTGATTTAGCAAGAAGGAAAAAAGAAAACTCTAAATAAAAAAAACAAATCAGAGTTGTGGATCATGGAATGAACAAGCTTAGTTTTTTTCACCTAGAATTTTCTAACTACTTTCTAAAGGGAACAAATGAATTACAGATTTGTGGCATTACATGCTTATTTTCCAAAATCAACTTACATTTTCTCAACCATGTCAGAGTTTCAAGTAAGATGGCAGAAGCAAATGAGAGCTGGGCCAGCCCTCTTTTCTTCCTGCCTCGTTTCATCTTACACTGAGAAGATTTTATGCATCTCCATGTGAATACTCTGGTCTACCTGGTCCACACCCACTGAAATTCTTCCCTGAGCAGCTTCTTTTTGGCCACTTCTCCCCCAGGGATGCACACACCAGTGTTATAAGATATCCCAGGAACACACACAGAATCTTGAAGGATATTTGGTGAGAAACCTCTGGATTCCTGCTATCTGGACCTTAGTCTAGAAGGGGAAGGCTTGTGCTTCCATGTGGGCATGTGTTTGAGGCTCATGGAATCCTTCTTACCCAGGAGGAGGAATCATCAGCTAAGAAGGGCCAGAGTGGTGTCTTCTAGATGTAGAATGTGGGGCAGGACAATGTACAATGGAGCAGAGCGAATGACAGAGAGAAGAATAAAAGATGAGCTCAGGGAATTAATGGGGGTGAGGATGTGGTAGGTACATCATGCAAGGGACTCTCATAACATTGTGAGGCCTTTCCTCTTACTAAATGAAATGGATAACCTTTTGTAGGTCACAAAATTAAGATGGTCCACTTTGCATTTTCAAAGATTACTGTGATGCCCATTTTGATAACAGACACTTCCTAAGTGATGGGGAAATCTGGGAGACTAATTAGTGGCTATTACAGTTATGTAGGAAACACATCATGGTAGGATGTGCACTAGATGAGAAGTAATTGACAGGATAGAGTCAGCTAGATTTATTCTGTAAAATTAGAGATGAGAGTGTGAGATAAAGGGAATTCAGTTCAGTTCAGCCACTCAGTCATGTCTGACTCTTTGGAACACCATGGACTGCAGCATGCCAGGCTTCCCTGTCCATCATCAATTCCTAGAGTTTACTCAAACTCATGTCCATCGAGTTGGACATCCAACCATCCAGCCATCCAACCATCTCATCCTCTGTCATCCCCTTATCCTCCTTCCTTCAATCTTTCCCAGCATCAGGGTCTTTTCCAGTGAGACAGTTCTTCGCATCAGGTGGCCAAAGTATTGACATTTCAGCTTCAGTATCCGTCCTTCCAATGAATATTCAGGACTGATTTCTTTTAGGTTGGACTGGTTGGATCTCCTTGCAGTCCAAGGGATTCGAGAGAATAAAAGGTGGTTAGAGCAGATTTTGGGGAAACAGTACCAGAGTCCCATTTTAGATTTGTTGTTTGGAGATGCCGACTATTTAATAATGAAGTACTCGTGTAGATTTAAACAGTGTGATATATGATTGTGAAAAATAAAACAGGGGTCTAGTCTAGAAATGTACACTTGGGTAATTGGGTTTGTACATGATATTTAAAGTTGTAAGACTGCATTAGATCACTAAGGCTGCTGATGTAATTGAACTGGAGAAAAGACTAAGAACTGAGCTGTGGGACATTCAAGGAGAAGATGTACAATCAGCAAACAAGAATTCAAATGGGAAGGCAGTTTGGAAGAAAACTAAGAGGAGACAGCATCTTGTAAGCCAAGTCAAGAAAGTGTATTAAGAATGAAGAAGTGATCAACTGGGTTGAAAGTTGCAGTAGTTCAAGTTAAGACAGAAACTAAATGCTGAGTATCACATTTAGCAAAGTAGACATCACTGTTGAACTTACTAAAAATGTAGGTAAAAGCTTGATTGGAGTATAGTAAAAAGGGGTGATGTGGTATTGGAAAGCTTAAATTTAGTTACTTGAAGACTTAGAGTTGTACAAAATCAATAAAAAGTATTGAAAATTTATTCAACCTCACTACTTAAAAATAGGAATGGTTATTTTAATACATTTTGCTTATGTGTGTATATACTTTTAAAAGTTATATTATAAAAGTTTTATATATGGTAAAAGTTATACCATAAATATTTCCTGAGTCATTATTTTACATAAGTAAGATTTTAATAGGGGTTTCCGTGGTAGCTCAGATGGTAAAGAATCTGGATGCAGTGCAGGAGACCTGGGTTTGATCCCTGGGTCAGGAAGATCCCTTGGAGAAGGGCAGGGCTACTGGCTCCAGTATTCTTGTCTGGGAAATCCCATAGACACATGAGCCTGGCAGGCTGCAGTCCACGGGGTCACAAAGAGTCAAAACGACTGAGTGACACTTTAGTCCATTCCAAGTTATATTGGAATTTATTTAACTAATCCTTTAGTATTGGATTGTTTCCCTATTTGTTATAAATAAGACTACAACAAATTTCATCATACATAAAGCCTAGTTAAACATCTCTTATGGTATTTCATTAGAATAAATCCACACTAGAATCACAAGGTCAAGAGGTGTGAGCATTACTGCTTTTGATATATTTTCCTAATTGGCTTTCTTGAAAGGCAGAACTAACTTATACCCTTTTCATTAAAATATAGGTGAGTACTTTCTATCACTGGTCTGACAAGTGGAAAGTTTATAATATTAAAAAATGTATGAGGAAACTTTTAATTAATCATTAATTTGATTTTGCTTTTTTAAATGCTCAAATAATTTTTTTAAAATTATTTTTAATTGAAGAATAATTGTTTTAAAAATTGTGTTGATTTCTGCCGTACAACAATGTGAATCAGCCATAAGTATACATGTATCTCTTCCCTCTTAAATCACTCTCCCACCTCCCCATCTCATTCCTCTAGGTTGCCACAGAGCACTGGGCTGATTTTGATATCTAATGAATGTGAATATATGTTAATAAATTTGGTTCTCTTAATATCAAGCTTATTGGATTTTTTGTTTTTTCTTCTTATTGTTTTGTCTACATAAACCATTCTCCAACTTAACTGGGACAGACATTTCATTTTTTTTCTATTACCTGTATTTTTTAGCTAACATATTGCTAATATTAGACAAATGAAAAGTGAAAGTGTTAGTTGCTCAGTCATGTCCCAGTCTCTGCGGCCCCATTGACTGCATCCTGTGAGGCTCCTCTGTTCACGAAATTCTCTAAGCAAGCACACTAGAGTGGGTAGCCATCCCCTCCTCCAGGGGATCTTCACAATGCTGGGATCAAATTCAGGTCCCCTGCACTGCAGGCAGATTCTTTACCATCTGAGTCACCAGGGAAGCCCAAAATTAGATATGTATCTTGCCAATATGCTGCATCCTAAAGTCAGATATGTATGTTTACTTTCTTATAAATTGGCTATGGTTTCACTGTATATAAATTAAATCCAATTTATCTGCATTTTATATTGTGATTTCACAGAAAATCATATTCTCTTTCTCCCCTAATATCAGCATTTTTGAATAATTTATTTTTCATTACTGCTTTGAAATGTTACCTTTACCTTAAACTACAATATTTTATATAATAAAATGTGTTTCTAAACTTTCTGTTTTCTGTTCTAGAACACTTTATTCTTGTATTAGTTTTTCACTTTTTAATTATTCAGTTACAAAATGTGTTGATATCTGATAGTGGAAGTCCAAAAAGCACTTGGCTTTTCTCACACTTACTCTCCAGATAACTTTAGAATTGCTTTGTCTTATATTTGTCTAAACTATGGTTGGGGCTGACAATGGAATTGCAGTATATCTCTAAGTTAATTTAAGTACTCCATTTAAAATTTTATCATAACATATGCAAGTTAATAAATGTGATACATCACATTAATAGAATGGAAGATGAAATCATATGATCATCTTAATAGATGTAGAACAAGCACTTAACAAAATTCAACATCCATTCATGTAAAATCTCTCAACAAATTAGGTATAGAAGGAACATTTGTTTATGCACTAAATCTTTTGTTTGACTCTTTTGCAACCCCATGGACTGTATCTTGCCAGGCTCCTCTCTCCATGGAATTTCCCAGGCAAGAATACTGAAATAGGTCACCATTTCCTTCTCCGGGGGATCTTCCCAACCCAGGGATCAAACCCAGGCCTTCTGCATTGGCAGGCAGATTCCTTAACACTAAGCTACCTGGGAATATACCTCAAGATAATAAAGGCCTTATATGACAAACCCACAGCTAACATCATACTCAACAGTGGAAGGTTGAAAGTTTTTTCCTCTAACATCAGAAACAAGACAAGGGTGTCATTCTCATCATTCCTATTCAACATATATTGGAAGTCATAGTCAAAGCAATCAGGCAAGTAAAAGATATAAAAGGCATCTGATTTGGAAAGGAAGGAGAAAGTTGTCTTTGTTTGCAAATGACATGATCTTATATACAGAAAATCCTAAGGACTCCACCAAGAAATTATTAGAAATAATCATGAATTTAGTAAAGTTGCAGGATGTAAAGTCAATATACAGAAATCAGTTGTCTTCTTATATACTAATAACAAATTATCCAAAAGAAGTAAAGAAAATAATGCCATTTATAATAACACTGAAGACAAAATCATTATGAATTTATTTAACCAAAGTGGTAAAAGATCTGTACAGTGAAAACATTTGGACTTTCATGAAAAAAGCTGAAGAAAACACAAATAAATGGAAGATATCCTGTGTTTATAAGTTGGAATAATAATTATTACTAAAACATCCACACAGCCCAAAGACATCTGTATGTTCAATGCAATTCCTATCAAGATTCCAATGGCATTTTTTTTTTACAAAAATAGAAAAAAATTTCTGAAATCTATATAGAACCACAAAAGAGCCTTACTAGTGAAAGCAATCTTAAGAAAGAAAAACAGAGGGGAGGAGCTAAGATGGTGGAGGAGTAGGACAGGGAGAACACTTTCTCCCCCACAAATTCATCAAAAGAACATTTAAAAGCTGAGTAAACTCCACAAAACAACTTCTGAATGCCGGCAGAGGACATCAGGCACCCAGAAAAGGAACCCAAGTCTTCGAAAGGAGGTAGGAAAAAATATAAAAGACAAAAAAAGAGACAAAAGAGGGAGGGACGGAGTTCCGTCCCAGGAAGGGAGTCTTAAAAAGAGAGAAGTTTCCAAACACCAGGAAATCTTCTCACTGCCAAATCTGTGCTGAGCCTTGGAAGCACAGAGGGCAACATAACAGGGAGGAAAAATAAATAAACAATTAAAACCCGCAGATTGCCAGTCCTACTGTAACTCCCCCAGTGGAGAAGCAGCGCAGACGCCTGCACACGCCACTAGCAAGTGGGGGCTGGGCAGGGAGGCACAGCGCGGGCTGCATCACTTAGAGTAAGGATCTGGCCTGAATACCCCGAGCGCTATCTGAACAAAATAATTTGGGCTAGCAAACCAGACTGTGGGATATCTACCTCGCAAAAAGCCAGCCCTAACCTAAGACACTGCCAGGCCCGCGCATGGAACAAAGGACTGAACAGAGATAGTCGGCTACAGACCATCCCCCTCCGGTGACAGGCAGCCAGAGCCAGAAGGGGGCAATCGCAGCCCCAGAGAGACATTATCTATAAAACTGTAAGCAGGCTTCTTTGCTAACTAAAACTTCTTGGGGGTCTGGATGGTCAACATCCGCCTGAGAAGGTGCACCAGTTGTACACCTAGATAACCGAGCGGTGGGGAGGCGATAAGTCGCAGCAATCGCACTCGCAAAACACCTCATCACCTGAGCTGCACGTACCTGGGAAGGGCACAAAACGCAGGCCCAACCGAGTCTGGGCCTCTGAGGACTACCCGAGTGCCTGAACCTGAGCGGCTTGGACCTGGGAGGTGCAGACAGCCCAGGGCCAGCCACGGATGGTTCCTGGCAGAGCAACCTAGAGCCTGAGCAGTGTGGGCAGGGAGGCTACATGCGCTGTGAGCGGGGGCAGACCCAGTGTGGCTGAGGAATTGCGAGCACACGCCAGTGTTACTTGTTTGCAGCATCCCTCCCTCCCTCCCCACAGTGCGACTGAACAAGTGAGCCTAAAAAAAAAAAAAAAAATGTGTCCTCCACCGTCCCCTTTGTGTCAGGGCGGAAACCAGACACTGAAGAGACCAGCAAACAGAAGAAGCTATAACAGAGGGAACTGCCTTGGAAGCTACAGGCAATAGATTAAAACCCTGTGGTTAGTACCGACTACATAGGAAGGGGCCTATAGATCTTGAGAAATATAAGTCGGACCAAGGAACTAGCCAAAAATGAACTGAACCCACAATACTCACAACAAAACCAGAGAAAGTCCTAGATACATTTTTACTGTTTTTACCATCATTCTTTGTTTCTTTCTTTTTTTAGTTTTTTTTTTTTTAAATTTAAATCCTCTATTATTCCTTTAATTTTCACTTTTATAACCTATTACTTTGCAAAAAAAAAGACCCTACTTTTTTAAAAGCAAACTTCATATATATTTTTTTTATAATTTTTTTGACCTTGTTTTTTTTTTTTTTTCCTTTTTTTCTTTAACATTGTATTTTTGAAATTCCAAACTCTACTCTAGATTTTTAATTTTAGCTTTTTGGTATTTGTTATCAATTTTGTACCTATAGTTTTTTTATAATTTCTGTGACTTTTTTTTCTTTCTCTTCTTCTTTTATATAACACTGTGTATCTGAAATTCCAAACTCTACTCTAGATTTTTAATTTATGCTTTTTGGTATTTGTTATCAATTTTGTACCTGTATTTTCTTTATAATTTTTGCAACTTTGTTTGTTTTTGTTTGTTTGTTCATTTGTTTTTCCTCTCTTTCTTTTTCTTCTTCTTTTTTTTAACATTGTATTTTTGAAATTCCAAACTCTACTCTAGATTTTTAACTTTTGCTTTTTGGTATTAGTTATCAATTTTGTACCTATATTTTCTTTATAATTTTCACGACCTTGTTTTGTTTCTTCATTTTTTCTCTCTTTCTTTTCCTTCTTCTTTTCTTTAACATCGTATTTTTTAAATTCCAAACTCTACTCTAGATTTTTAATTTTTGCTTTTATGTATTTGTTACCAATTTTGTACCTTTAAGAACCCAATCTTCAGTACCCATTTTTCACTAGGGAGTGAGATTACTGGCTTGACTGCTCTCTCTCCCTTTGGACTCTCCTTTTTCTCCACCAGGTCGCCTGTGTCTCCTCCCTAACCCCTCTCTACTCTACCCAACTCTGTGAATTTCTGTGTGTTCCAGATGGTGGAGAACACTTAGGGAACTGATTACTGGCTGGATCTGTCTCCCTCCTTTTCATTCCCCCCTTTTATCCTCCTGGCCACCTCTGTCTCCTTCCTCCTTCTTCTCTTCTCTGTATAACTCCGTGAACAACTCTGAGCGGTCCAGTTGTGGAGTGCACATAAGGAAGTGATTACTGGCTAGCCCACTCTCTCCTCTATTGATTCCACCTCATCTCATTCGGGTCACCTCTAACTCCCTCCTCCCTCTTCTCTTCTCCATGTAATGCTGTGAACCTCTCTGGGTGACCCTCACGGTAGAGAAACTTTTCATCTTTAACATAGATGTTTTATCAATGGTGCTGTATAGAAGAAGTTTTGAAACTACTGTAAAAATAAGACCGATAACTGGAAGCAGGAGGCTTAAGTCCAAACCCTGACTCCAAGGAACATTAACTGACAGGAGCTCATCAAACACCTCCATACCTACACTGAAACCAAGCACCACACAAGGGCCAAACAAGTTCCAGGGCAAGACATACCAAGCAAATTCTCCAGCAACAAAGGAACACAGCCCTGAGCTCCAAGATACAGGCTGCCCAAAGTCACCCCAAAACCATAGACATCTCATAACTCATTACTGGACATTTCATTGCACTCCAGAGAGAAGAAATACAGCTCCACCCACCAGAACACCGACACAAGCTTCCCTAACCAAGAAACCTTGACAAGCCACCTGTACAAACCCACACACAGTGAGGAAATGCCACAATAAAGAGAACTCCATAAACTGCCAGAATACAGAAAGGACACCCCAAACTCAGCAATTTAAACAAGATGAAGAGACAGAGGAATACCCAGCAGGTAAAGGAACAGGATAAAGGCCTACCAAACCAAACAAAAGAGGAAGAGATAGGGAACCTACCTGATAAAGAATTCCGAATAATGATAGTGAAATTGATCCAAAATCTTGAAATCAAAATGGAATCACAGATTAATAGCCTGGAGACAAGGATTGAGAAGATGCAAGAAAGGTTTAACAAGGACCTAGAAGAAATAAAAAAGAGTCAATATATAATGAATAATGCAATAAATGAAATTAAAAACACTCTGGAGGCAACAAATAGTAGAATAACAGAGGCAGAAGATAGGATTAGTGAATTAGAAGATAGAATGGTAGAAATAAATGAATCAGAGAGAATAAAAGAAAAACGAATTAAAAGAAATGATGACAATCTCAGAGACCTCCAGGACAATATTAAAAGCTACAACATTCGAATCATAGGGGTTCCAGAAGAAGAAGACAAAAAGAAAGACCATGAGAAAATACTTGAGGAGATAATAGTTGAAAACTTCCCTAAAATGGGGAAGGAAATAATCACCCAAGTCCAAGAAACCCAGAGAGTCTCAAACAGGATAAACCCAAGGCAAAACACCCCAAGACACATATTAATCAAATTAACAAAGATCAAACACAAAGAACAAATATTAAAAGCAGCAAGGGAAAAACAACAAATAACACACAAGGGAATTCCCATAAGGATAACAGCTGATCTTTCAGTAGAAACTCTTCAAGCCAGGAGGGTATGGCAAGACATACTTAAAATGATGAAAGAAAATAACCTACAGCCCAGATTACTGTACCCAGCAAGGATCTCATTCAAATATGAAGGAGAAATCAAAAGCTTTTCAGACAAGCAAAACCTGAGAGAATTCAGCACCACCAAACCAGCTCTCCAACAAATACTAAAGGATATTCTCTAGACAGGAAACACAAAAACGGTGTATAAATTTGAACCCAAAACAATAAAGTAAATGGCAACGGGATCATACTTATCAGTAATTACCTTAAACATAAATGGGTTGAATGTCCCAACCAAAAGACAAAGACTGGCTGAATGGATACAAAAACAAGACCCCTACATATGTTATCTACAAGAGACCCACCTCAAAACAGGGGACACATACAGACTGAAAGTGAAGGGCTGGAAAAAGATTTTCCATGCAAATAGGGACCAAAAGAAAGCAGGAGTGGCTATACTCATATCAGATAAAATAGACTTTAAAACAAAGGCTGTGAAAAGAGACAAAGATGGTCACTGCATAATGATCAGAGGATCAATCCAAGAAGAAGATATAACAATTATAAATATATATGCACCCAACACGGGAGCACCGCAATATGTAAGACAAATGCTAACAAGTGTGAAAGGAGAAATTAACAATAACACAATAATAGTGGGAGATGTTAATATCCCACTCACACCTATGGATAGATCAACTAAACAGAAAATTAACAAGGAAACACAAACTTTAAATGATACAATAGACCAGTTAGACCTAATTGATATCTATAGGACATTTCATCCCAAAACACTGAATTTCACTTTTTTCTCAAGTGCATATGGAACCTTCTCCAGGATAGATCACATCCTGGGCCATAAATCTAACCTTGGTAAATTCAAAAAATTAGAAATCATTCCAAGCATCTTTTCTAACCACAATTCAGTAAGACTAGATCTCAATTACAGGAGAAAAACTATTAAAAATTCCAACATATGGAGGCTGAACAACACGCAGCTGAATAACCAACAAATCACAGAAGAAATCAAAAAAGAAATCAAAATTTGCATAGAAACGAATGAAAATGAAAACACAACAACCCAAAACCTGTGGGGCACTGTAAAAGCAGTCCTCAGGGGAAAGTTCATAGCAATACAGGCACACCTCAAGAAACAAGAAAAAAGTCAAATAAATAACCTAACTCTACACCTAAAGCAACTAGAAAAGGAAGAAATGAAGAACCCCAGGGTTAGTAGAAGGAAAGAAATCTTAAAAATTAGGGCAGAAATAAATGCAAAAGAAACAAAAGAGACCATAGCAAAAATCAACAAAGCCAAAAGCTGGTTCTTTGAAAGCATAAATAAAATTGACAAACCATTAGCCAGACTCATCAAGAAGCAAAGGGAGAAAAATCAAATCAACAAAATTAGAAATGAAAATGGAGAGATCACAACAGACAACACAGAAATACAAAGGATCATAAGAGACTACTATCAACAATTATATGCCAATAAAATGGACAACTTGGAAGAAATGGACAAATTCTTAGAAAAGTACAACTTTCCAAAACTCGACCAGGAAGAAATAGAAAATCTTAACAGACCCATCACAAGCACGGAAATTGAAACTGTAATCAAAAATCTTCCAGCAAACAAAAGCCCAGGTCCAGACGGCTTCACAGCTGAATTCTACCAAAAATTTAGAGAAGAGCTGACACCTATCCTGCTCAAACTCTTCCAGAAAATTGCAGAGGAAGGTAAACTTCCAAACTCATTCTATGAGGCCACCATCACCCTAATACGAAAACCTGACAAAGATCCCACAAAAAAAGAAAACTACAGGCCAATATCACTGATGAACATAGATGCAAAAATCCTTAACAAAATTCTAGCAACCAGAATCCAACAACACATTAAAAATATCATACACCATGACCAAGTGGGCTTTATCCCAGGGATGCAAGGATTCTTCAATATCTGCAAATCTATCAATGTAATACACCACATTAACAAATTGAAAAATAAAAACCATATGATTATCTCAATAGATGCAGAGAAAGCCTTTGACAAAATTCAACATCCATTTATGATAAGAACTCTCCAGAAAGCAGGAATAGAAGGAACATACCTCAACATAATAAAAGCTATATATGACAAACCCACAGCAAACATTATCCTCAATGGTGAAAAATTGTCCCGTCAGGAACAAGACAAGGATGCCCACTTTCACCATTCCTATTCAACACAGTTTTGGAAGTTTTGGCCACAGCAATCAGAGCAGAAAAAGAAATAAAAGGAGTCCAAATTGGAAAAGAAGAAGTAAAACTCTCACTATTTGCAGATGACATGATCCTCTACATAGAAAACCCTATAGACTCCACCAGAAAATTACTAGAACTAATCAATGATTATAGTAAAGTTGCAGGATATAAAATCAACACACAGAAATTCCTTGCATTCCTATACACTAATAATGAGAAAACAGAAAGAGAAAGTAAGGAAACAATTCCATTCATCATTGCAACGGAAAGAATAAAATACTTAGGAATATATCTACCTAAAGAAACTAAAGACCTATATATAGAAAACTATAAAACACTGGTGAACGAAATCAAAGAGGACACTAATAGATGGAGAAATATACCATGTTTATGGATTGGAAGAAGCAATATAGTGAAAATGAGTATACTACCCAAAGCAATTTATAGATTCAATGCAATCCCTATCAAGCTACCAACGGAGCTAGAACAAATAATTTCACAATTTGTATGGAAATACAAAAAACCTCGAATAGCCAAAGCGATCTTGAGAAAGAAGAATGGAACTGGAGGAATCAACCTGCCTGACTTCAGGCTCTACTACAAAGCCACAGTCATCAAGACAGTATGGTACTGGCACAAAGACAGAAATATAGATCAATGGAACAAAATAGAAAGCCCAGAGATAAACCCACACACATATGGACACCTTATCTTTGACAAAGGAGGCAAGAATATACAATGGATTAAAGAAAATCTCTTTAACAAGTGGTGCTGGGAAAACTGGTCAACCACTTGTAAAAGAATGAAACTAGAACACTTTCTAACACCATACACAAAAATAAACTCAAAATGGATTAAAGATCTAAACATAAGACCAGAAACTATAAAACTCCTAGAGGAGAACATAGGCAAAACACTCTCTGACATACATCACAGCAGGACCCTCTATGACCCACCTCCCAGAATACTGGAAATAAAAGCAAAAATAAACAAATGGGACCTAATTAAACTTAAAAGCTTCTGCACATCAAAGGAAACTATTAGCAAGGTGAAAAGGCAGCCTTCAGAATGGGAGAAAATAATAGCAAATGAAGCAACTGACAAACAACTAATCTCAAAAATATACAAGCAACTCCTACAGCTCAACTCCAGAAAAATAAATGACCCAATGAAAAAATGGGCCAAAGAACTAAATAGACATTTCTCCAAAGAAGACATACAGACAGCTAACAAACACATGAAAATATGCTCAACATCACTCATTATCAGAGAAATGCAAATCAAAACCACTATGAGGTACCATTTCACCCCAGTCAGAATGGCTGCGATCCAAAAGTCTACAAGCAATAAATGCTGGAGAGGGTGTGGAGAAAAGGGAACCCTCTTACACTGTTGGTGGGAATGCAAACTAGTACAGCCACTATGGAGAACAGTGTGGAGATTCCTTAAAAAACTGGAAATAGAACTGTATTATGATCCAGCAATCCCACTTCTGGGCATACACACTGAGGAAACCAGAAGGGAAAGAGACACATGTACCCCAATGTTCATCGCAGCACTGTTTATAATAGCCAGGACATGGAAGCAACCTAGATGTCCATCAGCAGATGAATGGATAAGAAAGCAGTGGTACATATACACAATGGAGTATTACTCAGCCATTAAAAAGAATACATTTTAATCAGTTCTAATGAGGTGGACGAAACTGGAGCCTATTATACAGAGTGAAGTAAGCCAGAAAGAAAAACACCAATACAGTATACTAACGCATATATATGGAATTTAGAAAGATGGTAACAATAACCCTGTGTACGAGACAGCAAAAGAGACACTGATGTATAGAACAGTCTTTTGGACTCTGTGGGAGAGGGAGAGAGTGGGAAGATTTGGGAGAATGACATTGAAACATGTATATCATGTATGAAACGAGTCGCCAGTCCAGGTTCAATGCACTATACTGGATGCTTGGGGCTGGTGCACTGGGACGACGCAGAGGGATGGTATGGGGAGGGAGGAGGGAGGAGGGTTCAGGATGGGGAACACATGTATACCTGTGGCAGATACATTTCGATATTTGGCAAAACTAATACAATATTGTAAAGTTTAAAAATAAAATAAAATTTAAAAAAAAAAGAAAGAAAGAAAAACAAAACTGAAGGGGTCATACTTCCTGATTTCAAACTATATTACTGAGTTACAATAATCAAAATAGTATGGCAATGGCATAAAGCTCAACATTCAGAAAACTAAGATTATGGCATCCAGTCCCATCACTTCATGGAAAATATATGGGGAAACAGTGGAGACAGTGGCTGACTTTATTCTTTTGGGCTCCAAAATCACTGCAGATGATGATTGCAGCCATGAAATTAAAAGACGCTTACTCCTTGGAAGGAAAATTATGACCAACCTAGACAGCATAGGTTGTCTTTTAATAAAGCAGAGACATTACTTTGCCAACAAATGTCCGTCTAGTCAAGGCTATAGTTTTTCCAGTAGTCATGTATGGATGTGAGAGTTGGACTATGAAGAAAGCTGAGCAGCGAAGAATTGATGCTTTTGAGCTGTGGTGAAGCTCAAAAGAGAAGACTCTTGAGAGCCCCTTGGACTGCAAGGAGATCCAAGCGGTCCATCCTAAAGGAGATCAGTCCTGGGTGTTCATTGGAAGGACTGATGCTGAAGCTGAAACTCCAATACTTTGGCTACCTGATGTGAAGAGCTGACTCATTGGAAAAGACCCTGATGCTGGGAAAGGTTGAGGGCAGGAGGAGAAGGGGATGACAGAGGATGAGATGGTTGGATGGCATCACCGACTCAATGGAAATGGGATTGGGTAGACTCTGGCAGTTGGTGATGGATAGGGAGGCCTGGCATGCTGCAGTTCATGGGGTCGCAAAGAGTTGGACACGACTTAGCAACTGAATTGAACTGAACTGAATGGCATAAAAACAGTCACATAAACCAGTGGAACAGAAGAATCAAATGCCAAGAAATAAACCTATGCACATACAGTCAATTAATATTTGACAGAGGAGCTAAGCACACTCAATGGAGAAAAAATAGTCTTTTCAACAAATGATGCAGGAAAAACTGGATATGCGTATGTAAGACAATGAAACTGGACCCCTATATTTCATCACTCAAAAAATTAACTTGAAATGGATTAAAGGCTTAAATGTAAAACCTAAACTATAAAACTCCTTGAGGAAAATATAGGGCAAAAACTCTTTGACTTTGGTCTTAGCAATGATTTTATGGATATGGAATTCAAAATACAGGTAACAAAAGCAAAACTAAACAAATGAGACTTTGTCAAACTAAGAAGCTCTGCACAGCAAAAGTTACATTTAATAAAATGAAAAGGCAACTTACAAAATGGGAGAAAATATTTGCAAACCACCTATCTAGTAAAGGGCTAACATTCAAAATATATTTTGGAACTCATACAACTCAATAGTGATAATAACAAATAATCCAATTTAAAAATGTTCAAAGGACCTGAATAGAACTTTTGCCAAAGACAGTATGCAAATGGACAAAAAGTACATGTAAATGTGCAAACATCATTAATCATCAGGGAAATGAAAAGCACAGGGGTATCACCTCAAACTTGTTAGAATGGTTATTATCAAAAAGACAAGAGATAGCAAGTGGTGATGAGACTGTGGAGAAAAGGGAAACCTGTGCACCATTGGTGGAAATGTAAGTTGGTGCAGGCAGTATGGAAAACAGACTGGAAATTCCTCAAAAAATTAAAAATAGGACTACCATATGATTCAGCAGTTCTACTTTTGGGTATATATTGGAAAGAAATGAAATCACTACCATGAAGAGATAGTTGCACTCCTATGTTCTTTGTAGCATTATTTCCAAGACATGGAAAGAACCCAAAAGATCCATGGCTAGATGAATGAGTAAAGAAGATATGTGTGCACACATACACACATACAAACACACAAGACACACACACACACACACACAGGACTCTTATTCAGTCATTAAAAAAGAGTAAGATCCTGCCATTTGTGACAATGTGGATGAATCTTAAAGGCATTATGCTAAGTAAAATAAGACAGACAGAGAAAGCTGATTACAGTACGATCTCACTTGAGTGTGCAATCTGAAATACTAAACTCACAGAAACAGGGACTAGACTGGTGGTTGCCACGGGTGAGTATGAACTTCCCTTGTGTCTGAGGCCTCCAGCTCTTCCAAATTGACTCACTAATACACACTTATCTTTTAGTGATTTGTTGAAATTCTGATTTCTCCTTTCTTGTTTATGGGGATTAGTTCCTTTCCTCGTGATCTACCAAAGGTGATGGACACGGTTCATAAGCTTGGAAAGGCTCTTCTCTTTTTGAAATTTGGATCGTGGGATTGTTTTGGGACCTCATCTCTTTGATAGGGTCATAAAAGCTTGTGACTTCGTATTTTATGTGACCTTTTTCATAGTGATGGGGAGTAACTTTGCTTTTGGGCTTCAACATACTAAATAGAAGCAAAAATTTCAGTTCTTTGTGTATAAAGTTAAGAATTTATCTTCAACTCTAAGACTATGTTTCTGATACTGTAATAAAATGTAGTCTGTTTATGAACAATGATTCATAGCACAGATAGCTTGCATGATTCCTTCTGTTTTTGTTTATGCCCTTAGCACTTTTAAGGATAAGATTTTTATCTGCAGGGATGTTATGCATCTCTGCTTATCCATTCTAAATCTGACTGTATTGAATAAGGGAAATGAAGTGTCTGAATGGACAGAAAGAAATGGTGGGAGAAAGAAAGTGCAGAGAGTAGGAAAATGATGATAGCTTTGTCCCCATGGAAACCAGTTATTGTGCTGCTGCTAATGGTGGTCAAGGTCCTTCATAACCTGGGGCTCTTATATGCATCTCCAGCTTCCTATTTTCTGCCTATTTCTGTCTATGACTGCCATATTGTAGCCAAAGTGAACTGCTCATCATTCCTCAAACGTACTCCAAATTTGTTTGCAAATGCGGATTTCCCTTTCCATATTGCCTTTCCCATCCATGCATTCCAACCCCCACCCAGTTAATCTTTACTCAGAATTTAAATGTCAACCTTTTCTGTGCAGTGTTTCTTGAATCTCATTTTCCTAAGAGTGTGTGTATGCTCTGTTGGACTAGTTACCTTATACCACATTCAGGGGATCATCTGCTCAAAGTTTTGCAAGGATGAAAGTATGGAAAATCTTCCGGGGCAAGGCTAAGAATTGTTACAGATCCAGACATATTGCACTAACTACTTGGTTGCTGCTGCTGCTAAGTCGCTTCAGTCGTGTCCGACTCTGTGTGACCCCATAGATGGCAGCCCACCAAGCTCCCCCATCCCTGGGATTCTCCAGGCAAGAACACTGAAGTGGGTTGCCATTTAATATTTTTTTTAATTGGTGAAAGTCTGACAAATATGTTTTTAAGATGGTTATTCTCCACCCATAAGGATCAAGACTTTGAAACCTAAGTCCTCACCTGGGAAGAAAATTCTGGAAGCCGTCAGTTATTGTGTAGGAGATACTGTATATACAAAATCTCCCTCAGGGTTTCCCCAAGAGTTCTCCATGAATCTAAACTTCAGAGAATGGGATCTGGAGCTAAAAGGCAGAAACAAAGGGCAAACTAGGGAATGCCTAGCAAATCCCTTTCTTTAACCCACAGATTTTAGTTTAAGGACCCTTGTGCATGATTCCACACTTTGAGTGGTACAGAATTCCCTGCCTGTTTCTGTGCGCTATGATAAGCTTGTCTTTGGTTTACCAGGATTTACTTGTGGTTCAATTTGACTGAACCACATATCTGCAGTAATGAACTATGTGCCCACTTTACAACACTTTAAAAGAAGCTAGTTTGATTGCTGGAACGTGTACTACTCTCTAGTCATTCCCCGCTAAGTCCAAGCTGGAGATCCACCAATAAGACTTCTATTTTCCAAACCAGACACCCAACTTTTTTCATGAGGGAATGGAAACACAATTTGTGTTGCCTTTTGCTTTGAACAATGGATCTGCAGGTGGTTAAGGCTGAAGAATTACTGTGCCAGAAGGGAGCTCACAGGATTATAAAACAGGCTGTACCATCCATCTCCCCAGATCTTGTTTGAGGCTTTATGATTTCCTGGGAGTAAATTTTCCTCTTGCTAATAGTAAGAGCAATTATTCTGTCTTGAAGAAAACTGCTTAAATATTAAATTTAGCTTTCATACTCTGGAAATAAAAGAGTATTTGTTCTACAGATTAAAAATATTCAGCTGTAAGATTCAGTTGTTCCTGGTTGCATTATGTATTATCCTTCCATACACAGTATTTGCTGGGCCCAATACATTGAAAGAAAAAGGCACTCAGTAAATATGCCTATTGATTACATTCTTTTCTACTTCCTTTTATTTAGAGTTATTCACTTTTATGAAATTTTGAGCCAAATAGAGACAGCAGTGTTACTCCCTAATCTTCTACTATAGACAGAGATGATTTGAATATACAGGATCATAGAAACAATTACTGTTAAATATTTCCATAACAATTTCAGTTATTTATGGGTTCCCTGTAAAGAATGAAACTAGATAGATGGGGAAATACAGGAAATCCTCAAAGATACGATGAGGAATGAGATCACTTCAAATTGCTCGGAAAAGGGAATATCAAAATAACCAATTGGGTGTATTCAGTATACAGTGGCTTCTTGGAGAATTAGAATTTAAAAGGCATAAAGATAAGCAGGATATTCCAAAGAAAATGACCACTTGGGGCCTACGTTCTCTTTATTCCTGCCTCCTCACATCCAGCCTGACTAGGCAGCAAGGATAAAATGGAGATGGGTAATGTTCTTTTCTCCAACAGAGATTAGGTCACTTCATTTATTCGCCCCCCACCCCCATCCCACAGGAAATAGGGAGTTAGAAAGCAAAGTCCTTTTAGATGGCAGAGAGTGGAGTGTGTGTGTGTATGTGTGTGTGTGTCCACTAACGAGGCCATATTTCTTACATTTAGCCTTCTTACTTCAGGTTTGCTAGAATTCAAAATCCATTTAAATACTTCAACTGAATGGGGAGATTCCTGGAGTGATTCACAAACTGTTTTCTCTTCCTCACCCCAAGGTTTGCTAATATTGACAGGCTGCTCAGATTGCCTCTGAAATACATACATTTCATCCAAGGACCAAAGATTTCAGTGAGGCCCAGAGGAGCTCTGCTCCATGCTTCTGCCCAAGTCAGGGTGCTCCCCACAAGTTCACCTTGTGACAACGATGCTCATTCATTGCTTTTCTCCACAGCTCTGTTATTGTTACTGTTCATGCTGCCACTAATACAGCTCTTTCAGCTTTCTCCCACTGTCTAAATGTCAACTAAAGAGGCTCTTGATGAGGGTGAAAGAGGAGAGTGAAAAACCTGGCTTAAAACCTAACATGCAAAAAATTACGATCATAGCATCTGGCCCCATCACTTCATGGCAAATAGAAGGGGAAAAAGTGGAAGCAGTGACAGATTTTTCTTTTCCCCTTGGGCTCTAAAATCACTGCTGGTGGTGACTACAGCCATAAAATTAAAGACGCTTGCTCCTTGGAAGGAAAGATATGACAAACCTAGACAGCATATTAACAAGCAGAGACATCACTTTGCCAACAAAAGTCCATATTGTCAAAGCTATGGTTTTGCCAGTAGTCATGTACAGATATGAGAGTTGGACCATGAAGAAGATTGAGTGCTGAAGAACTGATGTTTTTGGACTGTGGTGTTGGAGACTGTTGAGAATCCCTTGGACTGCAAGGAGACCAAAGGAGTCAATCCTAAAGGAAATCAGTCCTGAATATTCATTGAAGGACTGATGCTGAAACTAAAGCTCCAATACTTTGACCACCTGATGTGAAGAGCTGACTCCTTGGGAAAGACCCTGCTGCTGGGAAAGATTGAAGGCAAAAGGAGAGGGTGGCAGAGGATGAGATGGTTAGATAGCATCACTGACTCAATGAATTTGAGCAACTCTAGGAAAGAGTGGTGGACAGAGGAGCCTGGTATGGTGCAGTCTATGGGGTCACAAAGAGTTGAACACAGCTTGGTGACTAAATGACAACAAAATTTCACCACCGCCAACCCAAAAGCATACCTACTAAGAATTTCTTATTTTGTTCCAGTCAATTACTCACTTATTCCTCAGGATGAAAACCATGTTATTTAAAAAAATACACTCCAGGAAGCCCCCAGAATCCACAGAGCCCTGTCTAGAAGCCCAGTGGTGTCATCTTTCAACATGGGGCTCCAAATCTACCAAGTTCTGTTTTCTTTTTACTTCCCAAAAGGAAGTAAATTTGGCTCCTAAATCCTTGCTGAAGATATCATTCCCTCTTTCTTCCAGGAGTCCCTACCTTGTTTGTTATTAAGAGCTTTTCCTCAAAATAAATAGGTGCCTAACTCCTGAGGAAGTAGCAACCTAACCAAATATGCCAGGTGCGTCAGAGCATGAAGGGGCAAATCTTTGGGACCAGGCTGATTTGGGCAACACAGCCTGCTTCTCTAATAATTAAGCCCCTTGAGAAAGTTCTTGTTTTGTCTACATTTTATTTTTCTCATCTAGACAATGGGACTACAAACATGCTCATAAATTAATCATGGCAGATAAATATGAAAATACATATAGTAATATAGTACCTGACATGTAGTGGTAAGCATGCCCTTGTTTTCTTGTTCCTTCTCTCCCTTGCCCTCAGCTCACTTAAGTTGAGCTCAAAAAAAAAAAAAAAAAAAAGTACAAGTATTTTTAACACAAGTGACAGAGAAGTCCAGTGTCTGATTATAAACTATGGAACCACATTTGTGCTGACGTTAATCAATCACCTTCTTCTAAATATATTCTGTTTTTAGTTGGTTTTGTTTCTGTCCTGAATTAGGTCAACTGCTCTGATCTTATCAGGGAAAATATGTACTAATATTAAACACACACACATATATTTGAGCGCTTAATCCAAAGAGACATTTAAAGTACTTGGGAACAATGCATGTATCCTCTTCAAGAAAACTGGAGACTGGTTAAATTTTGCTTCCTTTTTCAGATGCTTATGAGAACTGACAGAAAACCTTTGCAATACCCCAAGTTTAATTCTCCACTGATATTTTCATCTTCTCTACTATTTGTTGAGTGAAATCTGGCTTCAGTTAGAAAAGTGGTTGGCAGTCAGCAAGCACTTTAGTTTCAGGATGTTACAAACTGTCAAAAAAAAAAAAAATGAACTTTCCAATGTGATTACAAATTACCCCTCTTTGGCCCTATTACATCCCATAATTGAACTGTCACTCACGTGTTTTATTCATTATGATAATGGATGCAGTTGATAAATGTATGCAAAGTGTAGAAAGTACGGTTGGGACTTGTTAGGAAGACAGTCTGTTATGCCTGCAGCTAAACATTTGGAAGGCATCAGTCAAAATCTGAGATCTGTGTAACCGGATGTCTGAACCTTGACTGGAATGATAACCTATTTACCATCTTTGGCAGTAAATAAAGTGCTTCTTTACCTTCAGGTACTTGTTGGACTAATAAGGTATATGTTAAAACACATTCAACAGGAACCTACTGGTATAGCACAGGGAACTCTACTCAATACTTTGTATAATAACTTGTTTGGGAAGAGACTCTGGAAAAGAATAGATATATGTATAGCTGAGTCACTTTGCTATATACCTGAAACTAACACAACATTATAAATCAAATATGCTTCAAAATAAAATAAAATGCACCGAGGACAACTGCTAGCACTGTTTCCTCTTCTTCTGTTACTACTAGTAGTACTAATACTACTACTACGATTCTTTCTTATCCTCTTCCTTCTCCTCCTTCTTCTCTTCCTCCTTCTCTTTCCTCTACAATTTTTTATTCTCCTCTTTAGCTGCAGAATCTAAAGTTTACTTGAGGATATAATATGCTCGTTTACAACACTTCAAATTTTAATACTTCTGGCCAATCAGTTTTAGCCAATGTGAGGTGAGGGCTTTCTGGGAAGCTGACTCACCTGCTTCCTGGACTGAGGGCAAAATGGCAGAAATTTGGTGGCCAACGTGGATTGTAAATTGACCCTGAGGATGGAAGTCACAGGCTAGCAGGTGAAACAGAAAGATGGAAGGATCTTGAGTCCTGGGGACTCTGGAAACTTCACAGTCTTGACGGTATGCTCCAGACTCTTTTTCCTTGAGAGGAAAATAAAATTTCATTTGATTTAAGCCTCTTTAATTTATTCCCCTGTAATGTGGAGCACCTCAAACTCCAAGCCACACAAATAGCATATTCTGCTACTCCATGGAATACAGTTATTGTGCTGGGTGTTATGATAAAAATAAATACCTAACTCCAAACTGCTACTAGATAAACATAAAAACAACATCAAGATAAAACAAGAACCATGCAGATCAATTAAATTTGTATAAGAATCAAATCTAATGCATACGTAACCAGTGTGAACATCCACAGTCTACAGAAGAAAATAAAAGACTGTGAAGTTGCCACAGAATACCCTGGTTAACTCTGATGCAATGCTTCCCACCATTTGTCCATAGTTCCTTCCTTGTCAAAAACTTTTTAATATCTTAGAGTATTGTGGGCTTGGAATTATTTTAGGAAACATCACATTTGCGACCTCACAGAGTGTTGGGCATTATGAAGCCTCAAGCTGAGACTCAGGAAAGTCTTAGCTCCATTACTTCCTGACTGGTGAGTTTATCTTCCATAAACAAAAGGACTTTGAATTAGACTGGTAAGGCTCTTTTGTCCCTAAAATTCTATAAAGCTGAGTTATGTCTGAGCAAACAGTCATCTTTTGGGTGTCCCTGAACAGGATAATATGTAAATAGCTC
The DNA here is from genome assembly GCF_055505025.1 of Bos grunniens. NCBI lineage: Eukaryota > Metazoa > Chordata > Mammalia > Artiodactyla > Bovidae > Bos > Bos grunniens. The sequence goes on along the minus strand of NC_141191.1, from coordinate 22,769,725 downwards.
ACTCTACATATACAAAAGCAATAAAGTTTTATATTTTATATTACTCTCCAGTTTCAGAAAAACTTGACCAAGAATTAGGATATGGCAATGTCCTCATACTGTTCATGCAGTTCTGAAGGTAAGAACGCTGAAGTGGTTCCCCATTCCCTTCTCCAGTGGACCACGTTTTGTCAGAACTCTCCACCAGGACCCGTCCATCTTGGGTGGCACTACACAGCATGGCTCATAGTTTCATTGAGTTAGACAAGGTTGTGGTCCATGTGATCAGTTTGAACAGTTTTCTGTGACTGTGGTTTTCATTCTGTCTGCCCTCTGAGGGAGAAGGATAAGAGGCTTGGAAACTTCCTGATGGGAGAGACTGACTGTGGGGGAAACTGGGTCTTGATCAGGCTCTTTTCAAATGAGTCATTTCTTCTTAGGTGGCCGAAGTATTGGAGTTCTAGCTTCAGCATCAGTCCTTCCAATGAATATTTAGGACTGATTTCCTTTAGGATGGACTGGCTGGATTTCCTTGCAGTCCAAGGGACTCTCAAGAGTCTTCTCCAACACCACAGTTCAAAAGCATCAATTCTTCAGTGTTCAGCTTTCTTTATGGTCCAACTGTCACATTCATGCATGACCACTGGAAAAACCACAGCTTTGACTAGACAGATCTTAGTTAGCAAAGTAATGTCTCTGCTTTTCAATATGCTGTCTAGGTTGGTTATAGCTTTCCTTCCAAGGAGTAAGCATCTTTTAATTTCATGGCTGCAGTCACCATCTGCAGTGATTTTGGAGACCAAGTTAATGAAGTATGTGACTGTTTCTATTGTTTCCCCATCTATTTGCCATGAAGTGATGGGACCCAGGTGCCATGATCTTAGTTTTCTAAATGTTGAGTTTGACTCATTGGAAAAGACCCTGATGCTGGGAAAGATTGAAGGCAGGAGAAGGGGATGACAGAGGATGAGATGGTTGGATGGTATCACCAATTCAACAGACATGAGTTTGAGCAAGCTTTTGGAGTTGGAGATGGACAGGGAAGCCTGGCATGCTGCAGTCCATGCAGTAGCAAAGAGTCAGACATGACTAAGTGACTGAACTGAACTGAATTTCCTCATGACTTGTTTATTGACTTCCTTTATATTTACTGTAATCTTTCTTCTGTAATGGTTATGAGGGCTAGTGATTGCATTCATGATTTAATTAGAAGATGGAGCAGGTTAATTATTCAGATGAATCTTTTGAGCTACTTGTTATCTTTTAACTAATTTAAAGCTGTCCAAATTCTGACTTTAAATTGTTGACTAAACCAATTGAAGACTAATTCCCCTTATATCAAAGTTTGGTTCAGGGTTATTACAATCTATGGGAATGTGATTCTTTACACTAAATAAAAATGTCTTCTAATCTGGTTGAACTAGATTAGAAGTTTAAACAACAACAACAAAAAAAACCCATAAAAGTCCATTTGCTCTTTTGGCAAACCATCTTACATGCAGAATTTGGTAGTTCTGCTTTATGAGTAAAGTAAGTAAAAAAATTATTTTGTTTTCATTAAAATCTACTTTGGCAGAAACACAGACTTACAGAATTGATTTGAAGATTTTTGTGTTTCAGATATTCAGTTGGATTTTCTAATGCTTTCATACACATTCGTCTTGTAGAATTTACCTTTAAATACTATTTCTGATAACAGGTGTTTTTATATGTGCAATTATTTTGACATGGCTAAATACGGTATGACAATCATAAAGATGTTTTAAACTGCACAGTTAAACTCAACTGAATGTTTAAAAAATGCAAGGTAGCAACTAAGTGTTCATCAACAGATGAATGGATAAAGAAGATGTGGAAAATATATACAATGGACTACTACTCAGTCATAATGAAATAAAGCCTTTGTAGCAAAATGGATGGACTTGGAGGGTATGATGCTAAGTGAAATAAGTCAAAGAAAGACAAATACCGTGTGATATCAGTTATCTGTGGAATCTAAAAAATACAACAAACTAGTGAATATAACAAAACAGATGTAGACTCACAGCTATAGAGAACAAGCTAGTGGCTACCAGTGGGGAGAGGGAAAGAAGAAGGGGCAGTATAGGGATGGGGAGTAAAAGGTTCAAACTGTGAAGTATAGGATAAGTTCCAAGTCTGCTTCTGTTGATAGCTCACTAATAGGAGCTTTTTTTTTTTTTTTTTTAAGATTCCAAGACAGCTAAGACTTGTCAGTGCCTAATACTTATACTTTCTATCTCATCTTGTTCTTGTGCTACAGCTACTGAATAACCCAGCCCTTTCTCTTCCACCTGTACTCCATCTCCACCCATTTGAAGTGAATTAATGAGTATTTATGATGCTATCAAAGGTTACTCTTTATCAGCATTGCCATCTCTGCTGCCATTTGATGGGTGTCACCTACTTCCTGTGTTCCATCCAGGGCTTCTGCCTTCCAGGATCATTTTTGGGCCCAACCTTGGGTGAGTCTCTCCCAGAGCAGAGGCTGAGACAAGGATTTTGTGTGTCTTATTCTGTCAGTCATGTCTGACTCTTTGCAGCCCCACGGGCTATAACCCACCAGGCTCTTCTGTCCTTGGAATTCTCCAGGCAAGAATACTGGAGTGGATAGCCATTCCATTCTCCAGGGGATTTTCCTGACCCAGGGATCAAATGTGCACCTCCTGCATTGCAGGCAGATTCTTTACCATGTGAGCCACAAGGAAGGCCTAAGGATTTGGGGAAGGGTAATTTATTTAGGGGTCAGGGAACCCTAAGAAGCAGGAGTGAGGAAAAAGGAAGGGTTAAGGAGTAAGGAAGAGCCAATTATATAGGTTGCTGCTGTGGACCATGGGGGTTTGATTCCACTGAGACCCTGGGAAGAATATAGAAGGCCTCCCAGAATTTTCCTCCTGAAGGACAGAAATGTGAAAGTGAAAGTTAGTCACACAGTCGTATCTGACTCTTTGCGACCCCATGGAATGTAGCCCACCAGGCTCCTCCATCCATGGAATTCTCCAGGCAAGAGTACTGGAGTGGGTTGCCATTTCATTCTCCAGGGGATCTTCCTGACCTAGAGATCAAACCTGGGTCTCCTGCACTGCAGGTGGATTCTTTACCATCTGAGCTACTAGGGAAGCCCAGAAGGCTTGGGCATTAATCCATTAGCCCCAGTCCCATGTCCTAGAGGACTTCTCCTGGGGACACAGTGCTCTGTAATTCTGGGCTGTGGGTACATGTGGACCAAGAGGGCTCCTGCAGCTTCAAAGAAGGTAGAAAGATACACCGGGATCTTGAGGTTAAATGCTATCAGTGCAAAGTGACAACGTGGATGAAATTTGAGGTGAGCACAGAGAATGTGACCTGAGGTGCCAAGCCATCAACTGCAGCTCATATCAATAAGCAACTGCTACTGATTTATAGATGGATGATAGAGCAATGGCCCATTGTATATTTCTGTGGATTATTGGCTACTGAAGTTCAAAGCACTCTATTTGAGCATGCTAATAAATATCTAAACAGCAAGCTCATGTTAATGGAAATGTGTAAAGCAAAGCGCACTAAATTTAGCCATATTCGACACTTTTCTCCTTAATTATTTTCCATATATTTCCATTTCATTACTTTTGAAATTTCAATCATGATTATAACTTAAGAATACTACAGTACAATTTTTCACTTATTTTGAATTAGAGTCTTAAAAAGTTGCAAATAGTATAGAGTAGCCTGCACTAGGCTTCTTCCTATGTAATACAGTTTTAATTCTTTCTTCTTCTCAAGTTTCCAAACTGCATATATAGAGCTATCAGATTAATCTTTCAAAGGCATGCATCTGATCACATCACTTCCTACAAATATTAAATCTCTCCGTGTTTCTTTCAAGACTCCTTTCCCATAAATTCTATAGGTTTAGCTCTCCTTTGGGGTTCATTCATTCATCAAATATTTACTGAGAACTTGCTAAGTGTATGAGATGTAGTAGGAAACAAAGTTTGAAATGGGTTTGTCCTCCCATAGATAAGCTAGACAACCAATAAACAGCCTAATCAATAAATATACTGAGAATTTATGCAAATCCGCATTATGGTCACTGTGCTGAATGGTATAAACTAATTGATGATGTATAAAATAACTAGGACAGCTTTTGATCAGGGAGGAGAGGCCTCCCTGAGAAGGTAACAGTGTTATACATAAGAGGGTTAAATAGATGAGCTATGTGAAGGAAGAGAAATGGGCGAAAGAATATTTTAGGCAAAATATTAGGTTAAAAAAAAGGTGCAAAGATGCCAAGGTGGACTTTGATTTGAAAAAGGAAGAGAAAGGAAGTCAGTAACAGAGTTTGAAATTCACTTCTTCAGCATTGATGTCAACTATCCCTTCTCCTCATTTCTCCAAGGCTGCCATGACTGCTCCCTTCTGCAGAAGCACATCTTGCCTCTCTTGGGGTATTTACCACACTATGCCTTTTTCTTAGTGATATTCATTTATTTTTCTTATCCATCTGATTCACTACAAGTTATGTTATGGCAAATGATGATTATCTTTTATATTGCATAGATATAAAAGACCAAAGGCCAAAGGTAGTCTTCCATAGATGCAGAGCTGAGCTGAACTGGAGGAGGTGTTCTACTGCAGTGCGTGTGGTACCATGCCACCTGAACACCAGCCTCCTCATGTTTTCAGCAGGTCCGAGACCAGGGCTCTGCACTGTGGGACTTAGCTTCAACCAGCAGTGAATAGGAACAACTTCCATTATCCACAGACTTTCTGAGTTTTAGAGTTTTGAAACAGGTACTTAAGAAAAACAGAAAAAGATAATGCCAGTTGCAGCAACATGGATAAACCTAGAGATTGTCATGCTGAGTGAAGTCAGATACAGATGAATATCATATGGTATCAACTATATGTAGAATCTAAAAAAAAAAAAAATGGTACAAGTGAACCTATTTATAAAACAGAAATAGAATCACAGATGTAGAAAACAAAATTTGGGTTACCAAGGGGCAATATAGAGAGGAATTATTTGGAAGATTGGGATTGACATATACAGACTACTATATATAAAATAGATAAGTAATAAGGATTTACTGTACAGCACAGGGGATTCTACTCAATACTCTGTAATGACCTATGTGGGAAAAGAATCTTAAAAAGAGTGGAGTATGTTTACACATGGCTGATTCACTTTGCTGTATAGAAGAAAACTAACAAAACATTGCAAATCAACAATGCTCCGATAAAACTTAATTTAAAAATAATTTAAAAATTAAATATTATAATTTTAGCATGTAATCAATAAAAAAGATTATGGTTGACAGAAAAAAGAAAGAGTGCAACAGTTTCGTTTTTTTTTTTTTTTCCTATCAGAGGATAATTGCTTTACAATGTTGTGGTGGTCTCTGCCTCACATCAATAGGAATCAGTCATTGTTGCTGTGGTTCAGTCGCTAAGTCCTGTCTCTTTGTGATCTATGGACTGCAGCATACCAGGCTTCCCTGTCCTTCACTATCTCCTGGTGTTTGCCCAAGTTTGCTCTTAAGCAAACTCCAGGAATTGGACATAATTATATATATGGTGGTTTAGTCACTAAGCTGTGTCATGCAATCCCATGTAGACCACCAGGCTCTTCTGTCCATTGGGTTCTCCAGGCAAGAATACTGGAGTGGGTTGCCATTTCCTTCTCCAGGGGATCTTCCTGACCCAAGAGTTGAGCCTAGGTCTCCTGCACTCCAGGCAGATTCTTTACTGACTGAGCTACCAGGAATCCCCTCTCTCGTGGTACAATAGTTTTTAACTACTGACTCATGCTCACCCTGTGATACACTTTTTAACACTAGTGCAGCAGGATGATTAATCAGTAGGAGCCATATTTCCATCGCTGTACCCTTTTCTAGGACACTTTGTCCTCAAAGTCTCTACTTTCCAGGGGCAGAGAGAAATTTTGAGGTATATGTTTTGCCCAGAAGAAAATCTCTAAAGAACCTTTTGTTCTTGGAGGCCTTAGACTTGTCTTCATGATTAAGCAGATACGGCCAATGGCAGAGGAGGTTTGGTGGTGGGGAGACACTGAGAAAGTAACAGTGGAGCCTCCATATTGGGAAGAAGGATAGAAATTTTCTGAGTGTCACAGAGAGTTGTATCTGCCTGTAATTGCTCTGAGGGATGAAAATTCTGGAAAGGGTATCTGCTTGGTGTCTATTGAATCCTGAACATTGAGCTCTGTAGCTGTGGCCAGGAGCCTCCCATACTCAAAGTTGGCCCAGAGGAAAGAAACTCTGGGTGTTGCTACGGCATTGGCTAGACCATACGGACCCAAACACAGATCACAACACTGGCTAGCAGACTTGTCTTGTTTCTTAGGATGATTAAAAAGATGATACAGGTCCCAGGGCTCAGATACAATAAAAGGGATAAGGATGGAGCCTTGAAAACTGGCTAGTACTGACAATTCCTCCAATCTTGATATTTGGAGACTTCAACCAATATTTTAAAAATCAACATTATCTATAATCCAAGTATCATGAACCAGTCCATTTCTGTTATGTCATACAGGCAGACCTCATTTTATTGTAGTTCGCAGATATTGTTGCTTTTTTTATTTTATTTTATTTTTTACAAATGGAAGGTTTGTAACAACCTTGTATTGAGTAAGCCTGTTGGCATCACTTATCCAACAACACTTGCTTACTTCATGTCTCAGTGTCATATTTTGGAGCTTCTTACAATATTTTGAAATTTTAAATTATTATTCTATTTGTTATGGCGATCTGTGCTCTTTGATGTTACAACTATGACTCGCTGAGTGCTTAGATGGTGGTTAGCATTTTTTAGCAATTAAGTATTTGTAAACTAATATATGTACATCATGCAAAATACAAGGCTCAATGAAGCAAAAGCTGGAATCAAGATTGCTGGGAGAAATATCAATAACCTCAGATATGCAGATGATACCACCCTTATAGTAGAAAGCAAAGAACTAAAGAGCCTCCTGATGAAAATGAAAGAGGAAAGTGAAAAAGTAGGCTTATAACTCTACATTCAGAAAACTAAGATCATGGCATCTGGTCCCATCACTTCATGGCAAATAGATGGGGAAATAATGGAAACAGTGACAGATTTTATTTTGGGGGGCTCCAAAATTACTGCAGATGGTGCAGTGAAATCAGAGGAAAAGGAGGAAAGTAAGTTTGTAATAAACTTAGAAGACAAACTGTAGTCCATGCAGCCATGAAATTAAAAGACGCTTGCTCCTTGGAAGAAAAGCTATGACCAACCTAGACAGCATATTGTAAAGCAGAGACATTACTTTGCTGACAAAAGTCCATCTAGTCAAAGCTATAGTTTTTCTAGTAGTCATATACAGATGTGAGAGTTGGACCATAAAGAAAGCTGAGTACTGATGAATTGATGTTTTTGGACTGTGGTGTTGGAGAAGACTCTTGAGAGTCCCTTGCAATGCAAGGAGATCAAACCAGTCGATCCTAAAGGAAATCAGTGCTGAATATTCATTGGAAGGATTGATGCTAAAGCTGAAGCTCCAATACTTTGGCCAACTGATGAGAAGAGCTGACTCAGTGGAAAAGACCCTGATGCTTGGAAAGACTGATGGCAGAAGGAGAAGGGGATGACAGAGGATGAGATGGTTGGATGGCATCACTGACTCGATGGACATGAGTTTGAGCAAGCTCCAGGAGTTGGTGATGGACAGGGAGGCCTAGTGTGCTGCAGTCCATGGGGTCACAAAGAATTGGACATGACTGAGTGACTGAACTGAACTCATGTACATTTTCAATCATAATGCTATTACATACAATGGATTACAGTATATTGTAAACAGAACTTTCATAGGCACTGAGAAACCAAAATATCTGTATGATTCACTTCATTGTGGTGTCCTGGAATCAGATCCACAATGTCTCCCAAGGATGTCTGTAGTTTTAGAGGGGATTATTTCAACCAGAAATCTCTTAGTGTGCTAGAGTTATCTGGCTCAAGATAATCTCTTTTTTTCTATTTTAATAAAGAGTGAGTGAGTGAAGTCACTCAGTCATGTCTGACTCTTTGCGACCCTGTGGATGTATGCAGGTCAGGAAGCAATGGTTAGAACTGGACATGGAACAACAGACTGGTTCCAAATAGGAAAAGGAGCACATCAAGGCTGTATATTGTTGCCCTGCTTATTTAACTTATATGCAGAGTACATCATGAGAAACGCTGGACTGGAAGAAACACAAGCTGGAATCAAGATTGCCAGGAGAAATATCAATAACCTCAGATATGCAGATGACACCACCCTTATGGCAGAAAGTGAAGAGGAACTAAAAAGCCTCTTGAGGAAAGTGGAAGTGGAGAGTGAAAAAGTTGGCTTAAAGCTCAACATTCAGAAAATGAAGATCATGGCATCCGGTCCCATCACTTCATGGGAAATAGATGGGGAAACAGTGGAAACAGTGTCAGACTTTATTTTGGGTGGCTCCAAAATCACTGCAGATGGCTACTGCAACCATGAAATTAAAAGATGCTTACTCCTTGGAAGGAAAGTTATGACCAACCTAGATAGCATATTCAAAAGCAGAGACATTACTTTGCCAACAAAGGTCCGTCTAGTCAAGGCTATGGTTTTTCCAGTGGTCATGTTTGGATGTGAGAGTTGGATTGTGAAGAAGGCTGAGCGCCAAAGAATTGATGCTTTTCAACTGTGGTGTTGGAGAAGACTCTTGAGAGTCCCTTGGACTGCAAGGAGATCCAACCAGTCCATTCTGAAGGAGATCAGCCCTGGGATTTCTTTGGAGGGAATGATGCTAAAGCTGAAACTCCAGTACTTTGGCCACCTCATGCGAAGAGTTGACTCATTGGAAAAAGACTCTGATGCTGGGAGGGATTGGGGGCAGGAAGAGAAGGGGACGACAGAGGATGAGATGGCTGGATGGCATCAGTGACTTGATGGACGTGAGTCTGAGTGAACTCCAGGAGTTGGTGGTGGACAGGGAGGCCTGGCATGCTGAGATTCACGGGGTCGCAAAGAGTTGGACACAACTTAGCGACTGAACTGTACTGGACTGTAGCTCACCAGGGTCCTCTGTCCATGGGATTCTCCAGGCAAGAATACTGTAGTGGGTTGCCATTTCCTTCTCCAGGGGATTTTCCTGACCCAGGAATCGAATCCAGGTCTCCTGCATTGCAAGCAGACGCTTTAACCTCTGAGCCACCAGAGGTCAAATAAATTGCTCTCTCTTCACTGTTAAGCTCCTTTCCCTTCAATGTGTTGGAAAACCAATAATGCCTTGCAGAAGGCAGAGCATTGACTTAGATGTTAGTGTGCCTTTCTGTTAAGAAGTATTTGTAAATGCTTGCGAATTCTGACATTTGAAGTGAATAGATTAATGCTTCACTCATACAAATACCGTAATTTCATAAGTTCAAAAAAGACAAATCTTTTCTGCAGTTGACCCATGGATAGCAGACCACAGGAGAAAATAGCATGCCACTATTTTTTTTTTTAATCTTAAACACAACGATGATCACAAAAACCTCTTCTACTTCTGGCAGTTACTCTCTTCTCTCCTTTCCTTCATATAAAAACTACTCAAAAGGATTATCTGTAACCCTGTCTCTTAGATCCCTGGAAAATGAAATGGCAACCCATTCCAGTATTCTTGCCTGGAAAATGCCATGGACAGAGGAGCCTCACAGACTACAGTCTACCAGCTGCAGAGTCGGACATGACCGAGTGACTACACACACATGCACTTGTTTTTTCCAGCACTCTCGCTCATGTATGCACCTAAACTGCTCATATAAAGATCACGCATGTCCTCCATTGCTAAATCAAATGACCAGTTCCCTGTCCCATCATTTCTTAACCTAAGAGAGGCGCTGAACTCAGTTATCACCCGCTCTGAATGGGGAGTGAATATGCTATTTTCAGTTGGCTTCCAGGTACCAGCCCTACCTGCTTTCCTCTTGTCTCTCTGACATTTTTGCCCAGTCTCTGCTAGTTCTTTCTCACCTGCCAACCTCTAAATGTTGCAGTATTTAGCCATTTTGGTGATCTCATGCAGGAGCTTGGTTCTAAATGACATCAAAATGATGATGACTCTCAAATTCCTGTCTTCAATCTGGCCCTCTTCTCTGGAATGAGGCTTAAATCCTACTGCCTTCTCAGCTTGACTTCTGCTTGCAGCTCAGTAGGCATCGAAAATAAATACCAGCTGACTACAGAAGGAATGAATAGATGCTTTATTACATGGACATTCCCAAGTTATAGAGCTTGTGATGGACTGCAGTTTGTCTTCTAAGTTTATTACAAACTTACTTTCCTCCTTTTCCTCTGATTTCTAAGTAGATGCTATGATAGTGACAGAAGAGTAAATCTTGAGTAAACTGTGGGATTCAAATTTTGAACAACAGAGCATTTAAACAACTAATCAGAAAGTTTACTAAATACCCCAAGTGAGGAACTTTGATTTACTGAAACTTAGAGAAATGTATTCAAATGTTCAACAAATATAGGTCAGGCTCTGTTCCAGGAACTGGGAAAAAAAAAAAAAAACAGAAAAATATAAAATATACAAGATTTCCTACTCTGATGAAATTTGCTTTATAATGGAGGCAGGGAGGGGTGAGGAGAAATCAACAATGAACTAAAGCAAATGAAGACACAATACAGTCAATGGGAATAAGGCTACACTAACTCAAAGAACGGTGAGTAAGTGAAATGGCATCTATTTTACACAGATGATCAGAGGCAATTTGAGTGGAGAGATGGGCTTTTAGTAAAGGCTTGAAGAAAGGCAGAGAAAAAGTCATACAACTTTCTAGAGAAAGAAATTTCCAGACATAGAGCACAGTGGGTCAAAGGCTGTAAAGACAGACTGCTTAGGGTGTTTATGAAACATAGCATCTACTATACAATTCTCCAGTGTTATTTTTATTTGCCCCGTTCTTTCTTCCCCTCTGCTTACTAAAATAGGGAGATCTTTGCAAAAGTATCCAGCCCAACTATGAATAATATAATTTTCATGATGATTATATCATTTACATGCTATAATCTCTTTGCTTTCACTTTTAAAAAATCAATTGTTCATCTGTGTACAAATGGGAATACAAAATGACAGTCCAAGCCACTTTAATGGAAGCATCAATCAAAACCCAGTGTGAAAAAAACAAACAAACAGCATTATACTCTCTGTTTGAACACAAATATGCAGGCTCATTTCTGTTTCTGTGAAAAGTTCAGCACAAGATGTTTTCTTGAAGGTAGAACATTTGTCATACTGTGTTTACGACTACAAAAATGTATTTGGACAGGTTCTTATTTTCCTTTCTCCTCTCAAGAACAATTTAAATTAACTGAAATCAGGATATTCCAATATATCTTTTCCTCTTGTTATACAAAAGTCTTCTATTTTGTTATGATTTAGCTTTGAGTCACACTCTCTGGCAAGTATTCATTCAATGTTCAAATCTCATGGCCCTACGAAGCACTATTTATTGGCTACTTTGAAGTGTTTGGAGATTATTACTGAAGAAAACAACTGGCTCTATATCCCACTACTGAAAAAAAAGCTGTCCTCATCTTTCTGGGAAGGTCATTTTTTTTAGATAAAGCATGAAGCTGAAGAAAGAACATGCAAACTTACTTGCCAGGAATTGAGTTTGGCCAAATCATACCAAGCAGTACGTGGGTTAAAATATTGCACAGCTGAATGGTCTAGTTTCCTATATTAATAAAGATTGTTAGAAGAGATTTTCTATCCTAATGAAGATAGACTAATTCAAATGAAACAGTTGAGCTGGTTGTTTTTATGTAGAGCCTTTGTTTCTTAAATTCATGGCTTGATTGTTGCCAATAGCCCTGGCTACTTCTTTGATTCCTCATGTCTCACTTTATCTTTTACCCAAATAAAAGTAATCTGTACATTACTTCTTGGTACTTCATGCTGCAGGGTTTTTAAAAAAGACTATTGAAGTACATCGCTACTAAAATTCTCTTCCAGTATCATCTTTTGAGTTATTACATTAAAATATTTAATAGCTCTCAGTGCCTATAACTTCATGGTAAATAGAAGGGGAAAAGTGGAAATGGTGACAGGTTTTATTTTCTTGGGCTCCAAAATCACATGGTGAGTGCAGCCATGAAATTATAAGATGCTTTTTCCTTGGAGGAAAAGCTATGACAAACCTAGATAGCATGTTGAAAAGCAGAGACATCATTTTGCCAGCAAAGGCCCTTGTAGCCAAAGCTATGGCTTTTCCAGTAGTCATATGTTGATGTGAGAATTGGACCATAAGGAAGGCTGAGCACTGAAGGATTGATGTTTTCAAACTGTGGTGTTGGAGAAGACACTTGAGAGTCCCCTGGACAGCAAGGAGACCAAACCAGTCAATCCTAAAGGAATTCAACCCTGAGTATTCATTGGAAGGACTGATGCTGAAGCTCCAATACTTTAGCCACCTGATGTGAAGACCCTACTCATTGGTAAAGACCTTGATGCTTGGACAGATTGAGGGCAAAAGGAGAAGGGGGTTGGCAGAGAATGAGATGGTTGGATGGCATCATCAACTCAATAAACATGAGTTTGAGCAAACTCCAGAAGATAGCGAAGGATAGGGAAGCCTGGTGTGCTGCAGCCCATGGGGTCACAAAGAGTCAACTTAACTTAGCAACTGAACAACATCACCCATCCCATAATGATAATTATCCAAATCTTCTCCATTTTAAAGTTTAGGAAAATAGAAACACTAACCAGTAAACTCTTTAATAGTAAATAATAAACTGTACTTTACAACAAATGGGAGGTAAATGTGTACTTTAGAAAGTTAACATTGAGCATTACTGAGTTTGCTCAGCAGGTCCTGCAGCCCTTATTTTATTATAAGCTCACACTCACAAACAATAACAAAACCCTTTTTGCCTATATATGTATATCTTTATGGCCAAATCATTGATTGGATATGCAACCCCTTATGCTCAGTTAATGCAGCTAATTTCATTCTACTTTTCAGGTTCTGAAACCACAGGTTGGGGTAGGCACTGTGTATGGTACCAGGTCATACCATACCATACCATATATCATACCATAACTAGGAAATGTTAAAGTCTTATACCTGGTGATTAGCTATATTAATTAATGACACCTAACTTACTGAAGTCTACTGCAATCTTTTAATTCCATCTCCACTCTAGTAAAATGTACTAGAAACCATGGAAGTTAAATTAGAAGAAAAAAGCCAAGTCAGTTTGAGCAATTATTAAGATACATAGATTGTTCCAGATCTTCTCCTCATTGTCCCTGCTCAAAAGAATTCTGGCTTTGCCAGGCACAGGCTTCTATTGGTTCCTAACTCTCATGGAAATTTTTGACAGTTTTTTAAACTCTTGTGAGAATTTGGAGAAATTGGGGAAAAGGAGCAGCCATACCAGGACTAAAGTTCCTGAGAGCAGGACTGGGGAACACTCTCACTTCTTGTGTATCCCGGACAGGGACCCAAATACCTCTCTGCATTGGGCTAGGCTGCCCACCCCCAGCTCGGACTAACCTAATCTGGGCCAGAACCCCAATAGGTGCCTGTGGCCACAGAAAACATAAAGTCATATTGACTTTCTCATTTTAAGTGGTTATCCCAAATCTCCAGTTGGGCTTGACCCTATCCTTCAATCACTCATTTCTCCTGGTCAGTAAACTCCTTTCCAAACCATCAGCATCCCCTCACATGCAGCAAATGAATATGCTTCTTAATTCATTTAAAAATTGAGACAATTAGAAAAGAAGGTTCTTATTCTTCCTTTACCAATATTACCTACCTGTCACTGGACCCATAGCAGCTGTGTTTCCTCCAGTTGTAAGCGGGAACTATTTCTGTGTTTTTCTACACTGGTCTTTACATTTGTGTAAAGCATTCATTGGTGAGCATGCAAATAAAAAGAATGTAATTCATTGTTTCCTAACTAAGGGTTTTATTCCCACAAAAATCCTCTCTCACTTTTTCTTTCTCAACTTCCTCCTCTTATTCTCCTTCCTGTCAGTCCCAACATTTTCCCCACCTAAGATTGTTTAAATCAGAGTTAGATAGATGGTCTCCCATCTTAAAACATCTTCCTAGATCCCACATTTCCAACTAGCTGCTGCCTGATTTCACTGTTGTCTTTTATAGCAAAACCCTTTGAAAGCACTATCTATACTAATGTAGGCTTCACCTTTATTTTTACTTTCCATTTTAGAAACTTTCCAATTGCATTTTGTCCACACCATCCTGAAACTACTTGCCAAGGTCACTAAAGAACTCTTTCTGAATTCAAAGTCTAATTCTTAGTATTCATCATATTCAACTTTCTGCAGTTTTGAGAGAGTTAAGCCCCCTCTCTCATTGTGTAAATGTTTTCCTCCCCTGGCTTCTGAAACAGCATATCGTCCAGGTTTTCCCTGCCTTCCTAGACTCTTCCCATTGGTCTCATTCATTAAATCCTCCTCCTCTTCCTTCCTCTAAATTTCAATGATAGCATACCCAGGGCTCATTCTACACAGCACTTTTAGGTAATCGCCTTAAATCTTACAGCTCCTTCACATGTAAGAATCATTCACTGATGACTCTCAGTTTATAGTATGTGAACTCCAGAGCAATACATTGAACTGTTTATTTGATATCTTTAATAGGATAGCCAAGAGGTAGCTTAAGTTTGATAGACCTAAAATAGAACCCCTCAACAATTATGTAAAGTTTAAAAATAAAATAAAATTAAAAAAAAATAAATAAAGTATAAAGATGTCACAGGGGAATTCCCTGATTAAAAAAAAAAAAAAAAGAACCCCTCAATCAAGCAACCCCCACTTTACAAAATCTCCTACTCCTTCCCACTATCTTTGAATCTACAGTTTTAGGCAGCTTCCTATTTTTAACTCTTGAGTGTTATTAAAATTTCCTATAGAGAAGATCCTTTTTTCTTCACGATTTCTTACTCACAAATTCATTGTACTTACACACTTTTAGATTTAAAGGTGCTTTTGGTGGGGGAGGGGGACACACCAGAGTGGCACTCAGATACGAGAAAGGTAGGACCGTTTGTTCCTTACAGCTCCCGATGTGAAGCTTTCATTCAGAGCCACTAGGGGTGGAACCAGGGTTGCGGCTACTGTGCATGCTAAATCGTGCCCGACTCTTTGAGACCCCCGGGACCATAGCCAGCCAGGCTCCTCTGTCCGTGGGATTCTCCAGGCAAGAATACTGGAGTGGGTTGCCATTTTCTCCTCCAGGGGATCTTCCAAACCCAGGGATCAAACCCGTGTCTCCTTTGTCTCTTACATTGGCAGGTGGGTTCTTTACCACTAGTGCCACATGAAAAGCTGCAGAACCAGGGACAGGGTAACAATAAACTGAAGCTGGAGGGAACAGATTTAATACTTAGGTTTTGTAGCATTCCTGGAGATTGGTTAATCAGAGTAATTCCTTGGGCTCCAGCATAGCCCTCCAGCAGTAGCCCTGGGGAAATTAGCACAGGTGCATAGCAGCCCAGATAAGGGGTGCTGTTGGGTTTTAGACTTAATAAGCTGCTCAAGAAGGCAAACTAACCAGTCTCTAGCTAAGGTCTCGATCAAAACGGCATTAAATAGAAGAGTAAAAATACACTACAGTCCTGACTAAGTGTGCATGTGTTACACACTTGACCTTGACATTTGTGTGTGTGTATCTATCTCTACATGTAAAGATACATTGATTAATTTCCTCTGGCTCTTCTCTCCTTTTCTGCCACCTTCAGTTTTCTATTCTGATTTTTTTTAGTTAAGACACATTGTTACTTTCTTTTCATATGGAGTACTTAGATGAGAGTTTCCCTTGTGGTTTGTCAAACACTTTTTTTAACCCTGAAATGAAATGCAGAATCTTGTCTGGTCTGACTCACAGTGGTTGGTAGCTGCTCTTTCACTATCTTCTGGCTTCCACTGATACAGATGAGAATTCTGGCTTTTTTTTTTTTTTTCCTTTTTCTTCTTTTTTAACACTGAATCTTATAACACTTTTTAAATCTTTTTTTTTCTCCCTTAGAGTTCAGGAATTTTACAGGATGTCTTTAAATGTCATCTCTTTTCTCATCAATCTGACCTGGAACTTGGCCCATTTAATTGGTGGCATTAGGTATTTAGTTCAGTGAAGAAATTTCCTATTATTTATCTTTTTACTGACTCCCCACTATCTGTCTTTTTTTTTCTTTTCCTGGTAGTTCTAATCTTATATTAAGTCTCCTGTTGTATCTGCCATGATTCTTTTATTTTCCCTCATAACTTTCCTTAGATTTTCTCTGTCATTTTTTCCTCCATGCTTTGAATTTTTTTTTCTTCTGCATTTGATCTTCCAGGACATATATTTCAGTAGCAAATATCCTCTCTTTCAATTCATCTCCTAAACTTTTAGGTTGATAATCACATTGTTCATTACAAATATCCCTTTTCTAGGCATTTGCTCTACTTGGATCTTTTTACAAATCTTTATTTTTTGAAACAAATTGTCATCTGTATCTCTCAGTAGGTTTTTCTCTCTGAATACACATCCTTATTGTGCCAGCTATTTTCCTTTGAATGTTGGCCTTCTTGTCAGCTTGCTATTTCTTTGTTAGATTGCTGTTTCAGGCCACAAATGAGAGCACCCACACTGACCAAGGAAGTCAACATCGCCTCCACTCTACAGGTGGAGAGTACAGAAACAGATGGGCTGTCATGCCCTCCAAAGGACCCTGCAGGAAGTCCCCAGAAGTGGAGGCTTCCTTGTATCTCATAATCTTTGGGAACAACCTGCTCAGTAATTCACCTCTCTAGCTCCCTAGAAGCATTTTTGTTGTTGTTTAATTGCTCAGTCATGTGTCCGACTCTGCGACCCATGGACTGCCCTGTCTTTCACCATCTCCCAGAGTTTGCTCAAATTCACTTTCATTGAGTTGATGATGCCATCCAACCATCTCATCCTCTGTCACCCCCTTCTCCTCCTGCCCTCAACCTTTCCGAGTATCAGGGTATTTTTCAGTGAGTCGGCTCTTCACATCAGGTGGCCAAAGTATTGGAGCTTCAGCATCAGTCTTTCTAATGAATATTCAGGGTTGATTTAATTTAGGATTGACTGGTTTGATCTGCTTGCTGTCCAAGGGACCCTCAAGAGCCTTCTCCAACACAACAGTTTGAAAGCATTTTTAGGGCCAGAGAGATCAGTTATCTGCAAAGGATACAAAGGTTCTCATTATTAGGACCAAATGTACCCAGGCCTTTCTTGGCCATTGTGTTGGAGCCCCAAAAGTCATTTGGCTCACTAGTTCCTCTCATCCTTTATCTTGCTTTATGTTTATTAGGTCACTTACTTTGATGTATGTTATCTGACTCTCACCAGAATAAAAGCTCCATGAGGACTCGGAGGGGTCCCTGGTTCTCTGTCCAGCGCTTGGCACAGATAGTATGTGCTCCACAATTATTTCTGAAACATTAGTGAATTAAGGAATGAGGTTAATTGGGGGAGAAAAAGACCAGAGAAGTTGCAAGAGAGTGAGAGAGATGAATAGAAGCAGAAAGGGTGATGAAGTGGCAGTGCTGTGGAGAACACACGCTGAAGAAATGTCACAGAAGCAAGTGAACAATGTTGAGAGTTCCTGAGATTACTGTCTTTTCTTTCTGCAAAATTCCTCTCTGGACTTTGACTTCCATTAGACTATTAATATGATTAAACAGATTCAACTGTATTTATATGATTTGTATGTGATTTCCAGTGTAAAAGGAAAGCATTACTGTATTTATGTGTAATCCATCTATGCTAATGAAAAACTGTCATATGGTAACATTGTCAAATCACAGATTTGACCCAAGACTTCAAACCATTAGAAACAGGCTTAGTGAATAATCAAATTTTCAAGATACATATACGCACCTACATATCAACTATAGTATTTGGGGGAAGAGGAACATGCTTCTAAAGACTGAGTATTATATGTTGTTGTGTTAGTAACCAGGTCGTGCCTGACTCTTTGTGACTTCATGGACTGTAACCCGCCAGCATCCTCTGTCCATGGGATTTACCAGAAAGAAGACTGGAGTGGGTGGCCATTCCCTTTCCAGGGGATCTTCCCAACCCAGGGATTGAATCCATGTTCCTATATTGCAGGCAGATTCTTTACTGCTGAACCACTAGGGAAGCCCTACCAGGGAAGTGGTATTATATGGGTAGAAACAAAAGGAAGAAAGGAACAGAAGCTCCAGAAGAAAATTTTTTGGAGAGGTAGGGTAGTGTTTCTCTCTGTCTGGGGCACAATACATAATTTACCCTACTATGCGGTAGCATATCAGACCAAAAAAAAAGAAAACCAGGAAGGACTTATTTTACCTTGCTTTTTAAAGCACACTAGAAAATATTCAAGTTTTAAAAATCTGCCTTAGATGGGATTCATTTGAAAGGCTTTAAACAGATAAAAAGAATATTAGAAAACAGTCTTCTAAATAACTTGTATAAAATCTACAATTGTGTGAATGAATTCACTTAATTTTTACTTAATATATGCCTGAAGAATGAAACAGTAAAAAGAAAGAAAAGTGGCAGGTAAGATCAAACTAATTCAGAAGGTAAACACATCATAGGCCGCACTATTTCCTAGGCAGCAATACCTAGGAAAGCTTTGAGCCAATGCACCAATCAACTAAGCCAGGTATGTTAAACACAAAGTTTGCAGACTTTTAATCTTTAAATGTCTACATATATTACACAGACAGATAGTTATATGGTTTTGAAAGTAAGTCTGAGTCAGTTTTATCAATTTAAACTTTTCCATAGACTCGGATAACTGTTAGAACACTATCATCTGTAGATTTTGAAGGCATCAGTAATTTGTTCTTAAAGATGTAGGTTTTCTCCCTAAATATCTCCTTTTTTCTTCTTGAATAAATTGACAATGAATGCATTGTGTGTTTCCATTCTTGTACAAAATAGAACTTGATGATTATATTTTAGTGAGGATTGTGGTTTCAGTGTGTGAGCAAAGTAATTGCTCAGAAGCCCTTTTGCAGTCATATTCAAATCAGATTAAATATCTGAATACTACACCAGAAAAATAAGAGGACAATTTTCAACCATTCTTAGTCACTGAATAAATAGAAAGGGAAATGCAATTGCACCTATCACACCTTATAATTATGTCTCTCCTGCTGAGGCATCCCAAAAGGTGAAATTAAAAGATAACTATACAGAAAATAATGGTTAATTTAATATTGAAATAGAAATACAATGATGTTGAGCATTCAGGAAGTGAATAGGTTTCTCTGCTCTCTCTCGCAGCCATCTGCCTGGTGGATAAGGTCTTCTTTGAACTAAATTGGCATGAATGAGAGAGACAACCTTCAGATGGAATTACAGAGTCTCTGACTGAGCCCAGGATTCAGAGAACATCAAACTTTATGTCAGAAATATAAGAGGATTCTCACTTTTCTCTACTCTGGTTTTCTTTTAAATATATGCCTTCTGCCTTCCCATGTATAAGGATGAAATCCTAACATTGAGATGGCCAAAAAGTTCATCTGAGTTTTTCTGTAACATCTTATAGAGAAAACCCTAATGAACTTTTTGACCAACCTAATAGTAAAGGAGAGCAAACCAGTCAATCTTAAAGGAAATCAACCCTGAATACTCATGGGAAGGAATGATGCTGAAGCTGAAGCTCTAGTATTTGGCCACTGGATGTGAAGAGCTGACTCATTGGAAAAGACATTGATGCTGAGAAGGGTTGAGAGCAGGAGAAGAGGGTGTCAGAGGATGAGATGGTTGGATGGCATCACTGATTCAATGGACATGAACTTGGGAAAACTCCAGGAGATAGTGAAGGAAGGGGAAGCCTGGCATGCTGCAGTCCATGGGGTTGCAAAGAGTGGGACTCGACTTGGTGACTGAACAGCAATTACAGTAAAATATGTTGAGTTATGGTTGGTCTATTAGTTTTCTGTAGTTGCTATAACAAATTGCCACAAATCAGTGACTTTAAACAACTCACATTCATTATGTTATAGTTCTTTACAAGTCTAAAATGCATTTTACTGGATTAAAAAACCAAGTGTTGGCGAGGCTGCATTCCTTCTAGAGTTTCCAGGAGAGACTCGTTTTCCTTCTCCTTCCACCTTCCAGGGGCCCCTGCCTTCCTTGGCTCATATCCTCTTCCTATACCTTCAGAGTCAGTAACAATGGGTTGAGTGCTCTCTACCTGGTTTATTTCTCAACTTGATGTTTGATTTTCAATCTCACTTATGATCTTTTCAAGGCACAGGTATATTTATACCTGTGTACTCACATATGCTGACTTGAAAAATATTTTCATTGTTCATATGTCTACAACTTAGTCTACAGTTATGTGTTAGCTAAGTATTTTCTGCTATGTTTTTCAAATTTTATGGCTTTAGTTTTTAGTTTTAACTAAAATATACATTTTTATACATTTGTGTTCATTATAAGGTAATAATTTAAATAATTTTTCAACTTGCTTTCTTGATTGATTTGTTGAACAATTCAATCTATCTATATTAAAGTATAATGCTTATTATCTATATGCCAAGGTATAAACACTAGGTAATTTTTTGTAGTCATGAAGTTTGTAGTTACTTGGGAAAATTGATTATACACAGTTAAACATTCCTAGAAAGTAGAAATTTATCACATATTATCAAGTTTGGTTAATAGTCAAAAAAGACACAGGAAAGAATAAAATTAATTCCCATATTTTAATGTTATTTTAATTTATTCTAATTAATTATTTTGAAAAGTAAGCATCTTACAAATTCATTTCAAGACAATAACAGTGTACTATGAGAAAAACTGACAGTTTTACTCAAGTAACTTGGAAAATGTTGATTTAGTTCAGCAGGAGCATTTACAATAACAGTTATCAGGGTCTTTAATATGCTCACATTTTGTGAATCTTCAAGAAAATGAATTATGAGGTGATATTTTCTGAATTTGGCTATAGAATCCTTTCTCAAAAATAGCCTTATTCATGAATGAGTCACACTTTGTGAATAATGATACATAAGTCACTATTCTTTTGATCAATGATAAAAAATGTGAAGCGGTTTTCAAATTACTTGTTCTTTATTCCTTATGATATGAAGCACACAGTTCCTAGATTCCCAATATACTGAAAAACTGAAAGAAATGTAGGGCCAGCGTCAAAGCTCCTTATGCAAGAACAGTGTCAGATATCTAGTTTGCCTTATTCCTAATTTCCTCTTAGGTCTGTCTTCTTGTTAAGTAAACTGTATTGTGTTCACATGGTCAGCTATAATTATTTATTGTGTATTTCACAGCACCCGATACAGTTCCTCATATGTAATTTGTTCACCATAAATATATAATGCATCTTTTCTTTTTTTTTGGCCAGACATATAGTAGGAATCTAAAAGGATCACTAATCCCATTTACTAATGGGATTATAATATTATTCCATTTTCATTCATTCATTTCTCAAACTTTTGTTCACATTACTGCAGACATGACACTAGGCTGTCATCATGGGGATTTGTTCTCCCTGTACTTTCCTCTTTATAATCCTAGTAGGAGAGAGCAGAGTTGAATAGAACACTCTAACACTTGGTGGAGCAAGTCATGTTTGGCTGCCATGTTCCAGGCTTAGTACCTCAGCTGACTGTGGACTCATTCACAACCAACTTATTTTTAGGCTCCCACAGGACTTGTCTCTTATCCAAGCACCTAATAGATGCTGGCCACTGCTGCCCACTCCAGGTCCTGTGGTTCCTTGGGGCATCCCTGCTTGTTTCATGGGTCTCCGTGGCACTCTCTAGGCCCACATTTGTTATGAAGCTCCTTAGCTGCTTCCACTGGTACCCCATGTGCCCCCCACCCCCACCCCTCTGGGTACCACCATCCACTGAGGAGCGTTCCTGCTGATTTCTGGTTTTCTGCCAGATGCTACCATGGCTCTTTGCGCTATTGCTCCCAAGACATTGAAGTTCTAAAGCATGATGAATAAAATGCTCCTTTCCTTGCATTTTAATACACTGTGATTAGGATACCAAATAGTGTTGCTAATTTTCCAACTTCCAATAGTTTTAGTAAAACATCTTCCTATTTTAACTTATAACCTCCTCCCTGCCCCTTTTTCTTTAACATGCAAAACACAGAAATATCCAACAACAAATTCAAGGGAAAGACATGAAGCAGTTCTTATCACTTCCCTGAAAAATAAAGCTTCACTTTGTCTAATAGCCTTTTCTCTTAGGAAAGATGTTCTCCTTAGAAACTACATAGTCTGAGATTTAAGGAGATGATGGGTGGAATGGATTCAGCCATTCCCCAGACGTATCCCATATAGTAAAAACACACTAAACACAGTTCAGCCAACAACTGTGCAGGTTAAACTGCAGTCTTTTCTTTACCACAAAAATAGTAACACTGTTAACAGCGTCAAACGAGGCATGCAGATCTAAGTCTCAAGTCTGTTTAAAGGAAGGAAAGATAACTCATCCAGTTGGAAGACTCAGTCAACACTTCCTGAAAATGTTTGTATTTTGTCTGACCTAGCAGTATGATTATGATAATTCAGGGAGAGAACAGATGCTTTCTAGGGTCAACTCAAGTACCTATCACAGAGACAAGAAATTATGGTGCTTCTATTTCTGCTTTGTAGAGACCAAACGTATGGATACCAAGGGGCAAGGGAGGGGTGGTGGGATGAACTAGGAGATTGGGACTGACATTATCAACTACTATGTAAAAAATAGTAGAAGGCGATGGCACCCCACTCCAGTACTCTTGCTTGGAAAATCCCATGGACGGAGGAGCCTGGTAGGCTGTGGTCCATGGGTTCGCGAAGAGTCGGACATGACTGAGAGACTTCACTTTCACTTTTCACTTTCATGCATTGAAGAAGGAAATGGCAACCCACTCCAGTGTTCTTGCCTGAAGAATCCCAGGGATGGGGAGCCTGATGGGCTGCCATCTATGGGGTCTCACAGAGTCGGACATGACTGAAGCGACTTAGCAGTAGCAGCATGTAAAAACTAGATGACTAACAAGAACCTACTCTTTGGCACAGGGAATTCTAGTCAGTGCTCTATAGTAACCTAAATAGAAAGGAAATCCAAAAAAGAGGGGATACATGTATATGTATAGCTGACTTACTTTATTGTACAGCATAACATAATACAACATTGTAAAGCAACTATACACCAATAAATTTTAAAAAATATAATGGCACATGTATGGGAAAAAGCAATTAATGCTATTTGCCTAGAAAATTGAGCTATGTCAGAAACAATGATAGTATTTAAGAATTTGGAAAAGTAAGTAGTGGCTACAATACAGAGAAATTGAGTAAAAGGGATATAACTTTTTCCAAATGAAATGTCTCATCAATCTTCCTTAAAAACAGAGAAAGCAACTTCACTGTGTTAATCCTCTTTGATGTAATTTGAACGCTGTGTTGATGAGGAAAACAGATAAACTAAACCATTAGAGACTAATGTTTCCTAACCCTTGATCACTTCCAAACTGGGCCAAACCTTTTATTTTGTTTGTTCAGTTCAGTTCAGTTGCTCAGTTGTGTCCGACTCTTTGTGACCCCATGAACCACAGCATACCAGGCCTCCCTGTCCATAATCAACTCCCAGAGTTCACTCAAACTCACGTCCATTGAGTTGGTGATGCCATCCAGCCATCTCATCCTCTGTCGTCCCCTTTTCGTCCTGCTCCCAATCCCTCCCGGCATCAGAGTCTTTTCCAATGAGTCAGCTCTTCGCATAAGGTGGCTAAAGGACTGGAGTTTCAGCTTCAGCATCATTCCTTCCAAAGAACACCCTGGATTGAACTCCATTAGAATGGACAGGTTGGATCTCCTCGCAGTCCAAGGGACTCTCAAGAGTCTTCTCCAACACCACAGTTCAAAAGCATCAATTCTTCAGCGCTCAGCTTTCTTCACAGTCCAACTCTCACATCCATACATGACCACTGGAAAAACCATAGCCTTGACTAGATGGACCTTTGTTGGCAAAGTAATGTCTCTGCTTTTGAATATGCTATCTAGGTTGGTCATAACTTTTCTTTCAAGGAGTAAGCATCTTTTAATTTCATGGCTACAGTCACCATCTGCAGTGATTTTGGAGCCCCCCAAAATAAAGTCTGACACTGTTTCCCCATCTATTTCCCATGAAGTGATGGGACCAGATGCCATGGTCTTCATTTTCTGAATGTTGAGCCTTAAGCCAACTTTTTCACTCTCCTCTTTCACTTTCATCAAGAGGCTTTTTAGTTCCTCTTCACTTTCTGCCATAAGGGTGGTGTCATCTGCATATCTGAGGTTATTGATATTTCTCCTGGCAATCTTGATTCCAGCTTGTGCTTCTTCTAGCCCAGCGTTTCTCATGATGTGTTCTGCATAGAAGTTAAATAAGCAAGATGACAATATACAGCCTTGACGTACTCCTTTTCCTATTTGGAACCAGTCTGTTGTTCCATGTCCAGTTCTAACTGTTGCTTCCTGACCTGCATATAGGTTTCTCAAGAGGCAGGTTAGGCGGTCTGATATTCCCATCTCTTTCAGAATTTTCCACAGTTTATTATGATCCACACAGTCAAAGGCTTTGGCATAGTCAATAAAGCAGAAATAGATGTTTTTCTGGAACTCTCGTGCTTTTTCCATGATCCAGTGGATGTTGGCAATTTGATCTCTGGTTCCTCTGCCTTTTCTAAAACCAGTTTGAACATCTGGAAGTTCACGGTTCACGTATTGATGAAGCCTGGCTTGGATAATTTTGAGCATTACTTTACTAGCATGTGAGATGAGTGCAATTGTGTGGTAGTTTGAGCATTCTTTGTTTGTAGTAACTCTAAAATAGACACGTATTTACACCTTTTATTTCAGTAAAAAGAGAAGTGTTAATAATTTAGCTGTGATCTTTCATGGTGATTACTTTTTCTCATTGAAATGTTAAGTGCTTCTTACAGGGTGACTGTAAAAATTGGAAGGCAAAGATACAAAATCACATCACCTAGCACGTTGTTTTATAAAGAATAAGTTACCTGATCCTGTCAGCAGACATTATTATATCCATTTTTCAGATAAGAAAACGGAGGAGAAAAAAGGCTATTTAATTTGCCATGGCTTCTTAGCCAGTAGATGGTAGAAGATGTGAGTCCAGGAAATATGATTTCAGAGTCCAATCCCTTCATCATGACAGTAGGCTGCCTCTCACGGAATACCAGATCCCCAACATGTAATAGAAACTCATGAAATCTTCCAAATTCCCTTTAGTTTCCCCTTCTCTCTCTCTTTTTTGCTTTGCTTTCTTTTCCCTATTTTAAATAGTAATTTTAATGTCATTTTGGCATAGCGGGGAAAAGTAGAGAAAAAAATTTACTTTAAAATGTACTAAAAAGAGCTGTTTTCCATTTTTACTCTTTTTTATGAAAAACATCTTTTTATGTCTCACAGAGAGCTTTAATATAAAAGTACAACTGTCTATATGAGACATCAATCAATATATACATTTTGCAGAAAGAATCAAGTGATAACTATCAGGCATATAAGTGAAGTTACCAATTGTTCCTTTTGTACTTCAGTTTCCCCAGAGAACCAAGAGCCTGAAGATGCACAGCAATACCATCAGGACAAGAACCAGTCCCCGTTACTAGCTGAGCTAGTGAAGCAGAATCTTGGTCAAACACTGTGGGAACATGAAACTTACTGGAAGAGAACAGAACATCTTCCTTCTGGGCCTAAATGCTAATCTTGTGAATCTAGCACTCCCTTCTACCTAGCTGCACAATCCAAAGTGATCGCCAGTCTGCTCTAATTGTGATTACGAGGAAGAGTGCAGGAAGAGAGAATCGGGTGGCTTACTGAGTTCACCCAGAGGTGACAGAAAATTAGAGAGAGAGAGATATGCACAGATGTGCATCACAGAATGCAGTGTTTCTGCCCATGAATATGGACTAATCTGTGCCTGGGTATATGATCAAGGAGTGGAAAAAGTGATAGGAGGAAGGGGCAGAGAGCATCTCACCCCACAAAAAGACCGACACTTGAAGACCACTTCTCATGGATGAACCTACAGCCTATTATACAGAGTGAAGTAAGTCAGTAAGTCAGAATGAGAAGAGCAAATATTGTATATTAACACATAGATGGAATCTAGAAAGATGGGACTGATGAACCTATTTGCAGGGCAATGATGGAGATGCAGACATAGGGAACAGACTTATGGACAAGGGTGGGAGAAGGAAGGAAGGGTGAGGTAAATGGAAAGAGTAGCATGGAAGCATATACCCTGCCATATGTAAAATGGGCAGCCAATGGAAATTTGTTGTTTGACTCAAGGAATACAAACCTTGGCTCTGTAAACAAACTAGAGGGGTGGGAAAGGGTGGGAGGTGGGAGGGAGGTTCAAGAGGGAGGGGACATATGCACACCTTTGGCTAATTCATGTGGATGTATGGCAGAAATCAAACCAATATTGTAAAGCAATTGTCCTTCAATTAAAAATAAATAAATTTTAAAAATTAAAGGTCAAATGACAGGAAGGAAATATACTAGCATGGATCAAGTCTAAATTCTATGGGAAGAATTTACAAATAACCATTCAGGTATCAGAAAGAAAAACTTCCCAATTATGAGATGATATTCATTGTATAAATCATTACATAAATCATCACAGCAGATGTGATTAACATTAATAGATGGTCATATTTTGAATTGCTTAAAAAGTAAAGATAACTTGGGCTTGATGATAAAGACCTTTTACTTGTATCTGTTGGTCTTATATCTCAAAATTTTGACACACAATGTATTAAAGACTTAAGTAAATCATGTATACACACACAGATGAAGCATTAACCCAGAAAGGCTACATAAGAAAAAAATCATTCCTCAAGAATCAATACTATACTTCACTCCAAAAGAGGTGAGTGGAAAAGCTAGCTTAAAACTCAGCATTCCAAAAGCAAAGATTATGGCATCCAGTTCCATCACTACATGGCAAATAGATGGGGAAACAATGGACACAGTGACAGACTTTATTTTCTTGGGCTTGATGCCTTCAAACTGTGGTGCTGGAGAAGAATCTTGAGAGTCCCTTGGACAGCAAGGAGATCAAACCAGTCAATCCTAAAGGAAATCAATTCCTTTGGAAGGACTGATGCTGAAGCTGCAATACTTTGGCCACCTGATGCTAAGAGTTGAGTCATTGGAAAACCCCTGATGCTGGAAAAGATTGGAGAAGGGGACAACAGAGGGTAAGATGGTTGGACAGCATTACTGACTCAATGGATATGAGTTTGAGCAAACTCCAGAAGGTGGTGAAGGACAGGGAAGCCTGGCATGCTGCAGTCCATGGAGTCTCAAAGAGTTGAACACAACTGAGAGACAGAACAACAGCAAAGCTCCAAGACAGATAAATACATAAGTAACTAAAAAGACTCAGCTTTCATTTATATGTTCAGAGAAACAGACCCAGGACAATTACAATTCATGTATCTTCAACCATATGGACATTTTTCACATCCCTAATATATTTGGTTGTTCTCCGAGTTGAGATTTGGAAATGAGCAAGGCATTTTGGTTGGCATTGCCTATCAAACCCTCCAGATACAGTCTCATTTTACATGAAGGTACAGACTTAGTTGATTTTATGTTTGTGGGCTATTTTATAATTTTGTGGCCTAGAAATTAACTTGAACAGAGCTATTTGTATTGTAAAAGATATTTGTCCATAGTAATACAATAAATTCTGTTCAGTGAAGTTACAAGTAATTTCTGCCATGTAACCAAGATAATCACAAACATCACAAACAACTCATTTTATTGTCCTAAGAAATGCTAACCAATTTAGAATTATGTATTTGCTTCATGCACATATATGTTCTTCAAATTCTGTTTGAATCAGTCTTTACATCTTGCTAGTTTGCTCATTAATTCCTGAGTTGAATAAAATTGCTGACTTATAAAATGTTGCTGGCCCATTTTCTTTTGTATTTGCACAAGATTCACTGTTTTAACTTTCTGAAAATTATAAATTACTATACATGCATATACTAATAAACATATTGACTTGAATGGGTACATATTAATAATTAGTGTTACCGAGAAGTTGTTCAGAGTAGTTATAATAGTTATTGAGTTTCCTGATGACCAATTCAATGAGAACATTTATGTAATCTCTACAGAAGATGTGACAACTTTTTTTGCTGTTACATTAAGATGCAAGACCACTTTCTACAACCACACAGGCTGTGTACTACATAAAATCAAGGCTGTGCTGTTTACATGGACACCCTCAGGAGTTGTATAACATGGAAATTCTGTTAAGGTGGGCTTCCCTGACAGCTCAGTTGGTAAAGAATCCGCCTGCAATGCGGGAGACCTGGGTTTGATCACTAGGTTGGGAAGATCCCCTGTAGAAGGGAAAGACCACCTACTCCAATATTCTGGCCTGGAGAATTCCATGGACAGTCCATGGGGTTGCAAAGAGTCGGACACAACTGAGCAACTTTCACTTTCTTTCTGTTAAGCTAGACTAACAATGCTATTAAATATAATTTTTTTTCAAGTAAAGATTTTTATTTACTCAAGTATCTGAAAACCTTCTACAATGGAAACTGTTACTAATGCTACCTGTACTGTGCTATGAGCCATGCACATACTTTTCTGAAGACTTGAAATTTAACTAATAGTTTAAAAACTGTTCACCTAATGGGGGGGCGGGGGGTGGCAGCGGGAAGACAATTTAATGTCTCATCCAGATCCAGAGGTGTCTCAAATTAAATAACCACTTTAACTGTCAATCTAGTATTTGTGGTGGTATCCAGGAACAAACAGCTGGTGATGAATAATTCACAAACGCTTCCCCAAAGGTGGATGGTTCTTTAAAAAGCTTTAGGTCACAATCCTTGCAGAAAACACAGACTCCCAACACACTGATTCTCACTCCCGGAAATGCAGAACTTCCAGTGTTCATGTGTGTAGGTTGCTCCTACGGTCATGTTTCTGTAGAATAACTAAAGGGGTCCTTTAACCAGACAGGGAGCAGAGGGGCGTTGTACACCATAAGTCACAGAGGACAGCACAATAAAGATGACCCAAATGACCATGAACAAGGCTAGAGATGCCACAAACTCTTCTCCCAGTTTCATATGTCACTCTCTCATGTATCAGCTGTCATTGTTTTAAATGTTCTACACCTATTAATGTATTTACTTTTTGTTTGTTTGACTTAGAAGAAAGTGATAATAAAGACAGTATGGGGCGGGTGGGGGGGGGGAGTAGGTTGATATTGTTAGGGGAAGCACACTGAAACCACCCACCCTGGCCAGGCACCATAGTAACCATTTGCATGAGTTGTTTTATGACAGGAGATCCTGATAAGGAATACGGAACTAATAAGCCACCACCAACAGGAAGAGTTCAGGAAAGGTCGAAAGGAGACACCGCGTGTCTGTCCACTTCCCAGAATCCCTCTCGCTAGCATCCATCTTGGCTGAGCAATGCATGCACCACCAGGAAAGACTGAATTAGAATGATTGGCCAAAGACCACCTGGAAACTAATCCCATCAGCATAAAACCCAAGACTGTGAGCCACACCACAGAGCTGTTCTCCTGGGTTCCCTTACCCTACTGCTCTCCACCCGGGTGCCCTTCCCAATAAAATCTCTTGCTTTGTCAGCATGTGTCTCCTTGAACAATTCTTTTCTGAGTGCTAGACAAGAGCCCAGTTTTGGGCCCTGGAAGGGGTCCCTTTTCTGAAACAATATGAATTACATGATGAACCTAAAGAGTACAAGAAATCAGGAGCAGTGGTGGACACGCTTCCTGAAGACAACATTTGGATAAACAGAAGTACTGGTTCTGTTTTCAAAGACCATATAGGCCAGAAATTTTTTTTTTTTTTAAGGCTTACAGAACAGTAAATGGGAACTGTAGCCAAAGAGGGAAGATTTGCTTCTTTAATACACATTTTTAAATTGATTAAAGCTTCACAAGAACACTGAGGTAATCTAAAATAATTTTGACAGGTAACTGCACTATTCATGTCAACAGTAATCCATGCTGAGTGAACATCAAGGTCAACTGTCTAGAACATTTTAAATTAAGTTTGGCATTCTTGAAAGAGTGGTAAGATAGGCCATTTTTACACATATTATCATGAGATGTAGGTTAAAGTACTATATTTAACAACTCTTTAGAGGCTTTAGAAATAAAATTATTTGAGCATTATTATACTAATATTAGAATTTTAAGATTTTAAGGAAGTTGAAGATTATCTTATAAATTCACCTTTATCATGTTGGAATATTAGCAAGAAGGATTCCTCAGGCACACCCAAACTCTGCTCAGACATTTCTAACACAACACTCTCACTACATCCTTAGGCAATGGAGGAGATCTTTAGAAGTATCATAATTTTAATCAGTTTTTCCTTCAGTTTAGCAAAGTCTATCCCCATGTACCTTCCTACAACTGCAGGGAAAAGGCTGAATGTAAGTCTAATTTGAGATCCAGAAAAAAAAAATAATAATGGAAGCAGAAGAAAAAAAATTAAAACCTCCAGAATTCATAATAGAAGTGAATGCCTAGATTCAGGAATGCAAACAAACCTGTTAGCATAAATAAATGATACCTGGGCATACTGTACTGACATTGCAGAACATCAAAGACAAGGGTCTTAAAATTACCCAGAAAGAGTAACTTACTTTAAAATAGAGAATTAGACTGAAAACTGATACACCACAAAATGAAAGCTAGAAGACTCTGCGATACTGTTTTCAAAAGACTGAAGTAAAATCGGCTGATACAGTATTGTGGCCCAGGGAATATACTTAAAGCATGAAGGTAAAGCAAAGACATTTGCAGATGGAAAAAAATGATTTTTTTTTTAAACCAGTACATAACTATACCGACTGGACTTTAGTCTGAAAGGAAAAGAATTACAGTACCACACCGGGTACGGTGACAGGAATGGCAGCTCCCTGGTCTCCTGCTACTGAGGTCATGGGCAGTCAGCCTGCAGAGCTGCACTCTGGATGACCCTATATTTTGAGGCTTTGCTACATCAGGTTGATCACAGCAAATAACTGAAACTTGTGGGTATATCACCGTATATCACTACAGTCCATTCCTTTGAATGTCTAAGCAGGAAGCACTTTGGATCAACCTAGCAGAAGTTTCTTGGAGCTGCACAGCAGTTTGAAACTCTTCCTATCAAATCCTTCTTCCTTCCCCTTCTTTATAACCCTTCCTATTGTATCAGTGTTGCTTTAACAGTATCTTTGTGAAAAACTCGTGGTCTACACCTGGTGTGTCCAAGCTGAACTACTGACTGATAGTCTCCATGGGGATTTCGAAATGGATGGGAATCCTAGGACAAACCCATTTCTTTGTCATATTTCTTAATGAATTCATAACTTTAATGCAGAAAGAGAGCGCATTAGTGGAGCCACCTTAATAACATCTAGCACAAGGCTGTGAGTAGTAAATAATCAAAATTGAATGAATATGTAAGTTCAACTCTGCCATTCCCATAAAGGCTGATATTTGTATCGAATTCACTGAACAGTTTTACAATGTCTAGCACTAGAGAGTTCATCTACATGAACAGGTATTTATCTTTTTCTGGCAGATTATTCTATTATTTCTCTTTTCCTCAATCATTCACAGGGAAAGGGGAAGATTTTGCCAGTTGCTATTTTTTGAAATTCTCATTTAGCTAAGCACTTTGGGAGAATGCTACATTCATTTCCTGAAAGTGCTTTGACTTTTACAGTAAAGTAAAATCTGCAATAAAATCTCTTTTTCCTAATTAGGTAATATCTGCTATAAAAAAGGAAACCATAAAAACATAACATTGTGCCCTCTGCAAGACCTTGCCTCTGATGGGTCTACTGCTACAACATTGCAGACCTAAGGATATGTCTCCTGCAAGAGTCTTGCCTCAAATATATCTTCCCTTTACCCATTCCAGTGGACACATTCTCTTCAGTCCTTTTTAAAATCACATTCTCATCAATGTGGAGAGTGCTCTTAAAGCCCCTGTGAATTTCTAATCTAGGTCGTGCTTCACAACACCCAGCTCTCTGGATGAGGCTCTGGCTTACAACCACATGGCGACCAGGTCATCTTAAGTGGTACACCCTGTCCCTCTCCCTCCTCGTGATGTTGCCATCTCATGGAGTCCTCACTCTCCTTTCTGGATTCTCTTTGCATTTCACTCCCTCTTCACATTTTTTGTCTTCTCCATCTGGGAGAGAAACGCTGACTTTCAAGTGGAGCTTGAGTGTTTACTACTCAAGCTGATGAGGCTCTCTTGTGAAAATGGATTTCGCCTTCCTTTCAGGCTTCTGCTTTGAGTTTCAAGACAATTCTGTGTTTAGAACCAGATAAAACAGCCTGTCAGCAAATTCCAGGGCAGAATGTTAAGGTTATTGAGATTTCCAAGACACTAGCATGATAATAGAGAGGGATTTTCCTACAATAATTTGAATCATTATGTGAACATATTATTTGTAACATATGGTACATTAATAGCTTTAAATAAAAGAAGGCAATTTTGATGGAGTGGGGAGATGTGGAGGAGGGACCAGGGTCCCTCACATGGATCTTGACCTGTATGTTCACTATTATGCAGCATAATGTGTGCTAACTCAGCATCATTCAAGCTGATTCAACATACTTTGTGCAGATTCACCAGTCTGACCATATTTTCAGTTATTGTTTTTGCTTGGTCGCTGAGTCATGTCCGACTCTTCCCTGTCCTCCACTATCTCCAGGAGTTTGCTCAAACTCACTTCCATTGAGTCGATGATGCTATCCAACCATCTCTTTCTCTGCCATCCCCCTCTCCTCCTGTCTTCAGTCTTTCCAGCATCGGGGTCTCTTCCAACTAATAGGCTCTTTGCATCAGGTGGCCAAAGTATTGGAACTTCAGCTTCAGCATCAGTCATTCCAATGAATATTCAGAGTTGATTTCCTTTAGGATTGACTGGTTTAATCTCTTTGATGTCCAAGGCATAGTCTGACCTGATGTTCTTATAATCCAACCTGATTTAGCATAGCCTGCAACTGATGTACAATAATCAAACAAAAGTTGAACTAGATCCAGGCAGTACTGTTTTCAATTTTTACCTAGCTATCTGTCGCTTTAAGAGTTCCACTCCACTTATAATCTGAGGTTTGAGAATATTCCTAATTAGAGACAAATATTCCTAGTGACTAAACACAAAACTTTTAAGATGAAATGTGAAAAAATTTAATTAAGCATGTGGTTGCAGAACTCTCACTTTTGGTGTCAATTAAATGAGTTAGAACCTCAGTAAGTCATTCAAACCAGCTCCATTTCACAGATCAGACAACTGAGAACAAAACAGGGCGAGCAGCCTGGAAGCACACATTTAGAACCAGGTCACTTGTTAACTGACTTTCTTTTTATAACTTAAAATAGGAAACAAAATCAATTTATGTTAATGAAGCTAGATCTTTCTCATTTAATTCTGACAATAAATTTTGAAAAAGAAAAAAATCTTATTACCCTTTTATGAATTAGGAATCTAAGGCTCCAGATTAAATAAAGAGGCCAAAGTCACACATTTTTGAAATGCTTTCAGATACTCCGTATTCACACAATCTAGCAATCTCTAGAAAAGAATTAATGTCATTTTGGGGATAGAAATCTATGGAATCTTTATTTCACCAAAATACATTTTTCAGGTTGTCATCACCTCAAAGCAGAAACTGGGCTTACATGAAGTTTGACAGATGAGCCAGTTTCAAGGAAATTCTTGGGAAGTAAAAGCAATTGTGCTACTAAGATAAACAATTTTTTTTCTCTAAATAAAAAAATGTGAGATCTTTAAAATGTTATTTAATAATCTTTATATTTTAATTAAATATAATTTAATTAAATTCTATTAATTATATTGAAGATTACATTTGTAGCATGAAAGTAATATTTGTAGTATTCTTCTATCAATTATAGAATGAAAAAAGCTTAAGATAGTCATATTCCCAACTCTACTAATCACTGTTTATATATATGTGTGTGTATATAATTATGTACATATAATTTTGTATTCAGATTTTAACTTAATACTCTAGAAGCATTTTGTCTTGCAGTATATTGTAGTCACAACTGCTATTTTAAATGTCTGCATGCATCATCATTACTAGTATTGAGGTTTTTATATATATTTATTTTTAAATGCTATAAAATTTTTAGATAGATACATCTCTGCATTGAGATTATTTCTCCAGCATGATTGCCCTGAAGAAGGATGACTTACCCAAGTGTTTACATTATTTTCTCCTCTTGGCAAATATGACCATCTTATTGCTTCTCAAAATGGTTTCATGCCACCACCATGTTTAATCCCAACCAACTTCACTGCATCTTTACCAGTGTTTGAGAGTGCTCTTAAAATAATCAATGAATTTGACCAAAATGTTGCTGCAAGGCAATTTTTATTTACAAGTGTTGAATTGTGTCCTTATATTTCTATCAAGTCCTCTTTGTCTTTTGTACACTTCTTTTTTTTTTCTTAATTTATATATTGGTTGCTTACCAGGTTCTCTTTATAGAGAGGATTTCATAGAATAAGACAAAAGCATTCACTCTTCTATTATCTACAAAGGTATTTCCCAGTCTGTTTTCTTTTATATGTAAAAATTTTAGGTGATTCTTTCCACTGTTTCTTCCCATCCCAATATTTCAGTTCTTTTTCTGATTTTCTTTGACAGTTTTTCAGTTATTTCCTAGTTTCATAAAATTTTTCTTAATTTTTTTAGTCCCCAAAACCTTATTCTAATGTTTTTTTCTTTACTTTCTAAGTCCTACAGGCCTATTTGCAAAGGAACCAATTTGAGCACACAGACCATAAGCATATTAAATCATGGTTGGTACCTATTAAGATCTATTTTGCTATTCCCACATAATTTGAGTTAAATTTTTTTGCAATGTGTCTTATTTTTTTCCTAGTAAATAAATGAACCAAAATAAAAAATTCTTTTCTTCTTTGATGCTCAGATAGAAAATGACTCAAGTTCAGATTAAATGTTTCTACCAGCAGAATGCCCAGCTGGTGAGATAAGTTCTAAAGCGGAGCATGAAAGAGATGGTAGACAGAAAAAATAAAAATTACAAAGCTTACAAAAATCAATAGCATGTTATAGCCTGTGTGAGAAGCGGCAGAAACTACTTTGATGCAAACTATTGGAAAGCTGTGTCCAAGGGCAAATTAGCCTCACTTTTCAGAGCTAAATGACTTGGAGGCATTCATCTAATACTTCTTTATTTAGGGGAGGCCTAAGTTAGCAAAGTTGAGTGGAAAATTAAGGCTTGTCCTACCATGCATCCGTTATCCACTATGCTTGGTCTGAAAAGTCCTGTCCTTTGCTTCCAGACAATCCATTTCTTTCCCTTCAAAAACACAGCTCAGTGGGCAAGTACTTCAGGAGGCTATTACAGTTTAAACTCATTCAACTATAGTGATTTCTTGACATAATGATACTCATCAAATACATCAATATGCATATACTTTAAATTTGTTAGTGGGTGGTTATTCTAATTTTCTCTGAATATTGTAGAAAGAAGATAGTCATTACTGACTAATTACATTGCAAAATAACAAAATGGCTGGTGTTGTTTTGGGTTAAATTATTGGAATGACAATTTTACTTTTGTTTATTTTTCTATACTGCTGCAACTATAGATTTTGTCATAAATAATCTAAGTACCAGTTATTTAAAGCTTACTAAATCTGTGCTTTTAATCTAACGTTTATAGTTTGAGAGGATAATTAAAAACAAAAATAAATCAACATTTTGAAGATTTGAAATATTTACTGATCACAAATATCTTTCCTTTTAGGGAAAAACATCATGACAAATCACTGAAATTATATTGCAAACAACAAAAATAATATTTCTTTAGATTATATTACCATCCAGAGTTGGCCAAAGGAGAGCATATTAACTGTGGTCCTCATTTCCTTTAGAATATTTAATATCATTTTCATCTCGGGAGCAATATGTGGTTTAAAAAAAAAAGGAACAAACAACTGTTCCACCACTGGTGCAATTAAATATGAAATCTATCCTTTCTCCAAATCTTATGTTGAATTTAAGATTCCCATTCATTCAGTTTCAAATATATTGCAGGTCAATTAACTGTACAGCAGAGACTAGCAAACTATGTCTAGTCACTAGTGTTTACAAATTGAATTTTATTTGAGATGAGTCATAACCATTCATTGAGTTATTGTCTATGGCTATTTTCACACTAGAACACCAGAACTGAGTTGTTGCAAGAAATCTCATGGTCAGCAAAGCCTAAAATATTTCTCATCTGGCCCTATTAAAAAAAAAAAATCTACTGACCCCTTGCTCTAGAGGACTGTGAAAATTGATTAACAAGATAAAGTTCCTGCTTCCATTAGAATAGAAGCACATATTAAACAAATAATCACAAGAATAACAACCTTGAGGTACTCCTTTCCCAATCTGGAACCAGCTCGTGGAACTAGTTCCATGTCTGGTTCTATTTAACTGTTGCTTCTTGACCTGCATACAAATTTCTCAGGAGGCAGGTAAGGTGTTCTGGTACTCCCATCTCTTTAAGAATTTTCCACCATTTGTTGTGATTCACAGTCAAAGGCTTTGGCATAGTCAATGAAGCAGAAGTAGATGTTTTTTCTGGAATTCTCTTACTTTTTTTTTTTTTTTACGATCCAGTGCATGTTGGCAATTTGATCTCTAGTTCCTCTCTCTGCCTTTTCTAAATCCAGTTTGAACATCTGGAAGTTTTCCGTTCACATACTGTTGAAGCCTAGCTTGGAGAATTTATAGCATTACTTTGCTAGCATGCCGGGAGAAATATCAATAACCTCAGATATGCAGATGACACCACCCTTATGGCAGAAAGTGAAGAGGAACTAAAAAGCCTCTTGATGAAAGTGAAAGTGGAGAGTGGAAAAGTTGGCTTAAAGCTCAACATTCAGAAAACGAAGATCATGGCATCCGGTCCCATCACTTCATGGGAAATAGATGGGGAAACAGTGAAAACAGTGTCAGACTTTGTTTTTCTGGGCTCCAAAATCACTACAGATGGTGACTGCAGCCATGAAATTAAAAAACGATTACTCCTTGCAAGGAAAGTTATGACCAACCTAGATAGCATATTCAAAAGCAGAGACATTATTTTGCCAACAAAGGTCCATCTAGTCAAGGCTATGGTTTTTCCTGTGGTCATGTATGGATGTGAGAGTTGAACTGTGAAGAAGGCTGAGCGCTGAAGAATTGATGCTTTTGAACTGAGGTGTTGGAGAAGACTCTTGAGAGTCCCTTGGACTGCAAGGAGATCCAACCAGTCCATTCTGAAGGAGATCAGCCCTGGGATTTCTTTGGAAGGAATGATGCTAAAGCTGAAACTCCAGTGCTTTGACCACCTTATGTGAAGAGTTGACTCATTGGAAAAAGACTCTGATGCTGGGAGGGATTGGGGGCAGGAGAAGGGGATGACAGAGGATGAGATGGCTGGATGGCATCACTGACTCGATGGATGTGAGTCTGAGTGAACTCCGGGAGTTGGTGATGGACAGGGAGGCCTGGTGTGCTGCTATTCATGGGGTCGCAAAGAGTCGGACACGACTGAGCGACTGAACTGAACTGAACTGCTAGCATGTGAAATGACTGCAATTATGCAGTAGTTTGAACATTCTTTGGCAATGCCTCTCTTTGGGATTGTAATGAAGACATCTCTTCCAGTCCTGTGGCCACTGTTGAGTTTTTCAAATTTGCTGGCATATTGAATGCAGCACTTTAGCAGCATTATCTTTTGAGATTTGAAATAGCTCCTCTGGGATTCCATCATTTCTACTACCTTTGTTTGTAGTGATGCTTCCTAAGGTCACCTTGACTTTGCATACCAGGATGTCTGGTTCTAGGTAAGTGATCACACCATCGTGGTTATCTGAGTCATGAAGATCTTTTTTGTACAGTTCTTCTGTATTCTTGCCACCTCTTAATATCTTTTGCTTCTGTTACATCCATACTGTTTCTGTCCTTTATTGAGCCCATCTTTGCATGAAATGTTCCTTTGGTATCTCCAATTTTCCTGAAGAGATCTCTAGTTTTTCCCATTCTGTTGTTTC
The DNA here is from genome assembly GCF_055505025.1 of Bos grunniens. Lineage (NCBI taxonomy): Eukaryota > Metazoa > Chordata > Mammalia > Artiodactyla > Bovidae > Bos > Bos grunniens. The sequence continues at coordinate 22,731,591 of NC_141191.1, read as the reverse complement.
CTCTATTTCTTTGCATTGACCACTGAGGAAGGCTTTCTTATCTCTCCTTGCTATTCTCTGGAACTCTGCATTCAAATGGGTATGTATTTCCTTTTCTCCTTTGCCTTTCACTTCTTTTTTTTTTTTTTTCTCATCTATTCATAAGGCCTCTTGAGACAACAATTTTGTCTTTTTGTGTTTCTTCCTCTTGGGGATGGTTTTGATCACCACCTCCTGTACAATGTTACAAACCTCTGTAAATAGTTCTTCAGGCACTACTGCCTGAAGATCTAATCCCTTGAATCTATTTATCATTTCCACTGTATAATTGCAAGGGATTTGAATTATGTATTAGATAATTCAGATCTATCAGATCTAATCCCTTGAATCTATTTATCAGTTCCACTGTATAATTGCAAGGGATTTGAATTATGTTATATCTGAATGGTCTAGTGGTTTTCCCTACTTTCTTCAATTTAAGTCTGAATTTTGCAATAAGGAGTTCATTATCTTAGCCATGGTCAGTTCCTGGTCTTTCTTTTTGCTGACTGCATATACAGCGTCTCCATCTTTGGTTGTATATTCTTAATTATGTAGGTTTTCAGACTAGAAAACTCCTCTTGGCCGCCATCCATGCCCAAAGGGCAGCAGCCAAAAGGAGTTACCCCATGTCTGAGGTCAGGGGCAGCGGCCGAGAGTGCCAGGCTGCGACGGCGCAGGAACGGCTGAGAAGAGCTACCCAAGTCCAGGGTCAGGGGCAGCAGCCTAGAGGAGCTACCCCGCGTCCGAAGTCAGGGGCGGCGGCCGGGAGGAGCTACCCCATGCCCCCATGCCCGAGTCCAAGGGCGGCGGCCTGGAGGACCAACCCCGTGTTCAAGGAGCCATGGCTGCACAGGCGCAGGAGGGCCTAGAGGAGCTATCCCACGTTGAAGGTCAGGAAGGGCGGTGGTGAGGAGATACCCCTCATCCAAGGTAAGGAGCAGCAGCTGTGCTTTGCTGGAGCAGCCGTGAAGAGATACCCCACGCCCAAAGTAAGAGAAACCCAAGTAAGATGGTAGGTGTTGCAAGAGGGCATCAGAGGGCAAACACACTGAAACCATACTCACAGAAAACTAGTCAATCTAATCACACTAGGATCACAGCCTTGTCTAATTCAATGAAACTAAGCCATGCCTGTGGGGCAACCCAGGATGGGCGGGTCATGGTGGAGAGATCTGACAGAATGTGGCCCACTGGAGAAGGGAATGGCAAACCACTTCAGTATTCTTGCCTTGAGAACCCCATGAACAGTATGAAAAGGCAAAATGATAGGATACTGAAAGAGGAACTCCCCAGGTCAGTAGGTGCCCAATATGCTACTGGAGATCAGTGGAGAAATAACTCCAGAAAGAATGAAGGGATGAAGCCAAAGAAAAAACTATACCCAGCTGTGAATGTGACTGGTGATAGAAGCAAGGTCCGATGCTGTAAAGAGCAATATTGCATAGGAACTTGGAATGTCAGGTCCATGAATCAAGGCAAATCAGAAGTGGTCAAACAAGAGATGCCAAGAGTGAATGTCGATATTCTAGGAATCAGCGAACTCAAATGGACTGGAATGGGTGAATTTAACTCAGATGACCATTATATCTCCTACTGCGGGCAGGAATCCCTCAGAAGAAATGGAGTAGCCATCATGGTCAACAAAACAGTCCAAAATGCAGTACTTGGATGCAATCTCAAAAATGACAGAATGATCTCTGTTCGTTTCCAAGGTAAACCATTCAATATCACAGTAATCCAAGTCTATGCCCCAACCAGTAACGCTGAAGAAGCTGAAGTTGAACGGTTCTATGAAGACCTACAAGACCTTTTAGAACTAACACCCAAAAAAGATGTCCTTTTCATTATAGGGGACTGGAATGCAAAAGTAGGAAGTCAAGAAACACCTGGAGTAACAGGCAAATTTGGCCTTGGAATATGGAATGAAGTAGGACAAAGACTAATAGAGTTTTACCAAGAAAATGCACTGGTCATAGCAAACACCCCCTTCCAACAACATAAGAGAAGACTCTACACATGGACATCACCAGATGGTCAACACCAAAAAGAGATTGATTATGTTCTTTGCAGCCAAAGATGGAGAAGCTCTATACAGTCAGCAAAAACAAGACCGGGAGCTGACTGTGGCTCAGACCATGAACTCCTTAATACCAAATTCAGACTTAAATTGAAGAAAGTAGGGAAAACCACTAGACCATATAGGTATGACCTAAATCAAATCCCTTATGATTATACAGTGGAAGTGAGAAATAGATTTAAAGGCCTAGATATGATAGATAGAGTGCCTGATGAACTATGGAATGAGGTTCGTGACATTGTACAGGAGACAGGGATCAAGACCATCCCCAGGGAAAAGAAGTGCAAAAAAGCAAAATGGCTGTCTGGGGAGGCCTTACAAATAGCTGTGAAAAGAAGAGAAGCAAAAAGCAAAGGAGAAAAGGAAAAATATAAGCATCAGAATGCAGAGTTCCAAAGAAGAGCAAGAAGAGATAAGAAAGCCTTCCTCAGTGATCAATGCAAGGAAATAGAGGAAAACAACAGAATGGGAAAGACTAGAGATCTCTTCAAGAAAATTAGAGATATCAAGGGAACATTTCATGCAAAGATGGGCTCGATAAAGGACAGAAATTGTATGGACCTAACAGAAGCAGAAGATATTAAGAAGTGGCAAGAATGCACAGAAGAACTGTACAAAAAAGATCTTCATGACCCAAATAATCACGATGGTGTGATCACTGACCTAGAGCCAGACATCCTGGAATGTGAAGTCAAGTGGGCCTTAGAAAGCATCACTATGAACAAAGCTGGTGGAGGTGGGGGAATTCCAGTTGAGCTATTTCAAATCCTGAAGGATGATGCTGTGAAAGTGCTGTACTCAATATGCCAGCAAATTTGAAAAAGTCAGCAGTGGCCACAGGACTGGAAAAGGTCACTTTTCATTCCAATCCCAAAGAAAGGCAATGCCAAAGAATGCTCAAACTACCACACAGTTGCACTCATCTCACATGCTAGTAAAGTAATGCTCAAAATTCTCCAAGCCAGGCTTCAGTAATATGTGAACCGTGAACTTCCTGATGTTCAAGCTGGTTTTAGAAAAGGCAGAGGAATCAGAGATCAAATTGCCAACATCCACTGGATCATGGAAAAAGCAAGAGAGTTCCAGAAAAGCATCTATTTCTGCTTTATTGACTATGCCAAAGCCTTTGACTGTGTGGATCACAATAAACTGTGGAAAATTCTGAAAGAGATGGGAATACCAGACCATCTCACCTGCCTCTTGAGAAACCTATATGCAGGTCAGGAAGCAACAGTTGGAACTGGACATGGAACAACAGACTGGTTCCAAATAGGAAAAGGAGTACATCAAGGATGTATATTGTCATCTTGCTTATTTAACTTCTATGCAGAGTACATCATGAGAAACGCTGGGCTGGAAGAAGCACAAGCTGGAATCAAGATTGCCGGGAGAAATATCAATAACCTCAGATATGAAGATGACACCACCCTTATGGCAGAAAGTGAAGAGGAACTAAAAAGGCTCTTGATGAAAGTGAAAGAGGAGAGTGAAAAAGTTGGCTTAAAGCTCAACATTCAGAAAACGAAGATCATGGCATCCGGTCCCATCACTTCAAGGGAAATAGATGGGGAAACAGTGAAAACAGTGTCAGACTTTATTTTGGGGGGCTCCAAAATCACTGCAGATTGTGACTGTAGCCATGAAATTAAAAGACGCTTACTCCTTGGAAGAAAAGTTATGACCAACCTAGATAGCATATTCAAAAGCAGAGACATTATTTTGCCAACAAAGGTCTGTCTAGTCAAGGCTATGGTTTTTCCAGTGGTCATGTATGGATGTGAGAGTTGGACTGTGAAGAAGGCTGAGTGCCGAAGAATTGATGCTTTTGAACTGTGGTTTTGGAGAAGACTCTTGAGAGTCCCTTGGACTGCAAGGAGATCCAACCAGTCCATTCTGAAGGCGATCAGCCCTGGGATTCCTTTGGAAGGAATGATGCTAAAGCTAAAACTCCAGTACTTTGGCTACCTCATGCGAAGAGTTGACTCATTGGAAAAGATTCTGATGCTGGGAGGGATTGGGGGCAGGAGGAGAAGGGGACGACAGAGGATGAGATGGCTGAATGGCATCACTGACTCGATGGATGTGAGTCTCAGTGAACTCGGAGTTGGTGATGGACAGGGAGGCCTGGCGTGCTGCGATTCATGGGGTTGCAAAGAGTCAGATGCGACTGAGTGACTGAAATGAACTGAACTGAACTTATACTAGAATTTTGGCCAAATGAGATATATCATTATAACGTGAAATATTTTTTAAATGTTTTGTAAAAATCATGTAGCATTTTCAGAAAAATTTATTGAAAAAACAATACATTTTGCTAGTTTAAATGCTTATATCTTTGAGTATAATGATAAAGAGAAGGGATGGATGGTTATCATAGATTTTTTAAAATAATCTTTGTATTCATAGGGTAATTTCCATAATAGGTGCTTAAGAAATATACAGATCATTGACATTTCATTTTTAAGATCTATGTAGAGATGTATTCACATAATTATAGATTTTTTCAATTCTTTAATGTTATTTATATATTCCAGTTCTTCTCTTATCATGTTTTCTTAAATTGCTTGTAATATAGGATAAATACAAGTAATAATGCAGTCCTCCAGTCTCTTCTGTCCATGGAATTCTCCAGGCAAGAATACTGGAGTGGGTAACCATTCCCTTCTCCAGGAGATTTCCTGACCCACGGATCAAACTCGGGTCTCCTGCATTGCAGGCAGATTCTTTATTGTCTGAGCCACCAGGGAAGCCCAACAATGCAATAGAAACAGAAAAGTCAGAACAAAGGAAAATGAACATACAAATGCCAGCCATGATATTTGACAATTTTCAATTTGACTCTGAGTTTCTTCAACATTATTACAAAAAACAAAACCTAACTTGTTACACAGGCCTCAATTTGGAAGAGAAGAACAAACCAAATTCTTAGGGAATTATAAAACTTTCCTAAAATAAAGTCAGGTTTAAACATTATTTCTCCTTCCCTTGTGCAAGTTTAAAACATTAATATATAATTGATCTTCATTATCTGTCTTTAATAGAGAAAAATAGAAATATTTGGGGGAATATTTGTGTATATCAGTGGTCCCCAACCTCCAGTTACTGACCACTACCTACTGTCAGATCATTGCTGACATTAGATTAGAAACAATGTGTACAATGAATGTAATGCCCTTGACTCATCCTGAACCATCGCCCTGACCCCAGTCCATGTAAAAATTGTCTTCCACAAAACTGACCCCTGGTAACAAAAAGCTGGGGACTGCTGGTATGTATGATGTTACAAAAATATTCTTCTACATATGTCATCATATAATAGACTTCTCATTTTTCCAAAAATGTATAGTCTAGAAACCTATGTAAATAAGAATTTGTACTTGATGTTTTCTACATAGCTCTTATTTCAATCATGCTCATTCCTGTGTTTGTTTACTATCTGCCTCTAGTCTAATGAGAGCAGTACACACACACACACACACACACACACACACACGCACACAGATATTACATTGTCCACATTGAAAAATGTACTCATCTCTGTCAATGACAGCAAGACACACGATCTCTGAAGTGACTGGTAAGCTATTCTTAAGTGTCTGTCCAACTGTTTATGATGTTACTGTTAGGGGAAGCACACTGATTGAAACCGCCCACCCTGGCCAGGCACCATAGTAAGCATTTGCATTAGTTGTTTTATGACAGGAGATCCTGATAAGAATACAGAACTAATAAGCCACCACCAACAGGAAGAGTTCGGAAAAGGTCAAAAGGAGACACCGCGTGTCCGTCCACTTCCCAGAATCCCTCTCGCTAGCATCCATCTTGGCTGAGATATGCGTGCGCCACCAGGAAAGACTCTGAATTAGAATGATTGGCCAAAGACCACCCGGAAACAAATCCCATCACCATAAAACCCGAGACTGTGAGCCATGCTGAAGAGCAGGTCTCCTGGTTCCCTTACCCTACTGCTCTCCACCCGGGTGACCTTTCCCAATAAAATCTCTTGCTTTCTCAGCACATGTGTCTCCTCGGACAATTCATTTCTGAGTGTTAGACAAGAGCCCAGTTTCAGGCCCTGGAAGGGGTCCGCCTTTCTGCAACATTAATATTTTTGTGGATCCAAAACTCAGATCACGGGCAGCCTATTCTTTCAATGCTTAGATTCTCCAAGATTTCACTGCGTAGGGTCTGCAAAAAGGGGATTTCTCTGGTGACTATAGCTTTGGAAAATCATCTTTCCCTTGAATCTTTTTTTTTTCAGTCCAGAAAAGACTTGCTTCCTGAAATCTGATTTCTGTATTTATTAAAACAAGTATCACAAAATTCTGCCAGTGGTTTGCAGTGAGTATCTGTAGATGGTTTAGTTGTGAAATGAAATGAAATCTGTCAGTGAATCCATCAGGTTTTCTGATACTCCGCTCTACACCCATAAAAAGAAAACAAGCTCTGGGACAAACTTTTCCGAGAAAACGTTTCTTACAAATATATAGGCGTTCCCTCAGTCCATATTGAAGATACTCAATTTATAAGTTATCTTACTTTTTAACTGTGTTCTTCCCCACAGTGTGCTAAAATTTCTTCTTGTACCTAAAAGGGCACCTAAACAAGCTAAAGGCTCTTTTGTTTCAATTAAATATACTTGCGCCACTATACTGAGACGGCAATGGCACCCCACTCCAGTGTTCTTGCCTGGAGAATCCCGGGGATGGGGGAGCCTGGTGGGCTGGCATCCATGGGGTCACACAGAGTCGGACCCGACTGAAGTGACTTAGCAGCAGCAGCAGCACTGCCACTATAGGCCACCCTCGTGGCCTACTGAACACTTTGCTGTTGCAGGGATGAAGGGAGCTTGTTACTGGGTGTAAGTGCAGAGGAGGTGTGTAGGGGTGATTAATGCTCCCAAAGGGAAATTAGTCAACAACATGGGAAATTCTGCAAGCAATACCCCTCTTAGACCTTCAAGAAAAGCCTTAGATTAGAGAACAAATATATGGACGCTGTGGAACGAAATGTTTTCTGCTCTATGCTCTACCGGTAAACAAGCCTTTCCAAATGGAAACTTCTAAGCCCAAGTGAAACAAAGCCAGATATTTTGAAGCCATCAGCTACTTCCACCCCCTATCCCCCCAAACCCCCGCACTCCCAATCCCCTCCTCCCATTAGCACTTAGGAGCTGGGGGAATGTGATACACTACTTAAGGTAAACAGGGAATTAACATGTGAACAATAAAGAAAGCAGCCTTGGCTCCATATTACTAGATGCATTTATGAAAGAAACGATTTTAGCCAGCCTTGCCTCATCCCATACATAGAAGATCACTAATTCTCTTCATGTGAGAGATTTAGTTTTCTCTTAATTAACAGTAAACGTTTAATATTGAGACGACCTGTGGCTCACTGCAAGCTTGTATATAGCTGTGCTCCTCCCCTGCCTCCTCGGAGTCAGCTGTCTCAGGGTGACCTGAGATACTGTCTCCTGGGCTCAAGTCCTGACATTCCCGCCGAATAAAACCTAACTCGCAACTTTTAGGTTTGTGTCTATTATTTTAGTGGACAACACCAAGGAGGAAAAAGGGAGAGTGGGGGTAACTGAGAGACTGGGATTGACATATATACACTATAGATACTGTGCTTCCCTGGTAGCTCAGCTGGTAAAGAATCTGCCTGCAATGAGGGAGACCTGGATTCTATCCCTGGGTTGAGAAGATCCCCTGGAGAAGGGAATGGCAACTCCAGTATTGCCTAGAGAATCCCCATGGACAGAGGAACCTGGCGGGCTACAGTCCATGGGTTTGCAAAGAGTCAGACACGCCTGAACGACTAAGCACAGCACAGATGCTAAGTACATAATAGATAACTAATGAGAGAAGCTACTGTACAGCACAGAGATCTCTACTCAATGCTCTGTGGTGACCTACATGGGAAGAAAAATCCAAAAAAGAGGGAATATATGTATTTGTATAGCTGATTCACTTTACTGTAGAGTGGAGACTAACTTAACATTGTAAAGTAACTATATGGCAATAAAAATTAATAAGAAAGCAATAAGAAAGGTAGGAGAGAGGCTGGGCCAAGGGAGTGGACCGGTTTGCCAGTGTGCTCATTTCCTTTTCCTCACCTAAGGTTCAAGGAGAGAATTTAGGAAATAAATTTGCGAGAACCTCTCACTCCCATGTTGCTCATTGGAGAATGTAATGAGGGAGAAAATAGTTCTTGGCACTTGTAGAAGAGACTTCGGGATCAAGCTGACTTTGTTTGGAAAATGCCTTGATTAGACCACTTGGGCAGATGAGTCTGCAGGGATGGGTAGGGTCTGGCATCAGGACATCAGAGGTGGAAGGATGTGGTAGAGGAACAGCACAGGGAAAAGGATGACCTGCTGTGTCCTGCGACAGCCCCATGAGCTTTATCTATCCAATCTGTTGCAAAGTTAATAAGTTTACAGAATGTTTGGTATGCGGGGAGGGAGCATAGTATACATGGGAATCAGCTTTATCTAAGGGTCAGGATGAGAAAACACGGAAAGCAAGTAAAGAATCATTGAAACATACAGTTTATATAAATCAGCACTATTTTTGGAAGGAAGATTTTAGAGCTTTACCATGCTGGGAAACTGGGGGTTTAAGACATTCCTACAGCATTTAATGAATTGAGAAGAACCTTTATCATCTGGATTAAGTCTAACTAGCAAGTATATAATCTATAGCAGAAAATGTTCTAGGAAAAATAATTTTTAAAATTAGGATGGCACGTGCACAACAGTTTTCTGAAAACTAGACTATTGGGTCATTTATTCATTGATTCTACAAGTATTTATTGAGCCATATTGTGTATTTGTATGTGTATTTATTTAAATACAAGTATTTATATGGCAGTATTGTGCTATGAATATAGCTGAGGATGTAGACAATGGAAATGAAATCAATTTAAAATTTATATAGGCAGACCTCATTTTTTTTGCACTTTATTGTGCTTCACAGATATTGTATTTGTTGTTGTTACAAATGAAGCTTTTTCACAACCTATTGTCCAGCAAGCCTGTTGGCACTATGCTTCCAACCGTACGTGTTCCCTTCGTGTCTGTGTCATACTTTGGTACTCTCCCAATATTTCAAACATTTTCATTATTATTATATTTGTTGGGGTCATCTGTCATCAGTAACCTTTGATGTTACATGATGGAACTCAGAGATGGTGCAGGGTCAATTTCACACCGTGACAATAAAGCAAATTTTTCAATAAAGCAAGCAATGTAAATGTTTTGGTTTCTCAGTGCAAAAGTAACAGAAAGAGTATGACTTGCTGAAGGATTAGAAAACAGTTAGCATTTTTTAGCAGTATTTCTAATTGTGATAATTATTATTTAGACATAATGTTGCACACTTAATAGAATAGAGGTAGTGTAAACACAACCTTTATAGCACCGATGACAAAAAAATTCATGTGACTCACTTTATAGAGATTTTTACTTTAGTAAGGTGGTCTGCAATTAAAAGCACAGTATCTCTGAGGTCTGTTTGTAGATATTTATATTTTAAGCAGATGAGATGTTCAGAGAACATATGCCATTGGTTGTCTTGTTTTGTACCTAAGAAACAGAGAAAAGAAATTAAAGATTTTGTATCTTTGATACTCTATTCTAATTCTCTGATATCAATTGAATGTCCGACAGCTCAATTAAATTCTGACACTATCTGGAAAGAACTAAAACCTCACAGGTCAATAGAATAATCTGTCACAAGACTGTTCCTACTTCAGACACCAGAGGCAACTGGGGTCCCCAGGCGTCCCAGTCAGCTAGGACTGCTGTAAAAAAACATAGACTAAATGACCGTAACAATTTATATTTGAAACTTATTTTCTCCCAGTTCTAGAGGCTGGAAAGTCAGAGATAAAGGTGACCGCTGATTTGGTTGCTATTAAGAGTTATCTTTCTGGCCACCTTCTCGCTATGTGCACACATGGTGGCTGGAGAAAGAAACGCAGAGAAAGAGAGCAGACTCGCTCTCTGGTGTCCTTATAAAGGCACTAATCCCATCATGAGGACATCATCCTCATAACCTTACCTAAACCTGATCATCTCCCAAAGGCCCCATCTCCAGATGCCATCACATTGGGATTAGGGCCTCAACATATGAATTGAGGTGGGGGTACAAATGCCAGGTTACCTACACTTCTGTCCAAACTGGCTACAAATTCAGGGTTCCCAGGACCCTCATTCAAGTTCAATAATCCACTAGAAAAACTCAGAGTTACTGAAAGAGCTATCCTTACAATTATAGCTTTGTTATCAAGATAGCAACTTGGGAAAAACCAAGTGGAAGAAACACCGAGGGCAGGGACTGTGGAGAGGGGTTTCCATGCTGTCTTCTTGCGGAATCCGCATGCCACCCTCTAGCACATCAGTGTGTTTACCAACCAGGAAGCTCCACCCAGCCTTGATGTGGAGTTTTATATGGGGCTTTATGACGTGGGTGCACTTGCTTAAATTACTGTCCATTGGAAGGCTGAGACTTTCAATTCTCTAATCATGTGGCTTGCTTTTGTAGTATCTACCCCCATCCTGGAGCTATCCTGGGGCCCACCAGGGCTTCCCAGGTGGCTGAGTAGTAAAGAATCTGCCAGCAACACAGAAGATGAGAGTTCAATCCCTGGAAGATCTCCTGGAGAAGGAAATAGCAACCCACTCCAGTATTCTTTGCCTGGGAAATCCCATGGACAGAGGAGCTTGGCAGGCTGCAGTCCATAGGGTCACAAAGAGTCAGACACCAAGGGCTCATCGACTAAACAACATGAGTCACCTTGTTAGCATAAACTGAGATGTGGTTGCTGCTGTTGTTCAATTGCTCAGTCATGTCCCACTCTTTGCAACCTCATGGACTGCAGCATGCAGGCTTCCCTGTCTTTCACCATCTACTGGAGCTTGCTCAAACGCATGTCCACTGAGTTGGTGATGCCATCTAACCATCTCGTCCTCTGACATCCTCTTCTCCTCCTGCCTTCTGAAATGTGGTTAAAAGGGGCTTATAATGAATAACAACATACATACTTCTATCACTTAAGAAATTTCAATGGCTTTTGTAGCTCAGTGCCAGGAACCAGGGACAAAGATCAAATACATTTTTTTTTTATTATATCACAGACATAACACTAAAATCACCTCCCCAGCCACAGAGCCCTGCCAGCAAGAGGTGAGCTGATCTAAACTGAGCCCGTTGGCATCTCTGCCTCTGTAGAGACAGGTAGGTAGGAAGGGTCCAAGGTCTAGAGACTGTGCTCTAGATGCACAGTAGGAGGGAGACACTTTCCTCTCTCCCTCTATGCCCTGGTGTTACCTGTCTGTGTGCATGTGTGCTCAGTCATATCTGACTTTTTGCAACTCCATGGACTGTAATCCACCAGGATCCTCTGTCCCGGGGATTTCCCAGGCAAGAATACTGGAGAGGGCTGCCATTTCTTCCTCTAGGGGATCTTCTTGACCCAGGGATCAAACCTGTGTCTCCTGCATTGGCAGGCAGATTCTTTAACCATTGAGCCACCAGGGAAGCCCCTGGTCCTTCCTACTGGTGCCTTATTAGGTCCATGGAGAAGAGCCTATAAATGTATGCCATTTCCCTCCATTTCTGAGGCTGGTCCTCATTTGACCTCCTTGAAGTTGTCTGTCTTTCCTTACATTGCAGACCATTAGGCTGTTCTGCAATCTCAGCTCTCCAATGGCTTCAAGAGAATTGGATTTTTATATTCTATTCATCTATGGTTGATTTTCCCATCTGCAGTATAAACAATATTTATTCACTGTTTTTTTCATTTGATTCTGATAATAACCCTGTAAGACTGGCAGAGTAGGGGTTACCAGTGCAGAGTTTTTCTCATTAATCTAAGGTCTGTTTTCTTTCTGGCACGTGATATACCTCTCAGAGATCCTACATAGGTTATGTATATTGCTATCACTCATATTAGGTTCCTTATGACCCAGTGTTCATCAATAAAAGATCAAAGGAATAACCTGAGGGATTTCAAAAAAGAAAGCTCAGAAAGCACATTTCTTTACCTTCCAAATAAGGCACCCTCTTTCCTCCATGTCTAATATTAGTAACCACCCCATTTTTAAGTGGATATGCTTTCCCCTGTCCAAGTACTAAGCCAGAGATCAAACTTCAGAATACATAAGAAATTCCTGAGGAATAGTACTTAAAAAAAAATGTACAAAATATTCACCATAAAATTTTTTAAAAGGGTACACTGGGCTATATTAGAATTTAAAGAGATTGAAAAGGCACTGCTCAGAGTGGGAGCAGATATTTGCAATACAAATATCTGATAAAGAAGGCATACCCACAATGTATAAAGAATATCTCCTAATCAATAAGGAAAGCCAGTCCGCCCACTAGAAAAATGAAAGTTCATAAAATAAGATATTCAGATGTCCAATAAACAGGAATATGTGCTCAACTTCTTTAGTTTTTAGGGAAATGCGAACTGAAATCACAATGAGATGCAACTATATATTCTCAAGAAATTTTTTTTAAAGGTTTTAAAAAAAGATTGACAATATCAAGTGCTGATAAATACTTAACTGGAGCTCTCATTTATATGCTGTTAGTATTGTTGTTGTTAAGTTGTATCCAACTCTTTTGTGACCCCATGGACAGTAGTCCACCAGGCTCCTCTGTCTATGGGATTTCCCAGGCAAGAATACTGGAGTGGGTTGCATTTCTTTCTCCAGAGGATCTTCCTGACCTAGCGAGTGAAACCCAGTCTCCAATACTGCAGACAGATTCTTTACCGCTGAACCAAAAGGGAAGCTGATTGTTAGTGTAAATTGGTACAAGACAATGGTAAATTATTTCTAAGTATATGGTAAAATTGAATAAATGCATTATCTAGTTCACTTTTAGCTACTGTGCAATAGCAAGGCATACACATGTTCATCAAATACTGTGTGCATGCTCAGTCGTGTGCAATTCTTTGTGACCTCATGGAGTATAGCCCATCAGGCTCCTCTGCCCATGGAGTTTTCCAGGCAAGAATACTGGAGTGGGTTGTCATTTCCTGCTCCAGGAGATCTTCCTGACTGAGGGATTGAACTGGCATTTCTTGTGTCTTCTATATTGGCAAGCAGATTCTTTACCACTAGTGCCACCTGGGAATCCCAAAAAGAAATGTAGATGGCAACACAATTGTGTGATAGACTTAAATTGGAAACTAACCAAATGCCCACTATATTAATGAGGATTTATGGGTTGATATGTACGTAAGAGTATACTCACACAATAATAAAAACAAAAGCATGGGTTAATTTTACAACCATAATTCTCAGTGAAAAAAGGAAAAATTCCTAGTGAACAATGAATCAGTTCAGTTCAGTTTAGTTGCTCATTTGTGTCCAACTCTTTTCAACCACATGAATCGTAGCACACCAGGCCTTCCTGTCCATCACCAACTCCCGGAGTTCACCCAAACTCATGTCCATCGAGTTGGGGATGCCATCCAGCCATCTCATCCTCTGTCGTCCCCTTCTCCTCCTGCCCCCAATACCTCCCAGCATCAGAGTCTTTTCCAATGAGTCAATCCCTGGGTCAGGAAGATCTTCTGGAGAAGGGAATGGCAACCCCCTGCAGTATTCTTGCTGCCACCCCCCCCAAAAAAAAGGGGGGCTCAAAGAACAAAGAATACTTCTTTATTAATCCATTTATATAAAGCACAAACAGACAAAAGTAAATATGCTGGTTGATGTCACAAAAGTATTTGCTTCTGAGGGCTGGCTTCTGACTGGAAGAGTGAACAGGGCAAGACTCTGTGGGCCAGAATATTCTTTCTTGACTTGATAATGACCATGTGGGTGTTTTTGGTTCATGAAAATTTATGAAGTGGCACATAATATGTGAACTTTTGTGCATGCATGTATGGAATACTTTAATAAAAAGTTAAAAAAATAAAATCTCACTGTAGCTATACATGAAGAGTTTATTTGAGAGAAGCAAGAGTAAATTGGGAAAATCGTTAGGATGTTGTAGTTTTGGCAAGAGACGATGGTAGCCCAGTAGGAAAAAGAAATTACAGAAACTTCTAATTGTCATAGTAGAAAGCATAAAACTGATTTAACTAAAGAAATATAGTAAGCAGTTTTCTGAGTCAATAATTGTACATTAATGAGGGTAACATTTATCTTGTATAATTGTCTCTAGCTGTATTTAGCTACTTAGATACTAGCAACAAAAATACATACAGTTGATTTTATACAGTATTATATAAGATCTGGAGGTTTTCTACCAAGCACATGGGTGATCATTAATTTCTTTTTCAATTTAATTTTATTCAATACAAATGGCCCCAAATGGTCTAGGATAATTTTGAATTATCCTAGACTCTGCTTTTTTCTCTCATATCCTATTTTTCCCTTTATTATCTTGGGTTAACATCTTGAAAATCCCCTGCTGGTTTTTCTTAAAGGAAAATACAATTGCAAAACAACCAAGTTTTAAAACCCTGAACACTAGATAATACTACCTTTTCTCCAAAAATTGAGCTTATGGCTGCATTTTCTGGGCTCAATATGTGGTGAGGTTGTTTGAGATTATAAAGGAATCAGAGTATAGCTCTCCAACACTGCAGTGAAGGATGTTTACAATGGATTTCTGCAGAGGGTTTTTAAAACTAATGAAATGAAGATAATTCAAGCTATAATATCCATGGAAACATTTCATTCAGAAACTGCATGATAGAGAATACTTTTCTCATAGCCAAAAAAACCTCCTAGATGGCATGAATTTCCATACATTTTATCCTTGAGGGAAAGTTATCCTTCTGAATTTCAGTTATGTTGAAGATGTCCATTAAATTAGATAACTTTTATGGTGCACTTATTATGCTCAAAGCACTTTGGCAGATAATTGGAAAAATACAATAATCAATCATATGTCTCAATTTTCAAGATGTCGAAGTATTTGAAATATTTGTAAAACAGATGTACTAAAAACTTAGAGAATTTTAAAAAAAAGTTCTACATCTATTTCAGGACAGATACTCTGAACTTAATTCTAAATTGTGCAATACACACTTACTGGGCAGGGTGGGAGGAGGGTTGCAAGGTCTACTTCATGGTAAGATGGTGAAGCAATAGCTGTTGATTCTCACCCCCTAAAATGATCCTGCAGATACATAAAAGCAAGAGAACATCTGACCTATCCCAGAACCCAATATTTAAATATTCTACCAGCTGGATGGTGACTGGGTCCTAATATAAGTTCAGGATATAATAGTCCAGGTAGAAAGGAAGGGATATCCAATAGATCCCCTTGGCAGCTCTTCTGACTGTGCCCTGCTTGAGGCATTGATTGTTCCAGCTCTATTTGGTGGTAGAAAAACATCAAGAGAAGTTCAGTGCTGACTAGAGTAGCATGGAGGACCTGCTGACTAATGAGGGGATTATAAAAGCTCTATGTTCTCTGAATAAGTTGGCTCTGATGGATTCTTTCTTATCCACCACGTGAGGGTGAATCCACCCAGGGTTGTTCTGGAAAACAGCAGGACCTATAGTTGAGATACTAAGAGATTCCCTGAAAGATCAGATTGGTTGATGGGAGGGAAAGTGTAATGGGGAAGTGTTAGAACCTTACTGAATGTCATAAACTCTGCCCTAAAGCAAATTCCACCACAATCTCCAAATAGAACAGGCAAATGCAAGGACCTGGAATTAACCCACTCTGGTATTCTTGCCTGGAAAATCCCATGGACGGAAGACCCTGGTAGGCTACAGTTCATGGGGTCACAAAGAGTCCGACATGACTGAGCGACTTTCTTTCACTTTCATCCCTCCCCCAACAATATATTAGCCGATTCTTCCAAGGGAATGTGCATTAAAGGGACTAAATATTTAAGTACCTGAGAAACATTAAGTACCATAGAAGAATGACTTCAAATGATGAATACATTATCTAAAAACAAAATTTAAAACGAGAAATCACACATCCCCACTACTCTGGCCATTCCGTTCTCTTCCTCAGGAGCTCCTGGATGTCCTGACAGAAAGGACACTCAGGACCCTGTCCTAGGACTAGGACTGGTGTTTGTCCTAATTCCTTCAGGCTTGTGTAAGTGTGGGCTTCCCTTGTAGCTCAGCTGGTAAAGAATCCACCTGCAATGCGGGAGACCTGGGTTCGATCCCTGCGTTGGGAAGATCCCCTGGAGAAGGGAAAGGCTACCCACTCCAGTATTCTGGCCTAGAGAATTCCATGGACTGTATAGTTCATGGGGTTGCAGAGAGTTGGACACGACTGAGCAACTTTCACTTTCACTATGTAAGTGTAAGCGAATGTTTACCTGAAAGACAAACATGGAAACAAGCAGCAGCTATGGCAGCTAATTAAATAGCCAATAAAACAGAATTAAGTGGAAAAGTCAGGAGAAAGTCATGAGAAAGAGGAAGTCATATAGGATAAAAGTAATATTCCATCAAGAAAGAATTGATCAAAAACAACTGGGCCAGAAAAAAATATAGTCATAAAAGGCAACACCTGCACTATTGATATTATGTACAAAATAGATAATTAATGAGAACTTACTGCATAGCACAGATTGGTTCAAAATTGAGATAGGAGTACATCAAGGCTGTATATTGTCACCGTACTTGTTTAACTTATATGCAGAGTACATCCTGCAAAATGCCTGACTGGATGAAACACAAGCTGGAATCAAGATTTCCAGGAGAAATATAAGTACTAACACTATCCTTATGGCAGAAAATGAAGAGGATCTAAAGAGCCTCTTGATGAAGGTGAAAGAGGAGAGTGAAAAGTTTGGCTTAAAACTCAATATTCAAAAAATTAAGATCATGGCATCCAGTCCCAATATTACATGACCAATAGATGGAGAAAAAATGGAAACTGTGATAGCCCTTATTTTCTTGGGCTCCAAAATTACTGTGAATGGTGAGTGGAGCCATGAAATTAAAAGACACTTGCTCCTTGGAAGAAAAGCAATGATAAACCTAGACAGTGTATTAAAATAGCAAAGACGTTACTTTGCCAACAAAAATCTGTATAGTCAAAGCTATGTTTTTTCCAGTAGTCATGTATGAATATGAGAGTTGGACCATATAGAAGTCTGAGCACAGAAGAATTGATGCTTTTGAACTGTGGTGTTGGATAAGACTCTTGAGAGTCCCTTGGACAGCAAGGAGATCAAACCAGTCAATCCTAAAGGAAATCCATCCTGAATATTTATTGAAAGGATTGATGCTGAAGTTCTGATACTTTGGCCACCTGATGCGAAGAGCGAACTCACTGGAAAAGACCCTGATGCTGGGAAAGATTGAAGGCAGGAAAAGGGGATGACAGAGGATGAGATGGTTGGATGGCATCACCAACTCAATGAACGTGAGTTTGAGCAGGCACTGGGAGCTGGTGATGGACAGGGAAGACTGGCATGCTACAGTCCATGGGGTCGCAAAGAGTCAGACATGACTGAGTGACTGAACAGCAACAGCTGCACAGCACAGAAACTCTACTTGATGTTCTGTGGTGACCTAAAAGGGAAGGAACAGAGAAGGCAATGGCACCCCCCTCCAGTACTCTTGCCTGGAAAATCCCATGGACGGAGGAGCCTGGTGGGCTGTAGTCCATGGGGTCGCTAGAGTCAGACACGACTGAGCGACTTCACTTTCACTTTTCACTTTCATGCATTGGAGAAGGAAATGGCAACCCGCTCCAGTGTTCTTGCTTGGAGAATCCCAGGGACGGGGGAGCCTGGTGGGCTGCCATCTATGGGGTCGCACAGAGTCGGACACGACTGATGCGACTTAGCAGCAGCAGCAGCAAAAGGGAAGGAAATCCAAAAAAGGTGGATATATGTATATACGCTGCTGATTCGCTTTGCTGTACAGTAGAAACCAATGCAATATTGTAAAGCAACCATTCTCTAATAAATTAAAAAAAATTTTTTTAATTAAAGAAAGACAACATCTGAAAGATATCAGGGGGATATAAATGCATCAAAACATACTTTGAGATTTTAACTTATATTTTTCAGAAGCTGCAGGTCAAGCAGTTGAAACTATTTTGGAGGCTACCTATGTACTAGTTATATAGTAACCTATAACTAGTTATATATAACCTATATACTGGTTATAAACTAGTAGGTATATCTTGCTGAGTGATAACTTACGGGGAAGATAAGTGTGTAATATGTGACTCTCATGTGAAAATCTGGACAAATTACATGTGTCTAGCTTTTTATTTGTGCCTATTTGAAAAGAAACAGTGAAAGAGTACAGACATAAATAAAAATATTAGGGGAAGTAAGGTATACAATTAGCTATTTTGTGTACATTTTTGTGCATATTTTAAACTTTATAGATACATATTTTTAAAATATTTTAAAAAAGGAAACAGAAGTCTAAGGCTTTCCAAGTCAGCCACCCCAGGTCAAAGTGGGGCTGGATCTGGGATTTGATGTTCTCTTTTGCTATAGGATTGACACAGAGAGACTTGACATCCCAGGGCCGCATTTGTGGTCATTAATGCAGTAGTGCAAGATTATATTATGAAAAGAAGTCTGAGACTTGAATCAGAGTTGAGGGCAAGGATGCAGCAAAGATCTGTACTTAGCAGGACCCAAAATCTATTTGTCAAAAATTTGCAAAGAGTTTAGAGCCCATTTAATGTGCAGGCTTTGAAACAGAGCAGTGGGAGATGAGACAGGTACATCAACATTCTGAGAAATTGGTGCCTCAAGCAAAGTCTAACAGACCTATATGCAAATTAGGAGCAGTCTCTACTAGAGCTTTAATGTGGGTCCATTAAGGACCAAACCAATCCAGCTTGGCTGGAGGGCTCAAGATAAATGTAAGGATCATGAAGGGAAGACTACATATAAATCGTGTAAACACGTCTTTAGGAAAATGGTGCATCGTTTTTTAAGTTTTGGTAGTAACAGGTTAAATTACAAAGTGCTTTCACATTCATTCTGTCATGTGAAGCTCAGAATAAAGGTTAAACAGCCATAACTCCTCTGTTACTACTTCATCAATGAGTAAACTTTCAAGAGTGAAATGGCGTGTTCACATTCACAGCTAGTAAGAGGCTGTGCAAAGAAGAAATACAATTCTTTTTCCCACTCACTGCCTCAGCCATTAATTTATTCATTTACCCCTCATTTCGAGTCCCTAATAAGTCAGTCACTACTTAACAAGAAGCAAGGTTTTCCCCTAAGCACCCACCACTCCACTAGGTCCTCTTACTGTTAGTGCTGTATCAGAAGGAATTATTTTTCTTCCTGCCTTTAACTGTGCTATAGGCAAGAAAATATATGCAATGAACCCCTTCAATTCAACTCCGGGGGCTTTTAAGACCTCCACGGGAAGCCAGAAAGCCCATTAATTCTGGGTCTAATGATCTAGTTTTACGGTTTGGTAACACTCTGCCCTCTGTACCACCTCTGTGCTCCTTCGGACCATTTTAAGGGATGCTAGCATGGTGAAGGAGAGGATATGGAAATGAACAAGAAGGAATTCAAGCCCATCAATTTCTATTTGTTTGAGGAGGCAGTTGGCACTGACAAAATGAGAAGCTTGGATTATTTGATGATATAAACTAGTCAGCCTAACTTTCCCTCTCCCCTCCCCACCATAATAAATTTGGAGCTTTCTCACTGCCACACATTGATTTGCCTTGGCTTCTCTTTTTCTTTTATGTTAAAAATTATAAAACCTTCTCCAACATACAGAATTGTCTTCATGTAAAGATTGTTATTTGTTTGTTTGCTTTAAGTTAATGGGGCAGAGAGTGGGTACTGACAAAGCAGAAATTCTGGAAATGCTAGACTTGCAGTCGATCTGAGGACTAAGTCCAGCTCAGTCATATTTTTGTTTAAGTTGGGAAAAGAATAGAGTAACTATCATCAGGATTAAATGAGTAGATTTTTTTAATCAAAAAGGAAGGAAGGAAGAAATTAAAATAATTTTAAGTGCACACTGCATATAACTGGATTCTAATGAAAGAGCCTGCAAGTTCATTTCAGATCATAACTTTCAAAATGAGTTTGTTGTTAAGATAATGAATTCCCACAGAGACCTTGCCAGTGTGGAGCAAGTTTTTCACGGTATAATTTGATAGATAGTTGGCACCTCTGTCACAAAGAAGAGACAATTGAATTTAGAGACATCCATAGAAGCTTAATAAAAAAAAATACTGGAGCTAATGCTTTTGTTTAATCTCTGGGAATTGTCTGCAACCTTCTGCCAATGCTGAACTAACAGTGATTCCAATGACAGTCATAAGCGATTACAGTTTACAGAACCAGACGTTAACTATTGGCATCTTTAAAGAAGACAGCTATTTGAAAATGTTAGAAAGAAAACGTGGTTCCCTAAACGTACTAAACGAGTCGCCAGTCCAGGTTCGATGCACGATACTGGATGCTTGGGGCTGGTGCACTGGGACAACCCAGAGGGATGGTATGGGAAGGGAGGAGGGAGGAGGGTTCAGGATGGGGAACACATGTATACCTGTGGCAGATTCATTTTGATATATGGCAAAACCAATACAATATTGTAAAGTTAAATAAAATAAAATTTAAAAAAAAGAAACAAGAAGTTTGCATTGGCCAAGCAGAAAATTGCAGCAAGGTGTTTTCAAAGTAATTCCCTGCCTTCCTATAATTTCAGATTGCCTGTCAAGCTTCTCTTCTTCTATCCACTGGCTCTGTCTTTACTGTTCTCAACCCAATTGACTGAAAGACTAAGAAAGAGATGAACAATGGAAAGAAAATAAGCACATAACTCTGCTTTCATTTTTTTTCCCCTCTTAAGTCTCATCTCAGTTGAACAAAATGTATTACACTTTGATGTAGTGGGCAAACAGGACTAGACCCATTACAGGAGGCAGGACTAAGCTACTCCATTAATCACAGATAGAAGGTTAAATTAAAAAGTGCACAGTCTGGAAAAATCAAGATTTATGAAATATGTCTCCATTATATAGTAGGTAAATACTGAGAAGGGGGCTCCAGGTTAGAAAGAGATAAGAATTAAAGCCAGTTTAACAAAAGTAATCTGTAAATAACCATCTGTATTGATAGAAATAGATTTCCTCAAGGTGACACAAAAATGTCCCCACCAAGGCAACTAAAATAAAATGAATAATAAAAAATACTGAAATACAAGAGAACTCTGGGATCTATGACACCACCCCAAATTGTTTGCATCTCTCCAAATGGGTGTTGCAACTGACTTATTTTTCATTCCTGATGGGCCAATGCATGTTTGTTATGAAAAGTATTTTAAATAGACTTAACATGTAGAGGGCTTCCCTGGTGGCTCAGACAGTAAAGAACTCGCCTGCAATGCGGGAAACATGGGTTCAAGCCCTGCATTGGGAAGATCCCCTTGAGAAGAGAATGGCTACCCACTCCAGTATTCTTGCCTAGAGAATTCCATGGACAGAGGAGCCTGGCAGGCTATAGCCCATGGGTTTGCAAAGAGTTGGACATGACTAAGGGACTTTCAATTTAACATGTAGAAGTGGATATGTTAGGGTAAAATACCTTTGCTTTTTTTTCTCCTCTCCCTCTCTTTTCCATGCCCTAGTATTTCCATCATCATCATTCTGTGCTTGTCAGTAAAATAGCTAGCTTAGAATAAATGTCTTAGTCCTTCCATGATGGCCACAGATACATGTTCTTAACATGTTTCTCAAGGAAGTTTCTTTCAGGATCAGATAAATTTACCTTTTCTCTTTACTTCTAGGTGGTGACAGTTGACTGATTTTCATTTCCTGTTCCAATAAAAACAGGTCAGTGTTGACCAAATCTTAACTAGTCCCTTCAGTTCAGTTCAGTTGCTCAGTCATGTCTGACTCTTTGTGACCCCATGGACGGCAGCACGCCAGGCTTCCCTGTCCATCACCAACTCCTGGAGCTTACTCAAACTCATGTCCATCAAGTTGGTGATGCAATCCAACCATCTCATCTTCTGTCGTCCCCTCTCCTCCTGCCTTCAATCTTTCCCAGCATCAGGGTCTTTTCCAATCCAGTCACATCAGGTGGTCAAAGTATTGGAGTTTCAGCTTCAGCATCAGTCCTTCCAATGAATATTCAGGACTGATTTCCTTTAGGATTGACTGGCTTGATCTCCTTGCAGTCCAAGGAACTCTCAAGAGTCTTCTCCAACACCACGGTTGAAAAGCATCAATTCTTTTGTGCTCAGCCTTCTTTATGGTCCAACTCTCACATCCATACACAACCACTGGAAAAGCCATAGCTTTGACTAGACAGACCTTTTTTTGGCAAAGTAATGCTCTGCTTTTTAATATGCTGTCTAGGTTGTCTATGCTGTCTAATGTTTTTGTCTTTTTAATATGCTGTCTTGTCCCTTCAAGTACCAAACAATTTGTAGCAAAATTTCATAGACTCATTCTTGTGTTTATTGACTAGGTGTCACCTGATATTTCTAATAAGGATTCTCACTATAGTTCTATATTTCATAAATTAACACATTCTGAGTTTTGATTTTTCATGAGCAGTGACATGTTTATTTTCCTCTGATGGTTGGAGACTTACTTTCTAATTATTCCGTGTTTCAATCATCTAGTTTTTCTTCCTTTTCTTTAGCTTTCTGCCCTCTCCCTCTCTTTCTTCCCTCCTTTCCTTGGTTCCCTATCTCTTCTCTTCTCTCTTTCCCATCCTTCTATTATTCTTTCCTTTTCATTGTTTCTATAATTATGTGATGACTTTTCACGTTGTGCCTGTCACTATACTTGTTTAGGTCCTAGTGATACAAGCACAGTTTCATCCCTGAGGAGCTCAAACTAACAACCCTGCAACAGTAGACCATGTACCAGGTACTGAGAAACCCACAGAAACAAAGGCAGTTCCTTGAAGGGGCAAAGGGTAGGATGAAAGAACTGAAGAGGTTTTCAGTTTCTAACTTTTTAAGTCTATCAAAGAAATGAGGAGGCCATTCTAAGCAGAGGGAAAAGTAAAGACATGTATAAACATATAAACGTGCATGCGATGTTGGCAGAACCATGAGAAGCGAAGACAAATTCATGCCAGAAAGGAAGTGGCAGTGTGTGTAGTGGGGGAAGCATTAGCTGTGAAGCTAGAGGTTATTTTTTCTGTTTTGAATTTTTTTTAATTGAAATATCATTTATAATGTGATAGTTTCAAGTATACAGCAAAGTGATTCAGCTGTACGTATGTATTTTTCAGATTCTTTTCCACTATAGGTTATTACAAGACATTTAACTATAGTCCCCTGTACTATACAGCAGGTCCTGCTTGGTTATCTCTTATATGTAGTGTGTATGTTTTAATCCTAAAGTAATTCACCCCTCCCCACCTTCTCCCTCTGGTAATCGTGTTTGTTTTCTGTGTCTATGAGTCTGTTTCTGTTTTGTAAACAAGCTCATTTATGTCATTTTTTAAGCTTCACATGTAAGCAATGTCATATGATATTTCTCTTTGTCTGTCTGACTTATTTCACTTAGTATGATAATCTGTAGATCTATCCATGTTGCTGCAAATGGCATTATTTCATTTCATGTATTTATAAAAAATAAATTTATTTTTATTTAATATTTGTTTTATTTCATTTTATTCCTTTGTGTGTATATACCACATCTTTTTAAATTCCATGATAGGCTCTGAGAATTTCATCTTGTAGGCAATTCACTCCTTTAAGGATTTTCAAAGTAGTAAATAGAGTGACTTACTCTATAAAAAATAATCACTTTTTCATATGACTGGATTATAGACTCTTCAAAGAAATTGATAAACAAGCAAAAAATTTATCATTTTCCAAGTAATTTTACAAGCAAATAGCTTGTAACTGTGAACCCAGGAGCATCTTTTGCTGGCATACTGCTAATGGTTTCCCTGGACCCTCCCCAGGAGGGTTGTGGGACCCCGCTCTGCTCAAGCAGGAGATGCCTGGTCTGTGCCGATTTGCTCACAGCTTTCCTGGAATCTCTATCTAGGAGTTTCTCAAAGCCCAAGTCCAGTCCCTTTAGCATGTGTTTTGAATGCATCCTATTTATCAAAATCTAAAATGTCAGGGGTAGACGGGATCCAACGTAATGTCAGAATAAAGGTATTCATTCAGTGCATTCTTCCTAACACCCAAAATGGCTTTGCTTCTTGAGTTCGGTTATTTTGTTGTGATTGTGATCCATTTTCCAGTGCACATGTGGGCAGCTCAAAATATTTGCCATGGAGTGCTAATGAACGCTGCAAGAAAATTGTGGAACACTTCATACAAAATTGTGGTCATCTTCTTTGACAGATTTAGCACAAAAAGTGGAAAATTGCAGAAAATTGTAAAAACAAAAAATGCAGTTAAAATGGTTTACACTTACTGACAACCTCTATCTCAAACCCTGCTATTTTATCATTTATTTAATCTGTCATGTTAGCTACTAGTTTAAATTTCACTTTCCATTTTCTTCCTTGTGTTGACACTTCCTCGCCTCCTGCATCTGACATCCCAGCAGTGAGCAGTTACTCATTCCTGAGCACCAGGCACCTGGGCAGTTACATACTCAGGTGTTAGCTCTAAATGGGGATGAGCACTTATTACAGACTACCATTTTATACACATATATACATGCTTATATGTGTATACACTATATACATGTGTGTATATAGTGTGTATGAACTGTTGGCTTCAATATCTGTATTAAAAAACCCTTTTTGACCTATAGGAAAGTTTTGAGAGATTATTATTTGAGAGATTTTAGTTGGTGATGGACAGGGAGGCCTGGTGTGCTGCGATTCTGCTACTGCTAAGTCGCTTCAGTCGTGTCCGACTCTGTGTGACCCCATAGACGGCAGCCCACCAGGCTCCCCTGTCCCTGGGATTCTCCAGGCAAGAACACTGGAGTGGGTTGCCATTTCCTTCTCCAATGCACTAAAGTGAAAAGTGAAAGTGAAGTCTCTAAGTCGTGTCTGACTCTTAGCAACCCCATGGACTGCAGCCTACCAGGCTCCTCCATCCATGGGATTTTCTAGGCGAAAGTACTGGAGTGGGGTGCCATTGCCTTCTCCGTGCTGCGATTCATGGGGTCGCAGAGTCAGACACGACTGAGCGACTGAACCGAACTGACTGAAAAGTAATAATGCAATAGGATCAAGGCTCTGATTCTTATAATAAAACCCCCTTCTAGTCTCTGAACTTAGAATTGTAATGGCTTGCCTAACTTGTCTCTTAATCAAGTATGACCTTACATTACCTCTTATTTCCTTGTCTACCTATCCAAATTATTGTGTCTTAAGTTTTCTGACCCCAAGTAAACTATAAGCTCCAAGAAAGCATGAAATATATACCATTCATTTCTAGCTTCCCAAGTCTCCAGAAAACCTTATATGCTTCTCAGCATATTCTATTAATACTTTTAAAATGTTCCACCAGGATTAAACATTTTGATGAGAAATTTGCCTCTATTCTTTTAGTATCTTTAACATACAACTCAGAAAAGTAGATTTGCTTACTACCTTTCTTTTGGAGTTCATATTCTCATTTGCTTTGAGAATTTTCAACTTTACATGAAACAAGAGGAGCCCAATTACTTCCCCAAATAATGGGAAAGTAGACTGAGATATAAATTATATTTTTCAAGTCATAAATGGCAGTCATCTGCATTAAAGTTACCTTTGTGTGTATGCTCCATCGCTCAATCATGTCTGACTCTTTGTGACCCTATGGACTAAAGCCTATCAGGCTCTTCAGTCCATGGGATTCTCCAGAAAAGAATAATGGAGTGAATTGCAATGCACTACCCTAAGGGATCTTCTTGACCTGGGGATCAAAACTGCATCTCCTGCACTGCACTTGGATTCTTGGCCCACTGAGCTACCAGGGAAGCCCCAAAGTTACCTATAACATATTTTCAATAACTGATATAATGCAATGAAGAAAAACAGCCAGAACTTGCAACAACATGATGGACTTAGAGACTGTGACATTGAATGAAGCTGGACAGAGAAAGACAAATATTATATGATATCCCTTTACGTGGAATCTTAAAAAAGAGTACAAGAACTTATTTACTGGAGAAGGAAATAGCAACCCACTCCAGTATTCTTGCCTGCAGAATCCCAAGGACTGAGGAGTGTCACAGATGTAGAAAACAAACATAGTTATCAGAGGGTAAGAGAAAGGAATAAACTGGGAGATTGGGACTGACATAGACACACTACTATATATAAAGTACATAACCAATAAGGACCTACTGTATATCACAGGAAACTCTGATCAGTACTCTGTAAAGGCCGATATAGGAAAAGAATCTTTAAAAAAAAAGTAGATATATGTATAACTGTTAGCAAACTGTACACTTTGCTAATACAACATTGTAAATCAACTACACTCCAATAAAGATTTTTCAAATAAATAAAACATAAAAAAGAAAAATAGAAACACAGGTAAGTGAGAGAGGCTATTCTTTAAAACAGAGCAGAAGAGCCTACAAAGAATAAAAGAGACAAAAGAAAACAATTCATTCTGGCAAGAAACCTGAAAGAGTTTGAGACTGACTTTTTTAGGAAAAGAGTTAAGTTTAAAAACAGACTTGAAGAAATTGAAAGGTGATCTTTGATCATTTAGAGAGTAGATGCCAACAAAATGTTCTTTCTGAGGGAACTAGTCATAGTAAGGAAAAAACCATCATCTTAACCCTAAAGCTACAAAACTAGAACTCATAAATTATAAATAATGCCTTATAAATCAGTCAGAGACATTGGAGAAATAAGAAAACTACACAGGTGAAACAAAATGTATATTGAAAATGAGCTGATGTTATCCCTGAGAGAAAAGTCAAAACAACAACAAAAAAGATATTTTTAAATAATGACAATATTTTTTATCTATAGGAATAAAGAAAATATGCTTTTCAATATATACAAGGAGGAAAATAATTCAGTACTATTCAAACCAGTCAGGTAAACGTCAGCTCCTTCAATAACTCCTTTGAAGAAAAAGATTGTATTCTCAAATTGTGCAATATTTCCAGGACAGCGTCCATTGCTCAGGACCTTATTCCCAGCTTATATATTTGCAAATCTAAAGGGAGTAAAAATTAAATATTGCAGAAACAAAACAGCATTTAAAAGAGCAATAGGCTTCCAGAATTAAAGAAACTGTCAGCAAAGGAAAGATATCCAATTCTAATCCACAATTTTAAACCCATATGAATTGATATTGTGATAAAAATTGAATTCCAGAAGTAATTCACTCATGTCTTCCATTTAATTTCCAAAGATGTGTCAAGTCGTCCCATGTACAAATCAACATGTTAAGAAGACAAAGAGATTTTAAGTAGGCAAAACTACTTATAAACCAAATATTGAACACCACCATTTCTTATATCTGGAGCAGCAGCCAATATTGTTACTAACTGACTTAGATATAAAGAGTTTATGGCAAGGTGAAGCTTTAAGATTTCACTGAGCCTGTGGTGTTTAATATTCTTCTCGAGTGCTGAGGAAACATTATTTATATTGTGGATTAGGGATACTCACACCCACATGGGCTATCAGGAGTGAGGGAGAGAAGCCAGGCTGACATTGGTCCAGACTCTCCCTTTAGTACAGACACAAACAGGATAAAACCTTTGAGCTAAATTTTGCTCCCAAGGGACTCTGGCCAAAAGGAATCTCTGGTTGTCACAGTGGGTGGGATATAAGTGGAATGCCTATGTCCTAACATTTTTTTCCCCCATCAAATTCTTATAAACTATTCATGGGCTCAATTCATGTAGAACACCCAATCATTTTTCTTTCTCTTAGTTATCCCTACATATATCTTCTTCTAACTTTTACATTATCATGAATCCAAGCTAACTGTCTCTTCAAAACATAATTTGCTAAAGTTCACAAGAATAGAAGTTTTCCTATCCAGTATCAGTGACTCCTAAGTCTTTTTTTCCCCCATTAAAAATGCATGCTCTGGGAATTCCCTGGTGGTCTAGTGGTTAGGACTCAGTGCTTTCACTGCTAGGACCCAAGGTGAGTCCTTGGTTAGGAAACTGAGAGTCTGTAAGCCACGTGACCTGGCCAAAAGTAAAAAAAAAAAGTTCACTTCTTTTCCTGTGTGTTCAATCCTGCAGTATTAGGCTAAATTTCCTGATAACCCGGACTGTTAGGAGAATTATCTAATCTCTACAGTTGGGGTTGGGAATCAGACAAGTAGGTGATATGTGAAAGATGATTTGAGGTTGAAAGAGTAAGTTGGATAAAAATATTAACAAACACTAAAATGTCTTGAAGACAATGGCTGCAAATAGTAAATGTTATATGTTATCTCAGCAAGAGAAA
Organism: Bos grunniens; assembly: GCF_055505025.1. Lineage (NCBI taxonomy): Eukaryota > Metazoa > Chordata > Mammalia > Artiodactyla > Bovidae > Bos > Bos grunniens. Next base: position 22,703,186 of record NC_141191.1, on the reverse strand, counting down.
GGCTGGAACAGAACAAATTAATTGATGTAAACAGTGCAAAAGATATAATTTTGAAACTATATATATGCTTGCTGCTGCTGCTAAGTCACTTCAGTCGTGTCCGACTCTGTGCGACCCCAGAGATGGCAGCCCACCAGGCTCCCCCATCCCTGGGATTCTCCAGGCAAGAACACTGGAGTGGGTTGCCATTTCCTTCTCCAATGCATGAAAGTGAAAAGTGAAAGTGAAGTCACTCAGTAGTGTCCGACTCTTAGCGACCCCAAGGACTGCAGCCTACCAGGCTCCTCCGTCCATGGGATTTTCCAGGCAAGAGTACTGGAGTGGGGTGCCATTGCCTTCTCCCATATATATGCTTAGGAATATCTTAACATGTGGGAAGAATATTTTGAAAGTGCTTTTCTTTTTAAATAATCGGATACATGTGTATTTATTTCTGTACTGGTATGAAATGAGAAGTTCTATGATTTGACATCATCTAAAGTACATAGAATATTGTAAAAAGTATCAAATAGAAACTATTTTTAATGTTTATAGTAGAAAGGTACTCTGAAAGAAGCAAAAAAAGTACATGTGAAAATATTTTAGCTAAAGCATTTATGTGAAGAGCTGACTCATTTGAAAAGACCCTGATGCTAGGAAAGATTAAGAGCAGGAGGAGAAGGGGATGACAGAGGATGAGATGGTTGGATGGCATCACTGACTCAATGGACATGGGTTTGAGTGAACTCCGGGAGTTGGTGATGGACAGGGAGGCCTGGCAAGCTGCAGTTCATGGGGTCACAAAGAGTAGGATACGACTGAGCGACTGAACTGAACTAAAAGCATTTATATATTTTAATGCAAAAAATAGAATTGAGTATTTTCTGTCCAGCAGAATTTGTCCCTAGAGAGATAATTTCTCAATTAAAAATGTGATATATAGAGACAAGTCAATTAAATCTATCAACAGCAAAATAAGCAAGCGGAAATACAGTACACTAAAAAATTCTGCATAGCAAAAGATTCACTTTATCATCAATAAAGTGAAAAGGCAACCCACTGAATGGGAGAAAATATTTGCAAATCGTATACCCTATAAGGGGTTAATAACTAAAATATTAAACAACTCAAGGAAAAAAGCAAAACGTCAATTTAAAAATGGGCATTAGATCTGAATAGGCATTTTTTCAAAGACGACATACTAACAACCAACAAACACATGAAAAGATGCTCAACATCACCAATCATCAGGGAAATGCGAACCAAAACCACAATGAGATATCACCTCACACTATTATCAAAAAGAGAAGGGTTAACAAGTGTTGGAGAAAATGTGGAGAACAGGGAACCCTAATGCACTGCTGGTAGGAAAGTACCAATTTACTTTTCATTTCCACAAAAAATTAAAAATAGTACTACCATACAGTCCAGAAATTCAACTTCTGGGTACATATTCAAAGTTGAATATGTTGAAAAGATAGGTATCTGCACCCTAATGTCCAGTGTAGCATTATTTACATAGCCAAGATATGTAAGCAACCTATATGTCCATCAATGGATGAATAAATAAAGAAGATACAGTATAAATATATACAAGAATACCATTCAGCCATGAAAAAGAAACCTTGTCATTTATGACAACACAGTTTCACATTTAGGGCATTATGTTAAGTAAAATATGTCAGACAGAGGAAAAAAAAATACCATATGGTCTCACCTACATGTGGAATCTGAAGGAAAAAAAAAGAAACAAGTCACAGATTCAGACAATAGATTGGTGTTGCCAGGGGTATGGGGTGAAGGTTGGGCAAAACGGGTAAAGGAAGTCGAAAGGTACAGAGTTACAGTTATAGAATAAGTCACAGGAACATAATGTAGAGCATGGTGATCCCAATTAATAATACTCGTGTATATTTGAAAGTTGCCAAGACTAGATCTTAAAAGCGTCCATCACAGGAAAAAAATCTGTGACTATGTATGGTAACCAGACTTCTGGTGACTTATTTAAATACACACGCAGATACCAAATCACTATGCTGTTTATCTGAAAACAATATTATGTTTCATGTCAATTACATATCAGTAAAAATTTATAAATAGTAAAAAGAAAGTATTGACAACTTCAAAGTTTTAAACCATAAATTGCCTCCTGGAAGAAAATAACTGGCAATGTGATGGAAAAAACTAATCCCCTCTCCTGGGGAGGGTTGTTCTCCTGAGAAAGCACTTGGTACAGGAAAGCTCTGTGAAGTTGCCATGTTAGGCTACTCCTTGTTCTTTTTTACTTTTGGCACAACAGGAATGGTTTTCTCTTTCCCCGTGGGTCCTACTTTGCATCCGGAGCAGAGATGGCCAAGCCACTTGAGTAGGATTCTCGTTTTTGTTCTACCAAGCAGAATCAGCAGAGTCCACACTGCAGCAGCCACTCAAGGCAGCTTCTATCCCCTCAGAGGGTTGTGTGCTCCTTGGAGGCAATTTGAAGGGGCACTGCATGTTAAGATGAAGTCTGCAGAGAAGGGCCCTTTTCACTGTGCTTCATGCTTCCACATTTTAAAAAGCAGGTAGCCTAGGCTTTGACCTGTTTTTTTTTTTTTTTTTTCTCTTAATCTAATTCTGAAGCTCAAAAAAAGTCCTTTTTTGGTTGCCGTTTATCAAGTTTGGTGTTTGAATCTTCTATTAAATTGCCTGTCAACAAAAGATAATCTTGTGCACACATTTTCCTAAGAATCATTGTAACTCAAAGCAGAGGACTTCTACAAAAATATCACTCTTTCCCCCTATCTTCTCACCAAGTTTTACCTGGAGAACAAAAAGGTAATGGTAAGGGAAGGTGGGGGGTGGGTGGGTGAGGGGTGGTGGCGGGGTGGCAGGCTTTTTGATTGCTCGTGGGTGACAAGAGATGTGCTCTTATATGGATTGTCCATATAGGTCCAAGCATTTTCCTGATGTGCAGGCAGATAAAAGATAGTGTGTGGTCTCCTCGGGAAATTCTGAGGGGCAGGTGGTCTAAGAGACCCATTTATCCTGTGTGGCCTGATGAAAGTTCTCCTCATTCACTTGAGTGTGGCTGTGACAAAAGAAATGAATGCGAGAAGCCTGGCCCATCAGTCCCAGCTGTCAGACCATCCTTGCTTCCCCATCTCCTGGAGGGATATTCCTACCCATCTTCTCAGGATGCTCAGCCCTACAGGTGACAAATGGCTCCCCCATAGTATTCAATGTAATTTTTTTCTCTTGTCACTGTTTCAGTCTTTACCTTATTTGTAACTATTTAAATGCATTCCTTTCTTTACCGTCAGCTTAGACTTTCTACAGTGATGAATTTATGGCTGTATCTAAAATACATGTGTGAGTGTATGTGTTTAGCATCTTACTTTATAATTTTGATTTGCAAAGGTATACACTTAAGTCTCATGTTTGTCTCATGCAAAGTTTTAACTTCTGGTAATACTGGGAAGACTGAAACCATCATACTCAAACATAAGCAATAATATGGATATCTAACTTATTTGGAAAAGAATAGAATGCTATTTATCAGAAGAAAGCTATTTGTCCTAAGAAAGAGTTTATTAATGGTTGTACTTAGTAAAATCAAACTATACATAGTTTATTTTCTAAGGACATGTTTAAGGAAATAGAAATTTTCAAGCACAATAATAAAATAAGGAAAGTTTTAGAAAAATCCAATGTATTAAAATATCTTCTATTCTTAAAAGGCAAAGTCCTTTTCCTTTGCCTTCTTGCTTGTTTACAAATGTATTGTTCCTTCATTAAGATGCTCTGTAAGTCTAGATTCTAACCACTCCTCTGAGATACAGATCACAGAGTATTCTTTATACTGGAGTATGATGTTCTGGTTTAACCTTCATTTGCAATCATTTGTTTCTGACTTCACTTGGTATACAGAATTTTCTGGACGTCATTGCCACCGGATTAACATTTTTGTGAGCGTTTAGTTAAATACTCGAGCTTGGCTGCTTCAGGAAGTGAGTGCATAGTTTTACAATGTGTTATGCACAGATAATGCGTTTTTAATTGTGAACGTTTTTATTGGAGGCAAAGGAAGTATTAACTGCGTTCTCATGGGTCAGTAATTGCAAATTGAGGGAGGCTTTCCCTAATCCTCACTCCTCATGCTAGTTTATTGCTCCAGTTTTTCTCTTGTCTCTTCTCTGACTCCTGGATCTATGCCTCCAGCTCTCCTCGGCCTCCTCTCCCCCTACAGCTGAGCCAACAATTGGAAACTCTTAGGTAAATTTACTCCACGGAACCCACCCTGTTGACCTTTTCTGGCTCTTTTTCATTTGGAAAGTGGCCTATACTCAAAGCAACTGAGGTCTCTAAAAGTGCAAAATGCATGACTATAAATACTTGCTATGCTTTTGCTACTTCTTAGCAGAGGCCTAATTACAGTGTTTGTTGGTTTCAAGTGTGACATGGATGAACACAGGGAAAAGCACACGATTAACTCCTTCATAATAGGTTCGCTTTTTAACTGTGTCCAGACCTTCTTAAGCTGGCTCAAAACTCAAATTCAAAAATCTAACATCATGGCATCGGGTCCCATCACTTCATGGTGAATATAAGGGGGAAAAGTGGAAAACAGTTTTCTGTGACAGTTATTTTCTGGGGTTCCAAAATCACTGCAGGTGGTGACTGCAGCCATGAAATTAAAAGTAATTTGCTTTTTGGAAGAAAAGTTATGACAAACCTAGACAGTTTATTAAAAGGCAGAGATGTAACTTTGCTGACAAATGTCCGTATAGTCAAAGCTATGGTTTTTCCAGTACTCGTGTACGAAAGTGAGAGTTGGACCATAAAGAAGGTTGAGCACTGAACAATTCATGCTTTCCAACTGTGGTACTGGAGAAGATTCTTGAGAGTCCCTTGGACTTCAAAGAGATCAAAACAGTCAATCCTAAAGGAAATCAACCCTGAATATTCATTGGAAGGACTGATGCTGAAGCTGAAGTTCCAAAACTTTGGCCACCTGATGTGAAGAGCCAAACCATTGGAAAACAGTCTGATGCTGGGAAAGATTGAAAGCAAAAGCTGCCAGAAGTAGCATAGGATGAGATTTTGGATAGCATCACTGACTCGATGAACATGACTTTGAGCAAACTCTGGGAGGAAGTCAAGGACAGGGAAGCCTGGTGTGCTGCAGTGTGTGGGCTTGCAAGGAGTCAGACATGACTTAGTGACTATATAAAACACACAAAAAAACAACAGACCATCTGACACCAGTTCAGCTGGAGTCAGGATCTCTTTCATAAATGTTGTCCATTTACCCGGTCTCCACCTCCACAATTTCCTACCTCTTCTCAATCTCCATTGCTACCACCCACTCTCCTGACCCTGAGTGAATGAGAATTTGCCAGGTCCTTGAATCCAGAGGACACTTGTTAATTTTCTGCAACTTGAATACTCTGCAACATTTGATGCTACCATTCCCTCTTCCTGAAAACAATGACCATGAAGTATTATGCCCTACAATTGTTTTTCCTTTAAAATAGTGAAATAATGAAAATTGCAAAAAAGTGTAAATGACACCATAATGAATACCTATGAGGCCACCACTTTAATTCAAATGAGCTAAAACATAACAAATACTGTTCAAACATTTTCAGACTGCAAGCCTATCTCTCTCTCCATTCTCCACACTCTGAACTTGGTTCATGTTGTCTATAATTCTCAACTTTGATCACATTTGTATGTATCCTTAAATAATTTAACTTGATTTGCATTTATTTAAATTTTGTTTAGACAGAGCTAAAAACTATATCTATAGGTTTTTATTTTATTGTTACTGTTTTTAAGTTCAATGTTTGTGAGATTTATTCATACTGGTATGTATAGTTATGTATATATATGTATATATGTATATGTATAGTTATAGATCTTTCTTTTTATAGTATATTCATTGTTTAAATCTACTACTGTTGACAGCCCAAAAGATCACCAGAAAAACTTGCTGATCAAGTAAAGTTTATTAGATTTACTGCAGTAAAGCAGAAACAATATTGACAATTTTAAAAGTGTTTCAGAAGTGAGAAAGCCAGGGAGAATATTTATGGAGTTTTAGGAATTGGGCTGGGTGATTTTAAGGTGGGCCTTACAAGAAAGGAAACAGTTTGAGATTGAGCAGGATATATGGCATTATCTTTGGAGCAAGGGTTTTGAAGAGAATCTTGGTGAATCTGATAGTCTTGAGCTGTTAGGAGAATTATTAGTTTGTAATGAAGGTTATTTCAGATGGTTCATAGGCTAATCTCCAGGAGCAAGTATTTCTTGCAGCAAGCTAATTTATTTTGCTTTTTTTCTCAGTATTGCTTAACATAGGACCATGGTTACATGACTCAGTTTTATTTAACTCTGGAGCAGGAAAGGATTGTTTAACACAGTATCATGGAATTGTGTTTAAATTCTGCCCACAATTAAAAAAAAAAACATTTTCTGTATCAACTGTTTTCAATGTTACTATGAATAATGCTGTAATACCTTTATTAATATTTAAAAACCTAAAGTGTAATAGATGATTATAAGGAACGCATATTCTAAAATTTACTAGACAATGAAAATTTGCTCTACAAATAGACTGTTATAACTTCAATTCCCATTAGAACCTTATGAGAATTCTTTGTCTGCACTCTGACCAGTACTTGCAACTGTTCAGCTTCTAAAATTTTCCCCAAAGTTAAATGATATCTTATCATGGTTCGCTTTGCTTTGTTAGTTGCTATTTCTATTTTTGTTCCACTTTTCTACTGAGTGTATATTTTTCTAAATTTGATTTCAGATGCTCTAAAGTTTCATGGAAACCATTTTTATGACTATGTGCATTGCAAATATTTTATCTCAGTTTTTGGCTTTTCTTTCTCTGTTTTATATATTTAGATATCTATAAAGTTTTTTTTTAATGTAGTAAGATTTATCAATCTTTTCATTATAGCCTATATTTTTTGTCCATTTAAGAGCTATTTCCCTTCTAGGAAGTCATTAATGACTAAACATTTAGATCCTTAGTTAACTGGAAATTAATTTTTGTAGTTGGTGTAAGTCAGAAATGAATTTCATTTTTTTCTGTACATGGATGACTCGTTTTCAGAGTGTAATAGAGAATATCTTTTCCAACTTTCTAGCACATATCACACTTCCATATACATGTTAGTATACTCTGGGCTCTAGATTCTACCCCATTGTGCTATTTTGTCTCTTCCAGAACCAACACCATCATTTCTTAGTGTACTAGGAGGATATCTGAGACGTGGAGAAGCAAAATTTCCCAGTTCTTTTTTCTCCAAGGGTGTCTCTTCCTCCACGTTGTTTCCTCCGTGTAATTTTCCTGTCAAGTTCTACTGAAAACCAACCAACAAATCTTAAAACCCCTTGCCATTTCAGTTGGAGTTGTGTTGACTCTCAGCCAATTGGGGAAGAATTGGGATATTTTAATAACATTCAAACTTCATATGCACGAAGACAGAATCTTTTACTCCTTCTTTGCAACTTTCTTCATGTTGTAGCGACCCGGGAAGGGCACTTCCATCCCTTACTGGAGACAGCACAGTGTATGGATGAAGGTCCTGGTTGCCCTCTCTCTGGATCTGCCGCCAAGTTCAGGCAGGGTGAACTTGTTCAAGGTTGCTCCCAGCTGATGATGGAGCAGACAGGGTACTAATACAGGCCCAGTCCTGCTTAATGCACATTTCCTCTGACTCGGGGCCTCCCTGTTGGCTTGGCAGAACTGCTCTGTGGTCTTAGACTGTCCTGCCCAGTGCTCCTTCCTTCTCTCATTTCTCACCCAAGTATCAAATCTTCATCACAGTCTAAGGCTCTCCTACTCTCTTTCCCTTTTATCCTCCAGATGTTTTCCCTAATAAATTTATTTTTATTGACAGTTACACGTTAGTACCTGCCTCTTAGAGCACCCAAAGTCACCACACTCAGTGACTTTCAAAGAATTTTATAATTCCCTTCCAAAGTTATTTCCAGACATTTATGAGACTTTAAATGAACAGTTAAGATTTTAAAATCATACTTTTTGATTGCAATTGTGGTAGAGACACTGCACATAGGGACAGGCATATATCTTTGAGGACTTGCCTAATTCATGCTATTTCTTATCTAAAGGATGTAGGAGAAGCAGCAGAAAGAGTGCCTTTATAACCATGCTCAACTTCTATGGAACCACATTGACCATCTCCTACCACCCTCTTATAGCTAAGACTGAGGCTGCAGGGATAATAAAGGGAAAAATAGGAGGCTTTCTGACCCCTGACTGCAGAAAGAGACTAAGGAACAAGGTGAGTGGAATCGCAAAGCAGCTGAGCTCAGGGATGACACACAAACCTGGTTCTTCACACCCAGAACTGAAAAAACAGAGTTCTAGATCCAGCCTGGGCTTCTCAGCCTCTCAGTCTCTGGGGCTGCTGTTACAGTGAGATGGGTCCTATGGCTTCATCTCAGACTTGGGAGGGAGATGATACTTCAACAATACACAGCTACCTAGACAAGAAACCATTGCCAGAAACATGGCCCAGGAGACACTCCTAACAACTGGCCCTTCAGTAATGAAAACCATTTGCTAAGTAAGGGCTTGGTGGAGAAAGAGTGGACGAGTGTATTTCTAAAGCTAGGAGGGAAGGCAAGAATGAGTCATCTCTTCTTTCTGCGGACAAAACAGCCGTTAGCTTGAGAACCAATCTAACCTTGAGGCAGGATGTTCTGAAACCACCTCCAGGCAGAATAGAAAAGTCTCTTAGAATTCAGTTGCTCCTCTATGAGTTGCAGCTGGGACACAGCAGTGCCAACTCTTGGCTGCTGTGAGCACCATGATTCCAGTGCCCCTGGCTGCAGAGCTCAGTGGCTCATCGTGTCCTGGGGCTGAATGCTAAGACCGCAAATCGTGTGCCCTCCTTGGGGTGTTTAAGCTCATCCCACTTGGATTCTGCTCCAACTTTGCAGGCTTCTGGGAGCCCCAGAGTCATCTGTTTTCATTCTATTGTTAATATCAGGTTGAGTTTCAACAATCCTTTTCTCGTCTCCTCCCTGCTTCCCCTTTGGGCTGGAATCCTCAGTCCTATTATTCAGGAGCAAATTGTTGGTCTGCTCTTCCAAAGCCTAAATCAGACTATAGTGCATAACATTCAGTGCAACTTCCATTGAGCTAAAAGATGACTGTAGTTCTTTATAATTCTCATGACAGAGATAAGACATTGAGTCTAAGAAGATTGAGTGCTTTGCCTAAAGTTACACACTCGTCAACTTGTAAAATGTAGTTAGGATTTGAACCCTGGTTTCTGGGACTTCAGACTCTGTACCTTTTCCATGGTGCATTTTCACCTACCTGCTAGGCACTTCAGTACCCTTTCTCTGCTCCACCTCCAAGCTGGGTCATCTTACTGCATCTTTGTAGATGCCTCCATGCACAATGTGTAACTAAACCTTGACAACTCTGAGTCAGGCTCCCCTTGGTCTCACTATATCCTGGGGAGAGTGGGATGCTACCCCTCTTCATCTACGACTGTGCTCTACAGGTAAATCCTCAGAAATTACAAAGGCCAAGAAATCGTGTGTGGTTTTTTTCTATGATAACATTTCTCTTTATTTCTAATTTCTTCTAGTTCCATTCTACAGAATCTACTGATTCTGAGATGCCAGATTTATTATTAAATAATGTGTGCTCAGTCGGTCAGTTGTGTTTGAGTCTTTGTGACCTCTTGGACTGTAGCCCGCCAGGCTCCTCTGTCCAAGGAATTCTCCAGGCAAGAATACTGGAGTGGGTTTCCATTTCCTCCTCCAGGGGATCTTCCCGACGCAAAGATCCAACCCATGCCTCCTGTGTCTCCTGCACTGACAGGTGGATACTTTACCACTGAGATGCCAGATTTATTATTAAATAATAAATATAGCTGGCTTTCCTGGTGACTCAGACAGTAAAGAATCTAGCTGAGAGAATACTCAGCTATAGAAAATGTTTAATCTAATTTATTACATTTTCTGTCTGCTATTTAGGTTGTAAATTGCTTTCTGTTAGCTTTAATTTATGAAAATAAGCTGTGAGAAGTCAGAAAATGTTGAATATGTGCTGGCATCAACACTCTGGGAAGGTTATGCCTCAGCTAAGGAGATGCTTAAGTCGTTTAAAGGCTTATTTCAAAGTTCAAAAATGAAATTATTACTGCACAGAGACATCAACACAGTGCTTACATAAAGAATATGATGGGAAAGCAATGAGTGATACTTTACATGAATAAATATCTTTTTATGGTCTATTAAGAATTCTGTGCTTGAACTAGTAGTTACTCCCATTAGCTTCTAAATGGAGCATTGTTGAGAAGCACTGGACTGTGATATTATGAATGACGTTGCCAGTAGAATAAAGTGATACAAGAGTTGAGTTGTTTTCAAATGATAGCTGGAGAGATACTAAGGATCAATGAGTTTGTTATATAAGAGACAGGGAATGGGTGGAGAGCTCTGTCTTTTCTGAATGCCAACTAGGATATGTAGGGGCTGATATTTTGGTTGGGTCCAAATAGTAAGTCACAGAATCAGAAATGAGGATGGATGGGGTTGTAATTTTCTTGGACTCTCTTATATTAATTATGTTGATATAAGTAGGGATACAATAGAATTTAATGAACTAGAAGACCAGGCTGGACTGAAAGGGAGTCAGTTGACATAGACCAAATGGGATGGTAAGACCACAGGGGTCCAAGCAGGGCAGGGTCCCCTTAGTCCTCCAGGCTCCCAGGGAACCCCTGTGATAACTGGACACTGAGGAAGACATCCGGTCATTTGGCCAGCTTATGTATTGATAACAGAAGCAACAAAAAAAGCCTCTTATTAGAAGCACAAGGACACCCAGCATTCTCAGGAAACAAGGTGGATACCAGGATTGTGGCTATGCTTGTTATTTGATATCACACCAGCTGGTGGGAACTGGGTTTCTAATGTGTTGGGTCTTATTTTAATAGGCAGTCAGGCTGAGTCATTATGTAACAGGCAGTTTGTTTGCTGAAGCCTTCCACAGATTATAAACAATAAGCTCGATTCATCTATAACTGTGGTGATTCTTCCTGTCCACTTCTTATTTATCGACTGTATTTTATTCACTTTGCCCCATGGTACCTAGATAAATGCTTGCCTAGTTTGAGTTCTTAGAAAATGTGTAGTGGTATTCTCGCTTTGAAACTGACCTAAAAGATGATGGGAAATAATTGTTTTAGTAATATGTAAGATGTCTTCTTAGAGAGCAGGATAGCTCTGCTAGGTCAATGTTTATAGGTAGATCTATGGGAGTAAAAGTGAGATGCTTTAGTCAGGGACATACATATTAAAAAAAAAAAAGTAAAATGAAGATCTGTGATGCACAAGCAAGTAATGGGCATTAGGTGCTGGGTTAGAGACTAAGAAGAATGAGAGAGAGTTGAGGAAAGAGGTACGTTTCTGAGGAACAAAGAGGAAGTAACACTGTCCAATGAGATGTTCTCAATGGTGGCGGTTTCACAACAGAGGCACTTAACTTATTTGGTTCTGAATTGTTAATAGTATTGGAAATTGTATCTGCTTCATTGAATCCTCAGGCCTTTTCCGTTATTTTGGGCATAAAAGAATTAGAATGGTGTCCATGATGAGGCAATGCAGAAAAAGAAACATACTCTTGGGACTTCCCTGGTGATCCAGTGGCTAAGACTCTGCACTCCCAATGCAGAGGTCCCGGGTTTGATCCCCGGTCAGGGGACTAGATCCCATATGCCACAACTAAGAGTTCTCCTGCAGCAATGAAGACAGAAGAACCCACGTGCTCAGCCAAATACAAATAAATAAATATTTTAAAAGAAATGCACCCCTGAAACACTAAATGAACCCTAAATTTAACTCAGAAGAAGCAAAAAACGGGAATTCCAGGGGGACCAGGTATCAGTTTTGATTGGTTCCCTCTAATAAACCTGGGAGGGACCCATCTCTTCCCTCTGCTGCTGGGGAGGGAAATCAATTTGTTTAACCTTTGGATTTAATTTTACTGGAGTTTTCAGTTTCAGACAACAAAAGCAAGAGGATATTCTCTAGTCATCTTATCCTCCTAGTTTGTAATTATGCATTTGGCATTTAGAAATATATATATCCAGAAAATACATATACTTTAATCTAAAAGAGCTTCTGATACTATTAACATATACTAATTATAATCCTTCAAAATAATGAATTTTTCAAATTTGCATCTTACTGTTTACTTTCACATCCTAAAAGTCTGAGACTCTAGGGGTGGGAAGCTAGAATTTCGACACCCAAGAACGACAGTAGATATATGGAACTCTGTCCCTTGTCCCTGTTATTCAAGCTTTTAATAAAGCCCCCTTCAGTACTATCTTCTGACATTGAGAAATCCTTCTTTTATAATGACCCATATAATATCCATCTTTTAAAACTACTCTCAGTTGCTTCTCATATTATTTTAATGGTTTTAACACAAGCATGTAAATACTTTCATTGTCTCCATACACACATGAGAAAATCAACAGTCATGGATTGATGTTTGCAGAGTTTAAACTTGCATGTGGGAACCAGCTCCAAACTCACATTTGATCATCAAACCTAAGGAACAGGAGGGATTTACAAGTGAGGTAGGAACCCAGCCATCAAGGTCTGTGCCAAAAATTCTTTCCCTAAAACTTGCCACACAGCACTGTGCCTTTTATGCGCCAAAGGTAGGTCTTGCTTAAGGCATTTATGAAACAAATATGGAAATTAAAGCAGAATCTCTATTACTAATGGTGATGGCACCTGGCAACGTCATAACGTAAGTTATACAATGAAGCAAGGCAATTATGCCAAAACGCCTGAACTACTAAGAAACTTACATCGTATATTAAATATTCACCCTATACACATGTATAATTCTATACTCAGAGTTATACGAAGCCGAAATCAATCCCCAGATAAAATAGAAATGACTTTTCTCTGCCTCTCTTACCTTCTCTCCCTAGACAGCAATAGTAAAAATGCTGATTTAAATGTTATTAAAACATTTACACAGCATATCTAGATCTTCATATCAGAGTCTAATATTATTACAACAGTGGTCTATAAAGTAGGAATTGAGGTGTACACAGCTTAAAGATGAATGAATGTTAAGCATAAAAAGTGTCATTGCTCAGTTTAATTTCATACTACTTGCCAGAGGTTTCCTGCAACTCCAGTCCAGATTTTGAGAGCTACTCTCTGGCTTGGAGTAGCAGAGAGCAGCGTTGCTTTCAGTTTGAAGGAGCCCATTATCGAGCTAAACAGATGCTTGGTATTTTGCATCATCAGCACATCAGGCCTACAGACAACCAGCTTCTCTCTAGCCACCATCATCATTCAATAGGACAGGTTGCCTTTCTACAGTTTTACAGTGGGTCCCACATGCCTCTTAAATCCAGTTAGACTCCTGAGTTGGAGTTCCTCTAGGAACTTGTTTGTTTTTGGTTCTTTGCATTCTATTGAGGTTGTTAAAGTTCTAACCTGTTTATGACCCTGCTTATAAGAACCTCCTCTGTGCCAAACCACATTTCCTTCTTTAGAATATAGCCACTTTCCAAGAAGGGCCCGAGTTTCTTCCTCCTTTCTTTCCTGTTTTCCTCCATCTCTGTAACTTTCCACATCCTGACTCAGATGGTTCTGTGCTGTGTCAGATGCTGGCTGACTCATTTAATGAGTAAGTGGTTTGGATTAAGACCTTGGCAGGCCTTCTCTAGGACAGGCCTGTGTTCATCTAACAGCTTTTCAATGAAGCCCCAGGCCTTTTCAAGGGTGAGAGAAGAAAGGAAAGAAACAGTGGAGATAAGTGAAAACTGATGTTAAAAAAGCAAACCACTCAGTGAAGGGACTGGCATTTTGGAAGGCAGAAGGAAGGAGATTCACCTGGGGAGTGTTCTGGCTTCAGCTGAGATTTCTGCTGTGGCTCCAGACCAGTCTCTGAAAATTTCTTTGTCTCTCATCTTTCTCTGGATTCCTATGCAGGCCTAGAGCAGCTTCTACATGGGGCAAGCCTTGCAAATGTACCCCTTATTATTTATGTTTTTCAGTTTTTCAGATAATTCTTTTTCCAAGTTAGACTCAACTCATTCCCACAGCATTTCTCCTGAAAGATCTGAGTAAATTCAAAGTTCTAGATACACAGTCAACTTTCTATTTGAATTTACCGAGCACTGTCACATTATGAACCACAATGACGCTGTGATGTGCGAGGGTCTCAGGGTCATGTCCAAATGAAAGGACAAAAGCCACAGTCTAAAAACACAAGAGCAACTTCAAAATCGTTCCAGCTCTTTACTAGTATTAACACCATCAAACAAGCGAGGGCTGGTAACTATTCACCGTACTAGATCACTTCTTTCCATAATTTATGTTCACATCAACTCACAAGCACACCCTGAGTCTTAGAAAAATCACGTGCAATCACTCCCATTTTCCATGCTGGGGTTTGAAGATTTAGAGGTTAAACGAATTTCCTAAAGACGTGCAGCCTGCAGGGGGCAGAGTGAGAGGAGAAACTGAGGCTTTCCCTTCCAGGCCCGTGACCACATCACAAGGCTTCCTGGTGCACACTAGCCTTTTCATGAAACCGAGAAAATGAAAGGCCTTGTTGGAGGAGAAAGCACGTGATAAATAATAATGAATTGCTCAAGTTTTTCATCGCTATGAGAAGCGCATAATCCACAGAGAATGTTATTCATTTGTCCTTCATCTTAATGAGATACGGTTTCTCAATGTTAAGGAGTGAAAGATGATATACTGTAATGCTATTTTAAAAATGAAAACTACAACAAATGGTGTTCTAGCATAGGAAGCGCTTGTTTTGTCGTCATGCCATGAACCCAAGTTGACAGCTGATTCCCCCGCTCCCCGCCGTGTAACTGGAGTGCACAGCCACTGGTGGGGAGGTCTGATACGGAATAATGTTCCTTTGAATTTCTTGATTTCCTTACTACTTGCAATGTGGAGTGAAGCTCTGTTTTTAGGTAGCAAGTTGACTTTAAAATCTGAATATGGAGATAAAAAATAATTATTGCTACCTCATTTCTTCAGGGCACAATATGTAAAAATATCATAAAGCAACTTACCTTCTAACTCAGAAGGTTCGGTGTATAATGAAGCCGTGATGAGCAGACTTGCTTCCTGAGGTCTCTCTTCTTTCCTTCTTCTCTTCCTTCTACCCACCCATCCATCCACCCAGCCCCCTCCCTTCTGGGCTCCCTTTCTTTTTACACTTAGCTCTCAGCTTATTCCTTTGACCCCATAGTCACCCTGGCAGCTGACTTGGATAGGTCTTATTAGTTCTTGCAGTCAGCAGGACTAGACTTCTTTAATAGGCCCTAATTCAGAACAGCTGTGTTTTCACTGTTTTCTGCTGCTGAACTTTTAGAGGAGGACAATTTTATGCAATTAAGTAAAAGAAAATATATGAGCAATTTGTCTCATTAATTTTATCAGTCTTTTCAGGGAAATGATGTAAGCATGAAACATCAAAGACATTTTTTGAAAAAAATTGAAATGTTCTCCAGTAGGTTTGATTGAACTTACTTGGCCCTAGGGAGGTTCTTAATGGATGATTCACAAATGTATTTCAATCTTTTTTTTTTTTTCTTTTCTCCCTAAAATTACCCTAGGCATGTAACTCTAAAGTTTTTCATTCAGGGAACCCCAAAGAGCTTTCGGGTTACAGTCAATTCTAGAGTTATTAAAAATAGTAATTTCCCTTTTAACAATTCTCTGTGTACTTGACATTTCTGTAGAAAAACCTATGGCACAATAGTTTCATAAATTATGTAACACTTTTAAAACCTGGACCATGAGTTTCAGGCTCAAAATCGTATTGTCTTCAGAAAACATGTTCCACAGCCAAAGCAGTTCAAAATAATTCCTTGTTTTACCTGTAAGCTCTATAAACTAGAAGAGAATCTAAATATGGAGCCCACAGCTGCAATTATTCAATGTCCTCTATTTTTCTGTTCCCTTTTCTGCATAAGGCCACAGTCTCTAAATCCAGAGTAACTGTTCCTCTGTACCCTTCAGGAGATTCAGTATCACATAACTGTGGACTGTGGCTGCTAAGTTTTCCAGGCAAGTCTGTTGTGTTCCTCTCTGGTCCTGGGTCTGAAGTCAGGAGGGGGCTCTTTAGGAGAGAGGATGGACATGAACTGGGAGACAGAGTGAGCGAGGACAAAAGGGAACTCACAGAGATGAGCTGGAACCTGCATTCATTTCTCTCCTCCAGCTCTGATAAGCCAGGTGGTGTGCAGGACAAAGTGGTAAATTCAACACAGAGCTCAATGTGTACCTGGCTCAAGCAGAAGAGAAAATGAGCAAGGCTCCAGGGAAAGCACAGGAGCTCCTGGCTCCACTGTCCTGCAAACCTGGCCCGCCAGCAGCAAGGTAGACCATCCGTGGAGCTTTGTCAGGGCCCTGCTGCCCCCTCTGCAACTTTCTGAGCATAAAAAGGACCACGCTGCTGCTGAACTCTCAGTTTCTCAACGCCATGCAAAAATGCCCTTGGTACACAGCAAAGGAAACCATAAACACGAGAGAAAGACAACCCTTAGAAGGGGAGAAAATATTTGCAAGTGAAGCAACTGACAAGGGATTAATCTCCAAAACATACAAACGGCTCGTGCAGCTCAATTAAAAAAAAAAAAATGGGTGAAAGATCTAAACAAGCAGGCATTTCCCCCAAAACATACAGATGGCCAACAAACACATGAAAGATTCTCAGCATCTCCAATTTTTAGAGAAATGCAAATCAAAACTACAATGAGGTATCACCTCATACCAGTCAGAATGGACATCATCAAAAAATCTACAAATAATACATGCTGGGGAGGGTGTGGAGAAAGGGGAACCCTCTTATACTGTTGGTGGGAATGTAACTTGGTACAATCATTATGGAGAACAGTATGCTGCTGCTGCTGCTAAGTTGTTTCAGTCGTGTCTGACTCTGTGCGACCCCATAGACGGCAGCCCACCAGGCTCCCCCATCCCTGGGATTCTCCAGGCAAGAACACTGGAGTGGGTTGCCATTTCCTTCTCCAAAATATCATATATTAACTCATATATGTGAAATCTAGAAAAATGATATAGATTAACTTATTTGCAAAGCAGGAAGAGAGACTCAGAAATAGAGAACAAATGTATGGATACCAAGGAGGGAATGAGGGGGTGGGGTGAATTGGGAGATTGGGATTGACATATATACACTAGAATGTATAAAATAGATAATTAATGAGAACCTACTGTATACTAGCAAAGGGAACGCTAAACTCAGAGCTCTATGGTGACCTAAAGGGGAAGGAAATCCAAAAAAGAGAGGATGCATGTATACATCTAGCTGACTCACTTGGTGTGACTTCTCTCTAAAGAGCTTGGTAATCTGTGACAAATACTCTCTATTACTGTTCTGCAATTGTCTGGGAAAAAAACGAAAGAAATGCACTGCTGCTGCTGCTAAGTCACTTCAGTCGTGCGACCCCATAGACGGCAGCCCACCAGGCTCCCCCGTCCCTGGGATTCTCCAGGCAAGAACACTGAAGTGGGTTGCCATTTCCTTCTCCAATGCATGAAAGTGAAAAGTGAAAGTGAAGTCGCTCAGTTGTGTCTGACCCTCAGCGACCCCATGGACTGCAGCCTTCCAGGCTCCTCTGTCCATGGGATTTTCCAGGCAAGAGTACTGGAGTGGGGTGCCATTGCCTTCTAGATAATTTCTAATATTATTATTTTTCAATTTTAAAAAATCTGGCTATATTAATAATGCATGTTTATTGTAAGAAATTCAAAGTTTGTAATACAACTGTCAGTGATTAGTAGAATTTCTCCTTTTTTTTTTTCTTTTTCTTTTTTTAAAGAAGAAACTACTTTCCTACCCCTGCTGTTTTCTTTACTCTTATGGCTTTGAGTTAATTTCTAGTATTATTTCATTTCAATCTGAAGGACTCCTCTGCAGTATTTCTTATAGGGCAGGTCCAATAGTAAGAAACTACCTTTGTTTTTGTTTATCTGGGAATGTCTTCCTTTCTCCCCCATTTTTTGAAGAGACAGTTTTGCTAGATGAGAATTCTTGGTTAACAGTTGTTGTTGTTGTTGTTTTTTTTCCCCCCAGCAGTTTAAACCATGTCTTCTGACCTCATGGTTTCTGATGAGAAACTGTCTGTTAATCTTATTGAAGATCCTTTGTATATGACAAGTTGCTAACCCCTTGCTGCTTTCAGGATTCTCTTTTATCTTCCGACAGTTTATTATGATGTGGCTTTGTGTGGGTATCTTTGAATCCATCCTGTTTGGATACTGTTGAGTTCCTTATGTCCATCTCTTCCATCAAATCTGAGAGCTTTTGCACATTATTTCTTCAGACATTTTCTTTTCTTTCTCCTTTCCTCCCTTTCTCTCTCTCTCTCTCCCTCATTCTCTGCTATTTCTGAGACTCTCACAATGCATGTTTTGGGCACCCTCCATGTACTTACAAGCACCCTACACCATACTTTTACTTTTCTTTAGCTAATTCTTCATTTCGTTTAAATGTACTATTAAATCCCTTGAGTGAATTTTTCACTTTAATAGTTGTACTTTTCAAATCCACAATTTCTGTCCTTTTTTAAAACTTTTTACTGATATTCTGATTTTGTTAATACACTGTTTTCAGTTTTCTTTAATTCTTTGTCTTTTTTTTTTTTAGCATAAACAGTTGTTTTAAAGTTTTTGTCAAATATCACAACATTGAACTTCCTCAGTGACTTTTCTGTCAAAGGTCATACTGTTCCTTTCACTAAATCATACTTTTCTGTTTCTTTATACACCTTGTAATTTTTTTTGCTGTTGTTGTTGAACACTGGACATTTGAATATTATAATGTGGTACCTCTGAAAAGTAGATTCTCCCCCTTCCCAGTGATTTGCTGGTTTGTTTGTTTGTTTGTTTAAGGCTGTATAAGTCTATCTTTCTTGTTACTTCCCTGAACAGTTTTGCAAAACCTGTTTCTTGTGGGTAGTCACTAAAGCTTCTGTTCCTTAGCCTCTGTTCAGCTAGTGTTTTTGAATGCTAGGAGCTAAAACAACAAACAAACCTCTACCAAAAAAAGCCCAAACATACCCAAAGAAAAGCAATAATAATAGCAAAACCCACCTCTTTCAGTATCTGCAGACTGGTTCTATGCTGAGGGGCTCCTTCAGCACTTAATTACAAAACTACACTGCTGGAGTAAATCACCTATGTATAACAATTAGAAGAGTGTACTGTGATGAAGTGCATTTTCAGTAGGCCGTTTCCAGTAGTTCCAATTCCAACATAACATTTTTGCCTTTGCGAGTAAAAGGGCACTGAGTCATTATCTGGGTATATTTGTGAAGACTTCAGGATATGAACAAATGCTTAAGACCATGCTTTTGTTTATCATCATTGAAGAAAGTATAGTAGGGCCATCCTGTACTAGTGGCTTTTTAATCACATGTTTCTCTGAGTTGGGCTTATGAAACTTGAAAAGTATGTTTCTCAGGGCTGAGATTAAGCTGAATTTCAACAGAAATTGCTAGTCTTTCTACCCATACATCTAGACAGCAGGGCACAGTCACTGAGTTATTGGATGAACTTGGTACTATTCTGGCTTCTCAGGGTCATCAACCCTTTGCTGCTGCTGCTGCTAAGTTGCTTCAGTCGTGTCCGACTCTGTGCGACCCCATAGACAGCAGCCCACCAGGCTTCCCCGTCCCTGGGATTCTCCAGGCAAGAACACTGGAGTGGGTTGCCATTTCCTTCTCCAATGCATGAAAGTGAAAAGTGAAAGTGAAGTCACTCAGTCGTGCCCGACTCTTAGCGACCCCATGGACTGCAGCCCACCAGGCTCCTCTGTCCATGGGATTTTCCAGGCAAGAGTACTGGAGTGGGGTGCCACTGCCTTCTCCCATCAACCCTTTAGGGGTGAAGATTACCTCTCTCTCTCTGGGTTGTAAATATTGACTCTCTTAATGAAAGACTATAGAGATGGGTCATTGAAACTTCCTTCTGCAGGCAGGACATTGCATGCTGTTAATTAAAACTGAGTAAGTAGATATACTTACCTTTTAAACACAGTCCTAGAATCATAACAAAGTAATTACTCATCTTAGTTCAAAATGTATAGCAAGCTGAGCTCTATGTTATAAAATGACATTTTTGACCTGCTAATTATATGGACACATACAGTGATGGTGGGCCTTTGCTTTTTCTCATATGTCTTGCTTTCAGCTAACTTAATGGTCCAGTGTAAAAGAAAAAAATAAAAACAACAAAACTGTCAACACTTGACCATGTCAAATAATCATGTTATTATTAATGACCATGTGGTTAGTCATGTTAGTAATGACTTTGTCAATATTTGAGCAGGTAAAACCTGTTGAGTTTTTCATCATGGCCAAAACATATCATGAACATTACTATCTAACTTCTAGTTACTGCACAGAAATCTTGAACTAAGATTCTTCCTTTAGAAATGTGTATGGGTTGGAGATTTTGCCAACTTGGTACAAAAGAAAACTTTCCAACCCTCTCATTATTCAAAAAGTAATCACATTAAAATCAACTAAATAGATTACAAAGAAGGCAAAAATTGTGTCTTGTAATGAAGATACAAATTGTAGCCAGTGATTGGGATGTGTTTCCATTATCACTGGCATTTGTAATCCAGAAGCCTTAAACTTCAATATATGCAATTCAATATATAAGTCATTATATTATAAAATGCCACTTAAAAACCTAGAGAAGTTGAAATGGTTCTGGTATTTGAAGCAAATATGAAGCTATTTTATATGTTTATCCAGTGATTTTTAAATATTCCTTTTCTGTGGACAAAATTCTTAGTTTCTTAAATATTAATTAAGCTGATTTTAGTGAAGCAAAGGAAAAAAATCACTTTGTAACAGTTTAAAAAATGTGAATGAAAATATGATGCATTATGTAGTGCAAGTGACCCCAGCATCTTCGTCGTGCAAACAGGCTCTCACACCCCACTGTCTAATTCTGCACTCTTCAATGGATGACTCTTTTCCGAAACAAAATACTTCATTCAGCCATATTGGACCTGTACCTGCAAAAATCAGATACAACTGTATTAATAAGTATAATTTAATGTTTATGTTTGCATGGAACAGAGTCATTAATTTATTCACTAATTTAACAAAAAATGTGTTGCTCATTATCCACATGCAAGCTCTGCACTCTGTATTAAGATTCAAAAGTTAACTCCCTGCCCCAGAAAATTTTATTTTCCATCAGTGTGTAAATGACAAAAATACTAAGTAATAAAAGCTGCCATGAAGTTCAGCTCTTCATACAGACTTTTATGAAATCATAGATTAATGAATTATTGGTTTTCTCCAAGGATTTAATAAAAATTTTATTTTTAAAAATAAGGAAGGAAATAAGCTTTACTAACAATGGATATATGCTATAACTTAATGATCTAAACGTATCTTGTAGGAGGTTTATCTAGAACACTAGCGACCCTGCAGTTCTTTTCTTAGCTTCCTGTGTGTTGCAGTTTGCATGTGTCTGGTTTACCAGGTATATTATCTATTTTTAATTAAACCAAAAC
Organism: Bos grunniens; assembly: GCF_055505025.1. Classification (NCBI taxonomy): domain Eukaryota; kingdom Metazoa; phylum Chordata; class Mammalia; order Artiodactyla; family Bovidae; genus Bos; species Bos grunniens. The sequence continues at coordinate 22,681,609 of NC_141191.1, read as the reverse complement.
TAACACAATCAGCAAAGGGCTTACAAACTATCCTGCAAGAAGACTACAGATTATTAATTGCAAACCCAAGCAAACAAGAAAATGGCAGAGGTAACACTTATACTCTTTGTCTGAAATCTTCCTCAGACACATTAGAAGGAAAAACAGGCTGTCAGCACAGGCTACCTAGGAGATAATTAACTAAACAAACTTAACTGCCACTTTCAAGATAAGAACATTATTTTATCAGTGAATAAGAAAACAACTTCTTTTTTTTTTAAGGAATTCATGGCAAGAAAAGATAACTTTAAAATGAATGTTTGGCAATGTTTTTCTGATATTCTCTAAAGATTTTTTTAAGTGTATCAGATATAACAGTTTTTTCTTTCATACTTAAGACACTTGGGAACAGACTCTTTGAAAAACTTATAAATGAATGATTCCATTGATATATGGCAAAACCAATACAATATTGTAAAGTTAAAAAATAAAAGAAAAGAAAAGAAAGAAAAAAACAAACAAAATAAACGTATAATATTGAAACCTCCTGATGAATTTTCAAGAATAGTTCATGTCATCAAGAAACTGATGATTTAGCAGTGAAATTCCAATAAACACCTTTGCAAAACTGTGAATGGAAAATAAATATCTTAATACTCTAAGTATAATCAATAATGCACTTTTTCCATTTGGATCAATATGATGTTAAAGGGTTCTCTTTCAGTCACAAGAACTATATAAAGCATGTTTAGAAGCAAATTCAAAACCTAGAAACATACCTCTGTGTAGCTCTAAAAGCTAAATGAAGATTTGTTTTTTACAGAGGAATATAAAATGGCACATATAATTCCATTACTCTTAACTGATTTTTCAAATAATCTGTGAGTTAAATAAAAGTTAATAATATGTGCATGACTAGCGTGCATAATTATATAGTAGTGGACAGGGAGGCCTGGCGTGCTGCAGTTCATGGGGTTGCAAAGAGTTGGACACGACTGAGCGACTGAACTGACTGAACTGATGTGCCTATAATATACAACTAAATTAGCAGATACTGGAAATTTTGTAATTGTGATATGGATAATATTTGACCAAAGCTTAAAAATGAATGAAGGTTTTTCCATATATTGAAAAGATGTAATTCCATATAGTGGGGGCATCATGAAATGTATGATCTATTAAAACATTGAATGATCTTCTGTCATCTGTAACTGAGTCCATTAATGGGGGGAGGTGGGCTCCTTGGAAAGGTTGGACAGGAAGCTACGACCATGCTATAAACATTTTTGGATTGTATATTATAAGTCACCAAAAAAAATAATAACATCATCAGAACTATATTTTAGAATTGTAAGTCTGTCAGAAATGTGGAAGATGGATTGAAAAAGAAAAAAAAATCTATAAGCTAAAGGAGCACTTAATAGGATGTTTACCTAGACATTTTCTGTAAAGACATGTTTTTTATTTACTTTTGGAATTAGGAAATTGTAAGTTCCATATATAAAATAAATAGGTGCACTTACTTAATTTTTGAATAATTTGTGCCTTCACTAGAAATATCAAATAAAGACAAATATTAATAATATTTAGGTTTACATTATCAAAGTAACTGGGAATAGTATATTTTTCATTTCACACAATAGTAATTAAATCATTAGAATCCAAATAATGTCTCTATTAGACAAGCAAAGGTTTTCCTGGGCTGATCAATTATGAGTAGCAACTTGGAGAGCTCAATTATTTTATGAAGTGTTTATAAGAGTAATAAGCCTTTTCAATTTGAATTTTTAAGGCAGATAAAAAGGAAAAAAGATTAGAGGAATATGATCTTAAAATCAGAAGCCTGGCCAGTAATACTCTTTGGTTTTCAAATTGCTCTTACTAGGTATGTTGTGCTCCGTTTTGTGTTTGTGAGTAATTGTGTGTGTGAGCATGTTTGTGTGTGTGTGCATTTATTTTAAATATATAAGGTCTATCTAAATTTTTGCGAAACTGACCCAAAGAGCTACTCAACAAGATAAGCAAATAACAAAAACTGGACAAATAATAAAGCTATTTCCCTGCTAACGTGGAAGGGAGCCAAAACAGTGGGGCATTTATAAATCGTATTTATTACACTTCAGTTCAGTTTAGTTCAGTCGCTCAGTACTGTCTGACTTTTTGCAACCCTATGGACTGCAGCATGCCTGGCCTCCCTGTTCATCACCAACTCCCAGAGTTTACTCAAACTCACATCCACTGAGTTAGTAATGCCATCCAACCATCTCATCCCCTGTCATCCACTTCTCCTCCCACCTTCAATCTTTCCCAGCATCAGGGTCTTTTCCAGTGAGTCAGTTCTTCACATCAGGTGGCCAAAGTATTGGAGTTTCAGCTTCACCATCAGTCCTTCCAAAGAATACTCAGGACTGATTTCTTTTAGGATGGACTGGTTGGATTTCCTTGCAGGTCAAGGGACTCTCAAGGGTCTTCTCCAACACCATAGTTCAAAAGCATTAATTCTTCGGTGCTCAGCTTTCTTTATAGTCCAACTCTCACTTCCATACACGACTACTGGAAAAACCACAGCTTTGATGACAAAGTAATGTCTCTGCTTTTTAATATGCTGTCTGCTGCTGATGCTGCTAAGTCACTTCAGTCGTGTCTGACTCTGTGCAACCCCATAGACGGCAGCCCACCAGGCTCCCCTGTCCCTGGGATTCTCCAGGCAAGAACACTGGAGTGGGTTGCCATTTCCTTCTCCAATGCACTAAAGTGAAAAGTGAAAGTGAAGTTGCTCAGTCGTCTCCAACTCTTAGCAACCCCATGGACTGCAGCCTAACAGGCTCCTCCATCCATGGGATTTTCCAGGCAAGAGTACTGGAGTGGGTTGCCATTGCCTTCTCCAAATATGCTATCTAGGTTGGTCATAACTTTACTTACAAGGAGCAAGCATCTTTTAATTTCATGGCTGCAGTCACCATCCACAGTGATTTTAGAGCCCAAAAAATTAAAGTCTGTCACTGTTACCGTTGTTTCCCCACCTATTTGCCATGAAGGGATGGGACTAGATGCCATGATCTTAGTATTCTGAACATTGAGCTTTAAGCCAACTTTTTCACTCTCTTCTTTCACTTTCATCAAGAGGCTCTTTAGTTCTTCGCTTTCTGCCATAAGGGTGGTGTCATCTGCCTATCTGAGGTTATTGATATTTCTCCCGGTAATCTTGATTCCAGCTTGTGCTTCATCCAGCCCACTGTTTCTCATGATGTACTCTGCATATAAGTTAAGGAGCAGGGTGACAATATATAGCCTTGACGTACTCCTTTCCCAATTTGGAACCAGTCTGTTGTTCCATGTCCAGTTCTAATTATTGCTTCCTGACCTGCATACAGACTTCTCAAGAGGCAGGTCAGGTGGTTTGGTATTCCCATCTCTTTAAGGATTTTCCGGAGTTTATCATAATCCACATAGTTGGCACAGTTAATAAAGGAGAAATAGATGTTTTTCTGGAACTCTCTTGCTTTTTCCATGATCCAACCAATGTTGGTAATTTGATCTCTGGTTCCTCTGCCTTTTCTAAATCCAGCTGGAACATCTGGAAGTTCATGGTTCACGGACTGTTGAAGCCTGGCTTGGAGAATTTTGAGCATTACTTTACTAGCATGTGAGATGAGTGCAATTGTACAGTAGTTCGAGCGTTCTTTGGCATTGCTTTTCTTTGGGATTGGAATGAAAACTGACCTTTTTTAATCCTGTGGCCACTGCTAAGCTTTCCAAATTTGCTGGCATATTGAGTGCAGCACTTTCATGGCATCATCTTTTGGGATTTGAAATAGCTCAGTTGGAATTCCATCATCTCCACTTGCTTTGTTCGTAGTGATGCTTTCTAAGGCCCACTTGACTTCACATTCCAGCATGTCTGGCTCTAGGTGAGTGATCATACCATCGTGATTATCTGGGTTGTGAAGATCTTTTTTGAAAGGGTTGTTATTTATTATAACTTATATAAATAAGCATGAGTGACACTTTTGGTTTTGTAGTCTTTGAGAGCACGAGAACAGCATGGTTCCATGGCCTCTGCACCCTGGGGACTGTGGGGCTTTCATTCTACAATTTGTAGATCTTGTCACCAGATTTATATCTCAGCAGTGCAGAATTTTTACAATCCACGAAAAGAGAATTTAGTATGAGGATCCTCTCAATAGCTGAAGCGCCCAGAAGGGCCATCCCCACAGGGGCAACTCAAGACAGATATTATTCAGTCATTGTGCTGCCATGTGAGTCTAAGTTTCTAGAAACCATAGTGGTGAAATTCATGAATATTTGAATGACAAAGGTGCAGTAAAAAATAAAAATGAACATGTAAGCCCACTGTTTTAAGGATTCATTGTGTGGCAGAAAATAGTCAAAGTACTTTTGAGCTGTTACCTTACTAAGTTCTCCATCTTAAAAAGTTAATAAATGCTATTTTGGGGTCATGATACTGTTATGGAAAGTGAAGGTCAGAGAGAAGAAGCCCCTTTGCCCTAGGTCACATAGCTAGTGCGTGATGGAGCCAGTATTCCCACCCTGGGTCTGCCTAGTGCCAGGCCTTTCATCAGAGATTTACTGCAATCCCTTGCATCACTGTGATGTGTTTGTGTGCTCAGTCGTGCCTGACTCTTTGCAGCCCCATGGACTGTGGCCCTCCAGGCTTCTCTGACCATGGGATTCCCCAGACAAGAATACTAGAGTGGGTTGCCATGCCCTCCTCCAGGGGATCTTCCCTACCTGGGGATCAAACTCACATCTCTTATGTCTCCTGTACTGGCAGGCGGATTCTTTACCACTGCACCACCTGGGAAATCTCCCTTGCATTATTAGATTCCATCATTTAACAAATCTCCTTGCAGTACCTATATGAGTGAACAAAAATCAGAATCCATCCTGTCTTGGACTGACTTTCTAGTGAAGACCTTTGTTTTAGGTGAATGCAACAACTGAGGTCACAGAGATAATTAGTGGCAAAGCTGATTCCTGTATTTAGAACACTTAACTCATGCATGCATGATAAGTTGCTTCAGTCGTGTCTGACTCTGTGTAACCCTGTGGACCATAGTCTCTCAGGCTCCTCTGTCCATGGGATTCTCCAGGCAAGAATGCTGGAGTGGGTTGCCATGCCCTCCTCCAGGGGATCTTCCTGACCCAGGGATCAAACCCATGTCTCTTAAGTCTCCTGCAGTGGCAGCCAGGTTCTTTACCACTAGCATCACCTGGGAAGCTCCCGCTTAGCTCATATTACAATGCTTTCCCCACTGAGAACACATAGATGTGATAAATACATTATGTAATTTAGTAACTCTGGTGTTACACTATACAGAAGACTCAGGCACAGTGAACATACTGAGTCTTTTCATATATAATTTTACATATTTACTTCCAATAACTTTGTGAAATATTGGCAATTATTTCCATTTCACTGATAAATAAATTGAGACTCAGAAAGGATGTATGATTTTCTCAAAATAACAGAGAAAATAGGGGCAAGCAACAGAACATGATGACATTTAAAACTTGGTGCTATTCACTGACTATAGAGAAGCCCAAATAGAGTTATAAAAATTATTTTCAAGTATTTGCTATTTTATTTTTATATTAATATATTCAGGACTATCAACACTAAGGAAAATTTTATTTAATACTTACTTCCCATCTTCTTCCAAATTGTTTTCTACATTAAAAATTAATGCCAAAGTAGAATAAAAGTCATAAAATTTTATCTTCATATGCACTTCAAAGATTAAAAAACAGATCCGTTTTTATTTCTGTAGGTAACGACAGTTACTGAAGGACTTTTGTCGTTGCTGCTGTCCTTGTTATTTTTTGCCTCTGAGCAATCCTTTCTACTAGTGGAAACCATGAAAAATTGATATATGTATTTTAGGGATGATTTTATTCTCTAATCCTACCTGTTTATCGTCTATTTCTCTATCTACCTAAACATCTATATAGCTACAATTTCCTTTACAATGTGAAAGCTGTAGAGGAAGGAAAAACTGATTTTGTGTTTCCAAAAGCAGACAACAAAAACTGTCATCCATGGCTTCTGGAGTTTTATGACTTGGTTTGTGATGCTTAACAGTGTGCTTGACAGATGATACCATTTCCTCTTACTGCTAAGTCACTTCAGTCGTGTCCGACCCTCAGCGACCCCATGGACTGCAGCCTACTAGGCTCCTCCATCCATGGGATTTTCCAGGCAAGAGTACTGGAGTGGGGTGCCATTGCCTCCTCCAATTTCCTCTTAATACCTCTTTAAAACAAGACAAATATTGATATTTCTTTGAGGGACTTGAGTTTCTTTAATCTTTCGTAACCACTGCTTTTATTTTTAAAAAGTAATCATATTTCAAAGAGTAGCCAGATACACAGTGACATGATGAGATTTGAAATTAGCTGCTGAATAAGATAAGTGAAGAAGCAAAAAATCACTAATGGTTAAAGCCTCTGAGTGAATTTTAATTACATCCAGTCAAGGCTGGGTGACATGCATTTATATCACTTTTTAGACTTCTAGTTGGGAAGTGCTTTGTCAACAGCTTCTTCTTTGAGAAAAGCATTATGCTTTTTTTTTTTTTTTAGGGGGTCGGGGGCCAATGTTAAAAATGAAGTGGGAATCAGACTAGAGAATGGGTAAACTTAGATTATAGTTCTAGATTCTAGTTTTTTGGTTCTGGAGAAGCCACTTATTTTCTCTGTTTTATTATATATGCAGAATAGAGGAGTAGGGCTGAAATAGCTCTAAGATTTCATTTACTTTTACAATTCTAAGATTCTGAAGAAGCAAGCTCTTTAGAAATGAGGTTTTTAAGGTTAAAGAACTTAGAAGGACTTTCTGTCCAGTGGAGAGACAAGGTAAGGCATGAAGGTTGACCCATGCCTCACAATCACGATAACAGCTATGGAAATGTGGGTGTTTTGTGACAGTTCTGTCAAATTTCCTTAGTTTTCTAGGGAGAATGGGGCTATACCACCTTTCTCATAAGCACTGTGAGCACTAAATTAGATTGCATAGTAAACACTTGATAAACAATATTATTTCATACTTAGTATTTCTTTGTTAGATAAGCAATAGAACAGACAGGTTACGAACTGTTAGGCTCTATGAAAGTGAAAGTGATTGTGTTAGTAGCTCAGTTGAATCTGCCAGGCTCCTCTGTCCATAGAATTCTTCAGGCAAGAATTCTGGAGTGGGCAGCCATTCCCTTTCTCCAGAGGCTCTTCCTGACCTAGGGATCGAACCCAAGTCTCCTGCATTGCAGGCGGATTCTTTACCATCTGAGCCACCAGGGAAGCCCTGCTTCTATACCAGCTTGCTGCTACTGCTGCTAAGTCGCTTCAGTCGTGTCCGACTGTGCGACCCCATAGACAGCAGCCCACCAGGCTCCCCCGTCCCTGGGATTCTCCAGGTAAGAACATTGGAGTGGGTTGCCATTTCCTTCTCCAATGCATGAAAGCAAAAAGTGAAAGTGAAGTCGCTCAGTCGTGTCCAACTCTTAGCGACCTCATGGATTGCAGCCTACCAGGCTCCTCCGTCCATGGGATTTTCCAGGCAAGAGTACTGGAGTGGGGTGCCATTGCCTTCTTACATAATATCTAACACATAAACATTTACATTTGAAAACTTTCAATGAGCAGGGATCAGAATGTAAGAATTGGCAGTTCTGATCTATTGATATATTTAATTTATCTTTGAGATTGTTTTCACTCCCAATCACTAAGGGATAGTTCAGAGACACAGAGTTTTATTTTTGATCTTCAGTTTAGCTTTGTAATTCTTAAAATTCCACTCAGAAAATTGAATATGGAACGTGAAAGGGGTAATGTACAAAAGATAGCATTTATGTTTAGAATTTTCTTCTGTTTCTGCTTTTACATTTGGAGCTTCAGCACCAACTCCTTTAAATTTAGGAGAAGATGAGATGGCTGCTCCAGAGCCAGTTCTTAGTTTGTTCATTAGCCTAGAGGCTCAGACATGCCTGGAACAAACTCTCGGACTACCACCGTCCCCCGATAAAGCTCATCCGAGTTTGCTACAGGGAGCCCACTGGGAGAGAAGAGGCTCCCTGCCTCCTCCTTGCTCCATGCAACAGCAAGCACCAGAAGCTTCTCAGCGCTTCTTTAATTTAACCTTTTTGTCTCCTTAGGAAAAAGAAAGAACATTCCATTTGATGCAAAAGGTGCATCCAGATGAAAGAACCCATTTAAAGGCGTGAGCTTTAAGCTTTGTTCCTATGAATCATTTTACTTGCAACACTAATTGTTCTTAAAAAGCTAATAAGGATTATCTCTAACAAGCCAGGTTTGCTATTTTAAAATGAGAAGGGGAAAAAAAAAAAAAGGAGAGGGGGAGACTGTGTCCAGAAAATGGTATTCTGTCTTTAACAGGAGAATTATACAAAGGAGATAAATTTAAACTTTTATCTTCTTGTTTCAATTTTGATAATGTTGTACCATATAGCATTAATCTGATTCTTCTTACTTTCCTATGGGAATGACATGTAATTAAAACTTTAATGCACCTTCCTCCTCTTCTCTGCTCTACACCTCCCCACTCATACTTCTAAATTTCCTTGCCTGCTTCTCTTTTGCAGTCAAACTGCTTTCTTGTTTACCTCCTGAGTAAAACTGTAAATTTAAAATGGAAAAAGGAAGAGTTTAAACAGCTTCACATGAAATGGTGGTTTGCCATGACTAATCCAGAATCAGTTTATGTTGTAAGCCTGTTTCTTAAAATACAATGTACACTGAAGCAGATCATGAAGTTCATTTTTCAGATTCTTTTTCTTCAGAACAAATCACCTCAGTTCTATTTTTCTCCCAGCCCACCTTGCTTTACTATTTTAAAATTCTTATCATCATTCTTCAGTTGTTTGGGGCTGAAATCTCCAGAGAGCTGAAACAGTGCTAGGTGTGTGTGTGCAGCAGAGCGGGGACCTTACTAGAGAATGTTACACAGAATGTTCTAAAGTCACACCTCCAAACTGCAGAAAACCACATTCAACTTTTCCACCCTTGGAACATCATGAATGTCACTCCACAATGTAACACCAATCTGACTTCTCTACCTTTCAACTTTCAGCTTCCCTGGTGGCTCAGACAGTAAAGAATCTGCCTTCAATGCAGGGAACCTGGGTTTGATCCCTGGGTTGGGAAGATCCCTTGGAAAAGGGAACAGCTACCCACTCCAATATTCTTGCCTGGAGAATTCCATGGACAGAGGAGCCTGGCAGGCTACAGTCCACGGGGTCACAAAGAGTTGGACATGACTTAGTGACTTTCACCTTTCAAAGAGGATGGTAAATATGTAATTATACAGTTAGTGGTCCTGCTCCCTGTGATCTTGTCACTCGTGAGCAATGCTGTGCGTCTGGCTTCAAACTGGGCACTTTATAGATGCCACTTCTTTTCAGATTCAAAACAAATATTTGCTGTTCAGTTGCTCCATCATGTTCGACTCTTTGCAATGCCATGGATGGCAGCACTTTGGGCTCCTCTGTCCTTTTACCATCTCCTGGAATTTGCTCAAACTTATGTCTGTCGAGTCAGTGATGCTGCCCAACCATCTCATCCTCTGTCATCCCCTTCTCCTCCCACCTTCAATCTTTCCCAGCATCAGGGTCTTTTCCAATGAGTCAGTTCTTTTCATCAGGTGGCCAAAGTGCTGGAGTTTCAGCTTCAGCATCAGTCCTTCCAATGTAAATTCAGGACTGATTTCCTCTAGGATGGACTGGTTGGATCTCCTTGTAGTCCAAGGGACTGCCAAGAGTCTTCTCCAACACCACAGTTTAAAAGCATCAATTCTTTGGTGCTCAGCTTTCTTTATAGTTCAACTCTCACACCCATATATGACCACTGGAAAATCCATAGCTTTGACTGCTAAGTCACTTCAGTCGTGTCCGACTCTGTGCGACCGCATAGACGGCAGCCCACCAGGCTCCCCCGTCCCTGGGATTCTCCAGGCAAGAACACTGAAGTGGGTTGCCATTTCCTTCTCCAATGCATGAAAGTGAAAAGTGAAAGTGAAGTCGCTCAGTCGTGTCCGACTCTTAGCAACCCCATGGACTGCGGCCCACCAGGGTCCTCCGTCCATGGGATTTTCCAGGCAAGAATACTGGAGTGGGGTGCCATTGCCTTCTCCATAGCTTTGACTAGATGGACTTTTGTTGGCAAAGTAATGTCTCTGCTTTTTAATATGCTGTCTAAGTTTGTCATAGCTTTTCTTCCAAGGAGCAAGCGTCTTTTAATTTTAATGTAAATACATAGCCTCACTGAAAATGGACGCTCATTTTAGAGAAGTAGTCAGTTATCTCGGAAAAATCTTGAGATGATTGTTTCCATATAGCCAAATGAATCATTTCACTTGAGACTAAACTCTATTTAAATAATAAGCTTCTGTTTTTTTGTTTGGCTAGTATTTCAGAATATTTATTTTATTCCTTTCTTACCGGTGTTTTAGACTAGAAATTCCTAGTGCTTTAGACTAGAAATCCCCAGAGGTATAAGTAAGAATGAATAAAATCTGGGGGGAAAGAGCATTTTACTTGTGAAACTAGGCCTTCAAGTTAATGGAATCTTAAGATAATGGTCTCCAGTTGTGTATTGACTGTACAGGCTTGAACCTTAATGGGAAAACAACTTTGAAATCTATAGCAAGGCTCCATATTCAGAAAAGGAATAGAGCCTGGGTATAATGTCTTATTCTGTTTCCTCCTACAGTTTATATTTGAAATGTTTTTTATACAATTATGTATTTTAAATAAATGGTCTTTCATGCTATAGATCCTAGTTACATAGAAATGGAATCTCTCTGAAAAAAACATTATAGAAACTCAAATGGGCAGATTAGTCTTCCTAAACAATTAACTGATTCATTTGATTTTCTAGTGATGAAGAGTTGGGGATTTTTGTCTTTTTCCCTTCTCTGGGGGTAAAAAATAAATCTATCTTATCAATGTTTAAAACATTTCACATGGAGGTAAATTTTACAGGTACATGAATGATTTTGGTCTGACAATTTTCAAGCTGAGGAAGTTCTGAAAGTGTAGTGTAAATGGAAAAATTTGGAAATTCCAAAAATCTGTTTGGTGGTGGCAACTTATGGATATTTTCTCTTTCCTTTGTTTCTTCTATTCAGAGCTTTAACACACAAATTAAAAACTGGTGGCCAGGGGCTTGAACAAAACAGAACAGAAACTTTCACCACTTTCTTTCTGTCTTGTCTTTAGCCTCTTTATGAAGTTAAATTATCCTTCTGGTCTTTAAAGACTTTGGAATCTAGATTCCTTCTAAAATTCATCTCTTAAATCTGATATAATAAATTCATTTAGGTAAAAGAATAAAGGATATAATTGTGATCTATTATTAATACTGCTTATGTGTTTAGCACAATGCATGACAGAGAGTTATTGCTCAGTAAATTGTAGCATAATAGTGCTAAACACAGGCTTCCCAGGTGACGCCAGTGCTCAAAGGACCTGCCTGCCAGTGTGGGAGACGTAAGAGATGTGGGTTCACACCCTGGGTCAGGAAGATCTCCTGGAGGAGGAAATGGCCACCCACTCCAGTTTTCTTGCCTGGAGACTCCCATGGACAGAGGATTAACAATATGTTTCATTAATATAATTCATGAATTTAAGAAGTCTATCTTGTTTAGTCTTTTGATGTAATAATTTGACATACTCCACTATTTTATTATTACACATAAGATTACCTGGTAATTGTTCAGTCGCCCAGTCATGTCCTGCTCTTTATGACCCATGGCCTGCAGCACACCAGGCATCCCTGTATTACATACCTGGTAATGCTGTTATGTTATGTCTATAATTCTGCATACAATCTCTATTGCCAGTACCTCCCTAGAAGAATAACTAATGCAAGAAGAAGGTGGTCAGATCTTTCTCTCTTTTTTGGTCACCACCAACTTCAGAGACACTAGTTACTTATCACATATGGACAGAAGAATAAATAAAGAGGAAACACTGACTTTAAAATTCTAGTTTATTTATATATGGCTACTTTCTTCTAACCTGTCCTTCAGAACTTATATATGTTTAATTATACATAAAACCTAATATAAGATGCCAGTGTAGGGGGAAAAAATGAGGTAGTAAAAATACCATGGGTAAACTTTCAAATGTTTTACCCCCTGCAAATTTTCTCCCAAGGTCTTTCAATACATTCATAAAACATGTTACCAAATCATCAGATGAAAATACACAAATTTACATGTAGCAAAAGAACTACGCAATTCAACCTCACATAGAGGGGAAAGTAACCTTTCCATTCCCTATTTCCCATCACAGTCCTTAGAGGAGAAGTCATAACTGGCAGGCATAGAGAGCTCGTATAATTGCTCCTTTTTCTTTTAGAGTTTCTACTGCCCTTTCTGGAGAAGGAAATGGAAACCCACTTCAGTATTCTTACCTGGAGAATTTCATGGACAGAGGAGCCTGGCGGGCTACTGTCCATGGGTTCGCAGAGAGTCGGACAGGACTGAAGCGACTTGCAGGGCGTGGTGGCTGGGGGGTAAACGCAGAAACCGGTACCCCGCCCCCACTCAGTTCCACAGAAGAGAGAATAGGGGAACACAAGGCATTGCCCACAAGACCCAGAGAGGTCAGTGAGTGTCCCAGGAAGTCAGGCCTTCTCTGTAACTGACTGCTTTCTGGTCTGCTTTGCCGATCATTTCCCGCATTTCCTCTGTTACATTTTCCACTAACCAATTCAGTCTAAAGGATATGTAGACATTAAAAGGTGTCTAAGAGCATATGTCTTTTCCTTAAATCTCTTTTCATTCCTACTTTCTAGGAAAGGCCTGTAAAAAAAAATTCTACTTCCTTTTCTATATGTTCCTGTCTCTACTTGATTATATGTATTGGAGAATGCTTGCTGCTGCTGCTGCTGCTAAGTCGCTTCAGTCATGTCCGACTCTGTGCGACCCCATAGACGGCAGCCCACCAGGCTCCCCAGTCCCTGGGATTCTCCAGGCAAGAACACTGGAGTGGGTTGCCATTTCCTTCTCCAATGCATGAAAGTGAAAAGTGAAAGTGAAGTCGCTCAGTCGTGTCCGACTCTTAGCAACCCCATGGACTGCATGCAGCCAATCAGGCTCCTCCATCCATGGGATTTTCCAGGCAAGAGTACTGGAGTGGGGTGCCATTGCCTTCTCCGGGAGAATGCTTACATTTCATTAAAAAAAAAAAAAAATTACCTTTTCCAAAATAAGCTCGCTTATGCACACTTTGAACACCTTTGTATCCCAAGCTCCTGCAGACGACCAGTCCTCCACGCAGTTCCCAGCGGTCGTCACACACCGTACCCCACTGGCCTTCGTGAAAAATCTCCACTCTGCCTTCGTGAGGGCCGCTGCCACCCACCAGTCGGACTGTATTAGATTGTCCTGTAACAGAAATAAACAGGGTTTAATTTTTTATATATGCACATACTGCTTTATAATGCTTTCTCTTAAAAGAAAAAAAGCACATTTTTTCCAGTAAGTTCAATTATTGGAATAAGTATTAAATTTTCTAGCCCCACCTATTGGTAAAGACTTTAATTGCAAACACTGTACTAGCAGTCAAATCTGAAGAAGAAAGCTCTTCTTTCTTGTGAATCTCTTCCAGTAACTTTAAAATTTAACAACCACAGGTCTGTTATTGTTATAGAGATTTTATGATATTTTATAATATCATAAACATAAAATAGGCCAAATATCCCATTCTTCACCAAGATGAACAAAATAACTATAGTGACAACACTGATCTAGAAACAGCAAGACTCTTCCTTGTTACAAGGTCCCTGGATTTTATCCCAAAGTGTTTATCTTGTTTTGTAAAAGCATTAATGAGACCGGGATCAGATAATTTTTATTTTGAGAAATTGCTAAAAAGTACACTTTGGGAAGAAACATACCATGTCTATAATAGTAAAAGTAATTTTGCTCTGCAGTGCCTAAGTAATTAAAATTGCCATACATGCTGTAAACTTTTATAAAATCTTGATCATGTGCAGTGATTAAAGTGTCTCTTTTTGCCTTCTTTAAAAGCAACATATACATTTCAAACCCAAGAACAGGCAAATAAAGTGGGTAATTAGTATTATAAAAAGTTTCAGTTAGAGTTAGAAAATTTCTTTAAATAACCTATACTATTCTAGTAAGTTTTTGCTTAAGAATATTTGGCTAAAAATGAGGAAACAGAAAAGACAGAAAATAACTTTTAAAATATATTTAGTGCTAAATAAAAATAATAATATTCTCTAATAATTAAAAAAGCCAATGAATTAAACACAATTCTACTTAAATATATCTTTTCAAATACAAGTTTGAAGGACATCATATTATAAAAAAGCACAATGTAACTGTTACAACAAAAGTATCTCTGTAATGTGAAAATGGAATTTTAGGTTATAGGTTTTCAGAACTCAGTTACCTAAAGAAAGAGTAACTTTTTTTTTTTTAATTTCAGTAAATTTTGTTGGAACAGTAATCCAACAATGTGTAAAGGAAAATAAGCTGTTTCCTACAAGCCTGACTGAGCCACTCAGAAACAGGAAAAGCAAACAAATTAAATGTAGTATTACAATTATTTTCTTGATTCTTCCAAAATGTTATTCAGTGCTAAATAATGAATTTATGCAATAATGCCCAGGTGCATAAGCCCTTTTTCACTCAATAAATGTGAATTATAAGCATTAACATTTTTTAAAAGGAAAATAGCTTGCTATTGCAGTATTCAAACTTCCAATTACTGAGTAACCCAATTGTTCACTGTAAATGCCTAAGAAATAGGAACTGATCCAGCAGCAGATTGTGTAAAGTTTTAAAATGCTAGAGTCATGTAATAGTAACTAGTGCCACTCCCAAGTGTTTAAATTTTACACAAGTCAGAAATACCTAAACACAACATGTTTACCATGATTCTATGAAAAAACAGATGTCACATTCAAACACGTGATTTTATGAGCTTGCCTTACTGCCCAAATAAGTGTACAGAAGTGTTCTCATTGTGGGTTCTTACCCCCTTCAGTTCAGTTCAGTTGCTCAGTCGTGTGCAACTCTGCAACCCCATGAAAGGCAGCACGCCAGGCTTCCCTGTCCATCACCAACTCCCGGAGTCCACCCAAACCCATGTCCATTGAGTCGGTGATGCCATCCAACCAACTCATCCTCTGTTGTCCCCTTCTCCTCCTGCCTTCAATATTTCCCAGCATCAGGGTCTTTTCAAATGAGTCAGCTCTTCGCATCAGGTGACCAAAGTATTGCAGTTTCAGCTTCACATCAGTCCTTCCAATGAACACCCAGGGCTGATCTCCTTCAGAATGGACTGGTTGGATCTCCTTGCAGTCCAAGGGACTCTTCAAGAGTCTTCTCCAACACCACAGTTCAAAAGCATCAATTCTGTGCTCAGCCTTTTTTATAGTCCAACTCTCACATCCATACATCACTTTTCTCCTTACATCTCTGAAAATGCCATTAAGGAACCTGGCTTGTCCTGGATCAGTGGGTCTCAAACTTTAGTTTGTCTTAGCTCAGGCTGCTACAACAAATATACCATGGACTGATGGGTTAAGCAATATTAATTTCTCACAGTTCTGGAAGCTGGAAAGTCCAAAAAACAAGGTGATGGCAGATTCAGGATTGGGTTTAGCCAGCTTCTTGCAGCCAGCTGCCTCTTGTCTGCTGTGCTCAGGTGGCCTTTCCTCAGTGTATGTAAAAAAAGAAGTAGAGAATAGGTCTCTGGTCTCTTCTTGTAATACTACTAATAGAGGAAAACAGTAGAATGGGAAAGACTAGAGATACCAGGAAAATTTCTTCAGGAAAATTAGAGATACCAAGGGAACATTTCATGCAAAGATGGGCTCAATAAAGGACCAGAAATGGTATGGACCTAACAGAAGCAGAAGATATTAAGAAGAGGTGGCAAGAATACAGGGAAAACTACACTAAAAAGATCTTAATGACTCAGATAATCATGATGGTGTGATCACTCACCTAGAGCCAGATACCCTGGTGTGCAAAGTCAAGTGAGCCTTAGGAAGCATCACTATGAACAAAGCTAGTGGAGGTGATGGAATTCCAGTTGAGCTATGTCAAACCCTAAAAGATTATGCTGTGAAAGTGCTGCACTCAGCATGCTAGCAAATTTGGAAAACTCATCAGTGGCCACAGGACTGTAAAAGGTCAGTTTTCATTCCAGTCACAGTGAAGGGCAATGCCAAAGAAGGTTCAAACTACCACCAACTGCACTCATCTCACACACTAGCAAAGTAATGCTTAAAATTCTCCAAGCCAGGCTTCAACTGTACATGAACCAAGAACTTCCAGATGTTCAAGCTGGATTTAGAAAAGGCAGAAGAACCAGAGATCAAATTGCCAACATCTGTTGGATCATTGAAAAAGCAAGAGAGTTCCAGAAAAAAATCTACTTCTGCTTCGCTATGCTAAAGCCTTTGACTGGGTGGATCACAACAAACTGTGGAAAATTCTTCAAGAGACAGGAATGCCAGACTACCTAACCTGCCTCTGGAGAAACCAGTATGCAGGTCAAGAAGCAACAGTTAGAACCAGACATGGAAGAAGGGACTGGTTCCAAATTGGGAAAGGAGTATATCAAGGCTATATATTGTCACCCTGTTTATTTAACTTATATGCAGAGTACATCATGCAAAATGCCAGGCTGGATGAAGCACAAGCTGGAATCAAGATTGCCAAGAGAAATATCAATAACCTCAGATATGCAGATGATACCACCTGTATGGCAGAAAGCAAAGAGTAACTAAAGAGCCTCTTGATGAAAGTGAAAGAGGAGAATTAAAAAGCTGGCTTAAAACTCAACATTCAGAAAACTAAGATCATGGCATCCAGTCCCATCACTTCATGGCAAAAAGATGGGGAAGCAATGGAAATAGTGAGAGACTATTTTCTTGGGCTCCAAAATCACTGTGGATGGTGACTGCAGCCCTATAATTACACAAACTCATGTCCATTGAGTCAGGGATGCCATCCAACCATCTCATCCTCTGTCGTCCCCTTCTCCTCCCACCTTCAATCTTTCCCAGCATCAGGGTCTTTTCAAAAGAGTCAGCTCTTCACGTCAGGTGGCCAAAGTATTGCTGTTTCAGCTTCAGAATCAGTCCTTCCAATCAATATTCAGGATAGATTTCATTTAGAATGGACTGGTTGGATCTCCTTGCAGTCCAAGGGACTCTTAAAGAGTCTTCAACAACACAGTTCAAAAGCTTCAATTCTTTGGCCCTCAGCTTTCTTTACAGTCCAACTCTCACATCCATACATGACTACTGGAAAACCATAGCTTTGACTAGATGGATCTTTGCTAGCAAAGTAATGTCTCTGCTTTCTAATATGCTGTCTAGGTTGCTCATAGCTTTTCTTCCAAGAAGCAGTTCAGTTCAGTTCAGTCAGTCAGTCATGTCTGAATCTTTGCGACCCCACAAACCACAGCATGCCAGGCCTCCCTGTATATCACCATCTCCTGGAGTTTACCCAAACTCATGTCCACTGAGTCGGTGATACCATCCAACCATCTCACCTCTGTTGTCCCCTTCTCCTCCTGCCCCCAATCTTTCCCAGCATCAGGGTCTTTTCAAGAGTCAGCTCTTCACGTCAGGTGGTCAAAGTATTGGAGTTTCAGCTTCAACATCAGTCCTTCCAATGAGCACCCAGGCCTGATCTCCTTTAGGATGGACTGGTTGGATCTCCTTGAAGTCCAAGGGACTCTCAAGAGTCTTCTCCAACACCACAGTTCAAAAGCATCAATTCTTTGGCACTCGGCTTTCTTTATAGTCCAACTCTCACACCATAAATGACTACTGGAAAAACCATAGCCTTGACGAGATGGACCTTTGTAGGCAAAGTAATGTCTCCACTTTTTAATATGCTGTCTAGGTTGGTCATAACTTTCCTTCCAAGGAGTAAGTGTATTTTAATTTCATGGTTGCAGTCACCATCTGCAGTGATTTTGGAGCCCCCCCAAATAAAGTCTGACACTGTTTCCACATCTTCTTGCCATGAAGTGATGGGACCAGATGCCATGATCTTAGTTTTCTGAATGTTGAGCTTTAAGCCAACTTTTTCACTCTCCTCTTTCACTTTTATCAAGAGGCTCTTTAGTTCCCCTTCACATTCTGCCATAAATGTTATGTCATCTGCATATCTGAGGTTATTGATATATCTCCTGGCAATCTTGATTCCAGCTTGTCCTTCCTCCAGCCCAGCATTTCTCATGATGTACTCTGCATATAAGTTAAATAAGCAGGGTGACAATATACAGCCTTGATGTACTCCTTTTCCTATTTGGAACCAGTCTATTATCCCATATTCAATTCTAACTGTTGCTTCCTGACCTGCATACA
The DNA here is from genome assembly GCF_055505025.1 of Bos grunniens. Lineage (NCBI taxonomy): Eukaryota > Metazoa > Chordata > Mammalia > Artiodactyla > Bovidae > Bos > Bos grunniens. Next base: position 22,663,234 of record NC_141191.1, on the reverse strand, counting down.
TGTTTCTCAAGAGGCAGGTCAGGTGGTCTGGTATTCCCATCTCTTTCAGAATATTCCACAGTTGGTTGTGATCCAGAGTCAAAAGTTTTGGCATTGTCAATAAAGCAGAAGTAGATGTTTTTCTGGAACTCTCTTGCCTTTTTGTTGATCCAACAGATGTTTGCAATTTGATCTCTGGTCCCTCTGACTTTTCTAAATCCAGGTTGAATATCTGGAAGTTTATGGTTCATATATTGTTGAAGCCTGACTTGGAGAATTTTAAGCATTACTTGCTAGTGCGTGAGATGAGTGCAATTGTGTGGTAGTTTGAACATTCTTTGGCATTGCCTTCTTTGAGATTGGAATGAAAACTGACCTTTTCCAGCCCTGTGGTCACTGCTGAGTTTTCCAAATTTGCTGACATATTGAGTGCAGCACTTTCACAGCATCATCTTTTAGGATTTGAAATAGCTCGACTGGAATTCCATCACCTCCACTCACTTTGACCATAGTGATGATTCCTCAGGCCCACTTGACTTCACATTCCAGGACTTCTGGCTCTAGGTGAGTGATCACACCATCGTGGTTATCTGAGTCATGAAGATCTTTTTTGTACAGTTCTTCTGTGTATTCTTGCCACCTCTCAGTATCTTCTGCTTCTGTTAGGTCCATACTGTTTCTGTCTTTTATGGAGCCCATCTTTGCATGAAACAGTCCCTTAGTATCTCTAATTTTCCTGAAGAGATCTCTAGTCTTTCCCATTCTGCTGTTTTCCTCTATTTCTTTGCATTGAATGCTGAGCAAGGCTTTCTTATCTCTCCTTGCTATTCTTTGGAACTCTGCATTCAGATGGGTATATCTTTTCTTTTCTCCTTTGCCTTTCCATTCTCTTCTTTTCTCAGTTATTTGTAAGGCTTCCTCAGACAACAATTTTGCCTTTTTGCTTTTCTTTTTCTGGGGATGGTCTTGATCAGTGCCCCTGCACAGTATCATGAACCTCTGTCCATAGTTCTTCAGGCACTTTATCGGATCTAATCCCTTGAATCTATCTGTCGCTTCCAGTGAATAATCATAAGGGATTTGATGTAGGTCATACCTGAATGGTCTAGTCATTTTCCCTACTTCAATTTATCTCTGATTTTGGCAATAAGGAGTTCATGATCTGAGCCACAGTCAGCTCCTGGTCTTGTTTTTGCTGACTTTAAGGAGCTTCTCCATCTTTGACTGCAAAGAATATAGTCAATCTGATTTTGGTATTGACCATTGGGTGATCTCCATGTGTAGAGGCTTCTCTTGTGTTGTTGGAAGAGTGTATTTACTATGACCAGTGTGTTCTCTTGGAAAAACTTGATTAGCCTTTGCCCTGCTTCATTTTGTACTCCAAGGCCAAATTTGCCCATTACTCCAGGTATCTCTTTACTTCCTACTTTTGCAATCCAGTCCCCTATATGAAAAGGACATCTTTTTTGGGTGTTAGTCCTAGAAGGTCTTGTAGGTGTTCATAGAACTTAGCTTCTTCAGCATTACTGTTTGGGGCATGGACTTGGATTCCTGTGATACTGAATGGCTTGCTTTGGAAATGAACAGAGATCATTCTGTCATGTTTGATATTGCATCCAATAACTGCATTTCAGACTTTTTTGTTGACTATGAAGGCTACTCCATTTCTTCTAAGGGATTCCTGCCCACAGTAGTAGATATAATGGTCATCTGAGTTAAATTCACCCATTCTTGTCCATTTTAGTTCACTGATTCCTAAAATGTTGATGTTCACTCTTGCCATCTCCTGTTTGCTCACTTCCAATTTGCCTTGATTCATGGACCTGACATTCCAGGTTCCTATGCAGTTTGCTCTTTACCACATGGGACTTGCGTCCATCACCAATCACACCTACTGCTGGGTGTTGTTTTTTCTTTGGCTCGCTCTCGTCATTCTTTCTGGAGTTATTTTTCCACTATTCTCCAGTAGCGTACTGTGCACCTACCGACCTGGGGAGTTCATCTTTCAGTATCCTTTTTTTTTTCCCCCTATCATACTGTTTATGGGGTTCTCAAGGCAAAAATACCAAAGTGGTTTACCATTCCCTTCTCCAGTGGACCATGTTTTGTCAGAACTCTCCACTTTTAGGAGACTTTTAGTTCAGTTCAGCTCAGTTCAGTCGCTCAGTTGTGTCCAGCTGTTTGTGACCCCTTGGACTGTAGCACACCAGGCTTCCCTGTCCATCACCAGCTCCTGAAGCTTCCTCAGACTCAAGTCCATTGAGTTGGTGATGCCATCCAACCATCTCATCCTCTGTCATCCCCTTCTCCTGCCTTCAATATTTCCAAGCATCAGGGTCTTTTCCAATGAGTCAGTTCTTTGCATCAGGTGGCCAAAGTATTGGAGACTTTTAGGAAGTATACAAATATGGATCCCTCCTCCCTTGAGGGACAAGCCCCCTTGGCTATGTATTTCATAGCCCAGTCTGCCCCAGACATCAGGCACAAGATTCAGAAAGCAACTTCTGGGCCTCAGACTCCAGTGAATCAGTTGCTCCAATTGGCTTATTCAGTTTTTTAAAATACGGATATGGCCAAAAAGGCTGAACATACCCAGGAAAATATGCAAAAATGGATTTTTCTGCTCAGAGACCACCAACTAATCTTCCCACTCATTAGCATATGAAATTGCTCAGCCTATAAAAACTAAACATGCCACATTTCATATAGGAATTTGCCCTCTGTGATGGCCCACACACTCTCTGTGGTGTGGATCTCTGAATCTGAGTAAATCCACTTCTTACTCTCACTTTGTCACTCACTAAATTCTTTTTACAATGACACATCAAGAACCTGAGCTTCATTAGGTCCTGAAACCAGGTACTGTGGGTTTTGGCAGGGTTCAAATCCCAGCACATGGGTTCAAGTTCCAATCTGAGGTACACAGTTTGAGTTTATTCTTCAAAATGAAATATAAATCTAAAGTTTTTACTTTTACAGGTTTTGAAAATTTTGAGATTTACATTTTAAGGTGAGAGTACTTGAATATATTATCATACTATTAAACACCTTGCTTATTAATTTTTTAACTACTTTCTTATTTAATACTTAACCTTCTCAAAGAGGAGCTTTCAGCCCAATAGGTAGAACTTTTGCAGACAGACGAAGCTTACCCTATGGTTTCAGAAGGAATATATTTGACTTTTGTTATTTCCAAGCATGATGGATCTTGAAGAGGCTCATGGAGACCAGTAATGAGTAAAATATGGCCCTTAAGCCAATCCTAGCTTTCTGTTTATTTTGTAAATAAAGCTTTAGTTTATTTACTAAATAAACCTCAAAATTCTCCAAGCAAGCCTTCAACAATATGTGAACCAGAACTTCCAGGTGTTCAAGCTGGATTTAGAAAAGGCAGAGGGACCAGAGATCAAATTGCCAACATCCATTGGATAATAGAAAAAGGAAAGAGTTCCAGAGAAATACCTACTTCTGTTTTATTGACTATGCTAAAGCCTTTGACTGTGTGGATCACAACAAACTGTGGAAAATTCCGGAGACTGGAATACCAGACCACCTTACCTGCCTTCTGAGAAATTGGTATGCAGGTCAAGAGCCAACAGTTAGAACCAGACATGGAAAAACAGACTGGTTCCAAATTGGGAAAGGAGTATGTCAAGGCTGTATATTGTCACCCTGCTTATTTAACTTCTATGCAGAGAATATGATGTGAAATGCTGGGCTGGAAGAAGCACAAGGTGGAATCAAGATGGCCAGGAGAAGTATCAATAACTTCAGAGATGCAGATGACACCACCCGTATGGCAGAAAGCAAAGAAGAACAAAAGAGCCTCTTGATGAAAGTGAAAGAGGAGAGTTAACAAGTTGGCTTAAAGCTCAACATTCAGAAAAATAAGATCATGGCATCCGTTCCCATCACTTCATGGCAAATAGATGGGGACGCAATGGAAAGAGTGAGAGACTTTATTTTCTTGGGCTCCAAAATCACTGTGGATGGTGACTGCAGCCCTATAATTAAAAGACAATTGCACCTTGGAAGCAAAGGTATGACCAACCTAGACAGCATATTAAAAAGCAGAGATATTACTTTGCCAACAACAGTCCATCTATATTCAAAGGTATGGTTTTTCCAGTAGTCATGTATGGATGTGAGAGTCGGACTATAAAGAAAGCTGAGCGCTGAAGAATTGATGCTTTTGAACTGTGGTGCTGGAGAAGACTCTTGAGAGCACTTTGGACTCCAAGGAGATCCAAGCAGTCCATCCTAAATGAAATCTGTCCTCAATATTCATTGGAAAGACTGATTCTAAAGCTGAAACTGCAATACTTTGGCCACCTGAGAAGAACTGATTCATTGGAAAAGACCCTGATGCTAGGAAAGATTGAATGTAGGAGGGGAAGGGGATGACAGAGGACGAGTTGGTTGGATGGCATCACTGACTCGATGGACAGGACTTTGAGCAAGTTCAGTGAGTTGGTGATGGACAGGGAAGCCTGGCGTGCTGCAGTCCATGGGGCTGCACAGAATCAAACATGACTGTGTGACCTAACTGAACTCAACTGAAAGCTTTAGTGGAATGCATCCATGCCTGTTTGTTTACATATGATGTAGGTTTGCTTTCAGACTACACAGCAGAGTTAAATAGTCTAACAGACTTTCTGGCATGCAAACCAAAAATATTTACTAGCTGGTTCTTTTCTGAAAAAGCTTGGCAACCCCTGGTATAATTGAAAACACAAGACTAGTATGATAGCAGATTTCAGTAGGGAAAAACCTGCCACGTGACCCCTGGAACCAATAAGGCTATAATTAATCTCCACTTACTTTTCCAGTTTAATGCTTTGGAAACCTCTTTGCCCCTCCTTTCTTGCTTCCTTTACTTCAGTTACATAATTACTCACATTTCCAAATAAGCCTTCCCTCCTTTATTCCTGGGGCTTTGGTGCCTCGATTCCCCCACACCCTCTCCTCCTCCCAGCCCCCACCAACACCTCCCATTTCTTCACCCCCAGCACCCAGTTTTGATAGGTACCCTTCTCAAGCTCGCACAGCACTGAAAGTGTTAGTCGCTCATCTTGTCTGACTCTTTGCCACCCATGGACTGTAGCTCACTAGGCTCCTCTGTCCGTGGGATTCTCCAGGCAAGAACATTGGAATGGGTTGCCATTTCCCTCTCCATGGGGTCTTCCCCACCCACGGATTGAACTCAGGTCTCTCACATTGCGGGCAGAGTCTTTACTGTTTGAGCTACCTGCAAGCACAGCACTACTGACCTACAAAGCACTGAAAACTGGTTTATTTTCACCCCCGAACTGACATCCTTCCAGTTATCTTTTCAATCCCTGACCAAATATCACTTGATGAAGCGTGATGGTATAAATGAATGAATTAATTTTGAGCTCCTCTTGATAGGTGATCTCTATTACCTGAGTGGATTAAATTGGCAAATGTTTAAAATACCAAACACTGAAAGGAATAGAATTTAGTATGTCATCCGTCTCTAGAGAGAATGTTGTTTCTATGTGCAGAGCAGTAAAGGAAATTGCACAGGGAAGGTTGATTTAAAAAGAGTCCTATTACAGGAAAAAAACCACATGGTCGTCCACTAAGAGCCCTCTAATGTGGAATGGTCTGGTGGGAGGGTTTGATCAGAAGCCTCACAAATTCCAAAGCCTGATTTTGTAGGTTTAGCGGATTTATCTCTTAGTGGCAGACTAATGTTAAACAGAATCTTGGGACTAAATGGCAATTCAATTTACAACCAGAAATGTAATTGCTTCAAAAAACAGAAATATTTTTAACTACTTGACAAGGCCATTTTCTCTCTGTGGGCAATCTGTGCAAGAAGTCAAATCACAATCAGTGAATTATTCGTTTAATTAATTTATTAATTTACAATGAGGCATAGCAGTGAGATTTTGCCTCTGGGATTGGCCCATGCTCTTTTGCTTAACACATTTTTCTTTCTATATGTTAATATATTTCATCAGGTTAGGGGATTTTACATATCTCTGCTCTGATCCACTGTGGTTTAATTTTCTAAAGGCAGTCTTATTATACTTATTTCCTAGGGTTGGAAGGAAGAGTAGACTACTGATAATTTTTATATATTTTTAAAAGTCTGTAAGAAAGATAAAAACAATATGTGAAATACTTATTTTACAAATAGCTCATTCATAGGTCTATAATCATAAGGTGTCAAACAAAAAATAATGAGCAAGTAATTTACAGAAGAAGATTTTTTAATCTGAGAAAATAATTTCAAATTAGTGCAAGTTAACCAGTTCAGTGGCCATTGTTGTTTTTTTTTTTGTCTGTTTGTTTATTGAAGGCTTATTTTTAAAGGAAGAAGTAAAACAACTAAATTAAATATCTGGAATAAAGGAATAGCTAAATTAATTATAGTATATACATTAGATGGATAGTTTTAGAGGCATTAAACATAACTGTCAAAGGAATAATGTAGAAAATGAAAAAAATGGTAATATAAAATTAAGTGATATTAATATTTTATTTTACTATGCCAAAAAGTTGATATTTAAAAAGACTAGAAGGAAGTATCCAAGAATATTGACAGTAATTTTGTATAGGGGACAGGGATTGAATATAAAATCTTTTTCTTATTTTCTGAAATTATAATATTTTTAAAATTAGGATTAATTAAAATAAGTGGTGGCCAGACATTCACTAATGTCCTTACTGTTTTAAAGGGTCTATTACTCAAATAAAGCCAAAATTCATAAAACTGAGGAAAAGAACAAGCTTAGAATGAGAGATCTTGTATAGTGTTTTTTATATAAAACAGAAAATAATACCATCTCCCATTTATGCAAACATACATATGTAGCAAATATACAGAAGCATGAATGGAAACAAACATGTAACTCCATGATGGAAATTTAACCTAGAAAACAAGACAGGCAAGCATAAATGGAACTTCAGCTGTGCAAGTTAGCATACTTCTTAAAAAAAAAAATATGTGCAGTCAGTATGGTAGAAAGACAACACCTCTAAAATGCAGGTGGTGTATACATGATTACGTATCAGCTATTTGTTGTAAATGTTCTTTCTTCCTGTCTTTATATTTGAAATCTATTTTATTTAAAGAAGTCTATTTTAAGTCTCATGTTCACAGGGCTACTGATGGAGCCATCCATGAGCCCAAAATAAATTATAGAAATGCTTCATATGTAAGTCTTTTCTTGAAAGTTAGGAAAAAATATTATGAATCTGCATAGCATAGAACAGGAAGGCAGCAGGGCACAACCTTTAAAAGAATGACAGAGATGTTGAGGACACAGCATGAACTGGTTAGCACCAACTAGGTCCAAAATGGTGCACAAGTGAACTTCCACTAAACCTTCAGCCTCATTATGCACTCATTATAATACATCAGAAAGCTAAACTCACGTACAGACACCAGGACAGTTCTAAGCCCAGCCATAAAAAGGCTAAAGTGGGCAGTGCCCCAATTCCTGGAAATCTCCACTCCATCCCCATAATAGTTGGAATAATACTCCCACTCATTAGCCTATAAAAACCAACCACCCCATATTTTAGGGCCTCTTACCTTCTGAGATGGTCCAGAATCTATCTATGGAGTGTGTATCTTCCTGAATTAGCCATCTTTTACTTGTGACTCTTGAATTCTTTCCTGAGGGAAGCCAAGAACCCACACTAGGCACCGTCCCAGGGACTTGCCTGAGACCCCAGATGTGACCATCCTCTTGCACCCCACTTCCTTTCCTGCAACAAGCTCCAGCTTCCAAAATTGTAATTTGAAAAGAAAAGTCAAGAAGAATGTGAATTCTGAGGCATCCCTGCATGTATCCAGCACTGCTACTTGAGTGGAAGAAAAGAATGGAGGTTAAGATGACTTGAGGAGTGTAGTTATTTCATTTCAAGTATTATGATATTGCTTGCCTTATTGTCATGCTTTCTTTACTTTAAATTATTTAGTGGAATTACAATTTAGGGTTAAATTTATTACCCAATGGTAATTATTGTATCTGAGCTCCAAATGTAGCAAAAGTTTTTTGTAAAAGTCTAGTTGCAAGTTGACCCAGAAGTCCTTGTAATATAACAAAATTCCTCTGGAAAGGGACCTGATTTTTTTTTAAGATAATTAGTCTAGTGAAGTACTTAACTATGAAAGGCACAATCTGGTGTGAAATAAAATTCATACTTTATGGCAAGATCAAAAAATTTAAACATAAAATTTTTTCTGCCCTTTGGCCTCTTCTGCCCCTAATGTTCACTGTATATCTGCATTATGTATCAACCAGATCTCAACCATCAGCAGAAAGACCTGCTCAACAATAAACAGCAACAGTGTCCTAGCATCAAGACAATTCCTTAAATATAACATTCCCTCTAGAGCTTGTAAGGGGTCACATGACCTAGCACGATGACCTGAAGATTTGGATTATGTAAACTATCAATAATAACATCATTTGATATACATCCCTCTGTCTCAAAAACTTACACAACTGGGCCTTGACTTCTAATGGAGCTCTCTGAGATGCTCTTCCCAAGCTATCATCCTCAAATTTGGCTCAAATGAAATTTTCCATTTCTTCCTTCAATTGACAGATTAATTTTTCTTTTACAATGGATATCAGATGTCTGCAGAAATATGTTGAATTTCTTGGAAAAATACTTTAACAGATTTTGAATCTTGATCTGGAAGTTGAAGGAAACAAGTATTCTGGAAATCCCAAAACAAAGTAAAGAGGAGAAACAGGAGGGAGAAGATCCCAGCTGAGCAGGGGTGTGTAAAGTTTTTTGGCTGGAGGGTAGAATCTGAGGATAGCGGCCAGTGAGGAAAATTTGGTGTCTAATCTAGTTGGTTTTCAACAGAGTCAAGTTCAAGGCTCAGCTTGAAGTTGTAGACTTTTCTGCTCACATTTCCTGTTAGGCATGATTCTTCAATAAAATTCTCTTACATCCCCAGGTAGAATTAGGGAACATTCTCAAATGAAGGGAGACATGTGGTGGTCATTGTTGGAATGAGAGATGTCGGGGGGGGGGGGAAGCAACAACAAAGATGCGTGGGTGTGTGAGTTTCCTCAGGCTACTATAGTCAATGACCAACCCAGACAGCATATTCAAAAGCAGAGACATTACCTTGCCAACAAAGTTCCGTCTAGTCAAGGCTATGGTTTTTCCAGTGGTCATGTATGGATGTGAGAGTTGGACTATAAAGAAAGCTGAGTGCCAAAGAATTGATGCTTTTGAACTTTGGTGTTGGAGAAGATTTTTGAGAGTCCCTTGGACTGCAAGGAGATCCAACCAATCCATCCTAAAGGAAATCAGTCCTGGGTATTCATTGGAAGGACGGGTGTTGAAGCTGAAACTCCAATATTTGGCCACCTGATGTGAAGAGCTGACTCATTGGAAAAGACCCTGATGCTGGGAAAGATTTAGGGCAGGAGGAGAAGGGGACGACAGAGGATGAGATGGCTGGATGGCATCACCAACTTGATGGACATGGGTTTGGGTAAACTCCGGGAGTTACTGATAGACAGGGAGGCCTGGCGTGTTGTGGTTCATGGGGTTGCCAAGAGTCGGACACGACTGAGAGACTGAACTGAACTGAACAATAGTAAATGGTCACAAACTGTGCAGCTTAAAACAACAGAACTTTATTCTTGCAGTACTGGAGGGCAGAAGTCTGAAATCAAGATGGTGGCAGAGCCTTGTTTTCTTTGAAGCCTCTGGGGAAAATCTATCCTTCTTTGTCTTAAGTTTCTCATGGCTTCAGCAAGTCTTAGCATTGTTTGGCTTGTAACCAGATCACTCTAATCCTTGTCTCTGTCTCCACGTGGTCTTCACTGCGTCTCTATGGCATTCTCTTCTTATCAAGATGTCCATCGCTGGCTTCAGGGCCCACCAGAATCCAATATGACCTCATCTTAGCTTAACTACACCTGCAAAGACCCTACTTCCTAATAAAGGCACGTTCTGAGGTTTCAGGAGAAAAGGAATTGCTAGAAACCCTATTAAACCCACTATCACAGTTGTCACGGGGATTTGAAAGAGGAGATGAAGGGAATATAATTTTTTCATATTTTCATCAAACTGCCTTCTAAAGCAGGCATAATTCCAGGAGGTACTGGAATTGCCTTAGAATATGAGGGTGGTGCTCAATTTATTACAATTTTATTTCAGGATTAAAGGACTGACTGCTCCCCCCCTCACCATGCCCCAGATTTCAGGACTGCGGAATAGCTGGGTAGCAGACATGTGGTTGCACTGGAAAGTAGAAACTTAGCAAAATTAACAATGATGACAGTGAACACCCATAGTTCAATAACCAAAAGATTGAGAATGTGTTACATCAAAATAAATGTTAGTAAACCTAGATGATACTGAGTAAATACGTTACAACTTAAAAGTTCTTACTTTGCAGTGGATTAAGCAGGATGTGAGTGAGAACACAGCAGAATCAGGGGGTGAGGGTAACCAGAGCGTCCAGGAAGGGTCCTGCAGGGTAAGCCACAGTGGGAGATATTTCTGGGACACTTCATGTGCGAGCAAGTAACTCCGCTGGCTGTTCTAAGGAATCTGACCTTGAGATTCGCATTGTAGGGAGCACAGTAGCCAGAGAACCAGGTTAAGGGGGCAAATGATCCGTTGTGACCTGGGAATTCCCTGGTGGTCCAGTGGTTAGGACTCTGTGTGCTCACAAAAGAAACAATCTTGTATTAGTGTAAGATGATGTTTACTGCAGAACAGGAAGCCAGGACCTGGTTCTCTGAAGAAGGAAGGAAAGTCATTTGGACCTCCAAGCTCGTGGAGACATGGGAAGTGGTGTGTTGGGTCTCTCTGCTCCATCTGAACTCTAGCACATACCTGGGTGAATTACAAACTTTGCTGATGCAAAAGACCTGGCTGGAACTGTATTGATTTTGTTTTTTTTTTTCCTTCTCATTATCTCTGCTGAGAGTCAAGCTGTGAGACAGCTGGGATAGGTCCTAAACAGGACCAGTGCTAAGCCCTAGGCTCATTACTGATTTAAATCTCTAGTTCAATTTACAAGACATATTAGATATACACACTATTAAGGAATACATCTATTGCTTCTTAATGGAACACTATGTGTTTTTAGCAACCATTTGTGGAATCATATAAAGCTGAAAACACCACATAACTGTTGAGAATGATCAGTGTTTATGTAAGTTACATGGAGCCATCACTGCTCAGGGGACACTGCTCTGCTGAAGCCCAGCTGGGCCACTGAGGAAAGGACAGTGAGCAGTAAAACAAGAAACATGACGAAAGAAATGGGACATCCAAGCAGCAACATAATTGGGGAAAAAATGTGTTCAAATTGAGCCAGTTACTGAAATAAAGATAGAATATTAACAGGTAGCATCTTCCCCCGGCACACACGAGTAGCTCTCAGCAAAGTAATGGAAGCTTGGTGAGCATTCCAGAAAGACTATGTTTCTGAGTTAATATTCTTTAGGGAGAGACTGGAGGCAGTGGCTGGAACAGGATATGATGGAAGAAACATCAACAGAGATTAAACGAGAATGCTTTCTTGGAATCTGACCTAGTGGAATTCATGTTCTAAGAACTTTTTCTTCCTTAAGGTCTTCAAATGATTATAGCCATCCTAGATAATCAAATTGCTCATTACAAATCTCTTTCTCTCCCTTCCTTCTCCCTCTCTCCGCACCCTCCATATATTTGTGGTATTTATATATAAAAATATAGAAAACTAGTGTAGGAGTGTTGGATGGAGTCATAGAAACAAATAGGAACGTTGCAGATCAACACATCAGGTTTTGCGTTTCTGTTCTACCACTTGTTACAGGTGAGCTTCAGTTTCTAATCTATAAAATGGGAATGATGATAAGACTTACCTCAAAGGCTCTTCTGAATATCAGATGAGATAATGCATTAAAGCCCCTGGTGCTGAGCAAATGTTCTCCAAACACTCATTATTATAATTATTTTATGGTTGGAGAAGCAGCCTTGACTTTGGTCAGCTGATTGCTTTGAGAAAGACTGGGATTCATTCAAGGGTGTGCTGAGTCCTCAGCAGTAATCAAATGAAAGACATACTGATATTTCATATCGTGCTATGAGTTTCATTGTATGTAGTCTTATTGGGTAAAAAGCACAGTAGAAAACACGGACATTAGTACTTGGTACCTTTAGGACAGAGCATCACACAAAGTATTTAATTGTACAGCAGGAATTCATTTGCCTGAAACACATATGCTTCGAAGTTAGGGTGAGAACACAGCAGACTATTAGGACAAGCGTTAGAACTTGATGCAGACTTATTTTCTTTTTACTATATGTTATTAAATTGGGTGCCATGTGTGCATTTGAACTGGGCATTCAGCATCTACTTTTGTCTAGAGAAAAAGCCCTTCTGCCCTAATGTGGAAAGTTCAGGTTAGTATTTCACACATGTAAAGAAGTTCTTTGTAGTCTGGGGAGCCAGATAGCTTGTGAACTGAATCCCCTAGCATGGTGTCCCAGGGTGTCTGGGTTCAGGGTCATCCTGAGGCCAACGTAGACCAAGTCCTGTTGGAAGGAAAGATGGCTCTCAGCTGTCGCCTGGCCCCCAGCACAGAAAAAGGTAGGACATCCAATGAAACCACAGGCCAAGAGATCCGACTCATCTTCAGACATCTGCAATAATTGGCTCCTCAACATTGCTAGTTTGCTAGCATTGAGGATGGGTGGTCTGATTGCTCCCTGTCCCTCTTCTCCTGGAGACCTTAGTGTCGAGCCAGCACAAACCCAGAGTGCCACTGACAACTCTAATCTGTTTCAACCTTTCCTGGAGCTTTCTCATCAGCAGCGTCATGGGCTCATCCTTCGTTCCTCAGAGCCTGGAACTCCTGTTTTATTAGCCTGACATTTTGTTCTGACCTGTGTTGACAGCTTCTGGCCTCTGGTGGGCACTCTGTTTAGTCGCTCCTTTTATTTATAACTTAACGCTCTTTTCCTCGGCTCAGACAAACTCATTGATTTGTGATCTGGTCACACTCGCGTTGCTCTATCTAATGTAAAATCTTATCCGAGTCTCCAGCATCTCTTTTTTGTCCATGGCATTTATTTGGCTTCTTGCATTTTCATTTGGCACACACTCATGTTCTGATTGTGGATTTAAATGTCTGCATTAGACCAGTGAGAAAGAATAGCTCCAGGTTAGAGAGACCCACCGGGAACTATGCCTTATGAGTGTTAAGCACGTCATGATTTTACAGAGCCATCTACATACATGGAGTATCTTATGTGACTCTCACGACAACACTGTGAGGTGAGTGATACAATGCCCATTTCACAGGCGAGGGAATGAAAGTGGGCAGACACACAGGGATGCTACTGAGAATTCTCCTAGAACTTTAATATCCTGAATCCTGGGACTGTATGTGTTAAAACTTGAAGGGAAGGAGAGGTGAGGAAATTCCATCTTTTGATTAATAGAGAGAGATAGACATTCAAAATGAACAAGGAATCCCATAGCTTTCTTTTTTTGTAGTTTGTCTTTTCCTACTTTTTCTCCTTTCTCATTTTCAGCTTTTTTACCTACAAAAAATATCTCCAGTTCTGCTGAAATATTTCTTTTTCTCCAGGATCTAAACAGAATATTTAAAGCACAAAGAATTGCTTAAAAAATGGTTTTCTTTATAGTTTTTATTGAGTAACATAACTAACACACTTCGAAACTTTGTTTTTACATGTGCGTTTACCAAGGATATTAAATGAAGCAGGCTGGTGAAAAGAGCTTTATAGAATAAAATAGTTTCAGCATTATTTTTTTATGATCAAAATATTCTTGCTTGAAAGAGCCTGGTAATTTAAGGCAACAAATTTTGATTTTTTTTTTGGCTAAAAAATTTTGAAGGAACTGCCCCAGCTCCACTTGACTTCATGACAAAACTTGAAAAACATATGCCATAAACTGGAGAATAAGAAGACAAAGTAAACGAAGCAAATCAAAGTCAATTTACCTTTTTAAAATTCTAAGGAATTGAAGACTCTTGATCCCCTCTGAATACCCACGGAGCCCAGTTCCTTCCCCCATCTAGCCCTGCTCTAATGCATAACTGCTTGTGTCCATGGCTATGTTTTTCAGGGACAATTAGTTCTGGAAGGCCAGAGACAATAGCTATCTTATTAGCTGTTAAGTCTAGCTCCAGGAGGTATATGGTAAACATATGCTGAACAAACAAATGGATTCCTTTATGGCATCACTATCTCTGGCTGAGACTGATATGTTTGAGGGTAAAGAACTCACATATAATCTGTTACCATGAAATTTCTCCTGGGAGCCAATGGATTCGGGAGACACTAGATGAGTGAGTGGCAGAGTGATCCTGGCCTGGCTCTGAGAAGGGTAGGAGAGAGCAGTCTGCAAGTCAATCCATGGAGGCATCCCAGCTCAGGGACAGTGGTCATGGAGAGGTGCTGGAGAGCGGACAGGTATGAGCAGGGGAGCAGAGGCCCCAACAGCACCAAAAAACCAGGAGAGGAAGGCATGCGGAAGCTGATACCATGTGGGAACCAAGGTCGTTTGGAGGAGCCACAAGGGAATCCTGGAGTCAGATGTGCTGATGACTTGTCCAGAGATGAAGGGCCTTTTAATGAGATGGTAGCACGGGGTGTCCCGCCCAACCCACCTGATCTTCAAAGGGGCCTGCCCTAATACGATCAGGGAGTTATCCTGGTCCTGACACATATATGAAAGAGGAAATAAGAATGAAATTAGAACATGCTCCAGCACCATACACAAAAACAAATGCAAAATGGATTAAAGGCCTAAATGTAAAACCAGGTACTATCAAAATCTTAGAGGAAAACATAGAACACTCTCTGACAAATATCATAGCAAGATCTTTTTTGACCTACCTCCTAGAGTAATGAGAATAAAAACAAAAATAAGCAAATAGGACCTAAGTAAACGTATAAGCTTTGGCATAGCAAAGAAAATCATAAACAAAATGAAAAAACAACCCACATAATGGGAGAAAATATTTGCAAAGTGACCGACAAGGGATTCATTTCCAAAATATACAAACAGCTCAAGGGGCTCAATACCAAGGAAACAAACAGCCCAATCAATAAATGGGCAGAAGATCTAAATAAACATTTCTTTAAAGAAGATACACACATGGCCAAGAGGCACATGAAAAGATGCTCAACATCACTAATTACCCGAGTGAAAGAAAGAAAGTGAAGTTGCTCAGTCGTGTCCGACTCTTTGCGACCCCATGGACTGTAGCCCACAGGCTCCTCCGTCCATGGGATTTTTCAAGCAAGAATACTGGAGTGGGTTGCCATTTCCTTCTCCAGGAGATCTTCCCAACCTAGGGACTGAACCCGGGTCTTCTGCATTGTAAGCAGAAGCTTTAACATCTGAGCCACTAGAGAAGTCTGAGCCACCAGGGAATTACCAGAGTAATGCAAATCAAAACTACAATGAGGTATCACCTCACACAGATCAGAATGGCCATCATTTAAAAATCTACAAATGATAAATGCTTGCAAGGGTGTGAAGAAAAGAGAACCCTCCTACACTGTTGGTGAGAATCTAAATTGGTATAGCCATTACTAAGAACAGTATGGAGGTTCCTTAAAAAACTAAAAATAGAACTACCATATGATTCAGCATTCCCACTCCTGGGCATATATCCAGAGAAAGCCATAATTGGAAAAGACACATGTACCACAGTGCTCATTGCAGGACTATTTACAATACCCAGGACATGGAAGCAACCTAAATGTCTATCAACAGAGGAATGGATAAAGAAGAGGTGGTGTGGAAAATTACTCAGCCATAAAAAAGAATAAAGTAATGTTGTTTGCAGCAACATGGTTGGAGCTAGAAATTGTCATACTAAATTAAGTGAGTCAGACACAGAAAGACAAATATCATAAGACACTGATTATATGTGGAATCTAAAAGAATGATACAAATGAACCTATATGCAAAATGGAAACAGAGTCACGGATACAGAAAAGAAAAAAAATATTAAAAAAAAGAAAACAGTTACCAAGGAGGAAGGGGGGAGGGATAACTTGGGAGACTGGGATTTTCATATACACTCCACTATATGTAAAAGAGATAACTAACAAGGACCTACTGTATAGCACAAGGAATTCTACTTAACACTCTGTAATGATCTATAAAGGAATAGAATCTAAAAAAGAGTGGATATATGTATATGCATAACTGATTCACTCTGCTGTATAGCAAAAACTAACACAACACTATAAATCGACTACGTGTGTGTGCACTAAGTCGCTTCAGTTGTGTCCAACTCTGCGACCCTATAGACCGTAGCCCTCTAGGCTCCTCTGTCCATGGGATTCTCCAGGCAAGAATACTGGAGTGGGTTGCCATGCCCTCCTCCAGGGTATCTTCCCGATCTAGGGACTGAGCCCGAGTCTCTTATGTGTCCTACATTGGCAGGTGGGTTCTTTACTATTAGTGCCACCTGGGAAACCAAATCAACTGTATTCAAATAAAACTTAATTAAAAAAAAGCTGAACCCCCCGCAAAACAAAATAGGAAGTCAATGATTATTTTCATTATATTTAAATCACACTTGAAAAATATTTTTAAAAATTACAGCAAAATAATTCAGCATCAATTTTCATATATCAGAATTAATTGAAGATGTGGGAGATAAGGCACTTTCGTACAGAATAAATTGGTGCAACCTTTTAGGAGCCATTTGCAAGAATCCACCAAATTGTAAAATGCATGTCACCTTTCAATTATTGATTCTACTTCTAGCAAATTCTCTATTAAAAAACATTCCCAAAAGATCATGTAAGAGAGTGCTGAAAGTAGCATTGTTTCTTTTTTTTTTTTTAAACTTTACATAATTGTATTAGTTTTGCCAAATATCAAAATGAATCCGCCACAGGTAAGCCAAACTAAAGCAAACAAAAATCATCAAGTGTTCATCATTAGGGAATTGAATGACATATTATGCCAATTAGGGCAGCACTATATTAATGGAATAGTGTGTAGCCACTGAGAGAGAAAAAAGTACCCTAAGTATTGCCGTGGCAGATGATTGGTATGCTAACTTAAAGAAGAAGACAGACTACTCTGTGTAGACGTTTCTGGATATGATTCCTTCTGTGTTTTTGAAACAGTATGGAATTACATACTCTTTACGGGAGGATACATGGAGAGGAATCTGGAGGCTATGCACACACATTTACACATGGAAATTCCTCTTAACACTTCTTCAAAGAAAGCAAGCACATAAACTTCAAAACAGCCATGAAAATACCTATAACTGAAAACATTTCTGAACACATCTGAAAACAAAAAATGTTCAAAGCATTTGAAAGCCTCAGGTAACAAAAGAAAGGGTGGGTGTTTGGTTAGACAGGCTGCAAAATAAAGGTTTCCCTTATTTGCCAAGCTTGGCCACAGTCAAGGTTAAGAAACTCAGAGAATGTCTTAAGAAAAGACAAGAAGGAGATAAAGAACCAAAGATGGAGAGTCCCATGAACAGAGGAACCTGGCAGGCTACAGTTCTTGGGGTCGCAAGAGTCAGACATGACTTAGTGACTAAACCACCACCAAAGGAAGAAATAAATTTTGAGATAAACATGCAGATAGAGAAGAATTACACAGGAGCTCAATGAAAATAAGTGGGTGATGGGGGAAAGGGGAAGAAATGGAATAAAAAGTAAACAGCTGATCAAAGTGACCACATCAAATAATAAATGGACACAAAGGAGACTTTTTCCTACAGTCCATGGGACTATCTTGGCAAGAATACCGGAGTGGGTTGCCATTTCCTTCTCCAGGGAATCTTCCTGATTCAGGGATCAAACCCACGTCTCCTGAATCTCCTGCATTGGCAGGCAGATTCTTTACCACTGAGCCACCTGAGAAGCCTTCAATACAATAACAACAACACTAATAATCACTGACTCACACTAAAGCACTTTGAGGATAAACAACACTTAGTATTGTTCAATTTAAAGGCACACACAGTTCAACAATGAAGCAATTACGGAAACGATTGTAGAAAGCATCATGTGGTTATACCACACTTAAATGGCTGGCATTCACAGTGGTGATCCTAAGTTGCCTAAATGTGTCATCCACACACACTATTAGGTTAAAATAATTATTTTTAATAAGACAGAAAAATTAGTACTGCAGTTTTAAAACAATAATTACAATGGAGAACTGCTAGATTTTTATGGTTCCATGAAAGGATTTGCCAAAATCTGTCTCAATCAGATTCCTGATGGGTACAGATCATGATCATCTCTGTGTGTATCCCCTATTTTCACAGCACACACACATATACACATTACATGCAGTGCCTAGCGCGGATGCAGAGGAGCAACACATTGGTTTCTGAGAAGTCAAATGTGAATTCCCTTTCAAAATTTTTTCATTATATCTGGTAGGTTCAGACTAGACATACAAGTGTTGACTTATAAAGATAAGTCATCTAATATTTAGTTTTCAAGGTCCAATTTACAAATTCTCTACACTAGAATATAAAATCACCATTCCATTCACAGGGAGTCCTGTTGTGAAATTTATGCTATTGCAGTTTTGAAGGTCTGGGATATTGAATATTACTTGTCAAGTTTTTAACAAAACAAAACACAAAAAATCCCAGCTGTCACAGAATTAGTCTGTCAGGGTTCTTAGATTGTGCAAATTCCTATATGTAACATTTCAGTTATTTTGGTTAGTAGGTAAGGAGGCTGTAATTGTTTCTATTCATAAGCTTGATTTTCCTTCAGCAGATTGAAATTGGCTTGAAAATTGAGCAATTTTCTGTGTGAAATTTTTAGAACATTACGCTCATCACAAAAACTAAATACAAATGGGTAATGAGATTTAGAGTTGTGTAATTTAATCTATTTGCTTTATTCCAATTAGCACAGTTTACTTGTAGAAAACTGTGGCTGACTTTCAGAGCATCTATGGTCAACAATGAAGTTCTCAACCTCTACCTCAAGCGTAGCCCACCACTGTCACAAGCTTGTTTATTACAGAGCCACAGAGGAAAAAAAAACAAGAAATTATAAACTTACTTTGCATGCTTCCACTCCCTTTTTCTCCCTTCTGGCCTTTTTGTCCATTAAGTCCTTAAAAAAAAAAAAAGGGAAAAAAATTAATTTAGGCAATTCACAATGCTTGCCCTAAGAGGAGACAGAGCATGGTGAGGTCATCCAGAACATCAATGTATAACAACCTACAGATGCTCAGACATAATAATGCTGCTGCTGATGATGGTGACGACGATAGCTATCATTTTAGAAGGCTATTATGAACTTGGCATTTTATGGGTAGGTCCTTTACATACATTATCTCAGATTCCTTACCAGGGCATTAAGTGTTCCATTTTCCTAAAGTAAGCAAAACTGAGGAGTAAGCAGTTTGTTTGGGGCGTGTGCTCCTTTTTGTCCTTTTTCTCTGTCTTCCTCCCTTCCCCAGAAAGTCTAGTGTCCACCATCTCATCCCAAACCTTGATTTTCCATTCCTTTACAATTTTTCTATCTTACTTTCTATTTCTTTTTTTGTGTGGAGCCTCTCAAAGACTGAGCTGTGAAAAGAACTGGGAGTACTGAGATCCTGACTACCTCTGTACTGGGGAAAGCTGGGAAGGTTTGAGGGGGTGTCTAAACCTCTAGGCTTCAAGAAATTTTGAGAAATTTTGGCTTTGTGAAATTTCATTCACATAGTTAGAGGTGTGGTACAAAAGGTATTCTAATAAGGTTTAGGGCTTCAGATACTTATGGAAACATTGCTAAGACCCTGCTCTTTGCTAATGGGTTGCTATTTAACCCATGGTTCCATTCGGAAAGGTAGATCCAGAGGATCAGTCCTTAGCACCAACAAGAGACTTCACGAGGGACAATCCCGTCCCATGAGAGGGGTGCTGCTCTCGCTTATTGATTCTCCTTCCAAGGGTCCTCAGTTGGCTGTCTTGCAAATAATAACCTTCCTGGTATAAATGCATGACTGAGCACAGTGCCATCCAGCTCTAAGTCAAAATCTTTATTAACATTCTTGATTTCCTCCAATAACACCAAGGACTGCTCTCTTTTCATCCAAGAACTCAGAAAGCAGAGTTCAAAAACTCATGAGCTTTGGAATAATAACAATCATTTTAAAATCTCTTGTGTTGAATTATTTTGCTTGGCCACTTATTAGGTATGTGGCTCAGAACAGGTCTTTAAACCTTTCTGAGCTAAAGTTTATTCTTCTTTCAAATGAAAAAAAACCAATACTTTCTATTGTAGAGTTGCCTGGGAAATTAGCAACCATGTTTATAAAAGGCCTTGCCCATAAGAGATGCATGTGAGAGATGGTAGCTCTCATTATTTGTTGTACAACATCACTTAGCTAGAATGGTCTCCATGATTTTATTCTCAGTGAATCAGAGAGGATATTTTCATTTCAGTTCACCTTTTTATGGTACAATTATTTTAAACTTTATTTTTCAGTTTTACTTTTTATTTTGGATTTTATTTTTTAACTGTTTTTTCCTCTAGTTTACTTTGCTTCATCTATGCTTTGTTTTTGAACACTTGTTCTTATTTGACTTTTCGAGAAGATTTTTTTTTGATCCCCAACTTACTACATTTAAAAAAATACAAAATAATGTGTGATTTTATTAAAAATTAAAATTTCATTAAAATTTTATTGTGAAGATTTCATGAAATACCAACCATTCTTTATCAGAGTATGATAAAGAGAAAGTCTCTAATTGTTTTACACCTATGAATACAATGTACATCATTAAATTCACTTTTTACTAATGATTCAGTCATTTCAGGTAATATTAAATTGACAAGAATCATTAATCTTGCACAAAGTACCCAAGACCATTTCTACTTTTTTTGGGGGGTGGATGGTAGGCTTTTATGAGATATAATAACAAAGTTTTAGACTTCCTCAAGAGAAAAAATCTAAGATATTAAACAAAAATTGGGGATAGGGGTTTAAAACGGTGTAACTGGTCAGTTCTAATTCTTTTCAGAGAAGATAATAAACAATCTTATCATTCTAGCACTATTTTCACAATTAGAAAATAGTTGTAAGATGATTCTTGGAAGTCTTTTCATACTGCAATTTGTCTTCAGTATTTGAACAACAGAACGGTTTAAACCAAAGATCTGAGCAAATGACCCACTTTTCTTCTTATAAATAAAAACGAATGTTTTATGTCATTTTAGCATGTTTCAGAGATTTCCTCACAGACGGCATTTGGAAATCTTGTTCACACCTGAACACATGAAAAACACCCTTTCTAGAGAACAGGGGCTCCTCTCTCCTTTATGAAGCAATGCCTTAGGGTAAAAGTGAGCCCAACAAATTTGTCAAAATCTGGAGTTAACCACCTCTTGTCAGATATGTCACTCTTTCATCAAAAATAAAGAACTAATATTTCTGACAATCACTGAAAAATAAGAAGTAGATGGTATGTAACGTACCGCCACTCTAAATTCTAAGATGAGAGGAGCTATTCTCACCGATATCATTATGACGCCGGGCATTTTCAGAGCCCCTGCCGCGAGCCAGGCTCTGGGTTCCCGTTTTCACACGCAGACACACTCAGCTCAGCCAGTCTCTCCATGTCGATTCAGACGTGACAGCCTCCCTCCTCGGCCCCCTCCTGCTTCTTCCCGTCTCCTAGATCCTTCCCCTTCCCCCCTCTTCCTAACGTGTCACAGTCTGTTTCGCCTTTCTTTCCTCTGTATCTTCAGCAACTCCTGTATTTCATCTGGCCATCAGCCTTTAAATAGTATTCAAATTACCCTCCAAAGAAAACACAAAATCAAAAGAAAGAACTGAGCTCCTCCTCTCCCTAGGAAGAGCCTGACCTCTCTACCCCCATCTACAGTCCCTGCCACCAGCTACCTCTGGGCCTTCCCTAATCTGGCTTCCACCCAACCCCACCAAAACTGCTCTCAATAAAGGCAACGTCCTCATAGCAAAAAATGCCAAGAGCTTTCTGTGGGCTGCATCTTACTTGACCGACTTGTGCAACTGTCTGCCTTTTCCACTTCACCTTGTCTGGGCTCTCCTCCTCACTTGGGCTCCTTTGCTGTTTCTGCTCTGTCTGTACTTCCGGAACCACTTCAGCCTTTATCCTAGGCCCCTTCTCTTCTCACTGCCTACCCAAGAACTACTATTAAAATAAATGATTATTAAAATTCATTGACCTCAGTGAACATTTAAATGAGACTGACTACAACTTTGTCTTTTTACATCTGGCTTCACCTCTGAGTTTCAAATCCATATATTCGACTATCTATAAATATCTCCATGAATAGCACAGAGAAAGTGTTTCATAATCGTTTGTCAAATAAATAAATGAATTTGTTATGGTCTATAGCTTTAGATACTCCTAAGAAAGACCATAACTCATTCTTAGAATCAGACTTTGAATGGATTCCAAGCGAAGTAAATTATTTACATTGCTGGAAAATCTAGTTCATTTAAACAAGTTCTATTCAGAGTCCTTTAGGGATTTTAAATATATGTAAGGTTACACATTAATTAAATCTTCCAAGCTCTCTTCAATAAACCTGTTGGGATAATAAATGCTCTATAAATCTGAGATGGATCAAGAAGAAAGTCTTCCCTTCTTCTGCTTATATGTTTATATTTTATCAGTTAAGGACTGTGTCTTCTTTACTTCTCATTCCCTTGTACCAAGCATTGTCCCTTGTGTGTGTGTGTGTGTGTGTGTGTGTATTTATATATATGGGGTGGGGGATACTTAATACACATGGAAGAAAGAGGGCAGGGTGGGGAAGAAAAGGAGAG
Source organism: Bos grunniens (assembly GCF_055505025.1). NCBI lineage: Eukaryota > Metazoa > Chordata > Mammalia > Artiodactyla > Bovidae > Bos > Bos grunniens. The sequence continues at coordinate 22,640,457 of NC_141191.1, read as the reverse complement.
CAGGAGAGAAAATAGGAGAAAATAAATAGGATTGCTTTTTAAAAAACTTTTTTGCTTTGAAATCTGTTAATGCTTTGACATCACTCAGACAGTCCAGGCTGTCATTATTTAGAAGACGACAATTCATAGATTTTATTTCTAATTTTATTACTCTTTGGACTTTTGTATGGAAGGACTCATTTACAGTTTTAATCTAAAGTATAACTAAACTAGTACCAGGCACTGCTGCTCACATTTCTAGCAAATTTGAATCTTTTAATAAGGAAGGAATATCCTGAGAATATCTTTGGTCAAGGGATTTATTACCTCTGTACAGTTACTGTTTCTCCACATTTCTTTACTGGAAATGTGGTTCTCAAACTCTGATCCCTGGATCAGCATCATCACTATTACCTGGAAACTTGCGAAGAGTAAACATTCTTGGGGGAACCCAATTCTTAATCTACTGTATTATAAACTCTGGAGTTGGTGCCCAGGAGCCCAGGAAGTTGTTTTAACAGGGCCCTACAGGTGATTCCAATGCCTGCTGAAGCCTGAAAACCACAGACAAAAATGGTATACTATGCATCTTTAGGCCAGCTCCCATAGGACTTTCTTTAACACCTTGTCCTGCTGTATGGAATTAATCACTCCACTGCCTACTTCCACCGGAGAAGGCAATGGCACCCCACTCCAGTACTCTTGCCTGGAAAATCCCATGGATGGAGGAGCCTGGTGGGCTGCAGTCCATGGGGTTGCGAAGAGTCAGACACGACTGAGAGATTTCACTTTCACTTTTCACTTTCATGCATTGGAGGAGGAAATGGCAACCCACTCCAGTGTTCTTGCCTGGAGAATCCCAGGGACGGGAGAGCCTGGTGGGCTGCTGTCTATGGGGTTGCTCAGAGCCGGACATGACTGAAGCGATTTAGCAGCAGCAGCAGCAGCCTACTTCCACAGCATCCAGCTCCCATTACTTCTATTCTACTGTACAAATGTTTATTACTTACCACTTGGCAATATAGCTAATTGCTTCTGCATTTTTCTGCCCCTGCTCCCTTCTAAAATTTCTGTGCAAAGTTCACAATTCAGGCTTAGGCTACTGGCATAAGGAGTAGACATAGTATCATCGTGTATGCAAATTATAACGGGCCCAAGCATGTCGATTATTAAGTACTAATAAAACAACATCTGCTGGATCATCAAAAAAGCAAGAGAGTTCCAGAAAAACATCATTTCTGCTTTATTGACTATGCCAAAGCCTTTGACTGTGTGGATCACAATCAACTGTGGAAAATTCTGAGAGAGATGGGAATACCAGACCACCTGACCTGCCTCCTGAGAAACCTGTATGCAGGTCAGGAAGCAACAGTTAGAACTGGACATGGAACAACAGACTGGTTCCACATAGGAAAGGGAGTACGTCAAGGCTGTATATTGTCACCCTGCTTATTTAACTTATGTGCAAAGTACATCATCTGAAATGCGAGGCTGGAAGAAGCACAAGCTGGAATCAAGACTGCCAGAAGAAATATCAATAACCTCAGATATGCAGATGACACCACCCTTATGGCAGAAAGTGAAGAACTAAAGAGCCTCTTGATGAAAGTGAAAGAGGAAAGAGAAAAAGTTGGGTTAAAGCTCAACATTCAGAAAACTAAGATCATGGCATCCAGTCCCATCACTTCATGGCAAATAGGTGGGGAAACAGTGGAAACAGTGTCAGACCTTATTTTTCTGGGCTCCAACATCACTGCAGATGTTGATTGCAGCCATGAAATTAAAAGATGCTTACTCCTTTGGAAGGAAACTTATGACCAACTTAGATAGCATATTCAAAAGCAGAGACATTACTTTGTCAACAAAGGTCTGTCTAGTCAAGGCTATGGTTTTTCCAGTGGTCATGTATGGATGTGAGAGTTGACTATCGGAGAAGGCAATGGCACCCCACTCCAGTACTCTTGCCTGGAAAATCCCATGGACAGAGGAGCCTGGTAGGCTCCAGTCCATGAGGTCACTAAGAGTCAGACACCACTGAGCGACTTCACTTTCACTTTTCACTTTCGTGCATTGGAGAAGGAAATGGCAACCCACTCCAGTGTTCTTGCCTGGAGAATCCCAGGGACAGAGGAGGCTGGTGGGCTGCTGTCTATGGGGTTGCACAGAGTCGGACACGACTGAAGTGACTTAGCAGCAGCAGCAGCAGAGAGTTGACTATAAAGAAAGCTGAACACAGAAGAATTGATGCTTTTGAACTATGGTGTTGGAGAAGACTCTTGAGAGTCCCTTGGACTTCAAGGAGATTCAACCAGTCCACCCTAAAGGAGATCAGTCCTGGGTGTTCATTGGAGGGACTGATGTTGAAGCTGAAACTCCAATAATTTGGCCACCTGATGCGAAGAGCTGACTCATTTGAAAAGACCCTGATGCTGAGAAAGATTGAAGGCAGGAGGAAAAGGGGACGACAGAGGATGAGATGGTTGGATGGCATCACTGACTCAATGGACATGGGTTTGGGTAAACTCCGGGAGCTGGTGATGGACAGGGAGGTCTGGCATGCTGCAGTTCATGGGGTCGCAAGAGTTGGACACGACTGAGCCACTGAACTGAACTGATACAGTAGAAGGCAAATTATCTTACAAAGGATAGGATTTCAGGTCTACCTGTGTTTTGTTAATTATAACTTAAGAGGATTTGAAGGGTTTTGGTTAAAGGGGGGTTAATATTGTTTATTATTATTGGTTATTTGGTTAGTATTTTGCTTTTTTGTTTTCTTTGCCAGTCTCGCACTCTCTTTATTCTATGATAGATGGCGATTTACAGTGGTGTGAAGCTGATAGATCCTCTGTTGTGGTTTTATATTAAATTGTTTTCCTTTAGTAAACAGAAACCTTGCTCACATGGACAGAAATCAGTTTCAATATGTTTCAGATCACAAAATAAACTGCATGTAACTGCTACTGTTCATACCATGATGACCATTGTTTTTGTTATCTAAGAAGTTGAAAGGAATATCAATGATCTGGTGTTTATTTTCATGTTCTATAGAGAGAATATGCATTATCAGAATACCTGGCTTCCCGGTCTTCCCCATTGGTCCTGGGAATCCTCGAATTCCAGGTAAACCAGAGATCCCCCGATCACCTTTAAGACCTGGAGTACCTACACGGTAAATGAAGGGGGAAAAAAAAAAACAGTAGTAATAATTCATTTTTCATAACAATTTGAGAAAATAATGAAGCAATCTAATTTCACTAATGGATATGAAAGAGGTGAGTCTCCAAGGTGGAGGAATAATGTCTTTCCTAAAATTTCATGTGTAGAAATCGATAGATAACATCAACAGTAAGTGGAAAAACATTAGTGCATACACAGCAGATATTCAACAGGTAACATCTTGTTAATAGAAATAAAAACACATGAGGAAACGAATCTTAGAGTTTTAATTAGGTTTATGTAGTCTAATCAGGTATCTTCAAATGGCAGGATTTTGCTGTGGCTGAAGTGATAACTTGGAAATGTAAGCTAAAAATTGGATTTTTAAGATTTGTCCCAGAGAAATCCCAACTCAAGCAATGGGAAATATCAAAGAATATTTATTAAAGAAAACTAGGTACAAGTAAAGGAATGTATTACTCTATCTTGCATGCTCTTGTTTATACCTACTCCACTGTAATCCCAAACAATAATGTAACTGTGTCTGTGCGTGTGTCTCCTAGGCACAGGGAAAGTATTCAGTAAAAACTTGGTAAAATAAATTTTAAAGTAAAAGGTCATAGGTCATTCTCCTTGACATGCTGCCAAGGAAACAGCACACTGAAATGATTTTGTATTATATTATTTGAGATAAAGCACAGTTTAACATAATATCCACCCCAGTACATAAGGAACAATTATAATATATTTGCTGTATTGATTATTTAAAAGTACTAACATAAATAATGGACTCCAATATCCTTGCCTGGGAAATGCCACAGATAGAGGCACTTGGCGGGCTACAGTCCATAGAGTTGCAAAGAGTTGGACACAACTTGGAAACTGAACATCAGGATAAACACTTATTTTTCTCAGACTTTCATATTGTGGTTGAGTGTCAAGCTGAGTTTAGTGGGCTTAACTGCATGTGTATGTGGGGTTTTAATAAACCTGCTTAAATCAGAAAGTAGAATAATCAAGACAGTCCATTATATACTTTTAAGCTCCTGATTCCAGTTCTACACATGAGGCAAATAGGCAATGTGGCAAAGAGCAAAACAGAATGCAGCAATTAGGTAGGAGAGATGCCTTATAACTTGAATATTTTTGCTGCAGTGCACCAAATCAAATGGTAACCTAATAATCTAAGAGTCAGTTTATAACTCCCACAGTGAAATCTGCCTCTCTTTAGCGGGGCCAGATAATGCTTGTTTGTATACAGGAGCAGCACCAATAGCCACAGACTAAAGCCTCAGGTAAAGAATCAAAGCAGCTTTGCAACAGTATCTGTTTACGGTATTAACAAAAACAGAAACTTTTAAATCCCTCTTTCTATTTCATACATCCATAGTTCCGAAACAGCTACAAAAGACGTTCCCAAGATGAAGCTTTGGATGCAAGTTTTAGCCCAGACTGAACTTTTATGGTTGAGTTATAAAGCTTTGACAATTGCAATTTGTAACGGAGGAGCTGACAGACCTTTGACAATAGCCACTCTGGCAGATAATATAACACTGGTTACTTCCCCTGCTCATGACATTAACATACCATTGCTAAGCTCTGCCAGGTGCTAGTCAAGTGGAAAGACTTTTTTGAATAAAGGATCTTACCTGGTATTACTTTCAAAGGCACAGCAACAATTCACTCTCTCTCTATATTTTTTTTCTTTAAAGGAATTTAAATTTTTAAAAAAAAATGTACATGTTATATACCGGCTTTAAATGGCAACCCACTCCAGTATTCATGCCTGGAAAATCCCATGGACCAAGGAGTCTGGTGGGCTACAATCCATGGTGTCGCAAAGAGTTGGACACAACTGAGCGACTTCTGTGTGTGTGTGTTTAAGCTCTATGACATAAAGGGCAGGCTTGTGTCAAATTAGTGCTTTTCATTTTTAAAAACCGTTTTTCTGATGTAAGCTGGGCTGGTCAATACATTGATCAGAAAGAAGGACATTTTATATAATCAAAAGACAGAAAAATAAGATGAAATCCTTACTATTTAGGTATTTTGGGAGAGGGCAGAACAAACCATTTTAGTTGTAATTAGACTGTGCAATGTACTCCCCACCTTCAGCAATCATACAGGTATTTGATTTTGAACCATAAATAACATGGTGATCATGTTCTTGTTATTATCTTCTTTATTTTTTGAGAGCAGAAAAAGTTCATGATCTTTCTCTTTTTCTGTCTTCTATTATCTTCTTTCAAAATATTGCTTTCAAGATTACAAAATAGACTGAAGAAAGTAATTTGAAACATTTTGCTCCGAGTAAGATACAAAGAGTAACTGACAGCAAAGGTAAAATTCATCCGTATTCTAGTCAATATTTATATTGAAACTGCAGAGGTTTAGGAGAAGGCAATGGCACCCCCCTCCAGTACTCTTGCCAAAATCCCATGGACGGAGGAGCCTGGTGGGCTGCAGTCCATGGGGTCGCTAAGAGTCAGACACGACTGAGTGACTTCACTTTCACTTTTCACTTTCATGCATTGGAGAAGGAAATGGCACCCCACTCCAGTGTTCTTGCCTGGAGAATCCCAAGGATGGGGGAGCCTGATGGGCTGCCGTCTATGGGGTCGCACAGAGTCGGACACGACTGACACGACTTAGCATCAGCAGCAGCAGAGGTTTAAGCAGGTATGTTCAGTTAAGGACTATATAAGGAATATGATCCAATTTGCCTTTGACTCATTTTATTTATTTATTTTTTGTATCTTTAAAACCAGATAACGTGTAAATATAATCAATGTGAAGGTAGTTTTCATATTTTCCTTCACCTGTGACTTCAAACTAGTTCTGCCAAATACTGTTTTCGGTCAGTGATACAGACAGCCCTCCCTAGAATTAACGAACAACCTCATGTTGTTAACATTCTTCGAAAATAAAGAATCAGTGCTTACCATTCTGAACATAGAGGTGATGAGGTTACCTGAACACTTAATATGCCCACACACGCACGCACACACACCCCACAGAGAACCAATCAAATATGTCAACCCTCCTTCCTCATACATGGCTGTACACTACTCAGCTCTGTGGTACATAGTGGAGTAGTTACTATTACCATACCTATTAGACCTGGAAAGCCTGGTATACCATTTTGTCCAGGAGGGCCTCTATCTCCTTTTTCACCTGGAGGTCCAGGAGGACCTTTAAAAAAAATAAATGACAGTTACTAATCATAGTTTTAAAGCAAGGGTAAAATAAATTTGTCACCTGTCAAGACAGTTACATAGGTAAATCCAAAGCCTTTTGTTTGTTGCACAGTTATACAGAACGAATGAGACTGACCTTCCTGGATGGAAGCAGTGTAGCCAGCCACTGAGTACTACAAAGAGATAGCCCTAAACTAGACAGCCTGATTACAGATTAAGTACTTATGTGTGCTGAGCACTGTTCTGCGTTCTCAGATCCTGGTGGCAGAGAGAGACACTGAGTCAATGACAGGACAAGTCCACATTAGTACTGTGTACCTACTGGGAATGAAACCCAGCGCCCCTAAAACTGAGTTTCCTTGCCGAGTTTATGATTAACCTCTCTATCCAATATTTTATTCCCCTTGTCTTACCCATGCTCCCCTCAGGATTGAGCAGCATCAAAGAAAAGGGGGATCAAGAAGGATCTTTGGGACCTACCCAGCCCAAGGCTCTCCAGGTTCCCTTGTTTCTTGTTTGTAGAGAAAAGTCTTTAGTTTCCTAGGCCTTCCTGGAGCTCCAATGAGCAGGCACAAGCGGTTAACAATGAGACAAGTGAGGGGGTGCAGACAGAAAGCAGTAGTCCGGCAAGGTAGCTTCAAGTTCAGAGTCCTAGTTCTTCCCCAACAATATATGTAACAATCTGACACATGTCTGAGTTGATCTGCAGACACCAAGCTGCTCATGGAGGTGAAGGATGGTAACTATGTTCAGACCACTAGCACACGGAGATTCCCGATTCACAGGAACCAGAAGGTTGATGATTAAGTTTCCGGGAACATCTCCCTGTTACCTCACCACCAGGCAGATTTTACTATATTAAGTTAGATGTTCTGTGGAAAATGTCCAAGTAGAGTCATGTGTGGTACCGTCAAAGGAAACAGAAGTCCATACAAAGTAGATAACCAAAAACCATATTGTTGAAAATGATACCCTTGGGTATTTGTTAGAGAGATGCATGTCAGCACGAGGAGCAGTGGTCGAAAAGACTTGACTGAGGAGGTAGGATTGGAGTGGACTTTGAAGAATGGGTAGAATGAGAAGAAAGACTTCTGGGTAAGTGGGAGATATTGGGGAAAGACAGTAAAGTGAAACTGAGTAAAGGAATAACTTTTCGAGTATAATATTAAGTAGAATCCCAAGTTGGATATAGATGTTATAAAATAAGATGGAGGTTGCAGGGGAAATTTTGACTACTTGGCATGGCAATTATTAATACCACAGTGTCCCCCAGTACTGAGTCTGATCAACACTGATTAAGTCACTTAAATTTTCTGTGTCCAAGAAACAGATGGCACTATGTCCCTCTTCTTCACAGAGTGCCACAGGACAAGTATTAATCTCTAAAACATAGCAATGTTTTAAAATAAGCATTTTCAACTTCCATGGTTCAGCCACATACCCCAAGGACAATACACGGTCATAGTTGGCATCACTGGTTAAACAGTACTCGTTTACAAATTGTAATCAGGTGGGAAGATGTAAGACCTGAAAAATTCTTAGAAGGGACTACATAAATAGAGATAATGTGATGAGTAAGTATATTCTGTCCATTTTCTTTGCTTCTTTTGAAATACTTGCCCCTGCTTTTCTCCATTTTCCTGAACTGTTTCTGATTTTGCAGGGTCCAAATTGGGTTTTAGGACCTTCCTTCCCTGACAACTTAATTTTCCAAATATCCACAGCACATTTGCCATTTCAACGGCACATTTTCCATTTCCCTTCATATACACCACTGGGCTATAATGTTTTATTGCATTTTCATTACAATAATAACCCTACATATTATAGGAAGGGTGAAAGCCTAGACAAAATGAGGAAAATCTAATTCATAATTCTATCATCTTAAGAGAATAACCTCTAACATTTATCTTTTCTATTTATGTTGTATATTTTTTTGCCTCTTTGCTTTTTTAAAAATATAATCATCATGTAAATTACATACCACTGGGCATTAAGTAGCTGTAGTAACAACCAGCAAGTTCTCCTAAGCTATAGCTTAATGTTGGAAACATATACTTAGGTGTCCACAAGTGATGTCATGGTTCTATATCAGTGGGAATCCATGCATCTCCTATTCCTGCAGCAAGTACTTCTTCCCAACAAAGGGGTTTTAACCCCACAACTGTGAACATGGCTATAAGTCATTCATCTCTGCACAGTGACAACAGAGCAGGAAAGTAGGCCAGAAAGACTCAATTTGCAGCTTGAATTTTGCTGAGCAAATTGAAGGGAAGCAAATCTACAGTACTCCAGGGTGAATTTTGACAAAAGAGTGCATACGCAAAGACTTTGATTCAGTGATTAGGACCCTAAACCAAGATAGACATTTCAGGAAAAACTATACAGCATGAGACAAAAAACAAGGGACACAAACTAGCTGTGGACTCTTAGCCTCTGAGATTAAGAGTTTTCACCATTTCTTTAATAAATCAATATTCAAAAAACTAAGATCATGGAACCCAGTCCCATCACTTCATGGCAAACAGATGGGAAACAATGGAAACAGTGACAGACTTAATTTTCTTGGGCTCCAAAAATCACTGCAGATAGTGACTGCAGCCATGAAATTAAAAGACGCTTGCCCCTTGGAAGAAAAGCTATGACCAACCTAGACAGCATTTTAAAAAGCAGAGACATTAGTATGCCAACAAAGGCCCATCTAGTCAAAGCTATGGTTTTTCCAATAGTCATGTATGGATGTGAGAGTTGGACTATAAAGAAGGCTGAGAACCAAAGAATTGATGCTTTTGAACTGTGGTGTTGGAGAAGACTCTTTAGGGGCTCTTGGACTGCAAGGAGATCCAACCAATCCCTCCTAAAGGAAATCAGTCCTGAATATTCCTTGGAAGGACTGAGGCTGAAGCTGAAACTCCCAACACTTTGGCCACCTGATGAGAAGAACTCACTCATTGGAAAAAACCCTGATGCTGGGAAAGATTGAAGGAAGGAGAAGGGGATGACAGAGGATGAGATGATTGGATGACATCACCGACTTGATGGACATGAGTTTGAGTAAGCTCAGGGAGTTGGTGATAGACAGGGAAGCCTGGCGTGCTGCAGTCCATGGGGTCGCAAAGAGTCAGACACAACTGAGAGACTGAACTGAACTGAACTGATAGCCGATTAACAATGTTGTGATAGATTCAGTGAGGGTACTCAGCCACACATATACATGTATACATTCTCTCCCAAACTCCCCTCCATCCAAGCTGCCACATAACACTAAGCAGAGTTCCCTGTGCTATAAAGTAGGTCCCTATTGGTTATCAATTTTAAATATAGCAGAGGACAGTTATCTTAACACATCTTGAAAAGATCTCAAGACTCCTTCCTCTGGATATTTGTAATAAATATATGCTCCAAAACTGTTTGAAAACTGTAGAATTTCCAATACCAAATTTCTACATGTATCAGTACATCTTAGTATATCATTTTCTGGAGGAATGAGAAGATACATTACCTTGGAGTAAAGTGATATTTTTCAATGTCTGAGAATGTTCCCAATCCTTCAGCCTCAGATCATTAGTGATATTATTCAACAGTTTCATTTCCCCTTTTATTTCCTGTTCCAAATATACTTGTTTTTCATCTAGAGACTTAATTTCTGCTGATGCATTGTATATACGCTCCTCTAATTTACGCATCTCCTGTGAAACACAAGCCAACATCCGCAATTTCTGTTACATACACAATTATCAAATATATAAGTTTAAGAAGCCCTACGAGTCAGATTTTTTAAAAATGGATAATATTACAATAATATTATGGAATAAGAATATGGAAATTAGAGAATAACTTTAAAACAGTAATTCTTTGGCTTTGAAGCATTTCCTCTTTTAACTGAATGGCTTATTTCTACACTCTGCCAGAAAAAAAAAAAAGGTTAAATATATATATATATCTTAGACATGGTTCTATTCCTAAATATCTACATGTCAAAATGCTAAAACTAAAATCAAATTTGAAACTTGGCATATGGTTTTAAATTCATCTAAAGTTAAGCTCTTTATACTGTACTTGAGTAATTCCAATTCTATCAACTCAATAGATTTGTATATTAAATTGTTTTAGTACAATAGCAAAGCTTAATGTCACAACTCTCAGTGGTAATGACCATTAAGGATAGCTTTTCAGATTCGATAAAATCTCAACTAGCATATTAACAATATCTTATGTTCAGGTTTTTTGCCTCTGTATTTGAGATTTCATTATTTTATGTTTTCAAATGCACATATAGATTGTGGGCATTTATATACATGCACGCATAACTGAAAACTACCAACAAGAGGGATGGCATCATGTTCTGGATTATGACTTTATTTTTCACTCAATAATATATTAAGAATATTTACCTATTAAAATATTTAGAAACTGCTTTATTTTCTATAATTTAGTAGAATTATATTGTATGTTTCATAATTTGATTCCTATTGATAAAGAGTTTTGAGCTGCACATAAATAATGCTACAATGAACACAATTTTATATGTATCTGCATATTTATACAAGCACTTTTATAGGACAGTTTCCTGGAAGTGGATGTGATCAAAGGCACTAAATATAAACATTTTTGTTCTCCACTGCCCTGTATTTATAAGGTGGTAACCTTATAAATACACAGGACCATTAAAAAAAAAATCTTACTTAATGTATCTGCTGCTGCTGCTGCTAAGTCGCTTCAGTTGTGTCCGACTCTGTGCGACCCCATAGACGGCGGCGCACCAGGCTTCCCCATCTCTGGGATTCTCCAGGGAAGAACACTGGAGTGGGTTGCCATTTCCTTCTCCAATGCATGAAAGTGAAAAGTGAAAGTGAAGTCGCTCAGTCGTGTCCGACTCTTCACGACCCCATGGTCTGTAGCCTACCAGGCTCCTCTGTCCATGGGATTTTCCAGGCAAGAGTACTGGAGTGGGGTGCCATTTTGCACTCAAACCCTGGGTATCATCAATGCATTTAATTTTTCAGAGTAAGAGTAGACATAATAAAATCTTGTTCAATTTGCTTTTCAAATTGTGATGAGGTTAAGTATCCAGTTGTAAAGTTTTTGACAATATATATATATATTTTTATTACTTTTCCTTTCAAGTCATTTCCTGGGTTTTCCTTTGGGAGCTGGGCTTTCTCTTTCCAGGGTACCTAACCTTGTCATCTATCTTGGTAACATTTTCTATTTCTCTGTTCTACTTACCTTGTGTCCTCTGTGTTCATGGTATGATTTATACTTTTCTAATGACTTCTATGTTTAATTGCTGATAAATTCTCATTTCCCAATTGCACAAAGAAATAAATCAGTGGTGTACTGTTCCTTAATCCAGGTATGAAAAGAAAATTTCACCTCACTTGACTGGACTGGACAAGTTGAAGTGAGAGGGTCCAAAGTGTCAACTAAAACCTTTGGAAAGAAATGCAAGTGTACCCAGATTTGCCTGTACAAGAGCACGGCACTCAAATAGAGATACGTCAATTTTTACCACTCTGACTGTGCCTTCCCCCATCCAAAACCTTGTTTTAGATTAGGATGTCTCTACCCTCTGCTGCCTCCCTCCCCATTTAGTCTTTTCTGTACAATATGGTATATATATATACACGAAATAATGAACATGGATGTTTTATAGAGCATAAGAACATGATAAATATGCTTGACATCATTGATGTGGCTGCAGATTGCCCCAGCTGTCAGGATATCCACAGATATCCTGTGATATCCTGATATCCTGTTATCAGCTCCTGATATCCACAGAGAAAAGGTCAAGGGACTAGTTGGTGATTTTTGCTCCCTAAACCTTAGGAGTCACCCATGTTTTTCATACCTAAAGCTGAGGCTGCCTTTTCCCCCCTTCTTTGAAAACTCTATATAGCGCTCATATTAACCACACTTTACTTAAAACAGGTTTTATTGGGAGGAGAGAAAGTTCATTTGATATATCTTTAAAAGTCCTGTATAGCAAGGCTCTCCAGCTAACAGGATCTAATGCCTGATAATCTGAGGTGGAACTGATGCAATAATAATAGAAATAAAGTACACAATAAAAGTAAAAGTAAAGTGCACAATAAAAGAATCATCCTGAAACCAAATCCCACCACCCCCCATCTGAGGGAAAATCGTTTTTCCATGAAACCGTCCCTGGAGCCAAAAAGGCTGGGGATTGCTGCTCTACAGTAACTGCACACACTGCCCATCTACCACCAGCAGCTCTGCTAGAAACAAGCATTTAATTTTGCATTCTTACAGTCCTTTCTATGTAAAACAGAGATGATAAATCCCACCTCTCTCTTTTATTTAGTCAGTATTCTTCTTTCTTTTAAATTAATGCCTGGTCTGTCCTTGGTAAACATATGCTGGTATTACTTATAAGCCTTTTATTCAAACAATTACTGATTGAGGCATTTATTTAATTTACTTATTCCTGCATTGGGCTAAAGATTCAAAGATGAATCCAATTGTTTTAAGCAATGGGAACAAGACTGTAAATACTATTTTCAGTGAGCAAGCATACATGCACACACACATACACGCTAGCACTTACCTAGATTTCAAATCTCTACAAATGACTACTGTCTTACAAAAAAAGAGCTTTAAAAAAATTAACCTTGCAAGTTCCTCCTTTCCCTTGTACCTCCATCTCTAATTCTGGGACCGCTTCCAAAACGAAAGTGCAATCTATTCCAACTCAATGATCGATTATTACCAGATTCCAGCTGTTTCTATTATATATCATTTCCAGGCTCCCTGGTGGCTCAGAGGGTAAAGAATCTGCCTGCAATGTGGGAGGCCTCGGTTCAGTCCCTGGGTTGGGAAGATCCCCTGGAGAAGGGCATGGCGACCTACTCCAGTATTCTTGCCTGGAGAATCCCCATGGATAGAGGAGCCTGGAGGGCTACAGTCCATGGGGTCACAAAGAGCCAGACACGACTGAGCAACTAAATGCACACACATGTATCACTTCAAACATGTTCAGCACTTCTACTATCTTCCAAATGGTTTCCAATTTGGTTTTAACTCTTCATTTATGTGGGTTCATGAAAGTGATGAAAATGGAAGTCGCTCAGTCATGTCCAACTCTTTGTGATCCCATGAACTGAATTCTCCAGACCAGAATACTGGAGTGGGTAATCGTTCCCTTCTCCAGGGGATATTCCCAACCCAGGGATCAAACCTAGGTCTCCCGCTTTGCAGGTGGATTCTTTACCAGTTGAGCCAGTTCATAGATAATCTATAATCTCTGAGGACTTGGAGACATTACCAATATCAAGTAAATTCTTATTCTTTCATTGTGTCTGTCTTCATTTTCTTCTCACCCTGTCTCACTGCCCCTCTGATCTTCAGTTTAGTTCAGTTGCTCAGTCATACCCAACTACTTGTGACCCCATGAACTGCAGCATGCCAGGCTTCCCTGTCTATCACCAACTCCTGAGTGAGTAACACCATCCAACCATCTCATCCACTGTTGTCCCCTTCTCCTCCTGCCTTCAATCTGTCCCAGCATCAGGGTCTTTTCCAATGAGTTGGCTCTTCGCATCAGGTGGCCAAAGTATTGGAGCTTCAGCTTCAGCATCAGTCCTTCCAATGAATATTCAGGACTGATTTCCTTTAGAATGGACTGGTTGGATCTCCTTGCAGTCCAAGGAACTCTCAAGAGTCTTCTCCAACACCACCAGTTCAAAAGCAACAATTATTCAGTTCTCAGCTTTCTTTATGGTTCAACTCTCACATCCATGGAAAAATCATAGCTTTGACTAGATGGACCCTTGTTGGCAGAGTAATATCTCTGCTTTTTAATATGCTTTCTAGGTTGGCCATAGCTTTCCTTCCAAGGAGCAAGTGTCTTTTAATTTCATGGCTGAAGTCACCACCTACAGTGATTTTGGAACCCAAGAAAAGAAAGTCTGTCACTGTTTCCATTGTTTACCCATCTATTTGCCATGAAGTGATGGGACCACATGCCATGATGTTACTTTTCTGAATGTTGAGTTTTAAGCCAACTTTTTCACTCTCCTCTTTCACTTTCATCAAGAGGCTCTTTAGTTCCTCTTAGCTTTCTGCCATAAGGCTGGTGTAATCTGCATATTTTGTGGTTATTGGTATTTCTCCCAGCAATCTTAATTCCAGCTTGTGCTTCATCCAGCCCAGCATGTCTCATGATGTACTCTGCATATAAGTTAAATAAGCAGGGTGACAATATACAGCCTTGACGTACTCCTTTCCCTATTTGGAACCAGTCTGTTGTTCCATGTCCAATTCTAACTGTTGCTTCTTGACCTGCATACAGATTTCTCAGGAGGCAGGTAAGGTGGTCTGGTGTTCCCATCTCTTTAAGAATTTTCCACAGTTTGTTGTGATCCACACAGTCAGATTTTAGAGTAGTGAATCTTGTTTTCACACAAAGTAATATTTCTTCTCCTATCCTCTTTCCCTCATATTTAATCAGTTTCTATTCCCACAGCTGATATTTTATTTTCCTCTGTCTCAAGGTTCTCAGCCCTGTGGACAGTTTCTTCTTTGTGCACTCTTTCTAAGCCCTCCATAGCCTGAGTCATTGATATTCCAATAACATTTGTATATGTTTAGATACTTATTAACCATGGGGGACAGAGTAACAGTCAGTATTTGGAAGATGTGACAAGGATACAACACTGACTATCAAGGCTGACATTGGGATGAGGTTCACCAATGGTTTCTATATTTAAACAGCAATGTCATTGTCTTCTCAGTGATTGCATATTACAATAAATAAATATTAAAATGTGCTTTCTTAACCTGTTTAGTCTATTCTCTAGTCAATAATTTAATTGGTTTTCACGTGATGTTAAAACTTTAGAGGCTTCTCTTTGCTCTCTATAAGGGACATCTATTTACAAAAATCACCACTGCATAACACTGTATCTATATAGAAAACAACCTCATTAATTAAGACATGGTCTATTCAAGTAAAATATACTACGAAGATGGCAGCCTTACTGAGCTAATGGTGGAAAGTTTACACATTTCACATTATGATCTTAGGGCTTAGATACCATGTAATATGAAGATTAATTTTTTTCACACAAGTAATAAAGCTTTATCCATGAGCTTGTTTTTTTCACAAATGGAACAATTATAACTACCTAACAACAAAAAATAATCCAATTCTGAACTAAACAACTTGCTTCTTAATTTCCTTCTCTTCAATACAAAGTAACTCAGAGGGTTGTCCACAGAGTAGTTTAGAGCAAAGTTAAGAAAAATTATGACCCATGGGTCAAGTCTATTTTTGTAAAGAAAGACTTATTGGATCACATTTCCTAAGAGTTACATCTGGGCCTTTGCAAAAATCTTTGGCTGGCAAGTGGTCTAGAAGATGTCTTGCTCTCTTGTGTTGATCCTGTGATGGTAAAAAGATGTTGATGCATTATTCAAACTCTAATTCTTTACTTAGAGTTATCTCTACACATAAAAATTTAGCAATTCTTCTTGTGAGTGACAAACTATTTTAAAATTTAGATTTTATAATTTACCCATGTAAATAAGGTTTTCATTCTTTTCATGATATTCTGGGTTTCTTTTAAAATTTGCAAAAACTGTGTCTATCTGTCCAAATATGCTAAGATAATCTATCAACTGTAATTGGTTTAGAGGATCTCAAGAGGCATTCTGAAAGTATTTATAAAATTAAAACATGCTAAGAGAGTCTATATTTGATGAAAAACAAACAAACTCCGCCTTCGGCTGGGAATTTGGAAGAGGCAGTAGGTAAATCCATTTGGAACTTTCTGGTGAGACTGCAAGAGAAATCAGGTAAGTAGAATGACGTTAAAACAGGTTTTGCCATAGCAAAACCAATACAATATTGTAAAGTTAAAACAAACAAACAGGTTTTGCAACTTTTTCTCTGCCCTGGACTATCTGAGGAGAAAGGTTACAGATGGATTCACTCCCAGCATACGACTTTCCAGTACAAAAACTCTTACCTCTTGTTGTTTAAATGCATTCTCTTGGACTCTGCCATTCAGTGTTTCAATACTGAACTGCAAATCAAGTACTGTGGTGTTCAGACCTACTAATGACTTGAAGATATCCCCTATGATATTCTCATGTTCCTGGATGGAGGAAAGTAAGGAATTTAGCTGGAAAAGAACATCATTAAATCTTTGATCAGTTGTTATGCTGAAATTTTGGAAATTCTTAGCATCTAGGAGATTGGCTTCATTATCTGAAAGATACTGGATTCTGCTTTCCATGTTGCTCATGCGTTCCATCACAGCTTCTCGAAATCTCATTTCATCTTCACTGCCATTTCCTTTGCCTTCTGGACTTGGAGATATATCTGCATTAACTGAGCCAACCGTGCAATTCTTCGTTTCCCATTTCAGGAGCTGAGCTGCATATTTAAGTAAAAATAAACAGAGTCATGCCCTGTATCCTTAAATGCATCCACCGTTCCATTCCACATCACTTCATCCCATTCTAACATTCTGAATGCTATCCTAAATCAGGTGTTTATTTTAAACATACAAAGTATGAACCAAGGTAGGCAGAGTGCTGAGAGGGAAACAGTCTCCTTTTCCCATTTTATATTAGAATTTATTCCACAGTTAAGTCATTCTTTCTGACTTGCTGCTTAGATCAATCTTCTAGGTCACTGCATTTAGCTATGAGAGCAAGAGTAAATGCTACACATTATGAAGTACACTGTATCCTTGTCCTCAGGTGTGCTGTTAGGATAAGATGAGATAATGCTTAACACAGCGTCTGAAGTAAACATGTTGAATATGTTAGCTATTATGAAGATTAATGATGATGTGACAAAAACAATATGTAGTAAAAGTAGAAATATTAGTGTTATCCATTGTATGAGTAAATTGTTGGCTCATCTTCCTTATGCTATCACTAAGCTACCAGAGAGTTATCACTTTCAGTTTCTGCAGATCTAATTTATTGTTGGTAGAGAAGGAAATTGGATAAAAAAGTTTTTTAACTTTAAAAAATACTGTTCTTTCAAGACTCCTCTTTACTTATTATAAAATATATACTTGTAGAGGAAAATTTAGAAAATATGAGTAATGAAAATAATTTACCATTAATCTCATGGTGCAGAATTAAGTGCTAACATTTTAGTATATGCATATCAGATTTCTGATTCCACTATCATATTATTATTATACAATCAAGAGCTTATATATAATTTGGAAACTAGCTTTCAATTTGCATCTATCATAAAGACCCTTGCATATTACTTAATATTGTTTTACAAAAGTAATTTGAATAACTACATTATTATTCTATGTGTGGTTCTGCCAGATTTAACAAAACCCCTATATTCAGTTTGCTTCTATTTCTACTAATATATTTAACCCTTTGATGAACCATCTTATGAGCAATTATTTCCTGAATATAAACATTCTATTAAATGGTGTTTGGGGCATAGAGAGCTGCTAATATATATTCCCAAATGGGCATATGTTCTCTAAACAAGCTAATTATCCTTCTGAAAGGATTTAGAGAAGTATGTTTATGGTTTCAAAAATGAGAAGTATAAATATTACTTTTGCAGATAAAATAATACATTAATTGAAACACCATGAAGAAAATGTTCAGCACCATTTTATTTCTAGTTAATGATGGTTAAGATTTTATTGTTTCATCTCTCTCTATATATATCGATATGATTTATACCTTTTATCTACATATATATCAGTCTCTTATCTATATTAATTTGAATATATAAGACTTTACATATTTGACCATTATTGAGCAGTAAAGAGTAACTTCATATGGTTTAAAAGTATATCTATATAAACAGCAATAACTGACCTGTCAATTTTCTTTAAAGTGATATGACAATAGTTATTAGCTTTACAGGTTTTGAGACTTAACTGAAGTAACACATGAAAAGCCCTGAATTCCACCCTGAGCTCAGGGTACCTGTTATACAAATGAGAGCGTGGTGTTTACATAGGAACAAGCTGCCCGATTCTGGAATCTAGTCCCACTCCTTAGTTACTAACTAGGTTACTCTGAGCAAGTTATATTTCTTCTTAATTAGGCTTCCCCAAAGACCTAAAAGTAATAACCGTCTTACAGTGGTGCTGAGAATGAATGAGATAAAGCATGTAAATCCCATAGCACACAGATGGCACATATGAAAACTACTCAAATTAAACTGCCTTATCTTTGAAAGTTATTATCTTAGTTACAGAGTCTTCGCCACTATCACTTAAAGAAGGTGTTTGATGATGGCTGTCATTGTAGCTCTTATTAAGCATTAAACTACATATTCAATTAAATCACAATTTTAAAAAATATATATTATTTGTTCCTAGTTATATTCTCTTTAAAATTAGCTTATTTGATTTAATAAAATATGTGGCTATATTTTGATATAATACACAACAGAGGCCATATTGAGTATACATTATTTTATTAATACTTTGGACAAAATAGTATATTTCTTAGTTGGATCTTGTAACATTTATTAAATTAAGTGTAGAGAACAAGTTTTGGATTGACAGCTTCATTTACGCATTTGCCAATTCCATGATTTATTTATTGAGTACCTACTGTATATAAAGCACTGCTCGAGCAACTCTGGGAATAGAAAACTGACTGGGAATGGAATTTGACTTTAACAATCAGAAACCCTAACTAACAATATTTGAAAAATTATCTCTAAGTTAGCCCTTAAAATTTTTATTTTATGATGATTACTGCTTTTTCAGGTAGCAGTTAATAATACAGGCTCTAGATGGGAACTGTCTGGATTAGCCATTCTGGCTCTTTCCTTCATAAACTGTGCCCTTGAGCAAATTAATCAGGCTATCATTTCACTACCTTATAAATGGGATACTACTAGTCAGTGTTTAAATAATTAAATGAACTGATATATGTAAAGTGCTCAGATCTTTCCCTGGCACATAATATACATTTGATACTTTTCCTTTTTTAATTATTATTAATATTTTGGATTCATTATCTGCATGCCCAATACTGATACAAGCAGGAATTAATATTATGTAATATAAAAAATTGGGAGGAAGTTGGGTGCTCCATGAGAAAGATAGTATCTGTACTTTATTTTAATAGGCATACTGATTTAATTATTCAACCATATAATATTTATTTTCACTAGAAATGCTTTTTATTTCATAGGGATAAAGCAAAACCTCTTCACAGTGTAGAAAGGGAAGATTTGATTTGATAAAATGGCATGTGACCAAAGATTTTTATTCAATATCAAGTTCAACATGAACTGATAATAAAGGCTATATTTTGCTTACAGATTTAAAAATGCAATATTGCTTGTTTTCCTAAATCTTGAATGAAACCTAATTTAATCCTTACTTTCTTTAAAAACATTTAATTGCAGTACAGATGATATAGATACATGTACTGCAAATCTAGGTATGGAATGCTAGAGTTCATATTTTCAAATGTTCATTTCTTTCATTATCATCAGAGAGATGGCATTTTGTGACTTTTCTATCTTACATTTGAAAGGAGACAAATTTTATGACCTGTACAATAGGGAGAAGGTTATATTTGACCTTACAGATCACATATACTCCTCCATGTTGGCAATACCTTCTTCTACCAAAAATTTGTATTATTTTGAGCTCAAGGATCTTCAGTTTGTCAGCAATTTATATATATTAACCTTAGGCTTAACCTTATCTTATTCCTCAGAGACATTATTATATGTTGTTATACTGTAATAGAAATGTAGTAGCTTCTTGGAAAAAAGGTAGCTTGTGGAGAAGATTATAATTAAGAAACATTTGTCAGTACATAAGACACTTTAGTTTTCATGCACAACATTTTATTTCATCTACTGATTTATATTTGCCAAAACAGAATAATTTCTATCATTACAGGAATATATTTTATCTACATTTTAATTTTTTTATTATGTAGAGTTAATTTATTGCATTTTAGCTTTCTTTTGGAAAAATTCTAAAACTTACAGCTGTAAATGGATAATCAATTGTTTATTATTCAAGTATGATAAACACAGGAGATCTAAATTCTGGTGAATTGGGGTGCTCATGTGAACTTGCAAGATTTGAATACTTTTAGCTTTTTGTCAGTCTTAATAGTACATGCTACAGTTTAAGGAAACAAAACTACTTTAAGTCAATCATTGTCAACCCTAGAACAACTGTGTTGACTTGGTAGCATTTGGTAACAGCCCGGAGATTTTGAACCTGATTAGAACCCTGATATTTTCAAACTTCAGTTCACATTGTGCATAGGCCAAGTATAAAGAAGTTGCATTCACTGAGGTTGGTTCTGCAGGCCACGGTTTACATAAAAGCAATGAAAGTGAGTCACTCAGTCGTGCCCAACTCTTTGTAACCCCATGCACTAGATACAATCCATGGAATTCTCCAGGCCAGAATACTGGAGTGGGTAGTCATTCCCTTCTCCAGAGGATCTTCCCAACCCCAGGATCGAACCTAGGCCTTCCACACTGCAGGCAGATTCTTTACCTGCTGAGCCACCAGGGAAGCCCAAGAATACTGGAGTGGGTAGCCTATTCCTTCTCCAATGGATCTTCCCAACCCAGCAATCAAACCAGGGTTTCTTTTGTTGCAGGCGGATACTTTACCAGCTGAACCACCAAGGAAGCCCCATAAAAGTGATGAAATTACGCAAATTCTAACTGGCTGATAGCTAATGATCCCAGACAATGATGCATCTTTCAGGTAAGCACTTCAAACTGATAAGCATAAACATAAACAACACATAGATAACCCGGTTATCAGGAAGTTGTTGTTTAATGACAGACACATCAGGTTCTTTTATTTAAATGGCTCTGGTTGGTTTGATTGGTTGATTGGTTGTGGTTGGCTTTTGTTTTTGACATCCAAAAAGGTATTTGGCTTTTACATACGGAAAATATTTTCCTGGCTGATGTTACAACAAGTTAATTTTTTAGTGGCCAATCATAGTTTGTTCTAAACACCTGATTGTACTGGGAGATAGTAGACCACAGAGGATAGGAGTCAGGGGTCATGGCAGGAACTTCAATTCCATCACTGAACAGTTTCCTTTTGTGGATGATGAGGGTAAGCATATGTCTGTTCCAAGGGTAACTGTGAGGTGTCTTAAGATAATCTGTGGAAAATGTATAGCCCAGGGCCTGAACATAGTAAATGCTCAAAAATGTTACAAAGATATTACAGTCATTGTTGCTTTCATTATCATTTCTTCCTTAGTAAAATTTTGGTTCTGTCTTGGAATATCCTTTTGACAGAGGAGGTATGGCCTTATATCAGGAGCATTTCCTTGTTAAGCTGATTAGCATGCGCATGAAAACACATCTTCCTCCCAGCCTATCTCTTGTTCAAGCATGTGTCTAGACATTTTGTCACTCTCAGAGAAAAAGGGAGCTACAAGGCAAATAAATTCAAATGTCAATCAAATCCCTCAAAAATGGTCCTGAGGGAAATAATGTTTATAAATTTGCTTACGTTACATGCAAGCTTTCCATCCCTGTATAAACTCTTTAAATGTATCCCCAACTCAAGCCAAACTCTTCAAAACAAATATACACCTGAAAAACATCATGTAGGACCCAACCAAAGTGTTCTATTTTTGTTGTTGTTTGTTTGTTTGAAAGAATGCTATCAGTTCATTTTTAGAAAGGTTTTAAATAAAACCTCATGAAATATGTGACCATATAAAGGACAAATACTGCTGAGGGATAGGTCATTAGTTTCTGAGATTTCCTCTGAAGACTTGTAGGGATATTTCTTTCTGCTCTCAATACTAGGAATAAAAGTATTTTTCCAGAACAACTGTCTTGTTTTTATATTTTAGGCATTGCTAATATAAACAATCATGTTTATATCTTCACATTTGCAACTAGAATGCTTACCATGAAATTTATGATGCATCATCAAAACTTCATAGGACTTCAGATGATAACATTGCTGAAATGATCAATTCTTTCCATCTTACCTTTACATATTCATATTTTTATCTTAAAGTTCCATTGTCTAGGCTATTTATTTAAAGTTTCTTATGCAATAACTTTGCAGAATCTGTTTTTTTTATGAAATAAATTTGAGGAACATTTTTTGATCTGAAGTTCAAATTCTTACGAATTTGCCATATACCAAACACTGAATGCTTCTTTCTGCTTCTGCAGTAAATAATTTACCAGATGAGTTTCAGAACTAGAGTACTGTACCTGCCACTATGCCAATGATGGGCACGAGAACTACAAACACAATGAGATAAAGGGTGATCAGTGCAGTTTTATAAGACTTCATCCTCTCTTGAAGAGTTGGGCCATTTTTAGGATCTAAAAAACAAAAGTCCAATCTCCTGTTAGAGAACTTATTCATCTTACTTAATTAAAACTTTTTAAAATCTCCAATTATATGGTTAGTATCAAACCTACTGGAATAAAAAATGAACCAAGAAATAGGTTCTCATTTATTCAGCAGGAAGTAAAAGTGACAGTCAAAAGGAGAAGTCAATACAGAAATTGCTGTGGACATTTGATCTATCCACTAACTAAACATCCAGGACAAAGTTACTATCTTCTCCAAGCCATACTTGTCTCATTGGATACATTCATTGATAAATTTTAATACTGATACCATACCAACACACACGCAAACATAAATTTTATTCTTCTGTTTCACATGGGAATGTGAACATTCTGGATGAAAATAAAGCTCCTCAAGCAACCATATATTAATAATTATATATATATTTTCAGATTTTAAGTGGAATAAGAAAAACATTACTTTTGATGGTAATTATGCAAATTTCCTTTTCTCATTCTACCTCAATAGTTTTGTATTTGGATGCCTCTTGTGATTTGAATACAAGTTGAAAAAAAAGAAATAACAAAATTCACACTTTGATTAAACGTTGGAGTGGATCAGTAAAGCCCATCCTCTGGATATTTCAGAATATACTAATATTTTAGTATTATTTCTTTATATGAACCAGCAATTCATATGTTGAGATGCTAATTGTAGAAAAGTTAACTCGATATAGAGGGGATCTTACTAGTAGAAGAAGATGTTTCTCTGGTTAAGTGAATAAAACATCTATTAAAACATTCTTTCCTATGGCCATCGCTTTTGTTGTTTAGCAAAAAAGAAGGAAATTTTGTTTTCAGGTTGCAAGTTAAAATGAAATTTTAGGTATTATTCAGTAATCTTCTATGAGGAATTGAACAGAAAAAGGAGGAAAAAATTAAGTAAAGAAAATTTTAAAAATAAGGAAAAGGGGGAAAATGAAGGAAAAAAGAGAAGGAGCAACCACAATACAAACAAGATGGGATATGGGATATTCCATCTGTCAGGTGACTAAGATTGGATCCAACCAGGAAGATAGAGTAAGTCTCATGACCATAATTTTACACAATCTCACTAACTCCAAGGACAATGTCCATGAGCACCCTCCCTTATTCTACTTACGGGGAGGAAGCAAAGCTGTCACTGAGCGAGCATCGAACTTCACAGACTCTGTACAGCTGTCAGTGTCCTCTTGCTGATCAGGAAAGTCATCCCACTGTGCCATACTTCTATCAAACACATGGAAAAACCTGTTAATTACACACAGAATTGCTAGGGCCCTTTGGCATCATGTTTCACATTGAAATTTACAGTTAAAGTCCAATTTTAGCCAGGGAACAAGTATAATTAATTAAATTTACATACATCTCTGTCATATATATGCCAACATATTATAACTACCCATTAATTTCATTTCAACATTAAAAGACAGACTTACATGCAACCCACTCACAAGTTTTTCCATGTACAAATGTACACTTGTGTCTGAAGTATGTGGGTTTTTTTTAGAGTGAGAGGTAACTTTGCTCTCTTTAGCTAAAAAAGGAAAAATTCCAAACTGGCAGAAAACAACTGTTTACCTAAAAAGTTAAAAAGAATTTCCCTTAGAACAAGTAGTAGCTGAAAATTTGAAACAAATATTTCCCGTGATCTTTTATCAGAGCTTTATCAGCCAAATTTTCTTCTGCCAAGGCATCTGTTTATCCCTTTAGAAACAGAAAACAAAATCCGGTCACAAGATAAGGAGCCACAGGACAAACTTAGTTTTTATTTTCCTTTCCTTTCCCTTCTTTCCCTTTTTTTAAAAAAGTTATTATATATTTTCCTATCAAGGCTTCCCTCACTGTATACATTGCCAGCACCTCAAATATGTGCTTGTACCTTTTAAAACACATTTGCAAAGAGCTGGTCACGACTGAGCATACACACACATATTTTATGACCCAATTTATATCTATGTCTCTTTAAGAGGCATCAGAATCATTTAAAAGGCTTACTTTAAAACAGATTGATGGTCCCTAACTGCAAAATTTCTGATATTTAGGGTAGGGATTAACAACTTGCAGGCTTCACTGGTGGCTCAGCGGTAAAAATCTGCCCGCCAAGGCAAGAGACGTGGGGTTCAATCCCCAATCAGGGAAGGTCCCCTGGAGAAGGAAATGGCAACCCACTCTAGTATTACTGCTTGGGAAATCCCATGGAAAGAGGAGCCTGGCAGGTTACAGTCCATGGGGTCGCAGAAGAGTTGGACATGACTTAGAGACTAAACAACAACCACAATCTGCAATTCAGACAAGTTTTCTAGTCATGCTGCTGCTGCCAGTCTGAAGACCACAACTTTAAGAACATTTGTCAAAAGAAGCTGTATAACTTTTTCTTGGAAACAGTTCAGTTCATTTGATTGATAAGTTTAGCATAAAGCCAACATCTTCTGATCATTGTTTATTTTCTCTAATGCTGAGTTATGGATTTAACACAGCTGAAGTTGCAACTGTGTACCCTGGCAACTTCAGGACACTGAACTCTTATCTCCTCCAGAAAATGGGCAATCATTCATATGCAAATGTTCATCCTGCTTTGGGAAGAGGTACTGAAAATAAGGATGTGGCAACTCCTGTCAATATATTAAAAAATATGTATCTCCAAGGAGTTATTTTATTTTGTAGTTTGTACATACATCATTCTGTAAATCGGTTTTAGTTTTTTGTAAGTCCAGTCGATCTAACCAAGGAGTGTATTCTTTAAATGCTTCAGTCACTGTGGAGGAAGCTGGCAGAGGGGGAAGTTAGAACGACATCCCCTTTTCTTAGGCAGAGGTGAAACTAAATAAACAATTATCGGGGAACACTATTATAGGAAACCAAACTGATTAATTCAGACCCAGACTCTCCTGCCATTTCCCCCCATTTTAATTCACTCTATTATTTGATTTGGATGACAGTTTTTTACTTGCCATGGGAAACAAATCAAAAACATGACTTTCAAAAATGAGATGACAATGAAACAGCTAAATTCTTTTTAAAACTGCAGCCTGCTCCCAAGACAATGTCAGCCACTATTTGAGAGAACAGGAATATTTATTTTTTTAAGTCCAAATATTTAATATCCAAGATTAAGAAGATAAGTCTGTATTCCCATCAATAACAAACTGGAATCTGTTTGCTTTTTTTTTTAGGTGAAATTGAAATACCATTTTTTACCATTATTTTACTTACCAGTATAGACATTATTGATATCTTTAAGGCTGACCTTCCTGGTATCATGGTATCATGTAATGACTGAATGTATCTAAATTGTAATAATTTAAAATTGACAAGCATATAAAGCAAAACTATGTTGTTAAAAGTTTCCTGAAGAGACAGATTTTTATTATTTATTTTCTTTTTGACTAGTAAGAGTTTATAAATAAAAGGAATGGAAAACCTTTGAGTGTAATAAAATATCTTCAAATTAAAAAAAACAAACAAACTACAGTTCAAAGCATTGGGACTCTGGCAAAGCTTTTAACATTTGAACTCAGTTTATAAAGGATGGGCTCACAAAGTCTACTTTTTTTTTTTTTTTTTTTGCTGTATCCCATGGCATGCAGGATCTCAGCTCTCTGACTAGGGAACAAACCTACATTCCCTGCATTGGAAGCCCAGAGTCTTAACAACTCAACAGCCAAGTATACCTTTAGGTACCCCTGCTAATGCACCTAGAAATATATTCCTGTCAGTCTGCTCACAGGTCCCTTCTCAATGTGTTTGACTCTGGTTCTGGTCCCAATAGCTGAGATATTATGACTCCATTTTCACTTACATACAAAGGAAACATCCTTATATTACTCAGTCTTCTAGATGGGAATTTCTTTGTAAAAAATATTTTTGCAAAATTTTGAAAATTTTAAATCTGATAAATCTCACTAGACTGTGAGCTACAGAAGAGGTGGGACCATGTCTAGTTTTGTTCAATATTACATTGCCAGAGCTTCAAGCAATCTGGAGTATAGACTATGCTTGATATATACTTGTTGAATATTTGGGCATTACTACAGAGACTAAGTTCAGTTTTGTTTTTCTTTAGGCCTTTACACTTCGATCTATCTTTTATGGGCTTTAGATGATAATATACATCTTTTAGATTACTGGATTTCAAACTATGGTTTCTTTGGGTAGATTTTAAATCTTTGAAAAAGAAAACCCTCCAATAAATGCCTACAAGTGGGTTAGACTGAATGACCACATGGGGACAACAGAGGTACAGAGAGCTGAAAGTGAGATGAACACTAAAGTCTGTTGAGTGGAGAATATGGCACTTTTCTTCTTCCAGGGTTTCTGATGTTGGCATGCCACTCATTTATATCATCTGTTTGTTATTACAATCCTGGGCTACCTTAATAGCTCCCAATAGGTCTCTCCGGCTTCCCTGATAGCTCAGTTGGTAAAGAATCCTACCTGCAATACAGGAGACTCTAGTTCAATTCCTAGGTTGGGAAGATCCAGTATTCTTGGGCTTCCCTGGTGGCTCAACTGGTAAAGAATCTGCCTATAATGTGGGAAACCTGGGTTTGATGCCTGGGTGGGAAGATTCCCTGGAGAAGGGAAAGGCTACCCATTCCAGTATCCTGGCTTGGAGAATTCCATGGACTGTATAGTCCATGGGGTCGCAAAGAGTCAGACATGACTGAGTGACTTTCACTTTCACTTTTTCATAGGTCTCTCAGCTTCATGTTAATCTTTCCATTCTACTTTCCATACAGCTTCTAGAATGGTCCTCTTCAAAAGTAAGTCAGATTGACATCATGACCAAGTGGCTTTTATCCCAGGGATGCAAGGACTCTTCAATATTTGCAAATCAATCAATGTGATACACCACATTAACAAATTGAAAAATAAAAACCATATGATTATCTCAACAGAGGCAGAGAAAGCCTTTGACAAAATTCAACATCCATTTATGATAAAAAAAAAAACCCTCAAGAAAGCAGGCATGGAAGGAACATACCTCAACATAATAAAAGCCATATATGATAAACTCACAGCAAACATCCTTAATGGTGGAAAATTGAAAGCATTCCCCCTAAAGTCAGGAAAAAGACAAGGGTGCCCACTCTTACCATTACTATTCAACATAGTTTTGGAGGAGAAAAAGAAATAAAAGGAATCCAGATTGTAAAAGAAGAAGTAAAACTCTCATTGTCTGCAGATGACATGATCCTCTACATAGAAAACCCTAAAGACTCCACCAGAAAATTACTAGAGCTAATCAATGAATATAGTAAAGTTGCAGGATATAAAATTAACACACAGAAATCCCTTGCAATCCTATACACTAACAATGAGAAAACAGAAAGATAAATTAAGGAAATGATTCCATCCACCATTGCAATGAAAAGAATAAAATACTTAGGAATAAATCTACCTAAAGAAACAAAAGAAAACTATAGAAAACTATAAAACACTGATGAAAGAAATCAAAGATGACACAAATATAGATGGAGAAATATACCATGTTCATGGATCAGAAGAATCAATATAGTGAAAATGAGTATACTACCCAAAGCAATCTATAGATTCAATGCAATCCCTATCAAGCTACCAACAGTATTTTTCAGAGAACTAGAACAAATAATTTTACAATTTGTACAGAAATACAATAAAAAAAAAAAAACCTCAAATAGCCAAAGTAATCTTGAGAATGAAGAATGGAACTGGAGGAATCAACCTGACTTCAGACTATACTACAAAGGTACAGTCATCAAGACAGTATGGTCCTGGCACAAAGACAGAAATATAGATCAATGGAACAAAATAGAAAGCCCAGAGATAAATCCATGCACCCATGGACACCTTATCTCTGATAAAGGAGGCAAGAATATACAATGGAGAAAAGACAATCTCTTTAACAAGTGGTACTGGGAAAACTGGTCAACCACTTGTAAAAGAATGAAACTAGAACACTTTCTAACACCATACACAAAAATAAACTCAAAATGGATTAAAGATCTAAACGTAAGACCAGAAACTATAAAACTCCTAGGGGAAAACATAAGTAAAACACTCTCTGACATAAATCACAGCAGGATCCTCTATGACCCACCTCCCAGAGTAATGGAAATAAAAGCAAAAATAAACAAATGGGACCTAATTAAACTTAAAAGTTTTTGCACAGTGAAGGAAACTACAAGCAAAGTGAAAATACAGCCTTCAGCATGGGAGAAAATAATAGCAAACAAAGCAACTGACAAAGAATTAATCTCAAAAATATACAAGCAGCTCATGCAGCTCAATTCCAGAAAAATAAACAAACTAATCAAAAAATGGGCCAAAGAACTAAACAGACATTTCTCCAAAGAAAACATACAGATGCTAACAAACACATGAAAAGACA
Source organism: Bos grunniens (assembly GCF_055505025.1). NCBI lineage: Eukaryota > Metazoa > Chordata > Mammalia > Artiodactyla > Bovidae > Bos > Bos grunniens. The sequence continues at coordinate 22,611,419 of NC_141191.1, read as the reverse complement.
CTCAACATCTCTCATTATCAGAAAAATGCACATGAAAACCACAATGAGGTATCATCTCATGCCAGTCAGAATGGCTGCTATCAAACAGTCTACAAACAATAAATGCTGGAGAGGGTATAGAGAAAAGGGAACCCTCTTACACTGTTGGTGGGAATGGAAACTAGTTCAGCCACTATGGAGAACAGTGTGGAGATTCCTTAAAAAACTGGAAATAGAACTGCCATATGACCCAGCAATCCCACTGCTGGGCATACACACTGAGGATACCAGAATTTAAAGAGACATGTGTATCCCAATGTTCATTCCAGCACTGTTTACAATAACTAGGACATGGAAGCAACCTAGATGTCCATTGGCAGACGAATGGATAAGAAAGCTGTGGTACATATACACAATGGAATATTACTCAGCCATTAAAAAGAATGCATTTGAATCAGTTCTAATGAAGTGGATGAAACTGGAGCCTATTATACAGAGTGAAGTAAGTCAGAAAGAAAAACACCAATACAGTATATTAATGCATATATATGGAATTTAGAAAGATGGTAATCATGACCCTATATACAAGATAGCAAAAGAGAACCAGATGTAAAGAACAGACTTTCAGACTCTGTGGTAGAAGGTGAGGGTGGGATGATTTGAGAGAATAGCATTGAAACATGTATATTACCATATGTGAAATAGATCGACAGTCCAGGTTCAATGCATGAGGCAGGGCGCTTAGAGCTGGTGCACTGGGGTGACCCTGAGGGATGGGATGGGGAGGGAGGTGGGAGGGGAGTTCAGGATGGGGAACACATGTACACCCATGCCTGATTCCTATGAATGTATGGCAAAAACCACTACAATATTGTAAAGTATTTAGCCTCTAATTAAAATAAATAATTTTTTTAAGTAAGTCAGGCTGTATCACTCTGCTCAAATACTATAAATACCTTCCCATCTCACTCACTCAGACAGACTTTTCTCCAGCATCAGATCTGAAATGGCAACCTACCTCTTTCACTTCCTCTTCTCCTTCTTGCCTTGATCTGCCCCCCAGCCCCAACTTATCACCATCCAACATGAAATGCATTTCCCTTATTTATCTTGTCTATTATTTGTCTCTTCTTACACAAGTTAGAGTCATGATTCAGGGTTTTTTATCTCTTTGGTTCAATGAATAGAGTTCTTGTCACTTAGTAGGTGTTCATCATGTACATAAGAACATTAGGAGAAATTCCACAAATAAATGAAAGACAAAATAGTTTGCAAGATGACTGGATTTTATACCTGGAGTAATGCTTCAAGGAAAGTTTGCATTAGTGAAATGCAGAAATGTAAAAACCTGTACTGCTATCTATTGGAAAATGAAAGGTTTTTCTTTGAATCCTGTGTCAACAGGAAACTGAAACAAAAAATCTCACCCCCGAGGTTCCCACTTTTGCCTCCGAGGGATTTGTTAGACTTACTGGTTTCCTTCAGTTCCTTACTCTATCAGTGCTGTTTGTTTAGGAATGTTGGAAAACATACACTGAGGCTTTGTTAGAAGCCAGCGGACAATTCACACAAATGAGCCTTAAACTGCTTTTTCCAAAGTTAAAAGAAAAAGTAACCTCACATAATGTTACAGCTTCCTATCAAATGTCAATGCACTGACAAAGAACTGCGAAATCTTCTGAGTGTATGTAATCTATTAAAATCACGTTCTCATGAGAAGTGAAACGGCTCTCTGCAGTATCAGCTCTTCATGAAGAGGGTGAAAAGTTTATAGAAGCTACAACAGGAAAACCTTAATGAAAGAAATTCAGTATTATTCTGTTTGGAAACATACTTTTCTTTATTCCTGTTTTTATTATAAAAATGTAACACTATTGAAGACAAGTTGGGACAAAATTTCTATCATTTCATCACCCCAATAAAGAAAAAAATTGAGTGTATCCACATTACAAATTGATACTATAATGTACATTATCATCTGGTTTTATGTATTTCCCTTAAATTCATATCAGTATCTCTATACTTGAAACTATTTTTCCAAGTTTAAAATGATGGGCCACATAATAATTCATTGACTATATGTACCTTATTTATGCAGCCATTTTCTTATAATTCTTCAAAATAAGATATGTTCCCTGTTCTTTGAAGGGCAATGTTTTACTGATACAGATGCTGCTGCTGGAAATATTTGCATAACTTAGGTTTCTTCTTTTTAGCCTAAATGTTTCTTTAGGCTAATTCATTATATGATGAACTATCAGATAACAGGAATACTATCTCAAACTTCTTAGTATCCACTGTCTGACTTCTCTTTAAAAAGATTGTACACATTTACAGAGAGTCACTTATGTTTTAAACCAAATTCACCACTGTTCAGTAACAATGTTTATTTTAGAATCACTTAGATTTTAGTGAGAGCTAAATGATATCTCAGATATATATCTATATACACACAGACATATATGGTTATAATAAGAATTTAAAAATTATTATGAGGATTAAAAATAATTTTTATAAATTGTCTGCTACATAGACAACCACAGATAAATGAATCACCATTATTTTAAACCATCTTTTTTTTTTTTATATGAAGTTTTCTTATTTCATCCTCACAACAGCACCATGAGGTATGTTCTCAATTTTACAAGCTGGGAAACCAAGGCCTAAAACATTTAAGTATCCAGTTAATGTTAGACAACTAGTGAACGGGGAAGTTGGGACCTGAAGGTAGGCAGTGTACGACCAGAAAAACAGCTCCTAATTCCCGTATAAAACATTTATAATCTCAGTTTTATGACTTTTCTATCACTATTTTCACATGGCTAATGAGAATGCTAATTGCATTTTATGCTGTGTAACTCTTAACCATTCTTCGAGATGAATGTAAATTCTAACAGCTCCACGAAGATTCTTCTTTCTCCTCTTGAAGTACTTTTGGCCTCTCCTGTATTCTCATAGTAGTTACATATAGCACTTGCACACCACTTTTATGGTGCTCAAATTGTATTATGCCAATTTGCCTTAGATCTTGATTTTCCTGAAGACAGAGACTTTTATTTTTTATATCCCTTCCTTACATCTAGAAAGTTCACACAGTAGATGCCCAACCAATATTTGTTATATGAGCAACAGAGGTAATAAAAGTATTAGATTGAAGTCAAAAGTATTATGTAAAAACTAAGATTAGACTAAAATATATTTAATCACACTGAGTAAAGCCAATAATTTGCAACAAAACATGCACATTTATATGCCCAAAATTTCTTGCTAGTTCAACTTACAAAATATATATTATATATATATATATATTTCATATATATTTGTGCACATATATACATTTTTTCACCCACAGAAAACCTAGCAGAAATCTCTATTTATCATTGAAACAATCAAAACAAGTTATTAGTGATAGGATAAAAAACTGTACCAAAAATTACTGATCACATATGTGAACAGCTCTCTCATACCACACACACACACACACATGTAGACACACAAAAATACGGAGTAGACCCATATATTCAACAGAAGCAATTTGGGAGAAAACACAAGTAAAACTTTTACCATATGTCCTAAAGACGGCAGCACCGATTTATCTACTTCCCTCTTGTAACAATTGAAACCTAAAACCTTTATCACATAATATTTCAGCACAGCACACGAAGAAAGGAAATGACACATTTGTATGTTGAAAATCTTTCTTAACAGCGTATTTCAATAGTACTCTTCTCAGTGCACAAGTTTGCAGAATCTAAATTTGTCAGATAACTCATTCCTCTTTCCATCTAGGACATTACAGAAGAAAAAGAGAAGTCAAATGAAAAACAATTGGGGTTATTGTAACAGCGTGCATAACATATGGAAGATTAATCTTTTCCTTTTTGTAAGATAGGTCTGCTTTCTATAATATTCTCATTCCTATTAATCTTCCATTAATCTCAATATCTTCCACTAATACTCATGATCTTTCATACTGTATAACCTTGAGGGAAGACTCTATGTCTAAGTGATTTGTTTTTCTCAATCCTTTTCCCTAGATCCCTTATCTCTAGCTTCAAACACAAAGCAGAGTAGGAAAGGATACCCACCAAGTAAAAGCAGCAATCCCTTACTGCTCACTTCAGCTCTGTCTATAGTGATGTTAGCAATTTCTGTAGATCCCTTTGAGCATCTAAAAAGTTATTTATTTCCTGAGAAGTATAATAGAAGAAAGGGGTCTCGGGCATGGGATCAGAACAAAGGAATGACTTTCATCTTCCATACCTGTCAGAGTTTTACATATTTTTTAATCTCATTTATTTAATCACATTCCAGTTCCAATAAGACATGTAAAAAAATATACTAATGAGCTAATTTTTAGATTCGAATCTTTTGGGGAAAAGTGTTTAGTTTATATTTCATGGGCACTTCATGGTGCTCAAAGAGGGAGGGATCCTACTTTCTATCAAGAGATGGTCCAAATGTCCTTGCCATGCCCACTGGCACCACAGAACACTAACCCCTAGTAGAGAGAACCCAGGAATAGTGCACAGTGCTTGAAAAAAGAAAGCAGAAAAGAAAGTAGCAGTGTAACAGCAATAGTAACAGGCAATGAAGCTGGAAGCACAAATGCTGGCCAGGCAGCTTGAGCCAAGAATAGGATCCCAGACGTCAACCCAGGCTAGACCAACATGAAGGCTACTCTGTGACCACACTTGGTCACCAGATTCTAGGAGAAGACCTGGATACTAACATCAGAACTCACTGTATTTTCTTTTTATCTGCTTCTACATGTTTTTGTTGTCCAGTCGTTAAGTCATGTCCAACTCTTTGCAATCCCATGGACTGAAGCAAACCAGGCTGTTCTTTCCTCTACTATCTCCTGGAGTTTGCTCAAATTCATGCCCATTAAGTCAGTGATGCTATCTAACCATCTCATCCTCTGCCACCCCCTTCTCCTTTTGTCTTCAATCTTTCCCAGCATCAGGGTATTTTCCAAACTCATTGGAAAATATTGGAGTTTCAGTCAAAGTATTGGAGTTTCAGCTTCAGCATTAGTTCTTCCAATCAGGAAGAACTGAATATTCCAATCAGGAAGAACGAATATTCAGGGTTGATTTCCTTTAGGAAGGACTGGTTGGATCTCCTTGCTGTCCAATGACTCTCAAGAGTCTGCTCCAGCACCACAGTTTGAAAGCATCAATTCTTTGGTGCTCAGCTTTCTTTATGGTCCAACTCTCATGTTTGTACAGGACTACTGGAAAAACCATAGCTTTCACTATACAAACCTTTGTTGGCAAACTGATGTCTCTGGTTTTTAGTATGTTGTTTCAGTTTGCCATAGCTTTCCTTCCAAGGAGCAAGCATCTTTTAATTTCACGGTTTCAGTCACTGTCCACAGTGATTTTGGAGCCCAAGAAAATAAAAGCTGTCATGTTTCCACCTTTTCCTTTTCTATCTTCCATGAAGTAGTAGGACCGGATGTCGTGATCTTAGTTTTTTGAATGCTGAGTTTCAAGTCAGCCTTTTCACTCTCTCCTTTCGTCCTCATCAAGAGGCTCTTTAGTTCCTCTTCACTTTCTGCCATAAGGGTGGTATTATCTGCGTATCTGAAGTTGTTGATATTTCTCCCAGAAATCTTGATTCCAGCATGTGATTCATCTAGCTTGGCATTTCACATGATGTAAACAGAATATGTTAAATATGCATGGTGACAACATGCAGCCTTGACATACTCCTTTCCCAATTTTGAACAAGTCTGTTGTTCCATATCCAGTTCTAACTGTTGCTTTCTTGCCCTGCATACAGGTTTCTTAGGAGACAGGTAAGGTAGTCTGGTATTTCCATCTCTAAGAATTTTAAGATCACAATTTGTTCTGATCCACACAGCCAAAGGTTTAGTGCAGTAAATGAAGCAGAAGTAGATGTTTTTCTAGAATTCTCTTGCTTTCTCTATAATCTCTCTATAAATTTCAGATGCTGGCAATTTGATCTCTGGTTCTTTGTCTTTTACTAAATGCAGCTTGTACATCTGGAAGTTCTCAGTTCACAAACTGCTGAAGCCTAGCTTGAAGGATTCTGACCATAACTTTGCTAGCATGTGAAATGAGCACAATTGCAGTGTAGTTTGTACATTCTTTGACATTGCCCTTCTTTGGGATTAGAATGAGAACTGATCTTTTCCAGTCCTGTGGCCACTGCTGAGTTTCCAAAGTTGCTGGCATATTGAGAGCAGTACTCTAACAGCATCATCTTTGAGGATTTGAAATAGCTCAGCTGGAATTCTATCACTCTCACCAGCTTTGTTCATAGTAATGCTTCCTAAGGTCCACTTGACTTTACACTTCAGGATGTCTGGCTCTGGTTAGTGACAACACCATTGTGGTTATCCAGGTCATTAAGACTTTTTGCTTATTTCTTCTGTGTATTCTTGCTACCTATTCTTAATCTCTTCTTTTTCTGTTAGGTCCTTACTGTTTCTCTCCTTCATCATGTCCTTCTTTGCATGAAATATGCCCTTGGTATCTCCAATTTTTTTTAAAGAGCTCTCAAGTCTTTCTCATTCTATTGTTTTCCTCTATTTCTTTGCATTGTTCATTTAAGAAGGCCTACTTATCTCTCCTTGCTATTTTTCTGGAACTCGGCATTCAGTTGGGTTTATTTTTCTCTTTCTCTCTTGCTTTTCACTTCTCTTTCCTCAGCTATTTATAAAGCTTTCTCAGACAACAGCTTTGTCTTCTTGCGTTTCTTTTCCCTGGGATGGTTTTGGTCACTGCCTCCTACACAATATTACAAACTTCTGTTCAGGCACTCTGTCTACCAGGTCTAATTCTTAAAGCTATTCATCACCTTCACTGTATAATCATAGGGGATTTGATTTAGGTCATACCTGAATAGCCTAGTGGTTTTCCCCACTTTCTTCAAGTCTGAATTTTGCAATAAGGAGCTGATTATCTGAGCCACAGTTAGTTTCAGGTCTTGTTTCTGCTTACTGTATAGAGCTTATCCATAATTGGCTGCAAAGAACATAATAAATCTAATTTTGGTATTGACCATTTGGTGATGCCCATATATGGAGTCATTTCTTGTGTCATTGGAAAAGGCTGTTTGCTATGACCAGTGTGTTCTCTTGACAAAACTCTGTTAGCCTTTGCCCTGTTTCATTTTGTATTCAAAGGCCAAATTTGCCTGTTATTCTAGGTATCTCTTGACTTCCTGCTTTTGCATTCTAATCTCTATGAGAAAAAGAACATTTTTTCTTGGTGTTAGTTCTAGAAGGTCTTGTAGATCTTCAAAGAACCAGTCAACTTCAGTTTCTTTGGTATTAGTGGTTGGGGCATTGACTTGGATTACGGTATGTTGAATGGTTTGCCTTGGAAATGAACCAAGATCATTTTGTCATTTTTGAGATTGCACCCAAGTACTGCATTTTGGACTCTCTTGTAGACTATGAGGACTACTCCAGTTCTTCTAAGGAATTCTTGTCCACAGTAGTAGATATAATGGTCATCTGAGTTAAATTAATCCATTCCATCCATTTTAGTTCACTGATTCCTACGATGCCAATGCTCAATATTGACATCTCCTGCTTGACCACATCAAATTTACCTTGATTCAAGGACCTAACACTCCAGGTTCTTATACAATACTGTTCTTGACAGCATGGGATTTTACTTTCACCACTAGAAACATTCACAATTGAGTGTCATTTCTCCTTTGGCCAAGCTGCTTCATTCTATCTGAAGCTATCAATAATTGCCCTCCACTCTTACCCAGCAGCATATTGGACACCTTCTAACCGGGGTGCTTCATCTTCTGTAGTCATATCTTTGTGTCTTTTCACACTGTTCATCCATTGGGTTCTCTAAGGAATACTGGAGTGGGTTGCCATGTCCTCCTTCTGTGGACCATGTTTTGTTAGGACTCTTCACCAGGACCCATCATCTTAAGTAGCCCTGTGTCAGTTCAGTCACTTAGTCATGTCCAACTCTTTGAGACCCCATTGACTGCATGACGCCAGGCTTCCTTGTCCATCACCAACTCCAGGAGCTTACTCAAACTCATGTTCATCAAGTCGGTGATGCCATCCAACTATCTCATCTCTTCTCATCCTGTTCTCCTCCTGCCCTCAATCTTTCCCAGCATCTGGGTCTTTTCCAATGAGTCCGTTCTTCACATCAGGTGGCCAAAGTATTGGAGCTTTAGCTTCAGCATCAGTCCTTCCAATGAATATTCAGGACTGACTTCCTTTAGGATCAACTGATTTGATCTCCTTGCAATCAAAGGGACTCTCAAGAGTCTTCTCCAACACCACAGTCTAAAACCATCAATTCTTTGGTGTTCAGGTTTCTTTATGGTCCAACTCTCACATCCATACATGACTACTGGAAAAACCATAGCTTTGACTAGATGGACCTTTGTTGGCAAAGTAATGTCTCTGCTTTTTAATATGCTGTCTAGGTTGGTCATAGCTTTTCTTCAAGGAGCAAACATCTTTTAATTTCATGGCTGAAGTCACCATCCACAGTGATTTTGGAGCCCAAGAAAATAAATTCTGTCACTGTTCCCTTTATTTCTCCATCTATTTGCCATGAAGTGATAGGACCAGATGCCATGAACTTTGTTTTTTGAATGTTGAGTTTTAAGCCAAATTTTTCACTCTCCTCTTTCATTTTCATCAAGAGGCTCATTAGTTCCTCTTCACTTTCTGCCAAAAGGGTGGTGTCATCTGCATATCTGAGGTATTGATAATTTTTCTTGATTCCAGCTTGTGTTTCATCCAATCCAGCATTTCGCATGATGTATTCTACATTTAAGTTAAATAAACAAGGTGACAATGTACAGCCTTGATGTACTTCTTTCCCAATTTTGAACTAGTCCATTGTTCCATGTCTGGTTCTGACTGTTGCTTCTTGACCTGCATACAGATTTCTCAGGAGGTAGGTAAGATGGTCTGCTATTTCCATCTCTTCAAGAATTTTCCACACAGAATTCTTCTAGAATTTTCCACCCTGTTGTGAGCCACACAGTCAAAGGTTTTAGCACAGTCAATAATGCCGATGTTCCTCTGGAATTTTCATGCTTTTTCTATGATCCAGTGGATGTTGGCAATTTGATATCTGGTTCCTCTGTCTTTCCTAAATCCAGCTTGAACACCTGGAAGTTCTCAGTTCACGTACTGCTGAAGCCTAACTTGGAGAATTTTGAGCATTATTTTGCTAGCTTGTGAGATGAGTGCCAGAGTGTGAGATGACCCCTACGCAAGGGGTCGGGACAGAGTGTCTCTGAGGGGTGAAGGGCAATCTTGTCAGCCTATCCCTACTTGAAACAAACAAACCCTGTCCACATCAGGACCAAGGAGAAAGGAGAAGTGGCCCCATAAGAGACAAAGCCAGACTTGCCTTGAGTGTCTAGCCCTGTGTGACATGGCTCATAGATTCACCGAGTAAGCCCCTTAGCCACAAGGCTGTGACCCACGAAGGGACTGCTGCTATATACATCTTATTATAGACTATGGTCCTTTTGAGGTCTTTAAAAAAAAGTCTAGAGTTTAAGAATTCCTTAGTCTATTGCTAAATTTGGATACCCCTGTCAGTACTATGTGATCAGAGAAGTCAGACTCAGTAAAAAACAATCTAAGACACCAACTTTCTAAAATTCTTCCTAATAAGATTCATTTATTTTAAAGTGGGCTATATTTCTAGGATGTCTCTATTAATATTGTTTGGTATACATCTCTACTTTAGCAATAGTAACCACTTTTCTATTTGATATTTCCACATTCTTCAGTCAATCTAGTCATTCATTTAAAACAAAAAAATCTCTGCAAGTGTGTACAGGGTATCACATAATATATTATATTCCATGATATTATCTATTAGGGCTTAATATATGTAAGATGGCATCCATGGGGTCACTAAGAATCGGATACGACTGAGCGATTTTACTTTCACTTTTCACTTTCATGCATTGGAGAAGGAAATGGCAACCCTCTCCAGTGTTCTTGCCTGGAGAATCCCCAGGATGGGGGAGCCTGGTGGGCTGCCGTCTGTGGGGTCACAGTGTCAGACACGACTGAAGTGACTTAGCAGTATATGTAAGATACCTTATCAGGGAACATGGAGAAAATGTTTAGGTCAAACTAATGGTTCACTGAAAGAAAAGAGGGGAGGGAATGGATCTTTACATCCACTGAGTCATTTGAATTCACAGCAACCTTGTCAGGTCATTTTCCTGGTTAAGACACTGAAGCTTAGACATTGAGTAAACTTGTCAAGATCATAGAGATATAAGTCATCAGAGCTGGTAGTCACACCCAATTAACCTGATTTCAAAACTCAGCAAAAATATACATTTGTCTCAGTCTGAGATCAGTGTATGCATTATCAGTCACCTTCATGACAAATGTTATTTTGAAAACAAACTACAAACACGGACAAAGTCCAGATCATCAGAATAGCTGCCTTCTCATCAGTTACTGCCATGCGATTCTTTGACTTCATTTTTGTTGCTTATGGAATATATGTCTAGCACAAAGACTATTATAACATTATGCCTAATGTTCAAATAAAGTTTCAAAATTAAATAAATGGGTTGAAAAAACTTACTTGAGTCCCATAGAGTTCTTTGTGTTAGAGGAATGCAAGCTGAATTCAAAGGAAGACATACTTTATGTTCATAAAGTGATACATTTGAATGTAACAGGTCATTAGTTATAAGGTACACGATACCATATATTTATGTGATAAATTTGCACAAAGATAACATTTTTCCTAATCTTGACTCAAAATAATAATTAGATAGTAATGTTTACTATCTACTTATTCTTTTAATAATTAAAAGTTTTAATAACATTACATTGGACACATCTCTCCATGTGAATATAATGTCTTAAATAATTATCAAAAGAACCTCATCAAAATCAATATTGAAAAATTACATGCTAATAGAGTTTTTGTTTGATGATCATCAATAGGAAAAAGGAAGACTTTTTATGGTAACTATCATTTTATATAACTCTATACTGAACAGAACTTTTCTGCAGAAGTATTATTGAAGTTAAAATACATAAACAGACAAGTACAGCATCAGAACCAACTCTATCTTCCTTCTGTGAAGCCTATCAAAACTGTTCTGGTTCAATCACATGATCCTAAAGTGATACAGCTGATTAAAGTTTTAGTATTTTTGTAGGGTTTAATGTAATTTACAAATGCATTATATCTATAAAATATATTTGTAACCAAAAATTGGTTAAGAACCATAGACTTATAGACCTATGGAATTTAGGTCTAAATTTATGTTTCTATGTTTTAACATATAATTATAATAAAATATCAACACTCAGTGAGATAAAGGGACTAAAATACTTATTTCCCTTGGAGACACAATGCACTTCTACCATACTGTTTTAAAAACCATACAGTTTTTAAAAGAAAGGGCAGATATCTAAAGAGCTCAGATGTCCCTACAATAAGAAAAAAATAACCTGAATAAACTGAAAATCAATGACATTTCCTGCAGACAGCAGAGCCTTGAGGTCTCAGGACAAACTTTAGAGAGGGAACCGAAAGAACTCACAGCTGGGTTTAGCTTCCCTGGAGCAGAAGCCGCTAGAATCAGAAACTGGCAAGAACCTGTAAATGGTAATTTGAACGAATGGCTGGAGAGCTGAGGGAGGGCCAATGTGAGAGTGAAACTCCTGGGGCTGCAGTCGTTGGGGGCTTTATGCTCAGGAACCCCACCAGGTTCTCACAGGGAAGAGCCAAGAAAAACCACCTGGTGCCTGTGGCAGAGGGAGGGGAAAGAAACCATTTTAGAATGCCCCCGAGCATTCTCCATAATAAAGGCTTCTTCTCCAGGGCAAAGGGCTTCCCTGGGGCTTCCAGTGGTCTGAAGAGCCCCTGGAGAAGGGAATGACAACAACGCAGTCCAGTATCCTTGCCTGGGAAATCCCAAGGACAGAGGAGCCTGGTGGGCTACAGTACACGGAGTCTCACAGAGTCGGACACAACTGAGCGACTAACACTGTCGCTTTTTTACTTTCACAGCTGACTGACCCTGAAAAGTTCTCTTTTTTCAGGGAAGTTTGTAGGGAAATCCCAAAACTAGAGGAGACAAAAAACAAGGACACTGGAAGAAATTTTAGCCTCTGACAGCTTAGCTCCAGCAAGTATTAAACACAGCCCAACTCCTAGCCAGGGAATCATAAAATTTCATACCCATATGCCCACTTACCTCAGTTCCTAAACCTGTCTTGACCAACTCCAGTTTTCAACAAAAGACATGCGACAAATCAACGAAGTGTGTGCCAGGCCCTAAAAGTCATGGATTCCTCGGATAGTTAGGGAGGTGGTAGATAGTGGGGGTGCGGAGGATAAAGTATGCACAAAATCCTAGTGACCAGTTACCCTCAAGCAATATTAGCAAATCACCCCTTCCTCATGACTCGTGTCTTATTAAGGAGACACAAAATGCCAGTTAAGAAAAAAATGAATGTGAGCTCATTTTTAAGTAATATTTTTAAAACATGAATGCCCTGAGTTTAGGGAAGTTTGGTTTCAAAACTAGAGTGACAGACTCATCTAGTTTAAATAAGCTTTAAAGTGGTAAAAATGTCAATTTATGTAAGCCTGAACAAACTTCATAAAGCAGGAATTCAGTTCCAGACCAGGTATCAAACCTAGACCCTAAGCAGTCATAACTACTGGACCACTAGGCAATTACCTCATTAAACAAATTCTTATCCAGAAATCTCCTGGAATCATTACGAGATGTCAGCCTAGGGGCTCAAAAGCAGAATGGACCCTTCTACCACAGCTAAGGGAACTGAGGTAAACTGAGTATCACTCACTTTATAGCAACTTCACATGTGCCGTAGTTTTTCCTACTCATGGCTAAGAAACAACAACAACAACAACAACAACAACAAAAACCTCTTTGAAAATGAGAGAATAAAAACTCTTCAAAAAATTTATCTAGGGTCACTTGGTCAGTGACAGAGTATGTTCTAGAACCTATATTCTATGATGTTCTTTCCACTTGGACCCTTAGCTTCCATGAACACACATAATTACTCATCTACACATCTCCGTTCTCTCCCATAACGTCTTCAGAAGCTACTGATAGTTTCCAAAAGGCATCAAAGCCAAGCTCTGTCTTTGCTGTTTGATCTCCCTGCATTCGATTTCAGAGAATAAAGAGCTCCCTCTTTTTGACTTCCAACTCTCTTGAAAGCACTACTCCTTAGCCAACTCTCACCAAGAATCACACGGGAAAGGTGATTCTGAGCAATGTAGTTCCTGGAACCTTCCGCGGGACACAGAAAAGACAGTAAAGAGTGTAGGGAGGCAAAAAACAATAGTGGATGTCTACATAATCTGACAACTCAGAAAGGAACACTTACCATCCAAAGAGGGAATGGAAACTGAATTGCTGAAAAGGGAGAAAGAACAGAGGGGGTGGAGAAAACAATGCATCCAAATGCCCGAAAAAAGACAGGAACACGAGAACATCAACGACCAGAGTGAGGCCAATGTGGCTACGGTAAAAATTTCAGATGTGGGAAGCAAGGTTTCAGCTAAAGCTGAGCTGTAGGTAGGAAGCCACGGATTGAGGAGTTTATCTTCAGAGCAGCAGAAAGACATGAGTCCTTTGGAAATGGGATGAATGAGACATATTTCAATTTTAAAAGTTGACTGTCATGTGGAGGTGGGGAAGTGTGGTTGACCACAAGTTGACTGGTTAGGAAATTATTACAGTGGTGTCAGGGAAAATTGATGAAACCATCTGACTTGGAGGGTGTCAGTGGTAAAGGGGAGAAGTAGGGAGATATTAAAAGGCGAATTTAGTGGGCGTTGATGATGGATTTGATGGTGAGAGTTGGTGAGCTTAAAATTTTCTTATTTACTACTCCAGATTCACTCTCCACTTTCTCTGCTGCTGCTGCTGCTAAGTCGCTTCAGTCGTGTCCGACTCTGTGAGACCCCATAAACGGTAGCCCACCAGGCTTCCCCGTCCCTGGGATTCTCCAGGCAAGAACACTGGAGTGGGTTGCCATTTCCTTCTCCAATGCATGAAAGTGAGAAGTGAAAGTGAAGTTTCTCAGTCGTGTCCGACTCTTAGCGACCGCATGGACTACAGCCTACCAGGCTCCTCCGTCCATGGGATTTTCCAGGCAAGAGTACTGGAGTGGGGTGCCATTGCCTTTTCCGCCACTTTCTCTACCCTTCTACTTTTTGGACTGAGAGTTATGGAACACATAACTCTCTTGATCTCTGGCTTCTGATGTGAAGTGAAGTTGCTCAGTCATGTCTGACTCTTTGCGACCCCATGGACTGTAGCCCACCATGCTCCTCCATCCATGGGATTTTCCAGGCAAAAGTACTGGAGTGGGTTGCTTTTTCCTTCTCCAGAGCATCTTCCTGACCCAGGGATCGAACCTGGGTCTTCTGCATTGTAGGCAGACACTTTACCACCTGAGCCACCAGGGAAGGCTCCTGATAAGGTGTGACAAATGGGTAGCCCAGCAGGATATTTGTGAAAGGAAAGAGTTAGTTCTTCATGCTAAATGTCTAGAAATGAAATAAATACTTATGACCTGGGAATGTTGAGTAGCCTCTTAAAGGGCTACTTGACCTATATAAGCAGAAAATGTCTGGGTCTGCTAGGCAATAACCTAACCCTCACTATTGTGGAGGTTTCAATGTCATACCCATTTCCAGAACAGTGATAGTAAAAAAACAAAAAAAAACCCAGAACCCTACTTTTTAAGAATAAACAAGGCCCGGTGATAAGACTATGGTCGGCAGAAAATCCTCTCCCCCAGAAAGCTATCCACATCCTAATTCCCAGAAGAATGTTATGTTTCAAGGCAAAGGAGAATTGAGTCTGCACATGGATTTAAGGTTGATCATCAGCTGACAAAATAAGGAGATTATTCTGGATTTATCTGAGTGGGTCCAAGGTAATAACCAGGATCCACAAAAGTAGAGGAGGGAGGCAGAAGAAGGTCAGAGGAAGTGATGATGGAAGAAAGGCCAAAGAGATACAGTTTCTGGTTTTGATGATGAAGGAAAAAAGGCCATAGGCTAAACTCTGTGAGTGTCCTCTAGAGGCTGTGAAAGGCAAGAACATAGATTTTTCCCTTAAACTGTTGAGAAAGTAAGGCAGCTCATTGACAACTTACAATTAGAACAGTAAGATCTGTGGAAACTAGAGAACTGTAAAAAAAAAAAATGCATTTGCATTCTTTTAAAGCCACTGGATTTGTGTTAATGTGTTAGTGAGGCAGTAGAAAACTGATTCAGGACTGTTTGTTAGAGCTGCCATATTAAAACACCACACTGAATGGACTGGGTGGCTCAAACAACAGAAATTTAGTTTTTACAGTTCTGGAGGCTGAAGCCCAAGCTCAGGGTGTCAGAAGGTCTGGTTTTTCCTGAAGCTTCTCTTCTTGACTTGCACATGGCTACCCTCTTGCTTCTTTACATGGTTGTCCCTTGGTGCTCACACTCCCCTCTAGGGATATGTAACACAAATAGAAGACAGGCTTTGTGATCTGTAGCAATGACCTATTTAAAAATATGTACTCAAGCCTTGGTGACTTAAAGGTAAACTCTTCAATTTACCATGTGTGTTAGTCTCCCAGTTGTGTCCGACTCTTTGCAACCCTATGGCCTGTAGCCCGCCAGCCTCCTGTGTCCATGGAATTCTCCAGGCAAGAATACTGGAGTGGGTTGCCATTTCCTCCTCCAGGGGATTTTCCTGACCTAGGGACTGAATTCGGGTCTCTGTCATTACATCTGGTCTAATTTACCACATCTATGATGAAAACAATCTTTCAATTCAGTTCAGTTGCTCAGTCGTGTCCGACTCTTTGAGACCCCGTGACTCACAGCACGCCAGGCCTCCCTGTCCATCACCAACTCCTGGAGTTCACTCAAACTCATGTCCATCAAGTAGGTGATGCCATCCAGCTATCTCATCCTCTGTCGTCCCCTTCTCCTCCTGCCCCCAATCCCTCCCAGCAACAGAGTCTTTTCCAATGAGTCAACTCTTAGCATCAGGTGGCCAAAGTACTGGAGTTTCAGCTTTAGCGTCAGTCCTTCGAATGAACACCCAGGACTGATCTCCTTTAGAATGGACTGGTTGGATCTCCTTGCAGTCCAAGATTAGAACATTGTTATACAATTCAGATACCTGAATAGATCTGACGGAGTTAGCAGCTCTCTACAGGACAGGACATCATCCCAAAAGCACCGAAGTCAGTAGAGAATCCACCTGTAATACGGGAGACCTGGGTTCAGTCTCTGGGTTGGGAAGATCCCCTGGGGGAGGGCATGGCAACCCACTCCAGGGTTCTTGCCTGGAGAATCCCCATGGACAGAGGAGCCTGGCGGGCTATAGTCATGGAGTCGCAAAGAGTCAGACATGACTGAGTGACTAAGCACACACAAGGAGAACAATGAACGTGATAATGAGCATGAAAGGAATCGGCAACTTTTTATCGTCAGCCCAACGAAGAAATCCCACAAAGGACAAAAAGCAACACCATCTCCTGAATAATAGTTCAAAGAAGAGGATGACTCAGAAAAATAAAGAAAAGGAGCTCCCGTAACCTGTATTATAAAAGGCAATCGCAATGCTTAGTCTTGAGGCTCCTGCTTTTAGATATGAATACAAATTATCCTAAGAAAATTCCTTTGCAAGGCAAGAGTTTTTGAAATTTAAATGAGTTCTCTCCCATCTATCATAATGCTTACAACAAATTTACACAGACTTCACACTGCATTGATTTAACCAAAGCGAACAGTCTTCCTTGGCTGTTTTCACATCATATCGAAGAGATTCTGTTTGTTTACTTGTTCATTTCGTTTTTACTGTGGTACACACTGGCATAGCAAATATTCCAGCCTGTCTCCAAAATCTATATCAAAAGCACTGTATTTCTTATATTTTAAAATAT
The DNA here is from genome assembly GCF_055505025.1 of Bos grunniens. Taxonomy (NCBI): domain Eukaryota; kingdom Metazoa; phylum Chordata; class Mammalia; order Artiodactyla; family Bovidae; genus Bos; species Bos grunniens. Next base: position 22,594,495 of record NC_141191.1, on the reverse strand, counting down.
TTATTAGCTGAGGCAGATTAAGGAGAATTGTTAGAAAATTGGTTACTGGAATTATTTTATGTCTCAAAATAAGCTCTTTGCATCCAAATAACTTGCTATATTCATACAACATAGGAAAAAACAAAAAAATGAGTAAAATGAGGCCTTCAAAAATAGAATATAAATGCTATAAAATTCTATTCAATAAAGAAGCATGGCACTATTTATTTAAGAAAGATATGATAGAATTTTCACTGTTCCTGGAAACAGGAACTCAATATTTTTATTTTTTATGATTTATTTGTTATTATATACAAGATCCTTATTTAAAGAACATGGAAGATAAAGTATGGACACTAAGAAAGCCTTCCAAGATTTTGAATCCTGCCTCTAAACTTGCTAGCCATGACATGAGGCAAGTCATTTTATCTCAGTTTTTCATCAGTAAGCTGATTTTCAAAAAGATCCTTTAGAACTAAGTTCACATTTGTAAAGCATACCTAACAGTGCTCTGCTTGTAGTATGTCCCCTGTAAGCATATTGCTTACAGTAAATTAAAATGTTAAAATCGGAAAATGTGAAGTCAACATCAAATCTTCTTAATATTATAATACTTACTTTTAAAACAATAATCTCTAAGAAAATATTAACTGATTTGCAAAATTTTATATCTCTAACTCATTTTTAATATTGGTATGCTTTTTCACCCAGTAAATGCAACTAAGATATACTTTGTTGTAAATAATATGGAATGTTACATTTTCTATTCTCTTATTTCTTCTCTCCTGACAGAATTATTTTTGCCCTTGATAATTTAGCAATTTAAATGAAAGATTTATATCTTAAAATGACTGGAAAGATTCTCATTATGTACTCCATAATGGTTGATTGGCTTATGAAGTCTAGCATTTTAACATCATGGGGAAAAAAAAAATCACAGATTCTGAAAAAAATCACAACACTTCCTGGCTTCAAATTCTGGATCTCTTCTTACTAGCTACGTGACTGTGGGCAAGATATTTAACCTCAGTGTGCTGCGGTCTTCCTCACCTAGAAAAATGGATGAAAGAAAAAGTTATCTCTTACATTTGTTGAGAAAATTGATTACATTTATAGCTGTGCTTTTACAAAGCAGATAATCTTAAGTATTCATTGGTATTGCTATAATATCAATGATTATCAATATTATTACAATAATTCTTGCTATGAGGTCATTATATTTAATTTTTGTGTCCATTTTGGGACCCATGAAATGTATACTTGCTGTAATTTTTTGAAGATGTCAACTTCTTTGACACCATAAATATTTCAAAAATATGTTTATTGGGGATCTGTTATAAGTTGTTGTTCAGTCGCTCAGTCGTCTCCCACTCTTTGCGACCCCATGGACTGCAGCATGTCAGGCTTTCATGTTCTTCACCATCTCCTGGAGCTCAGTGATGCCATCCAGCCATCTTATCCTCTGTCATCCCCTTCTTCTCCTGCCTTCAATCTTTCCCAGCATCGGGGTCTTTTCCAATGAGTCAGCTCTTTGCATCAGGTGGCCAAAGTATTGGAGCTTCAGCATCAGTTGTTCCAATGAATATTCAGGACCGATTTCCTATAGGATTGACCGGTTGGATCTCCTTGCAGTCCAAGGGACTCTCAAGAATCTTCTCCAACACCACAATTAAAAAGCATCAATTCTTCAGCACTCAGTTTTCTTTATGGTCCAACTCTCACATCCATACATGATTACTGGAAAAATCATAGCTTTGACTAGACAGACCTTTGTCAGCAAAGCAATGTCATTGCTTTTTAATAGCAGAGACTGTCTAGGTTGGTCATAACTTTTCTTCCAAGGAGCAAGCGTCTTTTAATTTCAGAGCTGCAGTCACCATCTGTAGTGATTTTGGAGCTCAAGAAAATAAAGCCTCTCATAGTTTCCATTGTTTCCCCATATATTTGCCATGAAGAGATGGGACTGGATGCCATGATCTTTGTTTTTTTGTTTGTTTTTTTTTTTAATTTTATTTTATTTTTAAACTTTACATAATTGTATTAGTTTTGCCAAATATCAAAATGAATCCGCCACAGGTATACACGTGTTCCCCATCCTGAACCCTCCTCCCCCCTCCCTCCCCATACCATCCCTCTGGGTCGTCCCAGTGCACTAGCCCCAAGCATCCAGTATCGTGCATCGAACCTGGACTGGAATCTCGTTTCATACATGATATTTTACATGTTTCAATGCCACTCTCCCAAATCTTCCCACCCTCTCCCTCTCCCATAGAGTCAATAAGACTGTTCTATACATCAGTGTCTCTTTTGCTGTCTCGTACACAGGGTTATTGTTACCATCTTTCTAAATTCCATATATATGCGTTATTATACTGTATTGGTGTTTTTCCTTCTGGCTTACTTCACTCTGTATAATAGGCTCCAGTTTCATCCACCTCATTAGAACTTTGTTTTTTGAATGTTAAGTTTTAAGCCATATTTTTCACTCTCCTCTTTCACTTTCATCAAGAGGCTCTTTAGTTCCTCTTTGTTTTCTGCCATAAGGGTGGTATCATCTGCATATCTGAGGTTATTGATATTTCTTCTGGCAATCTTGATTCTAGCTTGTTCTTCATCCAGCCCAGCATTTCATATGATGTACTGTGCATGTAAGTTAAATAAGCAGGGTGACCATATACAACCTTGATGTACCCCTTCCCAATTTGGAACCAGTCTGTTGTTTCACATCTGGTTCTAACTGTTGGCTCTTGACCTGCATACAGATTTCTCAGGAGGCAGGTAAGGTGGTCTGGTATTCCCATCTCTTTAAAATTTCCACTGTATGCTGTGATCCACACAGTCAAAGGTTTTAGCATAGTCTAGGAACACAAGTAGATGTTTTTCTGGAATTCCTATGCTTTTTCTATGATCCAATGGATGTTGACAATTTGATCTCTGGTTCTTCTGCCTTTTCTAAATCCAGCTTGAACATCTGAAGTTCTTGGTTCACACACTGTTGAAGCCTGGCTTATAAGTTAGCTAATATCATTTTATAAGTTGTGATCTGAAAGAGGGTGATCAAGAAACTAAATACAAACACACCATTTTAAAATTCAAATAACTTATAATTCTATTGATATACATTTAATGACATTTAATGAAAGGCATGGTGAATATTCACATAGAGTAGTTCTCAAAAATGATTTAATTGGACTTCTTTGACATAGTTAAGTTGGTTTGCTTAGTTTGTTTTCCCATTGTAAGTGCCGTTTATCTATAAGCAATATCAATATTGACAGTTTCCCATGGTACCAGGATAGCATTTGCCCTGCATTTTGCGGTTGTGTGCATAAAGATTAAAAGACAAGTCAAGATTTCATTCCCTAGACTCTGAGATTGCTTTGTCCCTAGCCTCCTTTTATGTCACAGAACTATAAATGCTCTGTTTAGCATTTCTGTAATCTGAGTCTCTGGTTCACTGCACATTCCTTATACCCTTATTAAAATTTGAAAATAAATTCTGGTAGACTAGATATGAGGCTTTTTTTATTATAACTGGCTTAACATTTCTGTTTTGAAATTTATTATAATTTCTAAACATTAGCATGCAGCATTATGTCTACATTTCTAGAAAAACAAAGGCACGTGCCACTAATCTTATTTATTCAACATTCTGAACCCCAGTTTGGATATTTAAATTAGTCTCGAAATCATTCTGGAAAATAACAAGGCACATTTTTGGAAAACCGTGAGGTAGAAACAGGGCTTGTTCCCTCCCCATTGCTTCCTCCACTCTAACGCGCACATTGACAACATTGTATTAAGTTCAAACAGTAGTCTAGCAGGCTTCTCTTCACTAGAGAGGCGCACTATTAAGGGTAATGCTCTTTTGTGCAACATCTAAGGTTTCCATTAGACACCTCTTGTGTACCAGTGCACAGTCTGAGCTCCGGTTTTTGCTGTGGCTGCTACTGAAGCATCCAGTTCATGGTGGGCTTCACCCACACACTGGGCATGCCACAGGTGTGCCCAAAGCTCTTACCACGTACCTCTTGTTTTCTATCCCAGAGTTTTTGCTGACACTGTCACTCTGATATCAGGGTCACCTAAAACCTCGAAGGTTGTCATTTGAAGAAGTAGGGTTATCTTTGACCAATGGGGCAGAAACTGGAGGATAATGCTCTTCTTCCTATCTTCAGGTAGGCTACTCTGAGTCATGTTTAATTAAGTCTCTTCAGGTCTGGACTTGAGCACAAGTCACCTATAATACTGGCCAACTTGATAAAAGATCTTGTGCTGTCTTAACTCCTTCCGTTTTTTCATCTTTCCAGGTCTCTTCCTAGGGTCAGTCAAAAATTAAAACTAAAACAATTGGCAACAAAAAACTGCTTGCACATGAGTGTTTGTATCAGATGTTCCTTGGGCATGGGAAGTGGGAGAGGGCAACTAAATGAAGTAAATGGTATTAAGTTGTTCCCTGTATGTGAACATTTTAATCCTCTGCCTGAAGTAAAGCTGAAATTAATGACTGAATGAGAATGATTACAAGCCATCTATCAAGATGAAATTATTCCTCACCGGACAACATCTACCATGCCTTCCTCTCCAGTTGCTTCAAACCCTCTGTGTACTTTTATCTGGCCTGTGTCAACTGGCTCCTCTCTTGCTGAGCTAGGGAAGTCCGTTGTCTCTAGGTACACAGCAGACCATCAGCTATCCTCCCCATATCTTTCAAATCTTTCACCTTTCTTTACACACAATCCAGAGTAAATGTTAATGATAAATGTTTGAAAGAATGGATCAAAAAATAATTGTACTCAATCTTAGATGGTCACTCAGGTGGCAACAAGCTAAGTTAATTTTTCCTCCACTAAATGATGGAAGGAAATTTTCAAAGAACCAGAGGATAGGCTGTCTTCTTCCCTCATTATCCCCCTTCTTTATGGAAGATTGCAAGATGAGTTTCAATAGGTTTTACTGTAATTGGCCATAACTGTGTGGGACTAAGTGTCGGTCTAGAAATGTGACAACAATACATTGTACCAATTATGACACTGTATCTTGAAATATTGGTACAGACTAAACTATAATATTAAATTTAGATTTCTTACATGGCAACTGCAAGGTATAAATAAGAAAGTTTCCCCCATGATGAAGAATGAAAATTACGTCATGAATAAGAATTACTACATGAAAACTTTAAAAACGTTTTTAATTTTATGAATAATTAGTCACCATATTAAAGTGTTTATGCACATAGAGCCTTATATAAATATATATGTGTACATACCAGGATGGATCTTGAATCTCAAAATAAACAATGAGGCCAAGTCTACATAAAAATATGGGATGGAAGTAAAACACTTGACTTATTTGTAGCTTTTCATGGTTCAGTATTTTGAAAACACCACAACTGCATTTTAATGTGACAATTTAAAAATTAAAAATTAAAATTTATTTTGCACCTAGAGATTATCATACTAGGTGAAGTAAGTCAGGAAGACAAATACCATATGATATTACTTATATGTGGAATCTGAGCTGTGACACAAATGAATTTATCTACAAAGCAGAAAAACATTCACAAACATAGAGAATATGTTCTACAGGGTAAAGGGCTTCCCTGGAAGCTCAGATGGTAAAGAAGCTGCCTGCAAGGTGCAATCCCTGGGTTGGGAAGATGCCCTGGAAAGGAGAAAGCTACCCACTCCAGGATTCTAGCCTGGAGAATTCCATGGACAGAGGATCCTGGCGGGCTATAGTTCACGGGGTCGCAAAGTGTCGAACACGACCGATCAACACTCACTGTCACTTTCACCAAAGAGAATAAACATGTGGCTGCCAAGTTATAGGGCTGGACTGAGAGTTTGGGACCAGCAGATGCAAGCTCTTATGTGCAGAGTGGATCAACAAGGCCCTGCTGTACAGCACAGGGAACTATAATCAATACCCTATAATAAACCATAGTAGAAAAGAAAAAATTTTATTCTAAATCACACAAAACCTGTATCTATACCTACACCGAGATTTTATTCCCAAGACAATTGTCTTTACTTTCCTTACTATGAAGAAAGTATGTATTAATGCTTACACCAAGTCTTTATGGCTTCATATATACAAGAAATGGATGAGAAAAGAAAATAACTTTTGTATTCATGATCAATCTCTAATTTTTGGAAAGATTCCAAGAATTATGGAAAGATTCCCTTGGCTATTTGAACACCAAATTCAATAATATCAAAAGCTTTCCATTTCTAATCTATGCACTTCTTACTAAGAACATATACCTATGTCCATTTCACAGACTGCACCACAGTTGAATACATTAAAAAACTGGACACTCAGTAAGTGCATGAAATGCGGTCCTTAAATACATTATTTTCATAACTCAGTAGGAAATAGAACAAAGTATACACATGCTTGAAGTTTCTAAATGGTGGATACAAATATGTACTCTACTCATATTCCACATTTGTATAGATTCATCCTGAGGCCTTTAGAACTTAAATTGACCTTGGGGTTGGGTTTTACTCTGCCTTATCTGGAATGGTCCAATAATTTGGGTAAGAAACAATTCTCTACTTCCTTTCTTACTTTTGAAATAGCTACGGTGTAAACAGTTACTGTTTTGTTCATTATTAGAGATAAGTTTTATACATGTTTATTCAGCTCTTGACTTGAAGAAAGCAAGAATATAAAATGCATCACAGACTTTCAAAAGAATGCTAGAATTCAAAGTTAATAGCTTAATTTTATGAATTTCTTACTATAGATATTTTTATTGGCATTCTTATTGAGGTTAACAGATTGTACATTTGTGGCGTAATTTAACTTATCCTTAGTATTTCTATTAAATAAGTTCTTTATGAATCATTTGAACTGTTGTATATTTTTCTTTAAATTTACTTTTAGACTTTGATTTAGGGTCAATATAAACAATATTGCTATAAAGATTATTACATGTATGTTTCAGTATGTTCCCACTATATAAAAATATCTTTTAACATTAATACTTTTTCATGAATACAAAAATGAAATTTATAGATAACAGAGTATGCAAATATTCAGATTTAATAGATAATGATGAGCAATTTTTTCAAAGTATTTATACCAATTTATACCCATGCTATCATTAAATTAGTTTTCAGATGCTTTCCTATTAAATTTGGTATTTTCTGCCTTTTTTGTATTAGCCACTCTGTTATATATGTGACTTTAGTTTGCCTTTCTCTGATGACTAATCAATTTGAGCACCATTTTATATGTTAATCAGCTTTTGGATATCCTCATTTATGAAATCCTGTTTGAGGTTTTGGTCCATTTTTCTGCTGGGTTGATACCTTTTGACTTATAGGAAATTTTCTGTGTTTTATATAAGTCCTTTGTCAAACATATATAGAAAATATCTTCTTTGAGGATAGTAGTTAGCTTTTCTTTCTTTTAACTCTTCTTTGTAGCTTTTTGAAGAAATTTCTTTGCCTTTATTCAGGTCTTCAGGGTATTCTCTTCTGCTTTCTCCTAAAAGCTTTATTATTTATTTCAATATTAGCTCCATAATACAGCTGGAACTGATTGTTGTGTTTTATGTAATAGAGATCTGATTTGGCCACCTGATGCAAAGAACTAACTCACTGGAAAAGACCCTGATGCTGGGAAAGATTGAAGGCAGGAGGAGAAGGGGAACTACAGAGGATGAGATGGTTGGATGGCATCACTGACTCAATGGACATGAGTTTGAGCAAGCTTCGGGAATTGGTAATGGACAGGGAAGCCTGGCGTGTTGCAGTCCATGGGTTGCAGAGAATTGGACATGACTGAGTGACTGAACTGAACTGATCTGATTTGGCCATTTCCATGCAGATATCTAACTAACCTAGCAGCATTTATTTAAAAGATATTCTTTTCCCCACAGTACCACATTACAATCTATGTCACAGATCAAATGACCCTCTATGCATAATGGGTTTGCTACTGGGCTCTTGTTCTGTTTCGTTGGTCTTTCTGTTGTACTCTTTTAAATATCTAGCTAATCAAGAAGCTTTCACTGTATTATTAGCTAATATCTCAAACATGGAATCCATTCACAATCCAGTTTGTTTTTCCACAATAATAAGTGCGATTTTATATTTCAGAACACTCATTAATTTAATTTCTTTTTTGGTAACTTATCACTTTAGATTAGGTCATCAAGGTTTCAGCCTCATAATGGAGCTGATAAAGAGTTCATGTTTAGTGCAGGCATGACAACAAAACAATTTTCTTATTATTCTTTTGCCCTTAAAAATCTCCAACATATGGTTTGTCTTGGTGAGTTTTTTTAGAATACTTGGCCATTCATTGTCATTAAAACTAGATAACAGGAACTCTTCATATGCTTAATTATAAACATTAATTTCAATTCTCTGCAAAGGAAATAAGGCCCCTACCAACTGCTTTGCAATAAGAAACAGTTTTATCACAAGATAACCCCTGATGCAGCATGTGACAGAAGAACTAAATGAAACTGCCAGTTTCAATATGAATATTAAATACAGATGTAAATTTTAAGTTTCTCTTGTTTCTTCTTTTACTAAGATGGAAAAAAAACAGAACTTCTGCTTCCAGTCGTGATGGAGTAACAGGAACTAAATTTCTCCTCTTGCCCCAAATAACTGTAAAACTAGATAAAAATGAAAACAATTTTCAGATAATAGACATACGACAGCATACAAGACAGCAAAGGATGAGAGACAGGAAACTGCAAGATGAGCCGCCCTGCTGCCTCGGCTAGTGGTCTGGCTGAAGTGCAGAGTGAAACAGAGATGGTTTAACCCAAGGCAGAAGAACCTTTAAAAGTTGTGGAATTTGTAAAGAACAGGGACTGGTGGCTCCAGAACCTTACTACAAATCATTAAATTCTGAATTGCTGTGGGGATTTTAGAGAAGCTTCCCTTGTATTCACATCTTAGATCCAAAATGCAATGAAGAATGAGGCTCTCGGCTTGTATGTAAGGCTAAAGGCTGGTGAAGTCACAGAGAAACATATTTGAATAATTAAATTCAACTCTCAGCTGGTGTGAAACCCAGTGAAACCCTTTCCTAGGTAATGGCATTTTCCCTAGACCCACACTTTGAGATACCCCTTGAGGGGCACACAACCAGAGAAAAAGACTTCTTACAATTCCTCTATTCAGAAGTGCACGAGTCCAAGGAGCATCCTGAGCCACTCCAGAAAGTCATGCGACTGCTGTATAAGGCCAGAGGAGCACAGAAAGTGGAGGAATAATGGGAAGGAGCTTACAAGGAGAATTTCGTTAGCCCTGGATATGAGCGTAACCGCACTGTTTTGATAATGGTGCCAGGAGACAACCTGGGTGGTTGAGCTGCAGAGAGAGACCAAGAGTCAAAGACCTGGACCTCTGGCAGGGAGAGGAAGTGCTCTTAGAAGAGTGATTCACTGAGAGATGGGAGGAAATGAGTATAAAGTGAAAGCAGCAGAGTTCCAAACTTTAGAAATATTTCAGAAGAAGGGATTAATGACAAAAGCACGTGGGATCATAGGAGGAAAGAAACCCAATTCTAACACAGAAGTTTTGCAGGTGATAGTTAAGCTGTGCCATGGGATCCTGTATTTATTGAGGAAAACAGTTCCATCACTGCTAGAGACCATAAACAGGGATATTTAATGATGTGACTGTCTCCATCCCAAAAGAGAGAACAGGCATCCCGACACAGCTAGAAAAACTCAGGTGTGTACCTCCAGGGAGGCCTCATCAATGTCAGGACAGACACTGAGTCTTAGGAAAAGAGAATAAAAGGGATTAACAGAAGTGAGAAATGTTTTTCAAATGAAGTTACCAATGGCTAAGAATAGTTCCTATAGGAGTTAAATACTTAATAAGAAAAACATCAAGATTAAAAAATAAATAAGTAGAAATAAAAAGCAGAGGGGTCTCTTATGAGTACAAAGAATAAGAGATGGCACTACTCTCCCACCAGGAGTAGGGCAGGAAGCTCTTATAATCTAAGTATTTCCTCCTATTGACCCAATGAGAATGGCGATAAATGTGATGCTAATGGCTCCCCACGGATATGACTTGGCTCTGCTCTCTTGGGCAATTTGTGGCTTCCATTAGAAGTAGAGTAGGACTGGGTCATATCCAGATAAAATGAAATGTTGTAAGCTAAGAACTGCAGTCCTCCCCAAACTGGTACTACTCCATGTTTAATGGCCCATCTACTACAAGGAAGTTATATAAGATGCAGGGTCTAAAATCTCACTGCTGTATTGACTCTTAAACCAGATTAAAATTGCTTTGGCTTTCTGATGGATTAAAACCAGTCCAAAGTTGTCTTCAACTCATTAATTCAAGACCTTGCATTCTAACTCAAGCATACTTAATAAATGAACCTAATTATATTCACTAAAATTCTCATTTCACCTTTCTTAAAGAAGAGATAATTGACAATATTCTTTAGGAAATTCATAGTGCATATTCTTGGAATGAGCTAAAAAAGATACATTTGAGAGTTCAGACAAGAGCAGGAAATTCAGCATTCCCTCCAAAGTAGACTCAAAAAGTTATAACTTTAATACATATTAAACATCAATTTATATTCTGCTATATTTTATCTCATGTTTTAGGATAATTTTTAAAGTCTTTATTGAGTTTCTCCCAACACTGCTTCTGTTTCCTGTTTTGTTTTTTTGGCCACAAGGCATCTGGGCTTTTAGCTCCCCAACCAGGGATCGTACCCAAGCAACTTGCATTGGAAGGTGAAGCCTTAACCACTGGATTGCCTGGAAGGCTCCTAGGATAATTAGTTTTATATATCATTGCATACTCCATTTGTTTCACAAAAAAGTAAAGTGAGTGTTGATGGTTCAGTGTTTGATATTCCCATAAATAAAAACCTAAGTAAACCAGTGGTATTTGATTTGAAGGCAGAGGAAGTAAAGGACCAAATGATAAAGGCAGACAGCAAAAACTTGTCAAAAGGCTAGAATTCTTTTAAACAAAAATATAAGCCTTGGCATATTTACTTAATTAACACATATTTCTTCAACAACTACTGTTGTCTCAGAAATTGTGTTGAACCCTGAAGATGCAAACTTTAAGGCATAATTCTGATGTCAAAGCTTCCATGTTGAGGTTAAAATACACACCAGGAAAACAAATGCATGTTAGGAAACAAAGATGAAAATCCCAGCATGAAGAGTCCTCATAGCACAAGAATGCTGACTTCGTCACTGGAACATTTCATAGGGACACTGAGCTCAGACTGCTGTGGGGAGGGGAGAGTCCTAACAAGGGGAATTAGATGAAAGGAGATTGTGGACCAGAGAAAGGTTTTCTGTATAGAAAGAGAGACTTAAAGAAACTAAGGTGATGGTAGAAAATATAAAATCTTTAAGAAACTACAAATAATTGAGTATGCAAGAAATGAGGATAGGACAAAAAATATATATACCAATAGTTTTATAATCTGGGGTTGAGAAACAGCTTTCTAACCTAAAAGTATATTAGGCAGCAGAGAATGGAAGGGCACGACATGGACTTTCAGATCTGACTGCAGTGGTTCATAGCTTAACTAATAAAAATGACCTGGAAAAATCAATTCCTTGGATTTCATCACTTCAGCTTCCTCTTGTGAAAACTGGAAATAATAAACCATTTTTTTTTAACCTGCATGCAAGGTTATTTTGAGGAGCAATGAATTAATATTTTTAGAAGTATCTAGAACAGTGTCTGACAAATAATAAGCATTCAGTAAGTGTTAGTTATTATTAATATTAGCCAAATCGGAAACCAGAAAAGCATTGATCGATTTGTCTGTAGTAAAAACACAAATTTCCATGTGTTATTGATAAAACTGCCTTGTGTCATTGACACTACTTGGGAACAAGCATGGACTTCTCAGTGCACACAGAGTCAGGCAGCTCTTAATAAAGGCACAAAGACAGACGGGAAGAGGAGAAAGTGAGCACAGGCAGCGCTGCATCAGAGGGGTTTTCAGGGGCAGCCCGCAGAGGCCTGTCCCGGGAACCCAGGAGGTGGTTCCTCTTCTGAGACAAGCCTTGGGAATCTCAGCTGCAGTGAGGCAACGTTTCCCAGGAGATCTTTTCTGACCCACTGGTCACATAGCCAAGGCAGGCAGTGAAACTGGTAAAATCAGGTCTAAGGCATCATTCCATATATTCTGAAATAATGCAAAAAGGCTTGCCCCTGGTGTCTGAAGGACAGGCTTGAACTTTACACAGCACATCATCAATCACTAATCAGAGCATCTCATCCTAATTTTGGCTAGGAAGCAGTGCCAGAATTCTAAGTATCTCCAAAGACAAGCAGAGAACTGCCCCAATTCAGTGGAGGATAACCACTTTATACATTCACCACTTCTGACTTATGTTCATATTTTTATAATTATAAACTGTTCATTATCACATTTCTGTAACTTTTGTACCATTTATAAAACAGAAAAAGCAAAGAACAAAAATGCTAATTACTTGCACCCTTCAATGAAATATATTGTTTCAAAGAACCATTTCCATTTCCAAATATTCTAACCCTAACTTGCTTGTAATCAGACAAAACTTGACAACACACAGACAAGGAAGAAGCTGGCATTAAGGGTATCAATAACAGCATTGTGTATTATAGCAGAAAATAACAAACAAAAAATTCAAATAAAGATTCAAATATCCAACTACAGTAGGATGAACAACTAAATTAGATCTATTGACTTAAAGGTTTACTATAAGAAGAGAAATTGAATAAAGAAGAGCTAATCAGCATAAATGAATTTCAGGAACATGTTGAGAAAAAAATACTAATTCTAGATGAATACATATAATTAGGTTACATTTGTGAAAATTTTAAAACTGGAAAAAAATAAATATTTTATTTTGGAGGATACTGGCAAAAACATGAAGGAAAACAGTTGAATTATTAACTCAAAATCCAGACTCATGAATGGGTAAGTTTCAACCTGCAATCTAGGGGAACATCAGAGAGTTTCAGAAATACGGGTGATACACTTGACTTTTTTCATTCATAGATTTCTTATTTAGAACAGCATCTAGGTTCATAAATACTGAGCAGAACATACTGAGCTTTTCTATGAGTCCCTTCCCTTCACCTTTCCCCCAGTTTTTTCCGATTATTAACATCTTACATTAGTGTGGTATATTTGTTAGAACTGACTAGCCAATATCGATACATTATTATTAACTAAAGCTCACAGTTTACATTAAGGCTCACTCTTTTGTGTCTCACATTCTGGAAGTTTTGACACTGGACACAGATATGTATCCATCATTACAGTGTCACACACTGCATGAACACAATAGTTTCAATGCCCTAAAAATCCCCTCTGTTCCACCTATTCATCCCTCCTCCTTCCCACAACTTCTGGCAACCATTGCTCTTTCTACTGTCTCCATAGTTTTGCCTTTTCCAGAATGTTATACAGTTAGAATCACACAAAACAAAGCCTTTTCAGATTGGCGTCATTTGCTTAGCAATATGCCTTTAAAGTTCCTCTGCATTTTCTTGTGACCTAAGAACTCATTTATTTTTATCATTGAATAACAGTCCATTGCATGAATGTACCACAGTTGTTTTTTCATTTATGTATTGAGGGATACTTGGTTGCTTCCAAGCTTTGGCAATTATAAATAATCTATTTTTAAAGTGTGTGGGGGGCATAGAAATATGTTAGTATTATTACTTACATTTTATCATATATATTATTGCATTTTTATTATACATTTCATGAGTGACATACAAAAAACTAAATTATTCAATTGTTAATATTATGACATATGCCTCTAGTACATATGCCTACATATATGTACTTATATAAATATATAGCAATTACTAAAATAAAGGTATATATCTATATAGATATCTATATGTATGTTTCTATATTTATTGACATCCAAACTTTTTCATGACATTTTATCAGGGAAAAAAAGCCAGGTGTAAAAGTGTATTCTTAGTGATTATGATTTTCTAGATGTATAGCTAGAGAGAGATTTGGATACATAGATAATATCTGAAATTATGTTCATCCAAATATTTACAGTATTTGCCTGAGTTGTAGAAGAAACACCATTTGGCCTTGGAGTACAGAATGAAGCAGGGCAAAGGCTAATAGCGTTTTGCCAAGAGAAAGCATTGGTCATAGCAAACACCCTCTTTGAACAACACAAGAGAAGACTTAACACATGGACATCACCAGATGGTCAACACTGAAATCAGGTTGATTATATTCTTTGCAGCCAAAGATGGAGAAGTTCTATACAGTCAGCAAAAACAAGACCGGGAGCTGACTGTGGCTCAGATCATGAACTCCTTATTGCCAAATTCAGACTTAAATTGAAGAAAGTAGGGAAAACCACTAGACCATTCAGGTATGGCCTAAATCAAATCCCTTATGATCATACAGTGGAAGTGACAAATAGATTCAAGGGATTAGATTTGTTAGACAGAATTCCTGAAAAACTATGGACGGAGGTTCCTGACATTGTATAGGAGGCAGGGAAAAAGATCATACCCAAGAAAAGGAAATGCAAAAAGGCAAAATAGTTGTCTGAGGAGGACTTACAGATAGCTGTGAATAGATGAGAAAAGTCAAAGTGAAGTCACTCAGTCATGTCCGACTCTTTGCAAGCCCATAGACTGTATCGTACCAGCCTTCTAAGTCCATGGGATTTTCCAGGCAAGAGTACTGGATTGGGTTGCCATTTCCTTCTCCAGGGGATCTTCCCGACCCAGGGATCAAACCCAGGTCTCCCACATTGTAGGCAGACACTTTACCCTCTGAGTCACAGGGAAGCCCGAATAGAAGAGAAGCAAAAGGCAAATGAGAAAAGGAAAGATATACCCATCTGAATGCAGAGTTCCAAAGAATAGCAAGGAAAGAGATAAGAAAGCCTTCCTCAGTGATCAATTCAAAGAAATAGAGGAAAACAATAGAATTGGAAAGACTAGAGATCTCTTCAAGACAATTAGAGATACCAAGGGAACATTTCATGCAAAGATGGGCTCGATAAAGGACAGAAATGGTATGAACCTAACAGAAGCAGAAGATATTAAGAAGAGGTGGCAAGAATACACAGAAGAACTGTACAAAAAAGATCTTCACGACCCAGATAATCACAATAGTGTGATCACTAACCTAGAGATAGACATTCTGGAATGCGAAGTCAAGTGGGCCTTAGGAAGCATCACTATGAACAAAGCTAGTGGAGGTGATGGAATTCCAGTGGAGCTATTTCAAATCCTGGGAGATGATGCTGTGATAGTGCTGCACTCAATATGCCAGCAACTTTGGAAAACTCAGCAGTGGCCACAGGACTGGAAAAGGTCAGTTTTCATTCCAATCCCAAAGAAAGGCAATGCCAAGGAATGCTCAAACTACTGCACAATTGTACTCATCTCACACGCTAGTAAAGTAATGCTCAAAATTCTCCAAGCCAGGCTTCAACAGTACATGAACTATGAATTTCCAGATGTTCAAGCTGGATTTAGAAAAGGCAGAGGAACCAGAGATCAAATTGCCAACATCTGTTGGATTATCGAAAAGGCAAGAGAGTTCCAGAAAAACATCTATTTCTGCTTTATTGACTATGCCAAAGCCTTTGACTGTGTGGACCACAACAAACTGTGGAAAATTCTTAAAGAGATGGGAATACCAGACCACCTGACCTGCCTCTTGAGAAATGTGTATGCAGGTCAGGAAGCAACAGTTAGAACTGGACATGGAACAACAGACTGGTTCCAAATAGGAAAAGAAGTACATCAAGTCTGTATATTGTCACCCTGCTTCTTTAACTTATATGCAGAGTACATCATGAGAAACGCTGGGCTGGAAGACGCACAAGCTGGAATCAAGATTGCCAGGAGAAATATCAATCACCTCAGATATGCAGATGACATCACCCTTATGGCAGAAAGTGAAGAAGAACTAAAGAGCCTTTTGATGAAAGTGAAAGAGGAGAGTGAAAAAGTTGGCTTAAAACTAAACATTCAGAAAACTAAAATCATGGCATCCGGTCCCATGACTTCCAGATGGAGAAACAGTGGAAACAGTGGCAGACTTTATTTTTGGGGTCTCTAAAATCATTGCAGATGGTGACTGCAGCCATGAAATTAAAAGAGGCTTGCTAATTGGAGGAAAAGTTATAATCAGCCTAGACAGCATATTAAAAAAGAAACATTATTTTTCCAACAGAGGTCCATCTAGTCAAAGCTATGTTTTCCCCAGTAGTCATGTATGGATGTGAGAGTTGAACTATAAAGAAAGCTGAGTGCCTGAAGAACTGATGCTTTTGAACTGTGGTGTTGGAGCAGACTCTTGAGAGTCCCTTGGACTGCAAGGAATTCCAGCCAGTCCATCCTAAACGAAATCAGTCCTGAATATTCATTGAAAGGACTGATGCTGAAGCTGAAACTTCACCATCTGATGCAAAGAACTGACTCATGAGAGAAGACCCTTATGCTGGGAGAGATTCAAGGCAGGAGGAGAAGGGGATGACAGAGGATGAGATCATTGGATGGCATCACCAACACAATGGACATGAGTTTGAGTAAATTCTGGAAGTTGGCAAAGGACAGGAAGGCCTGGCATGCTGCAGTCCATGGGGTAGCAAAGAGTTGGACACGACTGAATGACCGAACTGTATTGAACTAACTCCTTTTATTTGTAGGGAGAACTTTCATCATTAATATCATCCTTTTCATTTTGAAATAAAATTTCAGTCACTTGTATTAGAGTATGGAAATATAAAACTTAAATTCAGGGGAAAAAAAGCATAAAAGGTTCTTAGAGAATTGTTGTTATTCAGTCAGTCATTCGTGTCCAACTCTGCAACCCCATGCCAGGCTTCCTTGACAGAGAAAAGAAACCAAAATAATGCCCTTAAACTGTAAATTGATTGTAAAATGTTAGAGGAGGATGAAATCTACAGAAAAAATATTTTATATATAAACTAACATATGTAACCTACAGTACATAATATAATACAATGCTAATCAAGTTAAATCTAATCATTTTCAATAAGTCCTTCTGTGAAAGAGTTAAAACCTGAAAAGAGATGTCAAATGACTTTTGGCGAACAGCAATTGCTCTTGATTCTACCTTCTAATAAATTTAACTTTTCAATTTTTGATTGAAAAACAAAACCAAACAAAACCCAGGACTTCCCTGACAATCCAGTGGTTGAGTCTCCAAGCTTCCACTGCAGGGGACAAGAGTTTAATTCCTAGTCAAGGGCTTCCCTGGTGGCTCAGTGGTAAAGAATCCATCTGTGATGCAGGAGATACAGAGATGTAGATTCAATTTCTGGGTTGGGAAGACGTAGATTCGATTTCCTGGAGGAGGAAATGGCAACCCACTCCAGTCTTCTTGCCTGGCAGGCTACATGCCATGCAGTTGCAAAGGGTTGGACATGACTGAAGGGACTGAGCGTGCACTGAACACGCAGGGAACTAAGACCTGCATGTTGTGCACAGCAGCCAAAAAACCCAACAAAATCAAACAAAAAAATCCCCTGTGAACTGATTTTTAAAAGATTCTGAGGCCAAATCTTCACACATGTACTGAGTCACTGATAACGGAATTTTACAAGATTTAGTTAGCAAATGAATTTTCATAGTTCATGTAGATAGGAAAGATGCTACATTAAAACCGACAAGATAACACAGGATCAGAGAGAGGGCAATGGAGTGGGATGACCTGGGGAATGAAGCGGAGAGCTTCTCACCGACTGAACCCTTCACGTCCGATTGCTTCTTATTTCAACAAAGGCTCTTTTTGTGCAGAACGAATAGGGGAAGTCATTGTGTTAGCAGGAATTTTGTTTCTATTTTCACACTGAATCTATATAGACATAAAGTATAAATCAATTTGAGATATTTTTAAAATATTGGGTTGGCCAAAAAGTTCGTTCAGGATTTTCTGTAACATCTAATGGAAAAACTCACACGAAACTTTTGGTGAATGCAATAACATAATCATGTGAGAAATATAAGGAAAGTCAGTTGATGCTAAAAAATAGAGCTTTGTAACAGGCTAATGTAATGATATGGGTTGACTTGTGTAGCCCCAAATTTACATGTAAGTCCTAACGCCCAGTAACTCAGAATGTGACTTTACTTGGAGATAGGTATTTACAGAGTTAATCAAGTTAACACAAGGTTCTTCAGGCAGGCTCCAGTCCAGTATGACTGGTGTGTATGTTAGTCACTCAGTCATGTCTGACTCTTTGTGACCCCACCAGGCTCCTCTGTCCATGAAACTGTCCAGGCAAGAATACTGGAGTAGGTTGTCATTTCCTTCCCCAGGAGATCTTCCCGACCCAGGGATTGAAACTGGGTCTCCGGCATTGCAGGCTGCTTCTTTACTGTCTGAGCTGGTGTCTTTAGTAAAAGGGGAAATTTGGAGTTAAAAATAGGTACAGGGAAGATAATGTGACAAGATAGGAGTAAAGGACAGCCATTTACAAGCCAAAGATTTGCAACTGACCCTTCCTTCACAGTCCTCAGGGGGAACCAACCCTGCAATGACTTGATTTGGGGCTTGTCCCTTCCAGCACTGTGAGACAACCAGTCTCTTGTTTAAACCACCCCATTTGTGGTATCTTGTTGTCACAACCTTAGCTAACTAATATCTCAGCCCATATGAAAATTTACCTGGAGGTTTGAAATGATACATTGCTGGTTGTTTAGAATTTTTTTCATTAGTTAGCAGACACAGTTTTTAAAGATAAAGCTACCAAGTATTTCAATGCTTTTAAAAGATATTATTTTACTTTTGATACATTTCTCTAAAATATGAATGCCAGTATTCAAAAAGAAATTCAGAAACATGTTTAGATTGGAAGATATGGATTACTCATGAGTAATTCTTCATAAATATTTAAAGAATTTGGAGGAAGAAAAATAATGTTTTATAAATTAAAGACAATATAAAGAAAAAAACTACATAACCAAGGGCAGCTCAGTTCAAAATGCAACATCCTCCTGAGGAAACCAGTAAAATTATTTTTGCTTTTATAATTTAGGCACGTAATGTGTCTTTGAGTATTCCTGTCACCTTCCCTCAGGAAATATATTCTTAATAAGCCATAACAGATAACACTAAATGTATACTAAAGATCTCCAGCAGGCTGCTTTGCATTTTGGAAAGTAATGATATTTCAAACATACATTGAGTTATACCTAAAATAATTTTTTAAACTTATATATGAAAATTTTAAATAATTTTTAAAACATATATATGGAATATATTAAAACATATATATTTTTAAAACATGTATATGTAATCTCCTCAAGAAATAACTAAAGAAGCATTTAACATCTCAAGACAAAGACAGCAAACAAAAGGAACTACAAGGGAAAAAAAAGATTGCAAGTTATTTAGCTGAAAAAAGAACTGAAATCATGTAACATTTACATGTTATGATTAACATTTTAGTCATAAAATAAAATGTCATTTTCTGAAATGATGGCAGCGGAGTCATAGCATAACTTTGTAGAAGGATCCTTCACATCATTTCCACGTAAAGGCAATAACCCACCATTGATTTATTAAGCAAGTGCAATGGCAGACTCCATGGCTTCACAGCTATGGAGTCCCTGGAATTAGAAATAAGGCAGGTGTAGAAGAAACTTCTAGGCACTCACATAAAATTATTTGTAAATAAGTAAGATACTGTCACACATCAATAGTTGCTGTGCAGAATATAGGCCATGCCACCAAATGCTGAAGGTGCCAAGGTGTGGGTGAGGGTACCGAGGTGTGGGCAGAGAGAAACTTTTGAAAGGTGGATCCATTATTATGTCTCTGAGGAGCTGACTTTACGGCTGACATGGAGAGCCTCACATGAAAAGGCCCTGTGGTAGGCACAGACGTGGTGTATTAGAGTAGAAAGCCCTGGGTGTCTGGAGAGTGGTGATCAAATGGTAACCTACGTAGCAGAGCCTTAAAAGGACCAGAGATCATGAAGGAACCTGGCAAATGTTGGCCCAGAGCCTGGACTAGCGCATTTAAAAGCTGCTTGAGGGTTTAAGTATAGAAATGGTATTTTCTGATTTATGATTTTAAAACCCCATTTTGGCTGCTCTGAGAAGAATGGATTGTAAGGGGGGAAAATGCAATGATGGAGATCAGCTCAAAAACCTATGCACTACTGTGTCCTCACTGGCTAACTCACAAGTGCTCAGAAGAAATGAATGAATTTTCAGGTTACAAGGGAAAGAGGTGACAAGTCCACGGAATTGTTGTTTAAAAACGAGTAGTTTTTAAAGGCACAGCAGTCTTGCATGTCTCTGGCTTGCACAAGGACTAATATCTATGAAGATATGGAATCGTGGTTTGAGAGCATCCGTGAACACTCATTGGTAAAATATACAAAAGGAAAGAAATAGAAAAAAGAGGCAGAAAATGACCCCAATACACCATGAATTTCCAGAGCCTATGAATCAGAAACAGCAGCATGTGAATTTTTAATTGACTAGTACGCTTCTCTGCAATTATACATCTGCTATGTTATGGGTCCCCAAGGATAATACAGCTTCTTCATTAATGATGATCCAATAGAAAACATATTTTATCTCATTAAAATTCATTTAGCAAGCAATCACGCATCTCCTAATTTTTCCGAGGACTATAAAAAGACGACTAAAGCCAGTCCTTGCAACCAGTGTCCAGCTGAGGACACTGCCACCCTCAGATCCGGTCACATCTTCCTCAAACACTGAAACCCAAGGACTTTTATTTTTTCCCCTGATTTGGTCTTATGAGAAAGTGATGTGCAAGTTCAGCAGCATAGTGAACCAAGGGAGACTGCAGAGGCGGAAGTGAGTCCCCCAGGCGAGAGGATACAGCACTTCTGCCCCCGCAGTCTCCCAGCATGCGGGGAGCGTGGCCCGGGGACGGCGTGGCCATGCTTTCCGTGGCTAGTCTCTCGAAATCACCCAGCGCAGCGTCTAAGCAGACCAGTTCTGCAGATGACCATGCACCCACCTTCCCCTCTGCCCAAGTGGAGGCATTTAGAATTGCTGGAAAACTGGTTTTAAAAGGGCAGTCTTAGGGAGAGAAAGCCACCCATCATTCAGGTCCCCATGGTGGTTCAGGCAGCTCTGGTCCTGGGCCAGGCTCGCCTTTGGCCAGCCCTCCTCAGAGGCTTAGAGGTCACAGGACTGGAGGAGGGCCTGGATGGTGGAACTCAGCTCTTCAGCTTTAGGCTGCAGGAGATGAGGGCTACTCCAGCTGAGCTGGCTGCTGGGCCCTGGGGTGAAACTGAGGCTGGACATTGGAGGTAATTTAGAACTTTAAACATTACAGACATAAATACAGGAGCCTCCTTCTTTACACTCACAAACATCAAGTGAGCCTACCGAAGTGACTGGAAAAATAACCATAATAAAAGATGATAGGGTAGGACTACTATCATGCCATCCCTATAAGGTAGGGAATAGCGTGGGTATGGGGCCAGTCAAAACGGGCAGTGAGTTGGTGTCCCTCCCAACGGCTGTGCTTCACTTCACGAATGCTCCCTGTCTGCCTCTCTGAGTCTCAGCGGCTTTAAGCACAGGGAGGCAGAAACAACATCTACTCCACACAGCGTGGCACAAGGCTGAAGCCACCACCCGGGAACAGTGCTCAAAACAGTTTAGCGCCACCACCCTGAAGCTGGGTGCAACGGAAGATGGCAGGGAGAGAGATTCTTCTTCCCAGGGGGTCACAGAAAGCTTCAAAGAAAGGAAGGCACTTAATACGGTCTTAAAAACAAAGCATCAAAAGAGAAATAAAATGAGCAGAAGTATGAAGTATGCAAAATGCCTGACTCAGCTGGGAGCTGACTGTGGGGCTCGCGGTAGAAGCTACAGACAGAATGACCGGTCTGTGAAATAACATGTGTACAATATACAATGTACTGAGAGGTTTTACACTGTGGACAACTGTGTATTGTTGAGATTGTTTGCTTGCTTGTTTGTCTGTTTGTTTAATGAGGGCAACGACCTGATTGGAAAAAAAAAAAAGTTTCAGGAAAGTAATTTCTACTTCATGCTGACATCTCCAAAAAGAACTGTGGACCGTCAGTCATTTTCTTAATGCTAAAGTTACCACAAAACCTACAGGGAAGGAGCCAAATGGTGGTGCCCACGGATCAAAAGTGGGAATAAAACATTTCCAAGGAAACCCAAGGGTTAGTTGCTGAATGTGTAAGCTGGGATATTTACATTTTTTTTTCCTTTTGTTTACAATTATGTTCACAGTTTATTTCCACATAACTTGTGTTTTAGACCCTACATCAATGAGGTTTATACTTTAGACTCTTTGTAACAATAAAAATAAAATATTAAAAACTCAGAAGAAAAGTTATGTGGCATTGACTGCAGTAGCAAAACATCTAAAACTGCCAAGAGGGAGCATGTGGCTTGGTTCCTAGAAAACTTCAACTGGATTGGATTTCTGAGGTTTTTAAATACTTTAGATTTTAATGCTACAGTTTTGTTCTGGAGGAAGTAAGCTGCCTCATGCTTTGCTTTCCTTCTCAGATTCCATTTTAAATAAAGCCTAGCTACATAGTAATGAAGGAAAGTGGGAAAGAACAGACCAGAAAGAATACTTAGTATTTCACTGCTTTAACTTTACAACCCAAAGGTTTTGAATAATTTATTGACCATAAAATAAGGCCCCCTTCTCTGTTTCTAAGCACTGGATGCCAAATAGCAAATATGAATAACAAAATCCTAGTCACTTTTATCACAACTTTATTGCCCCTGTGTGGCAATTTTCTGGGCGTTTTATTGCTTTTCCACTTTTGTCCAAGTTAATAAAAGAGCTTGATAACCTCTTTCCTATCTAAACAATTCAGCAGCAACTGGGGGGATAATAAAAAGATGATTTACAATCCATTTGGATAATTTCTTGATGCAGGTTTAGAACTGGATCATAATTCTCAACCTAATGTGAAATAATATAATTCATCAAATCCTGGAGTGGAAATGAGAAAGGAGTCCAGTACAAAGCATCATGTGCTATTTGCATGGAGTGATGCCTTGGTCATTCTCATCAGAATTATTCTCCATCATTTGCAAAATAGAAGGAAAAGAAAATATTTCGTGTCCCAACGTTTTAACAAATATTTTAAAAAATTTTGCTACTATATGAATTGATATTAGAAAGACCAAAAAATTTACTATCCAATGTGGGAAATACCAGTAATTTTTCTGGGACAACATGGATAAACCAGGAAAATTCCTTACAAACCAGGATTTGTTATCACTAACCAATACTTCTTTCTAAAAATGTGACTATGGAACTCTTTCCCTTCTTTTTTTGCCCTTAGAGTCTCTGCTGCACATATTATTTCCCTACTTAAAAGTCTTCAGTGGCCTCTCACTGCAGTGGAGACATATTCTTAATTATAAATCAGGTCAATAATACTCACACAATCCATTCCAGTGGTGTCTCCCTTACCCTGGCTGTTGCCACTAAGACTGCTCTAGCCATATGGCTTTTTACCATTCCCTGAGCTTGCCAAGCTAATTTCTTTCCATTCCTCTGTCCGAGTTGCGTTTCTCCTGCATCTTTGCAGGTCTGGTTCCTTTCCCTCACTCAGGTTTCACTCCACATGAGGACTCTCTGACAGCTGCTCTCAAAGAGGTCTTCCCAGCCTTGACTTCTCAGGCTCTCTTCATCTCCTTGCCATGTTGACTTTTTTCTGCCGCACTTAACACTGATGGAACTTTTCAGGGTCTCTATCTTATCTAATGTGGCAGCATTAGAAAAATTGACTTTCTGGCCCTTTTGACATACGTCCTTCACAGGGCATCTTATCACCTAGGTTTCTTCTTACTTTTTTGGTTATTCCTATTAACTCCTTTCCTATTTCCTTCTCATGTTAACCTTTAAATCTGTAACCCCAGTCTCAGTTGCTGACTTCTTTCCTTTCCTATGTACGGTGACCCCCTAAGAGATTTCATCCAATCTCATTGCTTCTCATCTATAGTTTGATAACTCCTCCATTTACACCTGCAGCTCTGTGTCTCCCCTGAACTTCTGGTCTGCATGTCCTGTATCAGTCTAACTGGGGTCTCCAGGTGCACGTCTAGGGGACACCCTTTCCCTGTTCTCTTCCAGAACTTCTGCTGCTCTCAGCCATCCACATCTCACTTAATAGCAATCAATTCTTTCCCTTGCTGATGTTTAAAACTTCTGCCCACCTTCCACTCCTCCTTTTTCCAGCTAAAGCCTCATCTGCTCCATCAGCAAATCCTACCTGCTCTTCCTTAAAAAGAAACACAGAATTCTATCACAAGTCAGGACGAACCCAGCAGGCACCATGCTGATCTTGGCACCATATTCTCTCTTCAGTTATTGTGATAGGCTCCCGACCTATCTTCTGACGTCTGCCTTGGCTCCAGAGAGTGTTCACAGCACCACAGTCACTGGGATCCTGTTAAAACATGAGTCTTGGCCTGTCCTTTCCCCAGTGTCTGCCTGTCTCAGAGTAAAAGACA
The DNA here is from genome assembly GCF_055505025.1 of Bos grunniens. NCBI lineage: Eukaryota > Metazoa > Chordata > Mammalia > Artiodactyla > Bovidae > Bos > Bos grunniens. The sequence goes on along the minus strand of NC_141191.1, from coordinate 22,570,019 downwards.
TATTCTCCACAGCAACTCCCCGGTATGCTAGAATGTGTGTGTTCCATGTATCTGTCTGATTTTCTCTAGTTTTATTCTTCCTTATTTGGCTACAGTAGTTTTTACTCCTGTAGGTGGAAGGCTTCATACCTGCTCTCACTTCCGAGACTTGGTACTTGAATTTCCTCCTCATGGAGATGCTCTTCTTGAAAAGTCACAAGGTAGCTCTCTCATTCCCTTCAGGTCTTTACTCAAAAGCCCTGTTTCTCTGTGAGACCTGTCTCCAATTTCACCTGTCATTTTATATGGCCCTACTCTGATTTTTTGCTTTATTTTTCTCATTAGTGTTTATCACCAGGTAATATATTATACATGATACATAATTATCAAGAATATTTTCTATCTTCTACCACTGGGACATTAGCTCCACGAGAAGACAGGTTTTCCATGAGAAGACAGGTTTTCTCAGTCTCAGGCAGTGTTGTGGTCCCATTACTTGGAAGAGGACCTGGATCACAGAATTACTTAACTCATGTCTGTTGACTGTTGTAATGAAATCAGAAGCTCTTCTTAACTCTGCGTTCTTTGTTGTCATGTTCCTGCTTTCTGCTTCAATTGAGACTCTACTCAAAAGAGTGAAGGCACAAGCACAACTTCTACCTTCTTACCTACAACTCACTCTGCAGCCCACTCCAGTCTCATTTGGTCCTCAACGTTCACCAAAGCACTTCTTGTCAGTGTCACCAATGGCTTACCTACCAGCAATCCTATCCAAAAGCTCCAATCATTATTAGACTTGTAATTTAGAATATTTCACATGGTTTACCACTTTTAACATAATCACTGACTTCTGTGATTCTGTATTCTCCATGGTTTCATCAACAATCTCGGCCCCCTTTTCCTGGCCTCCTTTGCCAGTTCATCCTTTATCTAATATCTCAATTTCAAGTTTCTCAAGGCCCTGCTTTTTTTAATTTTCTAACTTTATAGAATCCATTTCAATAGCATTCAGTAGCATTACATTCTACCCATAGGATAAAATGTATATTTACATCTGCAGGCTGTAAACTCTTCAGAGATAAAAGGATAAACATGGACTTCGCATTGCTGACTTTAGCAGCACCATATTTGTTTCAGTCCCCCCATGGTATTTACCATTCCTCTGTAATCTCACAGTGCATTGCATTACACAGAAGAAGACATTCAAACTTGGTGGGAAGCACAAAATTTTCCAGGGAAAGAAATTAAGCTATATGTCCCTTGAACTGCAAGGAGAGCAAACCAGTCCATCCTTAAAGGAAATCAACCCTGAATATTTGTTGGAAGGACTGATGCTGAAGCTGAAGCTCCAGTACTTTAGCCACCTGAGTCAGCTCACTGGAAAAGATCCTGATGCTGGGAAAGACTGAGGGCAGGAGGAGAAAGGGGAGACAGAGGGTGAGATGGTTGGGTGGTATCACTGACTCAACAGACATGAAGTTGAGGAAACTCTGGGAGAAAGTGAAAGACAGGAAAGCCTGGTGTGCTGCAGTCCATGGTGTTGCAAAGAATTAGGATACAACTTAGCGACTGAACAACATTTGCCCCGTTGTACCTTTCAGTCTTACAGACATTAATATGAAATCCTATTACTAATGATGAAAAATGTCCAGTGGGGATATCAATTCAGTTCAGTTCAGTCGCTCAGTCATGTCTGACTCTTTGCAACCCCATGGACTGCAGCACGCTAGGCTCCCTGTCCATTGCCAACTCCCATAGTTCACTCAAACTCATGTCCATCGAGTTGGTGATGCCATCCAACCATCTCATCCTCTGTCATCCTTTTCTCCTCCTGTCTTCAATCTTTCCCAGCATCAAGGTCTTTTCAAATGAGTCAGTTCTTCACATCAGGTGGCCAAAGTATTGGAGTTTCAGCTTCAGCATCAGTCCCACCAGTGAATATTCAGGACTGATTTCCAGTGGGGATATGGATATGCCTAAAAAGATGCACCTGTATAGTTTAGATACAGGAAGACTATTTGAGAAAAGAAGTAGGATGTGTTCCTTCTGTATCATGGATGTTGTTTTCAAAGAACACACATTTATTCAATGCTAGCTCTCTACTTTTTTGCTAACTCAACACTGTATTATGAATCACTACAAAAATACATACTCTTTTTTATTTCCTTCATGTTCTGAGAGGCATTTCATTATTTATTTTATACTTAGATTGAACTTATATCCCATTTGTTACCATTCCTCAGAGAAATATATTATGTATCTTTTTATTAAACAATTTATTTTTACCAAGATGCTATGCATGTTGCAAAATGAATGCCTTTAGAATTTTTGAAAAATTAAAAAGAGGAAGGAGGATTCTGAAATTCTCTACAGAGGCCTATAAATAATTGCTTTTCTCTTAGGCAATCTTCAGTGAGACTGATTTTTCATTTTATTGCCTGTTTTTACTGTCATAAGGCCACAAATAAATGAAAAAAATACAAAAAATAAAATCAGTATGTATATGATTGAACATAAAATCAATATGACATTCTTATTAGATTTAAGTTCAATTTCCCAAATGGGTATGTGAGAAATCTAGAAACATTCCTTAATCTTTGCCTTATCTATGCTGTTCCTTCTCTCTGGACTGAAACAGAGCATAATTCAAAGGAAAGTTCAGGTGTTTCTCTACTCCAAATATAAATAGTCTGTGCATTCTAGGGTAGGTACTTGGCTTGTGTGAAGTACAAGATGATATTGTAATATTATGCCAATGTCAGCATATCTAATTTATACCATAGCCCTCTTGAAAAGTTCATTACAAGGAAAGGTGAGCCAGTGGAATGGGGCCAAATATAACTGTTGCTTTATTATGATTATTACAAGAGCAGGTTTCTACTATTCCACACTGATTTTATTACTTACACGGTCCTGGTCATGAAAACCATGGATGGACAGGACAAAGAGACAGAGAGAAGAAGGCAAGAAAGGCGTGAAGAAACAGGTCCTGCAGAAGGACATGCCTTTTCAATGCAGTCATTCATGGAGGGTGCAGTGTCCATTGGTTCACTTAAGGATCTAAACCAATGAGTGGGTAAAATGCAAGGATCCTGCTGTCTAACAAATGAAAACCAGAAAACCCTTAACTGACAGTCACTGTTAGAGACAGATAATTAGCAGTAAAACTTACATGAACCTTCTCTGTTGTTGTTCAGTCTCTAAGTCATGTCTGACTCTTTGCAATCCCATGGACTGAAGCATGCCAGGTTCCCATCCTTCACCTTGTCTAAAGAAAAATAAAACAGGAAACAAACCATGAGTGTACACTGGATCTGGTAGTGGTCAGCAACAGCAAGCTAGAGAACCAACCTTGTTTGACAGTGAATGCTCCTGACAATGTTCCCACCCAAACACGGAGCCCTGGCCCAGCAGCTAGGCCTGGGAACTATACCTGGGCACCCAGACGGTGCTGACGCACTCAAAGAAGGAGAAAGTGCTGCCATTTTCCTCCCTCAAATATTTCGATTTGAAGTATGCCAACTTGTAGCAAAAGCAGATGTAAAATTTCCCTGGCAGAGAACGTTCCCAATACAACTACTCATTAGTCATGCAGATGGAAAATAGGCAGATATGACTTCACACAGGTATCAGAAAGAACACAGGGGGCAAGGCACTAAGTGAGCACCAGTGCAAACAGTGAACAGCTGCCCAGGCCCACAAAGGAATTTTGAGGATCAAAGTGTCAGAGAACACACAGTTGCCAAGGAGAATAACCATGTATAAAATGACTAAAGAAATGTAAGGTAGCATGTGCTCAGTCACTCAGTGGTGTTCGACTCTTTGCAACCCCATGGACTGTAGCTCACCAGGCTCCTCTGTCCATGGGGATTCTTCAGGCAAGAATACTGGAGTGGGTTGCCATGCCCTCCTCCAGGGGATCTTCCCAAACCAGGGATCGAACTCAGGTCTCCCACATTGCAGGCGGATTCTTTACCATCTGAACCACCAGGAAACCCCAAGGTAGCATATGAGGCAGCAATTAGATTACCAAGAAAGAACAGCAATATAGGAAAAGAATCAAATAGAACTTTCAGAAATGTAATTTTAACTTCCAGAAAACTGTAATTTTTGAGATTGAAAGATGAAGATTCAATAGATGGATTAAACAGAAGATAAGAAATGGCTGAACAGGGAATCGCTGAACAGAAATATTGATTTGAAGGAAGGAAACAAAATTCAGTATAGGGTAGGGGGAAAGGAGGCTATGTCAATGACACCACGAATTCAAATGTCTAATACCTCCTTTACTGGAGCTTTAGAGAAAAGAGGCAATATTGAAGAGAAAAAGATTGAGATTTTCCAAAATCACTGAAATTTCTCTTAATCATCTTGTTTCAACTAATTTCATTTCAAAATCTGAAACCTAAATCTACTGGGTAAAACATACACAAAAAAGAAAACTTAAAAGATTATGCATCAATCTACATACGGCAGTATCCTTGTTATCTCCAATAATGATTTTTCCAAATCATGAAGATTAATAATATATAAGTAGTTTAAAAATAAATGATGGTGAGCAAGGAATATTACAGTGAGTGCTTTAAAGAATACTTTTACATTAATTTGAATAGAAATGATTCTGTAGAAATTAATACCTAACACTATTTTTATTGCTATAAAGAAAATGTATATATCACAGTAAATTGTTGGAATGGCTTTTTGTTCACTATAAAGCATTCATCTGACTCATTAAAAAATGTTTTCTATGTTTTATAATTTCTCTTTGTGTTATTGATCCTTTTTCCCACATAAATATTCACATTTTTATTCTTTATGAGTTACCAAAATGTTTGATACCGTCAGCAGAGCTGGGATTTGTAAGCAAACTCAAAAGCTCTGCTATATTCTGATATTTCTTAAAGCAATTCTCTATTCAGCTTCATTCACATCTGGTTCATTCTTTGTTTCAAACAAAATAAATTATAATAATGTAAGCTTAGACTATTTCAAAACTATTTCAGACTACTATTGGTTTTGTTGTTCAGTTGCCCAGTTGTGTCCAACTGTGCAACCCCGTGGACTGCAGCACACTAGGCCTCTCTGTCCCTCACCATCTCCTGAAGTTCGCCCAAGTTCATGTCCATTGCATTGGTGATACGATCCAGCCATCTCATCCTCTGACAGCCCTATTCTCCCTCTGCCTTCAATCTTTCTCAGCATCAGGGACTTTTCCAGTGAGCCATCTGTTTACATCAGATGACCAAAATACTGGAATTTCAGCATCAGCACCAGTCCTTCAAATGAGTATTCAGGGTTGATTTCCCTTAAGATTGACTGGTTTGATCTCCTTGCTGTCAAGGGACTCTGAGCAGTTCCAACACCACAGTTCAAAGGCATCCATTCTTCAGCACTCTGTCTTCCTTATAGTCCAGCGCTCACAACAGCCCATGACCACTGGGAAGACCATAGCCTTGACTATATAGACCTTCGTTGGCAAAGCATTGTCTCCGCTGTTCACCACACTGTCTACGTTTGTTATAGCCTTCCGGCCAAGAAGCAACTGTCTTCTGATTTCATGGCCGCAGTCACCATCCACAATGATCTTGGAGCCCAAGAAAATGAAATCTGTCACTACTTAAACCTTTTCTCCCTCAATTTGTCATGAAGTAATGGGACAAGATGCCATGACCTTAGTTTTTTTTTTTTAATAGTTTTAAGCTGGCTCTTTCATTCTCCTCCTTCACCCTCATCAAGAGGGCCTTTAGTTCCTCTTTGCTTTCTGCCATTAGAGCAGTATCATCCGCAAATCTAAGGTCATTAATGTTTCTCCTACCTATTACACTTATTCCAGCTTATAATTTTTCCAGCCCAGCATTTCTCAAGATGTGCTCAGCATATGGATTAAACAAACAGGGTGATAGCAGACAGCCCTGCTGTACTCCTTTCTCAATCCTGAGACAATCAGTTGTTACATAAAGGGTCCTAAATGTTGCTTCTTGACCTGCATACAGGTTCTTCAGGAGACAGGTAAGATAGTCTAGAATTACTATTACATGCATTTTAGAGAAGAGAAAACTGAGGTACAGAAAAATTAAATATTTGGTTTCATTAGGCATTTCATTGGTATTTCTGATCACTCTATAAGGTGACCGAGTAGTCTGCAGAACTTTGTCCCCCATCCTCACTAATTTCTATGACTCTAGGAGAGACTTACTTACATGTTCTACTGATGATTTTTCTCTTCATTCCTCTCTCGACGTTTATGTTATTTTTATGAGGAAGAAAATTGCATGAGATGATTCTGGTAAATCCCTTTGCTCAGTGTTGTCCAAAAAAAGTAACTGCTCCATTATATGTTTATGATGTGGATGCTGATAGCAAAAATTTAGGATAACAGGGAGTATTTTGTAAGCTTTAAGCAAGGTTCTAACAATTTGTAAATTTCAGGTAGATTGTCTACAAATGAATTCCTGGAATATAGCCTTTCTATTAGCAGTAAAGTCACTTTTTTATTCCTTTGAAATATAAAACCTTTGTTAATGTGTGGTGGCTGGATGACAAAAGGGTACACAAACAGCTGCTGTATTACAGGTAAAATGAAATTGCTTTCGACAGGATGGGCAAAAGAAACCCCAGCAGGCTACAGGGCAAGATGCAGTGTCAGCTTGCATAAGCACCCATACTGAACGGATGCAAAGAAGCTGGGGCAAGACAGCAGCAGACAGAACCACACAACTCAGAAACATCAGACAACTTGGCGGCTCACTGCGGAAGGAAGAAAAAGAAAGGAAACGCTGTTTGACAACAGAGTAAAATCAGTCTTCATTTGTATGCAGCTGGAAACAAGGGTCTGTTGGCTTTCACTTGCCTTTTAAACCAGATTTGCACAGACATATAGCAACATTATCTACATATGATACGAAAGTGAAGGACAGTGGTACATGTGTTAATCCTTCTACCTTTATCCCATTGCTTTGAAAATTCTCCAAAAAATTCTTAAATTCAACAAAATAATTCAAGTGCCCAGGGGACAAGTGAAGTCACTCCCCAGCCTTGATGACACTGAAAAGATATTCCCTTCTTGATGGATACAAGGACAATTTAATGGCAGACCAGACACTGGCTATTCCAGGCAGAAGAGGAGTTATATTTGGAATTATAAAAAGATTGTGGCTACCTTCATCCCAGAGTTTAAGATGACATCTCACTTTACTCAAAGTTTTTGTAATGCTTGTGAACAACTGTCAGAATGAACTTATTTCTATGCAGATACAAGATCACATGCTGACAGAGACGTTTCTCCTTGAACTTGGAAATAACAACCCTGCTAAATTTAAGCCCATATAAATAAGAAGACAAAAATGCAAATGTCTATTACTCAGGAGAGGTGCTAGAATCTGCTTGAATTGTCAAAGCATCAAAGGAAGGATCTCTAAATCATGCTGGAAGTTAAGGTACCAGCAGCAGTGCACAGACATCCAATGTCATCTACTTGTTTAGTGACAAATTTTATAAGAGAGGAGAAAACAAAATTAAATGATCTGGGTAATGTGACAATAATGCCTTTCATTTTCTGACTTTTTTTTTCTTTAATGGGAAATGTCTTCATTTATATGATAAAGAAGGTCTCCTCTTCCCTCTGACTGGAGGGTTTGGCCAATTCTCTGCTCAAGTGCTTTTATCTCCTGATTAATTGGCAATTGGACAGAATCATATTTTCAATTGCACTCTAGGCTCTCTATATTCAATTTAGGATAAATTGCCTTCAAAACAAATAAAACATTAGTTGAAAGTAACAAAAAGTACTTTATGTTATATGCAAGGTCATTTTCCCTGTAACAACCACATCAACAATAAAAAGGAAATAGAAAGGCTTGAACAATTTGTCTTGCAATGGTCTATTTAAAATTCCATGCAAAGCCGATGAAAGAGATGTCTGTGGCTTAAGGTTCTGGGAGGCACTGGAATGTTTCCTTATGACACGAGCCGGCAGCTCATCCTTTGTGCTGACAGAGTGACGGCCTCCCAGCAGGTGGAATGGATTTGTGGCCTTTTCGGGCATTTTGTTCTCTGCTCTCTGGTCATGTATCTCTCCTTTTCCAGAAATTGATGCAGTGATGATTCTTCACATTTTTATAACAGCCTCAGACTAATTAAAATATAAATGCCTTAAGAATTTCTTGATTATCAAGGATTTCTTAAAAAATTATTGACAACACTTGAATGGAAATGTCTATGATGAGAATATGTGTTTCTTTCCTTAAATTAGGAACTAGAGTGACTAAGCGTGAGTATGAGTTATGCATTAATTGATTATGTTTATTTAACAAAAAGTTATGGGGCAAATATTTATTATCTACTGATATTAGGCAGTAGGCTATATGTGACTAGAGGCAAATAACTTAATAGAATTTAATTCTTCATTTGCAAAACAAACATGTGCTAAGTCACTTCAGTCATGGCTGACTCTTTGTGACCCCATGTACTGTAGCTCGCAAGGCTCCTCTGTCCATGGGGTTCCCCAGGCAAGAATACTGGAGTGGGTCACCACTTTCTTCTCCACAAAATGAACATATTTACCTAAATTACCAAAATATCGCCCTTTAGCTCTACCAAAAAAAGGTATGTGCTACTGTTCTTTTCATTTTTTCAAGATAAAGCCACATATACTACCTATAATGATGAATTTAAAATGTTAAGCAAAATATTCCATTCACAATAGCAAGAAGAATTAAACAACATTTTAAAATTATAAAACTGTCAGAAATATTATAGGAAAGATATGAAGAGTCACAAAATTTACTCAAAGAGGGATTGATTATTGAGAGTATTCTACATAGTTAGATGAAGAGATTAAATACTTTAAAGATGCCAATACTGAATAATGCTTTTCTAATTAGATTAGAAATGAAAGGATTTGTTTGTATATTTTGTTTTACATACACCTTCCTGAACTAATCATAAAGTTACCTGGAAGAACAATAATTACAACTCATTCAAAATTACTTTTTAATGAAAATAATGAAGGAAGACTTTTATCTCCTGATGCTATTTATTCCAAAATACACAATGACTATAATAAGTCTGCTGCTGCTGCTGCTGCTAAGTCGCTTCAGTCATGTCTGACTCTGTGCGACCCCAGAGACGGCAGCCCACCAGGCTCCCCTGTCCCTGGGATTCTCCAGGCAAGAACACTGGAGTGGGTTGCCATTTCCTTCTCCAAAGCATGAAAGTGAAAAGTGAAAGTGAAGTTGTTCAGTCTTGTCCAACTCCTAGCGACCCCATGGACTGCAGCCTACCAGGGTCCTCCGTCCAAGGGATATGAAATAATTTGGAATATAATAGAAATGTAAAATTAATTGGGAAAAGGATGAATAATTTATACTTCAGAAAAACCCAAATGAAAGACAGCTACATAGGAAAAAGGAAATAAGTATTTACAAAACTGGCACCAAGAAGCAATCCCTGTAATATGTGAATACTATGCAGAATAGCATAAAATAAATTCATAATATATTTATTCTTTCTATACATTTGAATCAAGTATTTCTATAGCAAAATAAATCTCTGCAATAATATATAATATTTGTTTTACTTGAATACTATTCCATTGCAAGGAAACAGTCTACTTAACTAATTAATAACTTGTACTTTCAAGCAATTGAAAAATTATATAATTTTTGTAATCTTTGGGGAATATTTCTATATTGAAACATGTTTCTAATGCTTTAACCATTTCCGTGGTGAAAGTGAAGTCGCTCAGTCATGTCCGACTCTTTGCGACACCGTGGACTATAGCCTACCAGGCTCCTCCGTCCATGGGATTCTCCAGGCAAGAATACTGGAGTGGAGTGCCATTTCCTTTTCCAGGGGATCTTCCTGACCCAGGGATTGAACCCAGGTCTCCTGCATCAGGGGCAGATGCTTTAACAGACATTTCTAAATATACAAGTGCCTCACAAAATTTTTTAGGACTTTTTATTAGTTTGTTACCAAGTCATCAAATGAAAAGGCTATACTAACAGTTTGCCAGAAGCCTCACCTTTAAAATGGATATTATCATTATTATTTTCCCACCAATTTTATGCTCCTAATGGTATTTTATTTCTTTTCTATACATCTTATAACTAATCCAGTTGAAATTTTTAATGTATTGTCATTTGTGAGTTGTATGAATGAGCCTTTCCAAGGCTGATTAACTCTGAATTGGTATTTGCATTTTTTCTTATTAAAATGAGACATTAAGATGTTTGATATGTAGCAAACCTCTGTCTATAATATAAGCTGCAAAAAATTTCCCAAGTCGTTTCTGTGTACCAGATCTTCACTTTAGATTATGAAGGGTAGTTTCAATTCAAAAACACCATAGTACTATGCTTTCCCTTTTCATACAAAATTTTAATATTCTATAATTGTCCCTTAGAATGTTTTCTAAAAAATGAAATTAATTCCTCAATACTTGAATGCTTTCAGAAAAAGAGTTTATTATAGATGAGGTAAATGTTTAAGAGCTATGTATAGTCAAAGCTATGGTTTTTCCAGTAGTCAGGTATGGATGTAAGAGCTGGACCATAAAGAAAGCTGAGTGCTAAAGAATTGATGCTTTTGAATTGTGGTGTTGGAGAAGACTCTTGAGCATGGATGGCATCATCAACTCAATGGACATGAGTTTGAGCAAGCTCTGGGAGATAGTGAAGGACAGGGAAGCCTGGAGTCCTGCAGTCCATGGGGTTGCAAAAAGCTGGACATGACTGAGCGACTGAACAACAACAAAAATGTTTTCCAGACATTTCGTTTAATCACAATTTTGTTTTGTTTGATTATGTATTTGAGACTTGCATTCTCTCCACATGATATTTGGTTTATACTAGTTCTTCCTTGTCTGCTAATTAGGTTCAAGTAGCTGATAAGTGTGTATTTTGTCAAAGCAATGAACTACTCAGTTTTACTGAAAAAACTGTTATACAACTTTTATTTTTTATTTTTATAATTTTTTGTATTTATTTTGGGCTGTGGTGAGTCTTCGTTGCTACACTGGCTTTTTCTCTAGCTGAGGCAAGCAGTTGTGGTGTGCTGGCTTCTCATTGCAGTGGCTTCCCCTGATGCAGAGAACAGGCTCTGGGGCACGTGGCCTTCAGTGGTTGCGGCACGTGGGTTCAATAGCCGTGGCTCCTAGACTCTACAGCACAGGCTCAAGGGTTGCGGCACATGGACTTTAGCTTACACAGCATGTGTAATCCTCCTGGACCAGGGAATGAACCCGTGTCTCCTGCACTGGCAGGTGGATTCTTTACCACTGAGCCACCAGGGATAGAAAGCCTTTAAAAAAGCACTTGGAGTTTAATCCAAAACATGCAAACTAAGTTCTGCTCAGTTCACACTTAAATTTATGAAAGTGTTTCAGGGTGCATCACCATGTCACCTTGCTGGGTTCCAGTTCCATTTGGAGTTTTGCTTTTAATAACCAAGGAGGTGGAAAGTTTTCCTCTTTTGCATTTCTCATTACGAATTACTGAAATGGTTTTATGCTGTTCAGTAAACTATGTCAGACTAACTATTGCAAATCATGACCTGGCTCGGTGCCTAACTTCCTCTGCTTTTAAAAAGTTACCTACAGAGGTAGTAGCATCCTCTTCCTAAAAATGTAGTAAAGATTAAATTTGCTGTCATAAGGTTTTCAAAACATTTTGTACTTCAAAGCAGAAATAAGCCTGGTTAATGAAATCTTCTATATAAGGTATCCCTTAATCCATTATTCTTGGCTGTAATAGTTAAGTACGATCCATTATGTATACTGATGGATAATATCTTGTAGCTTTGTAATTATCACAATAAGGGATACAAGGCTAATTAATATTTCGGATTTTCTACATAACACAGCGATATTACCTTCAATGATGGCAGTTTCATTTCTTCTTTTCTAATCCTTACATTTAAAAAATTTCTTGCTTCACTGTATTTTCAAGGAGCCCTGATATAATGAAGACTGGAAACATTCTTGTTTTGTTCCCAGTCTGAATGGAAAGCTTTTTACTATTTCACCATTAAAGGTGATGTTGGTTGATGATTTTTTGTTCCAACTGTCTACTGAATTGTGTTTCCTTTTATACCGAATTTGCTCAGATTTTTTTCTCTTATTATAAATGAATATTAAATTTTATCAAATAATTTCTCTGTATCCTTGAGATGATCATATATATTTCTTCCTTTATTCTTTTAATATAGTGAATTATATTGATTTTCAAATGTTAAACCAACCTAGCTATCCTGGGATATTTGGTCTTGGCATGTTACCATTTTTATATATCGTTGGATTTTAATTTGCTAATACTTTGCATAGAAATTTTGATTCTATCATCTCAGGTTTTCTCTGTGTGTTACCTTTCCACTGCTTCCTACTTTTGTGGTGATGATAAAAGTTCAGTATTCTCTTTTCTTTGCAAGAGAGTAGATTTTCCGTTAGATTGAAGTTGTTAAAAAGATTCCTCATGAGTCAAAACATGCTACTATAGTTCCTGAGATGAAATGACCTGGAGGTTTTACTGATTAACTGTTTTGGACCAACAAACTTATAGGCTGTTCCTTGTAGGTGAAGGTGCTACATAAACTAATTCTTTGATTAATTCATGATAATTTTGATAGACATGGAGAAATTAACCAAAAACTATGCTTTTGTTCTTTACTAAATCAGAACATAACATATGTACATTTAGATAAAGTAAAATGCCCCCCAAAATTAAAAAAAAAAGTAGATTATCCATTAGTAGTAAGCAAAGAACATTTTATTTTATATTCTTCCTCTACATTGCCTGGAACTAAGTTTTTAAATCTGTCTAAAAGTTTGATCTATATCATGGGAACTTTAAAATCACTTTTGCCAAATAAGAACTGAACATATATTTTGTTTTTTAAAAAATTTTAGGTCATATATAAAAAAAATTATTAGGACATCACACGATGCTTCAAACATTGATACTTTCCTTAAATCTCAGAATTTCTAATATAATGTTAATGCTATTTGGTGTTTACAAAACAGAGCAAAAAAAAAAATAGATGTGCCCACTAAATCTGAGAATCTTTCGTACCTTATAAGGGCCACTATCTTCAACAGAGATGATGAAATTGGTATACAGCAAGAAAAGAACAAACAGCAGGGCAGTTGAGATGCCCAAAGGATAAGTTTCCCAGAAATAATCAGCTTTGAGAGTCAGTAAGAGTCTTCCAGACACATCTAAGAGACAAAATCTCAAGCCTTCAAGCAGCATTATACTTTACCACTGTTATAAATTTTTGTTTAAAGTGACTGTTAAAAGTTGGTAAAAACCAGTTTACACATACAGGAAAAGAAATAGAAACTAAATAATCCAATAATTGATAATATTCTAATCTTTCTTTCAAATAGCAATCAGTAATATTAATGGAAAAAAACAGCTATTTCATCTGCAACAAAAGATGTGAAAATATTTTCTGAATTCAGTTTTACTTTATAAAGTATAAAGCTTTTATTGCTTTAATTTGAAAGCTTCTAAGAACACTTGTAATTATTGTTGCTTCTGTGGCTAATTGTAGTTTTATCACCTGCGTAACGGGTGCTTAGAGGAGTCTCAACACCTTATGTTGAGAAGAAAAGTTTTCATTATTTCTCAGCTGCTGCTTTCAAATGTGTGATGCTGAAACTTTCTTCGCTGCTGGATAGTTGGTCTCTTCACAGCATACAGCTCCAGTTCCACAGAGGCAGCTCAGGTTCCAGGGGACCTAACCTTCTCAGTTTCTGCAACCCAACACACCAGTCCCCAGAACCAGCTCACTTCACAGCACAGCCCAACCCCAGGTCTGAGACGAACACAACGGAAAAAAGGACAAGACCTTGAGTTGCTTCTGGACAGAACCACAGATTCTGTGGGTGGTGCATAGGTTCGTTGTGAACGTGGAATCTCACTTGCTTCATTTGACTTACCTCCCTCCAGACACAGCACACGCTCAAGGGCAAGGGCACCTTATCAAACCTGACCCTCAGGGCCTCCATTCCAACAGCTGGAGCTAAGACCCTGTCCAAGGGCTGTGTCCACAGAGCAAAGAGGAGGCCCTGCCCCACATCCGGTGCAGGCTCTGCACACTATCACATCAGTCACATCACTGTCAAGGGAAGTGGCCAGCACGCTGAGGAAAGATGTGGCTGGCATTCGTATCCAAAACGCCCCTGCAGCAGATACGTTGGACCTACACAGTATAATAGGGATGCTCCCACAAAAAATATTCCTTAAAGGCCACACTAGATACCTGTTTCTCCCAAATTCATAGGGACAGAGAAAGATAGGCAAAGATAGGGAAATGAAAAGACAGAGGAACTACTCTCAATTAAAGGAAGAGATCCCCTGAAAGAACAAATAATAAAATGGACCCCCCCAGTCTATTCGACCTTGAATTCAAAAAGGAGGTAATAAAAATGCTAAAAGAAAGATTATCAATAGATAATCACTAGAAGTGAAACAGAATCTGGAAGAAAACTCCCTGCAATCAAAAGTCCAGGAAAAATGGCTTCACTGGAGAATTCTACCAAAACATACGAAGAAGAACTTATGCCTATCCTTCTCAAAGTATTCCAAAACCAAAACCACAATGAGGTATCACCTCACACCAGTCAGAATGACTATCATCAAAAAGTCTACAAATAATCCAGCAGCTTGGACTCTAATTAAATTTGAACACTTTTGCACAGCAAAGAAAACCATAAACAGGACAAAAAGACAACTCTCAGAATGAGAGAAAACATTTGCAAATGAAGCAATAGACAAGGAATTAATCTCCAAAATATATGAACAGCTCATGAAGCTCAATATCAAAAGAACAAACAACACAATTAAAAAATGGGCAGAAGATCTAAACGGACATTTCTCCAAAGGAAACATAAAGATGGCCAACAAACACATGCAAAGATGCTCAACATCACTAAATTATTAGTGAGAAATGCAAGTCAAAACTACAATGAGGTTGTCACTTTACACTGGTCAGAATAGCCATCAAAAGTGTGTTGAGAAAAGGGAACCCTTTTACATTGTTGATGGGAATGTAAATTGATACAGCCACTAAGCAGAAGAGTATGGAAGTTCCTTAAAAACTAAAAATGGAACTATCATATGACCCAGCAATCCCACTCCTGGGCATATGCCCTGGGAAAACCATAATTCAAAAAGATGCATTACCCCAATGTTCATCACAGCACTATGAGCTGCTGTAGCCAGCACATGGAAGCAACCTAGATGTCCCCTGACAGATGAACAGATAAATAAGATGTAGTATATATATACAATGAAATATTACTCAGTCATAGAAAGGAACAAAACTGGGCCATTTGTAGAAATGTGGAATGGACCTAGTGTCTGTCGTACAGAGTGAAGTAAGCCAGAAAGAGAAAAACAAATATCGTATCTTAACACATATATGTGGAATCTAGAAAAATGGTATCGATGAAACTATTTGCCAAATAGAAACAGAGACACAGACGTAGAGAATGGATGTGTGGACAGCAGGGAGTGGGGTGAACTGGGAGATTGGGATTGACAAATGTGCACTGCCATGTTTAAGACAGACGACTAGCGGGAACCTGCTGAATAGCACAGGGAGCTCAGCTCGGTGCTCTGAGGTTCCCTAGATGGGTAGGATGGGGGCTTGGGTGGGACAGAGGTTCAGGAGGGAGGGGATATATGTGTACATATAGCTGATTCACTTCACTGTACAACAAAAACTAACACAACATTTCAAAGCAACCTTATCCCAATTAGAAAAGAGTCTACAAATAATAAATGCTGGAAAGGGTGTAGGGAAAAGGGAACCTTCTCACACTGTTGGTGGGAAGGCAAAACAGGTTAGGAAGATCCCCTGGAGAAGGGATAGGCTGCCCATTCCAGTATTCTTGGGTTTCCCTGATGGCTCAGACAGTAAAGAATCCGCCTGCAATGCGGGAGACCTGGGTTTGATCCCTGGGTTGGGACAATCCCCTGGAGGAGTGCATGGCAACCCACTCCAGTATTCTTACCTGGAGAATCCCCATGGACAGAGGAGCCTGGAGGACTACAGTCCAAGGGATCACAAAGAGTCAGGCATGACTGAGTGACTAACCACAGAACATAATTCTTCTTCTTCTTAAAGTTGCTTAGTTGTGTCTGACTCTTTGCAACCCCATGGACTATATAGAACATGGAATTCTCCAGGCCAGAATACTGGAGTGGGTAGCTGTTCCCTTCTCCAGGGCATCTTCCCAACCCAGGGATTGAACCCAGGTCTCCCTCATTGCAGGCGGTTTCTTTACCAGCTGAGCCACAACAGAAGCCCATCACAGCACATCATTTGATTTAGCAACTCCACTCCTGTCTGTTCCGAAAAGGCAAAATCTCAAATTTGAAAAGACATATGCACCTTTATGTTCATAGCAGCAGTATTTATAATAAACAAATACTTAACCAACCCAAGTGCTTATCAACAGACAACTGGTTTTAGAAGATGTGGTATATATAGAACAGATTATTACTTAGCCATAAGAAAATGAAATAGGGCCCTTTGCAGCAACAAGGATGTATTTAGAGAATATCTTACTAAATGAAATAAATCAGACAAAGAGACAAATACTATATCACTTACATATGGAATCTAAAAAAATTATAAGTAAAATACAGATAAATCTATATACAAAGCAGAAATAGACTCATGGACATATAAAACCAACTTTCGGTTACTGAAGATAAAAAAAGGGAAGAGAATGATAAACTAGGAATACGTGATTAAGAGATACAAACTACTACTATACATAAAACAGATAAGAAATAAAGATTTACTGTATAGCACAGGGAAATATATTCACTATATGTGATAACCTATAATGAAAATTAATCTGAAAAAAATAAATATATATACATAACTGAATCACCCTGCTATATATACCCGAAACTAACACAATACTATAAATCAACTATAGTTCATTTTTTAAAACATAATGGCAGCTGACAACTGTATCCTTGGAATGACAACATTAGCCATAGTTTACTGTGGTACCCCTCTACAATGAAATGTGCAATCAGTATGGAAATCTTTTCCATTCTGGTTTTTTTTTTTTCTTGCAACAGGCATCATATAAATTCTCAACAAAACAGATATTCATATACACTTCAATTACAAGAATCAGTAAGTTGTTTTAAGAATGACAAAATGATTTTATTTCATTGGAAACTGAAAATAGGTCAATTAACATTTTTACTTATTTGTAAAAAAGCAATTTCTGATTTATTGATAGTTTTTCTCATAGTTTCCTTTTAATACAGCCTTTTTGGGAAAAGACAGGGAACTTAACTACCCATAATTGGTTCTGGCAATACATACATAGTCACTGGGACACATTATAATTGAGATTTTTCCCAAGGCATAAGCTATAACTTTTGAGCAAATTAGCTTTGGAAGCATTTTTAACTCTTTCAGAAGTCCAGAGTATTTGAATAGAATGCTGCAGAGTTTATTAAGTCACAATTACATGCTTGAAAAATCAAGCTCAATTATTAATTTGGAAAACATCTGAAGCAAATTGAGCCTTATTTTCTAAGTATGCCTCGATCACTTGGCCAAAAAATTTAGCATCTTGCAAATATTTCATATCTTTTATATAAGTTAGATGTAAACTTATACAGCTAAACTAAATTATGAAATTGTATATAATATAAAAATGGATTCTAACACTTCACTTTCATGCAACTATTTCTGAGACAGTACAGGTTAGAATGTCTTAAGTACATTCTATATTTATGTTTTATTACTCCTATACACTTGGGAAACCATTGGTGGAGTTATATATATTTTCTAGCAAAATGGTTCTAAGGAAAATTAGAACAGTACTTGATTAATTAGCTTCCCTGGTGGCTCAGACGGTAAAGTGTCTGCCTGCAATGTGGGAGACCCGGGTTTGATCCCTGGGTTGGGAAGATTCCCTGGAGAAGGAAATGGCAACCCACTCCAGTATTCTTGCCTGGAAAATCCCATGGACAGAGGAGCCTGGTAGGCTACAGTCCATGGGGTCGCAAAGAGTCGGACATGACTGAGTGACTTCACTTTCTTTTCTTTGATTAATATTCAACCTAATGTCAAAGAGCATTTATAATTTCATCACATTGAGAGGACTTAAAATAGTGCACAAGAATTAGAAATCTTATCTTATGAAAGAATTAAGTCTCTGGTCAATATTAATGGTAAGCAGATTGCTTCCTCTTCACAATTGTTCAGAGAAAAAGCAAGGGATCGGAAGGGAAATATGCTCTCTTATGTTCAGGGTCCTAAACTCACAAAAAACTCAGCTTTTAGGGACTCACAAAGCAGAAATCATTGAAAATTATATTGTGCAATTTCTTATGTCCAGTTGTTCTTCAAATTCTCATTTATAATATACTTAAGTCATCCATAGTTAAAGCATTTTCAAATAGTTTCAAGTAAATGTTTTAAAATTAAATCAACTTGTACTTGGAAAGAGATTCCAGTTACACAGAATGATTGCATCGGTCAGTTTAACCAAAACTATTAATTTATCAAACTGGGTTTCGACACAATTCAATTTTACAGCATGCAAACAGGATGTTTTAAATGCAACCATTTGCTATCCATATAGTGAATAGATGAAGTTGGCCTTCGTAACAGAAATAATTGGTTTTTGTTATAGATTTATTCAGTAAAAAAGAAACCCAATATATCCTTTCTCTTTCAGCACCATTTCTCTACCTTTTACAGCTTTCAAACATCTTTTGCTATACCACTGGGGGCCATGGGGGGACACTTTTCAAGTAAAGATACAGCCAGTTAGTGGTTAGAATTTAAATCCTACTGTTCTTTTCCTGTCTCAACCCTCTTGTCAACTTAATGATTGTGGGACATATGCTACTCTTTGCCTTCTTCAAGGCTTAGGCTATTGTGATTTAAAACACTCTTGATAGTTAAAATCTTCTAATTTTAAGATTATTCCCTCTGCTTTGAATTTTGAAAATCTATTCATCCTCAAAAATGATAATATTCATCAGAATATTTCAGCATAAAAGTCCCTTGGTGAAAGGGCCATGAGCAGAAAAACAAACACCCAGAAATTAAAATAAATCTGTTAATATATCAATGTTACTATAGTAAACATTTATTGAGAAAAACTAAAGTCCTTATGCAAAAAAGTCCTTAGGAAAAAATAAAAAACTGAAAGTAAAAATGTTATTGGTAGAGAAATATGATTATATTCTCTGTGTGTGTTTGTGTGTGTGCGTGTGTGTGTTTTAACTACCAAATTGATCTGATCTAATAAAGCACAATCTTCATAAAAACTGTTTTTGGTGTCTACTCAAGATTTATAGGATATAAAGACTCCATTATTTCCTATTTTATGAATTACCATTGTTGAGGGGGAATTAAAAAGATTATTAAAGGAAAAAACACAGATTCTTCAGCCTATGAAAGAAGCTTATCAAAATTGCATCATTTCTTTTATAGATGCTACCACATATAATTTGCCCTGCAACTTTTCCAAATTATATTCAACTAAGATTGAGGGCAGGAGGAGAGGGGACGACAGAAGATGGAATGGTTGGATGGCATCGCTGACTCAATGGACATGGGTTTGGGTGGACTCTGGGAATTGGTGACGGACAGGGAAGCCTGGCGTGCTGCGGTTCGGGGGGTCGCAAAGAGTCGGACTCAACTGAGTGTCTGAACTGACTGAGATAAAATCCTTTTGATGAATCAGAGAAAAAAACAGCCTGAATTTCCCTTTAAGTTATTGTTGAGTTTTTCCTCAACAATTTAGATTGAAAGCATTTGACTCATCTGAGTTACCAATTGGACAAGATATATATTTGATTGGCCACTATGGTGGCTGAGGAGAAGGCAATGGCACCCCACTCCAGTACTCTTGCCTGGAAAATCCCATGGACAGAGGAACCTGGTGGGCTGCAGTCCATGCGGTCGCTAAGAGTCAGACACCACTGAGCAGCTTCACTTTCACTTTTCGCTTTCATGCATTGGAGAAGGAAATGGCAACCCACTCCAGTGTTCTTGCCTGGAGAATCCCAGGGATGGTGGAGCCTGGTGGGCTGCCGTCTATGGGGTCCCACAGAGTCGGACACCACTGAAGTGACTTAGCAGCATGGTGGCTGAGATGATAAAGAATCTGCCTGCAATGTGGGAGACCTGGGTTCAATCCCTGGGTCCAGAAAATCCCCTGGAGAAGGGAAAGGCTTCCCACTCCAGTATTCCTACCTGGAGAATTCCATGGACAGAGGAGTCTGGCAGGCTACAGTCCATGGGATCACAAAGAGTCAGACACGACTGAGTGACTTTCACTTTCATGCTACACACACTTCTTAGAAGGAGGTGACTTTATGTAAAAAATCTCTTTTATCAAATCTTTTCTTTCTTTGTAAAGGAAAAACAGATTAAAAAAACTATCATTCCATTTTTTTCCTCTTTGACAAAACCATGGACATTAGAAACAGACTTTGTGCAGGTGTGCTAAATTGTTGTGTCCAATTCTGTGCGACCCTATAGACTGTAAACTGCCACACTCCTCTGTCCTTGGGATTCTCCAGGCAAGAATACTGGAGTGGGTTGCCATGCCTTCCTCCAGGGGATCTTTCTGTCCCAGAGATCAAATCCATGTCTCTTGCATCTCCTGCATTGGTAGATTGGTTCTTTATGACCAGCACCACCTGGGAAGCCCTAGAAATATATTTTATATGTGGAATCTAGAAAAATGGTACTGAAAAATTTATTTACAGGGCAACAATGGAGAAACAGACATAGAGAAAAGACTATTGACATGGGGAGAGGGGAGGAGAGGGTGACATGTATGGAAAGAGTAACATGGAAACTTACATTACCATATGTAAAATAGATAGCCAACAGGAATTTGCTGTATGGCTCAGGGAACTCAAACAGGGGCTCTGTATCAACCTAAAGGGGTAGGATGGAGGGAGATGGGAGGGAGGTTCAAAAGGGAGGGGATATATGGATACCTATGACTGATTCATGTTGAGGTTTGACAGAAAACAGCAAAATTCTGTAAAGCAATTATCCTTCAATAAAAAACAAATTAATTTTAAAAAGTTAAAAAGATATCTAGCAAATAAAGAGGAAAAGGGGAAGTAAACACAATCCTGCTGTGAGAGAATTTATGATAAATGCCTTTCAAGTGTTTAACACATCCTCTGAAACTAAAGAAGAGAAGCACCAGTGGAAATGAGTTTTTATTCTGTCTATGTGTGGTCTATTCTCAGACCACACATTATAGTTTAGGAGAGCGTGTGACAAAGGTATTATTTGATAATCTTACTTTTTTGGAAAAAGGAGTAAATGAGCTCACATTTTTTGAGAATGTAGAAGGTGACTGTGGAGCTTGAGGAGATTTATAACAGGTTGATATTTTAATGAACTTTAGTAATAAAAATTCATTTAAAATAAAAACATAGTAAATTGTCATATCTTCTTATGTATTAAAATACTCATCAACACACATTTTATTACGAGAAGGGAATTCATGCAAATGTATAAACTATAAGGGGATACAGTTTACTTATTTATAATAGTTTATATCTATAGATATAGTTTATTTATATATATTTCTTTCTAAGCATGATCCCTCACCCTGCATTATAGAAAAAATAATGGAAAAATGGACATTACCAGGCAAAAAGTAAAAACACCATATGCTTAAGAAATTTTAAGCACTATAAAAGCACTTGATATGGGATACACAGAATTATAGAAGTAAATATAGAAAAGTATCTGAACATTTATGAACCAAAATTAGTCAGAGTGGGGACATTATAAATTATTTCTCTCTATTTCTAGTAATTCTGGAATAAAAGTATATTGGCATAAATCTAATCATATTTTAATATATTTAATTAAAGATATTCCTTTAATTAAACATACCTAAATATAAATTCCTTTCAACAAAAATACCCCATAAGCCTTGGCATAAGAGTAAACATAAAAGCAATCTGTTATATAATCCTTGCCTTTAAGAATTTTATAGGCAAAGGAAGAAAAAGGATTGATCTTTGGTCTAGGGAACAATCTGAAATCAAATCCTTTTAGTTAAAGTTTTATTTATAATGATGAAAACATGAGTAAAATGAAAATTAAGAGCATTGCAGTTTCTCTATTTCCGGTTTTGAGTCCAAATTTAGCTTGACGATTATAAATATGCACAGAGATATTCATCCACGACATTGCTTATGTCCTTTGCAAAAAAAAAGGAAGTCATCAAAAGTTCTTTATGCAGTGGTAAGCCTTGGGTAAAAATAGCACCCTTTAAATAAGAAATAAAAAGAAACCAAAGTATGTATATTTTTAAATAGCATTTTCCTTTTCATATAAATATGTTTATTGTTAATAACTCAGAAGTTTTAAAAAACCAAATGAAAGTTTATCATTTCATCCTACTAAACAAAGATAATATGTGAAGTATGATGAAATATTTTGCAGTTTTTCTCTATGAACTTATACATATTTAAAAATTTATGTTTAAGAAACAGTATAATACTGAACAGATTTTCATTTAGTTTTATTCATTTTAAGTATATTTTCTACTCAATATATATTTTTAAATTATTTTCATTACTTCATTTTATAAATAATAAATCAGCCCATCATAATTTATTTAGCCCATTCCTATTTGTTGGCTATTTGGTTCCTGATGACTTCTATTTAATAACACCATGTTGTGAACCTGATTTAATAAAATCTTTGCATACATTTTCACAGAGAGAACTCCAAATAGTGGAATTATGGCTTCATGGAGAATATAAATATTGAGACTTTTACTATTAGCATTTTTTAAAATGTAGATTAGAGAGTGTGGATCAGAATAGACTACTTACCTTTAGATCAGAAACAAGACCATATAACCCTGTTTGTACTCAGAAAATTATAAGATTGAGAGGCTGAATAATGACTTGTGTTTTAAAGTCTGTTTTAATGATCTGTGTTAAGAAGGCTGCCATTTGCTGAATACAAAGAATCCATTGCAGTTATGGCAATAAATAATAGAGCCAGACTAAAAAAGAAAAATATTAGTAGAAAAATATGGAAAGGATTCTAATATAGGATGGAGGAGGAAGACAGTGTGTGGTCAGACACTTGTTCCTAACATGAATGGCAGAAATGTCCAGAGGAACTAAAAATGACCAAGGCAAACAGAGGTCAACTGAAAGCAAAATATAATTAAAAAGAAAGCACTTAAAATTTTTTTATCTATGATTGTTATTTATCAAATCTTTAATTATTATTATTATTATTCTTTTGCCATGCAGAACTGGTTTAGGAATGGATTACATATTGACAATTATATTGCGTTGATGAGACTGCAAGACAAAAAATGTATCTTTGATAATCACGAAATTTTCCATTTACAAAATACACTTTTCTCAAAAACTGTGAAGCCATTGTAAGTCTGGACTATTAAAGAAATCTCTTTCCTTAAGAACTTTTAATTAGTTTTGAGAGGACAATGTTTGCTCCTTGGTAAAAAAAAAAAAAAAAAAAGATTACATTATTATCTTCCTTTAGTCACAAATCCTTTATCTAATATGTTGCTGATGTCCAGGACTCATTAATTCTATTGTTCTCCTTGTTGTTAGTGCTCATTACTTTGCTCATTTGAAATCAGAACAGGTTACGAAGGTTTAAAACTTTTTTAAAACCTGTGTCCTGAAAATAAACAGCCTATGAGATAAAGCTGAATGCCTGAGCATTTGATGTATTACATCTCAGTAGTATCTGACAACCCTTACTCCCTGGCAATGCAATTTTTTCTTAATAATTTAGTCTCAGTCTATTAAAAGACAATTACAGATAATGCACACAGGCAAGTGGTAAAGGATGTCCAGAATAGCTTCTGTAGAGAGGTTATCAAAACACGACTCACCAACAGGATTTTTGCATTGATTTTTTAAAAAATTATTCCCAAACCATACAGTTACAGAGACTCTTAAAGGACTAAGTGTAACAATAAAAGATGGAAAGGATTCCCTCTTTGCTACTTCATAAAATACATTTTTCAAACCATAAGGTAAATGTTATCATAGCTATTTATTGCCTTATTATAATAAGAAGATGCTTATTCTTTGCTGCTGTGTGCACTTCTGAATATTTAGCATATTTGTGGATACCAGTGTGATTTCATAGTTTTCCTGCTGGTCCTTCACCTTGGACCTCTCCATGTTTAACTCTGAAGAAGGGCTTGATCAAAACAGTGGTCATTGCCAATGGGTTAGACTATTGCATCACGACATCCTACAACAAAATGTAGAAACCTCTTGGGACAATTCTGAGTATATTCCATGGAAACCATTGTATTCACTCACGTAGGCCTCTAGAGAATTTAAAATATACTGATAAATGGCAGCAACTCTGAGTAGTACCTGAGAAATACACTCACTTCTGAAATTCTTTTTGATCGCCTCTTTTGCATATGAGATAGTGGTGCTCTCCTTGCTTTGTTGCCTAGGAAGCTATAGTGTATGGAAACTCACCACACGGCCCATGTATGAGTTTTGTGAAAATAAGACATACCCCTTAAGATATCATTCTCTGCATCCCACAAGGAGGGACTGCTTAAATCAGGATGATTTTCTAAATTGAGACTTATCGTTTCTGGAATGAGTTCAGAAAAATCAGAAGCCTCTCTTTCTACTTCGTGTAGACTGAATTTGGATTGCACCCCTATTGGAAGCAAACTTCTTAGAATAGCTGGAGTATGGGATTTTTCAAGGACACTCCCCATGCGATTAACAGAGCACATGATACCATTGCAGAAAACTTGATGGGAGTTAGATGCCCTGGTCCCCTGCCCCTTCTGCCAGTCACACAATCTGCCTCTTATCTCCTCTTTACACTGAAGAGGTCGGAGAGACATCTCTAAGGAACACCTCCTGTACTTTTAACAAGAGAGAGACATCAAATAGGCTTGCTATTTGTAAGGGCAGCAACAGGAAGAGTGAAAGTCAGATGAGCTACAGCTTAGTAGAAAGGCTTTCCTGATGGCTCAGATGGTAAAGAATCCGCCTGCAATGTGGAAGACCTGGGTCTGATCCCTGGGTTGAGAAAATCCCCTGGAGGACGGCATGGCAACTCACTCCAGAATTCTTGCCTAGAGAATCCCCATGGACAGAGGGAGGAGCCTGGTGGGCTACGGTCCACGGCATCCCAAAGAGTCGCACACAACTGAGCAACTAAGCACAGCACAGCGAAGAGCTGACTAAGGTCACAAGCTCTGTAACCAGTGGTGACTCACCTAAATTCTCTGCATCCTCAGTCTGCATCTCTGTGAAGTAAACAGACAGAGCTAAAACAGTAATTGCCAAACACTTGCATCTGTAGTATATGGAATAGTACAGTCTTTTTGCCTACAGGAAGATTACATGTTGAAACTTAATATTTAGAGTATAACAGAGAAATCACGTAGGGAAGAAGATGGCTTGGGGCTGATAGGGCCAGGTCAGCATCCATGAAGCTTTCACCTTTCTCCCTCATCAAATTGGTACATATGTGTGGAAAAGCACTAGATCAGATCCTCTTCATGAGAAAGTCCCTGAAAGAAACCTGCTACTCCATGGCTTTCTCCTCCAGTCCCCTGAACTACCTCCCCAACACAATTATCAAGATCACTGAATTCAGATTACTTCCTGGCTTTAACTGGTTTACATCTACACATAAAGGATGGGATTATCTATCTGTAGTAGCAAGCTCTGAGAATAACTAGTGGCAGGAACTAAAGAAGTTTTGAAATATCCAAACTTTAAGTGACTACAAGGAAATGAAACCTAAAATACTGGATATGTGCAATGGTATGAATGGGCTTCCCTGGTGGCTCAGATGTTAAAGAATCCATCCGCAATGCAGGAGACCAGGATTCAATCCCTGGGTCAGGAAGATCCTCTGGGGAAGGGAATGGCTACCCACTCCAGTGTGGTATGAATAGTTTCTGTCTGAAGGAAAACTATTAAAACATGATAAGCTCAGTGTGGTAAGTCCCAGAGAAAACTCTTCTGAAAGATGTTAGTAATTGCATTTTAGGAATAATATACGCATCCTGTTAGTTTAAGAAATGCAGAGTAGATACAATTATTGTCTTAAAATTTTTTATATACACTTTACTATGCTAATATTCCAAACAAAATTTCAAGAGAAGCCTTATACTTGCATTTTTCAAACTTATTTTGGGAAATGCAAAAAGTTGACAAAGGGGAGCTTCATTTCCATCAATGAGAACAATGTTGGAAACAAAGATCAGCTTCTTTAACACATCTAGTGGTTGATGGCTCTGTAAGAATTCTTTTAGGCTTGTGTGAGTAAAACATGAATATGCAAATTTAGAGTAACTCCTCTTCCTACCATTTTGTGGGTAGTCTGGCCTAGTTCTTCCTTGCAAAGTCTTTTCCTGACACCAAAGATTACTGATTGTATAAGCTAACAGTCTGGTCATTTTTCCAAATGAATGAAAACTGCCCTTGTGGACCATAAAATAAAATAAGATTTGTACTTTAGCAAATGGCTTTTACCCATAACAAAGCTTATAATCAGATGGGTAATTGAATAGTATAGCAGCAACAATAATTTTAAATGGCTATACAGAAATTCAAAGCAACGTGGCAGGGAGTACAAAAAGATTTTTGATGCAGTCACTTACAAGTTCATTTAATTTATAGTTATCTTAGAGAGGATGGCTATAATACCCCATTACCCCCAAGCTGAGGGTAGCTCCCTTGAACAACTTGAGAAAATTGAGTAATTAGTTCTTATAACTTGCCTGCGCCTGAAGTGTCCCAGTATGTTCCTTCATTGTTTATTGGAATATAATGTAACTTGTATAGGATTTATGTGTCAGAGTGCTCATTCTGACAAATCTCAAATCCAATAATCTAGAGATATACTCCAGCAACCCATTCCATCTCAAGAGGGAACTTGTCTCATAAGCAATGAAGGGCATGTGTTATTTCTTCTTGCATAGTTACATACATATGCACTTTTATTTTTTTTAATTTTTATTTATTTTTTAAATATAAATTTATTTATTTAAATTGGAGGCTAATTACTTTACAATATTGTATTGGTTTTGCCATACATCAACATGAATCCGCCACGGGTGTACATGTGCTCCCCATCCTGAACCCCACTCCCACCTTCCTCCCCATACCATCCCTCTGGGTCGTCCCAGTGCACCAGCCCCAAGCATCCAGTATCATGCATCGAACCTGGACTGGAAATTTGTTTCATATATGATATTATACATGTTTCAATGCCATTCTCCCAAATCATCCCACCCTCTCCCTCTCCCACAGAGTCCAAAAGACTGTTCTATACATCTGTGTCTCTTTTGCTGTCTCTCATACAAGGTTATTGTTACCATCTTTCTAAATTCCATATATATGCATTAGTATACTGTATTGGTGTTTTTCTTTCTGGCTTACTTCACTCTGTATAATAGGCTCCAGTTTCATCCACCTCATTAGAACTGATTCAAATGTATTCTTTTTAATGGCTGAGTAATACTCCATTGTGTATACGTACCACTGCTTTCTTATCCATTCATCTGCTGATGGACATCTAGGTTGCTTCCATGTCCTGGCTATTATAAACAGTGCTGCGATGAACAGTGGAGTACACGTGTCTCTTTCCCTTCTGGTTTCCTCAGTGTGTATGCCCAGCAGTGGGATTGCTGGATCATAAGGCAGTTCTATCTCCAGTTTTTTAAGGAATCTCCACACTGTTCTCCATAGTGGCTGTACTAGTTTGCATTCCCACCAACAGTATAAGAGGGATCCCTTTTCTCCACACCCTCTCCAGCATTTATTGTTTGTAGACTTTTGGATCGCAGCCATTCTGACTGGCATGAAATGGTACCTCATAGTGGTTTTGATTTGCATTTCTCTGATAATGAGTGATGTTGAGCATCTTTTCATATGTTTGTTAGCCATCTATATGTCTTTTTTGGAGAAATGTCTATTTAGTTCTTTGGCCCACTTTTTGATTGGGTCATTTATTTTTCTGAAATTGAGCTGTAGGAGTTGCTTGTATATTTTTGAGATTAGTTGTTTGTCAGTTGCTTCATTTGCTATTATTTTCTCCCATTCTGAAGGCTGTCTTTTCACTTTGCTTATAGTTTCCTTTGTTGTGCAGAAGCTTTTAAGTTTAATTAGGTCCCATTTGCACTTTTATATACACAGTTCACTCCTTGTTTTTTTTTTTTTTCCTTTGCAGAAATGAGAGCATACCATGGATACTGTTATATAACCTTTTTAAAAAAAAAATCTTAATAAGTTTTAGAGATCTTCCCATATTTGAAATCATATATCTATAATATGGTTCTTATGGCTGCATTGTGTGAGTGATTCTTTTATAAATAATGCTAGAAAGAGATTCCTTTGTACATACGTCTTGTACACACATGAAAGATATTCTCAGATAACCTCTTTGAGTCAAAGTGCTAGCCCAAAAGTTATGACCAGCTTACTCTTAACCATGGCAATCTTCACTATAAATGGAGAAAATACCTCAAGCAAAGGAAATACATCATCCATTGCTCTTCTTGGCTCTGAATTCACCTGCTCAGACATTCTTTACTTTGCCATGATCCTTTAACACAACAGTTTAGTGTAAATAGGAGAGTATGCCTTTCTTGGGCAATGAGACTCTTCCATAGTCTACTTTTAAAAGGTGTAAGTCTGGGATCCAAAGAGTTATATCAAATGTCAATTAGGCACATACTTCTCAGGCCAAGTTTTGGATTTCATCAGTAATATAATTCTCCAAAAAAATATAAAAAGTTTCTAGGAACATGTGATTATAGTAAGATCTATGTGCTAATATTCACATTAAAATCTTTTCTGGATATGGAACTTCTTGCTCCATTTATTTATTTTTATGTTCTACTTTCTCTCCCTCTCTCTCTCTAATACACACACATGCATGCATACATATACATACACAATGGTATATATCTTGAGGCTATCTGAAACACCAGTCTTGGGAGGAATGAAATTGCAGTTAGCTTTCCAACCTTAAAGGGCCTGAATTATTAATTACCTCCACTGCTTGCTTCTAAAGCATACAAATTTTGCCTAAACCTATGTTTTTTTTTTTTTATAGTACCCTGCTGTAATCCTCAAGGAACCACTGATACATATTGACATTCTGGCTCTATACAAATGCTTCTTCTAGAATGGCAAACTTAGTAGGCATGTAGTCTGCTTTCCAAGTTATCAAAGGTGACAGCTGTAGAAAATATTTTCTCTGACACAAGAGAGGTATATAGCTATCCAACCTGAATTATCTGTGTCCTTGCTACAAAAGCTGCCTGACTGCTATGACCATGCAGCATATTTCGAGTTATTCAGCTCACTCTTTTTATAATAATTTTTTACAGTAGTTAGAACAGAGTAAACTTCTGTAATAAACAATCTACATACTGATTCATAACAAGAACTGGATTTAAGTCTCCTGTAAAATAATAAGAAAAGCTAAAATATAAGAAACATTGGCACAGAGAACATTGGTCATTAGGGAAGAAAACCTCAGGGATTCACAAGGGACAGACATCAAATGACGTGTCACCTACAAATGCCTATTTCACTTGCTGGAGAGAGTGCGAAGACCATAGAACCAGGAGGGTTAGAGTCAGACATTGGAGCAGTGAAGCCAGTGCTGTTCAGGACAGGATACTGAAGAGGAGAAAGTTGCACAGTAAGACAACCCTTGAGATGAGCACTGTCCCTCTCCAAAATACAACTGAGTCCTGACAGTTCAACACATATATGAGGAAGCTATTTGAGGCTGCGGGGAAAATGCCCCAAAGGATTACAGGAAACAGTACTTACAGGTCACACAAGGTCAGGATAATATCCATTCCCAAGGCAGAATGTAAAACTTTATAATTCAGGGATCAGCAGTACTAATATTAAGAATCAAATTGAATTCAGGTAACTTGAATGCATCTCACAGCAAAGCTCCAAAATATTTTAGCAAGCAAAAATATCCAGCACCATCTGGTATCATAAAAAAAATTATCAGGTATGAAAAGAAGCAGAAAAATACAACCCATAAAAGAGAGGAAAAATAATTAGAAATATGACTCAGAAAAGACATATGTGATAGAATTAATAATTA
Source organism: Bos grunniens (assembly GCF_055505025.1). Lineage (NCBI taxonomy): Eukaryota > Metazoa > Chordata > Mammalia > Artiodactyla > Bovidae > Bos > Bos grunniens. Next base: position 22,539,881 of record NC_141191.1, on the reverse strand, counting down.
ATAGCATCAAAATAGCTATCGTTAGTGTAATCTATCACTCCAAGAAGGTAGAAGAAAACCTAAGCATCTTATGTTACATGAAACATGACATGAAAGACAAAAACAGCCAAATATAAATTCTAGAGGTGGAAACTACAAAGCATGGGATTTTTAAAAAGATACTGATGTTTAATAGCAGATTGGAAAATACAGAAGGAAAGATTAGGGAATTTGGACAAAGAAAAATAGAAACTATCCAAAAGGAAACATAGTGGGGAAAGAAGTGAAAAAAGTATATTTAAAAAAAAAAAAAAAAAAACAGACCATTAGTGAGCTGTGGACAATTTAAAGTGCTTAATTATATGTGCAACTGGAATGCCCAAAGGAGAGAAATGAGGGATGGAAGAAGTATTTGAAGAATGATGGGTAAAAATTCTCAAGTATCAAGTATAAATCCTTTTTTTAAAATATAATCCTTCAGTTGCAAGAGGCTCAGTGAACCCCAAAAAAAGAAACATGAAGGAAACCACGCCAAAGCTCAGTATAATAAAATGCTTAAAGTTAGTGGTAAAGAGAAAAATCTTAGAAACAACAAGAGGGGAAAAAAAGTCAAGTTTTGTACAGGGGGAAAAAGTGTAAAGGTGTTTGTTGTTTTCTCATCAGAAACAATGAATGCTAGAAGACAATGGAACAACATCTTTAGAAGACAGCACTGGAAAAAAAAAAAAAAAAAACCAATCAATCTAGAATTTTTTATCCTCCAAAAAATTCTTTCAAAAGGACAATGAAATCAAGACATTTCCAGACACACAAAAACTGGGTATACATAAATTCAACTTTTATGAGGTAATATTCAAGAGTTGAACATAATTTTTTTAAAAACCTGCTACTATTAGGCTTTTTAATTTTTAGCATATTATTAGGTCAATTATGATCTTAACATATATTTAACTCTGTACAAACATATTTTTGTTTATTGCCTATTGCCCATTCATTTTTTTAAACATTTTTATTTGCTTGAGTTTTGCTTAATGATTTCTATTTTATAAAACTAGCTTTTTTCTTTTATGAAAGTGCCTATTATTATCTCTCCATTTTATGGGGTCTATTGAGGAATAATAGCTTTCAATTTTAATACAGAAAAATTCACTGATATTTTCTTTTATGTATATTGGAGTCTTGCCTACAAAATAATTTTCTATCTCAAGAGGATAAAAATATCCTTTATAATTTCTTTTTAAACATGTTAAAGTACAGACATCCCTTGATTTGCATGGTTCTGATATGCACAAATTTCAGTTATCATGGTTTAGTTAACCGATCCCCCAACAGCATGGTTCAAATGTCACTTACTATGGTATAATAAGCATGAATAACTGCATAAAGTACAAATTTCACTGCAGTTCTACAGTCCACAAGTTGCTAAATAAATAAAAGATGCCTACCATGGTCAGTGACAAACCATGTCACATTTTTCTGAGCCTGTTGATTATTAGTCACTCTGCATCCCTTACTCAATTCAGGCATAGACATAAAAGCATGCACATGTGCTGCATTATCACCCAGCGATAAACCCATATGGCATTTAAACAGTATAGATCATCAGAGGAGGAAACTGACCAAAACTGATGAGGATGCAACAAAGGACAGAAGAGTGCTGACAACGGGAGTGAAATACAAATTGAACAGAAATGGAGTTATAGGTGAAACGGCTGACACGGGAATGATGACACGCGGCGTCTCAGAGACTCTAGATAATGCAGCCAGGGGAATTTAATGACACTGACCTTATCAACATAAATGAGGAATGTGGTGGGGATGACAAAGATGAGGTCCCAGAGGAAACGACACCAGCAGAGAACACACATGAAAAGAATCCTTGGAGATGCTGCACAACCTTCAAAGCACACAGGATAGACTATAGAAATCTAATCCAAAGGCACAGGAAAGATGCATGCTCCATAGCACTGGATATGTTCAATGAAATTGTGCAAGTCACTAGTCATTATTTTTATTTTTTTACAAGGAAACAAAACACTAATTCTCAATGTTTGTAATGTTTTACACTGCCATTGTACTAAATAAGTCTTAGTTTTATTCTATTTTTTATTCTATTTTATTTTTTCTTTTCCTATACATTGATAAGCAACCGTAAAAGAGTTTTAATGCTTGGAACAAAGCTTAGAGGTTATGGAACAAACAATTTCTTAAAATGATTATGAAGATCATTCTGCATATTTTCAACTTGCTTAATTGTTCTTTTTAAAAACATTTATATTTATTTATTTATTTTTGGCTGTGTCGGGTCTTCGTTGCTGTGTGGGCTGTTCTCTCGTTGTGGCGACTGGGGGCTACTCTCCAGCCGCAGTGCCGAGCTTCTCATTGCAGTGGCCTTTCTTATTGCAGAGCTGCAGGCTCTAGAACAAGCGGGCTTCAGTGGTCGTGGCTCCTAGGCTCTGGAGCACAGGCTCAGTAGTTGTGACCCACAGGCTTGGCTGCCATGCAGCATCTGGGATCTTTCCAGATCAGGGATCAAATTCATGTCTCCTGCACTGGCAGGTGGATTATTTACCACTGAGCCATCAGGGAAGCCCTGCTTAACCGTTCTTATAAGCCTGCAGTCTCATGCAAGCAAGGGCTGCCAGTATTGCTATGCTCTTCATCTTTAATTCCTAATTTCACCTACTATTGCTTTGGAACTGTACCTGGCCAGAAATTATTGCATAAGGGATTTATTTTCTTTTTATAAAAATATAGATATCCAACTGTCTTAGTACCAGTTTTTAGTAGGCCCCTCCTCCCTTACTAATTAGCAGTGCTATCTGTTTATATTATAGATCTCCAATGCACATATAAGTGAGCCCTCTGATACACTACCCTGCCCAGTATCATAATATTTTAATTAAAATAGGTATACTAAGTATTGATTTTCAAAGGGAAAGTCCATTTTATTGTTTCAGGAGCATCATGGCTGTTCTTGGCCTTTGATCTACCTTGAATATTTAATAATAGGCTAGTGAATTCTTCCAGATTTAACCTATATATATGAGAGAGACTATTTAGAATCTTACTTCCCAGGTTTGTCTTTATCCATAACAGTATTTTTTCCTTAAGTCCATTTTGCCTGATATCAAATTACCTTTCCCAGATTTCTTTCCGTTGGTATTTTCCTGATATGTCTTCTTCTATTCAAATTTTTCATATATTTGTGGTTTAAACGTTTTTAAAACACATGTAACAGAGTTTGTGTGTTTTTTTAACTCCAATGTGAGTCTCTATCGGAGAAGGCAATGGCACCCCACTCCAGTACTCTTGCGTGAAAAATCCCATGGAAGGAGGAGCCTGGTAGGCTGCAGTCCATGGGGTCGCTAGGAGTCGGACACGACTGAGCGACTTCACTTTCACTTTTCACTTTGATGCATTGGAGAAGGCAATGGCAACCCACTCCAGTGTTCTTGCCTGGAGAATCCCAGGGACGGGGGAGCCTGGTGGGCTGCCGTCTATGGGATCACACAGAGTCGGACACGACTGAAGTGACTTAGCAGTGAGTCTATTCTTTTAACTACCAAGTTTAAATAATTGATATTTATGTAACAATTGACATATTGGGACTTACTTTACTAGCTTATTTTTGTATTTCCTTTGTCTAGCATCTTCTATACTTGTTTTTCTCCCTTTGTTCCTTTTCCTGAATCAATTTAAGTTTTTTTTTTTTCCTTTTCTGTACTGTTTGGAAGTTGAAGCCTCTATATCTATTCTTTAATCATTTCCATTGAAATACTATCATGCATATTTAACAAATTTTACCATGAACATCTAACCAAAGCTTATTTTAACCCTAATTATGTCATTTTGATAAACAAGCAAATTTACCCAACATATTTTATTTCTGTAAGTTGTGGATATATATATATATACATACATGTATATAAAGCACACATATATAAATGATAAACATCAAAGTAATCCAGAAAGAAAAACACCAATACAGTATGCTGCTAAGCTGCTAAGTCACTTCAGTCGTGTCCGACTCTATGCGACCCCATAGACGGCAGCCCACCAGGCTCCCCTGTCCCTGGGATTCTCCAGGCAAGAACACTGGAGTGGGTTGCCATTTCCTTCTCCAATACAGTATACTAATGCATATATATGGAATTTAGAAAGATGGTAATGATAACCCTATATGTGAGACAGCAAAAGAGACACAGATGTACAGAACAGTCTTTTGGACTCTGTGGGAGAGGGTGAGGGTGGGATGATTTGGGAAAATGGCATTGAAACATGTATATTATCATATGTGAAATGAATCACCAGTCCAGGTTCGATGCATAAGACAGGGTGTTCGGGGCTGGTGCACTGGGATGACCCAGAGGGATGGGATGGGGAGGGAGGTGGGTGAGGGGCTCAGGATGGGGAACACATGTACACCCGTGGCTGATTCATGTCAATGTATGGCAAAATCAATACAATATTGTAAAGTAATTAGCCTCCAATTAAAATAAATAAATTTATATTTAAAAAAGGAAACATCAACTTTACTGCTCTAACCATTTTAAGTGTACCTTCACAATGTTGGGCAGTCAGCACCACCATCCATCTGCAGAACTCTCTTCTTTTTCCCAAATTGAAACTCTGTATCTATAGATAATTACTTACTCTCTACTCCTCTCTCTCCCCAGCAAGAGAAAACTGTCACTCTGTTTACTTTCCCTCTTTATGGTTTCACTATTTTAGGCCTCATGTGAGTGGAATGACCCAATACTTGCCCTTTTGTGACTGGCTTATGTTACTTAGTACAATGTCTACAAGGTTTCTTGTTATTGTTTAGTCACTGAGTTGTGTCCAGCTCTTTGTGATGCCATGGACTGCGGTCCATCAATCTCCTCTGTCCATGGAATTTTCCAGGCAAGAATATTGGAGCAGGTTGCCATTTCCTCCTCCAGGGGATCTTCCCAGCCCAGGGATCAAACTGGCATCTCCTGCATCTCCTGCACTGGCAGGCAGAATTTTTAGCACTGAGCCATTGGGAAAGCCCATATCCCTGCTTTTAAATGTCATAATTTCCATCCTTTTTAGTGTTGAGTAATATTTCATTGTATGTATCTACCACATTTTGTTGATTCATTCACCTGTGGATGGATACCTGAGTTGCTTCTATCTTTTGCTTTTGTGAATAATGCTACTGTGAACATTGATGTACAATTACCTGTTCAAGTCTCTGCTTTCAATACTTTTGGACATAGATCCAGAATTGGAATTTCTGGGACCATATGGTATTTCCATTTTAACTTTATGAGGAACAACTGTACTGTTTTCCATTATCAGCTGTACCATTTTACATTTCCCACCAGTAATTTTCTAGAAAAATATGGGTATGAATGAGTAGCAGAGTAGAATATAACAGATATTCCAAAAGAAGTACAAATATAGGAACAGAACAAAGTTTTCCATGTGTGAATCTTCTGTCATCTGAGGTTCTTGCTTAAATGCATTTTCCTTCTGTAGATCAGATTAGAAATTAATTTCTGGTACAGGCTCTGATAAAGTGTATTTTATGTTTGCCTACATTTGAGAATCACCTGTCAAAGGAAGGAGATGTTATTTTCAATCTCGGATTTAAAAGCAGGCTTTATAGAACTGAGCTTCTTCATAGACTGAGTTGCCAGTGGAGAGAGAACAACTGAATATTTAAGAGAAAGAGTTTCTCAGATGGGAAGAAATGGAATTTGCCTTAAATAAAGGTGCAGAGTTATGCTTAAAGTGCAAGAGGCCAACCTAAACTTTCTTTACTTTAATTCACCATAATAAACTTCTTAGGGAAAAGATATGATTTGCAATGGGAAACTGAAAGAAGCAAAAGTAGCTTGTTGAATGGTGAGCTGTTTAAATGGAATGGAATGATGGTGGGAAGAATGCTCTACGTACTGGCTATTAACATCAAAATTTTTCTTGACTATAACAAAGAAAATATACTTGAAGCAAATGGCTCAATGGTTTTCATTTGAACTAATGAATTAATTAATCATACGACTGCTTTAAGAAAAGGGCAGTTATAGTAAACACAGCACATTCTGAATTTGTCATCATCATTTAATGTCATTTCCAAATGAAGACCATGAACCCTAGTATTGTGTTTTTATTATATTTATAATCTTTTCATGATCAGTGTATAATAATAATATGTGTCTTGGACACATATTGATAGTTTCTACATGCCATGACCTGTATAAGGTGTTCTACATTATTTTACAAACCTCTAAAGCATGAACTTAAGTCCTATTCAAAATATATCTACCTCACTAAAGTGCATATATTATCTGGAAGCAAAAGAAAAACACCCACCCATCTCAGTGAAAGCATGCCAATTAATTTTGGAGCCATTTAAATGACACAGATGTGAATTTAGTTTACTTACGTTTAGGAATATACAGCATATGCTGATTTTGAAATCTAAACACTGTACAAGCAGCTGCAAATTGATGAAAGTGATCACATCATGTTAGGCTTAATCAGAATAGCTCTTGAGACAGTAATGGAGTTGATACGCTGAAAGAAACAGCTGGCTTTGTTTTGCATTATAATTCCCAGCAATATGGATGAAACCCAGCTGCTGATAATTTTGATTAATTATGGATCAAACTACAGTTTTATTTTTCTGTGATAGTTGAACATAAAGTTTCCAAGGTTTTTCTTGTTTTATTTTTTAATATATTAAGGGTAGATACTTGCCCCAGAATTTGATTTTGTAGATGAAATTATACAGAAACCGATTTAGGATGTGATGAAACTGCTTCAGCTACAGCATTTGCGTTGCATAGTGGTAAATTCTGACCTTGTCAAAATTCAGGGAGAGACAGCTGAATTATGATTCTGCTCTGATGAAAAATGAGATGTCTCCAATATTAGATTAATTTCCTGTAAACTTTACTGTTCGGCATTACCAAACCTTGTAAATGTCATCTTTATCCATCATCTTGAGGTATTTTGATGTTGCTTGTATAGCAATTTTGATTTCATTTTCAGTTTTTATAAAGAGACAGTTATTTCCCTATTAAATCACGCTCTACATTTTTATCACAAATTCATCAAAAGATCTATAACATCCCATTTAAAATTAATAATGCTTGTTTAGTCTTCATGTAAATTAGGTGACAGAGGAATGGGTAAAATGGAGAGAATATTATACTTAATATATTTTTATATAATGCAGAAAAAAACTACTACTAACTTATGGCTAATTCATTCTACTAATGAGTTGTTTTGCAGAGTTTGAAGTTGCTAAATATCCAAGTTCATAATGACTTCATTATAGTATAAACAATGCTGCACAAGGACTGAGAGACCCAACGTTCTAGCCCTGGGTCACCTAAAAGTCACTGCATTTAATAGACTCAGTTTCAACAGGCCAATATCAGTTCATCAAAAAACATAATTAAAGTATCTATTTCAAAAGTCACTTCCAGTTCAAGGTTCCATGATACTATAAGCTCATTACATTTAATGGACAAAGATTGTTTCTTTCAGACCTAAATTTTATTCAAAAGCATATGTAAATTCAGAATAAATGTATCAATTCAATATTCATAGACTGAATATCTATTAGATGGAAAGAACTGTGTCTATCACACAGAGAAAAATGGTAATTTTAGATGTGAAAAACTGCAAGACTTGCCACAAAATTTTGCAATTCTACATCAGTTCATAGAATCAGTTTCTCCACTGCTTGAATATGGGCTGGTTTTACGACATGTTTTGACCTATTACTGCACAAGTTACATTCTGCCTGTTCTGAGATGAGGCCTTCAGAAGCCTTGAATTTTCATTCTTGCTCTCTTGGAACCCTGAACTGCCAAGCCAAAGTTAATAAGCCAGGTCAACTGTCAACAGCAAAAGTTAGTTTGACTGATTTTAAGAGACCACCAGCCAAGCTGGAGAGTAACCTGTAGACATGTGCATGAGCCCAGCTGAAAAACACACAAACCATCCAGGTGAGCCCAGGACCAAGTGTGAACTCACAGAATTGTGAGCCAAATATATGTTGCTTATTTTAAGCCAAAAGTTCTAGGACACTTCACTGGGCTGCAATAAGTAACTGATATAGTTATAGTATATACACATGTACATGTGCACATGTTTAGTTATGCATGTATTTACATATATGTATGTCTTTTAATTTTAACTCTCCACTACTAATGAAATACTTCTGCTTTATTGACTTTGCAAAGCCTTTGACTGTGTGGATCACAACAAACTGTGGAAAATTCTGAAAGAGATGGGAATACTAGACCACCTGACCTGCCTCCTGAAATCTGTATGCAGGTCAAGAAGCAACAGCTAGAACTGGACATGGAACAACAGACTGGCTCCAAATCAGGAAAGGAGTATGTCAAGGCTATATATTGTCACCCTGCTTATTTAACATATATGCAGGATACATCATGAGAAACTCTGGGTTGGATGAAGCACAGCTGGAATCAAGATTGCTGGGAAAAATATCAATAACCTCAGATACGCAGATGACACTCCACTTATGGCAGAAAGTGAAGAGGAACTAAAGAGCCTCTTGATGAAAGTAAAAGAAAAGTGTGAAAAAGTTGGCTTAAAACTCAACATTCAGAAACCTAAGATCATGGCACCTGGTCCTATCACTTCATGGCAAATAGATGGGGAAACAGTGGAAACAGTGACAGACCTTATTTTGGGGGGTTCCAAAATCACTGCAGATGATGACTGCAGCCATGAAATTAAAAGATGCTTGCTCTTTGGAATAAAAGTTATGACCAACATACATAGCATATTAAAAAGCAGATACATTACTTTGCCAACAAAGGTCTGACTAGTCAAAGCTATGGTTTTTCCAGTAGTCATGTATGAATGTGAGAGTTGGACAATAAAGAAAGCTGAATGCTGAAGAATTGATGCTTTTGAACTGTGGTGTTAGAGAAGACTCTTGAAGAGTCCCTTGAACTGCAAGGAGATCCAACCAGTTCATCCTAAAGGAAATCAACCCTGAATATTCATTGGAAGGACTGATGCTGAAGCTGAAACTCCAATACTTTGGCCACCTGATATGAAGAACTGACTCAGTGGAAAAGACCCTGATGCTGGGAAAGATTGAAGGCAGGAGGAGAAGGGGATGACAGAGAATGAGACGGTTGGATGGTATCACCAACTCAATGGATATGAGTTTGAGTAAACTCCAGGTGTTGGTGATGGACAGAGAGGCCTGACATGCTGCAGTCCATGGGTCGCAAAGAGTTGGACCTGACTAAGCAACTGAACCGAACTGAACTAGAGAAATAAAATTTCAATGATAAGTATTATAAATTTAATAATTTAAAAATAAAGCACTGTGTGTTGATTTTATATCCTGCAACTTTACTATAATCATTGATTACTTCTAGTAATTTTCTGGTGGAGTCTTTAGGGTTTTCTATGTAGAGGATCATGTCATCTGCAAATAGTGAGAGTTTTACTTCTTCTTTTCCAATTTGGATTCCTTTTATTTCTTTTTCTGCTCTGATTGCTGTGGCCAAAACTTCCAAAACTATGTTGAATAGTAATGGTGAAAGTGGGCACCCTTGTCTTGTTCCTGACTTTAGAGGAAATGCTTTCAATTTTTCACCATTGAGGATAATGTTTGCTGTGGGTTTGTCATATATAGCTTTTATTATGTTGAGGTATGTTCCTTCTATTCCTGCTTTCTGGAGAGTTTTTATCATAAATGGGTGTTGAATTTTGTCAAAGGCTTTCTCTGCATCTATTGAGATAATCATATGGTTTTTATTTTTCAATTTGTTAATGTGGTGTATTACATTGATTGATTTGCGGATATTGAAGAATCCTTGCATCCCTGGGATAAAGCCCACTTGGTCATGGTGTATGATCTTTTTAATGTGTTGTTGGATTCTGATTGCTAGAATTTTGTTTAGGATTTTTGCATCTATGTTCATCAGTGATATTGGCCTGTAGTTTTCTTTTTTTGTGGGATATTTGTCAGGTTTTGGTATTAGGGTGATGGTGGCCTCATAGAATGAGTTTGGAAGTTTACCTTCCTCTGCAATTTTCTGGAAGGTGAAAGAAATCAAAGAGGACACTAATAGATGGAGAAATATACCATGTTCATGGATTGGAAGAATCAATATAGTGAAAATGAGTATACTACCCAAAGCAATTTATAGATTCAATGCAATCCTTATCAAGCTACCGACAGTATTCTTCACAGAGCTAGAACAAATAATTTCACAATTTGTATGGAAATACAAAAAACCTCGAATAGCCAAAGCGATCTTGAGAAAGAAAAATGGAACTGGAGGAATCAACCTACCTGACTTCAGGCTCTACTACAAAGCCACAGCTATCAAGACAGTATGGTACTGGCACAAAGACAGAAATATAGATCAATGGAACAAAATAGAAAGCCCAGAGATAAATCCACGCACATATGGACACCTTATCTTTGACAAAGGAGGCAAGAATATACAATGGATTAAAGACAATCTCTTTAACAAGTGGTGCTAGGAAATCTGGTCAACCACTTGTAAAAGAATGAAACTAGAATACTTTCTAACACCATACACAAAAATAAACTCAAAATGGATTAAAGATCTAAATGTAAGACCAGAAACTATAAAACTCCTAGAGGAGAACATAGGCAAAACACTCTCTGACATACATCACAGCAGGATCCTCTATGACCCATCTCCCAGAATATTGGAAATAAAAGCAAAAATAAACAAATGGGACCTAATTAACCTTAAAAGCTTCTGCACATCAAAGGAAACTATTAGCAAGGTGAAAAGACAGCCTTCAGAATGGGAGAAAATAATAGCAAATGAAGCAACCGACAAACAACTAATCTCAAAAATATACAAGCAACTCCTACAGCTCAACTCCAGAAAAATAAATGACCCAATCAAAAAATGGGCCAAAGATCTAAATAGACACTTCTCCAAAGAAGACATACAGATGGCTAACAAACACATGAAAAGATGCTCAACATCACTCATTATCAGAGAAATGCAAATCAAAACCACTATGAGGTACCATTTCACACCAGTCAGAATGGCTGCGATCCAAAAGTCTACAAATAATAAATGCTGGAGAGGGTGTGGAGAAAAGGGAACCCCTGGTCTCCTTAAGTGCAGGCTCTCCTCCTGAGCTTGCCCTTCCCAGACCTGAACTGGGAGAAGTTCAGTACAGGAGCAAGCACAAGACCTTCTGGCTTTCGAATTTCAGAGACCCCAGTGGCATGTAAAAACTCTGGAGGATAGAGCTAGGCCTGGCTCCGCAGCCTCCCTAGCTTGGCTCCCCTCCATGCTGGGGTGACATACAGCTTGTTGTCTCAGCTTCCCATCCAGTAGGTAGAGTGAGTCTTCTGTACACACATGCACAGCTTATGAACACACATTTCAGTTAGAGGCTGGAGAAAGTGAGAGGTGGGATGGGGCTTGTAGTGCGTTGGAAATGCAAATGATGATAAAACTGTCAGGAGGTGGAAAGTTCCTCCCTGGGTTTTCCCTGTGGAAGGTGTCAGTGCAGCCGTGGCTTGCTATGTAATTTTGCCCTCGTGTGTACTGTATACTTTTATACAGGATTGTGCTCTTTTATCAAGAACCTGTGGAAATAAATGTTCTAGGATCAAAAAAAAAAAAAAAAGCACTTTTAAAATAATTATATTGTCAATATTATTCTTAAAATAGTTCCAGAGAAAGATGATTTCTTAACAAAAAATGGCAGAGGGAGATTCCTCCCTAAATCCCTCCAGTAAATTAAAAGAAATGGTGCATTTGGGGGATTGCTAAACAATAAACATAGTTTATAATTTACTTGTATAATTAACCTTATTATTAAGCTATTACACATAGCACTATGTAATTTAATCTAAGATATATAATGAATCTACTGAAACTCGGTCAAAATACAATTCATTTTTAATCATAATCACATAGAATGATGTGTGTGTGTGTGTTAGTTTCTCAGTCATGTGCAACTCTTTATGACACCATAAACTTCAGCCCTCCAGAAGCCTCTGTCTGTCAGGATTCTCCATGCAAGAATATTGGAGTGGGTTGCCATGCTCTCCTTCAGTGGATCTTCCTAACTCAGGGTTCGAACCCAGGTCTTCCACACTGCAGGTGGATTCTTTACCATCTGAGCCACTAGGGAAGCCAGTGGGAGACAAAAAATACTTTGTTCAGTATACAAATCATCCAACCAACCAAATGATTTTATCAAAGGCAGATTCAGTTATTCTGTTTTCAGAACTATCTACATTGACTAATCAAATTCATGGTATTGCATTGAATTACTGGTGCAATTTGCAAAACCTTTTTCATGCTTCATTTGCATTATATTGACATTCATAAAACATGTTTGCATATTTGACCAAGAATTATCCTTTGATAGTAGCAAACTCATTGTTGCAATAACAAATCTCTTAAGATGAAATTGAAATATTGGCTGATATAAACATGAGGATTTGGTATTGCTTAAAATGAAATTCTGAAATTGTAATTTTGCCCTAAAGTCTTCTGGGAAATAATTAAATTTGTCCTTATCTAAGTTGATTGAACAGTCTTCTAGACAAAGGGAAATTCGTCAGATGATTTATCACACATTATGCCATTACCAGCTCTTATGTTTGTGATTGGTTTGGGGGAAGCCATCTGGTGGGAAAAAACTCAGCTCTGAATGAGATTAAGATTATCTCTGAATTTTTTTTTTAACAAGAATCGAAAGGAGAACTCAAGATGTTGATTTTGAAGTTAGCAAATGTGAGTCCATTTAAGAAAAACATTCTAACACCCTCTCATCTCCTCTCCCTTGAAAAAGAAAGGAATTTCAGCCATATGAATGAGGTTAAAGCATCTTTCCATTGACAGTGGGAAACATATTTGGATTCAGGAAATAACAAATTAAAGTAGTGCACAAGAGAAGAAGTCTTTGCTTTTAATCCTTACAAGGTGCAGAATGACTATGCACTAATCAAAGACGGGGCACTGCAGCAGGTGACTCCTAGCAAAGAGGCCCCCCCATATGGCCTCCCTCCACATAGACTGCAACCAGTCACTCACCTAATCGCAACTTCTTTATTACACACTACTAACATGTGACTGCAAAAGGGGACTGCCCAGAAAAGTCCCTTCTGATTCCCTGACCTGTAAAATGCTAAGATGGCTTTACCTAAATCTGAAGATAATGTTTTATGCAACAATGGTCTGCTAAAACAGAATGTGCCTTGCCATATTTAAGACCTATTTCAGCTTGGCTCCATTGCAATGAATATCATAGAGATTATGAAATTTTAAACATATCAGTTCAGTTCAGTTCAGTTCAGTGGCTCAGTCGTGTCCGACTCTTTGCGACCCCATGAATCGCAGCACGCCAGGCCTCCCTGTCCATCACCAACTCCCGGAGTTCACCCAGACTCATGTCCATCAAGTCAGTGATGCCATCCAGCCATCTCATCCTCTGTCATCCCCTCTCCTCCTGCCCCCAATCCCTCCCAGCATCAGAGTCTTTTCCAATGAGTCAACTCTTCGCATGAGGTGGCCAAAGTACTGGAGTTTCAGCTTCAGCATCATTCCTTCCAAAGAAATTCCAGGGCTGATCTCATTCAGAATGGACTGGTTGGATCTCCTTGCAGTCCAAGGGACTCTCATACTACCCACCTATTAATGAATAAACAGTTCTTCAAATTAAATGGTAACTCTTTATACTTATCTCTAATAACTTAATATTTGAATGGAGTAATATTTAGTCCAGACAGCATATTAAAAAGCAGGGACATTACTTTGCCAACAAAGGTCCATCTAGTTAAGGCTATGGTTTTTCCAGTAGTCTTGTATGGATATGAGAGTTAGACTATAAACAAAGCTGAGCATTGAAGAATTGATGCTTTTGAACTGTGGTGTTGGAGAAGACTCTTGAGAGTCCCTTGGACTGCAAGGAGATCCAACCAGTCCATTCTGAAGGAGATCAGCCCTGGGATTTCTTTGGAAGGAATGATGCTAAAGCTGAAACTCCAGTACTTTGGCCACCTCATGCGAAGAGTTGACTCATTGGAAAAGACTCTGATGCTGGGAGGGATTGGGGGCAGGAGGAGAGGGGATGACAGAGGATGAGATGGCATCACTGACTCGATGGACATGAGTTTGAGTAAACTCCGGGAGTTGGTGATGGACAGGGAGGCCTTGTGTGCTGCAGTCCATGGGGTCGCAAAGAGTCAGACACGACTGAGCGACTGAACTGACTTGAACAGGCAGACAAAGACCACTGATCACTTTATGCATGTTGGTCACTATGTTAGGCCCAAATATAGCTATCTCAGGATAGTGTCTATTAATAAAATAGGAACAAAGACCCAGAAGCAAAGAAGAAAGCTTCATGGGCAATGCTAATCAATCTGTAGCACAGGAAATGAATTGGAAAGTGGTGAATACATAAGAATGGTAGATCAGAGAATACTAAGAGTTCAGTTCAGTTCAGTCACTCAGTCGTGTCCGACTCTTTGCGACCCCATGAATCGCAGCAAGCCAGGCCTCCCTGTCCATCACCAACTCCCGGAGTTCACCCAGACTCACGTCCATCGAGTCAGTGGTGCCATCTAGCCATCTCATCCTCTGTCGTCCCCTTCTCCCCCAATCCCTCCCAGCATCAGAAATATTGATGAAGAGTGAAATTTAGGAGTAAATGAAGCTATCAATTAGCTGTTCACTCATGAGGAAATATTGAGGGACAGCAGTAGTCTACAAAATTCCATAAAGCACATCAACAAGTTCTGAGTAACTGGTGAATTTAAGAACATCAGAATTAAACTCTTATAGAACATTTGAGATGATGTGCTTCTTGAACAAAACAAAAGTGTGCTGGAAAACAGGTTTGATTTTCTTTAATTGCAGAATTATTTTTAGTTCATATGATTTAGGAAGCAGTGTCAGTTTTATATCCATTCCTTTAGTTATAGCTGCAGGTACAGATAATAAGATTTTTAGTAGCAGCGTCTTCGAATAAAACAACGAAGAATGTGTTTTATGCTTCATTAACCATGCTAATACATACATACTTTGCCAGTCAATTTGAATAACAGATTAAAGCTCACCGTGCATTTTCAGCAGGGTTTACGATTTAAGTTATTTTTAAATAATCTGATAAGGAAATAAAAGCAAGTTTTAGTTACGGTATCCAACTCTGCTACAAACGTAACCCTTTGGTCTCTGCAATTTCATACACCAGATTTTGCTTACGATTTTTCTTAGGTAGTTTTCTGATCATGGTTGTTTTGTTTGTTTATTGTTGTTGTTCTGTCTTTTTTAAAATTTTCTAAAATTCTACACTCATCAAGATTATTTATGTCAATGTTACAACAATAGTTGTTATTGTTTAGTGGCTAAGTCATGTCCAACTCTTTTGTGACCCTATGGATTGCAGCCTGCCAGGCTCCTCTGTCCATGGGATTTCCCAGGCAAGAATATTGGAGCAGATTGCCATTTCCCTCTCCAGGGGATCTTCCCAACCCAGGGATCAAACCCATGTCTCCTGTTTTGACAGGCAGATTCTTTTCTAATGAGACATCAGGGAAGTCTGTTATGACAATTACTTACCAATAAATTACATTGCAAATCTACAAAATGATTTCTCCTTATTATCCTAATTATTACTTTAGACACTTTCAGTGTATTTTCAAATATCATTGATTGTATATTTTATTTTTGTTTTAATGTGCTTTTTTTTCATTTAGTCTTAGTTACTTGTAAAAGATAACTAGAGAAAGCAATCAAAATTCAGAAAGTCAAATAAACCAAAGGAAAACCTCTTTGAAGCACCTCTTAAAGTAACTTTTACAAAGGGGCTCACAAATAGATATAAATACCTCCTCTACTTTTCACAAATCTACATTCATCTACAGGCAGTTTTTGAAACTCTATCATGTCTAGCACGGAGAAGACAATGGCACCCTACTTCAGTACTCTTGCCTGGAGAATCCCATGGATGGAGGAGCCTGGTGGGCTGCAGTCCATGGGGTCACTGAGGGTCGTACACAACTGAGTGACTTCACTTTCACTTTGATGCATTGGAAAAGGAAATGGCAACCCACTCCAGTGCTCTTGCCTGGAGAATCCCAGGGACGGGGCAGCCTGGTGGGCTGCCGTCTCTGGGGTCGCACAGAGTCGGACACAACTAAAGCGACTTAGCAGCAGCAGCATGGTCTCAGTTCAATTCAGTTCAGTCACTCAGTCATGTCCGACTTTTTGCGACCCCATGAATCGCAGCATGCCAGGCCTCCCTGTCCATCACCAACTCCCAGAGTTCACTCAGACTCGCATCCATTGAGTCAGTGATGCTATACAGCCATCTCATCCTCTGTTGTCCCCTTCTCCTCCTGCCCCCAATCCCTCCCAGCTCAGAGTCTTTTCCAACGAGTCAACTCTTCACATGAGGTGGCCAAAGTACTGGAGTTCCAGCTTTAGTATCATTCCTTCCAAAGAAATCCCAGCATGGTCTAGCATGAGGCAAAAAGTGGGAAACAGCCATATTCTAGGGAGAAGGCTATTTATCCAGAGGACTGTAGACTGATAGCTGAATTACCATGTTAGAAGGAAACACAAAATGCAGCTTTCTCCTATTCACTTGTGCAGAGGGCTCACTTCATTATTTCTTTGCATTCCCCTAGAGATCTCCAAGTCCCTCCACAGCTGTCACTGAATTTCATTCCCATGAGGTTTGGCAGCAATGCCAGTGAGGGCACCGAGTGTGTCACACCCTCCTCTTCTCAAGGGTGCGTCTCTATGGGTAATTAAGCTACAGTCGGATAAACAACATAGAGTGTTGTTTAGCAGATGAGTTAAGAATAAAATGAACCAGAGAAATAGCCACATGATACCACGGACTCTGAGATGCACATGTATATGAGCTGAATAAGATCATTCTCTCTACAGTTTTATCATTTCGACCTGTAATGACTGAGTATAACTTAAATGCATCTCAGATATGTCTCAGTGTAAACTTAAACGTGCCTCAGATTAAAGCAATATCACCTATGTATTTCTATATATTTAAAATAGTTCTGTATTTTTAATATGTATTTCTATATATTTTAACTGCTTTTGAATTTGTTAGGAAGCAAGACAACTATTCCCTTTTCCCACATTTTGCACTAAATATTGCCCCTCTTCATTCTATCATTGACCGGATTCCATTTTAATATAATATAAAATACATATTTTATAAAATTAAATGGGCTTTCAATAATTGATTTTCTATAAACCTGAAATAAAAAGCAAGTTTATAATTCATTAAAATTTCTTTTAAGTACTTTATACTTGGAGAATTATTTCCTATTTCCTTTATTCCATTTCTAATATTTATTCATTTCCTAGAACATTCCTTAATATTTGCTTACAAATATTCTCTAAGAAGCACTGTAATATGTGACAAAGTTCTAGCATTGTGGCTCTAACTATTAAAAACTGAGAAAGAAGGTTGTTTATGTAGACAAGAAATCATATTTAATAAGTTTTTTGTAACAATAAGCTAAGGTCATCAAACAAAGGAACACATACACCTGCAGAAAATAACTTTGTGATAGATGATATCAATACATAAACAGGGACATATTTGTGGCTTACAATATTAAAGGAAAGGAAAATAATGGAGGATTACTGTGGGTCACTGAATTATACACTGACATTATGGTAGTGGCCAAAACAAGAAAAGTCAAATAAATAATAAGTGTTTGTCTGGAAATTTGATGTTAACTATACAAGATAATAAAATTCAATATTATTAAGAGACGTACGTTTCTACAGAGCATTTACCATACAGCATGTGTTAGATTTTATAAGGTATTTTATATCATGTGTATTATATAATGTGCCATGCCATGGAGAATGAAGTTTCTTTTTTTAAATTAGAAATGAAATAGCAAATTATAAGTGTAGAATGTCCCATTTTTCAGGAAGGCATCCTTTTTCTTAATATCCTTGTAAACATTAATAAGATTTAGTTTTACCATGATTTCCTCAAACCTGATGGGAATTCAGAAGGCATAACATTTAAATAGGACACTAGTCTCCATATAGACACTTTTACAGTTTTACAACTATATAAATTTCAAGAATGGAGGAATCAAAATATTATTGTTATTATCCTCACATCTTTCTACACCCATGGGAAATTTTAAAGAAATAAGAGAACACTTTAATGTATATGAAAAATGACTACTGTGTAGAAGAAAAATGTGATCACCAGTATCTTGACTTGATCATTAATTCCTCCATTGCTTATCATAAAAATATTAAAAAATCCAATCATAGAGCAAGTGATCATTAGTGCTAATCACCAGGTATGTTTGTTTCTGGCCTTCCTGACAGAGTGGACTGCACTGTCCCACACTCTTTGGAGCCAGGGTCATGTGACAAGTTCTGGCCAACGCTTTGAGAGCCAAATATTTTAATTTGCCAGTAAGAGGTTCTAATTCTATTATGTATTATGTTAGCCAGGAGCTACATGTTATTGGTTGAATTGTGTCTTCCAGTTCATGTAAAGTCCCTACCCTAAGCAGTCAGAATGTGACCTTACTGGGAGATAGGGTCCTTGCAGAAATAATCAAGCTAAACTGAGGTCATTCGAGCTGGATAGGTTCTAGTCCAACACGATGGGTGTCCCTATGCAAAGGGGAAATACAGGCAGAAAGACCCAAACAAGGAGGATGATGTGGAGAGACAAAGGGAGAACGTGACCACCTACCAGGGAGAAAGCCTGGTGCAGATCCTTCCCTCACACACAAAAGGAAGCAAGCCTGCTACACTTTGGGACTTCCAGATGTCAGGACTGAGGGACAATAAATTTCTGTTGTTTAAGCTACCCAGTCTATGGTACTTTGTTTCGGCAAACCTAGCAAAATAATGCATCACAAATGCCATGTAGATTCAATCCAACACAAATTAAATCACATTCAAAGCAGGTTTCTTTGAACAAAATTAACAAGATAATTCTAAAATTTATATCGAAATACAAAGGATCTAGAGTAGCCAAAATAACTTAAAATTCAGTAAGAAAAATACAAAACCTAGTGAAATATGCTAAAAAAATTTTTTTAAACACTTTACCACAACAGATTTTTTTAATTGGAAAAATGTTTAAGTTGCTTTACAATGTTGTATTAGTTCCTGCTGTAAAACAATGTAAATCAGCCACATGTATACATATTCTATCCCTCTCCAGCCTCTCTCCCACTTCCCCATCCCACCCCTCTGCTGTTGTTGCTGCTGTTGCTAAACTCTGTGCGACTCCATAGACGGCAGCCCACCAGGCTCCTCCGTCCCTCTAGGTCATCACAAAGCACTAAGCTGAGGTCCCTGTGCTATACAGCAGCTTCCTACAAACTATTTTACACATGGCTGTGTATATATGTCAATTCATCCCACCCTCTCCTTCCCCACCTGTGTCCACAAGTCCATTCAATACAAATCAAAACTATGAGGTATCACTTTACACCAGCCAGTATGGCTATCATCAAGACATCTACAAACAATACATGCTGGAGGTGGTACAGAGAGAAGGGAACCCTCCTATACTGTTGGTGGGGATGTAAACTGACATATCTAGCGTAGAGAACAGTATGGAGGTTCCTTAAAAAACTAAACATAAAACTACCATATGATCCAGCAATCCCACTGCTGGGCATAAACCCTGAGAAATCCATAACTCAAAAAGACACATGTACCCCAGGGTTCATTGTTGTACTACTTATAATAACCAGGACGTGGAAACAACCTAGACGTCCAATGACAGATGAATGGATAAAGAAGATGTGGTACCATATAAATACACTGGACTATTACTAATCCATAAAAAGTAATGAAACTGAGTCAGCTGTAGTGATGTCAATGAACCTGGAGCCTGTTATACAGAATGAAGAAAGTGAGAGAGAGAAAAAACAAATATTGTATATTAACACATATATATGTGGAATCTAGAAAAATAGTACTGATAAACCTTTTTGCAGGGCAGGAAGAGAGGCACAGACATACCGCAGAAAATCTATGGATTGTAAATAAAAGGATTACATGTGAAATTATGCTAAAGATCATTAATGATCACAGCAATGAAATCAAAATCAATGAGAGACCACTTTACACCTAATTTAATGGATAAAATTAAAGAAGGGAGAGTGGAATAGAATCACCTACATTTTAAGTAACAGCAGGAAATGTGAGAAATATTAAGAAGCATGTTATCTCAAGTCAAACATTCAAGTGAAAAGCATACTTACTGTTATGTATAGGAGTGTACTGATGACTTCACTACAATATAATAAAACTCAAATGGAAAACATTTACAATGTGCCACTTATGTTTTAGACATAGAGAATATAAAAAAATAAAGGCATAATGGAAATTGTTCACCAGTACTCATGATTCAATAAGGGAGGCAGAGATGCAAAGAAATGATTAAAAATATCCAGAGCTTGTGAAAACGGAACAATGTACAAATACACAGACAAGAGAGAGACGGAACAGAAGACTGCTTTCTGGGGACCTGATAGGAGACTGCGTGGGCTTTGAATGACAAATAAGAATAAGACGGGATGGGATGATGTTTGGAACTGAGGAAATACCATGTACAAGAATGTGGTGTAACCAAACAGCTTGGAATATAAAACCGTATCTTCCAGAACACTAACACGGGCTAACACTTTATAATTTAAAGAAGCATGAGTGTATTACAGAAAAGGTCACAATGTGTACATTTGAGAACACTCTTGGCATTTCAGAAACAGGTTTCCAAGAAACAGGTTACTTTGAAATGTAAATTAAAATTGAATAATCTTCAAAGAAAAAGGAAATACAATAGTAACCAAAGTTCATAATACAGTTCACTGGTTTCTTTTTTTTAATAGAAGAAATCTTTAATGAGCAGATGTTTAGTAGGAATGCCAATAAAATATGACAAAATGCCTATTAAATCTATAACATGATATGAATTTCAAACGTATTAAGTAAATGCTAGCAAATATATATTTACTCAGGTTCATAAAGTACCTAACTGATACACAATGTTTTACTTAAAATGTTAACATTGATGACAGATGTATAATTCTGTACATCTTACAGATGTACATTCTGTACATTCTTGAAGAATTTCCATATTATCCTTTCCTATTGAAGAATTTCCATATTATCCTTTCCTATTTTAGATTAGAATATCATAATTTCCATATTATCCTTTCCTATTTTAGATTAGAATATCATAACCTAAGTATTCAGTTACATACTCATTTTTATTTTTGTATAAAATTATATTTTAAAATTTTACATAGAAAGAGCTGCTGTGTTTCCTAATATACAGATTTCTTAGGTCTTGACTAAGAGGAAGATTTCCAATAATATAGACTTAACATAGGTGAAATAAATACAACTGAACATAAAATACTCTACTTGGTGTTGGTGACTGGTTTTGGAGGCTGTCTTAAGGCAAGAATAGGACACTATAGTAGAGAACTGAATTAAAGAAGGTAGAAGTTTATTTTCCTCCTGTGTAATAGCCTGAAATGGAGTTTCAATGGTCAGGTGGCTGCTCTCTACACAGTAACTCAAGGACATAGACTTTTTTGTCTTGTTGCTCTGCAGTCCCTTAGGAAACTGTCATTATAAGGTTAAAACTGAATTGCTCTTGTTTCCAGCCTGGGCTTGCAAGCTGCACGTGTCACATGAAAGACCACAGATACATGATGCTGCTAAATTGCTTCAGTCATGTCCAACTCTATACAATCCCATGGACTGTAGCCTGTCAGTCTCCTCTGTCCATGGGATTCTCCAGGCAAGAGTGCTGGAATGGGTTGCCATGCCCTCCTCCAGGGAATCTTCCCAACCAAGGGATCAAACCCAGGTCTTCTGCATTGCAGGCAGATTCTTTACCACTGGGCCACCAGGGAAGTCCTGGACACATGCTACAGTGAACTAAAAAAGAAAAATAATAAAGAAATGTAGTCTGGTCACATGCACAAGAAGAGGAGAAAACACATTTCACAGACAGCAAGCAGTATCCACTCCAGAGAACCAGCGCTTCCAGTCCTTGTTGGAGAATTCCTGCTTTATGAATCTTGAAAGTGAAAGTCGCTCAGTCATGTCTGACTCTTTGCGACCCCATGGACTATGCAGTCCATGGAATTCTCCAAACCAGAATACTGGAGTGGGTAGCCTTTCCCTTCTCCAGGAGATCTTCCCCACCCAGGGATCAAACCCAGATCTCCCACAATGCAGGCAGATTCTTTACCAGCTGAGCCACAAGGACAGCCCTTATGA
The DNA here is from genome assembly GCF_055505025.1 of Bos grunniens. Taxonomy (NCBI): domain Eukaryota; kingdom Metazoa; phylum Chordata; class Mammalia; order Artiodactyla; family Bovidae; genus Bos; species Bos grunniens. Next base: position 22,517,592 of record NC_141191.1, on the reverse strand, counting down.
ATCTTAGTTGAGGAAATCTGAGCTCCTGAGTACTTGATTCCAGCCTCTCTAGGACAGAGGGTTGTGATTCAGACTTTGCTCATTGGATACATGGTGCCAGACCTGACTCACCAGGGATCTGACATAAGATTGAACAGTGAGCGGGCATCATGCTGGTGGCAGTAACCATAGATATAGTTGCAAAGAGGAGTTCTGGTTCCCTAAGCTGAGCCACAGCATCAGGGGCTTTGACAGCAAATGCAGTGAGGCACAGTCATAAAAACACGTGCATATGTGCACACCAAGTACACACACAGATACACACACACACAAATGTATGTGTGCCAAAGGGGCTCACACCTCTAGGGATGTACTAAGGTTCAGAGCTCAGTGGTGACAAAAGTGTTCATGTTCTCATCAAAAAAGGAGTGGTTTGTCCCTCATCTGAAAAGCTCCTGTCTTCGTCCATCCAGGCTGCTTGCCCTAACATGACACCATAAACTGAGAAGCTCATTAACAACAGAAATTTCTCTCTCACTGTTTTGGAGGCTTTGTTGTTTTTGTTGCTCAGTCGTGTCTGACTCTCTGCACCCCCAGGGACTACAGCAAGCCAGGCTTCCTTGTCCATCACCATCACCCAGAGTTTGCTCAAATGCATGTCCACTGAGTCAGTGATGTCATCCAACCATCACCCCTTCTCCTCCTGTCCCCAATCTTTCCCAGCATCAGGGTCTTTTCCACCTTTGCATCAGGTGGCCAAAGTAGTGGTGCTTCAGCATCAGTCCTTCCAACGAATATTCGGGGTTGATTTTTTAGGATTGACTGATTTGATCTCCTTGCAGTCCAAAGGATTCTCAAGAGTCTTCTCCAGCACCACAATTCCAAAGCATCGATTTTTTGGCACTCAGCCTTCTTTATTGTACAGCTTTCACATCTGTATATGACTACTGGAAAAACCATCACCTTTGTTGGCAAAGTGATGTCTCTGTTTTTTAATATTCTGTCTATGTTTGTCATAGCTTTCCTTGCAATGAGCAAGTGTCTTTTAATTTCATGGTTGCAGTCACCATTCACAGAGATTTTGCAGCCCAAGAAAATAAAATCTGTCACAGTCTCCACTTTTCCCCCTCCTATTTGCCATGAAGTGATGGGACCAGATGCTATGATCTTAGTTTTTAAAACTCTTAAGAGTTTTAAGCCAGCTTTTTCACTCTCCTCTTTCATCCTCAGCCAAAGTCTCTGGAGGCTATAAAGTCCAAGATCAAGGTGCCAGCAGATTCAGTGTCTGGTGAGAGCTGACTTCCTGAGTCACAGACATTTGTCTTTTTGCTGTGCTCTCCCATGGCAGAAAGGAAAGTGAGCACTCTGGGATCTCTTTTGTAAGGACACTAATCCCATTTTATTAGGGCTCTGTCTTATGGCTGGATCATCTCCCCAAGGCCCCACCTTCAAATATCATCAAATCAGGTATTATGTTACAGCAAATTATTTGGGGGCAAACAAAACCAGTTTGTAGCAGCTCCCAGTGATTGGTTAAACTACTCTATATATTTTTAACATTATTGAGATGCATTTTGACCAGATTAAAATGTAAAGAACTTAAATGTACAGTTTGGAGAATTTTTTAATGTATATATCACTTTGTGAAAGTGAAATTCTCAAGGCAAGATTACTGGAGTGGGTTGCCTTTCCTTTCTCCAGGGGATCTTCCCAACTCAGGGACCAAACCCAGGTCTCCTGCATTACAGGCAGATTTTTTTACCACCTGAGCCACAGGGAAGCCTGTATAGCACTTTAACCATCTCCTATGTTCCAAAATCACTACAGATGGTGACTGCAGCCATGAAATTAAAAGACACTCCTTGGAAGGAAAGTTATGACCAGCCTAGATAGCATATTCAAAAGGAGAGACGTTACTTTGCCAACAAAGGTTCATCTAGTCAAGGCTATGGTTTTTCCTGTGGTCATGTATGGAGTGAAAGTTGGACTGTGAAGAAGGCTGAGCGCTGAAGAATTGGTGCTTTTGAACTGTGGTGTTGGAGAAGACTCTTGAGAGTCCCTTGGACTGCAAGGAGATCCAACCAGTCCATTCTGAAGGACATCAGCCCTGGGATTTCTTTGGAAGGAATGATGCTAAAGCTGAAACTCCAGTACTTTGGCCACCTCATGCGAAGAGTTGACTCATTGGAAAAGACTCTGATGCTGGGAGGGATTGGGGGCAGGAGGAGAAGGGGATTACAGAGAATGAGATGGCTGGATGGCATCACTGACTCGATGGACGTGAGTCTGAGTGAACTCTGGGAGTTGGTGATGGACAAGGAGGCCTGGCGTGCTGCGATTCATGGGGTTGCAAAGAGTCGGACACGACTGAGCAGCTGATCTGATCTCTGATCTCTGATGTTCTTTAGAATATTTTCATAACTGCTGGAGGAGGGTCACAGGCCTCTTTGTCAGCAGTTCTCTCTCCCGTGACAGCAGCGCTGTTCTAGTTTTATCCCTATGGATAGCCTTGGTGACAAAAACTTCGTATGACTAGAACCATAGAGTATACATACATTTCTGTCTGGCTTCTTTTGCTCAACCTCACATTTTTGAGATTTGTCCATTTTATCACAGAGGGGACTAATTCATACTTGTTTTATTTCTGAAAAGTTCTCCTTTGAATGAATATGTTATGATTTGTTTAACTCATTCTCCTGCTCATGTGCATTTTATTTGTTTCCAGTTTGAAGCTGTTATGAATTAATCTGTTGCAAACATTCATACTTGTCTTTTTTGGTGGACATGTTCTTTTACGTCTTTCTAATGAACACCTAAGAGCAGCTATGCTGGTTTAACATTTTATTAAACATTTTTTGTTGCGCAATCATCTAGAGTTGGATTATATTGCTTAGACCCATGAACCCTTATTAATTCAGAATATTTATTAGATTATACTAATATTTCACAGCTATTCCAGTTGAGTTATTTCAAATCCTAAAAGATGATGCTGTGAAAGTGCTGCACTCAATATGCCAGCAAATTTGGAAAACTCAGCAGTGGCCACACGACTGGAAAAGGTCAGTTTTCATTCCAATCCCAAAGAAAGGCAATGCCAAAGAATGCTCCAACTAGCACACAATTGCACTCATCTCACACGCTAGTAAAGTAATGCTCAAAATTCTCTAAGCCAGGCTTCAACAGTACATGAACTATGAACTTCCAGATGTTCAAGCTAGTTTTAGAAAAGGCAGAGGAACCAGAGAACAAATTGCCAATATCCGTTGGATCATTGAAAAAGCAAGAGAGTTCCAGAAAAACATCTATTTCTGCTTTATTGACTATGTCAAAGTCTTTGACTGTGTGGATCACAATAAACTGTGGAAAATTCTGAAAGAGATGGGAATACCAGACCACCTGATCTGCCTCTTGAGAAACCTGTAGCAGGTCAGGAAGCAACAGTTAGAACTGGACATGGAACAACAGGCTGGTGCCAAATAGGAAAAGGAGTACGTCAAGGCTGTATATTGCCACCCTGCTTATTTAACTCATATGCAGAGTACATCATGAGAAACGCTGGGTTGGATGAAGTACAAGCTGGAATCAAGATTGCTGGGAGAAATATCAATAACCTCAGATATGCAGATGACATCACCCTTATGGCAGAAAGTGAAGAAGAACTAAAAAGCCTCTTGGTGAAAGTGAAAGAGGAGAGTGAAAAAGTTGGCTTAAAGCTGAACATTCAGAAAACTAAGATCATGGCATCTGGTCCCATCACTTCATGGCAAATAGACACAACTGAGTGACCAAACAACAACAAAATCAGTTTGAAGTGGGAGTTGTGATTGATGGCTCCCTGGAGGAAGCAAATATTGGATTACACCTGCCTTTGTGTCCTCTACTAGGTTCATTTAGGGCTAAGGATACAGTAGGCATCCAATACAAAATAATTTTATGTTCCTTCATTATAAATGTTCCCCCTTAGCTTGCATTAAAGGCAGAAAGAAACATGAAGATTTGTATGTCAGGACCACAGAGACTAATGATCATGTTGAAAATGTTTTTTTCTGGCTTAAATTCAATAGTTTCAGAATTACTGATTGCTTTCTTTATGGATATAAATCCTAGGTTTACTGAAGATTATCTTCCCAACAGGAATGCTATGGGGAAAAACTACCAGACTTCAGTCTTCCATTTCTCCCTTAATGATCCTAATTACATGATTAGCTTTGGAGGATGGCATGCCTATTTTGGTCAGTTGGAAGGGACCATATTTATTAAAAAAAAAAAAAGACTACTTAGGGTTTTGATGTCCAAAGTTGGTATGTAACATTAGAATAGCATATCGAGGTCCTGACTTCCTGGACTTTACCATCTAGTTATGGGGATTATCCAAAGAAAATGCTTTAAAACATTATAAATTGGTAAATAATAATGTACAAAGGTCGCAAAGAAACATGTTATTCACTGCTAAATCAGTGGTACCATAAGCAAATGGGTGTGAAAATTTTAAAGGAGAAAAATTTCATGATAGATGTCATTATTGTTATTTTTCAAGGAGCTAGGTAAGAATTGTGCTGGAATATTTTGGGCCTTGGACAGAGAGATGTCAGCATTCAAGGAGTAAAAAATGTTTTAGACCCATCCATGGAAGTGAAAAAAACATTTTTTCAGGACAGATTGGGGCTCAGAGGAAAAAAATATGAGAGAAAGCGATTTGAAAAATAACTTGGACCCAAACAGTCAGGATATGGAAGCTTGAGTTTGCCCTAACAAAAGATTCAAGTAGCTGAAAAAGAGAATGGAAGATTTTTGATAAGTGCTTTTATCATGAGCTTACCTTAGAACTTTCTTTCTAAAATATTATTTATATTAATAGAAATATTACCTGAAGCTTAACTCACATCAAAATTATTCCTGCTGTAAGACAGTGTTATTAATCAAGCAGTATCCAGTGTGTGGCTTTTACAGGTGAAGTGATTGCCAACAGTGGCTCCATGTAGCTCTGGAAGTCTTAGTGGCGTCTGTATTCATAACACCCAAGTCCTCCAGACCACAGTGCTGTCTCCTGCCCGCATCCAGACTCTATTCCTAAGGAAGTTTGTTAGTCTCTATTCTCCTAATCATCAAATGCATCTTTGCCTCTTTTTCTACTTTAGTTTTCATAACACTGAAAAAAAAATTCAATTTAAAATGGACTTTAGGTAACAAAATTTTCTCTTTAACCTGCAGGGGAAAATGACAAACAAAAATCCTCATATTTTGAATACACTGTTTTTTATAACTGATTGATGACAGACATAAGTCTTTACTACAACTGAAAGCTATATTTTAATATTCTACAACTTTATTTCAGAAGCAGCTGGTTGATGATATATATACTTTCCCTAAAACTTTGGATTATTATTTTGGAGATGAAGAGAATTTAAGCATTACTGTTTCGCTGTGGTCCAAAAATAGAATAAGAACAATTAACAGGATGACTTTGATATATTTGATAATTTAAACTGGGTTATATCCACATTTTTTAATGTAACAGAAGTATCATTTTGAACTTAACTTTCTCTGTACACTGTTAGAATTTTAGGTATTCGTGGATATATTTATAAATATGATGGTACCACTCTCATGCAATCTTATTTATATGCAGGCGAAGATTTTCTTGGATCTGTACCTACTTCTGGGGTCTAGACATCTGGAATTGTGTGTCTGAAAACTAATGAGGTGACCTGACAAACGCCTATTGTTATGGGCCACTGAAAGTCTTCTTGAGAGAAATTTTGGTCTAGGAAACTTTGCAGAAGGCTGCTGAGCAAAATGGCATTAATTCAGAAACAAACTCCTGGTAACAAAAAGGGGAACAGAAATTCTTTATAGTTCACAGTTCCTATTGCTTTAATTTGCTTTTGATTTTCCCATTGTTTTCATGCAAAGGTTAAAAGAAAGATTTCAACAAAGCTATTTGTAAATTACTAAAATGTGACACTGCTTTGAAATTGTTTAATTTAAAATAGTGGGAATCCTCCCTTGTTGTATCCTGCTGATTCAACCTAGCAAATCTCAGTTGTAGTTGACAAAGCAGGCGAGACCATACTTGCTGCCCATCGGGGCTCATCAGAGGCAGAGCGGGTTCCAGGAGGCCCAGCAGAGCAGCCTGGGCTCCGGCCATGACTGAAGTAGCAGCACTGGCCATTGGCTGTGAACTGTGGACAGTGAAGCTGCCCTGGCAAAAAAAGCCAAAGGCGGTTGCCACAAAAGCTGATTTGTGTACTTCCCCTGGACTCTGAGACCTTGTTTCAGAAAGGGGGGACAACAACGATGAGTAAGGGTTGAATTAAATGTTAATGTGAGTGACTCCATTCAAACCTTGAGCTCTGGAGAACTCTATTTACATTTAGAATTGTGTTTTGCATTTCATCCAAAACCACAATGTATTTAGAATGATCATGGTTCACCTTGGTCCCTTAAGACTTCTCTAGAGAATTCCCAGTTTGTCCAGTGGTTAGGATTCCGTAAGTCCACTGCAGGAGGCATGGGTTCAATCCTTGGTCAGGAAACTAAGATCCTACATGCCATGGCATGTGAAAGTGAAAGTGGCTCAGGCGTGTCCAACTCTTTGCGACTCCATTGAATGTACTGTCCATGGAATTATCCAGGCCAGAATACTGGAGTAGGTAGCCTTTACCTTCTCCAGAGGCTCTTCCCAACCCAGGGGTCGAACCCAGGTCTCCCACATTGCAGGCGGATTCTTTACCAACTGAGCTATGAGGGAAGTCCACCGCCATGGCATGACCAAAAAACAAACAAACAAAAAGACTTCTCTGGATCTCTTTCAAGACACTCGAGGCCATGCATAACAGTACCATAGCACAATGAATTAATGAACCCCTTAGAATTTCTACATTCTCTGTTCATCCCTTGTTACTCCATTCTCACTGTCAGAAGCTTCTCCTGCCAAAACTGTGTCCCTTGACCTCATTCCTAGGGTGAAATCTGTACTGCATGCTGGAAAGAGGATCCCAGGAATGACTGTTTTTCAACAGGGTCCCTGAGTCACCTACTACCATATATAGCATCCCAAGTCTTCTACCAAAGAGGGAGAAATGATAACATTTTTTCCTATATGTGAATTTTTAGATCTTATTTCATGGTTGCAGCAAAGTAGCATAGCTACCAGTGAATTACTAAAGCAAAAATGTATTTTATCTATTTTAAATACTTTCTAATGGAATATATTTGAATAGATATGCACACAAAATGGTGGGGGAGAAACAGCCAAAACTCTGAATTTACCCTGGTAATCAACAGAGTGACAGAAGTCTTTATGCATTCTGGTCTTGAGTATTCCGCCCTTATTTTCCACCTTACCTCTATTTTTCAGATACTTCAAAGACTTCAGGACATGAATTCCTAGAGACACTCAGCTCATTCCCCTATATATGCTCATGTTCATCTCTTCCTTTAACTAAAAGGCCTCCCCACTATTTTAAACCATTGAAATCCCTCTGGCTCTTTACTGCTCTGCTAACAATTACTCAGTTGACAGTGTGACTTAAAATCATGTCTTACACACAGTAATAAGAAATCCAAAACAATATGGCTCCGCCTAAGGGAAATAGTTACCATTCTATCAAATTAATAAGCTCAGTGTCTCCACATAGTTTTATGTATAATTGGTTATTGTCTCCTAATACCATGTTTTTCCCCCTCAGTCAGTCTCTCCCATCAGAAAGCCTGTTATCCTTCCTCAGAGGGCAGACAGAAAGAAAACCACAATCACAGAAAACTAACCAATCTGATCACATGGATCACAGCCTTGTCTAACTCAATGAAACTACGAGCCATGCCATGTAGAGCCACCCAAGAGGGATGGGTCATAGTGGAGAATTCTGACAAAACATGGTCCACTGGAGAAGGGAATGGCAAACCACTTCTATACTCTTGCCTTGAGAACCCCAAGAACAGTATGAAAAGGCAAAAAGATAGAGGACACTGAAAGATGAACTCCCCAGGTCAGTAGGTGCCCAATATGCTACTAGAGAAGAGTGGAGAAATAACTACAGAAAGAATGAAGAGATTGAGCCAAAGCAAAAACAACACCCAGTTGTGGATGTGACTGGTGATGGAAGTAATTCCGATGCTGTAAAGAGCAATACTGCATAGGAACCTGGAATGTTAGGTCTATGAATCAAGGCAAATTGAAAGTGGTCAAATAGGAGATGGCAAGAGTGAACATCGACATTTTAGGAATCAGCAAACTAAAATGGACTGGGATGGGCGAATTTAACTCAGATGACCATTATATCTACTACTGTGGGCAAAAATACCTTAGAAGAAATGGAGTAGCCCCCATAGTCCACAAAAAAGTCCAAAAAGCAGTACTTGGATGCAATATCAAAAATGACAGAATGATCTCTGTTCATTTCCAAGGCAAACCATTCGATATCACAGTAATCCAGGTCTATTTCCTGACCAATAAAGCTGAAGAAGTTGAAGTTGAACAGTTCTATGAAGACCTACAAGACCTTTTAGAACTAACACCCACAAAAGATGTCCTTTTCATTATAGGGGACTGGAATACAAAAGCAGGAAGTCAAGAAAAATCTGGAGTAACACACAAATTTGGCCTTGGAGTACAGAATGAAGCATGGCAAAGGCTAACAGAATTTTGCCAAGAAAATGCACTGGTCATAACAAACATCTTCTTCAAACAACACAAGAGAAGACTCTACACACAGACATCACCAGATGGTCAACACCAAAATCAGATTGATTATATTCTTTGCAGCCAAAGATGGAGAAGCTCTATACAGTCAGCAAAAACAAGACCAGGAGCTGACTGTGGCTCAGACCATGAACTCCTTATTGCCAAATTCAGGCTTAAATTGAAGAACGTAGGGAAAACCACTAGACCATTCAGGTATGATCTAAATCAAATCCCTTATGATTATACAGTGGAAGTGACAAATAGATTCAAGGGATTAGATCTGATAGACAGAGTGCCTGAAGAACTATGGATGAAGTTCGTGACATTGTACAGGAGGCAGGGATCAAGACCATTCCCCCAAAAAAGAAATGCAAAATGGTTGTCTGAGGAGGCCTGACAAATAGCTGTGAAAAGGAGAGAAGCTAAAGGCAAAGGAGAAAAGGAAAGATATACCCATTTGAATGCAGAGTTCCAAAGAATAGCAAGGGGAGATAAGAAAGCCTTCCTCAGAGATCAATGCAAAGAAATAGAGGAAAACAACAGAATGGGAAAGACTAGAGATCTCTTCAAGAAAACTAGAGATACCAAGGGAACATTTCATGCAAAGATGGGCACAATAAAGGACAGAAATGGTATGGACCTAACAGAAGCAAAAGATATTAAGAAAAGGTAGCAAGAATACACAGAAGTACTATACAAAAAAGATCTTTATGACCTAGATAATATTGATGGTATGATCACTCACCTAGAGCCATACATCCTGGAATGCAGAGTCAAATGGACCTTTGGAAGCATCACTATGTTCAAACTACGGCACAACTGCACTCATCTCACACGCTAGCAAAGTAATGCTCTAAGTTCTCTAAGCCAGGCTTCAACAGTATGTGAACCGTGAAATTCCAGATGTTCAAGCTGGATTTAGAAAAGGCAGAGGAACCAGAGATCAAATTGCCAACATCATTTTGATCATTGAAAAAGTGATAGAGTTTCAGAAAAACAGCTACTTCAGCTTTATTGACTATGCCAAAGACTTTGACTGTGTGGATCACAACAAACTCTGGAAAATTCTTAAAAAGATGGGAATACCAGACCACCTTACCTGCCTCCTGAGAAATGTGTATGGAGGTCAGCAAGCAACAGATAGAACTGGACATGGAACAACAGACTGATTCCAAATCAGGAAAGGAGTACATCAAGGCTGTATATTGTCACCCTGCTTATTTAACTCATATGCAGAGTACATCATGAGAAATGCTGGACTGGATGAAGCACAAGCTGGAATCAAGATTGTTGGGAGAAATATCAATAACCTCAGATATGCAGATGACACCACCCTTATGGCAGAAAGCAAAGAGGAACTAAAGAGTCTCTTGACAAAAGTGAAAGAGGAGAGTGAAAAAGATGGCTTAATACTCAACATTCAGAAAACTAAGACCATGGCATCTGGTCCAATCACTTCATGGCAAATAGATGGGGAAACAATAGAAACAGTGAAAGACTATTCTCTTGGGCTCCAAAATTACTGCAGATGATGATTGCAGCCATGAAATTAAAAGACACTTGTTCCTTGGAAAAAAAGTTATGACCAACCTAGCCAGCAAATTAAAAAGCAGAGACATTACTTTGCCTACAAAGGTCCATGTAGTCAAAGCTTGGTTTTTCCAGTAGTCACGTATGGATGTGAGAGTTGGACTATAAAGAAAGCTGAGTGCCGAAGAATTGATGCATTAGAACTGTGGTGTTGGAGAAGACTCTTAAGAGTCCCTTGGACAGCAAGGAGATCCAACCAGTCAATCCTAGAGGAAGTCAGTCTTAAATATTCATTGGAAGTACTGATGCTGAAGCTGAAACTCCAATACTTTGGCCATCTGATGTGAAGAACTGACTCATTGGAAAAGACCCTGATACTGGGAATGATTGAAGGTGGGAGGAGAAGGGGATGACAGAGGATGAGATGATTGGATGACATCACTGACTCAATGGACATGAGTTTGAGTAAGCTCTGGGAGTTAGTGATGGACAGGGAAGCCTGGTGTACTGTAGCCCATGGGGTCGCAAAGAGTCAGACATGACTGAGCGACTGAACTGAACTGAACTGAACCATGCTTTTCAATAGCAGACATTCTGTCTTCTTACTAAGTTTTACAGGTGATAGCAAATATTTATTTTGTGCTTATTTTATGCCAGGTACTGTGCTAAGTTCTTAAAACACATTGTAACATTTATAATGATGTGAGACTACATTTCTACTTATAAGTAAGGATCAGATACATCTAGAAAGAATGAGTTAATTGCCAGATTTCAACTCTGGGATTGGAAACTAACATTCTCTAGGAAACAACCCCATCTACCATTGCATCATAAAGAATAACTTCAAATCCATGCTTTTCATCACCTCATTTGATGTCAAATACCACATGGTTTAGTAAAAATATTACATACAAAATTACAAGGTTCTCATAATAATTTCTTAAATGGACTTGTTTGTTCTTAAAAAATACCTAAAACTAAGCTTTTCCTCAATAAAGTCAAGCTTTGATAACACAGAATAAAAATTAAGAACAATGAAAATAACAATAACAAAAGCTTCCTGTCATGCTCTAATAACATTCAAAAGGTGATCAGCCCTGGGTGTTCTTTGGAAGGAATGATGCTAAAGCTGAAACTCCAGTACTTTGGCCACCTCATGCAAAGAGTTGACTCATTGGAAAAGACTCTGATGCTAAGGGGGATTGGGGGCAGGAGGAAGAGGGGACAACAGAGGATGAGATGTCTTGATGGCATCACCGACTCTATGGACGTGAGTTGGAGTGAACTCCGGGAGATGGTGATGGACTGGGAGGCCTGGCGTGCTGCGATTCATGGGGTCGCAAAGAGTTGGACGTGACTGAGCGACTGAACTGAACTGAACTGAACTGAAGAGAATTATCCAAAAAGTTCTGGGGAAAAATCCAGCAACAAAAGTACTAAACATCTCCTTAATCCTCTTTTTCTTCGTTTTTGTTGTTTTTATGCTCTGTATCATATATTTTTTCAAACTGACTGTGTTTCTCATGATTCACAAGTAGAATAGATATTCAATAAGAACAATTTCATGGAAAGGATCTTCAAAAATCACAAGAAAATTTTTAAAAATTTCATTGAAACTCAGTGTGCACTAAAGAGACAATTTAGTTATGAGGACATTGACAATAAATTTCTTATTTCATTCAATACATATTTATCTAGTGCTTACTTGCCTGGGAAATTCCATGGACATGGCATCACAAAGAGTTGACATGACTGAGCACGCACTCACTGTGTAACAGCTCAGTTTCTTATCTTGTTGTAAAAGTTATCACTGGAACAGGGTTGGTGGGGACACCATTGCTTGGTTGCAGTGATAAAGATGAAGTACAAAAACTAGTCTAACTTAAAAAGAAAGAAGAACCATACGTCTCCTACTCTATTTTGTGGACTCTTCTGTCACAGCCACAGAAAATGTAAAATCCTTCTTCCTCGGTAGGGAGATCAGATCATGGCACATATAGAACTCAACCAGTGCACAGCAGGGGGTCCCAGAGCCCAGAGTTAGAGACATTCTCATCTCCTGGCATAAAAGGGCATCCCTCTGGGTTTATCTCTGCTTTCCTAAAGCAAACAGTAGCTTTCAAAATAGGTTTCTCAAAGTTTCTGGTGCTCCTGTTTCAAAGTGTACAACATGAGTACTTTTGTATAGTCAAGTCTTGAGAACCATTTTAATTTTTCTCCTTTCTGAAAAAGAATCCTCTATGCTATTATGTTGGCCAAATACATCTTAACCATTTTAGCAAGGGTATATCATAATAACAAAGACAAGTGTCTTATTAATGCAACTATAAAATAATTAACCTCCAAAATTAATTACTAGTATTTTATGAGAAGTTTGAAGGAGTGAAATAAAGTAAATATTATCTTAATAATAAATTTTTATATCATGAGATATACTTTTCCTCTATAAATCTCTAGAAAATGGTCATGAACTTTTGCCAAACATGATTATTTCTATATGGAAGTCTCTAATTAAGCAATCTATGTGGCATGAATAAGCAGTAGACTATTGAGAAGAATACAAATTGTTTCTATTAACAGCAAAAGATTATTCAATACTTTTTTCTTATAAATACTGTATATTGTAATATTTGATTAAATTTTTGTCTTTGTTACTCTTCAAGCACATCTACAATTTAACATCTGAGGAAACCATATTGCAATGTAAATATATATCTTGGCAAATTCTACCTATTTATTGCTGTCATACATTTTATCAGACAATACATAGAGTGGTGTGCTTAAAACTTTGGATTTTAATGTTTAAATGTAACCTCTTACTTATCTAATTTATGAGTATTATTTTCTAAAACCTCTTGACAATATAATTAGTTAAAAACTGAGAATAAGGACATAACTATTATCAGCAGGTGGTATTTACTCTGAACCATAGAATTTACCTGTTTTGTGATTAGCCACGAGAGAATGCAATTTAGTTTTGTTTTAAGGAAAGATTAATTTAGCAGCAACCACACTTACCTTTCATGGAGAAGCACAATGATTGATACAATCCTACATCATGCTGTTCAGCAAATGAAATGTATTTTTCTTATATGATTACAAGGAATGAGGCTAGGTGTTCACCATGAGTCCAGGAATGCTTAAGTACTTTCCTGAATAGACTTGGCAAGTACGAATATCTGGGGAAAGATAAAAAGAAACATTTAAGTAAAAGAAGATGCAAACCAATCTTTTCTGATGGTTCAAAACCTTTGTACTCGTTGAGGGTTTAGAGTGAGAAATATTTATTCTTTGGGATCCATGAAGGCTGGCCTAACCAGAGCTATAGCAATAATGAAGCCATATGCCACCCAGCACTTAAACAAGCATGGTTTAAGGCTATAATCTGGGAGAAAATTAGCAGACATAAGTTTAATTTTATATTTTTTAGAAGATGTATATTTCAAAGTTTTATGGCCTACTTATAAGTTCCATGTACTGCTATCCAGTCATAGTAAAGAAAAAACATTTCTTTTAGGCAATGTTTTATTCTTTCAAAGCACTACAAGCATAAACCCAAATAGCTTTACCAAAGGCTGGGATATTTCTCTTTATTCTTTGGTGAAAACAGAAATAAAGCTACAAGCAGCAGAGATGATCAACAAGGAATCATCAGTGAATTTAAATTTACTTAAATTTAAATTTAGTATGCCACTTAAATCTCTGAACCTATGTTGAGCAATACAGAAAAGCACAATTTGCAGTGTTTACTGAAATTTGCATTATTACATTTTCATCAAAATTGAGGCTAAAATTTTAACGAAAGTTTCAAAATCCTTCAGCTTTTAAATAAGAGTCCATGACTCCCAGAATTTTAATACTCTTAGGATCCATTCAAATAATTTCCGGAGGGGCTGTTCCCGTAGATGCTCCCTAGGGCTGTGATTGTCCCTCGGTTCTTGACTTGCTGATACCCTCCGGTGTGAACTTCAGTTCAGTTCAGTTCAGTCACTCAGTCGTGTCCGACTCTTTGCGACCCCCTGAATCACAGCACACCAGGCCTCCCTGTCCATCACCAACTCCCGGAGTTCACTCAGACTCACGTCCATCGAGTCAGTGATGCCATCCAGCCATCTCATCCTCTGTCGTCCCCTCTCCTCCTGCCCCCAATCCCTCCCAGCATCAGAGTCTTTTCCAATGAGTCAACTCTTCGCATGAGGTGGCCAAAGTACTGGAGTTTCAGCTTTAGCATCATTCCTTCCAAAGAAATCCCAGGGCTGATCTCCTTCAGAATGGACTGGTTGGATCTCCTTGCAGTCCAAGGGACTCTCAAGAGACTTCTCTAACACCACAGTTCAAAAGCATCAATTCTTCGGCGCTCAGCCTTCTTCACAGTCCAACTCTCACATCCATACATGACCACTGGAAAAACCATAGCCTTGACTAGACGAACCTTTGTTGGCAAAGTAACGTCTCTGCTTTTCAATATGCTATCTAGGTTGGTCATAACTTTCCTTCCAAGGAGTAAGCGTCTTTTAATTTCATGGCTGCAGTCATCATCTGTAGTGATTTTGGAGCCCAGAAAAATAAAGTCTGACACTGTTTCCACTGTTATCCCATCTATTTCCCATGAAGTAATGGGACCAGATGCCATGATCTTAGTTTTCTGAATGTTGAGCTTTAAGCCAACTTTTTCACTCTCCTCTTTCACTCTCATCAAGAGGCTTTTTAGTTCCTCTTCCCTTTCTGCCATAAGGGTGGTGTCATCTCCATATCTGAGGTTATTGATATTTCTCCCAAACTTTAGAACTATTTTAAACCATCCTAGACTGAGGTAGTTTTAAGCTATTATACCTTTTCTCAAAAGTTTTTGTTGTTGTTCAAAATAAAGAACTAAGAGTGTTTAACTCTATGAGAGGCCCTGTAAAGACTCACATGTAAGGTCCTCATTTTGTGAAGGATCATTCTGGTCATAGGAGAGAGGGTGGCCTTAAATTCTTCAGTTCTTGTTATGTGCTATCTCTGTTTCCTGAACTTGCCTGGTGCTTCTGATTAAAATGTATTACCCCTTTCATCTTACCCACACAACAAAAGAGTGCTAAAATAACTACTTTTGTTCCTCTTTTTTTTGGAAATTATTTTTAATATCTGACATTTCAAACATGAAAAACACATGTAATGAATATTTAAAGTAAAAAGAATAATGAAGTAAAAACCTATGGAATTACTCCCCAGATTAAGCAACTGAGTACTTGAAAGAACCTAGAAGCCACCTTCTGCCCCTCCTTCATAACATTTCTCATAAAAGTGTATCATTTAAATTTACTGGTACTGATTCTCATGTTTTTCACTATAGTTTAACTACACATATACATCTATGAAATACATAGAGTTAGGTTTTGTAGGTTTACAGACTTTATACAAATGACACCATACTACACGTACTCTATCATCCTGTGCTTTTGTGATGAACCTGTGCTGACTACTGAAGGGCTGATACCTTAATTTTTGTCATTGTATATTATTACTTTAGATGATTATAATACAGGATATTTACTTATTTTTCTGGTGATAATCATTAGGATTATTGCTAGATTTTTTTTATTTTTAGGAACAAAGTTGCAATGAACATTCTTGATGAAGTCACTAATTTCTCTAGGATTTTGTAGATGTGAAGCATTTTAACTCCACCAAAGAATGTCGCACTAAATTTTTAAAAGTACATGTACAAAGTCCATAGCCACCTGCAGTATACAAGCACTTCTCTTAGTCTACACATTCACCCATGATTAACTTGGAAAACTCCACAAAGATCCCCATTGGAATTTAAGTGAAGATCATTGAATATTTTAATCAATTTTGGAACACATATATTTATGAAAATGGATCTTCCTGTCTAGATAATATGATTTTGTCTCTATTTATTTTGGTCTAATTTCTGTAAGTCTAATTTGGTGTTAAATATCAAGATCTTTAGGTTGTTGGCATAGAGAAATATAATTGGTTTTTATATTGATTTTAAATTGAGCCATTTGGTGAATTGTCTGATGAATTACAATAACTTTTTTGCTAAATTATTGTGGTATCCTATGTATGCAATTACTTAATTTGTAACTAATATTTACTTTGTTTCTTTTCAAATATTTAATTATTTCCCTATATTTTAAAATTCTTTTTTATTCAACAAAATGAAATATTGAATAAAAGCCATGGCAATGGCCATTTTTTGTCATTTACTGTATTAAACATGCTTCTATGTTTAATATTAATTTCATGCTAGCAGTAGATATCATTCAACGTGGTAAAGATCAATTCTATTTCTAATTGGAAAGTATTTGAAAAATAAAGTGGTATCAAAACTTTTCAAATGTTTCTAACACATCTATTGAGATAATACTGTAGTATTTATTCAATTTGTTACAATGGGGACTTAGGCAAACACAATTTCCCCAACACTAAAGCACGATTCTCTTCTTGAGTAAACTTGAAAGGCTATTTTTGTGTGTGTTAATATTAATGAGATTGATTATCCCATCCTCATCTAATTTTGACAACAGTTATATAAGTCTTATTAAACAAAATGACAATGTTCTCTTTTTATTTTCTCTGGCAAAGCTTGTAAATAATAGAAAATAAATGTTTATAGGAATTATCTATTTGATAGTTTGGTGAACAAAACTTTCAAATCATCTAAAAATTATTTGTTGTATATTTTTTAATGTATTCAAATTCCTTGCTGCTACTGCTGGTGCTAAGTCGCTTCAGTCATGCCCGGCTCTGTGCGACCCCATAGACGGCAGCCCACCAGGCTCCCCCATCCCTGGGATTCTCCAGGCAAGAACACTGGAGTGGGTTGCCATTTCCTTTTCCAATGCATGAAAGTGAAAAATGAAAGTGAAGTCACTCAGTCGTGTCCAACTCTTAGTGACCTCATGGACTGCAGCCTACCAGGCTCCTCCATCCATGGGATTTTCCAGTCAAGAGTACTGGAGTGGATTGCCATTGCCTTCTCCTCAAATTCCTTAATTTGTTATAAATATTTTCAAGCTTATTATGAATTAGTTTTGAAAGCTATGTTTTCCTTAGATTTGATCATTTTTTTCTTTCATGAAAACCAATTTTATTTGAAATGCATCTCCACTGAATTGAACAGGGTCAATATCAAATAAATCTATGTTCATTAATATATGTTGAAATTGTAGGATAAACAATTTTAATTATACAATTTGACTTGAAATTATTAAATAAAATTTTATGGGTATTTCAGCATATAATAAATGTCATTACATGGATATATATTCCCAAGATGGTAAAAATGCTTTAAAAAAAGAAAAAAAATGAAACTTTTAAGTGAAATCTATTATTAAAGATATGAAAGAAAGGTTTTTTAAATGATCATATCCAGATTTCATTCTGTTTTGGTATGACTCCCAGAGTAACCTGAATAAATTAAGGACAGTCAGTTATAATTAACATCGGCTCACCCACATGTTTTATCTTTATTGAGAAGTCTGGATATAGAAAATTAAATAATGGAAAGAGGTTTACTGAGTGCTGTGAACAAAACTTGAGTTTTATTATTTTCCTATCATTACATCTTTGGTCTCAAAGCAGTTTATGTTTGCAAATCAAATTTTGCCAATTCAACTTTCTGTGTCACTTTTCTATTTGCAACAAGGGGGAAAAAAGCAATAGACCTAACTTTAGTTTTTGAGGGTATTCATTTAATTGTACATCTTATAGAATATCCTGCATGTAATAAGTGTAGAGTGTTAGCTATTAGTACTAATATTGTTGGCACAGATATAACTTGCAAATTCAGTATGACGCCTTCTCAGTTATGGCAAAGTGGGTGCATTTTGCTCATTTCTGCATTCATCACAATATATGACACAATGTTATCTTCAAGGATCATCAACAATCATTGTAATTTAAGTGAACTAAATGCTGAGATACTGCTATTTCTCACTAACATTGATTTTTTAAAGATTTTGTTTTGTCTGCTAGGTGAGCAGACAAGTCTACTTCTGGGATCACATGATTCGTTCTGCCCAATAGGTAGCAAGCATTTGTGACACGCGTCACCTTTTGGCCTAAGTATTTAATTGCAGAGCATATCTCTCTTCTGGGTTATTTCATGCCAGAGCAACCGAGTGCCTTATTCCTGGTGGTGGAGCTAAAAGATGACACAACTTCTGTTGACCTGAGTCCCTAACATTCTGTGTGGAGTAGTTCAGTTCAGTTCAGTTCAGTCGCTCAGTCGTGTCTGACTCTTTGTGACACCATGAATCGCAGCAAGCCAGGCCTCCCTGTCCATCACCAACTCCCGGAGTTTACCCAAACTCATGTGCATCAAGTCGGTGAGGCCATCCAGCCATCTCATCCTCTGTCGTCCCCTTCTCCTCTTGCCCCCAATCCCTCCCAGCATCAGAGTCTTTTCCAATGAGTCAACTCTTCGCATGAGGTGGCCAAAGTACTGGAGTTTCAGCTTCAGCATCAGTCCTGCCAATGAACACCCAGGACTGATCTCCTTTAGAATGGACTGGTTGGATCTCCTTGCAGTCCAAGGGACTCTCAAGAGTCTTCTCCAACACCACAGTTCAAAATCATCAATTCTTTGGTGCTCAGCTTTCTTCGCAGTCCAACTCTCACATCCATACATGACCCCTGGAAAAACCACAGCCTTGACTAGATGGACCTTTAGCCCTGCACAAACCTTCACGTGATGAGACAGTGCTGTGCTGTACTTAGTTGCTCAGTTGTGTCCAACTCTTTGCGACCCTAGTGGAACAAGACTTTTTTTTTTTTTTTTTAAATATCTTAAGCTGCAGACACTTTTGGCGATGCGTGTCGCTGCAACAAAGCTGATTCTATCATAACAGATTTTGCCTTTTTTATTACGAGGTAAAATACTAGCATTTGTACAAATCTTAGTGTTATCTCCTCATTGCTTTTTCATAGTGGGAAGTTGTTCAAATAGAAGAAAATGAAGAGTCTGAGCAAGTCATAAGTAAATAACCATCCACCGGCTTTTCAAAGTGTTTGTTGCTCTGTGTAGTGTGGATACTAAAAAGCAATTTGACTACAGTAAATGTTGAAAAAAAAAAATGAGGTGAAAGCATTTATGCATAACAGACATGCAGTAAATTCTTCTTGATTAATAAGAACTTCATATAACTAGGGCTTTGCAAATGTCCTGAAGCCCATAAATACATGAATTTGTGGCAATTCTGAGCCAGAGATATGTTGCTTCATCTATTTTTGTCCAGAATTAGAGCCCTCAGGATTCTGCTAGAGATTTTGAAATCAATCTTTTCAAGGACCATAAAATAAACATATCTCAACATGCTCCCCTTCAGCTTCTCATTTCACTTTAAATTGAAACTGTAATGGATTTCCAGCTAGGCTGTGTTACAGATTTTTCTCTACTTCAAATCAGGACATATCAGGGAACGGGTGGTGGAAAAGGAGAGTTCTCCCTGTGTGTTTGAGTCATTATCAACTTGCCACATATTCACTTGACTTGTTGTAACATTTCTGTCTCTATCTTACTCCTTTGTAACCTCATAAAGCTGTATCTTAAATCATTTGAGGAAAAAAATGAGTAAAAGTGGTAGAAATGTAAGAAAAAAATGTTTTCCTGATATTTAAGCCTCCAGATTCAATATTCAAGCTGGGCTGGATTCCAGTGAACCACTTACTATTTTTCAAACTGTTCCAGCAATTGTCTGCTTTCTTTTTTTTTAATTTCTAAAAGCTATCATTAATAACCATTTATTCAGAGTATACTCTGTGAATCTAAGATAGGAGATAGAAAATCTTTGCATCAACTCTCAACTATCTGCTTCTCTGGAAAACAAAGAAAGGACTTAGTATATATGATACAACAACAAAAAGATAAGCAGAATTTTCAGAGTTTAAGACATTTGTCACTGTGTTCATAGTGGTTTAATTCTACATTCACAACTCTCTGTTATAAATATTTCTTGGTTTTCATATGCCCTCCTCTCACTTTCATCTTTTATTCTTGAAGGCAGAATTTATCACTCTGATTCTCAGGTCAGGAGGCTACTTGTTCAATAGGCTTCAAAACTCCTGAAGATACAATTAGAAAGAAACAAGAAACTCACAAACAGATCATTTCTATGTCAGGGAAGAAACCAGGTATAGGATTCACATATTCTTTTTTTGCAACTCATAGAAGCAACTGCCTTGCAACATAGATTCTAATATTTACTGTATGAGGATGTTACAATACAGAAAAAGGGTGTACTGACAGGTACTTGAAAATAGTGGTATATTTAAAATCTGCTGGTTGAGAAAGTGCTTAGTAACATAAAGCTTCTAATAACATTTTTACAATAGTTCATGGTGGATTGTACTATGACAAAAACAATCTAACTGACTTATAGTAAGGAAGGCTTACTTCCAACTCAAATGGGAGATTTGTGGCTATGGTTTGGCTATAGGACCACTCCATGTGTCTTTTAACAGCATCATTTCAGTTGCTAAGCAGACCCCACCATAGACAAGCTGTTCTTGTAGTAGAGAGAGAAGATCAAGCGAGTGAGTAAAGGATGCAATGGCTAGTAGAGACATTGAACACTTCTAATCCCAGTACACCAACCAAAGCCCATCACATGGCCAAGCCAGACAGAAGGGCAAGAAAATATTCTCTAACAACAAGGCAGGCTGAATCACTTGGACTGTGGATTGCTTATGTAAGTATTCACAACTTAGTATCCTTCTTGTGTCCATAATGGAATATGGAATATGATTGGAATATGATTCACAACTTAGTAACCTTCTTGTATCCATAATGGAATATGGAATATGATTGGAATATGATTGGAATATGATTTCCTAGACTCTCCCTTCCAGACAGACAGAATATTTCACCACTTTTAAATACTTGGCCTTGTGATGGACTTCAGACAAAAGACACTGATGTAAGTGGCGGTTCTCTACTTCTGAGCATAGAGTCTTTCATTTTTACACTTTCTCTTGGACCCTGTCACAGCCAAGGAAGAGATAATTCACCCAGTAGAGGCAACCTCAGACAAGACAGGCACAGACAACTCCTCAGTTTCCTACAAATGCATTAAAATAACCCTCACCAAGATCAACCAGGTCTGGCACTGACCAGAAGACAACTCTGGAAAAACAGCAACCATGCAATAGAAAAAGTTGCTCCCTTATGATATTATGTTTTTAATCATTTTGTTCATTACCATGGCATTATAATGGCAACAGATAACTGAAACATACGGCAATTATACAGGCATAAAATCTTATAGGATGAGAGTAGTGTTGAATAAAACAGAAAAATAGTATCAGTAATCTTTCATATTTTTAAAATTAACTATATTTTATCTTAAAGTACAGGAAAAATCTAAAATTTTTTTACCTAAAAAATATATGTAATATTATTTAGACTTAAACAAATTAGTACATCAAAGAGTCACAAACTTCTCGAAAAACTGTTAACTATTACCTACCCAGGAGTTTCAGATCAACAAGTTGGCAATTTAGGGGATTTTGTGTAATAATTCCTGTAATCTAGTAAACTCTTCAGATGCTCTTGGTAGTTTCTTCTGGGAGACTTCATTACTCTCATTTTTCATAAGAAAATATGTCTCTGATTAATTAAGTATATGGAATAACAATCCCTATTATAACTTTATGATTTACCATTTCACTGTTTTTTGTTCTTAGATCTTTTGCATCAAAATTTTTCAACATTTCATACTATGTGCTTAATATAAAAGTATATGCTGCTTTGATTTTTGATTAACTTGATTTTAAATTAAGAAATTTAAAATTCAGTTCTTTGATTACACCAGCTATACTTTAATTGCTCAACAGCCACTTGGAGCTTGTGGCTACCACACTAGACATAGTCAGAGTAATTAATAGTGATCTTCACGAGTAGAATTTGATTAATTGTATTTAAGGAGATTAACTATAGAAATAAAAATGAAGATGTTCAAATTTGATGATAAAGATATTATTTCTGTAGCTTGTACATTTGCTATTGAATATTAAGCATTTGAACACAATAGTGGGTAAATTTAACAGGCGTTTTGTTTTGCTTGTATATGCCTGATTTAAACTCTACGTGGTACAACAACAAAAAATTATAATGAAAAGACATTCTAAATGAACAAATCTGTAACAAATGCTAGTGTGTGTTAGTTGCTCAGTTGTTTCCTACTCTTTGCCACCCTATGGACTGTAGCCCACTAGGCTCCTCTGTCCATGGAATTCTCCAGCAAGAATACTGGGGTGGGTAGCCATTCCCTTCTCCAGGGGATCTTCCTGACCCAGGGATTGAACCCAGATCGCCTGCATTGCAGGCAGATTCTTTACTGTCTGAGCCAAACAAATGCTAAGTATGAGCCAAACACAAGAAGCCATATATCCTGTTTCTTGTAATCATCTAATGTGAGCAAATGACCCATTAAAGCTTTCCTCTTTCTCTGCAAAGTTTCTGTATAGCAGTTCTAGTCAAATGCTGACATGGAGATACATATATAAATGGTCTCTTTTTACAACCTTGTCATGAACCACGTGCATCACTTTGGAGGAATAATTTGAAATTGATTCTCAGTACTACTGTCACACAAAATGCAAAATTAGTTTATGTCAAGATAGTGCTTTCCCTTCTATGATCATGAACAAGCGGTCGCTTTTATGCAAGGATTAAAAACAGGTAGGAAACAAAATTGACTGGACTGAAATAACTAAATCTTGAATAAATAACTATATCAGCTAAATCTTGACCTTTGATCTATAAAGTAAATCTGTAAAAAAAAAAAAAAAAAAAGGTCACTTGGGATTGAAGGCATGTTCCTTAAATAAGGTGGAATACATTATTTTGGGAAGTTCCCTACAGTATCACCTGAATTTATATGTCCGTAAGTAAGAAAGAAGTTTTAAAAACAGCACTTATAAATGATTAGTCCAAAACTACATAGGATTTTCTGGGTGCCAAACTACATTTCTGCAACATTAATACATGAGGACACGATCACAATTGCATGAATGTCACCTGTCACACATTATCTATCAAACTCTCTATCATTGTTCCTCCCATGTTTCCTGATCACACAATGAATAAACTGTTCAGAAGTTGGAAACCGTGATTGCTGGGAGCCTGTGATCTTTGTTCCAACTCTATCCTCTAACATCAAATTCCACCATTGTATACAAGAGTGTCTGTGATTGTAAATACTTGGATTTGCAAATGAATGCTTTACTATCTTTTCATATGAAAAAAAAAATGACATCACATTTAAACCTACAAAACAGCTTTGCAGTTCTTAAGGGAGGAAATCCTATGTTTTAGTAGCAAGAGCACTGTTGGGAATTACAAAGCTTTGCTTCTGCTTCTGGCTTTATTGCTGACATGCTATTTGGCATTAACATCAAACTTCCCACTGCCTCAATTGCTCATGTGTGTACTGAGTTCTTCTCTTACACCACTGAGGTCTACTTAACAGGAATAAGATGAGAATTAACGGGGGTGGGGGGGGGGTGGCAGTCTTTAACCTGCTTATTGCTGCTCTAAGAAATATATTGTAAAATAAACCAAAGTTACTTAATAGTTAAAATGCTTTCTAAATATCTTCAGATATGATACTTTTGATTTAATGGTTTCCAAAAGGAGCAACAAAAATTCAAGCACTCTCCACTTTGAATCAAGGAATGACCACCCATCTCCAGTATTATACAGTGAAGTGTTTCCACGCACATACTACTCATCAGCCTACTTTTCCTACAGTGACACAGAATGAAAGGCAAGCATCTGCTCTCACACAGAGAAAGGAAGATTCCATACTAACCAAGCCAGTGAATAGGTTGCAGTCATTCTCCAGGGGTAAAACAACAAAAACAATAACAAAACACCTTGCTTTGCTGGAGCTCCTAATGCAAGTGATTTGAAAGAAAAGGTAGTTAATTACAAAATCTTTGGCTCATAGTTTTTTCCTTGAGTATCATTAAGTATGGTTCAACATTTATTAATGTTGAACATTAGTGTTTAAAAATCTGACAGCAATTCTATTTTCTTTGGTTTATTTGAAATAAGAACCTGAGTATAAAAATATGGAATCTGTTGGAATACATCTTCTAATCACTTTTTAAAAATATGCTTTTCTAAGAATTTGTCCATTTCTTCCACGTTGTCCATTTTATTGGCATATAATTGTTGATAGTAGTCTCTTATGATCCTTTGTATTTCTGTGTTGTCTGTTGTGATCTCTCCATTTTCGTTTCTAATTTTGTTGATTTGATTTTTCTCCCTTTGTTTCTTGATGAGTCTGGCTAATGGTTTGTCAATTTTATTTATCCTTTCAAAGAACCAGCTTTTGGTTTTGTTGATTTTTGCTATGGTCTCTTTTGTTTCTTTTGCATTTATTTCTGCTCTAATTTTTAAGATTTCTACAAAGCCACAGTTATCAAGACAGTATGGTACTGGCACAAAGACAGAAATATTGATCAATGGAATAAAATAGAAAGCCCAGAGATAAATCCACGCACATATGGACACCTTATCTTCGACAAAGGAGGCAAGAATATACAATGGATTAAAGACAATCTCTTTAACAAGAGGTGCTGGGAAATCTGGTCAACCACTTGTAAAAGAATGAAACTGGACCACTTTCTAACACCATACACAAAAATAAACTCAAAATGGATTAAAGATCTAAACGTAAGACCAGAAACTATAAAACTCCTAGAGGAGAACATAGGCAAAACACTCTCCGACATACATCACAGCAGGATCCTCTATGACCCACCTCCCAGAATATTGGAAATAAAAGCAAAAATAAACAAATGGGACCTAATTAACCTTAAAAGCTTCTGCACATCAAAGGAAACTATTAGCAAGGTGAAAAGACAGCCTTCAGAATGGGAGAAAATAATAGCAAATGAAGCAACCGACAAACAACTAATCTCAAAAATATACAAGCAACTCCTACAGCTCAACTCCAGAAAAATAAACGACCCAATCAAAAAATGGGCCAAAGAACTAAATAGACATTTCTCCAAAAAAGACATACAGATGGCTAACAAACACATGAAAAGATGCTCAACATCACTCATTATCAGAGAAATGCAAATCAAAACCACTATGAGGTACCATTTCACACCAGTCAGAATGGCTGCAATCCAAAAGTCTACAAATAATAAATGCTGGAGAGGGTGTGGAGAAAAGGGAACCCTTTTACACTGTTGGTGGGAATGCAAACTAGTACAGCCACTATGGAGAACAGTGTGGAGATTCCTTAAAAAACTGGAAATAGAACTGCCTTATGATCCAGCAACCCCACTGCTGGGCATACACACTGAGGAAACCAGAAGGGAAAGAGACACGTGTACCCCAATGTTCATCGCAGCACTGTTTATAATAGCCAAGACATGGAAGCAACCTAGATGTCCATCAGCAGATGAATGGATAAGAAAGCTGTGGTACATATACACAATGGAGTATTACTCAGCCATTAAAAAGAATACATTTGAATCAGTTCTAATGAGGTGGATGAAACTGGAGCCTATTATACAGAGTGAAGTAAGCCAGAAGGAAAAACATAAATACAGTATACTAACGCATATATATGGAATTTAGAAACATGGTAACAATAACCCGGTGTACGAGACAGCAAAAGAGACACTGATGTATAGAACAGTCTTATGGACTCAGTGGGAGAGGGAGAGGGTGGGAAGATTTGGGAGAATGGCAATGAAACATGTAAAATATCATGTAGAAAACGAGTTGCCAGTCCAGGTTCGATGCATGATGCTGGATGCTTGGGGCTGGTGCACTGGGACGGCCCAGAGGGATGGTATGGGGAGGGAGGAGGGAGGAGGGTTCGGGATGGGGAACACATGTATACCTGTGGCGGATTCATTTTGATATTTGGCAAAACTAATACAATTATGTAAAGTTTAAAAATAAAATAAAATTAGAGAAAAAAAAATTAAAAAAATAAAATAAAATAAAAAAAATAAAAATAAAAATATGCTCAGTTTTTAAATTTCTGTGTCTGAAAATATTATTCTAATATCATAATATGGCCAAGTGTTTTCAGGTTAATTCTATCCAAGTGAGACTGTGGTATTTCTAAGCTTTCTAGAAAATAAACACAGACAATTCTAGAGTCTAAGGTCATTTGGAAAATGTGTTCCAAGGGGAAAAAGACCAAGTTACAAATTTCACCTATTAAGGAATTATTTGCTGCTAGTGAAAGCTGTTCAGTCGTGTCCGACTCTGCGACCTCATGGTCTATACAGTTCATGAATTCTCCAGCCCAGAATACCGGAATTGGTAGCCTTTCCCTTCTCCAGGGAATCTTCCCAACCCAGGGATCGGAGAAAGAAATTATGGTATTTATCCCCAAATTATTGTTTTTAATAGGTTATTCCAGAAATTAAAACATGAATGCTTAATTTATCAAAAACCATATGTTAATTAAAAATTTTATCCTTCTTGATAGTACAAGGACCAGTAAATATTTTAATTAACTCTTATTTTGCTTACCATAGTACATGTTATCTTTGTCTTGCTCATATCAGCTTAGAACTTCTCACATTGCTACCTAAATTTCAACCACCAGCCCCTCCAATGCCACCTGAGGATTGAAAGACAGTCCAGACATGTTTAGGATTGATGTACTCTGGGAGTATCTCACAAACACTGACTCTACAAGGCCTGGAAAATTCCCTAGATCTTGCAGCTCTCTGAATGCTGCTTCCCAGATTTCCCAAACAGCTGTGAGCTGTAATTTCCCACAGTCATAACTTACTTGATAACACTGTTTATTGGCTTGTTCAGTTCCCACACCACTGTTTTCTGACCTCACCTTCCAAACAAACTCCTTAACACTCAAAGATCCATCTCAAAAGACAGCTTCCAGGGGAACTCAACCAAATTGATGGTCCTAAGTCCTAGAAGTGGTCCTAAGAAACAGACTATTCAGGATGGAATTTTAGAATTGGTTCACTAACATGACAGATGACAGTATGGGATCAAGGACTAGGGATGACTGGGAATGATCAGAATGCCTGACTGTTCAACAACCTAAAGTGAATTGGGATGAACACTGGTGGAAAATACGGACTGATGTAAGCAACAAACTGAACATGAAAGACATGAAAATAAGAAATATGAAAGAACTCATTGTTGTTCATTGCCATCAGCACCTTTAAGGAAGAAACTGGCAATCCCATCGCAGTCAATTATTAACTGAAGGCATGTTGTGAAAGCCAGAAGGCCTTCATGTCAGTATCTAAAGGGCCTTTCATTTCTAGCAGCAGGAAACTATATTTTCAGATGATGCTGGAAACAGTCCAGGATCTAACTGGGAGATTAAAAAAATTCCAAACAAGCTGGTGTAAATAGGAAAAACCCATTCTTCTCCACGTGCTTCTCATGAATCCTTCCAGCCTGTTAGTCTCAGAACGCTCAGATGGTGATTTGGGTGCATGAACAGCAGGAGATAAAGCCCCAGCATTCAGATATTTCTCAAGCCCCTCAACACACAAAAAGGACAAGTAACTAGCTATGATGTACTCAGTCACTCAGTTGTGTCTGACTCTTCATGACCCCATGGACTGTAGCCCACCAGGCTCCTCTGTCCACGGGATTTTTCCAGGCAAGAATCCTGGAGTGGGTTGCCATTTCTTTCTGCAAGAGATCTTCCCAACCCAGGGATAGAACCTGTGTCTCCTGCATCTCCTGCATTTCCTGCATTGGTAGGCAGATTCTTTATCACTGTACCACCTGGGAAGCCAGTAAGTAGCTAGATATATAGAAATGATTTTATAAAAATGGAATCATCCTATGCTGGATTAATAAAATCTTTATATTTCTTTATTTGAAATTGAAAGAAGAAAAATAAACTAGACTGAAGTTAAGCAGTTTAAGGATTCCAGTTAAATATTTTTTAACAATATATTTCTCTGCTGCTGCTAAGTCTCTTCAGTCGTGTCCGACTCTGTGCAACCCCATAGACGGCAGCCCACCAGGCTCCTTCGTCCCTGGGATTCTCCAGGCAAGAACACTGGAGTGGGTTGCCATTTCCTTCTCCAATGCATGAAAGGGAAAAGTGAAAGTGAAGTCGCTCAGTCGTGTCCGACTCTTCGTGACCCCATGGTCTGCAGCCTACCAGGCTCCTCCGTCCATGGGATTTTCCAGGCAAGAGTACTGGAGTGGGGTGCCATTGCCTTCTCCAATATATTTCTCTAAGGTTATAAAAAGAGATTGTAAAAAAAAAAAGCATTAAGATGAGAGGATCAATATGTTTTTATACTGACTGTTTTCTGCTTTATAGAATATCGATCATATTCCTGCAAAGAAAGGATAAGGAAATTAGTATCATAAGATCTCCTCCCTAATCACAAATCCCCAACTATTGATTTTAACTCCTTATCTACAATAACTAGCCCAGAAAGTCAGTCCCTTCTAAGTCAGACTTGGAGGAAGTCAGACTGCTATCTCTAGTAACAATACTGCTCCTGGAAGTCAAACTATATTGCTCCAGTAATCTGTATAATATCAAGCAGCTCCACATGGCCAGGACTTGATTAATCAACAACAGCTTCCCTGCTTTTCGTCCACACTTCCAATTTAGGACCAAGAGAGACAACCAAATACACACTCTTAATCAATCACAGAGGACACACCTTACTAGTCTACCTATAGCTTCCCCATGACAACAATCAGGGCACACCTAAGCCTTCCTTTTCCACCACCTCCCTGCCTGTGGTTGAGCTGCTGCCAAAATACAAATGATGGTGGCTGACTCCTTTGTTACAGCAAGCTCTGAACAAATAGCCTTTTCTTGTTCTCATTTATCTTTATTTCTACATCACAACTTTTTCATCAAAAGTAACTTACTCTTCTTTTCATTATAATTTTTGAGTTAATTTCTTCAAGTTATTCTTTGTCTATGTTATTTCAGTAATCTATATTATTTCTTTTGTTCACAACAATTTATAGTTTAATTTCTCTTTTTCATAATTTTATGTTGGGTGCTTACACTATTAATTTTACTTTCTTCTATTCTAATATAAGCACTTGACAGTATACACTTCTTTTTAATTCCGGTTTAGATGCACCCAACAAATTCCTATTGTCATTCGAAATCCTGTTTTTTAAAATTTCTGTGTAATTCCTTCTGTGAATTAATTTTAAAATATTTGGGTTTTCAATATATCATTTTCTAATAGACTTTGAATATATTTCCATTGTTGTCTGACAAATATTTTTATGATGTATTGAACATGTATATGTATTGAGAACTATTAAATGTCTCATCAGATCAGATCAGATCAGTTCAGTCACTCAGTCGTGTCCGACTCTTTGTGACCCCATGAATCACAGCACGCTAGGCCTCCCTGTCCATCACCAACTCCCGGAGTTCACTCAGACTCACGTCCATCGAGTCAGTGATGCCATCCAGCCATCTCATGCTCCGTCATCCCCTTCTCCTCCTGCCCCCAATCCCTCCCAGCATCAGAATCTGTTCCAAGGAGTCAACTCTTCGCATGAGATGGCCAAAGTACTGGAGTTTCAGCTTTATCATCATTCCTTCCAAAGAAATCCCAGGGCTGATCTCCTTCAGAATGGACTGGTTGGGTCTCCTTGCAGTCCAAGGGACTCTCAAGAGTCTTCTCTAACACCACAGTTCAAAAGCATCAATTCTTCAGTGCTCAGCCTTCTTCACAGTCCAACTCTCACATCCATACATGACCACAGGAAAAACTATAGTTCGCCTTGACTAGGCGAACCTTTGTTGGCAAAGTAATGTCTCTGCTTTTGAATACGCTATCTAGGTTGGTCAAAATTTTCCTTCCAAGGAGTAAGCGTCTTTTAATTTCATGGCTGCAGTCACCATCTGTAGTGATTTTGGAGCCCAGAAAAATAAAGTCTGACACTGTTTTCACTGTTTCCCTATCTATTTCCCATGAAGTGGTGGGACCGGATGCCATGATCTTCGTTTTCTGAATGTTGAGTTTTAAGCCAACTTTTTCACTCTCCACTTTCACTTTCATCAAGAGGCTTTTGAGTTCCTCTTCACTTTCTGCCATAAGGGTGGTATCATCTGCATATCTGAGGTTATTGATATTTCTCCAGGCAATCTTGATTCCACCTTGTGTTTCTTCCAGTCCAGCGTTTCTCATGAGTACTCTGCATATAAGTTAAATAAACAGGGTGATAATATACAGCCTTGACGAACTCCTTTTCCTATTTGGAACCAGTCTGTTGTTCCATGTCCAGTTCTAACTGTTGCTTCCTGACCTGCATAAAAATTTCTCAAGAGGCAGATCAGGTGTCTGGTATTCCCATCTCTTTCAGAATTTTCCAGTTTATTGTGATCCACACAGTCAAAGGCTTTGGCATAGTCAATAAAGCAGAAATAGATGTTTTTCTGGAACTCTCCTGCTTTTTCTATGATCCAGCGGATGTTGGCAATTTGATTTCTGGTTCCTCTGCCTTTTCTAAAACCAACTTGAACATCAGGAAGTTCACTGTTCACATATTGCTGAAGCCTGGCTTGGAGAATTTTGAGCATTACTTTACTAGCGTGTGAGATGAGTGCAATTGTGCAGTAGTTTGAGCATTCTTTGGCATTGTCTTTCTTTGGGATTGGAATGAAAACTGACCTTTTCTAGTCCTGTGGCCACTGCTGAGTTTTCAAAATTTGCTGGCATATTGAGTGCAGCACTTTCACAGCATCATCTTTCAGGATTTGGAATAGCTCAATTGGAATTCCATCACCTCCACTAGCTTTGTTCGTAGTGATGCTTTCTAAAGCCCACTTGACTTCACATTCCAGGGTGTCTGGCTCTAGGTCAGTGATCACACCATTGTGATTATCTGGGTCGTGAAGATCTTTTTTGTACAGTTCTTCTGTGTATTCTTGCCATCTCTTCTTAATATCTTCTGCTTCTGTTAGGTCCATACCATTTCTGTCCTTTATCGAGCTCATCTTTGCATGAAATGTTCCCTTGGTATCTCTGATTTTCTTAAAGAGATCCCTAGTCTTTCCCATTCTGTTGTTTTCCTCTATTTCTTTGCACTGATTGCTGAAGAAGGCTTTCTTATCTCTTCTTGCTGTTCTTTGGAACTCTGCATTCAGATGTTTATATCTTTCCTTTTCTTCTTTGCTTTTCTCTTCTCTTCTTTTCACAGCTATTTGTAAGGCCTCCCCAGACCACCGTTTTGCTTTTTTGCATTTCTTTTCCATGGGGATGGTCTTGATTCCTGTCTCCTGTACGACGTCACAAACCTCATTCAGTAGTTCATCAGGCACTCTATCTATCAGATCTAGGCCCTTAAATCTATTTCTCACTTCCACTGTATAATCATAAAGGATTTGATTTAAGTCATACCTGAATGGTCTAGTGGTTTTCCCTACTTTCTTCCATTTAAGTCTGAATTCGGCAATAAGGAGTTCATGGTCTGAGCCACAGTCAGCTCCTGGTCTTGTTTTTGCTGACTGTATAGAGCTTCTCCATCTTTGACTGCAAAGAATATAATCAATCTGATTTCGGTGTTGACCATCTGGTGATGTCCATGTATAGAGTCTTCTCTTGTGCTGTTGGAAGAGGGTGTTTGTTATGACCAGTGCATTTTCTTGGCAAAACTCTATTAGTCTTTGCCCTGCTTCATTCCGTATTCCAAGGCCAAATTTGCCTGTTACTCCAGGTGTTTCTTGACTTCCTACTTTTGCATTCCAGTCCCCTATAATGAAAAGGACATCTTTTTTGGGTGTTAGTTCTAAAAGGTCTTGTAGGTCTTCATAGAACCGTTCAACTTCAGCTTCTTCAGCATTACTGGTTGGGGCATAGATTTGGATTACTGTGATATTGAATGGTTTGCCTTGGAAACGAACAGAGATAATTGTCTTTTTTTTTTTTTTTTTAACTTTACATAATTGTATTAGTTTTGCCAAATATCAAAATGAATCCGCCACAGGTATATGAGATTGCATCCAATTACTGCATTTCGGACTCTTTTTTTGACCATGATGGCCACTGCATTTCTTCTGAGGGATTCCTACCTACAGTAGTAGATATAATGGTCATCTGAGTTAAATTCACCCATTCCAGTCCATTTCAGCTCACTGATTCCTAGAATGTCAACATTCACTCTTGCCATCTCTTGTTTGACCACTTCCAATTTGCCTTGATTCATGGACCTGGCATTCCTGTGCAATATTGCTCTTTACAGCATCAGACCTTGCTTCTATCACCAGTCACATCCACAGCTGGGTATTGTTTTTGCTTTGGCTCCATCCCTTCATTCTTTCTGGAGTTATTTCTCCACTGATCTCCAGTAGCATATTGGGCACCTACTGACCTGGGGAGTTCCTTTTTCAGTATCCTATCATTTTGCCTTTTCATACTATTCATGGAGTTCTCAAAGCAAGAATACTGAAGTGGTTTGCCATTCCCTTCTCCAGCAGACCACATTCTGTCAAATCTCTCCACCATGACCCGCCCGTCTTGGGTTGCCCCACGGGCATGGCTTAGTTTCATTGAGTTAGACAAGGCTGTGGTCCTAGTGTGATTAGATTGACTACTTGAGTATGGTTTCAGTGTGTTTGCCCTCTGATGCCCTCTTGCAACACCTACCATCTTACTTGGGTTTCTCTTACGTTGGGTGTTGGGTATCTCTCCACGGCTGCTCCAGCAAAGCGCAGCCATTGCTCCTTACCTTGGACAAGGGGTATCTCCTCACCACCACCCTTCCAGACCTTCAACGTGGGATTCCAGACCTTCAACGTGGGATAGCTCCTCTAGGCCCTCCTGCGCCCGCACAGCCACAGCTCCTTGGACATGGAGTTGGTCCTCCTGGCCACCACCCCTGGCCTCCGGCATGGGGGCCTGGGGGTAGCTCCTCCCACCCACCGCCCCTGGCCTCGGGCTTGGGGGGTGGGGTATCTCCTCCCGGTCACCGCCTAGACCTCAGACGTGGGGTAACTCCTCTCGTCACTGCCTCTGACCTCGGACACGGGGTAACTCCTCTCGCCGCTGCCCCTGACCTCGGAAGCTGGGTATCTCCTCTCGGCCGCCCCCCCTGACCTCAGACGCGGGGTAGCTCCTCTCGGCCGTTCCTGCGCCGCCGCAGTCTGGTACTCTCAGCCGCTGCCCCTGACCTTGGACATGGGGTAACTCCTCTTGGCCACCGCCCTTCGGGCATGGGGTCCTCCCGGCTTCTGCCCCTGACCTCGGACGTGGGGTGGCTCCTCTCAGCCGCGCTTTGGAGCACCCTTCGCAGCCGCCTGCGCTTTGGCGCACCCGTCACAGCCGCCTGCGGATATGTCCTTTAAAATAATGTACAGTCTTATGTAATGGATATAATATTTCTATAAATATCAATTAGCTCAGGTTGGTTCACAGTGTTCTTAAAATGTTATTAACTTTGAAATCTGCCCTGTTGTGGATTTGTCTGTAGCATTTTTGTATTCTGTAAAAGTTTTTTATCACATACTTTGAAATTCTGTTAAGTGCACGAATATTTCAAATTTCTATGAATCCTTGAAGAATTGATTCTTCTATCAGTACAAATTCTCTCTCTCAATCTCTAGTAATACTCTTCCCCATGATGTTTACTTTGATATAGCCATTGCTTAGTGTTTGTATGGTGACTTTACTACAAATTCTTTTAAAATATTTCTCTATAAACACAATTATCTGTATTTCAAACAGAGTTGACTCTTGCTTTTTCACCCACTCTGATAATCTTGAACTTTTAACTGGGGGGAGGGGAGGTTAGTCCATTTACATGTAATGTAACTTCTGACATGATTAGACTTGATAATATTTGTTATTTATTTTCCTTTTATCCTACTTTATCTCTGTTTCTTTGGTCCTATTTTTTGTCTTCTTTTCAGTGAACTGAGTATTTTCAAAATTCCATTTTCTCTTTTCTTTTACCATTTTAACTCTACCTCTTTGTGTTTTTACTGATTACTATAGAGATTATCTTAGCCATTTTGTGTTATTATAGTTTATCTTTAAATAATATTTCACCATCTCATAATGTAAAAACTCTTAACTTTATTATTTCTTCCATCCCTCCCTCATCTTTTGTGTTATCCTATATAAATTTACCTGTACTTTTGCCAAAAATTTTAAAATAGTTATTGTTTTAAACAATGTAGACATGTGTATACAAACACATATGAGTATATACATATATGTGTGTGTGTATACACATAACACACTCTATAAGAAAGCCCTTCATTGCTTCCAGTAGGTCTAAGGTTTTTGCCTGGTATCATTCTCCTTCATCTTAAAGTATTTCTTTTAGCATTTATTGTAAGGTATTTCAATTATAAATAAATCATTTCAGTTTTGGTTCACCTGAAATTGTCATTTTCCTCCTTTCAACTTAATAATATTTTCATTGGCTATGGAATCCTAGATAATTTCTTTAGCACTTTGAAAATGAAATTTTAGTGTTTTCTAGTCTCAATTGTTACTAATGAGCAGTCAGAATCACTGTCAAATCTTGGTTCTTCTGTATGTTATGTCTTTCTCTGGCTACTTAAACTTTTATTACTCTGATTTTTCAGAAGTTTGACTATGATGTGTCTTGCTGTAGTTATATCTTTATTTATCCTCCTTTAGAATTTGCTCAGTTTCTTTGATGGGTGATTTAATAGTATTCAACAATTTTGGAAAGTTCTCAGACATTCAGTTCAGTTGAGTTCAGTCGCTCAGTCATGTCCAACTCTTTGTGACCCCATGAATCACAGCACACCAGGCCTCCCTGTCCATCACCAACTCCCGGAGTTCACTCAGACTCACATCCATCGAGTCAGTGATGCCATCCAGCCATCTCATCCTCTGTCGTCCCCTTCTCCTCCCGCCCCCAATCCCTCCCAGCATCAGAGTCTTTTCCAATGAGTCAACTCTTCGCATGAGGTGGCCAAAGTACTGGAGTTTCAGCTTTAGCATCATTCCTTCTAAAGAAATCCCAGGGCTGATCTCCTTCAGAATGGACTGGCTGGGTCTCCTTGCAGTCTAAGGGACTCTCAAGAGCCTTCTCCAACACCACAGTTCAAAAGCAACAATTCTTCGGCACTCAGCTTTCTTCACGGTCCAACTCTCACATCCATACATGACCGCTGGAAAAACCACAGCCTTGACTAGACGGACCTTTGTTGGCAAAGTAATGTCTCTGCTTTACCTTTTTAAATATTTTACCTGTCCATTCTCATTTTCTTTCTCGATGCTCAATTACATGTGTTATACCACTTGATATTTTGCCACAGACATTGGCTGTTCTGTTTTTCTTTTGTTTGCTTTTTCCTCTCTCTTTTTCTTTTCTGGTCTTTTTTTTTTTTTTCCCAGTTTGGATACTTTCTCCTCCTCCTTTGTCATGTTCATTGATTTTTACTTTTGTTGTCTCTGTTGTAAAACCCATGTAATGAATTATTTTTTGTCTTATATTTTATTTAGTATATCCATTTTGTTCTTTTTGTATTAATAGTTTATTTTTTATTTTCAGAAAATTTCCAACTGTTGACACATGTTGGCCAGTTTTCCCAACAAATACTTTGGCATTTTTGTCACAGTTATTTTAAAGATACTATCTAACATTTTACATTTTATCAGAGTTATTTTAAATAGCTTTTCTGACATTTCCAATTTTACACTCATCACAATATTTACCTATAATTGACTATTTTCCTGATTTGGGGTTAAATGCTCTTTTTTATTGTATTTTGGGGAGCTGTTGCTCTTTTGTAGAAATAACAATAGAAACTGTTATGTTGTGATGTTAAAAGCAAAACCTGCAAGTATACTTGCTTATACTTATAAGGTGCTAGAGTCAATAAGCTAAAGCAATAACATCTACAGTGAAAGGAGGTCTGGGATTTGATATAAATTTTATGTTTAAATTTCCCATTGGCTTTGACTATGAGATCATAAATTTTCCTTTTGTAAGGGCTGGTAGCTAAGGGCTGGTGTTATTCCAATAAGCTATTTTCCTTTGCAGCTAAGCCCAAGCTTTAGGATCCGTAACTTCCCTTCATAGACAGGCTCCAATGCTGGAGTCTTGCTCTCTGTGTCCCAGTCCTGCTCTTGGCTCACTCTTGACTCTAGCCTTCTACCCTGTCTCATCCTTGAAGTAGAGATGCTCTATACTTTATGAAAGTGAAGGATTGTTAAGAGGAATTTCTCTCAGGTTTTCTACCTTTAGCTTTCCAAAGTCAGGCATGTCTTGGAAAATTTCTCAATTTTCCTGTGCCAATCTCAGTCTTCAATTGTTGAAAGTCTGAGGTGCCTTTAGTGGATTTATCATGCTCTGACCCCAGTCTTTCATGGAGAATTCCCACTCACAGAGTGCAAAGCTATGAGAAACACCTGGTCGCTCAGACTTCGGTGGTACCTATGACTCACCTGGTACCTGACTCCTCAGCAACCTAGTGTTCTAATAGTCCAAATAGAGCCATAAAAAGTTCATGATGATTTATCAGTTTCTCTTTATGCTTTCAGTGCTAACCTTCTCATCTTCTAATACCACTACTCCACCAGAGAAGATGAGCTCTACCATGGTTCTCTTAACTCCTAGAAAGTGCTGTCACTATCCAGAATTTAGTGGATTGACTTTTATTGAGTCTTCAGGTCTTGATGGTGAAGCAAACAAATTAACAAACAAAAACAGTGATTCTGTAGATTATTTGGCTTGTTTTGCATGTTAGGCTATGGCTGATGTTCTTTTGTGACTTTACTTCATTACTAGCAGCAAAATATGCAATTAGATATTGTCACATTTCTAAGATTAAAAAGCTTAATAAAATGGACTGGGAAATCATTAGGGATAGTTATATGTAGTATGTATTATTTATATCTGACAACCTAAATATTCTTCACCTAATAAAAAAAACTGAGATATCTTAGAAATATAGGAATACAGAATAATCTGAAAATCTTTGGAAAAATATTTTCTCCACAAAATATTTTGAATATTTTTACATGAAGATCACAATATCTTTAATTATTTTACCCAATGCAGCAACAAAGAATTGAAATTCAGGAAATAGACAGCCTACTGTCAATAGATGCCATCTCATGGTAGAATAACGTTATCTAAAGGTGGGCAAAATCTCTGACCTCAGGGGACTGCTTGTTAAAATTTTGCTTGTGTGTGTCTTTCCTGAGATCATTAAATATCAAGTCATTGCTGCTGAAGTTACCTGCACAGATAAGTTTTTTGCTTATTTTACCACTGACAAGATAGTAAGAAAAAGACATAAAATCAAATACCTTTACAGAATTGTATTGCTGCAATGTGACAACATGCAAAAATACCTCAATATGACAAAGTGAAAAGATGACATATTTTAAACCATACTTGAATTTGGTTCTAGAGAAGGCAATGGCACCCCACTCCAGTACTCTTGCCTGGAAAATCCCATGGATGGAGGACCCTCGTAGGCTGCAGTCCATGGGGTCGCTAGGAGTCGGACAGGACTGAGAGACTTCACTTTCACTTTTCACTTTAATGCATTGGAGAAGGAAATGGCAACCCACTCCAGTGTTCTTGCCTGGAGAATCCCAGGGATGGTGGAGCCTGGTGGGGTGCCGTCTATGGGGTTGCACAGAGTCGGACATGACTGAAGCAACTTAGCAGCAGCAGCAGCAGCAGCAAGAGATTTATGGGTGTGCATACCCAACTGCACAGTCGTGTCTTTGTGACCCCATGGACTGCAGCAATCCAAGCTCCTCTATCCATGGGATTTCCCAGGCAAGAATACTAGAGTGAGTGCAATTTCCTCCTCAAGGGGATCTTCCCGACCCAGGCATTGAACCCGCATCTACTGAGTCCCCTGCATTGGCAAGTGAATTCTATACCAATGAGTCACCTGGGAAGCCCGATAAGAAATGTGTATTTCACATAAAGTATAATTTTATCTGCACAGCATGGTTCGTTAGTGGAGATTTCTGACAAAGCGTGGTCCACTGGAGGAGTGAATGGCAAACCACTCCAATAGTCTTGCCTTGAGAATCCAATGAACCATTTGAAAAGCAGAAAGATATGACACTGGAAGATGAGCCCCTCAGGTCAGAAGGTATTCAATATGCTACTGGGGAAGAGTGGAGAAATAGCGCTAGAAAGAATGAAGAGGCTGGGCCAAAGCTGAAACGACTCTCAGTTGTGGATATGTCTGGTGGTGAAAGTAAAGTCTGATGCTATAAACAATACTGCATAAGAACCTGGAACGTTAGGTCCATGAATCAAGATAAACTGGATGTGGTCAAGCAGGAGATGGCAAGCATGAAAATTGACATGTTAGGAATCAGTAAACTAAAATGGATGAAAATGGACAAATTTAATTCAGATGATCATTGTATCTACTATCATGGCAAGAGTGCCTTAGAAGAAATGGAGTAGCCCTAATAGTCAACAAAAGAGTTTGAAATACAGTACTTAGGTGCAATCTCAAAAATGACACAATGATCTTTGTTCATTTCCAAGGCAAACCATTCAATATCACAGCAATCCATGACCATGCTCCAACCACTAATGCTGAAGCAGCAGAGGTTAACTGGTTCTATGAAGACCTACAAGACCTTCTTGAGCTAACACCAAAAAAAAGATGTCCTTTTCATCAGAGGGGATTGGAATGCAAAAGTAGGAAAGTCAAGAGATACCTGGAGTAACAGGTTAAATTTGGCCTTGAAGTATAAAATGAAGTGGGGCAAAGGCTAACAGAGTTTTGTCAAGAGAACACACTGGTCATAACAAATACCCTCTTTCAACAACACAATCATTCCAATCCAAAAGAAAGGCAATGCCAAAGAATGTTTAAACTACCACACAATTGCACACATCTCACATGCTAGGAAGGTAATGCTCAAAATTCTCCAAGCCAGGCTTTCAAGAGTATGTGAACCATGTACTTCCAGATGTTCAAGCTGGATTTAGAAAAGGCAGAGGAACCAGTGATCCAATTGCCAACATCTGTTGGGTCACTGAAAAAGCAACAGAGTTCCAGAAAAAAAAAATGTATTTGTGCTTTACTGACTATGCCACAGCCTTTGACTGTGTGGAAAATTCTTAAAAAGATGGGAATATCAGACCACCTGATCTGCTTCCTGAGAAATCAGTATGCAGATCAAACAGCAACAGTTAAAACTGGACATGAACTACAGGCTGGTTCAAACTAGAGAAAGGAGTACGTCAAAGTTGTATATCTTCACCCTGCTTATTTAACTTATATGCAGAGTATATCGTGTAAAATCTGGGCTGGATGAAGCACAAGCTGGAATCAAGATTGCTGGGAGAAATATCAATAACTTCACATATACAGATGATACCACCCTTATGGCAGAAAGCAAAGAACTAAACAGCCTCCTGATGAAAGTGAAAGAGGAGTGAAAAAGTTGGATTAAAATTCAATATTCAGAAAACTAAAATCATGGCATCTAGTCCCATAACTTCATGGCAAATAGATGGGAAAACAATGGAAACAGTGACAGACTTTATTTGGGGGCTCAAAATCACTGCAGATGGTGACTGAAGCCATAAAATTAAAAGATGCCTGCTCCTTGGGAGAAAATCTATGACCAACCTAGATAGCATATTGAAATATTATGAATATTTCAATTCATATGAATTGAATATATTGCCAACAAAGGTCTGTATAGTCAAAGCTATGGTTTTTCCAGTAGTCATGTATGGGTGTGAGATTTGGACTATAAAGAAGGCTGAGCACTGAAGAATTGATGCTTTTAAACTGTGATGTTGGAGAAGACTCTTGAGAGGCCTTGGACTGCCAGGAGATCCAGCCAGTCAATCCTAAAGGAAATCAGTCCTGAATATTCATTGGAAGGACTGATGCTGAAGCTGAAACTCCCAATACTTTGGCCACCTGATTCAAAGAACTGACTCACTTGAAAAGACCCTGATGCTGGGAAAGACTGAAGGCAGGAAGAGAAGGGGACAACAGAGGATGAGATGGTTGGATGGCATCAGTGACTTGATGGACATGAGTTTGAGCAAGCTTCAGGAGTTGGTGATGGACAGGGAAGCCTGGCATGCTGCAGTCCTTGGGGTCACAAAGAGCTGGACACCAATGAGTGACTTAACTGAACAACGTAAGACATGACTCTACACATGGACATCACCAGCTAGCCAATACCAAAATCAGATTGATTATATTCTTTGTAGCAAAAGATGAAGAAGTACTATACAGTCAGCAAAAAGAAGACCTGGAGCTGACTATGGCTTAGATCATCAGCTCCTGAATGTAAAATTAAGGATTAAACTGAAGAAAATGGGGAAAACCACTAGGCCATTCAGGTATGAACTAAATCAAATCACTATGGTTACACAGTGGAGGTGACGAATAGCTTCAAGGGATTAGATCTGGTAGACAGAGTGCCTAAAGAACTATGACAGTTCCTAACATTGTACAGAGTGCCTAAAGAACTATGATAGTTCATAACATTGTACAGGAGGCAGGGACCAAAACCATCCCAAAGAAAAAGAAATGCAAGTAGGCAAAGTGGTTGTCTAAGCAGGCTTCACAAACAGCTGAGGGAAGGGAAGGGAGAAGGGAAAAGATATACCCAACTGAATGCAGAGTCCCAGAAAATAACAAGGAGAGATAAGAGGGCCTTCTTAAATGAACAATGCAAAGCAAAGCAATAGAGGAAAACAATAGAAAAGACCCAAGATCTCTTCAAATAAAATTGGAGATAACAAGTGAACATTTCATGCAAGGATGGGTACAATAAAGGACAGAAACAGTGAGGACCTAACAAAAGCAAAAGATACTAAGAAGAGGTGGCAAGAGCACACAGAAGAACTATACAAAAAAGGTCTTTATGATCCAGATGACCACAATGCTGTGGTCACTCACCTAGAGCCAGACATTCTGGGGTGGGAAGTCAAAGGGGCCTTAGGAAGCATTACTGTGAACAAAGCTAGTGGAGGTGACAGAATTCCAGCTGAAGTATTTAAAATCCTAACAGATGATGCTTTAAAGTGCTGCACTCAATATGTCAGCAAATTTGGAAAACTCAGCATTGGCCACAGGACTGGAAAAGGTCAGTTTTCATTCCAATCCTAAATAAGGGCAATGCCAAAGAATGCCCAAACTACCGCACAATTGTGTTCATTTCACATGCTTGCAAGGTAATGCTGAAAATCCTTTAAGATAGGCAGTACATGAACCAAGAACTTCCAGATGTACACGCTGGATTTAGTGAAGGCAAAGGAACTAGGGATAAAATTGCCAACATCTGTTGGCTCATAGAAAAAGCAAGAGAATTCCAGGAAAACATCCACTGCTCCTGTGTGGATCACAACAAACTGGAAAATTCTTAAAGAGATGGGAATACCAGGCCATTTTACCTGCCTCCATTTACCTTGCATGCAGGTCAAGAAGCAATAGTTAGAACCAGACATGGAACAACAGACTGATTCAAAATTGGGAAAGGAGTACCTCAAGGCTGTATATTGTCACACTGCTTATTTAACTTCTATGCAGAGTACATAATGTGAAATGCCAGACTGCATGAAGCACAAGCTGGAATCAAGATTGTCAGGAGAAACATCAACAACCTCAGCTATTCAGAGGATACCACCCAGGTGGCAGAAATAGAAGAGGAACTAAACAGCCTCTTTATGAGGGTCAAAGAAGAGAGTGAAAAAGCTGGCTTAAAACTCAACATTCAGAAAACTAAGATCATGGCATCTGGTCCAATTACTTCATGACAAATAGAAGGGGGAAAAGTGGAAACAATGACATATTTTATTTTGTTGGGATCCTAAATCACTGCACATGGTGACTGCAGCATGAAATTAAAAGATGCTCACTCCTTAGAAGGAAAGCTGTGACAAACCTAGACAGTGTATCAAAAAGCATAGACATCACTTTGCTGACAAAGGTTCATATAGTCAAAGCTATGGATTTTACAGTAGTGAAGAAATGGACCATAAAGAAGGCTGAGTGCCAAAGAAACGGTGCTTTCGAACTGTGGTATTGGAGAAGACGCTTCAGAGTCCCCTGGACTGCAAGGAGATCAAACCGGTCAATCCTTAAGGAAATCATTCCTGAATATTCACTGGAAGGACTGATGCTGCAGGTGAAGCTCCAATACATTGGCCACCTGATGTGAAGAACTGACTCATTAGAAAAGACTCTGATGCTGGGAAAGTTGAGAGCAGGAGGAGAACGGGACGACAGAGGATGAGATAGTTGGATGGCATCATCTACTCAGTGCAAATGAGTTTGAGCATACTCTGGGACATAGTGAAGGACAGGGAAGCCAGGCGTGCTACAGTTCACGGGGTCACAAAGAGTCGGACAGGACTTAGCGACTAAAGAACAACAACATTTCTATTTATATACATACCATTGTATATTTATTAAAATTTCTTCTTTCACAGTAAAATAGTGATATTATATGTTGTTCTATGCTTTAAATATGTAACTTCTAAAAAACAAGCAGAGCTGAAGAAAGCTATCTTCTGACCTAGCATATTTAGATTTCCAAGAATCTTATTTAATTATAAAAATTTTATTGCAGTTGTCCTTTTTAGTGTTGTAGAGTCTGCAAAATACCTTGCAATTCTCCCCACCTATCAGAAACAAATCTGGTTTCTATGCAAGATAAAAATCATGTAATACGCTTAATTCAGGTCTGTTTAATTTTACAGGTAATTTCTGTTTTTTTAATAGAATTATTTTTTAAACATGCAACTCAGAGAATAAAGAATGGGAACACAATACTTCTTTGAAAATATCCTGCATGTGACCAGAAAACCCAACTACTCTGTAGGTAATGAAACTGTCTTTTATATTGAGTTATACACATCTCATTTAAATCTGATAAAACGTTTACAGACATCTTAACCACATGACTTTTTAAATAGAACTACAGCATATCTTTGAATAACAGCTGGTGTGGTTTTCACGAAAGGTGGGTACCTGTAATGGTTCGCTAATGATAGGTAAAAAGACAGAGATGGAATAGGAGTTGGAGAGGCAAGGTGGTTACTTCTAAAGTATCTTGTACTTGGTGCCATGAAACACTCCGAGGAGTACACGTCTGCTGTTTCTGGGGAGAATCATGGTGAAAATACATTATTTAGAATTTTTAGGCTTAGTCTGAAATTGGATAATGTCTTAGTAAAGGTTTAGAGAATTTCCCATTCAGAATATTTTGATGATTTCCTCTGAAACTCATTAAATTCACCAGGAATTCTATTATAGAGTAAGCTATAGTTTTACTTTGAATAAGTCAGTGCTAGAAGTTTAGGTAGCTTTACTCTCTTTCCCTAGTTTCTGGGTCAAAATGAGATAATAAAAAAAAAAAGTGTAAATATACATCAGAGAATACAGAAGAACACCATTGAAAAGTCCTCTGGGTATAAAAAATGAAATAATCCTGCATTTAAGTCCATATATGCCCTTATCCCATGGTGTCTGAAAGAGTCGGACATGATCGAAGCAGCTTATGTCCTTATTGGGCTTCCCTTGTGGCTCAGTGGTAAAGAATCTGGCTGCTAATAATCCAGGAAACACAGAG
This sequence comes from Bos grunniens, assembly GCF_055505025.1. Lineage (NCBI taxonomy): Eukaryota > Metazoa > Chordata > Mammalia > Artiodactyla > Bovidae > Bos > Bos grunniens. The sequence continues at coordinate 22,473,851 of NC_141191.1, read as the reverse complement.
ACACACACAACTTAGCGACTAAACAATAACACCACCCTTATTACTTGTGTGATTCAGGCATATTACAAAAGCTGACTTTCATCTCTTCTCTCTGGCCCTTAGAATTCATTTAAGATTAGAGGCACTATATGTCAAAGACTTACTATGATGCCTGGCAGATGGGAGGAATGAAGGAGCAGAGTTTACTAAGTCTTTCATTGGCTAACTCATCGTGGCCTGATATTTTGGATAAGGATCCTGAACTAAAAGGGTATTGTTAAAAACTCTAATTGATCCATAACTGCAGATCAATGGAATATAAATATATAATATAAAAGAATTGAATTCTTGTTACTATAATTGCTTTTTTCATTAAACTAATATACTGCTCTAGATGTTTAAACATAATTACACCATAACATTGTCTCCACATTTTAGTTTAATTCTATGCTTTGTCTATTTTTCAGACAGGTACTATAAAACAAAAATCAGATATTCATTTCAAAATCATTAAAAGTAAACTAGAGAAGAATATCTACATATTTAGCTTTGGCATTTAAAGATGCCTATTAAAAATCATTTTATAATGTACTTTACCCAATGTAATAAAAACAAATTGCTCATAAAGAAATAAATGAATTCAAACATTTTCCATGAGCTGGTAGTTTCCAAACATAAGAAGGATTTTCTCTTTTATTTGGAAATTATAGAACAAAGACAGATAAGCGTTTAAAATGGGGATAAATGATTAAAATGAGAAAATTGTCTATATTTTATAAAACTGACAATGTATTTCAGAAATTCACTTTAAAGCAAAGATAAAATGACATATCTGACCTAATGCCACATAAGTTTAAGAGTTTTTTCTCTCTTAGCATGACAGCTGCTGCTCCTGCTGCTTAGTCACTTCAGTCGTGTCTGACCCTGTGCGACCCTATGGACTGTAGCCCGCCAGGCTCCTCTGTCCATAGGATTCTCCAGGCAAGAATACTGGAGTGGGTTGCCATGCCCTGCTCTAGGGGATCGTCCCAACCCAGAGATCAAATCCAGGTCTTCTGCATTGCAGGCAGATTCTTTATCGCTGAGCCACCAGGGAAGCTCTAACATGTCAGACACTGTGCTATATTCTTTATAGATGCCGCTCCAGTTAATTCTCATAGCAATTGAATGAAACAGGCAGTGACATCTTCACTTCACAGATGTAGAGATCACACTTCTAGAATTCTGTGGGGTTAGAGCTAATTCATTCTTTTTTACTTAATTATGGTAAAATACACATAAAACAATATTTAGCATTTGAACCACTTTAAAGTTTATAATTTAGTGATATTGAACAGATTCACATTGGTGCATAACCATCACTAGTATCCATCTCTAGAACTTTTCATCATCTCGAACTGAATCTGTGTACCCTTAAAAAACAATATCGTATCCTCCTTTTCTCTCCACCACTGTTCTCTTTCTGACTCTATGAATTGGACTGTTCTAGGTACCTCATGTAGTTGGGAATAATACAATATTTGTCTTTTTGTGTCTAGCATAATCACTTATATTTAATAATACCCTCAAGTTTCACCCATGTTGTAACATATCAGAATTCCCTCCTTTTTAAGGTTGAATGATATTCCATTGTGTGTGTGTGTGCATGTGAGTGTGTGTGTATAAGTATCACATTTTGCTTATCCATTCATCTGTTGATAGACTTTGGACATTTGGGTTGTTTCTCCCTTGTGGTTATTGTGAATGTTGCTATGAACATTGGCATATAAATGTATGTTTGAATCTCTGCTTTCAGTTCCTTGGGACATATAAGTGGAAGTGCTGAGTCACATGGTAATTCTATGTCTACATTTTTGAATCAACAGAATTACTGCTTTCCAGAGCAGCCATAACATTTTACATTATTACCAGCAACTCACAAGTTATAATTTCTCCATACCCTTACTAACACTTGTTATTTCTTTTTTTTTTTTTTAACAATAGTAGTATTTCATTGTGGTTTTAATTTGCATTTCCCTAATGGGCTTCCCTGGTGGCTCAGTAGGTAAAGAATCCATCAGCAATTCCGGAGACACAGGAAGCACATCTTCCTGAGTTGGGAAGATCCCCTGGAGAAGGGAATGGCAACCCACTCCAGTATTCTTACCTGGGAAATCCCAAGGACAGAGAAGCCTGGAGGGCTACATTTCATGTGGTCGCAAGAGCTGGACACGACTCAGTGACTAAACCACCACCACCACGTATATACATATACATATGCCAATATCACACCTTTTTGATTATAATAAATTATGAAATCAGGAAGTATATTTTTTCCCACTTGGTAAGCTTAATTTTGTCTCTTTTGCAGATAAGTTCTTTCTTCTCCTCTACCTAGGTCTTAGACCTGGCTTTTTCCTTATCCTTCTTCCTTGTTTCTTTTTTTGCCTAAGGAAAGCTGTACTTAGTTTTTAATACTGTTTCTGTTACATTTGCTGTGTATTCTTATTCAAAATTATATTGATAATCAATTTCTGTCATAATTATTTAAGTGATTTCTTAATTATTCTCCTGTTGTTTTATGCTGTACCATTGGAAAATATACGAAAAACACTTCCTTTATTATCAACTCAGTTGTCTAAATCACTAATTAAGTGAAGCAAAGGTTAAAGACTATAACTAGAATTTCCAAACACAAATAGATTGGAAGATAATATTGATGCTCAAAGTTCAAAAAGTCTGCTCAGATAAAAGAGTAGTGAACTAAACTGATTATTGCCAAACTGGCATACTAAACAAGATTTTTAAAAATCTAAAATTTAAATTGTGGAATAAATACATGTGTGTTCATTTGAATACCAATTCAGAAAGCTCTTTATCATTTTTAAAAGTAAGAAAAATAAAGTGACTTACGGAAGAGTGAAGAGCATGTTGAAAGCATGCAGTCATCCTGTTACCGTGGTATTTACAAGTCAAATCCATCTTGGAACACACTTCTAGTATTGTTCTTCACATTGTGGGGATGAATTTACAAACTTGAAAGATGTCAAGAGAAGCATGGGTTGTACAACAAAAAGAAAAGGAAAGAAAGGAAGGAAATAAGGAAATGTATAATTAGGAAGACTCAATGCAATAAAAGAAATAATTTTTGCAAAACTTTTAGAACACTGATGTTAAGGGAAATACTAAAAATTTCGTCAAGTAACCAATCTGTGACCATAGGGGAGGGGAGGAGGGCATATATTGTCATATGAAGCTCTAATTTAAGATCCTGGAGTTCAGTTATGCTACATTTGATTCAGCTCATGCAGGTTAGAGTACTGTAAATGTGGAACTTAAATATGGACTGAAACAATCTGACAAATGACCTTGCAGCCAAGATGAAGCTTCAGTTAATAGCACTGAGGTGCACAGAGCTTTCTGAGCAGGGATGTAATTCAAACAGAGCTGCATATTTGGAAAATTAAACTGACTGTTTTAATTTTGAGTAGGAGACGTAGGGAAATCAGATAGAAGTGCATTTCGATAATCCAAAAAGGCATTTTAACTAACTGGATTGGAATGAAACATTTTGTAATAGTCTAGGCGCTGTTATAAAGCAAATTTAAATGAACTTCAGAATAGAAAAGGATCAATATTAAGCAGACATGACATACTAGCAGTGTGTAGTTAAGACCATCCGAGATTTACTCTTATGCATTTAGAGACAAATGTTTAAGGAAAAATGACAGCTGGCAATAGTGTCATTCCTACACTGTCTTGAATACTCTCCAATCAAAGCTGCTGATTTATCAGTCAAAATATATCTATTTTCCCTAAAAGTCATTCCCCTTGTTGTCAGAAAACTAGCTGTGTTCTTTCAGTCTCTTACTTTAGCACAATTCAGAATGATTCTGCTGACAAAAAAAATTGAGACTTTACTATTTCTCCACTCAATTTTTAGAAAGGCATTACCCACACACAAGGTGGAAATCTCCACAAATGAGACAGATGTGGACTTTCAGAGCCCAAGATACTGTGTGGTTTATGGGAGAATTTGAGAACCCTGTTGGAAATATGGGAATAGCACCTAGATTTGTCCATTATATTTTCTCTGGTTATAGCATAGACAAATACAAAATTCTTGGTAACATGGTGATATTACTCTCAGGATTACACGCATGTCCCATTCTCATACATACACATGCACCCTTCTTCACATTAGATCAAGATTATGTACCCCAGATAAGGATAATGACTCACAGGACTGGCAATTTTGAGTAGAAACATCCCCATGTTCATATTCTCTACCTCCAGTTACAATGAAAGTGAGGCAATATTCAGTTATGTGATGCTTCAATAAGATTAATAAGGAAAATGGAAACAAACAACATGCGTAGGGTTGTTTTTTAATTGTTATGCAATGAATAAAACTTTAAAAAATGTACAGCCTTTATAGATCTACATTACTACAGAGCCACCAAAAGCATGGTTGAAAGCACATCTCAAGATTGTGATATGATTCTTTTCCCTGTGGTGCACACCGTGATGAGCTGCCCAGATGTCCCAGTGGAGGAGGACGTGTGGCCCCAGTTGCTGGGTGGGCTGCATGGGTATCCTTCGGGGATGCCTCAGGGGGAGAAGGTGGTCTCCTCAAGATGGTGCCCTTTCTCCCCGGGCTCATATCTCACAGCTAATCTCTTAGAGATGACCTGGACCTGGCCAGCTCAACCCGTCTGCAGACAACTCTGAGGGGCCATTCTACCTCCAGAACTTTCCTTTACCCAGTCCTGACTTCTCTATCATTTTTGCCAGTGCAAATCCCAAGATGGCCCCTTAATAAACACACTGCATGGTAAATGCCATCACAGTGTCTGCAATCTAAATTGTGACACAATCTTTTATTAGAAAACTAGGAAGATATTTATTAAAATATAAAAACTCTCATTTATTTCTCAATAAAAGCTGTATGCTAAATTAGCTGCAATATAAAGTTCAAGTTATTATTCTGAAATGCCCAATATGAAAATGCCTTACTTAGAGATCCAGAACCAGCGTTTAGACAATGACACCTGAACACCCATGTGTTTGTCCCCACATTCTATGCTATGTTTCACGGGCAAAGAAAGGATAAAGATAATTTTCCACAAGCAGCTAGACATTTGATAACATTTGATAACACAAAGAAGCCAGTCTCATCCCCTAAAACTTCCACCATCATCCAGAAATAGAGCTGGAATAACACAGTAGACGCCCAACGTGCAAGGGAAACATTTCTTTCACAAAGAAAGCACTGGAAAAACAATATAATGTGGAAAACAGTAATTTATGTTGAACAAAATTCTTAGGAAAAAAAATAATTTATTTGCCTAACTTAGACAAAGACTTACATAAAACAACTATTATACTTCTAATAAATCAGTATCATGTGAATTTATTTTGCCTCAAACCTTATCTGTGGAACAAAACTAGGTATAATAAATCTTTTAGTTATGATCAGAGGGAATTCCAACATTTGACAAAAAGCAGAAATGCTGTAACAACGGAACTTGATAAAGCATTGTGTCACAAAAAGGTAAAACACACAGGCTTCTAAGAAAAAATCTGGAAAATTTCCAAATTAAAAATGTTTGTAACCTGTTACATGATGAATTGTATCTCTCTTTAAAAAGCAATAGGTTTAAGCCTTAACTCCTAACTCCTCAAAATGTGTTTTATTTGGAAATGAGATCTTTACAGAGATAATGACGTTTAAAGAAGGTCATTAGAGTGGATGCTACTCCTCTATGGCTGATGTACTTCGTAAAGAGCCATTTGGATACAGAAAATGTCATGCACAGAGGGAAGACTGTGGAGAGACAGAAGGAGCTGCGGTGTGAAGACTGGAGCTAGGCTGCCCCAAGCCCAGGAACACTGCTGCTGCAGTTGCAGAAAACACAGAGAGGAGCTGCCCTCCCCAGGCTTCAGAGGGAACACGGCCTTGCTGACACCTGGATCCAAGACTCCCAGCCTTCAGAGTGTGACACAACTTTCCGATGATCTAAGCCACTCTGCTTCCTTGTTGGGCCAATCAAGGAGACTAACACCTAGTATTTAAATGACTGATGTGGACATTTTCTCATCTTCTAACCCTTGTATTAAGCTATAGGATTTGACATATTATATACATATATGCATGTTATATTAAGAAGAGGTGGTAAGAATACACAGAAGAACTATACAAAATAAATTTTAATGAACCAGAAAACCATGACGGTCTGATCACTCACCTAGATCCTGCAGTGTGAAGTCAAGTGGGCCTTAGGAAGCATCACTACGAACAAAGCTAGTGGAGGTGATGGAATTCCAGCTGAGCTATTTCAAATCCTAAAAGATGATGCTGTAAAAGTGCTGTATTAATATGCCAGCAAATTTGGAAAACTTGGCAGTGGCCACAGAACTATAAAAGGTCAGGTTTCTCTCCAATCCCAAAAGAAGGCAATGCCAAAGAATGTTCAGACTACCACACAATTGCACTCATCTCACACACTAGCAAAGTAATGCTCAAAATTCTCCAAGCTACACATTACCAGTATGTGAACCAAGAACTTCCAGATGTTCAAGCTGGATTTAGAAAAGGCAGAGGAACCAGAGATCAAAATGCCAATATCCATTGGATCATTGAAAAGCAAGATAATTCCAGAAAAACATCTACTTCTGCTTCATTGACTATGCTACAGCCATGGACTGTGTGGATCACAACAAACTGTGGAAAATTCGTCAAGCAATGGGAATACCCGATGACCTTACCTGTCTCATGAGAAAGCTGTATGCAAGTCAAGAAGCAACAATTACAACCAGACATGGAACAATGGACTGGTTCTGAATTGGGACAGGGTACCTCAAGGCTGTATATTTTCACCCTGTTTATTTAACTTATATACATAGTATACCATGCAAAATCCCGGGCTGGATGAAGCATAAGCTGAAATCAAGATATCCAGGAGAAATATCAGTAACCTCTGATATGCAGATGACACCACCCTTATCAGCTCAGTTCAGTTCAGTCACTCAGTCATGTCTGACTCTTTGCAACCGCATGAATTGCAGCACGCCAGGCCTCGCCATCCATCACCAACTCCCGAGATTCACTCAAACTTACATCCATCGAGTCGGTGATGCCATCCAGCCATCTCATCCTCTGTTGTCCCCTTCTCCTCCTGCCCCCAACCCCTCCCAGCATCAGAGTCTTTTCCAATGAGTCAACTCTTCTCATGAGGTGGTCAAAGTACTGGAGTTTCAGCTTTAGCATCATTCCTTCCAAAGAAATCCCAGGGCTGATCTCCTTCAGAATGGACTGGTTGATCTCCTTGCAGTCCAAGGGACTCTCAAGAGTCTTCTCCAACACCACACTTCAAAAGCATCAATTCTTCGGTGCTCAGCTTTCTTCACAGTCCAGCTCTCACATCCATACATGACCACTGGAAAAACCATACCCTTGACTAGATGGACCTTTGTTGGCAAAGTAATGTCTCTGCTTTTCAATATGCTATCTAGGTTGGTCATAACTTTCCTTCCAAGGAGTAAGCGTCTTTTAATTTCATGGCTGCAGTCACCATCTGCAGTGATTCTGGAGCCCAAAAAAAGTCTGACACTGTTTCCACTGTTTCCCCATCTATTTCCCATGAAGTGATGGGACAAGATGCCATGATCTTCCTTTTCTGAATATTGAGCTTTATGCCAACATTTTCACTCTCCTCTTTCACTTTCATCAATAGGCTTTTGAGTTCCTCTTCACATTCTGCCCTAAGGGTGGTATCATCTGCATATCTGAGGTTATTGATATTTCTCCTGGCAATCTTGATTCCACCTTGTGCTTCTTCTAGCCCAGTGTTTCTCATGATGTACTCTACATAGAAGTTAAATAAGCAAGGTGACAATATACAGCTTTGACGTACTCCTTTTCCTATTTGGAACCAGTCTGTTGTTCCATGTCCAGTTCTAACTGTTGCTTCCTGACGTGCATACAGATTTCTCAAGAGGCAGGTCAGGTGGTCTGGTATTCCCATCTCTTTCAGAATTTTCCACAGTTTTTTGTGATCCACACAGTCAAAGGCTTTGGCATAGTCAATAAAGCAGAAACAGATGTTTTTCTGGAAGTCTCTTGTTTTTTCCATGATCCAGCGGATGTTGGCAATTTGATCTCTGGTTCCTCTGCCTTTTCTAAATCCAGCTTGAACATCTGGAAGTTCATGGTTCACATATTGCTGAAGTTTGGCTTGGAAAATTTTGAGCATTACTTTACTAGCGTATGAGATGAGTGCAATTGTGCGGTAGTTTGAGCATTCTTTGGCATTGCCTTTCTTTGGGATTGGAATGAAAACTGACCTTTTCCAGTCCTGTGGCCATGGCTGAGTTTTCCACCCTTATAGCAGAAAGCAAAGAGGAACTAAAGAGCCTCTTGATGAATGTGAAAGAGGAGAGTGAAAAAGCTGGCTTAAAACTCTACATTCAAAGAATGAAGATCATGGTACCCGGTCCCATCACTTCATGGCAAATAGATGGGGAAAGAATGAAAACAGTGTCAGAATTTATTTTCTTGGGCTCCAAAATCACTGCAGATGGTGACTGCATCCATGAAAGTAAAAGACACTTGCTCCTTGGAAGAAAAGTTATGACAAACCTAGACAGTGTATTAAAAAGCAAAGACATTAGTTTGCCAACAAAGGTCCGTATAGTCAAAGCTATGGTTTTCCCAGTAGTCACATATGTATGTGAGAGTTGGACCATAAAGAAGGCTAAGTGCCAAAGAATTTATGTTTTTGAACTGTGGTGTTGGAGAAGACTCTTCAGTTCAGTTCAGTCGCTCAGTCGTGTCCGACTCTTTGCGACCCCATGAATCGCAGCACACCAGGCCTCCCTGTCCATCACCAACTCCCGGAGTTTACTCAGACTCACGTCCATCGAGTCAGTGATGCCATCCATCCATCTCATCCTCTGTCGCCCCCTTCTCCTCCTGCCCCCAATCCCTCCCAGCATCAGAGTCTTTTCCAATGAGTCAACTCTTCTCATGAGGTGGTCAAAATACTGGAGTTTCAGCTTTAGCATCATTCCTTCCAAAGAAATCCCAGGGCTGGTCTCCTTCAGAATGGACTGGTTGGATCTCCTTGCAGTCCAAGGGACTCTCAAGAGTCTTCTCCAACACCACAGTTCAAAAGCATCAATTCTTTGGCGCTCAGCCTTCTTCACAGTCCAACTCTCACTTAAGACAACTTCTCTTAAGAGAAGACTCTTAAGAGTCCCTTGGACTGCAAGGAGATCCAACCAGTCCATCCTAAAGGAAATCAGTCCTGAATATTCATTGGAAGGACTGCTGCTTAAGTTGAAACTCCAATACTTTGGCCATGTGATGCAAAGAACTGACTCATTGCAAAAGACCTTGATGCTGCGAAAGATTGAAGGCAGGAGGAAAAAGTGATGACAGAGGATGAGATGGTTGGATGGCATCATGGACTCAATGGACATGAGTTTGACCAAGCTCTGGGAGACAGTGAAGGACAGGGAAGCCTGGCATGCTGCAGTCCATGGGGTCGCAGAGTCAGACATGACTGAGTGGCTGAACAAAAATCATGCTATAGATAATGGATACATACATAACATATATGTTATATACACATTAAATTTTATATATATATTATTTATGTTATATATATATAATGTATGTATACATTATATACATCCTATACATACATTATATAGAGAGAACAGATATTATACACAGAACTGAACTTTGTGTTCAGTTATATAATTTGATACAATATACATTATATATGGAATCGATACATAATTTACACAAACACATACACGAAAATCTATTTTGTATATTTTGTTACAAAACTGGTTTCAAAAGCCACAGTTGTTATTTCACCACTATTTTATAATAGCCTACATGCCTATTCTTATAAGCATAATTTTAGGCTGGATATTCAACTTACCACCCCTGTGAACTGTAGTCTGCCAGGCTCCTCTGTCCACAAAATTCTTCAGGCAATACTGGAGTGGAGTGAGTAGCTATTCCCCCTCCAGGGGATCTTCGGACCCACGGATTTACCTGGGTCTCCTGCATTGCAGGCAGATTCTTTACCATCTGAGCTACCAGGTCAGCAACAGCAAATTTCAACCTAGGTTTAAGGATCTGAATTCCGGCAGGGCAATGGAGTATTTGTTCCAATTCTGAACCATGACCTCTTTGCTGTTACTATAACTGGGTAATGAATTTATAGCATAATGTTAATAAAATGCAACTCTTTCACTCAAACTCTGTTCTTCTTTTTAGTTAATGTCATCACTTCCTAAGTGAGTGTGTTAACAGACCTGATGATTAGGTTAAAAGATACTGAGAGAAGAAATTAGAGTGATTTAATCTTAAAGAATCAAGTTCAGGGAAGTTGCTCACAATTTGTAATGAGTAAATGGCTGAAGACACTTCTCAGGTTTTGATTAGATCCTCAGTACAGTGTTGGGATGTCACATGGTGTCAGTTATTTCAAGTTTTTCATAAATCCTACAAAGGATATCCCATCCTGCCTTTACCATCACCTCATAATCAAAAGGAACACAAGGACGCTCAAAGATTTTAAGTTCAAGCTAGGAAATAGGAGGCATCGAAAATGTTATCAGCAAAGAGATACTGAGCTATGTGTGAATATATCTTCTGTAAGAAACATTTCTGGCTGGAAATGCTGAAAGTGCATTAGGGACTGGTTATACCTCTACACAAAAGGCTACCATTTGTCATTCAGAGTAACCACATCATTATAAACAATCAAACCACTGTCCTGCACAGATAGCGGTCCCAGAAAAGTCAGGGAAACAGACCTAGTTCATCAGACTTTGACCTCTGTAGTTTGCTCTGTCTAATCATTCACATTTTGGATGTGACAGTAGAACCCAGACATACTGATGCTTTAAAGATCTCAGGGCATGTACCCAATGTCAGGAAAATACAGTCCTTCATTCAAGGACGATGGGTGTCTTCCCATAAACACAACATGTCAGCATGTACAATTCATTTTCTTTTTCTTTTAATTCACTTCAGTTCAGTTCAGTTGCTCAGTCGTGTCCGGCTCTTTGCGACCCCATGAATTGCAGCACGCCAGGCCTCCCTGTCCATCACCAACTCCCGGAGTTCACTCAGACTCACGTCCATTGTGTTGGTGATGCCATCCAGCCATCTCATCCTCTGTCGTCCCCTTCCACTCCTGCCCCCAATCCCTCCCAGCATCAGGGTCTTTTCCAATGAGTCAACTCTTGGCATGAGGTGGCCAAAGTGCTGGAGTTTCAGCTTTAGCATCATTCCTTCCAAAGAACACCCAGGACTGATCTCCTTTAGAATGGACTGGTTGGATCTCCTTTCTTTTAATTAGTACTATATTATTTTACAGTTAATATAACTTAAAATATTTTAAATTTCCTATGTTAAACTGATCTTAGAGTCAGGCATACTCACCAGAGCATTGCTGCAAATCTTCCCAACGGCTCCATTATAATTGTGATGAAAGTGATTTCACAGTACTCATAGGATACCTGTAAGTTAATTATATTAATTAGTTTATACTTTCAACCTTGACATTTTACTGGTAGCTCGAATGAACTGCAAAGGCAATATGTTATTTAGTGTGGGTTATGGGAGAAGAATATGCTGAAGACAAATTTAATCTTTTAACAATTTGCTTAGGAAAGCAAACTGTTAGTGACCTCTGAGGAAGGAAAGTGATGAAGAAAGAGAGGAGGGGAGAGAGAGGGAGCAAGAAAGGAAGGTGATGGGGAGAGGTGGCTATTAGAATTAGCACATTGAAAGTAAAGAGGAAAAAGTGATGTTTAAATTGGGAAACTCTCAACAGTCAGCACAATGAGCAAGTTCTGTAGACAAAGCTAACTATCTGGAGATTCATTGTGTTTCCACATCCATTTTGATGCTTGCAAATTCCTTGAAATTATTAAGGGTATTCAATGCTCTTTGTTGAGTGATGCTTGGCTATTTCCATTTTGATTGTAAACTTCATGTTATCAGAAATCCTGTACTTATCAGTTCATGAAATAACTTCTGTTATCAAATAATGCTCTCAGCTACAGAAAAGCTTAAAATAAAGCAATTTTTAATGTTCTCTATTAGACTACACCTAGAATAGTCAAATATTCTAATGGGTAATGACCTTTAAAATGAGTCTTCAATGAACTGACATTTTCTAGATGGACAGAACAGGTAAATAGAGGAAGTAACAGTGAGAAGTTATCTAGATTGCTGCTAAATGCATACACTATGTCATAGACAAGGATGTCAACTTGAGGTTTTCTGAGTACTGCATATATTATCAACCCAGGTAACCTAATCTTTATTGACCTTAATTTCATCATCTAAATAAGGGATGTTAAAGACCAACCTCATTAGGCTGTTGGAAGATGTGAGATATGCAGGCAGTCACCGGGCATGCAGTGTCTGATATGTTTAAGTACTCAGTAAGCCCAGTCATCATCATTTTTATCACCATCCTCACATTGAAGTGCCATTTAAAGACTGTATTCCATTACTGTGGATTTCCTTTATGTTTCAAGTGAAATAGGAACTATAAGAATAGTAGACAATAAAATCATAGAGCTCTTGAGTGATATAATAAAATCTGGCACATTATGAAATTATTACTTTTATTTTTAGATAATCATTACATATATTAAACAATCTTACATAACATCAGTCAGTAATATCAGATAATTACTTCAGCCGTTTTCAGTTCTAGTTTACAAAAAGCTAACCAGATATTAATCCCTGAAAATTTACAGGACACTTAAGCTTTATTTCTTCAGTTCAGAGATTTTCTTATTTTTCTTTTTCTCCTCCTTGCTATTTCAACCTAGGCTTGTGTACTGATTGTGTTTGAAGTATCACAACTAAAATCTACATCTTCAAGTCAAAGCTATAGTTATGTACAGAAGTATAATAGTAATGTACAAACCAGCTTTTCCAATTTTCTCCTGTTATAGTAATGATCCAGATGACTGGATCTGTTTATTCAGATCCAGATCAAGTTTATTCTTGACTTGACAAGTTTGGACTTTTCACCTTATTGAGTTGGCGTTATTCGTGCTACATCAATAGAGGGGATAGAAGCAGAGCATGATGGATCAGACTTAATTCTTTCTCTATCTGGCTTCTATGATGACTCAATTACTCTCAACAAACAGCTCTTGGAGATGGAGTATACCAAGTATAAAACTCCCTTAGATTCACAAAGAGCAAAGCAATTTATATTAGCATTTTCTTTTCTGTTCAGATCACTATCCAGAACTGATTTTCTTTTTTTCAGTAATAGTACTCAAGATCTCTCAACATTGCTGCACAGATACAAAAATTTTCGTGGGATTTTCTTGAGGCCCTCTCATCTTGTGCAGAGGGAAAATGATCCTTCAAATGATGTTCTGATATCTATTCAGTTATAACTGAGATGATTCAAGTAGACTGTAAGTTCTTTAATACAGTCATTATTTCACTATGTATTTATATACTAATCTAATCTATATGAATATATGATATCATCTTAAAAAATCTATTGAACTGAAAAGTGATATATCAGATAGTTTCATGTAGAAAAAAAAAGGCAATAAGAATATTAAAGGAGACAGTCTGCTAAGTCAGACTCACAGGAAAAAGATTTTAGACAATATCACACTTTACTACTGATTTCAAGGATACAAATATCCATGAGGCAGAAATAAAGCAAGAAATAATAGATCACCAGTACAGCTCCTAAAGTGCTTCTCTGCTGTATCAGGACATAGCTTGGCTAAATCTGATTTAGCAGATGAGTTCTCAAAGGGCTGTAGGTGTTATCACTTACACAAAACAAGTCATTTTGATCACGAAAATATTATATTTATTTCTGTGGACGTTGTAACAAATCACCACAAACCTAAGGCCTTAAAGCAGCACAAACTTATTATCTTACAGTTCTGCAGACTAGCAATCCAGGGTGAGTATCACTGAGATAAAATCCAGGAAATTGAAGCAGAGAAACATTAACTAGCCTACCTAAATGTGCATAGATTGTACTTGCTAAAAGGAGGCATTCAATCCATAAGTGATGTCAAAGCCCATACCCCTAAGGGTATTGGCTCCTTAACTAGGACTAGAATTCCTACATAATCATTTTCTACTGGGGTTCCACAAACTCTGGGGAGAAACTAAATCACAGGCTTTGAACACATACCCACATAAGCCCCAGGAATCTCCAAAACCATTCATACCCACCCCCTTTCTCTTTCCTCACTTAAGGAAAGAAGAACATGATGAAAGCACACGTGGTAGGATTGAAGAGGTCCCACACTAAGGAAAACCCAAAACGTAAACCACATTGTCCAGCGTGCAAAACAGTACAAACTTAATTTATACTACAAATGAGTCAATCATTTAAATCTTATGACAATGATATGTGGCATAAACTTATCCACTCAAATCACAGTGGGCAGTTAACCTCTGGGTGGGCTATGTGCCAATGTTATCTTTGTAAACTGTGTCATCTTGGAAGTATGAATGAGGTGTCTAAGCACAGCTGAACTTAAGCTTCACCTTTCTAAACTAAGCCAGCTACATGTCAGGTAATAATTTGGGGTATTTTATGAATGTTTATGAAAAATGAGGTTTGTTCCATGTTGTATATTGTATCTCTAGTTTTTGAAATTTAGCAAGTTAGATATTTTAATATAAAAGATCACCATTCCTGGTATTTTTAAATATAGGCTGCCAACATTAATATTTATTTTCTGTTATCATGGTATAAAACTCTAAATGAATAAATCATTAGATACTGAAATTTGAATTAATACATATCAAATGAACTGTGAAATGCAAAGCTCTGTGACTTTGGTTATAAAACTGAAATATGTATATACATTGTGTATATACCAAGAAAATAATGTCATTATTACATATTTTTCTAATTAAAAATCTAGCAATTGCCTTTTTATTTATCTTCATTGAGATTCCTGGGCTGGAAAGTGCAGTAAAACTAAATTAGATCAATACACCTTAGCAAGATCTAGTTAGTAACAGGCTTAGAAGGAAACTGTGCCTTTGTTACTGACTTATAATAAATCTTAAGTTTTTAGCTAAAGCAAATGCATATTTTAACGATAGTGAGTAAGACAGTTGTGCTATTTCTTTAAAACAACTCAACCAAATAAAAGTATGCTTGTAAAACTCTCCAATTATTTTTTGATGAAAATATGACATACCTAAAAAAAGATATGTGGTCGCAAGGAGTTGGACACGACTGAGAGACTGAACTGAACTAAAAAAAGGTAATCCAGTATATCAAGATTATGTGTACAAAGGTCTTAACTGATACAAAATGTTTCTGATTATGAAAGCAAATCATATTTTTGGTAGCATTTGAAAATATAAAAATTATAAATGATTATAAAAATCATTTTTGAAAAAGATTTCATATAGCCACAACATTTTGCACTATGCAATTAAAAGTTGACTGTATACATTTAATGGCTTGATCCTCAGTTAAAAATGCCTTAAAAGACTCAGTATTGATAATGACAGATCAAGTGAGATCACTGAAAATGTACCAAGTACTTCTAAAATATTTCATAAATACAACATAAAAGAATAACAAAAACAGACAGCAAATTACCTGAAAAATTAGAAATAACTTAAAGTAAGAATAAGCATATACAGTGAAGATTACTTGCACAGCTAGACACTTGTTTGAAAATCCAGGCAGTTAAGTAGCTAAACAAACATTTAATACATTATCAGATAAAAAGTTATTTCTAGAATGTATGGGAAAGTGAATATGTTGCCAAATAATTTACAAGTTGAATGTAATCTTCTTAATTGCAGAGTAAAAGTAATTCTTGATTATGTAATTTGCCAAAATTAGCATCAGAATTATGTTGAGGCCAGGTGTCAATAAACAAAAGTGAGTGACTTTATATTTAGTGACTCCAGATCCTTGTCACTCTCTACCTTGATATTTTTTCAGTTCTTCAGTGACCAGTGACAAGGTTCACCAGCATAATTTGGTGTGGCCATAGGACAGTTTATAGCCAGTGTCCACGCAAACCAGTCAGTGCCCATGACAAACCGCATATTAAATATTTTGACTATCACTACTTTCAGTGTTTCTGGGGCCTTCTCTGATACTTATTTACAAGCTCTTCACAGAAAATATCCTGATGTCTACATGAAAGAAAAGGTCAATCTGTTATCTCTCCCATGATATTCCCATTTTAATACTGACTACACCTAGTTTTGGATGCAGATGGTGACTGCAGCCATGAAATTAAAACATGCTTGCTCCTTGGAAGAAAAGTTATGACCAACCTACACAGCTTATTAAAAGGAAGAGATATTACTTTGCCAACAAAGTTCCATCTAGTCAAAGCTATGGTTTTTCCAGTATGGATGTGAGAGTTGGAATATAAAGAAAGCTGAGTGCTGAAGAACTGATGCTTTTGAGAATCCTTTGAACTGCAAGATCAAACCAGTCCATCCTAAAGGAAATCCGTCCTGAATATTCATTGGAAGGAATGATGCTGAAGCAGAAACTCCAATACTTTGGCCACCTGATGTGAAGAGCTGACTCACTAGAAAAGACCCTGATGCTGGGAAAGATTGAAGGCAGGAGGAGAAGGGGATGACAGAGGATGAGATGGTTGGCTGGCATCACTAACTCAATGGACATGAGTCTGAGTAAACTCTAGAGTTGGTGATGGACAGGGAGGCCTAGTGTGCTGCAGTCCATGGGGTCACAAAGAGTCGCACACGACTCAGTGACTGAACTGAACTGAACTGATGTCTAGTTTAAGCCAAAGGGAGCCTCAATCTTTCCACTCCTTATTTCCAAAAAGAGACTCCCACCTGACTCTGGCTGGCTCTTGGCTTATCTCCATGGTCTCTGATCACCCCACCCTGGAAAGAAAGCACTGACTTCTCTAATTGGTGTGTTTAGGACAAAGAATCACAGGTGCTCCCTCAACCTTTCCTCTTTGCCATTTTAAGGAACTAGTCTGTTTGGCTCACTAGTCTCAGCCTCCATACTCAGAAATTTGCCTGGGTTATGGGGTGGGCTCAAAAGTATTTGTAAAATGAACAACAACAAATAAACTATGTGCATTTCACATCACAGGTCAAATATTAGCACATTTCTATGGTCAAAGACCTAAACCTGCATTCTACACAGAGTTTGTCATTATTCTAGCACTTAATTGTATGTCCACCTCTCTACACTTTTGATCTAACTCTAATAGGCACAGAATTCAGACGGGTATAATGACTAGTATTTGTTGGGTGTCCTGAAGCCCATGAAACAGGAGTGAGAAGAAAATATAATGAGACAGAGTTAGGTCGATATACTAGAGAACTTCCTGTTTTTTAATGAAGGCTATTCAGAGACAGCATGCATTGTCTTTAGTGTGCCCAATCTCAATGAGAAAATCTGGCAGAAACCAGATTCTTGAGAAGATATTGTAGGAATGATCCCAGCCCCAGAGATAGAATTGGTCTCGATGTAACAGTCAGCATCTAGTCAAGAAAGCAGGAACTACTACAGACATTTCAAGCCGAGAGAGGTTTAATGGAAGGTTTGCTAACAAAAATGTCATAAGGGTTGTTGTTGTTCAGTCACTCAGTTGTGTCTGACTCTTTGTGACCCCATGGACTGTAGCACTCCAGGCCTCCCTGTCCATCACCATTTCCCAGAGCTTGCTCAAACTCATGTCCATCGAGTCGGTCTGCCATCCAACCAACTCATCTTCTGTCCCTCTTTCCTCCTGCCTTCAACCTTTCCCAGCATCAGGGTCTTTTCTAATGAGTTGGTTCTATGTATCAGGTAGCCAATGTATTGCAGCTTCAGCTTTAGCATCAGTCTTTCTGATGAATATTGAGGGTCAATTTCCTCTAGGATTGACTCGTTTGATCTCCTTGCATTTCAAGGGACTCTCAAGAGTCTTCTGCAATACCACAGTTCAAAAGCATCAATTCTTTGGCACTAAACCTTCTTTATGGCCCAACTCTCACATCCATACATGACTACTGGAAAAAGCATAGCTTTGACTATACAGACCTTTGTCAGCAAAGTAATCCCTCTACTTTTTAATATGCTGTCTAGGTTTCTCATAGCTTTTATTCCAAGGAGGAAACATCTTTTAATTCATGGCTGTAGTCACCATCTGCAGTGATTTTGAAGCCCAACAAAATAAAGTCTGTCACTGTTTCCATTGTTTCCCCATCTATTTGTCATGAAGTGATAGGACCAGATGCCAGGATCTTAGTTTTGTGAATGCTGAATTTTAAGCCAGCTTTTTCACTATCCTCTTTCACTTTCATCAAGAGGCTCTATAGTTCCTCTTTGCTTTCTGCCATAAGGGTGGTGTCATCTGCATATCTGAGGTTGTTGATATTTCTCTGGGCAATCCTGATTCAGGCTTGGGCTTCATCTAACCTGGTATTTTGTATGATGTACTCTGCTGTCGTAAGGGTAAAAGAAGCAAAACTAAAAAAGGGACAATACTGGAGGAGTGTGAGAAGGGGATGTCAGAGCTGTCTTTCTAACCCCGGGCTGAACTCAGGATCCAGCCCTTCAGCTGACAGACATGTCAAGGCTGTAGTTTCTGTGACTATAACAAAGGAACTAAGGGACTACTGGTTTCTACTGGCAGTGCTGAAACACTCAGGACCTTGCCACTTAAAAGTCGCTTCTACAGCTCAGAGTCACCTTCCTGTGCTGCCACCAGAGACATCACAGAAATGGAAATTAAAGAATGTTTCTTTTTTCTTTCCTCTTGCAGTCTCCTGCTAGTGCTTCCCATTGGCCAAATTTCTGTGGAACTATTTGTCAGCAAGTGAGTAAAAGATGACAACTTTGTTCACTTCCAGCTACCGTACAAAGGAGAACAATGGAAGGCTGGATTGAAGCTGAGAGCCAGTAGACCAGTAACTGGAACATCAGAGAATGTGTTTTTAACAAGTTTTTTAGAGATCTAATAGAAATTTGTTACAAAATAAAAATTGCTCACTGTTACTTCTATAGAAATGACTGTATCAGGCAACTAGAGAAAGTTAAAAGAAGTAAATCCTCCAGTTATCCAGAACATCAAAAATACTAATACTGAACTACAGCTGCTAAAGTATACATAATCAATGGTTTACATTCCTCATGGAGAGAACTAATTAGAGGATTAAGCTATGCTAAACCAACCAACTACATTTACGCCATAATATATCACAAAAAAAAGACTGGTGTGGGCAACTCTGGAAAGCTTTCAAAAGGAGATTAAACCTAACATGTACTTTTAGGTGAACTCAGTTAAGTTCAGTTCAGTCGCTCAGTTGTGTCTGACTCTTCGCGACCCCATGAATCGCAGCACGCCAGGCCTCCCTGTCCATCACCAACTCCTGGAGTTCACTCAGACTCACGTCCATTGAGTCAGTGATGCCATCTAGCCATCTCATCCTCTGTCGTCCCCTTCTCCTCCTGCCCCCAATCCCTCCCAGCATCAGAGTCTTTTCCAATGAGTCAGCTCTTCACATGAGGTGGCCAAAGTACTAGAGTTTCAGCTTCAGCATCATTCCCTCCAAAGAAATCCCAGGGCTGATCTCCTTCAGAATGGACTGGTTGGATCTCCTTGCAGTCCAAGGGACTCTCAAGAGTCTTCTCCAACACCACAGTTCAAAAGCATCAATTCTTCGGTGCTTAGCCTTCTTCACAGTCCAACTCTCACATCCATATATGACCACTGGAAAAACCATAGCCTTGACTACATGGACCTTTGTTGGCAAAGTAATGTCTCTGCTTTTCAATATGCTATCTAGGTTGGTCATCTTTTAATTTCATGGCTGAAATCACCATCTGCAGTGATTTTGGAGCCCAGAAAAATAAAGTCTGACACTGTTTCCACTGTTTCCCCATCTATTTCCCATGAAGTGATGGGGCCGGATGCCATGATCTTTGTTTTCTGAATGTTGAGCTTTAAGCCAACTTTTTCACTCTCCTCTTTCACTTTCATCAAGAGGCTTTTGAGTTCCTCTTCACATTCTGCCATAAGGGTGGTGTCATCTGCATATCTGAGGTTATTGATATTTCTCCTGGCAATCTTGATTCCACCTTGTGCTTCTTCCAGCCCAGTGTTTCTCATGATGTACTCTGCATAGAAGTTAAATAAGCAGGGTGACAATATACAGCCTTGATGTACTCCTTTTCCTATTTGGAACCAGTCTGTTGTTCCATGTCCAGTTCTAACTGTTGCTTCCTGACCTGCATATAGGTTTCTCAAGAGGCAGGTCAGGTGGTCTGGTATTCCATCTCTTTCAGAATTTTCCACAGTTTTTTGTGATCCACACAGTCAAAGGCTTTGGCATAGTCAATAAAGCAGAAATAGATGTTTTTCTGGAACTCTCTTGCTTTTTCCATGATCCAGCGGATGTTGGCAATTTGATCTCTGGTTCCTCTGCCTTTTCTAAAACCAGCTTGAGCATCAGGAAGTTCACTGTTCACGTATTGCTGAAGCCTGGCTTGGAGAATTTTAAGCATTACCTTACTAGTGTGTGAGATGAGTGCAATTGTGCGGTAGTTGAAGCATTCTTTGGCATTGCCTTTCTTTGGGATTGGAATGAAAACTGACCTTTTCCAGTCCTGTGGCCACTGCTGAGTTTTCCAAATTTGCTGTCACATTGAGTGCAGCACTTTCACAGCATCATCTTTCAGGATTTGAAATAGCTCAATTGGAATTCCATCACCTCCACTAGCTTTGTTCGTAGTGATGCTTTCTAAGGCCCACTTGACTTCACATTCCAGGATGTCTGGCTCTAGGTCAGTGATGACACCATCGTGATTATCTGGGTCATGAAGATCTTTTTTGTACAGTTCTTCTGTGTATTCTTGCCACCTCTTCTTGATATCTTCTGCTTCTGTTAGGTTATTCTGGGGTTAATAAAAGATAACCTAAGCTAAGGAACAGAAGCTATATTGAGGTAACGTATAGATGGTGAATATGGAAAAGTAAAGTGAGAAAAATCAACTCACCAAAGTGTTTGAACATTAGAGTAGGGTCAGATTATAGGGGACCTAAAATTATACTCAACTTTGCAGAAAACTACCTAGCAGTAAGAAATGTGGTAAAAATAGGTACTTTTGAAGCTTTCTTTGTGGGAAAGATTTTATTCCACAGTCTGCCAACTGAGAAAAACTGAAATTTTATTCTCCACTTTAATCTAGAAGGAATGATCAGCCTGAAATATACTGGGTAATTTTCTTGGGGAAGTCTTCTAACTCATTTTACAGTGTCATTCTGTGAGGTGTTTATAGCAACATTCAACACTCTTGACTTTTTCTGATTTCCTTATCACTTCCATTCATATAATCCTCTTCATAATTCCATCACACTAAAAAACTGATAAATATTTGTATACTAGTAATATCAGTAGTATAAACAGGTAGCTCTTAAGAGTCAAAACAGCACAGTGGTAAAAAGAATAGATATTGAAGCCAAATTGCATAAATTCAAAACACAGCTCCATACTTACCATGTGTGGGTCCTTGGATATGTTATTTAAACTTCTCTTTGCTTCATCTGTCAAATGGAATGATGCAGAACTTACCTTTCTAGATTGTCATCAGGATTAAATGCATTGAAAATATGTTAAGCACTGAAAACAGGGTACAGCACATGCAACAATTTATATATTAATTTTCTTTTTTCCACTATCCCCAGCATATGGTTTATAAACCAATCATTATCTCCAGAGGTACCTTCATCTCCTGCGGCAGTTCATTTCATTTTGGACCACTGAAATTGTACAATCTTTTTAATATATTTATTCACATTGGATCCCCTGTGATTTCTAGCCATTGTTCCTATTTCTGCCTTTGAAGCCACCTAGAATGAATGTGCTATATTCTCTCTTGCATATATCTCTCTTTCTTAGACTAGGAGAGAAATACCAGCTTCCTCTCTCCAAATTCTTTTATTTTGCACAACTCTAAATACCACATTTCCTTTAATTTATTACTCATAAATTTCTTAGACCCTCATGAAATTGATCACTTGTATTTTGGATCTGTTTCCATTTGCCAATATCATTATCATATATTCAGGTAACAATTACATTTTCATCTCTAAAGAAGTGCCCACTGGGGAACTCAAATGGACAGTGGGGCAGATATAATTTAATAGAGGGGCCTGCCACCACCCATCATTCATTGGCTTAAGTAACATGCATGTGCGTGAAACCGGACCCATCACCATCAAATCATTTCTTTAGAGGCAGTTCTCAAAAGGCTCTCTTTTACCTGGACTAGTAAACTGATGGCGATAATTCCAGAGGAAAGGGAGAAAGATATGTTATCAGTCCCCCTCAGTCTCACCCACTGCTACCGGCTCTTAATTCGTGTTCAGCAACATTTAAGCTATAAAGATTAAAAACTTCTCCTGCTATGAAATGATCAATATTCACAGAGGTTAAGTACTGCATTATAACCACACATTAAAAATTATAATATGTATTTAGCATAATGCTTTGAAAGGGTCAAAGATTCTTAACGTTCTTTACATAGTCCCTCTTAGCATGCTAACCAATTATTTATAAAACATTATTAAAACTTAAAATTAATCGTTTTTTTGACCTTGTAATTTATATTAAGAAGTTTCTTTCTCTCTCTCTTTTTTTAAATCTAGACTGTAACTTAACATTCCCAGGACTGAAGTATCTGTTCTGAAGCAAATATTATAAAAATGCAATTATGAATTTTTTTAAAGACTTTTTCCAATATTATGTCACTACGATTTATAAAATTATGTATTACCTCAAGAGAATTCAGAGAAAAACATCCTGTTAGTAAAACCAATCTTTACTCTGATGATGTTGTTGGGGGAGTGTGTAATTTCCTTGGTTCTGTCTTGTCGCAACAAAAATTGGAAGCGATGGATGGACTAGTGTTACAGCCCCGTGTAATTTCCTCGGATGGACCAGTGTTAAAGCTCTGAGTTACAGCTCAGCTTTATTTAGAAAGCAAAGGGAAATACATCTTCGAGGTGTGAGAGTAGGCTGACCCAAAAGATGCGAAGAGAAGAGAAGCCCTCCCAGGGCTCAATCTGGCTCCTCTTTTATATGTTTTTTTCTCCTCCCCCTGAGCCTGCCCTATGTAAATTGGGCTAGCCAGGAGGGCTGTTTACCTGAGGTTCTCACTCCAGTCCTTAGACCTTCCTTTATTCTATTTTCACGGACTTTTCCCTTCTTTGTCTTTTAGCCACCACCATTTTGGACTCCTTTTTCCTATTCTAACTACCTAAGAGTCCCTCCTCAGGATATGGGAGGCCCAATTCTTTGGAAATATGGGTGTTGAGGTCTCTCTGGCTATTTCCTGCTGAGCTGGGATGGCAAGGGGCATTGGGCCTCCCCCTCTTGCTAGTCTCAAGCCTCAGAGTCCTTATAGTGGTGTCCATCTAAACATGAATGATATTTTCCGTGGTCAGCTGTAGTTTTATATATCCTTGTTGAACTGGCACTGTATGTTATATAGCCTGTTGACCTGGGCAGAGACAAAATGGGTTAGACACTTGATTATACATGGAGCAATTGTAAGCAGCATCAATATGGTGATAACAAGAATTAGTAAAGGCATTAGCCAACTCCAAATTCCCCATCACCAGGAGAAGGATCCCCCAAAGAGAGACTGTAGCCACCCCCAAGAACTCTCTAGCTCATTCTTTGAGGTCCTGTAGGATCTAGAATGTTTTTCTTTAGGACTGTGAGACCTTCTTTATCTTAGCTGGGGGTATTTACCCAGAAACAACATGTCTCATTCAAGATGGCTCAAGTCTCTCCTTGTTCAGGAATCAGGAGATCTATCTCCTGTCTATTTTGGAGTATAACCCCTGCCAAGCTATGCTGGCTCTTTAGAGCCATCCTGAGAAATCTTATCCCCAGAAACTTGATTTGGGGGATGTTCATTAGAATGGCACTCATTTGTAGTCCTGATCTCCCAGGGGCTCACAGGTGTATTGAGTGTCCTCTTTTGTTTTCTTCCACGGCTTGACTAGTAAGTAGCAAATCCAGGACTCATGTCCTGGTACCTTGACTGCTGTGGGAGCAGAAAGTATTACAGGGTAGGGGCCCATCCATGTGGGCTGAGTTGAGCTCTTGGGGACCCATCCTTCCAGACTTTAATTAGGACTTGAGTCTCTGGAGCATATAGTGGTAGATCTTTAGAATCTTTTGGGTCCTGGTTGACACCCCACAAGCATATATCTTATTGGAATTGCCCAAAGGCCATGGTATAAGATCAGAGGGTTTCAGCCTCTGGATTTAAAAAGAAGTCATTAACATACACAAAAGGTCTCCCATATAGCATCTCATAAGGACTAAGACCAACCTGTTCCTTAGGGGCAATGCAGGTGCAGAGGAGAACTATTGGTAAAGCCTCCTTGCATCCCAGGGAGGTCTCCTGGGTTATCTTTTTATTGCTGATTTTAAGAATTGATTGACTTTCTACTTTTCCTGAAGACTGAGGCCTCCAGTCTCAGTCCCCAATGGAGGATCTTCTGACAATCACTCTTGGGGTTTTGTCCAGTGGTCCACAGTTTCTAGTCAAGAGTGAAAGGGGAGAGAGCCCTCAGGGGTAGGCAGGAGGGTGGCTGGGTTAAGAACCTCACAAGGGGGTATAGCCAGGCCTGGATTTTCCATCAGCACTACTTGGTACATGAGGATTCTTTGATTAGACATCCACAAATGGCCTCTCCCATCCAGGAGTTGTTTCACTTGGTGACTGCGAAAAATAGTTAATTTGCCCCCAAAAGAGAGTTTTAAAGCATCTTCTATCAGGAATGTAATAGCAGCAAGATTTCGAAGGCAGGGAAAAATCTCTTCCCAATAAGGGAATAGGACACTCAGGGACCCCCAGAAACTGGTGGGAAATATTTGTCCATCTCAGGAACAAACTGCTCAGGTGAATATTTTTGTAATTGTTTTTCTTGTAGCACCTAAAATACTACAGGTTTAGGAGGAGAAGGCTCCAGATTAAGGAGGTCGGGTCAGAGTAAGTAACCCCTGTGTCAACCAAGAAATTCTCGGACCTACCCACCACATCCAGTTGCACCCTTGACTCCAGCCCCATGATGGGTATCTGTGACAGGTGGGCTGGCTGGAGTGGGCCACTTCAGTCCTGTTGAACCATCCTGCGGGAAGGCTTGACGCTTGACCTTGAGACTCGAGTCCCAAAGGCAGAGAGCCGCTTAATATGCCAATTGATGGCATTTGTAGCAAGCCCTTTTAGGAGACTTGTCACAGTTTGCACACTCTTTGGCCCAATGCCCTGCCTGTCTACAGATTAGGCATTTGTCTCATGCCTTGTCCTTTAAGGACTCGGGGTTTGCCATAGGGCTTCCCTGGAGGGCAGCCAGCATCTGGGCATGCCTTATCACTTTCCTTTTCTCCATTTCCTGGGCCTTGGCTGCCCTCTCCTGTTCTGTTATAAAAAGTATTGGTGGCTGTCTGGACCATCTCATCTATAGAGTAACAGGGTCCTGCTGTTGTAACTGTAGTAACTTTATCCTGATATCTGATGCACAGTGGGACAGGAATTTGTCCTTTAAAACTACCTGTCCCTCGTAAGAGTCTAAGTCCAGATTGGTAAACATTTGGAGGGCCTCTTTTAGCCTTTCCAGAAAGGCAATGTGGTTCTTGTTGCACTCCTGAGTTATTGCTGAGACTGGGCACAGCACCACAACTAATAGGCTTCCTTCTATTTCCATGGGTGGACTTCCTTAGAGGTGTGTCTTTCTGAAGCTTATCCTATCCAGTACTGCTGCAACCCGAGAGCCATGTGTCCCCGGGTCAGGGTGCAGATCCCCAGGCTGAAGAGTGACAGCCCACTGGAGATCAAATCCCCAGGCAGGTCAAGGAAGGTTGGCCTCCCAAGAATTGGGTCTCTGGGCAGGTTGAGGCATGTATACCTCCTGGGTCCCCTGGACTGGAGTTGGGCATCCCCCAGGTCTCCAGTGTGACCAGTGCTGGGTAGGATTAAGGGGTTGTAACTCATTGTTGGTTTGTCTACCATGGATGGGAAGAGATACCACGATGTAAAGCAGTCCAAGCCTGTGCCCTGAGACTGGGAACCTGGTGAAACAGCCATAAGCCTTATCCTCTTACTTGCTCTGAGGGAATGTAAGTCACTGATTTCTTCCCCTAGTCCCCCATTAAGAGCATTTTAGGGTGTTTCCAGTGGTAAACATTTCATTGTCATAGACCCACTTTAGGTAATAACAGAAGTAATGACAAAAGAGCAGGTTATCTGGTCCTGTTAGGGGTGTTGCTGCTGCTGCTGCTAAGTCGCTTCAGTCGTGTCCGACTCTGTGCGACCCCAGAGATGGTAGACCACCAGGCCCCCCCGTCCCTGGGATTCTCCAGGCAAGAACACTGGAGTGGGTTGCCATTTCCTTCTCCAATGCATGAAAGTGAAAAGTGAAAGTGAAGTCACTCAGTCGTATCCGACTCCTAGTGACCCCATGGACTGCAGCCTACCAGGCTCCTCCATCCATGGGATTTTCCAGGCAAGAGTACTGGAGTGGGGTGCCATTGCCTTCTCCAGTTAGGGGTGTTAGGAGTATTTTAATAATAATAAGCAGGGTGGAGTGATGTTGCCTACAAGGGGCAGGGTCTTGATTGCCCTGGTGGCTCAGAGGTTAAAGCGTTTAAGGCTCCTCCAATGTGGGAGACCTGGGTTTGATCCCTGGGTCAGGAAGATCCCCTGGAGAAGGAAATGATAACCCATTTCAGTATTCTTGCCTGGAGAATCCAGGTTAAAGCGTTTAAATGCTCCTCCAATGTGGGAGACCTGGGTCTGATCCCTGGGTCAGGAAGATCCCCTGGAGAAGGAAACGGTAACCCACTTCAGTATTCTTGCCTGGAGAATCCCATGGACAGAGGAGCCTGGTGGGCTACAGTCCACGGGGTCACAAAGAGTCGGACACGACTGAGCGACTTCACTTCACTTCACTTCACTTAAGAAGAAATTGATAAGAGGCAACAAACCAGGTGTTCCAAAAAAGTAGAGTAGAGATTTGATCCAGGTGTATGTTTGTAACTTTAGGAAAAGGGTGGTAAAGGTTTGGGCTTAAATGTTAGCCTGAAGGGCTAACTCCCAAAGTGGCAAACATCCCTGGAAGCCCAATTGCCCTTGAAGGGATGCCACCAACAGATGGACTTCTAGCAGGCACTGTGTGCCTGTCGCCCACCCTAGCAGGTTCACTGAGAGATACTGTTGTTGCACATGTCGTAGGAAACATGGAAGATGAAGGCCTGAATATCTAGAGGGATTGGATATTATACAGTATTTCCCTCCCAAGGGCCAGCTATTTTCTGGTTGCCCCTCAAGAAGATTGTAAAGGCAACATTGTGGGTCCCAACTGGGCTCAGGAAAAGAGCAAGACACAGGAAGGAAGTGGGCAGAGCACAACTTTTGAAAGAATGACATAGCCCAAGGGTATATTTAAACCAATTAAAATCAAATTGGTCCAATATGACAAGTCAAATTCAATTAAACCTTGATCCTCAATCTGCAAGCCAAATGACACACCCAGAGGCTCCAGATCAGTTCTAAGTCACTGTCAAATGACTGAGGAGTGGGTGGTTGATTGTTAGGTTGATCCTCCCACTCATTAGCATATGAAATCATCCAGCTCCGAAAAAACTAACCACACCACATTGCACGGCCACCACACTCACCCTGTGATGGCCCACACTCTGTGGAGTGTGCTTCTCTCTGAATCTGAACAAATCCACCTCTTACCTGTCTTTCTGTCTCTCACTGAAGTGTTTTCAATGAGACATCAAGAGCCTGAGCTTCATTAGGTCCCGAAGCCAGGCACCACAGGTTTTGGCCAAGCTCAAGTTCCAGGAGAGAGTTGCTGAAGGACAGGAGGAAATAGCAGTGGGAAAAACTTATGCCAACTTATTCCTACGCCAAGGAATCCCCTTCATAACCTGCTGGAAAACCTGCTAAATACTTGACCTGTACTCAGTTTTCATTGGCCTGATCCTTGGCACAAAGAAGATTAAGAGCAGAAGAACCTCCACCCAATTGGGCAACAGCTACGAGGGCACAGCCAATTGCGGAGCCTTTGGGACACACTGAGGAGTAGCCCCTGCCAGAGTCCCTCAGTTGTACCTACCACCGCTTGCCTATTCACAGGGGTTCGAGGAAATAAGAAATGAGCGATTGTAAAAGAATTAAGATTTTGTTAGCCATATGTCCAACTATAGGGGTGAGGACTTCCTACCCCAACTGCAGGTCTTCTGGAATCTGAGACTGAGCCATGTGAGCTTTGCCAAGTTTGTTTTTGCTGTCCCAGTTTCCAGCAGCCTGGGCTCCTTGTCACTTCCCCTGCACTGGGTTTTCTTCACATTCAGCTTCCACCATGGCAGCTTTCTCCAAGTTGGGCTTCTACTGTGTTTGGCCTCCGCCTTGTGGGGGCTGAGCTGAGGTTGTTTCAGCCAGGTTAAATCTGAATCACAGCACCACAGATGTTAGGGGAGTATGTAATTTCCTCAGTTCTGTCTCATTGCAACAAAAATTTGAAGCGATGGATGCATCAGTGTTACAGCCCTGTGTAATTTTCTTGGACACATCAGTGTTACAGCTTTGTGTCACAGCTCAGTTTTATTTAAAAGCAGAGGAAAATACATCCTCGAGGCATGAGGGTGGGCCAACCCAAAAGATGTCAAGAGAAAAGAAGCCCTCCTCGGGCTCAATTTTGGCTCCTCTTTTTATATGTTTTTTTCTCCACCCCCTGAGCCTGCCCTGTGTAAATTGAGCTAGCCAGGAGGGCTGTTTTACCTGAGAGTCTCACTCCAGTCCTTGGACCTTCTTTTGTTCTATTTCTGCAAGCTTTTCCCTTCTTTGTCTTTTAGCCACTGCCATTTTGGACTCCTTTTTCCTATTCTAACTACCTAACATTGTCATTAGCTAGCAAATTATGCATTATTCTAAGAGAAAAGACAGTGGTGGGTGCGGTCAACCTTGTATGAGAGATTTTCTTCACCGGTGGTCCTAGGAGAACTTACCCTTTCAGGCCTTAGGGTAAGCAGTCAAAAGCACCGCAAAACAAGATTCAGGTTTAGATTAAACCTGCAGGGGCCACAGAACAATTTATCCCCTTGACAAACCTTTTCTGCTGGTTAATCAATGGAATTTTATGGCCCATTTCTTGAATAATATATTTGAGCTTATTTTATGTGTACCTGCCTTAAGTTGCTGATCCTATAAAAATGAAAGCTGACTATATAGTCTTGTCAAATTTTTGGAGATACACATTTTCCTAATTGGATTTGTTGATTTATTGCTAACAAAGATAAAACTTTCTACTTCAGCCACTTATCTGGGTTTTGAAATTGCTTCAACCTGAAAGCAAATTGTATGAGTCTGAAAAAGTGCTTGAAGTATATTTAGCCACAAAAATACTAACTTGATAGAAAAGAAACAAGCAATGAAAAAGACACATATAATCTTCTTCTTTAAATTCTGGAATAACATTATTAAAAGTACAGCTATTTAAGTAGAAAATTAAATTCTGGCAACTACTGCCAAATACATTTGCTCAGATTACAGCATCAGTTTCATAATTAGTTTTCTATCAGAATATTATAATTAGTGGTAATCAGGTTATCAACATTTTATAATTATAGTATTTGTGGAGTAAAACTATAGTTATATAATTAATATTCTATGACTAATATTTAAACAAGAAATAAGAAAACAACCCCTAAAGCCTATGGAGAATACTTATAAAATCTCATAGCAGGCAATAGGAAATTACTTTTTGAATCTTTATAAGGAAAAAAAGGTATCTTCACAGTTTCCTCCCCATATTTTATTCTATAATTCCTAACTAGCCTAGAAAACAAAGATGGCTGACTGACTTTCCATTTTAAAAAGGCTTCTATGAGGTGGTGGCTATTTTGCATATGCTATTATTTTGTTTAATAACATGTTTGCTGTTATGTTGGAATTCTATTTATTATGATGTTGATATATAACCACTTGCTGCTAAGTCACTCCAGTCGTGTCCGACTCTGTGCGACCCCAGAGGCGGCAGCCCACCAGGCTCCCCCATCCCTGGGATTCTCCAGGCAAGAACACTGGAGTGGGTTGCCATTTCCTTCTCCAATGCATGAAAGTGAAAAGTGAAAGTGAAGTCGCTCAGTCGTGTTCGACTCTAGCGACCCCATGGACTGCAGCCCACCAGGCTCCTCCATCCATGGGATTTTCCAGGCAAAAGTACTGGAGTGTGGTGCCATTGCCTTCTCCGATATAACCATTTAAAGAAGTATAATCTATGCTATCCAAAGTAACTTGAAACAAGAGAGTTTCATGTTTGAAAAGCTCTCAGTGTATCTTTGTGTTATAGAACACACTATGCCTGGCAAAGGATGAATCCCAAGAACCAAGAAATCTTTCTTGGCTAACTGAAAAAAAGCTGAAGTTCTACCGGTATTGAGTCAGAAGAAAAAAACAACACTTTGAAGTTAAATAAAATAAAACATACAGCCTCTTGAACTAACACTCATTTTCAAATTTGGCTATTCTCTAGAACTAACATGAATTCACACCTGTACCTCCTGTGTGTGTTCTTGAATTTAAGCCATATAAATGATGCACTGCAACATTACTTCACCATTTGGAAGGTTAGAATAAGTAAGTAGAGTGGGGGAAAAAAAACCCCACTGGAGGAAGCAGCACAGCAGCTATGTCCATGCCTTGGACCTGTGTTTGTTTAGGAAGCCATACTGTGCATCATACTGGAGTCAGATTCTATCAGCACTAAGTAAATTATACAGAGTATGATGCTGCTGCTGCTGCTGCTAAGTCGCTTCAGTCGTGTCTGACTCTGTGCGACCCCACAGACTGCAGCCCATCAGGCTCCTCTGTCCCTGGGATTCTCCAGGCAAGAACACTGGAGTGGGTTGCCATTTCCTTCTCCAATGCGTGAAAAGTGAAAGTGAAGTCGCTCAGTCATGCCCGACTCTTAGCGACCCCATGGACTACAGCCTACCAGGCTCCTCCGTCCATGGGATTTTCCAGGCAAGAGTACTGGAGTAGGGTGCCGTTGCCTTCTCCGATACAGAGTATACAGAAGCTTATTATTATAAAGTGTCAGAACTTAATGCTCCTGGAGAGTCATTACATTATAGAAGGACTAACTGATCAGGCATCCTAATTTCTTCACTTTAAAGGTCAAGTTCTCAAGGAAGTTGAAATACTAGTCCAGCATGTTGAATCACTTTTAAACTGGTAGTAGGGTAATTCAAACTATTAATACATGTCTAGCTCTTGTTTTCCAAATTCGAATCAATATCAGATTAACAGGGAGAAACAGGGAATCATTGTTGGGTGGGGAAAAAAATGCAACGAAGGACACTTTGGTGGGGGGGTTGAGGGAAAGAGGAGGAAAAAAAGGAACACTTATTCAGCAGACAGCGACAAGGTCCATGATCTGTCTTTTAAGTCACACTGGACATCCCTGGAGGTCCAGTGGTGAAGACTCCACACTTTCACTGCGGGGACACAGGTTTGACCCCTGGTCAGGGAAGATCCCATAGGCTGTGCAGCATGGCCAAATCTAAATGAAGTCACACTGATCCTAACTTATTTTCAGAACTAACATATTTAGCTGAAGGAGGGTGCGGATAACCTAGAGAAGGCTTCCAATATTGAATAAGATGAGTGCTTTTTTATAAAGCAACAATAGCACAGAATTTTGAAGTCATTTCAGAAAAACAAATTCTACACATTGGACTTGGTGTTAAAGATTGTCATTTAGTCCAGAATTTATTTTATGCAGGAAGGAAAAATAAGGCTTTTAGCCCTCCTTTTCTAAAAACAACACAAATGATTTCCCAACATAAGCATTCTGCCAGGAAGCTGACAAATAAATGTTGCCTTTGCTTCATTCTTGCAAATTTGGATCAGAATTAGGAGAATTTGGCCTTGAATTACCAACCTCTTTGTTTTGGCGCTATAAATAAATTGTTGAGAAGTGAGAAAGCAATTACAAATACAGCAAAGAAAACCAAGATTTAAACAAATATTGATTGTAAGTACAGAAAAAAAAAAAGGTAAACCAACCAACATTATAATTTATCACTCACATAAAAATCCAAATATAGGAAAGGTAAAATTTAAGCTCTCAAATATTACACTCCAGGCAAAATTTCAAAAACTGCATGTAAAATACTCACTCTCCCAAAGTGGCCCCCTTCTCTCTTATTCACATATCCACTCCCACCACTCTTTCCTTTTATATTTTAGGGAAATGATTAAGCTTTAAAATGTCTAATTTTCTTGGGAATAGCCAGTTAAGTTAGCTCTGGTCATCAGTATTTGACTAGGTCTGTGTGACAGCTGACAACTGAAGTGACAGAGACACTTTTAATTTTCAAATTCTCTTAAGTTGTAAGAATAGGAAAATTGTTTCTCTAAAATTCTCAAAGTCCTTGTGGAAATTTACTTCTGATGCATGGAAGAAGCCCACTCTCTATAATCAAAGCCCGTGTCTGTCATCATAAAATTTTCCTGATTTACTGAGTCTTTCCCCCTATTCATAAACACAAATGCAGTTTTTTTAGATGCTTGAATATATTTATGATTATTATATTTTATCTCATTCATATTAGTATATATTTTTTTAACAAAGTATAGTTGATTTACAATTCATGTTATGTTCAGATGTACAGCACAGTAATTCAGTTATATATATATGGGCTTCCCTGGCAGCTCAGACAGTAAAGAATCTCCCTGCAATGCAGGTGACCCAGGCTCAATCTCTCGGTTGGGAAGATCCCCTGGAGAAGGAAACAGCAACCCACTCAAGTACCCTTGCCTGGTAAATCCCATGGACAGGGGAGCCTGGCAAGCTACAATCCATGGGTCACAAAGAGTCAGACACAACTGAGTGACTAAGCACACACATGCACGCGTGCATACACACACCCATGGCTTCAAACTTCATTTTCAGACTAACTATATATTTTGTACATATTACTCATCAGCCTGATTAGTACAGATAATCAAAATTCTTCACACTTTTCTTTTTTTTAATTTAATTTTATTTTTAAACTTTACAATATTGTATTGGTTTTGCCATATATCGAAACGAATCCGACACAGGCATACATGTGTGCCCCATCCTGAACCCTCCTCCCTCCTCCCTCCTCCCTCCCCATACCATCCCTCTGGGTCATCCCAGTGCACCAGCCCCAAGAATCCAGTATCGTGCATCGAACCTGGACTGGCGACTCATTTCATATATGATATTATACATATTTCAATGCCATTCTCCCAAATCATCCCACCCTCTCCCTCTCCCACAGAGTCCAAAAGACTGTTCTATACATCAGTGTCTCTTTTGCTGTCTCGTATACAGGGTTGTCGTTACCATCTTTCTAAATTCCATATATATGCGTTAGTATACTGTATTGGTGTTTCTCTTTCTGGCTTACTTCACTCTGTATAATAGGCTCCAGTTTCATCCACCTCATTAGAACTGATTCAAATGTATTCTTTTTAATGGCTGAGTAATACTCCATTGTGTATATGTACCACTGCTTTCTTATCCATTCATCTGCTGATGGACATCTAGGTTGCTTCCATGTCCTGGCTATTATAAACAGTGCTGCGATGAACATTGGGGTACACGTGTCTATTTCCCTTCTGGTTTCCTCAGCGTGTATGCCCAGCAGTGGGATTGCTGGATCATAAGGCAGTTCTATCTCCAGTTTTTTAAGGAATCTCCACACTGTTCTCCATAGTGGCTGTACTAGTTTGCATTCCCACCAACAGTGTAAGAGGGTTCCCTTTTCTCCACACCCTCTCCAGCATTTATTACTTGTAGACTTTTGGATCGCAGCCATTCTGACTGGCGTGAAATGGTACCTCATAGTGGTTTTGATTTGCATTTCTCTGATAATGAGTGATGTTGAGCATCTTTTCATGTGTTTGTTAGCCATCTGTATGTCTTCTTTGGAGAAATGTCTGTTTAGTTCTTTGGCCCATTTTTTGATTGGGTCATTTATTTTTCTGGAGTTGAGCTGTAGGAGTTGCTTGTATATTTTTGAGATTAGTTGTTTGTCAATCACTTCATTTGCTATTATTTTCTCCCATTCTGAAGGCTGTCTTTTCACCTTGCTTATAGTTTCCTTAGTTGTGCAGAAGCTTTTAAGTTTAATTAGGTCCCATTTGTTTATTTTTGCTTTTATTTCCAATATTCTGGGAGGTGGGTCATAGAAGATCCTGCTGTGATGTATATCGGAGAGTGTTTTGCCTATGTTCTCCTCTAGGGGTTTTATAGTTTCTGGTCTTACGTTTAGATCTTTAATCCAATTTGAGTTTATTTTTGTGTGTGGTGTTAGAAAGTGGTCTAGTTTCATTCTTCTACAAGTGGTTGACCAGTTTTCCCAGCACCACTTGTTAAAGAGATTGTCTTTAATCCATTGTATACTCTTGCCTCTTTTGTCAAAGAGGCACCGTGTTGGGTGCATATATATTTATAATTGTTATATCTTCTTCTTGGGTTGATTCTTTGATCATTATGTAGTGACCGTCTTTGTCTCTTTTCACAGCCTTTGTTTTAAAGTCTATTTTATCTGATATGAGTATTGCTACTCCTGCTTTCTTTTGGTCCCTATTTGCATGGAAAATCTTTTTCCAGCCCTTCACTTTCAGTCTGTATGTGTCCCCTGTTTTGAGGTGGGTCTTTTGTAGACAGCATATGTAGGGGTCTTGTTTTTGTATCCATTTAGCCAGTCTTTGTCTTTTGGTTGGTGCATTCAACCCATTTACGTTTAAGGTAATTATTGATAAATATGATCCCATTGCCATTTACTCTATTGTTTTGGGTTCGATTTCATACACCGTTTTTGTGTTTCCTGTCTAGAGAATATCCTTTAGTATTTGTTGGAGAGCTGGTTTGGTGGTGCAGAATTCTCTCAGCTTTTGCTTGTCTGAGAAGCTTTTGATTTCTCCTTCATATTTGAATGAGATCCTTGCTGGGTACAATAATCTGGGCTGTAGGTTATTGTCTTTCATCGCTTTAAGTATGTCTTGCCATACCCTCCTGGCTTGAAGAGTTTCTATTGAAAGATCAGCTGTTATCCTTATGGGAATTCCCTTGTGTGTTATTTGTTGTTTTTCCCTTGCTGCTTTTAATATTTGTTCTTTGTGTTTGATCTTTGTTAATTTGACTAATATGTGTCTTGGGGTGTTTCGCCTTGGGTTTATCCTGTTTGGGACTCTCTGAGTTTCTTGGACTTGAGTGATTATTTCCTTCCCCATTTTAGGGAAGTTTTCAACTATTATCTCCTCAAGTATTTTCTCATGGTCTTTCTTGTTGTCTTCTTCTGGGACCCCTATGATTCAAATGTTGTAGCGTTTAATGTTGTCCTGGATGTCTCTGAGATTGTCCTCATTTCTTTTAATTCGTTTTTCTTTTTTCCTCTCTGATTCATTTATTTCTACAATTCTATCTTCTAATTCACTAATCCTATCTTCTGCCTCTGTTATTCTACTATTTGTTGCCTCCAGAGTGTTTTTGATTTCATTTATTGCATTATTCATTATATATTGACTCTTTTTTATTTCTTCTAGGTCTTTGTTAAACCTTTCTTGCATCTTCTCAATCCTTGTCTCCAGGCTATTAATCTGTGATTCCATTTTGATTTCAAGATTTTGGATCAATTTCACTATCATTATTTGGAATTCTTTATCAGGTAGATTCCCTATCTCTTCCTCTTTTGTTTGGTTTGGTGGGCATTTATCCTGTTCCTTTACCTGCTGGGTACTCCTCTGTCTCTTCATCTTGTTTAAATTGCTGAGTTTGGGGTGTCCTTTCTGTATTCTGGCAGTTTGTGGAGTTCTCTTTATTGTGGCGTTTCCTCACTGTGTGTGGGTTTGTACAGGCGGCTTGTCAAGGTTTCTTGGTTAGGGAAGCTTGTGTCGGTGTTCTGGTGGGTGGAGCTGGATTTCTTCTCTCTGGAGTGCAATGAGTTATGAATTATGAGATGTCTATGGTTTTGGGGTGACTTTGGGCAGCCTGTATATTGGTGGGCATTTATCCTGTTCCTTTACCTGCTGGGTATTCCTCTGTCTCTTCATCTTGTTTAAATTGCTGAGTTTGGGGTGTCCTTTCTGTATTCTGGCAGTTTGTGGAGTTCTCTTTATTGTGGCGTTTCCTCACTGTGTGTGGGTTTGTACAGGCGGCTTGTCAAGGTTTCTTGGTTAGGGAAGCTTGTGTCGGTGTTCTGGTGGGTGGAGCTGGATTTCTTCTCTCTGGAGTGCAATGAGTTATGAATTATGAGATGTCTATGGTTTTGGGGTGACTTTGGGCAGCCTGTATATTGGTGGGCATTTATCCTGTTCCTTTACCTGCTGGGTATTCCTCTGTCTCTTCATCTTGTTTAAATTGCTGAGTTTGGGGTGTCCTTTCTGTATTCTGGCAGTCTGTGGAGTTCTCTTTATTGTGGCGTTTCCTCGCTGTGTGTGGGTTTGTACAGGTGGCTTGTCAAGGTTTCTTGGTTAGGGAAGCTTGTGTCAGTGTTCTGGTGGGTGGAGCTGGATTTCTTCTCTCTGGAGTGCAATGAGTTATGAGTTATGAGATGTCTATGGTTTTGGGGTGACTTTGGGCAGCCTGTATATTGGAGCTCAGGGTTGTGTTCCTGTGTTGCTGGAGAATTTGCTTGGTATGTCTTGCCCTGGAACTTGTTGGCCCTTGTGTGGTGCTTGGTTTCAGTGTAGGTATGGAGGCGTTTGATGAGCTTCTGTCAATTAATGTTCCCTGGAGTCAGGAGTTCCCTGGAGTTATTGGTCTTATTTTTACAGTAGTTTCAAAACTTCTATACAGCACCATTGATAAAACATCACAGGGTTTTAATCTATTGCCTGTAGCTTCCAAGGCGGTTCCCTTTGTTATAGCTTCTTCTGTTTGCTGGTCTCTTCAGTGTCTGGTTTCCGCCCTGACACAAAGGGGACGGTGGTGGACACTTTTTTTTTTTTAGGCTCACTTGTTCAGTCGCGCTGTGGGGAGGGAGGGACGCTGCAAACAAATAACATTGGCATGTACTCGCAGTGCCTCAGCCACACTGGGCCTGCCCCCACTCATGGTGCGTGTAGCCTCCCTGCCCACACTGCTCAGGCTCTAGGTTGCTCCACCGGAACCATCCGTGGCCGGCCCTGGGCTGCTTGCACCTCCCAGGTCTAAGCCGCTCAGGTTCAGGCACTCTGGTAGTCCTCAGAGGCGCAGACTCAGTTGGGCCTGTGTTTTGTGCCCTTCCCAGGTCCGAGCAGCTCAGGTGATGAGGTGTTTGGTGAACGCGGTTGCTGCGACTTATCTCCTCCCCGCGGCTCCGTTATCTAGGTGTACAACCGGCGCACCTTCTCAGGCGGATGTTGACCGTCCAGACCCCCAAGAAGTTTTAGTTAGCAAAGAAGCCTGCTTACAGTTTCGTAGATAATGTCTCTCTGGGGCTGTGATTGCCCCTTTCCGGCTCTGGCTGCCTGTCACTGGAGGGGGACGGTCTGCAGCCAGCTATCTCTGTACAGTCCTTTGTTCCGTGCTCGGGCCTGGCGGTGTCGTAGGTTAGGGCTGGCTTTTCACGTGGTAGATATCCCACAGTCTGGTTTGCTAGCCCAAATTATTTCGCTCAGATAGCGCTCGGGGTATTCAGGCCAGATCCTTACTCTAAGCGATGTAGCCCGTGTGGCACCTCCCTTCCCAGCCCCCACTTGCTAGTGGTGTGTGCAGGCGTCTGTGCCACTTCTCCACTGGGGGAGTTACCATAGGGCTCGTAATCTCCTTTCGAAGACATGGGTTGCTTTTCTGGGTGCCTGATGTCCTCTGCCGGCATTCAGGAGTTGTTTTGTGGAATTTACTCAGCGTTTAAATGTTCTTTTGATGAATTTGTGGGGGAGAAAGTGTTCTCCCCATCCTACTCCTCCGCCATCTTAGCTCCTCCCTTCTTCACACTTTCAAATGGAAGACAAAAGAGAAAACTTGGAGCTGATAATTGTGCAAATTACAGCTGCTAATGGCACTTTCTTGAAGAAGGGAACTAAATTTCACAGTAACAGATGAATATTCACATGTGTTCTATTTCATTGGCAGGGAAGTGCCTATTTTTAAACTCACCAAAGAGACCTTCAATTCAGATTTAGTTTCATATTAATTCCCTGTAGTGTTTACTTGGCTCTATTCAATAAGACAAATTTATGCTTAGATTATATCTTTAAAAATTGAGAACATGCCTAACTTTTAAGTTGCTTCATTAAGTTATTTAAGT
Source organism: Bos grunniens (assembly GCF_055505025.1). Classification (NCBI taxonomy): domain Eukaryota; kingdom Metazoa; phylum Chordata; class Mammalia; order Artiodactyla; family Bovidae; genus Bos; species Bos grunniens. The sequence continues at coordinate 22,435,546 of NC_141191.1, read as the reverse complement.
ATAGGTGCTTTGGACTTTATGGACTGGTTTGAGAAGTGAATGTATCACCAGGTGTTGTCGGGAGCCACGTTAGGCATTACTGACAAAATGGAGGCACGCCCTAAACCCCCTCCGTTTGTTCCATAGGCACGGACCCGGAATGAAGGAGTTAGGCTTTGTGATTCTGACTTGTTTTTTCCTTTCCTTGGCTGAGTTGACTGAAGAGAATGTTAAGGTGCTTATTGTCTTCGAGAGGAGCATGAGAAGGCATAAAGCCTTCTGCAGCTGTGCTCAAAGAATAATTCATAAAGTTAATCATTGACATTTGTTCAAGAACTTTTACAAAAGACTGTTCCAGGGTGAGCATGCAGGCTGCAGCTTGAGGCCATGGGAGGGACTGCTAAGCCCATTTGTGAGAAACGTGTTTATGGCAAAGGAGTTTGCTGAATTTAGGGCTTAGGAATAATTAAAATAGTTAGAAGCTAAAGATTTAAGGATTCCTGTAATGTTAACATATTCTACTATAGCTTATAGAAATTAGGGACTTTAGAGGTATTATTAGCTAGAAGCCCTTTCTAAGAAATAGTGAGCTTAGGATACTAGGGGCGAACAGGACTTAGAAAGATAAGAAATAAACTGAGGAATCTGGCATGAGTTACAGTGTATTCACAAGGACACATGAGAAAAGTAAATAAGAGAATCGCTGAGGAAGGAACTCCTTTTGAGGGGCAACAATGATTTTTGGAGAAAAATAAATCTGGGTCAATGGGAACTAAAAATATCAAACCTCTGACCTAATGCTTTTGTAAAAGTATAAAACAGAATCATAAGCTTGGAATAAACAAGCAGTCAAAGAAAACTGAGAGGCTGCCTCAGTTTCTCGCTGACACCACTCACCCCTTCAGGTTGAATCCCTTGCTGCTGGAGTTGGACTCTGGCAAGGTGTAAAAACCTAAATCATCTTCCAGTGTTTAAACCACCTACAGTCTTCAAAAATGTCCACCCAGTGTAGTGTGAATGAGTTTTACTTTTTATGCTATGTTTATGTTTGGGTGACATAGGGCATCATAATGCAAAGACCTAGAGAGATGGACTCAGGAACTCTAATCTGGATCTTTGATCTGCACTTCCCTGAAGTAAGTAGTGGCTGCCCTGCTGTTGTACTACTGACTTTCACTTCATCCCAGGACCTTAGATAACCTATGCATTTATGCTTCCAGTTTGCATGTAGTAATCATCTTTAATCAGCTTACTTCCCAGTGGGTGAGGATTTACTTCTGTTGCTGTCTTGCTGTTTTGAAACTTAAATTGTTCTTATCTTTAAGTTTTTTTCCAAATTTTCTATTCCTTAACCTTAAAGGTATGCCAATATATAACAAATGATTTTAAAAATTGAACCAACATATAACAATGATTTTAAAAATCGAACCATCTATATGTGGAAAGGTCAAAAAGTTGCTATTTAAAAAAAAATCAAATGCTCTTCTGAAATTTTGTGCATATGCTCTGAATAATTTTGTAAATGAAAGTATGTATCCATTTCAATAAATATAAGTTAATTTTCCTCTTAAAACTCTGAAAAACACTTAACTTTTAATGTTTGAAAATAGCTCCCAAGAGTCATTTCCCTTAGAATTGATGAGGAAACAGCAACGTAACCAAAATCAACACTAACCAAAGGAAGCACCAAGGCCTGGACTGTGCTGGAAAGTCAAACTGATAGCCCCTAGCAATGCTCTACAACATGTCCTGCAACTTATCCTCTGTGTGGGCAAAGAGTGTATAGGCTTGTGCACCTTTGCATTATGAAAATGTCTGACACAGAGTAAGATTTTATATTTATCTTTGAAGCCTCCATTTATGTTGAATTAACTGGTAAGCAACTTTACAGTGATTTTTTAATTTAAACAGTAATTATAAATGTATGTTATTTATTTATAGGAAATATCATTGGTAATACTTGTGACTTCATTGGTATTTTTGAGGATGTTGATGAAATATTATTCAATAATAGTTCTATATGACTGGTTGGTGAAAAATACCATAGATGATAAGAAGTGTATCATTTCTTAGAGCTAGCAATTTTCTGTTGCAGATTATAAGTTTATTGTTTTGAAGAAATACTATCAGACATAGGATATTTTGATGCCTTCCATCATCTTTGTGGGGAAAAAGTATTTCATTATGACTTGTAATAAAATTATTATGTCAAATAACTGGAATTGTGTGACATAGGCCAGTTTCTCATGCAATAAGCTCAACTTCTAAAAAAATATTTTATAAGGTCAAATGTATATTCAACTATATAGGACACTGAAGTAAGTATCCTCATGTGGGTAGTGTATAACATGACAAAAATATAATCAAATCAATGCTGAATAACAGAAATTATGAAATTAATATTTTTTACATTTGTAAGATGAAAGATGAAATCTCAACAAGTGATTTTTTTTCAGAATTACTTACTCATCAAAATATAGGCAATGTGTTAATTATATTACAATCTGTCAGCTTCTGGTTTTCACAGAGATAAATCAACACATGGAAACTTTTAGGCAACATTACTTTCAGCTTCTCTTTGAAAGAGGAATATTGAGAACTCAAAGAAGAGCCAGAGAGATAAAAAGTGATGAAATGATAATAAATTATACTAAATTTCTGAATTATTTAAAGAGGAAATAGGATGATTTTCAAATGAATTAAATATCCTATGTTTGAGTGTATTTATTTTCATTTTAGAAGAACAGCAATAAAAGGTGAAAGAAAGTGAAGTCACTCAGTTGTGTCCAACTCTTTGCGACCCCATGGACTGTAGCCCACCAGGCTCCTCTGTCCATGGGATTTTCCAGGCAAGAGTACTGGAGTGGGGTGCCACTGCCTACACTGGCTCTGCAGATTTTGGATGGCCACCCTCCAAAATTTCTTGAGCCAATTTCTTATAATAATTTTGTGTGTCCCTCTCTGTTCTCTCTCTCTCTCATTCCTGAATGGATGGATGGATGGATGGATAGATAGATACAGAAGTCTTGCTACTTACATTTCAATCCCAAAAGCCCACATTCATCCTATGCATTTCATCCCTGCAAACAATACTGCCTCACTGGGAATAGCCTCTGGGTGGGAGACAGGAATGGCTGGAGTCAAAGTATGAGATAGTTACTGCAAGCTTTCATCAGACATGACTCTAAAAATTATATCTTTAAGATTAGGAGATAAAATACTCAATAGTCAACATGAACTAAAGCATAGTTCCTAATCCTTTTCTGCATTTCCAAAATCCAAAGATCCCTGAAAATAAGTTTGTTTTCTTTTCCCCCCTAGGCTTGGTGTTAAAAATCATTTGGAAACAAAACTGATCTGAACTGACAGCAGGATATTCCTAACTCTTTTTAATCCCATTTAGTGAGACTAGACATGGAACAACAGACTGGTTCTAAATAGGAAAAGGAGTATGTCAAGGCTGTATGTTGTCACCCTGCTTATTTAACTTCTATGCAGAGTACATCATGAGAAACGCTGGTCTGGAAGAAGCACAAGCTGGAATCAAGATTGCCGGGAGAAATACCAATAACCTCAGATATGCAGATGACACCATCCTTATGGCAGAAAGTGAAGAGGAACTAAAAAGCCTCTTGATGAAAGTGAAAGTGGAGAGTGAAAAAGTTGGCTTAAAGCTCAACATTCAGAAAACGAAGATCATGGCATCTGGTCCCATCACTTCATGGGAAATAGATGGGGAAACAGTGTCAGACTTTATTTTTTTGGTCTCCAAAATCACTGCAGATGGTGATTGCAGCCATGAAATTAAAAGATGCTCACTCCTTGGAAGAAAAATTATGACCAACCTAGATTGCATATTGAAAAGCAGAGACATTACTTTGCCAACAAAGGTCCGTCTAGTCAAGGCTATGGTTTTTCCTGTGGTCATGTATGGATGTGAGAGTTGGACTGTGAAGAAAGCTGAGTGCCGAAGAATTGATGCTTTTGAACTGTGGTGTTGAAGACTTTTGAGAGTCCCTTGGACTGCAAGGAGATCCAACCAGTCCATTCTAAAGGAGATCAGCCCTGGGTGTTCTTTGGAAGGAATGATGCTAAAGCTGAAACTCCAATACTATGGCCACCTCATGAGAAGAGTTGACTCATTGGAAAAGACTCTGATGCTGGGAGGGATTGGGGGCAGGAGGAAAAGTGGACGACAGAGGATGAGATGGCTGGATGGCATCACCGACTCATGGATGTGAGTTTGAGTGAACTCCAGGCGATGGTGATGTCAGGGAGGCCTGGAGTGCTGCAATTCATGGGGTCGCAAAGAGTTTGACACGACTCAGCAACTGAACTGAACTGAACTGAGTGAGACTGTTCATTCATATCACTGTAGAAATCTTAATAAGTTTTTCTCTAGAGTGTTACCCTGACATCCCTGGAATTCTACACAACATATCTAAATTCCAAATTGTATCTGTATCTGCACCAAAGATTTAGAATAAAATATTGTGGACCTGTATTGTGGAAGATATGCAATAAGGTGATATTCTTATGTTTTAGGTTATAAAGAATTTAAATTAAAAAGATGATTCATAGAAGGATACTTCAATTGCACATAGAAATGAAGAAAGATGCAAATTTTCAGTAGTTTCAGTTTAACATGCTTTCAATCAAGAAATTCATGCAGTCAAAGCAAATTGCTGGCTTCCTTGTCTGTGAGTTCTCTGCACGAAGGAAGACAAGGCCTTCTGGAACTGTGAGCTCAGATATTTATATCACAGAAGAAAGAGGCCTTTATTTGCCTACTCTATATAGAAATGCACTGGATAAAATATTCAATTACTTTGTTGGGTTCACATGTTAATTTTTAGGCCTCTCTTCTTGTTGATGGAAAGGGGAGCAGACCTTTGTCATGGGGCCCAACTGAACAGTGGGTTAGTTTGTATCAGTAGCTAGCTCTAACATAATGACCTCATGGTTGGACTGGAGGGGAAAAGAAAGTCAAAGAAGGTTGGTTTTTAACTAGTAGATAAAAAACTGGATGTCCTTATAAGTTGACTAACCAACAAAAAGAAAGTCATACCTAGTCTTCATCACTCTGGCAAAAATAGGGGACAGAGACAACTATGTCTTCTTGAGATTTAAGATTCTTAAATGTAAACATAACATGTCATTACATTTCAGGCAAAATCAACCTATTGAATCCCATATTTTACTTTGAATATTTCAAAACAGAAACATTTATGGTATAAGAGACTCATGTTTTACTTTATATTACTGTGCTCTTTCTCCACATATACTGATAAATCAATAAATATATCATCTACTACGCCCAAAGGGTTTCTTGAAAAACAAATCATTATCTGCCATGTCACCAGTATGGTATTTCATCAATCAATATCTTCAATGGCTTTGAAATATTTCAAGGATATACATACAAAATGGGTTTAATAAAACAATATGAACATCAGTTCTCCAATGTGGTAATGAATACATTTTCAATGAAATAAAAATAAAAGGAAGAAATTCGAAAAACAGATGAAGGCACCTGGACTACATTTTAATCATAATTACTTCTGCTCTTTGTGAAATAAAGAAAATCTAACACAAGCATTTCATTTGTTAATAAATAATTCTATATCAATAGGCTGCAAAAATATTTCTAAAAGTCATTTGGGAATAATGAAACAGTGATAATCATGAAGAAAGTAAAACGACATAAAACTGTAAGAAAATCCTAAGATGTCTTTACTTTATGAAATTTTCTTCAATCAAATCACTCCATATTGGGTTCCTAATTATTTGAGCTTTTATGGCAGCATCTGCTGCCAGCCATTCAATTTGCCCTTCACTATATACAATCTATATTATCATTGAATCTAATATTTAATGCATATTATACCTTCCATTAACTTTTGAACTTATTAATGTAAACAATATACTTCATTTATATTTTCTCTTCAGTATCTATTATTATATGCACACACTAGTCGTTAATCAACACTTGAAAATTGAATTGCTAAATTTTTTTAAGAGTAAATGGGGGAATCTTTAGCTGATTAACTTTAGACCTGGGGTTAATTTCTTCAACAATTTTTATATGAGATTTTTGCCAACTATAATGAGCTATCAAATTTCCTAAATTTTCCATTTGTCTATATTCCAATGACATCCCTATTAGATCAAGTGAAGAAGTTATTAACCTAAAGACAACACAAATGTCTTTTCCAGAACTAAGCTGATTGCCTCGCAAACATTATTGCAAGTTTAAAGCATAATTAATAACTCATACATGTGATATAAATATACTGTAAGATTTCTATTTTTTGTTTTTAATGCAACCATTTTTTCCTCCACTATATTCCTTAATGCTTTCAGGGCAGTTGACCTAGAACACATATGTGACTGTGTCTCTTTCTAATTTAAAAACTTCTTAGAAGGGTCCAATGCAAACCAGGAAACTTAAAAAAAGTATAAAAATTCCTCTCCATTCTTACCTTGCTATCTTCTCATCCTTCTATGTAAACTGTGGCAGCAATATCCAATGTATTGTTTTTCTCCAAATATTCTTAATAATTTTCTCACTGTGAACTCCACTTTAAATACTTTTATTCCTTCTTGACCAATCTAAGTTTGAATACTAATTTCAACAATCAGCATTTGGAAGTTTCTTCTAGCTTATCTATAGTAAAAACAAGAAAAAAAATTAAATCATTCAGAAGTTCAACATTTAGAAATAAACACTTTTAAGCAAAAATAACGATCAACTTGAATATCTTTCTAAGCAGATGTACCAGCCACTTGGATGTCTTTTCTGTCTTTCTTCTGGACATTTCGCCATCTTTGATCACTGGGTTCTGGCTAGGCTTTGCAGTTGTAAAGAACTGACAGGATCCTAAAGACTGAGTAGCAGAAACAGAGTTGGTTCTCTTTTGTTTCTGCTTTGAGCTGCTTCTCTGGTGAAAGCTCTGTCTCTCCATAGCCTTGGCTCGTTCTGGACAGCCCCTTTGTCTCTGGTTCTGGGTCCCGTCATGCACCTTTCACATACAGTCAGCCATCCCATTCCAATCTGGAAACCCTGGCTTTGGGACTGAGGTACCCTCGCATCCATCATCTCCAGCCATAACGTGATACTGACTTCTTGGTGTTGCTAATCCATAGATTACCTGAATGGTCCCTACTTATCTTTCAGCTCTTTAAACATGTTTGCAATTAGTCTCCAATAATCAAGCCCTTCTATTGGGCTACCTGGCATAAACTCTGTGTTTTGGACTAGTTCCTGATTCAGACACAATATATGAAAGTAGAACTGATCAATCAGGAGATAAGGCAACTTCTAAAATGTGATCATACAGTTTATGCTAATTTAGTACCCAATATTAAATTGGGTTAGTTCAAATTTAGTAAAAGAACATCTCAAGTAAGACTGAAAACCTCAGTCAAACCCTGCTAAAAAAACAAATATAAATTTCTTTATCCTGAGAGAGACTGTTCTCTTAAAAGATACTTCTGGCATTAGGAATAAAGCGTAATTAAAGCAAAGAACTTCAGTCAATATTATTTAACTGCATGTTTTAATTTTAGATATTACTAGATCCATAGACTCAAACTTGAAACTCACATAGTTCTCACTTTCACTCTGACCACTTCCTTATTTCTGTTAACAAAATGTATACTGTTTCTCTCTTCTGCAACCCATTTCACACATTTTCTTACAGAAATTCTAGGTTTAGAAAAGTCACTGATAATCGCTACTGGATCAAGTTTTGTTTTTGTTTTGTATTTTTTGGCCATTCCTAAGTTCTCTATAAGGATGAAGTACATAGTTTGCTGAATTATTTTGTCGATTATATCCCAATAACAATACACAATATACTGGTGAAGTATTGCAAAACTTCTTTCATATGTGAGAAGCCTTGACTGTCACTTCTATACATGAAAGAATACTTCGTTAGAGACTAGGATGGGAAATACTGTGGGAAGCTTTCCATTACTATCTTAACCAGAAATTCTCACTTATATACTTTTAATGCGGATATTTTCCCATTTTGTTACAAGTGTAGCAAGACTTGAACTATTTATAATTCAGCACTATAGGTCCTCAACCCCTGGAGTATATTAGGTTATCAATACTTGCTTGATGCACAAAGATAAACACATGAATAAATACATAAATATTTAGCCTCTAGAAAATTAGAAAGTTTCAGTTCATCCAAACAATCCTTATGCATAATTACACAAGAACTCAGTCTGAAACTTGAAATATCTTTCCATGTAGTTGGATGAAATGAGTACCTACTTGCTCTTTGACAGACAGACGAGAAGAAACTTTGCACATCACTTACATTTTTTATACTGATTTTATGATGGTTACAATGAAAAAAATAAGATTTTCTTCTCCAAAATAAACTGTAATTTCCCTTGGGAGAGATAAATTTTTAGCTTAATTTTGAATGAGATCATAGCATCATTTTCTAAGATTCAGTTTTAATGATAAAAGAAAGATAATAAGCAAATAAGTATGTGATAAGGGCAAAATGTTGCTACTATACAATGAAAAAGATTACAGTATAAAAAGATGCTCCTTTGCTTCATAATATTACCACTATGACTGTTACTATTAATTTATCCATTCACAGGCTTTAGCCATCTCTGATTAGCCATTATTATTAAAATCTGTTCATATCACAAGTTCCCAGGACAACCTCCACATAGTGAATGAATATATGTGTATTTATTTCTTAATATCCCCAAAACTTACTCCATGGGTTTATTTTGAAGATTAAAAACAATCTGTATAGTTTATAGCAAAGGGCATAATAAGTGGTAATAATTCAAGAAGTAGTATATATTTATACAACCATCATGACCATCAAATTATCTCCAGTATTCCCAGAATAAAATTCAAAATTTTAAGTTTTCTGTGAATGCCTTCCAAGATTTTATGAATCTCCAGGACTACTCAGATAACATACTCCCTCAAGCCCAGTGAGAGTGAGTTACTTTGAGTTTTCCTAATAAGACAAGTGTTCTCTTAGTTCTGGACTTTTGAATATGCAATTATTTCACCCTGAATATATTCTTTTCCTTTTTCACTCAAAAGGAAGACCAAAAAGAAGAAAAGCGCTTTCCATATGGGATAGTTTCTTGACCGTCCAAAGCAGAGATCTCCATATAAAGGTATTAACATGGATGAGAGAGAACTTTCATTTCTGGAAGTATATAGACTAAACACTCTGACAGATGCTCATTTATAAAATAATCTAAAAATGCCATAGAAAATATAGAAACAGTAATTTAAAATAAAACCCTATAAAAGTGAGAATTTGATGAAATAAATAGGCATCTAAAATTTAATCCTAAATGTAAAATATAATCAACATACTTTTACAGGGGAGTTTTACCAAACATTAAAGGGACAAAATTTTAATTTTAAATAAATATTTCTGAGTAAAGGGAGAAACATTCCCCATGTCATTTTACAGGACTAGTAAATTTGATTTAATATTCACATCTGATAAAGATAGTACAAAAAATGGAAAACACCATGTCAATCTCCCTCATAAACAAAATTCAAGCACCCTAAGCCAAATATGGAGCAAAGAGACTCAACCATTCATAAAACACTAACAACCCTATTCCAGAAATGAAAGGATGATTTTAACTTTATAAAGAATGAAGTTTACCACAATGAAAAAAGTTAAAGATCCTCAGTCACTTCAAAGATGAAGAAAATCTAAACTATGAACTGAATTAAACTTCCATAAATTGATAAACCTATAGCAAACAGAATACTTAGTAGAGAAAAAGTTGACAATCACTCTAATACCAGGGATAAGACAAGGGTGCTACTATAACCAACTTTTTTTTTGGACACTGTACTAAATGTCCTGGCCAGCTCAGTAAAAGCAAGAAAAATAAGTTCAGATTTGCAACAGTTGGGAAGGAATATAGTTCTCATTATTTGGTCATTCTCAGCTGATTACAATTGTTATAAATGTCCTTCTAGAGTTTGAAGAATCACTTTTTATATAAAAATGACCATATCAGTGACATAGTATTTCTGCCTTCTTTACTTTCAATGCCTTGCTTATGATTGATGCAGTGATTGAAATTCACTAGCGTTGTCCTCTACAGAATCCCTTTTAAAAACTTCTATTCACACTACTATATATAAAATAGCTAACTAATAAGGACCTACTATAGAACACAGGAAACTCTACCCAATACTCTGTAATGACCTATATGGGGAAAGAATCTAAAAAAGAGTGGATATATGTACATGTATAACTGATTCACTTTGCTACAGACCAGAAACTAACACAATATTGTAAATTAACTATACTCCAAAAAATAATTTTAAACTTTCTTTAAATAATTACTTAAAATTTCTGTTCAAAGCAGCTATTCCAATATTGGTTTTTTCTGCCTCAAATACTGTCTTGTTTTTACTTATTAACTAGATATTTACTTCTGAAATAAAATATTTTTCAAAACACCTTTGCTGTAAAGGCTGGGGGAAAAAAAAAAAACGACCTCAGTGTATTTTATTATTGAAATAGAATCTACCAAGTTCCCATTAATTTAAACTTGTTAGCAAGGCTACAGTTCTGTACAGGTGTACTGCAAGCAATTCATGCTGTGATTTCAGTACTAGTTTCTTCAAATCTTCAATATTTGCTGATAAAATGTTAGTTTTTCATCACACAGATTCTGATATTATTTTAATAGAATGAATATGTTTCCCAAAGTGGCATTCTGCTTCTTTGTCATTGAGGAGGAAACCTCAAAATGTATTTTAATATTTATCACAAAGTTTAGGGGAATTTTGTAGAGTACTGATTGAGTATTGAGTGACTTTAATTATCACTTAAAAATTACAGAAGTTTACCTTCATTTTGTGAATCCTGAGTCAAATGTCATTCTAGTAATGGTAACTTCATACTTCACTGTTAATACTTCAAGGCATCATATAAGCTGATGTTCACTGTGGCTCAGATGGTAAAAGCATCTGCCTACAAAGCGGGAGACCTGGGGTCGATCCCTGGGTATGGAAGATCCCCTGGAGAAGGAAATGGCAACCCACTCGAGTACTCTTGCCTGGAAAATCCCAGGGATGGAGAAGCCTGATAGGCTACAATCCATGGGGTTGCAAAGAGTTGGATGCAACTAAGTGACTTCATTTCACTATGAATTATGTAGCTGCAAATAAATATTTTAAATAGTCTTCATTTGATATTTTATAAATTCCTCAATGTTTTCAAGTTTTGTGTTTTGGTTGCTTCACAGGTCACTATTACATTTGCCTCATATTTTGACTGATGCAGAACTCACATTTCATGGAAGTGAAATTAGAGCTCTGCCATTTTATTTTTATCCTTAACTTGTTTTCAAAAGATAAGTATTATCTTCAATCTGTCCACTGTTTAGAGCAGTGAACCTTTATAAAACTTTTGTTCATTTTGTGTGAGTTAGTTGTCTTCCAACTAGACAGTATGATCTGTAAGTCTGCTTAACCAGGTATATGAAAACTGTAAAATATCTTAATCCCCTGAAAACAAATGAATACATGAGATTAGCTTTCTTGAAGTTCCATTTGTCCCTCAGGATATGGGGGCAGCATATGAGAAGTGCGACTAATATGAGATCATCTGATGGGAGGACTGAGTAACAAAGCCAATCCACTCACTATAGAATGAGAAACACATAATTATTAATATATTAAAATAGTTAAATACATGCTAATATTTTCCTCCCTTATCTCAAAGTCATATCTTGCAAATCTCACTTGAGATGCCAGCATTCTAAAATATTTTCATGCATGTCAGCATTATTTAATGTCTTTTAATTCAGTCATTTTTTTAATAAATATGTCTATACACATTGAACTTACAAAAAAATCTTATTTATTTGTTCCATTACTGTAGTACTTGACAGATTAAAAAAAAAAGTAACAGTAATTTCTTACGAAATCCTAAATCTGTCTTTTTTAAAAAATAAAAATGAGAAGAGAAAAAAAATTTTTTTAAATAAAATATTTTCAGAGTTAGAGACAAAAATGATCAGTTAAAGAAAGGTATCTTCCTATATATTAGACCACAAGTTATATACCATCTCAAGTAAAACCATTCTCCTCTTAAAAAAAAAATAAGAGAGAGGGAGAGACTAGATCTCTTTTGGAGGAAGGCAGATGATCTTAAATTTATGAAGAATTTTTAAGATATACTAATACATTACTAAGATGTAAATATATTTAATGTATTAATTTGTACTATATGAAATTTCTAATTTGTAGGTTAAGGATGATTGAATATTAGAAAAGTCGTGGTGCAACCTAATATGTAATGATTTGGTGATATGAGTCTTCCCTGGAAAATTCAGTTTAAATTATGTGTGAAAAGGATGAAAACATCTTCAATCTGTCCACTGTTTCAGATGAATGTTTTCAGAAGAAAACATTCTGAAAAGGATGTTTAAACCATAATTCCTTCTCCTCAAAATACAGGTTATATTCTATAATTTGATATTTCATAATAATGAGTTGTATGTCCTTATTCAGATATGTTGTCAAAACCATTTTATGTTCCTTATCAAACTCTTCTGATTATTTAAAACATTTATCTTTTATCTTCTAAATATACATAATTTATCTTCTAAACATGTAATTTGCCTTCTAAAATCAAACAACATTGTAAATCAACTATACTTCAATAAAAAAAAAAAGAACTAAAAATACAGAAAATGTACATCCAGATTCTGATTACTTCTCATTACCTCCACTTCTCCAACCTACCACTCTGATCCCAAATGCTACTTTCTCTCCTCTAAATGACTGCAATAACTTTCTAATGATTTCTCAGTATGAAGAATACTGTAAAAATTCAGTATCAATTCACTGGAGTTCAAACCCTTTCAAAAACTTCCGTACCTTTTAGAATAAAAGTCAAAATTTTCATGTGACTGTCAAGGCTCTTTATGATCAGAAACTCTCTTTATGATCTTTATGATCAGAACCTCTGCTCTCACATTTTGACCTTGAACTTGATCTCTGGTATTTCCTCTGTTCCAGCCAGAAGAGTAGACCACCTTTCAGCTCCTTGAAATGTGAAACAACCCTCGCAGGACCTTGAATTTGCTGTTCCATTGCCTGGAATGCTTTTCCCCCAGGTACATTCATTGCTCCTTCCAGAGCTTCTTCAGAAGCAACTTTTCAGTGAGGCATTTCCTGGCCGCCCTGTGAACAACTGCAGATCCTCACCACTGACCACTACCACCACTTCCCCACTTTATTTCAACTCCCTAGCTTTTACCCTTGTGCTGTAAAGGTTCATACATTTAGCAGACTGAGTGTCCTATCTCCCTAAAAATAAAACTCTATGAAAGCACAGATTTTTATTTGTGTTGATCTGTAATATAAACATTATCTAACACATTACTTTGGCCACCTTATGCGAAGAGTTGACTCATTGGAAAAGACTCTGATGCTGGGAGGGATTGGGGGCAGGAGGAGAAGGGGACGACAGAGGATGAGATGGCTGGATGGCATCACTGACTCAATGGACGTGAGTCTGAGTGAACTCCGGGAGTTGGTGATGGACAGGGTGGCCTGGCGTGCTGCGATTCATGGGGTCGCAAAGAGTCGGACATGACTGAGCGACTGAACTAAACTGAACACATAGTGAGTGTTCAGTTCCTATTTTTTAGTTAATAATTGAACAGAAGTGTCTTTAGGAATATATTGCAATAGGCTTAGCAGTATTTAATGAGACCATGACAATTAATCATTAAATTTCGCAAAAATTGCTCACCCTTATAAGAAATAGTGTTTGGTTCCTATTTTTTATTGCTTCCCTGGTGGCTCAGATGGTAAAGAATCTGCCTGCAATGTAGGAGACCTGGATTTGATCCCTGGGTTGGGAAGATCCCCTGGAGAAGGGAACGGCTACCCACTCTAGTATTCTGGCCTGGAGAACTCCATGGACAGGGAAGCCTGGCAGGTTACGGTCCATGGGGTCACAAAGAGTTGGACATGACTGAGTGACTTTCACTTTCACTTATAAGAAAACCATAATTTTAATTAAATGTAAGTGCTGGTTTTGAAAATTCTGCTCTAAGTCACATCAAACATATCCTAATGACATTCATTAATTTATTCTGTACTTGACAATCTTGCTGCTACAGCAGAGTCAGCAGATGAGAGCTGATTATAGATTTGGTTGAAGTTCATTTCCAATTTCTGGCTAACTTGCTTTTACTGGACTAGATTGTAACATGGCCAAAACCAATTAAAAATTAGCCCTTAAGAAGCTCATACAAAATACAAACTGTACAGACTCAAAGTTTGTACATTAAGATTAGCATTAGATAAAAAATTATTCTTGTGCAGTTTTCTTTAATTGAGGATTAATTTAATACAGCTCTAAGATACATTATGGTGGAGGTTTATATAAGAAAACTATTTTTAATTAAGAGTATAATTGGCCAGAAAGTAAACAGCTTGTGTCTGGACTTTTTGAATTGGAAGAAGGTTTTTAAATCTCACTCCATCCTAGATAAAGAATGACCCACATTTTCAGCTTTTTAAATTATGGCACACATTTCTAATTATGGGCTTAGAAATCCAAATTACATAAGCATGACAGATGGCTGTGTCTTTGTCTGCTCTAAGTTTTGTTTATAATGTGCAAAGAATCCTACTCTGAATAACATAAACAGTACACAGTCATCTCATATGACTTTGGGACAGAGAAACGGACTGACTGAAATGCACAAAATAATCAGAAATCTCATTTGCACCATATTTGTAAACTACTATTTCATGAAACCCTACATTGAACTAGACAATATAAAAAACCTAATATATTGCCTTCCTTCTGGGGGTACAGTGGTCATATAAAAACTGAAGCAAAGACTAACAGTGAGCCCAGATCATCTACAAACAAGTAATTGAGAGTCCAGGCTGGTGATGTGCTCTGTCTGAGGGTGTGTGTTTTTGATTCTCTTGCCACATTTCAGCGACCACACTTCAACAGTGGGGATATAAATGTGTCACAGTGTTCCCAATAAAGCTAGTTATTAGCCTTCAGAGCAGCATGACAAGTACAATAGATTTTATTTTTCAGTGAAACCATAGCTAAAGGGTTTTGACTTTAAGAAATTCATTGCACATGTTCTTCAGTTAATATATTAAAAGCTGTAGATATAATTATTCATTCAATATTCGTTTACACTCATCCAAATGTAATTTTCTTTTCTCAGCAATTTAGTAGTGCCTTATAAAATTGGCAGTGTGGTGTGTTCCACATGAGGATTTGACACTCTGTTACATAATCCATATTCTGGAGTTTTCAGAAAACATAAACATTTACTTGCAGTTAAGGGACTGAAGCAGAAAAGGCAGCAAGACAGACAGTAAATGGAGATCTTTCTATATCAATGATTTGAGCAATTTACAATTTGCACACGAAGCAAACTGTAACCAAAAAAAAAAAAAAATCTATTTTTCAGTCTCTTTTTTTCTTCTTTCTTCGGGGTCAGCACTTTTTGTCAATATTTTGTTTAACCGAAGCTTTCTTCTTCTCCTTGCTCCATTTGAGGCTTTATTTTTGTCAGAGTTCAAAAGCTAAACAAAGCTGACCGTCATACATGCTCAAAGACTGAGGAAGTTATAAAAAATTGTCTTGGTTGCAGAACGCCTGTGTTTGGAGCAGCTTTAACAAATGTTTAAGAAAACTGACACTGTTTTTATTACAGCAATATTCTACTTAAAATTTATATAATATTTTGTCAACTTTATAGTAAAGCTTAAAATATACAACCCAGCATAAAGACTGCTATGGGATTCCCCTAAACCTTGGATGGCAAATAGGGATCATCTCTTGTATCAGCTATAATCCACTGATAGATAATGATATTTTGGTGTGCTAATTCCTGAGACTTTCAAGTCCAGTCTAAATTCAGTAAGAGAGAAGGTCCTGTCTGCTGAGAACAGAAGATAATGGCAGCCTTCCAGTTCTAATACTGAAATTCCAGCAAAGCTCATCATTAAGTTCATCTACTGGGGAATGAATTAATTTCAAAGATACCTTATTGGGTAGATAAAAGTTAGATTTAAAATGCATTCAAATCTTTGATTTAAAAAAGCCATTCTAATATACCTCTAATTTTTTTGTTCCCCATGTTTACTCTTTTATTTGCCCTTAAAATGCATAGAATGTGTTGAGTTTTCATGTAACCTCTCAAGGAAACTGCTTTCAGAATGTGGACAGAACATAAAACCCCCTTCCCTATTTGGAAAACTTGAGGTAGTACCTGAAATGTGAAGCAAGACCTCTTACCCAAAAGACAGACGAAAGGAATTATTGAAGCAAGATAGCATAGTCATTAACAAGGGCATCTAATGGGCCCAGACTTCCAGGATTCAGTTTCTTCATCAGTGAAATGAAGATGATATTATCATACCTCATAGGACTGGTATGTGGGTTCAGTTACATAATCTTTATATAGCAATTTGCACATGCTTGGGACAAAGTGAATTCTCCTTCAATATCATGTATTATCATTGACGAGTAGATGAGCTGACTGTGTTTGCAACACTGGCCTTCCTCAGGACTCATCACATAGCCTGACTCATTTAAGCTGCCAGCATTCTCCTGCCACCTGGCCTCTCTCCACTCTTCTCTACACTATCTTCCTAGCTAATTTAATGTGTTTTCAAACACTTGCCTGCCTTGTGGAAATCAAAAACCTACAGTCTAAGTAGTCAGGACTTCTTTAGTCTACTTTCTACCCAAGACACAAGGATGCGAAGATCTTCTCAACATGGTGGAGAGAAAGTTTATTATTTTTGCTGGCTTTCACTCTGTCTCTTTCCCCTTTATTTTTCCTCTCTGACTTGGCTACAGCCTTGTTTCTCCACCTCATATGCATCTGCGCTTTAGCCACATCCATAGATTCACCCATGACTCAATTAAATTCTTTTATAATGTGGTTGTTTGCTCCTTCCCTCCATCTGCATATCTACCCACCAGATTTAAATTTAAAAAATTTGATGGTTGCTGGGGGGAAGGGTGTGAGGAAGGGATAGTTTGGGAGTTTGAGACGGACATGTACTGCTTTATTTAAAATGGATAACCACCAAGGACCTACTGGAACTCTGCTCAATATTATGTGGCAGCCTGGATGGGAAGAGCGTCTGGGGGAGAATGGACACATGTATATGTATGCTGAGTCCCTTCACTGTTCACCTGAAACCGTCACAACACTGTTTGTTAAATGGCTATACCCCAATACAAAAGAAAGAGTTTTTAAAAAATGAAATAAAATTTAGGGATACTGGGGCTCATGATTAGTACTTTATGGAAAGGGAGGAGTAATTTTTCTGGAGATAGCACCTATACAATTATTTTTGTTTTCATCTTAAAGCTGAATTTTGTTTAATAAGTATCTGTATTTTCACTACTCACTAATCCCAAATAATATTAGAATAGATATAGTTTGTTCCTTAGGGTACTTCATAAAATATTTGTGATAAAAGATCTGGCCTTTTTCCCCAATCTATTTTATACCAATCTTTTGTTAAAAGAAAAAGATTAATAGCTGGAACAGTGAAATAGAAGCAGGCATACAAAGTAAAAGCCTCAAATTTTTAAAAGTATAAGGACAGAAAAATAAAAGAGTTATAAAATCTATACATGTTGTAACTCTTTATACAAAAAAAGTGGAAATTACAGTCTTGTAAGCTTATGGAATTGGGTTATATAGATGTGCTACTTATACGGTAGGACATAATGTATATCCAAACTATTTTAATAATAA
Source organism: Bos grunniens (assembly GCF_055505025.1). Lineage (NCBI taxonomy): Eukaryota > Metazoa > Chordata > Mammalia > Artiodactyla > Bovidae > Bos > Bos grunniens. The sequence goes on along the minus strand of NC_141191.1, from coordinate 22,417,765 downwards.
TCATAAAATATGGAGCAGTCTTGATAGGAGACAAGAACAGAAGAGATTTTAAAGCAGTTTGGGCAAGCTCAGTATATTCATCATTAATGATTAACCAAAATAAAGGGACTGATGCTGCACTACAAAATTCATTTGCAATCCTTCATCAGTAGCTAGTTACATCTTGTAAAGTTACAGTTAAATTTCAATTGTCTTTTGTTGGGAAAAAAATCAACTCTGGATTTTATGTACTTACTGAAATGGAGAGGGACCCTACAAGGCCTTCCCAGGACAGACATCGCCCCCGCTATGTCCTCTGCCTGCCTGTCATCTATAGAAAAACTTTAGTCATAGGTGAGTTTAATCATAGAAGGGAAGAACTGTAGAGGCAAAGGAAAGCAGTCAAACAAAACAAAATAGTAATACTTCAGTCAAATCCAAAGACCTTTAGTTCCTTCTCAAGGCCTATAGATTTATTCTGAGCTACATCCTTTGAGCTGTTTTGTAAACACTGAAAATCCTACCAGGTGGAAGAAGTTAACTACCTGATGACAAGACTGCAGCCATGACATAAGCTGTACTTAAAATAATCAAGATGATGCTGGTCAGACCACTGCATGACCAGTTTCAAGATATCTGTCAGAGCCGACTGTTTTGTTTCTGAATGTAGTCCCTTTCCTCTGACCATACACCCCTGAAACTCCCCTTTAAAAGCTCTGGCCCACTTGTCAGCAGGGGGAGTCAGTCTCCAGACATGAGTCTACCTTCTCTCCAGGTTGTCACCATCCAGAATAAAACAAACTTTCCTTTCTAACAACACTTGCCTCTTTAGTATAGGCTTCTGAGCAGCAAGCAGCTGCCCTGAGTTCAGTACTGTTATCCTTTACAGTTGACAAACTAGCTTTACAATACTATGTCCCACAGCAGACAGCATGCAGCTCTCTCCACCACCCATCAATTGGCCTTGTGAGGTCTACAACATACAAATTGCCCTATACCCTATGCAATGGAAGGAGTAAAGTGAAGTGAAGTTGATCAGTCGTGTCCGACTCTTTGTGACCCCATGGACTGCAGCCTACCAGGCTCCTCCATCCATGGGATTTTCCAGGCAAGAGTACTGGAATGGGTTGACATTTCCTTCTCCAGGGGATCTTCTCAACCCAGGGATCGAACCCAGGTCTTCCGCATTGTAGGCAGATGCTTTACCATCTGAGCCACCAGGGAAGTCTGAAAGGAGTAAACCAAAACTTATTCTGTGTCTGGACTAACCTCATCACATGACAGGAACAAACTTTACATAGCCCAGCACCATCTGCAGGCCAGTGTCTTAGTCTGGGCTGTTATAACAAATCGCAGACAGGGTGGCTTACGTGACAAACACTTATTCCTAAACCTCGTGAATCTTGTTTAACCCTAAATACCTACAAAGACCCTACCCCAAATCCTATTGCATTGGGAATTAGGACTCTAGGATGTGAATTTGGAGGGATACAAACATTCAATCCATAGCACACAGTCTATATAATACTAAGGAAAGCTCTTTTTCTCTTTTCTTCTATAAATTAAGGTAAGACCAAATCTTATGGCCTGGTCTTCATTTGCTAAGTGTAGGAAGGGAATCAGGACTTCAAGTTGCTTCAAATGTTAGCATTATCAAACAGGGAAAATTTAACTCTAAAGTGCCAATAATCTCTCCCCCAAAGAAGGTACTAAAGAAATAGAGGAAAGATTTGTCACTGAATTATGTGGAATTTCAGAATTATATCATAAAGGGTGTATTAAATCATATGTTATGTTATAGCATATTTTTAACCATAACAATAACTCTTTCTAAATCATAAACAATGAATAAAATAATCCAAGAAATTTGGTAAAACTGTTCACATTTACTTCTCCAAATATTAAGAAGTAATTGTTTTAATACTGAAAATGTAAAAGCAGCTTTTACTTTTCCAGATTAAAGGAAAATATAAAGAAATTATCAACATGGATGTTTAGAGAAGCAATTATCAGTAAAAATACAAAGCAGGGAGGTATGAGATCCTTGGAGACTTTATCAGACAAAAATGGAAGGAAATTATATTATACCTGAAATAAATTTGCTTATAAGGCCCCAAATAAGAAAGTAAAACATAAGCATTAGGAATTATAACGTGTTATTTTTTAAAAGGCCAAGCTTTTATTAGGGTATCACTTCTAAAAAGTGCAACTTCAGTTCAGTTCAATTACTCAATCATGTCTGACTGTTTGCAGCCCCATGGACTGCAGCACACCAGGCTTCCCTGTCCATCACCAACTCCCGGAGCTTGCTCAAACGCATGTCCATTGAGGAAGTGATGCCATCCAACCATCTCAGCCTCTGTCATCCCCTTCTCCTCCCACCTTGAATCTTTCCCTGCATCAGGGTCTTTTAACAATGAGTCAGTTCTTCGCATGAGGTGGCCAAAGTATTGGAGCTTCAGCTTCAGCATCAGTCCTTCCAATGAATATTCAAGACTGATTTCCTTTAGGATGGACTGGTTGGATCTCCTTGCAGTCCAAGGGACTCTCAAGAGTCTTCTCCAACACCACGGTTCAAAAGCATCAATTCCTCGGTGCTCGGCTTTCTTTATGGTCCAACTCTCACATCTATGCATAACTACTGGAAAAATCATAGCTTTGACTAGATGGACCTTTGTTGGCAAAGTAATGTCTCTGCTTTTTAATATGCTGTCTAGGTTGATTGGAGAAGGCAATGGCACCCCACTCCAGTACTCTTGCCTGGAAAATCCCATGGATGGAGGACCCTCGTAGGCTGCAGTCCATGGGGTTGCGAAGAGTTGGACACGACTGAGCGACTTCACTTTCACTTTTCACTTTCATGCATTGGAGAAGGAAATGGCAGCCCACTCCAGTGTTCTTGCCTGGAGAATCCCAGGGATGGTGGAGCCTGGTGGGCTGCCATCTACCAGGTCACACAGAGTCGGACACGACTGAAGCAACTTAGCAGCAGCAGCGGGTTGATCATAGCTTTTCTTCTAAGGAGCAAGCGTCTTTTAATTTCATGGCTGCAGTCACCATCTGCAGTGGTTCTGGAGCCCAGGAAAATAAAATCTGTCCCTGTTTCCATTGTTTCCCCATCTATTTGCCATGATGATGGGACTGGATGTCATGATCTTTGTTTTTTGAATGTTGAGTTCAACTTAAGACAGTTAAAGGGCTTCCCTGGTGACTCAGTGGTAAAGAATCTGCCTTCCAATGCAGGAGACACGGGTTCAATCCCTGATCTGGAAAGACCCCCCACGCTGCAGAGCAACTAAGCCCACGCACCACAACTATTTAGTCTGTGCTCTAGAGCCCGGGAGCCACAGCTCCTGAAGCTGAGCCCATGCTCTGCAACAAGAGAAGCCACTGCAATGAGAAGCCCACACACCACAACTAGAGAAAAGACCATGCATCAGTGAAGATCCAGCTTAGCCAAAAAATAAATAAAAATTTTTTTTAAAATACTTTAAAATTTATGTTCTGCCTCCACAAATGACATTCTATAATGGTCAACACAATTCTCTTTTCAACAACCATTTATGCCAAATGAAATCTCATTTCTCTTTACTGTGAATGGTTTCAGTTCGGTTCAGTTCAGTCGCTCAGTTGTGTCTGACTCCTTGCGACCCCATGAATCGCAGCACCCCAGGCCTCCCTGTCCATCACCAACTCCTGGAGTTCATTCAAACTCACGTCCATCGAGTCGGTGATGCCATCAGCCATCTCATCCTCTGTTGTCCCCTTTTCCTCCTGCCCCCAATCCCTTCCAGCATCAGAGTCTTTTCCAATGAGTCAATTCTTCACATGAGGTGGCCAAAGTACTGGAGTTTCAGCCTTAGCATCATTCCTTCCAAAGAACACCCAGGGCTGATCTCCTTTAGGATGGACTGGTTAGAGAAGATCAAATAACTCAGACCTGGATAACAAGGACTAAGGAATGTTTGCTACAAAAGAGCTTTGCAGAAACATTTCTTGCCTCTATATAAAAGATGAAGATAGTTGATTCCTATTGTTTTCAGGACAAGAGATGTTTGAAACTGCTGAAACTGAATTTATTTCCAACAACCTGGCCTTGAAGCTAAACAGTGGAAATAGGTGAAACTAAAAGAATCTTAACAACCAAGAGAGCCTTGACATATGAACCTAGACTCTGTCCTATTTGTAGACTTATTGTAGTAGGAGAGAATTCAAATGCCTGTCGGAATCAAGCATTCCAATTGCTTGAAGCAGAAGGCATCCAACTTGATACCTCTGCTTCTGGCTGATGAGGCACTATGAGCCCTTGAAGTTTATACACCTACTCATCACATGAAGTCCTGCTATTCACAGGTCCTCTTCCTTCTCTGTCTGTTAAGTATGTGGCTGAGTAAAGATCTACTACTGGATCAATTAAAGTCTGTTTGAAGCTCTAGAGTCTGTGGAATTGTTGTAAGTGTTTTCTGCTTACAAGGCTGCCAACAAAATATCAGTTCATCAGTTTCTGTAGGAGATTGGACTATCAGAAAAAAATGGTAAGCCAATGATAGCTCTGATTTGTACTCACAAATCAACTGTCTTATTTGGTCAGAATCAAGAGTATAGTTTCAGGTTGCTGCTGTTGCTGCCAAGTCACTTCAGTCGTGTCCGACTCTGTGCAACCCCATAGACGGCCTCCTACCAGGCTCCTCTGTCCCTGGGATTCTCCAGGCAAGAACACTGGAGTCGGTTGCCATTTCCTTCTCCAATGCATGAAAGTGAAAAGTGAAAGTGAAGTCACTCAGTCGTGTCCAACTCTGTGCGAACCCATAGACGGCCTCCCACAAGGCTCCCCCGACCTAGACTAGGGTAAAAACGGGGCAGAGGCAGACCTCACTTTTAGATAATAAGCATTCTTTGCAGTTTTGCCCAGTCCTGATCTTTGTCAAAGTTATACTTAGTTCATAAAAAGCAAAACCAAGAGTAGACACACAGATTGTAGAATTCCCTGTGAACTTGCTCTGAATAAACTAGAGAAGTTACTAAATTTCTCAACTAAAATGGACACCAAATCCCACTGAGACTAAATCTGAACATTAGCAGCAACAATGAAGCAGATCAAGATTACCTGGAATTCTCGGAAACACAAATGACTTTGTTCCTGGGGCAAATAGTTGTTTTGTTAATCCAACTTTAACTGGATTCACTTAGCGTTAATATGATACTGCAGATATCAAGGTCATATCTTTTAGTTAATACTCCTGCACGTCAGTCATGTTTTAGCAAGATTTTAATCTCCACACAGACATTAGTCAGGGTTTTATAGGTGAAAATAAATTTTAATCAAAGTTTGTTCAAACTTTATAGTCTATTTTCTCCCTTGATTTATCTAACAGGGAGGGTTAACTTTTGAAACTGTACAAATGGAATTCTCTGTGAGACTGTAAGTCTGGTAAGCAGAGATAGCATCTCCTTTTCTGTTCCAAACACAGCATGATTCTTAGTGCTCAATAAATGTTAAATTATGAATAATAATAAATGCACATAAAGCCTGAGAGAAAAATGTTGCTGAATGTACATTTATTTATTGATTCAATTTCCACAGTATTTTCTTGTTGAATGCTTTATAAATTTGACCTCAGATTATACCAGTAAGATAAGTAAAATGATAGAAAATTTGAAGGATCATACAAAGGAAAGGAAATCTTGTCCATAGAAGTCCAAACCAGAAAACTTCTTTTGGTAACACTGTATATGTTTCCTAAAACTACATGGTGAATTTGTCGAAATTTTGAAAAGGCTCCCTAGTGAGTTTAAACTCATTTATTATAGAAAACTGATGGACGATGGCTGCCTCAGTTCAAAAGAAGTCATTTAGACAAAACAAAGGAAATGATTAAGACTAAGACCCTGAAGAAAGGAGAAGGTTCCCAGGAGCTTTTTTTTATTTTCCCTGGAGATTATTGTCAACTCAGAACTAGGGTTTCCTCCAATGTGGACTGAACCCCTGTATTTTGTGAGGGCATCAAAAAGTAGAGTAGAGGTTAGAATGTTTAACTTCTTGCTGACGTTCTTATTAAAATACAGGAAAGATAAAAAGCTGTATTTTTGTGTCTCTGATTGTGGTAAGAATCCTGAGACAGAGGATTAGGAAGGTGAAGAATTAGGAAGGTGTGACCTTTTTATTTCTTCCTCCCTTCAAAGCCAGGTCCAGCACTGACCACAGGGGATCCAGGGCAGTAAGTCTGCAATTTCAGAATGTGTTTTTATTTATTAAAATATATGTATATAAAATTATACAATTATACACTTAAATAGGGAAAATTATGGAATATAAATTATACTTTAAGAAAGTTAATTATTTGTAATTACTAAAAAAGAAAAAAAAAAAAAAAAGGTGGGGGGGCTTCCCAGGTGGTGCCAGTAGAAAAGAATACCCCTACCAGAGTAGGTGTATTCAAAAACGACAAACTCAAAAACGACAGAATGATCTCTGTTCATTTCCAAGGCAAACCATTCAATATCACAGTAATCCAAGTCTGTGCCCCAACCAGTAACGCTGAAGAAGCTGAAGTTGAATGGTTCTATGAAGACTTACAAGACGTTTTAGAACTAACACCCAAAAAAGACGTCCTTTTCATTATAGGGGACTGGAATGCAAAAGTAGGAAGTCAAGAAACACCTGGAGTAACAGGCAAATTTGGCCTTGGAATACAGAATGAAACAGGGCAAAGACTAATAGAGTTTTGCCAAGAAAATGCACTGGTCATAACAACACCCTCTTCCAACAACACAAGAGAAGACTCTACACATGGACATCACCAGATGGTCAAAACCGAAATCAGATTGATTATATTCTTTGCAGCCAAAGATGGAGAAGCTCTATACAGTCAGCAAAAACAAGACCAGGAGCTGACTGTGGCTCAGACCATGAACTCCTTATTGCCAAATTCAGACTTAAATTGAAGAAAGTAGGGAAAACCACTAGACCATTCAGGTATGACCTAAATCAAATCCCTTATGATTATACAGTGGAAGTGAGAAATAGATTTAAGGGCCTAGATCTGATAGATAGAGTGCCTGATGAACTATGGAATGAGGTTCGTGACATTGTACAGGAGACAGGGATCAAGACCATCCCCATGGAAAAGAAATGCAAAAAAGCAAAATGGTGGTCTGGGGAGGCCTTACAAATAGCTGTGAAAAGAAGAGAAGTGAAAAGCAAAGAAGAAAAGGAAAGATATAAACATCTGAATGCAGAGTTCCAAAGAACAGCAAGAAGAGATAAGAAAGCTTTCTTTAGCGATCAATGCAAAGAAATCGAGGAAAACAACAGAATGGGAAAGACTAGGGATCTCTTCAAGAAAATCAGAGATACCAAGGGAACATTTCATGCAAAGATGGGCTCGATAAAGGACAGAAATGGTATGGATCTAACAGAAGCAGAAGATATTAAGAAGAGATGGCAAGAATACACAGAAGAACTGTACAAAAAAGATCTTCACAACCCAGATAATCACAATGGTGTGATCACTGACCTAGAGCCAGACATCCTGGAATGTGAAGTCAAGTGGGCCTTAGAAAGCATCACTATGAACAAAGCTAGTGGAGGTGATGGAATTCCAGTTGAGCTATTCCAAATCCTGAAAGATGATGCTGTGAAAGTGCTGCACTCAATATGTCAGCAAATTTGGAAAACTCAGCAGTGGCCACAGGACTGGAAAAGGTCAGTTTTCATTCCAATCCCAAAGAAAGGCAATGCCAAAGAATGCTCAAACTACCACACAGTTGCACTCATCTCACATGCTAGTAAAGTAATGCTCAAAATTCTCCAAGCCAGGCTTCAGCAATATGTGAACCATGAACTTCCTGATGTTCAAGCTGGTTTTAGAAAGGGCAGAGGAACCAAAGATCAAGTTGCCAACATCAGCTGGATCATGGAAAAAGCAAGAGAGTTCCAGAAAAGCATCTATTTCTGCTTTATTGACTATGCCAATGTCTTTGACTGTGTGGATCCCAATAAACTGTGGAAAATTCTGAGAGATGGGAATACCAGACCACCTGATCTGCCTCTTGAGAAATGTGTATGCAGGTCAGGAAGCAACAGTTAGAACTGGACATGGAACAACAGACTGGTTCCAAATAGGAAAAGGAGTTCATCAAGGCTGTATATTGTCACCCTGTTTATTTAACTTATATGCAGAGTACATCATGAGAAATGCTGGACTGGAAGAAACATAAGCTGGAATCAAGATTGCCGGGAGAAATATCAATAACCTCAGACATGCAGATGACACCACCCTTATGGCATAAAGTGAAGAGGAACTCAAAAGGCTCTTGATGAAAGTGAAAGAGGAGAGTGAAAAAGTTGGCTTAAAGCTCAACATTCAGAAAACGAAGATCATGGCATCTGGTCCCATCACTTCATGGGAAATAGATGGGGAAACAGTGGAAACAGTGTCAGACTTTATTTTTCTGGGCTCCAAAATCACTACAGATGGTGACTGCAGCCATGAAATTAAAAGACGCTTACTCCTTGGAAGGAAAGTTATGACCAACCTAGATAGCATATTCAAAAGCAGAGACGTTACTTTGCCAACAAAGGTCTGTCTAGTCAAGGCTATGGTTTTTCCAGTGGTCATGTATGGATGTGAGAGTTGGACTGTGAAGAAGGCTGAGCTCCGAAGAATTGATGCTTTTGAACTGTGGTGTTGGAGAAGACTCTTGAGAGTCCCTTGGACTGCAAGGAGATCCAACCAGTCCATTCTGAAGGAGATCAGCCCTGGGATTTCTGTGGAAGGAATGATGCTAAAGCTGAAATTCCAGTACCTTTGGCCACCTCATGTGAAGAGTTGACTCATTGGAAAAGACTCTGATGCTAGGAGGGATTGGGGGCAGGAGGAGAAGGGGACAACAGAGGATGAGATAGCTGGATGGCATCACTGACTCGATGGACGTGAGTCTGAGTGAACTCGGGGAGTTGGTGATGGACAGGGAGGCCTGGCATGCTGCGATTCATGGGGTAGCAAAGAGTCAGACACGACTGAGCAACTGATCTGATCTGATCAGAGTAGGATACACAGGTTAGATCCCTGGGTCTGGAAGGGAATCACCCCTAGAATAGAAAATGGCAACTCACTACAGTATTCTTGCCTGGAAAATTCCATGGACAGAGGAACTGGGTCATGCGGTCACAATGGGTCAGAAATGAGTGATGCACTAAAAAAATGTATAAATCCTATGCTCTAACAATTCCAATTTTGAGAATTCTTCCTGTATAATAAATCTCAAACCAAAAATTATAGAGCACTTGTCAAGGGCTAGACATCATTTTACATGGTTTATAAAGAACTTATTTATCCTTTATTTCTCTATATATAAAAGGTTCAATCATTTACTCCTTCAACAAATACTTACAGCAAGCCTACTAGAAACCAGTAGGCAGTATGGAAACATGAGATGGTCTACAGCTCAATCTAACAGTCAATATTCAAAGTACATAAAATTTTGAATACTGGAAGGAAAAGCTGATTTGGATACAGACCAATAAAAGGAAGCCTAATTTAGATAAGAAGCTAATCAGGAATGACTTTGAAGAAATTCCATTTGAGAAGTAGAAAACAGGATAAATAAGGTTTAGCCAGGCCAACTGTTAATAGTGGCGGGGGCGGGGGGGGGGTGGTATTCAATTCTTCTAAATATCATTGCCACTTATATATATATATACACACATACACACACACACACACACACATATCAGTTAGTCAGTTCAAGCACTCAGTCATATCCGACTCTTTGTGACCCAATGGACTGAAGCATGCCAGGCTTCCTTGTCCATCACCAACTCCCAGAGCTTACTCAAACTCATATCCATTGAGTCAGTGATGCCATCCAACCATCTCATCCTCTGTCGTCCCCTTCTCCTCCCACCTTCAATCTTTTCCAGCATCAAGAACTTTTGCAATGAGTTAGTTCTTTGCATCAGGTGGCTAAAGTATTGGAGTTTCAGCTTCAGCATCAGTCCTTTCAATGGATATTCAGGACTGATTTCCTTTAGGATGGACAGGTTGGATCTCCTTGCAGTCCAAGGGACTCTCAAGAGTCTTATCCAACACAACAGCTCAAAAGCATCCATTCTTCGGTGCTCAGCTTTCTTTACAGTCCAACTCTCACATTGATGCATGACTACTGGAAAAACCATAGCTTTGACTAGATGCACCTTTGTCGACAAAGTAATGTCTCTGCTTTTTAGTATGCTGTTCTAGGTTGGTCACGGAGAAGGCAGTGGCACCCCACTCCAGTACTCTTGCCTGGAAAATCCCATGGATGGAGGAGCCTGGTAGGCTGCAGTCAATGGGGTCGCTAAGGGTCGGCACAACTGAGCAACTTCACTTTCACTTTTCACTTTCATGCATTGGAGAAGGAAATGGCAACCCACTCTAGTGTTCTTGCCTGGAGAATCCCAGGGACGGGGGAGCCTGGTGGGCTGCCGTCTATGGGGTCGCACAGAGTCGGACACAACTGAAGTGACTTAGCAGCAGCAGCTAGGTTGGTCATAGCTTTTCTTCCAAGGAGCAAGTGTCTTTTATGTTCATGGCTGCAGTCACCATCTGGAGTGATTTTGGAGCCCCCCAAAATAAATTCTGTCACTGCTTCCACTGTTTCCCCATCTATTTGCCATGAAGTGATGAGTCTATCCTAAAGGAGATCAGTCCTGGGTGTTCTTTGGAAGGACTCATGTTGAAGCCGAAACTCCAATACTTTGGCCACCTAATGTGAAGAGTTGACTCACTGGAAAAAACCCTGATGCTCAGAAAGATTGAGGTCAGGAGAAGGGGACAAAAGAAGAGGAGATGGTTGGATGGCATCACCAACTCAATGGACATGGGTTTGGGTGGACTCCGGGAGTTGGTCATGGATAGGGAGGCCTGGCGTGCTGCAGTTCATGGGGTCACAAAGAGTCAGACATGACTGAGCGACTGAACTGAACTGAACTGAACTGATGGGACCACATGCCATGATCTTAGTTTTCTGAATGTTGAGTTTAAAGCCAGCTTTTTCACTCCTTTCTTTCACTTTCATCAAGAAGCTCTTTAGTTTTTGCTCACTTTCTGCAATAAGGGTGGTGTTAACTGCATATCTGAAGTTATTGATATTTCTCCCAGCAATCTTGATTCCAGCTTGTGTTTTATCCAGTCTGGCATTTCACATGATGTACTCTGCATATAAATTAAATAAGCAGGGTGACAATATACAGCCTTGATATTCTCCTTTTCCTATTTGGAACCAGTCTGTTGTTCCATATCCCCTTCTAACCTTTGCTTCTTGACCTGCATATAAGTTTCTCAGGAGGCAGGTAAGGCGGTCTGGTATTCCCATCTATTTCAGAATTTTCCACAGTTTGCTGTGATCCACACAGTCAAAGGCTGTGGTGTAGTCAATAAAGCAGAAGTAGATGTTTTCCTGGAACTCTCTTGCTTTTTTGATGATCCAATGGATGTTGGCAATTTGATCTCTGGTTCCTCTGCCTTTTCTGAATCCAGTTTGAACATACGGAAGTTCACAGTTCATGTACTGTTGAAGCCTGGCTTGGACAATTTTGAGCATTACCTTTCTAGCACATGAGATGAGTGCAATTGTGCAGCAGTTTGAGCATTCTTTGGCATTGCCTTTCTTTGGGATTGGAATGAAACTGACCTTTTCCAGTCCTGTGGCCACTGCTGAGTTTTCCAAATTTGCTGGCACATTGAGTGCAGCACTTTCAGAGCATATATATATATATATACACACACACACATGCTGATATCAAATTGGAGTTTATTGCATGCAACGAGAGAAAAGAGTCCAAAATAATGGTATTAGTTGATTAAAAAGTAGTAAACACAGATGACATGTAAGGTATCACTGAGATGACTGACCATGATATGAAAAGCACCATTCTCAAAACAACTGTTTATTTGAAAACTGTGTGTATTATGTATTATGGAAAGTTAGAATAATCTCTCCTGAAAAGACAATGTAATACAGACTGTTAGAAAAAGAGTTCACAATCCAAAAAAAAAAAAAAGAGTACATTTTTGGTCTGGATCTCAGTAGGATAATCTTTTCTATATTTGTTAGTATTCACTCTGGACATCTCATTATAAACAAAGGCAATGGATCCACTTCCCACTTGTCATCCCTTTGCCATTTCCCAAGGGTTCAGGCTTTTGTAGTTTGTAATAGTGTATCCTACAAAAATGAAATCATCACAATAGCTTTGGTACTTCAATAATTTTAGAAACAGAAGTTCTTAAAAGATTCAGAGAAAACTACCAAAGGAATATGTTAGTGCCATTTTCTACTTCATGGATATCAAATCTACAAGCAAAGTCTTGATCAAGTAATCTGTACTGCATGTAAATAGGATGTTCATATATTCATTTTTGTATTATATCCGTTTCTCCAAAATAAATAATAAAGAAGTTTAGTGAACAGTCTCTATTTGTTAATACTGAAGCACATTTGAAGTACACAGTGTATTATCATAAATGTTTTCTTGGGTTTCTCTGCAGTTTGAACTGAATTACACACATAAATTTAAAGTGTAAACACCACAAAGACTTGTTTAAATTTGATGTGATAAATGTCAGTGTCGTTTTACATTTGAAGTTTCATTTGCTTTAACTTCCCTGATATTATGTAATCATCTAATTTATTGAGATTTAACAGCCATCTGCATAACTAGATGTAAGATTATAACACATAAAGCTGCAGAATTTATTCATGATGATCCTGTCTGAATTATCATTTTTTAGAGCTGTTTGATAACCATAAAACAGCCATTAAAAAGTCATAAGTGAGGTGAGTGAAGTGTTGTTCAAGGTTTTCAAAAGTCCGTGCTTTACTTTAAACAGTTTTTCCTCCTTTCAGTATCAGATATGCAAATAGACCATTAGGGCATATTGCTGTGTCAGAAATTTATACATCACTGTCTCCTAATAATCCCTGCAGTCCGCTCTCTATATAAACTGGGAAGATTGATTTTTTTTTTTTTTTTAAGAAATCTTATGTAAGTGTCTTTCACATACAGCAGACACAGTGCCGGCTACTGAACCACTTGACTGCAACTTCAGACTCAGCCTTGATCTCTTTCTAAGCAAATTTTCACACATAACAATAAGGATGTGAGATGTTCTTGCCCAAGACAGTGCAGCTAATCAGTAGACCAGAAACTATGTGAGAACTCATCTGTGATCCCAGTGTGACTCAGTTCTACTTCTAAAACTTTCCTATAATTCAATTTCCTGTAAGACTAAATTCTGCTTTCCTCCTCTGATTGGCTCTATAACACTGTCTCTGTTCCTCCTCTACTGTAATTTCCATCAACCTCTTTAGACTTTTAATCACCTGACATTTTCTCTTCTTTATGAGATTTCAATATCAAATGGCCTCATTTTTATTTACATTAGGCTTCATGTACTATCTCTCACCTTATCTTTTGCCAATATACTCTGCAGGTGATCTTATTATCTCTCCATTCTGTCTCTGATCATCTTTATCAAGAAAAATTATTCCCTTAGTTCTAAAGAGAAATGTTTATGCTTTCAATTCTAGGTAATAATAGAGCTCTTTCTTTGCACATGATTGCACATGAGATATGAGAGAGTCAGTTCCTAGGCAGGTTGATAAGGAGTCTAGGGGTTCCCAAGGAGAGAGGGGTCTGGAATTCTCAAGGAGGAAGAAAGGACAAACTTTTTTCTTTCTCCACATTCCTTAGGATTATATAATAATGTATCCTGCCTAAGGACAGTCTTTGGATTAAACCTTGTTATCTTAAAATGTTAATTATGGGAGTAGGTCTGATGAGGTCTTTACAACCTCCAGATATTCTTTGCATTATATAACTTCATTGTTAACACTAGCAAGGGGATACTCTTTCTGCCCCCTTCTGATGCCTATGTCAGAAGCTTTCTCTATCTCCTTTATACTTTAATAAAACTTTATTACACAAAAGCTCTGAGCGATCAAGCCTCGTCTCTGGCCCCGGATTGAATTCTTCTCCTCCGGGTCCAAGAATCCCGGTGTCTTCATGTGATTCAACAACAACCTTTCAGATATGTATCAAATCTTATGATATGTGCTCATAACAATACTCAGATGAGAATTTACAGAATTAATAGAAACAAAGAGATTAATTATAAAGAAACTAAGCCCTTGTTCATTAAAGGTTGAATCCCCACAAAAGGATATGATGGGAGTCCTTACTCCAGCACACAAGAATGTAATCTTATTTGGAAATAAAGTCATTGCAACTGTAATTAGTTAGGATGAGATTATACTAGAGTAGAAGCCTCTAAAGTGAGTAAGTGAGTGATAGTCGCTCAGTCATGTCCGACTGTGACCCCATGGACTGTAGCCCACCAGGCTCCTCTGTCCAAGGCATTTTCCAGGAAAGAATACTGGAGAGGGTTGCCATTTCCTTCTCCAAATCCAATATGACTGGCATCTTATAAGATGACGACCATGTGAAGAAACATGGACATACATGGAGAAAACCATGTATGTGATAACACATGTGAAAACAAAGGCAAAGATTGGAGTTTTGTGCTTCCAAACCAAGGAATGCCAAACCAATAAACCACCACAAGTTGGAGTCTCTGGAACTTCTAGTCTCTGGAACTATGAGACAATATATTTCTGTTGTCTTAAGCCACTCAGTTCATTGTATTTTATTATGCCAATACTAGGAAGTTAATATACTCATGTTTCAGCTAGAAAAATTAGAAAAAAAGTCCAAAGAAAATAGACATAAGTAATTTTTTAAATGAAGGTAGTTCACTTTAAAATAAAAATGCAAATCAACAAAGAACCTTATTTTCAAAATAATATAACTTAGTTGTCAAAAGGCCAACATAGCTTTCCTAGGTGGGAGTGTACTAGAAAGAAAAAGAAGGAAAAAATTAAAAACAATAGAAAAAGAAAACAATAAATATCCACCAGAAAAGACAGGATTTTATTTTTGAAATACTGTATATAACTTGACAGTTAATAAAATAAAAAGATCAAGATGTAACATTTAATGTCCATTCTAAATTTTTTAAATTTCATTTTGTAAGGATTCCCAAACTTGATTTAAGTATCTTAGGGTTTCCTAGGTGACACAGTTGTAAAGAATCCACCTGCCAATGCAGGAGAAACAAGAGACATGGATTTGATCCCTAGGTTGGGAAGATCCCCTGGAGTAGGAAATGACAATTTTTGCCTGGGAAATTCCATAGACAGAGGAGCCTGATGGACTACATTCTGTGGGGTCGCTAAGAGTTGGACACAACTGAATACAACATGTTTGAGAAACAAGAAGTTTTACTTTCTTGTGAACAGTCAGTATTCCCAACAAGTCAATTTAACTGATACAAAAAGAAATGAGGAAGAAATATTGTAAAGAAAAGACACGGCTGAAGAAACATTGTAAAGAAAAGACAGGGCTGTTTTTATTTGCAGAGATTACAATATTCTATAAAAATCAAGCCAAGTAACTGCAAACTAGCACAAGTAGAAAATTCAGTAAGATAACTCAATGTATCACTACCAACAACAAAATTAATGCATTTCTAGAAACCAGTCATAGTGTTAGTCATTTAGTCATGTCTCACTCTTTGCAACCCCATGGACTGTAGCCCAAGAGGCTCCTCGGTCCATGGAATTCTCCAGGCAAGAATACTGGAGTGGGCTGCCATTTAAAAATGTAATAGAATACATCTCATTCACAAAGCAATACAATATTTACAAAATACAAATTACTAATCAAGCCTATACTTACGTAAGATATTTTTTGGCTACTAAATCTATTAAATATAAATAAAAAATATAAAATTTAACCACAATGGAGCCACCTATCAATACAATGAATGGAGAAATGTGATTCTAAAAAAATGTTAGAAAATGCTATATAACACAAGGAACCTAGCCTGGCACTGTGATGACCTAGAGGGGTGGGGTGGTGGAGGGGAGGGAGGCTCAACAGGGAGAGGATATATATTAATATAGGATTATGACTGATTCATATTGTTGTACAACAGAAGCCAACACAACACTGTAAAGCAATTTTCCTCCAATTAATAAAAATAAAAAATGCTATTTTTCTCCTCATAAATGTTAAAATTTAGTGCAATCCAAACAAAACTTTTCATGCAATTTGACAATCAATTTTATGCTACTGGAAAGAGAAAGAAGTGGCAAGTAGAAATTGTCTAGTAAGTGACAAAGTAGGATATAAAACTAGAGTCACTAAAATATTTTTAGTTCAGCAGAATTAAAGAAAATAATAGTATACAACTGAATGTTCAGAAACACTATAAAGCTAAATACGTATCAACGATTATCACAAAGTACTTCAAGTTATTGGTAAAAATATGGAGTAGTCAAAATTTAACACTAACTCTGAGGGGGCAACTGAATATCTAATGCAATTATATATCTATTAGAAAAATATCCAATACTGACACCAAAAAATAAATTCCCAATAGATGTAAGACGTAAATAAAGAAAAAAATGAAATGTTTTCATTGTATTTTATCTAGGAAGACTTCCATAAACAACATACACAAAAAATGAAGAACTTATAAAGGTACAGTTTTATATATTTAAATATATACAAATACAAAATGTTTCTATGTCAAAAGGATGATTACGCAAATTTAAAAGACTAACATATGACTAGGAAAATGTAAATAATATAGAAAATATAAGTCTGCAGAATCTACAAAGATACACTGCATATTTATAAGAAAAAAACATGCTTATGAAAATGGTCAAAGAATATGGATAGGTGCTGGATCATAGAAAAAGCAAGAGAGTTCCAGAAAAACATCTATTTCTGCTTTATTGACTATGCCAATGCCTTTGACTGTGTGGATCACAATAAACTGTGGAAAATTCTTCAAGAGAGGGGAATACCAGACCACCTGACCTGCCTCTTGAGAAACCTATATGCAGGTCAGGAAGCAACAGTTAGAACTGGACATGGAACAACAGACTGGTTCCAAATAGGAAAAGGAGTACGTCAAGGCTGTATATTGTCACCCTGCTTATTTAACTTCTATGCAGAATACACCATGAGAAACGCTGAGCTGGAAGAAGCACAAGCTGGAATCAAGATTGCCAGGAGAAATATCAATAACCTCAGACATGCAGACGACACCACCCTTATGGCAGAAATTGAAGAGGAACTCAAAAGGCTCTTGATGAAAGTGAAAGTGGAGAGTGAAAAAGTTGGCTTAAAGCTCAACATTCAGAAAATGAAGATCATGGCACCTGGTCCCATCACTTCATGGGAAATAGATGGAGAAACAGTGGAAACAGTGTCAGACTTTATTTTTCTGGACTCCAAAATCATCACAGATGGTGATTGCAGCCATGAAATTAAAAGACACTTACTCGTTGGAAGGAAAGTTATGACCAACTTAGATAGCATATTGAAAAGCAGAGACATTACTTTGCCAACAAAGGTCCGTCTAGTCAAGGCTATGGTTTTTCCAGTGGTCATGTATGGATGTGAGAGTTGGACTGTGAAGAAAGCTGAGCTCCGAAGAATTGATGCTTTTGAACTGTGGTGTTGGAGAAGACTCTTGAGAGTCCTTTGGACTGCAAGGAGATGCAACCAGTCCATTCTGAAGGAGATCAGCCCTGGATGTTCTTTGGAAGGAATGATGCTAAAGCTGAAACTCCAGAACTTTGGCCACCTCATGTGAAGAGTTGACTCATTGGAAAAGATTCTGATGCTGGGAGGGATTAGGAGCAGGAGGAGAAGGGGATGACAGAGGATGGGATGGCTGGATGGCATCACTGACTCAATGGACGTGAGTGTGAGTGAACTCCAGGAGTTAGTGATGGACAGGGAGGCCTGGCGTGCTGCGATTCATGGGGTCACAAAGAGTCGGACACGACTGAGCAACTGAACTGAACTGATTCAAGAAAAAATAATGAAATCTATTAATAAACATTAAAAGATGTGCAGCTTTACCATAGAAAATTAAGATAAATTTAGAAATGAGCTTAGAAAATTTGGAGATATATACTTTGAACTAAGAATTAATATAAAAATAACTAAAAAGAAATTTCTTCCCTTGTGGCTTCCCCTATGGCTCAGATGGTGAAGAATCTGCCTGTAATGCAGGAGATCTGGGTTCTATCCCTGAGTTGGGAAGATCGCCTGGAGAAGGGAAAGGCTACCCACTCCAGTATTCTGGCCTGGAGAATTCCATGGACTATACATAGTCCATGGGATTGCAAAGATTCAGACATGACTGAGCAACTTGCACTTTCACTTCACTTTCTAAAAGAAATTGCCTTATCAGTGTGTAAACTTCTCTCATTCTTGATGATGGAAATTATTCCCTCCATAAATGTACAAAAGACTGAGTTTGAGAATCTTCAATCAACTTCTTTACTTAATGCCAGCTCTCAGCGCTGAACATGCATAAGTAAAGGTATAAAGTAATAAAAAATAACCCCTGCGTTAAAGGCCTTAAAAATGGCAGATTTAGGATATTCCTTTATCACAGCATTGTGCGTCCAACAGAACTGGTGGCTTTTCAGTTTCTGAAATACAACAAGCTTACTTGGATTTCAGTTCAGTTAAATATGCTTAGAATCCTTTCTTTTCCCCATTGCAGAAATTCACTGCTCTAATGAGCAACAGCGATGCACATGAAATTAAAGAAGTCATTACTTCGAGTTAGATAAATAGTGGAACTAATGAAAATAATGAAAAAAGATTCTTTTTAATCTGCTGGTGAATTACTTGATATGCCATACTCAATTTTAGAGTTTAGGGAAAGTGAATTTGAAGAGCTGATCAAAATCAATCCGTGATTGTTTAGCATATAAATAACTCAAAGGAGAATGTTCTACATAGGAATATTCTTAAAATTTGTTGGAAATTGCCAAGAAATAGTCTGCAAGGAGAAACTCAGAGCTTTTCCAGTTATAGGCACAGGGGATCCTACAGGCTGGGAAGAAGAACTCCTAGTCTTTCCAGACTGCCTTTGTTCTATAGAATGGGCGAAATGAGAATTCTAATCACCCACACTTTCCTGTCTCTTATCTCCCAGCCCGACTAGTTCTATTTTCTGAAGTCCATCACACCTGATTGTATGCTCTTCCTTCCTTTTTATGTTATTGTATGGATTGATATGTGTCCTCCTGCAAAGATATGATAAAAACCCCCTAGTGCCTCAGAATGTGACTTCACATAGCAATGTTGTCTCTACATTGATATTCAAGTTAAAATGAGGTCACTCAAGTGGGCCTCCACCCAGTGTGACTTGTGCCCTATTGAAAAGGGGAAACTGGGACACAGGGACACACAGAGGAAGGACGCTGTGAAGACACAGTGAGGAGGTGACAAGGGGACCTAAGTGATGTATCTGGAAGTGAAGGAATGCTTAGGATTGCCAGTATACACCAAAAGCTACAAGAGCTATTTTATATTTACTCTTTAAAATTTTCTACTTTCACATTTGTTGTGTGTCATGTATGGATGTGAGAGTCGGACCATAAAGAAAGTTGAACACCAAAGAATTGATGCTTTTGAACTATGGTGTTGGAGAAGACTCGAGAGTTCCTTGGATTGCAAGGAGATCAAACCAGTCAGTCCTAAAGGAAATCAGTCCTGAATATGCATTGAAAGGACTGAAACTGAAGCTCCAATAGTTTGGCCACTTGATGTAAAGACAGACTCACTGGAAAAGACCCTGATGCTGGGAAAGATTGAAAGCAGGAGAAGGGGACAACAGAGGATGAGATGGTTGGATGGCATCACCAACTAGATGGACCTGAGTTTGAACTAGCTCCAGGAGTTGGTGATGAACAGGGAAGCATGGCGCACTGCAGTCCATGGCATTGCAAAGAGTTGGACACTACTGAGCGACTGAACTGAACTGAGCTGAACTGATGTACCTTCAATCTCAAATACACAGTGAGAAATACTTCCCAGTGGGAACACATTTGCTGTAGTCACTTAATTGTGTCCGACTCTTTGGACTGCAGCCCAACAGGTGCCTTTCTCCATAGGATTTCCCTGGCAAGAATACTGGAGTAGGTTGCCATTTCCCTCTCCAGGGGATCTTCCCAACCCAGGGATCGAAACTTTGTCTCCTGCACTGCAAGCATTTGTTTATCACCTGAGCCACCAGGGAAGCCTGGGAATACCTTTCAGTTCAGTTCAGTTCAGTCGCTCAGTCGTGTCCGACTCTTTGTGACCACATGAATCGAAGCACACCAGGCCCCCTGTCCATCACCAACTCCCGGAGTTCACTCAGACTCACGTCCATCGAGTCAGTGATGCCATCCAGCCATCTCATTCTCTGTCGTCCCCTTCTCCTCTTGCCCCCAATCCCTCCCAGCATCAGAGTCTTTTCCAATGAGTCAACTCTTCGCATGAGGTGGCCAAAGAACTGGAGTTTCAGCATCAGCATCATTCCCTCCAAAGAAATCCCAGGGCTGACCTCCTTCAGAATGGACTGGTTGGATCACCTTGCAGTCCAAGACTCTCAAGAGTCTTCTCCAACACCACAGTTCAAAAGCATCAATTCTTTGGCGCTCAGGCTTCTTCACAGTCCAACTCTCACATCCATACATGACCACAGGAAAAACCATAGCCTTGACTTGACTAGACTTAGGGTAGCTCCTCTCTGGCCGCGCTTAGCGCGGTTGCGGCTGCGACTGGCATGGCGCACTAAGCCAGGAATACCTTTAGACAGTGTTATATCAATTAACACAATATTTGATTTATTCCTGGGTATGATAACACTATATTTCATTTTAGAAAGTAATGTGTTATATACTCAGGATGAGTTAAATGTTCTCCTTAAAGAACAGGAAGCAAATTTACTTACAATTTGATAAATTAAAGAATGCCTATGCATTGAAAAAGCCTTCAAGAGCTTAATCACTCCAAGGTTATACTTTAACTAAAATTATAGTTAGCTAAATTATTAAATTAACATATGTTTTCCATGACTGTTAACAGATTTTACTATCCACTGTTTGATCTGCCAAACTTACTCTGAGTTCTCTGCACCCTATGAGATGCAAAAGCACACCATACAGGAACTGTTCCCTGTTCCCTAGAGCCTGCTGGGTACCACCTACACTGCCATTTATAGTGATGCAAGGATAAAGGGACTTGTGTAGAGATATTCTTGCAGTCCCTTAAATACTTAGATGAATAGAGTAAAAGTTATATCACACACTCTTCCAAAGTATACAGCAATTTTTCAAGAAAAAGAAATGATGATACCATAATACTTGCTTTAAAGTTTCTCCATATCATTCTATAAATAATGACAAAAGTGATGGAATAAACAATAATGTCAATACCGTAACTGATACATTAGTATGTGCCTGTTTTAGTGATAACAGACGTACATAAATGAAGTCATGTAACTGTCACAATAACTTTAAGAGGAAAGTTCTATCATTTTTCTCAGAACTAAAAAGAAACCTGAGAATTTTTCCTAATAGTAAAATACAGAATTACACACACTTAAACAGTAAAATATTTATTTTAGCTAGCAATTGCATTCCCATAAAGTTTCATATTTGCAGCCTAGGAAAGAAGATTGATACTTTATTTCTTTAGTTAATTTTATTTAAACTCAGTTTGGGGAATGAGAATGATTTTATTTTGGGGTTTAGATTCACAAAAGGACTGAAATTGATATGAGCGTTTTGAGAGCTAGGTATTAAGAGATGGGACAAAGACCATTTTATTTTCTTACTATAAAATCCTCTCTAGTTCCTTGTGCAATCAAAATAATATAATTATCAAAACAATAATCCTATAGACACAATGATTATAGAATAATTATTTGGATATTGTATGGTTTCATAAAAGTTCATGTTAAATTATAAAATTCAAGCTAATATATAATGTTATGTTAACTTTTCACATATTTAAATACTGAATATCCAAAAATGTAAAGTCATTCATTATTATTATTCTGCACCTCATCAGTGGATTTAAAATTAAATAATTACTGTCCTTTCAAGTTGTTTATAATTTTCAACTAAATCAGATGTATTTTGATAAGAATATATCAGCTATAAACTGAAATATTTCTGTGACATTCACACTATATGCAAAATTCAAAGGGAAAAATAAAGACATTCTATATTTTAGAGAACTCTAAATAGAGAACTCTAAAGGAGTAATGAACTTCTGTTTTATGTACATTTCAGTTCTTTGCTGATATGCCACACATAAATCCAAATTTATTGTAAACATAAATAACTACCAGTGAGAATAATTATATAAATGTAATCAACTTACCATATCATTAAACCTAGAATAGTTGATAATATACCTAGTATAGTTGATAAACAAGCCTCTGATAGTCACAAAATTATTCCTAGAAAATAAAGAAACTAAAAGATGTATTCGGAATAGTCACAAACTTGAAAAAACACCCAAATAGAGACAGTTTTGTAAAAGTTAATGGTTTTCACTATCATTAAAAATAATCATGCTTATTTTAAGAGTTCTAGAAAATGTCACAAATTGTCAAAATAAAGTGATTAAACATTCAAATCCCCCGACCCATAGATACGCACTTTTCATTTTGGTGAAATGAAACATTACACAATAGAGACCATACATATTTAGAACTTGTTTCTGTACTTAACATTACATCACGAGCATTCCCTCAAAGAAACAGATTTGCCTTAATGTTTCATTATTAAGTTTGGAAATTTAGCTGTCTAAATGTTTGTAATTAAAAACAGTCTTCAAACTTCAGATTGTTTTCATTGCTCTATGTGTTTTATTAATTCATGTTATCTGTAAATGTATAGTTATTAGCTTAACTTACTACCCCAACAGAAATAATTTATTAAAACCATGAAACATTACATACACATAGTTTATTCAAATATACATCAGTTCAGTTCAGTCGCTCAGTCATGTCCGACTCTTTGCGACCCCATGAATCGCAGCACGCCAGGCCTCTCTGTCCATCACCAACTCCTGGAGTTCACTCAGACTCATGTCCATGGATTGAGTCGGTGATGCCATCCAGCCATCTCATCCTCTGTCGTCCCCTTCTCCTCCTGTCCCCAATCCCTCCCAGCATCAGAGTCTTTTCCAATGAGTCAACTCTTCGCATGAGGTGGCCAAAGTACTGGAGTTTCAGCTTTAGCATCATTCCTTCCAAAGAAATCCCAGGGCTGATCTCTTTCAGAATATATTTAAAAATTTTAGAGTATATCTTGGGAATGACTTTAACTTAACAAAATACATTTGGTATAAACTTCATATGCTAATGCAATAAATATACATATTAATACCACTTGGTAGGGCCTTTGCTATCATTTACAGTGAGACAAAGAAAAAGGTACTTGTGTAGATATTCTTGGAATTCTCTATAATTCTGTACTTTGTAATCCAATTTCCCTGTTCATTTTGCTTTTATGTTTAGTTACATTAAAAATTTTTGTGATAGCAGTTTATATCTAAACTTTAAGGGACTCAGAAGATAATTCTGTTATCCTCTAATTCTTAAAAAAATTACCTCTAAAGTAGTCAAACACAATAGTTATTATTCTCTTAAAAGAACAATATCAGTACTTAAGATTATATCAAGATAATAAAATAAATAATCTGAAAATGTTCCAAATATAAATATCTGAAGAATATGCAAATAGTACACACACACACACACACACACACATGTCATAGAATAAGCACTCTTTTAAATGTACAATTGAATTCTCTAGAAAATAAGGGAATCCATCTAGCCCTCAAAGCAAGAGTAGGTTGAAAAACAGAGAGAGAAGCCGTGGACTGGGGTCCCTAGGAAATTAAGACTCATAACTGAGATTATGGTTTAAAGCTAAGACCCTTGGAAAGGCTATGTCACCTATCAGAGGACAGTCTCAGAAAAAATTCCAGCTTAAGTAGAAGGAAGTTTGCTAAGGAATAGAAAAAAATGAATCCCCTGAAAATACCACTTGTACTTTCTAAGAACTTGAAGAAAGAAATTAATACAAAAATTGTTTCTTTTCAACACAAGTAAGATTATCTGCTACAGTGGGAAACATTCTCCAACAGATCCTCCTGCATTTCTGTTAAGAACTTCCATTTGTAAGGCTCTGGAAAAAGGATTACAACACGAAATGAAATGAACACACAATAAATGCACCAAATAAGGTAATCTGCAGAAGAAACACAAGATTGAACATCTGAAAAGTTCAATTAATGGAATTCTAGGAAATGCAAGCCACTCCAGTGTTCTCGCCTGAAAAATCCAATGAACAGAGGAGCCTGCTGCAACCCGAGGGCTGCAAAGAGTTGGACGTGACTGAGCACAATAGCCATTTTAATATGAAAGGATAAAATAGGTAAAGATATAAAAAGAAAAAGAAATCACATTAGAAAATCAGGTCACTTTTGAAAGAAACATTTAATTTTGAAAATAAGATAGCCAATAAAGCATCATAGAAGTGTTTTATAGACAAGGAAAAAGAAATTTATGTATTTAAATGTCAACCCGAGGACATTACAAATAAGGCAGCAAAAAAACAGACAAACAAGAAATGTCAAAACCAGTCAGAAGGTCAGGAGAGAAAGTATGAAAACCTCTAACTCTATCTACTTGGAGTTCCAAAAGGAAAGAAAGAGGAGAACAAAGAGGCAATATTTGAGAAATTAATGACAAAGAACTTTTCAGATTTGATAAAAGACATGAGTCTTCATATTCAAAAAGCACAATATTCCCTGAACATGTTAATTAGAAATAACCTCATCTTGATGCATTGTAGTAAAATGGCAGAACGTCAAAACCAAGAGGATCTATTCACAACACACAGGAAGGAAAACATTGCCAACATAGAAACTAATGTGGACAGTAAATGTCTCTGCAGCAGAAGAAGCTGAAAGGTATTAGAAAAATGTCTTCAGATATCACGCATGCTTAGTCACTCAGTCGTGGCTGACTCTGTGACCCTATGGGCTATAGCCCGCCAGGTTCCTCTCTCCATGGGATTTTCCAGACAAGAATAGTGGAGTGGGTCACCATATCCTTCTCTAGGGGATCTTCCCAACCCAGGGATGGAACCCATGTCTCCTGTGTCTCTTGCACTGTAGGCAGATTCTTTACCCATCAGGGAAGCCATGTCTTCAGACATAAAAAGGAAACCACTCACCATTTGAGATTCTGAAGCTAGCTAAGTAACTACTTCAGAGTGAGAAAAAACATCGGTGTTCTAATAAAAAAATTTTAAAGATATTATGACTAAAAATATTTCCATGAAATAACATTCTTCAGAAACAAAATAAGTGAACCCTAAAGGAATGATAGAGATACAACAGGAAAGAAAGATGAACAAGAATGTTGTAAACTGTGATTATATCTAAATAAGCACTGGTTTTATAAAACAAACAAATATTGATTAAAGAGTTGTTAAAACTATAATAACAGACAAAAAATAGTAAGAATAAAGGAAAAGTGAATAGATTTTTAAGAGCTCTAAGGTCTTGGGTTAGAGATAGTTAAAAGTTTCAGATAGAGTTTTTCCAGTTGTGGACATTATAATCTTACAAATTCAAATGATAAAGGAAAATAAGATCGTTGTGGTCCAGGCACAGGTTGGAAAAGAATTTCCAGGCATGAGACATAAATAACGAGAGGGAAATAAAGTTTATTAGACTGGGAAACACTGTTAGAACAGCAGGCCAGCTCAAGGGAGAACCAACACTGAATGGGGGTCCTTAGTCCCTTTTTATACCCAGAGTACACCAGTGGGATAGGGGTCTTGCGGGTCATTGGCTGATTGGATGAGACATGTATACTGGGTGGGGGAAGAGTAAGGCAAATACCCCCTCCCTATGGGGTAGGAGGGGAGACAGGTTATACTGTTCCATTAATAGTTACAACATGCAGGAGGGAAGGAAGACAAGGGTCTGGTTTTCCATTCCTGCATTCCAAGACCCTCCTTGGTTATCTGCTCTTTCGTCCTTGGGTCACAACAAAGATGAAACAGAAAACTCTTTAAAATATTATTGAATAAAACAGAGAAAACACCGTTAAAATATTTGGAATAAAATGCACTAATTATCAATTGTTTATGCCTTGGATAGATTTATAAAGTTACATAGTAATGAAAATAATAACTAAGACTTGTATGACCATTAGTAAATAGCAAGAACTTTTTCAAGCACTGTATCACTCAGTTCAGTCGCTCAGTCGTGTCTGACTCTTTGTGACCCCATGGACTGCAGCACTCCAGGCGTCCCTGTACATCAGCAACTTTCAGAGTTTGCTCAAACTCATGTCCATCGAGTCGGTGATTCCATCCAACCATCTCATCCTCTGTCGCCCCTTCTCCTCATGCCTTCAATCTTTCCCAGCATCAGGGTCTTTTACAATGAGTCAGTTATTCACATCAGGTGGTCAAAGTACTGGAGTTTCAGCATCAGTCCTTCCAATGAATATTCAGGACTGATTTCCTTAGGATGGACTGGTTGGATCTCCTTGCATTGCAAGGGACTCTCAACAGTCTTCTTCAACACCATAGTTCAAAAAGCACCAACTCTTTGGCACTCAGCATTCTTTACAGTCCAACTCTCACATCCATACATGACCACTGGAAAAACCATAGCTTTGATGAGCTGGACCTTTGTTGGCAAAGTAATGTCTCTGCTTTTTAATATGCTGTCTAGGTTGGTCATAGCTTTTCTTCCAAGAAGCAGGTGTCTTTTAATTATAGGGCTGCAGTCACCATCTGCAGTGATTTTGGAGCCCCCCAAAAAATACAGTCTGTCACTGTTTCCATTTTTTCCCCATCTATTTGCCAAGAAGTGGTCAGACCAGATGCCATGATCTTAGTTTTCTGAATGCTGAGTTTTAAGCCAACTTTATCTCTCCTCTTTCCCTTTCATCAAGAGGCTCTTTCATTTGTCACTTTCTGCCATTAGGGTGGTATCATCTGCATATCTGAGGTTATTGGTATTTCTCCTGGCAATCTTGATTCCAGCTTGTGAATCATGGTCCGGCATTTTGCATGATGTATTCTGCATATAAGTTTAATAAGCAGGGTGACAATATACAGCCCTGACGTACTCCTTTACCAACCAGTTCCCAACTGGTTCCAAAGGAACCAGCTGTTTCATGTCCAGTTCTAACTATTGCTTCTTGACCTGCATATAGATTTCTCAAGAGGCATGTCAGGTGGTCTGGTATTCCCATCTCTTTGAGAATTTTCCACAGTTTGTTGTGACCTACATAGTCAAAGGCTTTGGCATAGTCAATAAAGCAGACGTAGATGTTTTTCCGGAACTCTCTTGCTTTTTTGATGATCCAACGGATGTTGGCAATTTGGTCTCTGGTTCCTCTGCCTTTTCTAAATCCAGCTTGAATATCTGGAAGTTCGTAGTTCACATAGTGTTGAAGCCTTGCTTGAAGAATTTTGAACATTACCTTACTAGCGTGTGAGATGAGTGCAATTGTGCGGTAGTTTGAACATTCTTTGGCACTGTCTTTCTTTGGGATTGGAATGAAAGCTGACCTTTTCCAGTCCTGTGGCCACTGCTGAGTTTTCCAAATTTGCTGGCGTATTGAGTGCAGCACTTTCACAGCATCATCTTTCAGGATTTGAAACAGCTCCACTGGAATTCCATCACCTCCATTAGCTTTGTTCATAGTGATGCTTCCTAAGGCCCACTTGACTTCTCATTCCAAGATGTCTGGGTCTAGGTGAGTGATCACACCATTGTGGTTATCTGAGTTAAGATCTTTTTTTGTACAGTTCTTCTATGTATTCTTGCCACCTCTTCTTAATATCTTCTGCTTCTGTTACGTCCATACCATTTTTGTCCTTTATTGTGCCCATCTTTGCACGAAGTATTCCCTTGGTAATTTTCTTGAAGAGATCTCTAGTCTTTCCCATTCTATTGCTTTCCTCTATTTCTTTGTGTTGATCACCAAGGAAGGACTGCATGTATACTGCCATATCTAATAGCTAATAATTGAAGATATGAATTATGTAAAACCATCATTGAATAGGAGTTATATCAAACTATTAGAAAGTTTTGAATCCACTATTTTTCTAGAAATATCCAAGTTAAATAAAGAAAGAAAGAAAGAAAGAAAGAAAAAAGTAAAAAATATGAATGAATCTATAACTATTTAATAAATCCCATTTTAGGGGGTTTATGAGTAGGTGAAGTCCATATCATTGTAGTATGGAAGCCTGCATATGAAGAGAAATAAAGCAATTCTGCTTTAGACTCCCAATGAATTCCTGCTCACTAAACTGGGTACACATGTGCCAGGTATGACTGGATATATACCTCCAAACATATACAGAATGATAACTAATTCTGGGAAGAGGGGGAGTAAGGGCTGCCATAGACCAGAAGATTGTGCTCTGCATGGCCCAGGGGCCACCATCTCACCCAGCCTTTCATGGGACTACTGCGTGCTAGGGCTGTACAGTCCACAAACAGAAATTGTACAGGAGGCCCTGTGGGCGGCAATGTGATGCTTTCCTCAAAAGATATTTATATGGTGAAATAAATGGAGGGATAGTTTAACTTGAGTACACAAATGCTCAGCTTAAAATTGTCTATTTTATTCCAAATGCTAGGTATACAAAATGCTAAATATAAAGAAACAACACAGATGCATAGTTTCTGTGACAGAAAGAAGGATCTGCTACCAGTGTTGGAGATGTTCCTTTCATTTCTAAAAGGTGAGACACTCTAAATCAATAACTTTTTTAAAGTGTAAATACCATGGCAATACTTCCATTAATAAAGCAAATAAAAGAATGATAGTTCTTAAAAGTTTTATTTAAGCCATCAATTTTATCATCCAACTTGTCAACCATCAGTTGCAAATTTCCCTTATTCAAATTCAAGAGTTTTGACTAGTTGATCTCTTATATTCCATTTAAATAAAGCCTTCTACAGTTCTACAATTTGGAGTTCAAAAGTTACTACTTTACTTTGGCTATACAAATAGAGGATTCATTTCTTAAGTAAAAGGGTCTTGAATTATATTAACATTACATTTTACTAAGCAATTTAAGCAGGTGTATACATTTCTTTTGTAAATACCTTACCAATAAAAAACCTGCTATTACTTATTTGTGAATACAATAAGACATTTTTAGAGGATATTTGAATCAATGTTCATGTCATATTCTGAAAATTCACTATGACATCTTTGATTACAAGTCTTGTGGTTCTGACTGATAGATTTTCTACTAGGTCATTTTGTTTAACCTCAAACATCATAAGATCCTTTGTACAGACGGAACAAAAGCAATTTTCTTTTAGGGTGAACTGAAACCTGATTGAAAAAAAAATTGTTATTTTGTCCAACTATAATCTATTGTTGCAGTTAGAGAGAAATCACACAGAAAAGAGTATAAAGGGACCCCATGAAATTATCATGACAAGAAGAAATGCCAAAACAACAAGATTAAAAGTGTTCTTACTTCTTCAAGAGTGATGTGAACAAACTCCAACTTGACAGTTTCATGTCTGAACTATGAAGCATTTTAAGTGCAATATACTTCAGTATCATATATATTCACAGCAATCTTCCCACTTAAATAACCTAATGAACACTGGAGTTGTATCCATATTAATGTGCTTTTTTGCTGACTTTCAACTGTTCATTCCTTTCACTTTTCTACAACACGGTTACTATAAGTCATGAATAGAAAAAAATTATTTATTTTCATCATAACCATGGTATAGTACCAAAAAAACTGTTATTATAGAGGTGTATTAGATGTCTTTGGGCTTCCCAGGTGGCGAAAGATCCCTGTTCTTATGCTGCTAACCTCACTAGTGGTACCTTAGCAGCACCCCCAGGGGTTAGAAGGGCCAACAGGATTGCCGTGGACATGCCTGCCTAAGGAAGACCCAAGGATGGGCCCGACATGGCTTCCGCATGTGATAGGAACAGACAGGCATATGTGACAAAGTTATGAATTAAATTATTATTTTTAGGAGATTAACTGGGGCTGTTCTACAAAAGACTATGAACTTCCCCTCTTGTAGCTGAATTCCGGTGAAGGAAACAGTTGTTATAAATTAAGCCCCTCCCCTACTTGCTGAAAACAACTAACACTGCTGAATTATAAATGGATATTTTCTAGGAACATCCAAAATGTGCAAAGGTAGTAAAGACATATCAAAATAAAGGGAAAGGTGGCCCCATGGAAGCCAGTCGAGCAGAGGAGCACCAAAGTTGATTTGGGGCAGGAAGACTGACCCACTCAGGGGAAGTGAAGTGAAGTCACTCAGTCATGTCTGACTCTCTGCAACCCCGTGGACTGTAGCCCACCATGCTCCTCTGTCCATGGGATTTTCAGGGGAAGCTGGCCTCAATTGTGGAGTCTGCTCAGAGGAAGAAGATGTCTGAGGCCAAGACCTGATCAACTTATGCAGCCTAAGAAGTAACAAGCGACTTCACACAGTAAGTGGAAATACTCATAGTGCCAGGCTGAAACAGAAGGAAACCAGCAACCCCACACACTCTAAACATGTCACAGCTACAGTTATGCACTCCCGTGGTTTATTAAGAACACATTAGGATACAAGACAAAACTAACAGTAAACAAGAGGAAGGCAGTAAAGGCGAAATGTTTTGGAATCCTTATTGTTGAGGGTAGGAGGGAGTGTTAAACTTTAGACTTTGGTTTGTTTTGTACAGAGGTTTTCATTCTTATGTATGAACTGTTTTTACTCATAATACTTCTGACAGCGAATGTGTGGGTTTTTTTCCCACACCAACAACCAAATCTCCAACTCTCTGAATACCAACACGGGTGTCCTACAATTCAATCCAATTCCAACACTAACTACTGGAGTTAAGGCAGACTACACAGCTTAGGGGCTCAGACCCACCAAGACTGTGCCCCACTTCAGCTGTCGACTCCAAGTCCTAGGCTCTTGGTACTTCTGACAGGTCAGCTATAATAGGGGGTTCCCACAGCACCCTCCTCAGGTTCAGTGACCTTCTGTAACAGCTAACAGAACTCAGAAAGACTCTTTCCTTACTATCACTGGCTTATTATAAATGGTACAACTTGGGAACAGCCAAATGCAACAGAGATGCATAAGGTGAAGTGTGGGCACGGGATCCTCTTGGCTTCTCCAGGTGTGCGCCTCTGTGTGTTCTAACCTATTAACTCTCCAAATCCCATTTTCAGGACTTTTATGGAGATTTCAGTAATGTAGGGATGGCTAATTAAATCACTTACTGTTGATGATTAACTAACTCCAGCCCCTCCCTGTACTCAGGGATCAGGCCTGGTTGTTTCCTCTGACAGTCACCATCCTGATGCTCAACAGAGGCTGCGGGGAGTCATCCTATTAGCATAAACTCAGATATGGTTGAAAGGCACATACTGTAAACAACAAAAAACACTCCTATCACTCAGAAAATTCCGAGAGTTTCAGGAGGTCCTGTGTCAGGAACCAGATACTAAAGACTAAAATTCAAATACAGATTTCTTATTATATTACAGTATCATACTACAACAACAACTAAATGAATTGAAACTGTGAGAGATTTTTAAAAAAATAAGCAAAAAATAAATAAATAAAGCAATGTCAAAGGCTACATAACAGGGAAAAATTAAAATAGAGCAGGTGGGACAAATAAAATTAAATTGGGGAATATACAATTAATATAACATTAAATAAATGGAATAACTACACTAATTAGAACAAAAATAGTGCAAGACAGGATTAAAAGTCAAACTATAAGTTGTTTACAAGATACAAACATAAAATATGAGAATACACTGAAAGCAGATGTATGAATAAAGAACATGTAAATATTTAGCAAAAGAAAGCTAATGTAGCTATATTGTTACTAAAGAAAATAGACTTTAAGGTAAAACAACTTTAGCAGAAAGTGACAAGATCATTTCACAGTGATGCTGTTCCTTCTTTTCTTGCTTTATATTTCTGTCAATACAAGTGAGATAAAGATTTTGTGCTATGTTTTTTGAGATATCAGTCTTGAAGTTATGAAAATATTTATTTTATATATTTCTAGGCTATATTTTTAAGTACAGACAGTTTTAAATTATTAGTTCATGGTAATTTAAAACTCTCATATGCTCAACACTGCTATTTATTAGAGAAATGCAAATCAAAAAACTACCTCACACGATCAGAATGGCCATTATTTTTAAAATCTACAAATTATTTCCTTAATTTCTCTTTCTGTTTTCTCATTATTAGTGAAGTAAGCCAGAAGGAAAAACATAAATACAGTATACTAACGCATGTATATGGAATTTAGAAAGATGGTAACGATAACCCTGTGTACGAGACAGCAAAAGAGACACTGATGTATAGAACAGTCTTATGGACTCTGTGGGAGAGGGTGGGAAGATTTGGGAGAATGTCATTGAAACATGTGAAATGTCATGTATGAAACGAGATGCCAGTCCAGGTTCAGTGCACGATGCTGGATGCTTGGGGCTGGTGCGCTGGGAAGGCCCAGGGGGACGGTATGGGGAGGTTGGGAGGGAGGAGGGTTCAGGATGGGGAGCATGTGATTTTTTTTAAAAAAATAAAATTGAAAAAAAAAAAAAAAAATGTGTGCCTTATAAAATACAAAAACAAAAAAAATTAAAAATAAAAAAAAAAAAATAAAATCTACAAATTATGCTAGAAAGGGTGTTGAGAAAAAGAAACTCTCCTTCACTGCTAGTGGGATGTAAATTTGTGCAACCATTATGGATAACAGAATGGAGGTTTCTTAAAAAACTAACAAGAGCTACAATATGAGCCTGTAATCCCATTCCAGGAAAAGCCAAACGCTCTAATTCAAAAAGATACACGCACTCCAGTATTAATAGTGGCACTGCTTACAACAGCCAAGACATGAAAGCAACCTAAAAGTCCATGGACAGATGAATGGACAAAGAAGATGTGGTGTGTGTGTGTATATATATGTATATATGTGTCATGTCCGACTCTTTGCAACCATATGGACTAAAGCCTGCCAGGATCCTTCGTCTATGGGATTCTCCAGGTAAGAGTAGATCGCCATGCCCTCCTCCAGGGGTATGTAGGTACATATATATATACAATGGAATATTACTCAGCCATGAAAAAGAATGAAATAATGCCATTTGCAGTATAAATGGAACTAGAGATTATCGTATTAAATGAAGTTAAACAAAGAATGACAAATATTATATACAATTTATATGTGGAATCTAAAAAATGGCATAAATGAACTTATTTACAAAACATAAAATGATATGCAAACACAGAAAACAAACTTATAGTTACCAAAGCAGATAACAGGGGTTGGGGATAAATTAGGAGTTTAGGATTAACATACACATACTACTCCATATTAAATATAAACAATAAAGGACCTACTGTATAGCATGGGGAACTATGTCTTGTAATAATCTATAATAGAAAATAATATTAAAAAGAATATATATACACATATATATATAAACTGAATCACTTCACTGTATACCTGAAATTAACACAATACTTTAACTCTACTTCAATAAAAATGGTTAATAAAATATATATATAATATTACAGGGCAAAGATTTTCTAAATTACTTTCAAAAATGTTATGCAATGTCTACAATTCTCTTACTGTTGATATTTGGGGGGTTTGGGGGTTAATTTTGGAGTTTTAAAATTAGCAATGGTAAAAAATGAAGATGGAAAGAGAAATTTAGGACTATCTCATTTGTAATTGAAAAGTGGGAAATCAGGAATGAGAGAAGAAAAAAACATGAATAGAGTTTTAGGAAAGATGAGGGAACAGATAAAACAAAGGTTCATTATTTTCTGATAGCACCACGATAAAGGCAAATCGGTTGGTGGAATCAGATCTTAAGTGTCCTGCTCTGCAATTCTGTGTTCAGATGTGAGGTTTGTTTAATGGGGTTAAAGTTACATCATCCTGTGCGTTGATGTCTGTCTTGAAGGAATCACCTCAACCAAGCAACAGATGCAATTACCTTTCTAAGCCAAAAGAAGAGTTTATAAAACTTATCTAAACATTTTCCTGTCTAAAGTATTTAAATTTCTCCTTATCTCTCAAGCACAATGGAGAATGAATGTTAACCCAAGGGGTACTCATAAAATCCATCAAATCTCCCCCATTCCCTCATCCTCCAGCACCTACCCACCACCACCCCACTTAGATTTCTAAATCTTGGTGCTTTTTAGGATCCACTCTATAAATTTCGTAAGATTTAAGAGGTGTTCTCAATAGAGGTTCTCCTTCTGTCTTCAGTAAAGAGATATTCCAATCTAAATCACTTTCAGTATTTGAGGGATTTACACATTTATAATAAACTCAAAGGAATTATCCTATCTTATTGGTATTCATTTATATTAAGTTTGTTTCATGATTTTATAATACTATAATATTAATGGATGATTAAACTCCTGTAGCAATGCTCACTACCTCTCTTAGCTGAAAAGTCCAGGTTCAATGCACGATGCTGGGTGCTTGGGGCTGGTGCGCTGGGACGACCCAGGGGGATGGTATGGGGAGGGAGGAAGGAGGAGGGTGCAGGATGGGGAACACGTGTATACCTGTGGCGGATTCATGTTGATCTATGGCAAAACCAATACAATATTGTAAAGTTAAAAAATAAAATAAATTAAAAAAGAATAATATCATAAATGTTTAAAATTCCTCTAAAACACCAATCTTGCTGCCACATGCAGGCCTTTAAACTTAACTGTCTATCCTGCCTGGAATGCTCATTCTCTATATCTTTGTATGGCTGGCTTCTTCTCAACCTTCAGATCTATGAATATGTTTCATTCCTGAGAAACCTCTGATTATCCCATCAAACAGAACACACAACAGTCAGCCTCTATCTCAGGACTTTATGTCCTTCAATGCACTTAGCACTTTCTTAAATCATGTTTATTTATTTATCTGGCCACCTGTTTTTTATTTGTCTCTTCCAACCAGAACAGTAAACTAAGAGCAGGAACCTTGTCTGTCATTTTCACTTAGCACTTGAATCCCCAGAAGCAATGCTTGAAAAATCACATGTACTTGGTCAATAACTTTAAATGTCTTTGGATGAACTGAGGCAGTTAGGGATAAAGTCAGTATATATTTATCATTGCATTATTTGGGAAACATTAGAGGTTAAGATTCTCAGAGTGCTAAAGTCATACTACCTGACTCAGAATTTGGATCCTAACCTAGTATCTATCATCTGTGTGGCCTTCAGTTTGCTGATATTCTAATATGATTAAAAGAAACATTGTTGTATAGGATTATAGTGAATTCAAGTAAACTATTTATTGTGTTTGGCACAAAGGAATTCAATAATGTTATTTATCTTTGCTATTAATAGTTTTTAAATGTTATGATTTTATGGATATATTAGTTTATGAAGAACTTCTGAGATTATCAGAAAAATTAGAAGCAAAAGAATTGAGATTACTACAGGATTCTATCATTAACTAAAGACATTAGAAATTATTCATTATAAATTAACTAAAAAAGGCAGAGCACATATAAAAAAATGAATCAATCTATAATGCCCTCAAATTTCAGACAATAGAGAAAAAAAAACTGGGAATTCAGCCAAACATCTAAATACAGCATTTTTCATCTACTTGTGAAATTACACTGTAAAAGCTCAATAAAGAAAGCAAGATTATGCATATTCATATAATGCTTCAGTGAAGATGATAAATGAAACATAGTCACAAAATCACTCATTGAACATGACATGATTACATTTCTTTCTATCGTTACCTGACAACAAAGATTACTATGTAAAATTCTTGTATACTTTTTAGTAGAAAAAAGTCTAAATTTCTGAATGAGGGTAAAAACAGAATACACATTTTTTTAAAACTGTCAAATATATGAGTTCAATGTGTTCTTCCCTTTTTTAATTAAGAAAAACAGAATTAAACACAAAGACTTATAAGAAGATAAGTGGTCATCTTGACTTCCCAAGATTTTAGGAACCTGACTTTGGCAATGTTCAGGAGTTAAAAAACAAATTACCATTTTTATATTCTAATGTGTTTTCCAAGTAAAAATTGGATAGTTTTTTAAGAGTAGTTTATTTACCTTTTTGAGTGGTTCTTAAGCATAGAATAGCATTACTTTAATTCATGCTCATACTTCTGTTGTTCAGAAAATATACTGTTAGCATACTCTAGCAAAGTGATGAGGCTCGGATTGTACACTCTAGTGATAACTCACCAAAAAGACAGTACTTTCCTTATGCCAAATATTAACTATATCACCAAAATTCTTATCCTTTTGGTAACTATAAAACAACTCCTACCAGAAACTCTTTCTTTGGTTAAACTAGTTCTTTTTAATACTACAAATTCATTTTGCCTTTTCTAAAGATGATTTTATTCGACAAGATTTTATTGTATAATTATGTAATCTTTTCTTTTTTAATGCCTGAAGCATAACTTTCTCTTTTTAAAACTGAGGTAAAATTGACATATAACGTTATACTAGTTGCAGGTGTACAACATGATTCAAAATTTGTATACACTGTGAAATGATCATGCAGTAAGTCTAGTTATCATCTACCACCATGCAAAGGTACAAATTTTTTCTTATGGTAAGAAATTGTTGAGTATGATGTTACCTGTGGGATTCTCATAAATGGCCTTTATTATGTTGAGGTATGGTCCCTCATAGCCTACTTTGTTGAGAGTTTTAATCATAAATGGATGTTGAATTTTGTTAAAGGCTTTTTCTACATTTATTGAGATGATCCTATGATCTTCATCCTGTATTTTGTTAATGTGGTATGCTGCTGCTAAGTCGCTTCAGTCGTGTCCAACTCTGTGCGACCCCAGAGACGGCAGCCCAACAGGCTCCCCTGTCCCTGGGATTCTCCAGGCAAGAACACTGGAGTGGGTTGCCATTTCCTTCTCCAATGCATGAAAGTGAAAAGTGAAAGGGAAGTCGCTCAGTTGTATCCAACTCTTAGCGACCCCATGGACTGCAGCCCACCAGACTTCTCCATCCATGGGATTCTCCAGGCAAGAGTACTGGAGTGGGGTGCCATTGCCTTCTCCGTAATGTGGTATAGCCCTCTGAAAGTAACATCTGACTCTTTGCGACCCCATGGACTATACAGTCCATGGAATTCTCCAGGCTAAAAATACTGGAGTGGGTAACCTTTCCCTTCTCCAGGGGATCTTCCCAACCCAGGGATCGAACCCAGGTCTCCCGCATTGCAGGCAGGTTCTTTACTAGCTGAGCCACAAAGGAAGCCCAATGAGATGAGTGGTTGGATGGCATCACGGACTCAATGGACACGAGTTTGAGCAAGCTCTGGGAGTTGGTGATGGGCAGGGAAGCCCTTGCAGTCCATGGGGTCGCAAAGAGTCAAACACAACTGAGCGACTGAACTGAACTGAACTGAACTGATAGCACTCTGATTTGTGGATATTGTATATTATTTTCTGACACCATATGACTATCTCTGTCTTTAATAGGAAATTTTAACATTAACTGTCATGATAAATATGTTTGAGCTTCATTCTCTTATATAATTTTATAACATTATAAGAATTTCATCTTCAAATAAATTAGTTACTTTTGCTATACGAATTCTGTTGTGTCCTCAGTCACATCCGACTCTTTGCAACCCAATGGACTGTAGCCCACCAGACTCCTCCGTCCATGGAATTTCCCAGGCAAGAATACTAGAGTGGGTTGCCAGTTCCTTCTCCAGTGAATTGTTATTTTTGCTTTCTTAAAGGTATATAGACATTTGATTCTATTTTTAATTATAGATGTTATATTCAACATAAATCAACATACTTAGACCTCCATTTTTCTAATTATTTGAATGAATATCTAAATAATCCTTATTGACTTTTAACCCTATACAAAAAGCAGTAATTAGTTATCATTGGTTGATTGTTTATCATAAGCCAGCCATGCTGCTAAGTATTTTATAAGTAGTTCTCTTTATAAGCTGCTTAAGAAGCTTATGAAATATGTACTATTTTTATTTGTATTCATCTTCAGAGTGATTAAGTAACTTGTCAAGGTCACGCATGTGTGAAGTGATAAAACAGGGACTCAAATTAAATTTGCCAAACTCCTAACTACAAGTTCTTAACCACATAGTGATACTATTGCTATAAATTATATTTGTCCTTCACCAACCCCACTTCATTTGCCCACTTGGAAAAAACCATACCATATATCCTGATTAAGGTCAGATCACTCTCTCTGACTCTCTACCACCACACTCATACACATGCAATGGGACTTTTGCTCTGATTTCATAGACATAGTTTAGTTAATAGCTCCTCTTCTGTGCTTCCACAACACTTGCTGTACAAATCTATGAACATCTGTCATGATACTCTGTAACTAGTGGTTGTCCTGCCTGCGTCTCTAACTACATTCCTGAGTTGTAATTACTCTGCATTCTCAATGTCTGCCATCATTATTTACCCATAATATGTCATTGAGGGCTAAGGTACTTCAGTCACGTCTGACTTTTTGCAACCCCATGGATGGTAGCCCACCAGGCTCCTCTGTCCATGGGATTCTCCAGGCAAGAATATTGGAGAGGGTTGCCATTTCCCTTCAGGGGGATCTTCCTTTGATGGAGGGATCAAACCTGCATCTCTTATGTCTCCTGCACTGGAAGGCTGGCTCTTTACCACTAGTGCCACCTTGGAAGCCCATAATAGTTATGAGTGAATCTTACTGAACAACTAAATTAAACGAACACAACAACTAAAATGAATACTTGAATATATTATTTTCTGTAACATCCAAAAGAGGTCTTGAATATGCCTGTGTTATACAGTAAAAGTATTTTACCTGTGTTTAATGCATTTAATTAAAGGGATTCCAGATTGAACCAAATTTATATCACTAATTAGTTAGCACATGCAGTACAGAAATGTCATAACTTTTCTGTGCTTGGGAAGATTGTTCTGGGTGATGGAATTATGGGAATTATATCAGAATTTATTGAAGGAAAATGAAACATACTACCAAAACTTTCTGATCAGCATGCTATCAGGACCTTAGTGAACAGGGTTCTAGGGAAAGCAATAAACACAGACATCAGTAAAGAAAAACCAGTGAGGTATCTAACTCCAAAACTTCAGTGGAATTTTGATTTTCATTTCAGTTCCACTTACCATTAACTGCAGAAAGGCTGACTCTTTCTAAAGCTGTAAAGAGTACAGTCCCTCAAGACAGGTGGGTCTGTAGGCTCTGGAGACTCTCAGCAGTCCTTCTGTCAAAGCCCCACTGCCAAAAAGCATTTCCAGTTAACACTACAGGCTTTGCTGTATCAGACTCTAATGCTTTAAATTATATTTCCAGTGCTTATAATTATAATGTTTACAGCTGAGAGAACAAATGACTCAAAATGATTTTCACTGAAATTACTATCTATTAAAGCAGAATGCCTTATTAAAGAAATTAACCTTTGAAAAGAAATATGAACGAAGAGTAATTCAGGAACTGCTCATTATTCCATTGAACTTCAGATATTACCCCTTTCAAAAGCAAGCCAAGTTTCACGCACACTATCCTCATTGGTAATGAACTGAATCAAGTGTGTTTTAGTTCATCAGATAGAATTCTACTGTCTATATATTTTATTTTGCTGAAATTTGTGTCCCATAGACATAAGCAGAGTGGATCCTCTAACAGTTCATAATGATTAAAAAAATACATTTAGCATATAGTCAATAAACCAACTCAAAGTTTCATATTTTTATCTTCCTGCAGTAAATACTTTATATCATTATATATATGTGTATATATATATATATATATATATATATAAACACTTAGCCTAATTGGCAAATGAGAAGTGGCCTTCTTTTAAACACTTTCAAAGTAATTAAGAATTAATAATGAAGAAAAGTCTATAGTAATAATCTATGGATAAAGTCTTTCATTTCTCATACATGTTGCACTTTGAGATTTTGGTCAATCATCATGGCCTTTTCCTTACAAAACACAGTACAGCTTTGAAAAGCTTGAGTAGTAAAACTTAGGCGCTCAAATGATGTCTCTTTAAAGAGCAATAGGATACAAAGTAGTGTTTTGCAAACCTTTTAAAGTTTATTAAATTATAATTTGGCATACATATTTTTTCAGTTTATTTTTCATTAAACTTGAAACAAATAATTATATATCAGGAAATTTTAATGAATGAAAAGCAGTATCACCTGTAGTCAGCACACACACAAAAAATACTATTTTATTGTATTCTTCTATTTGAGATATACTTAAATTAAGAATGTTTTCACAAGAATGTTAAGGACATTAGTTTGAAATGACCACACTTTTTTTTTTAACCACACATTTTTAAAGTTTGCAGAGTTTACACTTTGATTTATATATGATTCTAGATTAAGTCATACATAACCTTGCTTCTTAAACTTGGAAAAGGTCATATTTAATTTTCCTCTTTATTAAAGCAATTGCACTCATCTCACACGCTAGTAAAGTAATGCTCAAAATTCTCCAAGCCAGACTTCAGCAATACGTGAACTGTGAACTTCCAGATGTTCAAGCTGCTTTTAGAAAAGGCAGAGGAACCAGAGATCAAATTGCCAACATCCTCTGGATCACTGAAAAAGCAAGAGTTCCAGAAAAACATCTATTTCTGCTTTATTGACTATGCCAAAGCCTTTGACTGTGTGGATCACAATAAACTGTGGAAAATTCTGAGAGATGGGAATACCAGACCACCTGACCTGCCTCTTGAGAAACCTATATGCAGGTCAGGAAGCAACAGTTAGAACTGGACATGGAACAACAGACTGGTTCCAAACAGGAAAAGGAGTATGTCAAGGCTGTATATTGTCACCCTGCTTATTTAACTTACATGCAGAGTACATCATGAGAAACACTGGGCTAGAAGAAGCACAAGCTGGAATCAAGATGGCGGGGAGAGCAGATGACACCACCCTTATGGCAGAAAGTGAAGAGGAACTAAAAAGCCTCTTGATGAAAGTGAAAGAGGAAAGTGAAAAAGTTGGCTTAAAGCTCAACATTCAGAAAACAAAGATCATGGCATCTGGTGCAATCACTTCATGGGAAATAGATGGGGAAACAGTGGAAACAGTGTCAGACTTTATTTTTTCGGGCTCCAAAATCACTGCAGATGGTGACTGCAGCCATGAAATTAAAAGACGCTTACTCCTTGGAAGGAAAGTTATGACCAACCTAGAAAGCATATTCAAAAGCAGAGACATTAGTTTGCCAACAAAGGTCTGTCTAGTCAAAGCCTGGAAAAACCACATGGTTTTTCCAGTGGTCATGTATGGATGTGAAAGTTGGACTGTGAAGAAAGCTGAGTGCCGAAGAATTGATGCTTTTGAACTGTGGTGTTGGAGAAGACTCTTGAGAGTCTCTTGGACTTCAAGGAGATCCAACCAGTCCATTCTAAAGGAGATCCGTCCTGGGTGTTCATTGGAAGGACTGATGCTAAAGTTGAAACTCCAATACTTTGGCCACCTCATGTGAAGAGTTAACTCATTGGAAAAGACTCTGATGCTGGGAGGGATTGAGGGCAGGAGGAGAAGGGGACGAGAGAGGATGAGATGGCTGGATGGCATCACCAACTCGATGGACATGAGTTTGGGTGAACTCCAGGAGCTCGTGATGGACAGGGAGGCCTGGTGTGCTGCGATTCATGGGGTCACAAAGAGTCGGACACGACTGAGCAACTGAACTGAAAGCAATAAATACTTATTTTGGAAAATACAAAAAAAAATTAAGAAGCAAATTAAAACTTCAAGTTGTTATCTGATATTCAAGACTTTGAAAATAATTTAATAAATATTTAAATAGAAATATCTCCCTTTCAATGTTCCAAAAAAACAAAGAAAGTGATGCAGTCAAATTACTGAATAGAAACTGAAGCATTAAAATTAACAGGAGCAAATCAACAGGTATCATGCATGTAAAGATAAACTTCTGGAATGAGAAAAGCAATATCTAAATCTCTCTGCATAGTATTTTTCTATATTGACCCACTATGGCATGCCTTTAATGCATGTCTGAATATGTTCAATCAACCTTCTGCTCAACTGCCAGGGTGTGGAGGAGGGAAGCAGATCTTTCAGAGGCAATACCTCATGGCAGCTAATGGACCTCCCTTATTCTACCCAAATCCATATATGTTTGTAAACCAGAACGATGCCAAGAGATAACCTGGAATATCAACTTGTTTCAAAACAGATCCAGCAATGAAATCTGTTTCTTAAAGACTAATAGGAACATACATATTTAATACATGTGTGCATAGATACATACATGTTGCTGTTCAGTTACTAAGTCAGGTTTGACTCTTTGTGACCCCATGGACTACAGTATGCCAGGCTTCCCTGTCCTTCACTATCTCCCAGAGTTTGCTCAAACTGATGTCCATTGAGTCAGTGACGTTATCCAACCATCTCATCTTCTGCCTACCCATTCTCCTCGTTTTCAATCTTTCCCAGCATCACATATACATACATGCATACATATATAAAGATTGCGCAACTTCCCTAAGTTAATCATTCCAATACTTAATTCTTCTGTGGATAAGACATCTGGCTTTTCTTCTTGCAAGGTAAAATTCTGCACTCATCAATTCAGGTTGTTGTTATTCAGTTGGTCAATCATGTCCGCTTTGCAACCCCAAGGACTGTAGGACCCCAAGCTTCACTGTCCTTCACCATCTCACAGAGCTTGCTCAAACTCATGTCCACTGAGTCAACAATGCCATCCAACCATCTTGTCCTCTGTCATCACCTTCTTCTCCAGCCTTCTATCTTTTCCAGTATCAGGGTCTTTTCCAATGAGCCAGCTCTTCACTTCAGGTGTCCAAAGTATTGGAGCTTCAGCATCAGTTCTTCCAGTGAATATTCAGGGTTGGTTTCTTTAAGGACTGACTGGTTTGATCTCTTTGTAGTCCAAGGGACTCTCAAGAGTTTTCTCCAACACCACAGTTCAAAAGCATCAATTCCTCAGTGCTCAGGCCTTCATTAACTCTCACATCCATACATGACTACTGGAAAAACCATAGCTTTGACTAGACAAACATTTGTCAGCAAAATAGTCTCTCTGCTTTTTAATATGCTATCTAGGTTTGTCGTAGCTTTTCTTCCAAGGAGCAAGTGTCTTTTAATTTCATGGCTGCAGTCACTGTCTGCAGTGATTTGGGAGCCAAAGAAAATAAAGTCTCTCACTGTTTCCATTGTTTCCTTATCTATTCGCCATGAAGTGATGGGACTGGAAGCCATGATCTTAGTTTGTTGAATGATGAGTTTTAAGCCTGCTTTTTCACTCTCCTCTTTCACTTTCATCAAGAGGCTCTTTAGTTATTCTTTGCTATCTGGTATAAGGATGGTGTCATCTGCATATTTGAGGTTACTGATATTTGTCCTGGCAATCTTGATTCCAGCTTGTGAATCATCCAGCCTGGCATTTCACATGATGTACTCTGCATATAAGTTAACTAAGCAGGGTGACAATATACAGCCTTGAGGTACTCCTTTTCCAATTTGGAACCAGTCCATTGTTCCATGTCCAGTTCTAATTGTTGCTTCTTGACGTGAATACAGGTTTCTCAGGAGGCAGATAAGGTGGTCTGATATAGGGAGGTGGGAGGGGGGTTCAGGATGGGAACACGTGTACACCTGTGGCAGATGCATGTTGATGTATGGCAAAACCAATACAATATTGTAAAGTAAAAAAAAAAAAAAAAGAATTTTCTACAGTTTGTTGTGATTCACACAGTCAAGGGCTTTAGTGTAGTCAATGAAGCAGAAGTAGATATATTTCTGGAATTCCTTTGCTTTCTATGATCCAACAGATGTTGGCAATTTGATCTCTGGCTCCTCTGCCTTTTCTAAATTCAGCTTCTACATCTGGAAGTTCTCAGTTCATGGTATTTTCCTCTTATTTATTTCCCAAGAATACAGGTCTTTTACATATTGATGTGGGTTAGATACAGATGAAACCATAAATGAAGAAAATTTTGTCTTTAATCTTTTCCTTCCTCATCTTTGATTCACCCTTTTTTCTTCAAATCCCAGGCATCCCTGAACTTTTCCCTCATAGCCCCATCCACTAATGATAAAAGATATGTATCAGTCTCAGTGTTTTGAGGTCCTTCTAGCTCCTGTGCTTTACACACATCTCAAGTGAACTGCAAAACAACATTTTAAATCATGTATCAACTGCAATATACAAAAACTTTTAAAATGCAGCTCAAAATATTTTAACTGCCCAAGGTCATACAGATAAATAGTGGTGAAGTTCATATTTGAACCCTGGTTTCTGTAATTCCAAAATGTCTACATGTCGATTTTATTAACGTATACTCCATGATATGGGTTTCCCAGGTGGTGTTAGTGGTAAAGAATCAGCCTGCCAATGCAGGAGGCATAAGAGACAAGGGTTTGATCCCTGGGTTGGGAAGATTCCCTGGAAAAAGGAATGGCAACCTACGCCAGTATTCTTGCCTACAGAATCCCATGGACAGAGGAGCCTGGCAGGCTACAGTCCATAAAGACACAATGAATCAGATATGAATAAAGCAACTTAGCACACACTCTATGATATGCATTATCTCCACTCCTATCTCTCTCCTTTTCAGAGGATTATTCTGAGTTACACATTCTTATGCCTTCCTTTGCTGGTAAATTAATGAGTGGCTCTTTCTAATACAGAATTAGTGAATGTTAAAAACCAAGGAAATGTTGTTTCAAGGAGTGAGCTTAATGACAACAAAAATTAGGCACAATGACTATTTAGAAAGGAATAATTTGAACACACTTGAAATTGTAACACAGA
This sequence comes from Bos grunniens, assembly GCF_055505025.1. Lineage (NCBI taxonomy): Eukaryota > Metazoa > Chordata > Mammalia > Artiodactyla > Bovidae > Bos > Bos grunniens. The sequence goes on along the minus strand of NC_141191.1, from coordinate 22,372,967 downwards.
GGCCACCATTTAGCCTGGTTCCACATAGGTCGAAGTAACAACAATGTTTCCCGCAAAGATGTGTTTCCTCAAACTACTCTGTAATCCCCATGCCTGAGCCACAGTATTCAAGAGAGTGTCCAAGGCACCAAGAAGGAAGGGAGAAGGGCCAGATTGCAGCAGACCAGAAAGAGTCTAAAATACCCCTGTGGATTCAAGTTCAGAAGCCCAGTGGACATGTAAAGGACTTAAAAACAGGGAGGGTCATGACAATATAATTGGGAAAAGCAGTTTTAACTAATTCACCCACAGATATAGAAAGCACGCTCCCAAAAATGCCAAAGAAAGTAATGTTTTCAATTCAGAGTATAGCCGATTACCAAAAGCAAATAAGACATTAACTTTAGCTAAGAAGTCAGGATTGGGGACTTCAATCACAATGAAAGCAAAGGAATTAAGGGTTTTGAACTTTATACCCGAGTTTAAGTCTTGAGGAAATGAAAATAACCGAGAGTCATAGCACAAGCACCTCCTCTAGAAGGGGCCCAATTTATATGCACTTTTCTGAATTAATGTCCAAAATATACATTCTAATATTTTTGAAAAATCTGAAAGTAATCATACAATGCTACTAAAGACTACCGTGGGGTATTATTAAAGTAGCAATCACTCAGTTATTTTACTAAATATATTATACAAAGTGATGATAATATCTGAAGATATCAGACATTGCTCTTTTTGCTTTTAGGATAATTTGTTGAATGCTGTGTCATTTGATGACTCATCAATGCCTTGCACATAATCAACTGCAACCTCAGCTACCATATCATCTCCATTACTGATCTGGCCGAGTACATGTCACAGTTGAGCACTTGTTTTAAATTTATATGCAGAAGGTTCTGCACTAAAGCCTTCGAGTGTTCTATAAGAAAATTCAATTTGAATAACAGTCGCTTACAAATGCAATTTTTTGCATCACTAAAAAGTAAATAACATCATTTGATTTCAATTAAATAAAGTGACATTAAAATCTTTGTAAGCAAAAATGTAACAATAGAAATACATTAGGGTGGAAATTTATAGGCACACCATAACTTTGCTTTAGGATGTATTGTAATGACTGCCAGCTACTGCAACGCCATTCCTTAAAATGCAGAACAAACTTTACTCAGTAAATTCATGACAGAAAGGAATCATGAAAAATTACACTTCTTTATGATGTGTAACTCCAATATGCTTTCAATTAGGTAAGAATTTGATTCAGAAAATATATAACACCTGAAAAACAGAGACCTGAAAGCCAGAGGATATTGTTCTATGAGAATAAAATGATTAGACTCTAAATTACTCCCACTGTTTAATTCAATTCAATTTAGTATAGTCTCTAAACACCTCTGGTATTTTTAGTAATTTTCCTTAGTTATTGCAAAAAACAGAAAGTCAAGAAAGAGTTATGATACTAGATTGGTTAAATCCTCTTTCATTCAGTTTCGTAGGAAGTATTTCTACCCCTTCCTCAGAATCTGCACCCTATCTTAAGCCCTAAGCAGTGCCAAGCCAGGTGCCACATGGCCCCTGACAGGTACTGTCCTTCCTCACGTCAGCATGACTCTGAGGACCGAGACACCCTGGATGAGTCCAAGCTCTACCTGGGGCTCTGAGGTCTTCTTCTGAGGTGGCGCCAGTGGTTCCACTTGTCTACATGGCTCTTGAGGCCATTTAGCCTCTGGAAATATTGCTGGGCCTCTGCCTTCTCCACTGGAAACTCAGGCATGTCCCCTATGGACTGTGACCCCAAAACCACTCTATTCTCACCATCTCTTCTCATACTAGGCAGCAAAAGCTTTCTAGGTCCCACACTTTCCACATCTCTGTAATTTAAGAAGATTCACAGCAGTCTTCTGTATTTACTCTGGTCCCCAAAATTCACTAAAACAACAAACACAAGTCTGACCATCTGCGTACATGGAATGTGTTGGGGCTAGAGTAGTCAGAAGAAAACATAGGGGAAAAAAAACACACGAAAACACCTCAAAACACTATATGACAAGGATTGTAGTAAGATTTAGAAATGACACATGTAAAAATTTCTGGCATATTCTAGACTTGCTCTGGCTGTTGCTGCTGTCATTATTATATATATAATATATAAGAAAATGTAAGATTACTCAGATTTCTGATATTCTTGAAACCATGGAACAATTATTTAAATGAAGATGAATAATATTAACACTGAAATACATGTGTGTGTGTCTGTGTGTGTGTATACATATACACCAGGCAGAAGGCACTGAAGCCCCAAGATTCAGAGAACTTGATTCAGCAGAGGCAAGCTACTGATACTTCGATGATACAATAAAGATTAAATCCCAAAGACTACAAATCAAACTTAAATCTAAACAATGATCAACTTTGCTGACACATTTATCCAATAAGCAATCTTCTCACATTTGTATTGATGTGCTCTTAAAAGTTTCAAATCTCTCTGGGCTATTGACTTACTGGGTGCATAATAATATTACTATATCTTCTTCTGACTAACCCCTAATGGGGATATGTTGGTGTTATTCTAACTGCAATGTAAATTGACCTTGCCTTTCCCTAGCTGCAATTTTTTCATAAAAGTTTATGTCATCTGTAGGTCATAACTCTAGAACGTATGCCCAATTATGCCCACTTTCTGAGACAAAAAGCAAGGAAGGTCAAGATTCCATGGCCTCCAGACAATTTGCAAATGTATTTGAAGACCATTCTGCTGCTGCTAAGTCGCTTCAGTCGTGTCCAACTCTGTGCAACCCCATAGACAGCAGCCCACCAGGCACCCTGTCCCTGGGATTCTCCAGGCAAGAACACTGGAGTGGGTTGCCATTTCCTTCTCCAATGCATGAAAGTGAGAAGTGAAAGTGAAGTTGCTCAGTCATGTCCGACTCTTAGCGACCCCGTGGACTGCGGCCCACCAGGCTCCTCCGTCCATGGGATTTTCCAGGCGAGAGGACTGGAGTGGGGTGCCACTGCCTGCTCTCTTGAAGACCATGAGGCACTATGAAATAGTGCAAGGAACAGATTCTCCAATAAAGGATTTTATACATTTTAACAATACGACCAAAAGGTCCTGACACTAAGGCCTTATTATTTGAAGTGAGATCATGGTGTGTGTTTTACCACCTAAGTGAGGAGAAAGAGGCTGAGTCACAGGGTATGAACTTCATGGGTTGTGGCAGCCACGCCTAGAGATGCAACCAGGTGCCGAACGCGCTGTTGAAGAGGCCAAACTTACGCGCCCAGTGTCACTGTCAACAGGACAGACCTCTAGAAGTCAGTGTCACCGAGCCTTCAACTTCTCCTGAGTCACAGTTCTCTCCAGGCCAGAACAGGAAGGTACACAGGGACAAGAAAGTAGAAGAGGATCTTGGCCATCCTACCAACCCATGAGTCAGGAGGCCAGTAAAAAATGAATGAAGCCTTTTGCTTGTCTTAAATCATAGCAAACTATCAACTAATAAAGAGATTCCACAATAGTCAGATTCTAAACCTAAACACATTAGGAATTAATTATCCAATGGAGTAGGTTAGAAGTTAAGCATGGATGAAACTGTTTATTCTAGCAATTTTCTCTACCTTCTTATACAGGATGGAACGAAATATAGTCACAGTGAGATTTTAAGGTTTATCCCTAAAATGTTGGAAATTGGGCAAATATAGGATAGACATGTCCCATTATCTTGTGAAGGATCCATTAGGTTTGAGAGTGGTAACTCCAAGACTGATTAGAGAGGGAAGAGCCAGTGTGAATTGGATCAAGATGGTTACAGTGAGCAGAGAAAGAATTTGATGAATCGTGAATATCTGGGGGTAGATGACTTTATGATTGATTTGCTAAGGTCCTGTGTTAGATAACAGAGGCTGAGGAGTAAACGATCAGCCATAGTTTTCAGAATGAGGAGCTAAGTAGATAGAGGAGTATTTTGCCCAGATGGGAAATGATGGAAGATCAGAAGGCTGTAGATAACTGCTTGTGGTTTGATTAAAGATGTGCTTCCTGGTGGCTCAGATAGTACAGAATCTGCCTGCAATGCAGGAGACCGGAGTTTGATCCCTGGGTCGGGAAGATCCCCTGGAGAAGAGAATGGCAACCCACTCCAGTATTCTTGCCTGGAGAATCGCATGGACAGAAGAGCTTGGTGGGCTGCAGTCCATGAGGTCACACAGGGTCAGACACAACTGAGTGACTAACACTCTCTATACCTATTTCTACTTAGATGTCCCAAAGACATTTCAAATTCAATGTGCCTTTAATTCACATCCCCTCAAAATTCATATGTTGAAGCCCTAACCTCAGTGTGATGGTAGCAGGGGATGGAAGCAGTGGGAAATGATCAGGTTTAAATGAGGGCCATGAAGGTGGGTGGATATGATGGAATTTGTGCCATTGTAAATAGAAGAAGAAACACCAGAGCTACCACTCTCTGCCACTTGAAGACAAAACAAGAACACAGTGGTCTGCAAGTCAGGAAGAGAGCCTTCACCAGAAGCCAACCAGGCTGGCACCATAATCTCAGCCTTTCCAGCCTCCAGAACTGTAAGAAATTAAAGTTTGTTGTTTAACTCACCAGCCTATGGTATTTTGTTATAGCCGCTCAAGGTGATGAAAATAATTACTTTCTATCCACTGTCTTTCTACTAACAAACCCCTATTGTGTATAAAAACCTAGAATCTCCTGAGATTTAGCTTTGTTTTTAAGCTTGATGTGTACACTTGGGAATTGCTAGCAGACAGACAGTTTTTTAAAAATTTATACAAGTGGGTAAAATCACCCTAAGGGTCAGAAGAGTGAATAAGCAGAGGAAGAAAGAAATTTGAGAATGAACCTGAAACCTCTAAAACAATACTTATAAGATAGCAACAAGATGTACCTGGATAGCTGACATGTATTCACCACTTTCCTTTCCCCAGAACTGTGCTAAGATCATTTTATACATTGTTTTGTTTAATCCCTAGTAGCAATGCCTGTAATAATGACTGCAGACACAGAGTATACTCCAACACTTAGTGGGAAATGATGACTGAAATCAACCAAAAAATTCAAGTAATCACCTCTGCATTATTTTTCTTTAGATTTGAGTAGAAGCACAAAAAAAGAGAAGCTGGTAAACACTTGCATTCTCTATAAAAGTGTTTCATGCATTCTGGAAGTTAGAAATTTTTATATCTATAAAACCTCTGAGGGGCAGGCTAAGCGGGCTTTTCAGGTTTTAAATGTCAGTGCTTTTAAGCCACTCTTAATTTCTCATGAAACAAACAAATGAATAAAAAATATCTGCAAGCTTTCTTCATGTATACCCTTACTAAGCCCATGCATTCATTTAACAGAACTGTGTAAGTCTAACTTTATTGACCAGAGAAAGTATTACAGCCATTCTCCTTTCTCTGTGTTCTATCATATTTTTATAAAGTACCTAACATTTTAAATAATCCCTCTGCACATCTATCTTTCCCATTAGACTATGAGATCTTTTATGACTGAGAACATACATTACTTACCTTGCATAGCTTAGAAATGAATATAGATATATTAGAAACTTAATTAGTGATGTTTTAAGTGATTTTGATATTTATAAACATACATTCTATTTTTTGAGGGGTTAAAATACAATAATTGCCAGTAGATCATGGTTTATGGTCAAAAAAAGCATAGGCCTTAGAGGCAAATTCAAGTTCATGTTCTTACTATGTATCAGCTTTCTCATTTTCATTTTCCTCCTTTTAAATCTCCAATTCCATATTCCATAGTATGTAACAACTTGACTGCAAAGAACCCCCACTTCCTAAACCCTTGCATCTGTCCATGGTACTGATAAAAGGCCAGCCTAGATAAACCTAACCACCACCCTCCTCCATGCCTGCATCTCTGAAATATACAGGATAGAAATCACCCAATCAGTCTTAGTTTTTTTAACTCTAAATTAATAATTAAAAGCTCCAAATATATACCCAAGATTATCAGGAATTGTTTATCAAGTAAACTTGTCTCATTCACTATTGTTTTATAACATAGTGAATTGTTTATCAAGTAAACTTGCTGTCTCATTCACTATGTTTTATAACATCTTCTCTTCATCTGAAACAATCAGATGAATTTAATGCCATCAAATCTATAATGAAGTACTACCAAAAAAGTGCAGTTCACCTCAACCACCTCTCTGTACAAATGATCTTCAGAAGGATATGGTAGGAGAAGAATTTTGTCAGTTTCTCCACCCACAATCCCTTCAAAATTCCAGGCCTGTCCATACTTTCAAGCCCCTTGGATGAAATCTTACTACAAATCAATTAGATTAAGCAATTTAATTTAGTGTTAAAATTGCAAGCCTCAAAGCACAGCCTTACCTTGTACCTGATGTGATCTACCAGCTTTGTTTCCTGTTTGATTCATCTACATTTTCCTTGAGGACTTCAAAAGGCTTCCATCCTCCATTCCTAAAAATGCTGACTGGGTGCCAACTGGGTACCAGTATTGTTACAGAACATGGAGGAACAACCATGTACAGAAATATAAAGTTCCACACTTGTGAAGATTATATTCTAGTGGGGAGAGCTATACTGATAAATAATCAAACATGAATAGACCACAGATAGTAAGTGCTAGAGAGAAAAGCAAAGAAAATATGGGAAATAGAGAGGGATATGTAGTTGGGATTCTTTTCTACAGGCTGGATAGGAAGGCCTCATAAAAAAAAATATTTAAGCAAAGTCTTAAAGAAGGTGATAGTGCAATCCATGTGACTTAGAAGAGAAAGTCAGGGAGAGGTCGGGATCGGGGTTGTGGGGGAGGCGGGGTGGAAGAATAGTAACACATGGTGTTCATGAATCCAAGACTACCAAGACTTTTACTCCACTGATACTAGAATCGTTTTGTGGTCCCTCCTCTCCATAATGCCCCACTTACTCTCCTTAAATACACATGGTTAAATATGACAGAGAATCCATTGAACGTTACTCCAACCCCCTTGGACTCTATCAGTTTGATACAGTCCTTTGGTTAAACCATAACTCTAGTTAAACTCAGTTCCTCACATACTGTCTGTCTGCTCTCCTATAGTGAATGTGACTGAAAAAAGCACAAAACCAAGAAAACTAGTCTCTCTAAATCCTGTCACTAACTTGAGATAGCTCCATAGTGGTGACATGAAGTCATACTATGCTTCTGAAATCCATCTATTCCTCCACTTTCTTTTCTTATCAAATATACAGCGCTACAACCCACTCTCTGTGAGCTGGTGTTATTTCTTATCTCACTGAGCTATCAGAAGAAAATCTTTACAAGATATCACCACCACTTTCAATATCTATATACATATATTTTGTTTTCTTTATTGTAACTATAGATGTACTGCATGTTCCACTAGCCAAAGCTAAGCTGTATACTTGACTCTAGATCCCAACCTCTTCCCATATATACTCATGGATGGTCTTCCTTTTCGCCCATCTTAGTTTTCACAGTGATTCAGTTCAGTCACTCAGTCTTGTCCGACTCTTTGTAACCCCATGGACTGCAGCACACCAGGCTTCTCTGTCCATCATCAACTCCTGGAGTTTGCTCAAACTCGGTGATACCATCCAACCATCTCATCCTCTGTCGACCCCTTCTCCTTCTGCCTTCATTCTTTCCCAGCATCAGGGCCTTTTCCAATGAGTCAGCTCTTCACATCAGGCAGCCACGGTATTAGAGCTTCAGGTTCAGTGTCAGTCCTTCCAATGAACGTTCAGGACTGATTTCCTTTAGGACTGACTGGTTTGATCTCCTTGCAGTCCAAGGGACTCTCACGAGTATTCTCCAATACCACAGTTCAAAAGCATCAACTATTTGGTGTTCAGCTTTCTTTATGGTCCAACTCGCACATCCATACATGACTACTAAATAAACCACAGCTTTGATCATATGGACCTTTGTCGGTAAAGTCACCCCTATGATAGTAAATTATTTCCCTTATCTTAGAAATACTGCAGTTTGCCTTTTTCCTCCTCTAGGTGCTGTTCAATATTTCTTTCAGAATAAAATATATACAAGTAATTCACTTTATTTGTTGTTTCTAATTTTAAACCCTTGATTTTTCTACCTCCCACTGTAACTGTTTTTATCAACAAAATCCCTGAGATCACTAAGCCCCATGATCTTTCTCAGCTGTCCACTCTCTGGACATAAAACAACATCACACAGCAGTTCTCTTTCTCCTGGAACCACTTTCTGCTTCAGGTTATGAGGACTTGACACTAACCTATTTCTTCTCTGTTTTTTGTACCTCAGTGTTTTCATTTCTTTCTTCCTTTCCCTGATCTCTGTTTGGAGTGTCCCAGTGTTTAATTTCTGAATCTCTTCTATTATCTAAACTCATAACTGAATACCTCAATCAATGCCATGGCTTTAGAAATCATACACAATCTGTCATTTATGAATATTTATGTCCTCCCTGAACTCTAGGCTCATATGTTTGACCCTCTACTAGTCATCCTTAATTTGAATATCCAACAACCAGCCTAGACTTTACATATACCAAACTAACACTGAATATTACTTCCCTCCAACAACAAAAACAAAAACACAGATATCCTCATAATCTTACTCATCTCTATAAAAGGCAACTGAGTTTTCCCAAGTATTAAAGCCAGCAGCACCTTGGAACGTTCCCTAACTACTTTTTCTTCCACTCAAGTTGCAAACCTCCAACAAATCCTGCTGGCTCTGCTTCTGACACAGAGCCAGAACCCAGCTATATCTCTCTCCTCGCTGTACCAAGCCACCATTATCTTCTACAGAAATTCTTGCAGTAACCTGTGGACTGTTCTCCTCCTGCTGTCAGGTACAAAGCTACGAAACTTGTGGCAATTTGTTACAGCAGCAATAGAAAGCTAATACATTCATGTAAAAGTTCAACCCTACTCCTAACCCCACTCGTAACACTCCTTAATCATTCCCTCCTTTGATTTTCTCCAGGGCATTAATTACTCGCTATCTTGTTGACATGTCCTCACTGGAATGCAAGTTCCTTGAGGGCAGTATGAACAGATTTTAGGCCTTTTTTGTTCATTGCTTTATCCCTAGCTCCTAAAAGAATGTCTGGGATATGAGAGCTACTGGCAAAAGCACTGAGTGAGTATATAAATTATATGTAAATATATTTGTATATATATGTACATACATGGTTATGAATTATGTATTGATTCAATGCATGCTGTGTTTTCATGCACATATACACACATATGCATACATATATAAACATAAACACAAATATATATAGATTGATATATATCCTGATACATATATATATCATATATATACACATATATTGTATTGATTAACTGCACTCAATTTAGAGTTTCTCCATTGCTTTATTCTGTACTCTTAAATGGTCTTTTCTATTAACTAACCTAGTTATTGAATATTACAACTTCTGCCCTCAAACAAATAATTTTACAGCTGAGTCACCCCTTTACTACCCTCAACTCACTTGATCCTTGTCACTTATAATTTCAGATAACATTTGAAGCAAAAACGGGTATCTAAGGAAGTCACTGACAAACTTGGGCAGTATTACTAAAAACCAAGGCATTTAGTTACTGCTGATATGTACTTGTTTGACACTGCTGAGCAGTAAACACAGTCCTTATAATGGATTACACTGTAAAACATTTTATTCTTAATTTTAATTGATAAATATCAACAAGGCATATTTTTTCTAATTATCAACAAATAGTAAACATAAATTTGTATATAAATAAATGATTAATTCTATAGTGACTATTTGTAGAGGAAAGGCCATATACAGATGTCTTTACCACCTATCACTCTAACCATCCATCTTCCTTTCTGCCTAGACATTTTTTTTTTGCATTTGATCACTTTTCATACCTCAATTTGTATTTCAATACTGTGTTCCATCTCCAATATTATACTTCTTTAAAGCAATAGCTTCTAAGAAAAATAAAATTGAATTTACCCTTGAAATCATTTTTCATATGTATAATGTGATATCTATTTTATTCATATTATGTTAGATAGCAGGCAATATCTTTGAGTGGGTGATTGCCCTGCTTGCTCTCTTCCAAGCAATCTGAAGACAAATGCACTGAGCAAACTGAGTTAAACCTTATCTCCTGAAATTTGCTGCTCATTTAATGGCTTATTAGGAAAAAAAAAAAAAGATTGAATAGAAAGGCATTTTCTTGCATCTAAAAACCCTTATATATTTTGATTGTGATTACACGCCAGTTAGTTTTCAAAATATCAAATACTGCCTTATCAGAATAAGAATGACGTAAGATGCACTCTGACTTATGTGACTTTGAATCTTAAAATAAGTCATTAAAGTAAATTAAAGAGAGATATGGAGCTGGTTAGGCCTCTTGCTGAATTTTCCCTTGTATTATGTCATGATACACTGAGCTATCACGAGCACGGTGTACAAAATATGCACACAATTAATATTTCATCTATGATCTGTTACTGTAAAATTAGGACCTGACATCATGTATGAACTTGTCAACCCAATGCTTAAGGGAAAATGCTGGATGGTCAGATTTAACAGCAGTCCATCCCTATTGTTGAACATAAATAATTACAGCATTCGGAACTCAGGCTGAGTACTATGGTCACTTCTGTTCACAATAACATCTGGGTTGTGGGTATAAAGACACAAGATCAAGGAAGGAAACAGATCAAAGAAAATGGTAGAAGAATCATTATGCAGAAATAAAGATAATAATAAATGTCCACACGCTTTAAGGTATATCTGTTTGGAAGACATACATAATCTACAGAAAAACTGCCTTTATATATTATTTGAATATACTATTAAAACATTGTGATTATCAGTCCCTTTAAATTTTTGACTGCCTAAAATTCAAGGTCATAGAGAGATCTGTAATTATTTTAAGTCACTTTAAGTGTGCCTGTATTAACAAAATGCTCCTGCTAAAATGACCTAATATCTCCTGACTTTACCTGGTAGCCAATTATTGTGTAATGGTAATAGTGACAGGCAAACTTAGACCAAAAAAAAAAAAATTATTTGAAAAATGGATGTAGAAATATACATTAAAAGCAATCAATAATCTGTCCCTTAATACACTGGAAAAATAACTTATCCTTCATGATTAGAAAGGGAACATATTTCACATACTGCTCTTTTCTTTATGCTTAAAAAATCAGGATCTTAAGAAGCCATTTTTATTCATTCTCTAATTGAAGTCTATTTGTACTTTTGTTAAAAGCAATTAAGCAATATCCTGAAAAGAAATTTAACAACATCCAAGGGTCATTAATTCAAGAAAATAATTATATCTAATCAAAGAAACATGGATAAGCAGTGTTTAATATTCAGTATCGGAGCTTCCCACCCACCGCATGCTCCCTGGCTCATACTTAAGCTACAGAGAAAAAGCTTTTCAAAGAGTGATATATTTTTGAAGTAAAGATGATACACTTTGGCATGACTCATTGGGATAGATCATTTAAATGCATGCCCTGTTTAGAACTTTGCTGCAACTCAGGTAAGTGGATGGTAAGCTTGTCAACCTATTTGTATCAGGTCACATAAAAGACCTAGAATGAGATGGCAGGGGAGTAGGTGGTCATGGAGTACATCTCTCTCCATGGATACATCAGGAATACACCGACACAGGAAGTGCATGCAGAATACCAGCTGAGAGCAGACAGAAGTACTTGACCAGTGGGAAAGAATATATAGACCCACGCAAAACTCGATAGGATGAAGGAACTAGGGGAAAAAACAGTGGTGTCAGTAGGACTGGACCTGCCCTCAGCAGGTGGGGATACTGAAGCAGGGGTCCGATCCCCACACTGGGGCAGTTGTCTGAGTCAGAGGAGAAACATTAAGGCTGAGAGTGAAACAGCTGATCTGTGGCAGCTTAAATGGAATGAGAATCGTACAGTCCTTGCCGCAGCCATACATACCCCAGACAGGAACGCTGGTCTCCTGGAAGGGGCAGCGGCTGGGAGCTGGAGTTTAGGAAATGTGGAGGAATCCCAGGGCAAGGGCTACTGTTTGCTGTGGTGAGATGGATTGAGGGGATGTGAGGGAGGAGATTCTGGTGGGAAATGCTGGTGGAGAAAAGCCAGGCAGCCACGGAAGCAAGGCGATACTGCTGAGTCATGCGTAGCGGGTGGAGCCATCACCATAGCCTCTCTCTCCCCACACACCAGCATCAGCAACTGAACAATAGAGAGGCTGGCCAAGCAAAGGCCTGAAACACTGAACTACAGAGTAGGACCCCGCACAGGGTGCCCCTTTAAGTGACTGACACGCCAATCTACAGAATAGGAACCCAGCCTGGGGTGCCCCTCTATGTGCCTGAGGCGCCAAACAACAGAGAAGGACCCCAGGCAAGGGAGCCCTCTAAGTGCCTGGACGGGTGGAGCTACTGATAAAGACTGGCCAAAGAGGCCTTCTGATCGCCAGCTACAAGAGGCTGGAATAAAGACTCTGATAGGGCCATAACTCTGTGGTGGAGGCAGTCCGTGTCCCTGCACACTTGGTGCCGCCAGGGTCCCAGAAAGCCAAGCAGCTGCGCCACCTTCACACTCTACTCTCACTGAGGCAGAGCTGCCACAGGCAAAAAAGTCTTGCATCTGTGCGTGCACTGTCACTTTGGTCGTGTCCGACTCTTTGCGACCCTGTAGACTGTGGCCTCCCAGGCTTCTCTGTCAGGGAGCGGGGTTCTCCAGGCAGGAATACTGCAGTGTACTGGCCAATACTATTTGCCATACCCTTTTAAAGTACTGTATTTCCTGCTGCTCTAGCTGCCAACTGCCCTGAGTACCTGGTGCTACCAGAATCCCTGTGACCCAAGCAGCTGCACCACCTCCACACCTGGCCCTCACAGGGGCAAACCCAAGTCCTCCAGGACAGCCTCAGGAGCAAACCCCAGTGGACGACCCACATGCAGAGGTGGAAATAAAACCACAATTGTAACCCAGGGGCAGTGTGGCTAAGGAAGAAGACCCAAAACCTTCCCACCATCTGTACAAGCTGCATTAAATTCACACAATCAACTAGGCAGACTCTGTGTCTATGGAATATATAAAAGGCCATTGAGAGCTCCCACAAAAGAAAATGCACCAGCTCCGATAGCGGCGGACATTGGAGGCAAGAACACACAGGAGTAGGACCAGAATAGACTCTGAGATGCCTCCACAGCAGGTCCAGAGATCGGCAGAATGCTGGAGGGCATCCTAGGGAGGTGAAGTGGACGGTGACTCCCAGCGAAGGAAAAGACTCCGACTGCAGTGACTCAAGAAAAACATTTATTATTCTTATTTTTTGACTTGTTCTGTAGATTCTTTTGGATTTTTTTTTTTTCCTTTTTTTCCACTTCTGTTGTAGTTGTCGATTTTACTGGCACTAAGAAATCCAATTAAGTTTTTGAGCTTTTTTTTCTCACATTTTTTATTGTTGTCATAAAGCTCTGCCTCTACATTGGACTTTTGCAGTTCTGTGGAGTTTTCCTCTTTTTTTTTCTTATCTCTTTCTTTAATTTTAATTTTTTAAACTTATTATTATTTTTTCTACATTTATTCCTTTGCTTGCTTTTCCTACTGTTCTTTTCCCCTTGCAGTTAATCTTTAACGTATATAAATCTTCTTTATCTACCTCTACTTAACTTTGCATGTCTATTCTTTCTTTCTTTTCTTTCTCTGCTTTCCTTCAACATATTTGTTAGTTTTATTTTCACTGCTTTATTCCTGAATTGGCACCTTGCTTTAGCTTTGTTTTCCAGTTTGTGCTTTAATTAGTTTTGTTCTGGTAAATATAATTTTTGGTTTCCTCTGTTCACTGGGTCAATCCATTGTACTTCATTTTTGTTAGACTGTTTTGATTTTGCTTATGGGTGTATATGTATATGTGTATATTCAGTCACACTTTCTATTGTTATAAACCTCTGCCTCTACATTGGGCTTTTGCAATTCTGTGGATTTTTTTTTTCTTTTTTCTTTCTTCTTCCTTTTTTTTCTTTTCTGTAATTTTAATTTTTTAAACCTATTATATGTTTTCTACATTTATTCATTTGTCTTTCCTACTATTCTTTTTCCCTTGCAGTTAATCTTTAATGTATATAAATCTTCTTCATCTACCTCTTTTAAATTTGCATATCTATTCTTTGTTTCTTTTCTTTCTTTCCTTTCCTTTCAATATATTTATTAGTTTTGTTTTCATTGCTTTATTCCCCACTTGGCACCTTACTTTAGTTTTGGTTTCTAGTTTGTGCTTAAGCTAGTTTTTTCTTAACTGGTAAATATAATTTTTTATTTCCTTTGTTCACTGTGTCAATGTACTGTACTTTATTTTGTTGGACTGTTTTGACTTTGCTCATGGATGTATATCTATATGTGTATATTCCATTATTTTACTTATTATTTGCCTGATTCTGTAACTGCCGTTTGTCTGGGGTTCATCTTTGCTTTCTCATTTTTGGATATTTGTTTTAATCTCACTTACTACCATAACAGACCACTTATGGAATCTTCATTCCTGACCAGAGATCAAGCCCTGAGCCTTTGGAGTGGGAGCCCTGACTCCAAGGCGCTAGACTACCAGAGAACTAACCCTAAGGAGTATCAAATAGTGAGAACTCACACAAAGGAAACCACCTGAATACAAGACCTGGCATCATCCAACTACCAGTAGCACTCTGTGCAGGACACCTCATACAAACAACAAACAAAACAAAAATACAAACCCAGTCATCAGCAGACCCGATTACCACCTCACTCAGCCTTGCCCACCAGAGGAAAAACAAACAAACAAAAACTCAGCACAAATCTCACCCTGTATGAAACTCATACAAACCACTGGACCAACCTTAGGAGGGCAGAAACCAAAAGGAAGAAAGAGTTCAACCTTCTTCAAGGAAATAATTCAACTTTCCTTGACCTGGGAAAAGGAGACCTCAAATACAATAACTTTAAAAAAATGAAAAGGCCGAGAAATACTGCACAAATGAAGGAACAAACTAGAAATATAGAAGTCCAAATAAATGAAGAGGAAATAGGCAAATTTCTTCACCTAAAAAAGAATTCAGAATAATGATAGTAAAGATGATCAAAAACTTTGAAAACAAAATGGAGAAAATGCAAGAATCAATTAGAAAAGACCTAGAAGAATTAAAGAGTAAACAAACAGAGACAAGCAATACAATTACTGAAATTAAAAATACTCTAGAAGGAATCAATAGCAGAATATCTGAAGCAGATGAACTAATCAGTGAGCTGGAAGATAAAATGGTGGAAATAACTTCTGAAGAGCAGAATAATGCAAAAAGAATGAAAAGAGCTGAGGACAGTCTCAGAGACATCTGGGACCATATCAAATGCACCCACATTCGAATATTAGGGGTCCTAGAATAAGGAGAGAAAAAATTAAGGGTGTGAGAAAATTTTTGAAGAGATTATAGTTGAAAATTTCCCCAACATGGAAAAGGAAATAGTCAATCAAGTCCAAGAGGCACAAAGAGTCCCATACAGGATAAACCCAAGGAGAAACACTCTTAAGATACATACTAATCAAACTAACAAAGAATAAATACAAAGAAAGAATATTAAAAGCAGCAAGGGAGAAGCAACAAGTAACATACAAGGGAAATCCCATACACTTAACAGCTGATCTTTCAGCAGAAACTGCAGGCCAGAAGGGAATGGTAAGATATATTTAAAGTACTGAAAGGGAAAAATCTACAACCAAGGTTACTATACCCAGTAAGGATCTCATTCAAAACTGATGGAGAAATAAAAATCTTTTCACACAAGCAACAATTCAGTACCACCAAACCAGCTTTACAACAAATGTTAAAGGGACTTATATAGTCAAGAAATACAACAGAAGAATAAAGATCTACAAAATCAATCCTAAACAAGTAAGAAAATGGCAATAGGATCATATATATCAATAATTACTTTAAATGTAAATGGATTAAATGCTCCAACCAAAAGACACAGACTGGCTGAATGGATACAAAAACAAGACCCATATATATGCTATCTACAAGAAACCCACTTCAGACCTCAAGACACATATAGACTGAAAGTGAGGATGGAAAAATATATTCCATGTAAATGGGAAGCAAAAGAAAGCTGGAGTAGCAATCCTCATATCAGACAAAATAGACCTTAAAATAAAGAAGATTGCAAGAGAAAAGGAAGGACACTACATAATGATCAAGGGATCAATCCAAGAGGAAGACATAACAATTGTAAATATCTATGTACCCAACATAGGAGCACATCAATACATAAGACAAACA
The DNA here is from genome assembly GCF_055505025.1 of Bos grunniens. Taxonomy (NCBI): domain Eukaryota; kingdom Metazoa; phylum Chordata; class Mammalia; order Artiodactyla; family Bovidae; genus Bos; species Bos grunniens. The sequence continues at coordinate 22,356,673 of NC_141191.1, read as the reverse complement.
CTAACAGACATAAAAGGAGAAATTGACAGTAACATAAATAATAGTAGGGGATTTTAACACCCCACTCACCCCAATAGACAGATCATCAAAACAGAAAATTAATAAGGAAACACAAGTCTTAAATGATACATTAGATGAGAAGGATCTCATTCATATCTTCAAGACATTCCACCCAAATGCAGAAGAATATAAATTCTTGCATATGGAACATTCTCCAGGATAGACCACATCTTGGGTCACAAATCAAACCTCAGTGAATTTAAGAAAATTGAAATCATATCAAGCATCTTCTCCAACCACAATGCTATGAGACCAGGTATTGATTACAAGAAAAAAAAAAAAAAGTGTAAGAAACACAAACACAGGCAGACTAAACAACCCGTTTCTAAATAACCAACAGGGTACTGAATAAATCAAAAAGGAAATAAAAAAATTTCTAGAAACAAATGATAATGAAAACATGACAACTCAAAACCTATGGGATGCTGCAAAAGTAGTTCTAAGAGGGATGTTTATAGCAATACAATCCTACCTCAAAAAACAAGAAAAACATTGAATAGACAACCTAACTTTACACCGAAAACAACTGGAGAAAGAAGAACAAAAAAACCCCAAAACTAGTAGAAGGAAAGAAATCATAAAGATCCGAGCAGAAACAAATGAAAAAGAAATGAAAGAAACAATAGTATAGATTAATAAAAATAAAAGCTGGTTGTTTGAGAAGATAAACAAAATTGACAAACCTTTAGCCAGAATCATTAAGAAAAAAAGAGAGAAGAATCAAATTGACAAATTAGAAATTAAAAAAGAGAGGTTACAACAGACAACGCAGAAATACAAAGGATTATAAGAGGTTATTATGAACAACTATACGGCAACAAAATAGATAACCTGGAAGAAATGGACAGATTCTTAGAAAAGTTCAATCTTCTAAGACTGAACCAGGAAGAAATAGAAATTATGAAAAACCCAATTACAAGTACTGAAATTAAAGCTGTGATCAAAAATCTCCCAAAAAACAAAAGCCCAGGACCAGATGGCTTCACAGGAGAATTCTATCAAGCATTTAGAGAAGAGCTAATGCCTATCCTTCTAAAACTCTTTCAAAAAATTGCAGAGGAAGGAACACTTCCAAACTCATTCTACTAGGCCACCATCACCCTGATACCAAAACCAGATAGAGACAACACAAAAAAAGAAAACCATAGGCCAATATCACTGATGAACACACATGCAAAAATTCTCAACAAAATTTTAGTAAACAGAATTCAGCAACACTATGATCAAGATGGGTTTATTCCAGGGATGCAAGGATTCTTCAATAAATGCAAATCAATCAATGTGATACACCATATTAACAAATTGAAAGATAAAAACCATATAATAATCTCAATAGATGCAGAAAAAGCCTTTGACAAAATTCAGCATCTATTTATGATTAAAACACTTCAAAAAATGGGCATAGATGAAACCTACCTCAAAGGCCATATATTATAGCCTACAGCAAACATTACTTTAAATGATGAAAAATTGAAAGCATCCCCCTAAGATCAGGAACAAGACAAGCGTGTCCACTTTTGCCACTAGTATTCAACATATTTCTGGAAGTCCTAGCTACAGCAATCAGAGAAGAAAAAGAAATAAAAGGAATCCAGATTAGAAAAGAAGAAGTAAAGCTCTCACTGTTTGCAGATGACATGATACTGTACATAGAAAACCCTAAAGATACTATCAGAAAATTACTAGAGCTAATCAGGGAATTTAGCAAAGTTGAAGGATACAAAATCAATACACAGAAATCACTTGCATTTCTATATACTAACAATGAAAAATCAGAGAAAATAAGTAATCAATCCCTTTCACCATTGCAACAAAAAGAATTAAATACCTAGCAATAAACCTACCTAGTAAGGAGACAAAAGAACTGTACACAAAAAATTATAAGACATTAATGGCATAAATCAAAGATGACATAAATAGATGAAGAGATATTCCATGTTCCTGGCTAAGAAGAATCAATATTGTGAAAATGACTATACTACCAAATGCAATCTACAGATTCAATGTGATCCCTATCAAATTACCAATGACATTTTTCACAGAACTAGAACAAAAAATTTTACAATTCATAAGGCAACACAAAAGACCCCGAATAGTCAAAGCAGTCTTGAGAAAGAAGAATGGAGCTGGAGGAATCAACCTTCCTGACTTCAGATTATATGACAAACTTACAGTCATCAAGACAGTATGGTACTGGCACAAAAACAAAAATATAGACCAATGGAACAAGATAGAAAGCCCAGAAATAAACCCATGCACCTATGGGTACCTTATTTTTGACAAAGGAGGCAATATACAATGGGACAGAGACAGCCTCTTCAGTAAATGGTGCTGGAAAAACTGGACAGCTGCATGTAAAAGAATGAAATTAGAACACTTCCTAACACCACACACAAAGATAAACTCAAAATGGATAAAAGACCTAAACGTAAGACCAGAAACTATAAAACTCTTAGAGGAAAACATAGGCAAAACACTCAATGACATAAATCAAAGCAAGATCCTCTATGACCCACCTCCTAGAGCAACAGAAATAAAAACAAAAGCAAACAAGTGAGACCTGATTAAACTTAAGAGCTTTTGCACAGCAAAGGAAACTATAAGCAAGGTGAAAAGACAACCCTCAGAAAGGGAGAAAATAATAGCAAATGAAACAACTGACAAAGGATTAAGTTCCAAAATATACAAGTAGCTCATACAACTCAATGTCAGAAAAAAAAAATCCAATCAAAAAGTGGGAAAAAGACCTAAATAGACATTTCTCCGTGACTGCAGTCATGAAATTAAAAGACGCTTATTCCTTGGAAGGAAAGTTATGACCAACCTAGATAGCATATTGAAAAGCACAGACATTACTTTGCCAACAAAGGTCCGTCTAGTCAAGGCTATGGTTTTTCCAGTGGTCACGTATGGATGTGAAAGTTGGACTGTGAAGAAAGCTGAGCGCTGAAGAATTGATGCTTTTGAACTGTGGTGTTGGAGAAGACTCTTGAGACTCCCTTGGACTGCAAGGAGATCCAACCAGTCCATTCTAAAGGAGATCAGCCCTGGGATTTCTTTGGAAGGAATGATGCTGAAGCTGAAACTCCAGTACTTTGGCCACCTCATGCGAAGAGTTGACTCATTGGAAAAGACTCTGATGCTGGGAGGGATTGGGGGCAGGAGGAGAAGGGGACAGCAGAGGATGAGATGGCTGGATGGCATCACTGACTCGATGGACGTGAGTTTGGGTGAACTCCGGGAGCTGGTGATGGACAGGGAGGCCTGGCATGCTGCAATTCATGGGGTCACAAAGAGTCGGACACAACTGAACGACTGAACTGAACTGAACTGAACACATGAAAAGATGCTCAACATTGCTCATTATTAGAGAAATGCTAATCAAAACTACAATGAGATATCACCTCATACCAGTCAGAATGGCCCTCATCAAAAAGTCTATAAACAATAAATCCTGGAGAGGGTGTGGAGAAAAGGGAATGCTCTTGCACTGTTGGTGGGAATGTAAATTGATACAGCCACTATGGAAGACGGTATGGAAATTCCTTCAAAAACTAAGAATAAAACCACCATATGACCCAGCAACCCCACTCCTAGGCATATATCCTGAGGAAACCAAAATTGGAAGAGACACATGTATCCCATTGTTCACTGCAGCACTATTTACAATAGTTAGAATATGGAAGCAACCTAGATGTCCACTGACAGATGAATGGATAAAGTTGTGGTACATATACACAATGGAATATTACTCAGCCATAAAAGGAACACATTTGAGTCGGTTCTAATGAGGTGGATGAACCTAGAACCTATTATACAGAGTGTAGTGAGTCAGAAAGAGAAAGATAAACACCATATTCTAACACATATATATGGAATCTAGAAGAATGGTACCGAAGAATTTGTTTACAGGGCAGCAATGGAGAAACAGACATAGAGAAAAGACTTATGGACATGGGGAGAGGAGAGGAGAGGGTGAGATGTATGGAAAGAATAACATGGAAACTTACATTACCATATGTAAAATAGATAGCCAATGGGAATTTGCTGTATGGCTCAGGAAACTCAAACAGGGGCTCTGTATCAACCTAGAGGGGTGGGATGGAGAGAGATGGGAGGGAGTTTCAAATGGGAGGGGATATATGTTTACCAATGACCTATTCATGTTGAGGTTTGACAGAAAACACCAAAATTCTGTAAAGCAATTATCCTTCAATAAAAAATAAATTAATTAAAAAATTAAAAACCTAAAGAATGTTTCCATTCCCATTTATATCATTCCAGAAAGTATGATCATCTCTTCTGAAGCAAACCAACAAAAATCTACCATGAGCCTGACCACAACAAATTATTGAAGTCTCTATGTTATTTTTTAAAAGATAATGTTGTAAAACTAGTCATATTTCCTTGACATTGCTTTCTTCTAAGTCAGAAATGAACAGTTTTTAAAATTTTGTGTCTGTTTATTATCACTAAAATCAAATAGATTCCTTTTGGAAAGGATGAAACTAGGTCCCAGAGAGATTTCTTTCTTCGCTTTTCTCTCAAAACCAATTTGCTTTTGCTACTGAACTGTTCTATTCACTTTCAAGATTAGTGAAAGTATGTTTCATGAATCCATGCACTGCTTTATATATGACAGCAACTTGAATCAATGTAGTAAAGATGTGACTAGAAGTCCCATACTTGAAGATAACTTCAGTTTACAGAATCTGACCACTTATAACTCTTATATCTCTTTGCTGTAAAAATTTACATCAGGCCTGATTTTCCATACTCAGGCACTGAGTCCTGCTTCAGAAAGAGCATTCTTATTGCAGGCGAATTCTTTACCAGCTGAGCCACCAGGGAAGCCCAAGACTACTGGAGTGGGTAGCTTATTCCTTCCTCCAGGAGAACTTCCAGACCCAGGAATCGAACCAGGATCTCTTGCATTGCAGGTGGATTCTTTACAAACTGAGTTACCCTGAAAGCCCCATCACTATGAAAAACTGTTTCTAAAAAAATAGGATTAATACCAAGACATGCCTGTGTGTTTTTGCTCCTTATCTAACATATTGGATTTTCTCCTTAAAAACATTTTACTTTCTGTTACTTAGGATTCAGCTACATCTCAGTTCAATCACTTACAGCTAAGGGTTCTTTTAGAGATTTGTAAGGCTTATGATTTTTGATGATGCAGACATTATTATATACAGTTTATAAAATTCACTGCCTCTGTAAATTTTACTCAGTATTTTAATTCAGGTCAAACTTTTAAAACATCCTAATATTTATATTAGGTAACACATAAGAATGAAAAGTCTAAAGATTTTGTAATAGAGTACATATTTACATGGTTCATCCTATAGGTAAATGTGTCCTCTCTGGTTTGGGGGGTTGGGGGCAAAGCAAGACAGAATCCTGTAGAGAGTATGGATGGCATTCTACATTCATATCAGACTCATATTTGTGGTGGTAGCAGCCAAGGAAAGAGTCTCAACAACATATTAAAATAGATATATAATCTTCAGGATTAACTATAGAGATATGATATTAATTAATTATAGGGCTAGGATATGCAAAACACTATTTTTTTGAATGGGAATGCAGATAGAAGTTTTATTTCATCTCAATTCTACTTTATTTTTTTGGAAATTTACATTCTTTCTGGTAGCCAACTTAATTTTTCAAAAACCAAAAGTCAATAGCAAAAATGAAAACTGAGAAAATTGATTATACAAGGCTTTATCGAACTTTTCTTCACAGAGACCAGCACAATAACAGAAATGAGACATCTGTTGTTTTGCCAAATAGCTATTTAGAAAAAGAATATTTACCAGTATTGATCAAATCCAGTGGCCTTAAAATCATGGGTACTACTTACAGGTTTATCATTTCCAGTTTCAGCAATCTGTTGCACACAGCTGACTCCCTGCCCCATTATTCACAAAGAGTTTTTCAGAAAGTTGAGCCTCTCCTTGTATTGCAAGTGGAATCCACTTAACTTAGTTTTTCCTAAATTCCCACAATACATATAGTCTTATGTCCATGCCAACTCAGATACAAAAGTGCATATATACACAGTCATACACACCAAAAAATATTTCAGAAATTAAGATTACTATTTTTCCTAGCATTCCTTTAGCCATAAATTTCTCATATTGTGGAAAATGGAAATAATAGTGGACATCACATATTTTGTAGGAAAGGAGAACAAATCTGTGAATCTCTAAGAAGACAGGCTAGAAATTCATTGCTGGTACTAAGAGAATTTGCTTAAGAACATGAACATTGTCACGATGATTCTTTACACTTATATTTATAGGATTACTTCAATGCCAATCCAAATTGCTAATAGAATTTATTTTTCATTAACAGTTAGGTCACAGTTTATTTATAACAGTGCTTTTCAACCAGGTACAAATTTACTTTCAGAAAATATTTCACAATGTCTAGAGACACATTTTATTACTATCTTCATGGGGGAGATCCTGCAATGCCTAAATAGCAACCACAACAAAGAATTACCCAGCCCAAAATACCAACAGCACTAAGGCTGAGAAATCTTGATTTAAATATGAAGGTCTGAAGAATAGATAATTTTTAAATAGAGATTCATAAAAGGAAGCACAGGAGAGGAGATGAGGAGATCAAGACGGCAAAATAAGAAGATGCTGAGCTCCCCTCCCCTCCCAAACACATCAAAACTACATCTCCCACCAGAGCCACTGGGCACACAGAGATTGTATAAGGATGCTCCCACAAAAATCACCCTACAAGACCAGGATAGGAAACTGTCTCATAATTCCATAGAGACAGAAAAAGTTAAGCAAAATGAGAAGTTGGAGGAATGTGTTTCAAATGAAAGAATAAGGAAAAACCCCTGAAAAAACAACTGATGAAACAGAGATAAATAATTTACTATATAAAGAATTCAAAGCATTAAATAAGAATGCTAACTGAACTATGGAAAAGAATAGATGACTGCCAAAGCAATCTTAAGGAAAAAAGAACAAAATGGGAGATATCACGCTCCCTGACTTCAAACTATACTACAAAGTTATAGTAATTGAAATATTATGGTACTGACACTAAAACAGATGCATAGATCCATGAAACAGTAGAGTCAAGAAACAATGCCACACAATTACGGTCAATTAACCTACTGCAAAGGAAGGAAGTATATACAATGTAAAAAGACAGTCTCTTCAACAAGTGGTGCTGGACAGCTACAAGTAAAAGAATGAAATTAGAACACTTTTTCACACTGTATACAAAAATAAACTCAAAATGGAATAAATATCTAAATGTAACACTAGAAACCACAAAACCTGTTGAAGAAAGTATAGGAAGATCATTCTTTGACATGATTCATAGCAATATTTTTTTGGATCTGTCTCCTTAAGGTGAGGAAATAAAAGCAAAACTAAACAAATGGGACCTAATTAAACTTAAAATCTTTTGCACAACAACAACAACAAAAAACATCAACTAGACAAAAAGACAACCTACTGAATGGAAGGAAGTATTTGCAAATGATATGACTGATAAGGGATTAATATCCAACATTTATAAATAGCTCATAAAGCTCAATGCCAAAAAAAAAATCAGACTTCTTAAAAACTGGGAGAAGATCTGAATAGAAATATTTTCCACTAAAGACATATAGGCACATGAAAAATGCTCAACATCACTAATCATCAGAGAAATGCAAATCAAAAACACAATGAGGTATCACCTCACACTTATCAGAATGGCCACCATCAAAAACATCACAAATAACTGTTGGCATGGATATGGAGAAAAGGCAACCTTAGTAAATACTATTACTGCTGGTGGGAATGTAAATTGGTGCAGGCCTTTTGGAAAACAGTATGGAGGTTCCTCAAAAAAGTAAAAATGGAACTATGATATGATTGAGCAATTCCACTCCTTGGTATATATCTGGAAAGAAAAAAAGGAACTAATTCTAAAAGATTCATGTATCCTTTATAGCAGCATTATTTACCATAGCCAAGACATGAGAGCAACCTAAATGTCCGTCAACAGATGAATGGATAAAGAAGATGTGGTGTATAAACACAATGGAATATTAGTCATAAAAAAGAATGAAATCTGCAATAACATGGGTGGACCTGGAGAGTATTTAGTGAAATAAGGCAGATAGAGAAAGACGAATACTGTATATTATCACTTATATATGAAATCCAAAAAATAAACAAATAAATATACCAAAACAGAAACAGAGATACAGAGAATAAATTAGTGATTACCAACTGGGTGAGGGGAGTGGGGAGGCATGATAGGAGTCACAGATTAAGAGGTGCAAACTACTATACAAAAAATAAGTCAGAAGGATATATCCTATAGCACAGGGATATAGCCAACATATTATCATAACTTTATTTTGTAACTTTTGGCCATGGTATTCAAGATCTTAGTTCTCCAATCAGGTATCAAACCCATGCCCCCTGCAGTGGAAGCATGGAGTCCTAACCACTGAACTGCCGGTGAATTTCTGGACGGCCTGTGAATTTCTTTGTCATAACTTGAAATGACATAATCTATGAAAACATTGAATCACTATGTTGTATACCAGTAAATCAATGATACTTCAATAAAAATGATTTAAAATAAATTCAAAAGTGCTTTACAAATAAAAATATATCGTAGTATTCTAATAAGAATGTGGAACTAGTGTTAACAACTGATGGAAGAATTATTATAGTACTAAAACTAAAAAAATGTTGTAAATCAGGGTGACTTAATAATAATGTTTCCAGTTAGGCATAAAATGCCAGAACCTTTTAAAATATTATGCATCCTAAAAAATTTATCAAAATTGTGAATGAGGATTTATGTACAACACTGTTAACAGCATTATTAGAAACATAAAAATGGTGGTAGTTGTCCCTAAATGTGTATAAATACAAGATAATTTTCAAAGTTTAAAGAATAAACTAAATGCATTTTGCATCTTTTACTTCCCCTTTTCAGTAATCCCTGACCCATTTCATTTCTTGTCCTCACACCACATGCTACATGTGATGATGGACCAGGTACTAGGATTGCCCAGGCTCTTCCCCAGACAATCATGTCTAGGCTTCCTTCCTCTTCCTATTTAAATGCTATCTACTAACACTTGACCATTTACTTGAATGACTCCTAACCCCTTATTCTCTGTGACCTCCTGGACTAGTTCTTTAAACCTGATGAAGCAATTCTATGATAATTCAAGTTTTCAACTATTCAAGACTCTCTGTGGCCTTCTAGTCTCAGAACTGTCTCCTTATTTCAAATAAGGGTTCAAAGAGCGAGATAGAGACTTCAGGGATTTCATGTATTGATTTATACATTAATGTTTCCTTTTCTGCAACTTGTTTTCCCCTAATGACTGCTAAGGCCGAGTTTGGGATTAACATATACACATTACTATATATAAAATAGATAAATAACGTGGACATGCTGTATAGCACAGGGAACTACGTTCAATATTTTGTAATAATCTGTAATGGAAAAGAATCTGAAAATATGCATATATACGTGGGTGTGTGTGCGTGTGTGTCTGTGTGTGTATAGCTGACTCACTATGCTGTATACCTGAAACTAACACAATACTGTAAATCAACTATACGTTGATTTAAAAAATGGCTTTTACCAAGTTAAGGGGAAAAATACAGAAAATAAGAGACAGAAGATTCTTCTAGTGTACTGGCATAGTGTTACAAGTTAGAATTATTATTAAATAAAGTAAACAATCCTATAAAAATGTGGTGTATATCTGAATCAAACAGACTAGAGGTTCTGATAAAAGCAATTTGGGGGTAAGTACTGGGGGATATTTTTTAACAAGCTGCTCAAGTTATTTTGAGGCTCTCTACAGTATAGGAACCAGTGGTATGGAGCCTGGAAAGATGATTAGGAAATCCAAAAGGAGTTAGTGGAGATAGCAACATCTGCCATGGTAAGAGTTGATTACTGGGTTAGGACAACTATATTTTAATTTGAGACTGAGAAAGAATTGAGACTGAGTGAAAGGGATGATAAAATAATTAAAACAAGGCTATCTGAAGCCAGAGTATCTATAAAACCTTTAACTATTAGTCTTGGCAGATAAAAATAATGATGTCCACATTTTGTTCCTCAAAGATCCAGCTTTTAATTATTCAAAAGTAGTTTCAGCTGTGCTCGACTGTGATCTACTAACTGAAAAAAGTTACCAAGTATTCTATTTTTTTTCTACTCCAAAAATTAACCAGATGTTATACCAGATTGGTCAATCTGAGGAAATCAACAGAGAATAATGAGTGCAACCACTCTAAATGAATATGATTCCAACTGGAAGGAAATCTAATTGAAGCTTATTTATCTATTGCCATCAAGACTTGTAATTGACAGGTTAAATGTAAAATTTTGTTAAATATGAAGTCATAAAAGGTTTTTATATGTATGTATTATATATAATCTTACACATACAAGTGTACATACCTATGCATACACACTCCAAGTATTTTACTCTAAATGAAAATTTGGACTAACATAACATTTTATATGAAGTAGCAAGTTTTTCCCTCTGAGTTCTACGTTATTTTTTAAAAATACACCATGAAAATCAATCTATAGTCTTCAGAGTCGGTTCAGAAAAAATGACAGACTTTTACAGAGCTACTTTACGAGCAAAACTTTCTAGGTTTTTGTACTCTTGCATAAATCTAATTTTGAAATATTTTTTCAGTTTTTAGCATTTCTTTCCACAGTCATATTTCAATGGTTTTCATAATGATTTGCTAAACTGCAAAATGACACCTAAAAGTACCCTTAGAAGGAACACAATTGAGACCAAACAAAAGTCATTCTTGGGAAGAAAACACTTATTTTGTGAGAGCAGAATAATATAGGTATACCAAAAAGGAATCAACTAACCTTAAGTTTTTAGGGTGAACTGCACAAAAGTCAGCATGTTTCCACAGAGAAAACTAAGAACATTCACAGTGAGTTATCATGTAGAGGTTGGTTAAAAGAGTTGTCTAACAGAAGTAACAGCAAACCTCTGCTAAGGTTTTACTATCCCTGCAATGAGCTCTTTATATATTTTATCTTTTAATCCTCAAAGCAAACCTGTGAGATGCAGATGGTATTATAATCCCCATTTTACAGATGAATAAATAGGGGGCACAGAGAGGTTAGGGAACTTACCAAAGTTAAGTATAGAGTCATGGAATTGAGAGTGGGCTGGTCTTACTCAAGAGACTGCAAGATTTTACTGTAAGCTGACTTACCTGGAAATTAACCTACAAGGCTTAATTGTTGCTAGGCAAATATTCTTTAAAAAAAAAAATCACAACTTTTTCAGTATCTTTTGTTTTCAAAATTTAATTAGTACTCCTGCTCCCCCCAGCCCCACTCTGGTTTTTAAAGTAATATTTCTCATCACTAAAAAAAATAAGGCAATACAGACAAACCTGAAAGAGATAATAATTATCACCTGACATGCTACGATCTATGGTGTGAGTGTCTTCAGTATTACAGCTCAATTTCATCACCTCAAAGAGACAGACCTCTCCAGCTTCAAGTAGTAATTACAAGGAAAGGTAACAACTGGTCTTTTCTCAGTCAGATGCTAACACCCGAACCTGTTAACTAGAGTGCAGGGTAGAAGGTACTGTAATTGACTTGATTTTCCTCATAAGATGCCAACTCATAATCTAATCAGCATTTAAAAAGGGTTATAAAATAAAGAAACTCACATTTAAATCACTGAAGCAGGTAGGAGGTGGATCTCCCAGAAGTGGATAGGATGTTGATTTTACACACTTAATACACACACACACGCACACACACACAAGTCCATCATAACAAGAACAGTTTGTAGAAATGATTAGAACGTTCCTTGGCAGAGGCAGTAACTGAACTGGACCTAGAGAGGTTAAAAGTTCTATAGAGACAAGGTTTTGTGGGAGAAGCATGCCAGGTAAAGGATTCACGTTGGTTAAGTCATGGAATGGATCTGACAAATAACTAGTGGAGGAATTTGGAGTGAAGTGAGCTGTATTTGTGATGTAGGATAAAAGGAAATAAAATGGAAATGGTAAACTAAAATAAGATCACTGTGAAGGATCCAGCGTAAGTATGTTCTCCTTTCATTTAAAGCTGTCTCTAAAAAAATTTAAACTTTGAAAAAACATGTGAACTTTGGGACAATTCAAAATTTGTAAGATTGACATGATACATACAAATTGGTTTGTTACTCAAAACTGTTATAATTCCAATACCTGAATTTGTCAGAAGAAGAGATAAAAGAATCGGTATAAGTTGCTTTTGGTTTGATTTATTGCCATGTTTAAAGTAATTTTTCAAGACAGAGCTGCTTTTGCTTCATCAGAGTGATTGAATCAGTGGGGTGGAAAATAAAAATCTCTGAGTTCCATTTTTACTGTGAGCCAGCTACGAAGCTGAACAAGAAACTTGTTGAATCCCTTTTATACATATACAAATCAAAATTTTTAAGTCTATCTTCTCTGATGATTAATGTTTCATTAACTGATCAAATCTACTCATTAAACACAGAACTTCTGTCACGGGAAACTTCACAAAAGATTACAAGCTCACAACTGTATTTCAGCAATGCATCATTTATTTTCACCTTTTTTAAGAATTACAAGAACTTGGTACATGAAGTAACATTTCAATGTGCTTTACCTTATCAAGAAGTACATCATCCATCCACAACTGGGTGTTGTTTTTGCTTTGGCTCCATCTCTTCATTCTTTCTGGAGTTACTTCTCCACTGATCTCCAGTAGCATACTGGGCACCTACCAAACTAGGGAGTTCATCTTTCAGTGTCCTATCTTTTTGCCTTTTCATACTGATCATGGGGTTCTCAAGGCAAGAAATTGAAATGATTTGCCATTCCCTTCTCCAGTGGACCATGTTTTGTAAGAACTTGCCACCATTATCCATCCGTCCAAAAACCATCCAGTTGTGGATGTGACTGGTGATGGAAGTAAATTCCAATGCTGTAAAGAGCAATACTGCACAGGAACCTGGAATGTTAGGTCCATGAATCAAGGCAAATTGAAAGTGGTCAAACAAGAGACGGCAAGAGTGAACATCGACATTTTAGCAATCAGTGAACTAAAATGGACTGGAATGGGTGAATTTAACTCAGATGACCATTATATCTACTACTGTGGGCAAGAATCCCTTAGAAGAATTGGAGTAGCCATCATAGGCCACAAAAGAGTCCAAAATGCAAGACCTGGATGCAATCTCAAAAATAACAGAATGATCTCTGTTCGTGTCCAAGACAAACCACTCAACAACACAGTAATCCAAGTCTATGCCCCAAAGAGTAATGCTGAAGAAGCTCAGGTTGAAAGGTTCTCTGAAGACTTACAAGACCTTCTAAAACTAACACACAAAAAAGATGTCCTTTTCATTATAGGGGACTGGAATGCAAAAGTAGGAAGTTACGAGATAGCTGGAGTAACAGGCAAATATGACTTGGAGTACAGAATGAAGCAGGGCAAAGGTTAATAGCTTTGCCAAGAGAATGCACTGGTCATGGCAAACACCCTCTTCCAACACAATAGAAGACTCTACACATGGACATCACCAGATGGTCAATACCCAAATCAAATTGATTATATTATTTGCAGCCAAAGATTGAGAAGCTCTATATAGTCAGCAAAAACAAGACCAGGAGCTGACTGTGGCTCAGATTATGAACTACTTATTGCCAAATAACAGCTTCAAATGAAGAAAGTAGGGAAAACCACTAGACCATTCAGGTATGACCTAAATCAAATCCCTTACATTGTACAGTGGAAGTGAGAAGTAATTCAAGGGATTAGATCTGACAGGTAGAGTGTCTGAAGAGCCATGGACAGAGGTTTGGGACACTGTACAGCAGGCAAGGATCAAGACCATTCCCAGAAAAAGAAATGCAAAAAGGCAAATGGCTATCTGAGGAGGCCTTACAAATAGCTGTGAAAAGAAGAGAAGGGAAAGGCAAGGAGAAAGGGAAAAGGAAAGAAATACCCATTTGAATGCAGAGTTCCAATGAATAGCAAGGAGAGATAAGAAAGCCTTCCTCAGAGATCAATGCAAAGAAATAGAGGGAAACAACAGAATGGGAAAGACTAGAGACCTCTTCAAGAAGATTAGAGATACCAAGGGAACATTTCATGCAAAGATGGGCACAATAAAGGACAGAAATGGTATGGACCTAACAGAAGGAGAAGACATTAAGAAGAGGTGGCAAGAATACACAGAAGAACTATACAAAAAAGATCTTCATGACCCAGATAACCACGATGGTATGTGATCACTCACCTAAAGCCAGACATCCTGGAATGCAAAGTCAAGTGGGCCTTAGAAAGCATCAGTACAAACAAAGCTAGTGGAGGTGATGGATTTCCAGTTGAGCTATTTCAAATCCTAAAAGATGATGCTATGAAAGTGCTGCACTCAATATGCCAGCAAATTTGGAAAACTCAGCAGTGGCCACAGGACTGGAAAATGTCAGTTTTCATTCCAGTCCCAAAGAAAGGCAATGCCAAAGAATGCTCAAATTACCACACAATTGCACTTGTCTCACATGCTTGCAAGGTAATGCTCAAAATTCTCCAAGCCAGGCTTCAATAGTACATGTATTATGAACTTCCAGATGTTCAAGCTGGATTTAGAAAAGGCAGAGGAACCAGAGATCAAAGTGCCAGCATCCACTAGATCAACAAAAAAGCAAGTTTCAGAAAAACATCAACTTCTGCTTAATTGACTATGCCAAAGCCTTTGACTATGCGAATCACAACAAACTGTGGAAAATTCTGAAATATGGGAATACCAGACCATCTGACCTGCCTCCTGAGAAACCTGTATGTAGGTCAAGAAGCAACAGTTAGAGCTGGATATGGAACAACAGACTGGTTCCAAATTGGGAAAGGAGAACGTCAAGGCTGTATATTGTCACCCTGATTATTTAACTTATATGCAGAGTATATCATGAGAAATGCTGGGCTTGATGAAGCACAAGCTGGAATCAAGATTGCCGGGAGAAATATCAATCACCTCGGTATGCAAATAACACCACCCTTATGGCAGAAAGTGAAGAGGAACTAAAGAACCTCTAGGTGATAGTGAAAAAGGAGTGAAAAAGCTGGCTTAAAATTCAACATTCAGAAAATTAAGGTCATAGCATCAGGTCCTATCACTTCATTGCAAATAGATGGAGAAACAGCGGAAACAGTGGCTGACTTTATTTTGGGGCTCCAAAATCACTGCAGATACTGACTGCAGCCATGAAATTAAAAGACGCTTGCTTCTTGGAAGGAAAGTTATGACCAACCTAGATAGCATATTAAAAAGCAGACACATTATTTTGCCAACAAAGGCCCATCTAGTCAAAGCTATGGTGTTTCCAGTAGTCAGGTATGGATGTAAGAGTTGGACTATAAAGAAAGCTGAGCACTGAAGAATTGATGCTTTTGAACTGTGGTGTTGGAGAAGACTCTTGAGAGTCCCTTGGACTGCAAGGAGATCCAACCAGTCCATCCTAAGGGAAATCAGTCCTGCATATTCATTGGAAGGACTGATGCTGAAGCTGAAACTCCAATACTTTGGCTACCTGATTCGAAGAACTGACTCATTGGAAAAGACCCTGATGCTGGGAAAGATTGAAGGAGGGAGGAGAAGGGGACAACAGAAGATGAGATGGTGGGATGGCATCACCAACTCAATGGACATGAGTTTGAGTAAACTCCAGGAGTTGGTGATGGACAGGGAGGCCTGGTGTGCTGCAGTCCATGGAGTTGCAAAGAATCGGACATGACTGAGCAAATGAACTGACCTGAACTGAACTGATATCATCCATGGTCTCACTGAAGTCTCAGAGAACACCTCTGAGTCTTCAGGCATCTCTTTTAAATGTTTTAATAAATTCACACTCTTACCTTCTGAGAGATGAAATGTCCTCTCCAAACTCCAAACTACTAAGTCAGTTGATGACTTCATTTTTACCTAAGATTAAATGAGGACTTTTACCAGATGATTGAGTCCTTAACCCCTCATGAATCAATCTGCATTCCACAGATCCCCTGTCCCATTTGCCCATGACTTCTCAGAGAATCACTCACCACGCAGGATCCCTTCTTGCTCTCCAGCATCCATCTACGTGTCTTTAGTGGCTATTTCTCATTACTATTCACATCTGTTCTTTCATCGTTAAAAATTAGTTTTTTCCACCCTACTGCCTCATCAAACTCACACTTATCTGAAGACCTACCCTAACTCATTCCACTCCTTTTAAGTCCAACTGGTAAGAGGTGAAAGATTCCAAGCACAATAGTAGCATGGACCCAAGCATTCAAATCTCGGTATCGGTACACAAACTGGATGGTGGAATAGTACCACGTTAGTTTTCACATATTTAATTATGAAATGCAAAATGAATCTACATGAAGAGCTTTCAGGATTTTCACACCATTCTCTCTTCTATTTATGAGTAATATCCCTTAATACAAACCATCACCCTTTAAAAATGCACAAATACATATATATGTATGTAATTAAAAGAAATGATAGAAAGAGAAACTAAGTTTTCAGGAAAAAAGAAAGATTATACCCTGGATCCTAGTCCCTAAACATCATGTTTTTAACAACCTGCTCATTCCCATTCAAGAAAAATGCTGAAAAGAACAATAATAATATTACCATACTATGAAAAGCTGTCATGTGAATAAATTATAAAAATGCTATTACATAACTATATTCTTATTACAGAAAGTATTATAGATAAACCCATACAGCTATAATATTATAAGCAAACATTGTTATAGAAACGTTACATATAATGCTATTCCAGATACACACTAGAGTATAACTGCATTTTAATACTGTAGCATTTATTAAGAATTATAGAAACACAGTAGAAGACATACTGCTTTAATATACCACTTAAAACTTTAATAGTATTTCACTTTAAATGGTGGAATCATTACTTATGAGCATAATAATCAGAATTATCTCCAGGAATGTCTTTCAGATACGTTGTAATGATGCTTTTTAAAAAATGTACTGAATAGAGAATAACTTTGCTCTCAGACTTTCAATCATTCACTAATGATGTCATTTTTCAAGTTAGTTTATTCATAATCAATTCAAACACATATGTAAGAAAATGCATTTATATGAAATCATATAATTGAAAAGACCCTGATGCTGGGAAAGATTGAGGGCAGGAGGAGAAGGGGACGACAGAGGATGAGATGGTTGGATGGCATCACCGATTCAATGGACATGGGTTTGAGTAAACTTGGGGAGTTCGTGATGGTCAGGGAGGCCTGGTGTGCTGTGGTCCATGGGGTCGCAAAGAGTCGGACATGACTGAGCGACTGAACTGAATTGAACTGAACCTATCACATGACAAAATCACTGCAATTTTAAAATACAGGTCATAGTATTATGGTGTAGGAGATGACCATGAAACATAGTGGGATTTTTTTTTCCTGTATTCTATAGTTTTTGATACTTAAAATGTTTGTAATATCTTTGTCTCTGAGATTAGTTTTCTTTGTTGATAAATGGAATCAGAACAATGGGATTTGCTTGTCATCAAATTGGAACATTTATCGGAGAAGGCAATGGCACCCCACTCCAGTACTCTTGCCTGGGAAATCCCATGGACGGAAGAGGCTGGTAGGCTGCAGTCCATGGGGTCGCTAAGAGTCGGACACAACTGAGCGACTTCACTTGCACTTTCACTTTCATGCATTGGAGAAGGAAATGGCAACCCACTCCAGTGTTCTTGCCTGGAGAATCCCAGGGACAGGGGAGCCCGGTGGGCTGCGGTCTGTGGGGTCGCACAGAGTCGGACACGACTGAAGCGACTTAGCAGCAGCAGCCGCAGCAGGGACTTCCCTGGTAGTTCAGTGGTTAAGAACCCGCCTTGCAATTCAGAGGATGCAGGTTCAATCCCTGGTTGGGGAACTAAGATCCCACATGCCGTGGAGCAATTAAGCTCATGCAGCAGAACCACTGAGTCCACACACCACAACTGGAAAGGCTGTGCACTGCAACCATCCTGCATGCCACAACTAAGACCTGAGGCAGCCAAATACATAAATAAAATATTACAAAAACGCTGGGACATTTAACTTGCTTTCAGTACATTTATTGAGTTCACTTATGCTAACATATTTTCATCAGTTCTATTGATGTATAATTTATATACAACTAAATTATTTTAACTGATAGTTCAATGAATTTTAACAGTTGGTTTGCCCATGAAATCAATGCCTCAATCAAGTTATAGAATATTTTCTTCATATTCAAAAGTTTTTCCCCCTCCTTGCAGTCCTTCTATACCATGCCTATTACTTATCAGCTTCCTGTCAATACAGATTAATTTGCATTGTTTAGAATTGTGTATAAAGGAAATTATATAGCATATACTCTTTATGTTTGGCTTCATTATTTTGAGATGGACTGTTCTATGATTCAATATTTTATGTCTTATCAATAATATTCCATTGTATGAATCTACAAAATTTTTTTTGCTTATTCTTCTGTTGATAAACTTATTACCAAATTTTCACTATTATGAATAAAGGTACCATGGATATTTTTGTAGAATCTCAGATCTTCTGAGACCTGCCAGGAACCAGGTGAATCATGATGAAAGCAATCCTCTACCAGTGGGTTTTGAGATGACTTTAGCCCAGGCCATCTACTTCATTTCAGTCTGTACCAGACCCTGAACCAGAGGCAAACACAACTAAGCCACTTGCAGATTTCTAACCCACAGATTATGAAGTAATAAATGTTTGGGTTTTTTAAGCTGCCAAATTTGGGGGTAATTTGTTACGTAGCAAGATACCTCAGTTCTCACAGGAAGACAAACCACACACAAGATGCACAGTTCCTGAGTGATGGTATCACAGACCAAAATCTCTTTCAGTACTAAGAGACTAAAGCTTCAGCAGTTTTATCCCCTTGTTTTGGAGAACATGTTATTTAAAGCCAATTACTTTTTTTTTTTTTTGAGTCTCAGCTCATTTGCTTAAAACGTGAGTTTAGCTAATGTCAACAATTTTAGAGTAATCTTAATTGTTTTTGTATTCTATTAATAATGCTGGTTAATTTTACCATAAATATGCACAGAAAGGCTAAATATTTTTGAGGATTAGTGTGATTTCTCATAACTGGATAAATTAGACATTTGAAAGGTAATAAATTCTGTTTTCTAACTTTATTTTCCTAATCACTTGATCAAAACTGATGATGTGTAAGGGAGAAAATAGAAAAAGATAAGTAAATGCCCATTCCCATATTGGGTGACTGGATATTCTAATCTATAAAGAATGATTCAGACAAATAACACAAGTACTCTGGGAGCTTATGCCTTTCAAAGGAACTCTCTATTCCCTTGAGTGTACTTGTGGTAAACAGTATTGGCTTTGTGAACCGCCAAAGCTGCAATGCCCTGCAGCCACTTACCACCATATCTTCATTATTTTTAATAGTAAGGCTTTAAATGACCAACATGCACATTTAATTCCACTTGAGACACGGTGAAGAGGTCTGACAGAATGTGCTCCTCTGGAAAAGGAATGGCAAACCACTTCAGTATTCTTGCCTTGAGAACCCCATGAACAGTATGAAAAAGCAAAATGATAGGATACTAAAAGAGGAACTCCCCAGGTCAGTAAGTGCCCAATATGCTACTGGAGATCAGTGGAGAAATAACTCCAGAAAGAATGAAGGGATGGAGCCAAAGCAAAAACAATACCCAGTTGTGGATGTGACTGGTGATAGAAGCAAGGACCAATGCTGTAAAGAGCAATATTGCTTAGGAACCTGGAATGTCAGGTCCATGAATCAAGGCAAATTGGAAGTGATCAAACAAGAGATGGCAAGAGTGAGTGTTGACATTCTAGGAATCAGCGAACTAAAATGGACTGCAATGGGTAAATTTAACTCAGGTGACCATTATATCTACTACTATAGGCAGGAATCCCTTAGAAGAAATGGAGTAGGCATCATGGTCAACAAAAGAGTCCAAAATGCAGTACTTGGATGCAATCTCAAAAACGACAGAATGATCTCTGTGCGTTTCCAAGGCAAACCATTCAATATCACAGTAATCCAAGTCTATGCCCCAACCAGTAATGCTGAAGAAGCTGAAGTTGAACGGTTCTATGAAGACCTACAAGACCTTTTAGAACTAACACCCAAAAAAGATGTCCTTTTCATTATAGGGGACTGGAATGCAAAAGTAGGAAGTCAAGAAACACCTGGAGTAACAGGCAAATTTGGCCTTGGAGTACGGAATGAAGCAGGGCAAAGGCTAATAGAGTTTTTCCAAGAGAACGCACTGGTCATAGCAAACACCCTCTTCCAATAACACAAGAGAAGACTCTACACACGAACATCACCAGATGGTCAACACCGAAATCAGACTGATTGTATTCTTTGCAGCCAAAGATGGAGAAGCTCTATACAGTCAGCAAAAACAAGACCGGGAGCTGACTGTGGCTCGGATCATGAACTCCTTATTGCCAAATTAGGACTGAAATTGAAGAAAATGGGGAAAACCGCTAGACCATTCAGGTATGACCTAATGACCTATAATCAAATCCCTTATGATTATACAGTGGAAGTGAGAAATAGATTTAAGGGACTAAATCTGATAGAGTGCCTGATTAACTATAGACGGAGGATTGTGACATTGTACAGGAGACAGGGATCAAGACCATCCCCAAGGAAAAGAAATGCAAAAAAAGCAAAATGGCTGTCTGGGGAGGCCTTACAAATAGCTGTGAAAAGAAGAGAAGCAAAAAGCAAAGGAGAAAAGGAAAGATATAAACACCTGAATGCAGAGTTCCAAAGAATAGCAAGAAGAGATAAGAAAGCCTTCCTCAGCGATCAATGCAAAGAAATAGTGGAAAACAACAGAATGGGAAAGACTAGAGATCTCTTCAAGAAAATTAGAGATACCAGGGGAACATTACATGCAAAGATGGGCCCGATAAGGACAGAAATGGTATGGACCTAACAGAAGCAGAAGATATTAGGAAGAGGTGGCAAGAATACATAGAACTGTACAAAAAAGAGCTTCATGACCCAGACAATCACGATGGTGGGATCACTCACCTAGAGCCAGACATCCTGGAATGTGAAGTGAAGTGGGCCTTAGAAAGCATCACTACAAACAAAGCTAGTGGAGGTGATGGAATTCCAGTTGGGCTATTTCAAATCCTGAAAGATGATGCTGTGAAAGTGCTGCACTCAATATGCCAGCAAATTTGGAAAACTCAGCAGTGGCCACAGGACTGGGAAGGTCAATTTCATTCCAATCCCTAAAATGGCAATGCCACAAATGTTCAAACTACTGCACATTGCACTCATCTCACTCGCTAGTAAAGTAATGCTCAAAATTCTCCAAGCCAGGCTTTAGCAATACATCAACCATGAACTTCCAGATGTTCAAGCTGGTTTTAGAAAGGGCAGAGGAACCAGAGATCAATTGCCAACATCCGCTGGATCATCGAAAAAGCAAGAGAGTTCCAGAAAAACATCTATTTCTGCTCTATTGACTATGCCAAAGCCTTTGACTGTGTGGATCACAAGAAACTGTGGAAAATTCTGAAAGAGATGGGAATACCAGACCACCTGACCTGCCTCCTGAGAAACCTATATACAGGTCAGGAAGAAAGAGCTAGAACTGGACATGGAACAACAGACTGGTTCCAAATAGGAAAAGGAGTATGTCAAGGCTGTATATTGTCACCCTGATTATTTAACTTCTATGCAGAGTACATCATGAGAAACGCTGGGCTGGAAGAAGCACAAGCTGGAATCAAGATTGCCGGGAGAAATATCAATAACGACAGATATGCAGATGACACCACCCTTATGGCAGAAAGTGAAGAGGAACTAAAAAGCCTCTTGTTGAAAGTGAAAGAGTGAAAAGGTTGGCTTAAAGTCCAACATTCAGAAAACTAAGATCATGGCATCTGGTCCCATCACTTCATGTTAAATAGATGGGGAAACAGTGGAAACAGTGTCAGACTTTATTTTTGGGGACTCCAAAATCACTGCAGATGGTGAATGCAGCCATGAAAATAAAAGACGCTTACTCCTTGGAAGGAAAGTTATGACCAACCTAGATAGCATATTAAAAAGCAGAGAGATTACTTTGCCAACAAAGGTCCATCTAGTCAAGGCTATGATTTTTCCTGTGGTCATGTATGGATGTGAGAGTTGGACTGTGAAGAAAGCTGAGTGCTGAAGAATTGATGCTTTTGAGCTGTGGTGTTGGAGAAGACTCTTGAGAGTCCCTTGGACTGCAAGGAGATCCAACCAGTCCATATTAAAGGACATCAGTCCTGGGTGTTCTTTGGAAGGACTGATGCTA
Organism: Bos grunniens; assembly: GCF_055505025.1. Taxonomy (NCBI): domain Eukaryota; kingdom Metazoa; phylum Chordata; class Mammalia; order Artiodactyla; family Bovidae; genus Bos; species Bos grunniens. The sequence goes on along the minus strand of NC_141191.1, from coordinate 22,334,216 downwards.
AAGCTGAAACTCCTATTCTTTGGCCACCTCATGTGAAGAGTTGACTCACTGGAAAAGACCCTGATGCTGGGAGGGATTGGGGGCAGGAGGAGAAGGAAATGACAGAGGATGTGATGCCTGCATGGCATCACCGACTCAATGGACGTCAGTTAAGTAGACTCCGGGAGTGGTGAGGTACAGGGAGGCCTGGAGTGCTGTGATTCATGGGGTTGCAAAGACTCGGACATAACTGAGCGACTGAACTGAACTGCAACTCTACAAGCATTAGACCTGACGTTAGCAAAGGCAGTTTTTGAATCCTGTTCATTGCCTACAATTTCTACTTTGAGTCATTTTCCTATCTTTTCTCCTTTGATATGCTCATGCAACCAGTCTCTAGTTCATCATTTCTTATTTTATGCTGACAAAGGTCTGTCTGGTGAAAGCTATGGTTTTTCCAGCAGTCATGTATGGATGTGAGAGTTGGATTATAAAGAAAGCTGAGGGCCGAAGACTTGATGCTTTTGAACTGTAGTGTTGGAGAAGACTCTTGAGACTCCCTTGAACTGCAAGGAGATCCACCCAGTCCATCCTAAAGGAAATCAGTCCTGAACATTCATTGGAAGGACTGATGCTGAAGATGAAGCTCTAGTACTTTGCCCGCCTGATACGAAGAACTAACCCCTTGGAAAAGACCCTGATGCTGGGAAAGATTGAAGGCAAGAGGAAAAAGGGACGACACAGGATGAGATGGATGGATGGCATTACCGACTCGACGGACATGAGTTTGAGCAAGCTCCAGGAGTTAGTGATGGACAGGGAGGCCTGGTGTGCTGCAGTCCATGGCGTCACAAAGAGTCGGATATAACTGGGCGACTGAACTGAACTGAACATTTTCTCTCTCCAAACCCTCCTCAATTTTCAAAATGTAGTGCAATAGTGACATGCTTTATACAACTTTTTTTTTTAATATCCCTTACACAGAAAAAGAAGTAACTCATTTCTCAGTGTCCAGACTTCTAAACTTCATCATTGCAGTTACAACATTCTTCCTACTTTGTGGATACTGGTATGAACTGAACTTTTCTGCTCCCAAATCCACATGGGGAAACCACAATCTCCAGTGAGATGCATGAGGTATGTGTGGAGGGGCCGCTGGGAGGTGACTGGGTCATGAGAGCAGAGCACTCATAATAAGATCAGGGCCCTTATAAAAAGGGATGTCTTCTCTCTCTGTTATTACTGGCTCAAGGCTATGCTGAGAAATACTGCCCTTATCATGCTTAGCAACTTCCACTACCTGCTTTGTAGTGACTGTGATTCCTGCTGTCCATTAGGCACTGAACGTGCTCATTTTCCCAAAATTACCTTGCCCAACACTGTGTGCCTCCTCCCACTTCCTGGATTATCTTTCAAAGCAGCAATGGGTTAGGCACAAAAGGTTAAGTCCTGTAAGTATAGACATTTTTATTAAGAGTAATTGATGTGACACAAAAACATGTTCTAGTTATTTTTAAAATTGGCACATTACAAATGCCAAGTGCCTTCCAATTCAGCAATTAGGTTATAAAAATTAACTCAGGAACCTTGTATTTTACACAATTTCATTCTCAACAGGGAATATGAAAATTGACATTAAGACAAATAGGAACGAGTACATGGGGCATGGGATAGCACTGTGAAACCATTTATTAACAAGGACCTAAGAGCTGGACACAACTGAGCAACTTCACTTTCACTTTTCACTTTCATGCACTGGAGAAGGAAATGGCAACCCACTCCATTGTTCTTGCCTGGAGAATCCCAGGGATGGGGGAGCCTGGTGGGCTGCCATCTATGGGGTCGCACAGAGTCGGACACGACTGAAGCGACTTAGCAGCAGCATGGTACTCTCCTCTAATGTTATCTGAAACATAATTTACAAAGATGTAGGAAGTGAGGGATCTTAGATCCTAGAATAAGTTTGTAGAGAAAAAAGATTCTAGAATCAGAGAGAGGGGATGGTTAGAGAGGTAATTACAGTAAGAAAGATACACATCTGTCCCTTTCTCCAAAGTGGTTTGAAAACGAATGTGTTAAGTTCCATTAACCTGAAGTAAAGAAAATGTGCCTCCTGAATTCTTGAGATTTGTTCCTGAACAACTTCCCTGGAGGTGAAATTTCTCCAAATACCAAGTTCTACCTTCCAGGGCAGGGCAGGGAGAGCTCAAGTGCATGGCATAAGGATGAACAACAGGTGGAGGGTCGGGTGACAGAAAGGACAAACACCCTCTGCTGAGAGCCCCATCTCCAAAGGAAATTCCTGATCCCCACGTGACGGACACGCTGGCTCACCTGGTTGGTTTAGGAGCGTGGGGTCCGTCACGCATTTTAGGCTAAACGGGGCATAGTGTCTGTGTGGCAGGCAGGACTGGCCTGGGGATTCTCAACATTAAGACTCTGCAACCTTCTCTGGCAATGGCCAAGCAAAAGAGAAAACATGCCAGTTTCTGCCCTTCACTGGGTTCAGTGGATTCAGTATTTGGGCTGTTGACATCACACAAGAGGAGTAACATTTGTTTCCTCCCACAAACCATTCTTGCAATAGTATCGCTTTAACAGTGCACATTTTGAATGTTTCTTCTTTGTATGTTTAGTATTTTAATCAAAACTCTACTGTAACACCAGATTTTTACTGTAATTATTTGTGTATACGTCTACATCAGGTGGGAGACTGCAAACTCTCAGCATAGACTACATCTCATTTATTTTTCTATTCCTGACACATAGACTCTTCCACACCTACAGTAGGGACACAACATTTATGTTAAATAAATGTATAAATGAATGGCTATAGAATACAGGCAGAAAATGCCTGTGTAGGTATTAATGTATACACTTATATACTTCATACACATATTAATGTTTCTGCAATTGATAATATTCATATACTTGGTGATGTTTATTTTTGATAAGTTATTTTAAAATAGGTGACAGTTTATATCTAATGTGATCATTGTAAATAAGTCAATAATAAGTCAAGTCGCTCAGTCATGTCCGACTCTTTGCGACCCCATGGACTGTAGCCTACCAGGCTCCTCCATCCATGTAATTTTCTAGGCAAGAGTACTGGAGTGGGTTGCCATTTCCTTCTCCAGGGAAACTTCCCAACCTAGGGTTCGAACCCAGGTATCATTATAAATACATATATATATATATATATATATATATATAATTGGAAGAGAGAAATTATATAGCTATTAAACATTTTCACTTCGAGATTCTATAAATATAAGTGATAAATTTTTGCACATTTGATTAATTGCAAATGACAATACATTCTATGGCATCAAATAACTGACAAAAAGTAGAATTAGAAAGCTTTACAAATTATTTACTATCAAAGTTAAACATAATATAAACCTGATCAATTTGAGAGGGACTGTTTTCAGGCCAAAGGAAAAAAGTGAACACAGATAATCGAAGACAGGCTGCAAGTCTCAGCAGTCTTAAATTTACAGGTGCATATGCATATGTTTAAAGTTTCAGGTAAAGTGTTACAAATTAGCTAGAAATTTTCAATGGACTCTTTTTCAGTGTTTAACATGCATTGCATATGAATTATTCAAATAGAAACTTTTATAATTTGTTATATTTTTAACATTATTGAAATTCTTTACTGGTGTGAACAAATAGTTCTTTCTCCTTTTTATACTATATTTCTTTGCTCAAGACATAATTTCTTCTAATAATTTGTTCCCAGGGTAGTTATTAATGAGTTTCATTATAATGTCATAAAGAAATATGAAACTTTTAATTTTGCATCTATGAGTCTAACATACATATATATAGACCAGAAATATGCATTATGCAATTATTTCTAAACAATAAACATAGAAATCACATTAGAAGGAAAATAAAACTTAGGAAACTTTCTAAAGTACAAAGTAAAATGCAGATTAAATGCATAATTAATATATTTTGAAAGCAATAAATACTACTGCTAGACAGAATATTAAGAAAAATTTTCCATTTAGGTTGCACTGTGTCAATAAAAAGCAAATTTTTCATACTTAATTACTTTTATGGCATTCTAATTTATTTGATGATTTTGAATTATGGGGAATAAATAGTATTAATTACAGAGTAATAATGTATTTTCATGTTTTTTGTGCATTATGTACATCAAAATTCTAATTTCTTTCTGCTTAGAATATTAAAATATACTCTAACTCAGAGATATGCTTGTTACCTAAGACAATGCCATAAACCCATGGAATCTCATTAATTAAGACTTTTGATTTTGTTTCAGAAATAATAATAAAATAATAAAAGTAATCGAAGAAGATGAAAAATGATGTTTTCTTCTCCCAGCCTGGATAGCCCTGCATTCTCATATCTGCATTTGGAACTTTTCTTTTCTTTCTAGATTCAGCTCACATCCCCCTCTTTCCTGAAGCCTTCTCTTCTTCCTCCATTTTTTTCTGATCTTGGTGGTTCCTTCCTCTGCATGCTTATATCATCTGATGTGACTTCCATTTAGCATGTTGATTTCTTCTTTGTAGTTTGGTTTATATATCTTTTTGTCATTAGATTATAAATGTCAGGGTCAACTCTTTTCTGTGTTCTCCCACACTTACCACACTGTGTAGCACATAATTTATACAGTGAAGATCTGCTGGATTCTCATTTCTTCTTCCAGAAGAAATAATACAGAAGAAAATAAGAATAATACAGCATAAAATCAAAACAAAGACCCATTTGAGAAGTTACATGCTGTTTTTCTTGAGTGAAAGAGAGAGAAGACAGAGTTGGCAATATCATTACAAGGTTCATTTTAAAACCAAAACAGTATTCTGCTGCTAATTATGTGTTGATTGAAAAGGCCAGCATACTAAACTAGATCCATGCTATGATTAAAACTATAAAGTACTTACATGCATTTAAAAGGTTTTTAATATAAAATTGAAAGCCAACGAGTCACTATAATAGTTATTGACTTTTCCCTCACTGTTCAAATGTGTTTACAAGATAATTATATAAAATACTCACACAGTTCATTAAGTAAGTATCCAGAGGAGATCAGGAATCCACAGAAGTCTGTCTCCGCAGAGCATTCTCTCTAGACTTAACAATTTGGGAGTTTAAGGTTCTATTAAGATTCTATAAGTTTAAACTTTTAGAGTAAAAGATCACACAGGAACAACCTGGGTTTCTCCTGGCATTCTTAGGACTTCACATGTTACACTTTATTTAACAGGACTTTATCTTTCCTGACTTCAAAATTACTTTTAATGTAGCCAAATTCTTATAAAACACAGCTAGCATATGATGGATGAAAAACAACTGTGCCATTTTCCCTATCAATGAGACCCTAAATTTGATTTTTCCTGTTTGGGTAGGTCCTCTAAATACAAATTATCTGGCTTTTAATATAAAATACATAGTATGTGACCAGGGCTTTATATGAACATCTCTATATTAGATAATTGTGTTTAAGTATAATGATTCTAATATAATGATCTCAAAATCATAATCTGACCTCTGGCAGTAAAAGAATTAAACAATCTATCAACTAGTATCCCAAGATAACAATGAAATGTAAGTCTCAAAAAGCACATACAGCCTGCTGGTATTCAGCTATTAATATTAGAGATATTTAAAAGAAAAAGAAAAGTAAATTCTGGATGCAAACCACAAGTAACATTGCCAAGTATGAAATATGCAAAAGGCCCAATAAGTATAACATATACGAGATTAACATTATTTAGATACCAAGATTAACTAAAGTTGGAAGTGCTAAGTCTTAATCTATAATATAGATTTCTTTATTTGGAAAGAAAAGCAGCATAATGGATCAAAACAAACAGTAATCAAAAACTTTGGCTGCCTATACAGTAATAAATTAAGACTCCTGTGTTTTAGCATATGATTATCTCCAAATGACTTGGCATTTTAATTTTCCAAAACCGCTCTCACAAAACACTGATGTACCAAGATTCCTTCGGCAGCAGTAGTAGATATACTGCTATTTTCTTCACCACCAGAGTAAAGGTCAAATAATTTAGTGAACTGATTTAGGGCTCTGTCATAACTGGTTAATTCATAGGTAAAAGAGGAACAATAAAACATAAATTTATGGGGATATAGTGTCAATTAAGTTGTCACATGGCTGAGTGGGTGACATTCATTTTTTTTATAAAGTACCAAGTTTCAAAATATGCATCTATATTTTGGAAAACATGCTAGCAAAAGAAGTGATTTTTCTCACCTATAAAATGGGAATTATAAAGCTTATCATATAGGGGTGCTGAGAAGAAAAATGAGCCATCAGACTCAGTAAGATTACTTCCTGGTTTTTGTTGTTGTTGTTGTTCAAAATACATAATGTGGAAACCAGCAGGAACTCTTTTTTGAAAACACATTAATCTTGGTAACAGTGTCACAAGGTTGGCTTTAAGCAAAGTCAAACAGAGACCTTTCCATTCAAGACAGACCATTCTATTAAAGACAGAACACTGATCACTTAAGGCCTTTGAACTCAAGTTCTATTACTAAGGCTTGCTTCTCTTTCGTAGTAAACTTTTATATACCTGCCTGATAGCAAAAGTAATAACCTCCTCATATTTCCATCAGGCACCCTAATGTTCATCTCTCTTTTCCAGTTATGCCAGGATTCTGATGAATTAAAGCATAAAGAATTAAGAAATTCTTTCCATCTACAAGTATTTATTGATAGTTACTTTGTAACAACCGCAGTGCAAATGAAGCCAACTCATGAAGCTTAGAGTTCAATGTGGAGACAGATTTAAACAAATAATAACAAAAACTGCTAGGAGAGCAATCAAATAGTAATAAAGGAAGTCATATTTTAGGATCGGCTACATGGCTGCCTTAAACATTGGTGTTTTCTGAGGGAACCCACTTAGCTTTCCTTGAGCATAATGTAGTGGTTAGCAACAGAGAGAATACTTTCTTCAAAATGAACTAAGAAATATGTGAGACAACTTTCACTTGTGATAATGAATAAAATCTCTCTAGCTTGTCACTTGGCTGGAAAATCCAGTAATAAAATTTTCATTCCCTAAAAGCCTCTTCAATTTCCTAAACATATGCCCAAATGGTTTTCAAAGACAGACCTTTCAGGCTTATCTCTCCAATTGCAGGTGCCAAGGGTTACAGTCCATGATATGAGATACAAACTCCCTGAAGCTTCAGCATGTAGGGCAGGTGTCAGGTTCGCCACATATCGAGAGGCTGTAGAGGAACACAGTGGGGTGGACACCATCTGTACATTCTCCCTTGACCTCACTGCACCTCTCAGAGAGGAAATGAAATACGCACTGAGAGTTCTGACTTCTACAATTATCAACAAGGGGATACCTGCAAATTGATGGGTTTGGAGGTCAGCAGGGTTATGAGTCCTACTGTGGCCAGGAATCCCTTAGAAGAAATGCAGTAGCCATCATAGTCAACAAAAGAATCTGAAAAGCAGTACTTGGATGCAATCTCAAAAATGACAGAATGATCTCTGTGCGTTTCCAAGGCAAACCATTCAATATCATGGTAATCCAAGTCTATGCCCCAATAAGTAATGCTGAAAAAGCTGAAATTGAATGGTTCTATGAAGACCTACAAGACCTTCTAGAACTAACACCCCAAAAAAATGTCCTTTTCATTATAGGGGACTGGAATGCAAAAGTAGGAAGTCAAGAAACACCTGGAGTAACAGGCAAATTTGGCCTTGGAGTACAGAATGAAGCAGGGCAAAGGCTAACAGAGTTTTTCCAAGAGAACGCACTGGTCATAGCAAACACCCTCTTCCAACAACACAAGAGAAGACTCTACACATGGACATCACCAGATGGTCAACACTGAAATCAGATTGATTGTATTCTTTGCAGCCAAAGATGGAGAAGCTCTATACAGTCAGCAAAAACAAGACCGGGAGCTGACTGTGGCTCAGATCATGAACACCTTATTGCCAAATTCAGACTTAAATTGAAGAAAGTAGGGAAAAACACTAGACCATTCAGGTATGACCTACATCAAATCCCTTACGATTATACAGTGGAAGTTAAAAATAGATTAAGGGACTAGATCTGATAGACAGAGTGCCTGATGAACTATGGACGGAGGTTTGAATATTGTACAAGAGACAAGGATCAAGACCATGCCCATGGAAAAGAAATTCAAAAAAGCAAAATGGCTGTCTCAGGAGGTCTTACAAATAGTGGTGAAAGAAGGGAAGGGAAAAGCAAAGGAGAAAAGGAAAGATATACCCATCTGAATGCAGAGTTCCAAAGAATAGCAAGGAGAGATAAGAAAGCCTTCCTCAGAGATCAATGCAAAGAAATAGAGGAAAACAACAGAATGGGAAAGACTACAGATCTCTTCAAGAAGATTAGAGATACCAAGGGAACATTACATGCAATGATGGGTTCAATAAAGGACAGAACTGGTATGGACCTAACAGAAGCAGAAGATATTAAGAAGAGGTGGCAAGAATACACAAAAGAACTGTACAAAAAAGATCTTCACGACCCAGACAATCACGATGGTGTGATCACTCACCTAGAGCCAGACATCCTGGAATGTGAAGTCAAGTGGGCCTAAGAAAGCATCACTACGAACAAAGCTAGTGGAGGTGATGGAATTCCAGTTGAGCTATTCCAAATCCTGAGAGATGATGCTGTGAAAGTGCTGCACTCAATATGCCAGCACATTTGGAAAACTCAGCAGTGGTCACAGGACTGGAAAAGGTCAGTTTTCATTCCAATCCCTAAGAAAGGCAATGTCAATGAATGTTCAAACTACCGCACAATTGCACTCATCTCACACACTAGTAAAGTAATGCTCAAAATTCTCCAAGCCAGACTTCAGCAATATGCGAACTTCCAGATGGTCAAGCTGGTTTTAGAAAAGGCAGAGGAACCAGAGATCAAATTGCCAACATCTGCTGGATCATGGAAAAAGCAAAAGAGTTCCAGAAAAACATCTATTTCTGCTTTATTGACTATGTCAAAGCCTTTGACTGTGTGGATCACAATAAACTGTGGATAATTCTGAAAGAGATGGGAATACCAGACCACCTGACCTGCCTCTTGAGAAATCTGTAGGCAGGTCAGGAAACAAGTTAGAACTGGATAGGGAACAACAGACTCGTTACAAATAGGAAAAGGAGTATGTCAAGGCTGTATACTGTCACCCTGCTTATTTAACTTATATGCAGAGTACCTCATGAGAAACGCTGGGCTGGAGGAAGCACAAGCTGGAATCAAGATTGCTGGGAGAAATATCAATAACCTCAGATATGCAGATGACACCACCCTATGGCAGAAAGTGAAGAGGAACTAAAGAGCCTCTTGATGAAAGTGAAAGAGGAGAGGGAAAAAGTTGGCTTAAAACTCAACATTCAGAAAACGAAGATCATGGCATCCGGTCCCACCACATGGGAAACAGATGGGGAAACAGTGGAAACAGTGTCAGACTTTTTATTTTTCTGGGCTCCAAAAATCACTGCAGATGGTGATTGCTGCCATGAAATTTTTAAAATACACTTACTCCTTGGAAGGAAAGTTACGACCAACCTAGATAGCATATTAAAAAGCAGAGACATCACTTTGTCAACAAAGGTCTATCCTTTCAAGGCTATGGTTTTTCCAGTAGTCATGTATGGATGTGAGAGTTGGACTACAAAGAAAGCTGATCACCCAAGAATTGATGCTTTGTTTGGTGGTTTGGAGAAGACTCTTGAGAGTCCCTTGGACTGCAAGGAGATCTGACCAGTCCATCCTAAATGAGATCAGACCTGGGTGTTCATTGGAAGGCCTGATGTTGAAGCTGAAACTCCAATACTTCAGCCACCTGATGCAAAGAGCTGACTCATTTGAAAAGACCCTGATGCTGGGAGAGATCCAGGGCAGGAGGAGAAGGGGCCGACAGAGGATGAAATGGTTGGATGGCATCACCGACTCAAAGGACATGAGTTTGGATTCAACTCCAGGAGTTGGTGATGGACAGTGAGGCCTGGCATGCTGCGGTTCATGGGGTCACAAAGAGTTGGACACAACTGAGTGACTGAACTGAGCGTGATGATGGTGACTCCAAGGAACTATATATATTTTTATACTTATACAGCTGCTGCCTGTGGGTCTGGTTTCCAATCAGCCTGACTGAGACCCCTCCCTTTGGAAAACTGATAGCACCTGACAAAATCTCATTTGGGAACCTATCAAGAATCCACCAGGCTGCTTAGACAATCACAAAGGTTTGAGAGACAAACAAGAGCTAGGGCAAGGTTAAACAGTAAGATTCATTGACTACATAAGGCCATGACTTAAGACTAGGAGAGGAGGTATTTCGCCTAATACACAAAAATCCAGTGAATCAAGTAAAATGAGAAAACAGAAGAATGCGTTCCAAACAAAGAACAACAGCAACAACAAAAGGAGAAAATCTTAATAAATAGAAAATAAGAAATTTAACTGATAAAGGATTCAAAGTGGTGGTCATAAGATGCTCACTGAACTCAAAAGAATGCATAACCACAGTGTGATTTTCAACAAAGAAAAAACATGAGAAAGTACCAAACAGAAGTCACAGAACTGAAGAATACAACAACCGAACTAAAAAATACACTAGAAGTGTTCAACAGCAGACAAGATGAAGCAGCGGAATAGATTAATGACCTGGACAAGGTATTTAGAACTCACACAAACAGAACAGCAAAAAAAATAATAATAATAAAGAATGCTAAAAACAGAAGATATCCTAAGGGAGCATCAAGACAACATCAGAAAGAGCAGAGTTCCCATTATAGGGGGTCCCAAAAGGAAAAGAGAGAGAGAATAAGGTGCACAAGTCTTTTTTTTTTTTTTTAAATAATGGCTAAAAATTTCCTCAATCCAGAGAAGGAAGCAGATATCCAGGTTCAAAAAACACAGACTCTCAAACAAGATGAATTCAAAGAGATTCATATAAACACATTTTAATTAAAATGTCAAAAGCTAAAGATTAAAAGAGAATCTTAAAAGCAGCAAGAGAAAAACAACTTTTGACAAACAAGGGAACCCCTATAAGACTGAAAGCTGATTTTTTTAAGCAGAAAGTTTGAAGGTCAAAAGGGAAAGGCATGATATTGTCAATGAGCTGAAAATAAAAATCTTCCAATCAAAAATATTCTACCCAGTTAAGACTGTCATTCAAAACTGAAGGTGAGATTATGTTTCCAGACAAGCAAAAGAGTTCACCATTAAACTGGTTTTAAGAGAAATGTTAAAGGGACTTCTTTAAGCTAAAAAAGAAAGGGCAGTAATTAGTAACAAGAAAACATAAGAAGGTAAAAATCTTACTGATAAAGGTAAATATGTAGTAAAAGTAGTGGATTACCAGTTATAAAGCTAGTAGTAAAGTTAAAACACAAGTAGTAAAATTAACTATAACTACAATAATTAGTTTAAAAAAATACAAAATAAAAAGATGCAAAATATAACATCCAAAAACAAAACATGGAAAAAAGGAATAAACACAAAAAGCTAACCAGCATTTCTGGAGAAAATACACAGAAAAGGGTCACATTAAAGACTTGAAATATCCCACGGCTATTATTCCAGTGTATTTTTGTTAATTTCAACATTTTAGCCCATGCTAAGGGGTCCATGGGTTTAGGAAATTAGGAGTGAGTTATTATAATTTGAATCACATGGTAACTTTAAGTACAAATGTTATTTAGAGGTTTTGTGTTTCTTGCAGGATATTAACATAGTCCTTGTAACTGATAAATGTAGCTGTTAATTTGGCAAATGCATTTTTGTCCTTTTCAACAAACACAGACCATGAGAAGCAGTTGACTTTAACTGGTAGAAACATCTATACATCATTAACATCTGACTTCAAGGTGTCATCAACACTTAGTTTCTGTATTATAAACTGCAGGGACTTTAAATTTATCTTCATGCCACAAGGCATGATGTTGATTCAGTCTACTGATAGCATCATCCTTACAAAATCTGAAGAGAAGGAAGTAGGAACCACCCTGAAGGCCATGATAAGACATATACATGCCAATGGTGGGAAATGTATTCTCTGAAAATAGAAGAATCTGCTTAATCAATCAAGTTAACACTGAGAATCAACATCCTCAGGATATTTACTTCAAAATGAGGAAATATTTTTTGGACCTTGTACTCTAAGGGAGAAGTAACATATTCTAGTAAATTCTTTAAACTTTGAAAGCAACTTAATACCAATTTGGTTTGGCTGCTTCTGGAAAGACAGCAAGATGGCCAGAAAAGAGTTTTAGTGTGATCTGGACATAAAGCAATAGCAGGTCCTGGCACTGATACAGCATCCCACGGGTTGTTTCTCCTGTAGTCTAGAATCAAATGAAACAGCAGTTAATGGCTCAGTAGCAAAATATGTGCTTCTGGTCCCCATGACCCTGGATCATATTGTTTAGATATTTCAGTATTCAAGGCGACAATTTTCAGGAAGGGACACAGTGTGTTTCCACTAGATTGGAAACTGAGATTGCAACCAGGTAAATATCAGAAAAAGATGCTTTGGTGTTAGAGGTGATTTCTTCTTATAGGGAAAATAAGGTTGCTGCTCTATCTTTGGGTTTAAGAAGTATAATGAAAGACCCTAGATGTTACCCATTTGTCCCAGCACGCCCAGAAGAGGAGACTTTTTTTTTTTTTTTTTTTTAATGAATTTGCAACTCTTTCAAGGTGGACTGATAAGGGAATACCAGACCACCTTACCTGTCTCCTGAAAACCCTGTAAGCAGGTCAAGAAGCAACAGTTAGAACCATGTATAGAACAACTGATTGGTTCAATATTGAGAAAGGAGTATGACAGGGCTGTCTGCTGTCAACCTGCTTGTTTAATTTATACACTAAGCACATCATGAGAAATGCTGAGCTGGATGAATTACACCCTAGACTCAAGATAGGTGGGAGAAACATTAACAACATCACATGTGCGGATGATACCACTCTAGTGGCAGAAAGCGAAGAGGAACTAAAGAGCCTCTAGATGAGGGTGAAGGAGGAGAGTGAAAGAGCTGGCTTAAAACTAAAAACTTAAAACTATTAAAAAAAACTAATATCATGGCATCCAGCCCCATTACTTCATGGCAAATAGAGGGGAAAAAGGTGGAAGTAGTGACAGATTTTCTCTTCTTTGACTCTACAATCACTGTGGATGGTGACTGCAATCAAGAAATCAGAAGACATTTGCTTCTTGGCAGGAAAGCTATGACAAACCTAAAAAGTATTGAAAAGCATAGACATTACTCTGCTGACAAAGGTCCATATAGTCAAGGCTATGGCCAGGTACAGTTGTGAGAGCTGGACCGTAAAGAAGGCGGAACACTGAAGAATTGAAGCCTTCAAACCATGGTGCTGGAGAAGACGCCTGAAAGTTCCTTGGATAGCAAGGAGATCAAACCAGTAAATCTTAAGGGAGATCAACCCTGATTACTTCAAAAGTCTGATGCTGCAGCTGAAACTCCAGTATTGTGGTCATCTGATGAGAACAGCTGACTCACTGGAAAAGATTGAGGGCAGAAGGAGAAGAGAGAGTCATAGGATAAGATGGCTGGATGATATCACCAATGCAATTGACATGAACTTGGGTGAACTTCAGGAGAGGTGAAGAACAGAGAGGCCTGGTGTGCTCAGCCTATGGGGTCGCAAACAATTGGACATGACTGGGCGACTGAAGACAACAAAGGCAGGACTATCTAAAGCTCAGGACACTTCATAGGGAAAAGAACTACATTCATCTGAACACTCTGTCAGAGTAAATAGGTAATGTGAATTAATTCAGCATCTAATCATATCCCCTGAAAAGAGATTTAACTTTTTGTAATGTGATTTCTTTGTAACCAGTGGTATGGTTAAATAGGCCTAGGTAATCTCAGGCACAGGAAAATGGAATTTGGTATTCCGAGATAAAGTAAACTGAAAATTCTGATTCTGTCATTCACAAAAATTAGGGTTACATATCTCTACAAGTCAAGTAATTGTATGGAAAAAATACTTCCAATCCTATCATAATAGAGTTTGCATGACATAGCCCATAGGTTCTTATATTATTTAACCACAGTATCTCTATTATCCATTAAGCCTTAGATAGTTATTGGATGGAAGAGAATATCTAATTTCAAAGAAAACACTTGTAAATATTTTAGTATTATTCCTCTGAGATATTATGTATACAGCATCATCTTTATTTTTCATAATGTCTGGGTACTTTTTAAAATTTAAATCTACAAATTATTTTAATTTAATTTATTCTATTTTCTTGTTAAAATTAGTATGGTCTTTTATAAATACTTTGTATTGACTTATAAGTTAATGTTGCATTCTCATTTATTTTCCAAGAGTACTTCACCTGGGTTACACGCATGTCCCTGGGGCACACCTTGGAGATGCTCAAAATCATTTGAAGACTATGGACTGAATGGTTAAGTTTTCATTTCATAAAGTTGTTAAGTCAGTAAAATTGAGAATATTATTGTTAATATTATACCATTTATACTCACTGGCTAGTAAATACTGATGAAATTCAAATTATGCATGTATCAGAAGACTGAATTGTCAAACTTCACGCAGCTGTAGTAATTTTAACAATCATGAGGAGCTGCAGCAACAACCCATCTCTGCAGAAAAGCAATGCCTGTCACCCCTTGCCCCCAATTCCCCTGTGTAAATATGAATCTATGTTCCCTTTGTGCCAGCTGGCAGAAAATATGAAAATAGCCCAAGTGGCCTTTGATACATTTCAAGTTGGAAAAGAGGATATGTTGCTTTGGTAAAGAAGAGATGGAAAGAAGTTAATACAAACAGATTTTTTAACTAGCATATTCACACAATGCTTTTTCCTTTTTAAAATTGATTCTTATAGTTTCACTATAAAAAAATGAATGCATAATAGAAGAAAATGGTAAAATACAACAACCAAAAGCCACCATCTGCACATGATGTGCTTTATAATCTTTTACATTTATTCTAAAGTTAGATGACATTGCAGGATGAATTCTATATCTTATTTTTAACCTAATATTAAAGAATTTTTCATGTTGTCATCTCTCTTTTTTAATTTATAAATGATATTATACCTATGTATGATTTAATATTTTCAAACTTATACTCTTTACTAAACAAAAATACCACATTATTATTTTATTTTGTGTAATGAGATTCTCAGGGAAACTGAATTTGACATATGCATAAAAGGAAGAGCTATAGCTTCACCATTATTACCAAGCTGAGGATTTGGGCAAAAGAATCTCCCTTAGTTTCAGCCTCCTTATTAATTAGATGGAAATTAGATGGAAATGTATTCCTAGTTCAGATGGTTTGGGTGAAGCTTAAATTAGACTCTCATTGCAGCCATGAAATTAAAAGACGCTTACTCCTTAGAAGGAAAGTTATGACCAACCTAGATAGCATATTCAAAAGCAGAGACATTACTTTGCCAACCAAGGGCCGTCTAGTCAAGGCTATGGTTTTTCCAGTGGTCATGTATGGATGTGAGAGTTGGACTGTGAAGAAGGCTGAGTGCTGAAGAATTGATGCTTTTGAACTGTGGTGTTGGAGAAGGCTCTTGAGAGTCCCTTGGACTGCAAGGAGATCCAACCAGTCCATTCTAAAGGAGATCAGCCCTGGGTGTTCATTGGAAGGAAAGATGCTAAAGCTGAAACTCCAGTACTTTGGCCACCTCATGCGAAGAGTTGACTCATTGGAAAAGACTGATGCTGGGAGGGATTGGGGGCAGGAGGAAAAGGGGACGACAGAGGATGAGATGACGACAGAGGATGAGATGGCTGGATGGCATCACTGACTCAATGGACAGTAAGTTTGAGTGAACTCCGGGAGTTGGTGATGGACAAGGAGGCCTGGCGTGCTGCAATTCATGGGGTCGCAAAGAGTCGGACACAACTGAGCGACTGAAATGAACTGAACTGATAGACTCTGATGCCAAAGAGCTGATCCACTTCCTATTTTTCTTTCCTCTTTTTAGAATGCGTTCTCTGAGAATTGACTGATCATAAAAAATGTTTTGTTTATTTTTTTATGATATTTTACATATAATAATAATATTAACTACATGTCACACTTGACAATTGTCTTTCAATGTTAAATTTTTGATGTTTCTCAATGCAGACTGTTTCAAATATAGGCTTTTAATTTTTTATCACATCAGATGTTAGGAAATAGTCATTTGAAAGTTTTGATAAAAATTCACTTTAATTTTCTTTTTAATTTTCGCAGAGACTTAAAAATAAAACTCACTGACCTTTATGAAATTTAAATAAATGTATAATGTTGAGGTAAGAAGTTAAATTACTCTAAGCAGTTCTTTTGTCACTTGGTAAACCAATACCCTAGGGTACTTACTGAACAAGGATTCTCTTCTCTATTGACTTACGACACTTTCTGGACTGTCTTTGGATCATCTCTTTCATTTGATGCCAGTAGAATCTGTCTTTACCACGGCATTGTACTAGTTTGGTGCAAACATAATTGTGCTTTCAGACTGTGAATTTTAGATCATTATAACTAGGCTTAAGCACATCTTTAGTAATCAAAATAGGAACCTTTACAATAAACACATTTTTGCCAATGAGAAATATGTGTTTATTCCTATAGGACAAAAATCCATGCTTGAGGATTTGATGAAGTCTTGGAAAGCATCTTCTGCATCCTGCTGGTTGTGGAAGCACTTTCCCTGCAAAAAAGTGGTCAAGATGCTTGAAGAAGTGGTAGTTGGTTGGCAAGATGTTAGGTGTTTATGGTAGATGAGGCAAACCTTCATAGCCCAATTTGTTCAACTTTTGAAGCATTGGTTGTGTGGCATGCAGTCAGGCATTGTCATGGAGAAGAACTGGGCTCATTCTGTTGACCAATGCTGGCTGCAGGCACTGAAGTTTTTGGTGCATCTCATGAATTTGCTGAGTGTATTTCTCAGATGTATAATGGTGTCCTCAGAATTCAGAAAGCTGTAGTGGATCAGATGGGCAACAGACCACCAAACAGTGACCATGATCTTTTTTTGGTGCAAGTTTGACTTTGGGAAGTGCTTTCGAGCTTCTCAGACCAACCACTGATCTGGTCATTGCTGATTGTCATAAAATCCACTTTTCTTCAAACATCACACAATCCAATCAAGAAATGGTTCATTGTTGTTTCACGGAATAAGAGAAGATGACACTTAAAAACGATTTTTTAAATTTTCTGTCAGCTCATGAGGCCCCCACTCATCAAGCTTTTTCATCTTTCTGATATGCTTCAAATGCCGAATGACCTTAGAATAATCAACATGGAGTTCTTCAGCAACTTCTTGTATAGTTATAAGAGGATCAACTTCAATGATTGCTCTTAATCGATCACTGTCAACTTCCAATGGCTGGCCACTACACTCTTCATCTTCAGGGCTCTAGTCTTCCTTGCAAAACTTCTTGAGCCACCACTATACTGTATGTTTGTTAGCAGTTCCTGGACCAAATGCATTGTTGAGGTTGCAAGTTGTCTCTGCTGCTTTACAATTCGTTTTGAACTCAAATGAGAAATTCACTCAAATTTGCTTTTTGTCTAACATCAGTTCTATAGTCTAAAATAAATATAAAATAAACAGCAAGTAATGTCATTAGCTAAAAATATAAAGCAAGAAATGTGTATTAAAATGTATGCTGCTGCTGCTAAGTTGCTTCAGTCATGTCCGACTCTGTGTGACCCCATAGACTGCAGCCCACCAGGCTCCGCCGCCCCTGGGATTCTCCAGGCAAGAACACCGGAGTGGGTTGCCATTTCCTTCTCCAGTGCAGGAAAGTGAAAAGTAAAAGTGAAGTCACTCAGTCGTGTCTGACTCCTAGTGACCCCATGGACTTCAGCCTACCAGGCCCCTCTGTCCATGGGATTTTCCAGGCAAGAGTACTGGAGTGGGTTGCCATTGCCTTATCCGAAAATGATGTATTTAACATAACCATATTTATTTAAGAATGTATTCCAATATCAAATGGCAAAGTTCAACAATGCAAAACCATAATTACTTTTGCACCAACCTGATAATGAAGCTAATCTTGATTCACCAACATGAGAACAGTTTTTTAGTCATTTCTGTGATAGATACTATTTACTATTGATTCATCATATATGGATCAGTGAAGGATAAATTTAAAACCAGGTGTCCTGTGAAGATTCACCTCAACTCATAGCAATGGTGGCCCAACTGCCGGTTAGGAATTCTATATACATTTAGGAAGAATATTCGTCAGAGATTACTGTGAAAGTTTTTATATCACCAAAGCCAAGACTGGGTCAGGGCTGGTCTTCCATAACAACAGGCTGATGTTTGTTGAGGATTCATTATGAGCAGACCAAGTATTATTCTAAGTGCTTAACGTGTGTTATCATATTTTTCCTCAAAATAATCTTCAGATTATTTCCTAATGACCTAGATGCACAAAGATGGATGCTCAAAGAGCCAGAGGATATCATGAACAAGCAACGAAAATACCAGGAGAACACGTCTCAAAAAAAAAAAAAAAATAGAATGTGAATAAAGAGATAGAAAATACAAAGAGGATTCCAATAGAAATTCTGGAGCTGAAAAATACCATAATTGGATGTCAAATAAGGAAACTGATGAAGACAGAGTGAGGATCACATATCTGGTAGGAGACAGAGCCAGAACAGGAATCTGTGCAGAGTTCATGGTCTACCCAACCTGTCTACCTGACGACAAAAGAGCCCAGTGCACATCAGGCTCCCTCTGCTCCCTTCCCCTGCACTGTCCAGCCCCTCGCCAAACGTTTACATTGTGAAAGAATCCTTTTTTAAAGCACTTGCCCTGCAAATCACAGTGAAAGAATCATCCTAGCAAAGAATTTTAATAGCTCTGGGAAAAGATGCAAACAGACTACAAACACACAAATAAAACTTAAAGAAAAAGATAGCATTTTGCCTAAAATATTATGACAGTTCTAAAAGATTTTACAACCCCAAATTACAGAACAAAGGACTACAAATCTCTCAAGACACTGATTTTGGGAATCTTAAGAATATTATGAAAATCAGTAAGACAGTGTGGACTCTACCCACCGAAAACTCTTAGATTCATTCACTCAAAAATACTGCAGCTCAACAAAGCTACCATTTAGAAAACTCACAACTAGAGATCAAGATATATAGGCAAACATCACTTTCCCAGAATTTTGTAAATTTTACCAGCCTCAATTAGGAAAATGAGTGACCAAATGATTATGATGTAAGCTTCAATGAAAAAAAAAAGACTTTTATATACAGCAAATTTCAAATACTATAATTATAAATGTATTTTACTAAAAAAAAATCATCAAATATTAAAAGTTCTCACCCCGGATGGTAACACTAACACTATAGTGAATGTTTCTTTTCTTCTTTATACTTGTTGATATTTTAAATTTTCCCACAAGAAGCATTTAATAATTTTATGTTTATTTAAAATGTAATGGAAAATGGAAAAAACAGATAGCAAAATACACGTTCAGTATTAAGCTAATTTGGGGGACAAAATGTGAGCCCAGGAAGGTTAAGATTAGATGAATTATTTGTTAATACTTCTTTTATTTTGCCTGCATTTCTTCAGTAAGCATGTATTATTTTATATCAGAATAAAGTTAGACTATCACATTCTATATAATGACTCAAAAATTACTAATATGTTCTTGAAAAGAAAATGTAATGTGAAGATGTGTTATTTTCTGATTATAAAACCACTCCTTGAAAGCACCAAAATCGGGGGTTATTTCTCCAGACCTCTGAATATCAGACAGGTTTTTGTCTGTCTCAGTTACTGTGTATTTCCAACATGGAGCACACTGCTAATTACAGAGGAGCTAGCATTTCAAAATTATTTGCAAAAGTACAAACACATGAAAAGATGCTCAACATCGCTCATTATTAGAGAAATGCAAATCAAAGCTACAATGAGCTATCACCTCACACCAGTCAAAATGGCCCTCATCAAAGAGTCTACAAACAATAATTGCTGGAAAGGGTGTGGAGAAAAGGGAACACTCTTGTACTGTTGGTGGGAATGTAAATCGATACAGCCACTATGGAAGACAGTACGGAGATTCGTTAAAAAACTATGAATAAAACCACCATCAAGCTCAGTTCAGTTCAATCACTCAGTCATATCTGACTCTTTGCGACCCCATGATCACAGCATGCCAGGCCTCCATGTCCATCACCAACTCCCAGAGTTTACTCAAACTCATGTCCATCGAGTTGGTGATGTCAACCAGTCATCTCATCCTCTGTCGTCCCCTTCTCCTCCTGCCACAAATCCCTCCCAGCATCAAGGTCTTTTCCAATGTGTCAACTCCTCGCATGAGATGGCCAAAGTATTGGAGTTTCAGCGTTAGCATCAGTCCTTCCAAAGAACACCCAGGACTGATCTCCTTTAGGATGGACTGGTTGGACCTCGTTGCAGTCCAAGGGACTCTCAAGAGTCTTCTCCGACACCACAGTTCAAAAGCATCAATTCTTCTGAGCTCAGCTTTCTTTGCAGTCCAACTCTCACATCCATACATGACCACTGGAAAAACCACACCCTTGACTAGACAGACCTTTGTTGGCAAAGTTATGTCTCTGCTTTTGAATATGCTATCTAGGTTGGTCATAACTTTCCTTCCAAGGAGTAAGTGTCTTTTATTTTCATGGCTGCATTCACCATCTGCAGTGATCTTGGAGCCAAAAAAATAAAGTCTGACACTGTTTCCACTGTTTCCCCAACTATTTCCCATGAAGTGATGGGACCAGATGCCATGATCTTCATTTTCTGAATGTTGAGCTTTAGGCCAACTTTTTCACTCTCGTCTTTCACTTTCATCAAGAGGCTCTTTAGTTCCTCTTCACTTTCTGCCATAGGGTGGTGTCATCTGCATATCTGAGGTTATTGATATTTCTCCCAGCAATCTTGATTCCAGCTTGTGCTTCCTCCAGCCCAGTGTTTCTCATGATGTACTTGCATATAAGTTAAATAAGCAGGGTGACAATATACAGCCTTGACATACTCCTTCTCCTATTTGGAACCAGTCTGTTGTTCCATGTCCAGTTCTAACTGTTGCTTCCTGACCTGCATACAGGTTTCTCAAGAGGCAGGTCAGGTGGTCTGGTATTCCCATCTCTTTCAGAATTTTCCACAGTTTCTTGTGATCCACACAGTCAAAGGCTTTGGCATAGTCAATAGAGCAGAAATAGATGTTTTTCTGGAACTCTCTTGCTTTCTCCATGATCCAGCGGATGTTGGCAATTTGATCTCTGGTTCCTCTGCCTTTTCTAAAACCAGCTTGAACATCAGGAAGTTCATGGTTCACGTATTGCTGAAGCCTGGCTTGGAGAATTTTGAGCATTACTTTACTAGAGTGTGAGATGAGTGCAATTGTGCGGTAGTTTGAGCATTCTTTGGCATTGCCTTTCTTCGGCACTGGAATGAAAAACTGATTTTTTTCAGTCCTGTGGCCACTGCTGAGTTTCCCAAATGTGCTGGCATATTGAGTGCAGCACTTTCACAGCATCATCTTCCAGGATTTGAAATAGCTCAACTGGAATTCCATCACCTCCACTAGCTTTGTTTGTAGTGATGCTTTCTAAAGCCCACTTGACTTCACATTCCAGGATGTCTGGCTCTAGGTCAGTGATCACACCATTTTGATTATCTGGGTCATGAAGATCTTTTTTGTACAGTTCTTCTGTGTATTCTTGCCACCTCTTCTTAATATCTTCTGCTTCTGTTAGGTCCATACCTGTTCTGTCGTTTATGAGCCCACATGAAATTTTCCCTTGGTATCTCTAATTTTCCTGAAGAGATCTCTAGTCTTTCCCATTCTGTTGTTTTCCTCTATTTCTTTGCATTGATCACTGAGGAAGGCTTTCTTATCTCTTCTTGCTATTCTTTGGAACTCTGCATTCCAATGCTTATATCTTTGCTTTTCTTCTTTGCTTTTTGCTTCTCTTCTTTTCACAGCTATTTGTAAGCCCTCCTCATACAGCCATTTTGCTTTTTTGCATTTCTTTTCCTTGGGGATGGTCTTGATCCCTGTCTCCTATACAATGTCAGGAACCTCCAGCCATAGTTCATCAGGCATGCTGTCTATCAGATCTAGTCCCTTAAATCTATTTCTCACTTCCACTGTATAATCATAATGGATTTGATTTTGGTCTTATCTGAATGGTCTAGTGGTTTTCCTTACTTTCTTCAATTTAAGCCTGAATTTGGCAATACCGGTCTTGTTTTTGCTGACTGTATAGAGCTTCTCCATCTTTGGCTGCAAAGAATATAATCAATCTGATCTCATCATTGACCATTTGGACATCTGGTGATGTCCATGTGTAGAGTCTTCTCTTGTGTTTTTGGAAGAGGGTGTTTGCTATGACCAGTGCATTTTCTTGGCAAAACTCTATTAGCCTTTGCCCTGCTTCATTCCGTACTCCAAGGCCAAATTTGCCTGTTACTCCAGGTGTTTCTTGACTTCCTACTTTTGCATTCCAGTCCCCTATAATGAAAAGGACATCATTTTTGGGTGTTAGTTCTAAAAGGTCCTGTAAGTCTTCAAAGAACTGTTCAACTTCAGCTTCTTCAGCATTACTGGTTGGGGCATAGGCTTGGATAACCGTGATATCGAATGGTTTGCCTTGGAAACAAACAGACATCATTCTGTTGTTTTTGAGATTGCATCCAAGTACTGCATTTCGGACTCTTTTGTTGACCATGATGGCTACTGCATTTCGTCTGAGGGATTCCGGCCCACAGTAGTAGATATAATGTTCATCTGAGTTAAATTCACCCATTCCAGTCCATTTTAGTTCGCTGATTCCTAGAATTTCAACGTTCACTCTTGCCATCTCTGTTTGACCACTTCCAATTTGCCTTGATTCATGGACCTGACCAGGACTTACAGCATCAGACCTTGCTTCTATTACCAGTCACATCCACAACTGGGTCTTGTTTTTGTGGGCTCCATCCCTTCATTCTTTTTGGAGTTTTTCTCCACCGATCTCCAGTTGCATATTGGGCACTTAATGACCTGTGGAGTTCCTCTTTCAGCATCCTATCATTTTGCCTTTTCATACTCTTCATGGGGTTCTCCAGGCAAGAATACTAAAGTATTTTATACTGAAGTATAAACCAGCATATGACCCAGCAATCCCACTCCTAGCATATACCCTGAGGAAACCAAAATTGGAAGAGACACATGTATCCCATTGTTCACTGCAGCACTATTTACAATAGCTAGAACATGGAAACAACCTAGATGTCCATTGACGGATGAATGGATAGAGAAGTCATAGCACATATACACAATGGAATATTACTCGGCCAGAAAAAGAACACATTTGTGTCAGTTCTAATGAGGTGGATGAACCTAGAACCTATTATACAGAGTGAAGTGAGTCAGAAAGAGAAAGATAAATACTATATTCTAACACATATATACGGAATCTAGAAAAAGGTACTGAAGAATTTATTTACAGGGCAACAATGGAGAAACAGACATAGAGAAAAGACTTATGGACATGGGAAGAGGGGAGGAGAGGGTGAGATGTATGGTAACAGTAACATGGAAACTTACATTACCATATGTAATATAGACAGCCAACAGGAATTTGCTGTATGGTTCAGGAAACTCAAACAGGGGCTCCTTATCAACCTAGAGGGGTGGGATGGGGAGGGAGATGGAAGGGAGGTTCAAAAGGGAGGGGATATATGCATACTATGGCCAATTCATGTTGATGTTTGACAGAAAACACCAAAATTTTGTAAAGCAATTATCCTTCAATAAAAAATAAAAATTTTTAAAAATTCTCCAAAAGAAAATTATTTGTTAATGTAATTCCACATATTCAGTCTATGCCAACAGAAAGTTAGGTCCTAACTGGTAACAAGAAATTTACTCGTGTGATATCAGAGCTCCTCATCATTCAAATAGAGCACAGACTCCAAACAAAATAAAGGTTTTCCACTAACTTAAATACTTAATCTTCTTACCTCCTACTTGATAGTGCATAATTTTTGGAAAACAATTTGAACATCTTAAGATTATTTCTCCTATATTCAAAATGAAGATAAAATTATCTAATTTTAGCAATATTACATTCAGTTCAGTTCAGTCGCTCAGTCGTGTCCGACTCTTTGTGACCCCATGAATCGCAGCACGGCAGGCCTCCCTGTCCATCACCAGCTCCCGGAGTTCACTCAAAATCATGTCAATTGAGTCGGTGATGCCATCCAGCCATCTCATCCTCTGTCGTCCCCTTCTCCTCCTGCCCCCAATCCCCCCCAGCATCAGAGTTAGGTAAGTGTTAATACAACTAACCTGCAGATCATCTGAATATATGATGAACCAGATTAAGTTCAACCATATTGTACATTTTGGTAACTCACTGATTTTTTCATATGATTGTAAGTCTTAAATTTTAAAGGAATGATGCTATTTTATATTTTTATATTAAGGATTTTAAAATAACAATACCTCATTCTTTTTTTGCAGGTTATTTTGCTGAAGTACTCATGGAAAAATCAGACAAAACTCTTTTTTACATCTTGTTCATTTTATTATCTTCTTGGCAGACACTGTTAACAAGATGGTGAAATACAATAGATTTTTAATAGCTAAATAAAATGTTGCAATCAAGACCCTTTGTAAAAAAGCATTTTAATTAATATGCTATATTTTTTCCTAATTGTAGCACTGAATATGAATTTGTAATGGGGATCTTAATTTCTATCACTATCATGAGAAAATAAAGAGATATGGGTTACTGTGTATTTGTTTTCTTAATAAATCTTTTATAATAATGAGGAATATTTTATGAAATAATAATGTACAAAACAAAAATTATGGCTTCCTGTGATGAAAGAATTTATCAAAGCTTTTAGGGGGTGATAAAGTTGAAAAAGATACAAAAGAAGCCAAACAAAATTGCTTTACTTATAAAGGATTTTAGACTAGTTTAAGTAATCCAACTTTGAGAATTTTTGGTAAGCTCTCAACAAATTTTTAATTAATTTGGAAAAATAGTATGCAGATATTATATACAAATAGAAATTTATATAAGAGCATCAGGAATCATCTTCATAGTCTGAGTCATAAAGCAAGTCTCAAAAAATTTCAACTGTTTGAGTTCACATAGAGTATATTCTATGATAAAGAATGAATAAGCTGAAAATTAACAAAAGATACCTAGAATATGCTTAAATATTTGGAACATAAATGATGAAAATAATCCATAGGTCAAAGAAAAAAATTTCAAAGACAACTAGAAAGTATTTTGCACTAAATGACGACAGAACTTGCCAGGTGGTGCTAGTGGTAAAGAAACTGCCTGCCAATACAGGAGACTGAGATATAAGAGACACAGGTGCAGTCCCTGGGTTAGGAAGATCCCCTGGAGGAGGGCGTGGCAACCCATTCTTGCCTGGAGAATCCTATGGACAGAGGAGCCTGGCGGGCTACAGTCCATAGGGTTGCAAAGAGTCAGACACAACTGAAGCAACTTAGCACACAGGCATGACAATATAACATCAAAATCTGTGTAATACAGATAAAATTGATCATTTGAAAATAAATCATAAAAAGCTAAAAAAAAAAAAAAAGCTTTTAAATGAAAGAAGAAAAATATGACAAAAGAGCAGAAATTATGAGGGGAAAAAAACAAAGTAGATAAAATATCTGAAGTCAGAGTTGATATTATGAGAAGAGCAATAAAAACAATATAACTAAATACAAAAATATTTTTTGTACAAAAATATGTACAAAAAATAGTAGCATTTCCACACACTAATAATGAGCAATTTAATAAGAAAATTAAGAAAATAATTTTTTTTACAGTAGCACCAAAAAGAAGAAAATACTTAAGAATAAACTAAGGAAATGAAAGACTTGTACACTGAAAACTACAGAATAATGCTGAAACACTGATACAAATAAATGGAAAAATATTTTGTGTTCATGGATTGGAAAACTTAGTGTTGTTAAAATGCCATTACTATCCAAAATAATCTACAGAGTCAATGCAATACCTAGCAAAACACAATGATACTGTTTGTAGAAGAAAAAAAGAAATCTAAAATTCATCAGGAATCAAAAGAACCCCAAATAGCCAAAACAATTTTAAGAAAGAATAAAAAAGTGGTTGCATCACACTTCCTGATTTCAAAATATATTTCACACCTAAGTAAACAAAACAGTATGGTATTGGCATAAAAACAGACATATATATGAATGGAATAGAAAAAGAGAGCCTGGAAAGAAACTGGCAAATGATCTTTGCTGACAGAGTCAAGTTCACACAATAGGAAATGGACAATCTTTTTAACAGATGGTGCTGGGAAAACTGTATATACACATGCCAAGAAATTATTTTGGACTCTTATAGTATATACAAAAATTAACTCAAAATGAATTAAAGATCTCAACATGAGACCTGAAACTATGAACTCCTAGAAGAAATTATAGAGGAAAATCTGTGTGACATTGGGTGGCAATGATATCTTGTATAAACTAAAAGCACAGGCAACAAAAGTAAAATAGGTAAATGGGACTGCATCAAACTTAAAAACTGTGTGAGCATGCTAAGCTGCTTTAGTCGTGGCCATCTCTTTGCAACCCCATGAACTGTAACCTGCCAGGTTTCTCTGTCCATGGGACTCCCCAGGCAAGAATACCAGAAGGGGTGCCACGCCCTCCTCCAGGAGATCTTCCTGACCCAGGGATCAAATCCACATCACTTATTTCTCCTGCACTGGCAGGCGGGTTCTTTACCACTAGTGCCACCTAGGAAGCCCTAAAAACTGTACATATTATAGGAAATAATCAACAGGGCAGAAAAAGCAACCTATGGAATGGGAGGAAATATTTGCAAACCATACATCTTATAAGGAGTTTTATATCTAGAATGTGTTGTTGTTTTTTTTTTAAATAACTCCTATTACTGAACAATAACATTTCAGAAACTCAAATAATCCAATTAAAAAATAGGCAAAGAACCTGAACACATGTTACTTCAAAGAAGAGATATAAATGGTCATCAAGCATATGAAAAGATGCTCAGTGTTACTAATTACCAGAGAAATGTAAATCAAAAGAACAATCAGATATCACCTCATACCTTTTAGGATGCCTACTGTAAAAAAAAAAAAAAAAAAAACAGAAAGTAACAAGCATTGGTAAAGCAGTAAAGAATTTGAACTACAGTTGAGAAAATATAAAATGATGCAACTGCTATAGAAAGCAGTATGGAGAATCTTCAAAAAATTAAACACAGAATTACTACATGATTCAGCAATTTCATTTTTGGTATATATCTACAAGAATCGAAAATAGGATCTCAAGAAATATTTGCATATATAGATTCACTGCAGCCTTATTCACAATAGCCAAAAGGAGGAAGCAACCCAAGGGCCCACTGATAGATGAATGGATAAATAAATGTAGAATACGCAAATAATAAAGTATTATTCACCCTAGGAAAAGGAGATCCTGTCATATGCTATCTAGATGAAGGTTGAGGACATTATGTTAAGTTAAATAAGCCAACCACAATAAAACAAATGCTGCGTGAGTCCACTTGTATTGAGGTATCTGAAATGGTCAAAGTCTTACAAATAGAAAGCAGAATGGTATTTGCAGGAACTGTGGGGGAAAGGGGAAAATGAAAGTTGTCCTTCAAAAGATACAGAGTTTCAGTTTTTTAAGATGAAAAATGTATAGAAATCAGTTGCACAACAATGTACATATACTTACCAATATTGTACACTGGAAAAAGCTAAAATGGTAAATCTTGTTAAGAGTTTTTATCACAATAAAAAAATAAGATTTTACCAAAGACCACAAACACTATAATAAGGCCAGAAAAAGAAAGTAAAAATAGAATAATTGAATATAAAGATTAGATTTTTTCATTATTAGAGATTAAAGATTTTTCATTATTAGATGCAATATTCTTTAACAAAAAATAGTCTATTTGATACCTAAAAACAATCCTAAGAAAATTAGAAAAGAGCTTCCTGCCTACAAATAATAAAGTTTTATATAATATTAGAACTCATTATAATAACTGGACGGCTATTCTACATGTGAAGATAAACACTGTAATATATTAGTTCAATCCAAATTGACTTTTGGATTTAATGCAATTCCAATTTAATGCAATTTAATGCAATTCCAATAAAATTTTTAATACAATTATTTGTTATTTGTTATTATAATTTGAATATTTATTTGAGAGACGCTATGGTCAATAATTGGGCTTCCCTAGTGGCTCAGTGATAAAGAATCTGCCTGCAATGCAGGAGTCGCAGGATACACAGGTTTGATCCCTGGGCTGGGAATATCCCCTGGAGGAGGACATGGCAATCCACTCCAGTATTCTTGCCTGGAGAATTCTATGGTCAGAGAAGCCTGTTGGGCTATGGTCCATAGAGTCACAAAGAATCAGACACAACTGAAGTGACTTACTATGCATGCACACACGGTCAATAATTACCAACATACTCCATTAAGAACTGCTATGAAGGTTTACTGTATGGCTATGGTAGTTGAATCTGAGAAGGCGATGGCACCCCACTCCAGTACTCTTGCCTGGAAAATCCCATGGACGGAGGAGCCTGGTGGGCTGCAGTCCATGGGGTCTCGAAGAGTCGGACACAACTGAGCGACTTCACTTTCACTTTTCACTTTCATGCACTGGAGAAGGAAATGGCAACCCGCTCCAGTGTTCTTGCCTGGAGAATCCCAGGGACGGCAGAGCCTGGTGGGCTGCCGTCTATGGGGTCGCACAGAGTCGGACACGACTGAAGTGACTTAGCAGCAGCAGCAGCAGCATGGTCGTTGAATAGAACCTCGATTTAAATCAAGAAACTTGATGTAAATCGTATTATAGATTATAAAAAGCGAAGAATATTTCAACAATGAATGTTGAGACAACTGGTTTTCCACATGAGACAAACAATGATGATGGTACTTGGAACCTGATCTCAAAGCACACTTTAGAATGGGAAAGTACAACATGAATATGTGAAATTTTTGGAGTGCTTTCATGATCTTAGCACAGGGAAGAATTTCATGAGCATATAAAATATAATTATACTAATAATACTTTAAAATTCACCACTGTGAAATTTTAAAAGAAATGTGTTCTTTTAAAGAGAAAGAAAAGTGAAAGTGAAGTAGCTCAGTCATGTCCGACTCTTTGTGATCCCATGGACTGTAGCCTACCAGGCTCCTCCATCTGTCCATGGGATATTCCTGGCAAGAGTACTGGAGTGCGCTGCCATTTGTGAAAACAAAAATCACAAATTAGCCAATGATAGCAAATTAAATACCAACAAACAGTTAACAGTAAGAAAATAGGAAGCTCTCTACTGACTCAATAAACAGAAGATGAGAAAGATGAGGCAAGAGACTTCCATAGGCATTTTCACAGAAAAGGAAACACAAATGGTCAGTACACATAAAAAGATATGTTCAACCTATCACTAATTATAGAAATGCCAAGTTAAAACCAAAATGGGATAATGAGGTATAATTTTACACTGAAGAGAAGAGCAACAATGTAAAAATCAGAGTCGTATAATACCAAATTAGGGAGCGCAAGGAAAGCTTTTACAGCCAGTTTGTGGCCATGTAAGTGTACACAGCAAACTGTGCATGCAGTTGGGTGGATCTTAGCTACCCTCAAGTTCTGTTTCCCAGCACCTCCTTGTACAGTAGTGAGTTACTGCAATCACAAAGATCATTTGTGCAAGAGTTGGTACGCTTGCAGCAGCAGCTGCAAGCATTTTATGCTTGAAAGATCAGTTTGGAATACCCAGCAGGGATACAGTTTACACACACAGTTGCCATCCCTTACCTGCTGGCTCTCAGGGTGGTGTGGGACACAAGTCTGCCTGCAGCTTCTGCGGCTCCTGCAGGATCCTTGTTGGGCCAAACGCTTGGTTAGTCTTGTGCTAAAGGACACCATGTTCTGGAAGACATCTCGTCAGCAAAGTTGAAGTCCTGGAGACAGAGAGAGAGAGGAAGTTTCAGTTCATCCTCATGGGCTCCACCTATTTCATTCTCTGCCCAACTTAACATCACCTTCCCTTCCTGACTGCCAGCCTTGCTGGATTTAGACTCTGACCCCAGACACAAAACAAAGCTTGATGAAGACTGCTTTAACCGGTTCCCATAAATGCATAAGGTCAAATTCTTAAAATAAATCTCCTATTATCTAAGTCATGTTACTTGTAAGGTTCTGTTTCTTTTATTTAACCTCGATTGTTTCAGCTGACTGTGAAATGGAGATAATAAAACAAGGTATAGCAAGAACAAAGGTCCAATACAGTCAAAGCTGTGGTTTTTCCAGTATTTATGTACAGACGTGAGAGCTGGACAATAAAAAGGGCTGAACGCCAAAGAATTGATGCCTTCAAACTGTGGTGCTGGAAAACACTCTTGAGAGTCCCTTAGACAGCAAGGAGATAAACCAGTCAAACCTAAACGAAATCAACCCTGCATATTCATTGGAAGGGCTGATGCTGTAGCTGAAGCTTCAATCCTTTGGCCACCTGATGCAGAGTCGACTCATTGTAAAAGACCCTAACGTTGAGAAAGATTGAAGGCAGGAGGAGAAGGGGATGACAGAGGACAAGATGGTTGGATGGCATCACCAAGTCAACAGACATGAGTTTGAGCAAACTCTGGAAGACGGTGACAGGGAAGCCTGGTGTGCTACAGCCCATGGGGTCGCAAAGAGTCAGACATGGCTGAGCGAATGAACAACAACAACATATAGCGAGAATAGCTTAATATATCACTAAAAACAAAAAAATACCAACTTCATCTTTTTTTTTTTCCTATTACATCTATTTAAGAATTTAAAAATGCACAAAATTCACCGTTAATGTATCATTCACACTTGATCTCTATGTGCTTTCACACTGAACTTTACTCAGGTCGAGTTTATCACTGACAGGAAGCCTAAGTCTTAGTAATGCTAGGTGCTCCCTCCCAGAAAAGTAGATGTCACTAACAGAGGCAGAGCATCCAGGGAACCTGGGGCCGATTCAGTGGTCACCTGACAGTCACAGAGCATCTGTGCAGAGACCAAAGGACTGATCTCAGGAGCACCGTCCCAGGAAGAAATCAAAGCCAGGCAGAGAATCCAGAACTCAAAGGCCATCTAAGGGAGTTAAAAGGGCAAAAAGAACACAGGTGAGACAAAGGGGTTTAAAAGGAGGAGCAAGAAGGCCAAAAGAGAATGTAAATCTGAAGGTGAGGGGGACAGCATGGAGGAGCCTCTGAAGAAAGAGGGCTGGAGCCAGGAAGGGCCATGAGAGCAAGTCACAGCTCCGATTTTTCATGTTTACATTTTTTTTTAATCATAAAGCTCCTCTGTTCTTTACAGATATCACAGAAGATTTTGTGCGATCTAAAAAGTATATTGAGCTAAGGAAAGCATTACAAATATGCTACTTGTAAACTTAAGTGATTGATCAAACAATCATGACCCATATAAACTTCATGTATCTGAATGTCAGTATTTTGATCCCTGTATTGATTATCCTAGTTATGGGCATTATGCTATAGACAGTCATTAATAAATAATTACTTACAATGCTGCAATGCATGAAAATACTGTTTCACACCAGTAAAATGAGAAGAAATAAAAGGCGTGTCTAACTCCAATACATTTTGAAATATTTTAAAGAAACACAAGTAAATACTATGATTCCAACCCTGAAAAAAACGATATAAAGAATGTAAAGTGTGAAAGTGTTAGTCATATCCGACTCTTTGTGACTCCCACGGACTGTAGACCGTCAGACTCCTATGTTCATGGAATTTTCCAGGGAAGTATACTGGAGTGGGTTGCCATTTTCTTCTCCAGGGGATCTTCCCCACCCAGGGATAGAACCTGGGTCCCCTGCATTATAGGCAGATCCTTTACTGTCTGAACAACCAGAGAAGCCCTATAAAGAAGGTAACCAATACAAAAATGCCTTGACTCTGTATTTAGAACAAAAGCTTTTCTTCTTTTTAAATTTTCAACTTTTTCTTTCAAATTTTAGTTTCCACATTTATTGTACTTTCTGTTCTGATGCAAAAATCTGTTCTTATAATTGTTATAGATAATCAAAATTCTGCATTGTACTTTAAATTTACTCTAGAACTACTTTTGTTCTATGATCTTTTTTTCTTAACAGAGAGCCTTTATGCTTCTAATTTTAACGACTTTGCACAGGTCTACACTAGATTATTAGAGCTAGGGTAGCAAAATGATAATTATTGGTTATCTTTAAACCAATTTTATATTTTATTTATATTTAAATATCTTTAAATATTTTATCTATTTACTTCTTTATCTATTTATAAAATATTAAACAATCATAACGGCAGGCATAATATTAAAAAGTATGTAAGCAATTTTCTATAAGAATAATTTCAAAATATTGTTTTTAATGGTAAGCTTTACATCCTTTAGTTTATAATTCCACAGTCATTACTAAACAAACTCTTGACTATTAGACAAAGCTTCCTTGTCCATTTTGGTGAAGAAAAATTCAACCAAAAACTCAACTTTAGAAAGAAAAGATGTAAAAGACATAAATTTTTTTTAAATACTAAGGGGAAAGAGTTTGCTGTAACTTAAAAGTAAATACCTCCTAACCTTCTTTTTTTTGTGTTCAAACAAAGATGACCTAGACCTTTGCATTTCCAAAGCACTTGTGACTCAGCTTCTCATAATCCCAAAAGTTCTCTAATAATAATTTGTGTTTGGGTGCTACTATACCTTAATCAATACTAAATGAATGATCTATGGCTTATAGTAAATTATACCCAGTGTCTACCACCTTATTTTCTAAATAATCCATCAATTAGGTTTTACACTGGATTAAATTCCTGGCTTTCAGAGCAAAACTTCTTGAGTCTTGACTCCTGCAATTTAGATGACAAAAATCAATACAAGTGCTCTTGTTAATGGTCTCAAAATGAGAACACCAGAATATCTGCAACAGGAGAAACAAGAATTCCAGTTCAATACCCAATACTGATCTTTGGTTTCCAATAGGGCTTGTGAATTACAATAGATCTCAGACCACCCACTTACAAATAGTAACATCTACTGAATTAGAATCCTGTACATTGCAGAAATGTTTCCTTAACTCCCTAACTTTTTCACACAAGAACTGAAACACCATAAGACAATGCAACTAATTCACTTTCGTAA
The DNA here is from genome assembly GCF_055505025.1 of Bos grunniens. NCBI lineage: Eukaryota > Metazoa > Chordata > Mammalia > Artiodactyla > Bovidae > Bos > Bos grunniens. Next base: position 22,300,989 of record NC_141191.1, on the reverse strand, counting down.
CCACAAATATTACTGATTCAAGTGCTGATAGTGTAAGTGTTATAGAATTTCACAGACAAATAACCTATTTAAGCCCTCTGACCTTTTCATGAGAGAATTTAACATGACCCAAAATGTAAACACTGGGCCCAAAGTCATAGATCTAAATTAAAAACTTGAGCTGTGACAGAGATATGTGACTCCAGGCTTAGATTATTGAGCAGTTGGTCCCATAAGCACAGAATTTTAGACCAGAAAAATCACCTAATTCAGTCCTTTAATTTTTTAGATGAGCAAAGGAGACTATAGTGGTTCCCAGGTTTGCTTAACTGAGTAAGATTATTCACAGAGTTCATCAAACAGCCTCTGTCTTAAACCCTTGAAAATGCTTCCTATGCTTCCACGTGTAAGTAGAAAGCACTGCCTTAATATATATTCCTTAAGGAATCTTTTTTCTGGCAGTAGTTATTACTTTTCGATACTCTGAAACCCAAATAATAAACTCATAGCTTTGTTTCAAAACAAGGTGTATTTTCAAAAGCAATTTTCTAATATCAAAATAGCAATTCAGTCGACCAGAACTTACATAATGAACCAGGCACTTTGTACTTGGTGTTCCTCTAGGTTCAAGAATGAGACAAAGACTGAGAGCAGTTTTCATTCTGGAAAGGGAGACACATAAGCCAAACATACTTCCAGGCAAAGCAAGCGAAATACACAAACTATGTGAAGTATTTACAAATGCTCTAAAATTCTAAAGCCAGAATGAGTCAGACATCTTTCTCATCCGGATGACTTAACCAAAAAGCAATCATTGGTGAGTGGCCTAATAAACCGGGGGGGCGGGCAGCTTTCTGTAGCAAATTATTTAGACTACTAATAAATACTAGAGGGGCTATATGGTTTGAGCTTTTTTCTACAAAAATAAATAAACTGTTTATTTTCCATCAACCTTATTCCCATTTTCTTTTAAAGAGTCTACAGAAGAATAGCTGCAGACTACTCCATGGAAATTCCTACCCAGGAGCTGTGGCAGCAGACAAGACGCGGAGGGGACCAGCGTGCCTTCCGGCCTGTCCACAATCTCCAGTTGGGGAACAGTCAACTTGAAAGCTGGAGCACTCCATCCACCCTGAAATCCCACCTTGGGCACGGCCTTTCAGCCGTGGTCTGCTCTTCCTTTCCGGTGTCTTCAGGATCTTTCTGGAAGCAGAGCTCAGGCTGACCTCGCGAAGGTGGCCATACGAGACCATGCCAGAGCGCTGGCGCAGAAACTCACACTGGGTGAGCTCCCCTTCTGTCGCGCGGGGTGGCGGTGCCCATAGAGCACAGAGAGTGTCTGTGTTACACAGAGCAGTGATAGATGCCTCTGTGTGAGGCCGCTGGTCTGTGCTGGGATCAGTAATTCCTGAAGTCTCCACTCATGGAAAGCTGCCTGGATCTGGTTACTGAAGGTTCTGGAAGTGAAGTGGCTGGCAACAGGAGCAGCGCCGTCGTCAGAAGCAGCAAACTTAAGTTTGCAGCAGCAAACTTGCAGCAGCAAACTGATCAGTATCTCTGAAAGGTATGACCCCGACCTCGGGTCTTCAGTGGCAACCATGGCACAAGCTGCCAGCAGAAGAAGTTTCTTGAGGTTTTCCTCAGTCATGATCAAATGCCATCACCATTCCATTCAGAAGTCAAGGTCAGTGCCGCCGAAGCAAATCGCTGCTGCAAGGAATTTAAGAACACTTTCCTCCTTAAGAACACTGCAGGACTCAAGGGCTCAAGATAAGATGAAAGTTTCCCTTTAAGTTATCACAGGAAGCCAAGACAATGCCTGTTTAGACCCCTGTCTGCATAGTACAGAAAGGTGAGTTCATTTTTTTAGGCGCCAAAGATCTACCAGCAGCATGAGAGCCAGTTAAATGAAAACAGGAAGAAAAAAAAAACAAACACGAATTTGAAACTCTGAAACAAAATATTCTCTCTGCCTCACTCATACACACCCTCACACACACACACACACACACACCCCCACACACCCACACACACACACCAATTAGCAAATAAGAAAACAAAAGCTAATATGGTGATGCTGGTTGTTTAGTAGCTAAGTCATGTCCAACACTTCTGTGACTGCATGGACTGCAGCCCTGCCAGACTCCTCTGTCCATGGGAATTCTCCAGGCAAGAATACCGCAGTGGATTGCTATATCCTTCTCCAGGGGATTTTCTCCACCCAGGAATCAAACCCACATCTCCTGCATTGGCAGGTGGATTCTTTACCGCTGAGCCACCAGGGAAGTCCAAAAGCAATTATAAGTAATTTCATCCTCTAAGAAATACTATAAGAAATCTTGAGTTTGTTAAATCAGTGACTAATGAGGCTAATTTCAAAGAAAATACTTCTGAGTATTTTAGTATTATTCCTCCAAGATATTTTTATTTTTCCAAATTTCTAAGCACTTTTTAAAATTTAAATCTACAAATTATTTTAATCTAAAACATTCTATTTTTTATTAAAATTAATTTAGGTATTTTCAGAAATACCTTATGCTATGCTATGCTATGCTAAGTCGCTTCAGTCGTGTCTGACTCTGTGCGACCCCATAGACGGCAGCCCACCAGGCTCCCCGTCCCTGGGATTCTCCAAGCAAGAACACTGGAGTGGGTTGCCATTTCCTTCTCCAATGCAGGGAAGTGAAAAGTGAAAGTGAAGTCGCTCAGTCGTGTCCGACTCTTAGCGACCCCATGGACTGCAGCCTAACAGGCTCCTCCGTCCATGGGATTTTCCAAGCAAGAGTACTGGAGTGGGGTGCCATTGCCTTCTCTGGAAATACCTTATATTAATCTCTAAGGTAATACTGCATTCTCACATATTTTCCAAGAATACTTCAGTTGGGTCACATGCATGTCCCTGGGGTACACCTTGGCAATGCTCAGAATCATTTGAAGACTATGGGTTGAATAGTGAAGTTTTCACTTTGTAAAGGTGTTAAGTCAGTAAAATGAGAATGTTATTGTTAATATTATATCATTTATACTCACTGCCTGGTAAATACTGATGAAATTCAAATTATGCATGTATCAGAAGACTGTCAAACTTCACCCAGCTGAAGTAATTTTAACAATCATGAGGAGCTGCAGCAGCAACCCATCTCTGGGGAAAAGCAGTGCCTGTCACCCCTTGCCCCCAATTCCCCTATGTGAATATGAATCTATGTTCCTGTTGTGCCAGCTGGCAGAGAGTATGAAAATAGCCCAGGTGGCCTTTGACACATTTCAAGTTGGAAAAGAGAACATGTTTCCATGGTAAAGAAGAGATGGAAAGAAGTTAATTGTACCCCATAGAGATGCCCTATAATTTTTTTTAACAATTTTTATAATATGTAAAAAAACTATGCCATAGAGACAGCTATAGAAATCTTCACAGTTATATACTGAATTATCAGTATTTTATAATTTTAATTTTCCAGCAGCAAAGCCAACTGCAAATCATATCAAGATTACTTTAATTGGTATCATGATGTCATTAAGAATATAAAGGGAGTGGAAAATTACTTTCTAGTCAATTGTAGACTATTTTGAAATAAATATTATTCAAAACAATGGGAAGAAGACCCAGAAACCCCCAGGATTTACTAGTGTGGATGGATAGAGGCTATGGAAGAAGAATAAACATACAAGTGTGAAAGAAAAAAAAATCAACTCTAAGACAAAAATAAACCAGTTATTAAGAGCAGGGTATGGTGAAATCAGAAGAAAGCAATGGATAAAACTAAGGCAAGTAGTGACAGTAGGAATATTTCCAATATACCCAGTAATCAAAAAGACAATGAAGTGAGGCAACAGTGACTTGGCAGAAAGACTTACCTTTAAAGGTAATAACCATCTCAGAATCATGTTGATGTGACGGAACTAAACACACTGGTGGGGTATTGTGAGTTAAATTATATCTCTGTATTTTCTGTAAAGACATCTATTTAAAACTGGACATAGCATATTTCCCTTCAACAATTTGAGAAAAAATAATTACAGAATAGTAAACTGTACATGTGAAACAAAATATAATAGCTGCTTGTAGTTTACTGGTTTCTTGGGGAATTTAGACAAGTACTAATAAATGGTTTGATTATAAACTTGCAAATATTCTGATCATTAGTTTACTGAATTTAATTAATGCAGTGTCATTAAACCAAAAGCAAGTCTACATTGTTATTTATGATTCTATCTCCTTGAGGACTGGGATAAAGTTCATGTTTAAATCTCATGTACTATATCAGCCTCTGGCTACAAAGGTAAACCCCAAATCACCTACTATTCGTATCACAGTTTGGCTATATATTTACTCTTTGTTCCATACACTTTAACATTTGTGAAAAAATGTGAATTATAAAAAAAAGTAAATTCCAAGTGTTGATGACTGAAATAAGGGAAAAGTTAAGGCATCTAAGAAACGGATAATCTTTAGGCAGAAAATACTTTTTTAGTTGAAATAAAACAATGAACTTTTAAATTCTGCAGTGGCTCAAATTAATATCCTAAGTGGACTTGTCATTCTTTCTGATCTATACAAAGACAAATAACAAAGTTTGCAAAATATCAATAAATGCTTCTGTCAATACTTTTGGGGGAATACTATATGCTAGATGCTATCTTGAGGATATGTCTTAGGAAACTTGCCACTGTATCAACCCTATTACATCAGTATTAATTGTTGAGATTAAAGAGTGTGCCTGTATATTCAACTGAGATTATTTGGATAGGACCTCCTATTTTCAGGACAAAGGTCTATATGCTGATTCAGATGGTGTGAAACTATTTCCAAGAATTCTGTGTTCTGATTAGTGCTCTCCTGCCCCAAATATGAGAATAAAATTCAGTTATAAGATTTGCTGACTAGTCTGAAAATTACATTTGGATGGCACAAGTGTGATATTCAATTCCATTTCTTTTCTAGAGTGTTTCCACAATAAAGGTATCCTAGTGTTTCATTAACTGTCATAGGTATCATTTCCATCACCATATTGATTCTAAGATCTGAGTTATTGAAGTAGTGTTTACCCCCTTCTTCCATATGGTTTCCTATCTAATAGGAATGATAACTGAAGTAGCTAAGTCGACAATATATCATTGATTTTTTTCCTCAAAGGATGAACTTTGAATTTTTCAAAAATGTTGTTTTCAGAATCCAAACTCAAGGCTGCCTGGATGACAACTTAATTCACACTACATCAGAAGAATGTTTCTCTTTTTATATCTGCAATTTTGCTTGCTTTACTTTAAAATAGCATAGTGTTTTATATGATTGCTATTTTCAACTTAATAAATCATTAAATGTTGAATGAATTAAAATCTTCATGCACCATACACTTACATTATTTCTAATTAAGAAAAATAATGTTTAATAGTTTTATCTGCTAGTATGAAAAAAGAAAAGAGAAGTTATATTTATTTTCCATCTATTCTGTGGCAGTAATATAGGTGCTTTACATGCATTACCTTTTCCACCCTCCCAAGAGAGCTGTAAGTTGGCATTATTTTCTTCATTTTGCCAAAGGTGATAAGGCCAAGTAGCTAGAATACAGAAAGTTTTAAAATCAAAACAGAATTTGAGTTAATGTTTCCCAAAGGCTTTCCCAAAGCCTGCAGTTTTTCCTGTATGCTATAATAGTTTCCATATAACCATTTCACTTTTACTTATTGTAAGGAAATTTAGCCTTCAGGATGTATGAACTTACTAATCCAAACATATTGTCACATGACTTTTTTAGATCTAAAATTGTGGCTTACATGGTACTAAGAATGAACCTCTTTGAATTCCTACACCCAAGATATTTAAGACTTGTGAAAGAAAATGCCTAGAATAGCCTGATTCATGGCTGTTCTAGGTGAAAACACTTGCATAAACCAAGCACAGTTTGCTCCAGAACTATTCCTTTACAAGGAATGCTTGTAAGGGAGAGTAACAGTAACAATACTAATTTTATTACCGCTCATAGTATTTTAGTATAATTATTATACTGTTAATATTAACAGCACTGATGTTAGTACACTAATATTAATAACAAGAAGACTGAAATAATTACAAACAGATTCTTAAATGATCTTGAACTCCAGCGAGAGGTAGTAAGGAAATTCTTACTGTTACCAAGCTGGCACTGGGGACGTCAATATGAACTGATTCACAGCTTTAATTCTGTAGTTCACAAAGGAAGATTTACCATGAAATTACCTTCGGTTTCAGGTTTCCCAGGTGGCACTAGTAAATAACCTACCTGCCAATACATGAGATGTAAGAGATGCATATTCGATCCCTAGGTTGGGAAGATCCCCTGGAGCAGGGCATGGCAATCCACTCCAGTATTCGTGCCTGGAGAACCCCAGAAACAGAGGAGCCTGCTGGGCTGCAGTTCACAGGGACACACAGAGTCAGACACGACTAAAGCAACTTCGCACGCACGCACAATCACACCTTTGGTTTCACTTGGACAGGACTTTTTAAGTCCCTGGAGTAGTCCTACCAATGTTTTCACATGGTAAAATGTGTTTGTACACTCTCCAAAACTCAGATAATAAAAGCAATTAAGACAAATATTTCAGTTTTCCATTCCAAATTGGAATAAATTTTAATGTACAGCCAAAAGAAGAGAGAGAGAGAGAGAAATGTTGCTTCCTATTTCAATCCCATCCCCACCCCAAGTGTAAGTGTTAGTTGCTCAGTCGTGCCCGACTCTTTGCGACCCCATGGACTGCAGCCCACCAGGCTCCTCTGTCTATGAGATTTTTCCAGGCAAGGACACTGGAGTGGGTTGCCATTTCCTTCTCCAGGGGATCTTCCCAACCCAGGGATCGAACCCAGCTCTCCTGCACTGCAGGCAAATTCTTTACTAACTGAGCTACAAGGGCAAAGGAGCATGAAAAAAAAAAAAAAAATCAGTGAAAGGAAATGAGTCATTTAAATGGAATTAGGTCCATCTGTTGACAGCCAAGGTAGGGAACCTGACACAGTAACCTAGACTTCAGATTTCTGCTCTGCAATATAAAAAGCTTAGAAGCATTGTTCTCATTCTTACAATAAGAAAATAACCGAAAACACTGAAAAAAATATCTCTTCTTAGATCTGTCAGAGAATTGAAGTCACAAGGCAAACTGTTACCCTGAAAATTAGAGAGATAGGCAGATACAGAAAATCACAGCTTCTAGGTAAAACTGCACAACTCAGAGGAGATTCACACCTAACCAAAACTCACTGTTTTTTAGTTAAGACCACTCATCTAGTATCAGTTTACTCAAGCTCAGGTTCTTTACCTCTCAATGCAGAAGTAATTCAGTGAGATAAAATGGTAGGTAAGAAGTAGATTTATTTAGAGAGACACACATTACATAGACAGAATGCAGTCCATCTCAAAAGCGAGAGTGGCCCAGAAAAAAGAGTTGGTTAGTTTTTATGAATTGGGTAATTTCATAGGCTAATAAATGGGAGGATTATTCCAACTGTCTTGGAGAAGGAGTGGAGATTTCCAGAAATTGGGCCTTTCTGACCTTTTATGGTCTGCCTCAGAATTGTCATGGTTCCCATAAGTGTATCTTTTAGCATATATCCCAAAGAAAGGCAATGCCAAAGAATGCTCAAACTACTGCACAATTGCACTCATCTCACACGCTAGTAAAGTAATGCTCAAAATTCTCCAAGCCAGGCTTCAGCAATACGTGAACTGTGAACTTCCAGATTCAAGCTGGTTTTAGAAAAGGCAGAGGAACCAGAGATCAAATTGCCAACATCTGCTGGATCATGGAAGAGGAAGAGAGTTCCAGCAAAACATCTATTTCTGCTTTATTGACTATGCCAAAGCCTTTGACTATGTAGATCACCATCAACTGTGGAAAATTCTGAAAGAGATGGGAATACCAGACCCCCACACAAATACCTGTATTCCCACCATAACAGAGGTTGTGGGGATGCTTGGTACCTAGCCAGGGCAAGATTGTGTTGGTGATACAGTTGGTTTGGGTTTAGTGAACCAGACTAGGACCAGAATAAAGAATGCTGGCGTGTAGGACAATCATTTGTTTTCTATACTTACTGACTTTTTAAGCATGTTTGGTAAATTTAATCAAGAACACACTAGAAGATCAAGAAGGAAACGGCAATCACACAGCATAGACTTAAGCTTTCTAATTCATTCTTCCAAGTAAGTTTTCCATTCTCTATATTTTATGGGAAGTAAAAGCAGGAGCTTTTCTTTTTGATGAGGAATGATAATAAGTAGTTTTAATTTGTACTTTGAAGGATGAGATCAGAATGGGCAAAAAGATTAGGTCATCTGTGGCTTTTTGGAAAGCAAACAAAACTTTAAAAAAATAGAAAAATATATTTAGCTGAGACCTCCTAAAAATGATATAGCATTAGTAATAAAGATGTGATAGCTTATAAGAAAGATATTGATCATCTTGTGAAATAAATGAGCTTAAATTGTCACTTAGTTTATTACTGGAGCGATCATTTCCTTGACATTGGTTTAACTTGCATCTCTGATATTTTAGAAACTTTTATTTTTTTCTAGGGTATTTTAAAGGACCAAAACAGATTCTTATTTTCTCCTCAAAAGCAGCAAAATTAAAAACAATTCTCTTTGAAAATGTAATTAATATGTATTTTAACAAAAATATTGACAAATGTACTTTTTAATGAAAATCTTTAGTGATAGTACTGAGCAATTCATTTGTTAAGGAGTGATAAATTGAGAACATAACCTATATTTAGCTCAGTGCAGTAACTTACCCTCTATCAATTTATATTAGAAATAAAATCAAAAGTTAGATCTTGTTTTATTTTCTAAAACCTCTAATATTATTACAACTATACACTCAAGATTCTACCAGTTTTCTGCATTAAACCTACAGATTCCAGTAAGCATACTGAGTTTAGTATTGAAGCTAGTTATTTGACTTTATAGTTGAATTGTGTTTAATAGTTAACTGAAGCATTTTAATACATTATTTCTCTTGGTGTTACGAATAAGTTAGGAGCTAGCTCACTTTTTGTATTGGTCAGTTTATCAGTTCGGTCGCGCAGTCATGTCTGATTCTTTGCAACCCCATGGAGTGCAGCACGCCAGGCTTCCCTGTCCATCACCAACTCCCAGGGCTTGCTCAAACTCATATCCATCAAGTCAGTAATGCCATCCAACCATCTCACCTTCTGTCATCCCCTACTCCTCCTGCCTTCAATCTTTCCCAACATTAGGATTTTTTCCAGTGAGTCAGTTCTTCACAACAGGTGGCCAAAGTATTGGAGTTTCAGCTTCAGCATCAGTCCTTCCAATGAATATTCAGGACTGATTTCCTTTAGGATGGACTGGTTTGATCTTAACTTGAGAGATTTGGTTTTCCATAATCTTTTGATGTTCAGACTACCTGCCCCTTGTTGCAAACTTCTATATTAACTGACTTCTCCCCCTACCTCCTCAGAACAGTTCTCTCAGGGTCACTTGAGATGCTTTCTCCCAGGCTTGAAGTCCTAAAAATTCCCACCAAATAAAGCATAACTCTTAACTTCTCGGTTGTGACTATTTTTCAAGTTGATATACAGATGCATTCCAGTAATAATTACTGCTCTGAAGGAGTTAGTGCAATCTGCTGCAAAGATCTGCTCCACGTTTATCGTATAGCTATAGTGATACCACTGTAGCTACCAGAGCTCACAATTGTGATGTTCCAATAGAAAACCCTGGAAAGGAAGTCCTGGGGAACCCTTCAACCTTCCTCAATGTGCTTAACAGATTTACAACAAGAATGTGTTTATTGCTATGCAATATATAATATCTTTTAAATCCTTGTAATTATACAAGAATTTAGGGGGGAAATTATTTAGTTAGAAGAGCAAAACAAGATTGACTCAGATTTTCAAAAGCTCTACTACACCAGCACGAAATGACTCAGGATGAAGGTAAACAAGGCTACGAAAAAGCAAATATGATTCCAAAGATTCTTCTGGCATCTTGGGTGTAAAAACCAAAAAACTAAGCAAAAAAAATCTCAAAAGTTAAAATCTACATGGGCCCTAAGCACTTCACTTCAGATGGTAGCTGAGCTATTTGGGGACAGCCTTCAAAAGAAAGATCATCAAGAAGTAGAGAAGAAAGTATGTGAGCATTCAGTATGGGAGCAAATACCTGCACTCAAGAGTTCACAGGTTTTAACATCTGTGCCACGTCCCAATGCAAGAGGTTTTAAAAAGTTACGAAACACTATTAGAGGAAGACAATTTTCAGAATGGCAGAGTAAGAATCTCCAAAATCCACTCTTGCATAGAAGCCATAGGAACACTGATAAAAGTAGCCAAAATTATGATAACTTTTTCAAAATTCTAAAACTTAACCTAAGGCTTCCAACAATCCAAGGAGTATTTATTCAAGAAAACTAGCTAAATCTCAGTAAACAGCAAAAGCCCTGTGTCATTTGACTTGCATTATCCCCATCTCTCTCTCTCTCTCCAGCTCCACAATAACCTTGAAAATTAGCAGTCTTGCAATGAAAACCAGCTAGCTGCTCAGCAGGCTCTAGAGGTGATAAACTGTTTGAAACTCTTTAGAAAGCCCATTCTCACATATTTGATCTATTTGGTAGATTCCTGCAAAAGCTCCATTAGCAGGGCTTCTTACTATTTGACCTGATTCAGAGTGTATTCAGTGGGATAAACCTTAATCCTAGCACATTTGTTGAAAACAATTGCTTAACATCACAACTGCCTGAGGCAGTGATAACAATTGGGACAAACAAGAGGCTGGCCTAAAATATAAAGGGAAGATCTAGAGAATAAGATTTCATAGTTGGTTTTGAAAAGCTCCAACATATTACTGGGAATCCAGAATGGTAATTTTTAGTATTAACTGCATAAATATTTGACCAACTGAATTTCTAAAATCTTCCAGAACAAAAAGCTTAGTAAGTCTGTTCACCCTTCTTAGTACAATGGGAAAAAAGGTTACATGCGATATTCAATTCAGCTCAGTTGCTCAGTCCTGTCCGATTCTTTGTGACCCCATGGACTGCAGCACACCAGGCCTCCCTGTCCATCACCAACTCTCGGAGCTTGCTCAAATGCATGTCCATCGAGTCAGTAATGCCATCCAACCATTTCATCCTCTGTTCTCCCCTTCTCCTCCTGCCTTCAATCTTTCCCAACACCAGAGCCTTTTCCAGTGAGTCAGTTCTTCACATCAGGTGGCCAAAGTATTGGAGTTTCAGCTTCAGCATCAGTCCTTCCAATGAATATTCAGGACTGATCTTTACGACGGACTGGTTTGATCTCTTTGTAATCCAAGGGACTCTCAACAGTCTTCTCCAACACCACAGTTCAAAAGCATCAATTCTTTGGTGCTCAGCTTTCTTTATAGTCCAACTCTCAAATCCATACATGACTACTGGAAAAACCATAGCTTTGGCTAGACAGACCTTTGTCGGCAAAGTATTGTCTCTGCTTTTTAATATGCTGTCTAGGTTGGTCATAGCTTTTCTTCCAAGGAGCAAGCATCTTTTAATTATAGGGCTGCAGTCACCATCTGCAGTGATTTGGGAGCCCCCCAAAATAAAATCTCTCACTGTTTCCATTGTTTCCCCATCTATTTGCCATGAAGTAATGGAACCAGATGTCATGATCTTAGTTTTCTGAATGTTGAGTTTTAAGCCAAATTTTTCATTCTCCTCTTTTACTTTCATCAAGAGGCTCTTTAGTTCTTCCTCACATTCTGCCATAAAGGTGGTGTCATCTGCATATCTGAGGTTATTGATATTCCTCCTGGCAATCTTGATTACAGCTTGTGCTTCACCCAGCCAGGCATTTCTCATGATATACTCTGCATGTAAATTAAATAAGCAGAGTGACAATATATAGCCTTAATATACTCCTTCCCCAATTTGGAACAAGTATCTGTTGTTTCATGCCTGCTAATCAAACCTTCTGTATCTTAATGTATAATTATCAATTTATTAGTAAAAATATACCATAAATATTTTAATGTATATAGTTTTTATTTTATTGCAAACAGTGTATACTAAATAGACTTCCTGTAACCTAATTTTTAGCATTTATACAAAGTTTTAATTTTCTGTTCTACACATCTTTAAAAAAGTAGAATGTGATTATTTCAAATGGATGGTCTAAGGGCCTATTCATTCATCTATTTAGCCTCACCAGGACATTAAAAATATACCAAATCAAAATACCTCACAATGAGAATAATTCCTCATTCCACTATCATTTATTACATATTGCTGTAAGTTCAAGTGCTTATAACTACTAGATGTTTTATCTTATTCCTGGTACCTAGCAATGGGTATGTTTAATTTTATTACCTGGCAAGAGCACAACAAATCACCCTGTGTCCCTTTTTGCACTGGATGCCAGCAAGCTTCAAGGTAAGTTGTGTTCTCAATTCCACTTATTTCTTTCTGCTTAATTGTCTTGAATAACTACCTACTCTCATTCCTCATCCTTGTCATTTACCCATAATGTCTTGGTTTTATTTCTGAGATAGTAAAATGCTAAACTGATGCTATAATCTATATCTAGGACAGAAAACAAGATCAGTACACTTAGAGTATCTGTATAAAATTAACAAAAGTGTGCATAAAATTTTAAAAGAACCAAACCATGTATAAAAATATGAAAAGTTTTATAATACAAGACTACTGATTAATTTGTAATCTTTAGTCTGAGCTAAATAAATTTATTACAAAACTGGCATTTGATAATCATGGAAGGAAAAAATAAAAACCACTAGAAATAATTATGAAACACCTCAAGTTTTTTTTAAAATGCTAACAGATGTTGGAGAGAATCTTTGGTTCTAAATGTAGTCAAGGGCTTCCCTGGTGGCTCAGATGGTAAGGAATCCGCCTGCAATGCAGGAGACCTGGGTTCTACCCCTGGGTTGGGAAGATCCCTTGGAGGAGGGTATGGCAATTCACTCCAGTATTCCTGCCTAGAGAAACTCTATGGACAGAGGAGCCTGGTGGATTACAGTCCATGGGGTCGCAAAGAGTCGGACATGAACTGAGTAACCAAGCACAAGTTTAGTATTATGAACATTTAACTATTAGGAGTGATGATTCATTTGTCAAATTCCTTCTTAAAACCATTATATACTTTCATAAACTGAATGAAACTGGGATATATTTACGGCTTGGGATTCCTAACCTCTGTGAGTATGGATCTATTAGTACAATATTAAGACCATTTAAAAATCAATAACAATATTAGTATACTATACATGCTTCTCTTTATACCAACTTAATATAAGTTGTAAGCACATATGCAGAGGCAAACATATACCTTACATTCTTGGGATGTCCCAATTAACATTTATTGCGCTTCCAGAGTACCACATTTATTATAGTCAGTTATGTATTGGCATTTGCTAGTAAACAAATAGGAGAAGGCAATGGCACCCCACTCCAGTACTCTTGCCTGGAAAGTCCCATGGACAGAGGATCCTGGTAGGCTGCAGTCCACGGGGTCGCTAAGAGTCGGATTGGAGGAGGAAATGGCAACCCACTCCAGTGTTCTTGCCTGGAGAGTCCCAGGGACGGCGGGGCCTGGTGGGCTGCCGTCTATGGGGTCACACAGAGTCAGACAGGACTGAAGCGACTTAGCAGCAGTAGCAGCAGCAGTAAACAAATAACTATATTAGAATTAATGACACCATTATGTACTTGGACTTTCCCTGTGGCTCAGCTGGTAAAGAATCCACCCTCAATGTGGGAGACCTGGGTTCGATCCCTGGGTTGGGAAGATCCCCTGGAGAAGGGAACGGCTACCCACTCCAGTCTTCTGGCCTAGAGAATTCCGTAGACTGTATAGTCCATGGGGTGGCAGAGAGTCGGACACAACCGAGTCACTTTCACTTTCCCTACTTAATTTCAATATTCACTAAATAAACTGATCTAAGACTGATACGGTATTTCCACATGATTCAAAGGCTGATTGTCAAAAACTTGTATCCCATTATTTTTAGCTTATAAGTTTACTTATATCAGCAAAATCACCCATAGCTAACCAAGTATGCCAAACACAACAACCCAAGAACAGTCCTCAGTGAAGGCTTGTCTGTGGAATTAGCGTTTCTTTCAGGATGCACCCTGACTCTGTGCAAGGCAGTAGTAAGCCAAAGAACAGAGAGAACTGCAGATCAGCGTGTCCCATCATCAGGCCTACAGTAAAGCGGAGGGAAAACCCAAAGTGGAGCCTAGTAACTGGAAGACGCCGTTGCTTCCTGCACCAAACCCAAGCTATGGAGACTACAGGACTCTGAACTAAGATGTGCTCTGAGAGGCATAGAAGCCTAAATGAGCACAGCCAGTCCTTGAGGAAAAGAGTACAAGGGAGGAGCAACATACTTCATGAGTCAAAAAGCTGGTCTCCTTCCTTCAGGGAAAAAAAAAAATAAGTTGGAGAGATGGAGCAGGCTCACTGATACTGACTTTCACTGTGGGTGATTTCACACAGGTTCAGGGTTCACCCTGGTCCAGAAATATTCCCTGTGTGTCACACAGGTCTCACTGCCTTGGGATGCAATTCAGTATTGCTATTCTTACTATCCATTAAGTGGGTGAAGCTGAAGGAGATAATTGAAAGTGAAACAGGCTTTCTGTTTGAAAACTGAGAGGAGCATATGCTTGGCCTTTGGGGGTGACTTGAGAAGGTGTTACTCAGAATATCACTCTCAGAGTAACCTGGACTTCAATTATCAATTTCAAAGGTCCCTTCCCTTCCTACAGAATCACTAAAAGAAGTGTTACTCTTGGAGAGAAAGATTCTGAAGTAATACAGGTAGCTCTTGCCAAGAGATGAATAAGAAAATATTATACTATCCTCTATAGTTTTAGAAAACAAGTTTTGTCATTAGGGATAGGAAAGCCATTATTCACACTGTCATCAAACAAAATGAAATGTCGCTTGAATTTCACTTGTGTATTAATGTGTTTTTATATACTCTCGTGTTTCATGTTCTCTGCTATTGCTAAGACTTACCATCATTTTTCCCCTTGGAATATAAAGGTGTCATGCAGTGATGTGCAGACTTAGGGAAGGTATTTTCATATTCTAGTCCCTTCTCTACTTCTGCCTGTAAGACTGTGATTGTCAACTAGGGCTGCAGAAGCTATTAATTATGTTGGCATTATTTGGGGATGGTTTCATTGCGGAAAGGGATATACCTCAGGCCTAGAGAAATATTAATGTAACACAGCAGATTTTAAATGAACATAACAAACTGATGTCTCCAGATTCTCTGAGTCTCACATTACTGACCCTCTTATCAACTGTCATTGCTTTGAGTGACACTTCAACCAGTTTTATTTTTACATCCTGCACCCCAAAACTTCTCACCTGTGATACAGAACTGTAATATGGACAAAAAATATTACATTTACTTTCTACTCCCCTCTCCTTGAACTCAACCATAAAAAGTCTTACATTTTTCTGTTCTAAATTCCAGGTCCAAATTTGTCACTTTTTAATTAGATTAGAAGCGCAGTTATTAGACAGTGTGATGAATAATTAGAAAGTAAAGCAGAATTACCTTCCATTCTAATCACACTCATGAGATTTTACACATTTGCCCTATTAAGCAATAAACCAAAGAACTAAGAGGTTACCAGCTTAATTGTTCTATGAAACCACCAAAATTCCAATCATAATATTTTTATTTTATGTGAGAAAAATACCAAAAAAGTACAAAGGAGTGGAAGCAGTCAGAAATAAAGGAGTCAATAGACAAAATTACTTACAGGAAAACTGCGTTTTTACAGGAAAGCAGGAAGCACTGAAAAAATTGTTCTATGACAAATATACAAAATGCATTTGTCTAATACAGAAAGAGTTCATCATTTCTCAAATCATTTTTACAAATGTCTTCTACAGAGATGACTGGAAGTTGTGTTTCTGAAACGAATTTTCTACCACTGCTGTGATTATACAGTGATTTTTTAAAAAGTAATCTGCAGATCTTATTATGACAATTCATTAGGAATGAAAGGATAAGAAAACCATTACCATCTTGCTTTACCAAATAACAAAGCAGCAGGTAAGAAGAATCTCCCCACCTATCATTTCCACATCGCTCCTAATAGCATTGTCTAGCTTTTCAAGCTGTTTGACAAACAAACAATATTGCAACTTCTCAGTGAGGCAGCCAAGATAATATTCAGAACAAATGCATTTTCTAACCCTCACAGCAATATGTTCAGTAGAAAGTCATTAGATTCTAAAGTCATATTATATTTGGTGATGATTCCAAGCTTATAAAAAGTTTTTAAGAACTGGATAAACATCTTCAACCAATCATACCCTTGCAAACAACTTTTAAATAATGGTTTCACATTTACATTTTGAAGTTTTAAAGTAATTGCTATTATAAAACCAGACTATAAAAAAATACAAATTTTCTTTCTACAAAACTAAATAAATGCGGTTTATGTGAGAGTGTTTCTATAACCTCAGAATACAAAACGTCTGCCCTTGAAAAAACAGAAGCATCTTTTACTATCATCAGAGGAATCAATGAACTACAACAGATACTGTTGCATTGACAAGTTCAAATTAACTGCTTACTCTGATTTGTAAAAAGAGGTGAGCCTTATACAAGTAGTATGAAATGACATCAATTTTATTGACAGAAACATTCCAACCACTAGTTTACTAGCTTTCTTATTTACTGCACATCCAAAGAAGGCTCAGGATCTTTATATTGAAGTTTTCATTACACAATCCTAACACAATCTTTCTGCTTTTTATGTGTTTTCAAGGGAATACTGCTTAGCATGTAAATCATCTGAAATCATTCCTAGCTACAACTGAACTCCCAGATAATGAGCTAAGGTATCCAGTAGCTGAATATGCTGGGTAAGGCACAACCTCTTTACAGCGGGGGGAAAATCTTGAAAGAAACAACTTTCAGGAACAACTGCATAGACCCGAATTTATCAGATAATTCAGAAAAATCAGGTTAGCCATGTTTTACTAAATTTTTGCATTATAAAACATCGGTTAGTGAATCAATACTTTAAGAAAGAAAGGCATGATTCAAAATAGTTTTCAAAAGTTGTATTCTTATTGATTTCCTATCCAAGTCTTATATTGAGATAGACTAGGCTGAAAGAACACCCCACTCCCCGAGTGAAAACTTCCTCAGGAAGACGTACTGCTTAACTGTGCAGGCCAAAGTCATGCATTAGAAAATGCAGTCCTGTCTTTCACTTTCATACACATTTGCCTCGGAAGTACTGGGGCGCTATATATAGATGTGTGTGTGCTAAATCTCTTCAGTTGAGTCCGACTTTTTGCTACCCCATGGACTGTAGCCCACCTAGCGCCTCTGTCCATGGGATTTTCCAGGCAAGAATACTGGAGTGGGTTGCCATGTCCTGCCCCAGGGGGTCTTCCTGACCCGGGGATCAAACCTGGGTCTTTAAAGTCTCCTGCATAGGCAGGCAGGTTCTTTACAGTTAGTGCCACCTGGGAAGCCCTATATATAATGGGTGGGTCTCAAATATTCTTCCTTCATCTTCCATAGCTCTAGGTTTTCTATTTCAAAGAATGGTCTTAGAGAAAAGAAAATAGAGTACAGGTTCTACAGTCTATTTCTGTAAAGTCAAGTATTTCTAACTGCACCAATCTACCAGGGCTCAACATATTTCTCCATATCCTAATTTTATTGACATTTTATAACCATCAAAAGGTGTGGTATGTTCTCAGTCCAGTTTAGTCACTCAGTCGTGTCTGACTCTTTGCAACCCCATGGACTGCAGCACACCAGGCCTCCCTGTCCATCACGAACTCTCGGAGCTTGCTCAAACAAAGGTCCATCAAGTAGGTCATGCCATCCAACCATCTCATCCTCTGTCATCCCCTTCTCCTGCCTTCGATCATTCCCAACATCAGGGTCTTTTCCAATGAGTCAGTTCTTCACATCAGGTGGCCAAAGTGTTGCAGTTTCAGCTTCAGCATCAGTCCTTCCAATGAATATTCAGGACTGATTTCTTAGAATGGACTGTTTGGATTTCCTTGCAGTCCAAGTGACTTTCAACAGTCTTCTCAAACAACACAGATTAAAAGCATCAATTCTTTGGCACTCAGTTTTCTTTATGGTCCAACTCTCACATCCATACATGACTACTGGAAAAACCATAGCTTTGACTAGATGGACTTTTGTTGGCAAATGTCTCTGCTTTTTAGTCATAGTTTTTTCTTCCAAGGAGCAAGTGTCTTTTAATTATAGGGCTGCAGTCAGCATCTGCAGTGATTTTGGAACCCAAAAAAATAAAATCTGTCACTGTTTCCATTTGCCTTGAAGTGATGAGACCAGATGCCATGATCTTCGTTTTCTGATTGTTGAGTTTTAAGCCAACTTTTTTACTCTCTTCTTTCACTTTCATCAAGAGGCTCTTTAGTTTTTCTTCACTTTCTGCCATAAGGGGGGTGTCATCTGGATATGTGAGGTTATTGATATTTCTTCCAGCAATCTTGATTCCAGCTTGTGCTTCATCCACCCCGGCATTTTGTGTGATGTATTCTGCATATAAGTTAAATAATCAGGGTGAAAATATACAGCCTTGATGTACTCCTTTCCCAATTTGGAACCAGTCTGTTTTTCCATGTCCAGTTCTAACTGGACCTGGACACAGATTTCTGAGGAGGCAGGTCAGGTGGTCTGGTATTCCCATCTCTTTCAGAATTTTCCACAGTTTGTTGTGATCCACACAGTCAAAGGCTTTGGTATAATCAATAAAGCAGAAGTGGATATTTTTCTGGAACTCTCTTGCTTTTTCGATGATCCAGCAGATGTGGCAATTTGGTCTCTGGTTCCTCTGCCTTTTCTAAATCCATCTGGAACATCTGGAAGTTCATGGTTCACATACTGTTGAAGCCTGGCTTTGAAATTTTTGAGCATTACTTTGCTAGCATGTGAGATGAGTGCAATTGTGCAGTAGCTTGAACGTTCTTTGGCATTGCCTTTCTTTGGGATTGGAATGAAAACTGACCTTGTTCTCAGAATACTGCTTAAGAAAAGTCTCTTCCATTGGGGCAAAACAAATACTACTTGCCTAACCTGAAATAGCCCTCTGCCCAGTGATCTCTGAAGTTGAGGTGAGTCATGAGCTTGTTATTAGCAATCTCTGGTCAACTGTCCATTGCAATCTCTAATCTCCATAAACCCCAATTATAGAAATCATTCAACAGAAATCATAACTTTACCTGGAGCTGATGTTTGCACTGAGAAAAAGGATCTAACCTGTTAGTAAAATGGTAAGCTGATAAAGTAAAAAAATCTCTGAAACAAAACTTAAAGGTTTGTGGTCATTTTCTTTGGTAAGATTTCTATACACTTAGAGACAATCTTACTCTTTCGTAAAACCATAAAGAACTGAATTTTGTAAAAGCATGTTTATGTTGCATTAGGGGCTTCCCTGATGGGTCAGCAGGTGAAGAATCCACCTGCAATGCAGGAGACATGGGTTCAATTCCTGGAGGAAGAAATAGCAACCCACTCCAATATTCTTGTCTGGAAAAATCCCATGGACAGAGGAGCCTGGCAGACTACAGTCCACAGGTTTGCAAAGAGTCAGACACGACTGAACATGCACACACATATATGTTATGTTAAAAACTTGTGCACTGAACTTTTGAGCTGATTTATCTAATTTATCCATGTGTCATTATATAAGTGACAAATATTGAAGTCCAGAGAGTTGAAAACATTGTCCAAAGTCACACAGAAAGTTAGAGAAGCGGCACACAGTCCAGGTCTTCTAACAATTTGTTAATTCTCTTTGTACTCTACTCAGCTTCCAAGCTGTGGACACTGGAGTCTTTACAGAACTCTGTCAAAAAGAAAATCTTTTCAAAGCAGCAGCTTATACTTAAGGCACTAGGGAAATTTCTTGAGTAAAAAAAGGAAACTGCAGGAAAAATCCTTTTATTACCTGAGAGTTTTTTTAAAAATCTCATGACAAGTAGTCTAAATAATCAGCCTTCTTTTTCTAAAGTTGCTGGCTTAATTTTCTGCTAAAATTTACACTTTGATTGTCAATAGGACAGTGACCAAACAGTGAAAAATTTTTTAATTAATTTTCTACTTTTGGATGTCCCCAAAATGGCATGGGCTTAGAGCAGATTCCTTCTACTGATATTATTTTTTTCTTTTTAAGAACAAATAAAGTATTGAAAAATTAAATTGTTCTTCCCAAAACATCCCACCTAAAACAAATTTCTTTGGATATACAAACATGTGGCAAAATTAACACCTGTAGCCAGAAAGGTTTTAATTTTAAGTTTTTCTATTAAGACTAGTAAGATAAGAATCTCTTACTGTCACCTCAGTGTCTTAGATCCCCGGATCTAAGACACGGGGATCACCCAGTGTCACTGGGAGATCCGGGGCTTCTGAAAGGGAGCACATGATTCGTTTCTAGAGAATTCAGTAAGAAGTCTGCATCTAGCTTTATGGGTCTGCTATGACTCACGTCCCCTTCACTGGGCAGACTCACCACCATGGTAGTTTCATTAGCTAAACATGCAAACAGTTAACCTGGAATACAGCCTGCTTTATGCCATCTTCTTTCAAAGCTAAACATTAGATAAATCAATCCAAATTGTCAATCCTGGGTCTATTTTCCACAAACTTAAAATGTTTCAACGTTATCGATTTAAACACTCAATCACCTTCAAAGCAGAACTATTCAAAGATAGGTTTATGTTGAAGCCCAGGTACCACGAGAAACAAAATCTAGCACTTTTAAATTTTATTTTGTTCTGATTATGTTAAAATCTTCATTGTTAGTGACAATACCTAGAGGTGTTTCATTTCTTATCTGCATTAGAGCTACTTATGTCATTAAATATTTGCACTGGGATGACCCAGAGGGATGGTATGGGGAGGGAGGAGGGAGGAGGGAGGAGGGTTCAGGATGGGGAACACATGTATACCTGTGATGGATTCATTTTGATATTTGGCAAAACTAATACAATTATGTAAAGTTTAAAAATAAAATTAAAAAAAATATATATATATATAATTTGAAATTATCTTGCCCAGATTCTTGGATATTTGTGGGTTGTTAGTTGTTAGAGTTTTTGTGCCTTTCTTCAGGATCATATAGGTCTAAATTGTATCTGAGGGGAAAAAAAAGACTGATATATTCTTTATTCTTTTTCTTGGCTTATTTAACTAAGAGGTATTTCTTCTAATATTATAATTCTCTCAATAATTCACTGAGGATATATTGGCTAGGGAGAATTATATGTCTGTGTTCAAATAACTATATTAGTTAACAAAACAAAATTCTTAGAGCACTTGTGTATATATTAGAAAAGTAATAAAATTAACATAGTAATCAGGATTTTTTGCTATAAATTCAAGGTCCATATTTATGCAAATATTGTCAAACTATAGCTTAATATACTTGATATACTAGAAAATTTTCTAGTCTTGTCATTTGTACATTAACTGTAGATTTATATTTTTAAAGAATATTAGTTTCTAGTGCTCAGACCTACTTAGTTTCACAAAGACCAACCTTTAAGTTCAATGTTGAGTGTAATAAACTTACTCAAAGGATATCAACATTCTATGGCAATGAGATTAAAATAAATTTCCACTCCAATCATATGTGGCATGTATTTTTATCATATTCTTTCTAAGGGGTATTTATCATTTTTTGATTTCTGAAACAGATTCATGACAAAATCATTACAGCACACTCTAGAATGAACAACAAGGAATACTAATTTCTAAGTATTTGGATCATCCTAATATGCAGTAAATAATATGAACTCTAAAAAAGATATAAATAAACTAATTTACAAAACATAAATAGACTTAAAGAAATAGAAAACAAACTCATGATTACCAAAGGGAAGAGAGGTGGGTAGGGATAAGTTGGGAGGTTAGGATTAACATATATACAACACTATAGATAAAATTGGAGAAAGAAATGGCAACCCATTTCAGTATTCTTGCCTGCAGAATCCCACGGACAGAGGAGTCAAGCAGGCTACAGTCCATGAGGTTGCTAAGAGTCAGATACGACTGAAGTGACTTAGCATATATAGAACAGATAAGCAACAAGGACTTACTGTACAGCACAAAGAGCTCTGCTTAATACTTTGTAATCATCTGTAAGGGAAAAGAATCTGAAATATGTATGTGTAACTGAATCATGTGCTGTATACTTAACGCTTAACATGACCTTGTAAATCAACTATAAATAAATAAAAAAATAAAATAAAAAATAATGTTCCAAACATGAAATAATTTACATACTAAAAAAGTATATTATAGTCTCTCAAAGAAAATGCATAAAACATGATGATACTACCAATGGGCAGTATTTGTATCAATGACTATCACTTACCTAGTGATGACTCTTCACCAGGCTTTGTATTAAACCCTTGACATATATGAACTCATTTACCCTTCACATCCTATTATTAGTCCTATTTTACAGAGGTAGTTACTGAATTATTACACAAATTGATTAGATGCCTTACCTAAGGCCACATTTCTGGCTCATGGTAGAATCACTTCAACAATTCAAACAGCTCTAAAATTCAGACTCTGGAAACAGAGTCCATTTTCTTTTAACAGATTAAGTAGAAAACTCAACAAAGAAACCAAAAATAAATATCCATTATTTCAGCCTAAAAAATGATGATGTAGAATAAAAATTTATTTGAGCTGTAACTGTATAATTCATAGAAGACAATCTAAATTCTTCCATTGATTATTCTAATATTTTCACAGTCTATCAACTTTTGACATGGTTGAATCAGATGCACTAAAAATGCCTTTTTGCAGAAATTTCACCCTTTAAAAAAAATCCGTTTAAATAGACTAGAAATACTCTCTGTTGCAGGAATCTTAGATGATATTCAACTGAAGTTTCTGTATAAAACAATAAAGATACCTGAGTTCTAGTCCTGATTTAGAAAGCCTTAAGCCTCTTAACCTCCAGTCCTCATTTATTTCATCTCTAAAATCCTCAGGTTGAACAAGATGACCTTTAATGTCCTTGTCTTCCTCCTGAGTTTTGACAGCTTTGTGGAATGATAAATCCCTTATGATGCGTTTGTCCCTAGGCAGGATATTGAAGGCAGCAGGGAATTACTGGCAGAATAAGGACAAAGGTGTGTCCTTACCAGCATGGCAAAGGGCCTTCGGCTTGCCCAAAGGACCAAGTTATTAACTCACCAAGTAAAGCAACCTTGTTGGTGTGACACAGCTGCCCAGTGCTATTTTGTTTCTATTTTGTGTTTTGTCATTTTTATTTGGAGCTTCTTGCTCTGACTTGTCCCTTTAATTTTAGATTCTAACTTTGCCCTCTTTGTTCCCCTGTAAAAAATTTTGTCCAAAGTAATCAGGACTCCATTATTGGCTGTCTTGAAGCTGACTCTTTAACCTTATATACAGGCAGAGCTTTCTCAAATTAACCTGATTTTGATGTCTTTTCTCTGATGCTCAGGGATTTGAAATATTAATGTTTATTTGGATTTCTCCTAACAGAATTTTTTTTCTTTTTTAGGCTTTCAACCATATCTGTTTAATTCAATTGAATATTAACTATAAAAGTTGGAATAAAACAAATCAAACCAAATATGACTAAGTGTAAAATCTGGGCCAAGTGTGACATTCAGATGTTCTCTATCTAAAATGTTAGGGAAACTGAATTCTTCTACAGTTCTTTTCTCTCACTTAGGTCATTCCTCTTTCATTGCCTTGGAAATATTTTTAAACCAATTTTATTGAGATATGGCTGACATTCAATAAGCTATGTGACAACTTGATACCATAAACATACCACTCACCTCTAAGTTTCTTCCAGCACCTTTTATTTATTATTATTACTGTATTTTGTGATAAGAATACAACTTAAGATCTATCCTTTTGGTGACATTATAAGTACACAACGCAGTAATGTTAACTATAAGCACTGTGCTTGCTATTCAGTATCTCTGGGAGTTTTTCATCTTATAGAATTGATTCAACCAACCATGATTGTACTATAGAACATATTTATTGAAAAAAAATGCAATCAGGTTGTTAAAGGTCACTAATCTACTAGAACTCCAAATCATTCTTCAGTTCAGTTCAGTCGCTCAGTCGTGTCCGACTCTGCGACCCCATGAACCGCAGCATGCCAGGCCTCCCTGTCCATCACCAACTCCCGGAGTTCACTCAGACTCATGTCCATCGAGTCAGTGATGCCATCCAGCCATCTCATCCTCTGTCGTCCCCTTCTCCTCCTGCCTCCAATCCCTCCCAGCATCAGGGTTTTTTCCAATGAGTCAACTCTTCGCATGAGGTGGCCAAAGTACTGGAGTTTCAGCTTTAGCATCATTCCCTCCAGAGAAATCCCAGGGCTGATCTCCTTTAGAATGGACTGGTTGGATCTCCTTGCAGTCCAAGGGACTCTCAAGAGTCTTCTCCAACACCACAGTTCAAAAGCATCAATTCTTTGGCACTCAGCTTTCTTCACAGTCCAACTCTCACATCCATACATGACCACTGGAAAAACCATAGCCTTGACTAGACGGACCTTTGTTGGCAAAGTAATGTCTCTGCTTTTCAATATGCTATCTAGGTTGGTCATAACTTTCCTTCCAAGGAGTAAGCGTCTTTTAATTTCATGGCTGCAGTCACCATCTGCAGTGATTTTGGAGCCCCCCAAAATAAAGTCTGACACTGTTTCCACTGTTTCCCCATCTATTTCCCATGAAGTGATGGGACCAGACGCCATGATCTTCATTTTCTGAATGTTGAACTTTAAGCCAACTTTTTCACTCTCCTCTTTCACTTTCATCAAGAGGCTTTTTAGTTCCTCTTCACTTTCTGCCATAAAGGTGGTGTCATCTGCATATCTGAGGTTATTGATATTTCTTCCTTATAAAGATTTAAATTCAAAAGCATTCCAAGTATATCCTCTGAATTGCCAACTCACATCATAATCTGAGAATTGGAAGAGATCCATGAATTTACAGTTGATTCCAAATGCAAAGGTCCTATACAAGTTTTAGGAAAGTTGTCAAAAACATTAGAACTGGGTCGGTTTGGGGTTTCATTTCTTGTTTTTTTCCTTTTCCATTATAGTTTATTACAGGATATTAAACATAGTTCCTTGTGCTATACAATAGGACCTTGTTGCTTATCCATTCTATATATAATAGTTTGCACTTGCTGGTCCCAAACTCCTCAAATGCTTAACACCAAAGGGGAAATTTCAAGGGAAATCATCCACTGAAAATTTAAAATAATTTGTATGAGGAAAAAACAAAATAACAGAACTTGAATATTTTTTATTACCACCTGTAAATAAGAGTCTACTGTATTGTTATGTGGTAACGTAATTTAACCTGGCAGAAACTAAATACCCTGATTATATCACTATAGATTTCCATGTGCTTTCACAATATTAATTGCTTGTCATGTTTCTCCTTGAAACCAAATATTGAGTTTAAGAATATGTAGAACAAAGAGTTTTCCATTTCAAATGAACTTATCTTATAAGCTAAAATAAAGTACGTCTTGCAAAATTATGTTACTATGATAAAACTTCTAATTTGTTTTGTCATCTCATCACAGAACAAGACTACATTCCTTAATTTTCCATTTAAAAGGAGTATAATAACTGTTAAAAATTCATCATCTACCATTCTGAAGGAGATCAGCCCTGGGATTTCTTTGGAAGGAATTATGCTGAAGCTGAAACTCCAGTACTTTGGCCACCTCATGTGAAGAGTTGACTCATTGGAAAAGACTCTGATGCTGGGAGGGATTGGGGGCAAGAGGAGAAGGGGACGACAGAGGATGAGATGGCTGGATGGCATCACTGACTCTATGGTCGTGAGTCTGGGTGAACTCCGGGAGTTGGTGATGGACAGGGAGGCCTGGCGTGCTGCGATTCATGGGGTCGCAAAGAGTCGGACACAACTGAGCAACTGAACTGAACTGAACTGAAAGAAAATATGGTCATTTGTCAATAAAAAAAGCCCCTTTGTTTACATGACCAGCCCTTCATAGTAAGTAACTTCCTCAATAATTATTTTCTTTATTCATCAAGGCCCTACTTTTTTTTTAAACCTTTTCATAGCTCTAAGGTATGATTAATTTGATAAATAGACAAAATCTTAAAGATGACAATTTTAAAGATGATATTGACATAAAGTCTGATGGGTCTAACATTCTCAAAATTCATATGCGGCATTAAAATTTTACATCACTCAAATTTTTCCTTTGAGAAGCAAAGCTGATGATAAATAATATTGAACTTGGTAAAAGATTCTGTTTGTCCTATGTCACTTAAATACATTCTAATTTATGAAAACACAAAAGAGTGGAGATTTTTCATGTCTTTAATCTGAAGTAGAGCAGCCTTCCTACTTTCTCTAATTGCACTAAAGAACTAAAGATAAATGTTCACGAAATCAACATGACTGATTTGCTTTTTTCACACAGAGGGAGCTTATTTAGGGCCTAGAAGCAATTTGTGTGTAATAGAGATGCCATTTCTTCAACTGAGTTCTTTAATGAGCCTTTATCTCACAACTTAATTGTGCTTTTTACTTTATTCCCCAAGATATTCTGGTGTCTTCTACGCACACCAATAGGAACACGGCTACCTGGAGAAACTCTAAGGTAACTCACCTTAAGTAATAAAAGGAAAGGGGGGTCTTCTTTTGGAAGATTACTCTTGAAAAGGGCCTTTTAACTATTCAAAGAATACTGAAGTAATTTGTTTTCAAGAATAAGACAGAGTACATTGTTTACTGACTCTTGCAATTTGACACAATTTTTCTAAAACCTATGACAGCAATAGTTTATTTTTCCCTAATAAAGCTGCTATAGATTATTTATGAAGTTTAACTATACTTCAACCTTATTTTACTTTCAGGTAACTAAATATTGTTAAATACAGTTAACTTAGAGACATTGATATTCAAATACCTAAGAAAAATAACCTTAGGTCAGAGGATATATGTCCAATACTATTAAGGTTTGGGGAAGGTACAGTAAGGAGTAAATACCATCAGCATAAAATACTTCATTGAAAAATTGCTTCTGGCAGCTTTCAATAAAATCAATTCAGAAAATAATACTTCCTACCAACATCTGAAGTGCAAATGGAATCTGGCTTCATTTATTTCTATTAAGCAGTCATTTCTTTGTGTTGCACTTAGTTGAGCTATTGTTCCCTTCATTAAGTATGCTTCTTGAACTTTTCATTTTTGAAAAATGCTGTTCTTCCAACCACAGTAAATATTAGAAGGAGAAATCAAATATTTTTTAGGAAATACAAGATGTGTATGTGTTGATTTTTATATTTATGAAAATAAGGAAAAATATTAAATGGTTTATATTTGTATAATTCACATGAATCACTTCCTAGTTTCCCTGTATTACAAGCCTCATCAATTTATTATAGAATCTTGACTGTTGAGAGTATAAGACTTCATTTCTTGACACACCATTCACACATTTACCCCAAACATCTCCTGCTGGGTGGAAGGACTCTTCCCATCTTAGACCATAATTCTTTGAAATTTTTTGTTTGTATTTCAGTTACTAGAACAAGCTCTTTACATGAGGAAGCCTAGGATAACTTTCATTATATTTTTATCTGGTTATTGGCTCATTGGGTCTCCCATAACACTTTTTGTCTCTTCTTAAACACTCTAATCAACACAGAAAATCCTACCAAAGTCTGTTTCCCTTCAGAAAATAAAAGAAAAGTCAAAAGAAATATTGTGAATCTCTAAGAGAGTGAGATGATAAACTAGCCACAATCCTGGATTAAAAAGTCAGTTTGAGTCAAGCTAAGAGACTAGCGGCAGAAAGTGAAGAGGAAATAAAAAGCTTTTTGATGAAAGTGAAAGTGGAGAGTGAAAAAGTTGGCTTAAAGCTCAACATTCAGAAAACGAAGATCATGGCATCTGGTCCCATCACTTCATGGGAAATAGATGGGGAAACAGTGGAAATAGTGTCAGACTTTTATTTTGGGGGGCTCCAAAATCACTGCAGATGGTGACTGCAGCCAGGAAATTAAAAGATGCTTACTCCTTGGAAGGAAAGTTATGACCAACCTAGATAGCATATTGAAAAGCAGAGACATTACTTTGCCAACAAAGGTCTGTCTAGTCAAGTCTATGGTTTTTCCAGTGGTCATGTATGGATGTGAGAGTTGGACTGTGAAGAAAGCTGAGTGCCAAAGAATTGCTTTTGAACTGTGGTGTTGGAGAAGACTCTTGAGAGTCCCTTGGACTGCAAGGAGATCAACCAGTCCATTCTAAAGGAGATCAGCCCTGGGATTTCTTTGGAAGGAATTATGCTGAAGCTGAAACTCCAGTACTTTGGCCACCTCATGCGAAGAGCTGACTCACTGGAAAAGACTGTGATGCTGGGAGGGATTGGGGGCAGGAGGAGAAGGGGACGACAGAGGATGAGATGGCTGGATGGCATCACTGACTCTATGGACTTGAGTCTGAGTGAATTCCAGGAGATGGTGATGGACAGGGAGGCCTGGCATGCTGCGATTCATGGGGTCACAAAGAGTCGGACACGACTGAGTGACTGAACTGAAGGGACTATCTGCTGACTGTAATGGGCTTTTTCTCAGAATACAATCCTGGGTCTCTATAACATACAAGTGAATGAACATTCAATATTCCCAAGTTTCTTCAGCTTACCTTAGCTAAAGTGACTACAGGTTTAAAATATGAGATTAATATGAGGTAAACACCTGCCATGGCCAAAGTGAAAACTCTGTAAGGCAACTACACAGTATGACCTTTGAAAAGTACTACTTTCTGATGTTCCCTCCAAGCTCTTTGTAAAATACACACCAAAGCACACTGCTAAAAGATGGATACTATTAATTTGTTTTTTGCCATTTAATTTACTTGGACTTAATAAGAGTTATTAGATCTACTGCATGATGTCTTCTAATAATTTGACTCATATCAGCAATCATTTCTTCAAATAGTACATGTGTCTGATTTTTCTCTCCTTTCCTTCTGCAATTCCAAAGCAAAATTTAGGCTTTTCTCACTATATCATTATGTGATCTCTTTCATATTTTCCTCCTTTTCCTTCTGATTTACGTTCCTAATATGAATTTCTTCTTCAGTTGCATTGCATCTTCTCTTAGAAACTATCCTTTAATATCTTAATTAACAACACTATAGTTTTCAATTATAAATTTTTGAGCTTTAGAAGTAGTTTATAGTTCTCTCCAAAATTTTCAATCATTTCTTTTTTACTCTTGAAAAGAAGATGAATTATTTTAAAGCCCTTCACCTTTATGATCTAGGGTACTTGGTAAATCTGTTTCTAGTCTGCTTTTGCTGTGTCATTCACGATGTCTTGCCTCCTTTTTTACGTCAGGCATTATATTTGTAAAATTGATGTAGAAATTACTCAACGCCTAGAATCTCACCATTCTCTAGAGAGGAATCATGCTGTTTTTGTTAGATACCAGAATGGAATGGCAATCTGAGCTCAACTCAATTCAATTCTGAAGATCAGAATGATTCCAAGTTGAGCTGCAGTCCCTGCAAAGGTTCATCTACTTCTTTAAAAAATTTTTTTCAATTAATTTATTTTATCTTTGGCTGTGCTGGGTCTGCATTGCTGTGCGTGCTTTTCTCAGGTGGGGGTGGGGGGCACGGGGAGGTAGGGGGTGGGGAGGGGTTGGGGGGGCGGGGAGTACTCTCCAGTTGTGCTGGGTAGCTTCTTATTGCAGTGGCTTCTCCGTCGCAGAGCACAGGCTCCAGGCATGCAGGCTACAGTAGTTGCAGCAAAAGGGCTCAGTAGCTGCAGCTCCCGGGCTCTAGAGCACAGGCCCCATACTTCTGGCACAAGAACTTAGTTGCTCCAGGGCATGTAATATCTCCTGCATTGGCAGGCGGACTCTTCACCGCTGAGTCACCAGATAAGCCCCCAGTCCAACCACTTCTGATTCACATTTTTTTCAAATGTATAGTTTTTCAGGTTCCAATTAAAAGTAATGGAAATTCACAGGGCCATTGATTTGGCAGACTTGGACTCCAAACCCTATTACACTAGCTCTGTGGGACTTTCAAAAGCAAAACTCAGCCTTTCATCACTACCACAGAATTATCAACATCTCAAGAGGATGTGGACCCAGGATATTCCAGACTTGGTTTCCTTTTTCCCTGGAATTCTGAGCTGGTGTTTCTTCATTGGTTCTCTGAAGGCTGTTTAAGTAGAATTTTTTTATTGTTTAATCCAGCTTTCAATTACCCTCCATAGAGGATTGTCTAAATCACCTAGTCTTTTGTTATTTACAAATACTATTATTTAACATAGTACAGGTAACATTATTACTGACAATTATTATTAATATCATTATTATTACTACTGGAAAAGGTTAGTTTTGATTTCAATCCCAAAGAAGGGCAGTGCCAAAGAATGTTCAAACTACTGCACAATTGCACTCATTTCACCTGCTACTAAGGTAATGCTCAAAATCCTGCAAGCTAGTCTTCAACACTTTGTGAACTGAAAAATTTCAGATATACAAGCTGGATTTAGAAAAGGCAGAGGAACCAGAGGTCAAACTGTCAAAATCCACTGGATCATAGAAAAAGCAATAGAATTCCAGAAAAACATCTACCTCTGCTTCATTGACTATGCTAAAGCTTTTAACAGGGTGGATCACAACACACTGTGAAAATTCTTAAAAGAAATAGGAATAACAGACCACCTTCCCTGCCTCCTGAGAAACCTGTCTGCAGGTCAATAAGCAACAGTTAGAATTGAAGGTGGAAAAATGGACTGGTTCAAAATTGAGAAAGGAGTATGTCAAGGCTATATTTAACTTATATGCAGAGTACATTGTATACCCTGCTTATTTAACTTATATGCAGAGTACATTGCACAAAATGCCAGGCTAGATGAAGCACAAGCTGGAATCAAGATTGCCAGGAGAAATATCAACAACCTCAGATATGCAGATGATACTATCCTTATGGCAGAAGGCAAAAAGGAACTAAAGAGCCTCTTGATGAAAGAGAAAGAGGAGAGTGAATAAGATGGCTTAAAACTCAACATTCAAAAAACTAAGATCATGGCAACCGGTCCCATCACTTCATGGCATAAAGATGGGGAAACAATGAAACAGTGACAGATTTTATTTTCTTGGGCTCCAAAATCATTGTTGATGGTAACTGCAGCCATGAAATTAAAAGATGCTTGCTTCTTGGAAGAAAAGCTATGACAAACCTAGACAGTGTATTAAAAAACAGAGATATCACTTTGCCAACAAAGGTCTGTATAGTCAAAGCTATAATTTTTCCAGTAGTCATGTACGAATGTGAGAGTTCAACTATAAAGAAGGCTGAGTGCTGAAGAATTGATACTTTCAAATTGGAGAAGACACTTGAGAGTTCTTTGGACAGCAAGGAGATCAAACCAATCCTAAAGGAAATCAACCCTGACAATTCACTGGAAAGATTGATGCTGAAGCTGAAGCTGCAATACTTTGTCCACCTGATGTGAAGAGCTGACTCGTTAGAAAAGACCCTGATGCTGAGAAAGACTGAAGGCAGGAGGAGAAAGGAACAACAGAGGATGAGATGGTTGAATGGCATCACTGAGTCAGTGAACATGAGTTTGAGCAAACTTCGGGAAAGTGAAGGGCAGGGAAGCCTGGTGTGCTGCAGTCCATGGGGTCACAAAGAGCTGGACACTACCTAGCAACTGAACAACAACAATTATTACTACTCCTCTAATGCATGCATCTTCATCTTTCCCAGTTTTTTTTCTTACTGGCCTTTAAGATTTGTTTCCTCTGTTATTGCCTTATATCAAATCTGTCTCTAAACTGCTACTGGGGCAATATTTCAACATGGAAATTCAATAATGCCATTTCCATGTTTAAATTCTTTAGTAATTGTCCTGCTGATAGATAACATTGTATAGAATAATACAAGGAGGAACTTGGGAGTAAAATAAACCTCATCTCAAATCCTTACTCTAGCAGTAGTTACACAAATTGGCAAAGTTACTTAAATTCTCATTTCTATTTGTCTATAGTTAGCATGATATTAACATTGAGCATAAAAAGTTATCTGAAGATTAAGTAAGAAGATTAGTATAGAGAGTATTAACAAGATACATAGCACTTAGTATCACGTTGCAAGAGTTCAGCAGATCTGAGGAGTTCTCTTATATCTAAAGTATCTCTGAATATACAAATTTTCCAAAATCTCTCTACTATTTTTTAACACATTATTCCACCTAATAATGGAATAATTTTCTTCTGGATTTTCTCTAACATGGAAAAAAGCCAGAAAAAAATAGAAACAAATTATTTTTTTCTCATTTTTTAAATTAGTTGGAGAGTCAAAACTCTCTTTTCTGGCTCAAACTGTTCATAGGCTTCCTACCCATCTATCATGGAAGAAGCACAGTGCCTTTTAACAAAAGAGGAAAAATAAAGCATAGGATGCAAAGTACATCAAAATTAAGACTCAAATTAATTGTTTAAGTGAACTGTAACTGCTTTATAAAAAGATAAAATTGCCCTGCAAGATCAGATAATTTTCTATTAACTTAGAGAAAAATAAAATGTGATTTCCAAACTAGCAGAAAGGGCAACTCTACTGAAAACAGAACGATGGAGACTACTGGCTGACTGCAAATTGTATGTTATTTAATCAAACTGTATTACAAATGTATAAATTTTCTATAAAATGTGAACATATTTACACCCAAAGGAGGAGATATTAAAAACTATGTCTGAAATAATGTCATCTCTTAGAAAATTTTCATGAAATCTGTACCTTCCTAAAGTGTCTACATGATTAATGCCATCCTAAACCCTTTCTTTGGCTTTCAGACTCTCAGTGCCTCTGTTTCATCTGATCCTTCAAATCAGTCACCCTTCCTCATCCTTTAACTTGTTCCCTTCCACACCTGTCTTTTGCCCTTGATTCTAATCAAGACATATTTGGGAATCTCAATAAGCTTAAAATAAGAGAATAGTAAACAAAGGGTACACAAAGATATAAGGTGATCTTTAAATAAATCTCATTTCACCATATTGTAGTAGAGGAAGCAGTTAATGAGTTTTACATCTGGCACCACAATCTAAACACCCTGAACATAATTTTCCAGAAAACGACTAGTTAGAATCTGTTGGAGAGCCTAGACAGAGCCTTTAGTCAGCTGATGCTCGGTACCACACACTGCGTGAGACGGATGTACGCTTACTTGGCTAATGAGTCCACCTTCAAACTCAGAAAACTCAAACTGAAATAAATAATCAGGTAACTATCTCAGCAGCCACAGAAAAAAAGTAAAAAATTAGTAAGTTTCTCTGCAAAGAAATATCACACACTACAAAAAAACCCTATTTCACCACTTCTAAGACCTTGTCAATGATAAGATGCACTCTTATTTGATATTCCAGCAAGTTTTTTTTTTAACTGTCAATTCAAGTATGACATGCTTTGATTCCAAGATGCATTCTGATAAAAGAGATATTAAATGTGAAAAGAAATTGTATCTCCTAAAATTAAAATGTGATAATCTTTATTTTGACTTTAGCCTTTGCCTCTTCAAAGGGAAGTCTCAGTCTCAATCGTAGAATTTCTATTTTCAAAATTTGCTTAAGCAGAAAATGACTTTATAAATGTAGACATCAAAGCCCAAAGAGTGACTTGATCTGATATCAGAGTTGTAGACACTGGAGACAAGGAGTTAATATAACAGAAAAGAAAAATAGTCTTTGCTTTTTGAGGGCTAACGTTTGGGGGGGTGTGTTTACTGTATTGGTTCTCCATACCCTATTTAATTCTATCAGTGAACTAACCTCTTCTTTGCATTCCTATGACAAACTTAGCTCTTGTAAACTGTACTGATTACTTACCTCTATTGGGTCCATTTTTTCTGTCATCTTTCCTTCTGTCTTCTTCACAATTTACCAATCATATTTTCTTATCAAAAATCCAAAAGGACTGAACTATCAATTATCTGAGAAAAAGAAAATTTATGAAAAAGATTAGAAAGCTCCCAGTCACATATTCTCTTGTAGAAACCAGAACAAAGGAATGATATTGTCCATTTCATTAAGTTCTAGGGAAAACTCATGCCAAGAATTAGAAGCCATTACTCCATTGATTGCAATCATCAAACCTGCACTATTCTGTTAAACAGCCATGATTTGCAGATTCATCCACAACATCTTTGGTACTATTAAGCAAGACAAAATATCCTATTAAAAGCTACAAGGACACTGCTCTCTACTTGACTATAGCAATTGTCTTATTGCAAAGCATTTCTGAAGGATGGATTATGTACTCCTCTCTTAAAATAACCTCAGACAGTAATTTTCTGTAGAATCAATAAGAAAATCTTGCAATGATTGGTTGGTGTCGTGGGCAGAGTGTGATGACTTTTCTGAAACTCCATTTCCAGAGTGCTTCAGTTCAGTTCAGCCGCTCAGTCGTGTCCGACGCTTTGCGACCCCATGAAGCGCAGCACGCCAGGCTCCCTATCCATCACCAACTCCTGGAATTCACTCAAACTCATGTCCATCGAGCTGGTGATGCCATCCAGCCGTCTCATCCTCTGCTGTCCCCTTCTTCTCCTGACCCCAATCCCTCCCAGCATCAGAGTCTTTTCCAATGAGTCAACTCTTCGCATGAGGTGGCCACAGTACTGGAGTTTCAGCTTTAACATCAGTCCTTCCAATGAACACCCAGGACTGATCTCCTTCAGAATGGACTGGTTGGATCTCCTTGCAGTCCAAGGGACTCTCAAGAGTCTTCTCCAACACCACAGTTCAAAAGCATCAGTTCTTCGGCGCTCAGCCTTCTTCACAGTCCAACTCTCACATCCATACATGATCACTGGAAAAACCATAGCCTTGGCTAGACGGACCTTTGTTGGCAAAGTAATGTCTCTGCTTTTGAATATGCTATCTAGGTTGGTCCTAACTTTCCTTCCAAGGAGTAAGCGTCTTTTAATTTCATGGCTGCAATCACCATGTACAGTGATTTTGGAGCCCAGAAAAATAAAGTCTGACACTGTTTCCACTGTTTCCCCGTCTATTTCCCATGAAGTGATCGGACCAGATGCCATGATCTGTGTTTTCTGAATGTTGAGCTTTAAGCCAACTTTTTTCACTCTCTTCTTTCACTTTCATCAAGAGGCTTTTTAGTTCCTCTTCACTTTCTGCCAGAAGGGTGGTGTCATCTGCATATCT
This sequence comes from Bos grunniens, assembly GCF_055505025.1. Lineage (NCBI taxonomy): Eukaryota > Metazoa > Chordata > Mammalia > Artiodactyla > Bovidae > Bos > Bos grunniens. The sequence continues at coordinate 22,265,739 of NC_141191.1, read as the reverse complement.
GAGGTTATTGATATTTCTCCCAGCAATCTTGATTCCAGCTTGTGTTTCTTCCAGCTCAGCATTTCTCATGATGTACTCTGCATATAAGTTAAATAAGCAGGGTGACAATATACAGCCTTGACATACTCCTTTTCCTGTTTGGAACCAGTCTGTTGTTCCATGTCCAGTTCTAACTGTTACTTCCTGACCTGCATATATGTTTCTCAAGAAGCAGGTCAGGTATTCCCATCTCTTTCAGAATTTCCCACAGTTTATTGTGATCCACACAGTCAAAGGCTTTGTCATAGTCAATAAGGCAGAAATAGATACTTTTCTGGGACTTTCTTGCTTTTTCAATGATCAGACTAAAAAACTGTTGGTTTTATATCAAACAAGTGGAAGTCAGTAGTGAGTGGTGTAGCTGATGGAGATAATAGCGAAGTTCAGTCCAGTTCACTCGCTCAGTCTGTCCAACTCTGCAACCCCATGGACTGCAGCACGCCAGGCCTCCCTGTCCATCACCAACTCCCAGAGTTTACTCAAATTCCTCTCCATTCAGTCAGAGATGCCATCCAACCATCTCATCCTCTGTCATCCCCTTTTTCTCCTGCCTTCAATCTTTCCCAGCATCAGGGTCTTTTCAAATGAGTCAGGTCTTCACATCAGGTAGCCATGTATTGAAGTTTCAGCTTCAGCATCAGTCCTTCCAATGAATATTCAGGATTGATTTCTTTTAGGATGGTCTGGTTGGATCTTCTTGCAGTCCAAAGGACTCTCAAGAGTCTTCTCCAACATCACAATTCAAAAGCATCAATTCTTCAGTGCTCAGCTTTCTTTATAGTCCAACTCTCACATCCATACATGACTACAGGAAAAACCATAGCTTTGACTAGACAGACTTTTGTCGGCTGGCAAGGTAATGTCTCTGCTTTTTAATATGTTGTCTAGGCTGGTCATAGCTTTTTTTCCAAGGAGCAAGCGTCTTTTAATTTCATGGCTAAAGTCACCATCTGCAGTGATTTTGGAGCCCCCCAAAAAACTAAAGTCTCTCACTGTTTCCATTTTTTCCTCTTCTATTTGCCATGAAGTGATGGGACCACATGCCATGATCTCAGTTTTCTGAATGTCAAGTTTTAAGCCAACTTTTTCACTCTCTTCTTTCACTTTCATCAAGAGGCTCTTTAGTTCATTTTCTGCCATAAGGGTAGTGTCATCTGCATATCTGAGGTTATTGATATTTCTCCTGGCAATCTTGATTCCAGCTTGTGCTTCATCCAGTCCAGAATTTCTCATGATGCACTCTGCATAGAAGTTAAATAAGCAGGGTGACAATACACAGCCTTGACAACTCCTTTTCCTATTTGGAATCAGTCTGTTGTTCCATGTCCAGTTCTAACTGTTGCTCCTTGATTTGCATACAGATTTCTGAGGAGGCAGGTCAGGTAGTCTGGTATTCCCATCTCTTTCAGAATTTTCTACAGTTTTTTGTGATCCACAAAGGCTTGGCATAGTCAATAAAGCAGAAGTAGATGTTCTTCTGGAACTCTCTTGCTTTTCCCATGATCAAATTGATGTTGGTAATTTGATCTCTGGTTCCTCTGCCTTTTCAAAAACCAGCTTGAACATCTGGAAGTTCATGGTTCATGTACTGTTGAAGTCTGGCTTGGAGAATTTTGAGCATTACTTTGCTAGCATGTGAGATGAGTACAATTGTGCGGTAGTTTGAGCATTCTTTGGCATTGCCTTTCTTAGGGATTGGAATGAAAACTGACCTTTTCCAGTCCTGTGGCCACTGCTGAGTTTTCCAAATTTGCTGGCATACTGAGTGCAGCACTTTCACAGCATCACCTTTTAGGATTTTAAATAGCTTGACTGGAATCCCATCTCCTCCAGTAGCTTTGTTCTTAGTGATGCTTCCTAAGGCCCACTTCACTTCACATTCCAGAATGTCTGGCTCTAGGTGAGTGATCACACTACTATGCTTATCTGGGTCATGAAGATCTTTTTTGTTTAGAGAACCACCCAAAGAGCATCTTGGTGCACACTGATCTCTAGACTGAAAATCATTCAAAAACACATCCTCAAACCATCATCACAGACATATCAAAATGTAGTTCATTTACATGGAACCCATAGTGTACAATGTGCTCCTGTGAAGAAATATATATCCAATGAATTCAGATAAAAGGTAGTAAAGTAATACCCATGGGGGTAGGCTTTAAAAAAAAATAATGTTCTCTAATAAATTAAAATCAAAATTATTAAATACAAGTATTTGTTTCTAAAACTTCAGTTACTCTTATTTCTATTTTAAAGTGCCTTTGAGGTACCCAAAGGTCTATATTTTCTTTCTTTACTTTCAATTTAATATTAATCAGTCATATAGGTCTGTATGGCAACATAAAAGGAATTTAAGCATGAATAACAGTACAGATGGGCTTCCCTGGTAGCTCAGTGGTAAAGAATCCACCTGCCAATTCAGGAGACATGGGTTCAATCTCTGGGTAGGGAAGATACCCTGGACAAGTAAATGCAACCCACCTCAGTATTCTTGCCTGGTAACTCCTTGGCGCCTGGTGTGCTGCAATCCATGGGATCGCAAAGAGTCAGACATGACTTAGTGACAGAACAACAGCACACATAAGTCGACAGATACATATATTATTACTAGTTGATATTAATGATGATCAGTTTTACATCACACTGGTTTTGCATTTCTATATACAGCTGAAACAGCATCACAGATCATGACTCTATTGTTGCTTCCATGTATAGGCCCTGCAGAGGTAAAAACTAGACACACTGCATATGCGAGATGGTTAGGAAGAAATTCTGCATGTATTAAATGTAGTACAAAGCTCTTGACGTCGCCCAGCTGTATCTGGCTGGAGGTAGATGCTGGAGGTGGATGGTGCTTACTTCAAGTACCTCCCTATCTATTAGATCAATTAAAAATAAGTAAAAGTTTTTATTTTAGTTTCATTGAATTTTCTCATTGATCTTTATGCAGATCTGAGCTTCTGATCTATATTATTTTCTTCTCTCTGATATTTAATATTTAGTGCAAGGCAGGTCTACTGGCAACAAATGTCTTAGTGTTTATTAAATACTCTGAACCTTTTGAACAATTAAAATCCTCTCTCTGTCTGCTATGAGGATTCTTCCTATATCCTCTCAGTTTTATGGGATTAATTATATGGACAAAGTACTCCTGCCTGGTTATAATTTGTCACTTCCATACCCATCAGTTTTGAGAGCTGTGCCCCCATAATGAATCCAGAATGTGATGTGTGGGGTTTGGAGTCCAATTAGTAATATGCTTTTGCTGAAGAAAAAATGGCTACTTTGCTTTTTTATTTGCTATAGACTGAATTTTGGGATAAAGTGCAGACAGAAAAGGAGAGACAAAGTATATTTCTACCTACTTGAGGCTGGCATAGCGTTGCTGACCTACCTGTCTCATTTCAGTTTCATTCTACTGGCATTGGAGTTAATGGAAATTTCCCTAGATACCATTTGAAACAGGAAGCTTGTCTTCAGTTCTCAGCAAACAACCCCTTTGGCAGTGGCTTCTTGACCTTAAGTCTGCTTATCTTATTACAAGACAAATTTGTGCTGCCCTTTTGAAATCATCTTATAATAATGAAACTAAGCACTACAACCAGCTCTCGATGGCAAAACACAAATCAGGTTCATTTAAAGCAGTGTTGTTGAAATTGGTATACTCCCAGTGTGAAAGGAATCTTTTGTCTCCTTCAAGATTCTTTTTTTTCATTTTGATTAATACCTTACCTAAATATCCAGAGGGTTTCCCTGGTGGCTCTGTGGTAAAGAATCCACCTGCCAGTGCAGGAGACAAGTGTTCAGTCTCTGGTCTGGGAAGATCCCCTGGAGAAGAAAATGGCAACCCACTCCAGTATTCTTGCCTGGAAAATCCTGTGGACAGAGGAGCCTGGAGCGATACAGTCTATGCAGCTGCAAAGAGCCAGACACAGCTTAGCATCTAAACAACAACAAAAATATCCAGAATAAGGGCAGAAGCGAGGACATCAAAGAAGAGTTGTTTAAATGCCAGAAGATGTGAAACTTCTATTAATTATGTTTAGATTGCAATTCTTCCATTTTCAGGACTCAAAACCTGCAGAACTGACTGTAATGGTCTTCTAAGTTGAGTACAAATACCTTAAATGATGAAGGTATTGTAGGAATATGGGTAAGGTAATGCTTATCTATGGATGGCTTCTGTGAACAGGATTCCTGATCAGGGAATTTAAAAACTAGCCAGATATCAAGCAAAAGGGAACTAACAATTGACAGTTGCAGAATCAGAGAGGCAGGTTGTTAACAACAGGGATGACGGCTTTCCTGGAGGAGGAAATGGCAACCCATTCCAGTATTCTTGCCTGGAAAATCCTATGGACAGAGGAACCTGTCAGGCTACAGGCCATAGGGTTGCAAAAGGGTCGGATACAACTGAGCCTCTGAGCACATGAGGGTTTTCATTCAGCACCGGGAACTGGGTCATCAGAGTGGAGACTGGGAAACAAGACCATAGCATCAGAACAAGAAGCTTCAACCACAATCCTGACTCCAAGCTTCCCAGAGAGTAATTAACCTGGGATCAGGATCATTCTAGACTGAAGATTTGGCCTCTGTTTTCAGATAGAAGCTAATTCGGCATTTAGAGGAATGTGGATTGTCAGAAAATCAATCAACACCCTCATCTTTTAACCATCTTTACTAAGTGGGCTTTCCTGGTGGCTCAGAGGTTAAAGTGTCTGCCTGTAATGTGGGAGACCTGGGTTTGATCCCTGTGTTGGGAAGATCCCCTGGAGAAGGAAATGACAACCCACTCCAGTATTCTGGCCTGGAGAATCCCATGGACAGAGAAGCCTGGTTAGAGACGACTGGGTGACTTCACTTTCACTTTACTAAGTGACTACAAAATACACCTTGAGCTTCTTGTACTGAAGTTCTGTCTAGTACTTAATTTCTAATACATTAGTTTTTTTGAGATAGTAAATTTTATTTTGCTTTCTAAATTCCCCTCATTATAAAGCAACTATACTCCAATATATTTTTTAAAAAGAATCAAGTAAAAATAAATAAATATAAATAAATAAATTCCCCTCATACTTGCAGACTCTCATTTCAGTTTTGTAGCCAGACTTTTTAATTTCTTTAGTCAAAGATTTTGGCAGCTATAAAAGCAAGAACAGCTCAAAGAAACCTGTCTTAAATAAAAGTCTAAGCAAAATAAAGGAGGATTATGATAGGAGACCTGGGACAGTAGGGGACAGAGCAGAGGGTCTTCAGACCAGAGACGCAAGTTCCTGACAAATAGGAAGCAGAGAGGGCTTTTGATCTCTGTACCTGTGTTTAGAGCACCAGGCCAAGGCCATGCCTGGGGGTGTCCAGCCTTGAGAGAGATATTGCTCTCCACTGGAAACAGGACAGCTTTTCTCTAACTAGTAGAACTCATGAACTTTATTGTCAAAATGGTTTAGCACCAACAGATTTGTCTTAACCTCTGTTCAGCATTCATATTCCCAGAGGAAGTCTGGCTGATCCAGTAGAGACCATATTCTTACCAATGGCTGAGACTGGGAGGAAGGTGTGATGGTAGGCATTTCCACTCTAGCCCACTGCATCTCCATGCCTGGCTCATCACCTGACATGTACGGCCTGGCTCATCACTGCTCAGAAAAACTACTGCTGAATTTAAACATTCTAAGGAACCATTCTCTTTTGATTGAAGGTGCATGTTGGTAAACAGTTAAACTGTTCTTAAGATCCTGTTTGTCTGTTCTTTCAATTTGTTTTCAAATTCTTCTATCCTTCTGCTTTTGTTAGAAGTCTATGTTTGAACAGTTATTATCTCTATTTCTTCTATAGTCTCTAAGGTTAGCAAGCTACTTTTCCTCTGAAATGTCTTCTTTTCTCTTGGCCGTGATTGAGCACACCCAGTCAGTCTCGCATACTCCTTGTGAATTCTCACCAGACACAGTGCCAGAAAGCAACTGCATCAGAGATGGACCACAGATCAATTCCTTTCATCTTATTCTTGCTAACTTAAATATCAATCTGTGTCAAAATCATATCCAAGACTCATTCATTAATATTTAATTGTTACTGTATATGACTTCAAGCACAGAGATATCCTCATGGTTCACTAACTCATCACTTTGTCAGTCATGTAGCTAAATGTCAAGTAAACTGTCTCCGTGACAATGGATTGGCTCTTTTTTTATACACTTTGAAGACCAATCTGGTTCAACTAAACCATTAGCCTACTGCATGTCATCTAGATCATTATTCAACTAAAAAGTATCCTTGGTAGCAGTACATATTCTAAAGTTACAGTGACTGAAAGCACTATGTAGTATGTTGAAAAGTTCTACATGAGTGGTTTGTTGTTATTAATTTAAAAAAGCTAGGATATGAGCAGAGTATAAATATAGCAAACCTATATATAAGATTCAGGTGAGGAGCTACTGACATGCTAATGAATTAGTTTCTAAATAAGGAAAGAGAGTTCCTTGGAGAAATGGCTTATTTGGAGACTAGATGAGAAAATATACTAAAGTACGAAATGAGCCTGGACTAACTTGTACTACTTAAACAGAAAGAAATACTACTTACTTAATTAATAATATAAAAGAAGGATTGGTCATGTCAAAGTGACACAGCTGCCAATCACCCAATGGCCAAAGCTGGAACAATTTGAGCAGTGAAAGAAATAACAACGATATCAGATTATAACACAAAGAATAAGTACTCGTGAGCCTCCAATAAGAAGATAAAAGTATAAATAAATAACTAAATAATAAGTGGAAAGAGACAACTTCTTCTTATGGAATAATTCCAGTTAATAAATACAGAAGGAATGTAGGAAATAGAACACCGACCGTTAGAAAAATCACAGAATGATTTCTGCAGGAAGAACTCCCTTATCTGCCTAAAGATGGATCCTCCATAAAGAACTCAATCCTCATTGACAACTTGCTGGGAATTTCATCAACCATAAAAGTTTGACTCTTACCACAGATGTGTATGTGTTCAGTTGTGTCCTACTCTTTTGCAACACCATGGACCATAGCCCACCAGGCTCCTCTGTCTATGGGATTAACCCAGCAAGAATACTGGAGTGGGTTGGCACTTCCTTCTCCTGGTCATCTTGCCAACCCAGGGATCAAACCCACACCTCCTGTGTCTCCTGCACTGGCAGGTAAATTCTTACCACTGAGCCACCTGGAAAGCTCTCTTATCATAGCAGAGGAGGCTAAAAGTTGACACCACATCCAGATAAATTTGTCATAAACTATCATACCTCCCATCTAGTCTTCTAAGGCCCCATTCATCTTTCCTAAAAATTATGTACTGTCTTAAGTGGACTACATTCCTCCACTACTTCCCTATTAAGATGATATGGGCAGTGGTGGCATGGTTACTAAGTCGTTTCTGACTCTTGCAACCTCATGGACTGTAGCCTGCCAGGTTCCTCTGTCCATGGCATTTCCCAGGCAAGAATACTGGAGTGGGTTGCCATTTTCTTCTCCAGATTAAGATGTTATATAAGCTCTCAAATTCTATTTATTTGTATATTCACTTTTTTCTTGTGTGTCCCTCTTCATGTAACATTTCAAAATAATAAATTTTATATCTTTTCTTTGTTACTCTGCATATTATCAATTTATTTTATAGACCCAGCAATCACACTTAATAAGGGGAAAGGAAAGGGAAGGTCTTTCCTCTCCTACATTGCACACCCCAGTTAAAAGACAAAGATTTTCAGAATGGCTCTTAATAAGACCCAATCTGAGCTGTTTACAAGAGATACACCAAAAAGGAAAAAACATAGATGGCTTCAAAGAAAATATGGAAAGCAAGAACCATGAAGACATTAACCAAACACTGATATGGCTACATTAATATCAGACAAAATAGATGTATTTTGTCAAAATAGATAATAAAAGTATTAAAGAAACTGAAAGTTCATAATGGTTAAAGAGTCAACTCAATAGAAAGAAATAAAAACCCTGAATTTGCAATTACCTAATAACATGGCTTCAGTATACTTGGTGGGCTTCCTGAGTGGCTCAGCAATAAAGAATTAGACTACGAGGTAGAAGATGCAAAAAATACCAGAGGCTTGATCCCTCGGTCAGGAAGATCCCCTGGAGGTGGACATGACAATGCACTCCAGTATTCTTGCCTTGGAGAATCCCATGGACAGAGGAGCCTGGCAGGCTACAGTCCATAGGGTCACACAGAGTAGGACACACCTGAAGCAGCTGAGCACGGCAAAATACTTGGTGTCAAAAACGGAGAGACACAAGAGGAGAAATTGACAGATTCTTAATTAGAGTTGGAGGTTTCCCCGCTGTCAGTAAGTCATAGAACCACCAACTAAAAATCTAATAACCAAAAAACTATCACCAACACTATCTGATACAGGTTCAGAACACTATACCCAACATTCTTTTAAACAAACAGGTGTACACAAAACATTTACAAAAGAAGAGGAAAAAAAGAAAGGAAGAGCAAGAAGAGAGAAGGAAGGAATGAAGAGAGAAAGGGAGGGAGAAAGAAAGAGAATGAAAAGAAAAAATAAAGGGCATGGAAGTCATATTATTTTAAAAAATATTAAATATATGTTTGACAAAACTAAAGTGTAGAACAATATACAGCTTTGAAGGACTCCTTTTCCTATTTGGAACCAGTCTGTTGTTCCATGTCCAGTTCTAACTGTTGCTTCCTGACCTGCATATAGCTTTCTCAAGAATCAGGTCAGGTGGTCTAGTATTCCCATCTCATACAGAATTTTCCAGTTTATTGTGATGCACACAGTGAAAGGCTTTGGCATAGTCAATAGAGCAAAAATAGATGTTTTTCTGAAACTCTCTTGCTTTTTCCATGATCCAGCGGATGTTCGCAATTTGATCTCTGGTTCCTCTGCCTTTTCTAAAACCAGCTTGAACATCTGGAAGTTCACGGTTCACATACTGCTGAAGCCTGGCTTGGAGAATTTTGAGTATTACTTTACTAGCATGTGAGATGAATGCAATTGTGTGGTAGTTTGAGCATTCTTTGGCATTGCCTTTCTTTGGGATTGGAATGAAAACTGACCTTTTCCAGTCCTGTGGCCACTGCTGAGTTTTCCAAATATGTTGGCATATTGAGTGCAGCACTTTCACAGCATCATCTTTCAGGATTTGAAATAGCTCAACTGGAATGCCATCACCTCCATTAGTTTTGTTCGTAGTGATGCTTTCTAAGGCCCACTTGACTTCACATTCCAGGATGTCTGGGTCTAGGTCAGTGATCACACCATCGTGATTATCTGGGTCATGAAGATCTTTTTTGTACAGTTCTTCTGTGTATTCTTGCTACCTCTTCTTAATATCTTCTGCTTCTGTTAGGTCCATACCATTTCTGTCCTTTATCGAGCCCCATCTTTGCATGAAATATTCCCTTGGTATCTCTAATTTTCTTGAAGAGATCTCTAGTCTTTCCCATTCTATTGTCTTCCTCTATTTCTATGCATTGATCACTGAGGAAGGCTTTCTTATCTCTTCTTGCTATTCTTTGGAATTCTGCATTCAGATGCTTATATCTTTCCTTTTCTCCTTTGCTTTTCGCTTCTCTTCTTTTCACAGCTATTTGTAAGGCCTCCTCAGACAGCCATTTTGCTTTTTTGCATTTCTTTTCCATGGGGATGGTCTTGATCCCTGTCTCCTGTACAATGTCACGAACCTCCGTCCATAGTTCATCAGGCATCTGACTATCAGGTCTAATCCCTTAAATCTATTTCTCACTTCCACTGTATAATCATAAGGGATTTGATTTAGGTAATTCCCTGCTTATTTAACTTATATGCAGAGTACATCATGAGAAATGCTGGGCTGGAAGAAGCACAAGCTGGAATCAAGATTGCCAGGAGAAATATCAATAACCTCAGATATGCAGATGACACCACCCTTATGGCAGAAAGTGAAGAGGAACTACAAAGCCTTTGATGAAAGTGAAAGAGGAGAGTGAAAAAGTTGGCTTAAAGCTCAACATTCAGAAAATGAAGATCATGGCAACTGGTCCCATCACTTCATGGGAAACAGTGGAAACAGTATCAGACTTTTTACAGGGGCTCCAAAATCACTACAAATGGTGACTGCAGCCATGAAATTAAAAGACTCTTACTCCTTGAAAGGAAAGTTATGACCAACCTAGATAGCATATTGAAAAGCAGAGACATTACTTTGCCAACACAGGTCCGTCTAGTCAAGTCTATGGTTTTTCCAGTGGTCATGTATGGATGTGAGAGTTGGACTGTGAAGAAAGCTGAGTGCCAAAGAATTGATGCTTTTGAACTGCGGTGTTGGAGAAGACTCTTGAGAGTCCTTTGGGCTGCAAGGAGATTCAACCAGTCCATCCTAAAGGAGATCAGTCCTGGGCGTTCATTGGAGGGACAGATGCTGAAGCTGAAACCCAACTTTGGCCACCTCATGCGAAGAGTTGACTCATTGGAAAAGACCCTGATGCTGGGAGGGATTGGGGGCAGGAGGAAAAGGGGACGACAGAGGATGAGATGGCTGGATGGCATCACCGACTCGATGGACATGAGTCTGAGTGAACTCCGGGAGTTTGTGATGGACAGGGAGGCCTGACATGATGCGATTCATGGGGTCGCAAAGAGCCGGACACGACTGAGCGACTGAACTGAACTGAACTGAACTGAAAATGTAGAACACAGTCTGACCTATGGTCAAAATCAAGCTTCTAAATGATGTGTCCTCACAGAGCACATGGGCAATGATGTGCTGTCTCCTCTAAGACAAAGAGCTACCTCAACAAGCTTATAGTAAGAAGTAGTGAAGAATACTGGATACTGTGGTCAGGCTGCTCCAAACTGAAAAAAGAAGAGTCTGTGCCATATATGTACAGACCAAACCCCTTTCCTAATTTCTAATTGTTTGGTGAAGTGTGGACCCTACTTCCCAAAGCTTACAAACAGTAGAAGTTCCTATTTTAGAGTAACAGAAGCTCATGGAATATAAGAAGATGTTTGCCAATAACTACAAGAAAGAGCCTTGACAATATCTCATTTCAAGCATTAGCATTTTTCAGCTCCTCCACAATTCAAAGAAGTACTCATTAGGGCTAATAAAGGTTCTATTAAAGCCTTATAATGCTGTAGGATGTTTGCTGGGTTAAGAAGCACAAAACCAAAGCTCCCTTAAGCCATAAGTCTGAAAGAGGATTCCACCAATTCAGGAGAAGAGCAAATAGGTCAAGTGTGATCTACAATGCTTTTCTTGACATCTCAGTAAAAAACTCTGAGCCCAATAAAAATCTTTTCCCTTTAAAAGAGAAGTTAAGTATTTATATTCAAAATAAACTGTGAAAAGGAGGCATAGAGCAGATCTACGAAGCCACTCTCATATAAAATAAAAAAAAAAATAATGAAAAAATTGTCAACTTGCTCTCCTTCAGCAAGATACAAAAGACATGTTTTCCGTGAGACAGGAACAGAAAAACATGTATAGAAATGGAGCATTTATTTAAAACAGTGCAAATAGCAGGTAAACATATTTTAGGAAATAAGGTACTTTTATAGTGGATTTATAAACTCAATTCTCTCAATAGCTGCATGAAATTGACACTCCTCCTCCTAGCTTTGCATATGTAGAAAGTGAAGAACAGACAATTTAGGTAACTTGTCTAAGATTGTACAAAAGTGAGTTGACAGAACTAGGATTTGAACCCAGGGATTCTGGCTCTAAAAGCCAAACACTTAACATTAGATCACTTTTTACATCAGAGAAATGTAAATACAGATTGATATGATTTTGGAGTTGAGGCACATGAAAACAGACTCCCAAAAAACTAAGATATCCAGAACAAAATTAAACCCTCATAAGATTAGAACTGAATCTCCATCAAAGTAAGAATTAATACTCCCTGACTGCTGTTCAGTGTTTCAGTTCAGTTCAGTTCAGTCACTCAGGAGTGTCCAACTCTTTGTGACCCCATGAATCACAGCACGCCAGGCCTCCCTGTCCATCACCAACTCCCGGAGTTCACCCAAACTCATGTCTATCAAGTCGGTGATGCCATCCAGCCATCTCATCCTCTGTCGTCCCCTTCTCCTCCTGCCCCCAATCCCTCCCAGCATCAAGGTCTTTTCCAATGAGTCAACTCTTCGCATGAGGTGGCCAAAGTACTGGAGTCTCAGCTTCAGCATCTGTCCCTCCAATGAACACCCAGGACTGATGTCCTTTAGGATGGACTGGTTGGATCTCCTTGCAGTCCAAGGGACCCTCAAGAGTCTTCTCCAACACCGCAGTTCAAAAGCATCAATTCTTTGGCACTCAGCTTTCTTCACAGTCCAACTCTCACATCCATACATGACTACTGGAAAAACCATAGCCTTGACTAGACGGACCTGTGTTGGCAAAGTAATATCTCTACTTTTCAATATGCTATCTAGGTTGGTCATATCTTTCCTTCCAAGGAATAAGTGTCTTTTAATTTCATGGCTGCAATCACCATGTACAGTGATTTTGGAGCCCCTGCAAAAAAAGTCTGACACTGTTTCCACTGTTTCCCCATCTATTTCCCATGAAGTGATGGGACCAATTGCCATGATCTTTGTTTTCTGAATGTTGGACTTTAAGCCAACTTTTTCACTCTCCTCTTTCACTTTCATCAAGAGGCTTTTTAGTTCCTCTTCACTTTCTGCCAGAAGGGTGGTGTCATCTGCATATCTGAGGTTATTGATATTTCTCCCGGCAATCTTGATTCCAGCTTGTGCTTCTTCCAGCCCAGCATTTTTCATGATGTACTCTGCATGTAAGTTAAATAAGCAGGGTGACAATATACAGCCTTGGCATACTCCTTTTCCTATTTGGAACCAGTCTGTTGTTCCATGTCCAGTTCTAACTGCTGCTTCCTGACCTGCATATAGGTTTCTCAAGAGGCAGGTCAGGTGGTCTGGTATTCCCATCTCTTTCAGGATTTTCCACAGTGTATTGTGATCCACACAGTCAAAGGCTTTGGCATAGTGTTTACGAAATGCCAAACACTATTCTATATGCTTTCATTTATTAATGCATGTAATCCTCACAACAGTACTACAAAGTGTGTATTACTGCTATCCTTATTTCACCGTTGAGGAATCAAAGCAACACAGAAGAGAAGTAAATTGCCAAAGACTGCACAGCTGGTAAATGGGACGATTTGAATCAAAGATGGTCTATAGCCCAGGCCTAAGTATATACTCACCATGTATTATAATATAATTAAAATGTAAATACTGAATTTCTGGAATTTGGAAGGCAAGAATTCCTCTAATTTCATTATTACAAATTGTATTTACTTAATTTTCTTGTAGTATTGTTTTAAATTTCAATTATAATCTTACTTTTTTAGTTTATTTTTACATCCTTTTGATCTATTACTAGATATCACAGTCTTAAGAAAAACATATTTATAGAACAGAAAAATATATTTATAAATTAAATATTCTTTAAAATGAAACAATTCTACATGTTTTTCTAAGTGGAGGGGAAGTTCATGGTTATAACTCTAATCTCCCCTCTTACTGAATTCAATCTAAACAAGAAAAAGATAGTCACTCATTGTTTTTGATATTAGAAACATTGTTCTCTGACATTTCTCAGAATTTTTACCTACTTTTTAGCAAAAGAAATTATTGATTAAGTAATCGATGACCAAACTTCTTGTGATTTAGGATCTATTTGTCAATAGAAGTTTTAGTGAGTATATTGCTAAAGGTCTTTTCTATACAAATCACTCTCAGATCCACAAGGATATGCTCAGCTTATTTGGGGGTTGCAGGGTGATATTTCATTATTTTCTTTTTTATTTTGAGACTGTGACTATTGAGAAATCCCAACAAATTCCCAATGTGCAGAAAAGTAGGTAATGGCACCCCACTCCAGTACGGTTGCCCGGAAAATCCCATGGATGGAGGAACCTGGTAGGCTGCAGTCCATGGGGTCGCTAAGAGTAGGACACAACTGTGCGACTTCACTTTCACTTTCCACTTTCATGCATTGGAGAAGGAAATGGCAACCCACTCCAGTGTTCTTGCCTGGAGAATCCCAGGGACGGGGGAGCCTGGTAGGCTGCAGTCCATGGGGTTGCACAGAGTCAGACATGACTGAAGCGACTTAGCAGCAGCAGCAGCAAAAAAGTAGGTAACTTTAGATGGCAATTCCCTTAGATAAAGATTGTTCTGATATGAAAAACTGCTGACAGTTATCATGGGATAATCACCCCCAGACAAATGGATTCAAGAATAGATTCTAGTGTTTCCAGGCAAAGCCATTTTTGAAAACAAGAAGCCCAACTGTTCTTATCCAAAGATAGTTTCCTAAAGAATTTGTTTTTAATCTCACATGGTTTATTGTTCCAGAAAATGATTTACATTTTTATCAAAGTAGAGCTAAGAAATGAGCATTCATTAAATGTCAGCTTATGAATAAAAAGTACCATTCAAAAATAAAACAAAGATCTGTGGAAAGCAGAACTAAATAAAAACAATGTAGTTTGACTCAGAATGTCCAGATTGGTTCCTGTTTAGCTCTATTTCTGGCAGAGAGAATATCTGAATGAATCTCAAATATTGTATAGGTGGTCTCTGGGAAACAAAGGATGCTTTTGACCATAGAAATCATCTGCTGTTTTATTCTTAATTGATTTAATACTTTGTTAAGAAATGTATCCCCCTTTTTAGGAAAAGGACAAGATTTTACTTTCAATTAACTGTTATAATATTCTGAAATAACCCTGTAGCTTCTGAGTAACTGATTATTCACATGCGGAATTCCTCCGACTCACATCCTATTGTGTGCTACTGAGGAGTATTGTGGTCACGTGGAAACATGAAATTATATCCTTAGATGGCTATAAGAACAACAGCAGAGACTACAACTGAAGGGAGTATTCCCTTTCCTGGGTCAAATCCTCCGTCAAACATTATGTAAATTTCCAATTATTAATAAACGTTATACATTCTTTACATTCTTTTTGACATTCAATTTGTGCTTTAGCCCTTTGAAAATCTTGAAGAGAAATTTTTTTTCGTTGTTTGCCTCATGCACTGGGTTTCATTTCCACTGAAGTTCCATTAACAGGAGGCAAGCTGCTGAATGGCTTTGGAAGTAGCTTTGTGAAAGCTAACTTTTCAGCTGAGAGAAATCTCCCTGGGGATATCACAGAGACACAGAAGCTTTAATAGCATTTTGTTTTTCTCAGCACACCTCCAGATTTTAACGTGTCTGAATTTAATGCACTAGAAACAAGCATATGTTGTCTTAACTAAAATCTCCTCTTGTATCTAAAAAATCTACCACAAAAACACTAGGTACTTGATATGTTTATATATAAGGAGAAAAAAACTAAAATAATAAACAAACACACTATCATAGCACAATCTGCAGAAGCAGAAGGCTATAGCTCTTTTATGGCAAATAACATCTCATGGATATTTCTGAGCATTTATTGGTTTTTTGTCTTTGTTTGCCTCTGCAGATCAAATTCACAGAGGTCTGTTCAAACAAAATATAGTATTTCTGAATTCATCTTTTCCAGTTAATTCTTTATCCAAATGCTATAAGATTAATGTTTTAATCCATTTATAAAAATAGATCACCCAGGAAAGTTTCTTTGAATCAACTCATAATCTAAAATTTCAGTAACAATGATTATGAATGGTTAGTAATAATAACTCTTCCTAGAAATGATGCTAAGACTTTTGCTCTATCCATCAATTTGCTATATCAATTTTGTATAAATTTTTCACTGTTTGAAAGTTCCTGTAATACAGGTTTAAAAGGTGTCAAATTTTAAAAGTTTTCTTTTCATTACAGAGCTGGACTTTAAGTGAATTCCCAAAATTAAGACACAGATATAAATCAGTACACATAAATAACATATTTAATTGGCTATGCCATTTAATATTAGAGAAATCAAAGTTAGCTTTTAAGGAACAAATTTGCTATTATTTTTAATTCATCTGTTGCTTTGCTCAGAAATTTACTTAAAGTTTCTGCTTTGGGACATATATTAATTGAATTCTAGCAACATGGTGCGTACTATGTCAGACACTTTTAAATGATAGAAAATATATATTCCTTTCTCAAGTAACTCACAATCTTTTGAGGGTGACAATATAACCACATATAGCATAAGGCAGATTTGATGTACTATATTCTAAAAACCATATAAACTTTGGATGTAAGATAGCAGACTGGGCAAATACAAGCTCCTATTCTCCATTTTCACTTTAAATAAAAATAGTGGTATATTCATACAACGCAATACTACACGAAGTAAAAAAGAAAACTATTGATATATACCACAACAAAGGTGAGTCTTACAAGCATTGTTTGGAGTGAAAGAAGCCAGTTACAAAAAATTATGCAATCTATGATTCCATTTATACAAAGTTCAAGAAGACATGAAACTAGTCTCTAACAGTAGAAGTCAGAAGGTGGTTAGAACACTTGAAATGTGAAAAGTTATTTTAATTAATTTACATTTCAATAGCTGCATGTGACTAGTAGCTACTGTATTGAACAGTACAGGAATAGGAGATAAATCTGAGGATACTTAGAATATACAGATAAAATATAAAAATATAAAATATTTAAGAAAAACTAGATTCATGAAGGATGTAGTCGGTACTTTCAGTGTTTATCTAACAGGAGTTAGATAAAGTAAAAGGGAAGAAATGATTAAAAGAAAACAAAGCATACAATTAATCAGAATAGACAAAAAGACACTGGTCATCGGACAAAAAGGGTCCAACCGTTTAATAAAATGGTTAATAAAAATGGTTCATATCCTTTTTTAATTTTCAGAGCACTAACACTATAGAAAAAGTGCCTGAAACTACCAAGAAGAGAAATCAGAGTAACTGCAATGGAATGTATTATATTTCTCTGCTCTAACACTTGCTTTCAGACTATAAAGCATCAATGAATAAAAAACTAACTTTGAGTTCCAAATTCTATATACCCAGACACATTATAAATCAATGATGAGGCACAATAAAGAAATTTCCAGACAAAAAATAATTCAAAGTTTACCTCCCATGAACTCCATTTGAAATAGTTCGAGATATATTACAACAGACTTGGGGAAGCAACTAGTCTGCAATCGACTTGATTATCAAATCTGGAGGACACTCTTGAGAGTGAATGAAGGCAGATGATCTGGTCCAATCGCAGTGTAGACATGTGAATAGGACTCTTCCGGGTAAACAAGCCAACAGTTCTCATCAGGAGAATTCCTATCTCAGGAATGCTTTGAGTGAGAGGTTCCTATTTAAAATTGTTTGTGAACATAAAATCCATGGATTCATAAGGCATGCTAAGTCGCTTCAGTCGTGTCCAACTCTGTGTGACCCCAGAGACGGCAGCCCATCAGGCTCCACCGTCCCTGGGATTCTCCAGCCAAGAACACTGGAGCGGGTTGCCATTTCCTTCTCCAATGCATGAAAGTGAAAATGAAAGTGAAGTCGCTCAGTCGTGTCCAACTCTTAGCAACCCCATGGACTGCAGCCCACCAGGCTCCTCCATCCATGGGATTTTCCAGGCAAGAGTACTGGAGTGGGGTGCCATTGCCTTCCCTGTCATAAGGCATGGCTACCTCAAAAATACCACATACCTTTTGTAACTATCCAGACCTAAAATTCTTTAGGGGTGCATCATCCTCTTTAATTCTGTATCTAAGTTTTCTGATATGTCCTTACAAGAAACCATAAGGTGTGCTCCTTATTGTTCAGTTTTTAGGGCCCATGCCTGACCATACAGCAAAGCCTTTGATCAAATCACAACAGTCTTTGAGAATCCCAGCACTCCCCTAAAGGCACAAGCTTAACCCTTTGTCTGCTTAAAAAAAAAAAAAAAAATGCACAGCTACTCTTGTGCAAATTTGCATTTACCTTCTTCATTGAGGTTTTACAAAACAGCAATATGCCCCTCAGTCTGAATCCTAAGTCTAGAAAATCCTTTCAATGACCAGAGAAATACCTTTTCCCTGGCTGGAAGAGAGCATCATAAGATTCAGACCACAGAGTTTGCTTGTAGGGCTCTATATTTGGTCCTACATTCAGTGAAGCAACTGCTAACATAAGCTTATAATCTTTCTGAACCCCTGCCCCTCAGCATTCTTCTAATCTACCATTTCTACCTTCTAAGTGAGCTTTGCTGTGCTGTACTCTCCCTGTTTGCATGTCTTTTTGCTATCACTCAAGGAATTATTTGGTCTCTGGAATTATTTGCATGTCTCTTTGCTATCACTCAAGGAATTATGGAAAAGGCAATGGCAACCCACTCCAGTATTCTTGCCTGGAAAATCCCATGGACGGAGGAGCCTGCAGTCCATGGGGTCGCTAAGAATCGGACACGACTAAGCGACTTCACTTTCACTTTTCACTTTCATGCCTTGGAGAAGGAAATGGCAACCCACTCAAGTGTTCTTGCCTGGAGAATCCCACGGATGGGGGAGCCTGGTGGGCTGCCGTCTCTGGGGTCACACAGAGTCGGACATGACTGAAGCGACTTAGCAGCAGCAGCAGCAAGGAATTATCTGTACTTGTGTTCTTGGAATTTTCTGATGCTTCTCAGTAGGAGGAATGGTTTCAAACCAATACTGGACAGCAATCTCACTTTCCTCTCTTAAATGGCAAATAACAACTCAGGCAATTTTTGAGCCAAACCATAAGAGAACTTCACTGAACAAAACTATTCAGTTTCTGAAAATGCTTGCAATCTGCATATGCACTGGTTATGGCCACTTCAAGTACTGTCTGAGAAGGTGGATTGTAAGCATTTAGTAAAAATGTCTGTTCCAACACCCTTGATGGATCTTCAACACTTGTTTCTGCTAAAGCCACAGTCAAATTCAAATTTTTCTTTCTGGTGAATTTGTGGATTGGGTCAATAGGATTGATGGATAAATATGACTCCACTAAAACCTAAATAGCCCTGATGGTTTCCAAGTTTCTTGTCTATTATCAGTGAATGGGAATGCTAATAATTTATTACTCACAGTAGTAGGACTACCTCTGGTTGCTCCAGTTCATGTAATTCTTAGGAATTTCACAGGTTGGGCTGGACCTTACATTTTAGCTGGTTTATCGGCCAACCTCTGTTTTCATCTGGGTGACTCTGATCCTTAATTTGTTCTGATTCTCTTTCTCTAAAGAGGTGATTATTACGAGATCATCACTGTGGCACAAGGACTGATTTTTAACTCGAAGCCCCTCAGAAGAATATGGCAATATGCTGGCAAATTTTTTAAATGCCTGTCTCAAAGCAATGCATGAATACTGATTCACATTCCACAAGAGTACATATTGTGACTGCTACATTCCCAAATTGGAATGGCCATAATGGCATAACATCACCATTGATCTGCACTTCCCTTACAGTCTTTAGAATATCAGTTACAACTGAAGCTATCAAACATACAACCTCATTTGACCCTTGATACTGTAAACCTCCAGGAACCATTGTTTTAGGCACTGGCCAGATAAGACTTTTTAAAAGGGAGTTAGGGGGACTCAAAACTCCCATTTTTGACCATTTCCTTAATCAGAACAACAATCTCTTATTGCCTTCGTGGGATCCTGTATATATTGTAAACTACCAAAGAGGCCTCCGACCACATTTTCTAAGTTGAAACTTACCCCTAACCTGATTTCTTATGCCTTTTAGAGCCGCATCTCTATCCTTAAACGGGGATTACTAGACATTCATCTCCCATATCTATCAACCCTAAAAAGTTTGCACACCACCACTAGGCCACTTCATCCAAAGCACTGCAAAATGCCCAAGACTGTTTGATGTCACGCACTGTTTGGGATGTTTCAGTTTTACTAGGAGCTTCTGGAGACCAGTGGACATTGAAGAACCCACCTAACATCAGGGCTGCCTGAAGCCCCTCTCTGCGGCTACTAGGCAGCTTTTTTAACACCCTGGAGCCCTCTCTCAAGCCTTGGACCATATGGAAACAATCAAGCTTTTTGCAGCAAAAAAATAATAATAATAATTTTTTTCATTTAATTCTTAGAAAATTTACCTTGACTTTTTTTTTCTCTCTCTCTCTCAAAAAGTCCTATTATCTGGATGTCTGGACTTAATCTATTTTCTATACTTCCCAGCTGTTCTATCAAATATATTTCCCTTTAGAAAAATATTTCTCTACTATCTTACAACTGAATTCATTCTTCAGCTGTATTTATTTTTATTCAAACCATGTATCATTCTCTTATTTCAACTATTAACTTTTTCATGCCTAGTATTTCTACTTGATTACTTTGTTCATCACATCTTGTTATTTTTCCATAATGAAATATCTTCCCCCTGTTCCTCTCTGCAGTTTATTATGTATATGTCAAATTATGATTCATTAATTTTAATACTTCTGCTAGCATGTTGACCAATTTATAGTTTTTAACTTTATAATGATATATTACTATATTTTTAATATGAAGAGATATCTTATTATTCTGAATTTATTTTTATTTTTATTAAATTTGATTTATCTCTGAATGTTACCTGTTCATATGAATCGAGGAAGGGCAGAGCCTTGATCAGTATTCTGAGTTCTAGCATAGATGAAGAGATTCTCACAAGCCAGAATTAGTCACTCTTATTTGGTTTCATCACCCTGAGTAACTTTTAAGGTCAATGCTCTTCTTTCAAACATCAAGGAAAGGTAGTCTTCCTAGATTATCATCCATCCGGCCTGGAAGTTTGGAGAGAAATGGCTGAAAGAGAGAAATTCAAAGCTGGTCAGTTCTTGAAGTTTTCCCCAATGCTTCACCCTGTGAGGTTTTCCCTGCCTTGATTTTATCCCTGAGGACACTTCCAGAAGGGCTGTGGGCCCTTTGAGGTTGTAGCTTTCAGAGGTTTCAAAAACTACTGCCAAATTCTGCAACAAGAAGGCAGGCAAGTGGGAAGAGGCACAAGGACACTCGAATTCACACAGTGCTGAGCTGACTAAGTTAGAAAGGTCAAAGGAATTCCCCAATAAGGCCCGCTATTCTCAATTATAGCCATTCAATTCCTACCTTAAATCCCCAACTATTTAAGGCACAGAGCCAGTGGTGTAACTGTGCATATGTAACATCCAGACTGGATCATTCTTAACAGACTGCTCTTATGTAAAACACAGTGATAGCAGTAATAGCAGGAAATGAAACTATACAGGAAATACTAATACCATGACACAGTTCAAAACAGAGAAAGACACTGCTTCAATCATCTCTTTTTATTTTTTCAAATACTTCTTTGTTGAACTCCTTTGGGTCAACGTCATCTAGTGTTGGTATAGGAATTCAACTTCAAATTCCTTTATGAGATTCAAAATAATTATGAATCAGTTGCTGGTTCATGTAAATAGTACAAAAATCACTTAGCTGTTTTTCAAGTAATTTTTCCCTTTCTATTCTATTTATTCATTCATACTTGTATTAGTGCTGGTAAAGGAGCCTAGTATATTTGACTGAGTATATGCCTTTATTAGAAACCAAAAATAGGATAATATATTCAATATCTGTTCACTCAGAGCAAGCCTAAAGTAGAGGAGATAAAGAATGCCATTAGCCAAATAGAAACTGCCTTAAAGATATAACATCCAGGGGAATGATGGTGGCAGCATACTATGAAACTCTAATTTGTTAGTGACCTGATTTGGTGATAGGGCTTGAGTTCATAGTGGTATGTGTTACAATAGAATAATTCAAATTATAGTAGAAAAAACAGAGAGTGACATTCAGAAAATTGCTGAAATTATTTGTTTAAACCTTTTTTTTTTCCCCAATCCAGAGAGATATAATTTATCATGAAGTGAATGGAATAATATTTGACAATAAGAAGAACTGCTGGGAATAGATTATGTTAAACTGCTGTGTTATAGTATTTCACTTTCTTGCATTAGCTACAGGTTTATTTGCAAATTCAAGCCATGTGCCATTTCCTTTACTGTTCAGCCTGCAAAATTTAGGTTTTGACTAAACATGCAGTAATGAAAAGAATTAAAAAAACATGTATTACTTCATGTGGTAAAATTATTTCTAGAAATTAATAATATATTATACATTCAAATTTGCTGTATTTATTCTGCTGCTAAGTTGCTTCAGTCGTGTCCGACTCTGTGCAACCCCATAGACAGCAGCCCACCAGGCTCCCCCGTCCCTGGGATTCTCCAGGCAAGAACAATGGAGTGGGTTGCCAGTTCCTTCTCCAATGCCTGAAAGTGAAAATTGAAAGTGAAGTCGCTCAGTCATGTCCGACTCTTAGCGACCCCATGGACTGCAGCCCAACAGGCTCCTCCGTCCATGGGATTTTCCAGGCAAGAGTGATGGATTGGGGTGCCATTGCCTTCTCCGGTATTTATTCTAATTGACCCTAATATCCTATTACAGTGCTATTTGCAGAGAATGTAAAGATGCATTGTGAACGTAAACATAAAGAAATCTTATGAATAACTGGCTCTAATGACTCATTATTAAACAAGAACATCTCTGCTGCTACTAGCCTTGAACAATCAATCACAATAGAGCTGCTCTACAACCACTGAACTGCCTTTAATTATGAATCATTTTATCTATACTATAGCCTGACCACCTTCCAGGTTGCCTCTTCAGCCAGTTGACTTGACTTAGCCAGTGAATGACAGCAGAAGTGACAGGAGTCACTTCCATGCAAAATGTGAAGAGGCTACTCATGTTTCTTCTTCCTCTCTGGCTTCTCTGCCACAAGAGCAGCACCAACCCATAAGAAGCTGCTCATCAGCCTGGATTCTGGACTCAAAATACTAAAGATATTGAGTTCTGGCTGATCTTTAATAGACACTTAATATGAGCAAGAAAACTTCATTGACACATTTCCAGTTTTCAGTTGCTGCAGCATAACTAAGCCTTAGGTGAATAATCAAATTTACACTTAAAGTGAAAGTCACTCAGTCGTGTCCGACTCTGCGACCATCCATGGAATTCTCCCACCCATAATACTGGAGTGGGTAACTGTTCCCTTTTCCAGGGAATCTCCCCAACCCAGAGTTTGAACCCAGGTCTCCCACATTCCAGGCGGATTCTTTACCAGCTGAGTCACCACTTAAAAGTCCAGAAAAAAAAAGAAAATCAAAATCTTGGCAGTAACTATGTCTGATATTTTCAAGAGGTAAGGTTACAAGGAATCTTTTCACTTTTTGTTTTTTTGCACTTAACCAAAAATATCTATTTAAATTTTGATTGAAATCAAAATGGTACTTTAGAAAAATTATGAAGCCAAATAACTTGAACATATTCATGCCTCTTGATGTTCTAAATTCAGCCCATTGTGGGCAACTAGAACTCTATTGTGAGAAATAACACATTTACTCTTCCTATATGGACAGATTTTCAACCCTCAAACTCTGGAAGTATAGACCTGTCTTTTGGCATTACAGTGCCACAAACTCCGAAGCCCTTATTTCCAACTCTGTGTGCCACAAATATGTTCACAGTCTGAATCAAGATGGTTGGTAGCTCGTAATAGATGTTATGCTAGTAATTGCTTCCGTGAAATAAATTATTTTCTGGCACTTAAACTTTACTAGCTTATTCTAAGGGTATGTCTTACCCCAGAGCACCATCTCAACTAACAGGACGAGCCCCATAGCAGCTGCAGCCAGGGACCAAGCTCCACTCACTCCCCTCACGTCCACTGCACTTCTCACTCCCCTCACGTCCACTGCACTTCACTCCATAACTGCTTCCTGCTTCAGTTCCTATAACTACTAGCCTGCTTCTCACAGGTCCAGTCCAGTTTTCTAAGATCACAACATAAAACAGCCTAACTGGCTTTGTTTCTTTTTACTTAAGTTTTACATATATATATATTTTTTTTGTATTGCATTAAATTTGTTTTTACTAGTAAAGCTTAGAAACTCAAAAAACAAAAAAAAGGACAAAAGCATTTAATGAATTTTATAAGGACTAATGAATACTATGTTTCAAATGAGTGATATATATCTAAGTTTTTAAATAGTTAAAATTTTCCATTTTGCTGATTTATCTATTTAGATGAGGTCATCAATTATGACACTATTCTTTAAGAAAACTATCAATTCTCAGATATTCTTCTCAAGAAAAATTGACTTAAGCAAAGAAATTTAATATGGTTGTTTATTAAAATATTATTTGCTAAAGTTAATAATTAAGAGTAAAATGAAAAAAAAAACTAAAATGTCATTTCCAAAGTAAAAATGTTGCAATAACTAAAAATTATGTTCTTAAAAGAAGTTTTAAGAAAATAATGCTCATGATATAACGTTAAATAGAAAATAAATAATTTTAACAGCACAGACATAGATATATATATATATATAATAAATATAATTATTTTAAAAAGAAAAAGGGGGAAGAAACTAATCAGCATCCCAGTTTAGTAGAATTAGGAGTTCTAGTACATAGTTCATAGTTCTAGTCCATAGTTCTATGTACATAATTCTAGTTTGTTTTTTTTTTGGCCTGTACATAGTTGGTTTTTTTTAGTATTTTCAAAATTTTCAACAAAGACATCACTTGAATAATTATAGAAAATATATATAAAAAGAATATCTACAATGTATACAAATTCCAGTTTTCCAAAGGCAAATTCAATTCAGTCAATTTCAACTATTTTGAGAAATGAGTTTGGCTACTATTCTCTGTTAGGTGGTTGAAATAAAAACCCTAAAGCTCTTTCCTGGCAACACTGCCAAATCCTAGCATTAAAGAAGGCAAAGGAGCATATGTTCTCATTCACGGTGCTCAGACTGTGTGTCATAGAGATGAAGTCACTTGCCTAGAGCAAAACTGGAAGTAACTCACAGATGGGAAACAGTGTTGGCCTCCTAACTTCTAATTTAACCTTTTTCCTTGTAAAAGAAATCACATTTTTAGTGTGCACATCACTACACTTCCTGCCCAACACTTAGTTATAAGGTATGGTTAAATTTGATACCAGAATTTACCTTTAAATAGCCAGGTACAAGTATTCATGTGAGAGATAAAAATGAAAGTGAAATGTGAGAGATAAGGAGTCATTAAAAGCATATTTATTAGGCTCTTAACTTTAGTTCACAGGTGCTATACCAAGTTTTATAGAACACCATGCAAGTCTTGCATGAAATAAATAGGAATCAGCATTTAGAGCTGTTGACATTATAAATTACATCTAACTAAGGTAGATTTAAAACTTAATATTTTAAGCATAAAAAGTATCATGGGAATTCCCACGTGGTCCAGTGGTTAGGATTCTACACTTCTACTGCAGGGGGCACGGATTCAATCCCTGGTCAGGGAATTAAGATCCCACATGCCTCATGGTACAATCAGAAAAAAAAAGAGTAAAGAGAATTTAGAGTACCATTAATTAATGATTGTTTTCTTTGCCATTGCTATTGCTCCTTGGATGACACAGTATTAAATTCTGTACATATAAAATTTTTTCCTTTAATTTTACTACAATGCATTTAATTATTTTTATTGCCATTCTTCTGTTGTTGCTTTTCATTTGTTTGTATTCAGACTTTTTATATACCCAACTTCAAAGACTAGCAGCCTTAGACATAGGCAAGCACGAAGCTTCATATAGGATTCAAGCCATCATCATTAATAACTGAAAAGATAAATAATAAGTAAGTGGTTGAGAAAATAACTTTTATCCTGAATGCATAATATTTTATCTTTCCTTTGCCCCAAAATAAATGTATCCTATTCCACTCAATGGTTCTTTTCCTAAATAAATGGCACCATGTACCCAACTGCCCAAGATAGAAACAGAGTCACCACAATTTCCTCACTCAAAAAATCTCATTAGTTACTAGTCTTTTTCTCTACAACTTCAATGCCACCTCCAATTTACTGAATGTCACCATCAGTTTACACCAAAATGATGCTATGGTCTCCAAATAGTCTCTCCACATTATTTATATATTTTTTTCAAAATATTTTTGACAATTCATCCCTAGAATCTATTACCCACATTTCAGCTAGAGTACATTTTTAAAATATTAATACAAATATGATCCCAAAAAGAGAGGCCTGGCCCCATATTACTTTTTATTGACTGTCCTGTTTTTACAGACCCTCTTCACTATTTTCATTCACAGAAAAATGTGCTGGTCATATTCATTCATTCCAAGTGTTCACCTTCCATTCATTGCAAGATTACATATACTTCTGTAGTCTGTGAAATTGTGTATAGGCAACCTGAGCAGACTAACACAGCATTACCTAAATATTTGGCTGAAATTTATTTTGGGTACTTTTTATTTGTCTAAAAATCCACCTATTCTGACTGGAGTTGCAACAGTTTCCAGAAATGCATGTATCACACTAGCATTTCACTAGTTATCTCTTTGTTCATAACACTTTTCAATTATTATTATCTCTAATTCTATCTCTGGTCAGTCAGTCAGTTCAGTTGTTGCAACCCCATGAATCCCAGCATGCCAGGACTCCCTGTCCAACACCAACTCCCGGAGTTCACTCAAACTCATGTCCATCGAGTCAGTGATCCAATTCAGCCATCTCATCCTCTGTCCCCTTCTCCTCTTGCCCCCAATCCTCCCAGCATCAGAGTATTTCCATTGAGTCAACTCTTCCCATGAGGTGGCCAAAGTATTGGAGTTTCAGCTTCAGCATCAGTCCCTCCAATGAACACCCAGGACTCACCTCCTTTAGAATGGACTGGTTGGATCTCCTTGCAGTCCAAGGGACTCTCAAGAGTTTTTTCCAACACCACAGTTCAAAAGCATCAATTCTTCGGTGCTCAGCTTTCTTCACAGCCAACTCTCACATCCATACATGACCACAGGAAAAACCATAGCCTTGACTAGACGGACCTTTGTTGGCTACTGTCTCTGCTTCTCAATATACTATCTAGGTTGGTCATAACTTTCCTTCCAAGGAGTAAGTGTCTTTTAATTTCATGGCTGCAGTCACCATCTGCAGTGATTTTGGAGCCCAAAAAAATAAAGTCTGACACTGTTTCCACTGTTTCTCCATCTATTTCCCATGAAGTGATGGGACCAGATGCCATGATCTTCGTTTTCTGAATGTTGAGCTTTAAGCCAACTTTTTCACTCTCCTCTTTCACTTTCATCAACAGGCTTTTGAGTTCCCCTTCCCTTTCTGCCAGAAGGGTGGTGTCATCTGCATAATTGAGGTTATTGATATTTCTCCCAGCAACCTTGATTCCAGCTTGTGCTTCCTCCAGCCCAGCGTTTCTCATGATGTACTCTGCATAGAAGTTAAATAAGCAGGGTGACAATATACAGCCTTGACATACTCTTTTCCCTATTTGGAACCAGTCTGTTGTTCCATGTCCAGTTCTAACTGTTGTTTCCTGACGTGCATATAGGTTTCTCAAGAGGCAGGTCAGGTGGTCTGGTATTCCCATCTCTTTCAGAATTTTCCACAGTTTATTGTGATCCACACAGTCAAAGGCTTTGGCATAGTCAATAAAGCAGAAATAGATGTTTTTCTGGAACTCTCTTGCTTGTTCCATGATCCAGCAGATGTTGGGCAATTTGATCTGTGGTTCCTCTTCCTTTTCTAAAACCAGCTTGAACATCAGGAAGTTCATGGTTCACGTATTGCTGAAGCCTGGCTTGGAGAATTTTGAGCATTACTTTACTAGCGTATGAGATGAGTGCAATTGTGTGGTAGTTGGAGCATTCTTTGGCATTGCCTTTCTTTGGGATTGGAATGAAAACTGACCTTTTCCAGTCCTGTGGCCACTGCTGAGTCTTCCAAATATGCTGGCATATTGAGTGCAGCACTTTCACAGCATCATCTTTCAGGATTTTAAATAGTTCAACTGGAATTCCATCACCTCCACTAGCTTTGTTCATAGTGATACTTTCTAAGGCCCACTTGACTTCCATTCCAGGATGTCTGGCTCTAGGTCAGTGATCACACCATTGTGATTATCTGGGTCGTGAAGATCTTTTTTGTACAGTTCTTCTGTGCATTCTTGCCACCTCTTCTTCTTTTTTTTTTTTTTCTTGCCACCTCTTCTTAATGTCTTCTGCTTCTGTTAGGTCCATACCAGTTCTGTCCTTTATCGAGCCCATCTTTGCATGAAATGTTCCCTTGGTATCTCTAATTTTCTTGAAGAGATCTCTAGTCTTTCCCATTCTGTTGTTTTCTTCTATTTCTTTGTACTGATCACTGAGGAAGGCTTTCTTTGGAACTCTGCATTCACATGCTTATATCTTTCCTTTTCTCCTTTGCTTTTCACTTCTCTTCTTTTAACAGCTATTTGTAAGGCCTCCTCAGACAGCCATTTTGCTTTTTTCATTTCTTTTCCATGGGGATGGTCTTGATCCCTGTCTCCTGTACAAAGTCACCATCAGGCACTCTATCAGATCTAGTACCTTAAATCTATTTCTCACTTCCACTGTGTAATCATAAGGGATTTGATTTAGTTCATACCTGAATGGTCTAGTGGTTTTCCCTACTTTCTTCAATTTTCTGAATTTGGCAATAAGGAGTTTATGATCTGAGCCACAGTCAGCTCCTGGTCTTGTTTTTGTTGACTGTATAGAGCTTCTCCATCTTTGGTTGCAAAGAATATAATCAATCTGATTTTGGTGTTGACCATCCGGTGATGCCCATGTGTAGAGTCTTCTCTTGTGTTGTTGGAAGAGGGTGTTTGCTATGACCAGTGCATTCTCTTGGAAAAACTGTATTAACCTTTGCCCTGCTTCATTCTGTACTCCAAGGCCAAATTTGCCTGTTACTCCAGGTGTTTCTTGACTTCCTACTTTTGCATTCCAGTCCCCTATAATGAAAAGGACATCTTTGGGGGGGGGGGTGTTAGTTCTAAAAGGTCTTGTAGGTCTTCATAGAACTGTTCAACTTCAGCTTCTTCAGCATTACTGGTTGGGGCATAGACTTGGATTACCATGATATTGAATGGTTTGCCTTGGAAACGAACAGAGATCATTCTGTCATTTTTGAGATTGTACCCAAGTACTGCATTTCGGACTTTTGTGTTGACCATGATGGCTACTCCATTTTTTCCAAGGGATTCCTGCCCACAGTAGTAGATATAATGGTCATCTGAGTTAAATTCACCCATTCCAGTCCATTTTAGTTCGCTGATTCCTTGAATGTCAACGTTCACTCTTGCCATCTCCTGTTTGACCACTTCCAATTTGCCTTGATTCATGGACTTAACATTCCAGGTTCCTATGCAATATTGCTCTTTACAGCATTGGACCTTGATTCTATCAACAGTCACATCCACAACTGGGTACTGTTTTTGCTTTGGCCCCATCTCTTCATTCTTTCTGGAGTTATTTCTCCACTGATCTCCAGTAGCATATTGGGCACCTACTGACCTGGGGAGTTCCTCTTTCAGTATCCTATCATTTTGCCTTTTCATACTGTTCATGGGGTTCTCAAGGCAAGAATACTGAAGTGGTATGCCATTCCCTTCTCCAGTGGACCACATTCTGTCAGATCTCTCCACCATGACCTGTCTGTTTTGGTTGGCCCCACAAGGCATGGCTTAGTTTCATTCAGTTAGACAAGGCTGTGGTCCGTGTGATCAGATTGGCTAGTTTTCTGTGATTATGGTTTCAGTGTGTCTGCCATCTGATGCCCTCTCACAACACCTACTGTCTTACTTGGGTTTCTGTTACCTTGGTCATGCAGTATCTCTTCACGCCTACTCCAGCAAAGCGCAGCTGCTGTTCCTTACCTTGGACGAAGGGTATCTCCTCTTGGCCGCCCCTCCTGACCTTGAACATGGAGTAGTTCCTCTCGGCCCTCCTGTGCCCACGAAGCTGCCGCTGGTTGGATGTGGGGTTGCTCCTCTCGGTCGCTGCCCCTGACCTCAGGCGTGGTGTAGCTCGTCTTGGCCACCACCCCTGACCTCAGTAATTTACCTCTGGTAATTTCCCCTAATTCTGCACTGCTCTGTCCTCTTCCTGAAACACTCTTCCCTCAGATGTCCACTTGACTCACTTCCTCACTTCAGTCAAGTGTTAACTGTTGATAAAACGCGCTCTGTCATCATGGCCCTCCTAGACCATCCTGCTTAGAACTGCAACTGTCAGCCAGCACTCCCTCCCCTTCCCTGCTTACTCTGCATCCTTGTACTCATCATTCTCTAATACACTGCATAGTTTTTTATTTATTTTAAACTTTGTTTCTGCCCACTCGAATTGAAGTTTCTTAAAGGAATGGAGCTTGATCTGCTGGTTTTTTCCTACAGCTACTTATCTAATGCATAGAAAGAAGAGCACCTGGAGCTGTATAAAGACTCAATAAAGAATTGTTTCAGTAAGTGCCTTAAGGAGTAAATCCTTCATTTTGTTTATTTGCATCTTCTCTCTTATTTTCCTCAACTAGTCAATCCACAGATGTGTCCTATTTATGAATCTTTAAAGGAAGCAGCATTTTAGGATTTTTCGTTCACTTTTTAAAATTGTTCTTATCCAATGTGCTGATTTCTGCCCTTTGTCTCTGCCTGCTTGGTAGGGCAGAGAAGGAAATGGCAACCCACTCCATTATTCTTGCCTAGAAAATTCCGTGGACAGAGGAGCCTGGTGGGCTGCTGTCCATGGGGTCGCACAGAGTCAGACAAGACTGAAGTGACTTAGCACGCATGCATGCATTGGAGAAGGAAATGCCAACCCACTCCAGTATTCTTGCCTGGAGAATCCCAGGGACGGAGGAGCCTGGTGGGCTGCCATCTGCGGGGTCACAAAGAGTCCGACACCACTGAAGCGACTTAGCAGCAGCAGCAGCAGCTTGGTAGGGAGAGGGTTCTGTCTCTCCCTCCTTTCACACAAATCTAAGTTAAATACCTAGAGTTACTATTTCCAGCCTCTTTGTTTCCACTGCCATTCTGTTATAGAGGAGAGAATAAATCGTTTTCTATTATCATAGATTCTCTTACTAGGGTCCTGAGTATTAGACACAAAAGAAACGTTAACAAGAGAAAAACAAATAAGTTTATTAACATGTGTACACACACCCAAGGACCACTCAGTGATGTGTATCTCAAACAGGTGGCAAAAACTTGTGCTTATGTATGCATCTTAACAAAAGAACAATAAAATTTTAGAGATATAGCAAGACAAAGGAAAAGGAGTTTGATCTACTGGGGCAGCAAATTGTAGTAAGGCAAACATACGTGGAAATCAACAGCAGTTAGAGGCTAGTTTTAGCAAGGTTTGTTACATAGAGTCCTCTGATGGTGATCACAAGGCTCAGGACAGTTTGGAGTTTTCTCTGGTAGGGGAGGTGCATGGGATCCCTAATACGGAGCGGAAGGAGATATCTCTACAAATTTGTATCCTACTTTAAGGCAAATGGGGCCAGAGAGTTTTTCTGATATCTGCTTCTCAATTGTCTTCAGCTCAAAATAATCCTATGCCAGAGTGGCACCTTTGGGGATGGCATTTTCTGCTATCCATTACTATCCTAAGCTTCATCTTTTAATAGCCCAACACAATAAATGCTCTTAGCATCACCCTGGACCTTAACTAATTCAGCCGGCCATTTATTATGAAAAAAAGGTGTAAACTATGTAGTGAAGTTTAAAATATCGCCCTAGAAAACTGTTAAACTGTTGCTGTGTTTTGATTCAAGTTTTTTTAAATACTTCTTTATCTTTCTTTGGTGAACAACTACTCAAATAATAGTACCCAAGTGGGCTAACAGCTCTAATCAGGCTTGCACTTACTGCTTCTCCTTTCAAATTGACTTAATTTGAATTCATTTTACTACATTTAATTATTTAACTGTAGGCTTTCAGCTTATAGGTGTAAAAGGTCAAGTGCTAAATTTGTACTTAAAGAGAGGAGTAATTGAAATCCTTATATCAAGAAGGGATTCAATGGCTGTTGACGACACGTTATTTACATGACTGATATTGACTTCTTACCTCAGGATCTATTCCCTCCTGCTCTGTTATACTGCCTCAGGAGAGTTCTAGAGCTGAATGTCGTACAGATGGAATGAAAACCTCGAAATCCATCCATTTAAAACATCTTCATTTGAATATATGTTATAAATCATGCACCTATGTTGCCACAATAGTAATTAACTTAGCTTTATGCTGTTTTAATCTTTTTTCTTTAATCAAAATATACCTGTTTTATGGTGGTATGATGCAGAACATAAACTGTCTATTGGCAGCTACTTTCACAAGAAGACTGTTATTTTTAAGCTTTTCAGTATAGAGTAAAAGAAAGTATGTCTTACAGAAAAACAGCCAATAAGTTTGCCTTAAGCATAAACATAAAAAAAGGCTTATGTGTGTTTTATCTTTTTTTTTTTTTTAAGACATTAGCTGTTGGATGCTGGTAACGATCCATAGAGTTTATTTTCTTTGTGTGACAGGTTACATCAACTCAATTTTCTCTTAGGGAAGGTAGGATACAAGCAAGGTATAAAAAGATGATTTTAGGTTCAAATAGGAGCTCTTGGGTTATGACTAGAGCACTAAACTATATTTTGTCTGATTTGGAGTGAAGGATAAGGATTTGCTTTATGTAAGCATATGGTTAGGCCTATGAAATATAAATGTGAATTATCACAGAAAACTTAATCTAACATGAGCTCATGCATTTTGTAAATTCATGTTGTATTTAGAGCACATAATTTAATTGCTAGAAGTGACTGTAGATTGCAACCATTAATTTTTTTTTTAAAGATAGGAAACAGGAAAAAAAATGATCAGCAAAAAAACTGCATAGAGAAGAACCAGGAATATCTTCTGGAAATTAAGAACACTGAGTTTCAGTGCAGTTTCCACCATTTAATGTTGGCCTACCCTGGGGAAGGCACACTTTAAGCTTTTACATTAGTTTTTTGTTTTTTGTTTTTTTGTTTTTTTTTAATGTACATACGATTAAGTGATTAGCAAGATAAAATGAGTGGCAGAGAACTTTATTTAAACTATTTAAATGCAGTGACATATCTTATTGGTGAACCCATTTAATTTCAATCTTGTGAGGTAAGTAGTATTAACTGCCCCATTTTAAGATGAGAAACTATTGTATAGAGAGGAAACCTTTCCCAGGATACCACAATTGATAGGAAGGAGAGTCATGATTCAAAACCAGATTGACTGGTTTCAAATCCAGGTTCTTAACCACTTAGATGCTACAGCCTATAGATTTGTAATAGGGAAGAACAAATCCAACTCCATATTGGATCTGTTCCTTTTACTTTAACCCTTGTATTCTATTGCTTTTGCTGCAAGTTAATCACTACAGAAATGTTACCGACAGCTTACAGTATACATAGAGAAAGCTGTAAACATAGTGCCCCCATAGGAACACTGCTTCCCTTGCCTGAGTGTTAGGCTAAAGTATCTTTGTTTAAGCTCACAAGAAACATACTGACCACACCCACCTTGGAGTGGCTGCAGGAAAGAAATTGACACATCTCTGTAGTTTAGCTGGAATCAGGAAATATTTGCAACAACTTATTGCTGTTTTTACCTCCTAACATTTCCCTCTTTTCTATATAAAAGAAACTAGCATCCAAACCTGGGTAAGATGGTTCTTTGGGACACAAGTCCACCTTTCTTCTCAGCCTTCTAGCTTTCTGAATAAAGTCTCTATTCTTTGCCTCAACAATTATCTCGCAATTTCTGGCCTGTAGTGCAGCCAGCAGTATGAACTTGGACTTGGTAACAGGGGAAGTTTCTTAGGGAAAGAACTAAAAACACAGGTGTTGATATTTTAACTGTGACTTCTGTTCTATCTTTTGAACTACAGCCATTTCATCTCCAGGATTATGACATTCACCTTTCTGGCTTTCATTTATTTCATTTTCCTAACCTATATCTCTCACATTTCACCCTCCCCCCTTATGAAACTCCGTTCTCTTTTGGTGGGAAAACTACAAACCATAGTTTTCTTGAACACATTAGGGACCTGAGGTCTCCAGGTAATCAAGTAACTTAAATACCAGAAAGACAAGCCCCTTCAAGAAGGGATGAACAGATAAGAAACCCAAAAACCTGTCAAGCAAAGTATGCTCAGCCTCACTGGAAATTTGAGCACTCCAAGATACAACAAAACATACTGTAGGGAACTTACCCAGAGACCCAGAGAGTATTTATTATTATTTTAAGATGAAAACATTTAAGATTCAACAAGTGCAAAAAAAAAAAAAAAAACCCTCCTCAGAGCTTCCCTTACCTGACTAAAAGCATGACTTTTTGAAAAATGAGGACAGCATAGATTCCCTTATGGGACAGTTTCTACTCCAGGAGAGAGGCCAAGAGTAAATTTACCATAAATCCCCTCTTCAGAGGGTTTTATGACCCTGAAGCAGATAGAAAGACCATACACACCTGTACAGACAAACATTACCACAAACATTCTTTTCTAACACTTGTTCTCCTAAAGAAAGCTATTTTTCATCCTATAAAAGTTATTTCTCCCTCACTAGATTAGGTTTAAAGCCTTTAACCATTTAAAGAGCCAACTACTTCTTTTGTTGGCTTCCTTGTGCATACGAATAAATCTTCTGTGGTCAGTTCCTGTCAGTTTCATTGCACAGGTCTCAGCTACTAAATGTGTGAAGACAGAGAAAAAGTTTCTCTTCCTCCAAAGAATGATAGTACCTTATATCCAAACGATTGGGAAACATCATAAAATTGACTAATAACAAATATGGGCAAAGACGTGTGAGAGAGAAGCCTTCATGCACTACTGCTGGGAGTACAGCCCAGCTGGCAGGGCTTACAGTATTGACAAAGATTCTGTCCTTGACCAAACTCTCCTCAGGTTGCTCTGACCCTCTGCTCCCCAAGTCCCTACTTTGGGCTTCAGTTTCTGTTCCTGTAGACTCCTTTTTAGCAAGAATTCAGTCAAGTCACTTTAGACTGAATCTCCCACCCTTGATGTATGACCAAATTCTTTATCCTCTGTCATGCCCCTAGGTGATATCTGATCACCCTGACCTGCTTATTTAACTTATATGCAGAGTACATCATGAGAAACGCTGGGCTGGAAGAAGCACAAGCTGGAATCCAGATTGCCAGGATAAATATCAACAACCTCAGATATGCAGATGATACCACCCTTATGGCAGAAAGTGCAGAGGAACTAAAAAGCTTCTTGATGAAAGTGAAAGAGGAGAGTGAAAAAGCTGGCTTAAAGCTCAACATTCAGAAAATGAAGATCACGGCATCTGGTCCCATCACTTTATGGGAAATAGATGGAGAAACAGTGGAAACAGTGTCAGACTTTATTTTTTGGGGCTCCAAAATCAATGCAGATGGTGACTGCAGCCATGAAATTAAAAGACGCTTACTCCTTGGAAGGAAAGTTATGACCAACCTAGATAGCATATTCAAAAGCAGAGACATTACTTTGCCAACAAAGGTCCGTCTAGCCAAGGCTATGGTTTTTCCAGTGGTCATGTATGGATGTGAGAGTTGGTGAAGAAAGCTGAGCGCCAAAGAATTGATGCTTTTGAAATGTGGTGTTGGAGAAGACTCTTGAGAGTCCCTTGGACTGCAAGGAGATCCAACCAGTCCATTCTGAAGGAGATTAGCCCTGGGTGTTCTTTGGAAGGAATGATGCTAAAGCTGAAACTCCAGTACTTTGGCCATCTCATGCGAAGAGTTGACTCACTGGAGAAGACTCTGATGCTGGGAGGGATTGAGGGCAGGAGGAGAAGGGAACGACAGAGGATGAGATGGATGGATGGCATCACCGACTCGATGGACATGAGTTTGAATGAACTCCGGGAGTTGGTGATGGACAGGGAGGCCTGACGTGCTGCAATTCATGGGGTCGCAAAGAGTCGGATACAACTGAGCAACTGAACTGAACTGAACTGACCTGCCTTCAGTAAGAATTCTGTTACATCTGTTCACCCTGACATCTGTTTAGCAAATTACTCTACACTGTAAGTAATTTTCTACCCACCAAACCCCCAATCTGTTTCTTGTCATAAATTCCCACTTTTCCTTGTGCTCAGAGTAGAGTCCGTGAAAATAAAGGATACCTAATTTAAAATAGACTTGCTCTCACATATTGCTATTATTCACCACAATTCACAAGACTTCATCAGGAAGAAAGAAAATTTCCTTATGACCCATTAACAAGCTGCTTACATCCTGGAATCAATGAAGAACTACCACAGCCTCCCCAGTTCACTTCAGTTCAGTCGCTCAGTCGTGTCTGACTCTTTATGACCCCATGAACCACAGCACGCCAGGCCTCCCTGTCCATCACCAACTCCCGGAGTTTACTCAAACTCATGTTCTTTGAGTCAGTGATGCCATCCAACCATCTCATCCTCTGTCGTCCCCTTCTCCTCCTGCCCTCAATCTTTCCCAGCATCAGTGTCTTTCAAATGAGTCAGCTCTTTGCATCAGGTGGCCAAAGTATTGGAGTTTCAGCTTCAATGTCAGTCCCTACAAGGAACCCTAATGAAAGTTAACTTTCCCTTTATCTTCTCCATCTGAGATTCAGCACAGTTTGCATGTCCAGAGTTGCAATTTTTCTGCTATACCTGAATAAACTTATTTTGCTTATAAAATAATTGGTTCTTTTGTTTTCTAAGCTTGACAAGTTGAAACTGCCTCCCCTACTGTAGACCCCTGAATAAAGTCTGCCTTACCATCCTGAAAAAATGCCAGATTAATTTCTTCTTTGATAGTATCATAAGGGAGCAAAAGTTGCCATCCCAAAACATCCTTTGGTATGCAGATTATTTTGAGTTAAAAACAAGGCCCAAAAGATTCAGGGAGAAACTCTGACCTTCCCCCTAACTGTTGATAAAAATTTAGAGCATCTGTTCCAGGAACAGAGCTATTGTTAACGAGCAAAGGGTTTGGTCCCTGACAAGCAGAGAAGCCAATCCCATGGAACTGGCTTTCAAGAAGAGAAAAAAGGCTCTACTGCTCAGTTGACAAGGAGACAGGAGGCCCAAATCTGTCTCCCCAGTCCTGTCAAACTTTTATGACCTAGGGAAGGAGGGTAATACATGGACATTCTGAGTGGGGAGGGTTTTGATGGAAGGGCTTTGGAGCTTGGGCCATTTATGGTAAGGAATAGTAAAGAGGCTCCAGCACCAGATCTTCCTGGACAACAGGCTCTTTACTTCTGAAAGGGTTCTGGCATTCAGGTTCTAGCTCACGTCCCATTCCTTTGGTTCTGTGGTGGGAGGAGAAACTTTGGTATATACATATAATATACAAAAAGTTTACCTCTTTAGATTTATTAACTTTTGGAATAAGGTACATGATTACTTTTTAAAAATATTTTATGGACAGTTTAAAAGAGGCTAATTCTTTTTTTTTTTCCTGAAGTTTACATTCTTTGTTTTTAACTTTAAACTTTTTATTTTATATTGAGGTATAGCTAATTAACAATGTTGTGGTAGTTTCAGGTGGATAGCGAAGGGATCCAGCAATACATATACATTTACCCATTCTCCCCCAAACCCCCTCTCTTCCAGGCTGGCTCCTAACACAGAGTAGAGATCCTTGTGCTATACAATAGGTCCTTGGTGGTTATCCATTTTGAATACTGAAGTGTGTATGTGACCTTCCCAAACTCCCTAATTATCCCTTCACCCACCCCAGCAACCATAAGTGGTTTTCTAAGTCTATGACTCTCTTTCTCTTTTTTAAGTAAGCTCATTTGTATCATTTCTTTTTAGAATCTGGATCTGGCATATGGCATCTCTCCTCTGTCTGACTTAATTCATTCAGTATGACACTCTCTAGGTCCACGCACGTTGCTGCAAATGGCATTATTCTTTTTAATGGCTGAGTAATATTCCCTTGTATATACATGTACCACATATTTATCCATTCTTCTGTCAATGGACACTTAGCATGCCTTCATGTCTTGTCTATTGTAAACAGTGCTGCAATGAACATTGGGGTCCATGTATCCTTTCAAACCTTGTGTTTCTCCAGATATATGCCCAAGAATGGGATTATAGGATCATATGGCAGTTCTATTTTTAGTTTTTTAAGGAACTTCCATACTGTTCTCCATAGTGGCTGTACAAATTCACATTTCTACAAACCATGTATAAGGTTCCCTTCTCTCTACACCAAGAGGCTAATTCTTGCAAATAACTTAGTTTGGTATATAGTTTAAGGTCAAATATATAGTTTAATATCACAGTTCTCAATCTACTATTCTCCTTCTTGATCCTACAAAAATAAAAAATATTGCATTATAGTTTATCTAATTTCATTCTTATCTCTTTTTCCTTATTTTCTATCTTTTAATACTCTGATTTTCCTTTATTGACTAAGATTGATTACTGATATTTTGGTTAAAATCCTCACTTATTATCATGAATAATTCTTTTTGATTTTAGCCTGTAATTCTGGTGTCATTCTGCTTTCTGTTTGATTTTCTTTTTATCTTCGTATGTCTGTTTTAAATATATTTTGTTGTTATTTTGCATATTAGGAAAGTAATGCATCTCTTCTGCATTTGAAAAGACAAAGAATTGCTTAAATCTGTATATTAATTATCCAGAAGCTAAGAGAGGAATTAGATGCACTGTGTTGAAACTCTGCCTCCTAAGCTCAGAAAGTCATCTAGCTGGTGTTGATTGAAATAAAAAGGTAAACAGACAAGCAAAAAGAAAAAAGGGAGTTTAGTCAGGAATAGCAGAGGAATTGCAACTCAGGGCAAGCAAACAATAGTAAGCCACAGGCAAGTCCACTGAATTAGTATTTATGTGCAGAGAATGTAAAGAGGTGGCAAGGGTTCAGTTAGAGTCAGTAAAATCCCTACAAAAGACCACCAGCTTGAAAACTTCCCAGGCAGAGAAAATTAGCCCAGTCACACAGACAAAGTTCAACACAGTCCACTTTCTGAGACAACTCAACCTGGGTCATCTTCTGTTCATGCCTCTCATAAAACTTCCCAAGGTTGATAAGAGAAAACCTCCCACTATCCAAGAAAACTGTGACATCAACAATTTCCTGTAAATCAGGAATTTACAAGAAATCAGTCTGAGTCCCTAAGTTCTGTCTTCCTAAGAGCACATATGTGAGATTCTCCATCTTACATCCTCTCATTCTATTCAAGATTGAAATTCTTTCAAACTGGCACCTATTAATCTTAGACTGGATATCGTTTCCTGCTGACTATCAATTAGTAATGTGACTGATGGTTGCATTTCACAGGCAATAACATACAACTTGTGCAGTCTGGACATCTACAAGGAATTTCTATCAAATAACCCTTCAAAACTTATTGCAGATACAAATCTGACCACTGAATTTTTAT
The DNA here is from genome assembly GCF_055505025.1 of Bos grunniens. Taxonomy (NCBI): domain Eukaryota; kingdom Metazoa; phylum Chordata; class Mammalia; order Artiodactyla; family Bovidae; genus Bos; species Bos grunniens. The sequence goes on along the minus strand of NC_141191.1, from coordinate 22,226,442 downwards.
TTTTCAACATGAATCAGGATTTATATTCTTTGTTTCTTCATTCAAAGACTGTAAAAACATTTGCAGCCTCCAGTTATATCATAAACATTCCCAAATTACAATGTGACTTAGAATCCAACTTTTCACAATACTTGATTAACAAAATCTTACCTTGGAAACTTTTCTTGCTAGATCTGCTAATTAAAATCCCACAGATTCTGGATCTAGGCAAGACTTTGTTAATAATTATTCATAAAGCTTGTGTGTATGTGTAAAGATTACATTTCTGCACTAAGAAAATGTAGGCTTATGACTGAATAATTTTTTTTTTTTTTGGTCTCTGTAGTTCTACAGTCTCCTCTTTGGTCTCTTTTCGGCATCACCATACCATAAACTAGATCTGCATCAAACTATCTCCTTTTAGTCTCTAAGATTTCTTCTTCTATTTCTAAATACATAGTGTGTATGAAATATACTGCATTTTTGGAGATAGTTCTTAATACTACTTTATTTTAAAACTAGTACTTATATTTTATAAATTTTACTGCCACATATACCCAAACTGTCATTTCTAATATTACTGTAAAAACTTATGCATTTCCTCAAAGATTACTAGAACATGACAATATATCCCAGCTCTCATAAAGGAGTATCTTGCTGGCTTCAATTCAGATGAGACTTGATAAAACACCAGGAATATCTGAACAACCAGGCATGTGCGTACAGTATTCCTTGTCAGTTAGAGCTTACACCCCTCTTTTATTGACTATAATGAATCTACAACCATGAATATTTTGTAGACCATAGTCTTATTGTCCACCATTTTTGGGATGAGTACACTCATAAATGCAGCTATGTCGATGCAAATTTGTTCAAAATATGACTCATGTGCTTTATCTCCATGCAGTTTCATACACTGGAGATGGTAATACCCAAATCACTTGAATTATATCAGTGCTTGAAATATATCGTGGTGACCACAAACCTTCCATTTCAATAAATCTAGAAGATGATACACAGCTTTCATTAAATTATCTCAGCTTTTTTTTTTTTTTTTTTTTTGCCTGGAAAAGTTATTTTACCTCCATTTTTTAAAAGATCCTTTTGCTGGATACAGAATGCTGGAAAGTGAAAGTGGCTCGGTCGTGTCCGACTCTTTGTGACCCCATGGACTATACAGTCCATGGAATTCTCTAGGCCAGAAACTAGAGTGGGTAGCGGTTCTGTTTCTCAGGGGATCTTCTCAACCCAGGGATCGAACCCAGGTCTCCCACATTGCAGGCAGATTCTTTACCAGCTGAGCAACAGGGGAAACCCAAACCTTCCATTTGAGTAAACTTGGGAGATGATACATGGCTTTCAATAAATTATCTCAGCTTTTTTATTTGCCTGGAGAAGTTTTTGTTTGCCTAGAATGCTGGGTTGACAGATTATTCCTTCCTTCTTTTTTTTCCTTCCTTCCATGATTTCATTGCCTTCTAACAAGACTGCTATAATTCTAATCTTTGTTCCTCTGCATGTGTTGTAACTATCCCCCCAAATTTCTTTCAAGATTTTAATTTGAGATTTCAGAAGTTTTTCTCTTCTGTGACTACATATCCTATCAGCAGTATATGAAAGTTCCATTTGGTCCACATTCTTGATGATAATTGGTCCTGACTACTTCATTTTAGTAATTGTTGTGATTATATAGTGGTACTTCATATCGATTTCCATGATGACTAATGATAAATGCTTTTTCATATGCTTATTGCCTACTGGAATGTCATTTTGGTAAAATAACTGTTTACAGTGTTGCCATTATCTTTTTAGGTGTACCACGGTTTTCTTATTGATTTGTAGATAGTATTTGTGAGTTATTTTTATATAGTATTTGTAAGTTAATTCTAAATTATGTATGACATATACATTTTCCTTTGAAATTGGAATGAAAACTGACCTTCTCCAGGCCTGTGGCCACTGCTGAGTTTTCCAAACTTGCTGGCATATTGAGTGCAGCACTTTCACAGCATCATCTTTCAGGATTTAAAATAGCTCAACTGGAATTCCATCACCTCCACTAGCTTTGTTCATAGTGATGCTTCCTAAGGCCCACTTGATTTCACATTCCAGGATGTCTGGATCTAGGTGAGTCATTACACTGTGATTATCTGGGTCATGTAGCTCTTTTTTGTACAGTTCTTCTGTGTATTCATGCCACCTTTTCTTAATATCTTCTGCTTCTATTAGGTCCCTACTATTTCTGTCCTTAATTGAGCCCATCTTTGCATGAAATGTTCCCTTGGTATCTCTAATTTTCAGAAGAGATCTCTAGTCTTTCTTATTCTATTTTTTTCCTCTATTTCTTTGCATTGATTGCTAAGGAAGGCTTTCTTATTTCTCCCTGCTATTCTTTGGAACTCTGCATTCAAATGGGTATATGTTCAAGCTGGTTTTAGAAAAGAAAGAGGAACCAGAGATCAAATTGCCAATATCTGCTGGATTATCAAAAAACCAAGAGAGTTCCAGAAAAACATCTATTTCTGCTTTATTGACTATGCCAAAGCCTTTGACTGTGTGGATCACAATAAACTGTGGAAAATTCTGAAAGAGATGGGAATACCAGACCACCTGACCTGCCTTTTGAGAAACCTGTATGCAGGTCAGGAAACAATAGTTAGAACTGGACATGGAACAACAGACTGGTTCCAAATAGAAAAGGAGTACATCAAGGCTGTATATTGTCACCCTGCTTATTTAACTTCTATGCAGAGTACATCATGAGAAACACTGGGCTGGAGGAAACACAAGCTGGAATCAAGATTCCTGGGAGAAATATTAGTAACCTCAGATATCCAGATGACAACACCCTTATGGCAGAAAGTGAAGAGGAACTCAAAAGCCTCTTGATGAAAGTCAAAGTGGAGAGTGAAAAAGTTGGCTTAAAGCTCAGCATTCAGAAAACTAAGATCATGGCATCCAGTCCCATCACTTCATGGCAAATAGATGGGGAAACAGTGCCTTACTTTATTTTTCTGGGCTCCAAAATCACTGCAGATGGTGACTGCAGCCATGAAATTAAAAGATGCTTACTCTTTGGAAGGAAAGTTATGACCAACCTAGATAGCATATTGAAAAGCAGAGACATTACTTTGCCAAAAAAGGTCCGTCTGCTCAAGGCTATAGTTTTTCCAGTGGTCATGTATGGATATGAAATTTGGACTGTGAAGAAACCTGAGCGCCAAAGAATTGATGCATTTGAACTGTGTTGTTGGAGAAGACTCTTGAGAGTCCCTTGGACTGCAAGGCAATCCAACCAGTCTATTCTGAAGGAGATCAGCCCTGGGATTTCTTTGGAGGGAATGATGCTGAAGCTGAAACTCTAGTACTTTGGCCACCTCATGCGAAGAGTTGACTCACTGGAAAAGACTCTGATGCTGGGAGGGATTGGGGGCAGGAGGAGACAGGGACGAAAGAGGATGAGATGGCTGGATGGCATCACTGACTTGATGGACTTGAGTCTGAGTGAACTCCAGGAGTTGGTGATGGACAGGGAGGCCTGGTGTGCTGCAATTCGTGGGGTTGCAAAGCGTCAGACACGACTGAGCGACTGAACTGAACTGAACTGAATAATGAGCGATGTTGAGCATCTTTTCCTGTGTTTGTTAGCCATGTGTATGTCTTCTTTGGAGAAATGTCTGTTTAGGTATTTTTCCCTCTATTTGATTGGATTGTTTGTTTTTCTGGTATTGATTTGTATGAGCTGCTTATATATTTTGGAAATTAATCCTTTGTCAGTTGTTTCATTTGCTATTATTTTCTCCTGTTCTGAGGGTTGTCTTTTCGCCTTGCTATAGTTTCCTTTGATGTTCAAAAGCTCTTAAGTTTAATCAGGTCCCACTTGTTTACTTTTGTTTTTATTTCCATTACTCTAGGAGGTGGATCATAGAGGATCTTGCTTTGATTTATGTCACTGAGTGTTCTACCTATGTTTTCCTCTAAGAGTTTTACAGTTCCTGGTTTTACATTTAGGTCTTTAACCCATTTTGAGTTTATCTTTGTGTATAGTGTTACGAAGTGTTCTAATTTCAGTTTTTTTACATGCAGCTGTCCAGTTTTCCCAGCACCATTAATTGAAGAGGCTATCTCTGCCCCATTGTATATTCTTGCCTCCTTTGTCAAAAATAAGGTACCCATAGGTGCATGGGTTTATTTCTGGGCTTTCTATCTTGTTCCATTTGTCTATATTTCTGTTTTTATGCCAGTATCATACTGCCTTGATGACTATAGCTTTGTAGTATCATCTGAAGTCAGGAAGGTTGATTCCTCCAGCTACATTCCTCTTTCTTAAGACTGCTTTGGCTATTCGGGATCTTTTGTGTTGCTACATGAATTGTGAAATTGTTTGTTCTAATTCTGTGAAAAATGCCATCAGTAATTTGATAGGGATCGCATTGAATCTGTAGATTGCATTTGGTAGTATAGTCAATCTCACAATATTGATTCTTTCTACCCAGGAACATGGAATATCTCCCATCTGTTTATATCATCTTTGATTTCTTTCATTAGTGTCTTATAATTTTATGTGTACAGTTCTTTTGTTTCCTTAGATAAGTTTATTCCTAGATATTCAATTCTTTTTGTTGCAATGGTGAGTGGGATTGATTCCTTAATTTCTCTTTCTGATTTTTCATTGTTAGTATATAGAAATGCAAGTGATTTCTGTGTATCAATTTTGTATCCTGCAACATTGTTAAATTCACTGATAGGCTCTAGTAATTTTCTGATACTATCTTTAGGGTTTTCTATGTACGGTATCATGTCATCTGCAAACAGTGAGAGCTTTACATCTTTTCTGATCTGCATTCCTTTTATTTCTTGTTCTTCTCTGATTGCTGTAGCTAGGATTTGCGCAAATATGCTGAATAATAGTGGTGAAATGTGGACACCTTTGTCTTGTTCCTGATCTTAGGGGAATGCTTTCAGTTTTTCACCATTGAGAATAATGGTTGCTGTAGGTATATCATATATGGCCTTTATTACGTTGAGGTTGGTTCCTTCTATGTCCATTTGCTGAAGAACTTTAATCATAAATGGGTGCTGAATTTTGTCAAAGACTTTTTATGCATTTATTGAGATTATCATATGGTTTTTATCTTTCAATGTGTTAATATGGCATACCACATTGATTGATTTGTATATATTGAAGAAAGTCTTGCATCCCTGGAATAAACCCAACTTCATCATGGTGTGTGAGCTTTATGATGTATTACTGAATTCTGTTTGCTAAAATTTTGTTGAGGATTTTTGCATTTTTGCAATTATATTGGCCTGTAGTTTTCTTTCTTTGTGATATTTTTGGTTATGGTATCAGGGTGATGGTGACCTCATAGAATGAGTTTGGAAGTGTTCCTTCCTCTTCAAATTTCTGAAAGAGTATTAGAAGGATAGGCATTAGCTCTTCTCTAAATGTTTGACAGAATTCTCCTGTGAAGACATCTGGTCCAGAGCTTTTATTTTGGGATAGATTTTTAAATCACAGCTTCAATTTCAGTGCTTGTAATTGGGTTGTTCATAATTTCTATTTCTTCCTGGTTCAGCCTTGGAAGATTGAACTTTTCTAAGAATCTGTCCATTTCTTCCAGGTTATCAACTTATTGCCATATAGTTGTTCATAATAGTCTCTTATCAGTTCAGTTCAGTTCAGTTCAGTCGCTCAGTCATGTCCAACTCTTTGTGACCCCATGAACTGCAGCACACCAGGCCTCCCTGTCTATCATCAAGTCCCGGAGCTTATGCAAACTCATGTCCATCGAGTCAGTGATGCCATCAAACCATCTCATCCTCTGTCATCCCCTTCTCTTCCTGCCTTCAGTCTTTCCCAGAATCAAGATCTTTTCAAATGAGTCAGTTCTTTGCATCAGGTGGCCAAAGGATTGGAGTGTCAGCTTCAACATCAGTCTTTCCAATGAATTTTCAGGACTAATTTTCTTTAGGATGGACTGCTTGGATCTCCTTGCAATCCAAGGGACTCTTAAGAGTCTTCTCCAACACCACAGTTCAAAAGCATCAATTCTTCAGCCCTCAGCTTTCTTTACAGTTCAACTCTCACATCCATACATGACTACTGGAAAAACCATAGCTTTGACTAAATGGACCTTTGTTTTGTATTTCTGTATTGTCTGTTGTAACTTCTCCTTTTTCATTTCTAATTTTGTGGATTTGGTCTTCTCTCTTTTGTTGTTGATGTCTGGCTAAAAGTTTGTCAATTTTGTTTATCTTCTCAAAGAACCAGCTTTTAGTTTTATTAATCTTTACTACTGTTTCTTTCATTTCTTTTTCATTTATTTCTGCTTGAATCTTTATGATTTCTTTCCTTCTACTTATTTGGGCATTTGGGGTTCTTCTTTTTCCAGTTGTTTTAGGTCCAAAGTTAGGTTGTCTATTCCATGTTTTTCTTGTTCCTTGAGGTATAAGGAACAAGATGTATTGCTATAAATGTCCCTCTTAGAACTGCTTTTGCTGCATCCCATAGGTTTTGAGTTGTCGTGTTTTCATTGTCATTCGTTTCCAGAAATTTTTTGATTTCCCTTTTGATATCTTTAGTAACCTGTTGGCTATTTAGAAACATGTTGTTTAGTCTCCATGTGTTTGTGTTTTTTACAGTTTTTCCTTGTAATTGATATTTAGTTTCATATCATTGTGGTTGGAGAAGATGCTTGATATGATTTCAACTTTCTTAAATTTACTGAGGTTTGATTTGTGACCCAAGATGTGGTATATCCTAGAGAATGTTCCATGTGCACTTGAGAAGGTGTATTCTTCTCCATTTGGATGAAATGTCCTGAAAATATAAATGAGATCTATCTCATCTAATGTATCATTTAAGACTTTTGTTTCTTTATTAATTTCCTGTTTTGATGATCTGTCCATTGGGGTGAGTGGAGCGTTAAAATACCCCTATTATTATTGTGTTACTATCAATTTCTCCTTTTATGTCTGTTAGTGTTTGTCTTATGTATTGAGGTGCTCCTATGTTGGGTGCATAGATATTTACAATTGTTATGTTTTCCTCTTGCATTGATCCCTTGATCATTATGTAGTGTCCTTCCTTATCTCTTGTAATATTGTTAAAGGTCTATTTTGTCTAATATGTGGATACTCTAGCTTTCTTTTGCTTCCCATTTGCATGGAATATATTTTTCCATCCTCTCACTTTCAGTCTATATGTGTCTTTAGGTCTGAAGTGGGTTTCTTGTAGACAGCATATATATGGGTCTTGTTTTTGTATCCATTCAGCCAGTCTGTGTTTTTTGGCTGGGGCATTTAATCCATTTACAGTTAAAGTAATTGTTTATATATATGTTCCTGTTGCCATTTTCTTAATTGTTTGGGGTTGATTTTTTAGATCTTTTTTCTTCTCTTGTATTTCTTGACTTACATGTTAAAGGGACAATATGCATCTCTTTAATATGTGTTGTAAAGCTGGTTTGGTGGTACTGAATTCTCTTAACTTTTGCTTGACTGAAAAGCTTTTTATTTCTCCATCAATTTTGAATGAGATCTTTGCCTGGTATAGTAATCTTGGTTGTAGATTTTTTCCCTTTCAGACAGGTGGTAATCCTGTCTGCTATTTTAAATATATCCTGCCATTCCCTGTGGTTTGCAGAGTTTCTGCTGAAAGATCAGCTGTTAAGTGTTTGGGGTTTCCCTTGTATGTTACTTATTGCTTTTCTCTTGCTGCTTTTAATATTCTTTCTTTGTGTTTAGTCTTTGTTAGTTTGATTAGTATGTGTCTTGGTGTGTTTTTCCTTAGGTTTACCCTCTATGGGACTCTGCACCTCTTGGACTTGACTGACCATTTCCTTTGGGGAACTTTTTAACTATATTCTCTTCAAAATTTTTCTCATAACCTTTCTTTTTCTCTACATCTTCTGGTGCCCCTTTAAATTTGAATGTTGCTGCGTTTGATACGGTCCCAGAGGTCTCTGAGACTATCCTCAATTCTCTTCATTCTTTTTACTTTATTCTGCTCTTCAGAAGTTATTTCCACCATTTTAACTTCCAGCTCACTGATTTGTTTTTCTGCTTCAGATATTCTGCTATTGATTCCTTCTAGAGTCATTTTAATTTCAGTAATTGTGTTTTTAGTCTCTGTGTGTTTATTCTTTAATTCTTCTAGGTCTTTGCTAATTGATTCTTGCATTTTCTCCATTTTGTTTTGAAGGTTTTTGATCATCTTTTGGTCATCTTACTGTCATCATTCTGAATTTTTTCTGCAGGTATTTTACCTATTTCCTCTTATTTATTTGGACTTCTGTGTTTCTAGTTTGTTCCTTCATTTGTGTAGTATTTCTCTGCCTTTTCATTATTATTTTTTTTTAACTTACTATGTTTGAGGCCTCCTTTTCTCAGGCTTCAAGGTTGAATTCTTTCTTCCTTTCAGTTTCTGCCCTCCTAAAGTTGGTCCAGTGGTTTATGTAAGCTTCTTATAGGGAGAGATTTCTTGTTTGTTTACTTGTTTCTTTGTTTTTCCTCTGATGGGCAAGGCTGAGTGAGGTGGTAATCCTGTCTGCTGATGATTGGGCCTTGTATTCAAGTAGTTTCCTTTGTGTGAGTTCTCACTATTTGAAGGTAATGGCACCCCACTCCAGTACTCTTGCCTGCAAAATCCCATGGATGGAGGAGCCTGGTAGACTCCAGTCCATGGGGTCGCTAAGAGTTGGACATGACTGAGCGACTTCACTTTCACTTTTCACTTTCATGCATTGGAGAAGGATATGGCAACCCGCTCCAGTGTTCTTGCCTGGAGAATCCCAGGGACGGTGGAGCCTGATGGGCTGCTGTCTATGGGGTCGCATAGAGTCGGACACAACTGAAGGGACTTAGCAGCAGCAGCAGGGTTAGTTCTCTGGTAATCTAAGGTCTTGGAGCCAGTGCTCCCACTCCAAAGGTTCAGGGCTTGATCTCTGGTCAGGAGTGAAGATTCCACAAGTCAATTGTTATGGCACTGAGATTAAAACAAATATCTGAAAACAAGAAACCAAAGATGAACCCCAGAGGAATGGCAGTTACAAAATCAGGCAAATAACAATTAAAATAATGGAATATACACATATACATATAAACCCATGAACAAAGTCAAAACAGTCCAGCAAAAATAAAGTACAGTAGATTGAATTGGTGAACAAAGGAAATAAAAAATTATATTTATGTTAAGAACAAAACTATCTAAAGGAAAAACTGGAAAACAAAACTAAAGCATGATGCCAAGTGGGGAATAAAGCAACGAAAACAAAACTAACAAATATGTTGAGAGGAAAGAAAAGAAAGAAAGAATAGATGTGCACATTTAAATAGAGGTAGATGAAGAAGATTTATATACATTAAAGATTAACTGTAATGGAAAAGAACAGTAGCAAAGGCAAACAAAGCAATAAGTGTAGAAAAATATAATAAGTTTTAAAAAGTTTTAAAAAAAAAGGACAAAAAAGAAGAAGAAGAAAAAAGAAAAAAGGAAAACTCCACAGAACTGCAAAAGCCCAACATAGAGGCAGAGGTTTATAACAACAATAAAATGTGTGACTGAATATACACATATACATATACACCCATAAGCAAAATCAAAACAGTTCAACAAAACTACAGTACAACAGGCTGACCCGGCAAACCAAGGAAACCAAAAATTACATCCACCAGTTAAGAACAAGACTAACTAAAGCACAAACTGGAAAACAAAACTAAAGTAAGGTGCAAATTGGGGAATAAAGCAATGAAAACAAAACTAACAAATATGTTGAGAGGAAAGAAAGGAAGGAAAGAAAGAAAGAATAGATATGCAAAGTTAAATAGACATAGATAAAGAAGATTTATATACATTAAAGACTAACCGCAAGGGGAAAAGAACAGTAGGAAAATCAAAGGAATAAATGTATAAAAATAATAATAGGTTTAAAAAATTAAAATTAAAAAAGAGAAAAGAAATAAAAAAGAAGAAAAACCACAGAACTGCAAAAGCCCAACATAGAGGCAGAGGTTTATAACAACAATAAAAAATGTAACTGAGAAAAGAAAAAAAGCTTAAAAGCTTAATTAGACTTCATAGTGCCAATAAAATTGACAACTGCAGTGGGTGGGGGTGGATGGGAAGGAAAAAAAGAAATAGAAAAAATACAAAAGAATCTACAGAAAAAGTAAAAACATAATTTTTTTTGAGTCAAAGCTGTCAGAGTCCTTTCCCTCACTGGGATTCACAATCTACCTCACTTCCCTAGGACTTTCCCTCCAACATTGTGCTGATCACTGGACCTGCTGTGCAGGCATCTCAGATTCTAATCTGTTCCTACTCCTGTATGTTCTTACCTCCAATGTCCACAGCTATCAGAACTAGTGCATTTTCTTTTGTGGGAGATCTCAATCACATATATATTCCATAGACACAGAGTCTGCCTAGTTGATCATATGGATTTAATTGGCAGCTTGTACAGCTGGTTGGAAGGCTTTGGGTCTTCTTCCTTAGCCACACTGCCCCTGGATTTCAATTGTGGTTTTATTTCCACCTCTGCATGTGGGTCATCCACTGGGGTTTGCTCCTGAGGCTGCCCTGGACGACTTCGGTTTGCCCCTGTGAGGGCCAGGTGTGGAGGTGGTGCAGCTGCTTGGGTCACAGGGATTCTGGCAGCACCAGGTACTCAGGGCAGTTGGCAGCTAGGGCAGCAGGAAATATAGTGCTTTAGAAGGGTATGGCAACCAGTATTGGCCAATATGTTCCAGTATTCTTGCCTGGAGAACCTCCCTGACAGAGAAGCCTGGGAGGCCACAGTCTACAGGGTTGCAAAGAGTCAGACATGACTGAAGTGACCCTGCAAGCACAAACACACGACTTTTTTTGCCTGTGGCAGCTCTGCCCCAGTGAGAACTGAATGTGCAGATGGCGCAGCTGCTTGGCTTGCTGGGACCCTGGCGGCGCTAAGTGTGCAGGGACGTGGACTACCTCCACCACAGAGTTATGGCCCTATCAGAGTCTTCTTTTGAGCATCTTGTAGCTGGAGATCAGAAGGCCTCTTTGACCTGTCTTTCTCTATAGCTCCATCCGCTCAGGCACTTAGAGGGCTCCCTTGCCTGGGGTCCTTGTCTGTTGTTCACACATCAGACATATATACGGGCCCCCTAGCTGGGGTCCTACAACAGCCCTGGCCCTGGGATTGCTCCACAATCCCTAAACTACAACTCCCAGCCACTGCGCCTTCCAGGGTACCTGTGTCCCTGTCTGGGGTATGTATGGCCGTGGCAAGGACTGTATGATTCTCATTCCATTTAGGCTGCCACAGATCAGCTGTTTTACTCTCAGCTTTAAATGTTTCTCCTCTGACTCAGACAATTGACCCACTGTGGGGATCGAACTCGTGCTTCAGCTCCCCCAACCGCTGAGGGTAGGTCCAGTCCTAACTAACACTCCTGTTCTTCCGCTAGTCCCACCGAGTTTTGCGTGGTTCTATATGTTCTTTTCTGCTGGTCAGGTATTCCTGTCTGCTCTCAGCTGGTGTTCTGTATGCACTTCTGTGTCTGAAAGTGTATTCCTGATGTATCCGTGGAGAGAGATGTATTCCACGTCCACCCACTCCTCTGTCATCTTGTTCTCCAAATACCAATTTTCTTTATAGAAGCTGAATTCCTGATCATCTTTGCTTTTGTCACATAAAACCCCATTGCTTTTTGAGCTTTAGCACATTATCTATTGCTATGCCTTTTGTTCAACTCAGTCTGTTAAGATGTTTATCACTCATTGCTGTGTGGAAGAAGAGAGCAGAGTAGATTCATGTAAACCTTCAATACTTATAGACCATATAATGCAAAGGGTATTTTTGCAGTCGCATATTCTTAGGGGAAAATGAAATGAAAATATACCTACGAAAACATATTCTGAGGTTACTCCATATAAAGGAGTCTGGGTTTCCAATCTTATATCAGACTTAGAGAAAATATTATTGGAAAAAACTGAGGGTGCAAGAACTGGATCCTCAATGTTGCAAAACACATTTGGACTTCAAAAAAGGAAGATAAAAATTCATTTCATTGTTTTGTTATATCTTTAACTTTGCTGGTCTGTATCTTGCTACTTGGTTCATTGCAAAAGGAAGAAGAAATAGGCTCCTTTAAAATTCACATGTTGAAATAAAGCTCATTCATCCAGCAGCAGTGATGCAGAATGAGTGCGATGGGACTAACTCTCAGGAAATGCAATGATATTACATTTATCCCTTTTAGAAGATAATTCAGATCTACTTGATACAATTAGGACAGAAATGAAAGTAAGTAGAGGCTTAGAAAGCCTATCAGTAAGATAAATGGTTTAAGCAGAGATCAATTAAGAGCTTTGTAGAGTATTTAGTGCCCAGAACAAGTGTCTGGGAATAGGCTGGTAGATAGATAAAGCTATGAAAAGTGCCAGGAAAAAGCCAATAGGTTGTCAAACAAGAAACCAGTATTGAGAAAATCTGAATAGTTATGCTAGTGATAGAATATCTAACTGAACTATAGAATTTTTATTTTTTTAGCACTTTTTCTCAGTGCTTGTTTCTACTAATGTGGACTAAAGGGGAGGCAGACATACACCCGAGAAAAGGTTAACAGGATCTTGGGAGAAGGTGATGGGAATGAGGGGCCATAAAAATGTAGTTTGAAAAAACATTTGAACTACTATTTTAGAAATGTAAAATATAGAATCAGAAGATCTACAAAACACTGCAGACTGTTAAGAATAGATGAAAAATATTTAAAATGTATTGCAAAACAATGGGATACCACTAAAACTATTAGAGTGCCCAAAATCTGAAGCACTAAAATCACCAAATGCTGACAGAGATTCGGAGTAAGTTTCATTCATTGTTGATGGGAGTGCAAAATGGTACAGCCAGTTTGGAAAATAGTTAGCAAGTTTTTACAAAACTAAACATATGGTTAACATACAATCTAGCAACTGTGCTCATTATTTACCCAAAAAAGAGCTGAAAAATTCTTTTCATGCAAAAACCAGCCTATAGATGTTTCAGTTCAGTTCAGTTCAGTCGCTCGGTCGTGTCTGACTCTTTGCGACCCCATGAATCACAGCACGCCAGGCCTCCCTGTCCATCACCAACTCCCGGAGTTCACTCAAGCTCAAGTCCATCGAGTCAGTGATGCCATCCAGCCATCTCATGCTCTGTTGTCGCCTTCTCCTCCTGCCCCCAATCCCTCCCAGCATCAGAGTCTTTTCCAATGAGTCAACTCTTCGCATGAGGTGGCCAAAGTACTGGAGTTTCAGCTTTAGCATCATTCCCTCCAAAGAAATCCCAGGGCTGATCTCCTTCAGAATGGGCTGGTTGGATCTCCTTGCAGTCCAAGGGACTCTCAAGAGTCTTCTCCAACACCACAGTTCAAAAGCATCAATTCTTTGGCACTCAGCTTTCTTCACAGTCCAACTCTCACATCCATACATGACCGCTGGAAAAACCATAGCCTTGACTAGACGGACCTTTGTTGGCAAAGTAATGTCTCTGCTTTTGAATATGCTATCTAGGTTGGTCATAACTTTCCTTCCAAGGAGTAAGCGTCTTTTAATTTCATGGCTGCAGTCACCATCTGCAGTGATTTTGGAGCCCCAAAAAATAAAGTCTGACACTGTTTCCACTGTTTCCCCATCTATTTGCCATGAATTGATGGGACCAGATGCCATGATCTTCGTTTTCTGAATGTTGAGCTTTAAGCTAACTTCTTCACTGTCCTCTTTCACCTTCATCAGGAGGCTTTTTAGTTCCTCTTCACTTTCTGCCAGAAGGGTGGTGTCATCTGCATATCTGAGGTCATTGATATTTCTCCTGGCAATCTTGATTCCAGCTTGTGCTTCTTCCAGCCCAGCATTTCTCATTATGTACTCTGCGTATAAGTTAAATAAACAGGGTGACAATATACAGCCTTAACGTACTCCTTTTCCTATTTGGAACCAGTCTGTTGTTCCATGTCCAGTTCTAACTGTTGCTTCCTGACCTGCATACAAATTTCTCAAGAGGCAGGTCAGGTAGTCTGGTATTCCCATCTCTTTCAGAATTTCCCACAGTTTATTGTGATCCACACAGTCAAAGGCTTTGGCATAGTCAATAAAGCAGAAATAGATGTTTTTCTGGAATTCTCTTGCTTTTTCGATGATCCAGCAGATGTTGGCAATTTGGTCTCTGGTTCCTCTGCCTTTTCTAAAACCAGCTTGAACAACGGAAGCTTTATTCATAATTGACAAAACCCACTTTGGGACACATACAAGGTTGGCTTCAGGGCAGGAAGATATTAGCACCTACTAACCCATGGATGGAGGAGCCTGGTAGGCTGCAGTCCAGGGCGTCGCTAAGAGTCGGATACGATGGAGCGACTTCACTTTCACTTTTCACTTTCGTGCATTGGAGAAGGAAATAGCAACCCACTCCAGTGTTCTTGCCTGGAGAATCCCAGGGACGGGGGAGCCTGGTGGGCTGCCGTCTATGGGGTCACACAGAGTTGGACACGACTGAAGTGACTTAGCAGTAGTAGCAGCAACTCATCATCATGCCATAAATTGAAATCTGATAAACTTACTGTTAATGAAAAAAATATATCCATTCCTACTACTCTCATTGTATAAAATCTTTATTGCCCACAGAACAATAACCAACTCTGGCTACACATGTGAAATATTGCTTTGATTCTAATTTTAAATTTGTTTTTCTAATTTGAACAGAAGTTCAATAACCAAAAATACATTTATTTCTAAACAAAACATGCAATATAATCCAGAATAGTTTGATATTTTTGAAAATTAGTATTGCCATGTTAAAAGGAAATGCCCTTTTAATGCACTAGTAGAAAAGGTTATTTTCTACAATATAAGCTAAACAAAGATAAAATGAACTCATCTTCTATAGATATCTGAGCATTTTAAAGTTCCTTTCATATCAATAGAAAGTCAAAAGATTATTTTCTTTAATATTATTCCTTAATTGTACTATTGTTTCCCATTTAAATATATATTTAGTGATGGAAAGCAATATTAAAATACAGGATCTTTAAAACATTTCTTCATATATCTACTTCAAATTCCTATGAAACATTATTTTTCATATATCTTCCTAAGTACATTTATTCCATTTTTTTCTGAGAAAAAGGCTGTATCTTTCAATGTTTTCACAACCACTTAGATTTATTTAGTGTCTTTTCTCTAAAGAATTCAAGTATCCTTACTCTTGTAGATTTAACTCAAAAAAAACCACAACTAATAACTGGATGCAATGAGATATATTCTATTTTATTTTTCTTTTTATATATTATTTAGAGTTTTGAATTTTTCATCCAGCAAAGTTCTGCCTGGCTGCCTTGTTGATTATAAATCAGATCCCTTCAAATAGAGCATTGCTCTGATGAGACCTTGAGAGTACTTGTAGTTCTATTACTTACTGAATTGTACTCCCATGTCCTGACAGGACAAAACACTGGGAAGCACACCATAATTTACCATAAAGAAATAACTCCAGCAATAAACCCTATTTAGTGGTGGAAAAGAAGAGAATAACAGGGCAAACCAAATAAACATCATCACAACACAGCACATTAAGTGCCATTTTTACAGCAATGTATAAAAATGTCTTTGTAGATTCCTGATAGGGACGTCCAGCCAAAGTTTCTTCTGTGAGCGTAAAACCATCTTGCTCTCATGAAAAGCTATGGCTGTTCTCAGCAAAGTTGCTTTTTGAGGAACAATCTAATTCTGTTCTAACGTGGATGTAAATATTTTAATTACAACACATTTATAGAATAAGTAGGTCATAATCAATGTAATTAAGCTGATTAATGGATAATGAATTAAATCATTAATGAAATTTAATGGCAGAATAATTTTATTTAAGTTCTTATACTGATTTACATGATTGAATGCATGGATTTAATGGAATGATATTCAAGTGTATTTTAATCATCTGTAACTAACAGTAAGAAGGAAAAATAAGTATCTAATACAGATTTTATCAGTGAAACAAAGGACAAAATAATTCTTGTAAAGTAACTCCAGTTGAAGGTAAAAAATATATATAGGCTGGAAAAAATTTAAATGCATCACTAAGCTAGAGACTGTGAGGAAACTGCAGTGGACTAAAATAAAATGAAAATAGGAACTAGGAAGCAAAGTGATTGTATCAAATCCAGCTTTCATTCTGAAGACTTCTGCCAAATTTTGAGAAACTTTGAAGTTTCTCCTTCCCTTTAGACAGCATGGGTTAGAAAAAAAGATAAAAGATTTTAATGTGTCATAAGGAGTTTAATATGACATGCCTGATGAATTTGGAACCTCAAAGGGCTATATTTTTTTAAACTTAAAAACACATGATTTTCTTTCAAGACAACTTTTTTATTTTTATTTTTATTGAAGTATAGTTAATTTGCATTGTATTTGTTTCAGGTGTACAGCAAAGTGATTCAGATATATATATTATTCTTTTCAGATTCTAAATGTAGTTCCTTGTGCTATATAATAGGTCCTTTTGGTTTATCTATTTTATATATAGTTGTGTATATTTATTAATCACAAACTCCTAATTTATACCTCACCCAACCTTCCCTCTTTGTTAACTATGTTTGGTAACCCTTAGTTTGTGAGTCTATTTCTGTTTTGTAAATAGGTTTATTTGTATAACTTTTCTTAGACTTCACTTATAACTAATATTATATATTTTTATTTCTCCATCTGACTTCATTTAGTATGATAATTTCTAGGTGCATGTGTGTTGATGAAAATAACAATATTTCATTCTTTTCTACACCTGTGTAATATTCCATTACATATATACATATGTGTGTGTGTGTGTGTGTCTGTGCACATATACATCACATCTTCTTTATCCATTCATGTTTGATAGACAAGATTGCTTCCATGCCTTGGCTGCTGTAAATAGTACTGTGTACTGCTATGAACACTGAGGTGCATGTATCTTTTCAAATTAGTTTTCATCTTTATCAGATACATGCCCAGGAGTGTGACTGCTGGATCATTATGGTAACTCTACTTTTAGCTTTTTAAGGAACCTCATACTGTTTTCCGGAGAAGGCAATGGCACCCCACTCCAGTACTCTTGCCTGCAAAATCCCATGGATGGAGGAGCCTGGTAGGCTGCAGGTGAGACACGACTGAGCGACTTCACTTTCACTTTTCACTTTCGTGCACTGGAGAAGGAAATGGCAACCCACTCCAGTGTTCTTGCCTGGAGAATCCCAGGGACAGGGGAGGCTGGTGGGCTGCCATCTATGGGGTCACACAGAGTCGGACACGACTGAAGTGACTTAGCAGCAGCAGCATACTGTTCTCCATAGTGGTTATACCAATTTACATTCCCATCAATAGTGTAGAAAGGTTCTTCAGCAAGTGGTGTTAGGAAAGGTCAATAGTCACATGTAAATCAAAGAAATTAGAACACTGCCTCACATCCTACACAAAAAATCAACTCCAAATGACTTAAAGACTTAAATATAAGACATTACACCATAAAACTCCTAGAAGAAAACATAGACAAAACATTCTGACATAAATCGTAAATCATAGCAATACTTTTCTTAGATCAGTCTCACAAAGCAAAAGAAATAAAAGCAAAAGCAAAAATAAACAAATGGAACCTAATCAAACTTATTAGTTTTGCATAGCAAAGGAAACCATAAACAAAATAAAAAGACAATCTATGGTCTGGGAGAAAATAATTGCAGATGATGCAACTGACAAGCAATTAATTTCCAAACTATACAAATAGCTCATACAGCTCAGTATCAAAAACACAACCAACCCAATCCAAAAAAAAAAGGGCAGAAGATATAAATAGACATTCACCCAAAGATATACAGATGGTCAACAGGTCCATGAAAGATGCTCAACAATGCTAACTTTTAGAGAAACGCAGATCAAAACTACAGTGAAGTATCACCTCACAACAATCAGATCAATCATCAAAAAGTCTATAAAGAACAAATGTTGAAGAGGATGTGAATAAAACAGGTATACTTTTGAGTTTTTAAAAAATAAAATGAATGAAAGGCAAACCCTTTACACAGAAGAGACAGTAAAAAATACATATCCACTTTAAACTTAGAACTAGATAGAAAAAGAATTCTCCTGTGAGAATTTTTAATCATAAGCTGGATATCACATGGATTTTTGCTTGAATTTATGCTCCTTATGTATTCAAAAGTAACACATCAAGTAGAAAATTTAATTTATAAAGTATGCTTTGGTTCGCAGTGCTCCTTGATGACTGACAGAAGAAAATATAATCATTTCAAGAGAAGTACACCATCAGCTCAGAAATAAAAAAATTTCCTAGCTATAAAGTTTCAGGGGAAATGAGCAGTTTATGGTCAAAGTTTCAAAAGAAACAATGCATTACAATAAGAATGAGAAAAAAAAGATATATGAGAGGAAATATATGAAGAATGTTAAAATCATAATTACCAGACTTTTTCACACATCTAAAGAAAGCAAACAGAACAGGAGCTTATAGAAAATAACTAAATTGGGGAAAGAATAACTGAGTTTTTATACAAAAAACTTGAAATTTAATACTTAAAACACAGATAATATAAAAATAACAACTTATATATAGTTTAATTAATGAACTGGAAGACAGACATAAAGAAATGATTTACAGGAGTAATGACTTTGAAAAAAATTCAGATTAAACACGGACTTCCAGCATTGTGTTGTTGTTCAGTCACTAAGTCATGTCCATCTCTTTGTGACCCCATGGACTGCAGCATGCCAGGCTTCCCTGTCTTTCACTACTTCATGGAGTTTGTTCAGATTCATGTCCACTGAGTTGGTGATGCTACCTAACAATCTCATCCTCTGCCACCTTCTTCTCCTTTTGCTTTCAATCTTTCCCAGCATCAGGGTCTTTTCCAATGAGTCAGCTCTTCACATCAGGTGGCCAAAGTATTGGCACTTCAGCTTCAGCATCAGTCCTTCCAATGAATATTCAGCACTGATTTCCTTTAGGATTGACTGGTTTGATCTCCTTGCAGTCCAAGGGACTCTGAAGAGTCTTTTCTGGCACCACAATTCGAAAGCATCAATTCTTCAGCACTCATCCCTTCCTTATGACCAAATTCTCTTATCTGTACATGACGAAAGGAAAAACCACAGCTTTGATTCTATGGACCTTTGTCAGCAAAGTGATGTCTCTGCTTTTTAATACGCTGACTAGGTTTATCATAGCTTTCCTTCCAAGGAGCGCCATTTAATTTCATAGTTGCAGTCACCATCTGTAGCGATTTTGGACCTCCCTGCCCAAAAAAAAAAAGTCTGCCACTGCTTCCACTTTTTCCCTTCTATTTACCATGAAGTGATGGGACCAGCTGCCAAGATCTTAGTTTTTTTAATGTTGAGTTTTAAGCCAGTCTTTTCTGGCATGTTTGCCTGTTTTTGTCTCTCCACTAGAATATAACCTCCAGGATGGCAAGAGAACTCCATCTCTTTGGCTAATTAATGTACTGCCAGCAGATAGCAGTCCATACATAGCACATATAGATACTCAAAAACATTCATTTGATGAATTAATAAATTAAAAAATGTAAAGACCTCCAGCAAGCTTTTGGCTTTCTAAATGAGCAGATGAGCCATGATCATCATAACAGAAGGACAATATGTTGTGATAAAAAATCAAAAAGACAAGGAGTTATGCAGGGATCTAATTAAGTCTGAGCAGTCCATCTAACATCTAGCTATAGAAGAAGGATCTGGAATTGAGACAGTCCTAAAAAGCAAATTCAATATTGGAATCATCACCTATTTGACAGGGTTAAAACTGTGGGAATAGATGAGAAAGCAAGATATAATAATACAGAAACAAAAAACAAGGAGACACAAAATAAAACAAATTTCTGAGAATATGAAAGGTGATCAGAGAACCAGAAGTAGAACCACAGCCAAGGAATTATATTGTTTCAAAAAGAAGCAACTGGTGTAGTCAGATAAGAGCAGGAGAGATCTGAAAAATGGCCATTGGACTTTACAATTTAGCAGTCCTTATGACTTCGGAGAGTGAGTAGTTTAATGGCATTGTGGGAGTAGAAGCCTGATTTTAGAGAGCTGTGCAATAAAGGTAAGGTCAGCAAATAAAAAGGGTAAATAAAACCACTCTTTCAAGATGACTAATTGTATGGTGAATAAGAAAATCAAGGCAGGAAGGAACTCAAGGACAAGAAGGTGTGTTCTTTGTATTTAGATGCAATAGATTTATACATGTTTAAAAGCTAAGGGAAAGAGCCACTGGTGAAGAAAACATTGAAAATATAAAGGAAATAGGGGATATTCAAAGGATTCCTTATCTGAGATCTTGAAAAAAAAACTGAATGAATATGCATGGATAAATGCAAACACACAGGGAGCATTAGGTATCATCGGGGAGGCACAGGCATCTCCTCTTGAGGGACTTTCAATGACGCACAGAGATTTTTTTTAAATGATAAAGGTTTAAAGGAATTTATGTCAGAAAGAGAGGATTTATCATAGTCAAGTAAATGTATTCCTCAAAAGTATGGAGACTCCCTTGAACTTGGAGACCACTTACAAACAATGGCAAAATAACAAAAACAATGCTTATCTATGGAAAGTCTCTCTCACTGTTCAGTTCTCTAGGTAGAAGATAGTATAAAGAGACAAAAAGATGAATTGGGGCTGAAAACGTCAGGAAGGAAGACGTAGAAGAGTGATGTGAGAAAGGAGAAGTAAAGGATGCTATTTTTATAAAGACAGAAGGAGAACTAGTCATGCAGTATGATGGGATTTACCCAAAATGAAGACACAATGGGAAAAACTATGAAAGAGGCAGATCTGAGAGGGAGGATAAAGGCCAGTTTGGGATTTGTTGATGCCTGTTATACATCCATGTCAAACACATTTGGGGTACATAAGTCTGGCTTCAAGGAAGAAGTAGGGACTGGAGTCCAAATTTGGATTCATCAGCATTAAATATTATTAAAATGTATCAGCATGAAGTGATTATTTAGGGAGTGAACAAATATAGCCAAAGGCTAAACCCTGGGGTCCTGAAGCACCAAGAGTTTGGAAAGACAAGAAAGGTTCAGAGAAGGGGACTTAGAAGGTGTGTGGTAGATGGAATTCTATGAGGACCCCCAAATCCCCGCTCCATGATGTACACAACTTGCATAATCCACCCCCTTTGGTTGTGGGTGAGACTTCTCAACGTGATGAAATCTTACTCCCATGATAAGATTATATCATAAATCAAAGGCAAAGGGATTTTACAGGTATAGGCAAGGTCCTTAATTAGGAAACTGAAAGGTAATCAAAAGGGCAATGACTCCCTGTGGCCTAACCTAATGACTCAACCACTTTGATTGGGAGTCCAGGCCAACTTTGATGGAAACTCTTCAAGGAGAGACTCAAAGTGTGAGAATCTCTGGTTAGATGAGAAAAAATCCACAGTCATGTTCAGAGAGGGTGTGTGAGAGAGCCACGTGGCAGGGACCTCAACAAACCCTAGGAGAAATAGTAACCCCAAGCTGACAGCCAGTAAAAAGAGACCAGTTCACATGCCACAAAGAATGAGCTCTGACAACATAAATAAACATGGAAGTGGATTCCTCCCCAGTCAAACCTCCAGATGAGAATGCAGCCTAGCCAACACTAGTTTCAGCCTTAAGAGACACTGAGCTAGACTTCTAATCAAAAGCAACTGTAAGATAATAAAGGGGCGTTATTTTAAGGCACTAAGTGTGTGATAATTTGTCGTGTAGCAACAGAACAAAAATGAAGGGAGTAATCAGTGACTACTGGAAAATTATAAGCAAGTTGTTGTGGAGGCCAGATGATTAAAGAAGGATGACTAACTGACTATATCAAATGCTACTCACAAATGCAGTGCAATGACACCTGAATATTGATTAGTAGGTTTATTAAAGAGGAATTTCTGGAATTATTATATAATTCAAGGAAAAGTTTGTGATTGAAGCATAGAAGTGAAACTCATGGGAGACAAAAGTGTGAAGGATTAATAAATGAAAGTTTTCAAATGAATAAAATTAAAGTTAATAAATGAATAAAATGAAATTTTCTAATCTTGACTCAGTAGTGTGATATATGTTTTTTGACTAAGTAGCATGGTACATGTTTCTGGAGTATGGACATGTCTGACCAAAGGTAAATTTGGTGTTTGGGGTTGTTTTTTGTCTTCAAAGGATGATGTCATCTTTGATTATTATGTAAAATAAATAATGAAAAGGACCCTCTTATTCTTGCAGCATGTCCAAAATTACATTAAAAACAATGGAGCATCTGACCAATAAAATATCCACAAATAAAATTTTCCATATAGTTAATATTTTGTGTGTTTTACAAACTCTCTCCAAAACATACACACACATGCTTGCACACACACACACTTTTAAATTCTTTCTTTATCAAGTCTAATTACTCTGCACAGGAGTTACGTGGTCTAGAGATTTAAAATACAGAAAATATCTTGCTGAGGAAGAAAAAAGAAACCTATCTGTTCAAAGTAAGGAGTAATGCATTATCTTTACATGCTATATTCAATTAACAGGACAATTAGCATATAGCAAGTTTCACACATACACACACACAAATGCAAGCATAAGGTAAAAAGATTCACCACAAAGACAAACAATAAACTGCACCCATGTAATTAAAAGAAATGTCACTCTGGAGTCACTAACTGGGCTGATGCTAATGTGTGTTTTTCTGAAGCAAAAATACTTTACTGTCAAGCTTGGAGAAAAACACAGAGTAAAGCTTGTAACTCACCACTCCTTTGCTGATTTCTTTTGAAGACTGATAAAAGTTTGGCAATACTGATTTTATCCTCTAATAATCATCCTGTAAGCAGTATTTCAGAATGTCATTACAACCCCAGGAAAGGAGAGCGAGAACAAGTTTAACGCTCTGTGTACCCATTTGTGTGGCACTAGTGGTAACAATTTCTGATAATGTGCCTCCATTTATAGAGCAGTCATTTGAGTTTTCAGCATGGCTGGAGTAGTTTTTTAGTTTACAAGAAGGCAGTACCGATCCATTTCAGAAAGGATATGCGTTAATGTGTATCTACCCTGGAAGAGCAAACACGGCACATCCACAGGAGGCTGGTGTTTAATCTAAAAAGAGAAGCAAAGGGTATCTCAGTTCTGAGAACTGTTTCTCACATAAAATTGTGTTCCCTAGAAAATAATGAAAGTCATTTTTGGGAATCTATTCCTGTGAATCAGTAAAGTACATACTTTATCTTCTCATCATAAAAGATGTAAACAACACTCTTCTGTGAGTTTGCAGGCTATTGAGAGAAGACATCATTGGAGAGGAATTTATGTTAAAGTGTATCTCCCCATTCTCTTATTTAGCAACCCACCAATGTAAGAGGGAGTCTGCACTAGTGGCAGTATAAGTACATTTAAATAGAGGTTATATAAAATACTCTTTCCTTTCATTTACTTTTTGGATGATTGTCATCTGTCCTTGGAAGAACACAGTATACTTTTTGTCTTGCTGTTGGCTTGTAGAGAGAAAGTACTGATATGTGTTAAGTTAGTGTCATGGTGAATAGGAAAAAAAATACCATTTTTTTCCTCTTAAATCCTAAGATTAGTACCATCAATTTTCATAATACATAAGATGATATAAGAATAGTATTTGGATTTTCATGCAGTAGATTACAACACTGAAATTTAAAATAATTAGAGATTAAAAATTCTCTGTCACTGGAAAAACATTTACAGTCAGCTGTATGAGTCAGGGTTCTACTAAGGAGCAGGGTGAATCAAAGTTTCCTTGATTGTGGGGCTGGCAAATCTGAAATCTGTAAAGCACATTTCTCTCTGGCTACAGATGATCCTGCACCCCATGACACTGGGGATATCTTCTTCCTTGAGGGAACCTCAGTTTTGCTCTTACAGCCTTTCAACTGATTAGATGAGACTCAGCCAGAAAGCCAAGGATCATCTTCTTCACTAAAAGTCTACTGATGGTATATGCTAACCACACCTTAAAACATCTTCGCAGCAACAGGTGTTTGACAGAAGAGTCGGGCACTGTAGTCTAGCCAAGTTGACACTTAAAACTGACCATCACAACACGATGACCTGAAATCACAAGCAAGTCTAGCACAGGCAAGTCTAGACTGAGTTAGCCATTCAGGGTTTCACAATCTAACAAAGAGAACTACGTTTAGAACAGGACAGAATAAAATGTGCTATAAAAAGACATAAAAGTCCATCACTCAAAATCAGATTAAAATGTAATACGTGTTATAAAGCTATCACATGCTTAGCACAAAAATACTGCATATAAGAAAACATTCTGAGTGGAACCTGTGATATATCAAATTATTACATGATGTAAGAAGTATCACCATCTAATCCAAAATGGATAAGATTACTGAGGAAGTTGTGCTAGAAAAAAATGGTCCTTGAGAATCACTGAATTTGACACTATACCTCAAAATTGATTTGAATTGTTTTGAAAAGTTAAATGTAGACATTCTAATAAAATGGTTAGTAGGCAAAGCATCTACCATTCTTCACCAAACCTCTGTAACAACATGAGCATCTCACCACCACCATAGGTGTTTGATAAAAGTCACAACTAAATATTTTTTTAAAATAAGTAAATCTATATCAGCACTGAAAGACAGCATTGTGACTTCTTATGTAGTCACAAATCTTGAAGAAATACAGCTACAGAGATTAAAGATCTAAACGTAAGACCAGAAACTATAAAACTCCTAGAGGAGAACATAGGCAAAACACTCTCCAACATACATCACAGCAGGATCCACTGCTGTGGATCCTGTGACCCACCTCCCAGAATACTGGAAATAAAAGCAAAAATAAACAAATGGGACCTAATTAAACTTAAAAGCTTCTGCACAACAAAGGAAACTATTAGCAAGGTGAAAAGACAGCCTTCAGAATGGGAGAAAATAATAGCAAATGAAGCAACTGAAAAACAACTAATCTCAAAAATATACAAGCAACTCCTACAGCTCAATTCCAGAAAAATAAATGACCCAATCAAAAAATGGGCCAAAGAACTAAATAGACATTTCTCCAAAGAAGACATACAGATGGCTAACAAACACATGAAAGATGCTCAACATCACTCATTATCAGAGAAATGCAAATCAAAACCACTATGAGGTACCATTTCACGCCAGTCAGAATGGCTGCGATCCAAAAGTCTACAAGCAATAAATGCTGGAGAGGGTGTGGAGAAAAGGGAACCCTCTTACACTGTTGGTGGGAATGCAAACTAGTACAGCCACTATGGAGAACAGTGTGGAGATTCCTTAAAAAACTGGAAATAGAACTGCCTTATGATCCAGCAATCCCACTGCTGGGCATACACACTGAGGAAACCAGAAGGGAAAGAGATACATGTACCCCAATGTTCATCGCAGCACTGTTTATAATAGCCAGGACATGGAAGCAACCTAGATGTCCATCAGCAGATGAATGGATAAGAAAGCTGTGGTACATATACACAATGGAGTATTACTCAGCCATTAAAAAGAATACATTTGAATCAGTTCTAATGAGGTGGATGAAACTGGAGCCTATTTTACAGAGTGAAGTAAGCCAGAAAGAAAAACACCAATATAGTATACTAACACATATATATGGAATTTAGAAAGATGGTAACAATAACCCTGTATACGAGAGAGCAAAAGAGACACTGATGTATAGAACAGTCTTATGGACTCTGTGGGAGAGGGAGAGGGTGGGAAGATTTGGGAGAATGGCATTGAAACATGTATAATATCATGTATGAAATGAGTCGCCAGTCCAGGTTCGACGCACGATACTGGATGCTTGGGGCTGGTGCACTGGGACGACCCAGAGGGATGGTATGGAGAGGGAGGAGGGAGGAGGGTTCAGGATGGGGAACACATGTATACCTGTAGTGGATTTATTTCGATATTTGGCAAAACCAATATAATATTGTTAAGTTTAAAAATAAAATAAAATTTAAAAAAAAAAAAGAAAAGAAATACAGCTACAGAGAATACAAACAGGGTGGGAGTGAAAGAGACAATGAATCTAAGACAGCTAACCATCAAAGTCTCCCACCCAATCCCACCAGAAAACCCTAACAGAAGACTCTAGGACCCTTTATTTCAGAAAGTTGGGAGCATCCAAGGAAAAGGATTAACAATCAGCAAAGTGAAAACCACCACGATGCTATTTCAGTCAGTCAGTTCAGTCACTCAGTCGTGCCTAAATCTTTGCGACCCCATGGACTGCAGCACGCCAGGCTTCCCTGTCCATTACCAATCCCTGGAGGCTACTCAAACTCATGTCCATTGAGTCAGTGATGCCATCCAACCATCTCATCCTCTGACGTCCCCTTCTCCTCCCACCTTCAATCTTTCCCAGCATCAGGGTTTTTCCAGTGAGTCAGTTCTTCACATCAGGTAGCCAAAGTACTGGAGTTTCAGCTTCAGCATCAGTCCTTTCAGTGAATATTCAGGAGTGATTTCCTTTACGATGGACTGGTTAGATCTCCTTGCAGTCCAAGGGACTCTCAAGAGTCTTCTCCAACACCACAGTTCAAAAGCATCAATTCTTTGGTGCTCAGCTTTCTTTATAGTCCAACTCTCACATCCATACATGACTTCTGGAAAAACCACAGCTTTGACCAGACGGACCTTTGTTGACAAAATAATGTCTCTGCTTTTTAATACGCTGTCTAGGTTGGTCATAGCTTTTCTTCCAAGGAGCAAGTGTCTTTTAATTTCATGGCTGAAATCACCATCTGCAGTGATTTTGGAGCCCAAAATAATAAAGTCTGTCTCTGTTTCCATTGTTTCCCCATCTATTTGCCATGAAGTGATGGGACCGGATGCCATTATCTTAGTTTTCTGAATGTTGAGATTTAAGTGAACTTTTTCACTCTCTTCTTTCACTTTCATCAAGAAGCTCTTTAGTTCTTCACTTTCTGCCATAAGGGTGGTGTCATCTGCATATCTGAGGTTATTGATATTTCTCTTGGCAATCTTGATTCCAGCTTGTGCTTCATCCAGCCCGCCATTTCGCATAATATACTATTTAGGACTTCCTCTTTTCCCGAGTGGCTGCAAAAAGCCTATCAAAGAACCTCCTATCAAGTAAAGCCAGAGGGAAGACACATAAATAAGAAAAGCAAGAACTAAGATAACAGAGGAAATGTTAGAAGATTCAAAAGAATATTCTGCAATACTTTAAGCAAAAATGTTAAGAAATATACATAGGATCATTGAGATTTTAAGAAAAATGTTTCAACAAGTGTGAAAAAGAATTTGTCACATAAGTGAAAAAAACATTAATTCCAAGAAATATATCAGGTCTGGACAGTTTTAGGTACATGGAGTTTTCCCAGAGCTTACAAATATAAGAAAAAAATCTCAATTTTTGCATCAAGCATATTCTTAAAATGAAAATCCAACAAAATGGGCACAAAGTAGAAGAAATGCTTATTGATTTTACTTAAGAACATAGATATAAAAAAGTATGTAAAATATTCATTCAAATACTGATACATTAAGATAATAATCCTTAGATAAATTTTAGCACTGCAAAAGCAGTTCCTTAATAAAAATATTCTTTTTTGATCACAAAATCATCTTAATAGATGCTGAAGAGACATCTGTTATAACTCAATAAGCATGCCTGATTATTTAAGTGATGTACAACAAAACTGAAATACAACACAAAGACACATCTGTTATATGACACAAAATACTTTTTACACAAACCATTAGCAAAAGTATACTGAAGAAACAGTATATTTTCAGTGACAGGAGAAAACTGTCAAAATCTTTAACATTGCCTGACTTTTCTAGATAATTCAATAAGACAAGATGGACACACACAAAAATTAATTTTTCATTTGCGTGTTTTAAATGAACCACTTTATTTGAAAATGCAATTAGTGCTTTAACACCGTGCGTCTTTTCTTATGCAGGTAACTGGTGGGACTATAGGTACATCTTCCCTGCTAAGGCAAGCAAGGTAGCCACTGTCTTAAGTTCCATTAATTTTGAGGGCAAAAGAGAATACTACCCTTATTTACATATGTATTTTTAAACTAAAAACCAAAAGAATCAACTGAAAATAAAAGTAACTCAAATAAGAGTTCCCACTCTGGGAAAGGAAGTAAAGGCCATATTACTCCCTTTTAAAGAACAACTCCAAATTTCATATCTCAATTTCATTCTGATTACATTAGACAAAATTGAGTAATATGACCATTCTTACCTCTCCAGCTGGCTAGGAAACAAAACTAGCAGTTTGTATTACTTATAAGGTATGTGTGAGTGCTCAGATGCTTAGTTATGTCTACATGGTCTACAGCCCATCAGACTCCTCTGTCCATGGAATTTTCCAGACAAGAATACTGGAGTAGGTTGACATTTCCTCCTCCAGGGGATCTTCCTGACTCAGGGATCGAACTTGCATCTCTTATGCCTCCTGCATTGGCAGGCTGATTCTTTACCAGTAGTGTCATCTTATATGACACATACATAAAATGATGAATGACCCAAAAGAAAATTTGGCAGACATAAGCAAAAAATTCTAAGAAAGAAAAGTCATCAAAAAGCACTCAAAAATTAAACCTACCTAGCAAAACAAGAAATGCAAATTAAAACAATAACCACAGATGTCTTAGTTTAGGCTGCTACAGCAACATACCATAGACTAGGTGATTTTTGTAAACAATAGAAATTATTTCTCAAAGTTCTGGAGGCTGGAATTTTCAGATCAGAGTGCCAGCACAGGGTGTGAGTGGGGATGGGGGTCTCCAGGACTAAAGACAGCCAACTTCAAATCCTTTTGTGGGATAAAGAATGAAGTAGCTCTCTGTCTTCCTTTCATAAGGGCACTAATCCCATTCACCATGGCTTCACCCTCAATATCTTTCAAAGGCCTCACTTCCAAATACCATCATGACAGGGATTAGACTTCAACAAGTGAATGAGAGTGGAGGGGGATAAAACATTCATGACATAATTATATATATATATATATATATATGTATTTCTATCAAATTTAAAATACTCTAAAAAATTATATTTGCTGGCATCAGGATTTTAGCAAGATGTGCGTTCCCACAAACTGTTGATAAACTAGAACAAACTAGAAAAGCAAAACCAAATTGGTCATCTCTCTCTAGTGTTAACATATACAGACCTTTTTTTGTAGCAATTTGTAGCAATTTTGTAGCAATCTATCATAAGGCAACAATAATAAATGGGATAAAGATTTTTATGAGAATGCTCACTGTAACTGTATGCAGCAAAATTAAAATAGCAAAAATTTTAAAAGTCTAAATGTCTATCAAAAGAGAAATGATGAAAATAATTATGATACAGACAAATACCAGAATAGTAATAAGTTGTTAAAAGTAATCTCTATGTAGAATATTTGACAAACTTACACTACTTAAAATAAAACAAAACTACAACATTCTGTCTTCACAGTGGGATCCAAATTGTGAGAGGATATTAAATTTCACATAACAATGTTTCAAAGTGTTAACAATATTTATCCTGGGGTGAAAAAATTATAGGCAAATTGCATTTCTTCTTCATAAAAGTTTTTGCATTTCCATGTTTTCTACAATGTATATTTTTTACTTTAATAATTCAGAAAATTAATGATATATTCAAAATTATTAAGATTACTATTTTCTCCATAATGCAAAACTTTAAAACTCAGCAGATGGTCAAGAAATAATTAGCATCTGCATTTTCTCAGTTCATAACTGATCTCTACTATTTGTGAGTATTTTGTCATATCTCTTTTTACTGAACAGCATTTTAATCCAATACCACTATAAATATTTCAAAAATGAATTTCATACTAAAGAAAATGCCTTTATTCACCCTCAGCTTCCTTTGGTTGATATTATATTTTTAAATCAGTCCAAAATGCTACCCACATGCATAGCAGCCTACTCAGTGTCTTTGAGTTCAAACAACCAGAAGCTAATTTTTTTTTACTTTTATGGTTAGTTTTTTACAATAAATGAAGTGAGTCAGTGGCTTTGAATTTTGTTTTTACAAACTGAAATGATGAGGAAGAAAGTTAAACGCAAAAGATTGTTTTAATCGTTGTATATGTGCTCAGTCGCTAAGTCGTGTCCAACTCTTCGCCATTCCATGGACTGCAGCCCACCAGGCTCCTCTGTCCATGGGATTATTCAGGCAAGAATACTGGAGTGAGTGTTTTAATGGGTATGGAAAGTATATTATAAGTAATCAAAGGATAGCAAAGGTTAACATTCCTGCTTGTGCCAGTTGCTGTAAGAGTTTGGCAGTTGAGCGGAGAAGGCAATGGCAACCCACTCCAGTACTCTTGCCTGGAAAATCCCATGGACGGAGGAGCCTGGTAGGCTGCAGTCCATGGGGTCGCAAAGAGTCGGACACGACTGAGTGACTTCACTTTCACTTTTCACTTTCATGCATTGGAGAAGGAAATGGCAACCCACTCCAGTGTTCTTGCCTTGAGAATCCCAGGCATGGAGGAGCCTGGTGGGCTGCCATCTATGCGGTTGCACAGGGTCAGACACTACTGAAGCGACTCAGCAGCAGCAGTAGCAGCATGTTGAGTCCTCATTCAACCCTGGGAAACAGCTACTACTATTAGCATCACTGCATAGGAAGGAGTCTGAAGCACAGAGACTTCACATACTTGCCCAAGTTTGCTCAGGAGTATGGAGTGGTATGAAGACTGAATTCTAGACAACTCGGCAGCAACATCTGCACACTCATTTACAACCCTATGCAGTCTCATCACACCAAGAACAACAGAATCACTCATAAGTTTTCAACAACTCAGCCTTCTGTAACAAAAGAAAGTGCATCCTCTTTTATTATAGTTAAAGAAAATAAATAGCTTATATATTGCTACCATCTGGGAGAGCTTCTAGTTTTCACTTTTAGTGGATCTGCTCTGGTACATTAGAGAACTTTACCTGAATTCAATACAGGGAATGATGGAGGGAATTACCAGATTCAGAAGTGACCTAGTGGTCAGTGGCAAGAACAATAATCAAATATTTTATGACTTTGAGTCATAAATACTATATATCATCAAGATATGCATTCATAACTCATGTGTGTGTGTGCTGAGATGCTGTGTATCTGTCTTTTGAAGTATCTTCTTCAATTCATCATCCAACTCCACAGTCACACCTGCAAAAATGCTCTAGGCAAAGGGTTTCCTTTCAATTGATCTGTTTGTTATTGTAGTGATAGCACCTTTTCCGTGCATGGCCCAGTATTTCAGAATTAAGAGCACAGTACAAAAACAAGATACAATATTCAGTGAAATGTCCATAAAATCACTCAGCTGCACCACAAGCAGCTTTTATGATTTTCAAAAAACAACATCAAATTCACTGGAGCAATAAGACAATTACACTTACATAACTGACATTTGTTGAGGTGAGATAAATGCTTCTTCAGACTCAGGAAGCAACATACACAAAATCGTAGGTTGGCATAAAGCTGTGTATGTATGTGTGCACGTGTGTGCACTAACACACCTGCTGCTGGCTGGTCTAGTAATTAGAACCCAGTTACTGTGCCCTGTGATGCTCGCTCTAGTCACTGCGTGCAGCCATTTCCGGTAACTCTAATTAGTCATCTTGTGCATGTGCCTGAAGATGTCCGTTCAATTGCAAAGAGTTGAAAATAAAAGTTATTTCTCAAGCTTTTGGTGTCTCAAGGCCATTTCTTCCAGGGCCATGGCTCCAGGTTCTCAAGAATCTTTATATGTCCTTTATATTCTATTCAGAGTTTGACTGAAATCTAACCATATTTCACATCAGACTGAGTGAGGAGTTCTAAAGTGGTTTTGAAAGATAGCAAATATCTTAGACTATTCCAGAGCTGGTTTTAACATGCCCAGGATCATTTTATCATTAGGCCCTACTGGCCCAATGTCTACCAACTACTAGTTTCATAGTGGTTTGAAAAAAGTTAGAATCTGGGGGAAAAAACTGAAATATGAAAATATTTTAAACTAAAAATTTTTAATTATATAATTTCTGCAGACATGGCCTTAATCATCCTTTGAGCTGCACGTCAATGATTCATTATATATGAATTACACTGAATTTGTGATATTGTATATATTTTAATGAGTGAGATAATATACAGTTGTTCTCAAAGACTGAAGGAGCCTGGGTGCCTAAGCTCTGCTTGCATTAATGGTAAGTGAAGTGAAAGCGTTAGTCAGTCATGTCTAACTCTTTACAATCCCACAGACTATAGCCCTCCAGGCTCCTCTGTCCATGGGATTCTCCAGGCAGGAAGACTAGAAAATAGCCATTCCCTTCTCCAGGAGATCTTCCCAACAGGGATCAAACCCAGGTCTCTTGCATTGCAGGCAGATTGTTTAGTGTCTGAGCCACCAGGGATTGTTTAGTGTCTGTATTAATGGTAGTTTGTCACAATTCTTTCCTGTGGTTCTCCAGATGTTAAAGTTTACAAGTTGATCATTTAACCTGCTGCTGCTACTGCTGCTAAGTCACTTCAGTCGTGTCCAACTCTGTGACCCCATAGACGGCAGCCCACAGGTTCCGCCGTCCCTGGGATTCTCCAGGCAAGAACACTGGAGTGGGTTGCCATTTCCTTCTCGAATGCATGAAAGTGAAAAGTGAAAGTGAAGTTGCTCAGTCATGTCCGACTCTTAGCGACCCCATGGACTGCAGCCTACCAGGCTTCTCCGTCCGTGGGATTTTCCAGGCAAGAGTACTGGAGTGGGGTGCCAGTGCCTTCTCTGGATCATTTAACCTAAAAGACATAAATCCTCATGGCCTGGTGAAAAGATGACTAGCTTGAGTTTAAAAAGTAACTTCAAAACCTGGCCTGTGCCTCCAGTTAAACAAAAAAGGACACTTAGAATGGCTATGAAAATACTACTATAAAACTAAAATAGTTTCTGGTTTCTGAACCTGATGCTATATTCCTGCATGTGTGCTCAGTGGTTAAGTCATGTCTATCTCTTTGCAACCCCACAGACTGTAGTTTGCCAGGCTCCTCTGTCCATGAGATTTCCCAGGCAAGAATATTGGAACAGGTTGCCATTTCCTACCCCAGGGGATCTTCCCAACCCAGGGATCAAACCCGTTTCTCCTGCATTGGCAGGCAAATTCTTTACCACTGTGCCACCAGAGAAGTTCCTGCTATATTCTTAGCTACCCCAAAATACCTCTTTTTTTTTTTTTAATAGTACTCACCTCCATTGGATCTGTGGTTCTCAACCCTGAGATTCCACACCTCAGAATTACATATAGGACTTTTATTTATTTATTTTTTTTTCATATAGGACTTTTAAAAATCTCTCATACTTAGGCCTCTCCCAACACTTTTGAATCAGGATCTGAGGTGGGATCAGGCAATTATCTGTATTGTGAAAAATTCACAGGTGATTCTGATGTGCTACCACTGAAGAAAACAAATAGTCAAAAAAGTTAAAACTGTCACATTTCACTTATCATCAAAATGAACTTTGTTGTTGCTGACAGTGTTGTTAACCATGCAATGTGTCAAATGTGGCCATGTTTTAAATGGCCATTTCTGGTGCTGTTGCTGCCTGGTTTTAAAAGAACTGTTTTTCCAAACTTTAGCTGAAAACAATGCTTTCTGTGAGTACATGAGAAATATCAATTTCCCTCACAGACTATACCACCCAACAGACTGAAAAGCCACTATTTTATTTTCCTTAATGCTGACAAGGCATCTAGAGAAACACCATTTATCTTCCCTGATAGTTTTAGATAGTTGAGACAAATGTACTGTCTCCATACTTTACTGTCAAAACCAAACAAACAAAAAACAAACTAACTCATCTAATTTCTAAAGCAAGGGCACACTTAATAAGGAATCTTTGAGATGACAGAATTGAAATCTTCTCTGTTAAAATGGACACACAGCACTTTGAACAGAACAACTGGCATCTATTCTCTTATATCCTACAATCTTAAGGAAGATTTGGTTTTTCCTTAATCTTCATATTCTGTAGGAATGCTTACCAACACTCAAAAATGAACTTTTCCCAAATTCTACCATCAAAGTAATGACATGTTGGAAGGAAAGAAAATAATAATCTGAGTACATTTTGTCTTCCCACAAATAAGAATCTGGCCTTTTCAAAATAGTAAGTAAAAAAAAAATTAAACCTTCTGTATTAGTGTCCTATGGCTACCATCAGAAACTACAAGCAGCTGGGTGGTTTCAAACAACAAAAATGTAATCTCCCACATGGCCTTTTCTTTGTGTGTTTGTCTTCATATTGCTTTAACATTTTATTTTATATTGGAGCATAGCCAATTAACCATATTGTGATATAGTTTCAAGTGACCAGAAAAGGGACTCAACCATACATATACATGGCAAATAATTCTAATTAATACATAAAATATGAATCAAAAAGTCTAGATTTATGTGTTTATGAATATCTTCAAACATCATTATTGCCAGTTTTTCTGTGTTCACATCCACGGATTACAGAAAATAATAGATTGATGTGCAGGCAAATAAATGAAGACTCACTGGACTGTGGATTTGGAAGGAAGTTCAGTTTCCCATGGCACTTGAGGTGAAACTCTCCACTATGTCCTTTGAGACCAGCAGGGCCCAGCTTTCTCATGCTCTCTCTCTCTTTTTTTTTCTCTCTCTCACTCCCTAGGTTCCTCCTCCTCACACTGAGCCAGATCCTTCTCAACCAGGCCATGTCCCCTTACGGGCCTCTCAGCCTGGAGGGATCCTCTCTGGCTTTTGCATGGCACCTCCTTCCAGCCCTCAGATTAATATGCCACGTCTCAGAGAAGACTTCACCTACGACTCTCCCTCCAGCATCCCTCAAACTCTCAACCACATTACCATGTAAATTTAGTATAGAGTACCACAGCTTGGAAGAAAAATTATGATCAACCTAGATAGCATATTGAAAAGCAGAGATATTACTTTGCCAACAAAGGTCCATCTAGTCAAGGCTATGGTTTTTCCAGTGGTCATGTATGGATGTGAGAGTTGGACTGTGAAGAAAGCTGAGTGCCGAAGAATTGATGCTTTTGAACTGTAGTGTTGGAGAAAACTCTTGAGAGTCCCTTGGACTGCAAGGAGATCCAGCCAGTCCATTCTAAAAGAGATCAGCCCTGGGTGTTCTTTGGAAGGAATGATGCTAAGGCTGATACTCCAGTACTTTGGCCACCTCATGCGAAGAGTTGACTCACTGGAAAAGACTCTGATGCTGGGAGGGATTGGGGGCAGGAGGAGAAAGGACAACAGAGATGAGATGGCTGGATGGCATGAGTCTGAGTGAACTCTGGGAGTTGATGATGGACAGGGAGGCCTGGCGTGCTGTGATTCATGAGGTTGCAAAGAGTCGGACACGACTGAGCAACTGAACTGAACTGAACCACACCTTGAAAGCATCTTTTCTTTGATACATATTTTTTAAGATTTTAAGACTTCTCATCCACACGCCCTTACTAAAACCTACTACAACAGATGTTCTCAAACTCTTCCAGCCATAGTACCCTCACACCAAAATAAACACCTGAGTTGGATGTACCAGGTCACATTCAAATAGTAGTTCCCAGGGGATCCCACAGATGTTGCTGGTTTCCCTCTATAATTTCAACTTTCTGGTGGGCCCCAGAGTTAGTCTTCTCTGGAGTGCCTTCCTCAGCAGGTGGGAGAAGCCCGCACTTGCTGATGCCTCCCGTGAAGATGGGATTGGCCTCTCTTGCCTAATTCTGTATGCTCAGGCACCAAAAAGTACAGGGCAGATAGAAGGCTAGTGTTACTTTAAAGAACACAGTCCTGGAGGAAGACAGATGTGTATTCTTACTTGCATTTGGCCGCATCAAGGAGCCAAGTGACCTTGAGCAAACTGCTTAGGCTTGTTTGGCCTCAGTTTACCCATTTGTACATGGCAGAGAGGGGGAAATTCCCCACACCCTACTTGAGTTCTTGTGGCTAGACTAATAATAAAATTGACACAAGGCTAATGGGAGTAAAGGAAACAAATTTTAATTCATGCACATGAAGGTCTCATAGAAATGAGACCTAAAAAGCAACCAAATCAGGCAGCTTTTATACTTTTTGGACAAACAATAAATTTATGAGAAACTGACTGGACAAAGAAACTTAGGTTCAGGGTACACAGTTAGTGAAGAATCTAAACAGAAGTTGAGGTTTAAGAAACCACAGAGTTTATATATACAGGCTTCTCGGCCTGAATTCTCTGTCTTTGTTGATAAGGGTGTCCTCCTGCCTCCAGGTGCGGGGAGAGCAGAATCAGAGATTATTTCCCACTTTCAGGGGGACAGAGAGGAGAGTCTGAGTATCCCTCCTGTCATTGCTTAAGTAATTTTAAATAAAAAATGAGACATACTGAGACATATTTTGGGACTGCCCAGTCTGCACCCCAGTATAGAAGATCATCTTACGGAATTCTTATGAGACTGAACCTTGGCAACATACATCGTTCTTTTTCTAATGAGTATGAACACGTAATAATACCAAGCATTTACAGAAGACCTATTATCTGCTCCAAAACTCATTTCTTTTAAAGAAACAAATTAACACACTAAAGATTTTGATGATTTACTCATGGCATAAGATCTAGGGGTAAAAAAAATCTAAAATAAGCACCAGGTCTTTTAAATCTATAATATTTTTCACTGCATCATTTTGTGCTTTCAGGACTGTAAAATACTGAATTTTTTTTTCCCCTTTCAGTTCTCAGTGTTATAAATGTTAATGAATCTCCAACAAGGAAATGATGTACTTTAAAATTTGCTTTGGAAAGCAAGAAGCAAATTGATATTGTATAGGTGTCCTTACTTTAATCCTTAGTCTTCCATTCTACTATATCAGTCCTTTATTCCACTGCATGTATATAGATAGATAGATAGAGATATATGTATTTAATTTGTTTATTGTTAGCAAGTCAATAACAATGATAATTCGATGTTTTTCTCTTCTATTTATACTCTAATATCCTTATTTCTGAATGCTTTCTTCCAAAATTTAAATTTTCTTCAGCTTCAAGGAAGCCTGAAAAATCACTGGCCTGCCAGTTCAGTCAACTTTAATGGAGGCACCCAGATAGAAGATTTGAAAGCAGCTCATGACCCAACACTCTATCACCCAGAAGGCTTTTAAATCTGCTAACTGCAAGTAGGACACACACAACTGTGCCATCTTCACTTATGCAATTAACTCTACTAACTTTGAAAAAATTGTCTTTAAATCCATTGGTGAAAATGAGAGTATAACTAAACTAGGCAACTCAACTGAGTCAGATATAAATGTAACACATTTAACTCTAAAAGTGTCAAATTAGCTAGAATGAACATTATCAGAAATGATGTTATTTTACTATATATCATTAACATAAAATGGAAATCATTTCATTTTAACCATATTAGCTAATCAATTCAGTATTTCTTAGATATTTTAGTCTTTCATTGCACAGTAATACTGAAGATGCTGAAGCAAAAGTTTCCATAAAGACCTACAAGATCTTCTAGAATTAACACCCAAAATGATGTCCTCTTCATTATAGAGACTACAATGCAAAAGTAGGAAGTCAAGAAACACCTGGAATAACAGGCAAATTTGGCCTTGGAATACAGAATAAGGCAGGGCACTGCTCATAGCAAACACCCTCTTCCAACAACACAAGAGAAGACTCTACACATGGACATCACTAGATGGTCAACACCAAAATCAGATTGATTATATTCTTTGCAGTCAGACATGGAAAAGCACTATACAGTCAACAAAACCAAGACCAGGAGCTGACTGTGGCTCAGATTATGAACTCCTTATAGCAAAATTCAGACTTAAATTGAAGAAAGTACAGAAAACCACAAGACCATTCATGTATGACCTAAATCAAATCTCTTATGATTATACAGTAGAAGTGACAAATAGATTAAAGGGATTAGATCTGATAGAGTGCCTGAAGAACTATGGACAGAGGTTCATGCCATTGTACAGGAGGCTGGGATCAAGACCATCCCCAAGAAGAAGAAATGCAAAAAGGTAAAATGATTGTCTGAGGATGCCTTACAGATAGGTGAGAAAAGAGGAGAAGCTAACGGCAAAGGAGAAAAGGAAAGATATACTCATATGATGCAGAGTTCCGAAGAATAGCAAGGAGAGATGAGAAAGCCTTCCTCAGAGATCAGTGCAAAGAAATAGAGGAAAACAACAGAATGGGAAAGACTACAGATCTCTTCAAGAAAATTAGAGATACCAAGGGAACATTTCATGCAAAGATGGGCAGAATAAAGGACAGAAATGGTATGGACCTAACAGAAGCAGAGGATATTAAGAAGAGGTGGCAAGAATACACATAACTATACAAAAAAGATATTCGTGACCCAGATAACCACAATGGTGTGGTCACCCACTTAGAGCCAGAAATCCTGGAATGTGAAGTCAAGTGGGTCTTAGGAAGCATCACTATGAACAAAGCTAGTGGAGGAGCTGGAATTCAGTTGAGCTATTTCAAATCCTGAAAAATGATGCTGTGAAAGTGCTGCACTCAATATGTCAGCATATCTGGAAAACTCAGCAGTGGTCATAGGACTTGAAAAGGTAAGTTTTCATTCCCGTCCCAAAGAAAGGCAATGCTAAAGAATACTCAAACTACTGCACAATTGCACTTATCTCACAGGCGAGCGAAGTAATGCAAAATTCTCCAAGCCAGGCTTCAATAGTACGTGAACCATGAACTTACAGATGTTCAAGCTGGATTTAGAAAAGTAAGATAGATCAACCAGAGATTAAATTGCCACATCTGCTGGATCATGGAAAAAGCAAGAGAGTTCCAGAAAAACATCTATTTCTGCTTTATTGACTATGCCAAAGCCTTTGACTGTGTGGATCACAACAAACTGTGGAAAATTCTGAAAGAGATGGGAATTCAAGACCACTTGACCTGCCTCCTGAGAAATCTGTGTGCAGGTCAAGAAGCAACAGTTAGAACTGAACATGTAACAACAGACAGTTCCAAATAGGGAAAGGAGTAGGTCAAGGCTGTATATTGTCACCCTGCTTATTTAATTTCTATGCAGAGTACATCATGCAAAATGCCGGGCTGGATGAAGCACAAGCAGGAATCAAGATTGCCAGGAGAAATATCAATTACCTCAGAAACCCATATGACACCACCCTACTGGAAGAAAGTGAAGAAGAACAAAAGAGCCTCTTGATGAAAGTAAAAGAAGAGAGTGAAAAAGTTGGCTTAAAACTCGACATTCAGAAAACTAAGATCATGGCATCTGGTCCCATCACACACTTCATGGCAAATAGATGGGGAAACAGTGGAAATGGTGACAGACTTTAACTTTTGGGCTCCAAAATCCCTGCAGATGGTGACTGCAGGAATGAAATTAAAAGATGCTTGCTCCATGGAAGAAAAGCTATGACCAACCTAGACAGCATTTTAAAAAGCAGAGACGTTACTTTGCCAACAAAGGTCTGTCTAGTTAAACCTATGGTTTTTCCAGTAGTCATGTATAGATGTGAGAGTTGGGCTATAAACAAAGCTGAGCGCCCAAGAATTGATGCTTTTGAACTGTGGTGTTGGAGAAGACTCTTGAAAGTCCCTTGGACTGCAAAGAGATCCAACCACTCCATCCTAAAGAAAATCAGTCCTGAATATTCATTGGAAGGACTGATACTGAAGCTAAAACTCCAAAACTTTGGCCACCTGATACGAAGAATTGACTCATTTGAAAAGACCCTGATGCTGGGAAAGTTGAAGGCAGGAGGAGAAGGGGATGAGAGAGGATGAGATGGTTGGATGGCATCACCGACTTAATGGACATGAGTTTGAGTGAACTCAGGGAGTTGGTGATGGACAAGGAGGTCCATGAATTCCATGAGGTCACAAAGAGTCGGGCACGACTGAGTGACTGAACTGGTGTTGAAACTTGGATTTATTTGGCTAAAACAACCTCGACTCGGCCCCCTCGCAGGAGAGCCCAAGCACAGCAGAAGCCCAACTCAGTGAAAGCTAATGCTGTGGAAGCTGAACGCAAAGGAAACCCAGTACAGTGGAAGTGACAAGAAGCCTAGTGTGCTGGAAACCAGGACAACAAAAACAAACTTGGCAGAAAACTCAAGCGTGTCAGTCTCAAGTTTCCAGTTAGGTAGGAGGTCCTCACCCCTATGGCTGTAAGAATATATGGCTAACAAAATCTTACTTCCTTTACAATCTCTCGTTTCTTGTTTCCACGAATCCCTGTGAACAGGTGATCGGCAGTGGGTGCAATTTAGGGACTCTGGCAGGGGCTACTCCCCAGTGTGTCTCAAAGGTTCTACTATCTGCTGCACTTACCCAAGCAGTGAGGGTTCTCTGTCCTTAATCTCTTTGTGCCAAGAATCAGGCCAGTGAAAACTGTGAGCACAAGTCAAGTATTTAGCAGGTTATCCGGCAGGTTATGAAGGGGATTCCTTGACACGTTTTTCCTACTGCTTTCTCCACCCATCCTTAAGCTCCTCCCTCCATCTATGCCACTATTTGATTAGGCAGGTCATCATCTTTCCATTTCTTAAAGTTGTCTTTGAAACAGTTTACCTAAGATTGGGACTCAAACCCACGTAGCAGGGACTTTGTGCTACGTTTAAGCACTCAGTCATGTCCGACCGGGACTTGAGCACAGCCAAAACCCACAATGCCCGGTTTCATGACTTAATGAAGTTTAGGTTCCGGATGTTTCATTGCAAAAAAAATTCAGTGAGAGACACAGCAATAGCTAAGAAGTAGACTTGTTCAGATTCAGAGAGAGGCACAGAGTGTGAGCAATTGCAGAGGGTATATGCAGTGGCAATGTGGTGTGGTTAGTTATTGTGAGTTGTGTGATTTCATACGCTAATGAGTGGGAGGATCATTACAACAATTGGGGAACCACCGACTCCTTGGTCTTTCGTTAGTACCTTAAAACATTTGTGCTTCCCCTGGGTGTGTCATTTAGCTTGCAGACTCAGGATCAAGATTTAGTTGAATTTGACTAGTCTGTCAAATTCATATGTGACTGGTGATAGAAGCAAGGTCCGATGCTCTAAAGAGCAATATTGCATAGGAACCTGGAATGTTAGGCCTATGAATCAAGGCAAATTGGAAGTAGTCAAACAGGAGATGGCA
Source organism: Bos grunniens (assembly GCF_055505025.1). Lineage (NCBI taxonomy): Eukaryota > Metazoa > Chordata > Mammalia > Artiodactyla > Bovidae > Bos > Bos grunniens. Next base: position 22,185,258 of record NC_141191.1, on the reverse strand, counting down.
AGAGTGAACATCGACATTCTAGGAATCAGTGAACTAAAATGGATTGGAATGGGTGAATTTGACTCAGATGACCATTATATCTACTACTGTGGGCAGGAATCCCTCAGGGGAAATGGAGTAGCCATCATGGTCAACAAAACAGTCCAAAATGCAGTACTTGGATGCAATCTCAAAAATGACAGAATGATCTCTGTTCGTTTCCAAGGCAAACCATTCACTATCACAGTAATCCAAGCCTATGCCCCAACCAGTAACACTGAAAAAGCTGAAGTTGAACAGTTCGATGAAGACCTACAAGACCTTTTAGAACTACCACGCAAAAAAGATGTCCTTTTCATTACAGGGGACTGGAATGCAAAAGTAACAAGGCAAGCAACACCTGGGGTAACAGGCAAATTTGCCCTTGGAATACGGAATGAGGCAGGGCAAAGGCTAATACAGTTTTGCATAGAGAACGCACTGGTCATAGAAAACACCCTGTTCCAACAACACAAGAGAAGACTCTACACATGGACATCACCAGATAGTCAACAACAAAGTCAGATTGATTTCTTTGCAGCCAAAGATGGAGAAGCTCTATACAGTCAGCAAAAACAAGACCAGGAGCTGACTTTGGCTCAGATCATGAACTCCTTATTGTTAAATTCAGACTGAAATTGAAGAAAGTAGAGAAAACCATTAGAACATTCAGCTATGACCTAAATCAAATCCCTTATGATTATACAGTGCAAGTGAGAAATAGATTTAATGGAATAGATCTGATAGATAGATTGCCTGATGAACTGTGGCCAGAGGTTCGTGACATTGTACAGGAGACAGGGATCAAGACCATTCCCATGGAAAAGAAATGCAAATAAGCAAAATGGCTGTCTGGAGAGCCCTTACAAATAGATGTGAAAAGAAGAGAAGCAAAAGCAAAGAGGAAAGGAAAGACATAAGTATCTGAATGCAGAGTACCAAAGAATAGCAAGGAGAAATAAGAAAGCCTTCCTCAGTGATCAATGCAAAGAAATAGAGGAAAATAACAGGATGAGAAAGACTAGAGATCTCTTTAAGAAAATTAGAGATACCAAGGGAACATTTCAGGCAAAGATGGGCTTGATAAGGACAGAAATGGTGTGGAACTAACAGAAGCAGAAGATATTAAGAAGTGGCAAGAATACACAGAAGAACTGTACAAAAAAGAGCTTTACGACCCAGATAATCACGATGGTGTGATCACTCACCAAGGGCCAGACATCCTGGAATGTGAAGTCAAATGGGCCTTAGAAAGCATCACTATGAACAAAGTTAGTGGAGCTGATGGAATTCCAGTTGAGCTATTTCAAAGCCTGAAAGATGATGCTGTGAAAGTGCTGCACTCAATATGCCAACACATTTGGAAAACTTAGCAGTGGCCACAGCACTGGAAAAAGTCAGTTTTCATTGCAATCCCAAAGAAAGGCAATGCCAAAGAATGCTCCAACTACCGCACAATTGCACTCCCACGCTAGTAAAGTAATGCTCAAAATTCTCCAAGCCAGGCTTCAGCAATACGTGAACCATGAACTTCCAGATGTTCAAGCTGGTTTTAGAAAAGGCAGAGGAACCAGAGATCAAATTGCCAACATCTGCTGGGTCATGGAAAAAGCAAGAGAGTTCCAGAAAAACATCTATTTCTGCTTTATTGACTATTCCAAAGCCTTTGACTGTGTGGAGGACAACAAACTGTAGAAAATTCTGTAAGAGATGGAAATACCAGACCACCTGACCTGCCTCTTGAGAAACCTATATGCAGGTAAGGAAGCAACAGTTAGAACTGGACATGGAACAACAGACTGGTTCCAAATAGGGAAAGGAGTAGGTCAAGGCTGTATATTGTCACCCTGCTTATTTAACTTATATGCAGAGTACATCATGAGAAACGCTGGGCTGGAGGAAGCACAAGCTGGAATCAAGATTGCTGGGAGAAATATCAATAACCTCAGATATGCAGATGACACCACCCTTATGGCAGAAAGTGAAGAGGAACTAAAAACCCTCTTGATGAAAGTGAAAGAAGAGAGTGAAAAAGTTGGCTTAAAGCTGAACATTCAGAAAACGAAGATCACGGCATCTGGTCCCAACACTTCATGGCAAATAGATGGGGAAACAGTGGAAACAGTGTCAGACTTTATTTTTTTGGTCTCCAAAATTACTGCAGATGGTGATTGCAGCCATGAAATTAAAAGACGCTTACTCCTTGGAAGGAAAGTTATGACCAACCTAGACAACATATTCAAAAGTAGAGACATTACTTTACCAACAAAGGTCCGTCTGGTCAAGGCTATGGTTTTTCCAGGTGTCATGTATGGATGTGAGAGTTGGACTATAAAGAAAGCCAAGTGCCGAAGAATTGATGGTTTTGAAATGTGGTGTTGAAGACTCTTGAGAGTCCCTTGGACTGCAAGGAGATCCAACCAGTCCATTCTAAAGGAGATCAGTCCTGGGTGTTCATTGGAAGGACTGATGCTAAAGCTGAAACTCCAACACTTTGGCCACCTCATGCGAAGAGTTGAATCATTGGAAAAAGCCCTGATGCTTGGAGGGATTGGGGGCAGGAGGAGAAGGGGACAATAGAGGATGAGATGGCTGGATGGCATCACCGACTTGATGGACATGAGTTTGAGTGAACTCCGGGAGTTGGTGATGGACAGAGAGGCCTGACGTGTTGCAATTTATGGGATCGCAAAGAGTCTGACACAACTGAGCGACTGAACTGAACTGAAATTACAAGTCTGTCACCCTGGACCCATTTGATTTTAATGAGTTTATGTTATGCCCTTGGGCTATGTCGTTCTCAAAAGTTGTGCCCTGCCCCCTTCCCTGCTGCTTCATGCTATTTTCCTGAGCCCTGAAAAGGCCCACAATGTTGCCTCTACAATTCTGGAGGGAAAACCTAAAAAATAGCTGGCCCTTGGGATGGAAATACTGTATGATATCCGGTCCCATCATTTCATGGGAAATAGATGAGAAAACAGTGGAAACAGTGTCAGACTTTATTTTTCTGCCTCCAAAATCACTACAGATGGTGACTGCAACCATGAAATTAGAAGACGCTTACTCCTTGGAAGGAAAGTTATGACCAACCTACATAGCATTTTCAAAAGCAGAGACATTACTTTGCCAACAAAGGTTCATCTAGTCAGGGCTATGGTTTTTCCTGTGGTCATGTATGGATGTGAGAGTTGGACTGTGAAGAAGGCTGAGGGCCAAAGAATTGATGCTTCTGAACTGTGGTGTTGGAGAAGACTCTTGAGAGTCCCTTGGACTGCAAGGAGATCCAACCAGTCCATTCTGAAGGAGATCAGCCCTGGGATTTCTTTGGAAGGAATGATGCTAAAGCTGAAACTCCAGTACTTTGGCCACCTCATGCGAAGAGTTGACTCATTGGAAAAGACTCTGATGCTGGGAGGGATTGGGGTCAAGAGGAGAAAGGGAAGACAGAGGATGATGATGGCTGGATGGCATCACTGACTCAGACGTGAATGAGTGAACTCCGGGAGTTGGTGATGGATAGGGAGGCCTGGCGTGCTGTGATTCATGGGGTCGCAAAGAGTCAGACATGACTGACTGACTGATCTGATCTGATCTGATCCAATCCCTCTAATATTCAGGCCTTCATATTCCATGTTTCCTACAACATGTACAACAATAGCATCTCTCAAGTGAACCTGCTAAGGCGGGTGACAGGCACACAGTGCCTGCTAGAAGTCCATCTGTTGGTGGTATCCCTTCAAGGGCAATTGGGCTTCCAGGGATAATGTCTGCCACTTTGGGAGTTAGCCCTGCAGGCTGTTTGGGCCCAAACCCATACGGCCTTTCTCCTAAAGTTACAAACATATCTCCACTCCACTTTTTATGGACTGTTGCCTCTTATCAACTTGTTCTTAGTTCAGTTCAGTTCAGTCCAGTCACTCAGTCATATCCGACTCTTTGCAACCCCATGAATCACAGCACACCAGGCCTTCCTGTCCATCACCAACTCCCGGGCTTCACTCAAATTCATGTCCATCAAGTCGGTGATGCCATCCAGCCATCTCATCTTCTGTCTTCCTGTCTTCTCCTGCGCCCAATCCCTCCCAGCATCAGAGTCTTTTCCAATGAGTCAACTCTTCGCATGAGGTGGCCAAAGTATTGGAGTTTCAGCCTCAGCATCAGTTCTTCCAATGAACACCAAGGACTGATCTCCTTCAGAATGGACTGGTTGGATCTCCTTGCAGTCCAAGGGACTCTCAAGAGTCTTCTCCAACACCACAGTTCAAAAGCATCAATTCTTCGGCGCTCAGCTTCCTTCACAGTCCAATTCTCACATCCATACATGACTACTGGAAAAAGCATAGACTTGACCAGATGGACTTTTGTTGAAAAAGTAATGTCTCTGCTTTTGAATATGTTGTCTAGGTTGGTCATAACTTTCCTTCCAAGGACTAAGAGTCTTTTAATTTCATGGCTGCATTCACTATCTGCACTGATTTTGGAGCCCAAAAAAATAAAGTCTGACACTGTTTCCACTGTTTCCCCAACTATTTCCCATGAAGTGATGGGACCAGATGCCATGATCTTCGTTTTCTGAATGTTGAGCTTTAAGCCAACTTTTTCACTCTCCTCTTTCAAGAGGCTTTTTAGTTCTCTTCACTTTCTGCCATAAGGGTGGTGTCATCTGCATATCTGAGGTTATTGATATTTCTCCCGACAATCTGGATTCCAGCTTGTGCTTCCTCCAGCCCAGCGTTTCTCATGATGTACTCTGCATAGAAGTTAAATAAGCAGGGTGACAATATGCAGCCTTGACGTACTCCTTTTCCTATTTGGAACCAGTCTGTTGTTCCATGTCCAGTTCTAACTGTTGCTTCCTGACCTGCATATAGGTTTCTCAAGAGGCAAGTCAGGTGGTCTGATATTCCCATCTCTTTCAGAATTGTCCACAGTTTGTTGTGCTCCACACAGTCAAAGGCTTTGGCATAGTCAATAAAGCAGAAATAGATGTTTTTCTGGAACCGTCTTGCTTTTCCCATGATCCAGCAGATGTTGGCAATTTGATCTCTGGTTCCTCTGCCTTTTCTAAAACCAGCTTGAACATCTGGAAGTTCATGGTTCACGTATGCTGAAGTCTGGCTTGGAGAATTTTGAGCATTTTACTTTACTAGCATGTGAGTGAGTGCAACTGTGCGGTAGTTGGAGCATTCTTTGGCATTGCCTTTCTTTGGGATTGGAATGAAAACTGACCTTTTCCAGTCCTGTGGCCACTGCTGAGTTTTCCAAATTTGCTGGCATATTGAGTACAACACTTTCACAGCATCATCTTTCAGGCTTTGAAATAGCTCAACTGGGATTCCATCAGCTCCACTAGCTTTGTTCATAGTGATACTTTCTAAGGCCCATTTGACTTCACATTCCAGGATGTCTGGCTCTAGGTCAGTGATCACACCATCGTGATTATCTGGGTCGTGAAGCTCTTTTTTGTACAGTTCTTCTGGTATTCTTGCCACCTCTTCTTATATCTTCTGCTTCTCTTAGGTCCATATCATTTCTGTCCTTTATCGAGACCATCTTTGCATCAAATGTTCCCTTGGTATCTCTAATTTTCTTGAAGAGATCTCTAGTCTTTCCCATTCTATTGTTTTCCTCTATTTCTTTGCACTGATTGCTGAGGAAGACTTTCTTATCTCTCCTTGCTATTCTTTGGAACTCTGCATTCAGATGCTTATATCTTTCGTTTTCTCCTTTGCTTTTCATTTCTCTTCTTTCACAGCTATTTGTAAGGCCTCCCCAGAGAGCCATTTTGCTTTTTTGCATTTCTTTTCCATGCATATAGTCTTGATCCCTGTCTCCTGTACAATGTCACGAACCTCCGGCCATAGTTCATCAGGCAATCTATCTATCAGATCTATTCCCTTAAATCTATTTCTCACTTGCACTGTATAATCATAAGGGATTTATGTCATACCTGAAAGTTCTAATGGTTTTCTCTACTTCCTTCAATTTCAATCTGAATTTGACAATAAGGAGTTCATGATCTGACCCAAAGTCAGCTCCCAGTCTTGTTTTTGCTGACTGTATAGAGCTTCTCCATCTTTGGCTGCAAAGAATATAATCAATCTGATTTTGTTGTTGACCATCTGGTGATGTCCATGTGTAGAGTCTTCTCTTGTGTTGTTGGAAGAGGGTGTTTGCTATGACCAGTGTGTTGTTTTGGCAAAACTGTATTAGCCTTTGTCCTGCCTCATTCTATATTCCAAGGGCAAATTTACCTGTTTACCTCAGGTGTTGCTTGACTTGTTACTTTTGCATTCCAGTCCCCTATAATGAAAAGGACATCTTTTTTGCGTGGTAGTTCTAAAAGGTCTTGTAGGTCTTCATCGAACCGTTCAACTTCAGCTTCTTCAGCATTACTGGTTGGGGCATAGGCTTGGATTACTGTGATAGTGAATGGTTTGCCTTGGAAATGAACAGAGATCATTCTGTCATGTTTGAGATTGCATCCAAGTACTGCATTTTGAACTCTTTTGTTGACCATGATGGCTAGTCCATTTCTCCTAAGAGATTCTTGCCCATAGTAGTAGATATAATGGCCATCTGAGTTAAACTCACCCATTCCAGTCCATTTTAGTTCGCTGATTCCTAGAATGTCGACGTTCACTCTTGCCATCTTCTGTTTGACCCCTCCGATTTGCCTTGATTCATAGGCCTAACATTCCAGGTTCCTATGCAATATTGCTCTTTAGAGCATCAGACCTTGCTTCTATCACCAGTCACATCCACAACTGGGTATTGTTTTTGCTTTGAATCCATCCCTTCATTCTTTCTGGAGTTATTTCTCCACTGATCTCCAATAGCATATTGTGCACCTACCGACCTGGGGAGTTCCTCTTTCCGTATCCTATCATTTTGCCTTTGCATACTGTTTATGGGGTTCTCAAGGCAAGAATATTGAAGTGTTTTGCCATTCCCTTGTCCAGTGGACCACACTGTCAGACCTCTCCACCATGACCCACCCATCTTGGGTGGCCCCACACTGCATGGCTTAGTTTCAATGAGTTAGACAAGGCTGTGGTCCATGTGATAAGATTGACTAGTATTCTGTGAATATGGTTTCAGTGTGTCTGCCCTTGGCAGGAGGGCCGAGAGGAGCTACTCCACGTTCAAGGTTAGGAGGGGTGGCCGTGAGGATATACCCCTGGTCCAAGGTAAGGAGCAGCGGCTGCGCTTTGCTGGAGCAACAGTGAAGAGATTCCCCATGTCCAAGGTGAGAGAAACGCAAGTAAGATTGTAGGTGTTGGGAGAGGGCATCAGAGGGCAGACACACTGAAACCATAATCAATTTGTTCTTAAGCCACTTACTAAACTCTTCCAACCAGGACCCTGCCCCCTTGTAGGCAACATCGCTCCACCCTGCTTAGTATTATTAAAATACTCTTAATGCCCCTAATGGGACAAGATAACCCACTCTCTTTTTCATTACTTCTGTTATTACCTAAAGTGGGTTTATGACAATGAAATGTTTACCACTGGAAACACCCTAAACTGCTCTTATGGAATACTAGAGGAAGAAATCAGTGACTTACATTACCTCAGAGCAATAAGAGGATAAGGCTTATGGCTGTTTCACCAGGTTCCCAGTCTCAGGGGACAGGCTTGGACTGCTTTACATCATGGTGTCTATTCCCATCAGCGGTGGACAAACCAGCAATGAATTAAGATTATAATCCCTTAATCCTACCCAGCACTGGTCACACTGGAGATCTTGGGGATACCCAACCCCAGCCTGGAGTCCCAGCAGTTCGACCTGCCTTGAGCTGCCTAGGGATCTGGTCCTCGGGAGGTTGTCGCACCTCAACCTGCTCAGGGATCCACCAGTCCAGGGGTCCAGGAGGTCAGTATGCCTCGACCTGCCCAGGGACACAATTCTCAGGTGGCTGACATGCAACCTGCCCAGGGATTCGATCTCCAAGAGGCTGTCACACCTCAACCTGCCTGGGGATCTGCACCCTGACCCAGGGATGCCCAGCTCTCAGGTTGCAACAGGACTGGGTAGGATAAGCTTCAGAAATACTCACCCCTAAGGAAGTCCAACAATAAAAATAGAAGGAAGCCTATTAGTTTTTTTCTTTTTTGTTTTCCTCCCTGTCATCACTGTCTTTCAGATGGGAAATAATCAATCCACTTCCTGACAGAGGCCCTTGGATGCATCCTTGATAACTGGAAGCTGTTTGGTCTTCTAACTCTAAGGAGAAGTCACTTAAAATTCCTTTGTGCCACTGAATGACCATGGTATTCTCTGGGGGAAAAGGAACACTGGCATACTGCAGCTAGACTTATTCTGCAAAAGAAAAGGGAAATGGACAGAGATCCTTTATGTCCAAATTATCTTATGACTAAGAGATATGAAGGAACTCTGTCTTAAGTATGGGATTGTTGTATGCCCTAAAAGTGAGCCTACTAGGCAAATGGTGTTAGGCACAGATAACTAAGAGAAGGAAGCCCCCTGTGAAAGCTCACCTCCCATGGCTCCCAAGTTGCCTGGTGCTCCTTCCTCATATCCAAATGTGCCCCCATATCTGGGAGCACCCCCTCCACAAAAGCTAACTCAAATATGTCCCTTAGTTGAAACTGGAGGAGAATTCAGACCAACTCGTGTCCATAAGCCCTTCTCCCTCTTAGAACTAATACAGATCAAACAAGACCTGGGAAGCTATACAGATGACCCAGACAAATATATAGATACATTCCAACACATTACCTTGGTCTTTGACTTGACAGGGAAGGACATCATGGTCATATTTAGTCAAACTTTATCTGACCCTGAGTATGCTAGGGTCTTAAAGGAAGCCCAAAGGTATGTGACAGGGCTTCACATGTCAAAGTAATAAATACCCAGTGGGGGAAACTGCGGTCGCCTCCTCAGATCCTAATTGGAATTATAACGACCCTGAGCACATCTGGGAAAGGGATCATTTTCTGATCCGCATAAAGGCAGGAATAAAATCAGCCCAGCAAAAAGTAATCAGCTATGCCTGGGTTTCAGCAATAATTCAGGAGCCCAATGAAAACCCCAGTGTCTTTCTGAAAAGGCTAAAAGAGACCCTCCAAAAGTTCACCAATCTGGACTTAGACTGTTACAAGGGACAGGTGATTTTAAAGGACAAATTCCTGCCCCAGTGTGCATCAGACATCAGGATAAAGTTACAACAGTTACAGCATCAGGACCCTGCTGCCTCTGTAGATGAGATGGTCCAAACAGCCACCAATACCTTTTATAACAGAGAAGAGGAAACGGAGGCCAATACCCAGGAAGTGGATAAAAGGAAAGAGACAAGCCATGCCCAGATGCTGGCTGCCCTCCAGGGAAGCCCTATGACAAAACCCAAATCCTTAAAGGACAAAGCAAATGCCTAATCTGTAGACAGGAGGGGCATCTGGCCAAAGAGTGTCCAAACCATGACAAGTCTCCTAAAAGGGCTTGCTACAAATGCCATCAATTGGGACATTAAGCAGCTCTCTGCCCTCAGGACTCAAGAGCCTCAAGGTCAAGCACCAAGACTTCCCTCACAGTGGTTCAACAGGACTGAAGCGGCCCACTTCAGCCAGCCCACCTATCACAGCTAACCATCACGGGGCTGGAGCCAAGGGTGCAACAGGATGTGGCAGGTAGGTCTGAGAATTTCTTGGTTAACACGGGGGCTACCTACTCTGTCCTGACCTCCTAATCTGGAGCCTTCTCCTCCCAAACCTGTACTATTTTGGGTGCTAAGGAAAAACAATTACAAAAAGATTCACCTGAGCACTTCTTTGTTGTTGGGAAAGACAAATATTTTCCCACCAGTTTTTGGTGGCCCCTGAGTGTCCTACTATGGAATGAGGTTCGTGACATTGTACAGGAGACAGGGATCAAGACCATCCCCATGGAAAAGAAATGCAAAAAAACAAAATAGCTGTCTGGGGAGGCCTTACAAATAGCTGTGAAAAGAAGAGAAGCGAAAAGCAAAGGAGAAAAGGAAAGATATAAACATCTGAATGCAGAGTTCCAAAGAATAACAAGAAGAGATAAGAAAGCCTTCTTCAGCGATCAATGCAAAGAAATAGAGGAAAACAACAGAATGGGAAAGACTAGGGATCTCTTCAAGAAAATCAGAGATACCAAAGGAACATTTCATGCAAAGATGAGCTCCATAAAGGACAGAAATGGTATGGACCTAACAGAAGCAGAAGATATTAAGAAGAGATGGCAAGAATACACAGAAGAACTGTACAAAAAAGATCTTCACGACCCAGATAATCATGATGGTATGATCACTGACCTAGAGCCAGACATCCTGGAATGTGAAGTCAAGTGGGCCTTAGAAGGCATCACTATGAACAAAGCTAGTGGAGGTGATGGAATTCCAGTTGAGCTATTCCAAATCCTGAGAGATGATGCTGTGAAACTGCTACACTCAATATGCCAGCAAATTGAGAAAACTCAGCAGTGGCCACAGGACTGGAAAAAGTCAGTTTTCATTCCAGTCCCAAAGAAAGGCAATGCCAAAGAATGCTCAAACTACTGCACAATTGCACTCATCTCACACGCTAGTAAAGTAATGCTCAAAATTCTCCAAGCCAGGCTTCAGCAGTATGTGAACCGTGAACTTCCTGATGTTCAAGCTGGTTTTAGAAAAGGCAGAGGAACCAGAGATCAAATTGCCAACATCCACTGGCTCACTGAAAAAGTAAGAGAGTTCCAGAAAAACATCTATTTCTGCTTTATTGACTATGCCAAAGCCTTTGACTGTGTGGATCACAAGAAACTGTGGAAAATTCTGAAAGAGATGGGAATACCAGACCATCTGATCTGCCTCTTGAGAAATTTGTATGCAGGTCAGGAAGCAACAGTTAGAACTGGACATGGAACAACAGACTGGTTCCAAATAGGAAAAGGGGTTCGTCAAGGCTGTACATTGTCACCCTCTTTATTTAACTTATATGCAGAGTACATCAGGAGAAACGCTGGACTGGAAGAAACACAAGCTGGAATCAAGATTGCCAGGAGAAATATCAATAATCTCAGATATGCAAATGACACCACCATTATGGCATAAAGTGAAGAGGAACTCAAAAGCCTTTTGATGAAAGTGAAAGTGGGGAGTGAAAAAGTTGGCTCAAAGCTCAACATTCAGAAAACTAAGATCATGGCATCCGGTCCCACCACTTCATGGGAAATAGATGGGGAAACAGTGGAAACAGTGTCAGACTTTATTTTTCTGGGCTCCAAAATCACTACAGATGGTGACTGCAGCCATGAAATTAAAAGACGCTTACTCCTTGGAAGGAAAGTTATGACCAACCTAGATAGCATTTTCAAAAGCAGAGACATTACTTTGCCAACAAAGTTTCATCTAGTCAAGGCTATGGTTTTTCCTGTGGTTATGTATGGATGTGAGAGTTGGACTGTGAAGAAGGCTGAGCACCAAAGAATTGATGCTTTTGAACTGTGGTGTTGGAGAAGACTCTTGAGAGTCCCTTGGACTGCAAGGAGATCCAACCAGTCCATTCTAAAGGAGATCAGCCCTGAGTGTTCTTTGGAAGGCAAGATGCTAAAGCTGAAACTCCAGTACTTTGGCCACCTCATGCGAAGAGTTGACTCATTGGAAAAGACTCTGATGCTGGGAGGGATTGGGGGCAGGAGGAGAAGGGGACAACAGAGGATGAGATGGCTGGATGGCATCACTGACTCGATGGACGTGAGTCTGAGTGAACTCCAGGAGTTGGTGATGGACAGGGAGGCCTGGCGTGCTGCGATTCATGGGGTCGCAAAGAGTCGGACACGACTGAGCAACTGATCTGATCTGATCTGAGTGTCCTACTCCCTTATTGGGATGAGATATACTCACTAAACTGTGGACCACTCTTGTGATGGGAAGCTTTCAGCCTCTAGAGACCTACAACTTCTGGTTACTACTGAGGAACCCATTACACTCTCTCCAATAGGGAGGGACTAAAAATTATAGGAAGACAAAACTAACTGCTAGGTGTGGGACCAGAGAACTCCTGGACAAGGCCACTAAGCTGAACCAGTCATCATTGTCCTCTAAGATCCCATTCGGTTTCCAAACCAGAAATAATACCCCCTCAGAGGAGAAGTTTGGGAAGGACTACAGCCTCTAATAAATAAATTCCTTGCCTATGGGCTATTGGTCCCCTCCAATTCACCGTGTAAGACCCTGATCTTCCCTGTAAAGAAAAAGGATGGGACCTAGTGAATGGTTCAAGATCTCCAGCTCATTAATGAAGCTGTAGTCCAGCTCCATCCCACAGTACCCAATCCCTATGTAATCTTGGGAGAAATCCCTCCCAGTGCCAAGTGGTTTACACTCCTGGATTTCAAGGATGCATTCTTTTGCATACCACTGGCTAAAGAATCCCAATATCTTTTTGACTTCAAGTGGGAGGCTCCAGGAGAAAAACATCAACAGATGATGTGGACAGTATTATCTCAGGGGTTCATAGAGAGCCCTCACCTGTTTGGGCAGGCTCTTAGCCAGAGTCTCCTAGATCTGGGTCCCCAAAGGCTCAACTCCAGCCCACATGGAGGGGCCCCTACCTTGTAATACTTTCTACCCCCACAGCAGTCAAGGTACCAGGACATGACTCCTGGATTCACTACTCACGAGTTAAGCCATGGAAGAAAACATAAAGAAGACACTCAATATACCTGTGAGCCCCTGGGAGATCTCAGACACCTACTGAGGACTACAAATGAGTGCCATTCTAATGAACACACCCAAAATCAAGTTTCTGGTGATAAGATTTCTCAGAATAGCTCTAAAGAGCCAAGACAGCTTAGCAGGGGTTGTCCTCCAAAAGAGACAGGAGATAGATCTCCTGATCCCTGAACAAGGAGACACTTGAGCCATCTTGAATGAGATGTGTTGTTTCTGGGTAAGTACCTCCAGCTAACTTAAAGAACGTCTCAAAATCCTAAAGAAAAACATTCAGATCCTACAGGATCTCAAAGAACGAGCTGGAGAGTTCTCTGGGTGGCTACAATCTCTCTTTGTGGGATCCTTCTTCTGGCGAAGGGGAATTTGGAGTTGTCTAATGCCCCTACTAATCCCTGTTATCACCATATTGATGCTGCTTATGATTGTTCCATGTATTATCAATTGTCTAACCCATTTTGTCTCTTCCCAGGTCAACAAGCTACAACATGCAGTGCCAGTTCAACAAGGATATATAAAACTATACCCGACCACAGAAAATATCACTCACCCTTAGATGGACACCTCTATAAGGACTCTGAGGCTTGAGACTAGCAACAGGGGGAGGCCTAATGCCCCTCACCACCCCAGCTCAGCAGGAAGTAGCCAGAGAGACCTTGACGCCCCTACTCCCAAAGAACTGGGCCTCCCATCTCTTGAGGAGGGAATGTTAGGTAGTTAGAATAGGAAAAAGGAGTCCAAAATGGTGGTGGCTAAAAGACAAAGAAAGGAAAAGCCCGCAAAAATGGAACAAAAGAAAATCCAAGGACCGGAGTCAGAACCTCAGATGAAACAAACAGCCCTCCTGGCTAGCCCAGTTTACATAGGGCAGGCTCAGGGGGAGGAGAAAAAACATATAAAAGAGGAGCCAAAATTGAGCCCCTCTCTTCTTTTGGGTTGGCCCTCCCTCACGCCTCAAGGATGTATTTTCCTTTGCTTGCCAAATAAAACTGGCCCGCTGTTTCAAATCTTTGCTGTGGAGAGATAGAAGTGAACACATCATGAAATAAGCATCCAGAACCCCAGAAGCCTAGGAAGGGGTTCTGTCTGGACTTGTGACTGGACTCCTTCCAGACAGAGGTCTTCAATGGTAACCACTGGCTTCAAGTTCTAACAGAATCTATTAGTTTTACCTGGCTTTTAAACTATATGCAAATGGAATCAATAGGGTATATTTGTATATATTCTTCTGTCTATGAGTCCTTTTATCCAACACTGATTTTCTGCTTTATCCATGATATTGCATTTTTTATTATTGTTATTAAATAGGGGCTTCCCTTGTGGCTTAGCTGGTAAAGAATCTGCCTACAATGTGGGAGACCTGGGTTCGATCCCTGGGTTGGGAAGATCCCCTGGAGAAGGGAAAGGCTACCCACTCCAGTATTCTGGCCTGGAGATTTCCATGGACTACACAGTCCATGGGGTCACAATGAGTCAGACATGACTGAGTGACTTTCAGTTTCAGTCTTAAACTAGATTCCAGTGTAGGACTATGTAACACTTCAGTTATCCATTCTACTGAGCACCTGTGTTTTTCCCACTTTGGAGCTATTCTGATTAGTGTCACTTATATAGATGATTTAAAATCATCCACTACCCTCTTCTTGACCTTATTGTCCCTTCATGGCCTAACATCTCCAGGAGAGAAACCAACTAAACACTACCTGAACACAAAAATCCATGTTTGTGTTAAATCATTTTAACATTTCTACAGACCTGCAATGTCGTTCAAAAAGCTTCTTTTCTCAGTCTCTCCAGTCAGTGATGAAATTGTTCCTCTAAAGGCAGGCAAGCAAAGATGAAGAATGGTGGTACTGAAAACAGTACCAGACTAGACTATAAGCAGCAGGGAAGACTGAGATTAGCTGATGCTAAAACAGCATTGCTTGGTTTAATAAGCAAGCATTTAATGCTAAAGGATACTCCAAGTAAACAAAAAAGTTTTGACCAAAATTAATTCCTGTTCTTTGACATTTTACCAAGATACTGCCACAAAATATCCTTGGGCTAATAATTAGGCCCATTTCACTGGTTATAAAGACCATTGACAAGAAAAGGAAGATTTCCATGTTATTCCAGGGATGCGTCGGTGGGGTGCTGTGTTTGTTCATCTGTATATTTGTGCAAATCCTCACATCTGAAGCAGAATCTTGTAAATTACTACATAAGCCAACTGTCCCAGAGGCACAGAAAAAGATGCTTCTAAATCCTAAATTTATCTGTGAACATCATTCGAAAAATTTCATGTCAAGTATATTCACTGAAGTCTGGGCAAGAGCCTGTGAGAAAATGGTCAAATGTGCATACTCATTTGCAGCATCTATTATTTATAGTAGTATTTTAAGAGAAATTTTAAGGAAGAAATGAATTATAGATTCTGAGATGTTGAAATTGCCATTAAGTGACTTCAACTGCCAAGTAGATTCAGAAAACTTTTTAAAAAGAAAAAGAAAAGATTATTTTCAATAATTTCCTCTACCTTGACTCAAGGAAATAACTATGAGGGCTCCAACTTTTTCTGAATTATAGTAAAACTGATTACAAGGTTTTTTACCTGTGTTTACCAGGGGCTAAAGATTGCAATCAAAGGTAAGAACTTACTTTTACAATACATGTGAAAAAGATCTTTGTGTAGAGAACTTAATGAATAGGTGCTCAGAGCTGCAGGTATTTTTGATCCTCATAGAAGGGACATCTGTGACATACAGAAAATGTTGGCCAAAATTCTGAATCCTCAGTTCCTTACTCTGATGTTATCTCCCTGATAGATAAACACATGGAGGAGAGTAGCTGATAAAGGAACATTTCCAATGACTAATAATTATTGGCTGCAAAATCTTTTCTCTCCTACTGTTGAGAGAGCTGGACCAGGTGGGTAAAGGAATCCTTTTGCCCTTTGAACTTATAAGGAGAATAGGCCAAATTCTTATGAGGGCTGAATATTTTGCTAAGTAAGAAGGGCTTTAAAAATTGTTGGGTGATATGAGTACATAATAAATGGCAGCAATCACTTGAAATCAGGCTAACTTCCTGATTCCATCTCTATAGCTCTCAGTATTCTCATGGTGCTAAGAGGTATAAAAAGATAAACCAATAAAACTAGCTTTCTCACTAAGGCCTTTCATTCTTTGATTTCTTCTAGTTCTGTTTTGATCAGTTTTGACTTCTACAGTGGAAGGAATCTCATCCCAAAATATAGATAGCTCCAGCCTGATTTTACCGTATCAGTTGCATGCAGCCCTGAAGAAAAGCAGCAATCTAATGGGAGAGAGATGATGCAAAAGAAGAGACATCCTTTAAAAAGATAGCAAATGTCAAAACATCCCTTAAATAATGGTTTTACTGAGTATTATGCTTTATGATAAGTAGTTCTGATAGTGGTGCAAGAGAGAAAAACCAAAGGCTAGGCGGGCGATGGGTAGGGGGGAGGCAGGGCAACAGATGATCCTATAATGAAGAAAGAATTGTGCTATTTGACCTTGGGAAGACATAGTTCTATAAGCTGAGCTTAAATGTGCTGCTCACAAAATGTATTCTGTATCTTGAGGACAAAAGTACACTCTTAGAATCTGCAAGGCAAAATACTGTTTTTTTCCCAGTAACTCTGTCAACCCCATTACCCCAACCGAGAAAGAAGATCAAGGTGTCAGTTAAATAAAAGACTTATACCATAAACCCTATTCCTAATCACTCTGTGAATCTGGCCAACAGTTCAATCTTTCTGTTGCCTTCCAAATATTTCCTGATTTCACTATTTCCATATTTAAGGTTTCTCACATATTTTGACACAAACAATTCAGTAACTAAAACCCAAAAACCTACTAAAGCAACTCCAGGAAAAAAATAGGCATTGTTAGTGTTGGATACATACCACATACAACGTGTGAACATAAGCAAATCATTAGGGAAATCTTCATCTTCTCTCATCGTCTCATTTGTATACAACTGGCACAGAAAACACGTACTGCTGTACGCAGAGGGTAATGCATCCATCAACCCTTCAGAGATGCCTGAAACAATAGCGGAAGTCCCTGGAAAGTTTAAAACGGGGCTATTCTGAAGCGCTCAAATCCTTGGGGACTTAGAAGTAGCTAGAAAGGCAATTTATTACTTTCTACCGCTTCTAACACTAAGGGATTTAGGAATGCAAATTTTATATGCTTCTTCTATAAGGCTGGTTAACACAAGAGGTCAGAGTATTTTCTTTACAGAAATTCACTTATGTGGAACTATTGAAATTATGCAGACTTGAATGCCGGCGGGAGAATAGAAATTTCTGTGTCACATGTTTGATAACAAGCATTGCAGATAAAAGGTCAGTGATCCATGTTCTGGCCAGTGGCCTACAAGGCCAAGTTTTTAAAAATAATGCCAAGTCCTTTTCTTCCTTAAAAATAATGACTTGGAAATGAGAAAGGTCTCCCAGCTGGGGTGGCCAAGGGAGAGACAGATGAGCTCATGCCCTGCACTTAAAAGTCACCATGTGACAAACAGCAACTCTTTTCAGAGCTCTAGAGCAAAGACAGACAAGACAACTGAGCCATTGTCTTTATACATGTGTTCATAGTTTGTTTTGGAATGTATGATATTGTACTAAGAAATCATGAAATCTCGTTTCTCAAAAAGTTTCCCGTCTAAGGAGATAACAGGAAACAAGCAGTTACCAGGTTTGTACTTAGTCACTCAGTCATGTCCAACTCTTTGTGACCCTAAGGACTGTAGCCCACCAGGCTTCTCTGCCTATGGGATTCTCCAGACAAGAATACAGGAGTGGGTTGCCATTGCTTTCTCCAGGGGATCATCCCGACCCAGGGATCGAACCCAGGTCTCTTGCATTGCAGGCAGATTCTTTACCATCTAAGCCACAAGGGAAGCCGAATTATCAGGCACCCACAAGAAAAAAGTTCAACAAAGAAAAAAAAATGTTAAAATCTCACACATTAGAAAAAAATGATTTGTACAAGAGTAAACTCAATCTAAAGGTACAAAAACATTGAAATGCTAAGGCCATCAAGTGATAACAGTATGTAGCTATTAAAAATGGTAGTTAGGTACTTCTAGGCTATGGTATTAGCACCAGTATCTAACCATTTCCTCAAATTTCTATTGAAATAATTAAAGACAAATACAATGGAGAAGGAACTGCAGCAACACTGAACACCAAGGCAAGATGACATTCCCATGCTGCAAGCTTTGGGAAAGTGTCATTTCAAGTCCAAAAGTTCCAGTAAATTCTTGGAACACCTCAAATTTAAAGCATGAATGCCAGGAGCATGGGACAAATATAGAACAGATAGGAAATACCTGGCAAACATTTCTAACAGCCACAACACTCAGGGGCACATACAGACACATGAGGAAAAAGAGGACCCATGGAGGAGAGTTTCCCTGACACAGTGGTCAGTTGTACCACAAGGAAACAGGTGTTATGCCCACCTTCTGCAAGGTACATACAGCTAGAGTGAAATTTAAGTCAAGAATTAGACATTAAAAGCTGACCTCTGCCAAAGAAGCATCCCTGGATACAGAGAACAAGCTATGCTGAAATAAAGTCCATTTGTTTGGAAGGCCCAGTTTCAGCTACTGGACCACACAGCTAAAAATGCAAAGCAAATCTTCAAAGAATCACATTAACATTTGTTTAAGAGACTGAAAGGAGATGATAACTCTTTCATCTTCATCTCAACTTGGAATATAAGAAAAGTAGAACCAAATATTACCTATATATTTGTAAGTTATTTTCTCCTTTTATAGAAAGAGAGATAACAGTTGAAATGACTATGGTTAGGTTACAAACTGAGTATATTATTTTCAAATATATAGTGAATTCGTGATCATTGTGTACTTATCAAGAAGATTGGGGCAGAAGAATATTTGATTTGGTAAAAACAATTGAGTCAATTAGACTGTCCATTTCTTTACTTGATAATTCTACGGAAATACTCCAATGAGAAACTCAGTGTCATGTCATAGACAGGACAAAAATAGACCAAGCCAAAAAAAAAAAAATCAGCCTGTTCTGACAAGGACCAAGTTTCACTTTCACTTTCAAAGTCCCCACATAAGTAGTCTGGAGGTAGAGCTGCTGAAGTATATGTCTTCAGATGCTATTAGGAGACCAAACCCAATGGTTTCACCAGAGAGGTGTCTAAGACCTGACTTCAGCCTAACCAGAGTCAAAGACAGTCAGTAGGACAATACAATTTGGCAGCCATGCTCAAAGGGAAGGGCCAGACCATGAAGTGGTGGGCCAGGGCAGGGAGAATGGGGGACTGAGTGGGACTAGGATTAACCTTTTATTCTTTCTCATGTTCTCCAAAGACCACAAGAGATGTTTCTATTTAGGAAAAAAAAAAGATATTTTTAGGTGGTGGTTGTAGATAATATATAACATGGGCCATGTTTATGATCTAAGTGCTGAAGCAGGTTATAAAGTGGTATAAATTCTACACAACTATGAGGAACACATAAGTTTGGAAGGAAATAAAACAACAAAATGATATGGACAGTAAGATTATAAATGATTTTTTTTCCTAAAGTTTAAACATTTTGTAATAGTTCTATTTTTTTAAGTATTTTAAATATAATTTATGTCTAATCATTATGCAAAAAATATAAATGAATGACCTTTGTGATTTATGTGTCAAATAATGTCATACTTTCCAGCCTTTAAGCAAATTACATGATGACCAATGAGTCTTATTAAATGCATATTACAATTATTTTTTTAATTCGGTACATTGAAAAATAATTTTTTAAACTGGAGACTTAAAATGGAGGCAATTTCCAAGCAAACTTCTCTTAGAAAACCCTAAAGACTCCACCAGAAAATTACTAGAACTAATCAATGATTATAGTAAAGTTGCAGGATATAAAATCACCACACAGAAATCCCTTGCATTCCTATACACTAATAATGAGAAAACAGTAAGAGAAATTAAGGAAACAATTCCATTCACCATTGCAATGGAAAGGATAAAATACTTAGGAATATATCTACCTAAAGAAACTAAAGACCTATATATAGAAAACTATAAAACACTGGTGAAAGAAATCAAAGAGGACACTAATAGATGGAGAAATATACCATGTTCATGGATTGGAAGAATCAATATAGTGAAAATGAGTATACTACCCAAAGCAATTTATAGATTTAATGGAATCCCTATCAAGCTACCAATGGTATTCTTCACAGAGCTAGAACAAATAATTTCACAATTTGTATGGAAATACAAAAAACATCGAATAGCCAAAGCTATCTTGAGAAATAAGAATGGAACTGGAGGAATCAACCTACCTGACTTCAGGCTCTACTACAAAGCCACAGTTATCAAGACAGTATGGTACTGGCACAAAGACAGAAATATAGATCAATGGAACAAAATAGAAAGCCCAGAGATAAATCCACGCACATACGGACACCTTATCTTTGACAAAGGAGGCAAGAATATACAATGGATTAAAGACAATCTCTTTAACAAGTGGTGCTGGGGAAACTGGTCAACCACTTGTAAAAGAATGAAACTAGAACACTTTCTAACACCACACACAAAAATAAACTCAAAATGGATTAAAGATCTAAACGTAACACCAGAAACTATAAAACTCCTAGAGGTGAACATAGGCAAAACACTCTCCGACATACATCACAGCAGGATCCTCTATGACCCACCTCCCAGAATATTGGAAATAAAAGCAAAAATAAACAAATGGGACCTAATTAAACTTAAAAGCTTCTGCACAACTAAGGAAACTATTAGCAAGGTGAAAAGGCAGCCTTCAGAATGGGAGAAAATAATAGCAAATGAAGCAACAGACAAACAACTAATCTCAAAAATATACAAGCAACTCCTACAGCTCAACTCCAGAAAAATAAATGACCCAATCAAAAAGTGGGCCAAAGAACTAAACAGATATTTCTCCAAAGAAGACATACAGATGGCTAACAAACACATGAAAAGATGCTCAACATCACTCATTATCAGAGAAATGCAAATCAAAACCACTATGAGGTACCATTTCACACCAGTCAGAATGGCTGCGATCCAAAAGTCTACAAGCAATAAATGCTGGAGAGGGTGTGGAGAAAAGGGAACCCTCTTACACTGTTGGTGGGAATGCAAACTAGTACAGCCACTATGGAGAACAGTGTGGAGATTCCTTAAAAAACTGGAAATAGAACTGCCTTATGATCCAGCAATCCCACTGCTGGGCATACACACTGAGGAAACCAGAAGGGAAAGAGACACGTGTACCTCAATGTTCATCGCAGCACTGTTTATAATAGCCAGGACATGGAAGCAACCTAGATGTCCATCAGCAGATGAATGGATAAGAAAGCTGTGGTACATATACACAATGGAGTATTACTCAGCCATTAAAAAGAATACATTTGAATCAGTTCTAATGAGGTGGATGAAACTGGAGCCTATTATACAGAGTGAAGTAAGTCAGAAAGAAAAACACCAATACAGTATACTAACGCATATATATGGAATTTAGAAAGATGGTAACAATAACCCAGTGTACGAGACAGCAAAAGAGACACTGATGTATAGAACAGTCTTATGGACTCTGTGGGAGAGGGAGAGGGTGGGAAGATTTGGGAGAATGGCATTGAAACATGTATAATATCATGTATGAAACGAGTCGCCCGTCCAGGTTCGATGGACGATACTGGATACTTGGGGCTGGTGCACTGGGACGACCCAGAGGGATGGTATGGGGAGGGAGGAGGGAGGAGGGTTCAGGATGGGGAACACATGTATACCTGTGGCGGATTCATTTCGATATTTGGCAAAACTAATACAATATTGTAAAGTTTAAAAATAAAATAAAATTTTAAAAAAATATATAAATAAATAAAAAATAAAAAAGTGGAGTAGTTAACCACTGATTGATTGACTGTTGGCATTATCAGAATTTTACATGTGACAAATATTCATTCAAATGAACCAAATCTTACTAGCAATCTAAAATGACAGAGTCACCCAGAGACTAGTTATATTCCAACTAAAGCAATCAAGCTAAAACACACTCTTTTGGATGTGGTAAAAATGCACACAGACACTTCTATGAAAATTTGGTGTTACTTGCTGGGAGGAATATCCACAAGGCCAGAGAACCTTATCCCCTGCAACTATTCTACTCCAGAGTATTTCAAGAGCCCATTGTCAGAAAAACTGAACTTGATCCTGCGTTTGATTTAGAGGAAGTTCTTATCATAGAGCTGTCACTTCCCGGCATTCCAACCTCGGGCACGTGATGAGCTGTGACCTGACAGAGCTATAATCAGAGATAAGGCAACTGATGATAAAGTATGAGGTGCCAGGAGTTTTGATATAAATCAGTAGAGAAATCCCATCTCTATATCCCGTTAAATCATTTATAACTTTATTGTCTTACAGAAAATACAACCTGTGTCAAACGAAAAGCAAAGTCAGAAACTGCAGCTAGAATTCCTGTAATGTCTATATTCTTAACAGTGCTCTAGCAAACTCTTTTGGTCCTGAGATTTGAAAAGACCATTACTAATTCAAAATACCTCATCTTGACCCTACCCTGGGCCTGAAGGTAGAACCCCATTGTGCGGGCAGTGAAGAGCTCACAGTTGCCCCCTTTTCCAGAAACTGCTCTCGGGAGGTAGGCACTGCCTTGTCCTTCCCCTCCTCCTCAGTCACAGCCCCCAGCTAATGACTAAGTGATTCTGAGGTTCAAAAGGGCAACTACCTCACCTTTGATGCAGTTAATACTCCAGAGTCCCCACTCCCTGAGCTCCGACCTACACATCCGATCTCCATGGACTGGACCAAGACCAGATCTCATCCTTCTGGGTTCTTTCTCCCTTCCTTCCTGCCTTTTCCTGCTTCACCTTGTAACTTCAAGGTTTTCTCCAAAATGCATTTCTGAATAAATCACAGGCACACAAACTCCTGTTTCAGGCTTGCCGTTAAGAGACAGACACTGGTTTCTCAGGCATACGTGACAATGCTTAAGTTTACTGAAAGCCTGACCTTAACTTGGGGGATGATGTAATGACAACAACATTCAGCTCATCTACTTGGGCCTCATTTGTGTATCCAACAAGAAAGGATACCCTCTCTGCCCTCCAAATATCTCTTCTTCACAAAATAGAACTGCAAAATGCCCAAGTGTTTATGTAGTTCCTTGCCCTTCTTTATCTTTATGTGGTTTCTAAATCAACCGTTTAATGTATGTATGAGAAGGTTGTTTAGATTTGCTTTAATTTCAGCTAAAGAGAATTTTAATTTCTATTTCATCTGTGGGAAAAAAATGTTGAGGGTACCTGCTCTGTACCCAGGCCCTGGGAATAGAGCAATGAACACAACAAACAAAATCTTATTTTTATGATGCTTAAATTCTAATTGTGGGATACCAAAAATAAAAATAAATAAATAAATAAAAATCATACTTTCTAATAAATAAGAAATTTCCCAAAATAATATATTCAACCTTTTCTCTCAATTTTAACAATGACTTGTTAAACAAACCATCTTTCTGTCCATACGTTGCATTCTAGGCCAAGGAGCTTAATAGCCATTGAAATGTTTTAATGAAATATAGATTGACCAAAATAGTGTCATTCCTATGATGTAATTCCTCACTGGTAGTAAGGAATTCCTCACTGCACCTTTGAAAGTAGATGCTAGGTTTACCCAATAACTGCATTGCCCAATTATTTGCATATTGATGGTGCTTTGGGAATATCAGAGCATCCAATACAGCCTTTTTTCACAATATACATCAAGATTGTGCTTCGAATTAGATCACTGGAGTAACAGACACATTTGCTGGGGAGATGAGGCTAGGTCAAAACAGGGAATCACACAGAACTCTAGCTGTAGGAGAGATGTGAACACTACCAGACACTGAAATGCTTGAGGATGGCACCACTCATCTTCAAAGAGAAGATACTAAATTAATAACATTAATGAAAGAATAAATAAATACCTAATAGACTCATGTAGTGAAAGCTAGCATTTTATGCTCTTTTTTGCTCCTCATTGTCTCTAAGGAAATACATCATGTAATCTTAGGGCTTCCCTGGTGGCTCAGATGGTAAAGAATTCACCTGCAATGCAGAAGACCTGAGTTCAATCCCTGGGTTGGGAAGATCCCCTGGAAAAGGGAATGGCTAACCACTCCATTATTCTTGCCTGGAGAATCCCATGAACAGAGGAGCCTGACCAGCTACAGTCCATAGTGTCACAAAGAGTCGGACATGACTGAGCAACTAACACACACAATTTTAGACAATCATTTCCTCAGAGGACAACAACAAAAAAAATCAGTTAATCTATTTATCTACTCTTTTTCATTGCTAAACCCCAAAATGAACAAGAGGTCCCATTGATTCTCTACCTAGCCTCATTTCTTGACTATTTAAGGATCACCCAGAGTTTGCTTTTAAGCCCTTTGCAAATTATTGCTCAAATTTTTTTCAGTCCAATCTGTTTTCCCTGACCTTTCAAACTTGGTAGACATTTAATTGTCTTAAACAATGTTTAAGTTTCAAAGTTATCTCTTTTCTTGTAGTAGTTGTTTTGGCTTTGCCCATTACCCATACTAGGAAAATTAAGTAATGTACTTTTCATACTTAATACACTTACGCTTATCAATTAATACAACTATTTTGTGCTTTGCTTACTTGATCAGTCACGTCTGGCTCTTTGCTATAATTATAAAATTTATTCTCATCAAATATGAAGATTTCACAGAGCTGTAAAAAACAGAGTGCTATAATAAAAGCAAGATTAAATATCATTCACTAGGAAAGGTTGGTCTCAAACTCAAAAAATAATTTCAAAGCCCTATATTTATATGCAAACAATTAATTTCATAAGTATAGAAGGAGAAAATATGAAACATAGCCAAAATTTACTTGAAAAAATAATAAGTGGGAGATTTAACTGTAAACTCAGTGGGATCAATATTGAGATGGGGCAGCTTAAAAACTAAATCCAGTTTTAGCTATGCTGATAGCATCACATGAAGTCACAGTTCTACTATAATACTTTTTAATGTCCCTTCAGGAATATCTCTCATCTAAATACCACTTTTTTTTTTTTTTAATCACCAGCAATGTTAATGCCTGATCAGCTTGACTCACTGAAGTATGTACTGGAACAATTGGAGCTACTTAAGAGTGAGACAAACTGCTACACCAGGGATATCCAAAGAGGAGAGAGAATGAAAGAGTGAGTAGAAAATGTGAAGTCAATGAGGTGAAAAAGAAGACCTGAACAAAAGGCAATAAAATACTCTTCAATCAAATACAGGTGAAATACTCTCCATTTTCCAAGGGAACATCATATGCCAGCAACTGAATGACACTATGAAGTCAATGAACTAAGTACATGTATCCATAATTCACAAATAACTAAACAGGCATCTGCATTTATCTTCCCTCTCACTGCCTGGATTAGATTTATCATTGCAAGTATATGCATTGTTATTGCTTGCAAAACTGCCCCTGATAACATGAAATGCTATGTGGTTAACATACAAGTAGGTCCTAAAGACACATTTCAATGGTATATCAATGACTGCTGATTGATATCAAAATTATTTCTTTTCAGAAAATTTGACTCCTATAATATGAATTTCAACAAAGGTGTTATTAATGGCATTTTTTAAATTGCATATAACTCTTTCTCCACCTCAAAGGTCATATGCTATTTCCTCAAAAAATGATTCTCCCACCCTCTGAAGAATATATCTGAAGGTATATTCTGTGTTTGGTATGTATTTGAGAGATAAGAGAAAAAGTGTGTAATTTTTTACATTTTATCTGTGTACTGATTTAAAATATTATTATTATTAAAATGTGTATTTTGCAATAATTACATCATGACTCCATTAACATCCACCCAGCAGTTAAAAAAACGAATCATAGTTTCCTGTGATCACCTAATTTAGCATTTTGTTTTCTACTAAATGCAACGAACCTCACACAGTTGTAATATTTGAACAGTTCTTTTCTTATACTCCTTCTGCTTCTCCAAGACGTCTCAGCTCAAGCAACTTTCTAATTAAGGAGAGACAAATAAAGTAGCAGGTATTTTGGCAAGTTGCTTTTTAACACTCAATAACATCATCTTCCTAAAAAAAAAAAAAAGGAAACTATAGAAAATTCTTCAAAGACTCTTACTTTCTTTATTCTAGTAGTAGGAGAAGTTCAGAAAAATGGTACAATATCAAATTCAAATGCATTAATACTATAATAATAAGGCTCACTCTTAAAACATTACTGAACATTAGGCTATAACTTGATGCCTCAGTGGCTAAAAGAATTTGATTTCCTTCCTTCCACACGGCACAAGAATTGCTGCTACTCCCAGCATCAGGTCCAGCAGTTGGAGGAAAAATGTAGCTTGAGGAGTATAACACTTTCACCAAGTCTAGAAGGAAGCACGTGTCTTAAATGTATTCAGTTCAGTTCAGTCACTCAGTCGTGTCCAACTCTTTGCGACCCTATGAATCGCAGCATGCCAGGCCTCCCTGTCCATCACCAACTCACAGAGTTCACTCAGACTCATATCCATCGAGTCAGTGATGCCATCCAGCCATCTCATCCTCTGTCGTCCCCTTCTCCTCCTGCCCCCAATCCCTCCCAGCATCAGAGTCTTTTCCAATGAGTCAACTCTTTGCATGAGGTGGCCAAAGTACTGGAGTTTCAGCTTTAGCATCTTGCCTTCCAATGAACACCCAGGGCTGATCTCCTTCAGAATGGACTGGTTGGATCTACTTGCAGTCCAAGGGACTCTCAAGAGCCTTCTCCAACACCACAGTTCAAAAGCGTCAATTCTTCAGCTCTCAGCTTTCTTCACAGTCCAACTCTCACATCCATACATGACCACTGGAAAAACCATAGCCTTGACTAGACGGACCTTTGTCGGCAAAGTAATGTCTCTGCTTTTCAATATGCTATCTAGGTTGGTCATGACTTTCCTTCCAAGGAGTAAGCGTCTTTTAATTTCATGGCAGCAATCACCATCTGCAGTGATTTTGGAGCCAAAAAAAATAAAGTCTGACACTGTTTCCACTGTTTCTCCATCTATTTCCCATGAAGTGATGGGACCAGATGCCATGATCTTAGTTTTCTGAACGTTGGACTTTAAGCCAACTTTTTCACTCTCCTCTTTCACCTTCATCAAGAGGCTTTTTTTTTAGTTCCTCTTCACTTTCTGCCAAAAGGGTGGTGTCATCTGCATATCTGAGGTGATTGGTATTTCTCCCAGCAATCTGGATTCCAGCTTGTGCTTCCTCCAGCCCAGCGTTTCTCATGATGTACTCTGCATAGAAGTTAAATAAGCAGGGTGACAATATACATCCTTGACATACTCCTTGTCCTATTTGGAACCAGTCTGTTGTTCCATGTCCAGTTCTAACTGTTGCTTCCTGACCTGCATATAGGTTTCTCAAGAGGCAGGTCAGGTGGTCTGGTATTCCCATCTCTTGAAGAATTTTCCACAGTTTATTGTGATCCACACAGTCAAAGGCTTTGGCATAGTCAATAAAGTAGAAATAGATGTATTACAAGCACATAAAACCATCATTTCCCTTCCCAGGAATGTTTTGCTTTGACATTGCCATCTCTTGTTTTCCCCTCAAAGGAAACATAAATAAAAATCCAAAGAGCTATCTTTATTAAATTCACATCATCACCAATTACTATAAATATGCAACTAAATGTATGCAAGTTTTAGACACATAAGTTGAATCAATGGGGAAGAAATAGGAGAGACTGAGGCTATAATTCAGAGATTAGTTTGATATTATTGGGTCCAATCTAGACTGATTTTTTTCCCCTTACAAAATGATTTGAAGAAATTTCTCTACAATGTTATGATCTCAAAAGGATAATAATGAGAAATGGGACAATGAATATGAGAATATGATATGACAAACATTATCAGCATGTTACTGATTACACCATCCATGAAAACATGCAGAACCCCTCTATGAGTACCCATGAGAAAAATTCCTCTGTGATTTCAGTACCAGAGCAAAGTTTTACTTTTACTTTACAGACACAATGATTCTTCCAACCCTTATATTTCTCTGTTTATTCTAGATAGGGAGAGTTCAAGCCAAAGTTTTAACCCCCTCTCATACATAAAAATGACTTTCTGTATGCTTTCATCCCCTAATTGTCCATTTAGTTTTACATCATAATGTGATTACTTCTTCCCTCATACCTCACATATGTCTGAAAGTAGACCCAAATTCTCTCTTTAAAAAAACATATGGAACAAGTGCAACAGAAATAAACAGTACATTGGGATTCTTATATTTTAAAGGAAATCATTACAATTCTTTAAAAGATAGAAGTTTCTCCCATTCCTACTTTCAGTGGAATGCCTTGCAGTTTTATACACAAAGTTCATCAAGCAACAAACACACAAAATATCTTCCAAGAGAATGCTATAGAAAGTGAGGGGCTAGTTCTACATAACTCTTTGTTTTAATCTTTGATCAACAGTTGAACATACCTTGCCTTATGAGTAATATATAACATAAGTAAACATAATTGTCATCATTACCTCACTGTGAAAGGCAATGAAGACAGAAGAATCTAATCCCACACAATTCACAACTTTGAGAAGAACGTCATGACCATCCAAACCCAAGCAAATTTCTACTTGTTGTTTTTGTTTTTAAGCATACTCCTTCAAGGAACAAGAACAAAAGGACACAGGCTAGTTTATGGAACTCTCCGAATACTCTTCTTATAGTAAAGCATGATTACATAATATGGGAAGAAAAGTTGAACTATATGCTCAGTCTCTAAAATTGGAAGGGAAAGTGCCCTGTATTCCACCAATAGTTTACTTTCTCCATAAAATAAAAGCCATAATTTTGAGTCACTGTTTTAAGTGAAAGTTGCTCAGTCGTGTCCGACTCTTTGCGACCCCATGGACTTATACAGTCCATGGAATTCTCCAGGCCAGAATACTTGAGTGGATAGCCTTTCCCTTCTCCAGTGGATCTTTCCAACCCAAGGATCAAACCTAAGTCTCCCACCATGAACAAATATGATTAAAGTAGTTAGATATCTCGAGATTGAAATACGAATTAGGACCCAAATCAAGAAGCTTTCATTGTCTGTGTTAATGAAGGGGGACACTAAAATGTGAGATGGTGAATAACACACGCACATAAATCCATTCAGACACACACTGATCAGTCTTAAGACATCCTTTGCAGTATCTTTCATACCATTCTTTTCATTCTGTTTGGCTGTCACTGCTCCCTGCATTTCCCACCACCTTGTAAAACAGTCTTGCTACAAAGCTTCCTCTCTCTCTCCTTGCAGACTTCAGGGTTTCCTCCTCTTTAATTAATTTTCAGACAGCCTCCTCAAGCATCATTTTACCTGGAAACACCTATGATTACTAAAACATTCTCCCTGACTTTCAGAGCCTCCAAGGATTTACCCTCAGCAAACATATTCAAATTTACTTCTCACTGGACCATAAGTATTGACAGGAAAATCCAGCTTTAATCAGGCCTGTTCCTTTAGTAACAGTGCCCATGTCAGCAATCATCAGGACAATGACAAGCCCTCTGTGGCACTGTGGCTAGGCTTCCCTCATTCCAGGGGACGTCCTCCTCACCTGGCACCCACTGCATCCCACTCAGCCAAATCTGGCCTTTAGGACCTGACTCAACTCCATGGAAAATTCTCTCACCCTCCAGATCCCAATTCTTCACCCATTCCCATAGGTGTTTTCATAGTTTTCACTTTTACTTCCTTGAGTTTTATTTATTTTATGATCATTTTTACTTGTTTATTTTTGCCATAAGACCTATGGCCTTGGAAGACAAAGCTTACCATCTTTAATTTTTAAAAGCTAATCTATTATAGCAAAGTGCTAGTGAGCAGTTAGTGCATGTGTTAGAGCATGTACTATAATTCTTAAAACTTTTTTCCTGATGCCTCAACATCCTTGCAAACTGGCTGTGGGCACCCCTCTCTGGGGCCTAGGTGCCTCAGTGTGATAAGGTTGGCGCCTGCCACAAGTTCCTCTTCTTCCCCTCCCCAACCCCCACACAGTGAGCTAGTGACATTCAAAATACACTCATAACACTGCACTCTGACAGCCAGCAAAGGCACCCTCCCATGGGTCCTCCCTCTCCCTCAGCTCCCCACTTGCCTTGGTTGAGCCCACCCTTGGCGCTTCTCCCATATGCTCTTTTTTATAGTGTGTCCTGCCTCCCAATTTAGGGCTGGTGTGTATAACACATCTCTCACTTTCATATGTCTCTCCCCCTCTCCTTGGCATTATTTCAGGTCCACACAAGAATGATCATCAAAAGCAGCTCATTTTTAATTCCTTACAATGCAGGGTATATAAATCATACTCCAATAGAAATATATATACATACACACATACATATATATATATATGTTAAAAAGTGTATTTCTTTAGTCACTAAATTTGCCAGCTACAGTTGGTTTTCATTTGTCAACACGTGTTGATGTTGACAATAAATGTGACAATATAGACTGCTCCATTCAGATAACAGAACATTAGTGATGGCCTACCAAAAGCTTCACACAGTGGTACATTATTTGCCAGACTGTTAAATTACTGTTGCTCTCAATAAGCTCACATCCAGAAAGAACACTACAATATAGACGCTCATTAAAAATGTGTTGAATAATTGCTCCTGTAGATGCTTGCATGAGTGAGAAAAAAACAACAAAATATGTTACAGATTACAGGAATACTGTTTTGAGAATGAATTACTTTTTACTGAAAAATGCTTTTAATTTATATTTAAATTTTTATAAAACAAGTACCTGTGACTCAATGTCTATCTGTATTTTTGACACTTAAACATTAGGTACTGTGGAAAGTGAAAGTGTTAGTTGCTCAGTCATATTCAACTCTTTGCAACCCCATGGACTGTAGTTTGCCAGGCTCCCCTGGTCATGGAATTCTCCAGACAAGAATATTGGAGTGGTTTGCCATTTCCTACTCCAGGGGATCTTCCCGACCCAGGGATCAAACTCAAGACTCCCGCATTGCAAGCAGATTCTTTACCATCTGAGCCACCAGGGAAGCACACAGTACTGTGGACCAGATGCTATTTGAAGAACATAAAAATAACAACATAATCTTCATAATAACTTCATGTCCATTTTATGGATGAGACAGCAGAGGCACAAAGTCCTCAAAGCCTAATAACTGGTAAGTGGCTGAGCAAGGATTCAAACCCAGATAGTCTGACTTCAAAGTCTGTGCTCTTAGTGACTATTCAATGTTACCACTCTGAGATTTTATTTTTAAAATAAAATATGCAATGCCTCCCAATTGCAAAATGTAAGTAATGCATGT
This sequence comes from Bos grunniens, assembly GCF_055505025.1. Taxonomy (NCBI): domain Eukaryota; kingdom Metazoa; phylum Chordata; class Mammalia; order Artiodactyla; family Bovidae; genus Bos; species Bos grunniens. The sequence goes on along the minus strand of NC_141191.1, from coordinate 22,154,135 downwards.
TTCTGACTATACATGCCATGAGTTTTTGAAAGTCTTATGACTCAAATAGAAAATTTTATGGAGTGTTCTATGAGTGAAAAGTGTTTTGAGAGCTTATTCGGCAGCCTGGTCCTCTTAAAGAGTCAGAGAATTCTCTTAATTTCCCATAACATGAGATAATTAATGCATCAAAGATAAGCCAATTTCAGCTTACATGATTACGCAAGTGCTACCAAAAATTCCTCTGAGCCTTATTTGTATTCACATCATATAACTGGTATGTATACCAAGCAGCTGCAAAACAATTTTACCCAAGAAGATACATTTCACCTGATGTTACCAGATAAAGATGCCCTAAGAGAAGTTAGTGCTTCAAACCAGGAAAGGCTCCATACTTTCATCACAAATATAGCAGAAAATAATTATTTAAAGCTACTTCTATCCAATTTACTAGTATGATGTTTATTAACTGTGACTTTGGATTTGCAAAGAAAAATGCAAAATACTCAGAGATGACCATTTTGCTGTTTTTCTCCATGCTTTGTGATTAACTAGATCTACTTCATGGTCAGAGTTCCCATCCACGCTGTTCCCATCCATGCTCTTGACGGGCTTATGCAGCAAAAGTATTTGTTATGCTCAGCGGCCTTGCCATCCCATCCCATTCTTCCTTGTCAATTCAACTCCAATGTTGAGATGGCAACATTCTCAGGGCAGAGTGCAGTCCCAGGAAATGAATCATGATTTTTCCCAGCCCCTCACAGTTCTACCCTCCCCTCCCCGGACCCCAGTCAGAAAGTGGTCTGCACACAGGCATGTTATTCACTTCTGAGCAGGCAGGTGAAGTCTGCTAGGAGCTTTTGACTTAAATATTCTCCCCCCCCTGCAAAAAAAGAAAGATACAGAGCTCTGACACCACTAAGCAGTAAATCAGCCCTGGAACTTCCTGTCTCTGAACTTCTTTTTATGTGACATTACAAGGCTCTGTTACCAAAATGCCATTTAATATACTACACAATCACTTGCAGCCAAAGTACCTTAATTTATACCCCTTAGCTGATTTGCTCCCCATTCTTCAAGGCCATTGTCCTAAGTATGTACATGCTACCGTACCTGAGAAAGTGAAAGTGAAAGTATTAGTCACTCAGTCGGGTGTCCAACTCTTTGCGATCCTATGGACTGTAGCCCGCCAAGCTCCTCTGTCCATGGAAACCTCCAGACAAGGATATTTACATTAACAGAACTTCTCCTCACAGGTACTTGGGTCTTTTCACTTTCTTTCTTATGTAAATTATATTGATATAAATGAAAATACAATAATTAACAAATAAAATATATTTGGAAAAATCTTTATGTCTAAATTGTTATGATGACTGCCACAACTCATTAAGATGGATTAAACTGTCCCTGCCAGCAAAAAAAACTAGCCAATATTCTGACTACACACATTCACGTTGTGCAAATATTCAGAAATAAGGTCATATTTTTGTCAAGCACTTGCATGAATCCCTGGGAGCACACAATTTTCCTTCTCTGAATTCTGAAGCATACTTACCACCTGCAGATACTGAGAAAACTGACAAATAGCTTCTGACAAATAGGCAACTATTCTATAGCAACATGACACTGGGAAACATATACTGTGCCAAATAGCATTTCATATTGGAGAAAATACACAAAATTTTCCCACTGTAAGTCAAGTTTATATACTTCATGATATCATATTCAGAGAAAGCTTCCCTCTTCCTTTTCCTTTTACAATACCCTTGTAACAATCTCAATCAGAAATCTGAGGGGAAACTAAACGATATGCAGTGACAGTCTAAAATTAGAAAATTGTTCCCTGGCTGGACCTCTTACTGAGTTTGCTAGGACTGTGTACTTCAATTTGAAGAGACAACAATGGTCACAGAAGACGTGAAGGCTACTATAATGGCTCCACATTTTGGAAACAAACATCAAGGAGAGGCAAGGTTATTCAAACATGAAATAAATATTGTCAGAATATATTTCGGTGAATAAACTACTGTATATTAAAGTACTGGGATAACACACTTCAGATTCCAAATAGATGAAAGTGGTGCCTAAAATCCATAAAGTGTAATTTAGAGAAACAATATTGATAGGAAGATTGGCTCCTGAAGAAGAAAAGTACTTTGCAATCAACAGACTCATTGTGCTGGATGGCAGGAACCATGCAGGAGCAAGCAGAGACTTAAAACAGAATTCAACTGGAGCAAACATGTCCAGGTAGGACTAAAGCCACCCTTTGTAATGTCAGTACACAACTTCAGAAATACAAAACACCATCCTACAACAGAGACTTAATCAGAACTGAAAAACTGAGATTGGGCCAGAGACATTAGAATTCCTTTCTCAAATACATACTGGAATTTCCCAATGAAAAAGATATCAGACACACACACACAAGTGCTAATTTTAAACTGTGATTCCCACTATAGAACATAAGTAAAGCTGATGCTGCTCCAGCATGAGTCTGGGTTTGGCCTACCTTGTAGCTGCCTGAAGCCCAAATATTGAAAACCTCCTACATATTAGGTACCATAACACCTTGACTATATTATTTCATGGACTCTTTTAATTACCTATTGTTGTTATTGTCTGGGCTTCCCTGGTGGCTCAGATGGTAAAGAATCTGCCTGAAATGCAGGATACCTGGGTTTGATCCGACTTTCTGAATCTGTGCAGTGTAGTCTACCAGGCTTAGCTGCCCATGGGATTTTCCAGACAAGAATACTGAACTGGTTGCGACTTCCTTCACCAGGGGATCTTCCCAACCCACAGATGGAACCCAGGGCTCCTGCACTGGCAAGTGGATTCTCTACCGCTGAGCCACAAGGGAAGCCATAACTACCTATTAGGAAAGAACTAATTTTTATACCATTTTACAGATCAAGAAACTGTCTTCATATGGTTAAGCAACTTGCCCAAGATCATACAGTTAGTATATGAAGGAGGTAGGCTTTGTTTTGTAACCATGAGTTTTGATTCCAAAAGACATGCTTGAAACTACTACACTCTATTCCCTCTCTATAAGAAAGTTTTGCTAAACCCTCTTTTAGAGAAATAAAATTAACAGAGGAAGCTCTTTAAATCTAAATATTGCTAGAATAAATTGTTTTCATGCATGGCATACAAACAACTGAAATATTAATCATAAATCATTCTCATTTCTTCATTAAAGCATAATGAGACTGTGTTTCTATTCCAATTACTATATATATACTTAAACAGAATTACTTTATAAATATTATATAATTCAGTTAGATAAAAACATGGATATAAAATATTCATACTTTAGCTTTTTCATATATACTATAAAATATAAATTTTAAATAGTACATACCTTATATTAAAATTTAAATGAGAATCTAATATATCTCAAATTCATCACTAAAAGAGCATACATTACTGATACATGAGGTGTTCTAACTATACACAATTCTAGGTGCTCAAGAAAGCCTTTGATTTAAGGCTAGAAAAATGCTGGAATTGTATACTTTCTTGTGAAACTGGGCACAAATATTATACACTTAATCAGGTGCCAAATTTTTCCTATAACTTGAGAATAACTTTAAAAAAGTTTGAGTGGTCAAATATGACAAACTTCCTGTACTTAACTTTGCTTGATCTGAGAGATACAGCATCACTCAGTTATCTTCACATGCAGCTGTAACTGACATATCCAGTATCTACTACTTTAACACATATTTCACGTACATTCTGACTGGAGGATGCAAACTACAAATTGCGGCATCTATCCTGTTTGGCTAAAATCATCTCGCTAAGGTCCATCTGAGGAAAGGTCCTATAGTGCAAAGCCAAAAAAACTTCAATTATATTTTACTATTGATATTTACTTGATGGTAGCAAAGATTCAATTAAGTTAAAGTTGAATTTAAGATTGAATTTCACTATTTCATGGCCATGACAAATAAAACTAGGGTTAGGCCTAGCCTCTTCATAAATTTGTCCCAGTGACAACAAATTAAACTAGGAAAATAAATTGATTTAATTAAATTCATCACACCTAGAAGAAAAAATAATTATAAGTGAGAAAAGAAATATAGCATAGATCCTAGAAAATAATATTACATTAAGGGACATTCTCCCAAAATATTACACGTAGTATACCTTTTCAGAAAGTTAAATACAACTAAAAAAAGAAAAGAAAAGAAAAACACGCTTTTGAAGGGATACATATAAATGCAACAAAATCATATAAAAAAGGAAAGAAAAAAATGGCTACCAAAGAAGCAGGAAAGAAGTAAGGGTACCAGATGGTTGTGGGTACCATTTGTTTAGTGTCACTTTATAAGTCACAATGCTTATTAAGTTATTTTACACAAAAATAAATGAATATATGAATGAGTGAAATCAAGCCACACCTGGAAAATGAAATGAGTGTGTCATGTAATAAAGGTTACAATATTCCCAACTCTGAGCACTTCCCAGGTGGCTGAGATGGTAAAGAATCTGCCTGCAATGCAGGAGATCTGGGTTCAGTCCCTGGGTTGGGAAGATCCCCTGGAGGAGGGCGTGGCAACGCACTCCAGTATTCTTGTCTAGAGAATTCCATGGACAGAGGAGCCTGGTCCATGGGGTGGCAAAGAGTCAGGCACGACTGAGTGACTAACACACACAAAAGCTCCTATGATGCAGACCGGGTTTTCCTTATCTCTCATTGTTTCCTTCATTGACTCCCTCCTGTTCATGCTAGTCCCTGGTCTTGGATGCTTCCCTGTCGTTCAGCATCTCCTTCTTCCTAAGCCCCACTTACCTAATAATAAGGCCTGGCACAATGGCCACCACATCCACAAATTAGCCAGTCTGACATCTGTCTACACTCTGTGCCCCAGAGCACAGTATATGTATCTCTATACCTGAATTTATCTACACTATTTAATTACATAATGCTAATTTAGCAAATTGTTGTTGACTATTTACCTCTATTATTGAGGCAATACACAAGTTCGGAGAAAAGATAAACACAGCATATGCAACGTCCTCAAAGGATTTATAATCTAGAATTACATACCTGGTGGCTCAGATGGTAAAGAATCTGCCTGTAATGCAGAAGACCCGGGTTCGATCCCTGGGTTGGGAAGATACCCTGGAGAACGGAACAGCTAACCACTCCAGTATTCTGGCCTGGAGAATTCCATGAACTGTATAGTCAGTGGGGTCCCAAAGAGTTGGACATGATCAAGGGACTTTCACTTTCTTATAATAAAAGAGGCAGTATCAATAGATCTCATCTTTGACTGTTTTCTAGCACTTAGAAATGTCTCACCACACTAGGCAATGCTTGTCCTGTTTCAGAGAAGAAGAGAGAGGTGCTCCTCTTCATTCAGAGCTGCTTTCCCAGCTAGCCAGAGACATTCCTGCATGTGTAGCTCTCTTTTTACATGTAATGACAGAAATTCAAATATTAAAAGGCTTTTGCACTTGTAATATTGGTCTTCATCCCTAGTTTTTTGTTTTAAAAAAAAAGCTGCACCAGCTAAATATACTCATGTCCTCAAACTCCACTGTAGCTAAAGGTGACTATGTCACATTGTTCTTAGCAAAGAAATAGAAACGTCTGAGAGGAGCTTTCCCAAGTAGACTATTTTCCTAATAATGATTTTTTTTTTAATGGACACTTATACCTTCTTCTCCTGTCCTTCCCCTCTTCAATATACACATCTACAGTAAATCAATTATACTTCAACAAAAATTCAAAGAACAAAAAAAATACATACCTATTATATATATGGGCTTTCCTTGTGGCTCAGCTGTTAAAGAATCCTCCGGCAATGTGGGAGACTTGGGTTTGATCCCTGGGCTGGGAAGATCCCCTGGAGGAGGGAAAGGCTACCCACTCCAGTATTCTGGCCTGGAGATTTCCATGGACTATAAAGAGTCGGACATGACTGAGATCAAGGACAGGACTGGATTCAAGATTGCCAGGAGAAATATCAATAACCTCAGATACACAGATGACACCACCCTCACAGCAGAAAGCGAAGAAGAACTAAAGAGCCTCTTGATGAAAGTGAAAGTGGAGAGTGAAAAAGTTGGCTTAAAGCTCAACATTCAGAAAACAAAGATTACGGCATCCGGTCCCATCACTTCATGGCAAATAGCTGGGGAAACAATGGAGACAGTGAGAGACTGTGTTTTGGGGGGCTTCAAAATCACTGCAGATGGTGAGTGCAGCCATGAAATTAAAAGACACTCGCTCCTTGGAAGAAAAGCTATGAACAACCTAGACAGAATATTAAAAAGCAGAGACATTACTTTGCCAACAAAGGTCCATCTAGTCAAAGCTATGGTTTTCCAGTAGTCATGTATGGATGTGAGAGTTGGACTATAAAGAAAGCTGAGCACCAAAGAATTGATGCTTTTGAATTGTGGTGTTGGAGAAGACTCTTGAGAGTCCCTTGGACTGTAAGAAGATCAAACCAGTCAATCCTAAAGGAAATCAATCCTGAATATTCATTTGAAGGACTGATGCTGAAGCTGAAACTCCAATACTTTGGCCACCTGATGAGAAGAACTGACTCATTTGAAAAGCCCCTGATGCTGGGAAAGACTGAAGGCGGGAGGAGAAGGGGACGACAGAGATGATTGGATGGCATCACCAACTTGAGGGACATGAATTTGAGTAAGCTCCAGGAATTGGTGATGGACAGGGAAGCCTGGTGTGATGCAGTCCACAGGGTCACAAAGAATCAGACATGACTGAGTGGCTGAACTGAACTGAATTATATATATAATACATATATATATATACATACATTTATATACATGTACATACACACATCTATCTATTAGAGAGAGAGAAAAACGATGTCTAGAACTGGTATAGCCATTTTGTGACCGTAACAATAAAAGTCACCCTAAGGTTGAAGGCTGAGAAACCAGAACCAGCCTGAGTCATCAGTTACTTCTTTGACTGGCCCTGTTGGCTCTAGACTGCTTACCTCTAGACTTCTGATCACCTGAGAATAAAAGGCTCTATCTGGTTAAGACACTGTGCTTTCTCTTACCTTAGCCTAAAGCAATTTTAACTAAAGTAATATCCCAGTTTAGAGGTGATAAGTAGGCTTAATTAACTTCCTGTTCAAAGAAAGAATAATAAATGCAAATAAGGTGTGAGGATCAGGAAATTTTCTTGAACTTGAAAAAACATAGCTTTAAGAATGGAATCCTTTAAAGGATACTTCAGAAAATGTGACTTTAGAAAACTGTCTTCTGTTCATAGAATTCAAAGCATAGACCTTTGAAATAAGAGCTGAGAGGGTAAGATAACATACTGATAAGAAAAAGGAATTTAGCTAGGAGGTGAGTTAAAATTAAAAGGATATAAATTAAAAGTAAAATGGCCAAAGTAATATATTCATGAGATTAGGATCACTCAAGATGGGATTCACTGAAGAACAAAGCCAACACTGGTGAAAACTGAACACTAGTGTGTAGAACAAAGCAGCTGTCTCCAATATGTAAGAAACTATCAGAGATTAAAATCATGAGAGAAGAAAAGGCAGAAGCAGTTAATGGAAAAATGATGTGTTAGCCACAATCACTTCTGTTCTTAAAGAAGAAACCATCTGAAGAAAAACTTAATAAAGCTGAGTTATAATAGGACTATATATTACAGCATAATTATACAATTTAATATAATAGTGCAATATCTTCCTATAACAGAAAGGCTTAAGTCTGCAAGGCTTTGAAACCTTTTAGCTATTATTTATAATATGTACAAATTAGAAACATCCAAATGACTAGATTTGCAAAACTGGTTAAAAGAATTTTTGTACCACAAATGACAGACTAAGATATTTTACTTTTAAATCACATATTCAAAAACAGTGAAAAATATGAGCAACCACTGAAATATATTGAGAAATGAAGTACCAATTACAAAGTGCATGTACAGAATGATAGTAATTATTTCAATAATATGTGCAATTGGTTAGAAAAATATTGAAAACAGAACAAAATTCTTACTCTGGTTTAAGATTTGCAGATTTTTTCTTCAATTTTTTTCTACATTTTCTCTAATAAATTAAAAATAAATCCTATTTTTAATCACCTCTCCCCATCTTACTTTTGGGTATATTTGGAGCAATTTAGTTCTAGTGTCTTCCTTGTGGTTTTGGAGGCTTCTTTCTATCACTTTCAGTAATGTTTGAAGTTTAGATAAGAATTAAAATCATGTCACTTATTAACTAAAATGACTATGGTCTGATCTGTTTTATCACAACTATCTTCATAAATCAAATTTGTGATTTTGCCTAGGACAAGAAAATACTGGGCAAGTTATGTTTCAATAACTTTGTTTAAAAACTGTGAAACTCCAGAATCTAAGCATATGTTTTCAATATGCAGACCTATTCTGGGGTACTTTTTGTTTTCAGTATGAAGCCATAAATATTTTGGAACGGTAAGTTTGTCTCCAGCTTTTCCATTTATACTATCACTCTGCATTTTCAATTTTGCTAAATTTCACTCAGCTGATTGATACTTTTATATACTTAATACAGATTTGTTTTTAAAGAACAAATGTAGGATCATAAAGCTTTTTTTAGTAAGCATTGCACTTTTCTGGAATAAACAGAGCTATAGGTTTAATTGAAGAGAAAAATGTCATGTTATTTCCTCTCAGCTGTTTTCTAGAGTGAAAAAGATTTTCATGGTAAAGCTCAGCATAGTATTAGCCTTTGGCAGTGAACTAGGGAGATGAGGCTGTCAGTTCAAAGAAATATATGAACTTGAAAAAATGGATTGTTGATGTTATTATCTGCAGGTTAGTTTACTGGCTCCTGGGTTCTTAACTCCCTGTAGAAACACAGAAATTAACAATGACAGCCTCAGGCAGACCCAGGTAGCACTGCTTCCCCACCTCACCTTTGCTTCCCCACTTGCCATGGTGTCTGCAGGGGAAGTAGTGAGAATTCTTCAACCAAACCCAAGATAAAGCATCCAGAGCGTGACATTCTAATTCCTGCTCTGCCCCTGGCTTGCCATCGAGCTTATATAAGGCGCTTATCTGGTCTTTGCGTAAAGCAACCTGCAAAGTGAAAAGCATATTTTGATCCCAACTCTCTAGGATGCTGCGATGGTTAACTAGTAAATTATCTTGAAGCTGAGAAGAAACATAGCTATGCTTACAGATCTCAGTTTATTCAAATAAACTCTTTAAATTCCTAGCTATCATGACATCCCTATGCCCAATTACCCTGCAAAAATGAGGAGGAAATAATTTAAGGAGGAAAGGGTACCAATAACTAGAACCACATGTTAATTTTCTAGATCAACAAATCCCTACTGGAACTTAACACAGAAAAGATTATCTCATCTATGGATAAGCTTTCATTCTTTGATCAGATTTAACAGTTTTTTTATTTTTATAAAATTTACCACACTAACATTTACATTATTTTGTGGTTCTTCCATCATCAGTTCTGTTTGTTTGTTTTTTGTTTTTTTTTGCTGTAGTTACTTAAGTTTGAACGAGGAAGCAAATCAACTGCATGTATCTCTGTAACCTTATCTTCAATAGCCTTCTTTTCTTCCACAGTAGCCACCCCATTAGTGGTTATACTGATACAGATTTTTAACCAGCAAATTTGGAAAACTCAGCAGTGGCCACAGGACTGGAAAAGGTCAGTTTTCATTCCAATCCCAAAGGAAGGCAATGCCAAAGAATGCTCAAACTACCACACAATTGTACTCATCTCAAACGCTAGTAAAGTAATGCTCAAAATTCTCCAAGCCAGGCTTCAGCAAAACATGAACCGTGAAATTCCCGATGTTCAAGCTGGTTTTAGAAAAGGCAGAGGAACCAGAGATCAAATTGCCAGCATCCGCTGGATCATGGAAAAAGCAAGAGAGTTCCAGAAAAACATCTATTTCTGCTTTATTGACTATGCCAAAGCCTTTGACTGTGTGGATCACAATAAACTGTGGAAAATTCTGAAAGAGATGGGAATACCAGACTACTTGAGCTGCCTCTTGAGAAACCTATATGCAGGTCAGGAAGCAACAGTTAGAACTGGACATGGAACAACAGACTGGTTCCAAATAGGAAAAGGAGTACGTCAAGGCTGCATATTGTCACCCTGCTTATTTAACTTCTATGCAGAGTACATCATGAGAAACGCTGGGCTGGAGGAAGCACAAGCTGGAATCCAGATTGTCGGGAGAAATATCAATAACCTCAGATATGCAGATGACACCACCCTTATGGCAGAAAGTGAAGAGGAACTCAAAAGCCGATGAAAGTGAAAGAGGAGAGTGAAAAAGTTGGCTTAAAGCTCAACATTCAGAAAACGAAGATCATGGCATCTGGTCCCATCACTTCATGGGAAATAGATGGGGAAACAGTGGAAACAGTGTCAGACTTTATTTTGGGGGGCTCCAAAATCACTGCAGATGTTGATTGCAACCATGAAATTAAAAGACGCTTACTCCTTGGAAGGAAAGTTATGACCAACCTACATAGCATATTCAAAAGCAGAGATATTACTTTGCCAACAAAGTTCTGTCTAGTCAAGGCTATGGTTTTTCCAGTGGTCATGTATGGATGTGAAGGTTGGACTGTGAAGAAAGCTGAGCGCCGAAGAACTGATGCTTTTGAACTGTGGTGTTGGAGAAGAGTCTTGAGAGTCCCTTGGACTGCAAGGAGATTCAACCAGTCCATCCTAAAGGAGATCAGTCCTGGGTGTTCATTGAAAGGGCTGATGCTAAAGCTGAAACTCCAGTACTTTGGCCACCTCATGCGAAGAGTTGACTCACTGGAAAAGACTCTGATGCTGGGAAGGATTGGGGGCAGGAGAAGGAGGGGACGCAGAAGATGAGATGGCTAGATGGCATCACCGACTCAATGGACATGAGTCTGAGGGAACTCCGAGAGTTGGTGATGGACAGGGAGGCCTGGCGTGCTGCGATTCATGGGGTCGCAGAGTCGGACACAACTGAGCGACTAAACTGAACTGAACTGTCCTTAAAAAAAGGTCAGATACTATGGAGAATGTATCTTCTCCCACATATTTGTCCTAAGTTGTAGTTGTTCAGTCATTAAGTCATGTCCGACTCTTTGTGATCCCCACAGGATTGTAGCCCACTAGGCTTCTCTGTCCATGGGATTTCCCAGGCAAGAATGCAGGAGTGGGTTGCCATTTCCTTCTCCAATTTGTCCTACAGTTTCTTATAATATAGTCTTCTTTAAGTCATATGATTGAAAAAAAACAACAAATACTGAAAAAGAATTACATTACATAAACCCAAAACCCAAATGCTATACTTTTATTGACAGGCAGCATAGCATTTGGGGAAAGCCCTCAATTTCTTCCTCTGAAATTGGGGATAATAAGGGTAGTTATTACAAAGACTCAATAGACCTAATCTTTTAAAATGATTATGATAGCATCTGACACATAATAAGCAATCAATAGATGTCATCAATTACTATTATTCTATTACAAAGATATATAAATCCTGATCATACTGAAGTTCTGAATATCTAATAAATGAAATCCAATGTTTTAGACAATTTCAAATACTATAGAAAACTAATAACCTGATAATATTTCTAAAGTTCTTGATTTAAAGATGGGAAAAAAATTACAAAATCAGCTAATAATTAGATTATTTTGTTCAATGTTATTTTTAGCAGATATCATTATATAATAGAGGTATGATGACCTCAAACACATTATTCTTACTTATTGGGAGTTTTTACCTGGGTTTGGCTACCACTGTGCCTAGTATATAATTAATACATACTACAGGCTACCTAATATTACTTATATTGCTCCTAATATTTAAACATATATCTAAACTTCCTTGTAATGCTAGCTAAGTGCTAAATACATATTCTAGATAAGTGGGCAAGATGACTTCTAGACACTTTTTCAAGGAAGACTTTGTGGCAGAACTAAATCTGAGCTCCACCTAAACTAATAGGTAGAAAGGATTTTGTACATTTTGCTGTGCTATGCTATACTATGCTGTAACATATTGTATATATTTATATATAACTGGCATACATACTACAGTGAAGTAATCCATACAACAATTATTTCAAGTCCTGTTCCCACACTTACTACTACATATATTTTTAAATTAAGAAAAATATATATAAAAATTAAAGATATAATGACAGACTCAAATTCTCAGGAGTGAGAAAAAGTCCAAAGAAACAGTGAGCTAATAAATGGATTTTATATGAATCCTACTAAGAAAAAAAAAAATCTAGCATGCAGCAAAACCCCAACAAAGACAACTCAACTGGTAATAGGAGCTAGGTACCTTCTGCCACCCACTCTGTGTGTTCTTGTCTTAGTCTCCTGTGCTTTCACTTAAGGAAACGGAAAGAGCTACTCAAACACTCTGACTCATCACTCCCAAAACCCAAATCTTCATTCCTGCCATCCCTGGATACCATCTCCTTGAAATGTGTACTAGCCTTACTCTGTCTTGACACTGCTCCAGTGAAAATGAATTTCCTATTCCATACACTACCTAATACAACTTCTACCATCCTTACCATGATATTTACATGATTAAAGTTTTTGTACACTTACTATATTGAAAGTGTTGAAGATGCATATAAATAAGAACAATAAAGTGTTTTTAAGAAAGAGCCATGGGAAGAACATGCCCACTCACAGACAGCATCTTAAAGTTCTCGATGACACCAGAACACAGACCTGAGGGGACCGTGGACCCACCCAGGTATTTTTCTGGAGTGGGAAGGGAATGAGCTCCAAAGAAATATATGAAATAGCTTTCACCCTCAACCACCTTTCTATTTGGGACAAAAGACTTTCACAGACTTCACAGAGCACAGAGCAAGATAAATGATAAGTGCTACATTTCTGAATTTCTAGAAGGTACAGCAGCCTTGTTTGGCTCTGGATCCCCAGTGTGTAGTAGTGCTCGATGGTTGAAACACAGTGGCTCATCAATAAATGTTTGCTGAATGGATGAGTAAACAAGTAATAGAAGTGAGTGACAGAAATGTTTCCTTGCAGCTACTCATTTCATCAAGGCTTCTTGAATCTCTACACAGATCCTTTAGGAATGCAGGGATGGATAAAAAATGAACTCTACCTTCAGAACTTTATACTTGGTGATCCTAACCTCTAAATGAAGTAAAACTTTGCAGGGCCACAAAATTTTTATTTTGCAAAAAAAACAGAGGAACAAAAAACAAAAGACATCATTTAAGAAAGTAAGACTAGCATGTCTCGGGGAAGATGGGGAAAGAGTCTAACAGAATTGAAACATATTACATAGAAGTCCTATAAATGCCAATTAAATGCTAATACAGTTATATAAAGTGAGATGGAAAATATGCAAAAATACTACCAGTAATAAAGACAGATAAATACAGTGTGTTTAAAAAAGATGACGGGTCAACTCTGTAGGGGACAAACATGTTTATCTACATAAAAATTAGAATTTTCCATTTCAGAATGCCAGACTACATAGCTGCATTTCTCTTCTCCTTTTGAGGTCTTGCGAAAATAACAATAAGAGCATAACAAAGTTACAGCCCATCAACAACAAAGATAAATGGTGGAAGCCAACAGTGAACGGGGTCTATCCAAAACATTCTATAATAATGACAGTACATAGTGAAGGAAGCAGAAGGGTCCCACAGCTGTGGAGAGCGGCCACCTGCTCATCAGGATTTCAGAGCGATCGGCCCATCGCATGGTCTCACAGAGCCTGACAGTAAGAAACTGAGCAGAAGGAGATGGCTTAAAGGTCTTACATGAAATTTTTAACCCATACACCCTTCTAGCTATTGCACACAGGGTGCCAACAGCCAAACATGTACACTCCAGAGAAAATTTAAAAGGTAATAATACTATACTAGAATGAACTACCTGCCAAAGAACTAGTCCAGCTAACAAAAGTGTTGAGCTCAGAGTAAGGCCCTTAGCATTCTGGCGTTTGGGTTCTAGAATTAAAACCAGCTCCCCTTCTGTTCTCCTTAGAAAAAAGCCTTACATCACACGACCTCTGTTCATGTACCCAGAACTATGTTAGGCTTTCTATGTACATAAATCATCCCTTGATGTAGACAAAAATTAACCCTGCTGTTTCAAACATCACTGATAGGCTGGGACCTCTCAAACCTATTAATATATTCCAATACCAGTTTTATGATATTTTCAAATCCCCAAAACAAATATTATATGCTGAAAAAGAATTAAATTATATAAACACAAAATCCAAATGCTGTATTTTTATTGACCGATAGCACAGTATCTGAGGAAGGCCCTCAATTTCTTCCTCTGAATACGTCTCTTCCTGGCTTACAGACAGCCACCTTCTTGCTAAACCCGCAAATGGCAAATAGAGAGATCTCAGATGTTTCTCTCTCTTCTTATCACAATACCAGACTTATCAGATTAGGATCCTGCCTTCATGACCTCACTTAACCTAAATTACCTCCTTAAAGGCTCTATCCTCACACTGGGGATTAAGGCTTCAATACATGAATGTGAGGGAAAGTAGGAGACACAATTCAGTCCATAACAGGCAGTAAATAATTTTTTAATCCATGCAAGAAATATTGCAAAAGCTAAAAGATGATATAAATCTTAAAACTTTAAGAATTCAGTGAATACTAGGAAGTTAATTTTTTTTAGTTTCACACATCATGGTAAAATTTAAGAACAGAGTAAGCAGTATATGTGCATCCATAAGGCATTAAACAGGGGAAAAAGATGTCTACAAAGAAACAAGAATTATACTTGCATTAAACTTTTAATAAGCATCACGAGGTCTTAGCAGACAATGGAGATGCAAAATCAGTTTCAACCTAATGTTCTCTCACCAGCTTTAATTATTAACAATGTAGGTAAAATGCAGTTTCACTTTCAAGCATACAAGGACATTTAAACTTTACATTCCACATACCTTCCTTATGAAGTTAAGAAAGGATTGCTAAGTCGCTTCAGTTGTGTCCAACTCTGTGCAACCCCATAGATGGCAGCCCACCAGGCTCCCCCGTCCCTGGGATTCCCCAGGCAAGAACACTGGAGTGGGTTGTCATTTCCTTCTTCAATGCATGAAAGGGAAAAGTGAAAGTGAAGTCACTCAGTCGTGTCTGACTCTTCGCAACCCCATGGACTGCAGCCTACCAGGCTCCTCTGCCCATGGGATTTTCCAGGCAAGAGTACTGGAGTGGGGTGCCATTGCCTTCTCTGAAGAAAGGATACCGTCCAGCACAATGAGGAGCAAAAACCAAACAGCATCAGGAACAGTAGGATCAGAAATAAAAAGACAAGGGTTCCACAGAGTGAAATAAATCAACTCAATAAATTAGTCCAAGATAAACACAAAAGAGGAAACTCTAGAAGGGAGTCATTTAACTTCATATTTGTTTGCAATATTGTAACTTTATGGGTCTTGTTCTCTGCAGAACAAAATACTGTGTCATGAATGTATGTTGTCTCCTATACAGCAATTTATTTTGTTAATTTTCCTCTAGAATTTCTAATTATCATGCTTTAAAATTTCATTAAGATGAAGCACTACTTAAAGTCCAAACATATAAGAGACTAGGGAAAAATATGTGCAAAAATTATGACAAAGAGTTTATGCATAAAACATAATTTTACATGTAAATTACAAGTAATTCAATACCAAAAAAAAAAAAAAAGCAAAATATAGTAAGCAATTCATGGAAGAGGAAATGCCAACAAACATTTGAAAAGTTGCTCCTTTTCATTTATAGCCTAAGTGCAAATCAAGCTACCTATGAAGTATCATTTTCATATTAGCAAATGGGTAAATATTTACTCAATACAATCCTGATCCAAGCCTGAACTGTTACAAGCATTCAGCAAAGTAATCCACCAGTGTCTATCAATAACGAAATGCACAGACCCGTAATTCCCCTTTTGAACTCAATTCAATAAAAGCATTTTATTGAATGAAATCAATTCAATATAAAAGCATTAGTATATAAGAATATATATTACATATAGAAGTATCTACGGCAGTATTGTTTACAGTAACCAAAAAAAATCCTCAACAGTGATATTAAATTTTGAAAAAGCAAATTTTTTTAAAAAAATTTCAAAAACATAGGTGAAATTAGACCTTATTCTTAAAGAAAAAGAAAATCATATGTACAGGCATATATGTGCAGGCAGAAATCCCTCAGAAGAAATGGAGTGGCCATCATGGTCAACAAAAGAGTCCGAAATGCAGTACTTGGATGCAATCTCAAAAGCGACAGAATGATCTCTGTTCGTTTCCAAGGCAAACCATTCAATATCACAGTAATCCAAGTCTATGCCCCAACCAGTAACGCTGAAGAAGCTAAAGTTGAACGGTTCTATGAAGACCTACAAGACCTTTTAGAACTAACACACAAAAAAGATGTCCTTTTCATTATAGGGGACTGGAATGCAAAAGTAGGAAGTCAAGAAACACCTGGAGTAACAGGAAAATTTGGCCTTGGAATACGGAATGAAGCAGGGCAAAGACTAAGCCAGAGTTTTGTCAAGAAAATGCACTGGTCATAACGAACACCCTCTTCCAACAACACAAGAGAAGACTCTATACATGGACATCACCAGATGGTCAACATCGAAATCAGATTGATTATATTCTTTGCAGCCAAGATGGAGAAGCTCTATACAGTCAGCAAAAACAAGACCAGGAGCTGACTGTGGCTCAGACCATGAACTCCTTATTGCCAAATTCAGACTTAAATTGAAGAAAGTAGGGAAAACCACTATACCATTCAGGTATGACCTAAATCAAATCCTTTATGATTATACAGTAGAAGTGAGAAATAGATTTAAGGGCCTAGATCTGATAGATAGAGTGCCTGATGAACTATGAAATGAGGTTCGTGACATTGTACAGAAGACAGGGATCAAGACCATCCCCATGGAAAACAAATGCAAAAAAGCAAAATGGCTATCTGGGGAGGCCTTACAAATAGCTGTGAAAAGAAGAGAAGCGAAAAGCAAAGGAGAAAAGGAAAGATATAAACATCTGAATGCAGAGTTCCAAAGAATAGCAAGAAGAGATTAGAAAGCGTTCTTCAGCAATCAATGCAAAGAAACAGAGGAAAACAACAGAATGGGAAAGACTAGGGATCTCTTGAAGAAAGTCAGAGATACCAAAGGAACATTTCATGCAAAGATGAGCTCGATAAAGGACAGAAATGGTAAGGACCTAATAGAAGCAGAAGATATTAAGAAGAGATGGCAAGAATACACAGAAGAACTGTACAAAAAGATCTTCACCACCCAGATAATCACGATGGTGTGATCACTGACCTAGAGCCAGACATCCTGGAATGTGAAGTCAAGTGGGCCTTAGAAGGCATCACTATGAACAAAGCTAGTGGAGGTGATGGAATTCCAGTTGAGCTATTCCAAATCCTGAAAGATGATGCTGTGAAAGTGCTACACTCAATATGCCAGCAAATTTGGAAAAGTCAGCAGTGGCCACAGGACTGGAAAAGGTCAGTTTTCATTCCAATCCCAAAGAAAGGCAATGCCAAAGAATGCTCAAACTACTGCACAATTGCACTCATCTCACACGCTAGTAAAGTAATGCTCAAAATTCTCCAAGCCAGGCTTCAGCAATATGTGTACCGTGAACTTCCAGATGTTCAAGCTGGTTTTAGAAAAGGCAAAGGAATCAGAGATCAAATTGCCAACATCCGCTGGCTCATTGAAAAAGCAAGAGAGTTCCATAAAAACATCTATTTCTGCATTATTGACTATGCCAAAGCCTTTGACTGTGTGGATCACAATAAACTGTGGAAAATTCTGAAAGAGATGGGAATACCAGACCACCTGATCTGCCTCCTGAGAAATTTGTATGCAGGTCAGGAAGCAACAGTTAGAACTGGACATGGAACAACAGACTGGTTCCAAATAGGAAAAGGAGTTCGTCAAGGCTGTATATTGTCACCCTGTTTATTTAACTTATATGCAGAGTACATCATGAGAAATGTTGGACTGGAAGAAACACAATCTGGAATCAAGATTGCCGGGAGAAATATCAATAACCTCAGATATGCAGATGATACCACCCTTATGGCAGAAAGTGAAGAGGAACTCAAAAGCCTCTTGATGAAAGTGAAAGAGGAGAGTGAAAAAGTTGGCTTAAAGCTCAACATTCAGAAAACGAATATCATGGCATCTGGTCCCATCACTTCATGGGAAATATGGGGAACAGTGGAAACAGTCTCAGACTTTATTTTTATTGGCTCCAAAATCACTACAGATGGTGACTGCAGCCATGAAATTAAAAGACGCTTACTCATTGGAAGCAAAGTTATGACCAACCTAGATAACATATTGAAAAGCAGAGACATTATTTTGTCAACAAATGTTCGTCTAGTCAAGGCTATGGGTTTTCCTGTGGTCATGTATGGATGTGAGAGTTGGACTGTGAAGAAGGCTGAGTGCCGAATAATTGATGCTTTTGAAGTGTGGTATTGGAGAAGACTCTTGAGAGTCCCTTGGACTGCAAGGAGATCCAACCAGTCCATTCTGAAGGAGATCAGCCCTGGGATTTCTTTGGAAGGAATGATGCTAAAGCTGAAACTCCAGAACTTTGGCCACCTCATGTGAAGAGTTGACTCATTGGAAAAGACTCTGATGCTGGGAGGGATTGGGGGCAAGAGGAGAAGGGGACGACAGAGGATGAGATGGCTGGATGGCATCACTGACTCGATGGACGTGAGTCTGGGTGAACTCCGGGAGTTGGTGAGGGAAAGGGAGGCCTGGCGTGCTGCGATTCATGGGGTCGCAGAGAGTCGGACACGACTGAGTGACTGATCTGATATGATCTATGTATTAATAACAGAAAAAATATGAACATATACACACAAGATCATTAGCAATAATAACCTAAGGGGGTGGGGTTGGGAGGAGTGTACCAAAAAGTTTTTATATACCTCTATAGTTTTTTCTGATTACGAGAAACATGTGAATATTTTCTTAATTTAAATTTCAAACAAAATAAGGAGGACAGGTTCAATGAAATTTTTTTTAAAAACACAGAAACAAAGAACAAAAAAGAATCAATTATGGACTTAAATAGTACCACAAAAACAGGGGGAAAAATACCACAATGAATCGTTTGCTCTTTAGAAGAAATCATGGACAACATGAAATCAATAAAACCAGACATCCAAGATGAAAGAGAGTCATTTCCTAGGTAGGTTGATAAGTCTCAGTTCAGTTCAGTCCAGTTCAGTCGCTCAGTCGTGTCCGACGCCTTGCGACCCTGTGAATCGCAGCACGCCAGGCATCCCTGTCCATCACCATCTCCCGGAGTTCACTCAAACTCAGGTCCATCCAGTCAGTGATACCAGCCAGCCATCTCATCCTCTGTCATCCCCTTCTCCTCCTGCCCCCAATCCCTCCCAGCATCAGGGTCTTTTCCAATGAGTCAACTCTTCGCATGAGGTGGCCAAAGTACTGGAGTTTCAGCTTTAGCATCATTCCTTCCAAAGAACACCCAGGGCTGACGTCCTTTAGAATGGACTGGTGGGATCTCCTTGCAGTCCAAGGGACTCTCAAGAGTTTTCTCCAACACCACAGTTCAAAAGCATCAATTCTTCTGTACTCAGCTTTCTTCACAGTCCAACTTTTATACCCATACATGACCACTGGACAAACCAGAGCCTTGACTAGATGGACCTTTGTTGGCAAAGTAATGTCTCTGCTTTTCAATATGCTATCTAGGTTGGTCATAACTTTCCTTCCAAGGAGTAAGCGTCTTTTAATTTCATGGCTGCAATCACCATCTACAGTAATTTTGGAGCCCCCAAAAATAAAGTCTGACACTGTTTCCACTGTTTCCCCATCTATTTCCCATGAAGTGATGGGACCAGATGCCATGATCTTCGTTTTCTGAATGTTGAGCTTTAAGCCAACTTTTTCACTCTCCTCTTTCACTTTCATCAACAGGCTTTTTAGTTCCCCTTCACTTTCTGCCAGAAGGGTGGTGTCATCTGCATATCTGAGGTTATTGATATTTCCCCCAGCAATCTTGATTCCAGCTTGTGCTTCTTCCAGCCCAGCGTTTCTCATGATGTACTCTGCATAGAAGTTAAATAAGCAGGGTGACAATATACAGTCTTGACGTACTCCTTTTCCTATTTGGAACCAGTCTGCTGTTCCATGTCCAGTTCTAACTGTTGCTTCCTGACCTGCATATAGGTTTCTCAAGAGACAGGTCAGGTGGTCTGATATTCCCATCTCTTTCAGAATTTTCCACAGTTTATTGTGATCCACACAAAGGCTTTGGCATAGTCAATAAAGCAGAAATAGACATTCTTCTGGAACTCTCTTGCTTTTTCGATGATCCAGCAGATGTTGGCAATTTGATCTCTGGTTCCTCTGCCTTTTCTAAAAGCAGGTTGAACATCTGGAAGTTCACAGTTCACATATTGCTGAAGCCTGGCTTGGAGAATTTTGAGCATTACTTTACTAGCGTGTGAGATGAGTCCAACTGTGCAGTAGTTTGAGCATTCTTTGGCATTGCCTTTCTTTGGGATTGGAATGAAAACTGACCTTTTCCAGTCCTGTGGCCACTGCTGAGTTTTCCAAATTTGCTGATAAATCTAGGGGTCCCCAAGGAGAGAGGAGTCTGGAATTCTCAAGGAGTAAGAAAGGACAAACTTTTTCTCTCTACATTCCTTAGGATTATATAACAATATTGTATCCCGCCTGAGGACAGTCTCTGGATTAAACCTCTGGCTAATCCTGTTATCTTAAAATGTGAATTATGGGAGTAGGTCTGGTAAGGTCTTTACAACCTCCAGACATTCTTTGGATTCATTGGAGAGTATGTAACTCCATTGCTAACACTAGCAAGGGAGTACTCTTTCTGATGTCTATGTCAGAAGCTTTCTTTATCTCCTTTATACTTTAATAAAACTTTATTACACAACAGCTCTGAGCAATCAAGCCTCGTCTCTGGCCCTGGATTGAATTCTTTTCCTCTGGAGGCCAGAATCCCGGTGTCTTTGCATGGTTCAACAATAACCTTTCAAAAGAATAAGACAACAGAATAAAGTGAAGGGTGAATTGAAAAGCAAAAAAGACAAAGTGGAGATCAAAACATCACTATTATAAAAATAATAAATACATGTGAAACGGCACAGACAGAATATATGAGGCCATACTGAAATAAAGGCCAAATGAGCAGAGAGACGAAAGACAAAGAGATTACAAATTTCTTAGAAGAAAGTTAATAGATATATCAGACAAATAATGCTGATCCAGGAAAGGAAAATAAACTGTACTTTATTTCATGGGAATCTTGTATTCTGTCCTATAACTGGAAGAAAGAGAAAAGGTTCATTTATATATTGAAGAAAATGTCCATGAGATGCAAGAGGAAAAAAATGAATTTGTAGATTAAAGAAGTATACAGAGCTCGGGAAATTTAAAAAAATAAAAAGAGGCATCAAAACTGAGACATATAGTGGAAATTTTCTTGGACTTTATAAATTAAAAATCAGTCCAAGAAGAATATACTCAAAAAAAGCAAAAAAGATGGAGGGATGGGAGAGGAGGTGTGGGAAGGGAGTAAATCAGGTGGGAATACTGCTTGTATAGCTGAGGAAAAAGTTTCAATGGAAGAACATAAGAGTGATGATTTCCACTATTCCACTCTCTACTATCTCTCCTTCAAAACTTGACCTGAGGGCAGGGACTTTCAAAGTTTATCACATTTCCCCCCAAAATTTAGTTGGGTGACATATAGGCATTTTTACTTTAACTGTGAATAAAGTTTTAAATCATTAAAAAAGAAAGATCAGTTCAGTTCAGTCACTCAGTCATTTTCAACTCTTTGCAGCCCATGGACTGTAGCATGACACGCTGCCCTGTCCATCACCAGCTCCCGGAGCTTACTGAAACTCATGCTCATCAAGTTGGTGATGCCATCCAAACATCTCATCATCTGCCATCCCCTTCTCCTGCCTTCAGTCTTTCCCAGCATCAGGGTCTTTGCCAATTAGTCAGTTCTTCACAACAGGTGGACAAAGTATTGGAGTTTCAGCTTCAGTATCAGTCCTTCCAAAGAATATTCAGGATTGATTTCCTTTGGGATTGACTGCTTTGATCTCCTTGCAGTCCAAAAGACTCTCAAGAGTCTTCTTCAACACCACAGTTGAAAACCACCAGTCCTTCAGTGCTCAGATTTCTTTATAGTCCAACTCTTACATCCATATATGACTACTGGAAAACCATAGCTTTGACTAGACAGAACTTTGTCAGCAAAGTAATGTCTCTGCTTTTTAATATGCTGTCTAGGTTGGAGAAGGAAATAGCAGCCCACTCCAGTGTTCTTTCCTGGAGAATCCCAGGGATGGTGGAGCCTGGTGGGCTGCCGTCTATGGGGTCGCACAGAGTTGGACACGACTGAAGCAACTTAGCAGCAGCAGCAGGTTGGTCAAAGCTTTTCTTCCAAGGAGCAAGCATCTTTTAATTTCATGGCTTCAGTCACCACAGGCATTGATTTTGGAGCCCCCCAAAATAAAGTTTTCTCAGTTCAGTCACTGTTTCTACTGTTTCCCCATCTATTTGCCATGAAGTGATGGGACCAGATACCATGATCTTCATTTTTTGAATGTTGAGTTTTGAGTCAACTTTTGCACTCTCCTCTTTCACTTTCATCAAGAGGTTTTTTAGTTCTTCGTTTTCTGCAAGGGTGGTGTCATCTGCATATCTGAGGTTATTGATATTTCTCCCGGCAATCTGGATTTCGGCTTGTGCTTTATCTAGCCTGGCATTTTGCATGATTACTCTGCATAGAAGCTAAATAAGCAGGGTGACAACATACAGCCTTGACGTACTCCTTTCCCAATTTGGAACTAGTCTGTTGTTCCATGTCCAGTTCTAACTGCTGCTTCTTGACATGCATACAGATTTCTCAGGAGGTCTGGTATTCCCATCTCTTTCAGAATTTTCCACAGTTTGTTTGGATCCACACAGTCAAAGACTTGGCATAGTCAATAAAGCAGAAGTAGATGTTTTTCTGGAACTCTTACTTTTTCAATGATCCAACGGATGTTGGCAATTTGATCTCTGGTTCCTCTGCTTTCTCTAAATCCAGCTTGAATATCTGGAAGTTCATATTTCACGTACTGTTGAAGCCTCACATTGAGAATTTTGAGCATCACTTTGCTTGCATGTGAGATGAGTGCAAATGTATGGTGAATATTCTTTGACTTTCCCTTTCTTTGGGATTGGAATGAAAACTGACCTTTTCCAGTCCTGTGGCCACTGATGAGTTTTCCAAATGTGCTGGCATATTGAGTGCAGCACTTTTACAGCATCATCTTTTAGGATTTGAAATAGTTCAGCTGGTATTCCATCACCTCCACTAGAGTTGTTCATAGTGATGCTTCCTAAAGCCCACTTGACTTCGCATTCAAGGATGTCTGACTCTTAGGTGAGTGATCACACACCATCATGGTTATCTGGGTCAATTAGATCTTTTTGTACAGCTCTTCTATGTATCCTGCCACCTCTTCTTAATATCTTCTGCTTCTGTTAGGTCCATACCATTTCTGTCCTTTATTGAGCCCGTCTTTGCATGAAATGTTCCCTTGGTATCTCTAATTTTCTTGAGATCTCTAGTCTTTCCCATTCTGTTGTTTTCCTCTATTTCTTTGCATTGATCACTGAGGAAGGTTTTCCTATCTCTCTGTGGTGTTCTTGGAACTCTGCCTTCAAATGGATATATCTTTCCTTTTCTCCTTTGCGTTTCACTTCTCTTCTTTTCTTAGCTATTTGTAAAGCCTCCTCAGACAGCCATTTTGCCCTTTTGCTTTTCTTTTTTTGGGGGATGATTTTGATCACTGCTTCCTGTATAATTCTATGAATCTCTGTCCATAGTTCTTCAGGCACTCTATCAGAACTAATCCCTTGAAACTATTCATCACTTCCACTATAAAATCATAAGGGGTTTGATTTAGGTTGTACCTGAACAGTCTAGTGGTTTTCCCTACTTTCTTCAATTTAAGTCTGAATTTTGCAATAAGGAGTTCATAATCTGATCCATAGTCAACTCCCGGTCTTGTTTTTGCTGACTGTATAGAGCTTCTCCATCTTCTGCTGCAAAGAATATAATCAATCTGATTTCAGTATTCACCATCTGGTGATGTCCATGTGTAGAGTCATTTTTTGTGTTGTTGGAAGAGGGTCTTTGCTATGACCAATGTGTTCTCTTGGCAAAACTCTGTTAGCCTTTGCCCTGCTTCATTTTGTACTCCAAGGCCAAATTTGCCTGTTTTCAAGGTATCCTTGACGTCCAACTTTTGCATTCCCATTCCTTATGATGAAAAGGACATCTTTTTTTGGTGTTAGTTCTAGAAGGTCTTCTATATCTTCATAGAAAAATAAAGATAATGGGAAAATATCAGACAACAAGAAGTTAGCAGAGAAAGTATTCAATATTTCAGATACTTGAGTCTGAAATCACATCATGCAGATAGCCAACACTAATCCTTCTAAAAAAAAAAAGTTAATTTTTTTCTTTATTCTATCATGCCCTTCCCTCTCTATCTACTTTTTGAGACCAAAAGCAGAAATTTGGTCAAAAGTTGCAAAGGCATTACAACTGTTATCAAGAAGCACACTGAAAGTTTCCAAATATAAACAATTTCTACCCTCTGATCATTTCTACTGTTTTTCAGAAAAGACTGAAAATTCAATATCCTCTCAAAACAAATAAATGCAAAGAAACATTCTTTCTGGGTCCTAATTCTCTACTGAATTTTTGTATCACTTGACTTACCTAAATTTCTCATACCTTATTTATGTTTAGCCTCACATATCACATGATGGCATAATTGAAAATAAACCCTATGCCACTTAACCTGTGGAGCACTGTTGCCAAGCTTAACCTGGTTGACACTGGAACTGGGGACCAAAAGGAGAGACAGGCCCAGATCATCTCTCAAAAGTCTAAGGAAGTTAAGTATGATATTTGGAAGAACAATTAAGTTGTAAAGAAGGCTGTCTTATTCTATGTGATAAATAACACTGTTAGAGGATTTAGTGCAAAGAAGGCAAAGAAGTTTCCATGACAAAGTTAGTCTATACTTTCACATGTTGTTTTAATTCTTTTGCTGTAATATGGTTTGTCAAGACAGTTTTCAAGTTCTGTGGTTTTATAGACTCAGAAGAATGTAAGTAGATAGATAAATAGATAAACACATACATAAATACACAGATAAATTTCTTTATTGTAATGCCATCAAGAGATTGGGCATAACTCAATCAAATTTTATCTTAGACATATTCTCTGGTTTGAATAATATGAATACTATAAATATATTTCAGTGAAATGAAAAGCTATTAAACATCATCAGCATACATTGAAAATCAACATCTTCTAACAAATAAGATGTATTTAAATTAGAACTTAAGCGAGTTAATATCAAGGAAGAAATAATGGAAACTCATTGATCTCAACAAACCTTGATTTTCTAGATCAAAGTGCAACTACTAAAGTGCATTGAAACTAATTCCAGGTCATGTCTTGATCCTATAAAAATTTGTCATCTGTGATATTGGATTTTGCATCTGACTCTCAAAGGTCAGAAGAACAGCAGGAGCACTGCAGCTCCAGTTTATCCGTAAATCATTTTGTATTCATGGAGGTACTGCTTTATTGCTAGGAGAACTGCCTAGAAACCAGATTGAAAATGTCTATGAATTGAGTAGTTTCCAGGTGGGCAGTGTTCTATACAGTGACCACATATTTCAAAACTTTGGGGGAAAAGTGTGTATGTGTGTGTGTAAGATACTTTGAAAAGTTCTGCATTTTTATAGAAGCAGAACTGCTATCACTAGCCATGGTGATACTATTTTTCTTGTTACCTACTCCCTAAAAATTCTATACAGTTCAAATACTTCCTGATATGGTGTTATAGTACTATTTTTTTGCTTCCACAAAGTATATTAAAACACACACACACACAGAGAACTTAGGAATTTGCAATCATTATTATGGCCATAACTAGACTCTGTCACTAACAATAACAGCATTTTATTCATAATTTCAATGTCAAGATTCCTATTCCTTGAACATCATCTTGTGTCTAAGTCACTTCCTTTGGCATTCTGATTCAAACAACCCTTAGATCCCAGCAGAATCTCCAATCCATTATCACCACCACCTTCTACTTTTGAACACCCCCTACATCTGACTTCTCTATGCTATTGAAATTCTATACTGCTTCAATCCAACTCTCTGCCTACTCTCTCACCTAAACCTGAGCAAGTGAATCTAGATGAAGGAAAATCCAAAATCAGGTCAGCTGGTCTTCCTTACTTTACACTCATGACCATAAGTGAAAGTCGCTCAGTCATGTCCAACTCTTTGTGACCCCATGAACTATACAACACATGGAATTCTCCAGGCCAGAACACTGGAGTGGGTAGCCTTTCCCTTCTCCAGGGGATCTTCCCAACTCAGGGATCAAGTCCAGGTCTCCCGCATTGCAGGCGGATTCTTTACCAGCTGAGCTTCAAGGGAAGCTCAAGAATACTGGAGTGGATAACCTATTCCTTCTCCAGGGATCTTCGCGATCCAGGAATTGAACCGGGGTCTCCTGCATTGCAGGCGGATTCTTTACCAACTGAGCTACTAGGGACCATGAACCAAGCCTTAATACTTTCTGGAAATCATAGCATACTTTCTCTAATCCATCCACGGTTCTTTCTTAGATGAGTATTTCCCATTTCCTCCTCTCCGTCCTCAAGCCTTCAACCCTTCCTCTCATCTTCATTCTCAGCAGATAATCTGACTTGCTACTTTATTCAAAGAGTCAAACAAGAATTCCCACAGACCTCCACATTAAAATCAACCCTCCGACCAGCACCTTTAGTCATGTTGCCTCTCCTACTTTCACCAGAGATAAATTAGTCTATCTCTTTTATAAACATACGTATTTGACTTGTATACTATAACCCACCTCCTTTTAATATATTCAAGGATATCTCACTCAGGTGATTCTTCTCTTTGCTACATCATCAATTTTCTCCTTTCCACTGGATTACTTATATCAGTTTATGTTATATTAAGGCCTTCCTCAATGGCTCAGTGGGTGAAGAATTCACCTGCAATGCAGGAGACACAGTAGACTCAGGTTTGATCCCTGGGTAAGGAAGATCCCTGAAAGAGAAAATGGCAACCCACTCCAGTATTCTTGCCTGAAAAATCCCATGGACAGAGAAGTCTGGCAGGCTACTATCCTAAGGGTCTCAAAGAGCTGGACACGACTAAACAACTAAATACAAAAACGTGTTCTATTAAGGCACCATCTTTAAAGAAAAAAAATTGGTATGATTATTTTCTCCAGAGAGCACAACATCTCTTTCTTTCTTTGTCAATGAAGTTCTCAAAAGAATTGCTTTTATATCAGGCCTCCAATTTTTCTCTTAAAGTCACTCTAAAAACTCAGGATACAGTCTTTGGTCTAATTCTCTTCTCTATCTGCAGTTCCTTCCTTAATGATTTCATCAGTCTTGTGTTTAGAAATCTCATCTACATGCAGCCAAGTCTTAAATATATTCTTTATACTTCTAGTCCAAATATCTCTCCCAAATCCAAGATTTATTTTTCCACTACTTAATCAAAGTCTCTCTTCTGAGGACTGAATGTTTGTGTCCCCCTAGAATTTATGTTTGAAACTCTAACTCCCAGCATGGCTGTATTTGGAGATGAGCCTCTAAAAAAGTAATTAAGGTTAAGTGATATCACAAAAGTGGGGCCTTGATCCAACAGGATTATTGTCCTACTAAGAAGAGACACCAGAGAACTCGCTCTCTTTCTCCACAAAGCACAGAGGAGAGGCCATGATGGGATGCAGCCAGAAGGAAGGCCAGTAAGACTTTTATCAGAAACCAAATTTGCCAGGACCTTGATAATGGATTTCTTCTAGTCCCCAGAACTGTGAGAAATAAATTTGTATATACACTGAGACTGTGAGATTTTATTATGACAGTTCAAACAATCTCCATTTAGATGTTTAAAGCACATTTCAAGCTTTTCTTGTCTCTTCTGCTCACAATCCAGGAGAATAGTTTTACACAATGGATATCTACTCAACTGTCTTCCCTGATTACCGTTCCTCAGGGGACTCTGTCACACCTGACTTTTCTCTCAAAGGCATTTTCTTATTTTTAAAAAATTTATATTTTTTAACAGCTTAGTTGAAGTATGATTGACAAATAAAAATCATATTTAAGGTATACAACAGGATATTTTGATACACATTTACACTGTAAAATAACTGCCACAAACAAGAAAATTAACACACTGATCATATCACACAGTCATCTTTTTTTGTGTGAGTGGTTAGAACTCTTAAGATTTACTCTCCTAGTATATTTCAAGTCTACAATACATTATTACTGTACATTATTGCACAATAGGTCTCCAGAATTTATTTATCCTCACCTCTGATGCTTCCCTCAGATTCACACAGTCTAAATTTCTTAATGGATTTAGTTTTAAGAAACTTAATTCCAGAAAGACTTTTTTTTTAACGTGGCTTTCCTTCCTACTGCATTGAATACTGAGTAAACTAAGGACCTCAATGAATACTGATGAAAAAGAAATTTTGCAATTATTTCCAAATTATTTCCTCCAGAGAATTCTGAGCTTCTCACTATTTATTGCCAGTGTCAGTATTATACTTAATATTCTGAAAAAGGAAGTATCACAGTACCAAAAAAAATCACGGTATGACTCCAAGAAGAGATCAAAGGTTTGTCTCAACAAGATACCTCCTCCAAGCTGTAACTGCCAAACTGAGAAACAAAACAGCACAACCCAGCAAACCTGCAGATACGAAGGATGCAAGGCAGGCAGACGTCACTGCCAGATTAGAGTAAGAACCAGAACAATCCATGCTCAGTGACAGAGGAACCAATGCAATAAGCAGTTCTTCCGGGGAACATCAGACTGCACAGTAACAAAAGACAGAACTCGGACCACACTGTTTTGCTTTTGAGGCTCTTCCCTTCTCCACAGAAGTTAAAGACATAACCAGTTTCTTATTGATTGGCAACAAGAAAATAACGCCTCCTTTCTACACACAGCCTTCATTTATTGCAACATATCAGCAATCCTATGGTAATTTCTATATAGTTCTTTTTTTAAGAAGAGATGTGCAAGAAGAAAGTAGGGAAAACCACTAGAGCATTCAGGTATGACTTAAATCAAATCCCTTACAGTAGAAGTGACAAATAGATTCAAGGGATTAGATCTGATAGACAGAGTGCCTGAAGAACTATGGACAGAGGTTGGTAGCACTATAGAAGAGGTAGTGATCAAAAGCATCCCCAAGAAACAGAAATGCAAAAAGGCAAAATGGTTGTCTGAGGAGGTTTTACAAATAGCTGAGAAAAGAAGAGAAGTGAAACGCAAAGGAGAAAAGGAAAGATATATCCATTTGAAGGCAGAGTTCCAAAGACTAGCAAGGAGAGATAAGATAGCCTTGCTAAGTGATCAATGCAAAGAAATAGAGGGAAAAAATAGGATGGGAAAGACTAGAGATCTCTTCAAGAAAATTAGAGATACCAAGGGAACATTTCATACAAAGATGGGGACAATAAAGGACATAAATGGTATGGACCTAACAGAAGCAGAAGATATTAAGAAGAGGTGGCAGGATACACATAAGAACTATACAGAAAAGATCTTAACATCCCAGATAACTACAATGGTACGATCACTCACCTAGAGTCAGACATCCTGGAATGCAAAGTCAAGTGGGCCTTAGGAAACATCACTACGAACAAAGTTAGTGGAGTTGATGGAATTCGAGTAGAGCTATTTCAAATCCTAAAAGATGATGCTTTGAAAGTGCTGCACTCAATATGCCAGCAAATTTGGAAAACTCAGCAGTGACCACAAGACTGGAAAAGGTGAGTTTTCATTCCAGTCCCAAAGAAAGGCAATGCCAAAGAATGTTCAAACTACTGCACAGTTGTGTTCATCTCACATGCTAGCTGGAGAAGGAAATAGCAACCCACTCCAGTGTTCTTGCCTGGAGAATCCCAGGGATGGGGGAGCCTGGTGGGCTGCCGTTTATAGGGTCGCACAGAGTCGGACACAACTGACGCGACTTAGCAGCAGCAGCAGCACATACTAGCAAAGTGATGCTCAAAATTCTCCATGTGAGGCTTCAACAGAAGTGAAACATGAACTTTCAGATGTTCAAGCTGGATTTAGAGAAAGCAGAGGAACCAGAGATCAAATTGCCAACATCCATTGGATCAGTGAAAGAGCAAGAGAGTTCCAGAAAAACATCTACTTCTGCTTTATTGACTACGCCAAAGGCTTTGACTGTGTGGATCCAAACAAACTGGACAATTCTTAAAGAGATGGGAGTACCAGACCACCTGACTTGCCTCCTGAGAAACCTATATATAGATCAATAAACAACAGTTAGACACAGACATGAAACAACGAACTGTTTCCAAATCCATTTCATACTGGAAAGGAGTATGAAAAGGTTATATATTGTCACCCTGCTTATTTAACTTACATGCAGAGTACATCATGCAAAATGCCTGTATGAAGCACAAGCTAGAATCAAGATTGCCAGGAGAAATATCAATAACCTCAGATATGGAGATGACACCTTCCTTATGGTAGAAAGCCAAGAGGAACTAAAGAGTCTCTTGATGAAAGTGAAAGAATAGAGTGAAAGGGCTGGCTTAAAACTCAACACTCAAAAACCTAATATCATGGCATCCAGTCCCATCACTTCATGACAAATAGATGGGAAAACAACGGAAACGGTACAGAGTTTCTTTTCTTTGGCTTTAAAATCAATGCAGATGGTGACTGCAGCCATGAAATTAAAAGACGCTTGCTCCTTGGAAGAAAAGCTATGACAAACCTAGGCAGAATATTAAAAAGCAGAAACATTACTTTGTCAATGAAGGTCCATATAGTCAAAGCTATGGTTTTTCCCATAGTCATATATAGATGTGAGAATTGGACCATAAAGAAGAGCACAGAAGAACTGATGTTTTCGAATTGTGGTGTTGGAGAAGACTCTTGAGAGTTCCTTGGATTGCAAAACCAATCCAACCAATCCTATAGGAAATCAATCCTGATATTCATTGGAAGGACTGATGCTGAAGCTGAAGCTCCAATACTGTGGCCACCTGATCCAAACAGCTGACTCAGTTGAAAAGGCCCTGATGCTGGTTAAGATTGAAGGCAGGAGGAGAATGGGATGACAGAGGATCAGATGGTTGAATGGCATCACTGACTCGACAGACATGAGTTTGAAAAAGCTTCGAGACATGGTGAAGGACAGCGAAGGCTGGTGTGCTGCAGTCCATGGGGTTGCAAAGACTTGGACACAACTGAATGACTAAACAACAACAAATGGTAATTTGTATATAGTTCTCTTTTTAAGAAGAGATGCCCACCTTAAAAAAAGAGAGAGAGAGAGAAGATATGTCCAAGTTCATCCCATACACCTGTGTCTCCACTCCTTCTCTGCAAATAGATTCATCAGTACCATTTTTCTAGATTCCATTCAGTTCAGTTCAGTTGCTCAGTCGTGTCAGACTCTTCGCGACCCCATGAATCGCAGCACACCAGGCCTCCCTGTTCATCACCAACTCTCGGAGTTCACCCAGCCTCGAGTCCATCGAGTCAGTGATGCCATCCAGCCATCTCATCCTCTGTCGTCCCCTTCTCCTCCTGCCCCCAATCCCTCCCAACATCAGAGACGTTTCCAATGAGAAAACTCTTCCCATGAGGTGGCCAAAGTACTGGAGTTTCAGCTTGAGCATCATTCCCTCCAAAGAAATCCCAGGGCTGATCTCCTTCAGAATGGACTGGTTGGATCTCCTTGCAGTCCAAGGGACTCTCAAGAGTCTTCTCCAACACCACACTTCAAAAGCATCAATTCTTCGGCCCTCAGCCTTCTTCACAGTCCAACTCTCACATCCATACATGACCACAGGAAAAACCATAGCCTTGACTAGACGAACCTTTATTGGCAAAGTAATGTCTCTGCTTTTGAAAATGCTATGTAGGTTGGTCATAACTTTCCTTCCAAGGAGCAAGCGTCTTCTAATTTCATGGCTGCAATCACCATCTATAGTGATTTTGCAGCCCAGAAAAGACACTGTTTCCACTGTTTCCCCATCTATTTCCCATGAAGTGATGGGACCAGATGCTATGATCTTCGTTTTCTGAATGTTGAGCTTTAAGCCAACCTTTTCACTCTCCACTTTCATTTTCATCAAGAGGCTCTTTAGTTCCTCTTCACTTTCTGCCATAAGGGTGGTGTCATCTGCATATCTGAGGTTATTGATATTTCTCCTGGCAATCTTGATTCCAGCTTGTGTTTCTTCCAGTCCAGCGTTTCTCATGATGTACCCTGCATATAAGTTAAATAAGCAGGGTGACAATATGCAGCCTTGACGTACTCCTTTTCCTATTTGGAA
This sequence comes from Bos grunniens, assembly GCF_055505025.1. Taxonomy (NCBI): domain Eukaryota; kingdom Metazoa; phylum Chordata; class Mammalia; order Artiodactyla; family Bovidae; genus Bos; species Bos grunniens. The sequence continues at coordinate 22,121,640 of NC_141191.1, read as the reverse complement.
CCAGTCTGTTGTTCCATGTCTGGTTCTAACTGTTGCTTCCTGACCTGCATACACATTTCTCAAGAAGCAGATCAGGTGGTCTGGTATTCCCATCTCTTTCAGAATTTTCCACAGTTTATTGGGATCCACACAGTCAAAGGCTTTGGCATAGTCAATAAAGCAGAAATAGATGTTTTTCTGGAACTCTCTTGCTTTTTCCATGATCCAGCAGATGTTGGCAATTTGATCTCTGGTTCCTCTGCCTTTTCTAAAACCAGCTTGAACATCAGGAAGTTCACAGTTCACGTATTGCTGAAGCCTGGCTTGGAGAATTTTGAGCATTACTTTACTAGCATGTGAGATGAGTGCAATTGTGCAGTAGTTTGAGCATTCTTTGGCATTGCCTTTCTTTGGGATTGGAATGAAAACTGACCTTTTCCAGTCCTGTGGCCACTGCTGACTTTTCCAAATTTGTTGGCATATTGAGTTATATCTGCACTAATATACAACATTTGCAGCTATAACAAGGAACACCATTGAGTCAGTTCTAAAGAGATGGATGAACATAGAGTCTATTATACAGAGTGAAACAAGTCAGAAAGAGAAAAACAAACATCATATATTAATGCATATATATGGAATCTAGAAAGATGGTACTAATGAACCTATCTGCAGGGAAGCAATGGAGACATAGAGAACAGACTTATGGACATAGTAGGGGGAGGAGAGGGTGGAACAAACTGGGAAAGTAGCATGGAAACATACACATAACCGTATGTCAAAGAGGACAGCCTGTGAGAATTTTCTATACGATGCAGGGAGATCAAACCACTGCCCTGTGCTAACCTAGAGGGGTGGGAGGTAGGAGAGAGGTTCAACAGGGAAGGGATATATGTGTGCCTGTGGCTAATTCATGTTGATATAGGCAGAAAACAACACAATATTCTAAAGCAATTATCCTCCAATTAAAAATATGTGTATGTGTGTGTGTGTGTGTGTGCGCGTTAGTCACTAGTCATGTCTGACTCTTTGCAACCCCATGGACTGTAGCCCACCAGGCTTCTCTGTCTGTGGGATTCTCCAGGCAGGAATACTGGAATGGGTTGCCATTCCTTTCTCCAGGGGATCTTCCCAACCCAGGGATGGAACATGAGTCCCTATACATATGACATTTGTTCTTCTCTTTCTAACTTTCTTAACTCTGTATATCAGGCGCTAAGTTCATCATTTCACTAGAATTGACTCAAATTCCTTCTTCTTTATGGCTGAGTGATATTCCACTGGATAAAGTGGGACAAATGGAGACAGTGGCATCAGCATATATACACTGTCATTTGTAAAAGCAGTTGCTGTGTAACACGAGGGGCCCAGTCTGGTGCTCTGTGATGACCAAGAGGGGCGGGGTGGGGAGGGAGGCTCCAAAAGGAGGGGATATATGTACAGTTATGGCTGATTCACATTGTTGTACAGCAGAAACTAACACAGCTCTGGAAAGAATTAAAATCGAAAAAAAGAGAGATTTGGTCATTCTCAACACATTCCTTTAAGTCTCAGTCATCGCCAATAAAAAATAAAAGCTCTCAAGATATTTTATATTAATAATAAGATTAGTAAAAATAATAGCATTTATAATGTGTTAGTGGAAGTGATAGAATTCCAGTTGAGCTATTCCAAATCCTGAAAGATGATGCTGTGAAAGTGCTGCACTCAATATGCCAGCAAATTTGGAAAACTCAGCAGTGGCCACAGGACTGGAAAAGGTCAGTTTTCACTCCAATCCCAAAGAAAGGCAATGCCAAAGAATGCTCAAACTACCACACAATTGCACTCATCTCACACGCTAGTAAAGTAATGCTCAAAATTCTCCAAGCCAGGCTTCAGCAATATGTGAACCGTGAACTTCCTGATGTTCAAGCTGGTTTTAGAAAAGGCAGAGGAACCAGAGATCAAATTGCCAACATCCGCTGGATCATGGAAAAAGCAAGAGAGTTCCAGAAAAAAACATCTATTTCTGCTTTATTGACTATGCCAAAGCTTTTGACTATATGGATCCCAATAAACTGTGGAAAATTCTGAAAGAGAAGGGAATACCAGACCACCTGATCTGCCTCTTGAGAAATTTGTATGCAGGTCAGGAAGCAATAGTTAGAACCAGACATGGAACAACAGACTGGTTCCAAATAGGAAAAGGAGTACGTCAAGGCTATATATTGTCACCCTGTTTATTTAACTTACATGCAGAGTACATCATGAGAAACGCTGGACTGGAAGAAACACAAGCTGGAATCAAGATTGCCAGGAGAAATATCAATAACCTCAGATATGCAGATGACACCACCCTTATGGCAGAAAGTGAAGAGGAACTAAAGAGCCTCTTGATGAAAATGAAAGTGGAGAGTGAAAAGGTTGGCTTAAAGCTCAACATTCAGAAAACAAAGATCATAGCATCTGGTCCCATCACTTCATGGGAAATAGATGGGGAAACAGTGGAAATAGTGTCAGACTTTATTTTCTGGGCTGCAAAATCACTGCAGATGGTGACTGCAGCCATGAAATTAGAAGACGCTTGCTCCTTGGAAGGAAAGTTATGACCAACCTAGATAGCATTTTCAAAAGCAGAGACATTACTTTGCCAACAAAGGTTCATCTAGTCAGGGCTATGGTTTTTCCTGTGGTTATGTATGGATGTGAGAGTTGGACTGTGAAGAAGGCTGAGGGCCAAAGAATTGATGCTTCTGAACTGTGGTGTTGGAGAAGACTCTTGAGAGTCCCTTGGACTGCAAGGAGATCCAACCAGTCCATTCTGAAGGAGATCAGCCCTGGGATTTCTTTGGAAGGAATGATGCTGAAGCTGAAACTCCAGGACTTTGGCCACCTCATGCAAAGAGTTGACTCATTGGAAAAGACTCTGTTGCTGGGAGGGATTGGGGGCAGGAGGAGAAGGGGACGACAGAGGATGAGATGGCTGGATGGCATCACCGACTCAGTGGACGTGAGTTTGAGTGAACTCCGGGAGATGGTGATGGACAGGGAGGCCTGGAGTGCTGTGATTCATGGGGTCGCAAAGAGTCGGACATGACTGAGCGACTGATCTGATCTGATAATGTGTTTAGCACTGTACAAGTGTTTTACATGTATCACTATTTTCAAATCTTCACAATACTGCTATGAGTTAAGATAAAGGAGATCCCCCTCCATCTAACCATAGGGTAAACAGGGGAACCCACTATTTGTGAACAGCATTTTGTCCAGATATGCTTTAAATTTCCTAGCACATTACCGAGGATTTGGAGGTGATGTGTTGTTAGTATAGATCAGTACAATCATTAACTTTAAATGAGTATTCACCTCCTTTTATTACTATAAATCTTTTATTAAAGGTCAAATTTGATTGAAATGAGCAAAGACCAACAGAAGATAGTGGTGAGGATTAGATGAAGCCTTACCCCTGGATTGCCCCTCTGTTGCTTAGCTGCTGCACTTATTCGGCTTCCAATTTAAAAGGAGTAAATCTCTAGATAATCTTTTCAATGGCTTCCAGTCACTGAAATATATTTTATAGCTTCCATAGAAGTGTAACACTGATTGTAAGTAAGAATTGTGGAACATCGAGTAGCATTAGATCTTCAAATTTAAAATGAAGATTCTTATTCCACAAGGCTGTTTGAGATAGCCTTAAGCCAAATCAGCTGATTTGACTCAAGGCATGTCTGCCACAAAATTATTACAGACAGACAGCTAACTCTGGACAAGTTTCGCAGACTAGTCAGTCACACGTTCAACATACTAACCGCTCTAACAGTGAGAAAACAACCAATAAGTAAATAAAATTGTTCCCTTATAAATAATAAGAATATTAATGACAGCTTTATTTTTAACACGTGCTAGATCCTAGGCATATATATGCATATTCATTTATTCAAATATTCATCAAGATTAAGAAAAATGATTATAGAGTTAGACTCTGCAGTTAGTCTTCCTTCCTCAAGTCAACCACTTTTAGCTGAACGACTTAGGGCAGAAATATTTAAACTCTCATCTGTATACTTGGCTAAAAATAACACCTGTCTCACAGGCTGTGAGAACTGTGTGTGTATAGAGTACTTGCAAGGGTACCTATCACAGCTCTCAAAAGAGGCAGCTGTATGGGGGAGGAGAGGTGGGAGAGCAATGGAGTGACAGTTTGGGATTGTTTTTCTTGCTGTTGGTTAGTTGTTCAGTCATGTCCTACTCTTTGTGACCCCATGGACTGTAATCCACCAGCTCCTCTGTCCATGAAATTCTCCAGGTAAGAATACTGCAGTGGATAGCCATTTCCTTCTCCAAGGGATCTTCCCACTCAGGGATCGAACCCAAGTCTCCTGCATTGGCAGGTGGAGCACAGCAGATGCAAACTCTTATGTATAGAATGGATAAACAAAAGGTCCTACTGTATAGCACAGGGAGCTACATTCAATACCCTGTAGTAAACCATAATGGAAAAGAATATTTTAAAAAATGTGTATGTATAAGTGAATCACTTTGCTGTACAGCAAAAATGAACACAAGACTGTGAATCAACTAGACTTCAATAAAACAATTTTTAAAAGAAAGTAGCTGTTATTGCACATGACAACTACACATCACATGATTACTGGGCCCTGGTGACACGATGGTGAATAACCTATCCAAGATTCCTTACCTCAACAAAGCATATCTTCCTATGGAGGAAGAAAAAAATAACCAAGAAAATAATAAATCTTAAAAAGATGACTTTATATTATGACTAAGAAAATAAATACGATGATTAGATTAATAATAGAGAGGGAAAGACTGAGACAAGGGAGGAAAGAAGGGCTATCAGTAGAGGGATCACTTGAGATGGACAGAAGGGATGACAAAGAGCCACTCATACCACCAACTGGGAAAAACCATCCCAAGCAGGAGGCATGGGCAGTGTAAAAGCCCAGAGAAGTGGAAATAGAAGAGGAACAAAATCTTTTAAATCCTTCCAAGTCACGGAAAGGAGTTTAGATTTTATTTTTAGAGCCAAAGGAAAATGGTGAATGATTTTAAGAGAGAGGGTAGCAATCTGATCCAGCTGTCCTTTGGTTCTTTTGTTATTATTATACACTTTGGTTACTATGTGATAAGACAGGAAAGGGAGAAAATCAAGAAGGGAAAAGAAGACCAATAGGAAATTAAGGCAGATTTCCCAAGCAAGAGATGATGGGCAGATGGGTTAAGATAATGGCAACAGACATGGAGATCAGTAAGTTAAATCAAAACATGACTTGGAGGTAAAAACAAAAATTATTATTAACAACAATAATAACAACAAACACCAAAATAAGTATGATGGTTATCCTAATTATATATGTAAAGAAACTAAGCAAGGAGATCCAACCAGTCCATTCTAGAGGAGATCAGCCCTGGGTGTTCTTTGGAAGGAGTGATGCTGAAGCTGAAACTCCAGTATTTTGGCCACCTCATGCAAAGAGTTGACTCATTGGAAAAGACTCTGATGCTGGGAGGGATTGAGGGCAGGAGGAGAAGGGGATGACAGAGGATGAGATGGCTGGATGGCATCACCAACTCGATGGACATTGAGTTTGAGTGAACTCCAGGAGATGGTAATGGACAGGGAAGCCTGGAGTGCTGCGATTCATGGGGTCGCAAAGAGTCGGACATGACTGAGTGACTGAACTGAACTGAACTGAACTGAAGGCTTATAGAATTTAAAAACTTAGCCAAAGAGGAGCTGGGCACAGGAATTTGTGACTCCACTATTTAGATATTAGGCTGAGAAGTGGTTGTGTAAAAAATTAGCTATCACTTTAATCCTTCCGAAGTCATTCTGTCTAGAATCAAACTGAGCACAATGAAGTGTTTTGTAAGCATGCATTGGTTGGGTTTTTGCTCTATGGAGCAGCTTCAGTTGTAAGCCTTGTAAGTTTCACTCAGTTTTTTTTTTTTTTTTTCTTTCTTTCTGTCTTTCCTTCAGTCTCTTAATAGGTGCTCTGAACAAAGCACTTCAGAATAACTTGTTATTACTTGGCTTTTACTTGAAGTTAGACGGTTTTTAACTGTTGCCATCTTTTCTAAAAGGTGGATTGCTTTCTGAAATGTCTTCATATCTACTTGAAAAGGGAAGTTGAACTCTTATTTATCTCTAACCCTGCTTACCCATATGAGGGAATCAGAATTGTAAGATTATTATTTTGCTATGAGATGATCTTCACCTGAAGAACTTTTGGAAACACCTGAAACCAGGCTATCTGGTGGCCAAAAATCGTGACAGAGGCTGCCAAGAGCCTAGCCATGTGTTACTGTTTCCTCCACGGGGCAGTGGTTCAGTACATGGATCCGGGGCACCAGCTACCAGAGCCCCCACGGCATCCCCATTGACCTGCTGGACCGTCTGCTTATCGTCTCCACCTCCCCCTACAGCGAGAAAGACACAAAGCAGATCCTTCGCATCCGGTGTGAGGAAGAAGACGTGGAGATGAGTGAGGACACCTACACGGTTCTGACCCGCATCGGGCTGGAGACCTCGCTATGCTATGCCATCCAGCTCATCACGGCTGCCAGTTTGGTGTGCCGGAAAAAATTTAAAAAAAAAAAAAAAAAAAAGAATTTTTGTTGCCAAAAATAAATAAATAAATAGCCTTCCAAGGAGAATTTATTTCATTGCTGCCAACATTCTTAGTCTCTCTCATAAAACAATCTGCTTTCAAAATATGGCAATGCATCTCCCTGGATGCCCTCAGCCCCAAACCTGTTGACCTATGTGATTTTCCACCACTGTAGAAGTCATAATGGAAAGTTTTGAAGTACATTGGGAAGGTCTCTATGATCAGCACAGGGCGACTGTTCTGAAATATCTACAGGTATTTAGGAAAGGTAAGTAATTTTATCTGAAATTCTCCAAATATTCTGGAAAATATGTTTAATATTTTTCATTTAATTAAGAGACGGATGAAGGAAAGTTACATGGCTCAAAATAGCCAGGAGTTAAAACTCCCCTCCAGCTCCTCCCCACCATTCTATGCAAAACAAAGAACTCTCTCACCAGAAGAAAAAGATGGACATTAAGGCTGATTATACTCAGCTCCCAGCCGGTCCCAGACTCTGGCTGATCTCCAGAATTCCTTGCCCAAGCCGTTTAAGAGATATATAATTCAAACAACCTTGGAGAAGAACAGGTCCCCTTAAGACATATTTCCACATATATGCCTATATATACTTATTCTTTTCTTGGGTTAGGGCAGCAGCTCACTAATCTGATTGCTACCCCCTCTCGCCTCATTAAAGGTGATCTGTTCCTATAGTGCCGGTCTCTTTTTTCTGAACCTCACCTTCTCTAACTCCCTTACCCTAAAAAGGAGAACTCTGGTACTAAGTTCAAAATGAGGAAAGGAGAAGGAAAAAGTTGAGTAAGTTACCTTAGTCAAATGTGTTGGAACAACTCACTCTTAGACATCTTGAGTGCAATTCCACTTTTGTGAACACATTTCCAAAATTAGTGTTATTAGAGGAAAATTCTTTAGTTGACAATGTTTTACATATTCTGTGTATTGAAATTAAATGACCTTTATACCTGAGTAAAACATATGTAGGAGGGAACTAACAAGAAGAGAATAGAACAGAGAGAGTGAAAATTTCAGAAATTCACAATCCATCCATTAACTTTTCTAGACTCCGTCAATTTTCCCAGTTTCACCCTCTTTTCATTCCATGAGTCAAGAGGACATTGCAGTTTGTGAAAATGAGGGAAAGTACAACTGTAGAAAAATCTGGGACCAGAATTGAGACTAGAATTGTAGGCAGTAGTGAATTATGCCTAAGGAGCATTTAAATCTTGCATATAATGCAATAAACTTTACCTAAGTTTTAGTACTGGAAAGGTGACATATTTGTTTCTATGTGTTGTTAAATGCCATCATGAACTCCCTAAAGGGATTCATTTGTACGGCTCTAGCGTGGTTTACCATAATACAGTTGACACATGAACACAAAAGATCACATAACAGAACCCAATGGAATAATAAATATTAAGTGAAATAACAATAAAGGCCTATTATTTGACCTATGACACAAATACAACTGTAACAGAAGAAAGTGGCCATACCTGAAAACTCAAGCTAATATACCCTTCACTGTGACATTCTCCCGGCCTGCTGAAGAAAGCAAAATAAATCCTGAACAAAGCTGACACGTGGCAACATCCAGACAATTCATGTTCAAACACTAGTGTGTCATGATATGTCTTCTCCAGTGCAGATACTTCCCTTTACATGATACAGAGATCAGTTTCCTATACAAAACAGGGGAAGCAATGTGATTTATGAAAGCATATTCACTGAACTGCTTAGCCTGTCTGAAAATATATGTTCCTCCCTTGGTTTAAAAAGTATAGATCAAAGTAAATTCATTTTTGTGAAGTTACAACACTATGTGACATTTTAATAATTCTAATTGTAGCATCTAAGAATTCCGGTCAGCAAAGATAAATGAGTGCATTATTTATGATTTCATTCCATTTATTAGATTGCCCTGTCAATGTGGTAGCCATTAGCAACGTGCAGCTATTTAAATTTAAATTAGCTAAAATTAAATAAAACTTCAAATTCATTTACCAGCAACATTAGCCATATTTCAAGTTCATAACAGCCACACATGCAGAGTAGCTACCATACTGAACAGTGAGGATATGGGACATTTCCACTATCAGAGAAAATTCTGTCAAACAGCTTTGACTAAAATACTTCAACCCTATTATACCAGTAAACCAGAAAATGGAGGGAAAAGAAAAAAAATGGAAACTTCCCTTTATGTTAACCTTTTACTACATTCTCATGACAATGATTTGGGCTTAGCAGCATGTTCTGAATGGTGAGATGGTCATTGCTGTTGCTTAGTTGCTAAGTCCCGCCTGACTCTTTTGTGACGCCGTGGATTGGAGCCCGCCAGGCTCCTCTGTCCATGGGATTTCCCAGGCAAGAATACTGGAGTGGGTTGCCATTTCCTTCTCCAGGGGGATCTTCCTGACCCAGTGATTGAACCCATGTCTTGTTTGGCAGGGGAATTCTTTACCACTGAGCCACTAGGGAAGCCAGATGGTAGGCACATCTCTATCTGGAACCCAATATCCTTGAAGGAATATGCAATTCTTTCCCTCATATATAATTATAATGGGGCACAATGGAGAAAATACTTGTCATGTTTCACACAGTGATTCCCAAGAACTTCATGTCCCGGTAGAATAAGTAAGATTCTGTCTGCCCAGAATTGACTCCTTACCCATATTTTTCTATTACTCTTAACCCTGGTATAACAGATATCTTTAGAGCAAGCAGCATTTTAGTCCTTAGGAGGAAACCCTCTGGTGCTAATCCCTGTAGCAGCCCAGATGTTTCTCTACTGAATCCTGACTTTCTCCAGCTGGATGTTAAAGTAAGTTGAGAGAGCTCAGTCTCTTGGGCTTACAGAATTTTCCATCTTTGCCTGGCAAGGGTTAATTATTGTCCATGAGTATGAGAAATGCACTTAAAACACCCACAAGAAAAAAAAAATCAAAATTCAAATTTAAAACCAGCAGTTCATGAATTAAAATTTGTAGAACCTCAGATTGAGTCATTTCTAAGTCATTCAACAACAACTCACCCCTTGGTCATAATCTGTACCCTTTCAATATAGTGATTATCATAGCAGCAAACCAATGCTACGGTAGCTACAACATAATCTTTGGTAATCATATACCTGCCTGTCAAAGGCTCACTGTCTGGTCAAACAATCTGTGAATAATAAAAAATAGATTAGATGGCAAAAAGAAAATAAAAATTTGCGCCTGCCTGATTGTTCTAGACAAGCTCAGGAGGCAGAAGCGACACACAGCAGCATACTTTGACATATGGGATTAGAAAATGCCATTTCTCAAAAAAAGACACTACGAAACAGGCACCACTATATTAAATAAAAGATGAGTTATCTGTTTTGTTCATCCTTTTCCTATGTTTGGTGACTACTACTCCAGTCCCTCCCACTACACTCTTGTTCAGGCACCGTCTGTCCTGGTCTAGGGGCTGTGCTGCCTCATATCCTAAATCTGAAAGCGCCTGATCCCCTGATGATCTCCAGATAGCATCTCTTCTCTCAGTCTCAAATTACCACAGAAGTGTCACCTATTTTAAACATACAGATTAGGATACAACTCAATAACAACAAAACCCAATCAAAAACTGGGCAGAAGAACTAAGTAGACATTTCTCCAAAGAAGACATACAGATGGCCAATAAGCACATGAAAAGATGCTCGACTTCGCAAATTATTAGAAAAATGCAAATCAAAACTACAGTGAGGCATCAGTTCACAGCAGTCAGATGGCCATCATTAAAAAGTCTAGAATTAAGAAATGCTAGAGAGGGTGTGGTGAAAAGGGAACCTATACTCTTGGTGGGGATGTAAATTGGTTCAGTCACTACAGAAAGCAGTATGGAAATTCTTTTAACAACTAAAAATAGAGCTACCATAAGATCCAGCATCCCACTCTTGGGCATATATCTAGGGAATACTCCAATTTGAAAAGATACATGCACTCCAGTGTTTATAGCCTCACTATTTACAAAGCTAGGACAGGGAAGCAACCTAAATGTCTATCAACAGATGAACAGATAAAGAAGTGGTACATGTAGAATATGACTCAGCCATAAAAAAGAGCAAATAATGTCATTTGCAGTAACATGAATGAACCTAGAGATTATCATACTAAGTGAACTAAGTCAGAGACAGAAAGACAAATACCATATGCTATCACTTATATTTGGAATTTAAACCCTGATACAAACTTATAAAACAGAAACAGACTCACAGACATAAGAGAACAAACTTATGGTTACCAAAATGGAAAGTGGGGGGTTGGGGTGGGGGGGTAGGGATAAATCAGTAGTTTGGGATTGGCAGATGCAAGCTACTCTATATAAAATAAACAAGAATGTCCTACTGTATAGCTGCTGCTGCTGCTAAGTCACTTCAGTCATGTCTGACTCTGTGCGACCCCATAGACAGCAGCCCACCAGGCTCCCCCGTCCCTAGGATTCTCCAGGCAAGAACACTGGAGTGGGTTGCCATTTCCTCCGCCAATGCATGAAAGTGAAAAGTGAAAGTGAAGTCGCTCAGTCGTGTCCGACTCTTAGTGACCTCATGGACTGCAGCCCACCAGGCTCCTCCGTCCATGGGATTTTCCAGGCAAGAGTACTGGAGTAGGGTGCCATTGCCTTCTCCGTACTGTATAGCACCAGGAACTATATTCAATATCTTGCTATAAACTATAATAGAAAAAAATTTTTAAGAAAAATAGGTGGATTAGGGAGAATTTCATAATACTGTACAGCATTGTTCTAATTGTGAAAAATACAGAGTATTTCAATCAATGCAAGACAAAATAATTTTCTTCTCATTAAAAAAATTTTTTTGGCTTTACTATTGCATCTGACATTTTTAGGTCCTATTCTGTTTCTCTTTTTAAATTTGAAACACTATGTTTTCTTATGATTAAGTGAGCAAAACATTTTTCAAGGTAATCTTAAAGTGCAGTGTTAATTTTACATCCCACAGAGTCGGACACAAATGAAGCGACTTAGCAGTAGCAGTAGCAACAGTAAGACATTTCTGCTGTAGAAATCATGAGTGAGGATCATGGAGTAAATGCTAAAAGCTGGAATACACCTTCTCCCTGAATATCAGACTATCTTGAGTGCTGTTCATACGCCCACAGGCAGTTTTCAAGTTGATAATGGCATGAGGATCTTTCACCTTCACGTAGAAAGTGGACGTTCTATGGCCCATCAGTTTCTGGTTATTCTAACCACTATTGGAGTCATGAAAAAAACATGAACAACTTTCATTTCTTCTCTTCTATTTATTCTGTCATTTGCAGAATTTAGCTGAGGTAAAGAGGCACCTTTTTCTCATTAATCATTGTAAGTTATGGAATAATTTTATTGATGGGAATGTTTTGGGCAGTGTGCCCAACTCAAAGTAGAACACGTTAAGCCAACCCATTTTCTCATAAGATGTATGTTTCTGTATCTTCAACCAATATTCCTTAGCCTGCTGAAATACATTAAAAAATAGGAAAGATAAATAGTCCAATCTGGCTGTTTTGAGGTAGCGGATTAAACTATAAGGCACGTGGAAGAGATAGGTTCATGCCTGCTTATAGTACAATAAATAAGTCCAAAAATGGACAAATTCTTTATAAATAAAATCTTGAAATAAACCCAAGGCCTTGAAATATAAAACACTGAATGATCAAGTTGAAATAGGGGCCTCACTTCACTTAGTAACCAAGCTTAATTAAGAATAAAACAAATATGAAAGGTATAGGAACGTTGGGTGAAAATGTCTCTAAATAAATATGAGTGTTTCCTTTGCAAATATTTGAAATCTCAATCTAATAAAGCACAAAGGAAAATGGCTCCATTACAGAAATCCTGACCTTAAATTTGCCTTTTTGTAAGAAGGAGGCAGAGAAAGAGGAGGAGGAGAAAAAGGAAGAAGTGATCTCTCTGGACCCAGCAGTCACAAGCAGTCTGTAGATGGGGGATGAGGAGGATGGTCCCTCAGGTGGCGTCACAAAAATGGAAGTCAGCTGGCAAGGGCTTTGTGCAAAACAGGCAGTGATTAATGGGAGCCAATGCCCAGCACCCTATAGTCAACAATTCTACATTCACTGAATGGTAAAGCCTCCCAAGAAGACCCAATCTGACTTCACTCAGCCTCCCTCTTTTACTATCACAGCACCATATTTTATTTTCTTCATAATTCTTACCATAATAATAAATAAGGTTATCCAGCTAGTTTTACTTGCTTATTGTTTCTCTCATCCCTCAAATGTAAGCTCCATGAATGAAGGGTCTTTGTCTTATCCCTAAGAAGTGTCTGAATGTGGAAGAGACCACTGTAAGATTTCGGTGAACACACAAATCAACCAACCAAATCAACCAGCTGACCATCTGCCTGAAATGACCTATCTGGACTACCATTCTTCAATTATTCTCCCTCTTTAGCCTACATTACTTGGACAGCACAACTGTTTATCTGTTTTTGTTTATGAGTACATGTGTGTGCTGATTTCATGGCCCTCTCTTCCTTCTCCTGTAACTTGGACCACCTCCTTCTGGAGGAGGTAAGACCCTCAGGAGATCTACCAGAATGTGGTAGAGTCCAAAAGAACCGTGATTTGGATGGCTTAAGCCAAGTCTTCTCTAACAGCTGAAGAAAGAAATATTCATCTTGCATTCATCTTTATGGTTCTTCCCTTGCATCAGGGGCTTCCCTGGTGGTTCAGGTGGTAAAGAACTGCCTGCAGTGCAGGAGACCCAGGTTCTATCCCCGGTTAGGGAAGATCCCCTGGAGAAGGAAATGGCTACCCACTCCAGTATTCTTGCCTGGAAAATTACATGGGCAGAGGAGTCTGGCAGGCTACAGTCCTTGGGGTCACAAAGAGCTGGACATGACTAAGCGATTAACATTTCACTCTTGCCATCAGAGAGATGAGAACATAGGACCGAAAGTAAGAAAACCACCAAAACATGATATGACAGAGTCCCAAGGGAGAAGTAGCAGGCATATATGCCTATACTATCCTTTGTATCAGAGCTATTCCTCGGCAACCAGGATCCCTGGACTATATCTTCCCCTATCAAAACTAACCGCATAAATATTACAGATGAGGAAACAGCCTCAGAGTGATTAGACAGGACTTCCAACAAGTCTCCCAATGAGAAGGCACAGTTCTTCCCTTCTGTGTCCATGGTTTACCTGTTTTCATCTCACTGAGGTTACGAAAATTTAAAGTTTCAAAGAGGCATACTATAAAAATACACATTTGGATCTTGGATCTTCATTTCTTCTTTAGTTGAGGAGTAAATTAAATGATTTATTCTTAAGACAACCAGGCAATTCAAAAGCTGTAAACCAGCCTTAACTTTAAAATAATAGGATAAAATCCTGTTACCACCTTGACTCATTTATTTGTCATCTTCACTTATTGCTTCTTTTTCTCCTTCCAGAAAATTTTCTGGAAATACTGAAAAGTTTTTGTTCTCATTTTATTCAATATGGCAGTAGTCCTAAATCTTGAAGCAATAAAACTGGTCATTATAAATTCAAGGACAGACTTGGAATATTTTTTATAAAAATCTGGCTCTGTCTCCTCATTCACCTCACTTTAAGAGTTATTTGCTCAGCTCCCGCTGCTTTGAAATGTTAGCTCTCTAATATGAATAATATCTTTCCTTCTTCAATTCTGCATGCTCCCTCCCCAATCCTGCTGCTTAGCACTTTGTTCAATAGTTATAACAGGATTTACTAGTCTTTCCCTAAGAATTGCTGTTTTCCTTCTATTCCTACATCTTTAATTTTCTCACATTGTGAAAAATATACTTTCGTATTTACCTTTGTCCCTTCTAGAGCATTCATTCTTTAAAGGCAAGAACACTATCTTACATACCTTTTGATCTCCAACAAGGTACTGTCTATATACCAGAACCAAGGGTTAATACACAACAATTATACCCTCCTGTTTGCTCTACTCCTCCACAATAGTTTAGTATGTTTGTGATAGGTAGATTTGCATTGGAAATGTAAATTGAGAAAAAGCTTTAGGCTAATAAAGGGCATTGTCCCATTACTGAACCTTAGCTGCAGCTAGTCTGGGCTAGATCCTAAAGAATTAACCAAACAACCCTGCACACTTTCATCTATAGCCCCATTACATTTAAATCTGTGTCCTTTGAAATTTTAATCACCTAGAAATCTGCTAGTATTCTAGAGCCTGCTGGGTGAAGTGATCATCCCAAAGTTTTTGTTCTCCAGGTATTTGATGCCCTTGGAACAATAGCTCCATATAACTTTCTTTTCCCCTTCCAGTCAAAAGTGGTAAAATCTCCAAACAGATGACTCGAATTTGGTCATGGAACTATGTCAGGAAATACTATTATCTCATGAGTTTGTCAAGGTGAAAAACTGGCCCCTTGTGTGAAACCAAAAGCTTTTTTTCAATCCCATCCTTGCAGGAGAAAAAGAGAATGATAGCTTTGTATAAGGTGGGTAAACAGGGCCTGGTTCTGGGTTCTGATATATAGGCTTAAAATTTAAGGGGAGGAATTTAGTTTTGGCAGGAAAAAGTTCTCAGCTGTAAAAGTTATTTGACACTGGAATGTAATCTAAAGGAAATCTGCTGTGTTGCATCTGAAGAATTCTAGGTTTTTAAATGTTGTAGTGGGCTCCCAAAGGGCTGCCTGGGCACCAAGAAATAACTTCTTAAAGAGGAGTTTTGTGAGTCTATAATTATATTTAAATATAATGAAGGATTTCTTAACACTGGAGATTATCAGAGGGTGGTACAAGTCATCAGAAAAATGAAGAATATCCTTCTGGATATTTAAATAAACTCAGTGTTCAAAAATACAACCCTACACATAAGCCCCTCTGGAGTCAAGAACGTTAGTTAACACTTATACTCACAAATTACCTGCACTAAGCAGAACACTCCCCACATAGAGTGTTCCCTTCTCTGGGTCCACACTCTACAGAACAGCACAATCTGAATGCTACAAAAAGTCAATAGACAACCATTTTAAGGTTTGAATTATAAATCAGTTTTAAAGGAATTATAACACCTTTGGGGAAGAATATTGGTCACAGTTTTAAAAGACTAATGTTATTTTTCTCTGGTGTGTTAAAATTTCTTTTCTTTTTTGTAAATATAATATATACGTTAACCTTCTGAAAGCTTATCAGGGTCACATTTTAAGTGAAGGAGTAAAACCATCCAAACTGCTTGGATGTGCTTGTAAAACCACACAGGGAATTACCTGGCTTTCCCAAAGAGAGGTAGGATATTTTCATCCCAGTGGTTCTAATCAATTACAAAGACCTAAGCTGCAGAGGAAGGCCTCGCATTGAAATCCAAGCAGCATGGGAAACTCTTTATTATTATTATTATTATTTCAAGTAAATTGTTTTGTTAAAAACCTCACCAAAGAGGCAGCTTCCTGTGTTTGTACAGAGAAAAGTGCCAGGAACAGATAAATAAGTCAGCAGAGCCCAAATTAACTAACATCATTGTCTCATCCACACACCTACATGAAGAATCTACATTCTCACCTCTCTTCCTGCCTGCCCTCTCCCTCCTGCCGGCTGGGAGGAAAGGTTCAGTTCACTCTCTCTGAAGAGCTCGCGGGAAACTGCTCGACTTTGACACACTTGAGGTGTTTTTCAGCAACACCTGCTGGGCATCATGTTGGGGCCACATTTAAAGATGATAACTGCGTTTTTTTTTTTTAAGTAGTATCTTTAAAAGTCAGGGGCTGTGTTCATGCCAGACTCTACTAGGCAAGAATATGCATTGCAAAATCATTTTCTCCTCTAGAGGTTTAATAGATCCCCAAATGACTTCACATCAGTAAGAGAAGTCTGCCTTCTTTAGTGCTTCCCCCATGTGTAACTGAGTTAATGAGTGTTCCTTGCTTGCAGCTATCTTTCCAAAGGCAGGCACCAAACAGGGGAAAACATTCATCAGTGAAACTTCAAGAGAATAAGCCAATCTGTGGACAGCTTG
The DNA here is from genome assembly GCF_055505025.1 of Bos grunniens. NCBI lineage: Eukaryota > Metazoa > Chordata > Mammalia > Artiodactyla > Bovidae > Bos > Bos grunniens. The sequence continues at coordinate 22,105,055 of NC_141191.1, read as the reverse complement.
GTGATGGGTTCAGGATGACTGAAGTTGAATAACAGAAGTAGTCAGGGCTGGGGGCCATTATGATGACTGTTAATAGAAGTAAGGTTAGTTCTAATAGCGCTTCGATCATTTTTTCAGTCTACAGCTCACAAACTCCAGCCATTAAAAATTTCAAGAATTACTGTGCAATTGTGCATGCAATGATTTTTTTTTTTTAATACACAGGTTTTGTAGAGCAGATTCTGAGCCACTCTCTTTAGGTAATTCTGAAAACTACATTCAGAAAAGTAAAACATCTAAATTAGAAAATATTATCGCAGAATACTGACTCATGTACACTATTCTCTGAATCCAAATGATCCCAGAGTACATCAGAAAACAAGTTAAATGAGTATGAAAATGTATGAAGACAGATTGGCATCTCTTCTCTATACAAGGGAAAATGACTCATTCCCCCAAAGGTGAATTAGCATCCGGCTACATTTTTTAAATACTATAAATTTAACTTACTTCTGGCCCACATTATCTCAAAAGCAGCAGTTATGACAGCAAGACTGCAGATAAGCAAAAATGGGACAAACGGACAATACCAGGGGCTCAAGTCTTGTCTCTGATGACCTACAGCTGGTCAGACCTTGATACATTTAATCCCCACAAGACCACGTCTTTTACCTTCTAGGTCCACTGTCTCCCCCTCTTCCTTGGAACCTTTTCAAACCCATCCTGCCTTCACTTTCTATATGAATTATCCAGATTCTATCATCTATCACTTTGTTCATACTTTGGCAATATCCCCAAATCCCTTGAGTCATCGTTCTTCCTTCCACCTAAGTTTCTAGTCATTCATAAGTTAGCAAGAGGTGCTAGAATCAGGCCAGTACTACTTAAAGCATGAATGTTTTCATTTTTGTCAGATCCTTCCACAGTCCTGGTGTGGAATACATTTCAGTCTGCAGAAATGTGCATGTTTTTGCACACTGAAAATATACTAATGCATGTTTACTTTCTCTCACTGTTCTCTTTGGTTAGCAGTTGAGAAAAGTATGCTTCCCTCTCTTCTTGCGCTCTGGTGACTTTGTTCATTTGCTGGTGGCTGACAAATTCATAAAGTTAATAGTCCTGAAACAAATGTATCTAAGAATCTTCAAAGCACCATGAGCTAATCTTTCAACATGGTTAATACAGAGGATATACCCTCAGCCTCTGACAACTCTGGCTGAAGATGCTACAAACAGCATCACACAATTAGGAACTCTTGTGCTCAGTGACATGCTATCTCTTTGGCAGGTTCAGCTAAATCTTATATAAATAATATTTAAGTGATACTCAAAAAGGTCACAATTCCTCTGTAGGAAGCAGGGATAGCAGCAATTGTAAATTAACAACATAAAGTAGGAAAAGACAGCTAAGTTTTTGCTAATGGAAGGCAGAAGCAGAAGAGGGTTGACTGACACTAAGAAGATTATTCCTAGTTTTTCAATATAGCAGGCAAATTAATACGGTAGATAAATGCACTATCAATTTTATTCTTCTTACAACACTGATACTGACTTTAATCCTGACCTTGAAATAGCTTCTCCACACACAAGCCTTTTTGAAATGACACTGTACTAGAAAAAAAGTGAAACAATAATTTGTCTATTGATGAACTTTTATTTGGGTGTTTACTGTGGACCAGGCAACTAAGTGCTTTATTATCTACATCATGCGTCACTTAATCCTTATGACAACATGAGGTTACTATTGATACCCACAGTTCACAGACCGGGTAACGGAGGCCTGGTGCTGAATCAGGTCTTTTTGATCTCAGGGCCCCAGCTCTTAGGCCCCTTCTGAGATCACACCCCAGGTATTTTGTTTCTTCCGTCTGGCTTCCTATCAGTTAATGTTCAGGGCATTTGATGTATACTGATAATTCTGAAAAAGCAGGTACTAAAAATAGTGCAGGGCAAATGACAGCAGGTAATTGATTGCTTTCAGGCTCTAAGAAAAAGGAAAAGCAAAATTCACAGCAAGTTCTAGGCTTCCCTATAGGAAAAGTAGACTATTGACTATGTCATGACATTTAAAGAGACCTTAAATCTTTCTTTACACAGGTATTAAAGATCCTTCTGGCAGTCATTTATAGACCCAGACATTCTTACCCTTAACCTTCTTACAGGTTTTTTAAAGGACACTTGTATATTTTTTTGTAGGGCATTTTTTTTTTTTTTTTCTTTTTGGCCAAGCCATGAGGTATGTGGGATCTTTAGTTCCCCAACCAAGGATCACACCCACCCCCTGCAGTGGAAGTGCAGAGTCTTGACTACTGGACCACCAGGGAAGTCTCGAGGAAACCTGTATCTTAAGTGGATCAACTGATTTATCTTCTAGGAAATGGGACATATTAACTAAAAAGAAGGAATTAATTCATTTACTACCATCTCTTTTCAATTAACAGAGACACTTATCTAAGTGTTAAAATTTCTGGAAAGAGTTTCTTCCCACTCTCCTTTTTCACTCCCTATATATGTCCTCATCCTTTCACTAAGACCCTCTTGCCAAGGTGACCTTGTCGTTAAATGCCCCGCACCCCGCAGTTTTTTTACAGGCTTTATCCTAGTCTCTCCAGCAGTTGACACCATTGACAGCTTCCTCCACTTGAAACACCCTCTTTTCTTGGTACCAGGGCATCATACTCTCCTCATTTCTTATTTCTCTGCCTCCTTCTCACAGTTTCTTCTGTGAACTACCCCTCTTTTACTACCCATCATGTGTTGAAGTTCCTGAGGGCTCTGTCCCAGGCCTTTTCTCTTCTCTCTACATACAGTTGGGGTCATCTCGGCCACTTGTGTAGTTTCAGTTGCTGTATTTACACAGACTGGCTGAAGTTTCTACCTTCAGCTCAGAAATCTATCGAGAGTTTCAGATCCATAGATCAAAATGTCTCCCAAATCTCTCAGACACTCTGCAGGCATCTTAAATTCCACAATTTCCAAAATACAGCTGTTATTCTCCATCCCCAAAACATGTTCATCTTACGATGTTCTCCAAAAATGGTCCAGCATCTACCCAGCTGCCAAAGGAGAAACCTAGGGTGTTATAGCCCTTGTCACTATTCCCCATTCCCCACATGCAATGAGCCACCACCTTCTGCAGGTTCTACCTCTTTTACTATTTTTATTTACTTATTTATATGGCTGTGCTGGGTCTTAGTTGCAGCATGCAGGATTTTTCGTTGTGGCATGCAAACTCTTAGTTGCAGCACGTGGGCTCTAGCTCCCTGACCAGGGATTGACACTGGGCCCCCTGCAATGGGAGTGTGCAGTCTTAGCCACTGGACCACCAGAGAAGTACCACATGTTCTTCTCTTAAATACTACTACTGCTGCTGCTGCTAAGTCACTTCAGTCGTGTCCGACTCTGTGCGACCCCATAGACGGAATCCCACCAGGCTCCCCCGTCCCTGGGATTCTCTAGGCAAGAACACTGGAGTGGGTTGCCATTTCCTTCTCCAATGCATGAAAGTGAAAAATGAAAGTGAAGTTGCTCAGTCGTGTCCGACCCTCAGTGACCCCATGGACTGCAGCCTTCCAGGCTCCTCCATCCATGGGATTTTCCAGGATGTACTCCTGGAGTACTGGAGTGGGGTTTACTGCTGTCTACCCTCTCTATCACTAACAATGCAAGGCATAATCTCTCGCCCTTAGAATACTGCAACCAACTGCAACCAAGACTTTACTGCTACATGGTCTTCTTTGCCCACTCTTGGAAAAAAACATTTAATTTATCATCAAAATCAAATTTTACAATTGAAAGAGGGCACTATTCGTATTGACAGCAGGATAACAAGTAAACACTGGATCTATTCTGGAAAAACAGGACAGGCAATCATACTATCAGGCTGCAGTTAGACATCTTTCTAAAGCACATCCCTCACCATGTCACGTGTTTGCTTAAATGGTATTCATGGCTCCCCCACTGCCTTCTGAACAATGAACAAACCTCCCAAAAGGCTTGTCATGGTCTGGCCCCAGTGGCTGTCCTGCCCCACCTCTCACCCCTTTACCATCCCATGCTTCTGCCACACGTTGTATTCCCCCCTATTTATATACTCTCCCTTGATCCTAGAATAACCTTTTGCTCTCGTATCTTCCCGAAAGTCTCTTTGTACATTTCTCTGCTACCAAATTTCTACACAGCATTCTAGTTTCAGGCTAGATGCTACATCCACAGAAAGCTTTTTCCAACCCTGAGAATCAGCTAGCATGCTCCTCCATGTGCCACCAACGCCCACCCCATCCATGTGGCACTGCAGTTCTTAATTTTTAACCTGAATTAGCCATCAGATTATGCTGGTGCCAGAAATTTCCTACATATAATGCATATAACAGCATAAAAGTGATTTGCGGTTAGGATGGAAAGGAAATAGAAAAGTGATTTGAGGGTAGGATAAATTTAGTGTGTAAGTGCTCTGATTTTACTTATGGTTGCTCTTTTTCAGTATACATTTAGAGGAGATAACAAATACTGCGGGGGTGGAGGGCTTAAAACTTCCCATAAACCACATAATAGTACCACTAATGTACTAAACGAGAAGCCTGAAGACATTTTTGACTAAAACCTCTATCAATAAGTAGTATGAGCAAGTACTCTTAATATCTGTGGATTTTAAACTTATAAATCAAACACATGTTCTGGTAACTAATACATTATGTCCCATCTAAACATTCACAAAAACAGAAATTAAAACTTTCCTAAAATGTAAAATAGCAGTTCTCAATTTTTCTCTATTTCAGTTGATCATCTGTGATTCCTTTTTGAAGGTCATTTTTAAAATGGGTTTTGAAGGCAGGAACAGTAATCTGTTGGCTGCTGTAACACCAGCACCAGGACCAACATAAAGCTCAGCACATAAAAACCATCAATGTTTACTGAGCTAATGGTAGAAAGATTTGGCTGGAGGATGGAATGGCTACCAGGATGAAGTCAGATCCCCAGCAGGATCCTTGGGTAGTCTATGGACAGCGGGATAGGTACTATGGTGAGAAGGAGCAAGATTTAGTTGGGGAAATGTTAGAAAGAGCATGATGAAATGGAGAAGTGAAAGATCTTCAAACAGAAAGATAATCTCCTCCACAGATAACCCTGGCTTCATATTGCATATTATTATAAATTATACAATACAACCACAAAAATTACATATTTGTTAATTCATTTGGAATCAAAAGCATTCTGATACCAAGATGCAACGAAACAGAATCCTAATAGTTGTGTGGTATTAACCATCACTGTGCTTCAGAAGTAAAATTAAACATTGCCTCTTTAAGTTCAAAAACCAAAAGAAGAGAGAACAAATCTTTTACCTATTATTTTGTGTCAGTCACTCTTCTGGGTGTTTCACAGAAGTTACAAATTTGTGTCAGTATTTTTTCTGCTCTCAAGGATCTTATACTCCAACCCTAGAGAGGAGATAAGACGAGATATAAATAAATATAAGTCAAAATAGAATGAAATAGCTTCTAGAATTATGGTACCAATAAATTCTGAATTTTTTTTGTAATAGTTCTGATGTTCTGTGATTTTATTATTTTCAATGACAATGCATAAAATATACAAGAAAAGGTATTTCATTTTAAAATCTGTATATGAATTTTCCTCTCAAAAAAGGGAACTGTTTGGAAAAAATGCATATTTCTTAATATAACCATTTTACCCAATATTGGTTGCTTAAAAAAAAGAAGCCCAAGAATACTGGAGTGGGTAGCCTATCCCTTTCCAGTAGATCTTCCTGACCCAGGAATTGAACTGGGGTCTCCTGCATGGCAGGCAGATTCTTTACCAACTGACCCATTAGGGAAGCCCTAAAAAAAAAAGATTATGAGAGTGTAATGAAATGCTAGAGTGGCCTGGAGGAGAAAGTCTTTCACCAAGAGGATCAAAAACAGACTCATGAAGAAAGCATTCAGCTAAATACTACTACCCCCACTCCGCAAAGAAAAGATGGAAAGAATCTATCTCATCAAGCAACAATGACTGAGACACTGCATTGTAAGTGGAGATAATGGGCAGGCAAATTCTTTTAATGCATATAGATAGTAACTAATGTCATAATGACATAATAACTAATGTCACCATGAGAAGGGGACAGTCAGGACAAGGTCAGCTTAAAGAAAAAGTTTGTCAATAAGCCCATTAACAAAAAGTTGTAATGTTCTATTCAACCATGAAAAGAATATGTTCAGTTGAGTTCAGTCACTCAGTCATGTCCAAATCTTTGTGACCCCATGGACAGCCGCACACCAGGCTTCCCTGTCCTTCACCAACTCCAGGAGCTTGCTCAAACTCATGTCCATCGAGTTGGTGATGCCATCCAACCATCTCATCGTCTGTCATCCCTTTCTTCTCCTGCCTACATACAATCTTTCCCAGCATCGGGGTCTTTTCCAGTATGTCAGCTTTTCGCATCAGGTGGCCAAAGTATTGGAGTTTCAGCATCAGTCCTCCCAATGAATATTCAGGATTAATTTCCTTTAGGATGGACTGGTTGGATCTCCTTGCAGTCCAAGGGACTCCCAAGAGTCTTCTTCAACACCACAGTTCAAAAGCATCAGTTCTTTGTCACTCAACTTTATAGTCCAACTCTCACATTCATAGATGACTACAGGAAAAACCATAGCTTTAACTTGATGGGACTTTTGTTAGCAAAGTAATGTCTCTGCCTTCTAATATGCTCTCTAGATTGGTCATAGCTTTTCTTCCAAGGAGGAAGTGTCTTTTAATTTCATGACCACAGTCACCATTTGCAGAGATTTTGGATAATCCCAAAATAACAAAGTCTCTCACTGTTTCCATTGTTTCCCCATCTATTTGCCATGAAGTGATGGGACCAGATGCCATGAACTTAGTTTTCTGAATGTTGAGTTTTAAGCAAACTTTTTCACTCTCCTCTTTCAGTTTCATCAAAAGGCTCTTTAGTTCTTCTTTGCTTTCTGCTATAAGGGTGGTGTCATCTGCGTATCTGAGGTTATTGATATTTCTCCCGGCAATCTTTATTCTAGCTTGTGATTCATCCAGCCCGGCATTTTGCATGATGTACTCTGCATAGAAGTTAAATAAGCAGGGTATACAATATACAGCCTTGATATACTCCTTTCCCACTTTGGAACCAGTCTGTTGTTCCCTGTCCAGTTCTAACTGTTGCTTCTTGACTTGCATACAGATTTCTCAGGAGGCAGGTAAGGTGGTCTGATATTCCCATCTCTGTAAGAGTTTTCCACAGTTTGTTGTGACCCATACAGTCAAACACTTTGGTGTAGTCAATAAAGCATAAGTAGATGTTTTTCTGGAACTCTCTTGCTTTTTGGCAATTTGATCTCTGGTTCCTCTGCCTTGTCTAAATCCAGCTGAAACATCAGGAAGTTCACAGTTCATGTACTGTTGAAGCCCGGCTTGGAGAATTTTGAGCATTACTTTGCTAGTGTGTGACATGAATGCAATTGTGCAGTAGTCTGAACATTCTTTGGCACTGCCTTTCTTTGGGATTGGTAGAATCTAGGAATAACAGTTTTCTTAAAACTCACTCATAATCCTTATGCAGAGCTTCTTTTGAGTGGGGGTAACAAATAAAAATTTCTTCCAACTAGAGCTGGAATATGTTAAAGATGAAAAAGATAACTTTTATGCTCTTCATTAGTTAAAATCATGATTTAAATCCTCCCCACACTGGAGAAGGGAAGAACCAAGCTTGATAGCATCATTCAAGAGTTACCTCTTACCTATGGCCACCTAGTCTATTACCAAGGAGGCAAGAATATACATTCCAGTCCCCTATAATGAAAGTGCTACACTCAATATGTCAACAAATTTGGAAAACTCAGCAGTGGCCACAGGACTTGGAAAGGTCAGTTTTAATTCCAATCCCAAAGAAAGGCAATGCCAAAGAATGCTCAAACTACCGCACAATTGCACTCATCTCACACACTAGTAAAGTAATGCTCAAAATTCTCCAGGCCAGGCTTCAGCAATACGTGAACCGTGAACTTCCAGATGTTCAAGCTGGTTTTAGAAAAGGCAGAGGAATCAGAGATCAAATTGCCAACATCTGCTGGATCATCAAAAAAGCAAGAGAGTTCCAGAAAACATCTATTTCTGCTTTATTGACTATGCCAAAGGCTTTGATTGTGTGGATCACAATAAACTGTGGAAAATTCTTCAAGAGACGGGAATACCAGACCACCTGACCTGCCTCCTGAGATACCTGTATGCAGGGAAGGAAGCAATAGTTAGAACTGGACATGGAACGACAGACTGGTTCCAAATAGGAAAAGGAGTACATCAAGGCTGTATATTGTCACCCTGTTTATTTAACTTATATGCAGAGTACATCATGAGAAACACTGGGCTGGAAGAAGCACGAGCTGGAATCAAGATTGCTGGGAGAAATATCAATAACCTCAGATATGCAGATGACACCACCCTTATGGCAAAATGTGAAGAACTAAAGAGCCTCTTGATCAAAGAGGAGAGTGAAAAAGTTGGCTTAAAGCTCAACATTAGTTTGACTATCTATACCCTGGCATTAAAAAGGAGACAATAAAATACAAAACGAATGTATGATGATAGAGTTAGGAAAATGCCATCAATTATTTCCCTGAGCAAGTTGACTTTGAACTTTTGTCAGGCAACTGAATAAGTATCACAACAGTCCCTTATTCTATGTAAGTTTTAAGATTCCTTCATTTCCCCTCTCTGAGATGTAAAAAAAAAACAAAAACAAAAACAAAAACTAAACCATGGCATCTGGTCCCATCACTTCATGGCAAATAGATGGAGAAACAGTGGAAACAGTAGCTGTCTTTTTATTTTGGGGGGCTCCAAAATCACCACAGATGGTGATTGCAGCCATGAAATTAAAAGACACTTACCTCTTGGAAGGAAAGTTTTGACCAACCTAGACAGCATATTAAAAAACAGAGACATTACTTTGTCAACAAAGGTCTGTCTAGTCAAGGCTATGGTTTTTCCAGTGGTCATGGATAGATATGAGAGTTGGACTATAAAGAAAGCTGAGCACAGAAGAATGGATGCTTTTGAACTGTGGTGTTGGATAAGACTCTTGAGAGTCCCTTGGATTGCAAGGAGGTCCAACCAGTCCATCCTAAAGGAGATCAGTCCTGGGTGTTCATTGGAAGCACTGATGTTGAAGCTGAAACTCCAACACTTTGGCTACCTGATGCAAAGAGCTGACTCATTTGAAAAGACCCTGATGCTGGGAAAGATTGAGGGCAGAAGGAGAAGGGGACGACAGAGGATGAGATGGTTGGATGGTATCAATCAACAGGAGTTTGGGTAAACTCTGGGAGTTGGTGATAGACAGGGAGGCCTGTCATGCTGTAGTTCATGGGGTTGCAAAGAGTCGGACAGGACTGAGCGACTGAACTGAACTGAAGAATATACAATGGAAAAAAGACAAGCTCTTCAATAAGTGCTGCTGGGAAAACTGGACAGCTACATATAAAAGAATAAAATTAGAACCCTCCCTAACCCCATACACAAAAATAAATTCAAAATGAATTAATGTAAAGCCAGACCCTATAAAATTCTTAGAGGAAAGCATAGTCAGAACATTCTTTGACATAAATCACAGCAAGATCTTTTTTTGACACATCTCCTAGAATAAAAGTAAAAATAAAGAAATAGGACTTAATTAAACTCAAAAACTTTTACACGCAAAGGAAACCATAAATAAGACAAAAAGACAACCCTCAGAATGGGAGAAAACATTTGTGACTGAAACAACTGACAAGGGATTAATCTCCAAAATATACAAACAATTCATTAGCTCAATATCAAAAAACAAACAACCCAATCAAAAAATGGCAGAAGACCTAAATAGACATTTCTCCAAAGAAAACATACAGATGGCCAAGAGGTACATGAAAAGATATTCAATATCACTAATTATTAGAGAAATACAAATCAAAACTACAATGAGGTATCACTTCACACCCGTAAGAATGGCCATGATCATCAAAAAATCTATAGACAATAAATACTGGAGAGGGTGTGGAGAAAAGGGTATCCACCTACAGTGTTAGTAAGAGTATAAATTGGTACAACCACTATTGAGGCTTCTTAAAAAACCAAAAATACAACTACAGTATGACCAAGAAATCCCACTTCTAGGCATACATCCCGAGAAAACCTTAATTCCAAAAGATACATGGCCCTCAATGTGCATGCAGCACTGTTTACAATAGCCAAGACATGGAAGCAACTTAAATGTCCATCAACAAAGGAAAAGACAAAGATGATGTGATACATATATACAATGGAATATCAGCCATAAAAAGGAATGAATTCATAGACATATGGATGGACCTAGAAGAGACTGTCATACAGAGTGAAGTCAGAAAAGAGAAACACAAATATTATATATTAGATCATATAAGTGGGATCTAGAAAAATGGTACAGATGAACCTATTTGCAAAGCAGAAATAGAGACAAAGATGTAGAGAACAAACTATGGCCACCAAGGGGAGAAAGACAGGTGGGATAAACTGGGAGATTGGGACTGACATGTATATAGTATGCTGTGCTGTGCTTAGTCACTCAGTCGTGTCCTACTCTTTGCAACCCTATGGACTGTAGCCTCCAAGGCTCCTCTGTCCACAGGATTCTCCTGGCAAGAATACTGGAGTGGGTTGACATACCCTCTTCCAGAGGATCTTCCCAACCCAGGGATAGAACCTACAGCTCCTGCACTGCAGGCAGATTCTTTACCGCTGAGCCACCAGGGAAGCCCTGACATGTATACACTACTAGATATAAAATAGATAACTAATGAGAACCTACTACATACGTACAGCACAGAGAACTCTACTCTGTGCTCTGTGGTGGCCTAATGGGAAGGAAATCCAAAAAAGAGGGGATATGTGTATACATATAGCTGATTCACTTTGCTGTACAGCAGAAACTATGCAACATTGTAAAGCAACTATACTCCAATAAAAAAATAAAATAAAAAAGAGTTAGTTATTGATCCCCCATCAGAGACATTCTAGGTGTTGACAAAAGTTGCTGAGAGACAGAAGCAGAGCTCTGTTGGTCATCACTGTAACCACTGACATTTTCTCTTTCTAAAGCCAGTGAAAACATGGCCAAAAGAAGGAAGGAAAAAAACATTCAAAAGGTAATATCATCAAGGAAAACTGCCCAAGCGACAAGGAAAATTGCCCAAGATGAAAAAGACAAATCCAGTACATAGGCAAACATGTCATCATTTCTTGTTGTTTTATTTTTAATTGGAGGATAATTACTCTATAATATTCTGATGGTTTCCACCATATCAACATGAATCAGCCATTTCTGAAGTTTTGAATGGATTTTATCAAACAAATTTCAAGTATTTTTAATGACTCAAAATATTAGCAATGATGAATAGGATTTGGGGGAAATAAGAGATTCAATTCTACAGGTGAAAATAATCAATATATTTGTGAATATTCCTCAATTTCATATATTTTCCTTAAGATTTCTGTCTAAAGTAACTTTTCACACCTCTGTCATGCCATAAATCCGCCACCACTGATGTCAGAAAAAAAAAAAAAAAAACCAATGTTCTGGCCAGATAATAGCAAAAGAAGTTACCCAAAGGCACATAGAGAAAGGTGAACAGTGTTTGTAGCCTGTCAGAAGTTAACCAGGAAAGAAATTACTTTCTTCATATCCACCTCACTTCCAATAATAACATTAAATTGCTCAATATATGCAAACAACATGGTGTTCATGTTCCTTGAGAGAAAGAACCGAACCTGCTAGAGTCCTGTCATGCTCAGTGGGGGGCAGATTATGCGAGCTAGAGTAGTGTTTCACAAGTCACAGGCAAACACAAGCCCTGTGACTCAAATTCCGATGCTCTGATTCAGAAGCACTGGCTGTTTTTTTCCAGGGTGACAGAAATGAAAGTCACAATTTCTTACTTTTTTCTGAAACTAAGACAAGAAGCTGATATGACCTGGTAGCTAGAATATCTAATGAGCGTGAGTTCCTCTCTCTGGAAGAATGTTTCAAATTTTCATAAAAACATTTCATCTTCAGATTCATTCTACTAATTTTTAAGAGATTTATACATACAATAAAATTTAAGTGTACAATTCAATGATTTCTAGCAAATGTACAGAGTTGTGTAACCATCACCACAGTCCAATTTTAAAACACTTCAATCACTCCAAAATGAAACTTCATGTCTATTTGCAGGTACCCTTTACTCCCACTCCAACTCCCCAAGAAAATTAATCTACTCACTGTCATTATAAATTTACCTATCGTGGACTTTTCTTTCAATAAAGTTCTACAATATATGATCTTCTATGTCTGGCTTCTATCACCTAATACAGCAGTTTTGAAGGTCATCCACACTGTAGCATGCATCACTACTCTATTCCTTGTCATTGCTCAAGAATATTATGTTGTACAAATACACCAGCTTCCGTTTATCTCTTCACGAGTTGACAGACATCATGGATGGCTCCTTCTTGGGGGCTAACATGAATAATGCTGCTACTGAACACTTACATACAAGTCCCTATGTGGATATATGACTTCATTTCTCTTGGGGAGATAATTAGGAATGAAATTGTTGGGTCATATATTTATTTCTGTTTAACATTTCTAGAAACTGCCAAATGGTTTTGCAAAGTGGGTGCAGCATCACTTCACCTAACTGCAAATTTACTGCGCGTCAGATAACTGTCATAGTGCTTTGAACCAGCCTTGATTCCTTAAGCCAAGTGGACTTTTAACCTCTGCCAACTGTTATCATTTTCTACCCTGTACTATCATTTTCTACTCTATATATTGTTCATTGTTCAGTTGCTAAGTCGCATCCAACTCTGCAACCCCATGGACTGCAGCACACCAGGCTTCCCTGTCCTTCACACTATCTTCAGGACTTTGCTCAAATTCATGTCCATTGAGTCAGTGATACCATCCAAACCATCTCATTCTCTGTTGCCCCTTTCTCCTCTTGGGGTCTTTTCCAATGAGTTGGCTCTTTGCATCAGGTGGACAAAGTATTGGAGCTTCAGCATCAGTCCTTCCAATGAATGCTGCTGCTGCTGCTAAGTTGCTTCAGTCATGTCTGAATCTGTGCAACCCCACAGACGGTAGCCCATCAAGCTCCCCCGTCCTTGGAATTCTCCAGGCAAGAACACTGGAGTGGGTTGCCATTTCCTTCTCCAATGCATGAAAGTGAAAAGTGAAAGTGAAGTTGCTCAGTCGTATCCAACTCTTAGCGACCCCATGGACTGCAGCCCACCAGGCTCCTCCGTCCATGGGATTTTCCAGGCAAGAGTACTGGAGTGGGATGCCATTGCTTTCTCCGTTCCAATGAATACTCAGGGCTAATTTCCTTTAGGATTGACTGGTTTGATCTCAAAGGCAGTCTAAGGGACTCTCAAGAGTCTTCCCCAGCATCAATTCAAAAGTATCAATTCTTCAGCACTCAGCTTTCTTTATGGTCCAACTCTCACATCCGTACATGACTGGAAAAACCATAGCTTTGACTATATGGACCTTTGTTGGCAAAGTGATATCTCTGCTTTTTTAACACGCTGTCTAGTTTGTCATGGCTTTTCTTTCAAGGGGCAAGCGTCTTAATTTTGTGGCTGCAGTCACTGTCCACCCTGATTCTTAAGCTGAAAAAAATAAGATCTGTTTCCACTCTATGTATGTATTACAAAAGTGATATAATTTGATGAAATTAAATATTGGTTACTCAGAACCATTAAAAAATTTGAATACAAATGGGCTTTGAAAAGTTACCTTCCTGTTTTTGTAAAGTTGCTTGAAAATGTCAGAAACGTTACATTCATATCACTGTTACATTTACCGTGAAGAGGTCCATCAAAGTGGTGAAGGGCTGAAGACTAATAAGCGTGTTTGTGATTCGGTAAGGTCCTTCAGCCAGTCATCTCCGTAAAGAGAAGATAGTTCTTAGATTTAGTCTTTAGAGTGGTGTGACATTCGTGAAAAACAACGTTTTGTGTGAGACTGTTGCCTCAGTAGCCCAGGAAAGATAAAGAAGGAAGGAAACTAAAGCCTGTTCACAGATCGACACATATCTTTTCTCCCTGAGTGACTTCTGCACTGTCAGCCTCACAAGAGCCACGCTACAACCATGACTTTCAGCAGAATTCTTAATACCAGGACTGAGGCATTCAACTTTTCACAGGGAGAGGAAATGTAAATTTGATTTAAGAAAAAAAAAGAAAAAAAAAGATGAAAATGCCACAATTAATGGAAGAACAAGGCCTCCCCCTAGTGGATAATTCAAAAATTGGGTTTCTACAGTCTCATTTGGGATTTTACACAATAAAATACCATGATAAATCAGTTCAGTTCAGTCCTCAGTCATGTCCAACTCTGTACAACCCCATGGACTGCAGCACACCAGGCTTCCCTGTCCATCACCAACTCCCGGAACTTGTTCAAACTCATGTCAATCGAGTCGGTGATGCCATCCGTGATATATGCAAAGAGTTATAAAATAAAATGCCAATAATTAACTCTTATTTACATTTGAAGCCCACCAAAACTTGAAAAGAATTCCCCAATATTTTAAGGAGTGGGAAAGCTCACAGTCACCAATGATACATTTTAAAGTAAATAGAAGAAAATGAAAGAAGGCAAACTTCTAGAAGTATGGAAAAACTTTAATAGAGACACTGTATCATAATCCTCAACACCATACCAATCACTGCGGTGGCCAGGCCATCAGAGTGTGGGGTATTCATCCCCCAGTAGCCCTGTGGTTTGGCCATTTTCCAGGGTCAGAAGACAAAAAGCGTGACAATCAGGTCATTTTCAAAGGTAATATAGGATTCTTATAATCATATATAATAGTCTTCAAATTGCATGGCTTTTATTATGAGTTAATTAAAATTCTTGGAGAAGGAAATGGCAACCCACTCCAGTATTCTTGCCTAGGAAATCCCATGGACAGAGGAGCCTCACGGGCTACAGTTCATGGGCTCACAAAGAGTCAGACATGACTTAGTGACTGAACAACAATTTAAACTCTAGGGAACCACAGATTTGAAGCTTATAATTATACTACATTTATTAAAACCTGCAGAGATTAAACAAAATTATTCTAATTTTTGAAGATTCATCATGTTCTAGGTACTGGTAAGAACTTTATATAAATTATTTTATACAATCCCCAAAACAGTCTTAAACTGCCCCCTTCTAACAGATAAAGAAACTGGCACAGAAGTGGCAGAACTGGAATGTCCAACTCCAGAGGCCACCTCCTTAACCTCTGAATGAAAACAGAAACAAATCAGTAAAATATAAAGTGTATATTTTTCAATGGGGGCTTCCCCGGTGGCTCAGTGGTAAAGAATCTGCCTGTAATGCAGGACACGCAGGAGACGCGGGTTCCATCCATGGGTTGGGAAGATCCCCTGGAGAAGGGCATGGCAACCCACTCTAGTATTCTTGCCTGGAATATCCCATGGACAGAGGGGCCTGGCTGACCACAGTTCATGGGGCCGCAAAGGCTCGGACAAAGAAGCAACTGAGCACGCATATTTCTCAATGATTTTAAGGAGAAATGTACATCCTTTTCTAATTTATATTATTTATTTGGTAATTTTAAAGAAATTGCTAACATCTGGATTCACTGTTAGAACAAGCCCTGAAGTGACAACCACAAGTCCTAGGCTCAGACTTCCCTGGTGGCACAGAAGGTAGAAATCTGCCTGCCAATGCAGGGGACACAGGTTCATCCCTGGTCTGGTAAGATCTCACATGTCAAGGAGCAACTAAGCTTGTGTACCACCACGAATGAGCCTGCACTCTAGAGCCCGAAAACCACAACTACTGAAGCCCATGCGCCTCGAGCCTGTGCCCTACAAGAGAGGCCACCACATCGAGAAGCCCGCACACCACAACGAAGAGTAGCCACCGCTCACCATAACTAAGAAAGCCCGTGCAAAAAAGGCGTCGGCTCTAACTTTGTCTGCCTTCACTGCCCTTTTGACATTGACCATTTACTTAACCTCTGTAATGAAATGACCTGCCTCTTTTCCTAGTGTTCCTGGTATGGAAGCCATAAGGCATTGTAGGAAGTTAATGGGATGTGGTAGGGTCATGGCTAAAGTGGATAAATAATACCCACTGCAAGATGATCATAACTGTATATAAAATATGAGCCTATGCCTCCAGTTAAAAGAAATGCAACTAAGACAGCATGAGGATCATTTCGTACAACATCCGTGCAGCCTCCATTTCCACTACTATGTAGTAACATTGACCAGGGTTCAGTGTTTCTACACGGGAGTGCTATAGCCTTTGGCAAGGGAGTGCTTGGTTGTGAAGGATTACCTCATGACTCCAAGAGTTAAGCCCATCTTCAAAATACTAAAAGAGCCCCACAAATTCCAAAGCTCACTCCGATGGGAAATGGTAAAACCTGCTGGTGCAAACCATGGCAAAGTTCCTTCAGGCTCTGGAATCTTTGTCTCTTCTTTGCCCATAGTTGTTGTTGTTTAGTAGCTAAGTTGTGTCCCACCCTTGTGTGACCCCATGGACTGTAGCCCACCAGGCTCTTCTGTCTATGGGATTTCCCAGGCAAGAATACTGAAGTGGGTTGCCATTTCCTTCTCCAGGGGATCTTTCCAATCCAGGGATCGAACCCAAGTCTTGCTTGGCAGGCAGATTCTTTACTACCGAGACACCTGGGAAACCCTGGCCCAAAGTTAGTCAAACATAAAAAGATATTACTAAACTCAACAAATCATATGTACTTTGAGCCCATCACTCAACAGGCATCAACGGTTGCTTTCAGAGGAATTCACTGAACCCAGTGAGTAAGGCAGATGCAGATGGTGATTACAGCCATGAAATTAAAAGACACTTACTCCTTGGAAGGAAAGTTATGACCAACCTAGACAGCATATTAAAAAGCAGAGACATTACTTTGTCAACAAAGGTCCGTCTAGTCAAGGCTATGGTTTTTCCAGTGGTCATGTATGGATGTGAAAGTTGGACTATAAAGAAAGCTGAGCACAGAAGAATTGATGCTTTTAAACTGTGGTGTTGGAGAAGACTCTTGAGAGTCCCTTGGACTGCAAGAAGATCCAACCAGGCCATCCTAAAGGAGATCAGTCCTGGGTGTTCATTCAAAGGACTGATGTTGAAACTGAAACCCCAGTACTTTGGCCACCTGATGTGAAGAGCTGACTCATTGGAAAAGACCCTGATGCTGGGAAAGATTTGAGGGCAGGAAGAGAAGGGGACAACAGAGGATGAGGTGGCTGGATGGCATCACCGACTCAATGGACATGAGTTTGGGTAAACTCCGGGAGTTGGTGATGGATAGGGAGGCCTGGCATGCTGCAGTTCATGGGGTCACAAAGAGCCGGACACGACTGAGCGACTGAACTGAACTGAAAGCAGAAAAGGGCACATGAAATACATGTTAGGGTTCCTACAGTGATCTTGTTTTTAGTCTCATTGCTGACTTTTGGAAGATTTAGAAATTAGCATTTGAAAAATAGCACTATGAAATAGTAACTGATCAGACATGGGGAAAAGCAAAATAAGACTTACACAGATGAAGTGCGTGGGGGTGAAGGGTGGGGCTGGGGGTAATGCTTGTGTGCATGAGGGTAGGATGCTTCAAAGACACTCTGGGTTGCAAAAAAATAACACTCCTTATTTGTCTACAGCTCAGCCTTAATTTCAACATCCTATTCCTTGTAACAACAGAAAATTGATCACTCAAAACAAATAACTAGGGTTTTCTCAGTCTTTTTTTTTTAATATAGTTCCCTGTGTTACACAGGAAATCCTTGCTGCCTATCTACTTTTTTTTTCGCCATGCCACAAGGCATATAGGATCTTAGTTCCCTGACCAGAGATCAAAGCTGCGCCCTCTGCATTGAAAGCACAGAGTCTTTACCACTGGACCACCAGGGAAGTCCCTCTCAGTCTTTTTCAGTTCAAATTCAGACTATCTCCTCCTCTGTTTCATTCCTTCATCATTTGTGGGGTTGAGAGGCTGATAACAGTTAAAATTTGTTCAGCTCTGTCCCATCCTCAGGCAACTAATCTGCTTTCTATCATGATAGACAGGTCTGCAGTTTATATAAATGGATTATACACTATGTACTCTATTTGCCTTTTTTCATCCACTAACATAATCATTTTGAGATCCATTCATACTGCTACGTAAATCAATAACGCACTCCTTTTTACTGAATGATCATTCTTCTAATTTCTATCCATTTAATAGTTAATAGAATACTGGTTGTCTCTGGTTTTTAACTACCACAAATAGAGCCACTATGAATCCGTTCAGTTCAGTCGCTCAGTCATGTCCACTCTTTGTAACCCTTTGGACTGCACACACAAGGCTTCCCTGTCCATCACCAACTACTGGAGCTTGCTCAAACTCATGTCCATCGAGTCAGTGATGCCCTCCAAAGATCTCATCCTCTGTCATCCCCTTCTCCTCCGTTCAATCTTTCCCAGCATCAGGGTCTTTTCCAATGAGTCAGTTCTTCACATCAGGTGGCCAAAGTATTGGCATTTCAGCTTTACCAACAGTCCTTCCAATGGATATTAGGATTGATTTCCTTTAGGATGGACTGGTTGGATCTCCTTGCAGTCCAAGGGACTCTCAAAGTCTTCTCTAACACCGCAATTCAAAAGCATCAATTGTTTGATGCTCAGCTTTCTTTATAGTCCAACTCTAATACCCATACATGACTACTGGAAAAACCATAGCTTTGACTAGATGGACCTTTGTCGGCAAAGCAATGTCTCAGCTTTTTAACATGCTGTCTAGGTTGGTCATAGCTTTTCTTCCAAGGAGCAAGTGTCTTTTAATTTCATGGCTGCAGTCACCATCTGCAGTGATTTTAGAGCTCAAGAAAATAAAATGTGTCACTGTTTCCATTTTTTCCCCTTATATTCACCATGAAATGATGGGACTGGGTCCCATGATCTTCGATTTTTGAACACTGAGTTTTAAGTCAGCTTTTTCACTCTCTTCTTTCACTTTAAGAGGCTCTTTAGTTCTTCTTCACTTTCTGCCATAAGGGTGGTGTCATCAGCATATCTGAGGTTATTGATATTTCTCCTAGCAATCTTGATTCCAGCTTGTGCTTCATCCAGCCCAGCATTTTGCTTGATGTACTCTGCATATAAGTTAAATAAGCCGGGTGACAATATGCAGCCTTGACGTACTCCTTTTCCTATTTGGAACCAGTCTGTTGTTCGATGTCCGGTTCTATCTGTTGCTTCTTGACTTGCATACAGATTTCTCAGGAAGCAGGTAGGGTGGTCTGGTATTCCCATCTCTTGAAGAGTTTTCCACAGTTTGTTGTGATCCACACAGTCAAAGGCTTTGGCATAATCAATAAAGCAGAAGTAGATGTTTTTCTGGTATTCTCTTGCTATTTTGATGATCCACAGATGTTGGCAATTTGATCTCTGGTTTCTCTGCCTTTTCTAAATCCAGTTTGAACATCTGGAAGTTCTCAGTTCATGTACCACTGAAGCCTGGCTTGGAGAATTCTGAGCATTACTTTGATAGCATGTGAGATGAGTGCAATAGTGCAATAGTTTGAACATTCTCTGGCATTGCCTTTCTTTGGGATTGGAATGAGAACTGACCTTTTCCAGTCCTGTGGCCACTGCTGAGTTTTCCAAACTTGCTGGCATGTTGAGTGCAGCACTTTCACAGCATCATCATTTAGGATTTGAAATAGCTCAACTGGAATTCTATCACTTCCACTAGCTTTGTTCATAGTGATGCTTCCTATGGCCCACTTAACTTCGCATTCCAGGATGTCTGACTCTGGGTGAGTGATCACACCATCATGGTTATCTGGGTCAGGCAGATCTTATTTGTATAGTTCTGTGTATTCTTGCCACCTCTTCTTAATATCTTCTGCTTCTGTTAGGTTCATACCATTTCTGTCCTTTATTGTGCCCATCTTTGCATGAAATGTTCTCTTGGTATCTTTAATTTTCTTGAAGAGATCTGTAGTCTTTCCCATTCTGTTGTTTTCCTCTATTTCTTTGCCCTGATCACTGAGAAAGGCTTTCTTATCTCTCCTTGCTAGTCTTTGGAATTATGCATTCATATGGGCCTATCTTTCCTTTTCTCCTTTGCCTTTCACTTCTCTTCTTTTCTCAGCTATTTATAAGGCCCCCTTTGACAACCATTTTGCCTTTTTGCATTTCTTTTTCTTGGGGATTGTCTTGATCACTGCCTCCTGTACAATGTCACGAACCTTTGTCCATAGTTCTTCAGTCACTCTGTCTATTAGATCTAATCCCTTGAATCTATTTCTCACTTCCACTGTACAATCGTAAGAGATTTTATTTAGGTCCTACCTGAATGGTCTAGTGGACTAAAATTTTCTTCAATTTTAGTCTGAATTTGGCAATAAGGAGTTCATGACCTGAGCCACAGTCAGCTCCTGGTCTTGTTTTTGTTGACTGTATAGAGCTTCTCCATCTTTGGCTGCAAAGAATATAATCAATCTGATTTCAGTGTTGACCATCTGGTGATGTCCATGTATAGAGTCTTTTCTTGAGTTGTTGGAAGACGGTGTTTGCTATGACCAGTGCATTCTCTTGGTAAAACTCTGTTAGCCTTTGCCCTGCTTCATTCTGTACTCTAAGGCCAAATTTGCCTTTACTCCAAGTGTTTCTTGACTTTCTACTTCTGTATTCCAGTCCCCTATAATGAAAAGGACATCTTTTCTGGGTGTTATTTCTAGAAGGTCTTGTAGGTCTTCATAGAACTGTTCAACTTCAGCTTCTTCAGCATTACTTGTGGGGCATTGACTTGGATTACTGTGATATTGAATGGCTTGCCTTGGAAATGAACAGAGACTATTCTGTCGTTTTTGAGATTGCACCCAAGTACTGCATTTCAGACTCTTTTGTTGACTATGAGGGCTACTCCATTTCTACTAAGGGGATTCTTGCCCACAGTAGTAGATATAATGGTCATTGGAATTAAATTCACCCATTCCAGTCCATCTTAGTTCACTGATTCCTAAAATGTCAATGTTCACTCTTGCAATCTCCTGCCTGACCAGGTCCAATTTGCCTTGATCCATGGACCTAACATTCCATGTTCCTATGCAATATTGTTCTTTACAGCATCAGACTTTACTTCCATCACCAGTCACATCCACAACTGGGAGTTTGTTTTTGCTTTGGCTCTGTCTCTTCATTCTTTCTGGAGTTATTTCTCCACTCTTCTCTAGTATATTGGGCACCTAGCAACCTGGGGAGTTCATCTTCAGCGTCCTATCTTTTTGCCTCTTCATACTGTTCATGGTGTTCTCAAGGAAAGAATACTGAAGGGGTTTGCATTCCCTTCTCCAGTGGACCCTGTTTTGTCAGAACTCTCCACCATTTCCCATCTGTCCTGGGTGGCCCTACACAGCATGACTCACAGTTTCATTGAGTCAGACAAGGCTGTGGTCCATGTGCCCAGTTTGATTAGTTTTCTGTGATTGTGATTTTCATCTTGTCTGCCCTCTGAGAAGATAAGAGGCTTATGGAGCTTCCAGTTGGGAGAGACTGACTGTCGGGAAAATTGGGTCTTGTTCTGATGGGTGGGGTCATGCAAGATCTATTAAGCATGACCCCATCCACTATGAATATTCACGTCCAAACCTTTTTGTGGACATGTACTTCTATATTCTTGAGAGTTCTTGAGTAAATCTCTAAGAGTGGAATGGTAGGATCATTTGGTAAGTGTACATAAATCTTTTTAAGAAAATGCTAAAACTAAAAAAAAAATGCCAAATTTTTTCCAAAGTGATTTTATCATTTTACATTCCCACCAAGAATGTACAAAAGTTCACCTCTTTCCCAACATTTTATAATATAATCAGTCTTTTTCAATGCAGTTATTCAATTGGGTTAAGTGGAGGTATATCATTGTGATTTGATTTCCGTTTCCACAGAAACTAACAATATGGGCATCCTTTTATTTATTGACCATCTCTGTAACATCTTCGAAAAAAATATCTGTTCAAATATCTTGCGCGTTTTCTATTAGACTGTTTTCCTTTTATTAAGGTGTAAGACATTTTTATGTTGTAAAAACAAGTCCTTTACATGCTTTGCAATATTTTCTGCCAATTTTACTTGCTTAACAGAGTAAAAGGTTTCAGTTTTGATAACATCCACTTTATTTATTTATTTGTTAGGTATTGTGACTTTGGTGTTGTATTTAAGAAATCTTTTCCAAGGACAACATCACTAAAGTTTTCACTTATGTTATATTGTTTTTTCTATTTTTGTGAAAAATGCCTTTAGAATTTTGGTAAGGATTGCACTGAATCAATAGATGGCTTTGGGTAGTATAGCCACTTTAACAATATTAATTCTTCCAATATATGAACACAGGATATCTTTCCTTTTATTTGCATCTTCTTGTATTTCTTACTTAGGATCTTACAGTTTTTTAGTGTATAGATCTATCATCATCTTGGTTAAATTTATTCTTGAGTATTTTTGAGCTATAGTATTCTTGAGCTATTGTAAATGGGACTGTGTTCTTTATTTTTCAGATGGCTCATTGTTAGCACATAAATGCAACTGATTTTTGCATGCTGATTTTGCATCCTGAAACTTTATTGATTTTAGTAGTTTTAACAGTTTTTCAGTGGAGTCTTTAAGATTTTATTTTTTATTTTTGGCCATGCCAAGCGACTTGCAGAATCTTAATTCCCCAACCAGAGATCAAACCCATATGTTTGGCAGTGAAAGCACGTAGTCCAAACCACTGGACAGCCAGGGAATTCCCTAGAATTTCTGCCTATTATACAGAGTGAAGTAAGCCAGAAGGAAAAACACCAATACAGTATAATAACACATATATATGGAATTTAGAAAGATGGTAACAATAACCCTGTATACGAGTAGAGACAGCAAAAGAGACACTGATATATAGAACAGTCTTATGGACTCTATGGGAGAGGGAGAGGGTGGGAAGATTTGGGAGAATGGCACTGAAACATGTACAATATCATGTATGAAACGAGATTCCAGTCCAGGTTCGATGCACGATACTGGATGCTTGGGGCTAGTGCACTGGGACGACCCAGAGGGATGGTATGGGGAGGGAGGAGGGAGGAGGGTTCAGGATGGGAAACACATGTATACCTGTGGCAGATTCATTTTGATATTTGGCAAAACTAATACAATTATGTAAAGTTTAAAAATAAAATAAAATAAAAAAAGATCATGTCATCAGTAGAGACAATTTATTTCTTCCTTTCTGATTTGGATTCTTCTCTTTGTTTTTATTGCCTAATTCTCTGACTAGTACTTGTAATACTATGTTGAAAAGAGTGGTGGGAATGGACACCCTTTGTCTAGCTCATGACCTTAGAGAGAAAGTTTTCAATCTTTCACCGTTGTGCTTGTTATTAGATGTGTATTCATCATAAATAACTTTTATTATGCTGAGGTATATTCCTTCTGTACCTAATCTATAAGAAAGGATGTTGAATTTTGTCAAATTTTTTTTTGCATCTTTTGAAATTATCATATGATTCTTACCTTTCATTCTACTCATGTGGTGAGAGTGAGTGAGTGAGTGAAGTCACACAGTCACGTCTGACTCTTTGCAACCCAGTGGACTGTAGCCTACTAGGCTCCTCCGTCCATAGGCTTCTCCAGGCAAGAATACTGGAATGGGTTGCCATTTCCTTCTCCAGGGATCTTCCCAACCAAGGGATCAAATCCGGGTCTCCTGCATTGGAGGCAGACGCTTTAACCTCTGAGCCACCAGAGGGTATATATACCACATTAATTGATCTGTGTAGGTTGAACTATCCTTTAATCCTAGTGTTTTATATCACACTTGATCATGGCATATGACCCTTTTAATGTGCTGTTGAATTCAATTTTCTGGGATTTTGTTTACAATTTTTGCATGTATATTAATCAGAGATATTGACTGCAGCTTTCTTTTCTTGTAGTGTTATCATGCTTTGGTATCAGGGTAATGCTGTTCTCATGAAATGGGAATGAGAGTGTTTCCTTCACTGCAATTTTTAGAAGAATTCTGAAAATTGACATTAATCATTCTTTAAGTATTTGGTAGAATTCACCCGTAAAGTGTAGTGTGCCTTTCAGTTTTTAACTTACTAATGTCTTTGTTTTAGGAATTTTTTAATAAAATTCTATCTGGGAATAGTTTTCTGGTTTTTTTAACTCCTGAATGAGTAGTGCACTACTTCAGTATTTTTAATTAATTAAAAACTATGTGCTTTTGCATTCAATGTATTTCTCTCAGTTCAGTTAAGTTCAGTTCAGTCGCTCAGTCTTGTCCGACTCTTTGCGACCCCATGAATCGCAGCCAGGCCCCCCTGTCCATCACCAACTCCCAGAGTTCACTCAGACTCACGTCCATCGAGTCAGTGATGCCATCCAGCCATCTCATCCTCTATCATCCCCTTCTCTGCTCCCAATCCCTCCCGGCATCAGAGTCTTTTCCAATGAGTCAACTCTTCACATGAGGTGGCCAAAGTACTGGAGTTTCAGCTTTAGCATCATTCCTTCCAAAGAAATCCCGGGGCTGATCTCCTTCAGAATGGACTGGTTGGATCTCCTTGCAGTCCAAGGGACTCTCAAGAGCCTTCTCCAACACCACAGTTCAAAAGGATCAATTCTTCAGCACTTAGCTTTCTTCACAGTCCAACTCTCACATCCATACATGACCACTGCACTAAGCGCGGCCGAGAGGAGCTACCCCACGTCCGAGGTCAGGGGCAGAAGCCGGGAGGACCCCATGTGCGAAGGGCGGTGGCCAAGAGGAGTTACCCCACTTCTGAGGTCAGGAGCAGCAGCCGAGACTGCCAGGCTGCGACATCACAGGAACTGCAGAGAGAAGCTACCCAAGTCCAAGGTCAGGGGCTGCGGCCGGGAGGAGCTACCCCACGCCCCCACGTCCGAGGCCAGGGGCAGCGGCCAGGAGGAGCTACCCCACGCCCAAGGCCAGGGGTGGCAGCAGGGAGGAGCAACCCCATGTCCAAGGAGCGGTGGCTGCGCGGGCATAGGAGGGCCTAGAGGAGCTATCCCACGTTGCAGGTCAGAAGGGTGGTGGTGAGGAGATACCCCTTGTCCAAGGTAAAGAGCAGTGGCTGTGCTTTACTGGAGCAGCCCTGAAGAGATACCCCACGCCCAAGGTAAGAGAAACCCAAGTAAGATGGCAGGTGTTGCAAGAGGGCATCAGAGGGCAGACACACTGAAACCATACTCACAGAAAACTAGTCAATCTAATCACACTAGGACCACAGCCTTGTCTATCTCAATGAAACTAAGCCATGCCCGTGGGGCAACCCAAGACGGGCAGGTCATGGTGGAGAGATCTGACAGAATGTGGTCCACTGGAGAAGGGAATGGCAAACCACTTCAGTATTCTTGCCTTGAGAACCCCATGAACAGTATGAAAAGGCAAAATGATAGGATACTGAAAGAGGAACTCCCCAGGTCAGTAGGTGCCCAATATGCTACTGGAGATCAGTGGAGAAATAACTCCAGAAAGAATGAAGGGATGCAGCCAAAGCAGAAAGAATACCTAGCTGTGGATGTGACTGGTGATAGAACCAAGGTCCGACACTGTAAAGAGCAATATTGCATAGGAACCTGGAATGTCAGGTCCAGGAATCAAGGCAAATTGGAAGTGGTCAAACAAGAGATGGCAAGAGTCAACGTCGACATTCTAGGAATCAGGGAACTAAAATGGACTGGAATGGGTGAATTTAACTCAGATGGCCATTATATCTACTACTGCGGGCAGGAATCCCTCAGAAAAAATGGAGTAGCCATCATGGTCAACAAAAGAGTCTGAAATGCAGTACTTGGATGCAATCTCAAAAGTGACAGAATGATCTCTGTTTGTTTCCAAGGCAAACCATTCAATATCACAGTAATCCAAGTCTATGCCCCAACCAGTAACGCTGAAGAAGCTGAAATTGAACGGTTCTATGAAGACCTACAAGACCTTTTAGAACTAACACCCAAAAAAGATGTCCTTTTCATTATAGGGGACTGGAATGCAAAAGTAGGAAATCAAGAAACACCTGGAGTAACAGGCAAATTTGGCCTTGGAGTACAGAATTAAGCAGGGCAAAGGCTAATAGAGTTTTGCCAAGAAAATGCACTGGTCATAGCAAACACCCTCTTCCAACAACACAAGAGAAGACTCTACACATGGACATCACCAGATGGTCAACACCGAAATCAGATTGATTATATTCTTTGCAGCCAAAGATGGAGAAGCTCCATACAGTCAACAAAAACAAGACCAGGAGCTGACTGTGGCTCAGATCATGAACTCCTTATTACCAGATTCAGACTGAAATTGAAGAAAGTAGGGAAAACCACTAGACCATTCTGGTATGACCTAAATGTATTTCTCTTATCTCTTCCAAATTATCCTCTTGTCTATTTCCTACGTCTCTGATTTCTGGTTTCATATATTCTATATTCTTTAAAAATGTGAAGCACTGCTTGTGAATATTTTTCTTTTGTTTTCTGAGATATGTACTTAGAGTGCTCTGATGGGAAATTCATTTATTTCATTTTTAAAATAGCTGTAGTAATTCTTCATAGTTGTTATTCTAGTTCTCATTTCATGTATATTAGACAGGGGCTGCTTTCCTTTCTCCCATGTTGGAAATCTTCCTTGAATCCCTTCCCATCTTATCTGAGACCTAGTGCATCTGACCTTCACAGCACCAGTAGGGAGACTGGGTGGTGACACGATGGATTTTCTTTTTTTAAACAGGAGGTAAACAAAGGAAAGTTATGACCAACCTAGATAGCATATTGAAAAGCAGAGACATTATTTTGTCAACAAAGGTCCATCTAGTCAAGGCTATGGTTTTTCCAGTGGTCATGCGTGGATGTGAGAGGTGGACTATAAAGAAAGCTGAGCGCAGAAGAATTGATGCTTTTGAACTGTGGTGTTGGAGAAGACTCTTGAGAGTCCCTTGGACTGCAAGGAGGTCCAACCAGTCCATCCTAAAGGAGATCAGTCCTGGGTGTTCATTGGTAGGACTGATGTTGAAGCTGAAACTCCAGTACTTTGGCCACCTCATGCGAAGAGCTGACTCATTTGAAAAGACCCTTATGCTGGGAAAGGTTGAGGGCAGGAGGAAAAGGGGACAACAGAGGATGGGATGGTTGGATGGCATCACCGACTCAATGGACATGGGTTTGAGTGAACTCCGGGAGTTGGTGATGGACAGGGAGGCCTGGCATGCTGCGGTTCATGGGGTCACAAAGAGTCGGACATGACTGAGCAACTGAACTGAACTGAAATAAAGGAAGGCAACACTACTGTGGGCATTCGGGATTGATGATGTTGGTCCCTTCTCTATTTTTCTATTAATTTAGTAAAATCCCATCGTGTATTTTGTCTGGTCACATGTCGACTTATTCCATTCATGCAGAGTGGGCTGCTGAGCCTCCACTTCACAAAATATTATCTTCTTTTTAGGCTTATTTTTCCTTTTTTTACTGAATATTAAGTTCTTAAGTTCAAACAGGAGGCTTTAATGCTAACTATTTTTCTTTTCCTGCTCCATAAATATTATAATAAAACATTATGAGGGATTAAATTTGTAAGCACATTAGAAATGGTCTCAGAATGAAAACTGAGGCTGGAAAACTGGAGACTGCTATACATCCCTTCAAACTCTTATTATGCTCATAAGCGCGACTTGCAGAAAATCATTTGAATTTTGCCATTCCTTAACAATGACTTCAGAGAACATCAAAGGAACATTTTTTTTTAAAAATCCAAATGGGCAACAAGTCCCGTGTACCAGGATCTTAAGCATTCCTTCCAAAATAATAGACCCTTCCTATCCATTTAGAAAAAAAAAAAAAATGCTGAGTCCCAAGTCCTAACATTTTAAAGGATTTCCTTTCAATTTAACCACCAAAGAGATTCTTATCAAATATACAGTGCACATGAATGTATGACATCAGAGGTTTCCAAAAAACTCTAGCTCCAAATTGACTGAAACAGAAAGCTTCAGTTCAGTTCAGTTCAGTCGCTCAGTCGTGTCCAACTCTTTGCGACCCCATGAATCGCAGCATGCCAGGCTTCCCTGTCCATCACCAACTCCCGGAGTTCACTCAGACTCACGTCTATCGAGTCAGTGATGCCATCCAGCCATCTCATCCTCTGTCATCCCCTTCTCCTCCTGCCCCCAATCCCTCCCGGCATCCAATGAGTCAACTCTTCACATGAGGTGGCCAAAGTACTGGAGTTTCAGCTTTAGCATCATTCCTTCCAAAGAAATCCCAGGGCTGATCTCCTTCAGAATGGACTGGTTGGATCTCCTTGCAGTCCAGGGGACTCTCAAGAGTCTTCTCCAACACCACAGTTCAAAAGCATCAATTCTTCGGCGTTCAGCCTTCTTCACAGTCCAATTCTCATATCCATACATGACCACAGGAAAAACCATAGCCTTGACTAGACGAACCTTTGTTGGCCAAGTAACGTCTCTGCTTTTCAATATGCTATCTAGGTTGGTCATAACTTTCCTTCCAAGGAGTAATTGTCTTTTAATTTCATGGCTGCAGTCACCATCTGCAGTGATTTTGGAGCCCAAAAAAATAAAGCCTGACACTGTTTACTCCTGTTAAAATTAAAACTTTAAAGCCATAAGGTAAAACATCACTTTCTAATGCTTCAACTATCACTTTATGCAAATGACTTCTAAATTTAAATCTCTTTTAAGAATCAGGAGCATATTGGCAAATTCCCACAATTTATCTTTTTACTCCCACAACTCAGTAAGGCCAAAAGAACACTTAGTATTCTTTCCATCTAAATAGGTTTTTTTGTTGTTGTTATTGTTTCATCTATTAATGCCATTACCAATTGATCGGACATGTATGTAACAAACTCTAAAAGCTATCTTATTTCTCTCTCTTTATCAACAGTTCCTCAGTTAATGTCATCCGGTTTTGTATATATGTGTATTTATTTCTCCACTTTTTGAAATCAGATTTCATTTCTGTTTTTTCACACACACACACCACTGGGAAGTTCAGACCGTTGTGACTTCTCTCCCAAGTTATTACAATGGCCAGGTCCCTCACAATTATAAATAATATTTCCTCAAACTTGATCCATGTAAGGTTACTGTCCAAAAACACATTTCTGACCATGTCACTACCATGTTGAAAAGACCTTTGCTGGCTCTCCAGTACCTACTCAACCTCCTTTCTTTATTCTCAATCTCCCCCATGACCCGGGTCCAAACAACTTCTCTGTCATAATCCTCCGCTCACAAAAGCACACAGGGTCCAAACACAAGAGTTTACTCACTATTACCAAGCAAATTTCATTTTATGTCTTTAATGAGCTGCTGGTTCAGTCAAGGAAGTCTGTTTGTACTTTCCTCTTTGGCTCCATCTTCACTTGCTCAATTCTATTCAGGTTTCAATACCTGGAGCAAACAATCACTCCACTGCAAAGCATTCCTCCAAGTCCATAAGAAAATAATAATCTCCTCCCTAAATGCCTGTTTAGTGCCAACTCATTATTATTCTCATCTTATAATTATTATATTTTTATTCTCATTGCATTATTTTCATTAATTTGTTTCTATTCCCCATATAATTTCTTGAGCGCAAACTTGGTGTCATGCTTATTTTTGTGTTCTCAAAGTCAGAGGTCAAGGCCTTTCCAGTAATAATTCAAAAGTTGAAAGCTCAAAGAGAGCAAGGACTAGGGGGGCTTTTTTAAAAAATCAGAACTCTATCACTACCACTTAACACAGTGCCTGTCACTATTTTGAATGAATGTTGTAATGAAATAAATCAACTCAGCAATTATTCATTGAAGTCTTCATTGTTAGCTTTAATTTGAAAGATGTGAAATTCACTTTTTGGTCAGAATATGGAGCCATGGATTAAGTTCTAGGAAATTTTACATATATGCAGTGCCACAAAGGTTCTGTCTTCACTTAATGATGTGTGCTCAGTCACTCAGTCGTATCCGACTGTTTGTGATCCCACGGATTGTAGTCCGCCAGGCTCCAGGCTCCAGGCTCCAGGTCACAAAATGGTATCTTTTGCTAAATAGTGAATAATCCAATAGTGAAAGCATCTAACTTCGGTTTTCATGCATCCACATATATAATGCACAACTCGACTCAAATACCAAGATAAATTACAGTCACTTCAACATGAAATTGCCAACAGAAATTCTAAAATCTGTGAGATCATGACATTTACATAAAATATCTATGTGAGATCATATCCCTAAAAGTCTTAGTGGTTCCAGTCAAGGGAGGTGTTACTGATTTGTTGCAATTTTATCATTTATGGAGAGCTGGTCCTTCAAAGGGATAGAAAATGCAAATATCTCTCAATAATATTTGCTTAATTCTCTCAAGTTTCAAAGCATTATTTCATACATTATCTTACCAAAGTAGCCAGAAATCATTTAAAGTTGTTTCAGTGATAATACAGGTGATTAGAGAAGCATTCAGGAATTACTCTGGACTTTAGTCTCCTCCTCCATAAATGAAACCATTGTACTAAATAACCTCTGATGACCCTGCCAGTTTTAACTTGTCATTAGTTTCAGTGAAGTTTATCAGTTCAGTCTAGAAATTAATAAAAAAGCTAAGTTCTAAAATGTTTGCAAGAATTAATAGCAACCTTCAGGCAAAAAGTTAAAACCATAAAAACTGATTTACAGTTAACTCTGTTTCTGTGAAATATAATACACACATTTTTACAATTTTCCTATATAATTTTGAAAAACACTCTCGTAAATAAACTATCCAAAATATCTTTCCTTTCTGATTTCAGGAATCTGGGACTTATACCAGTCTGGTGATATTTTGATTGATCACTAGAGGGCGCACTTGACCCAACATAATTGTATAATACACAGGAAGGCTGCTTGCTTCACTGAGCCTAGAAAAAGATCTACACTGTATGCTGAAACTTAAGGGAAGAATTATTAGTGACTTTCCTATTATGAAAAGGATTAGAAAAACACAAGAAGACTCACTTATTGCTATTCAACTGACGGTAATATTTCTTCCTGGGAGAAAACTGTTCATCTACTCTTATCTTTTCTCATCTCAGCATTGGTTTGCAGGGCCCTCAAATATTTTCAACAAAAGACAGCAACAATTTGGCTACAGAAAACAGGGCTTTTTTTTCCACCGAGGTGATACACCCCACCCTGTGATAGTGGCTACTCTCCCTCCACCCCCATCTCTGCGCATTCTTGCCTCTCTTTGTGTACCAGTGCCATTAGTATTGAGAGAACCATTGTCCATTGTAAGAAAGTATAAAAGAAGATCATTAGAAGTTCAGATTTCTGTAGTGGCTCTTTGGGGTTTTTGATCAACACAGAGGCTGTCTGAAAAGTGAAACATTTCCAAGGAGAATGTGCTGCCGGACTAAAGAATGCTAGGACCCTAAAAGGAGCCTGAAAAAAACCCACCTACCAGCCGATTAGACAAAGGCTACAGGTTGGGGCCTCTTCTTTGAAAAAGCTGATTAATGTGAGGTCTTGTTACCTGCTTTATCACTGTTTTGTTATGAGTGAAAGGTTTCAGCATTCTTAATTTGTCTTGGGGATGGGAAAGGGAAGGCAAACTTGCCGGACAGGGTCCAAGGGTAAGGTAGATTCATTTGCCCCCAGTGAGAAATAACAGACACAAAAGACACAGGCTGTTCTAACAAATTCATACTGATTGAAGGTTGCTAAAAATAAAAGATATTCACTATGCTAAAGCAAAAATAGAGTCAAAGAACTGAATAGGAAAAAAAAATCTGTTTTAGGAAGTAGTGCAGAAAGTAAAAAACTCTTGGGGAGAGATAAAAATTAATGATTTTGTGAATCATATTACTGTATCCTGTTATTTACAAGATAGCACATTTATGTACAAGGTCTTTAGGAATAACCTCATACTATGCATAATCTTAAAGTTAATTAATGCTTTTTCATACCCATTATAAAACTGGAATGCATATGCCATGCTCTGACGATTTAGAGGTTTTTTTAGACAAGAAGCAGGATGTGGGCCTTTTAGAGTGTTTTATTTCTGGCTCCCTGAAACTTAAGTCTTAAGAAAACGTTGGGAGACACATGCCATGCTGCTGCTGCTGCTCCTAAGTCGCTTCAGTCGTGTCCGACTCTGTGCGACCCCACAGACTGCAGCCCACCAGGCTCCTCTGTCCATGGGATTTTCCAGGCAAGAGTACTGGAGTGGGGTGCCATTGCCTTCTCCGGACACATGCCATAGTTCATAACAAATGCACAACATCTGTTGTCAAGGGATGAAGAGAGAAGGTAGAGTAAGATGCTTATTCTGGGTAAGTGTTTCGTGAATACTGTTTAGTAAAGACTGCTATAGAACAGAAGCTGGTACCTGTGTTACTGCATTAGCAAGTCACAGACAACAAGGGAAAGATATAATGGGGTTGTTAATCAAGTGGAAAATACCCTCAATAAGTAAACAAATAAGACATTGTTTAACAATATATGGCATCTGACCCAGAAGTTCCACAAATTTTAGCTAGTAATCAATCATGTAATGTGTAAGGACAATTTGGTTTGATAGGGTTTATTTTGTCAGTGTTTTTGCTTGCATTTTAATCTCACATCTAATATAAATTATCCTAATCTTTTCTTCCTCATTATGCCCCGACTTAATGACATAATGTAAGAGAAAATGTGGTTAAAATTCAAAGCTTCCCAGGTGTGTTAGTGGTAAAGAACTCACCTGCCAATGCAAGCAACATGAGACATGGGTTCGATCCCTGGGTCAAGATCTCCTGGAGGAGCACATGGCTACCCACTCCAGTATTCTTGCCTGGAGACTCCCGTGGACAGAGGAGCCTGGCGGGCTACAGTCCATGGGGTTGTGAAGAGTCAGATATGACTGAAGCAACTTAGCATGAGCACAATCATTTATATGTTTATACACGCAGGTGTAACTTTTTGCTATATGAAATTGTTGGTTAAACATGTTAGCTTAGTGATTGAATAATACACAGTTTCTGCTTACTTTTACAGTATTTAGCAAATCTGAGCACTAACTGACTTGCACTATCAGACTGTGCAAATATTTGTTGTAAGCTTATTTCAAGGTACATATCTTCCTTTTATATCCCCTTAGCCCAGTACAGGCACACTCATAAAGTCTCCTTTCAAAAGATCCTTGCTGAATGAATGAGCCCAGATCAGGTACAACCAAAATTTTTAATTATTTCATCAATTTTTTTTTTAAAAAGAAGGTATCAACTCCCATCCTCTCAAAGCATAATAACAACATCTAGTTTCTATACATTTTTTTCACCGGAGTCCACCACAAAAAGCATTAATTCAAGCCACAGAAATTCTGTCCATTTAAACCTTGCAACAAGAATTACTGTCTCCTGAGGAGCAGAATTTCATAAGATCAAAAAAAGAAGTAAATAAACAAATACTAGTTTTAAGAAGACTATTTATCAGCCATGCCTCCACCTTGCTAGGAAAAGCAGCTTGACAGGGGAGGAAGAGAGGCATGGGTTTGAGTCCTCACTCTGCCTGACCTGGGGCACAAAACTTCATCTCCTTAAGACTCCATTTCCTCGTGTGAAAAGCGATGATAATAATCTCTCTCTAAATTTCCTGAGGCTCCTTGGAAATACCATGGCACTTTTTTCTGCCAGAAATCTTTCACGAACATTTGTTACCATGCCAAATTTCCAAGGCTTAAAAAGCTGGAAATCATTACCTGTTGCATGTTGAGCTCAGCTCACCTCTGAAGACCCACTCTTACTGCATGGCTGACTCCTTTTAGATCTTCCAGAAGCCCCCAGGGCCATCTCCATGGAAGGCAAGTTCTCCCAGAGTTGTATTTGTATTTAGCTGCCCAGTATTTATATGCAGCAGGCACTGTCCAAAGCATCTGACAAACTGATTGAATTCTGTGAGCTTGAAGCCACCCCTCAAAATACGGCTTGTGGTCTTGTTCTACCTAATAATCGTTTTCATTCTTAAATAATCCAGCTTCCATTCCTAAAATAAATGCAGAGCAATGGCAGTAGATGTTAACTGCAGAGGAAAGTTTTAAGTGCACCCTAGACAATCTGATGGGGAATATTCAAGAAAAACATATGGAATTTCACTTCTGATTCAAAGACCTATCTTCCACCTCAGCACAACCATGAAATTGACGGCAGACGTTTCCTGTCAGCAAGGCCAGATCCAGGAGAAGAATCTAGATGTTTCTGCAAAACTAAATACCATTTGCAACTCTTTCATTTTTACTGAAACTTTGAAGTAAACAGGGATAGGACCAAGCCTAGTAAATTACCTGAGGACTGAAGCATTTTTGACATAAGTCCTGAGGTATTTCTTTGCCTCCTTCAAGAGCACTAGCTTTGTTTCATGTCAGAGCCCTGAGTGACAAATGATGAAGGACAGACTGGACAGCGAGCCAGACTCTCCTGATGCCACAGTCACCCAGGGTGCTGCCTTCCAGAGTCTTGAGACTTGATTTGCATATGTTTCATTATTTGGTTGCCCTGGAGTTGGTGTTAGAATACTCAAATATTGGAATAATACAGTGATTATGGCAGCAACTTGGTTAGGTAGATGCGCTTGATTAGAGACCAGGCTCCAACGCTGTGTGAATCTGCACAAGTGGCTGAACTGCTTTTTGCCTCCATTTCCTCAGCTATAGCACAATTATAATAGAACCTACCTCATGAGTGTGTTGTAAAAATGAGTTAACCCATCTGAAGCACCTATCATGGTATCTAACTCATAGTAAGTAGCCATTCATATGACTCTTCTCCCAGGTTATCCACAGCAATTGAGCCACTCTACTGAGTGGCACTGTTTCCCAAACTATGTTCTGAAGCCCACTGTTCCCTGAAGTTCAGCAAAAAAGAATTCTCTTCTTCAAATAATCTTGGGAAACACTGCCTCTGCCTTGGAAATTCTAAATGCACTAAAATGAACTATTAAAGACTTTGAGAGAAAGACCTGCAAGTAAGAAGTTTATTTCATTTAACCCTATGAATCTCACATATATAAGAGCACTTGACCCTCTGGTTCCACATTTACTTATTCATCTTTGCTAGTTCATCTGGGGAATCTCCACTTCAAAGGCATTGTCATAACAGGACAGTGAGGCTCAGATATAACAATACATGTAATAATAATAATTTTGCCATTTAAAGTAGTAATGCAGATATAACATTATTTTATATTATGTGGAATCCACATCTTGTCTCCAGTGGAAACAATGATTCCAACTTCTGTTCGCTTGGCAACTTTTCTGCTTTACCTTATTCCCTTTTTAATGATAAGTGGATCCAGGATCATCCTCATCTCCTCCCACTGAATATCCAGGGTGGCAAATACTGAACTCCTTAGGAAAATCTCAGCTGTTATTTGTCATTCACTTCCTGCAGATACCGTCATACATATGTGTGTGTGTGTGTGTGTGTGTTATATAACACATATAATACTAATTATATAATATTTATATATTATTACATGATGCTGGGGAAGATTGAAGGCAGGAGGAGAAGCAGGTGACAGAGGATGAGGTGGTTGGATGGCATCACCGACTCAATGGACTAGTTTGAACAAACTCCAGGAGATGGTGAAGGACAGGGAAGCCTGGTATGCAGCAGTCCATGAGGTCACAAAGAGTTAGACACAACTGAACGATTGAACAACAGCAATATAATAACTGATTATATAATTAATGATGCTTAAACAAATCCATTGAGATAATTGGGGAAAAGATTCTGATAAACTAATATTAATCTAGACTGTAATGAAATGCTTCAAGTCATTAAATGACTCTCTCTCCAGAGGTATTTAGCATTCTATTTCCATTTTAATAAAATATGTACTGGACACACTGTAATAAAATCTGCCTTTCTGGGCTCTAAAAATAAATATATTAGCTTTACTCAAACTTTTTCCTGAAAACCACAAAAGCTCACACCACAAGAACTCTGGCTTTTAAAACTCACCAAATGCACCCAGAGATGCAACCGTCCACAGGAGGAGGCACCTGAGAGCCTCCTTTGTTGGAGACTCACTTCCTTAACTTCCTTCCTCAAGAAAAGAAGCTCAGAGATGATGACACATCTGTCAAGAAACATATTGAAGGAGCCATTGTGGATGGATACTCTCACTTTCTTTTTGAAACTGTGTCCTTTTCTTATTCATTTCAGCTATTGACTTGCCTACTCCCAGCAGTGATCAAATTTCCCTTTCCTTTCAAAGTAAGAATCTTCATTTGATAGAATCTAGACTTGACTGGATAGTTAGCTCAGAGTGGCAAGCAGGGAGAGTTTCCAAGGGGATTTTGTGGCATTCACATTTAAATTTATTTCTAGAAGCTAATTCTTCCTCTCTCAAATCATCCTAAATGTTCTTGGAAATTCAGTGTATCTGTAGGGAACTTGGCTAAAACCAAGGAGGACTTTCATTCCAACACTTCTTTTTTTCTACCAAACTCTCTCTTCACAATCCCCACCACCATCTGCAAGTTCTGACAAGATTTAGGCTTTTCCTCTTTTTCAAACTTTCCTTGTGGTTCACTCTACACTCGATTAAATCCACGTTTCTGAAAACCTTCCACATTCACCCCTCTAAGACTTTTCCGAATCTATGACTTGTCCAGGTAACGATTATGACTGTGCACCTCCTGACGTCCCTGCAGATCATAACAGGTGAATCATGTGGGAAAGACCTTCAAAGGCACGAG
The DNA here is from genome assembly GCF_055505025.1 of Bos grunniens. Lineage (NCBI taxonomy): Eukaryota > Metazoa > Chordata > Mammalia > Artiodactyla > Bovidae > Bos > Bos grunniens. The sequence goes on along the minus strand of NC_141191.1, from coordinate 22,068,273 downwards.
CCATAAATCCAACAAATACCCACAATTTGCCCTACTGAAGATCAGCATTCTTAATGTCTCATACTATCCATCCTACAAAATTTTTCAAGATTTTTTTGATGTGGACCATTTTTAAAGTCTTTATAAAATCTGTTAGAATGTTGCTTCTGTTCCATGTTTTTGTTTTCTGGCTGTGAGGCACCTGGGATCTTAGCCCCCAACCCGGGATTGAACCCACACCCCTTGCACTGGAAGGCGAAGCCCCAACCACCAGACCGCCAGGGAAGTCCCAACTACAAATTTTTAAGTGCCAAATATTGTGTCAGGACTGTTTCTAGGAAATTAGAATATACCCATGAATTAAAGTAACAAAAATCACTGCCTTCAAAGAGCTTTCATAAACTCAAGGGAGCAAAAGCAGTTAACTGCAAGTACTCTTTTTAGTATTTAACAGGGCTTCCCAGGTGGCACAGTGGTAAAGAATCCATCTGCCAATGCAGGAGACATGGGTTCAGTCCCTGGGCCACAAAGATCCCCTGGAGAAGGAAATGGCAACTCACTCCAGTATCTTGCCTAGGAAATCCCATGGACAAAGAAGCCTGCTGAGCTACAGTCCATGGGGTAGAAAAGAATTGGACACGACTGAAAACAGACACACACAGGTAAATGCACTAATTCAGTCCTCACAGCAACCTTTTCAGATTGATTTCATTGGTATTCCTACTTAAGAGAAAAGAAAACTAGAGCAAAAAGAGATAAATGTTTTGCCTAGAGTCATAAGAACGAAATATGTCTTAGCTTTAAGCTTCAAAGGAAATGCAAACATTTATAGAAAACTAGGCTAGATTCTCAATGCTTAGCTGAGCACTTAAAAAAAATATGCATAAACTCATTTTCACTGAACAATTAGCGGATATGTTAGACCATTTGTGCGGCTGTAAAAAAATATCACAGACAGGGTAACTAAAACAAAACAGAAATATACTGTACTATTTCTCACAGTACTGGAGGCTACAAATTTGATACCTGGTGCCAGCATGGTGTGGAGAAGGCCCTACCCTGAGTTGCAGATTGCTCACTGTTTTCTCATAAGGCCTACAGGACAAGGGAGCACAGTTTTATAAGTCCACTAATTCTATTTCGGGGGCTTCCTTCATGACTCAGAGAGTAAAGAATCTACCCACAATGCAGGAGAGCTGGATTCTATCCCTGGGTTGGGAAGATCCCCTGGAAGAGGACATGGCAACCCACTCCAGTATTCTTTCCTGGAAAATCCCCTTGGACAGAGGTGCCTGACAGGATACAGTCCACGGGGTTGCAAAGAGTCAGACTCATGACTGAGCAACCAGCACTGCTGCTGCTGCTGCTGCTAAGTCGCTCAGTCGGGTCCAACTCTGTGCGACCCCAGAGATGGCAGCCCACCAGGCTCCACCGTCCCTGGGATTCTCCAGGCAAGAACACTGGAGTGGGTTGCCATTTCACATGCAATTCCATTTGTGAAGGCTTCACCCTCATGAACTGATTACTTTCCATAGACTCCATTTCCTAATACAATCACCTGAAGCATTAGGTTCCAATATGACTTTGCAGTTCAGTTCAATTCAGTTGCTCAGTCATGTGCAACTCTTTGCAATCCGATGAATCGCAGCACGCCAGGCCTCCCTGTCCATCACCAAATTTCCGAGTTCACTCAAACTCATGTCCATCGAGTCGGTGATGCCATCCAGCCATCTCATCCTCTGTCGTCCCCTCCTCCTCCTGCCCCCAATCCCTCCCAGCATTAGGGTCTTTTCCATTGAGTCAACTCTTTGCATCAGGTGGCCAAAGTACTGGAGTTTCAGCTTTAGAATCACTCCTTCCAATGAATACCCAGGACTGATCTCCTTTAGAATGGATTGGTTGGATCTCCTTGCAGTCCAAAAGACTCTCAAGAGTCTTCTATAACACCACATCAATTCTTCGGCGCTCAGCTTTCTCCACAGTCCAACTCTCACATCCATACATGACCACAGGAAAAACCACAGCCTTGAATAGATGGATCTTTGTTGGCAAAGTAATATCTCTGCGTTTTAATATGCTATCTGGGTTGGTCATAACTTTTCTTCCAAGGAGTATGCGTCTTTTAATTTCATGGCTGCAATCCACCATCTGCAGTGATTTTGGAGCCCAAAAAAATAAAATCTGACACTGTTTCCACTGTTTCCCCATCTATTTCCCATGAAGTGACTGGACCAGATGCCATGATCTTCATTTTCTGCATGTTGAGCTTTAAGCTAACTTTTTCACTCTCCTCTTTCACTTTCATTAAGAGGCTTTTTAGTTTCTCTTCACTTTCTGCCATAAGGGTGGTGTCATCTGCATATCTGAGGTTATTGATATTTCTCCCAGCAATCTTGATTCCAGCTTGTGCTTCCTCCAGCCCAGCGTTTCTCATGATGTACGCTGCATAGAAGTTAAATAAGCAGGGTGACAATATACAGCCTTGACGTACTCCTTTTCCTATTTGGAACCAGTCTGCTGTTCCATGTCTAGTTCCAACTGTTGCTTCCTGACGTGCATATAGGTTTCTCAAGAGGCAGGTCAGGTGGTCTGGTATTCCCATCTCTTTCAGAATTTTCCACAGTTTCTTGTGATCCACACAGTCAAAGGCTTTGGCATAGTCAATAAAGCAGAAATAGATGTTTTTTTTCTGGAAATCTCTTGCTTCTTCAATGATCCAACAGATGTTGGCAATTTGATCTCTGGTTCCTCTGCCTTTTCTAAAACCAGCTTGAACATCTGGAAGTTCACAGTTCACATACTGCTGAAGCCTGGCTTGGAGAATTTTGAGCATTACTTTACTAGCGTGTGAGATGAGTGCAGTTGTGTGGTAGTTTGAGCATTCTTTGGCATTGTCTTTCTTTGGTATTGGAATGAAAACTGCCCTTTTCCAGTTCTGTGGCCACTGCTGAGTTTTCCAAATTTGCTGGCATATTGAGTGCAGCACTTCCACAGCATGATCTTTCAGGATTCGAAACAGCTCCACTAGAATTCCATCACCTCCACTAGCTTTGTTCACAGTGATGCTTTCTAAGGCCCACTTGACTTCACATTCCAGGATGTCTGGCTCTAGGTCGGTGGTCACACCATCGTGATTATCTGGGTCGTGAAGCTCTTTTTTGTCCAGTTCTCCTGTGTATTCTTCCCACCTCTTCTTAATATCTTCTACTTCTGTTAGGTCCATACCATTTCTGTCCTTTATCGAGCCCATCTTTGCATGAAATGTTCCCTTAGTATCTCTAATTTTCTTGAAGAGATCTCTAGTCTTTCCCATTCTGTTGTTTTTCTCTATTTCTTTGCACTGATTGCTGAGGAAGGCTCTCTTATCTCTCCTTGCTATTCTTTGGAACTCTGCATTGAAATGGGTATATCTTTCCTTTTCTCCTTTGCTTTTCGCTTCTCTTCTTTTCACAGCTATTTGTGAGGCCTCCTCAGACAGCCATTTTGCTTTTTTGCATTTCTTTTCCATGGGGATGGTCTTGATCTCTGTCTCCTGTACAGTGTCATGAACCTCCATCTATAGTTCATCAGGCACTCTGTCTATCAGATCTAGTCCCTTAGGAAGACACATTTAGACCACAGCAAAAGACTTTGCATGGGATCTTTTGAAGAAGGTCCCCATTACCATCATTACCTTCACCATAGTTTGGCCTCAGGTAAATAGCAGGGAGAGAACACAGCTCCACCCATCAACAGAAAACTGGATTGAAGATTTACTGAGCATGGCCCCGCTCATCAGAACAAGACCGTTTCCCCCATCAGTCTCTCCCATCAGGAAGCTTCCCTAAGCCTCTTATCCTTCTCCATCAGAGGGCAGACAGACTGAAAGCCATAATCACAGAAAACTAACCAATCTGATCACATGGACCACAGCCTTGTCTAACTCAATGAAACTATGAGCCACGCCGTGTAGGGCCACCCAAGACAAACAGGAAATGGTGGAGAGTTCTGGCAAAATGTGGTCCGCTGGAGAGGGAATGGCAAACCACTTTAGTATTTTTGCTTTGAGAACCCCATGAGCAGTATAAAAAGGCAAAAAGATATAAAACTGAAAGATGAACTCCCCAGGTCAGTAGGTGCCCAATATACTACTAGAGATCAGCGGAGAAATAACTCCAGAAAGAATGAAGAGACGGAGACAAAGTAAAAATAACACCCAGTTGTGGGTGTGACTGGTGATAGAAGAAAAATCCAATGCTGGAAAGGGCAATATTGCATAGGAACCTAGAATGTTAGGTCCATGAATCAAGGCAAATTGGAAGTGGTTGAACAGGAGATGGCAAGAGTGAATATTGACATGTTAGGGAATCAACGAACTAAGATGGGCTGGAATGGTCAAATTTAACTCAGATGACCATTATATCTACTACTATGGGCAAGAATCCCTTAGAAGAAATGGAGTAGCCCTATTAGTCCACAAAAGAGTCCAAAATGCAGTACTTGGATGCAATCTCAAAAATGACAGAATGATCTCTGTTCGTTTCCAAGGCAAATCATTCAATATCATGGTAATCCAAGTCTATGCCCCAACCAGTAATGCTGAAGAAGCTGAAGTTGAACGGTTCTATGAAGACCTACAAGACCTTCTAGAACTAACACCCAAAAAAGATGTCCTTTTCATTATAGGGGACTGGAATGCAACAGTAGGAAGTCAAGAAATACCTGGAATAACAGGCAAATTTGGCCTTGGAGTACAGAATTAAGCAGGGCAAAGGCTAATAGAGTTTTGCCAAGAAAATGCACTGGTCATAGCAAACACCCTCTTCCAACAACACAAGAGAAGACTCTACACATGGACATCACAAGATGGCCAACACTGAAATCAGATTGATTATATTCTTTGACCCAAAGATGGAGAAGCTCTATATAGTCAGCAAAAACAAGACCAGGAGTCGACTGTGGCTCAGATCATGAACTTATTGCCAAATTCAGACTTAAATTGAAGAAAGCAGGCAAAACACTAGACCATTCAGGTATGACCTAAATCAAATCCCTTACAATTATACAGTGGAAGTGACGAATAGATTCAAGGGATTAGATTTGATAGACAGAGTGCCTGAAGAACTATGGATGGAGAGACAGGGATCAAGATCATCCCCAAGAAAAAGAAATGCAAAAAGCAAATGGCCTTCTGAGGAGGCCTTACAAATAGCTGTGAAAAGAAGCAAAAAGCAAAAGAGAAAAGGAAAGATATATCCATTTGAATGCAGAGCTCCAAAGAATAGCAAAGAAAGATAAGAAAGCCTTTCTCAGTGATCAGTACAAAGAAATAGAAGAAAACAATAGAATGGGAAAGACTAGAGATCTCTTCAAGAAAATTAGAGATACCTTATTAGAGAGGTAAGAAGATCCAACCAGTCCATTTTGAAGGAGATCAGCCCTGGGATTTCTTTGGAAGGAATGATGCTAAAGCTGAAACTCCAGTACTTTGGCCACCTCATGCAAAGAGTTGACTCATTGGAAAAGACTCTGATGCTGGGAGGGATTGGGGGCAGGAGGAGAAGGGAACGACAGAGGATGAGATGGCTGGATGGCATCACTGATTCAATGGACATGAGTCTGAGTGAACTCTGGGAGTTGGTGATGGACAGGGAGACCTGGCGTGCTGTGATTCATAGGGTCGCAAAGAGTCGGACACGACTGAGCGACTGAACTGAACTGAAGGGAACATTTCATGCAAAGATGGGCATAATAAAGGACAGAAATTGTATGACCTAACAGAAGCAGAAGATATCAAGAAGAGGTGGCAAGAATACACAGGAGAACTGGAAAAAAAGATCTTCATGACCCAGATAATCACTATGGTGTGATCACTCACCTAGAGTCAGACATTCTGGAATGCAAAGTCAAGTGGGCCTTAGGAAGCATCACTATGAACAAAGCTAGTGTAGGCAATGGAATTCCAGTTGAGCTATTTCAAATCCTAAAAGATGATGATGTGAAAGTGCTGCACTCAATATGCCAGCAAACTTGGAAAACTCGGCAGTGGCCACAGGATTGGAAAAGGTCGGTTTTCATTCCAATCCCAAAGAAAGGCAATGCCAAAGAAGGCTCAAACTACCACACAACTGCACTCATCTCATATGCTAGTAAAGTAATGCTCAAAATTCTCCAAGCCAGGCTTCAGCAATACGTGAACCATGAACTTCCAGATGTTCAAGCTGGTTATAGAAAAGGCAGAGGAACCAGAGATCAAATTGCCAACATCCATTGGATTATCAAAAAATCAAGAGATTTCCAGAAAAAGATCTATTTCTGCTTTATCGACTATGCCAAAGCCTTTGACTGTGTACTACTACTACCACTACTACTAAGTTGCTTCAGTCGTGTCCGACTCTGTGCGACCCCACAGATGGCAGCCCACCAGGCTCCGCCGTCCCTGGGATTCTCCAGGCAAGAACACTGGAGTGGGTTGCCATTTCCTTCTCCAATGCATGAAAGTGAAAAGTGAAAGTGAAGTCTCTCAGTCGGGTCCGACTCTTTGTGACCCCATGGACTGCAGCCTACCAGGCTCCTCTGTCCATGGGATTTTCCAGGCAAGAGTACTGGAGTGGGTTGCCATTGCCTTCTCCGTTTGACTGTGTGGATCACCATAAACTCTGGAAAATTCTTAAAGTGATGGGAATACCAGACCATTTGACCTGCCTCCTGAGAAATCTGTATGCAGGTCAGGGAGCTACAGTTAGAACTGGACATGGAACAACAGACTGTTTCCAAATAAGGAAAGGAGTATGTCAAGGCTGTATATTGTCACCCTGCTTATTTAATTTATATATAGACTACATCATGAGAAACACTGCTTGTGTGGCACAAGTAATCAAGATTGCCAGGAGAAATATCAATAACCTCAGATATGCAGATGACACCACCCTTATGGCAGAAAGCAGAGAACTAAAGAGCCTCTTGATGAAAGTGAAAGAGAGTGAAAAAGCTGGCTTAAAAAAAAACTAAGATCATTCAGAAAACTAAGATCATGTCATCCAGTCCTATCACTTCGTGGCAAACAGATGGGGAAACAGTGGAAACAGTGAGAGACTTTATTTTTTAGGGCTCCAAATTCTTCAGATGGTGACTTTAGCCATGAAATTAAAATACGCTTACTCCTCAGAAGAAAAGTTTTGACCAACTTAGCATATTAAAAAGCAGAGATATTACTTTGCCAACAAAGGTCCGTCTAGTCAAGGTTACGGCTTTTCCAGTAGTCATGTATGGATGTGAGAATTGAAGTATAAAGAAAGCTGAACACCAAGAATTTGTGCTTTCGAACTGGTGTTGGAGAAGACTCTAGAGAGTCCCTTGGACTACAAGAAGATCCAACCAGTCAATCCTAAAGGAAATTGGTCCTGAATATTCATTGGAAGGATTCATGTTGAAGTTGAAACTCTAATACTTTGGCCACCTGATGCGAAGACCTGTCTCATTGGAAAAGACCCTTATGCTGGGAAAGATTGAGGGCAGGAGGAGAAGAGGGTAACAGAAGATGAGATGGTTGGATGGCATCACTGACTCAATGGACATGAGTTTGAGTAAACTCCGGGAGTTGCTGATGGACAGGGTGGCCTGGCATGCTGCAGTCCATGGGGTCTCAAAGAGTCAGACATGACTGGGCGACTGAACTGACTGACTGATAAAACTTTTGTTATGCAGTTTCTTTTTACAATCAACACAAGTTGTTAATATAACCATTATAATATTTTACAGGTTTAAAAATTATAAAATCAGTGTAAAATTTTTTATTTTAGTTGCTAAATCATGCCTGACTCTTTTGTGACCCCATGGACTGTAGCCTGACAGGCTCTACTGTCCATGGGATTTCCCAGGCAAGAATACTGGAGTAGATTGCCATTTCCTTCTCCAGAAGATATTCCCAACCCTAGGATGAAACCCAAGTCTTCTGCATTGGCAGGTGGATGATTTACCACTGCCACCAGGGAAGCCTTACTGAACTACTGCTTTTAGTAATAAAAATCATTTTAAGACTTATCACAGTCCATGACTGTATGTGCATTATAAAACTATGGGATTGGTGTCTCTCTATAGCCACTCTCCTGCATTTTAAATGTGCCCTACACACAACAAAGACTTAGCAAAATAGTATAATGCCTTGTTTAGCATTTAATTCTAGGTTGCTTTATGGGCATAATAAAGATACTGACTATAGTATGTAGCCACCAGATATATGCACATTAATTTGCAATGAGAATTATATCCAATAAGAAACTCTTTGCGGATAAAGGTCCCAAGATATTTCAATAAGGGAAGAATAGCCTTTTCCAAAAATTATGCTGGGACAGTCAGACATTTTCATGAAGATGGATGAATATGAACCCTCATCTCACACCATATATAAGAAGTAACTTGAAATGTGTCATAGATCTAAATATAAACTATAACACTCTTAGAAGAAAGCATAAGTGTAAATTTTGGTGATATTAGATTATGGTATTTGGTAATTATTTTCGGTTATCATTACCAAATTATTCGGAAAAGGCAATGGCACTCCACTCCAGTACTCTTGCCTGGAAAATCCCATGGATGGAGGAGCCTGGTAGGCTGCAGTCCATGGGTCGCGAAGAGTCAGACATGACTGAGCAACTTCACTTTCACTTTTCACTTTCATACATTGGAGAAGGAAATGGCAACCCGCTCCAGTGTTCTTGCCTGGAGAATCCCAGGGACGGGGAGCCTGATGGGCTGCCGTCTATGGGGTTGCACAGAGTCAGACATGACTGAAGTGACTTAGCAGCAACCAAATTATTATTTGATAATAATTTTTAATACATCAAACACATAAAGAAAAGAAAACATTAACCAGCTGGACTTCATCAAAACTCAACACCTTTGCACTTCAAAATAGGCCATCAAGAAAGTAGAAAGACAAGCCACAGAATAGAAAAGAAAAAATGAAATCATATATCCAATAAGGGACATGTATCTAGAATAAAGAATTCGTGCTGCTCAATAATTTAAAAGGTAAGCAACCCAATAAAAAGTGGTCAAAACAATTAGATATTTCACCAAAGAAAATATAGGAATGGCTAATACACACGTGAAGAGATACCCAACATCATTTGTCACTAGGGAAATGGAGATTAAAACCACAATGAAATCTCACTTTACACCAGCTAGGATGCCACTGACAAAGTCAGACAGTGCTGAGTGTTGGTAAGGATTTGGGGCAATTGGAAGGAACCCTCACACTGGTAGGAACAGCCACTTATATTTTCATTAACCTATGTCATCCTGATGAACTCAAATTCTCTATATTTTAGCTGAGAATCAAGACACCATTTCACTTACAACTTCAGCAAATAAAAGGCAAATAAAAGATAAATATCTAACCTTCCCTGTGTGGCCCATGAAAAGCAGCACTAATCCATCACTGAACTCTTCCCCCATCAAACCTACACACAGCTTCACAATTTTCTCAACAGAAAATGCTATGCAAACATTCCTATTTGTCATCTCACATTATTTTGACTTTTTTAAGGCCTCCCATATGCAGCCATGAAATTAAAAGACACTTGCTCCTGGAAGAAAAGCTATGAAAAACCTAGACAGCATATTAAAAAGCAGAGACATTACTTTGCTGAGAAAGGTCTATCTAGTTAAAACTATGGTTTTTCCAGTAGTCATATATGGATGTGAGAGTTGGACCATAAAGAAAGCTGAATGCTGAAGAATTGATGCTTTTGAGGTGTTGGAGAAGACTCTTGAGAATCCCTTGGATTGCAAGGAGATCAAACCAGTCAACCCTCAAGGAAATCAGTCCTGAATACTCAATGGAAGGACTGATGGTGAAGATGAAGCTCTAGTACTTTGGCCACCTGATGCAAAGAACTGACTCATTGGAAAAGACCCTGATGCTGGAAAAGACTGAAGGCAGGAGGAGAAGGGGACAACAGAGGATGAAATGGTTGGATGGCATCATCAACTCGATGGACATGAGTCTGAGTAAACTCCAGGAGTTGGTGATGGACAGGGAAGCCTGGTGTGTTGCAGTCCATGGGGTCACAAAGAGTCAGACATGACTGAGCAACTGAACTAAACTGAAGGCCTCCCATTACTAGTTCTCTTCTTTTATGATAATATTATCATGTCTGATCTTACATAGGTTATATATTAATTTTATCTGTGAGTTTTAAAAGATTTTGGGAGGGGAAGTGGATGTGGCAAGGGAGTTCTTGCCTATACCCTTCAGTTGAACTACAGACAGTATCATAAAATGGACCTGGCTATAAATCTTGTTTCATACAAAAACAAATCATACTGCACTAAATTTTTATTTTTTAATTAAATAGTTTATTGCTTAGTCAAATATGATTTTAGAAACCTAAAAAAGCTTGCTGTTTAAAAAATGTAAGAAAATAAGTTACAACATTCATGTGTTAAGTCTGCAATAATTCTTAGGATAACTTTTATGATTATACAAGTTATGTATAATTATCTAACTTTAGGATTATCTAAGAAAAAACTATATAGACCCTTAAAAATCCTGGTGCTAAACCTCACTGCTTCCAACTTCTTTACACCATAAGATTTTTATCCCTAAAATAACACTCATTTTTCTTTTGTTATATTGGTTCTAGAACATCAGCCTCTAAGCATCACAACCTTTGGCAAACTATGTCATATCTCTGCTATTAGTTGTAAAACAGAGCTGCCACATCAGTCCTCTCCTTAATTCTATTAAGGTTATAATTATCACTGAATCTCATACAGATAACTCACAGGAATATATTTCTTTCATTTCACCCTCAACCTAAATGGAACCCTGGAAATCACCTTCCGGGTTCTTTGTTTTCAACTGCCAGAAATCTTACATTAGAGCCTCCACAGCTAAGTACAGAATCATGTAAGGCAGACCAAATTTCCTGGAACAATTTGAAACGCTGTTGTATTCCAGAATATTGTAAGTCAAATTGGCCTAATGCAATATAAAACGCTGTCAGAGTAATAGAGAGTGAGATAAAAGTCTTCCTTCAGGATCACATAACGATTGTCGTATTCATTTGAAGAGTTCTTTCAAGATGCACTTAATACACTTGTCTCTATTGATAATAGCAACCCGGGATTATTTAAAAAAGAAAAAAAGAGAGAGAAATTTGTCCCTATTCAAATGACTCCTCGGGCACCTGTTGTCCACAGAAAACATAAATATGTGGCAACAGATAAATCTGAGATCCAGCAGGCTATGCCCGGGGCTCTCTGTGCCATCACCTTTGTGATATACTCTCCCTGCAGGGTTTGTGTGGTGCTCTCCTCCCCCTGGGTCATTAATATCAGCCTGACAAAATAGGCAGTTAGGTTCTTCTATCTAGCAGAGTCCTTTTGACAAGGAATGACACTGTGAACCTCTGTGTTAACATGAACAGGTGATAAAGGGGGTCACACAGCTCTTCACAGCTGCCAGCATCAGAGAGTGATGCTGGGTACATGAAACACAGAAATCTAAAAGGAAGCTCTTGAGCCGAAGCCCCGGGGAGTGGAATTCGCTTTTCTGACTCCCGGTGCATCCTCTTTCTGGTCCCACCACAGGCATTCTCTCTATATAGCTTGGCAGCCCATGAAAGCAAAAAGCGCTTTAGTCTGTGAGGCAATAAAGTTGAGTAATTGTTGCCTCAAATCTTTCTCGAAGTCACTTAAAAGATGACCACTGTAAGAGGTTTACTTCTGGTGAATGATCGACAGTAAAGAGCCAACTCCAGGACAGACAGGAATACCTGGGCAAAGCTCCGGGCAGTGGCAGCGAGGTGACCAGCACATCACTTCCAGAGCAGCCACGGCATCAGTGACTGCACCGTGATGACGCATGTGCTGGCTCACGCTGCAGCTCCCACTTGCTAGCAAATGTCAGTTCCGCTGCTGCTTGACATGAACTCAATAAACAATTGCTCTTAACAGACAAAAATAATCATCTGGTCACTCAAAACTAAGTATGGATAACTCTGGGAACACAGGGCAGAGGCTGTGGGAGACTGCGAAGTGGAAAAAGGCACAGCTTTAGCCTAAAGTCATTTCAAATCTAATAGAAGAAAGAATAAATAATTCTAATCATAGTAACATGCATACAGAGGGCACCCCCTGGGTGACATTTTCTTATTTGATAAACAATAAGAGAGAAAAATCAGAGAAGGCAATGGCATCCCTCTCCAGCACTCTTGCCTGGAAAATCCCATGGACAGAGGAGCCTGGTAGGCTGCAGTCCATGGGGTCTCAAAGAGTCGGACACGACTGAGCGACTTCACTTTCACTTTTCACTTTCATGCATTGGAGAAGGAAATGGCAACCCACTCCAGTGTTCTTGCCTGGAGAATCCCAGGGATGGTGGAGCCTGGTGGGCTGCCGTCTATGGGGTCGCACAGAGTCGGACACGACTGAAGTGGCTTAGCAGCAACAGAGAAAAATAGAGGAAAACATCCTCTATTTTCCCAATTATAAAATGAGATCACTACCCTCAAATGCCATTGTGAAGATTAAGAGAGGAACTAGCATTTAAAAAAGCTTTGTATACGGTAAGTGACTGATAAATGCTATCTCTTGAAGATTTTCATCAAGCAAATAGCAGAAGCAGAAAAACATACAGAAACAGTTATATAGCTCTCTGGAACTGGAAATTAATATAATGGCAATAATGGAACTTTAGGGTGAACAATGTACAGTTGTCTAAGAGACTTCGATAAACAGACACAGTTTGATGGAGTAAAATGGGAAGAATTCAGAGAATAGAAAAGGAAAAAGCATTTTAATGAAGATAAGAAGTGAGAGTTGTTAAATTATCAAGTCCTAGTAAAATGCAACCATGAAAAGTTTAATCTGACTAAATGACAATTACAGAAAACCATGATTAAGCCTCAAAATAAGATCTTATTCAGATATTAACTACTTCATTGTTTAAATTCAGATATTGAACTAGAAATTTTCCAAAGTCCCTTCCAGACCTACTTTGTGATTCTAAGATAATCTTAACATGAAATTCTTAGTATTTGTACTCCTCTGATCAAGAATTTAGAAAGGCTCATTCAGTTCAGTTCAGTCACTCAGTCTTTTCCGACTCTTTGCGACCCCATGGACTGCAGCACACCAGGCTTCCCTGTCCATCACCAACTCCAGGAGCTTGCTCAAACTCATGTCCATTGAGTCAGTGATGCCACCCAACCATCTCATCCTTTTCTCCTCCTGCCCTCAATCTTTCCCAGCATCAGGGTCTTTTCTAATGAGTCAGCTCTTCACAAAGTATTGGCCTGCCCAAAGTATTGGAGCTTCAGCTTCAGCATCAGTCCTTCCAATGAATATTCAGGACTGATTTCCTTCAGGATTGACTGGTTTGATCTTCTTGCAGTCTAAGGGAGTCTCAAGAGTCTTCTCCAACACCACAGTTCAAAAGCATCAATTCTTCAGCGCTCAGCTTTCTTTATAGTCCAACTCTCACATCCGTATGTGACTACCGGAAAACCATAGCCTTGACTAGACGGACCTTTGTTGGCAAAGTAATGTCTCTGCTTTTTAATATGCTGTCTAGGTTGGTCATAGCTTTTCTTCCAAGAAGCAAGCATCTTTCATTTCCTGGCTACAGTCACCATCTGCAGTGATTTTGGAGCCCAAGAAAATAAAGTCTCCCATTGTTTTCATTGTTTCCCCATCTATTTGCCATAAAGTGATGGGACTGGATGCCATGACCTTAGTTTTTTTAATGTTGAGTTTTGAAAAGCTCATTAAATAGGTTAAAACTGCCTCATTTTGAAGGCCTGCTTCAATATGCTCTTCTGTAATATTTCATTTAATTATATTACTTTCATACAGTTGCTTAAGTCAAATAGTTCAGAATTTTATGTAACTTTGCTGGTTATTTATAACCTTCACATTTCATTTGTCAAGTCTGATTGTCTGTACATCTGTTACTTTTTTCCACAAGGAAAAACAACTAATCTGCAGCTCAAATTTAGCAACAAATAAAAACTGACATCCAACCAGAATTGAAGTACCCACCTTACCTAGCTCCCTTAAATAAAATGGTCATGATGAAATTCATCATGCCTATTAAAATAATGAATATCACTGATTAGTGCACAAGCATGCTCACTTGCTGCAGTCGTGTCTGACTCTTTGCGACGCTATGGACTTTAGCCTGCCAGTCTTCTCTGCCCAAGGGATTCTCCAGACAAGAATATTGGAGTGGATTCCCTGGCCTCCTCCAGGGGATCTTCCCAACTCAGGGATCAAACCCAGGTCTCCTGTATTGCAAGCAGATTCTTTACCACTAAGCCACCAGGGAACCCAATTAGTGCAGAAGTTGTATCTTATACAGTGCTGTGCTTAGTCACTCAGCCATACCTGACTCTGCGATTCCACTGACTATAGCCAGACAGGCTCTTCAGTCCATGGAGATTCTACAGGCAAGAATACTGGATTGATTTGCATGCCTTCCTCCAGGGGATCTTCCCAACTAAGGGATCAAACCCAGGTCTCCTGCATTGCAGGCCAATTCTTTACCGTCTGAGACATGAGGGAAGCCCATGAATACTGGAGTAGGTAGACTATCCCTTCTCTAGGAGATTTTCCTGACCCAGGAATCAAACCAGGGTCTCCTGCATTGCAGGTAGATTTTTCACCATCTGAGCTACCAGGGAAGCCCACCTTATGTAGTAGTGCTTTGCAAAGTTAAATGCGTATCTCAAATCTGAATGTAAAATTGTGTTAAAATGTGGGTTCTGATTCAGTAAGTCTAGAATAGAGCCTGCTAGTCTTGGCATTTATAGCAAAGTCCCGCAGGGTGTTGATGCTGCTGGTATAAGAATCACACTGAATAGTAAGAGTCTAGAATGGCACTTTCTAATATGTTTGAAATTTAAATAGCCACAATGCCAGTGGCTACCATATTAAATATGTCCATTATTGCAGAATGTTCTATAGGGCAAGACTAGTCAAAAGTCTTTTAATCCAGGGACTTCCCTGGTAATCCATTGGTTAAGACTCTGTGCTGACAATGCAGGGTGCCTGGATTCAATCCCTGGTCAGGGAACTAAGATTCCATATGCCATGCAGCATGGCCAGATAACATTTTTAAAAGTCTCATAAACCGTAAGTTTATCTGATTTATACAAACACAAAAAAATACTATTTGATTTTTCCAAAGGTAATGCAAAAGCTAACACATATGAATATAGATTTTTAAAAATTGTTACAGAAGCAAACCAATGTAGAAGTTATCCTGATAGGAGTCAAAAGAATTTGCTACATTCCTGATTTTTAATTATAAAATTCTGTAGTAATAATATTACTATCTTAGTAAATGGTGAATCATTACAAATATATTCTAATTGAATTATACATTGAAACATAAAAACAGCTAGAAACTTAATGGTTTAAAGCAACAATGATTTATTATTTCTCATGGATTTATCGGTAAGTTGAGCAGTTCCACTGGTTTCACCAAGGTTCATTAATTTGGTTACATTTAGTTGGAGGGTACACTGGGCCCTGTTTCTTTCTCTCCCTGTGATCTTTAACCTCAAGTATGGTGGGGTCGCGAAGATTCCCTGGAGAAGGAATAGGCTTCCTGGGCTTCCCTGGTGGCTCAAATGGTAAAGAATCTGTCTGCAATGTGGGAGACCTGGATTTGAGCCCTGGGTTAGGAAGATCCCCTGGAGAAGGGAACGGCTACCCACTCCAGTATTCTGGCCTAGAGAATTCCATGGACAGAGGAGCCTGGCGGGTTACAGTCAGTGGGGTTTCAAAGAGTTGGACACGACTGAGTGACTTTCACACACACTTATGGTAGACCAAGCTTCCTTGCTAGATAGCAGTAAACTTCCACAGGGTCAGCTCCAGTTCATAACTGCTCAAGTCTCTGCTTTCAGGCACTTGCTAACATCCTATTGGAGAGAGCAAGTCAAAAGCATCAACTTACTGTGTAGCAGGCATAGTTCTAGATACTGGGTATATACATCCATGAAAAGGGACAAAAATCCCTGCCATTGTGGGCTTAATTTTAGTGGTGAAACAGAAACAAATAACATGATAAACACAATAAATAACACACAGGGTAATAGGACATTACCAGATGTGTTAGAAAGTTGTAAATACTATGGAGAAGTATAAGAAAGTCAGAGGGAATGACAGTGCCATGATCAAGGAAGGTGTCCCTGAGAACGTGACATGGTGGCACAGGGTAAAGGAGAGAGGGGGTGAGGGTGAGAAGATGAACTTTGTTCTAAGCTATCATCATCTCTTACCTGGGTGGCTAAAATAGACTCCTAACTTGTCTCCTTGTCCCTCTAGAGTTTACCCTTGTCCCACTAGAGTTTACTTTCAATGGAGCCTCCATATGCAGGAGATAACATCATATGAGCCACTCAAACCTGTGGGCATTGACTCTATGAGGAAAATGCAGCACCACTGGAGGTTTGTGATCAGCTGTGATATGATCCATCATACTTTGTAAAACGATCACTATGAAGGCTTTATTGAAAGTCAATCCTAAAGGAGATCAACCCTGAGTGTTCACTGGAAGGACTGATGCTGACACTGAAGCGCCAATACTTTGGTCATCTGATGCAAAGAGCCAACTCATTGGCAAAGACTCTGACACTGGGAAAGATTGAGGGCAGGAGGAGAACGGGGTGACAGAGGATGAGATGGTTGGATGGCATCACCAACTCAATGAACATGAGTTTGAGGAAACTCTAGGAGATAGTGAAGGATGAGAAAGCCTGGTGTGTTGAAATCCATTGGGTCACAAAGATGGTACATGACCTAGAGACTGAACAACAAAGCTATTGGAAAGATGCAGTTTTCATCAACTGAGATGGGGAAATTTGAAAGGGATGGAGATCAGGAATCCAGTACTGGGCATGTTAAATTGGAGATGCTTAGAAAACAGTGAAATACATTGGAAAACAATCTATTTACTCTCCTAAGTGATACAACAGTGACCAGTAAGTACCATACTTTATATGCATCATCTAATTTGAGATGATTCTCATAACAACTTTATTCATAATTTTTACCCAGATGTTAATTAACCTGCCCCAATCACTGAACTAAAGGAAAAGCTGGAATTTAAACCATTCTCTTTGTCCAAAATCTGTACTCTTGGCTTCTACTCTACATAGCCCCATTGCAAAGTAGAAAAACAATCCTAAAGTGCCATGTTTCTTAGAACTTATTACCTGACCCCACACTGACTAACTATTAAAATATGACAGTGGCTAAGCGGAAATGATATACAAAAAAGCATCTGAATACTAATAAGCAAACAATTTCCTAAAATTCACCAGATTCTGCCCCAAGACACAACAGGAAATTAAAATTTGGCATCAGGCCAGCTTTAAAGCTTTCATCATTTTAATCTCCAAAGATTATTATTCCAACTTTAAGGAGCTTATGTGATTTACCTTCATAGGTCAGACCAAAAAGTCAGCAGCAATTTGGAAAAAGACCCTACCATTGTGTTCAGTGACATTTTATATCAGCAGGAAATAGCCATTTATGCAATTATTTTGTGTAATCCTTACATTCCTATTAGTATAAACCAGAGAAAAGGAAAAAAATTACATATATATATATATATATATATATATAATGATCATGTTCCTTAGTGTGAAATTGGACAAAATGCTGTCTCATTGTGATCTCTTCTTTCCTCTAAAATGTAATTATGTCACTGAAGTACCTACAACTAAGGGAAAATGAGAAAATAATTTTCTTGCAATGAACTATGAAGCTTGAGATAGGGACATGTTCTCATTACTTTTCCATTTTATTTCTCTGGGACTCAATTTCTCTTGGAAATAGAATCTATTTATAAAACCAACACAAAAACACTGCTACATTCTTTTAAAGATACTGGGAACTAAAGGGATACTCCTAAATTCAAAACCACTATTTTATTAATAGCCGAAGTGACCATTAATTTTTTTGTCTCTTTTCCTAATTGATTTTGACCTGCCAATAAAAAAATTTAACTCCTGAATGGAAAAAAAAAAAGAATCACTGTTATATTCTTTTAGATTTCATTCTTTAGATTTCATTTATTAGCTTAAAAAGCTAAACCATAGAAAAATCAGTACGACTGGTTAACCTAAACAAAGATTAAAAATTTTAGTACCTATAAGTGATATAACCTATACTTGAATAGAACTTTGTTGTCTTAGTAGTTATATCACGTGTATCTGAAATACTAAAAAATGTACAGTCCTTAAGATATCAATCCATTTCATACAGCCCTGGCAAAAGACAGAGAAGCGATGCCAGCTGATTCTCAACCCTGTGACTGAGAGGGAATGATTAAGAACATATAGCGTATTAAGGTTTTCTGGATAAAGAGAATCAATAGGAGATCAGATATAGGTAGATATGGATGATATAGATTTATTTTAAGGAACTGACTCACACAATTGTGGAAGCTGGCAAGTCTAAAATTTGCAGGCAGACCAGCAGGCTGGAGACCCTAGGAGAGTTAAGTTCAAGTTACAGTTCAAGGCCACAAGCCAAAGTCCCTCTTCCTCTGGAAAACTCAATCTTTTTCTTTTAAGGCCTTCAACTGATTAGAAGAGGCCTATCTACATTTTGCGGAGAAGGCAATGGCATCCCACTCCGGTACTCTTGCCTGGAAAATCCCATGGATGGAGGAGCCTGGTGGGCTGCAGTTTGAAGGATAATCCGCTTTTCTCAAAATCTACCAATTTCAATGTTCACCTGGTCTTTAATAGACACTTGTAGTCTTCTAGACTAGTGTTTGATCAAATATCTAGGTTGAACATTGCCTAGCTAGGCTGACATATAAAACTAACCATCACAGGGAGCTTAGAAGACCTGAAGATATAAGCAGAAATTACATAGACGGTGTATAGGTGTCATAAACAAAAGTAGGTCTTTAATTAGATGTATAGAAGAACAAACACCAGAAATTAAAAACTAATGACTTTCAGTTTAATTAACAATTTAAGTGGTATTAATTAGGCTAGTTGATCTTTAAGTGCTATTGCCCAGACCAAAAGCAGCACTATCATGGGAGCTTGTCTTAGGCCCCTCCCACACCTACTGAATCAGAAACTTGGGACTGTGCCCCAACAATCTCGGTTCTGACAAGTGCACCGGGTAACTCTGTTGCTTGCTGAAGTCTGAGAGCCAGTGCATCAGACCACTGCATCGCTACAGTATTCACACATTTCCATTTGTCTATTGGTTAATGTACCCAAACAGTATTTCCTCACCAATAGTCATTTATGAAGCGTCTACTGTATGCTGGTCTCTGTGCTATTATTAGCTCCAGGGGACAAGCAGAGAGAGGCAGGCTGTGAAGATAAGATTTGAAAAAAAAAAGAAAAGAAAAAAAAAGACAGATCTGGGCTGGTTTACGCCAGGTTTTATTTGCCATGTTAAGGTTTGTTTGTTTATGCTGAAAACTTACCAACATTGTAAAAACAGAAGTTCAATTACCAAAAATAGCACAATGTAGGAGGATAACTGGGAAGTGACAGAAATGCCAATTGGAAGAGGCATTGAGGAGCAAATAAATTAGTACATAGGAAAGAAGAGGAAAGGAGAATGATGATTGTAGAAATAGATTCAGTACGTATAAGTGATAAAACAGATGAGGCATGAAGAAGAGAATAAAGGATGATGTTAATGATTATCTAAGAAACGTGGTAACATGTCTGCACACGTACACATACACACATATACAGTGCAGAACTAAACAAAGTGAAAGGTGATTTAAGATATGAATAGGGGAAACTTGAAAAGAAAAATAAATATCTACATGTAAGTAAGAGTTGGGATTCTCAGGAATACAGGTTAAAGACTTGGGAGCAGATAATACTGCAATGTAGAGAATGTAAATAGTGATTTTCAAGCAGTCTGAATACTGGGGAGAGAAGCAGAGGCCACGATTTGTCAGTATGTCTGTTAAAGCATAGTCCATACACCCAATGCAAACTAACACAGTAAAATCTAACAAGATCCTGGCTGACGAGACATGCAGATACAGACTGTTGCTGCACTGGATAACACACAGATTAATGGAGATGATTCCTGCAGAAAAAAATAAGAGAACAAGGAGGATCGAGGTGGAATCCTACAGAAGACCAACAACTCAGGAAAGGAAGGGGAAGATGAGCCAGTAAAAGAGGCTCAGAAGAAGCTGCAAAGGAAAGGGGGGAGATGAAGGACTGAACAATGATAAGAAAACCAAGAGAGAAAATGTTTAAGCCACAGGTAGCACAAAGGCAGCAGCATCCTGTTGAGGAACACAGATCGCTGTTTGCAAGTCACTGCTGCCCACATTCCCAACAGTCTGAAGAAGCTGCTGCTGCTGCTGCTAAGTCACTTCAGTCGTGTCCGACTCTGTGCGATCCCATAGACGGCAGCCCAACAGGCTCCTCCGTCCCTGGGATTCTCCAGGCAAGAACACTGGAGTGGGTTGCCATTTCCTTCTCCAATGCATGAGAGTGAAAAGTGAAAGTGAAGTCGCTCACTTGTGCCCAACTCTTAGCGACCTCATGGACTGCAGCCTACCAGGCTCCTCCATCCATGGGGTTTTCCAGGCAAGAGTACTGGAGTGGGGTGCCATTTCCTTCTCCAGCTAGGAGATCAGAAATCCATTTAAGTGCCATTTAACTCCCCTCATTCTCACTTTTCCTCCCTGCATAATGAGCAAAGTGGCCTCAAAGACTCCCTCTCCACAAGCTCCAAAATTCCAGGGCAGAAGTTCCCCTAGATTAGGATGAAGAGGACTGATGTGGGGCTTAGATGGCATTTTTAACGAGAACCCATGCAACGTCAGTTGTTTGGGGAAACTTTAAGAAATACCGGCCCTACAGGTGATATGAGGTAACACAGTTTCTCCTGTACAGTTTCTATTAGTGTCTTCTCTGTGGTTTCCTATCTCATGAAATACATCATGACACGTAGTTAAATGAACACCCTGTAGGAATCATCCCACCCTCTTGCTGCTATCTTCTGGGGCTCTTGGCTGCTTTCTCATGGAGGACACTGTTCTTGCGGCTTCCTTGAGGGCATCCAGGGCACCACAGCTGCCCCAGCCCCTGTCTGCCTGTCTCCACGCTGGCCACCAGTGCAACTGCTACGAGTACATCTCCTCCTTAGAATGTCTTGCCCATGATCAAAAATTGAAGAAATAAATGTAATATATATATATAAAACAAAATTATTTTAATTAAAGCTGACATCCAAATACCACAGCTCTCATAGAGCTATGATAACCAACCATGAATAAGCAATCATTCTAAGTCCCAATTAAGAGTTTTTTACATTTTCTAATTTTCTTACAGCTTATTTCACTAACACATTAGTAACTTCTACTTTTCATGAAATTTATAAACATTGTTTTTCCTGAAAGGGTAATATTGAAAACAAGTGAACCTCTGGTAACGGGGAAAAAAATTACTGAAAACATCCTTTGAGGAGAATTTCAGCAAAAGGTTGTAGGGTCTTATGGAATGATTCAAACATTCAAAGTACCAACACATACTCTTCCTCTTAACAGGAGTCATCTATATTTCATCACAAAAAGTGAACTACTTTGCTGACACCTCCAGGAGTGGTAATGAGATTAAGAAGAGGTTTGTGGAGAGAATAAGGACCACTACTAAAACCCCTAAATTTCTCATTTTAATCAATGATTTTTAAATAGTTAATGAAAAGATGATGTTGCTTCCAACTGTACTATGATCAGTGCATATATGGTTGGACAGTTTGAGAATGGAGTAGAACACAAGAAACCTGGACTACTCTGAAAAGTTATTTCTGGCTGAATTCTACATCCAGCTGTGTAAGGGAAAACAATTGCTCTGGGAGACAGATGAGTTGGCTGCCTTTAAAACAGAAGGTGATCAGGATCACAGACAGGCAAATCATGGAGAGAATATAACATAATAATATTTAAATAACATTAGCAAAATCATCAGCCATAAATAAGTCATTAACTAAAAAAAATTTAACTTAAAAAAACCCTCAGAATTCAATTTTCAATCTAAACTCCTTTTTGACTGCTTCAACATTTTTAATAAGAATCTTATGAAAAGTAAATAAAAAGAGAATATTTTAACATGTGGGATCTTAGTTTACTGACCAGGGATGGAACCCATACCCCTGCATTGGAAGCACACAGTCTTAGCAATTGGACCACCAGGGAAGTCTCCAAAAAGGGAATATTTTAATAGCAGCAAGGTGTATTTGTTCTTCTTGGATTTGTATAAGATCATTTTTATTAGGCCCATGGTATACAGACCAGGGTGTGTGTGTGTGTGTGTGTGTGTGTAATCTATATTCAGATATATTTAAATATACAATCTATATATCTAGATAAACTCGTGATAGATACACACACAAATTGGGTACCAAATTATAACAGAACCAACATACCAAATTTTAAGTACTACTTAATTGAATGTTGGACCAACTTTCTGACCTGATGCAAATGAGAAAACACTAAATGGAAGATTAGATCTGTACAGAGTATTAAGTTTGCAATTATACTGTCATAAAACTTTAATCATTCCATGATTTAAATGAATAAAAAATATTTCAAAGCACTTACAACCAAGCTACTTAAATCATTTATTTATAGCTATTCTCAGTATCTAAACCAGTGCCAAACTGTGGGAAAGAAGAAATTATTTTCAAATATACAGAAGCATCTGCTTGCTTCAGTGGTACTGCCTGCTGATGTAGGAGATGTGGGTTAGATCCCTGGGTAGGGAAGATCCCCTGGAAAAGCAAGTGGCAACCCATTCCAGTATTCTTGCCTGGGAAATCGTATGGACAGAGAAGGCTGGCAGGCGACAGCTCACGGGGTCCCAAAGTCAGACACGACTTAGCGACAAAACACAAGCAAAACTGGCAAAAACTAATAGAAGCAATTCTTAATTGTTTATTGAAACAAGAATCTTTATAGGGTGTATTTTACTAAGTCAATAAGAGTCAGCCTATAAATCTGGGTGGTTTGTAAAATTTTTTATTTTTCTAAATTTTATTTTTTAATATAAATTTTCTTCTTTAAGAGCATCCCAAATTAATAAGGTTCTATAATTAATCATACTACAAATAAATAACATTATTCTGTTTTCAGTCTTGGCTTAGGGTCTATAGGGGCATAATTATCATTATATCTAATTATTCTAATTAATGATTACTCACACATTTATATTAGGCAAACACAAAACTGATCAGTGCTGACTTCTATGCATAAAATATTCTGTATTAAATTATTCTCACATGGGGTGACCTACATAGCAACTAAAAAATCTTTGAGCTACTAAGGAAACAGTTCTTTCGTAACTGCTCAAGAATTTGAAATTCTATATTTCAGGGATCTTTCAAACAGAATTTTTTTTGTTTAGTGGAAATATAAGTATAATCTTAGAATCCTAAAAGGATAACTATATTTACATAAAAAAGAAAAGAATATACTCAATAACAAAATTTAGAATTAAAGTACAATTAAAATTGTATTTTTGCAGGCAATGAAATTTTTCTTCTAATACTCCTTGACACTATCACTAGCACAAAACCTCCTAATTTTCTTTGGTTTTTATAGGATTATTATATTATAATTTAATATCACAACATTATTTTTATATTATAATTTGTAATGAGAAGATATTATTCTAAAATGTAAGGTGTTCAAAATATATACCAGTATTCTTTGACGCAATAAAAATAGTTATTGTTTCTACTGTGAAACCTGCATTATACAATTTATTTTTTAACTTAAAAATAATAAACTTTAAAAATAAATAAACTTAAAAAATAAAAAAGATAACCAAGTATCTTATAAGAAACAAACATCTAGGATTACTATTAAACATGGATTTGTTTTAAAAGAAGCTAATCTTACTTGAGTCAAATTAAAGAGGGTTAGACATAAGAGTCCACAGGAATAGTCTGTTTCCTGTTCTGTCTCAGCAGAGTAGCTACCTAGGGTGGCTGTGAGTCTGCAGCTGTCATCTTCCTCAAGCCACTTGACTGATGAAGGAATCTTTTGTTCTGCTGATAGGTGATACATTGTGCGCTGCTCAGGTGCCCAGAACAAAAAGTGTAGAGCACACAATGAACCTCTCTCCAGCCAGTTTTAAGAGGAATAAAAGGAAAACTAGCTTTACCTGAGATGTGTTTCTTTCAATGAAACTTCCCTTGCCCATTCTAAAGAAAAATATCATTCTGTCTGTTTTTAAAAGCTTGTTCTATAGTTTGCTCCTCCCTCACTCCCCTCCTCATTCTGGGACAAAAGCAACAGGAACAGAAGATCTTTTTTTTTTTTTTTTTTTTTTTACTAAAATGGTTAAGTTGAGTAAAATGCTGGCTTTTTGAAGGGGATTGTTGGAGTCACTATCTAAGATAAGTTGCCTCATCATGTCTAAACAATGAGATAGAATCATTTAAATAACCATTGATTCTATTTAGTTACTGATGTAGAAAATTTTTAAACCTTTTCTATATGTTCTTAAATGCACCTAAAATGTTTTATCTTTATTCAATATATTTCTAAATGGTAAAAAGTATATACCATAAATAAATGTCATTTCATAAACATGAATTAGAATATATAATAATATATTCTATATATTATATAAATATACAAGTAAATTATAGTGAATAAAACTTGTGAGGATGATTTTAAAGTCAGTGTACTATATATAACTTGCTTAATGGAATCTTGTCTTATATTTAAATAAAATATTCTAGAGATACTGTCAAACTGAAACCAACCAGGACACTGTAAAGCTTTCCCTGATAATAAGACCTCTGTGTCCCCCATTTCTTATTTGTAGGAAAAAGGCTTTAGTTTCTTAGACCTTCCCTTAGTTCCAAAGAGCAGACTCAAGCAGTTATTAATTTAAGAAGTGATGGAACACAGAAACAAAGAAAAAGCAGTTAAGCAAAAAGCAAAAATATCATTAAGTTTGAATGATAGTTCAGAGTCCCTAGTTCCTCCTCAAGGGATATACATAACAATCTGATGAGTATCTTTGAGTTATTCTGCAGAAACTAAGGCCTTTGCCCATGTTGACCACAAGCACACAAGCATATAGATCTCAGACTGGTTGGAACCAGAGGTTGATGATTAAAACTTCTGAAACATCAACCCATTATCTCATGACCAACCAATCAGAAGACAGTCCTTGCAGCCCTCACACCAAATGTGGCCTTTAAAAATACTTCCCTGAAAGCCATCGGAGAGTTCCGTCTTTTAAGCATGAACTGCCTGTTCTCCTTGCTTGGCACGCTTCAATAAACACTGTACTTTCCTTCATTACAACCTGGTGCCAATAACTGCCTTTGCTGCTTACAGGCAAGTAGACCAAGTTCAGTAACAAAATGACAATGTGAAAAGCCCTGGGGGTTAGGGGAATCACTTTCTTTTCCACTCTCCTATCAATAGATGAAGATGCCCCACAAGGACATCTTGTTTGATTTAAAAGGAGTGTGCAGATCTCTGCTACTACAAGCCACACTGGTCCTCTATGGCTCTACAAATCCACTTCACCAAGAAAAAAAATAAGCACCACATGGTTGACGATTATCATAATAATAACATGGGTTAGTGTTACTTAGACACTCTTAATTTAAGAAAACTTAAGAACTTGGTTTCTCTCATCCATCTTCCATATCATGCTATTATATTTTTGGGATTTATAACTCCATAACTATTAGGTTCACTAAGATCAAGAAAGGAAATTTTTTGCATTAACAAAAGATGGAAATCTACACTGGGTGCATTTGCAAAACTTTTTTCTGCGTAATGAAGAAAAGGTTCATTGTCTACTACATTATAAAGTCTATTGCCATGCATACAACATAAATGTGTATAAAATGTTAATATGCTTCACATACAAGTGCCTGGTGGGCAGAATTTATATCTGTTTTATTAACCTATAAATCTCAAGAGCCTAGAACAAAGCCTGGCAAAGAGTGTATAATAAATATTTGCTAAATTTATTAACTGGCAAGGAGAGAGTAAATATAAATCTTGAAATTACACAGAAGATTCCATAACTTCTACTTAGTTTAAAGCCTGAATATTAGCATTGATTCTCTTTATTATTTTATTCTAAATATTACCCAAAATAAATGAAATGTTTCTCATTTTTTTGCATCAGGTTCCAAATTTTACAACAAATTAGCACACCACAGTTAGGTAATTTTTGGCATCATTTTCTGGAATTTATCCTTGTAGAGACACAGAGGATTAAAGAAATTAGAATTCTAAAATGTTTAACATTTCTATTAGAGCTTACAAATATAAATTTAAATAATGAACATATTAGTGTATCAATACATGAGATGAATATGTCCGTTATTCATTTTTTGTAGCATTAAAATGTCAAAAATCAAAAAGTTCTAATCCTACTTCATGTTGCTTTAAGTTTGAGCAATAGAGAAAGAAAAACAAAAGGAAGAGTTCTTCATACGTTTACTATCACGTTTTACTAGGACCATCAAGGTCAAATGCTTGCTAGTGTCTTAAATTTAGATAACAAGTTGGGATTTTCTTAGACAAGTTTATTTCTTTTAGTAAAATCCAAGGGCCACAGCTGCCCTCTAGGGTCATGTAGAAGCTCTTAAATGAAACTAGATGAACCAGCTCTTTCAAATCTTTTTCTCAAGTCATATACTTGGTAAAAGAAAGTGTACTGCATGATAAAATCCTGCTGTAACAATGTAAAATCTATATCGAAGATCCTATTTAAAGTTCATCTTTTGAAATAAAAATACTCCTTTATGAACATGACGGCAAGCTCTCAATAAATGAGGGATTCAAGATTAAAATCTTATGTATGAGTAGATAAGAAAGCAAATGCCATGTGAGAACATGAGTACATATATAGAGACAGAGAGTCTAAGAAAAAGAAGAAAACAATAAGATTTTTCCAGTCAACTTTTACTATATCATTTTTTCCTTTATACTCCTACAAATGTATACATCATTAAAACTCCATAATTAGTGGCTAAAAAGCTCAATTACAAACCAAAGCAGTTGAAAGAAGAATTCCCAAACATTTGTGAGAATTTTAATCCCCAGCTTGAGCCAGATTCTATCCCTTCTGTTCTATTTATCTTTGAATCCATCATCTTGGGATCACAGAAACACTGTTTTATGATGCTTAGTTTTTCTATCTAAAATATGTAGGCAACAGAACCGTCCTAACCTGTGTTGTCCATGTGGGAAATATACCAATACAAATATGAAGAATAGTGTCCTACTTTTCCTACGAAAAAAGCTATAAAGTCCATAGACTGACAAACTAGCAGGTTCTACGTAACCCCTTAACCCCTCTTCATTTTAGTTTCCTAGTCTGTCAAATAAAGAAGATACTAAATAACCCAGATGGCTTTGAGGATTACGTGAGATATAACATGAAAATACATTTTATAAATTCTGAAGTATTATACCGTAATTAGACTTTATCAGTAGAAACAATAGAATCTATTGGTCAAGTTTTCCTCAAATAATCAGACAAAACATTTTGCACTTATTCAATGAACAATCATTACCGAAAAATGAATTTAGAAGTCTTTTTTCCAATAAGAGTCTAATTATGACCCTCATGAGAACATTAATTTTGCTAGATCATAACAACAAGATGGCTTTACCAAAATTAATCATCAAAATTAATTCTCAAAATTTAAGGCATTCCCTACATGTATACTTAGGCTTAAATTTAAGAATAGTTTATTTTTAAAGGAAATGCTTAGATGGTGACAGCACTTATTCAAATACTGAGTTCTGGCTAGTTTTATTTATAAATAAGTCATGTTTTTTGTAATGTATTAAATATTTCATAAGTTTTCTCTTCTCACCAAGAGGACTAGAGGAAATATATTAAAATCAAATATAAGTTTTGCTTAAGAATTCTCCTCTATGTAGAAGCCTACCCAATAAGGACATTTAAATCAACAATAAACTGATAATTTTTTATTCATTCAACCAAGCAGTCAATCAGTAAGTATTTCTTGAGCCCTTACTGGAAATACCAAGTCCTGGCCCTAAAGATGCAGGAAGTTTAGTGACGAGGCAAATGTCAGTGAAGACTTGAAAAGAAAAAGTTAATAGAGAGGACTTTATTGTGGAAGAAGGTAACTTTATAAAAAATAGTCTATTAGCAAGTACATGGAAAACCTATTGCAGAAATTTTTGAAAGATCAGCCTTTAAACAAAACTCCAGGGGAAATCTAAAAATTTTACTAAAGTTTAATTTTAAACTCTAAGCTTTCCACCACCCTAAACTACAAATGCTAAAAAGATTTCAACACATATGCAACTCAATGCTTGTTGTTCAGTCGCTCAGTCCTGTCCGACTCTTTGTGACTCTATGGACTGCAGCACGCCAGGCTTCCCTGTCCTTCACCAACTCCAGGAGCTTGCTCAAACTCCTGTCCGTAGAGTCAGTGATGCCATCCAGCTATCTCCCATCTTGTCCTCTGTCGTCCCCTTCTCCTCCTACCTTCAATCTTTCCCAGCATCAGGGTCTTTTCTAATGAGTCAGCTCTTTGCATTAGGTGGCCAAAGTATTGGACCTTCAGCTTCAGCATCATTCACCAATGAATATTCAGGACTGATTTCCTTTAGGAGTGACTGGTTTGATCTCCTTGCAGTTAGCCAATAAATAAACACTGAGTGCTGGACACTGAGTGCTTATGTGGAGATGGCTTTAGACAAAAGAGATACCACCCTTTCCTGAATACTTAGTGGTACCGCTGGAAAGACAGATTAAACAAACTATTTCAAAACAATTAAATCATTTAAACTGTGCAAAGTACTGAAGGTGAACACAAGATGCGCTTGAAGCATATAATGTGAGAACTTACCAGATTTCAATACACATCTGTTTTTGAGAGAATGTGGGCTGTTTAGCTTTTTGTTGCTGTTGTTGAGTTGCTAAGTCCTGTCTGACTTTTTGAGACCTCATGGACTATAGCCTGCCAGGCTCCTCTGTCCATGGGATTTCCCAGTCAAGAATACTGGAGTGGGTTACCATTTCCTTCTCCAGGGGATCTTTCTGAACCAGGGATTGAATCCATGTGTCCTGCATTGGCAGGCAGATTCTTTACCACTAAGCCACCAGGGAAGCCCTGTTTAGTTTTTACCAAAATATAAATATGCTACAAAGCCACCATGAAACCTGTGTTGTTGTATTTAGGTAAAACACCCATATAGAGGCTACCTATGAATGGTTGTTTTAGGAAGATATTTTGTTTAGTCCCTTAAACTTGTCAATTTTTCTCTTGTTCAAAGTCTGATGGGTAACTTTGGAACTTCTGAACAGATCTTTGTCGGCAAAGTAATCTCTCTGCTTTTTTAATATGTTGTCTAGTTTGGTCATAACTTTCCTTCCAAGGAGTAAATGTCTTTTAATTTCATGGGTGCAGTCACCATCTGCAGTGATTTTGGAGCCCAAAATAATAAAGTCAGCTACTGTTTCCACTGTTTCCCCATCTATTTCCCATGAACTGATGGGACCAGATGCCATGATCTTAGTTTTTGGAATGTTGAGCTTTAAGCCAATTTTTTCACTCTTCTCTTATTTTATTTTTAATTTTTTTTAAATTTTAATTGGAAGCTAATTACTTTACAACATTGTGGTAGTTTTTCCATACTCTCCTCTTTGACTTCCATCAAGAGGCTCTTCAGTTCTTCTTCACTTTCTGCCATAAGGGTGGTGTCATCTGCATATCTGAGGTTATTGATATTTCTCCCAGCAATCTTGATTCCAGCTTGAGCTTCATCCAGCCCAGTGTTTCTCATGATGTACTCTGCATAGAAGTTAAATAAGCAGGGTGACAATATACAGCCTTGATGTACTCCTTTTCCTATTTGGAACCAGTCTGTTGTTCCATGTCCAGTTCTAACTGTTGCTTCCTGACCTGCATATAGGTTTCTCAAGAGGCAGGTCAGGTGATCTGGTATTCCCATCTCTTTCAGAATTTTCCACAGTTTGTTGTGATCCACACAGTCAAAGGCTTTGGCATAGTCAATAAAGCAGAAATAGATGTTTTTCTGGAAATCTCTTGCTTTTTCCATGATCCAGTGGATGTTGGCAATTTGATCTCTGGTTCCTCTGCCTTTTCTAAAACCAGCTTGAACATCTGGAAGTTCACGGTTCATGTACTGCTGAATCCTGGCTTGGAGAATTCTGGGCATTACTTTACTAGCATGTGAGGTGAGTGCAATTGTGCAGTAGTTTGAGCATTCTTTGGCATTGCCTTTCTTTGGGATTGGAATGAATCTAAAAAAGAGTACAAATGCAGATTTTGTTCAAATTTCACAAAATATTGTGCTAGTGTCCATTATTTGTTTTCATATCTTATTCAAAATCCCACACTGTATTTAGTTTCACTGAATAGCTTCAGCTGCATGCAACAAATTTCAGTAAATCCTCTTTTCATTTTTATTCTGCTACAAATATTTTCTAATTTTCCTTATTATGGCTTCTTAGATACAACCATCATTTAAAACTGGACATTTAATTTCCAAATACATGGGTTTTTTTAAGTATCTTTGATATTAATTTCTCATTTAAATGCTTTCTTATCTGCAGTTACCCTCTGTGTTTCTTCAGTCTTTTAAGTTTACTGAGGCTTTCAATGGCTAAGTCAAAGGACTCTCTTGGTAAATGTCACATTGTACTTGAAAATATGGTCAAAGTATCTGTTGATACTGATTTCTAACCTAATTCCACAGTGATAAGAGAACAGACTCCGTATAATTTCAATTTCTTTACATCATGAAATTCTTGCACCTTGTTTCATGCCCCTGGAAATGTTCCAGTGTCTCCTAGTTTCTAGTACATGAGAACTGGAATAGAACTTGTATCCTACTGTAGTGTGAACACTGTATAACTCTTAATAACATTGAATTGGTTCATGGTGCTTTAAAGCACCTACTATATCCTTCTTTTCTGAATATATCCATTCTATTAATTTTCAAGAGTTTGATATTGAAACTCCAAATAAATTCTTAATTTATTATCTTCTTAGAATAATTGTTAGTGGAACTATATGTAACTTTATTCTGTATTTTTCAAAGCCTCCTGTAAATGTATTATACTTTCATAATTTAAAAAGAGAAAAAAAATTTAAAAGAGCACAAATGAACTTATCTACAAAACAAAAATCAAGAGTCACAGATGTAGAAAACAAACTATTTTCCACTTCCTGTTTGCCAGGGAGTGAGGTGGGGTAAGGATAAACTGGGAAATTGGGATTGACATATACACACTACTAACAGGTAACCAAGGATCCACTGTACAGCACACAGAACTCGACTCAGTACTGTGCAATGGCCTACATGAAAAAAAAACCTTAAAAACAATGGATATAAAGTAAGTCTTCACTGAAGGCTACAGTTTCTATTAGGTAGCTCTTGCCTGCATCTCTCTCTGTACCCAGAGCCTCTGAAACCTAGTTGCCCTTCAGTCCTGCTGCTGCTGCTAAGTCGCTTCAGTCGTGTCCGACTCTGTGTGACCCCATAGACGGAAGCCCACCAGCCTCCCCCATCCCTGGGATTCTCCAGGCAAGAACACTGGAGTGGGTTGCCATTTCCTTCTCCAATGCATGAAAGTCAAAAGAGAAAGCGAAGTCGCTCAGTCGTGTCTGACTCTTAGCGACCTCATGGACTGCAGCCCACCAGGCTCCATTTTCCATGGATTTTCCAGGCAAGAGTACTGGAGTGGGGTGCCATTGCCTTCTCCACCCCTTCAGTCCTAGGAAAGGCAAAACTGCCTCATCATAGTTAGTCCCATAAACATCACCATCCACCATCCCTTTTTGGCTTCTTTAGTTGTGTGCACTTTTTAATACAAGGTTTCTCTTCATTAAACTCTCAGTTAATCAGTTTGGTTGTACTGTTGGGATATTGTGGTATAATGAGTAATATATTTATTCTGTCTCCAGTTCTGGGCACTAGGGCTTCTAAAGCCCTAGGAATTTCTTGGTTGGTACAATAAGAGGAGCATCTTTTGTTACTCATAGTAAGTCTCTTTCAATCAAACCTGAATTTAAGCCAAGGAGGTGATTCTTGGAGGATGGGGGCTGGCTGCCAGTAGAACCAACCACATGATTTAAGGGTTGACTTTCACCCCACTCCCAGAGTGGAGACAGGAGCTGAGGATCAAGCTAACCACCAATGGCAGGGATTTAATCAAGATGTTTTTAGAATGGGACTTCCATAAAAACCCTAAATAACAGGGTTCAGAGAGCTTCCAAGATGGTGAATGCATTCATGTGCTGGAGGGTGATGCACCCTATTCCACAAGGACGGAAGGGCCCACACCTGATGCCCTTTCAGACTTCACCTCATTTTGTGCCTCTTCATTTGACAGTTTATTTGTATCCCTTATACTACTGCCAGGGAGAAGGAAATTTTGAAAACAAGGTATTCAATTTAGAAGAGACTTCTAAGAGAATCTAATTTAGGCAAGTTGCCTGTTTAACTTTTAACATATACATATATACCACCTAATATTTATCCTAGGGACTTACTGCCACAGCAATGCCTATTTTTAAACTCAATTTACTTAAAGAGATCACAGATGAGTTTAAAGAAACATTATTTTGTCAAAATGACCACATCTGATAGTAAAATCAACGACTTTAGAATCAAATGGTCAGAGTCTAAATTTCAGTTTTCCTACCCACTAACTGTGTGATCTTCAGAGAAGTTCTTGACTTCTTTGTTCCTCCACATCCTCATCTATAAAATGGAGTTAATAATGAAAACAATCTTATATGGCTGTTGGGAGGATTGAGAAGATCCGTGTGAAGCACCTGTAAGAGCATTTTAATCATTATTTGCTCTTACTAGCAGTAGTAAAAATATTACAGTTCTTACTTTCAGTATTATTTTTATTATATATTCAGTTCAGTTCAGTTCAGTTCAGTCGCTCAGTCGTGTCCGACTCTTTGCGACCCCATGAATCGCAGCATGCCAGGCCTCCGTGTCCATCACCAACTCGGGGAATTCACTCAAACTCATGTCCATCGAGTCAGTGATACCATCTAGCCATCTCATCCTGTTTTTTCCTTCTCCTCCTGCCCTCAATCCCTCCCAGCATCAGGGTCTTTTCCAAAGAGTCAACTCTTCACATGAGGTGGCCAAAGTATTGGAGTTTCAGCTTCAGCATCAGTCCTTCCAAAGAACACCCAGGACTGATCTCCTTTAGGATGGACTGGTTGGATCTCCTTGCAGTTCAAGAGTCTTCTCCAAGACTCAATAGTCTTCTCCAACACCACAGTTCAAAAGCATCAATTCTTTAGCACTCAGCTTTCTTCACAGTCCAACTTTCACATCCATACATGACCACTGGAAAAATGACAGCCTTGACTAGACAGACCTTTGTTGGCAAAGTAATATCTCTGCTTTTCAATATACTATTTAAGTTGGTCATAACTTTCCTTCCAAGGAGTAAGCATCTTTTCATTTCATGGCTGCAATCACCATCTGCAGTGATTTTGGAGCCCAGAAAAATAAAATCTGACACTGTTTCCACTGTTTCCCCATCTATTTCCCATGAAGTGAGGGGACCAGATGCCATGATCTTAGTTTTCTGAATGTTGAGCTTTAAGCCAACTTTTTCACTCTCCTCTTTCACTTTCATTAAGAGGCTTTTGAGTTCCTCTTCACTTTCTGCCATAAGGGTGGTGTCATCTGCATATGTGACGTCATTGATACTTCTCCCAACATTCTTGATTCCAGCTTGTGCTTCTTCAAGCCCAGCGTTTCTCATAATGTACTCTGCATAGAAGTTAAATAAGCAGGGTGACAATATACAGCCTTGACGTACTCCTTTTCCTACTTGGAACCAGTCTGTTGTTCCATGTCCAGTTCTAACTGTTGCTTCCTGACCTGCATATGGTTTCTCAAGAGGCAGGTCAGGTGATCTGGTATTCCCATCTCTTTCAGAATTTTCCACAGTTTCTTGTGATCCACACAGTCAAAGGCTTTGGCATAGTCAATAAAGCAGAAATAGATGTTTTCCTGGAACTCTCTTGCTTTTTCCATGATCCAGCAGATGTTGGCAATTTGATCTCTGGTTCCTCTGCCTTTTCTAAAACCAGCTTGAACATCTGGAAGTTCACGGTTCACATATTGCTGAAGCCTGGCTTGGAGAATTTTGAGCATTACTTTACTAGCGTGTGAGATGAGTGCAATTGTGTGTTAGTTTGAGCATTCTTTGGCATTGCCTTTCTCTGGGATTGGAATGAAAACTGACCTTTTCCAGTTCTGTGGCCACTGTTGAGTTTTCCAAATTTGCTGGCATATTGAGTGCAGCACTTTCACAGCATCATCTTTCAGGATTTGAGATAGCTCAACTGGAATTCCATCACCTCCACTAGCTTTGTTCGTAGTGATGCTTTCTAAGGTCCACTTGACTTCACATTCCAGGATGTCTGTCTTTAGGTGAGTGATCACACCATCGTGATTATCTGGGTTGTGAAGCTCTTTTTTGTCCGGTTCTCCTGTGTATTCTTGCACCTCTTCT
Source organism: Bos grunniens (assembly GCF_055505025.1). Taxonomy (NCBI): domain Eukaryota; kingdom Metazoa; phylum Chordata; class Mammalia; order Artiodactyla; family Bovidae; genus Bos; species Bos grunniens. The sequence continues at coordinate 22,033,747 of NC_141191.1, read as the reverse complement.
TAATATCTTCTGCTTCTGTTAGGTCCATACCATTTCTGTCCTTTATCGAGCCCATCTTTGCATGAAATATTCCCTTGGTATCTCTAATTTTCTTGAAGAGATCTCTAGTCTTTCCCATTCTGTTGTTTTCCTCTATTTCTTTGCATTGATTGCTGAGGAAGGCTTTCTTATCTCTCCTTGCTATTCTTTGGAACTCTGCATTCAGATGCTTATATCTTTCCTTTTCACCTTTGCTTTTCACTTCTCTTCTTTTCACAGCTATTTGTAAGGCAAGGTGCTTAGCATAGTACTTTGCTCATAAGTACACAATTAATTTTAGTTTTTGTCATTATGCTGTCATTATTGTTGTTGTTGTTGTGTTAGCTGCTTAGGTATCTCCAACCCTGCGGCCCCATGGACTGTATGTAGCCTACCAGGCTTCGCTGTCCATGCAGTTCTCCAGGCAAGAATACCAGAGTGGGTTGCCAGTCCCTTCTCCAGGGAATCTTCCTAAACCCAGGGATCAAATCCGCGTCTCTTAGTCACTCAGTCCTGTCCGACTTTTTGCGACCCCACAGACTATAGCCAACCAGACTCCTCTGTCCATGGAGTTTTCCAGGCAAGAATACTGGAGTGGGTTGCCATTACCTTCTCCAGGGGATCTTCCTAAACTCAGGGATCAAACCCAGGTCTCCTACATTGCAGGCAGATTCTTCACCACCTGAGCCACCAGGGAAGCCCATTATTATTATTATCTGGCAATAACTATGAATATATTTTTTAATTTGTTGAATTTTAAGCAATATTTAGTAAACAATAATTCAAATATTAATGAGGTCAATATCAGCAGTATTTCAACACTTTACTTTTTTTTTTTTTTACATACACCACCCTAATAAAATGGCATCCAAGTTAGACCCACTTTAGTAGCGTTTCCAAGACAGACCAACTTGAATCAAACCCTGGCTCTCCCACCACTAGTTGTACGACCCTCAGCCACTTGTTTTATGATTTCTACATCTGCCACAAGGACAGAGGGGACTAACTTGGTTGGATCACTGTACAGAATAATGAGATACTGTGTAAAATGTGTGCCTGCTCATAGCTGAGAGGAGAGAATTCTTCTTCTCATGGGAGAAGAATTCAGAGGAATTATATACAGTGTGGTTTGTACCAGTGAAGCAGTTGAGAAAATTATAATGGCTGTCTTTCCTGGTATCAAAAAAAAAATCAAAACCGATTAATAGGAAGCTCTGGATTAGCAATAAAACTGTAATCTGCTTTTTTCTAGGAAGTTTCTCTGCCCTTGGAAATTCACTTGAAGCAAGTCAGAACTTCACATTTTTTTAAAAATCAGGCATTACTCTAAAACTTCAGAAAAATGAGTCATGAATAAACAGAACCAGAAAGCTAAGGCTTCGGTTAGGTATTCAGGAAAGTTGTTCTTCTGGAACAACTCCTGACCTAGTATTTTTACAATGTAAAAACACTGAGATATTCCCTATTATGTTATTGTGAGTCTTTGAAATAAAAAATTAGAAAATTTTTCATATTTTAGACTACACATTAAACAGTATTCATAATGGTATCATGACAAGAGAATCTAAGTAAAACAAGACTACATGGAGTAACATAAATTTTAAATTTTATTTTTAATTTCTCCTTTTAGTTGCTATAAGTAGCTTCAAACCATCATTCTATGATAGAAAGTTGAAGTGATTAAAAGATTCACATTTGTCACTCTCCACAAAGACCTCATTGTCCCACAGATCACTTCAAGGGATGCAGCCTGGCTCCACAGTGAAGGACCTGGCAGCAGAGAGGAGCTGGACTTCAGCCCACACTCACCTGGTCAAGCCACTCAGGAGCCCATGTGACTGCAGAGATGTAGTCAGATGGTACCTGGGAGCTAGTACCAGGCCACATCTCCTAAGGGGCGAGATCTCTTTTCAAAATGAAATATTTGGAAAGAATTATGTCTTAACTCACTATGTGCTCATTTCCTAATTATCAGTTCATAACCAAGTAGAGATTAGTAAAAAAACTACTGGAAAATACAAATGGCCTTCACAGCGGAGTATTCCCTGAACAGAAACTGGAGAACGAGGCAAGCCAGATGACAAGTTAGAGTCAAAGATACCAAAGGAAGACTGAGGAGTGGCAAAGAGGGTCAAGGACAAACTGCCCTCTCTGCATCTTGCACATGGTATAAAACTTACGAAATTAAAGCCATGTTGATTTACACTTGCAAAATAGAAGTTGCTAAGAATTAAAGAGAAAGTCTTGCAGAATTATAACACATTCTTTAAATGAGAAATTGTAAACAATTTTTCAAAACCATTACTATCAGTTCAGTCCAGTCGCTCAGCCGTGTCTAACTCTTTGCGACCCCATGAATCACTGCACACCAGGCCTCCCTGTCCATCACCAACTCCCGGAGTTCACTCAAACTCATGTGCATCGAGTCGGTGATGCCGTCCAGCCATCTCATCCTCTGTCGTCCCCTTCTCCTCCTGCCCCCAATCCCTCCCAGCATCAGAGTCTCTTCCAATGAGTCAACTCTTCGCATGAGGTGGCCAAAGTACTGGACTTTCAGCTTTAGCATCACTCTTTCCAAAGAACACACCATTAGTATACAAACCTAGAAACATTGAAAATTCAGGTTAAATGTTACTTCTAAAATAACATTTCCCCTTTAAGAATACTTGAAAAACTCTTTATTTTTATATTCTTCTATATTGAGGAACTGTCAAAAAAAAAACCCTTGCTTATATGCCTAGTTGCCTCATTATAGGAAAAAACATTTGAAATGTGATTTTATACAGTAAAGAAATCTATTCCCATGAAGAAAGCTCTGACTGTCTTTTAACAACTTCTGGCCACCCAAGAACATCTCAGCATCTCTGACTCTGAGAAAAGATTAGTAATATGTATTTATCAAAGTAAATCTCAATTTTCTTTAAGTAATTTTCCCTTTCATGGATGTAAACTGACTCTAAAGATGAAAAACAGGACTCTAATTTCTTATTTCAAAATGTATGGTCAACTCATTAAATTTCTACATATCAAGTTAAGATCAAGAAAGTGAATGTTAGTAGGTTAGTTAACTATCAACAATGTTGATTTGGCTCCAGTTTATAGACCCTGGTTTTCAAACAGGTCGTATCACATAAGAACATTAACTGTGAAGGTGAAAACAAATCCCTATTCTCGGCTTTCTGCTTTTATTCTTCCTTTATATTTTTATTCTTTGTTGGCCTTCCTTTATTCTTATTCTTTCTTTACCCCAGGTTGACCCCTGTCGGTCCCTTGGTCTGATTTCTTGATTTAGTGTCTCCCATCTCCTCTTTCTTCGCTCCTTTTCAAGTCGCTTGGCTTTTTTGTCTAAAGCTCCCCTCTTTGAAGCCATCCTCTGCCTCTCCAACCCTGCCTTTGTCACGGGTGCTCCCCGGCTCACCTCCCATTCTGTCACTGCATTCTCTCCTTACCTCCTCACCCTGGCCCTCAAGGCCTGCCAATGTGGGGATCTGCTGGAGAAACATACATCACCCGAAGACAGAGTCTCACCTTAACTTCATCTTGACTATCAAAAAATAATGATAATTCAAGTGTGAGTAGAGGTAACTAACCTTGGACTGTTAGTAACGTCATGGAACAAGCTTCTGAAAACACAAAACAAATCAGTGTCACGTCTGTTGTAGAACCTTTATAACATGTCAGAGATTTACCACTGATGAATAAATCTTCAAGGGGAGTGGGACTCCATTTGCCACATTGTGTATGCTGCTGTGTTAGTCACTTCAGTTGTGTCCAACTCTTTTGCGACTCCGTGGACTACAGCCTGCCAGGCTCCTCTGTCCATGGGGTTCTGCAGGAAAGAATACTGGAGTCTGGAGTGGGTTGCCACACCCTTCTCCAATTTACCACATTAGACTATTTAAACTGAGATTAAAAATCCTTGGGGGCTATGTTTAAATAGAGGAAAAACAAAAACATCTTAATAATACAATATAATTAAAAGATGAAAAGTTGAAATAATTACCAGAAGCAGAACTGAGTTATAAGGAATTACCTTGGACTCCAGCTAGATGGCACTAGAGTACATGCCTAGCTAGTCAGTACATTACAGATGCCGAATGGAAAGTACTAGTGTAACAGACGTTGCATATTTTTTAGGATATAGGACTCTGTTAGGAATTAAAGCAAATATTATCATTAGTATTTTTAAGAATCTAACTCTTCTGAGAGTGATATTTTTTATCTTTGAAAGGAAAGAAACATTTATTAATAGGTATTACATACATTCAGTAGGGAAAACCACTAGACCATTCAGGTATGACCTAAATCAATCTCTTATGATTAAACAGTGGAAGTGAGAAATAGATTTAAGGGCCTAGATCTGATAGATAGAGTGCCTGATGAACTATGGATGGAGGTTTGTGACATTGTAAAGTAGACAGGGATCAAGACCATCCCCATGAAAAAGAAATGCAAAAAAGCAAAATGGCTGTCTGGGAGGCCTTACAAATAGCTGTGAAAAGAAGAGAAGCAAAAAGCAAAGGAGAAAAGGAAAGATATAAGCATCTGAATGCAGAGTTACAAAGAATAGCAAGGAGAGATAAGAAAGCCTTCCTGAGTGATCAATGCAAAGAAATAGAGGAAAACAAAAGAATGGGAAAGACTAGAGATCTCTTCAAGAAAATTAGAGATACCAAGGGAATATTTCATGCAAAGATGGGCTCGATAAAGGACAGAAATGGTATGGACCTAACAGAAGCAGAAGATATTAAAAAGAGGTGGCAAGAATACACAGAAGAACTGTACAAAAAAGATCCTTACGACCCAGATAATCACGATGGTGTGATCACTCACCTAGAGACAGACATCCTGGAATGCAAAGTCAAGTGGACCTTAGAAAGCATCACTACGAACAAAGCTAGTGGAGGTGATGGAATTCCAGTTGAGCTATCTCAAATCCTGAAAGATGATGCTGTGAAAGTGCTGCACTCAATATGCCAGCAAATTTGGAAAACTCAGCAGTGGCCACAGGACTGGAAAAGGTCAGTTGTCATTCCAATCTCAGAGAAAGGCAATGCCAAAGAATGCTCAAACTAACACACAATTGCACTCATCTCACACGCTAGTAAAGTAATGCTCAAAATTCTCCAAGCCAGGCTTCAGCAATATGTGAACCGTGAACTTCCAGATGTTCAAGCTGGTTTTAGAAAAGGCAAAGGAACCAGAGATCAAATTGCCAACATCTGCTGGATCATCGAAAAAGCAAGAGAGTTCCAGGAAAACATCTATTTCTGCTTTATTGACTATGCCAAAGCCTTTGACTGTGTGGATCACAAGAAACTGTGGGAAATTCTGAAAGAGATGGGAATACCAGACCATCTGACCTGCCTCTTGAGAAACCTATATGCAGGTCAAGAACCAACAGTTAGAACTGGACATGGACCAACAGACTGGTTCCAAATAGGAAAAGGAGTAAGTTAAGGCTGTATTGGAGAAGGCTATGGCAACCCACTCCAGTACTCTTGCCTGGAAAATCCCATGGACAGAGGAGCCTGGTAGGCTGCAGTCCATGGGTCACTAAGAGCCGGACACGACTAAGTGACTTGACTTTCACTTTTCACTTTCATGCATTGGAGAAGGAAATGGCAACCTGCTCCAGTGTTCTTGCCTGGAGAATCCCAGGGACGGGGGAGCCTGGTGGGCTGCCATCTATGGGGTCGCACAGAGTCGGACATGACTGAAGCAACTTAGCAGCAGCAGCAGCAGCAAAGCTGTATATTGTCACCCTGCTTATTTGATTTATATGCAAAGTACATCATGAGAAATGCTGGGCTGGAAGAAGCACAAGCTGGAATCAGGATTGCCGGGAGAAATATCAATAACCTCAGATATGCAGATGACATCACCCTTATGGTAGAAAGTGAAGAGGAACTAAAAAGCCTCTTGATGAAAGTGAAAGAGGAGATTGAAAAAGTTGGCTTAAAGCTCAACATTCAGAAAATGAAGATCATGGCATCTGGTCCCATCACTTCATGGGAAATAGATGGGGAAACAGTGGAAACAGTGTCAGACTTTATTTTGGGGGGCTCCAAAATCGCTGCAGATGGTGATTGCAGCCATGAAATTAAAAGACACTTACTCCTTGGAAGGAAACTTATGACCAACCTACGTAGCATATTGAGTAACACAGACATTACTTTACCAACAAAGGTCCATCTAGTCAAGGCTATGGTTTCTCCAGTAGTCATGTATGGATGTGAGAGTTGGACTGTGAAGAAGGCTGAGCGCTGAAGAATTGATGCTTTTGAACTGTGGTGTTGGAGAAGACTCTTGAGAGTCCCTTGGACTGCAAGGAGATCCAACTAGTTCATTCTAAAGGAGATCAGTCCTGGGTGTTCTTTGGAAGGACTGATGCTAAAGCTGAAAGTCCAGTACTTTGGCCACCTCATGCGAAGAGTTGACTCATTGGAAAAGACTCTGATGCTGGGAGGGATTGGGGGCAGGAGGAGAAGGGGACGACAGAGGATGAGATGGCTGGACAGCATCACCGACTCAATGGACATGAGTTTGGGTGAACTCCGGGAGTTGGTGATGGACAGGGAGGCCTGGCGTGCTGCGATTCATGGGGTCACAAAGAGTGGGACACAACTGAGCGACTGAACTGAATTGAACATACATTCTTTGACCTTGAAATAGGACCATCAATATTCACATTCAGGATTTTCATCATTTTGAAACATTTTTCTAAGCCTTTGTCATTAATTAATAGTATCAACATGTTCCATGTATTTGTGAAACTCCTCAGTAGAAATAACAGCTCTAAAAATCCCAGGGATCTCTGGGGCTTATAACCTGATCACAACTGGCAGGCACCTAGCTGATTTCTCCAGAAAAATTTCCCTTCTTCCAAATTATACAATTTCAAATGTGGCAAATACAAGCACATAGGTTACCTCCTTTCCATTGTACCCACTTACCTAAGTAGTAACTATGCCTTGGCTAACGTTTTGTAACATATTATTATTCAGCTTTAATTATTGATTTAAATTTAATTGTTTATACCTTTTCAGGTACTTTAAAGCTTGAAGATAGGCCACATTCATCAGCAAGCCCACTAAGGAAGAGATTACTCCATGCTACTCTCACCTCAGTTCATCTATTAATACATTAATTTTAAAAAATGAGTCACAGGCAAACTACTAAACAAAAGAAATTAACAGATTTAGTTATATTTAGAATTAGTATTTAACAATTTTACTTTTGCATATTCTTATTTTTTTAAGAAAAAAAAATTTTATTTTCATGTTTTCAGAAAAAAGTTTGTAAATTCTCACCCATAGAATGTGACTTTTTTTTTTCAACACTGCCTCCAATATCTACTTGCAGAAATGAGGCAAGAATAATAGAATTATCATTTGTATTCAGTTTTTTAACATCTCTAGCCTATAATTTGGAGAAGGAAATGGCAACCTACCCCAGTATTCTTACCTGGAGAATTCCATGGACAGAGGAGCCTGGTGGGCTGCAGTCCATGGGGTCATAGAGAGTCAGACGACTGAGTGACTAACACACAGCCTATAATTAATCTATATAGTAATTACTGTGTGAATAAATACATAATCAACACTCATGCAGTGTACATGACTACTTAAGATTTATAAGGGAAAAACAGATTAAAATGTGTATCATTTGTAGTGCAGACTTTCCAACTTTGTTTATTAGAATCCTACAGAATCCCCAGAAGTGCTATTTAAAATAAATGTCATAGTTAAGTTGCTATTCTATCTTAATCTTTTTGATTTATTTTGAAAGCTTCAAATAGATATCCCACATTGAAAGGGAAGAGAGACTAAAACCATTTTCTTCTGGACCTTTTTTATGAGAATTCCCTATAAACAGATATTGAGACTCTGTCCATCCCAGGCACCTAAGATTCCTGTGCTTACAGCAGGCCGGATGGGCCAGCTGCACCCCACTCCAGTCCTGAGCATCCTCACTTGTTCATTCAGCATTTATGGAGCACTAACTCTGAGCCAGGTGCTCTGCTCACAAGGAGAATTCAAAACGAACCATGAGCAGTCCTCCAAGATGTCTTGAAATTCACATTTTAAAGTAGTTAGGCACTTTAAGTTAGATAGCCAAACAGATAAATAGAACACAGTGAGACAAGTGCCATGCTGTCTAAATAAGGACAAAAAGAATTCAAGATAGGCTTCTTGGAGGAGGCAACACCTAACACAAGCCTTAAGCAAAGACTAGGTGTTAACCAGGTGAAAAATTCAGCTTCAGCGAAACTTCATTTACCCTTAGGAGTCCTCATAAGAGAATGGCAAAGACCATAGGAAAAGAGAGGCATGAAAATAAAATAGCTCTGTAATAAATTCCACTCATTCCATACACTAAATCACTTTAAAATTCCAGAAGAGCAATCCCAGGCCTTGAATACAATCTGCCTAACAGCTGAATAATATATCCTCTAGTTTTATGACGGAGGCAAGTAAGTATTTGAGACTTTTATGTCTTTTCTATCAAAATAAGGAAATTATTACTTAGAAGATTGTTGTAAGGATAAAATGAATTAATGCATATCACATTGTAAACATCTTTGGTCTACAGGCATCACTACCTAAATAATCCTGGCTATGGAGTTCAGAGAAGAACAAGTATTGGATCCAAAGGCAGAAAATGGTTTGTCCAACTCTAGCAACTACTAAACTCTATAACCATGAGTCAATTAAGTTTTCTGAGCTACACTGAAACCATTAATAAAATTGGGGTAGTAAGACCTCCTATGCCTACCTAGAAAAGGTTGTTATGGGTATCAAATGAGATAATATATATTACAATTGTTGTTGTTTAGTGACTCAGTCATGTCTGACTCTTTTGCGACCCCATGGACTGTAGCCCGCCAGGCTCCTCTGTCCATGGGATTTCCCAGGCAAGAATATTGAAATGGGTTGCCTTTCCTTCTGCAGGGGATCTTATCCACCCAGGGACTGAACCCACATCTCCTGAAGAGCTCCTCCATTGGCAGGCAGATTCTTCACCACTGAGCCACAAGGGAAACCTATATATCACAGTGCTTCAATAAATAAAAGGAACTATACATAGACACAGATTTTTAAAAGACTGATGTTAATAATTTTACAAGGTAAAATACCAACAATGAATGTGGGTGTATGTGTGTGTATATGAGTCAGACAGAGAGAATGTTGTTAGAATAGTGAATACATCTGGTCCCTTTTGCTCTAGCATTGAAGTCAAAATAAGTTAGTTTTTAAAAAGCAGTGATTTTTACAGGCCAATATCAGTGATGAACATAGATGCAAAAATCCTTAACAAAATTCTAGCAATCAGAATCCAACAACACATTAAAAAGATCATACACCATGACCAAGTGGGCTTTATCCCAGGGATGCAAGGATTCTTCAATATCCACAAATCAATCAATGTAATACACCACATTAACAAATTGAAAAATAAAAACCATATGATTATCTCAATAGATGCAGAGAAAGCCTTTGACAAAATTCAACATCCATTTATGATAAAAACTCTCCAGAAAGCAGGAATAGAAGGAACATACCTCAACATAATAAAAGCTATATATGACAAACCCACAGCAAACATTATCCTCAATGGTGAAAAATTGAAAGCATTTCCTCTAAAGTCAGGAACAAGGCAAGGGTGCCCACTTTCACCATTACTATTCAACATAGTTTTGGAAGTTTTGGCCACAGCAATCAGAGCAGAAAAAGAAATAAAAGGAATCCAAATTGGAAAAGAAGAAGTAAAACTCTCACTATTTGCAGATGACATGATCCTCTACATAGAAAACCCTAAAGATTCCACCAGGAAATTACTAGAAATAATCAATGATTATAGTAAAGTTGCAGGATATAAAATCAACACACAGAAATCCCTTGCATTCCTATACACTAATAATGAGAAAACAGAAAGAGAAATTAAGGAAACAATTCCATTCACCATTGCAACGGAAAGAATAAAATACTTGGGAATATATCTACCTAAACAAACTAAAGACCTATATATAGAAAACTATAAAACACTGGTGAAAGAAATCAAAGAGGACACTAATAGATGGAGAAATATACCATGTTCATGGATTGGAAGAATCAATATAGTGAAAATGAGTATACTACCCAAAGCAATTTATAGATTTAATGGAATCCCTATCAAGCTACCAACGGTATTCTTCACAGAGATAGAACAAATAATTTCACAATTTGTATGGAAATACAAAAAATCTCGAATAGCCAAAGCGATCTTGAGAAAGAAGAATGGAACTGGAGGAATCAACCTACCTGACTTCAGGATCTACTACCAAGCCACAGTTATCAAGACAGTATGGTACTGGCACAAAGACAGAAATATAGATCAATGGAATAAAATAGAAAGCCCAGAGATAAATCCACGCACATATGGACACCTTATCTTTGACAAAGGAGGCAAGAATATACAATGGATTAAAGACAATCTCTTTAACAAGTGGTGCTGGGAAAACTGGTCAACCACTTGTAAAAGAATGAAACTAGACCACTTTCTAACACCATACACAAAAATAAACTCAAAATGGATTAAAGATCTCAACGTAAGACCAGAAACTATAAAACTCCTAGAGGAGAACATAGGCAAAACACTCTCTGACATACATCACAGCAGGATCCTCTATGACCCACCTCCCAGAATATTGGAAATAAAAGCAAAAATAAACAAATGGGACCTAATTAACCTTAAAAGCTTCTGCACATCAAAGGAAACTATTAGCAAGGTGAAAAGACAGCCTTCAGAATGGGAGAAAATAATAGCAAATGAAGCAACTGACAAACAACTAATCTCAAAAATATACAAGCAACTCCTACAGCTCAACTCCAGAAAAATAAACGACCCAATCAAAAAATGGGCCAAAGAACTAAATAGACATTTCTCCAAAGAAGACATACAGATGGCTAACAAACACATGAAAAGATGCTCAACATCACTCATTATCAGAGAAATGCAAATCAAAACCACTATGAGGTACCATTTCACACCAGTCAGAATGGCTGCAATCCAAAAGTCTACAAATAATAAATGCTGGAGAGGGTGTGGAGAAAAGGGAACCCTCTTACACTGTTGGTGGGAATGCAAACTAGTACAGCCACTATGGAGAACAGTGTGGAGATTCCTTAAAAAACTGGAAATAGAACTGCCTTATGATCCAGCAATCCCACTGCTGGGCATACACACTGAGGAAACCAGAAGGGAAAGAGACATGTGTACCCCAATGTTCATCGCAGCACTGTTTATAATAGCCAGGACATGGAAGCAACCTAGATGTCCATCAGCAGATGAATGGATAAGAAAGCTGTGGTACATATACACAATGGAGTATTACTCAGCCATTAAAAAGAATACATTTGAATCAGTTCTAATGAGGTGGATGAAACTGAAGCCTATTATACAGAGTGAAGTAAGCCAGGAGGAAAAACATCAATACAGTATACTAATGCATATATATGGAATTTAGAAAGATGATAACAATAACCCAGTGTACGAGACAGCAAAAGAGACACTGATGTATAGAACAGTCTTATGGACTCTGTGGGAGAGAGAGAGGGTGGGAAGATTTGGGAGAATGACATTGAAACATGTAAAATATCATATAAGAAATGAGTTGCCAGTCCAGGTTCGATGCACGATACTGGATGCTTGGGGCTAGTGCACTGGGACGACCCAGAGGGATGGTATGGGGAGGGAGGAGGGAGGTGGGTTCAGGATGGGGAACACATGTATACCTGTGGCAGATTCATTTTGATATTTGGCAAAACTAATACAATTATGTAAAGTTTAAAAATAAAATAAAATTTAAAAAAATAATAATAAAAAGCAGTGATTTTTAAAGTACAATACATTAATAAGAAAAAGCTATTTGCATGCTAACTAAAAAAGCACCTACTAAAGTGATATCCTTAAAATAAAATGGCTCTTAAAATCAGTAAAGTATAAAAATAACCAAAATACGAGCCAGAATTTGACTAACAACTGAATACCTAAATGACTACTGAAGCTGTGAGAATTTGTTCAAATTTGATACCAAAATGCATATCAATATAAGAAAATCTATCTCTAAAATTGTTAAGAAAAATAACCATAATTCCAATGTTGGCCAGTATATAGCAAGAAGATGACTGTTTCATAAATATCTGGTGAGAATAAGAAATTACAACAATCATTCCAGAATGGAATTTGTAAATATTACTTATGGGTCTTTAAATGTTTTTTATCCAAGTAATTCACTTTCAGATTAATAGGCTAAACAAAATATCATGGATAAGCCATGTATTTCTATAGAATTTTTCCACAGAATTACATACCACTATAAAAACTGATAATAATGGAGTATTTTATTAACTACAATGAATTTATACAATCATATATGACCATTAAAAATCTGGTTTTGAAGAATTATTTAGTATCAGGGAAATGTTGAGAGAAATTTAGAATGCAATATTATGTTTACATTATCCCAATATTAATATGTATATATTTGTTTCTTGGAAAAAGACTTGAGAATTGTTATCAACTGTATTAGTTATCTACTGCTGCATAACAAATTACTCCCAAATTTGCTGCTGCTAAGTCACTTCAGTCGTGTCCGACTCTGTGCGACCCCAGAGACAGCAGCCCACCAGGCTCCCCCGTCCCTGGGATTCTCAAGGCAAGAACACTGGAGTGGGTTGCCATTTCCTTCTCCAATGCATGAAAGTGAAAAGTGAAAGTGAAGTCACTCAGTCGTGTCCGACCCTCAGCGACCCCATGGACTGCAGCCTTCCAGGCTCCTCTGTCCATGGGATTTTCCAGGCAAGAGTACTGGAGTGGGGTGCCATTGCCTTCTCCGACTCCCAAATTTAGCAGCTTCAAAAAACATGCATTTATTATTTCATCATTTCTATGAATCAGGAATCCAGGCACATCTTGATTAGGACCTCTGTTTCAGTCTCTCACAAAGTTATAATCATGTTATCAATCAGGCCAGAAGGCTTGATTAGGCAAGAATCCACTTTCAAACTCACATGGTTGTTGGCAGGCCTCGTTTTCCCAAGGAGTACTGGACTGAGGGTTCCTTGCTGGATATCGCCAGAAGCCACTCTCAGTCCCTTGCCAGCCTGGCAGCTTACTTCATCAAAACCAACAATGGCCTGCTAGCAAGTCAGAGATCACAATCTTTTGTTAGTTAATCACCAAAGTGACATCTCTTCAGTGTTACTATATTCTATTAGTTAGAAGCAAGTTACTTAAGGGGAAGGAATTTAAAAAACTAGGGCTGTCAAGAGGTGGAGATCACTGAAAGTGATGTCAGAAGCTGTCTACCACAGCAGTGGATACTTCATTTCCTTTCTTATATGTCTCCATCTGTATAAGTATTGTTATATACATATAGTTAATATATAAGGCAAAAAAAATGTTTGAAAGTAAGTATAATAAAGTGGCTAACCTGTTAAGAAAGCAATTAGGAAAAATATAAGAAAAGTAATAAAACTGTGTCCCTACGATGTGATAATAAAAAATATACTTATTTATACAGCTCATAGTCAAGGCAGTTTAAAAATAATAAAAAGAAAAGAGAGAAGGAAAGGAGGGAGGGAACAGGAGAGAAAATAAGTGATTTCATTGCAAAAAACTTGGTGCCTCTGTGCTCAGTCACGTCCAACTAATAATTGGTTTAAAAGAATAAAAACTGTGCCATTACAGTAAAATATCTCTTTACCTGAAAAATACTCAGCTATACAGAGAGATGTGAAAAAGGCACAAAATTCAAATACCAAGTAAAACAAAAACATAAAATAAAATATATACTACCATGTTGTAAACTAACAGCTATGTCCTTTACCATTATAACCAAGTTTCACTTATACACAGTGATGTGGTAAAGGAGTATTTTGTGATTTTGTTAATAGTTTTGCTTATATTCCCTATTGAAAAACTAGTGAAACAAATCCCTTTAAAAAATAAAATAAAATCGTATAGTTATACTTTACCAAAGCAGGAAGATGCAAATTATTTTATTACCTCAGATTTACCCCAAATAAATTAAAAAACTAGCATGACCACTTTAGAGAAATTTTCTCTTTTTCTCATAACTGTTATGAGATGAATGAAATCATACAAATCTAAGATGCTTTCCACTTAAGACAGAAACATGTCCTTATGCAGTACAAAATGTCTTATGGGAAGAAAACAGAGCTGTCTGTGAAAAGAAAAGACCTGTGTTCTAAGCCAGACAGTTTATCTGATTAAGGAAAGAGAAGAAGGTTTACAGTCAGAGATTAATTCTGCAGCACCACACAGTAAGCTCTCTGAACAAGGTTTGTGTCACTCCAAGCTTCACTCCTAACAGTTGAGCAGAGTTTTTCAAATCCTGGTGTTATTATTGATCCTTAGTTGCAGTTGTTCAACTCAATCTCTTACAAAATGCTATCAACAAAGAACAAGTCAAACATACCTACTGCCAATGCCAGACAGAATCAACAGTAATGACCTGAGTTGTTCTGCCCACAACATACTCATTACTGGAAGTCAATTTTACTAGACAAAATACAACTACAGATTTAAAATAAATGTATACATCAACCTTAGTAAGGTTTCTCTTCAAAAACATACGAACAATTCAATTCACAAAAACAAAAACTTACTGCTAATGAAATAAGCTAATAGGAGGCATAATTTGCTAAAAAAAAAAAATTCAGTCCATAAGTAATACAGAATTAAAAAGTTTTATATTGCATACAAAGTTGGTCATCTCCCTGGTGGAAGAACAGGTATCAGAGTCATTCTAAAATAAAGTTCCGGTTTTCTCTCTTGGGCTGAAAGAGCCAATAACAGAAGTCAGAAATAGAATGCTGTTGTGTGTTTGTTACCTATGAACATTATCTCTTGCCTACGAACATTAAAGATATTTAAGAAGTTACAGTTCAGAGACCATAAGAAAATGACTCCTATATTAGGACAATGCCAAAGAGTTATTTTATCGTTATCTCAGGAATAACATGCAAAGACTTTTTCTAATGTATAATGTTTCTCCTAACGTGACTTTGTTCCCCTAGGTTTGTTTTAGAGTAGAAATTTTCTTTTTTTTTTTTTTGATGTAACTAAACTGAGATTGAATCATTATCAAAGCAGCAACTGCAGTTCATCAGCTTAGTCACCAAACCAACCACACACATTCCAAATGGGTGACCTGAAATAGGAAATTAAGCTTCAAACTGGAGTCAGGACATCAATTGTGTTAAAAGATTTAAGTTTTCCTTTATGTGTGTATATCTGTAGCAGAACATGATTTATGACAAACCAAGATGTACAATCACTTTTTCAAATTTTATAAACCAAAACTTCATCAGTACCTAGTTAGAAAAACAGACAAACTGAAATAAATTTTATATTTACTTTAACTAATTTCAACAATTTTTTATTCTGCTTACCAAAGACCTAGCCTGATCATTCCCATCAGCCATGTCCTATTTCTCAAATAATCTGGCATTTGGACTCTGAATTCAAACGTACCTAGATTTGACTTTTTGTTCTTACACTTGCTTGTAGAATCCTAGATCAAATATGTTAAGTATAAAACATAAGCAACTCTTATGCCTTTTGCATAAGAGTACTGTGGCAGAAGACAGGTAAATTATTTAGCATAAGGCCTGACATATCTTAAGACATTAAATATTTTCGTATAATGTTAACTCTTGTTGATTTTATTATCTACCTTGTTACAATAAGTAAGTTCCCACCGGCATGATTTTAGAGATAATTTACCCTTATAGCAGATTGCCTGCAGTTTCCAATATCTTTGTTTTAACTATGGCTCACTAAATTACGGAAACAGATTTACTGTTAAGAGTTATTCAATAAGATGCAAACCAGGAAGGAAAAAAACTTCCAGTAGACACATGGGAAAAGAAAGTGAAAGAAATGAAAGCATACAACTACAAAAGATAAATCATAAAGAAAGACAACAATGAAGGAAAAATGGCAATAGTTAGTCCTCACTAATCACTTTAGTAATTAGTGTCAGACTTTATTTTGGGGGGCTCCAAAATCACTGCAGATGGTGATTGCAGCCATGAAATTAAAAGATGCTTAACTCCTTGGAAGGAAAGTTATGACCAACCTAGACAGCATATTCAAAAGCAGAGACATTACTTTGCTGACAAAGGTCCGTCTAGTCAAGGCTATGGTTTTTCCTGTGGTCATGTATGGATGTGAAAGTTGGACTGTGAAGAAAGCTGAGCGCCAAAGAATTGATGCTTTTGAACTGTGGTGTTGGAGAAGATTCTTGAGAGTCCCTTGGACTGCAAGGAGATCCAACCAGTCCATCCTAAAGGAGATCAGTCCTGGGTGTTCATTGGAAGGACTGAGTCTGAAGCTGAAACTCCAATACTTTGGCCACCTCATACAAAGAGTTGACTCATTGGAAAAGACCCTGATGCTGGGAGGGATTGGGGACAGGAGGAGAAGGGGACGACAGAGGATGAGATGGCTAGATGGCATCACCAACTCGGTGGACATGAGTTTGAGCAAACTCCGGGAGTTGGTGATGGACAGGGAGGCCTGGAGTGCTGCGATTCATGGGGTCACGAAGAGTCGGAAACGACTGAGCGACCAAACTGAACTGAACTGAATTAGTAAATTTAGTAATTTAGTCATCAGTAATCACTTTAAATGTAAATAGATTAAATTCTCCAAAGAACACAGAGTGGCTAAGCAAACAGAACACCAAGACCCAACAATATACTGCCTACAAGAGACTCTAGTTTTAAGGACATGCACAGACTGAAAGTGAAGGGATAGAAAAGGATAATCATGTAAATGATGACACAAAGAGAGCAGGAATGTCCATATTTTTTATCATACAAAATAGACTTTGTCAAAATTGATCACAAGAGACAAATGGGGTCACTATACAGTGTTAAAGGAGTCAATTCACTGAGAGGTTACAATAATTATAAATAGACATACACCCAAAATTGGAGCATCTAAAGATTTAAAGCAAATATTTGAAAAACTGAAGAGAAAAATAGACAACAATACAGTATACAGTAGGAGACTTCAATACCCTACTTTCCATAATGGATGGCTCATCCAGGCAGAAAATCTATAAGGAAACAGTAGATTAAAATAACACTATACACCAAATGGGCTTCCCTGGTAGCTCAGCTGGTAAAGAATCAGCCTGCAATGCAAGAGACTCCAGTTCAATTCCTGGGTCAGGAAAATCCCCTGCATAAGGGATAGGCTACCTACTCCAGTATTCTGGGGCCTCTCTGGTGGCTCAGCTGGTAAAGAATCTGTCTGCAATGTGGGAGACCTGGGTTCAATCCCTGGGTTGTAATGATTCCCTGGAGAAGGGAATGGCTACCCACTCCAGTATTCTGGCCTGGAGAATTCCATGGACTGTATTGTCCATGGGGTCGCAAAGAGTTCAGACACAACTGAGTGACTTTCACTTTCATACACCAAATAGCCCTAACAGACATGTACAGAACATTCCATCCAACAGCACTATAATACACATTCTTCTCAAAAATATGGAATATGCTCCAGGATAGCCCATATGCTTAGACAAAACAAATGTTAACAACTCTTTAAAAACTGGTATCATGAAGTATCTATTCTGACCACAATATTATGAAACTAGAAATCAATTATAAAAAGACTACTGGAAACTTCACAAATATTTGAAAATTAAACAACATTCTCCTAAGCAACCAAAGGATCAAAGAAAAATCAAAAAGAAAATACAAAAATACCCTCAGACAAACAAAAATGGAAACACAACATACTAAAACTTATGAGATGCAGCAAAAGAAGTCCTCAAAGTTAATATACACACTTTTAGAGATAAGTGTGTATATTAAAAGAAAGATCTGAAACAACCTAACTTTATACCTCAAGGAACTAGAAAAAGAATGAAAAAACTAAGCCCTGAAGTTAGCATAAGAAAATAATAAAGATTAGCATATAAATAAGTAAAATAGAAACTAGAAGACAATAGTAAAGATCAACTAAGAGTTGGGTTTTTTTAAGATTAAAAAATATATATAAACCTTTAGCTAAGTTTACAGCAAGAAAAAATAGAGAGGACCAAATAAAGAAAATTATAAATGAAAGTGGAGACATTACAACTGATACCACAGAAATACAAAGGCTCACAAGAGACTACTATGAACGAATATATACCAACAAACTGGATAACCTAGAAATAGATTTATTCCTAGACTCATACAACCCACAAATCTTTTACAAACTCTTCAAAAACTTAAGAGGAAAAAACACTTCCAAGCTCATTTTATGAGGTCAGCATTATCCAAATACCAAATCATGATAAGGACACTACAAAAGAAGAAAACTGCAGGTCAATGTCCCTGATGAATATACATGCAAAAATTCTCCAAAAAATACTAGCAAACCAAATCCAATGCAATATTTCGGACATGTTTCTACCTGCAAAAGTATCTATTGTTTATTCGGATGTTCAAATTTAACTAGGAATCCTATATTTTGTTTGGCAACCATAGCTGGGAACTCCCTGAGGAACTATATATAACAAGTCTCAGATTATCAGCCCGAAGATGTTATAGAGAACATGGCTCCCATCTCCACTGGTCAAAGTTTGCAGGAGTGGACTGGAGAAGCAAACAGGAGCAGAAAGCAAAAGATAAGCAATGTAGCTAAAGCCAGGGGCCCTCAGGCTACTGCTACAGCACACTGCTGGTTGCTGTAGCAACAGCTGCAGCACAAATGTGGGCCAATGTGCTAGTTAGCATTTAAAAGGTCTCTAACACACCCTACATTAAAACTGCAATGGGAAATTTTCACATTTGGAAGTAGGAGATACTTGCCCTAAAAAACTGGTGCCACCATGGTCACCTCTCTCCATTCTAGTGACAGATGGAAAAGGTTTATTTTCTTTTTCACTGACACCAGCATATAGGAAATGGAAATAATAACACAAACACGTATTTCATCATGCTTTTAACCTCAGAATAAGGTGAGCAAGGCTGTTCAACAAGGGCACACCAGGGAAAAGCCATCTAATTTCTAACAAATTTTCTGAACAACTAACAAGATCACCAGGCTTCCCTGGTGGCTTAGTGGTGAAGAATCTGCCTGCCAATACAGGAGACATGGATTCTGTCCCTGGGTTGGGAAGGTCCCCTGGAAAGGAAATGGCAACCCACTCCAGTATTCTTTCCTGGGAAATCTCATGGACAGAGGAACCTGGAAGGTTACAGCCCATGGGGGTCACAGAGTCAGATGTGACTAAACAAGATCACCACAGCGGATGTCACATCATACTGAATGTTCACTATGAAGCAATGTGATAAGCAAATGAGCTTCTCTGTGGATCACAGTAGTGGTAAATAAGAGCAGCCTGGATACACAGCCCCTTCCAGCATAGAGCAGGCCATTCAAAAAAGAGCTTCTAACCACTAAGCAAGAAGTCCAAAGGGAAGATTCCCCCCTGAGCAAACCCTGAAGAGCAAATCCCACGGAAGGAGCAGAGGGGAGCTTCTGCCTGTAGGAGGAGCTGAAAGGTTTGCAAGGATGCTGCTGCTGCTACTGCTGCTGCTGCTGCTGCAAGGATGAATCTTCTCCAAACCAAAAGACTTTCTCAGCACTAACAAAAAGTTCTAGGGCACTGCTTCTTGATGGATGTGAATTCAGTTTGAGATCCTCTTCTTTTGACCTTTGCCAAAAGCTTGTGATTTTCCCTATTTTCACTCAATTTCAAATTTTTAATAATTCTCAGAAGAAAACAGCACAAGATTTCATATTTCAAAGACTTGCATTTTGTGAATCATTTGTATTTACTGACCTTTAAAATAATCCAGTGTAAATCTCACTTGAGTTATTTGCAGAATTTTTAAGTACCGGCATTTGCTTATTGTAAGTACTCATTATGATCACCTACCCTGGAGGCTGAAGGGAAGGGGGAAAGAGCATATCCCGTATTTCTAGAGAGTGGATGCACTTGCAACATCTGGCATTACATACTCTCTTCTTTTTATAAAGTATCACAATAATGACTGATTTTGTAAATGATGATAACAAGATGAATTTTAAAAAATTCTTCAAACCCCCTATACACTGATGTTCAAAACAGGCTGGTAGAAAAAATCATACCCACAGAAATGACATTCTCCCGAGGGTGAAATTATACACAACATTATCATCCTGGCTGCTTTCAGTCATTTATTTCCAAGATTTAGTTCACCTTTGAGTTCATTCGTTTCTCTCTTCTCAGGTCAAGGGGTTACTTAGCCCATCTTTACCGCCTCTGTTGGGTGTGCTCTTCACCTGAGTGTCTGTTTACACAGGTAGGTGCTTGTAAAGCAGCAGAAAGGGTCTCTTTTTTTTTTTTTGAACTCTGCTATCAAAGTCAACAAGCCCCTGAGTTTACTCTGTATAGTTTACCATCTACATTGTCAGAAAAGTTCCATGTAGCACTAAGCCCATTAGCACATCACCTATGTGAGGAAGTTAGAAACAGACGGAGTGTGTTGAGGATCCAGATAAGAGGGGATGAGGTTTTCCACATAAGGAAGGAATGACCTGTTGAATGAATACTGTGTGCTAAAGTGCCTTCCTCTAAGATTGTCTAAAATTAGAAACCAATAGTCACTACTATGCTATCACTGTTTTCTCATCCAAGAGAAATCACAAAGAGGAGGCACCGAAATCAATTAGGGATTAGTTCCAGTTTGAGGTGGCTTTTTAAATATTCTAAATCTTAGGTGTTTGTGGGACCAGATGTCAGGGAGAAAGGCATGCCAGATGTCAGGTCAGTTCAGTTCAGTTGCTCAGTCGTGTCTGACTCTTTGCCACCCCATGAATTACAGCACACCAGGCCTCCCTGTCCATCACCAACTCCTGGAGTTCACTCAAACTCACGTCCATCAAGTCGGTGATACCATCCAGCCACCTCATCTTCTGTCGTCCCCTTTTCCTCCTGCCCCCAATCCCTCCCAGCATCAGAGTCTTTTCCAATGAGTCAACTCTTCGCATGAGGTGGCCAAAGTCCTGGAGTTTCAGCTTTAGCATCACTCCTTCCAAAGAACATCCAGGGCTGATCTCCTTTAGAATGGACTGGTTGGATCTCCTTGCAGTCCAAGGGACTCTCAAGAGTCTTCTCCAACACCACAGTTCAAAAGCATCAATTCTTTGGCGCTCAGCTTTCTTCACAGTCCAACTCTCACATCCATACATGACCACTGGAAAAATATTTCTGTTTACCTGGAGTCCCAAAGGGAGAACAGGAAATAAGATCAGTCCCATTCATGATTTTTATTTATTGAAAAGTAAATGTCTGCTGCCACACACACTGCCTCCTATCACTCCTAAACTCCTAAAATCAGAGAAACACCACAGATCAATTCCTTTCATCTTACAGGTAAGGAAAGAGAAACTTCTCTACAGTTTCAGGTCATTGGTGAAGCTAGCCTAGGACCTGAATCCTGAACCTAAAGTTGACTCCAGCCTGCTTAATTTCCTTCCACCTCTAGCCAGGATTTCCTTCTGTTCAGTCATAACCGTATCAGGCATACGAGTGCAATCTATGTTCCACCATCAGTGGCAGGAAGGTTGGAATTCAACTGAGCCCTTTCTGCCCTTTCAAGATCTAATGGACCATTCAAGCACTCTCAGAATGTTTAGTTGTTCAAAATAAAGATATCTCTTGAGCTTCTGAATAATTTGTGTTTTTCATGAATCAAACCCTAAGTGTGGGTCCATTGAGTTCAATGCATATTATGCTTCTGGACCTGTTCCCAAAGGTAAGTTACTTTTATGTTGCTCTTTGCCTGTTTCTTATATATTTTATTCACCTTTAAAGTTACATATTCATTTTTACAAAAGTAATTTTTTTTTCAGTTTAACAATTTGACTTTCAAGTTCTCATTTTTCTACATGGTAGAAAACAGTTTAAACTCAGAAGTCCCTTGTTAAACAGATTAGTTCAGAATGCTTCCTGCCCAGTCTTGTCCCCTGAAATAATATGTGTTTCTATGATCACTACTTAGGGGCTTGACCAAAACTGGAGGAGATATTGGCCGTCAAGCAGCTGGGGTCACCCTAACAGTTTCACTCTTCTATCCTGGCCACCGCTGAGATGCACACATACCTCTGTGGTGTCAGTCACGCATCCCATTGACTTCTAGCTGCTGTCTTCTACCCTAGAATCCCCATGCCCAGCTGAGTTCTATCACTTTGCCCACCAGGGTTTTAGCCCTGCAAAACCAGAACATAGCTTCAGTTCAGAGACAAAAATCCTGTCCCTCTCTGGGTTTTCTTTGCTTTGCCTTCATCTTGCTCAGCCCAGAGTGTTACCTTCAGGCTATTATTGCAATACTCTTTTAGTCTTTCTGTTGTTGCCAGGCCCTTGCCCTTGGACACTCAAATCTTGTTCCTCTCCAGGGCTTCCAGCCTCTAGGTCCCTATCTCTGCAGACAAATCTCCACAGAGGTGTCTGCATTTCTGCCAGTGTCTGGTCACCAGGTAAAAACAAATCAATCAACAGTCTTTTCTTCCTGAATTCTGGCCCTCTTGGGCTTCACTAGGGCCAGTGAAGCCCTTCCATGTCTTTTGTGCGGGCAGTACATGAGTTCAACGGTACTGCCACGTCTCTCTGGTGTCCTCGGGAGAGCTGGTGCTGACAGGTGCACTCACTCTGCCGCTCATACCTCTAACCATCCTCTCTGTAAGGCTGCTAATGGCAGAATAGGAACACAATCTGCAAACTAAGATCCCATCATGTTCTTCTTTACAAAGAATACCCCTCAGAAACTCAAATTAAGGGTGCTGAGCCTTCATGCTAATTTTTAACCCTTCTTGTTTCATCACCAGAACTTCTGCACTTTAGCTTGAAAGGTTTTTTGTTTGTTTTTAAGTCTGAGGATGGGAATGAAGGGAAAGGAGGTGGGGCAAGGATGAAGATGTATTAGCAGTTCATTTTCAAACTTTTCTCTATTAACAACTGAAAAATGGACCATGGCATTTTCAATTTAGGGGTTGAGAATTTGGTTATCTTTCACCCTCCAACCTGACATGAGAATTGTTCCTTCCTGAAACCCATAGGGAATGATCACAGAGGAAAATGTATGATAATTAACAACTTGAATTTTTATCATGACCAATCTCGATGACCTTCCTGGAATTTAGCTCTGCGAGTCCATCTCAGCCATACCCATGTTCTCTCCTTGACCTGATCCATGCCCCTCTCTCCAAATTTCATATCTAAGGTCAGGGGCTGATTCTGCCTCATGACGATGGATTAGCTGGTTCTGTATGGGTAAATTTCCTCTCTACCTTTATTTCCCAGTTTGTGGTTGTTTCCCAAGTCAAACTGGCCAGCAGATTCATAAACAGAGATGTAGGGAGAGGGAATAAGGAGACAGGTAATGAATTGGACCAGAAGGATTAAAAATAAGGCTACATACAGTAAGTTATAATACTGAACAGGTTGAGTGGAATCAAATTATAAGTGGCTTTGAAAATCATGTTTTGTTATTTTGAGACATGACAGAGTGGGCAATAGGACCTATGTAAGGTTTATAGAAGAAAAATGATATGATCAAAATGATGCTTTAGGGACAATCCATTGAAAGATGAAGTGGAAGGAAAATGCTTGGATCCCAAGACTTAACGTTGCAGCTGAGTTTACCTGCTGGTACTATCTCCCATTTGTCAAATACAGCTTTGTGACCGGAAGCTATGTTTCAGCAAATTTTCTTTACTATAAATTTGAACAAAAATTTCTCAATTCACTTATTATGGATAATGATTTATAACAGAAAATAAAGTTAACAATCTTTCTTCATAGAAAAGACTAATCTGACATAAAAATAATCCATGGTTGGGCTGATGTTTATACATTATTTATGGGATGGTTATCCTATATATTTCATTTTCACTCTGTCAACTTACACACACAGTTACAGCTTCATCCATCCTAGCACCATGCTTCCTGTTAAAACAAAGGGAGCTGTTTCTTCTTCTACCTAAGATCAATCCCTCCCACCACTGACTGTCCTGGCAGTGCCCTTGACCTGAGAAATGTGGCCTGCAGTGTTGACAGTCCATCTGAAGTCATTGTAAAAGATGGACTGGGGAACCAACCAGCCTGTTGTAGGACACTCGCCCAGAGTGCCATACTGTTCAGATGTAGGTGCAAAAAACATGGGTAAAACATTCATTTTCATTGAGCTTTGCCAAATAGTTGAAACAAAATGTTAGATGTGGAAGGGAACTTAATGTATGGAACGTGGAAGAGAGAGAGGCAAGACAATGGCTGATGGATTAAAGAGGAAACACAAAGGCTGATGGATTGGAAGAAATATGCAGTCCACAGACTGAAGTTGCAGATGAGGTCAAAGAATGATCAGACGTAGTGAATAACTTCACTGGGGAAAGAAGAGACTGTGAGACAGAGTAGTATATTTAAGTTAAAGAGCCCATGGGTTAAGGTGTTTATTCTCCTACTTAAGGTCAGTGGTATATTCAGGGGAGCCAGTGGCTCAGTTACAAAAGAAGAGATGGTGACTGCAGATAAAGAGGGCCCTAAAGCAAAAAGCCACACTCTTAGCTGTTTCTTCCACGTGTCTACTGAAGCCAGGGAGAACAATGGCAGAGACTGAGACGGAAGGAAAGCCTGTGATACAGATGCCAAAGTTTTAAGTGAATACAGGAAAGTGAACAATGAGCACTGTTTACATGTCCCAGAGTATGCCTTTGGACCTACTCACTTCCAAAGCAATAAATTAAAAGACTATTTTTATCCTTAATAAATGCCGTGTCTTCACACCTCTATAAGCTCTGAACTATTTAGTCTAGATATGTACATACTCCAAAAACAAAACAAAAAATACCAAAGTGGAAATAGAGAAACTTCTGTTTTTAAGAAGAGCTGTACCTACTAAATGGCTCAGACTTTAAATAAGACTGTTCTTTGATAATCCCTGTAGAACAAACACTTTTTATTAACATGTCAAGTCACTTTAATGTCCTCACATCCAAAACTACTCAATATATGTTTTCCTTAGGAGGGACTTTCTGCCTAAAACCTAACTATTGAAACAGAAAAAAATTCAAGCCGTATTCAAAAATCTTTAATATGACAGTATTGATATAGGCCTGGGATGGAATTAATGCAAGCCAAGACTGAGCTCTAATCTTTGAGTAGGAAAGGAGGAATGAGAGGAAAATTCTGGTAGTAAAATCAAAGATGAATAGGTTTTGTGATTAATTAAATGAAACAATGCTGATCCTACTGCTAAGAATGTTGGGTATGTCCTACTACATTTAACTCTAATCTAGTCTCATCTCATACTGCTGCAAAAGTTCTAGGGCCCACAACAGATTTTCCAACCTAGGGATCCAGCAAAGAGACTGAGAACCCCAGGGGAAATTGACTTTGAAGTCCAGTAGGACTTGATTACACAACTTCCACAGGACTGGGAAAACAGACTCCTGAAGGGCATAAACAAACCTTGTGCACACCAGGACCCAGGAGAAAGGGGCAGTGACCCCACAAGAGATTGAGCCAGACTTGCCTGTGAGTGTCCAGGAGTCTCTGGTGGAGGTGTGGATCGATAGAGGCATGCCATGGGGTCAAGGGCACTGAATACAACAGTCTAGCATGCTAGCATAAGTCTTTTTGAAGGAGGTCAACATAACTACCATTATCCCAACCATAGTTTGGCATCAGGCCAAACTACAGGGAGGGAATACAGCCCAACCCATCAACAGAAAATTGGATTAAATATTTACTGAGTATGGCCCTGCCCACCAGAGCAAGACCCTGATTCCCCCACAGTCAGTCCCTCCCATCAAGAAGCTTCTATAAGCCTCCTATTCTTATCCTTCAGAGGGCAGAGAATAGAAACAAAAATTACAAAAAACTAACCAAACTGAAAACTTGGATCACAGCCCTGTCTTACTCAATGAAACTATGAGCCACGCCACGTAGGGCCACCCAAGGTGGATGGGTCATGGTGGAGAGTTCTGGCAAAACATGGTCCACTGGAAAAGGGAATGGCAAACCACTTTAGTTTTCTTGCCTTGAGCACCTCATGAACAGCATGAAAAGGCAAAACGATATAATACTGAAAGATGAACTCCCCAGGTCAGTAGGTGCCCAATATGCTACTGGAGATCAGTGGAGAAAAAACTTCAGAAAGAATGACGAGACCAAGTCAAAGCAAAAACAACATCCAGTTGTGGATGTGACTGTTGATGGATGTAAAGTCCAATGCTGTAAAGAATAATACTGCATTGGAACCTGGAATGTTAGGTCCATGAATCAAGGCAAATTCGACCTGGTCAAACAGGAGATGGCAACAGTGAACATCAACATTTTAGGAATCAGTGAATCAAAATGGACAGGAATGGGCAAAATTAATTCAGATGACCATTATATGTACTACCTTGGGCAAGAATCCCTTAGAAGAAATGGAGTAGCCTTCACAGTCAACAAGAGTCCAAAATACAGTACCTGGGTGTAATCTCAAAAACAAGAAAATGATCTCTGTTTGTTTCCAAGGCAACCTATTCAATATAACAGCAATCCAAGTCTATGCCTCAACCACTAATGCAGAAGAAGCTGAAGTTGAATGATTCTTTGAAGACATAAAGACCTTCTGGAACTAACACCAAAAAAAAGATGTACTTTTCATCACAGGGAAGTGGAAAGTAAAAGTAGGAAGTCAAGAGATACCTGGAGTAACACACAAGTTTGGCCTTGGAGTACAAAATGAAGCAGGACAAAGGCTAACAGAGTTTTGCCAAGAGAACACACTGGTCATAGCAAACACCCTCTTCCAACAACACAAGAGATGACTCTACACATGGATGTCACCAGATTGTCAGTACCGAAATCAGACTGATTAAATTCTTTGCAGCTGAGGATAGAGAAGCTCTACACAGTCAGCAAAAACAAGACCAGGAGCTGATCGTGGCTCAGATCATGAATTCCTTATTGCAAAATTCAGACGTAAATTGAAGAAAGCAGGGAAAACCACTAGACCATTCAGATATGATATAAATCAAATCCCTTAAGATTATACAGTGGAAGTGAACAATAGATTCAAGGGATTAGACCTGACAGAGTGAATGCCTGAAGAGCTATGGATGTAGGTTTGTAAAATTGTACAGGAGGTGGTGATCAAAAATATCTCCAAGAAAAAGAAATGCAAAAAGGCAAAATGGTTGTCTGAAGAAGCCTTACAAATAGCTTAGAAAAGAAGAGAAACTAAAGGCAAAGGAGAAAAGGAAAGATATACCCATCTGAATGCAGAGTTCCAAAGAATAGCAAGAGAGATAAGAAGGCCTTCCTCAGTGATCAATGCAAAGAAATAGAGGAAAACAAACAGAATGGGAAAGACGAGAGATCTCTTCAAGAAAATTAGAGATACCAAGGGAACATTTCATGCAAAGATGGGCTCAATAAAGGACAGAAATGGTATGGACTTAACAGAAGCAGAGATGTTAAGAAGAGGTGGCAAGAACACACAGAAGAACAATACAAGAAAGATTTTAACAACCCAGATAAGCTTGAAGGTGTGATCACTCACCTAGAGCCAGACATCCAGAGTATGAAGTCAAGTGGCCCTTAGGAGGCATCACTACCAACAAAGCCAGTGGAGGCAATGGAATTCCAGCTGACCTATTTCAAATCCTAAAAGATGATGCTATAAAAGTGCTTCACTCAATATGCCAGCAGTGGCCACAGGACTGGAAGAGGTCAGTTTTCATTCCAATCCCAAAGAAAGGCAATGCCAAAGAAGGTACAAATTACTGCACAATTGCACTCATCTCACATGCTAGCAAAGTAATGCTCAAAAGTCTCCAAGTTAGCCAACAGTACACAAACTGAGAACTTCCAGATGTTCAAGCTGGATTTAGAAAAAGCAGAGGAATCAGAGACCAAATTCCAAACATCCATTGGATCATAGGAAAAAAGCAAGAGAATTCCAGAAAAACTTCTACTGCTTCATTGACTACGCTAAAGCCTTTGATTGTGTGGATCACAACAAACTGGAAAATTCTTAAAGAGATGGGAATACCAAACCACCTTACCTGCCTCCTGAGAAATCTATATGCAGGTCAAGAAGCAATCATTAGAACCAGACATGGAACAACAGAGTGGTTCCAAACTGGGAAAGGAGTACATCAAGGTTGTATAGTTGTATATTGTCACCCAGCTTATTTCAGTTATATGCAGACTACTCATGAGAAATGATGGGCTGGATGAAGCACAAACTGGAACCAAGATTGCCGGGAGAAATATCAATGACCTTAGATATGCAGATGACACCACCCTTATGGCAGAAAGTGAAGAAGAATTAAAGAGCCTCTGGATGAAAGTGAAAGAGGGGATTGAAAAAGCTGGCTTAAAATTCAACATTCAAAATCTAAGATCATGGCATCCAGTCCCATCATTTCATGACAAATAGATGGGAAAACAATGGAAACAGTGACAGATCTTATTTTTATTGGGCTCCAAAATCACTGCAGATGGTGACTGCAGCCATGAAATTAAAAGAGTCTTGCTCCTTCAAAGAAAAACTATGACCAACCTAGACAGCATATTAAAAAGCAGAGACATTACTTTACTGACAAAGGTCGGTATTGTCAAAGCTATGGTATTTCCAGTAATCATGTATGGATGTGAGAGTTGTACCATAAAGAGTACCAAAGAATTGATGCTTTTGAATTGTAGTGCTGGAGAAGAGTCTTGAGAGTCCCTTGGACAGCAAGGAGATCAAACCAGTCAATCCCCAGGGAAATCATTCCTGAATATGCATTGGTAGGACTGATGCTGAAGCTGAAGTTCCAATATTTTGGCCACCTGATATGAAGAAGTGACTCACTAAAAAAGACCCTGATGCTGGGAAAGATCGAAGGCAGGAGGGGAAGAGGAAGACAGAGAATGAGATGATTGGATGGCATCACCGACTTGATGGACATGAGTATGAGCAAGCTCCAGGTGTTGGTGATGGACAAGGAAGCCTGATGTGCTGCAGTCCATGGGGTCCAAAAAGTCAGACATGACTGAGGGACTGAACTGAATCTCATCTTATTCAAAACCATAAATTCATTCTCCTAAATATCTTTAAGGTAATCATGGGGCCTATATGACTCCTTTATATCTTATCTCTTTTCGTTTTAGCTATTCACAAGTAGGCAGGGTCAGACAATTTCTCTATGAGCTGAACAAAGCCTCTTTGGGTTTGCAGTTAGGCACGGGGCAGTGTTTCTGAGGCAGGCTATTATGTATGACTGTAATAACAAAAGCACTAAAAAGCAAGTCAATAAAACAGTTTCCAACATGGAGTCAGAATTGGCTTCTTCCCTCCTGGCTCAGATGGTAAAGAATCTGCCTATAATCAGAAGACCCGGGTTCAATCCTTGGGTCGGGAAGATTCCCTGGAGAAAGGAATGGCAATCCACTCCAGTATTCTTGCCTGGAGAATCTCATGAACAGAGAAGCCTGGTGGGCTACAGTCCATGGGGTTGTAAAGAGTCAGACACAACTAAGCAACTAATACTTTCACTTTCTCCAACACTAACACAGCTCAGTTTTAATGATTTAAATAACCAGAGGTGTAAGTAATTAAAAGACTTGATTTCAAGGTGCTTCTTTTTATCTAACACTGTATTTTAAATGATTTTAGATAATGTAAAAAGTGCTAAATTAGAAGAATTAAAAGCTGGATCTTGGAGTAGGAAATGGAAACCCATTCCTGTATTCTTGTCTGGAAAACTCCATGGACAGAGGAGCCTGGAAGCCTACAGTCCATGGGGTTGCAAAGAGAGAGACATGACTGAGTATGCACACAGCACATGCACAAAAGCTAGATCTATACTCTTGAAACAGAGCAGGATCAGGTCAGGCTCTTGGACAGGGAAGCCTCTCAAACAGTTGCTAATTTGGGAAGGGAGGAAACACAGAGGCAAGGAAGGAGCAGCCAAGAAACAATAGTGCAGCCTTGGGGAAGGATCCTGGTTCTGCCTCAAGGGATACACATAAAATTATCTTTGAGCTCCTTAGAGAACTATAACCCCCAACAAGTGGAGGAACAACAACAGAACAACAACAATCACCAAATTTGAACCTGAACCTTCTCTAATCTTATTAATCCATCTTTTCACATCATCCCATCACCACCTAAACTTTCTCTCCAATCCTTCTGACCCTGCCCATTTCATAGTCTCTTCATTTCTGTTCTTTCATCCAGCCTCCTTCATTTTCCTCTGTATTGTTCCTTTTATCCCCATTGCTCTTTTCCTCTTTATATTTTAAATACTGCTGATCTCTTTATGTATTCCTTTTACTGAAATAAAATTAATGTGAAGGTTTATTTCTTTCAGAAACACAGATATTAAAGATTCCATTCCAGGACTTCCCTTGTGGTCCAGTAGTTAAAAATCTGCCTTCCAATGCAGGGAATGCAGGTTTGATCCTTGGTCAGGAAACTAAGATCCCACATGCTACAAGGCAATTAAGTCCATGTGCCACAACTAGAGACCCCCACTCGATGCAACTAGAAAAGGCCTATGCACCACAAGAACCTGCATGCTGCAACAACATTTGCAGGAAAACATCTACTTCTGCTTCATTAACTACACTAAAGCTTTTGTGTGGATAACAACAAACTGTGGAAAATTCTGAAAGACATGGGAATACCACACCACCTGGTATTCCCACCTGACCTGCCTTCTGAGAAACCTGCATGCAAGTCAAGAAGCAACTGTTAGAACTGGACAAGGAACAATAGACTGGTTCAAAATTGGGAAAGGTGTACATAAAGGCTGTATGTTGTCACCCTGCTTGTTTAACTTATATCCACAGTACATTATGCTAAATGCAGAGCTAGATGAAGCACAAGCTGGAATCAAGACTGCTAGGAGAAATATCAATAACTTCAAATATGCAGATGACACCACCTTTATGGCAGAACATGAAGAGAAACTAAAGAGCCTCTTGATGAAACTGAAAGAGAAGAGTGAAAAAGCTGGCTTAAAACTCAACATTCAAAAAAGTAAGTTCCTGGCATTCAGCCCCATCACTTCATGGCAAATAGATGGGGAAAAAGTAGAAACAGTGACAGATTTTATTTTCTTGGACTCCAAAATCACTGCAGATGGTGACTGCAGCCATGAAATTAAAAGATGCTTGCTCCTTGGAAGAAAAGCTATGACCAACCTAGACAGCATTTTAAAAAACAGAGACATTACTTTATCGACAAAGGTCTGTATTGTCAAAGCTATAGTTTTTCCAGTAGTCATGTATGGATGTGAGAGTTGGACCATAAAGAAGGCTGAGCACAAAAGAATTGATGCTTTTGAGTTGTGGTGTTGGAAAAGACTCCTGAGAGTCCCTTGGAAAGCAAGGAAATCAAACCAATCAACCCTAAAGAAAATCATTCCTGAACACTCACTGGAAGGACTGATGCTGAAGCTGAAACTCCAATACTCTGGCCACCTGATGCAAAGAACTGACTCATTGTTAAAAGACCCTGATGCTGGGAAAGATTGAAGGCGGGAGGAGAAGGGGATGACAGAGGATGAGGTAGATGGATGATATCACCAATTCAATGGACATGAGTTTGAGCAAACTCAGGGAGGTGTTGAAGGACAGGGGAGCCTGGTGTGTTGCAGCCCATGAGATCTCAAAGAGTCAGACACAACCGAGCGACTGAACAACAACAACTACAACATGGTGCGACAAAGACCCCAGAGCCGCAAAAAAAAAAGACACACATTCCAAAATAAAGTCGTCATTCATTTTTCAAACTAAAAAAGAGTACAAAAACTCTAAACCCAGCAACCATAAAATATATGTTTCAACAGGGATAGAAGAAAGAAGAAGAAACATTCAGACAGACCAGAAGACTTTTTTTAAGAAGAGAAGGAAGGAAGAAAGGCAAGAAGAAAGAAGGAAGGCATGGAAGAGGCCATAGAGAAAATCAGTGGGTTCAATTATTAACATCAGAACCTAATTGCTGAGATTCACTTTGCAGTTCATCTGTCATGTTTTATGAATTAATTTCCCTCTCTGATTTAGAACATCCCTTTTTAATGGTTGTGACACCCTTCCTTTATTTTTCTGAGTCACTTTTGCATTGATCCAGATTATGCTTTTGTTGTTTTGTTTGTTATTAAAGGAAGAGGCATTTATTTCATCCCAGAGTATATCTTTTTTTTTTTTTGCTACACTATGAGGCATGTGGGGTCTCACTTTCCTGACCAGGGGTCAAACCTGTGTCTCCAGAATTAGCAGGCAGACTCTTAACCACTGTACCACCAAGGAAATCCCCAGTGTATATCTTTAAAAGCCTTTACTCACATACAAAAACATGAGTCGCTCTATAGTTCTTTGATAACTTTTTGATAAAATTTGGAAGCTCTTTTTCCAAATGGAAAAAAACACCTGGAATTAAAGGAGACTATGAACCTTGGACCAGAAAACACTCTCAATCTCTATGTTGTATGTAATGAAAATAAGCCAAAGGCTAATGTTGATCTCAGGTAAAAATTCCTCCAGGCCCTCAAATCCAAGGTCTCAACTGTCCCAACAGTCAGGACAGTGCAGTAGCAAATGAGCAGGAAAGTGCATATAGGGTACAGTGATAATGCAATTCATTTCCTCTTCAACCCATGGGGTTCCTGAACTTTGTGGAAATGTCTTTGACAATACTGTCATTATCAAATCCAAGTGCAAAAAGGAAGCATGAGGCTCAAGCAAAATCCTACACGGAATAAAATTTTCTTACTGGAAATTAATGCCCTACAACCCAGGAGTATGAGAATTTTGTTAGCAATTCACACTGTCTATGCAATCAGATATAAAGTAACTGTCAGTACTGTATTAGCAGGTGATAGTTCCAGATAGTTTTCAGATGGGCATTAAACCCATGGATTACAGGATCATCAGTTTTGACTGAAGTTTGACTGGTATTAAGTCAACTCCACAAAGTTGAAATGATTAGCTATTACAAGACAGCTAAAAAGAGAAAGCAGTTTACTCTGTTTTGAAGGGCAGAGAATAGGGAGAAAAAAAAAAAACTAGCAAAAAAGAACACAAGGTAGGAAAAAAAAAAACTAAGATCATAGAAATTTCTTGTTATTGGCTTAAGAACTTGGATTTTATTCTGTTAGTACTATATAGAGATAATTGAAGGTATTTGAATATAGGAAAAGTCAAAGATTTTTTTTAAGGTTCCTATTTCTTTAAAAGATTAACGTGACCCAAAATAGACTGAAAAGCAAACATTTCTGCGGGCAGAAAACCCAGGTAGAAAGTTTCCACCTTAATACAGAGATGCAGTGACTGCATGTGTGGACAACAGTGGAGGTGTGGAGAAAAGGGATATACCATCTTGAACAAAGAAAAACAAAGTAGCAGATTCTATCAACTACCATGCCTAAGGTGGTTAAAAATAGTGGGAAGGAAGCCTGATGTTAAGGCCCAGGAAAATGGTAGCAGTAGTGAGATGATATGGAACTTCAAAAAGAAAACTGGTTGGTGGAGAAGGATCATGGTTATCACTTCTTAGCAATACCACATCTGAGTGGGAATGACACATGCAAACTACCCCAGAGACAGTGGGAAATCAAAGTGTGGGCTCAAAACAAGGTCAGTGTTCAACAGGTAGATCATAAAGTGTATATCTGTGTCTCTCTGTCTCACTCCATATATAAACATGTATATGGAGCTTTTAAAAACACATCAGTAGAAACTGAGACAACTGAGTGAAGGAGGAATGAGTCCAGCTGAGGGCTGAAGAATTCTGTTATACAGATATTTTTGTGATCTTCATTACAACTGGATTTGACTTGATATTTTAAAATCACACACCTAAATGCCTAATCTACTTCTTTAGAACTACTTACATATTTGGTAAGTTCTTTTCTTCTATGGGAAAGAAGTAATTATGTTGAAATTTGGCAAGGAGTGCGGGGGTGGGGAATGTCTTTCTATTTCATTGAGGATTATGTGCACTCTGTGAGAGTGCTGAAGTAAAGATATGCAACAACAGGAGTCCAGAGCCCTGGCCTCATCTTCCATCACTAACCTGTTAATACAAACTCATTAGAACAGAAGGCAGGGAAGAAAGAGCCTAAACTTAAAGGTCTCCTGCCTGAAATGATCTCCATTTTCTCATCTTCAGCACTGGTTTTCAGGGAAGCATTTCCTCTGTGCATCGAGGGTCCCATCCTCCACTCTTTTACTGTTCACTTGGTCCCCTCCCCTGACACTGGCAGGTTCTCTCTCCGAAAAGCTTCTTATATCTTCATTTGTTTTTTAAATTAACCCAAATCATCTCATCTGCTTTTTATTTCTTGTTTGTTGAAATTCTCAAAGTTTCCTTTGGGCAAGATGA
Organism: Bos grunniens; assembly: GCF_055505025.1. Lineage (NCBI taxonomy): Eukaryota > Metazoa > Chordata > Mammalia > Artiodactyla > Bovidae > Bos > Bos grunniens. Next base: position 21,999,305 of record NC_141191.1, on the reverse strand, counting down.
GGATGAAGAGGGCCTAGGTGTGCTCAAAAAGCTGACTTAGCTGTGCCTACAAGTCTGTAAAACTGATAGCATGTGGTTAAAACAGAAGGCATTTGTGTTTTCAGCTTCTATCATATAAAGAAAACAATTACGTCATCTTGTCCTCATCATCGATTGTTGTTCAGTCACTAACTCGTGCCCGACTCTCTGCAACACCATGACCTGCAACAGTATCTCCCAGAGTTTGCTCAAATTCATGTCCATTGAGTCGGTGATGTTATCTAACCATCTCTGCCTCTGCCACCTTCTTCTTTTGCCTTTAATCTTTCCTAGCATCAGGGTCTTTTCCAGTGAATCAGCTCTTTGCATCAGATGGCTAAAGTACTGCAGCTTCTTCTGCTTCAGCATCAGTCCTTCTAGTGAATATCTGGTGTTGATTTCCTTCAGGATTGACTGGTTTGATCTCTTTGCAGTTTAAGGGAATCTCAAGAGTCTTCTCCAGCACCACAATTTGAAAGCATTAATTCTTCAGCACTCAGCCTTTTTTGTGGTCCATCTCTCATATCCATACATGACTACTGGAAAAATAATAGCTTTGACTAAATGGACCTCTGTCGACAAAGACACGTCTCTGATTTTTAATACGCTGTCTAGACTGGTCATAGCTTTCCTTCTAAGGAGCAAGCGTCTTTTAATTTTATGACAGCAGTCACCATTCACAGTAATTTTGGAGCCCAGGAAAATAAAATCTGTCACTGCTTCCACTTTTTCCCCTTTTATTTGCCATGAAGGGATGGGACCAGATGGCATGATTTTCGCTTTTTGAAAGCTTAACTTTAAGCCAATTTTCTCACTCTCTTCTTTCACCCTCATCAAGAAGTTCTTTAGTTCCTCTTCACTTCTTGCCATTAAGTGGTATCATCTTCATATGTGAGGTTATTTATATTGCTCCCGGCAGTCTTGATTCCAGCTTATGCTTCATCCAGCTCGGCATTTTTTGTTTGTTCTTGTTTTATTTATTTTAATTGGAAGCTAATTACTTTACAATATTGTGGTGGCTTTTGCCATACATCGACATGAATCAGCCACGGGCGCACATGTGTTCCCCATCCAGAACCCGCCTCCCACCTCCATCCCATCCCATCCCTCAGGGTTATCCCAGTGCACCAGCCCTGAGCACCCTGTCTCACCACGCATCAAACCTGGATCGGCGATCCACTTCACATACGATAATATACATGTTTCAATGTTACCCTCTCAAATCATCCCACCCTCGCCTTCTCCCACAGAGTCCAAAAGACTGTTCTTTTACATCTGTGTCTCTTTTGCTGTCTCACATATAGGGTCATCGTTACCATCGTTCTAAATTCCATATATATGCGTTAGTATCATGAGAAATGCTGGGCTGGAGGAAGCACAAGCTGGAATCAAGATTGCAGGGAGAAATATCAATAACCTTAGATATGCAGATGAGACCACCCTTATGGCAGAAAGTGAAGAACTAAAGAACCTCTTGATGAAAGTGAAAGAGAAGAGTGAAAAAGTTGGCTTAAAGCTCAACATTCAGAAAACTAAGATCATGGCATCTGGTCCCATCACTTCATGGGAAATAGATGGGGAAACAGTGTCAGACTTTATTTTTCTGGGCTCCAAAATTACTGCAGATGGTGACTGCAGCCATGAAATTAAAAGACTCTTACTCCTTGGAAGGAAAGTTATGACCAACCTAGACCACATAGTAAAAAGCAGAGACATTACTTTGTCAACAAAGGTCCATCTAGTCAAGGCTACAGTTTTTCCAGTGGTCATGTATGGATGTGAGAGTTGGATGGTGAAGAAAGCTGAGTGCCGAAGAATTGATGCTTTTGAACTGTGGTGTTGGAGAAGACTCTTGAGAGTCCCTTGGACTGCAAGGAGATCCAACCAGTCCATCCTAAAGGAGATCAGTCCTGGGTATTCATTGGAAGGACTGATGCTAAAGCTAAAACTCCAATACTTTGGCCACCTCATGCGAAGAGCTGACTCACTGGAAAAGACCCTTATGCTGAGAAAGGTTGAGGGCAGGAGGAGAAGGGGATGACAGAGGATAAGATGGTTGGATGGCATCACCGACTCAATGGACATGGGTTTGAGTGGACTCTGGGAGTTGGTGATGGACAGGGAGGCCTGGCGTGCTGCGTTTCATGGGGTTGCAAAGAGTTGGACATGACTGATTGACTGAAATGAACTGAACTGATACTCTATTGGTGTTTTTCTTTCTGACTTACTTCACTCTGTATAATAGGCTCCAGTTTCATCCACCTCATTAGAACTGATTCAAATGCATTCTTTTTAATGGCTGAGCAATATTCCATTGTGTATATGTACCACAGCTTTTTTATCCATTCGTCTGCAAATGGGCATCTAGGTTGCTTCCATATTCTGGCTATTGTAAACAATGCTGCAATGAAAATTGGGGTACACGTGTCTCTTTCAATTCTGGTTTCCTCAGTGTGTATGCACAGCAGTGAGACTGCTGGGTCATACAGCAGTTCTATTTCGTTTTTTAAGGAATCGCCACACTGTTTTCCATAGTGGCTGTACTAGTTTGCATTCCCACCAACAGTTTAAGAGGGTTCCTTTTTCTCACACCCTCTCCAGCATTTATTGTTTGTAGACTTTTTGATACCCACCATTCTGACTGGCATGAGATGGTACCTCATTGTGGTTTTGATTTGCATTTCTCTGATAATGAGTGATGTTGAGCATCTTTTCATGTGTTTGTTAGCCATCTGTATGTTTTTGGAGAAGTGTCTGTTTAGTTCTTTAGCCCATCATTGATTGGATGGTTTATATTTTTCTGGAATTCAGCTGCAAGAGCTGCTTGTATATTTTTGAGATTAATTCTTTGTCAGTTCCTTCATTTGCTATTATTTTCTCCTATTCTGAAGGTTATCTTTTCATCTTGCTTATAGTTTCCTTTGCTGTGCAAAAGCTTTTAAGTTTAATTAGGTCCCATTTGTTTATTTTTGCTTTTATTTCCATTACTCCAGGAGGTGGGTCATAGAGGATCCTGCTGTGGTTTATGTCAGAGAGTGTTTTGCCTATGTTTTCCTCTAGGAGTTTTATAGTTTCTGGTCTTATGTTTAGATCTTTAATCCATTTTGAGTTTATTTTTGTGTATGGTGTTAGAAAGTGTTCTAGTTTCATTCTTTTACAAGTGGTTGACCAGTTTTCCCAGCACCACTTGTTAAAGAGATTGTCTTTTCTCCATTGTATGTTCTTGCCTCCTTTGTCAAAGATAAGGTGTCCATAGGTGCGTGGATTTATCTCTGGGCTCTCTATTTTGTTCCATTGATCTGTATTTCTGTCTTTGTTCCAGTACCATACTGTCTTGATGACTGTGGCTTTGTAGTATAGTCTGAAGTCAAGCAGGTTGATTCCTCCAGGTCCATTCTTCTTTCTCAAGATTGCTTTGTCTATTCAAGGTTTTTTTGTATTTCCATACATATTGTAAAATTATTTGTTCTAGTTCTCTGAAAATTACTGTTGGCAGCTTGACAGGGATTGCATTGAATCTATAAATTGCTTTTGGGTAGTATACTCATTTTCACTATAATGATTCTTCCAATCCATGAACATGGTATATTTCTCCATCTATTTGTGTCATCTTTGATTTTTTCATCAGTGTTTTATAGTTTTCTATAAATAGGTCTTTTGTTTCTTTAGGTAAATTTATTCCTAAGTATTTTATTCTTTTCATTGTAATGGTGAATGGAATTGTTTCCTTAATTTCTCTTTCTGTTTTCTCATTGTTAGTATATAGGAATGCAAGGGATTTCTGTGTGTTAATTTTATATCCTGCAACTTTACTACATTCATTTATTAGCTCTAGTAATTTTCTGGTGGATTCTTTCAGGTTTTCTATATAGAGGATCATGTCATCTGCAAACAGTGAGAGTTTTACTTCTTCTTTCCCAATCTGGATTCCTTTTATTTCTTTTTCTTCTCTGATTTCTGTGGATAAAACTTCCAAAACTATGTTAAATACTAGTGGTGAGAGTGGGCACCCTTGTCTTGTTCCTAACTTTAAGGGGAAATGCTTTCAATTTTTCACCATTGAGGACAATGTTTGCTGTGGGTTTATCATATACAGCTTTTATTATGTTGAGGTATGTTCCTTCTATTCCTGCTTTCTGGAGAGTTTTTATCGTAAGTGGGTGTTGAATTTTGTCAAACCAGCCCAGCATTTTGCATGATGTACTTTGCATTTAAGTTAAATGAACAGGGTGACAATATACAGTCTTGATGTACTCCCTTCCCAATTTTGAACCAGTCTATTGGTCCCTGTAAGGTTCTAACTGTTGCTTCTTGACCCACATACAGGTTTTTCAGGAGGCAGGTAAGGTGATCTGGTATTCCCATCTCTTTAAGAATTTTTAAGTTTGCTGTGATATATGCAAAGGCTTTAGCATAGTCAATGAAATAGAAACAGATATTTTTCTGGAATTCCTTTGTTTTCTCTATGATCCAACAAATGTTGGCAATTTTTATCTCTGGTTCCTCTGCCTTTTCTAAAGCCAGCTTGTACATTTGGAAGTTCTTGGTTCCCATACTGCTAAAGCCTAACTTGAAAGATTTTGAGCATTACCTTGCTAGCATGGGAAATGAGAGAAATTATATGGCAGTTTGAACATTCTTTGGCATTGCCCTTCTTTGGGATTGGAATAAAAACCAACATTTTCCAGTCCTGTGGTCACTGCTGGATTTCATACAGCTCAGCTGGAAGTCCATCACCTCCACTAGCTTTGTTTGTAGTAATGCTTCCAAAGGCCCACTTGACTTGACACCCCAGGATGTCTGACTCTAGATAAGTGACCACGCCATCATGGTTATCTGGGTCATTAAGACCTTTTTTGTATAGTTCTGTGTATTCTCCAGGCAAGAATACTGGAGCATTGGCATTACCTTGGAACTTGTTAGAAGTGCAGGATTTCAGATTGCATTCCCTCTCCACAGGATCTTTCCAACCCAGGAACTGAATCCAAGTCTCCTGCATTGCAGGCAGATTCTTTATAGTCTGAGCCACCAGGGAAGTCCCATCATTCATAAAAGACTACTGTGGTGCTTATGAATTTCACCTGCTGAGAAAAGTGTTATGCAACTGCTGGACACAAAAAAGTAACACCTTAAAGGGAAATACTACATAACTTACAGATATATGATCTGTCTGTCTGTATGTGTATATGTATATTTATATATATCAACATACATATTACATATATATGAGATATATGTAGATATAGATATTTATCTAATATGAGATATATATAGTTATAGATAGATATTTATATATCTTCTGCTGAAGACCACAGAGCAGACAGAAGACCACAGAGGAGACAGAATAAGAAATTAGGAATGGAAATTTTGAGAAATATGCACATTTTAAAAGTCTGGACAGGAATGTATTTGAGAAACTAGGATGTGAGAGTTGCACCATAAAGAAGGCTGATTACAAAAGAACTGATACTTTTGAACTGTGGTGCTGGAGAAGACTCAAGAGGCCCATAGACTCCAAAGATATCAAACCAGTCAATCCTAAAGGAAATCAACCCTGAATATTCATTGGATGGACTGATGCTGAAGTTGAAGCTTCAATACTTTGGCCACCAAATGTGAAGAGCTGACTCATTAGAAAAGACTCTGATGATGAGAAAGATTGAAGGCAGGAGGAGAAGAGGATGACAGAGGATGAGATGGCTGGATGGCATCACTGACCCAATGGACATGAGTTTGAGCAAGCTCTGGAAGATGGTGAAGGACAGGGAAGCCTGGCGTGCTGCAGTCCATGGGGTTGCATAGAGTTGGACTCAACTGAGTGACTGAACAACAAGGTAGATATCTATAAACCAACAGATCCCAGGTGCCAGAAACAGTTTACCTGGTGGGTCAGAAATCACATTTGAAATCAGATACTATACTGACATGTTAGCAAGAAATAAAAACCACTTAGATCAGTGCCTCTCAAACATGAATGTACATATACACTGCCTGGCAATCTTATTAAAATGCAGATTCTGATTCTACATTCCTGGCATGGGATCTGAAATTTTGCACTTCTAACAAGTTCCCAGGTAATACCAATGCTGCTAGTCCACAGGTGACACATTAAGTATCAGGAATTTAGTCTATCCAGAAACAGGATACAAGAAGTTAGGAAGCTAGTCTGTGTGCCTGTGTGCTTAGTCACCAAGTCACGTCCAACTCTTTGTGATGCTGCGGACTGTAGCCTACCAGACTCCTCTGTCCATGGGATTCTCCAGGCAAGAATACTGGCATGGGTCGCCATTTGTCTCCAGGGGATCTTTCCCATGCAGGGATGGAAAACTGTGTCTCTTGTGTCTTCGCATTGCAGGCAGATTCTTTACCACTGAGCCTCCTAGGAAGCAGGGAGCCAGTCTAGAAACAAAAACTGCAGTCACAATAAGCTATTGATGCTTTAGTCCTCAGCCAGGATGCTTTGTATTCCTGCTTCTCACCAACTTAGAAACCAATCCCAGGACATGGACAGCCCAAGGTCCATAGATGGATACAGGTAAGCCAGGTTCAGTTCAGTTCTGTCACTCAATCATGTCTGACTCTTTGGACTGCAGCACACCAGACTTCCTTGTCCATCAGCAGCTCCCGGAGCTTGCTCAAACTCATGTCCATCAAGTCGGTGATTCATCCAACCATCTCATTCTCTGTCATCCCTTTCTCCTCCTGCCTTCAATCTTTCCCACCATCAGCGTCTTTTCCAGCGAGTCAGTTTTTCACATCAGGTGGCCAAAGTATTGGAGCTTCAGCTTCAGCATCAGTCCTTCCAATGAATATTCAGGACTGATTTCCTTTAGGATCGACTGGCTTGATCACCTTGGAGTCCAAGGGACTCTCAAGATTCTTCTCCAACACCAAGGTTCAAAAGCATCAATTCTTTTGTGCTCAGCCTTCTTTATGGTCTGACTCTCACATCCTTACATGACTACTGGAAAAACCATAGCTTTGACTAGAAAGACCTTTGTTGACAAGTAATGTCTCTGCTTTTGAATATGCTGTCTATGTTTGCCATAGTTTTTCATCCAAGGAGTAAGCATCTTTTAATTTCATGGCTGCAGTGATTTGGAGCCCGCCCCCCCCCCCCGCCCCCAGAAAAAAGTCTCTCACTGTTTCCATTATTTCCCCATCTATTTGCCATGAAGTGATGGGGCCAGATGCCATGATCTTAGTTTTTTGAATGTTGAGTTTTAAGGCAACTTTTTCACTCTCCTCTTTCACTTTCATCAAGAGGCTCTTTAGTTCTTCTTCGCTTTCTGCCATAAAGGTGGTGTCAACTGCATATCTGAGGTCATTGATATTTCTTCCAGCAATCTTCATTCTAGCTTGTGCTTCATCCAGCCCAGCATTTTGAATGATGTACTCTGCATATAAGTTAAATAAGTAGGGTGACAATATACAGCCTTGACATACTCCTTTCCTAATTTGGAACCAGTCTGCTGTTCCATGTCTGGTTCTAACTGCTGCTTCTTGACCTGCATACAGATTTCTCAGGAGGCAGGTAAGGTGGACTTACTTCTTAGGTAAGGTATTACCATTTCTTTTAAGAATTTTCCACAATTTGTTGTGAGCCACACAGTCAAAGGCTTTGGCATAGTCAATAAAGCAAAAAGAGATGTTTTTCTGGAACTCTCTTGCATTTTCAATGATCCGATGGATGTTGGGAATTTGATCTCTTGTTCCTCTGACTTTCGTAAACCAGCTTGAACATCTGGAAGTTCACGGTTCACAGACTGTTGAAGCCTGGCTTGGAGGATTTTGAGCATTACTTTGCTAACGTGTGAGATGAGGGAGGGCAATTGCACAGTTTTCAAAATTTTCCAAATTTACTGGAATATTGAGCACAGCGCTTTCACAGCATCATCTTTTAGGATTTGAAATAGCTCAACTGGAATTCTATCACCTCCACTAACTTTGTTCGTAGTGATGCTTCCTAAGGCCCACTTGACTTTGCTTTGTAGAACGTCTGGCTCTAGGTGAGTGATCACACCATCGTGGTTATCTGGGTCATGAAGACCTTTTTTGTATAGTTCTTCTGTGTATTCGTGCCACCTCTTCTTAATATCTTCTGCTTCTGTTAGGTACATACCATTTCTGTCCTTTATTTTGCTCATCTTTACATGAAATATCCCCTTGGTATCTCTAATTTTCTTGGAGCGATCTCTAGTCTTTCCCATTCTATTGTTTTCCTCTATTTCTTTGCATTGATCACTGAGGAAGGCTTTCTTATTCTCCTTGCCATTGGAACTCTTCATTCAAATGGGTATATCTTTCCTTTTCTCCTAGGTTTGTGATACTGTAAAGGAGGCAGGGATCAAGACCATCCCCAAGAACAAGAAATGCAAAAGGGCAAAATGGTTGTCTGAGGCCTTACAAATAACTGAGAAAATAAGAGAAGCAAAGGTAAAGGAGAAAAAGAAAGGTAAGCCAAGAGAAATAAGTAAAACAGATATTAGGGGAAAACACAAAAAAGGGTAAGTATCAGTATTATCTAATACAAATGTGAAATCCAACGATTGCACTTCATTGACTCTCACATTCTGATTTTAATGGGGTCCTTAGTAATTCAGTGTGCTTTTGATATTTGCTGTAGAAAAAGCTTCGGGTGAGCAGCACTGGTTCATTTAACTCAGGATAATTGTCAGAGTTTTAATTCATATCTAACATTCATCAGCTTTGTAACAGAAATCAAGTATTTAACTTCACTGGGTCTCAGATTCTTTGCCTACAAAATAGGGGATAATAAGGATACTGACCACAGAGAAGTACTGTGATGACCAAATGAAAACACATAAAGGTCTATGAAGACTGCCTGGCACAGAGGAAACAAGAAATGTGTGCTATTAAAGGAAGACCTTGCTATGGTATTTCTCCAACCACCTCTCTAGCAATGTAGGGTTACAGAGCTTTAGGGCTGCAGTGATGACTCTAAGCCAGGGAAGAACTCATCAGCAACTTCTGACCTGGCTCCAGCTTGGCTCTTCACACTCATGGACATAGGGATGCAATATCAAAGCCTCAGTGTACTTAGCAGTTTCTTTTTATCTCTCAAGACTATAGGGGGGCAATATCTATTCCTGCTTTCCCATCATTCTCTTTTCACCATTTCCAATCTCAATTACTTCTTTATTTCTCTCCATTATTAGTATATTTGCTGTAACCTTTTAGATGTTAGTGCCATGTATTTGGAAAGATAAGATCGTTGACTATTTTATGAAAATATAATGTAAAGAGAAAAATTTAGGGATACACATTCCAGCAGAACTAATTTTTAGATTCCTCCTTCTATCATCCTTTCATTTAGCCACTTATGCCTCGCATCTGAATTTTAACGATCCTTCACAAAATTTTTTTTGAATCTGCCTCTTTCTTTTTGGGCTATCACCTTTCTTCTGCACCCTATGGCTCCCATGTCATTCAGTTCAGTTCAGTTCAGTTCAGTCACTCAGTCGTGTCCGACTCTTTGCGACCCCATGAACTGCAGCACACCAGGCTTTCCTGTCCATCACCAACTCCCAGAGTTCACTCAGACTCACGTCCATCGAGTCAGTGATGCCATCCAGCCATCTCATCCTCTGTCGTCCCCTTCTCCTCCTGCCCCCAATCCCTCCCAGCATCAGAGTCTTTTCCAATGAGTCAACTCTTCACATGAGGTGGCCAAAGTACTGGAGTTTCAGCTTTAGCATCATTCCTTCCAAAGAAATCCCAGGGCTGATCTCCTTCAGAATGGACTGGTTGGATCTCCTTGCAGTCCAAGGGACTCTCAAGAGTCTTCTCCAATACCACAGTTCAAAAGTATCAATTCTTCGGCGCTCAGCTTTCTTCACAGTCCAACTCTCACATCCATACATGACCACAGGAAAAACCATAGCCTTGACTAGACGGACCTTTGTTGGCAAAGTAATGTCTCTGCTTTTCAATATGCTATCTAGGTTGGTCATAATTTTCCTTCCAAGGAGTAAGCATCTTTTAATTTAATGGCTGCGGTCACCATCTGCAGTGATTTTGGAGCCCATGTCATTACATGTAGGCAAATATAGTTTTATAGTCTCTCGTCTCTAATCATAATTCTATTTCAGGCTCTTGATGGCCCACTGTTTTATCAATCTTCCTTAAATACTATTTTGTGTGAGTTTCTACTCTTCTCGAGAATTCGGTCCTCCACATCAAGCCTAAAACCCTTTTGCCCACCATCACCTAACCTATCTATTTGACCTATCTGTATATTACCCATCTTTCAAAGCAATAAATTGTGCATCACCACATTCACCTAGCATGCTGCCTTTAGTTGTCATTATCTGTGCTTTGTTTGCCATCTTTCCCATTTGACTCTAATGACCATAAAGCATTCCCAAAGATATGCATGAAGTGAATTCCATGAACTTGACTGGCAGTTGACAGGGGCACACACATTAAGAAAAGAAAAACAGAAAGGACCCCCAAATACATTTACCTGTATCTTTTCCTCAAAATTATGATTTCACCTGAAGATTTACACAAAAGTGACATATACCAAAATGTGTCACAGTTTAGAACAAAGTCCCATATTGAAAATGAATCCTGTGACTGACACGTTATCCATTGTTTGACCACAGGTCAACATATCTAAGCTGAACATGATCCTGACACCTTGCCTGAGATCCCATTACCAGGCTACACATGGGTACATAAAGCTGTCGAACTGTTATTTTAGAAGACAGGCAGGGAAGAACATGGTGATAGGGGTCAACTGTTGCTAGGAATATAGCTTTATGGCACCACAGGGCCATTTAATGGTCCATTGATAGCTCTTCAAGACACCTGAAGAACTTTCTATACAGCTGGCTTTAGCCACCCAGGGTGTATAAAAGACCAGCAGTCAAGCTATAGCTTGATTTAAAGCTATAGAGCTTTAAATACCTTCTTTCAAAGTATTTTGTCAAATATTGAAACTAGATTTAATAATTATATATTTAAAGTTTAGGTACTGAGAAAAATGGTAAAGATGGGAAAGAAATAGCAAAAATACTTCTCCAGTCATTACTCTTGTATTAATAAAGAGATATCATATATAATTTATATTCTACTCTTTTGAAATTAGTGGTATTGCTTCTAGCATTTTTCTTCTACTGAACTGCCATCATTAGGAAATATAAGCCTATTTGAAAAGAAGTCTTTCCCACTATTACTTTTTCAAAAATTAGTAACCAAAGACTTATTCCTCAGAAGAGACAGATGGATGGATAAATGCATGGGTAGATAGACAGATCTTAAAAAATTAGTATTATTCATCTGAGACAATAAACACTTAAGTGGAATTGCACCATGGCTGTCTCCCACTAACAAAGACATTGACACATGCTATTAGGTTATAGGGTTGCATCTTCAGTATAAAGTCAAAATTCAAAAAGAAAAGAAGGGGTGAACAAAAGGAAGAATGCTAATGGAAAGAAGGAACAAAGGGAGAGAAAATAATGTTTATTGATTACTGCTATGCATCAGACACAATGTGCTGCATGATTTTTACATTTCTTGACAATCTATTTCCAACTCTTAAGCTTAAAGGAGAATATATTAAAAACTCACAAATTTTACTTCCTATTTGGAGCATTTGGGGTTCAAAATCAACCAGTTTGGGTGAAGTTTTACTTTATTCCACACTTGTTTTTAAACCAACATGATAAGCATTTTATGGAATTTTTCTGTTCATGCACACATTTTATATCTACTCTTCAGAGTTAATACTGTCTGCCCTCATTCTGATTATGTTTGAAATCTGTATCATATTAAATAGAAAGTAATTTAGAGAGTTTTATGATTATAAAATCAGAAATAATAAATGCTTCCAGTTTACAATATATTAATAACTGTATCAGCCTGTCATATAGCCTTTCCTTTCTTCTTAATAAAGTACCTTGGGAGCATAAGAAAAAGCAAAACAAAAAACTTCAGAACAACACTGAAAAGAAGAAATGAAAATCAAGGTATTACCAAAACTTAGAAGATTTACACTAACTTCAGACTGATCAAACAGAACCAAAATTTTAAATAATGGTTGTGCACATTATACCATGAGAAAGAGTGAAATATATTATTTGAAAAAGAGCCAACAGTCTCCCACCACAACTATATACCTACTATATACCAACTATATATATATGTATGTATGTATGTATATTGCAGGTATACTAACTATATATCCTGCAGATCAAAAAATACCAGGTTTGTATATCAGCTAAGTAACTGGCAGCAGAGCAGAAGAAGGGTGGGGTGGGGTGGCACTCCATCCTCACAGGAGTAGAACCACAGGTAAACCTCCAGGTGGAGAGACCTAGGCACAGGATGTTCTTGCAGTAGTTTTTTATATACAAAGTTGAAGGTGTCAAAAAGTGAAGATTCCTTCTCAATCCAACCAAACGAAGAAATAAAAACCTGCTAACTCTGGACACTGGACTGGGAACAACTCATGGGAAAGTATCACAGAGTGTAGGTCTGAGGAAGTCGTTTAGCAACACCCTTGTGAGACATGAGGGAAATTCACTCACCCTATATTTTGGCAAAAACTTAAAAACACATTTATGAAGAACCATCAGTATTGGGCCCATGGAACTGAGCTGGAATGTGCAGCAAGTCATTTAAGACTTTATCCAGGGGTCACCTGGGTAACCCTGAAGTGGCTACCCTCATGGGGCCAACTAGATCTAACAGAACTTCTCTATGACCAATACTAAGATGAGAACGCACATGAGTAATGACTTGGCCCAACTTAAACATATTCAAAAGGCTGATACAACAGAGAAAGAAATTGATTTGGAGCCTTGTAACCTGATTAGTGTTTCTAGAAATGTTTCTGCAATTAGCTAACTGTGACCTGGGGCACATCCCTTAGTGTCTTGGGATATTACATTCTTCATAAATTCAAAATGTTGGACTCATTTTATACAATCCCTTCCAGAACTGTAATTCAAGATCCATTCCTATATTCTTTCTTTTCTGTCATTCTGTTTTTCTATAACATATGAAAATGTATGTGTCCAAAATTAAGGAAAACAGAGGAAGTAAGAGAAAGAAAATGATGGTATTTATATGTTAGAGCCAGCTACTCAATGATCAAATATTGATTAAACACTTATAGTGCATAGTTGTATATTGTGTTTACAGAATAAGTGGAATGCTAATAATTGGTCAATATGCTTATTTTTGGAAGCACTGAGTACAGCAGTGCATGCACAGGACCTTTCGAAGGAGGGCACCTATAATTGTCTTCATTACCTCCACCATGGTTTGGTCTCAGGTAAAACAACAGGGAAGGAACATAGCCCTGCCCATCTAAAGAAAATTGAATTAAAGATTTACTGAGAATGGCCTCAACCATCAGAACAAGACCCAGTTTTCCCCACTGTCAGTCTCTCCCATCAGGAAATTTCCATAAGTGTCTTAACCTTATCAGTCAGAGGGCAGACAGAATGAAAACCAAAATCACAGAAATCCAATCAAACTGATCACATGGACCACAGCCTTGTCTAACTCAATGAAACTAGGAGCTATGCAGTGTAGGGCCACCCAAGATGGACGGGTCATGGTGGGGAGTTCTGAAAAAACGTGGTCCACTGGAGAAGGGAATCACTTCAGTATTCTTGCCTTGAGAACTCCATGAACATCATGAAAAGGCAAAAAGATATGAACTGAAAGATGAACTCCCCAGATTGGTAGGTGCCCAATAAGCTACTAGAGAACAGTACAGAAGTAACTCCAGAAAGAATAAACAGATACAGCCATAGTGAAAACAACACCCAGTTGCACATGTGACTGTTGATGGAAGTAAAGTCTGATGCTGTAAAGAACAATATTGCACAGGAACCTGGAATGTTAGGTCCATGAATCAAGGTAAATTGGACCTGGTCAAACAGAAGATGGCAAGAGTGAATATTGACATTTTAGGAATCAGTGAACTAAAATGAACTGGAATGGGCAAATTTAATTCAGATGACCATTATATCTACTACTGTGGGCAAGAATCCCTTAGAAGAAATGGAGTAACCTTCATAGTCAACAAGAGTCCAAAATGCAGTACTTGGGTGCAATCTCAAAAAAGACAGAACGATCTCTGTTCATTTCCAAGTCAAACCGTTCAATATCACAGTAATCCAAGTATATGCACCAAGCACAAATGCAGAAGAAGCTGAAGTTGAATGGTTCTATGAAGACCTACAAGACCTTCTAGAACTAACACCCTAAAAGGTGTCCTTATCATCATAGGGAACAGAATGCAAAAGTAGAAAGTCAAGAGATACCTGGAGTAACAGGCAAATTTGGCCTTGGAGTACTAAATGAAGCCGGACAAAGGCTAACAGAGTTTTGCTAAGAGAACGCACTGGTCATAGCAAATACCCTCTTCCAACAACACAAGAGATGACTCTACACATGGACAACACCAGATGGTCAACACCGAAATAGTATTGATTATATGTGTTGCACCTGAAGATGAAGAAGCTCTATACAGTCAGCCAAAACAAGACCAGAAGCTGACTGTGGTTCAGATCATGAACTCCTTATTGCAAAATTCAGACTTAAACTGAAGAAAGCAGGGAAAACCACTAGACCATCCAGGTATGACCTAAATCAAATCCCTTACAATTATACAGTGGAAGTGACAAATAGATTCAAGGGATTAGATCTCATAGACAGATTGCCTGCAGAACTATGGACGGAGGTTCGTAACACTGTACAAGAGGCAGCAATCAAACCATCCCCCCAAAAAAAAGAAATGCAAAAAGGCAAAATGGTTGTCTGAGGAAGGCTTACAAATAGCTGAGAAAAGAAGAGACATGAAGGCAAAGGAGAAAGGAAAGATATATCCATATAAATGCAGAGTTCCAAAGAATAGCAAGTAGAGATAAGAAAGCCTTCCTCAGTGATAAGTGCAAAGTGATAGAGGAAAACAATTAAATGGGAAAGGCTAGAGATTTCTTCAAGAAAATCAGAGATACCAAGGGAACATTTCATGCAAAGATGGGCACAATAAAGGACAGAAATGGTATGGACCTAACAGAACAGAGATATTAAAAAGAGATGGCAAGAATACAAGACCTATACAAAAAAGATCTTCATGACCCAGATAATCACAATGGTGTGATCACTCACCTAGGGCCAGACATCCTGGAATGCAAAGTCAAGTGGAACTTAGGAAGCATCACTATGAACAATGCTAGTGGAGGCAATGGAATTCCAGTTGAGCTATTTCAAATCCTAAAAGATGATGCTCTGAAACTGCTCCACTCAATATGTCACTAAATTTGAAAAACTCAGCAGTGGCTACAGGACTGGAAAAGGTAGGCTTTCATTTCAATACCAAAGAAGGGCAATACCAAAGAATGTTCAAACTACCGCACAACTGCACTAATCTTACACACTAGCAAAGTAATGCTCAAAATTCTCCAGACCAGGCTTCAACAGTCTGTGAACTATGTAATTCCAGATGTTCAAGCTGGATTTAGACAAAGCAGAGGAACCAGAGATCAAATTGCCAACATCCACTGGATCACTGAAAAAGCAAGAGAGTCCCAGAAAAACATCTACTTCTGCTTTATTGACTATGCCAAAGTCTTTGACTGTGTGGATCACAATAAACTGTGGAAAAATCTTAAAGAGATGGGAATACCAGACCACCTGACCTGCCTCTTGAGAAACCTATATGCAGGTCAGGAAGCAACAGTTAGAACCCGACATGGAACAACAGACTGGTTCCAAATTGGGAAAGGAGTATGTCAAGGCTGTATATTGTCACCTTGCTTATTTAACTTATATGCAGAGTACATCATGTGAAATGCGAGGCTGGATAAAGCACAAGCTAGAATGAAGATTGCCAAGAGAAATAATCAATGACCTCAGATACGCAGATGACACCACCTTTAGGCAGAAAGCAAAGAACTAAAGAGCCTCTTGATGAAGGTGAAAGAGGAGAGTGAAAAAGTTGACTTAAAACTCAACATTCAAAAAACTAAGATGGGCATCTGGTCCCATCACTTCATGGCAAATAGATGGGGAAATAATGGAAACAGTGAGAGACTTTATTTTTGGGGGCTCCAAATCTCTGCAGATGGTCACCACAGCCATGAAATTAAAAGATGCTTACTCCTTGGATGAAAAGCTATGGATGAAAACTAGACAGCATATTCAAAAGCAGAGACATTACTTGTCAACAGAGGTCCATCTCATCAAAGCTATGGTTTTTCCAGTAGCCATGTAAGGATGTGAGAGTCGGACCATAAAGAAGGCTGAGCACAAAAGAATTGATGCTTTTGAACCTTGGTGTTGGAGAAGAATCTTGAGAGTCCCTTGTACTGCAAGGAGATCAAGCCAGTCAATCCTTAAGGAGATCAGTCCTGAATATTCATTGGAAGGACTGATGCTGAAGCTGAAGCTCCAATACTTTGGCCCCCTGATGGAAAGGACTGACTCATTCATGGAAAACACCCTGATGCTGGGAAAGATTGAAGGCATAAGGAGAAGTGGACGACAGAGGATGAGATAGTTGGATGGCATCACCGACTCAATGGACATGAGTTTGAGCAAGCTCCAGGAGTTGGTATTGAACAGGGAAGTCCAGCGTACTGCAGTCCATGTGGTCACAGAGTCAGACATGACTCAGCGACTTAACTGAAATGAATTGATGTTTAGTTTTATTTACAGGCTCAAGGATGAAAGGAAAGGCATTTCCGTTGGTATCAGGTTTTTATACTGTAAAACTTTTCAAAACATGAAAGTGTAAATTATTATTATTTCAATCCATTCATAATCACATTTCAGAATGCTTTGAGGAATCCCGAACCCTGCCCTCTAAGAGTTTGCCTTCTACAGAAAAGACAAGTACTTAATATCCACTCTGTTTGGGTCTTATATGGTCACTGAACTCAGAAGAAAAACCCCTAAATATTTGTGGTTAACGTTCCTGCCAAAATGCAGCTTTTCTAAGAAGGCCCCCAACCACAAACCTACAGTTAAGGATTAACCTCTACAGTCAAATAATAATGATGCTAAGTGTCCCTTCAAGTGGTAAAGATTAATACTCCAGACAAGAGATTATAGTGGAATTTAAAGCTCAAAAAAAAAGGACTAAAATCTAAGATTAAGGGAGAATTCTCTTTGAGTTTTAATGACTGGGCAGAGGTTCAGAATTGGGGCTGTCTTAAAGAGGCACTATTTCTTTTTGAAGTGAACATGCACCAACATCTCTTAATGAACAGACCCTTCACTGGGTTAGGATTATTCTCTTGCCATAGGTATACATGAAATAGAGGAATAGGAAAGTACATTACTCTGGTAAAAAAGAAAATTTCTGAGGATAAATAAATAGAAACAAAATTGTAACATTAACATTATTATAAAGGGTTTAATATTTTCAGAAAGAATAGGAAAATACGTACTCAAGTATATTTCTCAAAAATTATTTTTTTCACCATGTTTTCACCTAGAGTTATGGGTCTAAATTCACTTTATCCAAGCAAATCTATTTCTTTTTTTAAGTATGGTTCCATTTATTTTTTTAATTTATTTTTTTAAATTTTATTTTATTTTTAAACTTTACATAATTGTATTAGTTTTGCCAAATATCAAAATGAATCCGCCACAGGTATACATGTGTTCCCCATCCTGAACCCTCCTCCCTCCTCCCTCCCCATACCATCCCTCTGGGTCGTCCCAGTGCACTAGCCCCAAGCATCCAGTATCGTGCATCGAACCTGGACTGGCAACTCGTTTCTTACATGATATTTTACATGTTTCAATGTCATTCTCCCAAATCTTCCCACCCTCTCCCTCTGCAACAGAGTCCATAAGACTGTTCTATACATCAGTGTCTCTTTTGCTGTCTCGTACACAGGGTTATTGTTACCATCTTTCTAAATTCCATATATATGCATTAGTATACTGTATTTATGTTTTTCCTTCTGGCTTACTTCACTCTGTATAATAGGCTCCAGTTTCATCCACCTCATTAGAACTGATTCAAATGTATTCTTTTTAATGGCTGAGTAATACTCCATTGTGTATATGTACCACAGCTTTCTTATCCATTCATCTGCTGATGGACATCTAGGTTGCTTCCATGTCCTGGCTATTATAAACAGTGCTGCAATGAACATTGGGGTACACGTGTCTCTTTCCCTTCTGGTTTCCTCAGTGTGTATGCCCAGCAGTAGGATTGCTGGATCTTAATTTAAATTTATTTATTTTAATTGGAGGTTAATTACTTTACAATATTGTATTGGTTTTGCCATACATCAACATGAATCCGCCACGGGTGTACACATGCTCCCCATTCATTTCATTTCTTTTTTATTGTTAGGAATATTTGATTTTTTATTCATTCAGTAAATATTTAATGGATTACTTCTATGTGGCAGACAGCATAATGGTTGCAGTTAATAGAGAAAAACGGAAGATACAAGTATGCAAAGACACATTCCTGGTCACAGAGAATTTCACAGACCATTGGGGAGGACAGATAACTAGAATAGAAAAGATCCAAACCGTTGCAGAGAAGGTATGGTTTGATCTGAGCCTTGATGGAAGAATTACTGGGAATATTAGTTATAGGCAACAAGAGAAAGAGGATTCCAAGCAAAGACATCAGTATGTGCAAAAGCTCAGCCAGAGGTACACCCATAGTACTTTCTGAGATAGGAAATTATATGGTACAGTTTCAGCATTTTGAAAATTGAAATGGGAAGGTGAAGATATAACCATAAAGTTATTTATTTGTATAGTTCTATAGAGAGATAAACATCATAAAGTTAGATGGGCACAGACCTTAAAGGGCTTGAACACAGTTTAAGGAGTTTAGATGTGTACTTCTCAGCAAAGAGAGAGTATCTGTGAAAGACACATCTGATAAGGAATTGTTATCCAAAATAAATGAAGAATTTTTAAAATGTAATGATCAGAAAAAGAAAAAAAATACCTAAAAAATGGCAAAAAATCATAACAGAAGATAGGATGTCATGAAAATATGTTTAACATATGATTAGGAAAATGAAGAAGGAAATAATGAGATAATACTCTATATCTATTAAAATGGCCAACATCAGGAAACTGACATCAAATGATGACAAGGGTGTGGAGCAACAGGAACTCTCATTCATTGCTGGTGGGAATGCAAAATGCTAGTCACTTTGGAAAATGGTTTTGTGGTTTCTTAGAAAACTAAACATACTCTTACTATATGTTCCAACAACAACTATATGTTCCAAAAATATGTTCCAACTCAACTATATGTTCCAATAAATCTTAGTATTTATCCAAAGTAGTTGAAAACTTAGCTCCACACAAAAACCTGCACACCAATATTCGTAACAGTTTTATTCATAATAGCCAAGACTTGGAAGCAATCAAGATGTCCTTCAGTAGATGAAAGGATACTATGATACATCCAGACAGTGGGATATTATTCAGTACTAAAAAGAAATAAGCTCTCTCTCCTCCAAGCCATGAAAGGATATGGAGGAAATGCATATTACTAAAAAGCCTCTTGATGAAAGTGAAAGAGGAGAGTGAAAAAGTTGGCTTAAAGCTCAACATTCAGAAAACTAAAATCATGGCTTCTGGTCCCATCACTTCATGGAAAATAGATGGGGAAACAGTGGAAACAGTGTCAGACTTTATTTTGAGGGGCTCCAAAATCACTGCAGATGGTGACTGCAGCCATGAAATTAAAAGATGCTTACAATGGCACCCCACTCCAGTACTCTTGCCTGGAAAATCCCATGGATGGAGGAGCCTGGAAGGCTGCAGTCCATGGGGTCGCTGAGGGTCGGACAGGACTCAGCGACTTCCCTTTCACTTTTCACTTTCATGCACTGGAGGAGGAAATGGAAACCCACTCCATTGTTCTTGCCTGGAGAATCCCAGGAACGGGGGAGCCTGGTGCGCTGCCCTCTATGGGGTCACACAGAGTCGGACATGACTGAAGTGACTTAGCAGTACTCCTTGGAAGGAAAGTTATAACCAACCTAGATAGCGTATTAAAAAACAGAGACATTACTTTGTCAACAAAGGTCCATCTAGTCAAGGCTATGGTTTTTCCAGTGGTTATGTATGGATGTGAAAGTTGGACTGTGAAGAAAGCTGAGCACCGAAAAATTGATGCTTTTGAACTGTGGTATTGGAGAAGACTCTTGAGAGTCCCTTGGACTGCAAGGAGATCCAACCAGTCCATCCTAAAGGAGATCAGTCGTGGGTGTTCATTGGAAGGACTGATTCTGAAGCTGAAACTCCAATACTTTGGCCACCTCACGTGAAGAGTTGACTCATTGGAAAAGACCCTGATGCTGGGGGAGATTGGGGGCAGCAGGAAAAGGGGACAACAGACGATGAGATGGCTGGACGGCATCACCGACTCGATGGACATGAGTTTGGGTAAACTCTGGGAGTTGGTGATGGACAGGGAGGCCTGGCGTGCTGTGATTCATGGGGTCGAAAGAGTCGGACACAACTGAGAGACTGAACTGAACTGAAGTGGAAGAAATAATTTGAAAAGGCTATATTACTGTATGATTCCAACTGTATGACTTCTGGGAAAGGCAAAACTAAGGAGATAGTAAAAAGCATCAGTGGTGTGTGCCAGAGCTGAAGGGAAAGAGAGATGAATAGGTGAAACACAGAGGATTTTTAAGGCAGTCAAAGTACTCTGCATAATATAATGGTGAATACATGTCATTACACATTTTTGCAAACCCACAGAATGTACAATACCAAAGATGAACTCTAAAATAAATTATGGACTTTAGGGGATAATAATATGTCAATGTAGGTCCATCAGTTGTAAACAAATGTACCACTCTGATGGGTGATGTTGATAGTGGTAGGCACTACCACTCTGGTATGGAGGACCAGAGGTTATAAAGGAAATTTCTGTGCCTTCTGCCCAATTTTCTTGTGAACATAAAACTGTCCTAAAAAATAAAGTCAATTAAAAATAATTTTTGAAACCTTCCAATGGCTTTCCATTGCCATTGGAATATTTAAATTTCTTAACACCAAAACCCTGACTATATGTCCATCCCTACATAGATAACAGCTTCGATTCTATTCATAAAAATTAAACTACTTTCATATAGTACCTTCTTAAACATGTATTAACCCAAAGAATAACTATGATTATCATTAATTGATGTTTACAGTTGAGGAAAGAGGCAGAGGTTATGTAATATAAACCCTCAGGCAGCCTGGAAACAACAATGTTCAACCATGCCACTTTTATATAACACTTCCAACATTAAGTTTGACTTAATCAAGTATGACCTTTCAGCATATCATTTTTGTTTAGTATATGATAGAGAAATTTAATATTTAAATGTGCTGCTGCTGCTAAGTCGCTTCAGTCGTGTCCGACTCTGTACAGGCGACCCCAGAGACGGCAGCCCACCAGGCTCCGCCGTCCCCAGGATTCTCCAGGCAAGAACACTGGAGTGGGTTGCCATTTCCTTCTCCAACGCATGAAAGTGAAAAGTGAAAGTGAAGTTGCTCAGTTGTGTCTGACTCTTTAGGACCCCATAGACTTCAGCCCACCAGGCTCCTCCGTCCATGGGATTTTCCAGGCAAGAGTACTGGAGTGGGTTGCCATTGCATGCTAGCAGGAATTAAAAGAACTAGAAAACAATTTAAATTGCTCTAAGTTCAGCAGAAGCTGAGAAAAAAAATCAGCACATTTAACAATATCATTGATGTTAAGTGAAATTTGCTACTTAAAGTATAAGTCAACTGAATATCATTTTAATTAGAAAGAGTTGGAAGACTCTGATGTGGTTACTGATGGTGATGGTTCACTTGTAGGCCAGCCTCCCAGAAAAGGAACTGACCTGCTGTGTGGCTCCAGGGAAACTAATTGAGCCCAGAGCTTGAGGCAAGGTAGGGTGTGTACACTGCTTGGCTATTTGCCCTGTATCATGACAGTTTCCATGACAAATCATGACTCAGACAAGGGCACCATATAGCTGGTAACAGCCATATAAAATGAAAAGATTACGCTAATAGTTTCTAAAATAACTCAATAGTTTCAATAAACTGGATTCAAATAATTCAGAAATCACTGGAATGTTTTGAGGGGTTGCGCTTCAACTTATATCACTTGATATTTTAATTATTTAGAGAAAACATTGATTCATTTTAAAGTTCTGATCTATATATTAATTCATATCATACTAGATGCTAAATATATTGATTATCACTTCCAGATCTAACCACAGAAGTAAAATAAACACGAAATAAAATGAAAAACCAAAAAGTTATACTTGACCGCTTTTTCTTATTTCCATTTAGGAAACAATAATCAACAAAATTAATCAAATACCTAAGGTATCTCTATAGTTCATTTAATTCTTTTCCCCATGAAAGTTTTCCTCTACATGACAGGATGCAATAAACAAATTTTTAATAGGAGATACAATATCTTACAGGGCTTCCCACGTACCACTAGTGGTAAAGAACCCACCTGCCAATGCAGGAGACGTAAGAGAATTGGGTTCCATCCCTGGGTCAGGAAGATCCCCTAAAGGAGGGCATTACAACCCACTCCAGTATTCTTGCCTGGAGAATCCCATGGACAGAGAAGCCTGGCGGGCTACAGTCCATAGGGTCACAAAGAGTCAGACACGACTGAAGCAACTTAGCACACATGCATGAATGGTATCTTACCTAAGACCAAGTATAAATATTCTAGAAACCCAAGAGGGATCCAAAATAAAAATTTATTAGCATGCAGAGCTCTTGGAAGTCATGCATGCTTATAGTAAATGAATCACAGTTTATAATGAAACTTTCTTGAATCCTAAAATGTATAGTGTGTATATATTAAGCAAAAAAATAAAATTAACTGTTAAAGTTCATGAAGAGGTCAGAGAAATGTTTCTCTTTACACTTTTATTTTCAATCTAAGTATTGGTTTATTTGAACTACGTGTGTGCACACATGTGCACGTCCACATGTTCAGACATGTCCACCTCTATGCGACCCATAGACTGTAGTCTGCCAGGCTCCTCTGTCCATGGGATTTCCCAGGTGAGAATACTGAAGTAGGTTGCCATTTCCTTTTCCAGGGCATCTTCCCAACCCAGGGATAAAACCCACATCTTCTGTGACTCCTCCCATGGCTAGAAATCTCCTGGCAAATGGCTTCGGTACAACTTGAACAACTGGCTATTTTCCACAGCTCTCTACCACTACTACTAAACACACACCCACAGTTAACCAAATAAGGAAGTCTGTCCTAGTTCCTCTCAAGAAAGGATCCCAGGAGCTTAGTGGATTGAGGCTGAGATCAGATGACTCTGGACGATCCCTCAGCCAGGTGCTGAGTCTTTGGGAGACTGATAAAACCCCAAGGTAGCAAAAGCTTCATTGGTTTTTGCTTTTTGTGTTACATTCTATTTGTACAACTATTCAAAACTATTATAACTTATAGACTTCGATAAGAAAATGTGTTGTTTATATGTGCATTTTCTTTGAAATATTTTTAGTCCCTGAAAGACCTAAAGAATTATCATTTTTAAAACAGATATTTATTGCAAACCTAATACCTGCTAAGCACTGGGCCAGAAGCTTTACATATAGTATTTCACTCAATATGCACACATTTATCTGTAGATATTACTATAGTGTTCATTTTACTGTTAATCTAGGATTTAAGGAGGTTGGTGAATTGGGAAAGCTAACACATAGAGTTTGCTCAGGAGTTGGAGTTTTGAGGTTTAACTGTCTGACAACAAAGCTTTTATTCTGCATTATGCAAAGCTACCTCCAAATCATGAATTTAAAGTGCTCTGAGGTGTATAAAGTTCACAGATCATTTTTATTTCTCACAATCATTCTCAGATGTCCATATTTCACGTATTAATAGTATGAAGTCTAGACTCACACCCAAGCCTATAGCTGCCTAATTTAAATGTGGCCTAATTTAAAAGAGATAAATTGTGGAATCTAAACACTGTTTATCACTTATATTTCTAAAAAAAATAGCCATGGAGGAAAGAAGGTTACTTCAATAGTATGTAATACATACTTGGGTCTCTCTAAAATATGGAAATATTTTTCTTAATTTTCTATTTATTTTTAAATTTAGCCTATCCATCTTCCTATCCTAAAGCATTCTAGAGGTAAAATAGGGGAAACATTCTTTTTTGTATTTGGCTACTAAAAATCATGACTCAGTAGCAGTGATCATTTTTAAGGTATTAATAGAAGGGTTTTTAAAGAAAACAATGGAAAAAGTAAGAAAGGTATAGCAAGTTTTCAAGCTTTGCTTTTCACTAGAATTTTAAATATTCTTAGAAAGTCATCTATTGTCAGATTTTATTTGCTGTTTTCTAAATTTATAACATAAAGGAAATGACAGGACTGAAGATGTTCCAATAGCTAACTTCATGGATCTAATTGCTGAAATCTTTTCAAAGCTTTTGGGATGGTTTTTTTGAACACTCAGCTCTTCTCTGAGGATTACTGTTGAGTACAATGGTAATGATATAATTAATCAACAGAATCTTAACTACATATTAAATATGCCAAGGCAACATTATCTTCTGGGTTTTCCTGCTTCATTGACATTTGGAAATCAAAGGCCTTTTTCTTCCACTTTATCATATATTTAATTGGTTTTTATTCAGAGTAGTTTCTTCAGATGTATATTTAACCTGCACAATGTGCTTTGCAAGTAGTAATAATAAAGATGCAATTAAAAATTTTTATAAACTGTTAAACTGAACTTTACATAATCTATATTACATTTTAATGTTCACATAATTCTTGTAGAGCCTGTTTACATAAAACCAGATATGCTGCGCTTAGTGGAGGTTGTAAAAAATTTTCAATTGTAATTTTGACTCCATGTGATTTTTGTTTTTCTAACTTAGGAAATCAGTCCCCAGTAAGATGTGATACCACTGAATTCAAAGTGAAAAAAAGCAAATTTTGTTCACCATTTTCTAATTAAGATCAAATGTCAGTTTTAAAACATATTATGAAAAGCCTCAGTTTCTCCAAAATATTCAAGTTAAATGATGTACAGGTATATTTTGTTGTTGTTCCACTGTTAAGTCATATCCAACTCTTTGTGACCCCAGAACTGCAGGATTCCAGGCTTCCCTGTCTTTCACCATCTCCCAGAGTTTGCTCAAACTCATGTCCATTGAGTCAGTTATGCCATCCAACCATCTCATCCTCTGTCACCCTCTTCTCCTCTTGCCATCAGTCTTTCACAGCATCAGGGTCTTTTCCAATGAGTCAGTTCTTCACGTCAGGTGGCCAAAGTATTGGAGCTTCAGCTTCAGCACCAGTCCTTCCAATGAATATTCAGGGTTGACTTCCTTTAGGATTGACTGGTTTGATCTCCTTGCAGGTATATACCCAATTTATACTGTTCACTAGGTTAATTTAATATGGAAGAATCCAAGGTCATGGACCCAAACAATTACATGCAATTGTCACTCTCAGTTCAGAAATTTCTCACTTCTGAAGAGCTGACTATGCCTTTGGATCTTCCACTTTCATTCTCTTATTTTTTGTCCCTAGAACATGACTGAAGTGACTGAGAGAGTTTAACATCTTTGACCTTTAAGGGAATCCTAAAAGCATCCCATACCCTCCTGAACATCATATGGCACTGAAATTTAGGTGGGACACCTTGCCTCTAGAGTACATCTGATTTCCAGCCTGCAGCCTCTTCCTCTTAAGCTTTAACAGTCTCAGAAACTGCAAAGAAAACAATATAAAAGCACCTCATAGATTAACAAACCATTACTAGTCCTCAACACTTCAGTAGATGAAACCTCCTTGATCCCAGACTATAAAAATGCCTTCTGAAGGCTATCAAGCTCCTCTTTGATTCTTGGCCCAAGTCTTAATTTTCTCACAGTGCTGAAGCTCTGTATTTCATTAGAGATATCATCTTAAATCCCTGTGTGCCCCTACTTGTTTAAATGGTGTCTCTCTTCTACAGATTCATCTGTATCTTTTTTAACGGTGAACTAGTAAATATCATGATATATTTTTTAATCTTTTGATAATAAAGATTGGGTTGGGTTTTTTTGTTTTTTTTTTTAGATAAAGCCCAATGGTTATGAGCCTGAATTTTTCTCATTCTAATCTGATATAATCACTTCATATTGAGTCCTTAGGTTAAAAAGACGCAACTATTATAGTCAGGTTCAAATTCTGTTCCATGGCCATCTAAGTTATTCTTGCACTTCATGTCTCAACTAAATTCATGTAATCTCTAGTGGTGATCATCAATCGTCCCAAAAATCTTTTCACTCCATTCAACATAAATAATATCATCAACAGAGTTGGAGTCTGCTGTATGCCTGTAAAGGCAAAATATGAAAACCTGAATCTTAGTACAAGCCCAGCCCTTAGTGTGCCAAATGTTATTTTGTATTCAAGCTGCTTTAAAAAAAAAAAAAAAAACTTTTCAATCTGACAAAAAAAAAAAAAAGCAAACAAAAAAATATAACTTTCTTTCTTCTCAGGAATCCTCTCATGTACAGCTTGATTCACAAAAACATACCTACATATTCACTGGTTTATTTTTAGTTTTCAAAGCGCTAATAGCTATATTATTTTTTTCTTGGTAACATAAATAACACATGCTTATTCACAATAAAATAAGAGAAAATATCAACTAAAATTTTTTCTATAGTAATCTTTTTGTTAATTAAATTATTTAGTCGAAACTAGAATTATCTGTCATGGCATTCCTCAGAATAGAAAAACCGAGTAGCCAGCAAAGTTCCTATCTTTCAGGAACTGACAATGCAAAGCTCTAACTGCCCAGGCCATTAGGTCAGCCATTTGTCACTGAGTAATCCATTAAAAAATCAATCTAATTGTCCTAAAATTATATGAGCATTATTTACATTGGGAAGCTAATTAGGTAAGAGTGAGTATTTAGCAACAAGTCAATAATAAATAATACTTATTTCAACAGAATCATCTCTCATAAGTATATTAAGAAATCAAAATATAGAGTAGTTATTAAATGCTTAATACTATTAATAAGTCACAAGTCCCAGGAGAAAGGGCAAGAGCAACACATGGAACATGATTAAGGCAAAGATAACTAACAAGGAATTTAAATGCTGCCTATTGATAAATGATTAACTAAACTTGGGGCCCTCAGAGTTTTTAAGTAACTTTATAAAAAGAAGACAGCATTATTCTAAATTAAATAATTTTGTTATGTGGGTCCAGCTGAGATAAATTGTATAAAGGCATTTAATCACATTCTCACTGAACCTAAATGAACACTGGCTTCCAGAAACCTATCAAATCTTTTCTTTACTTGAACAATAATACTATTTTGCAGAGGTGGGTTAATGAGAGATGAGCATGAAATTGATTCAAATGAATCCCCAAAATTAGTCTTCCTGAAAAACAGTGCCATAAAAATAGGTAGATACAGGGATGGATGGTATTTGATCACAGTTCAAGAATCACTGGTGACACACGACCTCAGGCAAATCAGAGTCTTGGTTTTCTAACCAAATAGAATAATGATAACAACCTATTTAGTGAGAATGTTGAACAATTAGATTTACGGACAGAGTATCTGGAACATTACATATTCTCAGGAATGTTTTGGTTTACTTCCATTTCTAGAAAATAGGAACAACACTTTCCTATATAAAATGAAAAATAACTACTCCCATCACTAAAGGCTTTAATTAAGCTCTGTAAGAAAGTGTTACATAATGTATACAGCATACTAAGCAAAATTGCCCCTGCCTTGAGATCCCTATAATCCAAGGTTGGCAAAGCAAATCAATTTTAAAGAACCTAAATACAATGTCAATATCCATTCTTCAGGAATTTTTATGAGCTGCCCCCCACAATAGTAATCTGGCCTTAAATAATGAGAATGTGCTTGGTCAATCATTCCTCCTTTGCACAACAAACATGTTAAAGAAATAAATTCATTTAAAAAAATATATTAAATGCTTTTTTATTATTAATTAAAAAATTATAACTGCTAAAATTACTAGATAATTGTGAAATACATAACCTACTCTGAAGAGTTGTTTATTATATAAATGTATATATGTGTGTGTATAGGTATACATTTATGCAGATTTATAAATATAGGTATATATATATAATTCACATATATATATTTATACTCCAGATAACTTTGAAAAATATTTTGTGCATCTTACAGAAATATACATTATATAATGAAAATAAATAGCTATAAAATAAAAAAGACCAAGAAGCTCTAGAGATTAAAAAAGAGAGAGAGAGAAATATTAAGCAAAGAAAGGTAGACATTAAGGTCCTTAAAGTCAGTTCTTAAATGTTACTTGTTAATTTGGCTCTGATTTTTCTGGGGGCCAACAGACGCCAAACTTATCATAAGACTAGATACCTTGGTGTTATCAGAAAAGCAACACTTTCCTTACATCAAGATCCAACAAAAGTTTCTCCTTGGAGGATTCTCACAAACAGAATATTAAAGGATAAAGTAGACAATATCTACTTTATTGATCATTTCAAACTGTTGTGCTGGAGAAGACTCTTGAGAGTCTCTTGGACAGCAAGGAGATAAACCAGTCAATGCTAAAGGAAATCAACCCTGAATATTCATTGGAAGGACTGATGCTGAAGCTGAAGCTCTAATACCTTGGCCACCTGATGTGAAGAGCCAACTCAATGGAAAATACCCTGATGCTGGGAAGGATTGAGGACAGGAGGAAAAAGGGGTGAGAGAGGGTAAGATGGTTCAATGGCATCACTGACTCAATAGACATGAGTTTGAGCAAACTCTGGGAGACAGTGGAAGTCTGGTGTGCTGCAGTCCATGGGGTCACAAAGAGTCAGACATGCTTTAGTGACTGAACAACAACAAAAACAGTACCTGAAATAGCAACTCTAAGTAAATAAACCGGAGAATTTTTTTAAGAAACTATATTCTGAGAATACTGCAATACAAGTCTAGTGAACAAAATTGAAATTTACTTTGTACAAAATCCTACAGAAAGAATGGTACTAGACAAATAACAAAACCTTAAGGTGCAGAAAAGCACAAGTGCTCCTCTGCCTCATTTTTCTTATTTATAAAATAAGGAAAATGGACTAAACTGTTTCTAAAATTTTTGACCCAGAGAAGCATCCAAATAGCTAACCTAGATGCTTGCACACTAATATTTCTATTAAAAGAAGAATAACAAAAATATCACTAATAATGCTGAGAAACAGAAACATTTGGAGAGGAGGGAAATATTACATTTTGGGTTGATGGGAAATCTATCATTTCTCTGGGTGACTTAAGCGAAGAGAAAAATAGGGCCAGTTACCATAAAATGCAGGCCTGTAGATCTTGAGCTTTAATTCTTTCAAGCAGGCATCATGTTTTAAAAAAAAAATCATTTCATTGCCAATCTTTATAAGTTGGAAGAATTCATATAAAAATGCATGTTACTGGCTTATCCTGTAACAGAAATAATTATTAGAATGGAGTCAGCTGAAGCTGCATGTTCAAGGTCATTACACTCTCTAATGTGACAGCCCCATACCTACTACTTTCTATTATAAAACTGTGTCCGTTGCCTTCTATCATTGTGCTTGTGCTATTATTCCCATGTTACAGATTTAGAAGAACGAAATATATGATATCTCATACCTAAGTTTCCTTTTCAAATGTGGGAAGATAATTGTTGGATGAAAGCAGTTTATTTCAAGAAAAATTAGAGAGACTATATTTCTTGGGAGAAGTAAAGAAGATACCTACATATTTAAAGATGCTCAGTTAATAGGATCTGGAAATGGGGAGATGTTTGTCAAAAAGTACAAACTTTCAGATACAGAATGAATGAGTTCTGGGAATCTAATGTACAATGTGGTGATTATAGTTAAGAATGCTGAATTATATACTTGAAAGTTGCTAAGAGAATAGACCTTAAATGTTCTCACCACAAAGAAAGAAACAGTAATTATGTGATGTAATGGAGGTGTTAGCTAAAGCTATGGTAGTAATCATTGTGCAACATATGAGGGCATCATGTTAATACACTGTATATCTTAAACTCACATGATCTTGTTCATAATGCTGAAAAAAATACATTGCAAAGGATGGAAGAGGAATCGGACATTAAAAGAGACCTTAGAGTTGTAACAAAAAAGAAGACCAGGAGCTGACTGTGGCACAGATCATGAACTTATTACCAAATTCAAACTTAAACTGAAGAAAGTAGGGAAAACCACTAGAACATTCAACTACAGTGGAAGTGAGAAACAGATTTAAGGGCCTAGATCTGATAGATAGAGTGCCTAATGAACTATGGAATGAGGTTCGTAACGTTGTACAGGAGACGGGGATCAAGACCATCCCCATGGAAAAGAAATGCAAAAAAACAAAATGGCTGTCTGGGGAGGCCTTACAAATAGCTGTGAAAAGAAGAGAAGTGAAAAGCAAAGGAGAAAAGGAAAGATATAAGCATCTGAATACAGAGTTCCAAAGAATAGCAAGAAGAGATAAGAAAGCCTTCCTCAGCGATCAATACAAAGAAATAGAGGAAAACAACAGAATGGGAAAGACTAGAGATCTCTTCAAGAAAATTAGAGATACCATGGGAACATTTCATGCAAAGATGGGCTCGATAAAGGACAGAAATGGTACGGACCTAACAGAAGCAGAAGATATTAAGAAGAGGTGGCAAGAATACACAGAAGAACTGTACAAAAAAGATCCTCACAACCCAGATAATCACGATGATGTGATCACTCATCTAGAGCCAGACATCCTGGAATGTGAAGTCCAGTGGGCCTTAGAAAGCATCACTACGAACAAAGCTAGTGGAGGTGATGGAATTCCAGTTGAGCTATTTCAAATCCTGAGAGATGATGCTGTGAAAGTGCTGTACTCAATATGCCAGCAAACTTGGAAAACTCAGCAGTGGCCACAGGACTGGAAAAGGTCAGTTTTCATTCCAATCCCAAAGAAAGGCAATGCCAAAGAATGCTCAAACTACTGCACAATTGCACTCATCTCACATGCTAGTAAAGTAATGGTCAAAATTCTCCAAGCCAGGCTTCAGCAATACGTGAACCATGAACTTCCTGATGTTCAAGCTGGTTTTAGAAAAGGCAGAGGAACCAGAGATCAAATTGCCAACATCCACTGGATCATGGAAAAAGCAAGAGAGTTCCAGAAAAACATCTATTTCTGCTTTCTTGACTATGCCAAAGCCTTTGACTGTGTGGATCACAAGAAACTGTGGAAAATTCTGAAAGAGATGGTAATACCAGACCACCTGACCTGCCTCTTGAGAAACCATATGCAGGTCAGGAAGCAACAGTCAGAACTGAACATGGAACAACAGACTGGTTCCAAATAAGAAAAGGAGTACATCAAGGCTGTATATTGTCACCCTGCTTATTTAACTCATACGCAGAGTACATCATGAGAAATGCTGGGCTGGAAGAAACACAAGCTGGAATCAAGACTGCTGGGAGAAATATCAATAACCTCAGATATGCAGATGACACCACCCTTATGGCAGAAAGTGAAGAGGAACTCAAAAGCCTCTTGATGAAAGTGAAAGAGGAAAGTGAAAAAGTTGGCTTAAAGCTCAACATTCAGAAAACGAAGATCATGGCATCTGGTCCCATCACTGCATGGGAAATAGATGAGGAGACAGTGGAAACAGTGTCAGACTTTATTTTTGGGGGCTCCAAAATCACTGCTGATGGTGACTGCAGCCATGAAATTAAAAGACGCTTACTCATTGGAAGGAAAGTTATGTCCAATCTAGATAGCATATTCAAAAGCAGAGACATTACTTTGCCAACAAAGGTCCGTCTAGTCAAGGCTATGGTTTTTCCTGTGGTCATGTATGGATGTGAGAGTTGGACTATGAAGAAGGCTGAGCGCCGAAGAATTGATACTTTTGAACTGTGGTGTTGGAGAAGACTCTTGAGAGTCCCTTGGACTACAAGGAGATCCAACCAGTCCATTCTGAAGGAGATCAGCCCTGGGATTTCTTTGGAAGGAATGATGTTAAAGCTGAAACTCCAGTACTTTGGCCACCTCATGTGAAGAATTGATGCATTGGAAAAGACTCTGATGCTGGGAGGGATTGGGGGCAGGAGGAGAAGGGGACAACAGAGGATGAGATGGCTGGATGGCATCACTGACTCGATGGACATGAGTCTGAGTGAACTCCAGGAGTTGGTGATGGACAGGGAGGCCTGGCGTGCTGCGATTCATGGGCTCGCAAAGAGTTGAACACGACTGAGCGACTGAACTGAACTGAAGAGCTGTAACAATCACATGTTTTAAACCTATTCGGATCTTAAGTAAAGAAATTATAAAAATATCTGTTTACTACACCTAGTCTACTCCTTAACAATGGCTACAGAGTACCTGGCGGTATTTCTATTTTATATATAATGTTATCAATTCAGTTCAGTCACTCAATCGTGTCCGACTCTGCAACTCAGAGACTGCAGCATGCCAGGCTACCCTGTCCATCATCAACTCCGGGAGCTTGCTTAAATTCATGTCCATCAAGTTGGTGACGCCATTCAACCATCTCATCCTCTGTCATCCCTTTCTCCTCCTGCCTTCAATATTGCCTAGCATCAGAGTCTTTTCAAATGAGTCGGCTCTTCACATCAGGTGGCCAAAGTATTGGAGTTTTAGCTTCAGCATCATTCCTTCCAATGAATATTCAGGACTGATTTCCTTTAGGATGAACTGGTTGGATCTCTTTGCAGTCCAAGGAACTCTCAAGAGTTTTCTCCAACATCACAGTTTAAAAGCATCAATTCTTCAGTGCTCAGCCTTCTTTTTGGTCCAACTCTCACATCCATACATGACTACTGGGAAAACCATAACTTTGACTAGATGGACCTGTGTCAGCAAAGTAATGTCTCTGCTTTTTAATATGCTGTTGAGATTGGCCATAGCTTTTCTTCCAAGCAGCACGCATCTTTTAATTTCATGGCTGCAGTCACCATCTGCAGTTATTTTGGAGCCCAAGAAAACAAAGTCTGTTTTATTTGGAAACAATGGAAAAAACTGTTTCCATTGTTTCCCCATCTATTTGCCATGAAGTGACAGGACCAAATGCCATGATCTTACTGTATTAAATGTTGAGTTTTAAGTCAGCTTTTTCACTCTCCTCCTTCACTTTCATCAAGAGGATCTTTAGTTCTTCTTCACTTTCTGCCATAAGGGTGGTGTCATAACTTATTTAATATAAAACAATGTACTTTGGGTTAACATGTTACATTTACTTCAAGTATTCTAGAGCAACTGAGAATAGAACAAATAATGGTATTTCCAGAAGGAATACTGAAGAACAATCTAAGAGAATAAAGAAATTATTTCAAAAACTCAAAATTCAACCAACTGCCACAAAACCTTAAGAGCACATAATTTTCTTTAAGGTTTACTTGTGTGCAAAAAAAGAACTATGGATTTCTTTAATCATATAAAAATATTACACATTCAAGTGAGGAAACATGCAAATATGCTTGTAGACACTCATATTAGGCTTAATTTAGCAACTACAGTGATAAAATGTACTAAAGGCTTAGCACTCTTTTACTTTACTGATATAATTAATTCACTAATGTGAGTTTGCATATGAACTATATAGTGCTACTGCTAAGCCACTTCAGTCGTGTCCGACTCTGTGCGACCCCACAGACGGCAGCCCACCAGGCTCCCCCGTCCCTGGGATTCTCCAGGCAAGAGTCCTGGAGTGGGGTGCCATTTCCTTCTCCAATGCATGAAAGTGAAAAGTGAAAGTAAAGTCGCTCAGTCATGCCCGACTCTTCGAGACCCCATGGACTGCAGCCCACCAGGCTCCTGCGTCCATGGGATTCTCCAGGCAAGAGTCCTGGAGTGGGGTGCCATTGCCTTCTCCGATGAACTATATAACTAAGACTAAAACCTGGCTAAATAGCTATAATAAGCTGGGTCTGCAAAGGGCAGTTTTTAAGATATGAAAGAAATGCTTAACAGGGTGACCTGGATTTAGAAGGTAAATGTCTTGACTGAACCTTGACTGAATTACTGTTTTTATAACATTTATGTTAATTAATCCACCTATTATAATAGAGCTGACAGCCATACTGTAAAAAAACTACAAAATCAAAATGGAAAAATCATTCAGTGTTTAGAGTAAGTTTCATTAGGAAAGAAAGTTCCAAATGATGTGTTAACTCATTTAAGCGCCTCAATACACTTGTGAATTAGGTATGTTTTCTCTGAGCTCTTCTATCCACTAAAAAGGCAGAGTAAAAACACTCTGAAGAATGATGAAAATAAAATAACCACAAAATTCACAAGAAAGTTCTACACATAGTCACATTTCCACAGAGAGTAAAAAGAACGACAGTTTTTCATCCAGCCAATTTCAGACCAAATTTGTACACATGGTTCTCACCAAAGCCAACTGATTGTGGAGCAAGGGCTGTGCTCAACATTGCCAAGTAACTTTCCTGCCTTTTTGTGTTTTTCCAATATTCCCTTTTGTTAATGCTAAGACTCAAGATAGAGTAAAACTTCAGTAACTAGAATTCTTCATTAACTGCTCTTTTTTTTTTCATACAATTTTGGGAGACAGCGGAAAATCACAAGGAAGAACCTCATATTAGATTTCATTAAACATATGCACACAATTTTTAGAGAATATCCTGGGCACAGTATAAGTTTTTAACCTCAAATCCTGTGGATCCTTTACATAAAGGATAAAAACAGTAAAAACGGACCTCCAGAGTAAGTCAAATCCTGGAACTGGAGCAGCCTAAGTTCAAAATCCAGCTTTTCTGTTTGCTTACTAGATTTCTTAAGCTTCAATGTATTAATCTGTATAGAACAGGATTCATAATAATAGTATCTACTTCATGAGGTTGTAACAATAAGACAGTTCATGTCAGGCACACAGGAAATGTGCATATATAATATCACTACAGTTTTCCTATTAAACTCTCAAAGCAAGTGTGTATGTGTGTGTGTGTGTGTGTGTGTTAGAAATCTTTTGGTAATACAGTAAACCCAAGGAAGATTTTGTTCATGAATGTACTGTAACCTTAAAATGCAATTAATTCCAATGATATTATACAATTCTTTCTTCAGATACAGACTTTTTGTTGTTGTTTTAATGAGAAGCTAAAAAAAAAGACAGTATTTGGGAATAAGCTGGCTCCAGGTCTGAACCTCATCTGTCACTTACTAGCTGGGTGACTACAAGTTATTTAAAATTTTCCTGCTACTGCTAAGTCGCTTCAGTCATGTCCGACTTTGTGCGACCCCATAGACGGCACCCACCAGGCTCCCCCGTCCCTGGGATTCTCCAGGCAAGAACACTGGAGTAGGTTGCCATTTCCTTCTCCAAAAATTGTCCTAGTCTCATTTTTCTCATACTTTGAATAATCGTTGGTATAAAGATTAAAGAGGCTCAGTTCAGTTCAGTCGCTCAGTCCTATCCGACTCTTTGCAACCCCATGAATTGCAGCACGCCAGGCCTCCCTGTCCATCACCAACTCCCGGAGTTCACTCAGACTCACATCCATCGAGTTGGTGATGCCATCCAGCCATCTTATCCTCTGTCGTCCCCTTCTCCCCCTGCCCCCAATCCCTCCCAGCATCAGAGTCTTTTCCAGTGAGTCAACTCTTCGCATGAGGTGGCCAAAGTACTGGAGTTTCAGCTTTAGCATCATTCCTTCCAAAGAAAACCCATGGTTGATCTCCTTCAGAATGGACTGGTTGGATCTCCTTGCAGTCCAAGGGACTCTCAAGAGTCTTCTCCAACACCACAGTTCAAAAGCATCAATTCTTAAGCATTCAGCTTTCATCCAGAGAAAGCAGTGGCACTACACTTCAGTACTCTTGCCTGGAAAATCCCATGGACCGAGGAGCCTGGTAGGCTGCAGTCCACAGGGCCACTAAGAGTCGGACACGACTAAGTGACTTCACTTTCACTTTTCACTTTCATGCACTGGAGAAGGAAATGGCAACCCACTCCAGTGTTCTTGCCTGGAGAATCCCAGGGATGGGGGAGCCTGGTGGGCTGCCATCTATGGGGTCACACAGAGTCGAACACAACTGAAGTGACTTAGCAGCAGCAGCTTTCTTCACAGTCCAACTCTCACATCCATACATGACCACTGGAAAAATCATAGCCTTGACTAGACAGACCTTTGTTGGCAAAGAAATGCCTATGATTTTCAATATGCTATCTAGGTTGGTCATAACTTTCTTTCCAAGGAGTAAGTGTCTTTTAATTTCATGGCTGCAGTCACCATCTTCAGTGATTTTGGAACCCAAAAAACTAAAGTCTGACACTGTTTCCACTGTTTCCCCCTCTATTTCCCATGAAGTGATAGGACCAAATGCCATGATCTTCATTTTCTGAATGTTGAGCTTTAAGCCAACTTTTTCACTCTCCTCTTTCACTTTCATCAAGGGGCTTTTTAGTTCCTCTTCACTTTCTGCCATAAGGGTGGTGTCATCTGCATATCTGAGGTTATTGATATTTCTCCCGGCAATCTTGATTCCAGCTTGTGCTTCCTCCAGCCCAGCGTTTCTCATGATGTATTCTGCATAGAAGTTAAATAAGCAGAGTGACAATATACAGCCTTGACATACTCCTTTTCCTGTTTGGAACCAGTCTGTTACTCCATGTCCAGTTCTAACTTTTGCTTCCTGACCTGCATACAGGTTTCTCGAGAGGCAGGTCAGGTGGTCTGGTATTACCATCTCTTTCAGAATTTTCCACAGTTTCTTGTGATCCACACAGTCAAAGGCTTTGGCATAGTCAAGAAAGCAGAAATAAATGTTTTTCTGGAACTCTCTTGCTTTTTCCATGATCCAGTGGATGTTGGCAATTTGATCTCTGGTTCCTCTGCCTTTTCTAAAACCAGCTTGAACATCTGGAAGTTCACGGTTCATGTACTGCTGAAGCCTGGCTTGGAGAATTCTGGGCATTACTTTACTAGCATGTGAGGTGAGTGCAATTGTGCAGTAGTTTGAGCATTCTTTGGCATTGCCTTTCTTTGGGATTGGAATGAAAACTGACCTTTTCCAGTCCTGTGGCCACTGCTGAGTTTTCCAAGTTTGCTGGCATATTGAGTACAGCACTTTCACAGCATCATCTCTCAGGATTTGAAATAGCTCAACTGGAATTCCATCACCTCCACTAGCTTTGTTCGTAGTGATGCTTTCTAAGGCCCACTGGACTTCACATTCCAGGATGTCTGGCTCTAGATGAGTGATCACATCATCGTGATTATCTGGGTTGTGAGGATCTTTTTTGTACAGTTCTTCTGTGTATTCTTGCCACCTCTTCTTAATATCTTCTGCTTCTGTTAGGTCCATACCATTTCTGTCCTTTATCGAGCCCATCTTTGCATGAAATGTTCCCATGGTATCTCTAATTTTCTTGAAGAGATCTCTAGTCTTTCCCATTCTGTTGTTTTCCTCTATTTCTTTGTATTGATTGCTGAGGAAGGCTTTCTTATCTCTTCTTGCTATTCTTTGGAACTCTGTATTCAGATGCTTATATCTTTCCTTTTCTCCTTTGCTTTTCACTTCTCTTCTTTTCACAGCTATTTGTAAGGCCTCCCCAGACAGCCATTTTGTTTTTTTGCATTTCTTTTCCATGGCGATGGTCTTGATCACTGTCTCCTGTACAATGTCACAAACCTCATTCCATAGTTCATTAGGCACTCTATCAGATCTAGGCCCTTAAATCTATTCCTCACTTCCACTGTATAATCATAAGGAATTTGATTTAGGTCATAGCTCAATGGTCTAGTGGTTTTCCCTACTTTCTGCAATTTCAGTCTGAGTTTGGCAATAAGGAGTTCATGATCTGAGCCACAGTCAGCTCCTGGTCTTGTTTTT
Organism: Bos grunniens; assembly: GCF_055505025.1. Lineage (NCBI taxonomy): Eukaryota > Metazoa > Chordata > Mammalia > Artiodactyla > Bovidae > Bos > Bos grunniens. The sequence continues at coordinate 21,961,378 of NC_141191.1, read as the reverse complement.
GTTGACTGCATAGAGCTTCTCCATCTTTGGCTGCAAAGAATATAATCAATCTGATTTCGGTGTTGACCATCTGGTGATGTCCATGTGTAGAGTCTTCTCTTGTGCTGTTGGAAGAGGGTGTTTGTTATGACCAGTGCATTTTCTTGGCAAAACTCTATTAGTCTTTGCCCTGCTTTATTCTGTATTCCAAGGCCAAATTTGCCTTTTACTCCAGGTGTTTCTTGACTTCCTACTTAAAGAGGCTACTTGACATAAAATAGGCAAAAAATAAATAGTAGCTCTTATCATTATTATAATGCATGTGGTTATTCAATCTTTCAATGAAAAATTTATTAGAATATTCAACATGTAATTTGTATCATAAGCAAGGCTTAACATTAAAAACATGTAAAGGCTATTTTAAAATTCCGTTTTACTCTGGCAGCACTATGCAGCATGTAGGAACTTAGTTCCCCAAACGGGGATCGAACCTGAACCCCCTGCATTGGGAGCACAGAGTCTTAACCACTGGACCGCCAGGGAAGTCCCCAAAATTCTTTAATAAAATGACTTCACCTAACTACCAATTTCTATGACTTATAAGACAATAATTAGAGAGACATGCTTGTTAAGTTTACCAAATTTTTGACATTCCTTGAGTCATATAGCCTCTTGGGTGATAAGAACAAAAATGTTAAATCATTTTTTTTTAAAGGGAACACATGATACTAAGATATTTGCAAAAGTCGGTGTTGTCACATGTTGATACTATGGAGCCCTGGCCACCTTCCTGATACTTTTCCATGCGATGCAAATGTAAGAATTATTTTTCCATTTGCATCATGTTCAGACGTGAAGGAAATTCAAAGCATAATACATGTACTTTTCCACTTGGGTTGCAGAGGGACAATAACATTTGTGGATAAAGAACATAAAAACCATTATTATATTGTTTTGGCAATTTTAGAAAGAACAAAAGAGCCTGCATTGAACTTTAGCAGTAATAGGTTCTGACATCGACAGCTGGTTACCATTATCAGAATGAATCATGGAGCAGAAGTGACAGGTGGATTGGAGTAGGGGCGACCAAGAGATGCTACAGATAATTCCTGTGTTTTAAAGGGAGATTTTCTCCAGTTCCTCTGACCTAGTGCCGCATACGTCTTAATTTAAGTCGACAGATAGTGTGATAGAAAACAAAGTACAATTATAAGTTTAAAGCCAAAGACTCCAAACAAATAGAAGTATCTTAGAGGTGGTATATTTTCCAATGCGGGCAAAGCATTCTCTTTGCCCGAGAACTCTTAGCTAAATGCTGGAAATATCTAGTGCTCTGCTTAGAAAGGTTTAATGTTTATTTTTTTTAGATAAGGAATAAACTGTTTTTATGGTCAAGTTAAAACAAGACTTCTACTTGTAAGCTTGACAGGTAAAGCCACTCCAATCTTTGCAGCTTTAAAACCAGTGGGGGAAAAAAAACTCTGTTTTATGCTTCTCAGACAAGACAACAAAGTTATGAGGGGTTTTTTCCCTTCAGATTTAGTGTAAATGTCCCACCTGACACACACAAAAGCCCAACTATCAAACGGAATGATGATGCTGATGTTCAACACCTGCGCTTTCAGAGCCGCCAACAAAGGAGACAGAGCCTTCCCCTACCTCCACACCTGCTGGATGGGTGGGTACCTTTAACCTCTGCGGCTCTTGGTGGGTCCCTGCAAGACAGAAGCTAAAGCATGCTCTTCAAAGGGCAGGAGAGCGGGCAAACAAAAGTGTTCTGTGTGACGAGGTTGAATGCTTAATTATAGAACATATCTGGCAACACGCTTGGAAGGTAAGTATACTCACAGGAAAAAATATTCGTAACTGCTCCTAAAAGAAATGGGGAGGGGAGCAGATTTCTAAAAACACCAAAAGAATATAGATGACTCTTTAAAAGAAACTTATGACATTTCATAGCATGTATGAAATAAAATCAATTTTTTATTACTAGAAAATTTATCAAGTCTAAACACAGCATATGTGTATTACTAAAAAATTCTTTCTGAAAGACAAAGTTATTTCACAAATACTAGACATGTCATTTATAGACCTTAAACCTTTGCATGCCTAATCAATTTAGTGCCATGCATATTCATAGTATTTAAAAAACAGTAGACAATTGTTTTAATCTAACTGTTGAAAAATAAATGAGTCAATAGGAAATGAAGAAAGATAGCATCTGTTTGGGAAAATGTTTAATTAACCCAACTACTTATGTTAAAGTATTAGAGGGACTTCCCTGGAGGCCCAGCGGTTAAAACACCATGCTGCCAACACAGAGGACACAGGTTCCATCCCTGTTCAGGGAACTAAGATCCCACATGCCTCATAGAATGGCCAAAAGATTTAACAAATGAAAATAAAAAATAAGGTAACAGAAAAATAATTTTTTTTAATTGTGAAACTTGAAGAGTTTATAGAAAATCCAAAAGATTTCACTTTGCAGTATGACTTAAAATAGCAGTATATGTGGGAAAGAATTGGAATGTTGTATATGTTAAAGTAATTATGACAAATCACATTTAAAAATATTTTCAGACACTGGGTTAAATGCCTATTTCATTAAATAGCAAGATATCTCTTGTACAATAATCATTTTAAATTACTATATATATGCATTGTTTTTACAAAACAAGATTCTTGATGAGATTTAATCATTAATGGTTTGGATGCACAGAAATCAGGTCTTTTCACAGGTTAAAAAAAATCAGGATACTCGAGCGCACCATCCTCATTTGTGACACTGCAGTTTGTTTCAAGGCTTGAGGGGGGGAAACTCAAAGGTTGTGTGTATGTCCAACATTAAATTTGGGCAGGAGCAGAATCCTTTTGGAGTTTCTGAAAGATGAAAGAACAAACAACTTCCTTTCATGCTCTTTTCTCATCAGAGATATGACAGACTTGGGAAGCTGCCACCTAGCCAAATACCAAGCTCCAGAATTCTTCTGAAAAGTTATTCAAATAAAGTGATTTAGCCCTTTGTGTGATATCACCATTCAAGAGAACAAGTTTACATACCAGACCAGAGTATCATTAGAAGAGCCCATATTTCAGTGGCCATCCTTCTAACCTACGCTTGAACTTTAGCAGTAGTTAAAATTCAAATTGGACTGTCCACTACCTATAAATGAAGCTAAAATGTGCTGACAGTGTGAGGATAAGGTTGGAGCAAGCTAATAGGTTTTAGTGTCTGAAACTTTTGATAATCTGGCCTTAAGTGTCATGGGTCTTTCAAGGTGGATTCCATCTGTCCTATAAAGTTATGTATTGAAACATAATGCATCCCTTTGATCTCCTTTGTAAAAACCCTATGAAGTCAACAAAATGCTCCCAGTGACTCAACAGCCAGATCCCCAACCTGTGGACATGAAAGATTTTAACAGTTGCAAGTGTTAGTAAACAGTAAGTGATGTGCTGAAAGCTTCTCATTGAAAAGATTCAGCAATGGGCTGAGTCCTGCCACAGGCTGTGCTGCTGGTATTTTGTACCAAAACAAAGCAAAAGAGCACAGCTCAAGCCAGGATTAGCCTGATAATTTCCATTCATATAAATTTCCCAAAGTTACTCCCTAATAAAGCATCTATCTTGAAACGTATAATATATTTTACTTCCAAATCACTAGTGGGCGAAAATATTCCTACAAAATAGTTGCTTACCATGGTAAAGACCACAAATAGGGACTTCCCTGGTGATCCAGTGGCTAAGACTCCATGCTTCCAATGTAGGGGCCCAGGTTCAATTCCTGGTCAGGGAACTATATCCCACACGCTAGAACTAAGAGTTCTCATGCCACAACTAAAGATCCCACATGCCACATGAAAGCAACTAAGACCTGAAGCAGCTAAATAAATAAATCAGTATTTTTTTAAGAAAGAGCATAAATAAGATATATACATGTGTGTAGATGTATTTAGTTGTATGTATGTATTTTTATTTGTTTACAACGCTCTGTATTTGTGTATGGAGAAGGAAATGGCACCCCACTCCAGTACTCTTGCCCGGAAAATCCCATGGATAGAGGAGCCTGGTAGGCTGCAGTCCATGGGGTCGCTAAGAGTCGGATACGACTGAGCGACTTCACTTTCACTTTTCACTTTCATGCATTGGAGAAGGAAATGGCAACCCACTCCAGTGTTCTTGCCTGGAGAATCCCAGGGACGGGGGAGCCTGGTGGGCTGCCATCTATGGGGTCGCAGAGAGTCAGCAGTATTTGTGTACATGTACATTTTATACTCAACATAGGTGCATAAACCCAAGAGTGCACAGCGAATATCACGTTGGCTTTCGCAGTCAGAAGGATCCAAATTCAAATATTGGCTATTGAGTGACCTTGAGCATTTTTCTTAAAGCACTCATACCTACTCTACTGATTTGGGGATTGAGAACAACTGTATCAAAGCACTTGATCGAGTATAGCAAACAGCAAATAGTATTTCTCTTTTCCTTCCCTATATCACCATCATGCTTCAACTTTGGTCCAAGCTTTTAATCCAATTTTTTAATTTATTCAGTCTGCTGTTTCAGCATTAACATATGTCCTCAAGTTCTCAAGTTGCTGAACACAGACTCAGGAGGCTCTTTTTGAATGGTAAGGAAGCACATTCTGCCTGAAGTCAGAAATTCCCTGTTGATGAATCTCCTAACGAGTAAAAATCTTGTCCATCCTTCAACAGCCAGGTCAGGTGTCACTTCCCCTGTGAAGATTTCCCCAATCCTGCTGGGCAGCAGTAATTAATTGCTCTTTTCTCCAGTCTCCCAAATCTTGTCTCATTCTATTATTAGAGTACTTATTACATTGCATTATAATTAGTTCTTGTCCTGTCTGCTTCCTCTTAGAGAAATTGAATTCCATGAGGTCAGGATCTGTGTCTTGGTCTCCCTGGTGCCCCAGCATGAAGCACAGAGCCTGGCAGACAGCAAACACATGACAGAAAGGGAGAGAAAAGCAGAAAGGGACACAAGAAGGAATATTTGCTTGCTCTCCTTACATTTTGTCTTTGATCACATACTCAGCAATGAGTGAGGTTTAAAAATAAAATGGTCATTAACAAGAAAACTAAACAATTCTAAATCCTTCCTAATCTTCAGAATATGATTCTGTATTATTTCAGTATCTCACTCTTTAACTGTCTCAAAGAGCTGCTCATTTTCTAACACCATCCAGCTGAGCATATGACAGATGGCTCTGAGATCCACACTGTATTTTTGTGTGTGAACCAGCAAATGTGCTACCGAGTGGCATATGCATGCACATATTAGCAATGCTAGATGCTTCAAGCTTGCAAACAGAGCCTTAACTGAGGAAATGTATGTGCCACGTGAATTTACATAAACACAAAAGCCTTTTATTTAATTCAAAATTTAATACTCATCAATTTACTCATGTATACCTGCCCATTTATATATTTAGTCCCTTTTCTCAGTCAGTTTTATTCAGGTTCCCTTGGTATAACTTTTTTTATGGTGTTTCCCTTTACACGTGCAGGTGTACACACATACACACCTCTGCACTAGAAGTTAAAGCCAGAAAGGGGACAGTACTGTGACACCTTCCATTGCCGTTTGCTCCCCTGTTCCTCTCTGAGAACACACATTCACACACACATCTATGCACAAGCATATGCCTTAGTACCACTTCCTCTCTGTCATCGTCCACAGTGACTACCACTAAAGTGATCTGCCTCGAGCTCAAATGTGATCATTGCACTGCCACACCAAAAATTCTACCTCATCAATAATAACTCTAACTATACACGAGTCATTACCAACTACCTTCTGCTCACCAATTAGGCCAAGATCACTTTGAAAATACAGTTTCCACTTTCCAAAATGCCATTATCATGCTTATCCTATTAAAAGATATTTTCTGTCCTCTTGATTTCAGGCCATCAACTTGCCTGAAAAACTTTTCATAACCCTTTCTCCCCTTGCCCACTCAGAGGCTGGGTGCCCATCCAACCTGCTCCCCAGGACACTGTGGAGATGTAAATACCTGCCTCATACTACTGTACTATAATTTTTTACATGTATATTTGCCTCAAAGTGTTTATGATACTCAAGAATAGGAATTGAATCTTGTTCATCAACTGTATACTGGGCACTTAGAATACCGAGTTCAGTTCTTTGTTGAATAAGTAAATTACTATATATTGTCCACAAAGGATTCATAATAACTTTGTATGAACATACAAGAAATTACAAAGCTTAAATAAAACAGAAGATATAAATGAAACCTTGGGGATCAGGACTAAGAAGGTCAGCAGATTAGAGGAGGGTTAATCACAAACAAAAGGATGCTGGAAACATGTCAGGTTATTTCCTTAAGTAAGATCAAGCCATTATGGAAGCTTTATATATCCCCCTATTAACCAAGAATTCCTTAAGACTCTCGGTTAAAACAAAAGCAGCCATGGCACACTTCCAGAGGGATGAATTTTTACCATCAGAGCAATAGTCAGATTTCATGGCTTCAAGGCAGGAAGACAGCAGAAGAAACACAGGCAGAGGAAACAAATGATTGCCCACGATGACTGGGCTCCGGGAGGCTGCCCGTCTTAGAGAGGAGCAGCCTCCTCTGACCCTCTAGAAAATCCGGAGCAGCTTTCAGAGCAGCGGGTGTCCTGTGATGCACAAGAACAAAGGTTGGCACCATCCATCCCCTAGTTCTGCCTAAGACATATTTTCTAACTCTGATCCATGCCACAAAGCTGTATCATTCAGCCTCAGAATTTTAAGATTAAAGAATTCAGTAGATTGTTATTTTGTCACAAGTATAATATGGCAGAGGCTTGTCATTTTTGCCTCCCTAGAAACTGACCACCTAGACTAGAAAGGAAGCAAGATCTTGGTTCTTTCTATGGAAAGACAAGGGGAGAGACAGTTCAGGTAGCCAGGGTATGAGCAAGGGACGTAACCCTGGCTGATTGGTTACTTCTCAGACTTTGCATCTATAGAGAGTGATTCTAAAAATGGAAAAAGAGAGTCAGTCACTGTTCACAGCATGGAAAGTAGAGTAAAAACTTCAGTAATGCACTAGCAATATTGCAAGCTGAAATATCCTAAGTGGATCATCCCTATGGCAGAGGGCATCTGTTGTTCATTCTATCTATTCTTTTTTCATGAGTTCCCTAAAATCTCATGTTTCCTAACTTTAAATTTTTTACTGAGTGTCAAGGTCTGTGAGATAGCCATTACCTCTAGTTGTCTTCCATTCCTGCCAAAAAAAACCCCCTCAAATCTATGTGCCCGTGGTTATTGAAAGGAAAGTGGCACACAAAGGAAGAAACTGTACACTATCTAGTCCAGCCCCCTCAGCTTTCAGATGAAGAAAGTGAAGTCAGTGGGAGTTAAGTTATTTGTTCTTGGTCACTATATTCATTAAATAGCATAGATGGACCAGTCTTAACCTACTGGTCAAACAGACCAGTTCTGCTTGACCAGTAGGTTCTTGCTAGTTTGCTGCCACTACCAGAGTAGTGATATTCTTATGGGAAGGATTCTCTCTATTGTTTTAAATTATTATAAGCAAAGACATACTCCATTAGTTCGCTTCAAATGTGTTCAAACCCTTGTGACTTCACATCTCTGTATTTTCGGACATGGGGTATAGGATGAGAGAGATCCGATTTGAACCCAAGCTGTGTTCATTACTAGAATTCAGACATGGGTAGTTACATGAAAACATCATCTGGCACAAATAGATATATACATTGTCAATTTTACTTATTCAACATTTACTGAATACCTATGTGTTAGGTGCTGTGATAGACAATGAAGATGCAATAATGAGCAAAACAGAACTTGCTCCAGCCCAGTGGAGCTTACACTCTCATGGAGGAGACACAGTCAGTTCAGTTCAGTTCAGTCGCTCAGTCGTGTCCGACTCTTTGCCACCCCATGAATCGCAGCACGCCAGGCCTCCCTGTCCATCACCAACTCCCGGAGTTCACTCAAACTCACGTCCATCCAGTCAGTGATGCCATCCAGCCATCTCATCCTCTGTCATCCCCTTCTCCTCTTGCCCCCAATCTCTCCCATCATCAGTCTTTTCCAATGAGTCAACTCTTTGCATGAGGTGGCCAAAGTACTGGAGTTTTAGCTTTAGCATCATTCCTTCCAAAGAACACCCAGGGCTGATCTTCAGAATGGACTGGTTGGATCTCCTTGCAGTCCAAGGGACTCTCAAGAGTCTTCTCCAACACCACAGTTCAAAAGTATCAATTCTTCGGCGCTCAGCCTTCTTCACAGTCCAACTCTCACATCCATACATGACCACTGGAAAAACCACAACCTTGACTAGACGGACCTTTGTTGGCAAATAATGTCTCTACTTTTCAATATGCTATCTAGGTTGGTCATAACTTTTCTTCCAAGGAGTAAGCGTCTTTTAATTTCATGGCTGCAGTCACCATCTGCAGTGATTTTGGAGCCCCCAAAAATAGTCTGACACCATTTCCACTGTTTCCCCATCTATTTCCCATGAAGTGATGGGACCAGATGCCATGATCTTCATCTTCTGAATGTTGAGCTTTAAGCCAACATTTTCACTCTCCTCTTTCACTTTTATCAAGAGGCTTTTTAGTTCCTCTTCACTTTCTGCCATAAGGGTGGTGTCATCTGCATATCTGAGGTTATTGATATTTCTCCTGGCAATCTTGATTTCAGCTTGTGCTTCTTCCAGCCCAGCATTTCTCACGATGTACTCTGCATAGAAGTTAAATAAGCAGGGTGACAATATACAGCCTTGACGTATTCCTTTTCCTATTTGGAACCAGTCTGTTGTTCCATGTCCAGTTCTAACTGTTGCTTCCTGACCTGCATATAGGATATATGGGGGAGATACACACATCCCCAAATAATCACATGCAAAAAAGTCCATACTATGTTAAATGCTGTGAAAGAAATGCACAGGGTTGGGGATTAGGTTTAGGAAGGAAGTTACATTTTTAAGTCAAGCAAAGAAAAATAGAGATTTTTCCACAAGACCTTAGTATTTACAATACTACCAAGGAAATCTTTTGATTGGTTCCTAAAGTGTTCCCCACCCCTTGGTTATTGGCCACTGCCTTTATTCTACATTGTGAATATGCACTGCACAAAACTACCTGCAGTTATTGGTGACCATTTATATACTACTCTATTTCTTTATTAAACATATGGGTTATTCATTCACTTAGACTTCCCCTCTGAAAGCTAGCCTTTAAACCACATCCCACAATGAGGATTAATCCCACTCTGAGGTTCACAAGGATGAGCAAATTCTCCACTGTGGCAGCTCTTCCTTGTCCATGCTTTGAGAAATAGTTCACATACTCAACCCTCTTTACTTATTTGTGTAAATGAGACAAAGATCCAATGATCTTTCTGTCCAGCCCTTGCTTTCCATCTTCTGGTAGGAGCTTGCATTCACTCATATCCTTGACCAGAGATGGTTCTCCCCTATCAGGAAGGTTAAATACTAAACACATACATTATTTGGGGAGAAATGAACAGAAGAGTTGAACAGGGAAGGGATACTTGAAAAACCTCTAGAGTTGGCCTCTACTTGCTGAGAGATATCTGTGCTCTAAAATATGTGTTGGTGATAAAACAAACATAAGAGGAAAATAAGACTATGTGAACTTCACATAATTTGAGGAAAACAAAAGTTTCTAAAAGCAAAAGATCATGAAATAATCATTTACAACTTAAGTTTCCACTTTGCCTTGCACATTAATTACATTAAGAAAACAATATAGTACATGACTCATACTTTTCCATAAAGAGAAATCCATGAGCCTCCAAAAAGCTACCAGTATATTTTCACTGCTTCTGAGAAGAGAAAAATTAAGTGGTCTGGAACTTTTTTATATAAAATTATTTAAATAAATTAGTATTTCATTTACAACACAAAGTCAGGATTAACAATAGTATGAAACTCAACTCAGTTTCTATAAGCATAGTCAAGACTTTTGAATCACTTTTAGCAGTGCTCCCCACTACTCATATGACTGCAAATTATTATAATTCTCAAGTTCAAACTCCAGGCATGAGACAGGAGAAGAATAGTGGAGGATGAGAAGTGAATCAAGCTTCAAGCATTTAAGTAAAGAAAATGACTTTTAGAGGAGAAGGAAAATAACAGCACAAATTCAGCCTCATGGTTCTGCAGTTGAAGTAGTAATACAGAGACTCCATAGGGTTTGTCCTACTATGAGAGTTACCAATCAAAATCTCAAAATATGTGGTATTATATACAGACTTTTCTTAGTAAATTCATTCCTAGATACTTGATAAAATATTTGGAAGAGAATGAATTTAATAAATTTCATTTAAGGACTCATCATGGTATAAGTTTTACATAGAATTTTAACAAAGATGTCAATTTTCTACTTTGTATCTTATACCATTCAAACTGTCAAGCACTTAAGTTTAAAGATATTTCTGTTAAACTAATTTTTAAGAATAAACAAGCCAATAGACTGCATTAACACTAAATATTAACAGAATGAAAAACAACAACATAGCCTTGTGATCTATAAAATAAAGGTGACATTTTAAGATCACAGGTCTTAAAAAGGGGGAAATTCAAGATATGTGTTCCACATATACATACTTTAAGTTTAAAAAAAACTAAAAAGAAACTCGTAGTTATCATAAAGAACAAGGTAGATGAACATACAGATGGCTAACAGGCATATGAAAAGATGCTCAATATCACTAATTATTAGAGAAATGCAAATAAAAACAACAATGAGATATCACTTCACACTTGTCAGAATGGCTATCATTAAACAGTCTACTAATAACAAGTGTTGGAGAGGATGTGGAGAAAAGGGAACCCTTAATAGTTGGTAAGAATGTAAATTGGCATAGCCCCTATGGTAAAGCATGCTGCTGCTGCTGCTGCTAAGTCACTTCAGGTGTGTCCGACTCTGTGCAACCCCATAGACGGCAGCCCACCAGGCTCCCCCATCCCTGGGATTCTCCAGGCAAGAACACTGGAGTGGGTCGCCATCTCCTTCTCCAAAGTATGAAAGAGAAAAGTAAAAGTGAAGCTGCTCAGCCATGTCCGACTCTTAGCAACCCCATGGACTGCAGCCTACCAGACTCCTCCATCCATGAGATTTTCCAGGCAAGAGTACTGGAGTGGGCTGCCATTGCCTTCTCCATGGAAAAGCATAGAGGTTCCTCAAAAAACTAAATATAGAAGTGCCATATGATCCAGCAATCCCACTCTGAGTATAATATCTGGAAAAAACAAAAACACTAATTCAAAAATATTCTTGCACCCCAATGTTCATAGAAGCACTATTTACAATAGCCAAGTCATGGAAGCAACCAAAATGTCCATCAACTGAAGACTGGATTAAGAAGATGTGGTATATATACATATAATGGGGTATTAGTCATTCATGAAAAAAAATGAATGAAATACTGCCATTTGCAGTAATGTGGATCTTATGCCTAACAAAACAAGTCAAAGACAAATACTATATCAGTTATATGTGAAATCTAAAAAATAATACAAACAAATGTATACACAAAACAGAAATAGACTCACAGATAGAAAACAACTTGTGATTCTCAAAGGCAAGAGAGAAGAAAAGAAGAAAATGAGGGGTATGGGATTAACAGATACAAAGTACTATGTATAAAACAGATGAGCAACAAAGATACGCTGTACAGCACAGGGAATTATCTAGCCATTATCTTGTGATAACCTATAATGGAGTATACTCTACAAAAATACTCCATCACTGGGCTATGCACCTGAAATTAACACAATATTATAAATCAACTATACCTCAAAATTAAATATTGACCAAAAAAGAACATGGTAGAGAAACAACTTCCTAGGAGAAGAAAAATATATTAGCTGAAGGCAGGCTGTGGAGTAGACTGCCAACACGGTATGTGTAACTTTCTAGTCCTTGCTGTTGCTGCTGCTGCTAAGTCACTTCAGTCATGTCCGACTCTGTGCGACCCCATAGACGGCAGCCCACCAGGCTCCCCCAGCCCTGGGATTCTCCAGGCAAGAGCACTGGAGTGGGTTGCCATTTCCTTCTCCAATGCATGAAAATGAAAAGTGAAAGGGAAGTCGCTCAGTCGTGTCCGACCCTCAGTGACCCCACGGACTGCAGCCTTCCAGGCTCCTCCATCCATGGGATTTTCCAGGCAAGAGTACTGGAGTGGGGTGCCATTGCCTTCTCTGTTCTAGTCCTTGGGAAACCTTTAAACATGTACAGAAGGCATAAAATGATATATATTGCAGCCACTGCAATAAATTTTATATATTTTAAGTTGTGGGGGGAGGGGGCTTCATTTGCTTCTCTCAGAATATTGCTCCATAATCAGTCAAGATCATCAAATAGGCTTCCATGCCTTAATATTTCCCTTTGTTACAAGGTCCTTAAAGCTGAACCATGTCCATAGTCCTGTGAAATATGTCCTGCAGATTTGGCTTCTGAATCAAATCTATTGTGGTCCACTACCTCTAAAACTCTAGTCCCGGTAAGAGGTTTTTGAGACCCAGGCATAAAGGAAAAAAGACAATCCTTTCTTTCACTTTCCCAAGTCTCTTGCAAATTTTCCCTTTGGGCTCCATTTTATAGGAAAGAAACTCCTCCACTGTTACAGGTCAGTACAAGGTCAAACCAGAGATGTATTTTGTAAACAGATGGGTGACCCATAAAATGATGTTTCATTTTCCAGTGCAAATGTTATTTGAAGTAAAGATAATACATTTGTAATTGATATAATCTTTTACTCTGCATTGGCTTTGTACGTCGGACGCTTTGAGACTTCAAGAGAGCGGCTTGCATGCTTCTACTTGCACGCATCCAAGAATCTGGATCAAAATCTACTAGTTAATATTCCTCTCAAGTCTCTGTGACTCTAGGAAGGTAAGGAGGCATTCCTGAAAAAAAAGTCACTGCAACGGTGGAAGAAAAGAAAATTTATGTAATTTATATTCACCTCATTAGATGGCAGCACAACACCCAAAACCAAAGTCTAACATTTTGGTGAGGAATAAGACATCTCTCAGAAGTTATGGAAAGGAAATAAATGCGGGGAAAGTGAGTATTTACATTTTCTATTCTATCTTGAAGGCATCAGTCAAAAAGCAAATGTAAGTTTGAAAAACAGACTGAACATCATGCAAAATTACATTCATACTTTTTCATTCAAAAAAAAGTACTGAACACCAACTAAATGACAGAGACTGTTCTAGATGCTTCAGTTATACATGTGAACAAAGATCTGTGTCTGCCTGGAGCTTACATTCCAAAAGGAGAAAGGAAGATATTTAATGGAAATTATACATAAGTAAGTTATCTAATATGTTAAAAAAAAAAAAACTAATGAACATCTATAGAAAAAAATCATAGAGAAGAGGGTAAGGAGGGAACCCACAGTGTTGGGGCAGGAGGTCAGGATGTGATATTACACCGAGAGAGCAGTGACAGTCTCCTTGAGAAGTGACACTCAGCAAAGGCCAAGGGGATGTGAGGGACTCTTAATACTGACAACTGGAAGAAGACTGTTCCAAGCAGATAGTTTCAACCTGACACAAAGGGCTAGGATGTTGCTGAAACAGAGTGAAATGAGTAGATGAATAAGAAGTTAAATTAAAGTGAACATGTAGAAACAGGGAGCATATTAATACAGAGCCTGTAAGAACCTTGGCTCTGACTGAGTAAAATGGGGATGAGTTATAAGGTTTTGAACACAGAAGTGACCCAAGCGGAGATAGATTTTCAGAGTATCACTCTAGCTGCTGGAATTACAATAGAGCAGCTAGAAAGCGGGGAAAAGGGGAAACGCAGGAAGACCAGTTAGGAGGCCTCTGCATCCTCCATGTGAAGATGACTGTAGCTCAGGCCAGGACTGTAGCAGTGGAGGAGGTAAGAAGCAGTCAGATTCTAGGTGCAGTTTAAACATAGACCCAACTGGATATAGACCTTCCAGTCTGGAAGACTGGATATAAAATGAGAAAAAATAAGGGTTGCAAAAATGAGTCCAAAATTTTTAACCTCAACAACTGAAAGAACACAGCTATCATTAAATGAGATGACAAAGGCTGTGGGTAAAATAAATTTTGGAAGAAAAAATGGTTCTGAACATGTTGACTTTAGTATTAGACATCAATCCAATCCAAAAAAGAGGGGATATATGTATGTATATAGCTGATTCACTTTGCCATACAGTACAAACTAACACAATATTGTAAAACAACTATATGCAAATAAAAATTAATTTTAAAAAAGAAAATTTTGAAATATATGTATTTTAGACATCAAAAAAGGAAGGTCAATACAGCATTTGGATATGTTATTAGTCTGTAGTTCAGAAGAATATCCAAATTGGAGATATATAATTGGGAGTCACCAGTGTATACATGGTGCTTCCCAGGTGGCACAGTGGTAAAGAATCCGCCTGCCAAGGAGATACAAGAGACTCAGATTTGACCCCTGGGTTGGGAAGATCCCCTGGAGAAGGAAATGGAAACCCACTGCAGTATTCTTGGCTGGAAAATCCCACGGACAGAGGAGTCTCGTGGGTGACAGTCCATGGGATTGCAGAGTTGGACACAACTGAGCACATACACAGAGTGTACCCATGATATTTAAAGTCATAGCATAGCACTGGAGGAGATGAAGGGTAGAAAGAGCATAGAGAAAGAAGAGAAGCAAGGTCTGAGCACTGGTGTACACTAAAATTAAACTAGGAGGAACTGTCAACAAAGGAGGCTGAGGAAGAAGGATAAGTAAGATTGGATGAGACCCAAGAAGATAAGGTATTTGGTGTCAATACAAAAAAGAAAACGTGCCGTTTAACAATGATGCAAGAAGTGGAATCAGAAGAATGCCTGTCATTTAGGTTTTTAAGGTGAGGAAATAATAGCATACTTGTGTGCCAGCTGGAAAAAATGATGAGGCAGGAAAAAGAGTAGAAAATTGCTGGGAAAATGTCCTTGAGCAAATGAGAGGAAATAGGATCTAATGCAGGAGTCAGGAATTGGCTTTAGACACCAATGTGAAAAATTCAAAAGGAAAGAAAGCAAAACATGTAGGTGAAGGTGCTAATGGGGGAAGAAGGCTTCTAAGAGACGGTGCGAGAGTAAATAACACCAGGAAAGTACCGTGTGATTGCCAGGCATTAGGAGATCTCTTGAGGTTTGTGACCATGACTCTAAAAGTAAGACTGTCAAGTGAACAGGTGAAGATGTGGTATATGTATACACAGTGGAATACTATTCAGCCATAAAAGATGAAATTTTGCCATTTGCAACAACAAGGATTGACCTGGAGCATATTATACTTAGTGAAATGTCAGAGATAGATAAATACTATTTGTTACCACTTACAAGTGGAACTTAAAAAATAAAATGAATGAATATGACAAAATAGAAATAGATTCATAGAGACAGAGAACAAACTAGTGGTTACTAAAAGGGAAGCGGGGAAAGGCAAGATAGAAATAGAGGATTAAGAGGTACAAAGTACTATTTACGAAATAAGCTGTAAGGCAATATTATACAGCATGGGGACTAGCCAGTATTTCATAATAACTTTAAATACAGTACAATCTATAAAAATATTTCATCCCTATGCAGTACACCTGAAACTGATATAATTTTGTAAATCAACTATACTTCAGTTTAAAAATAAGTAAAATAAAAGTAAGACAGTGTGATCATGTGTCTTCCTCTAGTTTCATTCACCTTCAGAGCTGTAGGTGGGGACTAGGCAGAGCTGGATTTAACCAAGATTGTGATTTTGGCAAGTGAGTACAAGATCTAGAAAGCCAGAGGGAGGCAAGGAAGTCATCATGATCACTGACCATGAAACTTAAGCAGAAGGAAGAGAAGTGAGCACACAGGAGTGCAAAGGATATTAAAAGGAAGGTAAGATGAACGACTGGAAGGTACCAGTGGAGCTGGGAGACCATGGGGGCAGGATACAGGACTGGAAAGAGAGGGAATGGTGCTCACTGCATGGGATGCATGGGACTGAGAACATAGAGAAACCACAGCTACAGTAACAGGTTGCTGAAGCAATGAGTGACCAAGCCAGGGTTTGATAACTCTGTGACAACATATCAGCATCATCTGGATGAGGCCATAAATACACCCGTTCCTAGAAATGATCTGGAAAATAAACAGAGCTTGAGGATACAGCAAGACCAGTGAACTGTCACCGGTTAAGAGGTGGAAGTTCCTGTAATGAGACAAAAGCCAACAGTGACATTGAGGGAAAACATCCATAGACATGACTATTAGGATGCACTAATGTTCACAGTCAGGCAAAGCTTTCATGACAGTTAAGAACCTTGATACTGTATTGAAATAGTCTCCACATTAAAAGAGCAAATACTGAAGGTGCAATTTGCTACATTTGTACCCTTGCTCATTAGCAACCATTTTAAATAGCAGCCCCATAGATAAATGCCATAATGTTTGCAAACTTACATAACAATAAATGTAGCATCTCCTCTAGATCAAAAGCATCTTCCTACTAATCAGAGGTCTACTTGATTTTTTACTAAAAATTTCCCACCTTGAGTTATATCTAAACCATATCTAAACCTGCTATTTTATGTGTATCTTTTCTTCACTAGTGATTCACAGCCTCTCTGTTGAAATACAGCCCTAGAAAGAATTTCTGTTCCTTAATTCTTAATTTTTTATACAACAGTAGTCCATTTTTAGAGATCACAGAGATTATTACTTAAGTAGTCCCCCTGGTTAATAGCACAAGGTCATTAATATTTAGTATATAATTTCTTATGATTGATCTATTTTAAAACTTCAAATATTTACTTTTTTTGAAAATACTTCTATGGATGTGAATTATTTCTTAGACAGTTTTCAGCCACACTTTAGTATAAGATGGACTGTGCCATGAATTACTTGGAACACACATGAGAATGAGTCCTTGCCTTTGATGGGAATGAAGTTGTTTGTACCCAGCTGACCCTTCCCCCTCACCATCTTCATGTTTCTTCCAGGGAATGAATCCCCATTTTTCAATTGCACTGTTGAGACAAGAGATGTTAAGTATCCTATTAATGTTGAAGGATGGGTGGTTGAATATTTCAGTTACTTACGTGTTACTTGGTAACTTTAGGTTGACCCACTGGATCTGGTGTCCCAAAGAAGACTTCGGTTTCCCTGACCCTTCGGGCCTAGGACAGGTTGAGTCTTTGAATTTATGACTTTCTGGGGTTAGAACAATAGAGGTTCTTTAGAAGGTTAATACTCTTCTCTTCTTTATTACCTTCCCCTACCCTAGTTTCAGTTTCTCATCTTTCACTTCTGTTTTCTCTCTGTGCTCTCTCAGCCTCCCTGAAAGTTTCTATGTAAGAGCCGGGTGTTTGAACAACGTGAAGGTGGTCTACCCAACAAGCTGTTAGTGTGACTTAGAGCTCTGCTATCAACAGAATGTTGTGATGAAAGACACTAGTCAGTACAGTTCTGTGCTTCAGTGGTTTCCTAACTGACCAGGCAATAATTCAAACTGTAATCACCTGATTTCATCGCTACTCAACATCCCTTGAAAGCAGTACTCAGGTGAATTTCTTTTTGCAATGGCTATCTTAAACTGTTAAACAGCTTGTGGGGTCTGGCATTATGCACATAAAATATTCTTGTTTTCAGTTTCAAGGTTTCAAGATGAATTTCTCTGTTTCCTGAGTTTCTGATTAAAAGTATATGAGGAAAATGGAATCTTATGTATAAAATGACTCTGCAAAAGTTTTGTCATATCAAGAACAATTAAATTTTTATGTTAGTCCAAATTAATTTTCAACACAAGAAACAGAATGTATGAAGGATATCACCGATGTGTTTTGAGAATGGAATAGCATATACAGTAGTAATACCAATTTAGATATACATCTAAAAACACAACTAAACATTAGAAGTCTACCAGCTCTTTGAAGATTTATTTTGTTGTAGAAGCTTTAAATTTTTATTTTCTTTTGTTAGTTAAATGTAAGCAATTATAATAATCACATTCCTTAGGGGAAATGTGGAAAATAAAATAAAATGAAGGTTAAGGGGATAATATTGTTGTTTAGTTCTAACTAATCAATGCTGTTCATTTGGAAGAAGAATAATGTCCAATCCATTAGGTAGTTTCTATATTGAAAAGGTTATAAGTCTTTCTTTATTAAAAAGATTAAAACAACGCCTTCAATGGAGATTTTTGCCTTCAAATTTTCTCATCAACCTGAATCTGATCTTTCATGTTTCTTACAATCTGTCTTTGATTAGAAGAGGAAGAATTCTTTGAAAAAAGTCCTCATTTACCTGAGGTGCCCAAATATCTGTGGGCTTCCTCTAACACTAACACTGAAAGAATAAAATGTGCAGAACCTACAAACATTCAGAGAGACCTAACTAAACCTCTTCCCAAGTGTCCTCAATACCCATTAAAGCCTGAGGCCAACTAAGCCCTCACACTAATGTCAGAAGACCTAACTGCCTGGGGGATAATCATTCCCTGTACCAGCCCCTGCAACACAACTATCTTGCCAGTTCAGAAACTTAATGAGTAGGGATGAGGATTAGTCCAGGGCTTGAGAGCTATAAACAATGTAGTTATTTACCATTTCCTAGTTTTTCTAAACCCAACACCCTTTTATCACAAGTTCCATCAAACACAAAATGGCTCACTGTTGTGTACTTTGACTCAGTCCTTTTCAGCATCCCTATAGGACTTCCCTGGTGGCTCAGACAGTGAAGTGTCTGCCTGCAATGTGGGAGACCGGGGTTCAATCCCTGGGTTGGGAAGATCCTCTGGAGAAGGCAATGGCAGCCTACTCCAGTACTCTTGCCTGGAAAATTCCGTGGATGGAGGAGCCTGGTAGGCTACAGTCCATGGGGTCACAAAGAGTTGGAAATTACTGAGCAACTTCACTTTCACTTTCTATGGACCCTAACAGCCAACATCTATTTGCCTTTACTTGCAAAGATCAACAATACAACTAGACAGTCATGCCTCAAGGGTTCATCTTAAACCTTCTTATTTATCCCAAGAGCTCCACCAAGATGTAAGTACCTTCCAGTCCCCCAGGAAATGCACCCTTCTGCAGTAGGTAGATGACCCCTTGTGGTGCTCAGTTACCAAAGAGGCATCCATAAAGGACTCCATCTACTGCAATCCATCTATTCCATATTGCAACAGTTAGCTGTAAAAGGACATAAAGCCTCTAAGGAAAAATTGCAATTATTTTTAGATGTGACCTAGGGCATAATCTGAAAGCTGAAGGAATCTAGATATCTCCAAAAATAATTCAACTAATCTGAGAACTCCTTAGGCCCTCAACTAAGCAACAGCTCTGTGGATTCCAAGGCCTAACTAACTGGTTATTGTACAGTTTGTGTTACTAATTTTCTCTGCCGCTTCCCCACTCTAAGAACTTACTAAAATTTCAGTCCCTGAACCCCTTACTTGGGAGGATAAACATGAGTAGGCCTTTATAAGACTAAAAGAAATATCTACCCTAAGGCTACTCAACTATTCAAAGCCTTTCACTTTAGTTCAGTTCACTTCAGTCGTTCCATCGTGTCCAACTCTTTGCGACCCCATGAATCACAGAACGCCAGGCCTCCCTGTCCATCACCAACTCCCGGAATTTACTCAGACTCATGTCCATTGAGTCAGTGATGCCATCCAACCATCTCATCCTCTGTTGTCCCCTTCTTCTCCTGCCTTCAATCTTTCCTAGCATCAAGGTCTTTTCCAAAGAGTCAATTCTTCACATCGGGTGGCCAAAGTATTGGAGTTTCAGCTTCAGTATCAGTCTTTCCAATGAACACTTAGGACTGAATTCCTTTAGGATGGACTGGCTGGATCTTCTTGCAGTCCAAGGGACTCTCAAGAGTCTTCTCCAACACCACAGTTTAAAAGCATCAATTCTTCAGCATTCAGCTTTCTTTATACGCCAACTCTAACATCCATACATGACTACTGGAAAAACCATAGCCTTGATTAATATTAGTTGGCAATTTGATCTCTGGTTACTCTCCCTTTCCAAAACCAGTTTGAACATCTGGAAGTTCATGGTTCACATACTGTTGAAGCCTGGCTTGGAGAATTTTGAACAAACTAGCATGTGATGAGTGCAACTGTGTGTTAGTTTGAGCATTCTTTGGCATTGCATTTCTTTGGGATTGGAATGAAAACTGACCTTTTCCAGTCCTGTGGCCACTGCTGAGTTTTCCAAACTTGCTGGCATATTGAGTGTGGCACTTTCACAGCATCACCTTTTAGGATTTGAAATAGCTCAACTGGAATGCCATCACCTCCACTAGCTTTGTTCATAGTGATGCTTCCTAAGAACCACTTGACTTCGCATTCCATGATGTCTGGCTCTAGGTGAGTGATCATACCATCGTGATTATCTGGGTCATGAGGATCTTTTTTGTACAGTTCTTCTGTGTATTCTTGCCACCTCTTCTAAATATCTTCTGCTTCTGTTAGGTCCATACCATTTCTGTCCTTTATTGAGCCCATCTTTTCATGAAATGTTCCCTTGGTATCTCTAATTTTCTTGAAGAGATCTCTAGTCTTTCCCATTCTACTGTTTTCCTCTATTTTTTGCACTGATCACTGAGAAAGGCTTTCTTATCTCTCCTTGCTATTCTATGAAACTCTGCATTCAGATGGGTATACCTTTCCTTTTCCCCTTTGCTTTTTGCTTCTCTTTTCACAGCTATTTGTAAGGCCTCCCCAGACAGCCATTTTGCTTTTTTGCATTTCTTTTCCATGGGGATGGTCTTGATCCCTGTCTCCTGTAAATGTCACAAACCTCTGCCCATAGTTCATCAGGCATTCTATCAGATCTAATCCCTTGAATCTATTTCTCACTTCCACTGTATAATCATACGGGATTTCATTTAGGTCTACCTGAATGGTTTAGTGGTTTTCCCTATTTTCTTGAATTTAAGTCTGAATTTGGCAATAAGGAGTTCATGATCTGAGCCACAGTTAGCTCTTGGTCTTGTTTTTGTTGACTGTATACAGCTTCTCCATCTTTGGCTGCAAAGAATATAATCAATCTGATTTCGGTGTTGACCATCTCATGATGTCCATGTGTACAGTCTTCTCTTGTGTTACTGGAAGAGGGTGTTTGCTATGACCAGCACATTCTCTCGGCAAAACTCTATTAGCCTTCACCCTGCTTCATTCTGTACTCCAAGGCCAAATTTGCCTGTTACTCCAGGTGTTTCTTGACTTCCTACTTTTGCATTTCAGTCCCCTATAATGAGAAGGACATCTTTTGGGGGTGTTAGTTCTAGAAGGTCTTGTAGGTCTTCATAGAACTGTTCAACTTCAGCTTATTCAGCATTACTGGTTGGAGCATAGACTTGGATTACCATGATATTGAATGATTTGCCTTGGAATCGAACAGAGATCATTCTGTCATTTTTGAGATTGCATTCAAGTACTGCATTTCAAACTCTTCTGTTGACTCTGATGGCTACTCCATTTCCTCTAAGGGATTCTTGCCCACAGTAGTGGATATAATGGTCATCTGAGTTAAATTCACCCATTGTAGTCCATTTTAGTTTGCTGATTCCTAAAATGTCGACATTCACTCTTGCCATCTTATGCTTGACCAGGTCCAATTTGCCTTGATTCATGGACCTAACCTTCCAGGTTCCTATGCAGTACTGCTCTTTACAGAATCCGACTTTACTTCTATCACCAGTCACATCCACAGCTGGGTGTTGTTTTTGCTTTGGCTCCGTCTCTTCATTCTTTCTAGAGTTATTTCCCCACTGATCTCCAGTAGCACATTAGGCACCTACCAACCTGGCGAGTTCATCTTTCAGTCTCCTATCTTTTTGCTTTTTCATTCTGTTCGTGCTATTTCACCTTAATTTGTGCACAAAAAAGCTAACCAAGCCCTGGGGATGCTCACAGGAAGGCAATACACAGAAACCTACTGCCTACTACAGCATACAGCTTGATTCAATTGCTCTTTCCTGTCCCAACTGCCTTAAGGCTATCGCTGCAGTTGCAAGCTGAGTAGAGGCCTCAGCAGTTTTAACCCTATGAAATGCTATTTATTTATAAACTCCACATACTCACTTTTCAAAGTCTTCTGAATTCACTCAGCATTTCTCTGCAAGCTGACTAATATCCTCTGAAATCCGTCTGCAAAACCATCTAATCTTCATCTTAAACGCTGCTATGTTCTTAATGCCACTAACGCTGCTACACTGCTACCCCTGCCTGACCAAGGTGAACCCTAC
Source organism: Bos grunniens (assembly GCF_055505025.1). NCBI lineage: Eukaryota > Metazoa > Chordata > Mammalia > Artiodactyla > Bovidae > Bos > Bos grunniens. The sequence goes on along the minus strand of NC_141191.1, from coordinate 21,939,108 downwards.
AACCATGAGGTAATAATGTCCCATTTAGTGATACTGTGTCCTGATTTATGGAATACCCCTTTGACTAATCCTGGTCTAATTTTGTTTGTTGGTAGGTCACACTGTAAAAATGAAAAAGGGAATTTCCAAGCTATCTATGCTGTCACTACCCATTTTCAAATACTTGAGAAGCCTAGCACAGCTAAATCAGCCCAACAAGCAGAGCTCCATGGCCTTCCTAGAGCAAATCAGTTATCAGAAGGATAAAGTGTTAATTTTGTGATGCCATGGAGACAATCAAATGGCTGGGTCAAGTAAACAATGAAATATATATGTCTCTAAGTGTAGGTCAGAGATATGATTTGGAGTTATTGGCATATAGACAGTATGGAGAAAAAAGTTCCAGATCATATTAAGTCAAGTGGAAGAGGAAAAGTTATCTAAAGAGAGGAAAGAAGATGCTCGGTAAGAAAATCAGTAAAGTTTTTTATCACACAGAACAAGAAAAGAGCATTTCTAGAAGGAGGAAGCCATTATGTTGTGTGTTTTTGAGCACCCAAATAAGATGAGAGCTAAAAATATTGGTTAAATTTGAGGACATGGGTATCCACAGTTTAGGATGTGACTTCAAGAGCAAGAGGGACAGATGTGAGACTGGAGTGGATTGAAGAGTGAAAGATGAAGTAGAGAAAAGACATTAGAGACAACTTTGGTAGACACCATTAGTTGACTACCCAACAGCTATTTCCTCAATGCTAATAGAATCCCACTTTTTCAGTGATATCTGAGTGGTCAAATCCCTTAAGGGTGTGAACTGATATTGTCCAAATTAATCATTGCGTCTCATTCACCTTGCCACTTGATTGGGTTAGCCAACACATTTTATACATTCTGGCCAATATCTTCCTCCTAGTTTTAACTTGAAGTGAAAGAAAGTGAAAGTCCCTCAGTCGTGTCTGACTCTTTGCAACCCCATGGACTACACAGTCCATGGAATTCTCTAGGCCAGAATACTGGAGTGGGTGGGTAGCCTTTCTCTTCTCCAAGGCATCTTCCCAACCCAGGGATCGAACCCAGGTCTCCCACAGGATAACACTAAAATTCTAAATAAATATTCCTTAGGTAGCAAAATAGCTTTGATTTGGGGGTGTTATTTCAACACTCTAGTATTGATCATGAGCAATTACCCTACTTAACCTAAAAAAAAAAACTTACTATGTACCGTAACAGTTATAATTGTTACAATTTGTTGCTAACTTGCTATACACCAGATACTGTACAACTGTACAATGTAGATTGTACGGCTCTATGTATAATATTTCAGCTAAACTCCCAACAAACTTGTCAGACATAGTTACTTTTATTTTTCAAGACTTAGAGAAATGAAGTAAAATAGCTAAGGTCACAATCAAATGAGTGGGAGAAGCATTCAGCGACTTATTCAGCCCATCAGAATTGTTCGTTCCCTACAGAACAGAGTACATGTTCTCCTGCATCTATTAAAGAGATGTTTTATCCTGTGCTCGTCTACACTTGCCTGTTTTCTTCGTTGCTCACACCTGCCCTTTTGATTCCGTTGGCTTTCAGCCAACTATTACACATGAAGATTAAACATGTTGATTTTACTAAGCTGACCCTACTGGAATGATAAGCTTTCTCTAAGATACTGGAAAAAGAGGTTGGGTTATTTAAAGGCTGACCATAATGAAAAATAATAATTAAATATTTTACTATCATACAATTTTACATTCAACCAAAGGAAAGAATTCACTGCATATGTGTAAGTGTTAGTTGCTCAGTCGTTTCCGACTCTGTGACCCCATGGAGTGTAGCCCGCCAGGCTCCTCTGTCCATGGAGTTCTCATGGCAAGAATACTGGAGTGGGTTGCCATGCCCTCCTCCAGATCTTCCCAACCCAGGGATCAAACCCGTGTCTCCTGCATTGCAGGCAGATTTTTTACCATCTGAGCCACCAGGAAAGCCCCACATATATTTATAATGTGGAATCAAAGAAATATTATGTGGAATTATAAAGCATTGACAGCCTGATATGGGTATTTAAATTTTCTTTTTCCAAAATATGCAAATACATAGTGTTTTTGAAGATACAGAGTAGTTAATTAGAGCAAAGCAAACCCTGAAGGAACTGGATGACAATATTTTATTAAAGGCTCTAGTACTCCGTGACCTGAGAGGGGCTTTTAATCTTTTAAAAAATATTTATTTATATTTATTTATTTGGCTGTGCCAGGTCCTAGTTGCAGCATGTGAACTCTTAGGTATGGCATGTGGGATCTAGTTCTCCAACCAGGGACTGAACCCCAGGAATGTGGGAGTCTTAGCCACTGGACCACCAGGGATGTCCTAGGGATCCTAATTTTTATGAATCTGTTTCCTCATTATTAAAATGGACATAAAGCTGTGTGGTTTTCAACTGAAATTCAAATAAAAGAGAGTAAAACCAAGTTTTCTGATCATGGTAAGGTATTCATTCAATAAGTGATAATTTCATGTCGATGGTGTTTGAGGTACTGTTGTCACCTACAGTTACTACAGACTGTGGAACAAATGCTTAAATTCATCAGAATTACATAAGTAGATGGTAAACGCAGTAATAAAAACATGTGCAAAATCCTACAGAAGCACAGGAAGGTGGATGTGGTGAGAAGGAAGTTTCGAAGAGTAAGGTAAGTAGAAAGTACATGCTGTGTGCTGTGCTAAGTTGCCTCAGTCGTGTCCGACTCTGCGACCCCATGGACTGTAGCCCACCAGGCTCCTCTGTCCATGGGATTCTCCAGGAAAGAATACTAGAGTGGGTTACCATGCCCTCCTCCAGGGGATCACCCCAACCCAGAGATCAAACTCACATCTCTTATGTCTCCTGCATTGGCAGGGGGTTCTTTACGACTAGCTCCATTTGGGAAGTCCAGATAGAAAGTATAAAGGGAATTAAAGATCTACTAGAGAGTTTGACTATTATTCATAGCAATGTTCTTATTTAAAGTTTCTACATATGGTGCAGGAATGATATGATTACATGTGAATGTAGTAAGGATGATGGTTTTAAATAAATTGGAAGGGAAAATACAGGAGTTAGGGAGACTGGTTATCCTGCTACTTTCAAAATCCAGAAAAGAATTGGTAAGCCTCAGAAATTTGTCTTTTTCACAATTTCCTCATGATTATTCTGCACCTAAATTTGAGGGAAAATATGTATAAGGGAAATTCTTCTCTGGTATCAAATATTAGGAGAAAAAGAAGACTAAGGTTAATTAAAAGTATCAATGTACCACTTCCTGTGCAGGTTAAAATACATTATTTTATTTAATCTCACAACACCCTATGATGTTCATATTATCCTCACCTCTAGTTAACTGTCTTGCCCAAGGACATAGAGATAATAAGTAGTAGAGTCAAAATTTAAATGCAAGTTTTCCTAGTGAACAAAAAGAAACAAAATCCCAGATAGTGTAGAACTAACTTACAAAAAAAGGTACTTAGAAGGATATTAAAGGAAAGGTAATATATATGCTTTGTTCTCTCTTTCTGGTAAGAGATTTTTATGATCATTTTATGCAAAAAAAAAAAAAAAAGAAAAAAAAAACCTTCCTTGTGTAGTTTGGAGTTCTGGTACTAACCAGCATGAGAAAACTCAGATGGAGCTTAAGCTTTAAAAGTTGTCTACGCACTATAAGATTTAAAATAGCTGTAGTTTTACTCAAATTTCTTTTTAAAGCTGTTTATGAGATGTCTCCATTTGGTTGTGGACAATTAGGGGTACAGTTAGATAACCCAAGAGTACATTTCTTGGTTATGTTCCAGCTATACAGACCTTCAAAGGCTCAAGGAGAATGACATCCATCACAAAGGTAAATCCTGTCAGGGCACAAACCATTCTGCTGAAGCAGCACTGGTAATGAATTTACTTCAGGGATTGTTGCATGTGCCCACTCAAGCCAGGGATCAGTTAGGTTTTCAGTGCATTTGGGAAGTAAATCTCCTATCTTGAAATAAAAAGCTGTCTTAAGTTATTGGCATAGATGAGTCTGCTGGTGAGATCTTTTTGTGATGAGGGACAGATCTGATTTAGATTATCCCTAGAACATTTCATGCAAAGACAGGCACAATAAAGGACAGAAATGGTATGGACCTAACAGAAGCAGAAGAGATTAAGAAGCGGTGATAAGAATACACAGAAGAACTATACAAAAAAGGTGTTAATGACCCAGATAGCCACAATGGTGTGGCCACTCACCTAGAGCCAGACATCCTGGAGTATGAAGTCAAGTAGACCTTAGGAAGCATCACTATGAACAAAGCTACTGTAGGTGATGGAGTCCCAGCTGAGCCATTTCGAATCCTAAAAGATGATGCTGTGAAAGTGCTGCACTCAACATGTCAGCAAATTTGGAAAACTCAGCAGTAGCCACAGGACTGGAAAAGATCAGTTTTTTCATTCCAATCTCAAAGAAGGGCAATGCCAAAGAATGTTCAATTGCTCTCATTTCACAGGCTAGCAAGGTAATGCTCAAAATCCTTCAAGGTAGGCTTCAGCAATACATGAACCAAGAACTTCCAGATGAACCAGTCAGGTTTAGAAAAGGCAGAGGAATGAGAGATCAAATTGCTAACATTTGTTGGGTCATAGAGAAAGCAACAGAATTCCAGAAAAACATCTACTTCTGTTTCATTGACTATGATAAAGCCTTTGACTGTGTGTATTAAAACAAACTGTGGAAAATTCTTAAAGAGATGGGAATACCAGACCACCTTAGCTGTCTCCTAAGAAACCTTGTATAGGTCAAGAAGCAACAGTTAGAACCTTACAGGGAACAACAAAGTGGTTCAAAATTAGGAAAGGAGTATGACAAGGCTGTATATTGTCACCCTGCTTATTTAACTTCTATGCAGACTACATTGTGCAAAATGCCAGGCTGTGTGAATCACAAGCTTGAATCAAGACTGCTGGGAGAAATATCAACAATGTCAGATATGCAGCTGATACCACTCTATAATGGCAGAAAGTGAAGAGGAACTAAAGAGCCTCTTGATGAGGGTGAAAGAGGAGAATGAAAAAGCATCACTTTTCAGTCCCATCACTGCATGTCAGACAGATGGGGAAAATTTGGAAACAGTGACAGAGTTTATTTTGGGGGGCTCCAAAATCACTGCGGATGGTGACTGCATCAATGAAATTAAAAGATGCCTGCTCCTCAGCAAAATAGCTATGACAAACCTAGACAGTATATTAAAAAGCAGAGACATCACTTTGCTGACAAACATCCATATAGTGAAAGATATGGTTTTTCCAGTTCTCATGCACAGATGTGAGTGTTGGACCGTAAAGGCTGACAGACAAAGAATTGATGCTTTTGAATTTGGTGCTGGAGAAGACTCTTGAGGGTCCCACGGATAGCAAGGAGATCAAACCAATCAATCCTAAAGGAAATCAATCCTGAATATTGATTGGAAGGCCTGATGTGAACCTTAAGCTCCAATACTTTGACCATTTGACATGAGGAGCCAACTCACTGGAAAAGACCTTGATGCTGGGAAAGATTGAGGGTGGGAGAAGGGGACGACAGAGGATGAGATGGTTGGATGGCATCACCAACTCAATGGACATGAATTTGAGCAAACTCTGGGAGCTAGTGAAGGACAGCGAAGCCTAGCATGCTGCAGTCCACGGGGTGGCAAAGAAGTGGACATGACTTAGCCACTAAACACTCCCAAGAACATGGGGGTGCAAATGATTTGCATATGGATTTGTGTGTAACTGGGCAATACAGTTATAATCAGTAAAACAAGGCATTGGATGTTCTGGCTGTGAGAGTTGGACTGTGAATGACCTCTAAGGGTGGTTGATTGTAGTTTACGATGATTGGAAATAGAATAAAAATTGATTACAGGGGACCTTTAGTATCCTAAAGGTGTCAGTATCCTAGGGCTTCCCTTGCGGCTCAACTGGTAAAGAATCCGCCTGCAATGCGGAAGACCTGGGTCTGATCCCTGGGTTGGGAAGATCCCTGGAGAAGGGAACGGCTACCCACTCCAGTATTCTGGCCTGGAGAAGTCCATGGACTGTACAGTCCATGGGGTCCCAAAGAGTTGGACATGACTAAGCAACTTTCACTTAGTATCCTAGCCTGCTCAAAGTTTTTGGTAAGTCCAGTAGTTTAAGAGGTTACCTTTCTTAGCAATGTCCTGGGAGATATGGATGATGGTGCTATCTTTCAAGGCCAAGTTAAAGAAAAGAAAAGAATAAAGAGTATGTAGTCTCAATTCAGTGTCTTAGGTGGAAGCAGTCTGCTTTTGCGACAGCTACTTCTCTTCTCCATCAATTTGATTTGGAGACTTCCAGAATTTAAACCAAACCAGATGTCAGGTGGAGCTTTCTGTAGCTGTGAGATGTGTGTCCATTGTACAATGCTTTCTAGTTTTGCAGCAGTATCGGGGTCAGGAGTATGTAGTAAGAGCTTTTGCAACAAGATTCAAAAGCTATATTCCTCTTGTGATGTTTCCAGAACACCCAGTCAGTAGGTTCCAGACTGTGACCAATAGGATCCTTTTAATTAGAATCTGGGAAAGTTTCTTTAACCTGTCTACAGTGGGTTTTAGCAGGACATTAAAGACTTAAGTTGCTGGTCATATTAGTATAGGATAACAAGAGATCAGCAGAAAGTTGTATGTTTCTATCAGCAGAAAGGTAGACAGTGCCTAGTCTACCAGTGACTATCTCCTGTGGATTGAGTGCATATTTCCTGAAATGGGTGCTGTGAACAGTCAACAAGAGACCTTGAGTGTGAGGATCTCATTAGTTCCTTCTGCCTCGCCTAATGAGGGTGACAGGGACAGTGATAATTCTAAGAAGTTTGTGAGGCTTTTGTGAAGGCTTGTATGCTTTGCCTAGTGAAATGGGAAGCCCAATCACTGGTGATCGTGAAAGGTATACCTCAAGTGGGAAATATGTTTCTAACAGTTCCCTTGCCACTGTGAAGGCATCATTCTTGTGGCAAGGGAAGGCTTCAGCTCACCCATAAAACATACATACAATAACAAGACTGTAAGATAACCCATATGAGGTGGCAGTTGAATAAAGTCCAGATGCAGATGCTCAAAGGGTTGAGAGAAAAAAGGGTTTGAGGCTTCAGGAAAAAAAAAGTAGTTTTCCCAGGATTATGGTAAATTGTCTTCACAATGTTACAGAGTCTCTACAGATACTTATTCTTAATTTGAGTTATCTTAACTGTACCGTGGTGGGTAAAGGAATGAAAGACGGGTTTTGCCAGGGAGCCAGGAAGAACCAAGCAGACATCCTGGGTTTCCTGTAACCCTGACAGTTCATTGAATTTACAACCTGCATTTGTCCATTGTGATTTCTCTGATCCCAGAACAGGATGCTGCCATATCCCAAGGACACCAAGATGGCAAAAGTTTGGTAACAGGGGGTCATTTTATGCACAAGTAGACTGGACTTTATCCTCATGTCTCATATCCTTTATAGACTCTGTTGCTGCTGCCTTTGCATAAAAGTCAGTCAGGGTGTTTCCCTGAGACTCAGGTTTAATCTTTTAAGTGTGAGACTCAATTTTGATAGCAGCAATTTCAGAAGGTAAGAGAATAGCAGCAAGAAGATCATTTACTTGTCCATTTTTTATTGGAACCCAGTGGACATAAGCAGACTCTTTGTTTCCATAGCAATCCAAAATCATGGATGACCTCAAAGGAATACTCCAAAGGCATACCTTTCAATTCAGGAAAAATGCACTCAATCCATAGGAGACAGTCACTAGTAGACCAGTGTCTGTCAGTACACAACTTTCTGTTGATCTCTTATCTCACACTAACATGACTTGAGCTTTTTATTTTCTCTGAAAACTGTTACTCCTCCAGACTTACATGATTTCAATAAATGACACTCACCTCCCCCTATCCATTTGCTTAAGCCCCAAATCTGGGCATATTTTGACATATGTGTCTCTCACCTCCTCATCTCCACATTCAGTATATTACTGAGCCTGACTGATACGTACCCTCAAAACACCCTGAATCCATCCATCACTCTCCATTTGCACTGCCAACACCTCAGTCCAAGGTATGCCAGCTCACACCTGGATTAATGCAACTGTCTCCTTAAAAAGTTAACCTTCCTCCTCTCTTACCCTGATCCAATCCAATGCAATGCCCATATTTTAGCCCACAGGGTCTTTTAAAGATATAGATGAAATGGTGTCACTCTCCTATTTAAAATCCTTTTATGACCGTCTCCTACATTTCACTAAAATACAGTTCAAACAACTCAGTATGGCCCAACCATGCCAACCTCTTCGATCTCATCTCATGCTAACCTGTATTCACTAACTGCACTCTGGTCATCATGGCCTTCTTTTAGTTTCTTAAACATCTCACACCCCCAGTTACAAGGTCTTTTTCATGGATTGCTGTCCACACACACCCTTCCTCCCACACACAAATTCTCTGTCCACCTAACTCTTTGCCCTTCAGAAGCTCTTTTATGATTGTCTCAACTAAAGAAAATGCCCCCTGGTCTTTCATACAGCACCTTGTTCTTTTCCTTCATAGCAGTTATTCCAAACTGTAATTTTTAAATGTATTTTACATACAAATTACAAATGTGTAGTTATTAAAATTTGTTTCATGCTTTTGCTGTCTGACGAAAATGAGGTGTAATTTAGAATGCTAATTTACTACATGTATTTATTCTTTACTCAATGCTTGGAACCCATCTCCTTTTTTAGGTACTACTGTTAAGAACACACACACACACGAGTATGTAGACGTTTCTTTATAGTTTTGGGGGAATTTGTTGTTTAGTCGCTAAGTCGTGTTCAACTTTTTTGTTACCGCATAGACTGTAGACCACCAGGCTCCCCTGTCTGTGGGATTTCCCAGGTAAGAATACTAGAGTGGGTTGCCATTTCCTTCTCCGGGGGATCTTCCTGATCTAGGCAAAGAACCTGCATCTCCTGCTTGGAAGGCAGATTCTTTACTGCTGAGCCCCTCAAAATTCTAAAATCTGTACACATAATTTCTGAATCCTAATGCCATTTTAATCCAACATAATTTAGTCTTCACTGAAAGTTATTTTATTCTTAAAAAGATTTATATCCAAAAAAAAACACAATTCATTAGTATCCAGCTTCAATTTTCACTATTAATAATGAATGAAAAATCTCTAATCCAAAGAAATATAGTTTATTTCAGTATGTATATACTAAAAAATACTTATGTCTTTTTGGACCACTGTCTTGTTCTTCATTTTAATTTATTAGCCTGCATCAATGATATATGTTAATTATTTTAAGGGAAATAATATTAGTAGCATTTTGTCTTTAACGTCTCAAATAGGAAATCCCCATTAGTGTAATAAATAATGTATCTGGCAGGATATTGGCAAGCCGTCTTAATCAGAAAACTTCCTGGCTGACAATCACACAAAACTGAGACCATAAAGCATATCTTAAATGTTTCAGCACTTGGATTTTCCTAAATACTTCTTTTAAGTTCCTTCTGAACAACTTGCACAAAGATCAAAACATACTAATTTCATCATTGCTGGCCAAAATCACAAAAGAACCTTATGAAAGCATATGGATACATTTACCAACTTACGAACAATGAAATGTTTCATGACTTTACTGAAAAGAGTCAATAAGATAAAAGATTTTCCTCATTTATAAAAAGGAGAGATTGACCTAGATGAAAGCTATCTTTAAGCTCTAAAAATTCTAATGTTTTTACTTAGATTAAATAAATAGAACATAAAGTACTACATACTACCTATAGTACATATTTTCCTCATCTTACAAGGAAAGGCATCTATGTTTCACCATTTCTATATTTTTACTTTACATTTATTAATGTGTTAATAAACCAGAAGACATGGACGCAGCCTTACCTCTCTTAGAAGTGAAAATACAAAAGAAACATCATCATTTGCAGGCTTGAGCAAACAGCTTATCAGAGGACTTTCTGCCACCTCTTTACTCTCTCTTTTATATCCTTCTTTCTACTCCAATCCTCTTAAACACCCACCCCATCAGGATGTTCATTATGGATAGAACCATTTCTAATTTACTGAGAGCAATAGAGAGCAACCTCAGGAACCACAGAGTAGAAACAATCCTTTCTAGAATCCATTTCAGGTGTCTCCCATGACAGTTCAGCTGGAGATGCTGCACTATGAAGGCATTTCATTCTGACCCTGGTTCACAGCTCTTCAAAAATGCTGTTAAAAAGTAACAGAGTTCAAATCAAATCAAATCATAGATGCCACGGAGCAACTAAGAATATGACCAACTAAGCAGGAATGCCTATAGTTAGGTCCAAGCTGTACCTGGCCCCTTGAGCCAAGAGCCCCTCTTTTATTAAAGATATCAGTGCTGGGGAAAAACACCATATGAAATCTAGGAGAAGGCCAAGTGGGAAAATTATAGCACTGCCCCCTGAAATACTGGAGCAAGGTCACACAATTTGCAATAGATACATGTCCTCTGAAATGCCATTCTTGGCATGGTACAAAGCCTGACCGTGGGACATAAGAATTCATGAGCCAAATCCCCACTTCGCCATAGCCCATAGCCCAGACTCTGGTCATCCACCACTGTTGCAATAGCACTGCTTCCTCAGCATAATCTCATGGCCCAGAAAGGGGATCTCTGAGGACGAGCTGATTGAGGATGAAAATGCCCAAGCTTGGTTTACAGATGGGTCAGCTCAGAGTATGGATGCAAGCTACTATAGCCGAATTCAGGGGAGGTTCTCCCAATTGGCAGAGTTTGAGACAGTGCATCTCTGGTCACCTCCTGACTATGACAAAAGAAGTTTTCAGAGACTAGAACATTAGGCAAAAGAAGTTTGCAGAGATTAGGACTCACAGGTAGTCTGGCTAGCTGATCAAAATCATAGAAGAAAAATGATTGGAAGATCAAAAACACATCTGGCAGAAAGAAATATAGTGTATGGTAAATGGGAGTGCATATAAAATGAGAAAATCTTGGTATTAAAAGTTAACATCAGTCCAAGAGTTTCAAAAATAAGGCATATGGAAAAAATAAATCCAAGAGTTCCCAGCATGGAAGTGGCATTAAACAATGAAGTAGATAGAATAACAGTCAACTGGTGACAGCAAGCTCTCGCTGGTGTCCTAGCGTATTAACACGTATTAACATATTAATTAGGAAGTGGCGCTGGTGACAGAGACAGAGGTTAGGTGTCACCCAGAAGCAGGGGCTCCCACTTTCCATAATGAATCAAGCTACTGCTATCTATAAATGTCCAATCTGCAAGCAACAAAGACTAACAAAGCCCATATCATGGCACCATTCCTTAAGGAGACCATCTGTCCATTTGATGGCAATTTGCCCATAGTGAGCCCCTTCCACCTTTAAAAGACCTGTGATTGATTCAGATAGGAACAGACCTTTTTTTGGTATAGCTTGCCTTTCCTGCCCTCAGAGTCTCAGCCAGCATCACTAACCAAGAGTTTGTTTTACCTGCATAGGAACCCACACACAGCACAGCAGGCGTAAGGTAGTCCAATGACATGGATATATACCAGTCATATCACTTCCATGAAAATGTGTATTTGAGCAACAAGTAGGCCGTGATGGACAATGCAGATTAATCCTCTACAGGCCTCTGTAAGGAAGAATTTATGGCTCCAGCTGCCCAGGTGTTGTCAGCCCTTTCAGAAACAAACAGCCCCACTTCCTGTGGTGACCGCCATCCAGCAACAGATCCAAGCATGAGCATAAAGCATCAGCGAACCCACAACAGTGAGTCAGGCCATTTTAGCTTCAGCACTCAAACAAAACGGCCAAGTCTGACAACACTTCTGCTCAGACTTATTCTCAACATCTCCTGCCCAGTCTTATTCCTTTGCCTTTTGTTCCCACATTTGTTTTACCCAAGGGCAACTGTGGTGTTTTAAGAACTAAGAACACATGGTAAGTATTCATTGAGAAATGTTAAAGTTAATAATATTAGATGAAATTAAAATGTTGCTTGTCATTTACAGTTTGTTTGGTGAGGGTTTTAGTTTAAAAAATTTCCCCTGGAATTTGTACAGATTAAAGATTTCTTGGCGGCCAGAGGACACATTACTACCTGTTTGTTTCTCACAGCATCATTGAGAGTTTGCATTGTTACTTCCCTGGGGGCTCAGAAGTAAAGAATCCTCCTGCTAATGCAGGAGACAAGTTCAATCCCTGGTACCGGCAGATCCCCTGGAGAAGAAAATTGCAACCCACTCCAGTATGCTTGCCTAGGAAATCCCATGGACAGAGGAGCCTTGTGAATTACAGTCCAGGGGGGTTGCAAACAATGCCTAACAAACATCCTATTCTCTAATAAAAACTCCATCTCAGTCTAAAGAACCCACCTGAATTACATTTTCTGAATGAATCTCAGGCATAGAGTGGGAGACCCAGCGCTGCAGTCCCCAACCTCCCTCCTGATGACCTGAGGTGGAACTGATGTAATAATAGAAATAAAGTGCACACAAAAAATTTACCCTATTTGAATTATCCCCTAATCATCCACCACCCTCCACGACAGAAAAATCTTTCTTCGATGAAACCAGTCTCTGATGCCAAAAAGGTTGGGGACCGCTGCCCCAGAGCATGGTACAATCTCAGGACATTTTTATGAATCTACACAATGCACTGTCGTTAAATCTGTATCTGAAACTTATTCCTGGGATTAATACTCTCAGTTTATGCTAAGTTAAGTAGCAAGTAAATAAGTTCTCGAGTATCTTTCTTTACCTGAAATGTACACAAAATGTATTTGATATGTATCAAATTCTGGCATTTCCTCACTGGCCTTCCGCCACCTTCCTCCGCTTGCGCCAACTCTCTCGCGACCCCCAAGCTGAGGCCCCTTCCGGGGTGGGGGTAGGGGGGAAACCCGGACCCCCAGGGAATTTCTCGAATTCTCTCCACCCTTCCCTCCACCCGGCCTGCGGCCCTACCGGCCGGCCCAGAGGCCTCTGGGACCTGGTGCGGGCCGTGGGGCTGTGAAGACAGGATCCCAGAGTGGCCTGGCTCACGGTCCAGAGGCTCCTGATCTGCCTGGCCGGGGAGTGAGGACCGGGCGCCCGGCGCTGCCGCCGCCGCCGTGATGACCCATTGCCAGAAGGCCCTGCGGCTCGAGCGGAAATCCCCACAGGAGAAAGCTGAGGAAGGTGCCACATCACCCCGAGGAGTGAATCTGACCTCTACACCTGGGAGGTTGCCCTCCTCCGACAGCCTCACACTCCCTCTGAAGACGGCTACTTCAAGGCGCACAGTAAGCTTCCCAGTGACTAACCACAGTCACCACCTACCTTCAGGTTCTTGACCAAAGTGAGGCATCGCAACGTTTAAGAGGATGGAGATGGATACTTTTCACCTCTTCATCCGCCTGTAGATGGCCCCCTGGAGTGGAGAACTACCCTCAAACTCTCAGGACTGTCCTGTTAAGCGTAGTCCCAGTTGCTTCATGAGCCCGACACTTTCTCCACAACCAAGGTGGATGCTTCGGTTCTGTCCAAGAAAGGGAGGACAGTAAAGGAGAAGACAAAGAATATGCTGAAATCGTTAGGAAGCAGGTTTCAGCCACTAAAGCGGAAGCAGAAGAGGATGGAGTGAAGGTCCTCACGGCCCTGACAGGACGCTCCACTAGCACTAGCGGGCCTTGCAGGGACAGCGGCTCAGATTTGCTTTATGACGACTTTACGACGATGACGTGATGCCGAAGATGAGGAGGACGAAGAGCCGAGGGTTAGGATGATGGGGGTTCTGTAAATGAGGACTCACGTTGGGCTCCTTCAAGGCCCCTGTTCTGCCGTGCCATCTCAGGCCAAAGGGAAGGGAGACAGTGAGGATCTAGCAGCAAAAACCTATGACCTGGGTGGGGAAAACATGGCTTCTGCTGACTCCTCCAATGGATATCAGTTGGTGCCTTTTTATGGGCCTCTTAATGGAAGGAAAGTAACCCTCCACAGAATGTCTGATTCTTGGATACTTTACCCTTCCATCACTGAACTGATTTATTCTTTTTTTTTCTTTATTTCATTAAACTTCCACTTCCACTTCGTCTCTACAAAGTGTTCGCAGCAAAACACGTCTGTTTTTATATTCTTGAAGAATTAGATAGTCTTTCATCAAACAAAATGAATAAAATTCTAAAAATTTCACAGGCTAAAATAATCTCAAAATGGATCATAGCTCTAAATGTAAGAGTTTAAGCTATGAAAAATTTAAAGAAGAACGCAGGAGAAATCTTTAGTAACTTTGAGTCTGACAGATTTCTTTGCTACTAAACAGCATGAACAAAAAATAAATAAACAGCATGAACAAAAAATTTTTCATAAATTTAATGTCATTAAAATTTAAAACCTTTGCTCATCAAAAGACCCTGGTAATGAAAGAAAAGGTAAACTGCAGGCTGAGAGAAAATATTTGCAAAATATATATTGAAAAAGGACTTGTAGCTAGAAGATATAAGGAACTCTTACAACTCAATAATAATATAAATAACAATAAGCTTGGGCAAAACGTTTGAACTATTGCTTTACTGAAAAAGATACATAGATGACAAATGAGCTGAAAATATGGCCCATGTCATAAGTTACTATGAAATTAAAGTGCATTTAGATGCAAATAATCTGCAAATTGAAAACCTGATATATCACTGAAATTTCTAAAACTTGGAAGACTAATCAGACCAACTGGAAATGAGCATGTATTCCATAAGGTTATGGAAAAACCCGAATGAACTTTTTGGGCAACCTAAAGTTGGAACTTTAGGTTGGAAACTTGAACTTCTGGAACTCCTACATGACGCTCTTTTAAATGTAATATTGTACAGTCACTTTGGGTCACTGATTGGCTTTGTATTAAAAATATAAATCAGCAATTTCACTCTAGATATTTATCCCAGAGAATGAAAAATATATGTTTATACCAGTTTTATTCATTATAGCCCTGGAAACAACAAGATGTCCATCACCTCTCAAATAGAAAAACAAAACTATGTTATAGCCTTGCAATGAACTACTACTCGGCAATAAGGAGAAAGATACGTATGATAGATACAATGTGGGTAAATCTCAAAAACATTTAAGAGTTCACAGTGAATGTCTCCATCAGTGATACCATCAATGGTAAATTCTAGAAAATGAAAGCTAATCTGTAGTGACAGTAAGCAAATCAGTGGCTTCCTTGAGCAAATGGGCAACAAGAAACACTCTGGCCTGATGAAAATATTCCATATCATGAGTGTAGTGGGGGTCACACAGGTGTATATATATGTCAAAAGCCATAAAACATAAAATAATTTGTGGAATTATTTTATATAAATTATACTGCAATAAAAAATTTTAAAGAACACTTGCAAAGATTGTTTAAAGCATGATCAATATATGAAAGTAGGGCTTGAATAAATATTTGTATACCCACATTCATAGCAGTTTTGCAAGATAGACAAAGGGTGGAAACAATCCAAGTGTCTATGATCAGAAGAATGTGTAAACTAAATATGATATATACATACAATTAATTATTATTCAGCCTTAAAAATCTGGCACCTGGTACAACATAGATGAACCTTGAAAACATTATGTTAAGTAAAATAAACCAGTTACAAAAGGATGAATAATATATGGTTCCACTTATATGAGGTTCTTAGAGCAGTTGAGTTCATAAAAGCAGAAAGTAAATGGTAGTTGCCAGAGGCTAAGAGAAGAGAATGGGGAGTTAGTGTTCAATGAATCAGAGTTTCAGCTGGATTCTGGAGTTGAATGGTGGGGATGGTGGCACAAACAATACGAACGTACTTAATGTCATGGAATTGTGCATTTTTTAACTTTCAAAAAGGTAAATTTAGTGTTACACACATTTTACCACAATTCAAGAGGTGGTGAATATACTATGTGAGAGGAAAAGGTGGACAACCCTTTGAAATTAGTGCTTTGTTTCTGTGGGTAGGGAAGGCTTGGAAACCAAGATGAGGTGATTTGCAAGGAATAATAGAGTAATCTCGCCTTGCAAAACTGATAAGGAAGGGATCAAGGAGACTAAAAAGAAAGAACTTCAAATAGGGACTATCCTGACCAAGAGGACAGGTGAACCTAAAAGTCCAGATGATTATCTTTATGCCAAAATGCAAAGAAACAGGCATCTTGAGTCTGTCCCAGATTATATTCCTAATTCCCAAAAGCTTTTTATGGAAGCATGAATTTCATGGGAAATTTCTGGAGAATGGTCTAATGAAAAGATATGAATTTTGATTGGGCCCACTGTCTACACAACAATTTCCCTGTGAGCTAAGAGAAAGGGCCATTAGATTTGGAATCACATCCCCCAGTTCACAAGAGAAACGCTGGCAAGTTGCTAAGACTCAGGAGATCAATAGGACAGAAGAATCAGCTAAACTTACGGGCACGGCAGCCATGGCAACAACCTTGGCAAACCCTCTGCACAGATAGCAACAAGCCACTTCACGATCACTGGGAGCCCAGCCAAGAGAGGGAACACTGAGACAAGGACTTCGTAAATCCTGAGGATAAGCTCCCAGCACATGAGAAACAAAGGACACTTTCCAAAGCATCTCCTTTGATTTCTTCTGATCTTTCTTAATTTAAGAACCCTGGCACTAAAGTCTGGAGATCAGGCCCAGTCTCTCAAAGGAAAGGACAAATTGCTCCAAAGTCCTTAACGTCAAGTCCATTAAAACATTAGATCGACCTGGAGAGACTTTAAACTCTGTGACTTATTTTGAACAAAGGATAATATTCAAGAATCTCAGGTACTTTTAGATACAGGATCAAAGATAACATTAATTCTGGAAATTTGAATGCAAGGAGAGAAATTGTTTTGACTGTTGAAGGGTAGAGAGGAGAAGTAGCTGAGGCTGCTGAGTTGTGTAATGGCTGGACACAGTGTGTATGCTCAGTTGCTTCAGTCTTGTCCGACTCTTTGCGACCCCATGGACTGTAGCTCATCAGGCTCCTCTCTACATGGAGTTGTCCAGGCAAGAATACTGGAGTGGGTTGCTATATTCTCCTCCAGGGGATATTCCCAACCCAGGGATTGAACCCACATCTGCCTGCGTCTCCTGTGTTGTAGGCAGATCTTTACCCACTGAGCCACCTGGGAAGCCCAGCTGGACACAGGAGGCCAGAAAAGTTTTCCTGGAGTGGTATTTCCTCTCCCTGAGTGTGTAATTGCAAGAGATTCATTAAGTTCTAGGGATGGAAAGAGCTTTCAAAAGGTTAAAGAGTAGGGTCCCTAAAATTGGACCTGCCAAATGAGAACCTCTGGAACAACACTGTTGCAAATGTGGAATCATATGGAAGTGCAGTAGGTCTATACCAAATTATATAGGATATTAGAGAAAGTGGGACTATATAGGGTGTTGGAGAAATTGGGACTAATCCCATATACCACTTACCCCTTGTACCCTGGTTTGACTGGTCCAAAATAGAGATGGACATTGAATCAACCTTTTAGTAATCTGTGGTCACTGATGTAGCAAATGCATTCTTTTAGATCCCTGTTCATTTTAATCATCAATATAATTTGCTTCATTTGGCCAAAATTATACCTTTATCATCCTACTATACCATAAATTCTTCAACACTGTTTTATCATCTCATATGGTAAATTTTAAACAGGTGTCTTCATTTTATTCAAATAGAAAATGTATTCATTTTATAGATGGCATACTGGATAACAGTGAGAAATAACTGTATTTGAGGCTCTTCCTTTCCTTATCAGTTTATGACTAAAAATGGTAAAACAATTTAACAGAAAAACTAAATTCAAAGACCATTTGCCAAAGCAGTAACTTTTCTGGGAATGTTGTTGTTTTGAAAAAAATTAATTATGTGCTGAACAGAACACAATGTTTGTCCTTGAAACCCACATCACTAAACAGGATGCTAAGAAAGGTATGGATACTGACACAGTGGGATATGATGCTGCAGTATCGTAACTAGATCAGATGGCCTCCTGAAAGGCAAGTTTCTTAAAGATTACACAGGCAACTCTCTAACCTCTCATCCTATATAACCCAGACATGACTCTCCAGTGGACTCTCCAGTGATCTGATGGCATGGAATTATTGGCATGCCCCAAGGAAATGACAAATGTGTAATGTCTGTCAAATAGTGTTTTCATTTCTGAGTACAGATCAGTTGCCAGCCACTTACTGGTCCATCATTAAAACAGACAGAAAAGGCAATGACACCTCACTCCAGTACTCTTGCCTGGAGAATCCCATGGACGGAGGAGCCTGGTAGGCTGTGGTCCACGGGGTCGCTAAGAGTCGGACACAGCTGAGCAGCTTCACTTTCACTTTTCAATTTCATGCACTGGAGAAGGAAATGGCAACCCACTCCAGTGTTCTTGCCTGGAGAATCCCAGGGGCGGGGGAGCCTGGTGGGCTGCCATCTATGGGGTTGCACAGAGTCGGACACAACTGAAGTGACTTAGCAGCAGCAGCGTTGAAACAGAGCAACCCAAAGAGAAAATAGCAAGCCCTTTTGTCACCACCATGAATTCGATTTTATCTGATTCCCACACACTCTCCAGGAATGATGGGCAAGTGAGATCTCCACTGTTAAATGGAAGTGGTAGCATCAGAATAAAGTACTGCCCTTCACAGAAGTGTGCTGCTCAACTGGAAGCCATCCCACGGCAAGGGGCCTACACTGCTTCTTCTAAGAAACACTGTTCTTAAAGAGAAGAACCTTGGTCTCCAAGTATTAGTTATATCTAGTCATGCAGGGCAATGGCTGGGACCTGTGGGGAATACTCAAGTAGGAAAGAGATCAATCTGTTCTATTTTAGCAAGTAGATGTTAATGAAAGTTGATTTACATATGTTCTTTTATCATTACTGCAGGTAAATTTTGCAAATGATAATTAACATTTCAAGCAAGAAAGAATGGAAAATGGAAATTAGTAAATGACTTCTAATAGAACATTTTGGAGCAGGAAATGTATTCTTCCAGTGTTCACTCCAATATTGCTGCCTGGCTCATTCAACGGATAAAGGAGCCTGGTGGACTACAGTCCATGGGGTCACAAAGGGTCAGACATGACTGAGCGACTAGCGCGCGCACACACACACAATAAAACATTTAAAATAAAGAAGCAAGAGGATGACTAATGGGCAAAATTTTCCCCAAGCATCCTGAGAATAAAATTATTTTCAAAATATTAACTTGATAACAAACCAAATTATTCTTATCCTTCCATGTATGAATTAATATGCTCACACTCTACTTCCATTTAGGAATATCAGGTGAAATCAAGTGAAACCTATTAAGATATCAAATAGATCACTTCTTCAAGTACTGTAAATTCAGTAAATACAAATTGTTTTTCTGACATAGGAAGACATGCCAATATATAAGTAGAATTAGAATGCAAGATATAGTGACTTTTTAGTTATCTGAAGGTTTGTAAAATCATTGCTTCAATCATATTTCATATCCCAAATTTCTACAGGTAGTTACCACCATAAAAAAGTTAAACTTATATTCTTGTTATATCTAAAAAAAGAAGAAATTTTGATTGAGTAAGGATATTCATTGTGGGCCATCTTTGATCAATGGATTCTCTCTAAATTTATAAGACTTCCTCCACAGCTGTAAGTTTAGACACCGGCATTGTTTTAATGATTTGAAATACTTGCATAATGCTTGCTTTGGATCACATGCATTCAATGTACAGCAGTGAACCAAAATTAGTTTATTACTTTTATTGACAAATAAAAATAAATGGGAATTGTTTTATTATGACTATTATGAAAATATTACTGCTAAACCATCATTTTTTACATTTATGAAAGCAATAGATTTTAAGCTATATTGCTGCCTCTTACACTGTACGCACACAAGTGCACACATTACTCCTCCAGCCACACACACACACATTCCTATATAGCTTTATTAAAGGTATGTGAGGAACTTCCTACCATCACGCCACACACCACCATTAATGTATTCAAGTCATGAGAGGATGAACGAATAGGAATAACTCTAGAGAACATTAAAGCAACAGTCAGTCTTGCATTCAAAGCGTGATATGTGGTATGACCATGTCGAGCATCAGCTGGGATATTGTTAGAAATACAATTCAGCTCTCCATCCCCTAACCCAGACCTAGTTTAACAGATCTGTCCTTTAACAAAAGGTGTTAACACCTTTAACTCAGGTGTTTTTGCATGTACACTAAAGTTTGAAAAACCCTGGTGTAGGCTAGTGGTTTTTAAAGTATGGGTTTCTGGACCAACTGCATCAATGTTTCCTGGGACCCTGTTTAAAATGCATGTTTTCAGGATCCCTTTCAGACACATGCATCAGAAACGGTGGGGTTGGAGCCCAGCAGTCTGTTTTACAAGGCTTCTGTGTTCTAACTGGTGGGAGCTGTTTCCGTGATTATTACCCCATCCCCAGTGATGACTGCCATGTGAGAGGGTGGCAACACTGACAACGGCTGGGTAGGAGCAAATAAAAACTACAGGATTGTATCTGTGTGGTTTTATAAGTTTGTGTGTGCCACTCTCCCAGTTGGTTACTCAGCAGCAGCCACAAAGTTCCTTCTTGCTTAAAGGACTCCAAACTCACTATTTCCTCTTCCATCACGGCTTTTAATCTTCTCTTGAAAGTAATGTAGTGAAAGTGTGAGTCACTCAGTTATATCTGACTGCAATTCCACGGACTGTAACTTGCCAGGCTTCTCTGTCCATGGGATTCTCCAGGCAAGATTACTGGAATGGGTAGCTATTCCCTTCTCCAAGGGATCTTCCTGACCCAGGAATCAAACCCAGGTCTCCTGCACTGCAGGCAGATTCTTTACCATTTGAACCACCAGGGAAGCCCCATCTTAGCCTTATCCTTTAAGAAATGTCAGCTCTTTAGAGAAGCCTCTGACCCATCCTATCTAAATTTATCCTCTCTTTTTTTCTGTCTGAACCTTGTTTTTTTCATAGAGTACATCACAATTCACCATTATTGTGTCAGTTTCCCCTACTAGATGACAAGCTTCATGAAGCAGGACCCACTTCTGTCTTGATTACTGTATTTTCCTTAGTTTTTAACAGTATCTTGCAACCCACTCCAGTACTCTTGCCTGGAAAATTCCATGGACAGAGGAACCTTATAGGCTACAGTCCATGGGGTCGCAAAGAGTTGGACACGACTGAGTGACTCCACTTCCTTCTGTATATAGTAGGCTTAATGACTATTGCAAAATGACAAATTAGGAGATATAATGGAAAAGATGGCACACTCAGATAGGTAGATGGAGCCCTTATTATTAACCGTGGTTTCACTAAGACTCATTCTTTCTATGATCATGTGAAAGTGAAGCTGCTCAGTCGTGCCTGACTCTTTATGACCCCCTGGACTGTGGCCTACCAGGCTCCTCCGTCCATGGGATTTTCCAGGCAAGAGTACTGGAGTGGGTTGCCATTTCCTTCTCCAGAGAATCTTCCCAACCCAGGGATCGAGCCTGGGTCTCCCACATTGCAGGCAGATGCTTTACCATCTGAGCCACCAGGGAAGCCCCGTCTATGATCACAGTGAATGAAAAGAAATGAGCTTTGCCACACTAAGTCAAGAAAATAAGTAAGCATAGCTGATTTATAATGTCCAGTAATTTTCAACATTAGAAGTTTGCTAAATACAACATTTTTCTCAGGAACTTAGAATTATGTCACCATAAAAATATGTTATATACGTAGAATAACTTCACCTCAAAAGGAATGACACCAAAACATTAAAATATCAGTGTTTAATTCCCTTTTTGAATGTGTGTTGAATTCAATACAAATTGATACAGAATTTTTCTAGGCCAAAGAAACCAATGTTACATTTCAAAGGCAACTGATTGCAAAAAATATATAATCTGTGCTATACTTCATTTTTTAAAAGAAATTCAGGATCTTATTCTATGCTTAATGTGTAGCAATAACGAAGTCTTCTTGACGGCCAAAGATATCACAAGAAAGGAATGGCACGATAAAGAAATTTTGGTTGTTTTGTTTTTCCTCTTCGTATTATCTTCATATACCAGTAAAAAATATACTCTTTAATAAATAAATATATATAATAAATATTTGCCAACTGAAAATGTATAAATAGGTCCATCCTTTAAAAAAAAACAGTCCATCTTGCTGTGGCCTGTTTCCTAGTCCATGTTTCACCCTAACTTTTTACATATAATGTCATCACCTGCAAAATCCTAGAAGGTTCTTAGAATTTATATAGCAATAATCTTGGCCAACTATGTCAATCCATCTCTTCAACATGAAGTATCTATGTGTAATGTAACCTTCAAAGTAAACATACTCCAGAGAGGTGAGGCACCAGCAGCAAACTAGGCTGAATTCCCAGGATCACAGTTGAACAGATTTTCAGCTTCAATCTATGAGTGAGGACTGAGCCGTGTACCCGAGGAAACTAAATCCACTTGTAAAAAGAGATCTTGACCTACTTCAAGTGAAAATATTTTTTGTTTCTTGTTCTCAATATTCTTTCCAAAGTCAGTATCCCAGTGGAAAACAGACTCCATAACATTCTGAATGTTGTCCTGGGTTCCTATTTTATGATGAGAACAGAAACAAGAAAGAATAGTTGTAGTTTGGTTCTTCAGTAAAGACACCAACCCCCTTCAACTGTACATAAGTAGGTCCTTGTACAGTTCAGGAACTCTTTCTGGATCCACTGGTCTAGGCAGGAAATGTGTAAATTTCTGATGTCTTTTGGACCTGGCACCATCTCTTGGAGTTCCATCTTTGTTAAGTGCCACAAAATACCTGCGGCCAGTGTCTCCGTGTTTATATATGTTCGATGAATAGGTATTATACCAGTTCTCTTCAAATTGCTCCCTAAAGATGCATTCAGAAGTCAGTTTCTCCTACAAGAGAGAAGATGGCTACCATTAAAAATGATATTTTTAAGAAAGTTTCCTTAGAAAAATCTCAACTTTTATATTTTTATTTCTTTGTCTATAACTATATCCTTGTCAAAGAAGGAAAAAGGATAAACTGTTTCTGCTTTGTTCTGTTTTAGTTCTCATGTTACCTGGAACTCTTTCTCCCAGGTGACTCCATCCAGCAGTTTATTTAATTCAAAGAACTTTAAGTTGAATGTCAATTTTCAATTTTATTTCCAAATATTGGGTTGGCCAAAAAGTTCATTTTGTTTTTTCCATAAGCTGTTACAGAAAACACAAATGAACTTTTTGACCAACCCAATACTTAATAAATATTCTAAATTTGGCCATGCTTCATTTTATCTCAATTCCCATACCTTAACCACCAAACAGACTTGTAGTTTATCTTGTTCCATCATTAGATGCCAAAGTTCTACACAGCAAATCTCTACTATCATCTTGAAACATTTCAAGATGTTGCTAACATTCAAATTGCTAAATTCAACATTGCTAACATTCAAATTCCTAATTCAAGATCACCACTCCAAATCATATATCCTCCCTTTAGGAGTTAATTATTTAATTATACAATACCCATGATTAACTTGTGTCTGGATATTGCTATTCGGTAAATGCACCAAATGTAGTAAAAGCCTGGTAATTTCTTGTCATTTCAAGATGGACTGCATATTGTCCCAAGACACTGACTGCAGTTGCTTTTTTTTTAAATCTGACACATACATGAAGAGGGAAGACTGAAGTGAAAGTGTTAGTCGCTCAGTTGTGTCTGACTCTTTGCAACCCCATGGACTGTAACCCAGCAGGCTCCTGTGTCCATGGAATTCTCCAGGCAAGAACACTGGAGTGGCTATCCATTCTCTTCTCCAGGAGATCTTCCTGGCCCAAGGATGGAGCCCAGGTCTCCTGCATTGCAGGCAGATTCTTTGCCGTCTGAGCCACCACGTGCATGTTTTTCTCTTTCAGTTGTGATTCTACTCTTATGAGATTACAAAATGCATTCTCTTTCTTCTGAACTGACAGAAAGCCCAGGAAGGGCAAGTTTTACCTTTAAAAGGATAGATATTAAGTGGAATACCATTTACTGAAATATGATAACCCATTTTCCTCAGTGTATATAAAGATTCTAACTGTACATTGTGGTCTCAGTTGAGATTTTAAGAAAAAAGAAAGTACCCAATAGTGTCATCTGATAAACCATAAAAGCTAAATTCTCTTTGGAAATAGCTACAGAAATTGAGATGTTAAGAAGGAATTTCGTGTGAGATGATGGGAGGGAGTGGCACACATTTACACTGTAACAATTTTCTTAAACTTATATCAATTATAAGCAACTGTGAACAAATAAATAATGTTACCAGTGAAAGATAAAGATCTACATCATACTGCAGATTGAACTTTATATTATCCTGTTATTCTAATTCTTGTGTTGTTGATGTTTTGTTGTTTAAAAAAGAAAAGAAAAAAATCTTACACTGATGAAATATTAACCTGAAAAGTTTAAAATTTTTAAAGTATTTCCATATTTAAAATATTTATGGTAGACTTACAAATGTGTGCACTTATCCCCAGTGATGAGCTTAAAAACTTCCCAATGCAACTCCAAGAGCACAGCTACTATAATTATGAAGACATCAGATATGGCCCAACTAGTGTGTTGCCATTGTCTATTGTTGTTTACAGTATCCTAAGATTTCATTAAATCATTTCCTATATTGCAAAGGTCAGCAAGTCAGTGATGTATACTTACCTACCTACGAAGGTAGTAATGGGTAGAGAAAATTTATATTAAATGAATGTAAAGAATCTAACAAGGCAAGAAGAAACTGCTCTCATTTTCCTATCTCTGGTCCCAGGATAATGGGCAGAAAGAACTAGTGAACTAAAAGCAATAAAGGTTTAGGGTTTAAGAAGTAGAAGTGAGTTATTAATGCTATGCTACTGCTGTGCTGCTAAATCACTTCAGTCGTGTCCGACTCTGTGCGACCCCAGAGACGGCAGCCCACCAGGCTTTCCCGTCCCTGGGATTCTCCAGGCAAAAACACTGGAGTGGGTTGCCATTTCCTTCTCCAATGCACGAAAGTGAAAAGTGAAAGTGAAGTCACTCAGTCGTGTCTGACTCTAGCGACCCCATGGACTGCAGCCTACCAGGCTCCTCCGTCCATGGGATTTTCCAGGCAAAAGTACTGGAGTGGGATGCCATTGCCTTCTCCGATTAACGCTATACTACAGTCTAAACAAATGGAAATTTATCAAGATAAAGATTTTTCATTTCTACTTAAGTACGTATATTTATATATTTCTTCTGATATGCATTACTGGTAGCTATTTTACTTAAAAAAATGGATAGTCATTATTTAATGAATTACAGTAATTTAAAAAAAAATACGTACTGATCCATATAGTTCTCCTTTGTCATTCATTCCAAGGTAAAGACCACTGTCCACACCTCTAATACTGACAAGTCCCACTGCCACACTGATGAATTCCAGGATACCTGAATTTATAAACAAAACAATGATTTGCATTTATTAAAGAACATACAACTAATGAAAATCTTCCAAAGAGTAGTAGATCAAATTGCTAAATATAATACTATGTGTGGAAGTCCTTCATAAACTGAAAAGTGCTGTACAATTGTCATTATGATGAAACTCCCATTTTATAGATAAAAAAACTAAAAAAAGAAAAAACCGTTCATTGTGATATAGCGTTAAAGGTATAAAACCTTAAACAAAACTAACCAGGGTTTGAATCCAGTTTAGTAACTTACTGAGTACATAAGTCATTTGTCTTTTTTGAACTTCAATGTCTTCATACATAAAAGAGTGAAATGCTTCCTTACAGGAGAGTGGTAAGGACTAACATTTTTAGGCAACCAATAAATGGAAGCTATTATTACCATAATTAGTATATAATAGAGATGTTCTTGGTTCTCCTTGATTCCACTAATTATAACCATGTCCTGTTAATTGTTTTGCTTTGCTTTTGCTTAGTATGAACTAAGTAACTTTTTTTCTAGCAGCAGCCAATATACTTTATATGGATGCATTAGTATTTAGTAGTTTATAAAGGGCTTCTACTTTTACTTTCCCATCTGGTCCTCAAAAACAACCTCCTAAAATAAGTATGGAAGATATTATTATTCCATTTTACATACAAAGAAACTGAGGTTTGCCTAAAGATAATGATATTTGTAATTAATCGAACAGATACTTGGAGTCATATCTTACGCCCTAATTCAGTGTTTATACTTTGGAACACTGCTTCAAGAAAGTAGTTTCAAAAATTACAGATTATATAATATGCTGTTCCCATCCCATGATTCTTAAAGATAAATTTTATGGTTCAAAAAGTTAAATGATTTTATAATTCATGAAATGTGATAGCTAAATACCAAGAATTTAACATGCAAATAGATTTCACTTTCAGAAACTTTCCAGAATTGAGCAACTAAACAACAACAAACAGGTAAATTAGTACAAAAAAACTCTCCACTCAACACTATTAATACACTATAGTTAAAAACAACAACAACAAATACAACCCTTAATGCTTCCCTCTGCATCATTCTTTTCCTTGGCACACACTAACCTGTGGACTAGTGTCTTTGTCTTGTTCTTCTCTTTAGACTCTTTGCTGAAAAAGTATATAGCAGACTTTCTATGCTTGGAACTGCCTTCCTCAATAGCTTTCTACCTTCACCCCTTCGCCTTGTCTTAAGATCCATGACAGTATAAATGTGTACCATTTAGCCTAACTCTTGCTCTTAAGTCATTTCTTGATTTATTGTACTACAAGTTTCTGTTTGGACACATGATATTACTAAGGCCAAGGGAAAATACAAAATCTGGCTATTTGCTTATATGAAGGGCTCTGTTCTGCCCAGATCCTAATTCATTCATTGGCAGAAACATAGATGCTTAAGCTCTAAACATAGATTCTTAAGAGCTCAAAGGAGCTCTTTCAAACTATTAGGAGATCATGTAGAACATTAGACCTAACAAGGATCTAACAGCAACAATATACTGCCAAATTTCCTGTAAGCGGCTTGCCCAAGGCCGAGAGGAGAAAAGATATATAGTAGGAAGACACAGACCCCAGAGGATAGCCATTATGATAACTGATAGAGAGGTAGGAAGTAGAGGAAAATTAAACTTACTACCAAGCTCATTAGTGATCCCTATTAGAAACAAAAATAAAGACCCTAAACATGACTGGTAGAAGAAGACACATTGATGGAATTTCATCCAGGATATACTTACAATGTATAATTACTTGAAGTTGTAATGAATATTACATTCAAATTGAAAGTGCACTGTGGCTCACTTGTAACTTAACTCTCTTCAGGTATCTGATTTACATTAAGACACTCTTGTCTTTCAAAGAACAGGAACTGATTAACTGATTAGACTGCATAGTAGAACTAGTTTTCAAGTATAATAAAAGTTTCGTTTCCATATATATTAATTATAAAACAGATCTTATAATGTATTCATTTTTCTCACAACTAAATCATAAACCACATGCACTTTAAGTCTAATCTTAAAGTAATGCTGCTATCTTGTCCAAAAACATGTTAATTGTAGAAAGACAAGCAATTACATATATTCTTAGAATAATTATATTCAATACCTTCAACTTCATTAAACGATATGAAAAGTCTCATATACATATAACAAGGTCGAAATAATTTTGTGGTGTCTCATGGGAGCTGATGGGGAAAAGGTTATGTGCTTTTCATGTTCCTCTTAAAGATTTTAGCCACACTTTTAAATTCTGATCCTTTTTCTCCACAAGGAAATAGTATACCACACAGTAATTTGTAATCATTTGATTCTTAAATGAGATTTGACAAGTCTTTCTTATTTATAATATGAGGTGGCAACTAAGCTAATTCCTGAACAAAGAGTAGACATGAAAAACTTTCCTTTAGAGGTAATCACAGATTTTAGATAGATTTTCTAATGCCCAGTGTCCCATAAAAAGACTTGGAGGTACTTTGTCTTTCTGGTATCATTTTCAAAGCCAGCCTTTTAAAAAATCATAATAAACAGGTGAGTCAACCCACAATGCAACCACATCAGACAAATCTATGGAGAATAGGAGAGAAGAAAGGAAAAGCCTTTAAAGGAATATGTTTGATCTCAGGCTAAACTTTTTTTTAAGTAATGATTCCATGTTTACGTATTAGGTAAAATCTTTCTACTACACTACTGTGCAGAAAAACTCTATTATAAATACAGAGCTAACTCAGATAGGGAATTTTTTAAGCCTCACTGGGACTTTTTGTTTTTATTCTATTGATGTGGTTTTAAAATTTTAAAACACAGTATTGTGAATTTTTTAGTTAATCATGGTCAAATTAGTATAAATAATCAAAAATGTTATCTACTTTAACATCTCAAATAGTACACCTTAAGCATTTTCAGAATTCTTACTTTGATGACAAAGAAATAAATTTTAGAATAAATAATTTCATAGTTAATCATTGAAGAACTAAGAAAAGAAGGCAAAGACAAAGAGAATCATATAATATTGCTGTTGATGTTGTTGTTTAGTTGCTAAGTCATGCCTGACTCTTCTGTGACCCCATAGCCTGCAGCCTGCCAGTCTCCTCTGTCCATGGGATTTCCCAGGCAAAAATACTGGAGTGGGTTGCCATTTCCTTTTCCAGAAGATCTTCCTGACCCAGGGATTGAACTCACTTCTGCATTAGCAGGTGGACTCTTTACCACTGAGCTTCCTGGGAAGTTCATTTAATATTACACATGCATGCTGAATATATACTTCCTTCTCATCTACACTTCCTTGTAGTAAATTACGGTGCTTTAGCTATCAAATGCCACTAGGATGCACTGTAATGCACTCTAGAGGTTGTTACTCATTTAAGCAACCATACTAATCTGGGTTATCCTTCCTTTGTGTAACAGTAAATATTTTGTTCCTGTAAGTACCCCTGCACCACAGAGTGACTTAACCCAGTACAAAAATCAGTCCAAGTCATATTTTTGCAATTACTAAATAAGCATACAAAATTTTAGCAAAAACAAAATTTCCACTAAGATGGTCATTCTGATAGGCAACATCTGTATCTTAAAGAATGGAATAAAATACCAGTTTGATGAATGTTATCAAGTCGACAAATATTTACTAATCTCTTCCCATAGAGTCAGTCTTATAAAAAGACACAAAGTAGAAGAACTACTTGACTTTGGGGAGATCATAGTTAAATTACAAGTATCTTAAAAGTAGAATTTCCAAAGTTATACCATGTATCACATGGACCTCCCTGGTGGCTCAGCAGTAAAGAATCCACCTGCCAAGCAGGAGACATGGGTTCCATCCCTGGGTCAAGAACATGCCCTGGAGAAGGAAATGGCAACCCCATTCCAGTATTCTTGCCTGGAAAATCTAATGAACAGAGGAGTCTCGAAGGCTACAGTCCATGGGGTCACAAGAGTTGAACTTAGTAACCTCACCACCACCACTACTGTGTATCAGAGGGGGTGGGGGGTGGGGGAGCCTGACTATTACCTAAGCTTAACTTCTACGTGTTCTACTTATAGACATTAACACATTTGCCCTCATTTCTAAATCTTTCTGGTAGCTGGAGGGTTTTTCTGTAACAAGTGAAGTGCAGTAATTACTCAAGATGAGGGAACTGAGCCACCTGGTGTCAGCAAAGTTCTTTAGATGTGGAATTTCAGCCTCTTCAATTTAGAAACCACTTTCTGAAAGTGACCCCAAGGTTGGCCACTGGGTCATGACACTCTGGACTCATAGTCAATGGGAATTCGGAAAAGATCAGTGGAAGTTGCAAACATGTGGGGTTTAAAAAGTTAATTTTCTAAGCCTTTAAGTGCTACCAAATGATCACCACATGCTCATTTCCACATCTAGGGTTACAAATGCCCCCTCAAACTGAGATTTACACTTTTCCAAAGTTTTAATGAGGACTTCAAGTCAAAAAGAGAAAGCCAAATAAGAACAAGGGATGAGAACAAGAGAGGGCCCTTCAGAGATAAGACTCTCAGAGAATTCCACTGCTAAGGAAGGGAGAAGGAAAGCTGACCCTGTGTTAGGCAGGTCCTTTCACATTGCTGCTGACAGGTAAACGGAGTCTTTAAAAAGAGGTATAATGATTCTATCTAGTGAAGTTCCAAGTTGGGTGATCAAAATCCTTCAAGAGTGTTAGCCAGTTAACTCGAATATGATGAACACTTCCACAGTAGAGGAAAGATCCTGGGCTTTTAGAGCAGGAGAGCATCTTAAAAAGAATTACCTGATTTAACCCCATCATTGTACAGACAAGGAAAGAAAACTCAGGCTCACTGGTTAAAGCACGTGCTAGTCACACAGCTAAGTAAGGAGGAATTACAGTAGAAACTTTATGGTTTCCCAATCTAGTCTCTTAGCAATCTGCCTTAACAATATTCGGGTTTTGTGTTTTTTCCTTAACTCCTTCTGCTCCCAGTCACTGTTGGAGGTATTCAGAAACATGTTTCTTTGTGTTCTCACCCATGTCTTCTTTCTCTTCCCTACTTCCTCTTACCTATGGTCAATACCAAGATCTTTGCTTCAGGATTTCATAATTTCTAAAGAGGATCTTGATTAAGGGACTGGGCATGCTCTGTAGCCCGATAAGCTTTTCGTTTGTTTCTCACCAAACTTTAACAGCGCAGAGAACTGCAGGCAGGTGAGCCTGACAGGAGCGAAGGTGCCCACGGAGAGTTAATCTGTTACCTGCTCAACATGTGTGGTGCTCTAGGTAGACAAGTAAAAGCTCGCTTCCTATTTTTGAGCAGTAACCATAAAAGCATCATCAACTGCCTGGCTGTAAGGCAGGTCGAAAGAAGCGGAAGGCTTTCTGTTGTTAACTTTTGTTAAGTGGACAGGTACTGGGGGGAACGTGGGGGGCGCAGGAGAAAATAATAGGGATTTAAAAAAAGAAATAAACTGCGAGGTAAGAAGTGCGGGAAAGATGTGGCTCCGAGTCCAGGGCTCTGCGTCCCAGGCAGCCAGGTGCGGGAAGAGCACCCCCCTCTCCCCTCCCGCCCCCTCCAGCGTCTGGAGCAGCAGGCCTGCCGGCGATCGCAGAGGCCGGCGGACAGGCAAAATCCTGGGGTCCCGTAAGTCCCAGCCTGCACTTGGCACCCAAAGGGTCTCTCGAGCTCCCGACCCCGCGCAAGCCGGAGTCGCTCAGCAGGCGAGCAGGGAGGAGCACTGGATGCGGGCGCCCGTACGTACCGAAGAGGCTGTGGTCCTGCCGGGTGCCCTGCACGCTGCCGTCGGGCAGGATCTGCAGGTGGAAGCCGGTGCGGCAGTAGAGCTGCCGGCGGCGCAGGAAGCCGTGCAGGTGCGCCAGCTCCGCCGCCCCCGGGCCGCCGCGGGCGCCTCGCTCCGCCGCGCTTCGGCGCTCGCCCAGCAGAGGCGGCCGCTCCCCGGCAGGAGGCAGCAGGAAGTGCGAGCCCACCTGCTGTCCCAGGCCCTCCAGGCCGCCCAGGAAGCCCCCGACTTCGGCTAAGGGAGCCATGGAGCGGCCAGAGGGCGAGGCGGACGATCCGGAAAACAAAAGACACCCCCACCCCACAAGCAAAGCAGTAGCGGGGATGGGGAGGTGGATGAGAAAAAATGATGGCCAAACAAGCGCCAAAAAAAAAAAAGTTAAGGCCCAGTTACTCCCGTGAGGTCGCAGGATGGACTTTGCACTGAAAGCAGGGACGCTTTCACTGTCTTGGAGCGATCTTCTCTGCCGGGGTAGGTGGGAGCCGGCTGCTGGCCTTGCAGAAACATCTATAGGCTGCCGCTGCCAATACTAAGGCTGGGGCTCGGGGCTGGGGCTCCAACTCCGCAAACTGATCAGATCAGAGTCCTGTGTACATACACACAGTATATATGCGGGTCCTCTTGACATATGCTAATCAAGTCCTTTCAAGCGCGCTGGGGAGGTTTCCGTTTGAAATCTTAAACCGGCCTCCTCTCAACACGTTTTTGCTCTTCGGAAGTGACCAGAAGGAGCCCTTGACGGCTCTCTATCAGTGGCAGTCGCAAAAAAAAAAAAAAAAAAAAATCATTCCCACCATTGGCCAGAGCTGGCCAGCAACTTCGGGGAGGCGCAGTCAAGGCCCCTCTTTGCGGTCGTCTCTGGAACAACCGTGATGCCGTGCGGCTGCGGCCGTGCAATCGCCTTTGATGTGAGCTCCTTTGCAGTGATAGATCGCTGCTGAAAGGAGCCCAACTTGGCAGGTAGATTGAAGAAGGGAAAGGAGGGGTGCGGGGGAGGGGGGAACTGGGAGGGGGGAAGCAGGGAGGAGGGGATGGGTAGAAGGAGGAAAAGGAAAGGAGAGAATTGGACCCTTTGGGAGCTGCTGGGAGCCTGCAGTGGACAGGTGCAAAAAAAAAAAAAAAAGGTAAGAGAAGGAGAAGGAAAAAGGGCGTTACCCGAGGCTTAGACCTGCCCAGACACACATGAAAGGAAAATCAAAGCTTTGACAGTTTAACTCACTAATTTTAAAACACTAATAAAATGTACAAGCATTACTCGTTTCTTTTATCATTTAGATGGGGGATTTTCTTTACATAATCAAGGTTAGGTTAGGAACACACACACACCGCCCCCTACCCAGGTTCTCTTTAATGTTTATCTTTACTCAGATAACACATGATATAACCTTCTATCAGCATGGAAATTTAAAATTGTGCGCTAAGTTTGTAAACTTTTAAGCAACTTTATATAATAACATAATCTAATTGTGAATCTAGGGATTAAGAATAAATCCAAGTAGGCTGAAAAGAGATGGTCCATATTCTTATGGATACCACAAACAGAAAATGAATGTCTGTAATAGGGTCATAAATGACAGGTGACCTGTGGGATCTTTATCCAGTCTAAGAGCACCTCCCTATTCTTAGTTGCATTTGCTTTCAGACTATATTTTTTTGATTGTTCACATTTGAATTATAAAAACAAATAAATGGAAAATGGTGTTGCTTCTTGATGTGTTTTTGAGACCCAGAAAATTGCATGTGGAACTGCCCAGTGCATATTTGTCAGATCCAAAGTCATTGAGGTGAAGGAGCTGGATACACATGCATTTAAAACTTCAAACTTTGGTTTTGTACCACTAGTTAAATTTAAGATCTTTATGTTACAGTTTTTCAGTGGCCAAAGTGTTGAGAATCATTTGGCAGGTTTTTATACTTCCTCTAAGCATAAAAGTTTTAGGAACTCCCTGAAAATGAGTTTTTCAGCCCCATTTCACGGTCTGCTTAACAAAGGCCTCAACTTGGGAGTGCAGATGGATGGGATTTTTTATTTTATTTGCTGTGAAGGGATTTTTGCTAATTAATTGGCAGGTGCTTTAGAGTAGGTAAAGTTACACCTTTTCATCACTACGGCCCTAAGTACTGACCCTTGTGCAACCAAGTTATAAAAGAGTCCTTAAAGCAAGTGATTTACTGTTGATAGATATGAAATAAAACAAAAACACTGGCTTAAAACAATAAACAAATACATCACTTTAGAAATGTACACAGCTAAGTCTGTTTTAAAGGTTGTACCAGGTAAGTGTCATATTATTTCACCTTTCAAATAACAGCAATCTGTCTTGTGGTAGGACCCCCAAATCCACCATAATCAAGATTTCAAAGCACATCTGTGTAAACATTATCACATCAGTGGAAAACATCAACCAATGAGCTTTTACTTTGAACCAAATCTTCTTAATTGCAGAGTTAAATCAAAGAAAGTTAGATCAAAGTTATATGAATCTCATAGCAGGATAACTAAAGTAGCCAGTACATACATTGATCACTTTTAAAGAAGATACTTAAAGGTTTAAAACTAAGATCAAGTACCTTTAATGAGGTTTGTTTCAAGGTCTAACTTCTGTACAATATATAATGCTGTTAATTATTCCACAGTGGATATATAACATCATCATTTGCTCCTAGAGGTACCAGTTCAGTCTGTGAAATATTTCCCCACATGAACACTTTGAGTCTTGCTGTGGAATTTATATCTCTCCAACTGTTAAGTCTCTTGTATTTCATATATATATATAAATATATATGTATATAAAATTGTAAAATATAGAGAAATTTTACCCATAGTTGCAAAAGCCCCAAAACTTTAATAATAAAATTACTACCTCTGTACAACTTTAAAATTTTCAAGTCTATGACCTTATTTGGTCACCACAATAATGCTATGAAAAAGGCAGGTTTCACTTTTTAAAGAAAAAAAAAAAAAAATGTCCTGGATTCTAGTTCAGGGTTTAGTTCAGAATCTTACATCCCACAGAAATTTCCTTAAACTCTCTAAATGCCTCTCTTTCCTCTTTTGCAAAATAAGTATAATATATTGTACTTATAGAACTCTTATTGTACAATAAGAACTCCTACATAATTCTCTATGCCAAGGTTTGCTATGAGACTTACATGTAAAAATATCTTGGAAAGTGGTTTTAAAACTAAAATATTTTCTACACGTGTAAAATGCTAGAAACCTACAGTTGTTGAGAAAAATTTTTGCTTTACAATTTAGCAAGTATAATTTATTTGAAATACAAAATGAATCTTTTTTCCTCAAACTAAGTCCTTACTGTGTAAATTTTGAATGGTGCTTAATG
The DNA here is from genome assembly GCF_055505025.1 of Bos grunniens. NCBI lineage: Eukaryota > Metazoa > Chordata > Mammalia > Artiodactyla > Bovidae > Bos > Bos grunniens. Next base: position 21,904,527 of record NC_141191.1, on the reverse strand, counting down.
CCATTTTATGAAGGGCCAGAATAGAAACAAAAAGATAAGGATTTCTTTTGTTTGCACTAGTCATGTGACAGGAAAAGATAACACTAAAGATTTTTTCTGCACATGCTGTGATGATATCATGGGAAGTTAAATAATTTTGAAGAGTGTTTTACAAGAGTGCATTATTCAGCTTTTAAGTATACACTGCAATCTAATCAACTTTACCTATACTTCCTAGAGACCACACTTGCCTTGCTGTTATACAAATATGTGGTACAATTTCTACTTCCACAAAATGTCCTTACAGTTTTCCAGGCTATACTATTCTGATGTAGTTTTGCAGCAAGCACAGTGTTATGAATCAATGGAAAAGAAATCTTTTGCACATAAGAAAGGAAGTAATGTCTTTGAATAGTTCTACATGTATCTAACTTGAGAAAAAGAGAAGAGCTGATTTAAGAGTATAAATCATGGCTTATACTCTCAATAAGTTACAAGTACATTTGCCCAGCATTGTTTATTATTTGTAATTACAAGGTATTGGCAGCAACATAAATTTCTACACATGGGAAAATGAATGGAATAATTATGATACACTCACACAGTGGAGCATTATATAGTTGGAATAAAATAATGAGATCAGTTCAGTTCACTCTCTCAGTCATATCCGACTCTTTGTGACCCCATGAACCCCAGCACACCAGGCCTCCCTGTCCATCACCAACCCCCGGAGTTCACCCAAACGCATGGCCAAACCACGTCCAGTTTTTCTTCCCTTTCTGCCATAAGGGTGGTGTCATCTGCATATCTGAGGTTATTGATATTTCTCCCGGCAATCTTGATTCCAGCTTGTGCTTCCTCCAGCCCAGCGTTTCTCATAATGAAAGAAGGGAAGTGAAAAGCAAAGGAAAAAAGGAAAAATATACCCGTTTGAATGCAGAGTTCCAAAGAATAGCAAGGAGAGATAAGAAAGCCTTTTTCCGTGATCAAAAAAGAATGAGATAGACCTCTATAAACTAACATGGAATGGGCCCAGAAAATAGTATTATTTGTAAAAGAGCAAAGTTTTAGCATGCTTTATATATAATGTGCTATCCTTTCTCTAAGAAAGAAAGAAAATAAAAAGCTTTTTATATATGCTTTTTTTTCCCCCAAATAAATACAGGTTGGATAAATCAGAAGCTAATGAAATTAGTTATGTTGTTAATTGTTTACCTTAGTTGGATATGAATGGAGCAGAAGAGATGGAGAATGATTATCTCTGAAAACTTTTTATAGAGTTTTGACTTGTAGAAAAACGTTAATGTTTTAGATCTTTTTAAATAAATAAATAAGAATGGAGGAAGGGAGGATGGATTAAAACCAGGAACAAATGAACCTAACTAAATTCAAGTGAATAACCTTAACCACAATGAAGGGAATAATAATGTTTTTTTAAAGAACTAAGTAACTTTCAAATACAATTCTTGTGCTGTACAATCAAAGTCTAAAAATGAAAATATGCATTGATACTGAATTTAAGTTATAAAAGATTGTTTTTTTCAGTGTTTGGGGTTAGACAATTGTATTATAAGCTTGATGAAGAAGAGGCTATCTCAGTTCAGTTCAGTTGCTCAGTCGTGTCCAACTCTTTGCGACCCCATGAATTGCAGCACTCCAGGCCTCCCTGTCCATCACCAACTCCCAGAGTTCACCCAAATTCATGTCCATCGAGTCGGTGATGCCATCCAGCCATCTCATCCTCTGGCGTCCCCTTCTCCTCCTGCCCCCAATCCCTCCCAGCATCAGAGTCTTTTCCAATGAGTCAACTCTTCGAATGAGGTGGCCAAAGTATTGGAGTTTCAGCTTCAGCATCAGTGCTTCCAAAGAACACCCAGGGCTGATCTCCTTTAGGATGGACTGGTTGGATCCCCTTGCAGTCCAAGGGACTCTCAAGAGTCTTCTCTAACACCACAGTTCAAAAGCATCAATTCTTCGGCGCTCAGCTTTCTTCACAGTCCAACTTTCACATCCATACATGACCACTGGAAAAACCATAGCCTTGACTAGACGGACCTTTGTTGGCAAAGTAATGTCTCTGCTTTTGAATATGTCATCTAGGTTGGTCATAACTTTCCTTCCAAGGAGTAAGCGTCTTTTAATTTCATGGCTGCAACCACCATCTGAAATGATTTTGGAGCCCCCCCAAAATAAAGTCTGACACTGTTTCCACAGATTCCCCATCTATTTCCCATGAAGTGATGGGACCAGATGCCATGATCTTTGTTTTCTGAATGTTGCACTTTAAGCCAACTTTTTCACTCTCCACTTTCACTTTCATCAAGAGGCTTTTTAGTTCCTCTTCACTTTCTGCCATAAAGGTGGTGTCATCTGCATATCTGAGGTTATTGATATTTCTCCCAGCAATCTTGATTCCAGCTTGTGCTTCTTCCAGCCTGGCGTTTCTCATGATATACTCTGCATATAAGTTAAATAAGCAGGGTGACAATATGCAGCCTTGACATACTCCTTTTCCTAATTGGAAACAGTCTGTTGTTCTATGTCCAGTTCTAACTGTTGCTTCCTGACCTGCATATAGGTTTCTCAAGAGGCAGGTCAGGTGGTCTGGTTATTCCCATCTCTTTCAGAATTTTCCACAGTTTCTTGTGATCCACACAGTCAAAGGCTTTGGCATAGTCAAGAAAGCAGAAATAGATGTTTTTCTGGAACTCTCTTGCTTTTTCCATGATCCAGCGGATGTTGGCAATTTGATCTCTGGTTCCTCTGCCTTTTCTAAAACCAGCTTGAACATCTGGAAGTTCACAGTCCACATATTGCTGAAGCCTGGCTTGGAGAATTTTGAGCATTACTTTACTAGCGTGTGAGATGAGTGCAATTGTGCAGTAGTTTGAGCATTCTTTGGCATTGCCTTTCTTTGGGATTGGAATGAAAACTGACCTTTTCCAGTGCTGTGGCCACTGCTGAGTTTTCCAAATTTGCTGGCATATTGAGTGCAGCACTTTCACATCATCATCTTCCAGGATTTGAAATTTAACTCAGATGACCATTATATCTACTACTGTGGGCAGGAATCCCTTAGAAAAAATGGTGTAGCCATCATTGTCAACAAAAGAGTCCAATATGCAGTACTTGGATACAGTCTCAAAAACAACAGAATGATCTCTGTTCGCTTCCAAGGCAAACCATTCAATATCACAGTAATCCAAGTCTGTGCCCCAACCAGTAACGCTGAAGAAGCTGAAGTTGAACGGTTCTATGAAGACCTACAAAACCTTTTAGAACTAACACCCAAGAAAGATGTTCTTTTCATTATAGAGGACTGGAAAGTAAAAGTAGGAAGTCAAGAAACACCTGGGGTAACAGGCAAATTTGGCCTTGGAATATGGAATGAAGCAAGGCAAAGGCTAATAGAGTTTTGCCAAGAGAATGCACTGGTCATCGCAAACACCCTCTTCCAACAACACAAGAGAAGACTCTACATATGGACATCACCAGATAGTCAACACTGAAATCACATTGATTATATTCTTTGCAGCCAAAGATGGAGAAGCTCTATACAGTCAGCAAAAACAGGACCAGGAGCTGACTGTGGCTCAGATCATGAACTCCTTACTGCCAAATTCAGACTTAAATTGAAGAAAGTGGGGAAAACCACTAGACCATTCAGGTATGACCTAAATCAAATTCCTTATGATTATACAGTGGAAGTGACTAATAGATTCAAGGGATTAGATCTGATAGAGTGCCTGAAGAACTATGGACAGAGGTTCTTGACATTGTACAGGAGGCAGGGATCAAGACCATCCCTGAGAAAAAGAAATGCAAAAGGGCAAAACGGCTGTCTGAGGAGGTCTTACAAATAGCTGTGAAAAGAAGAGAAAGGCAAAGGAGAAAAGGAAAGATATACCCATTGGAATGCAGAGTTCCAAAGAATAGCAAGGAGTGATCAAGGCAAAGAAAGCCTTCCTGAGTGATCAATGCAAAGAAATAGAGGAAAACAACAGAATGGGAAAGACTAGAGATCTCTTCAAGAAAATTAGAGATACCAAGGGAACATTTCATGCAAAGATGGGCTCGATAAAGGACAGAAATGGTATGGACCTAACAGAAGCAGAAGATATTAAGAAGAGGTGGCAAGAATCCACAGAACTGCACAAAAAAGATCGTCACAACCCAGATAATCACGATGATGTGATCACACACCTAGAGCAGACATCTTGGAATGTGAAGTCAAGTGGGCCTTAGAAAGCATCACTATGAACAAAGCTAGTGGAGGTGATGGAATTCCAGTGGAGCTATTTCAAATCCTGGAAGAGGCTATCTATGTAGTCTCAAATATCCTCTTACAAATTGTTTCTTGACCATAAAGAGAAAATAATAACATTATATGGATTAATGTAGTAAACCCTGTCTTAACCGGGACTTCTCCAGTGGCTCAGCAGTAAAAAATCTGCCTCCAATGCAGGAGATGCTCAACCCCTGGGTTGGGAAGATCCCCTGGAGAAGGAAAAGGCAATCCACTCCAGTATTCTTGCCTGGGAAATCCCATGGACAGAGGAGCCTGACGAGCTACAGTCTACGGAATCACAAAAGAGTTGGACACATTTGAGTGACTAAACATCAGCAACAACTATTTTTACCACATAATAAATGTAAACAAGAATAATGAGACAAACCAATACCATGAGCTTCTTGACATCCTGGGAAGAATACTTTGTCACTTATTTGATGTCACTGTAAAAAATGCATCCTGAATCTAATCATGAAGAGACATAAGCTAAACCCCAAATAAGGAACAGTCTACAAAACAACTGGCCTACACTCCTCCAAAATGCTTTGTCAAGAAGACAAAGGTTGAGAACCTGCTCCAGATGAAAGGAGACTAAAGAGGCATGAAAACTGAATCTAATGATAATCCTGATATGGAGCCTAAAACAGAGAAACAAATAAACCAACATAAGGGACTTTATTGAGACAATGGGGAAACGGTTACTATGAACTGTGAATGAAACAATAGTATTGTATCGATGCTAATTTTCTTCATTTTGACAGTTTTACTGTGAATATATAAAGAAAAGTCTTAGGAAATACAAAATAAAACTTTATGGATAAAGATACATGATAGCTGCAAAATTATTCTCAAATAGTTCGGGAAAAGTGTATATACAACTATATACAAAAAAAGAGAAAATAAAAGATAAAGCAGGTGAGTGAAATGTTAACAGTTAAAGAAAGTGAATATAGGGGTATGCGAAATTCTTTGCAGTACTCTTGTAACTTTTCTGTAAGTATGACATTATTATTAAGGTAAAATTTGAAAGTTCATAACAAATATTAGAAGTACTTTGGTTATAGGAGAGAATATCTAAATTCAACAGCTATTATGTAAAGTAATTGAGATAAATCAGAATTCCTGAATTTGAACTATATGCATAGAAAGGTCTCAGTCTGCACAAAATTTCAAACCTTGAGCAGAATGGGGTTGGATATCTTCCTGTGCATAGTATTGAACATTCACAGAAAAAAGAGTATTAACTTACCACAAAGTCATATAACTTGGGGGGTCAAATTTAGGCAGAATGAAAATTTGACACAAATTGAATATGTTTGTCATTGCCTCTTTAGTTCAGGAACGTCAACTATTGTAATCCAACCCCATTTCTCAGTTTCTCCACCACAAAGAGCAAGAATAATAAACAACAAATACAGTTTGATTTTGGCCTTGTGGTTTTTTTTTTTTTTTTTCCTGTTCACCTGGCTAGATACAGGCAAGATATTTGCCACTCGATAGTTACAAGACCCTGGGAAAATTACATTACCTCCCTGGAGCTCAGTTTTTCCTCTATAAAATTAAGATAGAGTATATAGTGTCTAACGTGAAGAAGTATTATAGGAACTATGTGGATAAATGCATATGAAGTTCCATTAGTTACACAACATCTAAGTAATTTGAGAATGAAGATAATCAGTATCTATCTTCCCTGGGTTTGGGGCCACTTGAAATTCAATGTTCTGCTCAAAGCTGCAAGAAGAGAAAGATGACTTACGGGATAGTGGTCCTTATTTGGAGCACAGAAAAAATGATATTTATGCTTCCATCAATGAAAGTTTTCACCAATAGTATTTTGAGAGGGCTTGGAAGGAAATATGCTCCTAATACAAGATGTTTTGGAAGTAGCCACAGCATCTGGATGACTCTACATCATTTATTTGTCTTTTATAAGGTCTTCAGTCATCATTTGAATACATCACAAAATTACAGTATGAAAGTAATTTCTATTTTTCTTCTGTTGGAAGGAATTTGCCAAGTTACCTCAACCAAACATCTTCATCTTGCAACTGTCACCTAGTTAATGGGAAAACATTGTAATTTTTAGTTAAATATTTCACATCCATTTCCAACACCAAATAATGCTTCAAATGCCCAAAGAGCAATAGAAGCTGATTCTCCAGCAAAACTGAAGTACATACCTTTTTCAAAAAAAATTGATACCACTGCTCATATACAATACTTTATTTGGTTACTCCCAGGAGCAGCAACTAAATAGTGGATTAGGAAGAACAGTTATGGTTATTTTTTTTATTGCTTTATTACCTCCTTACTATGAATGTTAGAAGAAATGGAGTAGCACTTATAGTAAATAAAACAGTCCAAAATGTAGTACTTAGGTGCAATCAAATGACAGAATGACCACTGTTCATTTCCAAGGCAAACCATTCAATACCACAGTAATCCAAGTCTATGTACCAACTGCTGCTGCCGCTTCAGTCTCGTCCGACTCTGTGCGACCGCATAGACGGCAGCCCATCAGGCTCCCCCGTCCCTGGGATTCTCCAGGCAAGAACACTGGAGTGGGTTGCCATTTCCTTCTCCAATGCATGAAAGTGAAAAGTGAAAATGGAGTCGCTCAGTCGTGTCCAACTCTTAGCGACCCCATGGACCGCAGCCTATCAGGCTCCTCCATTCATGGGATTCTTCAGGCAAGAGTACTGGAGTGGGGTGCCATTGCCTTCTCTGATGTACCGACTAGTAATGTTGAAAAGGCTGAAGTTGAATGGGTGTATGAAGACCTACAAGACCTTCTAGAACTAACACCAAAAGGTGACATCCTTTACATCAGAGGGGACTGGAATGCAAAATTAGGAAGTCAAGAGATACCTGGAGTAAGAGGCAAGTTTGGCCTTGGAGTACAAAATTAAGCAGGGCAAAGGCTAACAGAGTTTTGCCAAAAGAACACACTGGTCATAGCAAACACCCTCTTCCAACAACACAAGAGATGACTCTACACATGGACAACAAGGAGGCAGTGATCAAAACCTTCCCCAAGAAGAAGAAATGCAAAAAGGCAAAATGGTTGTCTGAAGAGGGCTTAAAAATAACTGAGAAAAGAAGAGAAATGAAAGACAAAGGAGAAAAGAAAAGATACATCCATCTGAATTCAGAGTTCCAAAGAACAGCAAGGAGAGATAAGAAAGCCTTCCTCAGTGATCAATGCAAAGAAATAGAGAAAACAATAGAATGGGAAACACTAGAGATCTCTTCAAGAAAATTAGAGATACCAAAGGAATATTTCATGCAAAGATGGGCAAAATAAAGGACAGAAATGGTTTGGACCTAACAGAAGCAGGAGATTTTAAGATGAGGTAGCAAGAATACAAAGAAGAACTATACAAAAAAGATGTTAATGACCCAGATAACCACAATGGTGTGATCACTCACTTAGAGACAGACATCCTGGAGTGCAAAGTCAAGTGGGCCTTAGGAAGCATCACTACAAACAGAGCTAATGGAGGTGATGGGATTCCAGCTGAGACATTTCAAATCCTAAATGATGATGCTGTGAAAGTGCTGCACTCAATATGTCAGCAAATTTGGAAAACTCAACTGTAGCCAGCAGACTGGCAGAGGTCAGTTTTCATTCCAATCCCAAAGAAATGCAATGCCAAAGAATGTTCAAACTACCACACAATTGCCCTCATCTCACACGCTAGTAAAGTAATGCTCAAAATTCTCCAAGCTAGGCTTCAACAGTACGTGAACCAAGAACTTGGAGATGTTCAAGCTGGTTTTAGAAAAGGCAGAGGAACAAGAGGTCAAATTGCCAACATCCTTTGGATTATAGAAAAAGCAAGAGAATTCCAGAAAAACATCCGCCTCTGTTTAATTGACTACACTAAAGCCTTTGATTGTGGGATTACCACAAACTGGAAAATTCTTCAAGAGATGGGAATACCAGACCACCTGACCTGCCTTCTGAGAAACCTGTATGCAGGTCAAGAAGCAACAGTTAGAACTGGACATGGAACAACAGACTGGTTCCAGAATGGGAAAGGAGTATGTCAAGACTGTGTATTGTCACCCTGCATATTTAACTTCTATGGAGAGTTCAGTTCAGTTCATTTCAGTCACTCAGTCGTGTCCGACTCTTTGCGACCCCATGAACCACAGCACACCAGGCCTCCCTATCCATCACCAACTGCCGGAGTCTACCCAAACCCATGTCCATTAAGCCGGTGATGCCATCCAACCATCTCATCCTCTGTCATCCCCTTCTCCTCCTGCCCTCAATCTTACCCAGCATCAGGGTCTTTCCAAATGAGTCCGCTCTTCGCATCAGGTAGCCAAAGTATTTGAGTTTCAGCTTCAACATCAGTCTTTCCAATGAACACCCAGGACTGATCTCCTTTAGGATAGACTGGTTGTACATCATGCAAAATCCCAGGCTGGATGAAGCACAAGCTGGAATCAAGATTGCCGGGAGAAATAACAATAACCTCAGATATGCAGATGATGCCACCTTTATGGCAGAAAGCCAAGAGGAACTAAAAAGCCTCTTGATGAAAGTGAAAGAAGAGAGTGAAAAAGATTTCTTAAAATTCAACATTCAAAAATTGAAGATCTTGGCATCCAGTCCCATTACTTCATGGCAAATAGATGGGGAAACAAAGGAAACAGTGAGAGACTTAATTTTCTTGGGCTCCAAAATCACTGCAGATGGTGACTGCAGCCATGAAATTAAAAGATGCTGCTTGATCCTTGGAAGAAAAGCTGTGACAAACCTAGACAGCCTACTAAAAAGCAGAGACATTACTTTGCCAACAAAGGTCCGTCTAGTCAAAGCTATGGTTTTTCCAGTAGTCATGTATGGATGTGAGTGTTGGACACATCCATAAAGAAGGCTGAGCACAAAAGAATTGATGCTTTTGAACCGTGGTGTTGGAGAAGATTCTTGAGAGTCCCTTGGATTAAAAGGACATCCAACCAGTCCATCCAAAAGGAAGTCAATCCTGAATATTCATTGGAAGGACTGGTGCTGAAGCTGAAACTCCAATACTCTGGCCACCTGATATGAAGAACTAACTCATTGGAAAAGACCCTGATGCTGGGCAAGATTGAGGGCAAGAGGAGAAGGGTCAATAGAGGATGAGATGGTTGCATGTCATCACCAACTCGATGGACATGAGTTGAGCAAGCTCCGGGAGTTGGTGATGGACAGGGAGGCTTGACATGGAACCAGGAGCCCCCTGCAGTTTTTTACAGAGAGTTTACAGAGAGTTGGTTTACACAGAGTCAGACATGACTAAGCAACTAAACTGAATTGAACTACTATGAATGTATCCACAGATGCCACTAAGCCTCTTTGTTTTCCTTTCTCCATTTTCTAAGTAAAGAAACAAGTAGCTTCCCTGGTGGTCCAGTGGCTAAGACTCTGCGCAACCAATGGAGGGGTCCTGGGTTCGATTCCTGGTCAGGGAACTGAATCCTAGTGACTAAGAGTTCTCAATCTGCAACTCAGGGTTCCAGTGCCACAACAAAAGTCCCACATGCCACAACTAAGGCACAGACAAATAAATAAATAAAAATAAATACTTTTCTAAAAAACAAATAAAGAAACAGTATTTTAAATTATATAAATGTGCTTCAGCCTACTGAAACATAATGCCATATAAACACTAAAGGATATTTTATTGTAATAAAATTAAATCATAAATATTAAAAATAAAGTATATTTTGGGAGGGTATAGAATTGACATCTGATTTTTTTGAATGACACCTTTCCAAATAAGAAAATCTATTTATAAAATTTAGGAAATCAATAAATTTAAACAATTAATGAGTTTGTTCATTGTTTCTCCCTAGAATTAGTTAGAAATAAAAGACATCATTACAAGAATGGAGATACAAGTGTTTAATCTTTTATAACATTAATAATATAAATTATTATATTTCCTTTGGGCTTCCTATGTGGCTCAGTAGTAAAGAACCCACCTGCCAATGGAGGAGATGCGGGTTCAATCCCTGGGTGTGAGTCAGGAAGATCCAGTGGAGAAGGAAATGGGAACACACTCCAGTATTCTTGCCTGGAGAATCCCATAGACAGAGGAGCCTGGCAGGCTGCAGTCCACAAGGTTGCAGAATTGGACATGCCTGAGCAGGCATACATGCACTCATTTCTTTTAAAAGTCAGAAAATGAAAAAGTAATTTCTTAAATTATTTTGCAATTTCATGTCTTTTAAGCACAGTAATGAGATAAGAGTACTAAAGCTTTATTTATCCATTTTTTCAACCATAGAGGCCTGAGATAACTAGGCCTGTTAATGTGAACCAGAGCCTGGCCCCAGGCAACGCTTGCCCAGGAGTTCTTCAGGCAAGTGATGCTGAAGAAGGGGGGCCGTGAGTGTCCACCCCTGGTGGGCAGAGCATTGGGAAAAGTGGCCAGGAGGGAAGACTGGAAGGCCACTTGCATTTTGGCACAGAGTTTAGGAAGACATAGCTTTTTGCCTCTAAAGAGACAGGAATACCAGATCCCCTGACCTGCCTCCTGAGAAACTTGTACACAGGTCAAGAAGCAACAGTTAGAACTGGACATGGAACAACAGACTGGTTCCAAATTGGGAAAGGAGTACTTCAAGGCTGTATATCGTCACCCTGCTAATTTAACTTATATGCAGATACATCATGAGAAATGCTGGGCTAGATGAAGCACAATCTGGAATCAAGATTGCCAGGAGAAATATCAATAACGACAGATATGCAGATGACACCACCCTTATGGCAGAAAGTGAAGAACTAAAGAGCTTCTTGATGAAAGTGAAAGAGAAGAGTGAAAATGTTGGTTTAAAACTCAACATTCAAAAAACTAAGGTGGCATCCGGTCCCATCACTTTATGGCAAATAGATGGGGAAACAATGGAAACAGTGAGAGACTTTATTTTCTTGGGCTCCAAAATCACTGCAGATGGTGACTACATCCATGAAATTAAAAGATGCTTGCTCCTTGGAAGAAAAGCTGTGACCAACCTAGACAGCATAGTAAAAATCAGAGAAGGTAAAAACCTTTACCAACAAAGGTTCATCTAGTCAAAGCTATGGTTTTTCCTGTAGTCATATATGGATGTGAGAGTTGGACTATAAAGAAAGCTGAGAGCTGAAGAATTGATGCTTTTGAACTGTGGTGTTGGAGAAGACTCTTGAGGCCTTGGACTGCAAGGAGACTAACCAGTCCATCCTAAAGGAAATCAGTCCTGAATAGTCATTGGAAGGACTGATGCTGAAGCTGAAACTCCAATACTTTGGCCACCTGATGCAAAGAACCGACTCGTTGGAAAAGACCCTGATGCTGGGAAAGGGGGAGAAGGGGACAACAGAGGATGAGATGATTGGATGGCATCACCGATGCAATGGACATGAATTTGAGTAGGCTCAGGAGTTGGTGATGGACAGGGAAGCCTGGCATGCTGCAGTCCACGGGGTCACAAAGAGTCGGACACGACTGAGAGACTGAACTGAACTTAGGAAGACATACCAATCTCTCCATAATGGCCACCGTAGAGTGAGAAAATTAGCATATGGGAGCCGAGTAACACATTTGTATGGCAAGGAGTGCCTGGGGCGGGTACCAGCTATAACACCTTGTGGTCACTAACAGCTTACCCTGACTGCAAGTTAGAGAAGGTGAAACAAATATCAATTACATCACTGGATGCAAAAACACAGCTCACAATAGTACAGTTATTGAATACATCACGTTTACAAGTAACCTGGTTTGAATGTTACTCTAAGGAAAAGTCCATTATAGTGCTCTTCTCATACTTTCTGATACTAGAACATATACTCCATCGGGCAGGGATCTTTGTTTTGTTCATGAATGTATAACAAGTGCCCACAACAGTATCTGGTAAACTTTTAAGCTTGAGAAATATCTGTTGGTTGATCAACAGGTACTCTAAGACTTTTTCAGAAACCTATAGTACACACAATGATGTTTGAACTTATTTTTCTATTTCCCCTTAGAAAGGTTCTAAGTCATAGAATGTTTACTCAAAGATGTAAAACTGTCAGAAAACGCAAGAGCAATAAATATATTTCTCTTGCACACAAGAGAAAATAGATCTTTGAAAGATCGCCCCTGGGCATAAAAGCCATATTCTGAGAGAAAGAGCTGTCAGTCACCAGGGCACAGGAGATGCCCGGCCCTGAGGGGCCCACTGTGGGGCCAGCCACTAGGGGACAGTGTGGGCACAGTCACTGCCAGACCCTTGATAAGGCCAAGAGGGACCTTGACAGAGAGGAAGGAATTCTGCCAAGTTTCACTTCTCCAGCTCCTGGTTTGCTGTTGGTAAATTCCTCATGGGAATCTCATTTCCAAATATGAAAACAGAAGAACAGCACCATTCTGAGGAGGTCCTTGGCAAAGGAAAAAAAATCCAGGAAAAGTTGTGAAAATGTCAATAATCCTGATAGGGAATAAAACGCAGCTTCAGCCGATTCAGTGCAGCTGTCAGGACATCGTGAAAGTGTTGACGCTGAAAGTGTTTGACTGAAGCCGTTCCTACAAACAAGGCTGTACGTTTCTCGCTGGCAATGAAATGGTGAAACGAGTTCAAGGACAAGGAGCCGAGCCAAGTAAGTGAAACAGCAAGGAACTGGATTCTAGAGTAGTCTGAGCAGCTCCTTTTTCATTTGACTTTTTTGACCTAGTCGCGGGGCAGGCCAGATCTTAGTTCACCCACCAGAGGTCGAACCTGTGCCCCTGAAGTGGAAGCGCAGAGCCCCAACCACTGGATGGCCAGGAAATTTCAAAGAGCAGTTCTTCTTTGAGAAGTGTATCACCCATAAAACTGCATGAACCAAAATACACAAGAAAAAAGACACAATCACAACAGCAAATAACCTTTATGTGTATTTTTTTAAAAATAAGAGATGAAAGGTTAAGACAACAGCCTTTCACGACTGACTTCAGTAAATTCAGACCCACTACAAGTTCCTCAAAGTTATCAACATAATATATTGTATTTCAGTGAGCTGTTATGATTGTGATATGTGATATGATTCAGGGGAATCATTTTAACCTAGTAGTTCAATAGCGGGTTTCTGAACTTTGAACAATTTAATGTATATCTTTAACATCCTTAGAAATTTCTGTTCATGTTGAATTTGCATGCCTTCTACATAATTTTATGAAAACAATTATTTGCCTTTCATTCAAAAAATGCACAAGTTCCACTATGCAATAAGCACTGTCTGTGTTTGCTAAATGGCAAAACACCATCTCCACATCATCTTCCTGTACCTTACAGTCTGAAAAGTAAAAGTGAAGTTGCTCAGTTGTGTCCGACTCTTTGAGACCCCATGGACAGTAGCCTGCACCAGGCTCCTCTGTCCATGGGATTTTCTAGGCAAAAGTACTGGAGTGGGTTGCCATTTCCTTCTCCAGGGAATCTTCCCGACCCAGGGATCGAGCCCTGGTCCCCCACATTCTAATTGGCTGATAAACAAACAAGTAAAGGAGAACATTATACTGTGTGTGTGGGGCGGGGGGGGGGGGCGGGGAGGGGTCAGTTATGATGGAAAAGTTCAAGGTATTTCATTGAAAGCAGGTGGCAGGGTAGACTAAACCAGTCTTGGAATGGGAGAAGCATTCAGGAAGAAAGTTGAATCCAGCAGAGTCCTGTTAAAGAGGGGAAGCAAACAGAATTCAGACTACAGCATTCCTCCTGATAAGACAACAATCCATTCAGTTTCCTCCTCTAAAACACAGGTTTTGGACTAGATTATCCCCATGGCCCCATTCAACCTAACATTTTATGATTCTCTATCCAAATTTCAAGGTAAAATTTAACTGGAAGATAGAATTTAGTAACTTTGCTTTTATAAACTTTGCAGTTTATAACTGATTTTCACAAACCTATTTTTTTGAATTCCTTCAGTTCTTCATCCCTTAAAACTAGAGAGTAAAGAAGATGAGTGATTCTAGTTATGAGACTCAAATACTGATATTTTAGCAAAACAAATGTATACATAAAGATATTTATACATGCACTTCCAACTTCTGAAGTGCTCTTAAACACAACACAGTATTTCTTTAGATGTATCTGCAAGCTACCATTATTATGTAAATATCACATAATTTTATAATTTTTGACTCTAACATAATCCACTTACAGTATATATAAACTTTCTTTTAAAGTATGTTATTTTTAATTAAAATAACATTTAAAACTCTAAGTTTCAACACAAAGCTGCATAGTGGTACCACTTTTAAAATCTCTCTCCGGTTTCACATCTCTGACTGCCTGGTGGCCTCTTCCACTTGGATGTTATATCAATCAGACACAATTATCAGAGAAAGATTAGAAGGAAATTTAATTTTAACCTACATGAGAAATGAGAAATGAGAAAAAAGGAATCTTCACACCGTGTTCTGAAATTTATTTCTCATTTGTTTCTACTTTTAAGAGACTAAAAATGATGAATTACTACATCTGTTCAACTTCTGGCTGTTTCTCTTTCTTAATTTGATTCATTCTCACTTTGAGAAAGCACCTGGTTTGTATAATGACCTTGAGTTTCATATGTTGGTTTTATCACTGTTTGATGTTCCTCTTTATTTAAAATTCACTTTAGAGACAAACTCTTCACAGGCTCATAGGTGTTTAATAAGTAAGTGAGTGTAATTATTATATTTAACCATAGTCAAGAGTTCAATGATTAATTCTCGATATCATAGAACACAGGCTTCCATTACATAGATTTTGATCAAAGCATATGCCCTGAAACAAATACTGCACACAATGAAATTCTAATCAAACATTGTTTTCTTGTATAACACTGGAAGGATGAAGGAACAGACCTCCTTATTCTTGAATAATTTGTTCAAGGAGCCCCCTGCACCTGCATGATGATCTTAGAGCAACTTGTGTAGTGATGTTCTATAAAGTCTTGTCACCAAGTGAAAGGTTTGCTTTATTTCCCTTGATGTGGTGGTCTGAGGTTTACAGGTTCCTGAACACAAGATTTGAGACAATCCTGAAAAAAAAAAAAAAAAAAACAATCATTTTCAAAGCACAAGAATTTTGATATGCTTCAGTTGCCAAGAAATTTATGAACACCCATATTTTGAGACATTTTGTTTTTAGATTAATCTCTAGTGTTTGAGGCAAACTGATTTATTCTAACATAAAAAGATACTACATAGTGACCAAAACCACTTGATTATTACTTTGGTTTAAGAGTGAATACCTTCTTGTGAACAAAACCCTTGAATTTTAAACATAATAAATTCAAGTATTGTTTAGGTATATTATATTGTGGTGTTTTAAATTTGAGATAACATATTTTATTCAAACCTAAAGATTAATATTAGCATACAGCAAGACCTAACAACCTGTCAATATCGAATGAAGTTTGTCCCTATTTGGTATCAGCTGTTAATGCAATGCTTTTCATCTAAGTAGCTGCAAATTCAAAACAAAAATAGTCTTTATTTGGTTATAAGTAGTCAGTTGTACTCATCCATACCTGAGATGATTCTTTAACTCCAACTCTTTGGAAAAACAAATAGAACTAATAGGAAAGAATAAAAATAATTCCATAGTAATATCTATATGCAGGTTGATTGAAAACAATTAACAACCCCAAGAAGAAAGAGAAGGTTGTTAACCCTCTTCTTTTTTTTTTAATTTTAGTTTTATTTTTTGGCCACACCTCACAGCAGGCAGGAACCAGGGGTTGAACACACGGCCCCTGCATGTGGAAGTGTGGAATCTTAACTGCTGGATTGCCAGGGAAGTCTCTAACCCTCTTCTTGATTAAAGGATGGGTAAATTCACTTGCCATTTGTGGATAAAGGCAAATTCTTAATCCTGATTTTTTGGGGGTTAGTTTTGTGTCCTTCTATTTTTCCCCATACTGTGTTCGTATTTTTATTTACATCCTTCAAATTACTTTAATTAATTTTTATTGGAGTATACTTGCTTTACAATGTTGTGTTAGTTTCTACTGTACAGCAAAATGCATCAGCCATACATGTACATATATCCCCTCCCTTTTGGATTTCTTTCCCATTCAAGTCACCACAGTGCGCTGAGTAGAGTTCCCTGTTCTACACAGTACATCCTTCCTGTTCTGTTTCTTTCTGGTGTCAAACACTGATCTTCAAGATCTCCCAGACTCCCTAATGGATATAGTGAGTGAAGTGAGTGAAGTCGTTCAGTTGTATCTGACTCTTTGTGACCCCGTGGACTGTAGCCCACCATGCTCCTCCGTCCATGGGATTCTCCAGGCAAGAATACTGGAGTGGGTTGCCATTTCCTTCTCCAGGGGATCTTCCTGACCCAGGGATTGAACCCAGGTCTCCCGCATTGCAGGCAGATGCTTTAACCTCTGAGCCACCTGGGAAGCCCCCCTTAATGGATATAGTAATCTTTAAATACCCGGTAGCAGTGTTCTGCAGCCTGCTTGCTCAAGCTCAAAAGAACTGATTGTTACATTTTCAGGCATTTAGTGAGCCAAGTTGTAAGAGGCATTATTTTAAAATGTTATATAAATTTATAAGTAGATAAATTATATTAAAATCAAAAGCAGTAAGTGCTAGAAACTCATCACTCCCCAATTATTTTACTATTCCTATTACCTCTTTGATATGTGTATCACGCAAATTCTATATAATGTGGTGCTACTGTGCATCTTCTTACAACTCTACCACTGGTAATGTCATGTTGGTAGCTTGAAATCAGCCATGGTGGGAGTATTTATACTGTGGAAATCTGTAAACACTACAAATCAGGGCTCTCCTGCCTTCTACCCCAGAACCAGCGGTTAAACTTTTACCAGTACAGCACAGGAGCCTGCACACTGAGCTGTCTAAGAAAAGCAATTCCTGCATTTTCCAAAAACCGTTCCTACATGTGACTCCACCTCTTTCATTCCAGGCACAGCAGATCAGTATTAGAGTAAGGAACTAACTAAAATATAAAGCCCCTCTAGGCTAGACAAAATGAACGTTTTCTCTTTAGGCTCTGAACTAAGATTCATAGAGACTGATGAAATTAGACTGTGACATGGTCACAGCAGTATGTTAGAATAAATGTCCTTGAACTCTTACTATGTGGGTTTGTAGAGCCTACCTGATTACCTCACTTACTTACATACTTACAGTACCACTTTTATCTCATGGTACCACTTTTCCCCAGTTGGATGTGGATTTTATCCATAAAGAATATCTCTTATTTGAGCGAATGCAATTTCTATTCTACTGTTCACAAATTAGTGCATCTTAAGAGAAATTGTCTTAAATTCTTAGTTTCTGATTGCAATACAGAAACTATGTAGGTGGAGGGCAGAATATAAAGGCTCGAGTTCTGGTTGCGTGACCCAGAGAAAATTATTTAATTTTTTCACTCATCAGAAAAAAATTAAATGTGTGCACATTTTCATGGATTTTAAGTCCGAAGGTTGTACCAAGATGCTTCAGGCCTGACTGTGGGTGTTTAAAGAGAGCTTTAAGTAGGCAGGATCCAGATGTCCTCCTGTTTTCAACTAGAGACACTCTGGTGTTATTTACTGGAAATTCTGGACCTGGTCTGAAAATGTTGCTCAGCACAGTGTTCTGGGGAACACGTAAAGATCAACTGGAGCTGGCAAGAAATGAGACTGGTTTGCTGTCCCGCTAAGCTTCTGCACGTACATACACAGACTTACCTTATGCTATGCTTGATTTCTCTAATGGTTCCCTCTTGGTGCTGAGCTTTCCATCTGTTCTGAAGGCTGCCCTTCTGTTTGGTTATCTGCCCTTAAAACAATTTCCCATCCAACACCGGACAGTCTGGGGTTCGAGCCAGAGATGAGGGTATATGCTGGTTGCACTAGGCCCTACCACCAGGTACCTACTGAGCCTGTCCATATGGACATCTCACAGGAGAGAGTGCTGGAAGTCAAAGAAGATAAAACACTAGATTGTTTCTTAAAATACCTTTCCTTACTAGATAAGGAAAATAGTTCATGAGCAGCTTCTTAAGGATTTTCAGGTACTAAAACACTTTTTGTTTTTATTAGAACACTTTTTAAGATGCTCCTTCATTCAATCTCTTTAGGCTATGGATGGGATGGGAGTTTGGGGGAGAATGGATACATGCATATGTATAGCTGAGTCGCTCTGCTACACACCTGAAACTATCACAGCACTGTTATTTAGCTATACTTCCTTACAAACTGAAAAGTTTAAAACAATTAAACAGAAGATATCATTATAGATGCTAAAAAAAATCTCTTTAGGCTGTATCAAGATTATCTACCTTTTCTGTTAGTTTCCAATTCTTCAATCAATTTTTCCTCTTAATGCTTTATAATCTCAATTTCTTTTAAGTCACATAGTACATAACTAAGCAAGTTTTAACACACCATAGTAAGTAGCATATCATTCAAGAGCATTAGGAAGAAAATCTATTTTTTTATTAGATTGGTGCAAAAGTAATTGCAGTTTTTCACTGTTAAACTTTGCCATTTGATATTGGAATACATTCTTAAACACATATGTTTATGTTAGACATCATTTTAATGTGCATTTCTCACTTTATGCTTTTTTGTTAATAACTTCTACTTGCAGTGTATTTTATATTTATTTTAGACTATGGAAATGATGTTAGACAAAAAGCAAATTTGAGCAATTTTAAAATTTGAGTTCAAAAGGGGTCATAAAGCATCAGAGAAAACTCACAACATTAATGACACATTTGACCCAAGAACTGCCAATGAACATACAGTGCAGTGGTGGTTCAAGAAATTTTGCAAAGGAGACAAGAGCCTTGAAGATGAGGAGCCTAGTGGTGGGCCATGGGAAGTTGACAACAACCAATTGAGAGGATCATTGAAACTGATCCTCTTAAAACTACACAAGAGGTTACCAAAGAACTCAACAACAACCATTTACAGTCATTTAGCATTTGGAGCAAATTGGAAAGATCAAGCTCAATAAGCAGGTGCCTCATGAGCTGACTGAAAATCAAAAAATCATTGTTTTGAAGCACTGTCTTTGCTCAGTCTACATAGCAACAACAAAATATTTCTCGATCGATTGTGACATGCAATGAAAAGTGGATAACCAGCGATGGCCAGTTCAGTGGTTGGACCAAGAAGAAGCTCCAGAGCACTTTCTACAGCCAAACTTGCACCAAAAAATGGTCATGGTCACTGTTTGGTTGTCTGCTGCCCATCTGATCTGCTAAAGCTTTCTGAATCCCCATGAATCCATTACATCTGAGAAGTATGCTCAGCAAATTGATAAGCTGCGCTGAAAACTGCAACACCTACAGCCAGCATTGATCAACAGCAAGGGCCCAATCTTCTCCACAAAAATGACTGACCGCACATTGCACAACCAGAGCTTCAAAAGTTGAATAAATTGGGTTATTAAACTTTGCCCCATCCACCATATTCACCTGACCTCTTGCCAACCGACTGCCATTTTTTCAAGCATCTCGACAACTTTTTGCAGAAGAAATGCTTCCACAACCAGCAGGAGGCAGAAATATTCCAAGAGTTTGTCGAATCTTGAAGCATGGATTTTTACAGTACAGGGATAAACTAATTTATTTTCTCATTGGCAAAAATGTGTTGATTGTAATGGTTCCTGTTTTGATTAATAAAGGTGTGTTTGAGCCTGGTTATAAAGAGTCGGACACGACTGAGCGACTGAACTGAACTGAACTGATAATGATTTAAAATTCACAGTTCAAAACCGCAGTTAAGTTTGCACTGACTTAATATATAAACTTTTTGTTGAAGTATTATATGCATTAAAATGATATACAATTAGCCATTGTAACTGGATAGTTCTAGGAATTTTCGCAGAGGGAATATCCTTGTTTAACCAGCACCCACATCAAGGAACGGAACATGAACAGAACTCTAGGACCCCCCTTCTTCCACTGTCAGTCACTACCCTGTGCCCAAAGAAACCACCATCATGATTTCTGACACCACATGTATATGTTTATATGTTGTTGTGTTTGAACATTATAAATAGAATAACACAGTTCTGTTGTGCCTGCCTTCTTTGAACCATGTAATTACATGGAGCTGCATTTTAGTAATTTTCACTGCTATACAGCAGTCAATTTTGTGACTATATCACAATTTTTAAAAATTCAGGACATTGTTGATGAACTTATGAATACTTTGTAGTTTCTGGCCAATTACAAATATTCCTCTATATGTCTTTTGATGCACATAAATACTCATTGCTGTTGAATATTTCATATAGGAGTGAAATTAATGGGTCATAGCATATGCATATGCTAAACTCTAGTAGTTACAGCCAATACTTTTAAAAAGATGGTATTTGTTTTCTTACCCAAGTGTCATGCTTGCATAATGGATGATGGATATATTACTCAGAGGCCATTCTTCACTAGAAGACCGCTTTTTGTGGGCTTGAAAACTTTAATTACTATCAGGCATGAGAACTGGACTATTGAGAAAGGGCTCACATGTTTCAGGCAGCCAGCTTTACTAGTCCTTGTTTCCAAAAGACATAAAAAAAGATGTCCCTGCCACCAAATGGAGGATAAAGACAATAAGAATTGAACGGTGATACACTATCAGCAAAGATCATGGAACTTATATAAAACCAGAAATTACACAAATCAGATAGGTCAAATGTAATGGTCAAAATAATATTATTACTGGTCTTGATGTTAGGTATTTAAATGTATACCACTGACAGCTTGGTGGTGTCACCAGTGAGACATGTAAGAACAAAAGGAAAGTATCAAGGTCAAGTCACTGAACTTTGCCCATGGAGCGGGCTGGAATTTCTCAGAGTACAGAAAAGAACCAAGTAGAAGCTTACTGCTTTAAGGCTCTAAATGTTGCTGCTGCCGCTGCTAAGTCGCTTCAGTCGTATCCGACTCTGTGAGACCCCATAGACGGCAGCCCACCAGGCTCCCCCGTCCCTGGGATTCTCCAGGCAAGAACACTGGAGTGGGTTGCCATTTCCTTCTCCAATGCATGAAATTGAAAAGTGAAAGTGAAGTCGCTCAGTTGTGTCCGACTCCTAGCGACCCCATGGACTGCAGCCCACCAGACTCCTCCATCCATGGGATTTTCCAGGCAAGAGTACTTGAGTGGGGTGCCATTGCCTTCTCCACTAAATGTTGCTAGATTGTGCCAAATTACAGTATGTAAGAGGATGGCTTCAAATCACAAAATTTGTTTCTGAATCTGCCCTTCGTCATGACCACAACCTTTCCATGCCAACCTCTTGCTTTCTCCTTTTATCCTTCTATTTGCATTAATTATATTTTAGGATGTGTTGCTTACTTTATCAACTTTTTTAGCATCAGATGACCTACTTTATTTTCTTGTCTCCTAATTCACCTTCCTATCTTAGCCTCTCCCCCTACCCCTCACAACAATAATAAATTCCCTTCTTCATTTAATAAACATTTGTTGAAGTCCTACTATGTGCAAGCAGTTGGACTAAGTAGATGATCTGGTTTCATGGAGCTAGGAGGCTTTACTTTGACCAAGGGGAGAGGTCAGAGTGCAAACCATTATCAACCTGTCTTTGGCAGTGGAAGCTGGTCAAAATAGAAAAAGAATCCTTAGCACCCTCCATAAATGGGTTTCCATGGCTCTGGATGCTGGGGAATAAAGTTGTAGGCTCCCAGAGGCTGGCTCTCTGAAGACAAATGACCAAGAAAAGGCTGCAACTCCACAGAACATACTTTCCCATCACTTTCTCTTTTGACTTTGCCAATTATTCCCCCAAGGAAAACAGCACTGAAGATGAGGACCACTTTCCCAAGAGAGCAGTGGCTTGGTGCAGCCTTTGGCTGGTGGCCTCCCTCTGTCAGAATTGAGTAGGCCTGAGGGTGGGGGCGGGGCTCATCTGCCCTGATGTAGGATCTCAGATATAATTGCTCCTCTTCCAACCAGTCAAGATTCTAGTGCTCAGAATGAATAAAACTAGACAAGCAGGATTTTTTTTAATAGGAGTTTTTATTAAACAGGACATTTCTTCTTAGGCATGACACATATTACACTTAAATATCACATTTTCAAAATTTAAAAGTCACTCATTTTGTTTGCAATTTTAAAAGTATTAAAAGGTGAAAATAATTGGGTCATGGGATGGAATTGTAATTGGAAAGAAAAAAGCAACTGTAGGGCAATTATGGGTTTTGAAGGGCTTCCCTGGTGGCTCAGACGGTAAAAGAATCTGCCTACAATGTGGGAGACTTGGGTTCCATCCCTGGGTTGGGAAGATCCCCTGGCAGAGGGCATGGCAACCCACTCCAGTATTCTTGCCTGGAGAATCCCCATGGTCAGAGGAGCCTGGCGGGCTGCGGTCCATGGGGTCAAAAAGAGTCTGACATGACTGAGAGAACAAGCACAGCACAGCAGCATGGGTTGAGAAGGGAAGTGACATATGAAAAATGCTATGAAGAAAGTATTTCTATTCGGTTTACTAATAAGCTTGGAGCGTTTTGGTTAATTAGGCTCATGGGTTCAGAAGGTGATCACCTATATTCCATTATTTTGTAGGAAAAGAGTCTCCAAAGAAGGCTTCCCAGGTGGCTGGGTGATAAAGAATCTGCTTAACAATTCAGGAGCCACAGGAGATACAGGTACCATCCCTGGGTTGGGAGGGTCCCCTGGAGGCAGAAATGGCAACCCACTCCAGTATTCTTGCCTGGAGAATCCCCATGGACAGAGGAGCCTGGTGGGCTACCGTCCATGGGGTCACAAAGAGTCAGACACAACTTAGTGACTAAATCAGCACCACCACAGCTTTTAGGAGGGAGGTAGGAAGGAAAGCTATAAATAGAATAACTTCTGCATGCAGAGAGACCTTTTACCCAAAGCCTTCTGAGTATTTGGAGAACCTACTAAACCCAGCAACTCTCACAGCAGAACTTGATTTTGAGCCAAAGAAATGGCTTTCAGGAACTCTATAAATTTTTTTTAACTAGAGAGAAATTATATAGAGTTAGATATATATATCTGAAATCATGTTAGGTAGAGAATTTCTGTCATGTTTCTTATCTGTAATACCTTATTGTATTACCTCCCTAATTCTTTTTATACCTACTTGGCTTTTAATATGCATCTAATAAAAATTCATCAGTCTGTCCAAGAACTCTGCTATTAGGCCATGTGAGAAATTTATGAGAAAATCCACAAATTGTATTTAGATCAAAGTAAACAATGCCAGAAGAAGAACTGGATTATATATGCAGAGAATAAATGCTTCTGTTGAAATTTTCAGAATTCAGAGGAAGCAGAAATTGAAGGAATCTTGGTGATAAAACAAGGACCCAGCACAGAGTTTTCCTTACGGTACTGAATACATAAACCCAACAGGCTGAAAGTAAAAGAAACACAGACACAGCATCCTGAAATAGACACATTTGTTTCATGTAATAGAGGACTTTTCTGTTTATCACTTTTAGTGGCTTTAAGAAAGAACAATTCCATTCAGTTCAGTTCAGTTCAGTCGCTCAGTCATGTCCGACTCTTTGCAATCCTATGGACTGCAGCACTCCAGGCTTTCCTGTCCATCACCAACTCCCGGAGCTTACTCAAACTCATGTCCATCGAGTCACTGATGCCAGCCAACCATCTCATCCTCTGTCATTCCCTTCTCCTCCTGCCTTCAATCTTTCCCAGCATCAGGTGGCCAAAGTATTTCTAGTGAGTCAGTTCTTCGCATCAGGTGGCCAAAGTATTGGAGTTTCAGCTTCAGCATCAGTCCTTCCAATGAATACTCAGGACTGATTTCCTTTAGGATTGATTGGTTGGATCTCTTTGGAGTCCAAGGGACTCTCAAGAGTCTTCTCCAACACCACAGTTCAAAAGCATCAGTTCTTTTGTGCTCAGCCTTCTTTATGGTCCAACTGTCACACCCATATATGACTACTGGAAAAACCAAAGCTTTGACTAGACAGACCTTTGTTGGCAAAATAATGTCTCTGCTTTTTAATATACTGTCTAGGTTGGTCATAGCTTTTCTCCCAAGGAACAAGCGTCTTTTAATTTCATGGCTGCAGTCACCATTGACAGTGATTTTGGAGCCCCCCCCGCCCCCCCGGCAAATCAAGTCTGTCACTGTTTCCATTGTTTCCCCATCTATTTGCCATGAAGTGATGGGACTGGATGCCATGATCTTAGTTTTCTGAAAGTTGAGCTTTAAGCCAACTTTTTCACTCTCCTCTTTCATTTTCATCAAGAGGCTCTTCAGTTCTTCACTTTCTGTCATAACGGTGGTGTCATCTGCATATCTGAGGTTATTGATATTTCTCCTGGCAATCTTGATTCCAGCTTTTGCTTCATCCAACCCAGCATTTCACATGATGTATTCTGCATATAAGTTAAATAAGCAGGGTGACAATATGCAGCCTTGATGGACTCCTTTTCCTGTTTGGAACCAGTCTGTTGTTTCATGTCCAGTTCTAACTGTTGCTTCTTGACCTGTATACAGATTTCTCAGGAAGCAGGTCAGGTGGTCTGGTATTCCCATCTCTAAGAATTTTCCACAGTTTGTTGTGATCCACACAATCAAAGGCTTTGGTGTAGTCAATAAAGCAGAAGTAGATGTTTTTCTGAAACTCTCTTGCATTTTGGATGATCCAACAGATGTTGGCATTAGCCTATATTAAAATAAGTAATTGAGGTGTATCTGATAGATTACTTAGAGGCAAGGGCTTTGTTAGGAATGGCAATTTCAGAATCTGGACCAGAAAAATCTCATTTTGTTTGCCTCTGAAAATCCCTAGTCTTCATAAGAATTGCCAGGATCTAAACCCCTTGTGGATGTTTCCCTGGTGGCTCAGTGGTAAAGAATCCTAAAGAATCCGTCTGCAATGCAGACACTGTAGGAGAACTGGATGTTCAATCCTTGGGTTGGAAAGATTTCCTGGAGAAGGGCATGGCAACTGACTTCAGGATTCTTGCCTGGAGAATACTATGGACAGAGGAGCCAAGCTGGCTACAGTCCATAGGGTCACAAAGAGTCAGACATGACTGAAGCGACAGCACGCACTCAAACCCCTTGTGACTACAGCTCAAAGTGTGTGCTGTCGCTTCAGTCATGTCTGACCCCTTGTGACCCTATGAACTGTAGCCAGCCTGGCTCCTCTGTCCATAGTATTCACCAGGCAAGAATCCTGAAGTCAGTTGCCATGCCCTTCTCCAGGAAATCTTTCCAACCCAAGGACTGAACATCCAGTTCTCCTACGGTGTCTGCATTGCAGACGGATTCTTTACCACTGAGCCACCAGGGAAACATCCACAAGGGGTTTAGATCCTGGCAATTCTTGTAAAGACTAAGGGTTTTCAGAGGCAAACAAAATTAGATTTTCTGGCCCAGATTCTGAAATTGCCATTCCTAACAAAGCCCTTGCCTATAAGTAATCTATCAGATACACCTCAATTACTTATTTTAATACAGGCTAATGCCAACATCTGTTTGATCATCCAAAATGCAAGAGAGTTCCAGAAAAACATCTACTTCTGCTTTATAGATTCAGAGTATTTGAAGGATTCCTCTAAACATTCCCTGGTGGCTCAGACAGTAAAGCGTCTGCCTGCAATGCGGGAGACCCAGGTTCGATCCCTGGGTGGGGAAGATCCTCTGGAGAAGGAAATGGCAATCCACTCCAGCACTCTTACCTGGAAAATCCCATGGACAGAGGAGCCTGATAGGCTACAGTCCATGGGGTCGTAAAGAGTCGGACACGACTGAGCGACTTCACGTTCACTTTTCACTTTAATGCATTGGAGAAGGAAATGGCAACCCACTCCAGTGTTCTTGCCTGGAGAATCCCAAGGACGGGGGAGCCTGGTGGGCTGCCATCTATGGAGTCGCACAGAGTCGGACACAACTGAAGCGACTTAGCAGCAGCAGCAGCAGTCAGATATCATCAATGCAATTACAACTGTGTTTATGAAACATCAAACCTGTTAAACCACCAGCCAGACTGATCCTCTTTCGCACAGTTCCCTTCGTAGTTGTCGTTATCTCTGTCCCACGTGCTGAATTTCATTCTTTGGTGACTGGCCCACCATTGCACTTCAGGATGAAAATTTCCAGTAAGGGAGTCTCCAGCGGTTCCAGAATATTCCCCAATACGTACATACATAGGAAACTGATAAAAACATACATAGTAGGAAACTGATAAAAATGTCATAAACACGTTCTCATAAAGTGTAGCAGACAAACAAGTACAGAAATAACAAAAATGACACAATGTGCTTACCCATTATTTATTTTATATCAACAGCTTCCTCCCAAAAGTATCTTTCAAGACAGCTCTGTTGTATTGAATGAAGTCACCGCAGGTATGGCAATGTTTTTCAAACACATGGAGGATAACTAAAAAACAGCAGGTATGCCAATCCTAATCTCCCCAATCATTGGTCTCCCCTTCTCCACGCCTCCCATGTATGTGTTCTCTACTCTGCTTCTCTATGCCTGCCCTGGAAATGGGTTTATCTGTACCATTTTTCTAAACTCCACATATACTGGTTAATATACTCTATTTGTTTTTCTCTTTCTGACTTAACTCTGAGTGACAAGACTCTAAGACCATCCACATATCTAGTGGGAAGCTGCTGTACAGCACAGGAAGTTCAGCTCTGTGCTCTGATCACCTAGATGGGTGGGATGGGAAGGGGCGGCTGGGAGGGAAGCTCAAAAGCGATACATGTTTAAGTATAGCTGATTCACTTTGTCGCGTAGCAGAAACTAACGCAACACTGTAAAGCAGCTGTACCCCCTCCTTCAAAAAAAAAAATAAGTATTAGCCTTCTCCCCTCAAACAGTATCAGCCTTCTCCCATCAAAATATCAGAAACTGTCACGTAATTAAAAAAATTCTTTGACTTAATAGTTTTATGACTTGAGCCAAATTTTTATGTGCCATTTTCTGTCGCAACGCCTGAAGATACAATTGCAAATTATTCACGGTCTATCTGAAGATGAGAATACTGTTAGGGGTTGTGACTTTCTTAGCGCGGCGCGAGGCTGACGGAGACCCACCCCCGAGAAGCAGAGGCGGAGGATCCAGTCAGCGGAGGGGCGCCGGGACACCCTGACAACCGAGGGCTCGGCCCAGCCCCGCCGACCCGGGCTGTCGCCTGCGGTGTTGGGTTTTCGCGCAGTCAGGTGTCTTCGGAGGCAGGCGCAAGATATTTATGACCGCGGGGTTGGGCCGGGAATGCAGGGCCGAGGAGCAGCCGGTTGTGCCTCCTCCCCAGGCTTATTCGCAGCCAGAGATCCCCCTCGTCTACACCCTTTAGCCGAAGGCGCTCCGACAGGTGACTCCAGTGAGGGGCGGCAATCTTAGGGTCGCTCTCGGCCAGCGGCGAGGCTCGGCGCACCGACTTCTCGCGAGGTTTCGGGCCCCCCTCCGCCCCTTCACCCGCCCCCTCCTGGCTGAGGCGCCGGCAGCTCCCGCTATGGCTGCGCTGCGGAGGCTCCTGTGGCCGCCGCCTCGGCTGCCGCCTCCGTGCTCGCCTCATCATCCCGCCCATGGGCCGTGGGGGCGGCCTGCGGGGACAGCCCCGGGCCCTCCGGGCCGGCCCTTCTCCTGCCGGGAGGAGGACGAGGGGGCTGTGGCGGAGGCGGCTTGGAGGCGGCGGCGGCGCTGGCGGGAGCTGAGCTTCGCGGCCGCGGCCGGCGGGGGTCTGGTCGGCCTGGTGTGCTACCAGCTGTACGGGGACCCCAGGGCCGACTCCGCGCGGGCGGCGGGCCCCTGGCTCCCCTCGGAGAGCGCGGCCGCAGAGCCAGAGGACCCGCCCGGCGGCGGGGGGCTGCTCCCCATCCCGGTCGCCGCTGCCAAGGAGACGGTACGTGCGTGGGAGCGCCTGCGCGCGCCTGGGCGGGCCGGCAGGTGACTCCCGGGGTGAGGACCGCCAGGTGTTAACACCTGAGTGCCGGGAGAGACGGGGTGACGGCCGCGCGGGGCGCGCGTGAGACCGGACGTTGGGGGTTGTCGCGGTGTGACTCTGGGGCCGCCGATCAGGGACGTCCTGTGAGCGAGACCGAAACCTTCTAGGTCGGGCAGCCCAGACTCGGGCAGCCGAGTCTGTTCACCCAGCGTGGGGAAGACACACCTGGTGCATCACATGTCTTGACGCATCACATCAGGACCTTTAGGTTGCTGCAGCCGCCACCTAGCCACCAAAGCCCAAACCCACGACAAAATAAAAAAAACCCTGACCCAGCAGAAGCCAAGGGCAAGACAGGCTGAAAGTCATGGCAGAAAGGGCTGCATACGCGAGAGAACGTACTCCCAGGCGGAGCCGGCCTCAGCGCATGATCAAGGAGGTTCAGCACCTTAGGAGCCAGCGCATCAAAGGCGTGGTCTGAGATCCCAGAGGCCACTGCATTATTGTAAGGAGGTTTATGAGTCCCAACAGCGGAAATGCCAAAACTGTGTAGCCTCCTTATATGTCAGAAAGAACGAGTGAAGATGTCACCAGATTAAAAAACAACAACAATTATTCAAGAAGTATATTTCTCTCCCTCCTCCCCTAGTAAAGCCAGATACTCTTAAGTACGATCAATAAGCAAGAAGATGGATAGGACAGTAAAAGTAGGAAACTGAAAGAGGATTAACTCTTGTAGAGAAACTTCAGAGGAAACTGTTCAGGTATCATCATATGGTTGGCATTATAAGGTAAAGGTGAGTATAAGGCAAGAATGAAAAGAGGGGCAGGGAGCTTTTGTCTTATTAGTGTATCAAGAATCATGCATGACTAGGAAGTCATTTAGGAAAACTCTTGCAAGACAGGAAGAGTGTGAAGGGCTTAGATGACAATAATTGGGGGAAGAGACAGCTATTCTGTTTTGAACTTTCATATAATTTATATACTCTTTATTCTTTGCCCAAATCGGTGATGGTGATCTGATGTAAGTTCATCAGTTCTTTTGGTGGAGATTGTTGATGTAGAGCAGGGAATCTATGTTAAGGACCTTCTAGTAGCAAATCACAAATACATAGCGTAAAGTATATTTATACAGTGAATGCTTAAAATACTAACAAATACCCTCAACCTTCACCCCCTTCACCGCGTCACAAACACATGTTAAGCTTGTGTCCTGTTTAACCAAGTGAAAGTGAAAGTGAAAGGCGCTTAGTCGTGTCGGAGGCTTTGCGACCCCATGGACTATACAGTCCAGGGAATTCTCCAGGCCAGAATACTGGAGTGGCTAGCCTTTCCCTTCTCCAGGGGATCTTCCCAACCCAGGGATTGAACCCAGGTCTCCCACATTGCAGGGGGTTTCTTTACCAGTTGAGCCACAAGGGAAGCCTTTTAATCAACCTCAGTTATCTGGGAACATTGAAGATTCAAATGGTATTTTCTTCTTTCTAACAAATCAGTTTTACTTTTAAAGTTGAGAGAGTGTCATGCAGTTTTGAAAGCCCACACTCAGAGAGCTGGGACTCTGGTTTTATCACTTCCTAGTTGTGTCATTACTGAAACTCAATGCCTGTATCCTCATCTGTGAAATTAATAGTCTGTCTCATAGAGTTGTGACAGTTAAATGAGTTAATATATTTAAAGGAGTTAGAATGGTACTCCTAGCATGTAGTGAGCATTCAGCAAATTTGTATTTTTATTTTATTCATTTGTTTACTTATTTATTGTCTGTATTTATTTACCTACATTATTATTGCTTGCTGTTTATAAAAATTCTTGTACATTGTTTTAAAAATCAAATAATACTGAAGTTGTGTCTTACCCTTATTCCTTTTGCATTTTATTTTTCCTGTCCTCTGAAAACTTTTATAATCTTTTTATCCCTGGTGTTTGAAAATTTCAGGATAATGAGCTTTGGTGTGGGCATTTTTTTGTTTACTGTGCCTTATACTTAAGGATCCTTTCAGTAAGGAAATTCACATCTGGAAGTTCTTTGTACTTTTCTTGTATTATTTCTTGGACAGTTTCTTCTCTGTTTTCTTTTTCTGGAATCTGTGTCAGTTTGAAGTTACACTTCCTGACAGATCCTAATCTAATTGAAATTCTAATCTTACTTACATTCTAGCTTTTTAATCTGTTTATTTGATATGGGAAGTATCTTTGATCTCCCAACCTGCCTTTTAAATGTTTTATTTCAACTATCCTAATTTTTTAATTCAAAGAACTATTTTGTGTTCTCTGCTGTTCATGTGTTTCAGCATTCTGTTTTGTTTTATGGCTGCTAAAGTTCTCTTTGTATCATAAGAATATTAATTATAGGATTTTAAAAAATTGTCTACTACTCCATGCATTGTGTTGTTTCTTCCAGATTTTTTTTTTTTTGGTTTGATTTTCTAAGCTCTCACTTCCTTTTTGGAGGTTTTCCTTGCTTACTTGTGGTTGTTGCCTGTCTGAATTTGAGAAGCTCTTTGTACCTAAGCATGACTTTTCATTTGGTAATCTGGGCTTTTCATTAGGGTGGCATCCAAATGTCAGTATTTTAAAAGTCTTTTTCTCTGGTGTCATTGCACTTCTGTAAAGAATAGGTGAGTTGGGACGAGCAGTTGTCTTCTGGATTCAGGCACAGGTGCATGTTCGTGTGAGAGCATGTGTGCTGGGGGAATGTCCAGGGATGGGCTTCCATCCTGTTATCTCATCCTCTCTTTTCAGCCCCACTGCTTGCTCTGCTTCCACGACAACATGTGTTCCCTGGGCCTCATCCTTTCTGGGGTCTATGCTGACAATCAGCCAACTTCTGTTTGGCCTCCTCCTCCAAGGCACCCAGGGAGTGCCTCTGCTTCTCTAGGTCAATTATCACTCCTCCAGGCCTTCAATTGTACAAGTCTGATGAATTCTCTTGAGTGTTTAAGTCTCCTTTCCTTTTTTGCTTTTTCAGTCCTTGTGTGTTTACACCTTTTGAGAGATTCATTTATTGTGATCTTAATGTGGTTAGAGGAGGAAGGGGCTGAAAGTCATGAGTTCAATCTGCCATGTGTCAGAAATAGTTTCAACTAGAGTTGTCTCTTCGTTTATTATGCTTATATTTGATTTCCCTGAAGTGGTAGAAGTGATTCCTTTTGATGTTTCATACTATAGCTAAGAAACTTTGATTTATAAAGCCTCTTTTAAGCTTCATTTTATACTGAACATAAACCTAGCATATAAATTAACCTGTAGCTGTTATGAGAATAATATAACTGATGGGAGTGAACAACAGTAACGTACAGACATACAGTTCTGTTACCTTGAAGATGTTTGTTTTAAAGACACTGCCTCTGAACTTCCTCCAGAAGGCCTTCCCTGATAGATTTGTTCAAATACCCCTGCTTATCCTGTATTCCCAGATGACGACTTTTTGCAGTTTTTTGTTAACTCTCTTCCCTGCTGTCTTAGTCTTTTAAGGAGCAGCATAGTGTTGGTCTTGATCACCTTTATATCTTCATTGCCTGGTATGGAGCCTATTCCTGGTTTCTTGTTGTTTAGTCCTTCAGTCATGTCTGACTCTTTGCCACCCCATGAACTGTAGCCTGCCAGGCTCCTCTGTCCATGGGATTCTCCAGGCAAGAATACTGGAATGGGTTGCCATTTCTTCCTGCAGGGATCTTCCCGACTCAGGGACTGAACCCACATCTCTTGTGTCTCCTGCATTGGCACACGGATTCTTTACCACTGAGCCTGCAGGGAAGCCCTCTAGTCCTAGTAGGCACACAGTAAATATTTGTTGAGCAAATAAACCCATGCTAAATATTTGCCCAGGACATACACATTTGAAAAGACACAACCCCATTCTGTGAGAATTAATAGTTTCACATTTTGTTCAACTAAAGTAGTTATTTATAGCATTAGAATTGGGAAGACTTCAGCCAGGGTCAAAATTCCAGGCTTTGGGAGACCAGACCACATGACATTGTATTTATTTTAATTGCGCAAGCTTGGCTTGCCAAAATTTTTCTGTAAATATGGACTTGAATGTTATATATTATAGAGAGATGTTGACAAGATTTTGTTTAGAACCCTACAGTTAACCTTAAAACACTATTTTTTATCAGTGGAAAAATTTTTGTTCTAAAACTGCCTTTCTGTTTCAGGGTCAGAATTTTTTAAATCTGCTAGGTTGCTTAACATACCTTAACCTACTATTTTATATATTATTTGTAAGGCATGACCTATTTTATGATTTGTTCATCTTAAGAAGAAAAGAGAACAATATTTTTTTATTTTTTATCTCTTTTGTGTATTTCTATAATAAAGACCAGTGATCATGTATTTTTAAGTTTCTTTTGCTGTATACCTTTTCCAACCTCTTTTTAAGGCAACACATTTTGATACTTGAGGTAATGCTTCTTCTTTCTCAGAATATTGAAGAACTTGCCAGATGTGTAAATGTAGCAGAATTTTATGAGAGGAGTCACATAGATGGGAAGCTGAAGATAGGTAAATTCTGTGTAGAATAACCTAGTTGTATAGGAAGTTAAACTAGGTGAACCTCTCTTTTGTTTTCTTGGTAGAATCTGGGTTTCCCAGGTGGCTCAGATGGTAAAGAATCTGCCTGCAATGCAGGAAACCTGGGTTTGATCCCTCGGGTGGGACGATCCCCTAGAGAAGGGCATGGCAACCCACTCCAGTACCTTGCCTGGAGACTTCCATGGACAGAGGGGCCTGATGGCTTACATACAGTCCACAGGGTCACAAAGAGTCCACTAACACCTTCACTTTTTCACTTTCAGGATCTGATAGATTTATTTGTCACAGGGTGGCCAGGTGAGATGCTATTGCCTCTTAGGAGAGAATGTTAGAGGGTATGGTTCTCCACATTCTTGGTTAAAAAGAAAATACACATCAAGCAGTTTATGTTGTTTCATTTTTGTGTGCTTTGAGGCTTGTGGGATGGTAGTTCTCTGACTGAGGGCCTCAGTAGAGAGAGCATGGGATCTAACCACTAGACCACCTAGGAATTTCCATGGCAAGCAGTTTTTACCAGTGACATTTCTTTAGACAAGAGATGGTTGTGGCTTTACTAGGAAAATGACAGTGAGGCACTTAGAAGTTGCTGGATGGGAGAGAGATTAGGCGGTCAACAGGATTTGGCAGTTGCTTGGTCTTCAGGAATGAGAGAGATGGAAGGGTCTAGGATGAGATTCAAGTTTTTGTTTTGGGTGACTTGGGTGGGTAGTGCAGTAGTTCACTGAGACTAGGTCCTCAAGAGAAATAACAAAAAGACAGGTTAGGGGTAGTGTACATGGATGATGAATTTCTAACTTGCATAGTGGATCAAAGGATCTTTGGACAGCTGAAGGGATGTTTCCAGCTCAATACATAGGTCAGAAGCACTGAAGAGAAATCTGTACTATAGATACTGACTTGGGATTTGTCAAGTGTTGAAAGTCATAAGAATGTATGACATTATTCGGAATACACATAACAAGAGAAAAGCACTTAAGGAGAGAGCCCTGGTGAGCATCAGCAATTTACAAGACCAACAGAGAAATGGAACTCTGCAAAAAGCTGAGACCCAGACAGATTAAAGAAAGCCAGGAAGGTCGTGGAAGCCAACAAAAGATAGCAATTCAAATATTCTAAAGTTTATTACTCAAAAGTGCTATCATGAACTAAGTATTTAACTTTCAAAAATTTTGCACCTATATATCACCAAATAGTTAAAATCTAGAATTTATCCTGAGTCATTATGGTAGTTACTTAAAAGGTTTTATAAAACTGTAGACAAGGAGGCAAATTTCTCAAGGAGACTGCCACCTGCTGGCAAATTATAAGAGAATAGCACTTGTGTCTTCTCCCCTCATCCCTCCCCACACCCCTCATCTCTCAGGATTTGAAACTTGGCTGAAGCCATAGATCGAGTTGAACATTGATCTTCAGTAGAATGGTGAAAACTGGGAGGATATGGAAAAATGAACCAGAGTGGAGTGATCTAAATGTCAAGATTTATAAGGGCAGAAGTTGCTGGGATTATAGGGGGTGCATTGTTTGATGATCAGCTGATAGAAAAATTCTAGAAACATGACTCTTGCATGTTTCGGTGATATGTTTTATTCAGGGCTTAGATTCTCTTAAAATCTGTAGAGAAAGTGGCATTCTTCAATGCATATGTAATTCAGGTACCTGCAGCTGTGCTCTGTTAATTGTAGGTGGGTACAGTGACTCCCTAGGAAGTTTTATTCCTTTGGAAAAAAAAGTTACTGGGGGACAGATGGGACAGTTACCTTACCTAGAAAAATGGGTGGAGACACTCTGGTGTAACTCCTGATTCACTCACAGTATCACATACTAGTCAGAAGCAATTTGATCTTCACTTAATGTTTAGCTTCTACCTGGGAAAGTACAGATCTTCTTCCCCTTTCTTTCCCTCCTTTCCTCCCTCTACAGTGATCTCTGCCCAAGGCTGCTTGTGATTGCCCTGTTGTAGTCGTTCACTTGCTAAGTGGTGTCTGACTCTTTGCAGCCTCATGGACTGCAGCATGGCGGGCTTCCCTGTCCTTCACTATCTCCCAGAGTCTGCTCAAACTCATGTTCGTTGAATCAGTGATGCCATCCAACCATCTCATCCTCTGTTACCCCCTTCTCCTTTTGCCTTAAGTCTTTCCCAGCAATGAGGTCTCTTCCAGTGTGTTGGCTCTTCACATCAGGTGGCCAAAGTGTTGCAGCTTCAGCATCAGTCCTTCCAATGAATATTTGCAGTTGATATCCTTTAGGATGGACTGGTTGGATCTCCTTGCAGTCCAAGGGACCCTCAAGAGTCTTCTCCAACACCACAGTTCAAAAGCATCAATTCTTGGCTGCTCAGCAAAGAAATAGAGGAAAACAACAGAATGGGAAAGACTAGAGATCTCTTCAAGAAAATTAGAGATACCAAGGGAACATTTCATGCAAAGATAGGCTCGATAAAGGACAGAAATGGTATGGACCTAACAGAAGCAGAAGATATTAAGAAGAGGTGGCAAGAATACATAGAACTGTACAAAAAAGATCTTCACGACCAAGATAATCATGATGGTGTGATCACTCACCTAGAGCCAGACATCCTGGAATGTGAAATCAAGTGGGCCTTAGAAAGCATCACTATGAACAAAGCTAGTGGAGGTGATGGAATTCCAGTGGAGCTATTTCACATCCTGAAAGATGATGCTGTGAAAGTGCTGCACTCAATATGCCAGCAAATTTGGAAAACTCAGCAGTGGCCACAGGACTGGAAAAGGTCAGTTTTCATTCCAATCCCAAAGAAAGGCAATGCCAAAGAATGCTCAAACTACCGAACAATTGCACTCATCTCACACGCTAGTAAAGTAATGCTCAAAATTCTCCAAGCCAGGCTTCAGCAATACATGAACCGTGAACTTCCAGATGTTCAAGCTGGTTTTAGGAAAGGCAGAAGAACCAGAGATCAAATTGCCAACATCCGCTGGATCATGGAAAAAGCAAGAGAGTTCCAGAAAAACATCTATTTCTGCTTTCTTGACTATGCCAAAGCCTTTGACTGTGTGGATCACAAGAAACTGTGGAAAATTCTGAAAGAGATGGGAATACCAGACCACCTGACCTGCCTCTTGAGAAACCTATATGCAGGTCAGGAAGCAACAGTTAGAACTGGACATGGAACAACAGACTGGTTCCAAATAGGAAAAGGAGTACGTCAAGGCTGTATATTGTCACCCTGTTTATTTAACTTCTATGCAGAGTACATCATGAGAAACGCTGGACTGGAAAAAGCACAAGCTGGAATCAAGATAGCCGGAAGAGATATCAATAACGACAGATATGCAGATGACACCACCCTTATGGCAGAAAGTGAAGAGAAACTCAAAAGCCTCTTGTTGAAAGTGAAAGTGGAGAGTGAAAAAGTTGGCTTAAAGCTCAACATTCAGAAAACAAAGATCATGGCATCTGGTCCCATCACTTCATGGGAAATAGATGGGGAAACAGTGGAAACAGTGTCAGACTTTATTTTTGGGGGCTCCAAAATCACTGCAGATGGTGACTGCAGCCATGAAATTAAAAGACGCTTACTCCTTGGAAGGAAAGTTATGATCAACCTAGATAGCATATTCAAAAGCAGAGACATTACTTTGCCAACAAAGGTCCGTCTAGTCAAGGCTATGGTTTTTCCTTTGGTTGTGTATGGATATGAGAGTTGGACTGCGAAGAAAGCTGAGCGCCAAAGAATTGATGCTTCTGAACTGTGGTGTTAGAGAAGACTCTTGAGAGTCCCTTGGACTTCAAGGAGATCCAACCAGTCCATTCTAAAGGAGATCAGTCCTGGGTGTTCTTTGGAAGGACTGATGCTGAAGCTGAAATTCCAATATTTTGGCCACCTCATGCAAAGAGTTGACTCTTTGGAAAAGACCCTGATGCTGGGAGGGATTGGGGGCAGGAGGAGAAGGGGACGACAGAGGATGAGATGGCTGGATGGCATCACCAACTCAATGCACATGAGTTTGGGTGAACTCCGGGAGTTGGTGATGGACAGGGAGGCCTAGCGTGCTGCAATTCATGGGGTCTCAAAGAGTTGGATATGACTGAGCGACTGAACTGAACAGCCTTCTTTATGGTCCACCTCTCACATCTGTACATTACTACTGATTGCCCTGTGCCACAGCTTTAAACTCAGGGATTAAAGTGATTATGGAAATAACATAGGTTGAAATAAGTAAAAGCAAAGTGCCATGAGGAGCAGTTGGCTTGAGGTCAGGAGAAAGAAGTCAGAATGATGACCTTGCCTTTACACTCCTGTGCCTTGTCTGGCTGAGTCAGCAGCTTTTAAGTTGACTTTCCAGGAAGTCTCAAAAACAGTTTTATTTACATTAGCAAAAACTTAATCAAACGGCCTATCCAACTGCAACAAAGCCTGAGAGATATGACCTTGTTCTGTGTGCTCTTGGGCCCAGCTAAACACGAGTCCTCTTTCTAAGGAAAAACTAGAGAATGAGCAGTTGGTATATATTGGTCTTTGTCGGTTGTGAAATATATTGTGTTGGGAGAACAGCTTTTAAGTGAAAAGAAAATGCTCCTAAATAAATTATGGGATGTTCACTTAATAAAATAAATGGTTTAGACCTTGGTTTTATCCATACAGCATGCTCCATAATCTGTCATCAAAATATTTTAAACATCCTTTTAAATACCATTTTGCCCTTTTAAGAAACTAAAGGAAATTGCCAGGGCAGAAGTAAAGAGGAAACTAGGAGCTAGAATAGTGTGAGCTGTGGCTTCAGTGAGAGAGCAGTGAGTCAGTATTCATAGAATCCTGGGGGTTTGGATTTTAAGGCCTTCGTGGGGACAGGAGACAAGACCTTGGAAAGTTCGAACTGAAATTCCATCTCCCTAAAGCCAGAGCCTACAGCAACAGAACAAATGATGAACAAGTGATTCCCCAGACCCCTCCTCTCCCTCCCAGTACTAAGCAGTGACAGGGAAGTCTGAAGATGTCTGCATGGGCTCTAAGTGGAAAAAAGGACTCTCCTGAGAAAGTATAAAAATGGTCCCACACTACCTCATGGGGCTTCCCAGATGGCTCAGTGGTAAAGAATCCACCTGAGAATGCAGGAGATGTGAGTTCAATCCCTGGGTTGGGAAGATCCCTGTGAGAAGGAAATGGCAACCCAATCCAGTATTCTTGTCTGGGAAATCCCTGAACAGAGGAACCTGGTGAGCTACAGTTCATGGGTTTGCAAAAGAGTTGGACATGTAAAATAAAATTTAAAAAAAAAATTAATTAAAAAAAAAAAAAGAGTTGGACATGACTTAGCAAATAAACAACAACACTGCCTCATATGGGTTTAGAGTTAGCACTTCTATTACCCTGGGTGAAAAAAAAAACAAACTGATAAAGCCGGCAGAAAAAAATGCAAAACTTCTTTGAGGGAGATGCCCCAAACACCGGCCACCTGTAATTTCTACAGAGAAGGCCTCTAGGAAGATAAACTCATAAACTCAGCAAACTGAGTGATTATATTCCTCACAGTTTAATAATAGGATCATTTGGTTGAGTCTGTCAATTAAGGATATTCAGAATGATTAAAGAGAAGACTCTTGAGAGTCCCTTGGACTGCAAGGAGACCCAACCAGTCCATTCTGAAGGAGATCAGCCCTGGGATTTCTTTGGAAGGAATGATGCTAAAGCTGAAACTCCAGTACTTTGGCCACCTCATGCGAAGAGTTGACTCATTGGAAAAGACTGTGATGCTGGGAGGGATTGGGGGCAGGAGGAGAAGGGGACGACAGAGGATGAGATGGCTGGATGGCATCACTGACCCGATGGACGTGAGTCTGGGTGAACTCTGGGAGTTGGTGATGGACAGGGAGGCCTGGCATGCTGCGATTCATGGGGTCGCAAAGACTCGGACACGACTGAGTGACTGAACTAACTAACTAACTAAAGACATAATGGGAAATCAGTATGAAGAATGGTAGATTATAATAAAGAATCAAATAGAACTTCCCACAATGTAAAATATGGTCTTTGAGGTTGGATAGATTAGGCAGCATATAAAACATAACTGAAGAGGCAATTAGTAATCTGGAAGATAATTTTGAAGAACTACACAGAATGTAACACACTTTTGAAGAAATGGCAGGACTTCCCTGGTGGTCCAGTGGTAAAGAATCCACCTGCCAATGCAGGAGAAATGGATTAGATCCCTGGTCTAGGAAGATCCCACATGCTGTGGGGCAACTAAGCCCGTGTGCCACAACTACTGAGCCTGTGTTCTACAGCCTGTAGGCCGCAACTACTGAAGCCTGAGTTCCCTAGGGTCCATGCTCTGCAGCAGGAGAAGCCATCACAATTAGAAGCCTGTGAGGTCACAACTAGAGAGTAGCCCCTACTTGTCTCAACTAGAGAAAAGCCCACGCAGTGACCAAGACCCATCACAGCCAAAAATAAAATTAAAAAAGAAAAAAAGAAATGGCAAATACTAAGGCGTGTTTAAGAGATGTGCAAGATAGACTGAAAGGGTCTAAAATTCCTCAATTAGGGATTACAGGCTCAGAGAACAGAGAGAATGAGAAGCAGTATTCTAAGAGAGAATACCTGAACAGTTCTTAGAAGGAACACAAACATTAATCCTCAGATTCAGGAAGCATAAACAGTCCTGAGCAGGATAAATAAAAATGGTCAGATTATAGGGAAACTGAAAATCAAAAATAAAGGAAGATAGAACCAGTTTCCTAGAAAGGCATGGCTGTTGGCCTGATTGAAGACTTATTTGTGACAATGGATAGAAGTCAGCAGATAACTATTTTCAAAGAGGTAAGAGAAAATAACTACCATTAGATATCTTTACCTAGATAAATTATCATTTAGGAATGAGGATAAAATAAATTCATTTTTCATAAGTCTGAGATTGCTTACCAATCTCTGATCATCATTGAAGGAACTATTAAAGATTGACTATCAGGAAGAAATGAACATGAAAAAAGGGTGAAATTTAAGAAGCAACAGTAAATAAATTGGTAAAGATAAAGTAAATCTTAAATATTGAGTACATATTACAACAATAATTATTATTATCTTGAGAGCTAAACCAAACTGGATCTCAAATATTGGATAACAGTGATACACAAAACGGTAGGACTTGATTACAGTTGAAGTGTTCTGTGTGGGAAGCAAAAGTAAATTTAGACGCCTACCGCATTGCAATAATAACCCAGGTGGATTACAGCCTTAAAGGTGATAAGTGAAACTTTAAGATATTTAGAGAAAAATATATGAAAATGAAATTTTGACCCTAGGAGGAGGAGGATTTTCAAAATAAGGCAAAGAACACAATTTCGGATGGAAAACACTCATTTTTCTCATTCACTTCATTAAAACAAAAATATCTACGAAAATACAAAGAAGTCTTAAAATGGAAGAAGATACTTAAGATACATAGCACTCCCATGAAGTAAGTATCCAGAATATATAGTGATGATCTACAGATTAATAAGAAAAACAACACAATAGAAAAATGGACAAAAGGTCTGAATAGGCAATTCAAGAGTAAGATATTCAAAAGACCTATAAATACATGAAAATATACTTAATATCACTAGCAATAGGGAAATACAACCATATTGAAACACACTCTACCAATTAGGTGTAGGGATGGTTGATTTGAATCTGTAAGGTCTATGTCACCTATATAGTTTTTTAATCTAAAAATCATTTTACTCTTTCTAATATTTTATTAGAAAGTTAGAACTGGACATGGAACAATGGACTGGTTCCAAACTGTGAAAGGAGTACATCAAGGCTGTATAATAGTCACCCTGCTTGTTTAACTTCTATGCAGAGTACATCATGAGAAACGCTGGGCTGGAAGAAGCACAAGGTGGAATCAAGATTGCCAGGAGAAATATCAGTAACCTCAGATATGCAGATGACACCACCCTTACGGCAGAAAGCAAAGAAGAACTAAAGAGCCTCTTGATGAAAGTAAAAGAGGAGAGTGAAAAAGTTGGCTTAAAACTCCACATTCAGAAAACTAAGATCATGGCATCAAGTCCCATCACTTCATGACAAACAGATGGGGAGAAAATGGAAAACAGTGAGAGACTTTTATTTTCTTGGGCTCCAAGATCACTGCAGATGGTGACTGTACCCATGAAATTAAAAGACACTTACTCCTTGGAAGAAAAGCTATGACAAACCTAGACAGCATATTCAAAAGCAGAGACATTACTTTGCCAGCAAAGGTCTCTCTAGCCAAAGCTATGGTTTTTCCAGTAGTCATGTATGGATGTGAGAATTGTACTATAAAGAAAGCTGAGCGCTGAAGAATTGATGCTTTTGAACTGTGGTGTTGAGAGAAGACTCTTGAGAGTCCCTTGGACTGCAAGGAGATCCAACCAGTCAATCCTAAAGGAAATCAGCTCTGAATATTCACTGAAAAGACTGATGCTGAAGCTGAAACTCCAATACTTTGGCCACCTGATATGAAGAGCTGACTCATTTGAAAAGACCCTGACGCTGGGAAAGATTGAAGGCGGGAGGAGAAGGGAACGATAGAGGATGAGATGGTTGGATGGCATCACCAACTCGATGGACGTGAGTTTGAGCAGGCTCTGGGAGTTGGTGATGAATAGGAAAGCCTGATGTGCTGCAGTCCATGGGTCACAAAGAGTCGGACATGACTGAGCAATTGAACTGAACTGAACTGAATACTTTATTGGGTTATTATTAGTAGTTGCTTTAATTTTGTTCCCATCCCTTAATCTTCTCCAGACTTAATTTTTAAATCTGTTTTATAAATGAAGGCAGTAGTTTTATAAACTTTGTCCCAGATAATGCCTTCTCAGCTTTTCTTTCTATTAAATTCAGGTAACATTTAAGTTCTTCCAAAAAATTTAATGCCAGTGTAATGGGAATAAACTACCCAAACTACATCATTTTAAAACTTGTTTATCCTTTTCAATAATAATTTCAACAGTCAGAAACAAAAGCCACATGGTAACTTGAACAGTTAAGACTCAGTATAAAGAAATATTAACCATTTACGGGGATTAGCTACTAAGAAGGAATCAGGATTATAAAGAATACCCTTGGGCTAAGAGAGGGTACCCAAGGAAGGAACAAAGTTGGAAGGGCAGCAGCGGTGGCCTCCCTTGGTTGGGAATCAGGCCTCGTTGGAAGAGGTGTGTTCACTGCTAGAGTTTGTCCAAGTTGCTGGGCCGAGGCTGGCATAGAAAGAACCACAAGCTGGGACTGGCAGCCTGCAAGCCTTCTGCTGGGGTACCCCTGGGCCAGTGTTGGCAGACAGGGAATCCTGGACTGGAAATGCCTGCCCCCAACCCCCCCCAACCCCCAGCTGGGATGCATACAGGCCAAGGTTAGTTGGGCCGGGAATCT
Source organism: Bos grunniens (assembly GCF_055505025.1). Classification (NCBI taxonomy): domain Eukaryota; kingdom Metazoa; phylum Chordata; class Mammalia; order Artiodactyla; family Bovidae; genus Bos; species Bos grunniens. The sequence continues at coordinate 21,862,456 of NC_141191.1, read as the reverse complement.
CAAGTTGTTACTAGCAAGCAGGGATCCACCACCCTCACCCCCCCACTGGGGTACAGGTAGGTTGAGGAGTCAAGACTGATTTTATTTAATGTTTTTTGTTTGGTTGTTTATAAATTATCCAAAAGAGAGGGAACATAGTTAAATCTCCAAATATTCAAGTTCTTCCAGAGAGTAAATTGCCAACTTGATGGGAATGGCCTATAAAAGAACATTTTTAAGAACTATATATGTGAATAAAGGACAAGGCAGGTGGGTTGCTTTGTGGTTGGTGTTCTGGACTGAATGGTCTGTATCTCCCCAAAATTCATATGCTGAAGCCCTAACCCCTCAATTAGGGCTGTATTAGGAAGTGAGACCTCCAAGGGAGTAATTAAGGTTAAATGAGGTCAGGAGAGTGGACTCCTGATCTTATAGGACTAGTGTAAGCAGAGGCACCAGAGAGCTTGCCGTCTCTCTCTGTGCCCACACCCTGCAGAAGGGCCATGTGGGGATGTAGAAAGAACGTGGCAATCTACAAACCAGAGAGATCATACCACCTCAGTCCTGGCACCTTGATCTTGGACTTGTAGCTTCCAGAACTGTGACAAAGTAAATTCTGTCGCTAAGCCATCCAGTCTCTGCTATTTTGTTATAGCTGCAGGTAAATTCAAGGTGACTTATTTAAGGAAAATAGCTGACTATTAATGGTATGGCGTGTTTGTTTCTTTCAGTTGTAACCTAGAAAAACTGTTTGGAGTGATTATGTAATCAGGCCCCAAAGACAATGGCTCTCTGCATAGCCAGAGGTTTTGTCATTGAGGGTCAGCCATCACTCTCAAGAAATCAGTAGAATATGTGGTATTGCATAATACCACATATGCAATATGCACATATTGCATAATCTAGATGTTTGGAGCTGAGTCAGGATGATTGAGAGAAAGGTAGTAGCACATGAAGCAGATGGGAGCCACAAGGAAATGTCAGGCAATTGGAATTGTTTGGTCACCATGGATGTATTTAGAGAACTCCCAACTTAAAGTGACAGGGAAGTACTGAGCTGGCAAATATATGCGTGGATCTGAGATGTCAAAGACCATTTCTGGACCCTGCTGATTAACACATAGGATACTCTGCATAAACTGATTTTATTGACCAGAGGAGATGGGAGTCTTCTCATTTAATTTTCATGTAATGTTTACACTTTGTGGTTAACGTTCGCTGTTTAGTCGCTCAGTCGTGTCTGATTCTTTGTTACCCCATGGACTGTAGCCGCCAAGCTCCTCTGTCCATGAGATTCTACAGCCAAGAATGCTGGGGTGGGTTGCCATTTCCTTTTCCAGGGAATCTCCCAAATCCAGGGATCGAACCTGGGTCTCCTGCATTGCAGGTGGATTCTTTTTTTTTTTTTTCTCTAATTTTATTTTATTTTTAAACTTTACATAATTGTATTAGTTTTGCCAAATATCAAAATGAATCCGCCACAGGTATACATGTGTTCCCCATCCCGAACCCTCCTCCCTCCTCCCTCCCCATACCATCCCTCTGGGCCGTCCCAGTGCACCAGCCCCAAGCATCTAGCATCATGCATCGAACCTGGACTGGCAACTCGTTTCCTACATGATATTTTACATGTTTCATTGCCATTCTCCCAAATCTTCCCACCCTCTCCCTCTCCCACAGAGTCCATAAGACTGTTCTATACATCAGTGTCTCTTTTGCTGTCTCGTACACTGGGTTATTGTTACCATCTTTCTAAATTCCATATGTATGCGTTAGTATACTGTATTTATGTTTTTCCTTCTGGCTTACTTCACTCTGTATAATAGGCTCCAGTTTCATCCACCTCATCAGAACTGATTCAAATGTATTCTTTTTAATGGCTGAGTAATACTCCATTCTTTACGAACTGAGCCACTGGGGAAGCCAGCAGAGTTAGTCTTAATTTGTCCATTTTACAGTGAAAATGCTAAAGTTTAGAAATCTCTTTTTCCCAAGCTTACCTAATTAGGAAGTATTGAAACTGGCGTTTGAACATAGGCCTGGAGGATTGTAAAATCGGTGCCCTTGTATTTCAGTGTACCAAGTTGTGTAATGTGGAAGAACACTCAGTTGAGTGTCCCGAAACCTGAGTTTTGGTCTCAGACTCATTTGCTGCCTGAGTGGCCCTGATTAAGTCCTCTCTAGATGCTGGGCTAAGCTAACTCTTTTGTAAAGTGGAGCTAATATATGTTCTGTTTGCTTTTTAAGAAATAATGCACCATTCCACAATTTTTTCTGTCTATACACATATGTCTATGTATGCATGTGTATATGTGTATGTATTTATGTGATATATAAATGATTTATGTTTAAGAATGAGCTTTTTTTGATTTTAGCTTTTTATTTTTTACCCATTCTTCCGTAATTTGCTTTTTCTCACTCTGCTATGTGTCTTGTGGCTCTTACCATAAAACCACTTCTAGATCTACCTAATTGAATCCTTTTTAAATGACCACAGACCACTCTAGTGATGTGCCATAATTTATTTAACCATTGCTCTACTGATGGGAATTTTGATTGTTTCTATTTTTCCACTGTTAACTGTGCTACAGTGAATATCCAGGGTTCTTTGTACATGCAAATGTTAAGTTGCTGGGTCCATAGCTATTATATTTTGATAGAAACTATCAATTTGTTCTTTAAAACGGTTATACTAATATATACTTTTGCCAGCAATAAGTAATGGGCTTCCAGTGTCCCCTTTCACTTTGTCAAATTTGTTTTCCAAATTTGAGTATGAAAAATGATTTACCATGATTGTTATAATTTCTACTTCTCTGATTGTTAGTGAGGTGGAGAATTTTTTGTTTGTTTATAGTTTCCTGGGGATTGCCCATTAATATCCTTTGCCAACTTTTATTTTTTATTGACTGATTTTTAGAATATGCCGAAATATTAAATCCTTTTTCTACTTTATAGGTCACAAATGCTTTTCTGCCCTCAGTGCTGTTAAAAATGTATTTTACAGGCCTGTAAACTAAACACATATCATTTCCTTTTTAGCAAAAATGTGACCATACTGTACGTATTGTTCTTGCCTTTTAAACTGATATTATATTGAGATATCAATATATTATAGGTCTCTTCTTATATTTGGATGCTCTTCCAAACTATGGATAGGTCATAATTCAAGTTTAATGTTTATTCATTTTCAGTTTTTTTAAAAAAAATCAGACTTTGATAGAGGTTTGTCTGTTTTATTACATCTTTTCAAATGCCACTTTTTGTGTTTACTGTTTTATTGGGGGACTTTATTTCTGCTTTTATCTTTATTGTCTATTCCCTTCTATTTTCATCAAATTTATCTTATCCTCTTTTTTAACTTCCTGAGTTCTTATCCTCTTTTTTAGTTTCTATGTAAATAAACCCTTAGTTCATTAATTTTAAATTCTTAATTTTTCTTATAGGAAATGCATAGATGAATTTTTTTATGTCAGTAATGGCATTGACCAAATTATACAGAGGGCTCTTTGTAAATTCCTAAGTGTCATTTATTTTCAAAAAGCTTATAATCTCAGTTTTTCTTTCTTTTTTTAATCCAATCAATATTTAATAGTGTATCTTAAATTTTCTGAAGTGGCCTTTTTTCTTTTAGTCTTTTTAGCATTTTCCCATGTGCATCAGGGAATAAGCCTTGAAAGAATTTGTTTTTTAAAATGGAACATATCTAACTTTTAAATAGACAATAATGCTATAGTGCATATTAGCTGTGTATGTACTAGCAGCTTAAAGAAAAAACTACCAACATATATACCTTCTCTTGTCATGATCCTCTCTTCCCCAAAGAGATAACCATTTTATCATTCCCATAAGTTTCCATAGTTTTATTGCAAATGGATGTATCTCTGAATAGTATACACTTATTTTGCAACTATAAAACATTTTATATAAACACTACCTACCTTTTTATAATTTGTCTTTTAAGTTAATGTTTAAGAAGTGTATCCATCTAGACACATGTACTTCTAGTTTATTTTCACTCCTGTATAATCCTCTACTATATGAATATTTCATTAAACCTGTATAACTTTCACAGTTTTATCTTACTGATGTTTTCATGATGACTAATAAAGTTTATATATTCTCTGTTTACTGAAATCAAAGTTAATAAGCACCTTCTTTGTTTATTACTCAGATCCTTTTTCTTGTTTCTCCACTTGATGTATCCATTTCTAGTAAAGAAGTATTGACATCTCAGCCATGATTGTGAGTTGATCAGATTGCATTCTTTTAATAAATTTTTTACCATATAATTTTAAGCTGTTTTGTTCATGTGTGTAGTACCTTCTTGGTGAATCTTTCTTTGTCCCATTTAACGCTTTTGGTTCTTAATTCTGTGTATTTTCAAACACTCTTCGTATTGTTTTATTCTTGTAAGGAACATTTAATAGTTTTTTTTAAAAACACAATATGAGAGTTTCTCATTTTAATGGAGGAGTTTAACCCAATCTTGCTTATTATAATTGTGGACATGTTTGCATGAGTTTTTGCTGTATTATGTATATGTGTTATTATCTCTTTCCCCTTATCACCTGGCATTAGATTGCTCTTTCTTCCTATATCATTTCTCTTCCTCTAGTGGTTTGAAAGTTATACATCCTATTTCCAGTCTCCAAGTGGTTACATATCACTTTAACAAACTGTATATATTTTAATACATACATCTAAAACTTGATATAAATTGGTATAAGAAAATTTACCATTCCAAAAAAAGACACATCATTGAACATGTTTTCCTCTTATCACTTTCCCCACTCCTGTTAGTATCAGGTAATTATTGGTGTTTTAATCAGTTCAGTTCAGTTCAGTTGCTCAGTCGTGTCCGACTCTTTGCGACCCCATGAATCGCAGCACGCCAGGCCTCCCTGTCCATCACCAACTCCCGGAGTTTACCCAAACTCATGTCCATCGAGCCGGTGATGCCATTTAACCATCTCATCCTCTGTCGTCCCCTTTTCCCCCTCCCCCAATCCCTCCCAGCATCAGGGTCTTTTCCAATGGGTCAACTCTTTGCATGAAGTGGCTAAAGTATTGGAGTTTCAGCTTCGGCATCAGTCCTTCCAATGAACACCCAGGACTGATCTCCTTTAGAATGGACTTGTTGTCCCTTGGCAGTCCAAGGGACTCTCAAGACTCTTCTCCAACACAACAGTTCAAAAGCATCAATTCTTCGGCACGCAGCTTTCTTCACAGTCCAACTCTCACATCCATACATGACCACTGGAAGAACCATAGCCCTGACTAGACGGACCTTTGTTGGCAAACTAATATCTCTGCTTTTGAATATGTCATCTAGGTTGGTCATAACTTTCCTTCCAAGGAGTAAGCGTCTTTTAATTTCATGGCTGCAGTCACCATCTGCAGTGATTTTGGAGACCAAAAATATAAAGTCTGACACTGTTTCCACTGTTTCCCCATCTGTTTCCCATGAAGTGATGGGACCAGAAGCCATGATCTTCTTTTTCTGAATGTTGAGCTTTAAGCCAACTTTTTCACTCTCCTCTTTCACTTTCAACAAGAGGCTTTTGAGTTCCTCTTCACTTTCTGCCATAAGGGTGGTGTCATCTGCATATCTGAGGTTAGTGATATTTCTCCTGGCAATCATGATTCCACCTTGTGCTTCTTCCAGCCCAACGTTTCTCATGGTGTACTCTGCATAGAAGTTAAATAAGCAGGGTGACAGTCTACAGCCTTGACGTACTCCTTTTCCTATTTGGAACCAGTCTGTTGTTCCATGTCCAGTTCTAACTGTTGCTTCTTGACCTGCATATAGGTTTCTCAAGAGGCAGGTCAGGTGGTCTGGTATTCCCATCTCTTTCAGAATTTTCCACAGTTTCTTGTGATCCACACAGTCAAAGGCTTTGGCATAGTCAAGAAAGCAGAAATAGATGTTTTTCTGGAACTCTCTTGCTTTTTCCATGATCCAGCAGATGTTGGCAATTTGATCTCTGGTTCCTCTGCCTTTTCTAAAACCAGCTTGAACATCTGGAAGTTCACGGTTCATGTATTGCTGAAGCCTGGCTTGGAGAATTTTGAGCATTACTTTACTAGCATTTGAGATGAGTGCAATTGTGTGGTAGTTTGAGCATTCAAAGAAAGGCATTGCCTTTCTTTAGGATTGGAATGAAAACTGACCTTTTCCAGTCCTGTGGCCACTGCTGAGTTTTCCAAATTTGCTGGCATATTGAGTTCAGCACTTCCACAGCATCATCTTTCAGGATGTGAAATAGCTCCACTGGAATTCCATCACCTCCACTAGCTTTGTTCATAGTGATGCTTTCTAAGGCCCACTTGATTTCACATTCCAGGATGTCTGGCTGTAGGTCAGCGATCACACCATCGTGATTATCTGGGTCGTGAAGATCTTTTTTGTACAGTTCTTCTATGTATTCTTGTCACCTCTTCTTAATATCTTCTGCTTCTGTTAGGTCCATACCATTTCTGTCCTTTATCGAGCCCATCTTTGCATGAAATATTCCCTTGGTATCTCTAATTTTCCTGAAGAGATCTCTAGTCTTTCCCATTCTGTTGTTTTCCTTTATTTGCTTGCATTGATCACTGAGGAAGGAAAAGAGAGTTATCAACTGGGTTTTTTAATAGTATGTTTTAACTTTTACGGGAATCCTTATTTAACAATTACAGTAAGTTTTACAACCATATTCAGTCATTCATTTATTCAGCAAATATTTGAGAGCTTGCTCAAAGCCAGAAACTCTTCTAGGCACTGGGGAAGCAAAAGTGTACCACTCAGACAAAAATTCCTGCCTTCATGGAATTTATATTATCACAGAATGCTGGAGATGGAAATTTTGGATTTGTCAGTATATTTATAATCTGTAAAGGCTAGATGAGATGATTAAGGAAGTAAGTATAGATTCAAAAAAGAGAGGAAGTCCAAGGACTGGCCTAGGGCAGTATCAACAAAAGTACCAAAAAGGAACTGCCTGGGTAATAGGAGGGAAATGAGGAATGGGTGGACTTAGACAGGAAAAATTGTTGCAAGGAAAAGAGAGTTATCAACTGGGTCAGATGCTGTAAGTTGAATTGACTGAGAATTGGCCTCTGGATTTAGCAACATGGAGGTCATCAGTGACCTTGACCAGCAGTATTAGTGGAGTGGTGAAGGGGAGAACTTGCTGAAACAGAGGAGATCTGCTGTGACAAGCTGGATGGAGAGGTGGGTCGGAAAGCTTCCAAATGGGAGAAATGTGTGTGCGCTGAAGGGAAGCACTCAGTGGGAGTGGAAGAGGTGAAAACAGTGAGGTAGGAAAGGCAGGGGAGGTCACTGCTGGAGCAAGGCCCTAGGAAGAGGCTAGGTGTACATATCAAACTACTGTGATTACTAACACCTCAGAGATACGTTCGCCCACTGTCCTATCAAATAATGAGATGATATATGTGAAGGTACTTTGTAAACTTATAAAGAATCCTGTAATGTAAGCTAATGTAACAGTGCAAGTGGAGACTTTAAAATAATTGGTCAGTTACTTTTTTTTCCCAATGTGATCTCAGCCAGGGAAGTGCTTCTTGACTGATCTTTAGTTGTATATATTTCCAAATGGACATATTTACCAAGCATCAAAACATTTCCCTTAGAGGACTTTGGGATTTTCCCACACTGAGAACTTGATGTTTAACCTTTCGACCACCCAACAAGCAAAGAAAATGTTACCCCTTTTATCTTCTTAGAAGCTTTTAAATCAGCCTGAAGCCATTTGAGAAAGCCAAATGTAATACTTCCATGAACATCATTTTAGCTAGAATAAAAATAGATGTGAATAGAATCTCATGCACATCTCATAAGATTCTTGCCCAGAAAATATAAAATAAAGATATAAATTCAAATGATATTTGCTTTTTAATGTTTTATAAAAATGTTGGTACATTTGCCAATATATGGTAGGGCCTCATACCAAATGATCACCATCCAACATGAAATTAAATGCATGTTTTAATCATTCTTTACTTTAAAAAATTAGTACTGATTTGATTTCATAAAACATTTTAAAAATAAACTACTAAGCATGAGTAATTGAAATAATTTTACTCAGTACAAATGGTTTTTATTTTTCCTTCTTCCATCCTTTCTTCTCGGGTCTCCATTTCTCAGCTGCTAAAAGGTAATGTGTTTTACGGTGTTTAGATAATTGATATAATTGTTTCAAGTTATCTTTTTAGGTTATTATCAGCTTGTAGGCATCAGTTTCTCTAATTGTTAAGTAGTGAATCCTTTATCTGGCGTTTAATCTTACCTCCTTGGGAAAACCAGACCTTACTACAGAGTAAATTTTCAAATTGCTGACCTGATGTAACATGAGCCGGTGCCTTGGCAGTGAACCTTTGCTTTCTGTTATTCACAGGAAGGATAATGATGTGGCCTGAAGGCCTTCGTTTCAGTACCTTAAGAAGTAACATCCAAGTACTAGTTGCAAAGGTCTGAGCTTGGAAATTCCAGAGAAAATAATTGCATTGACACAGTATTTTTTAATTTCTTTTGGGAAGATGAGGTAATTAAAAATGTAACTTTTATCATTTCTATTGTTTCTTAAACCACTTGTCTTACTTATGTTGGCATGACTTAGAGGATCCACAGTTACCTGAAAATGATCATTATTTATTTTTATGACTAAATTATAGCTGTTATTTTACAGGTGTGTTTGAAAATTTTATTTCCATGTATATATATACAGACACAAGTATATGTTCTATTTTTGTAAGTAACAACACTGAGATTATAGAACTCAAATGTAGAATGTTTTGTAATTTCTCAGTAAAATAAAAGATAGCATTTTTTTTAGAGCTAGAAGAAGATTCCCTAAACATTTTCAGCAAACTTGAAAAGAATGTTAAGCAAATCCCATGAAATAATTTCCTAAAATGTGTAAAATGCAATTTCCCAGCAGCTGTAAAATGAAAAGGCAGTTTTGAAAAAAATTCAGTTTATACAATTTTTAAAGGTTACATTCCATTTACTGTTACAGCAAAATATTGGCTGTGTTCCTTGTGTTGTGTTGGATTGTGCATCCTTGTAACCTGTCTTACATCCAAGAGTTTGTATCTCACACTCCAGCACCGCTCTACTGTGCCTCCCTTCCCTCTCCCTACTGTTAACCACTAGTTAGTACTCTATATCTGTGAGTCTGCTGCTTTTTTGTTATAGTCAAGTCATCCTAAATTGCACCAAAACTCAGTGTACTCCCAAAGTATCAATGGAATTTTAAAAACAGAACCTCATAGATTAATTTCAAATCTCACATAGAAGAAAAGATTGCATATCAGTCAGCAAAAATATTTTTAAAAGCTTGACAGTCATATGGAGTCTTGCTTTACCTAAAGTCAAAAACATGATCAAAAGCTATACCAATTAAAGCATTATGGTATTTGAGTATGAAGAGACAAATCAGTCAGTGGAAGTGAACAGAAAGTATAAAAACTGACCCAAGTATTGATTTTCTGTTTTGCTCTATCCCATCAGATCCTCCAGCCAGATGAGCCCAGTCCTACCAGCTAATGATAACTAGAATGCTCTAGGATCAGGCCAGTTTACTGTGATGGCATGAGAAAATTGTTTTTTGCTTACTACCAATCTATGGTTCATTTGAGCAATGCCAACTTCATGGCAAAAAGATGGGGGAAAAGTGAAAACAGTGACAGATTTTATTTTCTAGGGCTCCAAAATCACTGCAGATGGTGACTGCAGCCATGAAATTAAAAGACATTTGCTCTTTGGAAGAAAAGCTATGACAAACCTAGACAGAGTAAGTAAAAGCAGAGACATCACTTTGCCAACAAAGGTCCGTCTAGTCAAAGCTATGGTTTTTCCAGTAGTCATGTACAGATGTGAGCTGGACCATAAGGAAGGCTGAATGACAAATAATTGTTGCTTTCAAATTGTGGTGCTGGAGAAGACTCTTGAGAGTCCCTTGGACTGCAAGGAGATCCAACCAGTCAATCCTAAAGGAAATCAACCCTGAATATTCATTGGAAGGACTGAGCTGAAGCTGAAGCTCCAATACTTTCATTACCTGATGCCAAGAACTGACTCACTGGAAAAGATCCTGATGCTGGGAAAGATTGAGGGCAGGAGAAGAAGGAGGTGGCAGAGGATGAGATGGTTGGATTGCATCACCGACTCAATGGACATGAGTTTGGAGCAAGCTCCAGGAGATGGTGAAGGACAGGAAACCCTGTCATGCTGCAGTCCAGGAGGTGGCAAAGAGTTGGACACAACTTAGTGACTGAACAACAACAATGTGTATTATTACACCATGTGATTTATCACACTAAATTGAGCAGAGGCAATGGAGGGACCCACACAACTGCAGTAGCTGGAGGCCCTTTTAAGCACTCAGGCTCTGGTTATCTTTTTTATATGTAAATTATATTCTTCCCCTTTAGGATATATATATATATGCCATATATATGTATACCAAATATGTGTGTGTGTGTGTGTGTATATCCCTTTTAGGGATAGAAATATATATTTATAAATATATGTATTTGTGGCACAAACCGTTCCCAAACTCCTCCCCACACCTCCTTTTAAGGTGATAAATAGACCAGTAGGCACCTAGTGCCATTATCAAAAATGACGGGTACTTCTGCTAAGGCAACTAGAGGTAGAACTCATACATACAGTGATGTTTTAATGAAAACCTTTAACTTCTGAAACTGTTTCTTGTGTTCAAAGAATACAAATTGTTCCACAGTTCCACGTGTTTTTTTCTTTCTTTCTCTCGTAGAATAGAGGCGAAAACCACAGGCCATGACTAAAATTTTAGGGAAGTAGTGACTGCTTAAACAAACGTAGTAGCAGTGGGTGGATGTGAGAAATCAGAGGGAGAACAACAGGCTTTGTTAATTGATTGTTGGTAGAAGTTAAGGAAAAGGAGGATTTGTCAGCATTAGTTCATAGGTAGATCAAATTGCCAGCTGCAGCAGGCAGGCAGGCTTGGTGTGCTGGGACCAGGCCTAAGGAGGGATAGTTTGATGAGAAAGCAGCAGGCACCTCATGAGCAGTAGTGGCAGCACCAGGTAAGGGCGGAAGTCACACATAAAGTTCATGTTAGGTTATAGGAAATAGGCAAAAATTGTGGTTCTGGGTGTTAGATTGAAGCATGACTTCAGATTATGGTGCAGAAGCAGTGAGTGCCCCACATCGAGTGGTCCTTTAGGAAATTCACTGGAGATGAGTCATGGTTGATGGGGGCCACCTCAACCCAAGGAAATGGCTTAGCGAGAAGAAAACAGGAGAATAAACTATGGTCACAGACAAGATTGGTTCCCCTGCCCAGAGAGGAAGAAAAAGCCCCTGAGATACAGATGTAGAAGCAGACTTAAGATGGTAGATGGATCCCTGAGGAGTATTCAGGGAAATTATTGCTTATTATTGACACTGAGTGATTGAGTGACTCCTTACCTATGTGCACTTTAGTCGCTCAGTCGTGTCTGACTCTTGCGACCCCATAGACTGTAACCTGCCAGGCTCCTCTGTCCGTGGGATTCTCCAGGCAAGAATACCAGAGTGGGTTGCCATTTCCTTCTCCAGGGGATCTTCCCAACCCAGGGATTGAACCCAGGTCTCCTGCATTGCTGTCAGACTTTACCAACTGAGCTATGAGGGAAGCCCTCCTTACCCATGGTAGAGCCCAAATAACTTCCCAATATATGGATTATCTGACTTTGCTATTAATATACTGCTGAGCTATCTTATCTCTGTTACCAGGTTGCTTTGTCTTTCTAAAGTACCATTTTCTTTCTGTCATTACTTCACTTAAGAATCTCCTAAGGCCATTTTTGTTTTCTGTCAGATTAAATCCCGGTCCTTTAGTCTTTCACTCAGAAATTGTTAACAGTTTACCTACACTTTTCCATGAATGCAAAACTTTTGTTGCAGGAAGATGATTTCCACCTTCACATATGCTGTGTAAACCTAGAATGCTCATATCTCTTCCTGACATTAAAATTCATATGTTGTTCTTCCTGTGCTTAGTTGCTCAGTCATGTCCAACTCTTTGGAACCCCATGGACTGTAGCCTGCCAGGGCTTCTCTGTCCAAGGGATTCTCCAGCCAAGAATACTGACGTGGGTTGCCATGCTCTCCAAGTGATCTTCCCAATCCAGGGATCAAATCCTGGTCTCCCACATCGCAGGCAAACTCTTTACCGTCTGAGCCACCAGGGAAGTCTTCTTACTAACCTCAGTCTATTGTGCTTTTCTTCTCTTTACTCTGACTTTCTTTTCCATGTTTGTACCTTTTGTCCCTCCAACTAGCATTTTGTCCACCTATATAGATCATATATTCTTTAAGGGCTGAGACTAGATTCTACCTGTTGTACAGGCCATTTAAAAAAGGCATTTAAAAATTTTTTTATTTGACTATTTCCATTATGTTTTTAAAAGTCTTAGTCTTCAGAGTAGTAGAAAAGATTAATAATTTGCCTGGCTTTTTTTAATAAGGTGTAACTTAGAAATATAAAATGTATTTTCCTTACTGAAAGTTCTTATTGTCTGTTTTGATACAACTTCTCAAAATATTGGATGTTTAAATAATTTTAAGTTTGTACACAGTTTGGAATGACTTAGAAGAGGCAATAAGGAGATTAAGTTTGTCATCCTAAAGAAGAATTTTTTTCTGATATAAAATGTTTTGTGTGAAATGTGTGAAGGTATAATTTTATATTGTTGATAGCCATGTAAATTGCCATAAGCTTCCTGGAAGTATCTCGATAATGTGTATGAAATGACTGTTTGACCAATAAGTTTACTCCCAGGAATTAATCCCAAGGAACTATTTATAGATACATCTAAATATTTTCACGGCAGGCCATTATGTTAATAACATTGTTTTATAGTAGTGAAGTACTATGAATTACCTAAATATTCAACCATGTGGAATTCATTAATTTAGTTAGGCAACAAACATTTACTATGTAATATTGCATTGTTACTAAAACTAGACTAGTGCCATGGAAAAATGATATATTAATTAGTAAAAAGAATCAGATAACCAGACAGTTTAGTATAACCCTGATTTTTTGGCAAAAAATTCATAAACAATTACAAGTTTTTAAATTCTGTCTTCTGAATTATATACAGTAGCTATGCATTGCTTTTGGAATCAGGAAGAAAAATATTAACAGTTTTGTTACAGTTCAAAGAAAATAAATAATAGAAATTGTTTATCTATCTACCAGGAAAGATTTTAAAAATTAAGGAAAACAAAAGAGATTCCCTTCTCCCCATACACACACACTCCTCATTCTGCTTATCTTAACTTTGGGTAGAATTCAGAGTGATCATTGGTGGTAACTCTACCCTAGTGATCTAGAGTTAGCGACTTTAGCACAAATCTAAACTCTGCTGTTAAATGGTTTCCTTAGTTGTTGCCATGAACAGCTTGTCAGGGTTTCCCTTTCTTCTTTTAGAAGATTAATAGACTACAGTAAAAAGAGTTCTAATTAAATAAGTAGGCCTATATAGAGAGTACATAGTAGGCATTCAGCAAGTGTTGGTGTTCCTTCTGAAGAAACTACTAGCTCAGAAATTTAACGTTCTCCGAGACTGAAACTAAAGAAAGAAATCACGAGTTCAAAGAGCCAGTGTAAAGTCTTCAGAATCTGAATGATATTCATAGTAGGATCTTCTGAGCGTTAATTCATTTTATTCATGTGGATATTTGTTTATGATTATGTATTTTCACCTTTTTTCTTTTGCTCTGTTAATTCCCTCTCAACGTAATTGAAGACATGTATCTTCTAGAAGGAAGTGTCGCTTCACACAGTCCAGACTTACTTGCTTTCTTAACTTCAGGTTGCTGTTGGCAGAACAGAAGTCGAAGACCTGGACCTCTATGCTACATCTCGGGAAAGGCGATTTCGTTTGTTTGCTTCTATAGAATGTGAAGGGCAGTTGTTCATGACTCCGTATGATTTTATTTTGGCTGTTACAACAGATGAGCCCAAAAGTAAGTATATTTCTCAAGTTTATCTCAACAATGTTATAACATTTTTTCTTATCTCTATTTTTTAAAATTGTGGAGCAGTGTAAGTTTTTCAGAACAACTAACCAAGTAATGTAATACTTCAAAAGATATGATGTTGTGCTACTATGTATCAAAAGATACAATGACTAATACTTCTTATAAACCCCTACTGGTATCTTTTCTTTTCAGAAATTTCATTTGTTCCCTCTTTCTCAGTACATCAGACTAAACACCCACCTTATTTTTAATATTCTTGATAAAGGTTCTTATTCTGCCAAATCAGTTCTTATATCCAGCCTGGACAGAAGAACTCAGAGAACTGGCTTTGCAGTTAGACTTGGACAAGAATTCTTCCTGTGTCTTTTCTGAATATGTCATGGTTCCTACAGTGTAAATGTAGATTGATTGTTTCTCACTTTTCCATGTGTTAAGGCAGTGGTTCTCAAACTTTTTGGCATTATGTACATTCTTACAAAGTCACTTTAATGTCTGACTTAATAGAAGACATCTGGATTCTTATATCTGCCTTTGTGTTCAATTTGTTGCAGTGTTTGTTTTCAGAAAGTATCGACAAATGAACAAAATCTGCCTAACAGATATTGAAGGAGGAAAAGGGAAGGGTATTACAAAAGCCTTTTCAAATAATCATAGATATTCTTCTTTGGTATTATATCAATACTTGGCTGCTGGTAGTTTCTTAAAGTTTAGTTGCAATGTGGACTCTGACATTTTTGTCATCTGTTTTGTTAAAATCCATTGGCCTACATTGCATATTTGAATGGCTCTTTTTTCTTTACATTAATATAATTTTGTACTATCAGCTAGAAAATATTGATTCATTAAATTACATCGATCTGTCAAATATTGCCATATTTCACTGTACAATGTTTTTTAAAAAATCACATTCACTAATACCATCAGAATCTTATCAGAAAAGTCTTTGCTTGTTGGAAAGCTGTCAAATGCATGGTGTATACAAGCTTTCCAAAATTTTAATTTTCACTTGAAATCTCATATGTTATTATTGACAACAAATATTGTCAGGTGTTTTCTTTAAGCAAGAAACTCAGATTAACATTAGTTTATTTTTTATATTTAATTAATTTATTTTTTATTTTGTATTGGGGTATAACTGATTCACAATGTTGTGATGGGGTGGATAGTAAAGGGCCTCAGCCATACATATACATGTACCCATTCTCCCCCAAACTCCCCTCCCAACCAGGCTGACATATAACATTGAACAGAGTTCCATGTGTTATACATAGGACCTTGTTGATTATCCATTTTAAACAGAACAACAGTGTGTATAGGCAACCATAAGTTCATTCCCTAAGTCTGTGAGTCTCTTTTTGTTTTGTAAGTAGTTCATTTGTATCATTTCTTTTTAGATTCCACATATAAGAGATGTCATATGTCATATGATATTTTTCATTCTCTGTCAACATCAGTTAATTTCTAATCAGTACTTCTAAGCTGTAATTAAGAATGATAACTAAAGATCAAGATATTTGTAAAAACTTTTTTTTTAAAGTATAGGGCTTTAAAAATAAATATTTACCTCTAAAAAGAAAATATGCTTCAGAGATGGAATATTAAATCATATACATATCAAAGTAGCCTATTAAAATTAGACAGACTTGTGTTTAGACCTTGGCATTTTTTATGAGCTTTGAGAACCTGAGTAAGTTATTTAGTCTTCTGTTTCTTCATTTATAAAAGTGAAAGTAACAAAGTCTTAGGAGGTTTTTTGAGGATTGAATGATATCAGTTATGTTTAGTGTAATACCAATATACAGTAGGCACTTAATATGCTTTGCTAGGTGTCATTGTTATCATCATCATTATCACTTGAATTCAGAACCATTATTTTTTAAAATCCTTAATTTTATGGCAACATTAACAGGAAAATGCTATGCCATGTAAACATTTGCTTAATAATTATAATTCAAATAAATGTTAATTGAGATATACATCAGATCACTGATTATAACTTTATGTTTGAAATCAAGAAAATTTATTTTACCTACTTATATGGAACCTAAAAGGTAAATTTTCCATCTAGAGCTAAAATAAGTAATTATTTTCATGTAGCTTCAAGTACTTTTTAATTTTAAAGAATTTATTGTTTAAAAAGTTCAGACTTAAAAGTATTAAAAATATAATGAACATCAACCTATAGCCTAAGAAATAAAATATGTCCAAAAGAATGAAGTTTCTCTTTACCTTATATATGCAGTAACTTCATTTGAAATAAAGAATTTAGAAAATCAGAGAATCCTTTGAAGAACAATCTTAATGGCTCTTTAGTTTTATTTTTTAAAAAGCCAGTAATACTGAACATGATGACATATCCGGCAGAATGAATATGTCTTTTGTGAATAATTTACCCTGGAAATCTCATAAACCCTACAAAACTCAAGAGTGTCTAACTTCCTCTTCTGATAAATACCTTCTGAACATTGCATAAGAGCATATGCATGTACTTTTGTACCATTTACTTTTCTTCCTTTCTTACTGCTATATTTCAAAAGCAACAGAATAATAAAATTATTTACATTGTTATGTTCACTATGTAAATGAAGATGTCTACGCAGTGAATGTATAAAGTATTATAATTAAAGTTAAATGCTGAAGTCTACCTTATAGACCTGTGATTTTAATCACTTGATTACAGGGTTCCATATTAACTATCTTAGGTAAAGAAAGGATGTTGTTACTGCATAGAGAAGAAAACTATCTTCATAGGAATCAGTTTGCTAAATTTTAGAATATGGTTCTTCCCTCGTGATCTTAAAATGACTTATTACATTGCTTAAAAGAGAGAAAAGTACATAGCAAAAACTGCCTATCTTATAATCTTGAATTTGATATATTATTTATATTAACTATGGTTAATTATATAAAAAAACCCACATGACCATGGAGAAAAAATATTACTTGTCATTATTGTGCTGTAGCTGAAATAGTTAATATTTACTAGTTGCTAACACAGCTGTATTATAGGACTTAATCACATTCAAACCTGGAGATAATTCTTGGACAGGCATTATATATTCACAGTGTTCAAATTTGAGCAAAGAAACAGCACTGTTGACTGCACTTATTTTAATATTATAAGACTTATAGTGTTTGAGGTCTTCAGGGATGTGAGGAGAAATCAGAAAGAGAAAGTGACCTCCAGTATTTTATTCAACTGTAACATTCTTAGAGAAGAGTGGAGAACAGGCCAAGTCTTTCTAGAACATCACCTGTTCTCTCCTTCATTTCTTTTTATCTTTGCCCTGTCCTTCCCATTCACTGTAGAGAAACCCAACCTTCAAATTGTAATCAGAGATATTAATACAGCAGAGATCATGGGTAACACCTTAAAATTATAATTTCTCTATTATTGTATATTCTAAAAACATTTAATGAATATCATTATTTGTGTTTTAAGCCCATAGGATATTTAACTTGGAGTAAGTTAATTTACTTTTTAAATCTAGAAATCTCCAAAGTGAGATGATGATTATGGAAAATATGTTTTCTACTCCACTGATATTATTATGAATAGTTTATAGTACATGAGACCAATACAAAATGTATAACATACATAGGTCCACATCTTGAGGTTAAAAAAAACTTTGCCTTTTAGATATAAAAGTCAGTGTCATGAGTTATGATGTAGATGGTTACTGGATTTTTATACACATTACATGAAGTATTTATTATCCACTTTTTTATGTTTGTTTTTTATAGTTGCTAAAACATGGAAGTCACTTTCCAAGCAGGTAAGTTAAAGCTCTTGCTATACATAGGCATGCACACAATTAAATATGTGTGTGTGTATATATATATATATACACACACACATATATATATGTTTATGATGCGTACATTGTGATATGTACATGTATAAATATACATAAAGCTAAACTCAAAGGAGATTATTGGCAAATTTTGCTAAATTAAATATTAAAAATGTTGGCACACAAAAGACAGTGTCAACAATGTTAAAAGAGGTATGACATGTGAGAGAATATGCTTGCAACCTATGAACAGAAAAGGCTAAGTATCTTATAATTATATAGAAGTCCTGTAAATCAACATAAAAAAGATAATAAGAAAATAATGGATGGACATAGCCAGAGAGGCCAATAAATGTATGTATTCAGGGATATGCAAACCTCACCAGTAATCAGGGATATGCAAATTAAACCAATTATATGATACTGTTTTACACCCATCAAGTAGTCAGCTTCCAGAAATCTAACAATACCAGTAATTATCAAGGATAGAAAGGAGGAACCAGGTGAGAATGTAAGTTGGTATTTTCTCTTTTGAGAGAAATTTGGCAATATCTTATGCATATCAAAAATTCTACTTCTAGATATAAGAGAAACATTTGCATGCTTATACTAGGAGTCCTGAAAAAATCAGAAACAATATAAATGTCAATTAGTAGAAGATTAATAAAAGAATGTGAAGTAGGCATATGAAGGACAAATGAAGAAGAGCTAAAATGAATAATACATAAGACCTATGTTTATCAACATGAATAGGCCTAAAAACATAGGGTTGAATAAAGCAGCACATTGTAAAATAATATAAACTGATTTTTCTTAACATGCAAAGACCTTTTCAGGGCATCCATAAAGTCAAGACTGTCTTCATAATGAACGGAGAAGTTGCTTGTTCTGTTACTCTCATTCTCTCACAAGGGTACAGTGGCGTTTTCTAGAGGCTTCATGATGAGTGATGACATCATCACTCTGAGAGATAATAGAATATGTGCTTATGTATTTTTGTGTTTTAAAAATATATCATTTCTTGGGAATATATCGTTTCCCTGGTGGCACAGTGCTTAGGGTGCTTCCTTGGTAGTTCAGTTGGTAAAGAATCCACCTGCAATGCAGGAGACCTGGGTTTGATCCCTGGGTCAGGAAGATTCCCTGGAGGAGGAAATGGCAACCCACTCTAATATTCTTGCCTGGGAAATCCAATGGACAGATGAGCCTGACAGGCTAAATCCATGGGGTCACAAAGAGTCGAACACGACTTAGTGACTAAACTCCCACCACCACAGTGGTTAGGACTCAGCACTTTCACTGCTGAGGTCGCAGTTCAATCCCTGGTCAGGAAACTAAGATTCCACAAGCTATGGGGTGTGACCAATAAGAAAAGTATCATTTCTATTTCCACATGCATTAAATATAATTAAATATAATTCACATAAGCAATATCTCTTCTGGGTTCACAGGTTTTAAGAATATAAAAAGTTACTCAGAACTGCTCTGTAGCCATTAAAATGAAAATGAAGAATGTTTGGCAGGAAAATATGATCATGCTTACAAAACTTTACATAGAAAATTATTCAATATTTGCAACAAGAATGACAAAAAATAAATAGATAAAGAATGAAATTAAAATGAGATTAAATAAAAATTTTAATTATGGTTAATCCCTGAATCACAATCTGTTTTTATTTTCTGCACTTCCTAATTTTCCTATAACATATATATTAAGTATTTACTTAAAAAATTGTACTCAAGAAAATTGTATAAATCCTTTAAAAGGCATCTGTCAGTTCAGTTCAGTTCAGTTGCTCAGTCGTGTCCGACTCTTTACGACCCCATGAATTGCAGCATGCCAGGCCTCCCTGTCCATCACCAACTCCCAGAGTTCACTCAGACTCACGTCCATCAAGTCGGTGATGCCATCCAGCCATCTCATCCTCTGGCGTCCCCTTCTCCTCCTGTCCCCAATCTCTCCCAGCATCAGGGTCTTTTCCAATGAGTCAACTCTTCGCATGAGATGGCCAAAGTATTGGAGTTTCAGCTTTAGCATCATTCCTTCCAAAGAACACCCAGGACTGATCTCCTTTAGAATGGACTGGTTGGATCTCCTTGCAGTCCAAGGGACTCTCAAGAGTCTTCTCCAACACCACAGTTCAAAAGCATCAATTCTTTGGCGCTCAGCTTTCTTCACAGTCCAACTCTCACATCCATACATGACTACTGGAGAAACCATAGCCTTGACCAGACGGACCTTTGTTGGCAAAGTAATGTCTCTGCTTTTTAATATGCTATCTAGGTTGGTCATGGAACAACAGACTGGTTCAAATTGGAAAAAGAGTACGTCAAGGCTGTATATTGTCACCCTGTTTATTTAACTTATATGCAGAGTACATCATGAGAAACGCTGGGCTGGAAGAAGCACAAGCTGGAATCCAGATTGCCGGTAGAAATATCAATAACCTCAGATATGCAGATGACACCACCCTTATGGCAGAAAGTGAAGAGGAACTAAAAAGCTTCTTGATGAAAGTGAAAGAGGAGAGTGAAAAAGTTGGCTTAAAGCTCAACATTCAGAAAACGAAGATCATGGCATCTGGTCCCATCACTTCATGGCAAATAGATGGGGAAACAGTGGAAACAGTGTCAGACTATTTTTCTGGGCTCCAAAATCACTGCAGATGGTGACTGCAGCCATGAAATTAAAAGACGCTTACTCCTTGGAAGGAAAGTTATGACCAACCTAGATAGCATATTCAAAAGCAGAGATATTACTTTGCCAACAAAGGTCTGTAATTCTAGGTAAATGAATTCAATCCAGCAAATATTTATTTAGTCCCTACTTGCAGTACTGCAATTTAATTCTGATACTCACCATCCAGAGTTAGCATCAGATCCCACAGATTTAAGGACCCAATCCCCCAAAAGATTGCCCCCATTTCAGATGCCAGCTGCTTTTCAAGGGATCCCAGACCACCCACACTTCTGACCAAGTGGCTACAAATTCAGATAGTTCCCACAACTTCCCTCAAGTTAAATAATTTGTTAGACCGACTCATAGAACTCAGAAACATTTTGTACTTCGATTTCCAATTTATAATTATCATTATAAGGGAACAAATCAAGGCCAGCCAAATGGAGAGACACACAAGGTGTAGGAGGGTTCCGAACAGAGCTTCTGTGCTTTCTTCCTGAGGATCAGGGTATGGCCCCATCCTGGCACACCCATGTGTTTACAAACCTGAAAGCTCTTCTGAGCTTGGTGTCCAGAGTTTTTATTGGCGGTTTCATTGCATAGCTGCGCTTGATCAAATCATTGACCACACAAATGAATTCAATCTCCGTTTCTTCTCCTCTCTTCTTCCCTCCCCAGAGGTCAGGCTAGCTCACACCCCCAACCCTTGAGTCATGGGGTTGTTTTTGAAGGTCAGCCCCAATCCTGATTCTTCTCCTCAGCATAAACTTTGGTGTGGTCTAAGGATATGGAGTCTTTCTCCCAGAAACCAGGGACAAAAGCCAATCAAATTCTCTGTCTTCAATACTACTGCCTTTAAGAGACTAAGATAGGCACTGGGGGTGGGGAGAGAGAGTCCGAGCCTGAGCAGAAATACAAATTTTAATAAATTTAAAAGTCCCTAAAATTGATATGAAAGAAGATCAATGTGTCAGTTGGATGATCTAGACCAGACAGAACTAAATTATTACAAAAATAAACTGCTTAGAGTGAGTAAGGATCTGGCCAGTCACTGATTAATTGTGTGATCCTGGGTAAGTTATTTATCTTAAGACACAGTAATATATGCATAATGAGAATTTTTAGAATTAAAAGAAGTGTGTATTAGGCTATTGTTAAGCACACAGAAAAAAAAAAAAAGGAGCACACAGAAGAAACTCAAATAAAAGGTAGCTCTGATTTTTTGGTCTTAAATTTTTGCTGAGTAGAAGAAATGGAGTTTAATACATGGAAAGAGTTCAAAGGGAGAAAGAGAGGTAATATCAATATAATAGAGACAGTATAAATGAAAGTGTATAAAGAATACTCAAAATACTTTTTAATCTCCTGTTTTAACAAAAATCTTTATGGATTTACTGTTGTTTAAACATTAAGCATCATTAGTCGTTGTGAATTCTGACCTCTGTGCCATTGGTATCCTAGTGAGACAGTACTCAGCGTTGGTGGCATCTGTTACCTGCCGTGCGGAAATAACAGTATGAAGGAAGTGAGAGCAAGAACTCACAGATGGACTTCAGGGACTCTATAAATCCCCTAAAAATACCTCTCCTGCCTTTGGCATCCCAGAGATTCCCTATTTGTCTGCTAACTCAGCTCAGTAATGAAAAAGATGGTTTATAAATGTCACAGGGCTTTTTAAGGTACAACGACATTGGGAAAGGGGGGAAGATCCCTTGGAGGAGGGCACAGCAACCCACTCCAGTATTCTTGCCTGAGAATCCCATGGACAGCATTTTGATATACATGGGCTATGGGCCACAGGGTTGCAAAGAATTGGACACGACTGAAGTGACTTAGGACACACATCAGAAAGGATTCATCTAAAGTGTTTCTCAAACTTGTGTACATAAAAGTCATTCATAGATCTTGTTAAAAGTAGATTCTGGTTCGGTAGGTCTGGGATGGGATCTGAGATTGTGCATTTCTAACAAGCTGTCTGGCAAGGTAATGATGCCAGGGCCTTTTAGGGAACCACACTTTTTAAGTAGCAAAAATCAGATCTGGAAAAGAAGCACTTGCTAGAGTTTCGTTTGTTTTTCATTGTGTTACTTAGCAGACTAATTTTTTTTTTAATTTCAAATTATTTCAAGTTATCTTACCAAATCCTTAATAATTTTTCACAATTAACCTATTTATAATTTTCACTTAGTTGCTCTTAACACAAGTATGCACAATAAATACAAAATTGTTTTAGTATCTGAGCAATGAGTCAAATGTTTAAATTTTGCAAAATAGTCCCGCTTCTGCTTGATTAAAAAAAAAAAAATAGCTGACTAATCAGCAATTGGAGTGTGTATTCTTTACTGAATATTTAGGTTAAAATTAGGAAAAAATTGCAACAGTGACCGTAATAACTCAATAGCCTGTTTTCCCACTTCATCTGATGTCATCATTCTTTAAGTCACTATAAAATACTCTTCATTCTTTCCCAGTATAATCTGTCGCCCAGTTGCTTCATCTACCCCAGAATTGCCTAAATCCAAATGGGCTACAGAAAACAGACAGTATGTGAAACCTGCTGATCATATCTGACCTGCATTAGGTGGGCACCATTTCTAGGGCTTCCATGGAACCATCCTTTTCTAACTGGCCCCAGAACTTAAATTCAGTGTTTTATCTTAATTAGATTTCATATATACACATTTATAATATATATATATATCTGGTGGTGCTGGTGCCCAGTCATGTCCAACTCTTTGCAACCACATGGACTGTAGCCAGCCAGGCTCCTCTGTCCATGGGATTTTCCAGGCAAGAAAACTGGAATGTGTTGCCATTCCCTACTCCAGGGCAACTTCCCTACCCAGCAATCAAACCTGCCTCTTTTACATCTCCTGCATTGGCAGGTAGATTCATTACCACAGGCGCTACCTAGGAAGCCCTGCAGTCCCCCACAAAAGAAAAGTGGGAAAAGAGAAATAAGTGAAACAAAATTGGTAAAGTGTTAATAGCTGCTAAAGGTAGGAAGTAATTATATTATTCTCTCATAATGTCCACAACACAAAGTTAAAAAAAAAAATGGTTTTGGTGTAAATTCAGTCTGTGCCTTATCTTACCAGTGATTTTTTAGGAGGTAGTTAAGGTTCTCCCCTAAAGAAAAATCTAGTCATTCCACTTAGCCTAAAGAGGTGCTGCTGCTGCTGCTAAGTCACTTCAGTCGTGTCCGACTCTGTGCGACCCCATAGACGGCAGCCCACCAGGCTCCCCCGTCCCTGGGATTCTCCAGGAAAGAACACTGTAGTGGGTTGCCATTTCCTTCTCCAATGCATGAAAGTGAAAAGTGAAAGTGAAGTCGCTCAGTTCTGTCTTAGTGACCCCATGGACTGCAGCTTACCAGGCTCCTCTGTCCATGGGATTTTCCAGGCAAGAGTACAAGAGTGGGTCGCCATTGCCTTCTCTAAGGAAGCCCTGCTGCAGCTGCTGCTGCTAAGTCACTTCAGTCGTGTCCGACTCTGTGTGACCACATAGACGGCCTCCTACCAGGCTCCTCTGTCCCTGGGATTCTCCAGGCAAGAACACTGGAGTGGGTTGCCATTTCCTTCTCCAATGCATGAAAGTGAAAAGTGAAAGTGAAGTCGCTCAGCTGTTTCCGACTCTTAGCAAACCTCATGGACTGCAGCCTACCAGGCTCCTCTGTCCATGGGATTTTCCAGGCAAAAGTACTATATATCCCCAATTAATACATTTATCTGAAATTTTTTGTAGCTCTAATTGAATTTAATGTAGCATCTTTATCACTCATTTTTACTTTTACACTTTTGGTCATTGGGTTTTACTGTTAAATGGACCACAGAGATAGTAGTATAAATACAGCCATTATCTGAGGTCTTCTAAGCAGAGAATTTTTTTTGCATTGGCATTTAAATATTTTTGGTCTATTTTATAAATAGTGGCTTACCTGTTTATTAGTATAATGATATATACTATGTTATATATTATGTTATATATGTGTTATGTTAATCAGTATAATGATACTTTATATAACAGGAATTAAATCAAATGCTATCAGAAACACCACCAGTTTGGAAAGGATCATCAAAGCTATTTCGAAATCTTAAAGAAAAAGGTAAGTTAACTTTAGTATTTATGTATTTTAGTACTGACACTGTATTGCTTATACTATTTATACATGTATATTTTCCTCATGCTTAAATAATTTTACAGTTATATATTTGTCTGTGTACAGAGAGAAAAAAACTAAAAAGAAAAATACCAAAATATTAATAATGAATGTTTCTTGATAGTGAGGTTAAGGTTACTTTATTTATGATACATTATTCATATCTTCCAACAAAGTGAACTTTAACAGTTTAAAAAAACCCTTTTTTAACCATATTGAGAAGTATTATATCTACCTACAGAAAGCATTGTTCAGAAATACTGATTTCCAAATCTATTTTTTCTTCTTTCCGTTTACTTCCAGGGGATTACAGATTTTCTTAAATTTAATCAGTATGAAAAGCTTATTGGATATATCTTTTGGCTGTACAATTTGAGCATTTTTTAAAGACAAAACTCACTGCAAAATCCAATTGTTTCAACTTACTGTATTACCCACATCTATATAACTCATTAATTCATGTATGTCCTTGCAATCAAATTATATAGCTGTTATTGCAATTTTCTTTTACAGTGTACTTTTTATAAATATTTATAGTAGAAACTAATCAATATAATTTCTTTTAATCTTAGCAAGGAATGTTTCTTAGAAATATATATTTTTATATTCAAATACAAGAATATACAAAATAAAAATATAAAGCAATTATATAAACTTACCTTTTTCTTTTCTATCACTTTTAACCAATACTGGTTTGAAAATAATATATTTAACATGAAGATAAATACTTTAAAAGAGTAATTATAAGTCATATATGTTTATCTAAGTAGAATTAGAAACTCAAATTGCTTGTACCTGGATCTCATGGACTCTGGATGGAGGAGACACCTTATCTTTAATTGTAGGCTTTTCATAACTAGGGTTTATACATCTTTGTGAAGTCTGGGCTACAATATCTTTAAAGTTCTTAGAAATTTTTTTCTGGAAGTTGTGTTAAAGATTGCCATTCAAATCTTAGAGTGGAATGATAGGATCAAGAAAGTTCAAAGCTCAGAAGAATGGGGTAAATTGGTGAATGTAAAAAGTATTTCCTTGATACCTCTCATGGGAAAATAAAATTGGATCAAATACAATCTAAGAAAGATAAATGGATGGAAGAAGGAAATTCTTTTTAGTTAAAGGGAGGCTTAAATCTGGAAGCTATAGGTTTAGGCAAGTCCTAATCCTACTTAAGTTGTGTGCAGATTTGTATATTTTTTTCAGGGAAGGTAATGTATTCAATGCTATCCCATAGAACTGTCTACAGTGGCTGGAATGTCCATATCCCTAGAGTCCATAGCCTTGAGTCAGTTGTGGCTATGAAGAACCTGAAATGGGGCTACTGTATCTGAGGAATTGAATTTTAAATTTTATTTACTTTTAATTATTTCTAAATTTAAGTAGCCCTGTGTGGTCAGTGGCTACCCTGTAGAACAGTGCAGATCTATGTCATAGTGATGGGATTATCAAGGTAATCCATGTACCCAAGTTTTAGAACCATTGGGTTAGGTAAAGTAAAGTTATAGTCTTGTTTTTTAATAAAGAGATTAGGTGGAAGAGGAATCTTTAAGTTTTTAGAGCTGTTGAAGACTAACTTACAAAGAATTCTATCAGCTTAAAATACAACCCAGCAAGAAAATGTTAGTTTTACAAAAATTTAATTGGTATGTAACATTTATGGAAACATGAATTACACAGACTTAGTTATAATAGCCAGCTGTAATGTATCAGGATATAGGAACTAAACACTGTGGTGCTTTTAAAGGAACTTCCCTTAGAATTTTTTAAATTGAACTTTTAAAGGAAACCTAGTTGGCATCTTTCTTATCCTCTTTTTCTAAAGATCACAAGTTTACTATATGCTTAGCATTTACTGTTATTTTATTTTTGACTCTGGGTGACCTTAAAACAAATTGAAAGATTAGTCTATGATTCTCCATTTTTGTAATTAAAAGCATGAATCTACAGTTCATGTTTAGTAGTATTTTCTCTTCTCCTTGACCATTTTTATTAAATTTTATCATGAGCTTCTCACTTTGTTTTTCTCTGCTGTGGATGACACCACCTCAAAAACTCCTTACTTCCAACAAGTGTCTACTGTAGTACTCATGATCAAGGTACCTACTGTTAAGTAATCCTTCACTGAGGGGACTCTTGTGTTGATTATCAATTAAAAGATGTACAGCAGGCATTGAACTTCTTTTCACTAACCGGCATCTCTTGTGTATTCCCCCACATCAGTTAGAACAACAGTCAATGAGACTGGATTGTGGAGCTACAGAGCCCATTTCCAATTCTTTTTTTTTTTTTTGAGGGATCCCTATGGAATCTAGGTATTGTATCTTTATACACGTTGACCATTCCAGAATCTTTCTCCCATAACATTCATGGCAATCAACCAGAACTATGTCTATAGGTCACAATATTCTAGTATAAACAAAAGACGGGAATGCTTTCAGGCCTCCTAGCTCAGTGCCTTCACCTCTCCTGACAGACCGCCTGACAGTGCCTCCTCTTTTCTTTGTTCTGTAACAAAGAGGATAGCCTCAAAGAGCATCAGGTAAAGTGGAGTTTTAAGGTTCACGATCTGATCATTTTTATACTGTTTTACCAAACATGAGAACTGTCTCATATCTGGATAAGTATTATTGCCTTATTCCTGATTTTAATTTTCTCAGGATCTGCTTGGAAAATCAATTAAGCCATTAATTCTAGTTTTGGGTGTTATCATTCAAAAGCAAGAATTTGAGTAACAGAATGTATATTTTTATTTACTTAACAAACTCCTTTTAAAGTTTATAATTATGAGATTACAGAGAACTCAGGATGCAATATGCAGAAAGTGTAAGCCATTTAATTAAAATTAAAATTTCTTAGACTTAATAGAAGCATGAAATGTGTCAAGAATAATGAATGATAACTTAAAGGCAGAAAAGTAATAGCTATAGAGTTGTGTTTTTTGAATGCAATACAGCAGTCAAATCTCTAAGCAAGAATATCTAAATGTTTTATTCAAGGAGGTCTAAGATGTCATTAAGCACTTCACAGAGTTAACCATTTTCAACCTTCTAATCTTTAATTAGATTCATATATTGAAAGCTCTAGCAACACGTTTAAAATTTACAGCTATATGTAAATATTATTAATAATTTTGCTTTTGTGTCAATATATCTGGAAGCATTAATGTGAATTTTGTTTCTAAGAGGGCATATGAAACAAAGTAAAATTTATTTCTTGCTTCTTTTGCTCTGATCTTATGGTAATAGTTTGGTCTCATTTAAAACAATATTTAGCATCTTCTTTAAAGTCTGAATTTTTTGTAACTATTACTTACAGCTATTATAAGAATAATATTTTACTTGATAAATATGAAAGAAATATTTTATATACAGCATAACTAATACTATTTTTCTTCTAGGTGTGATTTCTTACACAGAGTATCTTTTTCTTTTATGTATTTTAACAAGTAAGTGTACTCCTTAAATCTATTTCTGATGCAGTTTTCTTTCTCAAGCATAACCTTGGGAAATAAATCTTTTTTTAGATTCTCATACTTTGAAAATCAGTTTAGTTCTATCCACGCTGTCTTGCAAAATTCATGTCTAAATGCCAGTGGAAAATGCTAAGAATAGTACTGTCAAGTGTCAAAACCATAAATATGATTACGGCTTATGGTATAGTAATAAAATGCTCATAAATTAAGAATTTAATATCCTACATCAATCCTTGTGGTTTAATCTATGTGGGAGCCTAAAGGTAAGGACGGGTAATAATTTGTAAATTTTCTGCTACATTCATTCAAATCACATTTTCTGCAAGATTAGTGTGAAAGAATGAGTCTTTTAACTACTGAGTCTATCAGGAGACCCATCATACATCCTCCACCAGCTTCATTGTTCTGTTCTTTTCATATGCAGCAATTCTTTTGAAATATATGAAGAGTTTACTAAAGTGTTAAGTTTCATTGCATTTAATGGGGGAACTTACACCCTGTAGTTCACTGTGCTCCAACCATCTATCTGACATTTTAAATCCCTGAAGTCTCATTTGTACTTTCTGTTCCTGCTACCATCAATGCTTTTCCTCAAGATCCTCCGAATAATAAAAATAATTCAGGTTTTCTTTGAAACATGAAAGCTTAGGGAAGCCCTACTTAACCACTCTCCTTAATATAGCTCCCTCTTCTACCTCTCCCTTTTTCTCCCTGTCCAGTGTTGTATTTTCTTCATAGCATGGAAACTACTTGAAAGTATTTGTTTATTGGTTTACATGTTTTTGTCTGTGTGGGTCCACAATAGCAAAGATTTTATCTTTTTTGTTCATTTCTGTATTAAGAACAGTGTCAGGTGCATGGTAGCCTCTCAGAAACTAACTGGCAAATGAACACAAGAAAGTGACTATTGGAATTTCCAATTGTGGATATTTATGGAGATGTGTTGGAAAAAAGAACATCAATAAAACTGCATCATTAGAAACCAGTCTTAAAATTCCTGTACTTCTATGATTGGAAGATAACACAGCCACTGTTTTATTCTGAATTTAGTGATGGATAATGTTATGTTGGAGTTCTGTCACCGGAAGTTTGGGAAATGTGTTGTGTATGTGTGCACACATGTGTGTTTCAAAAATTACTGCCTTTTTTTTTTTCCTTGCTTTTTTTCTCCTGGCTCAAAATCATTTAAAATGACTGAAGAAAAGTAAGTATTAATTATAATACTGCCTGAGGACGTTCCAGACTGGAAAGCCATGGATTTTGAGTCCAGTCAAGGATGAATGCCACCATGGAAATTAGAGGAGTGGGTGCCAAGGAGTATCTCAGAGACTTGTTCCAAAGTTATCTTGTTAGCTAGAACAACTTTGGATGCAAAATTAGAAGTTATAAGTCTCTGAACCAGCATAGTGGTAGGTACAAGTAAAACAAAACTGGTGAGGAAAACCACATGTTAAGTTTGGACAGGATTGGTTTTAGCATGTTAGAAAAAATCCCATATAGTGGTTTTTGCTTGCTACAGAAAAGTTAGGATATTTGAGTGCTGTGACTCTTAACACACACACACAAAAAAAACAAAAAACATTATGGGTGTTATTTAATTATAATTTTTCAATTTAAACTCTTTTTCTAAGATGAGTTCTGAATTCCAAATGAAGTCACAGCACTCAAAGACCCTAACTTTTCTGTAATTATGGGTGTTGGTTGGGTCTTCCCTGGTAGCTCAGTGGGTAAAGAATCGGCTTGCAATGCAGGAGACCCCCGTTCAATTCCTGGGTCGGGCAGATCCTTTGGAAAAGGGATAGGCTACCCAATCCAGTATTCTTGGGCTTTCCTGGTGGGTCAGATGGTAAAGAATCTGCCTGCAATGTGAGAGATCTGGGTTCGATGCCTGGGTTGGGAAGATCCCTGCTGTGGGAGGGCATGGCAACCCACTCCCGTATTCTTGCCTGGAGAATCTCTATGGGCAGAGGAGCCTGACGGGTTATAGTCCATGGGGTCGAAAAGAGTCGGACACAACTGAATGACTAAGCACACAGGAAGTGAGCTAGATAATCCATGTTAGCTGTCTATAGTTTCCAACCTCCCCCCCCGACCTTTACTTTTTATTACTTTGACTTTATTTTCCCTTCCAAACAATGCTTGTGAGGACTTCTTTCTGTGTGTATCTTCAAGATCTTTTTAAAGCTTAAACCTTGGTCATTGGAGATGGTGTAACTTTTTATTTCTTCCTCAAGTGAATGAGAATGAAAGTAAGTTTAGATTCCTAAAATACATGCAAAAAATGAACTTGCATAAAAGGCTTTCATTTCCATTATTTTCAGAGACAGGTATTACTGGTTAAGAAAGCAAGTCTATGTGCTTCGCTTTGCTGGGTTCACAATTTCAAAACACGTAGTGGCAAATGTACCTGTGGGAGGTCCCTTTTTAAACTTTTTGCCAGTCATCTCAAAACAGGTCAAATGTTTTGAAAAAGGCACGTACACTGAGATCTGCTTTGAAGGATGCGTTCAAGTTTTCTTCTGTCCAAGCATTCTTCTTTTTGCTTTAGAAGTGGAAGGAGAAGAGGTATTGAATCTTATTATAATTTTCATACAATTACAGCAGTTCATAGTGTATGAAAGTCTTTCTCAGAAAAGCAGTTTTTCCTTGTATTTGGGGGAAATAAGGAATTAATTATTCAAGTCCTTTTTATTTTATATTTCTGTATTTGAAGCCTCTGGAAGTTCAACCCCAAGTATGTAATCTCTCATGCCTGACTTTTTTTTGTGTGGGTCATTCTGTTATAATTTCCCCAGGATTTTAGGCTGGTCCATTGTGTTGTATTTTTTTTTTCTTCTGCTCTAACTAGCTGACATATTAAAAATATTTCAAATGTACTGAGATGATATTTTCTTTTCAAACAAACTGACAGACTTTGGAAAAGAAAGAATATTTATTTTTGGAAGGAAGGTAATCAGATTTTACTGTTAATGATATGCAGCAAGTATCACACAAGTAGATTTCAAGTGTATTATCAACTGTGTTACTAAGTGTGCTAATATATGAAGCAGAAGTATATATACTTACCTATAGCTTTTATTATAGTTAACTAATAGTAACATGTTGCTTTTAATTTCTTGGTTAAAGCATTTCTGCACAGAATATGAGTTGTTTACAACTAATGTGGATTTTGAACTTTGAAAACATTTTTCCATTTCACAAATACTTTCCTGTTTTTGTCTGGCAGAGCCACATGCAGGTTTTAGAATAGCTTTCAACATGTTTGACACAGATGGCAATGAGATGGTGGATAAAAAGGAGTTTTTGGTGGTATGTATATTATTGGTTACATTTTATCAATACATATATTGCTTACTTATATTTTTTATGTTTTTGCATTATTTAGAATACCACTGTAGAAAAAGGGCTCCGCTGGTGGCTCAAACAGTAAAGAATCCACCTGCAATGCCAGAGACTTGGGTCTGATCCCTGGGTTGGGAAGATCCTCTGGAGGAGGGCAACCCACTCCAGAATTCTTGCCTAGAGAATCCCCATGGACAGAGGAGCCTGGCAGGCTACAGTTCATGGAGTCGCAAAGAGTCAGACACGACTGAGTGACTAAGCACAGCACATTGTTGAAAAAAGAGTAAAAGTATTATGCTTTTACCTTAATACAGTATATTATACTCATGTACTTTATTTTGAATTATTTTTACACTATATAAATCTATTCAGTGTATAAAGATGATTATAGGGCTTCTGAGGTGGCTCAGTGATAAAGAATCCACCTGTCAGTGCAGGAGACACAGGTTTGATCCCTGGGTGGGAAGATCCCCTGGAGAAGAAAATGGCAACTCACTGTGGTATTCTTGCCTGAAAAATCCCATGGACAGAGGAACCTAGTGGTTACAGTCCATAGGATCTCAAGAGAGTCATCCATGATTTAGTGACTGAGCACACACACACATGAAGATGATTATAATTGTTTACACATATTCTGGAGGTTTGAAATGCATATTTTCCACGGAGTGAGAGACAGGCAATCCTGGGCTGTTACACACGCCCAGACCCTGTCATATCAGCCACCCAGCCATAGGCAGCTCGTTGCCTGCCTGTGGGAACTTCCCTTCCTTTTCTTTAAAGGATTTACAATATTTTTTTTCTCTTCCACTCGTTCCTGCCTTGTATTCCAGTCTTAGCCCATTCTCCCATTGCCTTCCCTTGTCTTTGACCAAGGGCTGATAAGCGTGTTCTTGGTATTTGTCTTTCAGGCTTTCTTATCTGACTGGTCCCATGTTGGTGCTGGTCTGGCAGCATCATCAGCTACTCACTCATCTTAACCACCCCCTCCTTCTGGAATTTCTCTCTTTTTACCCATGTATCCTATATCTATGTCTGTAGCAAAATGCCTTTTCTGATTTTCTCCAAAACAGAGATTAACATTGGTTTACTCCTCCCAGTAACAAGGTCTAGCTTTAGCCTTTTTGTGCAACTCAATATTTACCTCTACTCTCTTAGCAAAAAGAGAAGCAGAAAATAACATAAATAGCCATTTCATTTTCTGTTTTTCCTTTGTAACAAGCCAATAAAAATCCCTTGGAAAACCTCTTAGATAGCTTAGTATTTTCTTCAGAGGCTGGAGCACAGAAGAGAAATTATGAAATCATTTTTTCCCATGGTAGGAAAGAGGCGAGAGGGAAATCCTCACCAGAACAAATTAGCAGCTGCTCAAAAGGAAGCAGGGAACTAATTACTGGGATCTGTCAAAAGGCTTCTGTGTAGCCCTTGGCCAAGTACAGCCCCTGAGCAAGTCTGGGGAGCTGGGCCCACAAAGGATCGCTTACTGTAGTGCTGCTCACGATGGTGCGGAGGTGGGGAGTTTCGTTGCAGTAGAGAGATGTTGCTAACATCCTAAGATGGGCAGACTTAGTTCACTAGAGCTCTGTCATGATAGTGTTCAGCTGTACTTTAGGACTTTAAGAATGGGCCTTGTAATTGAAACAGCCTTCAACAGACTTTCTATGGAAACACGGCCAAGTTCCACCCCACTGTCTTAAAGGTTACCTTTTGGAACTCAGTGCATTGGAAGCTGCCTGTGTAGATGTGTGTGGGATTCCTGTCTGTTTGTGGAGGTGGGAGGTAAAACATTCTTGTAGAATTTCAGTTTGTTTCTACTCTACACTCTTAAAAAAGTTGCTCTTCCTTTAAAGCAATGGTCTACTCTGCAGTGGCCATACTGTTTTATTGTTTGTTGTTGTTTGTAAATGGCTAAGGGCTTCCAAGGTGGTGCTAGTGGTAAAGAACCCACCTGCCAATGCAGGAGATGTAAGAGACTAGGGTTCAATCCTGGGTTGGTGAGATCCCCTGCAGGAGGAAATGGCAACCCACTCCAGTATTCTTGCCTGGAGAATCCCATGGATAGAGGAGTCTGGCAGGTTGCAGTCCATAGCATCGCACAGAGTTGCACATGACTGAAGTGACTTAGCACGCACGCACATCAACAGCTAGGAGTTCCTAAAAGCAGAGGTGGAGTTGGGCAGAGTTACTTGTAGACTTGTAAAATAGATTTGTAAAATCTATGATCCTCCTGCCTGTTTATAAAGCGAATATTAATAATGCTTGCTAAAAAGAAAAACTTTTCATTAAGATAAAGTATGGAATATATGTGTTAATAAAATAATTTACTGTTTGTACTGTAGTTTTAAATTGTTATTATATATCTTGGGAGAGAATACATTTTGAATTTCAGCTCTAGCCATACTAAGTGAAGTAAAAGAATTGAGATAGCGGTTCAAATTACACAGACAAGAACAGGGACCTCACCAGAAAACTGAGATAAAGATAAAATTAAGCTTCCATGTGTAAAAGAAGATTTTAAACAGGAAATAATGCCATGTATAACAGAGTATGTGTGCTCAGTTGCTGTGTCTGACTCTTTTCTGACCCCATGGACTGTAGCCCACCAGGCTCCTCTGTTCATGAAATTTCCCAGGCAGGAATACTGGAACAGGCAATGTGCTTGTGCTAAGTAATTACTTGTAATGTCTACTCTGCACAACATTATTTGTATAAGACCTATCAATTATATCTCAGTAAAGCTAGAGGAAAAAAATATCTCAGTAAAGCTAGAGGAAAAAAATGTATCTCAGTAAAGCTAGAGGAAAAAAAATATTGCTTTAAGGTAAGAAATTATTCATATTCCCCATATAGAAAACAAGCCTTAAATGATTAGAGTAACTTGCTCAAAAGGTTAGACATGCAGAGCCCATGTTCCTACCATTACCTGAAAGAGACCTTAGAGGTCATTCAGTCCATCTTCAGTTCATGTATGAGCAAATTGGAGCCCAGTGAGGACCTGTCCCCCATCCATGACAGAAGATAGGCTCAAGCCTAGACCCCTGACTTCTGGTCCAGTGTCCTTTATTCCTCAGTAGGCTTCATCTCTTTTTATGTATATGCCACAGGCTCCATGTCTTTGTGTCTTAGCAATAAAGTTAAACTGTAGGAGATACTATCATAAAGTAAAACTATATGCTGGACCTAAAACTTTTTCTTAGGAAAAAAACTGGTATCAGAAAATGTATTCATACTAGTTTTAATGTTCTTGGTGTATATGAAGCTAATTATTTTCTTTGTTCTTAGAATATATCTTGCATGGGGTATTAGATAGGTTCCCAGAAACTCTTATCAGGTGTTTGATTTTTGATTGGTTTTCTTTTCAGCTTCAAGAAATATTCAGGAAAAAAAATGAAAAGAGAGAAACTAAAGGAGATGAAGAAAAGCGTGCAATGCTGGTAAGAATAATTTATAATGGTTTCAGGTGGGTTTTCTAGGTAAGAATTATTTTATTCATGTTGAGAAATAGCAATTAAAGCCTGTAACTTTGGATCTGTCTGTTTCTTGAAAACTTTCTAAAGTTCTTATGTAGAAAAACTTCAGTATTTATATGCTTTGATATCAATATTTATATCAAGTATTGATATTAAACATGTGTATCCATAACCATGTTCATTAAATCATTTTCATCCATATTGTTGTTATCCATGAGATTTGAAGGGTATATCATATAATAGGTTAATACAGATCATTATGCATATAAAAATTTAAAGGTGAATTGCAAAGATTTAATTATACATGTGAGTAAATTTAGTGGTACTATAATAATATGAACATTGAAGCAAAAACAAGGAAATAATATGTTTCTTTGCATTCATAGAAAGATGTATTATAGATTCTTCTTCTGGGAAGAGTAATGTTTCATTTTACTTTGAAGGTAGAGTTAAGCAACATTTCCCTCCATTTTCCTTCTAGTTTTCTTTTTGCTTGTCCCAAGTAAATATTTCAGCCTGACAACATCCTAGGTTCACTTAATAAAAATAACAGACAGGTACTAAGACTTTAGTATGAGGCATTATATTAGACGCTTTGCATGCATTTTCTCTTTTAATCTACCAAACAGTTCTGTTATTATCTATAGTTATAGATGAGAAAACTGACACTTGGAAAGGTTAGTATCTTGTCCAAAATTCCCTATTAAATGCCAAAGCCAAGATTTGAACCCATGGCTGGCCAACTCCAAAACCTATACTTTTACCCACTGTATCATATTTCTTCCTCTGGTACTTAGATAGTAGAAACATGGTGAATTTTGTTAGTATGTAATTGATAATTGTTCCATTTGCAAATTAGTGGCCCTGTGAAATAGTTTAATTGGTTTATCTGGAAATCAAATAATTAACTTCAAAGAGTTGCAACACTTTTTATTTTTTTCACTGTTACAAGCATATATATTAGGTTTTTTTAAACATGGGTTATCTGTAGCAGATGGGTGTCATTTTCATCCCAGTAGATTTACAAAGTGTGTATTTATATTAATAAAAGCAGATTATCAGGATTATGAATGTGTATTATTTCTCAGAATATTTGACTATGGTATATTTATCAGTATTTTTTTAACCTCCCCAATAAATTATGGAAGACACTTGTAGAAGACACTCTCTACTGATAATATACTAAAAGAGTAAACAATTATTTTAACTTTCATGGATTGCCAATGATTGACTGGATAGGCAAGTTGTTGATAAAATATCATTTAGGAGGTTGAATTATGTTAATAAATCTTTTGGTATACCTCAATGATAAAGTAGATAGTGTTTCAATGAATACATACTTAATTGTTTGTTTATTTATACTAATTCCAGAAAAGACTTATGGATCTTCCAGTAAAGTAACAATCCTATTCTAATCAGTAACCTTTACTAAAATACCTAAGTGAGTAACAAAGGGAGAGAGGAAAGGGAATAATAATAGCAGTCAACCCACATTGGGAAAAGCTACCATGTCAGCACAAAAGCTTCATTGCATCCCAGGTGAAGTAAATTTAATACCAATGATATAATGCAAATAAGTTCATAACAGTAATATGGTAAAACTTTATTAACTTGGATTATTTAGGGAAAGTCTATCTGAATTATGAAATCTAAATTATATCAGTATACCCTAAATTGTGTTATTTTATATGAACGTACGTAGATCAGTGAAACATTATCTAGCAAATACATGGGGAAGGAGACTTAAAGAACAGATAAAAATAACTTTTAAGTATTCTATCACTTACTTATATGGAAATGAATGTTGCTAAAGACACTGATCTCCATAGGTATCCCAGAGGTGTTTATCTTACAGTTCAATTAATGCTCCTGGAATCTCACTTATAGAATTTAGCTATCCAAACTATTTCTTAAAACAATCCAGAAATAATCTTTAGTGCAGCTTCTGAACTAAGCAACACTCTAGGACAATACAGTGCTCTTCAAATATTTTTATTGTGTTTTACAATAATAGTAATAATTAGTGGTAACGTTAATAGCTGTCACATTTTAACAATGTGAACTGTCACATTTTAAACAATGCATATCTGAACTGATGAGATTTTTGAGTTTTGAAACAACTGAAATTTAGCTTATGGTGAAAATATATAGATTATGTTAGACATTGTAGGAGTCAGATTTTTCAAGTTTTGACTATTAGCTCTGCCATTCATTACCTCTGTGACCTTGAACTAGGTCCTTAAATTTTTCTGTGCCTCAGTTTCTTCATTTGTACAAGAATAGGAGTAATGAGCACATATGATGATTATGGGGGTTAAATGAGTTAAACTGTGTATCCACTTAACAGGGTTTGAAATATAATAAATACTCAAAAAGATTAGCTAATTGTGAAACATGAAATTCTCTTTTAATTAGTAGAATATTTTAAACTGAATAGTACATCCCCAAATCAAAAATTAGGCAAGACTAAATTTTAAAATATTTACATATCAAAATGAACTCCTTCAGAAGAGAGAAATGAGCATAATATTTCTTGGGACACTTACTATATGCTAAGGTCTGTACTATCTCCATTATACATGTTACTCTCATTTAGTCCTCATTACATTTCTCTCAGGTAAGTCTTCACACCTTTGCACAGAAGAGAAAACCATCTCAGAGAGGTTCATTAAGTTGCCTGGGTCCATGGCACTAACAGGCGCTGAACTGTATTCCAGCATAGGTCTCATGCCATCCCCACCGCCATGCTGCTGCATCCAGGTCTGCCCCTCATCGCACATGGAATTGCTGAAGCATGTCTCAGGAAAACTGCGTACTTCGGAGTACCATGTTTAATTCAAACCAATAGTTCCATTAAAAAGTTATAATGAAAGTGGTTGAAATGAGCACACGTTCACTTAATGTTTAATTATACGAGATTTAAAAAACTTTGCTACTCATCTTTAACATTTATCCCACTTGTACTGTGTGCGTGCTCTATAGAGAATGTAGCATAATGATTTGCCCTTCCTAATTGATTATTTTGTCGTCTTTTTCTTTTTTTTCTTTTGCTATACTTGGGTTCATTCTGAAATGTGACACTTCATTTGGCCCTTTGTGCTCTATGTCAGCGTCTTCAACTTTATGGATACCATTCTCCTACTAATAGTGTATGTACAACCCTTTAAATGTTCTTTATGTAAATAGCCCTCACCTGTTATACTTGACAATGCTATTTCTTTTATAAAGCCAGATCTACTATCGAGACTGTTTAGGAATTTATTGAATATAATAATGTGAAACCAAGCCCCCAGTTTTTATTTCCTTCCTGGATTTATAAGAAAATTATAAATTTACAGAGCAATTCTTTCTCTTTAGCTTTAGATTAAAATAAGGTGAAGGTGAGTGAACAAGAACCCAAAACTCTGGTAGAGTAATTGACCTTTTATATTTTTCAGTGGTATTTGAAGAGTTAAGTACAATTTATGGAGCAGATTCTCAGGCTATGCTCCTGCAGGACACAGGTATTTTAAGAGCTAGATCTCTCCATCTGATGTACAGTCTTGTCTTAATTCTAATACCAAAGATATTAATGGATAAACTTTTGCTAGTTCTCAGTATTTCTCCCCATTTTTCTTCCTAAAACTTTTGATGCCTGCCTACTGCCTTTGGTCTCTACAAAAGTCTTGTACAAGATGGCACTTGATATGTTCAATATATCACTGTATCATGTTGTTTCTCAAAAAGGATTATGATCTTCAAACTCGTCTTTTCCTGAAAAAGTTGCGAGTTCTTGCAAATGATCTTCCAGATGTATTCTCATGCTACGCTTTCGTTCTTTTCTTTCTCCCAGAAAGTCATAGCTTATGGATTAGCCCAGTTGCTACACAACTGAGAATAGGCCATGGTCTCTTCTAAATGTAAAAGGCACAGTCCGTTTGATTTTCCCTGGCATCCTTAAGTCACTTAGACGGAGCCCTCAAATTATACAAATCCACCTGAGAGAAACTCTCGAATTTACAGTGAGCTACTCAGTATTGTCCTACTGAAAGGTTCCATTATAGTGTAGACTCTAGCTGTGTGCCTCCTGAAATTGATATTTAATAAAAATTCCAAACTATAAAAACTAATTCTCTTTGAGACTCAAGTATACACTAAAGGCTGATGCAGCATAAAATAAATGTAAAATATCTAAGTCATAAGGAATGGACCTAGAATGGGTTGGAAAACAAGCCAAGTCCATGGGAATCTTATGACTGACTGGTTGTTTTGATTCCTTACAAGATACTTTAAAATTTTTCTGCAAAATTCACTGTTTTCCATGGAATAAAGCCTACTGTTCTCTTAAAAATTTTTAAAGATTCCTGT
The DNA here is from genome assembly GCF_055505025.1 of Bos grunniens. Taxonomy (NCBI): domain Eukaryota; kingdom Metazoa; phylum Chordata; class Mammalia; order Artiodactyla; family Bovidae; genus Bos; species Bos grunniens. The sequence continues at coordinate 21,823,196 of NC_141191.1, read as the reverse complement.
TAATTATTTCAAAAATAGAATGTGAAAGATGGAAATCTCAGAGATTCTAATGCCACATGCCCTATGAAGCTTAAAATTTGTTAATAATAATTATGACTTTGTTATTTATTTTTCTAATCTGTCATTGCATGGGCCATTTTTCCAACTGTGGCAACTTATATGCTTCCTTTAAACTCATAAATAATTTTCATATAAGAGACAAGCATTTTTTTTAAATAATACATTTCAGAGTAGTATTGTTAAAAGGAAACAGGTACTAATATGGTTCTAGTTTAAGCCACATAAACAAATTGTAGTTACTTAGACATTAAGAGAAAAATAGTATAATGTTATGAATTAGCTGGCAATTATTTGCTAGTTTCCAGAATTGTATGTAGATCAGCTGGAGTGATAAAGTATCTAATTTGAGTATAGTTCATGGAACTAATTATAACCTCAGATTCTACCTTTAGGAATAGGTTCTTTCAGGAAATGCAGTACCTCTGGATTTTACTATTACACATTGAAGTTCTGTGGTGTCTGCAGTAGCCAGTTCCAAAATTTAATCATTCTTATGGTAGATTTTGCCTCTACTCTGTCAGATTATCCCTTCCTACAGTGTAAGATTGAACATGCTGCTTTATTTTCTAGAAGACAGTTACATTATAGCCTTCTTTTTCCTTTATTTTCTAGAAGACAGTTACATTATAGCCTTCTTTGTTCCAAACAACCCTACTTCTTTTCATATTTCTTATATAGTCAACTCTTGATTATCTTATTATGGTGAAAAGAAATGTAAAACATCCAGAAGAACAAGTAAGGCAAACATGAAGTCAATAATGCAAAGTCAAGGCATGACTTTGACATGCCTTATATTTGGCAAATTTTTAAAGATTATTATCCAGATTTCATTGGAGTCCAAAAATGTACCAGTTATAATTTTTTAACACGGATTGAACTAGTTTTATGAACTAAAACAGTGCCAATATTCATAAATGATCTTTGTTTGAAAATAATGTATATTCTCCAACTTGGGGTACAGGGTTGTAATATATGCATGATCAAACATATTAAGTATGTGTTTTAAATCTCCATCATTACTAATTTTTTGTCCACTTGTTTGGTCAAATAGTGTGTTAAATTACACATTCCTATGTTAGACTTAATAATTTCTACCTGTAATTCCAGTTTTATTTTATATATTTCTAAGCCTTGTTATTGCCTCTATAGGAATATATTTAGATCACTTAAATCATCTTAGCAAATTAAATCTTTAATTAAATACTATCCCTAGATCTCTAGAAATGTGTTTGTGTTAAAAATCTATTTTAGTTGTCAAATATACTACCTTTTATTTTTAACATATGACTTTTCCCTTTTTGTGTTTTTTACTATCTATTTTTGCCTCTAGTAATGATGAAGCTTTCCTTGATTTTTTTCTAAATATATATTTTAGTTTGGAAATTTACTGCTGATAGAATGTAAATATCAAATAAAAAATAATAGAAGTTTACTATATAATATAGATCAAGAAATTAAACATGCCCCAAGAAGCCCTTCCATATATCTCCAGTCATAATCCTTCTGGAAAAGATAATCACAATCATGACCTTTATGTCAGTCACTGCTTTGTCATTTTACAACCTTTTTATGTATCTTAAATGATACAGTTTGGTTTTGCCCACTTTTGATCTTCAATTAAATGAGATCATATTATATGAGTTTTTTTGTGTCTTGCTTCTTTGACTCATTATCATGATTGTCAGCTTCATCTATGTTATTGAATCTAATGAATGGTTCTAGTTCATTCATTTTTATTACTATAAGCTGCTAAGTCGCTTCAGTCGTGTCCGACTCTGTGCAACCCCATAGACGGCAGCCCACCAGGATCCCCCATCCCTGGGATTCTCTAGGCAAGAACACTGGAGTGGGTTGCCATTTCCTTTTCCAATGCATGAAAGTGAAGAGTGAAAGTGAAGTCACTCAGTCGTGTCCAACTCTTTGAGACCCCATGGACTGCAGCCTACCAGGCTCCTCCGTCCATGGGATTTTCCAGGCAAGAGTACTGGAGTGGGGTGTGCCATCACCTTCTCCAATTACTATAAGCAACAGTGCTCAAATGTTTTGGTCTCAGGACCCCTCTACATTGTTGAAGATTATTGAGAATCCAAAGAAGTTTTGTTCATATTTTGGATATATTTATCTATATTTACCATATTAGAAATTAAAACTCAGAAATTTTAAGGTAGTTATTCATATATTTAAAAATAATAAAAACTCACATGTTATCCTAAACATTTTTTATGAAAAATAACTTCAAAAATGTAATGAGAAAAGTAGTATTTTTACATTTGTTTCAAATCTCTAACACTTGACTTAATAGAAGACAGCCAGTTTCTCTTAGATGCTTCTGTATTCAGTCTGTTCAGTATATTGTTTGGGCAACAAATACTATCAGTTGTTTCCCTTGAAGCGACAGGCTCACTGGGTTCATTTTCCAAAAAGATGTCTGCCATATACCAAGGTCTAAATAACCATAGTTTGTTTTATCAGGTGTTCTTTCAAGTAAAAATGATGGTTCATGAAAAAAGTGGTTAATTTACCTTGCAACACAAATCACCACCTGGATGTTTTTTCTCAAGACAACCATAGTACTTCATTAGCAGAAGTGCTTTATGCTTGCTTCCCTTCACACTGAATGTTAAAAAGATGTGTGCTCAAAGATCAAATTAACAAAATTATGAGTTCTATTCTTCAGCAAGTATATTCTTAAGTGAATTTTATTTTAATGTGAGTATATGAAACTGAGAATGTGACAGTTTCTGAAAAATGTAATGACTTTGGCCTTTGGTCCCACTGCTGTCATTGTACTAAGGCTTCAGAAATTTTACGCACCATTGCTTTTGTACCTGAAAATGTAGTACAAAAGGCAGATAGTGTCTTTAAGATGCTTTAAGATACATCTGTATTATATTTTGTCTAGTTTTTTCAATTGTTCTCAGTGAGAAGATTGGCATTGTTTTCTCTCTTTTCATTACTAGAAGCCTGGTTTATCATTTTCAACCTATTTTTTCCCTTATATTTTGGATATGTCTTTTTTTACGTGTATCTTGTGTACTTTATTGGTTTCTTTTTTCTGGGTAGATAACATGGGCTTTTTAATTGGAAATTCAGTTTATATTACTGTGATGACTAACTTATTTGGATTTACTTTAGCCATTCTGTATACTGTTTTTTTTCTCCTTTCTTCATTTGTATTTATACAAACTGGATTTATTTTTAGTTTAGAAGATGTTCATTGTATTTCTTTTCTTTATGTAGTTATTCTTGAAAATTTAGTAAATATACTTAAAATAATAAAGTCTTAGATTGGACTGTATCTTTATTCTCTTTCTCAAAAATAGAGTTTAAAATTTCTTTAGTACCATTCTTTCTGCTCCTGGCATGTGTACTTAAAACAATAATGTCTACCCTTGTATTTTATAATCCACCAAGTTAGACTTTTAAAATATGTATCAGCCATGTTTGTTTCAAATTACTTATATATTTGCTATTCTTTTCTCAGTAATTACCTCTTTAATTTCTCCCCTTCTTAAATCTCATAATCTTATACTCACAAAGTATATCCCCAAGTGATGATCTTCTGATAATTTTTTTAAAGCCCTCTCTCAGGAAATCTCTTTATTCCACCCTTATTTTTTTTCCAGTTTATTGAGATATAATTGACATATAACATGGTATCAGTTTACGATGTATAATTTGATATATATATTTATCACAAAATAATCACCATAGTAAGTCTAGTTGACATCTGTCCCATCACATAGTTACAATTTTTCTCCCTTGTGATGAAAACTAAGATGTATTGTCTTAGCAGCTTCCTGTACACTGTAGAGTATTGTTAACTGTAGTTGCCAGGCTATATGTTGATTACATCCCCAAGACTGACTTACCTTATTCCTGGTAGATTGCACCTTTTCACCACCGTCACCCAGTTCCCTGCCACCTCCAGCCACTTGCCTCTGGCAAACACCAGTCTCTTCCGTTTCTGTGGATTTGTTTGTTTGTTTTAATTGAGACATAATTTGCATATAGTATTATATTAGCTTCAGGTGTATAATTATTTGATATATGTATACATGCCATTATTTTGAAAGATAATTTTACTAGGTATATTATTATAGATTGACATGTGTTCTCAGCAAATTGTGATGTCATTCTAGTCTTCTGGCTTCTGTTGTTGAAATTGAAAAGTCCGCTCTGGGTCTAATTATTCTTTTGTAGTTAATCTGTTTTCTTTCTGGGTGCTTTTAAGGTTCTCTTTGCCTTTGCTATTCTACAGTTTTCTTACAATCTATCTTTCTGCTTTTACTTATCATGAAATTTATTGGGCTTCTCAAATATGAGGATTGTTTGCTTTCATTATTTCTTGAATGTTTACTGCCAGTGTCTCTCTGAATGTTTCCTCCCTCCCATTTTCTCAACTGTGACTTTCTAGAGCTTTCATAGATATTCATGTTTTATGTCTGTCAACTCCTCTTTAATTTGCCACATTGTTTCTTTTCACACTGCATTCTGTATAGTTTATTCATATTACCTTTACAGCTAGATTTTCTCTCTAGCTGTATATAGTTCAGTTCAGTTAAATTTCAGTGATTCATTTTTCATTTCTAGAAGTTTTACTTTTTCTAATCAGCCTAATACTTTTCAGTAGTCTGTTTTTCCTAAAAAATCCTGTCACATGCAACTTCATATTCTTTAAATTTATTAAGCTTATTTTGTATTCCATATTTAATCATTTCAGCATCTGAAATCTGCAGCTCTGGTTCTATTGTTTGTTTTTTTCTGCTAGTTCCTACTTGTGATGACTTACGTTCTTTCATGGAAGGGCATGGCAACCCACTCCAGTATTCTTGCCTGGAGAATCCTACAGACAGAGGAGCCTGGCAGGCTGCAAGTCCATGGTGTTGCAAAGAGTCTGATATGACTGAAGTGACTTAGCACACACACACGATCTCATATTATGAGCATGTATTTGTTGGAATGTGTCTGTGGTGATTCTTGAAGGCCTGGGTTAAGGGTGTGTGTTTTCCAGGAAGACTTGTTTGTGGGTGTATTTCTGTGATACACTGCAGAGACCTGCAGTCCCGTGTGACTTTAATTTACAGTTCTCAGATTATGGTGTCTCAGGGCACAGTTGTTGTATTGGCCCAAATTATAAAGATGTAATTTTCTTTTCTTTGTTTCTATTTTTCTGTGTGTTTTCTGTGTGTTCCTGTGTGTTCTATGTTTCTGTGTGTTTTTAAATATCACTAGTAGCAAAGACAGTTTCCTGCCCAATTCTATGGGCTGCTATTTTGGGATTTTTTCCCCTCGTTTGCCTAATCTCTGGGTATAACCTTTCTCAAATATACTATATATATAGTTTATTTGCCTATCTGGACATGAACAACCTTAGGACACCACTGTTCTGCTTCCCACAGTGGCATATTCTCATCTCTAAATCAGTCTTTTTTCCCTCTAACCACCTTTTTTCTTCCTTTCTTCTGTCCTCCCATTCTCCCTTATTTTGTTTCTTTCCTTCTTTCCTTCTGTGTTTGCTTGAGCTGCAATATAAAAAATACCATAAAGTGGATGACTTATGATGAATGATCATGTTTTCATAGTTCTGAGAGCTGGAGGTCCAAGGTCAGCAAGCCAGCAGCCTCAGTGCAGTAGTTGCTGAGGGCATACTTCCTGGCACCTTCTCACTGCATCCTCAGGTGGTGGAAAGGGGAAGGGAGGTCTTTCAGGCCCCTTTGCTAAGGACACCAATCCCATCCTTGCAGGCTCTGGCCTCATGGCCTAATCACCTCCCAAAGGCCCCACCTCCTCCTGATGCCATCTCCTTGGGGATTAGGGTTCCAGTACCTGAATTCTTCACACTCTAGCTTCTTCCTTCCTCTCTCTCTTCCTCTTTTCCTTCCTTTCTTCCTCCTCTCTGTCTTTTCTGTTCTCAGAACATACATTTTTTCCTATAGCAATCCATGTCAGTATAGGTTGTCAAACTAATTTTATCCCTTCATATGTTGCAAATATTTTTAATGTCATCAAAGTCTGTGTGTGATGGCTGGAAGGGGTGATGGTGACCAGTGTTTCAAAGTAGGGAAGAGGCCTGGCTTCATAGAACAAATCTCCTTTTATCCTCCTAATAATTGTGCAGTAAGCCTTATTTTCTAGTTTCTTTGGTTTAACAATCCTTTTCTTTATGGTATACCAACTTTCTAGTTACAGTTTAAAAATATATCCATGGTCAAAATATTTAGATAACTTGGCAAAGTATTTAATCTAGTAACCATTTATCGAAGTTCTATTATATATATGGAAAAGAGAAAGAACTGTGTTAGCTCTCCACTCAGCTAATTTTACTTGGTGAAAGCTTATTTAGTTACTAAAGGGGGTGATGAGCACACTCTCTTGCCATATTACTATGTTTACTGTTATGGTAGTAAATATATCTATGTTATATAAGTGACTCCTGCTTAATGATACCTTATTAGAAACATTTTATTAAGAGTTTATTAAAATATGGGCAGTAGGCAGTGTTTTCTAGTTCATAATTATGAATTAAAATATAGGTCTTTGAAATAATTGCCAGATGCTTATAATTTCATTAGGGGCACTGGACTTTTGAAAATTAACACACACAAGAAATGAGAATTCTCTCATCGTCAGCCACTCACCCCTAAGTTCATTATGCAGCATTTTTCTTCTTACAGTAACCCAAAGAAGACCAAGCCTGAGAATCTGTGAAATCTTCCCTGATAAATTCTGACAGAGACCAGATTTAATTACTTTTGTTTATACAGTCCAAGTTAAGCTTGAAGTTCTACAGTTCATATGAAGATTAGACAACACTTCTTCATCTTGATTATCACCTTCAGACTAGCCTGTGCTGAGGTGGAAGCTGGTGCTGTGTCCCTGGGATAAACCAGAAAGTACCTGATCTGTTTACCATAGACACACTTACCAAATCCTTGGTTAGCTCTGAGTGGTTTGCCTGAAACTCACGTACTTCTTTCTGACAAGTTTTGGATTAATCTAAATTTTCTCTAACGTATGGATGTGGTCATTTTGATTCTTTGATGCACTAACATATGCTAGCTAACAATTCATTTTTAAGTTAAGCAGAATTTTCCTGGGTTGCTATAAAATTGCCAAAATCTCCTCAAATGAATTTACTTCACACAGGTGTGAATAAAATTTTTATTTCACACTTTCTTAGAAGTGATGTGTGTCTCAGTAGAAGGGCATGGGCCCAGGAGTGAAGAAGGTGATTTTTTGACAAAGCCACATTGTACTTAGAAATAGTGGTTATATACGTTACCGCTTTGAAAATGGCCTGGGTTTACCGGTGATGTAATACAATACTGTTGTGTGCAGCAGAAAACAAAAAAGGTAAGCTAGTGTGTTTTCTTCCTTTTCAAGTTTGGCTAGAAGAGATTAGAGTGTATAAATTATCATTGTTTGGGACTGTTCTTTAGATTTCAGTTGTGCTTCTTAAAAACTTCCACAGGTACTTAAAACAGATGCTGAGGAACTCGTCTCCAGAAGCTACTGGGATACACTGAGACGTAACACAAGCCAAGCACTCTTCTCAGACCTCGCAGAGGTATAATCGGACCTCAACCAGGTCCTTGTACCACATGCCACTTTCTTAATCTGGTCCTTGTTTCATTTTAGAGTCACAGTGATGAAACCAAAAATGTATTTTGTATTTTCCCTTTTCTCTAGGAAAGCAATAATTCCTATATATAAATTGGTATATTTGAATATGTCAGCTGTGCTGGCAGGGGCTGCAAGGTCACCTTTAATTGTCTAAATCTACCTGCTTGTTGTAGAAAACTTGACTTTCCAACCTAATTAAAAGGAAATATTATTTTTCACTTTAGGATCACTTTTAGGACATTTGAAAATACTATTTATAGTTTCACTGACTCTTTTAACCTTATAAACTTCAATGTTACATGAACTTAGTAAAAGATATCTAATGCTTTAGAGTTACAATATATGTAAACAATCCAGTTTCCCACTATTCATAGTGAGCAGCTTACCAGGGGTGGGCATGGGGGAATTGTGCTAAGAGCAGTCCGTCCAGGAAGGGAGGAACATTTTTCTTTGATATTGGTTAGGATTGCCAATGCATGGAAAATTAAAAGCAGACCGACCATTACATCACTCATTATTGTTTTTGAATTCCATAGAGACATGTACCTTTTTGCTGCACTCAGGCGGACGGCTCCCACCACCCCACTCTCTTTTTGCCCGTTAATAGGAATTTGTCATTTTAAAAGATGGGCTATGTGTTATAGGTTGAATACTGTTCTATGTTTCCTATTAAGAATTTTTAAGAACTTTATTAGAGATGGCTGGCTGGCTTATCGTAAAGGACTTTTTCAGTAAATACTAAGAAATGTATTTTTCATTATCTTTTTGTCTTTAAAGTTGGCTTCTCATTTCTTTTTCTAAAGTTTTGTTTTTAAAAATTACACTTAAAAATATCTAGAGAAGTAAACTGGATCAGATATGACTTCTGTTACCCATATATACAGTGTTACTCAACTGACATCTCGAGAGCATGGTAGACACTTAGAAATGCTAATTTTGCCACTTGTGCTCAATTTTAAAATCCTAAAACAAGTAAATAAAGCATTTTGCCCTATATTTGGTCTGTATGTGATATATAAATATGATGTGATTATGGCTAGTAATTATTAATGTTTAAAAATCACCTTTTTAAATTCTAGCTATTTGGGGTCATAAAGTGCTAATGGATATTCCACTTACACATATTTTAGAAGTGCTTAATTCTATAATCATTTATGTAGGCACATAGTAGTCAGTGCCTAAAAGTAAGAGCAACTGGGGACACTAGTCCTTAGAGTCCCTACAAGCCAGCTGTGCCCAGCTTCAAATTAGCAGTTCTGTCTTGCTATCTCTCCAGCACGGACTGTTCGCCTCTCAGCCTCCAGCCTATCTTTAATCTCATTTAGCTCTGCTAGAAAGAAATTCTCACACTTAGACACAATCTGCTTTAATTTAAATCTTGGGAGGTTTAATATCAGAAGACCAGTTGGCTCATACATATACTCAAAGATCTTGTATATAAGATTCGCATAGGATCTCTTGAAGATGTTTATTGCTCTTTCAGACTTGTGCTGGGGCTGGCTTTTACAGCACATCTCTTCCCAACTCAGCATTCTGTGACATCCCATTGGTACCTTCAAAGTGGCCATGATAGGAGTGTATTAGACATTGGAAACAGCACAAATCTGGCTTTTTTTTTCCCCTTTGCAAGCTAGTTTACTAGCACACCATTGACTGTAATCAATCCACAGCTATAATCATAAGCTGGCTAATTTAATTAAAACATCATGAAAATAAATTGGATGGAGGGAAGTATAAAGAAAAATGAAAAGAAAACAAAACTTGTGTTTTCAGGTAAAATAATTATTGAGGGATTATCTGTGTTACTACCTTCCTAACATTAGAGAGGATAATAGAGAATTAGCTGTAGTTAAATTCCAACCCATTATAATTCCTTATCAGTTATTACTGATGCCACTGTAACATACTATTAACATGAATTGTTAATAGTATCAGTATTTCAGGATTCAAATTAGTTCAGAAAGAAAGCTTAGATCTGTATATATTTGTATTTCTTTGTTTCTTTTATTTTTTAAATGTAAATATTGAGAGTAAAGCAGGTCTCTTTACATAATGTAGGTAAACTTGAGATTAGCCTCTCATATGCTTATTTCAGAGCTGTTTCTAACCATAGATTTTTTTCAATGATAGTAAAACCCTGTGATAATGAAAATCTGAATATGCCGCTTTCAGAAAAATTATACCACTTTCTAGCCAAAATAATAGATAACAAATTCATAGTACAATATGTCTATTGTGCAACTGTTGAGTAAAGTCTGTGAGTACTGGAATTATACAAACTGTTTTGAGCTTTACAGATGAAATTTAGATTTTTTTCTTATTTACTTTAAACATTACTAACCCTTAATAAGTTTTAGTAGGTTATTTAAAACCTTCACTAACATATCAAGAGTTTGAAGATTTCTTCCAGCCCTTGAATAGAGCTTGATAAGATTATTATCACATAGTAATCAATAAAAATACATTGAAAGAATTTCTTAAAACTCTTTAATAATTTGACATATTTGTATTTTATGCAGGTTTTTTAATTTATTTCATTTTTGATGAAGTCATTTTAAAGTAATTTTTAGTCAAAACAGAGTTAGATAATGGCTCTTCATGTAAATGGCCCATAGGGTTCTTTTTTTGCTTTGTTATGAAAACACCTGAATTCATTTTAACAATAAGCACAAGAATCAAAGGGATAAAGTCTCTATTTTTGTCTCAGTGCTCCTGTGATTTAAGTTATATAACACTGTTAGGATACCAAGGACACTGGTATAGTTTTCAATGACTGCCAACAGTACTCTGTTTCACTGAATGAGGGGAAAAGGTTTTCACCATTTCCATTTTCTAATTTTTCTCTCTAATGTCCAACTGTTATTTATGCCTCTGTGGATCTGGATTATCTGGATAAGTGCAACCTAAGTCTAATAAGATTTTGATGATGAAAGACTGTAAATGAAGATTTGCTCTGCTCAATGGGCATGAGAAAAACTGGCCGAATGAGGTCATCATTTAGAAGCTGTGTGAAACAAAGCCATCTCATTTCAGTGTATTATGTCTCGAGGTCAGGAACATGACAACACCAGAGGAAAACATTCGTAATTGTGTTACCTGAGTTCACTAACTTTTAGTGTTCCTATATCCTCTCATTGTAAGGCAGTTTGTTAGTTAGATCTGTATAATATATGTAGTTTCAGTAACACAAAAGAAGTAAGTATACCATGTAAAAATATTTTTTTGCATTAAGTTCCAATATTATTTCCTGTCTTGTCCTTTTTTAACTTCTTGGAATATACAGATTTGACAGAAATGAATAATAATTGCTAACATTTATTGAGCATTTATAATATGCCAGTGATAGTGCTGATTAACAGGGGTTATCTAATCCTCATGACAACCCTTTAGGGTAAGTACTGTTGTTATTCCTGAGGATAATAATATCCTCAGTGAGATTAACTTCCCCAAGGCCACTTAACCAATGAGGGGAAAAGTCAGGATTTAAAGCTCAGAAATCTGACTCTTGAGTTCATTGTTCCTGTTTGCTCATCACACTACTGCTTATTTGTGAAGTAGCAACTTGTTCTAAAACCTGTCCCCTGCTCCTCTTCTTAGCCATCCTGACCCCTTCCACATCCCATCCCTCTGGCCTGCAGATGGATACTCCAGTCCTTCTTGCTGACTTCTGATCAGCTTGAGCCTCCACTCTTATGCTCCATTTAGGCATGCTTCTCAATATCTTGATATTTCCTCCCCCTACTAAGTTAAGCTGTTCCTTGGATAATAAACTGACTAGAGTTGATTATACACAATCAGAGAAGAATGTCTGTAATTAACAGGAGATATCTTCTCTCCCCCTCCAAAGGTTTTAATGCTTTTGCCAAAACATCTTATGACTACCAATAAGGACATTTGTATATTTCATTTACACTCACATTCTAGTTTTATCCTCACAATGGTTATTACAGATAGGGTTTTTCCCATTTTACAGGTAAGGAAGCCGATGATCAAAAAAGTCAGTAAGCTCAGGTCTTCTGATTTCAAATCCTGTCCTCTTCCCATTACATCAGTCTATCTCCTCAACCTAAAGTTATGGGTAAAAGTAGTAGTGCCTTTCAAGCACTACTCAAAAATTGTACTAACCTAGTGTCACATAGGGGCTTCCCTGGTGACAGACAGTAAAGAATCTGCCTGCAATGCTGGAGACCTGGGTTCGATCCCTGGGTCAAAAAGATCCTCTGGAGGAGCGCATGGCAACCCACTCCAGTCTTCTTGCCCTGGAGAATCCCATGAACAGACGAGTGTGGTGGGCTACAGTCCATGGGGTTGCAAACAGTCAGACACAACTCAGCAACTAACACGTTAGTATCTGTATTGTCACATAAAGGGCCTTGAAAGACTCAAACCACAATGTGAGGCTGAATACTTCTTATAAAATCAGAGCTTTAAGCTTTTTGAAGATAAACATCAATTTCATCTATAATTCTGTTTTCACATTTTGAACTTCTTATTAATTGCAATGGCATGTGTTGATACATCTTTATGCTTTTTACTCTAATTTTAATATATTTACATTCTTTGGGGAATATTGGATATTCCTATTCTGTTTTGCTGTAACTAACTTTCAAATTGTGATTTTTTTTTTAAGCGTGCTGATGACATTACAAACTTAGTAACAGATACTACACTTCTTGTACACTTTTTTGGGAAGAAAGGAAAAGCTGAGCTCAACTTTGAAGATTTTTATAGGTAAGCTTAATTTTTATACTCATATTGAAAAATGTTAACATGCTAAAGTCAGAAAGGAGTCATCTAATGCAGTGACACTCACCTCTTTGCTGCTTTCATTTTAGCTAAAGATACTCTCTATAACAACAAATATCCACTTCCATCAGTGCCTGTGTACCAGTAGTCATATTGATAAATATAATAGGAAGTCACTGAATGATAAAAAAAAAAAAAGTCTAGATATCTGGATTATTCCCTGTGTGTTCAGATGAAAGAATATTACCAATTCCTTAGTCTTAGTAAGCCACAGTAACAATAAGTAGTAATAAGCATGTATACAGTGTTTATGATAGTAAATACTAGGCAGGACACATGAACTCCTTTAAGTCTGATCACTACCCTGCAAGGTATTGTTGTTATGCCCATTTTACAGAGTAAGGAGCAAAAGTCTTCAGAGGCAAGTACCATCTGTTACCATCACTCTTCACTTATTCATTGCTTATGTATTTTTTGTCATAGGTTCATGGATAACCTCCAAACAGAAGTTTTAGAAATAGAATTTCTTTCCTACTCTAATGGGATGAATACTATCAGTGAAGAAGACTTTGCTCATATTCTTTTACGATATACAAATGTGGAAAATACATCAGTATTTTTGGAAAATGTGCGTTACAGTATACCTGAAGAAAAGGTATCTGATCCTCATTTTTATTTTGTTAACAGTGTGTTATTAGCTTGTAATTGTATAGGTCTGTAAAATATATTGTCCTGTTAGTTCTGCTCCCCTGTGGATTCATACATACTTTGAATATATTCCACTCTTTGTTCCTATGTGTCTTAAGTGCTCTGCTAAATTTTAAAAATTGATGAATTGAAAATTCTGGGTATATATCCTTATTTTTCTTTTTTAAAAATTATTAAATTTTTATTTTTACCCTTATTTTTCTTAGACATGTTGAAAACCTTTAATGTTATCAACAGTTGTTTTATTCACATTATGAATATCATTTTTCAAGAGAATTCTGCTGAGCTATATGCTTTGGCTACTATGTAAGCATCACCTCATATAAAATAGTTTATATTGACATCATTTCGGTCACACTTTATTCATTTCCCTAATACCCTTAATAAAAGGTCACTGGAAGACAGCTATTGATGAGTGAATGATTTTATCAGTACTGAAGTGAGGTTTTTCAAAGAGTTTGGACGGCATGATGGTTAAGAACCTGGGACAACTGAGTGTCTGTTTGTTTAGTGGCACATATTTTGTCAGCAGTTCTGAGCAGTTACATTATCTAGTGGTATTTGAATGCATCGCTGCAACCGAATAGAACTGGTGTTACAAGCACCTCTCAACGCATGGGATGTTTGGGATGTATTGCCTTCTATTTGTGTTTGTAGAAGGATCAAGTTAATCTATCCAAGGAAAACTTGCAAACAGTTTGACTTTGTTTAAAATGAATACACTGTGACGGTGCTAACAATTCTGCAGGCCCCATGGAATGAGGAAAAAAGGACTTGATGTTTTTGACTATTAGTTTATATAATCTCTTAGGGTTGTTTTTTTTTTTTTAAATCTGTTTTACATGTTGAACTAAATTTCTTCCAATTCATAGACACTTCCCTAAGAATAAATATTGGAAACTGTACTATTTTCTCAAGCTACTGGTGTATTATTTAGGGCCTTGAGGTATCTGCTTTTTCTCTTTTATCCAGTGGAAAATTATAAAAATAATTCAAAAAATTCAATTATAGGGTGAAGTGTGTAGGGAACTCTCTGTACTGTTTTTTACATATACATTTTTACATTTGAACTCTTTGTAACTATTTTTTTATATCAAATTATTTCAAAATAAGAAATTTTCTTTAGGTAATTCCCTGGCATTCCAGTGGTTAGGACTCAGTGCTTTCACTGCCATGGCCTGGTCAGGGAACTCTGATCTTGCAAGCTACGTGGGATAGCCAAAAAAATAAAAAAACAAAGTTTCAAGTTAAATTCAGCTTCTGAAAACTTTTAATTGATAGAGATATCTTAAACATACAGTTTTCTTGGACTTCCCTGGAGGCTCAGACAGTAAGGAATCCACCTTCAGTGCAGGAGACCTGGGTTCAATCCCTGGATCGGGAAGATCCCCTGGAGGAAGGCAAGGCAACCCACTCCAGTATTTTTGCCTGGAGAATCCCATGGACAGAGGAGCCTGGTGGGTTACAGTCCATGGAGTCACAAAGAGTCAGACATGACTGAGCGACTAAGCATAGCACATCTTAGACATAACAAATCATTACAATGAGAAAAGGAAAATACGGCAGGTGAACCAGCATTGATTCTCACTGATTTTTTCTTTTTTTTTTCTGCATTATCTCATCAATCCTTAAAGCAGCCTTCCAGATATTGACAACTTTCTTTTAGAAAATGGAAACCTAAGGCTCTCAGGCACTTAAGACACTTGGCAAGGATTCAAACCCAAGACTCTCGGCCAGTGTTGTTCCTACCACATCTTACTTCTGCCTTTCCTTTCTGCTGTCATTTCCATCTCTCCAAAAGAATAACAACTAATAGTATTTCAATAGCACTTTACATTTCTAAAATGCTTTTTCATTTCCACTCATTTGTCTAGGAGATATTAAGCTATTATGTATAGTACTTACTAGGTTTTATTCTACTGTGTACTAGGCCTTATTCTGGCCACTTTGGATAAAGTGATAAGATCAACAAAATCCTTCTCTCATGGGATACATTTCATTGGAGAGATACAACAAAGAAGTAAAGGAAAAATAGTAAATGATATCTTTTCAGATAATGGTAAATATTATGAAGAGGACCAAAGGTCTTGAGGACTAGAAAAGGAGATAGACAGTCCCTGAAGCTCTTCTCTTAGATATATACATGGCTCACTACATTACTTCTCAATGAGGTCTATCCTTCCAACCTAATACATACTTACCTATTATATAAATATTATTTATATAAGTTTCCCCTCCCTTGCTACCCCAGGAAGGTCAGAATTTGTTAAGCAGGAAGGTCAGAATTTGTTAAGCCTAAGCTCTTGGCCCTCTGCTCCTTTCTCAGTTTATTTTTCTCTCTCAGTTTTGTTCATTTTGCTAAGAACAACACATTAATTAAATACACCTCTTCATGTCCAAATTTGTATTATCAGAGATACATTGTGCTTACCTTAAGTAGCTCTCCTGTTTAACTGAAGCTATAACAGTGGTAATAATTCCATTTTATGTAAATAACATTACTGAATCCTATACATGATCCTACCCCAAGCCCCGTGCTGGGCCTCCCAGAGCTCTACTTGCATTGTACCTCCTTCCACTGTCCTGGCAGCCTCATCTAGCACGAACAAGTAAAAACACACTCCTGTGGGTTTTTGGACATTTTTATTTTTCATTGTCATTATAAAGGCATTAATGACCTAATGCCAAAATATGTTTAAATAATACATGTACAGGAGAAAGTTTGTAAATTTTTTTTCTTAATGATCATATTTACTTTTAAGGCTTAAAAAACCCAGGCTTGAAATAAAATTGAAACTTTTAAGTTTATTTTTATTGTAGCATTTTTTTAAACTCTGTGCTGATATGACAGTGTTTTCACCTATCATTGCTAATAGTAGTAACATTACCCATGGGAAAAAATTGAGTGGAATTTTACATTCCATTTGAAGAAAGAAGGTTTCAGAAAGTACCCTGGAAATATTTACTTAGAAGATATATTGCTGAGGCTTACTGTATTTCTAGTAAGTGTGGATATTTATTTTAATTAATTTGACAATGCTAAATATATTTACATGTATTTTTCCCAATATAGGGCATTACATTTGATGAATTCAGGTCATTTTTCCAGTTTTTGAACAACCTAGAAGACTTTGCAATAGCTTTGAATATGTATAATTTTGCAAGTCGTTCTATAGGACAAGGTAAGTAATAAACTTGCAAAAATTAAAAGCATACCACAATTCTTTAGCAACCTTTGACAACAAGTTAACAGATATGTCTGTCATATTCATCATCCATTTGCCTGAAAGTTTGGTGTATACTTCAATGGGAAATTCATTTTCCCTAAGCACAGTCTAAATTTTGGTATTAAACTTATTATTGCCTTTCATCGCACATTATGAGGAAAAGCTAATGATGTTTGTAAAGGTTCAAAGAGGAAAAAACCTCATGGCTGCTCAGTAACATAGAGGGGTATGTGTCTCCCTATACAAGGGCCAGCCAGCCATGCCACACACATCATCACAGGTTGACATTCACATTATTTGTTTGTATTACTGACTTGACCCATACTCTCTGCTGGCTCAGAAACCTGAATTTTGTCAGCAATGCCACCTCTTAGCGATGGACTTAAATTAACCAAGTTTTAAGAATGTTATATAAAGGGGGGGTGGATGATTTGGGAGAATGGCATTAAAACATGTATAATATCATATAAAAAAATAAATAAAATGTTAAAAAAAAGAAAAGAAAAGAATGTTATATAAAAATGACAGTTTTACTTAATTTACCAAAAACTACAGCTGCCCTAGAATTCAGAATGCTGTTGTCCTCAGGTCCAGCTCCTTCCTTCCCTGTGGGGAGGCTTTACAAGTCAAGTCCTTTCCCAGGATTCTGTGGCCATTTTCCCTTCCCTTGTGGTCATATCATTTTTAAATATTCTTGCCATAGACTTTTTGGTTATATCTTTACAGTGATTTTACCTATGTCATATCTAGTAAGTGCTAATCCCCCAGTTTAATTTCAGAGGACAGTCTCATTATTTTATTACCAAGTTCCAGGGAGAGGGTACACTGGAGCCCCTACATGACAATTCTCTCTCCAAAACACAGTGAATCCCTTCCATAGCTTTATTCACTTTTTCATTGAGTAAAAAGAAACCTGAAAATTTTTCGTATTTCACCCTTTGACTGATCTCGATGTTCTTAACACATTTTAGTGTTTTAAAACCAAAACCTGGAACTTCCCTGGCAGGCCAGTGGTTAAGCTCCATGCTTTCACTGCAGGGGACATGGGTTCGATCCCTGATTGGGGAACTAGGATCTCACATGCAGTGCAGCCAAAAAACCTTTTTATCAAAAATAAAAACCAAAACCTTTGGGAGCCCTGCCTTAACACACTAGTGTTTTATTGCCATGATAAATCTGGACAAGTAGTCCGCCAGGCTCCTCTGTCCATGGAATTCTCCAGGCAAGAATACTGAATTAGGCAGCCTTTCCCTTCTCCAGGGGATCTTCCCAACCCAGGGGTTGAAACCAGGTATCTTGCATTGCAGGAGGATTCTTTACCATCTGAGCCACCAGGGAAGCCCAATAAATCTACTAATCAACCTTAAAAAGGGAAGAGAGTCAACCTTAAAAAGAGAAAAAGAGTCTACCTACTTACCTTGTTCAGAATGGAAGGCTGCTCTTTTACTTTGTGGAACTAGGAAATGAAAAACATCATTCTTGGCAGGTGCTAGGAATAGATCTGCCTTTTTTTTTTTTTCTTTTTCTGTTGCAACTTCTAGCACCTTAATTCAGGTTATTACCACTTAAAAACAACTATTGCTGTAGCCAGATCAGTGGTACTCCCGCCATTATCCACTCTCCTCTTCCATGTTTCCTGGACAACGCACAGAATAACCTTCCTATAAAACAGATTAGTCAACTCTTGACACACCGAAAACTCTTCAGTTCCCCAGTTGTCTGTTGAAGAACACACAGGTTCTTCAAAGTCAGAGCCTCAAAGTCAGAGCGTCCCAGCCTATGTGTGTCCAGACTGCGCATGCTCTGAACGTGCGTTGTGCTCCCGTTCATCCCCACAGCCCCGCCCCCTCCTGTGGTCTTCCACGTCTTCATCTGCCATTTCCTCTCATCACTGCAAAGTGAAGTCCTCTATTCAGGGCTCAGCTCATGTACAAACTGGCAGGCTTCCCTGATGGCTCTCTTCTCTATCCTTCCCCGGCTCCACACTACAGGACACTCACCATATATTTCCAAATTTCCATGGTGCTCTGTTGCTGCTTTTTGCATGATCCTGTGCAGTGATTATTTGGGCAGGTGTCTCATCTCCCATCTGAAATGTAAGTTCCTTGAGAACTTATTCACTTTAATAACCTCTAAAGTGTCTGTGGTTGATACCAGGCCCTTTTAACCAAAACCACAAAAATTTTTTGCTCTCTGAAAGATAGGATGATTAATGAAAAGAGTTGCATTAACATAAGATCATGACCCACGTTTATGGGGGAAAAAAAAACTTCCATTGTAACTTTGTTGATAACTAACACATATTATAAAAATAATATTAATGGTTTACCCCTTTTCTGTGTCATTTATCTAGATGAATTTAAGCGTGCTGTCTATGTAGCCACTGGCCTCAAACTTTCACCACATTTAGTGAACACAGTCTTCAAGATTTTTGATGTTGACAAAGATGATCAATTAAGCTATAAAGAATTTATTGGAATTATGAAAGACAGACTCCATAGAGGATTCCGGGTAAACCTATACATTTCAAGCCTATTGCTCTCCTTTTAAAAACTGGGGGGAAAAAAAAATCCATCTAAGTTTCAGAAATAGTTTATATGAATATTTAAGTATATAAACATGAAATGTTATATATTTGAAAAGTAAAACATAAAGTCCTACCTACTTTCAAAAATAATTTGAGGTGATAAAAGGTCATACTTTTTAAAATACAAAATAAGTTTAAATTTCAAAAACTTGTTTTCATATTCAATTAGTTTAATGTATTTATCCCAGTTTGGGGTGGGAGGGGGGAAGTGTTGCCAAACATTTTTATTACTTCAGTCTGAACACTGGCTGTTTAAGACTTGTTAATATACAAAGAAATATCACCATTTCTTATTTTATATGATGCAGATTTCCACTAGGCAACATGAGGTTCTTAAGTCACTGCATATTCAGTACTTTTTATATGGAAAATAGGTAAAAAGTGTTTTTTTGTTTGTTGAACTGTTTGTTCCTGTTCACATCTCACACTGTGAAATAATTTCAAGAAATTCAATGGTTTTTATCTCAAAAATATATTTTAAAGAGTGAAATGGTGCCACAAATAGAAAAAGAAAAAAAAACTGTTTTCTATTCAGCTAGAATATTCAGTCTTCCTTCTTTGGTAAGAATATCTCTGAGTATTATACATTTAAAAAGAGAAAAAAATATATGTACAAAAAATCAAGATTCATCATAGACAATGTTTTTGTCCAAACTGCCTTGATAAAGATACTGTGTATTTAACTGCCACCTAGTGGTTAGTTGTTAACATTCACATTGGTGGCACAAGTCAAGTGAAAATCATTTTTTTCCTCAAATATTTTAGAGTAGCAAGATCAAATTAACACATAAATTATGTATATGCTATAAACCCCTAGCACTGTCTTCCTCTATCAGGTGTTATGCATTTTTATTTTTGCTTTATTTATGGCATATCTATGACTCCATATTTTATTTATACTTTACTTTTAATCCTCTGTTCTACAGGGTTATAAAACAGTTCAGAAGTATCCCACTTTCAAATCCTGTCTGAAGAAGGAACTTCATAGCAGATAAGTATGTTAGCACCTCTATTTGTCAAAATTTGCTCAGTAACAATAAAAAAAAGGGGTCATTTATTTTTCTATTATAACATTTAGGAAATAGCTAAAAGAAATGGAATTATAATTTCTTTTTAAATCTTAGGTCACTGACTCAATTTCAGTGTCAGTCTTTTAAGGATTTCATTTTGGACTATAATTCAAGAATAGTTGTTATAACAAAGCATTAGTTTGCCACTATTAAGTTGTGATCTAAAAATGAACTGGAATACTCATCCAGCTGAAATTCTCATGGAGTGTCTTGACTGAAAAGTTTTCTGTTTAACCTGCAGTTTTGTATCTGAGCAGGTACAGTAGAATGAATCCAGATTGTATTTGTAAAATCAAGGATCATCAGCCTCTAAGGGATATCTTTTACTGTTTTTTAGAATCATGAGTCCAAACATCTGCTACAATAATAACAACTGATTTTTGTTGAGTTATTTTGGGTGCCTGGCGCTATTCTAGGTGTTCTTCTACATGCAGTATCTCATTTCATCCTTACAGACAGAAATCCCATTTAACAGCAGAGAAAAGAGAGACTTGGTGAGTCAGTTACCCAAGATAACTTGCTACTCAGCTGCAAAACAGGATTTGAACCTCATTCTATGTGATGACGAAACCATTTTAGCTATTATTTACTGCACTATCACCAGAGAATGAAATAGTTGAGAAAGATACAGGAGATTTGTTCAGTTTGTATCAACCCAAAGAAATACCTTAAACTTGCTGATGATCTCCAAAATGAGAGATTTGGTTTTCCTTTTTTCTTTCAGTTTTTTTCTTTTTTCTTTAAAAAGTCAACTATAAAATTTTGGTCAGTTGTGAGTGCTGATTAGTTCTCGGAAATGAAAGTGTTGCTCGTTTACATGCTTGCAAATATCTGTTTTTTCCTATTTTTCTCAAGCTTAAAGCATTTGTATTTGTCTATAGCGTCATTACCAATGAGGTCCATATGCATAGAATATCAGTATATGTTACTTAAAAGACCAAAAGCTATTTAGAAATAACTATGAGAAACATAAACAATCATAATAAACATGATTAAATACATTACTTAAATAGGACTAAGATCTTAACATGCCACTATTGATTTGTCTCCCTAAAAGAAAACAGCTGCTGCTGCTGCTAAGTCGCTTCAGTCGTGTCCGACTCTGTGTGACCCCATAGACGGCAACCCACCAGGCTCCGCCATCCCTGGGATTCTCCAGGCAAGAACACTGGAGTGGGTTGCCATTTCCTTCTCCAATGCATGAAAGTGAAAAGTGAAAGTGAAGTCGCTCAGTCATTCCCAACTCTTAGCAGCCCCATGGACTGCAGCCTACCAGGCTCCTCCGTCCATGGGATTTTCCAGGCAAGAGTACTGGAGTGGGGTGCCATTGCCTTCTCGAAAGAAAACAGCAGTATTCGATATTTCGCAAAGCTTTGAAGCCTAATGTTTTATGGAACTCAATTAGGGGATTGCTGGTCTAAAATGTTTAGTGATAAGTAGGCTTATTTACTTCGGAGAAGGCAATGGCACCCCACTCCAGTACTCTTGCCTGGAAAATGCCATGGACAGAGGAGCTTGGTAGGCTGCAGTCCATGGGGTCGCTAAGAGTCGGACACGACTGAGCGACTTCACTTTCACTTTTCACTTTCGTGTATTGGAGAAGGAAATGGCAACCCACTCCAGTATTCTTGCTTGGAGAATCCCAGGGACTGGGGAGCCTGGTGGGCTGCAGTCTATGGGGTCGCACAGAGTCGGACACGACTGAAGCGACATAGCAGCAGCAGCACCACCAGGCTTATTTACTTAGCTAAGGTGGTAACTGTCATGATTGAGCTAACAGAAGTCAGGTCTTCCTAATCTCTGGGAACTTTATATCGCCCTTACTATAAAAACTTAAACTAAACACTTTTTTAAAAAGCAGTAGGATTGTACTATTTATATGTTCCTATAGATAGTGTATCTAACCAACTTAAAATAATGTCCCGTTAACATCATTGATTCTGTGTAGTAGAATATAGAACCATAGCTAAAAATGACTACATAGATTCTAGAACTTTGTAAGATTGAGGATTAGATAAGTTAGTAAAACATTCAACTTTTAAGTTAAAGGAAATAGTTTATAAGTCTGATTCTTATATTATCTGTTGGGTGTTTTTATTATGCCCCTTACTGTTTCTTGTCATTATTATAATAACTGATCAATGCCATCATGTCCGAATTTCATCCTAAATAAATGTTACTTTTATGTTATTACATATTTTTTTAATTAGATACTGCTACAGCAGAGTTTAAAGGATTATTATCTACTTGAAAATGCAAGAAGCAAACATTTCAGAGGGCGGAAGCAAACCTGAAATCAGAACTCATAGAAATGAAGGAAAAGGTGAAATACTAATTATAATTTTTAATTATATAATTTGAACTGAATTCTTGAACATAAGACACATAAGATGCATCTTCTTACTAATTACAGACGTTGCGTGTTATGTTGAGCTTCTGTGTTGACTTACTGAACTCTGCACTTTTTCATTCCCTTCATAAATGTATAGATTCTTCCAGTGACTATATAGGAATGTACTTTAAATGTTTTTTTAATTTATTAGAAATTTGTCTCATTTTTGAATAATGTATGACTCCTGGGATCTAGATAACTTAAAAATGAACAGCAACATATTCCCTTTGGTTTTGGACTGTGAACTTATTTTCAGAAAGTGAATATTCCTTGAGATTTATCTTAGGGCCCTTAGAATCATTAATAGATCTCCATTACTTACCAGGTTTTTAATTACACTGAAATAATTTTGAAACACAAGTAGAAATTAAGCTACTGTACAATATGATGGTTTACATTGTACTTTTAACTTTTAAAAGTACTTAATTAGCATTATTGTTTGAATCATATAAAGTTTTTTTTTAAGTTTTTGTTCATTTACCAAGGTCAACAGAATATCTGGTATTCTTTTATGTGTACAGTGAACAAATTTAAAATGTAGATCTTTTTTTCTCAAAAAGTCATACATTGATGGTGGAAACAGTGGTAGTTCTTGTAGCAGTAGTCACTGTTATTGCCATTATTGTTTTAAACACGGTGCAGCTCCGACAGCAGATGGTACATGTTAATAACACTAATAAAATTAGTATCTTATGGCACTGTAACTTATTGCATATTGTTATTATATGTCTGTAGTGTCAAAATGAATACTATAAAGACTAATATAAAATGGTTTAGAAGACTGATGTATATATTAGGTAGAAGTTAATGTTTTGTTTCTTGTGAAAGGACCACATGGAATAGTGAGCCCAACAGGCAGTAATGATGAATAATTTAAATATAATTCATTATTTTTAAATGTCTTTAAAAATAAAAGAAAAACTTTCTTTTGAAAAACAACAAAATTCAATATTCACATGGAGAAAATAACTCAATACTATTTATTGGAAATCTGTTCAATTTAAAGAGTGTAGTTTATAAAAGGATACTATACAAAAATAGAACAATGGATTTAATTTATATACTGTATGTGGAAGATAGGTTAATTTATCTTCTTTTCTAGAATGTATTAAATATAAATTGCACACACTCCAACTATTACCTTGCTTTGCACAGGAAAATAAGAAATACTGACTTTGGTTTTGTACGTTATTAAATGTGAAATTGATAGTTCTGCATCAGCCTATTTATAAAAGTATTATTATTATTTCCAAGAAAACGCTGTTAGCATTGACAGTGCATTTGGTAGACTTTTTATATTCTTTATCTGACTTATTTATTAGATTGATATAGAAATATATGACTCATAAGTGTTAGGATTTCATATAGTATAATTTAATTTCACCTGCTTTGAAGGTTGTGATTGACTACATGAAAATACCTTCTCATTTAACATGCCCAGCTTTATTTTACCTTACACTGAATGTCCTCAATATTATTTACTATCTAAAATAATGGAGAAATAATGGAAAATATGCAAAGAATTTATGGAACTAATGGAAAATTATAATAATGGAAATAATGCAACTTATTTTTATCTTTGATTATAACCTAAGTTACCTTGCATACATGGAAAAATTGATATTTAGAACAGTCCTATCAATAAAGATTAAAACTGAATTAGCTCATTAAGATTATTAATGATTATTAATAATTCTGCCATTCTCCCAAGGAATACTGCCTATGCAAACTTTACTCATTATTGCTTATCACAATGATATTCATCTAAAACTGCAGCATAATATTAAACTGCAAATAAATAAAGTATTCTGATCAATTGAAATGGGAAAGAGTAGTAAACTATGGTGATTCTCCATGTTATCACTCTTGAACTTTATCATCTATAAAATGGGAGGTAAAAATATCTCACTGGACTATTGTTTACATCAATTTAAGAAATTTTAAATGCTTTGAAAATAGTACTGTACTAAGTACATGTATGCAGTTCTCAGTATCTTCTGCAAATTATTCTTTGGAAAGATGAAGCTATTCATAAAATTTTAGTATCATACTGTTTACAGGAGACTATGATAAAAGGTTAATGGTCTGCTAAAAATCGTTTCATACTAAGAATTTCATTTAACTTAAGTTGTAGTCTGTTGTTCTTATTATAAAAAATAACTGTAAAGTGACCTGTCTTACATTGTTATGTTATCATAAAATAAATATACTTGCTCTCAAATCAAGAAATGTAGTACTTTGCTTCTATGTATATTTGTGAACTAAATAACGTCTTTCTGAAAAATGTCACATATAAACCTTGAAAATCTTTGCTGGTTACCAAACCTCCATTGATCTTATGCCGTCTGCTATATCAGTACAGGCCAAGAAATTAATCTCATCAACACTTCCATAAGTAAATAAATCACAGAGCCATAAAACCTCTCAAAGTGCCTAATAGGAGTCATACATTATAGAATTATCATCGGTACTGGAAAACTTTCAGAAAGTTTACGTGTGAATGGAATATCAACTTTGCTTTGTAGGTAGGCCATTTAAATGGCTTAAAATAATTATACCAACACGGCTGCTGCTGCTGCTGCTAAGTCACTTCAGTCGTGTCCGACTCTGTGTGACCCCATAGACGGCAGCCCACCAAGCTCCGCCGTCCCTGGGATTCTCCAGGCAAGAACACTGGAGTGGGTTGCCATTTCCTTCTCCAATGCATGGAAATGAAAAGTAAAAGTAAAGTCACCCAGTCGTGTCCAACTCTTAGTGATCCCATGGACTGCAGCCTACCAGGCTCCTCCATCCATGGGATTTTCCAGGCGAGAGTACTAGAGTGGGCTGCCATTGCCTTCTCCAATACCAGCACTACAGCAGCCCTTTTGATTAGTGTTGGTATCTTGTAGGCATCATCTTACCAAGACAACTCCTAGAAATCTACCAGTTCCCAAAATAAACTGCAGTAGTCCTCCTTTATCCAGGGCTTCACGTTCTATGATTTCAGTTACCTGTGGTCAACTTGGGTCCAAAAATATTAAATGAAAATTCCAGAAATAAATAATCCATAAGTTTTAAACTGTATGCCATTCATAGTAGCAGGATGAAATCCCACTGTGTCCTTCTTGAGTTGTGAATCAGCCCTTTGGTCAGCATCTCTTGCCTGTTAGTTATCAGATCGATTGTCATAGTATCATGGTGCTTAAGTTCAAGTGACCATTGTTTTACTTAATAATGGCCCCAAAGCACAAGATGAGTGATGCTGGCAATTTGGATATGTTAAGGAGAAGCCATGAACATGAATGTATTATTTGCTCAGTCGCGTCCAACTCTTTGCAACCCTATGAACTGTATAGCCTCCTCTGTCCATAGGATTCTCCAGGCAAGAGTACTGGAGTGGGTTGCCATTTCCTTCTCCAGAGGATCTTCCCAACCCAGGGATTAAACTCAGGTCTCCTGCACTGCAGGCAGACTCTTTACCATCTGCGCCACTAGGGAAGCCCAAGAAGCTGTACAGTGCTTCTTTTAAGTGAGGTGAAAGTTTTCAACTTAATAAGGAAAAGAATACAAATCATTTGCTGAGGTTGCTAAGATCTACCATTCTAAGAACAAATCTTCCTTTCCTGAAATTGTGAAGAAGGAAAAAGAAATTCATGTCAGTTTTACTGTCACACCTCAAGCTGCAAAAGTTACAGAGCATGGTAAGTACCCAATTAAGATGGGAAAGTCATTTAATTTGTATAAGAAGATATTTTGAGAGAGAGAGAGAGAGGCTATGTTCATGTAACTGTTAATCATAGTATATTGTTACAGTTCTATTTTATTATTAGTTTCTGTACCTAATTTGTAAATTCATCCATATCATAAGTATGTATGTATAGGAAAACTTTTTTTCTCTGAATTTACTTTTTATTGTCTGCTGTTCATGTTTTGTATATTCCTAGCTTTTATTCTCTTTGGTTATTTAATTTGTTTCTTTGAAGTTTTCTTCTCTCTTCATTGCCTCATTCTGTTATCCTGTTTGTGTTTTGGGTGTCTCATATTAAAGGTTTTTCTCAAATCTCTGGTCTTCTTTTGCTGTATGTTTGTATTTTAAAACAAATTGGAAGCTGTGTGCACGGAATGAGTTTTGGTTGATGGGTTCTGCTCACTGCTGTTTTGGCAGGGCCATTTCAGGCGAGGCACCTTGACTATCAGTATTGCTAGGTCTTTTTCTCTTTGCCTGGTCAGATTTCTCCTACCGGGTAGTCCACAGCCTAGCTACTGTTTTTTTCAGAAGGCCCTTTGAAGATGGAGCCATAGGTATATTTAATGAAGGGAGCCATAAGCTCATATATTTAATGAGCTGTTATTGAGCGATTTGAATGTTTTCACCATGTCTTTGTTTACTTTTTCGAGAAAAGCATATTTTAAAAACTTAGGACCTCAGTCTGGAAAAAAATGAAACTAAATCATGAAAGTCATGTGCTAGATGGATTTATTTACCAAATCCAGAGTTAAGTTACCTCTTCTTGAACCAGATAATAACAGTTTTAAGAAAAATTAAAGTATAATGGTGATTGTGGACTTATGGAACCACCACATATTTAAGCTTGGATGGCAGGGATGAGAAAGACATTAATTGATAAAGGAAAGCCAGTGGATATCAGTTATTGGATTTGAAAGTTAAAGATAGCAGCCATACTCTCTTACAAAATGTATTTTGGTGATGTTTACCGAAGAGACAAAGAACTGAACTGGACCACTAGTCTAATTCAGTACAGCATTTCCTATTGCATATTTTCAAGGATGGAGCAGGCAGCTTGACAGTTGAGGAGATTCATCTTCTAGCAGATTTTAAAATGTGGTAAAATGAGAGTTTAGGACAGAAGGAAAGACAACTAATAAAAATATTTCTAATCCATGGTATATAATGCTTTATTCCTTGTAAGCTCTAGGTGCTATAAGAGTTAAAAGTTCAAGCTGAAAAATCTACCCAAAAAACACGCTGAAAATCTATACTTTTTTTTATGTCGTTGCTCTTTGGTGCTAAGAGGTTCTCAAGAAGGTGAGTATCTTATGTACCATTTGTGCTGTAATATTTAATTACAGTGAGTGTACAGAAGATTAGCTGTCTCAAAGATTCTTTTGAAATCAGATTGCACATCAGAACTGCATTGTGCCCTGCTAAGTAAGCAAATTTAAGAAAGTGGAGAAGGTGATGTCAAGACTTATTGCAAAATGAACAAATAAAGGAATAGGATTTGCTTGGTGTTCAGCCTATTAAAGCATGGCCAAATGTCAGTCTTCATTTGTCAACTTAAATATGTTTTCCTAAAATTTACAAAGATTCAAGTCTATGGAAAGTGTCCTTTAGCTAGTATCTGAACTTGAGAAATAAATTAAGCAGCACAAAATGCTGAGTAGATTATACTAATAACTCAATTTCTCATAGTGATTAATTACCACATAAATATGTACATTACTAATTCATACAGATACCTGTTGTCCTTTTCTGTTATTTTTCTGATTATAATGTTAATGCTTGTGTTTTTGCTCCCTAATATTTTAAGAGACTCAGAAGTTAACTTTTCCTCCACGATAGCTAGACTCCCCTCCCCCCAAAAAGTAAAAGGAAAATTTTAAATAATCCATGAGCCAAGCCCCAATTAACTAGGTAGATTAAGGTAGCTCGTAGCCTAAATTGGACTCCCTGGAAATAACCAGGAACATAGGTGAGGATCTCAGGCCAGAGCAACAAAGTTCACAGGTGCTTGAAACTAGAATGATAGGGAACCTACAGGCATTAAATCAAAAACTCAGTCAAGAGTTGTGGGTCCAGTTGTGACTAACTGGTATTAGAGTTAGTGTTCTGTCAGAAACTATCGGAGAAGGCAATGGCACCCCACTCCAGTACTCTTGCCTGGAAAATCCCATGGACGGAGAAGCCTGGTGGGCTGCAGTCCATGGAGTCGAGAAGAGTCAGACACGACTAAGTGACTTCACTTTCAGTTTGCACTTTCATGCATTGGAGAAGGAAATGGCAACCCACTCTAGTGTTCTTGCCTGGAGAATCCCAGGGACGAGGGAGCCTGATGGGCTGCTGTCTATGGGGTCGCACAGAGTCGGACATGACTGAAGTGACTTAGCAGCAGCAGCAGCAGAAACTATAGCATTGTGCAACAAATACTTCAAGGCTTTGATCCTTGATAGGAAGGACATTCATGCAGCGATCTCTACATTCACTCTGGCTTGCTGCCTAGAAGCACTTTCCAAATTGCAACAGAGAGAAATGAAGCCCAAACAGAAAACAGAAGATGGAAGAAATGAGATGAGAAAACAGCTCCTGGAGGTCACACAGGGCTGGGAGACACTGGAATTTAAATCATCAAGCGTGTAAAGTCCTCACCAAACAACCCAAGAATTAAAGTAAGGACATGCCTTAGGAGTAAGACTACTCTAGACCATAATAAAACCTAAAATTAATACTCAATAGGAGCAAGCTGATCTGCCAGTATAGTAACTACCCACCAAAACAAAATTCAGTACTCTTTAAAGGAAAATAGCAAAAATCTGTATTTTCAAAAATATCCACAACAGGACTTCCCCGATGGTCTACTGATTAAGAATCCGCTTGCCAATGCAGGGAACATAGATTTGATTCCTGGTCTCGAAGATCCCACATGCCACGGAGCAACTAAGCACATGCGCCATAACTACTCAGCCAGCACTCTAGAGCCTGTGAGCCACAACCAGTGAACCCAAGTGCATCTCCTGAAGACCACGTACCCAGAGCCAATGCTGCAACAAGAGAAACCACTGCAGTGAGAAGCCCCGTGCACCCCATTGAAGAGTAGCCTCTGGTCGCCACAACTAGAGAAAGCCTGTGTGCAGCAACAAAGACCCAGCACAGCCAGAAATAAATTAGCAAACATTAAAAAAAAAAGACAGTACAAATACTCACAAAAACAAAAAAGTAAAAGAAAAAATATCCATAATATCTGCTGTAAAGTGAACAAGCATATATCCTAAGCAAGAAAATGTGACCCTTAACCAGGGGAAAAAGCAGTCAATGGAAACAAATGTTTGAGTTAATAGATACGAACTTTAAAAAATTTCTTATAAGTATTGGGTTTTCTGTAAGATGTTATGGAAAAACCCAAACGAAATTTTTGGCGAACCCAATGTATTTAAAAGGTTTAAAGGAAAGGATGAACATAATGAGAGAAGTGGGAATTACATACAGTAAAGTTAAAACTATGAAAAATAACCAAATGGAAACTCCAAGATTGAAATAGATAACATTTACAATAAAAATTCATCACATGGACATAATAGAAGATTTGAGACAGAGAAAGAAAGGATGAGTAAACATGAAGGCAAAGAAATACAGACTATCCAAACTGATACACAAAAAGGAGAAGTTACTGAGGCAATCAAAAGGTTCCTGCTATCACTATTAGTATTTCACATTCTTCTGAAAGTTATAGTCAATGCAATAATAAAGGAAATAGAAATATGAACAATAATACAGGAATGGCAAAGACAGTTACTATCATTTGCATATAACATGACTGACCAACAGAAAACTCAGCTTATAGAGGTGTAATGTTAATTTTTTTGGTTTCATCTTGACTGCGTCATGGAGTACCCAGATACTTGGTCGAACAGTATTCTGGGTGTTTCTGGGAGAGTGTTTTTTTTGCATGAGATTGATGTTGAAGCTGAAAGTCCGATACTTTGGCCACCTGATACGAAGAGCTGACTCATTGGAAAAGACCCTGATGCTGGGAAAGATTGAGGCCAGGAAGAGAAGGTGAGGACAGAGGATGAGATGGTTGGATGGCATCATCAACTCGATGGACATGGGTTTGGGTGAACTCCGGGAGTTGGTGATAAACAGGAGGCCTGGCATGCTGCGGTTCATGGGGTCGCAAAGAGTCGGACACAACTGAACGACTGAACTGAACTGAACTGAACTGAACATTTAAATCAGTAGACTGAGTAAAGCAGATTGCTTCTCTAGTGTGAGTGGGCATCATCCAAGCAATCAAGGGTCTGAATAAAACAAAAAGGCTGATTCTCCTCCAAGTAAGACAGAATTCCTCCTGCCTGCCTCCCTTGGACCTGAAACACTGGCTCTTGAGCCTGCCAGCCTTTGGACTAGAACTAAACCCTCAGCTCTCTTGGTTCTCAGGACTTCCTGAGACCTGGGAACATTACAATGCCTTTACAATACATTTGTCCCACCCAGGAACAATTATTTCAGTTATTTATTCTCAAGATTTATGGCTTTTGCTATCTAAGTCATACTTAGAAGGTCTTTTCTAGATCCTGCATACTTAGGGATCTAGATTACTAGTTTCTAGATTACTGCATACTTACAGTTGCTTTTAAGAGTTGGAATTTTTCCCATTAGATTTTCTATCTGATTACTGTTGGTATATGGGAAAGCAATTTGATTTATTCAGCCACTTAACTCCTACTAGTTCTGACATTTTTTTTTTCTATTGATTCTCTTGAGTTTTCTGTTGGTCAGTCATATTATATGCAAATGATAGTAACTGTCTTTGCCATTCCTATCTTACTGCTCATATTTCTATTTCCTTTATTATTGCATTGAGTATAGCTTTCAGAAGAATGTAAAATACTAATAGCAATAGCAGGAATCTTTTGATTTCCTGTTTCAATAGGATTATATCTAATGTTTCAAATTAAGCGTAATATTTTCCTGTCAATCTGAGACAAATAGTTTATCATGTTAAACTATCCTTTATTTCCTTATTTTGGATGAGTTTGAAAAAAGGAATGAGTGTTGAATCATCTCAAATGCCTTTCAGCTTCAACTGAGATAATTAAACATTTTTCCAGTTTGATCTCCACATGCAATATATCTGCTTTATAGGCTTCCTAGTATTAAATGATCATACACTATCATCATAAACTCTGATCACAGTAGACCATTCTTTCATTTCCTGGTCTTAGACAGGTTGCCTTTCCTATATCAGGTTCCTTATCTCTTAAATTAGAGCTAAAAATTGTATCTGCCCCATGTTATAAGGATGAGATGAGATAATTCATAGAAAGTAAATTTATATAAAATGCTTAGCCCTGCAGTCACCATCTTGAAATTAATAATGTTACCTTTGGATTTTTGTTTTGTGAATGAAGTCAGTGAGACGTTGGAGCTTGTGCAGGGGCTTAGAGCCTCTGCTCACACCCAGTCCTCCTTCCCACTCCCCAGGATGGGTTCTTGGCCACCCTCTCCTTTGCCCAGCTTCACCCTCCCCACCCTGAGCAGCAACTGCCTCCAGAATCCAGTGCCTTGGCAGGGGTCTGTGTGTAGGTATGGGTAGGAATGGGGAAAGGCACCCACACCAGTCAGAGCCTTGGGGCAGAGTATGGTGGAGACCATCATGCCCTGGACTAGTGGTGCCATGGTGCCTCAGCGGGCAGCCAGCCAAAGGGCATGGCTTGATTAGATGAACTGGGAGCTTTTTAATTTTGACATCTCAATACCCTGAGGGTGGCTTATCCACTATGGGTTGGGGTACCACGCCTATAGGAAGAAGAAATAACTGTCTGAACTTCTCCAAGGTGCTCCCCGAGCTAAAGCCTGGTGCATCTTTCCAGAAGCCAGCATGAGCAGGTGCGCGTGTACCCTGAGTCACAGGATGGGGGCCCAGGACACCTGTGAGGTGCGCACTCACCTTGGAAGCATCCCCGTACTGGAAGGAGTATGCCCTTGGCTTGCTTGATGCTGGATGAAGCTTCTCTTCCTCCTCCCAGCCTTCCTGAGTCTGACTCGCGATGCCTCAGAAGCATTCGCAGAAGCTGTACCATTAAATATGAGTTGTATTATTTCAGTGATTTCACACAGAAGGTAAATGCTCTGATATTTGCACCTTAAACAGGCACTGCATAATATAAAGGTGAATGGTAAGAGTCATGCAAATAACTTAAAATTTAAAATTTTTATTTACTTAAGATGACATTAAATAGCCAATTAAAAACATCATGACATTCTGAGAGACTATGGAAGGAAGAAAAAGCTTTATATTTTAATACCTTAGCCCTTTTTTCTGCTTTGTTGAACAAAGAGCCCTGCATTTTCATTTTGCACGAGGCTCCAAAAATTATGTAGCCAGTCCTTCCCTGAAATGTGGACACTGGGGCCACTGTACAGGGGTGTCTGTAGGTTTGGTGAGATCCAGGATGGTAAAAAAACAAAAGAATAATATTTTATGCTACTTGGGAGTGGACTTTGAGTTTCTCAAAACACTAATGGAGAAAATGGTTTCTGTGTTAGAAAAAAAAAACAAGAGAAAAGAAGGCTCAGGTGGTAAGTGTGCTGCTCATGACACCCAAGGTGTATGGCAACAGCACAGCATTAAGGCCTTAGGAGAACTTGATGTCCAGAGAGCAGTTTTGATGGACGGTCTGAACTGACCGCTTGAGTATTGACTATGTGACTTAGGGACCCTACTTAACAAAAAAATGCCAACTGGGTTCACTTTTTAGAAAATGTATGAAGTTAAGTTTATAACTAAAGCAGAATGTAAATTTATAAAGAATAAATCATAGCAATATGTTATAACGTTTACATTTCACAAGGCAGAAGGGATTTCGGTAAAAAGGGGTTTAAAAGACCCACAGAACATACCTTCAATTGTGGGTTTGAGCTGTGGGCTCTGGGCAAACAACTGTAACAGATACCCTAGTGAGTGAGTGTTAGTTGCTCAGTTGTGTCTGACGCTTTACAACCCCATGGAGTGTAGCCCGCCACACTCCTCTGTCCATGGAATTCTCCAAGCAAGAATTCTGGAATGGGTTGCCATTTCTTCCTCCAGGGTATCTTCCCGACCCAGGGATTGAACCTGAGTTTCCTGCCTTGCAGGCAGATTCTTTACCATCTGAGCCACCAGGAAAGCCCCAGTAGATAACCTAACCTTGGAACAAACTAAGGAAGGAAATGCATGACAGCTGAAAAGAAAAGAAAGAAAAAAAGCAAGAACTAGCAAATAACAAAGTCAACTTTGTAATGTACCCAATACTGGAAAGAATACTGGTCACCTCAGTAATAAATAGACAAATCATCTCCAAACAGAAGAAAAGAATAAGGAACAATTCTTTAAAAGCCATTGCAATTGTTCTCACATCCAGTGCTTCAGTAATCACTGTTGTCAGTGTCTTGCTAGAGAGGCATTTTTCATTCAAGGTGAATAGGTGGTTGATTAGCCCTTTTCAAAAAGCAATTGTCTGAGGTTGTCTGTACTTGATATCCTGGTGCCATTTTCTCATTAAGATGATTCATGAAATTTTTCAATTAGGTTCCTGTGGTATTTTTAAAAGTCAGTTTGGTTTCAACCTTTCAACTAAATGTATGAGTCAGTGTATCATTCAGACAGGTGTGGACCTGCATAATTATAAAGTTAAATGATGCTTGAATAAAATTGAGAAAATGAGAAAAGACTTAAGGCAGAATTCAAGATGACATATATGCTATGCTAAGTCACTTCAGTCACGTCCGACTCTGTGCAACCCCATAGATGGCAGCCCACCAGGCTCCCCTGTCCCTGGGATTCTCCAGGCAAGAACACTGGAGTGGGTTGCCATTTCCTTCTCCAATGCATGAAAGTGAAAAGTGAAAGTGAAGTCGCTCAGCCGTGTCCGACTCTTAGCGACCCCATGGATTGCAGCCTAACAGGCTCCTCCATCCATGGGATTTTCCAATCAAGAGTACTGGAGTGGGGTGCCATTGTCAAAAAGGACATACTGGAAAATATCCATGAACAGGTGAGATACAGTTAGCCCATCCATTCAGAATGGTGTGGTCTTGAGTCAGCTTCAGTGGTTCAGATCCTGACTGTCACGTTCTACCTTTGTAGTTAAGCAACGCTCTTACTGCCTTTTACATATCTAAACTTTTTTGTATGTAAGATGAGGTGACAATGGCAGCTGAGTCTTAGGATAGTTGTGAAAATTAAATGAGAAATTGCCTGTAGAGAGCTGACTTTAGCAAACAGACAATGTTAGTTATTATTATTCCTAAATGATATCTCTATTCATTTAAAATGTGCTTATTTGTAATCAGGTTCATCAACTTAGCCATGAGGATTAACACAAAGGTAAAAATTCATGAGCTACTGAAAAATATAAAGTGGTATTCATTGTTAAAGTGGACTAAAAATAGCAAGAAGAAAGTATCTTTTAAAAATTTTCTTTTGATAAATATAGCCAAGCACTTTAAACCGATCCTGTACGTACTTCCTGTTGTAGTTGTTGACACTATCTCCGTCTACTGAATCCTGTTGGTTTCCAGGCACCTTCTTAACTTTATTGAATATTTTATATTTCGTGTGTGAAATATATAGTCCATGTACCTAGGACTGTTTCTGTCTACTAGTTTTTCTTGCTTCTAAAAACAGAAAAGCAGAATGCCTACGGCTAAAAAGAAAATTCCATCTCTTCAGTTCCTTCTGCTGATATTTCAGGACTCCAAATTATATATTCACATAATTTGGTTTTTCTGACTCTTTTTAAAAAACAACAACATGAAGTCAAAAACTAAAATGCATTGCTTTTTATAGTAGAAAATAGCTTCAATTGCTCAAAGCTAATTTAGAATAAAATCCACTCAACCTGAAAAACATAAAATATGTATATATTTAAAATTTGCCTGCAGATCCCTTGTCACTCGTAGTCCCACACAAACATCTTTTATATCTTTTTAATGTAATATTCAAGAAATGGGAATGAAGCTTTATTCTTGTTGAAAAGCATTGCTCAATCCTGCCCTTAGCATAGTACCTGGGATCTGGTGAATTATCAGTACACACTTGTTGAAAGAATAAGTGGGTAAACCTATGGAATATGTGAATAAATAAAGTAAGGCATATCCAGCCTGAAGAACACAGTCTTTGCCTGACTTTTACTTTTACTCCTTAACACATTTCCTAAGCTGTGCCTCTTCTTTCCAATATTAAAACTTATAAATACAATTACTCACATACTTGAGAGTTTCCTAGTAAAACACATAACTAAATTGCTTCTGCCACAATGAAATGAATTTGCCTTCTGTGACAGTAAATGCTGACAGTAGCTAACATATATTCATCATATATCTTATGCATATAAAATACTTAAGAACAGTGTACACATATACACATGCTCTGTGTATATAACATCTCCCTATAGGCTGGGCACGAGGCTGAGAATTTCTTACATAATCTCATTAATATCCTCAACAACCCTGTGAGGTACTAGATACTAATATATTTCCCAGCTTATATCTGAGGCTTAAAGAATTTAAGTAATTCCCTTAAAGTCAAATAGCCATTAAGTATCAAATCAAGAGTCAGACCCCAGTTTGCCTAATTCCTGAGTCAGTCTCTTAACTGCTGTGATAAATTACTTGCTGTGACACTTGATTACTGGGAAGCAGAGAGAGACTTCCTATAGGAAGAGGACACCTAGAAGAGGTGTCAGTGGCAGCTATGGTTGGGTGAGAAACAGGCTTCTGAGCAGACTGCTGAGAAGGGATCAATGAGGCATGGGGGAAAGGAACCGCAAGACAGAAAACTGGCCTGTATCTAGAGTCAGATAATTGATCATGCAAACCAGGATATGTTTGAAAATGAAAGGGAACTCATTCATAATGACACCAGGATCACACCACAAGCGGGGACTGTCCTGGGAAAACTAAGACATATAGTCACCTTTCCCATGTCCCTCTCTTGCTTTTTCTCTTTTATTCCTTCTTTCTTTTTTCCCCTCTTCCCTCTTCTTTTCTCTCCTCATTTGTTCTCCCCATGGCTCTCACCAGCTTTTTCTGTATACCTTTAGTGGCAATAATTTGCCATGATTATCACGAATTGCAATGCTCACTAAGTGTCCCATATTTGAACTTATTTAGACAAATGCTGCAAAACAGCATTTCCTTTGCTGCTCTGTTAGTTACTGCTGTGTAACAAATTACCCCAAAATGCAGTGGTCTAGGAAAATGTGTATTATCTCACACAATTACTGAGAGGAATTCAAGGGTAGCTTAGCTGGGTGATTCTGGCTCAGGGTCCCTCATGATGAGCAATCAAGCTGACAGCTAAGACTACAGTCATCTGAAAGTACGGCTGGAACTGGAGGATCGACTTCCGAGCAAGCTCACCCACATGGCTCTTGGTTGGAGCACTCTGTTCCTTGCCACTTAGGCTAACCCACAGAGCTGCTCACGACATGACAGATCACTTCTTCCAGAATGAATGATCCAACAGAGAGGGGAGAGGCACAGTGTGTCTTAGGACCTAGTTTCTGAAGTTTCCCTCTCTCACTTCTACTGCATGCTATGGTAGAGACACTGAGGACTTGACCAGAGCTTGAATATCCACTTCCAGGAAGATTCACTCACATGACTGTTGATGGGAAGCTTGTGTCCCTTGCTATGGCCCTTCCAGAGGTCTGCTTCTGACATAGCAGCTAACTTCTCCCAGAGAAAGTGATCTGGAAGAGAGAAGAGGAAGTCACAGTGTCTTTTTTAACCTAGATTTTTAAGCCATCCACCATCAATTCTGCTTTATTCTGTTCATTAAAAGTAGGTCACTCAGTCTGGTCCACACTCAAAAGGAAGAGAATTAACCTCCACTTCTTGAAAGGAGGAGTATCAAAGAATATGTAGACATACTTAAAAATCAGTACAACTGCATATTTTTTTTCAAACTCTGACTCCTTGATTTATTCAAAATATTTGATTTTATTCAAAGAAAACAATAAGGTACAAGAGAATGCTATACAAGCTAAGCTATTTACATTATGTTTTACCAGAAAAATTAGAAAACACACCTAAGTATACAGCAGTGGAAGAATGGCTTGATGAATTACAGTACTTCTGTGGGAGAGAATACTGTGCCACTATTTAAAATCACTCAGAAGCCTGTACATTAACATGAAAACCATTTATGATGAAATATTTATAAGAAAGAACAGTAAATTGTACATTGAAAAAATATGCATAAAAAATAGATCAGATGGGAACATACCAAAATAACAACAATGGTGAAATCATGGGAGGTTTGTCTTTCTGTTTCCACATTTTCTGTAGTGTAGCTGTTTCCAAGACTTCTGTTTTGTATTGTTCTGTAATGTGTAATTTTGTTATGATTATTTTTTATTTTAAAAGATAATTCAATATAATACTGACTTTCTAAATAAGGATTCAATAGGCATTTTTGTATTTTTTTTTCCTATGTAGCAAAAAACAGACTGTGCTCAGATTTTAGGTAGACTTCTAAGGGGTTAAGTCTCTGGTGGCTTAGACGGTAAAAAAAAAAAAATCTGCCTGCAATGCAGGAGACCTGGGTTCAATCCCTGGGTCAGGAATATCCCCTGGAGAGAGGAATCGCAACCCACTCCAGTATTCTTGCCTGGAGAATTCCATGTACAGAGGAGCCTGGCAGTCCACGGGGTTGCAAAAGATTCAGAGCAATTATGTTAGTGATGAAAGAGTAGGAAAGTGGTGACACACTAAAAAAAAAGTGGTAATTAGTTGAGAATTTAATTAACGGAGACAGAGTATGGTTGAACACTCTAGGGAATTAGATACTCACCCTGATTTGTCTTGAAGAGGCAGAGGAGAGACTAGCTGTAGCTCATGGAAGCTGTGATCTTTAGTGATCGGGCTCCAGGAAGTGAAACAAACAACCCCATACTATTCTCTGACTCTCTAGATCACCTGCCCACCTCCCACTGATGGAACCAACCAGACTCCAGAGTGGAAGGACTTATCTGATAAAAGGTGATCCTATACATAACACAAAGAAGGGAAGAAATTGGATCTGAAAGAGTAAGTGGAAATGCCTAGCATATGGGGATTATTTAAATTAGCTGGGAGATGCTCTGATGAGAAGATTCTAAAGATTTTACAATTATACCTCTGTACTAAAAATGTATATCAACAATGTTTGAGGACTATATATTTTGGCAATCAAACTGTTCACATAAACATGTGCAGATATCACACTGGTTATGGACATTTTCACCCTTAGACACACACACACTGCCTGCATTTTAGATCACTGCAATTCATACTGATTCTTGCATCTGTTCATGCATGTCTTATACCAGGTTTTATATTAGTTTAGACAATATGTACACAAGCCAGAACATTTTCAATAAAATGCACACCAGTGACTCCCCCTGGTAAAGTTATTTCTTTTGAAATAAGACATGTAGAAGTGGACATATCCTTTAGCTGAACCATGAATCTCACCAAGGTAAGCTCCTTGTTGGGTTGAGTTTCATTTGATTTGGTTTGCTTTGCTTTGCTGCTCACCATGTAATCTCCACCCATCATAATACCTCAACAGGAAGCCATCAAAATTTGTTGAATGGATTTATTAAGACTTTATCTTTTAAAGCCCCTACTGACAGTAAAGCAGCCTCAATAGAACCATGATTTTTATAGTTTATAAACATGTTGGAAACTTCAGCTTTTTTGTAATGATTATAGTTACAACTGATCTTTTTATAAACAAAGTTAAATACTACTCTTAGTTAAACTAGATGTTTTATTCCAGTGTTGCAGGCAGTATAAGTCACTGCAGTGTTCTATATGTAACAAAATAATAGAATACTGATGCTTTTAACATTAGCTTAAGTCACTGAAATTTGCATTCACGTATGTGTGTTCATATTCCTGCTAATTAAAGATTAATTATAAATTTCTATAGGTGACCATCTTTACTGCTGTGAAAGTTTCATTATCACATTGTATATAAAGTCCAATTTACCTTATATCCATCGAAAATATTTTTCAATTGTATAATTTCTACATTATGATTAAATTAATATTTTGAACAATGCACAAGATGACCATGCAAATTGTTGAATCTTTTCCACTTGGGAATTAAAAATGTTATCTTCACTATTTTATAGAGTTTAAGAGAAAGCTTATAAGAATGAAAATGTATTACCCAAACCCATTACTTGGTTTAAAGCATAAAATCCAGAACCTTAATCACTGGGATTTTGAACTTTCAACCACTATATAGAGTGCTTGAAAAACCAAACATCCATGTTGTCTCATATAAAAGTTATTGATATTCCACTGCCAATCTATTATAGCATTTCATAGCATGACTGATTATCAAAAAGACTGAAATATAAGCAAATGGAGAAAGGTTTTATCAACCAGTGATACAGTCCAGAGAAATTCAGAATTGGGAGTGTCCAAGCATCACATCGTAGACTCAAAGAGTCTAGGGCTTCCCAGGTGATGCCAGTGGTAAAGAACCCACTGGCCAATGCAGAAGACTCAGACAAGGGTTTGATCCTTGAGTCTGGAAGCATGGCAACCCACTCTAGTATTCTTGCCTGGAGTATCCCACGAACAGAGGAGCCTGCCAGGCTACAGTCCACAGAGTCACAAAAGAGACACTACTGAAGCAACTTAGCATTCATGCAAAAAGTCTAAGGTATAAACCATAACTTGGACACTGAGTAAATTCTAGCTGATGGAAGAATTCCCAATAATCAAAATTTTTTCTACTACAAATTCGAAGCCAACATGCCTTTTTTGTTAAATATCATTAAATATTTATTCTCCATTTTTTTAAAGACCTGAGAAAACTCTGGTTAGATTTTTTTTCTTCCACAGTAAAAAATTGCAATGTGAGCTTGATCTCTTAAGTTTCATTTAAAATCTTTGACAACACTTGAAATACTTATTAATACTAACCATTGAATATATATAATATATATAGCAGGACAAAAGCATGTCTTGAGCCAGAGCCAGTGTGAGTTTGTACAGACCGCTGGGCAAGACATATTAATTCCACCTCCTCCCACATCTGCCATACAGAAAATCCAGCATGACCAATCTAGCCTACAGCTTGCCAGAAATAGTGCTGAATATAAGCAACTGTTCTTCGGGTCCCCTTGCTTATTATCTGCTCAACCAAAAGAACAGAAAGGATCTTGATGGCCGCTGGATGAAGACACATGATTCTGTGCTTGAAGGCTGGAGTTATCCCCAAATAAGGCTGTGTCAAGCACTTTGGGATGAAAGACTAAACCCAAGATGTAGATTTATGGGTAGGAATTTGAGTGTAGCATTGTAATACATTTTCCCCTGCATATCCTTTGAAAGTAGTAGTTGTTGTTCAGTCACTCAGTGGTGTTTGACCTTTGTGACCCCATGCACTGCAGCACACCAGGCTTCCCTGTCCTTCACCTACTCCCAGAGCTTGCTCAAACTCATGTCCGTTGAATCGGTGATACCGTCCAACCATCTCGTCCTCTGTTGTCCCCTTCTCCTATCTTCAGTATTTCCCAGAACAGAGTCTTTTCCATTGAGTCAGTTCTTCACATCAGGTGGCCAGAGTATTGGAGCTTGTTTTAGCATCAGTCTTTCTAATGAATATTCAGGATTAATTTGCTTTAGGATTGACTGTTTTGATCTCCTTGCAGTCCAAGGGACTCTCAAGAGTCTTCTCCAACACCACAGTTTAAAAGCATCAATTCTTCAGCGCTCAGCCTTCTTTATGGTCCAACTCTCACTTCCATACATGAATACTGGAAAAACCATAGCTATGACTAGACAGACCTGTGTCAGCAAAGTAATGTCTCTGCTTTTTAATATGCTGTCAAGATTGGTCATAGCTTTTCTTCCAAGCAGCAAGCATATTTTAATTTCATGGCTGCAGTCACCACCTGCAGTGGCTTTGGAGCCCAAGAAAATAAAGTCTGTCACTGTTTCCATTGTTTCCCCATCTATTTGCCATGAAGTAATGGGACCGGATACCACAATTTTCATTTTATGAGTGTTAAGTTTTAAGCCAGCTTTTTCACTCTCCTCTTTCACTTTCATCAAGAGGCTCTTAAGTTCCTCTTCACTTTCTGCTATTAGGGTGGTGTCATCTGCATGTCTGAGGTCATTGATATTTCTCCCAGCAATCTTGATTCCAGCTTGTGCTTCCTCCAGCCCAGCATTTCGCATGATGTCCTCTGCATAAAAGTTAAATAAGCAGGGTGATAACATACAGCCTTGATGTACTCCTTTCCCAATTTGGAACCAGTTTGTTTTTCCATGTCCAGTTCAAATAGTCTCTTCTTGACCTGCATATAGGTTTCTCAAGAGGCAGGTCAGATGGTCTGGTATTCCCATCTCTTTAAGAATTTTCCACAGTTTGTTGTGATCTACACAGCAAAGGCTTTGGTGTAGTCAATGAGGCATATGTTTTTCTGGAATTCTCTTGCTTTTTCTATGATCCAACGGATGTTGGCACTTTGATATCTGGTTCCTCTGCCTTTTCTTAATCCAGCTTTAACATCTGGAATTTCTCAGTTCAGGTACTGTTCAAGCCTGGCTTGGGGAATTTTAAGCACTGCTTTGCTAGCATGTGAAATGAGTGCAATTGTGCAGTAGTTTGAACATTCTTTGGCATTGCCCTTGTTTGGGATTGGAATGAAAACTGATCTTTTCCAGTCCTGTGGCTGCTGCTGATTGACTGCAGCACTTTCACAGCATCATCTTTTAGGATTTGAAATAGCTCAGCTGGAATTCCATCACCTCCACTAGCTGTTGGTAGTGATTATTTGTACATAAACCTCAAGTGGAAGAATCTAGAGTGTGACCTCTTGTCCCTCTGGTGTGGTACAGCTAGCTCTTGGCTCTTTAGATTCACATCTTCAAGAGAAGGAAGCTCCTAATACTATTAACCTAAAGTGTCTTCAACTTCCCCGTTGCTGTTCAGTTGCTAAGTTGTTTCCGACTTTTTGCGGTCCCATGTACTGCAGCACGCCAGACTTCTCTGTTAACTTCCTATTAGCTCTGAGTTTTTTGTTTCTATAAAACAGTAAAGCTATAATTAGAGATAATTTTTCCCTTGCAGTTATAAACATATGGCTTGCCTCATGAATATTCAGACAGAGTAGATATCTAAGCAGCCCATTGAATGGAACCCTCTGTGATGATGGAAATGTTCTAGACTCTCACTGTCCATTTCAGTGGCCACTATTGTCATCTGGCTATGAGCCCTTGATGCATGGTTATTCCAACTAAGGAAATGGGATTATGGTATTTTACTTTAACTGATTGTAATTTAACGTTGACTAGCCACACATGACTGGTGGCTACTTACTGGACAGTGCAGGTCTGGAGACTGATTTGAAAGCACCAAGTAGGAACCTCTGTGCCCCCGTTCCTGTGTCTCTATTTCTCGTAGCGCCTCAGCCTCCATGACCCTTTAAGAAACGGGATGCTGAATGAGGTTAAAACCATGCTCCAGGCACGGTTCTTGTTGCAAATACAAGTCAATGCTCGTGGACTTACACACACAAAAAATGTTTCTGTAGGTGTGTATACACCGCACAGAATCAGCTGGACGCCTGGAGAATCGAACTTGAACTGGCAATCTCCGAGGATACCACTGTGGCCTTGCCACCGCTGGACACTTGCCACCTCACTGCCTCCCCTGGTCACTCTCTGCTGGCCACTGAACTCTCAACTCCACAGTGGCCATGCCTCATCACTTCTAATTGAACTTTTTGCCATTGTGTCCCCACTCTAAGATCCTGCCAGTCCATGAAGAGGAAATATCTGCTCACCTTTTGGGTTCATAACCCTGTTTAGGGTGCAAGGGATGAGGGTCGGTGTAGACAAAAGCATTCATTTAAATGAAAAGTTCCAACTTTATTTCTAAAGAGATTAACCTTAGCCACCTGAAAAGAAGTGGAAGCAGAAACAGAACGATTTGCTAAACTGAAAAATTGTTCTCTTAATTGTTTTCAATTTTCTGAATATGGCTTTTATTAATCATTAGCCACTAAATTATAGCATAAAATTGTATAATTATAATATAATTATAATTAGTTACAAGTATATATAATTGGTCGTGAAGTTATAATTCATAATTTGTAATTGGCATGGTTAAACTAATGGCTGATGCCATTGAAATCTCTATGAAACCGTCACTAGAGCTGCACTGCATGGCGCGCGCCTGCCATCTCGTGGCAAGATGCTATTAACACTACCTTAGAGATCCCACACTGGAAAAGACCCTGATGCTGGGAAAGATTGAAGGCAGAAGAACGGGACAACAGAGGATGAGATGGTTGGATGACATCACCGACTCAATGAACATGAGTGAGTAAACTCCGGGAGATGGTGAAGGACAGGGAAACCTGGTTGCTGCAGTCCATGGGGTCGCAAAGAGTTGGACATGGCTCAGTGACTGAACAGACATCCCACAGGGCTTCCAAGTCAAGCCAGAGTTTTTCCCACTCTACAATTTTCTCAATGTTTGACCCAATCCACCAGACACTCGTTAGGCCTTTGCAATTCTCTCCCATTATATTCCAATCTATTCCACTCCAGGTTAATTGTACACTATAAATCTCTGAGAACCAAAGAATATCTGAGCAGCACTTTGAACCGCATCCCCTAAACCAAGTTCCCTTTCTAAGACTGCTTTTATGTAACTTATGTCCGGAGACAACACGTGGTTTGGGCATGCTATTAACGTCCCACAGAGAATATCTTG
The DNA here is from genome assembly GCF_055505025.1 of Bos grunniens. Lineage (NCBI taxonomy): Eukaryota > Metazoa > Chordata > Mammalia > Artiodactyla > Bovidae > Bos > Bos grunniens. Next base: position 21,779,286 of record NC_141191.1, on the reverse strand, counting down.
GCTACTACTACAGAAGTGCAAATTATCACTGGAGTCATTGATGTCATAGTTCTCTGACTTCTAAAGGGATTTTCCCCCCAAAGAGTGATAAGCTTAGTTTAAGAAAACAATGAAAGATGATCTACCAGTATTGTTTTCAGACCGCTCTAAGGTGGTTTGACTGAAAAGATAAGATGAGGTTGCGATAGGCAGCAGGAGCGGAGGTTCATGCTCCCTAGAGACAGCCTGGGTCCAGGGCTCCCTGGGCTTGGTTCAGGCTGTGCTTGATTCATACTATGAAAGGCAATAAGCAAATATTTTAATCTGGATCTGGAAGCAGGAGGAAGATTTGGAGTATTAACCAGGATGACAAGATGGATTTGAAGTCTGGGGACTGAAGAATCTGGGGATTGTTTCCAATTAGATCTTGGCTGGAGGAGACAAAATAAATCATTTTCTCGGTGGGGGCAGGGTGTCATAATAGGAGTTTTGAAAAGCAAATGATTTCCATAAACTACTAAGTGGGTGGAGCACGGAGACAGAGAGGCCTGGTAAGGATAGAGCTACAGTTCTTAGGGACTCTCTCCTGCCTCCTGCTTGCCAGGCCATCCCCTTCTTCTTTCCTTTTGTGTTACTCTCTCCTTTGCCATGGTTGACTTGCCTTTTCATAAATGGCAATAGCAGTTTTATCAAAGTTATTACATGGAATTCATAATTTGATATAATTAGTGAATATCTAAAATTGGTGAGTTGAACCTTCTGTACTTCTCTCTCAGGAGTAAGTCTCCAGTGAAGTTTCTTCATAACTGTCGGTGACCTTCAGATTATTTTCCCATTGATGCACAGCTCTAAATAAAAAGAAAAGCAGTGGGGGGAGCTCTCTAGTCCTAAAACCTAAGTTATCCTCCTGATTCTCATCAGAGACTATTATCTAGAGGTTGACCACTCACCAAAGAGCTTACAGTTGTGCATGCATGCTTGTGCCTGTCTAATTAGTGCCTGGTTGTTGTTTAGTCACTAAATCATGTCCCATTTTTTGTGACCCCATGGACTGTATGTAGCCCGCCAGGCTCCTCTGTCCATGGGATTTTCCAGGCAAGAATACTGGAGTGGTTTGCCATTTCCTTCTCAGACGGACCTTCTGCCTCAGGGATTGAACCTATGTCTCATCTCCTGCATTGGCAGGGGGATTCTTAACCACTGAGCCACCTGGAGATGCCCAGGCAGAGCTAAATCCTGTCTTTGTGTGTCTTTAGAAACAAGTATTCATGAACTAGATTTTCTTTTTGAGGTAAGAGCGATACATTCAGAAAACTAAGATCATGGCATCTGGTCCCATCACTTCATGGCAGATAGATGGGGAAACAGTGGAAACAGTGACAGACTTTATTTTTCTGGGCTCCAAAATCACTGCAGATGGTGACTGCAGCCATGAAATTAAAAGACGCTTACTCCTTGGAAGGAAAGTTATGACCAACCTAGACAGCATATTAAAAAGCAGAGACATTACTTTGCCAACAAAGGTCCGTCTAGTCAAGGCTATGGTTTTTCCAGTGGTCATGTATGGATGTGAGAGTTGGACTATAAAAAAAGCTGAGCACCAAAGAATTGATGCTTTTGAACTGTGGTGTTGGAGAAGACTCTTGAGAGTCCCTTGGACTGCAAGGAGACCCAACCAGTCCATCCTAAAGGAGACCAGTCCTGGTTGTTCATTGGAAGGACTGATGTTGAAGCTGAAACTGCAATACTTGGGCCACTGGATGCGAAGAGCTGACTCATTGGAAAAGACCCTGATGCTGGGAAAAATTGAGGGCAGGAGGAGAAGGGAATGACAGAGGATGAGATGGTTGGATGGCATCATCGACTTGATTGACATGGGTTTGGGTGGACTCCAGGAGTTGGTGATGGACAGGGAGGCCTGGCGTGCTGCGATTCATGGGGGTCGCAAAGAGTCAGATATGCCTGAGCGACTGAACTGAACTGAACTGATACCCTTGGAGAACTCATTGATGATTCAGAACAGGTTGCAATTATTCCTCAAATATTATAAATTACATTTTGTGTGCTCATTCACATCTCACTCTTTGGGACCCCATGGACTTCAAGCCTCCCTGTGCCAGGCCTCCCTGTCCCTCACCATCTCCTGGAGTTTGCCTAAGTTCATGTCCATTGCATCAGTGATGCCATCCAGCCATCTCATCGTTTGACACCCTCTTCTCCTTCTGCCCTCAATCTTTCCCAGATCAGGTACTTTTCCTATGAGTTGGCTATTCACATCAGGTGACTAAAATACTACAGTTTCAGCTTCAGCATCAGCCCTTCCAATGAATATTCAGGGCTGATTTCCTTTAAGAAAATGAAGCCTCCTCCAAATGGCTCAGATGGTAAAGAATCTGCCTGAAATATAGGAGACCTGGGTTCGATCCCTGGGTTGGGAAGATCCCCTGGAGGAAGGCATGGCAACCCACTCCAACATTCTGGCCTGGAGAATCCCGTGGACAGAGAAGCCTGGCGGACTACAGTCCATAGGGTCACAAAGAGTCAGACACGACTGAGTGACTAAGCACAACAGCACAGCCTCCTTCAAATTCTCCTGCATATTCTTCCAAAAGGGTAAAAGACATGAACACTGTAGAATACTCTCCATTTCTGACCACAAAACCCTGCAAGACTGCTTGAAGAGAAGCAGCAGAGGACATGATAGCATCTGATACCTAAAGAAGCACACTTGGCCCTTTCTTCCACTGTTTCCAGCCTGGGAAAATTGATCCCTTATTTCTCATTCCTTAGAATTCATCAGTGACCTTCAAGGCTGACTTTCTCATCTTTATGGAGGTACCTCAGCCCTAGTAGGGACTTTCTTACGTTTAGAGTCTTCTGACTGGGAACATAAGTTTGATATCCATAGGTTATCAAGTTGAGGATTCCAAAAAAGTTATGTTTTTATACTCATTACCATGTAACGGTATAAGGCCTTCTACCAACATAAAGTGATTCACTGGGATAGAAGTCATCTCACTTCAATAATTCAAAGTCTGACAGAAACTTGACGGCGTTTTCCATGCATTTTAAAATAGAAGTGCAAAGAGAGTTGGTGGGTGTGTTTAACATAACAGCTATTTCAGGAGGGGAGATTAGCTTGCTGTTTAATCCAGTCACAGAAAGATAATCGCAGATATAAGACCTTAAATTTCTTTATGTAAATAGGTACTTCTTTTTATTGATCATTCATTCTACAGATGAATACGAAGTAAGTTCATCCAGTATGGTTGCTGTGTGGTGTATACACATGTGTTCATTAATTGTTAAAATCGCACACATTACATATAGTGATTATGCACATAATTCAGAGACACTATATTGACTGGAGGGCGGGGGCTGGTTTCCACTTGTAGCCAGGTTCGTTCATAATCAGATGAAGGGAAAAAGAAAACAATTGCAGAAGCATTCGTATCTTTTCCGTTTCATCAACCTTAAAGCCAGGACGTCGGTCTCACTACATTTAGGATTCTTTCAGGATTTTTAGCGATGACTTTACAAGCAGCTATATGCTATGTTTAGAATTGCCATCACAAAAGAAAACACTGTAGTGAAGAAGCGGCTGCTGAAAGAGTACACAGAGGGAACCCCGGGACTTTCGGGAGGGGGCGGTGGGAATGTTTACTCTAACAATCACAAAGTGACTTGAAAGAGTTCAAATTCTCAGAGCAGATAATTGGTGTTTCTGACTCCAGGGTCTCTGGATGCCCAACCCAAGGTGCTCCCTCCTCACGCACGGTGCACCCCCAAGTCCCCCCAAAACCCTCGTGGGAACGGAGGCGCCCGGGCCGTAATGCGCCAGCCCGGCCCTCGCTGCCCCTCGTTTACCAGGACCCGCAAGTTGAAGCGACCCTTTCTGAGAAGCGGGAGGCGGGGACCTTGGATGGGCGCCTGAGGACTTCGCGGTGGCGCGCCCCCAGGGGTGGCATCTCGCCCGCTCCGTGCTGGGCCAGCGAGGGGATCAGGTCCGCGCCGGCGGCTCCCGGGGCGGCCCATCCCCGGCGCGTCTCCGCGCCCCGCGCCGCCGCCCAGTGTCCTCGCCCCGCGCGGGGCCGGTTCGTCGGGGTCCAGGGACCCGGGGCGGGGGGCGGGGATGGAATGGCCAAGGTAGGAATCTTCTCTCCCCGCTCGGATGCCCGTAAGGTGCCCGGCGGCGAGGGCGCTAGGGCCTGGGGCGCGGCAGGCACCGGAGGCAGTGCCCCGAGCGCACGCCGGAGGGCGCCGCGGGCCTCGCCGGGCCGGCGGCCTAGAGGGGGACGCCGGGGGGCGGGCGGGCCGCGCGGAGGCGGGGCGGAGGCTCCCACCGCCGCCGCCTCCTCCTCCTCCTCCTCCTCCTCCCGCTCGTCGTCCGCTCCTCCCGGCCGCCTCCTCCGCGCCCTCCTCTCGCAGCCACCGCCTCCGCCGCGCTGAGGAGCGGGGAGTCCGCGGCGCCGGCTCGGGGCTGCGGGATGGGGACTTAGCGCCACGGCGGCGGCAGTGGCCGCGGCGCACCCGGCCGCCGCCCCGGGGCCCGTCCTGCCGGGGCCGCCGGGCGCGGCCAGCCCGCCCCGGAGCCAGGCCCGCGGGCGGCGGCGGCGGCAGCGGAGCTGGGCAGGTGGATGCGGCTGGAAGATGGCGCCCTCGGGTCCGGGCAGCGTGAGGCGGCGGTGCCGGCGGGTGCTCTACTGGATCCCGGTGGTGTTCATCAGCCTCCTGCTCGGCTGGTCCTACTACGCCTACGCCATCCAGCTGTGCATCGGTGAGTGAGCGCCCGGCCCGCCCCGCCGCCCCGCGCGCCCCTGGCCCCCGCCGCCTCCCACCTGCCAGTCCCGGGACGCGGGGACCCCGAGCGCCCGGCGCCGCGCCCCGGCTCTCCCCACCCACCCCGGACCCCCGAGCGCCCCGGGCGCCACCAACTGGCTGCGGCTCCTCTGGCGCCGCGGCCGAAAACAGCCTCGGGGCAGTCTCCTTCCACTCCCAGTACGGTCGCCTTCCCCAGACAACTCTCCGGTGACGGTGTCACCTCCACCCCGGCGCGCTCGCAGCCCAGCCACACCCCCTCCCTCGTCTGTCCGGTACCCGGGAGAGCTGGGGACCCCCGGCGCCCCGCCGAGCGGGGAGGTCCGGGGAGGCTGCGCCGGGCCCCGGAGGGCTCCGGGCTGGGCAGGGAGCCGAGCTGCGCCAGCCCCGCGCGGAGGACGGGGGCCTCGGGTGTCCGAGCTGTCCCTCCCTGGTGATCCCTAATCCACTTTTTAGACATTTGTGACAGCACGCAGGGCCGTTTTTGCTGCCTTTACGATTTGAACATTGCCAGTTGGACACTTTCTAGCTACGAAAAGGTGGAGGGAGGAGGATGGAGCAGGGGACGAGGTGAGCTACTAGAAAGTGTTTTCAGAGATCTGTGCGATACGCAAGACCAGAATTTAGGTGTCAGGATAATAGAAGGAAAAGACGAGGCGACCCTTCCGCTGTTTTGTTTTGTTTTTTCATCCAGGGAGCCAAGTGGCTCAAGTCCAAGTTTTGGGCTCCCGAATTGGTGGATTAGGGTGCTGTCAGTGCTGAAGATGAGAAGAAAACAAAAAGTTGATTATGCACAGCTAGGGAATAGTTTGTTCCTTAATGTAAGCAGGCTTCCGTTAGAGGTTTTGTGAAAGCTCATGTGTTGTCAGAAAAGGATAAACCAGACGATGACGTTTCTGCCAGTGACTTGTGTTTTGTGTTTTCATCCTCCAGAACACTAGCTTCTGGTGAGACCAGGAGAAAGGTTAAAGAGTGGCCTGCTCAACTTAGGCGTTTTTGCAAGCTGCCAGATTCAGACAGAATCTTCTCCGAAGCCGTCTTACCCCAAAATGTTGCCCCTTGTGAGAAATAGCAGGTGTCAGAATAATACACCAAAATAATGACTAACTTTAAAGAGAATTGAGACTGATTTTCCATTTTGTATAGTTTTAAGGTTTGACATTATTACTTTGTTTATTGGATTAAGAAACAATATTTTGGTACCAAAAAAATAAGTGAGCTTTTCTTTTTTTTTTTAAGGATTGTGTACTGAAATCAGGACAGCTCAACTAAGTACATAGTATTCAAGTTGTCTAAAATGTATAGCAAGAAAGTTTTCAGAACCATGTTGTACTTTTTGTACTAACCGTTAGTTTTTAAATGACCTGCCTTGTTGAGGGATACTGTAAATGTTACATAACTACTAGAAACCTTTGTTGTATTTCATTTGTTCTCTCTCTCTTGGATGCAGGGAGCAGCTCCAGTTAATGGAATTGACACAAAAGAGGGGAGTCTCAAAAGGCCTCAATTATCAAAACAGGCAAACTGATTCACCTCTCTTATCACATTAAGCTAAGAAGCTTAGCCTGATGCAGTCTCATGTCCATCAGGAGGAAACACATGAAGGCAGAGAGAGCTTTTTGACCTTTCCGGTTTCTTCTGCCCCAGCTGAGTTCTGCATGGAGGTCTTCCTGTGTTGAATGGACAGGTGATGGGGGAGGAAGTAAATGGAAGATTGCTGTTTTATCTGGATATTATTTATATATATGTGTGTGTGTGTGTATATGCTCAGTCATGTCCGACTCTGCAACCTCATGGACTGCAGCCCACGAGGCTCCTGTCTCCATGGGATTTCCCAGGCAAGAATACTGGAGTGGATTGCCATTTCCTACTTCAGGAGAGCTTCCCCACCCAGGGATTGAACCTGAGTCTCTTGCGTCTCTCGAATTGGCAGGTGGATTCTTTACCACTGCACCACCTGGGAAGCCCATATATATATATATACTTTTTTTTTCTGTAAGTTTTTTTACATATACTTTTTAAAATTTGTATATACTTTCTATAAGTTTAAGATAAATCTAAAGTATCTGTGAAATCCCACACCAGTATTTTAGTAAGTGTAAATTTGACTAAAGGAGGAATGCCTCTATTTTTATTTTTTTTAATTATTTTGTTATTCTTATTTATTTTTATTTCTTGATTGTACTGGGGTCACATGGGATCTTAGTTGCCTGACCAGGGATTGAACCCATGCCCCCTCCATTGGAAGGGCAGAGTCTTAACTACTGGACCACTGGGGAAGTCCCAAATGACTCTCTTTAAACTAAGTGACATGGTCTGTTACTGATCCTTTCCATGATCATCAAAAGTGAAGTCTGATATCATTTGTCTCACTGCCTCCTTAGCCTGGTACAATGCCTGTCATGTTGAAAGCGATCAATAAATAGCCTTGAATAAGCAACAACAAAATGATTCAGAGGCAATATCTCTGAAGTTGTCAGAAAGTAGTTTTTATACTATAGCCATAGAAACAGGTTGTAAGTAACCCTATGAAAAGTGTAGATCCTAGAGTCTAGAGTGCGTGCATGCTCAGTCATATCCAGCTCTTTTTGCCCCATGGACTATAACCCGCCAAGCTCCTCTGTCCATGGGGTTCTCCAGGCAAGAATACTGAAGTGGGTTGCCATTTCCTTCTCCAAGGGATCTTCCCCACCCAAGGATCTGTCTCCTGACCCAGGGATCAAACCCGTGTCTCTTGCATCTCCTGCATTGGCAGGCAGGTTGTTCATGACTGGTGCCATTTGGGAAGCCCAGAGTCTAGAAGAGCAAATTGAAAATGAACTTAATTCTAGAAACTGTGGCAGTTTAAGAGTGATAAACTCTAAAAGCTTGAATAGTCTTAGTTGGTGGGGCGGGGAGTTGAAATTAGCTGTGCAATTCCCTGAAGATGATGATGGTGGTTTCCTTGCTAAGTCATATCCCTCATAAGCACCAGGAAAGAGGGCCCCTAGTGTTTCGGGCACACAAAACCAGGTTTCAGTCCTTTTTACAAACAAAGAGGAATGCCAACCTTCCCTACCCACCCCCACCCCCGGCACTGTTCACATCTCTGACTGCCCTACCCTTTGTAGATCCTTTTTCTCTCGGAAGTAGCTGTTTACAAGCTGACTGTCCAGATTTCACCCAGAAATCATTGGCTAGGGTTGGGACCAGAGGGTGGGGGTTGGCAACTGGAGCTGGTGATGAACAGAATAGAAAAAGAGGGCGGTTTAGCCTTCCTTCTGCATCTGCTGGCAGCTGGGATGACCCTGAATATAAATGACTTTGTGCCCTTTGCTGAATTAACTGCAATTTAGGAGTAGTGCTTACCCTGGTATCCTTGGAAACCAGAGATAATGGTTCTCATTACAGTGGGTTTCTATATTTAACAACCTGGATGTGTGTGGCTCTCTAGGCACTTTTCAATTAGCATAATGTTTGCTTAGTGTTTGGACTTTAGAAAAATAAACTCACATCTCTTTTTGGAATATGTGTACATAAAAAATATAAGGGGCGTACATACATTGTATGAGAGTCAAGTACTTGGGGTAAGTTTCCTTCCTGTTCCACCAAAGAAGAGCTAAAACAGAGCTGCTAATATTTGTGATCATTCAGAATGTGTTTATCTAGTTTATTGATGAATTGGTTTCTCCTGTGCCTTCCTTCTGCCTCCCACTACTCTCCCCTCTCCAGCTTCTTTAATGTCTTATCTGTCATTTGGTCCTTTTAGTTTCTAGGTAGCTCATTTTCCATATAGTAAGATATTAATAAATTTAAGAGTTACATTTATAAGGTGGGTGTTTAGGATGCAGGATAGAGGGGATGAGGGTAGTCTGCAGGCATGCTTGCTTCAGGGAACATACTGAACATGAGTGATGTGTTTTCCAGATCCATTATGGCAGTCTTTGTGTTACCATATTCAACACAGTTGAATATGAAGTTTCCCCCTTTTAAGTGAGAACATGTAAAATTGCTTTAACCATTTTTATACTTTTTTATTTGATAATAATTTCAAAGTTATGGGCTTCCCTGATAGCTCAATTGGTAAAGAATCTGCCTGCAATGGAGAAGAGGCTGGTTCGATTCCTGGGTTGGGAAGATCCACAGGAACAAGAATAGGCTACCCACTCCACTATTCTTGAGCTATCCTTGTGGCTTAGCTGGTAAAGAATCCACCTGCAATGCAAGAGACCAGAGTTTGATCCCTGGATTGAGAAGATCCCCTGAAAAAGGAAAGGCTACCCACTCCAGTATTTTGGCCTGCAGAATTCCATGGACTGTATAGTCTGTGGAGTCGCAAAGAGTCAGACACGATTGAGTGACTTTGAATTTTTCAGAGTTACAGGAGAGTTTCAAGAATCACATAGTAAAGCTCCACATACCTTTCTGTAATCATTTTGGTTTCCACTTTTCTAAAATGTTTTCCTTCCCTGCCTTGACCTTCGGTGGGTGCCAGGAAATATTTGTTATTGAGTTGTGTGCTCAGAGGGTTCCGAGTTTGCATGTGGGCTTACTGAAGTCATTTCAAGGAATCCGGAAGATTGAAAAACTTAAAGATCATTTAGGCCAACTTCCTTTGGCATTTGTAGATGATGTTAAATGTCTCAGAGTTGCTACCAATTCTGTGTCCTTTCTCCAAGTTAACCAATGTGACTTCAGGTGCTGTGCTGCAAATGTTAAAATGTCTCCCTTTCCTTGCAAACTTCTTGCCAAATCTCTCTAGCCCAATGAAGTCCTTCAGCAAATTTGTTAAACTTTATGGCTGTTGTTTAATGAGTTAACAACTCATTAAAAGTAAGCTTTACACAGTGATTTCAGAACTTTAAGAGGGTTTATAATTTGGGCTAGTTACAACACTGCTGTTGTAGTACAAAAGCAGCTTTAGCTAATTTAGCAAATGGGTCTGACTGTGTTCCAATAAAACTTTATTTATAAAAATAGCAGGTCAGACTGGGCCCTTGAGCAATATATTACTGACCCTGGAGTATGTTAGAAGTTAGACTATTAGAACTTTGTGATTGTGCAGTCTTTATTAATAAACACCTCTCAGAAATGATTGCAACCTCATATTACACCGTGATTATTGAAGATGTTCAAGAATTAAAAGAATTAGTCTACATATTTAGGGGTCATTTTTGGAGATAGAAAATTATGTTTTCCCTCTTTTAAGGATATCTTTAAGGATTAAACATATAAAACCTCATACATGGATTCTGTGGTGAGCTACCATTAACTTAAGGCCATGACACATTCAAGGATGGAAACTGAATGGGAGTCTAAGTTGTTTTCCATCAGGAAATGAATTTGAGCCCTACAGAGGAAGAACTGCATTTTTGTTATTGGTAAACTATCATTTTAAAAACTTATGCAGGACATTAGAGCTTTTTAAGAACAAAAGTACAGACAAATGATCTTGAGAATACAAATGTTACCATCTATAATTATTAAAATCATTTTAAGTGACATGGAAAGTGACATCCATAGAAGACTTACACGTACAAAATATTTAATGCATAATTAGAAATTATTTCTTGTTGACAGTAATGATGTGAAATATATTAGTTCTGTAACTTTTCTTGATATTATCAAATATTTTAAAGATTTAAAATTTTCTAAATAGAGGGATAAGAACTCAACATTACTTCAAATCTAAAATTCAAATGTATGGAATATACTGCAGATTCTTAACCTATGTACCATTTGACTTTAAAAGACTCTGCTTAATGCTTTCTTGATTCCATTTAGTGTGTCAGAAAACTACTTTTAATTTGTATATTAGACAATGCAGCATTACTATTTGCTATTAAATCCTATTAGAGACAACAAAAGTAAAGCAGTATAGCACTTATAATGCAGAGATACTCAATAAAAGTTGAATGAATTAAAGTCAGTAAATTTTATGAAAACATGAAATTGTATCCTGTAAATAGATGAGAGAAAAGGGTTTAGAAGTCAAAACAATGTAAAGTTTGTTGGGAAAAAAGTTTACTTTCAAATGCTTACTGAGAATGTTGTGCATGCCATCAAATTATACTTGCTCGAGTGTTTCCAGTAATTAAGCCAGAAGCTGGAGGGATGGTTTCTTAAGTGAAGATAATTGTCCCTAGAGAAGGTGCGTTTCCACAAGGTTAGAAAGAGGCCAGCCTCAGAGAGGCAGTGGAGCAGGACTCATTCAAAAGCATCTATTGAACCCTTGTTACGTGCCAGGCGCTTCTTCCCCACAGAGATGGTTTAGAGGAGATCTGAATAGAGATCTTCTCCTAAGAGCTAAGGGGGGAAATTGCTTCCGGAAACACAAGGCAAAACTGAAGCCTTCTGTCCAGCTTGGGCATAAGGAGAAGAGTGGTTAACTTTCAAAATGCTGCTCCCACAGCTCAGGGGCAGGAAAGCAAAAACGGAAAACAAAACACCCCTCTCCTGGGAGCTGGTTGCTGGACCAAGGTTAAATGAGAGTGATCAGTAGGTCAAAAGAGCTGATGGAGAGCATGTCACTCTTTTTTTTTTTAAGATTTTATTTATTTATTTTTGGCTGTGCTGGGTCTTCGTTGCTGTGCACGGGCTTTCTCTCGTTGTGGGGATCGGGGGCTCCTCTCGTTGTGTTACACGGGCTTCTCACTGCAGTGGCTGCTCTTGTTGTGTCTCCCAGGCTCTAGGGCTCACGGGCTTCAGTAGTTGCAGCTCAAGGGCTTAGTTGCTAGCCGCATGTGGGATCTTCCGGGACCAGGGATTGAACCAGTGACCCCTGCACTCGCAGGTGGATTCTTACCCACTGGACCACCGGGGAAGTGAGAGCGTGTCACTAGTGAGGGGGCTGTCTACTCATATTAACAACCTTGCACATAGAAGTATCTCAGACCAAGGTATGAGCAGTGATTTTTGCCTCAGCTGTGCCCTGTGGGGCTGTTTCCGCTGCTTCATTTCTTCCCTGATGCCTGGGCATCTTTCACTCTGCTCCCAGCTCAGGACCTGTGACTTGCTGAGTGAATGTGAGCAGGCAGAGAACTTCCTGAATACAACTGATTGAGTCCACGGGAAGGCTGGAGAACCCAGCTTAGAAAATAAAACAGAAACCAAGAGAAGGTGGCTGAGCTGGAGTGGACATCACGCCTTTGGAGGAGCTGCTGCCCTCGTGGCTGGCCATGCCCGAGCCCTGGAGCCGCCCTGCTCCTGTGACTCAGTAAAGATGCTTCTGGGAGCATCAGCCGCCTGGGCTGCTGTTGAGCCCACATCCCAGGCGACAGGGTTTATTTAGCAAGAGCAAGGTGCTGGATCTCTTTGGCCTTCATGGTGGGGAGAAGTGCCAGGGAGACAAAAAACAAACAAGACAAATATTCCAGAGATTAGTCTGGATGAGGAGCTCTCAGGGAGAAAATTCTCAGTGGTTTTTTGTTTGTCTCATGTGCTTTTCTTTTTCATCTTGATGGAAAATTATGGAATCATGGCTTTCATGTTGGGATTTATACTGCTGACTTCATGCATTTTGACTGTTGTATCACAGCTCTCAGCCCTCTTAGGAAGTGATGAGTTTATGGGTCCTCTGAGACTCCAACACTGTTTGTGATGACTGGAGAAATACTGTCTCATCTTACTTGCAAAGTGATAGATTAGCCATAGATTCTTAATGTTCTCTGTTGGGAAAACAGTTTTCCAAAGATCATTTAGAAAGATAGTCTTAATACTATGTGGAAACCTATGATTTTATATTACCGTGTAGATATACTACAGAGAATTAATAATAAAAATATAATATAATTGAATTAATTTCTCTAATGGTCCATTAAAAATTGTTGTAATATTTTTTCTCTTATTCTTTTAAGGGTGATTTTGTTGTATCTTAATGGTTATCTCAGTCAAATGCTGAGAATGGAAAAGGGTGGAATTTTCAGGGCTGGGTTGGGATGAGGGCAGCGGGGAGGAGGTAGATGACCTGATTTCTTAAGAAGCATATGTTAGCAATAAACTCACCAGCTATGATGGCTTGATATTTTTCCTTTCAAAATGAAATTGCTTTTGAAACCTTTGTGTAGCATTTTTCCTAATTTGACTTTTCATCTGACTATGACTTTTAAATTGAATTATGAATATTAGTGCCAAAAATGTTAAAAATCATATTTATTTGGGAGACACTGGAGCAAAAATATCTGCTGCATTTATCATCTCAGCGCTCCTCTGCACTCTGAAATGCATACTTGACAGCAGTTCATTTTAGATATGTTGTTGATTACATTTTTAAATGCAAATGAAAGAGAAGTGCTTTTATAGATGACTGAGCTTTATTTCTTTGCCAGTTTTTCTCCACCGTGTCCTGAAATTTCTCCTCATGTGGAATGTCAATTAAGCTTTCCTGCTATACTTAAAATATTTCGACCTCTAGGTTTATTCAGTAACATTGCTACCCTGGAGAAACAGAATAGTCCAGATCAGTGTATCAATACATTAAACACCAAGCAAAAATAAAAGAAAAAAATCTTTTTCTCTACATCCTTTAAAACCAAATGTCCCAGTAGTTTCAAGGGGTAGTTTATCTTCATGATTATAATAGGTATAATCCTTGTAAAAAGCATTTCATGTATTTCCAAGAACTTTATAGATTTATTTGATTATTAACTTCATGAAATTTGGCAGACCAGAATCCTTTGTAATGCATACCTATTTTCTTACATATAGATAAAATTAAATTTCTATCTCTGTTGATCACATTATGTAAAAAATGGATTTTCACAGTATTTGAGTATGTTTGGGATGAGGTGACTTAAAACCCAGACTAGACTGTGTTGCTGATGGTTTTGGGGGGCCCAAAGGTCAGCTCAGAAAAGGTAGTAAGTGGCCAAATCTGAAGTGGGGCTTTCCACCAAGTCTGTAAGGATGTGAGAGATGGTGCAACTTGAAGTACAGTCTCTGTAATGTCTGTATAATTCACACTGGAAATACGAAAGATAGCCTGCGCCGAAACAGCTGATGCTAAGCCCTAAATGAGAGACACCTGGTACCATTTACCAACCAAGAAAAAGATTTCAGTTTTATGAGCCTCAAAGGTGAAAGTTCTAAGCCAGCTCTGAATTGCAGGGGCTAATTTGTGATCAGGTTTTTTCCACCGTGGACAACTCCATGTGACATGTTCTAAGAAGAAAGGCAGTAAGGGATTTATGGTGCTTAACTATGAGTAGTGATTATCCAGGGCACCTCCAGGGGGTTCATTAATGTGAAAGGATGAAGGGCAGAGACCAGCTGGACTTAATCAAGGTTTCAATTAGAGCCTATTTTTAATGAAATGCAGCTTATTCCAGGACTAGAACACACTATAAACTAAAATATGCAGAACTGAGAGCTTTATGTTGGTTGGAAGGGATCCTTGTAGGCCCCCGTAATCTTGCATTTTAGCAAGCAATTTTAATCCAAGAGTTGAATGCATTTCAAACCGTCCATATTTCTTGACTAGCTCTTTATTCATTCATTCAAAAATATTTGTTCATGGCTCTTAGAATTTACATTCTAGTTGGAGGATAGAAAGAACAAATCAGAGACAGTGGAACAGAGATGGTTGGGGATGGGGTGACCATGGATCAGCGATGGTATGGAGATGTGGGAACAGATACGCTGAGTAAGCAGTTGCACAGATGAGTTTGGCATTTGGCAGAGAGTCTGGACCAGAAAAATTGGGGAGTCCTCAGCATATAAATCAATTTAAAGTCTTAACCTTGGATACATTTGTTCCACCAAGGGAGAGAATGTAAATTAAGCAGAGACGAGAACCAAAGATGACCAACATTGAGAGTTTGGGAGATGCATAGGAACGAGCAAGGAAGACTGAGAAGGGATTACTAGTGAAGTAGAGGAAAACTAAGAGGCTGTGGGGTCCTGGAGCCTGGGGAAGAGAGGGTATCAAGGAGGAGGGAGCAATCCCAGTTGATAAATATGTTCAAATGGGAAGTAAAATAGGGACTGAGAACTTAACAGTGAGAGATTAAACTCTTGTTTGATTACTATGCTCTGAAGACCCCTTGAATTTAATCTCAAAAGTTCTACCAAAATGAAAAACATATACCAGTGTGTGAGTTGATGGGATATCTGAGTTTGTTCTATCCAAATTACAGAGATTTTGTTCTGTTAGGCAAGCCTAACTTTCTTATATTCTGAAGATAACCTGTAGAAAATTTCATGAGAGCAGTAACCGTGTCTGGTTACCATTGTAGCCTGGTGCCTGACACAGAGTAACATTCAAGACATAACTTCTCTTTAATGAATGGGTGCTCACTGAACTTGTTAATTGACCCTTTTGTGATCACAGTAGACATTTCAAGCTTCGGAGAACATGAATCCTTTATGAGAGAATTATCTGCTTCAGCTTTTTATTATTTGATCACTCAGATGTTCATAAAGAAGTTTGTAATGTTTTTACAGTTTCAGTTTATTATGGGCCAAGTTGTACCGTCACCCTGCACCCTACTCATGTTGAAATCCCAACCCCCAGTACCTCAGAACATGACTCTATTTGGAGACTGAGCCTTTAAGGAGGTAATTAAGTTAAAATTAGGTTGTTAGAATGAATCCTAATACTATATGATTGGAGGAAATTTGGACACACATGTAGAGTGACCATGTGAAGACACAGGGAAAAAATGGCTGTCCACAGGCCAAGGAAAGAGGCCACAGTAGAAACCAAACTTGCTAAATCTTGATCTTGGATTTCTGGCCTCTGGAATTGTGAGAAGATAAATTTCTGTTGTTTAAGGCACCCAGGCTGTGGTACTTTGTTATGGCAGCCCTAGTGAACTAATACATAAATGTAACAATCAAATGCCTCTTTTTTTCCTTTCTGAATATTGAAATGTAATCATTTATAGGAGAAGGCAATGGCAACCCACTCCAGTACTCTTGCCTGGAGAATCCCATGGACGGAGGAGCCTGGTGGGCTGCAGTCCATGGGGTTGCTAAGAGTCAGGCACAATTGAGCGACTTTACTTTCACTTTTCACCTCCTGCATTGGAGAAGGAAATGGCAACCCACTCCAGTATCCTTGCCTGGAGAATCCCAGGGACAGAGCCTAGTGGGCTGCCGTCTATGGGGTCGCACAGAGTCGGACACGACTGAAGTGACTTAGCAGCAGCAGTAGCAATCATTTATAATAAGGATTTAGATGACAAAATTAATTGTATAACCCATTTGAAAAGTTATAATTTAGACTATGCAAAAATATTTGCCCCGATATACTTATAAAATAATTGCTAAAAAAATAAGTGACATGCATTTTCAGGAAGCACTCAAAGTCAGCCAACTTTGTCCAGAGATGCTATATTCGATTTTAAAAGTTTTCAGATAACTAAAATCTCCCCTGCTAATGCTAAAAGTTTAACCCATTTTAGATTAAACAAAAAAGACTTCCTAAAAGATTGCAACTTCCCCTTCCTCACCTCAGCCTTCTTAAATAGAGTATGCTGTACATAATTTAACTTCAATTTGAGGCCATCAGTCTGAGACAGATGTGTGTATGAACTGAATATCCAAAAATATCCAAGACCCTTGAGGTCCTTGGATTTTACATTCATAGTTTCATCTATTTCCTATTGACTGTAAAAGGCCAAGGAGGCGTGGAATTTGTCATTTTGCCTAGACGTTCTTCTGAATCTCAAACACTGAGAATCTGGAAGGACACATGAATGAACCACTTCAGTGGAAATGCTTAGCTAGACATCTGTATATCAATAAAGCTTTGTTTTTCTCTACTTACCATTTCTGAGCTCACATTTCTGAAAAAATTAAACAATGAAAACTCTTCATTGTGGAAATAACCAGAGATGAGAAAGAAGACTTTATCTGCAGGTGAATATTACCTCAATTTGTGGTTTGAGAATAGTCTCTGGAGCAGATGATTTTTAAAATTTGTATTGTGGTAAAATATACATAGCATAAAATTTTACTGTGCTAAGTGTACAGTTCAGCGGCATTAAGTACATTCACATTGCTATGCAAGCATCATCGTCAACCATCTCCAGCACTGTTTCATCCCAAATGACACTCTGTACCCATTAAGCAGTAACTCCCTGTTCTCCCTGTCGGCCAGCCTTCCCATTCTGCTTTCTGTTTCTATGACGGACTGTTCTAGGGACCTCGTATATATGAAATCATGTATTTGTCTTTTTTTGTCTGTTTATTTCACTGGAGCATATGTCTTTAAGGTTTATCCACGTTGCAGCATGTGTCAGAATTTCTTAATGATCTATTCCATTTTATTATATACCACATTTTTAAAATCTCTTCATTTGCTGGTGAACATTTTGGTTGATTCCACCTTGGGCTATTGTGTATGATGCTGCTGTGAACATCCATCTGCAAATACACATTCAAGTCTCTGATTTCAGTTCTTTGGGTAAATGCCTTGTTGTTGTTCAGTCGCTAAGTTGTATCTGACTCTCTGTGACCCCATGGACTGCAGCACAACAGGCTTCCCTAAATTGTTGGATTATATGGTAATCGTGTGCCTAATTTTTTGAGGCCCACCAACTGTTTTCCTGGAGTGGGTGATTTTTGTTGGAAATGTGATTCCAGAGCTGCCTATGAACATATTTAAATTTAAGGGTCCCTGGAAGTGTCTGTGAGGTCCGTATCAATGTCACCAGCACAGTTTTTAACTGCCTTGCCCTTTCACAGTGCTGCAGCAAAGTTGGTGGTTGTGGGACTGTGACTAATCCCATCTTGTCCATGCAGCAGACTTTTGCTGGGGGCTGTGTCCCTCATGAAAAGGCTGGCCATCAGGTGCGTGTTGAGACCTGCTGGCCGACTGTACATAGTCTAAAATTCAACAGCAGTGTTTGGATAACCAGAACACTAACGCTAACTGGTAGAAATTTTAGCCTTTCAAAGAGCAACACGTTAGCGAGTTTAAAGGGTCCATACAGGGGTAAACATGAGCTGGTGGGGCGCCATGGGGGAAACATACATGTATCTGTGGGTGTGTCAATAACCTACCTTGTTAATTATGAGCTAGATCCTTGTACACACCACAGAGAGGAAACATGATTCATGAATGAATAGCAGACTGTTTGTTTTGTCTCCAGATCTGGGGTAACTGACAATGGTTTTAGGAACAGAAAACAAAGATCAATATATATAATTGGTGGAGAGATACAAGTAGGAAACATGAGCTGCGGCTCCCACGTTGAGCAGAGGAAGAGACTCAGTCCAAATATTGATGACTGTCTTACTCAGCTCTGTACATGATTGTGTAGCGCTTCCCGTTTACATGAATGAATACATCTAGTCTATAATTGGGTGGTGTTTGTGTACTACTGTGCTCTAACTCCGTGCCTTAGAGCAGTAGTTGTGCATCCCTTTCATCTGTGACCTGCCAGTTTATGATTATATTAAATTTGCTTTTGCTGCAACTGGATATATGTTCTATCTCTGCAATTACTGTCAGGCAGACTGAGCTGGTGCTGTTGATAAATGCAGTGTAGGACAGGGCTGTGATTTGCTTCAAGTAAGAGGAAGAATATAGACTGTAACTCAAGCTGAGATCAAAGAAAGATTGTGTGTGTGAGAAGTTTACTTCATGAATAGATGACAGTAAAGTTGTAAGTAAAAATACTGCTTCTTGGTGACCTAGACTGAAGGGAACCATTCTGCAGTGCTCTACTGTAGTAATTATTGCTGCTGCTAATGTTGTTTTAAATCTTTTAATTCACCCCTTTACGTGTGCCACTGTTAATTCTATTCTGATGAGCATCATAAGACTGAGGTTGGAATTATAGCTTTGCACACTTCCTTTCTCTGGAGGACTACAGAAGTGTCAGATAACTTACAAAGAACCTGGAAATATTGGTTTAATTTTTCAATATGTTATATGTGCTCTATTCTAAGTACCTTGATGATTTGGTACTCAACAGATAGCTGCGAACCCTGGGAGACAGTTTTAGAAGGTCATCTGTTTCCATAGAGAAGCAAACAAGAAATGTTGATTTTTCTACTTAATAAATCATAAAGTGATTGGTCCTCTGAGTATACCAGGTAATAAGAGATTGATCTAATGACATTAAAAAATAAACTACAAAAATTGTTTCCATCTGCTTTTATATGTGTATTTTTAAATGCTGAAATATCCAAAATACAAGTGGGATTTTTGCTTATTACCAATAAATACACACATATATAAGAAACATGAGTGGTTACATTGAGCAAAATAATAACTAAGGCCGTTCCAATTCTAAAATGTGGGTTCTGACTAATGAGGGGGATGTTTACAGGATCGAAAATCCCTGCTTGACCTTCTCCCCAATAGTGGGCAACCATTATTTGAGGACCAGGCAGACCTTGGCTGGGTCCCTCACGGCTCTGACAGTAAAGAATCTGCCTGCAAAGCAGGAGACTCAGGCTCGATCCCTGGGTCAGGAAGATCCCCTGGAGGAGGAAATGGCAACCCACTCCAGACCTCTTGCCTGGAGAACTGTGGACAGAGAAGCCTGGTGGGCTGCAGTGCACAGGTCAGCAAAGAGTCGGACCAGACTGAGCACAGCACATTATAGACCTTGTCTGAAGATGTAGTGTCCACACCAGCCTGCCTGGTTCAGAGGGGTCAGTCATGCCTCCGTGGCCAACCCAAAGAAAGGCATCTGGAATTGGAAAGGAAGGGGAAGGAAGGGGACTGGAGTTGAAAAGACCCAGGCGTTGTAGGAACTTGAGCTGAAGAGGAAGGACCCATACCATTCTAACAGAATAAATAAACTCATTTGCACTGAAATCTGCAGAGCTTGCTGGCACCAGGAGTCTCCTCTATTTTAATTGAGACAGAGGGATTAGAGGATTCCAGTGAGTAAGCTTTGAAGTAAGGACACTAAGCCAGGGACCAGCCCCAAGATCAGATTTCATTGTTTAACAGCCCTGCTTAGTACACTCAGTGAGCCAGGGGTTGTCTTTCTCTTTGCTAAGGCAAAAGTGGTAGCGAGTTCTTTCAGGGCCAGAACTGGTACATCGGAAGATCAGCACATCCTCAGTGGTTGAGTACAGACATTCATTGTGTTCCCAGCCTTCCTCTAGAAGAGTTCGAAGTGAAGTGAAAGTTGCTCAGTCATGTCCGACTCTTTGTGACCCCTTGAACTATACGGTCCACAGAATTCTCCAGGCCAGAATACTGGAGTGGGTAGCCGTTCCCTTCTCCAGGGGATCTTTCCAACCCAGGGATTGAACCCAGGTTTTCCACATTGCAAGTGGATTCCTTACCAGCTGAGACACAAGGGGAGCCCACAAGGGAAAGTTAAGAGTTTATGCCAGATGTTTCCATAGAGCTTCTTAGGTATTGAGAGGAATGATTTGGTCAAATTGCTAAAGAAATGTGGAGAGAAATAGAACTTCTGACTTAGAAAAGTTTAGCAGTAAGAATTACAAATTCCCATTCCAGGATGGCTGTATGGTTCCACCCTTCTTCATCATCAGTTTCTACAAGTGAAGGATGTTCCTGTCAAGGAGTGTATCTGGGCAGCCAACCTTAAGACTGAGCTTTCTGTCTATGGCTGAGAAGCGGGGACAGGAAGCCCCCATGCCATCCACCAGTCTTCCCTGCATCACCTGCTCACTGTCATCCTGGAAACCCGGAGCTCACTTCCTTCCCCAGCTCTTGAATTGAGAGCTTAGGAAAGCTAAACTCTTAAGCACTGAAATATAACCAAATGTTTGCATTTTTTGTGCCCAAAGTTTGTAAAATGACCCGTTTCCAGGTTATATTTAAGTTGGCCGATGGAAGAAGTGTGACAAAAAGAGGACATCTTAAACCCTGATCTCTAGGGCATCCCTCATCAGGAGTACCAGGTGGCGGCCCAGATGCCAGTGTGTGGGAGCAACCGGAGAAAGAACCACTCCCCTGGACGAAGAAGCCTGGGGGGCATTCACCAGATGTCACAGATCCTGGGGGCCAGGGGGAGTCCTTGAGAGGGTTTTGGAGCCAGGCAGACTTGCTGTTTAGATCCTGTGTATGTCAGTCGCCCAGTCGTGTCTGACTCTTTGCAACCCTGTGGACTGTAGCCCCCCAGGCTCTTCTGTCCATAGGATTCTCCAGGCGAGGATACTGGATTGGGTTGCCATTTCCTTCTGCAGGGCGTCTTCCCAACCCAGGGATTGAACTCAGGTTTCCTGCATTGCAGGCAGATTCTTTACCATCTGAGCCACCAGGGACGCCCCATCTAGATCCTAGCGTCATAGATTATGACTGAATGACATTAGGAAAGTTACTGTACTTCTGTGAGCCTGTCTTCCCAGGTTTCAAGATTATGATAGTAATACCTTCCTTACAGATTGTTGTAAGGTTTCAATGAGATAAACATTTGAAAAAATTTAGTGCAAGTCCTGGCCTATAGAAAGCATTTAACAAAACACTGCATTCCTCTAGTTTATTCTCATCCTTGTCATTTGACCATCACCCCTCACTTGAGGCCCTGTCACCCTCCCCCTCAGTCTTTACCCCTCTCAGGCCTAAGTCTTTATTTATTTAGGCTGTGCTGGGTCTTCGTTGCTGCACTGGCTTTTCTCTGGTTGCGGCAAGTGGTGGCTTCTCTTCGTTGTGGTGCATTGGCTTCTTACTGTGGTGACTTCTCTTGCTGCAGAGCCCAAGCTCTAGGGCACATGGACTCAGTAGCTGTGGCTCCTGGGCTCTTGAGCACAGGCTCCATAGTGTGGCACATGGGCTTAGTTGCTCCACGGCAATCTGGAATCTTCCCAGACCAGGGATCGAACCAATGTTCCTTGCATCGCAGGTGGATTCTCAATCACCGAACAACCAGGGAAGTCCTAAGGCTGCAGTCTTATTTCAGAGAGTATTACGGGCTGAATTATGTCTTCCCCCAAATTTCTTCGGTTAAAGTCTTAACTTGCAGGACATCAGAATTCAAAGATAAGGCCTTTAAAGAGGTAATTAAGTTACACTGAGGTCATTAGGGTGGACCCTAATTCAATATGACTGGTGTCCTTGTAAGAAAAGGAAATTTGGATCTAAAGATGGACAGGAAGAAAACTCTGTGAAGATACGGAAAGATGATGGTGATCTACAACCTAAGGAGAGAGGCCTCAGAAGGAATCAGTCCTAGTGACACCTGGATCTCCAACTGGATGCCTCTAGGGCTGTGAGGAAATAGCTGTTTGATGTAGAAGTCACCCAGTCTGTGGTACTTTACCAAATTGACTAATACAGGAGCCGTCACTAAAGACTTGGGGTGGGAGGGACATCTGCTCTCATAGCCTAGCAGGTAGGGAAAGAGAAAGAGGGCAGCGTCCTGTCTGCCTGATAGAAGGGAGGGGAGTGTGGATGCTGCAAACTCAAAAAAGGCTCGCTTGACACCGAGTAGCGAATTTTTGTAGTATTGTTCATTGATAATTTTGTGATGTTGTTTCAGGTACATTAAGCATTACAGAGGCTCCTGGTGGCTGATATGGAAGCCTGACCACCCAGATAACACATGACTTGAATAACCTTTGGATCATAATATGTTTGGTTTTTTTACAACTTTTATTAGAGTATAGTTGATTTCCAGTGTTGTGTTAGTTACAGGTGTACAGCAAAGTGGATCAGCTATACATATACATTTATCAATCTTTTTTTAGATTTTTCTCCCATACAGGCCATTACAGAGTATTGAGTAGTATTCCCTGTGCTATACAGTAGGTTTCTTATTAGTTATCTATTTTATGTAGAGTGTATGTGTTAGTCTCTCAGTTGTGTCTGACTCTTCATGGCCCCATGGACTGTAGCCTGCCAGACTCCCAGGGACAAGAGCCTGGTGGGCTGCCGTCTATGGGGTCGCACAGAGTTGGACACGATTGACGTGACTTAGCAGCAGCAGCAGCAGACTCCTCTGTCCATGGGATTTCCCAGGCAAGAATACTGGAGTGGCTTGCCAGAATACTGGAGAAGGAAATCCTTCTGTAATGGATCTTTCTGAGGAATCAAACCCGCATCCTCCGTGCGTCCTGCACTGCAGGCAGATTCTTTACCATTGCTGCTGCTGCTGCTGCTAAGTCACTTCAGTCGTGTCCGACTCTGTGCGACCCCATAAATGGCAGGCCACCAGGCTCCCCCGTCCCTGGGATTCTCCAGGCAAGAACACTGGAGTGGGTTGCCATTTCCTTCTCCAATGCATGAAAGAGAAAAGTGAAAGTGAAGTCACTCAGTTGTGTCCGACTCTTATCGACCCCATGGACTGCAGCCTACCAGGCTCCTCCATCCGTGGGATTTTCCAGGCAAGAGTACTGGAGTGGGGTGCCATCGCCTTCTCTCCTTTACCATTGACTTCTTCCCAAATCACACAATTCCTCCAGTCCTCACAGTGAGATGCTGATGCCTGCCAAGCCCTGTCAGAACATGAACTGGCCTTGGCTGGGTGGGGGTAGGGGCAAAGCTGAGAGAAGAGCTCTGGAAGGAATAGAGAAAGAATATGTAGTTTTTTTTTAAATTCACTGATTTAGTGTTCTCTCATTATGTTAATTTGCCCACATTGTAATTCACCCGCTTTCTTTTTTTTTTGCTTATTCATTCATTTTTCCAGCAGTTTATTCCCATCTACTTGGTATTTCACTCCTGCAAGCTAGAAGTGCATCGTGTGCTTCTTTCTTCAGATTGTTTATAAAACTGTTAACACTCAACTTTGGGGAACTCCTCCTCTCAACGTTTCACTGTTTAGCGATTTATTGTATTTATGCTCCATAATCAACTAACATCTAGTGAGCTCCTCGTAAGTACCAGGTTCTGTTCTAGGTGCTTTTGCTTATATTACCTAATTGATTTCTCAAAGCAGCCCCATGAGTAAATATTAAGGTAAGGCTGAGTTGAGGGTAAATACTTCGGCTGAGATATAACATCAACCCCAGGCACAGCCAGGAGTCAGACCTTGGTGACGGACATGGAAAAGGAACAACGAAAAAACAATTACAGATTGTGCTAAGAAACTGTGTGGCCAGAGTGGCTGAAGTGCAGAGCATGAGATGGGGAGTGGCGTGAGATGAGGTTATCAGCCAGGAAGGCAGGGACTTCAGTTGTCAGTAAAATCACAATGACGTGTGAGGATCACAAAGGAAAATGCAGTTTGATAAAGTTAAACATGTAAGTAAATTTGTTGTAAAGAAAATAAATTTTAAAACATAGGAAGAAAAGAATGCAGTTGAAATTCAACTGAAATATCAATGTGAATAATGTATTTGTCTTCAGGCTGTCATTAAAATGGTCTAGCAGCAGTGTCACCAGTATTCATGGGACTGATTTGATGTATTTCCCCCACTGCCCCAATTCTGAGCTCTATTACATTCAAAGTGAACTGATGCTTCTTGGAAAGTACCCCAAAGGACAGAGGATCTTGCTTCAAGGGGTTTTCACTGGCCAGTTTCACCAAAGAATTCACTGTCAGCTCAACAGAGCCTTTCCAAAAGAGAGCAATGAATTCTTTTAGAGTAACTTGAGTACTGAGATTTAGTAGAGAGAATATTGGTGACCTTGATGGGACTGATAGCAGTGGAATGTTGGGGGTGCAGAACCAGCTGGTGTTGATCAAGAAAGTAACCAGAAATTAGGGGGCAGAGGCTGTGCATTTGGATGATTGTTAAAATAAGTTTTCCTGGGAAAGGACAAGCAAAATGGAATGACAGCTAGAGACATGAGATCTCAAAGGAGGGAGATTGTTAGGACAGGAGACATTAAATACCTTTGCAGTGCTATTCCTATTTCCATCTTAATTTTCTGAATCTGAGCCTCTTCTGTTAGGTTAATTGAAATTGTTTTACTGTTTTAATGTCCTTGTTTTGTTTTGTTTTTTTCATCAGTTTCAACTTCTAACTAAAATGGTCCCATAAACTCTTAAGCTTTTTGAGCAAAGGGGTAGTCTCACTTACCATCTTATCCTCAGTGCTATAACTGTGGTATAATAAGTGAACGTTTTCCAATAAATGAGTTAAAGATCAGCAGAAAAAAATAGAGCTTGGCTGTAAAGTCATCCTCACTAGAACCAGTTCTTCACTTTTGATGCTCTTCATTATCAGACAGAATCTATGGGGCTAAGATATGCCTGTGTGAGACTGCCCTGGTGGATTTATAGAGAAAAGGTACTGTGTTTATGCAATACAAGCAAATGAGTCCTCCAAAACAGAGAGTTTGAATTGGAAGACAAGGAAAAGCAAATTGAAATCAAGAGAAGAAATAAAAAGATCACAGCAGTATACATTTGTGTTGAAAATACTTAAAACCAAATTGTTCTGGAAAAAAATTATGTAACTGTTCTTTGCTAATTTAAGAGAGAAAGTACTTTTTTTTTTTTTTTTTTACCTATTATGAAGGCAGGTTTTAGTATCTGAAGTTTTGGGTTTGGGATGTACTCAGGACTAACAGTTGAACTAGGTTCAAGTTACTGACAGTTTAACAGTGGGGGAGGGTGGGTGCTACTTATCAATAGGTAACCTTTTTGACAGCAAACTATCGATTGTGTAATCGCCAAAGCAAAACTTTTAAAAAACCAGTTGGTAAAATATAGGACTGGATGAATCTTTGAGATGAACCTTCACTTTTAATCAAGATGAAATTTAAATCAATCTAGACTGAATTGACTCTAATATTTTTAGAGCTGCTTAGAGAATAGGATTGGAGAGCATCTCTAGGCAATCATGTGGGTGTATATACAAAGTTAATTTGGATAGGATTATTTGTAGTCAAGTTTTTAGAATATGACAAAGGATTTTGTTGTTTTCTGTCTAGCAGATATATACATTTCATTTGCTAGCCATAATTCCAATTTATTTATAATCAATAATAAACTTAGCTTCAGGATTGATACAGAAGATCAACACTTGTCTTAATAGACTATTTCCAAAATTAAATTAGATTATAGATTCAATGTGTGATGATTAATTTTATGTGTCAACTTGGCTAGGCTATGGTAGCCAGCTGTTTGGTTAAAGATCAGTCTAACTGTTGCTGCTTTATTTTATTTTATTTCATTTTATTTTATATTGAAGTATAGCTGATTAACAATGGTGTAGTAGTTTCAGGTAGACAGCAAAGAGCCTCAGCCAAGCATATACATGTGTACATTCTCCCCCAAACTCCCCACCTGTCCTGGCTATGTGAAGCCATTTTTAGATGTGATTAACATTTAAGTCAATAGACTTTGGGTAAAGCTGGTTACCTTTTAGAATGTAGGTGGGCCTCATCTAATCAGTTGAGGGCATTAAGAGCAAAGACTGAGATCCCTTGAAGAAGAGGCACCTCTGCCTCTGGACTACTATCAGATCCAAGATTGCCGTGGTATCCCTGGCTCTCCCGCTTGCCAGCCTGCTCTGTAGATTTTGGGCTCGCCAGCCCCATAACCATGTAAGGCAATATTTAAATTAATATTCATTCATTCTCTAACCCTTTTCCCTTTCTCTTTCTCCCTTTCCCTCCTCCCTCCTTCCCTCCCTGTCTCTCTGCACACATGCGCATGCGCATGCAAACACACACACACACCCATTGGTTCTGTTTCTCTCTTTTTAAAAAAAAATTATTTTTTAATTGAAACATAATTGCTTTACATAATTTTATTGTTTTCTGTCAAACATCAACATAAATCAGCCATAGATGTATGTAATGTCACCTCCCTCCCATCTCCCTCCCCATCCCACCCCTCTCGGTTGATACAGAGCTCCTTTGAGTTCCCTGAGACATACTCTGGAAATTTCCATTGGCTATTTATTTTATATATGGTAATATAAGTTGCCATGTTACTCTCTTCATACATCTCACCCTCCCCCCATGTCCATTCATCTGTTCTCCATGTCGTTTTCTCCATTGCTGCCTTGCAAATAAATTCATTGGTACCACCTTTCTGGATTCCATATATATGCATTAGTATACAATATTTATATTTCTCTTTCTGACTTACTTCACTCTGTATAATAGGCTCTAGGTTCATCCACCTCATTAGAACTGACTCAAATGCATTCCTTTTTATGGCTGAGTAATATTGTGTATATGTACCACAACTTCTTTATCCATTCATCTGTTGATAGACATCTAGGTTACTTCCATGTTCTAGCTATTGTATAGTGCTGAAATGAACATGTATCTTTTTCAATTTTGGTTTCCTCAGTGTATATGCCTAGGAATGGTATTTCTGGGTCATATGGTAGTTTTATTCCTAGTTTTTTTACGGAATCTCCATACCATCTTCCATAGTGGCTGAATCAGTTTACATTCCCACCAACAGTGCAAGAGGGTTCCCTTTTCTCCACACCCTCTCCAGCATTTATTGTTTGTAGACTTTTGATGATGGCCATTCTGACCAGTGTGAGGTGATATCTCATTGCAGTTTTGATTTGCATTTCTCTAATAATGACTATATTGAGCATCTTTTCATGTGTTTGTCAGCCATCTATATGTCTTCTTTGGAGAAATGTCTATTTAGGTCTTTTTCCCACTTTTTGAGTGGGTTGTTTGTTTTTCTGGTATTGAGTTGTATGCTTGTATACTTTGGAAAGTAATATTTTGTCAGTTGTTTCACTTGCTATTATTTTCTCCTCTTCTGAGGGTTGTCTTTTCACCTTGTTTCTAGTTTCCTTTGCTGTGCAAAAGCTTTTAAATTTAATTAGGTCCCTCCTGTTCAGTTTAGTTCAGTTCAGTCACTCAGTCGTGTCCAACTCTTTGCAGTCCCATGAACTGCAGCATGCCAGGCTTCCCTATCAATCACCAACTCCCGGACCTTTCTCAAACTCATGTCCATTGAGTCGGTGATGCCATCCAACCATCTCATCCTCTGTCATCCCCTTTTCCTCCCACCTTCAATCTTTCCCAGCATCAGGGTCTTTTCAAATGAGTCATTTCTTCGCATCAGATGACTAAAGTATTGGAGTTTCAGCTTCAGCATCAGTCCTTCCAATGAATATTCAGGACTGATTTCCTTTAGGAAGGACTGGTTGGATCTCCTTGCAGTCCAAGGGACTCTCAAGAGAGTCTTCTCCAACACCACAGTTCAAAAGCATCAATTCTTCGGTGCTCAGCTTTCTTTATAGTCCAACTCTCACATCCATACATGGCTACTGAAAAAACCATAGCTTTGACTAGATGGACCTTTGTTGGCTTGTTTGCTTTTATTTTTATTTCCATTACTCTAAGAGGTGGCTCATAGAGGATCTTGCTTTGATTTATGTCATCGAGTATTCTGCCTATGTCTTTCTCTAAGAGTTTTATAGTTTCTGCACATACATTTAGGTTTTTAATCCATTTTGAGTTTATCTTTGTGTACAGTGTTAGGAAGTGTTCTAATTTCATTCTTTTAAATGTAGCTGTCCAGTTTCCCCAACACCACTTATTGAAGAGGCTAACTTTGCCCCATTGTATATGGCCTACTTTGTCAAAAATAAGGTACCATAGGTGCGTGGGTTTATTTTTGGGTTCTCTTGTTCCATTGGTCTGTATTTCTGTTTTTGTGCCAGTACCATACTGTCTTGATGACTATAGCTTTGTAGTATAATCTGAAGTTAGGAAGGTTGATTCCTCCAGCTGTATTCTTCCTTCTCAAGACTGCTTTGGCTATTTGGGGTCTTTTGTGTTTTCACATGAAGTGTGAAATTTTTTGTTTTACTTCTGTGAAAAATGCCATTGGTAATTTGATAGGGGTCTCACTGAATCTGTAGATTGCATTTGGTAGTGTAGTCATTTTCACAATATTGATGCTTCCTATCCAGGAACATGGAATATCTCTCCATCTGTTTATGTCATCTTTGATTTCTTTCATCAGTGTCTTATAATTTTCTATGTACCATTCTTTCATCTCCTTCGGTAAGTTTATTCCTAGATATTGAGTTCTTTTTGTTGCAATAGTGAATGGGATTGATTTCTTAATTTCTCTTTCTGATTTTTCATTGTTAGTATATAGGAATGCAAGTCATTTCTGTATATTGATTTTGTATCCTGTGACTTTGCTAGATTCACTGATTAGCTCTAGTAATTTTCTGATAGTATCTTTAGGGTTTCCTATGTATAGTATCATGTCATCTGCAAACAGTGAGAGCTTTACTTCTTTTCTGATCTGGATTTCTTTTATTTCTTTTTCTTCTCTGAATGCCATAGCTAGGACTTCCAAAACGATGTTGAATGATAGTGGTAAGAGTTGACACCCTTGTCTTGTTCCTGATCTTAGGGGGAATATTGAGAATAATGTTTGCTGTGGGCTTATCATATATGGCCTTTACTATGTTGAGGTAGGTTCCCTCTGTGCCCATTTTTTTGAAGAGTTTCAATCATAAATGGGTGCTGAATGTTGTCAAAAGCTTCTTCTGCATCTATTGAGATTATCATATGATTTTTATCTTCCAATTTGTTAATATGGTGTGTCACATTGATTAATTTGCATATGTTGAAGAATCCTTGCATCCCTGGAATAAACCTGACTTAATTATGGTGTATGAGCTTTTTAATGTGTTGTTGAATTCTGTTTGCTAGAATTTTGTTGAGGATTTTTGCATCTATGTTCATCAGTGATACTGGCCTGTAGTTTTCTTTTTTGTGTTGTCTTTGTCTGATTTTGGTATCAGGGTGATGGTGGCTTCATAGAATGAGTTTGGAAGTGTTCCTTCCTCTTCAATTTTTTGAAAGAGTTTCAGAAGGCTAGGTATTAGCTCTTTTCTAAGTGTTGGATAGAATTCACCTGTGAAGCTATTTGGTCCTGGGCTTTTGTTTTTGGGGAGAATTTTTAATCACAATTTCGATTTCAGTGCTTGCAATTGGGTTGTTCATAATTTCTGTTTCTTCCTGGTTTAGTCTTGGAAGATTGAACTTTTCTAAAATTCTGTCCATTTCTTCCAGGTTATCCATTTTATTGTCATATAGTTGCTCGTAATAGTCTCTTATAATCCTTTATATTTCTGCATTGTCTGTTGTAACCTCTCCTTTTCCATTTCTAAATTTGTTGATTTGATTCTTCTCTTTTTTTTCTTGATGAGTCTGGCTAAAAGTTTGTCAATTTTGTTTATCTTCTCAAAGAACCAGCTTTTATTTTTATTAATCTTTACTATTGTTTCTTTCATTTCTTTTTCATTTAGTTCTGCTCTGTTTTTTATGATTTATTTCCTTCTGCTACTTTTGGGCTTTTTGTTGTTGTTCTTCTTCTTTTTCCAGTCATTTTAGGTGTAAAGTTAGGTTGCCCATTTGATGTTTTTCTTGTTTCTTGAGTTGCTATAAACTTCCCACTTAGAGGGCTTCCCTTGTGGCTCAGCTGGTAAAGAATCCGCCCACAATGTGGGAGAGCTGGGTTCATCCCTGGGTTGGGAAGATCCCCTGGAGAAGGGAAAGACCACCCACTCCAGTATTCTGGCCTGGAGAATTCCATGGACTGTATAATCCACGGGGTCACAAAGAGTAGGACACAACTGAGCGACTTTCACTTTCACTTCCCTCTTAGAAGTGCTTTTGCTGCATCCCATAGGTTTTGAGTTGTCGTGTTTTCATTGTTATTTGTTTTTAGGAATTTTTTGATTTCCCTTTTGATTTCTTCAGTAACCTGTTATTTAGAAACGTATTGTTTAATCTCCATGTGCTTGTGTTTTTTACAGATTTTTTTCTTGTAATTGATATCTAGTCTCATAGTGTTGTGGTTCTGTTTCTCTGGAGAACGAACATACAGGGGTTGAAGAGCTTTCTCTATAGAGGGCCTGATGGTGAATATTCTGGGCTCTGCAGGCTGTACTCTGCCTGTCACAACTACCCAGCTCTCCACTGCCGCAGAGAGATAGCTGTGTCATGAAGGAGTGTGTCTGTGTTCCAAAAAACTCTGTTTAGAGAAACAGGTGGCTGGCTGTATTTGAATTTAGAACTGTAGTTTACTGACCCTTGGATTAAATGTAACTTGATAATTCACACAGAAGAGATAAGTGAGGTATATCTTTTTTTTTTTTTTTTTTAGTGTGTATTTTTAAGGATGTTTACTTAAGCCAGGTTTGGAACAAGAAGCAGTGTGTCACCCTTTGGTATGTTCGGGGTTATTAGTGGCTGACATTCTGACTCTGCATCCTTGGTTTTATCTGTTTGATTTTTATACAAGAATTTCTTAAGGATCAATACTACGACAAAAGTATCACACATCAGTTCTAACCTGATAGCTGAGCAGTCAGCCTTTTCTCTAACATCCCAGTTTGTTTCTTAGAGGAATGACTAATGAGGGAGGAAGTGGGTTAAGCTGTAGAAAGCGTAGCTGGAAGATACAACTGGCTGCCCAGTTGACCAGCCTTGAAGTTTCTTGATGGTTCCAGGTTCCAAGATGTAATTCTTAAAAGCTTTTATTTGACTCTTGCCAAAAGGAACATTCTTGCTAATACTGGTAATAATTTATCATTCCTACTGTCTCTCTTCCAATATGCCACCAGTGCCAAGAAAGTACTTTAATTCTTTAGGCTCTTTCAACAAGGCAGAGGTCTTGTTTCCTCATTGTACTGCAATTAATCAGGGAGGAGTTTTACATCCTGCAGGTAGATTGGAATATTAGAAATCTCCAAAGCAAAGTATTATCATGGTAGGCTAAGAAACCCGAAAGAAATTAGGCTAATCCAAGATAAAATTAGGCAGATACACTTCTGAAATGAAAATTAAAATCATGTCCCACAGTGTGACTATCCTGTGTATTTAGGTGGCCACCAGATGGGCAGGGGAAGTATTTTAGGGTAAGAACAGTGGTGCTCGTATTGCCAGCTGTAAACTATGTCTAATTCTCTGGAATGATTATAAAAAGTAGGCATTTTTTTTGAAGTCATTGTTTTTATTCATTATGTTGAACAGATGGTGTCACATCCAATATAGGTCTTGTCTCTTTAAAGTGAAGGTCTCGTGTGGACTGACTGCCATATCAGCAATAGGATTTTTGTGTCTCCTCATCACCCTCTGTAAGGATGAGTCCCACCATCTTTGTTTCTACTACCAAGTTTCTGGAATGACACATCTATATTAAAGGCAAGATATGAAATCTAAGTCATTTTTCACCTTTTTTTTTTTTCACTTTGTAAAGCCTGTTTGCAGTCAGAATTTTGCATGGATGTCTTTCAGAGGTTTGTACAAATATAACTTGTCTCTTTGTAGTTTTTCTTCATTTGTGGTCCCTGTTCCTCTATGATATCTTTTACAATTAGTGTTCACAAAATTAACTGTCATGTATTATAATTGCTGGTATATTTGGACGGCTTACTGTGTGCCAGCCTGTGTTAAGTACTTTACACTTATTAGCTCTTTTAATTCCACAGCAGCTCTAGTAATACTGCATTTGTTACTCCTGCACTCACTTCATGGTGGAATATCTGTTAAATAGGGTCACTGTGAAACTAGCGGGAGGCAGAGATGGAGCGGGGCTTCGCCTGTCTTCATCTGGAGTCTTTGCTCTTTAGTTCTGTTATGCTTGGAAAGGTTCTTTATGATTTTGACACACTGACCTATTAAAAAATAAGATACTAAAGAAGACTCAAAATTAAGAGGCAAAACCTTATAAACGTATAAAACCTTTCTGTCTTCTTTTAAAGTTGCTTGAAGCCCAGTGGAAACCAATGCCTTCTTCAAGAATTTCCTTTTTTAGGGGATCAGGTACCACTTGGTCTTCTGTCCCTGCTTTGTGTAATGCGGTGTTGTCTTCACTTCTGGGGGGTGTAGGCCAGCAGGCATTGCAGATAGGTTGCTTTTGGTTCTGCAGATTACTAGTTGAGTTTCTACAGTGTGCTAAGATGACAGGTGAAAAAAATAACTCTGTTCTTGAAATTTCCGAGTCCACAGAAGAAAGAATTGTTTCTCATAGGTTTGCATTGGGATTCCACTTGTACGTGATTCAAATTCATGATGTTTACTTCTGTTTGTCAATGTTTTTATTCGGCAAACGTTTATGAGACAGATGCTCTGTGCTAGTTGTTTTGCTTCAAAAAGGAACTAATTTTAATAAGATTCAGCAGAGCCCAAAGTCATAATATTTTCGTCACATGCATAAAACTTTAAAATTGAAAACAAAAATCTCAGATAGAAGTAACTAATACGCTGCTCATTGTGACTTGTAGTAAAGCTCATCTGCCTCCATTTTCTTTTAATAAAAATATAAATAGCTATGTTCATTTACCTCAAAAACTGGTTATTAGAAAATATAGTAAAGGTGTTTATAAGAGATTTGAAATTTCTATATGTGTGCAGTTGGAGAATAAGTATCAGCCTAATTTTTAAACAGACCAAAATGAAATTCTGTGAAATAATTAAGTAATACTGGATAAAACTCAAAATTCACATTAAAATCCAATATTATTTTTGGAAGATCTGTCATAAATATGATCAGTATTGCTATTTAATTCTCACATTGATATAAATAATTAAACTACATTTAACTTAACATCTATTTTTTCCAAAATTGAGCCTGTATTTTCCATATATTGTCTTTATATATTAATCTATATGTATTGGAAACGTGAGTAAATAACCTTAAATGGTTATTTATGAATGAAAGAGAAAATAACATTGTATTCTATGTGGTTTTGTCATAGAGAGGGATATTGAAACTGACAGCTCCTCCCCTAAGTTGAAAATTATGACAGGGACTTTTCCAGGTGGTCTAGTGGTTAAGACTCCAAGCTTCCAGTGCAGGGGGGCTTAGGTTTGATCCTTGGTCAGGATTCTAAGTTCCCACATGATGCTTGGTGCAGCAAAAAGAAAAAAATTACAAGATAAACCATTGACCTCATAATGAGGTAAACATGGTTGCAAGAACATCAATTTCCTCAGTAACATAAAGCACAACCAAGTGTGGTCCATACATATGTTAATGACATAGGTCAGTTTCAAAGTTTTGGCACTGCCATTTAAAGAAAGTGTTAGTCATTCAGTCGTGTCCGACTTTTTGTGACCCCATGGACTGTGGCCCATCAGGCTCCTCTGTCCATGGGATTCCCCAGGCAAGAATACTGGAGTGGGTAGCCATTTCCTTCTCCAGGGGATCTTCCTGAACCAGGGATCGAACCCAGGTCTCCTGCAATGCAGGCAGATTGTTTATTTTTACTGGTATTTATTAAGTCATTTGAAAGTAGTTATACACAACTTTATTTAGAACATATGTAACAAATATGGGATTACTTCACAGAGTATATAAAAGTCTCTCAAAAAGTAAAAGAGAAGAGATAGAAAAAATCAGAGGAGATAGGAAAAACCAATCATTTAATTTTTTTAAGAAAAATTATTTTTTAAAGTTCACTAGTAACAGAGAAATGAATACTAAAACAGTGATTTTTATTTTGGGCAAAATGTTGACAAAAATGAAAGACATTTTACATTCATAGGAAATTTGATAGGCTCAGAATTTTTGTGGAGTATAATTGATACAACCTTTTTGGACTTTCACATTTTACTCTATAAATGTTATCAGAATTATTTTCCATAAACGTGCATCCACGAGTAAATCATTTAACTGAAAAAAAAAATCTGTGAATTTTGAAGTACATTCAAGAAAAGCAAGCTGTGAAGGACAGAAATAGCTCTTCAGAAGATACCTTTGAATGCATATCCAGCCAATATAGTAACAGTCCAGGGCAAAAAACATATTACCTCATACTGATCATACTTTTTCTTTTTAATGTCATTTTGTTTTACTGTTTAGTTCTGACAACTAGAGTCATAGGTTAGCAAATACATTTTCATTAAAACACCAGAACCTCTGGAATGGTCATTAAGGGTCATTCATACATAAATGCACAAATGGATTCAAATTGCTTTTGCATTTCCTTCGATTAGCTGCAGGGGTAGAAATTTTGATCCAAGGAAGAACTGTAGTTAATTTTAGAGCATTTTAAAGAAGGGGAAGTCAGGGCCCAGAGAGAAATGCATGATAGGAGTAGTGGGGTTGGACAGAAAAGACAGCTCTGTCCTTCCTCTGCCCTACATCAGCCACTTTAGGGATTCTGTGAGAAAGTGCCCTCTGACTCACTCTTGCCTCTGATGAGCAAGCACACTTGTGTTACAGGCCATTTGTAAGTCAAAGATCATCTCATTCTGCCTGTCCCATCCTGGGGATCAGGAATGTTAGCAGAAATTGAAAGACCAGGAAATATTTAAAGGAGCCACATCAAGATTGGTGAGAAATCTGAAGATCTGCCTTTTAGATTTTCTGTTTATAGCTACAGATTGGAAGCCTGTGTATCATAGGTAGGATCCACAGGAGGCTCATTTCGGCACACCCTGATCTTACAGTCGTTCTTAAATCAGTCCAGTAAGAGAATGGGCTGCTCTCCAAAACTGTGGTTCCCACTGGCTCGAGAAATGACTGAACTGTAGCCCTCCTGGGAAGGAGGTTGGTCTGATCAGGTAATCTTAAAAATCTCTCACAGCATTACCCTCTAATTCCGATGTTACTAATGCAAATGAAATTATACTCCAGGACAAAGGCTGAAAATCCTGTCTGCCTTTTAGTAGCTAAATACAAACAAAAATGCATCAGGAAACAAAGTCAAATCTAGACTTGCTACTACTGAGATAAGGCAGACCGTCCCGAAGACTTGAGTACAAATGGAGGGAGACCGCATGGGAACAAAGCAAGCGGACCATGCAGAAGACTTAGAGAACATATGGTTGTCAAGAGGGAAGGATGAGGGGCGGGGTAGTTAGGGAGTTTGGAATGGACATTTACACACTGCTATTTTTTAATGGATAAACAACAAGGACCTACTGTTCCCTACAGGGAGCATAGCACAGGGAACTCTGCTCAGTGTTATATGGTAGCCTGGATGGGGGAGGGTTTGGGGCAGAATGGTAGTGATTGGTGGTTTAGCCACTAAGTCATGTCCAACTCCTGCAAACCCAGGGACTGTGGCCTGCCGGACTCCTCTGTGCTCTGTCTATGGGATTTCTCCTGCAGGAATACTGGAGTAGGTTGCCATTTCCTTCTCTAGCTGGGAGAGGATGGATCCTTGTATATGTGTGGCCGGGTCCCTTTGTTGTCCACCGGAAACTATCACAACGTTGTTAGTCGGCTGTACTGCAATGTAAAATAAAAAGTTTAAATGGCAAAAACAAAAACAGAAAGAAAGAAAACGGCTAGGGCTACTGAGTCGGGTTTCTTGTCCCAGCTGGTTTGAGCTCGTGGTCCCAGTCCTCATCTACCTGCCACCTTGCAGTATTCACAGCAGCCCCTCAGAGACGGCAGTTTCTCGGGCCCCTCGTTGTACGGTAGGAAGCAGTTAGCCATTGGGCATAAGAATGTGTACTTTTAGAAATCCGGCAAGAGAAGTCTGTGCAGTGGACATGATTTTTTTTTTTTTTTAATTTTCCTTCTGGAGAGCTAACTCAGTGGTTGCCAGCTTACAAAGAGCAATCGGTGTCTCTGGGAGTGTAATGAGCTAGCAAACCTTTATCTGAACTCTGTAGTTGAAAGGAAACCTGAGAAACCAATCAATAAAGGAGGAAGACTCACCAGGGCCACACTTGATGGGGTTTCTTTCCTGCGTGGGAGCCAAGGCTGGGATGCCTAGCAGGGCCTGGCTGAAGGCCCAGCCTCCCCTCCCCACCTCTTCCACAATACTCACCTGTCCTCTAAACAGTCTAACAAATATTTAAAGAACGTTGGCTTGGAAAGAGCTAAATTATTAACCTACTCAAGACCTATGTCTCTTTCAGGCCCTGTGTTTGCTATAAGCTTCATATAACATATTGCCTGTCTCTTTTCTCTATTTCTATAGTGTCCATGGAAAACATTGGAGAACAAGGTAAGATACATCATTGCTTTAGATCTGAAATTTTAAAGATAGTTTGAGAAAATAAATAGCATTCATTTAGATTTGATTAATAAATGATACTTTGAGAATGTTGAAGTCAAGATGGGGTAAAAAGACATCTCAGGCTGAATTCTCTGAGACGCTTAGCAGAGACCTCTGGCCTGAAACGGCAGTCATTGTGCCAAAGACTTTGGTGGCTTGCAGATACAGGAATATCAACAATCTCCTGTTTCCACACAGAGTGTGACCCCGTACCTGAGTCACCTACATAATTCATGAAAAAGATCGTTGGCTCTATTCCTTGATCATCTCACACTGATTTTAGGTGCCTTATTAGATAATTGGATGTTTTAATGATTCTGTAACAGAAATATCATCTTCCTTTAAAAAGCTGAAATTGCTGTTAAAGGTTTAAAAATACCAAACATGCTATATTTTAAATTCACATATTTTTTCTACACAATTAAGTTATATATTAATGTATTATCCAATACACTGGGTACCAAATTAATATTTTAGATTTACATAGAGTTTCAAGGCCAATACACAACATGGAGTGTGTTTGTATGCATTATCTAAGAAGAATATTCAGAATGCTTTTCTTAATCATCGCATGTGGTCAGTAAGAAACTTAAACTCCTCTTGGAGGAATTCTCTCTTTGTTCAGATGATCTCTGGTTAAAACTGTGGTTGCTGAAACAGGGACACCAGATTTGACTCAGGCTGAACAAAATAAGCAAATAGCTTATTTTGCTTTTGCTATTCTTTGTTAGTGAAGCAAAGTTATTAAAGCCTGAATGTTTTAATGTTTGTTTAACACTGTGTTTATAGTTAAAGTTGCAGGCGTAACTTCCTTATCTTTATAATTTAAGAGAGGTTCCTGTAGCTGTTTTGCCAATAGATGGGCCTGTTTATAGATGGGAGGGTTCTGATCATAGGATGGTAGCTAAA
The DNA here is from genome assembly GCF_055505025.1 of Bos grunniens. Taxonomy (NCBI): domain Eukaryota; kingdom Metazoa; phylum Chordata; class Mammalia; order Artiodactyla; family Bovidae; genus Bos; species Bos grunniens. The sequence continues at coordinate 21,741,810 of NC_141191.1, read as the reverse complement.
TAATTAAATTCTTTGATTATTTTAGAACAGGTATACCTTTTGTGATACCATGATTGCAGTGTGTATTCGCATACTACAGTGATAATTTTGTTTCTCTCATTTTAGTTGTGTGCCTGATTGCTTATCATCTACTTTTTGCAATGTTTGTCTGGTCGTATTGGAAAACTATCTTTACATTACCAATGAACCCTTCGAAAGAAGTAAGTTAAAATATTGGTATAGTTATCTCCTAAAGATGGAAATCTGAAATATTGCTGTCTAAAGAATGAGTTTTATGTCTTTTTATTAATATTGCAAACCTATTGAGCCTAGTGGTTTTTTTATATTAATATGTTAAATAGTTGAATTTTTACTTGGTACATATTATTTTTCCACTGTATAAGTATTATATTTACAATATTAAATATGTTATATGTTCCACTTCTGCTTCGGAGTCAGACACAAGGATGGATGGATGGTAGATAGGTTGATAGAAAGACAGAGCTGAAGGTAGACATGTTTCTCTTATAATTATCATATTAGTGGTTCATTAGTTGGCTGTCAGCTACCAAAAACAACAATAAAAAAATAACAACTTACCTAATCTTTCTCACTTTCAGAGTCTGTAGCTACTCTACAGCTGCTGGGCACCCAGGCTCCTCTCCTGTTACTCTAACATACATAGCATCTATTTACAGCGTTACTTCTTGACCTAAAATGGCTGCTTCAGTTCCAGCCATCATATCTACATTCCAGGCAGCAGACCAGAGAAAGTAGAAAAGAGGAGTGGAAGTAAATGTCTTTTTATTAAGGACACTTTCTAAAATTTGCTGATGCCATTTCCACTTCTATTTAGAATTCAGCTGGTTATATGGCCACATTTGGTTGCACAGAAGACTGGAGTTTGGTCTTTATTCTCAGTGGCCATGTTAACCATGCGGCTTCCCTGGTAGCTCAGTTGGTAAAGAATCCATCTGCAATGCAGGAGACCCCAGTTCGATTCCTGGGTCAGAAAGATCCACTGGAGAAGGAAGAGACTACCCACTCTAGTATTCTTGGGCTTCACTTGTGGCTCAGCTGGTAAAGAATCTGCCTGCAATGCAGGAGAGCTGGGTTTGATCCCTGGGTTGGGAAGATCCCCTGGAGAAGGGAAAGGCTACCCACTCCAGTATTCTGGCCCAGAGAATCCATGGACTATATGGTCCATGGTGTTGCAAAGAAATCAGACACAACTGAGCAACTTTCACTTCACATTAACCATGTTACAAGGACAGAGTAGATACTGAGGAACATCTAACAGTCTCAGCTCAGAAGGTTTTAAATAAAGTTATTTGTTCAAATACGCATTTTGAAAAGATTATTCTGGCTAACTTTTTGTTTCTGGGTTCTTAATCCTGGTTAAATGTCCTTGAGGCAAAGGGCTATATTTTACTGATTGTTGTATCCTTGGCACTTAGTCTAGTACATAGATGTTGAATAGAAATAAACTTTGCTCCAATAATAATAGTGTGGTTTTAGTAGGCTAACCTGAAAAAAAAAAGAAAGAAAGAGATCTAAGCATCATTGTGAATTATTTCCTGAATCTGTTTGAAATGCAGCTGTGGTCAGAAAGGCCAGTAAATACGCTGTGTGAACTGAGAAAGGATATTGAAAACAAAACCACAGATATCGGCATAGCATTCATAGCAGGCTTGCTCTAGAGTGCCAAGAGGTAGCCTTTTCCCTTCTTTTCTCACTTTCTTCCCCTGCCTCTTTTTCCTCCCTCTACCATGTTTTTTCCCTTCCTATCATCTTTCTTGCCTTCATCATAGCCTGAATCGTAGGTTTGAAGGAGAAAACTGACTTTTATCATAGATCACCTCTTCCACTCTGGTGGTTTGCTTATCACCTCTGTGTTGACACAATTTCCACATCTGTTTCTAGCCTGACCTCCCCCATGAATTTCAAACTTCTGTATCTGCCTGCCAAACATGCATCCTTGATCATTGCACTGACACTACAGACGCAGCCCATCACAGACTGAAGTCACCACCCTCTCCTTCCCCAAACCGTGACTCATCTGTTTCTTACGCGTGTTCATGCCACTGCCAACCACGTCATCGTTCGAGCCAGAAGCTTGCCATCCACGCCCTTCCCCTAGCACCCACATTCTGGAAATGTGTCACTTCCTCATTTTTCTTTTTCAGTTCCAGCCCTTTTCCCGTTCCAGCCCTTGTTCCGTTACTTTCCCTCATTGCCCTAATTTGGAGGCTCAGTCATCCCTCTCGTCTTGACACATTGCAGTTTCCTCTGTGGCGTCACCCCTGCCAATCTTGCCCACACTCCGGGATTCCGAGGATCCTGCAGAAATCCATCCTTCATTCTGAAGCTGAGGCTTGACTCTTTCACTCTGCTGCTTCTGGCTACTCAGGGATTCTGCCCACTCCACAGGGAAAAGGCTGGACTCCCTGGCTTGGCAACAATGACTCTTGTCCAGATTTTGGACTTCTTTCTTTATACTCTGCTGCTGCTGCTAAGTCGCTTCAATTGTGTCCAACTCTGTGCGACCCCATAGATGGCAGCCCACAAGGCTCCCCTGTCCCTGGGATTCTCCAGGCAAGAACTCTGGAGTGGGTTGCCATTTCCTTCTCCAGTGCATGAAAGTGAAAAGTGAAAGTGAAGTCGATCAGTCGTGTCCGACTCCTAGCGACCCCATGGACTGCAGCCCACCAGGTCCCTCCATCCATGGGATTTTCCAGGCAAGAGTACTGGAGTGGGTTGCCATTGCCTTCTCTTTATACTCTGCTGCTGCTGCTAAGTCGCTGCAGTCGTGTCCGACTCTGTGCGACCCCATAGATGGCAGCCCACCAGGCTCCCCTGTCCCTGGGATTCTCCAGGCAAGATCACTGGAGTGGGTTGCCATTTCCTTCTCCGATGCATGAAAGTGAAAAGTGAAAGTGAAGTCGCTCAGCCGTGTCCGACTCCTAGCGACCCCATGGACCGCAGCCTGTCAGGCCCCTCCATCCATGGGATTCTCCAGGCAAGAGCACTGGAGTGGGGTGCCATTGTTGTTTGCTGTTAACCATGCCATTATTTTCTTTCCAGAATTTTCTTACCTCCTTTCTCATGGAAATAATTTTATTTTTATGCACAGTGGCAGCTCCTTCTTGGTCTCCTTTGCTGGTTCCTCATTATCTCCTGCTAGCATGTGGCAGAGCTAACATTCAAAACAGTCTTTTTGACCTTCACAGCTGCACTCTTGTCCCTACGCCATGCTCTAGCAAAAGGAGTAGAGACTATATTCGGGGAGAAGGGTGCTCAGGACATCAGTTGGAGCATAGAGGAAAAACATAGCAAAATCTCTATTCATATTTTACTTTTTATTTATTTATTTTTTTAAGTTAAAAAGTAAATTTTATTTATGTATGTATTTTTTAATATAAATTTATTTTAATTGGAGGCTACTTACTTTACAATATTGTATTGGTTTTGCCATACATCAACTCCTTTTTTAAAAATTTCGTATATAAGGTACATAATATATTAGCTAATAATATATATGTATGACTAAATATGCATATACTAGCAGTACAGTCTCCAGTTATTCTTTTACTGATAGGGTTACATGATCAAAAGAGTTTGGAGACCATTGTCATGAAATAAAGAGTCCTTGTTTGCTGGTTAATAATCTTAGTCCATTAATAAAATGCAAGATCTTGGGCCAGTCTTTTTAACTGATCAGCAGCCAGAGAACCCTCACTTATAAAATGACGGTCCTGGACTTCAGCTGCCATTTGGAAATGAGATTCTAAATGTAGGAAAAGAGAAAATAGAAGAAAATAACGTAAATATCTTCTAGTCACTATTGAGAGAATATAAGTTTTCAATTCATAAGATTTTCTTCCAATATAAAAATAATATAACCATACTAAATAATATTTTGAAAATGAAGAGTAGGCAGAAAAAGAAAAAACAAATCCCACCACACTAATTTAGCCAGTTTATATTCTGAATTTCTTTCTAGGTATTTTTCCTAGTTGTATTTAGAGGGCACATAATCTTATTTTTTTTCATGTAATAGTTCTTCATTGGTTTATTTTTAAGTACAATTACCATTTTTAATAACAACATGATATTCTCACTGAAACATTGGAGTTTTAGGCTGATCCCAAGTTTCCATATTATAGTGTTATTAACATGTTTGTTCATAGAGCTTTACTCATATTTTGGGTTATTTTCCTTAATGTAAGTTATCAGAGGTAGAATTACTAGACAAAGGAAATTTAAGTCACTTGCCAAATTGTTTCCCAAAAGGATTGTAGCAGTTTCCAAAGCTACCAGTTTCATCAGAGTCTTGGCACACTGTGTGCTCTTCTTAAGAAAAGTTTCCAATGTTTTATGTTTTAATTTGGATATTTTAGGTACTGATGAGGTGATATGTTTCTTTTTTTCTTAAGTCAGAAACAACTAACAAAAAAGGAAATACAATTCTCTGAGTTTCCTGTGTGTTATTAGATTTTGCTTTTTTCTTAGTTTGCACATCCTTTTGAAATCATACTCTCCTTTTATCTGAAAACTGTATTTGATTCCAAATGTTGATTTCTGATATCATCCTCCAATAAAAGGAAGAAGAACTCCTTAGAGAAATGGCTGATTCTAGAACTAGGGCAGGAGATTTTGAAGATGAGCCAGAAGCGTCTTATCATGCCAAAAAATAAAGAAGTACCTGCCTTCACCGATGCATGCATGCATGCGACCCTATGGACCATAGCCCTCAAGGAGGGGAGGAATAAATCCCCGCTTTGTAAAATGCAGGCTGCCTGTAGTAAGTTCCTTCCAAAGACTACAAAGACTACAGGATGAGATAGGGAGATAATGATTCGCTTTATAGTGGAGAACCCTGAAAAACACCTCCTCAACCAGGTGATTAAAGTCACCATCAACAGTTCTAAGTCACGTTGATTGTTTGTTCTCTTGAGAAGAATGGCACTTTGCTTCTGTGGTCTTCCTCCACAGAAGCCATAACCCCAGCCTAATCATCTGAAAAACATCAGAAAGATTCCAGTAGAGAAGCACCTTTATAAAATACCTCAGCAGTACTATTCAAAATCGTCAAGCTCAACAAAAACAAGGAAAATCTGAGAAACTGTTATAGCCAAGAGGAACTTAAGGAAACGTGGACAACAAATGTACTGTAGTATCCTCCACAGGACCCTGGAACAGAGAAATAAGTCAATAAGAACTAAGGAAATCTGAGTAAACTATGAACTGTTGTTAATAACAGTGTATCCATATCGATTCATTAATTGTCCTAAATGTACCATACTAATACCAGATATTAGGAATATCAGCAGTTTGATGAGAGGATATATGGGAACCTTATACCGTTTTCTCAACTTTTTGGTAAATTCCAAGTATTCTAAAATTGATAAAACTACTTAAAAGCAAAACAACTTGCATTAACTGGCCAAAGGACTGCCACAATCTGGAGGGTTGGAGGTTGGGTGTGTTATCAAAAGGTAACACCCCAGGAGATCTTTCATTCCATCAGATGTCTACAAATGTTACCTTTCCTCAAATCTGTGACAGGCATTTGTACATAGAAGTGTTCTAAGGAAGGGGAGTGCGTATTTGGTGCATTCCAAGATAGCATTCGGGATTTTGACATCCGTCTTAGATAAGTAATAGTTCTACCAAACAGTATTTGGTCTTTTGGACCTGATGGATGCGGTGTGTTACGTTTATTTATAAAAGTATTAAACATACCGAGGAGCCATCCAGTTCCATCACTCACTAGAACTTACCTCTAAGGTTAAAAAGATCCAGAACTCTGTAGAAAATGTAATAAAATGTTGATAGTTTTATTCCTTTTGACTATTATTAAGTCTTTTACTAATTTTCAGTGCTAGGTTTTAAATTAATTTTACACACGAACAAGGGAGACAAATCTACCTGAATTGTGGGAATCAGGGTTCTGACGATGGAAAGCTAGAGACTAGAGTATAAAAAAACTTTTGCCTCGATTTTCGACGCTCTGACTTAGGGCTGCTGGGACTTGTTCCTTTGTCCATTCCGCAGTTCTCACAGAGGACTTACTCTGTGCTGAGACTTAGTGGGGTTACAGGCTGTGAAAGAGAGAGACAAAGGGCAAATGAACCAACAAAATAAATTCAATTTATGGTGTGCCACACAAAGAAAGTGCACATGGACCTGATGGAGAATACGGCGAGGGGAGGGGACAAGTTATCAGGGTCCCTACTCGAGTAAGGGAGTCACGGAAGTCCCTTGAGAAGATGGCATTTAAGCTGAAACCTGCAGCATGAGAAAGAGCCATCCAGAGAGTGTGAGGAATAGTGTTCTAGGCAGAGCAATCGAAAGTTAATAGATACTTTCTCTTAGATTGACCCTATCCTTTCTTGACTATTTACAGTATTATAGTTTGATGTTATCCATTTTCTATCACTCAAAACTATTTCCAAACAAGGTACACAGTCCCATGAATAATTTTTGTCATATCCCTAAAAATAACGTGTATAATAGTTTATTTTATATATCTGTTCATCAGTATATTGATAGTCCTGGTTGTACACAGCTGTAGTTCACTGAATGTTAGGTGCCATATGGGATTCAAGTTATTTGGATGGATTATACTCCAAGTTATTTATCCATTATCCTTGATGGACATTTGGGTTTAGTTTTTTATGTTTCAAACAGTGATTATGTGAATATCCTTGTACATGTCTCCTAGAGCATATTTATAGGAGTTTGAACAGACTTAAAATTTTTTGTGTGATTATCAAGTTGGAACTCAAACAGATTTCCATTTTCTCAAAGAAGTATTTTTTTAAATTGGTGGGACAAAATTTGCAGTATAAGAAGTAAAATTAAAGACTACTTCTTTTGAGTGCTAAAGAATTCATGTAATGATTATCCCTAAGTTAAAACTCCCTCTACATGAGAATACTTGCTTGATGTATTTGTTTCTATTTTTGTTTCTAATTATAACTGATTGTAAACTACATCCATTGAGCTAATTGGTTTGTTTTGCCATTTCATCTACTAATATAACTAATACTTGGGTAGAACTCTACAGTTTGTAAAAACACTTTTACATTCTCTTTTCCTCTTGAGTTCATAAAGATCTGAGGAAGCAAGCGTTATCATTTTTCCCCTTTTCTAGATTTATAAACTACGGGATGAATAGACTTGCCCAGATTTCATACCCCACTGCCTCTTTGAATATATATGCTATGTCCTGTTAATATTTTATAAATACCTTTTTTGCGGGTATAGTAGATCAATATGTTATTCCTTTGTGAGCACTGATTAATATTTAAGTTTCTTCCACAGTTCCATCTCTCTTATGCAGAGAAAGAATTGCTGGAGAGAGAGCCTAGAGGAGAAGCCCATCAGGAAGTCCTTCGGCGAGCAGCCAAAGACCTCCCCATCTACACGAGGACCATGTCCGGAGGTAGAGGACCATGAGCGCTTAGCAGGACGGGTTGGGGTGACGGTTAGAAAGCATGTCTGTACTTGACACTCAAACGCTCGTTGAAACACACTGTGCTATGGCCCAGACTGTTATTAACTGTCTTTTATAGAATCCCATAAAACAGGATGGAAATCTGATAAGGCTATGACATAGAGATCTCAACCAAGTCAGAACTGGCTTGCCTTCTATTCTGCCTTCCTAGTTGTGACTCAGTGAAGATGTTAGAACTGCTGAAATCTTGATTTGTAATTGTGTTCATTTTTAAAGTTTTAATTACACACCTGCTTATTCTTAAGTCAAAAGAGCAGTATAGTAATGAACATATTGTTGATAAATTTACATAAATTTAAAAGTTATTATATAAATTATACAAAACAATTCAGCTATTGATACAGTTTATCTTTAAAATTTGTAGTAATTCTTTTTTTTTTACAAATACAACCCAATAAATCTCATTTACTTGGGTCAAATTTTTTAGGTCATTTAACAGCTATCTAATCAAGTAATTGTCTTAAAAACTGACACACATGGGGACTTCCCTGGTGGGCCAGTGATTACAACCACACCTTCTTAGGGGTGTGGGTTCGATCCCTTGTCCGGGAGCTAAAACCCCACATTCCTCAACAGTCAAAAACCCAAAACATAAAACAGAAGCAATATTGTAACAAATTCAGTAAAGACTTTTAAAAAATATGTTATTAAAAAAAAGCTGACACACTCGGATGCCTGGTGCTTGCCCACCAAAGGCTCACCCAGAAACTTTGTGATTGGCTGTGTGCTGCCCACTGCAGTGGCCACAACCTCCATGTGGCTTTTGAGCCTTAAAACATGGCTCGTCCAAATTGAGATGTACTCTAAGTAGAAGACACACAACTAATTCAAAGACCTAGGAGGAAAAAAGGACTGTAAAATATCTCATTAATATTTTTATATTGTATATATTCAATTCTGACTCACTTTAGAATCATAATTCAGTATAACTCTAAGTCTCACGCATGATGTTTTCCTGTTTGTTTTTACTGCTTGTCAGTGAGCAAGTAGTGATTCCCTCATTTGATATTATGCCACTGATTCTATCCCACAAAGATAGAAATGTGTTTCTGTATATATGTATATATATTTACCCCAGATGGGCCTAAACTAATATGGAGGAAATTTAAACCCCCTAAAAGTAAATTACTGCACAAGTTTCCAAAACTATTTAATGGCAGTGACAGTATCAGGTGCAAAAATCTAGTTTCCACATTCCTCAGTTCAGTTCAGTCGCTCAGTCGTGTCCGACTCTTTGCGACCCCATGAATCGCAGCATGCCAGGCCTCCCTGTCCGTCACCAACTCCCGGAGTTCACCCAAACTCATGTCCATCGAGTCAGTGATGCCATCCAACCATCTCATCCTCTGTCGTCCCCTTCTCCTCCTGCCCTCAATCCCTCCCAGCATCAGAGTCTTATACAATGAGTCAACTCTTCGCATGAGGTGGCCAAAGTATTGGAGTTTCAGCTTTAGCATCAGTCCTTCCAATGAACACCCAGGACTGATCTCCTTTAGGATGGACTGGTTGGATCTCCTTGCAGTCCAAGGGACTCTCAAGAGTCTTCTCCAACACCACAGTTCAAAAGCATCAATTCTTTAGTGCTCAGCTTTCTTCACAATCCAACCTTCACATCCATATATGACCACTGGAAAAACCATAGCCTTGACTAGACGGACCTTTGTTGGCAAAGTAATGTCTATGCTTTTGAATATGCTATTTAGGTTGGTCATAACTTTCCTTCCAAGGAGTAAGTGTCTTTTAATTTCATGGCTGCAATCACCATCTGCAGTGATTTTGGAGCCCCCAAAATTAAAGTCTGACACTGTTTCCACTGTTTCCCCATCTATTTGCCATGAAGTGATGGGACCAGATGCCATGATCTTCGTTTTCTGAATGTTGAGCTTTAAGCCAACTTTTTCACTCTCCTCTTTCACTTTCATCAAGAGGCTTTTGAGTTCCTCTTCACTTTCTGCCATAAGGGTGGTGTCATCTGCATATCTGAGGTTATTGATATTTCTCCTGGCAATCTTGATTCCAGCTTGTGTTTCTTCCAGCCCAGCGTTTCTCATGATGTACTCTGCATATAAGTTAAATAAGCAGGGTGACAATATACAGCCTTGATGTACTCCTTTTCCTATTCGGAACCAGTCTGTTGTTCCATGTCCAGTTCTAACTGTTGCTTCCTGACCTGCATACAGGTTTCTCAAGAGGCAGGTCAGGTGGTCTGGTATTCCTATCTCTTTCAGAATTTCCCACAGTTTATTGTGATCCACACAGTCAAAGGCTTTGGCATAGTCAATAAAGCAGAAATAGATGTTTTTCTGGAACTCTCTTGCTTTTTCGATGAGCCAGCAGATATGGAGTGCTTTTTCTACTAGACCCCTTGATGCACCTAAGTCATATCAGAACAAAGAATTAGTGTTCATTAATAACAACTGCAGTTTGGATTTATGTCATCTCCTTGTACGAATTACGTGATGCTTGTTCCTTAGAAGGAAAGTTATGAGCAACCTAGACAGCATATTATAAAAGCAGAGACATTACTTTGCTAACAAGGTCCATCTAGTCAAAGCTATGGTTTTTCCAGTAGTTACATATGGATGTGAGAGTTGGTCTATAAAGAAAGCTGAGTACCAAAAAATTCATGCTTTTGAACTGTGGTGTTAGAGAAAACTCTTGAGAGTCCCTTGGACCGCAAGGAGATCCAACCAGTCCATCCTAAAGGAAATCAGTCCTGAATATTCATTGGAAGGACTGATGCTGAAGTTGAAGCTCCAATACTTTGGCCACCTGATGCGAAGAACTGACTCATTGGAAAAGACCTTAATACTGGGAAAGATTGAAGGTGGGAGGAAAAGAGGATAACAGGATGAGATGGCTGGATGGCATCACCGACTCAACGGACATGAGTTTGGGTGGAGTCTGGGAATTGGTGATGGACAGGGAGGCCGGGATGCTGCGATTCATGGGGTTGCAAAGAGTAGGACATGACTGAGCGACTGAACTGAACTGAATTGAAGATTATCTTCTCTTATATTGTATGCCTATCTCCTGGGATGAACTTATCATTCTCAATATTTTTGACAGTCTGGAACAGAATCTGAATTTGCTAATATAGTCTTTATATTTTTAGTGCAAAACTTCTGGATGCATGCTGAAATCAATTTTAGCTGACTAGAGTCATAGACTAAATTAAATTACAGGAAGTTTAATAAACAGATGATAATGTTGGTGTGGTTAATCTCTCTCTGGAATATGTGGGGTGTAAAGGTAATCATGAATGCAGAGTGGACATGCAGTGGAGGGCCACAGTGCCCCCAAGGCAGGAATATGAGGGTCCTTTTTCTTACCCCACCCTCGGCCAAAACCCCTGGGTTGTTCAGATAACTTCCTTCCTCACCCTGAGAAAGGCCATGGACCGAAGTAACTGAAAGGCTCAGTTGGTGTCCACACACTTGATATGTCTTAGAGAATTGAAGAAAATGGATAGTAGTATAATTGAGGGTTTTCCCGTTCATTCTAGATCCACGGTCTTTCCTCCAAACCTGAAAGAGAAAAATAGTGACTGCCTAGGTTATATTGACTGCTATGCATAGAGAACAAATTCAACCATGTACAGTCTTGGGTGTGTGAGGCAAGTGTGAAGACTGTTCATCTCACTTCTTTTTGTCCTGTGCTTTCTTTTTGATCCAACCATCTCCTGATTTCTTATGGGGCTCTCCAAACTCTATTATATTATTATTTTTATTAATGAGGACTATTTGCTTTTCCAGCTCTCCCTTGCTATCGATCCTTTCCTACAAAAAAATATTTGTAGACTTTTTGACTAGGAAGATTACCATTAGAAGTGATGTAATTAGGTTATCACTCTGCACACAGGTGTTGGTAGTGTTTCCTTTTCAGTATTTACCAAAAAAGTTTTAAATTATATAAATAATACATGAATAAATTCTCCGAAGATTCAAGCAAGACAGTTAAAATTCCCCCTCCACTGTTAGGACTTTTTAAATGATAATCAGATGGCTTACTTTAAATTCCAGTGGGATGATTTTAGTTGAATCTGATCTGGCACATGGAGTGTGTTTTAATTATAAGACTAAATTTCCGTTTCTGAAAAACCATGAACAAAAAGACTTTCACAAAAAAGATTATAAATGAAAAATTTCAAAATATTTTTGAGTTACCGCCCACTTTAATTTGCAAGGTGCACCCCACCCCCTGTGTAATTAAGAAATAATCACCACTTAGAATGTACAATTGCCCAACAAAACTCACATGGAAATTGTGTGACTTTAAACCCATGCTGCCCATTATGGAAACCACTAGTCTTTTGTGATTATGACAGCTTCAAACACAGAAAACACAGAACTGGTTTTAAAGGCTATTTAAAAGCAACAGAAAGGTTCAGTTGATGTTCACACACTTCATTTGTATATACTAATATAAAATATAATGTTACATGTATTTGTAACTAATATAATAATTATATGTTGAAATATGTATTAGGTGAGATAAAATATATCATTAAAATTAATCTCCCCCCACCTTTTTTTTTTTACTTCTTTTAACATAGCTCCTAGAGAGTTTAACAGTACTCGTGTGGCTTACGTTATATTCCTTCTGGACAACAGTGCTCCCATTTTGATACCTGGCATGAGCCAGGGATACTTTAGAGCTTCACCTGGAATGTCCCTGTGAGACATCTTCATTCAGGAGATGAGCAGGCCATGCCATTCATCTCTGGAATTCCTGAAAAAGAAAGTTATAAGGGGATGATTAAGGACTTATTTCAGTATTGAAAACAACTCCTTCTAGGCCTGTTGTCTTAAAGCTCTTTTTAGTCTTAGTTTATAGCAATTTTTTCCTTTTTTTAGAGATTGTGATATTAGCTAATATAATCTTGATAACTGCTTGCTGCAAGTATGTTTTCCAGATTTTAAGTTTGCTCGTTTGGTTCTGCTGGCCCTACTGTACTGCCCACTTAACAAATCTCCTGTAATTTTGGCAGACTGAGGGCATCCTGTCCGATGCCTGTGTACTGAAAGAGCATCTCCAATCATCCACAACTGTCTCTGATGTCTGTTTTAGAGAAGAAAGGCTCAGGACTTCAGTCACAAGAATTAAAATTCTCTGGTGGAAGTACCTCTTGGAATACTCACTCCTCATCTTGCATCTCACCCAGCAGGGAAGATGTGAGCTCTTTCCCAATTCAAACAGCTAGTTGAATTTATTCACAAATTTCTAAAATGTCTTTCTCAAAAAACTTCTAAAATGTGGTTGTATCCTTTACCTAGTCATCCTGGCAGAGTCCAGGAAACGAAATGATTAATCAAGGGAGACATTCTGTTTACTTTGGTGAAAATGGACATGGTTGCAGCCTTTGTAAGTCTGTGATTCCTTTGTAACTAGATAGTATATTTATAGTTGAGCATGCCTGAGAAAAATTTCCCCGAAAGATCTATTCTTGGGAACTCTCTGCAGAGAACTGAGGCTATAGTCAAATCATTTCATTTTTGTATTTATGCAGTCAAATATGTCATTTCTATCAAATTTAAATTCATTATGCTTTATAGAATTTAAATTTGGATAAATGATTAAAAGCTGTTTAACTGTGTATTCAATTCACTGTTACATCTAAGGCTAAGTGGAGCTTTTTGTTCCTAGCAATCCGCTATTGTGACAGATGCCAACTTATAAAACCAGATCGCTGCCACCACTGTTCCGTCTGTGATAAGTAAGAAAAAACCCTTTACTTCTAAAATGTCTACACACCCGTGGGTTTTTTTAAATGTGTTTCTTTTCTCGTTGCTTTCCAGATTATTTCCTTTTCTCCTTTTATCAGGCCTTTATTTAGGAAATATGACCAGCACTTGCATAAATACGAGTATGGCTAAGGGCCATGATCAGTTGTCTCTGTTCCCCCAGATTCTTTGTGACTTGAATGAAGTGCATGATTTTAGCAGCTCATTCTTGGCTAGTTCTAGTTAAGAAAAATTTCTATGACTCATTTCCTTTTTATAAAGATAATCCAGTTGGCTTCATGACAGTCCAATGTTACATACTTGATATACCACAAGAACAGTACCATATACTTGTTTTACGGTTGGACATTAATGGACAAGTTTTATCCAGACTGTCTGTAAATCTGTTGACATTTTGTACTTTCTTCAGCATAAAATAGTTGTATATTAACATATTGTATTTTTAGAAAATGAGTTATTTTATTTACATCTTAAAGCATGTATATTTTGAATTTAAAGTTCTATTTTTGTATCATCTAGAATTGGCTATAATGTTTATTTTAATGAGGCCTTTTGCTATTATTCAGGTTTTAGATAAGTAAATAATTTTGCAATATTTTACCTGCTACAACTCTTTTGAAATAGCATTTCATTTTATAACATTGGGATTAAACTTTTGTGGGATGCTGAATTTTGTGTGTGTGGTTTCTTCTTAGATGTATTTTGAAGATGGATCATCATTGCCCCTGGTGAGTGTGGCTCTATACTTAAAGAAGTTTCTGTCCTTTATAACAATAAGTTGAATCATTGATCTATTTAAATCTGTTTATAAATGAAATCTTGCCTTAGCTAACCTAGGGAGTCCCTTTAGGTTTAGTTTGTAGAGTTTGTTTAGTTAGCTCAAAATAGTCTTTATTCCATGAGTTTCCATGAAATAATTTTAACACCAGTAGGTTAACAATGTAAAACTTATTTCCTTACATTTGCTCAGAACAAATGGTTTTCTTTGTGTGCACATGCATAAACAGAGAGATTCTAGAATACTTCTAGAATACAGAAATTACACCAAAATGTGCACATAAATTATACATAACACTTCACTTAAAGTATCTAATAAGGAATGAATTCATCTAAAGATTTAACAATGTTTTAAATAGAACTTAATGTTAAGGAGTAGAATAGCAGATCTGTAAATACACACATGTGTTTCAACAAGGGTTTCCACTTAGAATTCATTAAAATTTTTTTAAAAATTTCTAAGTCATGAAATTAGGTAACTGACTAGAGGATTATTTGAAAGATCTAAGTAACTAATGAAGGTTGGCTTTTCTCCCTTATAACTTTTCATCTCAGTGTACACATCCCTGTGAGACCACACCAAGGTTGCCAGTCAGGTTGGATTTGGACATTAAGCATGATCATTCTCCAAGCCTTGCCTTCTTTCATGGTTGGCGCTAGGCAAGGTAGGGCTTCCCTGGTGGCTCAGCTGATAAAGAATCCACCTGCAATGCAGGAGACCTGGGTTCGATCCCTGGGTTGGGAATATCTCTTGGAGAAGGGAAAGGCTACCCACTCCAGTATTCTGGCTTGGAGAATTCCATGGACTGTATAGTTCTTGGGGTCACAAACAGTCGGACATGACCGAGTGACTTTGACTTTCAGGCAAAGTAGACGTACCCGCAAACCTACGCCAGAGGTGGGGGAAGCATACATAGTGAACAGTTACCTTAGCTTCCAGAAACAGTAGCGGGATGTCAGGTTTGCAGTGTTCTTTATCTCTCCCCAGGGTACCTCTTACTTTTCTTCTCCTAGATTTTCTACTATAATTATCAGGTTAAGGCTAACTAACTCCTGTGAAAATAATGCTCCTCTTAGAGAAAGATATTGGTAAATAACCTCTGTTTGAAGTAACAATTTTCATTTGTGATGACTCTTTTCTTTCCTCATTCTTTCCTTCATTTAATTCATTCTGTTCTCTTTCTTAGCAAGTTCTCTTCCCACTGATATTTCCAATTTTATGGCCTGAGTCTCTCTGCCTTTCCCCCCCTTCACTTAATATATCCTGGAAATGTTTTCATATTAATCTATAAGAGATCTTTTCTACAGTCATTATGTAAATGTAACAGTCACTTATTAAGACTTATAGTGAGGCAACCTTTTTATACAGGTCTTGTATATGATTTTGAATCTCAGGATCTGTCAACTTTTAGTGTTTGAAAAATCAGAGAACCATGCCTCCTGTTCGTGATGACTTTAACGTATCTGCTGTGGCCAGAATACCCTCTGGGGTGCAGGGGACCAACCTCACACTTCTTTTTTAACTAAAATAGATATCCTGTAGTCTTTGCATTATTGGCTATCCTATCAAATTAGTGTTTTTTCTTTTTAATATAATTTTTAAATTTATTAATTATACTAATAATATTCTTTGACAAGGCTGTGAATGGTTAGGTGGCACTAATTAAATAATTTCAGATTCAGTTTATTGAGTGCTTGTAATGTCTAGAGATGATATATCCATATATCTGTAAAATCTGTAATCCTTATAACCATGACAGATATTATTAGAAATTATTTGTCCCATTTTTAAACAAGAGGAAAGTGAGGCTCAGAAAAGTTCCAGAGTGGACTTAAAGTCATATATCAAGTTGTTTGGACCTCAGTGGCCACTTTCTTTCCACCTTTTTTTATATTATGTTCTTTTTCCAATTTAGACTCAGAAAGCAGTTTCCCTAAAACAGAGCCAAGAGCTGTTTAACTGAGTTTAAATGAATGTGTAAGGGATGTTTACCTAGAATGTGTTTATTTCTCCATATAAAGGCATTCAGATTCAGAGTACATGCACTTTTCAAATTGAGTCTTCAAAGTAGTAGGCAGTTAAAAATGTCTAACCAAAAGCTGTCTGTCAGGTAGAGAGTAAGTTATTATTAAAAATAAATATGATCTCAAGTATAACATTCTTACCAAGCTCAGTCTTTATTGACTAACCTTCTCTGTTTCTTGACTTTGACATGGCAAATCATAGCATGCCCCTGTAGAAGTTAAAGTAAGCTAAATTAGATGTAAAAATCTCCGTTCAAGATCATTTTCCTTTCTATAAAAACACTATTTGTCATCTAGTACAAAAGCTGGTTCTTACATTCCTGCAGGAAGAGCAGTGGTCTTTCCTGTCCCATCTCATGTTCCCCTCGTCCACAGAAGCGTCATTGTCTGGACATCCACGTGGCCAATCTTAACACCCCAGCCTCTGTCTCCCATTCACTCCTCTAGTAACCAACACAGATAAGCATGGGGATATCCTCTCTCCTTTTGTGACAGAACACATTTAGACTCAGCTTGTATGGACCTGTTTGCAGTATTACTTCTTACCATTATTTGATTCAGATGTCGTTAAGAGACAGTCTCAGTGACTGGTTCGCACTCACACTGGAATCTCTTGGGCTGCCAGTGTAACTGATTTCATTCGGTGTGCACCCACAGTTTTGCCTTCTTTATGAATCTGTCATACACAATACCCTTAGGCTCCAAAATTACTACATCTAATGCTGTTCCCTTTACCTTATATTTTTGGAGGTAGAAGATATAAACATTTTCCATTTTTGTTCCAAATTTTGGTTTATCCATAAGTCCAATGTTTAACTTTTGAATTTTTTTAAATTAAAAAAGTTTTAATTTTAAGAACCCTTACCATGAACTCTGTCCTCTTAACAAAGTTTTAAGCATGTAGTAACAGTATTGCTAACTCTAGGCCCATGACGTATAGCGGACCTAGTTCGTGTTCATCTTATGTAATTGAGTAAACATTTTTCATATGACTATTGTTTCTCCTCAACAATAGAGAAAGAGAAACAATTCATTTATTGGCAAAGTCAGTAAGGAGGAAGATTATCTTATGCCGGTACTGAGTAGGAACAAAGGTGTTTGCTGGAGAAGGACATGGCAACCCACTCCAGTGTTCTTGCCTGGAGAATCCCATGGACAGAGGAGCCTGGTGGGCTACAGTCCATGGGGTCGCAAAGATTCGGACATGACTGAGTCACACACACACACACACACACACACAGGTGAAAGAAGAAACATCTGTGTGTTCTGTGCAGTGAGTTTATTATTTTTATTGTTAATTCCTGGGTTCACTGCCCATGAAGATAACAACCAATTCCACTTAACTGTTGTGTCACATTTATCATCTAGGAATTCCCTTGTCTTAATAGAAAGAGGCAAAATAAGGTTTGATAGAAGAAGTGTGACTATAAAGTATGAGTTGTATTTGTATTTATGTTTATTGATACAGTAGTTTGAGTTCTTAAACCACCCTCTCCAAATACGGTGATTTCAGAGTAAGAGCTGAGAATTCTGAATCTCCATTTTTTGAGATTCAGATCATAGCATAGAGGCCTGGTTCTCAGAAAGGATCTCAGAGTGCTGATTTGACAGATGAGGAAAAGGAAACCCTTAGAAATTATGGCACTTTGTCAGGGACACATAGCTATTTAGCATCGAATGTACGTGACGACCTGGCTGTCTGGCTCCCAGTCCTGTTTCTTTCCTTAAACCTGCCCTTTAAGATGTTTTGATAATCTGGTTGCTTCAGTGCTGTACCGTCAGCATGCAAGCAGTCTGTAAAGACCTCTCATCTAATTTTGGAAAACTTAAAAAGTTTTAAAATTACTTAATCATATAAATCAAATCCAAAGGTAACACAGAAAAGAATTTAGAAAATCCCTCTTATCTGTTTGGTGTTAATAGATTTCTCACAAGATCAATACTTAGGGCATGTGCTTATTTGTATACTTGGACAGGAAATACAGGGGTCATGAGTAATTAAAGCAATATTACATATCAAATTTCTATTTTGAACATAGAAATTCCTTTTTAGTGAAATGGAGTTTTTAATGTTTGTATGTGTAAAAAAAATCTTTAGATAATTTTTAAAAAGAAATCTTTTGAGTTATGCTTAAAGAAATGCCAATAAATTTTAATGTTAGGAAATCAAATACTTGTGTTAAGGTTGAGCATATGTGTACCCAGGGTAACAGCATAAAAGTCACTGAAAATGTTTTTGTTTTGTTAACAGGGTGAACAATTGTGTTGGATTTTCAAATTATAAATTTTTCCTCCTTTTCTTGGCTTATTCTCTGCTGTACTGCGTTTTTATTGCTGCTACAGACTTACAGTATTTTATCAAATTTTGGACCGTAAGTTATTACCTTGGTGACTTTTTTTGGAATACAAAAATACATATATAGACTTTCAATAGTGACTTAATCCAGACACTAATTTTATAGAATAGAGCTAATTTATATATAGTCATTCCTCATTATTCGCAGATTCTGTGTTTGTGAATTCACCTACTTGCTAACATTTATTTTAAACCTCAAAGTCAATACTCAGCGTAACTTTTGTGGTCATTTGCAAGCATACACAGAATAGGAAAAATCTGAGTCACCCACGTACACGCTTCCAGTTGAGATCAAACCAGAGGTCTTATTGCCTTCCTGTTTGAACTCTTATACTGTAAATGAGTGTGCTTTTAAGTCTATTTAGTGCTGTGTCTTTTGCATTTTTGTGCTTTTTTTGTTGGTGACTTCATTGTTTAAAAGGCCTTCAAGCCTAGCGCTGAAGTGCTGTCTAATTTTCTGAGCAAAAGAAGAGACCGTGATGTGCCTCATGGAGGAAATACATGTATATAGATAAGCTTCCTTCAGACATGACTTATGGTGCTGTTGGCTGTGAGTTCTCTTATTTAATGCATATTAAATAAGGTATCAATTAGGTTTTATAAGCAGAAACACACAGAACAAGGTCATTGATCATTTGACAAAAATGTTGTGACCAGAAACCTGTATCTTCCCAGGAGCAATGGTTCGGGAATCATAATTTCAGTGTTCATGGCAACTTTAAAGACCATCACCACTGCGAATAACAAGAAGTGACTATATAAGATTTTTTTTCTTAGTATTTAAAAGAGAAGTTCTTCTTTATGTGTAAAAAGATTATTAAACTAGAATATCAATCAAGTGCTGAATTGATATTAAGTGCATGCTTTAGGCAACTCATTTGTTTTCTGTGCTGTATATTTTAAATGTAAGCAAAACAGAATTAGTACTGTGTATTTTGGAGTAGAAAATGGCAGCCCACTCCAGTATTCTTGCCTGGAGAATCCCAGGAACAGAGGAGCCTGGTGGGCTGCCATCTACGGGGTCGCAGAGAGTCGGACATGACTGAAGCGACTTAGCAGCAGCTGGTTTACATTTGGAAAGGGAATGGCAACCCACTCCAGTATTCTTGCCTGGACAATCCCAGGGACAGAGGAGCCTGGTGGGCTGCCGTCTATGGGGTCGCAGAGAGTCAGACACAACTGAAGCAACTTATCAGCAGCTAGTTTACATCTGGGAAGGGAATGGCAACCCACTCCAGTATTCTTGCCTGGCGAATTCCATGGACAGAGAAGCCTGGGGGGGCTACAGTCTGTGGGGTTGCAGAGTCAGACACGACTGAGCGACTAACACACACACACTATGTATTTTAAGTACCGCAAGATAGTCCCCATGAATACCATACAATATAAAAAGCAGTTATCCCTGCCAGAGTTGCCGTATTACATTCATTAAATTATCCTTTATTATGGAAAGACTCTATGAATTATTAGATCATTGATGTGAGATTTGAATCACATTCAATGCTAAAGATTTATTGATACCTACTATGTGTCAGTAACATTGCTAAGCGCTAGAAATACACAGGTAAACAAGCATGTCCTAGCATTCGAGGGTACTTGCGGTGTCCATCTGGAAGAATGATCTCTTGTGGATGTCTGAGAGCACATGGCCTTACAGTTCCTCATTCTCGTGGATGGTTTTACTTCCAAACCACAAATACATGTGTAAAGGATTGACTGGCTTTCACAGTGAGAACACTGCTGTCAAAAGGTATCAGTGAGGTCTTGTGACCTGGCTCAATCTGACAGGATATTGAAACCGAATGTCAGAAGGAGACACATCCTAGCATCTCTGGTGCTTCACTGAGTATTCCTAAGCCCACATTCTAGAGGGACTCCAGGTCTCCTTAGATGCGTAGACTAGGAGAGTCAGTCTGGTTGTGCTTTGATGGTCTTTTTTATCCCATGGGTATTGTTAAGGTTTATTTTAGACAGGTGTTATGCACTGGTGGTGAACTTTTCTGTGCTGACATTATCCAAGGTAGCTTGAAGCATTATTGTGAGTGTGTTGTATGTGTTTGTAGTTGATTTTGTCGTTTGCAGTGATGTAAAACGTCAGTGAGAAGACTAGCTAAATCATGCCACTTATCCTCCATTTTCTGGCATTATAATAAAATAATGTTTAAACATTTGTAAATCTAGAGTATGTTAACAAAACATTTTCAGAAAGTAAATTAAAAACAAATTTTATAAATTATAAAAATTTTATAGCTCCTTTTATCTTGCTTCCTACTTGTGTAGTTTACACACATACTATTATAATTGTTCTATGAATTTGGTTATACAAAATAAATATCCAAAATTTTAATATCTTTTCCATAGATATATGTATATTCATGTTATAGTAAGCATTGATTTGAGTTTAAAGATGTATTTTTCCCTTGCAGTTATAATATAAAGCTGTATATCTTTCTCCATATCTAAATTTAAGAAAAATTTTAAACAACAACAAAAAAAGACTTATCAAATTAGGAGAATACTCATTCCTTTGACAAAACATTTTATTTTCTCCCTCTCTTTATAGAATGGCCTACCTGATACTCAAGCCAAGTTCCATATTATGTTTTTATTCTTTGCTGCAGCTATGTTTTCTGTCAGCTTGTCTTCTCTGTTTGGCTATCATTGTTGGCTAGTCAGCAAAAATAAATCTACATTAGGTGAGTATATGATTATTGTAGTTAACAGAACTTTCAATGCAAAACTAAATATTCATCAGAGGTTGCCATATGGTTAAATGCTAACCTGTCCTGAAGTTCTAAAAACCACTCTTAATTCCCACATTGTCTGGTGGGACAAATACAGATTCACTCATTCCGTGTATTTTTAAACTGTCCATCATGTGCAAAGCATTGTGTATATATACAGTGGTGAGCAACGCAGAAAATCGATAACCAAACATAAACCTAATTACAAAGTGTTTTGAAAGAAACAAACAGGATGTTGAGTTATGAATCAAGGGCTGGGGATGGTAATAGGGAAGCTATCTAGAAGGAGTGGTCAGGGAAGAGTTCATGAAAACAGAAAGTAGTTAAGAAGTCATGGAAAGAGCTAGAACATCTCAGGCAGAGAAAACAGTATGTTCAAAAGCCCTGCAGAGATCGGATACAGCAAAGCAGTGCTACAACCTGTATGAACGTCAGAAACGTCCTAAATAAAAGAAGTCAAATAGAAAAGTTACATGTCGTGTAATTCCATTTATAGGAAATATCCATGGAGAAAGAAGCATTTTGATGATTTCCAAAGGGTGGGAAGAAGATGGAGTAAAGAATGACTACTTTAATTAGTATAGGGTTTCTTTTGAGGTGATTAAAATATTTTGGAATTTGGTATAGGTATTGATTGCAAAAAAATATGAATTACTAAATGCCACTGAAATATTCACCTTAATGTGACCAATTTTATGTTCTCTGTATTTCATCTCATTTAAAAAAAAAAAAAGAGCTACATATGTTTGAGAAACTATTCATAGAAAGCTAAAGAACAAAAAAAATGTACTATGAAGTTTGAGAAGTAAGCAGGGACTAAGCTAAATGGAGTCTTCTAGACTAAGAATAGGGGTTTCAGAATGTAACCAGGACTTATAATTTCTTTTGATCGCAAAGGATACTCAAGTTATGAGATTCTGTTATTAAAATAATGAAAATTAATTGTATATAATTTTGAATGTTTATTTTTCAATATTGAGGTGAAATCTAATCACCTGAAGTACTAGCAGAGTGAAAATATTGGTATAATAAAGTACTTTCTAAATGAAGTATCATATTTCAAATTATAGAGCAATTCAAATTGTAGAGCAATTAAATTATTTTTCAAATGTAAGTGTTTCTACTAAGCTTTCAATTTTAGAAACTTGTAGATTTTACTTGGAACACTGAAAGGATTTCGTCTGAACAATATGGTCCTATAATTATTAAAAAGTTTTATAAAAAGCTATAAACTAGGGTAATAAATATTAAGAATCTTGCAAATCACCACATTTTTCATAGTACCTTGACTCTGCTAGTTAGATTTTTCCTTTCTCAAATAATGGACAGAAATCATTATACTTCTATGTTTATTCACATAGAAAATCCCAAAACTAACATTTTAGGTTTTGCATCTCAGCATTATTTAAGATGAAAATGTAGCATAAAGGACAGAACTTTGATGACCGTGTTCAAATTCCAATCGTGTCATTTACTTTTTGTGTGATATTGAGCAAAGTCACACAGCTTCTCTCAACCTCGTGAGCATAACCACCCGTGATGTGTGACCCTGCATTGCATCCTGATTTAGACAGAGAGTTTTAAAGTACATTTTTGATTAGCTAGAAGAAAATTTATGATTGGATGACATAAAATTCTAGTGAAATTGGAAAATGGAAATTATTAGTTGAAAGAAGGTTATAGAATGTATCTTTAGTCTCATTTTGATTTAAAAAATATATATTTATATCTATCTTATCTCTCTGTCCATTCAGCTGTCTAGAAGATGTAGAGTTTTAAATTATTTGCTTGTTTGTGTTTTTTCATTTTTTACAATACACATGTGCTGCTGCAGAAATAAAAGGGTTACTTAAAAACTACAATAGATCTAATCATATTTTAAGTTTGTTTTAAAAGAAAAGACAGTCTTCATCTGTGGGGCTGTTGACAGACATATAAAGAGTCGCAGGAGGCTAGCCTTGGGTTTTCAGAGTTTCTTCATTTAATCCACTCCTTTCTAATTATAGCGCTTGCTAGTTGATGTGCTCTTTCCTTATGTGGTTGCTCTGCCATCTTTTCTAGAGGCATTTAGAAGCCCAGTATTTCGACACGGAACAGATAAGAATGGATTCAGCTTGGGTTTCGGTAAAAATATGCTCCAGGTTTTTGGTGATGAGAAGAGGTACTGGTTGCTACCCATTTTTTCAAGGTATTTTGTTGTGAAAATTTTCAGGGTTTAGACTACTGAAAGTAATTCAACAGAAGAACTCTGTCCTTCTGCATAAGAACTCTTATTTTTTAAAGGGTTATTTTATGATCCACTATTATATCAAAGTGGAAATCAGTTGACTCACATCTCCATAAACATACTGTACTGAAGCCAGTGTCTGAGATACGTTTTGTCCATAATGTAACTGTGTTCTGCTCACAGAGATCATCTTTCTTTTACTGCACAATTGTAACTTTTTATTTTAATTATAGTCTAGGTGATGGCTGCTCCTTTCCAACTTGCCTTGTTAACCAAGATCCTGAGCAACCATCTACTCCTGCAGGATTGAATTCATCATCTAAAAAGTAAGCCCATTTTTTTTTTCTATTTTACTTTCAAATAATATAGTTTATCGGAAAAAAATAAACTTAGGATCATTTACTACACTGGTTTCCAGGTTGGAACAAGGGCGGGAGGAAAGTGTGACTGAGGTCGGAGTCCGTAGGGAACGTCAGTCATAATTATAAAATTCTGTGATTCATCTGGGTAGTCAGTAAACAGGTGTTAATTCTCTGTAAGTTGACTGAAATATATTATGATTTTTTTTTTAATGTGGTGCTTAAAAAAAAAAAAGTACGGTGTAAGTCCAAATTAGTCCCACTTGTGATCATGTGAGCTGCCAGGGTTGCTTTGCCTCTGACCCACTGGGCCTTTGCTCTTGGCAATCAAAAGACCTTCCCTGCCTGGACCAGGCCCTTGGAGATGAATGGAATCCCAGACATCGGATTGACAGCCCCATTAGCAGTGGGCACCATATTCTTGGTCCTCTTTAAAGACCTCTAAGCTTGATCTGAGCCATTTCTGTGGGAATAGAAAGGAAGGAATCTAGGAAATTTATTTTCTGGACTTTTGACCACTGTTTTGCATCTCTTTTTGGTTCCAATCTCTCAAGCATTTGAGGAAGGCCTGAAATTGGATTCTGACTGGCAAAAGACAAAACGATCTAAACATTTCAAAATGCTCTTAAAAAAATGTTCTATATGAAGTTTTAAGTAGAACCACTTACTTTTTTAAATGTTTAAGACAGATTTAACATGACAATACCTCTAATTTTTAAATGAAAGCCACTAACAGAAACATGAGCTATCATGTCATAGCGTTTCCTCAGTATTGGATGCCATGTTCACGGCACCCTCCTCCCAAGCAGTTTCTTACTGCTTACAACACTTTCTCCCGTGGAACCTGATGTGACCCCAGAATCCTTTCTAAGGCAGTGATCCCGGCAGCCACTACAGAATCACCTGAAATTGTCACGAGATGAAACCTATTTACCAACCCCATCCCTAGAGTGAGTTACGTGCCTGCCAGTTAACGTGTGTGTCACATGGGCCTTTCGAAGGCACCATAGTCCTACTTGGCCCTGAGTTTGGGCTTGAAAATTTCACAGAGCTGAAGGCTATATTTTTTTATACTATGTTAAGTGGTTTTGGTTAAGACTAGTTGGGGTTTAGATATAGTCCGCCTCCTACTAAGTGAGCCTGGAGAGAAGTCCTAATTCTGGCACTATTACCCATCGGGTTGGTCTTGACAAGGTCAGGTAACCTCTCTGGCCCTCTCTTTCCTTTAAATGTTGAGATTGGCTTTTGACAGCTGAAGTTTCTTCTACAGAATCCTGTAATTTCCCCTGATTGGCCCATATACATTTTCTGTGCCTAGTCCGTGTCTCCCCTTGTGTACTCTGGAGTTGTATACATCATTGTCTACATAATGTGCCCACATAAAAGTCATCGCCAGCTGAACAGGTGCAAAGCAGAACTCTTGATTCCAAGCCACCTACCCCTCACCCCACTGAAACCTGATTCTCCTTTGTTCTCTCATATTCATGAGTAATGACTTCTATTCTCCCAGATGCTCAGCGCAGAAACTTGGGGGTCGCCTAGATTCCTCTCTCTGGGCACCCTGTATACCCTGTACATTGCAGATCCTGTCAGACGTCCCCTCCAAATACACGCATAACCTGGATACTTTCTCGCCACCTCCAGGCCTGCTGTCCTGGTCCATCTGTCACTTCTCACGTGGACTCTGGCTCCACGTTTGCCCTCCACCACCCTATTCTCCATTAAAAAGAGAGAGTGAGCCTTTTAAAGCGTCAGTCAGATTGTGTCACTCTTCTGCTCAGAATCGGAGAAGGCAATGGCACCCCACTCCAGCTAGTGAATGTCCTTCCCTTGTCCGGACTAATCTGGCCCTTGACACCTCTCAGTGTAATGCCTTACCTCTTTCCCGTCGCTCACAGTCCTCAGACACACAGATCTTGCTGTTCCTCAAATGTACCAAGCATGTTGCTTATTTAGTGGCTTTGCACTTGTCAGTTCGTCTTCCTAAAAGTTCCTCCTCCAGATATCTGCATGGTCTGTGCCTTCAGTTCACTTTCTGCTCTTTACAGGAGAGGTCGTCTTTGAAAACCCTTTGTATCATAGCAGCCTGCCCCTCTGTTCCCTTTATATTGCCTTTTACTGTTGGCAGAGCTGTTAATCTCACTGGATTTATTATATATTTATTCTTCTCCTTCCTCAATTAGATCAAAGACTTTACTCATTGATATACTAGTACTTCAATGAGTATTGTTCGATGAATACATCCTTGCTGTTTGTTAAGAGTCCTGTTGCAAAAAAAAAAAAAAGAGTCCTGTTGCAGTAATGACTCTCCAAGGAGTCCCTAAACTAGGACTTAGCTACTTTTCTATACCTGGTCTATGGTCCCTTTCCTGAGAACGAATAAGAATTAGTGTAAAAGACATTTTTCATATAGATAGGAGACACGATTTTCTTTTTTAAAGTTTTCCTCCAGAATTTTAATAAGGGATTTATTAGAGCAGCACAAAATTGAAATGATCTCAAATTTTAGAGATGAGGTAATTATTAAGGAGAAAAGGCATATCCTTTAAAAAATATAATAGTTATAGTCAACTAAAATATGTGAAATTACTCTTGGAAAAATTTTAAGTAGCTTTTTTCTTTTTAATATTATTATAATTACTATTTTGATGTGTTATAAAAAATATACTAATAGTTTCTGTGCCAATAATGTTTTAAAATCTAAATGAAATGTTATTTATTTTAAACCAAACTTTATATCACTGTCATCAGTGAGAAACTAGTATAATTTGGCATCAAATATAACTTAAAATCAATAATAAAATCCTGGTAAGTTCTGGTACATTCCTTTACCTGCTAAAGTTGGAGGCCGAGGCTTTTTCTGTGTATTAATAATGGAGATTTGCCAAAGTCAAGGATTGTCATCATATTGTACTCAGAGGAAAGGAGAAAGCTGAGGCAAGAACACTTTCTTCATTGCGAGTCAGTATGACTTAATGCCTTGGTCCTGCTTCCCCGAAGTCCTCTTGGTAACTCCTACAATCGCCTTGCACCACGAGTGGTTTGAGTTCCTTCCTTTAAGAAATACTCACTTCCTTTAAGAAATACGATCAAGAGTTAACCTGATGATCATAATTATTCTTCAGTCCTGAAAACCATCAGTTTCCTGCAAAGCCACTGAGAGAGTCCCAGAGCCACCTTCTTACTGATTCTCAATCTTGGACGGAGAACAGCACAAGCCTAGGGAAAGGCAAAGCTGGTAAGGGTATGCTGTGTGGCTGTTTTGAAATATTTTAGTTTTAAAAGGTGAAGGTAGTGAACATTTTTAATTCTTATTACCTGTAGAATATGTCTTATTTTGGAGTCAGACGACCATTGTAAATACAGAATTATTTTCAAAGAACCGTTTGTGAAATGCTTTGATTAATGTCTGGAAGCTGTAGAAAACCATTTTGTGAAAGATAGATTTACCTTACTTTTTTTCTGGTTTAGAGAACCAAATCTTTATTACCATGTATTAAATAAAATGATAAACTCAAAATATAATTTATTTTAAAATGAGGAAGAGTACAGTAAGTGCAGGCAGAAGGTTAAAAAGTATCTGTTAAAAGGGATCTCAAATTAATGTGGTTTTTACTTGAAAGTTTCTATCCAGTTTCAAAATATTGGATACATTGAATATATATTGGATATATATATCCAATATGGAGAAGGCAGTGGCACCCCACTCCAGTACTCTTGCCTGGAGTGTCCCATGGGCGGAGGAGCCTGGTGGGCTGCAGTCCTTGGGGTCGCTAGGAGTCGGACACGACTGAGCGACTTCACTTTCACTTTTCACTTTAATGCATTGGAGAAGGAAATGGCAACCCACTCCAGTACTCTTGCCTGGAGAATCCCAGGCAGCCTGGTGGGCTGCCATCTATGGGGTCGCACAGAGTCAGACACGATTGAAGCAACTTAGCAGCAGCAGCATATATATTGGATATATATTGAAGTAAGCCATTATAGAATTGCTATAACTTTTAGCTACCTGTTATTTATTCATATCCCACTCACAGTTCTCTGGTTATTGTTGATTTTAATCTTTTGATTACTTGGGTCAATATGGTTTATTGGCAAAGAACAAGCAAGTTTTTGAAGGCAGACAGAGCTGATAGCAAATCCCAGTTTGGGCATCTAATCAGTGTGGGGCATTTGTTAAGTTACTTAGCCTCCTTTAGAGTTAGCATCTTCATCTTTAAAATACTACTTAATTCTCAGGGTTGTTAAGTATCAAACAAGACATGTGGTGACACATGCAGGGGTGTGTATGTATTTGGGGTTTTCCAAGTTTAAAGCCATGCATCCACAATTAAGGCACTAAGGTCTATTTTTTTTTAATTATAGTTGTACAATATTGAGATGTATAAAACAAAATACAATTTTTGGAGGACAAGTGCTCTACAATATTGTGTTAGCCTTGAACAAAGAATTCTCTATCTTTCTCTATAAAACTGAAACAACGCATTTGAACATTATCCTGCAGGAATGTTGAAAACATCTGATATCACCAGGCCTTAAAAATATGATATTTAATCAAATACAAATAAAAAAAGAAAAAAATGTTTAATTTGGGAACTAAAGAGTTTAAAAGAAAGAAGTGAAGTTTTAAAATTTAAGTAGACATGCCACATACTGACATATTGAATGGTATGAAAAAATACACATAAATTAAAATTATCCTTGTTCTTAAGGAATGTACATTCCCTCTGAAGAGCCCCATCACTTGAATATTCATAATTTGGTCTGTCTCTCCATCTTCAAACATGCCATTCCATTTTTCAGTATATGGGAGGGATTAGGTATTTATCCAAACAAAATTGATGTCTTCTATTTGCCCTTTGAATCCCTCAGTTTCCTTAGAGGCAAAGAAGTGATGTATACTTGGAGGGTAGAAAGACAGAAAACTCCCTTTCAGAACAGATTCATATTTCACCTTATAGTTCTACATTAGCATACAGGTGATTTTCTGGTTTCTATGTGCTGTTAATCTGGGGACATGGTAGATTAATTTTCCGTTACTTTGATAGATGAATTTAGAAATTGTTTAAAAGATGGTGTAAAAGAAAGAAGAGAAATATGAGAATGGTGAGATGAGAAAAGGCTCAAAGATTAGTTTGACAAGAATAAAGAATTAGAAAACAGTGATTCAAGGTAATGTGAGAAGTGTGAGGTTCAGCATATTTTACATTATTTTATTCACACCTCCTACTTCCTCAGGTGTATACACTTTTTAAAAGTGCTATTTTGGGAGTGCTGGTTGTGGCTGACTGTATTGTGTGTATGTGTGTGTTTGTTTCTATATAACCATCTTGTAAACACTCATAATATGTACAGGATAACTTTGGCAATACACTGGTGGGATTCATGGATGAATAAACAAGTCTCTGCCTTTTTATTCAAAAGCAGCACCCACAAAAATTGCTAACTTATGTTTTCTCTTAAAGGTATGAGCAATCCTGCACTGACCATGGAGAATGAGACTTAACTCTTCTAACAAAATGTACTCATACTTCATGAAAGTAAGGAAAATTCTTCCTTTATTGTTATGTTTTATAGTTTTAATCACTTACTAGCTCTCTTTGGGCAAATAGTTTCCATAAACATTTATTTTTGAGTAACTCAAATAGAAGATGTCTTAGCAGACCCTTGGGATTGTATCAGTCATACAAGAGACCTTTGAATATAGATCTAGCTTCAATATTAGCTAGTTATTTGGTTAACTTAATAAAAGTTGATGAACAGAATTCATTTTTATAGCAAGAATTGATCCTAAAATGTTGAACTTTAAAATGACAATTTTTATTGAACCATAAAATGACAATTGTCTTGTCATTTTATAGGATCTTGCAGTTTTTTGTTTTTTCCTTTCCTTCAGGATATCCAGCGGTCTTATTCATGACCACCCATTAGCTGGATCTCACTGGGTCTAAAATATAAGACAATTATAGCTTGTTAGCGCAGATCTCTCCCGTCCTTATTTTTAGTCATAGTAGGACCCCAGAGCATGTGTCACCCTTAAAATAATCGGTGTTCCAAGTCATTTTCTTTAACCTATAATTTTTTTAAACCTTTAATTCCAAATCAGTTTCCTTAAAGCAAAATCTATTTATGAGCCTGCAGTTAAGAAAAAGCTCCAAAAATGTCCTCTTTGGAACCAAGCCATAAATAGCTTAACAAAATAAACAATTATATGTACTGCTACAATAAACAATGGGCTTTCCTAGTGGCTCAGTGGATAAAGAATCTGCCTGCAATGCAGGAGACATAGGAGATGTGAGTTCAATCCCTGGGTCAAGGAGATCTCCTACAGAAGGAAATGGCAATCTACTCCAGTATTCTTGTCTGGAGAATCCCATGGACAGAGGATCCTGGCAGGCTACAGTCCAAAGGGTTGCAAAGAGTCATACATGACTGAGTGACCAAGCAAGCAAGCAATAAACAATATGAAGAACTGAACTTGTGGTTGCCAAGATGAGGTAGGGAAGGACTGGGCGTTTGGGATTAACAGATGCAAACTATTATATATAGGATGGATAAACAACAACATCCTACTGTATAGAACAGAGAACTATATTCAATATCCTTGATAAACCATAATTGAAGATATGAAAAAGAATGTATGTATATATACACACACACATATAACTGAATCACTTTGCTGTATAGCAAAAATTAATACATTTATAAGTCAAATTTTAAAAAATATGAAGCATTGAACATTGAAATTATCAAGATAACTCTCTACTTACAGAATTGTGACCTAGCAAGAGTAGCAGCTTAAACAGTCATTTGTGTCAAAGTACTTCATGGATCTCTGGTTTTCACTTTGCTCGGTTTCGGTTTTGATGAATAGCCAGGCAGTTCTGGGTGCCAGTGGGCCAGCGTTTTTGGTTTTGGATGACTCTGCATGATGGTATTGTAGATCTGTTTGATTGTAACTATGGTTAGTGTCATGTGCTCGGTTGTGTCTGACTGTTTGCAATCCCGTGGACTATAGCCCGCCAAGCTCCTCTGTCCATGAAATTTCCCAGGCAAGAATACTGGAGAGGGTTGCCATTTCCTTCTCCAGGGGATCTTCCCAACCCAGGGATCAAACCCTTGTCTCCTATGTCTGCTGCACTGCAGGTGGGTTCTTTACCCACTGGCCAGTGGGGAACCTGTAAGTATGTAGGAAAGTGAAATTGTAACATTCTTAGTTGGGGTAATTAGCAAAGAGACAGTGTGATTTCTGGAAATAATTCTTAAAATATAACTATGATTATACAATGAATCATTAATACCACAAACAAAGCATTTTACAAAACATAGTTCCGTAAAGCAGACAAAGTTCATGGGATTCTTTTTTACAGTATGTTGAAGTAGCTATAATTGCCATTGATTGTGAGGTCATCTGGTTAAATATTTTATGAGCTTTACCATAGTAATGTCACTTTGTGTGTAAATCAGGTAGATTTCCAAGTATTTTGACAAGATCAGTGTTGGGTTTGTTCATCATTATGCTCAACTCTTTGCAGGACTAGAGACATAGTGGTTTCTAAATAATTGGTAATTGGGTGATAAAATAGCATCATTGAAATTTAAAATCTCACAGAAACTTGATTTTATTACATTTGGATATATAACAGTAATGGTCACAAAACCCAACTGCAATATGAATCAGCTGTATTGATGTAAAAGAAAACAAATGATTTTTTGATGTAATGTTTTTCATCGTGTTGGCATAACCATTGCCAGTAAAATGTGTCTTTAAAAAAAAAGAAGAACTTTCCTAAGGTAGCTGATTATCCAAATAGTTTTTTAAAGTTTTTCCTGCTTTACACCTCAGACTTGCAGTTCTTTTAATACACATTTATACTGAATGATAATGTGATATTTAACTGTATTACTAAATGTTATTTTTGTAGTCTCTTTTTGAACTATATTAGTAAATAACCTGTGGCCTTTTTGTAAAATGTTTCTTTGTTTCAGCATAGTTTCCAAATAGTCAAAATGTGCCTAAATCCATAATAATGCTAAAGTATAGATTAAACAGCCTGCCCAACTTTCTTCCCTCTTATACAATAAGAAGTTTAAAATGCTGTGCTCCTGTGCATATGAAATTTCAAAATTATTTTCCTAAATCCTCTAACAACTCACTTGAACTCCTACTGGCCTCAAAACTAAGAACATAGAGCCCTGTAGCTCAGACTGGGGCCCCAAACCAGAAGTATTGACAGCACCTGCAGCTTAACAGAAATGCAGAGTTGTGGATCTTACCCTAGACTTCCTGAGTCAGCATCTGCATTCCCTGCATTATAACAGGGTCCTCTGGTCTTGTGAATATATTATAGGTTAAGAAGAATTCATGTAAAGGTCTATCTATATTCAAGAACACATCTAATGAGCCTTCTAGTATAGAAAACTTTTAGTTTTGAATGAGAGATGTTATTGCAACAAACAATGAATGAGTTGGTTAATTTTTTGTTTGTGTTTTTAGAGCTAACACAAGAGTTTGACAAACGTGTTTCCTCTTTCCTCCTAAGGTAATGAATGCTGTCGATGGATAGAAGAGGCTTCCCCCAGGAAGGCACCTCTAGCCAGCTGTTCCCATCCCCTTTGGCTGGGTGTGCAGAACGTGAATTGAGTAGTTCTCTCAGCATTTGCTTTTAAAACATAACACATTTTTACTCCAGTATACAGATTGTTTCAACTAACACAAATTCTTCTTAAATATTAAAAGTAGTTATGGTTTATGAATCAAGGACAAAGATACCTATCATAAAAACTTGGAATAAATTCATGGGCCAGTTTTCACCCAGCTATTTGGGTAGCACAATGTATCACATAAGAAGCCCATTGATTCTCTGATTTTCTGATTCAGAAAATTGAGACTATTAAGATACTGAGATTAAAAGATGTCACATCGCATTATAATGATAAGCTTTATTCATAAAACCTGTTAGTTACCTACGAGAGTGTGGAGGTAGCAGATGAGACTTGTTTACTCTCTCCGATAAGAATCCAGCCTCAGACTGTGTGAACTATAAAAACTATGAATTCATTACAAATTTCAAGTGGCCTGAAGTTGAAGATGACCATCCTTTTTTTTTTCTTGCTAGACTTTATTTCTAGCCTTTTTTGCCTGCTGGAAAAGAAGTATGATAATTGAAGCTTGAGCTCAACTGGCTAGAAAATCTTTGTCAGATTTAATACATTTCTATTACATCAGCAATATATTTTTCATCTCTTTTAATTATCTGAAAATGGGTGAAACTCTGTAATAACAATTATGAAGATTGGTTTATGATACTCTTTTTGGGGTTTGGCTTTTAAGTCTCTTTTTAGGTTATTTCTTCTATTGAACATAGCAGACATAATGATTTTTTGTTAAGAATTCTGATGGGGCAATAGATTAATCCTCCATTGATATCTTTATTATTTCTTTGTCCTCTCATCAGAAGTATGACAGTTAAACTACGTAAATACCTATTAAGATTAAATTATGCAAATCATCAAGCAAAAATCATATACTTTTGGTAATTTAGTTCAATATGAACTAAATGGTATGCTGTTTGGAAACTGAGTTTAAGAGAAACTAAAGTGGTGTGTTTGTTGATGCCAAAATGTTCGGCTTCAGTAAATATACTAAGAAGCTCTTGTGCCTTGTATGCACTGTTTAAGTCTTATTTTATTCTTTTTTAATTTGGTGAAGTGCAAGTTTTGTAAATGTTAGCAATTAGATTACGCTGTATACATTTTTTGGTACTGATTTTGAGGATTTAAAGCAGATTACCTTTTAAGACTACACAGCTAAGGAACTGGTATTTAATCAAAGAGACAGTGGTATTAACTTTTCAAAATCTGAATTAGACAAATTCAGCACAAAGTAGACTGGAAGACAAGAAGATAATGGAGTAACATATCCTTGGAATTCACTCATCCTTGCTAGAAGTATGATGTTTTATATTCAGTGACTTTATGAAAGAACCAGTCCATTTTATAAATCATTTGAGTGCAGTTCTTTGAGCAATAGGATGGTGGTCTTTTTCAGATTTTCTTTAAAGTGAAAGATTTTGATGACAATCTACTTAAAGAAAACTCAGAAGATATGATGCATTCTTACTTTTATCTTAAAGCATTTGGTCATCATTTTCCATTACCTGAAGTG
Source organism: Bos grunniens (assembly GCF_055505025.1). Classification (NCBI taxonomy): domain Eukaryota; kingdom Metazoa; phylum Chordata; class Mammalia; order Artiodactyla; family Bovidae; genus Bos; species Bos grunniens. The sequence continues at coordinate 21,707,909 of NC_141191.1, read as the reverse complement.
CCAGAAGTCTTAAGGGCAAGAGCATCATATAATGTATCAAGAATTATATGCAGCCAGATTTTTTTCAAAGCACAGTACTAGAGCTGTTTTTATAGACAGGATTCTGTTAGGCATCCCCTCCTGTCAAACTAGAAACTAGAGGGGGAAGTGGTATTTTAATTCTTTACCTTGCTAGAGTACTTTTAATCCCCGCTTTAGCTTTTTCATGTAATTATTGAAATACATAAGTCAATACACATTAGAATCAGATATGGAAACATTTTTTAAAATAAAGTCTTTCTCATTAAGTTGTAAAGTTTCCCTTTTTGGTTTCATACATTGACTAATTTTTAAAGGGTTTTTTGTTTTGTTTTTAATTCTGTGGGATTATAATTTTTGGAGATGACGACATATCTCATTAGATATGTAGTATAAATTTTACCTGAGTGAACAGAGCATCAAATAGACCTACGTTTTGTATATATTTATAAAATTGTACCTTAAAAACACTTTCAACACTTTACTTTAAAAAACTTAATTGCTTAGCTCAAATTTGAAGACACTTGAAGTATAAGTCCTGAGAGTCCATTAAATTATTTTGATTTTTCCTGTTTTTAGAGATTATATCATATAGGCATCAATATTTAAGAATTTTTTCATTTAAAAATATTGTACAAATGCTTCATAGACATTAACTAGTTGCCATTGTGCGGTGAAAGGTTTGTTCTTTCAAAGGTAAAGAGAAACTGCATCTAAATACAATGATGAGACATTCAAGTAAGTGCTTATCTATGAATTCCCTCCTGTTATATCATAATAAAGTCTGGTTGATCACCTTTGATAGCTGTCTATATGAAATTGCCTTTGCACTGACAATCTAAATTGTTTTAAAGATACACTTTTCCTAATTGTCTACCAGAGATACTTGTAGGCGAAATTCATGTCAACAGCCTGGTTACAACATAGGTCTTTTGAGAAGAGGCGGATAACAAGATGAGGTGATTACTCATTAGTTGTTAAAGGAGTCTGAGGACAATTAGAAAGAAACTATGATATTCGAGTACACTGTACTCAAAAGATAGCTGTTGGAAATACGGCATGTTTGACAAAAGCGGTCTTCACTAGGAAAATCATAAGGTCTTATAACACGTTCATAAAAAATTAAGCTAGGAATCATGTGATGTATGCTTCAAGAAAACCTGTGAGAAAGCTGTTACTCCATTTATGTTATCTCCTAGCAAGTTTTCCCTATTTTGAAATAGTACACATAATCATGCTGGGCCAACTCTGAAGTTACACTGTATATATTATGGTACACAATTACTGTCACATATTTACTTGTAAAACTCTGAATTTAAGAAAAAAAAAAAAACCCACATATACCAAACTTGTAAAAGTTAAAACGCAAATCCACTTACACAGTAAACCGAAATGAAGGCATCCTTGAGTATGACCATCCCACCTGTCTCCACAGACCACAAATCCTGATCTGCTTACATTTTGGTTGAAGTGGTAACATTTCAGCAATGGATTTTCACTAGTAACATGTATCTGTAGTGGAGATAGAGATATTCCGCATCTATCTTTCTGTGGAAAACTGCTCTAAGTAACCCCAAATATTTTAACACCAAAGGTGGCGCGACTGGTAAAGAACCCACCCACCAATGCAGGAGACAGATCCCTGGGTGGGAAAGATCCCCTGGAGAAGGAAATGGCAACCCACTCCAGTATTCTTGCCCAGAGAGTCCTGTGGACAGAGGAGCCTGTTGGGCTGCCCCCCTGGTGGGGTTGCAAAGAGTCAGACACAACTGAAGCGACTGAGCATAGCATGGCCAGTTTAGAAGCACTTTCTCTTACTTGTGGAAGCGGATTGTGTTACATACCTTAAGTGTTCCTCTTTTACAGAGATACCACTGGAATTTTTTTACTTTGTCTTGGTAACAATTAACAGATTCTAATTTTTATTAAAACTTTAGCAATTTGATCATGTCACTTATTAAAAGCATTATGTTCTAACATTAGCGAAAATCTTGATCTTAAAATCCAACAGTCTTTTCCTTTATTAGATTTAGAACTTACTACCAAAAAATCTTTGCTACAGAACACAGGCAACTGTTACACTTTGTTAATGGTCCAAACCCTGCACTTTGCTCTTGTCTTTGCCAGAATGGATGTTATTCTTTTACAGTAGTGTCCTGATTTGTATCAAGTGGACAGCACTGAAGGGATGAGTTGGAGTAGTTTGAACTCAAGTTTGAAAGGAACTCCTGTGGATGATACACAGCTATCTCCCTGTGTATCTACCCTGATCTTCAGTGTAGCAGGAGGCTCTGAAATAGGATCTTCCAAAAAAAAAAAAAAAAAAGGATGTAAGTAAAGAGGATTCTTCTCCATAAGGGATGTAAGTAAAGAGGATTCTTGTCCATAATGCAGTCTAGGTTACTAAGAGCTCATTCTGTGACACCCTTTAATTGTTCTTTACCAACAAAAAGTTCAAATCAAAGTCTGGCCAATGCCAATAAAAACAATTTAAATCACTTGCAACCCTCTCACCACAGGAGAGTTGACAGCAAAAACAAAACCGGTGACAATGCCAAAACATAGACCTTTGATATTCTTGTCATAGCCAATACTCAGTATTTCTGTAGTTTACATTTGGGGGAGAAGAGCAATGTGCTATATATATATAATTTTTTTTTCTTATTTCTAAGTACCAGTTAAACCAAAAGGGGCCTTTGATAAGTGACTTTAAACTCTCTTTTATGCTAAAACAGCTCCTCATTGCTCACAAAGGACAGTATTATTTTATGGTTCATGAAAACTGATTTGTGTTGCATCTTCCAGGGAAGGTTTAACAATGTAAGGAGTTCAAGCCTGACCTGAACTTAATAGTTATTGTTTGGCAGGCAAAGCTGCTTATCAATTTAAGAAAAAAGAAAACGTGCCATAGAGTTCTGCTGATGTTGAATTAAAAGAACTGATACCACAGAAAGCTTCAGCTTATTCAGCTGAAACTAAGATTATTTTCAGAATTTAGATTTCATGTCTTTTTCTGTCAGTATGTATAGCCCCTGAAGCCTAGTATCAAAAGTATCTTAAATGACCTAACCAAACATTGTGTGAAAGCTGAATATTTTTAAAATGCAAACATGTTTTAAAATCATTTTAAAATTGATTACACACTAATCTTAGTGTAACATGCAAACATGTTTTAAAGTTCTTTAAAAAATATTACTTAGGCAAGAAGGAGAGGATATGAGCGAGCCCTGGAACAGCTAGAATCAAAAGGACAGTCTGTACACATATGTACATTTCAGGTATGGTCTTTTGGTTTGTTTATGCTTTTGCTACATGGTCTTTGCAGGGGTTTAAGACACCAGCTATTAATAAATACTGTTCTTGTTAGAAGAAAAAAGAGGTGTATGACATAAGTGAAACGGGTCCCCACCAAACACCTTACATTGTCACAAGTGTTTAGATTTGATCAACTAAACTTTTTCTTGCTCCATGCTTCTTTTACCACCATCAGTTATACCATTCCACTTCAGTTTGTACCGACTTAGTGATCTACTTGTGTGAAATATTACCTGTAGTTATTCCAGACTCTTAATAGAATTAAAACAAATTCTTTGGTTACTTGAAACTTAGCACAGATTTCTCAAAAGTGAAGAACAGCTGGGCAGTACTGATAACATCTGACTCATTATGAAAAACACTCAACATCATGTCTTGTTTGCCATAGATAACTGCTGACAGCGTGTCCCACTCTTCAAGGAACTGTTCTCATCAGAAAGCTGTCGGTCTTTTCTCTGGATGTATTTCTTTGGGCTACCGCAGACATGATATATAACTCACCATCAGTAAACGGCTTTGCTTAGCCAACAAGTGGGTCACTTGTAAACATACTTTGGTTGCAGCTTTATTTTTGTGAAGAAAATTCTGCTGTTATAAGATACGCCATTTTAAAAGTTTTAATTCTAATTCTCCTGTTTCTCTCCCATGAGTTGGGAATATTGTGATGAATGTTTAGTCTGGTTATGTCAACATATGTTGTACTTTTTTTTTTTTTAAGGCAGTTACAGTGTCACAGGTGACTGTAATCTGATAATATAATCCACACTCCAATGTGCCTTAAAAGCACACCATTCAAAGTGCACTTTTCTTGTTTTGACACAGTGGGTATAAATTGGTAACCTAAAAAAATAATAAAATGTGTGGTACGGAGATTCACATGGCATAACAATTGCTGTCGGGTCATCATCTCTGTCACTGACTTGTAGCTCACCAGGCGAAAATGTGAAATGTTAAGAATGCCCTCGGCAGTTTCTGTAACAGCCACTCAACTTTCCCTCTTAAGTGGAAAGATGGCCACAGACAGCACATAAATGATGAATGTGGATACAATCCAATAACCTTTATTTATGGACGCTAAACTTTGAATTTCATATAATTTTCACACATCAAGAAATATTCTTTTTTTCCCCAACCGTTAAAAACTATAAAATCCATTCTCATGTCACTGGCCAGACAAAAACAGGCAGCAGGCTGGTTTTGGTTGATGGGCCGTAATTTGCTGACTCTTGCTCTAGTAGATTTAACAGAATATGGTGAGTCCAGAATTAATGCCTTAGGAACACTGAACAATGATCAAGCAAATATCTTTGATCCAAAAGCTATATTTAGTGAGGATTACATAGCTCTTCTTTTAGAAGTTATAAAATATATTAATTCTTGAAACCAAAATGGATACAAACTACACGGCTATTCAAAAGGCAATCTTTGTAATTATTTTTTTTAAGGAAGTGAAGATCAAAAGAAAAAGAAACCAATTAGATACCTGCTGTATTGACTTTAAAAGGAAGCCACAGTAAGTTAGATCAAATGCATTTACTTTTATCTTTCAGAATAAATGCATCCCTGCAAAGGGGAGTCGGAAGTCAAGTCTTAACATTTGGTAGAGGTATGCATAAAAAAAACAAGTGAACACTGTTGTCGTGAAGAAGGCTCAGGTTGATTTTTTTCAATTAAGACATTAAAAATCATGTAGTAAATGAAATTACTGAGTTCTGTTCAGTTGCCGATATTTAAAAACAAAAACCCACAATATCCCAAATATTTCTAAAACAAAATTACCAGTCACCAACATATATAAGAAAACATTTCTGAAGCCTTTATTTACAAAAGCTTTAAAAACAAATAATCCCTCTGTTTTGCAAATGTTTAAAAAGGACCACCCAGTTACAGCATTGAAGTATCATGAATAAACAACATACAAGGGAAACAAACGAATGTGGCTAACATTTGGAGATTTGCTAATATTACCGAGTGAAGTGCAGATGACACACATCATAACTTGTAGTCCGTCATTTCAGGGCAGTTAATTATTACCAAAATGCCTTCCTACGCATGCTCTGGTCTGGTCACATATTCCACATGGCTAAATATTTCACAGTCTCTTTTGTCAATATATATAAAATAGATTGCAAAGATATACACAAAAAAATAAACAAGCATTACACTCCTCAGGTAGTTTTATTAGCTATACTGTATATAGCTAATAAATATATAATTTTATATTATGTTGTTTTGCACCAAATTTCTCCATTATTTATCTTTGTAGCAACTATGAAAGCTCAAATTTTTTGTAATTTAATTTGGTACAAAATATACCTAAAGACTTGGCAATCTTTGGATTTGAATGAAACTGATTTGTGGAATCAACAAATCAAGAGCATTGTAAATATGGCTCTAAAATTTTTTAAAATAAGGGTAAACAGAGATGGAATAAAAAGAAGCAGATAAGGGAAGTGTGCTATCATAAAATAACTGCAGCTTCAACATCTTGGGTACCAGTTTCCCGGCAGACATTAAATGTCCAATCACAAAGGATTTTTCCTGAAGGGTGTAAAGCTGGTTTGAAAAACACTTCAGTCACAGAGCAGCCTACACACATGCCAATTAGAAACGGACAGACACTAGATGTGCTTGGAAGATTAACTACTATGCACAGAAACAGCAGTTACTAAGCTCCTCAGTAGTTTTTTGTCTTTTCTTTTTTGTAGTCCTGCTGATTCAACCATTTGCACAGTGCATGTGCTATATTCCATGGGTCAAAAACAAGTAAATATGGTAAAAGTTGGCAGATGGTCATTTTTCCAGCAAAGAGCAAGGAAAACCAAAACTGCTGATAAAACAGAGGATTTGAGACAGAATCACTCTCTAAAGTGCAAAATTGATGGTCCACAATCTCAAATAGCTAAAACTCCTGCAGAATGGAAGGGAGACATGAAACAGGGAAATAAATTACAGTCAGTGCTAGTTAATTTAGGAACGGGAAAAAAACAAACCAAGCTCAAGTAGCTGAAGTTTATCAAAGTATTCAATACCATGTAGCTTTCCCCACTCACACACGCCTACTAACAAGTGTATTTAAGGCCGGATTGAACCTGAATACTTTTCTATTTATTAAGATCTGAGATAGGAATGGTAGATACTTAGTGCTGAAAGGCAGAAAAATAAGCTATGAAGAAAAAAAAAAAGTAATGTCTACTGTTCAAGGGATTCAACCAGAGATAAAACCTATATACAAGCATGTGTGTATCTCAAATAAAATAAAAATAAGAGAACTATTTCATGTCATGACTGCTTGCTGGCTTCCTCTTCATATGCATTCCCTGTGCCATTCTGTACATAGGATGAACCAGAACCAAGGCCATACAAATGACCACAATATTTGGCATCATCAATATGATCTTCAAAGAACATCTAAAAAGGAATTTTGGAAGGAAAAAAAAAAAAAAAAGATAATTTTAACCAAAAGGTATGACTGGTAATTTATTATTTCATCAATGTAAGTACTGACTATTCCTTAACTATGACAGCTCTTATCTATGGTGCTCCTCTGAAGCCACACATTTAAATTAAACATATAAGACTGATGTTCTTAAGAAGTACAGAGTTCAAAAGAAATCAAAGAAAAAGACTACCAAAAACTATATAAACACAATGCCTTTCCTATTAACACTCAGACCATTTTATGAGAATTTGTAAAATGGAAAAATGGCAGGCATTTTTAGTCCATTAATTTAATAATACTTAATCATGAGAATGAATAAAAATAGCCAATAATGGGTTGGGGAAGGGGCTAAGGTTTATAAGTAGCCTTAAGTCTATGTGAAAGGCCAAGACTTTTGGCTAAAAACAAACCCCAAACATGTCTGGACAGCAAAATCTGAACATTCACATTAGGTTATTATCCTTAATAAAGCCAAGAAAAATAAAGATAACAAATTAATAGCAGAGAATCCACTGTTAACCAAACCATCAAGGCGTATTTTTAAACGCAAAGCTGAGAACGCAAAAGGTTGTCTTGTAATTCTCTAATGGAGCACTATGAAGACGTACAAAATATTTACTCGTCAGGAACACAGTCCAAATCACTTCTGAATCAATACCACTTGGCAAAATAGCTATATGCTTCCTATTACACGTATTATTAATATATTTCTACTAAAAGTTCTAAATTCCCAGAATTATCCTCAGTCATTTCTTTAATGTCTAAGAGGATATCCTCTAATGAATTCTACAGTATTTTGCAAAAAGGAAAACGTTTTTGTAAGCAAAAATGTCCACTGTTTTCTTTTCACATAACTGGCTTTCTTTTCTTTCCATTTATCTATTAAGTACACCTATGCCCATCACTTAACCTAAGAGTAGACTTGGATTCATTAAATTTCACTTTTCTGTAACTGACTTCTTTATACTTGAAGAACTTCTCTCTGCCTTTTGCCTCTTAAGGAATGTCTGCCCAACATGATTTTTGACTTACCTACTATTTCAGATTTATTTAACCTCTTTAGAATTCAAAACCTTTTTGTAAGAATCTACTAAACAGCCTGAGTCCTACTCTGTAAATCCTCAAAGTACTGAAGTACGGCAACAGTTTAATACCTAAGAAAAGACAGTGCCAGGGAAAACTTAATTATATGGATTCCTTGAGAAGGAAATGGCAACCCACTCCAGTATTCTTGCCTGGAGAATCCCATGGGTGGAGGAGCCTGGTGGGCTACAGTCCATGGGGTCGCAAAGAGTCGGACACGACTGAGCGACTTCCCTTGACTTGACAGAAGCAACGCTAATGTGATTAACAGGAAGTACTCTGGAGTTCCCCTATTAATGTATATAACCTTGGATAAACGCTACTGGCCTCTAGCCTCGGCTTCCTCATCTAAGAAATAACATGGTTGGACCTACATAATTTCTAAGGTAGTTTAAGTTTCGTATTCTACTAAGAACTTATTTTCTTCTTTTCCTTCTGAACTGCATTTCAAGATGACTCATTTTTGATTACTTTCATTCAAGTGTGGTGGATATGACTTATATGGCAACTGTAATTATATCTTCACTTAGTATGTACTTATTGCCCCTGAAACTTTTGCCATTATATTTTAATGTTCTCAACCTAACAACCAACTGAGAAAAAGGCACTGATGTCTTCATACTTCTCTCATTTTGAAAAAGGCCATTCCTGTGAGCAGTGAGTCAGATCCTGCCTGATGCTGCGGTCCTATCCGTTCCAGCTCTAACTGTTCAGCAACTTCCTGTAAACCACCCTACAAGAAAGAAAAATTGCTTGTCAAAAGAAAAACATTGCAACATCTGGATTCAAAAATTACATAACATAGACAATGATCAAAACAGCAATGAGTTTCAATAAAGATGGACCTTATGAAGATCAGCAGAAAATAAGAGAATGTGAATCACTGATGCATTTGTTGAATGTGGGAGATGTTTATAATTCAATAGAAAATGAGATCTTAATTGGGGAAATTTATCTTCATCATACCCTTTAAGGGATGTGATGGCAAGTAATTTCCCTCAAGATATGGGGGCACCAGATCATATACAAGGTAACACAGGCTAATGTTTACTGAGTACACTCACAGGCCATCTCTCCATCCATCAATTTTTATAAAATGGACTGTAGGCAGGTACTTTATAAATTTTCTTAAGCTTCATATAAAAAGTTTCATCTAAATATCCCTAAACAGCTCATTTAAATAATGTGCACAAAACAAAGCTGTTATGACTAATCAATCTTTGACTACAGTTTTTGTTAGATAAAAAGAAAAAGAGTATGTTGTTATAAGAATATAACCCTTTAGAAGGGTCTGCTAAACACCCACCTGTGTAAATACTGCTAGGATTAGAAAGGAAAGATAATGAGATTGAAAGAAAGGAAGGGAAAGAATAGAGAAGGAAAAGAGGGAAGGAGAATGAAGAGGGGAAAATGGGAGAAGAGAAAGCAAAGAAACAAACATCAGGACCAACGACAAAACTCACACAAAGAAATTTCTCTCTAAACTGCTAAGGCCTCTACCAGCAAACTAGTCCTTTTCTACATCACAGCTTGAAACAGTGCTTTGCACAGCAGTTGCTTCAGGGCTAAAAACAGCACAAGGATTAGGTATCATTAGCAGCTGCTCAGGAGAGCAACAGAGTAGTCATTCAGTATGGTTGACTATACGTCAGAAAGTACCTTTGTCATCAACCTAAATTTTAACACTTCCAGTTACTCAGGGCATATTCAGAATGTCTAATATGCTCAGAAAATTTTCAACACCATACACGTAATGAATAATAATTTGGTGCTCTGTTCGCTGAAACTGTCACTATTCAGACATGTCAAATTTAAAAAGAGTATTTCCACAGCCAGATAAAAATATTTAGGCCTTGGATTCTCAGCATGCAATACTTTCAGGGGATATCCTGTCTAGAGACATGAGGACAGCCTACTGTAAGTTCACCTGAGTCACAGTAGAAGTCTATTCAAATTGCACAGAATTCTGCTTTTCTTTGGTGCTACAAACATGAAGTAGTATTTCTTAAAAACTTCCCAGATTGTATGCTATATCCTGTAATGAGGTAAGGGAACTTCAGCCCAAAGACTGCTTCTCAGGATTTTCAGTTCATCTGTCAAAAGCAAAGCTTCCTTAAGTCAATTCCTAAATTATTTCTTCCTACATAAAACTCTTTAAGGTTTCACCACCTCCTAAAAGTATGACTCCTTGCACTTCTAAAAAGCCAAGGAGGAGAAAACTTGATCAGCCTTGATGTAGGTTCTATGAAGCAACAACTTTATGTAAATGTTTTTCTTGAGTTACAGCTTAAGCACTAACACATTGTAAAAACAAAAACCACTATGTTCTTTAGGAGTCTGTACCCCTAGCAGTGAATTCACTCTAAAATTAAGAGCACTTTTCCTGATAAAGACACTTCCTTTTTGAAAGAATTAATGCTTAGAAGTAACAAATCATTACACACATGGTAATAAGCATCAGAATGTAAGCTGCTGTTTAGATAGGATCTACCCAATTACCAGCACTTACTACTAACAAGATGATGTCCATGGGTTGGTAGTGAGGAGTGAAAAAAAAAGAAAAAAAATCCCTTTATAGGAACATGACCCTATGACTAGACCTGAGAATATAACCTCCAAGATAAGCTGAAGGGGAAACTCTTTTTGCTACATGACTGACTCTAGCTGTACACTGATGGTCCCGAGACTTCCTCCTACATGTGTTGATTATGTGTTGGGAGACAGGGAGAACTTGCATTTCTGTGTCAGACTCAGATTCTGTGCTAGTTCATATTCAACGTGGCAAAAGAATGATAAGAATATGATCTTTGGTTTGAATCTTGCTAAAGCTTATTCTGCAAATACATAATGAAGCTTTGAATAAGGATTTCTTATAAACTATTTTTATGCAAAAAAGGAATCAGATGACAATGTATAATCAGATAATGTGCATTTAATATAAAACTTAAATATAAGGTTTAAATCAACATCTAACCTAGCATCTTTTAAGTCAGTTACCCACTCTGAATAGCGTGTTGATTACAAATAAAACCATTTAAAGACTTACTTTGAGATTTTTGCAGCTCTTCATGAGGTACTTCACATCATAAATGACAGGAAAAAACAATCGAAGGATCTCAAAGAAGTCAAGTTCTTCTTCAGGCAAGTTAGAGTTGGTCAGGATTTTGATTAAGTAGCCAAAGTCATAACCACTATGAAAGGGTTAAAGAATACAGAAGAGGGACCATAAAAACCACTGTGAAAAAAACATTTTTTTTCAATACAACTTTTAAGTGAGTCACACCGTAAACGGGAGAGGAAAAAAGAAATGAACCAGAAAAAAATGCACAAAAGAAGAGAGAAAATAAATACATTTACAGTTATAATGAGGAAATGCCATCATTCACAGACAGTGATAAGTATCATCAATCAGGAATATTAATATACAAATCTCTACAACTATCCTAGGGCTGTAGTCACTGAACTACTATTTAGCAGATCCTTCAATAGAGAACTCTCTAAAATCAAACTGTCCACAGCAGATGTCTCAAAAAATAAAGATGAAAGGAGACTTGGCAAAAATGTCAAAGATAGCAAAAAACTGGCAATCAGAAGACAAAAATAATGCCTATCTTCCCATCATTTATATAATACAATCATACATTTCAAAAACCCAAACAGTAAATTCCCTACCAAAGTATTTTCACTTAAGTAATTTTATAAAGAAATACTCTCTTCCGTCAAAATTTTGTTCCTGTCTCAATCCCTCAGAGATACTAGTGGGAATGTTGTACATGAGAGAAGTGAAGCTAGTGAAGCTGAGAACTACTATCTAGAGAACAAACAGCCAGTTCCCACATTCTCAAATCAAGATCCTGTCCCTACTGTCTGGCTTTTTCACAGCTTTATCCCTCCCTGCACTCCATCCCACAGTCACACCCCTTCTCTTCCCTATCAATCTTTCCTTAAGACCTCGCACATGATGCCTTCCCCCAAGAGCCCCGCTCCCACAGATTTCACAGACAAGTTGTTTTCTGCACCACCATTTAAAGCACATGCACTGTTTTCTCCACTTCTTTAAAGGGCAGGTGTCACATCTTGAATTTTTTTTTCCCTTATGACACATAGTTGGGACTTAAATATTTGATGAGAAAGGCTATTTAACATACCTTTTAAAGTGAGAGTACATATAAAATTTCTATTCAGTGTTTAGAGTTTTACTTCTTACTTTAAAAAGAGGGTAAAAAAAGCTTTAACATTGGAAACCGTAAGGAATATCAAGATATAAACAATAAAATCAGAGATTGTAGCCTATTTTGTAACTTAATTCCTAGAATCTTATCAAACTGCTTGACATACGGTAGATAATAACTTTTTTTGATGAATAAATTTTTCATTCTAAGGCTTAGCAATGTTAACTCTATTTATTAAATAAATAAACCTATGTAATAACACAGATGCCAAATGGCACTGCTGGACTTAAACCAAGGTCTGTTTTTTCAGCCTACACTCTTTCCACTATGCAGTGCTGTCTCCCTTAGACTGAAATGGACCCCACATCATTAAATAAACCTTTAAGGAGACCAACATTAGCCTGCTGAGCTATATGGCAGCCAATTCTCTGCTGAACTAAGCCCGAAATGCTGACACCATGACCCAAGTCAAGTGTGATGCAGCTAGAAAATGGTGTAACACAAATACCATTTGCAATGTAATCTTTTACCTATGAAATGATAACCATTTGACCCCTTCACAGAGGACTACTCCTGATGTCATAAGAAGTTCTGCAAAGTACTGGGTCTCAATTCCTTCCTCCTCATGTTTTTTAAACTGGATACCAGATGTTGTGAGCAGCTCTATAGAGTCTTGGGCATACATGTCCTCCCTGGCAGGAGAAAAAGAAAGACAACATTCAAAAGTGCCGTATTTCAAACTGTTTCTCCCACTGACATCTACAACTACAGTGCCAGAAATATCGAGAGAGAATGGGCCTGAGTCCATTTGTTCCAACATTTCATATATATGGAAGGTAAATGTGACTGAAATACAAAGGTCAACCTAATTTTAGAAGAATGTTCATACAGCAAATTATCATGTGAAACAGTCCAATGGTGAGACTTTAATCTTTACTATCCATCTCATTAGCCTTTCACAAATTAAGTAAATTTAACTGGGTTCAAAACAAAAAACACAGGGTCCTCTACTCACCGTAGCTACCACCACAGAGTAACAGACATGTTCTTATCCGGACTTTCAGTCTCAGCAGCCATTTTAATGCTGCCAAACAGAGCCGCAGCCACAGGGGTGAAGCCTGTGTCTGTCTCCCAGGCTCTCAGCAGAGAGAAGGGAAAGAGATTGAAGGGAAAACTCCTGCTGTGCCTGCGTTAAACCACACTCTCTTAACGAAGGAGGAGTTGCTTCCTCTCATTACCGATGAGCCTCTCAAACAGTTCCAATCAGCAGGAAGCTGTTTAAAATGAAAGACTCTGCTGGAGCAGCATTACTTTCTCCTTCTAACAGCTTTACTCCTAGAAGATTACTTTTCAAAATCAAGACAGGAAATCTAAACATAAGCCAATCTTTCAAGATTTTACTTAAGCCAAAAAGAAAACCATCTTTAATATCTATAAGCACAAGCACGCAGGTATCCAAAATACTATATTAAATCAAAAAAGTGATCAAAATGAAGGTATGTTTCCAAGAATGGAAAGTATTTCATGCAGTGCCCCTGGATGTTTCTATTTACTTTGAAAATTGTGAGAATACTGATTTCTACCACTTAGCAAAAGAAAGTTCTATAAAAGCTTTAATAAAACTAAGGCAAAAGGAATATTGCCTTTGAAAAGTAATAAAACTAGCAAATGAAGTATTTAAAGATAGGAATTGCAACAATTAATCTTAAGTCAAAATTCCCTGGAAAATTATGCCAAAAAACTCTTTCGAAAGGATATCTGAATAAACCCAATTCAAGTTTTTTCAATTACACAACAGATATTACTGTCCTTGTTATACAAAAACATGTACTTTAAACAAGTAGAATCTCACTCATCATGCCCAGATGCTCACTAAGAGACATTCTCTAGCAACTATAACCAACCAAAGGCATAAGAGACTCCTTCTCCAGGCTCACATTTTCTGGGCCATATGCTCACTTTACTTTTATGATCTCTCTCTTAATCATAATTTAAGCTTGAAGAGGGCAATGATTTTTGTCTGTTTTGTTCAATGGTATATTACCAGGGAGTACTGCACTATTTAAATCAGTATTTCCCAAACGCCCAATGATAATAATCACTCACATTAACTTGTCAACAATATGGATTCACAAGTGCCACACCTGGACATACTGGATCACCATCTCCAGGAGAGAGACCTGGATGAGTACTCTGGTGTTTTATGATCAAATATCATATTCTACTTTAATTTTCATGTATGTATCAAGTCTAAATTCACTTTAGAGCAAATTCCCAAACACTGATCAGTACCTAACAGTTCTAATTCTTGGATTTCAGCAATAGAAAGCAGGCAGAAGAGTTACAATGACCATGACCAACTTTCCTCAACATTATGTCCCTGGGACCTAGCACCACTGCTGACACATTCATTCTAGGAACTCAATAAAAGTCAATTTTCATCTTTCTTCAAAATATCCAAGATTCATGGTGTTCTTTCTTCACATTAGGTAGAACTGGTTTTACAACTGACCCTTTCTATTTAAATAATATTTTTCACTACATCCTTAAAGGTCTCTCAAGATATTAACATTAGGATGAATGGCAGCAATCAACTACAGCATGAGTTTTTCTGTATGAGAAAAAATGTACGAGAAGAAAAATGTCTTTCAAAAAACGCAGTAACAAAGCAGTTGTTATAAGAACAAAGATGTTTCTAGAAAGGAAAAATGTCTATTTTACCAAAACTGAGACCCTGATAGGTCACCTCCTACTCATATACTGAGATCATAGCACTACCTTAGTACAGAACAATGTTCTGATGATCAGCTTGGGAAAAAAGTAACACAGAGCAAATGAAATGGTAGAGAACCGATTTTAAAAAGGGTTACCTTTCGGGAAAAAGATAAAGGGAATTTTCAGAATTAAAGGACTTATACAAGGTTATTATCAGTTTAAATAGAGATAAGTACCTTTCACCCTTGACAAAGTTGTGGAGAGTATATTATTAAATCCAAAAGAGTGAAAACAGAGTCAGGCTAAACATAATGCAATTAGAAGCCATACTATTACACCATTGACAACACTATCCTCTAAGCTCATCAGCCCTGCTTGTCTTTAGATCTTATATATGCTAAGGATCACACTACAGAGAACAGAGGTCCTTAAACGGCACTACCATCAACTGGGGCTTCTCTAGTGGCTCAGATGATAAAGAATTCACTTGAAATGTAGGAAACCTGGGTTTGATCCCTGGATCAGGAAGACACCCCTGGAGAAGCAAATGGCTACCCACTCCAGTATTCTTGCCTAGAGACTCTCACAGATAGAGGAGCCTGGTGGGCTACAGTCCGTGGGGTCACAATGAGTTGAACAAGACTGAAGGGACTGACCACCACCACCACTACCACCATTAATTGTCCTACAGCTTCATTTACTATTTTGCAAATTGGATGTAAGATCATATGAAACAAGCAGAGACTGTCAAACAGAAGGATACTGCAGTATAGTAACATACTCAAAATGTATTCAGCATTTCCCCATCTTACAGTTTGTAAACAATCTGTCCTCACCCCAAAACACTGGAAACTTCCCTAAGCTATCAAGACTACTCTTACCAATTATACAGAAGTACTGTAAGTAAAGAAACTGGGTTGTGACCCAGGACTTGAGTTAGAATTCAGATTCCAAATTGTTTCCTAAAAGAAACACCAGGCTCAAGGATACTAATACTTCTCCCATATGTAACCTGTAAGTGGTTCTGTGGGCTGGGCTGACCCGATAACTGATTTGAAAGGAAAATGCACCCAAGTTTCTAGGAATGATCTTATTATCACCTCTGATGAGCCTTCTATTCACACAATGGACTATGACCATAATAAGAATCTCTTCATGAGAAGGATAACTTTTACAACAAAGACATATATATTTCAAATTGCACACAAAGTTTGAAAGCAAAATTAATGTTGTAAAGTTATCTTTTTTCTATCAAAAAATATTTTCAAAACCCAGTTTTCCAAATTTCAAAATAGTGGCAGTTATGCTTTTAAAATAACAGCTCTAAAACTCAAAGTATCTGAATTTAAGTCTTCTTTATCCTGATTTTTTTTTTGTCCCATAATAAAAAGAAGAAACATAAAGTTTTGAAATTTTAGGTTTTAAATATTTCCAGGGTAGCAATACCAAATTTCATTTGTTGTACCTGATGGAAATCAATGTCTAAAATTAAACTAAAAAAAAACAAGTTTGGGTTAAATTTATTTCCTACTTACGTCAAATTAAATTTAAAGTTAAACTGCCAAGTTGAAGTTCCTGGTGGGTATTCTCCTTGCTCATTCATAAATGTCAGTCCTAGCTGAATTATCTTCAACAAGTCTACATTACACCGCAACAGTTGGTACTGATAGTCAGCATTGCTCCTGAATTCTCCAATGGGTCTTGCAACCACGCCTGGAAACTCGGTGTCCTGTAAAATAGTTTTAAGGGTCATTACTTACTAAACGGTCGAAACCACAATCCAAAAATTCCTAGAATAATTAATTTTGAGTACACATTGTTGGGGTGATATTCTACACAATTCATGTTCAATTACAATGTACCTTTTAACTAGAAGAGTATTACTTTTTAAAACGATAAAACCACAAACTTAATGACTTCATCTTACTTTAAATATCATATCAGTAAAAATTACCATGTATAATGTACACATAATAAATGCAACTAAGTACTCTATTCCCGAGGAAGGAAGAAGAAGAAAATTACAAATTCATGTTTTTCAACAAGTATGTGAAACTATGCTAGCAGTACTGTAATATTAAAACCAATGAAGACGGTTAAAAAGACTAGAAAATGTACCATACTTTTTATTTTTTTATTTATTTTTTATTTTTTTTTTTGTACCATACTTTTTAATTGCTTTTCTGAAGTAAGCATTTAGATAAATACCAAAACCCTCCTACTTTCTTGGCCTAAAACAATACTCTCTACACTCCAGAGAAAGCACACGCTTAAAGACTGCATGCCACCACTCATTCCTGTAGAATGCTATCACATGTCTAAAGTCGTCACTGCTTTCATTTGAGAAATAAATGATCACTATGAATTTCTACTGGAAAAAATAACTTCATTCTAATTATGGATAAGAAAATACATCTATTAAATAGGACATTATCTGTGTACATTCAAATATTCATATTTTAACCAACCAACCTGCCCCTCACAAAAGAAGCATATTTATTTATTTGTATTAAATGTGCTAAGAAAATAAACATGTCATTTTAGTAGTAAAATTCAAATTAAGAAACTAAGAACAAAACCTAAATTTCAATTCTTATGAAGGAGAGAAAGGGAAACTTTTCTAAATTCAGTCAAACTCAACAACCACTTTATTGGATGCTACGTATCATGCTAAGTGTTGGGGGGAGAAAGGATGATTAAGATACTAAGCTCTTTCTTCTCGAAGCTAATATCTAGAATACAGTAGAGAAGTCAAAACAGACAGTGCCCAAGAACCAAAAAAACTAGTTAATTGAATAGACAGGCTAGGCAGAGTGAACAGTATATGCAAAACTAGAAATGATTAACAACAACACAGTGTGTTCACGGAACTCCACTGGTAATTAAAAAACAAACAAAAAACTACAGATCAATAATGCTTCATTGGGAGATCTGAATTTTTTTGTTTGAGAAAGACATCTAGGAGCTCCATCTGGTATTAGTATCAGGCCTTAGTGTTGCTAGGAGCAGACCTGGCATTCATAGCTAGGTCCCAATGGGTCTTCTGCTGAATATAAACAATTAAACACCGTAATATCAGACAAGGCCAGTCTGTAATCATAACTGAACATATGCAAAAACACACACACTGTCCAAACCATAAACATGATCAAACCTCCTTCTATCTTAAATAATGAGTGACTGTTGCTTCTTTACAGCTTTAGCCTCACTCTAGTCTTCTCTCATTCTAGTTGAGACTCATTAAGATATCCTATCGTGGAATTACCCCAGCTTGAGCCCCACTTCTTCACTCCCTAAAACCACTGCCACACACCCCAATTCCTAGAAGGTCTTTCCAACACTAGCTTATGCAAATAACCCCATGGTACTAAGAATGCATTTTCCCTCAATGCAATGAGTAAGAAACCCAACTTGTCACATTACTGGTGTGTTCTTGGTGGTCTTCAGTTGGGAGGTCATTGACAAAATTATTTTCATTAAATACCTAGAAAAAAAATCAACCAGAAGGGTTGAATTCAAGATGTTTTAAAATCCTCTTTCATAAAAGGCATTTTAAAGATTTTGCTCATAGGCATACCATAGCAACGTAATTATATTTTCGGATAACTTGACGAATTTTCTTCATCTCTTCATCCAGGTTGCAAGCCCAAACTTCACAAATTCTTTGGCTATGATCTACAGTTGCTGCTGGCATAGTGAGGGCACAAGGAGTTTAGCTGCCAAGCATCAAAATGTTATACTTGATTGAAGATTTGTTCTGTAAATACTTTATCCTTTATTTATGTACCTGCAAAATAAGAATCAGTTATACCAGGAATCTGAATCACAGAATGAGGTGATAGAAACCTAAGAGATATTTATTTGAGGTCTTTGATTTATGAGAAAATCAAAGTTTAGGACGTGACTTGTCTAAAGTCACACCGCTAATCAGTAGGAGGAAAAGGACAACACAGGTTTCCTGGTTCTAATGTTAGGTAAAAACTGTTTTCTGCATACACACTAATCATTTTTAAAAACTTCCCATTAATTAAAAATTTCTCTGAATTCAACTCACTCTCTGAATAAAACTTTATAAAGACATCCCTTTTCAGGTAAACATGAAAAGTCACATACTGATACACGTGACAAGATCAGATGTTACTAGGGCAAAGGTAGTATTAGTACTTGCTTTTATTCCTAATTGAACATTCAAAGTCTGATTTAACTACAAAATTTACCAGAATTTATTTAGGTCAGATGAGAGGGGCCAAAAGTAAATAATTTTTTTCTTTTAAAAAGTTCTTTCTGAGCAATAAATAGCCACAGAAACTGTTTCAATGTCTGTAACTGCTGATGGGAAAAAGAAGGGAAGCGACAGTCTCTGCATTTCAAACTCTTTCTAATTTCCTAAAAATCCGAGCATTTTCCCTGGTTACCAAACACACATGTCACGTTTCTGGTTCTTACAAACACAGGTTTCATGGTAACAGTTCAGACCAACATTTTGGTTCTGAAGCGGGGAAATTCCAGATCCTCTTTCGCTTTTCACACAAGTTTGAAAAAACCACAACAGACAAGTGTAAAAGGGAGCTGTGACCTCTTCTTATAACTCTACAGTCACAAATGTAACCTCGAGTGCTCTAAGAACAGAAACCGAAGATCGAAGGGCTACTCCCTTTATAACCCACTTCACTCGGTTACCCACACACAGACACACACACACACACAAAATTTGGAAAGGCCCTGTCGTTGAACATTGCTTTCCTCCACCTCGCTCTCTACTACACTTCCAGAAGACCTGAAGAGGCACCAGAGGCCTTCTCGTTACTGGAGGTAGCCAACTCCGAACAGCGGGTTCCCAACGAAACGCGAGGACAGTACAGACAGATTCAAGTCACAGATAACTCTCTTCCCTGGCAGAGAGCCAGCGCGAAGGCTGCTGATAACCACTGACTGGAACCCGATTGAATCCCAAGCCCCGCCGCGAGAAGAACTGCGAGGAGCTGACGGTCTAGGCCACCGCCCTCCACTCCCAATTTCCGTCCCGCACCACTGAAGCCCCAGGTACAAAGCCTTCGCGTCATCACCCCGCGCCACCCCCTCGACAGACCCCCCAGCCCCAAGTACCTTCCCCCCCGCCACTCGCCGCCCGGCCCGTCCCTGCGCCCGCCGCGCTCCAGCTGGCGCCATCGCGCGCCCTCTCAGGTTCGTCGTTCCCGCCCCCTTCCTACTTCCCCAACCCGCCCCTCCCCCCCCCCCAAGTCTGAGGTAGACGCGAGATCTACTTGTGTCGCTGAGCTCGCGCTCCTCCTCTTCCTCCTCGCCATAGAGACAGCACCCAGCGGCGGCAGCGGCGGTGGCGGTAGCGGGGGGGGCAGCGGCGGGTGCCCCATAGACACCGCTCGCCCGGCAAGGGGGAAAGGGGAGCCGAAGCTTCGCCGCACCGCGCTGCGCTGTCGCTTCTCGCGCGTCCGGGCGGGGGCGCCGGATGATGACGCCATCCGCAGAGGGGGCGGGGCACGCAGGTGACGGAGGCTGAGGCGGTGGAGAGTTAAAGCGGTCGGGCTGTCTGGCTGGCTGGTTGGGGCGTCAGGGCCGCGGACCGCCAGCCTCGAGCTGCGAGTTCCCTTCTCTTCAGCTGCTGCGCTGACAGTAGCATGCCCCCCCGGCCCCGAGGACCCCCCGCCGGGCCGGCTTAGAGAAGACGCGGCTGCCCAGCACTTGGGCCGAGCCGTTCCTGCCCGCTCCTCCTCTGTCGCTGGAGAACCGCCGGGCTGAGCCGCTGGGAGAAGCAGGCCAGAGCCTTCCGGGGCCTCGGCCCGGGGACCCGTGGAGGATGAGCTGGCTCTTCCCCCTAACCAAGAGCGCCTCCTCCTCCGCAGCTGGGTCCCCCGGTGGTCTCACCAGCCTCCAGCAGCAGAAGCAGCGCCTGATCGAGTCCCTCCGGAACTCACACTCCAGGTGACTGGCCGCTGCCTCTCCGACCGAAGGAAGAAAGTAGGGCGGGAGGGCGGGCTGGTGCTAACCACACTCGCAGCTCCTCAGGCCGACTCCCGCCAGCTGCCGCCCTTTTTTTTGGACATATCTCTCTTGGTCCTGGGTCTCACGCTTGCTCTCCCGTCCCTGACCCACATTCAGGATTTCTTCCGGGACGCCCTTTCCCCCGCTCCCGCCCCCACCACTGCTCAGCTCCCCTAATTCCGACTTCCCTCATCTCCCCGGACACACCGCTGCCGGCTGCAGTCTGTCTCCTGTCTTGTCTGCAGTGTGCCTTGCTTTGCCCGGCTTCCTCACCATTTCCTTTTACCCACCTGTTTGCCGCGTTGGCCGAATTGTTAAAATACTATACTTGGCTAAAAAGGAGATTACTCTTCGCAATTCAAGTTTCACGAATAGTGGACTATTTTTGGAGAAAAAACTTTGAACCCTAAAGGAAGGGGAAAACAAAGTTTTCATAAGTGAGTTCTCTTCTGGGAGTAACGTACTCAATCCTCTTAAGTCTCTAATAGATTTACCCTGTTCATTCTAACCCACCTCCCCGCAGCTGGTAACTATCAGTGGGTTCATTTCTCACTTTGAGATTCTTGTTCCTACACTCAGGAATTACCTTCAAGTCATTTTGATTGTTCTGCTGGCGTTGTTTTTGTTTCGTTTTGTTCATTTTCAGCGTGGTCAGGTTAGAAATATTTTGCAATTCAGATTATTTCAGCTGTTTTTATTGCAGGTATCTGTGACCTCTAGTGGTTTTAAAAAATTAGAACAGCCTCTTCATATGAATTATGCAACTATATTTACGTGTGTCAGCATGTATTTTAATGGAAAGATATCTGCATCTTAATAGACTATTCATATATTTGAAATACATCTTGAGATATTAAAATTGGTTAATTCTAGGAGCCATTTTATGTGTTATACTAATTTTTTTCTAAACAAGTTATAGTATGGAATAGTTTTAAATTTAGGTGTATTGTTAAAAGAAAAAAATCATTGCAAAATCGGTTGGCTTTAGTGAGGCCTGTTGCTGATTGAACTTCAGGTGTTCCTTGGTTCTTTTTCTTTTCTTTTTTTTTTCCTTTGGTTCTTTTTCTCAATTGTTCTGCTGTTCAGAACTTTAGAAAGGTGAGAATTTGTGGTATTAAACAGGAAAGAATAGCATGGTGTTTGATGTAATGGTAGCTTTCTTTTTGGAAAATTAAGTTCGTAGAGTTCTTAAAAGTCAATCTGACTCTGGTTTTCTCTACTAACCTGTAAGAGTCACTTTTACAAAATATGTTTATAAATTAAGGATACTCCTTTTTAATAAACATAACAAAAGTTCTCACTTTGGAAGGCCGTTTGTTTACAATTGCCAAAATACTTTCTAGAACCATACCTTTGGAATTAATTGCTTTTAAGCCTTTAGGATATTCTGTTAGATATTCTCACAGATGGCAAATTTTATTCTTTGAGGTTGGAGTTGAATTTTCAAATACTCCAAAGTCCCTTGCTGCTGAGGCTGGTAAATAAGGAAAGTGATGTGAAATGTATTGTGTATTTTTCTGTGTGTGTCTCCCAAACAAAGTTAGAGTTGAAGGCAGGAATTGCTAATCTAAGGAATTCTGTAATTAGCTTAAGAGGATCAGTAAATACCCTGAGTCAAAAGCAGAAAGGATCTATTTTGTTTGTAATTTTTTTTTGAGCCAGAAATTATGGATATATAATTAGACATGTGACATTATCTACAGTATTTTGTGATATTTTATGAACAGCTACCTTTAATTGCTTTGATTCTTATAATTTCTTTTATAAAAAATACTTGAAGTTTTTATTGAAATAGTTCACATTTATAAACTATACTTGGATAATTCTGGTGACAATGAAGTAGGTCATGTACATGGCAGTTTTTAAAGAATGGTATGGTCCCAGAAAAAAATTTCACCTATTCTTGTTAAGTTTGCCCTTTTAAGTTATGACATACATTTTAAAACTAGCAGGTAAAAATGAAACATCTGTGCAGTATCTGACAGTATGTTGCTTGAGTAACCAAATTCAATACTACAACTTAAAGATTTTTGTACAAAAAGACACTGCAATTGGTTATTCTGAAAATGCACTCTGTAAAAGTTGAAAGACTGTTTAAAATGGTATTTTAATGAATACTGCAGAACTTCTTCAATTATGAATATTAATGTATTGTTGCACTCCACCCTTCTGCCTCATGTTTCATACTCTGTCCCTTCTGCATTTACAGGATCAGCAGCTCTTTTTCTGCCCTCAGTGTCTCACTTTTTTTCTTCTCAGTAACCTTTCCCCACCCTATTCTCTCATCTACCTTCCAACTTCTATTTTCTTTTAACTACTTATAATTCAAAAAAATCCCGTATCAGGAAAGAGTCTCTTTAATTCCCTTCCCCTAATTTAAACTTCTTTTTTAGTTACTTCAAGAAATTCTCTTTAAGTCTTATTGGTGAGGCAGGGCAAATGAAACACTGTCATAATGATGACCAAAAAATTGTTATATGGTAGCATGTTTCTGTCTGCTCTGAAAATGGAAACTGAAAGTTATGTAGATTACTAGGCTGAAGTAATATATGCCACTTTCTAAGTAACAGTCATCATAATATTCAACTTACCACTATATTTCCTGACTTTTTGGGGCAAGAGTAGAACTAATTCTGTTGTTTCTTGTACTTCCTAAAGAAGCTTACTTTAAGTCACACTTGATTTCCCATTTAACTCCATACTTCTGATTTCTTGGAAGAACATTACCTTTTTGGGTTCCTGGTCTGCAGGCCCACTTCTTTAATGGAGGCCAAGCCCCTTCAGTCTCTATGGGTAAATAGTGATTGTTTACTCCAGTGATGATGGGCTTATTCCCACTGCTAGTTATTGTCAGAAACTTAACCTAATCTTGGTCAGCGGAGTTGGAGAAGAAGTCTTTTGGGGAGCTACACGAAACATTTTTCTTAGTAATAGAGATGTGTAAAAGGAAATGCCTCTTTCTGTTTTGGGGTATTGTGTTACATGGGATGCCTGGAACTGCTTGGATCATGAAGGAAGGAAGGCTGACTACTGGATGTGGTAGAGTATAAAGATGGAAAGTCTGTGATGATATTGTGATACTGAGTTAACCAGGCCTGGAACCTTTCTGCCTCTAGACTCCTGTCTGTATGAGATAATACATATACATTTGTATTATACATACAAATCACACGTTCGAACTGATTTTTCTGTTACTTGTAGCTGAAACTATCCCCATTGATACACACCAATCCCAGTATTTAAAGATTCTTTAGAATTGAAGCTGTTAAGTACCTCCCTGCACTGTACCTGACAGCCAGAAAATACCAGAATCTGATGGTAAATCAACAGTTACCATCCTAACTATCCTGGTTTTTCCTCTCTCATTAGCTTCTTTATTACTTTACTTCCTTAGCTCTGAAACAATAGCCTGAAGCTGTGCTGTGAATGGTATTGTCTGTAATTAACTGCAAAGATTCAAAGTTATACAAATAGTGTCTTTGTTACCTTTTACTTCGGGATATCAGCTCTCTCAAATAAAGGACTTCTCATTTTAATAATCTGTTATGTGGTAATTCTGGTGCTATTTTATATTCAAAAAGAAAATCTAATTTGGGAGTTATTATATTTATCGGAATTGCTTTCTTCTTTTTCACTCTGATATGGGATGCTAGACAAAATGAATTTGAAGAAAATAAATGCAAACAAGCAAAAATTAATGACATCACATCATAATACATTAATGACTTAGGTGAACTCTAAGCTTTAGTTCCCATCTGTAAAATCAGGAATTGGGATTTTTATCCTGTAGAATTGTTGATATTTAAGTAATATGTATAAACATTTATTAGAGTTTCTGACACACAGTAAGCAGGTAACAGATTGTATTCCTTCTTTCCACTGCATGGTATCAATGTGCCTGCAACCTTTGCCTCATAGCCTACTTGGATCTAGCCAGCTTGTTAATGAATCGCTCACAGATCTCCATTTGTCTCTGGCAGGGCTACTTCTGACTTTCCATTCAGAAAGCAAGTCCATTCCAGAGAGTTTTTCTTCATAAATGAAGTGTAAAATTTAATTTTGAAAGGTTTCAGACAATACATGTAGAGAGACTAGAATATTATCTGACATACACTAAAATGTATCTATAAATGCCAGCTATTTTATATTTGTATCTTGAAGATTTTTAAGATACAATTAAGATATAATTGTATCTTAAATACAATAGACTATCTACATAGTCTATACACATCATTTTGAAATTTTCTTTTGCACCAGTCCTTCGATATTCTTTCTGATTACCCAAATCTTTAAAAAGTCTGTGACTTCTTTGGAGAGTCTGCTGCTGTATAGTTTTGTACCCTATAGCTATTTAGTTTAACCCCTGCTCTCAGGTATAAGGCTGTCTCCTGTAAACTCATGTGTTTCTGAGTAAGCCCAGATTCCAAATCTTTCTTTCTTGTAGTTTTTACTGTCAGCTCAAAAGGACTCACATACAGACTTTACAACACAAAAAGTTTGTAATGAGAGGATATGTGTATATGTTTTAACCAGTTCAGTGCTATATATTTTTTTAATGGATCTGTTGTCAACATAGTGTGAGATTTTTTTCATTAAAATATCCAAATTTCCAACTTTTAAAAAATAGATTTTATTATTTAGAGTAGTTGTAGGTTCACAGCAGTTTAGCAGCAAATACAAAGATTTCTCATACAGACTTTGTCCCCTCCAACTTTTCATTCAAAATAGAAAGATCTGGCAACATAAGTTATGTAAGAATAAAACTTC
The DNA here is from genome assembly GCF_055505025.1 of Bos grunniens. Taxonomy (NCBI): domain Eukaryota; kingdom Metazoa; phylum Chordata; class Mammalia; order Artiodactyla; family Bovidae; genus Bos; species Bos grunniens. The sequence goes on along the minus strand of NC_141191.1, from coordinate 21,682,397 downwards.
CTTGTGAAAGAAAAATCACCTTAACTTGTTGCAATAAAAAATCCTACAAGAATCTGCTATGACAGCTTATTGAAGCTGCAGAAACCTACAGAATGTCAATATTTTGACTCTATAAATTTGAACTCCTAACAGTGAACTTAAAAATAATGTATAGCGAACGATCCCATAATTAAGGGAATTTTAATTTGGTACGTTGTCATATAATCTATAACCAGTGATTAAAAGTTACAGTTGTAGAGTATATGACACAATAAAGCATGTTACAATTTAAGAATACTTTTCCTAAATAGATAGTAACAGTCAAGTGTTCTTTCTAGTTAATTTTCCACATAGTAGTATCGATCCATACCTGCTTAAAAAAAAAAAGTTACCACACAGGTAATCATTTCTCCATTGCTAGTTGAGTCTGACTACATCTACTTTTTGCCTCCTACTTCTGAATTTCTTCCAAGCTGTCTCTCCTGCCTGCTCACCTAAGCCAGAAACCTGGTCATCCTGTTTTCACTTAGTCATCTGTGTTACCACTGCATCATGCTGTTCTCTCTGCCTCCATCTTATTCCCTTTTCTCTTCCACATGGGTGCCAGAGTAATCTTTAAAATTTGAGTTTGATGATGTTGTTCTTTTCAGTGGCTTCCTAACTCTTGCCAGCTTCTTTAGCTTAATGCCTGGTTGTCACAGAATATAAGTGATGTGACTCATGAAAAGGTGTCAGCAGACACAATGTGAAGTTTCTTTAATGGCAAAAGATACAGAGACTTTTAGAGACCCAGTGTTATTTCCTACTGAAGCTTTTCTAATTGTCCTCCTCTGTCTGGAATGTACACTTCATTTCCTTGGTTCTGTTTCCTGGGGTTAACTCTTATCTGACTTTTAAATGTAGCTCAGATACTATTTTTCCCCCAAAGACCTCATTTCCCCCACCCCTGTTTAGGTTAAGTTCTTTCTCCTGTGTTCCTATAGCATCTCTGTCATTATCCAATGTCTTCTAAAGAGCAGTGTTTCAAAAATAGCTATGAAATAAGTGGTCTGTATCAAATAGATACAGAAAACAAAATTGAGTACTCTAGAATTTCTAAAAGGCTTTATGCTAACATGCCTCAGCATTCTCCAGGAGTAGGGTACAGTATGAAGCATCTTCCAAACAGAGCAATGAGCCATCTATTCAACTATTTATTTTAAATTTCAAGTTTCTTAATTATTCACTTCATATCAGCTGGTGTGTGTGTGTGAAGGCAATGTAATAGGGAAGAGCTTTTGTATTCTATTACAAGTTAATTAATAAAGGGTTGTTGCCTGTAAACTTCAACTACGCAGAATGGTCCATCCCTAGAAACCCTGCCTCACAAGTAATCAGCATTAAGGCCTGATGAGGCCCACCTGTGAGTGCCTTCAGGAAGGAGGAAATTAGCACCTCCCCACTGGAGGCTGACTGGAAACAGGAAATACGTGACTGTACTCCCTTCCTGTTTAATATAAAAGAAACCTGAACTCTTCCTCAGGCAAGATGGTACTTTTAGTACATGAGTCTACCATCCTCTTGGTTCACTGGCTTTCCAAATAAAGTCTATTCCTTGCCCTAGCAACTGTCTCTGGATTTATTGTCCTGTCCTGCGCAGAATGGTACAGGCTTGGACTGGTAACTCAAGTGCTGTTTTCTTTTGTTCCCCTGAGGATATTGTAACAAATTTATAGTCTTCTGTTTGCTCCTCTAATTCTGTATCTTTGAGTTTTTGTGTGTGGAGCTTGTTGAGTTTGGTGCATGCCTCTAATGCTTTTGTTTTGTTCAAACCTTCTCTGTATGTAAGATTCCTTGTAGTCTTGTTTGTGGGTCTTTAGTTCTGTGTATCCTGGCCTGCCTCAGTTGACAGGTGAGGAAGAATGACTTGCTTTGTCCTGGGGCAAGCTGATAGTTGTCTTTTGGAGATGGAGGCTCCTGGGAGTCAGGAGCTTCCTGAGGTGCTGCCCCCTTAGAGGCTCCCTCCCCATGGATTTCTGGGGCAGACAGAACGGTTGTCTGCAGGTTGAAACAGGCCGGACACCAGGAGAGAGCTCTAACTTCCTGCTGCTCCAGGCTTCTTCTCACTGTCTACTCGGAGAGGGGCTCCTGCCCCACCTTCCACACTCAGATTTGCCGTGACCTGGTTCAAGGGCTTCAGCTTTGCATTGGTCTTATGTTTGGGGGTTGTCATTAGTTCCTATATTTAATTTTTTTAAACACTTATCTTTTCCTTTAATCTCATCCTTTTTTAATCTTTTATCTTTCTAAGATTCCTCAGAGTTCGTTGTCAGTGTATGTATGGAACCCTTTACTTTCCAGCACTGTTATATAGATTTGCTTCTTAAAAGTCAGTTTCAGTATTTCCTGGAGATTTAAATGGGAGAGGGAAATTGTCTAATGTCTTTATCTAAGCATCTAAACCTTTTATCGACAAGGATCACCTAAAACCCTTCCTTGAGTTAAACAAGGGGAAATGATGGAATCAGAGTCTTGATCTTTTTCAGTCAGTTGGTGACTGAGAAAACAGACGGGACCACGCTGTTTCCGTTTCCTTGGGAGATGCAGGTGCTGAATGCATGGTAGCTGTTCAGCTGAACCTAGTCTTAGTTACAGAATCCAGGTTTACACAAAATATAAAGTGAGGAGATAAATGATTCTTCTGTGAAAGGGATCCCAACCATAGCTAGTGTGTCTTGCATTTCAAGGTCTGTTTACGTATGGTTTTAGGGGCTGTCAAAAGTAGAGTGGATGCCAGTTAACCACACATTCTGACAAAAGTTAGCTGTCTCAGCTTTCTTGAGTCCAGAACAGACTCAGAGTTGCTGAAATAAAACCATAATAATTCACTTTTCTCAGAGAACCTAGAGAATAAAATTATTAACAGAAGATCATTTAAATTTTCTCTGGTGAGATTGCAGTATTACTTTAGAACACATATGTGTGTTTACATCCAAAGAGTACTACCTGTCAGTGTAAAGATATGACTGTAAGAATGTTTATCAAAGCATGGTTTATAGCAGTAAACTTGGAAACAATCTAAATATTGATGCTGAAAACTCAGCCTCTGTGCATCAATCGGAATAAAATCTGAGACAGAGTTTTGGCTGAAATAGAAAAGAATAGCTTTATTACTTTGCCAGGCAAAGGGAGACACAGCCCACCTGTGCCCTGGAAAGCTGTGTGTCCCAACCTGGGACGATTTGTTGAAAGGTTTTAAAGCATCTTCAAGGGCAGAGTTGCTTATAAGGAGCTGTGTACACCCATGCCTTTAGTCTGGCCTGGGGGTGGGTGAGGTGGGGGGCAGTCTCCTCCCTTGTCTCCTCCCTTGTCTCCTCCCTTGTCTCCTCCCATCCCTGATTAGCAACTGTTTGAATTTGCCCTTTCAAGGTCATGGAGACTGGAGTCTATTCCTACAAACCAGATGTGTGGGGACTTAGAAAGGCTTCCATGCCCAGGAACCCCCAGGGGCCTGCTTAGTTTCAGTATTTAATGGTACAGAATAGGTTAAACAATATATTAGAACATTATGTAGACGTTTAAAACTCTTGTAAAATAACATTTACTGATTTGGAAAAATAATTTTTTTCCCTGTTGAGAAAGAATTATTTTTGGAATAAGTTTTTAAAAAGCTACTTGAAATAGCAAAAAATTCAAAATCACATTTGTGATAAAGATTCGGGGAATGATTCTTGTTTTAATTAAGTAGAACAAGCATCTGCCATTTTATCTAACACAACTAATGTAGAGAAGAAAGCAGCTTTCCTTGATGCTCTTGCTCTTAGGGTTGGGCCTGAAAATTAAACCAACTAAAGATTAATAGGAGAAAAGTACACAAATTTCATGTGAGTTTACATATCAGGGAGATCTTCAAAAGGAAATGAAGAGCCAGAGAAACAGAACTGAGCATTTTATACTGGGCTTGATGAAAGTCGTGGTGACAGTTGTGGAGGGATGTGGTGGGTTAAGGAGTGCACAGCACGCCTTAGTGATACTGCCAGCTGAGTGCCAGCGTGCATGCGTGCTCATTCGCTTCAGGCCTGTCCTTTGCCACCTTTGCGACCCCACGGATGTGGCCCGCCAGGCTCCTCTGTCCATGGGATTCTCCAGGCCAGAATACTGGAGTGGGTTGTTATGCCCTTCTCCAGCGGATCTTCCCGACCCAGGGATTGAACCCAGGTTTCCCACATTGCAGGCAGATTCTGTACTGTTTGAGCCACCAGGGAAGATATGTGTTGCAGTGAAGCATGTCACATGAGTTATTGGGTTTCCCAGTAGATATAAAAGTTATTTTTACATTATACTGTAATTTATACATTATACTGTAGTTTATTAAGTGTGCAATAGCATTATGTCTTAACACCAATGTATGTATTCTAATTAAAAATACTTTATTGCTAAAAAACACTAACCATCAGTATCAGTGAAGCACAATAAGATGAAGCATGCTTGTAATTATAGTAAGTGGGAGGGGTGGGGGCCATGTTGCAGGGAACAATGATGCCTTAGCAAGTCCGGCTTCTTAGGTTCTTTCATTGTCCCTGTGTCTTCTGAGATTCAGATGCTCCTTCCTCTTGGTGTAGGGTGGGCACCTCTTAATGAGGTCTTAAGACCTATTTTCTGTTTTAAGAAAGAAAGATAAGGAGGGAGAAGGTCAGAGTAACTTTCCTGTTTCTGCTTTTTTCTTATATTCCTTCAGTTTAAAATATTGAAGATGCCAAGGTGCCACATTTAGGGGCAGCATGTCCTCAACCCATCAGTTGCCATGGCTAACCTGTTTCGGAATTTGTTAATGATGATTCAGTTCTCGTTAATATTACGAATACTACCTTTGACTTCCCTGGTGGTTCAGAAGGTAAAGAATCCACCTGCAATGTAGGAGACTTGGGTTTGATCTCGGGGTTCAGGAAAACCCCTGGAGAAGGGCAACATAATTATGGGGACAATGAACACTTCTCGCCAAAAATTATTTTAATCAAATTCACTTTGTTTTCTATAAAAAGACAGTGTCTGAAAAAATGACTTAACACTTCAGTACTACAAATTTAGACAGGCTCCAACTTAGATATGTATGTTAAATGTTTGCTTAATGATGCTAAAATATATTGAACAGTTATGGTATTATATGGGGAGGGCTTTACCTGCATTATCTCACTTAATCTAACAACACTTTTAGCAAGATGGGTGTTTTTAACATCCCCATTTACCATGTGAGAGATAAGGCTTAGGTAGATTGTGATCACACAAGTAAATGGTGGAGGAAGGATTTGACCCCAGGAAGCCTAATTGAAGCCTAATATGCTCTTGGTCACTAAAATGCTCTACTTGGCTTTGATACTGTTGTGATAAGTATTCCTCTGAAGCATTGACACCATTGACATCTAAGATAACAGAAACAAAAAACTTAAGCCATTTTATTGATTACACAGTGTTTATATCAATACAACTGGGAAAACTGTTTAGTATCCTAGTCTGAACCTGATCCCCAAAGAGAAACTTTAAGTTAGTCTTAATACTGAATATATTTTGAGTCTTTTCCCAACTATTTCTTCTCTTCAATCATAACTTCAGTCCACGAGATGTCAGAGGGGACATCTATGATTTCTCGGTAATTCCATCCCAACACTCTTGAACCTTTCAGGCAACCTGAAATTTACATATTTGAGAGGCTAGGTTTTTATCAGAAGGCAAAAAAAGTCATCAGTTCAGTTCAGTTGTTCAGTCGTATCCAACTCTTTGTGACCCCGTGAATCGCAGCATGCCAGGCCTCCCTGTCCATCACCAACTCCCGGAGTTCACCCAAACTCATGTCCATCGAGTAGGTGATGCCATCCAGCCATCTCATCCTCTGTCGTCCCCTTCTCCTCCTGCCCCCAGTCCCTCCCAGCTTCAGAGTCTTTTCCAGTGAGTCAACTCTTTGCATGAAGTGGCCAAAGTATTGGAGTTTCAGCTTCAGCATCAGTCCTTCCAATGAACACCCAGGACTGATCTCCTTTAGAATGGACTGGTTGGATCTTCTTGCAGTTCAAGGGACTCTCAAGAGTCTTCTCCAACACCACAGTTCAAAAGCATCAATTCTTTGGTGCTCAGCTTTCTTCACAGCCCAACTCTCACATCCATACATGACCACTGGAAAAACCATAGCCTTTACTAGACTGACCTATGTTGGCAAAGTAATGTCTGCTTTTGAATATGCTATCTAGGTTGGTCATAACTTTCCTTCCAAGGAGTAAGCGTCTTTTAATTTCATGGCTCCAGTCACCATCTGCAGTGATTTTGGAGCCCCCCAAAATAAAGTCTGACACTGTTTCCACTGTTTCCCCATCTATTTCCCATGAAGTGATGGGACCAGATGCCATGATCTTCATTTTCTGAATGTTGAGCTTTAAGTCAACTTTTTCACTCTCCTCTTTCACTTTCATCAAGAGGCTTTTTAGTTCCTCTTCACTTTCTTCCATAAGGGTGGTATCATCTGCATATCTGAGATTACTGATATTTCTCCCGGGCAATCTTGATTCGTCCCCCCAAAAATGAGAAAAATAAGACAGGTCTTCCAGAACTACCAATTAAAGCAACCAAAAGAAAAAAAAATAAGTTATGTAACTGCTAGATCTTTTAAAAGTATTCATGCTTGAAAATGATTCTTGTCCTTTTGGATATCAGGCTTCCTTTCAACCATAACTCATTAATACTACTTAACATTTTTCCCTTTGGAAAGATTATAAAGATTATAAATGTTAGAATTCCAAGTGAGTCACCAAAAGATCTGGTTGGTAGATTATACTTGTAATAATTGCATGCCAGCAATCAAAATAAAATTCTGGGGACTTGCCTGGTAGTCCAGTGGTTAAGATCCCAACCTTCCAATACAAGGGATGTGTGTTCAGTCCTGGGTCAGGAAGCTTTTAAGATTCCACATGGTAAGGGGTCATGGCCAAAAAAAAATTTTTTTAATAAAAATTCTGAATGTAAAATGTTAAAGTATAGGGAACTTTTATTAGATGGCAGTTATATTCAAGTATTAATAATGAAGACTCCCCAAATAGTAACTTGATAAAGTGACATGATAAAAGTTTCTTTTTCTCTTGCATACGAGAAATTCAGTTTGTTGATTCCATAACCATTAAGGACCCAAACTACTTCTGTCTGCTGAGCTCTCCCTAGTGTTTGGCTCTGATTCTCAGAGTCACTCCTGGTCCAATATGGTTGTTCGAAGTTTGTCTTTCAGGGCCAGGCAGGAAGGGCAGATAGACTCTATACCAGTTTTTGTTGCCCTTTAAAATGCATTTCTGGAAATTCCACCTCACCCAACTTAACTGTGTTTTATTGGCTGGAACTTAAGCCTGTAGCAACAACTTGCTACAAGAAAAGCTACAACATTGCTGCTCAGAATAAAATCAGGACTCTCTTATTTAGGAAGAAGGGGAATATTTGGTTTTGAAAAACAGCCAGCTGTCTCTATCTATCATAAGGCTGTAGGAGACATCTCATCCAGACTTCTCAGTTTAAACTCTGAAAGCCCTGTCAATACAGCTGGCATTGGAAGGATTGTAGTCAGAACATAGGTCTTCTCTTGCTGACCTGTTTTAACTAGAGGAGTTGGCAATTGCTTCTTGTTCAGTTGCTAAGTCATGTCTGACTCTTTCCAACCCCATGGACTGCAGCATACCCAGCTTCACTATCTCCCGGAGTTTGCTCAAACTCATGCCTACAGTTGATTCTACTAATGATAAATTGCTTCCCTGGTGGCTCAGACAGTAAAGAATCCACCTGCATAAGGGAGATTGGATTTGATCCTTGGGTTGGGAAGATCCCCTGGAATAGGGCATGGCAACCCACTCTAGTACTCTTGCCTGGAGAATCCCCATGGACAGAGGAGCCTGGCATGCTAAAGTCCATGGGGTCACAGTCAGACATGACAGAGTGACTAAGCACAGCACAATGATAAATTATATAAAGCAATAGTAATCAGTGTAGCACTAATACAAGAGTTCTTTGCCTTTTTACCTCACCAGCTTAACTCCATCTCTTCGCAACCCCCTGAGAATATCTCAAAATAGTATTGCCTGCTTATTTGATAATTTTTTCTATGGTCATTTCCCCCTCAAGATACAAGTTATATTGGCTCTCTAGATTCTGTGATTAAAATGAAGTTGTTTTACTAGACTCTACAAATTTTAATGTTTGCTTTTAACATTAATGGTTTTTATAACTTTGGATAAATTTTTTTTCTCACATTTTCTCCTACAGCATAGCTGAAATACAGAAAGATGTGGAATACAGGTTGCCTTTCACTGTAAATAACCTGACAATTAACATTAATATGTGAGTAGAATTGTATCCTGTTTTTTCATGGAATAGGACTTGGAAAAATCTTTTTATCATTTTGTTTCTTAGCTGCTGTCAGAAGTAAGCTGTTTAAAGTAAGCTGAATTTATTTCCTTTTCTAGTATCTAAAGTTTCTTAAACTTACACAATTCTGTGAAATAAAAAAGTTTAAATATGTCATTGTAATAGAGATTGCGGTAAGAAACCATGAAAGAGGAAATGGAATACAAAGATGTAATAGATCTTTCATTGATTTGCACTAAACTCTTTGCTGGAGGCAGGCTGAAAGAGTGAGCATGACAACAACAAACAGTGGAAGGGATCGTGTGCAGACACTGTTAGAGGAACAACCACCTTTACATCAGAAACAAGTTAAAATATTCTAGTTTTCAGCAACCAATATAATACATCAGCCAGCAAGTTCACAGTTGAATTTGATCTGCCGATTATTTTTAAAGAAAAAAAATTAAAAGTAAAAAATAATAATCATTATTAAGGTTATTAAGTAATAAAGAGGAAAGTTTGGGCAAAGTGATTGCTAGTACTCATTTAGCCCTAAGTGCATTTATTAGACTTCAACATGAAAGAATTATTATTACCTCAGATTGCATTAGGTGGCTGGCTGCTCAAGCAAGTGTTTGAGTGAGGTACAGTAAAAATGCACTTAACTTGAAGATAGAAACTATGTTTGTTCATCGTCAGATCTTCATTGCCTAGTGAGGTACCTTCACGTGGGATCCCATATTAAATCCTAGTTGAATGAGTGGAAATTAAACGGTGAATATATAGCAGTGCCAACCATTATGCTGTGTTATGTCAATATATGGGAGCTTTATTAATCGTCACAGCCGCCCTGAAAACTAAAACAAATTATATTCAAGTAGGTAGTGAATACAGTAGTCAGGAGAGAAACCCAGACTGTTTGGGCTCCAAAGGCCATTCATTGCCTCTTTTCCAAAGTAGTTTAACAGCCTAAACTATATACCTGAGGTAGTTTTCTCTCTCATCACACACCCTGGTACAGCTAAGTAGGAGAAGCCAACAAAGACCTAGTTTCCCTCTTGACAACAATAGTTCCCTGAGCCAGGAGGGGAACGGAGTGGCAATTTAAAAGGATGTATTCATCTAGATTTTAGAGATTTGCAAGGTTCCATGTCCCGTAAAAGTGCATTGTTGGAGACTTCACTCCCTAATTTCAAATTTGCAGTAGTTCTTAAAGGGTTAAGATTTTTACTCTTTTTCCTTTTGGTACTGAGAATTTACTGTTAATTAGCTGAAACCATAGGACTGACCTCAAAGTTGGGAGAGATGTGTTAATTGAGACATTTCAAAGAGAGCCGCATAGCACCAAGGCATGGTGTCAGCTCCAGTATTCCAACCCTAGTACTTCTTATTTTATCTACTTGCTCATTAAGAATTCAGTGTATAGTGAAACACTTCTTGGCAGCATTTCAAAAAAAGGAAAGCCACAAGAAAGTTAGATGCCAAGACCTGTGGTTCAGTAAAAAGCCAGACTGGCATAACATGGTTCACCTGATAAAAATGTATAATTTCTGGCTGAAATTTTGGATAGTTTGGTATAATGTGATGTGTTTGAAAGCAATTATTGGCCCAGTTTGAAGAATAGTCTATAATTCACATTATCCTTACTCCACATTAAGAAGGTTTTACTATATTGAATTAATTATAGTCTCGTTGCCAAAGTGTGTCTTTCTGTATAGGTTCAGTTAACTCAACAACCATAATAGAGCACTGATTACTGAATAATCTGAATGAAAGTGTGAAAATTTAATTTGCTTTTAAGTAACTTTGTTTTAGAATTATGATTATATAACTCTGTTCTACTTTTGCCAGATTGCTTCCTCCACAATTTCCTCAGGAAAAACCAGTGATCAGTGTTTATCCACCAATACGACATCACTTAGTGGATAAACAAGGAGTGTATGTTACCTCTCCATTAGTAAGCAATGTATGTATATGCTATGATTTATTTCAAAATGTTAACTATACTTAATAGATAATCCTGATTTGGAGGCTTTTTGTTTTTCAGTGGTGAGGACCTGTTGATGTTAAAACTTGGGTTCATTGTAGATCTTTTATAGTAGTTAGGAAGGGATTAAAATTCAAATTTGCCTTACATTTTTTAGAATATGTATATGATTCACTAACGTGAAGGACTATAACTTCAGTGTACTCAGTATTTACCTTTGAACCTTCAGATTACTGTCAGTAGTGAAGTGTGGAAATAGTTCAGCTCCAGTATTAACTAAATAAACTTTTAACCTCATTTATGGTATTGCTTCTATAGTAAGTTGTGGATGTTCAGTTGACATAATATCCTTTGCCTTTCATTTAATTTTTGACTTATAAAAGTGGATGTAAGGTTAAGTTTTACAGTTTAATTATCTTAATGAGACTATATAATCTTTTTTCGAAAATGATTTCGATCACTGTGTATTACTGTTACTTTTAGTTTACAATGCATTCAGATCTTGGGAAAATTATTCAGAGTCTATTGGATGAGTTTTGGAAGAATCCTCCAGTTTTAGCTCCTGCTTCAACAGCATTCCCATAGTAAGTATGTTTGTAACAAAAGAGTTTGTATATACATTTATTTACTTTTGATCTGAGTAATCAAAGCATAGCTTAAAAATTCAAATAAGGTTAAAAGGCAGTCTGCTTTCCACATCCTCACCTTCACAGGCAGATACATTCATACTTTTCAGAGGTAACTGGATTTTATTTTTTAGCTGCTTGTCTAATATTTATCTTCATCTTTCTGAATAATATATAGATACTGCTCTCTGTTGATTCTTTGATTTTAGATACCATCTACTGACTTCCTATCATGATTAATGAAGGTTTTAGTTATTTTTCACATACCTTTCTTTTCCCTCGTCCTCTGTGAAATTATGATTTTTACTTAAGTTTGTGTTTGGTACTTTCATTACATTGGCTTTCAGAATATTCCCTTCTGCTGAGCCAAGTACTTTATAATGATTACATTTCTGTTATGGTATAATTTTTTGCTTTTCTCTGGAGTTAATAATTACTTCAGTTTTCCATCAGTTTTGTATTCTTTGATGTTTTTAATTTCCCACCTCTTTTCGGCAGCTCTGAAAAATATCATTCAAATAATTTTTTCACATCAAGCCTGTCAGGTAATCTTGAGGTTCCAGTATTTTTTCCTTGCAAATATTGCTCCATTTTCCCCCTCCATTCTGAATTACTGTACAAGTGCTGTCCTGCCATCCTGGGATTTCCCTTTCCCACCTTCCTGTATGGGACTCTCCTTTTCCTGCATCCTGTGTTTTTTTCTTTCTCAGGCTATTTCCTAGTTTCTTGCTTTACTTACTCCCTGTGGCTTCCTAAGTAAAGGTGTGTTCAAGTTCCTAAGGATGAGTAACAGTTTATCCTAAAACTTGTGGTTGAAATAATGAGCATTTATTTTCCTTGTGAATCTGCAGTTTGGTTAGGTACTAATAGAGCTTGTTTGTGTTCCACCTTTGGCATCAACTGGCATGGCTTAAAACAGTAAACACATTTATTTGCTCATTATTCTTCAATTCAGGAAGGGTTCATCAGAGAGCTCTTCTCTGTTCTACTGACCATCAGCAAGCTCTCGTCAGAAGCTCTTACCTGGGGAGGTCAGTTGAAATACCGAGATGCAGCCTGGGCTTCCTCACACCACCATGGCTGGGCTTCTGGGGTGAACATCCTGAAAGAGTTATGAGAAAGTCATATTCACCTTCTCTGGCCTAGCTGCTGAAGTCACGCAGTGTCACTTCTGCTTCATTCAGTTTGTTGAGGCAGTCACGGAGTCCTGATCCGTTTCGAGGGGAAGAAAATAGGCTTTTCTTCTTAATGGTGGAGTGGTAGGGTTCTAGAAGAGCATGTGTGCATGCTCAGTCACTCATTCGTGCCCAATTCTTTGTGACCCCCATGGACTGTAGTCTGCCAGGCTTCTCTGTCCATGGGATTCTCTAGGCAAGAATACCGGAGTGGGTTGCCATGCCCTCTTCCAGGGAAATCTTCCCAACCCAGGGATTGAAGCCATGTCTCCTGCCCTTTCAGGCAGATTCTTTACCACTGAGTCATCTGGGAACCCCCCTGGGAGAGCACATGGGACCAGAAGTAGTGCTGTGACCATTTTTGAAAGTACAGTATGCCTTAAGATGCTGGGAAGAATAATTTTGAGATTTCTTCTTTTTAACCTGCAAATATCTTTAATATGCCCTCATACTTCATAGTTGATAGAGTGTGTTGAAGTGGTTTCCACTGACTTGTTTTGTTTTTTTGTTTTTTGTTTTAATTTCTTTTTGTTTGTTTGTTTTATTTGGTTTTTCTCCACTGAGAATTTTGAAAGCATACCTCTATTCCTAAGGTGTCCCGTGCCATTTCTATTTCTAATCCTTTGTTACTTTTTGTGTTCAATATTCTAAAATTGCATAATGCTGCAACTTCTGACAGTCACTATTTCCTCTTCCTCTAATATCTCTTGCCTTAATTGCCCAGTTCTTTTACTTAATTTACTTTTTCTTGTTCAAAAATCAGGTCGTATTTTAACACTGCCTGGAAATCAGCTTGGGCTAGATTATCCCATTCATTAGGTATATCAAACTCAGCCATCACTTTGCGCTCCTGTGTCTTTGTCCTAGAGTCAGAAGCCTCTCTGATATTCTTTATCTAAAAACTGAATTTACTATTTTCTTCCAGGATAGGGCTAAGTATATCTCATTCACCTTATTTGAAAACATAAGCCAAAAAGTCTATTTGTTCCCATATCAAATAAGTTCTGTGATTTAGTACACATTGTTTAAAAAGCAAGTTTGCTACATTTCTTAGATTTTATAGGTTGTACCTATAATAGTTTTGTTCAGAATTATTAAGACTTTATTTCAAGGATATATTTCAAGTAGAAATATTCTCATGTTGATCATATTCTTCCTAAATAACACTTTATATTTACATACATGTTATTAATATACTTTAGATAAAAGTAAAGCTCTAAGATTAAGGTGAGCCATACTTTGAAATAAACAAGCTTATTAGAAAACTATCTTATTTTTTTCAATCATAGATTCACTTGGCTTAAAATTTTAAAAATATAAAGGGGTGTGGGGTAAAAAGTTCCCTTCCATTTCTTTTTCTCTTGCAATTCACTTTTTCTTCTCATTGGTATCCAAAGTTGGTTGTTTGAGTGCATATGTATAGAACTCCTGAGATATTTTATGTATATACAAAGAAATACGTACATGCAGTATTTTATTCCCTCCTTTTTTTACACAAATGATAGCATACTATTCCGTTGCCTTTTTTTTTTCATCTCACTAGTGGTATGGTTCAGAGAGCCTTCCATATTGGTACATAAAGCACTTCCTCATTCTTCTTAATGGCCACAAAGTACTTGTTTTATGGACACAACATAACTTAAGACTCCTAGTAATGGAATTTTTGTTGTTTCCAATCTTGCATAAAAGGCCCACCCTTTTGCCCTTAGTGATGCAGTGAATAACATTAAAAACATTTTACCCAACTGTAAGTATTTTGTTGGATACATTGTCAAAGTGGTATACATATTTGTAAGTTTGACTAATATTTCAGAATTGCCCTAAGGAGTAAGTTGTACCAGTTTTTACTCCTGTGCTGCTGCTGCTGCTAAGTCACTTCAGGCATGTCCGACTCTGTGCGACCCCATAGACGGCAGCCCACCAGGCTCCCCGGTCCCTGGGATTCTCCAGGCAAGAACACTGGAGTGGGTTGCCATTTCCTTCTCCAATGCATGAAAGGGAAAAGTGAAAGTGAAGTCGCTCAATAGTGTCCAACTCTTATCGACCCAATGGACTGCAGCCTACCAGGCTCCTCCATCCGTGGGATTTTCCAGGCAAGAGTACTGGAGTGGGGTGCCATTGCCTTCTCCTTCTACTCCTATATGCAGTGCTTATTCCCTTTGCTGACATGGTGATTTATCAAAAGGGATCTTTGCTAATTTTTAAGTGGAAAATGATGTTAGTATAACTTAATTTGTTTTATCGTACAGTGAAGTTGAATCTTTTCCTAAACAGTGAAGTTGAATCTTTTCCTAATTTTTTTTTCTCTTTTCTTGAACTTGTGTATTCTATCTGATTCTCCATTTTGCTATTGGGTTGTTAGTCTTGTCAATGTGTAGAAGTTCTTTATGTATATATTAGAAAAATTAACCATTTTCCTATGACATGAGTTTCAAATGTTTTCCCCCAGTTTATTTGTCTTTATTTATAATAGGCTTTGTCATATAGAGAGTTTTGTTGTTGTTTGTTTATGTCAAGGGATTTTTATCATTTTCTCTTATGACTTTTGAATTTGGGATCACAGAAAGTCCTTTCCCACCCCAAAGTTTTAATTTCCATGATATCTTCCAGTTCTTTAAGATTTTTTTTTTAATTAAAGAGAAATGCTTTCTGTTTTAATTTGTTCCATTTGGTTTCTCTTTTATTATTATTCTGAGGATCTGGCTTCAATTTAATTTTTTTCCAGATGTCGCAGTGCTATTTATTGACTTCTCTCTCTTTTTTTTTTCACCTGATTTGAAATCTTGTTTTATTATTTCCTAATTGCTATATATGCTTGGGAATTTTCTGGATTTTGTATTCAGTTCCATTGATCTTCCTATCCATTGTCAGTGTTTTCCTTTAAAAAAAAGTTTTTTAAAATTAAGGTTTTCTATTGTGTTTTGCTTTATGCCAGGATTAAACTCTCTTTACCCTCTTTTTTCAGGTTCTTTTCTTTATATTATTTATTTTTCTGTATAAACTTTAGTATTACAATTTTAACATTTGTGACAAATTTTCTTCCAAACAATTACAATTTTTTGCTAACTTATGTCATTAAATATGACATTAAATTATGTCAAAAACAGTAGCACTCCCATTTAAAAAATTGTTTAAGCTAGATATATTTTGGAACATTTCAATACTCTGGTATGTATTTTTCCCCAACACCACCAAGTAATTCTCCAGTTCTCAGCAAACACCGTGTTCCCTGCAAATTGAACTCAGTTCTGATGTTCACAATTCTGTCCACCTGGAGATGGGGTCAGATCCACAGATGAGGGAGTCACAGACTGCTCCATTTCACATATCAATGGAGAATCCATAGATGGTTCCTGTGCTTCTGACTAACTGGCTATAAATCAGAGGTTCCCATGGATTCCCCCCACCCACCCCTGTTTTGATTAATTTAAATGGCTCATGAAACTTCAAAAATAAATTTACATATGTTTAGTGGTTGGTTGTAAAGGATACAGATGAATAGCCAGAGGAAGAGGTGCCTACAGCAGGGCACGGTCTAGGAGAGCCCTGAGCACAGCAGCTTTTGTCCCCATAGGCTATGGATGCATTCACGAGCAGGGCGCTTGTCGAGTCTTCCTGTTCTAGAGATTTTATAGAGCTTAATTAGCAGCCCCCCTCTTCCCTGAGATCGATGAGTGGAGCTGAAAGTTGCAACTTTCTGTCACTTGGTCTTTTTGGTGACCAACCCCGTCCTCAGACTGTATAGGGATTAGCCTATATGTTGTTAAGTTAGATGCCTGCCCCCTCGGGATGATGCTTTAAGATGGGCAGATGAGCCTCTATCACAGTAAGTGGGCTCCTCTAATGCGCTGGGCCCTGAGCCAGGAAATCCTGTGCCTCCGAGCCCTTTGAGAGCTGTTCTTAGTTTGCCGTGCCTTGTGGCTTTCTGGGATGTGAGCTCTTTTGTCTTCAGAGCTAGATGTTTGGGGTGTTTGTCTCTCAGCCTCAAACTCAAACCATAACCCTCCAGAGAAAAGCTCTGGGTTTTGAGTTTTCTCCAGGTTGTAGGTCCTCTTCCTGAGGGTGGGGTTTATGGTGAGATTGTGTCTCAACCTCTCCTACTAGCCTAGATGTCATTTTCTTCTTGTTTGCCTGATTTGCTCAGATACTTTGGGGGGTTTTTTCCGGATGAAATTGTTCCATATATAGCTGTCGATTAAATTTCTGTGGGAGGTGAATCCAGGATCTTCCTATGTCACCATCTTGAATCAGAACCCTGTATTTATCATCTTGCAAAAATATTTTTTCTGACTTTATCTTGAGTACATACTGCTGTGCCACTTTTTCTAATATATATGCATGATTTTTACATGCATCTTTTAAAAAAAAATTCAGGCAAGGCTTTCCTGGGACTTGTGCTGCAGCACGAGGGAGTGAACTCAAGAAACTGGGTACCCTTGCTCGCTCTCCGAGGAGAGCAGGCTGGTTCCTCACATGGAGTGAGGATGGGGGCGGCTTGTGGTTGGGCACAAGAAGGGGTGGCCCAGCTGGCCTGCCTACCCCATGGTGTTGCTGTGTACAAGGATCATGCATAGTACCCTGCTTTTGCCCCAGGTACCTCAGAAGTGGCTGTTGGTTTGTGGCCTTTTTGTGACATTTCATAATTTTGTAATATTATTCATAATTACCCTGACTGCGGTGCATTCGGTTGTTTTTAGTCCCTTAAAGTTTCTTTGTATTCTGTTGCTCAAGGAGACATTTGTCCAGGTGCAGGCACTCCATCCAATAAAAGGTCTCAGATTCAAGGTCCCAGCCTATCTGAGGTGTTTATGCATCTTTTTTATAGTTAAGCATTTTTAGCAATTCATCTATACAATTAATTTTTCTTTGAAATTTTCTAGAAAAGCAGTCTTGACTTTCAGTCAGATTTTGCCAAATATAGTGAAAGCTACTAAACAATTGCTATTTGAACAAGTTTCGTGGACTAAGTGTTCTCCATTTCTTCTCTGAAAATATTCATTGATGCCAGTAGAATGCTCAAAACTCAAATATGGCCTTTCTATTCACTTCAACTGTGACCAGTTGAACTTAAATTTTCTAAAACATACTTCTTTTTCATGGAAAGAAATAAAAATAGTGTTTTTAAGGGGTGTTCTTATTTTTTCAATTTATATGATACCTAATTTACTTACTTATAAAAACTAGTGGCCCCTGCCATAAACAAATTCCATCTATAGTGCATAACAGTTGTTATTTAGAACAATTAAGGAATAATTTTACAAATTTACTCCTAAAATCTAATCGCATGTTTTTCCTCTCTTTCTCTTTAGCCTGTACAGTAACCCAGGTGGGATGCCTCCTTATGCTTCTCAGGGTTTCCCATTTCTTCCTCCGTATCCCCCACAAGAAGCTAACAGGACTATCAGCTCTTTATCTGTTGCTGACACTGTTTCTTCTTCAACAACAAGTTATACAACCGCCAAACCCGCTGCTCCTTCATTTGGTGTCCTTTCAAATCTGCCGTTGCCCGTTCCCACAACAGACACTTCAACACCGGTTGGTATCTCCAGATATCTGTATTTTGTACCCTTGAAATACTCAGTCAGCAAGCATCATATTCCTCCTCGTGCCAACCACTATGGCACAAAAGATTTTTAAAAAATCACATTTTCAACTTAAGGAACAATGTCAAAGAGGTAACCATCAAATAACTGTAAGTAGAAATGTTAGTCTAGAGTTACTATGAAGACACAGTTGAGGGAATAGTCAGTGCTCCCAGGGACCAATGTAGAGCTAGAAAGATAACCTTTATATAAGATGAGATTCTTTTTTTTATACCACTTTATCCTTGGTGCCTCAAAGTATGCCTGATCCATACAGTAGGTGCTCATTTAAAATGAGGCGGATGAATGAATGAGCTCATGCTTGAGGCCACATTTTGATAGATGGTAATGAATTTGCCAGGATGATAAGGTGTTGTCATGTAAGGTAATTCTAAGAGGCAGCAGCTCTGACAAAGATGTGGAAGCATAAACCAGATGGCACATTTGTGAAGCCGCCTGTTACAGAACCCTCAGGTTTCATACAGAACGCAGGCAAAGACACAAGAAGGATTATGTAGGAGAAGCACGTGTCAGCTTATGGAAGGTCTGCCCTAGGGTACTAAGGACATGTAAACCAGTGTCTCATTGGTTTAAAAAACTGTGTTCTTAAATTAACCTGGTAACTGCTGCCACAAGGGACATTACTGAGGGAGAGACCGTACATTAAACGTATTAAGGAGATTTAAAGGCCTTTATTTTTAACCCTTAGTAAAAGAGAACTTTTCATGGGTCCTTGATTTTAAAATGTGACCCATATATTCAGACAATGTATATTCTATTCCTTATCTTCCCTACTGTCTTATAGAAGTTACTTAGGTAACTCTTGAGACTTTTTGCCAAGTTAGTAACTTTTCTAAATGTAATGCCTTTTGCTTGAGACATACTCATATACATCAATGAAACACGCATATAATTCTCCACATTTGTCGCAGATATCTCACAATTGGAGATTTGTTTTATAACCACAGGTAGTCACATGATCCTTCCTCATCAAAAAAAAAAAAAAGAGCCAGTAACCCTATATGTATAAAGATGCACTGAGAAAGACGGAGTGAAAAAGAATGGGAGGGTAAGGACAGTGTGGAGTGCCAAGAGGATGTGTGATAGTGAAAATAGTTATTGGATGCAGTACATTAAAAGTTACTTTTATAACCAGATAGCAATAGTCGAAAAGATGGCTAAAACTTAGCACTATTTCAATCTCTCTTTAGATAAGCCAAAATGGTTTTGCTTACAAGATGCCCGATATTCCTGATACATTTCCAGAACTCTCAGAACTAAGGTAAAAAGCTTGGACAGTAACATTGGTGTTTGTTGTCTATTTAGTTTGTAAATGCACACATCATTTTCATGTTGTCACTATTGCTGTATCTTAGTGGGAAGTGGAAAGTTTTATGAATCTGTGGTATGTCTTGCAGTTCATATTTAGTGACTTTGTAGTCTGTATCCAGGAATTTCTCTAGATCCTGGGAATGCTATAATAGTTACCAGGATAACGATGTCCTTTCTCTTGTGTGGCTTACCTTCTTGTGAAAACTATTTCTGAATACATTAAAGTTCTCATAAAGTAATAGAAAAGTGTTTTTACAAAGCCATATTTTATTCAGATTTATGGCAGAAAAGTTGAATATTCAAGTTTAAGGTATCATTTTTCATGAGACACTGTTTCCCTAAGAGGCTCCATGAAAAAAATGTTCTGTGGTCACTCAGGCTTGTAAAGTTGCACTCTTTATACCACTGTTGAAGGTTTATAGTAGTCATGAGGCTATTATCAATGAGACTACTTAATGCTATTTAAAATGTTTGCAGTTGTTCTTGTCTTTAGTATATATCCCACCAGGGATGTACAGCCAAATACTCATGAGAAATCCTATAGTTAAAAAAAGTTTAACTTTGTTTGACCCAATGTTTTGCAGTCATTTTAACAAAATAGTGACTTATTTTGTGCTGATAACGTTAATTAATGAAGTTTACAAATACCACATACATGTTATAAAGCAGTTGAATGCAGTGTGATGCTTGCAGCCACCCCAGAAAATAGGTATTATTATTGTTGCCGTGTTATAAAGGATTCTTTCCTTTCTTCGTTTTTAAAAAAATTATTATGAAAATGTCAATACGAAAAGATGAACCTCTTTGCTAACCTTCCTCCAGCTTTTTTACAGGAAATATGGGTATAGGTCAGAATTAAACTCATAAAACTTTTAAAAATATTTGAAGTGTTTTAATCCATTACTATCTTTTTTTTCTTTCTGTTTTTTTTTTTTTTTTTTTTAAAACAGTTCCATCTTTAGTAGGGAACTTTGGCAAAACAAAGATGCCATGGGTTCATCATGAACAGTTTTTTTCCCTGACCTAAAGTCAACCATTTTTCTGAAGGGAACTTATTCTTTTTCAAAATAACAATTCCAGTAAGATAACAGTATCAATAACAGTTACTGAAAGCAGAGTAAGTTCTCCTTTTGATTTTTACAATTCATTTGTCTTTAGGATATATTTCATCAGAGATGTACAGCCAAATATTATTTTTTAAAGGCTTTTTAATGAAACTTTTTTGGATGACAATGTAACTTAGGGAAAAAAAACAGGTTCATTTATTTCCTCTTGCTTTGAACTTTAGAGACTTTTTTTTTCCTTGTTTAATTTTATTTTTTAATTATATAATGCTTTTGTGTGGATCTCTAGTCAAAACTGAAAGACACTCAAAAGCTTGAGCTTGCTCCATACTCCATCCTTCCAATTCCCTCTTACACTCTGGATATCAATTTTTGCTTTGGGATTACCCTTCCACCATTGTTTTGTAAAAACATTTTTATGAATACATGTACATAGACACATACCTTTATCATTTATTGTGATAGCCACATGCCTATTAGCTAAATCGTCTTGATACTGTGTTTAGACTACTTTTTGTTCCATTGTGTTTGGTGTTTTATTTGCTTTTAAGGTTACAGTTTGCCTTCTTCCGAGTATATATAAAAATACATGTCAAAGATTATGTAGAACTCTGTCAGCTGAATAAAGCTGAAAAACTGGATATTTATTGTCATGGAGAAAATCTAGATAACTGACATTCATTAACATTTTCTTCTATTGTGTTTCTAGTGTGTCACAACTTACAGATATGAATGAGCAAGAGGATGTATTACTAGAGCAGTTTGTGACTTTGCCTCAACTAAAACAAATTATTACTGACAAGGATGACTTAGTAAAAAGTATTGAGGAACTAGCAAGTATGTCTTTCTTTACTTTTTAAATTTCCCAAGAAAAATGTGATCTTTATCTAGAAATAAACTAGAATTTATCTTACAGGAAAAAATCTCCTTTTGGAGCCCAGCTTGGAAGCCAAAAGGCAAACTGTTTTAGATAAGGTATGAGTTAGTTATCATTTTTAAGAAGTCCATATAATTTTAAAGTAGAATGAAACAGCATTTTGATTTTCTCTTTTAGTATGAATTACTTACACAAATGAAATCAACTTTTGAAAAGAAGATGCAAAGGCAGCATGAACTTAGTGAGGTAAGATTGTTGAGCTGTTTTCTTTTACCATAAGAATTTTTACTCTTTTTTTTTTTTTTTGACAGTTAACAAAAACATGTTTATTTTTGTCTTCAAAGAACAAACTGTTCTTTTCCCAATATAATCTTGATTAACTTACAAAAATGGGCATTTACAATGCATCGTCAAAGCATTTCCCTTTAATGGGAAACTTGACTTCACAGAATATAAACATTAAAAGACTAAAAAAAAACTTTTGTTGTCATTACAAGACAGAACAGCATCTAGCATAAGTCAAGGAAGTCATTCATATTTCAGGTCCTTGTCCTCCAGGAACCAGCATTGGTATATTATTTCCCTTTAGAAAAATTGGATCTAATTTAGTAATTCTTCTTCCTTCTGGTATGATTTCAAATTCAGTGACATCTTCCAATACCATATTGACAAAGTCACCAAATCCCAGAAGTATACCAACAGTCTCCTCATCACTCTTCATCTCAGTGTGAATTCTTGATCCTATCCACTTGTCCACAAGCTCTAGAGGAAGCAGCTACAACGGGTTAGTGGTCAAATTAGCTGCCATGGCTAAGCTGGAAGTGGACTAGAAGTTTTACTCTTAATATACACGAGCCACATTCTTAAATGTATTATTATCAGAAAGCATTTATTAGGCATTCGAGTTTATAAGGCATGATAAAACAGCCTTGAGTTATGCAGATGAACAGCTCTCAGTTTTATGAGCCATTATCAGTCATTTTGTGGTCATGCAAGAGCATTTGGTTCCAAAACAGAGAAATATAAAAAGCCCCATAAATAACTGTTCTGGGAGAGTTATTATAAAGCCAATTTAACTCTTCTAATAAAAGTTAAAAAGAAAAATTTTAGTTTTAGACTTACTTGCAAGCCTGTATACAGCTATCTTAAACAAGAAGTTAGCAAATTGGAAAATATAGAAAGTATAAAATAATTCACCACAAATAATAACTTTATACTAGAAATCTAGTTATGTGAAAAATCGAAAGCTTTTTATAAAATTAACCCTTGTTTCTGAAAAAAAAAAACTTTAAATTAAAAGGGGGAAATCATTTAAAAAATTAAATCGGACATAATCTTCATATATCAACAACCCACATCATAACTAACAATATTCTGTTTCCTTTAAAATCAGGAATTCTAGGAAGTGAAGCCAATGTAGTAAAACATAAACTAGAAATAAAACAACAGAAAAAAAAATGGTAAAGAGAATATAAATTTATAAAAGATTTCATATAATACGATCGTTCTTTTTAACTTTTTATTTTGTATTGGGGTATAGCCGATTAACAATGTTGTGATAGTTTCAGGTGAATAGCCAAGGGACTCAGCTGTACATACACATATATCCATTCTCCCCGAAACTCCCCTCCCATCCATGCTGCCATGTAACACTGAGCAGAATTTTCCATGTGCTATACAGCAGATCCTTGTTGGTTAGCCATTTTAAATACAGCAGTGTATACATGTTGATCTCAAACATCCTACCTATCCCTTTCCCCCATTCTTCCTGCCTAGGAACTGTAAGTTCATTCTCTATGTCTTTGTATTATCTCCTTGCTTTCTTTCCCATGTGGTCTTCCTCCATTTATACTAAAGTTTTTGGCATGTTCTGGCCTATCTCAGTTTTTGCAAGGGAAGATTTACCTTTGTTTATTGATGTGTTTTTGGCTATTATGTTCCTGGTCGGCTATTAAAAGGTATATGGTACTCTAGACCTTTGTCCTGGAGTATAATTTCATTGCCTTTAGGAGCACTGGAATCAGAGGGTAATGTGAGAGATTTTTAAGATTACTTGATCCAACCAATTGCTGACACTGTGCAATTGTTATATCTTTTGCATTGCACTAAGCTTGTTGCATATGTTGCCCATTATTCCACACAAAAACCTATGAGGGTAGGTATTGTTACTATTTTTCCATTTTACAGATGAGGAAACTGAGGCACGTGGATATTAAATAACATCCCTGAGGTCATACAAATGGAAAGTGTCAGAGTCAGGAATCGCACATAAGAAGTCCTCCCCTCTCTTAGCCAGAAGATCTGAGAGAATCAATTGAAATACTTTCGGAGGCACTTTAGAGCTTACTAGATGAAGAGGCTTTTCTCAGTAATCAGCACCATTCCTTAGACAAACTTAATAAACTCATTCCTTAATTTAATAAAGAATACTAGAAACCAAAAGCAAACATCACAGTTAATGACTCAACATTTCCAGGATCATTTTAATGGTAGGAGTGAGACAGTGATGCCCCAATATCACTATTTAGCTTCTATCCCATTTTCCTTCCCACTAAGGAGTTTTTCAGAGCACTAGATATTAATGATTTTCTTTCTTGATTTTCTTTTTCAGAGCTGTAGTGCAAGTGCTCTACAGGCAAGATTAAAAGTAGCTGCACATGAAGCTGAGGAAGAATCTGATAATATTGCAGAAGATTTCTTGGAGGGAAAAACAGATATAGATGATTTTCTCAGTAGCTTCATGGAAAAGAGAACAGTATGTAATATTCTTTGGTTGAGGACAAGTGACAGCGTAATATCAAATTACTTATGTATCAGATCAGATCAGTCGCTCAGTCGTGTCCGACTCTTTGCGACCCCATGAATCGCAGCACGCCAGGCCTCCCTGTCCATCACCAGCTCTCGGAGTTCACTCAGACTCACATCCATCGAGTCAGTGATGACATCCAGCCATCTCATCCTCTGTCATCCCCTTCTCCTCCTGCCCGCAATCCCTCCCAGCATCAGAGTCTTTTCCAATGAGTCAACTCTTCGCATCAGGTGGCCAAAGTACTGGAGTTTCAGCTTTAGCATCATTCCTTCCAAAGAAATGCCAGGGCTGATCTCCTTCAGAATGGACTGGTTGGATCTCCTTGCAGTCCAAGGGACTCTCAAGAGTCTTCTCCAACACCACAGTTCAAAAGCATCAATTCTTCGGCGTTCAGCCTTCTTCACAGTCCAACTCTCACATCCATACATGACCACAGGAAAAACCATAGCCTTGACTAGATGAACCTTTGTTGGCAAAGTAATGTCTCTGCTTTTGAATATGCTAACTAGGTTATATTCATGAGTAAAAAAAAAAAAACTTAGCACATTACTGAGCTGGAGTTTTGAGAGCCATGAGAGGAAACTGAAGCGCCTCTGAGAATGATAGCAGCTTGCTACTATCACTTTATACCTGCTTGTTGTGAGTACACAAGCATGTGAATCACATAAGAGTTCTGTTTCAGAAATGATAGCTGCAGTCTACTCTAGTCTTAATAGTCAAATACTATTTTTTAAAGTCTTTAATGAAGCTTTTTTGGATGACAGTATAACTTAGGGGAAGAAAACAGGTTCATTTATTTCCATTTGCTTTGAACTGTAGAGAATTTTTTTCCTTGTTTAATTTTATTTTTTAATTATATAATGCTTTTGTGTGGATCTCTAGTCTAAGTCTTAAAAGTTGTGATATACTCCTGAATAACCTGTTTCATAAGCTGTTTAAAATTTAGGAGAATAACTTAAAAAGGTTTTTTTCGTTTGTTTATTGTCCACACTGGATGGCTTGTGGGATCTTCATTCCACAGTCAGGGATTGAACCCAGGCCACTGCCATGAAAATGCCAAGTCCTTCCCACTAGACCACCAGGGAATTCCCTATGGAGATTTTTTTTTTTTAATTTTTTTGTTTTAATATTAATTGAGAACATTCTGGGGATAGTTTCTGTTCTAGTATTTCCATTATATTTAAAGAAAAGATTTTG
The DNA here is from genome assembly GCF_055505025.1 of Bos grunniens. Classification (NCBI taxonomy): domain Eukaryota; kingdom Metazoa; phylum Chordata; class Mammalia; order Artiodactyla; family Bovidae; genus Bos; species Bos grunniens. Next base: position 21,657,420 of record NC_141191.1, on the reverse strand, counting down.
AAGTCTGCTTAGCAGTATCTTATCCTTTGGTAAGTCCTATGTATTTACCTAATTTCTCTGGAATATCACAGTTATTTATAACCTTTATACAATTAAGTTCTACTGTAAAGGAAAGTGGGCCAGATTTTATTATTCCCGTTTTCCACGAGAGAAAATTGAAGTTCAGGGACATTAATGACTATAGCTTTAATGAGGCATTCATTTCTAGTCCTTTTTTTTTTTGGTACTATATAACTGTATTGTGAGGTTTTTGTTTGTTAAGCTTCCAGGGTAACAACAGTAGGATTTATTTTCATATTTTTAAAACACAGATATTTGAAATTATATAATCAGAGAACTGGTATAAAGGATCAGAATGTGTTTTACATTCTAGAGGTTTACAGACAAAGATTATCTTCCAAACAAATTTTTTTTTTTTGATTCTTAAATTCTGTGCCACCTTAGACATCCACAATTTAATGTCAACGAGTTAAAAGATTCTTACTTAGAATTCTGTCAAAATGTAGCTAGTTGTAGGAAGATTATTGGAGAAGTGACTGGTTTTTAAATAATTATCTTCTAGATTTGCCACTGTAGAAGAGCCAAGGAAGAGAAACTTCAACAAGTGATAGCAATGCACAGCCAGTTTCATGCTCCACTATAGGTAAATTGTATTCTGGAAGGTTTGTGTCTTGAGGCTATTGCATGGCTCTCTTTAATGAAGTGTTCTTACCAGTGCTTGTTCAGCCAGCTTTAAGCATAATACTATCGTTACAGCTACCATGCTATGTAACATGTAGAATACTTTGTATTATCTATTAAGCATGATGTTGTACACCTAAGCATATGGCCAGTATAAATTGTTTGCATGTTTTCTCAGTATGGTATTTGCTTAAATGAGTTTTGTTTTCAGTATTTGATAGCTACATATATAGTTTAAGTTCCTTTCTCTCAGCTGGTATGGGGCATATACCATAACACTTAAGTTGACTTATCTCTCAGTAGTCTCTTTTGTCATTTTTTCCTTTAAAAATGAACTTCCAATCTGTCTCTTTTCCATCTATTCCAGTGAGTTTCTGATCAGTCCTCTGACTTCAGGGTTTCTCCTTTGTGCAGAGCACTGACAAAATGATGCTCCTAAAATACCACTCTGTGATAACATCTCTGCTCTAGGACCTTTAAAGAACCCTGGGGATGATAAATGCCACGTTTCTCTCTCTGGTTTTAAGCCTTCTGTAAGCTGGCTGACATTTTAGATCATCCGTTCTAATTTTCCATTTGCCTCTCCTGTGTTCTCTTCTGTCATGTTCTATTTTCTGCCATCATGTCTTTGTTCATGCTCTCATCTGATCTCAAGACATTCTTCCATTTTCCTCTGTCTTGTTTTAGGACTGGATTTGGCTGCAAAGACTAGCTCCAACCTCAAGTTTAAATAAAAGCTTGTGTTCCTGGATAATGCAGGAAAACAGCCCAAATATAGGAAAGCACACCTGTCTCCTGGGAGTGAAAGCATGAGGCCATCCGTAACCAAAGCAGCTCTTCTTCCTTAGGTGCTGCTACAGGCTGCTTGTTTCTCGTTCCTGCTTTCCTCCCCTTTTCTGCGTCTCACTCTCATGTGCCTTCTCACTGGCTCTTCAAAGAGCCTTTCTTTGCTGCACTTGCACGTGGTTCAGCCCCTGCTGCCCACAGGCCTGATCTGACGGCCCGAGCACCCGGGGAGACTGAGTAGGGTCTCACAACAAATCAAGGAAAGAGACTGGCCCCGCGTAGATGGTATCCGTCCTGACCTCACGGTATTACCTGGAGACTGGTGTCATGTGGTCTTCTGTCTGCTTTGCTGGGCTGATGGAGCAGATGTGGAGAAGAGAGCGTGGGAGTTTCCTTTAAAAGGGAGCCGGCTACAGGGAGGGAGGTGACGGGCATTTCTCATCTCCAGTTCAAACTTACTTGCCCCTTTTCTCAATTTAGCTGTCCTTAACATTAGTAGCAACATTGCGTTATTTTACAACTCAGATTATTAATCCCTGAGGGTGTTGATTTTTAATACCAAGTATAGCAGCAGTAGCATACATATCTCAAGGTTGAGAAGTGGGCAGTGAGTTATTCTGTGTTGACACATGCATGCTAGAATCCTTTCCCACCTCTTTTCCCTCATTGTCAGGTTATCTTAAGAAATCTTAATTTATCATCTGAAAGTAAATCTTAGGTTTTTGATTTTCTTTTCTTTTCAGATTTTCCTGAAAACATGAACTGCAAAGAGAGGAATGGGACACAAAACTAAGCACATTTATATTTATGATTTGCAAATTGGCATTTCATCACAAGGCTGAATTCCTAGATGTATTATATAGGTTGTATACAGAACTGAGACTGATTTTGTACAGATTAGAATGATTGCTATGATCTTTGCTTTGAAAATTTTTTCTGCACTATTTGCACTAAAAATGTTTATTTATTGTTGATAAATTCTATCATATTTAAGTTCTACTGCTGTTCCTCTCTTATTATTGATTAAATACCTGTGCATGTAATTTTAGCTACTCTCAATATTTTATAAAATTACTTCATTTAAATTTGTATTTTTAATTTGAAACTGCCTCATTTCTTTATCAAGGATAGTTTGCTTAGATTTTTTTTCCTCTCAACCCTTTTTGAAAAATTACTATTTCAATTGTAGAAAGATTCTTATTTTTTTCTCTTTCTTTCTGGATGATAAAACTTTGAAAAATAATTTGTTTTTAAATATTCATAGTGTCAGGAAACACCAAACCTGCCAATGTGCCATCTCAAGTAATTTTTAATACACAGAATAAATGAAGAGGATAAACCAGCTGTTTTATATACTCTTATTTTTAAAATTAAAGATGCATTTAAAAGGCAATACAGGTAAATAAATATTTTACCTAATAGAAAAATTGCCTTTCATTTAAAGTAGTCCAACATAAACTTTGATGCTAGCTTTTTAAATATAAGTATCTGATGGGTTTGTGGTTAGATGAGGATATGCTATCTGAATTCTGAAGTTTAAAACAATAATTTGTTAATAAATAGTAAAGAACACAAAAGTCAGTGAAATATTCTGACCTTTACTGTGTTAGCTTTTCTCTTATGAAAGCTTTAATAATAAATAAAACTAATATTTAATTTTTAGGCAGTCTAGTTCTTAATTTGATTTTCACTTTAACTTGTATATGTTAAACAGTTTGCTTTTACAGTTCGTTACAGAATGAACATAATTTATGGATAGCAGTGAAAGCCAATTAAGTAGAAAATCTTGAACTAGATTTCCAAGGCTTGGTAAAGTAGCATCCTAATGCCTATTTTCATTTAAACTTCAGTATGATTGCCATTCCAAATCCTAGCATACAGTACAGGTTTTTTTCATCATTCTTCTTTCTATACCTATTTCTGGAAACAGTTTAGGAAAAATAAAATTATTTTCTGAGACTTGAAAAATGCTTAATACTTAGTCTGTGTTTAAGGGAGGACAAGTATTCACATGGACTATAAAGATATAATTTGAGTAAAGAAATTAACTTTTTTAACCTGTCTTCCTGGTACTATGCTAAGAGCATGCCATTTAATCTTCAAAACGACCTGACAAGGAAGTTATGATTATTACTCCGGACATATAGTACGTAACTGAGGTAAGTGTTTCAGATTTGTTGCAGTCTTCTGGGTGTTGAGAAACCTTTCCTTACTGCACTGGCCACATAAGCTTCAGTTTTCCCAGCAATCACCACAGTGGAGGACATGATTATCCCAGTCTTTTGGAAGCAATCAGGAAGCTTTCTTAGAAACCAGACAGAGCGCAGAACAAGAGCCCAGCAGACTACAACCATTAATTCATTTGATTTATTAATTTTATTAAGCTCTCTAAGAGTGAGGCACTGTAGAAATACTATCCAGTGATGACTCTAACATGGCCTAGGTGTTTATGTACTTATCCACCTTCCTCTCCACCAAAAAAAGTTATTTTCATACATAGTAAATCACATAAGTAATTCATCTTAATATCTTATTTTTTTTAACTTGAACTATCCCAGTTTCATTCTATACCAGTTAACATACCTTGGTTTCTTCTTCTAAAATTAGGTAACCTCCTTACAACCTAGTCATTAAAAAGAGGACTCTGATCATCATTATCTGTCTTTAACAGATCAGATATTAGGTCATAGACATCATCCAGGATGGAAAGTAGTCTACATTTGAATATGTATGAATTTTGGTTTTACAATAAAAACTTAAGTGACTTTTTTATAGTACTAGTATTTTTTCCTTAAACTTGGCCATATTGGAGAAGCAGTGCAAGGAGGAGAAAAAGTGCCTGTCAAAGCAGGGACTGTGATTTTCCTCTAACACATAATAGATGACTAGATGGAAATCAGAATAGCAGAGAAAAGCTTAGGAGTTATTAGATTGTGCAGAGTTAGGGGTTTGTCATAGGTAGGACTTTAAAGACGGATATCTCAAATAGTTTTCTAAACAAATGTGATACATGCCAGACAATGTTTCAAAGTTGAAAGATTTTCTAGGAATAATCTATACTAGGAAATTTCTATTGGAATAGAGATCATCTGACAGGTAAGTCTGATCATAATTCATATATGTTTAAATTGAAGGACAGCTCAGATTTATTTTTAGGGAAAGCAAGTAAACTAATCTTGTGCTCTTAAAGAATAGAAACCTCATGCCAGGGTCTTCCTTCTTTTTATGTTCCTTTACTCTAAAAAAGTTCCTTTGTTGATTGTAGAGTCATGATCAAAATGCTTACCTACTTCATATCATTAAATTTTCCTGAAAATCACTAAATAATAAATCACTAGAGCTCTAAATATTACCAGCGGGGAAATAATCTGTCTTGAGTCAGTTTTACATTGGTTTAAACCAGCTGCTCTAAAGAAAACACTTTCTGATTGATGTTTGATTTAAAATGAGAATTTACTGTTAGAGATTTTAGTCTAATCGGATTGGCCATGCTCTTTTAAGGCTCCATGCCACACAATAATATCTTAATAAGCAATAAATAGAACCTTTAAAAAAAAAAATAAATTTCAGTGTTAGGTTAACTTCTAGTAAGTAGTCTAAATGAACATATGCTGAAACTATAATGTTTTGTAAAATGGTGGGGGCTGGAAAAAAGTTGGTGTCTGATATAAAAGATATCACATTAAAGAACTAAATTTTAACGTCTCAAATATTTATATTATTTGCTTTTCAAATGCATAGTTCTGTTTGGTATAGTTACTATGTCATTTTTCAAAATTTTGTTATTTATTTTTATAGATATATACTGCCAGATGGAAGAAATTAAATTCTCAATACTAGGCAAAGAAGTTTCTAAGAGTTGATAATCAACTACAAGAGTGGTATGGAGTTATAAAAATATAAAAGCCGTTACGACTATATCCTAAGAGTCTTTAATAAGGTATTCACTAATACAGAAAGTTGTTACTCTTGACCACCTTTCTCCAATTCCCCAACCACCCACTGCCCCAACCCTCATGCTGGGTTAACCACAAATCTGACCTTTTTCTGTAACTTTGGTGGTTTGGGGTTTTTTTTTAAGAGTACACATATAAGTGAAATCATGTAGTATTTGTTTTTCTCTGATTTATTTCACTTAGCATAATTCCCTCAAGGTCCATTCATATTGTTGCAAAAGGCAGCATTTTCTCATTTTTTTATGTCTGAACACTATTCCGTGGTGTGTGTGCTTCTTTCTTCATTCATCTGTTGGTGGACAGTTAGGTTGTTTCCATGTCTTGGCTCTTTTAAAACAGTGCTGCTGTGAACATGAAAGGGTACGGATATCTTTTCAAGTTAATGTTTTCATTTTCTTTGTATGTATTCAGAGTGGGTCTGTATGCTGGATCATACAGTAGTTCCATTTTTAGTCTTTTGAGGGTCCACTGTACTGTTTTCTATAGTGACTTTACCTGTTTATGATCCCATCAACAATACACAAGCGTTCTCTTTAATTCACATTATCACCAACATTTTGTATCATTTGTCTTTTCGATGTTGGCCACCCTGCCAGATGTGAGATTTGGTTTTGATTTGCATTTCCCTAAAGATAGTGATGTTTAGCATCTTTTCATGTACCTGTTGACCCTTTCATATATCTTCTTTGAAAAAATGTCTTAAGTCTTTTGCCCACTTTTAATTGTATTTATCTTTAATCCAGTTTAAAAATGTATCATCCAGAGTGAGATATTGGTATACGTTTGGTTCAGATTTCCTGTTTCCTTATAATTCTCTTTGGATGATCTATCCATTGTTTATAGAGTGGAGTGTTAAAGTCCCCATTATTTCTCCTTTTAGCTCTGCTGGATTTTGCTTTATGTATTTAGGTGGTCTCTTTTTGGGTGAGGCATCTGTTTGAGCCCTGAAGCGGAATTGGAGGGTCACTGGCTGAGACAGCTGGGTAGGACAGCTGGCTTGGTTCCCCACCCACTCAGGTGAGGCTGTAGGATGGATTCTGTGGTGGATTCTGTGGACTGGTGGGTCCAGTTGGGACTGGACGCTGTACTCAGGATTAAGTGGGGCAGCAGGATGGGATGCACGGCCTGCACTGCTCATTGTTTGGGGACCTGAGTCAGGCAGGCATATCCATGGAAGGTGCTGGCGACCAGTTTCACTCTGCAAACAGGTTAGGCCACGGGCTGTGCTCTGTTCAGCTGCCACGGTCAGCGGGGCTGTCGGATGGGTTGTGCGGCTTCCCACGTGTTCTGGGAAAACTCCCTGGTCGGGGCAGAGGCTGATGGCTGTTTGCAGCAGTAAGTGCAGCTGCAGATCAGTTTCCCTGCCCAAGCACAGCAGGAGCAGCAGCTTGAAAATCACTGATGCTATGTCTGTGGTCTCACACTAACATGTGCCCCCAGTTCCCTGGCCAGTCAGAGCCGTTGGTTTTGCTCTCAGGACAGTCAGCTCTGCCCACCCACTTCTCTGCTCAAGATCTGCTGGGGTGCGCAGCTTCCGGGTGTTCTCGCCAAGCCTTCCTGTCTGATGGGGCTGGGGGCCATGCTTCCCAGTGAGTGGGGCTCTGGCTCCCACCTGGGAAGGACTGCGAAGGCCCATTTCAGGCACCTCCCAAGTTCTCCTCAACAGGCTTTCTGGTCAGGAGGGGTCAGAAGCCACAATCTGCAGCAGGAAAGGCGGAGACTTAGCTCTTGTGCCTGGGTGGGGACAGACCAGATTCCACAGCCAGCAAAGTTCCCCCGTGACAGCCCCAGCGAGGCAGACCTGCTCCCTGTCAGACTCCCTGCTCAGACTGTACCGCCAGCGCAACCCTGCAGATGAACAGAGCCAATGGTTGAGGCTACTGCATGGGCTCCACAGGCACAGTGTGGCTTAGCCATGTGAACACAACTTCTGAAGTGACAAGTGACAAACATATTCCACTGGTTAAGTAGACATGACAGCAGTGTTCTCTAGTTCTTCAGTGAGCTTCTTCCTTCACTGAAGTGGTACCCCGAACCTTTATACAGTTACACTGCTGGAATCAGGCTTGGGGCTGACCCCCTTGTCTTGGTAATGTAGTTTCTGGAACCAGTAATAAAAGGTTGTTTTTAAGAAGCTAATGTGATCCAAAATCATATTTAAGAACTAGAGCATAAATGTTGTTTCTACTTTATTGGGTATTAGACTGGTATTAGAGAAAAGTGCGTGGTAAGTTTTAGCATTTTTTAAATAGAAATATGAAATTTCAGGGAAAGGCAACAAAACTATTATAACAATTCAAAATACATTATCTATAAGGAAAAGTTAAAAGTGATCATTAAATCTGAACACTAAGCTTAAGCAGAATTACAAAGCTCATCTGTTACAGAAATATATCTATTAACAAAAATCCTGATAACAGAGTCAAGAAGGAAGGAAGTGTGAAATATTTGAGGAAACAAAATATTCATCTGGAAATGAACTAAAAGGAAAGATTGAATATGAGTGTGAAGGAACGTGGTCAGGGCACTTTAAGCAGCTGCAGGCAAGGAAGATGTGAATTGATAACCTCGGGTGAGGTCATTGCTCTGTAGTGAATAAAACCTCCATAGTCTAGAAGGGGGAACAATTTTCCTTAAATTTGCTTGAAAAGAAATGGCTGTTTCCTGTTCATCAACACCTAAAGGAACTTGAAGTTGGACTTTTTTCCTTTTCGTAGCTACGTTCTATAATTCTCGATGACCCGTACCATTTCTTGGGCTGTTTTTATTTGAGATTGCACTGTTCCCTTATTTTTGGAAAGTGTTCCTTGTGTGTCCTTTACTTGGGAACTCCATGGCGGGGGATCCTCAGGCAGTGAGAAACACGGCTTCGTCGGAATCCCGGTCCTTGCCACTGTCCTCACTCGGCACACACTCCCCACCGCTGGGGGAGCGGCAGCTCAGATCCTCCACCCCCGACTCTTGGTCACTGTTGGCGGACAGGTCTGGGTCTGAACTTTTCAGATTGTCTTGAGTGAGGATCAAAGCAGAATCCTCATCGCCCTGGGAAGGGCTCCTGGATGGGAAGGACTTCACATTGCCACTGTAATCCTGAGGGGTGTTGGCTGCGCTGTTGTCCGAGGTAGAAAATCCTGAGTGTTTGCTGGGCTCACTCTGCTTACTCCTCACCTTAGTGCGATTTAACTGCACTTTCTGAATTTTTTCCAGCCTCTAGAAAAGAAACCACAGTTTCAGGGAACAGTCATAAAGAATGTATCTTTTTTGGTACGTGCCTGCCTTTTAGTGTCCATTATCTCCCGGCTGGGTGAAACGTTAAGAAAATGGGATTTAGATGGACTTGGTTTCAAAGCTAGACTTTATGACTCTGGACAAAATAATTAGATTCTGTGAGGCTCGCTCTCTTCCTAATGTAAGGATGGCACGTTATAAAAAAGCAGAAAACACAGCCTAGGTAAAGCACCTGGCAAAGAGTAGTCATCGTTCTTTCTGTATCTGTGTGGTTTTACATAATGATTTTCATCCTGTGAACCGAAAGTACATTTTTTAAAATATCAGGAATGAGGTTTTTATTATCTAAATTTTAAAATTAAGATAGAAGTCGCTCACTCTCTTAAAGTGTACAGTTCAGGTTTTTTGTTTTTTATATAAGTATATTCACAAGGTTATGCAATCATTCACCACTATCTCGTTTCCTAATATCTTCATCATCCCCAAAGCAAACTATGGAAATGAGCCAAACCAGATGTCTGAAATGCATCAAGTGTGTAGGTCTGGGCTTTGATGATCTGATTGTTCACCTGGTAGGATTGTGTTTCAGGTTACCTTCTGGCTAGAAATATGAAAGGACTTTGCAGGTAGCACAGTGGTAAAGAATCCACCTGCCAACGTAGGAGACACAAACAGATGCAGGTTCGATCCCTAGGTCAGGAAGATCCCTTGGAGGAAATGGCAACCCACTCCAGTATTCTTGCCTGGGAAATCCCATGGACAGAGGAGCCTAGCAGACTAGTCCATGGGGTCGCAAAGAGTTGGATACAACTGAGCACAAAAATATGAAATGGCTGTGTTGCTGCATTTCACACATCCTGAGTCACGAGAGGCTTTTCCCAGAGCTGCAATCGTCAGCAAATAAGGTGAGCAAGAGCGACTGTCTTACTTCTTCCAGGGCCTCAAGTTCTTCCTCCAGCTGCTGAGTCTCCTCCTTCACGGCCATGAGGTAATCTGTGACTGATTGTCGAGGCTGCAGTCCCTTCTCAAAGCGATTATACATTCCATTCCAAAACCTGCAGAGGACAGCAGAGCTTCGTGAAACCGTGTCACAGTCTGTACATTCACTTTCTTGAGTCTTCCAAGGTATCTTTCAAACCATAGTCCTAATAATAACCAAATGCGAAGTACAGGGTCAAAAAAGCCACTCACTAAGCTAATGGGGTCGCAAAGAGTCAGACACAACTGAGCGACTGAACTGAACTGAAGGTAATAATTTCATGTTAATGTTTTCATTTTCTTGAATCAGTCAACTTCTTTTGGGGAGAGTAAATTCATGAAGAATCTACTTGAGTAGATGGTACTGAATTAAAAAGCACATAATATATTTTTCTGAAATAGATTGTAGTAGTACATGTTACCATTTTCTTTATTTTTTTGGCTTAAGATGACTTAGTTAGGAAGTCAACTTGGAAAATTAGTGTTTATATCACCATTTAGAATCTTTCAGCCACAAAGGAATCTTTTAAATTTGAGTTTTTTAAATGACAGCCACTAGGATTACTTACATTTGCAATAAATCCTGCCTTTTTTATCCTATACAGTAAAGCATACTGGAATGCAAATAAAAATACAGGTATACCTTGTTTTACTGCACTTTGCATAGATTGCATTTTTACAGAGTGAAGGTGTGTGGCAAGTCTATCAGCACAGTTTTTCTAACAGCATTTGCTCACTTTGTGTCTCTATCACATTTTGATAATTCTCAGAATATTTCAAGATTTTTCATTTTTTTATGGTTACCAGTGATCTTTGATGTTACTACTAGTACTACTCACTGAAGCTTAGCATTTTTTTTAACAATGTATTTTTAAATTAAGGTATCTAACATTGTTAGATTGTTTTTTAGACATAATACTATTGCACACTTAACTGACTACAATGTAGTGTGAATAGAACTTTTATATGCACTGCTGCTGCTGCTCAGTCGCTTCAGTCGTGTCCAACACTGTGCGACCCCATAGACGGCAGCCCACCAGGCTCCGCTGTCCCTGGGATTCTCCAGGCAAGAATACTGGAGTGGGTTCAGTATTCTTGTTATTCATATTCATATCCATTTATATGCACTAGGAAACTAAAAAATTGTGACTCAGTTTATTGCAGTGTTCACTATCACAGTGGCCAGGAACCAAACCCATATTATTTCAGAAGTATGCCTGTAAATAGCATTATCATAAGGATACCTATAGATTTACTCAGAAAAGTACTTTGAGAGCAGGGACTTGGTGTCATTCATTGATTTATCCACAGTGCCTAGAACAGTGCTTGAGCCTCAGTAATGTACGTGTTGAGTGGCTAGAGCTAACAAATTAGTTGCAGTAGAGTTGACTGCAGGGTATGTATCTCAACAGGTCTCAAAACTGCCAATTCACACAAACCATGAGGCATTTTTTTCAGTGTGACCGAATTAATATTATTCTATAGAATTCCGGGGAAATAACTGGATTGAAGTCATTATTGGGTTGGCCAAAAAAGTTTGTTTGGGTTTATTGATACAGAACGAACCTCTTGGCCAACCCAATGAGAATGAAAGCTCTAGAGACGAAAAGCCACTAAAGGGTGTACTGAGGTAGGGAGGGAGAAGGAATGGGTTTCTTGGTGATTTCTGTGTAATTTTGTCTTTTTCCTGATCTCTGAGTTGCCCTTCTGTATTATACAAGTCCAGAGGGAAAAACCCAAGGATAAAAGAGAGCCTACAGACCTAGTAGCATCTGTTGGATACCACCAGGCTCTCCCATCCCAGTATAGACAATCTTGAATTTATTTCCACAGGGCAATAGTTTCATTTGATTCAGCAGCAAAAGAAGGTGAACTGTGTCATGACCACTAACTAAACCTGCAGCTCCACATTTAACTTCAGGCACTTGGTTTATTCAGTCCTTCTTCCCTCTCCTCCTCTCACTTTTAAATAAAAGTGAAACTTACATTCTTAGGATATCATTACTACAAAACATCAACTTCTAAAGAGAATTCCGTATTTAGAGGGGAAAGAGGGGGACAGGAGACAGGCAAAAATGCCTTGGAGCTCAGTGTTACATACCCTTCAGCCTCCAGGTGGTAAACAGTGCCAGAATCTAAGGCACAACCATACCCAGTGAGGTCCTAGAGGTTTACGTACTTGTACATGAAGTTGCACGGCGCTGTGGGGAGATGAAGGACTCCCCGGGTCTGACTGTGATCAGCTCTAAACAGAGGATTCAAGTAGTCGGCCCGATTTTTCCACAGGTGAGCCCATAAAGAGTATGTTCTGTCTTGAATTCTGTTATAAAGAAAATAAGCCTTAAAATGACTTCCCTTGGTTCTTAGAAATAGTAGACATATTAAAGCTGGAAAGGAATCAAAACTTGTTACATCAGGGGTCCCTGTTCTCAGCAGGGAAACTAACAGTCTTTTGTGTCTTCATGGAGCAGCAAAAGAGCACTTGGAGGAGTCTCAACTCCCCTGCTCTCTGGGGACATCTTGGCCTTCAGATATCCAGTCCCTCTGAGTATAAAATAAAACCACATGCGTTTTGTTGAAATTTTCCCCCAAATAGTCACTGGATTATTATTGTTTGCTGGGTACTACTTAAATGCTTCACATATTTTCTCTCATTTAATCGTGACTGTATTCCTATGACATTTGTCCCTTTTGCTAATCTATCACAACAAATCACAAAATACCTAAGAAAACAGGTGAGTTTACAGGATGTACCATTTATCAGGAATTGTATCTACTAGAAAAAGTCATGTTCTTTCCACTCAGGATAAAACTGGAGTCAGTTTTATTTGAACTGACCATTTGCAAAATTAAATCTGATACTCTATATGCCACATTAATTTTTTTATAAAAATTTCAAAAATGTTCTTTCATTTGCAATTCTTAAGTCACTTAGCTGTTAAGCTTTTGACTTTTTCAAAAGTCCACATTTCATCTATTTTTTCCCCTCTCAGTTAAAGCAGTATAGCAGTCCACCCTTATCAATGACGTATTTGTTCCAAGACTCCAAGTAGTTGCCTGAAATTATGGATAGTAGTGAACCCTATACATACCTGCCTATCATAAAATAAATTAAGCATAATAAAAAATATGTGAATTGCTAGCATCGCTACTCTTGAACTTTAGGGTTGCTGGAACACAAGCATTGTGATAACTGAGACAGCTACTAAGTAACAGGCCATCCCATGCAGGATAGAGTGGGAGAGTGCGAGATTTCTTCATGCTACTCAGAAAGGCCCACAATCTAAAACTTACGAATTATTTTTTTCTGGAATCTTCCATCTAATCTTGGACCACAGTTGGCCTCAGATAACTGAAATTGTGGAAAGTGGAACCGTGGATAAGGAGAGACTACTATATTTTGCAACTATTATGAGAATATATCCACCAAAGCTATGTAACTTTTTCCTTTTCAATGCAAAAATCACTTTCCCTGACTCTCAAGAAGCTTCCTTTCCATATCAGTGTGTGAAGTTTACCTATCTACCTGTGGACATTAGGCAGGAACTAGGCAAAATGGACTTGTGCCTATCTTTGTCAGCTGATGGCCTTAAACCTCTAAAGTGATGTCAGGAAAATCGTTACTCTGTGAGTGAAGATGTATAACTAAAACAGTCTTAAAAATTGTGAAAGACCATCTGAAACTCTCAGTCACAAAATCTTTACATAAAAATTAAACATCAAAACACTTACTTGAGTTCTTGTCTCTCCTTCTGGCTATTACATAGGAAGTTCCCAAACTGGCAGGAATAGATGTGATGTTGAATGTGAATCAAAAACCTCTCATTGAACTCAAAGGCACAGGGAAACTGTTCCATTAACTGCCAGACGCACTCAAGGAACTGGTCTATAACTGGAGAGATTTCTCGGGGATCACCATCTAGGTTGCCGTATCTGTAAAACAAAGTATTAGAGATTTTACAGCAAGGTTTTTTTTTTTTTCTTCCTTAATTAGAAAGCTATAAAAGCAAAAACAATCATAAAAGCAACCCTAGTTCCTAAGCAGATCTTATCTTATAAACTGGAACGCAAAAGAAGTGGGAAAACATAACATAATATAAAGTTTTTCTTGGCATTACAATTTAAAAAGTCTGGACAGAGAAGGGACATATTTATGTTATAATTATAAAAGAAAAATGTTAGTGCTGGAGATAAAATTCCAGGAGTCTTTACAGGGAAAAGCAACAATCTTTCATTCTGATTTTAAAAGAACATCCAAAACTTGAATTAAGTCTTCCACTTTAATTAGTGACCCATGGGGGAGAGGGAAAAAATGCCTAAGCCACTTGAGAGTTTCTCACTTCTGCATGGTTTTATTAGGAAGAAAAACAACTTTAAAAAACTGATTCCCCAAGTTTCCATTTTTAAAGCTGTGTTAAAACTTGTCAATAATTTATTTCCATGTGACTTCAGATTCCCTCATACCTTTATATATCCCCTTTTGTTGTTTTCAAGAGTACATCAGAATCTGCTTCCTGTTGTTTGTGTAGATTTTTAAACAGCTGCCCAGTCCTTCTACACTGTTTTGTGAATTTTAGAAAGAATCCAGAAGGGTGATTTGGGTGCCATCAAATCAGAATAACAATATAGAACCTCATCTTTCAAGCGATGGATAATCAACTTGAGGAATAAAGATGAGCAAGGATTGGTTTAGTAGTTTTTCCAAGGGTGGAAACATTAGAAAGTGGAAACCTTCAAAGGGTTTAGTCCTATTCACCTTTGTTAACTTTATAAAGGGGTTGTCCAATAGGTTCTTTCCTCATAAAACACACTTATCAGCCACTTTCATGTTCTTCCTGCCCCAGATCCTCTCTCTCAGAGGTGCTAGGTGCCTAGCAGACAGTAGAACCCCCCAAACTGAAAATAACAATGTGATCTTAAGGCTGCCTGTTAATTTTCTCATTTGTAAAGTCAAATCATTGTGCTTTCCTGGAAAAATATAGAAATAGAAATCCAGGAAACCACAATAAATGCTAAACTAATGCTAAATGCAAAAACTACAAAAACAAATATGAGCAGCTCCATAAATTTAGAATTTATTTTAAGAAAACATTCGACCAATCAAAAATGTGTATCAAAGTCTCTATCAGCATGCTGCCTAAAATATAAATTTTAGCCCCAAAGATGAGACCATACCAGCTACAACCTGTATTAATAACATTCAGGGATTAAAGACGGCACAGCACCCGTCAGGCATTACTATCCACACTAACCAAAGGAGGCCAGTGGCTTCTGTTTATTGAAAGCCCTCAGATGGGCTAGTAGGCTAATCCCATACACGGTTTTAAAAGCCTTGCCATAACCCCAGGGAATAGGGAAAGGCTCCCCTTTTCACAGGTAGGAGACCTCAGAGAACACTGACGCCCTCAGCCACACAGTAAATGCCACAGCCTGGATTTGAGGCTTGACCTGTTGGACTCAAAAGCCCAGGCTGCTGTCCCACCTTAGCTCCTCAGAGACAAACTGGCACAGACCTCACCTGACACAAATGCCGTAGGATGAGCCTAATTTAATTCCCAGTGCAGAAGATCAAAGAGAAACTATTCTACAGGCATTTCACAATGTGTAGCTTACAGGGAACATTTGCACTTCGAAAAATGAAATAATCTAGTAAATACATGTGAAAGGAAGAGAGAGCCTATCCTTTCTAGGTCAATGAATGAACCAACTTCTCTGTCTCATATGGAAAAATTTAACATCAGTTCTGCTCAGAAGGAAATGGCAACCCACTCCAGTGTTCTTGCCTGGAGAATCCCAGGGACAGGGGAGCCTGGTGGGCTGCCGTCTATGGGGTCGCACAGAGTCGGACACGACTGAAGCAACTTAGCAGCAGCAGCAGCAGCTGCTCAGTAAATACCAAGAGTTCTCAAGTTAGAACTTCTTTATCTGTGGTATATAACAAAAATTTATAACATAACAAAAATTTAACTTTCTGAATAAGATACACAAGGCAGTTTTGAAAACAGGCTATTATTCCCCACTCAATTGAGAAATTCAGAAACAATTTTTTTTATTCTCAACCTTAAATTCACAATTTAAAGTCACAAGATTTTAAAACACTTCTTACCTGTGAGTAAACTTATGACCAAAGGAAATCCAGTCCTTTTCAATTAATACCTATATAAGAAAATATAAATATCATGGAGAGAAGCAAATGAGGGAAAGTAAGAGACCAGACCAGTAATTCTGAAGGATTCAAAAGTTCTTGGAGCATAATTCACTACCCTTGGTAACCTGCAAATGAATGAACACTATCTACCCATACACAGGTGCACATCAGAGGGCAAAGCTGAAGGTCTTCAGTAGGAGAAATACACGGGAGTAGACATGGGAAAATGTACTGCCATCACCCAGAATGCTCTTGACAGCACTGTTCATATCGCTTCATGTACCATCTCATTCACGGGGGTGACGGGGAGGAGGTGTTACTATCATTTTACAGAGGGAGAAACAAGGAGGTAACTCATCCAAGATCACACTTAGAAAGTGGTCAATGCCACCTGGTAACTTAGCTCCAGAAACCATCACAGCCTATCAAGTCCAACTTTCAGTCAATACTCCATGCTGCCTAACAGTATATCAAATACCAACCTCTTTACAAGAGACTAAGGAATGTTTTCCAGTGATCTTTAATATACTTTAGAAGAATTCTAAAATGAGGAGGGTTTGGAGCATATTGAAAGTTTCAGCCCTGCTGTGGAGTCAGAGATGTAGCACAAGTTTATACTCTCAAATTGCCTGGAATTTAAAAAATAATAATATAGGATAATACCATCAATATTACCAATTCTGTAAAACAGCCAGAGCTCTTTTCTTCAAAAAAAAAAAAAAATTGGTTTAAATTTTGCCTTGACAACCTATAAATTTAATGGGAGGGAATCAAAAAGAGCCAGTGGTGAAGGATGGGGTAAAGGAGACCGACCCCTCAGCAATAAAGACCCATTGCAGCCAAAAGTAAATAAAGTTTTAAATATCAGTCGAAAAAAATTTTTTAAAAGGCAGGAACCAGATAAGCTCCCAGACACCTACACAAATAATACAGATGCCTTGCAATCGAAGCAATGCATCAAGTTCTGGGATGCTGGGAGGGATTGGGGGCAGGAGGAGAAGGGGACGACAGAGGATGAGATGGCTGGATGGCATCGCTGACTTGATGGACGTGAGTCTCAGTGAACTCTGGGAGTTAGTGATGGACAGGGAGGCCTGGCGTGCTGCGATTCATGGGGTCGCAAAGAGTCGGACATGATTGAGCGACTGATCTGATCTGATCAAGTTCTGATGCATACCTAAAAAGTGCTAGATCTAGGAGAGAATGTACTCACAATTTCAGGAAAGAACCCCAAAACACTGACCACAATTGTGAAGGATTATTTGAAATACAAAAGCAGTAAGTGAAAACACTTTTTCCTATAGCTTTTTTCCTCCAAATATTTTTTCTGAAAAGTGTTTTCTGTTTTATAGTCCTGTGTTACCTCAGACTTGAAAATATATAGCAAACTTGAAACATATATAATACAAATGATGTAAGAAACTATTTTACAAACTGCTGAATGTATATATTTGCCCCCAAATTCACTTTTAATAGCATTGATTTGAATTGGCTCCCAAATTCCAGAAATTCATCTTATTCCAAGCTTATTTCACCTTTCCCCCTTTAATTAATCTTGCTGATCTTCTAACAGAAAAATAACATCGATGAGGAGGGAAGAAGAGTTGCTAACAGTTGCCAGAAGTCCATTCTGCCGAGGCACAGTGTGCACGGGACAGTGGCCAGGCAGCCGCACTCACCATGAAGCCCTTCAGAGTCCGGTAGTGAGGTTCCAGAAGGAGGCTGGCCACCGAGCACACCTGAGCGGTCCTGTCCCAGCCATCAGAGCAGTGCACAAGCACACTGGCCCCTTCCTCAGAAACTGCCTGAAAAGCAGCATCAGCAAAGATTCACAAAGGATGGCAATCAACAGCAAAAATGATCAGGATTAGGTTCAGTTTTGTACTCAAAGAATCAAAAAAAGATTTCCAGGCAAAAAAAGAAAAAATCAGTACCCAAACCTGTTCCTGCATTTATTGAGTATGCACATACCCATCTAGTTAGGGCGGAGCCAAGGAGCAGTTTGGGCTTGTCACCAAAGCATTACTTCCCTTCCCTACTATCCGGGAGCCAGGAGCCCAGCTTCTGAACTTCGTACAAGCAGGCTTCCTGTACAAATGTCTCCTAGCCTACCTTCTACCCCTCTGGGCCCCGCCCGGCTTCCACCTTAAGCCTTTCCAATTGAAATTCTGGAGCTGCTGCTGGCCACAATCATTCTCAAAAAGGAAAAGACAAAAATTATAAACTGAAACAGTGAAGTTAGAGATAAAAGCCAAGTAAAAGTGCCTGGCACTGAATAAATATTTGATAAATAATGTATTACCTAATAAAGGGGAGCATACCGTGGCATCAGAAAAGATATGCTTGTCTTCAGGTAATAAATCTGAGGGGGATTTATTTAAAAAAACACCACGAAACAAAACAATGCATTCAAAAATAGCTTGTATGAAAGTTACAGCAAAATCTTCCTCTGGCAGAACGGAATCTACCTACCAGGTTCAGGAACATGATGTTTGTTTATGCCATTACTGAAAAATGGGGAGCTGTTTGCTAAGATGGGAGCCTGGAGCCTGGGTCACTCTGGTGACTCACATAGAAAATGCTTTCCTCTGTTGTACAGCAGAAACTAACCCAACATTGTAAAGCAATTATATTCCAATTTTTAAAAAAAAACATTTGTTAATTTATTGTTAATAATCTCTATTCTTATCCTTAGAAGTATCTTTTAGGAAATACTATTTCTATGGTGGAAAACATTTATAGTGAAAGCTCAATAATTCCTCCCAGTTTACTTCAGTTTCTTTTTTATCCATTAAATGCAAAGTAAATTTATGCTTTTAAACTAATACAGTCCCAATTTTATAAAAATATTTATGTTTATCTTACCTATATACAGAAAGATGTGTACAATAATGTTCATCCATATTAATGAAGGTTTTTTTCCTAGGTGGTAGGCTTTGGGATAACTTTTTTTTGGGGGGGAATAACTTAAACTTTCATCTTTGTAGGTTTTTTTAGTGCCTGAATTAGTCATAATGTTTCATTCATTCATTGTCCAATACTGATTTTTCTTTTTACAAAATGTAAAAGGACAAGAAGTAAGTAATTCTAACGTGAATGGTTATTTCCCTTTTTCTTTTCTCTACTTCCTAATTTCTGAAAGCAAACTGACTATTGTTCCTGCTCAAATGAAGATAAGAAAATTAAACATCATTAATAATTTTTTAAAAATTCTTTGCTCCACCCAGAACCAAGCATAATTGAAGACTACTTTCAGATTGCTCTGAAAGTATTTTGCCAGTTGATTGCCTTGATGATACACTATCAACTGAACATCATCCCATCTTTCATAAAATCCCATCTTCAAAGGGCAGATTTCATGGAGGTCTGCAAAGCCAGCTCCCCAAGCCAGGTATCATCCAGCTTAGGACGGGGGAGTTCATGTCTGGTATCACAGTGCACTGGCTGCTCTGCCCCAGTCTGTTCTCTGCGATCGCATACCTTTGCAATGAAGATTCCTGCATCCATGATGGCCTTAATGTGCCTCAACCAGCCAGAGTTCTCCAGTCCCCACAGAAAGTCACTCATGGAGGGAGATTTAAGTTCACACACTGCAAGATAAACTGTGTTACAGAAGCAAAATACAGGCAGTCTTTCACTGTACATGTGATCATATTTACAGGTAGTTTGTTAATGATTCCATTGTAGCCATTTTCTGGAAGAGTCAAGATAAAATGCCCAAGCTTGCTAAATGTCATTCTACTGAACCAGTTCCAAGTAAGCCTTCTCTGTGTTCTTTGTTCACAGGGGACATTGCATCTGTTTAGAAGTATTATATTTGTAAAGTTTAAACTCTAATATTCATAAAAATCATTGAACGTTGCCATAGTAAACATAAGAGATTTATTCTTCCAGCCAACATATTTAAAGTGAACCACCAAGGAGCACTTGAGTACCTGTGCTCTGGAGGAAAAGACATATAATGAACTCCAGCACCTTCCCAACTAGAAGTCTATCACCAAGAACTGTCCTAAAAGTCTTAAATGGAAATTATCAAACTCCTCCTGCTAGCAACACCCCCCCCCCCTCAAAGGGAGTAAAGGATATGAATTTAAGTATGAGACTTCTGAACACCTAGAGCTTCAAGTTAGGGGTTTTACCTTTGATTGAAAATGAAGATAATCCAGGATTCCAAAGATACCTGTGTTTTACAAAACTAAGGCAGGTGTGTAAACACCTCTATAATATCATCACAGGCAGTTTCCTCTCAAGAGCTGCTCTTTTAGTTAACATGAAGCATGAAAAAGCTTTAGGGCTCGGTGTTCTGACTACAACATAAATATGACATTCCAAAGTTCACAGGGTTCATACCTATAAAGCTCTTTTGAGGAATCCTATAAATTAATCAAGGAAAATTAAATAATGGGCATCAAGTTTATTTTCTTGGGCTTTGGTTTCTTATTTAAAATAGGCAAAGTGTACTAAATTATATCTAAGTGCCCTTCCAGCTTTAAACCAGATTTAAATTTGTGGTCTTTAAAAGCATTGTGCATTTGTAATACATATTAACTGTTAACAACCGTTTATCAGATGCTCTTCCCTCAAATATGCCAGATAACAGAACGTTTACTCATTTCCCGCAACATAAGAACCACACACAAAAAACACAAGTGTAACAGTTAAATTGAGTCACAGATGGCAGCGATGATGAAATAACACGAAGATTCCCAGCAAAAAAAACAAAAAACCCTTCATAAGAAAACAGTATTATTAATATCTTCAGCCAAGATTCTGAATTCTTCCTGCCAAAAGCCTGCCCTGAGCTAGACACCAAGCAGGAGAAATGGGCTTCACTCTGATTCAAGGCACTGTCCCTTTGTCTGACACCATGGTGCTGCCCCATCTCCACCAGCAGCAATTCAGGTTGTTCAAGTAAGATTAACCTGATTTGCAGTTTTCAAAAGTTTTTGCATACACGGCTCTCCAATGATTTTTAAAACTGTGTGCCCATTCATGCACCATGGAGCCTCCCAGGTGGCACTAGTGATAAAGAATCCACCTTCCAATGCAGTAGATGTAAAAGACACGGGTTCGATCCCTGGGTCAGGAAGATCCCCTGCAGGAAGGCATGGCAACCCACCCCAGTATTCTCGCATGGAGAATCCCATGGACAGAGGAGCCTGGCGGGCTACAGTCCATAGGGTCGCAGAGTCGGATAAGACTGAAGCGACTTAGCATGCACCCTCTCATGCACCGTGGAATAATGCACCACAATAAGCTTGAAGCTGTTTGCCTTTTGCAAGGTGGCAAAGGGGCAGTCGGTTAGGGGAGATGGGAAAGGAGGGCTGGCTCACACCTGGGCCGAGGAGCATCTCTAAGACAGGAGCACGTGCAGAAGTTGATACCATAAAACAATCCTGCCACGGCGCCCCTGAGAAAACCTTCCCCATGACCTTGGGGGATTATGTACGCAGCTTGAAGACAGGCACTGAAACTGCTGCAACTGAAAAATCTGTGCGGCCCTGGTGAGAAATTGAGTCAGGCGGGCAGGAAGCCCATCTGTCAGACCTGAGGATGCGGCCGGCGGCAGTACCGCGTGCGCCCTCCGCGTGGCGCACGGACATCCCCACACCCTCTGTGCTGCAGCCCCTCCCGCGGGCGCCTGCCGTTTGGTCCTTCTGTCCAGCCCTGGCCGTGACCCAGAGCGTTCAACTCCATCCTAAAATACACACATTCCACCACGTATTCTCAGGACCCACTGAGACCTTTAAATCTTCCACAGATAACGCTGACTGGCAAACGTTGGTTTGTTTCACTGAACCAGCTCGACTTTCTGAGTGTTTGAAAGCGCTCAAGACTAGCTGGCATCCGCCTTCATTTCAAAAAGTCCAGGGAACGGGAGGGATGTCCTGGTGTCCAAACTCTGAAGCTCAGTCCAAGAACAAATGATCCCTTGCGCGTTCTCTTCCCACCAGGTGTGGAAATGACAGTACGTTTAAAAATAAACATACCGGGCTTTCCAGCTAAGGGAGCGGCCTATGCCAACAGGCAAGAGGGGACCGGCCGGCTCAGAGAACAAGGCCCTGAAAGGCGCCCCGGGAGAGGATGCCCAGGTCGCCTCCTCACCGAGCTCGCGGCCAGAGGGCCAGCTGCTGCTTCCCTCCACACTGAGGACGGCTCCCTGTTTAACATGTCTGCTTTTAGTTACATCTAAACGGGATGTTCAGTGAAACAGCCACGCCGGCTTTCATGCATTTTTTTTTTCACTGAGAGCGTGCTCGCCGTCAGATGCTGAGGGGTGCTTCTTGAAAGCATTCAGCCCGCAGGTGATTAATACACATGGTCAGATGGGGGTACACTCAAGACTCCAACAGTTAGCGCCTGAATTTTCACATGTGAAACTGGTGGGTTTGTTTGGATAAACTCAGGATAAGGCAGAAATACTGATCCATTCACCCTTGTTGCCAAACCCAAACCAATAATGACAAACCGTTTTGCTGAACAAAGTTCATTTCAGTTGACCTCAGAGGCAGGCATCGGCCCAGATCACAGAGAACTGTGGCTTACTAACAGGGAGTTTAATGTCCAGGTCTAGTGACATTGGTCTTATACAGAACAGCGTAACTATACATACCCCACAAGCATAAAAACAACATGTAAAAAGAAAAGACAGATTATTAGGGCACCTGAGGAAACAGGAAATTTATTTGGGATAAAATTAACCTCTGGTGATCTTCCTTTGCCATTTCCTACATGAAGCTCATTTCTTTCTCCAGAGCAGCTGGGTGGGGACCAGCCCTGTAGAACGGTCTTTCTTGTCTCTAAGATCTAAAACTGAAAAGTAAATGGGCCGCCTCAATTCGGGACTCAGCTGCAGGTGGGGCTTAAGGAATGACAAAGACTAAATAGGAAATGTAAGGCAGATGGAATAGAGAAGTCTAGTTTGGAAAAAGGAAGGGCCCTGAGAGCAGGGAAGATGGGTAGATATAAGATATTAGTGACAGATGCTGGAGAGATGGCCACGAATCACTTAAGATTAAGATGTTGGCAGCAAATAACAGAAGTGGTGAAAAAAGCAGCATGTGTAGCTGGGGACATAACGAGTGGAGAATCTTTCCATAAAGCTGCCAGGACCAACATGCTCACTGAGTCTGAAACCACATTGTCACTGGCAAGCAGAGACTGAATTGCCTAATCTCAATCACAGCCTTATGGAAAAACTGCTCGCCTACTCCCTAATATGAATCATGTCTATCTTTAGTTTTATGGGAGACACTTTCTTCTCCAAGTGTTCCTTTTGTAAATGTTTTAGTTATCAAACTAGCTGTCAAGATGAACAAAACAGAAATGATAATTCCTAAGGTGAAAATGTTTAATCTGAATTGTCCCAGGGAACATCAAGGTAACGCATAATTAGGATTAAAAATAGTCATTCTCTCATTAAATCTGTTTTCTCTTGTCCTTTCCTTTGCTAAAGTCACCCAGAGGCAAAGTCTTTGGCTTTGACATCCAATTAAAACATCCCACCATATGACTCACCCAAGGATAGCTCTCAGGGAGATCACTTGTAAGCAAGCATTATCTTCTCTTCCCACCATAACTTTTGCCCTACATCAAAAGTCACTTTGTATTACTAAAGGAAACATTTTTTCTCTGCAATACCCAGCATAAAGAAGACTCTCAGTAACTGCTGTACAGATGAGTGTCTGAGA
The DNA here is from genome assembly GCF_055505025.1 of Bos grunniens. Taxonomy (NCBI): domain Eukaryota; kingdom Metazoa; phylum Chordata; class Mammalia; order Artiodactyla; family Bovidae; genus Bos; species Bos grunniens. Next base: position 21,633,952 of record NC_141191.1, on the reverse strand, counting down.
TAATGACGTAGCTCCTAGTGATGAAGTATTTACCATAAACAGGTACTGTGCTGGGTTCTTCTACATCCATTGTCCACCATACAGGGTGTGTTCGCTCCCAATTTTCAGACTGGCAAGTGTGGCTTATAGAGGTTTACTAAGTCATCCCCGGTCACTCAGCCAGGGAATCCCTGAGCAGGAATCCTGGTCACAATGCACACCCCCCCCAAAGGGTCGTGTTCTTTCCTCTCTGCCTCGGTGCTTGTGGTCTTACTGTCTAAACCAGGCACCACCATCCAGCGCTCTCACGGCCACATTATACATCCTCTTACAACACAGAGAGCAAAGGTCACACTCTTTTGACGGATTTCTTTCTGCCAAATAACCATGAGTTGATAACCAGTGGAGCCTGACGCAGAGCCCGGTTGCTCTAACAGAACACTTTCTGCAAACCTCAGTGGGCAAGTCCGAGGGACAATGACCAGGTTTTTCATCCACGTCTTACTGGCTGCTTCTCATCTAATCGGTTAGTAATCTCAGGAGGTTAATACTGGGGGAAAGTCAGAAGATAGAGAACTGAAAAAATGATCAACCATTATAGTTTTTTATTAGCTCGTATATGGTAGAACTTCATAGCATAAACTTGTAGGCAATACTACAGAAAATACTTAAATATGAAAAATTTGAGTATGAAAGTTTGAACTCTACCATGTCTTCCAGGATGAATTAGCCATCATCTCATAAAGTAAGGTGGTGAGGGGAAAAAGTATCAGATGAAAAGGACAGTGGGCTGAGAGCTGCACCGTTAATCCTGAGCAGAGAAATATTTCATGGGAACCTTGGAGCCAGGTGTGTTGGGGGATTGCTCCCTTCTAGATTTCAGTGCCCCCGAGACCCCCTGGTGGGGCCACCAGAGCAGGGGTCATGAGCCCACAGTACCCCCTGCAGCGGTGCCTCCTGGGACGCACTCCAAGTTCCCTGCTTTCAATAGTCCCTTCATTCCCAACAAAGGTTCCGAATAATCGGGCTTCACAGAGAAGCACAGATCAGATGTCTCTGGGGCCAGCTGATTTCACCACAAAACTCTCCGTCGTCACTGCCCCCAATTCCAGAGCAAATGACAAAAGCGGTTACCACTTGGGGCCTGCTATAAAGATCCCGCTTGTTTCCAGTGACTCTTACAAACAGCCCTTCACTGTAGTCCTGTCCCGACTGCTGACTGGGCACCGGGCCTCTGTCCCCATGCTCTGACCCCGCGCCCATCTGATCGCTGTCAGGCTGAGGCTTGTATCTCTATCAAACAACTTTGCTGAGAAAACACCCGCCCGGCCCGGCATGTGGTTTATTAAATTATGTTTGATGAACTTGTGCTCAGTGGACACCAACCATACCACAAGGGCATGTGCTTCTCTGCCTCTGAAATTCTGCTTACTTCACATCTCTTGAATAAAGGAATTAAGAAAAGCCACCCATAAGGAAGCAGTACATGTATGCTAAGTCACTTCAGTCGTGTCCCACTCTTTGCAACCTCATAGACTATAGCCTCCCAGGTTCCTCTGTTCATGGGGATTCTCCAGGCAAGAATACTGCAAGTGGGTTGCCATTTCCTTCTCCAATTTAAATTTAAATATGTAAATAAATTTAACTTTTTGATTTTTAATTTTAAAACTATAATTCAAGATGGTGTTTTGAGGTTTTAACTTACATTTCTTTACTTCCAGGATGAATTAGCCATCATGTCATAAAGTAAGGAGGTGAGGGGGGAAAAAGTATCAGATGAAAAGGACAGTGGGGCTGAGACCTGCAACATTAACTCTGGGCAGAGAGAAATATTTCACGGGAACCTTGGAGCCAGGTGTGTTCTGTGAAAAAGCACTTTCCATATATAATGGAATACTACTCAGCCATTAAAAAGAATGAAATCATGCCATTTGCAGCAACACGGATGGATCCATAGAGTGTCATACTGAGTGAAGTAAGGAAAGGCTCTGTGAAAAGCACTTCATATTTAACTCAGTTACAATTGCTACATAACTGAAAGGGTTTTTTCACTGGGAGGTGGGAATGCCACAAAATAGTTTCGGGTAAGAACTTAGAAACCAACGTTAACATTCAAGGGCTTCCCTGGTGACTCAGTGGTAGAGAATCTGCCTGCCAGTGTAGGGGACAGAGGTTCAATCCCTGATCCGGGAGGCTCCCACATGCTGTGGAGCAATGGAGCCCGTGCACTGCAACTGAGGAGCCTGTGCGCCAGGGCCCGGGAACTGCGACCACCGAAGCCTGCGTGTCCCAGGGCCTGTGCTCCGCAGCAAGAGAAGCCACCACAGTGAGACTAGAGGGCAGCCTCCGCTCTCTGAAACTAGAGAAAAGCCCTCACAGCAGCAAAGACCCAGTGCAGCCAAATACATAGATAAACTTATTTTGAAAGGAAGTTAACATTCAATCAATGAGCTCTATAAAAGGACCCACATCAGACATGAACTTGGTCCTGGAGTTCAGTTTCTGATGAAATCTCCTGCCGCTCTTGCTCACAGACAGGGCTATATAGGGGCAGAATGCAAAACAACGTTTCATTTCTGTTATTCAGAATCTATTCTGGTAATATCAATAACCCTGAGAAGAAGATAATAATCATCAAGGAAACGCATTCTTCCCCTTCCTACCAAGTGAGCAGCAGTACAAATCTCGCAGTCTCTTTGATGTCACGACAACTATTGGAAGGAGAAAAAGCCTCAAACGGTGGGTCTGATTGCATCACTTCATCAGCTGAAGCCTCCACGAGTGGTTTATAATTTACTTGGTGAAAACAGATAGCTGGACATTGGTCAAGTCCCCTGAAAGGTATCCAAAGAGCTGTCCTCCCTTACAGGGCCGACACAGAGCCGGGAAAGTGGTGCAGAAGAACCATGGTCCCCTGAGGAACACAGGCCGCCCTCCCTCTGGAGCTCCATCAGTTTGCTGGGCCTCGAGAAACAGCAAGTCAGACCACAGGTCTGAGGGCAGGAGACAAGGTTCCTCGTCCGAAACCAAGTAAATGCTCCTTTTAAAACAAAAGCCAGACTGCCATGTGACAAGCACTCTCAGGAGTCGCCTTATGCATATAAGAAAATGAGTGCGTGCTAAGTCATTTCAGTTGTGTCTGACTCTGCAACCCCACAACTCTTCATGTCTCCTGCTTTGGCAGGCGGGTTCTTTACCACTAGCACCACCTGGGGAGCCCTGAAGAAGATATATTTTTTCTTTTTGAGAATATATAGCAGAAAATATATATTCTCAAAAGTCAGCTTATGAAATTACTAAAAAGCACACATTTTTAAAGATTCTGATCATGAACACTCTTCATATTAAAATCAGACTACTCTATCAATAACAGTACCAAGCTGGTCCAGTTTGCCAACTTCTAAAAAGCACAGCATATAGCAGGGACAGGCATACCATCCACAATAATCTCCAGAAGGTGATGAATCTCAAAGCCCAGAGCATGCTCCGGTCACCTGCTGCTGTTATTTAGACGCTAAGTCATGTCTGACTCTTTGTGACCCATGGACTGTAGCCCACCAGGCTCCTCTGTCCATGGGATTCTCCAGGCAAGAAGACTGGAGTGGGTTGCCATGCCCTCCTCCAGGGGATCTCTCTGATCCAGGGATCAAACCCACATCTCCTGCACTGCAGGTGGTTCTTCACCATCTAAAGCACCAGGGAAGCCCTCCTGTCACCTGAGACCACAACAAAGTCCACGTGGAGGAGAGATGGAGATGGCTCTACAGCCGTGATTATTCTACAGATGCAAAGTCAAAGTGACTCAGTCGTGTCCGACTATTTGTGACCCCATGGACTACACAGTCAATGGAATTCTCCAGGCTAGAGTACTGGAGTGGGTAGCTATTCCCTTCTCCAGGGGATCTTCCCAACCCAGGGATTGAACCCAGGTCCCCTGAATTGCAGGCAGATTCTTTACCAGCTGAGCCACCAGGGAAGCCCCGCTTTTTAATGATGCAAAAAGAGGGTTTTTTTCCTAACCATTCAAAGGTTCCATTTTAAACTATTTGCAACCAGGGGCATCAAACTGTGGACTCACAGAACCATCAGGGCTGATGGGTCCACAGAAATTATTAGTTCAATAGTTTCATTTTACAGCAGGTAACAGAGCCTCATGCATTTAAAGTTTCATAATGACCGAAATGATCCCAGGATCTCAGGAAGGACAATGGAAATCAGGCTTGTCTGTGCCACTCAAGTTCCTCCAACCCCACCTCTAGGTTCTCACTACATCCTGCTCTCATTACGCAGAGAAATTAAGCAGAGAACTGAGAGCAGATGGGTATTCTGAGAAAAAGGTAATTCAGCATTTCCTTTGTCCCTTTTCACTCCAGGCCCCATATTTCCCTTCAGAGAGGACCGCCCACCCCTTTCCCTCACAGGCAGGCCACCTCCCCAGGGCATCACCCCCTAGACATGGGAGCAGCACAGAATTTACAGCCTCTCCTGATCCCCAGGCGGGCTTCTCAGGTGGCTCAGTGGTGAGGAACCCACCTGGAATGCAGGAGGCACAGGAGATGTGGGCTTGATCCCCAGGTTGGGAAGATCCCCTGGAAGAGAGCATGGCAACCCACTCCAGTATTCTTGCCTGGAGAATCCCATGGACAGAGGAGCCTGGCGGGCTACAGTCCAGGGGATTGCCAAGAGATGGACAAAAGGACTAAGCACGCATGCACACTGGTCCCCAGGCACAAAGCTCTGGGTTCTGCACCCTCCTCTTTCTCTTCAGTTCCCACAAGAGCTAGAAGTGGTGGACATGGCAACAGACTCCTCCTTGGGCCTTGACACTCACAAGGGCATAACCAGTCAACGAGGATGATTTTGCTTGAAATACATGATTTCTGGCAATTAGTTTATGGCTGGGGTGGCCACACGAATAACTGTTCTGTGTCACACAGCCCAGCTCTGTGACTTCCTCTCCCCATGAGCCTGGAAGCCTGTGTGCACGTGTCTTCTGGTGCTCGTTGCTGGGGCAGGGGCAGGTGGAGGGGTTCTGCGGCAGCAGCTGCTGCTGCTGGAAAGAAGGACCACTACCCCCAACGTCCTTCCAATGGCTGCTCAAGTGCTGGGATTCAGTTTATGAAACTCATGTCCATGCACGAACAGTTGACAATTGCTCTCAAGGCAGGATTGCTTTATCTCCACATGGTCTTGAATGTGGGCCAAACTAGTACGAGGGAGACAGAAAATATATCCCTGTGCACTCTTCTCTTCAGTATACCACGGGAGAGAGGCTCACAGCTAATGACCACGTGACAGAACCACTCCACCATAACACCAAAAAGAAGAGAATGGCTGTTAAATGTGTAAAGAGTCCCTGAATTTTTAAATTATTCCCAACTGATCCCACCCCGGCGAACAACGTCATAGTAAAGCACAATTTTCATATCAAGAGACTCTCTTATTCCACTTTGGCATCAAAACATTTAACTGCATTTTTTTCAGTGCTGTGCATAAGGAAATGGTTTACCTTCCAGCATTTTCTGCAGACTGTTCCTCATGACATGGATGTTCTCTATCCCGATAAACTGAAACTTGATATTGGAATAATTGTCTTCGTTCTCATAGCCTTTCCCTGCAGCACGATTTGCCATCGCATTAAGCTGCAGTGGGCAGCAAAACAGAACAGTCACCAAGGATATTCATGGAACAATCACAACATGTCACGGCTAACCATAAGAACATTCAACACGGCATGCAGAAACATGCGTTCGATCCCAGGACCACTGTGCTGGGCTGGGTGTCTACGGACACCTGGGCTGAGCCTACATTGAACAACATCTGTTTGTCGATGTGGGAACATTTTCTGAGCTGGGAAGCATCCTAGAGATAAGCCCATCTGGAGATGCCTTCTGCGGCTCCCAGGGTGGGATTCCGTAAAGCCAAGCTGTCCTGATTTAACACCAAACGTGACAGCCTTGGCTGGCAGAAGAATACTGGCAGATCCAGTTGGCAACATAGAGCTCTTGAGTGAAATGATTAGATCTGCTACTATTAGAATGCCAAGAAACACATCAGTGTAGAGGAAGGGTGACGTCATTCTAATTTGCTTAGGGGAATCTCGCAGATACCCAATTCAACCTTAAGGGGGAGAGAAGACCAGTGGGTGCTACATCTCCAGAGACACTTCCTCCAGCCACCCTATTTCAATCTCCAGAGAGGGCTTTCTAAAATCACATTCATTACCACAACTGCATACATAAGAAGTGGCAGCTCTTAGTGCAAACAGGGTTCAACGGTAATGGACTTTGAAGAAATTCATGATGTAAACTTACGCCATACTCCTGTGTAACTAAGGTCAAGAAGGGGACAAGTCCTGCCTTAGCTGAGAAACACACAGATTTCTAGAATGAATGCATTATTGCTAACACTCCATTCTTGCCAGTCAATTAAGTGGGCCATCACATCCTAGACATCTATATTCGCTGACCGTTCTCTCCCTCTGCCCACAAACGGCAGGAGGGCTAAAGCCCAGGCAGAGAACTTGCCACCAGAAAAGTATCAGTTTTTGGGCCACAATGCAGTATTGGGAGGATATTAATACTTTACAAAAATCAAAGTTTATAAAGCAAAGTTAAGTTAAAAACATAGATAATCTTTGACCCAGATCTCCTATTTGTGAGACTCTGACACTATTTAAAATACCAGCACACAAAGATGGATATCCAAAAGTGTTTGCAACCTTTTAAAAAAAAATAATTGATATTAAAAAAACTGAAAGCCTATGAGTATCTCCATAGGGCGATGACTAGACGAATTATGATATACTCAGACCCTGGACTACTAATAGGATCAAGGGATACAGAGATAATGATAGAGACAGAAATAGAGACGTATGGGCATCTCAGGTGGCAGCGTTAAAGAATCCGCCTCCCGATGCAGGAGACACAAGAGACTCGGTCAGGTTCAATCCCTGGGTTTGAAGATCCCCTGGAGGAGGAAATGATAATCCACTCCAGTATTCTTGGCTGCAGAATCCCATGGACAGAGGAACCTGGCGGGCTACAGTCCATGGGGTCGCAAGGAGTCAGACTGACTGAACAGGCACACGTGGAAATGTACAGGTATTGGGGGGAGGGAGAGGAGAGAGAGAAAAGAGGGGAGCTGAAGGAGGGAAGACTGGGAGTGTCACATGACACGTGAAGTGAGAAAAGCAAGCTCCAGAATAACGTCCATATAAGTATCCCACTTTTCGTAAAAGGAACCGAGCTACAGACGTGCGGTTATGTTTATGCGTGCTGAATCAGCAGGATACAGATGAACAGAAAACGATGCTGATTTAGCAGCTGTCACAGGAGAAAGACGTGTCACGTGGCTGGGGCGCCCATCAATACCGCTCTGTACGCTCCTCTGGTCTTTGTTACAAACCAGACATACTAAGTTTATAAATTAAATAACAGAAGCAAAATGTATGAGAAATGAAAAATAAAACAGCAGAGGCAGGTCCCTGCCACCAGGGGCTCGGGCTGGCAGGCTCCTCGCTTTGCTCTCTGTGAGTCGGCTCACGTGACATCGGCTGGGGCACAACTCCCCTGGCCACGTTGTCTCCAGTTTACAAAAAGAGCATCCCTTTTCCCCCAGGCATGCTGTGAGAATAAAGGGTTTAGTCTTAATTAAGAAAAAAAAATATTAAAGTAATATTATTTTAAAGATAACTTATATTCGTGCCTTAAATGTTTTTTAATTTTTTTAATTGAAGGATAATTGCTTTATAGAATTTTGTGGGTTTCTGTCATACATCAACATATTAGGATATTTTAAAATATCTTAAGGGGAAAACTTTTCTAAAATTACCTAAAGACATTTTGCTTTTGAAATTGTGCTATTATACATGGACTGCAAGGAGATCAAACCAGTCAGTCCTGAAGGAAATCAGTCTGAATAGTCATTGGAAGGACTGATGCTGAGGCTGAAGCTCCAGCACTTTGGCTACCTGATGTGAAGAGCTGACTCATTAGAAAAGAGCCTGATGCTGGGAAAGGTTTAAGACAGGAGGAGAAGGGGATGACAGAGGTCGAGATGGTTGGATGGCATCACCAACTCAGTGGACATGAGTTTGAACAAGCTCCGGGAAATGGTGAAGGAGAAGAAAGCCTGACAGTCCATGGGGTCGCAAAGAGTCAGACATGACTGGGTGACTGAACAATTATAAAAATATCACTGCTTTGTATAATTATTTTCCCAAGTTGCTGGCTTATTCTTTACCACAAGCTTCATAAATAAAGCGGTTAATAGGACACGAGGCAGTATGACATAGCATATATAGTAGCATATCCTACTGTGCTACGTGAACCTTATGTTTATTTCTGGACCTTGAATAATTCAACTTAAGTCTGCTCACCGCATACCACGGAGATAACTTTTTAAACAGTGCAGTGGATAAAAAACAAAATACTATTATTTTTAACCTATAATAAGGATCCTATGTTCACATTTTTAATAGCTGATTGCCTATGACCTGGGAGAATTTATCGAGGGTCTTCTTTCAAAAAGCAAAGGAAGGACACATGACCTCCTGAAAGTCAATGGTACTTCTCACAATGAACAGAAGGTGGCGATATTTACTCTATCATCCAAAGAGTACTTTCTCAAGGTTTGCACACATTTTACAGAACCTCTCACGATAATGGGGCACAAGCTGACCCCTCAAAGCAGGAAACACAGCTTTATAATTAATAAAAAGTCAGACGCTATCTTGGACCTATATGCATATTCATTCAGAGAGAGTATCTCTTATATTACCAAAAAAAAAAAAAGTTTAATTTGGTGCCCTGTCCTTTAGGGTGAGAATTCCATTTCACAACCAAAGAAGAAGCTATTCATTTCAGCTCCTAAAACTTTTCAAATCATGGGAAAACCCCTCAAAATGTCACATCCTCTATGTTTCTAATTATATAATGTCCTTGAAAAAAATTTATAGACGTGGAGAACCGATGCATGGTTATTTGTGATGTAATTGTTCTGTGGAAGAAAAACTAAGGTCAACCTAGACAGCATATTAAAAAGCAGAGACATTACTTTGCTGACAAAGATCCATCTAGTCAAAGCTATGGTTTTTCCAGTAGTCATGCATGAGTGTGGGAACTGGAATATAAAGAAAGCTGAGTGCCAAAGAATTGATGCTTTTGAACTCTGGTGTTGGAAAAGACTCTTGAGAGTCCCTTGGACTGAAAGGAGATCAAGCCAGTCAATCCCAAACGAAATCAGTCCTGAATATTCATTGGAAGGACTGATGCTGAAGCTGAAGCTCCATTACTTTGGCCACCTGATGGGAATAACTGACTCATGTGAAAAGACCCTGATGCTGGGAAAGATTGAAGGCAGAAGGGGACAACAAAGGATGAAATGGTTGGATGGCATCACCAACTCTTTGGACATGAGTTTGAGCAAGCTCTGGGAGTTGGTGATGGACAGGGAAGCCTGGCGGGCTTCCAGTCCGGCGGTGGCAGCGAGAGAGGAAGCTGGGAAGTTTTAGGGTTCTCGACACACAAGCTGGGCTTCCCTGGTGGCTCAGATGGTAAAGAATATGCCTGCAATGCAGGAGACCCAGGTTCGATCCTTGGGTTGGGAAGATCCCCTGGAGGAGGGAATGGCAACTCATTCAGTATTCTTGCCTGGAGAATTCCATGGACAGAGGAGCCAGGATTCCTGGACACAGGGCTACAGTCCATGGGTTTGCAAAGAGCTGATATGACTGAGCAACTAACACACACACACCAGCTAATAGATGAAGAAATTCTGACTTCATTCATGTCAGCAGAGGGCTACTGAAAGCCTCTGAGCAGGCTTAATTGAAAAATTACGGAGATTTAGTATCCATGTCAGAGAAGATCCACTGGAGTGTGCAGAGGATGTGAGCTCCACAAGGGAGCTGGCTCGTCTCATTTATGGCCTATGCCTATTTATGGCCTAGAACCCTGCGCCTCGGGCTGGCACACAGCAGGCACTCTGTGAAGATTTACTGACGGGCTGACCAACCAAAGAAATGACTGAGTGAGGCTGAGAGGTGGACAGCCCAAGAATGTTTAAAAAAAAAAAAAGAATCAGATTCCTTCCCTCCAATCTTAAATCACCAATCTAACACATCAAAACCATGGAAACTCAGTCAACGATGATGATCTTCCTATCAAGTTAAAGGTCAGCTTGGTGGTCACCATCTCGGGCTTGAAGTCTAATGTTACAGCCGAGCACATGCTGTACCTGAATGACAGGACCTGATCTGATGGATGGAAAATGAGCACTGAAGGTGCCCCTGGCAGGAGGCCCGGACCACACTCTAGCCTGCGGCATCAGTTAATGGTCCGTCTATCTTCATCTATGTCCAGTGCCATGAAGAATCTGAACTTGTTGGTACAACCAGAAAAGAAGAGATGATTTTATTTCTTGCAACTATGGTCTACAACTCTGCTAATCAAAATCCTTCTTCCCTATCCCCAAGGGAAAAATTAATAGCTTTACAATCACTGTTCAGCTCAATTTACAATCCCAACCCCATATACTATGCAAAATTATCTCTTTCCCTCCTTATAGGCGATTTGGACTGGTAAGGGGTTCTTTCTCCTTTTTGTCTTTCTTTTGGCTCTGTCTTTATACTGGGGATGGGGGAGGTAGAAAGTCAAAGTGTTAGTTGCTCAGTCATGTCAGACTCTGCAGCCCCACAGACTGTAGCTGGCCAGGCTCCTCTGTCCACGGGATTCTCCAGGCAAGAATACTGGAGTGGGTTGCCATGCCCTCCTCCAGGGGATCTTCCCAACCCAGCGATCAAACCTGCATCTCCTGCATTGTGGGTGGATCCTTTACCATCTGAGCTACCAGGGAGTGGGATGACAGAGAGGGTTAGGGAAAAAAAAGGTAAATATCTAAAGCTGGAGAAGACTGCTGTTTTATCTCTGCTAGTAATCACTGCTTTTCTGGTTAACACCTGACCTGAACATCTCCGACATAAGTGTCTAAATCCCAGGGCGGGTCTCCGGGCTCTTGGCAGGGGTGGAATGCACAGACCTTGCTCACGTGGAGACCCACCTTGGCTTGAGCCTATTCCAGGGCCCCAGCTTTGCTCCCCAATATGTACTCCACAGTGCCCGCAGCCAGGAACCTCCAAGGGCGGGGCGACTGGACCCCAGCAGGCTGGCTCGTGTACAACTTCCCTTCTCAGCATCCATGGGACCCGCAGCCCACCCTCCATCCTCGTCCTGCCAAAGAGAGGCAAGGAGACGCCCCACCACCCCAAACGCCGTAGCTGCCCCCGCTGCCCTGCTCAGTGACTCACCCTCCACAGACGTGGCTTCCTCGTGGCCCCTCTGTCATGCACCCCGATCTTTCCCACAGATCGCCCCATATACACCCCTCACAGGGTGGAAGCCACCTCATTATTGATTCCAGAGAGACACAACTTTCACGTGACCTCCTGTACTCAGCCTAAGGAAGCGCTCACAAGGTGACATCACAGGCCAGCGAGCCACAGCACTGCCCTTGGAGAAGCAGCCCGGACCGGGCACCGGGTGTTAGCCGAGCCGGTGCCCGGCCTGCCCTGCCTCTTGGCTCCACTGCCCTCCCAGGTGCCCACGTTGGGCCCCGGCTGAGCGCATATGAGCCAGCCGCTGGGTCTGCAGCTCTGAGTTCCCCGCCTCACTGCAACTGTGTACAGAGAGGATGACTCCCCCCACCCCTCGGAGCCTGTCCAGAGGCTCCCCTGGAGATCAAGATAAGCCTAGATGTGAACCCGGGCTCCGCCCTGAGTGGTGTGACCTTAGGCAAATGCCTGAACCTCTCTGGACCTGAGACCGTATCCATAAAAAGAAAAAAAATGCTCCTCATTTGAAGGAGTATTTTAAGAGTCAAATGGAAAAGTGCCTGGCATTTTCACAAGCTCGACAAAATCCTAGAACAAAGTAAAGTCATGAGCAAGGTTGAGATGAAAGGAATTTGATCTCATTTTATAATTCAGCAACTATTGGGACTTCCCTGGTGGTCTAGTGGTTAAGACTCTGCACTTTCAATGCAGGGGACTTGGGTTCAATCCCTGGTCGGGGAATTCAAATCCCACATGCTGCGTGGTGTGGCCAAAAGACAAAAAAATAACAATAAATAAAATAAAATTCAACAACTATGGCATCAATATGACCTCCTGTCTTCTTAATGCACTAAATTCTCATAGTAACACATGACCTTGGGGGGTTGGTTTTTTCTTAATAGATATTAAGTTGAGCTAAGGTCCTCATGGCCTTTGCCTCCCTAGATTCTAATACCAACGAGCAATTCAGGCAGCATCTGAGGTGAGTCCCACTCCAAGGACAAGAACAACTTCTGACCTTTCTCTATTTCATTTAAATCTGCAAGCGAACCTAGCTAGGGCCCATTTGCCATGCCCACCGCCCACAGCAAACATGGAGCCGGTCTCCTGGCTACCGAGAAACAAAAATCAACAGACATGATCTTTAAAAGAACAAACGCTCTAAGCAAACAGTTTAAAACTCCCGTGAAGGTGTGTGTGTGCCCGGGCAAATAGGAAGACAGCACGACCAATTTTCTTTAATGGATCCGCCTCCAACTTCTTATCGCGGAGAGCAAACACACGGAGTGCTAAATATACCCTTCAAATCAAATCCTTTGGATTAATTTCTTTTAAATCTGGACTGCGTCTGGCTCAACAGCTGCCACATTGCCCAGAAGGTTTACATAACATAGTACACACTTGGACCGTTGGCCCTTAAATCAGCAGGCGAATCTGTTTGCCTCTATTTAAACCTGCGAAAACGGGATCGGAGAAGAGCAACCTAATTCACTTTAAAGCCCCTGTCTCTCCATCCCTTTATTATTATTGCTATTATTTGGCCAAATGGTATGCGGGATCTTAGTTCATCAGAGTGAAAGTTGCTCAATCGTGTCTGACTCTTTGCCAACCCCATGGATTGTAGCACACCAGGCTCCTCCTCAGTCCATGGAATTCTCCAGGCAAGAATACTAGAGAGGGTAGCCCTTGCCTTCTCCAGGGGATCTTCTCAACCAGGGATCAAGCCCATGTCCCTGCAACGGAAGCGCAGAGTCCTAACCAGTGACTGCAAGGGAAGTCCCTGCCCTCTTCTTATTTTGTCTTTAGCCTGTGTCTCTAAGACAGGCATTTGTGCAGTCGTCTCTGACTTCAGAAACTCAGAGCAGCTCCACTAACCTGACACAAGAGGCAGAATGAAGACGAGGGAAAGTCAAGGTGAGAAGGACGATGAAGCAGAGAGAAAAACACACATTGAAAGAGAGCTGCTGTAAAAGATAGAGATTTTCCAGCATCTTTCAAGTAAAAATCCTCAAGCAGAGAAGCTATTTCTCCCCCAGTCCAAAGCCTCTTCCCTGTTGTGCTTTGAGGACTTTCCTAAAAGGAAGGGAATCCTTTACCTGTCATCTACCAGAATGTGACCCGGCTGGAATCTGGTGTGTCCTTGATCTGCGTGGTTGGTCTACTCTACTGGTGTCTAAGAGGACCTCTTCCTCACCGCCCCACCCTGCCCCCCACGGCTGCCCCACAGCCCCCGCCTGTTCTGAGGTCAGTGATGGAAGACATCTAACTACATGATTGAGACCGTGCATCACAATATTTGGCGACATGGGGCTCAGAGAAGCAGCAAAATTGCCAGGGTCTGGGTCAGCCACACAATGGTAGTATGCAGTTTCCGTGATTCCTCTTATCAGACACGAGTACAGACCCATGTCTGCAATTACCCACTCCATGGGAACTGATGTTTAACATTTTGAAGGCCTTATGTTCTTTCAAACTTTTTATGATTAAAATTTTTTTTCACACTATAATTTATAAAAGAAAAGTTTGTCAAAATCTTCCTCTCACCCCACAGGGGGGAAAAAAAAACACCAAAAACCACTGTTAACAGTTTAATATATATACCCTTAAACTTTTTTCAGTGCATAGAATAATGTATAATTTTAATAATATAATTACTATTACATACATGGGATCACATTATAGATTTCTGTAGCTCACTCTTGCTGTTTCACAGTATATCTCAGACACTGTTCTGCACCCACATGGAGAAAGAACATGTACCCTTCTCTCTCATCACTTATCCAGGTATATTTTATTCATAACTGGCAAGAAATTCCAATGCCAAATGTGTTGAATTAATGGCCATATCTCTCTGTCACCTAATTTTATCCTATATATTCCATGCTCATCTTCTTCTTGGAATTCTTACTAGGTGAGTGCTTATCCTTCCAGATCTTTCTGTTTTAACTGACATTTTTACCTACCTATAGTTCGCTGTTTTCCATAGACACAGTAATATACATATTAATTTGTAACTTCTTTTTTTTTTAAACTTAACATTCCATTTTGGAAATCGTTCCTTGTCATAGACATAGTGGAATTAACTACCAGCTGAATTTGCAAGGGAAGAGGTGAACATCCCACAAACTCTGAACTGCGCGGATTCCACAGTGAATTTCATACTGTTAGAGAAGAAAAGGTCCTTTTGTGAACAAACCAAAGAACAATCTGGCGTGTTCAGGAGAGCGACCTCCAGCATCACACCACACTTTTGTCGTGTGCACTATGTACCGAGCACGAGGCTCGGAGCCGGGAAAGATCCAAAGTCCCTGCCGTTGTCAACCCCCCAGGGCTCAGGGCCCCGGGAAGCAGGCGGGCAGGGCAGCCACTGTGCAGAGGGAAACGGCCCCTCTGCAGACGGCACTCCCTGAGCGGGCGAGGCCTCATCTCTCTGCAAAGACTGCAAAGACATGCATTGGCGTGGTGACACTCACCTTGGGCCGAGTGTCCACAACATAAAGGAAGTCGCTTCCCGGGTTGGCCTTCCTGATGGCCTGCAGCATCTGCTCATCCTCCAGGCAGCGGGCACTGAAGCCAGACAGGGGCTGGCTGCTCCGGCAGATGGAGGCCTGTGGGGAGAGGCCACAGCAGCACAGCCGCATCAAGCAGTGGATCAACTGCACCCCCCCGCAAGACCCTCAGGACCGCCACCACAACAAAGGCCACTCACCCCCACTCCCCACTTTACTTACGCCCCTGGCTTGTGAAAGTATCAGTGCTTTCAAGAAATCGAAGTTGGCATCTTTCTAACTCAAAAAACCATTACATGGGCAAGCAGTGCAAAAAGCTTCTCTGAGTAACAACTAGGATGCATAAGCATGGGCTTCCCAAGTGGTGCTAGTGGTAAAAAAAAAAAAAAAAAAAACTGCCTGTCAATGCAGGAGACATAAGAGACCTGGGTTTGATCCCTGGGTCAGGAAGATTTCCTGGAGAAGGAAAATGGCAACCCACTCCAGTATTATTGCCTGGAAAATTCCACAGACAGAGGAGCCTGGCGGGCTACCGTCCATAAGGTCACAGAGAGTTGGACACGACTGAGCATGCACGCGTGCAAGGTTGTTTAGGTAGGATCCAAATGATGAAATTGTAAAACCATCTAAATAAATAGTCTACTCTGCTTGACACCACTTCATCTTCCTGCAAAAGTAGAAATATAAAGTAACTCTTCTCCTACTTCTTTAGTGTTTTCCATCATTTACTAGCTCACTTAGAAACATCACAAAACCCTCAAACTGGTTCTCATCCTAAATGGGGGAATGTTTATGGTGACAGATCCAAGGCTGCTGCCAGTGTCTAAGGACAGGAGGCTCAGACCTCGGCTGACGCAGGTGGGTTAGAAGCAAGGGCTTCCTTGGGAACTGACCTGTGTGCTGTTCTGTGATTTCCCTGTTCTGTGATTCCAACAGAGTACCCTGAACTGTGGCTCAGGGCTTCCCTGGTAGCTCAGCTAGTAGAGAATCTGCCTCCAATGTGAGAGATGTGGGTTCAATCCCTGGGTAGGGAAGATCCCCTGGAGAAGGGAAAGGCTACCCACTCTAGTATTCTGGCCTGGAGAATTCCATGGACTGTATAGTCCATGGGGTTGCAAAGAGTTGGACACCGCTGAGCGACTTTCACTTTTCACCCTGAACTGTGGGACAATGTACACAATAACATAAACATCCCTCTGAGTTATTAGTGGGTGAGTATGGCCACAACCTCGCAGCTGTGAAACTTATACTTTTGTGGCAAAGTGCTTCCTATGAATTTAGATTTTATTTTAACACTTAGATTGAAGTCAAATTGCCAAATACAATCTAGGAATGACTCTTTCGAAGAATCTGCACCGAGCCTAGGTACCCACGTGTACGAGGGCAGAGGTGCTCCCTGGCTCAGGGAAGGGGGCAGTGCTTAGGAGGGAAACCTCCCCTGGAAAGAGCCACGGCACAGCCCGTTCTGGCGCCCGCATGCCGGACTCCATCCTGGAAGGCACCCCGGCTCTGAGTCCAAGTGCAGCTTAACTGTCCTTCAGGCTCATCCCAGGGCTACTCAGCCAGGCTTGGGTTTCTCCAGAGAAAGGTGAGCTCTGAGGCTCCTCACTGGAGAAGGCAGGATATTTCTTACTAACTACATAATCCTCAGGTGGCGCTAGTGGTAAAGAACCCACCTGCCAATTCAGGAGACAAAAGAGACATGGGTTAGATTCCTGGGTTGGGAAGATCCCCTGGAGAAGGGCATGGCAACCCACTCCTGTATTCTGGCCTGGAGAATCCCATGGACAGAGGAGCCTGGTGTGCTACATGGGTTGCAAAGGGTCCTATACGACTGAGGCAACTCAGCATGTGAGTGGGCACGTACACACACACACACACACACACACACACACACACACACACACGATCCTCCAGCTGAAACCCTGCTGGCAGGATGGAGAATTGCAGACATTTCTAACAATCGCTAACAGCACCTGTCTGAGGATTCCAGCACATTCTCTGACACAGCGGGAATTACTGAGGGGCTCCAGGAACCCTGGGCCTGCAGCCAGAATTCAGGAGCATGGTGCCTGCAGAGTGGGAAGCAAGGCAAAGGGCTGCTGAATTTTTGAGTTGCTGGCAACAGATGTCCAACCACAGAGTGGAGGAGGAAGGGCCCGGGGCGTCTGACCACAGATGGGCGGCCAGCCAGCAAGAGGAGAGCCAGGAGCTAGATGCGTGATGGCAGGGACCAGGGAGCGGGGGTCGGGGACCGCAGGCGAGCTGCATCCTGAGCAGAAGGCAAATCGCCACGGATGGCTTTCATGGGGCTGCACACGGGCTCCCGTGTCTCCTGATGTTTAGAGGGGTCGGGTCAGCCACCCCCTCTCACCGAGCAGAGAACAGTTCTGAGCTGCTTAATCTGGGCTAAAGAAATGCTAATTAAGGACCGCTACCATCAGGCAGCTTCTCAGCTCCTATCGGAAGAGCTCGATGGGGAAGAGAACATTTCAAAATGAGAGTTTGTCCAAGCAAGCGCGTAGCACACCGAAACTCACTCAACTAGTGGGTCTCCCGCTCTGAAATGAAGCCAGTCAGTGGCAACAACCATTACCAATTACCTCCAGGCCGAGAAACTGCTCTTGGTGAAGGGTTAAATCAGAACAGAGTTCTACTATGAGATGAATAAGTTGATAAATTAAACAAGATATATTAAACAGACTACATTTTAATATTAATTACATTTTCCTAGTTATGTACAGATGGGCTCCAAACAGACTTCATCACTGACTCAGTGACTACTGGCACACTGCTGTACACTTGGTACAGGGTGGTCAGTAACCTCAAGGTGCCCGTGTCCACCCTACACACACCCTAGAGAGTCAGACTGTTGACTGAATCTCACCATTACCTGGCGGCCTGTCTTACTGATGTCAGCCACATGAGAGCAGAGACAGAGCTCAATCTTAAACTGTCACGTGCGCACCATTAATAGAGCTACTGATTAAAACAGCCAATGTTTTTTGAATGCTTCCTATATGGTGGCCACTATTATAAGAACTCTGCGTATTCTTAATCTTCCCAACTACCATATACATTAAGATCTCTTATTTTCTCCATTTGATAGATGAGACAACCAAGGCACAGAGAGGTGAAATAATTCTCCCGAGGACACACAGCTAGTAACTGGGGAAGCCAGGAATTGAATCCAGGCAAAATATTTCCTGATCCTGGATTCTGAACCAACACAAGCGTCCATGTATGTAAGTAAGTCAGGAAGCATGATACAGAATTAAGATGCAGGATTCAAAAACATCTGGCTTTTAACTCAGCTGGTAAAGTATCTGCCTGCAAATCAGGAAGACCCTGATTTGATTGCTGGGTTGCGAAGATCCCCTTGAGAAGGGATAGGCTACTCACGCCAGTATTCTTGGGCTTCCCTGGTGGCTCAGATAGTTAAGAACCTGTCGGCAATGTGGGAGGCCTGGGTTTGAACCCTGGGTTGGGAAGATCCACTGGAGGTGGGTGTGGCCACCCACTCCAGTATTCTTGCCTGGAGAATCCCCATGGACAGAGGAGCCTGGCGGGCTACAGTCCACAGGGTCGCAAAGAGCCGGACACGACTGAGTGACTAAGCACAGTGTTCTCACTTCCTTTATAATCTTAGGTGATTTACCTGTCATCTCTGAACCTTGGTTTTTCCACCTTTAATATGGATATAATAATAATAACGAAACTGCAGAGTGGGTAAGGTAGATAATGCACCTAGAACTATGCCTAATGCAGTTAGTTTCAATAAACATTATTTATAAAAGGAGGGCAAGATGGTCTGTACTATTCTTACAAAAAAACTGCCTCTTTGGAAATCTTCCAGAATTGGGTTCTGAGAGATCTGTACTGTGAATTTGGGGAGCCATGCTATTAACAATTTCTTTTTTTTTTCTTTTTTTTAATTTAATTTTATTTTTTAACTTTACAATATTGTATTGGTTTTGCCATATATCAACATGCGTTTGTCACAGGTATACATGTGTTCCCCATCCTGAACCCTCTTCCCTCCTCCCTCCCCGTACCATCCCTCTGGGTCGTCCCAGTGCACCAGCCCCAAGCATCCAGTATCGTGCATCGAACCTGGACTGGAGACTCGTTTCATATATGATATTATACATGTTTCAATGCCATTCTCCCAAATCATCTCACCCTCTTCCTCTCCCACAGAGTCCAAAAGACTGTTCTATACATCAGTGTCTCTTTTGCTGTCTCGTATACAGGGTTATTGCTACCATATTAACAATTTAAAAGCAGAACTGCTTTCTTAAAAATAATTAAGAAACTTAGTAAATAAGAACAAAAGATAAGCAGCTTCTGAACACAAGTGACACAGATAAGTTCTCCAACTGTGATCTACAAAGCTGTTTTATATTTGATATCCAAAATGATTCTGGATGGCTCCAGGTAACTCCTGGAGTGTGGTTCAAGGCCTGAAAGTAACATCACGTGCTGCCCACGACACCTGGTAAATCGGGATGGCCTTGAATGGCCAGCAGCAAGTTCCCATCCATACCCTGCTCCCGTGGGTACAAGTCCCCCAGCTGAGCAGCCCTTCTCCCAGGGGACCAGGTGCAGCTCCTTCTCGTTTCCAAGGAGTGGGTTTTGTTCCCTGCCAGCCTGTGGAATTGCTCAAACAAGCCAATCACATCCTCTGCTGGGAACCAGGGAACCCCTCGCCCCTTTGATATTACAGAGCCTGCCTCCACCATCCCTGCTGGTTCACTCTACTCCTGCCAGTGCTCTCCTCCCCTGGGCAGTGAGTGTATGCAGCTAATAAACTGCTGTCAACCTCCTCTGTCCAGTGTCAGGTGTCACGTTGTGTTAGGCATCCCAGTAATCCTAGACGGGAACCCCGACCTCACCAATAGGTCAACAGGAAGTGACTGTAACACCATGTCTGATAAAAGCTGATCCAGAAGGAATTATATACCACCAGCAAGGGGGTTTACATCTAAGGACCCTCACCAGGACTTCCTGTTTCTGACATGAGGTACGTGGCAAGCTTCTCTTAATCTAGTCACCGATTCCCACTACCCAACACTAGCCAACTCGTCTCACCAACAAAATCTTCGGTGCTCCTTGGTAACAAGGTGCTATGTGAGGAATGGTATTTAACTAGAAAATGTGATTCTTACTCACAAACCTAAGTTCTACTGGCATCACCGACGAGATGGACATGAGTTTGAGCAAGCTCTGGGAGTTGGTGATGGACGGGGAAGCCTGGCGTGCAGTCCATGGGGTCAAAAAGAGCTGGACACAACTGAGCGACTGAACTGGACTGAAGTTCTACTGGAGCAGGAATACATACTCAAGTCTAAAATGTCTAAAATCACAAAAAGGGACCTCCCTGGTGGTCCAGTGGTTAAGAATTCATCTGCCAATGCAGGGGTACAGGTTCGATCCCTGGTCCTGGAAGATTCCACATGCCTTGAGGGCAACTAAGCCCATGCACCACAGCTACTGAGCCTAAGCTCTAGAGCCCTCAGGCCGCAACTACTGAAGCCTGTGCTCCTAAAGCCCATGCTCTGTGACAAGAGAAGCCATGGCAGTGAGGAGCCCCGCGCACCCCAACTGGACAGTAGCCCCTGCTCCCTGCAACGAGAGAGCCTGCAAGCAGCAATGAAGACTCAGCACAGCCAAAATAAATAAATTACTTAAAAAATAAACTCACAAAAAGGAAGAAACACAGGTCAGCAAACTTAGGAACTTTACTTTCACTGCAGACCACCTGGTTGGAGGGTGGGTTTTGCTTCTGCTGAGCAACATCATCAAAAACTGCACTGTTACTTCCCGTGTCTCCCATAGAACCAGAGAAATCCACCTTCACTAATGAAGACGCTTCCCGCTATAAAAATCCCTGGTTACCTCGGAAGCATGACATAATTAACCTGGATATTAAAGTCTGAGTTAGTTGCTCAATGAAAAGCCAGCGGAGTATTTATCAGGTTTGTCTTAAGAGTGGGTAGAAGATCAGGGACTCGGCCTTCCCAAAGCACAGAAGTATTTCCTCTCAGTTCAGATTGCATAAAGACTGGACGTTTCTCTAGCCCGACTTTGGTTGCTGTTGGTTTTAATTTACCTGCTTTACTTAACTGACCTTGTGCTTAGTCGCTCAGTCATGTCTAACTCTCTGTGACCTCACTGACTATATAGTCCACCAGGCTCCTCTGTCCATGGGATTCTCCAGGCAAGAATACTGGAGTGGGCTGCCATTCCCTTCTCCGGGGGATCTTCCTGATACAGGGATCAAACCCAGGTCTCCTGCATTGCAGGCAGATTCTTTACCATCTGAGCTACCAGGGAAGCCCTGAACATTGTTATAAACCCACAAATTTGACTGTATTCCACCTGCAGCATAGATGTTAGATCCCCGGGCTGGGAGAGTGGGCATCTGGGTACCCGTACATGAAGTATCTCCCTGGGGCAACTGGGTCCTTTAGCCACACTTAGAAAACATCTCTAATTCTGCGCCTTGTAAGAGGAGCTAAAACTTAAAGGAAACTGTCTGCTTTACATTTTTAAGTTCAGGAAATCAATTATTTTGAACTATAACTGATAGCTGTGTGAGTTCATTTCCAGGCTTGGAGATCAAGCAGAGGACAGCACACGAGAGCGGGAACGGGCTGATGAGGCTCTGACGTCAGCAGGCAGAGAGGCCAGCCTCTGCGGTCTAACTGCTAAAAATTCTCTCCCATCCTCAGACATGACATATTTGCCCTTTATGATACTCACACTGACCAAAAAATAACCCCTTTTCTCAAGAAAATCTGAACAGAAGGAAAAGCAGGATGAGTGCCATGCTCACGTTTTCAATACCCAGCACATGCCCCCTCTCTGAAACGACAGTAAAAGATCCTCCCTTCCTCTCCTCTCTTACTTGTTTACCAGTGGATGCTACAAAAAAGAATACATGTTACTGGCAGCCTGAATTCAAATATTCAATACAGTATCATGAAATTCCACATCCCTTTGCATCCCATCATTAAAAACAAAAAAGATTCACATCTTCCTTTTCCTCTCACCATAGCACCAGCTGTGTGTAGGTTGAAATATATTAGGAGTCAAATAACAAAAGACACCGGAGAAGGCAATGGCACCCCACTCCAGTACTCTTGCCTGGAAAATCCCATGGATGGAGGAGCCTGGTAGGCTGCAGTCCATGGGGTGGCTAAGAGTCAGATATGACTGAGCGACTTCACTTTCACTTTTCACTTTCATGCACTGGAGAAGGAAATGGCAACCCACTCCAGTATTCTTGCCTGGAGAATCCCAGGGACGGGGGAGCCTGGTGGGCTGCTGGCTATGGGGTTGCACAGAGTTGGACATGACTGAAGCGACTTAGCAGCAGCAGCAGCAGCAGCAGCAGCAGCAGCAGCATAAGACACTGGGCTTCCAGGTGGTGCTAGTGGTAAAGAGCCTGCCTGCCAATGCAGGAGACGTAAGAGATGTGGGTTCCATCCCTGGATTGGAAAGATCCCCTGGAAGAGGGCCCAGCACTCACTCAGTGTTCCTCCCTGGAGAATCCCAGGGACAGAGGAACCTGGTGGGCTACAGTCCACAGGGCTGCAAAGAGTCAGACATTTCTGAGCGACTTAGCAAAGCACAAAGCACAATATAGGACATTAATGAGGTTACTTGCCTTCTTCAGACCATTTCAGAGCAGTGAGTGTTAACTGAAAATAACACCATTTGTACCATTTTAATTAACAGAATGTACACTGCTGAATGAATGTTTCCCTTCAAAGTGGGCAACCCTGAAGGCCATACGCTTACTCCGGCCAAGGTAACATTGCTCAGAGTATTTTTCAAAGCCTCCTTTTAAGAGCAGACATAGGACTTCCCTAGCGGTCTAGAGGTTGGTTCGGGAAGATCCCACATGCCTCGGGGCAACTAAGCCCACAAACTACAAAGTCCACGCACCTGGAGTCTGGGCTCTGCAATAAGAGAAGCATCACAGTGAGAAGCCCGCACAACACTAGAGAGTAGCCCCCACTCACCACAACTACAGAAAGCCTGCATGCAGCAACAAAGATCCAGCATAGCCAAAAATTAAATAACATTTTTTTTTAAAAAAAAGAACAGACAAAGACCCTGCCCTCCATCCTGCCTATAGGTCCATGCACAGCACACACACACTTACACACATCTGCTGCAACTGTCAGGCTCCTCGGTCCACAGTACTTCCCAGGCAAGAATACGGGAGCTGGCTGCCATTTCCTACTCCAGAGGATCTTCCCGACTCAGGGATCAAACCCATGTCTCTCACGCCTCTTGCATTGGCAAGTGGATTCTTTACCACTGGCGCCACTTGGGAAGTCCCCATCAAACAGTTTCGAATTAAAGTCAACTGCCTGTGTGCACGCATGCCCAGTCGTGTCTGACTTTACGACCCCGTGGACTGTAGCCCCCCAGGCTCCTCTGTCCGTGGGATTCCCCAAGCAAGAATGCTGGAGTGGGTTGTCATGCCCTCCTCCAGGGGATCTTCCCGACCCAGGGATCAAACCTGGTCTCTTACATCTCCTGCCCTGGCAGGCAGGTTCTTCACCACTGCGCCACCCAAACTTTTTCTCCTGGCTAAAGTCAAATGACTTCTAAAGCAGGGAGCTGAGACCATTCTTTTCTTCCCAAATTAGCTTCTGTGTCCTTCACAGAAATGGAAGCATAGATTTTGCTTGTTTACATGGTTACCTGTAAGACTGGGTTTTCTCACCTGCCCTGTGCAGTTCTAACCAACAGGATGTGAACAGCTCACACATATTACATATAAAAGGCACTAGATGCTGGAAATAAAAAAATATATATATATATATATGCCATTTAAAAAAAGATAAAGCATGTGCCATGACTTTGAGGGCTTTTCTAAACCAGGCATTGCGATGGGTTGGCCCCAGAGAGCCTTTCAAGGTGACCAGTTAGAAGAGGACGTGCCCACTCAGATGATTAAGTCTAGGAGTGTTCTGCCTCCCGTTCCTTTACTGTCAAATAAACACGGGAGGCCAACGTTCAAGGCTCTAACACAGGCCAAGGCTCTAACACAAGTTGTGTTGTGCCACACCACACACACAGCAACATCCACATACTTGAAAAGGAATTCAAACCCACACACAGGGCAGAAGGCCCCTGGAAAAAGGCCTGTTTATGATAAAAGAAGAAAAGCAAAGCCCGAAACAAAAGCATGCCTTAAGACTTACGTGGTTATCTTTATAGTAGTAAGAAAGGGCAGGAAATCGCCGTCTGCTCCGGAACTTGGAACTCCCCACTATGATGTGTGCCGTGGCCGACTTGGGAACGTACAGTTCGGTCGGATAGGAGTCACAGATCTGGCGTGGAAAACACAAGGGGTGTTTAGGCCTCGTTGTGCTGTGCAAACTGCCACCAGAAATTCCATCCCGCCGGGCCTGAGGGTGGCATACTCCAGTTTTCTTCAGTTACAGAGCCCCTGCAGAGAAAGTGAAGCTCTGATGCTAAGAAACCACAGTGGAACAGTCAGACACGCTTTAGCCTCCTGCCCTTGGGCACTGCCCCTTATCTCCCAGGGCTCTTCATGGAGTGGGAGGCAAGACAGGGACCAATGGGCGTTTCTCCCATCAAAAAGGGAAAAGCAATTTTGCATCCTGGCAACTGAGAAAATGTCAGCTATCTGTTCAAGATAGCCCCACCCTGGGGGACGATGTCCTCCTCGGGGCCCCTCAGTCCCCGGTACGCCCTTTGCGTGCTCCCATCTGAGGCAACAGCCGAGCCAGCATGCTCTCTGGACCCCTCTTCCCTTCCAACCTCCCAAGCTCATCTTCAGGGCCAACTCAGGGCCTCTCCCCCAGACTTCCTAGCATTCCACCCCTCACCACGCATTATAACAGCTTTCTGCTTTTTATGTGTCGATTTTTACAAGGGGTAAGAAATGAGTTACCCTTTCTGCACATCCCTGGCAGTGATTCCCCCAGTGGAATCTCTGGAGCCTTGGAATGACCTTGGGAATTTTATCAGAAATTAGGGGTTTAGGGGACTTTCCCTGGTGGTCCGGGGGCCAGGACTCCACTCTGAGCTTCCAATACAGGGTGTGGGGGGAACCCGGGTTTGCTCCCTGCTCAGGAAACTGGGTCCATACATACCACAACTAAGAGCTCACATGCTGCAACTAAGCACAGCCAAACTAATAAACAGATTAAAACTTTAAAAAAGCCATCTTCAAAAAAGAAATCAGGGGTTTAGAACCCGGTTCCAGTTTGCCAACCTCATGACTTTCGAGAAATCCAACTACTGAGCACTTGCTACTCTCTTAAGACTGACAGGGAACAGAAACGACATTGCCCGGGGCCGATACAAGGATCAAGTCAGGTAACACCCACAAGACTCTTCACCCATTGGGTCTGACAAAAGCGGAAGTGGCGGCAAGAGTGACAGCGGTTGACTTGTTGCTAGACACATCATTTGCTTTGATGTTGGTCAACCCATCTTTTGAGGCTTCCCTGATAGCTCCGTGGTAAAGAATCGGCCTGCTAGTACAGGAGACACAGGTTTGATCCCTGGTCCGGGAAGACCCCCTGGAGGGGGATGAAATGGCAACCCACTCCAGTATTCTTGCCTGGGAAAACCCATGGACAGAGGAGTCTGACGGGCTATAGTCCGTGGGATCGTAAAAGAGTTAGATGTGATTTACTGACTAAAACAACAACAATCCCTCTTTTTGCAACAGGAGGATCGTTTGAATGGCAGTTTGTAAACTTTTTTTCCTAGAAGTCAAGCATCTTCTTGGGCATTTGAAGGAGCGTCCTCAGGCAGGTGCAGCAGCAGGCGAAATGCTGTGTGCACGTCCTCTGTCCATTTCGCCTGCCCTGACCACTCTGAACCTTGAGGCAGAAGGGCACGAAAACGCACCACAAAGCTCACGTCAACTGTTCTGTGCTCAGGTCCTCCCTCGCCTGCCTCCCCGCTTGTCTTTGTTACCAGACTGGACACCACGCTGAGCAGGAGACGGAAAGGTCACTGAAGTGACACTCTCAGGCCCAAAGCATTTCTCCAAAGGCATTTTAGGAAAGATTACCAAAGACATCAACGTGGGCTCTGGCACTGAGACTCTGGAGGAAAATCCCAAGAACAGATGGTCCAACCTACTTGGAACCCAAGCTTGTACTGGAATGACTCCCCCAGAGACCGCCCTGGCTTCCCCTGCAAATCCGGTGTCTGGACCTCTCTCGAGTCAGCAGTCAGGACATGACTACACTGAATTCAAGAGACGTGTGGTCACTGCATCAGACTTACTACATTTTATTAAAATAACAGTTTTAAAAAGGAAATTAGTAGGTTTTCAGAAGTTGGGAATTACCCACTTTCTTTAACAGCGCTGGTGGTGGTTCAGTCGCTAAGTCTTGTTCAACTCTTGCAATCCTATGGACTGTGGCCCACAGTCTCCTCTGTCCACTGGATTTTCCAGGCAAGAATACTGGAGTGGGTTGCCATTTCCTCTCCAGGGAAATCAACCCTGAATATTCACTGGAAGGACTGATGCTGAAGCTCCAATACTTTGGCCACATGATGCAAAGGACCAACTTAACAGAAAAGACTCGATACTGGGAAACACTGAAGGCAGGAGGAGAAGGGGACAACAGAGGATGAGAGCTTAGATAGCATGACCGACTCAATGGACATGAGTTTAAGCAAACTCCGCAAGATGGTGAAGGACAGGGAAGCCTGGAATGCTGCAGTCCAGGGGGTCACAAAGAGTCGGACGTGACTTCACAGCTGAACAGCAACCACTACCACCAAGGTGGACAAAAGTAAATTCATCCCTGCTCTCATGAAAGCAGACAGCACTTTCCAGTGGATATCAAACATCAATCCTAGAAAGCGCTGACGGGTAATGCTCTTCCAACAAGCTCACACAGCTGAAGTTAAAATTATGACAATGAATAATACAAAGCACAGTGCAATTTATGCTGCCGGATTCTGAGACTACTCAATGTGCCCCCCGAAAGTTTGTCTGGCCTGGAAAATCACATAAGAAAATTCAGAGAGAAAATGAGAAGTTCAGAAAAGTGGGAAATGCTTCTCTTTTGAACTTTCTTTATATTTATTCTGCCTTAGACAACTGAAGTGGATTAAGTTAAAAACATTCCTGCATAATATTTTTATTTTAATAAGGGAGTGATTTGCTTATTTCTTCCACTAAATAAACCCTCCTGCGGTGCCTACATGTCTTACTTGGCCTGGTCAAGAAGAATCTTTGGAGGTAATTCATTCACTCATTCAACAAGTTTTTTTAAATTGAAATATATTTGATATATAACACTGTATAATTCAAGGTGTGCGTGTGCATGCTTAGTCACTCAGTCGTGTCCAACTCTTTGCGACCCCATGGATTACAGCCTGCCAGGCTCCTGTGTCCATGGGATTCTCCAGGCAAGAATGGGTTGCCATTTCCATTTCCAGGGAATCTTCCTGACCCAGGGATCGAACCCAGGTCTCCCACATTGCAGGCAGACGCTTTACTCTCTGAGCCACCAGGGAAGTCTGATACTGTCTGAGCCACCAGGGAAATACAACTTCAGGTGTTCAGTTCAGTTAAGTCACTCAGTTGTGCCCTACTCCTTGTGATCCATGGACTGCAGCATGCCAGGCCTCCCTGTCCATCACCAACTCCCGGAGCTTACTCAAACTACTCAAACTCATGTCCATCCAGTCAGTGATGCCATCCAACCATCTCATCCTCTGTCATCCCTTTCTCCTCCACCTTCAATCTTTCCAGCATCAAGGTCTTTTCCAATGAGTCAGTTCTTCCCATTAGACAGCCAAAGTGTTGGAGTTTCAGCTTCAGCATCAGTCCTTCCAATGAACATTCAGGACTGATTTCCTTTAGGATGAACTGGCTTGATCTCCTTGAAGTCCAAGGGACTCTCAAGAGTCTTCTCCAACACCACAGTTCAACAGCATCAATTCTTTGGGGCTCAGCTTTCTTTATGGTCCAACTCTCACATTCATACATGACTACTGGAAAAATCTTAGCTTTGACTAGACGGACCTTTGTCAGCAAAGTAACATCTCTGCTTTTAATATGCTATCTAGGTTGGTCATAGCTTTTCTTCCAAGGGGCAAGTGTCTTTTAATTTCATGGTTGCAGTCACCTCACCATCTGCAGTGGTTTTGAAGCCCAAGAAAATAAAGTCTATCACTGTTTCAATTGCTTCCCCATCTATTTGCCATGAAGTGATGGGTCTAGATGCCACGATCTTCGTTTTATGAATGTTGAGCTTTCAGCCAGCTTTTTCACTCTCATTAAGAGGCTCTTTAGTTCTTCTTCACTTTCTGCCATAAGGGTGGTGTCATCTGCATATCTGAGGCTATTGATATTTCTCCCAGCAATCTGGATTCCAGCTTGTACTTCCTCCAGCCTGGCATTTCACAAGATGTACTCTGCATATAAGTTAAATAAGCAGGCTGACAAATATACAGCCTTGACGTAATCCTTTCCCAATTTGGAACCAGTTCATTGTTCCATGTCTGGTTCTATCTGTTATTTCTTGACTTGCAAACAGATTTCTCAGGAGGCAGGTAAGGTTGTCTGGTATTTCCATAAGAATTTTCCACAGTTTGTTGTGATCCAAACAGTCAAAAGCTTTAGCATAGTCAATGAAGCAGAAGTAGATGTTTTTCTGGAATTCTCTTACTTTTTCTATGATCCAGTGGATGTTGGCAATTTCATCTCTGTCCCTCTGCTTTTTCTAAATCCAGGTTGAACATCTGGAAGTTCACGGTTCACATTCTGATGAAGCCTGGCTTGGAGAATTTTGAGCATTACTCTGCTAGCGTGTGGGATGAGTGCAATTGTGCAGTAGTTTGAGCATTCTTTAGTATTGCCTTTCTTTGGGATTGGAATGAAAACTGACCATATCCAGTCCTGTGGCCACTCCTGAGTTTTCCAGATTTGCTGACATACTGAATGCAGCTCTTTAACAGCATCATCTTTTACGATTTGAAATAGCTCAGCTGGAATTTCATCACCTCCACTAGCTTTGTTCATAGTGATGCTTCCTAAGGGCCACTTGACTTCACATTGCAGGATGTCTGGCTTTAGGTAAGTGATGACACCACTGTGGTTATCTGGGTCATGAAGATCTTTTTTGTATAGTTCTTCTGTGTATTCTTGCCACCTCTTCTTAATATCTTCTGCTTCTGTTAGGTCCATACCGTTTGTTTCCTTTATTGTGCCCATCTCTTCATGAAATATTCCCTTGATATCTCTAATTTTCTTGAAGAGCTCTCTAGTCTTTTCCCATTCTTGATCTTGCATTGATTACTTAGGAAGGCTTTCTTATCTCTCCTTTCTAGTCTTTGGAACTCTGCATTCAGATGGGTATACCTTTCCTTTTCTCCTTTACCTTTCGCTTCTCTTCTTTTCTTAGCTATTTGTAAGGCCTCCTCAGACAACCATTTTGCCTCTTTGCACTTATTTTTCTTGGAGATGGTTTGATCACCTCTTGTACAGTGAACCTTCATTCATAGTTCTTCAGACACTCTGTTTATCAGATCTAATCCCCTGAATCTATTTGTCACTTCCACTGTATAATCATAAGGGATTTGATTTACGTCATACCTGAATGGTCTAGTGGTTTTCCCTACTTTCTTCAATTTAAGTCTGAATTTGGCAATAAGGAGTTCATGATCTGAGCCACAGTCAACTCCTGGTCTTGTTTTTGCTGACTGTATAGAGCTTTTCCATCTTCAGCTGCAAAGAATATTTGCTGCAATCTGATTTCGGTGTTGACCATGTGTAGAGTCTTCTCTTGTGTTGTTGGAAGAGGGTGTTTGCTATGATCAGTGTGTTCTCTTGGCAAAACTCAAGCCTTTGTCCTTCTTCATTTTGTCCTCCAAGGCCAAAACATGCCTATTACTCCAGGTATTTTGATTTCCTACTTTTGCATTTCAATCCCCTATGATGAAAAGGACATCTTTTGGGGGTGTTAGTTCTAGAAGGTCTTGTAGGTCATCATAGAACTGTTCAACTTCAGCTTCTTCAGCATTAGTGGTTGGGACATAGACTTGGATTACTGTGATATTGAATGGTTTGCCTTGGAAATGAACAGAGATTCTGTCGTTTTTGAGACTGCACCCAAGTACTGCATTTTGGACTTTTTTGTTGACTAAAAGGGTTACTCCATTTCTTCTAAGGGATTCTTGCCCACATATAATGGTCATCTGAATTAAACTTGCCCATTCCATTCCACTTTAGTTTACTGATTGCTAAAATGTTGGTGTTCACTCTTGCCATCTCCTGTGTAGAACATATTAATTTGATATATTTGTATGCTGTAATACGATTGCCATCATAGTGACAATTAGCACCTCTATCATGTTACATGATCGTCCTTTCTTTTCAGTGGCAGGAATTATTAAGTTCTAGTCTCTTAAAAGTGTGATGACTATAACAGAATATTGATGTCTATCAACAAATTTTTACTGAACACGACGTACTATGTGCCAGGCATTAGGTTAGGTGCTAGGGCGGTAATGAATAACAAAAGAGTTACTGGCCCCAAAGACTTCACATTCCCCGAAAAACTGATACTTGTTGCCCTGGTTACCACCTCCCAGTAAATGCATTTACCACTGCAGGGTCGTATCCATATGAGGGGCCAGCCATGGCATTATAATCAGACCTCTGTACTTCCTGAGGGTCCGTCACACAGCTGAGTGCTTTGGGATAACAGTTAGTGGCTTAAGAAGCTGCCTTCTTAAGCATTTAGGACCTAAAATTTACTTCAAGGAATTAATGATGTAATAGGGAGAAATTTATGGTGTAAGGTAGGAACAGCATGAAATGATTTATATATAAATAAAATAATACATAATACATAAACTATAGCTGCAGAGAACTGACATAAACAAGATTTTTAAAAATTACTGGTTTGGATTATACTTTCAATTTTATTTGAAGAGAAACAGATTAAAATTTTAACCTGGTAATGAATGCCCATTATTTTATTTAAAGAAAGAGCATTTTAAGAGTTAGGTACACAGACTTTCCTGGTAGGCCAATGGTTAAGACTTTGCCTTCCAATGCAGGGGGGGGGTAGGGGTTCGATCCCTGGTGAGAGAGCTAAGAGCCCACGTGCCTTGTGGCCAAATAAACAAAACATAAAACAGAAGTTATACTATAACAAATTCAATAAAGACGTTAACGATGGTCCACATTAAAAAAAAAATCTTTAAAAAAAACAAGCGTTAGGTATAAAAGGAAATCTTAGCTTAGAGAGACTACCCAAAGCAAATGTCTTATAAAAAGAGATAAGAGCAATGCTGATAAAGATGATGCTGGTGACAATTAGCTTGGAGAGAATAGGGCAGCGTTGGTTCTGGAACCTCAGTTCCATACTCCACGTATGGAGTCGCTTCCACCACAGGCAGTAGCTTCTTCTCCAACAGATAACACCACTAGCCCCACTTACATCAAGGAATTTGTGAACAGAAAGAAGTAACTCTTATAAAAGAAGGAAGGAAAAAGCAGATGTTTTCTCACCCACGAGGTTAAAAGCAAAAGTAATGGATGACGACATAACCTTCCCAATGGACTATTAGTCAGAAATGGTTTGACAGAATTAACTTTTATTATATTTTCTAAGCTGGTAACAAATAAGGGTTCATCATCTTTGTCTCATTTTAACAACATTTTGTAAAAGTCAGAAAATCCCCTAGGGTTTCACCTTTTCTGTTCCAGCACAATTTGCTGATTGTTAGTTTATGTTTGCTATCTATTACTTTTGGGAAAAAGATGCTGAGTAACTCATGTTTTGCCGTCTCTACACAGTAGGACTTGAGTGACTAAATGTGAGTCATGTTTGTGCTGCTAAGTCTAGAAGGAAACCTCATCAGACATAGGAAGAACCTGTGTTCCCAAGGAAATACGATTCCACAGATGTGGCTTAGCCTCATTTTCACCCTCACCCAAGAGTGTGTCATGTTTTTAAAAATATTTTTTTAATTATTCAATTTTCTATACTAAACTTGGATTTTCCTTCATTTCTTTCTGTCTGTCTGTCTCTCTCTCTGTTTCTTCCCCAATTATTTATTTATTTATTTTTGGCTGAGCTGGGTCTTCGTTGCTGCTCACGGGCTCTCTTCAGTGGCGGCAAGTGGGAGCCCCTCTCAGCTGCGGAGCACAGACTCTAGGGCGAGCTCCAGCAGTTGCGGCTCATGGGCTCAGTAGTCACGGTGCGTGGGCCTTAGATGCTCCGAGGCATGTGGAATCCTCCCACGCCTTCCAGGGATTGAACCTGTGTGCCCTGCATTAGCAGGCGGATTCTTAACCTCTGGACCACCAGGGAAGTCCTTTCCTTCATTTCAAGGCTAAAAATCCACTGCAAAGGTCGGCTTTAGTGGCAGAACAAATCATTACATTAGCCGGATACTTTATAACGGTTAAGACAGAAAGGGGGCAAATGTCTACTCACGGTGTAAGATTATGACTGCTAGATTTAAGTGCGATTAGGAAGGAAAGTCAGCATCCTGAAAGTGGCCATTCTATTCCAAATAATCTACAAATTCCAGATATTCAGAAGAGGGCTTCTTCCCTGGTGGCTCAGTGGTCAAGAATCCACCTGCCAGTGCAGGAAACACGGGTTTGATCCTTGATCTGGGACGATCCCACATGCTGCACAGCAACTAATCCCGTGCACCACATCTATTGAGCCTGTGACCCCCAACAAGAGAAGCCACCGGAATGAGAAGCCCTCACACCGCAAGTAGAGAAAAGCCCGTGTAGCCGCAAAGATCCAGCACAGCCGAAAATAAATAAAATAATAAAGTTATTCAGAAGAAAGATGTGGGAGGACCTGACCTTCCACATATTTATTGACAGCAACATACTCACAATATGTTATATGAAGAAAATCAAAACACAGGCATAGGTAGTATAATTCCATTTTTGTTGTATGTTTTTGAACCATTCCTTTGCCTCCACATTCTCCAATTATAAACAATGAAATACGTTACTCATGTAAGAGAAAGTTATTAAACTACGCAGATGAGAAAAAACTGAAAGGTTTAAAAACCTACTAGAAGAATATGGGCTTCTCAGGTGGCACAGTGGTAAAGGATCTGCCTGTCTATGCAAGAGACTTGGGTATGATCCCTGGGTTTGGAAGATCTCCTGGAGGAGGAAATGGCAACCCACTCCAGTCTTTTTGCCTGAAAAAATCCCATGGATAGAGGAGCCTGGTGGGCTACAGTCCATGGGATTTTCTCCAGGCAAAGAGTTGGACATGACTTAGCACACACACATACAGAACATTAGGGCAATGGGATACGGGCTGTTTTGTTCCTTTTTCTCTCTCTTTTGCAAATTCTCTACAATGTTCTGACTGTACTTTCATTACTGAAGCACTTTAAAAATTAATAGGGAAACCAGCCCTGCTGTGCAAGCCCACCCTTGGGGAGAATATGAATCAGCTCTGCTCCCCTCCACATCCCTCCACCCACCATTCCCTTTGGAAGTGCAGACATGTTTCTCCACGGTTCCCCAGGGAAGCCTCTTGGTGACCTTGTGTACCAATCAAGAGTTCAGGGAGCCCAGAAGGAGTTGGTGCCAAACTGCCATCAGAGCCTCTGCGACTCCCTACTCATCACTCACTGAGCTATAAAAAGACCGGGCGGGAGAAGGGAGGCCCTGCCCGGAGGGCGCCACTGGGCCTCGCTGGGGTTCCACTCCTTCAGCCATTGGAGGGGATGGTCTCTAAGGTGCTTCTTCAAACTTTCTGATCCCAGATGCAGGTGGAGAATACAGCTGGCAATACCCAAGGGAGACTTGGAAATCCACACATCTGTGCCCACAAAGAGCTGTTGGAACGAAAGGAGAGCTAAGAGAAGTCATGCTCAGCTTTGTGACGTCAGGGCTTCATCTGGATTAAGTATCCGCATTTCACCAAATGGGCTTCCCCCATGGCTCAGTGGGAAAAGAATCCACCTGCGATGCAGGAGACGCAGGAGACGTGGGTTTGATCCCTGGGTTGGGAAGATCCCCTGGAGAAGGAAATGGCAACCCACTCCAGTATTCTTGCCTGAAAAACCCCATGGGCAGAGGAACCTGGCAGGCTACAGTCCAAAGGGTCACAAAGAGTCCGACGTGACTGAGCGACTAAGCACTCATTTCACCAAATGCCTCCACTCACCCTGTACTCTCTATTCACGTCGCTGAGCTGCCAATATTCATTAGGGAGGCCCATGCGCTTGTATTCTTCGCTGAGCTCGATCAGCATCCAGCCTTGTTCCCTTTCTTCTCTATCCAGCTTGGGGTTGAATGAAAAGCAGTACAGCTCCTCATATTTCACTGCAAAAAATAAGGGAGAATAAAACCAAATCAAGCCAAGTCAAAGCCACAACCAAATCCCCCCAAATACATTCTGTCCGGGCTGGAGAAGCCAGCCCAGCTGCTTACCCTCGGGACCCTCCTAGAGGCACCCCATCTCTATAGTGGGGCTACCCACCTCCTCCCAACAATGACAAGACCTCAGGACAACCGAACAAAACTTTAAAAGAACTTCTTTCCTTTCAGGAGTGTGACCTTCCCCATCTTGTGAGTTGTTTTTTTTTTTAGTTTCTTTTGAAAACTACTATATTTTCAGACCACATAAAATATGGAGCTTAAAAATGAATTAAGAACATATGTTTCTTAACAATATTTAAGACATGGAAGTAAGCTAAGTGTCCATCAACAGATGAATGGATAAAGAAGATGTTTTATATATATATATATATATACACACACACACATACACCCACACACACATATATTAAAAAGAAATATTATTCAGCCATAAAAAATGAAATATTGCCATTTGAAGCAACATAGATGTACCAGAGATTATCACACTAAGTCAAGCTGAGAGAGACAAACATTATATGACATGACTTTTATATGGATTCTAAAAAACAGTACAAATTAACATATTTACAAAACAGAAACACACTCACAGACATAGAAAACAAACCTATGGTTACCAAAGGGAAAGGAGTGGGGGAATTAGGAGTATGGGATTAAACAGATACACACCACTATATGGAGAATAAACAAGGAGTCACTGTATAGCACAGGGAACTATATTCAATAACTCGTAATAACCTACAAAGGACAAGAATCTGAAAAAGAACATACAGGTATAACTGAATCACTCTGCCATACATCTGAAACTAACACAGTATAGTAAATCAAATATAGTGCAATGTTGTTGTTTTTTTTTTAAAGGACCTACATATTCCTTTGACAACCAGAACTCAATCTGTTTATGTATGTCGAGCTCAAGTTTGGGATGGCTTCTCAGAGTTACAGAGAGGCCTGGCCACTGCCATGTTCTAAGGCTCAAATAGCGTTAAAAAAGAAATGATAAAACAGTTGGAAAAAACTGTGGAGTATATTTAAATATTTGCACTGAAAACACTTGAACTTTCAACAACTACGTAAATGTCAGAATTGTACTGTTCTCACGGCATTTCTAGGATTCATTAAATGAGATCCATTCAGAGTGCATGGCACGCTGTCCATGAGTGGTGAGTTGAAGGACGCGTGATGACAGACTTCATTCACGTCTGCCAGACCATCTCTGACTTTGGGCATCACCTTTGTGCTTGCAAGGCCAGGCCTGACAGCCGTTCCCAGCAAGATCGAGGATTTTGGTTCCCTTGCTCTGACCTTGCCGCACTGAGGGAGGCAACTTAACTAGTGCTGTCCAACAGAAATACAGTGTAAGCCACGTGTGTCATGTAAGATGTCCTTGTAGTCACACGAAAATTGTAAAAAGAAAGTGAAATTAATCTTTACAATATATTTTATTTAGCCCAGCATATCCAAGGCATCATTCAACATATATGGAATATAGTACCTATTAATATTTTTCACATTGTGCTGTACTGTCTTTGAAATTCTGTGTGTGTTTCACACTAACAGCACATCCTAGTTCAGACCAACCACATTTCAAGCCCTCGACAGCCCCATGTGGCAAGCAGTTACCTTCTAGACAGTGCAAATCGAAGCACTTTTGGTGAAAATAAACCGCGGCTGATAGTGAACCCTTGTTTCATTCCAGACTCTCTTCTGATTAAACATACTGACAGGTATCTAGTAGGCATCATCACAGGTCTCCTTGCAGAGATGAGAAATCTGAGGCACAGGGAGGTTTGGCAGTGTCCCCAGGGTCACACAGCGAGCAGGCTGGAGTCCGCTATACACCGCAAGCTCTTCCCCACCACACCTGCTGCCCCCCAGAGGCAGCCCCTTCTCCCTTCCCCCCATGCGGGCCACTTTTGTATAGTTTCTAACCATCCCCCTAAACTTCCTTTTCATTTCTCCAATAGAACTGTTTCTCCTTACGGTTTTCTTAGATCATTTTTATT
Source organism: Bos grunniens (assembly GCF_055505025.1). Lineage (NCBI taxonomy): Eukaryota > Metazoa > Chordata > Mammalia > Artiodactyla > Bovidae > Bos > Bos grunniens. The sequence continues at coordinate 21,597,724 of NC_141191.1, read as the reverse complement.
CCTTCATCTGTCAGTGGAATTCAGCGTGAACAACTGAATGCTCCTAAACATGCATCTCTAAGTCCAACAATGCAAACCAGCACCAGCAAAAGGCCGCAGTAACACACAGGCGGCCTGAGGTCAAGACTGTTTCTAGCTTCTTTTGATTACTATCGAAACGACTCACCTACAGGTATGACCACCTGACTGACTCATTGGAAAAGACCCTGATGCTGGGCAAGATTGAAGGCAGGAGGGGAAGGGGGCAACAGAGGATGAGATGGTTGGATGGCATCACCGACTCAATGGACATGAGTTTGAGCAGACTCTGGGAGATAGTGAAGGACAGGGAAACTTGGTGTGCTGCAGTCCATGGGGTTGCAAAGAATCAGACATGACAGACCGCCTGAACAACAACAACACAAGTATGATAAGATAAGGGTCATACTTGACTTTAGCATTAGGCAGGTATTCTTTCTTGCAAAAAAAGAAGCAAGAAGACTAGGGTTTATCAGTGAGATAAGCTATATTCTATTTTAGTGTCTCTTGATGTCATATTTCCAATTCGAGAATTGAGCATACAGTTTCAACAAAGAAGATGCACGTGTACACATACATGCACACACGTGCACACACACACACACGCACAATGTAGACACTTCCAGTAAAAACTGGAAGTTTTTGCCATCTTAGCAAATTGGGCAGACAGCATATAAAATTGACATCCAGTTCTGGAAATAGTTAGCCTGACACCAACATATGTTTTCCATCTCTAAGTACCATTTTCATGACTCAGGCTTCTGATATCATAATGTTAACCACAAATGCAATTTGTTCAAGAAGCCAAAAGAATCTCTTGAGAAAGCCTCTGTTCCCTCAGTGAAAGGAGGGCTAAGGAAGATGGGGAAATGACAGAAGTTAAGTTCCCTTGGTTAAATGCTTATACATAGGTTTAAAGGTAGAGGAAGAAAACCACTCTATGACTACTGATGATTTTCTGTGTATGGGATCATTCTCGCTGTCATTAGGAAGAGACAAGGAAACCACACATAAATTCATGTAAGAATAATTTGTAACCAATATTAAGATCCCTCTTAAATTGGGAGGCATCAGAATGGGTTGCCATTAAATTCTCTTTCAATTATTTTTAAGGAAAAGGATGATCGACTATACCTTTGGCCCAATTTATGTAAAACTCTTCATAATGGCAGAGAAACCCCCATTTTTGTCAGTCAAAGCTCAGTTTTGTTAATGTAGGCAAGCTTCTTGCCCAGAAGCCACAGGAGAAGCCCTCAGCTACAAACTGCCTACTCTGAGAACATTAAAAAGTACCATTAACGTCGATTCAAGGTTTACTGAACATTTCCAAAGCACTTCCATCTCCTGCAAAATACACAGCAGAATGTTTAATAATCAAGATGCAAGAGTCGTGGGTTCAATTCCTGGATCAGGAAGATCCCCTGGAGTAGGAAATGGCAACTGGCTCCAGTATTCTTGCCTGGAGAATTCCATGGACAGACGAGCCTGGTGGGCTAAGGTCCATGTGGCTACAGAGAGTTGGACATGACTGAGCAACTAAGCACGAGGTCAGTTAAGTAAGGCAAGATGAGGAAGGAAACGGGAAATTCACCAGGAGTCATCAGAAGGACAGGTATGCGGGGTTTTACTTTTTAAAACTTTTTAATTTTGTGTGGAGTATAGCCAAGTAACAATGTTGTAATAGTTTCAAGTGGAGAGCAAAGGGACTCAGCCATACATATACATGTACCCATTCAAGGCTATGGTTTTTCCAGTGATCATGTATGGATGTGAGAGTTGGACTCTAAAGAAAGCTGAGCACTGAAGAATTGATGCTTTTGAACTGTGGTGTTGGAGAAGACTCTTGAGAGTCCCTTGGACTGCAAGGAGATCCAACCAGTCCATCCTAAAGGAGATCGGTCCTGAGTGTTCATTGGAAGGACTGATGTTGAAGCTGAAACTCCAATACTTTGGCCACCTGAAGCGAAGAGCTGACTCATTGGAAAAGACCCTGATGCTGGGAAAGACTGAAGGCAGGAGGAGAAAGGGATGACAGAGGATGAGATGGTTGGATGGCATCACCAACTCAATGGACACGAGTTTGGGTAAACTCTGAGAGTTGGTGATGGACAGGGAGGCCTGGCGTGCTGCAGTCCATGGGGTTGCAAAGAGTTGGACACGACTGAGCGACTGAACTGAACTGAACTGATTCTCTGATACGGGCCTCCCCCGTGGCTCAGGTAAAGAACCCATCTGCAATGCAGGAGACATGGGTTAGATCCCTGGGTCGGGAAGGTCCCTTGGAGGAGGGCATGGCAAACCACCCCAGCATTCCTGCCTGGAGAATCCCCACGAACAGAGGATCCTGGTGGGCTACAGTCCATGGGGTCGCAAAGAGTTGGACACAACTGAAGCGTCTTAGCATGCACACATTCTCTGATATGTAGGGTTTTAGAATCCAAAGTAATGAAAGTTAAATTGCTCTCCATGCTCTACTTAATTCAGGAAACTTCAAATAAATGTAATTGAAAAACCATTTAAAGAGGAGTGATAAGATAACAGTTATTATCGGGTTTTGCACATTTTAAAATAAAAATAACGATAACTTTCTTGTCTGTTTTCACCAGACAAGTACTCAAATTAAACATCAGGAAGCTGACACTTAGTAGAAAAGGGCTACTGGACCCAGAGTTTAATATCATCAATAAAAAGGAAATTGTTACTGTAAAAACTGCTTAAAAGTGGCACTGACTCTGATAAGAACTGCAAAAAGTCAAAGTAAGCTAATGAGACTATGTCAATCCTGAGATGTTAAAAACCACAGAAAATACGCAGAAGAATTAGGGACTCAGATGAGCAGGAAGAAAAATGCTATTATAAAATGGGAAAACAGTCCAAAAAAATGGTTTAAATATTAAAAAGGGCCCACAAATACTGCAAGAGAGAAAGATGATAGATACAAAAATAAACAGCAGGAAGCTAGTGAGAGGGAGGAGAAAAGAAAGGATGTGGGAGAAATGAAGCCCTCTGAGAAACAGGGGTCTCTAATCAGAAAAATGTATAACCTTATTAGTACATCAGATCTACAGAGTCAATTCATTTCCTTACTTGGGGTACAGCCCAATTTTAACTTATTCCTTTAAGAAGAATTAAAGAGTTTTCTGGATCTGGCTGCAGTATATTTTGCTGAGATCTTTTATAGTCCATGACCAAATCCTTACCAACCTGAATTCACATAAAAGACAAACCAATAAAATCTCGACAAATTTTTTAGTCATTTGATTTATTCTTATCTCAGAAATTGCAATTCAGTGAAGAGAGACTCTCAAGGGCTTTAAAACTATCTCTTCATAGGCCTTGACTTAAACAGACTCCCAAACGTTTCTTCTTTTGTTTAAAAAAGAAAAGGTCTCCTCTATAGGACCTTGGAGTTAGCTGTATCCACAAGGAGAGCTAAAAATACGAGCTTTGTATTGATGACTAACCACAATAACCCCAGAGATCGATACTGTGCTGCTGGAACTCAAAGTCATTTCCCCACCAAACACACACATCCACACACTCACTCACATCCATCCCCACACACACACACACAGAGCCCTCTTCTGACATACCTCATGGAGAGCGAAGGTGAAAGGTCCTGGGATGTCCTGAGAAGCCACCCCACCTCCAGGGGAAACCCTTCCACCTTTCTCCACCTCCACTCAGATTCAAAACCCTACTTCCAAGATTGGGCTGTAATATGTCCTAATTTTAGCCTTGCCTTTAGCATTAAACTGTGAAGCTGCCTGGGTTCTAGTTCCTCTTTCCACACTCATTAAAGTACCATGTTTTACATAAACTGGTAATTCTAATTCCAATGTTTCACAATGCTGGTGGCTTTTTAAAAAAATCTTCCAAGCTAATGGCTTTAATTCAATTAATTACTATAGTCTCCTTCTTTGGTCTCTGGCTAACACCGACCTCCCAAAACTACATCTTTAAGAAAAAGTGTATATTTTTAAAAGCAGGGGAAACACAGCGGGTTTCCCCCCTGGGGACCCTCCCAATGTAAATCTGGGAGCTCGCTGTTATCTGGGGCCAGGGCTCTCATCGCCACCGTGATGGACTCTTCCACTCAGGCCTTTCCCAGTTCTCTGGGCTATTCCTAAATCCCGTTAATCCGGCCAGAGCACATGTATTATCCAGGACATTCATTAATCAGTGACACAGAAACTGCTGGCGCACAATCCCCCTCGCATTCCCTGCCACACGCAGCCTAACGTACATCTTCCCAGAACTTCTGTTCCAATTATAGTGTGCCCTCCAAAAAGTTCAACTGCTTTTCTGGCTAACTCTGCAGTTCTTTTCAACACACAGAGATAAAAAAGCCTCAGTGGGCTGACTTGAAAGGGAAGCGAAGTCAAGTCAAAGATCCGATTCTGACAACTCCCTGGCAACCCTCCCATCTCAAAACTTCAGCTCCTAGCTCTCAACAGACGATGTGGTCCATTCGTATCCTAAGAATCTGAGGACCCAACCAAATGCTTTGAAGAGTTTACAATTAAACATTTCGCCCTGAACCAAAAAGCATTTAGTAAAGTGTCTATTCAGTAAAGTAACTGAATATTCACTGGAAGGACTGATGCTGAAGCTCCAATACTTGGACCACTTGATGCAAAGAACTGATTCATTGGAAAAGGCCCTGATGCTGGGAAAGACTGAGGGCAAGAGGAGAAGAGGGTGACAGAGGGTGAGATGGCTGGATGGCATTACTGACTCAGTGGACATGAATGTGAGCAAACTCCAGGAGATAGTGAAGGACAGGGTAGCACGGCAAGCTGAAGCTTATGGGGTTGCAGAGTCGGACAAAACTCTGTGACTGAACAACAACAACAACAAAACTGTAAGAACCTGTCCTATTTCCCTTATTAGTGACTTCTGGGTGAACACTACTGCGGATGTCACTGTTTATACAAATGATCTCTTTTCACTGTACACTTCCAAGACACTTAGCAAAGGAACCCCACAGTCCACACAAGCCACACACACAAGAAACACTTGTGTAGAGTTTCTTAAATGTATAGCTTAGTAAGCTGTGAATGTCATAGGTTTATAGAATAAGCTGTAAATCTGAAGACCCTAAGATGAGGGACACACAACCAGACCGTAACTAAAAGCATACATTTTTCAAATCAGCCATTCTTCCTACAAAACCTAAGAAGGTTTTCTGCAGGAGAATCAACATATACATACTTTTAACAGTCACTGATGCCAACCTTGGAAAATACATATTAGGATCTAATAGCAACAGAAAGCAAAACTTAAAAGCCCCCACATAGGTAAAACTGCACTAGACCATTTGATATGCTTTCAACACAAAACAATTTGTGGGTTTTGTCAGAGGCTTTAATCAAGGTGGCTTGATTACCACACTTTGGGATGATTTCATCCCCAAAGTAAAGCACAACTATAACCTCCCTCCAAGATAAATACTATGAATAATGAAAGAGGCTCATACAGTAATTAACTCAGACAGAGGCCCCAAGAGACAGAAACTAAATCAGTCAGATTTCTTGGCCTCATCTGAAGGCTTGTTGTTGCTTAGTTGCTCAGTCGTGTCCAACTCTTTTGCGACCCCATGGACTGTTGCCTGCCAGGCTCCTCTGTCCATGGGATTTCCCAAGCAAGAATACTAGAGTGGGTTGCCATTTCCTTCTCCACATCTTCCTGACCAGGGATCGAATTCACATCTCCTGCATTGGCAGGCAGATTCTTTACGATCTGAGCCACCAGGGAAGCCCCCATCTGAAGGCTGGGCTAATATATAATCTCTAAAGCATTATAATTAAGAAGCATTATCCACATTTCTTCAACATGATCTGTGACTTTCTTAAGCATGAGTCCACGCTGAATGCCAGGCCGCTCTACCCTACCTGGTCTCGCGAGGCGGATGAGAGAGATGTACACATCATGGCAGTCCCTTTCCTGCGGGATGATGAGCTGTAAGAGCTGAAAGTTCTTGCAGCGAATCAGTAGAGGGCACCCGGTAGCCGTCGTTGCCTGTTTCTCGATGGTGGCGATCTGACTGTGGAGAATCTACCACCAAAAGTTAATGTGGGTAAACTAAGCACAGATAACAGATACATAGGACATAAAGCAACAGGTCTTGTCACAGAGCAGGGTGAGCACAGCTCTTAGCAGGCAGCCATTGCTGGGCCTTATTATGCCCGCACCGTGTTACTAGGCAACAGGTCTGGCTCAGCCATTGGTCGGTTGTCAATAAGTCGTCCTGCTCAGCTATTGGTCAGTGCCGCAGAGGGCACTGCCCACTGGTAACTGACAATGAGGGACCATTGGGGAAGTGATTCAGCTCAAGGGTTGGTAGTGAGATGGTCGTCAGGTGGAGAGTGAGGTTAAGAGGCAGAGTCAGGCCTTTTCCTGGAGGCCCTCCAGCTCACCCAGCCTTGAGCCAATGGGTGAGGCAGGGGGCCCAGGGAACAGATTGAGGATGATGTCCTGCGGGGCTCCAGAGCTCTGACTAAAGCACTCCACTAGCCATGGCCCAGGCCTTGAGGAGTGGCGAACCTCTCCCCCATCCCCGTCTCTGTGACCCACTACCAGTGGCCATCTGTCTGGGTCATAGTCTGTGAGACCTGGTCTCCCCCCATTTGGGCAGCTGGAGGAGACCAAGGGGCAGCTGGATTAGGTGCCTGGCTCCCTTAGGGATGACAGCTGGGCAGGGTGTGGGAACCTGGCCCTGATGGAGCTGCCAGCTGAGCTCTGGCCTTCTCTTAGCCAGGAATGAGACCTTGGAGGGTGAGAGTTGTGCCCTGGGACCTTGCCCTTTCTTGTCAGGACGGAGAATAACATTCATTTGGTAGAGATTTATAGGAACATGGTTACCTGACCATGACCTGACCTCAAGAGCAAAGGATTTGATCCCAAGAAGTCTGCAACAACTAACCACACCCAACCCTCACCTTTTGCTTTTAAAGGGGCTTGCTGAAAGCTTTCAGTAACTTTGGGGTTCTTAGGGGATGAGCCACCTGTCTCCTTGTATAAACCTGTAATAAACCTTTCTCTGTTCCAAAAGCTAGTGTTTTAAGTATTGATGGGCCTCACTGTGCATTGGGCACAAAGCCTTGCGATTTGGTAACAGTCTCTGAGCCACACATAGAGACAAGAAACACCCTTGACCTTCAGCTGGCTTGCACTCAGTTGACAAGAACTGGTATGTTTGGGGGTAAGAACCAGCTGTCTGAATTCATCATTTTATTTTTCAGTGCCAAGCTTTCTGATAGTCAAGCTCATTATATGAAGCAAACCCTTCAGCCTAGAATTCTGCACAGCTCCAGGTAAGGGAACATTTGGGTCGTCAAAGCTTGAAATGCACTGGGTAGCTAAAATTAAATAAGGTCATGAGAAGTTAGTAAAATAAACCTTGCAATCAACAAAAGTTAGAGACAGTTCCGCTGGGAGGTGCCACCATGCTCCTTAATTCCACATGGAATGCTTGAGTTCAACAGCAACTTGAGATGGTTGTTTTCTAAGCTGTTGGTGGTCAGGCAGGCTGCAGAAGAGATTTATTTGAAAGGAAACCATGCTCAAGTGCTCTGACTTTCAGGAGGGTCTCTGCTCAGTCCTCAGTGGCAATGCTTCATTCTTTAAATTCCTCTCCACTAAGTAGGGAGGGCCACCTTCTGCTGCAAAGATCAAGTCTACAGAAAAAGCAGAATCTACAATCCACAGATTCTGGTTCTGGTCCTAATGCCATGGTTGGGCAGCTCTCTTAAAATAAGGACCTTCTAATGGTCTCATTATTATGTAGCAGAAATACCTGATAATAGGACTCTTCCCTAGACTTTTTCTTTTTTAAATTATGAGAAAATTGTAGACAACATAATGACTAAATGGCCTGCACCACAGGATGCTACGAACGAAGCGGATTGCAAATCACTGTGTAAACACTGTACCTGGTACAGTAGCATTATTGAATCTCTACTTGTCAGCTGTGACACGAAGCACTTACACCTCTGGCTATTTCTCTGTCTCTATTTGATGATGTCCAAGTCATCAGTATTTAAAGTGAGTAAATAGACCAAGTGGACATGACCCTTTACAAAAAAAAGCAGTGCTCACATTCCAAAAAGAGTGCTCTGAACACCCAACCCCCCCAAGTCCCACCCTCCTCATCTAGAGAACAGACAAAACAGAGTCAAAACTTGTTACTTCAAACAATGGAAAACACAAAAAGCCAAAAATAAGGACTGCATACCCATGTTTCTTTCCTTGTGTCAGGCGCCGTTTCCACAAATATGACGTGAGTGGCGGTCAAATACAAAGTCCCGAGGGCTGCTTTTTTAGAAGATATTCGATCCACCAAGCGGACGTTTTCAACCTAGGGAAATCAGTTTGACAGGGTTATCGTAAAGCAAAAGAGCTAGTCACAAACAAGAGTCAGCAGGTAATCTCGTGCTTAATCCAAATACGATTTTGAACAAGATCCTTCCAAACACGAAAGACAAAAACTTACCTCCTTAAGCTAATTACATCTCACAAAGGTCTGTATATCAAAAGATACAAATTCACCAATTCCTTAAATGCAACCTTAAACATACCACATAAGATTCACACACCCTATTTTTTAAGAATATCCTGAGTTTTAAAGAGGTCAATGTTTTTACTTTAATTATATAATTCTAATTTAAGGCAGGAAGTAAACACATCAAAGTTCTTTGTTGACATGTTAACTATATATGAATTGAATTCCATCAAAAAGAAAAGTGTATTTTCCTATGCATTTCTCAGTTGCGGAAGTGGCCCCAAGGTTGTCTGCTCCCATATAAACTAGCAGGAATACAAACATACATACAGGAGCAAAAAGTATCACAAGAATGTTCTGTGTGCTCCCCAAGAAAATTTACCAAATGAAGATTCTGATATTTATAATAAAATCTTTCTACTAAATAGAATTCTCACCCCTGAACTACAATTCAAACTGTCAGATAAGACTTCTGCAAACAATTTTTACCAAGCATACACCTCTGAAATATAGAGCAATTTCAAGAATACATGCAGCAGGATCATTCCAATATGAAACGTAAAAGAAATGACAAGAGATTGTTTACAGGGCAAATGAAAACCCACACAACGACAACCCCAATAAGGCAGCCACCTCAAACACCCGTAGAACATTCCAGTGATAGGCGGGGCTTAGCAATGCTACTTACTACTGCCAAGAATTAACCATCTACAACAGACACTGACTCAATCCTCATCTCTCAAATCAGTATGTGGTACTCTGTGACTGGTTCATTTCATTTAGCATCATGTTTTCAATCCATGTCTGAGCCAAAGTTCACCCATTTGTAGAACATGTCAGTACTTCATTTATGTTTACTGCCCCAAACACGTTCCATTACATGTATATACCACATTTTATTTATCTGTCAGCTGATGGACATTAGGGTTGTTTCTACTTTTTGGTTATTATTAATAATGCTGCTATGAACATTCTTATACAAGTTTTTTTTCTCATACAAGTTTTTACGAGGACAAGTTTTCATTTCTCTTGGGTGTATATATACCTAGGAGTGGAATTGTGCCAGGTCATATGGTAACTCTGTTTAACCTTTTGCAGAATTCCCAGACTATTTTCCAAATCCAAAGTGGCTGTACCATTTTACACTCCCACCACCACTCCATGAGGGTTCTGACTTCTTCATGTCTTTGCCAACACTTGCTATAATCTTTTTTTGATCACAGCCATCCGAGTAGGTACGAGATGGTATTTTGTGATTTTTCACTTGCATTTCCCTAGTGGTTAATGATGCTAATGTCTGTTCATGTGCACACCTGTTTTTAATGAAAACACTTCCTATATTTCACCATTGAATTTGATGTTGATTTTTTTTAAAAAAATAGCACATCATAGCATATTCCTGGTTTAATGAGTGCTGATTTTTGAAAATTAGAAATGAACATCAATGCCTTGGAATATTTGCTCTGTTTAGTCTGATGCTATCAATAATAGTCCTGGATTTTCTTAACCCTTATGTCTTGGATTCTTGGTATATGGCCAACTTGGAGTCCATGTATTAATGTTTTAATATCCCTTATATTTTATCTTCTATAATTGTTTTATTTTTGGTTTCCTTTTTGATTTTTCTGCATCTGTGCTTTTAAGAAATATTGGTCTACATTAGCCTGTTTGTGGCACTTTTATCAAGTGAAATCAGTTATGATTACATTAATCAGGAAGCTTTCAACACACAAATTATTTAGTATTTAAAACAAATACAGGCACTTCTTTATACAGAAACAATTCTTTAATAATTCTTCCAATTTTTTGTTCAGTTATAGATCCACTCAATGTTTTCTACTTTTTTATTTTTTTTACTAAATTTCATTTTGACATCCATTTTTTTCAAATTATCTTCTTACTGCTAACTTTCAATTTCTTATAATCTTTTCATTCTTGTCTGTGGGCAAATCCCTCTCTCCTCAACCTTTCTCTCATTCCTAATATTGTAAACTAGGTTCTTACATTTTTATAATTCAATATGCAGAGGTTTTTCTTCCAAGTAACAGGTCTTGGATTTATGAAGTTGATTTTTCTCTTTTCCAATCATTCATTTATGCTTGTGTTTGTTAATGTTTTAACATGCTTTTTTTTGAGTATATCATGTGGTTTTCCTTTGTTCATTTTTAAACCCTCAGGTTTGATAGCTCATTAATTTTCATTCTTTTTGGTTAATAACAAGCTTCAAGTCCAATCATTTTCCTTCAAGCAAATCTTTGGCAAGCATCTTATGAGTTTTGTTTGTAATATTATCATTCTTCTTATTTTCTAGGTAGTTTATAACTACAGTATTTCTTCTCTGACCCAAGAGTTTTTTAAAGAGAATATTTTTCAATTCCCATGTGGTTGGATTATGGTATTTAAACTTTTGTCCTTAAATATTCTACTTTGAACTGCCTATGAGAAAGACATCATGGAAGAGACAGTGGGAGGAGAAGAGAAGGAGATATAGTAGGACATTTCTATGGGGAAAAAACTCGGTTGCACACTGAGATGTGCCTAGCTAAATGAAGCAGAGGCCCAGGGGTGATCTGAGCTTCCCGGTGGCTTCGAGGTAAAGAACCCGCCTGCCAACGCAGGAGACATGGGTTTGATTCCTGGATTGGGAAGATCCCTGGAGAAGGAAATGGCAACCCACTCCAGTATTCTTGCCTGGGAAATCTCATGGACAGAGGAGCCTAGTGGGCTACAGTCCATGGGGTCTCAAAAGAGTCAGACCAGACTGCGCGACTAAAACAAACAAATCAGAGGGTGTTATACCAATTAACAATATAAAAAAAAGGAGCATAAATAATTTTCTCTGCACTTAGAACCCACAAAACAAAACTTTATTGGGGTAACCATACTGACCATAAGATAATATTTTAAAAGTCAAAGCATTTAGTATGAATTATTCTCCCTATAGAAGTAAAGATATACCACTTAAATTATTTTTAGAAAACTCTCAGTGGACCAGAACAAGGTTCACAGATGGTGGTAGATTAGAACACTTAATGAGATTTTTCCATGTCTTTTTGTTAATTTTGGATGCTGCTGCAGGAAAATTACATTTCAAGATATAGCCATCGTTCTCACAGGTCTCACAGCTGTCAAAAGTAATTCTGAAGTAGAGGGAGGAAATTAAAAAAAAAAAAAAGATGAGGGAAACACCATCAGCATGATTTCCCAATGATGTAATAAGAAGAAATGAGTAATAAAAATTAAAATTCCGTTGCCTGAGAAATTCTGTGAAGACGGACAGCACTGCTCAGGGATCACTGCATGGTTTACACTAAGACAGCCAGGACACTCTTGACTGTGATGCTAGAGTCGGTCAATTCTAGACCAAGTGAAATACACCTCAATTGTGCTGATGCCGTCATGAAGACCCAATGGCTCCATAACTCTGCCTCACTGCTCGGCTAACTCAAGTCTACCTCATCTATGCATATAAATAAACTGTATAGTGAAAAGGCCTCTTTCATACTTGGAGAAATGATGACCTTTAAGAAACTACCAGTTTTCCTTAAGACAACGCAATTCATTTGCATGTGCCTGGGAACACCATGCTCAAGACACACTAGGGATCTGTGCTCTGCAAACGGCAGTTCATCTACACCAAAGATATTATATCATTATGTAATATCACGTTATATCAGTATATCCACATGATATATCCCATTATATCATTAACTTTTGGTTGTACATTTTTCACATTCTGACATTTCTGAAAGCAGAATGCATCTTAAGATTAATATGGTAAGAAGACACTGTGGCATTTCATTGGCAGCGTTTTTTTTTTCTTTACATAAAATCTCGGTGCATCTCACATCACATGTGCCTTAGACTTGCTGAAATGCAGTTTAGTTTTTGGTCACCGGCGTACAAATGATATTTGAAACCACAGGACTGAAAGGTTGCCTCAGGAGAGCATGTAGAGTGAGGAGAGATGTGAGGGCCTGCAAGAGTGAAACGTGTGATGGAAGAGGAGGAACTGGAGAAGCAAACCGGGGAGGAACGGCCAGTGAGGAGGAAAATCAGAGGGCACGCTACTGGGCGAGGGTGTGCGGAGGGAGCGGTTTGTATGAGAGAGAGTGTGTGTGTGGAATGCTGCCGCCAGATCAAGTAAAGCCAGAACTGGAAACTGCCCACTGGATTCAGCGACACAGAAGATGCAGGAGGGGTGGTGGGAGCCCTGGGATCAGAAGCCATCACTCAATGGCTGCAGGAGTGAACGCACCAGAGCAGAGTTGAGAAAATGGAGACTCAACTCTTTGTGGAAGTGTGGGCAGTAGCCAGAGAGGGGAGCCTGACCACTCAATATTAATATGTTTAGGATAATCGGCTAACAATTATTTTAAGTAACTTTCTGCTTGAAATTGGCATTTGAAAATAGAACACCTTAAGACAAAATTATACCGCAAAGCTATATTCACAAACCACCATCAGAACATTCTCCTTTGTGGTGGTGGTTGTTCAGTCTCTAAGTCATGTCTGATTCTTTGTGACTCCATGGACTGCAGTACGCTGGGCTTCTCTGTCCTTCACTTCTCCTGGAGCTTGCACAAACGCATGTCCACTGAGTCAGTGATGTCATCCAACCACCTCATTCTCTTTGAGATAAACCCAAAGAAAGCCTGAATATGGGATATGGGAACCCAAATGTTGGCATAGGCAGATGTTTAGGATTCTCTCGACCAAAAGAAAGAACAGCAAACATCCGATTCCACTCATCAGAATGCCTTTGTGTGGGATGTTAGGCTCTGGAAAGAAGAACAGAGACTGAACAGGATGGAGTCTTTGTGCTGAAGAATCTTACAGCCTCAGTGGAGAAGGCCATGCCCCAGTTTAACAGCCTTTTCATTCCCATCCCTGCTCTGCTGGATTTAGGTGGGGGTGGGGGGTGGGGAATGGTTTCATCAGCTTTTCTAGGCGAAGGCTGAAAAGCCTCAGTGAGAACACCCGGTCCCACCATGGCACCACTGGTCCTTCCCCATTGATCACGGGCAGGCAGAGCCTCTCCTCAACCATGCTCCATCACACCACCTTCTAATTTCAATCTAAACAGAAGTCCTTATTTTCTAACCTGCAGGTCGAATACTCGACTACTGAACGTTCTGAAGTTCTAGAATCATCTCTATCTGGGAAAGAAAAGCTGCCCTGGAGGCCAGGGAGTCTGAAGGGCAGAGCAGGGTTACCTTTTGTTGAGACCAAGGAAAACGAAAGGCACCGGCCACAGGTCTGGCTTGGGCCAAAGCCCCAGTGCTCAATACCGTATAAAGCAGGCTGAGGGCCTCTGCCAGTCACTGGAGGGAAGAGATCCAGACGCTGCCGACCAGGGAGAGACCAACGTGTCTGCAGCGGCCAAAACCGAAGACAAGTTTATGTTCTAATCTAAGAAAAGCAACTAGAGAAATACTTTGTCGTGCTAAATTTGGTATCATGACATTTTCTAACTCTGGCAACGTGGAAAGTGAAGTATTTGGAAGTCGTGGTGGCCTGGGCTCTGGTTTTGGTTCTGAAAGGGATCCGCTGGGCTCAGGCGGCTGAGCGACTCCCTCTGGGTTCTGACTCCTGCAAAGGACCTACGGCTGTTTAATGCCTTTCCCCACTCAGACTGCTCTCTCTGTCTGAGGTGCTGCAGAGAGATGCTAGAAAGAACACAAAACAGCAGCTGTGAAAACACACATGAGGTTGTGGTTGTTCAGTCGCTCAGTCGTGTCTGACTCTTTGTGACCCCACATGCAGCACGCCAGGCTTCCCTGTCCTTCACCGTCTCCCGGAGTTTGCTCAAACTCATGTCCATGGAGTCGGTGATGCCATCCAACCAAGAACCGACTCATTGGAAGAGACCCTGATGCTGGGAAAGATTGAGGGCCCGAGGAGAAGGGGACGACAGAGGATGAGATGGTTGGATTCACACGATGATGACTCAATATTACATCTCAAGAAATTCAGCCTCTCAGGACTGTGGTTGGCCAACAAAACTCTTGAGATTTCCCCAGGAAGGGAAGCACCAGCCTCAGCCATGAGAGATGCTACAACAGTCTCTGAAACTGGACGAGGGGCTGCACTGAAGCCGAGAGTCTGGGGCCCAGAGGAGAGAGATGAGCATCCTCCCCACTAGTCCAGGGGTGGGGCCACTGGCCACACCCAGCTCTTCGCAGTCTCCAGGCTCCCATCCAACCTGATATCTTTTCCTCTTTCCTCCTAAAGTCTCTGGAGTCTGGACACAGCTGCCTGAGACCCCCGAGTACTTGGTAAGGCTTCCCGGGTGACTTCTACCTTTGATAATTAAGTGTTGTTTGAATTCATGAAGTCTCTTACTATAGTGTTTAAAAGAAAGTCTCCTGGTTGCCTTTCTTGAACAAATAAATCTTTTTTTTGTTTTTTAAGTATGATATATCATCTTAGTGCTCGTAAGATTCTTTCAGATAAAAATGAAACAATTACGTAAAAAGTATGTTTACATTAGAATGCCAACCTGATTTTTGAAACATGATATTTTGCAATCTATCTAGCCATCCAATTTTTTTTTTAAACAATATTTCATGGTGATACTCGAGCTACACAGCACAGAGACCAACCTGGCTTCTTAAAACCCATCCGTCAACTTCCAACTCTACTGGCCAGGACATGGCTCAGTGCTTGTGCAGAAACCAAACTCAAGACCTTTGCAATGATGAGAACCTAGATGGGCACACGGAATCCATTTTTTTCTAAAATGCTCTTCTTTTGGAGCACAACATGTCATATGAGCCACAAAATGTGGGGATATGTGACATAAAAATGTGCTGTTTAAAGTGCCCCACGGCGGAAGGAGAGGGTGGGACAAATTGAGAGGGCAGCACTAACGCAGATACCCTGCCATGTGTCAGACAGCTAGTCAGAAGCTGCTATATCACACAGGGGTCTCAGCTCGGTGCTCTGATGACCTAGAGGAGAGGGGGGGGCAGTGTGGGAGGGAGGCTCCAGAGGGAGGGGATACATGTATCCATATAGCTAATCCATGCTGTTGTACAGCAGAAACCAACACAACATCATAAAGCAATTATCCTCCAAATAAGATTTTTTAAAAATTTAAAATAAAGTGCCCTGTAGCCACTGCAGTGCCCCATCCCACTTATGGTCTTTTACAGCAGAATTAGGAGAGGGTGGCAAGGGTCCCATGGCTGGGACAGAAGCCCCCAAGGATAGAGCCCGCCCTGGGTGTTCATAGTCTTGGGTGCAGAGGCTATTCTGGCTTCAAGCAGGTACCACCCCTCATTCACAAACTGCCGAGACTCACAACCGGACGATCCAGGACTAAGTTTCCAGAAATGCTGAAGGTCAAGAAAGAAGCACAATTGAGGAAGCTCCCTCTCGACCTCTCCCCTGAGCAGCAGGGGCAGAAGAAGAAAGGAGAACAAGAACAGCACTGACAACCATTTCGTGAACAGCGGCCGAGTGTCAGGTATGTACTAAGCGTTGTTCGCACAGTGTTTCTAGCCCTGGCTGAAAGGGAGAAGTGGCGATCCCATTGAACAAATGATACTACTGTAGCCTGTAAATCCACTGCCCAAGGCCTCGCAGCTAGAAAGCGGGAGAGACAGATTTCAGACCAGAAGTGTCTGACTCCCACATCCGTTTCCCTAGGTCTCTCCCACACTTTACTGCTTCAGTCCAGGCCTAACATTGTAAATTAATGGCTCAATGGCCCAGCCTCCATTTGCCCTAAAATTGCAATGAGAGAGCTGATACAGTGAACAAGTAAAAAGTTCTGGCCAAAGCTAAAGCACTGATCATTCAGTGTAGAGCTTCACATTACAATGGCCATGTTAACCCCCTGTCTGTCCATTTCACTGGCCTGGAGGGACGCATCCCACGTGGTCCCGAGGCAGACTGGGGAGCCTGGCTCCCAGGGGGTCCCAGGACCAGCCAGCCAGAGTCGCGACAGGTGCATTGGTGTGTTTCATGTCAGAAGGTGCCATGACCTCCTGCAAAAGCAGAAGAACCGCGTCAGAAATCAAGTTGCACTTCTGCTCACCAACCACGTGTTAATTCTTTTAGAAAGGTTTCATTTATGGTAGGTGTCCTTGTAGTGCTAAGTAGGATGGTTTAAAGCCTTATCCCAGAGCTCCTGGACAATGAATGATTCCACCGGTGAGGAACTGCATGCATGGGAGAGAAAGAGACGAAGCATCCATCCCTATAGTTAGGAATGAACAGTAACTACTGACAAACAAATCCATAACAGAGACTTCAGACATTTCATTCTCGCTCCCACCGAATGCTCACCTCGTGTCTGTGACTCCATTCTCCCTTTTAACAGCAGTGATAACAGAGGTTGCATGAAAGATGGGCTACTCAGTGGTAGCTGCAAAAAATTTTGACATAGACAAAGAAAAAGAAATACACAAGTCTGCTATTTGGAATTGTTATAATCTCTTATAATAGGGGGGAAAAAGCATTTGATTTCTCTCATTTAAAAAGAAGTACTTTCAATACTGTATTGTATATTTGAAAGTTGCTAAGAGAGCAGATTTTAAAAGTTCTCATCACAAGAAATAAATTGTTAACTCTTTTGAGATGATGAATGTTAACAAACACTATCGTAATCGTTTTGTAATATATATGTGTGTGTGTGTGTGTGCTCAGTCATGTCAGACTCTTTGGAACCCCATGGACTGTAGCCAGTCAGGCTCCTCTGTCCATGGAATTTTCCAGGCAAGAACACTGGAGTGGGTTGTTATTTCCTTCTGCAAAGCATCTTTGCAACCCAGGGGTCAAATTCACATCTCTTGCATCTCCTGCATTGGCAGGCAGATTCTTTACCACTGAGCCACCTGGGAAGCCTATCCATCTATCTATCAAATCATTATACTACACACCCTAAACTAATACAATGTTCTGTGTCAATTATATCTCAATAAAACTGGGAAAATTACATGGTTAAGTGTTGCATAATAAACTTGCTTGCAAAAAAATTTTTAATTGAAAAAATTAAGAGATACACATTTCTCCTAAGTTATATAAAGTTGCTTGAACACATAAAAGGGGGTAGTCACTAAGCTTCAGGAGTTTTCTAATCCAGCCGTTTGGTAGAAAAATCAGAAACACCAAACCTTCTCCCAAAAGGCAGATTTAATCTGTTTAAAACTATAAAACCAATGAAAGTCTTTTCCCAGGACCATTTTATTCAGAGGTCAGATATTGGAGAAGAACTGAGGGAAAGGCAAAAATCACAAAGCCCAATCCAAGAAAATACATGGCATGTAACCAGAAGAAATACTTAGACATTCTGCCCTTCATAAAACTTATAAAATATCCTTGACATAACACTGAGAGAGATGCTAGTGGGAGACACATATTCAGAATGCATGAAAATAATCTTATTTTCAGGCTGTCTGAAAAATTAAGTCTCTCAAATATGTATCCTGCTATGAAGCCAAATTATTTGCTAAAACATCAATACAGTCAAGATAAAATACAAAGTAAGGTCTTTGTTAAAAATCCCTGAAATGGGCTGCCACCCATCAGTTGAAGCCCTGTTAATTTCATTAATTTAATAATTCATGTTATTAATTTGTTGAGTATCTAGTCTGTGCCAGGGACCCAGACCGAGTTATCCAGAGGCTCCTAATTAGCAACACTGCCCACAGATTATCTGACTCCACCTCTGTCCGCCAGGACTTTCTACAGAGCAAGAGACAGAGATCTCAACTTCATATGGCTTCAGTCAAAAGGGATTTTTAAGGAAGCACTTATCTATACTCATCAGGCTGGCCAGGGCTTCAGAGCCCCCAGCGCCCCCCACCCCACATCTCTCAGCAGGTCCCCCTCCCTCTCTGCTGGCTCTAGGCTCAGAAGCCCAACCTCACTGCACACTTCCCCCACAGCCCAAGTCTCCAGGCTTCTCCTTAAGCCAGCCAGAGTGGTCACAGGAATGACAGGTGAGTGGCTGGACTTGAGCCACAGAAGAACATGGGGATGGTCCACAGAGCTGGCCGGGCCCTCGGTGAGCCTGGGAGAATGCACGGGAAACAGCCAGAGCCTGGAGCGCGGCTGCCACACGCTCTCTCCCAGCCTGTCATCTTTCCTCACGCCTCTGTGCATCACTCCCTATTTAAAGTTTCCCCAGTTCCCAGTGCTACTGATTAGGGCCTTCCACAGACTGGCCCTACCTTATCTTTTCAGCAGGCTCCTTTTTTAATGCCCCAAACCACTTTCAGTATCGTATAACAGATGTCACCAACTATTCTCCAAAGAGATCCTGAACTACCAGAATCCACGCATGGGAACAAAACCCCCCGTGCTGCTACCTCCACCAGCATCTCCTAACCTGTGGAGCCCGCCTCTTCAATCTTACCTCCTCAAGCACCAACATCTCCCTGGACAGAGCCAGTTTCAGGCAGGTTAACTGAAGCAGGAGGGTTCAGATTTGGAAAGACTAAAACCCAATTTCAAACAGACTCATAATCCAAGGACTTTAGACACACCCACAGGTAGATATGGGTAGAGAAGTTCATCCCAGTAATCTTGATCTCATTTTCAAAAGTAAGAGGTAAAAGAATGAATACGTTTATCCAGAATATTCTGTTATGCTAGCTGCAAAAAAAAAAAGGACACTGAAAATAAAGATCCCGAATCATATGCATGTTAGAAGGATGTTTGGTGTGTCAACTTTCAAAATGAAGAATCCACAGATTTCCTCAAATTGCTGGAAAAATGTAAGACCTTTATTCACACAAGAAATAGGATATTTGACACACATACTTCTACAGATTTTTCAAGCCACCTACAAATCATCAAATCATTCTAATAAATAAGACTATACTCCGAAAAGACATAAGTTGTGCAAAATTTACTATTAAAAGAAGAAAAAAAGCCAGTCAACTTTCCTATATAGAAAAGGATGTTTGGGGAACTCCTCTGATGGCCTAGGGGTTAGGACGTGGTGTTTTCACTGCCATGGCCTAGGTTCAATCCCTAGTCAGGATCCTGCACACCATGGGGCACAGCCTACATTTTTTTTTTAATGTTTAAAATTTTAATTAAAAAAGAAAAGTATGTTTTCATCCAGCTTAGGTCAAGGTAAAGGAAATATCTCGGTGATTTCAGATAGCCCTGAATGCCTATAAATGGGCAGGACGTTGAGTTCCATCTACCTATACAATTGTTGCAACAGTTGATTTGATGGACATGCGACTGAATTTTAAAAATTCCCTGAGGGGAGATAATAAAACTAAAATAGTTAGTGACACAGACCCATAGCTACTTAAGAAATGAGACTGCTAGCAATTCTTGGAAAAGACAGAGAAAAGAAAAGCGAGCCCATTTTTTGCTCAAGAGAAACTATAAATGCTATGCCAGCAGCCAAACTCATAAATAAAGCCAGGCACTTGAGAGATCTGCACAGGGCCCATATAATTTATTTTGGTAGGATGACCCTGGATGTGTAGGCTTAAAAGAACATGCACTGTTGAACAAGAGGACAGACTCGGGATTTATTTCAACACCACCTTAAAATAACCTCAACCAAAAATACCATTTTCAACAAGCCTAATAAGAAATAAAAGAGGAAGAAAGAAGAGTTAAGAGCAAAATAAATGAAGAACAGATGCTGGGCCCTCTGTGACTCAAAGAATAAGCCTATGGAGTAACCTATTGAAGATAGTTGGCCTTAACACAGTAGTGATTTTGAAAACTAAGATAGTATTTGGGAGAATAAGACCTAGTCAGGAAGCAATAGAAAGCAAAGGCTTCTTTTCATGATTTTCCTCTAAAAAAGATTTCCAAAATGCTTCTGAAGTTGATGTGTTTTTGACAAAAGCAAAGGTCTAAACCATCTACTTATATAATTCTTTGGGAACTATGGGAAAACATTTTTCCAAGGGCAAGTTGTGCCAAATGTAACTTACTGCTGGTCCAAAGAGCGGAGAGACAGCCGGGCACAGAGTGAACCAAGTCGTATACACCCCGGCCCCTCCCACCATCTCCTGGCAGGATTCGGCGCCAGAGGACCAAGGCGGAGAGCCCTTGGTTGGCCGGGCAAGGCCAGGTTCCAGCTCATTTACACATTCCCATGCTTCACCCCTTGGCTCCGGGCCCCCAGGGACAGACTCCATAATCGGCACCATATTTTCCCCCTCCTCGTCTTACGGGTCAGCCCTTGGGAGCCCCTCATTCGCGTTCTGGGAAATGAGCATACAGCAGGATGTCGTGCAGACACAAAGATGCAAAGACCTCTTCCAAGGCTACATGACATCCCTGTGACAGGGAGCTCTGAGGTCCCCAAGAGCTTGAGGACACCACGCACCCAGCACGGTCTGTCCCCTCCAGCCTGCCACCCGTGCCCCGCCTCCTGAATCCTGCCTCTCCTTGGCCATCACCCACTTTCCTTCAAACTGCTGGGACACTGCTGGTCTTTACTATTAAATATTTATGTCCCGTTTATTCTACACTGCCTTATTACATGCTATTCTCACTGACCAACTCTGTTTCCAGGAATGTGTGTTCTCAAGGAGGTTCTTTTATTTCCAACCTTCCCTGCAACACCATGAACCATGCAGACCCACACCCACACTAGAAATGTGGAAAAAACAAACATACGGTCCCTGGTTCCCTGGCTTCCTGAAACGATGCACCATCTCGGTAATATCAGAGCAACACAGCAGCCTTTAACATGAGGTCACTTAAGGACAGGTAGTATTTTTTTTTTCCCTTTGTGCCCGAATGCTTAGCACACGCACATGCTGAAGTTTCTGTCTAGTGACTGAAAAATAACAGCCCTATGGTAAAGACAAAGTATGTGAGGGCTTCAGTTCAGTTCAGTAGCTCAGTCGTGTCCGACTCTTTGTGACCCCATGAATCGCAGCACGCCAGGCCTCCCTGTCATTCACCAGGTCCCGGAGTTTACTCAAACTCATGTCCATCAAGTCGGTGATGCCATCCAGCCATCTCATCCTCTGTCATCCCCTTCTCCTCCTGCCCCCAATCCCTCTCAGCATCAGAGTCGTTTACAATGAGTCAACTCTTCGCATGAGGTGGCCAAAGTATTGGAGTTTCAGCTTCAGCATCAGTCCTTCCAATGAACACCCAGGACTCATCTCCTTTAGAATGGACTGGTTGGATCTCCTTGCAGTCCAAGGGATTCTCAAGAGTCTTCTCCAACACCACAGTTCAAAAGCATGAATTCTTCAGCGCTCAGCTTTCTTCACAGTCCAACTCTCACATCCATACATGATTACTAGAAAAACCATAGCCTTAACTAGACGGACCTTTGTTGGCAAAGTAATGTCTCTGCTTTTGAATATGCTATCTAGGTTGGTCATAACTTTCCTTCCAAGGAGTAAGCATCTTTTAATTTCATGGCTGCAATCACCATCTGCAGTGATTTTGGAGCCCAAAAAAATAAAGTCTGACACGGTTTCCCCATTTATTTCCCATGAAGTGATGGGACCAGATGCCATGATCTTAGTTTTGTTAATGCTGAGCTTTATGCCAACTTTTTCACTCTCCTCTTTCACTTTCATCAAAAGGCTCTTTAGTTCTTCTTCACTTTCTGCCATAAGGGTGGTGTCATCCGCATATCTGAGGTTATCGATATTTCTCCCAGAAATCTTGATTCCAGCTTGTGATTCTTTCAGTCCAGTGTTTCTCATGACGTACTCTGCATAGAAGTTAAACAAGACAAGCAGGGTGACAATATACAGCCTTCACGTACTCCTTTTCCTATTTGGAACCAGTCTGTTGTTCCATGTCCAGTTATAACTGTTGCTTCCTGACCTGCATACAGGTTTCTCAAGAGGCCAGTCAGGTGGTCTGGTATTCCCATCTCTCAGAATTTTCCACAGTTTCTTGTGATCCACACAGTCAAAGGCTTTGGCATAGTCAATAAAGCAGAAATAGATGTTTTTCTGGAACTCTCTTGCTTTTTCCATGATCCAGCAGATGTTGGCAATTTGATCTCTGGTTCTTCTGCCTTTTCTAAAACCAGCTTGAACATCTGGAAGTTCACGGTTCACATATTGCTGAAGCCTGGCTTGGAGAATTTTGAGCATTACTTTACTAGCATGTGAGATGAGTGCAATTGTGCGGTAGTTTGAGCATTCTTTGGCATTGCCTTTCTTTGGGATTGGAATGAAAACTGACCTTTTCCAGTCCTGTGGCCACTGCTGAGTTTTCCAAATTTGCTGGCATATTGAGTGCAGCACTTTCACAGCATCATCTTTCGGGATTTGAAATAGCTCAACTGGAATTCCATCACCTCCACTAGCTTTGTTCATAGTGATGCTTTCTAAGGCCCACTTGACTTCACATTCCAGGATGTCTGGCTCTAGGTCAGTGATCACACAATTGTGATTATCTGGGCCGTGAATATCTTTTTTGTACAGTTCTTCTGTGTATTCTTGTCATCTCTTCTTAATATCTTCTGCTTCTGTTAGGTTCATACCACTTCTGTCCTTTATCGAGCCCATCTTTGCATGAAATGTTCCCTTGGTATCTCTAATGTCTTGAAGAGATCTCTAGTCTTTCCCATTCTGTTGTTTTCCTCTATTTCTTTGCATTGATCACTGAGGAAGGCTTTCTTATCTCTCCTTGCTATTCTTTGGAACTCTGCATTCAGATGCTTATATCTTTCCTTTTCTTCTTTGCTTTTCACTTCTCTTCTTTTAACAGCTATTTGTAAGGTTGCCCCAGACAGCCATTTTGCTTTTTTGCATTTCTTTTCCATGGGGATGGTCTTGATCCCTGCCTCCTGTACAATGTCACAAACCTCCGTCCATAGTTCATCAGGCACTCTATCTATCTGATCTAGTCCCTTAAATCTATTTCTCACTTTCACTGTATAATCATAAGAGATTTGATTTAGGTCATACCTGAATGGTCTAGTGGTTTTCCCTACTTTCTTCAATTTAAGTCTGAATTTGGCAATAAGGAGTTCAGGATCTGAGCCACAGTCAGCTCCTGGTCTTATTTTTGCTGACTGTATAGAGCTTCTCCATCTTTGGCTGGAAAGAATATAATCAATCTGATTTTGTTGTTGACCATCTGGTGATGTCCATGTGTAGAGTCTTCTCTTGTGTTGTTGCAAGAGGGTGTTTGCTATGACCAGTGCGTTCTCTTGGCAAAACTCCATTAGCCTTTGCCCTGCTTCATTCCGTATTCCAAGGACAAATTTGCCTGTTACCCCAGGTGTTTCTTGACTTCCTACTTTTGCATTCCAGTCCCCTATAATGAAAAGGACATCTTTTGGGTGTTAGTTCTAAAAGGTCTTATAAGTCTTCATAGAACCATTCAACTTCAGCTTCTTCAGCATTACTGATTGGGGCACAGGCTTGGATTACTGTGCTATTGAATGGTTTGCCTTGGAAACGAACAGAGATCATTCTGTCATTTTTGAGATTGCATCCAAGTACTGCATTTTGGACTCTTTTGTTGACTATGATGGCTACTGCATTTCCTCTAAGGGATTCCTACCCGCAGTAGTAGATATAATGGTCATCTGAGTTAAATTCACCCATTCCAGTCCACTTTAGTTCGCTGATTCCTAGAATGTCGACATTCACTCTTGCCATCTGCTGTTTGACCACTTCCAATTTGCCTTGATTCATGGACCTAACATTCCAGGTTCCTATGCAATATTGCTTTCACATAATCGGACCTTGCTGCTATCACCAGTCACATCCACAACTGGGTATTGTTTTTGCTTTGGCTCCATCCCTTCATTCTTTCTGGAGATATTTCTCCACTGATCTCCAGTAGCATATTGGGCACCTACCGACCTGGGGAGTTCCTGTTTTAGTATCCTATCATTTTGCCTTTTCTCAGCAGTGGCCGAGAGGAGCAATCCCACGTCCAAGGAGTGGCAGCTGCGCGGGCGCAGGAGGGCCGAGAGGAGCTACCCCACGTCTGAGGTCAGGGGGGGTGACTGAGAGGAGCTACCCCATGCCCAAGGTCAGGGGTGGCGGCTGAGGGAGCAACCCCACGTCCAAGGAGTGGCGGCTGTGCTGGCGCAGGAGGGCAGAGAGGAGCTATTCCATGTTCAAGGTTAGGAGGGGCAGCCGTGAGGACATACCCCTCGTCCAAGGTAAGGAGCAGTGGCTGTGCTTTGCTGGAGCAGCTGTGAAGAGATACCCCACATCCAAGGTAAGAGAAAACCAAGTAAGATGGTAGGTGTTGCAAGAGGGCATCAGAGGGCAGACACACTGAAACCATAATCACAGAAAACTAGTCAATCTAATCACACTAGGACCACAGCCTTGTCTAACTCAATGAAACTAAGCCATGCTGTGTGGGGCTACCCAAGACAGGCGGGTCATGGTGGCGAGGTCTGACAGAATGTGGTCTGCTGGAGAAGGGAATGGCAAACCACTTCAGTATTCTTGCCTTGAGAACTCCATGAACAGTATGAACAGTATGTGAGGGCTTAGAAGTAGAATCAGGTATGATTAACCAAGAATGCTCTATTACTGAATTTGAATCTTCAGTCAAGGAGGTAAGGAATTCTCAATGGTGGAAGATGTTGCAAGTACAAGACATAAGGAATAAGGACAAACGAAAAAATAAACAAAAAAAGAGCTCTCTCTGCAAAAGCGAAGACTAAAACTAAATGCCATGGAACTAAGACTTTTGACTTTCCTCCCCATAGCTGGGGTACAGGATGCAGCTGTGGTTAAACAAGCAGTTTTTAAAAGCTGCTGTGAACACAAGTCAGCAGGTAAAAATCAAAGCTGCGCTCTACAACTTGATTAAATTTTTTTTTAAATCCAACTAGTCTTCACACTGGAAAGATGTTACCCAGGTGGTATAGAATCTGACAGGTTTCAAGAAACTTTAGGGCACTTTGCTTTACGTCATAAGCTCTTTATGCAATTGCTATATGTAGTTACAGGCTTCCCAGGTGGCTCAGTGGTAAAGAATCAGCCTGCAATGCAGAAGACACAGGTTTGATCCCTGGGTCAGGAAGATCTCCTGGAGTGGAAACTGGCAACTCACTCGTTTCCTCACAGGTATTCTTGCTGGAAAATTCCATGGACAGATGGCAGGTTATCCATGGGGTCGCAAACTGACAGACACGAGTGAGCATAAGCACGTATGTAATTACATAGCTCTTCGTGAAATTCTTTATTTGAAAAGTTGAGACTATTCAACACACCATGTCCTGCCAGTTTCTGGCAGACTAGTTTTCATGCAGTTATTTGTAGTGTTTTGTGAGAATCCTTGGGATTAAAGTTTTGGTTATAATGTTGTTTCACTTTTTAAAGCCTGATTTTCCTTGCAAAACTAAAATCTGTGAACTTGGTACTAAGCCCAGGTATAATATTTTTATTGGAAGCCATATTTCTATTATCTTGCAAAATACTTTATCTTAATAAAATACTAGCATAAATACGAGAGCACTGAACCCTAACCACTAGACAACCAGGGAGCACTAGCTCGTGTTAAAAAATAAGACAGATGTTAGCTAGACTTATTGTGATCAATTTACAATGTACACAAATACCCAGTTGTCTGTTAGGTGTTCCAGGAGGATCCTGGGACATTGGTTTGCCTGCTGAGGTGGGTGAGAAGCAACTGGAAGGTTTATAAGAGAAGAAAGGCAACAGGATTTGGCAAATAAATCTAAAAGTGGAAGATTTTCCAAGGTCTTGGCTTACGGTGATTTTATATATATATTGCAATATTTTTTTTGTTTGTTTGCCTAAGTCTTTCCTACAGTGTAAGTACCATAAAACTAGGGAGCTTGTCTTATTCACCACCAGATGGATCCCCAAGGCCTAAAACAGCACCTGACCTACAGAGAGCACTCAAAGAATAGCTGTTGAAGGTCCAAGTGAAGAATAAAGTCATGAATAGGGTCCTTGAACTGACTCGCTCAGCTCAAGAAGGTAAAATCCCTTTGATAAACCACCACTACTCCCACAGGCTGAACAGCTCACTCCCACGTGGAAGTCAACGATGCCTCAAATGTTCAAAATCATCTGTGCTTTGCTACATGCCCTGAGGAACAAGACATTCTTTCAGAGCTTGGCAATAAATTTCTTTCTCCGGGAATCTGTGATAAGCAGTGTTTTAATACACGAAAAAGAGGAGAAAAGTAAACATACAATTTTTGTAAAGCTGTCATAGCCTGCCACAAAACGTTAAGTGGGGGTTATTTTTAACCTATTTTAAATGGCTGTGGGAGGAAGGGTTGGACTTGTGTCCTGGGAAGTAACTTTAACTCCCAAAGGCTTCAACTCGCTGTCCACTAGGGGAAAGGCCACTAGAAAAAAATAGTTTTGACTGTTCCTGGCCTAAGAAGTATGGTACAAAATGCGTTTCTTGGCCTCCCTCTGAGTGCAATAGAATATAAAACAGAACCATCACACGGGACAGAGTCACGAAATCCTGGCTGTTCGGTCAAGAAGTTTACTTGCATGCATACTTCACAGTGTGTCCCATTCACAACGGAAAAACCAATAAAAGTAACCTTTAAATAAGGATGAGAAAATATACGTACATGTGTTCTGTGAAAACAAGCACTTCAGACACTGTTTGCCTGTGGAGATGTGACAGAGGTGATAACTAAAGCAAATCGGTCAATACTGTGAGGTGAAGTGACAGATGTTGAAATTCACGAATAAATAAATGAATGTCCAATGGACAAACGTAGGCGGTTATGTGTTCACGTCTTGATCATTTCTCATAAGCATTCAAATATTTCAAGGTGTATAATGTGTTCACTGTAAGACATTAAGCTTCTGAAAGCTTTAATGCAGGCATCAATGAAACCATGTTATTTTCACCCACTAAAAAAGAGAAAAATCAGTGTATTTCTCAGTTTCCTCCCCACACATCCACTCCAAAGGGAACTCTCTCTCAGAAGTCCTCGATGATGTCATGGAGGCTTCTTCTCCAGGGAACAGAAGCCATGGCAGGGGCTTCCTGAGCAAACTCAACACTTTTCCCAAAATCCATGTGTTTGATGAAATTAATGTTTCTATAAAAGAAAAATATGCTCTCCAATATGGATATGAACTAGAGTTGGGTGATGGGAAGGGACTCTTTGCAGAGTGCCTTCAGAGGAAAACGTACTCAACCACATCGTACAGTGAGGAAATGAAGTCAATGTGTAAGTCAGATGAAATGTTTGGATTAAGAAAAAAGTTTTTATTCTCAAATTTTGTCAAAGTTCTTCCAGCATACAAACCTGTGACCACCTCCTTTTGCAATGATGATGATAATAAATATAATAAAAACAGCAAATATTTACTACATGTCACATTAAGTGTTTCAATGTATCCTCTTGTTTAATGTCCTAATGAGTTGCAGATGGAAAAATCAAGGCTTTGGGAGACCTCAAGTGACTCATTCATTGCTATAGTAATCAAGACTGTGTGGTACTAGTGAAGGATAGAGATCAAAGGAATAGAACCAAGAGTCCAGTAAGAAACCCAAGCATCTATGGTCTGAGCAACTATAGGGAAATAATTTTTCACACGGTTGTGGAGACAAAGGGACTAAGGAAAGTCAGTAAAGGATGCTGGAACAACTGGAATCCCATATGCAAAAGAGTGAATGTAGGCCTCTATCTCATATCATATACAAAAATTAACTCAAAATGGATCAAAGAACTACAGTGTAAATCTTTATGACCCTGGAGTAGGCAATGGTTTCTTAGATATGGCATATAACATGAGCAACCAAAGAAAAAATAGGTAAATTGGACTTAATCAAAAACTTTTGTGCTTCTAAGAACAACAATAAGAAAGTGAAAAAAAAATGACCCACAAAATGGAAGAAAATATCTGCAAGTCATATATCTGATAAAGATCTGGTATCCAGAATATACAAAGACTTACAACTCAACAATACAAATATAGATGATACAATTAAAAATGAACAACTGGCTAGAATATAACACAGAAGAAAATCTTGATGGTTTGGCAGTGCTTTTTAAATACAACAGCAAAGGCATGATCTACAAAAGAAAGAATTGGTAAGTGAGAGCTAATTAAAATGGAAAACTTCTGCTTTGTAAAAGACACTGCCAAAAAAAAAAAAACAAAAACTGAAAAGTCAAGCCACAAATTGGGAGAAAATATTTGCAAAAGACATTTCTGATTAAAAAAACACACCTGATTAAAAAATGAGCCAAAGACCTTAACAGACACCTCACCAAAAACATACAGATGGCAAATAAGCATACAACCTACATCATACATCATCAGGGAAATGCAGATTAAAACAACAATGAGCTACCACTTCATACTGATTAGAATACAAATCCTGACAACACCAAATGTTGACAAGGATGTGAAGCAACTGGAACTCTCATTCATTCCTGACAGAAATGCAAAATGGTACGGTCACGTTGGAAGAAAGTTTGATGGTTTACTTATAAAACCAAACATGCTCCTACTAGGTTATCGAGCAATTACCTTCTTTGGATTTACTTAAAGGAGCTGAAAACTTACATTCACACAAAAACCTGTACACAGAAGTCTATAACAGCTTTATTCATAATTGCCAGAACTTGGAAGCCACTAAGATGTTCTTCAGTAAGTGAGTGAGTAAACTGTGATATATCCACACAATGAAATAGTATTCAGCACTAAAGGGAAATGAATTATCAAGTCATGAAAAGATATGGAGGAACCTTGCTGCTGCTGCTGCTGCTAAGTCATGTCAGTCGTGTCCAACTCTGTGCGACCCCAGAGACAGCAGCCCACCAGGCTCCCCCATCCCTGGGATTCTCCAGGCAAGAACACTGGAGGGGGTTGCCATTTCCTTCTCCAATGCATGAAAGTGAAAAGTGATAGTGAAGTCGCTCAGTCATATCCGACTCCTAGCAACCCCATGGACTGCAGCCCACCAGGCTCCTCCGTCCATGGGATTTTCCAGGCAAGAGTACTGGAGTGGGGTGCCATTGCCTTCTCCGATGGAGGAACCTTAGATGCATATTATTAGGTGAAAGAAACCAAACTGAAAAGGCTACCTAATGGATGATTCCAACTGTATGACATTCTGAGAAAGATAAAACTGTGAAGACACAAAGACATCAGAGATTGCCAAGGGCTGATATGGGAGGGATGAGTATGTGGGACACAGGATTTTCAGGGTAGTGAAGCTACTCTGTATGATACTATAATAATTGTGACTAATGCGGCTATGAATATAGGCATACAAGTGTCTATTTGCGTCCCTGTTTTTAATTCTTTGGGGCATATATGTAGGAACAGAATTGCTGGATCATTACAGTAATTCTATGTTTAAGTTTTTGAGGGACCGCCAAACTGTTATCCCAGCAGCTGCTCCATTTTACATTTCCACCAGTCATGCTCAAGAGTTGCAACTTCTTTACATCCTTGCCAAAACTTACTTTTGTTTGTTTGTTATCAGTAACCATCTAATGGGTATAAAGCGGTATTCGACTGTGGTTTTGATCTGCATTTCCCTAACAGTTAATGATGCTGGCCATCTTTTCAGGTGCTCACCGGCCATCTGGATATCTTCTTTGGAGAAATGTCTATTCAAGTCTTTGCCCAGTTTTTAATTGAGTTGCTTGGATCTTGTTATTATTGTTGAATTATAAAGGTACGTGTTTGCTTTTTGAAAATAGATCCAAATACCTGAACCAGAAAAAGCATAGCAGAATCTTTCATATTACAAAAGAATCATCTAGCACACCTTTAAATATTACACTCCTCTCATGCTGGAAAATGTATCTATTTACAGTTCATCTTGATAAATGATAGGTGAAGGTGAGGGAAAAAAAAAAAATTAAGCTACTGGGAATAAGCCTGACAGGCTACAGTACATGAGGTTACAAAAAAGTCGGACATGACTTACCGACTAAACAACAAAAATAAATATATTATTTAGTACAAGATACATAATTCAATATTCAACTAAAAATAATTTGATGTTAGTCCTTAGACGCAATGAAATCCATAGGGAACTCTGACTTAACATACAAGCATATATGGTTTATGAGAAAGTTTTCAGAATTTGTATTTAATGACTGACTTTATATCAGACTACTTTCTAAAGGATTTGAGATCTTTATAAGGTGATAAAAAAAGAAAGCCCTATTTTTAAAAAGTATGCCACTCTCATATTGTCCTTCTGCAGCTCCTCAAGGGGATGCCTCCACCCTACTAAGGAAATCACCTGCGTGCCTAACAGCCATCTCAAATTCGGTTTGTCCAAAACTGAGCTCCAGGGTCCCTCTCCCCTCACTTCCAATCTCCTCCTGTGGCTCTTCCCATCTCAGCAATCCACCCTTCCAGGCTGGGGCAAATAACCTAGGTGCTCTCCTTGACGCCTCTTTTTCTCTCCTCTCTTATCTACTCTATTAGTAAATCCTTACCACTCTACTTTTAAATATATTTGGTTTATTTCCACCTCCATTGCTACCCTCATCCCTTCTTTCTATCTTTGCGTACCCTCCCACCTGCATCCAGTTTATTTTTGCCCAAGATCCTGTTAAAGGTAAGTCAGAGCTCGGATCCCTTCTGTGGATCTCCCCACCCTTAAAGCTCGCTCCCCACAGCTACCCCATCCCTGCCCCTCACCCACCTGGCTTACTGCTCCTGCTCGAAGACTCCAAGCAGGTGCCTACTTCCAGACCCTCTGCTGTCCTCAGGTGAGCAGGTAATTGGCTCCCTCACTTGCAGGCCTCTGCTCAAATGTTATTTTATCAAGAAGGCTGTATTACCAGCCTATATCAAACAGACCCATCCTAACACTCCCACCAACATCCCTCTCCTCCTTATATTGTGCTATTTCTCTTCATAGAATTTTCACCATCACACACACATATAGTGTACACCCCCCTAATTAGAAAGGGCTTCCCTGATGGCTCAGTTGGTAAAGAATCTGCTTGTATTCCGCTGGAGAAGGGATTGGCTACCCACTCCAGTATTCTTGGGCTTCCCTTGTGGCTCAGCTGGTAAAGAATCCCCCTGCAATGCAGGAGACCTGGGTTTGACCCCTGGGTTGGGAAGATCTCCTGGAGAAGGGAAAGGTTACCCACTCCAGTATTCTGGCCTAGAGAATTCCATGGACTGTAGTCCATGGGGTCACAAAGAGTCAGAAGTGACGGAACAACTTTCACTTTCACCTGCTTTCTTACACAGTATAAAATGAATAGGGATTCTTATGGTCCATGACACATTATGTGTTCTGTACCCACATCCGGACAACCCAGACTTCAACTACACTTTTGCTAAACCTACTAGAAGTGAGGATTTCAACACATGTAGGTGGTTTCGAGGAATGCTTGACCATAACTCCCACTTAGCCACAACTCAGAAAACTAAAGAAAATGTAACTGCTACAGCTATACTTTTTTTTCTATTTTTTAAAAAATTTTTACAATGTTTTGTTGGTTTCTGCCATACAACAATACAAATAAGCCATAACTATACACACATCCCTTAAGTGGTGTGTTTCGCTGTAACAAACTTATCAGCCTTGCTTCTGAAATGAGATCATGTACTTGATTACACAGGCTACCTCCCCAATATTGTCAAATATTGGGCAATGGAACAGCCCTTAACAATTGGGCAATAATCTGTCTTTGTTGTTGTTTGGCCACTAAGTCCTGTCTGCCCCATAAACTGCAGCACACCAGGCCTCCCCATCCTTCACTATCTCCCGGAGTTTGCTCAAACTTGTGTCCACTGAGTCAGTGATGCCATCCAAACATCTCATCCTCTGTCACCCTCTTCTCCTCTTGCCCTCAATCTGTCCCAGCATCAGGGTCTTTTCCAAAGAGTCGACTCTTCACATCAGGTGGCCAAAGTATTGGAGCTTTAGCATCACTCCTTCCAGTGAATATTCAAGGTTGATTTTCTTTAGGATTGACAGTCTTCACACAGATTCAAATCAAAACAAAAGGCTGACCTTGGTTCTTTTGACAAAACCAAATTGCAATAATGAGAAAAAATGAGAGGAATGTCTGATACCTTCCCTCAGGGCAAGAATGTGAGGAGGGCTGAGAGTGCAAAGCACTGGGAACCCAGACCACCTTCTCTCCTGCTCTCAACATCCAAATGCGAGACAGCGGAGTTGTTGAGGACGCAACCATTGCTATACTGTCTGCTTCTGAATCCTCACTCTGCTCCTTGCAGCTGACTAACATTTCATCTCAGTTTCCTCATCTGTGAAATGGGGATAATAATAATATTTACCTAATAGAGTTATTTTAGGGACTAATGAATCGAGTGCCTAGCACACAGAAAGTACTACTGAAGGATTTTCTTTCACCAGCACTATTACTATATTGCTACTGTTACAGACAGCCACCAAAAGTACATTCAATCTCACCAATAAGCAAAGCTATATCAATTAATGAGAAACCACAATTGCTGAAGCTTTAATACTTTGACCACCTAATGTGAAGAGCCGACTCATTGGAAAAGATCCTGATGCTGGGAAAGATTGAGGGCAGGAGGAGAAGGGGGTCACAGAGGATGAGATGGTTGGATGGCATCACTGACTCAACGGACAAGAGTTTGGAGATGGTGAAGGACAGGTTAAGTCTGGCGTTCTGCAGTCCACGGGGTCGCAAAGACTCAGACAGGACTCAGTGACTGAACAACAACAACACTTCATATATCATTCTCATAAGAAGAAAGAAAAAAAGTTCCTCTGCTTACAGTGGTAAAGTAGACACAACTCCAACGGCAAATGTAGCAGATGACGTAAAAAAATCTTTACGATATATTAAAATGAATCCGCCACAGGTATACATGTGTTCCCCATCCTGAACCCTCCTCCCTCCTCCCTCCTCCCTCCCCATCTTTTAATTTCATGGCTGCAATTTCATGGCTTCAATCACCATCTGCAGTGATTTTGGAGCCTAGAATAAACTTAAATTAAAAGATGCTTACTCCTTGGAAGGAAAGTTATGATCAACCTAGATAGCATATTCAAAAGCAAAGACATTACTTTGCCAACAAAGGTCTGTCTAGTCAAGGCTATAGTTTTTCCATTGGTGATGTATGGATGTGAGAGTTGGACTGTGAAGAAGGCCGAGCACCGAAGAATTGATGCTTGTGAACAGTAGTGTTGGAGAAGACTCTTGAGAGTCCCTTGGACTGCAAGGAGATCCAACCAGTCCATTCTGAAGGAGATCAGTCCTGTGTATTCTTTGGAAGGAATGATGCTAAAGCTGAAACTCCAATACTTTGGCCACCTCATGCAAAGAGTTGACTCATTGGAAAAGACTCTGATGCTGGGAGGGATTGGGGGCAGGAGGAGAAGGGGACGACAGAGGATGAGATGGCTGGATGGCATCACCGACTTGATGGACGTGAGTTTGAGTGAACTCCAGGAGTTGGTGATGGACAGGGAGGCCTGGCGTGCTGTGATTCATGGGGTCACAAATAGTCAGACACGACTGAGCAACTGAACTGAACTGAAAAGCTGTAAAATGTCCAAAATGTTAATCTGCTTGCAACCTCACAAGTTAGTATCATCTGTGGTATCAAGGATGCTGACAGAAGACACAAGACTCCAGGGTCAGGAATTTGGACTCCGTGACTCTCTGCAACCCAGGACGCAGGCCCCAGGCCTGCACCAGACACCTACCCCCTCCCCTCGCCCCCTCCCCTCGCCCCCTCCCCAGTCAATGGGAAAAGAGTGCCCAGTGCAGGCCCTGCACACAGTGGCTCCCAGATAAGGAACTCAGAGCCCAGAGCCGCCCACATGCCAATCTTGTAAGAGGGCTGCTAACAAGCCTGAGCAACCTCTGCCCCCGAAGAAAATATTGTCTTTCTTATCCCAGACAGCAAACAAATCTGCCCTTTGCCCAGGGGAGGAACTGTGTCTTTCTTCCAAGGTGGTTCACTACAAAATCACCCTGGAAAAAGATAACTTCAGAGCAAAAGTGCAGAAATGTTTAAGACCCATGGAGAAGTGATTGCCTTCTAACCTTAAACAACTTAGAATGCCTCCACACAATGTGAGACGGGGTAGTGACGACAGACCAGTTTTCAGAAGAAAGTTTAATAACGTAAGAAATATATTTATGGTATACTATTAGATACAAAACACAGGTTCTCACTTTCCAAAATTACACACACACAGATAAATAAAACTCATTTTGTTTTATGTTGTTTTCCTATTTTTATACAAAGAAAAGTTTTATATATATATAGTTTATGAAGTTTATATAAAGATAAGTTGATCAGTCATGTCTGACTCTTTGCAACCCCATGGACTATACAGTCCATGGAATTCTCTAGGCTACATTGGAGTGGGTAGCCTTTCCCTTCTCATGGTTGGGGATGTTCCCAACCCAGGGATCAAACCCAGGTCTCCCACTTTGCAGGCAGATTCTCTACCAGCTGAGCTACAAGGGAATTCCAAGAATACTGGAGTGGGTAGCCTTCTCCAGGGGATATTCCTGACCCAGGAATCGAATCGGGGTCTTCTGCATTGCAGGAGGATTTTTTACCAACTGAGCTATCAAAAGGGCTCACAATAGATACAAAGTTAACAGCAGTTCTTGGGTGTTGAGATTATGCACAGCTTTCATTTTCTTTCTGCTTTTTTGAACTAAATTTTCTGTATTACGTTTTTACAGAAAGAAAGGGGAGTTTTTAAAAAAAACACCCATGGATATGACACCAAAAGCACAAGTGAGAAAAGAAAAACTGGGTAAGGTTGACGTCATCAAAATTCAAAACTTTTTCATTAAAAAAAAAGTGTCAGTCGCTCAGTCTTGTCCGACTCTTTGTGACCCCATGGACTGCAGCCCATCAGGCCCCTCTGTCCATGGAATTCTTCAGGAAAGAATACTGCAGTGGGTAGCCATTCCCTTCTCTAGGGGATCTTCCTGACCCAGGGATTGAACCTGGGTCTCCAGCATTAGCAGGCAGGTTCTTTACCATCTGAACCACCAGGAAAGCCCTTGTGTTCAAAGGATACCATGAAGACAGTGAAAAAAAACTGACAGACAGGGAGAAGACATATGCAAGTCATACCTCTTTCGGAGTTATATCGGATTACTTATTATAAGGATTACAGACTTATGTCCATAATGCATAAAGAAGTTTTGCAATTCAATAATTAAGCAAATAACCCAATTAAGAATGAACAAAGGATTTGAACAGACAGCTCTTCAAAGACACACAAATGGTCATTAAACACATGAAAAGATGCTCAATATAATTAGTCAGCGGAAATGCAAACCAAAGCCATGATGAACACCACTTCACACCCCCTGGGATGAATAAAAGAGACTGACAATAACAAGTGCTGGCAGAGATGGGAAAAAATTGGAACCTTCACACATTGTTGCTGGGACCTTAAAATGGTGCAGTCACTTCCAGAAAACAGTTTGGCAGTTCCTCAAAACGTTAAACAAAGGTTTGCCATATGAGAGCAATTTCACTCAAAGGAGTTGAAATTCCACCTAAAAGAAATAAAAACATATGCCCACAGAAAAATTTCCACATAGGAGTTCATAGCAGCATTACTTGTAATAGCAAAAAACAGGAACAGCACAAATGTCCAACACCTGAAAAACAAAACTGTGATATATCCACAGAATGGAGAAAAAGAAACGAGGCACTAGCTCATACTACTAACTTGAATAAACCTTAATACATTATGCTAAAAAGAGCAAGCCACAAAGGACTACATATTGCATAATTCAACTTACATGAAATGTTCAGAAAAGGGAAATACATAAAGACATAAAGTACATTAATGATTGCCGGGGATAGCAGGGGCAAGGGAGAAATGGGGAGCGACTTTAGGGTAAGGAGTTTCTTCTTAGACTGATGGCATGCTGTGGAATTAAGATAACTGTAATGGTTATATAACTGAATACACACCAAAAAAGCACAGAACTGCATACTTCAAAAGAGTAAATTTTATAGTATGTAAATTCCATCTCAGTGATGGTGTGATCACTCACCTAGAGTCAGACATCCTGGAATGTGAAGTCAAGTGGGCTTTGGGAAGCATCACTATGAACAAAGCTAGTGGAGGTGATGGAATTCCAGTTGAGCTATTGAAAAATCCTAAAAGTTGATGCTATGAAAATGCTGCACTCAATATGCCAGCAAATTTGGAAAACTCAGCAGTGGCCACAGGACTGGAAAAGGTCAGTTTTCATTCCAATCCCAAAGAAAGGCAATGTCAAAGAATGTTCAAACTACCACACAATTGCACTCATCTCACATGCTAGTAAAGTGATGCTTAAAATCCTCCAAGCCAGGCTTCAGCAATACGTGAACCATGAACTTCCAGATGTTCAAGCTGGTTTTAGAAAAGGCAGAGGAACCACAGATCAAATTGCCAACATCTGCTGGATCATGGAAAAAGCAAGAGAGTTCCAGAAAAACATCTATTTCTGCTTTATTGACTATGCCAAAGCCTTTGACTGTGTGGATCACAAGAAACTGTGGAAAATTCTGAAAGAGATGGGAATACCAGACCACCTGACCTGCCTCTTGAGAAATCTGTATGCAGGTCAGGAAGCAACAGTTAGAACTGGACATGGAACAACAGACTGGTTCCAAATAGGAAAAGGAGTATGTCAAGGCTATATATTGTCACCCTGCTTATTTAACTTATATGCAGAGTACATCATGAGAAATGCTGGACTGGAAGAAACACAAGCTGGAATCAAGATTGCCAGGAGAAATATCGATAACCTCAGATATGCAGATGACACCACCCTTATGGCAGAAAGTGAAGAGGAACTCAAAAGCCTCTTGATGAAAGTGAAAGAGGAGAGTGAAAAAGTTGGCTTAAAGCTCAACATTCAGAAAATGAAGATCATGGCATCCGGTCCCACCACTTCATGGGAAATAGATGGGGAAACAGTGGAAACAGTGTCAGACTTAATTTTGGGGGGCTCCAAAATCACTGCAGATGGTGACTGCAGCCATGAAATTAAAAGACGCTTACTCCTTGGAAGGAAAGTTATGACCAACCTAGATAGCATATTCAAAAGCAGAGACATTACTTTGCCAACAAAGGTCCGTCAGATCAAGGTTATGGTTTTTCCAGTGGTCATGTATGGATGTGAGCGTTGGACTGTGAAGAAGGCCGAGCACCGAAAAATTGATGCTTTTGAACTGTGGTGTTGGAGAAGACTCTTGGGAGTCCCTTGGACTGCAAGGAGATCCAACCAGTCCATTCTGAAGGAGATCAGCCCTGGCATTTCTTTGGAAGGAATGATGATAAAGCTGAAACTCCAGTACTTTGGCCACCTGATGCGAAGAGTTGACTCATTGGAAAAGACTCTGATGCTGGGAGGGATTGGGGGCAAGAGGAGGAGACGTCAGAGGATGAGATGGCTGGATGGCATCACTGACTCAGTGGATGTGAGTCTGAGTGAACTCCGGGAGTTGGTGATGGACAGGAAGGCCTGGCATGCTGTGATTCATGGGGTCACAAAGAGTCGGACACGACTGAGCGACTGAACTTAACTGAACTGAAACATTATACACACACAGACCATACATACACATAAAAGCAAGAATTATTGAAATGGTAGAAGATATAAATACACAATTCAGAAAAGTAACAAAACGGTCAATAAAAATCTGGAAAAATATTTCAACTTACTAGAAATAAAAAAAAAAACTACATACAATGAATTAAAGAAGCACTATCCCCCTTTTACAAATATTTTTTTACATAATAAAGCAATGGTACAGTGAGAGAGATACTGTCCTCCATTTCTGAATCTTAATATAACGTTTTTGGAAAGTCATTAGCAACACATATCAGCCATAAAATTGTTCATCTTCTGAGACACAGTAATTTCATCTAAGGTTCTATCCTGAGGGAGTAATCACATATGCAAATAATAAATAAGATATTCGTCATTATATTATTGGAACAGCCTTATGGGGAAATGCTTAATG
The DNA here is from genome assembly GCF_055505025.1 of Bos grunniens. NCBI lineage: Eukaryota > Metazoa > Chordata > Mammalia > Artiodactyla > Bovidae > Bos > Bos grunniens. Next base: position 21,559,321 of record NC_141191.1, on the reverse strand, counting down.
TGATAATGACATATCTATATGATTAAAAAAAAATCACATAGTCTTCTAAAAGCATGTTTTCAAAGACCACAATAGGGTAAATGAAAACAGGCATAGTACAAAACTGAATTGAGAAATCCTTAATTTCTAAACAATCAAATAAAAAGTTTGAACATTCATGCAAAGGAAAAAGGTCTGAAGGAAATAAACTCAAATATTAACAGTGGCTAATTTCTATATTTTTCCTATTATGGAATCAAAAGGCAATACACCATTATCACCTGAAAATGTTTTTTTTTAATAATGATGAAAGAAGATATAACCCTTAGTGCTGACAGTATGATGACAGTGAGTGACACAAAGCCAGTCTTCTCATGATTCTATGAATCTCTATGACAGATCTCGCAAATGAAGTCACTATTTTCAAATGGGGGTGTGGAATTTTGAATTATAATTTGGTGGGTCTGACATTCATTCCAGGCAAGATTCTAAAATGGAATTTTTTATGAACCTAGAAAAGGAAATCATCAATCAGCGCGAGGATTCACTCAATCACTCACAGACTACTTCATTTTTGTCTTTGATGAGCTATCTGGAGAGTTGATGGAGGGCAAGTTTATCAGACGGTAGCTGGCACCAAGCTGAGGGAACTATTATATCTGTTATCAGGAAGGAGAGCTTGAGAGATGAAGGCAAAGTGACTTAAGCTACTAAGAAGTCACATCCGCCTAACTCAGTTTTTTCTTGGATGAGATCACGGATGAGGTAATAGCAGAGGGCGAGGCTGTGGATGGTACCTGGCTGAGAGGAATAGCAGATGTGCGACCCCAAAGAACAGAGCTAGGGATTAAGCAAGAAGCTAATTCCACTAGGGGGTGGGTGAGTGTGTGTAAGAAGTTAAATCCGGGGGGAGGCGGGGCGGTGGGCAAGAAGCTAAATCCATGGACTGTGGCCGTCCAGGCTCCTCTGTCCATAGGATTCTCCAGGAAAGAAAATTGGAATGGGTTGCCATGCTCTTCTCCAAGGGATCTTCCTGACCCAGGGGACCCACATCTCTTGAATCTCCTACATTGGCAGGCAGATTCTTCACCACTGAGCCACCTGGGAAGCCCTAAATCCAATGAGATAACACTTAACAAAGCAAAGTGTACGATACTATCACTCAAGGAAAAGGCAGGGGAGACCTGACTTTGCAGCTCAATGTGTGCAGACAACTTCAGGGTTCCCTTCCACAGTCAGCTCCCCAGAAGGCCACTGAGCTGTGGCTGGATGATATTTAAATTTAAAAACTAGTTAGCAAACTTTACTCCCCCTGAGTTCAAGAAAACCTAGAGTAATCACGTTTGTTAGTTTGCTTTAACTCATTGAGAAAAGTAACCAGGATATAAAAGAACTTAAAACCAAGCCACTGATTGGTTGCCAGAACAGGCAGTGAAAAGCCTACCACTTAGGTGGCAGGAAAAGGTTACAGAGGTGGCCGAAGGGCCATTTTCTGGAAGGAGGGTTGATGCAGTGGGGAACATCCCACAGGACAGAGCTAGATGCAATTACTAGAAACAACAGTGAGCCAGATTTTGACTCAATATAAAGCAAACTTACTAATGTCTAGAGCTGTCCATGGTGGTCATGGATTGCCAAGGGACACAGTGAGCTCTCAGCATCAGAAGCAGGAAGCTTGGGGTAGCCGGGTACTGGGCCAGAAGAAATCCAAGCACAATTCTAGTCTATTCTCCCCTCAGATGCCTGAAACACCTTCATTTCTCCACTGACAAGAGTCACCCTGACTCTGCATAAAACACCTGTCATCCACTAATTTCTGTAACAGGGATGTGTGTGCCCTAAGTCACTTCAGTTGTGTCTGATTCTTTGCAACCCCATGGACTACAGCCCGCCAGGTTCCTCCAGCCATGGGATTCTCCAGGCAAGAATACTGGAGTGGGTGGCCATGCCCTCCTTCAGGGGATCTTCCCAATCCAGGGATTGAACCCACGTCTCTTATGTCTCCTGCATTGGCAGGCGGGTTCTTTACCACTGGCGCCATCTGGGAAGCCCCACAACAGGGATAATTGTTGGAAAGAACTTCTCTACATAAAGCCAAGATCTTCTCCTCTGCAGTCCCTCCATTGCTGCTCCCTGGGACTATAAAGTCTCTCTTTAAACCCTGGGCCATATGAGAAGCCCTCCAATACTGAAAGATACCACATTATTAGAATCCTTATGAAGACTGTTCATACTCTCTTCATTCCACTCTGGGCAAATAATACACTGAGAAACCTGTACCAGGGGACTTCCTAGGGGCACAAAACCCAAATCCCTGTGAGTGGGTATAGTTTCAGCAAACCACACTCAAATGAATACTACGTAATTATTAAAACAATACATAGGCAGATGACATTCGAATATAAAATATGCATGCAAAATAATGGTGGGTAAAAAGGTCATTAAGAGAAAAAGCATATTGCTGCTGCTGCTAAGTCACTTCAGTCATGTCCGACTCTGTGTGACCCCATAGACGGCAGCCCACCAGGCTCCCCCGTCCCTGGGATTCTCCAGGCAAGAACACTGGAGTGGGTTGCCATTTCCTTCTCCAATGCATGAAAGTGAAAAGTGAAAGTGAAGCTGCTCAGTCGTGTCCGACCCTCAGCGACCCCATGCAGCCTTCCAGGCTCCTCCGTCCATAGGATTTTCCAGGCAAGAGTACTGGAGTGGGGTGCCAATGCCTTCTCCAAAAAAGCATATTACTTATGATTGCATAAAAAGGCATATTATCACAAATTAGAAGTGAATTTGGAATGATGTGAGTATAACTTCATCTCATTAGGTTGTTTCTCTAAGAAACTGTTTAAATGTGTAACAAAAATCAATAATAATAATAAAAAGTTATATTCTCCCAGAGTGTTCACAGCAGTGCTATTCATAATAATCAAAAAAGTAGAAACAACCCAAACAACCAAACACTGATGAAAGCATAAACAGAATGTAAATCCACAGAATGCAATATTATTCTGTAATAAAAAAGAATAAAGCACCAATATCTGCTAGGAGTTGGATGAACCTAGACAGTGCTGGTCACTCAGTGGTGTCTGACTCTTTGCCATCCCATGGACTTTAAAAGCCCGCCAATCTTCTCTATCCATGGAATTCTCCAGGCAAGAATGCTGGAGTGGGTTTCCATTTCCTTCTCCAGTGGATCTTACTGACCCAAGGATTGAACTCGGTCTCCTGCACTGAGGGGAGATTCTGTATCATCCCAGCTACCAGGGAATAAGGACTGATTCCTAACAGATTTCTTTAGGGGCTGATGAAAATGTTTCCTATAAGACAGCGATGAGAGGAACCCAACAATGTAAATACACTAAAAACACTGAAATTTACACTTTAAAAAGGCTGAATGGGGAATCTTACGTTATTTTAATTCTGTCTCATTAAAACTATATATAATGACAAAATACATATCATTATATATATATATATGCAATCAATTTTATAAACTATATTGATATCCACAAGTACTTTATACTATTAGAAGACTGACAATATTGTACCTAGTCATGGGTACAATGCACAAGAGGCCTGGATTACTAAAGAAAAAACTAAAACACAAAGTGCTGAAATTAAGAATTACTCATTCCTGTGCTTAGAGTCAGAGAAGGCAGTGGCACCCCACTCCAGTACTCTTGCCTGGAAAATCCCATGGGCGGAGGAGCCTGGTAGGCTGCAGTCCATGGGGTCGTGAAGAGTCAGACATGACTGAGCGACTTCACTTTCACTTTTCACTTTCATGCATTGGAGAAGGAAATGGCAACCCACTCCAGTGTTCTTGCCTGGAGAATCCCAGGGACGGGGGAGCCTGGTGGGCTGCTGTCTATGGGGTCGCACAGAGTTGGACTTGACTGAAGCAACTTAGCAGCTTAGCAGCAGTGCTTAGAGTCACTGAAACATACAGTTAAATATGGTTAAAATAGTATGCTTTACATTATGTGACTTTTAACACAATAAAAAACATTTTTAAAAAAAGGAATTACTCATTCTTTCTATTTTCCAATTACTAATTTATTTACTGTGTGCTTCCTTGGTCCCAGAAACTATATTAGGTGCTGTGGCTACACGGGTGAATGAGATGTGATCCTCGCCTTCACAAGGCTCTTGATCTAAAAGAAGAGCTTGAGATGAATAATCGCTTGCATAAATATAAAACTTGCATGTAACATGGGGCATAAGGTGAAAACCTGGGTTCCATGATAGAATATAACAGGCAGCCCTAATTTAGATGGAGAATGGGGCAACAGCCTCCTTGAGGAAGTTACATTGAATCTGAAAGTAGGAAGATTGGAAACTTATGCAGGTGAACAGTGGGGATAAGAGTATCCCCCAGGAGGAACAGCAGTGCGAAAGTCCTCAGGCAGAAAAAGAACCTGTCACAGGCGAGGAACCCACGAAGGCTAGCTGCAATCAGAGGAAGGTAAGCAAGACGATGACTGTCACAGAACCAGGACGGGAAGGAAGCAGAGGTCCATCCAGGCAGGCCTTTCTGGGGATTCTCCCTCTCTAACCTGGGTACAAAGGGAAGCCATCCAAGAATTCCAGCAGGGAAGGAACATAACCAATTTGTGTCATAAAAGCATCACCCAACTCCCTCCGTGGAGGCAGGACCGGAGAAAAACAAAAAGGAACTTGGGAGACCAGCTAGGAGGCTGTGAGGGTAACGGCTCAGAATGGGGGGATGGGGGTGGAAAGGAAAAGAAGGCATTTTCAAGGCTTTGGAGGTCATCGCGTATTCTATTTCAAAACTCAAATGCACACATGTAGGGGAAAATGTCTTCTGGAAAGGACAAAGCACAAAAAGTAGAGATTACTTTGCCAGAATCCCAGCTAGACTCATTAGCACCTATCCAATACTAACCCACACCCTACAAAACACTTTAAGCTACTTCTGAAAGCCCAGAAGGTTTTCTGTAGAACTAACACTTGAACCCAAATTATCCCTAAGCTTCTTGCAAGGTTTTCTTTTCTTACCAGCAAGTTTTTAGAGTGTCAAAGAAAGCCTGACAGTGAAGTGGAAACAAAAAGTTCACTGTGATGAATACAGGTAATGCTTGATGTCCTCACTTCAACCCAACTGCAAACTAGCTCAACCTTGGAACATTTTTTCTTTCTGATACAGGAACCATTCCGGGAGAAGAACACCCTGTTTAGCATATGCTCTATTAAAGGCTTCAGTTAAACACATACACACACACATCAAGAGAGAAAAATGTGCAAAGCATTCCAGATTATTCATGGGCATCTGTCTCCTTACACTGCACTCCAGAGACTGAAGTGGAGCACACAGGCTGTGATGGATATCATGCAGCTTACAGAGTAAATGAATGACTTTCATTATAATAGGAAAACAACTGCACATTATACACGCATTTTCTCTCCTCTTAAAATAAACCCCTGCTACCCACATGGTCGGAGAAGGCAATGGCACCCCACTCCAGTACTTTTGCCTGGAGAATCTCATGGACGGAGGAGCCTGGTAGGCTGCAGTCCATGGGGTCACTCAAAGTCGGATATGACTGAGCATCTTCACTTTCACTTTTCACTTTCATGCATTGGAGAAGGAAATGGCAACCCACTCCAGTGTTCTTGCCTGGAGAATCCCAGGGACGGGGGAGCCTGGTGGGCTGCTGTCTATGGGGTCCCACAGAGTCGGACACGACTGAAGTGACTTAGCAGCAGCAGCACCCACATGGTAAACACATGTCAAACCTACAGAGAAACTTCGTGTATACACCTCACAAATCATCTAACACATGAAATCATACAATATAAGGCAATATACCTATTCAATACCCCCAGAATTCAATGGAAGCCAAAAACAAAGATGAATATGACCATCAGTAATTATGCATTCTACAACACAAGCTCTTAAGTAGTATTCTCCCCTTTTTCATTTATGTTGTGAAAATTAGTTTTGTACTTAAAAATGTAAAATCAGGGCTTCCTTGATGGCTCACTGGTGAAGAGTCTGCCTGCCAATGCAGGAGTCATGGGTTCTATTCCTGGTCCTGGAAGAACCCACATGCCACGGAGCAACTAAGCCCATGCCCCATAACTATTGAGCCTGTGCTCTAGAGCCTGGGAGTTCCAACTACTAATGCCCGTGTGCCGTAGAGCCCATACTTTGCAACAAGAGAAGCCACCACAATGAGAAACCCACACACTGCAACCAGAGAGCAGCCCCTGCTCACTGCAACTGAAGAAAAGCCCACGCAGCAGTGAAGACCCAGCACAGCCAAAATAAATAAATATTTTTTAAATGTAAAATGTAAAACAGGAACTAACACAGGATGTTGTTCAGTTCAGTTCAGTCACTCAGTCGTGTCCGACTCTTTGAGACCCCATGAATCGCAGCACGCCAGGCCTCCCTGTCCATCACCAACTCCCGGAGTTCACTCAAACTCACGTCCATCGAGTCGGTGATGCCATCCAGCCATCTCATCCTCTGTCGTCCCCTTTCCTCCTGCCCCCAATCCCTCCCGGCATCAGAGTCTTTTTACCTGCATCTCAATCTCATAGAAAAAAAGATCCAATCTGTGGCTATGGGAAGGGGGGTGGCTGGGGGAAGATGGTCAAAAAATACAAACTTCCAGTTATAAGTAACTACTAGGGATGGAAAGTATAACATGATAAATATAATTTATACTGCTATATGTTATACATGAAAGTTAAGATGATAAATTCTATGAGTTCTCATCAGTTTTTTTCTATTTCTTTAATTTTCTCTCTATATGATGACGGGTGGTCATCAACTTATTGAGGTAAACATTTTATGATGTATGTAAGCCGCATCATTACACCGTACACCTTATACAGCACGGTATGTACATTCAATCTCAATAAAACTAGAAGAAAAAAAACTAAAGACAAAAATTTTTTAATTGTTTTTAAAATGTAAAATAAAATGATATTGTTTACTTCAAGGAATGGTGTCATCAATTCTATCTTTATCACTGTTAAGGCCTTTGGCATCTTTGAAGTTGTAATGATATATTACAACACATCATACGTACACAACTGCCTGCCAGCATCTCCAATGTTCCTGGTCTTCTTTGGCATCTTGCGTGTTAAGACTCAGCTCTTTGAAGGAGCCTTCCCTCACCCTTTATGGTAGAGTGGACCCTCTGTCCACTGACCTCTCTGCCCACTGTCCTGTGTACACATTTCTCTCTAGATTTACAGCTGCCTCAACAGACTTTATTTTCTTGGGCTCCAAAATCACTGCAGATGGTGACTGCAGCCATGAAATTAAAAGATGCTTGCTCCTTGGAAGAAAAGCTATGACCAACTTACATAGCATTTTCAAAAGCAGAGATATTACTTTGCTGACAAAGGTCCATCTAGTCAAAGCTATGATTTTTCCAGTAGTCATGTATGGATGTGAGAGCTGGGCCATAAAGAAAGCTGAGCATGGAAGAATTGATGCTTTCAAGCTGTGGTGTTAGAGAAGACTCTTGAGACTCCCTTGGACTGCAAGGAGATCCAACCAGTCCATCCTAAAGGAAATCAGCCCTGAATATTCATTGGAAGGACTGATGCTGAAGCTGAAACTCCAATACTTTGGCCACCTGATGTGAAGAACCAACTCATTAGAAACGACCCTGATGCTGGGAAGGATCGAAAGCAGGAAGAGAAGGGGATGACAGAGGACAAGATGGTTGGATGGAATCACCAACTCAATGGACACGAGTTTGAGCAATCTCCGGGAGACGGTGAAGGACAGGGGAGCCTGGCATGCTGCAGTCCATGGGGTCACCAAGAGTTGGATACGACTGAGCGAATGAACAACAACCCTTCAGACCAGGGCCTCCCAGGACATAACACAGAACCTTCCACAGGAAAGGTTCTCAAACACTTGTGGAATGACTTGAATAAACAGACTGGATCCACCCAACCTCTGTAACTTTTAATTTTTTCCACCTGCACTCTCCTAAATGTTAATGACTCTCAACTCAATGACATTTCAGACAACTGCCCATTCCAACCACCCCCTCCCCAACCACCATCTCTTTCTGTTTCCTGACAGGTGATTTCTGGTTTGAAGTACTACACTGCTTACAGTGTGTTTATGAAAACTAGTTTGAGGAACAAGTGACAATATTGCTTGCTGTTCAGGTTTGCACACATGGTTTTATAAACAATGGGTTTGAATAGATTAGAAAAGGCCTTGACTCCCAAAATTCACATTCCATAGGAAAAAAAAAAGCACCTGATATCATGTCACCCTATGACTATTAACATTCACATTAGACATCATTTTTATCAAGAGCTCCCTTCATCATGAAAAAAATAAAAAGGATGCCCTTGGAAAGGGCAGAGAGTCCATGAGCTAAATTCCTCACTCCAGAATAAATTATTTAGCACCACTTAAACCCTGAAAGCTTTGAGCCACCTATTTTGTGGTTTATGGCACTCTCCTTTAAGTTTACAATTTCCCGACTGTGATGCAACAATTTAATTGCACTGTGCAAAATCAATACAACTGAATTTTACTGCTGGAACTGACTTTATGTAGCGAACTAAAAGATTTTATTCTTCCACTGACATGAGACAATTGTAAACACTGCTTTTATAAAGAGGCACTTAGGAAGCACTCCAGAATTTAGGAATGAATTTTTCCTCCTGGACTTACTGCAGAGCAATGGCCCCGTGTCATCAATAGGAGCCCTGGGGCCTCCTACGTTCCGCCCACTCAGAGCTAGCTTTGACTTCGCGGTCAAGGGCCTAGGTTTTGAAGCGATCAACCTGGCAAGGCAAGGCAAGGCGCTGTAGATGCAGTCACAGGAGACAACCAATTGGCTGCTGAAACAGGTTTTGTCACTAGTTAAGGGTTTTTATCGGGAACGTCGATCACCTTTTTCGCTCTAAATTATATCACTAGTACAACTATGAGTAGGAAGGTTTGGTACGGGGGTCAATTTAACTGGAATGACCTGGAACCAGTCGCTTTTGTTGAGCTGGTAAGCGGACGATCTGTAAGTTGCAACCCACTGGAAAACGCAAGAAGACGGAAGGACAGATAATACATTTAGACTAGAGCGAACACTGATCATCTACTCGGCCCAAGGTCCACTGCAGTTGATAGCCTGAAGACGCAGAAGCAGAAGGGCGGGCTGGGCGGGTCTCAAGCCTTAGATTCAACAAGCTTCCCGAGTGCCTTCAACGCACCTGCACCTAACTCGTTTCCCTGCACCTGTCATTAGGAAGGCTTGTTTCTCTTTCCACTGCTCAGAGCAACCAACAGGGGGAAAAAAAAGAAAAAAGAAAAGAAAAGGTTTTTTTTTTTTTTTTTAAAGCAGCAACCTAGTGCTAGACCAGAAAGGGAGCGTTTATCAGCCTATCAGCAGTCCATTACTCAACAGACAATTAGGGTTCCCTCCATCCAGCCCTCAGTCCACCGCGCACCCCCAAGGACGAGAGGTTAGATCCAGCAGCAGCCAAGGCCAGGCCTGAGCGGCAGCTCCAGTGAGCCCAGCCTTCCGGCGAAGCAGGAGATGCTCGGGCGCTGCCTCCCGCCTCGCTCGCTAGCGGTGCGGATTCGGCCTGCGCCGGGGCGGGGAAGCCGGGCCTCCCGCCCGCTCAGCATCCCTCGTCCGCCCGCACCCGTGGCACCCACCTTGGGCGTGCGGATGTGCTCCATGGCGGGCCCGAGTCCGCAGGTCCCGGGCGGGCGCGGCCTCCGGCACCTGCGCGTGTCCGCAGAGCGGCGGTAGGGGTGCGGGGAGGGGGCTTCGCGCCCGGGAGGGGGCGGGCCGCGGGCCTGGCTCCGCCCCCAGGTGCGGCGGCGCCCGCGCGAGGCCGGCGTGCGGGGCCCCGGGCGCCCGCGCGGCCCTAGAGCGCGCGGTTCTGCGCTTCGGCAACCTGAGCCGCCTGCCGCCGCCTCCGCGCCCCTGGCCGGGCTCGGGTCGCGGGAGCCAATGCCGCTCGCTTCCCCCGGAGAAGGCCAGCCGGCGCAGGACTGTGGGGGTCACTCTTCCCCGAGACACAATGGGGGCCTTGTGTCGGATGTGGCCTCTTGGAGGACAGAAGGGGCCAGGCGCTGCTCCACACTGCCCATCGGCTTCCTTCCAGAGCGTCCCGGCATAGGTGAGACTTAAGGGTGGGTCAGGAAAAAAGGCTGCCACGAGCACTCCAGACGCAGTGTGGCCCGATGGGCTCTGACTGTTTCAGCACAGCCGGCAAGGCACTAGGGACGAAGCTGGAAATGTAGCAACAGTGTTAGCGCCCTAGAACGCGCTGTTAAGTCAGGCATCTCACATCAACCTGTGACTTCACTGTTGGAAGTGACGCTTTCCCCTGGCACTAAATTGGGTTCTCATTTGCCATCCTCACTTAGCTCTAAAGGAACTGAAAGATACAGACACAAAGCATCCATTATATAAGGGCTTCCCAGGTGGCTCAGTGGTGAAGAATCCCGCTGCCGATGCAGGAGACGCGTGCTGGATTCCTGCATCAGGAAGATCCCCTGGAGGAGGAAATGGCAACCCACTTTAGTATTCTTGCCTGGAAAATGCCATGGACTTAGGCGCCTGGCAGGCTATATATAGTCCCCTAGGGTCTCAAAGAATCTGACAGGACTGAGCACATGCACACACACACACCCCACATCCATTACAAGGTATTATTTTTTTCCATTTATGAATTTGGAAAAGTCAAAGAGAAGAAATGTGCCCCACTCCTCCTGCCTTTTTTTTCTTGCAAACTTGTGTGTAAAGTTTCACCATAACTAATATTTCACAAAACTGTTCGTAGTTCTTAGAATAATATCTATCCAATTTTTTTTTCTAGCTCCTACTCATCTCCCTTTCTACCTGGCTTGTAAATTCTTTAGCTAGAGACATTGATTGTTTATCTCTTTTTGTCCAGTACATCCTAGGCACATTGCACTGCAACCTTCCAAATAAATGTTTACTGAATCAATACAATGTTGTACCTGTTTTTAAACTTCCAGGTCCTCTTCACATACCTCTTATCATTTCATCCTCCTCCCACTCTGGGAGGCAATTAGAACAAGTTCAGTAAACTAATGTTTGCATATGGCAAAACTGACCCAGGGTATAATTTCTTATTACAAGAACAATAAGAATAGTGTCAGGAGCTCTCCGGTTTCCATTCAGCCTCTGACTTTGGGCTCCTCATTTATGAAATGAGAAAGTCACCAGCTTACATAATCTCAAAGGTAGCTTCCATCTCAGAATTCCATCAGTGCTAGGAATTCTATATCCATTCTGAGGGGATACATTCTGAAAGAGATAATAACCTTGGAATTATGTGATTTCAGGGTTTTTCTATGTCTTATAGTGACGAATTTTTGCATATAAGTCTTTTGGACCTTACATATTAGCATAGGTGTTTTAAAGCACCCAAAACACAAATTGGTGAGTAAAAAGATATAAATCTGAAAAATATAAATAGCCTAGTGCTAAGAAAAATTTCCAGGTTGGCTCACAAAAATAGCTTCCATTCATCATAGCTATAAAATCAGCATTAGGTGAAAAATGAGTCAAGAATTGCATTCCATTTATTAGGATAAGTTAACATAGAATAGGCTAGAAATAAAAATAAGGAAAGAAATCTCAATAAATAAGTAAACATTTGGGTTTGATCTAATAGTTCCCTGAAGAATCCTCTTTGACTTGACCCCCAACCCCAATCACTATCTTATTGGATCACAAGCTGTGTTGACCCCAGTCAGCCACACTGCACTTTCTGATGCTTAAACTGCCTTCTATCCCCATGTTTCATCGATTCTCTGAACCACCAGCTGGTGGGGCAGAAGAAATTGAAGAAAGCAACAAGAGTTGGAGGGCAGTGGGGAGTGAGAGAAGAAACTGCTGCTGCTGCTAAGTCACTTCAGTCATGTCCGACTCTGTGCGACCCCATAAATGGTGGCCCACAAGGCTCCCTGGTCCCTGGAATTCTCCAGGCAAGAACACTGGAGTGTATTGCCATTTCCTTCTCCAATGCATGAAAGTGAAAAGTGAAAGTGAAGTCGCTCAGTCGTGTCCGACTCTTAGCGACCCCATCGACTGCAGCCTACCAGGCTCCTCCATCCATGGGATTTTCCAGGCAAGAGTACTGGAGTGGGGTGCCATTGCCTTCTCTGAGAGAAGAGACTACATCATTGAAATGGCTGACTATGTTGACCTGAGCTAGGGCAGAAAGTGAAACCAGCCATTCATTTAGTTAAGAAGCACTGATATGAACTGACTGATGGTCATGCACAAGGTACCATGGCAGAGGCTGGGAAATTGAAGGGAGACCCAGAGGAGGAAGATAGGAAGTTCCACAGCAATGATAAGGATAACATCAAGGAGGTGAAAAGTAGACCGATAAGATGGCAACAGAGCCTGTGGAAATGCCAAAAGTAGCCTCAGGGAGACTGATCCACTTCCTATATTTGTCATATTAATTATACAGAAAATAATAAGTGAACTCAGGATCATATTCTTAATTCCTCAAATATGGTACTGGTGTGTTTGTGATGAAGCACAGGCCATTTGGATAAACGTTGCCCCTCTGTCTTCACAGAATAGAATCTCTCTAAGACTTCAACGGTGTTGTGTATTACCAAACTTCTCCTGGAGAACCTCTTCTTTAGAAGTTTTTGCAAACTTTTCTTATATGCAAAATCACACAGATATTCTAGCTGCAGATAATACTGCTATTGGAATTTTTAAATCCAAACTTGATATTCACTGGGAACTTTCCGAAAATGCTGTGATCTTCAGCGACCCGAGGAGATTTGGAGACATATCAAACACTTGAAAGACGTTTTCCGGAATTCTTATATTTCTCCTGAGGCAGCTAAAACTTCTGATTTGGAGTGAAGCCAAGAGCTCTTTCCTCAGGAGGGTAGTATTGCTAATGATTATAAACTCAGGAAAATCCTATTCAACACTAATAAGCCCCAGCTGTCCATGAAGTTCTGCATAGAGGAGGGCACCCGTCTCTATAGAAGCCAAGTCTTAGCTCGAAGCAGACTAGATACCCAGGATCAAGTGAGAGCTACATTTGGGTTTCTGCAAAGAAATAGCATCCTCACTTCCAGGATTTTTATAAAGTCGTTGATGCCAAATACCAATGTCTTCTTTGGCCTTGCTCTACACCAGATATAAAGAACAAGCGCACTGTGGATTGCAGGCAGCTCTGCCCTTTTTCTAGGAGCCAAAGGGGAACCTCCGGGCCAGCATAGAAGGAGTGCTAACTCTGTGAACAGGCAAGGTTTTAAAATAGAATGTTGGGCCCAGAACCACCATGCTCCCCTGACATCAAGCCCTGATGCTGAGATATACTTTACATTTTGATCCCATTTTCATCTATAATAAGTTTCCCTCTCTTTAGATGGAGTTAGATACATGTGTGGGGCAGATTGATAATCATCACAGGCTCCCTAATCATCAGACTTTTGCAAGTATCTGTGCACAGTTCAAATTTTTGTAAATTCAGTAGGTTCATCAGCTTCTATGAAAGTATTTGTAGTAATTCCAACAAAGCCCTATGGAGCCAGGATTCTTTCTGCCTGCCAACAATCTGGAAGCTTCTGAGCCCCAGTTCCAGTTCACTCAAGACTTCCCTGACACGTTTTGATTAGTGAAACAGAACATTAGAAACATTAGAGATCAAAAATAAATAGAATTTTTAAATAAAATGTGGTGTGGCTCTATATGGAATACTATATGAGCTTGAAAGCTTTTTCCCAAAGGATATTTAATGACATAGAAAGATGCTTATAACAAAATTTTAAGCCAAAAAGCCAGATACTAAACTGTATATACAGTGTGATCTGAGTTGTTTTTCAAAATGAGTGTGTATGAACGGATAACCCACAAGGACCTACTGTGCCGCACAGGGAACTCTGCTCAGTGTTATGTGGCAGCCTGGATGGGAGAGGGGTTTGGGGAGAATGGACACATGTATATGCATGGCCGAGTCCCTTTGCAGTCCACCTGAAACCATTACAACCTTGTTAATTGGCTATCCTCCAATATAAAATAAAAAGTTTAGAACAAAGAATCTGAGATCCTAAATGACCATGTGAAGGAGACCTTCCTGACATCCTGAAGTACTTGAATCAGGAATTTTATGTACCAGATTTTAAAATCTTTTTTGTTTTTAATAGCAAGAAAAAAAAGTTCAAAAAAAAATGAGTCTGTGAGTATGTGTGAAAGTAAGAAGAAAAAGTATAGGCATAACAATTACATCTGGGTGGTGGATTTGTGGGAGATTATAATTTTAGTTTTTTATAGTTTACAACTATTTATATTACATATTTTAACAATTGCAAAGAATGTGTCCTTTAAAAGGTCATTTCAAATAAAAACAAATAATAATCAATAAGCATGTCATAGTGTCAAGAGTCAAAGCAAATTTTTTTGTGGAGAAAATTTTAGTTTATTTTTTTTAAACTACTGAAGAGTTAAAAGGACTTTTAAATGTGTACTTCCTAAAATTTCAAGTCAAATGTAATCTTCCTGAAAAGTAATCATTTTTCAAGCATAAAATTGGGCTTATTTTCCATGAGGAAACAATAAAAACAATATCACGAATGTGCATCAATAGCCGGAAAAAGAAAAGAGGAGGGCACACCCTCTTGAGCTGTCAGGATTTTGGCAACAATATTTTTACAATCAAGTTAAAAAAAAACAACAACACTGAAAGATTTTTCTATGAAATATAATCCAGCTTTGAGGAAGGTTCTATGGTGCTTCAAAGCCAATGTTCTATAAAAATTATTTAACTGATCTTTTAGTAAAAATCTGAGATGCGTCTTTGGTGTTTGGGTCATACATAATTAATAAAACCTTATCTTAACCCCCCTCTTTTTAAAATTTAGATGCAGATGCTAAATACTAACAACATGCATATAAACACAGATCTTGTAACCAGGACAATTTGAGATTTTTAATAAACAGATAAAGAGTTGTTCTTGGGTTACATGAAGGTTTCTTGTGGAGATAATGAGTAATTTTGAATGTTGGCCCTGCAAGGAAATTTTTCTATCTCTTCTTTGGCAGAGAGAATATTTTTGTAAAGAAAAATGGTGAACAAGATTCATGCGAGACGGTGAACTAACAAGGTTCTGACCTGGATCTAACGTGCGGAGCAGCACGCACGTTTGCTTTCAGATTGGGCATGTATTGATTGGCTGTCTTGCCCTCGTAAAGACTTGCTTCAAGAGCTTGAACAGAGCAGACAGAGGAACCCGATCCTCTGTCCATAAAACCGATCACGTTTATTTTCAAAATTTCGTTCCTGACCACTTGGTCACTTTTCAGAGTCTGCGTGAATAATCACCAACTTATGAATGAATGATAGTCCAAAAGTCGTACTGTAAGAAGTTGTTTAGTGCTCAGATTTCACAAATGATGACAACATTTCTGGGTCATTCCTCAGAATGTTCTGCAAACAATGGTACTAATCACCCTACTCCTTACACTGTATTGCAGTAGTCCCCAACCTTTTTGGCACCAGGGACCCGTTTTAGGGAAAACAGTTTTTCCGTGGAGCAGCGTGGGCAGGAGAAGGCTTTGGGATGATCCAAGCACATTACATTTAAGTATGGAATAACATTTGAGTCCATAATACCTGAGTTCTACATGGGGGCGGGGGGAGTAATAGATGATCCTCTTCCAATATAAATGATCAACATGAGTTGTGCTGTGCTGTACTTAGTCACTCAGTCGTGTCCGACTCTTTGTGACACCATGGACTGTAGCTCGCCAGGCTCCTCTGTCCATGGGGATTCTCCAGGCAAGACTACTGGAGTGGGTTGCCATGCCCTCCTCCAGGAGATCTTCCCAACCCAGGGATCGAACCCAGGCCTCCCGCATTGCAGACAGATTCTTTACCATCTGAGCCACCAGGGAAACCCTCAACATGAGTTAGGTATCCAGAAAAAGGTGTTCCTAATTGATCCATAGAAGCTGTGTTTGCATTATCAGTTACAATACAGACTAATTGAGGGGCTATTTCAAAAAAAACATAGGATTTAGGGAAAACAGTCTATTCACAATAGCTGATGGAGGTCTCCAATAAGCAGGGTTCTCAAATTCGAGAAGCTGATCCACATAAGAGCATCGGCCTCTAGGGCCAGACTGCCTGGTCTTGAATTCAGGCTCTCCCACTTATGCAGGGAATAAGCTTGGGAAGTGCTTAACTTCTCTGTGCCTCAGTTTCCTCACCTGTAAAATGGGAATTAATGACTGGATTGTTATGAGGAATCCAGGCATAGTGAATTCAAAGCAATTGGAATACTGCCTGTCACCTGTAAGCTCTTGAAAACCTCTCTTCCTGGGCCTATCTCCTCTTCCACCTCACTTCTCATTTCTAACTCAAAATAGGCAGAAAGCAAAACACAACAGTTCTCACTAATCGGCACTAACGGTGTTTGGGGGTGGGACAATTAATTCATAGTGCAAGTCTGACCCACAGACCATCTGTTATCCCTGATCTCTGGGCACTAAATACCCATGGAACACCCCACTCATTGTGACATTCAAAAATGGTGTCCCTGAGGCTTCCCTGGTGGCTCAGTGGTGAAGAATCACCTGGAAATGCAAAAGTCACAGGTTCTATCCCTGATCCTGGAAGATCCCACACACTGCAGAGCAACTAAGCCCATGGGCCACAACTACTCAGTCTGTGCTCTAGAGCCTAGAAGCTGCAACTTCTGAGCCCACGTGCTACAACTAATGAAAAAGCCCACCGTGCCCTGGAACCCAGGCTCAGCAACAAGAGAAGCCACTGCAGTGAAAAGCCCAGGCACCACAACTAAAGACCCAGCACAGCCAAAACTAAACAAAAAGGGTGCCCCTCCCCAACAATATTTACAAATACCCGCTCATTCCAAATGCCCACCTGAGTTAAGGATCACAGTAGATACTTATCACTTACTTTAATAGATGTCAGTTGAAGTTAAAGGGGGAAAAATGGAAAGGGTGGTAGATGAAATAGACAATAGTGACGTTAACGACTACTGTTTGTCGAGTCCTTACTATGTGAAAAGCTCATAACAGGCCCATAAGGAGAAGAAATGAAGATTTTAAACATTAAATAACTAACCCGGGTCACAGAGGTGTCAAGGTGATATGGGAATTTGAATTCATAGTTCTTTTACACCATATCTTGTGCTCTTGCTTATCAACTAGGTAGCTTACTGCTTTAAGTCAATTAAGCTAAGTCAACTGACCCTCAGAACAACACAATCAGTTTGACCAAAGACCAGATTTTGTGCAACATGAACACACTTGTCTATCCATCTATATGGTAGGCTTTAAGCATGTTTTTGCTCATCCTGAGCTCTAGACTCTTGACTTTAAAGATCAGGTGGAGTTCAAACAGTTTGTAGAAAAATATAGATAGCAATACCTGTAAGACTTTATATGAAATTCACAAAAATTGCCTGGAGACTAATTGAATTCTCAGTCTATAAAGTAAGAGGAGTGTAAGTCAGAAGTCTTTGGGTCTTTCTAGCCTGTGGATATGACTTCCACTGGCTCATGTCTCCATTTGCCCAGACAGAAATTCCAGTAATGTTCCCCCCAGGAGTGTCTAGACATTCCTAAACGCTTGCTGGATACACCCAGGAACACCTGTTCTCCTCAAGCTCCACTCCAGCCTCTGTCTTACGAAAGCCCCACCTGGGAGATAACCTCTTTATCGTCATTGCTACTGGAGCTTTCAGTGAGAAGGTTGATATGCATGCCAAGGGATTCCTTTCCTTGCACTTCCAGGTTGACCATTTGGAAGGGGAGGGGCTTTGCTGGGTTTCCCACAGGGGTGGTCAGGATGCCTCTCTCCCCAGTTCCAGGTCACATTTTTCTGAATTGCAAAGCAGCTCTGCTTGAGTCCAGAGTCCACAGAATTTCTCATGAACTCCTTTAGTTTGAGGCTCATCCATCTTTCCTTGGGCTTCCCAAGTAGTGCAGTAGTAAAGAATCTGTCTGCTAATGCAGGAGATGCACGTTCTATCCCTGAGTCAGGAAGATCCCCTGGAGGAGGAGCTAGCAACCTGCTCCAGTATTCTTGCGGGGGGAATCCCATGGACAGAGGAGTCTGGTGGGCTACAGTCCATAGGGTCACAAAAAGTTGGACATGACTGAACAACTGAGCATGCATGCATGCATCTTTCCATTGATATTCAAACCTGGCTGATGAAATAATATGTCAGTCATGAATTCTGCTGTCCTTGCCTCTAAAGAAAATAAAAGCAAAACCCCTCATTTTACTGGCTAACTTTACATGTCTGCTTGACCAGGCTAAGTTATCCAGTTGTGGGGTCAAACAGCAGTCTACTTGTTGCCATGAAGGCAACTTTTTTTTTTTTTTTTTTAGCTGTGATTAACATTTAATTCAGTAGACTTTGAGAAAAGCAGATTACCTTCCATAATGTGGGTGGGCTCCATCCAGTTAATTGAAAACCTTAAGAGGAAAGACTGAGGTCCCTAAAGAGCAAAAAATTCTGTCTACAGACTGCCTTTGAGCTCAAGACTGCGACGACTCCTGCTGGAATTTACAGCCTGCTGGCCTGCCCTGCAGATTCTGGACGCCTAGCCCCACAATCACATGAGCCAATTCTTCAAAATAAATCTAGACCTAAATACAGAGATACCATAGATATATATATATGAAATTGATGTAGGGAGTACATATAGGATAATAGGATATCTTTATAGGATAATAGGGAAGAGGATAATAAAATATATACAGGATATTAAGATTACAAAATTAACATATAACTATGTGTATATAATATATCCTGTGGTATCTTCTATATATTAACTATATATGTATGGTAGCTTCTATACATTTACTATATATATCTCCTGTTGATTCTGTTTCTCTGAAGAACCATGACTAATATACTTATTCTCTTACAGAGGATCCAAAAGTACTCAACCAGAGCAACTCAAAAGATGCTCAGAGACTACACCTGCTTGCAAGGTCAGCAAACCAGACGTTGATCAGTGACCACACTGAGGTCCTCTGAAGCTCTGATTTATGTCGTAGGTAATGATTTGTAGGAGATCGAAGGTGGATTAGGGGCTCAGTCTCGGTTTCTCTCACCTAGGGCAAACATTGCTAAGGAGATCCCCCTGCAGTGGCCTTGAACCCTGTTGTTCTTCCCCACCCAGCTGGCACGGGGTAATGGCTTCTTCAAGAACCTTCCTAGCACTGTGATTTGTACTTCCACCACTACTATAATTAGCTAACCTTTATTGACCGTTTCCTCTTTCACCCAGATGTCAGCTGGGATATGCTCACTCTCTGAGATCAAATTAGCTGGAACCCACAGTCCAGGCCCCATGCAAGCCCACATTTCTGCAGATTTTTTTAAAATTAAATTTACTTATTTTTTTATTGAAGGATAATTGCTTTACAGAATTTTGTTGTTTTCTGTCAAACCTCAACATGAATCAGCCATAGGTATACATATATCCCCCTCCCTTTTGAATCTCCCTCCCATCCCCCTCCACATATCACCCCTCTAGGTTCATACAGAACCCTTGTTTGAGTTTCCTGAACCGTACAGCAAATTCCCATTGGTTATCTATTTTACATATGGCAATGTAAGTTTCCATGTTACTCTTTCCATATATCTCACCCTCTCCTCCCCTCTCCCCATGTCCATAAGTCTATTCTCTATGTCTGTTTCTCCATTGCTGCCCTGAAAATAAATTCTTCAGTACCATTTTTCTAGATTCCATATACGATATTTATTTTTCTCATTCTGACTCACTTCACTCTGTATAAAAGGTTCTAGGTTCATCCACCCAATTAGAACAGACTCAAATGCATTCCTTTTTATGGCTGAGTAATATTCCATTGTGTATATATACCACAACTTCTTTATCCATTCATCTGTCGATGGACATCTAGGTTGCTTCCATGTTCTAGCTATTTTAAATAGTGCTGCAATGAACAGTGGGATACATGTATCTTTTTCAATTTTTCTGCAGATTTTTATATGAGGAAGAAATTCAACATAGGCTTTAGGGTCCCATTGCCTCTCTATCATGGCTTGTCATCTTAGACTTGTAACTCAATTCTTTCTCTAGTTCTTCATAAAACATCTCAGATCAAATATTTGAGATGATACATAATGATACTGAGGATATATTGTTTTAATTTTTAGGATTGCTTATTTAACATCACCCAGCACAGTACTACCAATCTGAAAAAACATATCAATGTACTGAATAATATTTGAGACATGAATTATTCATATTCATACTTGAGATATGAATTATTTCCTTACATTTCCTTTCACCATTATCTTTCCTCCCACTACTCAAGCAGCTGTAGTACCTTTCACTTAAAAGGAGGTCAGATAAAAATTAGACCTCAAAAGCCCTTGAATAGCAGAGAGTTGAGCCGAGAGCCACAATACCTGGAAAAAAATGATTTCTCAGTTCCAAAAACAGAGCTTTAATTATCAACATCCAAAGCCCGAGGGAGAAAAACATAAAGTTTACCCTCAAACAATATATGGTGAAGAGAAGGATGAAGAGTCCATATTCAGCCACACAGGAAGAGGATGAAAGACTTTTCCTGCCGTGGGAAAGAACTTCAAAGGGGAGCGAAGAGGCAGAGGGTAAGTCTGTGAGTGTTTGATGCTTCACTTCCCGCGTAGGCTGAGTCCAGTGGTGAAGACAACTGGAAATCCAAGATGGGTTTAGAGAACCTGAGGCGGGAAAGGACTAGATCTTCCCTCTCAAAGCAAAGCCTGGGAAGCCTGCAAGTCTCTTAGAGAAAGTAGCAGCAGCAAAAATCTGAGAGATGCCCAGACAGGTGGCCCAAGGGCAGCCTCAGGGGCTGCCAGGGTTTCATGGGGACAGAGACAGAGAAGTACGACAGCCCCTGAGAGCGGGGTGAGGATGACACCCAGGCCAGGGGGCATGAAGGAATCTGGGATCTCCACCCCAGTGAGCAGGACCCAGAGTGGCCTGCATGGAACAGGTCATCAGGAGGGTTATTGGGAGATCAGTGGTCCCTTGAGCACAAGCAGGTACATCCAGAGGCAGATGGGAGAGGGTGAAGCTCAGCATCATTTCAGAGACGGACACAGGCTGACTGAGGACCCAGCATCCTCTTCTGGCCTGGATGATTGTTAAAGTCTCTTCATTCTGGAACTCAGGTCACTGCCTGGGCAGAAAGGAGGAAAAGAGTTGAGGAAGCATAGGCAATGAGTGAGGGCAAAATCTCAGGTGGCACTAGTGGTAAAGAACCTGCCTGCCAATGCAGGAGACATAAGAGACGTGGGTTCGATCCCTAGGCCGGGAAGATCCCCTGGAGGAGGGCATGACAACCCCCACTCCAGTATTCTTGCCTGGGAAATCCCATGGACAGAGGAATCTGGTGGACTACAGTCCATAGGGTTGCAAAGAGTTGGACATGACTGAAGCAACTTAGTATGCAGGAAATGACTGAATCATTGATCACCACCATCTATGGAATTTTACCCTAACTGAGCTAACCCTGAATCAGATTATTTTTGTCACTGTTCATTAAAAAAAAAAAAAAAGGACACACAAAATTTAGTTCTTATAGAGAAATGAAGTTTCAATTTTGCATACCTGTGCAATATATAGGGAAGGTTAATAAAATTTTTACTTAAAACTTCAGGCATTTCTGCTGTTGAAGTGCCAGTGCATTCACACAAGGGGTTCTCACTGGCCCTTCAACCAGCCTTACTTCTTACTTCTGGTTTTCTCGCTTACATTCACTTCTCTACTCCTTTACACCCAGTTTGCCTTGGGAATTCCAAGTTCTGCAGGGTGCAGAGCAAGTCAACTTGCTCTGCAAGTCAAAGTATTGGAGTTTCAGCATCAGTCCTTCCAATGAATATTCAGGACTGATTTCCTTTAGGATGGACTGGTTGGATCGCCTTGTTATCCACCCTCACAAGAGTCTTCTCCAACACCACAGTTCAAAAGCATCAATTCTTTGGCACTCAGCTTTCTTTATAGTCCAACTCTCACATCCATACATGACTACATACAAAGCCATAGCTTTGACTAGACAGACCTTTGTTGACAAAGTCTAGGGCAACACAAAGAATCTTCCTATGGAACAAAATCTGTCCCTAGAAGTCACTTGGGTGATGAATGGCATCTTCCTCCTTTACAACTATGTTGTACATGACTGAAGCAGCTCAGCACACATGCAGGGAGAAACACTGGGCTGGATGAAGACTCAAGATTGCCAAGAGAAATATCAATAACCTCAGATACGCAGGTAACACTACCCTTACGGCAGAAAGTAAAGAAGAACTAAAGGCCTCTTGCTGAAAGTGAAAGAGGAGAGTGAAAAAGTTGGCTT
Organism: Bos grunniens; assembly: GCF_055505025.1. Lineage (NCBI taxonomy): Eukaryota > Metazoa > Chordata > Mammalia > Artiodactyla > Bovidae > Bos > Bos grunniens. The sequence continues at coordinate 21,536,974 of NC_141191.1, read as the reverse complement.
AAAGCTCAACATTCAGAAAACTAAGTTCATGGCATCTGGTCCTATCACTTCATGGCAAATAGATGGGGAACCATTGGAAACAGTGACAGACTTCATTTTTGGGGGCTCCAAACTCACTGCAGATGGTGATTGCAGCCATGAAATTAAAAGACTCCTTGGAAGAAAAGTTATGACCAACCTAGACAACATATTAAAAACCAGAGACATTACTTTGCCAACAAAGGTCCATCTAGTCAAAGCTATGGTTTTTCCAGTAGTCATGTATGGATGTGAGAGTTGGACTATAAAGAAAACTGAGTGCCAAAGAATTGATGCTTTTGAACTGTGGTGTTGGAGAAGACTCTTGAGAGGGTTGACAGCAAGGCGATCCAACCAGTCTATCCTAAAGGAAATCAGTCCTGAATATTCATTGGAAGGACTGATGCTGAAACTCCAATACTTTGACCACCTGATGTGAAGAACTGACTCACTGGAAAAGACCCTGACACTGGGAAAAATTGAAGGCAGGAGGAGAAGGGGACGACTGAGGGTGAGATGGTTGGATGGCATCACCAACTCAATAGACATGAGCTTGAGTAATGGACAGGGAGGCCTGGCATGCTGCAGTCCATGGGGTTGCAAACTGATGCATCAGTAATGTGCTAGTTGCCTTTTGTACCTTGCCTCTCAATAACCCAAACAAGAAAGCTGAAGGAGGCTCAGAAGGAAAATAGAAAGAGACAGAGGTCAGAAATTGAGTGGGTAATATTCGGACACTGTCTCCCTATTCTGAAATCCTACACTGTTAGCCATTGTACTGCAAATATTCCTAGTCCTTGCTTAGGTACTTGGTTAACATCCCTGAGGATGAAGTCTTGATCATGCCATTTCTTCCAAAGCCTTGGATTCCATCCAACCTGCTTAGCCTGATTTACTGGTTAACGAAACAGCTGATGGCTGTGGACTCAGTGTCCCCAGCCAGGAAGCTCATTGTTTGCCTTCTCATTTTGGCAACTTGCTCAGTGGTACCGTCAGCCTTACTGCCTCTGAGGCCTGGGGGAGTCTTTTAATTCCCTTCTGATGAGAACAGTCATCTCCTGCTCTGAGTTTCAACTGAAATTTGATAGTGAATATTTCCTGTGCATCTCTCTGGGAGCAGTAGCTAATGGGTGATATTACTGTTTAATCTTTTTATGTCGCCCCCTGTGGACTACCAGCATCACCCAGAACAGGGTTCTTGCAGCCTCCTTGGAGGAAAAATGATTCCAAAAGGGAGTGGGTTTATGCTGGTTCCCAGCCAATGTTCTCACCAAATAGAGGCGGGAGGAGAGTTGTGTAAATGTACGGAATCTTGCAAATTAGTTGGCCCTAGGCTGAAAAATGGAGAAAGCAATAGCACCCCACTCCAGTACTCTTGCCTGGAAAATCCCAAGGATGGAGGAGGCTGGTAGGCTGTAGTCCATGGGGTCGCTGAGGGTCGGACACGACAGAGCAACTTCACTTTCACTTTTCACTTTCATGCATTGAAGAAGGAAATGGCAACCCACTCCAGTGTTCTTGCCTGGAGAATCTCAGGGACGGGGGAGCCTGGTGGGCTGCCATCTATAGGGTTGCACAGAGTTGGACACGACTGAAGTGACACAGTAGCAGCAGCAGCAGCAGGCTGGAAAAATTGTATGTTCAGAAATGCCTAACAACTCATGAAAAGTAGACACTTCAAATATTTTCTCATTTCTAAGAAGACTGAAAAATAGAACACGTTGCATTTAACCTTGGCAATCTAATGATCATTACAAATTTATCTATTTCAAGGTTATTTCACTCTGAAAAATTAAGTTTTGAGTTTTTGAAAAAATCTTAGAAAAAAATCTTTCATGAGTTAATACACTGTGCTGTGATAACAGTCAAGTAGATTAACCTCAAACCCAACTTGATTAATTTCTGTTTTAAAAACTCTTATCAATTCTAACATAAAATAAAAATTAAATTAAAAAAAATAAAAACCCTATTTACCCCAGGTAGGCAAGCTTTTTTAATAATCAAAAATCAGTGTAATTCACCATAGTATTAGACTGAAAAAAAAAAACCCTCTCTTTTAAAAAAATTAATTTTATTAGTTTATTTGTTGGCTGTGTTGGGTCTTCACTGCTGTGCAGGCCTTTCTCTAGTTGTGGTGACTGGGGCCCACTCTCCAGTTTCAGCGCAGGCTTCTCACTGTGGTAGCTTCTCTTGTTGCTGAGCACCGGCTCCAGGGCATGCAGGCTTCAGTATTTGCGGCTCCCTGGCTCTAGAGCACAAGCTAAACAGTTGTGACCCACAGGTTTAGTTGCTCCTTGACACATGGGATCTTCCCGGGTCATGGATCAAACTTGTGTCTCCTGCATGGGCAGGCAGATTCTTTACCACTATGCCACCCTCAGATCAGATCAGATCAGATCCGTCGCTCAGTCATGTCCGACTCTTTGCGACCCCATGAATTGCAGCATGCCAGGCCTCCCTGTCCATCGCCAACTCTCAGAGTTCATTCAGACTCACGTCCATCGAGTTGGTGATGCCATCCAGCCATCTCATCCTCTGTCGTCCCCTTCTCCTCCTGCCCCCAATCCCTCCCAGCATCAGAGACTTTTCCAATGAGTCAACTCTTCACATGCGGTGGCCAAAGTACTGGAGTTTCAGCTTCAGCATCATTCCTTCCAAAGAAATGCCAGGGCTGATCTCCTTCAGAATGGACTGGTTGGATCTCCTTGCAGTCCAAGGGACTCTCAAGAGTCTTCTCCAACACCACAGTTCAAAAGCATCAATTCTTCGGCACTCAGCCTTCTTCACAGTCCAACTCTCACATCCATACATGACCACAGGAAAAACCATAGCCTTGACTAGACGAACCTTTGTTGGCAAAGTAATGTCTCTGCTTTTCAATATGCTATCTAGGTTGGTCATAACTTTCCTTCCAAGGAGTAAGCGTCTTTTAATTTCATGGCTGCAGTCACCATCTGCAGTGATTTTGGAGCCCAGAAAAATTAAGTCTGACACTGTTTCCACTGTTTCCCCATCTATTTCCCATGAAGTGGTGGGACCGGATGCCATGATCTTCGTTTTCTGAATGTTGAGCTTTAAGCCAACTTTTTCACTCTCCTCTTTCACTTTCATCAAGAGGCTTTTGAGTTCCTCTTCACTTTCTGCCATAAGGGTGGTGTCATCTGCATATCTGAGGTTATCGATATTTCTCCCGGCAATCTTAATTCCAGCTTGTGTTTCTTCCAGTCCAGCGTTTCTCATGATGTACTCTGCATATAAGTTAAATAAGCAGGGTGACAATATACAGCCTTGATGTATTCCTTTTCCTATTTGGAACCAGTCTGTTGTTCCATGTCCAGTTCTAACTGTTGCTTCCTGACCTGCATACAGATTTCTCAAGAGGCAGGTCAGGTGGTCTGGTATTCCCATCTCTTTCAGAATTTTCCACAGTTTATTGTGATCCACACAGTCAAAGGCTTTGGCATAGTCAATAAAGCAGAAATAGATGCTTTTCTGGAACTCTCTTGCTTTTTCTGTGATCCAGTGGATGTTGGCAATTTGATCTGTGGTTCCTCTGCCTTTTCTAAAACCAGCTTGAACATCTGGAAGTTCATGGTTCACGTATTGCTGAAGCCTGGCTTGGAGAATTTTGAGCATTACTTTACTAGCCTGTGAGATGAGTGCAATTGTGCAGTAGTTTGAGCATTCTTTGGCATTGCCTTTCTTTGGGATTGGAATGAAAACTGACCTTTTCCAGTCCTGTGGCCACTGCTGAGTTTTCCAAATTTGCTGGCATATTGAGTGCAGCACTTTCACAGCATCATCTTTCAGAATTTGGAATAGCTCAACTGGAATTCCATCACTTCCACTAGCTTTGTTCATAGTGATGCTTTCTAAGGCCCACTTGACTTCACATTCCAGGATGTCTGGCTCTAGGTCAGTGATCACACCATCGTGATTATCTGGGTCGTGAAGATCTTTTTTGTACAGTTCTTCTGTGTATTCTTGCCATCTCTTCTTAATATCTTCTGCTTCTGTTATGTCCATACCATTTCTGTCCTTATCGAGCTCATCTTTGCATGAAATGTTCCCTTGGTATCTCTAATGTCTTGAAGAGATCTCTAGTCTTTCCCATTCTGTTGTTTTCCTCTATTTCTTTGCATTGATCGCTGAAGAAGGCTTTCTTATCTCTTCTTGCTATTCTTTGGAACTCTGCATTCGGATGTTTATATCTTTCCTTTTCACCTTTGCTTTTCGCTTCTCTTCTTTTCCCAGCTATTTGTAAGGCCTCCCCAGACAGCCATTTTGCTTTTTTTAGCTAGAAGCCCTGAAGAAAACCTTTGAATATCATCTCAGTAGATACAGAAAAATCATTTGACAAAATCCAACATCCATTTCTGATTTAAAAAAAAAAACTCTCAGCAAACTGGAAATGGACTGGAACTTATTCATTTGATAAAGGGCATCTACAAAAACTATAGCTAATGTCATACTCAGTGATGAAAGATTGAAAGTTTTCTCCCAAAGGTCAGAAGCAAGTCAAGGATATAACTATCCTTATTACAGTAAGCATTTCACAGTATAGACAGGGAGCAAATCATCACACTGAACCCCTTAAACTTATACAATGTTATATATTAATTATATTTCAGTAAAACTGGAAAAAAATTGTAAATTAAAATGGGCAAAAATTTTGAATAGGCACTTCAAAGAAGATACATGAACAGCAAATAAGCACATAAAAGTTTGCTCAAAATAATTAGTCAATGCGGAAATGCAAATTAAGACATAGTAAGATACCAGCTCACACCTATAAAAATGGCTAAAATTCAAAAGATTAACCATATCACATGTTGGCAAAGATGTTCAGCAACTAGAATTCTAACACACTGCTATTGGGAATATAAAATGGTGCAAACACTTTGGAAAACAGTGTGGTAATCTCTTAAATAGTTAAACATATACCTTCCATTTGACTCAGCCATTCCACCCTGTTAGGGAATTTTAAATGGAGGAAGTCTTGTTCAGGCTTCAGAAGCAGGAAAGCAGGCTTCTGACCCCAATTCCGTGCCTTCATGCAAGCGTAGCAAGTCAGGCAGCACTTTAGAAGAGAAAGGGAGTGGGTCTTAGAATTCTTGAGCTCCTAGAGGTCTGTCCAGTCTCCCAGGGGCTAATAAAATCCTGCAACTCACAAGGTGAAACAAACAGCATTGTAAAAGTTAAAAAAAAACCTGCATTTTTGCTTACAAACTGATGACGATACCAGCTTTCAGCCTGGGATTATAAGCCTGAGTGCCCCAAACTGCAATTTGAAGTCTGTCATGGTGTGGACACGTTGCTCAGGACATTTCCCGATTGGAACTCCACATTGCTGTTAATCAGGGACTTCCCAGGGCTGTTTAACTCTGAATGTTGTTCAGCCCAATTTGGTGATGTATATGCTGTTACTTTTCTCTATTGTTTTTATTTCTCTTCTCTTAATGACTGTATATTGTAATTAAGTCAAATAATCCTCTATTAAATATCAAATTTGTTTGTTGTGTGTGATGAAAGCGGTTTCTTTTGTTTAAGAATCCTTCGAATCTAAAACGTAAGTAAAACTTTCAGGAAAACACACTTCCAGGTATTTAACCAAAAGAAACAAAAGAATGTGTCTATACAAAGATTGGTACATGAATGCTCCTAGCATGCTTATTTATAACACGCAAAAACTAGAAATAACTCAAATGTCCATTGCCAGGTGAGTGGATATAGAAATTGTAACATAACCATACAATTGAATACTATTCAGCAATTTTTTAAAAATGAGCTATTTTCTCATACAACATGTGTGAATGTCAAAATACTTATGCTAAATGAAAGAAGCCAGACTCTCACCCACCCACACACATACACATAAAGACTAGACACTGTATGATTCTATTTATATAAAACTCGAGAAAATACAAATTAATTTATAATGACAGAAAGCAGAACAGTGGTTGTCTGGGGACTGGGAAGGGGGTTAGCTGGAGGAGAGTAGAGAGAAAAAGAGTCAGAGATGACAAAGGGCACAAGGAAACTATGGGTAATGATTCACTCTCGATTGTGGAGAAGTTTCCATATGTGTCAAAACCCATCAAGCTGTAGAACTAGTCAATTACAATGACCTTAGTGCTAGTCAATTACAGCTCAGTGAAGCTGTTATACAAAATCCCTTTTAAACTATTTTAATTTATTCAATTATGGAAAATCTGCCTTTTCCTATATCCTATATTTTCAAATTCAAAGAGTTAAGTTACTTTTGGAAATGCTTCAAGTGGTCATTTTATAAGGGCATTGACACATTTGAATGGGATGACTGAAAATGTAAAACGGTACAGTGAGAGCTCTCAAAGGCAAATCTGTGTCAGCAAAAGGTCCCAAATGTTTCAGCATGACCAGGTGCCAGGAAGCGTGCTATAGGTGAAGCATGCAAAGGCTTTGTCTTTAGGGACTCAGGCAATTTGGACGCTAAAGAAATATTGGGCTCCTACGGAGAAGGCAATGGCACCCCACTCCAGTACTCTGGCCTGGAAAATCCCATGGACGGAGGAGCCTGGTGGGCTGCAGTCCATGGGGTCGCTAAGAGTCGGACACGATTGAGTGACTTCACTTTCACTTTTCACTTTCATGCATTGCAGAAGGAAATGGCAACCCACTCCAGTGTTCTTGCCTGGAGAATCCCAGGGACGGGGGAGCCTCGTGGGCTGCCATCTATGAGGTCGCACAGAGTCAGACATGACTGAAGCGACTTAGCAAGGAAAAGCCAACCTAGGAGAATCCATGACTTGCAGTTTCGACTGTCGAATTGGAGAAATACAGGCACTGACTGACCGAAGAAGCATGCTCCCTGTCTTCCAGGGCTTGATTGTACTCCTCAGCCAGCCCTCACCCGCCCAGGCAAATAATAAAGGATTCTCTTGGACAAAGTATATTCTCCTTTGTTCTTCTTTCTCACTCTCTGGAAAGCAACCACAAAGCCCTGGTCTGGGGTATGAAAATCTGCACAGAGATCCCTGGTGTTCCTCGTCCCCTAAAAAGCCCAGAAGCACAAAGGGGACCAGAGTTATCCAAGTGTATGCTCTTGATCTGATTTTTCTGTTTCTGCCACTTTCAAAAAGATTCAATGTGTTATTGGCAATAACGCTGTATTTATAAACTTCAAAGTTACTAAGAGACTAAGTCTTAATTTCTTTTACCACACACACACACAAGTGATCATTGTGTCACGTGATTGAAGAGTGAACTGAGGCTAGGGAGGCAACACAGAAATGTATCAAATCAGCACTGTTGTACCCCTCAAACTTACACAATGTTGTACCTCAATTGTATCTCCACAAGAAAGAAAAAGATTCCATGGGAAAGCTGTGCTGACCATGGTGGCAGTGGGAAGAGCCACTGTGTACCTGTGTACCTGTACTTAGCAGTGTGTGCGTGCTAAGTCACTACAGCCGTGTCCAACTCTTTGCAACCCCATGGACTGTAGCCCTGCCAGGGTCCCCTGTCCATGGCATTCTCCAGGCGAGAATACTGGAGCAGGTTGCCAAGCCCTCCTCCAGGGGATCTTCCCAACCCAGGGATCAAACCCACATCTCTTGTCTCTTGCATTGGCAGGTGGGTTCTTCACCACTAGCACCGCCTGGGAAGCCCCAGGAGCAAATAACTTTGGCTCCAACTACAGATGTGCAAAATGGTGGCTTCAGCAAAGCAAATCAACGATGAAGATGAGTTGAGGGAACGTTCTATTCCAGTAGGAGATGGAGATAAATGAATACTGACTGCTCACTGGAGACTCTAGGGTCCAGCCACAAAGGGCTCAGCTGTCGCACCAGGATGGGACAATTAACAATAGCCACTGAAGGGCATCCAGCCAACCTCAGAAAACTGGAAGTCATCTAGATCCTAAGGAGAGAAAAGTAAAAAATCTCAAGTCTTTCTTTGTAACTGGCTCAGAATTCGCTTTTACCTGTTTAAGTTGTCCTAAATCTGTGATTTAGTTGTCCTAAACCTGTGATAAAATTCTGGATGTAAGTATCATAGTTTAAATCATTGTTGCACATAGACTGTCCTGCCACCATGGAAATAGTCTTCATTTGCACTTTCCAACCTGTTATCCACATGTGGCCACTGAATACTTGCAATGTGATGAATGTGAATGCTATTGAATTTTCAACTGTATTTAATTGTAATTTGTATATGAATAGTGATTTGTAGCTAATGGCCACAGTATTGAATTTTTTTCACCTATCCTGAAACAGTCTGCCTTTTAACTGATGGTAATGTTGTCCTGAGTGAATTTTAAGAAACAAGTTAAATTGCTACAAAGAAAAAACACCAATATTTTTGTATTCCATATTTGAGAGCATCTCAAAACTGGTACATTTGTTCTTATTCCTGTTGTGTTTTGGGGTTTTGTGACTACTAAGAGAAAATTTTAGAAAAGACACATAGCTGTTTCTTTTCTTTTTAAAGGAAAAGCCATTAATTTCATTACATTAGAGAGTAGTTTCAACTTTTACATAGGTGAGCAAGAAAGTTATAGCAGATATATGTTATTTTGTTACTCAGTATTAATTTACATTTGTGCTGGTAACAGAACAATGGTTTGTTTTTCTGTCAATAGAACAATCGTTTTTGTTTTTTTTATCAGTACCACCCAAACCTATCCACCTCTTTCATTCTGTCCCATCACTTAAACACAGGGGGGAGTAGAAATTTTCTCATCATCCAATCAGAGCCAACCAAGTGAAATAAGATTTTTGTAGGGACTGTAGAGAAAAGACAGCTCATGTCAGCAAGACTGCTGGGAAATAAGCATAATGTGAACCTGGAGGGTCCATGTGAGGCCTGAGGGAATCACCAACAAAAATGAAGTCAGGACCCAGAATTCTTCATTTGTAGAAATAAGCAACTCACGTATAAGGGTTAAGATCTTTACATTTTACTGATTGTGGATTTACTGTCAGCCTTCCTGACAAAGCTGGAAAAAGACACGGGGTCTATGTTAGTTCATTTCACTTGGTGGCTGCCTGGTAAATGGTGAATTAACCAATTATTCAAATCACCAAATATTTACTGAACTCAATTCTGTAAAGGTGCCAAAAGAAAAGCTCCCTGTCCTCAAGGAGCAATGAACCCTGTTGAGGAAGTTAGACACAAATATCTGCTCATGCTGAGAGTTGACAACACAAGATTCAGGATCATAAAGAAAGAGCAAGCACAGGGTTAATTGCCAGTTAAGTGATGGGTAATAGGCAATGAAGAATTTCTGAGCAGAAAACAACTATTCAAGCAGAGATGATCAAATGGACGTTTTACAGGGGAGATGGTTTGAATTTGATCTTAAAAGATGCTTAAGCAGGCTTCTCTAGTGGTCCAGTGGTTAAGAATCCTCCTGCCAATGCAGGGGACGTGGGTTCATTTCCTGGTCCAGGAAGATCTCACATGCCAAGGGGCACCTAAGCCTGTGTGCCACAACTACTGAAGCCTATGCACAGCAACGAAGACCTAGCACAGCCAAAAATAATTAAAATGTTACGAGTTTTTAAAGGTGGCTAAGCTTTGGGTTGAGAAGGGGATGACAGAGGATGAGATGGACATGAGTTTGAGCAAGCTCCGGGAGTTGGTGATGGATAGGGAGGCCTGGCATGCTGCAGTCCATGGGGTCACAAAGAATTAGACATGACTGAGCAACTGAACTGAACTGAAGCTTTGGGTGGATGAAAGTGTGAATGAAGCATACTCTGAAAGGCATGAGAACAGGGAAATGCAGAAGTTTCCTATCTGAGAGTACAGGGGGAATTAGGATGAAATTGCTTATGTCAGAGCCATCAGTAGTCTTTAATTATGAATCTCAGAGAAGCGAAACATCTCAGGTATTCTTCAGGACTTAGAATACTAAAATTTTTAAAAATAGATACACTTCAAGTTTTAAAAGATCAGAAAAAAAATTTTTTTTTTCTGATTTCCATTACTTGTAAAACTATATTCTCAGGGACTATCATTTGGAAAAGTAATCATCTTTTCCTATTGCTTAAGTTTAAACTAAGTCCCTGTGGTTTTGCATTAAATTTCAATTATTTAAATAAACAACAGACTCATTTCTCTCCTTGTGAATGTAAGTGTTCATGGTAATTTTCAATGGGATGTGTGAGAAAAATTCCATATTTTTGGCTTTGACAACCTAATTTATTTTTTCAATTTCTATGTTTTTCATTGAGATTATGTACCACATGGGAAATAGTTTTCTCTGTCTCTTTCATTTCTCAACAGCCTATCAGGTTTCCAGGTTTTTTCTCTCATCCCAGTAACCTGAGGTCTAGTTTTAGTTTCTGAAGTCCACAAGGAACCTTGATTCAGAGCAGTGCTGCCCAGAACTTGGGCCCTGGTTCCCTGTATATGTGCCTGTCTGGACATGACAGAAAACTGGTTCTTAGAAGTCGATTGCCTAGTTGTAAAATACATACTTTTCTGTCTAAGAATGAAACCAGGACAAAAACCTTTCCATTTGCAGAGGGAGTCTAATAAAAGAAAAATGAAAACCAAAAAAAAAAAAAAAAAGTATCTGTAATTGGGAAGGAAAATTGTCATCTTCTTTCCTTTCCAAACAGTGCTGGAGGCATATGTCAATATGTACTAAGAACAGAAAAATGTCTCTTTTTTTTCCTTTTTCTTTTTTAATCCATGTAGTTAGTGTGAGACAGCTGCAAATCCTCACTTTCATGGAAACAATCCCACACCCTTATTCACCCTCAAGCTCTTTTTTCCAACTCAGATCGGATTCTTTTCCCTTTCATAGGCTCATAAAATGTTGAACCTCAGGGATCATTTAGTCTTATTTTATAAACGGAATGAACAGATGAGGATGATACCGGAAAACCATGGGAGAATTTACCCGCGTATCCTATCTTCTGCCCTTGTACTCTTGAACAAGTTCAACATACTTCAGTAACATTCAGCTTTCTTAAAAGATCTGCTGGTTTTAAAACTCCAAGTCTTGGCACAGGCAGTTCCCTTGCCTAGAATGACCAGCTTTTCCCTCATCAGAAACACACCTGCTCATTCTCCAAGACCCAACTCGAAGGTCAGCTCATCCTCGGAGCCTTTCCCAGTTCTTTGAGGCGATTGCTGTCTTATGACTCCCGTGTTTTCTTAGAGTGCCCGGCACTTAGGGAGACATGGCCCTTGTCATGGTATAATACAATAACCTTTTACATATTCTGACATTCACTGGACCATGAGTGACTTAGTTTCAGCTTTTCATTTCTACATATGCATTCCCTAGCATGGTACTTGCCACAGAAATAAGATAACTAATAGCTGATGACTGAATGGCCAGAACTTGTGTACAACTTCCCTCATGTCTAATAGATGGGTTACATTATTATGAGGTCTGATTATTATCTAAACTGAAATCATTACTTTGAATAATGAGCCCCACACCTTTTGGATAATTAACTAAATTAGCGTGATTGCTTGTTTTGGAACTTCTTTGATATATTTGTTGAATAAATTATTAACCACAACCTACTATTCACTAACTGTTTATTAAATTCAAGAAGTATAGGGTCTTTTAGACTTATCCCTAGAAAAACTGAATCACTGGACTCAGTAAATGTAAAATAAAATTAGAGTTTGGTTACTTTTGCCTTTTTGTAAGAAATTTCTTTGTCCTCCATTAACTAGATATGATTAGGCTTCATAATCAAGTTTTGTAATTTATTATCCTCATGGGGAGTTTTCCTCCACTTGTAAGTTCTTTCCCTAACCCAAGTATTTTAGGGACTAGGAAGAATAGAGTTTAATACATATCATTTCTAAGATGTTACCAAATATAAGATGTAGGAAATTTTAATTAAAAAAAATTATTTTATATTGGAGTGTAGCCAATTAACAACATTGTGAGAGTTTTGGATGGACAGCAAAGGGACTCAGCCATACATATCCATGTATCCATTCTCCCCCGAACTCCCCTCCCATCCAGCCTGTCACATAATGTTGAGCAGAGTTCTCTGTACTGCACAGCAGGTCCTTGTTGGTTATCCATTTTAAGTGTAGCAGTGTGTACACATCCATCCCAAACTCCCTAGCTATCCTTTCCTCCCATGCTTCCTCCCTGGCAACCGTAAGTTTGTTCTCTAAGTCTGTAAGCCTAAAACTTAATTTTTTAAAAGTTATCTCTAACCTTATCTTCCAGTCCAGTGGTGAAATGGAAATTATTTACCCTGGGAACTCTGACTGCCTTACTGATGAATCATTCCTGCTGTGACATGAGGCCCCAACCCTGGGTTCCTGTGTATTCTCTCCATTGCCATCCCTGGTTTTATATGTTTATTTAAAATGAGCTAGATTGGTGCAAACATTTCAGCCCCTCTCAAGAGGCCACTAACCTGTCTGAAAAGGGAGCTCATTAGGGGTGTTGAATAAATCTTTTGGATAAAAATCAAAGACTACATAAAACTTGGTATAAGCAAACTCTGTAAGCACACATGGAGCCAAAAATAAATGTTGTATATTGGCAAAGGCTCAGCATTCAGAAGTCAGGCTATGAAACTTCTGGTGTAAGTTTCCAACTTTCCCTGTAAACCAAAAATGTTAGTATTTGCAGTTTTTTATGGTTCTAACCATGTGCTCCTTACTGCAGAGAAATACTGAGATTTTAAAATGCTATTTTTAATCTATGTTTTACTCTATTAAGCCAGGTGATATATTGGTGTTTTGGACACAGTGAGAAAGAAGTCTGTAAAATCTGCCTTATAATTTCCTAGAGTGAGTTTTACTAAAGGTAAAATCATATCTCCTCACATATTGTGCTACCACATGTTTTCCTCCTGATACACAAAAAGATTGTAACACTTTTGCATCTTTATCTCTGAACACCATGCTTCACACTCTTTCTTATTTTACATAAAAAAGTAAATAAGTAAACATGTGTATTTGTGTATATATATATACATGTGCGTGTTTATATTTGTCTATATATTCGGCGTGTGTTCATACATAAATATATATATACAAATCTGTACATAAGTAGTGAGCTTTATGAAAATTACATTTTAAACAAATCGCCAGATAGATCTCATTGACTACTGAAGGCCTATGAGTGAAGTTATGGAAATAGTCATCTAATACTAAAACACATGAAGTATGTTTTCTCATTTTGCATTCTGATCATACCTCCGCATCCCATTCCACCTGGAAATAAGAGTGGAGACATACTGGGGAAAGATATTTATACATGGATGTCCCGCTGAGAGCAGGAAATAACTCCAAAAAGTCTCGTGAGAGCCTTTCTTGCCACCCAGCCGGCCGATTTGGGAGATTCCAGATGTTTACGGACTTATTATAAACTTTGAATTCTTATCTGAACCCTGACACTAAGCATGGGCTCACGTGATTTCACTCCTCCCCACCCCTACCCGCTGAGGTCTGAGATGATATGTCTTTATATTTTGAACTTAAAAAAGGGAGATCGTTAGCCCAGCAAACCTCTTAACCAAAACCCTTCCTTCAGTCTCCTGGCCAACTCTTTAAACCAACAAAAAAAGGCGCCAGATCACTTTTGAACCCTTTCGAAACGTAAATCCTAGTTTTGAAATATTATGTTGTTATGAATTCCGCACTTTGGGGATTTGCTTTTATTATTAGAGCACTGATTTGCTTTCTCTCCAATACAGAACACAAGGGCTGAGTGAGTGAAAACCAGGGGCCAGGCTCTGTATTATCTACGTCAGTCCCCTGGTCTTCTACTGCCCGCCCGCCCTCAACACAGGCTACCACAATGTGCAGTAGCAATTAAATATTGGCCAAGTTATCTGAGAAGAAAAGGATACAGAGACAGAGGTATGTAGATGTTTGGTTTTGCAAATAAAAGAGAGAGTCTTTTTTAACCGAAAGTGTTCTCTGCTGCTGCTGCTGCTAAGTCACTTCAGTTGTGTCCGACTCTGTGCAAAGTGTTCTCTGGGTCACTTTAAATACAAAGAAGCAGGTAGACTGGAAAACGATGCCTAGAGAGAGAACACCATCTGCAGTTTGCCTGTGTCTATTCCCTTCCTTTGATGACAGTGACGTACCTTGTCTGGACGTAGCTTAAGCTTCCTCTCCCTTTGAGACGTCATCCCCCACCTGGGGTGTCATTCCTGTCACTTGAGTCAGCCCTTTTGTGACGTGTGGAAACTTGCCTATCATCAGGTGCTTCTGATTCAAGAGGAGATCCACTTTATTGACTTCCATGCCCAAGGTCCAGCTTCCCTGGTGACTCAGTGGTGAAGAATCCCCCCGCCAATGTAGGAGACCTAGGTTTGATCCCTGGGTCAGGAAGATCCCCTGGAGAAGGAAATGGCAACCCACTCCAGTATTCTTGCCTAGGAAATCTTATGGACAGAGGAGCCTGGTGGGCTACAGTCCATGGGGTCAGAAACAGACACTTAGCTACTAAATGCAACAACAACAATGCCCAAAGAAACTGAAAGCGCATCATTAACACAATTTTGGGGACACTTATGTCACAAGATGTTTGACATTGTTAAGGTGAGTCTGCAGTGATGACCTAAGTCCATTCAAGACGCATGAAAAATCAGCAGTCATCTATCCATAGCCCAGTTTTCTGGAGGCAAATCCTAGGGGGAATGAATTGCTTTAGAAGACTAAAACTTCACAGTGTATAATTGAATAAAGTGGAGCATCTCATTAACAACATTTAATAAATAAAATGAGTATCCTTTCACCTTCAGAAACGGTCATTTTCTAATGACCATAGACAAACAACTCATAGCTGGATTTAATCTTTGTGACAAGATAATAGGCTTTATAAAGAATTGGTTGCAGCTGTGCCATCTCCAGTCACCAGTTTCCCTAAAATCAAGGTGATTTTACCACTTGGGAAGCAATTTTAAAATGTTAAAGATAATTTTCGATCTGCTACTGTGTAATATATGACTCTTGCTATATGAAGTCAAGTGAAACCACATTAAAGACCATTCTTAGTGAGTGAAATTTCTTCCTTTCCACACACTCCTGCCAGAGACCTCCTCCTAGCCAGCATGGCTGGAGGAATGCAATCTACACAGCCTCCTCAGTGGTCCTGATTCTTAAAAGAGGGTCCTTGAAATGCAATGTGCAAAAAAAAAAAAAAAATCTACTTTAACTCCACATTTCCTAAACTGCCCTGATAATAACAGTATCCTGGCAGCTTATCAAAATGAGAGCTCCCTGGTTCTCACCAGAAGCTTACTGAACTAGACACTTGAGAGGCAAAACTTGGGAATTAGTTTTTTTAACAAGTGCCATGGTCATTGCTATCCTCAGAGAGTTGAGGGGAGAAGCTGGGGAGCACTGGTTTAGGGGATGATAAAACACCGAAACTATCCTTGTTGTGGGTGTGTTCGCTCACCTGGGGAAGTCAGAGGCATCCTTCCACTCCAGATCTTATTGCTTCTCAGAATGAAATAGAAGGGCATCATAGGGACTTCCCTGGTGGTCCAGTGGTTAAGAATGTGCCTTCTAATGCAGGGGACGCCAGTTTGATCCCTGGTCAGGGAAGTAAGATCCCACATGCCGAGAGGCCACGAAGCCTATCTGCTACAACTGAGAGAAGCCTAACGCTTGCCCAACAGAAGATTCCCATGGGCTGAGACTCAGACCCAATGCAGCCAAAGAAAAGGGCATCACAATATGGACAGAGGAGCAGTCCTGAAAAAGATTCAAGAAGTTCAAAATGCAGGCGAGGAGGATAATAAGCAACACTTTTTCATGGAAGGAGAAACCGCGCCATTTCCTTGCAGGGTTAGTCTTAGGCAGCTGTAATCACGGGGTGTGCACCCACAGTACCTCATTCAGTTGTCATATTCTGCAAAATGATGAATTCAACATTTTCATGTCATCACTCCTACATATTCTTAATAATTTAAGGTGTTGCAAGCTTATTTGATAAAATGTATTCATAAAGTTAAATGACATTTGTTTCCCTGTTTTCACTTTCAGTTTATGAAACAATACCAAAATACAGGCAGGCGTACCTCGGAGATAGTGTGGGCTCTGTTCCAGATTACTGAAGTAAAGCAAGTTGCACAAATTTTTGGTTTCCCAGTTCATATAAAAGTTAGATTTACACTGTAGTCTATTAAGTGTGCAATACCATTGCTTCCCTGGTGGCTCAGACGGTAAAGCGTCTGTCTGCAATGCAGGAGACCCAGGTTCGATCCCTGGGTTGGGAAGATCCCCTGGAAAAGAAAATGGCAGCCCACTCCAGTATTCTTGCCTGGAAAATCCCATGGACGGCAGAGCTTGGTAGGCTACTGTCCATGGGGTCACAAAGAGTTGGACACGACTGAGAGACTTCACTTCACCATTATCTAAAAAACAATGTGCATATCTTAATTTTAAAAATAATTCATTGATAAAAAGTGCTATCATCTGACCCTTCAGTGAGTCATAAACTTTGCAACAGTAATATCAAAGATCATTAATCACAGATAATTATAAAGAATATAATAATAAGAAAGCTTAGTATATTGCAAGAATTAGCAAAATCTGAGAGATACGTGAAGTGAGTAAAGGCTATTGGAAAAATAGCATCAATAGACTTACTCCACTCAATGTTGCCACAGACTTCAAATTCTAACTTAAAAAAAGAAAAGGGCAATATCTGTGAAAGGCAGTAAAGCAAAACACAGCAAAATATAAATATGCGTATAATCTGTGCAGGCTTCTCTGGTGGCTCAGGTGGTAAAGAATCGGCCTGCAAAGTGGGAGACCTGGCTTCGATCCCTGGGTCGGGAAGATCCCCTGGAGAAGGAACTAGCAACCCACTCCAGAACTCTTGCCTGGAGAATGCCATGGGCAGAGGAGCCTGGCAGACTATGGGTGGGAGAGTTGGACGTGACTGAGCAACTACATGATGTGACGTGTGACAATCTGTGCAGAAAAGAACAAAAGATTGTCTAAATAAACATATTAGAAGTGAATTTCCAATTTCAGTTCAGTTCAGTTCAGTCTCTCAGTCATATCCTACTCTTTGCTACCCCATGGACTGCAGCACACCAGGCATCCCTGTCCATCACCAACTCCCAGAGTTCACTCAAGCTCATGTCCATTGAGTCGGTGATGCCATCCAGCCATCTCATCCTCTGTCGTCCCCTTCTCCTTCTGCCTTCAATCTTTCCCAGCATCAGAGTCTTTTCAAATGAGTCAGCTCTTCACACCAGGTGGCCATATTGGAGTTTCAGCTTCAGCATCAGTCCTTCCAATGAATATTTAGGACTGATTTCCTTTAGGATGGACTGGTTAGATCTCCTTGCTGTCCAAGGGACTCTCAAGAGTCTTCTCCAACAACACAGTTCAAAAGTATCAATTCTTTGGCGCTCAGATTTCTTTATAGTCCGGCTCTCACATCCATACATGACTAATGGAAAAACCATAGCCTTGACTAGATGGACCTTTGTTGGCAAAGTAATGTCTTTGCTTTTTAATATGCTGTCTAGTTTGGTCATAAATTTTCTTCCAAGGAGTCTTTTAATTTCATGGCTGCAGTCATCATCTACAGTAATTTTGGAGCTCCAAAAAATAAAGTCTGTCACTGTTTCCACTGTTTCCGCATCTATTTGCCATGAAGTGATGAGACCAGATGCCATGACCTTAGTTTTCTGAATGCTGAGTTTTAAGCCAACTTTTTCACTTTCCTCTTTCACTTTCATCAAGAGGCTCTTTAGTTCTTCTTTGCCTTCTGCCATAAGTCATCTGAATATCTGAGGTTATTGATATTTCTCCCAGCAAATTTGATTCCAGCTTATGCTTCATCAAGCCCAGCGTTTCTCATGATATACTCTGCATATATGTTAAATAAGCAGGGTGACAATATACACCCTTGATGAACTTCTTTCCCTATTTGGAACCAGTCTGTTGTTCCATGTCCAGTTCTAACTGTTGCTTCCTGACCTGCACACAGATTTCTCAAGAGGCAGGTCAGGTGGTCTGGTATTCCCATCTCTTGAAGAATTTTCCACAGTTTGTTGTGATCCAGTCAAAGGCTTTGGCATAGTCAATAAAGCAGAAGTAGATGTTTTTCTGGAACTCTCTTGCTTTTTTGATGATCCAACGGATGTTGGCAATAAATCCCCAATTTAAGTATTCTTATTTCTTAAAAATCTTAAATACAACAGTAGAAATGTAAATAAAATACACATTTTAAGAGTCTGGTAATTTTTATATGGTGACCAAATTCCTATAATGTACAGTTTTATAGAATAAAAATCCTATAGGATGTATATAGTCTGGAGTTACAATACTCATCAGTGTTTTATTCTTCTGAAACTGAAAAAATAAATCTCCATTATGGTGACTTATGAAAGTTACAGTCTATTCTTAAAGATATTCTGGCCACGAACTGGACTAGTAATGGGTAGCTGGCTGTCATATGAGGCAGGATAACTTCTGGGTAGTTCTGGCTGGTATTTGTGATCAGCCAGTGTCCCTGATTATTTGATGGTCTAATGACCTCTCCTAACCAGGCTTGGGGGTTCTGGTTGACATTGTTAGGTCTTGTGTTCTCCCAACTGACTTAATAAAATTGATTCCTTGTGAATGTTGATGCTCAGATGTGTTTTTGAAAGGGGTTCCCATGCTGTGATTATGTGTTAAAAAGTGATAAACGTGAAAATACAACATGAAAAGACCATCCTAAGTCAACAGATGTGTTTTTCAAAAAGACAGATTTGTTTGTGAGCAGCCAATAGCAACCTTGCCAACTATATTATTAAAGAGCCAAACGACTGAGTGACTAAACCCTGTTTATAGACTACGGATGCCATAGAGACTGGAGATGTTGGAAAAGCCTCAGTCATGGTTCCTAGGGCGTGGTGCTAAGAAACTCTTGGCCATGGTGCTCTGACATTGCTGAAAGGCGAAACAGAATGGGGAGTTGCCCCTCCCCAATAATCAACAGCAGGATCCTTAAAGTTTAGATCAGTTTCTCTGAGAAGTAGATTTAAATTTTTTTCTTCTTTTTGTTCATAATCGATATCCTCAAACTGAAAATAAAGAGCATCTATGCTAGAGTTGAAGAAGGAAATGGCAATCCACTCCAGCATTCTTGCCTGGAGAATCTCATGGACTGAGGAGCCTGGGGAACTACAGCCCACGGGGTTGCAGAGTCGGACATGACTGAAGTGACTGAGCACGCATGCCAGAGTTGGTTTTTAAGGCGCTTATTTGTTTCACAGGCATTTGGGCCCCTCCACCTTAGCTCATTGTGTGACGGAAGCCTGGGTGTTCTGCCGCTGTCCAGTGCCTGCATGAGACTCAGGTGGCATGTGCCTTGGAGTGTGTACTGTCATAAAACCAGTAGTGAGCTTGTATCAGCACGTGCCATACTTGTGAAAATAGATACTGACTTCTGAACTGCACACATAGACCGGTAATTACTGGCACAGTTAACCCACTCTAAACTGGTTGCACGTGCTATTGAAATAAACCAAAACTGGACCCTTTAGAAAGTCTGTGAGCTTGGGAGCTCTATTAGTGAGAAAAGGTACAAGTTTCATTATCTGTAAGGGCAGCCATCCCCAACCTTTTTGGCACCAGAGACCAGTTTTGTGAAAGAAAGTTTTTCCACAGACTAGAGCCGGGAGATGGTTTTGGGCTGATTCAAACACACATTAGATTTATTGTGTACTTTATTTCTATTATTATCACATTGTGATATAGAATGAAATATTATACAACTACCGTAATGCTGAAGCAGTGGGAGCCCTGAGCTTGTTTTCCTGCAATTAGACAGTCCCATCGAGACGGTGGCACCTGAAGCGTGTTGCTTACGTCCAGTTTACTCTATAATCTCATTCTGGTTGTTGTCACTGCAGAAAACCCTACTTCACAAAGATAGGATGCTGGAAATGGAAGCAGGCTTTCAGTCCCTTTGTGGCAATCTCAGGATATTCTCTAGCTTGCCGCTGACCTGCTGTACACACATGGCCCGTCGCCAGGGTGTTCGGGTCCCTTGTATTAGGGAGTGCTTAGGTGGGGGCTGACTTCCAGGTGTAGTTTGCTTTACACTGTGGTAATACTGCCTTTACCTAAATGCTTTCTCTTCTGCCCCTTTTATGCGCTCCACAAACCACCACAATTCAGACAAGATGAAACACATAAGCTGACTAATGCTGTAAGTATTCAAGAAATTGAATGTTATTTTACTGCTCCTGAGAAAAAACTATTCAGACCCAGATGTTTTCAATGGAAAATTTGACCACACGTTCAAACAATGAACACCAATTTCATCCAATCTCTTTCAGAAAGAGGAGGAAATCCTTCTCAATTCCATTTACAAGGTCATTACTACTCTGATATACAAAACAGACAGAGACAACATATACACAAAATTGCAAATAGATAGTTCTCATGCAGTTTGATGCAAACATTCTCAGCAAAATTTTAGCAATTCAACAATGTATAAAAAGAATAAGCCACTGATATTAAGTAGAATTAATTCCAGGAACATAAAGCCAGTTCAGTATTTGAAAATCAGTCATTGTAACCTACTATATCAATAAGCTAAAGAAGAAAAATCATATAGTCATATTAATTGATGCAAAAAAAAAAGAGCATTTGACAAAATTCACACTGATTCACGGTAAAAATTCTCCAGACAGTGAGAACAGAAAGAAACTTCCTTAACCTCATAAGGAATGTCTGTAAGACATCCTCAGCTTATATTGTATTTATTGATGAAAGACTGATTGCTTTCCCTGTAGATCAGGAACATGGCTAAGTCACTTCAGTTGTGTCCGACTCTATGCAACCCCATAGACAGGAACAATGCAAGGATGTATATACTGTTATCACTGTTACTCAAAATTGTATTGGAGGTTCTAGCCATGATAATAATGCGAGGAAGAGATATAAAAGCAGGAAGATTACAAGGGAAGAAATGAAACTATATTTGTGGACAACAAGATTGTCTGCATAGAACATGCCAAGGAATCTACAAAAAGACTCCTATAACTTAAAAATGAGTTGAGTACATGATACAAACCAATACACAGAAATTAATTATTTCTATATACTGATGACAAACAAGTGAAAACCAAACTAAAAAATGCAATCAGCTCAGTCTCTCAGTCGTGTCCAACTCTTTGTGACCCCATGTACCGCAGCAGGCCAGGCTTGCCTGTTCCATCACCAAATCCCAGAGCCTGCTCAAACTCATATCCATCAAGTCGGTGATTGCTCCCTTACCAAAAAATGAAATACTTAGGTAAAAGTCTAAGAAAACATGTTACTAGATCTAGGTAATGAAAAATTACTAGATAATTTTTATTTTAAAAAAATACCAAATATTCAGTATTAAAAAAATATACATTGAATAGAGAAATCAATGGAGACTTCAATACTTGGAGAGATACATACCATATTCAAAGATTAGAAAACTTGAAATAATAAAGATGTCAGTTCTTACAAATTGATCTATAGGTTTAACACAATTTCTATTGAAATCTCAACAAGGTTTCTCATAGGCATAGACAAGTTTATTCTAAAATTTATATGGAAAGGAAAAAGCCCTAGAATGGCTAAAATAATTTTGAGGAAGAATATACTGGAAAGAATCCCTGTTCCCAAGATTAAGGCTTACTACATAGCTACAGTAACCAAGACTGTGGTGCTGGCAGATACATAGACACACACATATCAGTGGGACAGGGTAGAGACCTAGAAATAGATCTTCACAAATATGGATTCAATTTATTTTTGACAAAGGGGCAATAGCAACTCATTGGAGGAGATATAACCTTTCCAATAAATGGTGCTGTAGCAGTTGACATTCTTAGGCAAAAAACGAAAACCAAAACACCTGTATCTTAAACCTCAGCCCTTATACAAAATTTAACTCGATGTGAATCATGGAGTTAATTGTAAAATATAAAACTAAAACACTTCCAGAATAAAAAAAATAAAATAAATCTTTGGGAATGAGAACAAATGCTTGATTCATAAAAGGAAAATTGATAAGTTGGACCTCATCAAACTTAAATTTTTTTCTTCTCTGAAAGACTCTCTTAAAAAGATGAGAAATAAAAATTACCAACTGGGAGAAAGTATTTCTAATCATACATCCAACAAAAGACTTGTATCTAGAATAAATAACTCCCAAAACAGAAGATTAAAAAATATCCAATTAGAAAATTGGCAAAAGATATGATTGACATTTCACCAAAGAGGGTATACAGATGGCAAATAAGCACATGAAAAGATGTTCAATATTATTACCCATTAGAGAAATGCAAATTAAAACCATGATGAAATGTCGTTTCAAAATTATCAGGAAGGCTAAAAAATTTTAAGTGGTAATAACAGAATTCTGGCGAGAACACAGAGAAACTGGCTCAGTCATACATTGCTGATGGAATAAATGCCGCAGTCACTTGGGTAAACAGTTTATCAGTGTTTTATAAAACTAATCACGCAAATACCCTACAAGCCAGCAATTTTACTCTTCAATATTTATTCCCAAGAATGGGAACTTATTTTCATGAAGAACTTTGTACATACATGATTACAACACCTTTATTCATGGTAATCAAAAGCTGAAAATTAACCAAGCATCCTTCATTGACTGAATGGGTAAACAAACTGGTATATGTGTACCACCAGGAAAGGTATAAACTATTGATGCAGGAAGCAAGTTGGATGAACTTCAAAGAAGTTACTGCAGAGTAGAAAAAATTAGGAAAAAAATCTCAAAAGGATACATATAAGATTCTGCTTATGTAACATTGGGGAAATAGTGTAATTACAGAGATGAGCAAAATTGTGGACACCAGGAGTTAGGAATGGGGAAGGATAATGGGTGTGGCTATAAAGGGGTAAAAGGAGGGATAGTAAAATTCCTTCATCTTCTCCTCCTTATCCTCCTCCTTCTTCTTTTGAAATATAGTTGGCATACAGATAGTAAAGTATCTTGGTTTTGGCGTTGGTTACAGGTGGCTAGACACACAATAAAATTATATAGCAAAACACATACATATGTTTAACTCTAATAAACTTTGTGGATTGTATGACTGTAAATTTCCTGACTTTGATTTTGTTGATGTTGTTTAGTCGCTAAGTCGTGTCCGACTCTTTTGTGACCCAAGGACTGTAGCCTGCCAGGCCCCTCTGTCTGTGGGATTTCCCAGCAAGAATAGTGGAATGGGTTGCCATCTCCTTCTCCAGGGGATATTCCCCAACCCAGGAATCAAACCTGCGTCTCCTGCTTGGCAGGCAGATTCTTCACCACTGAGCCACCAGGGAAGATCTGGTTTAGATATTGTGCTCATATAAAAACTTGTTGTAGTTGTTCAAGATGTTAACATTGGAAGTTGGGTGAAGGCTACACAGGACTCTCTGTTCATTTCTTTAGAAATTTTTTTGGATCTATAAATTTTTCAAAATAAAAAGTTAAAAAACAAACTAATAGGCAAGATGCCCAAGAAAATAAATGTAACTGGTGCTCTCACACTTTTTGAGGGCATTCAAAGAGATACAGTCTTTTGGAAAAGCAACTTGGTACATTTCCCCCCAAACCTTTTACCTAGAAGTAAGTCTCCCTTTTGGGACCCCTAAGGAGATAATCCTAAATGAGAAGAAAACTATATGCAAGAAGAAAATTTTCACAGTGCTACTTGTAGTAACAACAACAACAAAAAAAATCAGGTGCTGATAAAAGAACCAGGGAGGATTTTCCACTGAAAGCAGGGTAGGAGACAGTTTCGATAAGGAAGTTAGAAAAATTGCTTGAGTTCCTTGCTCCACGTGCTGCAGATACATAAAGCAATACGAGGGTGAACAGATGTCTTCTATGTGGTCATTGACGTCACTCATGATCTTAATGCAAGCAGTTACAGGGAAAGGTAGGAGCCGAGTCAAGATGCTTGAGAATACTGAAGGAAGAGAAAAATTCAAGGGTGTTTTTACAAGGAAACTATGGGGGGCTGAATTATTGAAAAGAATCTTTGTGACATTGTTGGTGGAAATGTAAAATGGTACAACCACTATGAAAACATCTTTTCCTCCAAAAGATAAAAAGATAACTACCCCATGATCCAGCAATCCCACTTCTGATTCACTGTCTCGAAGGGAAATCTACATCCCTGTGTTCATTGCAGCATTCTTTACCACAGCCATGATAGGGAGACAACCTAAATATCCATCAATAGATGAATATATAAGGAAAACATGTTACATATCTACAACAAAATCTGATTCAGCCTTAAAAAAGAAGGAAATCCTACCATTCACAATGGCATAGAGGACATTAAACTAAGTGAAGTCAGTCAGTCACAGGAAGACAAATACTGATAACGCTCTTATATGAGGTATCTAAATAGTCAAATTCACAGAAGCAGAGAATAAAAAGGTGGTTGCCAGGGGATGGCGTGAGGGAGGGGAAACGGGAAGTTGTTCAGTAGGTACCAAGCTTTAGGTACATAAGATGAATAAATTATAGAAATCTGCTGTACAACCTAGTACTGATGGTTAACACATGGTGTCGTGCACTTAAAAACTTATTAAGAAGGTATATCTCTTTAAAAAAAATTACGTATTATTTATTCTTTTCCATGCTGGATCTTGGTTGCTGCATGGGCTTTTCTTTAGTTGCGGCGAGCGGGGGCTACTCTCTAGTTGCCATGTGCTGACTTCTCATTGCGGTGGCTTTGAACCCATGTCTCCTGCATTGGCAGGTGGATTCTTTACCACTGAGCCACCAGGGAAGCCCCCAAGAAGGCAGATCTCTTACTAAATGTTCTTACTACTGCCAAACAAAACAAAGTAAACCGACAAAAAAGCAAGCAAGGAAACACAAGAAGACTTCTGGAAGTGATGGCTATGTTTATTTTATCTTGGTTGTAGTGATGGTATCACAAGTTGTGTGCATATGTCCAAACTCATCAAAATGTATGCATTAAATAGGAGCAATTTTTAATAAATAAAGTAATCTCAGTAACTTGGAAAAAAATGGATAGCTCACTCCCTTTCCTGGGCAACAAAATATGATGGCTGCTATTTGTTCTGTTTTGGCAAAAAGAATCTTGCTTACGGGATATCCTTAATACGAGCAGATTATCATACTTCTGGATGCAAATCTATTGGTGGTTTATAATAAATAAACATTAATGATGATGTTAGCTTCTCTTTATATAAATGCTTTGTCATGAATCCCACACTTTTTATACGTATTTGTATGTCTGATAAACACAGATATTGACCCCTCCCAATGACATAAAAATCAAATATGATTTGCAGGCATCACATGAGACGGCTGCTAAGATCATGAACATTCATTGGATGTTGCAAATCCTGATATTTGCCTGGAAACAAGTTAGTTGACTAGAAATGCATGCCTGGCAGTATACTCTCCTTTCGCTTCATAGAATGTTGCAATTTGTAAACACATCTTCATTTGTGTAATTGTTTAATGTCCCTCTCTCACTGGATTTGAAACCCCAAGAGGACATGATCACATCCTTTTCCTTCACTCCAGTGTCCAAGTTCCCTAACAGACTGCCTAGCTCACAGTACCTGATGAGTATGAGTTGAAATAATAAATGTGAGGGCACCAGTAGGTAGGATATTCTTTGGACTACTAGAGTAAAGAAGAAAAAGAAGAATATTTATAAGAACTAATTATGTTCTAGGTACTGTGTATACTTCTTATTGCAATCCTCACACTAGCTATTATAATTGCATCTGAAATAACCAAACTGATGTTCAGAGAAGTTGAACCATTTACTGCAGATTACACATTGTAAGTTTTGTTGACTTGACTTTTTTTTTCTTCTTCTGTATCTCACTGCCACCTCAAGCCCTGCTGAGAGGAGAGGATGTAAGGACAAAATCTCCTTTAGAGGGACTGGAAAATAATTGTAGAGTCATCTGTGGAATAAGCTTAATGGAGAAAAGAGACCAAACTAGTAAAAAGTATATATTTCATGAAGTCCTGCCCACAAGGTCTGCGTTCCAAAGGACCAATGGCTGTGTTTGAACTCCAATACCACTAGGCAGGTAAAGAAGTGACAGAGAAACCCATAGCACTAGAAGCCCTGTCTTTGGAGGGGAACTTCTCTCATGGGATGTTCCTGATGCCACGGTCAAGTTGTCCACTGGATTTTTTCTTTGGCAACTCTTCCGAATCCCATTTGAATTATAACAATAGTAGCTTTGAAAGGCTGCCTAAAGAATTCTTGGTGATCTGGGCACTTAAAATATTTCAAATTTTCTGCAAAAGCTAATATCAGATTTCCATTATATCTCTATATTATCCCCAAGCACATTTACTTAAATTGATTGTAGCGCCACTTAACCTCTATTGAGGAGCAAGGGACAAAGGTCAGGATGCCAGTCACCTTGATAAGACCAGCCAGGCCCACTGCTTCAGCAAAATCTTTGGTGCCACATGCCAGATGTGAGGCTCGAATACAGCCTCACTCAAGGCTAACGAATACAGTCACCGTCTTCATCAAGCTAACACTTCAAGTCATTGTAAACAATAATCAAACTGACCCAAAATTTCTCCAAATAAAAGTCCAACTAAGACCTAGGAAGGAGAAGCACTCAACTTCACAGTTGACAATCAGTATTGTTTACATGAAGAATTAGAGAGTAAAATAATCAACCACACTATGTTCCTTGAGAGAAGAGACCGGATTTCTCTTGGCAGGCTAAATTCCTTCTGTTTTCCTGGAAAAACAACGAAAGCAAAAACGACAATGGGAAGAAGGGATAGAAAGGATTTACTTGGCTAAACGTTCTGCACTGCTTGCTTACTTCTATAAGACAGCACAATATGTACTAAGCAATTTGACTTCAGTGAAAATCCTCAGATGGTTTTAAAATAATTATATGTTGAATGCAAACCAATTCTGTCTTTGAGTTCTATTTCATAAGGACAAAGAATAGACAAAGCTGCTCAGACTTCAAGAAGCTCCTACAACTACATTTTGATGAGTTGAGTGTGAGTGAATCAGAAACATATGGATTTCATTTGTTTTGTAATTCACATGAACTCAAAAACCAAGCACAGCCACGTCAAAATGTGTTCTTCGAAAAACTTGGGTCAGTGTTTCTCTCAACCAAACCCAGTGAAATTCTTTTTGCATTTGCATCTTTAGTAAATTCTAGTAAAAACTTGGCACAGTGTTGAATTTTATTTTGGCTCATTTTAATGTCTCATTGGAGGATATCTCTTATTTTAAACTTTGGACTTTATGGATGACTGTTGTATTGCTTATGATTTTCTACTGAATATATGCATGCTCAGTCACTCAGACACGTCCAACTCTGTGTTTCCTGTGCTGTACCCTGCCAGGCTCCTCTGTCCATGGGATTCTCCTGGCGAGAGTACTGGAGTGGCAATACCAGAAAAACAAACAACCCGATCAAAAAGTGGGAAAAAGACCGAAACAGACATTTCTCCAAAGAAGACATACAGATGGCTAACAAACACATGAAAAGATGTTCCACATTGCTTATTATTAGAGAAATGCAAATCAAAACTACAATGAGATACCACCTCATACCAATCAGAATGGCCATCATCAAAAAGTCTACAAGCAATAAATGCTGGAGAGGGTGTGGAGAAAAGAGAACCCTCTTGCATTGCTAGTAGGAATGTAAACTGGTATAGCCACTATGGAAGATGGTATGGAGATTCCCTAAAAAACCAGGAATAAAACCACCGTATGACCCAGCAATCCCACTCCTATGCATATACCCTGAGGAAATCAAAATCGAAAAAGACATATGTGCCCCAATGTTCATTGCAGCATTATTTACAATAGCTAGAACATGGAAGCAACCTAGATGTCCATCAACAGATGAATGGATAAAGAAGCAGTGGTACATATTCACAATGGAAATTTACTCAGACATAAAAAGGGATGTCTTTGAGACAGTTCTAATGAGGTGGATGAACCTAGAGTCTACTATACAGAGTGAAGTAAAACAGAAAGAGAAATATAAATATCATATACTACTGTATATATGTGGAATCTAGAAAGATGGTACCGATGAATTTATCTGCAGGGCAGCAATGGAGAAACGGACATAGAGAACCTACTTATGGACACAGGGGGAAGAGAAGTGGGAGAGTGTGAGATGTATGGAGAGAGTAACATGGAAACTTACATTACCAAGTGTAAAATAGCTAGCCAAGGGGAATTTGCTGTATGGCTCAGGGAACTCAAACAGGGGCTCTGTGACAATCTAGAGGGGTGGGATGGGAGGGAGAGGGGAGAGGGGTTCAGGAGGGAGGGGACATGGGTGTACCAATGGCTGATTCTTGTTGGTGTTTGACAGAAAACCACAAAATTCTGTAAAGCAATTATTCTTCAATTAAAAATAAATAAATTTGTTTAAAAAACAAAACAAAACAAAAAAAGAAAGCATGAGGATAATAAAATTTAGAAAGGGAAAAAAAAAGAAGGGTACTGGAATGGATTGGCATGTCCTCCTCCAGGAGATCTTCCTGACTCAGGGATCAAACCCATGTCTCCTGCATCTCCTGCATTGCAGGCAGATTCTTTACTGCTTGGCCATCAGGGGAGCCACTTTCTACTAAATACATGAAACTAAAAAAAGACTCTGTTCAGATTTACTAATTTATGTGGAAGAGAAGTTGAATATATTTCCTTTAGAGATTAATGGTTGGGTGGGAATATAAAATTTTATTTCTATAAAATCAACTATTGTATTGAAAAATGAAATTGCAAGAATGTGAATTTTGCTATACTAATCCTAAGTTTGCTGTTCAGTTTCATATCTCAGTTTTTCCTACATATAGATTTAATTGACTGTTCTTGTCACTTGAAAGCTCTTGGAAGCAGACTGAGTATATTTTATCTGCTTATATGGTATTTAAGAAGCTCCATATTTCTCTATGAACTGGATGATGACCAATGCAATTGCACTAAGAGAATTTTCAAAGCATTATAAGACATACTTACTGGAAAAAAAGCTCAAAGCTCAAATAATTATTCTTTTATTACAAAGTTTAAGTTTTATTAACTGCCAAATATATCAGCTGTGCTTCAAAACTGCACAGCATTACTCTTTTTATTAAATAAAATTTTATTTGTACTTACAAGGAAAAACAATTTGCTTGTGTGTATATTCTTTATTATTTTTAGAAAGGTCTACTTTTTTCCCCAGAGAAGTGTAAAAACATATTTTTTTTCTTTCTATTTTATCGACTGACATTCAGTATGGCTAAACTGAAGGTGCACAGCATAATGATTTGATTTACATACATCACAAAGTGATTATCACAATAAGTTCAGTGAACATCCATCATTTCATAAAGGTTTGAAATTCAAGAAATAGAAAAAAACTTTTTCTTGTGATTAAAACTCTTAGGATTCACTGTCTCAACAGCTTCCATAGATAACATACAGCAATGTTAATTATTAATTGTTAACCAATTTGGTGGCTTAGAGGTTAAAGCATCCGCCTGGAATGCAGGAGACCCAGGTTCAATCCCTAGGTCGGGAAAATCCCCTGGAAAAGGAAAATGGCACCCCACTCCAGTACTCTTGCTGGAGAATTCCATGGAGGGAGGAGCCTTGTAGGCTACAGTCCATGGGGTCGACTTCACTTTCACTAATGTTAATTATATTTGCCACATTGTACGTTATATCAAAACACAGTGTCCTTGAAGTGATTTTTATAGGTAAATCTATGGTCACAGCAGATTAAATATAATTTTTACATTCAAAACCCATGTAGTGGTGTCACAGCATTCCCTTCTACTTTCACAAAATTAGTTTACCACTATTAAGATTGAATCTAAAGAAAATGGTTAAACTCCTAATATATTTCCCTAAAAACATTATTTAATGTTAGCCCACCATTAATTACCCACTCCAGTGTTCTTTCCTGGAGAGTCCCAGGGACGGGGGAGCCTGGTGGGCTGCTGTCTATGGGGTCGCACAGAGTCGGACATGACTGAAACGACTTAGCAGCAGCTACCATTTATTTTCAAAACCTCATTAAATGACAGCAAATTCATCACCAGGGGGTTTCTGCATTAGAAAGCATGCATCATCCCATCTTGACCATCTCCTGGGATGAGGTATATACAACACAGGGAGCAAAGCCAGGTTAGCTTCTGTGCATTCCAGCCAGTGGACACTGACGGTCTGTTTTTCACTTAGGTGTTTGCCTAAGAGCAGAAGCTTAAACTACGTTATCACAAGAGTTGCCCAATATGTCAAGCTCGTCAACCAGTTTTTGACACCTACGTCAACATCAGGGAGAAAGCAGTGATTGCAGCTCTCCACTCACACCCCTCCACACACCCCCTGCTAACACTAATCACAGGGCTGCCAGGTGGGAAAGACGATCCAGCGATTTAGCCTTGCTTTATTTTCATCTTTTTTTCCTTTGGGGGAGGATAATTGTTTTACAATGTTGTGTTAGTTCCTGCTGCACAGCAACAAGAACCAGCTAGATGTATACATGTATCCCCTTCCTCTTGAGCCTCCCTCCCACCCTCCCCACCCCCATCCCCGCCCCCATCCCTCTAGGTCATCACGGAGCACCGGGCTGAGCTCCCAGTGCTCTCCAGCACTTCCCACTAGCTATCTAATTTCATACATGGCAAGTGTACATATGTCAATGGCACTCTCTCAGTTCGTCCCACCCTCTCCTTCCCACTCTGTGTCCACAAATCCTTTCTCTAGGTCTGCGTCTCTGTTTCTGCCCTGCAATTAGGGCTGCCAGATGAGATAGGTGATCCAACAGTTTAGCTTTGCTTTGTTTCCCCCCAAAGTTTTATCTCAAGCTTTTGCCTTTTGTATAATATTCTCTATTAACCTCACCTAACCATAGAGATATAACCTAACCTCTCCTAACCATTGAGAAGATTTTGAGTCCCTTCGAGAGAAATTAAGTAGTCTATTGGAGATGGATAAAGCAATGTCCAAAAACTAGTCTTTTTCTAAATAATGTACCCCTTGTACTGGGTTGGCCAGTTCATTCGAGTTTTTCCATGATGGTGGTGCCAGTGGTAAAGAATCCACCTGCCAAGGCAGGAAACCCAAGTGACGTGGATTCAATCACTGGGTTGGGAAGATCCTCTGTGGTAGGCAATGGCAACCCACTCCAGTATTCTTGCCTGGAAAATTCCATGGACAGAAAGAGGGCTGTCAGTGGGCTATAGTCCATAGCAGTGCAGAGAGTCGGGAACGACAGAGCCCTTATGGAAAAACCCAAATGAACTTTTTGGCCAGCCCGATACTTTATCTTTTGCGTTTGTACAGGCTTGTGACACATTTCATCTAGTTGACAAACGGTTTTGACAAATGCCAAGTCATTGTCTTGCTGTCTCTCCACCTCCACTCACATCTCTGTGTGAAATCACGAGGTTATAGGACAAGTTGTCCTAAGCATTGAAATCCTGTATTTGTCTAATGCTGAAGCGTGTTTGAGTCAAGTACTGCTCTCCAGCCAACCGCTTCAGCCTTGACCTACGGACACCTGCCCCCTTCTTTACCAGACCAGTGATGCCTTAGTGGTGGAACTCTCCTGACATTTATATTCTTCCCTGGAGTGGAGACATCCGCTGGACTGGGAAAATTCCAGAGAACTCTCTTATATTACATATAGACACAGTCATGGGATTTGTTTTGAGAAGCAAAATTATAGTGAAACAATTATAACATTCAGATGGGGTATCCCCCCATCCCCAGCTTTACCACTAACAGGGTTATGGCTTTAGGGAAAGACATTTAAATTACCTAGGTCCCTATTTCCTTTTGTGAAGAATGAAATAGCTGTGCTGGGTCATGCCAGAAACCCACCTCAACTCTAGCTTTCAATGGTTCTATGAGAACAGCAGAGTTTACCAGTGGACAGAAAGAGTACTGAAGAGCTGAAATATTTGTGAGTAGCAAAAATAAAAATCCCAGGTTCCCCACTGTCCTGTGATGCACTGAGTTGCCATTTGCTTTCTTTTTTTAGAGGCAATAGTAGAGCAAAAGCATAAAAATAATCTTAGGAAGTTATCTAACTCATGTTTGGGAATATCCACTTACCTTCTCACATAGGCTTGCCTGTGTGTGTGCTAAATTGCTTCCATCGTGTCCGACTCTTTGGGACCCCATGGATCGTAGCCCACCAGGCTCACTGTCCGTGGGATTCTCCAGGCAAGAATACTGGAGTGGGTTTCCATTTCCTTCTCCGGGGGATCTTCTTGACCCAGGGATCAAACTTGAGTCTCCTGTGTTTCCTGCATCACAGGCAGATTATTTACCACTGAGCCACTGGGGAAGCCCTTCTCACATAGGCACATACTTGCAAATGTGTTGAAAATGTTGCAGATTTCATTTCTTTTGTCACCAGTGAAGTTCAATGGGAGAGGATGGGTCAGAGAAAAAATGATTTTACAGGTTTTTCTTCTTTGATGATTATAGTTCTTCTTACAATCAACCCTAAAAATGGATGGGCTGCCCAAGAATGGTTTATTTAAAAATAATTTAAATGTATAATTCCAAGTCTTAAGTATAGAAAAAGAACACAATATACCAGCATGAATACAGAATATCAACCAGTATGTGTTGGGACAAAGGAATCTGAAAGGTAATTTTGTATAAGCAGCTATAAAAGAGAAGTGAGTAAGATAGATAACTGAAGAATATCTCAAAATGTTTTTATTAGACTAGTGATCTCATCACCACTAGTCCCCAGGACACTGTTTATCATAAAACATTGTCCAAGAGTAACAGAAAGCCATGGAAGCTCTCATACCATCAAATAAATAAATCAATAAATGTGCAATGACACCTCTGGTGAAGCTATTTCCAGAACAAGCACAAAATACTATCCTCTAGTATAAAATTGATTTGTTTTATTGCTAAAGACAGAGCACACACTAAAAGATACTAAAAGTTGTACTTTTGGAGAGAAAAACATAGGCAAGCCTCACAGATGTATCAACAAGCCTAGAAAACCAGTTACAAAATTGAAGGCAAATCTTATGCTCAGAGAGAAAACAGAATTAGCTCCTCCCCAAATCTCTTTACTAAATGACACTGGTGGAAGGCAAATATTAACAACGCACTGTATCGTGTGTGTGTGTGTGTGTGTTAGTCGCTCAGTCGTGTCCAACTCTTTGTGACCCTATGGAGGTCCTCTGTAGCCCCCCAGGGTCCTCTGTCCATGGAATTCTCTAGGCAAGGATGCTGGAGTGGGTTGCCATTTCCTTCTCCACACTGTATCATAGTCAAGGGTTAAGTTCAATAGGGTAAAATGAAGGCAAAGGAAAAACATTCTCTGTGGAAATCTCTCTGGATGGTGGTATTGGGACACCAAGAGTCATCACGTAGGAGACAAACTATCTCTTACCTATTTCAATATCCATTTTTCTCCAGCACTGGGACAGATCTCTGCTTTGGTTGGCATTGTATGAGTTACTGGATTGCATTTAGAGACCATGCTGTACAAAGTATATGTACCTTCAAGCCACAAAGTCCTACTTGGTGCAGTGAAATGACAGATATGTGGGATCTGAGAGCAGCCAAGGAGTAACAAACAGAATCATAGCTCCTGTCTCATGCTTAATTGGGGGCACAAGTGTACTGAGTAGAAGAACAGATGGAAGTGGACTATGTACTACATTTACTCAGCAGAATTAAGTTCCACGACACTCATGAATTAAGATGCAGGACACTCCTGCCCGTGGACATCAGTCAACATCATGGCCCCCTTTTAGAGTAGGGGCTACTCAGAGGCTAGATGATAAGTGAAGTCTGGAGTCCTGGGCCAAGTCCACCTCACAGGAAATCCAGTGTCTCTTTGGGACACCTAAGTAGAAATGTCTGTGTAGCCCCAGGACATCATCAAAATGACTATGCTTAGAGCTGGCAGAACCTCAGCTCACATGAGTTCTTCGGCCTGCAGAGCAAACCATCTGTTAAGAAAAGCCAAGTGGAGCTCTCCTGAAAATGCCTCCACTGGCCATGATAAGAAATCAAGAGCATTGTCATGTCTTGGTAGGTGCAGGGACTGTGAGCCCTGTTATAACCCCATTTAAATAATAATAATTTTAAAACCCCTTTTATTTATTTATTATTTTTTGGCCTCACTGCACAGCATGTGGAATCTTAGTTCCCTGACCAGGGCTGGGAACTCACTGCTCCTGCCGTGGAAGAGAGGAGTTTTAGCCACTGGGCCACCACGGAAGTCCCCTGCCTCCCATTTTAATTTAAAGAAGTTAGCCTGCAACAGTGTCCATGTTTAAAATATACAAATCCTGGTAATGACTTGGGAATTTGTGCTTCCTGTTCGCTTTGCCTGTGCTGGGTCCCAGCCCCTGGAAGGAGAGGGCTCCTCCTACAAGGGGCCAGAGCAAGGTTCCCCTGGACCTTAAGGGACATCTTCTCCCTTGTCATTTTCAGTTTCTTATCCCAGATGACCAATAAGCAAAGAAAGAAATGCTGATCAATATGAGCATCCAGGGTCACTACGACATCATGAGGACTGAGATGACGAGGTCCTGCGTACGCTTTTGTGCGGGCATGTAGCCTGCTTGCTCGTGTTCTAGGAGAGTTAATAGCCCCCAGGAGAAGCCCTGCATCCAAGGTGATGGATTTGATGTGTTAATATCCCACTTCCCTCTCCCTCAGTGAGAGAATTGTGGAACACATTATCTATACTGTCTCCCAAAGGGCTAAATGCCACTTGTCAACATGGTGCTTTTGATAACACCTTTCATTAGCTTCTTTCCCTCCCCTGTCTTAATTCCCTATTACCTTATTCCTCCCAAATAAATTCCTTGCAGTCAAATCCTTGTCTCATGTTGGTTTCTGGGAAACTTCAAACTCAGGTAGAGTCTTTGAAAACTGTTTTTTCTTTAGAGACATATTCATAACATTTAAAAAATACCATAAAGTAGTCTATGGCCATGCGCACAGAGGTAACCCACATTACAAATAATGTTCTTATTATTTGCATGTTCGTAATTGTGACCCAAGGAGAAGGCAATGGTACCCCACTCCAGTACTCTTGCCTAGAAAATCCCATGGACAGAGGAGCCTGGTAGGCTGCAATCCATGGGGTCGCTAAGAGTCAGACACAACTGAGCGACTTCACTTTCACTTTTCACTTTCATGCATGGGAGAAGGAAATGGAAACCCACTCCAGTGTTCTTGCCTGGAGAATCCCAGGGACGGGGGAGCCTGGTGGGCTTCTGTCTGTGGGGTCGCACAGAGTCGGACACGACCGAAGCAATTTAGCAGCAGCAGCAGCAACAGCAATTGTGACCCAAAAGTGCAAGAAATTTCATCTGCATTGTCCCTTTAAGGATCTAGGAAGTTGTACACTGATTAAAAAAATTTTTTTTAATGCTTACTTAATTATATACACATACATGGACACTTTAAATTTGGGTACTTAAGTGGACAAAGTTCTGCTCTTTGAGAATCATACCTACACAGAACAGCTTGTTTATCCCTTCAATCCTCAGTGAGGCTGTTTTAAGGCTGTGGACTGCAAGGAGATCCAACCAGTCCATTCTGAAGGAGATCAGCCCTGGGATTTCTTTGGAAGGAATGATGCTGAAGCTGAAACTCCAGTACTTTGGCCACCTCATGCGAAGAGTTGACTCATTGGAAAAGATTCATGCTGGGAGGGATTGGGGGCAGGAGGAGAAGGGGATGACAAAGGATGAGATGGCTGAATGCATCACTGACTCATTGGATGTGAGACTGAGGGAACTCCGGGGGTTGGTGATGGACAGGGAGGCCTGGTGGGCTGCGATTCATGGGGTCGCAAAGACTCGGACACGACTGAGCGAATGAACTGAACTGAACTGAACTGAACTGAAATTGTGCTTTGCCTGAATCCCAAGGATACTTGTCACATTGTTCACCAGAATGGTACCTCTTGGGGTCATGCAGGCCACAACTGGCCAGACTTCATGGATACAAAACATACAATTGTGAAATGAATGTTTACCCCCTTGGAGATGACTGCCAAACTTTCTTAAAAATAAAGCGATGTGAAACAGTCTATCAAATTGAACCCCAGCCCCCTAAAAAGAAATGTTACATTGTGGATGTTGAAGTTATTTTTATTCAATGCGGTGTTCATTGTCCTGAGTTGCTTTAGCTAATGCTGGAATGTATTTTGAATCATATTCTAAGTGAGCACCCTCTATGATTCTATATGCGCCTCACAGTCTAATCACGCTGGAACTAGATAAAGGGGCACTGTCACGTTCCATCTACCCAAGATTACCTCCTCAACAATACTTCAAAGATTTTATTCACTTTAATTCATACGGGAGGATTAGAATATGCACTCAGTTAAAAAAGACTCCTTTGCTATTCTGATGACCGTGCACAATCTTATTGCTAATAAACTCCTTTGTATAGTTTCCCACAAGAACAAGCGGAGTTTCTCATGGGAAATATGCTTATGTAACTTTTTGAAAGAAATTTACACTGAACTTTGTATTTGTTTAAAAGGCAACGCATGTGCAACAGTACCTTAAAGGGAATACCATCCAGGAATAGTACAGAAAATTGAATATTCACTATGCCTATAGTGAATGTGGTTTAAAAAATAATTTTAATAAATAATTTCAGTTGACTGCCCTATTATATAAGGAACCTTTTGAATAGATGTTGAAAATTGGCAG
Source organism: Bos grunniens (assembly GCF_055505025.1). Lineage (NCBI taxonomy): Eukaryota > Metazoa > Chordata > Mammalia > Artiodactyla > Bovidae > Bos > Bos grunniens. The sequence continues at coordinate 21,500,295 of NC_141191.1, read as the reverse complement.
TCCTACCTGGGGACTAACTGAGCCTATATTTGTATGCTGCCTATCGGGCTCAGAGTGTAAATTAAAAAAAAATTTTTTTCTCTTATGACTTTTAATGATTATTGCTATTTATGTATGTATGTATATATTTATGGCTACACCGCTCAGATGTGAAATCTTAGTTTCTCAGTCTGGGATAGAACCTGCACTCTCCGCATTGAAAGCAGGGAGTCTTCACCACTGAACCACCAGCAAAGTCCCCAGTGTTTGAATTTTTGTACTTGAATGCTTTCTCAGTTCTATAGCCTCCCTCCCTCCACCTCACTATTGTCTGATACCCAGCTAGAGTCCAAGTTTGATTTCACCTGCCTGGCCTTGCTGGGGGGCTGAGATTGCAGCTTTAGACGTGGAGACCCAGGAGATTTTCCTAAGACCCATCCTGGGATGCGTTTAATAGCAAATGGGAATATATTTTTGTATCCTTTTAAGCATTGTCACTTACTTTCATAGACTGTGACGTTGAGAATTTAAAAAGAAAGTGTGGTAATTTCAAGATTTTCTCCATCTCTCCTATTTTTTGCACCGAATTCCCCTGAACTGAAGAAAGAAGGTGGACACAGAGGCCAACAGAAGGGAAAGCTGTCTAAGCACCAAGCTGAGGTCCTTTCAGCCAACAAATGGGTCACAGTCTGGCCATCAGCGCTGCTGACACAGGGAAGATAGCACCAAAGACAGAACTATTGTTGAAAGACTGTGTGAACAGATACTTGGCTTAAAAGCATCGGTTAGTTAAAACTTTGTTTCAGTGTAATATTAAAGATAATGCTACATTACATTGTTTATGTGTGTAACCCAAGAAATAAGAGTTAGAATTTAAACTTTAAATTGTTTTTGGAACTGAATTTCACACTGATAGGGGTATGAACCATGCAGAACTTTAATGAGTGACTAAATTTGTTCACAGTGTTTTTGCTTACCTGTATATCTCCTCACAACCTTTTGGAGAATATATTACATTATTTTACAGGAAAAAGAAAGTTAAAAAATGCAACTGAGAACTTTTCGCTTGAAATCATACGTTTAGCTACCTTAGCAACCAGTAGGATTAGTCTGTGTTTTGTTTTTTTTTAACTTATTAATATTTTATTTCTAACAAATTTTTGGATATAGAATTCTTAACATTCACTAGAACTGGATTTTGTCCATATTTCTCCCTAGTTCTAAATATGGGAATTCTAAAATGTTAAATATTTTTATGAGACTTTACATGTATATTCTGTGTAGTTCCAAAGCTACTGATTTTCTACATTCAAAATTAATAACTATGAACATTATTAATGTCAAACACTTCTTTTTTTTTTTTTTTTTTAGTCTGTGTTTTTTAACTGCACATCTGTATGCAATTGTTTCTTCTCCGTTCATGATTGCTTCCCCAGCATTAAATTTGGGGGAAGATGAAAACCCAGGCAGAACTGAAGTGTCTTCCAGATTAAGCCAGGATCCTACTCAGGTTTAGTCTGGCTATAAAAACGCTCTCTCCAGATCCCAAAGCACAAAAGGGCAATTTCTTTGGAAGTTTCTGAACAGAATGCACAGTTGCCCGGCCTGGGATGGTCAGATCTGATGGTAAGACTAGGGGACAAGCCACTCTGACCTGAGAAAGAAGCTAGGTGTTCATCCTGGGACGGAGGAAACCAGCGTTGACTTGTTAGGAGGAAACGTGGCCATGACAGACTGCTCATCATTAAACCAGACTCTACCTCTCTGTCTAGGACACAAGAGATAAAAAAAAAAAAGAGGGACTGCTTAATTTGCTGAGAGATGCCAATTCGTGCCAATCCATATATAAAAGTAAAACAGTTGGGAGATTTAAAACTATCCTCTCTGAAGTTCTCCTCCCCTGAGGTCTTTAGGACCAATTCATAGAGCTTTTGAAGGGATGGGTCTTTTAAGGGATAGAGCCCAAGCCAGATAGTAAGACATCAAAGTCATGCTAAGCAAAGAACCAACTGTTCCTCTCCCTTCCCTCCCACCACCAGAGGTTAATTTGCTTTTCATTGTTTGATCTCAAAGTATTTAAAATTTTTTTTGATGTGGACTATTTTTAAAGTCTTTATTGAATTTGTTACAACATTGCTTCAGACGGTAAAGAATCTGCCTGCAATGCAGGAGCCCCAGGTTTGATTCCTGTGGGAAGATCCCCTGGAGTAGGAAATGGCAACCCACTCCAGTATTCTTGCCTGAAGATTCCCAAGGACAGAGGAGGGCTAAAGTTCATAGGGTCACAAAGAGTTGGATACAGTTGAGCGACTAACACTTTCACTTTTTCACTGCTTCTGTTTTTTGTTTTGTTTTATTGCTCATAAGGCAAGTGGGATCAAACCTGCCTCCCCTGAAGGTGAAGTCTTAAACGCTGGACCTCCAAGGAAGTTCCAGTATTTAATTTTTTGATGAGGCTACACAGAAGCCCTGCAAAGTGCTAGACAGTAACATTTTCCACATGAGTATTTTAAGACCCAAATTTTGCAACTTGGAATTCACAGCACTCTGCAAGAAGTTGTTGCTGAGTGGAAATTGGAAGTGAGATATTTTTTCAGACTTGTGCAAGAACTTTTAGGGATAGGTGATTCCATAGTAGCTAAGCTTGATGAATACATGTCATAGAGGGTTTGACATGAAAGGTTTCAGGTCAATATTTTCAAAGTTCAAACCTATCACCTACCCATTCACCACTGTAGCTTCATTCCTTTGGAACCAGAAGGCTTCTTAACCATGTAACCAACCCTTTTACTGCCAGAACTTGGAACTGAATCTGCTGCTTGAATTTCTCATCTAGGTGTTTCCCCTTCATATCGATGCTGCCCTTTAGCTATCAGGCCTTGAGAACAAGCATGGGACTTTCAACGGCCCTGAAAGGGACTCAGGAGGAAGAACCAGAGAACTGACTCAGATGAGTAGGCTCCAATGAGGAAGAAAGGCTGCCTGCAAGTAAGACTTCTATTGCCAATTTTTGGGACTGAAGTATCCCTCCTCTGTTTGATTGGGTGTATCCAGTGACATATTTTTAAAATGAAAGTTGAATGAATTTAACATAAAGAACTGTGACCCTCTGCTGGCTGCTGCTAAGTCGCTTCAGTCGTGTCCGACTCTATGCGACCCCATAGACGGCAGCCCACCAGGCTCCCCCGTCCCTGGGATTCTCCAGGCAAGAACACTGGAGTGGGTTGCCATTTCCTTCTCCAATGCAGGAAAGTGAAAAGTGAAAGTGAAGTCACTCAGTCTTGTCTTAGCGACTCCATGGACTGCAGCCTACCAGGCTCCTCTGTCCATGGGATTTTCCAGACAAGAGTACTGGAGTGGGTTGCCATTGCCTTCTCTGAGGAAGCCCTGCTGCTGCTGCTGCTGCTAAGTCACTTCAGTCGTGTCTGACTCTATGCGACCCCATAGACGGCAGCCCACCAGGCTCCCCCGTCCCTGGGATTCTCCAGGCAAGAACACTGGAGTGGGTTGCCATTTCCTTCTCCAATGCAGGAAAGTGAAAAGTGAAAGTGAAGTCCCTCAGTCTTGTCTTAGCGACTCCATGGACTGCAGCCTACCAGGCTCCTCTGTCCCTGGGATTCTCCAAGCAAGAACACTGGAGTGGGTTGCCATTTCCTTCTCCAATGCATGAAAGTGAAAAGTGAAAGTGAAGTCGCTCAGTCGTGTCCGCCTTTTAGTGACCCCATGGATTGCAGCCCTCCAGGCTCCTCTGTCCATGGGATTTTCCAGGCAAGAGTACTGCAGTGGGGTGCCACTGACCCCCCTAGGACATCACAAAACCAAGGCTAAGAAACGCTGCTGTGACCACAGAAAGCAACCACATTCCTTTTCAACACCATTGTACCATCTCTGCCATTTTGTCAGAGTAAATGACTAGTGACCAAAAAGAAAAACAAAGCCAGAGCCTGGAAGATGGCAGAGTAAGTAAAATGCACCAACCATCCCAGGTTTCCTGGGACTGAAGGGTTTCCTGGGATGTGGTACTTTTGTGCTAAAACTGAAATGCTGGTGGTTTAGTGGCTCAGTCCTGTGTAACTCTTTACAACCCCAAAGACTGTAACCTGCCACTTGTTGCTGAGTGGAAACTGGGATTGAGATATTTTTTCAGACTTGTGCAGGAACTTTTGGGGGTGGGTGATTCTACAGTAGATCCTCTGTCCATGGGATTTCCCAGGCAAGAATATTGGAGTGGGCTGCCATTTCCTTCTCTATAAGATCTTTTCAACCCAGGAACTGAACCCATGTCTCGTGCATTGCAGGTAGATTCTTTACCGCTGGGCCACCAGGGAAGCCCTGAAACTAAAATACTGCTGGGCAAATCAGAATGGCTGGCCAACCTAGTCAGGTGACAGTTTAAACAAACACAGAATTCTGTTCTTTACTTGGCTAAGACCCTTCTTTCAAAGTTTTCTCTGGTTCAAGACAACGTTTCCTCAGCAAAAACACCATGCTATACCACTGTCCCAGGCATACACTTGTAGCACGCTTTCTGAAAGGCAGAGCAAGTCTGGCTGGCAAAATGCATGTACCTTTTTTTTTTTTTTTTTAAGCTTCAGGTCCTGAGTATGTTAAAACCTGGAAGAAAGCAGTGGGACAGAGATTGGTGAAAAGCATCTAGAAGTCCTTCTAGAGGTGACTGAGCGCATGCATAGAGGCACAGGAGATATGACCACCAGAGTCCCTTCCAGGGCATGGCACTCACCCGAGATAATGGCTGCTTTTTTTTTTTAACGTGAACCATTTAAAGACTCTTTTTTGAAATTGTTACAATATTGCTTCTACTTTCTGTTTTGGTTTTTTGGCCATGAAGAACATGGGATCCTAGCTCCCCCACCAGGGATCGAACACAGATCCTCTGCGTTGAAAAGCTACATCTTAACCACTGGACCACCAAGGGAAGTCCCAATGGTCTACACATTCACCCCAGGCGTACTCAGTGCTGTCCCACCTCCTCTGTTCCAGAATGCCTTCCTCTTTCTTCCACAGCTGCAGAAAAGTAATCCGTCTGTCCTTCAAGCATCTTTTGAAATTCTGCTTCTTCAGAAAAGGTACTCCTGACCGCTTCTCTCTTTTAAGCTTCCACAGGGCTAATTTTCCTGTTCAGTCATTTGGTGCTTGCCCACTCGTTGTGTTAATAATTGATTTTCACTGTCTTATCCCCCTACCTGGCTTGTGAAAGGGTGGATTATTCTTTTCTTTTCTTTTTTTAAATTTGTTGCATCTTGCTTAGCCCAGCATAGTCTTCTCAACTGTCTGAAGTTGTGCTGTCCAGTAAAATGTAATGTGAGCTGCATTGGTAATTTAGCATTTTCTAGCAGACATCCTGGAATGTGAAGTCATGTGGTCCTTAGAAACCATCAAACGAACAAAGCTAGTGGAGGTGATGGAATTCCAGTTGAGCTATTTCAAATCCTGAAAGATGATGCTGTGAAAGTGCTGCACTCAATATGCCAGCAAATTTGGAAAAGTCAGCAGTGGCCACAGGACTGGAAAAGGTCAGTTTTCATTCTAATCCCAAAGAAAGGCAATGCCAAAGAATGCTCAAACTTCCACACAACTGCACTCATCTCACGCGCTAGCAAAGTAATGCTCAAAATACTCCAAGCCAGGCTTCAGCAATATGTGAACCATGAACTTCCAGATGTTCAAGCTGGTTTTAGAAAAGGCAGGGGAACCAGAGATCAAATTGCCAACATCCGATGGATTATCAAAAAAGCAAGAGATTTCCAAAAAAACACCTATTTCTGCTTTATTGACTATGCCAAAGCTTTTGACTGTGTGGAACACAATAAACTGTGGAAAATTCTGAAAGAGATGGGAGTATAAGACCACCTGACCTGCCTCTTGAGAAACCTATATGCAGGTCACGAAGCAACAGTTAGAACTGGACATGGAACAACAGATTGGTTCCAAATAGGAAAAGGAGTACGTCAAGGCTGTATATTGTCACCCTGCTTATTTAACTTATATGCACAGTACATCATGAGAAACGATGGGCTGGATGAAGCACAAGCTGGAATCGAGATTGCCAGGAGAAATATCAATAACCTCAGATATGCAGATGACACCACCCTTATGGCAGAAAGTGAAGAACTAAAGAGCCTCTTGATGAACGTGAAAGAGGAGAATGAAAAAGTTGGCTTACAGCTCAATATTCAGAAAACTAAGATCATGGCATCTGGTCCCATCACTTCATGGCAAATAGATGGGGAAACAGTGGAAACAGTGGCTGTTTCCCATGTTACTGCTCAGTTCAGTTCAGTCGCTCAGTCGTGTCTGACTCTTTGTGACCCCATGGACTGCAGCATGCCAGGCTTCCCCATCTATTACCAACTCCCAGAGTTTACGCAAACTCATGTCCATTGACTGGTGATGTCACCCAACCATCTCATCCTCGGTCATCCCCTTCTCCTCCTGCCTTCAGCCTTTCCCAGCATCAGGGTCTTTTCAAATGAGTCAGTTCTTTACATCAAGTGGCCAAAGTATTGGAGTTTCAGCTTCAGCATCAGTCCTTCCAATGAACATTTAGGACTGATTTCCTTTAGGATGAACTGGTTGGATCTCCCTGCTGTCCAAGGGACTCTCAAGAGTGTTCTCCAACTCCACAGTTCAAAAGCAAAATTCTTCAGTGCTCAGCTTTCTTTAGAGTCCAAATCTCACATCCATACATGACTACTGGAAAACCCATAGCTTTGACTATACAGACCTTTGTTGGCCAAGTAATGTCTCTACTTTTTAATATGCTGTCTAGGCTGGTCATAACTTTTCTTCCAAGGAGCAAGCGTCTTTTGATTTCATGGCTGCAGTCACTACCTGCAGTGATTTTGGAGCCCCCAAAGTAAAGCCCCCCACTGTTTCCATTGTTTCCCTATCTATTTGACATGAAGTGATGGGACCAGATGCCATAATCTTAATTTTCTGAATGTTGAGTTTTAAGCCAACTTTTTCACTATCCTCTTTTACTTTCCTCAAGAGGCTCTTTAGTTCTCCTTCCCTTTCTGCCATAAGGGTGGTATCATCTGCATATCCGAGGTTATTGATATTTCTCCTGGCAATCTTGATTCCAGCTTGGGCTTCATTCAGTCCAGAATTTCTCATGATGTATTCTGCGTGTAAATTAAATAAGCAGGGTGACAATATACAGCCTTGACGTACTCCTTTCCCGATTTGGAACCAGTTTTTTGTTCCATGTCCAGTTCTAACTGTTGCTTCTTGACCTGCATACTCGTTTCTCAGGATGCAGGTCAGGCGGTCTGGTATTCCCATCTCTTTCAGAATTTTCCACGGTTTATTGTGATCCACACAGTTAAAGGCTTTGGCATAGTCAATAAAGCAGAATAGATGTTTTCCTGGAACTCTCTTGCTTTTTCTATGATCCAACGGATGTTGGCAATTTGATTTCTGCCTTTTCAAAAACCAGCTTGAACATCTGGAAGTTCATGGTTCATGTACGGTTGAAGCCTGGCTTGGAGAGTTTTGAGCATTACTTTGCTAGCGTGTGAGATGAGTGCAGTTGTGTGGTAGTTTAAGCATACTTTGGGATTGCCTTTCTTTGGGATTGGAATGAAAGCTGACCTTTTCCAGTCCTGTGGCCACAGCTGAATTTTCCTAATTTGTTGGCATATTAAGTGCAGCACTTTCACAGCATCCTCTTTTAGGATTTGAAATAGCTCAACTGGAATCCCATCACCTCCACTAGCTTTGTTTGTAGTGATGCTTCCTAAGGCCCACTTCACTTCGCATTCCAGGATATCTGGCTGTTGGGAGTGATAACACCATCATGATTATCTGGGTGGTGAAGATCTTTTTTGTATAGTTCTTCTGTGTATTCTTGCCACCTCTTCTTAATATCTTCTGCTTCTGTTAGGTCTATATCATTTCCCTTTAATGTGCCCATCTTTGCATGAAATGTTCCCTTGGTATCTCTAATTTTCTTGAAGAGACCTCTAGTCTTTCCCATTCTGTTGTTTTCCTCTATTTCTTTGCATTGATCGCTGAAGAAGGCTTTCTTATCTCTCCTTGCTATTCTTTGGAATTCTGCATTCCAATGGGTATACCTTTCCTTTTCTCCTTTGCCTTTCTCTTCTTTTCACAGCTATTTTAAGACCTCCTCAGACAGCCGTTTTGCCCTTTTGCATTTCTTTTTCTCAGGGATGGTCTTGATCCCTGCCTCCTGTACAATGTCAAGAACCTCTGTCCATAGTTCTTCAGGCACTCTATCAGATCCAAGCCCTTGAATCTATTAGTCACTTCCACTGTATAAACATAAGGGATTTGATTTAGGTCATACCTGAATGGCCTAGTGGTTTTCCCTACTCTCTTGAATTTACGTCTGAGTTTGACAATAAGGAGTTCATGATCTGAGCCACAGTCAGCTCCTGGTCTTGTTTTTGCTGACTGTGTAGAGCTTCTCCATCTTTGGCTGCAAAGAATATAATCAATCTGATTTTGGTGTCAACCATCTGGTGATGTCCACGTGTAGAGTCTTCTCTTGTGTTGTTGGAAGAGGGTATTCATTATGACCAGTGCATGTAATCAATCTCAATGTGAAGAAAACTATGAATGAGTCATTTTTACATGATTCTGATTGTATTGTTTTTGAAATTCAGTGTATATTTTACTCTTATCAATTTATATCTCAGTTTAGAGTAACCATTTTTCAAGTCCCCAAGTACACATGTGGCAAGTGGACAGCAAGGGTCTACATGGTAAGTTGAGATATTCTGATGGAGTCTTTAGGACACAGAAATTTAACCTGATTCTATAAAGAATGATAAGATACCATGAGTTGCTGAGAAGACACGTCTTAACATGATAAGGATAGAGATTAGGGAAACGGAGATAAGAGATTAAGAGAAAGGATTGTTTCTGTTAACACAGAATTGATGGAGGAAGAGTAGTAAAACTTTGTGATAAAACATAAAAAATGTAAAGGAGAGAGGAGTCAATAAAAATTTAAGGTTATTACCAGGACAATACATAACTTAAAAGAGGACCAGGAGAATAGTAAGAAGGAACTTGGAGAGAGATATCAGTCTAAGGAAGAGATGGATTTTTCTTGAATCATATAATTTCAAGTGCTTGCAAATTCATCTTCCTGGAGAGTTTGGAGCAAAGATGAAAAGCAAAGTAGCTTTTGGGAGCTATGTCATCAAGTGGGCTGAGACTTAAAAATGTATAACAACTAAGATTGTGATGGTGGATGGAGATAAAATGTAGGTATAGGAAGAAAATGAGATCGTGAAAGGCAAGGGGAAAAACAATTTCAACACAGAAAAGGATAAAAAGTAGGAAAGAACTTGAGGGATTTGAAAACTGAGAACAGTTCTCTGGACAAGGTTAGGAAGCCATCCCTGGAGCAAATGAGAACCTTTGGCCAGGCTGGAGAAGGATTTACATCAAGTGAACTCTCTCCTAACTGCCTGGTTTTCAATCCTCTGAGCGACAAAATGACTGAGGATGTCTGGGTTAAGAAGTTTGAATTTTCCAGCAGCCACAGTCCCACCAGGAATCCTGGCTGAAGGGAACAGAAACAAGCACAGAACGGGTGGAGCTCTGGGTGATTCTTGATCAATGGCCAACGTAAAGAAAACCCAGAAACAAGTCAAGTGGCAGGATGTAGGGAAATGCATAGGGACAGCAGTGCAGGGCTAGAAACCATAGTGAAACCATTATTTGGTCTTTGTTAAAAGACAAGCAGAAAAACACAAATCATTTGTCTTATAAGGGCTTATTGTATTTTTCTTCAATATTTTATTGCTTACCTTAAGGAGTGGGTAAATATGAAATGTGTTCAGTGGAACGTTGCCTTTAATTTTTCACATGCTTTTGAAAGGGAAATGGAGAATAACAAATGGCCTGAATACTGACCCAATACTTTCTTCTCCTTCAAGTCTATTTATTCAATTATAGCAGCACAAGCTTCACTAGTTAGGATCCAACCATTTGAGAAAAAATTGGGGGATTTTAGCCTTTTCTTTGCTGAAATATCTTGGGGATAATGGAGTCGAAATTAGGACTAATAGGAATCAATTCATTCAGTCTTGACAGTTAAAGTAAATCACTTATTCGTGGACATGCGATTTACTCTTGAGTTGTATTTGGCAACTATAAGAGTACAGGGTGTGGAATTTACTCAGCTAGAAAAGTCCCTTGAAATTCCCAGCAATTTCATAAAACCTTAGGAGTTCAGAAATGCACAAACCTTTGGAAGACAACAACCTTGATTACTCTTTCTGCTGAGAATGACTAAGCTGGATTTTCATTCCTAAAGAGGAAGGTTGACGGATGAAAGTGTAAAGTTTATAGTCCTCCTCATGGGGTGAGGTACAAGGTGGGTAAAAGAATTACTCAGCTAGCAAGAAGATGACAGTTCTCTGTAGCAGGAATAGAGTACTGCCAAAGGGAATGCAAATAAAGATGTCAAAAGAGCTTAGTCTGTGACAAATGTTTTGTTACTTAATGTTCTATTCTAATTTCCTGTGTCTCTCAGTCTTACAAACTCATACTAGATCCGTGGATCTTCTACTCTTTTTATATCTAAATACACGGTAACAGTTGAGAAATAACCAAAGATGAGATGTGGGGTTCACAGTTAAATAATTTCAAAGAGAAAAAGGAACATGTTAAGTCAAAACTTCTAGTGTGTCAAGATATTCATCAAACATTATGCTTGTTAGAAAAGACTTGTTCATTTTTGCTTAAAGAGGAAATAGCTTTTATTATTCACACACATGGACACATGTATTGTTTCAATATCAAAATTTGATGGGCAGGATTACTATGTAAACTCAAAGATTCCTATTCTGACTAAATCCGAAGTTTCTAAATGTTAAAAAGATTAGTTTATCCCCAATCATTGTTCTGCGACCTAATTACAGACTGTCCCTTTATGGTGTTTAAATAAAAATAAATGCGGGAATAATCTCATGAATTAAAAAATAGCAACCTCCATTAAAAAAAAAAAAAAGATACAAAATTTTAGATTGGGTTCCTCCCCTTTAGAAATTAGACAACTTCTCTTGAGTCTTTCTCCCTGTGTACAATGCCTCCTAGCCTTTGTGGGATTGAAAGAATTTGGTGCCAGAGGCTATGGGTATTATTTTCCTCAAAGTCATTAATCATTATTTGCATAAGGAATCTGTGTTATACCATAAAAAGAAGTTTATATTATCAGAGTCTCTATTGCTTAGGACATTTACTGGAACAGATAATACTCTTGTAGCCATGTTGCTGTTTATATTTCCAGTTCTTTAATGGAGTTCTTAACGGCTTTATGAGGTGCGTGCGCTTTCACTGAGATTTTGTACATGGCTCCGTTTCTGCAGTGAAGCCCTAAACCTTTAATCAGGTAATCTTGGGAACACATGTCTTAAAGAAATTAAGGACGGTTTAGAGTAATCACATTTAAAATGTACATGTAATGCACCAATTACTGTCGCAAAGAGTCGGGTACGACTCAGCGACTCAACAACCACAACGCATCAATGTGAATCTGGCACTTTGTCAAAGTGAACATTACTGATAGATGAATAAAGATGTTTACCATGATATTAAGCAAAATACGGTAGACCTTTCCATCAAACTGATAATAATATACACTCACTGTTCAGTTCATTCCCAGTGTTTCCTCTTTTTGGATTAAAATTAATAGAGTTTCACACTGTGTCTTTAATCTTATCAGAGACTCTGAAAGTAAACAATAGCGCAGTGTGAGAAACCTTGGCTGTGTAACTCTTAGGCTCTTGGAAACAAGCATGGCTTTCTTTTCAGCCCACCCCTAAATCATCCGGACTACCTATTCACTTTACTGGGATTCTCAAAAGAGCAATTAAACACTGCAATAAACAGTTTACGGTCTTTATTGGCGTACTGAAGCGACTTGGCAGCAGCAGCAGCAGTACTAATTGACACAGCATGCTCATCTGGGTTCTATGTAGTACGGTCATTGTTTTACGTCATTATCATTATTTTCTTATCTGCAAATTCTTCTCAGCATAAAAAGTAAATCGGGGACAAAAATCACACTTTAGAAGAACTCTGCTCACAAGTAGCCTCGGAGATGCCCCTGAGGCTGGGCCCTCCGGGGAAAGCACGGATTCACCACCTGGCAGAACTCTGCGTGCCCCACTCGCCCGCGCCCACAGCCTGAGCCGGGGTCAGAGCGCTCGCCCACGTGCCGGGCGCTCGCTGCCGCGGACAGACCCCGCGGCGCTGCGGCCGGACCCGCCCACCTCGCGGATTGGCCACACGGGCTGGACGGTGCGCGCGCGGGAGGAGGGCTCCGGCGGGGGTCGGCGGGCGCGGGGGAGGGGACAGGAGGGGGCGGTGCAAGCGGGCCAGGCACCGCCCCCGAACGCCAGGGACCGCCCCCGCGCGGCTACACCCGCGGCGCCCACGTGCCCAGCCCGCTTTCCGCGGCGCCGCAGCCCCGGCGCTTTTCTCCGCGCGGACCAAGCGAGGCAGCAGCCGCTTCTTCAGTCTCCCCGAGTTAGCTCCAGCCGCTCGCCCGCCACCGCCTCCTCGGCGCGGACCTCGCACAGCCCAGTAAGTTGCCAAGTGTCCGGCGGCGCGGAGGGGCCGCCGGCAGGGGCGGCCTGGGCACCCGGGCCTGAGGGAAAGAGCCAAGACGGGGGCGTCCCGGGCCACGTCCAGCTGCGCGCAGCTGCTGGGAGGCCGCGCTCTGGCTCCTCGGAGACGGGGAGTTCCGGGCTGCGCCTCGACTCGCACGGTTCCAGGTGCTGGGAAAGCCGGGGGGTGGCCTAGCGCGGCGAAGCCGCGGGTCCCCGTGGCCTCTCGGGTCTCGGGGGTCCCTGGGCACCACCCCCACCGGGCGGGACAGCCAGGCCTCGCTGGCTCTACATGCTGACGGGTCCCCTGGAGGCTCTCGGGTTACCGACAGGACCCCGCTCCGAGCTCTGCAAATCCATTCACACCCTGAGCTGCCGGGAATTGGTGGGACAGGTAAAAATGGTCCGTCGTGGTGTCCGTTTGAGGGAGTTTTAAGTATATGGGTGCAGTTTTAAACCCTTTTGAGATGGGCTAGACTCTTTCAAACCTATTTCATGCCGTCTTTAGCCTTGAACTCCAAATACCATTCTTAACGTTTTAGGGACTCACTCAGCCTCCGAGTATCCGTGAACTTTGCAACTTTTCAGAGACCGCATCTTAACGATATTTACAAGAAATCCGCTCTCAGAGTTATATGAGTCGTTTGAGGTGGAAACTACCCAGATTTCAGGAGTAAAAGTTATCAGTTATCCGAACTCTCAAATATTTATGCAGAACTGCCTTCAAAACCGTTTAGGTGACTCGTTTACGCCTGGTAATAAGGTTTATCTAGTCATTTCTCAGAAACATTCATCCTTTTAACTGGGGTCTAGGGACGGGGGAGCCTGGTGGGCTGCCGTCTCTGGGGTCGCACAGAGTCGGACACAACTGAAGCGACTTAGCAGCAGCAGCAGCAGCATCGTCAGATTTTATTCAAGCAGAGCTGTCGGAATCCTGGCGGGGACTTCAGATACGAACTTAGTGTGTCTGTGACCTATACCTTAATATTTTTAATTCTTCCTCCAGGCAGTCTTTAAAACTTCTGTCACTTCTTTCCCCACCTCAGCATGAATAATAATTATTTCGTCAGGAAATTACCATCATTGGTGCCTGTGATCTTCTTCTAGAGGATGTACAGGGTAAGAATATGCTAATTTTGTGTTAATAGTTGTTTTCCCTTTTTGTAATATTAAATCCTTTTTTCTTTTAATCGCACTAAAGCTTAACATGAAATGATTTCTCAGTGCAGAAGAACATAAACATTTTTTAATTTCTCTCCTGAAAAGTTGCTATTTGGCTCCCCTGGATGACTGTGCAAGCCACATTATTTGTTAGGGTTTTTCATTTCCTTCCTTGCTCCTCATTTGTTTTCTGTTCTGTGCCTTGAGTAGGGGAACTTCATTACCTTAAGGCACTTTAATCTTTTGGGGTTTGTGCCTTAACCTTGAAGACCATGGTGTCTCCAAAGATTGAGTTTGCAGAATCCTTGGCCTCAGTTAACTTAGCCTGTCAGTAAAGCCCTTTTGATTCCAAGGTTTCTAATCATTATCGCTGGATTTAGAGGTTGGAAGGGAAGAGATGGTAGCTGTTGGAGTTCTGAAAGTCTGAAAATACTCTGGAGTTTTTTGTCTTGTATGCTCATATGTTTTTATCATTGGGACATATGTGTCTGAAGGATTTTGAAGTTCATGTTTCTTGCTTCCCACTGCAAACCTACTCACCTTCTCTGAGTGGGGGGTGGTCTCCTTTCTAGAGTGTCCACTTCATTCTCTTATCTGCCTGCCTTGAGTCATTTATCATTGTTTCTTCTGTCTCTTCTGGCCAGACATGGAGCCTTTCTATGGCCATTTCTTCTCATTTTTAGCCTTAATTTTTCAGATGGACCCTTCCTCTTAATTTCCTTTGGTGACTTCTCTATTGAGCCTAGTTTCTGTCTTCACTTCTGTTTTGTTATATTTGCTTACTGCTCTGTATATCCATATCTATCTCTCTATACATGTATGTATTTTTAAAGTGTTCAGAGCCATCTACTGGTTTTATCCTGATGCCCTTCAGTGACCAGCTTTCAGAACAGAACCTTGAAAACACCTCGTAGGTTGCTATTTGTTTTATTATTTCCCCAAACAGGATATGAATACATTGATTTCATGGACTGGCTACTTGTAGACTACTTACTGCAAATCATACATTTAGATCAAAAGCAACATTTTCAGTTGAATATATTTCTGCATATTCGCAGACTTAGTACTGTGTGTCCATTTGGCCATGTTGTCACCCAACTGAATTCCGAAAAGCTCAGTTAACTAAGATTACAGTGACAGGATGCCACTTGTCGAAATGATTTGAAAACTTAAGTGGTCAACTCATTCCTACACCTTTATCTGAATATTCAAAACCATGTAGATATAGCCTGGATAAGAAAAAGAACACAATGAAATTGATGTGTTCATTGTTTTCTGTGGTAGTAGCTTTTCATTTTACAGCCTGGCACATAACATGTGCTTCTTATTGTAGAGTGAAAGCCACTGATTTCAGTACTTTAAGAAAGGGTGTTATGTCAGTCTTCAAAGGAAAGTACTGAGTCCTACTCTGTACCAAGCCTTAGATATCCAAAAGTAATGTGTAGCTCCAATTTTGGAGGCATACTACAATCATTTTACATTCCGGAAACTCACCATTGATGGATGTTAAGAGTAATTTTTAATTTTGTTGTCATTTTATATAAAGTAACAACACCTATAAACAGATGAATTCAGTACTGTCTACACCAGAAAGCAAGCAAGGAACACATTCTCTAAAATATGAAGATGATGCTTCTTACTATTCTGTCATCAAAGTACATGTGCTTTGGTGTTTTTGTTTTGCTGGTAGTAACAAATTTGTCCCAACTCATCTTACATTGTCCTTTCATTGTCTTTCTGGCTATGTTATAAAATCTGGTATCTGTGGAAATGTTGTAGATGCTGTAGACAAAACCAAAGCAACAGTTGGGGGTTCAGCTCCACCAGGCTCTACCTAGTTGATCAGGCTCTAACTAACTGACTTAATCAGAACATGATTTATCTTTTAATTTTTTTGTCCAGTTTAGTAAAAGCTATTTTATATTAATCTGTGAAAGCAAGCAGTATGCTATTATTTGTCACGTGCTAATGGACTGTTTTAAACTTTCTGTGTTTCTGAGAATAGCCTCTGCTGCCATTAAGTTAACCTTCTCATCGGTAAATATAGTCAGTATTGACTTAAGCTTTGAGTTAATGTGTTTTTTGTTTATAAGTCTGGATTTGAACATGTGGGTCACATCTCTTCTGTTCCTATTTAGAATTTTGCTTTGGATATCTTGCCTCAGAAAAGTCTGGTTCTCTTGTTTTTCTGGGTGTGTATGAATATGAATACTTGGTTGAAAAATCTCAAAGTTTCTTACATCTAAGGTTGATGTGATGACTTAGTGCTGCAAATGTCATGTGTTTAATTTTATGCCATCTCCTTATCCCAGTAGAAAAATAAATAGATAAAGCCTACATGCCCACACCTATTCTTGTGCTGCATACTGGCACCTCTATTCAGAACTTGAGTATTATCTGGGATTCGGCAGTGAGGTGGATGAGATAAGAACATTTTATAACCTTTCTTCCGGGAGCTTGGGGGAAAAAAAAAAGCCCTGTGTTATACTCATTTTTGGAATAGTTTGTGAACAATACACAACAAAGAATTTTTATGTTCCTTGTTGATTCTTGCTAGTTTTTCCCTCAGTTGTGGGGAAAATCCTTTTCTTTCCTTAGCCCACTCTGGCTTCATCAAGGCTCCCTAAGTCTTCATACAGTCATACCTTGTACAGGGCTGTTTACACTCTCCAAGCCCACTTCCTTGCAGTGGAGACCTAGTGATCACAGTGGACAGACCTTGATGTCTCCAGGGATGCTGAATAATACTGTAATTAAGATGCTCCCATATTTAAACTGTTGCCCATCTTAATTTTTTTCCCCAGGTTTTACTGGGTCTTTCCATTTAATAACATATGCTTATCTCTTTAAGAAATCAAATATGACATAAACCTTCAAGCCCACTTTTTGTTCATTCTACTCCTTTGTGGGCAAAAAATGTTACTTGGGGTTTGTAACTTGATCTTAATTGAAAGATAAAAGCTGACTGGTTAGGGTCTTTTCTTGACTTGACTCTGATATGTAGCTGTCATCTGGTAAATGATGATAATGATGATAGTCACTAGTGGAATGAATAGTTACTATATATTGAACCATAAGGAAAGAATGGGTTCTCTTTGCATGTTCAACTTTATTTACTCCCTCAATGTGAACTTGGAGCAGATATTCAGAATGCTCTTCAATTTCTACTTTAAAAAATAATACTAAAATCTCTAGAATTCGAAATATATTTCAGTGTTGGGGATGGCAGATTATCTCTGTATCACAGGCAAAGTTTTTTTTTTTTTTTCCACAATATGTATATCCTTTGAATTGTTCTCCCCACAATCCTCATCCATCCTGTCTGGTTTCTTTAAAAAAAAAAAGTATCCACTTGGTGGGGTTTTATTTTTGTGAAACTATCATGCAAATTTTATACTTTTTAGCAATTGTATGTGCAACCAAATTACTGAATACTGGTTTGATACATAAGGATTCCCTTGGAATAGGAAATATGACTTTGATTCTGAGAATATCCTAGAAGATAATCCATTTGGAGTCTTCCACAATCGGAAGTTAGCTAATCCATTTTGGATAGGTATGTGTTACATATGGCCCAGCCCGAGAGTCTGTAGAGAAGCAAAGAATAAATCAGTGACTTGGTCCCTATTCCCTGGGCTTTGACCACCCCTGAAGGGTTAATAAGTACACACACAGTGGGAAGAGAGTGAGCCATACACAGAGCTGAAGGTATCAGGTGGAGAGATCTGTTGTAAACTTCTCTTCTTAACAGTGTGTGTTGTGATCCTGACATAGGCTGAACGCTCCGTGAATTTCAAGTACTGTTGTCTTCACCATTACCGTTACTATTATTGCTGTTAATACCACTGTCACTCTTCCTCCAGTTACTCCCTGGTGCAACGTGAGTCACTTAGTCTTGAGTTCTGGTTGAGCATTTATTTACCAAAATTTGCTTGAGGGAAAAGGCAATAATACTTAACTAAATCATTTGACAGAATTGCCTGTCATTTATTAGCCTGACACTAAAGAAAGTTGTGATCTTTAACTAAAAATTCAAACTATTCTGAGAGGTCTTAGAGGAAAATTAAAACACATAAGAAGATTATGTTTTAGGTGGAAAATTTGAAGAGTAAAATCTTTCCAAAAGAGCCGTCGAGTTAAGAACATGAGATTATCCTAACTTCTCACTTTGACAGTTGAGTTGTTCTGTTGGTTAAGCTTGCTGCATTTATGACAAACTTAATGACTTGAAAACCCATAAGGGACCTTGTCAGGAATATAAAGATCACAAGAGGCCTTCAGCCATCGCTCCCACTTTGCTTCTCCTGAAGGAGTCCCTCTGAAGTCCAGGAAAACAGTCCTTGTCTGCAGTTTGGTGTGGGTGCCAGCTTAGACTGGACGGAGGACTGATGAAAAATGCTGGTAGCTGAAGAGATACTTTTCATTTCCATGTTAGAGAGGGAAGAGTTCTTTTGTTAAAAGGAAACACATTCAATTCAGTTCCTATCATTGACCCGGAAGAAGAAAGAATGTTCTAAAAGAAATTATATAACTGAAAATATATTTATGGTCATCTTTAGCATAGCTCTTGTACTGTACAAGGAGAATTTCTATGAAGACATGGAGCTGGGTACCACTGTTTTACCTTCTGAGTTTCAGACTCTTGTGAATGTACCTTTTCCAAAAAAAATTTGATAATTGTTCTTGAGTGGCAGTGGGTGTGTGTGTTGGGGGGCAGAGAGTTGACTTACATCCTCAATCTAATAGGCAAGTCTTTACTTAAAGGAATTTTGGAGCGAATTTATTTCTCCTCGGTAAAAATCACTTCACAGAGTTTTTGTTTAATGGACCTCAAATGCTCTGAATTCCTTTAATCATAATTCTTTGTTTACAGTACACTTGGTCCTGCCTTTATAGGCTCATGTATGTCCAATAAATATTACCCATTTTAGATTGTTGGATTGGGCGATGGGTGGAAGCTCACTGTATTATGATTTTAAAATAATATATGAATAAATACAATTTTAAATTTCCCCTAAATAAATCAGTAAATAAAAATTTCACAAATGTGTCCTTTGGGTTTTTCCTTCGAGTGGAGCACATATGTACTGAATGAAATTTTCTTTTCATTCAGAAGGACAGCTTTCTTTAGACAGTGATTTTTTTTTCTCCTAAAATTCCTTTATATTCACTCTCATAATGTTTCTCATCTTTTGAAGCAAAGGGTACTTATTATTTTTGCAGGGGGCTTATAGTCCACAGAATATTGGCAATTTACTTAGGTGCTTATCCTGATAAAAATTCTCATGAAAACTTCCTGATAGGATGTTCTCTGGGAAAAGCCTGTATCCAAAAATTTCAGACTATGCTGTATAGATTTTTAATCTACTTTAATGATCATATTAAACAACATAATTTTGTACTTTATTTCCATATGCCAAGTTTTAAGTGGCCTCTTTAATTCTGTTGTGATTTGAGCAATTGTCTGGGAGACATTTTTTTCATGAGGCTGGGGTGAGCTTTGATATTCCATCTTAAGGGGTCATCAGTATTCTAGAGTGTTTGGGACACATTAGGAATTTACCTTTGTCCCAAGGCAGCCTATGCTAGAAAACAAAGGTAAGTTGACTATAATTCATCTGGCAAAGTGAGATTGCTGTTTCTATTTTTAATTTTTGACATTTTACATTGATCTAGACTTTCAGGAAGGAGTTGATAGGAGTAACAGCCTTCATCCAAGTCTAAAACCTCCTGAGAGTTTTTTCATCCCTTTGAAATTAAATGGCCCCGCTGAGTGGAGCCTGGTGGGCTGCCGTCTATGGGGTCGCACAGAGTCGGACATGACTGAAGCGACTTAGCAACAGCAGCTGAGTTTTTTAGTGAGTCTCAGCCCTTGGAGTAAGCGCTGAACATGAACTGCGTGCCGTGTGCGGATGTGTCTGAAGAGGTAGATGAGAGGCGGGCGGGGCTCCTACTTTAGTCTCTATGGAGCTTCATGGTGTTCAGAGTTACTGCTTTCCTCTCTTTGGCTTTTTAATCTGTATTACAAGGGTACATAGTCATATTTGGAGGAGAAATCCAAGGTCATATTCTTTTTTGTAGACTCATATTAATGTTTATGATGTGAGGTCCATGCTGTTTATAAGCAGACTCTGAAATATAACTGTGCAACTCCTGAAAGACCAGACAAGTGAATCAGGTGGGAGAACTAAAGCGATTCAGGTTGAAAAAGCAAAGATTACATTCACTTACTGTCTTTTCTAATGAAAGGCTTCATGACAAGTTTCATACAATTTTTCCTGAACTGTATTTGAACTGCTTACAGTTCCTTGATATATGATATGCAGAAGGAACTCTTCCTTTAATATTCTTTCAATTCTGATAATGTTTCTTCTACTTCCGTAGAAGAAAGAAGAAAGCACACACATGCATGTGAAATGCCCCTACCCCTTGAGAGTTCAAGAATCCCTGAGTTTCACCAAGTGGACACCTAGGGTTCCTGCAATCCAGACTAAGATCCCTGAAATTCAGAACCCATTTCAGCCCCTGGGAAAACTATCTTAGGAGAGTGCCTTTGGGGCATGATGGGGCATTCTCGGTCACACATTCTCCCCTTATTGATATAACATTGCTTGTGGCTGCTGAGAAAGGGCTCAGAGGTCAGGGCGGCCGTGGGGAGCTCTGAGTTGAGGAGCTTGGACAACAACCCAGGGATGACCATTCCCATGTGTACCATGGTGGAAGCAGTTCCCTGAACTTGAAGGCATACTTTGGGCTTTTAATTGTCACCAGCATCAAATTCCTCTAGAACTCTCAGAATTCTTCTCTCCAGTTCTCAAATGCACAGATTTCTGTGGACTAGGACCTATGAACCAGTAAATAAATTTGATTCTAACTTTAGCACAGATCATTGATGAGTTATAATCACAAATGGGAAGGAAAAAGAATGGATAATTGGCTTTCCCTGGTGACTCAGTGGTAAAGAATCTGCCTGCTAATGCAAAGAACACAGGTTTGATCCCTGATCTGGGAAGATTCCCTGGAGAAGGAAATGGCAACCCACTCCAGTATTCTTGCCTGAAGAACCCCATGGAGCCTGGCATGCTACAGTCCATGGGGTTGCAGAATTGGACATGACTTATCAACTGAACAACAGCAACAAGAATAATCAGTGCTCTCTTTTCTTGTCTAAAATTGTAACACCTTTAGCATGACATTTAAAATCTAACCTTATGGCTCAATATCATTCTGACATGGATCTTCTTATGGAAACATCTGGAATTTAATAAAGTTATAGTTTAATAGAACTAAAGAGGTCGTAATAAAGACAAATCACTGTTGAGCCTTGTTAGTTTTCAAAGTATAAAACAACTAACTGAAAACTTTTACTTGTTATATTTGTTTAATAAGGTGCCTATGGGTTTCCCAGGTGACTCAGTGGTAAAGAATCCGCCTGCTAGTGCAGGAGACACAGGAGATGCAGGTTCGATCCCTGGGTGGGGAAGATCCCCTGGAGAAGGAAATGGCAACCCACTCCAATATTCTTGCCTGAGGAATCCCATGGACAGAGGAGTCTGGCGGGCTACAGTCCATGGGGTCACAAAAGAGTCAGGCACAACTGAGCAATTGAGTGCATGCACATACACACACACACACACACACACACTCTCTCTCTCTCTCTCTCTCTCTCTCTCTCAATAGTAGCAAAGCAAAGTGAATACTTTTTAAGTTGGTTTCTGTATAGAAATGCTTATCTTTTGCAAAACTTGCTTTGTAAGTGGTTCAGGTCATTAATGTTTTGTTGCTAAAATCCCTCTTTTAAATGCATTACGCTTGTGACACAGTGGTTGTGTAGGCGGAGTAGGATTTGTGTGAAGTATTCATCAAGAAAATAGCACAGAGTGCATTTCCAGGCTGTGGAGAAACACCGTGGTGGGTGTTGATAACATTTGTAGTACTAGAGCTTTGAGAACATGTTCTGGGCTGGGGCCTGTTGTAAACTCTCTGAAAACTTAGAATTTCACCTTTAAAAAAAAATTAGTTTTTCATTAGATGATCATACACGATTAAGGCACAGCATCCTGGAAGTTTGGTTCTACCACTGTGAAGATGGTGAGACACTCTTGTGATAGTGAGTTTTGTATTCCATACTCTCAACTTAACGATACACTGAAAGCTGTCTTGTGGGCAGTTTCAGAAGCTTTGGAAGGAAAGCTTGGTTTCCTTTGGTTTCGTCTCCCATTCCCCCAGTCAGAGACAGTTACTGAGTTCCTTGCTCTCTGTATGTGCCAAGCACAGTGCTAGGCAGATTCAGAAGGGTAGTAAGCTCCTGAGAATGACATTTTAGAACTTTTAATAGTTTAAGAAACTGAGATCTTATGACTTGTAACTTATCTGAGGTCAAAACTGCTAGGGGCAGAGTCAAGACTTGATTTCAAGGGTTTTGACTTAATAAAAGCACTGATTTCTGTCAGGGCATCCTGCTTTCATAAAAGCAAGTCATAATCACTATAATACACTAAGGTCGTAGGAATTTTATAAATGGGGATCAAAATGCAATTTTAACTTAAAAGTTTTTATATGTTAAAATTTCTTAGAAATGAACATATTTGATAAGACATTTTAGTAATAATGATCAGTTTATGATGTGAACAGCTTTGTTAAGTAGCATATTTTAGCCCCCAAATGTAATCTTAACCTAAAAATAAAAAGACTACACAAGGGTTTTCAGCCATCTCATCATTAGGATTTTTGCCTCGTAAGTGGTACTTTTTAAACAAGTTCTGTTTGGAGTGCTGTTCTGCTATCTTAAAAAAAAAAAGCTGTTTGGATTTTTACTTTTTCTGATCATAGCTAACAGATGGTTTGCACTTAGTTCAGTGAACCAAACAAAAAAAGAACAGACTATGCATAAAATTTCTGTTGACAGTGCATTTTATCTCACTGAAACAGATCATATGAATTTTCTGAATAATGAATAGCATATTTATATTATTCTGATCTTGTTTGCTACCGAGTGCAAAAGAAGTGCGAAAGACAAACGACCTACCATTATCATTTTAAAAGTTATTCTTGTAAATTCTTTGTCTATACTTACTGCATTGCTAACTCTGTGTTTGTTCCTTGCAAAAAGAATTGTTCCAGCGACTTTGAAAGCATAAGGCACTATTTATCGCATTGAACTAGTAGACATAGTACCAGATTAATTTTTATGAATTATAAACAGTTGCAGTCTTATATTTGACTTTCTGTTGATTCGTCATCACCAGCCCTGTTCATCGTTGGGGGCTGATGCCTCTGTGTGGTGGGAAGGGTGGAGGTATTGGAGACTTCAGGCGGGTATTAGTGAAGCGGAGGTAGCTTGACTAGCGAGGGGTGCAGGGAACATGTGTAGTAGTTGGTACCAACAGTAATTGAAAGTTCAAGACCCTTCTGTTTCAGGAATGGGCCTTTATTTCATCACCTGTGATTTTAATTCATTACATATCTGACCAGAGAAAGTTTGAGCTATGTAATTTCACTTTGTATGAATGAATCAGAATTCAGACTATTTGCAAGAATTGGAAGAAAAGTGCTCATTTTATTGAATTAAGTATAATTTCTGTTGAGTGAAATGAGTGCAAAAATCTTACTTTTTTGCACTCCGCAAAATGATGTGGGTAGAAAAATGTTTTAAGGCAGAGAAGAATCATTTTTCTCTAGTATTCTATCCAACAAAACATGTACTGCAGTTATTTCTTGAAATGGATTTTCCATGGTGTCTTTAAAGGCATAATATACAGCATTGCTGGTTTTAGTAAGTCTTGAGATTCTAGCTCAGAAGAAGCCTACATATTTCATTTTAAGCAGAACCATGCCTAACCATTCCGCACAGGTGTGTGTGTAAGAGTGAGCTGGAGATTATACATGTGCAGACATTGCTGCAGGAAAATAAAAATTTCCTAACTGGCATCATAAATGACAGATGTTCATATTTAAAAGCAAAACATTGAGACTATCTATAAGTGGAGAAAACATTCAGCATTTTGTCATTAATGACTGAATCCCCAGTACATCTATATAACAGCATAGTTCAGAAAGGAAAATCCCAAGCTTGTCTCAACCCACAGAGAGTATGTAAATATCAAAAACACATAATAGTATTGGTTCTTCCCTGCAAGAGTATGTGAGCTGTCCTTGTAGGACTACTTGGGAGCAGAGCAGCTGTGCACATCTGTGAGGCACCCTTGACCTCACAGGGTCTCCCGTTGATTGGGTCCCAATTCCCCAGGTCCAAGCGTGTAATACAAATGAGTAAAACAGGTTAGTGCAGCATAGTAAGGAATGATTAAAAACTGTGGTGAACTAGAGAGCAGTCAATTTTAAAAACACTACATACCCCAAGACATGCATTGGGAGCTGGGAAGACTGACTGATAAAACAGAAAGAACCAAGCAACAGAGGAATGGATAGGGAAGATGTGTCGTGTATACAGTGGAGTATTATTCAGCCATAAAAAAGAACAAAATAATGACATTTGCAGCAACATGGATGGACGTAGAGATTGCCTAGTACCGAGTGAAGTAAGTCAGACAAAAGGACAAATATCATGTAATATCACTTATATGTGGAATCTAAAAAAAAAATGGTACAAATGAACTGGCTTACAAAACAGAAATAGTGTCGCAGATGTAGAAAACAAATGTGGTTACCAAGGGAGGAAGGGCGGGGAGGGATAAACTGGGAGATTGGGATTGACATATATACGCATATGCACTACACTACAGATGAAATAATGACCTGCTGTATAGCACAAGCAACTCTGTTCAGTACTCTGTAATGACCTGTATGGGAAAGGAATCTGAAAAAGAGTGGCTATATGTATATGTACAACCAATTGCTCTGCTACAGCAGAAGCTAACACAACATTGTAAATCAACTGTACTCCAATAAAAATTATTTTTAAAAAGTCAAAAGGCAAAAAGAACTGAGCAGAGTTGCTGACCTTGTGAGAACGTTGCATTGTGGAATGAGACTGCAGCCCAGTAAACCCATATTTGTATTGTAGATCTCTTTAAATATGTCAGAACATTGGCATGTATAGCAATTCCAAATCTATTTTCCTTTCTTAAAGAGACACATAGAAAGAGAAATACTGGGAAATATTCATATAGCAGCTATTGATGGGACTTGATTCCCTGCAACTGTCTGATTCTGGAATGACCTACATTTTTAGGTTTTCCACATTTTCCTATTCTCTTAAAGATACTTGGAGTGGAAGCAAAACTCAGGGGTTGAATGTCCTTTCCCTGTTTCTTGGATCTCATATTCATCTCTTAGGCTTGCTTCACTATCCTTTCATTCAGTCAAAAATATTCAACTGAAAACTGTCAACTAAAGCCTCATCTCCAAACAGATTCTATTGATATTTTTTTCAAATTATGAATCACAGCTTCCTTAAATCTTGGGAGCATAACAGTAATAAGGATAAAGATAGTGGAGACTGATAAATTTTGCTGGCATGAGAAAGAAAAAAAAAATCTTCTGTTTGTGTGTGATCTGAATATTCCCAGCATTTACTATTGTGATTTTCTGGGCAAAGTATGTGCAGGATAGAGCTCTTCTAGTCTTGTGGAAGATTGCCTTATATATGATAGGTAGTTACATTGGTTGACGTTGTATTACTTGCTACTTGGAATGAAATGTTCCATATAGGAGTACAAGGGGGAGGGGAGAGAAAGAGGAATTGCAGTTGTTAATGCAAAAATAGATTTGTTGTACATAGTGAACCTTTAAACTTAAGAGTTTACCAAATCAATAGTTATTTGATCTGAATAATGGATATGTAATGCTGTAATTGGACTCATCGGAAAAGACCCTGGGAAAGATTGAAGGCAGGAGGAGACGGCGACGGCAGAGGATAAGATGGTTGGATGACATCACTCAATGCACATGAGTTTGAGCAAACTCTGGGAGTTGGGGATGGACAGGGAAGCCCGGTGTGCTGCAGTCCACGGGGTCGCAATGAGTTGGACACAACTGAGCGCCTGAACAACAATGCTGTCATACCCCATCTCTATCATGAGGATATGCCTTGTGGCTTTTTTTTTTTTTTCTAGTCGTTGTGAACTTACATGATTATCACTTTTTTAGAAGGTGAGGTTTGTGGGAGGTTTGTGGCAAGATGGACTTTGGTATAAAATAACTACCTTTTATCTGACTATTGGTTTATACCTATGCATAAAATTATGAGAAACTTAATCAGTCACAAAAAAAGAAATTATATCGTTTAATAATAGAACCTGAGTTGGCAGACCAAGTAATTTAGCTAACACCCTTTTAACTAAACCTGATTCCCCACATTTCTGAATCATTCTGAATCATGTGTCCTCTGTTTAAAATGACAGTAACCTGACACCTTTCTTGGAAGGCAGCTGCTAATGTGTAGCAACACTGTTAGGTAGGGAGTGCTGCCTGGTATTGGGTAGTGTCTTACTCTTTTTATTGTTGCTGTTTAGTCGCTCAGTCATGCAACTGAGCGGCCCCATGGACTGTAACCCACCAGGCTCCTCTGTCCATGGGATTCTCCAGGCAAGAATACTGGAGTGGGTTGCCATTTCCTTCTCCAGGGCATCTTCCTGACTCAGGGATCAAACCCGCATTTCCTGCATTGATAGCAGATTCCACTGAGCCACCACGGAAGCCAGCACACTTTTTACAGTATATCCTTTATTTGTAGTTTTGTCTTCTATTATAATATGGATAGAGTCCTTGTCTTCTTACACATAGCCAGTCACATATTTGAAGAAAGTTATCATCTCTTCTCTAAGACTCCCCACCACAAGAATGAAAAAAAGGAAAATGTGGAAATATGACCAACTTATATTTCTAAAGCTCTTTGCCCAAAGCTTTTCTTGTACTTAAACTTTATATCACTTCTGTAACATCTGTTTCCAAGATGGGATGACTGAGAATCCAGGGACTTGCCCAGATAATGGCTGGTAACTCTCAGAATTAACTGGCTACACTCAGAGCAGAGTTCCCTCTCTGGGACCCCTCTCCATCCCTGCTTATCATGGCTCAACACCTGCAGTGCTTCTAAGTCCCTTCAAGTCATGACATGGTTTCCCGAGCCCTCACCCTATCCTGGTCGCTCTTCACTGGATGTACTCGGTCAGCATTCAAGAAAAGGATGGTGGCCACAGCCAAGTATCCATCCGTTCAGGAAATACTTGAGTGACTGCTTTGCGCCAGGCATTCCCTAGGCATTTGGGGGTACACCAGTAAACAAAGCAGTCAAATGAAATTCTTGCCCCCATGAAGCTTATCTTCTGAGAGTTTCCATCCGGAGTCAGGCCCCTGCCACCACAACCAGCAGCCAAGAGGAGTTTGAAACAGGGGACTGGAGAATTGGAGTAGCTGGTTCTGAGCTCTTAAGAAGTAAAATGGGAATTCTGTTGTTGTTCAGTCACTCAGTCATTTCTGACTCTGCGACCCCATGGACTGTAGCACACCAGGCTTTCCTGCCCGTCACCATCTCCTGGAGCTCACCCAAACTCATGTCTGTTGAGTTGATGATGCTGTTCAGCCATCTCATCCTCTGTCACCCCCTTCGCCTCAGGCCTTCAGTCTTTTCAGCATCGGGGTCTTTTCCAATGAGTTGGCTCTTCGCATCAGGTGGCCAAAGTATTGGAGCTTCAGCTTCAGCATCAGTCCTTCCAACAAATATTCAGGGTTGATTTCCTTTAGAATTGACTGGTTTGATCTCCTTGCTGTCCAAAGGACTCTTAAGAGTCTTCTCCAGCACGGTTTGAAAGCATCAACTCTTAGGCACCTTCTTTATGGTCCAACTCTCAAACATCTGTACATGACTACTGGAAAAACCTATATGAAAACTTAAAATGATGTATTAAATAAGAATTATGGTATCTCTGCTTGTGTCTCCCTTTCCATGCCTTCAAACAGATTCCTTCTGTGGACTGAGAAAATAATGTTGGCTTCTACTGAATTATACCAATTTATTTCCAGGCACAAAATGAGACCACAGAACAACTTTTGGTAATAGGAGAGAAAGGCCTCTGATATTATCAGAAGCCAGTTGAAATAAAATCTAAGCAAAGTGAAAACATGAAAGATGTGATTTGCAGGGCCTAAGACTTTATTTGTTCTGGGATATGTTTTGAATTCAGACATATGAGAAGAACTAAAGATCTTAAGATATTTGAGAACCTAAGAGATGGATAAGGAATGAACCAGATAAATTGCAAAATGAATACAATGTTTCAGCAACTGTTGCATGTTTTTATAAAAATCATAAAATTTGCAGGAAGCCTTTTTTTATGGGATTGTTTGAACTTTTTGTAGCTAGAAGTAATGAGTTTTACTATATGTTAGAATTTAAATACAGACATAAGTTATGATACGTCTCTGGTTCATCGGTCCTTGTAAAATGTCCCCAATGCTTAAATTTTAATAACTATTACAGTTTCAATCTTAAGGTAGTAGTGGTTCATGAATTTGGAAGGTTAAATGCTACTGGAGATGAGATGAGATTTTAAAATTCCAAAGCCTGCCAGATACATTTTTGATATCTGGGTGATGCCCTTCATCATGGGCTGGGTCTTAACTTAGATGGTCTGCCAGGAGCCTGGGAGCAGCTGGAATCTTGCATTTCTTCATACGCTGCTGCTGCTAAGGCGCTTCAGTCGTGTCCGACTCTGTGTGACCCCATAGACGGCAGCCCACTAGGCTTCTCTGTCCCTGGGATTCTCCAGGCAAGAATACTGGAGTGGGTTGCCATTTCCTTCTCCAAGGTGTGAAAGTGAAATGTGAAAGTGAAGTCACTCAGTTGTGCCCGACTCTTAGCGACCCCGTGGACTGCAGCCTACCAGGCTCCTCCGTCCATGGGATTTTCCAGGCAAGAGTACTGGAGTGAGTTGCCATTGCCTTCTCCGATTTCTTCATATAGAAGTGGTTATATGGCAGAGAAAAGAACGGGCATGAGCTTTGGAGCTATGCAGAACTTGGCTTCATATCTAGCTCTGTGATTTTGAGCAAGTTCCTTAACACCTCTGAGCCTCAGTCTCATCACCTGTGAATGGGACAGCGTTTCCTCTGAGGTGGTCATGAGGATTAAATAATGTATGTCAAGTGCCCAGAACATAATAGAGCAATGAATGACCCCAATTATTACTTTTTATTTTCATTTCCCAGAGCCTGTGGTAAATGGCCTTGCTTATAAATGAAGTCCTTATTCAATGGTTTTTTGTTTTTTGTTTTTCTCTCTCCAGAGAATAGTCTCGAGTATTTACTCCTTTTTTTTTCTTTTTCCCCTGCAAGGGGAAAACTAAACTAAAGGAGCAGTATCCCCTAGCTCTGTCGATTATGCGGTTCTCTTCAGCAAGCTATCTTGAGCTGCATGATGTAATTGTTAGCTAACCTTGGCTTTTAACCAAGCTGTGGCGACAAGTTTCTTTCCTTAAGGCATGCTCTAGATAGTATTTCATCTCAGTTTAGAATGTGTACTTCATAACTGGACTATTTGTTGGCAGGGAACTGCCTGTGCTTCACTGCAGGACATGTTGGTGAGCTCTTTGCTTGTCCAAGCAGCGTCTCCTCCGTGCAGGAGACAGAGAGCATGGGAACTCTGAGCTCCGAAAGGAAGACACGCTTCACACTTGTCTCCATAGGTGGCACAAAGCTGCCAAAACTTCAGCAGCGATAACAAAACAGAAACATTGTGAGACTTTATTCCTTTGCTTCTGAAAGGCTCATGCCTATAGTATATCTTACTGTGGAGAGTCAGACTTGATTTAGTGGCCTGACTTTGCTCCATGCTAGCGGATACTTCACCTCTCTAAACTTTGGTTTTCTCAACAGAAATTACTTTCACCTCAGAAAAGTAAACATATTTTAGCATCTTTTTCAGTTCAAGCGTGTGTGGTAATTCCCAAAGGGGTTATGTGATGACACACAAAGTTTCTGCCTCGCAGGCTTATCAAATGCATATGTGTCAGGGGTGGTGTGAGAAGCCAAATACATGTAGTGCACCAATCCGGGGCATAGATGAGGAATGCCGTCCAGAGACATGGATGTGTCAGCAGACCTTAGTGGGCTTTTGAAAGAGGGGCCTCTTCTGCTTGAGGGAATCATGAGGAAGTTTTATGAGGAAGACAGGATTTGAAAAGGATCTTGAGAAAGGAGTAAAGGGATATGTATTGGGTTGGCCAAAAATGCTCATTCGGGATTTTCATAAGATGTTACAGAAAAATCCAAACAAACTTTTTAACCAACCCAATACAAACAGAGATTGAGGCTTGAAAGGCATTCTTGATGGGGAAACAGCAAAGAACTCTGAAAAGTGTGAGATCTCTTGGCAAAAGAGCACACACTTCTCTTTGACCAAAGATAGAATGTAAGGGAATGGGAGGGCGGCAGGAAGGGACAGAGAAGAGGAATAATAGTGATAGCGCACAGTTATTGAGCACCTACTGTGTGCCAGGCACTGATTTAATCCTAAAGAAGAGAAGGATGGAAATGCAGATTGGGTCATAGTTTGGACTGTGGATGATGAGATAAAGAGTTTGTAATTTGGTTGGAAGTGAGGTGTCTGAATTGCAGGAAGGAATAATTGAGCTCCTGTGAAGTGAGAACCATGAATGAACTGAGGTTATAGCAATAAGAAGGGTGTTCACAGAAATTTTTAATTGAGGTGACCAAGCGTATTGGAAGTCCCCCACTACAAAAAGAAATGAAGTCGCCATAGGCAGTAGTGTTAGTGTTTTCTTATTTGTAAATTCCAGGTCTTTGAAAAAAGACGATATATTCTAGAGTATTATGTTAGTTTATTTTATACTCCATTGTTGATTTGTGACCACAGAAGTGCTATCTAAAAATTTACAGTATCTTAAAAGCAAATCAATTCTGTTACCCTCTTTAAGGTTACTTAAATTTTTAACCTGGAGTCAAAATGCATGTTACCGAAATGACCCACTGTAAACCCATTTCAGGCTTAGCATTTTTTAGGTACAATTTAATTTTGAAAGAAAACGCATAGTACATGATGGTATTTACTCTTCCTAGTTTGTTGACATTATTGATTAGGCTAATATATGCTAGGTAACTACATTTTTCCCCTCTTTATCTTTTTTTTGTACTCCTTGAGCTTTTTACAGTCCTTACCTTCTAGGAAAAACATACTCCAAATATGAAATTGTGTCATTTTGATAGAGGGAGGCTGAAAACATATTTACAACTTCAGAAAAAGTGCAGAGAATCCTTATAGAATTTAGGCAAGATTTGACTTGCTTTCTGCTTCTCCGCACACACAGAAGAGCTTGTGAATGGCCCGTGTTTGTTCTCTGTGATTGACAGGAAAGCAGGACTGGAAATAGTTCACACCAGATTAATTTGTCAGGATGGGGATTGTTTCTTGACGGTTCACTCTAGGCATGCTGTTTCCCTCCTGTTAGCTTTGTCACCTTCTTGGTTAAGGACTCACACCGAGGGAATTCTGCTGTCGGACCCCTAAAGAATCGCCACCCATCCAGGGGTCCCAAGACCCTGGGCCAGACCTGCTCACTGAGAAGACAGCCCAGAGGTGACGCCAGGGGAACCAAGGGCCTCTCTCCGGCTCTCTGGCAGCACAGCTCTCGTTACCAGAGGGTGCTGGGAGACGTTTGGCTGAGGAGGAAGGCTCGAGGAGAAGCCTTGAAGCAAGCCCAGCTTTTTTACTTTGTGTCCCTGCCCAGAATGATGCATGGGCTAGCGGGTAGCCAATTAGGAAAGGTCAAAATGAAACCCACATGTGAGGGCGCGTTTCTTAATGCTTTCATTTCCCCCCTTTCTGCTGGGGCCTTCTTTCAGGAGATAGGACCCAGTGGCCATGCGCAGGGAAATTGTGTTTGGAATTCCTTTTAACTGAAGCTACAGAATATCATTGAGACTGTGCCCTAAAGACTGTTGTGGTGGTAGCAACACAACCTCTTGGGCAAGGGGATGCAAATGATCCAGGGTCTGCTGGGGCCCCGAGAGATGAGAAGCCTTGCTGGCCGCAGAGAAGCAGGGCTGAGCCTGTGTGCTGGGACTGAGTGCTCTCTGCGCTCCTTTGACACCCTGGTAGCTGGTCAGGAGGGGGCAGAATCCTTACCCTGTCCTACCGTATTTTCTCAGATGTTTGTCTTCAACACCTCCTGTTATTACCTGGGCGCACACACGGACACCTGAAATAAAGACTAGGTTCTCGGCTTCGCAGAGCCACAGGATGCCACTAGGAACAAGCTCTTGGCGTATGTGTTAAGTTGTCCTGTGCTTACTTGGCTGTGTACAGCAATAGCATTTTATTGGAAGTGGAAAAATTACCAAAAATTATTGATCGGGGCAAGGATCAAAGATGACTCAGAAGTAGACTCTCTCCCTGCACCTAGATAAAGTTGTGACCCAGCATGGAACCATGTTTCTGTGTATTCCCCGCCCCCGTATTTTTGCTCCATTTATGTTATTATCCTTTCAGCCCACCAGAGAAGTTTGCTTTAATTTTTCAAGCTGAATAATATCCTTCACTGAGTGCTTTCAATGTGCTAGGCCCTTGGTCTGCTCCATTAGAAATAATATTTTGGTTAGAAGCATTTCTCTATTTGAAGAAAAGGGAAATGTTTAGAAGTCTTTTTAAAAGCCAAATAAACAGACTCTAGAAAATGAAACAAGAAAGTGGCCCAAAATTGTGGTTGTTAGTATTTGTTGCATTTTTTTTTTCCTAATGCCTCAGTAAATTATCTTTACACCCACAGAAAGCTGTCCTAGACAAAGGACACTACACAGATATGAGTTTGGAGAACTGTGGGAGTGTGGCAAATCTGGAGGGAGGCACAAGTGATAATCCAGAAAGATTTGTTTGCCAGATTTAACTTGTCAATGAACTGCTTACCTTCAAATGATCGCGGTAGAATCCTGCATTCTGTGTGCTCTGGTAGCGACTGAGTGCGTGTGAGCTTGTGTTCAGAGGACATTAAGCAACTGGATGGTGTGAGGGCTGAAGATGATGAAACATTTTGCTGGTTGCAAACAGCGACCTTCCCGAAAGCAGGATCGTTGGAACCTTCCTGTGAAAGATTCTTAAACAAACTTGGTCTTTGTTAACGTTAGATAAATAAAATAGAGAAGCTGAGTAGTACAAGTTTAAGGAATTCAAGAATTTGCACAAGCTCTACTTTTTGGGAATATTCATAAAATGTTTGTCTTTTGGTGACATGGAAATCATTTGCTTAAACCTTAGAACATTCCCTAATGACCATCTAGCAGACTCCGTCTATGTATTTAAAAGTCAGATTTATAAATACTCAAGAGAAAATATGAAAACAATTTCATGGACTGTGCTGCTTAATTGCCCAGACATGTCTGACTCTTTGTGACCCCCTGGATGGTAGCCCACCAGGCTCCTCTGTCCATGGGATTTTCCAAGTAAGGATACTGGAGCGGGTTGCTATTTCTTTCTCCAGGTGATCTCCCTGACCCAGGGATCGAACCTATGTCTCCTGCATTGGCAGGTGGGTTCTTTACCACTGAGCCACCTGGGATGTCCCATGGCCTGTATGTAACCCTAACAGATAATACTATTTAGAAAGAAGGAAATGCAAATAGAGTTGTGCCTCTATACTTACGAATGCTGAACCCAAGAACAGGGACCCTGTGAATATGCAGGGTAGGTTATAGGACTCATGTATCTGTGGATTTGGGTAGCTGTGGCTGGTCCTGGAACCAATCTCCTGAGGATACCTATGCACAACTGTACAATCAAAACCCTAGTCAGACCATGAATACTCAAGAGTGAGGACCGAGAAGGGCACACAGCAGGAAGGTTCACGGTGATTGTTGCAGGAGTCCGAGGGGCTCAGACTTCAAAGATGGGAGAAAAACCTATGAATCTGTGGAAAAGAGCCCAGGAACATTTGAGCTGAATCTTTATGAAATATTTAATCAGGAAGGAGAAGAAAAGCAGACCTTGGAGTGGTAGCAGTAGATGACTGAGGGAAGGCAGAGGTGCTTTTGTGTTCAGGAGAAAGTTGGCTTTCTGAGAAGAAAAGAAGATAGATACCCAAAAAGAAGCTGAGGCCCAAGTGGGTAAGAAAGAATGCAGCTGCTTTAAACTAGCTCACAAAAAAGCAACAACAAAAAGTAGCTCACAGTTTCAGACCTTGATGAGTCACATCTTGCAGTATTAAAATAATTTGTAGATATGAGTCTGGAGTGATCATCTGTCATCTTGGAGGCACCCTGTACTCCAAGAAAGGGAGCACACAAAGGAAAGAACCAGTAACCCTTGTCTTCAAAACAGAGACCAGTGCAGATCCTGGAAACCACAGATCAGGGAGCTGGATACAGTCCATCAGCGAAATTCTAGGACTGTGTGGTGCATTCTTGGAGAAAAAGTGACCACTTCCCAAAAAGCATCGTGAGTTCACCAAGAACAGTTATGCCTAACAAACTCCATACCCACTTTTTAACTTGTTATGAGAATGGTGGATTTTAAAAGTTTAAGCATGATAATTAGCATTTTGGCAAAGCATTGAATATCATGTGTTGTGATAACCTTGGGCTAAGCTGGAGAGAAATGTGGATCTCTAGCTGTTTGCACAGTATACTGAAATTGTTGCTGAGTGGGTCAATAATGGCTCGGAGCGACAGTGGTGGTGGCATGCCACGGTACTGTGTCCTTCACCCTGTCACATTTTATCATTTACTTGGATTAGGATAGAAGTCATGCTGGTTAAATTTGCAGTGACATGAAGATAGGTAAGATGCTTGATACTCTGATGTATAGATTTGTGTTACATAGAATCCCAAATAATATGAAACTTAAAATTCTGAACTGAGGTTTGAAAATAATCAGTGAAACAAAATGGAATCATAAAGACAGTCTATGTAGATGACTTTGAGAAAAAAAGACCTGAAGGTTTTAGCTGACTACAAACCAAGTATGAGTCATTCATTCAGTGAACATATGTGTACTGACACCTCTCCTTTCTATTTCTATCACTGTGAGTACACTGGGAATGCAGCAAATCAATAAAATACAGACCTTGCTTTCCAGAAACTTAGTGTAAAGGAATGTATTGGTTTCTGAGGGTTGCCATTAAAAAGTACCACAAACTGGGTGGCTTAAAATAACCAAAAAAATGGGGATTTCCCTGGTGGTCCAGTGGTTAAGGCTCAGTGATTCTAGTGCAGGGGACCTGGGTTCGATCCCTGGTCAGGGAACTAGATCCTGCATGCTGCAACTAAGACCCAGCACAGCCAAGTTAAAACACAAAAAATAACAAAAAAAATGTATTGTCTCACATTTCTGGAAACTGAAAGCCCAACTCAAGGTGGCAGCAGGGCTGTGCTTCTCTGAAACCTGGAGGGAAGAATCCCTCTTTGCCTTCTGTGGCTTTTGGTGATGTCCGTCAGTCTTTGGTGTGTCTTGGTTTGCAGCTCCATCTCCAGTTTCTGCCTCTGTGATCACATGGCATTCTTTATGTGCATTTGTGTCTTCACACAGCATTTTCTTCTTATTAGGACATCTCTGCTAAGTCACTTCAGTCGTGTTTGACTCTGTGCGACCCCATAAACGGCAGCCCACCAGGCTCCCCCGTCCCTGGGATTCTCCAGGCAAGAACACTGGAGTGGGTTGCCATTTCCTTCTTCAATGCATGAAAGTAAAAAGTGAAAGTGAAGTCGCTCAGTTGTGCCCGACTCTTAGCGACCCCATGGACTGCAGCCCACCAGGCTCCTCCGTCCATGGGATTTTCCAGGCAAGAGTACTGGAGTGGGGTGCCATTGCCTTCTCTAAGGACACCTCTGATATTGGCTTAATACGCACCCTAATGACTTCACCTGAATCTAATAATATTAGCGAAGACCTTGTTTCCAAATAAGGTACCAGGGTTTAGGACTTCAATGTATCTTTTTTTTTTTTTCTTTTTAATAGATTGAGCACAGTTCAACCCGTCACAAGGAGTAAAACATATTCATCCAAGCAGTTGCATAGAATTATGATGAAGAAAAAGTGCTGCAAAGATACAGAGCGCTGTGAGCACAAGCGTAGGGTGACCTAATTTAGCTTGGGGGAGGATGTCAGGGAGGACAGGGAGCTCTTTAGGCAAAGAGGAGAAAGAGTAAGTTCACGGAGAGAGAGACAGCTATGCAGGAAGCCTGGAGCAGCAAGAGGCACAGAATTCAGGGAAATTAAAGCTCAGTGCAGAGCAAGGGCATCAGGAGGGCACGGGAGACGTGCTGAGAGACACCGAGGGGCCAGGCCCAGAGGAGCTCTGGGCATTGTGTTGCCATAGTGGAGGCAAATATTAAAACAAGAAGAGTAAGTATATAGAATGGAGAAGACAGTAAATGAGACTCTGGGCTTGCTTGACCGAATACGGACTGCTTTGTCTTGTTGGGAGGGCCATATTTTAAGTGAGTGTTTATCAGTGTGAGTGTTATACTTTGAATTACTGTATCTATCCGCATAGACAAAATCCCTGGGATGATAGCCATTTGGAATTAGTTGAACCAGAAGACTTTCTGCCTTTATTCTTCGGGCAGAGCTAGACCAATGGGTAGGAGTTATAGGAGGGCTCCGTGAAAGGGAGGTCTTCCAGCAGTGGGAGCCACACAGGTTGAGAGCAGGAGCCTTGAGAATTATTTGCCGGAGGAGGACGGCCAGGATACAAGGGATGCTGCAGTGAAGGTGAGGAGGAGACTGTTTTCCTCAAAGGTTCCCTGTGTAGGAAGCCAGCCTTATCTGAGGGTAAGAGGGAACCCAGTGAAGTATCCACTTGGGGCTCAGATGTGATGCTCAGATCTAAAGTCCATTTCCTCACACTTTATAATTAAAATTTTAAGAGCATTAAAAGGGCTTTAAAATTAAATGTCACTGGGAGATTATTAAATAACTGAATTCATTTAAAATACCTTTGTAACACGATGTTATGTATCAGTTATTTGTTGTTCAGTCATAAAGTCGTGTCTGACTCTTTGCGACTCCATGGACTGCAGCACACCAGGCCCCTCTGTCCTGCACTATCTCCTGGAGTCTGTTCAAGTTCATGTCCATTGAGTCGGTGATGATATCTAACCGTCTCATTCTCTGCCTCCCTCTTCTCCTTTTGCCTTCAGTCTTCTCCAGCATCAAGGTCTTTTCCAATTTTATATATATATATATATATATATGTGTGTGTGTGTGTGTGTGTATCAGTTATATATCAAAGAAAAATTGGCAGAATTATTTAGATGCATTTACCTTTGCTGACCCTCTGCTATTATTGCAACAGTTACCCTTCATCTCACATCCTTGGTACAACTCTTCTATTCCTTTTCCTGATGTTCTCTCAGCTGCAGTTCCTTGACTTAGGAGGACACAGCATGAACAAGTGTCCAAGTGTCCTGGGACCCAGTCGCTTTTGGTGGGGGGCGGGGGGTGGTCATAATCAAAGAATCTCTGACCAGCTGCCAAAAGTATATTTATTTATTTATTTTTGAAGGCTAACGGTAGATTATTTAATCTATTTCAATTGGAGGAAGTTACTTTATATATTGCGATGGTTTTTGTCATACATCGACATGAATCAGCCACGGGTGCACATGTGTCCCCCATCCTGAACCTCCCACTCCCATCCGGCTTTGAATGCCCTGCTTCATGCATTGAACTTGCACTGGTCGTCTATTTTACATACAGTAATACACATGTTTCAGTATTATTCTCTCAAATCGTCCCACCCTTGCCTTCTTCCGCAGGGTCCAAGAGTCTATTCTTTACGTCTGGTCTCTTTTGCTGCTTTGCATATAGGATCATCATTACTGTCTTTCTAAATTCCATATATATGCATTAGTATACAGTATTGGTGTTTCTCTTTCCGACTTACTTTACTCTGTATAATGGCTCCGGTTTCATCCACTTCATTAGAACTGAATCAGATGTGTTCCTTTTTATAGCTGAGTAATATTCCATTGCATATATGTACCACAACTTCCTTATCCATTTGTCTGCTGATGGATATCTAGGTTGCTTTCATGTCTTAGCTACAAAAGTATATATATATTTTTTTTACTTTTTTTAAAATTTTTTTTACATTTTATTTTATTTTTAAACTTTACATAATTGTATTAGTTTTGCCAAATATCAAAATGAATCCGCCACAGGTATACATGTGTTCCCCATCCTGAACCCTCCTCCCTCCTCCCGCCGCATACCATCCCTCTGCGTCGTCCCAGTGCACTAGCCCCAAGCATCCAGTATCGTGCATCGAACCTGGACTGGCAACTCGTTTCTTACATGATATTTTACATGTTTCAATGTCATTTTCCCAAATCTTCCCACCCTCTCCCTCTCCCACAGAGTCCATAAGACTGTTCTATACATCAGTGTCTCTTTTGCTGTCTCGTACACTGGGTTATTGTTACCATCTTTCTAAATTCCATATATATGCGTTAGTATACTGTATTTATGTTTTTCCTTCTGGCTTACTTCTCTCTGTATAATAGGCTCCAGTTTCATCCACCTCATTAGAACTGATTCAAATGTATTCTTTTTAATGGCTGAGTAATACTCCATTGTGTATATGTACCACAGCTTTCTTATCCATTCATCTGCTGATGGACATCTAGGTTGCTTCCATGTCCTGGCTATTATAAACAGTGCTGCGATGAACATTGGGGTACACGTGTCTCTTTCCCTTCTGGTTTCCTCAGTGTGTATGCCCAGCAGTGGGATTGCTGGATCATAATGCAAAAGTATATTTAACAGGAATTTCCACATTCACTTGTATCTCTTGAAGGACATCCAACTCACATTCGACATCAGCACTTCTCAAAACCTCTTTCCTTTCCTCCCCACTTTTCCCTTCTGCCAGGTGGATTTTCTCTAGGCTGTAGGCTCTTCTGTTACCCCCAACCCTTTATTACATAGCCCAGCCTGCCTCTTAGCTTTACATTTGCCAGCGGTATGGTGGATTTTTTTCCTTCCTTGAGTCAAAAGGAAAGCTCAGGAGTGGGCGGAAGAGGCAAAAAAAGACTCTTCCTGCTGCCTCTGCAGTAGCTCAGAAGGCCCAGGAACCAAACCCTCTCCAGGGGACAAGGGAGCGACCAGAAATAAATAAATCTTGTCACCTATGTGTGGACAAGAGGGCAGTGTTCTAGGGGCAGTCGGTGGACAAATTGGCTTACAGTATTCATGTGGAGGGTAGACGAGGGTAAGACGAAGGAAGGTAGGCTGGGACCAGAGGACAGAGGGGTGATTTTGAAACCCAGGCTAGAGCATATGAGTTGGAGAAGTTGGCAGGAGGCCGAGACGATAGATTAGATACAGTAGATTAGAAGCGTTAAAATTCAGCTCGTTTCGACCCAGAGGGATAGAGTAGGGAGGGAGGTGGGAGGGGAGGTTCAGGATGGGGGGACACATGTATAGCTGTGGCCGATTCATGTTGATATATGGCAGAAGCCACCATAATATTGTAAAGTAATTATCTTCCTATTAAAATAAATAAATTTTAAAAAATTCAGTTCATATTTCATAATTCTCTTGTTACTTAGGAGTCCACCGATACTTATAAACATTTCCAAGCACATTTTAAAATTACAGACACTAAACTCTCTTTGACCAAAATAATTCATCTACAAGTCTCTGCAAGGCATGGTTTCATTTAAAGTCAGGATTGGGAAATAACAGTGTTATGTTGTTTCTGAAATATTTTTGAAATAGTCTCAGACACAGCAGGAATCAGAGCCCCATATCAGCTATTTCTCTCGTCGCATCTTGGTGCAGAATATTCTGAAGGTCAGCTGAAACAGCTCTTTGCAAAGCAGCAGCAGGAGTGTGAGGTTGAAGGGTGTTTGTTTCACTTTCTCCTTGTTGCATTCTTCTTATTTTAATACTTCAAGGGCACCATTGCCAGACTGTGGTACAGAGCCATTTTCAAGTTATTTTCCTTTTAAAAATTCTTCTTTGTTTGCGTATTCTAAACTTACGTCTTAGAGGCTTTGAATCCTGATGATGAAGGGCTGGCACTGTTGTAATTACTTTCTCTGAGCACATAATAGAAATGTTTTATTCAGATTTATTTGAAGCCAACATGAACTCCCAAACCTCTCAGCCAATAACAGTGTTTCAACCATCTGCCAAGATGCTAAGGATAAAAATCTCTGGTGATACATTGTTTCTGTATTTTAAAAAGTACAAAATCAGAACATGCTTTTCAAAGTTAAAAATATAGTTTCAAAAATGACTATTTTTTAAGAATGACTTAAAAACAAAACCATAAACGATGAGTACACCCAACATGGTATCCATCGAAATTTCTTGAACTTGAATTAAAAACGAATGTGAATTCCGGTTGAATTCCTTTTCTGCCACAGTTTGAGGGAAGAATTTGGGGTAGCATTGAAACAAAAGTAGCTGAGTTCTAACAACTAAATTAGGTTTTTTTGAGGAGCATGAGGGGTAAGTGAATTGAGAGGAATACTATGGCTGTTTGGAAAGAGACCAATTAGAAGAAACCAGTGTTCTAAAGGGCTTCTCAGTCCTTTGCCTTCAGACAAAAAGAGCTTTCTTGTACTTTAACACACTTCCTAGCCCATGAATTTGCTTCTGGCATTTTTAATCTGAAATTTAGCTACTAATCCAGAAATAAGTCAAAATTAACTTGTTGAACAATGGCTCTTAGTCGACAGAAGTGTGGGTTCGTCCAGGTCATCTGGATTTGCTTGGCATCCTTGAGTTGATTCTAATTTGTGTGGACAGTGGATTATTAAGATAATTGTGAGTATTTATTTCTTTTCAAAACATTTTATTAGTGTTTATTAAATGGTTGTTTTTGAGAAGTAATAATGAATCATCTTCCTGTAAAGATGAGCAGCTGGGATGCCTGGTACTAAAGCTGACAGCCACCATAAAATTCAGTAGCATTTAGGAGGATCACTGAATTGTGGCAGAATTTGATCAACAGCAGTCAAAGATTTACAGGCTTAAACGTCAGCAATCTAGAGAGTACGTTCATCTCGAATACCTTATTCTGTGCAAATGTCACACCTAGAATTCCTGTGTTTAGTTTTCTGACAGTTCAAAGAGATTGACATGGAAATACATTGTAGACGCATGTATTTAAAGGTACTTTTAACTTTTTTGGATTTAGAATGGCAGTGCAAGTTTTAAATGGTGAAAACAAAAACAAAATAAAACTGTTGATGTATAAAGTTATACCGAAGTCATTCTGACATTATTTGTTCATCCCTTTTTGTGTTATCTTTACACTATGCGCCATGTAAGGTTTGGATTTTGGAGCTTGCAAATAAGAGCTCAAAGGTCAGTTGCCTAACCTAGAAACTTGTCTTCCCTGTTTCTTCCCATTCTCCTTCTTGATGCTTAAGGTGGAGATGCCTTTTCTCCTAATTGCAGCCCTTCAACCCAACACTACTCTCAGTCTTCCACATGTCAAGAAATTTGTTTTATGCATTCTCCCCGCTCTGGATTTCAAGCTCTCTTTCTCTTCTGACTCTTTCCCATGGGCATCTAAACAGATTAAATTTCTTCTTAATGAGGATCTCCCTCGATCCCATGGACCCCTCAGGCCATTTGCTTGAAAAATCGGAATCCTTACTGACCGTGTCACTTTCAAATTCCTCACTGCTCATCATTTTGCAGCCCCTGCAACCTGACTTACACCCCATGGCCCACAGAACCCTCACCTGTCAAGGTTGCCAAGGACTTATTTATCAAGATCATATTCTTTCCTTCATTTCAGGCACTGTCTGACACTGATGACACTTCCTTCTTGAAAGCTCACTCTTCTTTCGGGTCGAATCTTCTCTGGTTTCTTCAGCCTCTCCCGCCTCGTTTCCTCCAGGAGCAGTGATGTTGTTCTTTGTCTTCCCCTTCCCCCCGCCCATCCCTTAAATGTGTGCATCTTTGGTGTTTCACTCCCTTCCCTCTCCTGTACTGTCTCTCCCTGGGTGATACTGTCAATGAAATTACCATCTCTATGCTGATCCTTCTCAGATCTCTCATCTTCTGGGCTCTGCTGAGCTTTGCTGAGACCATATGGCAATTCCACACATTCCTTAAAATCACAGTGGTCAGAAAGCACCTCCTTCTTTGCTTATTCCTCATTTAAATGAAGGACACACAAACCGTCCAGCAGCTCTGGGTCACAGATCCACATATCCCCAGCTCCTATGTCCTCCGCCTCCTCAGTGGCTCTGTAGTCTGTCCATTTCTCTTCATGATGCCGCCTTTACCCTGGAGCCCGTCACAGACCCTCTTGCCTAGATCATCCCAGTGGCCTGTTTGCCCTTCCCCTCAACTCCAGTTTTGGTGTTGCTCATCCCTTCCCTGTAACACAATCAGAGCGCTAGTTGTCGGGTTGTGTATCTGACTTAAAGTTCTTCAGTGCTCTTGTGGTCAAGTCCAAGCTCCCCGCAGGGCCTGGGGACCCCTCCTCCCCTCTAGCTTCCCCCAGCCCCTGAGCTCTGTGTGTGTACAGCCACTCTCTGTGCCTCTGAATTTTCTGCTCCCCCTGCTCAGAGCACTCATCATCGCCCCTACTCCCCCCAGCCTCCTTCCCACCACATCTTCAGATGGCTCCATCCATCTCATCCCTTCAGAGGTCTCAGGGTAGACACAGCTCTCTCCAGGAAAGCACCCGTGACCATCTGAATCCACCCTTTCCGTGGCCCCCCTCCCCTTGAGCAGAAGCCTTTGCTTCATGATATTGAACTGGCCACTGTCTGCGCCACCCACCCCACTGTAAGCACCGTGAGGGGAGGAATTGTGGCAGCCTGTTCAGGTGGTTCCTCACCTGGCGGTGTGCACTGAAGTATTTATGGAACTAATAAGATAGTAGAAGTGCATTTAGAAAATTTGCTTTTTTTTTTTTTTAACAAAAAATAACCCCCTAACATCAACATTCAGTTCAGTTCAGTTCAGTCGCTCAGTCGTATCCGACTCTTTGTGACCCCATGAATCGCAGCACAGCAGGCCTCCCTGTCCATCACCAACTCCAGAGTTCGCCCAAACTCATGTCCATAGAGTCGGTGATGCCATCCAGCCATCTCATCCTCTGTCGTCCCCTTGTCCTTCTGCCCCCAATCCCTCCCAGCATCAGAGTCTTTTCCAATGAGTCAACTCTTCGCATGAGGTGGCCAAAGTACTGGAGTTTCAGCTTTAGCATCATCAGTCTTCCAAAGAAATCCCAGGACTGATCTCCTTCAGAATGGACTTGTTGGATCTCCCTGCAGTCCAAGGGACTCTCAGGAGTCTTCTCCAACACCACAGTTCAAAAGCATCAATTCTTCGGCGCTCAGCTTTCTTCACAGTCCAACTCTCACATCTATACGTGACCACTGGAAAAACCATAGCCTTGACTAGACGGACCTTTGTTGGCAAAGTAATGTCTCTGCTTTTGAATATGCTATCTAGGTTGGTCACAACTTTTCTTCCAA
Source organism: Bos grunniens (assembly GCF_055505025.1). NCBI lineage: Eukaryota > Metazoa > Chordata > Mammalia > Artiodactyla > Bovidae > Bos > Bos grunniens. The sequence continues at coordinate 21,457,123 of NC_141191.1, read as the reverse complement.
GGAGTGTCTTTTAATTTCATGGCTGCAGTCACCATCTGCAGTGATTTTGGAGCCCCCAAAAATAAAGTCTGATACTGTTTCCACTGTTTCCCCATCTATTTGCCATGAAGTGATGGGACCAGATGCCATGATCTTCGTTTTCTGAATGTTGAGTTTTAAGCCAACTTTTTCAGTCTACTCTTTCACTTTCATCAAGAGGCTCTTTAGTTCCTCTTCACTTTCTGCCATAAGGGTGGTGTCATCTGCATATCTGAGGTTATTGATATTTCTCCCAGCAATCTTGATTCCAGCTTGTGCTTCTTCCAGCCCAGTGTTTCTTATGATGTACTCTGCATAGAAGTTAAATAAGCAGGGTGACAATATACAGCCTTGACGTGCTCCTTTTCCTATTTGGAACCAGTCTGTTGTTCCATGTCTAGTTCTAACTGTTGCTTCCTGACCTGCATATAGGTTTCCCAAGAGGCAAGTCAGGTGGTCTAGTATTCCCATCTCTTTTAGAATTTTTTGCAGTTTATTGTGATCCATACAGTCAAAGGCTTTGGCATAGTCAATAAAGCAGAAATAGATGTTTTTTTGGAACTCTCTTGCTTTTTCCATGATCCAGCGGATGTTGGCAATTTGATCTCTGGTTCCTCTGCCTTTTCTAAAACCAGCTTGAACATCTGGAAGTTCACGGTTCACATATTGTTGAAGCCTGGCTTGGAGAATTTTGAGCATTACTAGCGTGTGAGATGAGTGCAATTGTGCAGTAGTTTGACCATTTTTTGGCATTGCCTTTCTTTGGGATTAGAATGAAAACTGACCTTTTCCAGTCCTGTGGCCACTGCTGAGTTTTCCAAATTTGCTGGCATATTGAGTGCAGGACTTTCACAGCATCATCTTTTAGGATTTGAAATAGCTCAACTGGAATTCCATCACCTCCACTAGCTTTGTTCGTAGTGATGCTTTCTAAGGCCCACTTGACTTCACATTCAAGGATGTCTAGCCCTGGGTGAGTGATCATACCATCGTGATTATCTGGGTCATGAAGATCTTTTTTGTTCAGTTCTTCTGTGTCTTCTTGCCCCCTCTTAATATCTTCTGCTTCTGTTAGGTCCATACCATTTCTGTCCTTTATCGAGCCCATCTTTGCATGAAATGTTCCCTTGGTATCTCTAATTTTCTTGAAGAGATCTCTAGTCTTTCCAGTTCTGTTGTTTTCCTCTATTTCTTTACATTGTTCATTTGCGAAGGGCTTTTTCTCTCCCCATGTCATTCTTTGGAACTCTGCATTCAGCTGGGAATATCTTTGTCCTCTACCCTTGCTTTTCACTTCTCTTCTTCCCTCAGATATTTTTAACGCCTCCTCAGACAACCACTTTGCCTTCTTGCATTTCTTTTTCTTTGGGATGGTTTTGGTCACTGCCTTCTCTACACTGATAGGAGTGTCTGTCCGATAGTTCTTCAGGCACTCTGTTTACCAGATCTAATCCCTTCAATCTATTCATCACCTCGACTGTATGTTCATATAGAATTTGATTCAGATCATACCTGAATGGCCTAGTAGTGGTTTTCTCTACTTTCTTCAACAAACATTAGCTATTTTTATTACCATAGTACTTCCTAGAGTAGTGATGGGTGTGAAATAACTTTGGAAAGGGTATCTCTCCATATTTGCAATGGCATGTATAGGGCGACTGGTCTTAGCCAAGGACACTTCAGTGGCTGCTTGGGGAGTGGGAACAGGTGGTACCCTCTGGCATTTGCAGTGATTTATTAGCCCAAGATTGCTCACCATTAATGGGACCTAACATGTGCCTGGGGCTGCAGCGAGCCACCAAGATCCTTGACTGTGAGCAGGGTGCTGACTGGGTAATACCCTGTTTATTGAGCTGCAGAAGGTTCTGTGTCCTCTTTTCCTTTTTCAAAAAATTTCCCCTCTTCTCCGACTCTAAAGACAAATTTGGTCACAGTTCTTTAAATTGTGCTGTGCCTATTTGGAGCAAGGTAAGCCGTATTCATGTAGTTTGGTGTTTAATAAAGCTAAATGGATTGACATCTTTTAAAGCACCAACTGCCTTTACAAACTAGAATTCCCCATCAGCTGTTTGCATCTTGGATGTCCTTAGCAAGATGCTTGTCTGTATCTGGATTCTGTGTCAGAAATTTTGAAGCAGTTTAACTTCTGGGTATTACTGATTTGATGTAAAAGAGGAGAAAACATAAATGTTATTGCTTTGTAGTGGTCTCACTTGTGTCTTTTACTTGTGTGCACCTATCTCTAACAAAGCTAGTGGAGGTGATGGAATTCCAGCTGAGCTATTTCATATCCAAAGATGATGCTGTTAAACTGCTGCACTCAATATGTCAGCAAATTTGGAAAACTCAGCAGTGGCCACAGGACTGGAAAAGGTCAGTTTTCATTCCAATCCCAAAGAAAGGCAATGCCAAAGAATGTTCAAACTACCACACAGTTGTATTCATTTAACATGCTAGCAAGTTAATGCTCAAAATCCTTCAACCTAGACTTCAACAGTATGTGAACTGAGAACTTCCAGATGTACAAGCTGGATTTAAAGAAGGCAGAGGAACCAGAGGTCAAATGGCCAACATCCATTGGATCATAGAAAAAGCAAGGTAATTTTAATTCCAGAGAAACATCTATTTCTGCTTCATTGATGATGCTGAAGCATTTAACTGTGTGAATCACAACAAACTGAAAAATTCTTAAAGAGTTGGGAATAGCAGACCACCTTACCCTGCCTCCTTAGAAATCTGTATGCAGGTCAAGAAGCAACAGTTAGAACCAGACGTGGAACAATGGACTGGTTCAAAATTGGTAAACAAGTATGTCAAGGCTGTATATTGTCACCCTGCTTATTTAACTTATATGCAGAATACATCATGCGAAAAGCCAGGCTGGATGAATCACAAGCTGAAATCAAGATTTGTGGGAAAATGTCAATAACCTCAGATAATGGGTGACACCAGCCTTATGGCAGAAAGCGAAGAGGAACTAAAGAGCCTCTTGATGAGGGTGAAAGAGGAGAGTGAAAAAGTTGGCTTAAAGCTCAACATTCAGAAAACTAAGATCATGGCATCCGTTCCCATCACTTCATGGCAAATAGACGGGGAAACAGTGGAAACAGTGACAGATTTTATTTTTTTGGACTCCAAAATCACTGTGGACGGTGACTGCAGCCGTGAAATTAAAAGATGCTTGCTCCTTGGAAGAAAAGCTATGACGAACTTGACAGTATATTAAAAAGCAGAGGCATTACTTTGCTGACAAAGGTCCATCTAGTCAAAGCTATGGTTTTTCCAGTAGTCACGTATGGATGTGAGAGTTGGACCATAAAGAAGGCTGAACAATGAAAAATTGATGCTTTTGAACTGTAATGTTGAAGAAGACTCTTGAGAGTCCCTTGGACTGCAAGGAGATCAAACCAGTCCATCCTAAAGGAAATCAGTTCTGAATATTCATTGGAAGGACTGATGCTGAAGCTGAAACTCCAATATTTAGGCCACCAGATGTGAAGAGCCAACTCATTAGAAAAGACCCTGATGCTGGGAAAGATTGAAGGCAGGAGGAGAAGGGAATGACAGAGGACAAGATGGTTGGATGGCATCACCAGTTCAATGGACATGAGTTTGAGCAAGCTCTGGGAGATAGTGAAGGACAGGGAGCCTGGTGTGCTGTAGTCTTTGGGGGTCACAAAGAATCTGACACGACTGAGCAACAGGACCACAACAACCTATCTGGAAGAAACTTTGGAGGAAGATACTGTTTAGAAATTTTTATTTGGAGAAAAGCTAAGTCCTGCACCTAATTTAAGTGAAAGCGTGTTTTCATTTTCCAGAAAAATAAAGGTTTTAGACTTGAATGCAAAAGTTTATTGTTGTTTGTTTTTTACCTACCGGAGTGAACGGTTACCATTTCTGATTACCTTTATTTTTTAATACTTATTTCTTTGACTGAATTAGATCTTAGTTGTGGCGTGGGAAAGCTATTGTTGCAGCTTCTGTCTGGTTGTGGCACTCAGGCTTAGTTACTCTGTGGGATGGGGGATCTTAATTCTCCACCCAGGAATCAAACTCAGTTCTCCTGCATTGGAAGGTGGATTCTTAACCACTGGATGCCCAGGGAAGTCTGATTATCTTTTATCCTGCATTGTACTTTTGGCATATCTTTATGAGAAATTAATCTCTTAAAAGTAAGAGAAATGAGAGAAAAATCAGTAATTTCATGGTATTGTGTCCGTATCTTTTTTCCTCTCTTTAACTAAATTATTTAACCTACACTAAAATTTGAAAATATTTTTTGCAATTTAAAGTTATAGAAATATAATTGATGTTGAGTTTGGGGATTGCAAACCTAAAAGCTCTAGTTCAGAGACAACACATGCACACACAATGGGGCTAAGTTCCCAGGCTTACATGGTTTAATTCCTTTTTTACTATCAGGCCAAAAATAGAAAGTACTGATATCTCACCAGGAAACTAGCAGCTCACATGAGGAAGGGAAATTTGGTTCTAATTTGGATGAGCTAATTTGTTGAGGATTTGCTGGAATGCCTGCTCTGCCTGGTTGCCACAGCTACTTTCTCCTGTGAGATTTATTGTCAGGGCCTGTAATACTGATACCAAGGATTAAGTTTGAATTTTTACCCTTTATTTAGAGGAGGAGAGCAAAGATTCGCTTCTGTGCAGCTCAGTGCTGCATCAAACTTTTGGACCAAAGTGAAAATCCAGGATCAACTCTTGACTGTAATTGGCACATTTTTGAAGGATTTCTGTGGTTAGTTGAAATGAGGTCTGCTCTATGGCATTGTGATATTATCAGGGTAGGGAATTTACTTGACCTAAAATTCTACATGGTCAAGTTTACAACCTGGATGGAAGAAGTTTGAGAAGTACATAAATAAATCCAAGTTGCTGAGGAAGGGATTTAGCTTTATGGCAAGAATTCATAGGGGCTCCACCAGGGGGTTAGATGTCTCGAAACTGTTATGCTTAGGGTTGGGGATGGGGGTAGGGACTCAGGAAGGTCTGACTTGTATCCTCAGGCTCATTAAATCCAGAGACATTACTGCGGCCTAAGCTGTTGCAGAGCCCTCTATGCCTTTCCACTGGCTAGTTTTCAGATCTCAGTTAGTATGTGCATATTTTATTCCTCAGTAAAGAGGCCTCACATCATGTATGGATGTGAGAGTTGGACCATAAAGAAGCCTGAGTGCCAAAGAATTGATGCTTTTGGAATTGTGGTGTTGGAGAAGACTCTTGAGAGTCCCTTGGACTGCAAGGGGATCAAACCAGTCAATCCAAAAGGAAATCACTTCTGAATTTGGAAGGACTGTTGATGAAGCTCTAATACTTTGGCCACCTGATGTGAAGAACTGACTCTTCAGGAAAGACCCTGATTGCTGGAAAAGTTTGAAGGCAGGAGAGAAGTGGGCAGCAGAGGATGAGATAGATGGATGGTATTACTGACTTAGTGGACGTGAGTTTGAGCAAACTCCAGGAGATAATAAAAGACAGGGAAGCTTGGTGTGCTGCAGTCCATGGGGCCACAAAGAGTTGGATGTGACTTGGCAACTGAACAACAGAGAGGCCACTGTCTTAGAAATTAGTAAAATAAGCAATTATTGAAGAAAAATACATATCTGTTTCTAGTGTCACCAGAATCATTTGTGACCTCATAGAAATGTTGATTAGGACTTCTGTATTCTAAGGTTCAGGTCATGGTTATGAGTGTCATATGGGGCCCCTTCCCAAAGTCTAGGATCGTGGTCCTCTACTATATTTTATGTAGGTTTCATACTCAGTACCAATCCTGGTATTAATAGCAATAGCTGACAGTGGATATGTTGGTTTGGATCATTGTCTGCTCTTGGAAAAAGTGTGTGCCCTCCAGACCAAATAGGATCACCTTCAAAATCCCTGCATGTTTTCCCTGCATATCTGTTTGCTGATGAGACAACATACCGGAGCCCCGGCGAGGACAGTAAATGCAGACAGGTGTCAGAAAACAAGTATGAGTGGATTTTTCATCAGTGAAAAAAACCTTCTAGAAATGAGAATAAGGTTATCATAACCATTTTACAACAGGAACGTATCTTTTAAAATATTTTAAGGGAAAGGTATTAAATTTTCAAAAGTAAGTATCACGGACTCTGTGGGAAAGGGAGAGGGTGGGAAGATTTGGGAGAATGGCATTGAAACATGTATACTATCATGTATGAAACAAGTCGCCAGTCCAGGTTCGAGGCACGATACTGCATGCTTGGGGCTGGTGCACTGGGATGACCCAGAGGGATGGTATGGGGAGGGAGGAGGGAGGAGGGTTCAGGATGGGGAACACATGTATACCTGTGGTGGATTCATTTCGATATTTGGCAAAACCAATACAATATTGTTTAAAAATAAGTTTAAAAATAAAATTAAATTAAAAAAAAAAACAAAAGTAAGTATCAAATTATATTACGTTAGACACAAGTATCTTATTTTTTCTCATTCCTTTGTTGCCACTCTACTTTCTATATCAGCATGTCTCCACAAAACAGATTTTACAAAAGAACGGGATTCTTTTTTTCTTTATTGACTAAGCAGTATATTATACACCTGCTAGGATTTAATAAATGTTTATCTAATAATGATTCATTAAATTGATCTAGTACAGTCTTACATTGGTTTTTTTTTCCATCTTGTTATATTTCTGCAAAGTTGGTTTTGAGTTAGCTTTTGCAATCAGTATTTTATCAGTCGTGCGTAGTTAAGACTGTTTGCAAAGAACATTGCATAATCTGTCAACTCAGAGAAGAGTTTCTGACGTCTGCATTTCTGTTACTGAAAAGCAAATGAATACTTGACATGTGGCGGCTTTGTTTTATTCCCTCAGGGCAGCATAGGAAAACTGAACATGAAATTGGAGAGAGGCAGTAGCAATCAGGTCTTCACTGATTAAAGCTTTATGTCTCTGTAAACAGTTCTGCTTCCCATGTAATCTGGAGTGAATTAAGTTCAGTTTTATGTTGATAAGATGAGGATCATTCACTTATTCAGTTTGGGCAATTTACTGAAAAAACATTTTCCCTGTTTTTAGCATTTCAAAGAAAGTTTATTTATTGGTTGACTTGCTTATTCTTTTTTATGTTTATGTTATTTTGTGTTTAATAGAGTTAGAAGTTTCAAAACCAACATGGTGACCATACTACCAAAGAAGGGATTAAAAATAAATAACAGCTCACCTACAATCCTGTCCTTCTCTTTTTAGTTTTCTTTGCTTCCTTCCAAATTCCTTTGCAATAGTTTTAAATTTTGTCTTTTATTTATAATATTGGATATTAATCACTTTATTAAGAGAGTGTTTTATTTGTGTGTGTGTTAGTCACTCAGTGATGTCCAGCCCTTTATGACCCTATGGACTGTAGCCCACCAGGCTCCTCTGTCCATGGGATTCTCCAGGCAAGAATACTTGAGTGGGTTGCCATTGCCTTCTCCAGGGTATCTTCCCAACCCAGGGATTGAACCCAGGTCTCCCACATTGCAGTAAGGATACTGTTTGAGCTACTTGGGAAGCCCTGTGTTTTGTTCAGTTAATGACTAATAGGTATGCCTCATTCTGTGTATCAGCTGTTTGCTAAAGTTGTGTATGAATTGTCCAATTTTCACATGATCTTAAATCATTACTAAAATTCACCAGTGGGTCTCCATTTCTGAGTACTTTTTAGTTGGCAGTTGTTCCTAATTCTTGATCTTTGCACGTCTCTTGTTGTGTAAAAACACTTAAATGGTACGGAAGGTCAGCATTTAGTAAATATCTTCAGTTCTCCTCCTCCTACCTCAGTTGGCCTTTGTATAACTTCAACTTTTTACTTGATTTTTCTTTAAGCAAGACACTTCTCTTCCTTATCTTCTAGATGTGTTACAATAGAAATAGCTATTTAAGGACTACCTATGGGTAGAAATTGATACACATTTGAGTTATGGAAGTTTGATAGATTTTGACTTCGGAAGCGGAAATATTGGCAAATTGGAGATGTCAGCTATTTGTGAAATGTCATGCTTGGCACTCCTTCAGGTGTTTTGGAAGATGCTGATGTGTAAAACTTTATTTTTACCATCTAGGAACTTTTCACTCATTTTTGTTTTTCTCTTTGATTTTTTTCTCTATATCCTTTGAATCAGCCACTTTCAACATCAGACTTTCAAACATTGCATGTATATTCATGAATGAATAATGTTGAGTGAGTCAGCTTTTTATACTAGAGTTAGCATGAAACTGGATTATTCACATCCCAGAAATTTGTTCTCTTATGAGCACAAGTCATTGAGATTCAGTATAGAAAATGTGGGGCTTCCCAGGTGGCATAAATGGTAAAGAACCCGCCTGCCAGTGCAGGAGACATGAGAGACGTGGGTGTGATCCTTGGATCAGGAAGACCCCCTGGAGGAGGGCATAGCACCTCACTCCAGTATCTTGCCTGGAAAATCCCATGCACAGAGGAGCCTGGCGGGCTACAGTCCATAGGGTCACAATGAGTTGGACACGACTGAAGTGATTTAGTAAGCACAAATAGAAAAGATATTTTATTATTTTTATTATTTTTAAATGAAATATGTTTTAATAATAGTTTTCTTTTATGGAGATTAAGTTGAGGAGTGTTCCAAGGTTTATTTCTTAGGATAGAAAACTCCAAGTTCCTCAGAGAAGTTGTCACGCTGTGATCACGTGAGTTTAGGTTATTGATAGTGATTATAATGAGATTATAACATTCGATCTCTGTAGACCATTGTGCAGTAGAATTGGTAAACATGACTCTGAACTTCTAAAAGTTAAATACATTTAATTTTATTGACCGAGAAGCTGCATATACTATTTTTTTTAATTTTATTTTATTTTTAAACTTTACATAATTGTATTAGTTTTGCCAAATATCAAAATGAATCCGCCACAGGTATACATGTATTCCCCATCCTGATATTCCCTATTCTTCAGTTATTTCCTAGTCTGCTGAGTTATATGTCTTCTTAGACAAGGTTATATATGGCCTTTTAATTTTTATATTTTGCACATGAGTTGTACATATTCATTGGAGATAAATTTAGAAACACATATTAGCAATATAATACATATTGTATGAAATACATAGAAGTGAAAATTAGCCTTCCACCCAAAGATCATTATTGTTAATATTTTGGTATATTGTGCTTAAGACTTTTTACTGTAATATATGTATTTTTCGCCTTACTCAATCCATATTTTGTTTTTCAATGTTAGATTATTGGGAGCTATAAGGTGTGGGGAGTAAGACTTTCTATCTACCTCATTCATTCCATTTAAAAAAGAACATTTCAGAACTTGGCATGGACTTTGGCTTTATTTATTTACTTAGAGATTTCAAGTAAATATAAATAAACATGTGTCTGATTACAAATACATACTTTAGGCATAATTGAATAGCAGTTTTATTTAAAAATCTCTAAGCATGTTTGGGGCTTCCCTGGTGGCTCAGTTGATAAAGAATCTGCCCACGATGCAGGAGATCTGGGTTCAGTCCTTAGGTTGGGAAGATCCCCTGGAGAAGGGCATGGCAACCCGCTACAGAATTCTTGCCTGGAGAATCCCATGGCCAGAGGAGCCGGGTTGGCTACAGTCTGTGGGTTGCAAAGAGTCAGACATGACTGAGCGACTAAGCACAGCATAGCACACAAGATGTTTTGGGGGGAATTTTTTAATTTTTTAATTTAAATGTGGCTCTACATTTAAATGAAACAGAATGAAATGAAAGCAAAGCTCACGAGTAATTGATAAAGCTGTAGACCACATAATGATGATGTTTTTACCTGCTTTTAGGCCTTAACTAGACTATAAGTCCGGAGAAGGCAATGGCATCCCACTCCAGTACTCTTGCCTGGAAAGACCCATTGACGGAGGAGCCTGGTGGGCTGCAGTCCATGGGGTCGCTAAGAGTCAGACACTACTGAGTGACTTCACTTTCACTTTTCACTTTCATGCATTGGAGAAGGAAATAGCAACCCAACTCCAGTGTTCTTGCCTGGAGAATCCCAGGGACCGTGGAGCCTGGTGGGCTGCCGTCTATGGGGTCTCACAGAGTCCGACACGACTGAAGTGACTTAGCAGCAGCAGCAGACTATAAGTTCTGTAAAGCTAGAGGCCATTCCTGTGTTCCACACAATTCTAGACATATCTTAGCACAATCCCTGGAGTGTAATAAGGCCTAAAAAATGGGAGTTCAAGAAATGATTGAAGAAAAGACAGAAACAAAAAGATGAGGTGATTTACCCCTTTGCTTGCTGCAAGGATAAGTGAGATATCTCTTGGAATTTATTTCTGTTAACATAGCTTTAAAAATTGCAGCAACAGGAACTTCACTGGACCTCCAGTGGTTAGGGATCCATGTTTCTAATGCAGGCAATGTGGGTTCGAATCCTAGTTGGGGAACTAGCATCCCACATGCCAAACAGCCAAAAAGCAAAACAAACAAAAGACACAAAAACAAAAACCTGTGTAAAAGTTTCTATCCCAACATGCTTTAACTAAGTTTTCAAATATAATTATCTATTAAAAAATTGTAATAACAAACAAAAATGGCAAATCCTTTTAATCACCCAAGGTTGCCATCCTTTTGCTCCCCAGATAAGCCACCTGTGGCAGTCCCTAGAAGGCCACATGGACGTGTACTCAGAAAACCACAGCTGGGGCTTGTTGCGCCCCAGGTGGCGCGAGTGGTAAAGAACCACCAGCCTGCCAGTGCAGGAGACTCGGGTTCCATCCCTCCAGAGATGTGGGTTCGATCCCTGGGTTGGGAAGATGCCCTGGAGAAGGAAATGGCAGCCCCCTCCAGTATTCTTGCCTGGAGAATCCAATGGACAGAGGAGCCTGGCGTGCTACAGTTCATGGGGTTGCAAGAGTCGGACACGACTGAAGTGACTTAACACAGCATATCTAACCCTCCTGACTGCTCCAGGCCACACCTTCAGCATCAAGTTAAAAGCAATCGGGTGCCACAGCTGCCGGGAAGCTGGGCAGGGAACTGGAGAGAGGATTCCAGACCAGCTTTTAACACTGTCCATTCTCTTCCTCAGGTTGCCATCTTCAGAATGATTCCCTGCAGAGCAGCGCTGTCTTTTGCCCGATGTCTGGTCCGGAGGAAAATCGTCACTCTGGACAGTTTAGAAGATACCAAACTGTGTCGCTGCCTATCCACCATGGACCTCATCGCCCTGGGGGTGGGGAGCACACTGGGTGCTGGGGTCTACGTGCTGGCCGGGGAGGTGGCCAAAGCAGATTCTGGCCCCAGCATCGTGGTCTCCTTTCTCATTGCTGCACTGGCTTCTGTGATGGCAGGGCTTTGCTACGCGGAATTTGGGGCCCGAGTTCCCAAGACTGGGTCTGCCTACTTGTACACTTACGTTACTGTTGGAGAACTGTGGGCCTTCATCACTGGCTGGAATCTCATTTTATCTTATGTGATAGGTATGTTTCCAGAAACTCAACCTAATTGGTTAGGATGGTAGAAATAGCATTCCTGAGTCAGCGGCCTTAGGGTTCTGTGTAGGGTCTGCTTTAACTAGCGCCTAGGTGATCTGAGTATATCTTACTCCCTGTGTGTCTCATTTTTCTGATCACTCAGTGACTCCTAACTGCAAAATTCTGTGATTCTGCTTTTTTCCCTGAATATGTCTCTTGTGAGCTTAAAAATCTGTTTCTTAAAAGACAACAGTTATTTAACGCAAGTAAAGTTACCTGATTCCACAGTTACAGACTTGAGCGTTTGCTTGCTATTGTGAGATAATGTTATATGTGTTGAAAATGTTCAATTCTGTCTGAACTAACTCATGTTTATCCTACAATAGAGGAGTACAAGATGGTATTAATTTTCTCCCACTGACCTTGTATATTCTGTGGTTTGGAAGGAACATCAAGTGTTGCAAGGGCGTGGAGTGGCACTTTTGATGAACTTCTTAGCAAGCAGATCGGTCAGTTTTTCCGGACATACTTCAAAATGAATTATACTGGCCTTGCAGAGTATCCAGACTTTTTTGCTGTGTGCCTTATATTACTTCTTGCAGGTAAGAAAACCAGTTACACTTCTCCCTAAGGTGAGCCAGATTTGTTGTCCCAGGAAAAAAGGTTACTGCTGAATTTTGGACCTAAGTGCCAGGGCTAGGCAAGATATTTACACACAGAAGTTACTGTTGGAGATCTGTGGGCCTTGTCACTACCTAGAATCACATTTTGTCTTATGTGATAGGCGTGTTTCAAAAATATATCTAGGGCCTCCCTGGTGGCTCAGCGGTAAAGAATCCACCTACCAATGAAGGAGACATGGGTTTGATCCCTGGTCTGGGAAGATCCCATATGCTGTAGAAGAACTAACCCCATATGCCACAACCTCTAAGCTTGTGCTCTAGATCCTGGGAGCCACAGGTCCCGAGCCCTCATTCTCTTGAGCAACAAGGGAAGCCACCGCAATGAGCAGCTGGCACACTGCAGCTGGAAAGTAGCCCACACTCGCCACAACTAGTGAGAAGCCCATGCAGTGACAAAGACCCAGCATAGCCAATAAATAACTAAAATTATATGTATGTGTGTGTGTGTGTGTGTATATATATATATATAAAGAAATCTAAATTATACAGAACTGTAGAAATAGAATTGGTACTTCTGAAATAAATGATACCTGGAAGGCACTAAATAATCAGATAAGGTACATCAATTTTACAATACAAATTGGAGATTTGCGGAAATGGCCACAAAGTTTCAAAATAAGGAAGAATGTAAAATCGGGGCATTATTTCATCTTTTCAGTTACAACTAAAGATGTTTGCAAGCATACTGTTTCTAGAAGAATTCAGTCTTTCTGTTTATACCTATAGAATGTAGACATCTGGTTGGAACGGGAGCATATTCAAACCACCTGTCATTTTTTTGATGCAGACATTATGTAAACAAACATACTTGATGCTAGAATTTTCCCATTTTCATCAGTTGTATAGCATAGTGGTTTAGAAAGGCAGAGGATTTAGAATCAAGAGTGACCACGTTTTCAGTTCTTTTCTGCCACTTCCTATCTGTGGAACATCGGATGACTTAATCTTTCCATGACTTAGTTTGTTCATCCATAAAATGAGGATGTCAGTGTTTACCTTGTGCAGGCTTCTTGCTTGATGCATAGTCAGCACTTAGATGGCAGGCAGTTTCATTTTGTAGACACAGCTCATCCCTGCCTGATACTTGTTTTAAGTATTTGAACATTTTCTATTTTGATTGTCATTCTACCTTGTACTCCTGCTAAACCCATCAAGCATTGCACTAAGAATAAAGTTCATGTCTGTTTCTACTTTCTGCTTGATATACTCTTGCATTCCTGTCCAACCTTATCTCGAGCTACTTTCTCCCTCTCTTTCTATAATTTTTCCTTATAAAATTATATAATTAAGGAACTTCCCTGGCAGTCCAGTGGTTAAGACTTAGCCTTCCTTGACAGTGCAGGGGTTGAGGGTCTGATCCCTGATCGAGGAAGCTAAGATCTGACATGCCTCATGGCAAAAAAACAAAACATAAAACAGAAGCAACAGTGTAACAAATTCAATGAAGATTTTTTTCTAAATGGTTCATATCCAAACATATTTTAAAAATTATATAATTAAAAATATTAAAAATTGCCCCTTAAAATGTTAGCCATTAATTTGATGTTTTATGTAGGGACAGGGTTAGTGACATGAACAAAATTTATAGGTCCTAATTATTTGATATTTTCTTCCTAATGTCAGAAAAAATTGCATCAGTGGTTTTTCCACAGGTGATAGGCTTTGTTTGTTTTGGTTTCTCAACAGCCTACTAACATTAAATTACTTACATCACACTTTATTTAGGGATGGTTTCAGTGACCTTAAATATTCAGCTTTAATCTCTAAATGATGAGAAGCATGTAGCTGTGACACAGTTCCCGTCATTAAATTCCGTGGCAAGACTCAGGCCTTGGCTTGCATCTTACGTCCTGAGTTCATCGAGTATCATGCCTTTCTTTCAGGACAGGCCAAGATTACAGGCTAGCTTTATTCTTAGAAACTTTGAAGACCAAAATCTCCTGCTATAATCTTTATTCATATTGCAATGTCAATTGTCGTATCAACTGAGGCTGTTGCTTTTATTAATGGTACAGGGAAGCATAGGCAGGATTTCAGGAGGTGACTAGTCTACTGGCGGGAGCTGGGGCTTTCAGAATGAGAGCGCACTTGGGGTGCTGGGAAACAAAACACGGAGCTGGCTTTGTTGTTTTCCAAAGTCTATAGCAGTATTGTGTGTATTTCCAGGGTGTGTAGTTGTATAGTGTTTCCTAATCTGACAGACAATTGCAGAGTCAGTCAGTATACTGAGAGAGTCAGTAATTATACTGACCATACAGTTTTCCTTTATGTTGCTAATACAGTTGTATTCGTGTATAATTCTGGGGATGAAATTCAGCATTCTCATCTCTACTTGTATAATTTTGCTTATTTGACATGGGTGGTATCAGATCAGATCAGATCAGTCACTCAGTCGTGTCCGACTCTTTGCGACCCCGTGAATCGCAGCACGCCAGGCCTCTCTGTCCATCACCAACTCCTGGAGTTCACTCAGACTCACGTCCATCGAGTCAGTGATGCCATCCAGCCATCTCATCCTCTGTCATCCCCTTCTCCTCCTGCCCCCAATCCCTCCCAGCATCAGAGTCTTTTCCAATGAGTCAACTCTTCGCATGAGGTGGCCAAAGTACTGGAGTTTCAGCTTTAGCATCATTCCTTCCAAAGAAATCCCAGGGCTGATCTCCTTCAGAATGGACTGGTTGGATCTCCTTGCAGTCCAAGGGACTCTCAGGAGTCTTCTCCAACACCACAATTCAAAAGCATCAGTTCTTCAGCGCTCAGCCTTCTTCACAGTCCAACTCTCACATCCATACGTGACCACTGGAAAAACCATAGCCTTGACTAGACGAACCTTTGTTGGCAAAGTAATGTCTCTGCTTTTGAATATGCTATCTAGGTTGGTCATAACTTTCCTTCCAAGGAGTAAGCGTTTTTTAATTTCATGGCTGCAGTCACCATCTGTAGTGATTTTGGAGCCCAGAAAAATAAAGTCTGACACTGTTTCCACTGTTTCCCCATCTATTTCCCATGAAGTGGTGGGACCGGATGCCATAATCTTCGTTTTCTGAATGTTGAGCTTTAAGCCAACTTTTTCACTCTCATCTTTCACTTTCATCAAGAGGCTTTTTAGTTCCTCTTCACTTTCTGGCATAAGAGTGGTGTCATCTGCATATCTGAGGTTATTGATATTTCTCCCGGGAATCTTGATTCCAGCCTGTGTTTCTTCCAGTCCAGCGTTTCTCATGATGTACTCTGCATATAAGTTAAATAAACAGGGTGACAATATACAGCCTTGATGAACTCCTTTTCCTATTTGGAACCAGTCTGTTGTTCCATGTCCAGTTCTAACTGTTGCTTCCTGACCTGCATACAGATTTCTCAAGAGGCAGGTCAGGTGGTCTGGTATTCCCATCTCTTTTAGAATTTTCCACAGTTTATTGTGATCCACACAGTCAAAGGCTTTGGCATAGTCAATAAAGCAGAAATAGATGTTTTTCTGAAACTCTCTTGCTTTTTCTATGATCCAGCGGATGTTGGCAATTTGATCTCTGGTTCCTCTGCCTTTTCTAAAACCAGCTTGAACATCAGGAAGTTCACAAGTAAATATGTGATTATAAGCCTTTGATCACACTTATTGCCCCAACAGTAAAAACTAAACTTTCTTTGATCCATAATTCATACCTTATACAGGATGGATTAAAGATATTAATAAGATAGATATAATCATGAAAGGACTGGAAGGAGGCAAAGGTGAATGTTTTGGGGTTAACATTAATCTTCCTAGAGGTAGAAACTAAAGAGGAAAAATTTATATTATAAAACTTTCCTACATGTGTTATCAATACTAAGATTAAAATTAAAATTATTACATGATAATTAGGTAGACCACAAGCAGTGTCTGCCATAAAAACTGAATCTTCTTGAATCTCGAATCTTAACAGAGTAAAATAAAACTCAGCAAAACCTTTGTCATTCTTTTATTGGAGAAATAGGCTAGCCCATATTTCAAATTAACCACATCATTTTAATATTTGTAATTTGGGAGATACAAAATTGTAGAAATTTAGAACTAGAAGGGAACTTAAAAATTATTTAAGTGTATAATTCGGTTAATTAATGTGGTAAGGGGAGTCCAGCAGGTTATAATCTACTGTACATTGCTTGGCTTTGTAAGCAATGTGTAGTAGATTATAGCCTGCTGGACTGTTGATTTCCACAATGTGGCCTGTTGATTTCCTCTTCAATGCAGGAACTGCCCATGTGTTTGCCCCTAGCGTGCTTGAATCTAGATAATAAACGGCAATATTATAATGGTCTTTTTTTCCCAAAAAAAGTACATGATAAATTGGGAAAAACATTCTGTATACATGTACAGACGGAGAGCTTAAAGCATTATTGTATAAATAAGTTTTATAAATCAATATGAATAAGAATAACCTAATGGTAAAAAATGGACAATTTCAACTGGCCAAACTTTCTGGAAACTGTACTGACAGTATGAACCAAAAGTCTTATATAAAGTGTATACCACTGATATGGTGCTACCTTGTAGAAAATTATTGTAAAGAAATAATTAGAAGGTGTTAAAAGATATTTACAAAAGGATGATTAGGTCAGTACTATTTATAGTTGTAAGAAACTAACAATGACCTGTTTGTAAATCTAGGAGTAAAGTATAGTGTATCCATAGAGTAGAAGGGAATGTGGCTGTTAAAAATAAAATTATATATTTGTTGACATAGAAATGTGTGCATATGTGTGTGTGCAAAATTCTGAAGGGATTACACTTGATCTTTATTTTCTTTCTTTTTTTTTTTTCCTGCGTTTTCGAGTTACTTGAGTCAGAAATTGATTGCCTTTACAATCATAATTTAAAAATAAAACTATTAAAGAGAGAATTGATTTAATAAAATTTTTGAAATGATAATTGAAGAATTACTTTGTTTAATTTATTCAGTAAGTACGAGGCAGAAAATATGATTGAAAGAAAGAAAAGAGAAAGAAAATTTTCTTTGAAAATTTTGCAGCCATTAACCTTGAAATCGCTTTTTAAGAATAGCATTTCATTAAAATTAAGTTACTTTACCTCCACTTGGCCCTGCCCACCTGTGAATGATTCCTGAAGTTACTAGCACATCCCCTGCCTGAAACGCTAGGGCTTCCTGGTGGCACTAGTTGCAAAGAACCCACCTGTCAATACAGGAGACGTAAGAGAGGTCTTATGCCTCCTGTAAGAGAGGGCTCTTATTGAACCCATAAGAGAGGTGGGTTCAGTCCCTGGGTTGGGAAGATCCCCTGGAGAAGGGCATGGCAACCCACTCCAGTAATCTTGCCTGGAGAATCCCATGGACAAAGGAGGCTGGCGGGCTACAGTCTGTGGGGTTGCAAAGAGTCGAATACGAATGAGGTGACTTAGCATGCCTCTGTACCCACCCATTGGTAATAATACCCAGTTCCTAATTTTATTCAGTTATTGGAGAGTGTGAAATCTCCTGGCTATGAGCACAGTCTGCATTCTGAAATCTTTAGTTCTGTATACACTTAGGTGACTGAGTAAAAACTCTCCATAGAAAGGGAATCCTGGTGAAATAATATCCTAAAACCTGTAACTGTCTCAAACTACTGTAGCCTTTTCCTAAAGGTGAGGTAAAAATTAAAGCACCCTTTATTTTTCCATAGGTCTTTTATCTTTTGGAGTGAAAGAGTCTGCTTGGGTGAATAAAGTCTTCACAGCTGTCAATATCCTGGTGCTTCTCTTTGTTATGGTAGCTGGGTTTGTGAAAGGAAATGTGGCAAACTGGAAGATTAGTGAAGACTTTCTCAAAAATATATCTGCAAGTGCCAGGTAAAATATTTGGGCTTTTCCCCTCCTATTTCGAGTTTAAAAAAAAAAAAAAATTTGCCTGCTCTTGTCTTATGTTACATTTTCCTCTAGAACAACAGTTCTCAAACTTTTTGTTTCAGAGAACTTTGTGAAGGTCTATTCTATTTCAAGACTGTTTTCCCCAGGTTTTACCCAAAGCACAAGTGTGTAGGTATGTTCACCACTGAGCAGCTGTTTGAAGCTGTGAAGCTGCTGATTCTTAACTTCAGGGTTCGCTTTGGGTTTAAGGGAAGAAATGAGAGATCTTAACCATTGGAAGAATGTTTTTTCCCCACCAAGGTTTATCACTTCTAAATAACAATGAGCATTTTGGATCATGCATCCTTTTGTTTTTTCCTTTGGGGACACCATTTGATTCCACTTCAGTCTTTCAACCTTGTAGTAATTTTCATGCCTGAGTTTTTTTTTTTTTGAGGATGTTATTGCATAAGCAGAATTGTCTATACATATCACTTTAAACTTGATCTAAAAAATTAATTTTCAAATGAAAGTTTTCATCCTAAGATTTAAGTATAATATTCCTATGTGTAAATAAGATTACGGAAGTTATCTATTACATGAAGTGATGTACGTGTTTTTATTTACCTATGTTGTTTGTGGCCATTCTAATGAGGCAAAAATTTAGTATCTTCTGATTTTATACAATTTTTAACATGTAATAAAACTTCAGTATTATTTATCAAGATTAGAGGATTTTATTTCACTTTGTCACATCTTATAGTAAACTTTTCAAATGTTCAGTCTGCTCCACTGTCCACCAGAAGAGAAAGTCTCTTGTCCTTATTTCAGATCATAGCCAACACATAGGTGGGATCTCTGTTCTCAGAATCCTGCCTGGCTGTAAGTTCAAGCCAGAGTGGATCTGAGCCTCCTGCTCCTGCTGTTATCAGTCTCCAGTTTGAGAGCTGGCAACTGGTGAGGGAGCCATTGTTGGTAACACCATCACAGCCTCTAGGACTGGGTGAAAAAAATCCTGGTTTACTTTTAGTTTTGTATACATTAGCTTCCAAGAGATGATGAACTCAGTAACCTTCCAAGAATGGAGTTTGAGACAAATCTCTTGAATAAGCAGTTTTCTAGGAAAATGACATTCCAATCTGATTCTTCTCCTCCTCCTCAGGGACCCACCTTCTGAAAATGGAACAAGCGTCTATGGGGCTGGTGGCTTTATGCCTTATGGCTTTGCAGGAACTTTGGCTGGGGCTGCAACCTGCTTTTATGCCTTTGTGGGATTTGACTGCATTGCAACAACTGGTAAGAGCAGAGTCTTGGCCCTGTGTAGAAGGCAAGAGTGTTCCTTGAACCACATGAGTACCCATGGGTGACAACAGAAGGTCAAGGGAAGAGAGTGGAACCTGGGGTAATAAGGGCTTGTTCCAGACCCAGAAGTGGCCCCTGCTGTATGAAAGGAAACTTAATGAAACTCTCTGAGCTTGTTTCCACATTAGTAAAATCAAGAGAGCAGAATCTACCCCTCAGATGTTATGAGGGTTATCTAAGATATAGTATGGGTGTCCCAAGTGGCTCAGTGGTAAAGAATCCACCTGCCAAGCAGGAGACATGGGTTTGATCCCTGGATCAGTAAGATCCCTTGGAGAAGGAACTGGCAACCCACTCCAGTATTCTTGCCTGGGAAATCTCATGGACAGAGGATCCTGGTGGGTTACAGTCCATGGGGTCCCCAAGATTCAGACACACCTGAGAGACTAAACAATAACAAAACATAATACATTATGAAAAATACTGTGCAAGCTGTCAGCCACTTTATAAATGTTGGTTGTAATCACTGCCTTTAATCTTTGGTCTGGAAGTGCTATCACAATGAGTAACAAATGATGATCATGCTCTTAAATTGTTTCTTCTCTAATAGGACAAAATATATGTGATCGTTCTTTTCTCTTTATTGAGTACAAAAAGTAATCATGTTACAGTCACTCCCTGGTGCTTCTTCTGGGTTCACAGTATTGCAGGGCCTTATAATTGACCATATTTTGGGTATTTCAAATGCCAACTCTTATTAGAAAGATCTCCAAAGTACTATTTTTTTTTGAAACTAAAATTTAATATAAATCAATGCACTGAGTAGAAGTTTGTCTCCATATATATGGGAACCTTCATAATTAAGGGCCTGTAGAATGCCATGTTTAATCTCCACAGATGAATCATTTTCCAAATGGATTAAGACTGCTTTTCTATCTCTAAACATTATGTGGTGCTGGAACAGCATGTTTTTTCTTTCTGGAAGCAGGAAACTGACTTGCAGGATATCTTGCTTTCTCTTCTTGCCTCTGGGCTTTGATCTTTTTATGACAGCTAGGACCCTCAAGAAGAGAGAGAACTTCATGTAGCATAGATGGAGCAAGCTGAGAAAACAGAAAGGACAGAAGCTAAGTAGAATTACTGTGAAGCAGAAGAAGAATTCATGTTTTACCTATTCATGTTTTGTTTGTTAAAAAAAAATCTTTATTTTGTATTGAAGTATAGCTGATTAATAAAGTTGTGATAAAAAAACAACATTGTGATAATTTCAGGGGCACAGCCGAGGGACTTAGCCATACATATCCACATATGCATTCTCCGCACACTCTCCTCCCACCCAGGCTGCCACGTAACACTGAGCAGAGTTCTCTGTGGTATGCAGTGTGTCCCTGTTGGTTATCCATTTTAAATATAGCAGTGTGTACATGTCCATCCCAGGCTCCCTAACTATCCCTGCCCCTGACCCTTCTCCCCTGGCAACCATAAGTTTTTTCTCTAAGCCTGTAAGTCTGTTTCCGGTTTTGTAAATAGTTCATTTGTCACATTTCTTTTTAGATTCTGTGTATAAGGGATGGCATGTGCTATTTCTCCTTCTCTGTCTGATTTACTTCACTCAGTATGAAAATCTCTAGGTCCATCCATGTTACTACAAGTGGCATTATGTCATTGTTTTTAATACTAAGTAATATTCCATTGTGTATGTATATCACATCTTTTTATCCATTCCTCTGTTGATGGACGTTTAGGTTGCTTCCGTGTCTTGGCTCTTGTAAACAGCACTGCAATAAACTAGTTGTGTTTTGTTAAATATGCAATCTGTTGTTTATGTCTCCTTAGGTGAGGAAGTCCGGAATCCTCAGAAAGCTATTCCTATTGGAATTGTGACTTCTCTGCTCGTTTGCTTTATGGCCTATTTTGGGGTCTCGGCAGCTTTAACACTGATGATGCCATACTACCTCCTGGATGAGAAAAGCCCACTTCCTGTGGCCTTCGAGTACGTTGGATGGGGGCCAGCCAAATACGTCGTTGCAGCGGGCTCCCTCTGTGCTTTGTCAACGAGGTACATCGCGCTGTCTTTGGGGCAGGGCTGTGTGGGTTACTGCAGAGGTAGCTGGTGTCCACAGAATTGCTTTTGTATGTTTTAAAAACAATCCTCTTAGAAACATATCATACAACTATATTCTCTGAATTGTTCACCCAGAATTGCTGTATCGAAATCTTAAGTGATAAAATCTTTTCTCCCTGAGCTGTTAAAAGTCAGTTTTTCAAGATAATGATGGTCCAAGCTTCCAAGGATCTGTATGGCATTTATGCACATTTATATATTTCATACATATTTGCATATGTATGTATTGTAAAACTTATTGTAAAACTTGACAGTACTTATACTAGTATGTTTCCCTGCTGGCTTTGGTGTTACTTGTAGTGCTGCAGACAACTGAGACCTTATGTGCAGACTTGACAGTTTCTGCTGTTTTTTTAAAATAGTATCAAGTCTGTGTGAGTGAAAACTATATGCTGTGGCATTGTTAAGTGTAAGGTGCTTTTTGTTATGAAACATTGAAACTTTTTGTCTTAGCACTGATCAGAGTGAACTTGGTCTAGAAATAGAAATTACTGTTCTC
Organism: Bos grunniens; assembly: GCF_055505025.1. Classification (NCBI taxonomy): domain Eukaryota; kingdom Metazoa; phylum Chordata; class Mammalia; order Artiodactyla; family Bovidae; genus Bos; species Bos grunniens. Next base: position 21,435,220 of record NC_141191.1, on the reverse strand, counting down.
AAGTTAATGGTGGAGATTTGTATACATCTGTGTCATAAGAATAGTTGAATCTCAGGTATTCAGATTTTCAGTAGCTGCTTATATTAATATTTTATAATTCATTTCTCAAGTTTCCTGAGCTACTCATATTTTAACTTAACATGATCATATTTCACTTGAGTGCTGTACTGTAGAGCACTGTTACAAAGAGAAAATTAATCTCTGCTTGATTACTAATTTTTTGAAGTGAAATTTTTCTAAAATTTCAAAAATAAATTTTAAAAATTAAAAAAAAATTTAAATTGAAAAAATTTAAATTTAAAAAATAAATCTTTTTGTATAATTAATCAGCCTAGCTCTTTTATCCCCCCTCAAAATCCCTTTTGTTTTTTTGTATTCAAGATAGTATTAAGCAGCAATTACAAGTTACCTCTTGGATCCTCAGCCATCTGATAATATTAAGGTTTATTCTGAATAGTTTTAAAAATCTGAACTGTAAAGATACTTTGTACCATAGTTTTAAAAGAGAGAAGGCAAAGATTTATTTGTGGCCAAGCTCAACCACGCTTTATTAAAAGATAAAGGAGATGGAGTTTAAAAAGTGTATTTTACTTATTTTCTCTTAAATTGTAAGTTTTTTTTACAACTTAATCATGTATGGAATGATGCAGTCAGTAAACACACAAGTAATTCAAAACAGCTAAAGCAAAAATCATTTTCTTAAACTTCACTCTTACTGATGTTTAATTCAGGCTACTTCTATGTACCAAATTTACAGTGAGTTCATCTTTTTTCCTTTTTCTATCTTGATTATCTCATGCTGAGAATTATTTCAAATTTGATCAAAAAATAATGGTAAAATAATGTAAAAATGTGTAATTATTGAATAAATGAAGTGACTAGATACTATGAAATGAAATTACTTAATCTTTTCTATAATTATATGTCAATTTATAAATTTTCTAAGTTAAAAATGTCTTAATGACATGATTATTTTTTTTAAGTCTTAATTACTTAGTTTTAATTCAGTAGTAATCATGGGCCTGCACAAATTCTTTGCAGCATTGTTTTTAGTCTGATAATTGTGCTGAGCAGATTATCTCTCAGAGTATAATGAATTGCACCATGGTTAATATTTTTAAATACCCAATCATATTACATTTAAAAAATAACAAATAGCTGTGATGCTGAGTTTTATACAATGACTTAATTGCAGCTCTGTGATGTAATCTTGCATGAATGTGTTTGCCATACTGCATGTGTTTGCTTTTTATTCAGTCTTCTTGGATCCATTTTCCCAATGCCTCGTGTAATCTATGCTATGGCGGAGGATGGGTTGCTTTTCAAATGTCTAGCTCAAATCAATTCCAAAACGAAGACACCAATAATTGCTACTTTATCATCGGGTGCAGTGGCAGGTGAGAGAGAGTTGACTTTTATTAAGTAAAGGGGGATCTTTTTTCATCAAGGATTCTGGGAAAAAATGGAAAATTAGGTGGTTTTCTATTTTGACATGTATAAATATCAATAACTTTTCAGTGAATGTTTCCTATTTTGAACCTCTTTTTGGTATAGGTTCTGTACTTTAGTGTGTCCAGTCTTTACCTGTATAGACTCGTCTAGACTAATACTTGTAATAACTCACTTGTGGATTATGGATTTTTCTGTTCTAGTCTTCTGGGTTCCATGTTTCCTTTACCCCGAATTCTGTTTGCCATGGCCCGGGATGGCTTACTGTTTAGATTTCTTGCCAGAGTGAGTAAGAGGCAGTCACCGGTAGCTGCCACACTGACTGCAGGGGTCATTTCTGGTAAGCTCTACAATCATAGGGTTCTTCAGCATTAGGCTTGAGCGTTTATGCTCATGCATGGACTTATACAGTGGGTCTGCTTGCTGTGCATGTAAGTTGAAAACAAAATCACTGATAAATGAGGGTATGAACATTGGGATCACATCTGCAAATGGTGGTGGCAGTGGTCTACTGAAATTTGTAACTGACCCTTTGAGATTTGGTACCGTTTTGTTACCTTAACCTTTGGCGCTTCTAACAAATGTGCAAAGGGTTACAGTGGTTCCTTATCATGTATCAAGTATTCAGTGCTTTTCAGATCTATGAAACAAACACATAAAATTGTATTATCAACACACAAAACGTTAATTAAAGAATGATTACTTAATCCTTGAATTGTTAATTAAAAATGATTCAATATTTTGTTTGTTATCCAGGATGTAAGTTGAATATTGCTAAATGGTCATAGGATTTTTGAAAAGCTAAAGTTTACCCATTCTTAATTAAATATAAGAAATATCAAAGATAATTTATACTTGGCCATTGTTATTACTGCCCTCAGTATGGTGGCTAACCCCACTTCCTGGGCCCATCATAGTTCTCCAAGAGTTACTAATACCTATATTATCATAAACCCCATCAGGAATCTATTTTTCCTTTCAAGAGCTTTGATATTACGTCATGTTTTCAAAAAAACAACTCCAGATGCCTACCATTTGGCATGTCATAATATCCATCAAAATGCTTTTGTCCAGATTCTATTCCACATGAAAAGTTGCAGAGAATTTGCAGATTGAGAGAATGGCCTTAAAGGTGGTATTGTATAGAGCAAGAGAAGGACTGTACCAAGCTTTAGAGAGAAAATGGTAAACACTCTTAGTAGTATAAATTCAGACCAAAGATGATAATTTTGTCGAGGCTCTGAATTGTTGGGAAATTAGATTACAGAATACTAATGCTTAATTATGTATGAAATAGGATTCTTTCAGAATCTAAGTATTTTCCTAAATAACTGCACTTTATAAAATGTTTTCTAATAAACTTGTCCTTTTATTAAGATGTATGGTGGGAAGTCAAAACACTTATTTTCTCAGTGCTTAAGATTTCTGCCCCCATAAAATGAAGTTTTCACTAGACGATGTAAGGCCCACTTTATGATTAAATATGCATTATGATATTAATGAAAGTTCATAAATCTTGACAAAAGATAACATATTTTATTTACTCCATAAAAGCTTTTATTTTTTCCTATAAAATCTTGCCCGTTAATTCTCTATTATATATTCAGAATTTTTAAAAATTTACCCTTCTTCCTTTAGGAGGAATTTAATTTGACAGCATAATAAGATATTGAAATTAATAATTACAAGAAGATAATTATAGCATTTTTAATGCACTAAAACATTACATTTTTGCTATTTTGTAGTCTCACCTCTTGCTTGTTTTTAACTTAGATCAGAGAGCTCGTATGGATAATTTATCATTTTCTTCTGTTTTGGCTTCCTAAAACAGGTTATCTGTGATTCTTACAAGACATTAAAATTGTAATCTAATGTATAGCTATACTAGCAATGGAAATTTTTCAAAATAAGGCATGGGATGTATTTAAAGAAACAGTGTGGGACTTCCCTGGCAGTCCAGTGGTTCAGACTTCGTCTTCCAATCCAGGGAGCACGGGCTTGATCCCCGGTCAGGGAGCTAAGATCCCATATACCTCGGGGCCGAAACACCAAAACATAAAGTGGAAGCAATATTAGTGAAGTTGCTCAGTCGTGTCCGACTCGTTGCAACCCCGTGGACTGTAGCCTATCAGGCTCCTCCGTCCATGGGATTTTCCAGGCAAGAGTGCTGGAGTGGATTTCCATTTCCTTCTCCAGGGGATCTTCCTGACCCAGGGATTGAACCTGGGTCTCCCACATTGCAGGCAGATGCTTTACCGTCTGAGCCACCAGGGAAGCAATATTGTAACACATTCAATAAAGACTTTTTAAATGGTCCACATGAAGTATAAAAATAAAAAAAAAGGAAAAAAATAATATGCTATTTTAGACAGGCCACGGCCATATTGGTTTAGCTGGAGCCTTCTTCTACCTGTGGTGCAGGAGACCTGGGTTGGATCCCTGGGTTGCAGATCCCTGGAGAAGGGCATGGCAACCCACTCCAGTATTCTTGCCTGGAGAATCCCATGGACAGAGGAGCCTGTTGGGCTATAGTCCATGGTGTCCAAAGAGTCAGACACGACTGAGTGACTAACACGCACACACACCACTTCTACCCAGTGGTTGTAACCTTGCTAAGTTAGCCTGTCTGTTAAAAAAGAGTAATGACCCTATTAGGTTAAACCATGTGAAACTGCTGGGGTTTTATTAAAAACAGTCAAATGCTGATCTATAAAGCTGAACCTAAATGATTGCCCCTGTCTCATAGGACTATTGAATTGAAGATAAATTGAGATCATAAAGATAGAAAGCTTGCTGAGATGTCTGGAGTGCCACATGAGTGGGGTGTGGTGTTCTCTACTTATTATGATAAGGACAACTATTTGGTAAATTCCAGTTAATATCGTCACTATTTTAATGGTTCACCGGAGAAAAAAATTGGAAGCTGCAAGTTAACTATTCAACTGTGTGAAGTATACTTTGCCTCTTAACATTATTAGGGCTTGGAGGTAGCCCCAAATAGTTTAAATTTAGTCAGAGTGTGTGGTTTTAATCAGGATAGAATTTATATTCTATCTGAAGCATAATTTAATTGGACCTCATCCTGTCTAAGATATAACTCAGAATGCAGATGGAAATTAAAATGATTATGTAACATCTATAATGAAAGCTCTTCCATTTGAATTCTTTTATTTTTATTTTTTAAAGGAGCCTGCCAGTATTTCCTGGCAATGTTTTTTCTCCTGAAACATCAAAGGCAAATATTCTGTCATACAGTATTTTCACTCTTTGTCAGGCCAATATTTTTTAAGTAATCAAAGTAGATGTATTTTGTACTTGATAGATCGCTGAGGGGTTTTTAAGTTTTATTAGCAGTGTGTATGACCTAAGGAACATCTTATTAACTATAAGAAACACACTTTCTAAGCTTTACTTGACTTATCATTGGCAATAAAACAAAAAATTTCCCATCACTTATCTCTGACTTGGCATCAGCTGTCTGGATTTTCTCATGGGCTCTCTTCTTACCCCTCTTTCTTTCCCCCAATAGCTGTGATGGCGTTCCTTTTCGACCTGAAGGCCCTTGTGGACATGATGTCCATTGGGACACTTCTGGCATACTCTCTGGTCGCGGCCTGTGTTCTCATCCTCAGGTGAGTTGTCCTTCTTGCCAACTGAAGGTTCTGAAGGGTGTGTGTCAGTTGAAGCCCGGGAAAGAAAGACAGTTAGGGCTCACTGGCCTTGTTTTCATGGAGTTCGCTGTCTCAGAAGTGAGAGGCCATGGGCACACAAACGTGAATACGAAGCATATTTAGCATACTTGGTCCTTAAGCGAACAAATACAGTTGGTAATTATCAATAGGTTGGCCTAATCTATGTGAACAACAAATTCTCATAACGTATAAAAACACTTCAGAATACTGTATTTTTAGTCCTAGTGATTCAGCTGCTAAGCTCTTAGGCTAAAGATTTAATCTTTATATGTATGGCCGAGTCCCTTTGCTGTTCGCCTGAAACTATCAGAACATTGTTAACTGGCTGTGCTGGTGCTCAGTCACTAAGTCGTGTCCAACTCTTTGGGATCCCATGGACTATAACCCTCCAGATTCTGCTATCCATGGGATATTCCAGGCAAGAATACTGGACTGGGTTGCCATATCCTCCTCCAGGGAATATTCCTGATCCACATCTCCTGCATCAGCAGGTGGACTCTTTTACCACTGACCCACCTGGGAAGCCCTAACCAGCTCTGCCCCAATATAATATAGTGATAGTGAAGTTGCTCAGTCATGTGTAACTCTTGGCAACCCCACGGACTGTAGCCCACCAGGCTCCTCCGTCCATGGGATTTTCCAGGGAAGAGTACTGGAGTGGGGTGCCATTTTCTTCTCCAGGGGATCTTCCCAACCCAAGGATGAAACCTGGATCTCCTGCATTACATGCAGATTCTTTACCGAGCTCCTAGGGAAGCCCCCCAATATAAAATAAAAAGATTTAATCAAAGAAGTACATATAGATATATGCAAAGGATGTTCATGGAAAAGGTAATTTATGATAGTGAAAAAATTGAACTAAGTGAATATCAATAGTATATCAATCAGTTCAGTTGTCTCTCAGTCGTGCCCGACTCTTTGCAGCCCCACGGACTGTGGCACGCCAGGCTTCCCTGTCAATAGTATTAAACAATAAGGTCCTACTGTAGAGCACAGGAAACCATATTCAGTATCCCATAATAAACCATAATGGAAAAGCATATGAAAAAGGATATATATACACATACATAAACTGAAACACTTTGCTGTACACCAAAAACTAACACAGCATTATAAATCAACTATACTTCAGTTAAAAAAAATAGAATAGTTACATAAGAGTACAGTAGACTGTTCTACAGCAAATAAAATTATATTTAATTATATGGAGAGATATATCAGTTTCTGGATGCAAAGCTATATGTAGCATCTGAATTTATTTAACTAACATACATTTGCACACAAAAAATGATTTTTGCAAATATATACACATATTTGCATTTTTAACTGGCTGAATTTGTAATAAAATGCTAACAGTGATTCACACTGAATGTTATGGATTATTTTAATTTTCTTCATGCTTTTGTGCATTTTTTCACAGTGAGCATATTTCTTCTTTAGTTGGGGGACAAATATTACTTTTAAGTTTAAGCAAAAGCTTCTCAGAAGATCCCACTGGGGAGACCAGGGCAGATGTTGGGAGCTAAAGCAGGCTGATATCTTGATACCAGCCAAAGAGGAAGAGGATCTGTAATAAAGGAGAATGGGTAGGAGGTGGCTGACGAGGGAGAGGAAACCAGGGAGGCAGGCTGCAGTGAGACCTTCCAGTACCAAACTGAAGGCTGCATATTATATTACCCTGTTCGTGCATGTGTGCTAAGTCGCTTCAGTCGTGTCTGACTGTTTGTGACCCTATGGACTGTAGCCCACCAGGCTCCTCTGTCCATGGGATTCTACAGGCAAGCATACTGGAGTGGATTGCCGTGCCCTCCTCCAGGGGATCTTCCTGACCCAGGGATCGGAGCTGCGTCTCCTGCGGCTCCTACATTGCAGTTGGACTCTTTACTGCTGAGCCACAGGGGAAGCCCATGTTACCTTGTAGCTGATATTTAACCAGGGTTTCTGTTTACAGGGTTGCTGTTTTCATGAACGGCATCTCCTTTGAACATAGATAATTCCAGAGTAATCATTTATCATCACAGGTGCCACACTTTAAAATGTAACTCTCTTCAGCATCTAATATATATAACTTTCTAATCAAGTGGCAATCAGGAAATTCTGAGTTGCTGCAGGTATTTTGCTGAGCACGTGTGTGACTTGGCTCAGCAACCCTGAGGCTGCAGCCACAAGACGTGTGCATTTACTGCACCAGCCGTGAATGGAAATGTCTCCATTAGAGTTTTAGGTGCTTGTTTCATTTGGACCAAGTGTTTGTTTGAGAATAAAGACACACACTTTTACTTGGGAATAGGTACCAGCCCGGCTTATCTTACGAGCAACCCAAGTACTGTTCTGAGAAAGAAGCTCTGGGATCGTGCGCCAACAGAACCTCCAAAAGCAAGTCTCAGGTCACCATGCTGCCAGGACAGGGCTTCAGCCTGCGAACCCTCTTCAACCCCTCGCTTCTGCCTACAAAACAGTCTGCTTCTCTCGTCAGCTTTCTGGTAGGATTCCTGGGTAAGTTCCCTTCACTGTATACCTTATGAAGACCCAGTGGGTGTGTGTGGGTGGAGCAGGATGATGTGAAAGAGGATGAAAGAATATGTTAGCACTGCTCTCAGTCCTGAAATGTTCACCTAGGGGTCACTGGTCATTGAGATCTTCCTTATGTTAGCAGAATAAATCGATGGTATATTGGTAATTGAAGAAGAAAGGAAGAAATTCCCTCGGGCAGGGGTCCCCAGCCTCTGGGATCTAATTCCTGATGATCCGAGGGGGAGCTAATGTAATAATAATAGAGATAAAGTGCACAGTAACTGTAATACACTTGAATCATCTGCAAACCATCCCCTACCATCCATGGAAAAATTGTCTTCAGTGAAACTGGTCTCTGATGCTAGAAAGGTTGGGAACTGCTGCCCTGAGGTGAGAGTGCAGAAGTACAGAATTGGTCCATTTTGTGAGCCTTGAGGGTTCTTCCTGTGGGACGCGAAGTACACCTGCCCAAAACTGAACTGGGACCCAGGGAGCGTGGGAGGCCATACTGCAGATCCTGCTCGCTCACCCACAGTTACATAATCAAGCGTATTTTCAGCAACATTTATTGATGTGCCAGGAACCCTGCTGGGTACTTGGGATGTCAGGAAAGATGGTCCTTCCTCTCACTGGACAGCCTCATTGGTGGCGAGCTAAGGGCAGTACAAGTTTCTCTGAGAGCACATGGGAGGGACCCCTAATTCAGACTTGATGATCAGAGATCGTCTGGGTAGGCAGTGATGCCACTCTCTGAAATAGGAAGAAAAGGTGCAGATCATGTATTATTTGTTTACATGAACAGTGTTTACAACAGCTGAACACAAACAGACTTGTTTTCCCCATTGGAAAAAAAGGGCACTAGCCACCCTGGACAACATTCCATCAGTCCAAGTGATCTCATCTGAGACTGGCAGGAAGGCAGGATGGTAGAGTCCAGAGGGGAGACTGACTCCTAAGGAGGAGACAGTCATGAGTAAGCAAAGCGGGATTCTTAAGTCATGGAAATCAGGCATTTCTTTCCAAAATAGAAATGAAGAATCTTAGTATTTGGCAGAGTAGATATATAAAGAACTTGCTATCAAAATAGACTTTGAATGAAGGGGTCTGAGTGAAGGTCACGTGCTGGTTTTGTTTCACGAGCATGTCATCTCCGCAGCATTCCTCATCCTGGGCCTGAGTGTTCTGACCACGCACAGCGTCCACACCATCGCCAGACTGGAGGTATGGAGCCTGGCTCTCCTGGTGCTGTTTCTCGCTCTCTGTGTTGCCATCGTGCTCATCATCTGGAGGCAGCCCCAGAATCAGCAGAAAGTAGCCTTTATGGTATGTGTCATGAGGATTCATGATCCTAAATATTATGCATGTTTTCTCTTGTATGTTGGTTTTTGTGATTTGTTTCTTTTTAAAAAAACAAACACACTTTTATGGTGTTAACCAGTGAACAACGGTCCTTTGGGATGTTCCTTTTTGTCTTAAGTGTTCTTTTCAAAAACTTGAATGTGTTCCTAGTACATTATTCTATGTAATAGTAAACAAATTTCTTGTTCAATACTCTAAAACATCAGAAAAATAACTAGAGTATTTTAGAAATTCAGGAAGGTCCCCACACCCAAAGCCCTTCCACTGTGAAGTGAAGTTATTCTGTCCATTTGAACTAAGAGCAGAATTTAGCTTGAAGAGGGCTTCCTGGAAGAATCCCCCTGAGATCCCAAGAGTGGTCAGAGTTCCAGTGGCATGCCTTCTTGATATCAGAATGAAACCACTAAACCCTAAACTAAGCCCTGAAACCTACTGCATCTTGGTGATAACGCAGGTGTTACACAGCGGCTGGATAACCCTCTGTAGCTTTGGGCTGCAGTAAACAGTGGGAAATACGGGGCTCCTTTTAGTAGTCTCTAGACGTTGTTGTTTAGTCACTAAGTCATGTCTGACTCTTTTGCAACCCCATGGACTGTAGCCCGCTGGGCTCCTCTGTCCATGGAATTCTCTAGGCAAGAATACTGGAGTGGGTTGCCATTCCCTTTTCCAGGGGAGTCTTCCCAACCCAGGGATCGAGCCCAGGTCTCCCACATTAAGGTGGATTCTTTACCATTGAGCCACCTGGGAAGCCCATTCTCTAGATAAGTGGTTTTTGTTCAAGCTGTTCTTTTTGTGAGAATATAATCACACTGACACACTGTGACAGTATCTATGTATGTCAAATTAGTTGCCACCATGTCAAAACAATTTGAGGAATGTGTTTTAAAATTTGAGTGTATTTAAGAAGATACTTTCCCTCCTTAGGTTCCATTCTTACCGTTCCTGCCAGCCTTCAGCATCCTGGTGAACATTTACCTAATGGTACAGTTGAGTGCAGACACCTGGATCCGATTTAGCGTCTGGATGGCGCTTGGTGGGTCTTCTCCTGTTTCACTTTCTGAACGTGGGCTCTCTCTTTCCCATGTCGTGTGCTGTTCCAGAGAAATGCGCCCCACCCCCTCCCTAGAAACAAAAGCTTTTTTTGGTTTCCTCCTTTCCAAGTTTTAGAATACCTGAATGCCTACATTTCCAGATGTTTTCCAAATACCTTTTTAAAATTCAATTGCTACAGTAACCCTGTAAACTCTGTAGATCCTATTTTTTCTAACTTATTGAGTAAAAAAAAATGAAGCCCCCCTCACCAAAAATCAAGAGGTCTAATTTGCAAATGGCACCCCTAAAGTCTGATTACAGAGCCAGTTCCTTCCAGAGCACCATTGAATTTCTGGCAACATTTTGAATGAGCTAATTGCAAGAAATTTCTTTTCCCATACCTAAATGTCTTTTATTAGACCCTTGGGGTGGAATTTGACCTTACATACTGTGAGTGAGCTGATTTACATCTACACTGCGTCGGTTTTCATCATGACTTCTTCAGTGTCTTGTGTGAAAGCTGACTTGTAAATTCAGAGTTTAATTGTCATAACTGGTGGCCTGAGGAGTTTGAGAGTTTGTGCCTTTTGATGGTCCTCCCATTGGCATAATGAGTCTCACTCACTTGGGGGTGTGGGGGGGTGTGTGTGTGTGTGTGTGTGTGTGTGTGTGTTTGCTTTGGCTATAAATTAACTTCATTTAAGTCTCAAGCCACCAACCCCCTTGAGCCAATGGGAGGTTTAACCTAGTCGGTTCTCCCCTCCCCCCACAGCCGCACTAGTTTTGCCCATTTTGAGGGGAGATCTGACACGGTGCCAAGAAATTGGGGTGGATCAAAGGTTATCCATCCACACAGGTTGCACTGGGGCATTCTGTCCCTGCGGCCGCTCCTGGTAGGCAGCTCTGTCTTATCAGGGCCAGGATCCTGATGGGAGCCCCCGGCGACTTGGCTGTGCCCTCCGGAATGAACCACAGAGTCATTCCTTTGGGGTCTCGCCACCTCCCCTGGGGCTGCCAGGAAGCCGAGCCCAAACCCCGGGGCACAGGAAGCAGAACTCCTTCCCTTCCTCAGAGCCCAGAAGACTGTACTCTGGCGGAGAGCTTCCCCACGCTCCTGCCTTTCCGCGAACCACTGCCTCTTTCCTCAGCTGTAGCCCCCTGAAGCTCAGTCGTGTGCTTATCCGTGGTGAAGAGTGGGAACCGCAGAACCAGACTCCCCTGTTTCAGTCCTCCCCTGCTGTTTGTTAGCCGTGTCACCTGGGTCATATTCCACCCCTGCTTCTAAGTGCCTCGGTTTCTTTGTGAAATGGTGGCATCGCCACCTTTATTTGAGGACAGAAAGGCTAGCTCTCCAAACCTCTAAGGACATGAGAGGAAATAGAATCCGTTCTAACAACTGCACATGCCAGAATACGCATTGGTGGGCTGCTTCCCATGGTTTACATGGGAAAATTACAATGCATTTCACATCAACCCAAAACTCTCAATCAACTTTTAAAATTATAGCTAAAACACAGCAAAAATGCCTACATATCCTGTGAGAATACTGAAAATCTTCCCCCCTGACCCTCAGTCAGTGTGGTGGTTAATAAACAGTTGCTTTGCATGTAGTTATTCATGCTCTCCTGGTGGCAGTAACGTGTGTAAGGCACACCCATGGCACACAGGGTGTGCGCCTGTGTTGTCACTTTGGTCAGGTCCAACTCTTTGCAGCCCTGTGGCCTATAGCCCACCAGGCCCCTCTGCCCATGGGCTTCTCCAGGTGAGAATACTGGAGTGGGTTGCCATGCCCTCCTCCAGGGGATCTTCCCAACCCAGGGATCAAATCCCAGGTCTCCAGCATCACAGACAGATTCTTTACCCACTAAGCCACCTGGGAAGCCCATTCACACAGGACATGTTTTCCAAAATATCTGACTGTGTCTCCAATAATTCAGCACTTGTATTTGGGGAGTATTTGAGACTTTTCCCCATATATCCTTTTGTTTAAAGTATCGTGTTAACTTTTGAGGAGGTAAATATTTTTTTACATAAACATTTCAAAAATATTTATTGAGAAAAACATGCATGTTCAGTTCAGTTCAGTCTCTCAGTCATGTCCAACTCTGCGACCCCATGAACCACAGCATTCCAGGCCTCCCTGTCCATCACCAACTCCCGCAGTTTACCTAAAGTCATGTCCATTGAGTCGGTGATGCCATCCAACCATCTCATCCTCTGTTGTCCCCTTATCCTCCCACCCTCAATCTTTCCCAGTATCAGGGTCTTTTCAAATGAGTCAGCTCTTGGCATCAAGTAGCCAAAGTATTGGAGTTTCAGCTTCAACATCAGTCCTTCCAATGAACACCCAGGACTGATCTCCTTTAGGATGGACTGGTTGGATCTGCTTGCAGTCCAAGGGACTCTCAAGAGTCTTCTCCAACAAGACAGTTCAAAGCACCAGCTCTTCGGTGTTCAGCTTTCTTCACAGTCCAACTCTCATATCCATACATGACTACTGGAAAAACCATAGCCGTGACTAGATGGACCTTTGTGGACAAAGTAATGTCTCTGCTTTTTAATATGTTGTCTAGTTGGGTCATAACTTTCCTTCCAAGGAGTAAGTATCTTTTAATTTCATGGCTCTAGTCACCATCTGCAGTGATTTTGGAGCCCCCAAAAATAAAGTCAGCCACTGTTTCCCCATCTATTTGCCATGAAGTGATGAGACCGGATGCCATGATCTTAGTTTTCTGAATGTTGAGCTTTAAGCCAACTTTTTCACTCTCATCTTTCACTTTCATCAAGAGACTCTTTACTTCTTCACTTTCTGCCATAAGGGTGGTGTCATCTGCATATCTGAGGTTATTGATATTTCTCCCGGCAATCTTGATTCCAGCTTGTGCTTCTTCCAGCCCAGCGTTTCTCATGATGTACTCTGCATATAAGTTAAATAAGCAGAGTGACAATATACAGCCTTGACGTACTCCTTTTCCTATTTGGAACCAGTCTGTTGTTCCATGTCCAGTTCTAACTGTTGCTTCCTGACGTGCATACGGGTCTCTCAAGAGGCAGGTCAGGTGGTCTGGTGTTCCCATCGCTTTCAGAATTTTCCACAGTTTCTTGTGATCCACACAGTCAAAGGCTTTGGCATAGTCAGTAAAGCAGAAACAGATGTTTTTCTGGAACTCTCTCGCCTTTTCAATGATCCAGCGGATGTTGGCAATTTGATCTCTGGTTCCTCTGCCTTTTCTAAAACCAGCTTGAACATCTGGAAGTTCACGGTTCACGTACTGCTGAAGCCTGGCTTGGAGAATTTTGAGCATTACTTTGCTAGCATGTGAGATGAGTGCAGTTGTGCAGTAGTGTGAGCATTCTTTGGCATTGCCTTTCTTTGGGATTGGAATGAAAACTGGCCTTTTCCAGTCCTGTGGCCACTGCTGAGTTTTCCAAATTTGCTGGCATATTGAGTGCAGCACTTTCACAGCATCATCTGTGATTTTGGAGCCCCCAAAAATAAATAGCTCAACTGGAATTTGAAATAGCTCAACTGGTCCACTAGCTTTGTTCATAGTGATGCTTCCTAAGGCCCACTTGACTTCACATTCCAGGATTGCAATATTGCATATACAGATTACACATTAAAAATGAAGAAGCACTTTCTACTGGGAAGACATTTGTCAGCGACCTTGCATGGGATATGCTGTACTTGCATTCTGCCCTTCTAAAATAGCACAGAAAGAGAAGGCGCAAAAGATCCTATTATGTTCTATATTAAATTTTCCACATACAGGAGGGGGCATATATATATGTGTGTGTGTGTGTGTATGTATATATGTGTGTATATATATACCAGTGGCTGATTTATGTCAGTGTGTGGCAGTGGCCAACACAACATCATAGACCAATTGTCCACCAGTAAAAAAAAATAATTTCCCTGTACAAAGTCATTTTATCACACCAAAAGCTGATTTCTTTTTCCTCTGAAAGGTTTCCTGATTTACTTCGCTTATGGCATTAGACACAGCCTGGAGGGTAATCCAAGGGATGAAGAAGATGATGATGAAGATATGTATTCAGACAACATTAACGCAGCAACAGAAGAAAAATCTGCCATGCAAGATGGTGACCATCACCAAAGAAACCTGAGCTTACCTTTCATTTTCCATGAAAAAACGAGCGAATGCTAGTGCCTGCTGGGACAGAACTGGTCCACAGTCTGCACGTACATCGTCTGCGTGGAGGGATCCATGACGATGTCATCACCACACCAGGTTGCCGTGGATTTGCTGCAGACACAGTTCACCCTAATTTACACTTACTCACGTGAACAGCACCTTCTCTGATGGCGACTCCATCTAGGGAAACCACTCTGAGCTCGCTCCTCCGTGATAAATATCCCCCAGATAGTGGGAATGTGGGCATGTGTGTGCATATGTTTGTATATGTTGTGGAATATCAGTGTTAAAAGTTGTTGGTGTCTTACTCGTATTGCATTGCATTTTTCCAGTGTTGTCATTCATCGGTAGCCTGTACTGCACACACTAAAATGGAGGTGATCGCTGAATAGAAAAGTATCTTGAATGTGCCGGGTGTGGTTGGGGAAATAACTGTCGCTTTTCCTTATTGGACTTTATGTCAAGTTAGACATCCTAAAATTGCATTTACCCATCATTGTGTCTGTCATTGGTCTGGAGTAAGGGGAGGGGTAGGAAATGAGCCTTTTCTGTAACTTATAAATGTCGGCAGTGGGTTTAGCACAGTTTTCTTCTGTGAGGTATGACAGTTTGCTGAAAGTTTAGCCAATCGGAGTGCTTGTGTCTGCACTACCCCGCAGGGCAGGAGCGGCCTTCTGTGTCAGCAGGTGGCAGGCACCCCCTTGAATGGCTATCTTCTTTGAGACAGTGGTCCTTAAATGTGAGGCCTTCACCTTGTGTGAATGATATCTTCCCCACTCCCCCATTCCGCCCCAGTCCAGTCGGGGTGGAGAGAGGTAGTGTGAGCTCCTAGGGACCCTTTGTGCTGGAAAGTGAAGGTGGTCCCCATGGGCAGGAAGCTCGTGTAAGTGGCAGAGAGGAGGATGCATTTGAAGATAGAGTAGTTACGTGCTTGGCTGAGATCCCAAGCACTCCTGTTTTAAGTCACTTAAAATAAGCCAGCAGAACCTCCCAGGTCACATAATTGGTGGAATGATTTATACCTTTTTCCATTAGTTAGTAAATAATCACAGTTCACAATTTATTTAGGGGTTTTTTTTCTAAGCCAGTAGTAAATTCTATCTTTACTACATGCAAAAGAGGGGGGCGATGAAGGAGTACAAGAAAATACCCCTGTTCTGGTTTTAAAGTGCCTGTTCAGTTATTATAGGGCATTTGGCCCAATTTGAGGGGTTTGGATTTAATTTGCTTGTGATGCTTCTTTTGGAAACATTTAGGGATATTTTTCTTCCTCTATCCCATAAATTGTTCAGCACTTTTAATTTCATTTATTTTTAAATGACCACACTAAAACTACTGATACAAGTTCCAGTATTCTAGAAAAACCCATCAGTGGTTGAGGAATAGAATATTTCAGTTAAATACATGATTATTTAAAACGTCAAGCCAAAAACATTAACCTAATTGAATTAAAGCCATAGAAACACAATAACCTTTATATGAGTAATTTGTTTTTAAATGTATGACTCTCTAATTACTGTATTTCATTTTATAGGGTTATCCAATAAGTGGACTACTTATCTTCGTATGGTTCGCTTCTCATGAATTATTTTTCTTACAAATAATTACATGGTTCACGAGATGAGACTAGCACATTATCAAGCCCAGGTGACCAGCTTAATACAAAGGCAAGGAAAACACTGATTTTCTGACAGCTCTTCCAAAAGATCAGCCATTTTATTTTCATCATTAAAAAGCAAGTTTTGATTGTTTAGGAGTTTCTTGTGATGAAAAATCCAGTAAACAGGTAGGAAAGTCTGGGTGCCAGTGTTGTAGCGTCTCGGATCTAGAACTCAGAACTAACATTCCACAATTTCCAGGGTGCACATAGTAAAATCTGAGGCCCAGTACTACATGTTTTACTGGAGAGGAAGAGTTGGCTGTGCAAGAGGCAAAGTATTTCTGCAGTCATTACTGTGGGCCTAATCCTAGATCTTTGCTGTTACTGCAGCATTCTGAGAAGCACTTTGATTCGGTAATCAGGCCCTTCACGTGGGAATATGAAGAGTTAATTTCACATGTGAATATTAAACCTTTTACTGAGCACAATCAAGAAATTTATTTAGAACATGACAGGCAGCTAAAACTATTATGCCCACTGTGTTCAATTAGGAGCAGAATTGAGTTAAAAATAATTTTTCCACCTTGAAACACTTTACAAACACAATTGTCTATGAAAGATGCTTTGTTTGTGACTATCCTTTTTTTCTGTGAAAACTCAAATATCTGTTCATATGTATGTGTGAGTGTATATGTTAATATATACACGTGTATATATGTGTGTTTGTGTGTTTCAAATGTTGGTGTTTAAGTCAGCTGGGTTTATGATGGGCTTTGGAAATGATCCTGTTGTCTAGATTTTAAAAACCCAACTGACAGAGAAAAAATGTTTTGTATTGATAGGTATGCTTATGCAAAATGTTTAGGTTTTAAACTATTCTGAAATATATGGCAATTTTTTATGTATAATATTTTCTATAGATAGATTCTTTCAGAAAGATATATTTATAATGTTTCTAATATGAAATCACTGAAGTCTAGTACATTAGGTGCTTTATGATCTGAAATGCGGTGGGGTGGGGGCATTAGGGAATTTCTGTTTACTTTTTTCTGCTATGCCTTTTCTGACATTTCTGTCTTGGTTTGCGCTTTTTAAGGAAAAGTCAGTACTACCAGGTCTTTTTCTGTCTGTCTGTTACTACATTTGAATTCACAACCTTTTGAACAAAATGTTTTTGCTTTCTTAGGATTGCCAAAATGTTCTGTGTAGATTTTACTAGTAATCAGACACACTTATATAGACTTCTTTCCAGAAATTAAAAAAAATACATATGCATTCTCTTAATTGTGATTGATTTGCACTAGGAAATCTGCTCTCTGAACATTTTCAGTGAGAAACTTCTTATAATAGCACTTTTATTTTATACTCTAATGATTTGTGAATAACGATACAAAGGCCATACCAACCCTACATTTAACAAGGTAGTTATGCAAGTCCAAATTTTGAAACTATTTAAACTACTTATATTAGAACTTTTAATATATACTGAAATACAAATTATTGCTTAACTAATGTAATTTTCTTCACAGACGAATATCTAGAAAAGTAAGACCAAAACATCATTTGGGATATATACATTAATGAAAAACTAATGTTGTATCTATAAAACCTTCTGTTGTCAGCCACACTTGATAGAAAATATGTTTCAGAATTATCTGTTTCCTTTAAAAGACAAGACCCTAATCTTCTTTTAATTTTTCTGAATAAAGGATTTTTTAAACTTTAAAATTTCAAATAATAAATTTAAAATATTTTCTAAGTCCTGAGTATGTTACAGTCTTTTGAATTAGAAATTATATTTACCAAATTATTTTCTAAATGTATTTAACTGTTTAGCAGGGAGAATAAGGAAGAGTAATCGCCCACCAAGGCTGATAATGCTGGAGGGACTAGATTAGTCTGAGCTCCTTTTCCTCTTAGATCAGCATATTCTGAGATTATAAACCTCAGACGCAATTGTGCCAAGATTCCAACTCTTCCTTCCCTGTGATGTTGCCCGTGATGTTCTGTGCCTGGGTATCTGCTGATATGCTTCAAGTGACAATAGAATTCAAACCAAAAATATGAATACAATGTCCCACCTGATTTTAAAGGATTGGGTTTAGAGTGTGCATCAGGAAATATTAATATACACGTGCTTTGTGTGAATGTCTTGTGGGGGTGTTATTAGCTTGTTTTGGGGGCTTGTTTTTGATTTTTGACTAGTGCCAAAGTAGTGCCTTCTCTCTACATTTTCTACCTAACATTTTCTAGCTTGTTCTAAAATATCAAGGGAAGAAGTACCAAAGTTCACGTAGGAACTAATGCCAGCACAGATCATTGATTTTCAGACACACAGATGTGTGAAAATAACATTGTTTGACTTCATTGTTTAGCCGAGTTTCTTTTTTTATCTCCTTGTATAATTATATTTAAACATTTTTAATGGCTTTCTGGTTTATGAATTTTGAAAGGCCAGATCTACTGTTGTTGTGGTTGTTGGTTTAGGGGTTGGTTTTTGTAACATTCGTTATTGTTTTTATGTACGCAGTTTAGTCTTGTTCATTTCAAATGCATTTTGTTACGGCTGAACCCAGTCGGCAACCCTGGGAGCAGCACTGTTGTAGCTTTTATGCACCTTAGCTGAAGCCACTGCCACTATCTCTGGCTTTCAAGAGCCTTCAGTGACCACTGGCAGCAGCTCCATGGGGATCATAGCCAGGACCGTGGGTCAGGCAGGCTGCAAAGTGTGAGTGTCTATAGCTACCTTTGTTGGGGAGTCTTGGATGACAGGGTAGGACATGAAGTGAAAAACTAAGGTAGTTTGGGGTCCTTCGTTTCAGCTCCGAACATCCCATGAGTACAAGGTAAATGATAAGGACCAAGGACCCTCTCCAACTCACGGGAAGGATGGCTGCTCCCTGGAATGCACCATAGGCCCTGGCCCCTGCACTTTCCGTGCCAGCACCATCATCCTTGCGGGGGAAAGTACACGCGCCACGGCTCCGTTGGTAAAGAACCTTGTATTGCCAGCGTGGCAGGTTTCTCTGGCCCGTGCCTGGTTAACAGGCTGTGCTTCATCTTTGGTATCCATTTGTTTCATTGTTTTCTTCTGTTATCATTGTACTTAATAGAAACCGTTGATAGGGCCTAAAACTCTACCAAAATTCTATGTCTGTAAAAACCAAAAGATACTTTGGTCTTACTCAAATACAGAGATTTTTTGTGTGTGTGTATGATTGTAGATAATTCTAAATTTACATGTTTTTGATGATAATCAGTGTTCCTTTTTGCTTATAACGTTGGATTATTTTTTAGAATTTGTAATAAATAAAAACTGCTGCTTTACCACTGTAACATGTGCTTTCTAACCATGTATTTTTAAAATAAATTTTAATATGACTTATCATAGTGTTGTATGCATATGTATCATACCTACCAAAAGCTTACATTTCACACTTACCAAATTTAAACTGCTTTTTTATTTAGGCCACTTTAGAGCTCAGAAATATAGTACAATCTAAATGGAAACAATTATGTTGTTAAGAATACTCACGGGGCAGCCTACTACTGTACAACTTCCAAGTCGTATAAGAGACGTCCTTCACTGTACTCAGTCTTCATGACACATTCCAAACACCGGTTGCTCCTGAAGCATGCCACCCCAGGACCACACATCTGATGTCCTACCAATTCAACTGCCATTTATTTAATGGACCAGTCTCTTTGACATTGCTTTTGTCTGCAAGAAGCTCCTTGTTATGCTCCTGACCAAATCATAGCTTTCAGTAACTGGTAATCAGTTATCTATAACTAACAGAAGTTTTGTACTGTATAGTGAATAAATATTTATCAACTTCAGCCCTCTTTACCCTTTGATGGGGAGGGAGGAGTCAGTTTTCTGAAATAGTTTCAAGTTAGTTAAAATTGCAAATCTCCTAAATTATCTTCTTTAATTTTGAAATGCCATTGTATATAGACTTTTAATTCCTGTTGGTTTTTTTTTTTTTCCCCATAAATGGAAGGGAACACCCACCATGTTGAATTAAACTTGAGTATGAATTTAGCCTGCCTTGAAAACCAAGCTAAAACAGCAACATATTTTCCAAATGGAAGTCTAAAATCTAATTTATCTGTTATTTATTGTTGGCTTGATTAGCACTGGTAAGTAGGTTTTGAGGCCCCCCCTCTGTGCTGGCACTGTGGAATCGTGTGAAGGGAGGGTCAGCAAGGTTGGCGTCTTCTGAGGTCCAGACCCTCAGCTTGTAGATGGCCGTCTTCTCCCTGAATCTTCACGTGATCTTCCCTCTGTGTGTGTGTCTATGTCCAAGTTCCCGCTTCTTATAAATAAGAATTCCAAAATTATTGTCCTAATACCACCATTAAACAATTATATAATGGGAACATAAAAATAGACTTGAACAAATGGAATGATATATAACATTATGACACATTCTGGGATAGGATGATTTAATATTGTAAATTTGAGCATTCTTCTCCCAAATAAAATCTCTATGCCGTCATAATCACAACACAAAGTTTTTATGGAAGTTGACAAGGTGATTTCAAACTCCATCTGGAAGAGAAAATGTATAATCATAGTTAACATGAAATCAATGATGGGGGCATCCCTTGCCCAAACAAATAACAAAATATACTATAAATCCATCAGGAAGCTTCCACAAGCTTCTTATCCTCATCCATCAGAGGGCAGACAGAATGAAAACCACAATCACAGAAAACTAACCAAACTGATCACATGGGCCACAGCCTTGTCTAACTCAATGAAACTATGAGCCATGCCGTGTAGGACCACCTAAGACGGGTCATGGTGGAGAATTCTAACAAAATGTGGTCCACTGGAGAAGAGAATGGCAAACCACCTCAGTATTCTTGCCTTGAGAACCCCATGAACAGTAGGAAAAGCCAATAAGATAGGACACTGAGAGATGAACTCCCCAGGTCGGTAGATGCCCAATATGCTACTGGAGACAAGTGGAGAAATAACTCCAGAAAAAATGAGACGGAGCCAAAGCAAAAACAGTGCCCAGTTTGTGGATGTGACTGTTGATGGAAGTAAAGTCCAATGCTGTAAAGAACAATATTGCATTGGAACCGTGAATGTTAGGTCTGTGAATCAAGGTAAATTGGACCTGGTCAAAAAGGAGATGGCAAGAGTGAACACTGACATTTTAAAATGGACTGGAATGGGTGAATTTAACTCAGATGACCATTATATCTACTATTGTGGACAAGAATCCCTTAGAAGAAATGGAGTAGCCCTCATAGTCAGCAAAAGAATTCAAAATGCAGTACTTGGGTGCAATCTCAAAAATGACATAATGATCTCTGTTCATTTCCAAGGCAACCATTCAATATCACAGTAATCCAGGTCTATGCCCCAACCGCTAATGCCAAGGAAGCTCAAGTTGAATGGTTCTATGAGGACCTATAAGACCTAGAACTAACACCAAAAAAAGATGTCCTTTTCATCATAGGGGATTGGAATACAAAAGTAACAAGTCAAGAGATATCTGGAATAACAGGCAAGTTTGGCCTTGGAGTACAGAATGAAGCAGGGCAAAGGCTAACAGAGTTTTGCCAAGAGAATGCATTGGTTATAGCAAACACCCTCTTCCAAAAACACAAGAGATGAAGTTACATGTGGACATCACCAGATGGCCAACACTGAAATCAGATTGATTATATTCTTTGTAGCCAAAGATGGAGAAGCTCTATACAGTCAACAAAAACAAGACGGGGAGCTGCCTGTGGCTCAGATCATGAACTCCTTATTGCCAAATTTAGACTTAAACTGAAGAAAGTAGGGAAAACCACTAGACCATTCAGGTATGGTCTAAATCAAATCCCTTATGATTATACAGTGGAAGTGACAAATAGATTCAAGAGATTAGATCTGTTAGAGTTCCTGAAGAACTATGGAGAGAGGTTTGTGACATTGTACAGGAGGCAGTGATCAAAACCATCCCCAAGAAAAAGAAATGCAAAAAGGCAAAATTGAAAGGCAAAATGGTTGTCTGAGGAAGCCTTACAAATAGCTGAGAAAGAAGAGAAGTGAAGGGCAGAGAAGAGGAGGAAAGATATACCCATCTGAATGCAGAGTTCCAAAGACTAGCAAGGAGAAATAAGAAAGCCTTCCTCAGTGATCAATGCAAAGAAATAGAGGAAAATGATAGAATGGGAAAGACTAGAGATCTCTTCAAGAAAATTAGAGATACCAAGGGAACATTTCATGCAAAGATGGGCACAATAAAGGACAGAAATGGTATGGACCTAAGAGAAGCAGAA
This sequence comes from Bos grunniens, assembly GCF_055505025.1. Lineage (NCBI taxonomy): Eukaryota > Metazoa > Chordata > Mammalia > Artiodactyla > Bovidae > Bos > Bos grunniens. The sequence continues at coordinate 21,413,129 of NC_141191.1, read as the reverse complement.
GATATGTTGTCAGGAAGTTTGGAAAACTCAGCAGTGGCCACAGGACTGGAAATGGTCAGTTTTCATTCCAATCCCAAGGAAAGGCAATGCCAAATAATGTTCAAACTACCACACAGTTGCACTCGTTTCCCATGCTAGCAAAGTAATGCTGAAAATTCACCAAGCTAGTCTTCAACAGTACACGAACCAAACCGAGAACTTCCAGATGTTCAAGCTGGATTTAGAAAAGGCAGAGGAACCAGAGATCAAATTGTCAACATCCATTGGATCATAGAAAAAGCAAGAGAATTCCAGAAAAAGCATCTACTTCTGCTTCATTGACTACACCAAAGCCTTTGCCTGTGTGGATCACAACAGACCGTGTTTTCCCTTTTTTTCATGGAATGGGTTGCAATTCTGTCTATCTGTTGCCTCCCCATCACCTTAGCTGTCTGCTGTCAAGCCTATCAGGGAAGTCACAAAGTTCTCACCTCCAATTTTCTGAGCTTGAGAGGGGAGACTTTGGGGGCAGGCCAGCCCTGTTGAAAAGCTTTCACAGGTAGTGATTTCAACAGTGCTTTGTAAGTAACAGGTAGAGTGCAGGTTCAAGTTTTACTTTGGGCTGCCTTGTCTATAAAATGGGGCTGATACTAACCACACAGCGTCCCTGGTTGGGTGGTTGTTGATATGAGCAACAAGAAATGTGTGGTGAGGTTTCTATGCTCTGTGTGGAGCGTGGTGTGCTCTTAATAAATATGATTTTCCAGAAATTGATGGTAGAGTACAAAATTCAATAAGACATATTTCCTGCCCTTGAACTCAGGGAAAAGCAGGTGAAAGAGGTGAAGCCAGATTCACAGCTCAATCGTGCATTTTGTCTTGGCTGCTATGATATCACAAAGGATTCACACTGGGGAAGTGCTTGGCCCAGCCAGGAGGAGGTAGGGTCTGAGCCGAGCCTTGTAGGATGAGTGGTGAGAGGGCTGGCAGGTGGTAGAACAAGGAAGGGGACTTTGGGGGGCCGAAGGGGAAGCAGAAGCCTTGGTGCCCCCCTCTCACCCTACTGGCTGGCCCGAGGGTGCTGGGAGCACGCTGTTTGCATGGCAAGCAGGCCAGGGAGCAGTGGGTGCTGAGAGAGAGAGCTGGAGAGGCCTGACCGGGCATGAGAGGTCTGGAGAGCCTTTGGAGGGGGTTAGTTGGGTTAGTGTGTGTGTGTGTGTGTGTGTGTGTGTGTGTTTAGAATTGTATTTGGAGATCAGTCTAATAGCTGGAGGAAGTATGGACTGAGGGGCAAGACAGAGAGGCAGGGAGACCAGATAGGAGGCTGTGGCCACTTGCTGGTGACACATGGTAACGCTGTGAGCTGGGGCAGAGAAGGAGGGATGATGGCCAAGAAGGGCGGCCTTGGTGCAGTCAGTAGGGCGATGAAGCAGGCCTGGGAGGGCGTGGAGTGAGGGAAGGAGGTGGAGCCGGAACCCCAGGCTCCAGCCCAGAGTGATGAGCCAGGGGTCAACTTCTCAGAGTCCCGAGGGAGGCCCTGGTGCTGCTACTTGGATCTCTTTTCTGGCACAGTTCCTCCTGAACACCTAGTTGAGTCTTCTGTAGGGCAGTGGGGCTTCTGCTGCGTAAGAGAGGAAGGAGAAGTTTCTCCAAACCCTCCAGCAGAACCCCGGGGAAGCAGCTGGCCTGCCATGGGACCCTCTGAAGGCAGAGCAGCCTCCCCCCTGGGAGCCCCAGGGGGCTGCCAGGTCTCAGCTGCAAGGGAGGCTCGTGTCCAGCAGGTACAGGGCTGGGTGCGGAGTTGGGACTTCCGAGGGCGATGGTCTTGTTGGTGAGCGCACGGAAGAGACTTGCTGGGAATGAAGAAATATATGCAGGGGGCATTTTTTACAGAGCATCACGGCCATAACGAGCTGGTGGGACAGCGCTGGTGACATCTGGACAATTCTGGTTAGATGAGACACCGCAGGATTACGCCGAGCCTTCTCGAAGTTGGTAAACTTGCTAAAACGCGCGGGGACCTCGAACTGGCCGAGTGACTTGTAATTGACATTTCGCTCTCCGCCTCGGGAAAAAGCGCAGAGCTTCACGGCTCCACCAGGGGGCAGAAGAGGTCACATTACACAGATAGAGAATTTAAAAAAAATCCCCAAACTTTTTCCTAAAATTTGTGTTCTTCCTCCTGAAACCGAATCCTCCAGCTGCGGCGTCCCAGGCGCCCGCCCCTCGCCCGCCCGTCTCCTGGCGTCCCTGCCCTCACCCTACGCTGTCCGCGCGCCTCCAACCCGCAGTCCCCAGCGCCTCCGCCGCGACCCCTCGCCCTGAAGATGAAGATTTGGTTGCTGCTGGGTCTTCTGCTGATGCATGAAGCCCTGGAGGATGGTGAGTGGCTCTGAGTGGGCGGCATCCCGGCTTATGCCCTGACTTTTCCCCGGGTCCCCTATCCCCCGTCGTCCTGCAGGTCTTCCTCCCGGCTCAGGAGTCACTTCCTGCCCCGTGCACCTGCCCCCCTCCTAGGAGGATCCCCTTACCTCCCTCTCCTCACTCCCCTCGGAACCCCTGGAACAGTGGCAGCTGGCCCGACCCCTTAGAATCCCAGCCAGAACGTCTCCAGCGCTGCTGAAAAGCCCCGGGCAGCCGGGAAAACTGAATATCCCCGGGCAGCGCCTGGTCCAGCCCCCAGTGTCAACGTGTCGGTCTGGGAGGTGGCGCAGGGCGGCTGATCGCTTCCAGCGCGCGCGCGCGCGCAGCGTTTGCCCCGGGGTGTTTTGCTGGTGAGGCGGGGTGCCACCCAAGCTGAGCCTTTTGCAAAAATCGAAGGGTCTTCCTCCCCCATCTGCAGCCCTAGATGTGTTTCCTATACCAACAGGAGCTTAAATCCTGCAAGATATGCCTAAGTTTTACAACATATTTCTGGGTATCAAACCTTTTCCCAAACTTCTCAAAAACCCACAACTGTTATGCTTTTGATCTGATTGGAGGGGAGGGGATGAATCAAATGGGTTTTTGGACAATATGGGGGTCCTTGTGCCACTGCACTTTTTTGAATGTGTGCCTGTTCTGAGCCCACCCTGTTGTGTGGACCCACAACTACAGGGCCAGACTGTGTGTGTGCATTATTGGGAAAGATTGAATGCAAGAGGAGAGGGGAGGACAGAGAATGAGATGGTTGGATGGCATCACCGACTTGATGGACATGAGTTTGAGCAAGCTCCAGGAGGTGGTGATGGACAGGGAAGCCTGCTGCGCTGCGGTCCTTGGGGTCGCAGAGTCAGACAGGCCTGAGGCATTGAACAGACTGAACTGATTGTTCTGTTTCTCCATCTGTTATCTATGGTTCTGTTGGCATTTAATTGTTTGGGGAGGTCTGTTGTTTTTTCATTGGAGTTCATTGCATCTGGTACATCCTGGTATCCTGAAATTTCCCTTGGAATTCTGCTCTGCAAGTCACTATTTTTGCTAGTTTGGGTTGAAAAGCAGCTTTTACGGTTATGCAACCTTCGGCTGGAGCCAGCTCACCCTAGCTCACATTTTATCCACTACTCAGTCCAGACCAATTCCTTTCTTTCCCCGTGACAGTAGAAACATTTGCCAGAAAATACCACACTTTGGTTTGCAAAGTCTAAAATGGTTGTGGACTTGAAGTTGAATGTGAAGCTCCTTAAGCCTAGAGCCTGGCTGGATAAAGAGTAGGCAGAGCTTCTCTTCGGGGGTGGGGCAGGGGTGGGAGAGCAAGTCCTCTTTGCCTACGGATCAGTTGGCTTGAGTAAAATGTAATATTAAATTGCTCCTGCCAGGTCCTTGCCTGTGATCCCTGAAGCGATGGGAATGCAGTGTTTGGTATCACTTTTTGAATAGGGCAAGAGATGGTCAGACAAAATAATTTCAAATGGCCCATTCATTGGGTTACAAGTTCACCCAAAATGGCTGCTGCAGAGGTTCAGGAGGCTGGGTCAGCCACTGGTTCCTGAATCTGTCCTGGCTAGGGTGTGCCCAGACCATGATTACAAATAGCTGCTTGAATCTGTTAGCATCCGTTTAAGTCAAATATAACTCATGCAAACAATATAGATTTATGAGATAATCAGAAAAAATGGCACACAGACTGAATATTTTATAAGAAATAATTGATAGATTTTAGGTGTGATGATAGCATGGTGGCTTTGCTTTTAAAAATATAGTATAAACTACTTATGAATAAAATGTTGAACACATTATTTTTAGGGAGTCCAGGGAAAGATTTATTTTTAGATTTGTAATATGAAGGCATATATGTATACAAAGAGGAAATGTAAAATAGTTTATAATCTGATGATTTCACTTCTGTTTGGTGTCTTTGTTTTCCATCTTCCTGCATGAGAACTGAATGAATTTCACCTGTTTCTAGACTGGAGCGTTTAGCTATCCCTGTTTTAAAGTACTAGTATTTGTCATGCCATAGAAATGTCATTAGTCTTGGCTCAAGGAAAAAACTGACCAAATTCCTGAAAATATGGACTGTGAAAAATATTAATGTGCCATTTCACTTCTTGAAAATAAAATACAAGTCAGTAAATATTTCAATATAGTGATTTCTATGTTAATGAGTAATTTTTGTTAATCATAAAAATCTGGAAAGCATAGAGATACATAGAAGAGAAAAAATGTATCATTTCTTTTTTTTTTTTTTTTTTGGCTTTCCCCCCCTATTTTAATGTATATGTACATTGTTGTTTTTTAGTCACTAAGTCGTGTCTGACTTTTGTGACCCCATGGACTGTAGCGCACCAGGCTCCTCTGTCCATGGGATTTCCCAGGCAAGAATACTGGAGTGGGTTGCCATTCCTTCCTCCAGGGGATCTTCCCGACCCAGGGATCGAACCCAGGTCTCCTGCGTTGGTCCTTTAATTTTGAACACATAATTAGAAAAGTAAGTCTGCTTCTGTAAAGTATGTAAATTTCTCTAAACCTTTATGTTGTCTAAAGTTTGAGTTATCGTGAGGCTGGCTGGGACCAGGGAAAGGTCCCTGAGAGTAGCCTCGGCGGGCAGTCCTTCTGGTGCCAGCCTCTGATTGACGGGTCGGGGTATGGTGCATTACTGGGTCAACCCAAAGTACAAGCTGCAGGCACGGGCCCTTGACTCAGCTTCTCCCACCGCCTTTCGGTGTGGTTCATCACTTCTAGGAGAGGCTTCCAATAGTAAAAGGATTCCCTGTAAGCGTTTAGTGGGTGTACATCTGCTCTAACCCAGCTAGGTTGGCCTGGCCTAATTCTAAAATGCTTTAGGGACTTCCCTGGTGGTCCAAAGCTTGCGACTCCCCTTCCATTGCAGGGGGTGAGGGTTCTATCCACCATCAGAGAGCCAAGATCCCACATGCCTCGGGGCCAAAAGAATAGCCAAAGCATAAAACAGCAGCAATATTGTAACTAATTCAATAGACTTTAAAAAATAATGAGAAACTTTTTAAACACTTTAAATTTTAGAAGTAATATTATTTCTTCTCATGAAGACTAGGAGCTGGAAGGGTGTGTCACTTTCGTAACATCGAAAGTGAGGCATGAAACAGTTAGATAACAGCCCAAGATTCTACTGAGAGCCAGATGTGGCTCACCACACCCCATCTTCCGTATTTATATGGAATACGTGTCATAGTGTTTGTTGATATGGTGCTGCTATTTTTACATTAAAGAGTACAAGATCACAGGTACTTAGCAACTTTTGATACTGCATATTTTATCCAATGTTGGGAGCAAATAATGAAGTATAAATACTATAAAAAATATGCAGTTTGTCAATCTCATGCCAGACCCTCGATTGATTCTAATTAGATCTTCAGTCTAACGTGGGTTTATTTTTGGTCCTGTGAAGGTTCTCTTTCTGAGAAAACTAAAGAGATTCTTTGTAATGTGAGGGCAGTACAGCCAGGTCTCTAAGAAAGTTAGGGGCCGACACTGACAATGACTATCTGACCAGGACTCTATCACTTTTTGTGACTCAGTTTATTCCTTGGGAAAAGAGTAAAGTCTAGTTCAAAAAGCCTTACAATGAAAAAAGGAATCGTAAAAGTTCTCATTGTGTATGAGTGCAAATAGTGAATGTTTTGAAGCATTTAGGATCTTAGCCTACATGTTTAACATCCAAAGTCATCTCTGATCCTTAGAGATAAAAAAGAGATAAGTTTAATTTTCTTTATCATGACTCTAAGTGAATGGACATTCCTCATACTTTGTGCACCCTTCTTTTTAAAAAAAATAAAAAAACTTTTTATTTTGTATTAAGGTATAGTCAATTAACAATGTTGTGGTAGTTTCAGGCAGACAGCAAAGGGACTCAGCCATACGTATCCATGTATCCATTCTCCCAAATTCCCCTCCCAGCCCGGTTGCCATATAACATTGAGCAGCGTTCCCTGTGCTATGCAGTAGGACCTTGTTGGTTATCCATTTTAAATACAGCAGTGTGTTGTACACCTTTCTATTAAAATCATTCTTTTGGGTGTTTATTTATGGATCTGTTTCTCTGATGTGATAAACTCGGTGAGGTCAAGGAAAAGAAAGAGAGAAGTTTGGGGGCCATGCAGTGCGCCAGCCAGAGCAGCAGGAGGAGCTCGGGGATGGATGGCTGTCCCTGGGCAAGGCTGTGAAGCCTTTACCTAGTGGGGCTCGTTGTCTGATGGAGTGGATGGGTAATGAGGAAAAGGCAACATTGCAGGAGCCGACAGTGGATGTTAAGAATCAGCAATCAGGGTGTTTTAGCTTCCTAGACTTGCTGTACCAGAGCACAAACTAACATATTCCAAGTTCATTCTCACCCAGTTCTAGGGGCTGGAAGTCTGAAATCAGGGTGCCAGCAGGGCCATGCTGCCCCCGAGACCCTGGGTCAAAGCCTCCCTTGCCTCTGCTGAGCTTTGGCTGCGGCCGGTGATCCTTAGTGTTCCTTGGCTTGCAGCCACGTCACCCTAACCTCTGCTTCTGTTGTCACATGGCCATCCTGTCCCTCGGCGTGTCTTCGTCTGGCATTGTCCTCTGTGTGTGGGTCTCTTCTTCTAAGAACACTGACATTTTGGATTAGATTTTTGGCCCTAATGACCTCATCTTAATTGATGATGTCTGCAAAGATCCTACTGCCTAATAAGGTCACATTTACTGGTACCGGGGGTTAGGACTTCAATTTTATCTTTCTGGGGACACAGTTCACCCTGTAAGATGAGGGAAGAGGATGCGCAGGGATGAGGAGGGCAGCGTGGGTAGGAGGGTCAGAGGCCGGCTGAGAGAGCGGAAGCAGGGGCTGCACGTCTGAAAGAGCCCTGAAGCCAAGCGAGTGGGTGTCCCGGTGGTTCGTGTGGCTGAAGGACTTGAGGTGTAAACCGCCTTGTAGGGCTTTATTCTAAATTAGATGCAAATCACTGGAGGGTCTCCAGCAGAGGATTTATGGTCTAATTTATATTTCCAAAGGTTAGCATGCTTAAAAGTCAGGAACTTGCATAGGAGCTGTTTTAATAGTCTAGGTGAGAGTGACTTGAAACAGGGTGGTTGCCATGGATGCAGGGAGGAGAACCTGGGTTTGGGGTCTATCCTGAGGGCAAAGCCCAGAGGATTCACTGCTGGAATGGAGGTGGCTTTGGACAGAAAGAAGAGAATCGTGTGTGACTCAGAGTTTTACATCCTAAGCCACTGGGTGAGTAGAGCTGCCATTTACCGATAAAGGCACACTGGGGGAGGAGCCAATTTGAAACGGCATCTGGAGTTCAGTGCGGACATGTCCAGCTTGAGACACCTTTTACCTTCCGAGTGGCAGTGTGGAGTAAGCAATGGAATATTCAGATCTGGGTTTAGAGGCGAAGTGAGGACAGGAACAAGGAAACTCTCAGCATAGGAATGCTTTTAGTGCCAAGGGGACCGGGTGAGGCTGCTTAGAGATGGAGTGTCATTAGAGATGGGGAGGAGTTGTGAGGGTTCAGCCCTTTAGACTCAGATCAGGCTGAAAAGGAGGATGAGTGAGTCTGCCAGACAGAGAAGCAAGACAGCGCCATGTCCTGGGAGCCCAGCAAATAGAGTGTTCAAGAGAGACTGCTCATTTTGCATTACATATAAATATAGGATCATTATGTTGTATACTGCAAACTAATGGAGCTTCCCTGGTGGCTCAGTTGGTAAAGAATCCACCTGCAGTGCAGGAGACCTGGGTTTGATCCCTTGGTCAGGAAGGGAATGGCAACCCACTCCAGTATTCTTGCCTGGGAAGTCCCATGGACAGAGGAGCCTGGTGGGCTACAGCCCATGGTGTCACAAGAGTCAGACATGACTTAGTGACTACCACCTCAAACTAATACTCTCAATTGAGCTGTCAATTACATCTCATTTTCAAAAGTGGGATAAACTGTGTTCTAATGGATGCTCTGAAGAAAACATGTTTTGAGCTAAGGTTTTTTTATCCTGAAATAGAAGCATCTAATTCTTAGAAGTTGCTCTTTTAAGAAAGCGGTACTTTAAGCAATGATCTGGAGGGTATTTTGGAGTGGGATTCCAGACAGGGTAAGAAAAAGAGGCTCTCAGGGTTCTACATTTTCATCTCCATACTGTCATTGCCTTCTCAACTGCTCAGATTTGTTCTTGGAAAAGTATATGTGTGCCTATGGGGTGTTTCATGGGGAATGGCAGAATGACAGTGGGGTACTCAGTTGATACAGCTGGTTGGGGGAGCCCCTCAGCTACCCAGCAGATTTATTGTGTGGAGGTCTGGGTACTGCTCTTGGGTCAGATCTTCCAGCCCGTGGGGAAAGAGAAGTGAACAGTGACAGGTCTTTCATGTGAATGGCTGTGTCTACATGACTCCATGTCAGGGATTCTTCTAAAGAATTTATTTTCTCCTCTCAGACAATCTGATCAAATTAGAGGTTAATAGTCAGGTCACCTTCACTGAATAAGCTTTGATGGCAATCAGTCCTCAGCAAATGCTGAAGAGCTACGGTCCTTTGTCCTGCGTCCCTCTGGCTGTGCAGCGCTCATTCATTTTGGAGACTGTGTTGACCAGCGTCTCCTCACTCAGGGATTGAAATGTATGCCTTGGAAAAGCATCCCCAGCCCTTCCAGAAGGGTTGTGCCCTTATCCCGGGCATCAGGTTCTGTTTGACTTGGAACTCCTTGTCAAAGCCCAGGACCTAACAAACAAAGAAACCACTTAGCAGTGCTGTGCGTGCGATTCATGCAAATAAAGCGAAATGCTAATCTCAAGTGAACTGAAAGCCACAACACGAACCAGAGAAGACGCAAGACCTGGTTTTTCACTGACTTCTTAGTAACCTGCGGTTAGCCGCTTGGCGTTGGTGAGCTCAGTTTTTTCACCTGTAAGTTATGGAAAATGGTGAGCTTCTCTGCCTCCATCACAAGCTTATCATGGAGTTCACCCGAGACATTACAAGACAACCACAGAACAACAGGCAGCTGCTCACTGGCACTTACTTACTGTGAAGGCTGGAGATGCTTTTCCAAGGCATACATTTCAATCCCTGAGTGAGCAGACGCTGGTCAACACAGTCTCCAACACTAGTCTCTCAGCATTTTAAACATTTAAAATTAAATTTAAACATTTAATGCCCCAAACAATCCCCGAGATAGTCGTTATTACCATATAATTCTCAATTTACAGGTGAGGAAACCAGGAGGGTTACTTCCTAATGTGACACAGTTGGAAAGTGAATAATGGCTTTAGGACCTGAAGTGTATAATGATATTTAATGGTTTTTAAAAACTTTTATCATTTATTACTCTATAGAATATACCGTGATCTCAAAAATAAAATGGTAATGAACTTTCACTTTTATGTATCTGTTACCGAACAGGGTTCTTGGTCTTCTCCAAGCAATGGAAATTGAGTAGAGGTCAGACAGAAAATTTAGGCAGGGCTTTACTGGGGCTCCTGCTGCAGCAGGGAAAGCGAGAACAAACAACGTTCCCTTGCTGACTGGTTCCCTGAGGAGTGGGGGGTGGTGAGGGAAGGCGTTAAGCTTGCTTCTTACGTGGGCTAAGGGTAGGGTTGTGTCAGGGGTTGGCCTGGGAGGTGACTGAAGTGTTTTGCCCACCCCTTAGGTGGTGTTTGGGCAGGGGCCATGCACAGTACTCTGCTTTTGCTCTTCAAAAGTGGCATTTGGGTCTCTTTGGTCTCTTTGTATCTTTTGTCCAGAATTTGTCCCAGCTGGGCATGCATGCATGCAGTTATTTTAAGCCCCATACAGTTTCTTTGTATTTTGCTGCTCAAGGAGTGAAGAGGTGTGTCCAGGTTCAAGCATTGTATCATTGCACAAAGGGTTCCAGGTTCCGGTCTGTCTCATCCCCCACCCCAACTCTAGGAGACTTTACACCCTTATTCTTAAGGAGTAAGGGGCTGAAGGTCTTGTTTGAAACTGCTTCCTGCTGGATGGGGCCGCAGACCCTAGCCTACCCCTAAGGTGTAGAAGTTCCTCACTGACAGTTCAATGACCTCTAAGGACCTGGACCACCCTCCACTGGAATGGGCTGAACTCCTTGAGCCATCATGAGCCGAACTTAAAACCGTTAGCGCATGGAAGAAACAAGTTTAACCAGAAGGTTGAACAAACAAGGGCTAAAAGGAGAACAACAACGATAGCCATTGAAAGGCCTAGAAAGGGAAGGAACCAAGTTAACTTTGGGCTGCCTTAACCGTTAACCAGACAAGGAAGGCAGTATCACGCCTGCCAAAATTATGGAGCCCATCTGCCTGGGCGTCTATTTCCTTAATATTAACTTTTACCTGTCCTGTTGCACTGATCCAAATGCAGCAGGAAGCAATAGTTACCACATTAACTCTGCCTTCTTCTGCCAGAAGTTACTTGAGGCCCAGATGATTGTCAAGAACCACATCGGCTAAGGAAACAAGAGGTCCCAAGTCCCATTAAGGCTTCTCATAGGAGCCCACCCATGGCCTCATTTACTCATCTGTTGACGGTGCCTGTCTTCTGCGTAGGTGTCTCAGATCTCCCACTGGTTCACAGGTGTATTGCTCTTCTGTTGTGACCTGTGGGGTTTCTGAAGGTAAAACCTTTAGCCCGGATGAGTGTACCCAACTCGATATCCCTTGCAGTTTGACAGCAGTGGAGTGGCTACAATTACTTTATAGGGACCCTTCCATTCTGACAGTAGTTGATCTTCAGGGGACCCATCTTTCCAGGTTTTGAGAACAACGTAGCCCCGAGGTTAATTTCTGAGGACTGCTCTTTCCTCTCTAGTTTTCGTGGGAACTGGCAGTGTCTTGTGGATGTAGTCCTGGATCGCCTTCTGAACTTGTCCTCGATTAATAGTCTATCTCAGGGCCTGGTTCAGGCCTCCACCCAGTAGAATGTCTGCAGTAAGAAAGGGCTTCCCGGAGATGATTTCAAATGGGCTAAAATCTCAGACCATTCCTGGGTGCTACGCAGACCATGAGGAATGCAAGAGGAAGCAAGTTGGTCCAGGGTTCATGAGCTTCTTGGCAGAGCTTTGCTAAGGATTTCTTTAAAGTAGGGTTCCTTCCCCCTACCTTCCCTGAAGACTGGGGGTGCCAAGAGATATGTAGCTTGTAGTCTGTCCCCAGGGCTGTTGTGAGGCCCTCTGTGATTTGGGCTCTAAAAGAAGGTCCGTTATCACTCTGGAGGGACTCTGGAAGTCCAAACTGAGGAATTATTTCTTTTAGAAGAAACCTACAGACTTCCATACCCTATTCAGATCTGATGGGGAAGGCTTCAGCCCATCCTGTGACATTATCAGTGAACACCCTGAAAGTACTTATATCCAAATCATCATCATCATTTGGGTGAACTCTAACTGCCAGTCTTCTCCCGGGAAATGTCCCTTGGTGTTGGATTGGCCTGAGTGACGAAGCAGGGATTGGATGGGTATGTGGGTTCTTGGTGGCACATGAATCACAGGCAAGTTTTACTTGTTATAGTGTTCTTTTCAGCTTTTTCCCTGAAAAAGTCTTTTCCATCAAGGGCTGTAGTGCATCCCTCCCGTGGGGGTGGCATCAGGCAAGCTCTTGGTGAGTTTCTGTTGTTGGGCCTCGGAGATTAGAACCTTATCCTCCTTTTTATACAGCCTGCACGTCCCTTCTCATAGCCCCATTTCTCAACGTGTTCCTGCTCCTGTGGGAGATACTGGGGGAGTCTAGGGAGTTCAGGGGGCTAATCATTAGAGCCAAAACTTGTTCAAGTTCCTGTAGGTGAGTGGCCTGTTTTGCAGTTGAACAGCTCTGCTTTACCATTGCCCCCCAAAGATCCCTCCCTCTGATGGTCCCCACAGTGGGTTACTGTTCCCTGGGTTGGAAGCTCTGTGTGTGTGTGTGTCTTAGTCAAAGTCATGTCCAACTCTTTGCGACCCCATGGACTACAGCCCACCAGGCTCCTCTGTCCTTGGGATTCTCCAGGTAAAAATTCTGGAGTGGTAGCCATTCCCTTCTCCAAGAAACCTTCCAATCCCAGGGACCAAACCGAAGTCTCTCACATTGCAGATAGATTCTTTACCATCTGAGCCACCAGGGAAGCCTTTTATGGGGAAATTTTTAGCAATTAACTTTTCTCTTTCTTTCCAAATGGCAGCGTGAGCATGTAGCACGTGGAACCCGTATTTGGAGTCAGTAAACATATTTAATTTTTTATCCTTCCCTAGTAAAGCTCTCATTAATGCAATTAGTTCAGCCTTCTGAGCTGATGTGTGGGGTGGCAGGGCCTTGGCTCCTATTCTATTCATCTAGATTAACTGTGGCATACGTGGCCTTTTGGGTTCCTATTTCTACAAAACTGCTGCCATCAGTAAACCATCTGACCTCAGGGCTGTGAGGACTTTCATCTAGAAGATCAGACCTACTGGAGTAAGTTTGTCCTATGGTCTCTATACACTGATGTGCTAAGTCTCTACTCTCCACTGGGAGTTTCTGGGTTTAGGGTTTCACATATCTTTAAGGTGGGCTTCCCTGATAGCTCAGTTGGTAAAGAATCTACCTGCATTGCCAGAGACCCCAGTTTGATTCCTGGGTTGGGAAGATCCCCTAGAGAAGGGATAGGCTATCCACTCCAGTATTCTTGGACTTCTCTTGTGGCTCAGATGGTAAATAATCCACCTGCAATGTGGGAGACCTGGGTTCAATCCCTGGGTTGGGAAGATCCCTTAGAGAAGGGGAAAGGCTACCCACTCCAGTATTCTGGCCTGGAGAATTCCATGGGCTGTATAGTCCATGGGGTTGCAAAGAATCAGACACAACTGAGCGACTTTCACTTTCACACCTTTAAGGTAATATTGGAGGCATCTGTTGGAGGGGCCTGGTATCTTGTTAACCCTCCTCCAGTTAACCAGTGCGTCCTTTGACCTCTAGGGTGTCAGGGTCTCTCCATTCAAAGGCACAATGATATTGAGAGTCTAGATAAAGAGAATTTTTTTTATTTTAAATGCAGCTTTGAAGTCCAGACTAGAAATACTGGGCACTTCCTGGACCTTGGGGAGGAAGGTGTGCAATTTTGGCACCAGTGGGTGAATAGGAATGACGGCTTCACTCACTGCTCGTACATCTTGAACAAACCGACACTCCCCGTTAGGCTTGTGAACAGGGAGGGTCGAGGTGTTGCAGGGGATTGGCAGCGGCTGATGAGCTTGTGTTTTAGGAATCTGCTGAGCAGCAGTTGGATTCCCCTCAGGGCCCCTCAGGCTTTAAGGGATATAGTTGCTTCCAGAGGTATTTTCCCAAGGCCTTAACCTTATATTATTAGTGGGGGGATCACATTTTGCCCTTCCTGGTACTGAGGTATCCCAAACTGCAGGATCCATCTGTTCTCTCATGTCTTGCCATCAATATTTTGATGCCCAACAGGTGGGTCTTCTAGGGCTACTGATAGATACATTCTCTGCTCGGATTCTTGACATCCTCAGACTTCACCCTGTCCTAAAAAACATACTGGCTCCTAACTTATTCAGCAGATCTCTCCCAAGGAGGAGGACAGGGAATTCTGCCATATATAAGAAGGAGTACTAATAATCATGCTGTCCTGGAGTTTAGGTTGAACACTATACCGTAACAGGACTAACCCTCCTTTCTTGTACTGCCCACGTGTCTAGATTACAGAGAAGCTCACAGATGGTTACATAGGACCTGAACCTTTCTCAGCTACTGACTGGTAAAGTAAGGGATATACTTCTTATGTGGGGTTTTAAAACTCTTCAGTCTGCTCCTTTGTTCTATAGGACTGTTATTCTCCTTGTGTAATCCAGCAGTTATTGTAACAGTGCCTCATAAAAAGGACTTAGAAATTTATTCAAGAAATGGTAACCAGAGCAGTCTATAACCTGTCATACTATGCGGAACAGTTTAAAATATGCTTTAACACAGCTGGGTAAACAACTGTATATCTGATATCTGAGCTCATAGCCACCTTAACTTCATTTTTTGTCTAAACAAATCACTTTTACACTAAATGGGGAGGCCACCAGCTTGAACAATCATCCTAAGACAGAATAATAGTTTTTGATGGAAAACTCTATTAGATTTCTTTCAACAGAAAAGAGATAAAGGATAGGAAACTTCTTTATATCTTGCATTAAAGGAGCTGGAAAATGATTTTAAAGATTTTAGCAGTCCACTGTGGCTCTTTTGCCTGTGTGTGAAAGGGCTTCCCTGGTGGCTCAGATGGTAAAGAACCCGCCTCCAAAGTAGGATTCCTGGGTTTGATCCCCAGATCAGGAAGATGCCCTGGAGAAGGGAATGGCAACTCACTCCAGTGTCCTTGCCTGGAGAATTCCCCAGACAGAGGAACCTGGTGGGCTACAGTCCATGGGGTCTCAAAGAGTCAGATACGACTTTGTGTGGACTTAACTGTAACTACTAATAATAGACCTGATCCTGCAGGCAAGAGTAGACACCTTGCCTTAGGCCATCCATCAGATCCTGTCATGGTTGGAGAGGAAGCCGGCCAGCCAAGTCAGAACAGAGAAGTGTCTGCAGGAAATTCAGTTCTCCTACCTGCCAACACCCGAGGCTAGGCTGGAGTGATGAAGATGGATGGAGTGGGATCTGGAGCCCACAGGCGCTCCAGCCCCGTTGGTTAGTGTGCGGGGAGTTCTCATCCAAGAGATTGGAGCTGGGCCGGTAGGGGTGGCTCCTCCGGCACCCTCTGGGGGTGCTCAGGACCTTCCCCCCTCCAGGGCCCCTCCTGCTGACAAAAGGTGCCCTGGTTTGGGCCCAGGCAGCTTCTTGGTGGTCTCTCCAGCCTTCTCGGCCCTCCAGGGTCTCCTGGAGGTGGTGGGTGAATCAGAGAGGCCAGAAGCTGAGTTTCCTTTCTTAGCCTCTTGCCCTTCCTGGCCTCCTTCCTCCCTTAAGTCTCAGCTGGTGCAGACCTTGAAGGCCTCCTCTGCCAAGGTTGACAGCGGGGCTTGGGGCCCAGTCTCAAGCTTTTGTAATTCCCTCCAGGTATCAGGCATAAGTTGGGTGATAAAACGCATGGCCAGTGGTTTCCTCCCCTCTGTGGACTCAGGGTCTGTGTGGGTGTCCTTCCTGAATGCCTTTGTCGCCTGGCTCAGGAAGACTGCTGGGTTTTCGTTTTTTCTTGTGCAACCTCTTGGACCTTACCATAATCTACAGGTTTTACCATACTCCTTTTCATTCCTTCTGATAGACAAGTAATATCATGTCTCATCCTAGCTACGGCCTGCATGATCTGCATAGTCCCGGTGTGAGTTGTGCTCTGGGATGGCATCGCCACCCGCCTGGTGGATTTGGTGACCAGTGTGAACTGGGGGCCAGGAGGCCAACTGTGTGTTCCCTGGCCTTTCTCAGTATATGCTCTTTTTTATCCGAGGTACAACAGTGGGCCAGAATAACCATGATGTCCTGCCAGGTGGGGGCTTCCCAGGTGGGGCTCAGTGGTAAAGAATCCACCTGCCAAGCAGGAGATGTGCATTCAATCCCTGGGTCAGGAAGATCCCCTGGAGGAGGGCAAGAAAACCCACTCCAGTATTCTTGCCTGGAGAAACCCATGGATAGAGGGGCCTGGCGGGGCTGTGGGGTCACATAGGGTCGGACACGACTGAGTGACTAAGCAGCAGCAGGCTGCCAGGTGAGAGTGAATGCCAACCTCAGACTGGCAGCTTCATCCCTCAGCTTGTGTTCTCTGAGAACCTGGCAAACCTCTCCTCACAGAATAACCTGATTAGTTTAGGATCTCTATTTGGGAAGTTCCAGGAGCCCTTTGAAGCACCCCAAAGTTAGCTGGAGGTCAAAAGAACTTTGTATTTGACCTTGGGTTAGTCTGTCAGAAATTTTTAAAAGTTTTAAAGCACCCAATCAGATAGGATCATAGGTATCTGTGAAGCAATGCTTATTCTGTGAGCTAAGATGGGGGAAAAATTTTTTTTAAAGTAGATACCGATCACTTAATGGCATAGAAACTCACACAGTCTGATATCAAAAGGAGTACGCCAGGAAAACATTGTTCTCTTATGAGAAAGAGAAGCCAAATTCAGTCCTGCATAAGCCTACTATTAGAAAAATCCGTTTACCTGATTAAACTTAATCCAACCTTAGGAGACTCTGACCACATACAAAATTCTTTTCTCAGTGTTCCTCTTCTGCAAACCTCCTGCCATTTCTGTAGTCATACTTTGTTTCTTATTCTTTCCCCATTCAGAAAAGTGAAAAGTGAAAGTCGCTCAGTCGTGTCCGACTCTTTGTGACCCCATGGACTGTATAGTCCATGGAATTCTCTAGGCCAGAATACTGGAGTGGGTAGCCTTTCCCCTTCTCCAGGGGATCTTCCCAACCCAGGGATTGAACCCAGGTCTCCAGGTCTTCCACATTGCAGGCAGATTCTTTACCAGCTGAGTCACAAGGGAAGGCCAAGAATACTGGAGTGGGTAGCCTATCCCTTCTCCAGCAGATCTTCCTGACCCAGGAATCGAACCAGGGTCTCCTGCACTGTAGGTGGATTCTTTAACAACTGAGCTATCGGGGAAGCCCTCCCCATTCAGAAATAGCCAAAAAATCATCCTTTTTTCTTTCAACAAAATACATTTCTATTCCTCATACTTTCTGTTCTGAGAATATACATCCTATTTTCCTTAAGCAACCATGAACTGTCTGCTACATTAGCATTCTATGGGTTCCATCACTTCATGGGAAATAGATGGGGAAACAGTGGAAACAGTGTCAGACTTTATTTTTTTGGGCTCCAAAATCACTGCAGATGGTGACTGCAGCCATGAAATTAAAAGACGCTTACTCCTTGGAAGGAAAGTTATGACCAACCTAGATAGCATATTCAAAAGCAGAGACATTACTTGGCCAACAAAGGTCTGTCTAGTCAAGGCTATGGTTTTTCCAGTGGTCATGTATGGATGTGAGAGTTGGACTGTGAAGAAGGCTGAGCACTGAAGAATTGATGCTTTTGAACTGTGGTGTTGAAGAAGACTCTTGAGAGTCCCTTAGACTGCAAGGAGATCCAATCAGTCCATTCTGAAGGAGATCAGCCCTGGGATTTCTTTGGAGGGAATGATGCTAAAGCTGAAACTCCAGTACTTTGGCCACCTCATGCAAAGAGTTGACTCATTGGAAAAGACTCTGATGCTGGGAGGGATTGGGGGCAGGAGGAGAAGGGGACGACAGAGGATGAGATGGCTGGATGGCATCACTGACTCGATGGACGTGAGTCTGAGTGAACTCTGGGAGTTGGTGATGGACAGGGAGGCCTGGTGTGCTGCAATTCATGGGGTCGCAAAGAGTCGGACACAACTGAGCGACTGAACTGAACTGAGGTTAGTAAAGGACACCTCGAGGTGGCACCAAACGTCTTTGGTTTCTCTCTAATAACAAGACAGAAGGGGGAAAATTTAGACCTGTTCAGCAATAATGTCCCTAATATTTTATCTTAGTTCAAATGGCCTGGGTATTCAATGAATTCGTATCATTTAACTTAAGTTGGTTTCAACTTACCAAAATTTGGAGAGACTGTTTTAGATGGATATTTCCAAAATATACTTATTGCTATAGAGTTTACTAGAGTTCTTATCCCAGTTACACTTACTTAAAAATTTAATCGTATCAGGTTGACTTCCCTGTTGACAGATTTCATAACAAAAGCAATATGCACTTACTGACTTTCAGTAGCCCTAGGTACAATAAAAGTACTATACTTAATGTCGATCACTCTAAAGTCATTAGAGTGTATTAATGAAATCCATAAGCTTAAGCTAGCTTTAATACCAGATATTAATTAAATATTGAATATTTTCCAGATCACATGAACCCAAAATTTTCTGGTGAGCCTCTTCTGTGTTTCTGAGAAGGTATTTAAGTGCTTAGTTTCCTTGATGCCAATTAAATGCAGCTCATTTGCAAGTTAATTTTTACATAAAGACAGAACCAGAGATCTCATTGTTTTCTTGCTTGAATTGAAAATGCGCCCCCCCCCCACCCCGCCTTTTTCCCCTTAGTCTGGGAGACCACAGATGAATCAGATAGTTCCTGAGAGCTCAGGCAGGAATAGTTGCAAATGCAGAGGAAGGGACATTGCAAGCTCCTGTCTTTTCTTTTTGTTCTTTAAAAATGCCACCAAGTCACCTAAGGCTGGAGTCTCCAGCAGTGTGGGCTGTTTGTGGGCACAGTGGAGAACTTCAGCCTCGAAATACAATGTCAGCAGAGAATTCCAGGAGAAGTTGGAATTAACTTCACAAACAAAGACGCCAATCACAAAACTTAAAGACACAAACTAGAAGCTTGTACGATGGAGGGGGCGACGGGAGTTCAGGGGTGAGGTCTTAGGGAGGAAGACAGAGAAGCTATGTTCAGTGGTCCCGGAGGTGCCCAGAGCCCCTCCCAGATCGGGACAAGTACCCCGTGTTGAGTGTCTCGAAGTCTGTTACCAACCAGGGTTCTTGGTCTTCCCCCGTTGATAGAAACGGACTAGAGACCAGACAAAAAATTCAGGCAAGGCTGCAGCAGCGGGAAGTGAGAACAGCAGCAGGTTCCCTTGCTCACTCGCTGCCTGTGGAGGTGGATGGGTGAGTGCGTTCCTTGTACAGGGTGAGCGTAGGGGTGCATCCAGGAGTTGGGCTGGAGGGGTAGCTTAGGTGTTTTGCCCACCCCTTAGGTGGTGGTATGTGCAGGGGGCATGCGCACTGCCCTGCTTTGGCTCCAGGTTCTTCAGAAGTGGCTTTTTTGCTCCCTTTGTATCTTTTGTCCAGAACTTGTCCCAGCTGCCCACGCACACGGTTATTTTTAGTCCTGTACAGTTTCTTTGCGTTTGGTTGCTGGAGGGGAGGTGTGTCAGATGCAAGCATTGCCTCGCGGCCGCTGAGGGCCCCGGGTCCCAGCCGGTCTCATGTCTACAATGTAAATTCTTATATTTTTTAGGCCTTTAGAAAATATTTACATAGTCATCCTGAAGAGTCATATTCTTTAAAAAAGCTAGACTTGGAATTGGGGAGTCACTCAGTCCTAGGGCTTCTCCATGGGGCCACTAGTCTCCTTGACCTTAGAATCATCACTGTCCAATCATGGACCGATTCCACAGTCAGACAGCTGGATAGATGGATGGGGCTCTTTGGTCAAGAGGTCAAATGATTTTTCAGGGATGATAGCACATATTTAAAGGTATACTGATAATACACTGATCAAATGTTCCTGAATAACATCACCACAAAGGATCTGAGAGGCTTAGAATCAGGCAGATTACATGGGCTGCCTAAATTCTCTGGAATTTACACACAATTGTTATTTCTAATACCTTGACTTCCTGTTACATGATGAAGAAAACACCCCAAATCAGATATCAATACAGAGGTCCCTGACTCTCAGAGGCATAGTGTGGCAACGCCTGCAGGGCACAGATGGCTTGGGCAGCATAATGGTAAGCTTTTATTTTCTGCCTTAAGAAAAAGACAGTGACTTTCACCTATTGCAACACCGAGGCTTATGCTTCACAATTGCTATTGCTGCACTAGTGTATTTCTGTAGGTCTAATATGTTCCCAACAATTACACTTTTCCTTCTGGGAGGCTGTGGAAATGTGTACATGGGCGGCCCTGCCCACCCCCATCCGTCATGAGAATCCCAGGGTAAACATATGCGTAGGGTCTGGAGAAGTCTTGACAAACAGCAGGTTCAACAGCTTGTATTGGGGTGTGCCTTGGAGATGAAGGCTTAAGGGCACAGCTCTGTCCCCTGGAAAGACGGAGAAAGCACAGCAGGGTCCATGATCCAGAGGAACGAGAGTGGAGGAAGGATGGGGAGTAAGAAGAGCCTCAGATCTGGGGTAAGGAGAGGTTGCAAGTGAACCTGGAGTCCTGGATGGGACAGTGGGTTCAGAGCACGGCAACCGAGCCCAAGGAAGGCAGCGCGCCGAGGAGCGGGATGTTGACCCAAGCTTGCAGTGGGGTCAGTTCCAGAGTCTGGGCTGAGCTGAACCAGGAGTGGAGGTCAAAGGGCTCCTGTTACAAAAGGCAGCATGCTGAAGAAGCCACATTCATCATCGCACAGTTGAGTACATGTCAGCTGAGTTTTTGGTACAAATCATCCCCGGAGTTTCAGATGGTAAAGAATCCTGCAATGCAGGAGACCCGGGTTTGATGCCTGGGTCAGGAAGATCCCCTGGAGGAGGGCATGGCAACCCACTCCAGTATTCTTGCCTGGAGAATTCCATGGGCAGAGGAGCCTGGAGGGCTACAGTCCATGGGGTTGCAAAGAGTTGGACACGACTGAGCAACTAGCACTGTGAACCCTTTCATAAGTGCATGGCTCCATGCAGCGCTCACCAACTGCACACACCCACGTAAGCAGCCCGCATCCAGACAGGGTCCCTCTCCTGGCCCCTCCTGGTCCCCCCCATCCCTCCAAGGAAGACCACCAGCTGACTCCCCACCTCACAGATAGAGATATGAAGTGTCTAAAGAACCAAGTTTCTGATATTTATAAGTCAGGCCACCTGCATTTCTGCCATCCTTTGAGAAACCACGGCCTGTGACCCTGGATTCGCTCCCTGGCAGCTACCCCTTCAGGAGGACGTGGTCTCAGCAGGTCCCACCCCTCACCTGTTTTGTTACCTGCCGGGCCCTCTGATGTAAGAGCTTGCAACCCTCGCCTTTTCCACCTCTTGATCCCAATTGGACTGTCTGTACTCTTGACCCCCCAAGCCCTTTGTACACCAAGGTAGTATTAGATAAAGAAGTACGAACATCAAAGAAGGCAAACATTTTTTCTCCTGATTTATCACATTTTCCCATTTTATAAAAATGCCCCATAATTCCCTCAATTAGCCAAGATTTCTGTAGTTGTCTGTTCAAAATATCTACAGACTCTTTATCTATAGGTAGTGAAACGGGAGTCAGGAGACCTGAGTTTACTCCCATGTTCTACCACTAATCAGCTTTCTGTGATGTGTATAACTTTTAAGGCCTCCTTTATTATTTTTGAAAAATTTGTAACGTAAGAACCTTAAATGATCTCTGAGGATCCTGTAAGTTTGGACATTTTATAATTCTGTGGACTTACAGCGAGGTCACCTTGGAGCTGATTCAGACTGTGGGGCAAACAAATCGCCTAGTCTCATCCTCCTTGCTGAGTGGACACAGCCCATGGCCAGGTGGGCTGGGTGGACAGGTGAGATTTCTGGAACCCAGCATCATTCCAAGGGCAGGCAGCATTGTCTGTAGAGTAGGGGAAAACAGCAGTAAGAAGACGGGCTCAAAACACACTGTTATATTTAAAGTGGATATACCTACTGTATAGCACAGGGAACTCTGCTTAATGTTACGTGGCAGCCTGGATGGGAGGGGAGTTTGGGGGAGATGTGTGGATATGGATATCTGTGGCTGAGTCCCTTTGCTGTCCACCTGAAACTGTCACAACATTGTTAATCGCCTATACACCAATACAAAATAAGAAGTTAAAAAAAAATTACTCAAAGGCGGTCAGTTCTTATTTACCACCATTTGCCAGCAGTTCTCAACAATGTGGGTGATAAAATACTCCTCCCCCTAATATATTTTTGTCGGCTAAGTTCTAAACCATGGCTGCAGTTCCCTTTGAGTTTTAATAATGTATATAATGTATGCTTTAAAAGAGCACAGGGTTAGTATGTATTTCTTACTAAGCCTTGTATCCTACATGGATACCATCCTAACACACACAGACGCCACTGTATGAATTCATTTGGAAGAAAGTTCGTGATGGTTTGAAATTTTCTGAGTGCACTTGGAGTGCAGTCTGTGTCTCCGCTCCCTGGAGACAATATATTCCTGAGTTTTAAGAGTGGGTTCAAAATGAACAGTGACAGCACTGAGATGCCAAGGACCAGAAACAGACCTTGAGAGGCTGTGGGTCTGCCCTCTGGGGGAGCACCTTGGAGGCAGTGAGGCTGAGTGTGAGCTGCAGGGGAAGGCTGTTTTGTTGGGAAGTGTGAGTGTTCATTCATATGTGAAATATTTTGCTGCATTTGAACAAAACCTTTGAAGCTGAAATCTGTTTTTACTATTTGATTTAAATCTAAAGGATGAACCAAGAAAATAATGATTATTCCCCCAAAATAACTTTAAGAGGAAAAAGGTATTAAAAGTGATCTGTTTGGGGGGTTGAAGACTCTCGGTCTGTTGGCCACCAACGCCCACTTGTTCTCTCCTCACATTTATACCAGTTACTGGCCAACATCCTCCCAAGAACAAGCGACCAAAGGAGCCAGGAGAGAACAGGATCAAGCCTACCAACAAAAAAGTGAAGCCCAAAATTCCTAAGATAAAGGACAGGGACTCTGCTGATCCAACGCCAAAGACACCGTCTATAATGACGCAAATGATGGATAAAGGTCGCTTCCAGAAACCCGCTGCTACCCTGAGCCTGGTGGCAGGGCAAACTCTGGAGCTTCGATGTAAAGGAAATAAAATCGGATGGAGCTATCCTGCATACCTCGACACCTTTAAGGACACCCGCCTCAGGTAAGCTTTAAATTTGTTGTAGCAATAGTTAAAACAGACATCTATTTATTTATTTTTGGCTGCGTTGGTCTTCACTGCTGTGTGCGGATTTCTCTAGTTGCCTCGCGTAGGGTTACTCTCTAGCTGTGTTCAGGATTCCCATGGCAGCGGCTTCTCTTGTCGCAGAGCATATGTTCTGGGGCACTTGGTCTTCGCTAGTTGTGTTGCTTGGAGTTAGTTGCCCCACAGCCTGTGGGATCCTCCTGGACCAGGGATTGAACCTGTGTCTCCTGCATTGGCAGGTGGATTCTTAATTACTGGACCACCAGGGAAGCTGGCCTTTTTATTTTTTCAACTTGTTTTGGGGTTAGGGATTTGGTTTCATACTCTTGTTTAATATCACATTGTGTCTGACATCTACCATTTCGTGTTAGTGGTTTATAAAAACAGAAGCTCAGTGAGCAAAAGCCACTGATTTTATTTCTTCACCCCATTAAAATTATTGCAAATTCTACCAACACTGGTTAAACAATGAACTGTTATAGGAAGCCATATGACAGATAGTTGAAACTGTGATGTATAGAGGTAGACATTTAAGAATTCATATTGGAAAAAATAATGGATTCAATGCTTCATGTTATTGTTAAAGTAATTGTGATAAAAAACCGATTAAGGGGAGATTGCTATGAGGAATTTGACCAGAGATGAACTGCTTTTGAACATAAATTTTCACCAACAATGTAGGAGGGTTCCCTTTTCTCCACACCCACCCCAGTGTTTGTTATTTGTAGACTTTTTTTGCCACTTTATTTTTTTAACTGAAGGATAATTGCCTTACAGAATTTTGTGGTTTTCTATCATATATCAACATGTTATTTGTAGACATTTTAATGATTGCCATTCTGACCAGTGTGAGGTGGTACCTCATTGTGGTTTTGATTGGTATTTCTCTAATAATTAGTGATGTTGGGCATCATTTCATGTGCCTCCTGGCCATCTGTATGTCTTCTTGGAGAAATGTCTATTAAGATCTGTCCAGTCTTCGATTGGGTTGTTTGCTTTTTGTTGTTGAGTTGTATGAGTTGTTTGCATATTTTGGAGATTAAGCCTTTGTCGGCTGTATAACTTGCAAATATTTTCTCCCATTCCTTAGGTTGTGTTTTCATTTTTTAATGGTTTTCTTTGCTATGGAAGAGTTTGCAAGTTTGATGAAATCTTGTTTATTTTTGTTTTCATTTCTGTTGCTTTGGGAGACTGACCTGAGTAAACATTGGCGTGACTTATGTAGAGAATGTTTTGCCTGTGCTCTCACCCAGAAGTGTTATGGTGTCTTGTCTTATGTTTAAGTCTTTAAGGCATTTTGAGTTTACTTCTGTGCATGGTGTGATGGTGTGTTCTAACTTCATTGATGTACATGCAGCTGTTCAACATTCCCAGTACCACCTGAAGAGACTGGATGTTTTTTCCCCCTCTAATTTTATATTCTTGCCTCCTTTGTCAAGATTAATTCAACTTGGTGTGTGGATTTATTTCTGGGCTCTCTGTTGTATTTCTTTTATGCGTATGTCTGTTTTTGTATCAATATCATATGGTGGTTTTTATTTTAAAACATTTTTTAAATTGGAATGTAATTACTTTACATTAATGTGTTAGTTCCTGCTGTAAAATGTGAATCAGCCATATCTATATGTATACCCCCTCCCTCTTGAGCCTCCCTCCCATCCACCCCCCACCCCCACCCCCATCCCACCGTCTAGGTCATCACGCAGCCCCGGGCTGAGCTCCCTGCTCTATACAGAAGCTTCTCGCTGGCTCTCTCTTTTACACACACTAGTGCATATGTTGGTGCTACTCTCTCAAGTCTTCCCACCCTCTCCTCCCCCTCCACTGGTGTCCATAACTCTGATCTCTGTGTCTGCACCTCTGTTACTTCCCTGAAAATGGCTTACCCAGTACCATTTTCTAGATTCCATAACTATGCATTAGTATATGATATTTGTTTTTTTCCTGCTGACTTCACTCTGTGTGACAGGCTCTAGATTTATCCATATCACTCCAACTGACTCCATTTCTTTCCTTTTTATAGCAGAATAATATTCTATTGTATGTATGTACCACATCTTCTTTATTCATTCATCTTTTGAGGGACATCCATGTCCTGGCTATTGTAAACAGTGCTGGAATGAACATTGGGGTACATGTGTCTTTTTGAGTTAGTGCACTGTTTTGATTACTCTAACTTTGTAGTATTGTCTGAAGTCTGGGAGAGTTATGCCTCCTGCTTTTTTTTTTTTTAGGATTGCTTTGGCAATTCTGGGTCTTTTATGGTTCCATATAAATTTGGAGATTATTTGTTCTAGCTCTGTGAAAAACTTCATGGGTAATTTGGTAGGGATTGCGTTAAATCTATAGATTGATTTGGGTAGTATTGCCATTTTAACAATATTCTTCCAAGTCAAGAGCGTGGGATATCTTTCCATCTCTTTGAATCCTCTTTAATTTCCTTTACTAGTGTTTTAGAGTTCTCCTTGTACAAGTCATTCACCTCTTTGGTCAGATTTATTCTTAGATATTTTATTTTATTTTTTGGTATGATTATTTGAAAATTATTTATTTGGGGCTGTGCTGGGTCTTCGTTGCTGCATGCGGGCTTTCTCTGGCTTTGGCGGGTGGGGGCTACTCTGGTTGCAATATGCTGGCTTCTCGGTGCGTGGCTTCTTTTGTTGCAGAGCACGGCCTCCAGGCACGCGGGTTTCGGGAGTTGCAGCTTCCCAGACGAGGGGGCACACCCAAGTCTACTGCATTGGCAGGCAGCTTTTTAACCACTGGACATCAGGGAAGTCCTGGTATGATTTTTAAAGGCTTTTTTTTTTTTTTTTACATTCCCTTTCTGATATTTCTTTGTTAGTGTAAAGAAATGCAATGGATTCTGAATGGTAATCTTGTATCCTGCTGCTCTGCTGAATTCATTTATTAGATCTAGCAGTTTTTTTGTGGAGTCCTTAGCATTTTCTATACTTAGTATCATGTCATCTGAATATACTGACAATGTTACCTCTTTCCTTTCCAATTTGGATACCTTTTATTTCTTTTCTTTTTTTGGTCTGATTGCTGTGGCTATGACTTCCAATACTGTGTTGAATAGAACTGGTGAGAATGGTCATCCTTGTCTTGTTCCAGATTTTAGCCAGAAGGCTTTCAGCTTTTCACCACTGAGCATTATATTGGTTGTGAGTGTGTCATAAAAGGCTGTTACTATGTTGAGATATGTCCCTTCTGTACCCACTTTGGTAAGAATTTTTATCATGAATGGATGTTGAATTTTGTCAGGCTTTTTCTGCATCTATTGAGATGATTGTGTGTTTTTTTTTTTACTTTTCTTTTGTTAACAAGGTATATTACATTGATTAATTTGCATGTATTGAACCATCCTTGTGAACTTGGGATGAATCCCACTTGGTCATTGATAGGACCCACGTAGGGGCTCATAGTTGAAATGGCTCGTTATGTTGAATAAAGTCACAGTGATCCTTGGAACTGACCAAACTGCCCAAACAACATTCTATTTTCCCCCTGGCACCTACCTTCTCAAGGCTATGTGACCACCAGATTGTAGACCTCCAGCCACGTGATTGCAGGATTCAGCTACAGGCTAAAACTTAACCACCCCTTCAGAGATTTTTCACTGGCGGGGTATAAGAAAGACCCCGTCAGAAAGGGAGGACACTGGTTCTTCTCAAGGGCCAGTCACCCTCTCATTTTCCCTCTAAGAAATTTCCTTTTCTTGCCTGACCGCTCGGCTCATTCTCTTTGTCTCTGCACTTGCCTTATAGTCATGGTGTATGATATTTTTATATGCTGTGGAATTTGGTTTGCTGATATTTTGTTGAGAATTTTTGCAACAATATTCATCAAGGTATTGACCATAATTTTCTGTTTTGGTGGTATCTTTATCAGGGTGATAGTGGTGGCTTCATAGAATGTTTTTGGGGGTGTTCCCTCCTTTTCAGTCTTTTAGAAGAGTTTGAGAAGAATCAGGGTAAGTTCTTTTTTGTATCCCTGGTAGAATTCACCTGTGAAGCCATCTGTCCCTGGGCTTTTGTTTATAGGGAATTATAAAAAAAGAAAAAAATTACAGATGCTATTTTACTTCCAGTGATTGACCTGTTCAAATTATCTATTTCTTCTTGGTTTAATTTTGGTGGGCTGTATGTTTCTAGAAAGTTTTTTCATTTC
Organism: Bos grunniens; assembly: GCF_055505025.1. Lineage (NCBI taxonomy): Eukaryota > Metazoa > Chordata > Mammalia > Artiodactyla > Bovidae > Bos > Bos grunniens. The sequence goes on along the minus strand of NC_141191.1, from coordinate 21,385,997 downwards.
TTCTAGGTTGTCAAATTTGTTCACAGTATGTTCTTATGGTTTTTTCGGTGCTCCATTTTCATTTTGCTTCTTTGGGTCTCTCTCTTTTCTTCCTGGTGAGTCTGGTCACAGAGTTGTCAGTTGTGTTCAGCCTCTCAAAGAACCAGCTCTTGGTTTAACTGATTTGTTTCTACTGTTTTTAAATCTGTTTTCTTCATTTCCTCCCTGATCTTTATTATTTCTTTCCTTCTGTTGACTCTAGGTTTTGCTTGTCTTTCTTTTTCTAGCCCTTCCCAGTGGTAGGTTAAGTTGTTGGAGATTTCTCCCCTGAAGACCTGTATCACTATGACCTTCCCTCTAAGAACTCCTTTTATTGCATCCGTAGATTTTGGGTGGTGTCTTCACTGTTGTTTGTCTCAGGGTATTTTTTTTAATTTCCTTTTTGATTTCCTCGTTGACCCACTGGTTTTGTAGTAGCTTGTTGGTTAGTCTCCATGTGATCATTTTTTTCTAATTTCCTTTCCTGTGGTTGATTTCTAGTTCCATGCTGTTGTGGTCAGAGGAGATGCTTGGAATACCACCACTTTCTTAGGAGCCATACATTTGTCCTCTTGCCATCTCTGGTGTCACTACCCCAGTCCCAGGCACGTTACCCTTCATCACCACCAGTCTTGCAGTAACCACACCCAGGCTGGTCCTCCACCATCCTCCTCACTGCACCTAGAGTGAGGCTTAAAAAATGCACGTCTGATTGTGACAATCCCCTGCTTAACACTCAGTGGGCCTCCACTGGGGAGGAAGTTCAACATCCTCACAGGACTCTGAGACCCTCCCTGATCCCCCCACCGCACCCCCGTCTCTAGATTAGTGTCTTTGCTTTCACTGGTCCAAGTTCCTGTGACGTGGTCAAATGCACCAATCTCTTGGAGGCTTAAAACTTGCTGCTTTCATGGGCTGGACCACTCATGGCCCCTCTTCACCTGGCAGATTTCCTCTGGGAAGTTCATGTCAGGCCTCCCTGGGTTTATATCCTCATGGCCCCTGATGGGCCCTTTTTTTTTCAATACTCTTCACACTTGTATCTCCTTTTTTTAATCTGTGTTTTTCACGGAGACTTAGCTGCGTGCTTGGCATTTAGCTTTATCTATTGAATAACTAAATGACAATCCCTTTTTTTCACACACATACCTTGGAGAATAAATAATGTATGTGTATAAGAAATATCTCTCCATCTGTCTAACCTCTTGGACTAAGTCGTCTTTCACATTTTATTCTGAAGATACCCTTCTGGCTTCATGTGGTATGACCATGTAGAGTTTTTCCTGAAAGATTATTGGGTTAGACAAGGATTGGAGGGTGAGAGAATGAGATAGTTTTTCTCGTTTTCGTTTCCACAATTGACACGTGTATGTGTGTTGCTTGGACGAGATTTGGCAGGATTTACTGTGTGTATGTATGTGTTCAATCACTCAGTTGTGTCTGAGTCTTTGCGACCCCATGGACTGTAGCCTGCCAGGCTCCTCTGTCCATGGGATATCCCAGGTAAGAATACTGGAGTGGGTTGCCATTTCCTTCTTCAAGGGATTTTCCCAACCCAGGAATCGAACCTACATCTCTTGCATCTCCTGCATTGGCAGGTGGCTTCTTTACCACTGCACCACCTGGGAAGCCAAGATTTACTACCATATATCTTTTAAATGACTTAATTTACCAAAGTCAAACTTACACACTTTTTTTAAAAAACCAGAATTGAGCTGATTTAAATTTTTCTGAACAGCTAGCCTTTGACTTAAACAAACTATCCTAAACCTCAGTGATTTAGCCCTTGAATATTTCATGTTTTCTAAGACTATTTTCAAAGTTATATTAGCCAAAATGTGTTTGAAAACATTTTAAGGACTCAAAGTGAAGTAAATACGAATCTAAATCAAAGAGAACTATCCTGGAGCTGAAAAAACCAAGTTTGATTTCACATTAAATGGGATTTATTCAAAGCACAGTTAGAGCTTTATGAGAAAGTAAAGACAGATGTGGGCCCCCAAGGACTTTATGGAAAAATGTGAAAAATGTGAAAAACATTGAGTCAGAACTCTGTATCAAACAACAACACAATCACGATTTATTTGACACCAGAGATTCATCTAATCAGCTCTTGACATCTTTCCCGGGACATGGTGCCTTTGGATAGAGAGGTATTCAACCTGTGTTTTCTTTCCCTGTGGAGTGAGCTCTTTCCGGCTTTGTGAAAGCCTGGTCATTTTAACCAATTTGGGTGGCTTTCTGGAACCAAGTTTGCAGGCTACCACATTTGCCCTCATTTAATCTTCTGACCAGAAGCGGGAGCTTGTTATGAAAACAGATCGGGCTGAGGCACTGCTGAATTGGAATCCCACCTTTCCCACTAACCTGCAAAGTGATCTTTGATCAATAATTTCCCTAGAACTCAGTTTCCTCATCTGGAATGTGGAAATAATATTGTGCGTGTGTGTGTGCGCGCGTGCACTCAGTAGTGTCCAACTCTTTGCGACCCTATGACCGTAGCCCACCAGGCTTCTCTGTCCGTGGGATTCTCTAGGCAAGAATACTGGAGTGGGTTGCCTTGCCCTCCTCCAGGGGATCTTCCTGACCTGGGGATTGAACTCACGTCTCTTGTGGCTCCTGCATTGGCAGGAGGATTCTTTACCACTAGCGCCACTTGAGAAGCCCTGGGGAACTAATACTATCCTTTGTAAATACTGCCTTGCGTGCTAAGTCGCTTCAGTGGTGTCCAACTGTTTGTGATCCCATGGACTGTAGCCTACCAGGTTCCTTTGTCCATGGGGATTCTCCAGGCTAGAATATTGAAGTGGATTGCCATGCCCTCCTCCAGGAGATCTTCCCAACCCAGGGATTGAATCTGTGTCTCTTGTGTTTCCAGCATTGGCAGGTGGGTTCTTTACCACTAGCGCCACCTGCGAAATCCAAATGCTGCCTGGCCCAATGGTAAATGTTCAATGCTGCTGCTGCTAAGTCGCTTCAGTCGTGTCCAACTCTGTGCGACCCCATAGATGGCAGCCCACCAGGCCCCGCCGTCCCTGGGATTCTCCAGGCAAGAACACTGGAGTGGGTTGCTATTTCCTCCTCCAATGCATGAAAGTGAAAAGTGAAAGTGAAGTCGCTCAATCGTGTCCGACTCTTAGCGACCCCATGGACTGCAGCCTACCAGGCTCCTCTGTCCATGGCAGGAGGAACATTTTCATTTCCTCCGTCCATTTTCTATAATGTTCAATAAGTTGTACCTAATTGTTACTAGGCAACGCATATTTCTTACGTACAATAATCCAAGTGATCTTTTGGAACAGTTCATTCTGACCAGGAGTAGTACAAGTCAGGGAACTGTGCACCGCTGATGTGGCTTCTGATACGGAGGATCCAGGTAAGTTTCCACATGCCTTTCCCACTTTGATTTAATTGAGCAATTCTTTGAAATCTAAGCCTGTGTCCCTCTTCCCCCGTGAAATCCTAAGCCCGCTGAGGGTAAATCCTACATCTGATGGGTTCATCCTCAGATTCCCGTCACCTTGAAGAGTGCCTGACATACACCAGAAGTCAGGAGACAGTGTTTGGGTTCCCCGGGGGGTTAGTGGTCATGTCAGAAGTCAGTTTTCAATCACGCATTCACTGCACATTTTAAGATCATTACACTTAGTGCTAATGTTTGTCTCGACATTCCTGGAGAGGGAACGACAAAGTGTGAACATTATTTTATGTCAAGGAGGCCGAGCCACTGGGATCCAGCCCCGTGACCCCAGGAGCCAGGAGTCAGGTGACCCTCTCTATCTCCCTGCTCTTTATCCACCTGCCCCCTCTGTCTCCGCTTCTCTCTTCATCTTAGGTTCCAAAGCCTGTCATTTCTACTAAACGCTTGAGCGCATCCCCAGTAAGTTATTTTGCCCTCTGGTTTTCTTTCATCCCCACTTGGAAATTTCCAACCCCAGATGAACCTGTTCACCTCCCTCCCCTCGTCAACATGTGAACCCTGAGCACAGCTGGAGGAAACGGCACAGCTGGCCCCACGGGTGCTGTTAGTCTGCGGTCCTGTCCCCACGCCCGACAAAGCTGCGTCTGCTTCTCTACAGAGCTCATGATTTCTCTCTTCTTAAACCTCTGATCTTCCCCCATCTCTCTCACTCTCCGCTAGTGCAACTCTCACCCAAGGCCCTGAGAAATTGGAGCCCTAGACTCGCCTCCCTGTGCTCATCACTCTTTCCCCTTCCCTGCTCCTACGATTATAGTGGAGGGGGGATCTCTCCTCTTGACAAAGGGTAAAGCTCCCCCTGAGACCTGGATCTCACGCTTACAAACCTTCTCAGGAGCCTTAAGACAGTTACTGCCTCCTATTCTGAGTCTTCAATCCCCCCTCCACCCCGACCCAGCACTCCTAGAAGAGGTCTTTTCTGTAAGTTTCCATATGAAGAAGCCCTACTTTGGCCCTCATGTACCTACTCTAACCAACCCCCTCTATCTTTTTCTTTCTTTTTTAATTTTTAATTGAAGGATAATTGCTTTGTAGTATTGTGTTGGTTTCTGCCAAACATCAACGTGAATCAGTCATAGGTACACATATCTCCACTTCCTCCCACCTCCCTCCCCATCCCACCCCTCTAGGTTGGTACAGAGCCCGGAGTTGAGTTCCCTGAGTCATACAGCAAATTCCCATTGGCTGTATTTTTTACATATGGTATGTTTCCGTGTTACTCTCTGCATACATCCCACCCTCTCCCCCCACATTGTGTCCGTAAGTCTGTTCTCTATATTTGTTTTTCCATTTCTGCCCTGCAAATAATTTCTTCAGTATAATCTTTCTAAATTCCATATATATGCATTAGTATATGATATCTGTTTTTCTCTTTCTGACTTTACTCTGTATAATAGGCTCTGGGTTCATCCACTTCATTAGAACTCAAATGCATTCCTGTTTATGGCTGAGTAATAGTCCATTACATATGTACCACAGCTTCTTTATCCACCCATCCTTTGATGGACATCCAGGTTGCTGCCATGTTCTAGCTATGTGAATAGTGCTGCAGTGAACATTGGGATGTATGTGTCTTTTTCAATTTTGATTTCCTCAGGGTATATGCCTAGGACTGGGATTGCTGCGTCAGATGGTGGTTTTATTCCTAGTTTTTAAAGGAATCTCTATACCATCTTCCATAGTGGCTGTATCAATTTACATCCCCACCAACAGTGCAAAAGGTTCCCTTTTCTCCACACCCTCTCCAGCATTTACTGTTTGTAGACTTTTTGATGATGGGCACTCCGATCTGTGTGAGGTGGTATCTCATTGTAGTCTTGATTTGCATTTCTCTAATAATGAGCGATGTTGAGCATCTTTTCATGTGTTTATTAGCCATCTGTATGTCTTCTTTGGAGAAATGTCTGTTTAGGTCTTTTTCCAATTTTGTGATTGGGTTGTTTGTTTTTCTGGTATTGAGTTGTATGAGCTGCTTGTATATTTTGGAAATTAATCCTTTGTCAGTTTTTTCATTTGCTTTTATTTTCTCTCATTCTGAGGGTTGTCTTTTCACCTTGCTTATAGTTTCCTTTGCTGTGCAAAAGCTTTTAAGTTTAATTATGCCCCATTTGTTTATTTCTGTTTTTATTTCCCTTACTCTAGGAGGTGGGTCAGAGAGGATCTTGCTGTGATTTATGTCATCAGGTGTTCTTCCTATGTTTTCCTCTAAGGGTTTTACAGTGTCTGGTCTTACATTTGGGTTTTTAACCCATGTTGAGTTCATCTTTGTGTGAGGTGATAGGAAGTGCTCTGATTTCATTCTTTTACATGCAGCTGGCCAGTTTCCCCAGCACCACTTATTGAAGAGGCTCTCTTTGCCCCATTGTATATTCTTGCTTCCTTTGTCAAAAATAAAATACCCATAGGTGTGTGAGTTTATCTCTGGGCTTTCTATCTTGTTCTTTTTCTTTCTTTTATTAAAAATAAATTTTATTGAAGTATAATTGATTTACAGTGTTGTGTTAGTTTCTGCTGTACAGCAAAGTGAGTCATTATACTATTTCATATTTCTACTCTTTTTTAGATTCTTTTCCCATATAGTTCATTACAGAGCATTGAACTGAGGTCCCTGTGCTATACAGTAGGTTTTTATTAGTTATCTATTTTAAATATAGTAGTGTGTATATTTCAATCCCAGTCTCCCAATTTATCATTTCTTCCCTTCCCCCCACCACCTAGGTTACCACAAGATCATTTTCTACATTTGTGACTCTTTTTCTATTTTGTAAATAAGTTCATTTGTACCCCTTTTTTTAGATTCCACTTATAAGTTATAAAATATGATAGTTGTCTGTGTCTGACTTACTTCACTCAGCATGACATTCTCTAGGTCCTTTCATTTGGAAAATTCAGCAGTGGCCACAGGACTGGAAAAGATCAGTTTTCATTCCAATCCCAAATAAAGGCAATGCCAAAGAATGCTCAAACTACCACACAATTGCACTCATCTCACACACTAGTCTCTAAGCCAGGCTTCAGCAATATGTGAACCATGTACTTCCAGATGTTCAAGCTGGTTTTAGAAAAGGCAGAGGAGCCAGAGATCAAATTGCCAACATCTGCTAGATCATGGAAAAACCAAGAGAGTTCCAGAAAAACATCTATTTCTGCTTTATTGACTATGCCAAAGCCTTTGACTGTGTGGATCACAATAAACTGTGGAAAGTTCTAAAAGAGATGAGAATACCAGACCACCTGACCTGCCTCTTGAGAAACCTATATGCAGGTCAGGAAGCAAGTTAGAACCAGACATGGAACAACAGACTGGTTCCAAATAGGAAAAGGAGTACGTCAAGGCTGTATATTGTCACCCTGCTTATTTAACTTCTATGCAGAGTTCATCATGAGAAACGCTGGGCTGGAAGAAGCACAAGCTGGAATCAAGATTGCCAGGAGAAATATCAATAACCTCAGATATGCAGATCACACCACCCTTATGGCAGAAAGTGAAGAGGAACTAAAGACCCTCTTGATGAAAGTGAAAGAGGAGAGTGAAAAAGTTGGCCTAAAGCTCAACATTCAGAAAACTAAGATCATGGCATCCGGTCCCATCACTTCATGGGAAATAGATGGGGAAACAGTGGAAACAGTGTCAGACTTCATTTTTTGGGGCTCCAAAATCACTGCAGATGGTGACTGCAGCCATGAAATTAAAAGACGCTTATTCCTTGGAAGAAAAGTTGTGACCAACCGAGACAGCATATTGAAAAGCAGAGACATTACTTGGCCAACAAAGGTCCGTCTAGTCAAGGCTATGGTTTTTCCAGTAGTCATGTATGGATGTGAGAGTTGGACTGTGTAGAAAGCTGAGCACTGAAGAATTGATGCTTTTGAACTGTGGTGTTGGAGTAGACTCTTGAGAGTCCCTTGGATTGCAAGGAGATCCAACCAGTCCATTCTAAGGGAGATCAGTCCTGGATGTTCATTGGAAGGAATGCTAAAGCTGAAAGTCCAATACTTTGGCCACTTCATGCGAAGAGTTGATTCATTGGAAAAGATCCTGATGCTGGGAGGAATTGGGGGCAGGAGGAGAAGGGGACGACAGAGGATGAGATGGCTGGATGGCATCACCAACTTGATGGACATGAGTTTGAGTGAACTCGGGAGTTGGTGATGGACAGGGAGGCCTGGTGTGCTGCAATTCATGGGGTCGCAAAGAGTCAGACACGACTGAGCGACTGAACTGAACTGAGGTCCATTCATGTTGCTACAAATGGTAATTTTTTGTCCTTTCTGTTGCTAATATTCCGTTGTGTGTATATGTGTGTGTATGTATTTAAAAATTCTACATCTTTATCCATTTCTCTGTTGATGGGCACTTAAGTTGCTTTCATGTCTTGGATATTTTAAATAGTGCTGCTATGAACATTGGAGTATATGTATCTTTTTGAATTATAGCTTTCTCTGAGCATATGCCCAGGAATGGGACTGTTGGATCATATGGTAGCTCTATTTTTAGTTTTTTAAGGAACCTCCATACTGTTTTCCATAGCAGCTGTACCAATTTACATTCCCACCAGCAGTGTAGGAGGGTTCCCTTTTCTCCACCCCCTTTCCAGCATTTGTTTGTAGATTTTTTTGATGATGGCCATTCTGACTGCTTTGAGGTGACACCTCATTGTAGTTTGGATTTGCATTTCTCTAATAATTGATGGTTTTGAGCATCTTTTCATGTGCTTTTTGATCATCGGTATGTCTTCTTTGGAGAAGTGTCTATTTAGGTCTTCCCCCATTTTTTGATTAGCTTGTTTGCCTTTTTTGTTCCTGAACTGCATCCTCTCTCTCGTTCAGTCTCCATGTGTCTGGACCCCACCCCCAGTCAGCAGAAGAGAACATGGTCCTCTTGGCTTTCTCAGGATCATATTCTGCCCATCTGGTGTCACCTTGAGGACCCCTTTCTGCAGTTTCCTTCTCTGTCTCTGCATCCTCTACACACCCAGACACCTGATGTTGGTCCTGTGCCTCTTTTCACCACCTGCGGCCAGAAGCCCCCTCCCCCTGCCATTTATCACATATTAGATTAAATGTTTCTTATCAGCTCTGGGTCCCCAGCTGCCTGCTCACCTGCCTAGATTTTCCCTGAGCCTTTCTGAAACATAACCATCTAACACTGAGCTCACAAACTGCTCCACCCCAGGTCATCCTCCTGTGTCCCTTCAGTTCAGTGAATGGCACTAATTCCATCTGGCTGCCCTTGACCAGGGGCCTGGGAATGACCCTGGGCTCCTCCCTCATACTTCCACATCCAGTCAGCTCCTGTGCCCTAATAATGCTCCCGTTTCCTTATCTTTGGAATCTGCCCCACTTCCTCCCACCCCAGCAGCAGGGCCCCAAAGTCTCTCACTTAGAGGAGCCATCACACAACTGACCTCTGGCCCCAGTCTTGACCCTGAGAAGGTCTTCTACAGAAGCACATCTGGCCACGTTGCCTTCCTGCTTTAACCCCTGCAGGAGGGCAGTTATGTTGCTCTAGGAATCGAGTTGAAGCTGCTAACACGCCCACAAGCCTGTGCCTACTCTGGCCCCTGCAATCCATTCTGCGTCCCTCCCCTTTCACACCACTCTCTTGTTGCCCACACACCAAGCTCCATGGACTGTTTCTGATCCCCAGAGGTGCCCGAGGCCTTGGCCCATTTGGGTCCTCCTGCGTGTACTTCACACACAGGAGTAGCTGTTCACCGTCCTCCAGATCCAGGTGGGCCGCTTGCCCACGGAGCCCTCTTTGCTCTCAGCCCGCACAGTCACCGAGGCCTCAGTTGCACATCCTCCCCAGAGCCCTTTCCACCGGCGATGCTGTCACTGCTTCCCTGATTGTGTGCTCTGTGTCCCTCGCTAGGCTGTTAGCTCGACAGAGATGGTGTCTGATCACTGATCACCCGCTGGTGCTTCCCCTGCACCCACTTTAGGGCCTGGCGCCCTGTAGTTCATCCAAGAGCATTTCAGTGGGAGAATGGTGCGGGGGCGCTGAGCCCAGGGTGGATGTAAAATCAGGCCCCCGTGGTCGTGAGACCTGTGACTCTGGGAACAAGTCCACTGAACTTTAGAACCAGAAGGGACCTCAGTGGTGATCATGCTTGAGCCTCTCTTTGTTACAGATAAGGAAACTGTCCATCTGAGATGATAACGGCTGGTCCAGGGACAAGGTGGTGGGTGGCAGCCTGAGTCTAAACCCTGGCCTCTCTGTTCTCAGCATACAGCTGCTGCTGCGCACAAGTGCGCCGGGTGGGAGGCACTTGGACCGAAGGGCACTCTTGACTTAATGAGGTTGTAGCTTCAGAGAACATAGATTTGTTGTCTACTTATCTTTTCCTCCCTCTCTCCCCCACCTTCCTCTTTTAAAAAAAAATCTATTTGGATAAATAAAGTTAATAAAGTTAAGATTCAAAACAGAAGTGAAAAGGATATACTTTTACAGAGTGTTGCCAGGATAGCTTCGAATTGAGTGTAGTTGAAATTTCACACTGATTTAGGATAACTCTGGATATCAGAAAGTTAAAGCATTATCCTGGTATGTTTAGGAAGAGAACTCTGTCAGAGGACCATAAATGATGTCTCCTCCTAAAAGGTGGACTTTGGCCACCCCAGTGGATGAAGCCAAGCATCTCTCCTAAGAGGCTTCCTTCAGATCGGCAAATGCAAGTCATTGGAATGGCCACTAGATGGAACCATTGAGCTGTGCTGCAACTGTCTTCCTTTCAGTAAAAGAGACATTTCTAATGAGGGATTTGTTGTTCAGTCGCTCAGTCCTGACTCTTTGCCTTCCAATGGACTGCAAAGGCCTCCCTGTCCATCACTGACTCCCAGAGCTTGTTTAAACTCATGTCCATTGAGTCGAACCATCTCATCCTCTGTCATCCCCTTCTCCTCCTGCCTTCAATCTTTCCCAGCATCAGGGTCTTTCCCAATGAGTCAGGTCTTTGCATCAGGTGGCCAAAGGATTGGAGTTTCAGCACCAGTCCTTCCAATGAATATTCAGGATTGATCTCCTTTAGGATGGACTGGTTGGATCTCCTTGCAGTCCAAGGGACTCTCAAGAGTCTTCTCCAGCACCACAATTCAAAAGCATCAATTCTTCAGCTCTCAGCCTTCTTTAATGGTCCAACTCTCATATCCATACATGACTACTGGAGAAACCATAGCTTTGACTCAATGGACCTTTGTCGGCAAAGTAGTGTTTCTGCTTTTTAATATGCTGTCTAGGTTGGTCATAGCTTTTATTGTCATAGCTTTTATTGCAAGGAGCAAGTGTCTTTTAATTTTATGGCTGCAGTCACTGTCTGCAGTGATTTTGGAGCCTAAGAAAATAAAGTCTTTCACTGTTTCCATTGTTTCCCCATCTGTATGCCATGAAATGATGGGACGGGATGCCATGATCTAATGAGGGATTAGGTGAAATAATTGTACTCTTTGTGCCTTTACACAAATTCTGTCATCCTTTCAGGCAATTCAGCGGTCACAGTTTCAAGTTCTATGTTAATCAGTAAAGAATTCAACTTTCCAACAAACAAAAAGGGATGGGCATTTGTTAAGTATAAACTCACACCATATAAGTTCATTGACAATTCTGAGTCCTTCTGAGTTTGAGGAATGTGCTGAAGAGTCTGTATGTCCAGGTGCTAAAGCCGATTCAGACTTGAGTTTCTGACTCAGTCCATCCCAGCCGCTCAGATCTCCACTCTTCTTTTGAGATCAGAAGCAGCAAAGATATTTTTTGACAATAGTTGCTACCGTTTTGCTCTGTTTCCTGATTCCTCGTCCCTATCCCTTTCCAGCTCTCCTGCTTTCCATCCATCTTCCCACCTCTCCCTTTCTTATTAATTCTGTTCCTCCCTTCCAACAAGGATTATTTTTTTGCATCTGTGGTGTTTAAGGTCCCATGCTAGGCAGACACTGGAGGTATGATGGTGAGCAAGATAGACAACCTCTATACCCACACAGCTTTTAGTCTTCTAAGAAGACAGACTGTTAAAAAAGCAATTTTACTTTTTTTGCAGTCTTTTTTTAATTGAAGTATAGTTGATTTACAATGTTGTATTTATTTCTGCTGTAAAGCAAAGTGATTCATATATATATATATATATACATATACATATACATATATATACACACACACACACACACACACATCCTATTCTTATATTTTCCATGATGGTTTATCACAGGATATTGAATATAGTCCTTTGTACTATTCAGTAGGACCTTGCTGTTTATCCGTTCTATACATAATAGTTTGCATCCGCTAATCTCAAACTGAAAAAGCAAGTTTAACATATAGCTGTGTGAATGCCTTGCCCGCAGAAGTACAGGATCCAGGAGGAGAAAACTGGGGCTCATATGTGAAGGCTGAGAGTTCACCGGGTAACGAAGGGGCTAGAAGAGGAATGTCAGAAAGTTCCAGAATGGGGGAGCAGCACGAGGCTCTTCCTCTAGCTGAGAAAGCGTGCGGCCCCAGGAGCGCTGAACGGGGGTGCACAGATGGGGAGACTCTGGCCAGGGGAGGAGAAAGGAGGTGAGCAAGGAGAGAGGACGCTGCCCGGTGAGCCAGTCAGACCAGGGAGGGCTTTGTCAGGCGTGCTGAGGATCTCGTGTGACGTCTAAGGGCAGTTGTGAGCCATTAACTTAAAGCCTTTGTAAAACAGACACACTTAGAAAGCACAGAAGGGTGTACAGCGTGGGGTGCGGGCTCTTCCTTCTTGTGGCCTCCTAGGAAAAGACAGCATCACTGCCCAGGCTCAGGCGGACCCATCCTCCCTACAGGCACCCTGTACCTGTTTTCCACCAACTGGGGTCTAGAGACATACCCTTGGAACTCACATGTATTTGTTATATATATGGGCTTCCCTGGTGGCTCAGACAAAGAATCTGCCTGTGATGCAGGAGACCTGGGTTTGATCCCTGGGTTGGGAAGATCCCCTGGAGGAGGGCATGGCAACCCACTCCAGTATGCTTGCCTGGAAAATCCCATGGACAGAGGAGCTTGGTGGGCTACAGTCCATGGGGTCACAGAGAGTCAGACCCGACTGAACAACTAAGCACAGCACAGCACACATATATATATTAAATATATAATATATATTTGATTTTTGCTTCCATTTTGTTGATAATATAAAGAACATTAACAGAAGAATGTCCTGGACTGTGTGATGAAACCTCGGGTTGAGCGATCAACCCCATCCGTTTCCATCTTCTCTGGAAACATTTCTTCAATCTTGTCAAAACACACTCCCTGAGTTTAGAGCTGGGGAATTCTTGGCACAATACTGAGCCAAGGAAGAAAATAAGAAGCAGCTTAGGATAAGTGACCCGGAGGATGGCTGGGATACCATCCATGCCGGGTAGGAGTGGGGAGATGCTGGAGATTTAGGCTAGACAGTGAGCAAGGTCACAGCAGTGAAAACAGACTGACTGGGGCACTCATAAAGCAAGCTGAGGCTACCGTCCGGAAAATCAGGTCCCGGCATCAGCTTTCAGGATGTCTCTGGTGTCTGGTCGGATGTTAGCATTTTTCAGTCAAGGACTGTAAGTTCGAAGGAGTGGGTGGAGAACAGGAGATCTCTTTGATGGCTGGTTCCTCTGAAAACAATAAATAGCTTCTGGAGAGAAGGGCAGGCATCTGGGTGTTGGCTTGGCCGAAGTCAGCAGTGGTTTATCCACCCACAGATGACACAAAGCTAGGGTGGACCGAGGAAGCGGACTGTGGGCTCCTGGCCAGTCTAATCCTGCTCCCAGCAGCCTGGAGGAGTGGTCTGGGGGCATTTCAAAAGAGAAAGATGTTAAGAAGTGTTCAGAAACAGCCCACTGTTGAGAAAGAATCTGCACAAGCTTGAGTAAATGTTGTCTTTTTACTCTGGGCCTGCGCTGAGGAGGAGGTCTTTTGTTTTTCCCCTTCAGTTTATTTTGGTTTGATTTTTTTTCCCCTTCGATTTATTTTATTTTATTCTTCTACGTTTGCCAAACAATTTGACATTTATATTTGATAAACACAAAATCTACCCCTTGAACCATTTTTGCATACGAAGTTCCGTGGGAGTGAATGCATTCAAATTGTCGTGCAGGTGTTGTTCTTAAAAAATTTTGATTGGAATATAGTTGCTTTACAATGCTGAGTTAGTTCCTACTGTACAGCAAAGTGAGTCAGCTATATGTATACATACATCCCCTCTTTTTTGGATTTCCTTCCCATCTAGGTCACCACAGAGCACCGAGTAGAGTTTCCTGTGCTGGACAGCAGATTCCAGTCAGTTATCTGTTTTATATGCTTACATGAGTCTTTTTCAGTTCAAACCCACGTTCCTTCAGTGCTTGTTTCACTTCATTTTCTGAGAACAGATGAGGTAATATGAGGTTCCGTGGAAATCTTGGTGTCCCCCCCTTTGCTTTTGCGCTTGTCTGGAAGCACCCTTTGGGTCCAGTCTGCTGTGGAGGGATCGGAAGTCTGTGTTTCAGCCAAGCTCTGATATTTACCTTCAAATGAATTTCTACCCCCCAGGAAACCACTGGGTTCAAAACAAAGGACTTATCCTGCCCTAGAGGTAGAGCCTTCTCTTCTCAGACTTGATGGCTCCAGCGCCAGGCCTGCCAGCATCTCCCCAGAGACGGATCGGTAGGGCGGGACGGGATGCAAGACTTCCCCGGTTGTACTCCTTGTTCCAGCAGCGTTCAGGCTGCAGGAAAACATGGCCTGTTCCATTCAGGGCGGGAGTGGGGGCAGGGGAAGAAGCGAGCGCTGACAGAACCAGCCTCGATGTTGTGGGGAAAGAATGAGGTCACACACGTGAAGCAGGGCCGCACGTGCTAAGCCATCTCCGTAAGGAGGAGCTATTTTTATTCCCAAGACTGTACCCGAAGGAGGTAGATCACAAGAAAATGGCCAGGTTTTCAGGAAACTTGTTTTTAAAAATTGTTTCAGGCATGTGTTTCCATCTCATAACACTCTCTCGACACCCATGACGACACGGAGTTGGTACTCAGGCCCAAACTCACTGTCTCGTGGTACTGCAGCTGTCCTTAGGCTCCTGGTCATCATGGTGGAGAAACAGGTTGAAGTACATTATTCAGTTTGAGGAGGTGGGAAATATTTTCTGATCTTACCCTAATCTTTTTTTTTTTTTTTGGACTGGGCCTTGTGGCATGCAAGATCTAATTTCCCTGACCAGGGATTGAACCTCTGTCCCCTGCATTGGGAGTGTGGAGTCTTAGCCACTTGACTGCCAGGGAAGTCTCTGATCTTATTTTAAGAGAACTGAAACATTTCATTTCTTGAGCATTCTGGTTAAGTGCAGGTCTGATTTTCCCAGATGTGCTGCACAACATTAAAATAGAGTAAGATGATGATAACAACATCAATGCATCAAACCAAAAACACTGCAGGAATGCCATAAACTATATTTGATGGTAATTCTTCAGTTCACTTCAGTCGCTCAGTCATGTCCAACTCTTTGCGACTCGATGGACTGCAGCACACCAGTCCTCCCTGTTCATCACCAGCTCCCGGGGTTTACTCAAATTCACATCCATTGAGTTGGTGATGCCATCCAACCACCTCATCCTCTGTCGTCCCCTTCTCCTCCTGCCTTCAATCTTTCCCAGCATCAGGGTCTTTTTCCAATGAGTCATTTCTTCACCTCAAGAGGCCAAATTATTGGAGTTTCAGCTTCAACATCAGTCCTTCCAATGAATATTCAGGACTGATTTCCTTTAGGATGGACTAGTTGGATCTCCTTGCAGTCCAAGGGACTCTCAAGAGTCTTCTCCAACATCACAGCTCAAAAGCATCAATTTTTTGGTGCTCAGCTTTCTTTATAGTCCAACTCTCACATCCATACATGGTAATTCTGGAAATTTGCAAAAAAGAACATTGTTTACAGTATAACATGAAGGGATTGCATGTATTTTACAAGTGAAACTCTGCCTTAAAAAAAACGCGTACGGATTGGACTGAAGTCTGAGATTTAATGTGCAAAAAACGAAAATGGATGTTGCTGTAGCATGCTAATTTCCACCAAGTATTTAAATAGGCGAAATGTAAACAAAACCATTTTGGAAGGTGTGTCAGAGGAGGGAGCAGGAAAAGAGGATTAAAGTATAAGATACAAAACGGGAAACTTGATGTCCCCTAATATGTAGCTGTAGAGAACGGCACATTCTGGTGGGGTGGGGAGGGAAGCAAAACTATGATGTCAGAGTTTTGCCTCCAGTTTCTGGGCTTGGCTCCCTTGACAGTGATAACCACCTACCTGGGCAGGTGCGAGGTCGCTGCCCTTGGGAATCGACTCTGAACAGGGGGTGTGGACTCCTACCCCACATTTCCAACCTGTTCACTCTGCCCTGGGGCCTCAGGATCCTGACAGGCCCCTTTGTTTGGTTACCGATCAGATTCTCTGTTCAGACTTTGCCCCAGATTCTGCCTTTCAGAGCACATGCTGTTTACAGCCTGAAGCCCTGCTCGTAACCCCACCCACCGCTTAGCACTCAGGTTCCACCTGGGGCCCCACCTGCCCTGAAGGGAGATCACCCTGGGCAAGCTCCCCCTTCCTTGTAACTACCCTGCTCCTCCTTAGGAACTTGCCTTAGTCACCAGACAAGGCAGGGATGTTGAATCCTGGGTGCCAACCAAAGTTGACACAAGAGAACATGCTCTCGTGCATTCCGTTTAGGGAGGTGGCTCATGGGCTGGCTTGTGATGCGGCATCAGCAGGGGGTGCATTGTGGAGGGAGAGGCAGAGGACAGGGACTGTGCATACGAAAGCAGAAGGGGCAGCTGCAGGAAGCCTGGGATTGACAGGTGAAATTATTGTTGGCCTAATTTATGCAGGAAGACTGTCCACTGTGTCAGAAAGGTGGGTGTGAAGGAAAACCAGATGTGGCCCTGCCCACCAGTGGCTTATGAACTAGCGGAATGAATGCCATGCACACCACATACAGTTACAGCTCGTAGTCAACTGTGAGTGCTGGAGAGGAGGGGTTGCCCACGGTGGGGAGAAGGCAGCTGGCAGCACAGGCTGGAGAGGCAGGTTGAGTCACTGCATGATCGGTTACCTGACTACAGGCCAGGCCTTGGCCATAAGGTGGGGAGACGCTGAAAGAAGAGCCAGGAGCAGAGTAGAGACCTCCCGGAGGGACTGTGCCATACGGTCAGCTTGGGGACCACTGATTTGACGTGGACCCTACATTTTATGAGGGATTAGGTTAGATGACCCTCCCGCCAAGAGGCTAAGGGGCTTTCTCAAACTTGCAAAGCTTTTCGTGAAAATAGATTAGTTCCCAACACCTCCCAAAAGGTGTCTCTTTCTTAAGTTTCTGATGTTTGCTCAGAAGATAAGCCACCTAAGTGGCCCTAGCATGAGTGGGCACCTTGAATATGTTGACAGCGTGCGAGATTGGGTGTACCTCTCTGGGCCGTGAGTCCACGGTGCCAGGTACGAATGGGGCCTCTGCGTTCACTATTGTGACTTGGCCACAACACACTCATTGTGGCTGAGTGCCAGCCCATTAGTGAGCCACAGCTTGTTTTCCTGAACGGGCTGGTGGAGGCTTGCTCCATTGTCTCCCGTCACTCCTCCTCCCCTTGCCTATTCTTCCCTGAAGACGTGGCCGTGAGCATTCAGCCCAGCAGGGCTGGGAGATGGTTTTTCCCTGGGCCCCCCACCCCTACCCCAAAGAAGTGCCGATGAGCTTATTCTACACAGTGAAGTTAGAATCAGAATCATACGGTGGCCACATTTAAAAGACAACCTTATCAAAATTACACGACAGCAGCGATTCACTTGTTGTTTCTGTGAGTTTCTCTACATGGTGAGTGCACATTTGTTGAGTTCTCTCTTGCCATCCCCCACACCCATGCTTTGAGTCACTCCCTTGCTCAGGATTTGGTTATGTATTCGAAGCAATAGACACATGCTTCCTTTTCGTGCGCAGTAGAAAGTATGGTGGATGTGTTTCCAGGATTCCCCAGGGATTCCATTCCATCCACCCAGGTGATCTCTAAGGTCCCTGCTGGTTCCAAAATGACCCTTGGAACTTGTACTTAATTCACGTTATATGACACGGAGGCCAAGGAGTTAGAACCCTTGGCCAAGTTACTCAGCTCAGTTTCACTTGATGAATTCTATTCTGCACGCAGTCACCTGTAACTGCAGTCTGCCTCACATTATGCCACGTAGAAGGTTGTGGGTGATGCAGACAAGTGTGAGACATGTTCCTGCCTCCTGCCCAAGAAGAGATCATTTCACTAGAGAAATATAATAGGAAGTTGAAAAGATTACATACTACAAAGTAGGACATACGTGTGTGTGTGTGTCTACATGCATGCGTGCTCAGTTGCTCGGTTGTGTCTGACTCTTTTATGAAAACCCCACAGACTATAGCCTGCCAGGTTCCTCTGTCCAGGGGATTTTTCAGGGAAGAATACTGCAGTCAGCTGCCATTTCCTTCTCCAGGGGATCTTCCTGACCCAGGGATCGAACCTGCGGCCCCTGCATTGCAGGTGGATTCCTTACCACTGAGCCACAGGGGAAGCCCACCATGTGTCTACATATACACGCGTATAGTGATAAAGGCATCAGGTGCTGAGCATGAGAAGTTTAGATTAGGGTGTACTAGGGCACCCCAATAACCCCTAACATGTGTTGAGCACTTATTCTGTGCCAGCATCCTTCCAGGATCATGTACATTTATTAACTAATTCTCATAATTAAGTTTGTACCCAGGAGGTAAGAACTGTTATTATCTCCCTGTCTCAGATGAGGAAACTGAGTGCAGTAAAATTAGGTCACTTATTCATGGTCACAGAGTCAGTAAGTGGCAGAGGCAGAATTGAACCAAGGAAATCTGACTGCATGTATGCTCTTAACTGCCAGTTTACAAATACCACCAACCATGAAAGGTCTTCCTAAGAATGGAGCAGGAAAGAATAACCCGGTTTAGGTCAGTCGGAAAAAGAAGAGAAACTTTCGCAGGCAAAGAGGTGGCTGGAGGGCTGGAGTGGAGACAAGCTGACGTGTTTGGGGTGGTGAAGACGTGGGGTGCGTGGAGAGGATGGTCCCTGATGGAGGCGTTGGGAGAGCGTAGGCGCCGTGGGTTCCAAGATGGCGGCATTCGCTTCTGTGCACACTGGGAGCTGCTCATGCTGTAAAGCTGGGCGGTGCTTGGC
The DNA here is from genome assembly GCF_055505025.1 of Bos grunniens. Taxonomy (NCBI): domain Eukaryota; kingdom Metazoa; phylum Chordata; class Mammalia; order Artiodactyla; family Bovidae; genus Bos; species Bos grunniens. The sequence continues at coordinate 21,367,311 of NC_141191.1, read as the reverse complement.
AAAGTACTTTTTAAATTTGTTTATTTTCTACACAGAACCTTAGTTGTGGCATGTGGGATCTAGTTTCCTGACCAGGGATTGAACCCCAGGTCCCCTGCCTTGGGTGTTAGAGTCTTAGCCACTGAACCCCAGGGAAGTCGCAGGAAAGTACTTTTGATGGTTTTTAATACAGCATCTGAAACACTCTTCTAGAAGGATTGATTTATAGAACTGGAAGACTCCCCAGTACAGAGTTGACAGTGTATGTATCTTGGGATTTTCAATGACCTCTTCCTTTTTTTTTTTTTTCCATTGATCCACAGGGCTTCTAACTTTATAAATTAAATGAGCATGTATTATTTTGTCATGAGAAAAACTAAGAAAAAGAAAATGAGTTAAACTGCTTTAAAAAACTGCAGAATGGATCCTCTCTAAAAGTGTACTCAGGCATGGGTTAGGGTTTGTACTTTAAAAGTCTGGAGATGAGCTTTATATTGTGTTGCCATATATATATATATAAATTTTTATTTATTTATTTTTGGCTATGTGGTACACCGTTTTCGCATTGCAGTGGCTTCTCTTGTTGGGTATGGGCTCTAGGGCACATGGGCTCAGTAGTTGTGGCTCCTGGGCTCTAAAGCACAGGCTCAACAATTGTGGCACACAGGCTTGGCTGCTCCATGGCATGTGTGATCTTCCTGGGCCAGGGATTGAACCTGCGTCTCCTGCATTGGCAGGTGGATTCTTTACCACTGAGCCGCCAGGGAAGCCCTGCCTTATCTTTTAAGCATGTGGCTACGCACGTGATTCTAGGTGGCCTGATGGGGTTTTCTGTGTGGTCCATCTCAGGCATGTCAGGCCTCATTTGGGCTTCTGGTAAAAGGGATATCTGTGCCTTGTTTTCTGAGGGCGGGAGGGGAGCTTTTCCTTTGTAAATAAGATGGTTTGGCAAGCGAGACAAAAAGAAAAGACGCCACTAGCAGACTGGGAGAGATGGGGATGAGAAGAGAGAGGGAACATTCCAGTACAGCAGTCAGAGTGGAGTCAGTGTCCAGGACAGGACACTGGAGAAAGAGAGAGGCTGGCAGGGCTGGAGAGACGTCATGTATGTGTGCTCCTGTGAAAGAGTTGAAAAATGCTGACTATGACTTCTTCTTAATTATTTATTTTACAAATATATTTTAAAATTTTATTTATTCTTTGGCCACAGCATGCAGCATTCTAGATCATAGTTCCCTAATCAGGGATTGAACCTGCGCCCCACCCCCACCCCCACGCCACTGCAGAGGTTTAGGGAAGTCCCTGACTTCCTTATAAATAGTACAGAAAAATCTGACATAAGTCAATGTAGTAGAAAAGACCCAAGTCACATTGTACATCCCTTCACATAAACCACTCTTGGGATCGAAATATTGTAGTTATATTACAAGGGTTTTGCATAGATCCTTGTTCAGTTCAGTTCAGTTCAGTCACTCAGTGGTGTCCAACTCTGCGACCCCGTGGACTGCAGCATGCCAGGCCTCCCTGTCCATCACCAACTCCCGGAGTCTACTCAAACTCATGTCCATAGAGTTGGTGATGCCATCCAACCATCTCACCCTCTGTTGTCCCCTTCTCCTCCTGCCTTCAATCTTTCCCAGCATCAGGGTCTTTTCCAATGAGTCAGTTCTTCACATCAGGTGGCCAAAGTATTGGAGTTTCAGCTTCAGCACCAGTCCTTCCAATGAATATTCAGGACCGATTTCCTTTAGGATGGACAGGTTGTATCTCCTTGCAGTCCAAGGGACTCTCAAGAGTCTTTTCCAACACCACAGTTCAAAAGCATCAATTCTTCAGTGCTCAGCTTTCTTTATAGTCCAACTCTCACATCCATACATGACTACTGGAAAGACCATAGCCTTGACTAGATGGACCTTTGTTGGAAAAGTAGTGTCTCTGCTTTTCAATATGCTGTCATGTTAAATAGTTGGTCATAACTTTTCTTCCAAGGAGCAAGCGTCTTTTAATTTCATGGCTTGGCTAGATCCTTGAATAGTATTCAAACATGGATAGAGAGAGAGGCAGAAGATTGCTTAATTTCTGATATTGGAACAAGATTCACTTTGAAGTTCCTCAGTTTGCATATTTGGCTCTGTACTTGTTCCTCACCCATATTTATTTTCATCTTTTTAAAGTCACAAACTGTTGAGCTTTGATATGTCTTACACAGGATTTGTACTCTGTTGATATGGCTCCATTCCCAGCATATGGTGAAGCAATTCTTTTCTGACACCTTCTTAAAAGGAGGCTTAGAGTAAACACAGGCCTGTGCACACACTTGAAGTACTTGAAGCAAATACTCACTAATCTTTATCTCCCTTGATGCCTTGCACTGTTTTTGTCTGTGGTAAAGCTAAATAATTCATGAATGTGAAAGGCATGTTGCATAGCAAGGATATTAGATGACATGTTTTCACCTTCTTCCCTTACCTTTCTGTTTTATGCAATGAAATAGTTTCAGAGTCTGCAAGGCAGAATGTCTGGGATCATACAGCTAACTGGCCCTGGGAAAATTACTTAAACTGACCTTCAACTACTTCTCCTACAGCTCCAACACTGACTTGGAAAAGTTGCCTAACCTGAGTTTGCTCAGCTACAACAAGGGTATAATAATAGCACCTTGAGACTTCCCTGGGGGTCCAGTGGCTGGGACTCCATGTTCCCAATCCAGGGGGCCTGGGTTCAATCCTTGGTCAGGGAACTAGACCCCACGTGCTGCAACTAAGAGTTCGCATGCTAAAGATCCTGTGTGCTGCCCTGATGTAGCCGAATAAATAAATATCTTAACCAAAGTAATAATAATAGTAGTGCCTACCTCAGGCAGAGGAACCAGAGATCAAATTGCCAACATCCGCTGGATCATCGAAAAAGCAAGAGAGTTCCAGAAAAACATCTATTTCTGCTTTATTGGCTGTGCCAAAGCCTTTGACTGTGTGGATCACAATAAACTGTGGAAAGTTCTGAAAGAGATGGGAATACCAGACCACCTGACCTGCCTCTTGAGAAACCTATATGCAGGTCAGGAAGCAACAGTTAGAACTGGACATGGAACAACAGACTGGTTCCAAATAGGAAAAGGAGTACATCAAGGCTGTATATTATCACCCTGCTTATTTAACTTATATGCAGAGTACATCATGAGAAATGTGGGGCTGGAAGAAGCAAAAGCTGGAATCAAGATTGCTGGGAGAATTATCAGTAACCTCAGATATGCAGATCACACCACCCTTATGGCAGAAAGTGAAGAGGAACTAAAAAGCCTCTTGATGAAAGTGAAAGAGGAGAGTGAAAAAGTTGGCCTAAAGCTCAACATTTAGAAAACGAAGATCACGGCATCTGGTCCCATCACTTCATGGGAAATAGGGAAACAGTGGAAACAGTGTCAGACTTTATTTTTCTGGGCTCCAAAATCACTGCAGATGGTGACTGCAGCCATGAAATTAAAAGACGCTTACTCCTTGGAAGGAAAGTTATGACCAACCTAGATAGCATATTCAAAAGCAGAGACATTACTTTGCCAACAAAGGTCCGTCTAGTTAAGGTTATGGTTTTTCCTGTGGTCATGTATGGATGTGAGAGTTGGACTGTGAAGAAAGTTGAGCCCAGAAGAATTGATGCTTTTGAACTGTGATGTTGGGAGAAGACTCTTGAGAGTCCCTTGGACTGCAAGGAGATCCAACCAGTCCATCCTAAAGGAGATCAGTCCTGGGTGTTCATTGGAAGGCCTGATGCTAAAACTGAAACTCCAGTACTTTGGCCACCTCATTCGAAGAGTTGACTCATTGGAAAAGACTCTGATGCTGGGAGGGATTGGGGGCAGGAGAAGGGGACGACAGAGGATGAGATGGCTGGATGGCATCACTGACTCCATGGACGTGAGTCTGAGTGAACTCTGGGAGTTGGTGATGGACAGGGAGGCCTGGTGTGCTGCAATTCATGGGGTCGCAAAGAGTCGGACACGACTGAGTGACTGAACTGAACTGACCTCTCAGTGTTGTTAAGAGAATGAAATCAGTCCAGTGTACAAAGGGCTTAAAACAGTACTTGCCACATGTTAAGTACCACTTAGATTTTAACTATGAGTAGTAGTTTCATCATCACCATCTTATGGGACTGAGAAAAAGTAATGTGTACCTCGGGTGCTCTCAGTTATAATTGTAATGATTGGTTGCTTTGTTGCCTTTGATTCCTTCAGTCATTTGCTGAATGGCTAGTTGTACATTTGAATAGAAAATTAAGTATTATGAATAATAATGAGATAATTTAATCAGATCTTCTGAGTTTGGGGTTTTTTTGGGGGGGGGAGTGGAGTGTGGGTGTCTGACCATATTTAACAAGATTTACAGGCTCACTAGGGGCATCATTTCTCAGTCAAAATTCCTTCCATTCATTCACTTTGGTAGGATGGAAATCTGTGCCCTTTTCATTTATAAACGTTCATGACCTGGGGCTTCCCTGGTGTCCCCATGATTAAGACTTCGCCTTCTAATACAGGGGGTGGGGGTTCCACCCCTGGTCAGAGAGCTAAGTTCCCACATGTCTGGGGCCAAAAAAAAAAAGACATAAAACAGAAGCAATACTGTAAGAAATTCAATAGAGACTTTAAAAATGGTACACACACACACACACACACAAAATCAGTGACCTAAGAAAATCCCACGGACAGAGGAGCCTGGTGGGGGGCCGCATAGAGTCAGACACGACTAAGCGACTTCACTTTTACTTTTCACTTTTCATGCATTGGAGAAGGAAATGGCAGTCCACTCCAGTGTTCTTGCCTGGAGAATCCCAGGGAGGGCAGAGCCTGGTGGGCTGCCGTCTATGGGGTCGCACAGAGTCAGACACAACTGAAGTGACTTACCAGTGGCAGCAGCAAGTCTATAATGACACTAGATTAGAAACTCTATCGCTTAGAGTTGAGAGACTTTGAATCAAGTATTCTTGTAAGTTTCAGTATCTTCCTCTGGAAAAGGGGAAAAATAGGGCCTCCTTCCCAAAATGCTTGTGAAACCCGTCATAGTAACAGTGTCGAAGCTGTGCTGAGCGCTGACTCTGTGCCAGGTTCTAAGCCTTTTTTTTTAATATGTATAATTGTTTTATAAAAATGAGATCAAATTATATATGGTTTTCTGCATTTTACTTTTAAAAAAGATTTTTATCATTATTATTTTAAACACCAGAAACATTTTATATGGGGGTATAGCCAATTAACAAAATTAACAATGTTGTGATAGTTTCAGATGAACTATGAAGGGCCTTAGTCATACATATACATGTATCCATTCTCCCCCAAACTCCCCTCCCATCCCAGCTGCCACATAATATTGAGTTGGGTTCCATATGCTATACAGTAGGTCCTTGTTGGTTATCCATTTTAAATATTCTGCTCCAAGTGTTGAACTTACTTGAAGAACTTAGTATGATGCCCAGCCCTCTGTAAGCATGAGGTATGGTTGTTCTTGTCACTCGGCGTCTGAAGAGGTGGATGTAGCCAGACTGGAAGGCGTAAGCTTGAGCTAAGTCATCGGAAGGTCGTGGTGGAGGTGGGATTCGAATCCTATCAGTGTGGCTCCAGAGTCCATGACTGCACGCCTTGTGTGACTGCCGCCTGTCCCTGCAGTCCTCTGTCCCCCTGTGTTCCAGCCCAACGCTGTTGTGCACCCAACTTGCCCTTTGTCTCCTTTGGGGGATCACCTCCCTGGGGAATACACACCCTCTATTTGGTACACGTGGGCTTCCCAGGTGGCGCTAGTGGTAAAGAACCTGCCTGCCAGTGCAGGAGACGTAAGAGATGTGGGTTCTATCCTGGGTTGGGAAGATCCCCTGGAGGAGGCATGGCAACCCACTCCAGTATTCTTGCCTGGAGAATCCCATGGACAGAGGAGCCTGATGGGCTACAGTCTATGGGGTCGCAAAGAGCTGGACACGACTGAAGTGAGTTAGCACACACACACAAGACTGTCGGTCTTGAAGCCTGTCCTGCTCAGCTTCCTGGGAATCCCCAGGGCACTTTGCACAGGGGAGCTTGACAGCAGGGAACTCTTCAGAGATCACTGTGTCCCTGCCTCTCCACTCCCAAGTCTCCCACTTGATATACACTACTTGAGTATTTATGACCAATGAACTGATAATCTTGGAACCCAGGGCTCACCTCTCACAGCTGTCTTCTAGAATCTGGGGGAAGGACAGGAGCGTGGAGGACCCCACCTTTGTCACCTGATCACTGCCCCAGGTGAGATGCACATTGGCCCTGACTTTGCCCTGTCAGCCTCCTCCTCTGCGTCATCCCGTGACTTGGTCCCCTCCAGAAGAGAGTAGGGGCGGCTACATACATGAAGCTTCTAGCCTCCACCCTCACAAACAGGGTCTGTATATGTAAAGCCAGGGGAGCCCATTGGAAGACACACACACACACACACACAGTCCTAAATTTTGGACACTCTCTGAAACCTGGAGCGGTCCTTCAGAGTTCACCGTGTGTCAGGTCTGAAAGTCCTGTGCTTAGTAGCTCAGTCTATGTCAGACTCTTTGTAACCCCATGGACTGTAGCCTGCCAGGTTCCTCTGTCCATGGAATTTTCCAGGTAAAAATACTGCAGTGGGTTGTCATGCCCTCCTCCAGGGGATCTGCCCAACCCAGGGATCGAACCCAGGTCTCCCGTATTACAGGCAGATTCTTTACCATCAGAGCTACCAGGGAAGCCCCTGAAAGTCCAGAATAAAAAGATCTGGGGTGTGCCTACGTGCTGGGATATTCAGAGCTGCTCCAATTAATGTACATTTTGCTTAAATATATACTTTTTGGGGGGCATGTGATCTGTTGCAGCACCTTTTTTTTAACCTAATTATTCTTTTTTAATTAAGCTTTATTATAGTTGCTTCTGTTGTTGTTGTTCAGTCACTAAGTCATGTCCGACTCTTTGTGACCCCGTGGACTGCAGCACACCAGGCTTCCCTGTCCTTCACCATCTCCCAAAGTTTTCTCAAACTCATGTCCGTCTGTTCTGTATGTCTGTGAGTCTGTTTTGTCACAGCACCTTTTTAAAAAAAAAAAAAAAAAAGCTCCACTCAAACTTCACATCTTGTACTTCTTCCGTTTTTTGGAGGGGTCGTGAAGTGGTTACAGGAGGAGGGGAGGGCCTGCGACTGAAGCCTCTTTGGAGTGGGCTTTTTGGGGCTCAGTGCAGACTCTGCCCCCAGAGGCCTGAGGTCACATCCTAACCTCTTGGATGTCCTGCCGCATGGACTGTGTGATCCCATTAGTAAAAATGGACATTCTAAACCCAGGCATTTAAACTGTAATCCTGCTAAATAATTCGTTTCCTGTTTTATATTGTTGACACAGAAGAGGGGGTGGAAAAATCCAGAAATGTTTTCCAGTGCATTTCCTTCCTTCCACCCCCAGTCCTGCTAAAGATACAGCGTGGTGCTGGGGTTAGTCCCAAGTGCTGCATTTTTATGTTCCCAGGTTCTTTCCTGGTAGAAATGGCGTCTTCTAATTTCTGTCACTACCGTACCAGTACCTGCTGGGTGTACAGAAGGTGCTCAGTACACTGATTGATCTCCTACTGACTTTGTACCCCAGGTGACAGCTCTATGGAGAATCTTGTTGTTCAGTCACTGTCATGCCTGACTCTTTGTGACCCCATGAACTGCAGCACACCAGGCTTCCTTGTCCTTCACCACCTCCTGGAGTTTGCTCAGACTCATGTCCATCGAGTCGATCATGCCATCCAACCATCTCATCCTCTGTCATGCCCTTCTCCTCCTGCTCTCAATCTTCCCCAGCATCAGGGGGCTTTTCCAGTGAGTTGGCTCTTCACATTGTGTTGCCAAAATATTGGCGCTGTGGCCTGATATTATGGTTCACCTGGGAGCTTTCACTTCTGTTTTGTCTCCAGCTTTTCCTCTTTTATCTGAAGTCAAACTCCATCCCACAATTGAAATTACTCTTCTGGTTGCCAAAGATTTTCATCCTGCCAGATGAAGTGTGTGTGTGCGTGCTTGCGTGTGTGTGTGTGTGTGTGTGTGTGTGTGCGCGCGCGTGCGTGTGTGTGTGTGTGTCTGTGGAGGGGGGAGGACATGAATCAGAATGAAGAGCATCTGATGAGTTTAACCATCAATTTCTTGACTGTTTCTCCTTGGTGATCCCCTCCTGACTCTTCTTTCATTCCTGATTCTACTCCTCCCTTCCTTCCCCCTCCTCTCTTCCTGCTGGCCCCCTGCTTTGTCTCTGGTTTGTCCTTAGCCTTCCCTTTCCTGTCCACACTTTCCCTCACTGAGTTCACTCATTCCTTTAGTTCCTGCTCACAGCCCCTGTAGATGGTGTCCCCCAAAATAAATCTAGAGCTGTTTCACTCCTCTGTGCCTGGCCTGGATTTCCAGTGATTCACACGACACCCACACTTACCTGACCCACATACTACCATAAATTCAGAATCTCCAACAGGCAATGTATTACTTGCTCACCCCCATCTCCTTTCTCTTCTCAGCTATGCCATTTTAGTTAAAACCCCATTCTTTCCATGATGTGGAAATACAAACTGAGAGGTCTTTAGCCATGTGTCTTTCTTCCATCTTGTATACCCAGTCTGTCGTGAATCTTCCCTAAGAAAACACATCTTGTTTTCACGTCTGTTCCACTGCTGACACCCAGCCTGGCCCCAGCACGGGCTGTTCATCCCAGTAAGAGCCTTTGCCTCCCCTCCCTCCCCTCCCTGCTCTTCCCTCCTCCCCCTCCTTCCCCTCCTCCTTCCTCCTCCCTCCTCTCCATGGCCTATTCTCCCCACTTGCTAGGAGTGGCTAAGGGGGGTCCTCACTCCCCACCTCCAAATCTGAGGGTGGTCCCTGCTCCCTGCTGAGCACCATGTATACCCTCTCAGTGTTCTCAACCACAGGCCCTGTGACTGTCACCCCCTCCCTCCATCTCCTTCTGTGATTAGTGGATTAAATCCCCAAGTCATCAAGTGCCTGCTACCCACCACACACCAGGGACATGCAGTGATATGAACAGAGAAGGTCCCTCCCAGCCCCTGCAAGTTCAGCCTTCAGCCCTCTGCCGGCCCCCCACCCCACCTTTCCGAGTCCAGCCTGTCCCACCTCCTCCTCAAAGCTGCCACCCACAGTGAGGAATCCCTTCTCAGAATTCCTACTGCTCTTGCTGTGGGCATCAGTTTAGCTACTCTCTGATCTCTTCGTGACTATTAGTTTTAGCTCCTCAGCTGGGTTGTAATATCCTCGAGGGCCACTTTTATTTGTGCCGAGGGCCATCCCCAATTTGGGTGTGTGTATCTGTAGTATTCACAATGCCTACTACTAATCTGCCAGAGTATGTAATTAAGATACAATTAGGATAGCACAATGAACCAGGCGTGGCAGCAAGTGCTTTAAATGCATTTATCATATAATGAGTGGGTACAGGGCACACACTTAATTGATTTAAGGAAGACAGTCTTGTTCAGCTGTTCTCCAGCTGTGGGTCTCAGGAAAGTCCTGTTTGCTCTCTGAGACTCGGTCTCCTCATTCACAAAATTGGGAACTGGATGCCTGCTTTTTAAGGTTCTTTCCAGTTCCAACACTGTTGTGCAACTTCATTTCAGTCTCCTCGTTTCTAGAGAATTTTTGCTTTGTGTTGTGCACAGATTTGTTGCTCGGAGAATACAAAGCAAATAGGGCGGAATCCCTGCCCTCAAAGTTGTCCCCATCCATTGTAGTAACTGGAAGCCAGAGGTACTGGATGGGTGAGTGGGAGGGGGCCGGTTACGTCACTGGGAGAACGCAGGGCGATTCCTGAGTTGGTTCTAATTAGAAGCTTCCTGAAGGAGGAGAGATTTCCGTTCAGTTGAAAGGAAGCAGTTGACTGGCCGAGTGGGAGTACAGAGGCACCTCCTGGCAGAGCTGGTGGGCTGAGCAGCCATTCCGCAGAGGCCAGAACAGGCTGTGTTGAAGACCAACCAGCCAGATGCGGTGCTGCGTGCTAAATTTAAAGTGGTGACCGAACCACCGATGTTACTGACACCTACAACCAAAGAATCTCGACTGTGTCAGAAAAGTATGTGGATCCCAGAGGGGTGAGATGTGTGGGTATTGCAGATTCATCCTCAGTTAGGACCATTTATTTTGGAATCCTCACAGGCTGAGGCCATAGAGGGTAGGCAGAGGAGGGGGTCAAACCCAAGGATGATACATCTGGGTTCCTAACATAATATAATACAGGGAATTATAACAATCAGCTAATCCCAGAGATAATAATAATACATATTTCTTTCTGTCCTCATTTCAACAAGGACCTGAAGGGGTTGGCAAGTATATTCACATGCAACACAAGAAAAATACAAGAGATAAAAAATGAGGAAATAAAGTAGAAATAATAGTGTGAGGCCAGGGGAAAAGTGCCCCAAAGCTCTAAATACTTGACCAAGGTGGGTACATGATTGAGGCTCCACATCTTAGCAACAAATGCATTTTTTCCTTGTTGTTCAGTTGCTAGGTCATGTCCAACTCTTTGAGACCCCGCAGACTGCAACACGCCAGGCTTCCCTGTCTTCACTATCTCCCAGAGTTTGCTCAAACTCATGTCCGTTGAATTGGTGATGCCATCTAACCATCTCATCCTCTATCGTCCCCTTCTCCTCCTGCCCTCAATCTTCCCTGGCAATAGGGGCTTTTCCAGTGAGTTGGCTCTTCGCATCAGGTGGCCAAAGTATTGCAGCTTCAGCTTCAGTCCTTCCAATGAATATTCAGGATTGATTTCCTTTAGGATGGACTGGTTTGATCTCCTTAAGGGGCAGTTCTTATCTGAAATATAGTAATTCAGCATCTCAAAGATTCCAAGCTTGTGTTCAGAGACTTATTCTTACTGAGTAAAGAGGTTTTGCATCCTGGATAACGCTGTGTGCTTTCATTCACTTTGACTGCTGTTAAATAAACTCATTAGAAACCAAAGCTGAAGGCAAAACGCCCACCCAAGTCTTTGTGGCTGAATGTGTGCAGCTGCATTGCAACACACCAGTGATTTTACTTAAGTAAACCCCAGTTCTGGGGTCGAAGAGAATGTCTTCTCTTGAGAAAATGTCATTGTCATTGATGTCAAATGTTATTGTCTTAGCCTGCTTCTAAGAAAGGCTTTCCCCTCTGCCTCCTCACCTACCCCCAACACACTTTCCCCCCAGTACACCCTTTTATTCATCAGCACCATCTGAGAAGGGCCCTCTGCCCGGAGCCTCGGGGCTTCATGTGTGAGGGCGATGGAGCGGAGACAGATGGGTGCCAGGTCCCGGCCCTGGTGACCGGCTGTGGTTTTGTTGACAGTGTGAAGCAGCATGAACGCTACGGCCAGCTGACCCTGGTCAACTCCACTGCGGCCGACACGGGTGAGTTCAGCTGCTGGGGACAGCTCTGCACCGGCTATGTCTGCAGGAGGGATGAGGCCAAGACGGGCTCCACCTACATCTTCTTCACAGGTAAGAGGCTGGCTGCACTGGCAGAACTCTCCAGGCTTCTGGACTTGCCCATATTAAAGGTTCCCTCTGTATGCTGATTATCAGATAAGGACAATGAAAACACTCCCTATTTCCCAGACTCTGAAAAGCTCAGGCTTTACATCAATTATTTCATGTAAGTCTTGCAATACCTGTTTAGGGTAATTACTACTATGTACTTTTTTTCAATGGGAAAGTTGAGGTTGAGAGAGATTAAGTAAGTCCTTCAGGTCAGATGGTAAGAAGTGGCTGGACCAGGATTTGCACCCAGAACTGTGTGGTCCCAGAGTCTGTACCTGCGTTGTCCAGTACGGCAGCCAGCAGACATGTGGTGGTACTAGTGGTAAAGAATCTGCCTGCCAGTTCAGGAGGTTTAAGAGATGCAGGTTCTATCCCTGGATTTGGAAGATTCCCTGGAGAAGGAAATGGCAACTCACTCCAGTATTCTTGCCTGGAGAATCCCCACGGACAGAGGAGTCTGGCGGGAAACAGTCCATGGGGTCACAGAGAGTCGGACGTGACTGAGCAACTAAGCACACACACACATAAAACTTAGTAACTGATCTGCTACGTCAGGGGGAAGATCGAAGGCGGAGGAGAAGGGGACGACAGAGGACAAGATGGCTGGGTGGCATCACCGCCTCAATGGACATGAGTTTGAGCAAACTCCAGGAGATGGTGATGGACACAGGAGCCTGGCGTGCTGCAGCCCATGGGGTCGCAAAGAGTCGGGCATGACTGAATGACTGAACTGACTGATGTCAAGAGAAAGAAGATGGTATGGGTGTGGATTTGAGACTATGGGTTTGAAGTTGAGGCGTGTGTGACTATTCAAATGTCGTTGGGGATTAGTTAAAATTAAACAAGGTCAAGACTTCTCTGGCAGCCCAGTGGTTAAGACTCTGTGCTTTGAATGCAGGTTCAACCCCTGGTCAGGGAACTAAGGTCCCACATGCCATGAGGCACTACCAAAAAAAAAAAAAATTCTCTCCCATGCCAAGGCTATACAAATATATTTTTTAAATTTTTTTAAATTAAACAAAGTTAAAAATTCAGCTTCTCAGTGACAGCTGCCATGTTTCAAGTGCTTCATTGGCACCTGTGGCCAGTGTCTACCCTCCTGGACAGTGGAGACAGAAGAGCCATCGGCACAGAGAGCTCTGTTGCGTGGTGTGGCTGTACACATCCAGTCCCTGCGCTCTCACAATCTCTGGTGACCTCCTTTCTGGAACTGCCACTGTCAGAGAATGCCTGGCTAACGGTCTCCTTGAGTTTGTCCTTGTGAGTACCACGAGCTGAGGTTTGGGACAGCGTTCCACAGCTGACACCTGTGCCCGTGTCAGCCCTTGAAACTGCCGGTCAGGGGCCTCTCCTCCCCTGCAGGGCCAGGGCCAGGTTTCCCAGGCAGAACTTGCACTTGGAGAAGCAGGCACTGCAGAGTGGCTTGCCAGCCTTTTCTGCTGCTGAGCTCTATATTCTAAAATTTGGGGAAGATGTTCTCCAACAAGCCTCAGAGGTCAGGGACAGCTTTCTGGAATCTTTCAAATGCCATGCCCTGGTGCTTCTGCTGTCTGAGGCGTTTCAGGTGAAGCCAGGAGGCCTCCTTAGTGTCTGAGTAGGCTTTGTAATGAGGTTTGTCTACATCCTGAATCCATCTGTTGTACCTGTAGATTTCCCGTGACTCAGATCTACAGTTCAGATAACCATAGGCTCTGACCTTTAATGAACACTTCAGCAAAATCTCACACATTCTCCCATCCTGCCCAAAGAGCTCCTCTCTGGCGAGCAGATACATCAGCAGAGTGCTCTGTGATTCTGGAGACACGTGCATCTCATTTAATTTCCACAAAGCTCTGAGGAAATTAGCAGAAGCTAATTATCTCTTTTTTAGCAATAATCAGGGAAGCTTCCCTGATGGCTCAGTGGGTTAAGAATCTGCCTGCGATACAGGAGACACAGGAGATGTAGGTTTGATCCCTGGGTTGGGAAGATCCTCTGGAGGAGGGAAAGGAAACCCACCCTAGTATTCTTGCCTGGAAAATCCCATGGACAGAGGCGCCTGGCGGGCTACAGTCCATAGGGTTGCAAAGAGTGGGACATAACTGAGCAACTCTGCACACTAGAAATAATAATGCTGATGCTAAGATACAACAGGGTGAGGTGACTTGACTTCAAGTGGCAGAGTAAAGAGTCATATCCCTTTTTTCTGGTCCAGGATCCAGTGTTCTTACTGCCTTAACCCATTGATTGATTGATCAATCAATTGACTTGTAGAGTGATTGACTACTGTGCTGTGTCTTAGTTGCAGTGAGTAAATTGTTAGTTGCAGCATGTGGGATCTAGTTCCCTGACCAGGGATCGAACCTGGGCCCCCTGCGTTAGGACCGTGGAGTCCTAGCCACTGGACCACCAGGGAAGTCCCTTAACCTACTTTTAAGACAAGGTGATGGAAAGATTGACAGACACACATAAGCTAGCATAACTGGCATCGTCAGAATTGCTGACAGCTGTTCACGGCCATTGCTTCTGAGCCTCATTCTGGATTGCACCACCCAGAAGTGCCCACATGCCCATAGAATGGTACCACATGCCCATAGAATGGTACCACATGCCCACAGAATGGTACCACGTGCCCATAGAATGGTACCACACTAGGAAGCGGCAGTGGAAAGGAGATTAATTAAGGCTCATGGGACCTGTTATTCTGGACAAGGACTGATACCATGTTTCAAATTGCAGAATGAAAATTCTTTGTTGTGATTAGCACTATTGTGTCTTCCCCAAATAATGGTTATTAAAACTGAGATTTTTGAACTGAAGAGCTAACTTTGAGCAGAAAGTCTCATTGGGTAATAGGTTCTCTAAGTTCTGGAGGTGGATCCTCTTTCTTAATTTATGGAAGCCCTTTTGGGTGTCACAGGAAGGCTGAAAAATCAACATTTCAACTTTCAAAAAAACCTGCATCAGAGCTGTGACTGAATGGATTGTATTGTTTTCTTATTCCTCAACACTGAGAGTCCAGTTGAATTTTCAGGATAGGGTTTAGCAATTTGTCTTTTCAAGCATTACAGAACCAAGATGGGCTGTTATGGAGGCTCTTGGCTCTGGAGTCTCTCAGAACATGTGCTTCCCACCACCCACACAGAGAAATGTCTGGCATCCATTTTGCGTGTGTGTTTCCTAGAGTTTGATTATAAACACTGTGAAGCTGCTTTTGACTGTTAATTTGTGCAATTTTTGATTAAGCAACTGCTACAAGGCTTCAGCAATATGTGAACCGTGAACTTCCTGATGTTCAAGCTGGTTTTAGAAAAGGCAGAGGAACCAGAGATCAAATGGCCATCCGCTGGATCATGGAAAAAGCAAGAGAGTTCCAGAAAAACATCTATTTCTGCCTTATTGACTATGCCAAAGCCTCTGTGTGGATCACAATAAACTGGAAAATTCTGAAAGAGATGGGAATACCAGACCACCTGACCTGTCTCTTGAGAAATCTGTATGCAGGTCAGGAAGCAACAGTTAGAACTGGACATGGAACAACAGACTGGTTCCAAATAGGGAAAGGAGTATGGCAAGGCTGTATATTGTCACCCTGCTTATTTAACTTCTATGCAGAGTACATCATGAGAAACGCTGGACTGGAAGAAACACAAGCTGGAATCAAGATTGCCAGGAGAAATATCAATAACCTCAGATATGCAGATGACACCACCCTTATGGCAGAAAGTGAAGAGGAACTAAAGAGCCTCTTGATGAAAGTGAAAGAGGAGAGTGAAAAAGTTGGCTTAAAGCTCAACATTCAGAAAACTAAGATCATGGCATCTGGTCCCATCACTTCATGGGAAATAGATGGGGAAACAGTGGAAACAGTGTCAGACTTCATTTTGGGGGGCTCCAAAATCACTGCAGATGGTGACTGCAGCTATGAAATTAAAAGACGCTTACTCCTTGGAAGGAAAGTTATGACCAACCTAGATAGCATATTCAAAAGCAGAGACATTACTTGGCCAACAAAGGTCCGTCTAGTCAAGGCTATGGTTTTTCCTGTGGTCATGTATGGATGTGAGAGTTGGACTGTGAAGAAGGCTGAGCACCAAAGAATTGATGCTTTTGAACTGTGGTGTTGGAGAAGACTCTTGAGAGTCCCTTGGACTGCAAGGAGATCCAACCAGTCCATTCTGAAGGAGATCAGCCCTGGGATTTTTTTGGAAGGAATGATGCTAAAGCTGAAACTCCAGTACCTTGGCCACCTCATGCAAAGAGTTGACTCATTGGAAAAGACTCTGATGCTGGGAGGGATTGGGGGCAGGAGGAGAAGGGGACGACAGAGGATGAGATGGCTGGATGGCATCACTGACTCGATGGACGTGAGTCTGAGTGAACTCTGGGAGTTGGTGATGGACAGGGAGCCCTGGCGTGCTGCGATTCATGGGGTCGCGAAGAGTCGGACACGACTGAGCGACTGAACTGAACTGAACAAGTTATATTTGTATTCAATCTTCATCCAGGAGGCTCTTAGAGACTTTTTCTTCTCCCCTGCTCTAACTTCGTATTGAAGTATGACTTATACTGTGGGAAATACACAAATCACAACTCAGTCACAGCTCAGTGACTGATCCTCAAGTTAACCACCTCCCAGATCATGTAACCACCTCCCAGATCATGTAACCACCTCCCAGATCAAGGCAGGGGAGTGGAGGGAAACATTACCAGCAGTAGGGCTTCCTCATAGTAAGAGGCATGAACCAGCATTTTACCAAGTGTGGAGTTTGTTATAATTTGGATTTTAGTTTATCGCCTATTAACTAATTTTAAAAAAATCTTAAGTTTCCATGTGTTTTATTTTTTTAAAGCAATGTATGTCATCCACTTGAGTAGATACCAAGCATATTTGTAGAGGCATTTGTGATCCATAACTTTAAATATAAACTTGAACACACTTTTTTTTGGGTACATAGATTCTACTAATGGCAGGTTTTTTTTTTTTACTTTAAAAGACATTAAATTTTTGTAATTTATCAAGTTACAGCAATTCAGTTGAATTAATAAAAATATGTATATGCTCAATAAATGTCCAGGAATGAATAAGTGCAAATTGGACAGATTTAATTTATAGATAATAATTTGCTTACTCATTCATATATTCTTCCTGCAGCCTTGCTTACTCCATTCACTTGGCAAATACATTTTATTTTTCTATTGGTTAAAGCAACTGGTGTGGTTCCTTCTTTCAAAACATGGATTACAGTATAGGAAGTAAGGCCTCACTTTTGTTCTGAAATTCAAATTGTTTGCTTATTCTACTGGGTCTGCACACTGGTTCACATTCCTGTTGTTGTTCAGTTGCCAAGTCTTGCCTGACTCCTTGAGACCCCACTGACTGCAGCACTCCAGGCTTCCCTATCCCTCATCATCTCCTGGAGTTTGACTAAGTTCATGTCCATTGATTTGGTGATGCTATCCAACCATCTCATCCTCTGCCGTCCCCTTCTCCTCCTGCCTTCAGTCGTTCCCAGCATCAGGGTCTTTTCCAGTGAGTCAGTTCTTTGTATCAGGTGGCCAAAATATTGGAGTTTCAGCTTCAGCATCGGTCCTTCCAATGAATATTCAGGACTGATTTCCTTTAGGATGGACTGGTTGGATCTCCTTGCAGTCCAGGGTACTCTCAAGAGTCTTCTCCAGGACCATGGTTCAAAAGCATCAATTCTTCAGTGCTCAGTTTTCTTTATGGTCCAACTCACATCCATACATGACTACTGGAAAAACCATAGCTTTGACTATATGGACCTTTATCAGGAAAGCGATGTCTTTTCTTTTTAACACACTGTTTAAGTTTGTCATAGCTTTCTTGCCAAAAAGCAATTGTCTTCTAATTTCATGGCTACAGTCACCATCTTCAGTGATTTTAGAGACCAAGAAGAGGAAATCTGTCACTGCTTCTACTTTTCCTCCTTTGTTTGCCATGATCTTAGTTATTTTAATATTGAGTTTTAAGCCAGCTTTTTCATTCTCTTCCTTCATCCTCATCAAGAGGCTCTTCAGTTCCTCTTCACTTTCTGCCATAAGGGTGGTGTTTTCTGTGTATATGAGATTACTGATATTTCTCTCCACAATCTTGATTCCAGCTTGTGCTTCATCCAGTCTGGCATTTCTCATGATGTACTCTGCATATAAGTTAAATAAGCAGGGTAACAATATGCAGCCTTGATGGACTCCTTTCCTAATTTGGAACCAGTTTGTTGCTCCATGTCCAGTTCTAATTGTTTGCTCTTGACCTGTATACAGGTTTCTCAGGAGGCAGGTAAGGTGGTCTGGTATTCCCATGTCTTTAAGAATTTTCCACAGTTATGATCCACACAGTCAAAGATGTTAACATAGTCAACGAAACAGAGGTAGATGTTTTTCTGGAATTCTCTTGCTTTCTCTATGATCCAACAGATGTTGGCAGTTTGATCTCTGGTTCCTCTGCCTTTTCCAAAACCAGCATGAACATCGGGAAGTTCTCAGTTCACATAATGCTGAAGTCTAGTTTGAAGGATTTTGAGCATATCCTTACTAGCATGGGAGATGAGTGCAATTGTCTGGTGGTTTGAATATTCTTTAGTACTACCCTTCTTGGAAATTGGGATGAGGATTGACCTTTTCCAGTCTGGTGGCCACTGCTGGTTTTCTAAATTTGCTGACAGATTGAGTGCAGCATTTTAATAGCACCATCTTATAGGATTTTACGTAGCTCTGCTGGAATTCCATCACCTCCACTAACTTTACTGGCAGCAGTGCTTCCTAAGGCCTGCTTGACTTCACATGGCACAATGTCTGGCTCTGGGTGAGTGGCCACACCATCATGGTTAACTGGGTCATTAAGATCTTTTTTGTGTAGTTCTTCTAGGTATTCTTGCCATCTCTTCTTGATCTCTTCTGCTTCTTTTAGGTCTTTACCATTTCTGTCCTTTATTATGCCCATCTTTAGATGAAATATTCTTTTGATATTACCAGTTTTCTTGAGGAGATCTCTAGTCTTTCCCCTTCTGCTGTTTTCCTCTATTTCTTTGCACTGTTCATTGAAGAAGGTCATCTTATCTCTTCTTGCTACTCTCTGGGACTCTGCATTTATTGGTGTATACCTTTCCTATCCTCCCTTGCTTTTCACTTCTCTTCTTTGCTCAACTATTTATAAAGCTTCCTCAGACAACCACTTTGCCTTCTTGCATTTCTTTTTCTTTGGGATGGTTTTGTTTGCTGCCTCCTGTACAATATTCCAACTCTATTCATAGTTCTTCAGGCACTGTGTTTACTAGATCTAATCCCTTGAATCTATTCATCACCACCACTGTATATTCATAGGGGATTTAAGTCATACCTGACTGGCCTAGTGGTTTTCCCCACTTTCTTCAGTTTAAGCCTGAATTTTGCTATGAGGAGCTGATGATCTGAGCCACAGTCAGCTCCCGGTCTTGTTTTTGCTGACTGTATAGAGCTTTTCCATCTTTGGCAGCAAAGAATGTAATCAGTCTGATTTCAGGATTGACTGTTTGGTGATGTCCATGTGTAAAGTTGGTTTTTGTGTTGTTAAAAAAGGGTGTTTGCTATGACAAGTGCATTCTCTTGGCAAAACTCTGTTAGCCTTTGCCCTGCTTCATTCTGTACTCCAAGGCCAAACTTGCCTGTTACTCCAGGTATCTCTTGACTTCCTACTTTTGCATTCCAGTCCCCTATGATAAACCAGACATCTCTTTTTTTGGTGTTCGTTCCAGAAGGTCTTCTAGGTCATCACAGAACTTATCAACTTCAGCTTCTTCAGCATCAGTGATTGGGGTATAGACTTGGATTACTGTGATGTTGAATGGTTTACCTTGAAAATGAACTGAAATCATTCTGTTGTTTTTTGAGGATGAACCTAAGTACTGAATTTTGGACTCTTGTATTGATTGTGAGGGCTACTCCATTTCTTCTATGGGATTCTTGTCCACAGTAGTAGAGATAATGGTCAACTGAATTAAATTCACCCATTCCCATCCATTTTAGTTCACTGATTTCTAAGATGTCGATGTTCACTCTTGCCATTTCCTGCTTGACCATGTCCAATTTACCTGGATTTATGGTCCTAACATTCCAGGTTCCTATGCAATACTGTTCTTACAGCATCGGATTTTACTTTCATCACCAGACACATCCACAACTGAGTGTTGTTTCCGCTTTGGCCCAGATGCTTCATTCTTTCTGGAGCTATTAGTAATTGTCCTTCACTCTTCCCAGTAGACTACTGGACACCTTCTGACCTGGGAGGGCTCACCTTTCAGTGTCAGATCTTTTTGCCTTTTTATACAGTTCATGGGGTTCTCATGGCAAGTATACTGGAGTGGTTTACCACTCCCTGCTCCAGTGCACCACATTTTGTCAGAACTCTCCACCATGACCTGTCCATTTTGGGTGGCCCTACATGGCATGGCTTATAGCTTCATTGAGTTACACAAACCCCTTTGCATGACAAGGCTGTGATCCATGAAGTGGTCAGATTTCTATACAAAACCTTAAAACAAAAGTTCTTTCTGAATCTGACAATCACACCTTCCTTAAATATTTGCTAAAAAGATATCTTTACTTTCTTGGGCTCCAAAATCACAGCAGATGGTGACTGCAGCCATGAAATTAAAAGATGCTTACTCCTTGGAAGAAAAGTTATGACCAACCTAGATAGCATATTGAAAAGCAGAGACGTTACTTTGCCTTTAAAGGTCTGTATAGTCAAATCTATGGTTTTTCCAGTAGTCATGTATGGATGTGAGAGTTGGACTATAAAGAAAGCTGAGTGCTGAAGAACTGATGTTTTTGAACTGTGGTGCTGGAGAAGACTCTTGAGAGCCCCTTGGATTGCAAGGAGATAAAACCAGTCAATCCTAAAGGAAATCAACTCTTAATATTCATTGGAAGGACTGATGCTGAAGCTGAAGCTCTAATACTTTGGCCACCTGATGCAAAGAACTGATTCACTGGAAAAGACCCTGATGCTGGGAAAGACTGAAGGCAGGAAGAGAAGGGGATGACAGAGGATGAGATGGTTGGATGGACATGGACATGAGTTTGAGCAAGCTCCAGGAGTTGGTGATGGACAGGGAAGCCTGGTGTGGTACAATCCATAGGGTCTCAAAGAGTCGGACATGACTGAGCGACTGAACTGAACTGACTGACAAAGAGATCTTTAATACAAATGCTCCAAATTCTTCTCTTTAGAAACAGGGATACTGAAGCACAGAGAGGTGAAGTGACACATACAAGGCCACGTGGACTTACTCCACTTGAACACAGGGGTGTTAGGTAAGATGTTGACCAAGGTAGCCTTGCCTAAGCCTTAAAGGCAACATATTGTGAAGTGGCGCAAACTGCCTGGCCTGATGGAAAGTCTTACAAAAGGTGGAGATTTCCTGAGCCATGATTCCACGTTAGAGAAGCTGATATTATTAAAAATATTATAATACTTATAGGCAAAGAACTCTTGGCCCATGACGGCATTTGCTATTGTGTCCAGGAATTCTATTCTCAATGTAAAACACAAAGTCATACAACTAGGGCACAAAGGCTAGTGAAGCAAGCCAAGAATAACTTTCAGAAATACGGTTGGAAAACATAGGAGACAATTTAACAAAGGTTGGGGTGTGATTCAGTTCAACGATTTCTCTTAGCAAGCACTATAATCTCTCATGGAATGATCCAGAAAACAAAGTATTTAATGTTTCATGCCCCAAACAAAAAACACACACCCCACAATTCAGAGTCCCTTGACTGTGCTGAGCAAAGTACAGGGAAACCAGTTCTCATTTCTCTAAGATGAAAATGCCATCATTAGAACTCCTCTGGTGGTCCAGGGCTAAGACTCTTTGCTCCCAGTGCAGCAAGCCTGGGTTCAATCCCTGCTCAGGGCACTAGATCCAAATGCCTTAAATGAAAGGAAAAAAAAAAATGCCACCATCAAGAGCTTAAAGAACATGCAGGGTGATTTCTCAGGAAACAGGTAGAGTGTAAGAAACAGGTTGAAGGTCCCCAGCCCAGTGGCCGCCAAAACAGAGCTCAGAACCCGAGACTAGCTGGCTCCTTGTGTGTCCCTGCTTAATTCTCTTTCCACTGACCTTGGGCAGAAATGAGGTCCTCTGGGCTGTGAAGACACCAGCACCACACTGGGCCCATCTCAGAGGCTCTGCTGAGTGGGGAAGTCCCTCCCAGTTACTGAGCAAGGGCTGTGGGGCTGACCTCTCTAGAGACACGGCAGACGGTTCCTAGGTGTTAAAGCTGCTCTTAGCACAAGGAAACCAGTCTCCTTCACTGCTTCCTCAGTGGGGTAAACCAGTGGGCCTGATTTGGGCTTGAGTTAATACTGATTTTGTTTCCTTCAAGAACACAAGCAGTAATATCCTTCATCCAAAAAAGGAAACTCATTTTTTTAAACAACTTACTGACCAGAGACATATTAATACGTCTTTTGTTACCCACATTGATGGCCACAGGCATTAGTTTCTGCAAAAATCCCCTGGTCAGTAATGTATTAAAATGAAAGTGAAAGTAAGTTTTAGTTGCTCAGTCCTGTCTGACTCTTTGCAACCCCACGGATGGTAGCCTGCCAGGCTCCTCTGTCCATGGGATTCTCCTGGCAAGAATACTGGAGTGGGTTGCCATTCCCTTCTCCAGGGGAGACTCCCCACCCAGAGATGGAACCCAGTTCTCCTGCATTGCAGGCAGATTCTTTACCGTCTGAGCTACCAGGGAAGCCCTTAATGTGTTAAAATATCCTTTTCAATTGCTAAGGACTCCATGTTTGAAGTACACTGCCGATCCCCTCTCATCTTTGTGCCCTGAATATGTAAGTATCACTTTAAGTGTTCTCACCCTGTTTTTCCAGACTAAATGAGCCCGTCTTTCCCTTTGCAGAGAAAGGTGAACTCTTCGTACCTTCTCCCAGTCACTTTGATGTCGTCTACCTGAACCCGGACAGGCAGGCTGTGGTTCCTTGCCGAGTGACCGTCCTGTCGGCCAAGGTCACCCTCCACAGGGAGTTTCCCGCCAAGGAGATCCCGGCCAACGGAACGGACATCGTTTACGACCTGAAGAGAGGCTTTGTGTATCTGCAGCCTCACGTCGGCCACCAGGGGGTGGTCTACTGCAAGGCAGAGGCGGGGGGCAAGTCTCAGATCTCCGTCAAGTACCAGCTGCTCTACGCGGAGGGTAAGCCCTTCCCGGCGAGACGCCAGCCCCTTCCGGCTGGTCAGTGTCGGGTATGGCTGTCCCCAGTGGTGGCGGGAGAGCAGGAGGCACAGATGGTTGTTCTTAAAGGCTCCTCTGCAGCGCTGTCATTTCTAGAATGTTACACTTTATTGCCTATGATCCCCCCAGCCCCAACTCCCTTCTCTTCAGCTTCTTCCAACGCGCTCTCTGGTCCAGGCTCCGCGTGCGTGATCAGCAGCAGGCCCACATCCCCGCGGCATCCTCCCGCGCTCTCCATCCTGGCTGCTGGCGCCAGGGGCGGCGGGTGAGGGGCGTCTCCTCCGACCTCCAGGAGAGAAGGCACACTCGCCAGCCCTGCGAGGGAGGAGAGGAGGGACTCTCTCTTGTTTTCGCTCGGAGCACTCTGACATGAGCCCGGTTGATGGTCCTCGTGTGAGGCAGAGTGTTCTGCAGCCGTGTTCCCGCCCGGGCATCATTGCGATAGGATGGGTGGCTCCAGAGCTGACTGCTCTCTGAGAATTTGGGTCCCTTCATGACTCTGGGTCTCAGCCCTGGGGCTTATTCATGAGGCCACAGCTTCCAACACTGCTGTCAAATAACTCTCTCAAGCCTCCTTTCGCCACCCTCCGCTGCAGCCATCTCTCTCCTCCATCACAGCCACACTCCCTGAAAGAGCCCTCCCCGGCCCCATCGGGGTGCTTCCCTCCCACCCGGCTCCAGTCTTCTCCCTTAGCTCCGCCAAAGCAGCCTTGGCGGAAGGGCCTCCCAGGCCATTAAGTTCAGCAGACAACTTTCTGTCTTCGTCCTTCTAGATTTTACTTCGCCTACATAAAACCCCCCTCTTCCCTGGTGCCATTTCCCCCTGCTTCTTCAGCCACCGCATTCTCTTATCTTTGCCAGCTCTTTGCCTCTTGCAAGTTTTTTCTTTTTTTAATTTTTATCAGAGTATAGTTGATTTACAATGCTGTGCTAGTTTCAGGTGTACAGCAGAGTGAATCAGTTACAGGTATCCATGTGTCCAGTCTTTTTTAGATAGATTCTTTTTCCATATAGGGCATTAGAGTATTGAGTAGAGTTCCCTGTGCTATACAGTAGGTCCTTTTTAGTTATCTATTTTATATATAGTACTGTGTATATGTCAATTCCAATCTCCCAATTTATCCTTCCCCTGCCTTTTCCCCCTAGTAACCATAGATTATTTTTTTTACATCTGTGACTCTATTTCTGTTTTGTAAATAAGCCCACTTGAAACGTTTTTCTAGATTCCACATATAAGTGATATCATATATTTGTCTTTCTCTGACTTTACTCGGTATGACAAGCTATAAGCCCATCCATTTCGCTGCCAATGGCATCATTCTTTTTTACTGCTGAGTAATATTCCATTGTATATATATGTTCCACATCTTCTTTATCCATTCCTCTGTCAATGACACTTCGGTTGCTTTCATATCTTGACTATTGTAAATAGTGCTGCAATGAATAACTGGGTAACGTTTATCTTTTTGAATTATGGTTTTCTCTGAATATGTGCCCAGAAGTAGGATTGCTGTATCATTTGGTAGTTCTATATTTAGTTTTTTAAAGAAATATCCCTACTGTTCTCCATATTGGTTGTAACAGTTTACATTCCCATCAGCAGGATAGGAGGGTTCCTTCTCCAAAGCCTCTCCAGCATTTCTTGTTTGCAGATTTTTTGATGATGGCCATTCTGACTGGTGTGAAGTGATACCACATTGTACTTTTGATTTGCGTTTCTCTGGTAAACAGTGATGTTGAACATCTTTTCATGTGCTTTTTGGCCATCTATATGTCTTCTTGGAGACATGCATATACAGATCTGCCCATTTTTGATTGGGTTCTTTGTTATTTTAATAAGGCATTGCATGAGCAGATTGTATGTTTTGGAGATTAATCCTTTGTCAGTCATTTTGTTTGCAAATATTTTGTCCCATTTTGTGGGTTTTTTCATTGTGTTTATGGCTTCCTTTGTGAAAGTTTTTAGGTTTAATTAGGCCCTATTTATTTATATTTGTTTTTATTTTCATTATTCTAGGAGGTGGATCAAAAAAGATCTTGCTGTAATTTATGTCAGAGAGTGTTCTGCCTATGTTTTCCTCCTAAGAGTTTTATAGTATCCAGACTCACATTTAGGTCTTTAATGCATTTTGAGTTTATTTTTGTGTACGGTGTTAGGAGGTGTTCTAATTTCATTCTTTTACATGTAGCAATCCAGTTTTCCCTCACTACTTGCTGAAGAGACAGCCTCTTCTCCATTGCATAGTCTTGCCTCCTTTGTCATGGATTAGGTGACCGTAGGTACTTGGGTTTATCTCTGGACTTTCTGTCCTATTCCATTGATCTATATTTCTGTTTTTGTGTCCGAATCATATTATTTTGATTACTGTGGCTTTGTAAAAAAGGCCTTTGGTAATTTGATAGAAATTGCGTTTATATCCATAGATTTCTTTGGGTAGTACGGTCATTTTGACTTTCTGTATGTGTCATTTTTTATTTCATCAGCATCTTATGGGGCTTCCCTGATGGCTCAAATGGTAAAGAATCTGCCTGCAATGCAGGAGACCTGGGTTCAGTCCCTGGGTCAGGAAGATCCCCTGGAGAAGGGCATGGCAACCCACTCCAGTATTCTTGCCTGGAGTTCAGAAGAGCTTGCCAGGCTACAGTCCATAGGATTGCAAAGAGTTGGACATGACTAAGCCACTAACACTTTCACACTTTTCAGCATCTTATAGTTTTCTGAATACAGGTCTTTTGCCTTCTTAGGTAAGTTTATTCCTAGGTATTTTATTCTTTTTGATGTGATGGTAAATGGGATTGTTTCCTTAATTTCTGATCTCTCATTGTTAGTATATGGGAAAGCAATAGATTTCTGTGTATTTTTATAATTCTACAAATTTACTAAATTCATTGATGGGTTCTAATAGTTTTCTGGTAGTGTCTTTAGGGTTTTGATGTTTAGTATCTTGTCATCTGTAAACAGTGATCGTTTTACTTCTTCTTCCTTTCAGTTTAGATTTGTTTCATTTCTTTTTCTTCTCTGCTGTGGCTAGGACTTCCAAATCTATGCTGAAGAATAGTGGTGTGAGTAAACACCCTTATCTTGTTCCTGACCTTATTGGAAATGCTTGCAGTTTTTCACCACTGAGAATGATGTTAGTTGTGGGTTTGTCACATATGGCCTTTATTATGTTGAGGTAATATAATACTTACCTGTGCCCACTTTCTGGACAGTTTTTTATCATAAATGGGCAATGAATTTTGTCAAAAGCTTTTTCTGCATCTATTGAGATGATCATTTGGTTTTTATTTAGTTTGTTAATATGATTATCACATTAATTTGCATTCATTGAAGAATCCTTGAATCCCTGGGATAAATCCCACTTGATCGTAGTGTATGATCCTTTTAATGTGTTTTTGGATTTGGTTTGCAAGTATTTTGTTGAGGATTTTTATGTCTTTGTTCATCAGTAATACCAGCCTGTATTTTTCCTTTTTTGTTATATCTTTGTCTGGTTTTGGTACCAGGGTGATGGTGGCCTCATAGAATGAGCTGCCTCTCCTAGCTTTTATATGTTGGAGTTCCCCCAGGCACTTTTTTGTCTGTCCTCCTGCTCCTCCTGGGTGGTCTCGACCATAGCCACACGCTGCTGCACATTTGTGTACCAGTCGCTCCCGGGGGAATGGATGTGGCCTGGATCGCCAGCTTCGTGTACCCAACTGTCTCTCTAACACCTGCACTGAGGTGCCTCCCAGGCCCTTTCCTGAGCTCTGGGCCTTCCTCCCAGGCCTGGTTCTTCAGTTGCCCTCATCCCAGTGATGGCGCTGCAGTTCCGCGGTACAGGAACCCGAAACACTCCCAGCTCCTCCCAGTCATTTTGACTCATTCCATCAAAGCCCTTGAATTCTGCTGTCCATCCTACTGCAAAAAGAGTTCAACTATCATCACTTCTTCCTTGGTCTAACATGAGTACCTTTCCAACTGGTCTCTTCCATGCCCACACTTTCTCCATCTTCCACCCAGTAACTGATTATTGGTCCAGTTAAAACCATTCTGTGGGCTAAATGAACCACTGAACCAATGAACCTCTGAACTAATGAACTTTTCCTAGAACCAAAGTCAAAATCTTCCACGTAGCTTGAATGGTCTTGCAGGCTGGCCTCTGCCCTCCCGAGGGTTCCCCTCTACTCCCCTCGGGGCCTGTATGCCGGTCCCTCCCTTTTTCCCTGAAGGCCTTCAGGTTTTAGTCTAAACATCCGTGGCACTCTGGGCCTCTCCTTCGGTTCTTCCCACAGCTCAGGTTCTAAACCCACCACACAGTGGCCTGTTGAGGGTGCACCTCCTCTGCTGGAATGGAGGCCCCAGGGCTTGGAGACCATGTCTGGCTGGTTCCCTGCCTTAGCCTCCTCTCCCAGCACGTTCCTGGATCCATGCTGCCCTCAAAATTACTCGAGTGGACTGAGCCTGATGAAGAACGTTGTCTCTGCAATGCCGTGAAGGCAAGATCCTGCACGCTCTTCCTGCAAGCGTTTCTCCTGTTGGTGGATTCTGACTCGCTCCTCTTCCTCCTGAGGCTGCTGAGCCATATGCCTGTCTGTCTGTCTTCCCCTGTCGGTGGTCCTCCCTCCAGACTGCCTTGTCTTCCTTCCCCTTGTTCTGCTCTCAAACCCCTTCTTCTCTCTCCACCTTTTCACTCATACGAGCTCCTCGCAGATCTTCTGGGCTTGTCTCATTACAAGTGGAATATCTGGGGGTCTCTGGATGTCCACCCCATTCTGGACCACCAAGGTAGACAGAGAAGAGGTGTCATAAAGCCCCAAGTAGTGGACAGAGCAGGTTGGATGCTAGTTGGGCAGCTGAAGAAAGGCAGGGATGTCCCATATCTGCCCAGAGAAGAGAACACGTCTGTTGGTTTGTGTCTGCCACCCTTGCCCATGGATGGCATCTCACATCGCTGTCCTCTGCTCACTTCCAGTTCCCAGGGGCCCTCCGTCAACGACCATCTTGGCATCCTCGAACAAGGTGAAGGGCGGGGATGATGTGAGCGTCCTCTGCACAGTCCTGGGGGAGCCAGACGTGGAGGTGGAATTCAGGTGGACCTACCCAGGGCAGAAGGTGAGCGTGGCCCGGCCTCGGCCAGCTGCTCTAGTGTCTAGTTCCCTGTTCACCCCCAGTCAGTGAGGAGGACGGTCACTTAAGATGCATGAGAGACGTGTGGAGCCCTGCTAGGGCCAGAACTTGCTGGTTTGCTGCTAAAATGTTTCAATTATGTTTATATTGGGTTGCCCAAAATGTTCATTCAGGTTTTTTCCTGTTATAGAAAAACCCAAAGGAACTTTTTGGCCAAGCCAATAAATGGCTTTTTTTTAAAGAACAGGAAAAAGTGACTGAGTTCCATTAGGTAATTTAGTCAATGTACCCTCTTTTCTTCATGAACCCGAAGGAAGGGGACAAGGGCATGAACAGGAAAGGAGGGGGCCTCCTTTCTTCAACCCCAACCTCAATTTGCAGTCTTAACTTTGGGTTAGCTGGAGGCCAATCTACCTTCCTTCTGGAGTCCTTTAGCCTTTGCCATGTAAAAGTTGGTCCCCGGGGCAGAGAACTCTGAGCAGACACCCACCAGGTCAGCATGTAAACCCAGGCCTTGGAAAAGGTGCCGTGAGGCTGAGGTTATCTTAAAATAGACTTGCCATAAACGCAGCTCCAGCACATGCAGCCATGGGCCTCGTCTGCTCACTAAAATAGACAGCCTCGCTACCAACATGGAACGATCCCCTTGTTGCCAGAAAAGATCTGGATCTGGCATCCTAAGATGTACTTGGCAGCCAATATGCTTCTGGTCGAAGGGCTGTGATTGGTGGAAAATAACTCTCCCTGGAGAATAGTGCTTTCCCAGTGCTAGGTACTTGTATCTAAAGTGTTGTCCCATTTAGAAAACATTAATAGCTTGCATGAGAGGTTTTTTGGTTTCTTTACATTGCTAATTATTAGCAGAAAGGGTATTAATTCAGTAATACTGTAAATATTACAATTGTGTTAAACTAATTCAGAAGACACTACTTATCACCGAAGTTGGAGGAAGCATCTCAGAAGTGACCATCTCACTTTCTAGAAATAGGGAGTGAAGTCACCTCGGGTATATTATTATCCATCCCGGGCACAGCTTTCCACCCACTGCAGTCCTAGGGCACATTGGACTAATCGTGTCTCCCTCCCCCAAATCTGAACAGTTGTGAGCTCATATTCATTTACAAGGTGAGTGCTTTGGGCTTCTTAGTTCTGCGAATAAGAACCACTGTACCAAGGGGTGAACGTGAGCAGTGTCAACAGCAGAGCGGTGGAAAAATTTATCTGTATCTTTATGCCTAATACCAGCCCCACATTCTTGAAGTTCCAAAAGAGTAAAATTTATATTAAGTAGAAACTTGAAGAAAAGGGCAGGAAGAGAGAGCCAAACAGCATAATGAAATTCAAGGCCCTGCTTGGAAAAAAAATGCAGCCTAAACTGACTAGGCAGTGTCAGAGCTCCCATGAGCTGCGCATACCAAATAGTCCTGTAGGAGCATGTCTTTTGCACTTTGAAAGGGATACTCAGCAGTGTCAGATGAATGGGAGCTGGTGAGAGCAGCGTGTGGTTTGTGCTCCAGTCCCCGTGGGTGTTGTTCAACAGGATGAAAGGCCCGTGACGATTCAGGACTCCTGGCGGCTGATCCACAGAGGACTTGGGCACACCACAAGGATCTCCCAGAGTGTCCTGAGCATCGAAGACTTTGAGACCATTGACGCAGGTTATTACATCTGCACCGCTCAGAATCTCCAAGGACAGACCACAGTAGCCACCACTGTGGAGTCTTCCTGACTTGGAAGATGAAGTATAAATGAACTGACGGAAAGCCCACTGGTGTCCACAACTAGCTCCGAGGTTCTTTGTCTTTGCCAGGGCCAAACCCCAGGCCCTGCCTTGTGAGTCAGACCCAGACCTCCAAACTAAAAGGAAGTCATCGGTCTAATTATAGAAGTGTTAACTCTACTAGCAGAAAGCATGTATTCTGACTGCTGACCTACGTATATGCATTTCTAGGGTTTCTACTCAGAAGGCATATATGTAAACAACTTTATATAATCATTTTCTATTAAAGGAGCAAGTTTTTGTAAAAAGTAAAAAAAAAAATGGGCTAAGTGCTCGTTGTTTAAGTCGGTTTGAAGTACATCCAGAAGCACTCATTGGCAGCAATGTGTGAGTCAATACCTAATATTCCCTTTGGTATCATAACCATGCTATGAGAGAATCTAAAAATGTAGTGATTTTATATATATAGTTCAACTATACATGAGCTATTGTATGATATGAAGTATAAAAAAATAGTATCTAAACTTTTTTTTTTTAAACTGCTGCACTCAGAATTACTAGTTCTAGATTCGACATTTAGTAAGAACAACAGCATTTTTTTTAAAGATTATTTATATAGGTTGTCCTGGGTCTTCGTTGCTGCACGTGGGCCTTCTCTAGTTGTCGGGAGCAGGGGCTGTTGTTCGTTGCACTGCACTGACTTCTCGTTGCGGTGGTTTCTCTCTCTCACTGCGGAGCACAGGCTCTAGGCGCGTGGGCTTCAGTACTTGCAGCTCACAGGCTCTAGAGCGCTGGCCCAGCAGTTGTGCACAGGCTTAGTTGCTCTGCGGCATGTGGGATCTTCCCCAAACAGGTATCGAAACAGTGTCCCTTGCATTGCAAGGTGGATTCTTAACTACTGGACCATCAAGGAAGCCCAGCATGTGTTTTTAAATGTTTAACTTTCAATATAAAATAGATGCACAGGTTGAAGACGATTCCACTTGTTTTAGGCTTATTTTTATCACCTTCAAAATATGTAGACTGTAGCTGTTCCAATTTTCTTATGTTATACAGCAGAGATTATTGTTAAGACCAGTAAAAGTTTATTATTTCTCAAATACCCATAGCTTGGAATTTAGAAAATCTTGAGGTCTAGCTCTGGGAGCTACATTTCAGCTCATGTCCAATTTTGTGGTTGCAGTGGAAATTCCTAGGAAACTATGGTTCAAACTAGATAACACTTTGGAGAGTGAACTATGTCAGAGGATGCAACCCTTATATTGAATATTCCAGCATTATTTATTTGATTAAAGTCAAATACTTTCCATCACTCCAAACTGAGCACAACTATGGTTGTTTCCACACTCGTATTTTTATGATGTGCCAACATTTTGCATCCTAAGTGGTAACATTTGTTTTCAAGATAATGTTAAAGTTCTGTTTTGTTTCCTCTCTCATCGTCTCCTATTCTCTGAAGACGTTTTATATTAACTGTGTCAGAACGATTACCAGAACCTAAATGGCATGGAGGACACAGGGAACAGCATGAGATTTACAACATGCAGGGAATGGATGGCAAACCCCACTTTGGCTAATGACGTTGAGGACAGCTTGGAAAGTGAGCAGAGAGAGATTCCAGGAGGTGGCAGTGAACCTGCGTTCCCATTTATCAGAAATGAACATGAAAGGTTACGTACATAGTCAAGTGTCAGAGATAAAAGACTGTAGACACAATCACTAGTAAAACAAAACAAACAATGCATCATGAATATCAGTCCACTTTGTCAGTTCAGTTGCTCAGTTGTGTCTGACTCTGTGCGACCCCATGGACTGAAGCACGCCAGGCTTCCCTATCACCAACTCCCGGAGCTTGCTCAGACTCATGTCCATTGAGTCGGTGATGCCATCCAACCATCTCATCCTCTGCCATCCCCTGCTCCTCCTGCCTTCAATCTTTCCCAGCATCAGGGTCTTTTCCAGTGAGTCAGTTCTTCGGTTCAGGTGGCGAAAGTACTGGAGCTTCAGCTTCAGCACCAGTCCTTCCAAAGAATATTCAGGACTGATTTCCTTTAGGATTGACTGGTTGGATTTCCTTGCAGTCCAAGGGACTTTCAAGAGTCTTCTCCAACACCAAAGTTCAAAAGCATCAATTCTTTGGCACTCAGCTTTCTTTATAGTCCAACTCTCACATCCATACATCTACTACTAGAAAAACCATAGCCTTGACTAGACGGACCTTTGTAGGCAAAGTAATGGCTCTGCTTTTGAATACACTGTCTAGGTTGGGGCTAGCTTTCCTTCCAAGGAGCAAGCATCTTTTAATTTCACGGTTGCAGTCACCATCTGAAGTGATTTTGGAGACCCCCAAAATAAAGTCACTGTTTCCCCATCTATTCGCCATGAAGTAATGGGACCAGATGCCATGATCTTTTTGAATGTTGAGTTTTAAGCCAACTTTTTCACTCTCCTCTTTCATGTTCGTCAAGAGGCTCTTTAGTTCTTCTTTGCTTTCTGCCATAAGAGTGGTGTCATCTGCATACCTGAGGTTATTGATATTTCTCCTGGCAATCTTGATTCCAGCTTGTGCTTCCTCCAGCTTGGCATTTCTCATGATGTACTCTGCATATAAGTTAAATAAGCACGGTGACAATATACAGCCTTGACATACTCCTTTCCCGATTTGGAACCAGTCTGTTGTTTGATGTCCACTTCTAACTGTTGCTTCTTGACCTGCATACAGATTTCTTAGGAGGCAGGTAAGGTAGTCAGGTATTCCCATCTCTTTAAGAATTTTCCATAGTTTGTTGTGATCCACAAAGTTGAAGGCTTTAGTGTAGTCAGTGAAGCAGAAGTAGATGTTTTTCTGGAATTCTCTTCCTTTTTCTATGATTCAACAGATGTTGGCAATTTGATCTCTGGTTCCTGTGCTTTTTCTAAGTCCAGCTTGAACATCTGCCAATTCTCAGTTCACGTACTGTTGAAGCCTGGCTTGGAGAAATTTGAGCACTGCTTTGTAGTGTGTGTGTAAGTGAAAACTCAAAGATCCACCTCTAGTGGCCTGAACCTGTTCTTACTATAGGGGTTATTTGTAAAGCCACTGAATGTCAGCTACGCTAATTAGTAAATACTGATAGCACAAGCTTGACACATGCAGAGAGAGAGAAAAAAGCCACAGTTTTTCCTTCTACTTCCCCCAACATATTAGAACTGGGGGAGGTAATAAGTGATGTTTTGAAAAGAGACTGAATGCAACTTGGAGATGAGCTGGACAGGCCACATTTTCCTCTCACCGACTGGCCATTCTGCTGTCTTTCCCAGGACGGGAGGATTCTTCAAAGGTATGTGAAAATTTAGCATTGTCTCCGCAGCCTGCTCTATTAGCAAGGTGCTCCTAGTCATCCATAAGCACCGAATCCTGTCTTTCCCAGTTCTGTCAGCTACTGACCCCTTTTCGTTCTTTAATCTCTCTGGGATGTCCCCAAATTTGTACTTTTGGAACCAGGCCCTGGTTTATTTGGAAAAGTGGTCAGTACCTTGAAGATGAGCTGGCTTTGGCAAAGAATATTCCCTGTCCTAGAGAAAAGCAGGAAGGAGGTGGAAGGTTTGCTTTTGTGGCTCTGGATGGGGGAGAGAGGGGCGGGGGGATGGGGATGGGAGAGAAGAAGCCAGTTGAAATCACTGAGAATAGCTCAGATCAAGCTAAAAATAAGGCAGAGAGCAATCCATGGGTACTGCTCTTTCTTTATACAGATTTTTTTCTTTCTTTTCTTTTTATGCAAAATTAGGGTTCTGTGTTTGCTCATAGCCTGAAAAAAATGAATTGTAGTATTTCACGTTCACATAGGTAAGTTAAAAAAAAATCTAGCTAGTTTCAACTGACACAGCTGAACACTGAAAGGCTGCTTATCAAGTTACTCAAAGGGATGCAGAGAAGGCACAGGCCTGGGCAAATCAGAGCTGTTGCTGCAGCCCCTCTTCCCCGCCAGGGCAGAGGGCTGAGCTGGCCGGTAGTAAAGAATCCTAACTCCAGCAACTATTGCTCTTCCTTCCATGGCTTCTGCAGAGATGTCTACACTGACAACTGCTTGACGAACACGTCTCCAGAGATGCTCAACTCAACACACACCAAGGGAGGCAGCGTCCAACACACGACACTCGGGTCCATCTGCTCCATCCACACAGCCCCAGTCAGACCAAAAGAAAAATCAAGAGAAGGTGTCTGTGGTGAAGGTTATATAAATTACAAAGGTTATATAAGGTTACAAAGGTTATATAAATCTTTATCTTAACAGGCCCCTGAGAGTTTTCCCCTTTACCCATAGGTGAAAAAGGCAATGACCAAGGTTTCTCCCGTTCTGTAAGTGCTTTGTGCGACAGTGTCCGTGTAGATCCGTTCCCATAGCATCTTTGGACCGGGTCGGACGCCTTCCTCCGAGTCCGGTCTCACGTGGGAGGAGCCGGTTCGGGCCGTGGCTTCCCACTTCTAGGGCGGGTGGTGCGCGGTTGCGGGCGGGGTCAGTCCTGCAGAGACGCCTTCAGTCTGTCTCTGGTTCCCAGGGAGGTCATCTGGGTGAGAGATGCTGGGGCCGGGGAAGGAGCCGGAGTTCCGAGGTGACTGGAAGGGGGCGGGGGGGGACGTGGGGGACCTCTTGGGGCTGCACAGGTTCCCGTTGTGGAGCTTCCAGAGCAGCTCCTCGTTCTCCATGGAGAGGCGCTTGTTGACCTTGGACTCCTTCTCCAGCGACTCCTGCAGGACCGCCTGCTCCGTGGAAAGTTGCCTGGCAGACAGAAAGGAGCCAGAAATCATGTGAGTCTTGTTTTTTTTTTTAAGAGTCTGAAAAAAAATTCTTACTGGTTTAAATTTGAGAGCCCCCAGATGATCTCTGGAATGAAAGCAATTGCTGTACACAGGCTGGGCTGGCAGAGGAACAGGGAAGTGTGAGCTGGAGCCAAAGGAAAAGCTATACGTTGAGGCAATTTCATAGCAGACCTAGTAACGCACCCACAGGCAGGCTGTGTGTCTTAGGACCCTCGTAGGTGGTAGGGGCGTGGTGGGGAGGGGGGCTGTTTCTTGCTTAGGGTTTGTTTGCTGTTGTGGTGATCCTTCTCTGAGGGCATTCTCCACTTCCATCAGCCAGGTTTCCCTGGGAAGGGAAGGCATGCCCACTGAGGACTCAGACTTTTGTCCAGGCCCCTTGGGTAAGTGAAGGCACCACAGGCTGCAGTCATTTCCCAGGCAGAAATCAGAACCTCTTTAACCACTCGCTTCAGTCCAGGGGGGGCAGGAGTGGGCCGGGCTAAGAAAGGAACACTCAGTGTTCACGTGTGAGGCAGGGAGGGGCTCGGGGCAAACAGGACAGTGGCATGTTACCTCGAGATTGCCATGTGCTTGTCCATCCGAGCTTTCAGTTCTTCATTCTCCTGCTGGAATCGCTTCAGTCTGTCCACCAGCGCTGTGTTATTGTCCACCTTGGCATAAATGAGAGTGTCAACATTCATACATTAAAAATTACATAAGGCCCCTTATTCCTTGAGGTACCTTCCTGATATCAGTGTAGGCTACAGAGATTTAATTTAGGAAAGTTTTTAATTCTTTTCAAGGTTAACAGTATTTTTATTTAAAAAATTTATTATTGGACTATAATTGCTTTACACTGTTGTATTAGTGTCTGCTGTACAACGAAGTCAATCAGCTGTATGTATAGAGATATCCCCTCCCCCTGGATCCCCCATCCCACTCCTCTAGGTCATCGCAGAGCACTGAGCTGAGCTCCCTGTGCTATATAAAGCAGCTTCCCACTAGCTGTTTTACACACGATAACATATATAGGTCAATGGCTACTCTTAATTCAGCAAAGCTGAATGGTATGTTGAACATCTCTACACTGATGCACTGCAAGGAAGAACCTACTGCAGCAAAACAGAGCACACGGGTATTACTTTTCAAATGTGTGCCAGGGCATGTGAACACACACACACACCCAGGGGCTACTGATTTGCTCAAGGTCACGCTGCTTTAGAATTCCCAAGAATTGGTGCCCTGCCCTTGGAGGCTGTGCCTCTTTCAGTTTCACGGTGATAAAGAAAACTGCAGCCTGGCAGCCAACGTTTATCAGAGACACTACAGCTTCTTATGGTCAATTTGGGAAGAAAAAAAAAAATCCCACACTTGATGAAAACTCAGTTTGTGGCAGTGTTTAACACAACCTTAATCATGGTTTCCTGCTGGCTCGCCAGCATGTCCCTCTGAGTGGCTACTCAGTGCAATCCCCAGAGCTCTGTGGAGCCTCAAAACAAAGAAATGCATGACAAAAGGCACCCTTCCTTAGCTAAACTAAAGACATGTTTGTTTTCCTTGAAAGTTTAGCCTGGGAAGGACAATAGGCAAGCAAACTGATCTGCCAGATTAAAGGAGAAAAGCCCAGAAGACACTGAATCAGCTAATGATGAAGAGCTGAATACACTCCTGCTCAGTTTCTGAAGGTAAGATTTCATTACCCTCTTGGAGGAGACATCACAGCTCTGTCCAACTTCGTGCTAAGTCCTTGTCACTGGTGCCTGTGACTAAGCTGTCTTTTTTTTTTTTTTTTAATTGGAGTATAATTGCTTTACAATGTTGTTAACTTCTGCTGTACAGCAGTGTGAATCAGCTCTCTGTATACGTATATCCCCTCCCTCCTGAGCCTTCCTCTGATCTCCAGCTCTCTGGGTCATCGCTGGGCACCACACTGAGCTCCCTGTGCCATGCAGCTTTGCCATGAGTGATCTGTTTCACACACGGTAGTGTACGTATGGCAATGCTACTCTCTCAGTTCGTCCTCCCCTCTCCTCCTGTGTCCACAGGTCAATTCTCTACGTCTGTATCTCTATTCCTGCCCTGCAGGTAAGTTCATTACCATTTTTCTAGATTCTGCATATATGCATTAATACATGATCTTTGTTTTTCTCTTTCTGACCTACTTCACTCTGTGTGACAGACTCTAGGTCCATCCACATCTCTACAAATGACCCAATTTCATTCCTTTGTATGGTTGAGGTACTATTCCATTGTATATATGTACCACATCTTCTTTATCCATTCTTCTGTTGATGGATATTTAGGTTGCTGTTGTAAATAGTGCTGCAATGAGCCCTGGGGTACATGTCTTTTTGCATTGTGACTTTTTCAGGGTATATGCCCAGGAGTGGGATTGCAAGGTCATATAGCAGTTTTAGTTTTTTAAGGAACCTCCATACTGTTCTCCATAGTGACTGTACCAATTTACATTCCCACCACCAACATCTATTATCCAGAAAAAACTTAGGACAAGCCAACCAGGTGAAATATCACCAAAATGTGACTAACATGTAAAATAGAGGGAGCCTTGGAATTTCTAGGAAGTATAAAGGAATATAAGATAAAAACACAAGGTGGGAAAATCTGGAATTAAATACTGGGGAGTGATTGGCCTTAAAATAGTATCTCTTCCAATTCCTCATTTTACTGGAGCAGAAACTAGCCCTGGAAACCAGTTCTCAGAGCTAATGATCAGCAGGGATAGTTTTTTTGTTTTAATGGAGAAAGCCTCTTTGCTTTCTAAGTGTCTAATTTTTGACAAAGGCCTGGAGGTTACAAATAAATAAGGTAACAGTGGGCTTATCTGTCATCATATCAACCTCTCCTTCTGCAATATACAGCATGCCAAGCTGACCAATACTTCCTGGGTATGGCAAGGGACAGAAATACTTGTGGATCAACGAAAATTAAGACGGATGAGTAATTTTACAGCAGAGTCTGATCTTACTGCACATGAGGGCTTGAAAAGTTCTGATGTGGCAGCATAGGGACAACCAGCTATTAACAGGATTATCTGAGTCAGTGCTGGCGGCCACACTGGCAAGCAGGAGACCGGATGGAACAGGGAGGCCTATCCCTCTGGTGGAAGCTGGTATATACCAGGTTGGGGCCATTAGAGACCATGAGCTCCTTCTTTCCTTTACAAAAGCAAACTTCCCTGGTAATTCAAAGCATCCATGTATCCACATGGGGGTTAGCTCTTACCTCCCATGAAAGGTAATAGTCTCTAGAAGAAAACCAAACAGCAAAACAAACAAACAAAACAATGAGTAATGAGTGCCTTCCATGCTCCCTATTGTCCAGGGCTGGTTTGGGTTTGACTGAGGCACCTACTCAACACTGAGTCACCTACAGTTAGGGGGAGAAGGGACAACCTCCCACAAAGCCCTGGATTCCCCACACGCTGACGTCAGCTGTCTATCCTGGAGGCCACAAAATAAACTTTATTCCTGTTTTTCATAGTGCTGGCTACTTATCCAACCAGGTTAATTTTATAAATGTGCAATTCTTCTATCACAGTCTAATTCCCATGAAGCAAGATGGAGAATTGAGATATTTAGCAAGATTGAATTGCTCTGAGGGGATTAAGGACCCAACTGATTTGAGCATAAGAAAGCTCTTGAGCTGGTGGTATATTAAATAACCACTTTTACATTATTTAAACATTGTTTTTATGCAGGTGGCTATCCCCAGACCACGGATATGAATGACCTTTGCTGTTATTTTTCTAAACACTGACTGCTCCGTTTGCATGTTCCTTGGGCGGGGGGTACAAAAAACTGTTGCAGAAGGCAGCCATGAATAAGCCTTAAGCTAACATAGAAAAGAAAATGTAACCTCTTTTACCTTTCCTATGTTTCCAAACATCTCTAGACACGAAGACAACCCCATAGATCTAGCTCAGAGGCCTCAGGTGTTACCCCGCTCCGTGAGGCTCTGCACTAAACTTACCAGTTTCTCCATCTTCATTAACTTCACATCCTGTTGGTGCAGCTTCTCATTCTTGATCTCTAGCACGGCTTTCAGGCTTTCTAACTCTTGCTCCAGATACATGATCTGAGGGTTTTTCTGGAAAAGACACAGCAGGATATGGCTCTGATTGATCAATTGAACACAACTGCATGGTTCATGTTCTTCATACAAAGACATCTTTGATTAGATTTAGAAATTAAACAAGTGGCAAGAGACATTGGCCTTCTTTTACAGGTTCAAAGAAAGAGCTAAAAAGAAGGGTTAAGATAAGCTGGCTTCCATCTCAAAGTCGTTGGTCTTAAAAATGATATAATGCATTCCACATTTGAAAACATTCTCACTCACCCATCAGTAACTTAATATGTTAAAAACATATTGGTAGCATCAAATATTTTATGGAAGTAAGAGGAAAGCCATACCTTACAATACAAAACAGAATTCTGGCTGCAGAGTATGTTTGGAGGGAGAACAGGGAACGATTGTTCGCTCTATGACTGAGGGGGAATACGCGGGCAGTGTGCTTATAGGGCTCTCTGGCAAACAACGGAAATGGCAATCACATCCTGAGTCTTTTGGATGTTTGCCATGATAGGCATGTGTTGACCTGGCTTTCCTTCTAGGGCAGAATAATGCCCCATCAGTGAGTGACATCCTAGCACCTACATGGCATAGGATACATGCACTGTGAAAATTCTATCCAGGATAAATCCTACATAAGGGAAGAACAGCTTGTGAGAGTACACCAGGGTGGATTCCCGGACTCCTTGTCCCTAAGTATGGAAATTCAGGTGAACCTTGAATACAAGGTAACCTATGACACAAGTTAACAGGGCACAGTCCTTTGATCAGATGGTAAATGAGGGAATTCCTCAGACAAGCAGTCAGTGGTGATGGTTGTCAATCATCAGAACTTTCCTTCTGGACAGTAGTTAATGCTCTGGGGCAACCCTTAGGGGGAATCAGGGAAGATGCCCGTGGGGACCGCTTCACAGAGCTCACTGAGGGACCCCAAAAAAGCCGGGAGGATGCAGAGATGTAAGGATACAAGTTGGAAGAGAAAGTTAAGTTTACCAGAGAAATTCATGTTTCTCCAAAAGTGAGGATTAGCCATACAGTGAAATATTGTTCAGCCAGAAAAAGGAATGAAATGTCTGTACCTGTTACACTATGCATGAACACTGAAAACAAAAGCTGAGGGAAAGAGGCCAGACACAGAAAGCCACATGCAGCGTGATTCCATTTCAGTGAAATGTCCAGAGTAGGCACATGCACAGAGACGGAAAGGGGACTGGTGAGCCTGGAGGGCCGAGGAGTTTGGGTTTGTTTGTTTGTGTTTTTTTTGGGGGGGTGGGCATTGGGGAAGGATGAGTTAATAGCTACAGGGTTTCTTTGGTGGGGGTGATAAAAATGGAATTAGATCCTGGTGACCAAGGCACAACTTGTGAACTGCTGATCTTTTTTTTTTTTTTAAAGAATGACTATTGTGGTATATAAATTATATCCCAATATAGCAAGTTAATTTTTTTTTAAAGTGAAGTCTTCACATAAGAACTCTGACCCTAATTGAGACTTTTCCTATCTTCCTGAAGGTATTAGCATAGATCACTAGCAATATATTGGATTTCATCTGTTATGCCAGTCTTTAGAATTAAAAAAAAAAGACCCACTAGTAACCAAAGAAGCCACTGTATACAGTTGAAAAAGCATACTGCAGGCTATGAAAAAGACTCCAAACCCATACTATTTCTCTAGCTGCTGAATACTTAATTGACTCTAAGAGACAGTTGAACAGAAGGAAAATTCAATAGTGATAGGAGAGCATACATGACTTACTAAATTTGCTTTCTCTCTTGATATTCTTTTCTGCTCTTCTGATTTCAACTTTTCATTTAAAGTGTCATTTTCACTCTTCAGATCACTGATTTGTTTCTGAAACACAAACAATGAAATGTGGAACATGAGTAAACAAGCCGGCACCAGAAACAAGTAAACAAGCCGGCACCACCACATCTGTGGCAGATGTGTGCACAGAAACATACTGAAACCACACAAGCCTCAAGGTTGATGACCAGGTGTGCGTGTGTTAGAGACTGAGATTACCTACCTCTAGTGATTCCTGCTTCTCGTAAAGCAGATCCTCGAGGGATTTCTTTTCCATTTCATGGCTTTTCTTGATTTCTGAAAGAAGTGATTTTTGAGTCAATACCACCCTATGAGATCACTGCATTCTGCATTCATTAAAGCAGGGGATATGCGAGTTGACTATGAGGCACTGTACCTATGTTACTTTACATTTGTATGGTACTTTTGTATAAATCAAGCTACTTGGTCTCAAATTAGCCTGTGAGGTGAGTAGGGCAGCTAATTCCCATTTTATGGATGAGAACACAGAGGCTCAGAGAGGCCAGAAGACCTCAGGGAACGTAGAGCATGCCTTCAGATTCCCGGGCTGAGTCTCTGTGCTCTGTTCTAGTTGCTCTTTATGAACCAGACAGAAGCCTCAAAGTAAACCCATCTCCAACAGAAAGCAAGAAAACCAGTGTTCACTAACATCTACCCTGGGTCAGTCACTCCACATGTTCTCATCGCTGACCTCATACAACACATCTGTTTTTCTGGTGAGAAGGCCCTGACAAAGCTCGCAGGGCCAGTTCCCACCACATGTCCAGATGTTTCTCTGTAGAGGCAACAGGTTCAGGGCAAGAGCTTTAGCTACATGGGCACTTATGTTCTGTTAAAAAAAAAAATGGCTTCTTATTCTTTTCTTTTTTTTTTCAGTTTTGATAATTTCTTTTTATAAAATTTATTTATTTTAATTGGAGGCTAATTACTTTACAATATTGTAGTGGTTTCGCCATACATTGACATGAATCAGCCATGGGTGTACATGTGTTTCCCATCCTGAACCGCCCCCCCCACCTCCCTCCCCATCCCATCCCTCTGGGTCATCCCAGTGCACCAGCCCTGAGCACCCTGTCTCATGCATCGAACCTGGACTGGCGATCTGTTTCACATATGATAATATACATGTTTCAGTGCTATTCTCTCAGATCATCCCACCCTTGCCCTCTCCCACAGAGTCCAAAAGACTGTTCTATACATCTGTGTCTCTTGTGCTGTCTCACATGTAGGGTCATCGTTACCATCTTTCTAAATTCCATATATATGCATTAGTATACTGTATTGGTATTTTTCTTTCTGGCTTACTTCACTCTGTATAATAGGCTCCAGTTTCATCCACCTCATTAGAACTGATTCAAATGTATTCTTTTTAATGGCTGAGTAATACTCCATTGTGTATATGTACCACAGCTTTCTTATCCATTTGTCTGCCGATGGACATCTAGGTTGCCTCCATGTCCTGGCTATTATAAACAGTGCTGTGATGAACACTGGTGTACACGTGTCTCTTTCAATTCTGGTTTCCTCGGTGTGTATTCTTTTCCTTTTACTTCGCCTCTTCTAATCATGATGAAATAAATGATTTTTTTATCCAGCAAGTGCCATCTACTTTTCCCAACAGTCCAGTGTACAGAAGTGCCTGGTGTGGGCCCTTCACTGCGGGCAGGGTGTAAACTCACAGATCCTTCCTAGGATCTGAAGTGGTCAAGCACAGCTACTACCAAAAAAGCCATAAAGTTCCTTAAAAGTTCACTCTCTTTCCTAAAAGACTGGCATTTATTAAAAACAAAACAAAACTCTTATCTGCCTCCTTAGGGGAAAGGGCATGTGCCACTCCCAATAAACAATGCAAAAAGAAACCAAGAAACCCTCCAAAACCGAACACCACGGGGCATTCTCTGGAGGGGAAGTTATGAATCATTTCTGTGTGGAAACACACCACGCTGTTCCATGAGCTCTTATTCTATTTTAATAGAGAAAAAGCATTCTTGCCTGAAAGGGAGTTTTCATAGGCCTTCTTTAGCAATTCTATTTTCTCCGAGTGGCTTGCTTCAATTTTCAACTTAGAGGTTTCGTGGGTAGCACTTAAGTTGTCAAACTGTAAGAAAAAACCAAAACAATAGTTTTACCAATAAAATCAAGTCCTAAGGTGAATGAATAATAGGCGGCAACATTAGGAGATGTGACACATTAGCTTGCATTCAAGTCTAAAGGGCTACCAGGCACATGTAAAGCTGAAATGAAAACTTGATTTTAAAAGGG
This sequence comes from Bos grunniens, assembly GCF_055505025.1. Classification (NCBI taxonomy): domain Eukaryota; kingdom Metazoa; phylum Chordata; class Mammalia; order Artiodactyla; family Bovidae; genus Bos; species Bos grunniens. The sequence continues at coordinate 21,324,776 of NC_141191.1, read as the reverse complement.
AGCAAGGAAATTAAAGAGAGGTTTAGGATGTACTATGAAGTGAAAAACACAAGTTACTAAACAAGAAAAGAAGAAATGCAAACCAATGTTTTAGCAGTACCAGAATGCTTACAAAGGGATTATTTCTATGTAGTAGGATAAAGGGATGTTTTATTTTATTTTTTTAAATATATCTGGAAAAAACCCTCCAAAAACATTAATTTGAAAAGATATATGCACCCAGTGTTCATAGCAGCAGTTCAAACATTCATCATATTTATAAATGCCAAGACATGAGAGCAACCAAAATGTGCATCAACAGATGAATAGATCAAGAAAATGTGGGGTGTGTGTATTATATGTATGTATGTATATGTACATCTGTGTGTGTATATATACATACGAACAATGCAATACCATGGAAGCATTAAAAAAAGAATGAAATTTTTCATTTGAGCAACATGAATGGCCTTGGAAGGTATGTTATGCTAAGTGAAATAAAGACAAATACTATATAATGTCACTTATATGTGGAATCTAAAAATTAAAGTAAACTAGGGACTTTAACAAAAAAGAAATAGACTCACAGATATGGAAAACAAACTAGTGGTAACCAGTGCGGAGAGGGAAGGGAGAGAGGTAATATAGGAGCAGGGGAATAAGAGGTACAAACTGTTAGGTATAAGATAAGCTACAAGGATATATTATACAACATGGGGAATGCGGTCACTACTTCATAATAACTATAAACACAGTTATAATCTTTAAAAATTGTGAATCCCAATCTTCCAGTTCATCCACCCTCCTTCCCCCACCCCTCTTGGTAACTATGTTTGTCGTCTACTTCTGTGACTCTTCTGTATAGCCAGGATTTTATAATAACTGTAACAGGAGTATGGACTTCCTTATAGCTCTTTGGTAAAGAATCTGCCTGCGATACAGGAGATCTGGGTTCGAGCCCTGGGTCAGGAGGATCGTATGGAGAAGGCAATGGCCATCCACTGCAGTATTCTTGCCTGGAGAATCCAACGGATAGAGGAGCCTGGCGGGCCACAGTCCATGGGGTCGCAAAAAGTCGGACACGATTGAGCGACTAACACTACTATAACTGGAGTACAACCTTTAAAAATTATGAATCACTATAGGAGATCAGCCCTGGGATTTCTTTGGAAGGAATGATGCTAAAGCTGAAACTGCAGTACTTCGGCCACCTCATGTGAAGAGTTGACTCATTGGAAAAGACTCTGATGCTGGGAGGGATTGGGGGCAGGTGGAGAAGGGGACGACAGAGGATGAGATGGCTGGATGGCATCACTGACTCAATGGACGTGAGTCTTGGTGAACTTCGGGAGTTGGTGATGGACAGGGAGGCCTGGCGTGCTGTGATTCATGGGGTCGCAAAGAGTCGGACAAGACTGAGCAACTGATCTGATCTGATATTGTAATTCTGTAACTTATATAGTGGCTTCCCTGGTGGCTCAGTCAGTAAAGAGTCTGCCCACAATGCAGGAGACCTAGGTTTGATCCCTGGGTTGTTGGGAAGATCCCCTGGAGAAGAAAATGGCAACCCACTCCAGTATTATTGCCTGCAGAATCCCATGGATGAGCCTGGTGGGCTACATGTCCATGGGGTCACTCATGACTAAGTGACTAACTTTCACTTTCAACCTTTAAAAATTGTGAATCACTATATTGTAATTCTGTAACTTATATAATCTTATACAGCTATATTTCAATTAAAAAAATTTTAAAGGGTTGTTTAAATTCTATCTTTTTTCTTTCAGTCTTTCACTCAACATACATACATTGCTTTGATCATAAAAATTTACTTTAAAAATTGTTTCATTTATTTAAATCATAATGAAATTCATCAAGGGACATCCAACAAAGAGAAGGTCATCAGAGGAAGACCCTCATCAGACAACAGTTAGAATTCAAATCAACAGCAATGGCCAAGCACATGCTCAGGTTCGAAAAGTACAAACCTGCTCCTGCAATTGAGTTTTGTATTTCTCTGCTTCTTCTATGTAGATGTTCTGAAGCTTTTCACATTCCCCGGTGTAAAATTCTTTAAGCCGATTCTCCAGCTCTGTTAGATCAGTCTGGTGCTGCTGGTTTAGCTTCTGGACAAATCCTTCATAAGCTATTTGCAACTCATTCCTGGCTTTTTCTAACTTCTCACAGGTGGTTGAAACGGTGACTGAAAAGAGATGGAAAAAGGAAAGGGAAGATGACACTCAGCCTGCTAAATGGCCTACATTCGTAACATTCACACACAGCTGTGATGACTCGGAAAGCAGTACTCAATTCTCGGGACCAGATTCTCAACCATAACAGTGCAGAAGTGAAGGGTAAAGTGAAGGGAAGGCGAGGAAATGGTCTCTGGCAGCAGTAAGAGAAGTCCTTGGGCAGAGCCAGGTTCCCAAGTGAAGAGCACCCTTACGTGTGGTGACCAATCAGTGCACGGGCCTCAAGGAGAAGAGGCTCTGATTGGCTGAGGTGCCTAAGGCCAGCCCCTAGGGGAGGCAGCTGAGACAGAGAAGAAACAGAGACGGTAAGACCACAAAGAAGAAACAGACTTTAAGTTTGTATCTGATTGGAGCCAATTTAGACTCATTATGAAAAATAAAAGATTATATGGAACACAAATCATCAGAACATAAAAACCTTAGAGAAAACACATTGAAAAGCTACACTACAATGTGAATAAATTGAAAGGTTAACATTTTAAACAGGCAAAGTAACTTGATAAAGGTAATTTAAAATCAGGTCATTCTAACCTTTCACTACCACTACCCAGAACAGAATTATTAACAATACCTTGAAGAACTTGCACATGAATAAATAGCCACACATGCTATAATAAATCCTGAAAGAAATGGGAGAAAACACTTGCAAACAAAGCAACTAATAAGGGGTTAATCTCCAAAATACAGAAATAGCTCATGCAGTTCAATATCAAGTGAACCCAATCAAAACATAGGCAGAAGAGTCAAATAGACATTTCTCCAAAGAAAACATACAGATGGCCAACACACACATGAAAAGATGCTCAACATCACTAATTATTCAGTTCAGTTCAGTCGCTCAGTTGTGTCTGACTCTTTGTGACCCCATGGACTGCAGCACACCAGGCCTCCTTGTCCATCACCAACTCCTAGAGCTTACTCAAACTCATGTCCATTGAGTGGGTGATGCCACCCAACCATCTCATCCTCTGTCGTCCCCTTCTCCTCCTGCCCTCAATCTTTCCCAGCATCAGGGTCTTTTCAAATGAGTCAGCTCTTTGCATCAGGTGGCCAAAGTATTGGAGTTTCAGCTTCAACATCAGTCCTTCCAGTGAACACCCAGGACTGATTTCCTTTAGGATGGACTGGTTGGATCTCCTTGCAGTCCAAGGGACTCTCAAGAGTCTTCTCCAACACTACAGTTCAAAAGCATCAATTTTTTGGCACTCAGCTTTCTTCATAGTCCAACTCTCACATCCATACATGACTACTGGAAAAACCATAGCTTTGACTAGATGGACCTTTGTTGGAAAAGTAATGTCTCTGCTTTTTAATATGCTGTCTAGGTTGGTCATAGCTTTTCTTACAAGGAGCAAGCGTCTTTTAATTTCATGGCTGCAGTCACCATCTGCAGTGATTTTGGAGCCCCCCAAAATAAAGTCTCTCACTCTTTCCATTGTTTTTCCATCTATTTGCCATGAAGCGATGGGAATGGGACCAGATGCCATGATCTTAGTTTTCCATGAGGTATCACCTCACACCAGTCAGAATGGCCATCATCAAAAAAATCTGCAGACAGTAAATGCTAGAGAGGGTGTGGAGAAAAGGGAACCTCCTACACTGTTGATGAGAATGTAAAATGGTACAACCACCATACAGAACTGTATGGATATTTCTTAAAAAAAAACAACAAAAAAAAAAAACACAAAAAAACCCCCTAAAAATATTACTACCATATGACCCAGAATATACCCAGGGAAAACCATAATTCAAAAAGATACACACAGCCCAGTGTTCACTGCAGCACTATTTACAGTATCCACACACAGAAGCAGCCTAAGTATCCTCTGACAGAGGAGTGGATAAAGAAGCTGTGGTATATATATAGAATGGAATATTACTCAGCAGTTAAAAAGAACAAAACCATTTGCAGCAACCTGGATGGACCTAGACATTGTCATACTGAGGGAAGCCAGACACAGAAAGACAAACATCATGTAATATCACTTATATGTGGATCTACAAAAAAACGGGAGGGGTACAAATATTTACAAACTAGAAGCAGAGTCATAGATATAGAAAACAAATTTTTGGTTACTTGGAGGAAAGGAGATACATTTGGAGATTGGGATTAACACATATACACTACCATATATCAAACAGGTAACTAGTCATCTCTACTCCAATAAAAAGTTTAAAAAATCATTTCACGGGAAGTTTGGACTTTTCCAGCCTTCCTTTCCCTACTAGATACGGGGAAAGATGTGCTACCGTACCCTTAAGGAGGATGTACATTCTTCACATCCCAGAGTGCCCACAGACTCTTACAAAACAGGTACTGATAAGTCTGTTATAAAGTAACCCTTACCTCTATTTTGGTAAGGAATATGTATTTCTGGAGTAGTGGAAGGAAAAAGATTATTTCATGGAGAAAAGGAGGTTTACATCAATGATTATTCTACCTAAGTAAAGGGAAATAGGCTGGCTCCTGGGATGAATTTTGGACAATCATGTAGACTTGTTTTCTTGGGAATATGCCACATGGCAGTAGAAATTCTAGCCCTTGTCCCACATCAGTAGTCCTCCAGAGGTAAAATAAGTCATGCTGAAATAATGACAAGCATGTGTGTGTTCTCAGTCCCGTCTGACCCTTTGCGACCCCATGGTCTGTAGCTCACCAGGTTCCTCTGTCCCTGGAATTTTCCAGGCAAGAATAGTGGAGTGGGTTGTCATTTCCTCCTCCTGGGAATCTTCCCGACTCAGAGATCACACCCATGTCTCTTGCATCTTCTGCATTGACAGGTGGGTTCTTTACCACTGGGCCACTAGGGAACCTTTCAATGACAGGCATACTGTCTGCTAAAGAGAACCCTAAAAATTCAAGTAAGCCCACAAATATTTACTGAAGGGGAAAGGAAACAGGAATAGCAAAAACAAAGTGAGAACTACTAACGATATTAAGGGTGAAAACTATTCCACATGAGCAATGATGAGGCTGCACAGTGCCCCTCGGGAGCTAGAACATTGGCGAGGCAGAAAAGTTGGAGAGAAGAGTCAAAAAGGTAGATGGAGATCAGACTATATAGACCATTGACATCACTGACAATCACGCCTTGGGACTAAATTTGGGAAGTGGTTTTTTTCTTTAAAAGAATTTACGAAAAGATAATGGTCATGCTAATTGCTACAGAACGCCCTTCTCAGATCGCTAATTATCAAAGGACAAAGAAGTGATTCAGGGAGACAAATGTGAGCCAAAGAACTAAAAGCTGAGTTGGCCAAAAAGCTCATTTGGGTTTTTGGTAAGATCTTATGGAAAAACCAACACAGACTTGTTGGCCAATCCAATAGTCATTTCTGCTGCCTTTCCAAAATCATACAAATCAAATTATAGGGCCACAAGCCTCCTTGTGTGAATTCCAGGTTCTTCACATGAAAGTAGGAAACAGAAACCTAAACTGCAAGCTGTCAACAAAGGCATCAAGAATAGCTTTTCTAGCAGAACTCTTGATTTTACACCTTTTGACTTAATTCCCTTGGGATTTCACGTATCAGCAAAATACAAAAGAAAACAAAACAAAAATTCTAGCTCATCTGAATGCTTGTATCTGAGATAAAATGTCTATGTGGACCAAAAACTAGAAGAGCTTCTGTGGGGAAGTTAGCAGTAACACCTGCTGGATTTCAACACATCTGCCTGTCATCAGATGACTGTCAGTCTGTTTAACTTAAAAATAAAATAGATGGAAATCTTCTCACATTGGTGGCTGAACAGGGTGTTTCCTCTTTTAAAAAAAAAAAAAAAAGCTTAAATAGTGTTTAACTTTGTTGGCCTCTGTGGGTGAGGTGAAAGAGGACAGGAGGGAAGGAAGGGGAAAGTGGAAGAAAGCCCCCGGGGGAGCGGGGCTGCGGGGCAGGCCGGGCCCCAGGTGACGTCAGCCTGCAGCTGTGGGGAGCAGCTGGTTCATAAAGCCATCTCTCACACGAAGGGCTCTGTGTTGAGTGAACTGGCCGGGGCTCGTGGGGAAGCATTTACTTGGCATAAAGACTCATGGAATACTTCTTTTCTGAAGGACACGCATGTCAACACTGCATCAAGAGTTCTCGCGACCCCTCTACCACCGCACACTCGTGGGGGGAGTGGGGGTCTCCAGCTTCCGTCCTGTACTTCTCCCTGTACTTACTACAGGTTAGGAGCGATTCCTAGGCCACCTGGGCTCTCACTCCTGTAAGAGCCTGTCCCTTCCCTGCTCATTCTCCAGGATTCCTTTCATGGTAAGTCAATCACCCAACACAGTCAAAGAAAACATAAATCTCTCAGAATCTGGACTAAGCAAGGAGTTTTTGTACAGGTTTAGGCAATACTGTTTTCATGGAGTTACTGCACAGACAGAAAATCCATGCAGTGCAAAGTGGTCCTTCTGTCCTTCCTGGTGGCTCAGATGGTAAAGAATCTGCCTGCAATGCAGGAGACCTGGGTTTGATCCCTGGCTCTGGAAGATCCCATGGAGAAGGGAACAGTAACCCACTGCAGTATTCTTGTCTAGAGAATTCCATGGACACAGAAGCCTGGTGGGTTATAGTCCATGGGGTCACAGAGTCAGACACAACTGAGTGACTAACACTTTGGCCTCGCTGTTATAATTATTCTGTTAGGCGAGTTTTAAAAGCATGTGTGTGATGAAGGGCACCAACGAGACCACTGCCTGTAGAGAAATCGTGCACATGCTGGTAAAATGAGAAAGCCCCTGTGGCAATCTACTCATTAAAACGAGAAACAAATTCTTCAGCATCAAGAAACAAAGAAAGAAACTGACTCACTTACAAGATGGGCCCTAGAACACGTCGCCACATTACAAGCTGGAAGTTGACATTTTCAACCTGAGATGAACCAGGCCAGAGAAGAACCCAAGGCCAATGACAGGACAGGAAAAACAGAGAGACACTCCCCTGACAGTTTAACACATGGAAAACTATTTCAGAAATGGTGAAAAGCTTGAAATCTTCCCTTTTAAGTTATCTGGATGCCATCTAGAAAAGGCACGATGCCAGAAATACCTTTGACAACAGAGCTGGTTTCATCATGGTCCTTTAGCCCTTTACCCCGAGGGGTGAAGTCCAGCTGTCACCTAATTGGTCCTGGAGGCCTTATCTAAGAGGAAGAGGTCAGGCCTGTATTATTTCCATCTCATGGAGGCCAATTGCCCTTTGGTGACTGATGAATGTACTGTTTACAGAGAAAAACATTACACAACCATGGCTCTAAATTGTTAGTATTCTTTGGAAATGATACAGAGGTTTTCTTAGTTTTTGTGTCCGAGCAGCAGGCTTCATCTTGAGACAACTGGAAATATTTTAATTCTCAGGAACACAAATAAGATGTCTTAATTGACAACAGTAAAATACTTATCTGACCCATACTGCTTAGCTCCTGTGTGATTTGCCTGAATTTCCTTATTTTTAAGATGGAGATAATATGCCTGTGTTCCCTGCACAATTAAATAAAATATACATGGGAGCACCTGGCCAGGTGCCTAACTACAGTAAGCATGCCACAAATGTTACTGTTACTAGCATTGCAGAAGTCCACCAATTCAAATGGGCTTGAAGAGTCCTCAAAGACAGACACTCTCGAGGGGTATTGGACAGACTGTGATAGTTACAAAGTAGCATTGCTTGTCTAGTATTCAAAGAAGACAGACAGAAACACACACCCCCCACACCCCCCGGATAGGGTGTGCACCCACTTCAGAAGTTCACTTTCTTATATGATTGTTCTTGACATTATATGCCATAGAATTTCCCCAACTTTTAGGTAATTTTATCTAAATTGGGCATAAAATATGAAAGAGAAAAAGGGGAAAGAAAACTGGGGCGGAGGTAGGGTCACTCTGAAGATCACACAGTTTTATGATGCCCTGTAGATACCGTGACAGAAAGAACAAACAGGAAAGCGAGATGACGTCACCCTCTGGCCGTGGGCCCGCACCTTCTCTAGATGCTTCCAGCAGGCCTGTTGTGGCTGCTGCCCCTTCCCTGAGCTGAGTTCCTCTCTCTGCTCCACCCAGCAGGGACAGGAGATGCTTGGTCCAGCCTTTCCTGCCTCCTCCAGGTCTCTCTCTGGCCACCTCATCTGTTAGATCGATACAAAAGGTACAAACAGTACCAAGAGTTCCTGTATACCCCTCACCTCACTTCCCCAGATGTTCAGTTCAGTTCAGTCGCTCAGTCGTGTCCGACTCTTTGCGACCCCATGAATCACAGCACGCCAGGCCTCCCTGTCCATCACCAACTCCCGGAGTTCATTCAGAATCACGTCCATCGAGTCAGTGATGCAATCCAGCCATCTCATCCTCTGTCGTCCCCTTCTCCTCCTGCCCCCAATCTCTCCCAGCATCAGAGTCTTTTCCAATGAGTCAACTCTTCGCATGAGGTGGCCAAAGTACTGCAGTTTCAGCTTCAGCATCATTCCTTCCAAAGAAATCTCAGGGCTGATCTCCTTCAGAATGGACTGGTTGGATCTCCTTGCAGTCCAAAGGTCTCTCAAGAGTCTTCTCCAACACCACAGTTCAAAAGCATCAATTCTTCGGTGCTCAGCCTTCTTCACAGTCCAACTCTCACATCCATACATGACCACAGGAAAAACCATAGCCTTGACTAGACGGACCTTTGTTGGCCAAGTAATGTCTCTGCTTTTGAATATGCTATCTAGGTTGGTCGTAACTTTCCTTCCAAGGAGTAAGCGTCTTTTAATTTCATGGCTGCAGTCACCATCTGCAGTGATTTTGGAGCCCAGAAAAATAAAGTCTGACACTGTTTCCACTGTTTCCCCATCTATTTCCCATGAAGTGATGGGACCGGATGCCATGATCTTCATTTTCTGAATGTTGAGCTTTAAGCCAACTTTTCCACTCTACACTTTCACTTTCATCAAGAGGCTCTTTAGTTCCTCTTCACTTTCTGCCATAAGGGTGGTGTCATCTGCATATCTGAGGTTATTGATATTTCTCCCAGCAGTCTTGATTCCAGCTTGTGTTTCTTCCAGTCCAGCGTTTCTCATGATGTTCTCTGCATATAGGTTAAATAAGCAGGGTGACAATATACAGCCTTGATGTACTCCTTTTCCTATTTGGAACCAGTCTGTTGTTCCATGTCCAGTTCTAACTGTTGCTTCCTGACCTGCATACAGATTTCTCAAAAGGCAGGTCAGGTGGTCTGGTATTCCCATCTCTTTCAGAATTTTCCACAGTTTCTTGTGATCCACACAGTCAAAGGCTTTGGCATAGTCAATAAAGCAGAAATAGATGTTTTTCTGGAACTCTCTTGCTTTTTCCATGATCTAGCGGATGTTGGCAATTTGATCTCTGGTTCCTGTGCCTTTTCTAAAACCAGCTTGAACATCTGGAAGTTCATGGTTCACGTATTGCTGAAGCCTGGCTTGGAGAATTTTGAGCATTACTTTACTAGCCTGTGAGATAAGTGCAATTGGGCGGTAGTTTGAGCATTCTTTGGCATTGCCTGTCTTTAGGATTGGAATGAAAACTGACCTTTTCCAGTCCTGTGGCCACTGCTGAGTTTTCCAAATTTGCTGGCATATTGAGTGTAGCACTTTCACAGCATCATCTTTCAGGATTTGAAATAGCTCAACTGGAATTCCATCACCTCCACTAGCTTTGTTCGTAGTGATGCTTTCTAAGGCCCACTTGACTTCACAATCCAGGATGTCTGGCTCTAGATGAGTGATTACACCATTGTGATTATCTGGGTCATGAAAATCTTTTCTGTACAGTTCTTCTGTGTATTCTTGCCCCCTCTTAATATCTTCTGCTTCTGTTAGGTCCATAACATTTCTGTCCTTTATCGAGCCCGTCTTTGCATGAAATGTTCCCTTGGTATCTCTCATTTTCTTGAAGAGATCCCTAGTCTTTCCCATTCTGTTGTTTTCCTCTATTTCTTTGCATTGATCACTGAGGAAGGCCTTCTTATCTCTTCTTGCTATTCTTTGGAACTCTGCATTCGGATGCTTATATCTTTCCTTTTCTCCTTTGCTTTTGCTTCTCTTCTTTTCACAGCTATTTGTAAGGCCTCCCCAGACAGCCATTTTGCTTTTTTGCTTTTCCCCAGATGTTACCATCTTATTAAATACAGGACATTCATCAAATGTAAGGTTTTAACATTGGAGCAATTACTGTTAACTCTGCTACAGACTTTATTCTAATTTCACCGGTTTTTCCACTAATGCCCCTGTTTTTAAGAATGAACATTTGTAGAATAATTTTAGATGTTCAGAGAACCTGCAGGGATAGACTAGTTCCCAGAGACCTCTCTCCTAGTTTCCCCTAATGCTGACGTCATATATTATGACAGGACATTGGTCAAAACTAACCTGGTGGCTCAGATGGTAAAGAATCTGCCTGCAGTGCAGGAGACCCAGGTTCCACCCCTGGATCTGGAAGATCCCCTGGAGAAGGAAAGGGCAACCCACTCCAGTATTCTTGCCTGGAGAATTCCAGGGACAGAGGAGCCTGGAAGGCTACAGTCCAAAGAGTCGGACACAACTGAGTGACTAACACAAGAAACCAACACTGGCACATGATTAACTAAACTCCAAGCTGTGTCCTTTTTTTCTGTTCCAGGCTCCAACCCCAGACAGCACACTGCATTTACCCGTCACATCTCCTTCATCTTCTCCAGGCTGTGAATGTGTCTTTCCCTGCCTTTCATCATCTTGACAAGTTTGAAGAGTCAGGCATTTTACAGAATGTCCTTCAGTTTGGGCTTGTCTGACATTTTTTTCTACATATTCCTCTGACCCAGAAATTCCAGTAATAAGAATTTATTTTACTGACATACTCCCACACCTACAAAATGAGGGACATACGAGGCTCTTTACTAGAGCATTTTTTAAATAAGAGCAAAACATGACAAATAACTGAATGACCGCCATGAAGAAATTGGTTGAATTAATTATTCCATTATAATATAATGGACGAATTCTCAAAATAATTTCACCACTGTTTAAAGAAGGACTGAGGAAGTTCGCTGTGTACTGATCTTTCAGAAATGCAAAGCAGAAAACAAGGTGTAGAACAGAATGTATAATACACTACCACTTGTGTATAAAAAGAAGAGAAACATTTATCTTAGCCTACTTCCCCGTACCCCAGCCCCAGAACCATCAATGGGGACATGGGCTTCTGTCATAGTAGCACGATTATTTCACTGCATCATTCTTTGAAGGGAAATCTGCTCATGATACCCTTCTATGACAAGTGACAATGATGGTAACTCTCTTAGACTAGGGTTTAATCTGCTTAAAATTGGAGATTACCAAGTAGCCCTTTTTAAAAAGTAATATGCTACTTAGTGGAGAGGCTGGCGTCCACAGAACTACAGAAGGGCAGGGACCTACCCCATCAACAACTGGCATGTCCAGTTTTCTGCAGATCGGCTCCCTGATGTGCCAGGTAGTACTAAATATCCCCTGCTCTGCTAACCTGAGAGTTTGGTGAGGACAGAGTGAAAGACTGTTCTATTATGTAGAGTGAGTCTTCACAGACTGTCTGCAGAAAGATCATCTAACTCATGAAAGCCCCAGGTTTTGCTCCCCAAAGGCACTGCTTTTTCACAAGACCAAGAAATCTGGCAGCTATGTGGGAAAGACAAAGGTCTGTCTCTAAATTTCAAAATTAGCTAACAAAGAGTTTTCAGATTGCTCTTGGAATGATATGAATTGACAAGAACCGATTTCAGAAGGCTTCCACAAATCACATACAACTTACTAGGAATTTCCTTTCACAAACTGCCTGCACCATCAAATCCATTCTCCCATACATAATACCACCTTCCCTTTAAAACTCAGTTTACCCTTTACCAAGTGCTTTCAAACTTATTTCAGGTAATATAATCATGTCTTGAGTTAATAACACAGGCATTATCTGAAACCTCACTCTACTAGACCAGAGAGGGAATGGACGTGGCAAGACTGGGTCTAGAACTCAATCCACTCAGCCCTTTTCAGTGCAGGTCCTGGAGCACAGAACATGGAACCTGAACCCAGTGGCTATTTTCTCAACTTGAAATGCATTAAAAGAGAAGTTCATTCATTCATACAACGGACACCTCAGAGGATAAAGGCTTAATTCTCTAGTGGAAGCAAGAGGGTCTGCAAGGTAGGGTAGGTTAAAAACAACAACAACATTCCCCCCCGCCCCCCACACTGATTAGTCCCGATGAAATCTGATTTGCATGCAGGATGATGGTCTGGCCCAGTCATAGATCTTAGTAGAGAGGTGCCAGCTGGGCCTCCATGGAGCCTGGGGCTCTCCCTGCCAATAAATGTTTGAAAAGACTCTGCTGTTTTTCAACTGTCTCACTGGCCAACAACATGCCGCAAAACAGATGCTCTCATCATCACACTAGCAAACATTCCATGGACCAATCAAAACATTTTAGGCTTGAAAAGTGGATCTGAGTCAAAAGTCTGGCTGAATATAACCAGCATAAATGTTCCAAGCTTCAGGCCCAAGGCAAGTGAGTTAAGACTTTAAGGAAATCACATTTCAATCAAAAGAATAAAGGTTCTTTTATTCTAACAAAAGAATAAATCAATATAAGTGTTAATAAAAAGCTGAGTCTGATACTATTCTGCCTGTCCTCCCTGATATTTTCAGGGGTCAAAGTTCAAAGGGGCAGGTCAAAGTTACTGATCTACAAACTATTTGGAAGCCTAAATATGAGAATGAACTCGGTTCAGTTGGAGCTCTCAGGTATTATTCTCTTACTGTGCTCACTTAAGTCTTACATATATATTACATTAAATAAACAACATCCTGGAAGCTAGTGTGCTGTCAGAGTGTGGTCCAGGGAGCACTTGCATCAAGTCACCGGGATGATCATCTCAAATGGACTCCTCCATCCCAACCCACCCAAGTCAGAACTGGAAATCTGCTTTTTAACCTGGCCTATTTTATTACATAGTGAAGTTTGAGAACCACTGTTCCAGACAAATTATTTAAATCAGGAAAAACTGGACATATCAGAACTAAACAAGGACAAATGAGGAAAAAGACCAGGACAAGGAGGAAGACTCAAGAGGCTTTCAGAACAGACATGCTTGGTAAATACTGTGCATTGTTACAGGTAAAAGAACATAACCATTCATTTACTGAGACAGCCAGCCAAGTCTAAGTTCAGGACAGACAGACATGGATAGAAAAAGAGCAAGCCATGTATTAGACAGAATCCACTCCATCTTCAACCAACTCAGTGAGATAAAGATTTCTGTTTTGGATCACTCATTATTAGAGAAATGCAAATCAAAACTACAATGAGGAATAACCTCTCATCTGTCAGAATGGCCACCATGAAAAAAATCCAGAAACAATAAATTCTGGAGAGGGTATAGAGAAAAGGGAACCCTTGTGCACTGTTGGTAGGAATGAAAATTGATATAGCCATTATGGAAGACAGTATGGAGATTCCTTTAAAAATAAGGAATAAAACCACCATATGCTGCAACAATCCCACTACTGGGCATATACCCTCAGGAAACCAAAATTTAAAAAGACATATGTACCCCAATGTTCACTGCAGCACTATATACAATAGCTAGGACATGGAAGCAACTTAGATGTCTACTGACAGATGACTGGATAAAGAAGCTGTGGTACATATACACAATGGAGTAAGACTCGGCCATAAAAAGGAATGAATCTGAGTCAATGCTAATGCGGTAGATGAACCTAGGGGCTATTATACAGAGTGAAGTAAGTCGAAAAACATTGTATATTAACACATATGTAAGAATCTAGAAAGATGGTACTGATGAATCTCTTTGCAGGGCAGCAATGGAGACGCAGACATAGGAAACAGACTTATGGACACGGGGAGGCAGGTAGGAAGGAGAAGGTGGGACGAATGGAGACTAGCATGGAACCACAGACTAACATATGTAAAATAGAGAGCCAGTGGGAATGTGCAGTGTGACCAGGGAACTCAAACTGGGGCCCTGTAACAATCTAAAGGAGTGGGATGGGGTGGGAGGTGGGAGGGAGGCTCACGAGGGAGAAGCCACATGTATACTCATGGCTGATCCATGTTGATGTATGGCAGAAACCAACACAATATGGTAATTATCCTTCAATTAAATAAATTTTTAAAAAGGAATTCTGTTTTGGCATACTGTTGGTTTTCACTATATATATTAATATATTTTTCATTAAAACCCATTTCAAAAATTACTTCTGGAATTCTGCAACTCTAAAGTGACTTAAAGTGGAGAAGACTCTTGAGAGTCCCTTGGACTGCAAGGAGATCCAACCAGTCTATCCTAAGGGAAATTGGTCCAGGTGTTCACTGGAAGGACTGATGCTGAAGCTGAAACTCCAATACTCTGGCCACCTGATGTCAAGTGCTAACTCATTTCAAAAGACCCTGATGTTGGGAAAGATTGAGGGCAAGAAGAGAGGGGATGGCAGAGGATGAGATGGTTAGAGGGCATCACCGACTCAATGGACATGAGTTTGGGTAAACTCCAGGAGTTGGTGATGGACAGGGAGGCCTGGCGTGCTATGGTTCATGGGGTCCCAAAGAGTTGGATACAACTGAGCAACTGAACTGAACTGAAAGTGACTTAACTGTCAAAGAGTTTTAAAATTATTCTAAATATACAACCTTGCTAAACCACGACTATACACAAAACTGTGTCAGCGAAGAGCTGACTCATTGGAAAAGACCCTGATGCTGGGAAAGATTGAAGGTAGGAAGAGAAGGGGACGACAGAGGATGAAATGGCTGGATGGCATTACTGACTCAATGGACATGAGTTTGAGCAAGCTCCAGGAGTTGGTAATGGACAGGGAGGCCTGGCGTGCTGCAGTCCATGGGGTCACAAAGAGTCAGACACGACTGAGTGACTGAACTGAACTGTACACAAAACTAGTAAAAGAATTAACACATTCCATACAGGTGTGAGGGATACTCAAGTTCACAGACACAGTCAAGCGTTGACTAGACAATGTGTACGGTGCTTTAGGCAGAGCCAAGTCCCTTTTCCCTAGGACATAACAAGGTTTTCCATCTAATAATACTTCTTGAACTCTTGACTTGAATAAAAAGATTCCAAAAGTAATTATCAATGCAGACTGATGGTTTATAGCCAATGATTTCCCAATCTTTCAAATATTTGGTTGCACCATGGTTTCTTTTTTGTGATTGACAGGTGTTTGGTGGTCTAGTCCTCCTGGGTTTTTATCCAGGGGCTTTGCTTTTTAATACTACCTTAAGAAAGTTACATAACTGTTAAACCCCAATTTCTTCTTTCTCCCTTTTTTTCTTTCTATAAAATGCAAACCAGTAGATTTAGAGATGAACACTGATATTATGAAAGAGCAGGCACTCAATAAATGCTGTTGCCAAACCTATCATTTTTACACACAGAAGGCAAAGTCAACTAGTCTTTTATGCCATTGTTATGAGAACCCAGGAATCTCTGGTGAATTAAGTGTTAAAATCTCATTTGTATCATGACATAAAAACAATCAGAACAAGATGTGAGTTAGCTATTATTTCTGATGGTTAAAGAATAATTGTGAAATACAAACTAACCTTTATTAATTTAGATTAAAAATGTGATTCCATTCATTAAGGTTAATAAAACAATAGGAACTGCAGAGGATCATAATTATGGCTCCCCATTACACCAACATGACCCTGGAAAGAATCAGAATGACACATTTAGTCCCTATCTCAGAGGCCAAATGTTTGCTGTGGATTATGTAGACCATTAAATTGAACTGTAATTTATTTCAAGGGCTGACATTTTCAAAATGACCTGATTAACTGGGATTGTCAAGCATAATGTAAAATGTTTCCAAGAGAATTACAGCTCATCTTACATTATAACTTATTTTTAACAGTTTATAGGAAGATATCTATGTACAGAAACCATTGCTGCTGCTGCTGCTAAGTCGCTTCAGTTGTGTCCGACTCTGTGCGGCCCCATAGACGGCAGCCCACCAGCCTCCCCCATCCCTGGGATTCTCCAGGCAAGAATACTGGAGTGGGTTGCCATTTCATTCTCTAATACATGAAAGTGAAAAGTGAAAGTGAAGTCGCTCAGTCGTGTCCGACTTTTCGTGACCCCATGGACTGCAGCCTACCAGGCTACTCTGTCCATGGGATTTTCCAGGCAAGAGTATTGGAGTGGGGTGCCATTGCCTTCTCCACAGAAACCATTAAGTATTAGCATATTATAAGGATAAAACCCACTTTCCTTAGCTCCCATCCTCAGCAATGAAGTCATTCATTCATTTTCTGAGTCAATGTACTAAGCATCAGAAGTACTAAGTGCCAGACACATGGTACTAGCTGACAGAGCTACACAGATGAAGGACATACTGACTTTGCCCTTGAGGTGCTCACAGCTCCGGACTATGCCAGCTATAAATAAATACTTTTAAGAGGTACCTTGAAGAGTATTCATGGGGTTGCAAAGAGTCGGACACGACTGAGCAACTAAACTGAACTGAACTGAAGAGTACAGTCAGTCAGTCAGTTCAGGTGCTCATTCGTGTCTGACTCTTTGCGACCCCATCGACTGTAGCACACCAGGCTTCACTGTCCATCACCAACTCCCGGAGTCCACTCAAACTCATGTCCATCGAGGCGGTGATGCCATCCAACCATCTCATCCTCTGTTGTCCCCTTCTCCTCCTGCCTTCAATATTTCCCAGCATCAGGGTCTTTTCAAATGAGTCAGCTCTTTGCATCAGGTGGCCAAAGTATTAGAGTTTCAGCTTCAGTATCAGTCCTTCCTATGAATATTCAGGACTGATTTCCTTTAGGATGGACTGGTTGGATCTCCTTGCAGTCCAAGGGACTCTCAAGAGTCTGCTCCAACACCAACAGTTCAAAAGCATCAATTCTTCGGAGTTCAGCTTCCTTTATAGTTCAATTCTCACATCCATACATAACTACTGGAAAAACCATAGCCTTGACTAGACGAACCTTTTTTGACAAGGTAATGTCTCTGCTTTTTAATATGCTGTCTAGTTTGGTCATAACTTTCCTTCCAAGGAGTAAGCGTCTTTTAATTTCATGGCTGCAGTCACCATCTGCAGTGATTTTGGAGCCCCAAAAGTCTGCCACTGTTTCCACTGTTTCTCCATCCATTTGCCATGAAGTGATGGGACTGGATGCCATAATCTTAGTTTTCTGAATGTTGAGCTTTTAGCCAACTTTTTCATTCTCCTCTTTCACTTACACGAAGAGGCTCTAGTTCTTTTTCGCTTTCTGCCATAAGGGTGGTGTCATCTGCATATCTGAGGTTATTGATATTTCTCCCGGCAATCTTGATTCCAGCTTGTGTTTGTTCCAGTCCAGCGTTTCTCATGATGTACTCTGCATATAGGTTAAATAAGCAGGGTGACAATATACAGCCTTGCCATACTCCTTTTCCTATTTGGAACCAGTCTGTTGTTCCATGTCCAGTTCTAACAGTTGCTTTCTGACCTGCATACAGGTTTTTCAAGAGGCTGGTCAGGTGGTCTGGTATTCCCATCTTTTGCAGAATCTTCCAGTTTGTTGTGATCCACACAGTCAAAGGCTTTGGCATAGTCAATAAAGCAGAAATAGATGTTTTTCTGGAACTTCTTGCTTTTTCGATGATCCAGCGGATGTTGGCAATTTGATCTCTGGTTCCTCTGCCTTTTCTAAAACCAGCTTGAACATCAGGAAGTTCACGTTTCACATATTGCTGAAGCCTGGCTTGGAGAATTTTGAGCATTACTGTGCTAGCATGTGAGATGAGTACAATTGTGAGGTAGTTTGAGCATTCTTTGGCATTGCCTTTCTTTGGGATTGGAATGAAAACTGACCTTTTCCAGTCCTGTGGCCACTGCTGAGTTTTCCAAATTTGCTGGCATATTGAGTGCAGCACTTTTGCAACATCATCTTTTAGGATTTGAAACAGCTCAGCTGGAACTCCATCACCTCCACCTCCTTCTTTACCATCTGAGCACAGGAAGCCCAGGAATACTGGAGTGTGTAGCCTATCCCTTCTCCAGTGGATCTTCCCAACCCAGAAACTGAACCGGGGTCTCCTGCATTGTGGTCGAGAGGAGATACCCAACGTCCAAGGTCAGAAAAACCCCAGTAAGATGGTAGGCACTGGAGCAGCTGTGAGGAGATACCCCACGTCCAAGGGCAAAGGAGAAGCCCCAGCAAGGCGGTAGGAGGAGCAAATTTGCATTTAGAATCAAACCCCATTCCTGCCAGAGATGCTCAGAGGGCTCAGACAAACCTTTTGCGCACCAGGACCCAGGGAGCCCACAGAGACTGAGACAAAACTGTGTTTGAGCGTCTCCTGTGGAGGTCCGGGTCGGCAGTGGTCTGCCGCAGGGACAGAGGCTCTGGGTGTGGGTGTGGCATAAGCCCTCTTGGAGGAGGTTCCCATTAACCCCACCATAGAGCTGCCAGACTTACATAGGACTGGGAAATAGACTCTTGGAGGGCTCAACAGAACCTTGTGCACCAGGACCCAGGAGAAAGGAACAGTGGCCCCACAGGAGACTTGCCTGTGGGTGTTCAGGAGTCTCCAGCGAAGGTGTGGGTCAGCGTTGGCCTGCTGCAGGGTTGGGCGCACAGACTGCAGCAGTACATACAGGGGATCTGTTGAGGGAGGTCACCATTGTCATCATTACCTCCACCATAGTTTGGCCCCAGGTTGGAGAAGACTCTTGAGAGTCCCTTGGACTGCAAGATCCAACCAGTCCATCCTAAAGGAGATCAGTCCTGGGTGTTCTTTGGAAGGACTGATGCTAAAGCTGAAACTCCAATACTTTGGCCACCTCATGCCAAGAGCTGACTCATTGGAAAAGACTCTGATGCTGGGAGGGATTGGGGGCAGGAGGAGAAGGGGACGACAGAGGATGAGATGGCTGGATGGCATCACCGACTTGATGGATGTGAGTTTGAGTGAACTCCGGGAGATGGTGATGAACAGGGAGGCCTGGCGTGCTGCAATTCATGGGGTCCCAAAGAGTCGGACATGACTGAGCGACTGAACTGAACTGAACTGAAGCTTATCAGTCACTGAATGGCACACCCTTAAGAGGTAAGAGTGAACTGAAATAGTAGGGAGGGAACACGGCCCCACCCATCAACAGAAAATTGGATTAAAGATTTACTGAGCATGGCCCCGCCCATCAGAACAAGACCCAGTATTCCCCTCAGTCAGTCTCTCCCATCAGGAAGCTTCCAAAGCCTCTTATCCTTCTCCATCAGAGGGTAGACAGACTGAAAGCCACCATCACAGAAAACTAACCAGTCTGATCACATGGACCACAGCCTGTCTAACTCAATGAAACTATGAGCCATGCCCTGTAGTGGTGGAGAGTTCTGACAAAACGTGGTCCACTGGAGAAGGGAATGGCAAACCACTTCAGTATTTCTGCCTTGAGAACCCCATGAACAGTATGAAGAGTACAGTAGGAGATGCAATTCATCTGTTTGAAAGAATTGGGTGAAACACAATTGAAGACAAAATATTTTAGCTGGGACTTTAAAAATAAGTAATGAGAAGGAGGACTCTGGGGACAAAAAATAGAAAGATAGTGGGAAGATAGAAGAGAGCCTTTCAGAGAGGATGATGTGTGCCCAAGAAGCAAAAGGGCTTCCCAGGTGGCGCTTGTGGTAAAGAACCTGCCTCCCAATGCTGGAGATGTGAAGAGACTTGGGTTCAATCCCTGGGTCAGGAAGAACCCTTTGAGAAAGTCAAGATAATCCACTCCAGTATTCCTGCCTGGAGAATCCCTTGTACAGAGGAGCTTGGTGGGCTACAGTCCATAGGGTCTCAGAGTTGGACACGACTGAAATGACTTGGCATGCACGCTAAAAAGCACAAAAGAGGTGTGAATGAGCCTGTGGCTGGGACCCAGGGAGAGAAAAGGAGGTGTGCAGAGGGGAATGAGGGTCAGACATCATGAAGCTGCACCAGATACGTACGGCCAAATCACACATGTTGGCTTTAGTATGTTTGGACTTCATCCCCAAACCCAAATGGGGGTCTACTTATGTTTGCGCAAAGTGTCCGCTAGATGACACACCTGAGACTTATTACAAGTCTAGTCCTGGTAGCATCTGGAGAAGAGAAGCAGGCCTGGAGAGAAGGTGATCTGCTGGGTGACCACTGGGATACTCTGCAGGTGAGAAATTATGGGGCTTAAATCAGGATGGTCAGGACGGGCCAGTCTGAACAACATTTAGAACATAGTTGGGTATCGTGTGGAGGATGGAGGAAGAGGATCATGACCTCAGTTGGTAACTTGGGTGGTAAGTGAATAACAATCCACTGAAGAAGGTGATGAACAGACTGAGGTTTGAACAAGGAGACACTTCAGAGTATTCACAAAGCGAGGGGCTGGGAGTCAGGAAGTCTGATTACACTAGACTGACTTTTCTAAAGGCAGCTCTTCACTGGGAAAAATGTTATCTGCAGCTTGGGAAGGAGAAGACTAGAAAAATAAATCCGAGTCATCACCCTACAGGTTGTAGCTGAAACCATGGGAATGGACAGGAAAACAGCTGACCATAACAGCCTTACAATGACATTATTTAAGGGGTGAATGAAATTAGGCTCTGTCCACTTAGAAGATCCATTGTCATTAAACCTGAGCATATGAAGACCAGGAGGCAAAATGGCAAAGTGTATCCCAAGCACTTGTAATGTATTGGGAAGGGATCCATCACATCTCGTTTTTCCATTTGAAAGTCAAGAGAAAAAAATAGCCTGACCTAAGGGATTTCTACTACTACTCTTTTCTGCAGTATGGGCTTCCCAGGTGGCTGAGTGGGTAAAGAATCTCCTGCAAAGCAGGAGATGCAGGTTCAATCCCTGGAGGAGGGCATGGAAACTCACTCCTGTATTCTTGCCTGCAGAATCCCATGGACAGAGGAGCCTGCAGGGCTGCAGTCCATGGGGTTATATAGGTTAGTCTGCAGTATAGTCTCTGCCCTCATAAAACAGCAAATCGGTTACTACACAGCTGTCAAGTGCACACATCTCACTATTTATTCGGTTGGCCAAAAAGTTCATTCAGATTTTTCCATAACACTTGGTGGTAGTGACTCTGCAACAAGTCACCTCATGCAGTCCTCACAGCCACCCTTAAAAAGGCAGACAAGGTTACTGCTGTTTTACAGAGAAAGAAATCGGGACAGAGGACGTGGGCTATGTCTCCCCTACCCGAGGTCATCCAGCTACCAAAGATCTGAATGTGCAGAGTATGCCCACAGTCTAGCCACTTTATACCACTGCCTGACACGTTAATGCTCAAAATTCTCCAAGCCAGGCTTCAGCAATAAGTGAACCGTGAACTTCCAGATGTTCAAGCTGGTTTTAGAAAAGGCACAGGAACCAGAGATCAAATTGCCAACATCTGCTGGATCATGGAAAAAGCAAGAGAGTTCCAGAAAAACATCTATTTCTGCTTTATTGACTATGCCAAAGCCTTTGACTGTGTGGAGCACAACAAACTGTGGAAAATTCTGAAATAGACGGGAATACCAGACCACCTGACCTGCCTCTTGATAAATCTGTATGCAGGTCAGGAAGCAACAGTTAGAAGTGGACATGGAACAACAGACTGGTTCCAAATAGGAAAAGGAGTACGTCAAGGCTGTATATTGTCACCCTGCTTATTTAACTTATATGCAGAGTACATCATGAGAAACGCTGGGCTGGAAGAAGTACAAGCTGGAATCAAGACTGCTGGGAGAAATATCAATAACCTCAGATATGCAGATGACACCACCCTTATGGCAGAAAGTGAAGAGGAACTAAAGAGCCTCTTTGATGAAAGTGAAAGAGGAGAGTGAAAAAGTTAGCTTAAAGCTCAACATTCAGAAAACTAAGATCATGGCATCCAGTCCCATCACTTCATGGCAAACAGATGGGGAAACAGTGGAAACAGTGTCAGACTTTATTTCTGGGGGCTCCAAAATCACTGCAGATGGTGACTGCAGCCATGAAATTAAAAGACGCTTACTCCTTGGAAGGAAAGTTATGACCAACCTAGACAGCATATTCAAAAGCAGAGACATCACTTTGCCAACAAAGGTCTGTCTAGTCAAGGCTATGGTTTTTCCAGTAGTTGTGTATGGATGTGAGAGTTGGACTGTAAAGAAAGCTGAACACTGAAGAACTGATGCTTTTGAACTGTGGTGTTGGAGAAGACTCTTAAGAGTCCCTTGGACTGCAAGGAGATCCAACCAGGAGATCAGTCCTGAGTGTTCTTTGGAAGGACTGATGCTGAAGCTGAAACTCCAATACTCTGGCCACCTGATGTAAAGAGGTGACTCATTTGAAAAGACCCTGATGTTGGGAAAGATTGAGGGCAGGAGGAGGAGGGGATGACAGAGGATGAGATGGTTGGATGGCATCACCGACTCAAGGACATGGGTTTGGGTAGACTCCAGCGGTTGGTGATGGACACGGAGGCCTGACGTGCTGCGATTCATGGGGTTGCAAAGAGTCAGACACGACTGAGAGACTGAACTGCACTGAACTGACATGTTGAAACTGAGCGGTAAACTTTGCTACGTTAACTTCTTTCTCTTGCAACTCATGCTACCTTCAGTTAAACTGGCAGCCTCAAAAGCAGTCGTCCTGGACTGTTTCATCAGAAGGAAGATTACAGGCTTCTCTCTCCTCCTCTCATGGAAGCAAAGCCCTCCCCCAGACGCTCTGCACTGGTACTTGAGCAGTTCGATCTGACTCACCAGCAGTACTGCCACACTTCCTGAGAGGCCAGCCTTGGGTGACCGGACGATATGGACCGGCCAACCACACCTCCCAACCCTCCAAGAGCAGCAGGAAAGCCACACACGGGCACCGGGTCCTTATCACAGATGGAGAGTGGGTGCCAACAGCCACAGCTACTTCCTGTCGGGCTAAGTGACTAACTGGAGGTGCTGAGTACCTGGGTCCACTGGGATCACGGAATCGTGCCATCCACTGAAAGGTGAAAAGAGGATTCCCCCATTCAAACTGACTGAATGAGAACAGTGTTCCCTTGGTGTGTCTGCCTCGTCTTGTGGGAGGACACTGAAACGTGAACCCCCAGGGAGGCTCCTCTCCACCTCTACTGGGTTAGAGCGAACCCTGAAATGCACACAAAAGGCCTCTTTCCTGATCTGCTGACCCTATATCCATTACATGATTTAAGGCACAGACAAAAGCAAGTTAAGTTGGTCGTCTGGATAATCAAAAGGGCAACAGTCACATTCAGTGACCTGGCAGAGAGCCTCAAGCGTCTCTGGGAGCTGGGTTGTTTCTTATCTGTGGTTTCCTTGAACTGTTTTCCTAGAACTCTCAAGTCTTTGGGGTCCCGAAGTCCCATCTGTCTTACAATTACTCTTCCATAGACAGTCCTCCTTCCTAAGGTCAGGAGAAAATGATGCCCCGGGCTAGGCATCAGGGTAAGCCAGGGGTCTGGCGCTGCTCTGCATCAGGAGGTGAAAAGAGAAGAGGAATGCAGAGCCAAGGCTTCACCCCAAGTTCACCGCTCCTTGCTCCTTGACCGGGTGTGGTGGGAAGGCAGGGTGGGGGCGAACTTAAGTATGTTTAAGTGCCAGCAAATTATATTGACGCTGTTTAAACTCTGATGCTGTCCACAGAAAAAGGAGCCATCTCTCCCGGAACTAGACCGAATGCCGTTTTCATCGCTGGCTGTTGCCTTTGCATTATTTATACACGTACCTACACACACACACACACACACACACACACACACACACGGAAAACCGCAAAGGGCCAGGAATACAGTCTTTCAGTGAAAGATTCCAGCAAAGTCTGAAGTGACTGCCGCCAGCAGACTGTCTAGAGCTGCAGAGGACGGGGCTCGCATGGCAGTCAGCCCACTCCAGCCCTCAGGCTCAGGAAGGAAAGGCAGTACTGCCTCTATCTCATGAACCCAGGACTCTTCCAGAAAAGAACTAGAAGACAGTTCGGCCTGGGGATGGGGGCACCCGGGTGATAGCGAGTACCACAGACCTGAGAGGCACCTGGTGCCCCATGGAACTGGGTCCGATGGGAAGATTAGCCCAGGATGTACCTTCTAACAACATCATGCCCTCTCCTCACAGACCACCCCCAAGGAAGTGTGATACAATTACTGCTATGGGAGAGGAACTGTCTCACCACTCTTTATCATGAGAAATGGTTCAGGAAAAAAAAATAAAATAAACAAAACCTGATGGAATTATTTAACAGGAATTCACACAATTACAATAACCAGTCTGCCCCTCTTCCCAGGAAGAGAAATGGTTTGGTCATCAGAAACTCTGCTCAGCTTAGTCAGATCAGTGCCCGGAATTCTGTGAACTTGAGGTCGAGCTGCCAAGATTCACCAGAAACATGGATAGGAGGAAGTGTTTGCACAGACACCACAGTGAGGGGCTAACGTAGCAAGGGTGCGACTCCAGGCACCATGCAGAGAAGAAAACCAACTTGGCCGATTTCCCCCTCAACCCTGGAACATTAAAGAAAAAAAACAAAAGCTCTTACCTAGCTCTCCCCGGAGGTTGACAAGTTCTTGAGATAGGGTTTTGTTTTGTTTCAGTGCTTCCTCCCGCTGTGGAAAACACACATCAAGTTACTAATGTTTTCAAGAGGGTCCCTTTTCAGTAAAGCACACACACTCGTTATCACCAGGAAAACGAGACTCAAAATTGAGAAGCCAAGATATGAATCATTTAGGCTAAACAGTTTGTGTTGTTAAAAAAACACAGATGTCCCTTAGTTGTTAAGGAAATTCACATTGCAAAAAGTCTGTATTTTCTCAGGTTCTGCACCGAATGGCCCGTTTTAAAAATATTGACTTTGAGCCACGCTTCATTGCCAATCCCAGAACCTTTCTGCTGATGCATACTGTACTTCAGACGTAATGCACTCTCCTCCTCCAAGGGCAATGAAGGCCTCATCAGTGAAAGATAAATATTTAATGTTCTAAACATATGTACTTCGTGCACTTTGTCCTATATTTGCAAATACAAAACTTTCCTTAGGAGGAGGACAGTACTTTACTTCTAAAAGGAAGACACACAAGTCTGTTATAAACCTCTGGTCAAAATAATAATAACAATAACCCTTTAAAGACACAATGAAATTAATTTTACTCTGCTCCACATTATTTTCTAAGGATGATGCTATGTCCGATCGGCTCTCTAAGATGTTAGAGAAACATGTCAAAGAAAACCAGGTTGCTCTTTCAGAATCCAAAAAAATTAAAAAAGCAATGATCAGTCTTGCAAAAAAGAACAATTTTCAAGTTACCAGCAACTCATAGCAAGCACACAGACACACATCCTTGTACGAATACGGCAATGAGATACAGTTTCTTAACAGGCAGACTCCCTCCCACCGGCGCGTTAAGGAAGGAGAAGGCAGAATTCACAGCTCTCTGGAAATGCCCCCGCTGGGACCGCCCAGGACCCAGCTCCTGCCGCCTTGCCGAGGCTAGATGTCCGCGCTGCGGACCGAGATCACGGGACCGGCCTTTGCAGGGGAAGAGTTGCTTGTCATTCAGAGCATTTCCCCCTGCTAAGATCAGACAACCTCTGCCTGCCTTCCTGACATTCTTCCAGAAAACCGCTAGAAACAAATCCGAATTACCCTTGTTGCCGCACATGGAGGATACAGGCACATTTTGCTGCCGGAGCAGCCCATTTTCCAGCTTCAGTCTCCAACTCCCCCCACCCCCCAGCGCCGGCCGAGAAGCGCACAGGTGGCCACGCCACCCACCGGGCCGGTCCGTCTACATTCAAAGCTCCGCCAGGAGGAGCGCCATTGGTCCTTGCCCGGCCTTACTCACGTCCTGCAGGTTGGCGTGTGTGCTTCGGACGCCTCTCCTCCCAGGAGCTGATGCTGCAGCTTCTGCCTTTGGCACCGGCAGCCTGTGATTACTTAAAGCCACAGCCCTTCATTTATGAGAAACCATAGCCAGACCTTAGGCTGATCGATTGCCATTTACTTAAATATCAGCTGGTCCAGTGGAAAGAAAAACCAAGCTCCTCTGCAGTGGATAATGGAGTTATTTTCAGATGTGTGCGCCTTTTTTATTCCCCTCTCTAATTGAGGTCATTAGATGATTATTCTTGCTAATAGAAAAAGGAAATGTGTTCTTCAAAACCTTTGTGCTGAGTTATGAAAGAGGAGACAAATGGCATGTGTTGTGACTTAGAATTTAACGTGACATTGTAAAATGAATGCCTTTTCCCAGAAAAATTAGCTTGAATGCTTACAACATGGTCCACTGGCATTTTAAGAAGTGTGAC
This sequence comes from Bos grunniens, assembly GCF_055505025.1. Lineage (NCBI taxonomy): Eukaryota > Metazoa > Chordata > Mammalia > Artiodactyla > Bovidae > Bos > Bos grunniens. The sequence goes on along the minus strand of NC_141191.1, from coordinate 21,298,233 downwards.
CTGCTGATTTGAGAGCTGGCGATCAGATCTATTTTATGAATTTTTTTTTTTTTTTTTTTTACTGTGTAGTCGTTTCTCACTAAAAAGGTAGGGAAGTTAACGAAACACTAGCGCTGTTGTGGACATTTAACGGTGACTGGAATTTAAGTACATTTTGGCCTTAATGGTATTCTAAACGCTTGATTTTTAAAATGCAGTATTAGGTTGTTCTGAAAACACAATTCAATGAGTCCAAGGTTTTTTAGTGAACAACAAAGGTCCGTCTAGTCAAGGCTACGGTTTTTCCAGTGGCCATGTATGGATGTGAGAGTTGGACTGTGAAGAAAGCAGAGCATCGAAGAATTGATGCTTTTGAACTGTGGTGTTGGAGAAGACTCTTGAGAGTCCCTTGGACTGCAAGGAGATCCAACCAGTCCATTCTGAAGGAGATCAGCCCTGGGTGTTCTTTGGAAGGAATGATGCTAAAGCTGAAACTCCAGTACTTTGGCTACCTCATGCGAAGAGTTGACTCATTGGAAAAGACTCTGATGCTGGGAGGGATTGGGGGCAGGAGGAAAAGAGGACGACAGAGGATGAGATGTCTGGATGGCATCACCGACTCAATGGATGTGAGTTTGAGTGAACTCCAGGAGTTGGTGATGGACAGGGAGGCCTGGCGTGCTGCGATTCATGGGGTTGCAAAGAGTCGGACACGACTGAGCTACTGAACTGAACTGAACTGAACTGAATGAGATTCCTGATGTAGAAATCAAAGTTTGAGGGAAATCAAGCTGGATGAAATGGGGAGATGAATAAAAATATCTATACTACAAAATTAAGTTGGTATAAAATTTCCAGGGATAATTTTGTGAAAATTTTCACATCCTATCACAAGTATCTACCAGGCAATCTTTTTGCTTATTAAAGGGGCCTTGGGGGCAAGTAGTTGAAATCCAAGGTTGGTTGGATCGCTGATGTGGAACCTGTGAGTACTGAGGACCAGCTGTACTACATCATTTTATATGAGGGACCTGGGTGTCCATGGATTCTGGCATCTGTTGTTGGGGTGTGCACGGGGGGAGGACTGTCCGGGAACCAACCTTGCAGATACCAAGGGTTGACTGTACCCATATGGACATTCCCCCAACTCTACTGCACTCAACCTGCCTCAATGCCCAGAAGCTGGGATCTCCCTGGTGGTCCAGTGGTTTAAGACTTTGCTTTCCAACGTAGGGGGTACACGTTCAATCCCTGGTTGGGAAGCTAAGATCCCACATGCTTCTCAGCCAAAACACCAAAACATAAAACAGAAACAATATTGTAATACATTCAATAAAAACTTTAAAAATAGTCCACATTAAGAAAACAATGCCCAGAAGTCATCAGTATCTTCCAACCTCTGGCAATCCCAGTGATAATAACAGAACAATTCATGAAGTCATTTTAGACTCTTCTTTAATGGGCTGTACCAAAGTCAGTCCGTTCTTTCTTCTGAATGTGTCTTGAATCCATTGCATTTTCTATTAATACTGCCTCCATTCTAATCCTGATCCTTGCCAACCCCATCCTGAACTATGGAAAGCCTTCCTCCACACTGTTTTGCAGAGGATTAGTAGATTTTCATCCCATATTCTTGGTGCATATAAGTATCCTTGCTCAATGAGAGCCCTCCATTGAGTGTATAAAGAATAAACTTCCAGAGGCAGCTCACTCTCTGAGCCTGCCCATGTGTCTCTCCAAATGTACTCTTTTCCTAGTAAACACTTCAGTTGTTTCACTAAAAAAAAAAAAAAAAAAAAATCCATGAACCTCAAATCACCCAGCTCCTGTTTAGACGACCCACTCTGCTTCTGAGCCGGGCTTGCCATGTACATCCCATCTCTACAAGCTGGAATGCCTGGTCTTCTGTAATTGACCCATCTTATAAGCCTTCAGGGAATACTAACAGTCAATCATAGATACCACTGCCTTCCCCCACATGCCTAGACAGGACATTTATCCTTCTGAATCGGTTGGCAAGTTATTACTCAGTACCAATTAATGAAGTACCATTCCAGATGCTGGGGAAAATAAAGAAAAATGTTGAAGACATGGGAACAATGTCTGAAAAAAGCTTGGGGGCTATGTAGAGCTAAAACATCCAGGCCCCATAATTCAAGGCTGCTGCTGTTGCTAAGTCGCTTCAGTCGTGTCTGACTCTGTGTGACCCCATAGACGGAAGCCCACTAGGCTCCCCCGTCCCTGGGATTCTCCAGGCAAGAACACTGGAGTGGGTTGCCATTTCCTTCTCCAATGCATGAAAGCGAAAAGTGAAAATGAAGTCGCTCAGTCCTGCCCGACTCTTAGCGACCCCATGGACTGCAGCCTACCAGGCTCCTCCGTCCATGGGATTTTCCAGGCAAGAGTACTGGAATGGGCTGCCATTGCCTTCTCCGTAATTCAAGGCAGATGACCTCATACGAGGGACCACGGTACTGGATAATGGAAAAACAAAGGGCTTTTGATCCTACATGAGACGCCGACCACAGTGCCCATATCATGATAAGCATATGTTCAGTGTTCGTTTCTGTCTGACTCTCCTGGGAGCTTGCCCTTTAAGACATTTACCCTTTGTAGATGACAAAATGCATTTTGTCACTTAGATATTGATTGCCTGTTTCTTTTTGTTTAGCTGCTCATATATCAGTGTTTCTGTCTTAGACCTTTATGGTCCAGATAACAAGATTATTTAATTGTCTTTGTATTGTAATATGCAGAATTTCACACAATGTGGTGGGAGGGTGGAGAGGGAGGTGGGAATCTGGTTGGAAAAAAATGCTTTTATGCTCATGCATTACAGATATGAAGTGCTCCAAGCGGGGAGGGGGAATGAACTCACCATAATTTAATTAGGATTCCCCGGGACACAGGCACTTAGTCTCTGGCTGTCGTCCCATTGGTGAGCCTCAATGTGCTAGCTTGGGAGCAGTCAACAGCACAAGGGACTTTGCAGCAAAGAGCCAGGTCTGATGGCTCAGACGTAGGCTCTCTGTGACCTCCTCCATCCCCACTACTACACAATGAATTGTGTCCACTTTTCTGGGTCTCAGACATTTTTACTTTTAGAGCGCTAGTGTCATTCAAAATTCATCTTTGTTTAGGTGCCACTTTGGGTTAGATTCCACTTTCAAAAATATCGGAGGCACACCGCATACTGGTTAGATGTTTGGGGGCAGGCGGCGGGGTGTACCTGGAAACTTTTATGGAGAAATTGGGATTACTGCCATCAACACTGTCCTTCACTTGGCCAGTATGCACAGAACGCTTAACAGCTATGCAAGGATAAACCAAGAATCAGAACAAACTAAAACTAACAACAGTGTGTCCTTTGAGAAACAGAAAGTGTGGTATTGGCTACCAGGTTCATGAGACAAGCATTAGAACTTCTACTCTGTGATGAATGATTGTTGTAGTTGTTTAGTTGCTAAGTTGTGTCTGACTCTGCGACCACATGGACTGAGGCCCACCAGGCTCCGTGTCCATGGGGTTTTCCAGGCAAGAATACTGGAGGGGGTTGCCATGCCCTCCTCCAGGGGAAATGATGATGATATCTAATGAATGATGCCTATTACCAAAGTGGTAAAGTCATAGTCATTAAATAGTCTTGCAACAGATGGATAAGTGATAGTTCTAGGATTCCAACCACTTTTACATATAATTTAATGCTCCGAAACTATTTAGAAAAACTTAGCAATGACAAGATAAATATGTATATGCAGATCTCTATCTATCTATATAACAATCACTTCTATAATGGGTATAAGAGAACCAAAGGGTTAAGTAAAAATTTTGGGGAAAAAAATGCTTAACTTCCCCCTTTGTTGTATCTTTCCTTCCCAACGATATTTTTAACAGTGCCCTGTACACATTAGGCAATCAGTAAATATTTGCTGATTGATTATAAAGAGCTAGAAAAGAGCAAAGAACATTTGTGTAAAGACTTTATAAGTTCACCTTACATCTGGGATTCCACCCTCTTCATTTCCCTCTTTGTTCATTCAGATACACATGCCTGCCTGCTAAGCCCCTTCAGCTGTGTTCCACTCTGTGTGACCCTATGGACTGTAGCCTGCCAGGTTCCTCTGTCCATGGGACTCTCCAGGCAGAAACAGTGAAGTGGGTTGCTATTTCCTCCTCCAGGGGATCTTCCTGACCCAGGGATCAAACTTGTGTCTCCTGCATTGGCAGGCGGGTTCTTTACCACTAGCACCACTGTGTCTATTATGCATGAGGCACTGCCATGGCAGCTGGGTGGTTTCCTAAGAAAGCAGCAGACCCAGATCCTGCTCTCAGTGAGCTTCCTATCTTAAAAAGTAAAAACAGCTGCAAAATGGTGATACAAACAGCCGACTCATTGGAAAAGACTCACGCTGGGAATGATTGAAGGTAAAGGAAGAGGGCGGCAGAGGCTGAGATGGTTGGACTGTATCACTGAGTCAACGGACATGAACTTGGGTGAACTCCAGGCGATAGTGAGGGAGAGGGAGGCCTGGTGTGCTGCAGTCCAGGAGGTCGCAAAGAGTCAAGACATGACTGTGACTGAACAACAACAGCAGCAAGTAGAGTGTGCCAGGGAAATGTACGTGCTCCTAGAGTCCAGAGAGTAGATAAAACAGAGCTATGGTGCTCTGTGATGACCTAGAGGGGTGGGATGAGGGGCTCAAGAGGAAGGGCATGTATGTATACATATGGCTGATTCACAGTGTAGAGCACAAACTAACACAACATTGGAAAGCAATTATAGTTCAATTGAAAAAACTTTTTAATTAAAAAACAAATAACAACAACAACAACAACAAAAACAGAACTAGAAGGACCAGGAAGTCTTCATAAAAGAGTGTCTTTGAGCTGAATTTTAAGAAATTCAATGGCGTCACAAGGCATTAGACCTTAAAAAATTGGAGGTAAGATGAAATTCACAGACAGCACAGGGAGCCATGAAGCTCAGAGTCCGCCCTGCTGTGGATGAAAGCATCTCTCAGGGTGCCTGACCCAGTGAAATGTTTTCTCTGGTACTGGACCTAGTCCTTCTGCAGCTGAGCAACTGACAGAATGTTTGGCTTGCGTTTAGGGGCCAAGTCATGTGGGAGGAAAGTATCTTCGAATGCTAGGACCACATGGAGCGCGGCAGGGGCGTGCCACGTGGGGCACAGAGGGACCGAGGACACCGGTGAAGGGAGACTCCTGTCGCCCACCTCACAGGCACTCCTGTGCCTTTGCTCACCAGGGCGCAGAAAGCAGGACGGCTTCATTCATTGAATTTGCATTTTTAACTTTGCAATTTGTATAACAAATCCATGTAAAGTAAATCCAGGTAGCAATGGGCTGCTACTACAAGAAAGATCTGAACACATAGGTACTGGGGAGAAGGGTGGTAACCCACTAAAGATATTAAACAAAGGATGAAAAAGGGAGGAAGTTTGTAGAGGATTTGAACAAGGCTTTGTCTCTCTCTCTCTTTAAAAAAAAAAAAAAAAAAAACACCTACTTATTTGTTTGGCTGTGCTGGGTCTTAGTTGAGGCACACAGGATCTAGTTCCCTGACCATTTGCATCAGGTGGCCAAAGTACTGGAACTTCAGCTTCAGTATACCAGTCCCCCTGCATCGGTAGCTCAGAGTCTTAGCCACAGGACCACCAGGGAATTCCAAATAGGGGATTCTGAGTTCACAGTGACCTAGTCTTTGGTTCAAGTCCTGGTCCTCCTCTTATGAGCTATCTGATGATAGTCAAGTTACTTAACAGTTCTATGGCTCAATTTTCTTATTTATAATCTCCAACTTGTGTTTTTGGAGAGGATCTTATTAATAAGTGAGAATGTCTGGTTCTTAGTAAATACTCAACACATGTTAAACCCTTCCTGTTTCTCCTCTACCTTCCTGATTATATAGCTGGAGCACACAGGCAGTGAGGGGAGGACCGAAATGGGCAGCTTCTGCCAAATTATAGAGAGAATTTTATATTCCCTGTTACATACTGGAGTCATTCAAAAGAAGTATGTGAGCCATGGAGGTAGTTTTAATTTCCTAGTAGCCACATTTTTTAAGTTTAAAAGTTAAACTAATTTGACAATATATTTTATTTAACTCAGTATATCCAAATTATCAATTCAACATACAGTCAATAGAAAAATTATTAGTGAGATATTTCATATGGTCTTCAAAACCCAGGTGTATTTTACACTGACTGGATATCTCAATTCAGCCAGGCTACACTTCAAATCAAACAAGACCAAACCAGTCAATCCTAAAAGAAATCACCCCTGAGTATTCATTGGAAGGACTGACGCTGAAGCTGAAGCTCCATACTTTGGCCACCTGATGCAAAGAGCTGACTCTTTGGAAAAGACCCTGATGCTGGGAAAAGATTGAGGGGAAGAGGAGAAGGGGGCAGCAGAGGATGAGATAGTTAGATAGCATCACTGACTCAATGGACATGAATTTGAGCAAACTCCGGGAGATAGTGGAGGACAAAGGGGCCTGGCGTGGTGCAGTCAGTCCATGGGATTGCAAAGAGTCAGACATGATTTAGCAACTGAACAACAATAACATGCTTCGGATGCTCAATGGTATCTTCAAGCTAGTGGTTACCATATTGGGCAGATCAGCCATATAGATGATGGAGAGGCACTGAAGGAGTGCTTTGGAAAAATCAATCTACTAGCATTGCTTGAGATGGATTATAGGGGAAAGAGTGCAAGCCTGAAGACTGGTTAACAAGTTATTATCGTAATCTAGCAGATAGTTTATCCAGGGCTTGAACAAGGTTGGCATCGGTAGAAATGGAAAAGAGAGGATGAAGGAAGGGGAGAAATACAGCGGGATGAGAACTAACTCATCAGACTTGATTGCTTTCATGTGGAAGACAAGGGAACCAGAAGAGTGGAACGTGGGGTTGTTAGGCTGGATATAGTAAAGTAAATAACTGGCTTATCTCTACATAGACAAATTGTTCCCTACATTTAATAATTATGTACTTTCCAATTTAGTTTACTTGGTTATATAAACCAACTCTCAAATTCCTTTCTTACATAATAAAGAAAAACAAAAGTACTGAAAATAGATGAGTTTTAACTCAAAATCATGTGGTACTGTTAAGTCAAGATTCTAATAACAATAACAGATTTCCATTAGATGAAATAGAATTTAACCTATACATTTTACACGTTTTGTCTAATAGCATAAAATATTGAGCGGTAAAGTAAAAAGTGCATAGAACCAGAAATCAGAATTCATGCTCTCCCATCACTGGTTGCAATGTATACAAATTTTGAACAGTTTATTCAGTTCTTAGAACTGTTTCTTCTCCCACTAAGAGAAAACTATCATATGTCTTGATTATACCACAGTGGTTTTATCAGCATGATAAGAAATACGTGAAGTACTATAGTAGCTAAATGCCATGGGTACCACAGAAGGGAAACAATAGGATTTTTCTTCTGGTGTGTGCCTATTACTGACTTGCTAAGTTGCCTTGAGAAAGAATTTAGCTCTGTTCCCAAATCTTATAATAATGACTAAAATATCTACTCTTTTGAGCTCACAGGAAGACAAGTGATAGAGAGACATACAGAATATAAGCCTAAGCTGTTTTTTTAAAAGAGTATTTATGAAATACCTGAAAGCATTGTTTTAAATTTTTTAAAGGACACTTAGAAATTAAACACACAGATATGTTCTCAGTGTCTAATCATTCCATATTTACCACAAAGGCAATTTCCCATCTTAATTACTCATATTACATTTTAGTGGGTCCATATACATTATTCTACTTGTGTAACATTTTATTGTTCAAATCAGTGGCATAATGTTCCTGAAGGACAACTCTAATGGGATAAATTTGTGCAAATAAATATTTAGACACACACCAAAAACCAGAAAAATACTGTATGCAACTATAATTTAAAACTAGATAAATGTCTACATCTCCATCTCAAAAAAAGATGTGTACGTATACACACACACACACACACATAGAGTATATGTAGAGAGATATATCTATAAATATATATGTGTGTGTGTGTGTGTGTGTGTGTGTATAGGCTACACTGTGGGATCTTAGTTCCCCGACGAGGGATCGAACCCATGCCCCCTGCATTGGAAGCAGTGTCTTAACCACTGGACCACCATGCAAGTCCCTCAAAAAAATTTTTAAAAAAAGAGAGAGAGAGATTTGAACAAAGCTGTAAAATGTTCACAAAATACTGATCTAAACTGTCTACTAGCCTGGAAGCTTGTCAAAGGCACAGAACAAGTCTCATTCACCTCTGCCTCCCCTGCCCCAGACAGGCGATCACATCAGAGTAGCCTAAGAATAAGTGCCGGTTTGTTGGATTGAACTGAACTACAGAACAGGCAAACTAGCCAGGTTTCCTCCTGAGATGTCATGTATCTTTGTCTTTAAAACAGTGATTTAAAAATACCTAGAGAGCTCAAGTTACATTCTCATCCCCGTATTTCCCCTTAAATAATTAACTTTCTGTTGCTATGCCAGTAGCGTATGTTCATAGAAACTTGGTTTTCTCGATGAATTTTAACTAGTTCCTGAACTGACATCCTCGTATCAGGGGAAGAGTCAGTAAGCAAAGAAAATCTGTTTCATGTTTGTTGTACCACACACTATCTTAGGAATGGATGAAAATTCTGAAGAATCCTTGGACCAACCCTGAGAGTTATCTCAAAAATTTGACCCGTAATCATTCTCATTTTCAAACTATTAAGCTCACTGCGTGATATGGAAAGCTACACATAGTTCGATAAAACATGAAGTGAAAAAAAAAGTTAATGCTGTGAAACAAAAGTCCTATTGTATGGCAAGACAAGTTTGAACATAAAATGTTCTTGGTCCTTTGGCCTTCTCTCTCCCTCCACTGTGTATTCGTATCTGCGTTATGCATCGGCCAGACCTCCCCCATCAGCAGAAATACCTGCTCAGCCGTTATAAAGAGCACCATTCTAGCGTCAGCAAGACAACTCCTCAAAGATAACATTCCCTGAGAGCCTGTGAGGGCTCACACGACCTGCCACTTTGTTCTTGCAGACCTGGATTGTGTGAACTGTCAAGGATGTCTCAAAAAAAATGCACACGATTTGCAAGGTGTGGAACAGTTCTCAGACCTTTCCGAGAAGCTCTTCCCAGGTTAAAATCCTCAGTTTGGCTCAAGTACAATGTTCTGTTTCTTTCTTAGATTGGCTGATGAATTTTTTTATCATCAGTGCTAATATAGTCTAGAGGTTATAGTAGTTGAACAGGCAATTATATTTCCATTGTTGTGGGGCTAAGAGACTCCAGAGGAGAAAGAGAAGAGCTCAGAAATGTTTCAAGCCCAGATTTCTAGAAATCTAGACTCTACAGTGACTCTAGGTATCAGGTGAGTTGGCAAAAGCATAAGTGGCTACATACTAAGTTGCTTCAGTCGTGTCCAACTCTTTGCGACCCCGGGGACTGCAGCCCACCAGGCTCCTCTGTCCATGGGATTCTCCAGGCAAGAATACCGGAGTGGGTTGCCATGCCCTTCTCCAGGGGGTCTTCCTGGAGAAGGATTGAACCCCAGTCTCTTTATGTCTCCTGCAAATAGGCAGGTTCTTCACCAGCGCCACCTGGGAAGCCCCAATCTTACTGATCACTCACTTAAAGATATTCCCAAGACAGGAGCATGGGCATTGCACATCCTGTCCACCCTCCCCGCCCCCGCCTTAGTGAGAAGGCTGTTCAGAGGGTCTGTGTCCTTACCTCAGACAGCAGGTGCTGAGCCACAACTGTTAATGCCTCAAACTTGGTGTTGCCCAGGGAAAGAAGCTGCTTGAGCTGCAGGATAATTCCACTTTGCTTCGTACATTTGCTCTTATACTGAGCCAACTCAAGTGCTTTTTCAGAGGACAGCACATCTGGGGACGTCTGGGTCTGGATGCACAGACTTCGGGGACTCTTCTGTCTGCCCTTTTCAACTGCAAAAGGAACGGATATAGGTAGGAAAACACGTGACCTTCATTTTCCTAACCAACACCATCTGGGTTCCCTAAACACTACAGCAGCCACAGAAGAGCGCTTCAGTTGTGTTTGTAAAGAAAAGCATATGGATGAGAATGGGGATTAATCGGATATCTGTATGTCTGGAACTAGAACCACAGATGGCGGCTTTAGTTCTGACTTAAAAGGATGTATACGCAGCAGAGAATGAGGGGTATAAAGCAGATGGACTGATCAATCCAGAAACATGGAAACTGTGTGAAAAATAATGCTGACTTCATGGTTTCTAACTTTCCAGGTAAAGTGGTACAGAAATCTGCTGTGACAAGTACCCTGACTGGAGGCTCTGATTCAGGCTGGCTGAACACACACACACACACACACACACACACACACACACACACACACACACACGACTGAACTGTTAATGCCTTTCCCTCTTCCTATATGTTTCCTATCAACTTCCTCTCCTTTCCCTGCTGATGGCCTGGTGCGTTCCCAAGATTTATACTGTACATGAGTCATTTCCTAATCCCTGATAAATCACCACATATACAGTGAAAATCTACTCACATTTAACCCCTGGTCTTTAAATTCACTGCCAAGTGTACTATACTTAGAAAAAAGAATTTTTTTTTTCTTTATTTTGAACTGTAGTTGATTTAAAATGTGTGTTAGTTTCAGGTGTACAGCAAAATGATTCATTGAGAGCTTCATACGCTTCATAAAATACTTTTATCTATTTTTATTTTGGGCTATGTTGGGTCTTTGTTGTGCTGCGCAGGCTTCTCATGCGGTGGCTTCTTCTGTGGCAGAGCACCGGCAGAGCACAGGCTCAGTAGTTGTGACGCACTGGCTTAGTTGCTGCGTGGCATGTGGGATCTTTCCGGACCAGGGATCGAACCTGCGTCTCCTTCACTGGCCAGGCGGACTCTTTACCACTCAGCCACCAGGGAAGCCCTGAGTATAATACTCTTGACTATACTATTCTGTTTTCTATCAAACACAAGCTTTGTGGTTTCTTTTTCCCCTTCAAGCAGTAATATGGTTTAAAAAAAAATTTTTTTTAAGACGCACATGCTAATACTCCAAATCCATCTAAGATGCTAAGTGACTGCTCACTTTCTGTCGTAGGGCCCTGGGAATCTATTTTATACAGAAAAACTGTTCCATCTTGGAACCATTCCAAATGTCTCGGCCACTTTAAACATCAAACAGAATTGGAAAAAGATGAAAGCAACCTGCTTAACTTCTTAAAATGAGTAGTCTAAATAATCAGATGTAAATCTGAAAAAATAAAGTCATAAGAAACTAAAAAAAATAAATACTTCTTTATTCTCACAGGCATTCCCTACAGTGTCTACATTCTGTGGTGACAAACCTGAGACCATTTTATAGATGGTAACTACTTTCTCTAATTTTTTAGAAGGAAGAAAACAGTGATTTCTAGAAGGAAAATAAAGAAACCTCAGTATTCATGTCCCAAAAACCAGTGGGAAAATACATTTAATATTCTTTAAGTTAAACAAACAAACAGGAAAAGGGCTCTCCTTTTCTATGGTAGCTTTCCATGGTTAAACAACTCGTATTTGTATTAATACTCGATAATTCTCACTTCTAAAATGACTAAAATATTGTGTCTAAAAATACTTAGACTTCCCAGGTGGTCTACTAGCTAAGACTCCAGGTTCCCAATGCGGGGGACCCAGGTTCCATCCCTGGGCAGAACCTTCAATTTACAAATCTAAGATCCCACAGGCTGCAACTGAGACCCAGTGCAGCCAGTTTTTTGGTTTTTTTTTTTTTTTACAATCATTATTTCTGTATTTATTTACTTATTTTTTAAGATAAAACATTTCAAATATAAGAAAAGTACACATAAAATAAGCAATTTTATCTATAATTGAGATGAAATATATGTTCAAATTTTGCTGTATTTGTTTCAGATTTTTTTTCCAGATTTTTTTTTCCCCCACTGTTTTTGTTTTTTTTCTCTGTGGGAGAAGGCAAGGATGGGACGATTTGAGAGGATGGCATTGAAACATGTATATTATCATATGTGAAACAGATCGCCAGTCCAGGTTCGATGCATGATACAGGGTGCTTGGGGCTGGTGCACTGGGATGACCCAGAGGGATGGGATGGGGAGGGAGTTGGGAGGGGGTTCAGGATGCGGAACACATGTACACCCATGGCGGATTCATGTCAATGTATGGCAAAACCACTACAATACTGTAAAGTAATTAGCCTCCAATTAAAATTAAAAAAACCAAAAAAACAGACAGTTAATAAATCTCAGTGGCCCTCCATAGCAAAGCGAAGTTCAAGGATATGAAGGGCCTAAGCTGGGCGTAGGCAGCGTCTATAGGGCAGACTCCAAGACAAGAACCTAGGCTTCTGTTCCCACCCATTTGGAAAGTGGAGATGGGGTGGGGATGTAATATTGTTACATAACTAAATACAAACATTTACACAGGAATCTTAACATGCTACTTAATTCACCCAAGCCCATTATCTGCTAACTTCTTTTCAATAAACCTATATACTGGTAAATACCTACCTTTTATATCCTGTTTTATACACTTTTATACAAACAAACAGAAGAGCAAAAAACTTCTTTTAATCCTTGACCATCCAGAACTTCCACTGTGACATATGTAGATATAGGTTCACTTTCCTGACTGATATCATAGCTTATGTCTTCCTAGTACTTACTGAAATATGTATTCATTTATCATTTACTGCTCTGAAGTTACCATTTCTTAAATCCTTAACATTTCATTCTGTTTCTAGGATTTTTATGCTAATCAATTTTATTATGTAATACAATATCAGTTTTTAAACCATTAAGTTATAATTATTTATAAAATCAAGAAATGAAGCTTTTATATTAACATTTTTGGAGAAAACATTAAGTTGCTTGCCTACTTAGTTTTTAGGGGGAATTTTAGTATTAACAAGTCATGTGCTAATAAGTTATTTCTAAGGAAAAATATGAAATATAAATTAATTTATTAAGCAGTTTTTTATACTCAGGATGAAAATATAGGTACTCTTTTTGTAGCACCAAAATTTTTGTTCTTCAAATTATCTCTTACGCCAAAGTTGGGCAGCAGCTAAATATTAATATTTATGTTTGGCTCCTTGAGAAACTAAACATTTTTAACTGGATTATCAAGACTTTCAATTTACAACTCTACAGAAATTATTTTCTTAGTATCATTGTTTCGCTAAATTCCTTGTTATATGTATATACTTTCTTTTATATTTATCTGTTTTTCTCATTGAATGGTTAATTCCATTTCTAACACTATTTCAAACATAGGGAGATTGACTTTTCTTTTCTTGGTTCAAAGAGATTAACTTTAGTGTTTCTCAATGGACATAGATTTTGAAATACTATATTTACATTGTGTTAAGCATTTGTCAATATTTTGAAAAAGTTGAGAGTTGAATATTGAAAGAGTTGAATTAAGCTTCTGAAGCCATTACAATATTTTTTGTATTTTACCTTGCTAAATTTTGTTAAAGGCTTCAAATTCCCAAGACAAATTTTTTTTTACCATCTGAAATCTAATTTGACATTTTCCCCCATATAACTGACATATAACATTAGTTTCAGGTGTACAACATGGTTCACCATATATATCTCAATATATTTCTATATATTGCAAAACGATCACCACAATAAATCTAGTTAACATCTGTCACCATACATAAAACTTCTTGTGATGAGAATTTTTAAGATACACTCTCTTAGCAACTTGTAAAAAAGCAATACAGTGTTTTCAATTTTAGTCTCCATTCTGTACATCTCCACGACATACTTATTTTGAACTCCAAGTTTGTACTTTTGACCCCCTTTCCCCAGGCCCAACCAACACTTATTAATAGTTTGTTTTTTTGTTCCCCCAGATCTGGCCATGCAACCGTGTAAGCCACTCCTGAGTTTGCTGCTGAATTCAGACGGCTTAGATCCACAAGTGAGTTGGCATCTATACATTTCCTTTATTATATTTCAGTTGCTTTAGCTTTTGGTAACAAAATGACATTTGTTATGAAAAAGAACATACATAATATATATAACTCAGTCACTTTGCTGTACAGCAGAAATGAACACACACACAATATGGCATTTGTGCTTATGAAAATCCTATTTGTCGCATTTTGGAACTGTTAAGTTGTGTCAAGGCATAACTGTTTTTTGAAATTTTAGAAAATTCTCTAGGACTTGATACTATATTTGAAACACTGCTAAAATCACTGTGAATGAACTTATGTAGTTTTTACTGAGGTACACCCTGGAAAAGATCCTGATGCTGGGAAAGATTGAGGGCAGGAGGAGACAGGGGTGACATAGGACGAGGTGGTTGGATGGCATCAGCAACTCAATGGACATGAGTTTGCACAAACTCCAAGAGACAGCGAAAGGCAGGGAAGCCTGGAAGCCTTAGCGACTGAACAACAACCCTGGAAAACATCAACTGTCCAAGTGTGATTGCATTCCAATCATGCAACTCTCTGGTTCTTGGTGCTTTCTCAATTGTGCTTTGCCTGGTTCCTGCTTCACCTTCAGCTGCAGTTCAGGGTCAGGGTGCTAGCTCCACCTGACGAGAGAATTGGGGTGGGGGCAGGTAAGCCACCACCTCAGGAAAACTCTAAGTCTCCAGGTACCAGCTTCTTTTTCTCTCAGGCTTTCTTAGTGGCTGTAGAACTGGAATTTCAAAGTAGGAAACCTCGCATACCAACAACGGTTCCTAAAGGTCCAGCCATGAAAACCCCCAAACGCCACACCTAGAATTCAAACCCCACTCTGCCTCAGAAAGTGATAGAAATCACTGGAAATTATCATGGACATCATGATGCAGTTTTCAATGCTACCATGGAGAATCTCGTTCAGACATTTAAAATGACTCTGATGATGTCTGCCTGCATAGTGTCATACCCCAGATGGAGGTTTAAGAATATAAAACCTGCTGATACGGCTTCTCTAACACATCCTAGCACAAACTGTTGGAGTCACAGCTAGTAGGGAAGAATATATTCTCTTATGAATCCTACATGGGGTTAAAATGACACCTAATAAGGGGTCTCAGACAGTAAAGCATCTGCCTACAATGCAGGAGACCCGGGTTCAATCCCTGGGTTGGGAAGATCTCCTGGAGAAGGAAATGGCAACCCAGTCCAGTATTCTTGCCTGGAAAATCCCATAGACAGAGAAGCCTGGTAGGCTACAGTCGATGGGATTGCAAAAAAAAGAGTCGGAAACGACTGAGCAACTTCACTTCACTTCACTTCAGTGCAAACTTGCTTGCAGAGAAAAGATAAAAAAAAAAAAAACAAAACAGCCCAAATGTCCATAAGGAGTGAAGTGAAGTGAAAGTCACTCAGTTGTGTCTGACTCTTTGTGACCCCATGCACTATATAGTCCATGGATTTCTCCAGGCCAGAATACTGGAGTGGGTGGCCGCTCCTTCTCCAGGGGATCTTCCCTACCCAGGGATTGAACTCTGGTCTCCCACAATGCAGGTAGATTCTTTACCAGCTGAGCCACCAAAGAAGCCCAAATGAAGCAGAAGCTGCCATGCTGCGCTGTGCTTAGTTGCTCAGTCGTGTCCGACTCTTTGTGACCCCATGGACTGTAGCCCGTCAGATGCCTCTGTCCAAGGGATTCTCCAGGCAAGAATTCTGGAGTTGGTAGCCATGTCTTCCTTCAGGGGATCTTCCCAACCTAGGGATCAAACTTAGGTCTTCTACATTGCAGGTGGACTCTTTACTATCTGAGCCACTAGGGAAGCCCGTCCATAAGTAGAGGTGTGCTTAAATAAATGTACATTTATTTAACGGTACATTTATACAATGGAACATCACAGCTGTAACACACAAATAGAAAGCTCTCTGTGTTAAATGAAAAAAACACGGTCAAGAGCAATGTAGATGATGTGTCTCATTGTATCAAGAGGTATGTACTTTTTTGCTTATAAATTCATAACAAAGCTTTCATATAATATATATGAAAGTACCAACGGTGTTTACCTTTTCAGAGAAGACAACAGGAACCAGATCGATATAAAGGTGTTCTAGTGCACTTTTAAATACTTTTAAAACACAAGGCAAATGCATTGCAGGCTTCCCTAATAGCACAGTGGTAAAGAATCTGCCAAAGAATGTTCAAAGTACCACATGATTGCACTCATCTCACACACCAGCAAAGTAATGCTCAAAATTCTCCAAGCCAGACTTCAATAGTACATGAACCGTGAACTTCCAGATGTTCAAACTGGATTTTAAAAAGGAAGAGGAACCAGAGATCAAATTGCCAACATCTGCTGGATCGTTGAAAAAGCAAGAGAGTTCCAGAAAAAACATCTACTTCTGCTTTATTGATTATGCCAAAGCCTTTGACTGTGTGGATCACAACAAACTATGGAAAATTCTTCAAGAGATGGGAATATCAGACCATCTTACCTGCCTCCTGAGAAATCTGTATGCAGGTCAGGAAGCAACAGTTAGAAGTGGACATGGAACAACAGACTGGTTCCAAATAGGGAAAGGAGTACATCAAGGCAGTATATTGTCGCCGTGCTTATTTAACTTATATGCAGAATATATCATGCGAAATGCCGGGTTGGATGAAGCATAAGCTGGAATCAAGATTGCTGGGAGAAATACCAGTAACCTCAGATATGCAGATGACACTACCCTTATGGGAGAAAGTGAAGAGGAACTAAAGAGCCTCTTGATGAAAGTGAAAAAAGAGAGTGAAAAAGTTGGCTTAAAACTCAACATTTCAAAAACTAATATCATGGCATCCGGTCCCATCACTTCATGGCAAATAGATGGGGAAACAATGGAAACAGTTATAGACTTTATTTTGGGGGGCTCCAAAATCACTGCAGATGGTGACTGCAGCCATGAAATCAAAAGACCCTTTCTCCTTGGAAGGAAAGCTATGACCAACCTAGACAGGTATTAAAAAGTAGAGACATTACTTTGCGTACAAATGTCCGTCTAGTCAAAACTATGGTTTTTCCAGTAGTAGATGTATGGATATGAGAGTTGGACTATAAAGAAAGCTGAGCACCGAAGAATTGATGCTTTTGAACTATGGTGCTGGTGAAGACTCTTGAGAGTCCCTTGGACTGCAAGGAGATCCAACCAGTCCACCCTAAAGGAAATCAGTCCTGAACATTCATTGGAAGGACTGATGTTGAAGCTGAAGCTCCAATAGTTTGGCCACCTGATGCGAAGAACTGACTCATTGGAAAAGACCCTGATGCTGGGAAAGATTGACTGTGGGAGGAGAAGGGGACGACAGAGGATGGGATGGTTGGATGTCATCATGGACTTGATGGACATGAGTTTGAGCAAGCTCTGGGAGTTGGTGATGGACAGGGAAGTCTGGTGTGCTGCAGTCCATGGGGTCGCAAAGAGTCTGACACGACTGAGTGACTGAACTGAACCAATCTGCCCACAATGTGAGAGACTCAGTTTCCATCCCTAGGTTGGGAAGATCCCGTGGAGGAGAAAATAGCAACCCATTCCAGTATTCTTGTCTGGAAAATCCCATGGAGAGAGGAGGTCAGGCTACAGTCCATGGGGTCACAGAAAGAGTCAGACATGACTTAGTGACTAAAACAACTACAACAAATATATTACCTACTCAAAATTAAAATGTAATATTTTTTAAAGGTGGTTAAAATGAATTCTGAGCTTCAGTCTTTAACACTTAACCATCAAGCAAACAGTCAATCCATGTTTTTTCTATGGGGAATCTGGGCAGAAATCTAAATAATGCAGCTTCTATTGAATGTGAATTCTCAGAATAGATTTACATATCTTCAAGTTTTAACCTAAGAGCAAATAAGCATACAGACTGCCCTCTACCTAGAGCTGGAAAAGCACGCTGTGACCTCAATCTTCCGCTCCATATACTGTGCTCCCTGAGGACACAGATGTACCACATGACAGCTGATGACCCAGTTTGAGCATCCTTCCCTCCCTCCTCACCCCTGGACGAATGGAGGATCAGAGACCATGCAAAAACCTCCAATGATGCTCAAAGCCCCAGTGCTCATAAACAGAGTACTTTGTAATGCCAAAAATCAACAGTTTCCCTTAAATCCTACCGGATTCATTATTATAGCAAGTTAGCTTAATATGAACCAAACTTTGCCCTTGTGTTCCCTTTATTAACATGTTACCATTTTGAGAATACAACTATTTAAAACTAAAAAAATCTCATTTATTATCTCCATTAAGAGGCTAATTGCAAAGAATCAACTTACTCAGAAATCTTAAAACTAAATGTTAACTTTCACATAGATTCAGATGCATGTTGACAAGATAATTACCACTGTGTGTCTGATCAGACCTTCCTGGACTTCACTCCAATGAAACTGAAACCCCCATCAGGAAAACCAAAGTCCTGAGTCCAGGACATTTGCTCACTTGAAAAATAGCTGGATAACACTGTTTACTCTCCTTGTTCTTTCTACTCAGAAATCTCAATTTAATAAAATTTCAAACCAGCCTAAAGAACTTATTTATCATCCTCTTAAAGAAAACAGTTGAAGGAAGAACAGGCCCATATTTCAGGCTCAGTCACTTAGGCACAGACCCCCGCCCCCCCTCCCCTCAAGGCAAAACACTTATTTCTGAAAGACTTAACCATTCAGACAGGGACTAACCTAGCTGCTGAGGATACAACCATTCTAAGGCAAGAACAAGCCACTGACAGAATCTGCTGGCTTTCTGAATATTAAAATCAAGCAAGAGACAAGACCTACGAGGAGAGGTTGCCTTGACTCGAATGAAAAACTATACGTAGCCTTCAGTAACTAACATTTGTTTCATATACCTATTGATTTCTTATTCATTTACTCACCAAATGTTTATCAAAATCTACCGTGTGGCTTTGCTGTGGGCAGGTGGACCTGCCTGGTGTCTTGGGGGTGGTGGAAGCAGGTATAAGAGGGCGGTGCCCTACAAAGATACACGAAGACATCTTGTGTGTGATAGTCAGCTCTTCCTGTTTAACTCACACACACAGCTATCTGCAAAGGTGATGGTCACTGGCGGGCATGTGCCTTCCGCTACATTACTGCCTTGACAACGAAGGCTTGTGGGTTAATAAAACACAAGCAGTGAGCTAACAAGCTTGGCCAGTCGTCTTTCTACTTTAATCTGAACCTCCTCGTCTGAAACACTTCCTGGGACACCTGTCTCTCCACAGGCTCTTTCTGTCAGTGTTTGCTCAGCAGTTGAGGATAGCAGTTTATGCTGAGGGAGAAATTCCATGACAACGAGGTCTTAAATGTGGACTACCTGGAAATATGTGCTCTGATAAGAGGGAGCATCCAGTTCTGAAACAATGATCCACATGACCCCTGTGCCTTCAGCAAATGTCTGCTGGATGTGCCTCTAGCAAGTTGGTCCCGGACTTTTACGCCGCAGAGACAGAAACAGGCCACTGCCGATGGCCATATGCTAATTAGGAAAGAGAATTACGTACACACAGTGCAGTGAGAAGATGGGGGGAACACGTGGATCTGCGACCAGCAAGAAAGGGTGCTGGAGACACAGTGTGGATGGATGTCTGTACGTCTGGCAGACAGATATGAGAGCAGAAAACACCAAGGCGGAGAAGTATGGGAGCCCTGGAGGTCCTGACGTTCAGTGCTGACAGCAAAGCACTCCTGAGGTTAAAGTAAGAGGATGTGGCTGGAAGCAGAAACGGGCTAGACAGGAGTGCCATACAAGGTTTATCCTGGTAGGAGACCCAGAGCAGTGCTGAGCAAGGGCCTGGAGACGCAGGGCAAGGGGGAGACCTGAGGGGGTGAGCAAAGGGAAGCCCGGGGTCGGGCAGGGACTCGTGGCCAGGGCAGTGAGAACCGGCAGGAAATGACGAATGTGTTTACGAGGCAGAGCACCTGGATCAAGAGGACTCCTGGGTAAGTCATAGTTTGCAGCTCAGAGGTAACACACAGAGGAGCAGATTAGCACGTGAGAATCAGAGAGAGGGCCGAGGGACCCGGTGGGCAGGCATCCTACACTCTAATACCCTGCTCCTCATTCTCCAAAAAGATGCTATTCTAGCCTCACCAGCCCCATAAGGCTTTCCAAACGGACTTGTCAGCTGGGGTGTTTTCCCCAGGAGCAAATCGGTTCTTTACTTCCCCTTGTCCCAGATGCTGCCCCTAATACAAGCCAGGGCTTCCCTGGCGGCTCAGATGGTAAAGAATCTGCCTGCAATGTGGGAGACCTGCGTTCAATCCCTGGGTTGGGAAGATCCCCTGGAAGAGGGCACAGCAACCCCACTCCAATACTCTTGCCTGGAGAATCCCCATGGACAGAGGAGCCTGGTGGGCCACAGTCCATGGGGTCACAAAGAGCCGGACACGACTAAACACAGCACACACAGTGCAAGCCCACTAACACACACTTTCCCGGTCTGATGAACTGCAGATCCACAGAAATCTAGACGATCTTACCAAGATTTTATAAGAAATCATTACTCAGTGTGGTACGAAAGGAGGAAGTTAGCATCCGCCTTGACAAGAGTGGAAGAAGCCCTCAAGCCTAACAACATGCCTATTATAGTTAAGGTGCTGACACTTGCTTCGTGGCATCTAACCAGTATTTAAGTAAACAAACTAAGAAACAAATCAGTGTTATTAGCTTAAATTTGTATAAACCTTTTCAATATTCCTTTCACTATGAGTTTGCTCTAGAAGTGTTCTTAGTAATCATAATGTAGAAGCCACACGTAACTTTTTTCTACTTCTAGGTAGGTATGGCATTTGCTTACTGTGGAACATTTCAAGCTCAACAAAGCACGGTGTTTAGACTTTTAAAATTACCCAAGCTAATTCTTTTGGAGGCAGATGGGGAGGAGTGCCTTAAGACACCTATTAAAATTTTATAGTACTAGACTGTTGGACCTGCTGCAGTGCCATGTATCACATGTAAAATGGTTTCACTTTTTAATTTCAAAAGTAGATTACAGGATAGAAGGCATATTCCTATTAAATACTCTTATTTCAGGATAATTATTGCTTAGACAACTTTTCCTGAAAAACCAACCAAACTTGATCTTAAACATTTTCCATGTGGCTGGCAGGGAAAGCAAAGCACATTTCTCATGTTCTTTAAATGGACTACCAACTGTAAATAAAAGTTAACAGAAATTCATTACATTTGAAAAAAAAATTTTTTTTTCAGAAATACTTTTAAGAAAGTATCAGTTCCGTCAATTTGTTGACTAATTTTCCATCAGTTTGTTTCTAAATAATAGAAGTGCACCTTACTATGTTAAGTTTCTGGATTTGTTTCAGGACTAGAAGAGCATACTGCGAATACCTACAAGTAGTAAAATTTCATGCCTGTAACATTAAAAATTCCAAAGATGCCAAATGAAAATATTTTTAATCATCTAACAAGCAAAAATTTCATCTGAAACATGAATTTCATAGTAGGGGAAGAAAATCTGAATTTTTATCTCAACTTAAAATAAGGAACAAGCGTCTCTTGTTATACTTGTTTACAATGTATATGAACAAACTGGATAGGTCTTTCCCTGGTAGCTCCGTTGGTAAAGAAGCCACCTACAATGCAGGAGACCCCGGTTTGATTCCTGGGTCAGGCAGAGCCACTGGAGAAGAGATAGGCTACCCACTCCAGTATTCTTGGGCTTCCCTGGTGGCTCAGCTGGTAAAAAATCTACCTGCAATGTGGGAGACCTGGGTTCGATCCCCTGGAGAAAGGAAAGGCTACCCACTCCAGTATCCTGGCCTGGAGAATTCCATGGGCTTGCAGAGAAGTTGGACACTACTGAGCAACCTTCACTTTCACTATCCTCAGAGCACAAGGAAGAAGATATAGATGTGACTGAGGTGTCACTTCACAGGATAGCAGCTCCAGGACTGGCTTTCTCTCTGTTACTAAGGCAAATGATGGGAAATATTAAATGCGAGCCGTCATATGAACTTTCATTTTGTTTTTGTCTGAAGGATCATTTTGTCTGAAGAATCATAATAGGAACCTGAGAAGATGCCTGGCATCACAAAGCCGAGCTGTGCTGTTGATTTCAGCGATGACGGCATGCGCCAAGACGTCCCTTTAAATTTACCACATGGATGAACACGGCACCAAGAATAACACTCTGTCACCACAAGGAACCATTTCCAAAACAAGAACAAACAAAACTCTACATGGCCCTTCTGCTGTATCCACTGCAAGCACATGTACCTTGTCAGATTTTTAAAACTGTCTTTTCTGGACTTTTCCACCTTGAGCTAGCCAGCTTAGGTGATGTCACCACTGTGTCAGCGAGGCCAGGCCCCGTGGGTCAGTGCTCCACGGCCACAGACGGTGTCCCTAACATCTCGGCCATGTGCAATCACGTGTTCTTCATCAAGCAGGGCCCCCAGCAGAGCAGCAGGGCTGACAAGGCACATGCAGACAAAAGATCTGAGTGGGGAAAATAAATCCCCAAAGTGGGTCAAAAATCCCCTTATTGTGAATTAAAGATGATAGATTACCTTTAATAGACAGTAGAAACAAAAGTTAGAATAGCCAATTAAAACATTCAACATTAGGAATTTCTCTAATACAAATGGGCTTCCCTGGCAGCTCAGACAGTAAACAACCCGCCTACCATGCGGGAGATCTGGGTTCGATCCCTGGGTTGGGAAGATCCTCTGGAGGAGGGCATGGCAACCCTCTCCAGTATTCTTGCCTGGAGAATCCCTAAGGATAGAGGAATCTGGCGGGATACAGTCCATGCGGTTGCAAAGAGTCCATCACGACTGAGCGACTAAGCACAGCACAGATACTATAAATAATAAATAAAAAGAGAATGTTGTTCTCAAAATATTAACCAGTTATGGAAAAATAATTTGAGTATGAGATGTCTAAAATTCAAGTAACAAGGAACAATAGGAAAAAGCCCAGTCTCTCATGCAAAAAGCTTTATTGGTATTAAAGTTACCCAGAGCTACATAATTGATGCCTTTTATAAAGGACTCTCATGTGCTAGGGCTTCCCTGGTGGCTTGGATGGTAAAATTTCGCCCACAGTGCAGGAGCCCTAAGTTTGATTCCTGGGTCCAGCAGATTCCCCTGGAGAAGGGAATGGCTACCCACTCCAGTACTCTTGCCTGGAGAATCCCATGGACGGAGGAGCCTGGCGGGCTACAGGCCATGGGATCTCAAAAGAGTCGGACATGACTGAACTAACTCTTTCTTTCTCAGGTACTGAAATAACCCAAAGTATTACCTAAGTCAAATAAGAAAAATAATGTCCAATTTTGGATACATTTAAAAACACACCTGTTGTCTTTTTACCTAAGAAAACAGTAATGTGCATACTATTAATAAAACACTATTACTAGCTGTGAAACATGCTTTAGAGCTAATAAAAAGTACCATAATCTGTATTATTTCATGTATAGGGTGATTCTCTAATATCTAAAATTCAACCTAAATATTTCAATGTTTCTAATTAAATAAGCATTTACTATATATGTTTCCCGTGCCACATTCTTCCATTTTTTCCAGATGAAAAACACTGTTTTCCTTCCCATTCTGAATCCAACTTCAAACTATACTGTATGGTTTATTTTCTATGTTTATATGAAAACAGATGCCACATTAAAGCACAATTTGGCATGGTAAAACTTTACCTTTTTCTTTCAACATCTAACTTCTAAAGGCTTATCAAAATATTACCTATTATGAGTAAAAATTCATTTAACATATCACTGCTCTCTTAAATAGACTGCAATAACTATGAAAGGGCACATTTTAATGTCATAGCAAAGCTGAAGCTGTAAGACTGCCATACCAAAGAGTTCAGTATCAATCTATGCCAAGACATTTTTAACATAATGCCACTCACAAAACCAGTTCTTAGTAAATGCTTATCGATGTGGCATGAGGCCAGTGTAACTTTCAAAGCTGCTTTCCAGGAAACTGCAAAGAAAATTGTGGATTCACAGAAGCGATAACAAAGCGGGTGGTGGAAGGCCATATCTCTCTTCTATTGTTCTTGAATTTGATCCTTTTGATGTCTTTTTGCATTATACAAATGACTGAATATTTTAATTTCTTACAAAAAATTCTAACTATATATAGTTATTTTATGGAAGCTTTCTAAAATGCTTTCACTGGCTTCTATATTTTGTGATGTGTGAGAGAAACAGAGAAATTAAAATTTAGCATCACCTTAATGCATGACCATGAGTTCCACCATGTATGTTCCTAATAAAATATATCTTTTATTGACACATTTAAAATACATAAAACCACATTTAATGTTGAGAACATTCTTTCTCAGTGTACTATAACTGAAAATTATTTCATTTAAGAGAGCAAAATCAAATATTAACCTCTATGTCCAAACCATAAAATAACTTGAAAGTATCCAATTAACATAGCTACAAACTAGGTGATCATTACCAAAAAAAATTCATATCCTAAAAGAGAAGAAACGATGAGGTGTGTTGCAAGATTCAACTTGTTAAATGATATACTGCCCTTATTTATAAGCTATCAGTATTAGCTTTTGAGAAATTAGTTTTGCCTTCTCTGTGGCAGTTGCTGTAATAGGGCTCTAATCTCTCTTTACCTGCATGCACTACAGAGATTGGAGAAGTGAAACACTCAATTTCCCAGCTTCCTTTGCAGGTAGAAACAGCCATGTGACTGAGATTTAGCCAATGAGATGTAAGCATGAGTGATAGGGCACTGCCCCTTCCCAGGGTCTTGTTTTTGCTGCCTGCAGCAGCCATTGTGAGATCATGAGGCAACATTCATGAGAAAAAGGCTAAGAAAAGAGCATAGGTGTTAATCCTGACATTGCTGAGCCTCTGAACAAGGTAAGAGCTGCTTCTTGCTACGTGAGACAAATAAACTCCTTTTAAGCCACGCTGTCTTAACAAACTGCACCTAAAAGCATTTCTGGGGCTTCCTGGTGGTTCAGTGGTAAATATGTTTCCAGTGCAGGAAACACAGGTTCGATCCCTGATCCACGAAGATCCCACATCCTGCGGAGCAACTAAGCCCTGTGCACTACAACTCTTGAGTTCATCTTCAGAGTCCACATGCCGCAAGTACTGAAGCCAGGGTGCCCAAGAGCGTGTGCTCTGCAACAATAGAAGCCTCAGCAATGAGAAGCCCTTGCAGCAACAGAGACCACACACAGCAAAAAATACATAAATAAAACTATTTTAAAAGCATTTCTGTTGGACGGTCTGAAAAGTGAACACCAAACATAAGAACACTACAATGACTTTCGTTCTAATTGAACACTTAATCCTGTTCCGCCTCACTCTTACCAAATACCTAGGCAAAATGGTTCTCTTTAGTGTGGCTTCAAGTAAATGAAAATATCTTGTGTTATTAATAATACTCCTCTTACCTTTCCTCAGAGTATGTGTAAATACATACCTCCCCTCTTTGCTTAGAGTAATTGCTTTTTACTCTTACTAGCTCAGCAGAAAGAATTTTCTTAGTGCAGTGAATTGCCTTCACTTAGGTCAGTGAGAATATCAACTCTGAGGTTCAAACTGGCACTTTTCATAATAATGAGTACAAGTATCTCATCCCCAGCTGCACAGAAAACCCAGATTCCAACAGAACTGGAGGCAAGAAATATTTCTACAGAGATGATTCCTTTCCCTCTGCTGACTCATAAGATGGAAATGAATACGTTGAGGCAAAATTCTGAGCTACGCTGAACCGGGTGCTTTGGTGAAGTCAGTGAAACCACTTTGGGCCCTCTTAGCAGGTGTGGGCCCTCCTGGGATGCTACCGTCTTCGCCTACTCTGGACGTCCTGCAACATCACCCCAAACTGACACATTCAAATTCATTCCTTGCGTCTGTTTAACAGAGGAAATTGTATCCTGGACTGGACAGCACACTTTGCCAATCAATTTATTAATATTACAGCACACAGCGCCCTCAGCAAAGGTTGGTAAAAGGGCCCATTCCATCTGGACTCCTATAACCACCACCTTACTGCTGGCAGCTCCCCCTCCACAGTCCATGCTCCAATGTGTTAAAATTCTTTCATTTTCTTGAAGGAGCTCACCTTCAAGGCTTTCCTCACCTCCAGGCTTTCACATGCTATTTTCTCTCCCTGGAACACCCTCTGTTTCTTGGCTAATTCCTCCTATCCTGGGGTCCCAGCTGACATGGCTCTTCCCGTGGAAGACCTGGGGAGTCAGCCTCACCTGCCGGGAGCTGCCTGGACACCTAGTCCATGTCATACCATGACTGTCTGATGGTCTTTGCCTGACTCCGTGGTAAACTGTGGGCTGTGGGAAGGCAGGGGGCTACGTGTGAGTTAGTCCTGGCTACAATATCAGCATCTGGCATTGTACCTGCCACACAGGACATGTCTAACAAATACTTATTTATGAAATGAATGACTTGACCCTGCAATGTGAAAAGATAATCTGGAAGCAGGGAAAAGGCTGGTTGGTGGCAAAGACCAAAATTATAAAATCCTTCAAAAAGCTCCAAAGTATTAGACTGGGTGATGACAAAACTGTTGATATTTGACCTCTGAGAAGAGCAATTTCAAATGCTTTAGCCTAATAATAAAGCCTGAACTAGAGCAGGCAGAAGGCTTCCCAGGTGGTACAATGGTAAAGAACCCACCTGCCAATGGAGGAGCCATCGGAGACTCGGGGAAGATCCCTGGAGGAGGGCATGGCAATCCACTCCAATATTACTGGGCTTCCTTGGTAGTTTGGTAGCTTGGTAAAGAATCTGCCTGCAATGTAGGAGATCCTGGTTCGATTCATGGGTCAGGAAGCTTCCCTGGAGGAAGGCATGGCTACCCACTCCAGTATGCTTGCCTGGAGAATCCCATGGACAGAGGAGCCTGGTGGGCTAGAGTCCTTGGGGTCGCAAAGAGTCAGACACAACTGGAGTGACTGAGCATGCCCGCAGAATAGTGAGAGGGTAAAAACAACAGGGATTTTACAAGACAGAGTCATAGATTCTTGCAACCCATGAATTGTGGTTAAATGAGAAAGAACAATGGGGGCTTTGAGGATATACTAAGGGCCAAACAACGATGGTGTGAAGAGAAAGAAATCAGTATTTGCTGAGTTTGGGAAATAAGCAGAGAACTCGTTTAGATAAGAATAATTTTCAGGTGTCAGTAACACATCAAGGACTTTTAAATCTGGAGCCAGAATTCAGAGAATTTGAGGTTGAAGGGACCTTGGAAATCATCTCGTCTGATTCCTTTATTCTGTATCCCTGTTTGGTTAAGTGATCAAGGTCACTGACTTGGTTACCAGCAGAACCGAGGCTACAACCCTGGGCTCTTGGAATCCAGGCCAATACCACGGTCAGTGCAGCAACCAATAGCAACACCACCTCTTTTTCTACTGTTTTCAACCCAGGTGGATAAGAAGAAATGTGACTACTTCAATCTATTTTTTATTGGAAGGTTTCTCAGACCCTGTAGCTGTGCAAAATGGATAAGCTCATAAAAGATTCTTTCTGGGGTAAGTAGAATTATATTCTTTACTTAATTATAAAATGCTTCCTACATGCAAAACTCTTTTTTCCATCATGGCTATTCACTAGATCTAACAGAATTACAGCAAGATTCACAGCTGGAAAAAAATCTAAAAAAAACCAAAAAACAAAACCAAGAGGTCCCAGGTTTTAGTCCCATCTCTGCCACTGGCTGTGTGTCCTTGGGCAAGTTAATTCTCTGGGCCTCCAACCTCCTGGTGTAAAACCAGAAGAACTAGATCACCTTTAAGTACACTGAAACTATGATGGCCATCAAATGAATGGTTAAAAATATTTTTATGTAAATCCAAAACATAAAATGTGCCCCAAGTGTCACTATTAGTCAAACTCTGGGAATAAAAGTTTTAAGCTGCCTTTGTAAAGCTATCTGCTTCATAAAAACAGTAGAAACAACCTAAAATGTTTGCTAATGGAAGATTGGTTTAAATCATGGCTCAGTCAGCAATGGGATGTTATATGACTGCTAAAACGCACGTGGTAGATAAATGCCTTAACATTCAAATCTAAGATACATCCATGCTTAAAAGTAAGCTATAAAAGAGTATATATTATGCTTCCATTTCTGTAAAACAAAAAGGGGTAAAAAAGCTTACATGGGCTTACACATGACTCGAAAAATTACTGGAAGGATAAACAAGCCCCCACGAGCGTGGCTGCATCTGTGGAGAGGGCACAGGGCCTGGGTAATAAAGAGGCTCACCTGGAACTGTACAACCTTCTGCACTGTCTGATTTTCTTTTTAACTTGGAATGTGGATTGATTTTTTTTTTTTAAGTTAAAATTAAAAGCCACTTGGGAGCTATTTTAGATTACAGATTGTTACAAATACAGGGTACCCTTTTATCTTTATTTTTCACCTTTTTATTCTTTAAAGTTGAGAAAAATGACTGGTGTATAGGCTAGGAGAGACACAGCCACTGTTTCCCTAGGAACTTGTTCCATTTACCTTCAGCTGTCAGCTCAGACCGAGAGGGAAAGGCTGGCAGATTCCGGCTGGCAGATTCCAGTGACAGGTCAAGGGGAGTTATGAAACACGAGGAAGAGGTGCTGGAGAAAAACGGGAATTATCCCACAGGGCAGGGAGATGCCCCTGGGGAAACTAAAAGCAGTCAGCTGAGAAAAATCACTGGGGACAGAGATGGAAAACAAGACCCAGAAGAGCCGGCATTCATGGGGAACAAAACAACATCTACTCAATATTTACATACTCAGAGGATCCTAGCACGGTTACCACTAACCAGCCCAGATTCAAAAGATCATCACTCCCCGTGTTTATACCATGAAATCAACTTAATTGACCATAGTTGCAATTATATCCAAACAACAGGCAGCGACAGGAGGCAAATGAATCCTCTCAAAGTGGGCAGGCAGGTGACATGTGCCTAAAATATACTCTGCATTCATTTCCATCTCTAGGCACAGAAAATAAAAAGCAGATACAAGCAGGAAGATTAGAGGCAGTCTCTTGTGATTTGCAAACATTTTCGCCATGAAGCTTGGAAAACTTAATTTGCCGTTCATTTCCTACCTGCCCACAACCATTATGATGCTTTATTTCAGCATGTTGAGAACACAGCCATCGTTTAGTATACCAAACCAGCCTGTCACAACCTCAGTGAGGAACTACAGAACGAAAAACTACAGAACCCTCTCTTTTTATCTCCTTCTTTAAAGGAAAGAGAGCTAGTTGTCTTGATTTACCTGTCTCCCATTTCCGAAATCATGTGAAGGAAAATGTAACTGAACAGGTGCTGATTTTTTTTTCCAGATCTGGCTGGTGTCAGAGCAAAGAGCTGGGAGCATCCAGGCAACAGTTCGGCTTTCAACGAACAAGCCAAGCAGACAGTAGCTTGCAGACAAGGAAAAGTGCTAGGCACATGTGTTGAAGCACAAGAGAAAGCGGCTTATTTTGACAAATTATGCCTGGTTCTCCCATTAGAGCTTTCTTTCCTCAATAATCTGTCCCCTTAGGAGATTTCTGATAAGCACCTGCAAGGTAACCGAGAAGCCCCCCCACCCAGTGTAACAGTACGGAGAGAGGTGTGCCAGACAAACCTGTGTGGAAAATAACAGTGCTTTTCCGAAACCCTGAAGGAAGTCGCAGATTCCGCAGCAACCCTTTGGCAGTCAGCCGGACGTGAATGGTGGACAAGGAGAACTTGGGCGACAACAACATGTCTTCAGAGCAGGTGGAAAGAAAATGTCACAGAAGAACCAGCTCCCACACGGGCTCTCACATACTGTCTTTTCCAACCCTGCACTCTTCTCCCAGGCCAAGAAGCACAGCGAGAGAAAACATGCCTACATGCCAGACGCTGCTTACCGCACCCACACAAAAGAAAAGCCCCAGAGCTATCCAAGTGCTTCTGGCTTCCGCTTCCACCGCCAGATGTTGCAGAAACAATGCTCTTCCTCTGAAGCAACTCCTCCTAGCAGCCCCAGCAGTCAGCAGCCTCTGACATCACACTGAACATGCTATGGGGTTGTTATGGTTTGCATCAGAGATGGTGAAGGGGAGGAGAAAGTGGGTGGTCTTAGGCGCTTTACATAACAACCAATAATGTCACCGGTTCAGTGATGGCTTGGAGGATCCTTAAGGGGAAACAACTACTTCAAGGCGTGCCTAATACTTATTTAGTAATTATAAAGAATTAAGACTTCATTACAGTAGTCTGTATTCTGGTTTTTTAAATTGTAATTATATCTATAATTTAAACTGTAATTATACACACACACACACACACACACACACACACACACACTAGTAGTAACACAGGGAATTTTTTCAGATATTTTACATAAACCTATATAGAAACCTAATACCTGAGACAAATGTGTTCCCAGTTACAGTTTTAAGTAAGATGCCTACTATAACATCTGGAGCTAAGGTAGCACTGTAGGTCCATTATATTTCTAAAAAAAAATCTTTTTACTGTATTAATGAGAGATTGAGTAAAGGTTAAAGTTCAACTTTACCACTCATATTCTTGAGACCTCACTAATAACCAAC
Organism: Bos grunniens; assembly: GCF_055505025.1. NCBI lineage: Eukaryota > Metazoa > Chordata > Mammalia > Artiodactyla > Bovidae > Bos > Bos grunniens. The sequence goes on along the minus strand of NC_141191.1, from coordinate 21,267,677 downwards.
AATTAAAGTTTAATGCAATACCTCTATCAGATATAATTTAATAGTTCCAGAGGAATAAAAAATTAGTCTGACAAGCAGTATTCTAAAGACTCCACTTACTGCTTGACTCATTGCACTTACAGAATATCAGGCGACCTCTCAAGAATAGTAGTGTTTTGAGATTAGGAACACCAGGAAGGTGAGATTATTGTGTATCAGTAAGAATTGAGATCTAGCAAATGTTTACTTGAGTAGAGTCCTTGGTAAAAAGTACATTAAAATATAATGGCAAAAACTAAAAGAAGTTGCAGGAGAAAGGCGTGGACATAAAAGAGAATTGCACCCGCAAAATGCTCACTTAGGTGAAGCTAATATTATTAAACCAGGAAGAGCCCAAACTCTTGATAGATTTTAATTTTAAAAAGTATAAGAAAACAATATGTAAAAAAAAAATGATCTATGCATGTTTCCTAGATTTCCAAGGCTTGATAACAGAAATAAATGTGGCTGTTGACCATAAATAACTAATAGATGCTATGAGAATGTGCAGGACACAGTTACTCTTTCAGAAATTCTCTAGAGTGTTCAGGGTGTGACGAGTGGAGGAGACAGGCAGGAAAGGAAATTCTGAGTAATTCCTTCTCCCTTTGCACTCACCCCACCCGCCCCCTCAACCCCCACCCAGCCTCTGTGGGCAAGCTACAACCTATTCATATACAGTCGAGGGGTCTTGTTAACCAAGGAATTAAAGTCTGGAAAAGCTACATTTAGGTATTGCTTCTTCACTTTATCACAGTTTTTATTAAAAAGCAAATTAATTTGCCACGACCAACTGTCCTTCCTGCTCCCCACCAAGAAAAAAACACTTGTAAAAACTAAGATTAAAAACCAGCATTAAAATTATAAATAGAAGACTAAACACTGATATTATTAAAAATAGACATGACACCACCCTCTTTACATGTTTTTTGTTTTGTTTAGTTTTTTGTTAGTTAAGTAATAGTAAACTCTATCCTGGTTGAAAGGGAAATCCTTTAGACCGGACTACTCCAAAAGAAGAAAATAGCAACATGCCATCAATTCGTTATATTTATTACAATGTCTACTTGAACTACCTAAGCTACACCACATATATGAAAAGTTATGTTGCTAATGATCTTTCTAAACAGCAGAGCATGGCTCTCTGCTTCTCCCTGTGAGTGATGCCCTGTGGCTCTGGGAGGCTTTCGGTGTTTCCCATCCTCTGGGGAGCTCTTCCTTCAAAGGCAAAAAGCCCAAAGCCAAAAAACAGCACAGCTAGGAACTATAAGAATAAAGAGAAGCAGTGCCAGTCAAAAGGAAAAGTCAAAAGTCAGAAGGAGTAGTTCCGTTTCTACAGCAACGTGTACACACACACACACACACACACACACACACACAGGGAAAAAGGGAAAGACTAAAAACAGCTCAAGCAGGGTTTCTATTCTTTCCCAAACACAAGTCTGCTGCCTGGTGGCGGTTCAGCACAAGTGCACCAAAGCAAAAAGGCAGCCTTGACACTTGATAAACAGCCAACTCATACAATATGCTATATGCCAGGCACACTCCTAAACGCTTTTTATGCATGCACTCTTTTAAATAATCAATCAGCAATAATTGCAAGGTTACAACAATTTTTATTTTATATATATAGATAGATAGATACACACACACTTCTGGGGGGTTGGGGAAGCACAGATTTTAAAACTGGTTCAGAAAGATCAAATAATTTGATTACTTCTTTGATCAGTTACGTGTACACACACTGTCATTTCTGAATTTATACCAAATATAGAAATATAAGAAAGATAAGAAAGTGTTCATCTTTAATTATACAAAGTCTTAATTTAAGAGGACGTAAGGAAAAATTTAAGGAACTTCTAGTACTTAAATGAGAAAAATGTAATTAGTTATAAAAATTAGGAGTAAGATCACAGAGTCATTAAAATGAAGTTTTTTAAAAAAAAAAAGTTTAAGTGGTAGAATAGCTTTATAAAAAGCCCATGATATGAACTGAGTTTCTATTAATGACACAAATAAAGAAAAATAATGAATAAATAATCATATAGAGTAACCCACTCCAGTACTCTTGCCTGGAAAATCCCATGAATGGAGGAGCCTGGTGGGCTGCAGTCCATGGGGTCGCTAAGAGTCGGACACGACTGAGCGACTTCACTTTCACTTTTCACTTTCATGCATTGGAGAAGGAAATGGCAACCCACTCCAGTGATCTTGCCTGGAGAATCCCAGGGACGGGGGAGCCTGGTGGGCTGACGTCTATGGGGTCACACAGAGTCGGACACGACTGAAGTGACTTAGCAGCAGCAAGGCTTTAAAAACTAAAGAAGGTATGTTATGGATGATAAAAGTGTTTGGCAGTCAATGTGTTACACTGTCACAGTAGATTCAAACATCAAGAATCACAGATCTCACTGCAGTCTGTATAGAAGTGTGTGTATTTCATTAGTGACTTGACATTAGAAAACAATGATGCTATGGTTCCAGCATAGGCTGTGCGGGGTTGCTCAGATGCTACGAAATACATCCAACTAGGACAGATTTATTCGTTATTGTTAATGATCATTAAGAATCTGGAGATTAATGTTTAACCAGGAATTCAAGCATCTCTATTCAACCAATCTTCCCAAGAACTCCAGCACGAGTATCAGTCTTAACATTTATTATATTTCCTTCCTTTCCCTAACATAGCCCTAATCGCCAGATTTTCTTTATTTTTATATATGGCACTTTTTAAGTTCAATCCTCCACTCCTTCCATAATATCTTCTTGCTTAGTAGTAAGAAGAAGGTCTATAAGACACTGTAACTATCAGAAAATCCACATGAAACGATTAGGAAGGGCTTCCCTGATGGCTCAGTGGTAAGAAATCTGCCTCTCAGTGCTGGTGGCACGGGTTCGACCTCTGATCAGGAAGATCCCACAACTAAGCCCGCGAGCCACAACTACTGAGCATGCGCTCTACAGCCCAGGCATCGCAACTCCTGAGCCCACGTGTCAGAGCTCCTGAGGTCCGCACGCCCCAGATCCGCTGCTCCGCAACAAGAGGAGCCACCACAATGAGAAGTCCGTGCACCGCAACCAGAGAGTAGCTCCCCGATCGCTGCAGCCGGAGAAAAGCTCGCTCAGTAACAGACCCAGTACAGCCAAAAGTGAATAGATAAATAAAATTCAATCTCCACCCAACCCTAAGATTATAAATTCTCCAAGATTAGCGGCATTACCTTTTAGTGCTGGTCGCCCCAAATAAAAGCAACAATGTTTTATCCACATACAATGTGTGTTTTTAAAAACGAAGGGGAAAAGTGTGTTCAATGTAGAATTTTAAAAAAACTCAAATTATCTGTACATCATACTGCTCTGTAGCCAGTTATTTTTAAACTTAAAATTTTCACTTAGAACTTAAAATTCTTTAAACCTTAAAATGTCAAACTTAAAATTATCATGTGAAAATGATAATGGCAATAATGCCATTATCACTCCATGGCATTAAATAATCCTCTATGTTACTATTTTAATGGCTTTTAAAATGTTATAGAAATGCCAGCGAAGATAAACAATACCCACTGTTTAAATCATTCAGACTGTTTCCAATTTTCCCCCCTTTTAAACAGTTCTGAAAAGCAATAAATAAGTCAATCATTTTCCTAGAATCAGTTCTGATAAAGGGAATGCTGAGGTAGAAGGCTTTTGTCACATGTTGCCAAAATGCCTCCATCCAGGAAGGGCTGCAGTAACTTACGCCACCTCCCCCCACCCCCACAGTGATATGAATGAGACAATTAGTCCCCACTCATTTCACCAACACTCTTAGAAATATAATATTTGTCACTGCTATATTTTAAATGGATAACCAACAAGGACCTATTCATAGCACAGGGAACTCTGCTCAGTGTTAAGTGGCGGCCTGGATGTAGGGTTCAGGCAGTTTCGGGGAGAATGGACACATTGCATGTGCGGCTGAGTCCCCCTGCTGTCCACCTGAAACTATCACAACACTGTTAATTGGCTCTACTCCAATATAAAATAAAAAGTAAAAAAAAAAAGTTTGTAAACTTTTTCAATATTTCTTAGCCCTTTGTATCTCTTTTGTGTCTAATTCTTTTACCCTTTTTTAGTGAAGTATAGTTTATTTGCAGTGTTGTTAGTTTCAAGTGTATAACATAGTGATTTCTCATTTTTATAAACTCCAGTTAAAACTATTATAAAATACTGGCTATATTCCCTGTGCTGTACATTACATCCTGGTACCTTACTTTATACCTAATAGTTTGCACCTCTTAATCCCCTTCCCCAGTATTACCCCTCTTCCATACCCTCTCCCCACTGGTAACCACTAGTTTGTTCTCTGTATCCGTGAGTCTTGTTTCTGTTTTGTTTTGTGATGTTCATTATTTTTTAGATACCATAGTAATAGTGAAGTTGTTGAGTTGTGTCTGACTCTTTGCAACCCCATGGATTGTAGCCTGCCAGGCTCCTCCATCTGTGGTATTTTCCAGGCAAGCATACTGGAGTGAGTTGTCATTTCCTTCTCCAGGGGATCTTCCCAACCCAGGGATTGAACCTGGGTCTCCCACACTGCAGGCAGACTCTTTACCATCTGAGCCACCAGGGAAGATCAAAATATAGCACCTGGTATTCCCAGGCGGTCTCCCATCCAAGTACTAACCAGGCCTGGCACTACTTAGCTTCCGAGATCAGACGAGATGGGATGTATTCAGAATAGTATGGCCATAGATACCATAGTATGTCTTTTTTTGTCTGACTTACTTCACAGCATTCTCCTGGTCCACCCATGTGGTTGGAAGTTCTTCATTTTTTATGGTTAAGTAATATTCCACACCCACACCCACACACACACCCATATCTTCTTTATCCATTCATCTGTTGATGGACACTTTGGCTGCTTCTGTATCTTGGCAATTGTATATGGTGTTGCTATGAACATTGGGGCACATGTATCTTTCTGAATTGGAGTTGTCATTATCTTTGGCTAAATAGGGACTTGGGGGCACATGTATCTTTTTGAATTGGAGTTGTCATTATCTTTGGCTAAACAGGGACTTCCCTGGTGGCTCAGATGGTAAAGCGTCTGTCTACAATGTGGGAGACCCAGGTTTGATCCCTGGGTCGGGAAGATCCCCTGGAGAAGGAAATGGCAATCCACTCTAGTACCATTGCCTGGAAAATCCCAAGGACAGAGGAGCCTGGTAGGCTACAGTCCATGGGGTCACAAAGAGTCGGACATGACTGTGAGACTTCACTTCACTTCACTTTGGCTAAATACCTAGGAATGGGACTGCTAAATCATATAGTTCTATTTTTAAAACATACTCCATATTCATAGCGCGGCACCAATTTACATTCCCACTGACAGCACACCAGGGTTCCCTTTTCTTTACATCCTCACCAACGTTTACTGTTTGTGGTCTTTTTGAGGATGGCCACTCTGACAGGTGCACGGTGGTATCTCACTGAGGTTTTGATTTGCATTTCCCTGATGATCTGTTTACTTTCCTACGTGCAGTTGTCTTTACCCTGATTTGAAATGGCCTGAACTGGAGTCAACAGGTTGCTGATGTTGTCCCAGTTTGTGGTGTGACCCCTACTACTGTTTACAATGGCTTTCGGTTGAGATATAATAGACATTAGTTTTAGGAGCACATTAAGATATAATAGACATTAGTTTTAGGAGTTTTAGGAACGATTCAGTATAAGCATAATCCTGATTTTTGCTCTTCATAAATATTGTGGGGGTATTTTTTTAAAAAAACAAACAGAAGATTTGTGACAATCCCATGTTGAGCAATGCTATCGACATCATTTTTCCCCACAGCATTTGCACATTTTATGTGTCTGTGTCACTGTGTGATACTTTTTGCAAAATTTCACACTTTTTATTTTGTATTTTTAAATTAAGATACGTACCTTTTTTAGACATAATGCTATTATCACACAGTTAATAGACTATGTGTGCTTAGTCACTCAGTCATGTCCGACTGTCTGCAACCCCATGGATTGTACCCCACCAGGCTCCTCTATCCATGGGATTCTCCAGGCAAGAATACTGCAGTGGGTTGCCATGCCCTTCTCCAGGGGATCTTCCCAACCCAGGGATCGAACCCAGGTCTCCCACACTGCAGGTGGATTCTTTACCAACTGAGCCACCAGGAAACCCCACGAATACTGGAGTGGATAGCTATCCCTTCTCCAGGGGATCTTTCTGACCCAGGAATTGAACTGGGGTCTCCTGCATTGCAGGCGGATTCTTTACCAGCTGAGCTTTAATGTAAACATTTATGCAATGGAAAACCAAAAATTATCGAGAATTACTTTACTGGGGTGGTCTGAAACTGAACCTGTGGTACTGCTGACATATGTCTGTTATTTGTCAATATTGTGAAACAATCACAAGTCCAGTTACAGCTAACATCCATCTCCATGCCTAGAAAAATTTCTTTGACAAAAGCAAGGTTTAAACCTTTTGTTGTCATAATTAGAAATCCTTTCTTTCATAGTGACATTCCTGGAAAGGTCTTTTCTGTAAAGTCTGTACTTTTCATGCTCGCATTTTGATGTTTGTTTAAAACTTCAGTCTGGAATATATTTGTATGTGGTGTGTGAATTAAGAATCTAGCTCCTGATAAACAGATGATCCTTGTTCCAACAATCCACGCTTTCCCTGATTTGAATACCAAACTTCACACGTTCCTCAAACACCATCTGCCTTTTAAGTGGGAGAGGACAGTTATAATCATAAAACCAGAGGAGGACAGCCTCACCCCTACTCTCAGTGAAAGAAACACTGGCCACGCTGGTGGCACCTCATCCGAGGAGGTGTGCGATTCTCAACCATCTCTCTACACTTGCAAGAGGGGGTACAGAGAGCAACCCGATCCTCCTGAGCTGGATTTAGTGAGGGGGGAGGTGGAAGGAGCATGCATTTTCTACTTTCCCCAGGCAGACTCCAAGGCACCTGAAAGTGATGATCTTGTGTAAAATAATCAGAGAGCAGGATAAATACAACTCTGGTGCTCTGGCATCCCTAACAGCTTTAATGTGGGGTAGAACCACATAATAATAGTACCCGGTATGCATGGCATCATCCTTATAAACAGCAAACCAAGTTTTATTTAGAGTCAGTGTTGGTGAGAATCTTACAGCATCATCATCTTTAAATAAATGACAACAGCTAGACCCCAAGAGGGTGGTTCTTGACTTTCAGTGATTTTCCCTGCTTGCTTAAGGGATTTAAAATAATTCATTCTCCTGGAAAAGAGCTCTAATAGTAAGTCACTAGAATCATAAGAACAATGAAAAGGATTATCCTCGTCACTGTCTCCTAGCAGCTATCCTTTGAGAGCTTTTTATATAACAACTCTACATAAAATACATCTATACTGGGAAGTCCTCCCGAAATATGCTCGTGTCCCCAAGTGAGAAATCTGAGCCTTTGGAGAGGCTTAGCAATGAACGCAAGATCAGGACACCAGGGGAATGCGGCAATCCCAAGGTGTCCACCAATAGTCAATGCCGGCCAAGTTCATTCTCTTTCTGCTCCTCTTCCTTTTCCCACGAGGTGATGGAACTGTCTTTGATGTAACTGATGAAAGGTTGAAACTAAAACAGTGACACAAAACATTCAACTACTAAACTAGTCAAATTAAAAAAAAAAAAAATGGTGAAGCCGGTACTCTTTTGTGTTGTCAGTCATGCTTAAAAGGGATATGAAGCATTTGGAAAACAATTTGCTGAGCGAAGTGGTGACAAATATGCATGCGTTTTGATTTGTTTATACTACTTACAAGAATCCATCACAGGGGACTTCCCTGGTGGCCCAGTGGTTGAGAATCTGCCTACCAATGAGGGGGACAGGGGTTCGATCCCTGGCCCAGGAACTTAGATCCCACATGCCACAGGGCAATCTCACATGTCACAACCATCGAGGCTGTGCTCTCTAGAGCTTGTGATCTGCAATGAGAAGCCACCGCAGCAAGAAACCACAACCAGAGAGCGGCCCCACTCGCTGCAACTAAAGAAAGCCCAAGTGCAGAGACGAACACCCAGCACAGCCAATATACTAATTAACTAAAGAAAAGCATCTATCACAAAAAATTCCCTAACCCCTGAAGGTATTCGTTGTAGAGATGTTCATCACAGGATCATGTGTGAATGTGATACAGAAGTACCACAAATATACAAGAGGAGTAGTTAAATGCTGCTGCATATGTTAAGTGTAATAGCCATTATAAGTGATTGCTTGTGTTAGATGACAGCAGGATATAACGTTATCTACATTTTATTTCAAATCACAAATTTAAAAATACTAAAGGGTGATTTCTAAACCTTTACAGGCTAAACATTTTAGAACTTAGCAAACTGCTATAATTCAAGTCAAGGGATTACTGTACACAAATGAAAAGATATGAAGTTGCTCAGTTTTCATCTCCACCACAGTTTGTTGCTTTAAAAAAAGAAAACTATCTGAGAGCCATAAGATTTAATGTTCAGAGGAGCATGTCTGTATGCGGAGGCAATGTCTTCTGTACAATGTACAAGATGACATTGCAAGCAGAATAGAAAGACAACGTGCTTTGCCATCACAGGCTTAGAGAGCAGGGAGAAGCCTTAGGGATCAATCATTTCAATTACACAGAAAAGAAAACTAGTATTAAGAGGTTACATGATCCATCCAAAAAGTCACTGCTGTTAGGACACTACTTCTGAGCATCTGGACTTCCCTGGTGGCTTAGATGGTAAAGAATCTGCCTGCAATGCGGGGGACCTAGGTTCAATTCCTGGGTCGGGAAGATCCTCTGGAGAAGGGAAAGGCTACCCACTCCAGTATTCCTGCCTGGAGAATTCCATGGACAGAGGAGCCTGGCGGGCTACAGTCCATGGGGTTGCAGAGTCGGATGTGACTGGGCAATAACACTTCACTTTTCTCAGTTTCTAAGCTGCTCTTCCAAAAGCCAACACACTGTGCTTTTCCTGAGCAGGCTCACCATAATACTCAGTCAGTTTTAAATAATGATGACCACTAACCACCAGCAGAGAAGCCCGGAAAAGTCAAGTTTATGACTTTTGGAAAATACGTGCTCATACTCAAAATCTAGATTAAATCACAGTGCTGACCCCTTAAAATACAGCTTCTCCCACTGCAATTATTAGAGCAGGGTTAACTGAAGGCAGGCGTTCTCAAACTCTGTCCTATGCCCTATTTCTAATCCATGGTTTAGAGGCTTTGCCAGACAAAACCATGGTGTGATTTATACTGTCCATTTCTTTTCTCAGTCAGTTGTTAATTTGCCATTGTGATGACCTTCCCTATCAAGGGTCACTGTTACATTAAGTGTCAGTGATAGGCTTTGGAAACAAGACATCACAGTTCTCCCACAATGTGACAAGGGAAAATGCCTAATGCTAATAGTTTTTCCACATGTAGAAAGGCGATATATATTGGAGGATTTTTTTTATTGCTATGCCTATGAAAACAAATATCCTTTACAATGCTTTATATTTTTATTTATTCTGGGCTGTGCTGGGTCTTCGTTACTGTGAGGGCTTTTCTCTAGTTGTGGGGAGCCGGGGCTACTCTACTTGTGGTGTGTGGGCTTCTCACTGCAGTGGCTTCACTTGCAGCGGCGCATAGGCAATAGAGAGTGCTGGCTTCAGTACTGGTGGTGCACGAGCTCAGGAGTTGCAGTTCCCAGAGCTCAGGCTCAGTAGTTGTGGCACACAGGCTTAGTTGCTCCGTGGCATGTGGGATCTTTCCAACCAAAGGATCGAACCCGTGTCTCCTGCACTGACCAATGAGAATCTCCTGATTCTGTACCACTGAGCCACCAGGGAAGCCCTACAATACTTTATGTAATCACTGACTTGAGACGTAAATTAAGACTGCCTTTCCAAGCTGCACAGAACAGGCATATTAGACTTGTTTAACTAGTTCCTTCACTGTGACCAGTATCAATAGCAGCTCCCAAAGCACAGAGATGTCACACAACAAATACTTCCCAAAAGAACTGCAAAATTTGTATTTTGAAAACTACCAAAAAGTTGTTGAAAGAAACCAAAGGAGACGTAACTAAAAGGGGGGGGGGGCACCCCATATTCATGAATCAAAATACTGAATATTGTAAAGCTGGCCAATGCTCCAGAAACGCATCTACAGATTCAATGTAATATCTATCAAAATCCTAACCAACTTCTTTACTGAAATAGACAAGCTGACACCAATGTTCACATGGAAATTCAAGAGACTCAGAACAGTCAAAATAATCTTGAAAAAAGCACAAGTTGAAGGATGTGCACTTTCTGATTTCAGAACTCATCACACCACAGTAAGCAAGACAACGTGGTACTGATGGGGATCGGCACGTAGATCCATGTGCGACCCCATGGACTGTAGCCCGCCAGGCTCCTCTGTCCATGGGATTCTCCAGGCAAGAATACTGGAGTGGGTTGCCATGCCCTCCTCCAAGGGATCTTCCCAACCCAGGGATCGAACCTGGGTCTCCAGCATTGCAGGCAGATTCTTTACCATCTGGGCCACCACGGAAGCCTATGGGATAGCTTAGAGAGCCCAGAAACAAATCCTCATGTTCACAGCGAACCGTTTTCAACAAAGGTGCCGAGATACTTCAGTGGAGGAAAGAGAAGTGTTTTCCACAAACGGTGCTGGAACAACTGGAAATCTACATGCAAAGAATTAAGCTGGATCCCCTACTTCATATCATATACAGAAATTAACTCAAATTAACTCAAAAATGCAACAAAGTATAAGAGCTGAAAGTGTGAAATGCTCAGAAGAACACATGGGTATAGGTCTTCATGACCTTGTACAAGCAATGGCTTCGTGGACATAATGCCAAATGGATAAGCAACATAAGAAGAAACATAAACTGGATCTCATGAAAATTAAAAATATGCCTCAAAGGGTGTTATCAAGAAAATGAAAAGACAGGGACATCCTGGTGGTGCAGTGGTTAAGACTCCACACTCCCAACACAGGGGGTCCAGGGTTAATTCCTAGACAGAGAACTAGTTCCCACACATCATAACCAAGTCCTGGCACAGCCAAAGAAATATTAAGAAAGAACGAAAGAAAGAAAATGAAAACACAACCTACAGAATGGGAGAAAATGATTTCACAAGATTTCATCTATGTGATAAGAGCGTAATATTCAGAATACACAAAGAACTCCTACACCTCAATAATAATAATACAAATAATTTTTAAATGGGCAAAGGACTTGAATAAGTGGTTCCCCAAAGAAGATATATGAATGGCTCATAAGCTTCTGAAAGATGCTCAACATCTGAGTAGCCATCAGGGAAATGCAAATTGAAACCACAATGAAATACCAGTTCATACCCACTAGAATAGGGCTTCCCTGGTATCTCAGATGGTAAAGAATCTGCCAACAACACAGGAGACCCGGGTTCAATCCCTGGGTTGGGAAGATTCCCTGGAGGAGGAAATGGCAATGCACTTGAGTATTCTTATCTGGAGAATCCCATGGACAGGATCCCGGTGGGCTATAGTCCATGGGGTCACAAATGGTCAGATACAACTGAGCAACTAACACTAGATCTAGACTAGACCCACGAGCTATAATAAAAATTAAAAAAAAAAAAAGCAGACAAAAACATGTGTTCACACTACTGTATATAAAAGAGATAACTCATTCCTACTGTGTAGCACAGGGAACCCTACTCAATACTCGTTAATCACCTATATGGCAACAGAACCTAAGACAGAGTGGATATATGTATAACTGAATCACTTTGCTGTACAGCAGAAACTAACACAGCATTGTGAATCAACTGTAGTCTGATAAAAATGAGTTAAAAACAAACAAAAGCAAGTGTTGACAAAGATGTGGAAAAGCTCATGGAAATGTAGAACAGTGCAGCCACTTTGGAAGACACTTGGGAAGTTTCCCAGTTAAACCCAGAATTATCACCTCGCTTTCAGATAAAAGTTATCTGATTTAGCATATAGTCATTCTGTAGCGTGTTGGGCTTCCCTGGTGGCTCAGGTGGTAAAGAATCCACCTGCAATATTTTATCTTCTAAATCCTAGGATGTGCTGGAAATTTAAAATGAAAGAAAATAAAAATCTCATTGTGTACAGACGAGTTTCCTTTGGGCTTTAAAAATTGGTTTGGTAAACATGTATATTCAAACTCAGGCTCTTGGAAGCCTTTAGAATTTAAACTGCTCTGCATGGCTGGGTCCTCTCTAGCTCTATAGTAAGTGAGAGCCTGTAACAGGTAAGCTTGTAACTTGCCGTGCTGACTAAGCTGAGGAAACCAAGCACGCCTCAGGAGCATCAAGTTATTCCATATGTAAGGTTATCCATCCCATTTTCTTTAATATACAGTGGGTTGGGGTGAGGGGTGTCCACAAATTTATACCTCCTATTCAGGCTTGCCTCACTACATCATAGCCTTTAACTAGGAACCAGCAATGCTCCTTCCTAAAATTTATTGCAGTTGTGATTGTATATTTATTTGTGCAATCCTTCAACTTTCCTGGAACCTTTCTGAAGACAAAACCCTTACTCATTTGGGGCTCACCTTTATATCCATAGCTCCCAGAGCTACCATGAAGCATGATAATCTGTAATCAGTGTGTCATAGTAATACCCTTCTGCCTCTGCCATTTGATTTGCTCTTGTAATCCTCAATGGACTCAGAAGCCATAAAACTGTCTTATATCCACATATTAAGGAGGAGAATTTAAGTAGTGGACAGGGACCTAACCAGCTATAGATAAAACATAGAAACTGTAATGAGTACAGTTTATAAAATCTTCTCTGGCTTCAAGAGACCAAGTTTTTAAAGTCCCAGTTGATGTTCAAAGGTTCAGAGACAGTCTTAGAGATAGGTGTTGATTTTTTTCCATAGAAGTGTGAAAAGGAAAAGAAAAATGTTAACTGCTTGATACTATTAAACCTGATCACAAGATTATTTAACCATTAAAGACTATCCATTTTACAATCACGTATTTCTTAGAAAAAGTATATTCTCCATATCTCCACATGTTGAATAATAAATATGCTCCACATTTGGAAAAAAAGCATTACTTAAAAAAGCAAATTAGCTGTGATTAATAAACCATCCTTCTGCATCAGAAGGCTTAGCAACTATGTTCACCAAGCCTTAACCCTATGCCAGCCAACGTCACAAGCAGTTATGTTTATGCGACAAAACAAAGTATGTTTATAAGCAACTAGTGAAAAATCACTGTGAATACACTTAAGTACTTGATAATGTAACTTTATAAAATGATTCTTTTCTTCTATCTGTATTTAAAGCGGTCACTTACCTGTATTCAAGGCTGTAAATAGACTTTTTCTTGAAGGATCTAAAATATAAGAGAAATATTAGATACACATTTTACAGGAAATATTACACAATAAACCATTTTACAAATAAAGCTCCCCCTCTCAAGCATAAAAAGACATTCCAAATAAGATCAAAATGGTAGTTTAATGGTTTAATGGTGATATTATTCATTGTCACCAATTAAATATGTTAGGACAAACCACAGTGTTTTTTCAATTCAAGAACTGCTGAAATTCAAATTCAACAGTACTGAATTTACACGTGTCTTACATACTTTATGCTATTCCACCACTTACAGATCAGGAAAAGGGCCAGACTTTATGAAAGAAAGTCTCTTCCTTCAAATGGATATGATATAAAATTGTTAGCAGGGGAATTCTTTCACAATGTATATATGCATTAAATCAAATTTATTATAATTTTCATTGTCAATTATACACCTATAAAGCTGAAAAACAAATATAACCAGGAGTCGTGACAGGCACAGAGCTACAAAAGTCAGTCACGAGGAGATCATGAGCACGTTTTCCTGACATTATAGAGTCATTTCTAGGGCAAAGCACCAGCAGATCAGTAAGAACAGTTGCCACATTCTATCCATGGAATTTTACAGAGACAATAATCTCTCAAAATATGTGGCTGTTGTAAATGGAAAGCATTGATTTCCACTCAAGTAAAACCTCTGTGATACAAAAGCTCATAAATTCAATAAAAGGGCATTTTAGAATACTGAGGTTCTCTGTTCTGTAAAGGTATCCGAGGAATCAAGCTATTCTAACTCTGCAAGTGGCCTTAGTCTCAAAGTTAGACATTTTCTTTCCAGGTACCAGTGTGTGTGCAGATCACGAGGCTTTATCATCCATCAATAAAAAACACAGATTTCATAAACTGATGTCATCCCATCAAGGGGTCTTTTGATGCCTCAGAAGTTTATTTAAGACCTTGGAGAGATGAGAACCTGTTGGCACTTGGAAGAATCTTTCTGCCAGTATCTGTACCTATTCTCTCTTGAATTCAATAGAAAAGAAAAAATGTTGGTAAATACTAATAGGTAATCAGCCTCAAGTTACCACAGGAACCTTCACATACATACATCTCTCTCTCTCTCTCTCTCTCTCTCTCTCTCTCTCTCTCACACACACACACACACACACACACATACACACATGTTGAGAAGGACGCAGAGCAACAGACACACTGCTTTGAGAGACTAACACCTTTCTGGAACGTTATTTAATGACATAATAAGAAGTTCCCAAAGATTCATACAGTTTAACTCAGTGATCCCTCTTGTAGGGAAACCTCATGGATATAACTAGAATCTGAAGCAATGAACAATGTTCACCTTCAAAGATGTTCATCCCAGTATAAGGTGCCACAGTGAAAGTCAGAAATTGTGTTCAGGAACCACAGAATTAGAAAACAGGAGACACTTTCATAGTCATTTAAAATGAAGATGCTCTCATGACATAACTACTAAATTAATAAAAAACAGCGCAGCACAAGAGAGTGTACATACCATGCTCTGAGTTTTCTTGAAACAAAAGGAAAATGATTACACATGCAAAAGAAACGAACAGGAGGAAATGGAGCGGTTATTCGTGGTCGATGGGATGAAGGAGAACTGTGTAACTTTCTGTGTTTTTTAATCTCTCTAATATAAATATGCCTCACGTATGACCACTCAAGCTTCTCATTCACAATTATTCTTTCAGCTAAACAATCTTTCAGTTCACTGAATAACAACTGTTAATGTGCTTCAGCTCCACTGTGATAAAGCTGCAAGAGAACATTCCATATAAGCAGTGGTCCCCCAACCTTTCTGGCACCAGCAACTGGTTTCATGGAAGACAATTTTTCCATAGACCTGGGGGCAGGGTGGCGGGTTGTTGAGGGGTGGAGAGATGGTTTAGGGATGATTAAAGTGCATTACTTTTATTGTCTCTTTATCTCTATTATCATTACATCAGCTCCACCTCAGATCATCAGGCATTAGATTCCAGAGGCTGGTGACCCCAGAAGTATACACCACTTATGTTGTAAACCTGAAGATTAACCTTCATAGTTGCAGCAATTACAAAGTGAGTGATTCATAAAAGAGATAAATAAAGCGGTGGGGTGGCGGGGGTGAGGATAACATGGTTGGACCCAAAGTATGAAGTAAACCATGCATTTCTATGCCATTACTATAGATCGCCACTTTCACATAATTTAACTCTGGAAGTTTTATTTCTTATCACCTTATAGCTTTTCTCTATCTGCTGATTTCTGTGTATCAAGTTTTAGCTACAGAACCAGCAGACTCTCAGAACAAGAAGAGCTTCCCTCAGTATAAAATCTGTTATGGCTTTATTTCTCAGACTTTTTGTAAATAAAAGTCCGATACACTGTGAAGCTGTCAACATTTTAACCTCCTACAAGCCAAGGATTTGAAAAGCCTCATCTTCCTCTTCTCTTCACCAGGAGGTCCCATACCTTTTGGAGGAGTTTTCAGAAAGTGCGTGTGACCTCTGGGTACCAAGGGCTTCAGATATAGGGATGCTGAGGAGCCATTTTGAAATGCTGGTTTTGGAGGTTTTTCCTCATATTTGATGACAGCGGCATTACCAGCTAGAATAGAACAGAAAAGTGCATTTCAGTTGACTGATAACCACAGTATGACTCTTCCGTGACCTATCTGTCCCCCTTGAATTAGCAGGTGTTCACTAAGCACCTACACCACCTGCTGGTCGTTACTGGGTGGTGGGGATACAAAGACAGACAACAGGTAGTTCCTGTTCACGGGGATGCAGGGTAAGATGTAACCAGGGTGATCACACATCCTGGCACAGCCCAAGTTCATGCCTCAGGTCCAGGGCAGCTGTCATCCCACATGAAACCTGGGAGGTGTTTTGGTATCCTCGGGGGTTCTGGAACCAATCCCCCATGGTACCGAGGGATGAGTATTATCCTCAAGCTCATCTGTAGCTGTGAAGATGAGATCAGGTTCTGACCCTTCTCCGCTGCCGCAAGAAGCTAAAGCTCCAACATCTGCCCTAGAACAAAGGTGCCTAAGCCTCAGAATTGAAACAGAAAATGGAATTCCACCTAAATAATAAAAGCATCTCCTGTATTCCATGCAAACCTTTCTTCTCTCACTCACACAGGAATTAACTCGGGGTTGGGGGCGGGGGGACGTTTCCAGGCGTTAAAGGAACTGAATAAAGGACTTTTGGAGCAAATTTGAGACTAGCCACCTGTGCTTAGACTATGCTGTAATTCTGAGTCCATGACAGTTAACTAGCAAAAGGAGGCTCCTGCAGAACCAGACCTACACTATTTCCTAGGAGGAGGTCAGAGTGAAGGTGACCAAATACTCTATTCTAGGTCTGATATGTCAATGGTCCTGGAAAGGATGTCTGCTATTTTGCTAGTCTCTGATTTTGCTTCTCTGTCTTCACTGGGACCCTAAAGGCAATTTTGGCATTATCAAAAGACAGTGACATTTGGAAATAAAAACACACCTTTAAAAAAATCGATAATTTGTAACTCGATTGTCTACCAGAATGAAAATCTGATACCATGGAGTAACCTGTAGACAAAGCCTTCAACAGATGCCTTGCTTACTTGTATTTCTTCTTTTGCACAGTAATGACTGGAGCCCCGGGCAATGAAAAACTAAGTATCTTTCAGTTACATGAGACAACTGTGTAGAGTGTATGTTTATGTAGGTTCTCCCTAAATGAGAAATTTCTCTTCATATTTATAGCTTCCCACTGGATTGAAAAAAAAAAAAACCCAAATCTTCTATTGTATCCTTAAGGTTTATAAGGAGCAGGGGAAGAGGCAAGCGAAACAAAGAAGCAGGGTCTATTTCCTGTGCTCTGAATTCAGTAAGAATGCATTTTCACACTGCATTTTTGGGAAAGGTGCACTGGGCCCGTAATGAGGTCCCATGAAACAGTGTTCCCGGCTCTGATACGGCTGAGAGGACTATGGACACTTTAGGAACATAACCAGCACCCCCATCACTTACTGCACTGTTTCTGGCTGAGTGTTATCTACATTTCAGAATCACGCTAAATGTCCAAAACCTTAAAGGAAAGGTTTGGAAACAATAGTATCGGCATGTAAAGATAACACAAAAAGCTGTTTCAGAGACTTGCCTGGGTGGCTCAGTGGTAAAAATCCACCTGCCAAGGCAGGAGTCACAGGTTTGACCCCTGATCCAGGAAGATCCCACCTTCTGCAGAGCAACTAAGTCTGTGCATCACCCCTCCTGAGCCTGTGCTCCGCAGCCTGAGAGCCACGACTCCTGAAGCCTGTGCTCCTAACAAGAGAAGCCACTGCACTGAGAAGCCTCCGAGGCCAAAACCAAACAGTAGACCCCACTCACTCCAACTAGAGAAAGCACCTGCGGTGACGAAGACCCAATGCAGCCAAAAATAACACATAAAATTACATATATCAAAAAGGCCGTTTCCAATTTTAGTAAGTGGTAATAAAAACAGAGAGAAGAGCAGCAGCAGTGACCTAATTAAAAGGCATCAGTATGTCCTTTCATTCTGAAATTCTCTTCTTAGTTCTCCAGAAATGAATAATCTTTGAAAAAGTTCACTGTCCAGGAGCTCGGCTCCTACAAGGAATTTTAACAGCGCTGGCTTGGCTCTTGCTGAGAGGTTACCATGTTACACATAACGCTCAAGAGTGTACACACCGCACTTTGCCCTTTTCTCTCCACATCTCAGAAGGGGTAAAAGAAATCAAAAGAAAAATACTTAGAAAGTTTTATAGTTTTTTCAATTCCCATAAAAGTTAACCTTTTTATCCATTTCCATACAAACCCCCGGCATGTTTATGTCACCATATACTTACTGGGCTGGAGGTCTGATCATTCACAACCTGGTTTCCAGGCTTAATTTCCCCCTTTGCCAACCCAGACTGGACTTTTTAATCATTTGTTTCAAAATAATTTTCAACACCCAATTCTACCCATCCAATTCCATTCTAATTATTAACACTTACAATCACAAAGGTCTTTATCACCAATCTTGATCCCTTTCTTCACTTCACACTTCTGCAAAGGGATGAGATGTCAACCCTATTTACTAATATTTATAAATTTGAAGACAGAAATTTTTGCCTAGGCTAAACTGTCCAGCTCTACAAGAGTCCTGAAGGATGTCACACTTGAACCTGGTGAAGACTTGCCATCACTCTGCCCTGATCAATGTCAAGTCCCCCCTACAGGGAGCCATCTGTTTGTTCTTCCTGTGCCCAGGTAACACTTAATATCAGGCCCAATCTACATAGTCTTCCCTCCTGCTGACAAGTTTCTGTCTATTTCCTATCCTTTCCAATTCCCTTATTCCCTAGAACGTGGAGACTGCTGCTGCTGCTGCTGCTAAGTCGCTTCAGTAGTGTCCAACTCTGTGCGACCCCACAGACGGCAGCCCACCAAGCTCCCCCGTCCCTGGGATTCTCCAGGCAAGAACACTGGAGTGGGTTGCCATTTCCTTCTCCAATGCATGAGAGAAGTGAAAGTGAAGTCGCTTAGTCATGTCCGACCCTCAGCGACACCATGGACTGCAGCCCACCGGGCTCCTCCGTCCATGGGATTTTCCAGGCAAGAGAACTGGAGTGGGGTGCCATAGAGTTTTCCAAAGCTGACAGGGAGCTAATGTAAATGTTAAACACTAAAGATATGACTACTATAAAATTCAACATAACTTTTTAAAGAACCGATGGGGAGTGACTTCATAGTCTTAAAGAAACAAAACCAAAGTGTCATAGAGCATGTCTTTTAGAATTTCATATAAAATGGATATTGGGTTTCAATCAACATTTCCATCTACACTAAATCAAAATCTATGAAGGGAAGTGAAAGACGTTATTGGTATCAACCATGTATTACAACAATCTGGATCTGAGTCTGCCTTTTCTTGACACATTTTGAAAGCTATATTCAGCAGCAAATAAGTTGCCTATTCAAATTTTGAAAAATTGAATTTAACTTACAGACATATTATAAATTCATATGATAGTAAATCCACATGTTTTATTTCTAAGTTTTGAACATAAAGACTTTCAGTTTCCAAAGGACTCGGTAAGAGGATTTGTCATGAAAGCAAAAGTCTTTTCTCATGAGGGACAATATTCCCAACTCAGTCATGTGCAGAACAGGAGGCGCTGGGGGCCAGGTGTCTCACCGCCACCCTGGAGGCTCAGTCCTGCCGGCATGCGATCGCATCAGTGTTAACACATGAGGGGCAACATTCCCTACGACAAGGATAAAAATGAGCTTGACTTGGGGTACAAACACACACACACACACACACACACACATATATATACACATACGCACACACTCATATAAACACACACTTCCATTTTTATGTGACATATATAAACTCACACACATATATGCACATATGCACACACATAAACACATACACTTCCATTTTTATATGACATACATAAACACACACACACACACACACATATGCACACACTCACAGACACACACATCTCTCTCTCTCTGATCATCTACTATACATGCCCCCTTCATTCTCTCCCATGTTACTAATGTGCTGACCTGTGACCAACACTTACACATCCCTCAGTTCTCTAAAGCTCTCCTCTAAGCTGGCCTGTCGCTTTCCAGTAAACCCCAACTGGAAGGACGACCTTTATTACAAGGCACGATGCCTTGAGAATATTTCTCCCGCCTTCTATTTCAGCTGGGCAGCCGGCTGGGTATGCTGAGAATGTCTGCATTTCCTCTCGCCTAGAGTTATTATGTCCCAGTGATAAACCCTTCAGCGGCACAAGTTCCAACAGAATGACGGAAGCACCTTAGTGTCGAGGAAGGGAATGGAGCCTGTACTATCTGAATCCTGGTCCTGACTGGGCCACTGCCCAGCTGTGCTGAATCGTGTCACCTGTCTACGCAGGAGAGGGTCTGAACCCCTAGTGTGCAGACAGCGCAGACCCCCACTAACGGGCGCGGGGTCCCTCTGAGGCCAAACACCCAGTGGGAATTCTCCCCAATACAGTGCTCCAGAAGGCACAGCCACTCCGTGACAGCTGGTTTGTAAACTCGACGTGTGAGGTCCCACGAGTGATCGCCCATGCCTCAGCCAGGTCTAATACACACCGTTTTAGAACTGCCCCCATGTTGTTGTCAGCCCTGGTCTTAGCTGCCCTGATTATGCCAGAGTAACAGATGCTCGTGAATCCTTCATTTCCCCACACGCAGAATGTGGTTCAAGTGAAATGACAGAGATGACCGAGTCTACAGATAAAATGAAGAGATTTCCAGAGAAGTCCAAGCACAAGGAAAAAGATTTCCCTGCTAGAGAAAGGCTTCCACTGTTCCAAACTGTTATTTGAGAACTAACACTTCACACCACACTCTAGCGCCTGCTCCACGTTAGTTTTTGTTTTTGTTTAAAAAACATGTATATACACACGGAGCCAACCTTCTGCTTGTTTTCCGAACTTTCGATGAATCAGCTTAACACTTCCCACTGCGCCAGATCCTCTGCCCACCTGGCTTCGAATCAAATCACGACTTAACGTCCAAGCTCTCAAATTCCAAACGCAAAATCACCCAACCCTGTACTAACAGGAAGGTCTCAGACACAGTCCAGAAAAGAATGAAGACAAAACACCAGTCTAGATGATAGTATTTTCTTATTCAATCGTCCATTCGGATGTGCTTAAGTACTGGGTATGTGCTGGAACACGGGGCCAACGTATGTACCACCTGCCTTTCACCGCCTGCCTCACCTCAGGCAGGCTTCAGTGGTCAAACCCACGCTGGGTTTGCTCTGAACCTGGAAGCAGCTGGGAAAACTTTCACTGCTGTCCGGGTGATTCTCACCAACTGACCGGTATTGGCAGGTGACACAATACCCACTTGCCATTCAGCAATGAGGACGGGACTGAAGGCGAGTGAGACAGATCCTTCTCTCCATCACCTTGATCCCTGCTCCAAACACCCTTCTTCCAAGCTATTAGGTACCATTTTATCATCATGAAGAAAACTAAAGGTAGGCAGAAGCCTTTGCCGCCGAAAGGATTTAGGGGATTTAGGACAATCTGGGTCTCCCCGCCCATTCATCAGGTGAGAACACTGAGGCTAAGAGGGTGTGAGACTGTCCAGCTTCCATGAGTTAGTAAGACAGCTTGCAGGAGTTCAACTCGGATGCTCTTTTCTACCGTACCATGCCGCGCGCACCAGGGCTGGCCGTGAAGGTGAAGGGAGAGAAAGCTCCATGTCTTTAGTTTACCTTCACCCGTTCCGTCTCCCAAACAGTGCAGACAGCTCAGGCGTGCAACCTTTCATTTCCCCTTGCCATCTGTCTCTCAAAAATAAATGTGCTCATCATGCTTTTCCGGCCAAACTGGAAGGTGTAAGATGCTCTTGGGCTTCATATCTGCTAATATGGCAAAATTCTTGACTCCCCTGAGACCGCCTTCTACACTCACACAAAGGTCCCTCAAACCTTCCCCTCTTTACAAGACCTACACTATATAACGTATTTTTATCCAATGATCTTAAAAACTGGACCTTAGCTCTCTGAGTCTGGAAGAGCTTACAACATTTAACCTCTAAAAATGAGCATATTTGATACAGAAACTACCAGATTAAATTTTGTACTAATATATGTTAAAAAAAAAAATCAACACTGTAACTTTAAAAATTTTCTATGCTGAAAAGAACACACACAAAGCACCTGCTGGAACCCCCACAAAAGAAGTGTTTATTGTCTTATACATTTTGATTCAGTTGCTTTAGAACTTGGTCGTGTTATTTCTCTAGCATCCTTAAGCACGGCAACCCAGAATTTTCTAAGAGCATCTTGTCATCTCAGAAGCGACTGCACTGACAGCATCACATCACAAAGAGAGGAGCAAACAAAGCAAGGAAACGTTCTTTAAAAGCATCCAAAGGCTTCACCCCAGAAGAATTTAAAACACAGATCGAAAGGTTATTTCCTAACATGACCAGAAATCATGATCGTTCCATGATCATTATCAGAAATCAGAAACACTGCAGCTCAAAATGATTTTTTTCACGTTTGAAGGTAATTCCGAAAAAACACACATTTTAAATATTTTTAGATAGCATATAAGTAAAAGCATTAAAATGTGATGATTTGATTCTAAGTCTAGGAAAGTATTTTCCCTATACTCACACAACGACTGGGCAAACAAAAACTACCAGTTGTTTCATCACAAATGAGACCATTAACTAGTCTTTTATAAAGTAATCTCATGTGCCAAGAACATCGACAACATTGCTGAATTATATTTAATCCGAGTTCCCAAACACAAAACACACAATAAAATTGGTTCTGTGAAGAACTATTCACAACTTCAATATAAACATGCCCGAGAAATACCACAATTAACAAATTACGAGTTATAAAGATAGCAATTGAGAGATACTAAGTCAATTTATTGAAGGAAATTTAAGCATGCTTACAAAGAAAGAATCAAACCAGAAATCGTCGACCTACTTCTTTTGCCAGTAAACGTGGCTAACAAAGGAACTATACAAAGGGTGTAGGATCCCAGAACCAGCAATGTCAATAAGGTAGCATCGTAGTGCCTCTCTGAGCCGGCTGGTGCGGAGAATGTAGAATTGATAAATATTTTCGAAGACGCATCCGTTTCTGTACAGCTGCGAAATCCTCCTGGTATAGTCATTTAAAAGGATCACAGCAAGCTCAAGCAAGGAAAACTGCAGCCATGTTCACGCTCCTATTCCTCATGCTTGCTCTTAGTGAATTAGAATGGAGCAGGGGAAAAAAAAAAAAAAAACTAAGCTCCCAGGCACTACACAGAACAGATTAAACCGGCTAGTGGATCCATTTAAGAAAGAGACTCATTTGAACGCTTCATCTGAGACAGGGACACACAGCCAGTAGACAGGCTCTGTGGGTCCACGGGAAGCCCCTTTGTTAAAAGACAAAAAGGAACAGACAAAAGCACTGTGACACCCTCCTTGGGAGTGTCAGACGCGGTCCTGAGCGGGGCCGTGGCAACATGGCTGTCGCTGGGGACGCTGGGCAGTGGCTCTACGGATGCGCCTCCTGCCAGGGTCACAAGCGCCAACACTACACAACCCTCCAGGCCCCCCTGAGAGCACCTGGGTGCTTCTGTTCAGGTGGTTTTGTTTTTAACATTTCCTGTTACAAACAGAGAATGCTGCAAATGCAATGACCTTAAGGGAATACACATGTCAATGACCTTTTCAAATCAAGAGTCAACAGATAAACGCAAACCCTCTGATCTGCCACGACTTCAAACTTCAAGTAGCAAGTGGATAACGGTCCCATCTCACTGCAAGTAACATATCCCAGGGTCCCTAAAGTTCCTATATACAACTATTTACTCTCATAGGAGACCAGATCCTGCTGCTAAGTAACCTCTTGGAAATGTGCTCATTCTTTCAGTCATTAATTCCAAGTCTTAACCATAAACTTTCTCAGTTCTGTCACATGCTGGCTGAGTGCCCTTGGACCAGTGACAACCTCTCTGAGCCACAATTACCTCGCGTGTAAAATCAGGGTAATGGAAGTTATTTGAGAAAAAAACAGAGAAAGTATGTACAGTAACACTGTAAGGTGCTCCACACCCAGAAGGTTCAATAACATGACTCCAATCTGTCCTTGTCCTCTCACAGAAAGAAGAAACTGATTCCCTCTAAGGCAGAGAGAACTCCCCTCCTCCCCACCACTCCCTTATTCCTTGTTTTATCTGATATTCTAGTTATCCACGTAAACATGTTCTTTATCCTCAACTATCTTTCCCAGAGGGACAATTTCTCTGATATCTCATATCCTTCCCAGCATCTACAGTGCTGCTTATATACAGCAGGCACTCCAAAATTCCTCACATTTGTTAAATCCATGAGCTACTGTTGAAAGAAATGAAAAAGGAAATGAGCAAATAAACACTAAGACCAAATACATCTTTTGAATGAAAAGGATAACTCAACTTACTATTTAAGAAAATAACTCTATGTCATTTTATACACAGAAAACAAAATTCATACTAATTGAAAATCCCCCAAATATTCTGTTTAAATTATTTAAAACTAAGCTTGAAGTTAAAATATTCACTCCTAATACATTGAATCTAGCATCCAAAGTTTAAGATTAGGAAATACAAACAAACGAACAAATGGTTCTACAAAATGCGGCCGTTTACAAAGCAAATGAAACTGAAGTTACCTATTTTTCTGATTTCCAGTTGGGTTCCAACAGTTCCTAGATCACTTTCTTTCCTTAAACAAACAAACAAAAAAAACAACCCACCACCACCAACAATAACAAAAAAAAAAAACACCCACATGCCTTCAACAGATAAGTATGTCAGTGTTTCCTAGCACATTCATCAAAAGAGAATGTCGTTGAGACAACTTTCTTCTCCTGCCAAACTTTTTTTTAGCAATTCCAAGGGAGAAGCGGGATGTGCATTTTTTCCCTAAATCACAGAATCAAAAATCCTGATAATTGGTAGCTCATTAGATTTCTCTCACAACTACAGTTTCAACAGGCCCCGAAGTCTGACGTAAGACTGACTTACAGTTGTTGCTGTAAGTGCTCAGCTCACTGTGGACGCTGGCGACAGAGGAGGCGCTTTCTGTCCTCCGCAGCGCAGGGTTTTTCACAGACGCTTTGGGTCTAGGAAGCAATCTGGGCAGATTCACACGAGATGGCTGCGCTGTTTTCAAGGATGCAGGTTTTCCTTGGGGATTGAAAAAAAGACAAAAAGTTTCCACGGCTATTCATTCCAAAAGCTCTAAGCTTGTAAACCCGAGCTCCTACATGAACAAGTGAAAGTGAAGTCATTCAGTCGTGTCGACTCTTTGCGACCCCGTGGATAGTAGCCTGCCAGGCTCCTCAATCCATGCAATTTTCCAGGCAAGAATACTGGAGTGGGTTGCCATTTCCTTGTCCAGGGATGAACAAGTGAGTCAAGATGTAAAATGAATATTCAGAATTACGCAGGAAGGATTCCTGTGATCTTATAACAGTGAAGGAATTAACTCGGGTCTTCTGTGACATGGGCTTCCCTGGTGGCTCAGATGGGACACTCAGGAGACCTGGGTTCCATCCCTGGGTTGGGAAGATCTCCTGAAGAAGGGAATGGCTACCCTCTCCAGTATTCTTGCCTGGAGAATTCCATAGACATAGGAGCCTGATGAGCTACAGTAGTCCATGGGGCCTCAAGGAATCAGACACGACTGAGTGACTAACATACATGCTTCTGTGACACAGAGTCATTTGAGACAGAAACTTTTGGCAATGTTGAAATCAAGGGATAAACAAATTGATATGACTTCCCACAATACTGTTGATTTAAAAGTAAACAAATTAGTGTGTTCACACACTAAGCCTAGGTGTGTGATAAAAACTAGGTGAGATAAAATAATAAAAAATAAACCGAGATAAAAACTAGGTGAAAACTAAAAAACAACCAAGATAGGAAGGAAGAAGTCCATTTGAGAAAAACAATTCAAAAATACCTAATGCCTAACAGCAGGTGGTGCTATATTATTAGCATTCTTTTTTCATCTGTCCTTTTCATCCTTGGGCCTCCCTGATAGCTCAGTTGGTGAAGAATCCGCCTGCAATGCAGGAGACCCTGGTTCAATTCCTGGGTTGAGAAGATCCTCTGGAGAAGGGATAGGTTACCCACTCCAGTATTCTTGGGCTTGCCTGACTCTTCCCCCAATGCAGGAGACCTGGGTTTGATCCCTGGGTTAGGAAGATCCCTTGGAGAAGGGAAAAGCGGGAAAAGCTACCCACTCCGGTATTCTGGCCTGGAGAATTCCATGGAAAATACAGTCCATGCAGTCGCAAAGAGTCAGACACGATTGAGCGACTTTCACTTTCATCTTTACTCTTTATTTGCCAAACTTAAATGGTTCTCACTCAAACTCCTAGCTCTTTTTTGTAGCAAGAACATCTACTTTTCTATAAGACATGTATGGACACTTCCCGTTCTGTGGCATCCTTGAAACCACACTATCCTGATGCTTCCTGAACTTGGGCATTTCCTAAGTCCATGCCTTGGCTCCAAATTTTTACACATCCACCTCTCCAGGAGAGTCTATTGTATCTACTTTAACCACTGCCCTATCTCGATGAACCCCAAATTCTCACCTGCAGCTCTGTCCTCCTGAATTTCAATGGCACTCACATTTTCATTTTCTTGCTGAAAGTTGTAACTTGGGCAATTAGACAACCTCCTACCTACTAACGTTAATCGTAATTAAATTCTCCTTTTTCCCCACCCCCAAAACATTGGAATCAGCTTTTTTCCCCCATCAGATTCTCACATTATCTAACATTAAGTCTCTCAACACCACTAGGATCATACAACTGAAGAATGTCAAGAGTTGAAAAAGACCTTAGCTGTAAATTATCAAGTTACATATTACCAATGTCGCCATAAGAGAGGAAAGTAGGTTTTCCAAAGAGTAATGCTCATTGCTTTGTCCCAATTATTTCACTTATAAAAATCTCCCCTTAACAGAAAAGAAAGCACTGAAGTACTTGAGGCCTGGCATCTAAAGTTCTCCTGTCTGCAGCCTCAACCCTGGGCTGACCTCGTACATAAATGTGAGCCCTGCTCCAGGCATCCTGGTTTTTCCTCTGACACCAGGAGGTGCTATTCCAATCCATCAGGCACATCATTTCTTCTCAAAAAGTTCTCCTCCTCTCAATCTAAATGCTACAAATCCTTACCCACTCCTTTAAATGTTGCCTAAATAACTGTATTAGACTTTAAAGTTCTGTCCTTCCACCCTTTTCAGCTCCATCATGTTGATCTTCTGAATGTGAAAACTAAGGTCAGGACCCAACCTATAATCTGTAATTCCCCATTATCTATGACCTACAGCAGTGGCGCTAGTGGTAAAGAACCTGCCTGCCAATACAGGAGACATAAGAGATGTGGGTTTGATCCCTGGGTCAGGAAGATCTCCTGAAGAAGGCAATGGCAACCCACCCTAGTATTCTTGCCTGGAGAATCCCACAGACAGAGGAACCTGGTGGGCTATGGTCTATGAGGTCACAAAGAGTTGGACATGACTGAAGCAACTTAGCACCACCCAGTGTTAGCACCATTATCTGCAGGATGACATTATTTTTAATCCCTTAATTAATATTTAAATTTAAAGACATAAGAAGCAGCTCTAGGGTGGATTCCTAACCAGTTCTTTCTCGAGTGCTTCACATGCGCTTACCTCTCTACACACACACCCATAGACACACATCTTTTTATTTTTCCAGGACTTTTTACTCTGTTCTTCTCTTCTGTCCATCCCTGTGAATACAATGGGCTTCTTTCCCTCCAGTCCCCAAACTCTGCCTAGTGACTTACAAAGTGAGTTGACGAGAATCACCACCTCTTAGTGAAGCCTTTCCTTCCTGGTCATAGGAAACACCATCTTCCAACAACACAAGAGACGACTCTACACATGGACATCACCAGATGGTCAGTGCTGAAATCAGATTGATTATATTCTTTGCAGCCAAAGATGGAGAAGCTCTATACAGTCAGCAAAAACAACACCAGGAGCTGACTCTGGCTCAGATCATAAACTCCTTATTGCAAAATTCAGACTTAAATTGAAGAAAGTAGGGAAAACCACTAGACCATTCAGTTATGACTTAAGTCAAATCCCTTATGATATACAGTGGAAGTGATAAATAGATTCAAGGGACTAGACCTGATAGAGTGCCTGAAGAATTATGGACAGAGGTTTGTGACACAGTATAGGAGGCTGTGATAAAAAAAAAAAGGCTGTGATCCCCAAAAAAAAGAAACACAAAAAGGCAAAATGGTTGTCTGAGGAGGCCTTACAAATAGCTGAGAAAAGAAGAGAAGCAAAGGCAAATGAGAAAAAGAAAGATCTATCCATTTGAATGCAGAGATCCAAAGAATAGCAAGGAGAGATAAGAAAGCCTTTCTAAGTGATCAATGCAAAGAAACAGAGGAAAACCATAGAATGGGAAAGACTAGAGATCTCTTCAAGAAAATCAGAGATGCCAAGGGAACATTTAGTGCAAAAATGGGCACAATAAAAGACAGAAATGGTATGGACCTAATAGAAGCAGAAGATATTAAGAAGAGGTGGCAAGAATACACAGGAGAACTATACAAAAAAGATCTTCATGACCCAGATAACCACGATGGTGTGATCACTCACCTAGAGCCAGACATCCTGGAGAGCAAGGTCAAGTGGGCCTTAGGAAGCATCACTATGAACAAAGCTAGTGGAGGTGATGGAATTCCAGTTGAGCTATTTCAAATCCTAAAAGATGACACTGTAAGTGCTGCACTCAATATGGTAGCAAATTTGGAAAACTCAGCAGTAGCCACAGGACTGGAGAAGGTCAGTTTTCATTCAGATCCCAAAGAAGGGCAATGCCAGAGAATGTTCAATCTACTGCACAGTTGCACTCATCTCATATGCTAGCAAAGTAATGCTCAAAATTCTCCAAGCTAGGCTCCAACAGTACCTGAACCAAGAAATTCCAGATGTTCAAGCTGGATTTAGAAAAGGAAGAGGAACCAGAGATCAAATTGCCAACATCTGATGTATCATCAAAAAAGCAAGAGAATTCCAGATAAACATCGACTTCTGCTTCATTGACTATGCTAAAGCATTTGACTGTGTGAATCACAACAAACTGTGGAAAATTCTTAAAGAGATGGGAATACCAGGCCACCTTACCTGCCTCCTGAGAAACCTGTATGGAAGTCAAGAAGCAACAGTTAGAACCGGACATGGAACATGGACTGGTTCCAAATAGGAAAAGGAGTACGTCAAGGCTGTATATTGTCACCCTGCTTATTTAACTTATATGCAGAGTATATCATGTGAAATGCTGGGCTGGATGAAGCACAAGCTGGAATCAAGATTGCTGGAATAAATATCAATAATATTTTCTTGGGCTGCAAAATCACTGCAGATGGGAACTGCAGCCATGAAATTAAAAGACACTTGCTCCTTGGAAGAAAAGCTATGACCAACCTAGACAACATATTAAAAAGCAGAGACATTACTCTAACAACAAAGGTCTGTCTAGTCAAAGCTATGGTTTTTCCAGTAGTTATGTATGGATATGAGGTATGGAACATAAAGAAAGGTGAGCACCGAAGAATTGATGCCTTTGAACTGTGGTGCTGGACAAGACTCTTCAGAGTCCCTTGGATTGCAAGGAGATCCAACCAGTCCACCCTAAAGGAAATCAGTCCTGAATATTCATTGGAAGGACCGATGCTGACGCTGAAGCTCCAATACTTTGGCCACCTGATGCAAAGAGCTGACTCATAGGAAAAGACCCTGATGCTGGGGAAGACTGAAGGCAGGAGGAGAAGCGGACAACAGAGGATGAGATGGTCGGATGGCATCTCCGACTCGATGGACATGAGTTGGAACAAGGTCCCGGGGTTGGTGATGGACAGGGAAGCCTGGCGTGCTTTGGTGAAGTAGGCATTGTCCTGTGTCCTCTGTGGAACGGGAAAGACTTACGCTGGGACCGTAAATTGCCATTAGATGGGAAGGGTGGGGTGGGATGACAGAGAGACTTGTGAAAATGGGAGGGGCCAGTCCATGGGGTCTCAAAGAGTAGGACACGCCTGAGGGACTGAACTGAACCTCCTTCCTGGACACTCCCGTCTGAGGGCAAAGGACCACACCTTCCTACTCAGATCCACACTTCTGTTACAACATCTGTTTCAATGTGCCTCTCAGACTAGTCTGTATGGCCCGTGAGACCAGGAAGAGAACTGAATTCAATTCTGCTCAGGACATAGCTAAGCGTCTAGCGTGGAGTGAGTCTTAATGCTTGCTAAATGAATTAACTTTTGTTTTGAGGCCAAGAGTATGGTGGGGGGAAAATAGTTGGGAAAGGACACAGACTGTTGGCTCTCAGATGCATAAGGCCCAAGGATAACATCAGACATGGTGACTAGAGTTGATATATAGTGCTATCACTGTAGCAAAATTGCTATGAGAGTAGAACACACATGTTCATACACACATGGTAAATACATGAGGGAATGAGGTTTAACTAGATGGTAGCAATCCTTTAACAATGTATATGTATATAAATCAAATATCTTACAAATTATATCTCAATGAAGCTATAAAATACACATAGAATTTTAATGATAACAGTAATGGAGCTAGTTTAAAAAAAATTTTAAGGGGGAATTCCCCGGCAGTTCAGTGGTTAGGACTCCATGCTCTCATTGCCCAAGCGCCTGGGTTCAATCCCTGTACAGGGAACAAACCACATGGTGTGGCCAAAAATAAAAAAAAATTTAAAGGCCAAGAGTGAAGGACAAATTTTAATAATCTCTTCTCTCACCATCTACACTGAAGCATTCAACACTTAATCAATTTTTATCAGCTTAGCTGTCCTTCGTTAATAGACTCTTCACTCTATCAATTAAAGGGGGACTTTTTTTTACATTCCTTATAATAATTAGCAGATAACAGATATTCAAGTAGCCATTTGACTTTTTAATGTATTTTTGACCACTGATTTTACTTGCTCTCAGGAGGGATAAACAGATTTTACAATATAAATTTACCAAATTGCTGCTCCTTCAGCAAATTCGTTCTAATCAGCCGTTATTATTGGAAACAATGAACAAGGCTGGGTAAGTGACAGATAAAAATTTCTGGGCCACCGTCGCAATGCAGTCAAGGCTCAGCATGTTTAGAAAATTAACCTTTTTTTTTTTTTTTTTTTAAGAACAGGTTGTCTCACAGCATTGTTTCCGAAAGCATCAAAGGTTTATAGACACTTCTCCGTGTGTCTCAGAATTACTACACACCTTTACCCTCTGATTCCAACACACAGCCTGGCACAGAAGCAAGCTTACCCCCAAAAGCCCGATTCTCATTCCGGAGAACTGGCCCCGCCCATTTTCACAAGTCTCTCTGTCATCCAACCCCACCCTTTCCATCTAATGGCAGTTTACGGTCCCAGCCTGAGTGTTCCCCGTTCCACCATCACCCTAGACCAGCGGGCACTGAGGACACAGGACGATGCCCACTTCACGAAAGGATTACCCCATGGAAACTGAGACGCATCCTGACACTGCATTACTATTGCCACCTCCAGTTTATAGATTAGCAACCTACTCACGTGGCTAAATGGCTTCAGGGGTCCCACACCTATAACCAGCAACAGAAAGGGGCCGAACGCAGGTCAGTCCACCACCTGCCCACTGCTGCCTCTTCTGTACCTGAGACCAGCCAGAGCCCCTGCCCTTGCTCGAAGGCGAGCCTGCAAGAACGCTAAAAGCAGCAGGGCCAGCAAAGGCACCTCACCGCTTCACCCACCGTCCTAACGTTTAACTTAATACAAAGTTGACTGACAGGACCTGTAACTGGACTTGGATAAAGAAGCAGTAAAACATACACATCGTAGGCAGTATTACAGGGAAGACATGGCAACATCAGGCTGAACATCTCGGAGGAACCCAAACACCAAATTCCTCAACAGTGAAATCAAGACAGGACAGCTCCTCCAGTTCTGAAAAGATGACCATTACCAGTTTATGTCACGCCGTCTGACCTATCTCAGCTGTCAATCATAAAGGTTTAAGACCTTCCTACAGAGATATTACATGGGCCTTAGTGGTTTATTTTAAGCTCATGCTGTTAGCATCAGCCTACTTAGAGACAACAGATTTGTTCTGATTCTATCATGATAACCATCTTTTGTCCAAGAAAACCTGAAAAGAATAACACCTTCACTTTGCCTTAGACAGTAACACAGATTCTACTGGTTTTGAAACATACCTTCATCAAATAAGCAATTTACTTGGAAAACCACCTTGGAAAATCTGATTAATTATACTGCCTTTCAACAACAAAAAATCATTAAGAAACACCTTATAAAACTGAAAATCTGTAAGATATTTATTAAGTGGAAAATAGGACTGTGTTAATATTACCCAGTTTCCTTAAGTTTGTACTTATCTAAATGTTGAAAAATTCCAGAAGGATATAGAAAAATTTTATGGGCCTCTTATGGGGTAGAGACATAGGGGAAAAGAGAAGGAAAGTAACAGAAATGGGGGATTTTCCCTTCATACTTTATATACTTACATGTCACTCCATGTGAATTCTTTCTCACCATAAGTCTATTTTTATAATATAAAAAGAATATTATTAAAGTCAATGGGCTCAAACATTTAAACAGAAAGAGATACTCTAGACAAAACAGATTAACAACTAAAAATGGATAAACTGGACCAATAATTAAAGTAAGTAGATTCTAATAATCTTTTTTTTCCTGTACATCTATAAGCATTAGGTACTCTTTAATTCTTTAAATTTTAGTACAAAAAAGTCAGTGCCATAATCGACACTTTTATGTGGTCAAGATGAAAAGCCACTTTACTACTGGAAAAATCTTCACAAAACCATAATGGTATGTTTCCTCTGGACTGGAAATTAAAGACAAAGAATGAACTCCTGAATGGCACTCCTTTGTTCTGACACTCATATTAAATGATGCATCCTCCAACAGGAGCTCCCAGAGGCTTCACAGAATGGAGTGTCCTCTCTCAGCTCCAACTTGGCCTCGTCCATTCTTTAAGGAAAAACCTGGGAAAGAATCTGGGTCCCACACAGCTCACAAAACACCTTCAAAGAAGTGAGAGCAGTTTCCAAAGCCACAGAAACATCTACCAGTTGAAGCAAGTTTTCACCTCTGAACTCTCAATGAGATAAGAATGAATTCAGCTTTAATGTATTTTTCACAAGACTGTTCCACACTGAAAAAATGACTTGCTGTTCTTTACATTTGGTGAAATTTACGGGTTTTGAAGATGTTGACAAAATTGGCTGACAAAAAAAACTTGCTTATTGTATTCCCTATATTAGAAGACAGATAATCTTAACAAAAATTTAGACAATGGATTCACACGAGGGGTTGTGTTACACATGTATTTAGTACTTACTTACACAAGGTAAAGTAACTGCAGATGGAGAGGGTGCTGGAAACATCTTTCTACAGAAATCACTACCAAACATTCTCAGGAAAAATGATTAACTTCTCATTGTATGAAAATGTTTGATTCTGTGATTTGCTTCACTAAGCAGGAACACAGGTGTCATGGGGAAGAAAAACAACAAGGTTGGAGTGGTGGGCAGTTTACAGTTGGCATTAAGTAGCTTAAAGTTTAAGATGGCATTAATGCCAGGCTAAGAACTTTAGACCTTAATTATGGGGGTGGGGTGTGAACAGGGGATGGGGGGCTCTGCAGCTTTCTGAGCTCTTACATCGGAACTTGATCCTGGGGCAGCCCTGTAAAGAGCTGACGGAAGGGAAGAGTTTAAAATCAGGGGAACACTTAGGAAGCTAGTGCACTTGCCAGGGCTAGAGGCAATGGGGATTTTAACTAGACAATGAAAAGGAGATCACTGAGGTCAGTCTGGATATATACGCCACATATTAATATGTGCAATTTAAAATATAAATTACTATAGAAAGTATAATTATTATTAAGGAATGCAAGGGCCATTAACTACTAGAGCCAGGAAAACACCAAATATACAACATAGATAGTTAAAATACAAAAAACAACAAAAGAGAATATATTTATAGCTGTAATTGTAACTTGGGCTCTTTAAACACTACTATAAAGAGGAAGTGAGCTTTGGAGTAATTCTCTGTTACTAGGAATTATTATCATGAAACTAAAGTATGCTTACCCAAAGGAATAAAGAATTAACAATCAGTTATGGGAGAAAAATCATACATATGTCAAATTGCAGCCACAGACTCACTCTCAACCCGGAATGACCAAATTCACTCATTGACACTAATGCATATATTTAAAATTTTGCTTTGAGGTAGAGTATTGTCTAAAAATTATTTAAACAGACCTGATAAGCTGCTTACAAAATACTGTACAGCAATCAACAGGGGAAAAAAGGAAAAGATCCTTTGCTTTAGCAACAAAAAGCAATTATACACGCTGACTTGTACACACATACTATTTCTATGAAGAAACCTGTCAAACAGTGTTAGTATGATGAAAAATCACAAAAGTGAGCAGCATAAAAGATCTGAATAAGTGGGACATACACGTTCATTCTTCTCTGAATTAACGTATTGACTCTTATTCCTAGATAAATCATGTCATTATTTTCAAAGAGAAAACTGGGAAAATTTTTTAAAGAGCAATTTAAACTAGAATAAGGAAGAATAGTCAGAATTTTTTAGAACATAAAAATGAGGATTGTAACTCAACAGCAACAGCAACAAAACTGATTTTAAAATGGGCAAAGCACTTGAATAGAACTTGCATAAAAGAAGATACAGTGGCCAAGAAGCACATGAGAAATTGCTCACCATCCCTAGTCATTAGGGAAATGCAAATCAAAACTACAGTAAGATACCACTTCACATCTATTCGTATGGCTATTATAAAAACAAGACAGAAAATAATTGTCAGTAAGAATGTGAGGAAATTAGAACTCTGCACTGGTGCTAGGACAGTAAAATGGTATAGCTGCTGTTGAAAATGGGATGTTGGGTTTCTCAAAAAAAATTAAAAACAGAACTGCTTTATGATTCTTCTGGGTAGTCATCTGAAAGAACTGAAAGCAGGACCTTCAGTAGATACCAGTACATCAGGTTCCTGCGAACATTATTCACAATAGCCAAAAGGCGGAAGCAATCCCAGTGTCCAGCAGTGGATGCCCGGATAAAGAACATATGGCACATACATAATTACCACGAAATATTTATTCAGCCTTTAAATAGGGAGGAAATTATGACACAGGCTACAACATAGATGGACCTAAAGACCTTATGCTAAGTGAAATAAGCTAGTTCCAAAGGACAAATGACTCGTCTTATGTGAGGTGCCTGGAGCAGTCAAATTCACAGAGAACAGAAAGGGGATTGCCAGGGGTTGAGGGAAGGGGAGGCTGGGGAGCTGATGTTTATTGGACAGAGTTTCAGGTGCAGAAGAGGAAAAGCTCTGGAGACGGGACGGTGGTGGGGGCCGTACAACAATGGGAATGGACGTCATACCACCAAGCTGTACACTGAAGTTGTTAAAATGGTAAATTTTCCATAGTATTTGTTTTACTACAATTTTTTTTAAGTTTAAAAGCGTATAAGGAATGTTACTAGTTTATTACAGTATAAAATAGTGAAACAGTCTAGTAATGGCAAAAACATATTTACAGATTAATAAACTGGTGTGTCAATCTCAGAAATACAAAAATTTAGAATAAGATAGTGGAGATACTTCGAATCAGTGAAGACACCTATTTGTGATATTAACATATATGAATTAAAAAACAATTAAAAGTGAGAAGCAGTATGGTGTAGTAAAAGTAAAAGTCGACAATCTGGAGTCAGAATTGTCCAACAGTTAAGTTGTGTTCAACTTTGCGAGCCCATGGACTGTGGCATGCCAGGCTCCTTTGTCCCCCATTATCTCCCGGAGTCTGCTCCAATTCATGTCCATCGAGTCGGTGATGCTATGTAAACACCTCATCTTCTGCTGCTCCCTTCTCCTTTTGCCCTCAATCTTTCCCTGCCTAGGTTTAAA
This sequence comes from Bos grunniens, assembly GCF_055505025.1. Classification (NCBI taxonomy): domain Eukaryota; kingdom Metazoa; phylum Chordata; class Mammalia; order Artiodactyla; family Bovidae; genus Bos; species Bos grunniens. The sequence continues at coordinate 21,231,702 of NC_141191.1, read as the reverse complement.
CCCAGTTCCTCTATGCCGTGTCCTCATGCATAAAAGAATGTGGGTGATTATAGTGGACTCATTTCACAGGTGCTTGGGACATTTAGATGAGTTCATATTTTAAGGGCTTAGAATAGCAACTGGCAGATAGTTAAGTGGCATATAAATAGCAGCTACTAGTTCTCATCATACACCATAAATATTTATAAAATTGGATTAAAAAGGAAACTAAAACCATACCAATTAACCATAATAATTATATGTCTTTCAGTTGTGAATCATAAAAACACGAAAAACTACAAGATGTGACTATAAAAAAACAGAAAAATTTCTAAATTGTTGTATGCAAAATAAAGTCATACAATGAAACACAAGCCAAAGGATGACAGATAATATCAAGTCAGTAACAAAGCATCATATGCCCCAAAACAGTACAAGATAGCAAAAGGTCTAAACAAGAATAAATTAAAATAGAACTCTTTTTTTTTTTTCAATTTAACCTTATCGCGTCTAACATCTCTGTTTCCCCAACTGGCACTCCTAATCTCCATTTCTATTGCTCATCTTATAGAAAGCTTCAAATAAGCCAAATACTTGCGTTCCTAACCATTCTTCAAGTTATGGGTAACCATGTGATCCGGTATGTGCCAATAAGACTTAAAGGTAAGAGTGCCAGGGGGCAAGGTGCTCAGTAGGACCTTTCCTTCCTGATAAAGGTAGGCAGGCATGTCAGGAGAAAGGCCGGTCCGCTCAGCCCACCGCTCCCAGCCTCTGCCCAGCAGCAGCAGGACCTTGGAACCCTTAGCGACCATACTTAACTGAAAAGTCCCTGACAAGAGCAACATGTGGAGGCAGCACGAGGGGAAGGACAGAAGAGGTGACAATACTCAATCACCAACTCAGGAACTGCCTGCCTCTGGCTTCCTGTTAAATAAACACACAATCAGATCAGATCAGATCAGTCGCTCAGTCGTGTCTGACTCTTTGCGACCCCATGAATCGCAGCATGCCAGGCCTCCCTGTCCATCACCAACTCCCGGAGTTCACTCAGACTCACGTCCATTGAGTCAGTGATGCCATCCAGCCATCTCATCCTCTGTCGTCCCCTTCTCCTCCTGCCCCCAATCCCTCCCAGCATCAGAGTCTTTTCCAATGAGTTAACTCTTTGCATGAGGTGGCCAAAGTACTGGAGTTTCGGTCTAAAACAGTTTTTGTCTTAACTACCACATGTTCCTTCCTCCTACCTTTCTGCAGTCCCTTCCTGCTCCTTATTGTGACTCCTTCTCCTCTCTCCAGCCCTTTAAAGCCAGGAGGACCCCAGAGGCACTTCGCACGCACTCCACGGAGTTCCCTAAAGGACCCTTGACCCGTTCTTGTGCTCTGATCCAGTTCAGTGGCTTTAAACACCATCTACCTGTTGGTGAATCTCAAACTAATCTCCCTCGACCAGACTCCTCCTTCACACTCTAGACATTGGTCCGCCTTTCTACGCTGCACCTTCACTTACGTATCTAATATTCATCTCAACATGGTGTTTGTACAACTGAGATCCCGATACCCACCTCCCAGCATCTGTGTCTCCTTCCTGCTTCCCCATCTCAGCATCCCGCCACTGCTCATACCGGAATACTAGAGCATCTCTGACTCCTCTCTTTTGCTCTTGCCCCTCATCCCACCAGTAAACCCCACTGGCTTTATTTTCAACACATATATCTAGAATCTGGATCCCTCTAAAACCCTATCCAACCCCTCATAGCCCTGTGTAAGCCACAGCCTCCTGCCATGATTACATCGAAACCTCACTGAGCTTTCTGATGCGGCGCTCACCCCATTCAGTGCATCCTCTCCACAGCTGTCACAGTGATTCTGTTACAATTAAAGTCACTTCGGGAGGATGGGCAAAACTGTTAGTTAGGGACTCTGAGACTGACATGTACACACTATGGTATTTAAAATGGATAAACCACAAGGACCTACTGTATAGCACAAGGGACTCTGCTCTGTGTGATGTGGCAGCCTGGATACGAGGAGAGTCTGGGGGAGAATGGATACATGTGTATGTATGGCTGATTCTCCTTGCCGTCCACCTGAAACTATCACAACATTGTTAATCAGCTATACTCCAATATAAAATTTTAAAAAATCAAAGTCACTTAGGTTAAAAGCCAAAGTCCTTATGATTTTCAAGACTGTATGTGATCTGGCTCTCTACTACCTGTCAAACCTCATCTCCTGGCTCACTTATCTCATTCCTTGCTACTCCTGGAGCTATTAGACACTGCCTCAGGGCCTTCCCACTTGCTGTTTCCTCTCACTGGTACAGTTTTCTTCCAGATGTTCACGCACTGGGTCCACAGGCCGTCACACAAAAGCCACCGCTCCATCCCCTGACCCACGCTCTCTGTCCCTCTCTCTCCCACCCCCCACAAACCCCAACATTTCACATTCCCCTTATTCCACCTTAGTATTTGTTCTCTCTTTAGTACTGGAGGTTGTCAAACATCCTTTATATTTCACTTATGAAGGCCCTGTCTCTCCTACCAGAATGTAACTTCACAGAGGACACATTTTGACCTTGTATTCATTTCAATTTCTGAGCACTTTGCCCCTTGTATCTACAGTCATCGACAAATATTTGAGCGCCAAGCATATGCCAATTAAAATAACACATTTTACTTTCCTAAAGAGTGAATATCTGGCAAGATTGTCAGTGAGGGGAATATAGCCAATATTTTACAATAACTATAAATGGAGTATAACCTTTAAGAATTATGAATCATTATACACCTGTAACTTACATAATATTGAATAGCAACTATACTTCAATTAAAGAAAAATTTAAAACATGTATTGGCTAGGGTGCTGGGATAAATGCTTACAGAGTCAGAGCAGGAGCACAGACTTGCATGTTGTTTCTAAAGGGCAACTTGCAACACGTATCCAAAGTCTTACAAATGCCCACACCCTCTGATTCCACTTAAAGGAATGTATCTAAGTAATTTATCTGATCAGCTTAAGTACTAATATACAAAGGCCTTCAGTATAGGGTTGTTTAACCTACTGAAAAACACTGGAAACAATGTGATGTTCAAAGGAGTCTGAGAAACAAATCACAACACATTTAGGCTACAACAGAGTCATTTTAAGTCATTTCTTAAAAGGAATATATAAAATAAATAAATAATATAAACATATAAAATAAATATATAAAAACTTCAAAAGTCTACCAAAATAGGCACCACACCTTTTAAAATGAAAAAGAATTTCAATCAAGTAAGTGCCTACTGACTGTTATGTTTGGGGTTTATTACCCACTTTTCTTGGTGGTTCAGACATTAAAGAGTCTGCCTACCCTGCAAGAGACCCGGCTTCAATTCCTGTGTCGGGAAGATCCCCTGGAGAAGGGAATGGCAACCCACTCCAGTATTCTTGCCTGGAGAGTTCCATGGACAGAGGAGACTTGCGGACTACAGTCCACAGGGTCACAAAGAGTCGAACACAACTGAGTAACCAATACTTACACTTTCTCAGAAATTGTTTTTCCCCATCAGAAATATATAAGCATATATATAAATATATATATACAAAAATATATGTATTTCTGTATATATATATTATATATACAGAAATATATAAACTAGTGAATATCTATAAATTATGAAGTAACACTGGCATTGATTAGATTAAGATGTTCCCTACTCTGCCACTTGCTCCTTCCTTCCCACTTCTAAAGGGCTATGTACTTTTTAAATAGCCTGCTGGGAAGAGGGTATTGGAAATCTGATGTGATATTCAAAGCATTAATACCGGGTTAAATTCATGATACAGTGGGGCAGAGTAAGGTTTACCTTGCTTGGGACAATGCCTGCCATGCTCCTTTCTTGACCTTGACAGACCTGGGCTCTGTCCAAACCCCTTATCTTTGCTGACTGCTTAAACACCAATGCTTCCCTGATAGCTCAGTTCGTTAAGAATCCGCCTGCAATGCAGGAGCCCCAGGTTAGATTCCTGGATCAGGAAGATCCCCTGGAGAAGGGATAGGCTACCCACTCCAGTATTCTTGGGCTTCCCCTATGGCTCAGCTGGTAAAGAATCCACCTGCAATTTGGGAAACCTGGGTTCAATCCCTGGGTTGGGAAGATCCCCTGGAGAAGGGGGAGAAGGGAAAGGCTACCCACTCCAGTATTCTGGCTTGGAGAATTCCATGAACTGTATAGTCCATGGGATTGAAAAAAGTCAGACTGAGAGACTTTCACTAAACACCAGTGTACTGCACTCTAATTACTTACCTGCCCCCCTCAATTGGTCCACACATTCTGTACTGACTGCCCACGACCTTTACATTCTATACTCTGAACCCTAGCTTCCCATTTATTGATACTTCCTAGTATACCATGGAGAAGGAAATGGCAACCCACTCCAGTGTTCTTGCCTGGAGAATCCCATGGATGGAGAAGCCTGGTAGGCTGCAGTCCATGGGGTCGCACAGAGTCAGACACGACTGAAGCGACGCAGCAACAGCAACTAGTATACCAGCCAAGTATTAAAAAACATTTGAATTCATATGCTTCCTTCTTATTTTTAATTCTGGGATTTCAGGGGCAGAAATTAAAAAGCAGAGAGCATCAACACTAACCCAAGACTCTTACGTATGTAAAAGTATACCTCCATTATATTAGAGAATTATCTATATTATTACTGCAAGAAAGAAATTCAACAAACTTTGATATTTGTAAAGTTACACCCTTCTAAATCCCTAGAGCTCTTTTTTTTTTTTTTTTTAAATAGTACTCTAAGGATAGATGTGATGAGGGATGAATTGCCATTGCCGCCTTCTAAGAATGGGCCAAGAATCACATCTTACCCATTCCATGACTCTTCAGGCCCTGGAGTAAGAGTTGCACAGTGCACACTTTCAAACTCTCTGCCAAGGGAACAAGTGAAGTGCAAGGGTGAGTCATTTAGTCTGCCTGACTCTTTGTGACCCCAGGGACTGTAGCCTGCTAGGCTCCTCTGTCCATGGAATTCTCCAGGCAAGCATATGCGAGTGGGTAGCCATTTCCTTCTCCAGGGGATCTTCCCAACCCAGGGATTGAACCTGGGTCTCCTGTATTGCAGGCAGATTCTTTACCATCTAAGCCACAAATGCCTACAAAAATCCAGAATTTCAGAAGCATTCTACATCTATATATTGTAAAATATGACTTCAGTATTCCACATTCTTGAATTAGCTAAGGCAATATTATGCCAGTAGGGTAAAAGAAACTGTCCTCTGTACAATCACGACTATTTCCTTAAGTTCAAAGATATACCATTCAGGTATGACCTAAATCGAATCCTTCATGATTATACAGTGGAAGTGCCAAATAGATTCAAGGGATTAGATCTGATAGACAGAGTGCCTGAAGAACTATGGACGGAGGTTCATGACATTGTACAGGAGGCTGTGATCAAAACCATCCCAAAGAAAAAGAATGCAAAAAGACAAAATGGTTGTCTGAGGAGGCCTTACAAATAGATGAGAAAAGAGGAGAGGTGAAAGGCAAAGAAGATGAGGAAGGATATACCCATCTGAATGCAGAGTTCCAAAGACTAGCAAGAAGAGATAAGAAAGCCTTCCTCAGTGATCAATGCAAAAAAACAGAGGAAAACAACAGAATGGGAAAGACTGGAGATCTCTTCAAGAAAATTAGAGATACCAAGGGAATATTTCATGCAAAGATGGGCACAATAAAGGACAGAAACAGTATTGACCTAACAGAAGCAGAAGATATTAAGAAGAGGTGGCAAGAATACACAGGAGAACTATACAAAAAAGATCTTCATGACCCAGATAACCACGATGGTGTGATCACTCACCTAGAGCCAGACATCCTGGAGAGCAAGGTCAAGTGGGCCTTAGGAAGCATCACTATGAACAAAGCTAGTGGAGGTGATGGAATTCCAGTTGAGCTATTTCAAAGCCTGAAAGATGATACTGTGTAAGTGCTGCACTCACTATAGCAGCAAATTTGGAAAACTCAGCAGTGGCCACAGGACTGGAAAAGATCAGTTTTCATTCCAATCCCAAAGAAAGGCAATGCCAAAGAATGTTCAAACTACCGCACAGTTGTATTCATCTCACATGCTAGCAAAGTAATGCTCAAAATTCTCCAAGCTAGGCTTCAACAGTACCTGAACTGAGAAATACCACAAGTTCAAGCTGGATTTAGAAAAGGCAGCAGAACCAGAGATCAAATTGCCAACATCCACTGGATCATCGAAAAACCAAGAAGAGTTCCAGAAAAACATCTACTTTTGGTTTATTGACTACGCCAAAGTCTTTGACTATGTGAATCGCAACTGTAGAAAATTCTTAAACAGATGGGAATATCAGACTACCTGATCTCCCACATGAGAAATCTGTGTGCAGGTCAGGAAGCAACAGTTAGAACTGGACATGGAACAACAGACTGGTTCCAAATCGGGAAAGGAGTATGTCAAGGCTGTATATTGTCACCCCGATTATTTAACTTATATGCAGAGTATATCATGTGAAATGCCAGACTGGATGAAGCATAAGCTGGAATCAAGACTGCCAGAAGAAATATCAATAACCTAATATATGCAGAAAACACCACCCTTATGGCAGAAAGCGAAGAAAAGCTAAAAAACCGCTTGATGAAAGTGAAAAAGGAGAGTGAAAAAGTTGGCTTAAAACTCAGCATTCAAAAAAATAAGATCATGGCATCCAGTCCCATCACTTCATGGCAAATAGATGGGGAAACAATGGAAACAGGGACAGACTTTATTTTTGGGGGCTCCAAAATCACTGCAGATGGTGACTGCAGCCATGAAATTAAAAGATGTTTGCTCCTTGTAAGAAAAGCTATGACAAACTTAGCATATTAAAAAGTAGAGACATTACTTTGCCTACAAAGGACTGTCTAGTCAAAGCTATGGTTTTTCCAGTAGTCACGTATGGATGTGAGAATTGGATTATAATGAAAGCTGAGCACTGAAGAATGGATGCTTTTGAACTGTAGTGTTGGAGAAGACTCTTGAGAGTCCCTTGGACTGCAAGGAGATCCAACCAGTCCATCCTAAATGAAATCAGTCCTGCATATTCATTGGAAGGACTGATGCTGATGCTGAAGCTCCAATTCTTTGGCCACCTGATGGGAAGAACTGACTCATTTGAAAAGACCCTGATGCTGGGGAAGATTGAAGGCAGGAGGAGAAGGGGATGACAGAGGATGAGATCGTTGGATGGCATCACCAATTCTATGGACATGAGTTTAAGCAAGCTCCAGGAGTTGGTGATGGACAGGGAAGCCTGGCGTACGGCAGTCCATGGGGTCACAAAGAATTGGACACAACTGACTCAACTAAGAGTAAACTCAAAGGATAAAGTCAAGGAAGTACAGGTGAGTCACAACAAAAACAGCAAGTCTTAAGAGAGCAGTAGTTTGACAGAGAAAAAAGAACATCCCACAAACAAGGTTCTCACGATGACTCCAATTACACAGGAGCATAGTGCTTATGGTGATACTGTCAGTACCTGTTCCTGCAAGTAAGTTCACAAGATGCCTGCTGCTTCGGGTGGAGATTAAACCAAAATAGCTTCCTGAGTCACGGGACTGAGAACACACGCCCCATAGCCAAGGGTGTAGTAAGTCAAAGGCTTAGAAATGTTGTGTGGCTTTCCAGGTACCACAAAGATGAACGAGGGTCTTCATGTGTTCATCAGCAAATGTACTGCCCTGGTTGTGAGTGATCTCACCGTTACTCACAAGAGAATTCCTAATAAGAGCCGAGGCCACAGTAGGGAGCCTCCTGGCTCACTGAAAACCAAGGTCCACAAGCAGAGCTATACTTTGAACACTGAGGTCACAGAGACTCAGAACGGAACACCCTCTTCAATCTGCTACCCCTTCTAAGCCGACAAAAACAAATCAATCAACAAAATCTGCACAAGCTCTCCTGAAAGAAATTACCTAACCTCACAAAAGTGAGCCAGAAAATCTGAAAGACAAAGCCACCCATTCTCCACAGCTGGGGCTCTGAATCTTCACTTTTAACCCCTCGACCTTTTACTCTCTAAGTGGGTCTGTATATGCACACTCTGCACCTCCGTCTCTGTTTCAGAGACGAACGTGCCTGTGCCCTGGAAACACAGGTGCTCCCCTGCCCGGCTGTCACTCATCCCGTCCTTCATCTCTGTACCAGCTCTTTCCCTACAGCTTCTTCACCATCCTTACATTTTTAATGTCTTAACACACACACACACACACACACACACACACACACACACACACACACACACACACACACAAACCCTTCGAGGTGCTTTCTCAGTCTTTAACCTCTTCAAGTTCAACATGCCCCCAAACTAACCCATTATTTTCTCTCTCTTTTTTTCTGGCCGTATCACAAAGCACCTTAGATCCCAGCCAGGGATCGAACCTGCAGCCCTGCAATGGAAGCATGGAATCTCAACCCCCGGACCGCCAGGGAAGTCTCCCATCACAAGGCCACTCAGACAAGAAAGTTGGGCAGACACTTGGATCATTCACTGCCAGTGGGGCTTACCAGACCCTCTTTCTGCAGAAACATTTTTATTATTTTCACTCTGCTCTCTACTCCCAAACACCAGGGTGACTCTTACAAGTCTGTGCCTAAACTATTAGGACTGATCTGCCTTCACCTTTCTTGGGGCTCACTCATCACTTACCCCAACACACGGCCTGCTCAAAGCATGGCTGACCCCACCTTTTATGTTCCCCAAACACCCCAGGCCCCTCATAAGGCTACATTTGCACCCCTGGGAATGCCAGCAACCTCCTAGGCCTGGAAACCCCCCAGGGGCACATTCCAAGGCCAGCTCAATGTCACCACCCTTCTCCAGTCTTCCCTCTGGCTAAGTTAGTGGTGTTCCCTTTACTGTGGACACACGGTACCTCATACAAGTTTCCAGGCAAGTCAAGCCAGATAACATTTGAACACCTGTTGTGCAATAGGTACACTGTGCTGAGGACTGGAAAGGATAAAAATAACTAAGACCTGGACTGTATCCTTATGGGTGGCATGGAGATGGAAGAAAATAACTATAGCCCAGCACAATAAATGCAGGTTATCACAGAAAACAGGACAGTTCAGCTGGGGTGTGAAGAAGGAAGAGGTGGTGTTCAAATGATTTTCCGTAACCCCTTCCCACCTCACCCTCCAACTAGGGAGTTCATTAATAGGGTGCATAAGTCATGTTTATATTCTCCGAATCTAGCAGACCACCCAGCACAGAGCAGGCGTGCCAAACATTTCTTGAATGGACAAATAAGACAGACTGCACGGTGTGTGAGTCACTGCGTGAAGCAATCATCCCCAGAATTACTTGCCAAGTGAGAATGGTGTGAAATGATCAAGAATTCACAGCGATGATGTGAATAAAGAAGAAGAGAGAAGACACTGTCTCTGAGGTGTCTGCAAGGCCCTCCTTGGTTGGCCTCATCCCCAGTCCCTCATACTCATACTCACTCACACACACACACACACACACACACACACCCCTAGGACAGCTGCCTGGTTCTCAGACCCTACCCCCACTGCCTTGATCTTCTCACTTGTGTTCCCTCCACCTGATAACCAGATATTTCCCTCTCCTCCCCCAGGTGTCTGCTCAAATACGTCACCTTATTTAAAGACCTAACTTCCTAGCCTGCCCTATTTCCCTCCTTAGCCATTATCATTTTACACACACAATATTTTAACCACTACTTGGTTTTCTGACTAGAATTTAAGCTCCACAAAGGCAAAAATTTGCCTGTTCCATGTACCTGTTCATGCCCGGTGCTTAGAGGAGTTCCCAGGCACTCAGAGGCTTATTGAATGACTGCGCGTGCCCAAGGGGCAGGGGCACAGAGCTGGGGACTCCCAGGCCTGTTTCCTGTCTCCACCAATTATTAGCCATGTCAATTTGGGCAAACTGCTTAAACTTTTCAAATCTCAAAATCCTTATTTGCAGGATGGGAATAATCATGGTATGTATACATCATGAGTTGTGAAAATTAAATTACATATTTAGAAATTATAATCCAAATTATACATTTAGAAAGCTTAGAACAGTTAGCACTCAAAACACCTTACTACTACTATTATTATTTTTTATGGAGAACAACTACTATTATTATTTTTTTATGGAGAAAAACCTTGAGATACATTCTTTAAAATGTGAGTGAGTGGTTTAATTACATACAAATAAACAACACCTCTATAAGCAACATATTCAAGTTTGCTTTTAGAATGGTTATTAGATGATCTTTTCTGGCTTTCAGTACTTCTGCAAGCGTGACTACATTTCTCATAATTCTGATTGCTATCTCTTCTCAAACTCTTGCCTTGAAAAGGCCGAAACGGTACAGAAGTAAGCTGAGACAATTTTAAAAAACACTCTAGCACTAAATCAACAAGAAGCCAGTTTACAAAAACACCTGAGTGGGAAAGAAGGGAAACCTCGAAGGGTAGGCAAGTCATTACAGGTTTGGGATGTACTCCTGGTCTGAGAGGAATTTATTTTACTAACCCACATTAGATGAATGAACACAAAGGTTTACCCTTTTGAAATGGTCTTTAGTTTTCTTCTGGAGAAAGAGAACCATTTCCTTCATGAGGCCTTGCTTCAGACTCTGGTATGATCAGACGGGTCCCTGAACATCCTTCTTTTCCTCCAAATCCTAAAGCACCTAAGGGCCCTCTGCACACTGCTTACAGATCCCTTTGAGCTGCTCTGCGGTTGCTGTAGGAACACGCTCTCACCCTTGCCAGGTAGTTAGTTAAAAGGTGCTCCACGGCAGGGGCATACTCTGCTTTATTTCTGTAATCCTGCCTACCTCAGGCTGGCCCCTGGCAGGGCAATTACAAGTGGCTATGAAGGAACACACACAATTATAATCTAAAACCTGGCAAGAACTGGTATTACCTCTGAAAGAGGGTAGCAGGCAGTTTCTGAAGGCACTCGATCTCGAGGTATTTCCTAAGCAGTTGTTTTATTCAACAGCATTAATCTGCAATGCCCACATAAAACCATTTACATCACAGTAAATTGATACAGATTGTGAAGACAAGAGACATACCACAGTTTCTAATGTATTCAGCTGAGCCTAAGAACTTTTCCAAAACTCATGGTTAATTTGAAAGTGTTTCTTTCATGAAGAAACATGATAACATGAAGGTGAAGAGCATGGACTCTGAGCCCTGTTACTGGTCAGAATCTGTAACCTCTGTGACTTTCTAGCTGCACAACCTGGAAAATGATTCAACCTCAGTGTGATGGTTTCCTCTTCTGTAAAATGCAGACAAGCCTCACAGACCTATTGTGAGGAGTAAAGGAATTTATAGGTGAGAAGATAAAGACAAAGCCTGGAACCTGGTAAGCATGTTAACAAGTGTGAGCTGCTACTATTGGCATTATGATTATTGTTAGAAATATTTTTCCTTGCTTATGTCATCTTATTTGAGGGGTTAAAACACATACATACTCCAAAGAAGCAAAGATGACTTGCATACGGTTTGTTATAATCACTAATCTGGTTTCATATAAATTTCCAGATTTAAGTTACTTTTTTATTTCTAGTTTTAATGAGATGTGATTGACATACATCACCGTATAAGTTTAAGGTGTGCAGCGTAATAGTCTGACTTACATGTATTGTGATTACCACAACACCCATCATCTCATATAGATACAATTAAAAAACTTTTTTCCTTGTTAGGAGACTTACTCTCAGGATTTACTCTCTTAGCAACTTTCCTATATATTAATATATAGCAGAGTTAACTACAGTTCTCATGCTGTACATTACAATTCCCAAGTTTTGACAAGTGAAATGGAAAAGTTCCATTGGGTTTAATCCCAAGTCTTCCTCATACTCATTTTATAGCTTCAAGAAAATGGCTATTTCACAGCTCCAAGTCTGGTTTTCTACTTGGTTCTCTGAAAGGATTTATTGAAAACCCCAAGTGGGCTGGAACATTCCTGCTGGTTACCTTTTAGGAGAGCAACTTTGTATGAGCACAGAGGATGTCCATTTGGTTTCAATTTTCAAAGACACAAACACTTCATTGTACGGCAAATGGCAACATGCTCTCAAAGATCCAAAGACACGTTGTTTTGGCTGCTTGATTTTCTGTTCTAACTCTGTGATGATTAAGTTTCCCATTTTCCACGACAAACACCTCTCAATTTACTGTCAGCGTGCAAACAAGTTATGGTTGCTATTAATTTTATTAAAAGATAAACACATTTTAAACATAGCATCACCAAGTTAATCTTCCAACTGTTCAACTCAAATGCAAACCCACAAAATTTCTGGCTACAGTCATTTTTTTGCATTTATATATGGAAAATTACCAAGTGAGAGATTCCGTTTTTGCCTAATTGAGTTTTTAACTTGGATTGAAAACTCTGAATGCATAACTTAGTTATTAAGCTTATGTACACAGGTTAATAAAAGCTCAAGAAATGTCCTGTCTTTTCATGAAGACTAGGCAGACCTACTTTTCTCTCTTTAAGGCATGGCATTCTGTAGCATACAGTAAAGGGACTTCAAAAATATGTCACTCCTTGGTGGGATCACCTATATAAAAGAATCTCATCTTTTACAATATATTCTGGGTACTGGCCTAATTTGTAGAAATGTGTGTGTTTCAGGTTTTCTGGGATTTGAGCACCACGTGCTAGAATTACACTACGAGCAGCCACTACTCAGAAAATTAGGTGAGCTCCACACTGTCCCTAGAAAGATGAGGACTGTAAAAGCCTGACTGTCTCAAACCCTGTCACTTCACAGAAGCTGGGGGAAGGCACATGACTAGCTCAGGCAGCTCCCTGGGGCCACGGCCCTGCCATAAGGCAGCACTCCTCGCAACAGGCCAGGCTGCCAGCGGCTATGGCCTTCCTGGACGCCAGGCCACAGGGGCCCCTGATGCCTGAACAGGAAAGGGGCTTCCCATCTGCAAATCCGTGAGCCTTGGACAGCAGCAGCAGTGAGGACCAAAGCTTCAATCTCACTTCTGCCCCACTCTCCAGACTGTGGCAACATCCCGAATAAGATTTATTGCTTCTCCCAACGTCTTGAGCGCCTCTTACTGTTGTTCTCCCAGAGTTCCTCTGGGGGTAGAAATGGAAATGCATGCAAAGTCCCCTTCCTCCTCCTGGGTTTGCTCCTCACGACAACCCTCAAGATTTGGATGCACAAGCCCTGATTTATTGGGGCCTGGACCTAAATAAATCACCCTTACAACCTGTCTGCGTGTTATATAAGCTTCTCACGTAACAGCTTCATAATAGGAAGCTCGACAGCTTCATAATAGGATTGGAAAATAAAACCTCAAAATCCTAAGGTGTAGACAGGTAAAGAGAACCCTGGGGATTTCACTGGTTTCGTTAAGTTTCTGCAGAATGTTCTCACATCTGAGGACACAGAAACTTTGGGGCACCTTCTCCCTTAGACCATTCAACAGCAGCCACTATTTTTATAAGGGAACTCACTTCTAAATCTATCTGACATGCCTTTCATTTGCTCAGTGCTATACCTGCTAAAATGAGGGGTGACCCCTGCAGAGTGCTCTCAGTCAACTGGAATGGCCAGCAGGCTTTTTGTCTTCGTCTCTTTGAAAGGGGCTGCCTTCCCCACTTCCTGTTCTGATTTTGTAACACAGAGAAATCCTAACCTCAGCCAAACTTAGGAAGACATTTAAGAGCTGCTCTGGAAGCTCTCAAATTTTATAAATCTTGCCTTCACTACTTCTAATATGCAAACCAATATAAACAACCTTGGTATTAGAAAAATGTAACTCTGTAGTCACCTTCATATCCCCGAAGATTTTTAACATATTTATTTGACTGCGTTGGGTCTCAGTTGTGGCGTGTGGGACCTAGTTCCCTGACCAGGGATCAAACCCCGGTCCCCTGCATTGGGAGCGTGGAGTCTTAGCCCCTGGACCACCAGGGACATTCCTCCTAGAAGATTTTATAAAACACCTTTCAGTAAAATTCAAGAAAAACACTAGTCTCTTCATTTTTTGATGAGGGCGCATGATGAAAGGAGTGTATCACACAAGTATTATTAAGCACTTCACTGTTTGTAAAGTGAAACGATTCCTGTATGACCAGGGCCTGCTTGTATATGGAGACACGCCTGCTCCTGGAGAGCTTTTATGTCAGCTTATACACGTCTCTCTCCGTTCCAACCAGCCTCCAGCGCTGCTCAAGGATCACAGCTGTGTCTTGGACTTTTTTTTCCACCTTCCCTGTGCAAGATGCTGGACCACAAAAGACGAAACGCTTTAGTGACACAATGCACCAGAGTTCTAGAACCAAAACCCATCTCTCTGAGACAGGTTCCTGATGGGACCGATTTAAATCTGAATCATTTACGAACTGCTCTAAAGCACAGCTGAATTATTTGACTCTTACCAGAACTGGACACACGCCTGATCCTCTGAGGAGACACGGCCCGATCGCAGGTGAGATTTCTGCTGTCGCTATTCCGCCTCAAACAGGAAACAGAAGGCCCCACTCTGGCTTTCGGACCAGGTGTTTTCCTCAGAATGGAGGGGTTGGGCGTAGCTGGTTTCGTAGCTGGTTTCCCACCTGAGATGCCTGCAGGTTTGGAAGCAGAATCCTGTGGGGAAAAGAGGGAAGACGTCAGGCCAGGTCACACGTCCCACTCCCACACCACCACTTCCCGATGGTGGTAGGTATGGGAAAGAAACAATCTCTGTCTAAACAGATACGCCCGATGGATATTTTTCATTTTTACTATGAAGACATTTCCGCTCTTGATAGTTTACTCTTTGATTCACCATGATCTGCCTTGGGTCCCATCAGGGAAACTGTGCCCAAGGTGACTGGTGTCACAAGTTAAATTCATAGCTTTCAGTCCTTTTCCTAGATTTCCTCTCCACGGTCTCCAGCCCCCATGAGGCCATCTTCCATTGGTTTCTCCCACAGAGCTCTTTCCTGGATCCTCTTCTATCCGTCTGGCTATTCCTTCTCTGGGTTCTGTTCTTCTCTGCCTTTAAATGCTGGTCATCGCAAGTGTTCTAAACTTGGCCCTGGAAACTTTCTCACCATATACTCTCCCCAGATGACCTTGTCCACCAAGCCCTCACGTCCGAGTCGGCACTCTCTCCCGAGTTCCCCACATACTTCATTTCTTTCTTCATCTGCCTCACTTAGCATACTTCAGGTGCCTTGACCCAATAATGTTGACAATAATCATATTATTGTTGTTTTTACTAATCAACATACAGCCCTTTTAAAATGAAAAGTAAGTTCAAAATGTACGTATCAATTCATGATCCTAACAACCCTTCAGGGATGCTTTCACCATACTCCATTTCACAGCCGAAGGACATGAAGCAGTTTCTAAAAATCAGGTGAATTTTATCCACCCATCTCAAAACTTAGCTTTTCTCATATTCACCACCACGTGCCCAGACACCCGACCTACACAGTGAAAGCTATCTCTACAAGTCTCCTTTCTTAACTTCTGTATGTTTCTGTATCACCGTTCCAACCACATACACAGAACACAGCAGACAGAGGCATAACCCAACCATCTCCAATTAAGTCAGACATTAAATTTACAAAAATGTGGAACAGTGCCAGTCTCCTCATTAAGTATTTTTGTTTTGGAAAATGCGGTTAGTTTTTAAAATGTTACATTAAAACACAATGGATTTAACTTTATTTCAAATGAATATATATTCTGGAAATGTCTTAGTTTTAATGTTAAATGTCATAAATGCTGACAGTCCAAACTGGGCCAGGAGGCTTCCCTCGGTCTCCTAGATAAAGTCAGCTCTTCTATAAAAGGCCTCTGGGGTGTGTGTGGCGGTCCTGCCCTCCCCTTCACTGGTTCCTTACTGCCTGTGGTTCTGCACTCCCAGCTCCAGACATCCTCACTACCCTGTGACCCCTGCGTGACAATGCGCCTTCATCTTGGCACATGTTATTCCTTCCACCCAGAATACCCTTCCAACTCATCCTCGATCTTTAAGCTTCAGCTGGTGATCCATGCGCTCTCCCCCCAGAAGCCTTCCTTCCTGGATCTCTCTCCCCATCACGGCCACCAGCACAGCAGCCATACACACCCCCAACTGACAGCCTGACAGCCCATCTTTCTTTACATTCTAATGCCCGCTGCACTAGACTCTAGGCTTGGCCAGGGGCTGGGTCTTTCCATCTCTATATCCCAACAATCACCACCATATACAGCACACGGTGTGTGTTGGCCACTCAGTTGTGTCCAGCCCTTTGCGACTCCATGGACTGTAGCCCATCAGGCTCCTCTGCCCATGGGATTTTCCCAGCAAGAATACTGCAGTGGGTTGCCATTCCCTTCTCCCAGGGATCTTCCCAACCCAGGTCTGAAACCATGTCTTCTGCACTGGCAGGCAGATTCTTTTACCACTGAGCCACTTGGGAAGCCCCCCAAAGCACACAGTGGGCACCCAATAAATGTACACACAGGAAGTGAGAGCCTGAGGTTTACTCCAAGAACAAATTTCAACACTGTAAGCCATGATTTATATTCTTCCATTACATAAAGAAAAATTGAGCCTCACAGAGGCTGAAACTTGCCTGATGCCTCTTTGCCAATGAATGGATGGAGCTACCATGTGAAACCATGTCGATCTCCAAAATCGGTGCTATGAACCTCTGTGCTGCCTTTCCCCCAGCAGGACCCTTGCTTAGTAAGTCAGAAGTAGATAATTTCCCACAGAATGATATAAAGTCCATGCTGATGACATCCACTACGTGAATTAAAAACTAACTTACATAGGGCAATACTCTAAGAGAACACTGGAAAGCAATGTAAAATTGGCCAAGAAAAGCAAGCAAAGGATAAAAAATCTTCTCCCACCATTGTGAAACTGGCTAAGGTAATCTCCCCAGAGAACAACATTTAAAAAGTAACCCAAACTTCTAACCAACTTACAAAGTAAATCTTTAACAAATCAGATTTGCTCTGCCTTTTAAAGTCAACATTCCTTGAAATTCTGAAAGCCCAGTGCGTGGAGCAGAAAGGGCTAGGATTCAGATCAGGAGACCTGAGTTTGAATCTCAGCTTTTACAACTTACCGGCTGTCTCTGTGTTTTAAGTGACCTCTATGAATCCTTAAACTGTAGCAAGAACTTGCCTGTTGTTACTGGAAAGAGTAAATGATAATGTATAAAGCACCTGAACATTCTGGAAAATTAAATGGCATAATATACGTAAGAGCCTAGAGCAGAGGGTTTCGCACAGTCACTGAAGAAATATGTGTTTCCTTGCTTTTAGATAATTCCCCATTCCTTTCATCAAACACACTATCACCAATACAAAAGCTCTGTAATGCATAGCTACACTCAAATGCATCAAATTAAAATCAAGTTCCTTCTGACATAGAACTTTTATGAAGTTTCAGATAAGCCCTGACTAGCTTCCCTTGCTATGGAGAAGGAAATGGCAACCCACTCCAGTGTTCTTGCCTGGAGAATCCCAGGGACGGGGGAGCCTGGTGGGCTGCCATCTCTGCGGTCGCACAGAGTCGGACACGACTGAAGCAACTTAGCAGTGGCAGCAGCAGCAGCCTCCCTTGTGGCTGAGATAGTAAAGAACACGTCTGCAATGCAAGAGTCCAGGGACCGATCCCTGGGTCGGGAAGATCTCCTGGAGAAGGGAATGACAATCCACTCCAGTATTCTTGCCTGGAGAATCCCAGGGACAGAGGAGCCTGGTGGGCTACAGTCCTTGGGGTCACAGAGTCAGACATGACTGAGAGAATGACACTCACTCAACTCAAACAGCTGTGAAGCTGTAGGCAACCTAAGGATTCCGTAAACTCAAGGACTAATTCTGCTCAGGACCAACAGAGCACAGAGAAAATGCATATCCCTCCAGCACTGTCTCAGCATGGACCCAGGGCAGATCCAGAATCTTTAGGTACTGCCGAAGTGACCAAGAAACACAGGGGTCTGCCTACAACATGAGGCAAAGGCTGATTCATTCAGCTCTCTATAGTAAGTACAAAGCCTGTGGCCAGTGGCCGTTTGGCCAGCTCCTGCCCTGTGACACACAGAAATGTGTAAGCAGTGAATAGGGATATTGGAGAGAACTGCGCATAAAACATTACCATGGGGGGAGAAATGAGTTTGTAGTATTTGTCAGTAAGTAAACATGTCAGTGCTAAAAATATGGAAATTCTACTGCAAAATTTCTAAGATGAAAAGTGCTTCTTTTCCAAGATACACTGGGATCCAGATGATTCTATCACCTTATTTCTATACGACATCATCACGCTGAAAAATAGGATTTCCTTCTGCCCGTGGGAAACAAAATGCTGACTTACATGATGCACGGATCAGAAAAGCTTTTCATTTCAAAATTACACCACCAATTTATAGTCAAAGCAAATGTTATTTAAAGAAACTTTATGCTAGGATTTGGGAGGCAGTTGGTGATCAATGCACAATTAAAAAGTCTCCCATAAATCAAGGAGGAATAATTCTATTGTTTTCATGTATATGTATCTAGAAATAGCAAACTAAGACTGTTTCTTAGCATTACAACAGTGTATTATTTAATTTAGCAAAGTATCAAATTAAAAATTGGATACAATGAGTTTCCTAAGCTTGACTTCAAAAGAAGTTAAAAAAATAAACACCTGGGTTTTGAAATAATGGACAATCTCAGTAGTTCAGGGATCACTGTGGTGTACCATTCTTTCTAAAAAGATTTATTATAAAAGCTAAAGCATCTCTAAGCTGACCTAGCTCAAGACTATCTCTAGCAGAACCTAAGAATTTCTGATGTACCATGAAAAGTGAAATTGTTAGTTGCTTAGTCATGTCCGGTTCTTTGTGACCCCATGGACTGCAGCACACCAGGCTTCTCTGTCCATGGGATTCTCCAGGCAAGAATGCTGGAGTGGGTTGCTATGCCCTCCTCCAGGGCATCTTCCCAACCCAGGGATCAAACCCGTGGTCTCCTGTGTTGGCATGCGGATTCTTTCCATCTGAGTCAGTAGGGAAGCCCTGAAAACACTTACAACAGCCTTTCAACACTTCAAGCTATACATGTATCATTCCTTCAGACGGGAGTCCTTCACACAGATGACTCACAGCTGCCTTCCTTCCCTGGCACCTGGCACCCGGCACCCACGTCCACTCTTGACCCACAAGACAGAAGCCCAAGAAAAGCCCTACATGGGCTGAAAACGCATGCCAGTGCCCACTGCCAAAAACAGGACCAAGGACAAACACACAGAGTCCAAGACTAGCCTCTGAAATGCTTCTACAACTCCGAAAGCCAGTTTCTTCATGCTCTGGGCAAAAATTACATACATGTTTAATGTCTACGGCTGAGTCCCTTTGCTGTCCACCTGAAACTATCACAATATTGTTAACCACCTATACTCAAATATAAAATTGAAAGTTTAAAATAAATACACATGCTTAATGAAAAATAATCTTTGAACTGCTTATGGATTCCTGTTTAAATCGAACACCCAAGTATCTGCCAAGTGCTGTAAAAACATATTGCCTTTTCACCATACGAAATACAGTGGGTTTTCCTTTAGTATCAGGGACCAATGTGTTAGGACAGCAAGAGATCTCAGACAGCTACTAGCCCAATCCTTTCATCCCTGTGTCTCAAAATACTACTTGGCCGAAGTCACATTAGCTGATCAGAGGCAGCATCCCGAATCCTCCTGTTCACCAGAGGGGGCTCCACTGCCCAGAGTGCTTCCTCAGAGCAGCCCAGGAGCTATTTTCATATTAACTCTGTTTACCAGCACTGCTGAGACATTGTTCAACTGTGGTCTGATACAGTTCAAAGTTCATAAAAAATGTTTTGTTTTTTTTTTAATAAATATAAAATCCAACCAGATATCTAACTTCAAACAACTAATTACACGAAAACATTAAAGTAACTTGTCCTTTCAGCTTACTATTAAAAGGAATATTGATGCTCAAAATAAAATACTGAAATTCAGATTTTTTAAAAATATGCATATAACCAATGAACACCCTAAAATGTACTAAAAATTAATGAATAATACTGCAATACCTGAAAGCAAATCTGCACACAGAGTTCAGCAATTTTATTCACTATTAAAGGGGAACCAATTGCTAATCCATCCCGCTGTTTCCACCACCACTTCTGAAGCAGGAAGAAATTTCACTTACCAAAAACAGAGAACCAAAGTCAGAGGTCTCGCTCAGGATTTCCTTTTTTAGCTCCTGTTTTGCCACTGGTGTCCCATTTCCTTCTTCACCCTTCTTTTCAGGGCTAATCCTATCGATGTGGGAAGTACAGGGCACTTCCAAGCCTTCTGTGCTTTCCATTTTCACAGGGAGCTCATCTTTGATCTGAAAAACTGCAGCCACAGACCCAGTCTCACATGCTGGATTGGAAGAACTTGCTTTGTCAACATCTTCCTGATTTGATTTCATGGCAGATGTTGTTCTTGGATGCTTCTTGTGTGAAGCATTTTTAGAATGAGTTGTAACATGCACAGCCTGGCTCGTAATGAGTTTATTAAATTGCTGCTTATGCGTCTTGTTAATTGGAATTTCTGCTTTGGGGTCTGCATTCAAGTCATATGTTGCTGTTTTGCTTAAACCTGTTGACTGTCTTGAGGAAGACACTGATGAGGGAGACGAGGCACCAGTTAACTGAGGTCTGGGTGCAGCTTTTGATAGAGCAGGGTCCTTGGGCTGCAACATGGGTCTGGATATAACTTTTGCTTTAACGTTCTTGAAGTTTGGTCTTGGGTAACTTATAATTTTGGTTTTTCTAACTTTGCTGCCTAGGGGGCTATTTGCTTTGGTGGTTGATTTTCCTAGGTTAAGTTTTGACACAATCATTGGTGCTGCCTTCAAATTTGGTAAACATCGGAGCTCTCGATTACTTGTCGGCACTTTGCTACATTTCTCCACGCCTTCAACAGGTGAGACAGAAAAGGTTGTATTTATAGGTTCAAGGACTGGCGTGGACATGCAAATTCTGTTATCTGTACTGATGACCATATCATCTGCATTCCAAGTCAGCTCAAGTACTGACGCTTCCTTTTGTCCTGGCGGGCTATTCGGTATCAGTTCTATGGTAAGATTTTGGGTTCCCAAATGCTTTTCATTGGGGGCAGTTGGTGTGTCTTTAGTCACAGTGACTTGGTGTTTTGGGCCCAGCACTTGGGTTTTGCTTTTATTAACAGCTGGCACCAGTAAAGGGCATTCATCATCTATAAGACAATTGGACACTGTTTCTCTTACATTTTGGCCCATTTCCTTTTGCCCATATGAGCTCTGTGAATGTGTCTCCCTATTTGGTTCATCTTTAGATGGACAAAAGAACTCTTGTAATACAGACCCACTGGGAACATCCATGCCATCAGAAACTTGTGTTAGAGCTTGTATCTCCTTTTCTGTGCCTCGTCTTTGCTGTGCTCCATCTGGGTACTCACTGGCAACCTTTCCTGAAGAACAGTGACACTGATTTTCAGTATCTGGAACAACAACATCAATTTGCATCACCATGTCAGAAAATACTGTGTAAGTTGTGTCCTGGGCCTGTGATGCTGCAGCTTGAGAATTTTCAAAGCTCTCTCGATCACAACTTGTTTCTCTCACATGTATCTTATCAGAATGGGAAGATGGAAGAATGGAACAGGATAAAGATGTATTTATGCTTCTCGTGTTGTTTGGCTGCAGGCTTGCAGTGGTAGGCAAAGACTGACTTTTTCCAGTGGTATCATGTGTTACGAATGTACTGTTAACGTTATCCACTTTTATGTCAAAAGTCTGGTTGAGCAGCAAGGCAGTAGGATTGTCTGTACAGTTCAAATCATCACTGTTAGTTTTCCATACAAAAGTTAGAGATGTCTCAACACTCTGGTTCAACGATCCTAGGGAATGACAACTACTATGTAAATGTTTGGGTTCCACTGTATTTACAACATGTGCAAAAGATGGACACGTGGAATCCGTGTGCGCCTCCAGTGCCTCCTTACTGATGAAGTTACTTGAGGACTTTTGGTGATCGTGTACTTCAACACACTGAGGGTTTAAAGAAATATTTTCGCCAATGTCCACATCAGAGCCAGTTTCATAATCAACCACCATGCCATCTGGGTTGGCACAATGCCAACTCACATTATTGGTTGAAGCGTTTTGGGTAGGTGGTGATTTTTGTTTGCATCCATATGTGTTTCCATTTTTATCACAGATAAATAAGGACTGCAGTTCATCTTCTGTCTTGCCATCTGAATTATCATCATTCATCCTGAGTATTAACTTTAAACCTCCGCCGTTTTATTTCTTTTTTAACTCCTTTCAAATGAGAGGGAAGGAAAATTTGTCTTCGGTTTTTCAGCACAGTTGCAAGTTTCTCAGTCTAAGATGCTTTGCAGTTGAAATGGTTTGTTGTTTCCTGGAAGAAACAAAAAGTTTCACACTCAAGTGAACATTAGAAAAATCAACAAGTCATTATTTGATTAATTTCAATTGCCTTATTTTTACATTTAAAACCTGCAACTAAGGACATAGGTAATTAAGATACTAGCTACAGACTCAACCTCTTTTCAAACACACTTTTTCATTTGAGGAAATGGGCAAAACGGAAGACAGAGGCAAGATGCTGTTAAAACTGTCCCCTCCCTAACTCACTGCAGTAGAGAAGGACGCCCAAATCTGACAATAGCTTTTCTTTCTTTTTGGTTGACAGAGTTGACCACTGGTTCTAATTTGCCTAGGATGGTCCCAATTTATGCTTATCGTCCCAACATAATTATAAAGAATGCCCTTTTCACTTTCGGAAGGGCCCCCTACTGTCTCCTTGGAGGGTGATTACCAGATAGACTAGGCAGGCACAGCAAAAAAAGGCTGAATATCGATGAAGACTCAGGGCACCAGCATTTCTCTTTCCCCTGCTTTCAGTGTGAATCTCAAACATACTGCACTTCAAAATTGAAAACAAAAGCCATTGATTCTTCATAGTTAAAGTGGTATTCTATTGGAAGTACCAAAAAATGTTAAACTGAGTTACTGTGTGACACAGCAAATCTACTCTGACATATCTACGAAAAAGAAAAACTTGTGTCCAAAAATTTATACACAATAGTACATGATTTGTAATAGAAACATTATTCACAATAGCCCAAAAGTGAAAGCAAGCCACAGGTCTACTAACTGGTAAACAGATAACAAAATGTTATATATCCATGCAATGAAATATTTTTCAGCAAGAGAAAGGAGTATTGATTGGTACGTGCTACAACATGGAATCAACGTTAAGACTTCAAATATTATAAATAAAAGAAGAGTATAAGCAAAAATTACAAAGTATAAGAAGCCAGTAACAAAAGACTACATATGATGTGACACGATTTCCATGACATGTCCAGAATAGGCAAATCTACAGAAAGCAGATGGGTGGTTCTCTAGGGCTAAGAAGGGGCAAGAGGGAAAAGAATGAGGAGTGGCTGCTAACTGGAGCATGTTTCTTTTTCAAAGTAATGAACTACAAATGTTAAGACTGTGGTGATGGCCGCAAAGGGCTGTACATACCCTAAAACAATTCAATTGTACACTTAAAAAAAAAAAAAAACCATTAAAAACAACCCATGAAAGCTTTCAAATTCAAGGATTTTGTAAATAACTAAAACCTTATTATGCTTTTGGTTAAACTGAAGTGCTTAAGAAAGGCCCAAATATTTAAGCTAAGACTGCAAATAAGTCACACAGATAGACATTTGTTTGAACTGACTTGCTCATCTTGGTAGGTACTGTCAATTGGGTATCATGGTGCTGTTCTGAAGAAATAAAATATCCAGCAGGGAAAACAATGACATTCTGTAACCTAGAAAATTGTAAATTAAGAGTAGATCTCATTTTTCTAACTTTCAATCTTTCCTCTGTATTCAAACATACTTCAGTGACCTAAATACAAGCAGGACAATAGGAACAAGGGAAGAACTGAAACGATCAGTATCTCCACTAACAGGGCTCTGTGTTTCCTGCCATGAATGCTGAAACCAGCCTTTACTGGGGGCACGAAGAAAGGCCTCAGTGTTTATCTCAATAGCACTCATGTGCATGCATACCAACACATGCAACCAAGAGACTCTGATCTCAAAATAAATGCTATATAACTCATATACTAACAGAAATAGAAATAGAATTCTATAGAAAATAGAATTTTCTATACTAATAGAAAATGTAAATATCTTTTTTCCCCCACTGTAATTCCTTAGTTAGAAAATAAATTACTGAAATAATAAATTTGGGGGCAGCACCTTAATAAAAGATTTTATGAAACACAAATTAACATTTTTAATCCTCAAGTATAAAACAGGTTCAAGCTAAATGAAAAGGGAAGTCCGGGTATTCATATTTTAGCTTTGTGTGTGGAGGGGGGGAGGTGGTGACTTCACAAAGCACTAAATATGCTACACCTTTATGCTTCCATGAAGGCCAATACTCATTTAAGAAACCCTGGTATAAGCAGTTGGGAGTGCTAGAAACAGAAGAATTGAACACAAATCATAGAAGTTATTTGTCTGTATAAACAGATTCACTAAAGTCAACTGATGGAGCTTTCACTTCCTGAGCTCCCTCCTCCAAAGTATGTAAAATATGATTTAAAAATTGCAAAAGAATAAAGAAAATGGTTTGTACGTCAAAACATCTCAAATTATTTCAAAAAAAAATGTACAGAGGATAATTTACACCACTTTGTTGTTTAGTCACTAAGTCGTGTCCGACCCCATGGACTGTAGCCCCACCAGGCTTCTCTTTCCATGGGATTTCCTAGGCGAGAATTCTGGCTTGGGTAGCCACTTCTTTCTCCAGGGGATCTTCCAGATCCAGGGACTGAACCTACATCTCCTGCATTGGCAGGCGGATTCTCTACCACTGAGCCACCAGCGAAGCCCTAATTGACAACATGAGTTACACGTCATTCTCTGCTTAGGTTGTTTCTAGTTTTATTATTAAATATTATTTACTTATAAATAGCACTGGACTAAATATTTTTGCTGTTTCCACTGTTTGTCACTGTTTCCCCATCTGTTTGCCATGAATTGATGGGAAACAGTGGAAACAGTGACAGACTTTATTTTGGGGGGGCTCCAAAATCACTGCAGATGATGACTGCAGCCATGAAATTAAAAGACCCTTGCTCCTTGGAAGGAAAGCTATGACCAACCTAGATAGCTTATTAAAAAGCAGAGATATTACTTTGCCAACAAAGATCCATCTAATCAAAGCTATGGTTTTTCCAGTATCATGTATGGATGTGAGAGTTGAACCATAAAGAAAGCCGAGCCAAAGAATTGATGTTTTGAACTGTGGTGTTGGAGAAGACTCTCGAGGGTCCCTTGGACTGCAAGGAGATCCAACCAGTCAATCCTAAAGGAAATCAGTCCTGAATATTCATTGGAAGGACTAATGCTGAAGCTGAAACTCCAATACTTTGGCTACCTGATGGGAAGAACTGACTCATTAGAAAAGACCCTGATGCTAGGAAAGATTGAAGGCAGGAGGAGAAGCGGATGACAGAGGATGAGATGGTTGGAAGGCATCACCATCTCAATGGACATGAGTTTGGATGGCATCACGACTCAATGGACGTGAATTTGAGTAAACATCGGGAGTTGGTGATGGACAGGGAGGCTGGGGGTGCTGCGGTCCATGGGGTTGCAAAGAGCCAGACACAACTGAGCGACTGAACTGAACTGAAATATTTTTGCCATCTTTGACTACCTGTTATTGCTTCCTTTGGAAAAACTTCCTGAAAAAAACAGCATCACTGAGTCAAAGGATGTGACTTTTTAAGGCTCTTGATATAGTCTGTCAAATCATTAAAAAAAAAAAGGCAGATTATTAATAACATACATATTAATATGCATATGTAACCTGAGTTTTCTTTTAAAGCTTGTGCATCTTGCTCAGCATTGTCTCCCAAAAATTTTCCCGTGTTACTGGAATACAAAAATATTTCTAACAGTTGTGAAATTCCACTAAAAGTAAGATTAAATTTTTTAGATTTATAAGTCAGTAGATTGCAAAGACTAATAGGAAAATAAAGAACCCATCAATTCTCACATGACTGTTCAGCACACTTGGGTTTATGATTTTTTGAATTCACAGATACAAAAAAAAAAAAAAACAAAACTCCAACTCAGTGAACAAAGCTATCAAAAAAATAAATAAATAAATACCACAGGGAGTTCCCTGGCCGTACAGTGGTTAGGACTGTTATGGCTCTGGGTTCAATTCCTGGTCAAGGAGCTAAGATCCCGGAAGGCATGCAGTGAGGGAAAAAAAAAACAACCCACCCCACCTCCCTAAAAAAGAAGCCACAAAGAAATGGATTCAGAAGAAATACTTTAGGAAAATTTTGGTAAGAAATCAATTTACTGAAGTCTTTCCTACTTTAGACTTCCCTGGTGGCTCAGATGGTAAAAGCACCTGCCTATAATGCAGGAGACCTGGGTTCAATCCCTGGGATGGGAAAATCCCCTGGATAAGGAAATGGCAACCTACTCCAGTATTCTTGCCTGGAAAATTCCATGGACAGAGGAGCCTGGTAGGCTACAGTCCATGGGGTCGCAAAGAGTCACTGAGCGACTTTACTTCACTTCATTTTTCCTACTTTTAGATAAGAATAGATAAGAGCAGATAAGAGTAAAGAATTAGAGGTACAGAGATGTGAATACCACACGAATTCTGCAGTAAGCTTATCAGCTTCAGGGTTAGTTGGAAGATTAACCTCAACATTCACTGAAGAAAAAAATAGCTTCAAGACATCATCACTACGGAGATAGAGCCCTGGGCAGGAGAAAGTTGACCAGCCTTCCCTCAGGAATTTTGTAAAAAAAGGTTAGCCTTGTATTATGGCCAGTTTCATTCCCTTCCTGCCTTAAGAGAAGCACTGACATATACCCACTACCATGTGTGAAACAGACAGCTGGTGGGAAGCTGCTGCAGAGCACAGGGAGCCCAGCTCTGTGATGACCTAGAGGGGTGGGATGGGGTGCAGGTGCAGGAGAGAGGCTCAAGAGGGAGGGGATATACTCATACTTGTATCTCATTCACTTTGACATACAGCAGAAACACAACATTGGAAAACAATTATACTTCAACTTAAAAAAGAATAGGACTTCACTGATGGTCCAGTGGTTAAAGAATCACCTGTCAATGCAGGGGACACAGGTTCAATCCCTGGTCTGGGAAGACTCTACATGCCTCGAGGCAGCAGCTAAGCCCCGGCACCACAACCCCAGAGCCCAAGCCCTAGAGTCCGGGAGCCACAACAGAGGAAGCCTGCACACCCTAGAGCTTGTGCTCTGCAGCAAGAGAGTAGCCCCACTCGCTCCATCTAGAGAAAGCCTCACTCGCTCCATCTAGAGAAAGCCTGTGCATAGCGATGAAGACCCAGCACAGCCAAAAATAAAACAAACAAAAATAAATCTTAAAAAAAAAAAATAGTACCTGAATTTCTATCACATAGAACTCATTCTCTGACCTCATCTCATGTTCTTTGCCTTAATCTCACCTAACACATGAAGAAATGTCTTTATATTTCCATGATTACAATGTGATTTGTAAAGCCTTTAAAGTTACTACCTTGGGAACTTTTTTTCTTTTTTAACTAAAGCAAAATTAAAGATGCTTAAAAAAACAGAGAGAGAAAAGGTTGGACTAAATCATTCTCACCCAAACGGTTAATTTCTCAAGCTGTCTTTCAGTAGCATTATCTATCAGAACAAAGTAGAATGATTAACTTTGCTCTCCTTTCTAAGAGAGCCATCTGGGAAAATAGGGAGATCTTTTTCCGAGAACAATTTGGATGAGAGAGAACAAATTCTCTACTTATTAAGATTTGGGAATATGATAGGGGAGCTCCTCTTGAAAAAAAGATTCAGTTCAGTTCAGTCGCTCAATCGTGTCCGGCTCTTTGCGACCCCATGAATCGCAGCACGGGGCAATTTCTATAATTATCTGTAAGGTCAAATATTGATAGATATGTCGTAAAAGAAACGTTCAATGAAGAGCACCACTGGTACAAGATGTGAGCTATTTCAGCATCTTTAGAAAAAAAATAAGGTTGCTCTCTAAATCTTAGCTTAAGAAGAATGGCTATTAGTTCCCCAAAGATAAAAATTCATTATCATATAGTTGAATTCATTATCATTAATACTGGAGGACATTTTAGAGATTCAATTCAAATTTGCTCATTTTACAAATGATGAAACCACTTCTAAGAAATAAACTACAAGGCTGGACCAAATTAGTTACTAATGGCAGTTTACCATTAGATTACACAATAGTTATATGTTTTCTTTGTCAACTGAACTATAAACCCAGAAGAGGCTAACACATCGGTAGGTATCGTCTACATTTTCCAATGACCCTGCAATGTCGAATCCAATAGTTTGAACTTAATATAGCTAAACTTGAATCCCATATAATTATGAAATACTATGTTTCCACAAGTCACATTGCTTTGCAGCCATAAAGAACTTTACTACTTATTTATGTTAACACACAGCATACCAGTTGTTTAATACAAATATGGCTATAATTTACAGCTTTAAATCATAAAATTATGTCAGTCACCTTTTTAAGAACTCACTAATTACAACTGTAGTTCAGTTCTCTGAGCTTTAAAACCCAAAGTATTATCTAATGTTCAACTTACGGTAAAAAAAGAAAAAAAGACACATGCATTCAAGCCCTGAGTTTAGTAAAGAACATCTTTATATCTAGGAATCAAGTACCAACATACCTACTACTTGCTGGTTTTGTAAGAGCATAACAGTTTTCAGTGAAGCCATTTAAAGGAATGGCTTTTCTTCCTTCTCCAGAAGGAATCTAGAGTTGGTTTAGTAAATTTAAAAATGAAAGCTATGATTAAAAATAATGAAATAATGCCATTTGCAGCAACATGGATGAACCTAGAGAGTATTATACTGAGTGAAGTAAGTCAGACAGAGAAGGAGAAATATCGGATGACATCCTTTATACGTGAAAGATACAAATGAACTTACTTACAAAACAGAGACTTACAGACTTAATGAACTTATGGTTGCCAGGGAGGACGCATAGGGGGAAGGGTTAGTTAGGGAGTTTGGGACAGACACATACACATTGTTACATTTAAAATGGATAACCAACAAGGACCTACTGTGTATTACAGGGAACTCTGCTCAATGTTATGTGGCTGCCTGGATGAGAGGGGAGTTTGTGGGAGAAAGTGTGTGCACGCGCACACTCAGTCGTGTTTGACTCTATGACCCTGTGGATTATAGCCCGCCAGGCTCCTCTGTTCATGGGATTCTCCAGGCAAGAATACTGGAGTGGGTTGCCATTTCCTCCTCCAGGGGATCTTCCCCATCCAGGGATCAAATCAGCTTCTCTGGTTTCTCCTGCATCACTGGCAAATTCTCTGCCACTGCCTGGGAAGCTCTTGGGGAGAATGAATACGTGCACTTGTGTGAGTGAGTCCCTTCACAGGACTGACCACCTGCAGCTCTCACAACATTCTTTGTTGATCAGCTATACTCAAGTACAAAACAAAAAGTTAAAAAAAAAAATGAAAACAGTAGAAGTTCCACAACAAAACTGAACTTTCAATAATTTAGAAAAGAGATACAAATCAACTGGGCTGCTTGTAAAAAAAAAAGCAGACTGAGTCAGTAGATCACTGGTGGGGCCTGAGAGTCTGCATTTTGTATTCATTTCCCTAGTGATGCTGAAACTTCTGGGCCATGGACCATCCTTGGAGTAGCAGGGATGTAGCAGAGTGCGCTGAGCAAAGACTGCCCACCGAGTCAATCGGATCAATACAGGAACTCGTCGGTCAGAAGCAGTTAGCCTCACATCCAACTTTATAGTTTGTTCTCCAAAACAGACATTTCCTACTTTTGAACCCTTAATTTATGCTTTTGCTCTTTCCTCTCAGCTTCCCAGATGGCACTTGTGGTAAAGAACCTGCCTGCCAATGCAGGAGACGCATGTTCGATCCCTGGGTTGGGAAGATCCACTGGAGGAGGGAATGGCAACCCACTCCAGTATTCTTTGCCTGGAGAATCACATGGACAGAGGAGTCTGGGGGCTACAGTCCATGGGGTCACAAAGGGCAAGACACTACTGAAGTGAACTAGCAGCTCAGACAGCTAATATGCCCTCTATAGAAAATAACTGGAAAAATTTTTTATAGTCAGAGTTTATGTTGCTTCTAAAT
This sequence comes from Bos grunniens, assembly GCF_055505025.1. Lineage (NCBI taxonomy): Eukaryota > Metazoa > Chordata > Mammalia > Artiodactyla > Bovidae > Bos > Bos grunniens. The sequence continues at coordinate 21,201,448 of NC_141191.1, read as the reverse complement.
CCTACTTGAGTTTATTCCTTCCACATGGAGGGAGTTCAGTTAATGCAACATTCCTGCCCCTCTTCTGTGCTTTTATTCATTCCATCCAGAAGCAGGAATGTGACTGGATTCCACAAATTCAGAAGAACCAGCTGGGTGAGGACTAGTAATGATGAGGGGGGCATTTGCCTCGGGCACTAAATTTAAGACAGACTCAGTAACAGTCCCCACTGGAGCCTGAGGCGAGGAAAAAGTCAGTAATGCTGACCCCATCTTCATTTTAAATTTTGAGATTTTGTTTATGCTTTTTTCTTAACATTCTGATATTTTAAAATAGCGCATTAAATATTTATCTTGATCACCGAGGTTTTTCCGGCCTCACTCTCTTCACCCTAGTCTCAGCCCCATTGCCCATAGAGAACACAAGCTCTATTCTGTTCCCCTGTCCCTACAGTGCAGGGACACTTAAAGTTGTAATTCACCTGTAATCATCTAGCCACCTTACTCTCTTTCCTATTTCTCAGATGGTTCATAACCAGAGAGAGGAAGGAGGAGAGTATCCAAGAATCAGCAGCTAACCCTGACCATGTGCTGGCCACGCTTTGGAGCAGAGCCCAGGAAGCCGGGCCCCCGGATGCTGGATGGGGTGGCAGGAGGTCGGGGTGAGGGGGCAGCGACAGAATCCCCCAGGAAGGGCTGCAGTGGCTGCAGCAACCCAAGGAAGCTTGTGGGGCTTTGGACTGTGCTTTTTCACAAACCACTGCAGAAGGGCGTCTATACTGTAACCATCAGCTCAGCCAGTCTGAACAGCCGTCTCAAAAAACAAGGTATTATTTATTGAGCCCTCTCAAAACTGTAAATATGTCACACTAGGCAGCAAACCATCAGAAATTAAGAAGGGGTAAAGTGTGCGGGAGTAAAACCCATGTGGGGAAACTGGGGCTCCTGCCCTGGCCAAAGTGGAAGGTGCTTAGGCTCAAGGCACTGCCTATCCTGTAATCCAATGGCAACCCACTCCAGTATTATCATCTGGAAAACTCCATGGACAAAGGAGCCTGGTGGGTTACAGTTCATGAGCTGGACAGGACTGAGTGAGTAACACAACAACAACGATCTTGTAATCCAGCTCACTTTTTCAGCTGGAAGGTTGGTTTTAAATAACACGGACTGGGCGAGAGGCTTTAAGCCTAAAACTGTACATTCTTCTGACCTGAGTGAACAGCTGCAGCTCACAGGAGCTGGGTCCGTGGGAGAGTGGCTGTCTCCACGGAAGGAGGCTGCACAAGTCTGCATCTTGAAGAGAACCGGGCCAGGGACCCCTGTCTGAAACAAAGCCACTTGGGTGGAAGCCTGAGGACAGGCTGTTCGCAGGCAGCCTCTCTGTGCGGGGCACCCAGCTGGACCTCGAACGGGGCCTGGCAGACGTAGGCGAAAGCAGAGGCTCCAACAGACCCATTAGACAGCTGGCGGGAAGCTCGGGTGAGGCTCAACTACAACTGTAGGGAAGAGAGTTGTGATGGCCCTTTCAGACATTGGTGGTCTACAGAATACATGCCTCGCTCATGACAGCAAAGCAGAAGATTCCTGTGTGCCCCACGGAAAACGAGAATGTTTCTGGCTTTCAACTGTTAGCAACAGATCTGGCAGGTGGCGCTAGACAAGTCACCCCCAATTCCATTCTAACCAGTCAATTAATTCTAAAGGAAATCAACCCTGAATATTCACTGGAAAGACTGATGCTGAAGCTCCAATACTTTGGCCACATGATTCAAACAGCCGGCTCACTGGGAAAGACCCTGATGCCGGGAAACATGGAGGGCAGGAGGAGAAGGGGACAACAGAGGATGAGATGGTTGGATGGCATCACCGACTCGGTGGATATGAGTATGAACAATCACAAGGAGATGGTGTAGAACAGGGGAGCCTGGAATGCTTCAGTCCTTGGGGTCACATAGAGTCGGACATGATTTAGCCATTGAACAACAAACAAACACATTCAGAGACAATGTGGGAATGTGGATGGGCTTTGGTGAACAGGAATCCATGTGGGATTTCAGAAGTTTCAAGAATCACAACACCAGCCCCCCAACACACATACACACCCCAAAGTGTTTCCAATTCCTCCTTGATTGGATAATTAAATACTAAGGAGTAAATCCTCCATAAGACTCAGGTTTCTTATAGTTAAGAAATCTAGAAAAGAGGCATAAGCAATAAGCTGTTAGCAGCACAAACATGAAAATGTTTGCTTAAAAGAGAGGGTTAAGGTGTGTCATAGGTGGGGGCTTTCCTAGTGCAGAGCAGTGACCTTCAGAAACACTAAAAACCATTTTAGAAACCACAGCTCAGATAAACTTTCCCTGTATTACTATTTTAGGGTTAGGCTATTGGGTTGTTTTCAAAATGTGGTAGTTTGGGAAGGGGGAAAAGGGACAAGATGATACCGGGGTCACCTGTGTGCCCTTCACACTCTGGCTGCTGAACTAACAACTCGGCAGTAATGACAGCCCTGACTATGAAGAACTCAGACCGTGTTTTCTGGAAGAACATGAAGTCCATCTAGATTCTGAGACCTCTTTAGCCTGACAACCTGAGTAAGATATTCGTGTGCTAAGTTGCTTCAGTTGTGTCTGACTCTTTGCGACCCCATGGACTGTAGCCCACCAGGCTCCTCTGTCCGTGGGATTCTCCAGGAAAGAACACTGGAGTGGGTTGACATGCCCTCCTCCGGGGGATCTTCCTGCCCAGGGATTGAATCTGTGTCTCCTGCATTGGCAGGCGGGTTCTTGACCACTAGAGCCACCTAGGAAGCCCCAGATACTGGTAAGGATATTTAATGAAACTGAATTCTGGTCTTTTAATTCAAAGTCTCCAGAAAGTAAGGTCCATAAGGACAGGATTTCTTCTCCCTTGGGTCTGGTTTATTCACCAAAATATCCCCAATACTTGGAAGAGTACACAGAGTGGATTTTCAATAAACTGTTGAGTTAATGAATATATGAAAGGGCCATGAAAATTTGACTTTAAACTTTCACTTCTGTAACATATTTCAACTTTAACTTTCAAAGTTAGGCAATTCTACAATTAACTTTCCCCTAGAATCATGACAGTGGTAGAGGTTTATAATCAAATTTAGGCATCGTCACTATATTATTGGCAGCCTTCCCAGGTGGCCCAGTGGTAAATAATTTGCCTGCGATGTAGGAGACACAAGAGACGTGGGTTCAATCTCTGGGTCAGGAAGATCCCCTGGAGGAGGGCATGACAACCCACTCCTGTATTCCTGCCTGAGAAATCCCATGGAAAGGGGAGCCTAGTGGGCTGTAGTCCATGGGGTCACAAAGAGTCAGACATGCCTAAGCACACACATACACACACACATGTTACTGGCAATTTAACTCTGTCATGGGAACTCACTGTAATTTGTGGGACAACATGGCTTTATACCATCTGAGATTAGAAAGAGGAAAGTAAAATTAAGTCCCAGGCACAGAGTGGCCAGAGTCAATGTAATTAATGCAACCATCAGAGCCTCCAAACTCTCTGCCCAGATGTGCTAGAAAAATACCCAAAAGGAGAGAGGTTTCACTGGGGAGCAGTCCCTTCAACCCTCAAGGGCAAGGCCCTGGTTAACCATGGGTTAGATTCTAAGTACAACGTGTGAAGAGACCCAGAACCAGAGAGGTTGGAGGAGAATCTGTTCCCTGCACATGGAAGCTCAGTCTATCCTCCATGTCAATCTGACCTTTACCTTCATCCTGCCCTGAGGATGGACGTACTATATCTGCCTGGAAAAATGGGGACAAGTAGATGGGGCAGGCTTGGCTGAGCTCTGCCCACTGTCTTCTGGGAGTGAGCTGGCCTGTGGGGAGCACAGGACCCCCCACTCCAGGGCAGCCCTACAGTGACCAGGAGAACCGAATTCTGGGGGCTGTACCAGAGTTCCAATTTACTTACATTTTCACCAGAACATATTCCTTTGTTCTTTTTATTTTTTTTAAGATATAACAGCCATCCTATTGTGTATGAAGTGATATATCATCGTGGCTCTGAACTGTATTCGCCTAATGACTCATGATGTGGAGCATCTTTTCACGTGCATACTGATCATTTGTTTATTTTCTTTAGAGAAATGTCTATTCAAGTCCTTTCCCATTTTTCAATTGGTCTTTTTGATACTACGGTTGTTTAGCCCACTCTTTAAGATCACACGCTTTAGAAAAATATTTTCCTTTTCTCTGGGAAGCTTGACTGACTTAGTCTGTTGGAGCAGGCCCAACATCAACTCCTGTTACTAAACTGGTGTTACAGGTTGCATTGCGTGTCTCAAAAAGAGACTTACGAATGGGCATTGTTTGGAAATAGGGTCTTTATGAATGCAATCAAGTTAAGATTAAAGTCATTAGCGTGGGCCCTAATTCAACATTAGACTAGTGTCTGTATAAGAGAAGGATCATGCAAAGAGAGAGGAATGCCATATAAAGGCACAGAGACACAGGGTGAAGACAGCCACATGAAGTGGAGGCAGAGACTATAGACTTACACTGACAAGTAAGTGAGAGCTAGAAGAGGCAAGGAAGCACCCTCACCCAAAAGCTTCGGGTGGGCAGGTCCTGCTGACACCTTGACTTTGAATTTCTGGCCTTCAGAGCTCTGAGAATAGGTTTCTGTCAATTTAAGCCAACCAGTTTGTGTCACTTTGTTACAAACTACTACAACTCTGTTCTAGAAAAACAGTGCATCACTCAAGTCCTTTTACAGGTTGGTTGTATGGAATTCAGAACACAGTTTCCATTATTTTAAACACACACACCCATAAATGATGACTGGGTTCCCAGGCAGCCTAGGGATGGCATTTTAACCCTTCCTGGAGCATAAGCACAGCCCAATAGTACTGCTATATCTCCCAGAATTATGGGAAATTCAGTGAGCATTGGACATGGGGCCCTAAGTCATGTCCGACTCTTTGCAACCCCATGGACTGTAGCCCACCAGGCTCTGCTGTTCATGGGATTCTCCAGGCAAGAATACTAGAGAGGGTTGCTATTCCCTTCTCCAGGGGATCTTCCCAACACAGGGATCAAGCCATGTGAGCCACCAGGGAAGCCCATGCCAGCAACACAAATCCTCTCCCATAGCCACAGCCTCCAGATAAGTATACCTTTTCTCTCTAAAGCACTCGAAGTGCTCCCTGTTGCCCAGATGGTGACAATCTATCCTTGCTGCCCTCTTCCACACACACCTGCACTCCAAGTGCACAGCCAGTGACAAGAAAGACTATAGCTCCTCCAGATGTTTCTCTCCCTGCTTGTAAAGGCAGCAAAAGTTTAAACGGTCTTTCACTTCAAGGATAAGTAGCAGTGAAAAGAAATGATTTGAGGTAAAGATCTTGGTTTTAATCCAAAACTATCTTTACCTTTGGGAAAGTTAACCCAGGTAGCAACTAACAGTTCAACTAACAAGTCCAGCAACAGTGGAAAGAGATTTGCCTTTTTTATTATAAATATGATGGTTAATACCTCAGTTTAGAATTTCAATCCATATAAATTTAACAATAAAAAAATCAAAAGAACAGACTCCTATTTAAGCTCAAAGTTTCAAAGTCTTTTCATCTGAAACTCACAAGCAGATGTAAAAGAGTCAAATGCCAAACTTAACCTTGAGGATGATGGTAGCAAAAGCAATGCAAACACACCATCACACAAAAGCTACACAGAAAGTTACGGTAAAAGTGCCAATGAACAAAGCAACATTGCCAAGAACGTTTCATTGTGTAACTAAAAATGAACACAAGTAGTACCTTCCCCCGTTCTCCCTAAAATACAAAGTCATCCTTCCACATATGAAGACACGTGACTTTGATACAGCACGCTTACTCTTTGCCTAGTCTGAAATCATTATAATCAATTTTTAAAATATTTACTTGAAAAGGAAAAAAATAAGAATAACAAAAAATCCACTATTATGTGACACAATAATCACAAACCTCAATATCTGAGGGCAGAAACGACTTACTAGAGTACAAAGAAGTCAAACAAGTTTGCAAAGAACATACTGCAGGGTGCAAGGCAGACAGGCTGCACAAACCCAGAGGGACCCAGGAATTAGACACACAAACAACAGAAGGTGGGCAGGCGGTGCTCATGATGGGGAGAATATCTGTCTCTGTTGTTCAGTCACTAAGTCGTGTCTGACTCTTTGTGACCCCATGGACCACAGTACACCAGGCTTCCCTGTCCTTCAGTACCTTCCAGAGTTTGCTCACATTCGTGTCCATTGAGTGGGTGGTGCTATCTAACCATCTCATCCTCTGCCGCCCCCTTCTCCTTTTGCCTTCAATCTCTCCCAGCATCAGGATCTTTTCCAATGAGTGAGCTATAAGGAATTATAATTCTCTGTAAGGATCCACTAAACACCTCCTCTGCCCAGGTCCCCACCTCTACCCTGTACATTTAGACAACTGTCCCGACTCTGGCAACAGCCATATGATCTTAGAAGAAACGGGCGAGACACCCCCATTTAGAGCCACCAGACCCAGAAGAGGGCACGGATAAGGCACGGTGGGTACAAACAGGGAAATTTGGTGAAATTTTTCCTATAAAATGGTAGGACTACCAACGCACTTCCTGTCCGCAGCTCCATAAAAAGCTTATCATTGCCAGGCTTAAACAGCCCAGGCAAAGGATAAGATTATTTGCAGGAGAACAATGCTTGGAAAGAACAGAGAAAAAGACCCACAGATACTGACACCAAAGGTTTCACATTATCATGCCTCCCAGGGTAAACCCTGCCCTGAAGACAGACAGTTTTCTGAGCTTTTTTAGAGAATCAACCTGATGCAAGGAAGCCAAGCATCAACTAGATATTTGGGGACATTCTGATATAAAAGAAAAACAAATAATAAAAAAAAATTCTCAGAGGAAATTGAGGCCATGCTGGCAAGAGAAGAAAAATTAGAAAATCTGTAATTAATAGCCTGAAATATATATCCATGCTAAAACTGCGATTATTTTAAAAAATATAAGGATATAAGAATGCTCAGAAATCAATGTGAAAGTCATAATGAAAAATTTCAGAAGATATAATCTAACAAACTAGCTCAGAAATGTAAACTAACTCAGAAATTTTCACAAAAATGAAAAAGGATTTTTTTTTTAATTAAAGATTAATCCATGTGATCCAGCATTCAACTCATAGTATTATAAGAGGGAAAAGAAAAATTTTGTAGTAAAGTATAATTAAAGAAATAATACAAATTCTTCCTAGAGCTGATGAACTAAAGCCTCCAGACTGAAGAGGTGCATTGTTTGTTCTACACAATAAATGAACAAGCTTTGATCACTGCATGTCACTGATGTTTCAGAAAAGTTAGAGTTTAGTGACAAACAGCAGCCACTATACGACTCTTACACGCAAACAGCAGTTCCAAGCACCATACATCTTGTATAATCCACAAACAAGCTTTCAGAGGCATCAAGTACTATTATCCTCACTTCACACATGAGGAAACTGAGGCCCAGAGAGTTACATAACTTGCCGTAGCCTTGTAGTTAGAAGGAGGCAACCCTAGACAGTCTGGGGTCATGCCTGTGGTTTCACTCCATGCTATGAAAAGGACTTATGGAACACATTTGAGTCAGTTCTAATGAGGTGGATGAACCTAGAGCCTATTATACACAGTGAAGTAAGTCAGAAAGAGAAAGACAAATATCGTATATTAACACATATATATGGAGTCTAAAATGATGGCTACCGATGACTCTAAGTGCAGGGCAGCAAAGGAGACACAAACATACAGAACGGACTTTTGGATTCTGTGGGAGAAGAAAAAGGTGGGATGATTACGAGAACAACATTGCCACATACACAATACCATATGCAAAGCTGCCAGGGGGAGTTTGATGTACGACCCAGGGCAACCAAAGCTGGTGCTCTGTGACAACCTAGAGGGACGGGGTGGGGAGGAAGGTGGGAAGGTACAGGATGGAGGGGACAAGTATATCCTATGGCTGATGCATATTGATGTATGGCAAAAACCATGCTGACTCATACTGAGGTATGGCAAAAACATCACAATATTGTAAACTAATTATTCTCCAATTAAAATAAATAAATAATATTTTTTTAAAAAAAAGGACTTACAGAAGACCAGGTATCAGAATAGCAGACTTTACCATATTAATACTGAAAGCTAGAAGACAAATGAAGTGATATCTTCAAAGTTCTGAGAGAAACGTTCAAATAGGAATTCCAATCCTGCCAAGCCACAAATCCAACTTGAGTGAATAAAGGGGACTTTAGGCACACAAAGCCTCACATTTCTCTCTCCTACATGTTTTCTCAGGAAATCTACAAGAGGCTGAATGCTGCCATCGTGAGGAATTAAACCAAAGAGGGGTATCATGGAGGAAACAGAAAGTCCAAGAGGAGAAAAAAGGAAGAACTCTCCAGAAAAGCCCAGGTGACAGCTGTGTCCTCTAGGGCAGCAGGAAGTCAGCGGTCCGACAAGGACGTCTGCGGGAAAAACAGAGCTAATCAGCTTTAGGAAGTTGGCACCAACTGAGAAACTGAACTGAGAGAAATGTGAGAGTGCTTTTGAAGGATGTGAGCTGTTTCTGCCAGATATTAAAACTAATAATAAAAAAGAAACATCACCCACTTCCCTCTGGCTGGCCCACCAGCACGTGGCCGTTCATTGCTGCCTCCACCATCATCACCTGCCTCTTTGCCAGCTGACATGCCCTGTTGTCCCCTGCACAGCAGGGGACTTGGGCAAGGGTGCTGAAGGCAGGCAAGGGGCACACAGAGACAAACCAACTGACAGCCAGGCAGCCCCTAAGGACAGACATTCAGGCAGGAAAGTCTCCCTGCCCTCTCTTCCTTCCACGATCAAAAACTTGTCACCCTACCTTCACAAATGATGGGAGGAAGAAGTGGGAAAAATACCCTTCCAGTATCCCCCAAATGTCTGAGCCTTCAATATTGAGTTTTTTCTTTATAAAAATGTACTTTTATTGTATAAAACAAAAAACCAAAAAGAAACATCATAAAATGCCAGTTGTATCACAGAAATAGTCATTTTGATTTAAGAGATGAAAGGAAACACAAGAAACAGTGGAGAGAAGAAACATGACTGTCTCTGAGAACAGAGTGGGCTGTTCTTTTACATAAGCCTCTGCAGAGCACTACTTATCTTCTTAAACTCTCAACATTTGATAAAAAGTTAAGGAATTTGTTGTTCACTTGTTTCCAACTCTTTGCGACCCCATGGACTGCAGCATGCCAGTCCTTTACCATCTCCCGGAGCTTGCTCAAACTCATGTCTATTGAGTCAGTTATGCCATCCACCCATCTCGTCCTCTGTTTGGTAAAAGAATTATTTTGAACCCTTTCTATTTATCTTCTTTTCTCCTCTTATCAAACAAGGCTGCTGTCTTAGTTCCTTTTAAAATCCTCAACAGCTTGGCTTTTCTGTGGCTGAGCCTCAGGAGAAACCAGTGAGATTACAGACAGGACTCCAAGAAGAAAGCCAAACTTGAGCTGCAAGGGGCCTCTTCCTGAGCCTAAAACTAGCAGCTTCCTCGCTGCTGCACTATCCTGACAGTGTCTTTGTTCACCTTAAGCCAGCAGCCACACTTCAACATTGTCCTGCTAACTCAAGCCACTCTTAAGGACACCTATAGACCATCAAGGTCAAATGTCAGATGCTGTTCTAACTATATTTCAAAGCCAAGAGTCCCTCGGACTTCCCTACAGTCCTAGACATGCTGTAGGCTCCCCTACAGTGGCGAAGAATCCATCTGCAAATGCAGAGAACATGGGTCCGATCCCTGGTCTGGGAAGATTTCAAATACGGAGGGCAACTAAAGCCTGTGTACCGCAGCTCCTGAGCCCATGTGCTGTGATTACTGAGGCCCGAGTGTCTACAGCCCATGCTCTGCAACAAGAGAAGCCACCACAACCAGAGTAGCCCCACTCACCGCATCCAGAGAAAGCCTGCCCTCAGAAATGGAGACCCAGTGCAGTCAAATAAATAGCCCCTCTTGTAAAACACATCCTTGCATCAGAAACATTAAAATGCAAAAACGTATGTCTTAGAAATGAACAAATACTATAATTTAAAAGTTCAACACTTCAAAGTCACTGACTCTCAGGGTTACAAGAGACCTTAAAAATGACCTGTGGAATCTTAACACTAATCTGACATTTAAATCCTCTTAAGCTGTAATCAACCAAATCTCTGCCCCTCCAGAGTATGTACAATGGTTCCTGGCAGTTCCTACTTCCCCTGTCTAAACACTCCCTGCCCAGACTCATAAAGTATACAATAGGATTTAGGATTCAAAGTCCAGCCATAGCAGACAGAAAACCTCAAATAAGTGGCAAAAGACAAGTTTATTTCTGTCTCAGACAAAAGCCTGCATAGGTTGTCCAGGGTCAAGAGATCCACCTATTAGGGACCAGGGATCCATCTTTCTCCTTCCTCTCCTGTGCATGACCTCAACCTACGGCCCCAAATGGCATTATCTGTGTTTCCATGAATAGGGCAAAAGGGTCCAGAGGCAATAAACATGAAAGTTAAGTCCAGATAACACAGCATACTGAAGCCAGTGGCCAAAACCTGACCATCCAGCCACACCTGCCCATAAGGCAGGCTGAGGCATGGACACCAATACAGCATACCTACACCTGGTTAAAAATCCTATAAACATAAAAGATGGGGAGAAGTGGAGTGACGGACAGCCACCTCTGTCACATTTAACCACAGACCCCATGCTCCACTCCACAGAGTACTACTCTTCACTACCAAGGGACTAGATCTGTATTAAGACAATCAGGTTTTCTAGAAGCCAGGAGGTCTCAATCTCAGATCCTTTCTGAGAGTACCTTGCTAGACTCTGGGGAAAAGTTCTTGTGGGGAGATCTTCACCGTTAGGACATGAAAGTGAAAGTGAAATCGCTCAATAGTGTCCAACTCTTTGCAACCCCATAGGCTGTAGCCTACCAGACTCCTCAGTCCATGGAATTTTCCAGGCAAGAGTACTGGAGTGGGTTGCCATTTCCTTCTCCAAGGGGATCTTCCTGACCTGGAGATCGAACTCAGATCTCCTGCACTGCAGGCAGACGCTTTACCATCTGAGCCACCAGGGAAGCATCTATGTTACGACATAGATGTGATCTATGAACTATGGAGATGGGCTTGTAGACTTTAAGCAAAGCTTGTGGACCACTCTGAACTACCCTGATGTAACTGAAAATTTTAATCTGTTTTCTTAAAGATGGTCTATCAAGCTTACTTTCAGTCTGGTTTTGCTTTTCGGTGAATCAAACTCCTTGAATGGTCCACTTGAAGTGTGATTCATGGCAGTTGTACTTTTGGATCCTGGACTAAAATTTGTATGCAATCCAAAGTTGAAGACCACTAAAATCACAAGATGAATACAATTAGGGATATTATTTGAAATATGCCTTTCCTGTCTCCCATGTACTGGGCAGTCAGGTTCTGGGGCTGCTGTAGACTTGACTGTGGGCGTTTGTCTGGGACATGAGCTGTAACAACAAGATGAGTGCCTTCCTGAAGAAAAGATCAACAGACCAATACAACAGAAGGATGAACAGACCATAGCTGAGAGATCCGTTTGCCTAGTGAAGCTGGGGGAAACTATCAAGTATAAATGGAAAGACAGGCAATGCAGCAGAAGGAATCCAACTGGCTCTAAATAGGAAAGGGCTGGAAAGACTGCGAAGACTACAAAGCTCAAAGTGGCTGCAGATGGAAAGGGTAAAGAACAGCCACTGGGAATGTTCCACAGTTTGAATTCTATTCTGGGAATGGTGCGAGTCTGCCAAAGCTGTTAAGAAGACACTAATACTTTGGTTTGGCTGGAGAGGGGAAGATGTCCCGGTGAGCAAAGAGCGACAGCAGGATATATTGGGAGGGACCTGAACCAGCACAGCAGTGTCGGGATGAAAAGGAGACAAAAAGCCAGATGGAGCTTAAAAAGGTTCACCTCTGTGCTTTCTGCAGCAGAGAGCCTGGCGCACAGTAAGCACCCAATTACGTGACTGCAGACACACACATGAGTTTAAAAGACTACTTCATTTGTGTTAATATTTTTAAGATGGAAGTCATAGCAAATATATTGAAAAACTGCACAAATAAAACTGGGTAGATGCAAAAAAAAGATTTCAGCATTCAGTACAAATTTTCTAAGTATTTCAGAATATTCTTTCTATTTTTCTTTAAATAAGCTGACATGAGTTTAGGATATTGATTCTGGGAGCACTAACTGCAAAAAGGCTTTTTAACCATTCCAAGCAACAAATGAGAGATTCACAGAATGAATAAAAGATCTAAGTTACAATGAATAAAGTATTAGGCACAAGGACATATTGCTTAATCACTCAAGGAAAATTAATTCATTTCTTTCTAAATCATCTCAGCTTTAGAATTTTTAAGTGAAATACTATTCAACAGTAAAACCTACCAGGGAAACTTTGTTTATGCCGTGATAAAACAAAACTACTTCAACAAAAATATATCACCTCACCCCCCATCCATGCCCAAAACCATATGATGTTTGTATTTAAAATACCTTTAAGATCTTCTATTTCATTGATTAGAACATGTTTATAGGAAGGATCTATTTATAGTATTCCCAACTGTCCTAACAGAAGATCCTCAAATAACCCCAGTAATAAGACTCTCAGCAGGTAACAGAGTAAACAGATGGCACTCAAAACGGACATAAAACACGCCAGAAAAATTAAAGAAGTATCCCAAGGGGAAACAAACAAACCATTTTTACACTAATAAATAAAGATTAAATGATTAACTGATAGTCTTTGAGCCTTGTATCCACAAATAATTTTAAATTATTTTAAATCTATGGTCACATCTTAATGAGAACTGACATCTGAAAACAGACTATTCTATACTTATTACTACACAATACAGTTGGCCCTCCATATCTGTGGGATCTAAATCCATGGGTTCAATCAACATCAGATAAATATTGGGAAACAATTCCAGAAAGTTTCAAAAAAGCGAAACTTGAATGTGCCATCATCCACTGGCAATTTTTTACATAGCATTAATATTCTATTTCTATTACATTTACTTAGCATTAATAATAGGTTACACGCAAATACACAACCCCATTTTATACAAGGGACTGGAGCATCCACAGATTTGGTGTCTTCAGGTCCTGAAACCAAGCCTCCACAGATATGGAGGGACTATAGCATAGTTAGTCCTTTTTAGATAAATCCACACTTACAGGAAATCCAATGGACAGAGGAGCTGGTGGCTACAGTCCATGGGGTAGCAAAAGAGTTGGACACATAAACAACACTTGCAAGAGAGGCCGAGAGAGTGAAGCCCTGGATGATTAGGATAAGGACACCACCACTGAAGAAGAATCTGCTAGAAGAGTCAACACAAAGCCCGTTAACAACCTCCTGAGCTTCAAGACTTCAGATCTCTGGACTTTATTCCAAAAATGTACTTTTATTCCAAGACTTCCTGGCTGAAGAATTTCCTAAAACCTCAAACCAGCATGTGGAAGACCCCACACACTCACAGACTCTTAAAACCACATTCCTGAAAGCTTAGTCAGAAATTCTCTTAAATAGAATGTTTTAATATTTTCCTTTTACAAATATCTGCATTTCAGGACATTCTATATTCTTTAAACATATCAAACAGCATAAACAACCAAGCTGTGTTTCCATAATTCTCTTATCTTGTTGCTAAGATAGCATGGAAGTCAAATGGCCAGGTTAAACATGCTCAGAGCATTTTAAATCATAAATATTTCAGTAGTTCTAGCTTTCTTCCACACCTCCCTCCCTTCCTCCTATCCTCTTCTGTTCTCTCTCTCTCTCTCTCTCTCACACACACACACACACACACACATACACACGGACTCAGAGTTATAACCAGAATCACAATGCAAAGCTGACCAAATAACCAAGGATCTAGGCACTTCAGATGACAGTAACTATATCTGGAATCATCTCCTACCATACACTTTGCTATTGTAGGTATAAAAACAAAACAAAACATAAAATGACCATGTTGTGACAATATAGAAAATTTACAATATATAAAATTATATATTATATTAAAAAACTGACTGGGTAACGTGAACTCTGATGAGGCAATGTGTGAAATTTTTATTTAGCAACTTAAACACAAAACACAGCATCACAGGGGCTGAACTTTTTTCCTCTCTAAAAAAGTGATCATTTTGATATGATCATTTGTTCATAATAATCTTTGGCTTTCACACATCCTAGAATTTATCCTGAAATAGCTGTATTTTAATAAGATAAATATTACATATAGAAGGAGATGAAAAAGTGAATCTGACTTAAAAAGCATTTTTAAAGTACCACTTCTAAAACATAATTAACTCTAGCATTTTTGCTTAAATGCCCCAAATCAACCATGTCAAGGTAACTCACCTATATTTCTCAGAAATCAAAATCAACAACTATCAATATAAGCAAGTGATGTCTCATTCAAGTTTAAAAGAAAGCATACTTGGCTGCACCTTAGGGACTGTCTTCTGATAACGCAGTGCAGAAACTACAGCCACACTGAAGGAAATGCACACCAGACCATACAATGAATCCTCTCAAGGGACCATGGTTATTCAAAGACCAGCTCGGCCTTGCAGCAGTAATACGGCTGGGTATAATGACTAATTTTTTTTTTAAAGTAAAGAATTTCCCTTGGGCTCTCTGCCAACAAAACATCACAGATTTTTTTAAGCCTTACGGAGAGAAAACGTGTATGTTTCTTGGCTATACTGTACATCACTTACAGTAAAACTCAAAACAAAAACAAAGTGTTCTGTGAAGTAAGCAACTTCCTGGCCTATCCAGACCAGGTCTGAAACAGGAGTTACTTTCACCTGTCAGATTAAATCAGCACTCACCGTTGCTGGGTGACTGCATCTGGATTAAAGAAACCAGAATATTCCAGTGATTTGGAAACAAAATATTTGAAGAAAAGATGGTAAGTAAGCATCTATATCAAAATATAAAACTCAGATTTAAGGTATAATCTTCATTAATTTACCTACAATTTCACTTCTCACTTCCTATACTAATAAATTCTTAGGCATTTCATGTCCTTTGAACTTAAGGTGAATACTCAGAAATTTTCAACTTAACATTTGTGTGAGAGAAAGTTCTAGAAGGATATAATTTCAAGAGTTTATCACTATACCCTTAGGTTGGAGCAGGGGTGTAGAAGAGACTGCCACATTATACCCTTGTATTACACATTTCATTAAATATTTATAATTACTTTTGGAATCTTATTTAAATACCAAGATATTAAAGATGCATCTATATTCCAATGGAATAAAATACATTCTTTACAAACTGTACTTCTTTGATCACCGTGTTTTGTTTTTTTTTTCCATAAAAACTGAAATTAAAGATTTGGAGGTCATTTATTCAGAATCTTTGGAGAAGGAAATGGCAACCCACTCCAGTATTCTTGTCTGGAAAATCCCACAGACAGAGGAGTCTGGTGGGCTACAGTTCATGGGGTAGTGATACTGATATATTAATATTAATGGCTAGTGATACTGGATATCTTTCCAAGTGCTGTTTGCTGTCTGTAGATCCTCTTTGGTGAAGTGTCTGTTCAACTTTTTGGTACATCTTTATATAGCTTTTTGGAGGGTGGTTTTTGAAGAAGGAAATGGCAACCCACTCCAGTACTCTTGCCTAGAAAATCCCATGGACGGAGAAGCCTGGTGGGCTACAGTCCCTGGGGGTCACAAAGAGTCGGACACGACTGAGCAACTTCACTTTCACTTTCACTTTATTCAACATCTTAGGTCAACATATCTGCTCTTCAAAACATGAATAACTAGTGTCGAAGCTGTTATAGATCTTCCTCAACTTATGATGGAGTTACATGCTAATAGACCCATTGGAAGTTAAAAACAGTATAAGTTGAAAATGCATTTGGTACAGCTAACCCACCAAACACCACAGTTTACCTAGCTTACCTTGAACTGCTCAGAACACTTCCATTAGCCTACAGCTGGACAAAACCATCTAACACAAAACTTATAATAATGTACTATCTCATGTAGATGATTGAATACTGCACTGACGGTGAAAAACAGAATGGCTGTCTGGGTACAGAAAGGTGAGTGCATCGGTTGTTTACCCTTGTGATCACGTGGCTGATGGTGCCTGACACTACCCAGCATCAGCAGAGGATCCTAGCCCAGGAAAAGCTCCAAATTCAAAATATGGCTTCTACTGAAAGCACTAACACTATTTTGCACCATCAAGTCGAACCACCATAAGTCAAGGAACATTCGGACTTGACAAAACAGTCAGTGTAGTCCCTAAATAAATGCCTTTCAAATTCCAACAATAGAACCATTCAATTCAGACACCTGAAACATATTCCAAGAAGTCTTGGAGCAGTTTACTCATGAATCCAAAGACTACAACAGACGAACTTCTCTTGAAACAGACTACTCTTATGAGTGAAGGTAATTTTACTATTCTCCTGTGAACAGGGCCCACTCATGGAAGAGGGGTTGACGAACACTAATGACTGGCTCACGTGTCCAGATTCACTGAATCCAACCTGAAAATGAAAGTGTTGCTTGCTCAGTCATGTCCAACTCTATGCGACCCCATGGACTGTAGCCCGCCAGGATCCTCTGTCCATGGGATTCTCCAGACAAGAATACTGGAGGGGGGGGCCATTCCCTTCTCCAGGGAATCTTCTAGACCCATCAATTGAACCCATGGCTCCCTCAATGCAAGCAGATTCTTTACAATCTACTTATTCTATATGTAAGAAAATTGTGGTCTAGAGAAAATAAGTTATGGTTTTTAGTGCTGCTTTTGATTACATGACTGTACGAGTCACCATTCACACATATTCTGTGGAAAAGAAACACCAACAGTAGAGTTACATTAAAGATGGTGGTGATGGTGCCCCAAGAATCATGCAAGGTAGCAGCTCTGATGACTTCCAGGTTCATACAAGTATTTAGAGACAGAAGCAAGATTAAATACTCTTGCCTCCAGCCCCTTAGAGTCACCACCATCTTGCCTCATGAAAGTATGATTTAATGGTACATTTAGAATAAAGCCCTATCCTAAATTTTTATCCTCTTTAACAACATGCATTTAACCACCTTAGGTGAAACGGCACAAGTACCACAAACTAACCCTGCATTAAGAAGATCAAACATAACTTCAAAGAAAAGAAACCAGGCCTGCAGAAACTAGATACAAGCTGAAAGAATACAACACTTAAAAAAAAATATTAAAGGCTGTCTACACCAATGTAACGTATTAAATAAACAGTCTGTGTCTCAAAGCTACAAATGAGCAAGGGTAAATATTTCACTTGCATTGTCCAAACCTGAGTCCCTATTGTTCTCAATCTCCCAGTGACTACACCAAAGAGGAGCTAAATAAAGGGACTCTTACTACAACTGTCAGGCACATCTGCTAAAACAAAATTATCTGGACCTGCTTCCTAGAACAAGAGGCCAGCTTCATCTTTTGATGTCCTACCAAGGAAGCAGTTTGGCTACAATCGCCAATGCCAATTAAGATAAGAAAACCAGTACATTCAGTACCTGTCTCGAAACAGATTATGTTTTTCTACAAAGGGAAACTCGGCCAAAAACTAAACACTGTATGTTCAATGTTTTTTGTGATCCAGTATCACTCAATGATAAAGGAGATCTAGTAGACACAGTTCAGATTGTTCACTGAATAACCAAAGTAGTTCTTCCAGTTTCTGAAACTGTACAACCACCTGTGATACTTCACAAAGAAATAGGGGGAGACGAGGTAGGGGAAATGAGATGGACTCGAGCCTATGAAAAGAAGTAGCAGCTCAGCGGAAAAAGGAGCACATTTTAGTCAGTTCTAATGAGGTGGATGAACCTAGAGCCTGTTATACAGAGTGAAGTTTAAGTCAGAAAGAGAAAAACATCATATATTAACACACACACACATATATATATGGAATTTAGAAAAATGGTACTAAGTAACCTATTTGCAGGGTAGGAATGGAGACTTAGACAAAGAGAATAAACTGTGGACACGCTGGGGGAAGGAGAGCGGGGGACAAACTGAGAGAGTAGCACTGAAACTTAGACACTGTCAGGTGTAAAACAGATAGCTAAAGGGAAGTTGTTGTAGAGCAGGGAGCTCAGCCTGGTGCTCTGTGATGACCTAGAGGGGTGGGATGGGCTGGGGGGTTCAAGAGGGAGGCGACATGTGTATATGTATGGCTGATTCACATTCATGTATAGCAGACACCAACACAACATTATAAAGCAATTATCCTATAATTTAAAATAAATAAATTTTTTTAAAGTAGCAGCTTAGGAACTTGTGGAAGATTATATAAGAAAACTATTTAATCCATATAAAAGAATCAATCTACAAGAGATTAAACCTCCAAAGATATGTTCCTAAGAAAGAGAAATTAACTCCGAAACTAAAGCATCCTGTCAGGTTCCAAGCAAATGCAACAAACATGCGCACAATATTCCCTCCTTTCCCCTACTTGATTTGAAAAGTTAGCTTAGGCTGAGAACTAGTTCTCTTCATTCTCTGAGACACCAGTAAGGCTCCAAGAGGAATAAAGGTATATAGCTGTAGGGGAACAAAATTTGCCACCCTAAAATCTCTCTTTGGCATGAAGATTATTTCAAGCTGGAAACAATCAAGCCCAAAAGACTCAGAAAGAAACTCTGACCTTCCCCCACTGACTGTCTGGGCTTCCCTGGTGGCTCAGTGGTAAAGAATCCGCCTGTCAATGCAGGAGACACAGGTTCGATCCTTGGTCAGGAAGATCCCCTGGAGAAGGAAACAGCAACCCACTCCAGTATTCTTACCATGGGAAACCCCATGGACAAAGGAGCCTGGCAGGCTACAGTCCATGGGTCATAAAGAGTCAGACACAAGTGAGCACACACACACACACATGGACTATCTAAAGAATGTAGACAGAGGACTTGTTCCAGGAAGGGAGCCATCATCATAGACAATCTGGTATGAGCCAGCTATGCACAGGGGGAATCTAGCAGTCTGTTTGTTAAAATCCTCTGTGTCCCATTGTCTCTACTGACCCAGCAAACATTTATTTACCTAACATTTGCTTTTCCATCTTTGTGTCAACTGCCTTCCTCCCTTCTGAGGCCCCACCATTGCAACATCCTTTTTTTTCTTTAGCTGAAATGGTATTTAAGGTGAGGATTTCGGCTATTTTGATGAGTTGCTCCGTTTTCCTGGGTCCCTCCCATGTATAGTGATAGTGAAGTCACTCAGTCGTGTCCGACTCTTTGCGAAATGTATACTCTTTTTTAGTATACATGTTACTAAACTTCTGTGTGATTTTCTCCTGCTAGTCTGTCTCATGTCAGTTTACTTCTGAGACCAGCCAGAAGAATCTAGAAGGGTAGAGGAAAATTTATTCCTCCTTGTAAAATTATATAGAAAGAGTAGAAACCAGATCCCAAGGGGAAAAAATAATCACTTACACATCACTGGAAATCAGAATCTCTGAGCCAAACTTTTAAAACAGCTTACTGTTGATGCCTCAGACCAAACTCAAGTTGGGCCATGGGAGAAGAGTCCGTAAGAGCCATGCTAGCTCACGATCAGTAGAGACAGAGGTGCTCTGAGGTTGCTGGAGCCTTCATACTCAGCCATCTCTGAGACTCTGCAACTCCATGGACTGTAGCCTGCCAGGCTCCTCTGTCCATGGGATTCCCCATGAAGGAATACTGGAATGGGTAGCCATTTCCTACTCCTGGGGATCTTCCCCACCCACTGACTGAACTCGTCTCCTGCATTGGCAGTCAGGTTCCTTACTGCTGAGGCACCAGAGAAGCTGGGCTGCTGGAAGTCATTTGGAAAGTCTAGGGTGTCAATATTAAAACAAAAAAAAAAGGGGGCAGGAGAAAAAAAGAATTCAAGGAATAGACACAGTTTTAAATGTCCGTATGAAAGGCAACAAAGACCAAAAAACAAAGTCTAGGGCTGCCTCGGTACACAAAGGCAGACTTGGGGTAAGATGCTACCCTTTGATGAAGCATCAAAACCCAGCAGGTTCAGTGACTGTGAAGCTGGGGAAACTCCAGCCAGGAGAAGGACTTCAGATTTCATTGTCCTCCCAGCCCTTTGATCCTCCCCCAAAGCCCCTCAATAAAATGGCTTGATCCTCCCCTTCTCCCAAAAACACTCTTCTGTCTCTCTTGATATTTCTGTATTTGTCAGTCAGCACACAGACGTTACCCCTAGGCACATGTGTATCAACAGCTGGCATTTCTGAGGTAGAAACTTGGCTCCAGAGCACCACCCAAGTAGGTGGGATGCAGACGCACCAAGTTGGTGCTGTTCCCCTCTCTGCAGCCCCTGTACACATGCTTCCTCCACAACTCCACTCAGCTCATCACACAACCTTCAGCTACTCTGCTGGTATAGGCAGTCCCCAGTTTATAAGCAGGTCACCACCCACAGTTCATTTGAAAATTTATTTTAACTCAAAACTAATTTTCCTAGAGCAATGCTCTTCATGAGGAAGAGGATTCTAGCCTGGCCCCAAACCGAAACAAATTTAATTTATAATGTAAGTCCTATTAGGTCAGCTAGACCTAGCCCTTAACACATGTCTGAAGACCAAGAAGCTGAACACAAGCTAGGGTGTTGTTTCAATGGGAAAAAAATGCACTCCGGGTCAAAAAAAAAAAAAAAGAGAATCAAAGAAGTTACTCGTCCTACTTGACCCTGGCTATCACCATCCTCATCTCAAGAGTCTGAAGATGTAGGGGCTGGGAAAATGAAAATGGGAGAAAGTTTTCTCCCTTCTAAAACACAAAGAAACAAGAGGGGAGGCAACCTCATTTTCCATCCTGCCTCCTCTTCCTCCTTTTACAATCCTAAATGGGGTTAAAGGCCTTAAGCCTTTCTTGCTCCAATCAGACAGGTGGAGTGGCCTACCTGCTCTGTGTGTGTGGGAGCACACAATCCACTTGAAGATCCCAAATGCAAATTTTTACTTCAAAGGATAAACCTGTAACATTTCAACATCTTCTGCTAAAACAGAGAAAACCTTCCCACTTTCAATCCAATCTTCTTAAGAATACATATATACACATAGACAAGAGAGCTAAAATATAGGACTGTGAAACACTGAAGCCAAAGAGCAGGAAATTTCATTCCAAGGAAGGAGGCATTTCTCCAAGGATGATATGCAAATGACCCTTGAAAAGATGCTTAACATTATGAGTCTTTGGGGAAATAGAAATCACAACCATGAGATGTCCATCAACAGAGGAATGGGTAAAGATGTGGCACACATATACAATGGAATATTACTCAGTCATAAAAAAGGAATGAAGTTGTACCATTTGCAGAGATGTAGATAGACCTAGAGGCTGTCATACAGAGTGAAGAAAGAAAAAAAATGCATATCAGCATATATGTGGAATCCAGAAAAATGGCACAGATAAACCAATTTGCAAAGCAGAAATAGAGACACAGACATAAAGAACAATATATGGACACCAAGGGGGAAAAGGAAAGATGGGATGAATTGGGAGATTGGGGTTTACATATACATACTACTATGTATAAAATATGTTAACTAATGAGAACCTGCTGCATAGTACAGGGAGTTCTACTTAAGGCTCTGTGGTGACCTAAATGGGAAGGAAATCCAAAAAAAAACCAGGAAATATGTGTGTATGTATGAAATTCCCTGATGGCTCTTAGTAGTAAAGAGCCACCTGCAATGCAGGAGACTTAAGAGACTCGGGTTCCATCCTTGGGTTGGAAAGATTTCGTCGAGGAGGAAATGGCAACCCACTCCAGTTCTTGCCTGACGAACCCCACAGACAGAGGAGCCTGGCAGGCTACCCTCCTAGGGTTGCAAAGAGTCAGACGCAACTCATCAACCGAGCATACATGCATGTATATGTATAGCTGATTCACTTTGCTGTTAACACATCATACCCACTGGCATGGCCATGATGAAAATGTCAGCAAGGATGTGAAGAAACTGAAGCCCTCCTGCATTGCTGGCGGGTAGGTAAAATGCCGCAGTGGTTGTGGAAAACAGTTTGGTGGTTCTTCCAAAGTTAAACACAGAATCACCATACAATCTCGCATTCCACTCCAAAGCGTACGCCGAAATGGACCCAATGCAGGGATTTGAACAGATCTCTGTACACGCATGTCAACATCAGCATTATGGATAGTAACCAAAAGGTGGAAGCAACCCAAGGATACATAGGTGAGTGAATAAACTAAATGTGGTAGCTAAATACAATGGAATATTATTTGGCCATAGAAAGAAATGAAATTTTAATAATGCTGCAAACAGATGGACCTTGGAAACATTCTAAATGAAAAGGACAGAAAACGATAAACATGGTATGATTCCTCTTACATGAGGTACCTAGAACAGGAAAATCCATAGAGGCAGAAGGTAGGAGAGAGGTTACCAGGAGCTAGTGAGAAAACTGAATGAGAAATTATTCCTCAATGATTTCAAAGTTTCTGTTTGGGATGATGAAGAATTCTGAAACTAGACAGGGTGATGATGATACAACACTGTGAATGTACTTAATGCCACTGAAATGTATACTTAAGAATGGTTAAGTGGGATGAGCAGAGAGAGTAACATGGAAACATACATTACCACATGTAAAACAGAGAGCCGATGGGAATTTGCTGTATGGCTCAGGGAACTCAGACTGGGGCTCTGTAGCAACCTAGAGGGGCGGGATGAGGAGGGAGGTTCAAGAGGGAGGGAAAATAGGTATACTGATGGCTGATTCATGCTGATGTTTGGCAGAAACCAACACAATACTGTAAAATAATTATCCTTCAACTAAAAACAAATGAATTTTTTAAAAAATCAAAATAAATAAAATGGACAGGCAACATGGGCCTTCTATACAACATATCAAACTCTGCTCAATGTTATGTGGCAGCCTGGATGGAAGGGGAGTTTGGGGGAGAATGGATACATGTATATATGTGGCTGAGTCCCTTCACTGTTCACCATTGCTAATCAGCTATACCCCAATATAAAATAAAAAGTTAAAAGAAAAAAAAGAGAATGGTTAAAACGATGAATTGTTATGTGTATTTTACCACAACTAAAAAAAAAAAAAAGATAACACCACAAACTGACAGCTTAATTTCACTGCTATCTCAACTTTCCCAATCTACAAAACAGGTGAAAAAGTCTATATCATGTATCTTAGAACTTTGGGATGCCAAGGTCCATACAGTCAAAGCTATAATTTTTCCAGTAATCATGTATAGATGTGAGAGTTCAACCATAAAAAAGGGTGAGCACTGAAGAACTGATGCTTTCAAACTGTGGTGCTGGAGAAGACTCTTGAGAGTCCCTTGGACTGCAAGGAGATCAAACCAGTCAATCCCAAAGGAAATCAACCATGCATATGCATTAGAAGGACTGATGCTGAAACTCCAATACTTTGGCCACCTGATGCGAAGAGCAGACTCACTAGAAAAGATCCTGATGCTGGGAAAGATTGAGGGCAGGAGGAGAAGGGGACAAGAGAGGATGAGATGGTTGGATGGCATCATCAACTCAATGAGCATGAATTTGACCAAACTCCAGGAGACAGTGGAGGAAAGAAGAGCCTGGTGCGCTGCAATCCATGGGATCACAAAGAGTCAGACACGACTTAGCGACTGAACAAATGACTATTTGAGATCTCAAGTGTTCAATCCACAATGGGAAGGGTCTACACAACGGCACCACACTGACAACTGTGGCACCACACCTGTGAGGCAGAAGTTCTTCTGGGCTAGACAGTCGCATAGAAAGATACCATTTGCACATATGAACAGATACCCTTAAGTGTGCAAGTTTTGTTGTCACAATCTTTTAAATCCTCACCCTATCAACATCAGAGTCATAAAAGAGATATGTGATTTCAGAGAAGAGTAAAATCATGACAGTAACCAGGGCATGTTGCTGACAAAGACTTTCAGATGCGGTTGTCTGAGATTGAGGAGGAGGAAGCAGGAGCAGCTTCTAGACCCACAGCTAGTCAACTGGGCAAGTCCCCGGAGGGATCAGGCAGGGATTCCAGGACAAGCGGCCTGATCAGCCTAGGAGACTCCAGCCAGGGCCTAAAGCTCAAAGACAGCACAAGACACACAACGCTACTGGTCACACAGCTTAGGAGCAGGCTTCTAGGCAGGTATCCATAAATGGAGGTGCTTAGCTTCTTACCAAGCCTCCAAACCTTTCAGCATCACTGTCTGGTTCTTTTGGTTTTGTTTCTGCCACATCACAAAGCTTGTGGGATCTTAATTCCCCAACCAGGGATTGAACCCAGGATCACGGCAGTGAAAGCACAATTTTTAATCACTGGGCCACCAGGGAATTCCCAGCACCACTACTGAATTATTTCCAGATTGAAGCTGACATGACTACCTTTACATGGAACACTCCCACTCAAGGGCCACTTCAAAAGAAACTCCTTCAGGGTTAAACAAATCTCAGTTTGATTGCATGGTTGAGAGAATAATCGCTCTGAATAAACTACCTGTATTTTACACACGTCTTGGGCACAATGCTTATATAAAGTAAGCATTCAACAAATGTTGGCTGTAAAGCAGACTTTCTCAGCTATCCATTACATATCCCTCAGAGATGATGGATCAAAGCCAAGGAGCAGCAAACAACTATTTTTAAAATATAAACACAAATACAAGCACCCCAGGTGGCTCAATGGTAAAGAATTCACCTGCCAATACAGGAGATGTGAGTTTGATCCTTGGGTTGGGAAGATCCTCTAGAGGAGGAAATAGCAACCCACTCCAGTATTCTTGCCTGGAGAATCCCATGGACTGAAGAGCCTAGAGGGTTACAGTCCACAGGGTTGCTAAGAGTTAGACACCACTGAGAAACTAATCATGCAAACACAAATACAAAAAACATACATATAATTACTGTCTACCAGCCTCCTCATTTTTTTTCAATTAACTGTTTTGGATTACTTTAAAACTTTCTATTTTATATTGGAGTACAGCCGATTAACAATGCTGTGACTATTTCAGGTGAATAGCCAAGGGACTCACCATACATATACATGTATCCATTCTCCCCTAAACTCCCCTCTCATCCAGGCTGCCACATCACACTGAGCAGAGTTCCCTTTGGAATTCAACTTCAACGGTGATGAAAATGGCTTTTATGTAGTCTTATTTGAAATCTATAACTTCAAGGGTGGGATCAGGTCACAACAATCCCCTTTGACAACAGTTCCCTTGACTCCCTGAAGTGGCCCCACTCTATGAACTGGCCCTGGTAGAGACACCAACCCTCAAACAGGGCCAAATTCTGTCTTCCAAACCACCACGCAGATTTGAAAGAGACTGGCAGAGTGGATCCATGGGATTCCCTAGAACGGAGAAGTCGATCAAGCCAAGCCTTGCAGTTAGTCCCCTTCCTCCCTGCACCCAGAAGCAGAGGAAGCGAGGATCTGCAGGAAAAAAAAGCAGCTTTGTCCCAAGAGACACAGAAATGAAAGCAGTGAGGGAACTGACCTGACTTGGTTCCCAATAGCTGCCTTGACATTTGAGTTGTGAGCAACCTCCCACAACTTTCCTTATGAAGCCTATCTGGGTTTTGCCTTGGTTCACCTGGATTGATTTCTATCACTTTCAATTAAGAGTCTTAGTTAACTGTTGCCAAGAATTTGTCATAGGGGAGGCCAGAAGATTTTTAGCATATTTTCCACAACTGACTTAGAAGCAATCTAAATGTGAACAGGGACTGATAAGAAAATTGTAGTAGAGTAATTCAATGAAATACAACCATTTTTATCTATGCAGGGTACAAACAACTAGGGAAAATGTGCATTTTATGATTACAGTCATATAAAATATATAGTAAAAGAACATGAGAAGATGAATATATTAGATGTGGTGGGGGGTACAGGGCTATGGGCTATTAATGCTGTTTTAATATCATGTCTGTGTTATTATTAAGACCAGGAAGAAAAATTTAATCATTTCCCCAAATTATAAGTAAACACAAATGTTGATAGATGAATAAAATATCTACAGTACATCCATATAATGAAATAGCACTCATCAATAAAAAAAGGTATGGCTTCCTGGTAGCTCAGATGGCAAAGAACTCACCTACCAATGCAGACCTGGGTTCAATCCCTGGATCGGGAAGATTCCCCTGGAGAAGGAAATGGCAACCCACTCCAGTATTCTTGTCTGAGAAATCCCATAGACAGAGGAGCCTGAGGGGCTACTGTCCACAGGGTCACAAAGAGTTGGACAGGACTGAGCAAGCTACAAATAAATCATACCTCAGTAAATCTACCTTGAAAGCAAATACAATACTGAGCTTGGAAACCAAAGCTATGGTAGCACCTCTGAGAGAGCTCTTTTCTTGACATTCATTCATCCAATTTGTCAGGTGCCCATCATATGCCAAACATGCTGCTAGGTGTGTGAACCAAATAGACACAAGGGTGAGCGAAATATACAAAAAAAAACATTACACAAGTATTCAGTCAGAAATTGTGGTCAATGAAGAAAGACATTGGTATTCTGGTTACTATTACAGGAGTAGGGGGTGTCTGAGCAAGTCACATGTGTAGGTGAGACCTGAAAAGTTAGTAGTGGCTAAGGAGGCAAAATCACTGCAGATGGTGACTGCAGCCATGAAATTAAAAGACGCTTACTCCTTGGAAGGAAAGTTATGACCAACCTAGACAGCATATTGAAAAGCAGAGACATTACTTTGCCTACAAAGGTCCATCTAGTCAAGGCTATGGTTTTTTCAGTGGTCATGTATGGATGTGAGAGTTGGACTGTGAAGAAAGCTGAGCACCGAAGAATTGATGCTTTTGAACTGTGGAGAAGACTCTTGAGAGTCCCTTGGACTGCAAGGAATTCCAACCGGTCCATTCTAAAGGAGATCAGCCCTGGGATTTCTTTGGAAAGAATGATGCTAAAGCTAACTCCAGTACTTTGGCCACCTGATGCGAAGAGTTGACTCATTGGAAAAGACTCTGATGCTGGGAGGGATTGGGGGCAGGAGGAGAAGGGGACAACAGAGGACGAGATGGCTGGATGGCATCACCGACTTGATGGACGTGAGTTTGAGTGAGCTCCGGGAGATGGTAATCAACAGGGAGGCCTGGCGTGTTGCGGTTCATGGGGTCGCAAGGAGTCGGACACGACTGAGTGACTGAACTGAACTGAACTGAAGGAGGCAAAGAACAAAAAGGGTCTTTATATATGTATATATCTAATTTAAATATTGATTTATTTAGTTGCACAGGGGCTCAGTTGTGGCACTCGGGATCTTTAGTTGTGGCATGTGGGATCTAGTTCCCTGACCAGGGATCAAACCTGGGACCCTGGCACTGGGACGGTCAAGTCTTAGCCACTGGAGCACCAGGGAGTCCCCAGGAAAGTCTTAAATGTAGTGTCTTATCAGCAGCCAACAGCAACTCAACTGTTTAATATATCAAGTGTGGTTATATTTCAATGTGATGTGGAATGGGGCCTCTGAACTAAGAGCCCAGGCAAAGGAAGGTCTTAAAACAGCAACAAGGGCAGTCAGTGGTTGATATAAAAAAGTGTTTGGGGACTTAAGGGCCCTTAAAGAGAATTACGGTGCCTCCACCCACTGTCAACATTTCACAAATGATTAACAGAATGCATACATTTCTCTGAAATGAGGTTGCCTAACTAAATCTCAGATTCTGGGTTTTTTTTTAATTGATTTTTATTCGGAGTCTAATTTCTTTACAATGTTGTGTTAGTTTCTGCTGTACACCACGAGTCAGCTATATGTATACCTATATCCCTTCTCCTTTGAGCCTCCCTCACACGCACCCCCCATGCCACCCCTCGAGGCTGTCAGATGTCAGCTCGCTGAGCCCCCTGTGCTATACAGCAGCTTCCCGCTAGCGCTCCATTCTACACAGGAGGATATCCATGTCAGTGCTCCTCTCCCAGTTCGCCCCATCCTCTCCTGCCCCCACTGTGTCCACAAGCCTGTTCTCTATGCCCCCTCTCTGACATTCCTACCCTGGAAATAGGTTCATTTTTCTAGATTCCATGTATTCTGGTGCTTTATAGTAATTTGTTGTATTTGTTTTTACTTTTGGCTGAATTTGACCATGGTTTGCTAAAGCTTATCAAAGATTCTAAATGACAACTAAAAACACACCAACATACAACTTAACCAAAAAGTGAACAACAGTGTTCTCTGTCTGGTAAACACAACTGTTCACCCACCCTAGGGTTCAAATTCAAGACACCTCCTTCACGTGACCTCAGAGGCATTGTTCTGTCTGCATTCTCTGAAACTCACAGGCTGCTTCTTGGCAAATTCCTCTTCTGGATTCTTCTCTGACCAACACCCCCAACCTTCACCCGTGTTGGGAGTAAGGCAGGGCTCAGCCCCTTAACCCCTTCTCTTCCCAACTCATGGTATTATTATAGTAAATACTTTCTGTTGGATAACGACTCCCACAAGCATATAGCTCTAGTCCTGATCTTTCTCTAAAGCTCCAGATTTTAACAGCCGGTTGTCGAGTCAACACCTACATTTGCTTATCTAATAAGCATCTCAAACTTCCTACACCTACAAGACAACTCTGGGCTTGTAGACCTCCCCCCAGCTTCCTTCTTGCCCCAGTCTCTGTACAGACACTACAGTGCAACCCCACTGATTACGCCGAAAACCCAGTTGTGAGCCTTCATCCCCCCTCCCACCCCAATAGCCACTCCTAAAGAGGAGAGAGGCTACCTTCAAAATACCTAATACATCCCAAACGCAGCTGCTTCTCACCCTCACTACTATCCCAGGTCCAAGTCACTATTGTCTCTCTGCTGAACCAAATGAGCAAATCATTAGCCTCTTGCCTCCTTTCAACACATTCTCCACAAAGTGACCAAAAGGATCCTTCTGAACGTGTCACCTCGTGCAAATCTTCTCCCAAAGCTCTTTATGGCCTCTCATCACACTTAGGAGGAAACACAGACCCATTGATCTAGAACAACAACTAGCAACAGGTTAGCCTTTGTGCTAAACGTGAGAAGTATTTTCAGGAGGCAAGGGAGCTCTCACTGTGGCCCCCCAAAAAGATGATACGGTCTAAATAGTCAACTTGGGCTTCTCTGGTGGCTCAGTGATGAAGAACCCGCCTGCCAATTCAGGAAGCCTCAGGAGAAGTGAGTTCCATCCCAGGTCAGGGAGATCCCCTGGAGAAGGAAATGGCAACCCACTCCAGTATTCTTGCCTGGAGAATTCCATGGACAGAGGAGCCTGGAGGCTATAAATAATGGGGTTGCAAAGCGTCAGACATGACTGAGTGACAAAACGTCAACTCTGGGACAGAGTGGAAGAATCCTTGAAAATAAATAACCATCCATTCCTAAATCAGTATGGAGAACTCCCTGGTGGGCCAGTGGCTACAACTTGTCACTTTTCACTGCCAAGGGCCCAGGTTCAATCCCTGGTCAGAGAACCAGATCCCCAGGCCATGTGGCATGATTTAAAAAGAAATTAAATAAAGCCTAAATCAACAGGTATGCCTTCAAACAAAATATTCTCCATCTCTTCACCATCCATTGTTATTGTTTAGTCACTAAGTCGTGTGCAACTCTTTGTGACCCCATGGATTTCCCAGGCAAAGAATACTGGAGGGGGTTGCCATTTCCTTCTCTAGGGGATCTTCCTGACTCAGGAATCAAACTTACGTCTCCTGGTGTTCACTGCTGAACCACCGGGGAAGCCCCTTCACCATTCAGTCCTCCACAATTACCTGAAGGCTGGGAGGAAAAAGGTGTTCTTGGCCTTTACACGACTGATTGTTTGTCAAGTGATACAGGTTTCACCCTAAATTACATATACAAGTCTCTAAAATAACTATTAAGTTTTGGATATTTCATACCGAAACAAAAACCAGCTACCTTTCTGAAAAGAGTCTTCTGTGTCTCACTTTGAGACTGAAGTTTCTTCAAGCTCACATGACTTCAACATAAAATGCGCACCATATATATCCAAAGAGTTATGAGTAAACGTGTTAAATAATCATCCCAGAAATTTCCATTTAAAATGTACAGGTCTTTGTCTTAATGATCTGTTGTCTGCAAGTTTTCAGACAATGTTCGGCTTTGTGTTCCTGGGGCAGTATAGGAAACAAGGCCCATTACTGTTTCCATTCCTCAAAACTGCTGTGACTAACATTAAGTACAAAGTGTTTTCTTACAAATGAGAAACATCAAGAAATATATCTCACCAAGCCCAGCCTCATAAAAAGATAGCCTCCGTTATTTCCCTTTTTCTAGGGTTTTTAAGCAGTCAATCACTAACACTGCTACCTCCCCCTACGCAAGTCAACAGGAGAACACTCGCCCTCCCTACACTTTTCACACCTGTCTTCAGACACACACCCTCCCCCTTGACTGCTCCTTTCGGGATCTTCTCCTGGCAGCAGGAAGGCAGCAGTGGCTCTGTGCCATTGACTCTCTCCTTTTTTATATTGGGACTATTTTTAGGGCAGCAGCCCCTCTCTGATTCTGGACTTGGCCCTGGATCATCACAAGGCCAAGTCCTTAGAGAGAAATCCTGCAGAAGCCAGGCAAGTCTCAGGAGGATTAGTGGACACTCCTCTGCTAACGAAGCAAGAATCTAAGGGCCCTGCAAAGGCAAATGCCCTCCAAGGATAGCGAGGTCATGACCTTTACAGTCCAACCCTCCCCAACGCTGCCTTCAGTTGGCCTGACCAAAGCTCAGCTCCTTTTCCAAACATGCAACCCATAATGCCCACTATTTCATCAGGTTAAAAAGAAGAAGAAGAAAGGCTGAAAGATCTCCTGCTGCTGCTGCTGCTGCTGCTGCGTCGCTTCAGTCATGTCCGACTCTGTGCGACCCCATAGACGGCAGCCCACCAGGCTCCCCCATCCCTGGGATTCTCCAGACAAGAACGCTGGAGTGGGTTGCCATTTCCTTCTCCAATGCATGAAAGTGAAAAGTGAAAGGGAAGTCACTCAGTTGTGTCCAACTCTTAGCGACCCCATGGACTGCAGCCTACTAGGCTCCTCCGCCCATGGGATTTTCCAGGCAAGAGTACTGGAGTGGGGTGCCATTGCCTTCTCTGAAAGATCTCCTACTTTTATGAAAATTTTAACACATGTGCCAGGAAAAAATAAATAAATAAATATTGTGGTTTTGGTTTTTTTTTACATCTTTTGGCCATGCCATGAAGCAAGTGGGATCTTAGTTTCCTGACCAGAGACTGAACTGTCACCTTCTGCAGTGCAAGCATGGTGTCTTAACCACTGGACCACCAGGGAAGTCCCGTGCCAGGAAATTTTAAGCTCAGTGACAGTTTTTTTTTCCTGAAATAATCACATCCAGCAAGCAGCAAGTTGGAGAATTTAGATTTGTGTAACAGCCTTGGGAATAGGTAGGTATTGACAAAAATATTCTAAGAAAGTTTTAGTCACCTTTCAAAAAAAGAATCGCATACCAAGACACAGTAAGTTAAATATCCCTTTGCACTATTTATAAACATAACTATATACTAAAACTTCTGTAATTGGAACAGAGCTACCAGAAACACTAAATATATCTTATGATAAAAGACTGCACCGTTTACTACTACACCACCATAAAAGACAGCTATGGCAATATGAGTTTCAAGCTAAGTGTTTGGTTGGTTTTTCCATCTCACTGCTAAAATGAAGCATTAAAAACCTCAAACTAGGCTTGAAGGTTTTAACAACTGAAATTTCAAGGGAGAACACATATAAAAAACAGAGGGGAAAATACATTTCTGTATTTTATCTTGTACGTCTCCTGCAAGGACACCAGGCCTCATCAAAATTCATCTCTTTCATTCATCCCCAACTTGGATGTTCTAAAGAAGTTCTAAAGAAATGTGAATGTTTTCTGAAGAATCCACAGTGTTAAATATTTGCTCTTCAAATTTCTACTGATAAAAAAAAAAAGAAATAAACAAATTTCTACTGATAACATTAAATGAAGACCTCATGAAAATGTTAAGAATAGCATGTTAGGCTCTAGTATTTGAGAAGACAACAGGGCAGCCTGACACTGAGCTGCAGGTCCAGGGAAGAAAGAAGGGTCAGTCGGGGGTCCTGGCCATGGCACTTAGCGTCTGCTTACTGGGGGTCTCCAGCCCTGCAAGTGAGCACCCTTCCCTCCTGCAGTCCCAGGACAGCTGAATGCAGGAATTCACCAGGAGAACAAAGGAATAATACAACATGAACCTCAGGACGTGAGAAACTCAGCCAGGTCCCCTCCTTTACCCTCATAAGCAGAATAAAACCTCACTGCTCCACAATTGGCTACTTTTGGCATTTCTCAGACAGGAGTATAGAGGGAGCCTATTCTTAGACTCTGTCCTCCAGAAACTTGGAAAAATAAACAGTGTAATTGAAAAAAAAAAAGACACTGAATATGCATACTGTTGCGCTAAAGGCTTCCCAAGTGCCTCAGAGGTACAGAATCCACCTGTCAATGCAGGAGATGTGAGAGATAGGAGTTCAATCTCTGGGTTGGGAAGGTCCTCTGGAGTAGGAAATGGCAACCCACTCCAGTATTCTTGCCTGGAGAATCCCATGGACAGAGGAGCCTGGGAGGTTACGGTTCACGGGCTCGCAATAGAGTCAGACACAACTTAGCAACTTAACAACAACAAACTGTTGTCCTATAGAAGTACTTGGAAATCCACAAATTTGGGTCTGTTTAGCTTTATATTTCTAAAGCAAACTGTTTAATACCAAGTCTTCAGCTCCATGAAAATGGTCCAAATTTGGCTCCCAACTGAATGACAGCCTGACTGATTGTCACAGCCTTTAAAATCATCAGTACATGAGAGTCAATTGAGACAGAAACCTCTCAACAAGTATCCTCAGCAATCAATTCTCAGAAGATATAATTCAATAATATAACTCCAGCCTCAATGGCAATCCAGAACTCAGTTGTGGCCAACATGCTGTAAACTGACCGAGGCCAAGAGCCCTGCTTCCCTTTACACAGACCTGTGATGGCAAGACAGGCTGGCTTGGAGTTGAAAAGGCAGAGATAGAGGTAATGAAAATTTGCACTTAAAAATAGAAGCAGATTCCTAGAGATGGAAATGGCAATCCACTTCAGTATTCTTGCCTGGGAAAATCCCACGGACAGAGGAACCTGGCAGGCTACAGTCCATGGCATCACAAAGAGCTGGGGACACAACTTAGTAATTGAACAACACACAATCAGGCAGACTGTGATTTGGGGAAATAGCTCTTGATGGAAATGTGGAACAAAATGGAGAGTGCGGTGACCTAGCATATGGAATACAGAGATTTGTAAGGAATTAAAATTTGTGCATAGGCTAATAGGTGCAAATGTGCAAACAATGAAGTCCGTGGTTAAAGGAAGAAAAAAAAAAATTAGGAGAGGATTGCTCCACTAAATAGTATTTGTGAAATTCAACATTCCAATTTAAGTGAAGAATTCCAGTATCTACTCATGCCTTTCTCCAAGTGACTGTAACTCTGTATAAAATATTTTAATCAGAATTACATAAAATAACACCACTCTTTTGGGATACTAACTTCCTAGTTTAGCTGTTATAAACAAGAGGGCAGTATCAGTTCAGTTCAGTCACTCAGTCGTGTCCGACTCTTTGCGACCCTATGAATCGCAGCATGCCAGGCCTCCCTGTCCATCACCAACTCCCGGAGTTCACTCAGACTCACATCCATCAAGTCGGTGATGCCATCCAGCCATCTCATCCTCTGTCGTCCCCTTCTCCTCCTGCCCCCAATCCCTCCCAGCATCAGAGTCTTTTCCAATGAGTCAACTCTTCGCATGAGGTGGCCAAAGTACTGGAGTTTCAGCTTTAGCATCATTCCTTCCAAAGAAATCCCAGGGCTGATCTCCTTCAGAATGGACTGGTTGGATCTCCTTGCAGTCCAAGGGACTCTCAAGAGTCTTCTCCAACACCACAGTTCAAAAGCATCAATTCTTCAGTGCTCAGCTTTCTTCACAATCCAACTCTCACATCCATACATGACCACAGGAAAAACCATAGCCTTGACTAGACGGACCTTTGTTGGCAAAGTAATGTCTCTGCTTTTCAATATACTATCTAGGTTGGTCATAACTTTCCTTCCAAGGAGTAAGCGTCTTTTAATTTCATGGCTACAGTCACCATTTGCAGTGATTTTGGAGCCCCAAAAAATAAAGTCTGACACTGTTTCCACTGTTTCCCCATCTATTTCCCATGAAGTGATGGGACTGGATGCCATGATCTTCATTTTCTGAATGTTGAGCTTTAAGCCAACTTTTTCACTCTCCTCTTTCACTTTCATCAAGAGGCTTTTGAGTTCCTCTTCACTTTCTGCCATAAGGGTGGTGTCATCTGCATATCTGAGGTTATTGATATTTCTCCTAGCAGTCTTGATTCCAGCTTGTGCTTCTTCCAGCCCAGCGTTTCTCATGAAGTACTCTGCATAGAAGTTAAATAAGCAGGGTGACAAATATACAGCCTTGATGTACTCCTTTTCCTATTTGGAACCAGTCTGTTGTTCCATGTCCAGTTCTAACTGTTGCTTCCTGACCTACATACAAATTTCTCAAGAGGCAGGTCAGGTGGTCTGGTATTCCCATCTCTTTCAGAATTTTCCACAGTTTATTGTGATCCACACAGTCAAAGGCTTTGGCATAGTCAATAAAGCAGAAATAGATGTTTTTCTGAAACTGTCTTGCTTTTTCAATGATCCGCGGATGTTGGCAATTTGGTCTCTGGTTCCTCTGCCTTTTCTAAAACCAGCTTGAACATCAGGAAGTTCACGGTACACGTATTGCTGAAGCCTGGCTTGGAGAATTTTGAGCATTTCTTTACTAGCATGTGAGATGAGTGCAATTGTGCGGTAGTTTGAGCATTCTTTGGCATTGCCTTTCTTTGGGATTGGAATGAAAACTGACCTTTTCCAGTCCTGTGGCCACTGCTGAGTTTTCCAAATTTGCTGGCATATTGAGTGCAGCACTTTCACAGCATCATCTTTCAGGATTTGAAATAGCTCAACTGGAACTCCGTCACCTCCACTAGCTTTGTTCGTAGTGATGCTTTCTAAGGCCTACTTGACTTCACATTCCAGAATGTCTGGCTCTAGGTCAGTGATCACACCATTGTGAGGGCAGTATAGTTGAACTTAATCCACATTTACAGTTGAGACTAATTCTGTAATTCTGTCTCCCACAATTTTATAAATGTAAGATATTTTAGTTAGCAATCTAAACCTTAACCAATTTCCTTACAACTATTTTCTTACTATTAGAGACTTTCAAGCATGAAATATTTCTTATGCGATTTTTATTATATTCAAAAGCCTTCAACTAGCTACCAAAAAAATAAAAGAACCCATACAAGGGTACTAGAACAGCACTAAGTGAGAGTCAGTTACTTCACGCATCATCCTGCCAGTTTCCTCATCCCGGCTATCAGGTGACCTTTTACTAAAAGAGCTGTCGTTCATTCAACAAAATGCGTTACTCACCTACCATGCACCAGGTGCTCTGCTAGGGACACGATGTTGAAGACAGTCCCTGTTCTCGAAGCAAAGGACAAATAAATAATTACAAAAATTGCAGGGGACTTCCCTGATGGTCCAGTGGTTAAGACTCTGAGCTTCCACTGCGAGGGGCATGGGTTCGATCCCTGGTTGGGGAACTAGATGTTACACGGCTAGGCCAAACAGTAAAAACGTTTTATAAAAACTACAAAAATGACACAGTCTGAGGGAACCTGGAGGATGGGCTCCGCTGCTGCGGACATGGAGGGCATGGTCAAGTGTGGAGAAGGGGAAGCTTGAGCTGAAGATAAGGAACAGGTCAGCAAGTGCTGGTTGACCTTTCAGATTTCATGGACAAGTGAAAATTTCTTCTCTGAAGATATGGAGAGACAATGTGGGGAAGCCAGCTTTAAATATTGCCTCTAAAGACTTTAGACAAAGTAACTTTTTACTACTACCAACACATTATAAAAGGACATTTTAACACCAAAGTGAAGGGTGTACATAATTGTAGAACATTCTTTTAGACTATATGAATTAGCTTGATGAAAATCTCAGTATGTCCCCCCCTTTTTTTTTTTTTCACTTCATCATTTCATAGTAGACATTTTGTCCCCAAGCACACTTGGTTCATAAATCCTCACTTGGCACCTCTGAGCCCAGTGAAAAAGGCAGCGAGGAAGAAGAGGGAGGGTGCCTGCGGGGCCACAGGCAGCCGACGCCCACTCTCCAAGATGACCAAAGAGGAGGACAAGAGAGAGAGACTCACGCAAAAGAAACTGCAGAGACAGCCAGTGGATCAGAAAGGCCTGGGAGCCCTCGAAAAGGGTCAGTGGATGCCCCAGCCCTCCACTGGAAGCCCATACAGAGACCAAGAAGCTGGCACACACACAAAAGCCCCCTGGGCTTCACACATCCAGAGGCATCTCAAGACTGTCCACGATGTGTGGCTTCTGCAGAGACCAAGAGCTTGGCAGGAGGACCTGGACCAGACAGCCTCCCCTGTTGCTATGACGACATGATGCTGTAACGCTCCTCCAGGACCAGGAACCATCCCGGAAGCAGGTGTACTGGGGAAGGAGGAAAACGATCCTAGAGAAAGCAGCCCTGGAGAGAATGCCTGCACTGACCAAACTTAATTCCTGAAGTTAGGGCTACATTTCATCACTAGCATCTACGCTAATGATGGGAATGGCTCATCTTCAGGAACACAGAAGAACACATGAGAGAATTCCATTCAGGCCGGTACACATCCCGCAGTTCGGATTACTCAGGGACTCGCCCACCTCAAGCCAGTGCAAACTGTTTTGTATCAGGGGTGCACTTTTCAGAAAGAAAATCAAAATAGAACTGTTTAAAGACTCCCTTCAAATAAAATGACAAGCATTGTGGAGTGAGGCTGACGTAACAGCTGAAAAATGGAGGCTTTTGAATGTCAGAAGACGTGAGACAGAAAAGGCTGTGTAAACACAGTGTTCAGCACACCGAGAAACTGACAGGCAGGGACTGCTTCTCCCTGACACTGTCAAGTCCTTCTTGTCCGCCCACAGTTAGCCAGTGTGTGCGGCCAAGCTGGGGGAGAGGCACTACCTCTTCCGAGGTTCAAGATAACCCACCAGTGCACAGCACTTTAAAGTCCTCAACGTGTTCTCATAGTCATCCGCCCAGCTGATAGCCCCGTGGGTCAGACAGGTCCCATGACAGTCACCTCCTTCCCAACCCGAGCCTTTTCAGATGTTAAATCTGATGCTTCCAGTCATCCAGTACCTTGCCCAAGAAAAAGAGTTAATAAATAGCAATGGACATTA
The DNA here is from genome assembly GCF_055505025.1 of Bos grunniens. Classification (NCBI taxonomy): domain Eukaryota; kingdom Metazoa; phylum Chordata; class Mammalia; order Artiodactyla; family Bovidae; genus Bos; species Bos grunniens. Next base: position 21,164,021 of record NC_141191.1, on the reverse strand, counting down.
AAGTCAGTTCAAATGTGTCCTCAATCTCTTTCCAAACCCTCCTTTTCACAGTAATAAAATCAACTAACTTTTATGGATGTGCGAGTTGGACTATAAAGAAGGTTGAAGGGTGAAGAACTGATACTTCGGAACTGTGGTGCTGGAGAAGGTTCTTGAGAGTTCCTTGGACAAGAGATCAAACCTATCAACCCTAAAAGAAATCAATCCTCAATATTCATTGGAAGGACTGATGCTGAAGCTCCAGTACTTTGGCCACCTGATGCGAAGAGCTGATTCACTGGAAGAGACCCTGATGCTAGGAAAGACTGAGGGCAGGAGAAGAAGGGGTGGCAGAGGATGAGCTGGCTGGATGGCATCAACTCAATGGACATGAGTTTGAGCAAACTCTGGGAGATGGTGAAGGACAGGGAAGCCTGGCTTGCTGAAGTCCTTGAGGTCGCAAAGAGTCAGACACAACTGAGTGACTGAACAACAATGAACAAATACAGCTACAGACCCATAGCTGCCTAGAACTGAAGGCAGGCAGTATTCATGGAGAGTGCCCACATTTACTCAATAACTGGGTTACCTACCTCGAGCAAGCCAAAAATAATCTTGGCCACATTTTCCTCATCTGTAAAAGCTGATGCAACAAGAATTCTGTGAAAGTTTTAGAAACTTTCTAACTCACACACAATTGTTGGCTGCTATTGTTATAATGTTAGACAATCTTGCAAAACAAGCATTATTATAATCCTCACTTTACTAGTGACCAAAGCTTAGCAACTTGTTGACATGGTTGAAAGAACTTTCTGGGAGTGATGGACACGTTTTCTACCTTGATTGGTTACACAAGTGAGTACCTGTCAAAACTCATAATTGTGCACTGAAGCTAAATGCATTTCAGGGTACTTAATTTTATCCCAATTAAAAAATTTTTTCAAAAAAAAAAAAAATTTTTTTTCACAGATCACATGGCCAACAAACAGCATAAGTATTCCAGAACACATCCATTCATTCAGGTTGGAACAGAGATGTTCTCCTGGTTCTTACTCTATAATACACTTTCCGATTAATCCTTCCTACCCAATTGAAAACCTGAATGCTGACTATATCCACAACCATTTCTGTCTCGATCTCATGGACATCAAACCTGCTCTACTTAAGCAGCTACATGAAAAAGAAAGGAATTAGAACATTCTTTGACACCATACACAAAAATAAATTCAAAATGGATTAAAGACCTACATGTAAGACCAGATGCAATAAAAAACAGGCAGAACACTGACATAAATTGTAGCCATGTCATTGATCTACCTCCCAGAATAACGGAAATAAAACCCAAAACAAACAAACGAGATCTAATTATACTCAAAATATATTGCACTTTAAAGGAAACCATAAACAAAATGAAAAGACAACTCACAGAATGAGAGAAACTATTTGCAAACAGTATGACTGATAAGGGATTAGACTCCAAAATTTACAAACATCTCATGTAGCTTATTAAAAAAAAAAAAAAGGCAGAAGACCTAAATAGACATTTCTCCAAAGAAGACATACAGGTGGCCAAAAGGCACATGAAAAGATGCTCAACATTGCTAATTATTAGAGAAATACAATCAAAACTACAATGAGAGTATCACCTCACACCAGTTAGAAAGGCCATTATCAAAAAATCTGCAAACAATAAATGCTGTTTATTTATTCCTTTTCTCCACCCTCCTTCACTGTTGGTGGGAATGTAAATTGGTACAGCCACTATGGAGAACAGTATGGAGGTTCCTTAAAAAAAACTGAAAATAGAGCTACCATATGATCCAACAATCTCACTCTTGAGCGTATATCCAGAGAAAAACATGGTTTAAAAGGATGCATGCACCCCAGTTTTCACTGCAGCACTATTTACAATATCCAAGACATAGAAGCAACCTAAATGCCCATCAACAGGTGAATGAATGAAGAAGATGTGGTACCTATATGCAATGGAATATTACTCAGCCATTAAAAAGAATAAAATAATGCCATTTGTAGCAATATGGATGGATCTGGAGATTATCATACTGAGTGAGTAAGTCAGTAAAAAACAAATATCATATGATATCACATATTGCAGAATCTTAAAAAAGAAAAAAAAAGATACAAATAAACAGAAACAAATTCAGACTTAGAAAACAAACCTAAGGTTACCAGGGAAGAAGGGTAGGGGAACTGATAGAGTTTGGGATCAACATGTATACACTGCTATATTTAAAATAAAATGCCTTTCCATGGGAGGAAAAATGATGCTTTTCCTGGTTCTTATTCTATAATCCACTCTCCAATTAACCCTTCCTATCCAACTGAAAACTTGAATGCTCCCTGAATGAATTTGTATCCTACTGTTGCATGTAAACTGTATAAATCTTAATTATGCTGAATTGCTTTATAGTGCTTTTCGGTATACTATATCCTTCTACTTTACTGCATATTCATTCTATTAATTTTTGAATTTGATATTGAAACTCCACTAAATATCTTAAATTATTTACTTTAAAAAATAATTGTAATATACAGTGGAACTATATGTAGCTTTGTTGGAATTTTCCAAGTCTCCTGTAAATATGTTATCATACTTTCATAAGTTAAAAAATGAAAAAGAGGGGGAAAAAATGAATGCTGACAACACCCCCTACCTTTTTGGTCTGATCTCACGGACATCAAACCTGCTCTATACTTATTCCAATATTTACATTTTACTGTTAACTTCCCACCACATTACGTAGACTTCCTAGAGGAGGAAGTCTCTGGCAATGACCCTACAGTCACCTAGACCTCAACACTCACCTTGAAAATGCAAGTCAGGCCCATGTACTAGGTGCCTACAAGCCAAATCAACAGGTCCCCAAGAATCTAAAATATCAACTCACAGTCTAAGTCAGCATTTCTTCAACATTTTGGGGGGTCAACTGATCATGCAAAGAAATAGAAGAAAACAATAGAATGGGAAAGACTAGAGATCTCTTTAAGAAAATTAGAGATACCAAGGGAACATTTTATGCAAAGATGGGCTCAATAAAGGACAGAAATGGTAGGGACCTAACAGAAGCAGAATATATTAAGAAGAGATGGTAAGAATACACAGAACTGTACAAAAAAGATCTTCATGACCCAGATAACCACGATGGTGTGATCACTCACCTAGAGCCAGACATCCTGGAGTATGAAGTCAAGTGGGCCTTAGAAAGCATCACTACGAACAAAGCTAGTGGAGGTGATGGAATTCCAGTGGAGCTATTTCAAATCCTGAAAGATGATGCTGTGAAAGTGCTGCACTCAATATGCCAGTAAATTTGGAAAACTCAGCAGTGGCCACAGGACTGGAAAAGTCAGCTCACATGCTAGCAAAGTAATGCTTAAAATTCTCCAAGCCAGGCTTCAGCAATATGTGAATCGTGAACTTCCAGATGTTCAAGCTAGTTTTAGAAAAGGCAGAGGAACCAGAGACCAAATTGCCAACATCTGATGAATCATCGAAAAAGTGAGAGAGTTCCAGAAAAACATCTATTTCTGCTTTATTGACTATGCCAAAGTCTTTGACTGTGTGGATCACAATAAACTGTGGAAAATTCTGAAAGAGATGGGAATACCAGACCACCTGACCTGCCTCCTGAGAAACCTGTATGCAGGTCAGGAAGCAATAGTTAGAACTGGTTCCAAATAGGAAAAGGAGTACATCAAGGCTGTATACCGTCACCCTGCTTATTTAACTTATATGCAGAGTACATCATGAGAAATGCTGAGCTGGAAGAAGCACAAGCTGGAATCAAGATTTCTGGGAGAAATATCAATAACCTCAGATATGCAGATGACACCACCTTTATGGCAGAAAGTGAAGCGGAACTAAAGAGCCTCTTGATGAAAGTGAAAGAGGAGAGAGAAAAAGTTGGCTTACAGCTCAACATTCAGAAAACTAAGATCATGGCATCTGGTCCCACACTTCATGGCAAACAGATGGAGAAACAGTGGAAACAGTGTCAGACTTTATATTTCTGGGCTCCAAAATCACTGCAGATGGTGACTGCAGCCATGAAATTAAAAGATGCTTACTCCTTGGAAGGAAAATCATGACCAACCTAGACAGCATATTCAAAAGCAGAGACATTACTTTGCCAACAAAGGTCCATCTAGACAAGGCTATGGTCTTTCCAGTGGTCATGTATGGATGTGAGAGTTGGACTATAAAGAAAGTTAAGCACTGAAGAATTGATGCTTTTGAACTGTGGTGTTGGAGAAGACTCTTGAGAGTCCCTTGGACTGCAAGGAGATCCAACCAGTCCATCCTAAAGGAGATCAGTCCTGGGTGTTCATTGGAAGGACTGATGTTGAAGCTGACACTCCAGTACTTTGGCCACCTGATGTGAAGAGCTGACTCACTGGAAAAGACCCTGATGCTGGGAAAGATTGAGGTCAGGAGGAGAAGGGGACGACAGAGGATGAGATGGTTGGATGGCATCACCAACTCAAAGGACATGAGTTTGAGTAAACTCCGGGAGTTGCTGATGGAGAGGGAGGCCTGGCATGCTGCAGTTCATGGGGTCGCAAGGAGTCGGACATGACTGAGCAACTGAACTGAACAGAATTAAACATAAGGCACTCTTCTAAGTATTCCTGACAAGGGAAGTAAATGAAATTAAATTCTTGGTTTGTGGCTATTTCATCATAGTGGAGATAACTTTCAGAATCCCATCAAAAAGTGAGCCTTTTCATCCAAATCAGTAAAACAGTCAAAACAATAAGTCAATTTCACAGGAGCAATGAGCCAGCGCAGAAAGGCCTGTCTCTACGAAAGTAACTAAAACCAAACCACCACTTACACACAGTGCCTATCGAGGGGCCACTGGCAAGGGTTTGTACAACTGGGCTTGAGAAATGATTTGATGTAAAAACTCTGCACTCTTTTTGTTTTTAAATTATGTATAGCTACTTAAAGAAATTACCACCAGAAAACAGCACAGGTTGTTTCAGGGAAATAAAGATAGACCAGGTGCACAGGGCAGAGTTCAAAACTAAAATAATTATCTTTTCCTCAAAGTATTAAATGAGGGACTTCCCTGATGGTCCAGTGGTTAAGACTCCACACTTTCAATGCAAGGGACGCAGGTTCAATTCCTAGCCAGGGAACTAAGATCCCACGTGCAATGCAGTGCAGCAAAAAAATTAACTAATTTTAAAAATGGTACTTCCCTGGCAGTCCAGTGGCTAGGAAGCCACACTCCCATCACAGTGGGCACAGGTTCAATCCCTAAGATCCCACATGCCAAGGAGTCAAAAAAATAAAAACTAAGCATCAAATGACCACAAATAGGGACTTGTTTAGAATCTTTCAGACACTTGCCATATCTCTTCAAAGTTCACTTGGCAAAAAGGAAATAATTTTCCATCTGAATCACGCCAAGACCAACTTAAAAATGCCATTATGTGTGCACAGTTACGCAAGTCGGCACCTTACAAGTCGCTATCTTCCAACCTACATTAAATATCAGCTTCCTGTAGCCTTTACTGGAGAATGATAATGTGTGGTGAGCTTTCCACTAGCAAATAAGAGTGTTTAAACAGAACGTCCCGTATGTACACATCTAACTCACGGGGGAGGCCCGGGATGAGCCAGCCTCTCTGAAGGAGCCTACTCTCCAAGTCCTAACACCAGGCATTCTTTAGAAGTCACTTTGGTAATAAGAACTGTTGACCTTTAGGGCTAGAAACCCTGGCTGATATCCAAGGTGAAACTGTGGTTTTATGGGACATTCTCTTCCCGGTTCTGACTGACAACAGGCCTTACCTACTAGTTAAATTTCTATCTGGGATTAACTCCATCTGGCCAAGAATTACTTGCCTCCAAATAGCTTAAAATAAGGAAATAAGATTCAAAATCTCCATGGGTGGAAAAAACTTTTCAGAAAAACAAATATTGGACATCCCTAGTGGTCCAGTGCTTAAGACTTTGCCTTTCACCGCAGGTAGAGGCTCCTGGCTGGGAAGCTAAGATCCCTCATGCTTTGAGAGTAAAATAAAAACGGAAGAAATACTATAATAAATTCAATAATGACTTAAAAAAAAAAAACAAGTATTAGTCCCTATTCAATGTGCATGAACTTGCATTACTATCTGTAAAATGGGTATACTTTACAATGTATTGTTGAACAGTCAAATGATTCAGATGATCGTTCAAAGGAATCTAATTAGGTTCTTTTTGAAAAAAGCAGCCTGAAAACTATAAATTCTTATAGAAATGTGATCTAGTATGGTAATAATCTGCAACCGTAAATTCTCCATTTGTGCTATTAATCAGAATGGCTTACAAGACTTAACATTCTGTTTTATGTTCTGTGGCTAGAAAATGGAAGAACAAATCCTAATTCTAAGCTATGTCATCTAAAATTTTACATATCCAAACTGCCATGTGCCTTTGATCCCATTTCAGCAGCAGTGTGAAGAAAATGCTAGCAACACTAGCGTATTGCACCTTACAGCATTAGCAGTAGTCAAGTAGCAGTATCATATGCGGAGCGGGCAATGCACCAGGAGGGAAGACCAGGTCCCAGTCCTGGTTCCGTAACTTACTCATCATAACACAAAACATTTATGCAAAGAGTTCTGCTTCTCGATTTCCTCAGGTATAAAACAGAGCTCCAATCACATGCCTTGCCACCTCATAGGGTGGATGTGATAACTGAATGAAAATGTCTTTAATATCATACCTACAAGCTACTTTCCAAAAACATATGGCATTTTATTTCACTTTTCTGAAAGATGAAAATTTAGCATTGCCTCAGTAATTATACATGATTGCTAATATTTTAAAACCAAAACCCTTAACATGACTGTCGATGGACTAAGTAACAGGTTAAAAAGATCAGAGGGTGGCAGTACTTTAAAATCCACAAGTGCTTTTTCTGGTTCAAAGTGATGACTCAATTCTGAGCACTTTTAGAACGTGCTGACAACAAACTGGCAACATTATGAACAGATTTTGCAAAGATCAAAGTATCTAATTTAAAAAAAAGGCATCTCAAAAAATATATATATATATATATATTAGCAACTCGACTCAACGCAAACTTCCAAGAAACCAAGGAGTGACAAAGATGGTGTTGAAGGATAAGTTGTCTCAGATGGTACCAGTACAAATGGATTTCTTTTAAGGAAGAGGGAAAGTTATCTCAGGCTCCTGTTTCTGGAATTTAATTCTCTACAGAGAGCCCCAGAGGATGCAAGCAACACCCCCAAAGCTGAGTGGAGAAAATGAATGAAACTCCCTAGTCATGAATTAGAAGAGGTTTAAAATAAGAAGCAAAGGAAGATTGTTAGCATTTCTTTATACCTTTCACGTATCAGGCCCTGTGGCGAGTATTATCCCCACCATTCTGAGAAGGTAGCCGGGGTGAAAAGGAGATTGAATAACTTACCCACAGCCTCACAGCTTAGGCACAAACCCTACTTGATCAAGTCTGCACCCTCTCTATTACATCCCTGTACCAAATGTTCTGGGTATCATTAACATTTTTTTCAGTTCTATAACAAAGTATGCCCCCAAGGTTTCATAAAGGACATCAGGGTGAACAAAATGTAGCTCAAGGTTGAAATGCCTCTATTTGTTTTATTTTCCCAATTTTAATAAAAACACAAGGAAGCAGAGAAAAGCAATACCCTGGCCTGGAGGCTTCTACAAGTAGAAAATATTTTTCACCTGATTATATACCTATAAAGTTATAAACTTTAAGTAGTCAGTGTAACAAGATATAACCAACATTTTCAAACACAGTAGTCACATCTTCAATATAAAATCACTTAAAGTGTTTCATAAAAAGAGAAACGCAGGATTTTTCCTATCTCCATTCCCTTTTCATTGACTAGACCCACTCTTCTCATACTGCAATCAAAATGAATTAGTGAATCCTTCTGCATAGTTGTCATATTTAGTATCTCCGTAAAGTAACATCAGAACATTAAGCATTAAAAAATTAAATAGTTGAGAGTATTAAATTCAATAAGCAGCAATTCTAGTGAATAATCAAAAAGTTCCACAGAAATGCAAAACTACTCTGCAACAAATCCTATTAAATGTAGTAAGAGAAACATTCCCAGACTGAAAATTCATCTAAATCCCTCTTCAAAATGTAAATATGTATTTCCCCAGACAAGAAACAGTCCAAGTCTCTATTCATGAGAAACTGTCAACTTGGGGCTGTCTGCCCAAATGGAGAATGGAATAAAAAGGATCACAGGAGGCATTAACTCTGTGCAAGTATTTGCACGTGGGTGTGCCAGATGTTCTGAGAACATAATAAGACAGAATTATAACTCAGAAGGAGCAGAAACCACACACCTTCCGCTCTATTTTACCCATCAACCCTGAATATTCATTGAAAGGACTGATGCTGAAACTCCAATACTTTGGTCACCTGATGTGAAGAGCCTACTCATTTGAAAAGACCCTAATGCCGGGAAAGATTGAAGGCGAAAGGAGAAGGGGGCAGCAGAAGATGAAATGATCAGATAGCATTACTGACTCAATGGCCATGAATCTGAGCAAACTCCAGGAGATAGTGGAGGACAGGGGATACAGGATAGTGAAGGGGACCTGGCGTGCTGAGGTCTATGGGGTTGCAAAGAGTCACAGACATAGCGACTGAACACCAACAACCTAACGGTAGTCTTCCAAAGGGACACGAAGCCACAGGTTGAGCTGGGCTGAGTGTATCACAGTGAATGGAGAGGACGGAGCACCAGGAGAAGACAAGGAGGAAAGTCAAGAAAAGCAGTGAGGAAATTAATATCTTGGGCTTAAAAGATCTCTAGTAGCTATGACTAACTGAAGAAAGAATTTCAAACTCCCATGCCATCAGAGTTCAGAGCTCTGGATGATTTACTCCAAGCTACATCTGATACAGATAACTATTAAAAATACAATTTTACCCAGCATCATAAGGTTTAGCCCCTATCCTCAAGAAGTTCATCATAAGATGTAATAAAAAGATACAGGAAAAGGTCACTAAAAAGTTTATCCAGAGGAGTGAGTGAAACCACAGACTGTAGTGCTAAGCATCTCTTGGTAAGAAGGAAAAGAGTAAGAGTGAGTAGCGATCAGGAGTCATTAGGTAACTAAAAATGTCAAAGAAGCTTTATGTCTACCAAAATTTGGTCAAGGCAGTAAGCAGAATTTCCGAGACCCGAGAGAACATATCTGGGAACCTGAACACTTACTAACATTTCCAAAACAGCCCTTTTCACAATGGCGGAAGCTTTCTTGAACTGACTCCTATGAGAACTGCAGCCAGTTTTGTTTTTTCCATATCTACCCTGTACAATATTTGGCCCATAGAAAGTTCTCAATAGATGGTTTGAAGCAGAAGAAAATCAAACTTAAGATTCCAACAGTAAGGATTGTTCAGTTCAGTTCAGTCGCTCAGTCGTGTCCGACTCTTTGCGACCCCATGAATTGCAGCACGCCAGGCCTCCCTGTCCATCCATCACCAACTCCCGGAGTTCACTCAGACTCACGTCCATCGAGTCAGTGATGCCATCCAGCCATCTCATCTTCTGTCGTCCCCTTCTCCTCCTGCCCCGAATCCCTCCCAGCATCAGAGTCTTTTCCAATGAGTCAACTCTTCGCATGAGGTGGCCAAAGTACTGGAGTTGCAGCTTCAGCATCATTCCTTCCAAGGAAATCCCAGGGCTGATCTCCTTCAGAATGGACTGGTTGGATCTCCTTGCAGTCCAAGGGACTCTCAAGAGTCTTCTCCAACACCACAGTTCAAAAGCATCAATTCTTTGGCGCTCCTGAGTTTTCCAAATTTGCTGGCATATTGAGTGAGGATTGTTACTCATATCTTTTTTCCACCACTTAACATCAAAATATAATCTTAACTATACACCATGTATAGATGGCCTGATTCTATATAGGGTCTAACTAGAGGATCCAATAAAACAGGTGCATTTTTTCTTGGTAAACAGAAAAATTTACCCTTTGTAACCCATTTCTCCCATTTTTTGAAACTTATTATTTATTTGGGTTTGTGCTGGGTCTCTGTTGTGGTGTGGGGGCTTCTAATTGCAGTGACTTCTCCTGTTCTACTGAGCTTGGGCTCAGTAGTTGTGGCACTCGGGCTTAGTTGCTCCACAGCACGTGGCATCCTCCTGGACCAGGGATGGAACCTGTGTCTCCTGCACTGGCAGATGGATCCCATCCACTATACCACCAGGGAAGTCCCTCTCTCACTTTTTTTGTTTAATTTTAACCATGCCTAGCCCCATGTGGGATCTCAGTTCTCTGACAAGGGATCAAACTCTCAACTCCTGCATTGGGAGTTCTGAGTCCTAAACTGCCAGGGAAGTCCCTCTCCCACCTTTCTTGATTTCTTACCCCCAAGGAAGATGTCTGAAGTTCTCATCTGAATTATGGACAATTTAGTTAGGAGAAATGTACAAATATGGTCCAAATCAATAGTCTACCTAGGAATGAAATGACTACAGTGTAGCAGTTTACTGTACAAGAAAAAACAGACCTTTTATAGCACAAGGAGATTTAACTGGTACTTATTCTGGTAAATAACTCAATCAACTTGACAGAGGTTGGGAAAGGGAGGGTAAGTCCACGTGTGAACACTGCCTCTTAGACTGCCTGTATCTGTATCGGCTTCTATTTTCGTTCCATGAAGCTAGCCACGGGAACTGTTTTTAAAAGATGCAGTTTCAACTTGATATCATTAATTGTTGCCAACTATCAAGAAAATCTATGAGATAAACATAAAAGAGAATTTCTCATTTGTCACTGAACAATAAGAAACACTTTGTATGACCTGCTTATCAGAAATAAGAAGAAATATTGGTTTTTCCTTCAGAATTGTGATGTATGTAAATAATGTCTGAGTTAAATATTAGCCAGTTGCCAGTGCAGAAAAAGCATGGAAGACAAGCTAACAACCAACAGCCAACCATGAACATTGCCATAAACATGAGTTAAGCTACAGGTTAATTTACACAAGAATATATATTTTTTCACCTCTCCTCATTCCTCTTTTGATAAATGACTCTCTCCTAGAGGGGTTCCTTTCTCAATGCCAAATGAGGACACAAAATGCCCCAAAATATGTTGATTCATTGCAGAAGATTCGGGTAATTATGAATGATTGGCCCTCAAACTCAACACTCATGTTTTCTTGGCATTTAATTTAAATATAAGTTGACAAGCCACAATTTAAAAGAATGATAAGGTAATCTAATACCTTTAAAAAAAATCCTCTCCCCGGGACTCTCCCTGGTACTCCAGGTGTTAGGAGTCCGCTTGCCAATGCAGGGGACATGGGTTCGATCCCTGGTCTGGGAAGATTCCCCATGCCTCAGAGCAACTGAGCCCTTGTGCCACAACTACTAAAGCCCGTACACCTAGTGCCTATATTCCGCAACTAGAGAAACCCCCGGCTCACCGCAACAAAGACCCATGCAGTCAAAAATAAATAATAGTTAAAAACAAAAAAACAGGACTCCTTAACTCAGGGCTGACCCATTCCCCTCTGTTTTGTTCCCAGTCCTCTCTTCCTTGCACTGTGTGTACACAGCCGGGGGCGGGGGGGGGGGCTGGCCAGGCCTGCCCTTCCACTCAGCAGTTCTTACTGAAACACAAAACCTGTACAGTTTCAGACGAAATGACACCATCTGGAAGATTTGGATCAGCTGAAAAGTTCACTCAGGTTTTTCTGTAAGGTAGTATGGAAAAAGCCAAGCGAACATTTTGGCTGACCCAATAATTTTTCACAACCGTCTGCCCTTTCCCGCTTGAGAAACTCAGGACTCACCTTTCATCTTCCTTCACTACTCACAAAGAATCGAATCAACCCGGAAGACGTCAACGTCTCCTTAAAAGAAACTTCTAACTGCCTTTAAAACTACCTGTACATAGTTTAATAACTTCAAAGTGAAACAAACTTTTTTAGGTTAGACTAAAGGTAGGATGTGTGATTTTTCTTTTACTCGTGTAAGTAATGTGTACACAAGAACATTTATTAATTTAGATCTGGGCCTATTGGCTATCTTTAAGTAAATACACGTTTGCTTCTCTTCAATGTGGGACTTAAACTGAAGGCTAAGGAAAACCTACTAGTTTTAATGAACAAAGTTACTTTGGAATCAAAGATTCATATGCAAATATGTACTTCTACAACGTTTGAATGCTATTTACTTAAGCAAAATACCACTAGGTTTAACCTTGTTTACACTGTAAGGTTGAGAAACAAACCCTTTTTTTCCCTTGATTGCATAAAAGTTAGACATCAGGACAGTCACAAGTTGCAAAATTACTTATGGTACACAAAAATGAAGCTTCATTGTACATAGTCACGAGTAGCCCCCAAATCTGTCATCCCCAAAATGGAAAAGTCTTTTTCATCTTGAGTCAAATGAACAAGAAAAAGTCATGCATTAAGATCATGAATACCCACATAAGTAGTAGTACCTGCTGATTTCAAAGAATATTGAAGCCATTTTAAAAAGGAAACTACCATGAGGGCAATCTTTCATAAAACTTGCTTAGAAACAAATTTTTAGAGGTTGCCAGTCAAACTGAGTTCCTGGTTATACTGGATATCCTAAGCCAACTCTGGAGAAGCCCGATCAAAGCAGGCTTTTCTGAACCACATTTCAGGTTGGCTAATGTCACACCAAACCATTCAATCCTTGTCTTCCTGCAAGGCAAGATCATTCATCCTTGGTCCCTCTTTATCTCCTATGGAGGCCACAAGCCACTGCTGCCCAAGTACCTGCCAGCTAAGAGGCAGTGGTAGCTTCCTTCTAGACTCACGTACCTCCAGGTCTGGGCCCATTTCCACACACACCGCATACCAACCTCACCCCTCACACTCATATATGGCCCTATGGTTTATTGTTAGGCTGGAAAAGATGGGAAATAAAAGGCAGAAACTCAGGCTTTTATGGACAGCAGTCTGAGTGAGGTCTTTTAACACCCTCAGGGTATATTAAAGCTTCTATAGTAGGGGAAGATAACTCAAGTTTCAGAAATTAGAAGGGTTTTATCCCCCCACCTTCGAATAAATAGTTTAATCTATGAGTGGTGTTAAAAATTAACTTGGAAAAATTTTCGAATTACATATACATCTTATCAGACATCAAGAAATGACTCAAATCAATAACTCAGTATGAAAAAACAAAATGGATATGAAAAGAAGAATTCTGGCAAAATACTACTACTATCAATGGGTTACTGAAGATAAGGTTGTGACCCTAGTTTACATAATCATAGAACAGATCTGAAAGGCTCACTCCCTGCAATTGAAAACTTTCCTGATTTCAAAGGATGCTGTTCTGAATGTTACATACCATGTACAACTCTCCTTCATCAACAGTCCACTCTGTTCTGCAACAGTCTCTACTCCAAGACATGGAGATTCTAATACATTTGAAAATTCTGGAGAATTCTCTTAAGAGTCATCTTGTGCCAGTGTCATACATAATGCTTAGCCTATGATTCAGAAGCGTTAAACGTTTTTGTTTTTGAGTAAGTCAACTGGTTTGCCTATATTAAAGTACAGAAAGAACTATAAGTCAGAACCACTATACATGTGTGCTGTTTGTCTTTATAAGACAAAGACAAAATGGGGGGAGAGATATTTGCACTACGAAAGGCAAAAGTTTACTGCTGCTACTGCTGCTAAGTCGCTTCAGTCGTGTCCGACTCTGTGTGACTCCATAGACGGCAGCCCACCAGGCTCCCCTGACCTTGGGATTCTCCAGGCAAGAACACTGGAGTGGTTTGCCATTTCCTTCTCCAATGCATGAAAGTGAAAAGTGAAAGTGAATTCGCTCAGTCGTGTCCAACCCTCAGCGACCCCATGGACTTCAGCCTTCCAGGCTCCTCCATCCATGGGATTTTCCAGGCAAGAGTACTGGAGTGGGGTGCCATAAAAGGCTCTTGTGTATTCACAGAAAAATACTAATATCTCCAGGAAAGAAAATTGTCACTACATTCAATTAAAAGGGAATAAAAATGGAAGACAACTAGATTTTTTTTATATTCAACATCATTTAGAATCAAAGAAATTAAATTTAAATACTGAGATAGCACTGTTCACCTATAAGACTGGAAAGAATTATTTTTCCTTTGCAGGATAAGTTTCCACATTAACAAAAATATAGTAACACAGATACTCTCATATAGTGGTTAACTGGTGGCAACAAACTTTGGTAAAACTTTTTTTTTTTGGAAAGCAATGATCACTCTGTATTGATAGATCTTTGGGCTATCAACTATCTTCCAGAGGACTCTATTCTAAGGAAACACAGGAGACACAAAGTTTTACAAAAGTTATTTGTTGCACCAGGCTTCCCAGGTGGCACAGTGGTAAAGAATCTGCCTGCCAGTGCAGGAGATCCATCCCTGGGTCAGAAAGATCCCCTGGAGGAGGAAATGGCAACCCACTCCAGTATTCTTGCCTGGAAAATTCCATGGACAGAGGAGACTGGCTGGCTATCCATGGGGTGGCAAAGAGTCTGACATGACTGAGTGACTGAGCATACATGCATTTGTTGCATCAGTATATATTTAATAATAGTAACTGGAAATAAATGAAAAGTTCAACTATAAGGAAATGGTTACATAAATCGTTACATCTATACAATATAATATTATGTAGCCAGTAATAATATATAGAACTGTAACGACATAGAAATCTTGTCACATGTTAAGCAGAGAAAAAAAATCATGCAAGTTATTAACTACAGTTACACAGTTTTGTATAAACTATAAAACTGTAATAAATAAATCTGTTACATGTTAATAAGTATAAAGAAAATACTGTAATTATCTTTGGATGCTGGAATTATTTAATCCTTACCCTTTTTCTGAATCTACCATTTTTATACTGCAAGCATGCATTACTTGGAAATCATAGCAAACCAGGCCAACAGAACAGGGCTATTAAGTGACACACTTTTTAAATGTTCAAGGCTAATAACTGCAGCTTCACTTCCAAGAAATACTGAAAGAACTCCAGCACTGTATAATCCTCTGAATTATTGATACATAATTAAAAGATGCAGCTCTTCTACAGCATTATTTGTCCATATATATAATGCTAATCTTAAAAACAGGTAGAAAAGTTGGTGCATGTTAAATATTATATAAACAAAATTCCATTCCTAAGTATTTTTTAAGAGTACATCTATCTAATCATTTCTTTGCATAACTTATGGAATACTGTACTTAAGGGAAAAAAATAAAACATTTTATACATTGTAAAGCACTGTTCAAACAGGGCATCATTGTATCAATTTAAATTGCCTATCATTTCCTGCCCTAATTATCCCTGAAGAAGAAGTTTGTCTACAGAATAGCAATTTCAACTATGTAATTCCTTTCAGGGTTAACCACACACTCTTATCTGGGCTATCTACACTCCTTAAGAAGGTCAAAGGTTCCCAGGAAGGAGAGACTTTTTTTTTTTAATTCTCCTGCCTTTTAGATTCCCCTCCCATCTTCCCTCCAGGCCTAACACTCCACGCTCACCCTTCAGCCCAAGGGCTTGAGGTTATGTGACAATGATTGAATTCCTATCACCTGGCTAAACACAAATACTTTGATCTCCCCTGTTTTGCCTAAGACTTGATTCAAACAAAGGGGAAAAAAAAAACAAAACCAAAAACAAAAAGAACACCAGATTTCCTAGTACACCGAGTCCTTAAAACAAATAGTAGTTAGTAGAATGTGAAATTTTATGCAGGCTAAGTGAAGAATTAATCTCTTCATTCCTAGTCCAAAATAAATGAGTCCAAGCCAAAAATCAATAAATAACTTAGTATAAAAGAGCAAGTCTGAAAAAGAAGAGGGGAAAGGTTTCTTGAAGGTAGGTAAACACCTCAGTCCACCAATGACTCGAGTTAATCAGGTGACCTTAGTTGAGAGTTGGATTTTTCTAAATAGCTAGGGAAGCACATGCGAACCTCAGGAAGTAATGAGACCCAGGCGAAGGGCCTTGAGAACTGCCCCAACCCCAAGAATGCCCTATTTCCAGCCCGGATCGACCAAGCTGAGAATGGGCCCCAGTGAACCGCCCAGCGGGACGGCTGAGACCAGCGGCCCAGTAGGGTCCAGTGTCCTGTGGGCGGCTTCCGGCGGAGGACTTGTCAGTCTGCGAAACTGACTCCCCTGGGAGCTCCTTCGGTCACTTTCAAGGTGACAGCTAGGAGATCGGCATCCGTCCCTCCCTCGGTGCCGCGCTGCCCCCACGTGAGACCAGCCGTCCGCAGCCTCTGCAGCTCTCCCCCAACTCCTGCACCCGAGTTCCCAGGACGCCCCCCGCCGCCTGGCCCAGATCCCCTCCGCACCCCCGCGCATCGGCACCAACTCCGCACTCACCCGCAGCGCCGCCGAGCCGACCCCGCGCTGCACAGCCCAGACGCCGAGCCCGGGCGCCCCTCGGACCCCCGGCAGAGGCGCCCCAGGCCCACCAGCGGAGCCCGCGGTGCACTCAGGGCCGGGCTTGCACCTGGGCACGCCGGGGCTCGTCCCCCACCCCGGCCCCCGGCCGCACGCCGGCCGCCGCTGCAGCTGCCAGGCGGGAACCCCGAGTCCGGGGCGCCCCCAGCCTCCCCGCCTCCTCCAGGGCCGCCGGGGGTGGAGCCAGGGCGGGGAGTTGGGGAAACTTGTAAATAGGCGAGCGCGGTCGCCTGTGCCCCGCTCGCCCGCCCGCCGCCCCCTCCCGGCGGCCCCAGCCTGCGCCTCGCTGCGGGAGACAAAGGCCGGGCGGCCGCCGAGGGGGCTGCGCCCCCCACCTCCCCAAGAAACCTGAAAGACGCGCGAAGCAGAACCTCAAGACGTCGGCCCCGCAGGCTCCAGGCGCTCGGCTCCGCGGAGGGGCTGGCTTCCGGCTCTCGCTCCCGAGCTGAGTACCTACCCACCCCGCGCCCGCGGCGCCCGCTCCGGCCGAGATGCACCTGTTGCCACGTGCGACGCAGGACCCGCGGCTGCTGCCCGCGCACCTGGCGGAACCGCGGGTCCGGGACCACAGCGGTCCACGGCGGGCGACCCGAGCTCGGCCGCGCCCCCAAACCTGGCCGGCTGCCGAGCGGATCTTACCTCCTACTCCCCTCCTGTCACCTGAGTTTTCCGTGCGAGCTCGCGGGCTTCCCGCTAGCCCGGGGGCAGGGCCGCGGGGGCGGGACGGGCTGCGGGTGGGAGAGGCAAGCAGGCAGAATTGTCTGAGCGTAGGTGTGCGAGCAAGCAGCAGTGATTTTGTTTTCAGAGCGTCCCGACTCCAGATCGGTATTATCTTTGTGCTTCTAAGCGGTTAACTAGCTAACACCTAGTACAGGTTAAACCCAAAAGAGTTCCTAAGGACCCGCGGGGGGGCGGGGGTGGGGGAAGTCGAGGCCCAACCCACTTTTCTCAAAACACAAATTAAGTCCCTTTTACTAAACTGAACAAATGTCATCCATAGCTATTAGACCCGTAAAATATTTTCCTTATCGGCCTATTTTAAATACAAAGCTTTTCCAAAGAGGCTAGTCCACCTACAAGAGATGTATTAATAACGTTATTGAATTATTAAATGTCAGACAACTTGACTCCAAATTTCTTTGAAATGTTATCTGGTTTGGATTTCCCAAAAGCTTTTCAAGAGAAGTGAGTTTTTTGTTTGTTTGTTTGTTTTTTCTTGAAAATTAAGCTGATAATACTGTAATTGACAACGTTTTCTATACTGTCAATATCAGATCAACTAATAGATAATATTGCCATTTACTGTTGTAAAGCCTTTTCATTGTACAGTATTCCATTAGTTCTTCAACAAGATCAAGTAATAAATAGGTCAGATTATTACCTCCATTTTTCAAGTGAGGAAATGGAAGCTCAGAAAGGTCAAGCGATTTGCTCAAGGTCACACAGCTAGTGAGGGAGGGGCTAGCACAAACTAAGCTGACCTAACTCCTAATCTTTTTATTCCATTACCTGGAGGACAGTTCTTTGAGATTATTTTAGAGATACAGTGTTAAACACCATTGAATAGTTCTTCCTTATTGCAAAAGCACCAAAAAACAACACAAATTAAAACAAAGCACTAACATTTGTTTCTGCAGGTCATGAGGCAAGTATGCTAATTAGCAACATGCCTCCTGCCTAAGCAGACTACTCCTAGTGTTAAACATATTATTTAATCTTTATAACCCTCATGTGACCCAGATGACTTGGTCCAACCTCCTACAGTTCTATTGTGTGGCTTAGTTATATCTATAAATATAGAACCTGTTTTACTTCATTTTTCTGTGGTATAGATTGAAGGGAAAAAACAAAACAAAAACTCCTAAGTATTTAGAAGCAACTTTTATGGCCGCTGAGGAATCTGAAACTTAGCTTCTAATTGCATTCACATAAAAACAGAAGTTACCTTCTAGGGACATCATCTGGGTCTCTGTCAAGGCAAACATGCTTCAAATGGGGCCTGCTGCCTTTTCTTTCCTTCTTGGTTCTGGGCATGTTGCCACGGTCTTGATCTCTGAACTCTAATACAGACTCCAGGAACAATACAAAGGGTGATAATACCACATGACTTTGTGGTCCTTTGTCCTAAAAAAAGATTAGCATTTTTTTTCTCCATTAGAAAGATGCAAATTAAAACTACACTGAAAAGTCACTTTTCACTTATCAGATTGATATTGACAAAGATTAGAAAGTTTGATAACCTCTGTGTGTTGGTGGAAGTGTGGAGAAACACAGTTGCAGTGCAGATTATGAATGTAAATTAGAATGA
Organism: Bos grunniens; assembly: GCF_055505025.1. Classification (NCBI taxonomy): domain Eukaryota; kingdom Metazoa; phylum Chordata; class Mammalia; order Artiodactyla; family Bovidae; genus Bos; species Bos grunniens. Next base: position 21,145,245 of record NC_141191.1, on the reverse strand, counting down.
TTTCCATCAAGGGCCATTCACAACAATGGCACCCCACTCCAGTACTCCTGCCTGGAAAATCCCATGGACGGAGGCGCCTGGTTGGCTGCAGTCCATGGGGTCGCTAAGAGTCGGACACAACTGAGCGACTTCACTTTGACTTTTCACTTTCATGCATTGGAGAAGGAAATGGCAACCCATTCCAGTGTTCTTGCCTGGAGAATCCCAGGGATGGGGGAGCCTGGTGGGCTGCCGTCTATGGGGTTGCACAGAGTCGGACACGACTGAAGTGACTTAGCAACAAAATTATAAAGACACATAAACTTTGAGCCTGTAAGTCTACTTGTAAGAATTCATCTTACAACACACGTGAGAAATGGCAGGTGTATATAAGCTTGTCCATTTCAGCATTTTTTATAACAAAATATTTTTTAAGTACATTCATTAATACAAGACTGGTAAATTACTGATACAGCCATAAAATGACATCTGGGGGCTTCCCTGGTGGTTCAAATGGTAAAAAGAATCTGCCTGCAATGCGAGAGACCCAAGTTTGATCCCTGGGTCGGGAAGATCCCCTGGAGAAAGAAATGGCAACCCACTCCAGTATTCTTGCCTGGAGAATTTCATGGACAGAGGAGCTTGGTGGTCTGCAGTCCATGGGATAGCAAACAGTCGGACACAACTGAGTGGCTAACACACTATGAAAGCTTAAAAAAAAAAGAATAAGAGCTCTTTAAATTTCTATGAAATGATCTCTAAGATCCATTATGTGCACAAATTTTAAAATGCAAAATGATTATGTAATAGTGTATTTTCTATTAAAAAGGGGAAATTGTATACCGTTGTTTGTTTGTAGAAGCATAATATGTCTCTGAAAAGATATACCAGAAACTGGTAAAATTGGTTGCTTTTTGGGAAGGGAGCTGGGTGTCTGAAGGGCAGGATTTGCAGAAAATTTGAAGAAGATAAACTGCACGAGATATAATTTTGTATTTTTTGAATTTTGAATGATGTAAATAATAGTACCCATTTCAAAACTTAAAATTTTTCACCACTTGAAGTTGGCCATCAGGAATGGCTCAGATTCCCTCCTTACTAATTTAACTTACAGATAAAATAAATAATCAAATTTCTCATGCATTAATGGGGCAACAGCAAAATTCTCAATAGATGCTTTCGAACTATTTGTTCTCTAGTTTATCTAAAGAGAAAGGCTTTCGTACATAAAATTCTAACATGCTGTGATTATGGTGAAGATGATGAGCTAGCAAATTCCTCAGTTTTATTAACAGTGACATCTCCCTGGGGCAGAGCTTCCAGCTAATTTTCCCAAAGTCACATTCAATCAGAAATAAAAGAAGGAGCTCAGGCTAGTTCCCAAGAGGGATATTCTAGTACCATTGATTTGACTGCGGGGGAAATAATTCCGTGGGAATTCCATGGAGTCATTTATTTTACTCTCAAGTTTGATATCTTTTTGTTTTTTAATTTGGAAAAGATCCTGATGCTGGGAAAGATTGAAAGGAGAAGGGGGTGGCAGAGACCGAGATGGTTAGATAGCATTATCGATTCAGTGGACATGAATTTGAGCAAACTCCAGAAGATAGTGGAGGACAGAGGAGCCCAGTGTGCTATACAGTCTATAGGGTTGCAAACAAGTCAGACATGACTAGTGACGTCCACCACTTTGGAGGAGGAAATGGAAACCCATCCCAGTATTCTTGCCTGGAGAATTCCATGGACAAAGAAGCCTGGTGGGCTATAGTCCACGGGGTCGCAAAGAGTCAGATATGACTGAGCAACTAATACACACACCATACCATCACTTCATTGAACAAGGGATCTGAACAACTCACAAAGACAGGCACAGTAAAACTTTAAAATAAATATTTACAAATGTAAAATAGAATCCAAGGAAAAGCAAACAGCTAAGAGTAAACATATCCCTGAGTAACAAATTAAGCCAGTGAGCTTGTTGGTAGCCAAGTGTCCCAACCACTTACATAACAGCCATTTTTCAAAAGGGGCTGATAGTTCCTCAGTGGAAGCTCTGAGTTTCCTAGCACTGAATTCAAAGAAAAAATTTTTTCACTCATATTTCCAGTCAAGACTACTGAATGGAAAACAATAATATATTGTTGATTATACTGTAAGAACCTTTTATGTGGTTATTTTTGTAGTCATTTTGAATAAAACTCAAAGTATTATAATGAAACTCAACAAAGGTATTCACCCAATCGGGTACCAGCTCAGTGTCAAACTGGACTGCAGTTCCTTACTATATTCTTCAGAAAATCAAACATACTCACAGTCAGATTTTTAATGTCTCCACACATCCCTCACCTTAGAGATAGATGTTTCTTTATATAGCATTCCAGAAATTGTCTAGTCGGCCAGTCATCTGATTATTATTAGAAGTGATACTCAGTTGGTTTAGTCATGTCTGACCCTATGGACTGTAGTCTGCCAGGTTCCTCTGTCCATGGAATTCTCCAGGCAAGAATACTGGAGTAGGTTGCCATTTCCTTCTCCAGGGGATCTTCCTGACCCAAGGATCAAACCTGCATCTCAGAGTCTCCTACATTGCAGGTGGATTCTTTACCACTAGTTCCACCTGGAAAGCCCTTAGATGTGATAGAGACCCAGAATGCTGGAATTTCGTAATGCTGTAGATGACTTTTTCCCTATTTTTGTTAACAGAAAGATGTACATTACAAATTGCCATATGACTTTTGCTACTTGTATCCCAAGATCATGAGACATGCAAAGTCAAATGTGTACACTGACCAACTGTAGCAATGACTGCAGAGCAAGAAAACATCGTCACAGCAGTGAATGATCTTGATTTATTTACAAATAATTCTTAGGTTCCTAATTATCCATTCTTCTTTTCAGTGGGCTTGGAGACTCAAGTGGACTCCCCTCTCTGTGTTCCAAAAGGGTGAGATCAGATTAGGGATGTTCTAGTGTAGAAGTCTGCAGATTAATAAGTAAAGTATCTCAAGAAAGAAAAGAGTTTCTTGTGACTTCAGAGCCATAGCAGTTATAAGGAAATAAGCTTTCTCTTATCAAAATGACTTGAGAACATCTAAGAAACTTCTCCATCCTCTAATAAAATGGAAAGCATCTTCAACAGTCCTTTTATTCCATTTATAGACTCGGTAGAAGGAATCATTCTTATAGCATGATGCCAAAATTATTTTAGCTCACGCACAAACAAGTTGTTCTGTAATTGTGCTTTTGACCACTTCATATTAGGAAAATATTAAAAAATATATAGCACTACCACTTTGTTATGAAACCACTTTGAAAATGTTTACTTGGACTCTTTTAAATGTCATGACTAAAGAAACTACTGTTGTGCATAATCCACTCTTGACAGTGAATCATAACTGTGTCACAGTTGGACTTGGTTAGCCTTTGCTCTGATCTGACAGTCTTTCCTTAAAAAGTGGATGTCTTTCCAATTGCAAACTATTTATTGCTTCTTGAAAAATATAATAACAAGTTTGTGACTCTGAAATCCCATATCTTTGAGACTATCATAGTCTCAATTTAGACTTTTTGAATACGCTTTTAATTTATGCCTCTGGCTTTATGCTCCTGGCCAAACACAAGCCCTGAAAGGACTGGGGGATGCCTTCCAACTAGCCTCCATTTCCCTCAGACCTTGATAATTGATCAGTTATCTCCTAAAAAAGAGTGCACACCGTGGAGTTCAGTGGGTTCAGTGTTGCTCCATGGTGACCCATACCCTGTGTCCAGGCCTCATCTACTGATTGATTTTTGGTTCCATACTTTGGCCACCCAATGCGAAGAACCAACTCATTGGAAAAGATTCTGATGCTGGGAAAGATTGAAGGTGGGAGAAGGGGATGAAGGAGGATGAGATGGTTGGATGGCATCACCGACACGATGGACATGAATTTCAGTAGGCTCCGGGAGATGGTGATGGACAGGGAGGCCTGGTGTGCTGCAGTCCATGGGGTCACAAAGAACCAGACACAACTGAGCAACTGAACTTTTACAGCTTTTGGTTTGGGATCAGAGTTCCTGATCCGTACTTGACCTGGAGATGCTCTGGCCTTGCATAGGATATGCAGTCCAGCAGGCCTAGTGTTCTAAATTCTAACAAATGTTTCAAAATATAATGATGTAGGAAGAGCCCTAGACTAAATCAATGACAGCAATTAGCTCTCATGCTGTTACATAAGCATTCCTCAAAATAGAACCGGCTCTTCTAAACATGGACTGGCAATTCAGGATAGAGCCACTGGAAATGCTACCCTTGTTATTCTCTTCATACAGTGAATAGGACCCACACTAAGGGCCTAAACCGCACACTGCTCTGCGACAACACTGTCAAGTCAGCGTGCATGGTTAGTTACCAGAAAGCAGGGAGATCTTAACTCTGGGTTTCTAGAACACTGAGAAGTCAGATTGATAATCCATGATAGCTATTTAACACTACCAAGATTTATCTGTTTTGGATAAGTCTACTTTTTATCTCTTTTTGAGTATCTACAAAATTATGGTTAGTTTTTCATAATTTACAACACAATTACCAATTACCATATACATACATACATATGTGTATATGTACATATATATATTTGTTATCTAATCCAGTAAAAAAATTTCATTGTCTGCAAATTTTAAATAGAAGAATAAATCCACTACAACCAGCAAAAAAATACGATTGGGACTTCCCTGGTGATCCAGTGGTTCAGACTCTGCTTCCATTGCAGAGGACGTGGGTTCAATCCATGGTTAGGGAACTAAGATCCCACATGCTGTGCAGCTTGACCAAAGAACACAAGACCAAAAAAACCCCATAAAACATTATCACTCCAAAATCAAGGACACAAATAAGACTTAGTTTTGATACCTATTAATAGATACATTTTAATTGATTTGATCGGGTTTAGATCTTAGGGTCTCTTCTATAAAATTACTTCTTTAGATCTCATGGGGGTTTTGTGAGGTCAAAGTATGTTTGGAATTACTGGTATCACTCATTTCCCTTCCCATTGGTCTGTGAACTTGAGCTAAGGAAAGGCTTACCTGCCCCAACACCATCCCCTCCAGTCTACTGAGGCCTGCCACATTCCTCCTCACTTAGCCTTTCATTTCACACCTGAAATATTCAAATGAGCAGACCAGTGATCTCCAAACCACTCCCCCATACACCCCATCTATAAAAAAAATTAAGTGTGCATGCCAACATTTGCTTATTTATACATTGTGTATAGCATCAGAGTACTGATGCTATGTACACAATAAACTACACACAAAAATAGAAACGGATCAGATTTTAAAATAGATAACTAAAGTTATCATATTTTGTTCCCACACCCCAATGCATACTCTCTGGGGACAAAAAACAATCTCATTCCTCTTAAGAGCCTTTATTTATTTATTTATTAAAAATTTTTTTCATCATGCTGCAAGCTTGTGGGATCTGAGTTCCCCAACCAGGGACTGAACTCAGGCCCTCAGCAGTGAAAGCACAGAGTTCTAGCCACTTGACTGCCAGGGAATTCCCTAAGCAGTCTTTAATGTAGAAGACTTCTCCACTGGTGACAGGTTAAAAGGCAAAAGTAAGTGCCACTTTTAGTGTAAATACCCAAAGCCGCATCTTTTAACAGTTGGGCTAAACGCCAACAGGTTTCCATTAAAATGAATGTACCTGGATGCAACCCTTTAAATATTAATTTAACGTCTATCTATAAATTTAATTAATTTATCTTCTATCCAGAAAGATATGGGTGAATTTTTTAAACTTCCTCATTGTGTTTTTTTCCAACACACACATATCAATTCTCAGAGAACACTGACAGGTTGCCTTACAAATTTAACTTATTTCTTTGATAGCATCAGATCCCACAGGATAAGGGCTCAGTCTCACAAGACCTCTCTACTTCAGATGACACACCCAATTCCAGGTTGTTACCTGAGCTTCTGACCTTGTGTGTATGTGTGCATGCTCAGTCATGTCCCACTCTTTGCTACCCTATGGACTGTAGCCCACCAGGCTCCTCTGTCCACGGAATTTCCCAGACAAGAATACTGGAGTGGGTTGCCATTTCCCCCTCCCTTCCAGATCCAGGGATCAAACCAGGTCTCCTGCATCTCCAAGTCAAGGGAAATGTTAGTCATGTCCAACTCTTTGTGACCCCATGGACTGCCCACCAGGTGCCTCTGTCCATGGAATTCCCTAGGCAAGAATACTGGAGTGGGTTGCCATTTCCTTCTCCAGGGGATCTTCCCAACCCAGGGATCGAACCCAGGTCTCCTGCATTGCAGACAGACGCTTTACCATCTGAGCCACCAGGGGAGCCACCAATGAGGAAAGATCTACCTATCACTGGAGAAATTTCAACGGTTTTAGGATCTTTGTGCCTTTAACTGGGGCAAAGACCTAACACATTTTTTGTTACACCGCAGTCTAATTTTAAAACATAACAGACACAAAACTTCATGAAACAAATTCGTAACCTAATAAATTTTATAAAATAAACATTCTTTAAAGCCACTTCTTCACTTAGGAAGTAGAGGGGGAGTAGGAACTGGATGAAGATGATCAAAAGTACAGACTCTGCGAGATAATGAGGGACAGGGAAGCTTGGCGTGCTGCAGTCCATGGAATCTCAAAGAGTCAGACATGACTTAGCTACTGAATAACAACAAGGTCTGTAATGGCCAACATGATAAATATAATTAACACTGCTGCATGTTATATATGAAAGGTAAATCCTGAGTTCTCATTACAAGGAAAAAAAATTTTTTTTTCTTTTGTATTTATGTGAGATGTTCACTAACTTATTGTGACAATTATTTCATGATGTGTGTAATACAGTGCTGTGATCCTCTGTTTTTATGGAGAGATTGGTGACCCTCCATCTTCCAGACACAGTGACTATCAGATGGAAAATTTTGGTCACCACAAAACCTGTTTGGTGGGCACTTCTTGACAGCACAGAGAATGAAATGTTCACACAGGTTGACAGAAGCCTTCTGTGGATGCTTAAAGAGATCCATAGAGAAAAAAAAAGAACACAGCAGAAGGCAACCAGCTTTTTCTTGAAGTCGACTATGTGCTCAATATTTTGCTGCTGCTGCTGCTGCTAAGTTGCTTCAGTCGTGTCCGACTCTGTGCGACCCAATGGACGGCAGCCCACCAGGCTCCCCAATCCCTTGGATTCTCCAGGCAAGAACACTGGAGTGGGTTGCCATTTCCTTCTCCAATGCATGAAAGTGAAAAGTGAAAGGGAAGTTGCCCAGTCGTGTCCGACTCCTCACGACCCCATGGACTGCAGCCCACCAGGCTCCTTTGTCCATGGGATTTTCCAGGCAAGGGTACTGGAGTGGGGTGCCATTGCCTTCTCTGTGATATTTTGCTAGGAGTTTCCATATCTGTCATTTCCATTTGCGTTAATCTAATTGGGATTTCTTTGGAAGGAATGATGCTGAAGCTGAAACTCCAGTACTTTGGCCACCTGATGCAGAGTTGACTCATTGGAAAAGACTCTGATGCTGGGAGGGATTGGGGGCAGGAGGAGAAGGGGACGACAGAGGATGAGATGGCTGGATGGCATCACTGACTCGATGGACGTGAGTCTGAGTGAACTCTGGGAGTTGGTGATGGACAGGGAGGCCTGGCGTGCTGCGATTCATGGGGTCGCAAAGAGTCAGACATGACTGAGCCACTGAACTAAACTGAATTGAATCATCACCACAATTTTCTGAAATAGAATTTAAACCCAGGTCTGCATAAGCCCTATGTTCACTTCACTTGTAATTATGAGAAACTTAATCTCTCTGAAGGAATAGAAATTGATTAAAATGTGACAGAGTACAGATAGCTGCCTCAGCATTACAGAACCTTTGAGGTCCTTTTGTTTTAGTCAAACTTGGTTGGAATCTTAAAGTAAGGTTATGAATACCTTTTAAACACAAAGGATGACATAGTTAAACTTAAAAAGCATAGGAAAATATCATTCTAAGATGTAAAAGGAGTGGATTTAATAACAGAGATCCTATCAAAGCAGGCAGTTCAGAAAATATAGACACACTGGCACAACACTGTAAATCAACTATAATTCAATAAAAAAAATGTAAAAATATAGAAACATAGCCTTGAAAAGTTAAACAGCAGCACATAGCTTGATAGGGAGCATAGACTCAAGAGTTTTTTGGTTAAAATTCTGTCATTAAAATTAATTACGATTCAGATCAGATCAGTCACTCAGTCGTGTCTGACTCTTTGCCACCCCATGAATCGCAGCACGCCAGGCCTCCCTGTCCATCACCAACTCCAAAGTTCACCCAGACTCACGTCCATCGAGTCAGTGATGCCATCCAGCCATCTCATCCTCTGTCGTCCCCTTCTCCTCCTGCCCCCAATCCCTCCCAGCATCAGAGTCTTTTCCAATGAGTCAACTCTTCACACGAGGTGGCCAAAGTACTGGAGTTTCAGCTTTAGCATCATTCCTTCCAAAGAAATCCCAGGGCTGATCTCCTTCAGAATGGACTGGTTGGATCTCCTTGCAGTCCAAGGGACTCCCAAGAGTCTTCTCCAACACCACAGTTGAAAAGCATCAATTCTTCGGCGCTCAGCCTTCTTCACAGTCCAACTCTCACATCCATACATGACCACAGGAAAAACCATAGCCTTGACTAGACGGAACTTTGTTGGCAAAGTAATGTCTCTGTTTTTGAATATGCTATCTAGGTTGTTCATAACTTTCCTTCCAAGGAGTAAGCGTCTTTTAATTTCATGGCTGCAGTCACCATCTGCAGTGATTTTGGAGCCCAGAAAAATAAAGTCTGATGCTGTTTCCACTGAAGTGGAAGTGGATGGGACTATTTCCCATGAAGTGATGGGACTGGATGCCATGATCTTCATTTTCTGAATGTTGAGCTTTAAGCCAACTTTTTCACTCTCCACTTTCACTTTCATCAAGAGGCTTTTGAGTTCCTCTTCACTTTCTGCCATAAGGGTGGTGTCATCTGCATATCTGAGGTTATTGATATTTCTCCCAGAAATCTTGACTCCAGCTTGTGCTTCTTCCAGTCCAGCGTTTCTCATGATGTACTCTGCATATAAGTTAAATAAGCAGGGTGACAATACACAGCCTTGACGTACTCCTTTTCCTATTTGGAACCAGTCTGTTGTTCCATGTCCAGTTCTAACTGTTGCTTCCCTGACCTGCATACAAATTTCTCAAGAGGCAGATCAGGTGGTCTGGTATTCCCATCTCTTTCAGAATTTCCCACATTTTCTTGTGATCCACACAGTCAAAGGCTTTGGCATAGTCAATAAAGCAGAAATAGATGTTTTTCTGGAACTCTCTTGTTTTTCCATGATCCAGCAGATGTTGGCAATTTGATCTCTGGTTCCTCTGCCTTTTCTAAAACCAGCTTGAACATCAGGAAGTTCACGGTTCACATATTGCTGGAGCAATATTATAATTATGATTATAAAAATAATAACATCAAAGCTTGATGTGTGCCATGCACTAGTATAAGCATTTTATATTTTACATGTGTTGTATAATTACTCATAACAACCCTATTAAGTAGGTATTATTTTATCCATTTTATAAATTAAAAATTGAAACCCAGTCTGGCTAGAAATACTACCCAGTGTCACACAGCTAATAATTAACAGGACATAGGATGGAAACCCAGGTCAGTTTGACCTCCAAGCACCAAACTCTTCATAATTCTTCAGTAGATTTACTGTTGCGTTCCAGCAGCAGATGTATAGCTCAAAAATAATGCGTTACATTAAAACTAAAGGTAAGTTTTAAATGAAAAGAATCAGGAACAATTGTATACTCTGTTGTTAAGGATCTCTTAGAAACACTAGATTCAGATCACACAGTAGTCAGTTTACTTACGGAAACATAATGAGGTAATTCTGTTACCACATCACTAAATATAGAGTGTAAACAAATTTAAATTTGCATATTACCTGGTTGCATGCTGAAAATTTCAATGGAGTTAAATAAGAATTAGTTATCATAGACAACTAGAAAGCAGAATTCATCTTATCAACAAATGCATTAAGTATCTGGAAGTAAATTTAATTAAAACATGCTTTTTATGATTAAATCCTAAGAGGGAAAAAATAACATAACTAAAGAATTGGGCATGTTTTTCCAGAGAAACTAAAGATATCAATATTTTTTTATTTTAATATATAGATTTATTGCAGTACAAGTAAGAAGAACTTACTTAGTTCCTGCAAGAACTAATGGTGAAAAATAAATGAACAACAACATCAAAACATTTTCATAGGCAATAAGGATAGATTCAGCCTAGCAAATGTGGAAAACTAAACTCACTGTGACAGTGATTAAAATCATACGGTATTGAGTTATTGGAGTTTGAAATATGAGCCTGACCTATAATAGAGACAAAATAAATATAGGGCAAGGGATAACCACTTAATTCATTGTCTTTCAAATAGTTAGCTAATGACTTGGAAAGAATCAACTTTAGATAAACACAGGAGAACCAAACACTACAATAAATTCCAGCTGCATCAAAAAGTAAAAGAATTTTTTAAAAACTGAAGAATAGCTTATTTATCCCAGATGTGGAGAGAACATGTTCTTCTAATCCCTGGAGAAATGAAGGTTGTTATCTGGAATAAAATAGAGTAATTGGATATGCTTTTAAAACTTTTAATTTTCATACAACAGAATATAAAATTCAATAATCTGATTATAGGTTTCTCCCCCAAATATATGAGGAAATCAATGATTGTATAAGTCAATAACCACGACAAATTCATCACTTTCAAAGGGGGAAATATTCCCAACTAGTTTGATTTCAAACTTTCTTATAGGTTGACTCTTCCCAGGTAAGCCTGACCTGTTAGACTTCTTTGTCACTGCTTGATGGAATTATTCCTTATCTTACAGAGACTAAGGTGAACTGGAAACAGGGAGTTGAGAAGGCTTTTAAAAAACATTGTAGACTGTTGATATGTCTTCTGTTTTGTACCCCAGGTAGAAATGCTAAGCCAAGGAAAAGAAGTAGGCAAATTCAATTTTAGTTTCAAGGACCCTTTATGGGTAATTATAAGGATGAATTATCTGCATGCATGTGGTAAAGCTCTGTGGCCCATGAAAGGAGGATTTATAACAGACCTATGACTGGTATTTCAAGACAAAGGCCATAAAACAAAGACTTAAAATTTTCATCATTAGACTAATTGTAATTCACTTGATCCTCCAGTGTAACAATATCCTTCTGTCCAAGCCATTATTCCTTCCATTCAGCATTCTGGCTTGTCTGTCATTAAATATTCATTTTCTGCCATGCTTTTTGGAAGGCAGACAAAGCAGTCACTTTATTGCTTTATATTGATTCCTGCCTGGGTTGTCTTTAGGAAAAGGTTTCAGTAAGTTCAATAGTTTTGAAATATATTTAGGTTTACTCCATGATTGGCAAATATATTTCTTTCTTCTTACTTCAAAAATGGAATCTTAGAACTTAGATCTTAATTTTTTCCATCTAGTCTGTACTCTCATTATCAGTGAAGACCCTAAATGGTACTGAACTGTAAATGAACTCTATCTGCTTACGAGAGTATTAGAGGAAACAGGGTCACTTTGCATGCTTCCAGACATGAGTTCAACTGTTTTCAAAGGAAGTTGTACAGTGAAGAAAAGAGCCTTTAGGAAGGCTGAAGTTACTTACGGGCTTCAGGTATATTTCTGACTTCTATGGGGAAGAACTCAATAGTTTTATTTAACTAAGAAGGCTCTTTATCAAGACTTACATACAACTGGCTTAAACTTGAACTTGTGATTTATAGAATCCTTTCATGAAGCGTCAGTGTTTTTTTTACAAGACACTTATCACATATTTATCCAGGTTCTTATGAGACCCCTCTTTGGTTTGAGTGGATGATGTGTTATCTTCCATAAAGTGGATTTAAACAAAATAGTTTTATTTTATGTTATTACATATTTGCTGTGGTAAATATTTGAGGGGCCAGTTATAATGGAAAAAAATATATGGATGTATGTAATAATAGTCATTTTCTTTTCTTCCCCAGCTTTATGGAGATATAATTAATATAAAACACTGTACAAGTTCAAGGTGTGTCATTTGCTGTTTATTATAGCTAATCCAAAGATATTTACTAAATGGATGCTATGTTCTCTATATGCTGTACCACGTGCAGCTACTCTAAAAGATCCACTGTATAGAGTATAAAAAAAGTATAAAATGTAGTTCCTGACCTAAAATATAAAGTTATAGTAATCAAGATGGGTAATATTGGCAAAAGAAGAGACACATAGATCAGCAGAACAGAACGAAGAGCAGAAATAGGCCAGCATCTATATGTTTATTTCATTTTGGGTAAAGATGCCAACTCACAGAAATAGAAGAAACAATCCTAAGATTTCTGTGGAACCAGAAAAGACCTGGAAAAATAAAAGTAATCCTAAGATATAACAACAAAGCTGGCGTTATCTCAGTTCCAGATTTCAAACAAAGGTAACAAAAGGTACCAAAGCAATTCAATGAGGAAAGAAAGTCTTTAATAAATTATGCTGGAAAACTGGATATTCACATGGAAACAAAAGAACTATGACCTCTACCTCTTTAATTCAAGATAAATCATGGACCTAAACGTAAAGGATACAGCTATAGAGAGTTTAAAGTAAAAATATCAGTATATTGGCACAATGTAGGAAAAGGCAATCATAGAAGAAAAAAATTAACCAATTAAGCTTTCTCAAAATTAAAAAATCTTCTTTTTAAAAGTCAATTAAGAGAGTGAATAGGAACCCACAGACTGGAAGATGGACTTGTGCCCAGAATAGAAAAATAACTGCTGTATCTCAATAATGAAAGCCCAATCCCAAAAGAAAAGGAGTTAAAAAAACAAACAAACTTTGAGACACATGGCAAAAGAAGCTTTGTGACCATCTAATAAGTACACAATAAATAACTCAGTATTGTTAATAATCAGGGAAACACAAATTAAACTACACTGAGAGAATTGCCTTCAGGCCAGTGGTTAGGACTCAGGACTCAGAACTTTCACTGCTGTGGGCTCAGGTTTGATCCCTGGTCAGGGAACTAATATCTCACAAGGTAGTGCCAAAAAACAAACAAGCAAAAAAAAATACAAATATGATGAGATATTACTCCATACTCAACTAGAATGGCTAAAATTAAATACACTGAAGATACCAAATATAGGCCAAGAGGTGGAAGAAGTGAAACTCCCACATATTACTGATGAGATGCAAAATAGTACAACCACATGCCCTCTTGAGAGTCCCTTGGACAGCAAGGAGATCAAACCAGTCAATCCAATCCAAAAGGAAATCAACCCTGAATATTCATTGGAAGGACTGATGCTGAAGCTTGAAGCTGAAGAAGCTCCAATACTTTGGGCCACCTGATGCGAAGAGCAGACTCATTGGAAAAGACCCTGATGTTGGGAAAGATTGAGGACAAGAGAAGGGGACAACAGAGGATGAGATGGTTGGATGGCATCACTGACTTAATGCACATGAGTTTGAGCAAGCTCTGGGACAGGGTGAAGGACAGGGAAGCCTCACGTGCTGCAGTCCATGGGGGTCGAAAAGAGTTAGACGCGACTTAGCGACTCAGCAATAACAGCAACCAACCTCATTCATTTGGCAATTTCTTATAGACATACATCTACCTTATGACTCAGAAATTTTATTCATAAACGTTTACCAAAGAGGAGAGAAAACATACATCCACCAAAATGCATGAACGAGAACATTCACAGGCATCAAAAACTGAAAATAACCCAAGTGCTCATTAATAAGTGGGCCAAAATCACTATTTTTTTTTTCCCAGTCTCATTTTCAAGCCATTTTAACCCTCAAAATTCCTCCACAAAATCTGGTCTTCTTATATTTCCTGTCTCAAAGTCTGTCATTCTCATCCACTCAGTTGCTTAAGCCAGAAGCTTGGGCCTTATCCTTGACCTCACTTCCCTTCAGCACCCATATCCAAGAAAGCACTAAGTTCTGACCATTTCTTACCAAATAGCTTCTGAATTTTCACTCTTTTTTCCATCTCCTCTGACCCTATCTCAGTTCAATAGACATCTACCAAGAAGTTCTCTCCAAATCTCTCACATCTGTGGGTGTGTGTGTGCTTAGTCACTCAGTCTTGTCCGACTCTTTTCGACCCTGTGGACTGTAGCCTGCCAGACTTCTCTGTCTATGGGATTCTCCAGGCAAGAATACTGGAGTGGGTTGCCATTTTCTTCTCTAATGGATCTCCCCAACCCAAGGGTCGAACCCAGGTCTCCCACATTGCAGGCAGTGTCTTTACCGACTGAGCTACCAGGGAAGCCCATGAAAACTGGACTCGAACTGAGGTCTCTTGCATTGCAGGCAGATTCTTTACCAGCTGAGCTTTAGTGTAAATATTACTTTTCTATGCACTAGAAAACCAACATTGCACAGTATGCCCCGAGGGGAATCCAGGGTGAAGAAAAACAGATTATTGGTCCTAGATAGTGAAGACACATATTAAAGAAATAATTTCAACAAGCCTCGACTCTTCCTATACATAGAAAAGCACTAAAATCGTTAACTTGAGGTGTCTAGATTTTTGTAGCTAGAAGTAATCTTTTGATGTTCAATTACATGTGTTGTGCAGTTTGGGTTTTTTTTGTTGTTGTTTTCTCTGTTGTTGGTTTTTTTTTCAAGTGAAAGCTACCACATATCCTAGTTCTTCCCTTATTTCTTTGATTAGACCCTCAGATCTGTATGAGAGGCTGCCTTCCCAGGCTACAGTCCTCAGCAATGTCTTTGAATAAAAATATAATTCTGAACTTTTAGGTTGTGCTTTTTTTTCAGTCAGACCTTCTTTTCTTGGTTAACGCTTATTTAACAGTTGGATCTCAGCTTAATAGTTCCCTTTCTCACAGAAATCTTCCTTAATCCCCCAGCCTAGATCAAGTACTCTGCACTTTAACATTTACCACACTGTGAGGAAAAAAAAAAAGGTACAAAAACCTATTAATAAGATTTTACTTTTTTTTTTCCCTACCATTAGCATGGAAATTTCTTGCCAGAAGCTAACTTCATTTGTACTGAGGCTGCTGCTACTGCTGCTAAGTCACTTCAGTCGTGTCCGACTCTGTGGGACCCCATAGACAGCAGCCACCAGGCTCCCCTGTCCCTGGGATTCTCCAGGCAAGAACACTGGAGTGGGTTGCCATTTCCTTCTCCAATGCATGAAAGTGAAAAGTGAAAGTGAAGTCACTCAGTCGTGTCTGACTCAGCAACCCCATGGACTGCAGCCCACCAGGCTTCTCCGTCCATGGGATTTTCCAGGCAAGAGTACTGGAGTGGGGTGCCATTGCCTTCTCCGGTATTGAGGCTAGACTAGATGAAAAAAGAGAGAGGGTGGGAGATCAAGGAGGTAGTTCTTCAGGCTGAGAGTAAGGAAGAACTTTGGGAAAATCAGTTTCATCAGCTTACCACTGGCTGGGTGCCATATTGAGAATTTAAGATAAAGGAAATAAAAGATATTTTATTGTGCAATAAGAATGGACTCACCCTCGGGTATTTTCTGCAGAGCCTGCAATAAAGATTCGAGTTGCTTTTATTTAATATGTCCTGCTGGACTAACCAAGAGGGTGGCTGGTTTATATGGGTTACACATATTGAATATTAACTTAACGACTCCCCACCTCTCACCCCTACTTGCATACAAACTTTATAAGGTCAGTGGCCTTGTGTGCTTTGCTCATTGTTTTAGCTCTAGTGTTTGCACAATTAGTAGCAGATGCTGAATCAATATTGGTTGAATTAATGTGTGATTTGAGGCAATTTGCTTAGTCTCTCCAGGCCTTAACTAGTATTGCAACTTCATGTTTCTCAAATTTTTCAATAGACAGAACCAGCTGCAGAAGAGAAAAAAAAAAAAATTACCCTAGAAGCCTAGGGTTGCCTGAAACATCCCATTACAGTTCTAATATTTCTCTGGAGTTTCTTTCAAGTTTTGAAATCAAGCAAGACCCTGAGGGGCCCTCCCAAGTACAAAAGCCCTTCCGTGTCCCCATTTCTTGTTGTAGAAATAGGCTTTGCTGCTGCTGCTGCTAAGTCACTTCAGTCGTGTCCGACTCTGTGTGACCCCATAGACAGCAGCCACCAGGCTCCCCTGTCCCTGGGATTTTCCAGGCAAGAACACTGGAGTGGGTTGCCATTTCCTTCTCCAATGCATGAAAGTGAAAAGTCAAAGTGAAGTCGCTCAGTTGTGTCTGACTCTTAGCGACCTCATAGACTGCAGCCCACCAGGCTCCTCCATCCATGGGATTTTCCAGGCAAAGTACTGGAGTGGGGTGCCATTGCCTTCTCCGAGAAATAGGCCTTAGTTGAGTCCAAAGAAGAGACTCAACAGTTACTAATTAGGAAAGTGAGTGGATGCAGAAACAGAGGAAAAGAAGTTAAGCAAGAAAAGTAATGACAGCTTAAACAATAGTCAGCAGCTAAAACAGAGTTCTATTGATAGTTCCTCAAGAAATAATACATAACCATCTGACACATATCTTTGAGTTATCTGGCAGAAACTAAGACCCCAGCCCAGGCTGAGGATGATGACTACACGCTGACAACAAGCATGTAGACCCCAGACAGGTTGGAACCAAAAGGTTGATGAAGGTTCCTGAAACACCACCTCCTCTCACCAGCAACCAAACAGAAGACAGTCCATGTGTTGCAACCCTCACCCCCAAACATTTGCCTTTTAAAACCCTTCCCTAAAAGTCATTGAGTGGCTTCCCCGGCAGTCCAATGATCAAGACGCTGAACTTCCACTGCAGGTGGCACAGATTTGAGCCCTGGTCCAGGAATTAGGACTCCACACGTCATGTGGTGCATCCCCTACATGACCGCCCCCCCCCCCACCCCCAGCAAAAAAAAAGGCTTGGTGGCTTGCAAATAAGTGCTGTACTTTCCTTTACCACAACCTGGTGTCCGCAGATTGGTTTTGCTGTGCAGCAGGCAAGCGAGCCCTAGTTTGGTAACAGTTTCAGATTTCAGCTTCTTTTGGCCACATGGCATATGGGATCTTTATTCGCTAAACAGGGATCGAACCCATGCCCCCTGCATTGGAAGTGTGGCGTCTTAACCACCAGACTACCAGGGAAGTCCCTCGTGTTTCATCTTAAAAACCTGTTTCATGTTTCACTTTAAAATGTACTTAAATTTTACACCACTGTATATCAGTATTTATTTAAAACTAAAGTAATTTTTAATCTCAATTCTTCTAGTGAAAATGAATGACATTGTACCTATTACCGGCTGGGCTATACAAACCTCAAAACTTCTGAGAAACTCAAGCACTCATTAAGTGATCTATAAGGGTCCCTTTTCGCTCAGAGTTTTATGATTCTCTAATTATAACTAGTCAAACAACTAATATTTACCGAGTTCCTTTCCTGTTCAAGTCACAGGGGGAGAATACAAGCAGCAGACAAACCATTTGCTTTTAAGAAGGTTGAGCTGTCATGACAAGTCATAAATATGTAAAAAGATAGTATTACAAGGTAGTGCAGACTGGTGCCAAGCGACTGAAGAATTTTGTTAGCACAGAACAGTGCAGAAGAAGAATTAAGCCCTCTAAGCCTCCATTTCCTCATTTGTAACACGGGATAACGATGCTCACACCTTTTATCTCAGAGGGTGGTTGTAAAGTTCGAGAAGGTAAAATATGCCCACTTACAAATAAAAAATAACATCATTAAGAGATCAGGGCATTCCGTAGCATGGTGGAAACTTGACGTATGGGTTGCAGACAAGTGGAAAGGCGAGTATGGGCAATGGTCTTCATGAGGTCATGGAAGGAGAAATACATCACAAAGGCACCGGAAACTAAAAATAACATAATCTTTATTGAGCTGAAAGCTCAATTAAGGAAGATATGTCTGAACAAAGCAGAATATTGCTGGCCGTGAATTCTAAGTTAGGGAGTGTAGAATCACTCCTGTAAACTTTATTTTGAAAAGATAAAGTTGGAATAATTTGGTCCATATTTTGAGACAGCTGGGAATGTTTTCACACAGACCAAAGAACTATTTAAAATGTTTCAATTCCTTTAAAGAATAGTAAAAGGAGAATTGAAGAAACCACATAATTGTTTGCAGAGATCAAGTGTCAGGATTGCAATATGGCTAAAAGAATAAAGAAGGAGAGCATGGTTGTTTTTTCTAGCCAAAAGTGAGTTGGCATTATGCCAAGTGAGACAGAACAAAATAGAAGTAAATTCAAAAAGGAGTTTCAATATAACTCTTGATGGGAGGCTAGAAGCAAATGGCCTCTAGAATAATTTGGAATACATCTCAGCACTATTGAATGAATAACACATGGTTCAAATCTTAATCTGAAAATTCCATCAGTTACATGGGATGAAACCTGACATTTGTAGAAGGCTGAGCTTTGGGGGCATGCGTTTTTTAGGGGAAATGGTACCTGGTGATGATGACAACTCTATCTGATCATTTAAATGGGATATCTGAAAATCAATTAAAAAGAAAAGCCATTGCTAGTACACAGCCTGAGAAGGCAGAGGCACTCCACTCCAGTGTTCTTGCCTGGAGAATCCCAGGGACAGGGGAGCCTGGTGGGCTGCCATCTATGGGGTCGCACAGAGTCAGACATAACTGAAGCGACTTAGCAGCAGCAGCAGTACACAGCATGAGAATTTGTGTTTAATGGAAGCATGTAAGTGCAAAACAAATCCCTATTTGAGGAAATTTCTATAAACCACACCTTCTTTTGCAAAATTAGAAAAGGCCATAGAACTTAATGTTGGCATCATATACATTGAGTACATCTGAACAGTGAGTAGGGTGTACCACATTTTGTATAGAAAAAAGAATATACCTATTTGCTGGTGTATGCATAAAATAAGCCTGGAAGGATACAAAACAAGCTATTCATCTTGCTTTGCTTCCAGGAGACAGGAATAAAGAGGAGAAATTTCTTTGTGTGCCCTTTTTTATTTTTTAAATTGGAGTATAATTGTTTTACAATGTTGAGTTTCTGCTGTACAACAAGGTGAATCAGCCATAAGTATACGTATAGCCCTCTCTCTTGAGCCTCCCTCCAACCCCACCCCCAACTCTAGTTCGTAACAGAGCACAGAGCTCGGCTCCCTGTGCTACTTCCCACGCTGTCTGTTTTACACATGGTGGCGTATATCTATCAAAGCTACTTTCTCAATTTGTCCCACCCTCCTCCCTGTGTCCACAAGTCCGTTGTCTACATCTGCATCTCTACTCCTGTGGTACCCATTTATATTTTTAAAATCTGACTCCCGTTCATTATGTAGTCCGATAAAGAGACAAATCAAGTGTCTGCAAAGAAAACAGGTATCTTTGACACGGTTTCTGGAGATGTGATGTTCAGTGAATTAATAAGTGAAACTGCTTACACTCTATAGTCAGACAGATAAGAGTAACCCTTCTGAAGCATGTTTTCCCCAAACTTTAGCATGCATTAGAATACCTTGGCTAAATATAGAATTGACATGGTAACATTACACTTTACCCACCAAATTGTGTGCAGTGCAACAGTGGAACATTTCGGGGGAGAATACTGAAAAAACTAAAATGCAATGAATATGCCTTTTGTTGAGGAAGGCTTGCCTCTGATTGTTTTGAATTTGTGAGTCAGAATCTGGAGGAGGAGGGAGTGGAATCCTTCCCCTCCCCTCCCACCCCCCATCCCCTGTTCTCCCACACGGCGCCCCTTACTGACCACAGATTCTTGGCTTTGACTCTTATTAGGGGTTTTCTGTCAGATTTTATGGTTTTCCACATTCTAAAATACAAGTTGTATAAATAAATGACACATGCTTCAGGCCCACAGATGCCTTTAGATGTTTTTGAGATTCCCTGTGGGCTAGTTCTCCACCTTCCTTCATAATGTAACACAGATTGGGCATTTGGACTGGAATCAGCCAGCAATAATTGGGTTTCAGCCCTGGACTTTCACTTGCCCGTTGCTGCAGTGGCCCTGGCTGGTGTTTGATTAGGGTATATAGGATTTTAATCAACCTACTTTTAACAATTTTTGGAAAGTTCCCATCTATCAAAGTAAAAATTTTTGTGATGTCTCTGTGAATATTGACAATATGTTGGTGTATCATGTGCTTCATTCTGTAAAACTAACCTGCAGTGTATCACAGACAACTGGTAAAGGTAGGGTTCATTCAGTCAGCTCCTTCCCTCAGGTTCAAGGATACATCCTACCAAGTAGGCAGAAGGGAGAATCAGAAGTTTCCACGGAGCAACGGGGAATAAGGTATTAATAGCCAACTCACTGCAAAAGACCCTGATGCTGGGAAAGATCGAGGGCAGGAGGAGAAGGGGGCGAGAGAGGACAAGATGGTTGGGTGGCATCACTGACTCGATGGACATGAGTTTGATCAAGGTCTGGGAGATGGTGGACAGGGAAGCCTGGCACGCTGCAGTCCATGGGGTTGCAAAGAATCAGACACAACTTAGCGACTGAACAACAACAACATAATAAAGAATATTAGTGGACTTCCCTGGTGGCTCAGTGGTAAAGAATACTGATAATATAAGTCAATACTGGAGACACGAGTTCAATCCCTGATCTGGGAAGATTCCACATGCATGTAGCAATGAAGCCTGTTCACCACAATTATTGAGCCTGTGCTCTAGAGCCCAGGAACTTCAACTACTTAAGCCCGCACTCCCTAGAGCCTGTACTCCAAAATAAGAGAAGCCACCTCAATGAGAAGCCTGTGCACCGCGACTAGAGAATAGCTCCCGCTCGCCACAACTAGAGAAAGCCAGCACAGCAATGAAGACCCAGCACAGTCAAAAGTTTTAATAAATAAAATTATATATATATATAATAATATTAGTAAGATCTTCCCCCAATCAACTCTGATTGTACCAAATTAGGGAGAAATTTCTAGGATCCAGAGAAAGGACTGAGCAAGAGATGATCTTGGCCTCCAGCATCAGGGGCAGAAGAAGGCTTCTGTGGTGGATCATCATTTTGAGATTGTATATAAGTATTCTTCCACTACTTACCTCCATCAACCAGATGAAAAACATGCGTGCTGTGTGCTTAGCTGCTCAGTCGTGTCCAACTCTTTGTGACCCCATGGATTGTAGCCTCCACCCTCCCCCTCCCCACCCCGCCCCAGGCTTCTCTGTCCATGGGGATTCTCCAGGTAAGAATACTGGAGTGGGTTGCCATCAGGGGATCTTCCCAATCCAGAGTTTGAACCCAGGTCTCCTGCATTGCAGGCTGATTCTTTACCGTCTGAGCCACCAGGGAAGACCAATGAAAGACATACTATTTTCTAATTACTGAGTCTGAGGATGCCTGAATCCTTACTCATCGTGCCTGAGTTTGGGCTTTGTTAGAAAGATGACAATTAAAATGAGGTGCTTTCTTCCCTCTGTCCCTGTCAGTTCAGTTCAGTTCAGTCACTTAGTCGTGTCCGACTCTTTGCGACCCCATGAATCACAGCACGCCAGAACTCCCTGTCCATCACCAACTCCCGGAGTTCACTCAGACTCACGTCCATCGAGTCAGTGATGCCATCCAGCCATCTCATCCTCTGTCGTCCCCTTCTCCTCCTGCCCCCAATCCCTCTCAGCATCAGAGTCTTTTCCAATGAGTCAGCTCTTAGCATCAGGAGAAACCAAAAAGATCACTCCACTTATTACTCAGCTGATGCACGTGTGTATTTACAATTCAGTTCAGTTCAGTTCAGTTCAGTCGCTGAGTTGTGTCCGACTCTTTGAGACCCCATGGACTACAGCACGCCAGGCCTCCCTGTCCATCACCAACTCCCAGAGTTTACCAAACTCACGTCCATCAAGTCAGTGATTCCATCCAGCCATCTCATCCTTTGTCGTCCCCTTCTCCTCCTGCCCTCAATCTTTTCCAGCATCAGGGTCTTTTCAGATGAGTCAGCTCTTAGCATCAGGTGGCCAAAATATTGGAGTTTCAGCTTCAACATCAGTCCTTCCAATGAACACTCAGGACTGATCTCCTTTAGGTTGGACTGGGTGGATCTCCTTGCAGTCCAAGGGACTCTCAAGAGTCTTCTCCAACAACACAGTTCAAAAGCATCAATTCTTCAGGGCTCAGCTTTCTTTATAGTCCAACTCTCACATCCATACATGACTACTGGAAAAACCATAGCCTTGACTAGATGGATCTTTGTTGGCAAAATAATGGCTCTGCTTTTGAATATGCTGTCTAGGTTGGTCATAATTTTCCTTCCTAGGAGTAAGTGTCTTTTAATTTAAAGGCCGCAGTCACCATCTGCAGTGATTTTGAAGCCCCCCAAAATAAAGTCTTTCACTCTTTCCACTGTTTCCCTATCTATTTGCCATGAAGTTATGGGACCGGATGCCATGATCTTAGTTTTCTAAATGTTGAGCTTTAAGCCAACTTTTTCACTCTCCTCTTTCACTTTCATCAGGAGGCTCTTTAGTTCTTCACTTTCTGCCATAAGGGTGGTGTCAAACCTGTATATCTGAGGTTATTGATATTTCTCCCGGCAATCTTGATTCTAGATTGTGCTTCATCCAGCCCAGCATTTCTCATGAGGTACTCTGCATAAAAGTTAAATAAGCAGAGCGACAATATACAGCCATATCCTCTACCAAAATTCCAGCTTTGGTTAAATCCTGTGATGATAATTTTATCAACACAAGAGGCAGCTTATATTATCTTTTAGGTAGCTTTGATTCTTAGGAGATTTCTCCTAACTTAATCAACATTAGCATACTTGAAGTTTGCATCCATCATGCATTTAATTTACTTGTTTTACTCTTGAGTTTGGGGGAATAAATACAATACAACATCTTTCCACAGAAACACTTCAGACATTCGCTGACTGTTCATATTTCTCCATGAGTTTCTCTGGGTACCCCAGTTGAGCTAAGTATTACTAATTTTGTCCATCGTAGACAGTCTTTCCTCAGTGAACTTACAGTTTCTTAATATCCTTTTAATTTTGGTCCAAATTGAACCCAGTATTCTATATCTAGCTGGTAAAGTTCAAAGTAGTTACTACTGATATTTACTATTCTATATTCTAGATGTTATACTTCTACTAATAGTTCCCAAGATCAAACTAACTTATTTTTTGGTAGCAACATCATCTTTGTGAATAATATTGTATTAATTTTGTCCAAGTGACTGTCCCCACACAGGTCTAATTAGCAGCTCATTCTTTGGCGGTTCCATGGCATTTGTATATAGACTGCTATTATCAAAGTACAAAGGTATTTTAATCATTTTATTGTGCTTTGATTCTAATTTCTAATTATTTTATTGTGATTTTGCATTTGACTATGAACTCTACCTAGGGGAATTTTTCATCATTTGTTGTAGTGACTAACAACTTATCTACTACATAAACATGTCTGTTCAATAAATGTTATATTAATCATTATAGTGCTTTTTAAAGGTCATTGTAGTTAACAAAGATCATTGTACCATAAAGTCACATAAAAATTTTGATAGAAGAGGGCCACAGAGATGAAAAATCCCATCTCCTTTTCTAGAAGCTTGCATTCCAAACCATCTGGATAAAGAGTTGTATAACCTGAATCTACTGAATATCAAGATAAGGGATTATTAAACCTAGTAGCTTAGCCAAGTGTATGCCCTGTGCATGCCTCCCACTGTATAACCATTGAAAACATCATGTGAGATATGAATGGATTACCATGCAGAGTCAGCACCCACCATGGCAAAGTTATCAGTTTTAGAAAACTAACGCCATGAGCAAACCTGTTCCAAGGAAACCTGATGCTGGAAACTTCCAGTGAATTCTGCAGCATCGGCAGTTACTTGACATCCCACAATCTGGACCAAGAAAACTTAGAGAACAGCATGCCTTTCAGGAGATTGCAATGACTCTGACCTTAAACTAAACATGGGAGCCTGAAAGACTATGGTTCTATTTCTGCTGTTTGGGTTTTTATGTCCTTCATATCCTTTCTTATTTGCCCTTTGGTTAATATACTTTCTTCGGTAACAGCTGCTGTACTACACACAGAGGAACAGCTACCTTGAGACCTTAAATTCTACTGGATTTTGCAAACTTGATGTACAATTTCCAGATTAGCATTGATAGCAATGGTTCCAAGTGACAATTAGTAGAAAATGATGAGGTCGGTTCTCCCTCAGTGCAGTCCTGTGTGCACTGGGGCGATGTGGGACACTGAAAAAGTGGCTGTCCCTGTCTTTGATGTGACTCAGGCTGCATCCAGTCACTTCCTTTCCTTTCTGTCCAGAAATTCCCAACAGAAAAGTTACAACCAAAATAAATAAAGCTGTTGCTTGCTTACTGAAGGGCATTTCCATTACTTGAGAAGAAGGGAAGACATTCTAGCCCTTCCTTATTAACATCTCAGGAGGCATTGGTGAAGCAACACCTGAGAAGATACAAGCAAGAATGGACAATCAATTCCCATTGACTGTTTGTTCCCAGGCCCATACACAGAGCCTCTCTGAAGACCCTGAGGAGCCCGAGGCAGAGAATGCCAAGCAGTGGTGAGGCGTGAAGGCCTCGGCCAATGTCTAGGGAGCCCACTGGGCCAGTTCCTTAGGGAGGAAGGCCTAAAGACAGGAGAGGGAAAAGCCTGGCTTCACCTAGGATTTGATCTGCAAAGAAAGTTGTCTCTGGGAGGCATCCTTTGTCACTATCACTTTGCAGGGTGAGCAAGCCATGTTCTGAATCCACAGTACAATTCCACCCGGGAAGTAGCAGAAGCAGACGCACAAAGCGGCCTATGAGCAATCAGACAGAGGCAGTCACTCTGTCAGAGCCCACATGGTCTGGGCAGGGAGGCCCGGCCTACACTGCAGCCAGTTCTTCAGACAGCGGACACAGTGTCTCACTGAAGGACGGAACTCAGGTCACACCCAATGAAGGGCCTCGGGTCTGTCTGTTTTACACCTCTCCCACCAAATTCATAAACAGCAAAGCTAGAAAAAGCTAACAAGAGTGTGTTCATGTCCCACCACTGCTGGACCTTTTTTTTTTATAAACTATTGCACAAAATTCCCTCCTACATTTTCTTTCTGTTTTTCAGGTAATGTACGCAAGTATTTATTATAAAATATTTAAATTTTTACATTTTAAAGCACTCTCTGGCCCAGAAAGTATTCTGTCCTGAGGACTTGTCGCATCTTAGAATGGATGGCTGTGTTTTGGCGGGTTTTATTTATGGATATAGGAAAAAACAAGTCACTGAAACTGGTCAAATAGACTGCCCCCACACTTTACCAAAAAAAAAAAATTGCTCTGGGCTTGCATCCAGCGTGGAAAAGTTTTAGTCTCTAAATAGACTCAGGAAGTTGTGGGTGATGGTGAAGGATGGTATAAAGAGAAGACTTGTGGCACTCTAACTTTGGCTTTGATGAATATTTTCTTATTAAAAAACTAGAGTGACCAACGGACTTCGGGGACCAGTCTTTCATTAGATTATGAAACGAGGAGAGAGACAGCTGACATTCATGCCGCCTTGGCCAGCCTGGGCTTATTGACTGAAGGAATGAATGCGGAGTGCTCTCCAGCTGTCTAAGCATCCTCCTTTGGGGCATCTGATCCTCCAGCGGTACCTGAAGGACTGGGAGAGCATACCGGATAGCCATCAGCATGCTGTAACCACCACTGAGAGGTTTCCTTCTTGCACTGTTTCAGAAAACCGTGCTAGACAATAGATCTGGTTTTCACATAAAATACTATCATTTTCCTTTTCTCCTTTTCTCCAGGAAAGCGAAGTTTATCGCTTTCAGGTTCATCCTGGAAGACTATCCTTGAACTAAGACTAAGATGTCAGACAGTTCAACTTCTCTGAATGAGAAGAGTGTAAAAAAAAAAAAAGAGAGAAGAGTATAGAGGAAAGACTCCAAGGATCTTTAAATTCACCCTGAAGGGTGAACCAGATTTGTTTAAGCAACTTGTTCAAAAGTAAGTGGCCCTGGATGACAGCTTGATATTTAAAAACAGCCTTGAAAATAAGACACATGGTCCTTCCAAATGCCTAGTTCGTCTGAGTTACTCATCCTGCTACCTGTGACTCACATACAAACAGTATGCAGATGTTCTCTGAACCCACCTTTCAAAGATCCTTATTGAGAAAAAACTCTTCATCATATTCACCAAATTCCTTACATATTCTGAAAGTTTTCAGAGTAATTATTGTTCTGGTCCTACTGGTCTCTGAGGCAACACGGAACTCCATGTAGGGCTCTATTTTAATTTGACACATTATTTTGCATAATCATTGCCTAGATAGAAGTCTATCAGCTTTTGACTTTTCAGCCAAAAGCTAATAGACTTTTTTCTGTTTTTTCTTTTGAGTATATTATTTCCTGCCTCTTCAACATGAGTGAATACATGAGGGTATAATACTCTTTCAAACCACAGCCATCAGAATCAGACAAAAGTTGCAAGAGAATGATCATTTTCCACCAGCGAGCTACTTAGTATTGTTTCAGAGTTCACTTTCTCCTAACTTGGAAAACATAAGTTATTTTTATCTTTTTTTAAAAACTCATGATTAAAAAGATGGTATTATCTCTTGAAGGCCTTCTTTGAAGAGTGTGAGATTCCTAAGGATCTCAGTTAGTTAGCTGGTCACCAGAAAAGGAAAGAGAAGCCTTCATAACTAGCTGACTTTTCTGAGGTTTCATTTTACATTTCAAGAGCTCCAAGTTTCAGTATCCCTCAACTGAAGAGATAGAGTGGGTGTAATTACAGGAGAAGAGCAAAAGAGATGAAACAGCTGGCATGTGTTAGCCACCTTTACTGCTGCTGCTGCTGCTGCTAAGTCGCTTCAGTCGTGTCCGACTCTGTGCGACCCCATAGACGGCACCCCACCAGGCTCCCCCGTCCCTGGGATTCTCCAGGCAAGAACACTGGAGTGGGTTGCCATTTCCTTCTCCAATGCATGAAAGTGAAAAGTCAAAGTGAAGTCGCTCAGTTGTGTCTGACTCTTCTCGACCCCATGGACTGCAACCCACCAGGCTCCTCCGTCCATGGGATTTTCCAGGCAAGAGTGCTGGAGTGGGGTGCCACTGCCTTCTCCAAGCCACCTTTGAGCTCCCAAACTACCTGGTATTCCAAAGAATTATGACGTGCATGATCATTCCTAAGGGTTTAATCATTCCTTCTGGGAGAGAAGCCACAGCAGAAACCAGAGAGTGAGCTAGTATCCAACAAAGGAGTATCTGTTCAACACCCTGAAGAAAGAAAAAAAAATCACACTACCCCTAAATCCAACTGTGTAAGGTCGTCTCTGAATGAACTAGAAAACTAGTTCTTTTAAGATATACTCCTGGCCTCATTCCAGTTACTATATGACCTTGCATAAACCTCTTTTGAAGTTTTCTGTGTCTATAAAACCTGGATAATAGTACTATCTGTCCCAGATGGTTGGATTATATGAATTAATTAGTTCAAGCTGGAATGATCTTTGATAATCTTAAAGTGCTGAATATTGTTGTTAGAGGTGCAGGTCGGGACAATGTTATGAAGCACATCTATAATTAGAAAGGCCTAGAAACTGCAAACGGTGCCAACACCCAAGGAGTGAAGCTAAAAAGACAATACCCGGTGTCATTTTCTCCCTGAGACCAAGTTGGCATGACTGAATGCCTAATTTGCTCTTTTATCCTCTTGTAAATGTGGCAGCTTGTCATGAACTTACCCACCATAGAGTGTAGTATTTACTGAGTGCACAGGCTTTAGAAGGCAGTGTTCTAAAGGAAGCGCTGATATTCATTAGAACACAGGGTACAGTCTTGGGATTATAATACTTCTTAACTCACCTGAATCCAGGGAGTAACTAAGTCCTTCCCCAGAAAGACCTGTCCTCTGCAAAATGCAGTAAACTTCTTCATCTGAATCTGAAAAAAGGAACAGATCTAAACCTTGTTTGAGAGACAATAAGCTTTCTTTCCTTTCCAAACAAACAAAGTGAAGTGAGGTTGCTCAGTTGTGTCAAACTCTTTGCAACCCTGTGGACTGTAGCCCACCAGGCTCCTCCATCCATGGGATTCTCCAGGCCAGAATACTGGAGTGGGTTGCCATTTCCTTCTCCAGGGGATCTTCCCGACCCAGGGAAAACAAACAAAACCACATATGTGGAACCCAAATACAGAGACTAGATTAAAAACAAAAACAAACAAACAAACAAAACACAGCTGTGTCGAATGAAAAATGAAAGACGAAAACTTCCTGTTCTCTGAAGTGACCCCAAGGCACACTGTCAAAATCAAAGACCCTTCCCCACCCCAGCCCTCTGTAGAGACCACTGGATCAGGTTTCATTCTCTCACTTTTTAGTATTTTAAATTCTATTAAGAATCTGTAAACCAGGTTTCATTCTCTCACTTTTTAGTATTTTAGATTCTATAAAGAACCTGGACTGCAGAGCTTTTAAAAAAGATACAACTTACCCAGGGACATAACTCACTGTATCTACACCCTGTCTGGAGAACCTCTGTCTTCTCACACCTTCAGCTTTAGGTGAAGGTCACACAGGACTCTAGTTCGCCATTACCACATTCCTTTTTTAAAGAAACTTTTGATGACTTTGCCAATTATCTTTTAAAAAATACATTATTTATTTTTTTATTTTTGGCCATGCAGTGGAGCATGCAGGATCTTAGTTCCCTGACCAGGGATCAAGTCTGTGTCCTCTGCACTGGGAGTGCAGAGTATTAACCACTAGACAGCCAGGGAAATTCCCATATTCCTTTTTTATCTTCCTCTTCTTCACTAGCATCACCACTGTTATCATAGTAAATATTTATGGAGCACTTAGTATGTGCCCAGCATAGTATACCTCATTTAATCCTCACAACACTACTATAGGGTAGCTATATTGTTATTAATACTTTAGAGATAAGAACACTCAGCACAGAGATGTAATTTGTCATAGAAAAAAGCAAAGATAAAATTTAAACTCCAGACAGTCACATTGCAATCTTTTGGGACAATAGATAACATTAAACCATCTTGATTATCGCTTGGAATAGACTAACTGCCTGTGTGTTGACTTGTCTTTCTTCCCGATTAATTTCATGCTGGCTGAACCATAGATTATGGGCTGTATGGTGGGATCTTAATTTTATTATTTACATCCTTGTTGAAATTATAGATCTTGGGCAAACTTGTGAAGTTGGTACTTTAAGGAACACCTCCCTACCCTCCTTTTCTTAAAAGTATCATTCATCTTCTGGTGGAAAACTCTTCTACAATGATGTCAGGTATTCAGTATTCTTGCATTTTATTCTACTTTGCTTTATTTAAAAAAACAAAACAACTCTTGGCCATAATACAATCACCTGATGTAAATTAAAATATATTTGCAATTTTAGGATGGGGAGGGAGATGGGAGGGAGGTTCAAAAGGAAGGAGATATATGAATATCTATGGCTGATTCATGTTGAGGTTTGACAGAAAACAACAAAATTCTGTAAAGCAATTCTCCTTCAATTAAAAAATTAATAAACATTTTTAAAAAGTGGTAAAGTCTAGCAAATAACCCTCTAATGGTAAATTTTTTGAGGAATTGGTTTCAGACTGGGGTATTTCTGGGGTTTTGACTTCAGGTAGTAGTAGTAGTGAAGTCGCTTCAGTCGTGTCCGACTCTGTGCGACCCCGTGGACTGCAGCCCACCAAGCTCCTCCATCCATGGGATTTTCCAGGCAAGAATACTGGAGTGGGGTGCCATTTCCTTCTCCAGGGGATCTTCCCGACCCAGGGGTCGAACCCAGGTCTCCCGCACTGTAGGCAGATGCTTTTACTGTCTCACTTCAGGTAAATAAGTCCAATTTCCCTCTCTCACATCTAAACTCAAATAGCCTATCTTCTCTAACTGCTTTTATTTCCGCCCTCTGGCTATTCTCCCAGACTAGTCCATTGAAATGGGCTTAAGGACACTTAAGTTTAAATAACATTATCACTATATCCAAAGGTTTTTCATTAGAACTCTTTCTCTTCCATCTTTTTATGGCATTAAAATTGTTTTTCATTCCCTCTGCATTGAAAAATTATTACACTGAGATTTATGTAACACGATACTTGTTTAGCTCCCCTCCCACTTGTCTGTAAAATCATTTTTCTCTCCTTTAAAAGCTTTTCTTCTTTTGATCTCCTAATTGCATGAGGTCTTTATGCTATTACTTGAGCAAATAATACCCATATTTTAAATTGCCACTGGTGCCCCATTATTTATACCTTCGCAAAGTATGATCTATGGAACACTGTTCCCTCAAGACTGCATTTTTTTAAAAAAAGTTCAGTAATCTATGAAATAGAATCACAGAAAGAGCAGACTTGTGGTTGCCAAAGGGAAAGGTGGGATGGGGGAAGGATGCGGGAGTCTAGGATTAGAAGATGCAAACTCATATATAGAATGGATAAACAAGGTCCTATTATATAGCCCAGGAAACTATATTCAATACTCTGTGATAAACCATCATGGAAAAGAATATGAAAAAGAATGTATCTATATGCATAACTCTGAATCACTTTGCTGCATGGCAGAAATTAACACAACATTGTAAATCAACTATAATAAAATAAGTTTTAAAAAGTTCAGGAACCATGGCAGATACTTCTCTTGCCTGTACATTCTAGTAACTATAAAATTAAAGAATCTCCCTAATAATCTTACTTTCAGCTAGAATAACTACATGATGCAATTCTGGCTAATAAGGCATAAACTGAGGTCTATTTATGCTTTATTAAGCCAATAAGGCATAAATAAGAAGATAAATAAATCCTCCCTTCTTCCTGCTTTCAACAGGGACTCAAAGCAGAAACTGCAGTAGAAAACCTGAGATTCTGAAGGAAGGGCAAAGTGAGTGGCAGAGATATCAGCTTCCACACTGCAGAGCACTGAACCAAGGCCAGCAACCTCCTACCTCCTGAGTTCCTGTTACATAAGAGGGACATGTCCCCGTTTGTCTGGACTTCCATAATCAAGTGATTAACATCTTGCAGCTGAACACACTCGATGCTGCTGCTGCTGCTAAGTCACTTCAATCGTGTCTGACTCTGTGCGACCCCATAGACGGCAGCCCACCAGGCTCCCCCGTCCCTAGGATTCTCCAGGCAAGAACACTGGAGTGGGTTGCCATTTCCTTCTCCAATGCATGAAAGTGAAAAGTCAAAGTGAAGTCGCTCAGTCAGAACACACTCCTAACTAGATCTAAGAACACAAAAGTGGTTTCCCCTGCTTATCTGCAGGGAATATGTTCAAAGACCCTCATGGATGCCTAAAACCGCGGATAATACTGAACTCTATGTATTTTTTTTTCTTATACATACATATCGATGATTAAGTTTAATTTATAAATGAGGCATAGTAAGAGATTAACGGGCTTCCCTGGTGGCTCAGAGGGTAAAGTGTCTGCCTACAATGCGGGAGACCCGGGTTCAATCACTGAGTCAGGAAGATCCCCTGGAGAAGGAAATGGAAACCCACTCCAGTATTCTTTCCTGAAAAATCCCATGGACAGAGAAGCCTGGTAGGCTACAGTCCACGGGGGTCGCAAAGAGTCGGACATGACTGAGCGTCTTCACTTTCACTTCACTAAGAGATTAATAACAACATTCGTTGGATCATAGAGAAAGCAAGGGAATTCCAGAAAAACATCTACTTCTGCTTTGTTGACTATGCTAAAACCTATGTATGGACCACAACAAACTGTGGAAAATTCTTAAAGAGATGGGAATACCAGGCCACCTGACCTGTCTCCTGAGAAACCTGTATGCAGGTCAAGAAGCAACAGCTAAAACCAGACATAGAACAACAGATTGGTTCCAAATTGGGAAAGGATTACGTCAAAGCTGTATATTGTCAAATCAGATCAGTTGCTCAGTC
This sequence comes from Bos grunniens, assembly GCF_055505025.1. Taxonomy (NCBI): domain Eukaryota; kingdom Metazoa; phylum Chordata; class Mammalia; order Artiodactyla; family Bovidae; genus Bos; species Bos grunniens. The sequence goes on along the minus strand of NC_141191.1, from coordinate 21,113,325 downwards.
ATGTCCGACTCTTTGCGACCCCATGAATCGCAGCACGCCAGGCCTCCCTGTCCATCACCAACTCCCGGAGTTCACTCAGACTCACGTCCATCGAGTCAGTGATGCCATCCAGCCATCTCATCCTCTGTCGTCCCCTTCTCCTCCTACCCCCAATCCCTCCCAGCATCAGAGTCTTTTCCAATGAGTCAACTCTTCGCATGAGGTGGCCAAAGTACTGGAGTTTCAGCTTCAGCATCATTCCTTCCAAGGAAATCCCAGGGCTGATCTCCTTCAGAATGGACTGGTTGGATCTCCTTGCAGTCCAAGGGACTCTCAAGAGTCTTCTCCAACACCACAGTTCAAAAGCATCAATTCTTCAGTGCTCAGCCTTCTTCACAGTCCAACTCTCACATCCATACATGTGCTTATTTAACTTCTGTGCAGAGTACATCATGCACAATGCCAGGCTGGATGAATCACAGGCTGGAATCAAGATTGCCAGGAGAAATATCAACAACCTCAGATATACAGATGATACCACTCTAATGGCAGAAAGCAAAGAGGAACTAAAGAGCCTCTTGATGAGGGTCAAAGAGGCGAGTGAAAAAGCTGCCTTAAAACTCAGCATTCAAAAACTAAGATCATGGCATCCAGTCCCATCGCTTCATAGCAAATAGAAGGGGAAAAAGTGAAAACAGTGACAGATTTTACTTTCTTGGACTCCACAATCACAGCAGATGGTGACTGCAGCCATGAAATTAAGACAGTTGCTCCTTGGCAGGAAAGCTGCAACAAATCTATACAGAATATTAAAAAGCAGAGATATCACTTTGCTGACAAAGATCAGTATAGATCACAGCTATGGTTTTTCCAGTAGTCATTTATAGATGTGAGAGTTGGACCACAGAGAAGGCTGAGCACCAAAGAATTGATGCCTTCAAATTGTGGTGCTGGAGAAGACTCTTGAAGAGTCCTTTGGACTGCAAGGAGATCAAACCAGTCAATCCTAAAGGAAATCAACCCTAAATAATCATTGGAAGGACTGACACTGAAGCTGAAGCTCCAATAGTTTGGCCACCTGATGCAAAGAGTCGATTTATTGGAAAAGACCCTGATGTTGGGAAAGATTGAGGGCAGAAGAAGGGGACGACAGAGGTTGAGATGGTTGTGTTGCATCACCGATTTAATGGACATGAGTTTGAGCAAACTCTGGGAGATAGTGAAAGACAGGGAAGCCTGGTGTCCTGCAGTCCATGGGGTCACAAAGCATCATATATGACTGAGTGACTAAACAACAAACAATGAAATAATGATACACTAATAATCACGATGGTGTGATCACTGACCTAGAGCCAGACATCCTGGAATGTGAAGTCAAGTGGGCCTTAGAAAGCATCACTATGAACAAAGCTAGTGGAGGTGATGGAATTCCAGTTGAGCTATTTCAAATCCTGAAAGACGATGCTGTGAAAGTGCTGCACTCAATATGCCAGCAAATTTGGAAAACTCAGCAGTGGCCACAGCAATGGAAAAGGTCAGTTTTCATTCCAATCCCAAAGAAAGGCAATGCCAAAGAATGCTCAAGCTATCGCACAACTGCACTCATCTCACACGCTAGAAAAGTAATGCTCAAAATTCTCCAAGCCAGGCTTCAGCAATATGTGAACTGTGAACTTTCTGATGTTCAAGCTGGTTTTAGAAAAGGCACAGGAACCAGAGATCAAATTGCCAACATCTGCTGGATCATGGAAAAAGCAAGAGAGTTCCAGAAAAACATCTATTTCTGCTTTATTGACTATGCCAAAGCCTTTGACTGTGTGGATCACAATAAACTGTGGAAAATTCTGAAAGAGATGGGAATACCAGAACACCTGATCTGCCTCGAGAAATTTGTATGCAGGTCAGGAAGCAACAGTTAGAACTGGACATGGAACAACAGACTGGTTCCAAATAGGAAAAGGAGTATGTCAAGGCTGTATATTGTCACCCTGTTTATTTAACCTACATGCAGAGTACATCATGAGAAACGCTGGACTGGAAGAAACGCAAGCTGGAATCAAGATTGCCGGGAGGAATATCAATAACCTCAGATATGCAGCTGACACCACCCTTATGGCAGAAAGTGAAGAGGAACTCAAAAGCCTCTTGATGAAAGTGAAAGTGGAGAGTGAAAAAGTTGGCTTAAAGCTCAACATTCAGAAAACGAAGATCATGGCATCCGGTCGCATCACTTCATGGGAAATAGATGGGGAAACAGTGGAAACAGTGTCAGACTTTATTTTTCTGGGCTCCAAAATCACTGCAGATGGTGACTGCAGCCATGAAATTAAAAGACGCTTACTCCTTGGAAGGAAAGTTATGACCAACCTAGACAGCATATTCAAAAACAGAGACATTACTTTGCCAACAAAGGTTCGTCTAGTCAAGGCTATGGTTTTTCCTGTGGTCATGTATGGATGTGAGAGTTGGACTGTGAAAAAGGCTGAGCGCCGAAGAATTGATGCTTTTAAACTGTGGTGTTGGAGAAGACTCTTGAGAGTCCCTTGGACTGCAAGGAGATCCAACCAGTCCATTCTGAAGGAGAACAGCCCTGGGATTTCTTTGGAAGGAATGATGCTAAAGCTGAAACTCTAGTACTTTGGCCACCTGAGCTGACTCATTGGAAAAGACTCTGATGCTGGGAGGGATTGGGGGCAGGAGGAGAAGGGGACGACAGAGGATGAGATGGCTGGATGGCATCACTGACTCGATGGACGTGAGTCTGAGTGAACTCCGGGAGTTGGTGATGGACAGGGAGGCCTGGCGTGCTACAATTCATGGGGTCGCAAAGAGTCAGACAAGACTGAGCGACTGAACTGAACTGAACTGAACACTAATAAAAGTTATGTGAGCATGGTCTCTTTTCTCCCTCTCCCTGCAAATATTTTATTGTATTAATTTACTGTCTTTTCCATTTTAACTAAGGACTTACCACACTCTGTGGCTATGACTTTTGCAGTTTGAGATGCAACAGCAAAACTAGCACAAATTTCTTTTTCCTTGCTCACAATTTCACAGAAAGGAGATGAGGTCTTACTGTAGACTTTAGCAACTCTAGCATATGACTTCTTTTGCTTTCTGATTGAGAATTTTCACCTTTCAGTTAAAGGAAGCACTTTATAACTCCTCTTTGGCAAATCCGAACTGCAAGCATCACCACCCTTGCACTTAGGGTGTCATTATGAAGTAAAGGAAGGGTCGCTTGAACAAAAGTATCCTGATACCCAGTTGATCTGATACTGAGGTGGCTACTAAGTAACAGGTAAGAGACTCCAGATAAAGGGAAGATTTACGTCCTGCAAGGGACAGAGCAGATCGGCGCGAGATTTCATCTCGTTACTCAGAAGTTACATAATTTATCAATAACACATAGTTTATTTCTGAAATTTTCTGTTTAAAATGTTCATACCATGATTGACTGTGGGTAACTGAAACCTTGGAAAGGGAAGAGGAGGAGGACTGTATGTTCCTGTTGGAACTTTAGCATGTACCTAAGAGTATTACAGGACCCGAGAAATACTCAAGAGAAGAAATCTGTTGAATTTTGTTTACTATATCATCTCCTAAATACATTTGATAGAGCCCTTTTCTTCTTATATTAACTATTACTATCTCACAGAACTATAGTTCCCTGTTTTTGTTGTTTAGTCGCTAATTCGTGTCCGACTCTCTTGCGGCCCCATGGACTGTAGCCCTCCTGGCTCCTCTGTCCATGGGATTTCCAAGGCAAGAATACTGGAGTGGGTTGCCATTTCCTACTTCAGGGGATCTTTCCAACTCAGGAACTGAACCCGAATCTCCTGCATTGGCAGGCAGATTTTTTGCCACTGAGCCACCAAGCAAGCCCATGGTTCTGTACACCCTTACGGTTCAAAATGTGATCCCTAGACCAGATTCCTCAATATTCATCACCTGGAAACTTGTTAAACTCACATCTTAGGCCCCACCCCAGAATCACTTTAACAAGATGCCCAGGTGGCTGGTGTGACATTAAAGTTTGAGAAGCACTGCTTTGGGAAACACCGTTTAGAGGAGAAAGTACGACTAATTTTAACGTCTTTACGTGACTCATTATTTCAAGACATCTATTTTTATTGTCCCCTAATGCCTATTTCACTAATAATCACACCTACTTCTTTCTGATTGTTTTGTGCAAGGCACTATTCTAAGTACTTATGTAATCCTCAACCCAATCCACAGAGGCAGGCACTGTTATAATCTTCACTTTATGGATGAGATTACTGAGGCTCAGCGGAGTTAAGTAGCCTATCCAAGGTCACACAGATATTAGGTGGCAGAAACCTTGGTTTAAGGAATTAAGGATCACCAAAAGGCAATGGCACCCCACTCCAGTACTCTTGCCTGGAAAATCCCATGGATGGAGGAGCCTGATGGGCTGCAGTCCATGGGGTCACTAAGAGTTGGACACGACTGAGCGACTTGACTTTCACTTTTCACTTTCATGCATTAGAGAAGGAAATGGCAACCCACTCCAGTGTTCTTGCCTGGAGAATCCCAGGGACGGGGAAGCCTGGTGGGCTGTGGTCTATGGGGTCGCACAGAGTCGGACACGACTGAAGCGACTTAGCAGCAGCAAATATACTCTCTATGTTTCCATGTACTTTCTTGCTTTGTGTACTTTACACAAGGATTTCTTTCTTCCTACAATGATCTCCCACACACACACCTAGTGAAAAGATCTCAGGGACTTCCCTGGTCGTCCAATGGTTAAGAATCCACCTTTTAATGCAGGGGACTCGGATTTGATCCCTGGTTGAGGAACTAAGATTCCACATGCCAAGGGGCGACAAAGCCCTTGTACCACAACTACTGAGCCTGTGCTCTAGAGCCCATGCCACAGTGAAGATCCCACATGCCGCAACGAAGACCCGACACAGCCAAAGAAATGAAAACATATTAAAGAAAACAAAAAAAGCTCTCGGTTTAAAAAGTTCATTCCTCCAGGAAACTTCTCTGGCCCCTCTCCTCTGAACCAGGTCAGGTTCCCTACTACACATCTCCCAGGCACACATTTTTTCCTTCTTACTTATCAGCTTTTAGAATTATTTACATTTCTGTGATTGTATGGCTGGTGGATAGCAGTAGCAGTGTTAGTCGCTCGTCGAGTCCAACTCTTTGTGACCCCACAAACTGTAGGCCAACAAACTCCTCTGTCCATGGGATTCTCCAGGCAAGAATACTGGAGTGGATCGCCATTCCCTTCTCCAGAGGATCTTCCTGACCTAGGGATCGAACTCAGATCTCCTGCATTGCAGGCAGCTTCTTTACCATCTGAGGTACAGGGAAGATCTATGGTTTAGTGTATATCTTTAGCTAAAAAACTGAAGTATATCTTCTGTGTCTGACACAGGCTGGCAGAAGCTGTAGCCTGGATGCAAAGTATTTGATTTTGCATCAGAAGACTTGGATTTGAGTCCTTGTTCCCCTACTTATTAGTTTTGTAATTGTTAAGCAATCAAACTGTCTTAGATCCATAAGTTCTCAGCTCTGTTAAGTGGGGATAATAATGCCTGGGCTTTCCTGGTGGCTCAGTGGTCTGCCTGCCAATGCAAGAGATATGGGCTTGAGCCCTGGGTCGGGAAGATCCCCTGTAGAAGGGAATGGCAACCCACTCCAGTATTCTTGCCTGGGTAACCCTATGGACAGAGGAGCCTGGTGGGTTACAGCCCATAGGCTCACAAAGAGTTGGACATAATTTGGCAACTAAACAACAGCAACAATAATGCCTTACAAGATTGATAAAAGAATTAAAATGAGGATTCTGAAAGAAGCGTATAGTCTACATAAACATCCGAAAAATATGAGAGAGTGTTCCATAGTGATTAAGATCCTGGGTTGTATTTTAAGGTTCTAATGTGCAGTCAGACACCTGAGTTCATTGCTAACTCATAATATTTACCATCCAGGCAGCTGATTTGGCCATCCATCATTTCCTAAACTTTTTTCATGTATTTTTTAAACTGTATTCATATGTAATTTATTATATATCTATGCTATGTTGTCTCCCAAGTCATGTATATACTGTATGATTTTATATTTTGCTCATCATCTCTTATCAGAGCCCTTTGCACACAGCAATTCAATAGATATTAATATAATCTACATTTATTTGGTAAGTATCACATATTTGCTGTATGGAAAGTACCTGAAGTAAGAAAAGTGAGAATGAAAAGTAGTGCACATAACAATTGCCATCATCATACATGTGAATATTCAGATTTGCTACATTTTTCAAATCACTTAAACCAAGATAAACTGCAGAACTGAAACTCCAGCAGGGACAATTAAACAATATTTGGAATGAAATCATTTGGCCTAATTTTCATAACCACAGATTTCAAGGAATACCACCATCCATGCCAGGTGTGCCAGACAATCCCATTGTCCGTTTTAGCGGTGTAGGGACCCTTGTGGTAGAAGCCATTCAGGTTTGCAGAGTGACACCTAGTGGGAGGAAAAATAAACATGAAAAAATCAGACTAGAAAAATATCCTTTGAAACCCTTATTCTGTGATCAAATGGCTGAAAATATTTTAACTATGAATTCTGCCATTTTTTCTTTTTTTGAGGGGGGGCTATCCCTTGTGGCTTATGGGATTTTAATTCCCCAACCAGGGACTGAACCCATGCCCTTGGGAGTGATTGCACAGAGGCCTAACCATTGGACTGCCAGGGAATTTCCTGTGCTGTTTTTGGATAAGAGAATATTTAGCAGTTTCCAAAAGCCAAGAGATTTCTACAACATGAGTATTTTAAACTGGTGGGTTTTAGTACCATAACAACTCTCAGGATAAAACCCAGGCCACTTATAGAGTATTTATTTATTTATATCTGGCTGCACCTGATCTTAGTTTCAACATGCAGAATCTTTGATTTTCATTGCAGCAATGCAAAACCCCACTCTTGCAGCATGTGGGATCTAGTTCCCTGACCAGAGACCAAAGCCAGGGCCCCCTGCATTGGGAGTGCGAAGTCTTAGCCTCTGGACCACTATGGAAGCCCCACTTATACTGATTAAAAAAAAAGCAGCTCTGTTCTTAACAGACTTTAAATGAGAAAGAAAGGAAGGAAATGAGAGAGGGAGAGAGAGAGGCAGGAAGGAAGGAAGAAAGAAAAACAAGCAAACAAAAGCATGACCTGGTAAGCCTGAGCCTTAGCCAGAGTGGTATGGGTGTGGTGCGCTGCTCCATTTGCCAGCTTCCCTGTATAATTTACACTTAAAATGTTCATCCATCTGCTGCCAAGACTTAGCTTTCATAATTTCAATTCCCTTCCTCCCTCTTGAGTCACCAGTATATCAATTATTTTAACCTCAAAGGGGTAAAGAAACAAAACCCAAACCATGATTTAAAGTTTTCCAGTATCAACTAATGATCATCTGTCTTAATTGCGGAGTTTATTATTTTTACCTATATTGTTCCAACCGAGATACACTGGTTAGGTTATCATAAATCTTAAAATGTCCCCCTTCCTCTTTGGGATCTGTACATTTTGCTCCTAATATGGCTAAACGAAGAGTAGGCGATAATTTTCTGGGTACTGTTATTAAATTAGTTACTATATATTTCTTTATTGCTACAACCAATGAAAAGATTTCAGACACTGGGACATAGAGGAACATGCAAAAGAATAGTTCTAAAAATCTATGGAAAGTGCCTGAATTACTGAGTCAAAGTAAGCATGTAATTTACCCGTCAATGTTGAGTGGTTGACTAGCCTCACTTACCAGCCCTCATAATTCTTTCCTGCTAATTGTCCCCACAGTCCTCCTAATTTAAATTGATGTAACTAATCAAAACCATGTATGCTAAATCTTCAAGTGTTAAGAGCCTGTTATGTTTTTAAAACTGCATGGAAAGTAATGGCAAAAGAGAAAATACTCTAGACTGAGCCTCCCAAATACATATTTTGACATATTCTATCTTCCTAGAGATATCTACTATATATATTAATATTTTTCTATTTAGTCTGTGATTTGAATCCTGTTAGGAAGCTGACTCTGGTCAACATAGCAAACCTTAGCAATTCTAAGACCACTTTTTCCCAGCATCTTTCAGGTTCTAGAACAGCCTGGACTTGAGGCTAGGTTGGGAGATGGTTGGGGCTCCCTTGGTGAAGAAGTAGCCTTGTGCACACACATGAGATGCTACATTGGTAAAGAAGAGAAGACATCAACGCAACGCTCAGTGATTGGTTTGCTATGATGAGAAGGAATGCCTAGTAGGTGGGTAAAACTTAGAAATGCCAAGAGTTTATGTAAATTGGAAGAACTATGGGACAGGAGAAAAATAAGAACAAAACAAGAATAAGGAGGAAGAGGATGATGGAGTTAAACCATAGCAGAGGCAGGCATGGAAGAAGTAGCACTGAGCTGCTGGAACAGTTGGCTTTCTCTTCAGCTTTTCTGACTTTCCACCTGCACGATCTCATTTGACTCCAAGGATAATGGAGCTTCCTTGGGTGGCTCCAGCAACTGAATTGCCTTTCTTTGTCTTCCCTGAACTCCTATCTTTAAAGTCAAGTAAATCATTTATTATTCCACGTTGAACTGTGTGCCACTTATCATTTAATTGGGTGGGTACTTGGTTTTGATCTGCTAATATTAACCAATGTGGTTGTTATTTCCATGTATGGAATTCTGTTACATTAAGGGGTGCTTGAGACTTTGTGAATTATAGACAAGTTTTACATAATGTTGATAACTCTTACATAATGCTAACTTAGAGGGAAAGGGGAAGAAAAAGGAGGATAAAGAGAAGGTGATAAATACAGTTTTAAAGAGAACGAGAAAACCATAAGGGAAAAAGATCGTCACCACCTTTGTTTGATCTGTTAAGTAGGAAAGATAACTTTGGTTTTCTCTCCCCTCTCACTGCTGTGTATGTTCCACTTCCTTTACAAATGACCAAAATTTAAATGGACTCAAACTTTGAAAAAAGCAAAATCCAGATAAAATAGTGTTTATATATTCAATTTGATATTCCACACTATATACAGCTAACTCTACCTCCATAGAATTTATGACTCTAAAATCAGCACATCATAATAACTCAAGATGTTCATAAGGAGGATTCTCATGATTTTATGGAAAATAGATCTATGTCTGGTATACCTCCACTTAAAAAGATGGAGGATTCTTTATGTAAATACTTAAAAAGTATTTACGTAATGAAAAAATGTTAAAATTTAGATTGTGGAATTTAAATGATTAGTCCTCAATTACACGGAAAACTCAGCACTCCAGACATACTCACGAAGGATTCTGTAATGGAATGTTTAAGTGTCCAGATATTTTGTCTTCTAAAGACAAAAGGAGATGTTCAAAGGCCATGTACTAAAGAAAAAAAAAAAAAAGCCCATGTATGGCGTAACTGTTGAACACAACTGCTTTGTAGACATAGTGGGCTTATCAGGTTATTTTAAAGGATGACTGAATTTTTCCATTCCTGCCTTAACTTTGTGATGACAACAAGAGGTACTGTCTGGAAATCATCCTGGGTGAAGAATAGTTAAAGGAATGAAACATTAATGAATAGTTAAAGAAGAGAAAACGTCGAGGAGCACAGTAAATATTTTCTTACCCAGACCCGAAGAGTTATGTTGAAAAAGAATACAGTTACTCTGTAACTACTGAGGAAAAAAACTGACAAAGTAATAAGAAGCAAGATTTCAGGTTAATACAAGAAAATGAAGAAAAGCTGACATAGCGGACTTCCCTGGTGGTTCAGTGGTTAAAACTCTGTGCTTCCAGTGCTGGGGGCCTGGGCTCAGTCCCTGGTCAGGGAACTAAGATCCTACAGGCCCCACAGTGCAGCACCCCCATAAAATTTTCAATACACAAAAAAAGATTAAAAAAAGAAAAACTGATTTAGTACAATCAAAAATGGAATGAATTTGCTGATAAAGGAACATTGGAGTATTCAACCAGAAGATAGAATTAGGTTTCAGGAATGTTAGAGGAAATTTATGCATTGAGAGGAGCTTGGGTTGAATGATTTTAAAAAAGTCACAGTAAATGTAAACAGTATTACACAGAAAAATTTATAATAACATGCTAGGAGAAGGTGAAGAGCTACCTGGTTATTAGAATGTCGAAAATGCTCTGTATTTCTTTGCGTCAATTTGTGACCCACTATTTATGATAACTCACCCGTAACTCCATTTGCAAACAATCTTTATGAAAGCAGTAGTTTGATTTTTCTCTATGACGTATCTTTCAAGCTTGACTAAGGTACACAGTGAACAAATCCTTAAAGCTACTTCATTACTGAAAGATTCTAATAAGGATGATTACTTAATAATACCAGTATTACAAAGCAGACCAACACTCCTGCATACGTTATAATTAATGCCCACCTGTCAGATATCTGGAGAAGGCAATGGCAACCCACTCCAGTAGTCTTGCCTGGAAAGTCTCATGGACGGAGGAGCTTGGTAGGCTGCAGTCCATGGGGTTGCTAAGAGTTGGACACGACTGAGCAACTTCACTTTCACTTTTCACTTTCATGCATTGGAGAAGGAAATGGCAACCCACTCCAGTGTTCTTGCCTGGAGAATCCCAGGGACGGGGGAGCCTGGTGAGGTGCCGTCTATGGGGCTGCATAGAGTCGGACATGACTGAAGCGACTTAGCAGCAGCAGCAGCAGTCAGATATCATCAATGCAATTGCAACTGTGTTTAAGAAACATCAAACCTGTTAAACCACCAGCCAGACTGATCCTCTTTCGCACAGTTCCCTTCGTAGTTGTCGTTGTCTCTGTCCCACGTGCTGAATTTCATTCTTTGGTGACTGGCCCACCATTGCACTTCAGGATGAAAATTTCCAGTAAGGGAGTCTCCAGCGGTTCCAGAATATTCCCCAATATGTAAATCATAGGAATTCTAAAGAAAAAGAGGCGATTTCCATGATCAGTTGTTACTATTTTGTGTATGTGTACGTGTGTGTTCAGTCACTCAGTAGTGTCTGACTCCTTGTGACCCCATGGAGTGTAACCCGCCTGGGTTTCTCTATTACTATTTTAAAAACAGGCTTATGTAATAAATAAAAGATCAGGCTCTATCACAGATTTTTGTTTCCCCTGACTTTGGGTTTTATATTGTATGTTTTACACATTAATTTGTGGTGATATGTATTTGAAAATGTTAGTACCTTTTCATCTCCAACTTTGAAATTTTTATATTGAGCATAACGGCTATTTTTCTCAAAATCTGCAAGGTCGATTTTTAATGTGTAATCTCCTAGGAAAGGGAAAAAACAGAAATTGTAGGTTTTTTTTTTTTTTTTTTTTAATGTATGAGATGACATTTACTTCAGTTCAGTTCAGTTCAGTTCAGTCGCTCAGTCGTGTCTGACTCTTTGCGACCCCATGAATCGCAGCACGCCAGGCCTCCCTGTCCATCACCAACACCCGGAGTTCACTCAGACTCATGTCCATCGAGTCAGTGATGCCATCCAGCGATCTCATCCTCTGTCGTCCCCTTCTCCTCCTGCCCCCAATCCCTCCCAGCATTAGAGTCTTTTCCAATGAGTCAACTCTTTGCATGAGGTGGCCAAAGTACTGGAGTTTCAGCTTTAGCATCATTCCTTACTGAGGCTTAAAAACAGTTTGTGGCTCTATTTTACTTAGACCATTTCCTTCTACCATGAGGCAGCTTTCAAAGAATAAACAGTGACTCCATTGTATTTACAATATGCATGTTTTATTGTGTATTTTACTTGGAAAAAGTTAGGAATGTAATATTAAAGGTAGAACATTTCTACTAGATCTATTATAGATAAGAGCCAGTGTAGTTCACTTGGCAAAGAAGAACAGAAAGCAAGTCATTTTTCAGTACATAGATTAAGAAATCTAACAGTGAATAAACAGAAGTTTTGTGAAGTTTAAAAGTTGACTTTTTTTTCTTACTTTTGGTAAGGATGTTGATCTTCAACATTAAATAATGACTGAAATAGTTGATACCATCAAGTAATCAGCTTTTCTTCATTGTCTCATCATTTGCAAATAACAAAGACTACTCTTTCAGAAACAGAACTATTGTTAGAAACATACAAAGTTATAAATCAAACTGACAGTCAGATAATATATTTGTATTCAATCCTTCTACTTTGATAAATAAAATTTCACAATGACTAGTAAGATCAGGTCTGAATTCAGAGTCTTAGCCTCTTCCTAGTTCTAAGCTGGAACACAGCAGCAGGTCATGCAGACCTGGCCCATGGTCAGCCTGCTCTCTTGTCCCACGCCAGTCTCCATCACACAGAGCAAAGGGCCTTGCCCACACTTATGGACATTCCAGACTGCACACCAAGCTCTGTTGACATCCAAAATAAAAGCTGTTTCTTTACTTCTCCTCAGACTTAGGGGTGCACACATCAGATGTACAATTTTCCTACAGGGGGACAGATGAAGAAGAGGCATGAATAGGTCCTGGAGACAAAGTCAAGGCTTCTTCAGTAGAGAATGCTGGACTCTATATCGCCAGAGTGAGTCTAGGAGACTCTCTGGCCCCACAGATTCCTTGGCTCATGGAGCTCTCTAAAGTGGGATTTCAAGGAAGAGGCCGCTTTAATCTGATCAAAAGGTAGTAAATGTTATGTGAGCTAAGACTGTGAAGTGGACTAGAGCAGAAATAAAGGCTAAATCAATGCTCCTAAAAAGTACTTTGCATTATAGAAGAGGTTTAGACTTTTAGGTAACCATCTAAATATCTCTTTAGTTCATGAGTAAATAAAAATTCAATTTTGGATCATTTCTAAATTAGCTTTACTGCAAACACTTCCAGCCAAAATTTATATAATGGGGATAAAGTTATTTTAAAGAGGCAACTCCTTAGCTTTAAATGTTCTCATAATTAAGAAATGCAGGGGGACTTCTCTGGCAGTCTAGTGGTTAAGATTCTGTGCTTTCACTGCACAGGGCATGAGTTCTATCCCTGGTCTGGGAACTAAGATCCCTCATGCCGCACATGGGGGATATTGTGGTACAGCCACAATATTTTTTTGTTTTTAAATAAAAAGGAAAGAAAAGAAATGTAGGGAGAAAGTCACTCTTTTTCCTTGGGATGATGTTCTATGCAGTTGTGATCCCTGGAACTGATAAATACATTTTTGCCACCATGAGAGTAGCCAGCCTGAAATACCAATGAAAATGTGAAGCAGATATGTTGCCAAAGTGCATCTGGACAAATAAATACTTAATAATAATTTGAAAAATAATATTTATTTTTAAAATAGTTAATTAATAATATTTGTTGTTGCTTAGTTGCTCAGTCATGTCTGACTCTTTGCCACCCCATGGACTGCAGCATACCAGGCTTCCCTGTCCTTCACTATTATTAATTAATAAGTTTAAATTCTGTATGTTTAGAAGGATCCAAGGGTTACTTCTTGGGGTTTTCATAGTTTCAATGAAAAACCAGATGCATATTAATATGTAAAAGAAACAGGAATTGGTATGATAAATGTTATATATCTATCATAAAACACAAGTAGGATAATAAATACTTTGAAATTTAGAGAACACTGATCATAAGAAGAATGTACAAAGAAAGCTTAAGATTTCTAAGATTATCCATCCTCTCTTAAGTTACTATCCTGGGGTGTTTCCAAGATCTCTATAATACTATTATGAATATAGACACACAAATCACTTTCCTTAACTTGTTTGGAATGAATAAACCTTGCTCTTACAATTAGTGCCTTGCCAGTGTGATTTAACATGCTTTCTTGAGCAATACAATTGTCTTTTATGAAACATTAAGAATCAGATTTGAGTGGAACTGACTACAATCTCAGGTAGAAAGTGAGGTAAGGAAGATAAAGGACTGGAGCAAAAGAACATGGAAAAGGGAAACTTGGAAAATATTAAGCTAGTGATCCTTTAAACAAATGTCAAACTCCAGTGAAAGACATCCATGCAAAAGCAGATAGAGGGAATGATACAGATGTCTGCAATATACTTGGAAATGTCAAAGAAATGGATCGATGGATGGATAGATGAAAAGTTACAGGATTAAAATGTTAATGTAAAATCTAGGTGGTAGGTTGAAATCTCTTCCAGTTTTGTTGTATCTTGCAAGTTTTTCAACTTAAGATTTGCAAGGGGATGGGAATAAGAACATTTATATTCTTTGGTATTTGATTCCAAAAACAGCCATAATTCCTCAATTCTTCACCTTTCCCTTTGCAATGGGACTTTAAGTCCTCCCATTAAGCCTATTTCCTTTCTCCTTACATCTGAGCTGGTCCTGTGACTTGCTTTCACCAAAACAGAAGGCAGTGTAAGTGACTGTGTGCCATTACTGAGTCTAGGTCTCAAGTTAGTTATGTGCTTTCATTCTCTTTCTTAGAACTCTGCTTCTGCTTCAAGAACAAGTCCAGGCTAGCCAGCTGGAAGATGACGGACCATGTGGAGTGAGCTGGACAGCCAGCCTCCCACTGATGAGGAAGCTGGTCACCAGCTCATGAGCAAGCCCAGCGAGATCAGCAGAGCCCAGCCCTAAGGAGCAAAACCACCCAGCTGCCCTGTATATTTGTGAGAAATAATAAAGAGTTGTTGTTTTAAGTCACTAAATTCATAAGTGGCTTGTTATGCATACAATATATATGTTTTGAGTCACACAAGTCATTTAAAAGAATGATTACGACAGTAGATTTCCTTCCCAGAAACAGAAAAAATGTATGTGAGAAATATCTCTCCCACAACCTAGGTCTAAGCAGCCACCTTTTACAAAGGAGATTATTTCCCAAAAGGGATTATTGGCCATCTGCAAATCATAGTAGTTACTGAATTTGTTCTAGGATTTAGAGAAAAACAGTTGTGTTCCCTTTTTGTATTTCCAGTGAATTTGGTATGAGGTAAACCTTACCTTGTGTGGTCAGTAAGTGAAGATTTCTATTACCCAACCAATATTCACCATTTTTTTGGACAAAATTTCCAAAGCCATTTTCATAGTCACTCCAGTCTCTAAAAAAATGAAAGTGAAAGCTGACTTTAGCAAAATCCAAACAGACCTTTGCAGTACGCAAGGTGCACACTTTTACCCCTACCCACAATATCTTCTTGATTAGCTAATGTACTTCTATTTAGAAAGAATGAAGTTCTAATACACTTCAGGTATAATAAAGAGGCTTAACTTTGGTAAACCTCATATTTCCTACTCCAAATAAATCCTTATATCATAATTAGCACACCTGTTAAAGTTTTCACTGCCATCAGATCGTCTCTGAATTACAGTCCATCCTCCTCCATCAGACATGTCACAATAGACAGAGAATTCTGCTGGGCTCTGGAGAGGTTTGATTTTATAAAATCCACTCTGCTTGTACCCGTCATTGAAAATCTCTGAACAATCTGTTTGGAAAACAAAGTAATGTAATATTTGTCATGTGTCTTTTTTTTTTTTTTAAAGGGAGCCTCTGAATGAGATTACTCAATACTAATGGAGACAGATAAATACATGATGTAGATAATCAGCTGTTTAAAACTGCATCTTGTACATCTTCCAGTGGCTACTAGGAAGTTCTTTTTTTCTAGATGGTATAATTATCATCTGACTTCTTGATATGATCATGAAAAAAATAAAATGGTGAAATAGGTATATGGTTTCTCATTTCTGATTTTTTTAGAAGAGTCTGAAATTATGTTTTAGTTAATTACAGTATATTTAAGTGAAACATTTTATCAAACAGTACAGAACTTTTTTCTCTCATGGCACTAAAATGAAAGTAGAAATATAATACCAAACAATTTAATACAGATTATCTTGATTTACAGCATTATAAATCATTCTGAACATCTGGAAATGAACTCAAAATAGTAATCTTGTTAGATTCTTATAACCTCCCAGTCTCACCAGAGTTTTTACTCACCCACTGAAATTTCGAAGAGTCCATGCATTCTTAGATGTTTTTGCTAAAAACTGCAAGTTTCTATTATTTCATCCCTGCGGTCTTCTCTGCGCTGATATTTCTTTGACCACTGAAGCCACCAATTTGTCACCAAAAAATAATATCTGTTTCTTAAATCATGTGCTGCTGCTGCTGCTAAGTTGATTCAGTCGTGTCCGACTCTGTGTGACCCCATAGACAGCATTCCACCAGACTCCCCCGTCCCTGGGATTCTCCAGGCAAGAACACTGGAGTGGGTTGCCATTTCCTTCTCCAATGCAGGGAAGTGAAAAGTGAAAGTGAAGTCGCTCAGTTGTGTCCGACTCTTTGAGACCCCATGGACTGCAGCCTACCAGGCTCCTCCGTCCATGGGATTTTCCAGGCAAGAGTACTGGAGTGGGTTGCCATTGCCTTCTCTGTAAATCATGTGAAGGTGGGATAAATTAATAATCATTGGTCTCATCTAGGCTGATCTGGGCTGAATTAGAGAATACGGCTGATATGTGTGTACTAGATCACTTCAGTCAACTCCAGCTCTGTGGGATACTATGAACTGTTGCCCACCAGGCTCCCCTGTCCATGGGATTCTCCCAGGCAAGAATACTGGAGTGGGTTTCGGTGCCCTCTTCCAGGGGATCTTCCCAACCCAGGGATCAACTTGGCGTCTGCATTGCAAATGGATTGTTTCCCACAATCCTCCTGCATTGCAGGTGGATTCTTTACCACTGAGCCACCGTGGAAGCCCATATGGCAGACACGAACTCGCTATTGTTTAGATGCCCAGGCAGCTCTGCTTTAGGGTAGCTGAATTGATGGCCACTGTAAAGAGATAGTTTCAAGGATACCCAATCACAATTGGGTATTTCTTTAATAAAAAATACTATAATTTAACATCACGAACTTTCAAATTTTACCCTTATTATTTTGTTCGTTTCCTCCTTTTTAAAAAAATGTATTTTCTACAATTCTGTAACTATAAATGGTGATGGATGTTAACTGGACTTAGTGTAGTGATCATTTCACAATATATACAAACATCATATCATTATATTATATACCAGAAATTAATATAATGTTTTATGTTTAATTGTACCTAATGAAAATTTTCTTTCCCTGATTGACAATTTCATTCTTTTAGCATATTAAGTTCTTTCTTCATTTTCATTGTTCTGATGCCAAATTGTCTATAATTTTGTTACAAATAAAATATATCCCACATTAAATAGATTGAACAGGCAATAGGAATCAGAGGAGAAACAAAAATAAAGAACCTTAGTCACTTTCTAAAACCCTCATCAGGTTGAGACCCATCATTTACTACTGCTTTGGTGAGATGTCCATTTTTCTAATGAGTTAGGCCTTAATCATGTATTTATTTTTGAGATTCAGAAGCCCCTGTGTTCTTTTCCACATCCTGGATTATTTTTTTTTTAATCCTGTTTTGCAGTTAAACAAGAAGAAAAACAATGTGAAAATGATTATCTAAAATTAGTTCAAGGTTGTTCAAAAGCTTACATCTTGTGGTCAAGTACATTGCACAGCATTTTTCATTAGAGTAAGCAGATTTTTTTTTTCCACTTACTTTTTTTTTAAATTGGAGGATAATTGCTTTACAATGTTGTGTTGGTTTCTGCTGTACAACAAGGTGATCCAACCGTAAGTACACATGCATCCCTTCCCTCTTGAGCGTCCCTTCTAGCCCGCCCCACACCCCCAGGTTGTCACAGAGCACCCTGTGCGCTATAGTGGCCTCCCACTGGCTATTTTACACATGGTAGGGTATGTATCTGGAGAAGACAATGGCACCCCACTCCAGTACTCTTGCCTGGAAAATCCCAGAGACAGAGGAGCCTGGTAGGCTGCAGTCCATGGGATCATGAAGAGTCAGACAAGACTGAGCGACTTCACTTTCACTTTTCACTTTCCTGCATTGGAGAAGGAAATGGCAACCCACTCCAGTGTTCTTGCCTGGAGAATCCCAGGGACGGGGGAGCCTGGTGGGCTGCTGTCTATGGGGTTGCACAGAGTCGGACATGACTGAAGCGACTTAGCAGCAGCAGTGGCAGCAGCAGTGTACATATCAATGCTTCTCTCTCAATTAGTCCCACCCTCTCTTCCCCCTGCTGGGTCCACAAGTCTTTTCTCCATGTCTGTATCTCTATTCCTGCCCTGCAAATAGGTTAATCAGTACCATTATTCTAGATTCCATATGTATGTGTTAATATGCAATATTTATTTTTCTCTTTCTTACTTCACTCTGTATAAGCTTGTTAGGAAAACAGCTCTTTGCTTACATTTAACCACCTACCAAACAGCTGAATAGTAAAGACTCACAAGGTTCAGACTATTTCCCAAGCAAATATGGGAATAATTAGCTATAACATTTGTCTCTGGAAAATTCTGTGAATATGGAGTTTTCAGCCAACATTTTCTATTTGTTCTTATTTTATGCCAACTCTGAATTTAAGTTTTTAAAAATTTTTTGATCTTCCCAGAGGAAAATGCCAAACAGAACTTAAGATTCAGAGGAAAGATTTCCACTGAAAAAAACAAAAACAAAACCCAAACAAAGAAAAAAAAAATGCCACTAGCTCAATTTCTTACAGCAAATAGATTAAGGAGCCTGCTTTGGGAAAATGTGACTTTTACTCTGATAGAAAGTTCAAGCAATAGAGGGTTTAAAATATTAACTAGATATTTCAAACTACGATTTCAACCACCCCAGAGAATAGACAGAAGAGGGGTAGAGGGTTAGAGAGATCTGTGCTCACGGGAGTTTAAAAAAGAATTTTTGGATACTTACATAATGCTAGAGTGAGGCCAAGGCTTCCTGCCCTCTGTTTGACAAACAGTGTGTTAAACTGGGTGAGGTGAATACGCTCTGCTCAAGCATAAAGCAAACCGTGCTGGAAGCACGACTGTTGAAGCTTCACAAAGGGACGTGCCAGCCTGCCAAATGAACTTTTTCCTTTTGTCCCAGAATGGTGACTGAGAACCAAAGGCACTAAGTACCCCCACATTCTAAACTCGAAGGAAGGCCAGCCTGAGCTCAGCCACATGCCACAGAGCATGCTGGGAAATGCCAGGAATGCCATCCTCAGCCCCAGGCAACATAAGATGAGATTTAGAGGAGAGAGAGGAAGTTGCAATATTGCTGTGCGGAGGATTGGTGGGCTCTCTCCTCTGAAAGTAAGGGAGAGAAGATATAATAATGTAGGTAGAGAGCTGGCATTCATTGAGCCAAATGAGAAATGCTTTTGTAAGCATTTCATTAGATCTATTAACTTATTTGATCTTTACACCAAAGAAATAGGTATCCTTATCACTCCCATTTTACAGATGAGGAATTAGAGGCACAAAGAGGTCAAGTAATTTGCTCAAAGGCCACTTCTAGCAACATGTGCAACTGGATTTTGAACCCAGGCTTTGGAGTCTCTACTTTAAACGCTACACATACTGCCTTTTGAGATACTGTCTCGTAAATACTGGGGGCTCCTGCACAAGGGGCCATGGTTAAACTAGTGGTCATGTTGGCCGAACAGATGATGCTAAAAGGCTGTTTTGATTGTCAACAATAAGTGTGAATTTGGTAGACTAATCTTTTAATAAAGGCACATAATTCAATCACACCCAAAAGCTTAAAAAATACATTTAACTATATGTTGTATAAAAATCATGTGATTTGTGCATTGTTTTCAAAAATTGCCAGGTTGTATGTAATTAGGTGTTTCCTACTATGAGATGAATTAGGATTCAGAAAATAATTGATTTAGTAATAATACAGTAACTTATAAATAAGAAAAAAGAAATTTATTTCTATGGATCATATACATAAATATTTAACCTTTTTTTAAATTTAAGGAGACCAAAAACATACCCTTTGGTGTGAGCAAATTTTTATATATTTTATACATTATATATTACGCTAAATATATTATGTATTTTCTTAGAATTTATGTTTTATTATGTATTTTGTTTATTGAGTGTTTTTTTTTTTTGCTCTTGATAGATTCTCCAGTAGTTTTCCTGTATGCTGAAAAATAGAGTAAAATTGAATTGGATTTGTATTTCATAGTTTATTCCTCCTTCTCCTCCTTCATGCTTACAACATCTGTGAAGAATATTAAATACAGATCTACTGACTTCTGGAATTTTCTTTTAGCTGTTATACCCCCAAACAGTCACACAGGATGTCTATTATCCATCTTAGGGGCTCCCCTCATAGTTCAGTCGGTAAAAAATCTGCCTGCAATGTGGGAGACCCAGGTTCGATCGCTGGGTTGGGAAGATCCCCTGGAGAAGGGAAAGGCTACCCACTCCAGTATTCTGGCCTGGAGAATTCCATGGAGAGTCAGACACGACTGAGCGACTTTCACTTTTTATTATCTATCTTATCATTGTGTCATAAATTTTTTATTTAAAAATCTTTATTATTATTATTTTTAATAAGCTTTGGCTTAAAAAATTTTTTTTGGCCAGGCTGCACAGCATATGGAATTTTATTTCCCTGACCAGGGACGGGACCCATGCCCCTTGCATTGGAAGAGTGGAGTCTTAACCACTGGACCACCAGGGAAACCCCAATGTTAAGTTATTGAAACACTTAAGAAAATTAGATTATGTAAATGAACTATACCCCAATAAAAAATTAAGGAAAAAAAAATAAAAATAAATTCTGACCTGCGTATTGCCTCTTTCCTCCAAGGTCAATGACACTATTCTCCTCTCCTTTATCAAGGAGCTGGACTTCTTTCTCATGCAAAAGCTGCGAGATCTTGACTTGTTGCTGCTTGACCCGGGTCTCCAGCAGGTACACTTGGGCTCTGAGCCGCGCCTGCTCCTGGAGGCAGTTGTCCAGAGCCTGCAAAGTAATGTGCATATCGTCTTACAGAAAATAAGCCCCCGGAATGAGTTGCTAAATGTATGGTTCAATTTTGTCCCCAGTTCCCATTTCAGAATAGTATTCTAACTAGGAAGTGTTTAGAGGTCCGAAAACCATGCATTTGAAGAAAAAGAAATTATGGCTTACCAGAATAAGAAATTTTTGAACTAAAAAATGCTATAATGTAAATGACCATGCTAAGAGCTTTAGAGTCGCTGCTTCATTTGATCCTCATAACAATTCCATGAGATAGGAAAGAGCTCATCTTTTAGTAAACTTGCTCAAAAATTCTCAGTGGGCAAGAAGAGTCTGGATTCACATCCAGTTCAAGGTCCCTGCTCTCAATCTCAATATGTCTTCTCCTGAGTGCTTTCTTAACAGGAAAGTGCCTTATGCATGACTAGTGTTGCAGTTTCTAAAATAAACGAGGCTTTTGAATGATCTTTTGGTATTAACATGTTTAAAAATATATTTGAATGCTTATAACCTGATGACACATGGCCATCTTTATAAAGGATGCTACTTCAGTTCCTCCTGTCCCCGAGGATCTTACCCATTTACCTGTTGCT
Source organism: Bos grunniens (assembly GCF_055505025.1). Taxonomy (NCBI): domain Eukaryota; kingdom Metazoa; phylum Chordata; class Mammalia; order Artiodactyla; family Bovidae; genus Bos; species Bos grunniens. The sequence goes on along the minus strand of NC_141191.1, from coordinate 21,091,946 downwards.
AGAAATATGACTGGAGTCACTTTAACTTTGTATAGTGTTTTTCCCTCAATGACTTCAAAAAAGGGATGGAGAAGCCTGAGTTTTTCAGTTGAATCAGCTACTTTCTTTAACAAAGGCAAATAACCCAAGAATGCTGCACATGAACGAGTTTATCAGTTTCTTTCTAAAGTGGCATCTGACTGAGCAGATTCCTCCAGAAATAAAGCAAATGCGGTGAGTTGGGAAGGGGAGTTGCAGAGGTGGGTCTCCTGGGAAGAGCTACTGAGACCAAGAAGCTGTAATAAAGGCTCTTAAGTATTTAACACTGGGAGAGTTACTTGGGGACCATGAAAAAAAAGGACAAAACACAAATTTTTGCCACTTTCCCATTTTTACTTTGACATCTCTGTTTGCAGCTCATGTCATGATCTCCTGTGATAAATGCAAATGTTTGCTGAGAAATTACGATTCTTAACATGTAAGTGCTTTATACTACTTTTATATTATTTCCTTTTATAGGCATTTAATTAGAGTCAGGTATATTTCTCAATTTATATTCACATAACTTTCTGTTCCTATCTTTATCTGCTACCTTATATGTATTCCTTCCATAATCCTCCAGGGGATCTTCCCAACCCAGGGATCGAACCCAGGTCTCCTGCTTTGCAGGCAGATTCTTTACCAGCTGAGCTACCAGGGAAGCACCTTATATATATTTCTTCCATAAATTGGAGGACCTACTGTGTTCTGGGCACTCTGTTAGGCAGTTTGAACAGTAGATATCCTATCTGAGAAAAAGAAAGAGGTGCGTTTTTTCACTATGGACTATAATGTAAAAACAGAAATTCAACCTCAAAACTGAAAGTCTTACAGCAAGTGAGTGGCAATGAGAATAGAGACCCCCTCTCTCCAATCTCCAGTACCAAGTCGCCGACTCGCTCCTGGCTGTTTCTCTAGTACTATTTCTCTTTCTTAAAACTTTTCATTTCTTTCTTTATTTCTGGCTGTGCTAGGTCTTTGTCGGTTGGTGACTGCAGGCTTTCTTTAGTCGTGGCAAGCAGGGGCCACTCTCTAGTTGTGGCGTGAAGGCTTCTCCTTGCGGCTTCTCTTGTTGCAGAGCACCGGCCCTAGGGCACGCAGCTTTCAGTTGTGGCGATTCCGGGGCTCTAGAGCACAGGCTCAGTAACTGTGGCACACGGGCTTAGTTGCTTCTCAGCATGTGGTATCTTCCTGGATCAGGGATCGAAATCCTGTCTCCTGTTTTGGCAGGCAGATTCCCAACCACTGGACCACCAAAGAAGCTATTTTGTATTTTTGTAACTTTCACCTCACCACTCTTTGATTCATTCTGTTTGAACCAATTATTTGCTTAGCCCCCTCAGTCACACCTGTCTAAAAAATGAACAGCAAAGTCATTTTAGGGCATCTGGAATTCTGCCTTGCTTTCTAACAGTGGAAGATTGGTTGTGATACTGTTAAATACAGTGAACTATACAATTTAAAGTGACTAAAGGATTACAGGGCAAGAATGTTCAATTTTTATGTGACTATATATACCGTGTTAGTAAACTTATTTAAAACTTAGTGGGGGAGCTTCCCTGGAGTACAGTGGCTGGGATCTCACCTTCTAAACCAGGGGTTGCAGGTTTGATCCCTGGTCGGGAAGCTAAGATCCTACGTGCCTGGTGGTCAAAAAAGCCAAAACATAAAACAGAAGTGATATTGTAACAAATTCAATAAAGACTTTAAAAATGGTCCACATCAAAGAAAAAAAAGATCTTTAAAAAAATTAGGGATTTTCTTTCTCCTACAACTTTGAGTAAATGAGTGTTTTCACACTTTTATTCATGGAGGGAGGCACAAGTGCATTGCAATTACTTTCAAATAATCTGTTTAGTTTACATGGACAGTGTCCAATATTACAAAGCTCAAGGTAAATCTGAAACAGCTTTTAAATTCTTAATACCATGTAACCACCCAAATAACCTCAGTAAATCAAAAAGACAGTGTAAATACTGATTTTTTACTCTAAAAAAATTTTAAAGCACTTAATAATGCCTATTATGTGGCAGGTGCTTCCACAAATCTTTTTTAGTTTTCCTCCTTAGTTTTTTCAGTGACAAGTTACTACAGTTTTTTTGCAAGAGAAAATTAAGATCAAAGCAGGAATTAAAAATATAATAGTTTTTGTAATAAGCTTACCGAGCTTCCCCTGCCCATTACCAGAGCAGTGGTGACAAGGATGAAACTAAACATCTTCGCCATTTTTCCCATTGGAAGAACTGTAGGAACAAAAAGAATTTAACTTATTGTGAATTTTTTATGAGACCAGTGTTGGCTTGACTCTATGTGATCCAGGAGCTCAGACACAGCTCTAGGTCGAGTCTAATCTGTGAGTTGCCAAGGAAATTCTCTTGGATTTTCCCAGGCTTCCCCCCACAGAAGGATGCTCACTGTTATCTTGTAGAGAATTGAAGCAGTTTGCAAATATAGAGGCAGGTCTATGGTTCTCTGGAGTGTGGAAAAGGCACAGACTCTTTAAGCACAAAGACCTGGTTCCATATTTTGGCTGGTCAGTTCCTAGTGGTGTGACCTCACACAGCTTACTATAAAATGCTCCTGATCTGTAAAATGGACATCATAATTCTTACTTTGTAGGACTATGGCCATTTTGATATTAATTTTTCCATATACCCTGGCATGTGATAAGTGCTAAATGATTAGTTACTCATTTTGTACAGGGAAGCCTGTTTTTATTTTGAGAAAAAGGAAAAAAAAAGTTACAACAAATAGGAAGTAATATGAATTGCTTTTCTTAATGTTTTAATGTGTAGGCAGCTAATGAGATAAAATAAAACCTGAAGTTCTCTTTAAAGTTGTAGAGGAAAATTAATTTTACCACTTGAGATTATTCTTAAAATCAATCATGAAGTCATGAGTCTTGATGAAAAATTTTGCTCATCCTCAAAATAATTTCTCTATGTCATCAGTTGTGAATTCTCATAAATTTTAGAAGCTCAGGAGCCTAAGAGGACAGAAATATCTGCATAATATTCAAAGAAATTTTATACCTATGGTTGCTGCTAAAAAAAAAAACAAAACTGAAATCAACTGAATTATTTATTTGTCAGCCTATTTTTATCCTTATAAAACCTATGACCACAGGTCCTTTCCATGTATCTCTTTCTGAGTTTCTATGTAATTAAAAAAGTGGGTCCTAAACTTTGGGGCCCATTGGGATCACTTGATGAGCTTTAAAAACATTTCCATGTCCAGGAATTGAGTCTAATGTCTAAAGGTGGCAGTCAGGCCTTAGAATTTTTAAAAGACTGCCAGCTTTTTCCAAGGAGAAGGCAGTGGCACCCCACTCCAGTACTCTTGCCTCGAAAATCCCAGGGATGGAGGAGCCTGTAGGCTGCAGTCCATGGGGTCGCTAAGAGTCGGACATGGCTGAGCGACTTCACTTTCACTTTTCACTTTCATGCATTGGAGAAGGAAATGGCAACCCACTCCAGTGTTCTTACCTGGAGAATCCCAGGGATGGGGGAGCCTGGTGGGCTGCCGTCTATGGGGTCACACAGAGTCGGACATGACTGAAGTGACTTAGCAGCTTTTTCCAATGGTCAGCAAAGTTTGGGAAGCAACGATTTAGGGATTTAATAGACATATTTTTTCCAGTCTATTTTAACAAAATAGGTAGTTCTCAATCCTTGTGGGGCCATACAAAACAACAACAACAAAAAACAGCTACAGTACGAGAGGGGCATTACTTAAATTCAGGGGCAAATAGCATGCATGAGCATCTTGGGAAACATTACTATATATAATGTAAATTTTTAGAATATGTTAAATTTGCACATTACAGAGAGTAATAAAGAGTCTCCTAGATAAACCATAAAATTTTACTTCACACAATTTTACTTTTGGCTGATATATATTTTTATTACATACCTAGAATTGTGCTATGCATTTGATCCAAAGACTTTTTTTTCTTCTAATTTTATTTATTTTTTAACACCAAAAACATTTGGCATTGGGGTACAGCCAGTTAACAATGTTGTGATAGTTTCAGGTGAACAGTGAAGGGACTCAGCCACACATATACATGTATCCATTCTCCCTTAAACTCCCCTCCTATCCAGGTTGGCACATAACATTGAGGAGAGTTCCATGTGCTATACAATGGGTTTTTGTTGGTTATCCATTTTCAATATTGGGCTATGCATTTTCTAAGCATCTTATTTCATCCTCAAATAATTCTCTAAGGCAAGTATTATTATCCGCATCTTACAAATGGATAGATCAGAGATGTCAAGTCACTGAATACCTAATGTTCCTTCACGAAGCACAGGACTTAGGAACGGCTAAGTCATAGTCGTGTTTTAGAAGTGAGAATGATCTTCACTGGAGAAGGTCAAGGAGCAGGGCCTCTATACCTCTGTGCATCTTGCGTCCCTTTGTGTAACAGGCATATATGTATATAGAAAGGAAGACCATGCAGAATACAGGTTCGGGGTCATGGGCCCTCCAGGTAGGAAGCCTTTGGCTCCTGTGAAGGAACATTAGGTCAGCCTGGCAGGAGAGGAGACAGCAGCACTAACCAGAAGCAGTCCTAGAGAATCCTGGGGCCAGCAAGTGCTACCTGATCATCAGCTAGCTGCTCAGCACTGGCTCACATGCTGTGGGAAAATAACATAGCTGCCTCATCAAGGCAATATTTGGGGGAAGAAATTAAAATAAATATTAAAATGGAAAGAAAGACAACAGAAATTTAGCATACATGAAACCATATGTAGTTAAACATAAAAACTAAATTTTTCCAGATGAACTCTCAAGACAAAATTAATTACTTCCTCCACTGTGATCTCACACTATGTTTACAGACCAATAAAGCATTCACTCACTCAGGGAACAGTGTGCGCTTGCGTGCTATGTATGGTCCAGGCACTGTGCCAGGTGATGGAATTATCATCTAGTTGGCTTTTCACATGTCTCTTTCCAACTGCTTCCCTTTGTCCATGATTCTGTTTAGGGTAGGGTTTTTGAAGGCAAAGGCCACATCTTGGTAACTTGTATCCCAGCATCTAACTGAAATTGCGGTGACTCCAATATAAGTTTAGAGTTTCCCAAGAGGGAACATCTTTCCCAGCGGGGAAAAATGTGATTTCCTTGGCATAAAACTGGTCTGTTCCCAGTGACATAATTCCTCCCCTGTGCTTATCCTTGTCAGGGGGAAAACAACGAGCTAAGTATATTTTGAAAATATGTGTTAAGAAGGAGTTAGGGACTTTGGGTTGGATTGAACACATACATTTTTTTTTTTCTTTCTCACAAAACCCCACTAGGAAAGGAGTAAAGAAAAATGGAAAAGACAGGGATTGACAAGGTGGAGGAGAAAGAGAGAGGAGAAAACACTTTGCATGCAACGTCAACAACAGGACAAAAAGCACATGGCAGAGTTCACAAAACTGCTAAAAAAGAATTATTTTAAGAAGAGATATTTGGATTTATAAAATCCCCAAAGGAAAAAAAAATGGAAAACTTAATACCTAGAATATTAAAAATTTGGCTCTTAATGCGCAGCTCAGTTAGTAAAGAATCTACCTGCAATGTGGGAGACCTGGGTTCGATCCCTGGACTGGGAAGATTCCCTGGAGAAGGGGAAGGCTACCCACTCCAATATTCTGGCCTGGAGAATTTGATGGACTGTATAGTCTATGGAGTCCCAAAGAGTTGGACACGACTGAGTGACTTGCACTTCACCAATGGGGCTAAAGCCATTATCATAGCTATCTCATGATAAATTATTAGTTTGACTCTTATTTTCAGTTGGTAGTAAATATATTTATTGAGCAAAATTACAACAGTTATGCTGCTATTTTTAAAAAATCTCATTTGTACTCTTATGGTCACTTATTATTTAATTTTAAAATTTACCATGAAGTTTAAGTAGCAAAAAGTAAAACCAAACCAAACCAAAAAAACCCTCCACATAATGGAGGTTTCTTAACGTGTAATAGTCTTCTACATATAATCATACAAAAAAAAGAAGCAAGAATAATCGTTTTATTATAAGCAAGCAAAAGAAAATAAAGACAAAAAATAGAAAATGTTCTTTTAAAACACATAAAAGAGATTTTAGAAGTAGAAAGTATTATCCCATGAGGCTAGAACACACGGTCAAAATATAATTAAAGGAAGTGAGATCATCTGGTCAAATGTCATCAACATTTGAGGAAACATTTGAGGTTCAGAGAGGGAAAATAATTTGCCTAAAGAAATAAAACAGACTTACTAAGGAGATTCACATTAACTTAGAAGCTTTAAAAATGTACTACCATTTGTGAATGTGAGTCATATGAATGTGAGTCATACTGTTTTTCTGACTGAAAAGAATCAATATAGTGAATGGATTATTGATTGGGGTTTTTCCTTTTTCTTTCCAGTAGGAAAAGTAATCTCATTTTTCTTATAAAATAGCAACCAGATCTTCATTACTTTAATTCACTTCTAGCAGCTATCATATAAAATATTCAGCAATCAGGAACTAAGTTATGAAAACTTTTGCCATTCTCACTTTAATATTATCTGTTGAAAGTATTATATTTTTGTTTGGTTCATCACATTCCCTTATATATTTGTGGGATCAAGTATTTTATTTCAGAAATGAATAAATTAGGTTAAAAAGAGAGCTTTAAAAATTGTTATTTTTTCCCCCCAAATTGAAGTATAGTTAGAAAGCAACCTAAATGTCCATGGACAGATGGATGAATGAAGGAGATGCAGTGTCTGTGTATATATAATGGAATATTACTCAGCCATAAAATGAATGAAATAATGCCATTTGCAGCAACACAGATAAACCTGGAGATTATCACATTAAGTTGAACTGAAGTCAGGCAGAGAGAAACAAATACCATATGATATCACTTATATGTGGAATCTAAAAAAAAATGACACAAATGAATTTATTTACCAAACAGAAACAGACTCACAGACATAGAACACTTATGGTTACCAATGGGGAAAGGGGCAGGGACATTAGGAGCTAGGGGTTAACGTATACACAACACAATACATATAAAATAGGTAAACAGCAAGTACCTAATATATAGCACAGGGAACTATGTTGCTGTTTAGTCACCAAGTTGTGTCCGACTCTGCGCCCTCATGGACTGTAGCCTGCTAGGCTCCTCTGCCCATGGAATTTCCCAGGCAAGAATATTGGGAGCGGGCTGCCATTTCCTTCTCCAGGCGATCTTTCGGACCCAGAGATTGAATCCATACCTCAGGCGCCTCCTGCATTGGCAGGTGAATTCTTTATCACTGAACCACTTGGGAAGTCACAGGGAACCGTACCACTTTGCTATACACTTGAAGGCACCATTAACTATACTTTAATAGAAAAAATTATGTTCTTAAATCTGTATCTGAATCTGGCTCTTGTGCAAGGAAAAGTGTGTGTTAAAAGTGCTCTGGGAGATACTGGGAAATTATTTAACATATATACAGATTGCAATGTATTAGATTTTGTAGAAAATAAAGGGCCAATGAAAAGCTTTGGCAGGTTTCTATTGGTCTCCTGAAATTTCCAACTCATTGACAGTAAAATAGTCAAATCTGATCTTTCCCAGAGAAAGGAGGCAGCCCTAGTCTGGCAGATCTTTAAACAATAAGGCATTTCAAAATGCTATATATATTTTAACAGTCATTACATTACTTTTATCATCTTTAGAATAATTCCTGAGACTATCTTAAGACCTCTAAAATTCCCTAGTGCCTCCATTAGTAACCCCACCCATATTCTACAATATTGAAGAAGTATTTAGGTATAAGAAACTTGCTTTGAAATTCTCATCTCCATCATTCATTATAGTAACCATTACTGTTTTGCAAATCTGGCTTGTGGTGAAGCTATCAGATTATTCACTCTTCATTATACAATTAGTTGTATTTACTTTACAATGCTTTTGCTTTGGCTGTCTCAAAACTTTAAATTATTGTAAAATTGAAATAGTTTCAAATGGTGGTCCTTTGATGTACTGTATTATTTGATACAAATTGTTCAAAGTGTTAAGTCTAATTTCTTCCCAATAAACATTTTTAAGTTAATTAATTATAGTAAATTAAAATTAAAGGCAAAATATTAACTTTAGGGCTATAAAGTTTTATAGCTAACATGTAAGTCTTAAAAACACAATCACCAAACAAACATACATTACTAGCATGTAAAATTTCAAAAATGGTATGTTTTAAGTGAGCTATTATGAAAGGATACAAGATAGAAGAAATTAAAAAGAAGAAAAAGTTATTGAAGGAAGCATATTTAATCAGTTGGCATTCTCAGACAGCAGTGCTCACACATATTAATGTGTCTCATATTAATGTAAAACAGTTAAACAATTACCCATTAACATAGAATTAGAGACTCCCTTTGGGTTATTTTCCCCTATTTTTTCCCCCCTTTTTTTTCTGGTAATGGAATATAACAGTATTTTTGTTATTTATCTCAAGAGTGTATACTCAATGAAAGCCTTAAAAAGCCAAGTAAGTTTGACTTCCAAAAGACAGAAATAAAGAACAACATATCTGGAGTTTTTACTTCTGAGGTAAAAATTATAACATGGTCCATTTTGTTTTCTATTTTGTATTTAAAGTTGCAATCTTTTTATTTACATCAAGTTCTCATCTAATTCATTCAAAATGTATCAGGAATGGAAAAGAGATGTAATTCTAATCTCTTTTCCAAGCCGCAGAAGCGGACATCTATCTAATCAACATCGTTCTCAAGAGCCAACAGTTGTTTCTTGAGTTGTGTTTTAATATCATACCTATGAAACAAACTAGCATTATTATAATTATGTCAAAGTGCTGAGAAGTTCAATACCTTGCCTAAAGTCAGAAATGAGTCAGAGACACGGCTTAGGCGAGGTCCAGTTGCTCTGCCTTCCAGGCTCCTCTATCTGGACTCAGACTTTGTAATTGCTTCTCCACTATTTGATTAGAAAAACGGACAATGTTGATTCTGGCTTCAGTCCAGAAATAAATAGATGAGGAAATCAGTTTAACTGGAAGGAAAACTAAAAAAGGAGATTCAAGGACAAATTCTAATACTCTGATATTTTTCTTGTTTTCCCTATTTGTATGAATTTTTATGAAAGATCCAATAATATATCTTTATAAAAATATATCTCTGATTTTTTAACCTTTTACTATTGTGCTCATCCAGAAAATTTTTGTACTTTGACTAATTTAAGTAATGCTCACTTTAAGATTAAGTAAAACCAAAGTGCAGTGGAAGCTTTGCTTTATTGTACTAATGATGATAAAATTTTACCTATAAAAGATATGGATTAAATGTCATTTCAATTACCATATGGAGAGAGCCAGATTTTTCTTACAGAAAAAAGTGGCAATATTTTCCAAGATGAAACAGTTTATTTGATCTTTAAAATATACAAAAATATTCCCTGAGGGGCAAAATTGTGAAATTTATCTGTAAGCATCAGTTATCCTCTGAATGAGCTGTTCCTTTTGTTTTAAATTGTAGAGGAGTTTGAATGTGTGAGATGTTAGCTTCATTATTCATATTGTGTAATAGTTTCAGACTGGAAACCCAGGTTCATTTCTATTTTAATTCTGTTGTAACTCACACAGTCCTTTGCTGTTTGTTCTTTGATCACTATTTATTAACTCAGATTCCAGTAAAAAGTTGTTTCTTTGCTGTTCTTTTCTGAACTCAAGTATTACTGGTGTTCAGCCTTCCCGTTAAGCATTGTCACATTATTCCCTGAGAAGTTTTCCAGTTTATTAAGGAAAAGGTAATCCTGCTGATTTATTGGAAAGAAAAAGTCAATTAGGTTGGAGTGATTTATACCCACAGGAGAAGTGGAGATTATACATTCATAATAACAAATTCAAGCTGCTGCAGTTAAATTTTAAAAACAAAGGTATGGGATTATTTGGCTGATTTGATAATTACCTCTGGTAAAATGCAACATTTTCAAGTAAAAATGTATTTTTTTTTTTAATCCTTGTATCCCTTTTGCCTCTTCCCTGTTCAAGCATTTAATGAGCCCTGTGCCTACTTCCTCAGAGGAGGGACAATCATTGTGGTAACAATAGCTATCATGTGTGGCACAATTATGTACCAGACATGGTAAAAAATGAACTCATTCAGACCCAACAACCCTATCATCAGGAATTGCTATCTTCATTTCACAGATGAGGAAACTGAGGCACAGAGGTTTAAAGAACTAGCCCAAGGTCACATATTAGCAAGAGGGAGAGCTAGGATTCAAAGGAAGACTGGCTCAGAATCTGTGCCCTTTACCATTAAAGATGGTCAGTGCTGTCTGTCAAGGATCTCTCCAGCCCTATGCCTCAAGAGAAACTTGGAAAAAGCAAATTAGACACAGGGACAGAAAAAAAAGTAAAAGTGAAAGTCACTCAGTTGTGTCCGACTCTTACAACCCTATGGACTGTAGCCCTCCAGGCTCCTCTGTCCATGGAATTCTCCAGGTGAGAATACTGGAGTGGGTTGCCATTCCCATCTCCAGCGGATCTTTCTGACCCAGGGATCGAACCTGGGTCTCCTGCATTGCAGGCAGATTATTTACCGTCTGAGCCACCAGGGAAGCCCCCAAGGGCAGAATTTAGGGTGAATGTCTTGTGAAGGCATGCCAGAAGCTGAACCTCCTGGGAGGAATACTATCGCTGTAGTTCATGGATGCATTGTCATAGCGTAGTGGAGGAACTGTCATCAGGAAAGGTCAGATTTGTGACCTTGCACAGCTGTACCAAAGCGATGAAGTGAGAATGAGACCTGAGCTCACTGGCTGACAGAAGTGTGAGAAGACAATGATAAACAGGAGCCAGTGGGATCCAGTTTTTGAGGAGATGGGCCAGAAACAGAGTGGTTGGGATGCGTACTCTAAGGTGCAGCTGCTTCCTGCTGCCCACCTGCCCCGCTTTCTTTCTTTGTTAAAATTTGAAGTATAGTTGCTGTACAATATTATATAATACAAGTGTACATACAGTGATTTGCCATTTTTAAAGGTTATACTTCAATGATTGTTATTATAAAATATTGGCTACACAGAGTCACATAATAAAGAACAAATTTATAGTCATCAAGGGGGAAGGGAGGAGTGGGATGAACTGGGAGAATGGGATTGATACATACATACTATTGATACTATGTATAGATAACTAATGAGAACCTACTGTACAACACAGGGAACTCTACTCAATGCTGTGGTGACCTTAATTGGAAGGAAATCCAAAAAAGAGGTGATTTATGTTTAGGTATAGCTAAGTTACTTTGCTGTACAGCAGAAACTAACACAACATTGTAAAGCAACTAGATTCCAATTAAAAAATAAAATATTGGCTATATTCCCCCATGTTGTACAATAAGTCCTTTTAGTTTATTTTATATGTACTAGTCATACCTTTTACTCCCCTACCCCTCTTTTTTCCCCTCCCTGCTTCTCTCTCCTCACTGGTAACCATTAACTTATTCGCTATATCTGCAGGTCTGCTTCTTTCTTGTTATATTCACTAGTTTGTGTATTTTTTAGATTCCCCATATCATACAGTATTTGTCTTTCTCTGTCTTTTTTCACTTAGCATACAGGGCACAGCTTCTTAAAGAGACTTTACTGAGCAGAATAGTGAGATCATTAGGCTTACACCTTCAATCAGCTTGTCTAGAAGTTGTATTTTACACATTTACCCTGAGTGATTATTTTCTGGAAAATGGACTCACGGATAACAGTTTCTCAAAGGATAAATAAAACAAAAGTAACCATATTAATTTAGAAAAAGAGAAGTGCTTGGTAAGATAACCTGTTTAGGAATTTACAGAGTTTTCCTCATGGTGGACAGATATTCAGTTCAGTCAGTTCAGTCGCTCAGTTGTGTCCGACTCTTTGCAGCCCCATGAACCGCAGCACGCCAGGCCTCCCTGTCCATCACCATCTCCCGGAGTTCACTCAAACTCATGTTCATTGAGTCAGTGATGCCATCCAACCATCTTATCCTCTGTCATCCCCTTCTCCTCCTGCCCCCAATCCCTCCCAGCATCAGAGTCTTTTCAAATGAGTCAGTTCTTCGCATCAGGTGGCCAAAGTATTGGAGTTTCAGCTTCAGCATCAGATAGATATTACACAAAAGCAAATCAAGCAAAAGGAATTTTGATGAACAAAGAACTTGAATAAAGTGCATTGGACTTAGAGGCTTTTTTTTTCCTTTCCCCAAAGTAAAGTAATTAGATATAATTTTCCTCTCTGACCAGAGAATATTTCCACTGGATGACAGATATAGTTGCACCAAGATTAATCAGGTCACTCTGGCTCCCAGACAAGATTAGATGAGCACTGACAAATTCTTTCCTTCTCCTTTTGGATTTCCCTGGTGGCTCAGATGGTAGAGCATGTGCCTACAATGCAGGAGACCTGGGTTTGATCTCTGGGTCAGGAAGATCCTCTAGAGAAGGAAATGGCAACCCACTCCATTACTCTTGCCTGGAAAATGGAGGAGCGTGGTAGGCTACAGCCCATGGGGTCACAAAGAGTCGGACATGACTGAACAACTTCACTTTCACTTTTCTCCTTTTGGAAGACTATAGTCAGAGAACTCTCTCAATTAATACATCACTTATAGCACACTATCATCCAAACCCTCTGGACTCTGTATTGTGCCTGCCCCTTACTTGATACCTGACCCAGTCCCAGGAGGAAAGTCAAGTTCCGGGTCTCTCCATCTTTAGTGGCTCCCGCCTGCAGCAGTGAACATGTCTGTTCTCATCCCCATCATGAACTAAACTCAGACAACTGTCATATATCCTTTAGTGTATTCTACCAGCATACATTCCTGATGGTCACACTTTCCAACCTTAACCGCCAATGAAGGGGGAGACACCTTGTATGGGACTTATAAAATCCTTTGCTCTAAATACAGTGAGTGCACAATTGCACTCATCTCACACGCTAGGAAAGTAATGCTCAAAATTCTCCAAGCCAGGCTTCAGCAATACATGAACCATGAAATTCCAGATGTTCAAGTTGGTTTTAGAAAAGGCACAGGAACCAGAGATCAAATTGCCAACATCTGCTGGATCATCGAAAAAGCAAGAGAGTTCCAGAAAAACATCTATTTCTGCTTTATTGACTATGCCAAAGCCTTTGACTGTGTGGATCACAACAAAATGTGGAAAATTCTTAAAGAGATGGGAATACTGACCTGCCTCTTGAGAAATCTGTAATGCAGGTCAGGAAGCAACAGTTAGAACTGGACATGGAACAACAGACTGGTTCCAAATAGGGAAAGGAGTACGTCAAGGCTGTATATTGTCACCCTGCTTATTTAACTTCCCTGGTGGCTCAGATGGTAAAGCGTCTGCCTACAATGCAGGAGACCCAGGTTCGATCCTTGGGTCTGGAAGATCCCCTGGAGAAGGAAATGGCAACCCACTCCAGTATTCTTGTCTGGAAAATCCCATGGATGGAGAAGCCTGGTTGGCTACTGTCCATGGGGTTGCAAAGAGTCAGACATGACTGAGCAACTTCACTATCTATCACTTTGCAGAGTACATCATGAGAAACGTTGGGCTGGATAAAGCACAAGCTGGCATCAAGATTGCAGGGAGAAATATCAATAACCTCAGATATGCAGATGACACCACCCTTATGATAGAAAGTGAAGAAGAACTAAAGAGCCTCTTGATGAAAGTGAAAGAGAAGAGTGAAAAAGTTGGCTTAAAACTCAACATTCAGAAAACTAAAATAATGGAATCTGATCCCATCACTTCATGGCAAATAGATGGGGAAACAGTGGAAACAGTGGCTGACTTTATTTTTTGGGGCTCCAAAATCACTGCAGATGGTGACTGATGTCATGAAATTAAGATGCTTGCTCCTTGGAAGAAAAGTTATGACCAACCTAGACAGCATATTAAAAAGCAGAGACATTACTTTGCTGACAAAGGTCTGTCTAGTCAAAGCTATGGTTTTTCCAGTATCATGTATGGATGTGAGAGTTGGAGTATAAAGAAAGTTGAGCGCTGAAGAATTGATGCTTTTGAACTGTGGTGTTGGAGAAGACTCTTTAGAGTCCCTTAGACTGCAAGGAGATTCAACCAGTCCATCCTAAAGGAAATCAGTCCTGAATATTAATTGGAAGGACTGATGCTGAAGCTGAAACTCCAATACTTTGGCCACTTGATGCGAAGAACTCACTCATGTGAAAAGACCCTGATGCTGGGAAAGATTGAAGGCAGGAGGAGAAGGGGATGACAGAGCATGAGATGGTTGGATGGCATCAACGACTCAATGGACATGAGTTTGAGTAAAGTCAGGAGTTGGTGATGGACAGGGAGGCCTGGCATGCTGCGGTCCATGGGGTCACAAAGAGTTGGACACGACTGAGCAACTGAACTGAACTGAATACAGTGAGCACATTTTCAACTTAAAAATATAACTTTTATAAAAATATTTAGAATGGAACATACTTTAAGTATCAAGGAAATGATTATCAAGGCTAATCTTCATTTCAGGCAACTAACAGGGCCCCTCAGGTGGAAATAATAAAACTCCTAAATATATAAACTTTCTAAAATGTTGGTTTAGATATCATTTCATATGGAGTCCTGACAGGATATAAAACATTCTCAAGTAGTGTAAGTCTGAGAAATTACTATGGAAAAGTATTTTTAAAATTAGTAAAACTAAACCAAAATCTTACTAGTGAATCACCCTACCTATTCCTGTTGTCTATGTAACTAGTAAAGTTTAAATTAATAGATACTCAAAAATGGGTCCTGAATTAATTAATCCATGTCATGTCAATATGAATGGTATGGTCAAGGGAATAAAGTCATTTTCCTGAAGAGTGAGAGAACTGCATTGATTTCCAAGCTCTGTCATGGCTCATTATATGCTCTTGAGCAAGTCATTGCTCCTCTCTGAACGTTAGTCTTCTCATCTATGAAAACAGCTATTGGATCTAATAACCCTTATGACCCACTCCCACTTTTAAATTATTTTTTGCTTATTTATTATTATCTCCAAGAAATCTCCCTAGAACATGCTATAAAGAAAGAAAGATAGCACTAAGTCATGTCCAAGTCTTGCAACCCTATGAACTGTAGCCTGCCAGAGTCCTCTATCCATCAGATTGTCAAGGCAAGAATACTGGAGTGAGTTGCCATTTCCTTATCCAGGGAATCTTCCAGGGATATTCAATCCAGGGATTGAATCCAGGTCTCCAGCATTGCAGGCAGATTCTTTACCAACTGAGCTACACAGGAAGCCCAGAACATGCTATGAAAAAGGACTGAAGTTTTATATCAAAGTTAAGAAAGTTCATGGATAGCAAGGCAACACTAAAAAGTATGTGCAATGGATGAATCAACTAGGTTGGAACTGAGACTTGGGGTACAGAGTCCCATGGAATTAAGAATCCCCTTCATAGCTCCTCTGGGACTCAAAGCAGAAAATCACAAAACTGCTGAATTATCCAGTTGGGAAACCCATATTATCTAAAAAAGTCTAGTCGTTTTGCTCTGTTTCTGGCCAACTTCTGGAGTTATAGGGCCATGGTGGTCTTGAAATGCTGCGGTTACCACCAGATTTCAAAATATAAGTCGTGGTGGTAGGAAAAAATCACTTTCTCCTTCCCTAACCTAATCTAGACTTGGACACAAGCCTCTCCCCTGAAACCCCAACAAAAGCATTTAACAGGCTGTGATTTTTGCAAAACTTCTGAAACTCATGGGATAATGGAAGGAAATTACAATGCAGAGAAGGAAAATGTTAAGCAGCAATATTAGCTATGACTATTCTCTTCTCCATAGAGAATAGAGGGCCCCCTGGGCCACCTCTCCCCTTATCCATGGACCCACACTACTGACATATTGAAGGAATTACATAACCCCCCATGCAGAGAATGTCCTTGATCATATCCTACCCTTAATTCCTCTCTTGGTTTATAAGAGGGGAAGAAACTTCTATGTCCCCAGCCAATAAAGTACTAACTACTAGGGATTCTTTACCTACTATTAAGACAAATTTATAGATGATGCAGAAAAATTTTGCTTTTTTCCATAAAGTTTCCATTTCAGAATATAGTCTGCACTGTACTTTTGTATAATAAAAGCTTATTAAAGTATCACTTACCAAGAAAAAGAAAAGCTTTCTCCAAAGATAAGTACAGCTCTGTTTCTAGCTAAAAAAAAAAAATTGTTACCAAAATCTTGTTAAATATGGTGGATTGATTACATATTTTAATATGTGTTTTCTCCTCAAATCTCTTTAAAATGACAGCAATGAAATAAAAAAATATAAACCTACAATGTCAAAAAAGGGCTTCCCTAGTGGCTCAGTGGTAAAGAATCCGCCTGCCAATGTAGGAGACATGAGTTCATTCCCTGGGTCAGGAAGATCCTCTGTAGAAGGAAATGACAACTCACTCCAGTATCTTTGCCTGGGAAAGCCCATGGACAGAGAAGCCTGGTGAGCTATGGTCCACGGGGTCGCAGGGTTGGACATGACTCAGTGACTAAACAACAAGAACAATGTCAAAGCAAACAGGAATGACATGTGAAGGAATAAGAGATTACAACAACTTACTGGAAGAGATTTTAGAGGAAACACAAAACTTGAGAGTGACTGTCAAGGATGAAAATAAGGGGATTGGTAAAATAATATATAAAGTGTAGTTGGACCTGATTGCCTCTTCCCTACCCCATGTAACTGCTACCCTCTTTATACATATACTACCTACCACTTGCCCAATTTTTACTCCTAAAAGAATTTGATTTGGAATTTATTTTCATTTGGGAGTAGCAAGAACATTGAAAGGCAGGAGCTACAAACAGAGAAAGTTAAAGTATGTATAGAAAAAATACAACCAGGCACCTCTTTCTAATAGCACAAAGCAGAAAGAGCTTAAATAAATTAAATAGTCAAAGTCAAACTTCACTGAGTGCATTAAAATATATATTCAAGGAATCCTGCCAAAAAGCAGAATAAAAATACAAGGGAAGTCGAATAGGAGAGAAAAGATAAGAAAATTAGAGGTATAGTTTAGGAAGTCAATTAGGTACCTAATAGAACTTTCAAAGAGGTGACAGGCCCCAGTGGAGAGTGAATTATCAAAGAAACAATACAACTCCCAGGACTGAAGGAGAGGAACCCAGCAAGCTCCTCTGCCCAGGGGATTTCCCAGGAAGAATACAGGGGTAGGTTGCCATTTCCTCCTCCAGGTGACCTTCCCAACCCAGAGACCCAACTGGTGTCTCCTGCATGACAGGTAGATCCTTTGCCACTGAGCCACCAGGGACGGCTCAGTGAAGGAAAGGGAGATGAGTCTATTTACTTGCCAGCACAAGGCTTTCCTGGTGGCTCAGTGGTAAAGAACCAGCCTGCCAGTGCAGGAGATGTAGGTTTGATCCTTGGTCTGGTAAGATCCCCTGGAGAAGGAAATGGCAAACCACTCCAGTATTTTTTTTTTTGGCTACACTGGGTCTTTGCTGCTTTTGCGTGGGTTTTCTCTGGTTACAGCAAGCAGCGGCTGCTCTTTGTTGTGGTGCTTGGGCTTCTCATTGCAGTGGTTTCTCTTGTGAAGCACAGGCTCTAGGCTCTTGAGCTACAGTAGTTGAGGCACACAGGATTAGTTGCTCTGCGGCATGTGGAACCTTCCTGGACTAGGGATTGAACCCATGTCCCCTGCACTGGCAGGCGGATTCTTATCCACTCTGCCACCAGGGAAGTCCCCACTACAGTATTCTTGCCTGGGAAATCCCATGGACAGAGGAGCCTGGGGAGCTATAGTCCATGAGGTCACAAAGAGTCAGACAGGACTTAGAGACTAAACAACAACAACAACAAAGAATTTATAAAACAAGACAAAAAACACCCACCTCTTGGGAAAATCATGATAAAATTTTGAATAGCAGTGTTAGTGAAAAATTGCAAAAAGCTTTCAGAAGTGAAATCACATAAAAAAGTATGGAGACTCAGAATGACATCTTGCTTCTCCACAGAAAGACTGCCTTAAAAATTCTGAGGGAATTTATATTGCCCAAATTGGGACTCTCCACTGCCAAGGTAGCAATCACGTGTAACGTGTGAATAAAGCCATTTCAGATGTGCAAAAACTAAAAAAAAATAATAATAATAACAAATAAAACAAATAAACTGCCTTAATGTAGCCTTTCTGAGAAAGTCTGACAAATATGATCCAGAAAAAAAGGCCGAATGCAGATTGATAAAGAAAAAGACAAAGAAGGAACCAAGAAAAAGGGGTGGGGCGGGAGGAGGGGGTGGGGTTGGGGATGGTGTCAACTTATCTAGACTATGGTCTTCCCTGTAGCGCAAATGATAAAGAATCTGCCTGCAATGCCAGAGACCCCAGTTCAACACCTGGGTCGGGAAGATCCCCTGGAGAAGACAATGGCAATCCAATCCAGTATTCTTGCCTGGAGCATCCCCTGGACAGAGAATCCTGGTGGGCTACAGTCCCTGGAATCCCAAAGAGTCGGACTGGATTAACACTACTATGTAGACTGAACTCCATTTCCCAGAAATCCCTATCCTTCCCCACAGCTGAGATTCCTGCTGAGAGGCTCGCAGGGCAGGCAGGCTTTGTAGCTGTCTCCTGCTGTTGCCTGTCTGTTGGCTCATCTCATCGGCCTAAGGCCTCTGCCAGAGTTGCAGCTGCCCTGGCTTCCTCTGGATTTTCAGCATGTGACAGAGGGTTCTGCTTCTCCGGGACACCCACAACACCAAGGTCAGAGGCAACTAGGGCTGACACAGCTTTCAGTCCATCTTCATGGGCTCCGGCTCCTGCTTCCCGGAGGGCCATCTACCCTTCCCACTTTACCCTCATCCTTCGAACTCATCCACCATCTTATGTCAAGAAAAGGGCCTTTGTGAGATCCACAGTAGCCTAAGGTTCACCCCTTATGTATCCTAGAGGCTCTGCTTCTCTGAGTGAACTCTGTTATGTACAGGATCTGAAACAGAAAGACCGAATGCCAGAGAAGGAATTTTCCGAATACACTGTTGTTTGCTGGAGGACTCCCGGCCAGAGCCCTCAATTCTGCTCAAATCTGGACTGCTGGTCCTGTTGGTCTGCTACATGAAGCCTGGAAAAAGTTCTCCTCAACAGATGTTTGACAGATGTCCCCAAATGTAGACCTTCAGGTCCCACAAAACCTTTATCCTCCCCTGCTTCCCTGTTAAGATACAAAATGAAATGCTTATTCACTACTCTTCTTTCCAGAGGTTGCTCACCTATCCAAAATTTTTTTCCTCTGGTATCAGACCAATTCAAAATTTGTTGCTTAACAGGGCTAAGTACAAAAGATGTTTCTTAATTTATTTTCCCAGGGAAGAATAAAAAGAGCTCTGGCCAAGGAATGTTTTTCTTACAATGTGTATGCAAGGACTTCAGAATTGCATATATTTTATGCTTCTGAACAATAACATCTTTCCTTAAAGAGGAAGCTTCCCATAAGTTCATGTCATTAAAAAAAAAACTGTAATCAAATAAATATTAAATTCTAACATATTTTAAAACATATTTTTTACATTAAATACATGAAGATGAAATTCAGCCATATTGTGTAAAAAATACATGGAGAAAAAAGAAAACAAGAGCTCATATTAAGTAAAACCACATTTTAAAATACAATTTTATACCCAAGGAAGGTGGGTGGTAACACAAGTGTCTGCTTTCACTCTACTCCTCAGTACAACTTCTCTGATTTCTTTGATAAATTTGCTATAAATCTTTTTCATTCAGGTACCTAAATCTGATTTCTATGTGTGCTTTCCCCCGCCCAGTTTTTAGATTCTTAAAATGTTATCTCTCCTAAAACATCACCCAACTAATTTGAAAACACATGATGACCACATCTAAAATTAGAATTCGCAGAATTATTAGCTATCCTGACAAAATTTCTGGACATGAGCAGAAAATTTAAAATAAAAAAAAAATTTTTTTTGCAATTGTCGAAAGTGTATTTGCACATTTGAATTTAAAAGTTGCCCTTATTTTTCATTCAGCTTTTAATGATTTTTATTTCTTAGAAAAAACTGACAGTCTAAATATAATGCTCTGAGATACGGTTCTTACTTTCACTTCAAAAGAGCTACACAATCTGAGAAAAAGTTTTATTGTGCACAATTACACATATTCTGATTTGCTGGTTAGCCCACAGATGGCACATTACAAGGAATTAATTTTTCTGCATGTGCATTTAAGATCAGAAACTGGTGTACTAAACTTTACGTTTAAAAATTTTACATTGACACGTGAATGACTTTACCAACAACTAAGACTAATTCAAAAATAAAGGATAGGTGCCCACACATGTGCATGACCAAGAGTGTACACTGAAGTGATTCTCTAAGACTAAAGTGTTTTCTTGTGTCCTCCTTAGAGATAGTGAAGGAAAATTCTAGAACTTTTAGACTAGATCTTTTGTCCCTACCTCTAGTAATCAAAGATTATGAAATATCAAAGCCCAATCTCAGAGTAATTCTTTTACACTGTTTTTCATTTTGTTTGTGCTTGTAAAGCTAAAAAAATTAATTTATCTAGTCATTGTGAGTAAAAAAAGCAATTTCATTTATTGGAGGGATACTAAGGTAAGTAACAGAATCAATAACATGCTGCCACAAAAAATGCTGAGAAAGGCAGAATGTGTATTGCAGCAAAACCCTCAGCAGGAGGTGTTGTGGGATTGACTCTGCTGTGTGCACCCTATGTTGTTGCTGTCTAGTTGCTAAGTTGTGTTCGACTCTCTGGGACCCCATGGACTGTGACCTGCCAGCCTCCTCTGTCCCTGGGATTTCCCAGGCAAGACTGCTAGAGTGCGTTGCCATTTCCTTCTCCAGGGGATCTTCCCTACCCAGGGATTGAATCCAAGTTTCTTGAGTCTTCTGTATTGGCAGGCAGATTCTTTACCACTATATGCGTATATATGTATAAATAATATATTCCAGTCTCTTTTCATTTATTTGCCTATTCTAATATTCCAATAATCCCTCTGTAGCCTCTATGAGTGAAATAAGACTTCCCTGGCCACCTGCTCTACCCCTGAGCCCATCCACCTAAGCTAGATGTCTTCCTGTGTTTCCTCTCTTACATCACACGTCACTATATTGTGTACTAGAATTTCTCTTGTCATTAAAGAGTGATCATGGACATTTTTCTTGCTTCTTTATCCACAGCACCTTAGTATATACATATCATACAACAGAGGCTCAAAAATAGTTATTGTTCATGGAACAATCCCCTATGTGTAAGAGTATATAATAAAAGATTCAAACTTGGTAACTTAAATGAAGTACTCACTACTGGGCCTAATACACAGATGACATAAATTTTAGTTTCTTATTGTTTTGAAACAGGAATATGCCTATTGAATTTAATCTATAGAGAATGAGGAAGCAATATATACACACAGATAATTAAAAGTTTCATGTGCTAAGTCACTTCAGTCATGTGTGACCCCATGGATTGTAGCCC
This sequence comes from Bos grunniens, assembly GCF_055505025.1. Lineage (NCBI taxonomy): Eukaryota > Metazoa > Chordata > Mammalia > Artiodactyla > Bovidae > Bos > Bos grunniens. The sequence continues at coordinate 21,070,427 of NC_141191.1, read as the reverse complement.
ACCAGCCTCCTCTGACCATGAGATTCTTCAGGCAAGAATACTGGAGTGGGTTGCCATGCCCTCCTCCAAGAGATTATCCTGACCCAGGGATCAAACTCATGTCTCCTGCAGCTACTACGTTTGGATTTTTTACTGCTGAGCCACTGAGGAAGCCCTAACAGTTTCATATATATTGTTAATTTAGAAGGAGAAGGAAGAAAGTGCTATCTAAAATATAGAATTATTTGTGAGATGGGGAAGAGGTGAATCTGGAGACAGTATCCTGCTCCTAAAATAATTTTCTAACAATGCCAAACTCACACGTCAAGCAGAATGAGAATTTTATATTCTAATAAAGAAAGGTAACAGAAGCTTCTGCTTTGATCTATAATGGAAGTACTTGTAGCATAACAAAATTGTTACCAAGAAAAACTTGAGCACTTAGGGAAATAAAAAAGACTATCTGTATGAAAGCATCAGGGAGTCACTAAGGCAGTCAGGGCTTAAGGGGCCAGACTGTAAAGAGAAGAAAGCTGCCCACAGTCATAATACAATAAATGTAAGTTATTCTTGTTGTTTTTTTTTTTAAAGTGTAAACAGTTGAAAGCAAAAAATACACACAGGAAAAGTGCACAACTCATTAGTATATAGTTCAGTGAACTTTCTCAAACTACTTTTTCTGTAGTGTAGACATTCTAGTGATAGATTTTTCCATTTATTTACATCTGAAAATATTTTTGCCTTAGTTTCTGAAAGGTATTTTGCTGCATATAGCATTCTCACTTGCATTATTTCAACAAGAAATGCTCTAGTATCCTTGTTTCTCCCTATGTAACACTTGTTTTTTCCCTCTTGCTGGTTTTAATGGAACTAAGTCTGTCCATTCAGATTATATTCTCCAGGAAGCTAACTGTGAGACAGAGTTTTGTTCTTCCCATATTCATGAGGGAGTGGCTTGTGATCCACCCCTGTGGAAGGGAGCAGGTTTGGGTAAAGGGAGAACCTATGCAGAGTTTTGAATTAATATGGCCCATCAGAGGTACACTGTTTTGGGCCAAACAGCTGGACCTTACTCCCTGCTTGATGGGACATGACATGTGGGCTGCCCAGGGAGGCAAGAGACCTTGGCCAGAGGTGGGTCTCTATACTGAGGGAAGCCTTTAAGGGGCTGACAGCACACCCAGCAACAGGGCAACAAATTCTCCCTTGAAGTGGTCATCTGGAGGTGGTGCATCACCATTTTGATTACACCTACGGATATGGTCGCAGGAATTATTCATTCACTTGGTGGAAGAGAGCAGAGCCTATTAATAGATACCCAATACACAGAAAGGAAAGGAGAGTGAAGTCGCTCAGTCATGTCCGACTCTTTGAGACCCCATGGACTGTAGCCTACCAGGCTCCTCTGTCCATGGGATTTTCCAGGCAATAGTACTGGAGTGGATTGCCATTTCCTTCTCCAGGGGAGCTTCCCGACCCAGGGATCAAACCCGGGTCTCCCACATTGTAGACAGATGCTTTACTGTCTGAGCCACCAGGGAAGTATACAAAAAGCTCTTTATGACCCAGATAACCATGATGGTGTGGTCACTCACCTAGAGCCAGACATCCTGGAGTGTGAAGTCGAGTGGGTCTTAGGAAGCATTACTGCAAACAAAGCTAGTGGAAGTGATGGAATTCTATCTGAGCTATTTCAAATCCTAAAGATGATGCTGTTAAAGTGCTGCACTCACTAGGCCAGCAAATATGTAAAACTCAGCAGTGGCCACAGGACTGGAAAAGGTAAGTTTTTATTCCAATCCCAAAGAAAGGCAATGCCAAAGAATGTTCAAATTACCACACAATCGCACTCATTTCACATGCCAGCAAGATTACGCTCAAAATCCTTCAAGGTAGGCTTCAGCAGTATGTGAACTGAGAATTTCCAGATAAACAAGCTGGATTTAGAAAAGGCGGAGGAATCAGAGATCAAATTTCCAACATAGGCTGGATCATAGAAAAAGCAAGGGAATTAAAAAAAAAATCTACTTCTGCTTCATTGAATAAGCTAAAGTCTTTGACTATGTGGATTACAACAAACTGTGGAACATTCTTAAAGAGATGAGAATACCAGATCACCTTGCCTGCCTCCTGAGAAATTTGTATGCAGGACAAGAAGCAACAGTCAGAACTGGACACGGAACAACAAACTGGTTCAGAATTAGGAAAGGAGTAACGTCAAGGCGGAGAAGGCAATGACACCCCACTCCAGTACTCTTGCCTGGAAAATCCCATGGATGGAGGAACCTGGTAGGCTGCAGTCCATGGGGTCGCTAGGAGTAGGACACGACTGAGCGACTTCACTTTCACTTTTCACTTTCCTGCATTGGAGAAGGAAATGGCAACCCACTCCAGTGTTCTTGCCTGGAGAATCCCAGGGACGGGGGAGCCTGGTGGGCTGCCGTCTCTGGGGTCGCACAGAGTCGGACATGACTGAAGTGACTTAGCAGCAGCAACATCAAGGCTATATATAATCACCCTGCTTATTTAACGTATATGTAGAGTACATCATGTGAAATGCCCCGCTGGATGAAGCACAAGCTGGAATCAAGATTGCTGGGACAAGTATCATAACCTCAGATATGCAGATGACACCACCCTTATGGCAGAAAGTGAGGAAGAACTAAAAAGCTTCTTGATGAAAGTGAAACAGGAGTGTGAAAAAGTTGGCTTAAAACTCAACATTCAGAAAACTAAGATAATGGCTTCTGGTCCCATCACTTCATGGCAAACAGATGGAGAAACAACGGAAACAGTGACAACTTTACTTTTTGGGGCTCCAAAATCGCTGCAGATGGTGACTGCAGCCACAAAATTAAAAGACGCTTGCTCCTTGGAAGAAAAGCTATGACCAACATAGACAGCATATTAAAAAGCAGAGACATTATTTTGCCAACAAAGGTCTGTATAGTCAAAGCTATGGTTTTTCCAGTAGTCATGTATGGATGTGAGAATTGGACTATAAAGAAAGCTGAGTAGTGAAGAATTGATGCTTTTGAACTGTGGTGTTGGAGAAGACTCTTGAGAGTCCCTTGGACTGCAAGGAGATCCAACCAGTCCAACCTAAAGGAGATCAGTCCTGGATATTCATTGCAAAGACCAATGCTGAAGCTCCAATACTTTGGCCACCTGATGCGAAGAACTGACTCATTAGAAAAGACCCTGATTCTGGAAAAGACTGAAGGTGGGAGGAGAAGGGGATGACAGAGGATGAGATGGTTGGATTGCATCACTGACTTGACGGATATGAGTTTGAGCAAGCTCCGGGAGTTGGTGATGGACAGGGAAGCCTGATGTCCTGCAGTCCATGGGGTCGCAAAGAGTCAGACATGACTTAGTGACTAAACAACAACAATATTCCATTGTATGTATATACCACATCTTGTTTATCTATCTGTCTGTTGATGGATATTTGGGTTGTTTCCACCTCTTGGCTACTATGAATAATGCTACTATGAACATTGGTATACAATATATCAGTTGCTTTTTAATCTCTCCATGACTAATAAAGGATAAAAGAGAGCAAGAGGCCAAAATATGAACTATGAACTTCAGTTGGTGAGATTCAGTGTCAGATTTTGAGTTTTAGGTCATTCACACTATATGAGAATTAAAAGCAGGTTTGCAAAACAGGTAAGTGCCTTAAAAAGTATTGTTCAGCTCTCAGAAGAATAAAAGTCCAGGAAAGGTCTGAACAAACTCATGTTTCCTCCACCCCAGCCAAACTGGATATGTGCCATTTCCCAAATACAAGTTGTACTTTCTGTTTCTGTACCTTTGCCCATGCTGTTCATTAAGCCTGCAGAAAACTTTTCTCAAAGGACCTGTGATAGTCAACTCTGACCTGTAGGTCGGAACAGAGCAAAATGCTAATAATTATTTTCCTATTCTGAGGCAATTTCATTTAGCATCTTTTCATTACACTGCTAATGCCTATTTCAATTTATTCCTTTTTTATTTTTCAGTTTGTCCTTTAAATACTACATTATACATATTACAGCCAACGAAAGTTGTATGTTCTAGGTCATAAGGTTCTTATGTGCTGTGATCAGATAGATGGTCAGTCATGTTTGACTGTTTGCGATCTCATGGAGCATAGCCCACCAGGCTCTTCTGTCCATGGAATTTTCCAGGCATAAATACTGGAGTGGGTTGCCATTTCCTCCTCCAGGGAATCTTCCGACCCAGAGATCAAACCCAAGTCTTTAAAGTCTCCTGCGTTGGCAGGTGGGTTCTTTACCACTAGCGCCACCATGTGGTTATTCACTTATTAGTGACCAGTTCTGCATCACCCACAGTCAACAGGCAGCCCCAGACAACAGCCCTGTCTGGTTAACTGAACTGTCTGGTTATCTGCAGTTCTTTTGCCTCCCCCTTCTATTTCTCCTCCCTAATAGCATCTCTATTTTGCCTGGGGCTTCTCCAGAACTTTTTGGGGAATTAATTCTGTGCTTCCACTGCAGGAGCCAGAGGACAGTGGGCTGAGGGCGCTAGGTGCTTTCTCCAGAATTTGCCTGTTTAAGGAGAGACACAAGGAGGTTATGCATCCCAGGAGAGCAGAGGAGGCAGCATGCTGGCCAAAAGGTCCAGGATATGATACAGCTGCTCTACCCTCTGCTTCCTGCTTCTTGGCTTTCCAGAGCTCCCTGAATTTCTGTGCATCCTGAAGTCTGATGGTCCCAGATGCCTTATGATTATGTGAGCCTGACAGTTTACAGTAAACTTCAATAAAATTGCTTAAATTAGCCAGTCAGAAATAGGAACTCTGATACATTAGTATTTTCTTGCTCCTACTCACCCCTCGAATTTCTGTTCTGCTCTGCTTCTGCTGCTGCTAAGTTGCTTCAGTCGTGTCCGACTCTGTGCGACCCCATAGACGGCAGCCCACCAGACTCCCCCGTCCCTGGGATTCTCCAGGCAAGAACACTGGAGTGGGTTGCCATTTCCTTCTCCAATGCATGAAAGTGAAAAAATAAAGTGAAGTCGCTCAGTTGTGTCCGACTCCCAGCAACCCCATGGACTGCAGCCCACCAGGCTCCCCCGTCCCTGGGATTCTCCAGGCAAGAACACTGGAGTGGGTTGCCATTTCCTTCTCCAATACATGAAAGTGAAAAGTGAAAGTGAAGTCGCTCAGTTGTGTCCGACTCTTAGAGACCCCATGGACTGCAGCCCACCAGGCTCCTCCATCCATGGGATTTTCCAGGCAAGAGTACTGGAGTGGGGTGCCATTGCCTTCTCCGATTCCCATCTCTAACTACCCTCTTATTGTTCTCCCTCCTTTCCAACCAAGCTTCATAAAAAGGGCATTCTACACTCACTTCATGGCAGATAGATGGGGAAACAATGGAAACAGTGACAGACTTTATTTTCTTAGGCTCCAAAATCTCTGCAGATGGTGACTTCAGCCATGAAATTAAAAGGCACTTGCTCCTTGAAAGAAAAGCTATGACCAACCTAGACAGCATATTAAAAAGTTGAGATTACTTTGCTAACATAGGTTTGTGTAGTCAAAGCTATGGTTTTTCCAGTAGTCATGTATGGATGTGACAGTTGACCATAAAGAAAGCTGAGTGCCGAAGAATTGATGTTTTTGAATTGTGGTGTTGGAGAAGACTCTTAAGAGTCCTTTGGACAGCAAGGAGATCAAACCAGTCCATCCTGAAGGAAATCAGTCCTGAATATTCATAGGAAGGACTGATGCTGAAGCTGAAACTCCAATACTTTCGGCACCTGACTGGAGGAACTGATTCATTTGAAAAGACCCTGATGCTGAGAAAGACTGAAGGTGGGAGGAAAAGGGGATAACAGAGGATCAGATGATTGAATGGTATCACTGACTCCATGGATATGAGTTTGAGCAAGTTCCAGGAGTTGGTGATGGACAGGGAAGCCTGGCATGTTGCAGGCCATGGGGTCGGACACAAAGTTGGACATGACTGAGTGACTGAACTGAACTGAATGTTCACTGACTCTAGTCTCACCTCCTATTAATCCCACAGCTAAAGCCAGTGACTTCTGATCTCTTCATTTTGCTGCAGCTGCTTACTGTGAGGTTGCAAGCCTCTTCAGAGCAATTTATTGATTTCTCAGACTGCTCCTTCTTCAAGACTTACTCTTCAGTGAGTTTTCCTAAAACCCTTCCCTCTTAGCTCTCTGGGTGTCCTCCAAGTTTTTCCTCTTTTCTTTATATAGTAGTTACTCTTCCTCTGCTAGTTCACTGAAAGTCAGTGTTTACCAACTCCCAAATTTCCAACTCCAGCTTTCACTTCTATCTGTAACTCTAGAAGCATTTGACCAACAGTCAACTCAGCCTCATTCTCTTCTGTTCCCCAGAAGAAAAGTCTTGCCTTTGGGAGAACACAGCGAGTTGGTAAAACTCCTACTTACTTATTTAGTTCAAAAACCTTGGCATTATCAGACATCAGTCCTCTCCCTCATCTGTTATTTCCTTAGTAAGTCTTACTGAATCTACCTCCTAAATCTGAATTCTCAGCATCAGCCCCTTGGTTACAACCTCATCGCCACTGCAATCTGAATTTATGTCCTCACCACCTTAGCTTAGTATAATCTGTTGGTAGCTATTCCTTTCTCCAGGGGATCTTCCCAACCTAAGAATCAAACCGGGGTCTCCTGCACTGCAGGTGGATTCTTTACCAGCTGAGCTACCAAAGAAGCCCATAATCTGTTGGTACCTCCTCTGTGATCAATCTGCTTCTAGTTTCCTTCCCATGGTGAATATTTCCTTTGCAGTTAAAAAAAAAAGTTATCTGTATAAAAACAAATGTGACCACATCACTCCTCTGTTAATAAGACTAAAGTGGCCCTTGATAATCAACAAGATAAAATCCAGTTTCTTTTATGTGGTGATTTTGTCTTGGTGTCAGTATCCACTGGTAGTCAAGTGGTCCTGACGGTTAAAGCCATCTGTGACTTAGCCAAACTGGTATAGTGTGAATGCTTTGAAACCTCTGCTAAAATGTGATGCAGGAATGGGTCTTGAAAACTTGAGGCCTAAGTCAGTATTGACACAGAGCCTTCTTTGCAAGCTTAATAAGGGTAAACATTTGTATCTGTGAGTTGGGTGACATTTTCTGTGTATTAACTCATTTAATCCTCGTAACAGCTCTTTGAGATATGTATTTCTTATTTTTATTCCCATTTTGCCAGTGAGGTAACTGAGACATAAAAAAGGGCAAATAACTTGCTGAAGGTGGTCACATATACTAGAGTTTGACTTGAAATAGTCTGGCCTCAGAAGTATGTTCTCATCCACTTGCTGAGGTGCTCTGCTAGCTTTACACAAAGGCAGTGGGGTCACCCAGCCTTAGAACATCATTACAGCCTCTCCAGGGATCTATGCTAATCAGAGGCAAAGTGTGGGAGCCTGAGTCAATGGCAGCTGCTGCTGCTGCTCCTGCTGCTAAGTTGCTTCAGTCGTGTCCGACTCTGTGCGACCTCAGAGACAGCAGCCCACCAGGCTCCCCCATCCCTGGGATTCTCCAGGCAAGAACACTGGAGTGGGTTGCCATTTCCTTCTCCAATGCATGAAAGTGAAAAGTGAAAGTGAAGTCGCTCAGTTGTGTCCAATCCTCAGCGACCCCATGGACTACAGCCTTCCAGGCTCTTCCATCCATGGGATTTTCCAGGCAAGAGTACTGGAGTGGGGTGCCAATGGCAGCTGAGGGCAACCTAAAGCTGCAGCATAACATTTTACGGAGAATCCTTGTCTCCACATCTTCCCAGTGCCCCCAACCTCCTTGCCAACACTCCATGAAAAGCTTCTGAGAGCCCAGAAGTGGAATCACTGCTGCAGGGGATAATGATGGCCACAGATCATACAGGGATGTTTTTAAAGATGACAAGATGAGGGCAGTAAAACAAAGAACAAAACGTGGGATCCGTCTTAAAAATCAGGCATAGTCTGCCCTTCTCTCCCCACTGTGGGTTTGGACTAGACTGACTCCTAAGAACCGAGTTAAGCATCCTCCACTCCATTCTTGAATATCAAAGGAGGAAATGTCAGGGAAGTGGTTCAGTTCAGTTCAGTTCAGTCGCTCAGTCATGTCCAACTCTTTGCGACCTCATGGACTGCAGCACACCAGGCCTCCCTGTCCATCACCAACTCCTGACTTTACTCAAACTCATGTCCATTGAGTCGTTGATGCCATCCAACCATCTCATCCTCTATCATCCCCTTCTCCTCTCATCTTCAATCTTTCCCAGCATCAGGGTCTTTTCAAATGAGTCAGTTCTTCGCATCCGGTGGCCAAAGTATTGGAGTTTCAGCTTCAACATCAGTCCTTCCTATGAATATTCAGGACTGATTTCCTTTAGGATGGACTGGTTGAATCTCCTTGCAGTCCAAGGGACTCTCAAGAGTCTTCTCCAACATCACAGTTCAAAAGCATCAATTCTTCATTGTTCAGCTTTCGTTATAGTCCATACTATAACTCTCACATCCATACATGACCACTGGAAAAACCATAGCCTTGACCAGATGGAAGTAGAGGGACATGTTTCTTCTTACAGTCTCTGCTCATCAGGATAGTTAAGTCTTATGCAGATAATTTCAGCATTCAAAGAAGACACAACTTTCTTAGAACTTCATGCTGAGGAAATGGGTCACATTAATTCTTGTTGCAGAAGAAGAACATTGTTTATTTTAATGGTAGGTCTAGCTGGGACAGGCTAGAAGCAAGACCAAGGGAAAAACACTGTTCTGATAACAAGGAATTGCTGAAGAATTTGTAGGTTTCATGGGGAACCCAAGAGGAAGAGGGTGAAAAGTGAGGAGTGAGTGAGATAAGAATGGGGAGTAGAATGTGAAGAATTCATCAAGATGACAAAGTTCATGAGTGGCAGCCAGTGAGGAATTCCAGCTATGGCCAAAGATCTCTACAGAAAGGGGTGCTGATATCCATTTTTAAGATGTTTGCTGAAGCACAACGAAGTCCTCTTTCTCTTCACCCCCTTGCACTGCTAGCTTTTCTTCAGTGAAAAACTACCAGACAAAGGTGCCTTGTGTCCGTGGTATTTTGAGAAAATAAAGAGGAAGAGGCCATGTTTGCCTTGGGAATGATGTGGGATGAAGAAAAAGAATAGCCAAAAGAGGCTAGACTTGGGAATTCAGCAGAAGCAAAAAATAAAGAAAAACATAAGCTCCAAGGATTCCAGAATATGTTGGCAAATGAGATTAGGTTTCCTGGTGTTTCTGTGACTGCAATGTGGTTACCCCAGCAGCCTTGAGGGCTTGGGATCAGTTAGGTAGCTGACATCTGAACTGTGTAAGTAAAGTGGGTATATTTCTTATGCCACAAACTTACATGAGAAAGATAACTGTAATTCTTATTTTTCCAATTGGATTTCAAGACAATATTCTACGGGCTTGAAGAAACCCAGTCTCACTTGCACTGATTTCTGGGGCTTCTGGTAGGTGAGGTCTGCATTGGCCAATGAGAACCAGCTATTCCTGTTGCAGATACCGGCCCCTCTGAGTTCTCCTCAGCCATCAGTCCACACAGACTGCTGCTAAACCTTCCTCCCCTTCCTTTTCAGAGATGCAAGGGACAGCATCTAACTCTTTTGACTTCCCATCCGTTCTTCCTCTTTCCACAAATTCTAAGGGATAGAAACTGCTCTGACCTTAATTTTTTTTTTTTTTTCCTGAAAATTTTCTGTCTCTGAGTGTGACAACCCATCATGGAGGCAATGCATACCTATAACTAACCCGAATGGGGGAAAAGAAAATACATAAGAAAATGAAACAAACTAACACCTACAAATACTGTTCAGTTGCATTTGCTTGATATTCTCCCTTTCTTCATTAGTTCAAAAGATTCCTCGCAAAATGATCACCCTGCAAAGTAGTGAAACTGTACTTTTTTTTCTGTTGCTAACTTCTCCTTTGATCTATCATTAATTATCTAAAAACTTTAAAAGTTCAGTACTCTATATCAGGGGTCAGCAAACTATGACACCTGGGTTAAATTGGGCCCACTGCCTATTTTAATATTTTTAAGTGGTTGGAAAAAAATTAGGTGATGATTAATATTTCGTGACTTGTGAAAATTATATAAAATTTAAATTTTAGTGGTTTTTAAAAATATTTTATATAAAAACAATATATTTCCAAAATATTGTTATGTTGGAACACAGACTGCTTTCACTGCACAATTATTAAGTAGGGGGACTGTATGGTCCACAGTACCAAAAATATTTCATATCTAGCCTTTCACAGAAAAAGCTTGTCAACCCCTGCCCTACATCATTCTGTTGCTCTTACTGGCAGGGTTTTATTTTTTTCCTTCTCTAGACTGGACTGTCCATCATTCAATATCTTCCAGTTTTTAACTTTGGAAATTTTGTACTCTTCTGCTAAAGAAAAAACATTCTGACTTCTCTTACCTGATTAATCTGAGTTCACAGGTTTTGACAATTCTCCCTGACCTTAGATAGAGTCTTTCTTATGAAGGAGGAATGCGTTATGCGAAGTATTTTTATGGTAAAAGAGCAGAAATCACAGCAAATACAGATGGGGTCTCCCTACATAATGGAGTGAATGGAAAATGACTCAATGTAACCCCAATCATGTTGGATACATTACCCCACCCTTAGTTTCATGCATATACCAATCTAGTTGTCACCTACAATCTCCTTATTTATTGGAGAAAAAAGCACCCAGAGTTCATCTTTTACTGAGTTACTCCAGATTACTCCTTTATACCCATGGCAATTGTTGAGTTATTTCATATAATTTTAATTTTAATGACAGGTTTTTAAAAGTAAAAGCTGAAGATTACTTTTCATAACTTTCTAATATTTTTCATATGAATTAAGGCACAAAATCTCTATTAGCCTGTATTTCCATAAGGGGCTTTCTAGGTAGCTCAAATGGTAAACAATCTGCCTGCAGTGTGGGAGACCTGGGTTCGATCCCTGGGTTGGGAAGATTCCCTGGAGAAAGGAAGGGCACCCCACTCCACTATTCTTGCCTGGCGAATTCCATGGATAGAGGAGGCTGGTGGGCTACAGTCCAAGGGGTTGCAAAGAGTCAGAAACCACTGAGTGACTAACACTTTCACTTTTCACTTTCCATAATTACCACTTAATTACATGATTTAATTATTAACAACCTACATCTAGTTATATTTACTACTTTGCTGTTGTAGGGTTGGTGGGAAGCTCACAAAAAATATAGATTATTTTCTTTCCAGTTTTTTATTGCTACTCAGAATCTTTTTAATTTTTCATTTTTTGGTCAAGAGCATGGAGGATGCATACAAACATCCTGCGTGACCTTGGGCAAATGACTTAACTTCTCTGTGCTTCAGTTTCCCTCTCTTCCCCCCACCCCTTTTTTGGCCATGCTACTCGGCATGTGGGATCTTAGTTCTGGACTAGGGATTGAACCCACATCCTTGCAGTGGCAGTGCAGACTCCTAACCACTGGATCACCAGAAAGTGAAAGTTAAGTCACTCAGTCATGTCCGACTCTCTGCAACCCTGTGGACTGTAGCCCACCAGGCTTCTCTGTCCATGGGATTCTCCAGGCAAGAATACTGGAGTGGGTTGCCATTTCCTTCTCCAGGGGATCTTCCCGACCAAGGGATTGAACCCAGGTCTCCCCCATTGCAGGCAGATGCTTTAACCTCTGAGCCCTTAAAAAAAATCCCTCTAACTTGATTTTTTCCTGGGAAGCAAGCATTGTACACAGGAGTGCATGACTGCAGCTCTGATCAGGTTTACAGTGAATAGAGAAGGAGGGTAAAAACATACAGACTCCCAAGAATATATACAAGCAACATAGATGAAGAAGGGTATAGTAATTATACCTCTACAGTTGGAAAGCCATGCAAATATGTATGGGATTGTTGGAATCACAGGATTACATATATTGAATGAGTGAATTTTGAAAGAAAAGGACCATAAATTGGTTAGGAAGGAAAGAACAGTTTGGACTGATGTAAATGTTATTATTATACATTGGAAGGGGTGATTAGATATTTTGGAATCTAGTAATAAAAAGTCTGAGCTAAACAGTAATGAGAGATGTCATGGTAATTAGATATGGGGGAAACAGAGGATGGTAAGAAGAGCCTTGAAACATTACTTATGCATGTGGATTTGGTATAATTATGTGATATAATTATATAGTAATTAATTGATTTAATTATATTAATTATAGATAATTAATATAATTATTTCATTCAGGTTTTTTGAGCAAAAGAAGTACATAAAAATTATAATTAACACAGTGGTTTCTCATTGCAAACACTAGACAGTGCTTCTCAACTGGGAGTGATTTTGCCCTCACCCCCCTACCCCACCCTGACTCTGGAGGGTATTTAGCTATGTCAGGAGACATTTTTGACTGTCACAGCTGGGGAGACAGGGTGCTACAGGCATCTCATGGGAAGAGGCCAGGGGTCCTGCCATGCATAGGACAGCCCCCCACAGCAAAGAACATCCAGCCCTGAATGTCAATCATGTCAAGATTAAGAAACTCTGGGCTTACTTAAGGCAGAGCAGTAAAATGCTCAGATTTAACCAAAAGGTGAAAAAACTAGGCCAGAGGTCTCCAACTAGTATCCTGTGTGACATGATCAATCTCTCTCTTTTTTTATCAAAAAGCTATCTTACTCACAAAGCTAAGATAAATAGTAAAGACAAATCAGTTATACTCAATTGGAGAACTATTCAAAAATTAATTTTACATTCTGCTCTTAATAGATCTTATGTTTCTACCCATCGACATGGATGAATCTCAGAAATGTTAACAATGAGTCAATAAACAAGTCAAGTAAGAAAATAATCAGCATGATATCATGCATATAAAGGTTGAAAACAAAACTAAAAAATATACTATTTAGGGATATATAAATATAGTTACACAAGGAAAATGAAGGAATTATAACACCAATGTCATTCAAGATAGTATTTATGTCTGCAAAGAAGAGGAACAAGCTTGGTGGAATGCTAAGGAATCCTTAAATATACAGATTATATTCTACATTTTATGTTAGTAAGTGGGTTATTCAGTATTTCTTTTCTTGTTGTACTTAATAATTTTCTTGGATATACAAAAAATCACATAAAAACAATCTTAAATTCAGTTATAATAGTAATATACTTTGGCCACCTGATGCGAAGAGCTGACTCATTTGAAAAGACCCTGATGCTGGGAAAGATTGAGGGCAGGAGGGGAAGAGGAGAGAGGATGAGATGGTTGGATGGCATCACCGACTCAATGGACATGGGTTTGGGTGGACTCCGAGAGTTGGTGATGGACAGGGAGGCCTGGAGTGCTGCGGTTCACAGGGTCGCAATGAGTCAGACACAACTGAGCGACTGAACTGCACTAAACAGTGGTCTCTGAAGGGTTTTCCTTTAAGTTCTATTGCCACCTGCAGGTTATAACTAAGTACTGCAAAAACTGTCTTCAATGAACATCAAAATTAATGAACATCAGAACAAATGAACTTCACAAGGCATTTGGGATACAAAGAAGCATAAAAGGCAGGCTTTCTTCTCAAGCCACACTTAAAATCTATCTCTGGATAAAGAACTTACAGAATACATTAAAGAGATAAACAATATAGCACAAAACATTATATTTTAAGTGCCCCCTGGTCAGTGTCATACTAAATCTCAATAACACATTTTGATATTTTACACAGCATGACAACTGATTTAATTAACCATCAGATTCCAAGCCCTTGACTTGATTCATTCTGCCACCACCTTAGACCAGGCTTTAATTATTTCATGCCAGTTACCACCCATTCTTTGTCTCTCCTCTGTCCTCTCCCTAGTCAGTTCTAAACATTGCCACTAGATTAAAGTCTTAAAATGACTACTTCATTTATATCATTGCCTCTTCCAAACCCTCATTTGGTTCCACACTATCTATTGAACAAAGCCCAACCTTTCAGATCAACATTTAAGATTATTTTTTACAGTTTGGCCCTAACCTGTTCATCCATTTTGCTTTCTTCTCCTGTTTCCCCATTCCCCACCACATGAATTCTCTATTTGACCCTGTCTGTCTTCTGCATTATCTATTGCTTATTTTGGACATACTATCTAACTTATAGCTCTTTTTTCCTTGAACATCATTCTTCCATTTAGGCCTTCACACCCATCTTTAATATACGTTAAGTTTTTCTTAAACATGGAAAGCTGAGATGTAGTTTCAACCTGTATCTCTTAGAGGCCGCTCATTCCTTATTTACATTTCCACAAGGGTGTTGCCCCTAATTTCACCCTACAGAGATATCATAGAACTATCACCATCTTTGAGGCAATGTAACATACTTAATTCAACAGAGCTTCCCAGTGATAAAGTATCTGTTTTCCAAGGTAGGAGATGCAAGAGATGTGAGTTCAATCCCTGGGCCCAGAAGATCCCTTGGATGAGGAAATGGCAACCCACACCAGTATTCTTGCCTGGAAAATCCCACGGACAGAGGAGCCTGGTGGGCTACCACGGGCCCAGAGGGTCACAGTGTCAGACACGACTGAATGGCTGAGCACGTAAGCATTTAATAGAACATACTTTTTCTCTGCATTCCTAAAGCACTTACTGTATCTTTATTTGCCATATTCATACACTAACACTACCGATGCTAAACTGGTTTATTTGCATCGTTGTTTTCTAAATTAGATGTGAAGTTTTTAGAAATTGGGGACAATTTCATCATTTTTGGGTTCTTTCCTCTGTCCACTGCCCATACTTATTTTGAGGCCCCCATTGTAATATAAACATTTATCAGGCTCCTCCCACCACCAGACATAAGAACATTAACATTTTTTTAGGGTTCATAAATTTAAAAAAATTTAAAAATAAAATAATGACCACAATGATTTCAGTAGTGCTTTTGAATCCATTTGAATTGTTTCAATGCCAGTAGCTTCTATCACCATTTTGTTTTATGCATATATGTTATTATAGGCATAAAACAAAATAGTGATGATGATGGCTTATTTTTTTTCCCCATGCATTTTCTTAATTAAAAAATTCTTTTAAGGGGTCACTAGACCTCAGTTTAAACCTGGGCTCTCCCACTTGGAGCCCTCAGAACTCTGACGATTTATTTAACCTCTCATTAGTAAAATGGAACTGATGCAGAACGAGTTATCTTCATGACAGTTGTGAGAATTAAAAAAATTACAACAGATGAAATGCTGGAACCGGTGTCCGTTACAGAATTAACATTACTTTAAGCGGGGGGGCGGGGGGGCGGAGCGGGGCGCCGAGGGAGCCTTTCAAGGTAGGCAACGTTACTAGCTCTTGTCCCTCCTTTCACGGATGGGGCAACTGAAGCTCAGAAAGGTTAACTTGCCCAAGGTCTTAATGGGCTAGAGTAATCTAATCCATTATCCCATCGGTGGTGTGAGTTCCCACAGCACTTTGTTATCTTATAAAAAAGAATTTATTTACATCATACCTTATTTCTTCATCATTCAATAAAATACCTGTCAAAGGGCAGGGACTAAGTTTTTGTTATCTAAATAATGTACTTAAAAATGTATGACGAAGTGTCAAAGATCACTGCACTGAAACTGAACCTACATTCAGTTGCAAATTACAGTAGCAGGAAGAGCTTTATTTATCTGAATTATGTATTGACATGCAGTTCTACTAATCGGTTTTGCTAACAGTTTTTATTGGTGACTAAGAACAATTTGTTCTTGGAACTCAGATGCGTATTCTTCATTCCTCCTACCTTTATTTTGCTTAAAACAAAACTATCCCGCAACTGCAAACTGTCGAAAAATAAAATGCTCTCGCACTCAAGAAAAATTGAGCTGTGTTTAAAGCTTTCAGTTAGCCACACCGAAGACCTTAACTATCACTTTACCGCATTTGGGGGGTTTACGAGAGAACCTGTCAATGTATTACTAACCTTAACAGTGTCGCTGATGAGAGAAGAGAGTACATACACAGGGAATTCAGAGACTATGGTTTCAGATAACATTTCTTGAGATTCAATTTTGATGAAAATCATCCGGCTCTTCTAAGACCAGCAGGGCATGAATTCAAGCTGGTATTAATTACTGACTGATGATGCTCCCACTGACCAGCTGGACGATTTCGACTATTAAACTTGCGTGGGTTTATCTCCTCAGGCGTATAAAATTAGGCCCATATTGTAAAGGTCCTTTTGGTTCCATCCTTTCCCGACCCACATATGGGTGGAGAGAGACCCCAGTTTCTGGTCTCTCTTCTTCTTCCGGCACTTTCAGGGGCTGGCACCCATCCCGCCTACCCCCCGCCCCAAGGAAAACGAGATCGCGCCTCCTCTCGTTTTCCATCTGCCAAAGTAGGTCTCCAACCATTTCCTCAGAGGCCTCGCCTTCCTTGTGGAGGAGCCGGAAGCGCACAGCATGCTGGGATTCGTAGTCACATCCCTCGTGGCGAACGAGCGGGAGCGTGTAACCCGAGAGCCAGCTGGCATTCTGGGATATGTAGTTTCTGGTGGTTCGTTTGTGGACTCGACACCGGGCTCCGGAGCGAGAGGTGACACCACCGACTCCAGCGGGTCACATGACTCCGGTCTAGCGCGCGGATCGCACTGCGGCTCCCGCCCGGGCGAGTTTCGCCCCCGCGCGGCCGTTGCCGAGGAGACGGCGCATGTCTCCCGGCGCGTTGCCCCCTCTGCAGTCCCCCCGCCCCTCTTCTCCCACCACAATGAGATCCTAAGATGGCGGTGGCTGCGGCGGTTGGCGCTGAGGAGCTGAGGTAGACGAGGCGGCCATTGGGCCCTAAGCAGCCAAGGAACTTGGGGCTTCTCCCTGCTGCGGTCTCTAAGGGCGGCCCGCTGCCGGTGGCGGGTCGTGGGGGCGCTGACCGCTACTCCGCTTTTGGCAGGAGCGGCTGCTTCGTTTACAGGTAATGCCTGCGCGTTCCCAGCCCTTGGCAACCGAGGGCAGCGCGGCGCCGGGGCGGGAGAGCAACGGCCCTGGGACACTTGACCCTGGAGAGCCTGGCCTCGGGCCCACGCCTCTGCTGGGGCTCCTTGCTGCTTGCTTCCCGTCCCCTGGGCGGGCCGATTGCCCCTTTCCCCAGACCGAGCGATGCTAATCTCGGGGTGAGCATCTAGGGACGCGTCGGCAACTGCAGGACCCCCTGGTTGCCTCCCCGCCCCTCTTGCTGACCCCGGGGAGGAGGCCGCCCTGGGGACTCGGGCGCTCCAGGAATGTCCTTCGCGAGTGGAGGAAGCGGAGTGGGGGCTACGATTTGGTTGGCGGGCGGAGGTGGGGGGGGGTCTTGTTTTCCATAGCAAGGGGCCTTAGTGGGCCATAATCTGCGCCTCTTCTACCCTACCCCCCAAATTCTGTTCCGTGGGGCTCTCGAGCTCCAGAATTTGGAGTGGAGAAGAGCGGGTTAGGAGCGGTGCGACTTTGGGGTTGGGCCGTGAGCAGCAGGACTTAACGCCGTCCCGGGCGTTTTTAGAGCTGAAGGGCCGGGGGAGGCGTTCCTGACTTTGGGGTTCCTACTGGAGAGGCGAATGCTAATTTCACCGCGCTTCCTTCCGCCCTCCCTCGGCGCCCCTTCGCCATCCCTTATTGCAGGTCCAGTTTGGATGGGCCCCCGGTGGGGAAATAATAAATGCCAAATGGATTCGAGGAACGTTGCTTGCTCTGCAGAAACGAGTGTTTGGGGATTAGGTCGTAGGCCCCGCTGGGGAGGCGGGGCCTCCAAACTTTTAAGCCCCGCGTCTCATTCCTCTAGAGCTCATCCTATCTGAAAAAATTTTTTTGTTTTTTTGGACCAATTCGAGGTCTGTGGCGGGGGCTCTACGGGTGACGGATCGTGTTTTGACGCTGAAAGAAGCGGGGTTTCTGGGCGCCCCTTCCACCCCCCGCCCCATAACTGCCTTCCAGACTCCGCCTTGTGCTATTTCTCTGGTTACTGGAGTGGGAGGTGGTGTAAAGCTTCGGGTGCACCTGCTTCTTTCTTTCCTTAACACCTTCCCAGATAGAGCCGCTAGAAACCATTATAATTATGAGTGTTTGAACTGAAATGTAAACCTTGGTTTCTGTAGTGACAGGGTTATTTTTTAATAAAGTAGCTAGCTTTTAAATAAAGAAAAAGATGTTCTCATCAACGGGGATGCAAAGTTCTGGAATAGTTTTGCGTGACAGGAAGTTAATGACTTGGTCAATCTGAAAGAGTAATCTTTTGCGTGGATTTTAACTTTCATGGAGAAATCTATGTGATGATTGCATTATAGTGTTTTTACATTATAATTTCATTGTATTCGGGGAAGGCAATGGCACCCCACTCCAGTACTCTTGCCTGGAAAATCCCATGGGCGGAGGAGCCTGGTGGGCTGTAGTCCATGGGGTCGCTAAGAGTCGGACACGACTGAGCGACTTTACTTCCACTTTTCACTTTCGTGCATTGGAGAAGGAAATGGCAGCCCACTCCAGTGTTCTTGCCTGGAGAATAACCAGGGATGGGGGAGCCTGGTGGGCTGCCGTCTGTGGGGTCGCACAGAGTCGGACACGACTGAAACGACTTAGTAGTTCATTGTATTCTAAGTAGATATTAAGGTATCACAGTGCTGTTTGGTAGGCTCTTAACAGGTTTGGAGGATTTAAACCTGTTTATCGCCTTGTTTTCCTAAAGGATTAAAGTACGTTGACGTTGAATTTAAAATATTGATTAATTGGATTTTTCCTTTTCTGTTGATTTTCTGAGCACACTTCAGGTTATAAATACTATTTGATATTCTGTACACCACAGTGAAATGGGCTAAAATGATTTTTTTTTCTTTTTTTTAAATCATAAGCACACAACAGCTTTGAAGTGTGAAGCAGGAAGGGAGCTGTTTCTGAGCTACGAAAACTAGATTTTAAACAGGTAATTTGACATCACTGTATATGTTATTGGCTTTTGTATCCTATTTGAAGAAGACTTGATGCTGGATACGGTTATAAAGTACCAGTGCCTGTAGTAAACGAACGGCCTCGGTTTGCTGCCCTGTTTGGCCTGCTTTTTACTGTGCCACTTTGGTCTGTCTTCATACTTTTGTTTGAAAAGAGCCATGTCATTCGTAATTATTAAATGCTACAATAGTTTATGTAATACTTTTTAAAATGTCTTTGTCTTCACAGTTTCTTCATCTGCTCATTTGAGTTTGAATGTTTCCTGTAGCAACTATTTGGATAGCCTCTTGTTCCCAATTCATTTAAGTCATCTGGTACAACTTTTCTATTAATTGGCTGTTTTTTTTTTTATTCACAAGCTCCTCTACTTTTTGAGCTTATTATGTATACTGTTGATTGAAGTTTGTTAGTTGCAGTTGTCTAAACTTACTTTAAACTTTAGTTTCTATACACAGGGCATTCTCAAATGCTGGTTACGTAAAGATACTCTCTGACCAGCAGGAAGAAGTCAATGTAAGTTCACTGAGGGAAAGTTAAGAAATTGTTTGTTAAGGACAATTTAGAAATTAAATGACTAGAGGATAAGGATTAGAAGAAATTTTTGTTAGAACCATTTTAGCAATCAGATCAGATCAGTCGCTCAGTCGTGTCCGACTCTTTGCGACCCCATGAATCACAGCATGCCAGGCCTCCCTGTCCATCACCAACTCCCAGAGTTCACTCAGACTCACGTCCATTGAGTCAGTGATGCCATCCAGCCATCTCATCCTCTGTCGTCCCCTTCTCCTCCTGCCCCCAATCCCTCCCAGCATCAGAGTCTTTTCCAATGAGTCAACTCTTCGCATCAGGTGGCCAAAGTACTGGAGCTTCAGCTTTAACATCATTCCTTCCAAAGAAATCCCAGGGCTGATCTCCTTCAGAATGGACTGGTTGGATCTCCTTGCAGTCCAAGGGACTCTCAAGAGTCTTCTCCAACACCACAGTTCAAAAGCATCAATTCTTCTGCGCTCAGCCTTCTTCACAGTCCAACTCTCACATCCATACATGACCACAGGAAAAACCATAGCCTTGACTAGACGAACCTTTGTTGGCAAAGTAATGTCTCTGCTTTTGAATATGCTATCTAGGTTGGTCATAACTTTCCTTCCAAGGAGTAAGCGTCTTTTAATTTCATGGCTGCAGTCACCATCTGTAGTGATTCTGGAGCCCAGAAAAATAAAGTCTGACACTGTTTCTACTATTTCTCCATCTATTTCCCATGAAGTGATGGGACCGGATGCCATGATCTTCGTTTTCTGAATGTTGAGCTTTAAGCCAACTTTTTCACTCTCCACTTTCACTTTCATCAAGAGGCTTTTGAGTTCCTCTTCACTTTCTGCCATAAGGGTGGTGTCATCTGCATATCTGAGGTTATTGATATTTCTCCCGGCAATCTTGATTCCATAATTACTCTCTTTTAAAGATTTCAGAAAATTTAGTTCTCCTGTTAAAATTTTAAAGACAGCCTAATTCTCAAAATAAGATGAATATATCCTTGCTTTCTAGCAAAGCAGACAGATCTTCAACACACTTATGCAATAGGTTATCATAAGAATATAGATTGGCCATTGATTTATATCTTAATTGTACTTCTTGGTATCTTTTTCTGTTAGTTGAAAGACTATAATAGAATAAGACAAGAAAAATAGAACTCAGAGGAAATGTCAGATATGAATCTGTGTTTCAGAGCCTTTAACACTGGAGTATTTGGTAAAATAAAAAGTTGTAAAATCAGTCACAAATAATTTTCCTTTTAACACTTTAGCAAAGATGGGTAAAATAGAATAAAAATACAAAGCAGTTGAGTTAAACTTGCTTTAAAAGATCTTGGTTTTCTCAATAGGAGATTTGGCCATTTGTTGGAAAAGAGGTAAATGTGTATGAGATTTGGAAAACATAGAGTGTTCAGAGTAATCACACTAGGGAATTTATTAAGAAGCCAGAAAAGGGTAACATGATAACATAGCAGTACATTCATCTTACACATTTAACTGAGTGCATGCAATGTGTGACTTCATGGCTGCAAAGTACTAGAGATAGAGCAGTGAGCAAAACAGATAAAGTGCCTTAGCTCAAGGAGTAAACCTATATTTTGAAAGTGTCAATGTGTAGTATACCTTAGTAGTGGACACAGTCAGTGCCATTTTCTAACTATTTGACAGTTTTGAGAGTACCAACAGAAAGAATGAGAAATGAGGTTTATGCAGAATTGAGTTGATGAAATGGGCAAATTGATGAGGAGGCCAAGGATGCTATCAAGGCATTTTTGGAAGTAGCATTCATGGGTTAAGTAAGACAGTAAGAAGCGAATGGATTCTTAGAAAGGGAAATGATCAAGGGACAAGAGGTATTGAGCAGGGCCAAGGGGTAAGTTCAGCAGGAATGAGCAGGTGAGACAAAGCAGGATGCAAGGACTTAGGTTCAAAAAGAGGTATTTCAGAAGTTTAGGATGTTGAACAAATTATCTGTCCAGAGTAGAAATAGAATAGAGCAGATGAGATGAATGTTGTAACTGAGGTCAGAGTCTTAGAAAAAAATCATTACAGATGTTCAGGTCATGAAAGCAAAGAGTGACGTGGAGAGTGAAAACCACAAGCCAGTTAAAAATGTAAGACGGTCTTGGGGTGAACAGTAGGAAATCGTACCCAAGATAGGGAGAGTGGTGTTTTTGATGGTTAACTTGTTCAAAAGAGGAGGGCTAAGCATTGTTAAATAAGAATAGTCTGTAAATGATATTCTTTCCCCATGAATCTGAGAGACTAGGAAGAGTAACATCTTCTAGAAAGGATTTCTAAGGAAATAGTGCTTTCAGAGTGGTTTAGGATTTTATTGAAGCCAAAGAAGTAGAAGGAATGTTTGGGAATAGATCGAGGATGTATAATAGGGAGTGAGTTTGTAATGGTCCAGTGGAAAGGAATCACAGGAAGAGCTGTTATCAGTAGAGAGTATGGGATGGAATGGCATTGAAGATTGGGATTGGTTATAGCAGGATGTATAGATTTGCCTAGGGAGGTATCAATGACAAGGAAGTGACAGATTTCAAATATAAGCTGTAGAGAGAGGTTTTAACAACCTGAATTTAGTTGACCTCAGGGTTCTCATTTGCTTTTATAGAGAGCGAGGATATATTAAATTTTCTTGGTGTGGAAACATTCTACACAGAGTAACTGTATCGTAAGATAGACCCAGTACAGTACTTGGTACATGGTGAGGTCTAATCAAATTTTTGTTGATTCCAATTGAGTGTTGTATGGCAGTCTATTCATCCTCTTTCCCCCAATACCTAAAGAGCTTTTGTTTTTTTTTAAAGAGGGTAATTATAAAGAGATACCTTAAGTTCTAAAAAAAATTACTGAAATTTTTAGTAAGTGTCAAACTCAAAGAACTATGCAAAAGATCTGTATGGTTTTTAGGTATAGAGAAGAAATTGAGAAATTCCTCAAATGAAACTAAACAACACATAATGCCAGAAACTTACACGTTTTCTTCTCAGTTTCCATTGAATGTGCTTAGTGTAGTTGTGCACTATGTTAAGGCTTTCAAAAGAGTATACTGGATATTTCCTTATATAATTAGTAAAAGAAATAGCCCAGCTAATTCAACCTTCAGAAAACTTGTGCAGATAATATAAGATACCAGCTCTGGTTATTTTGTGACTCTAAGCAAATATTAAAAAAAAAATATATATATATATATATATATATATATACTGTCTATAATATTTTATTTGGATGTGCTTAGTTGCATCTGACTCTTTTCTACCCCATGGATTATAGCCTGCCAGGCTCCTCTATCCATGGGATTCTCCAGGCAAGGATATTGGAGTGGGTTGCCATGCCCTCCTCCAGGGAATCATCCCAACCCAGGGATCAAATCTGCGTCTCTTGCGTTGGCAGGTGAATTCTTTACCCCTGAGCAAATAGGAAAATCCTTTATTTTGATGAGAATTTCTAAAACCTTGGTTTACAACTGTCAGTTGAGATGTAAGATATTTCCAAAGACACTTATGAGTCATTTAATATCATTTGAGAAATAATATCTGAATTTTAAAGATTTTAGGAAAAATAATTTTTTCTTTTCTTGATTAATTTGTTTGTATTTTTATTTCAAAGGTAACTTTAATCAGTCTTGGGTATTTTCATGGTAATTAATACTGTGATATTCTACTTAGATATCTGTAATACTTACAGTAAGACTCCTACAACAGGATTTTCTTCAGAAAGATCAGTCACTGAAAGTACCTTGTAAATTGCCATGGTATTTTTGCATTTCATATCCTTGTAAGATGAGGAAACCAAATAAGACTGTCAAAAATAGCAAAATGAAACTTATAAATAATACTTTCAACTTACTTTAGTAGGTCATAGGGTGGATGAAAGTGCTTGTTTGAAGTAAAAGAATTTTATCTCCATTCTGCTTCACACACGATCATCCATCACTTGTGCTAATTATTTTCCAGTGGCTTCAACTTTTCCATCTCATTGTTTTTCTATTAAACCTGCCTGGCAAAATCCCAACCTTGGACGGATTCAGTGGAATCCACTGCTTTATATCAAGGCTGATGAGCACTTCTGGGGAAAAAAATGGAAACTGCAGATTAGTGTTACATTAGTGCTAACAGTGAATGTTCTCTGCTCTAATCTGAGTCCTGAGTGCTGCTTATTCACTCTCCGTCACTCTTCCCCAGCCTCTCAGACACTGTCATCTTACCCTCACATATTTAACGAGCAGTCAGTTTTACTTCATGGTAATTAACAGACTCTTTCCGCTTCCTACCACCAGTTCTGCTAACTAGCCTGTATCCAATTCTATCCTTTCTTGCTTTCATTTCAGTGAAAGAGATATTCTTTTGCCTATCTAATGCTAATCATGTTTCTTAAGCCCTAGATCCCAGTCCTTCCCAGTTTTTCAGAGACCACACACAGTTTGCATCTTTGTCTCCCTCTGTGAGCGCTATCCTGACAAATTTTAAATGTACTCAAGATACCTCCCTCTTTGCCCCCTGGTTAGATATATATTTATCAGTTTTATTAATATTTTTTTAAATTTTATTTTTAATTGGAAGATAATTACAATATTGTGTTGGTTTCTGCCATACATCAGTATGAATCAGCCATTGGTATACATATGTCCCCTCCCACCCCTCTAGGCTGTCACAGAGCACCAACTTTGGGTTCCCTGCGTCATACAGAATGCATTTGAGTCAGTTATACTGAGGTGGAGAAACCTAGAGTCTATTATACAGAGTGAAGTAAGTCAAAAAGAGAAAGACAAATATCATATATTAATGTGTATATATGGAATCTAGAAAGATAATACTGATGATCCTATTTGCAGGGCAGCAAAGTTGCTAAGAATCGGACACAACTGAGTGACTTCACTTTGACTTTTCACGTTCATGCATTGGAGAAGGAAATGGCAAACCCACTCCAGTGTTCTTGCCTAGAGAATCCTAGGGACGGGGGCGCCTGGTGGGCTGCCGTCTATGGGGTCGCACAGAGTCAGACACGACTGAGGTGAATTAGCAGCAGCAGCACAGGAAACACCGACTTTTGGATACAGTGGGGGAAAGGAGAGGGTGGGATGATATGAGAGAGTAGCATTGAAACGTGTGCATTACCATATGTAAGATGCCTCCATTTTAAGGAATCTTTCTACCTGACCTTCTCTGGCTGCTTTGCATCACAGAATGGTTTTTTGAAAAAAATCACCTAATGACTTCCTTTAGTTTTTGCTCTTCACCATCAATAAATGCATTTCAGTTACGGAATTGATTTTTACTGGCAACAAGGTTGCCAGTAACCTTGTTGCTGAATCCAGATGTACACTTCTCACTAGTTTGTGTATATGATAAAGTAATACTTGGCATTCTTATCATACCCTCCTTCTTTACACACTTCTCCCTCTTGCTAGCACATTCTTCTAGTTTTGGTTTCCCTCCTGTCTTTCTGTACCTTCTGAGTGTTCTTTTCCTTTCTTTTTTAAATATCTATGTCCTTCAAGGTTTAGTCTTCTCTTACTCTTTATCTTCTCCATGAGCCTTCTGTTCCACTTTTCATTCTCTTATTGATGATTCGCACATCTCTGTAGGCTAGATTTCACTGCTGAGAGATGGCTGTTTGCCCACTGGACAAATTTAATTGGGCATGGAATAGATATCTCAAACGTCTCTAAAACTGAGCTCATCCTTTTGTTTCATTAACAGAAATGTGTTTCTTTTCAAATTACTTTGAATGTATCATCATATATCCTGTTTTCAAGCTAGAAACCCAGGGGTCACCCGTTAACTCCTTTCTCCCTGCCTCATCTCCAACTTCATTATTGAAGTTGGGTTATTGAAGTTGGATTATTGAAGTTGGATTATTGAAGCCATATTGATTCCGCCATCAAAATCTTCCTTGCATTGGTCCTCTTCTCTTGCATACCTAGTGTTTTGATTATTAAAAGTCTTTCTATACAAATCAGAGATCAGATCAGATCAAATTAGTCGCTCAGTCGTGTCCGACTCTTTGCAACCCCATGAATCGCAGCACGCCAGGCCTCCCTGTCCATCACCAACTCCCAGAGTTCACTCAGACTCACGTCCATCGAGTCAGTGATGCCATCCAGCCATCTCATCCTCTGTCGTCCCCTTCTCCTCCTGCCCCCAATCCCTCCCAGCATCAGAGTCTTTTCCAATGAGTCAACTCTTCGCATCAGGTGGCCAAAGTACTGGAGCTTCAGCTTTAACATCATTCCTTCCAAAGAAATCCCAGGGCTGATCTCCTTCAGAATGGACTGGTTGGATCTCCTTGCAGTCCAAGGGACTCTCAAGAGTCTTCTCCAACACCACAGTTCAAAAGCATCAATTCTTCTGCGCTCAGCCTTCTTCACAGTCCAACTCTCACATCCATACATGACCACAGGAAAAACCATAGCCTTGACTAGACGAACCTTTGTTGGCAAAGTAATGTCTCTGCTTTTGAATATGCTATCTAGGTTGGTCATAACTTTCCTTCCAAGGAGTAAGCGTCTTTTAATTTCATGGCTGCAGTCACCATCTGTAGTGATTTTGGAGCCCAGAAAAATAAAGTCTGACACTGTTTCCCCATCTATTTCCCGTGAAGTGATGGGACCGGATGCCATAATCTTTGTTTTCTGAATGTTGAGCTTTAAGCCAACTTTTTCACTCTCCACTTTCACTTTCATCAAGAGGCTTTTTAGTTCCTCTTCACTTTCTGCCATAAGGGTGGTATCAGCTGCATATCTGAGGTTATTGATATTTCTCCCGGCAATCTTGATTCCAGCTTGTGTTTCTTCCAGTCCAGCATTTCTCATGATGTACTCTGCATATAAGTTAAATAAGCAGGGTGACAATATACAGCCTTGACGTACTCCTTTTCCTATTTGGAACCAGTCTGTTGTTCCATGTCCAGTTCTAACTGTTGCTTCCTGACCTGCATACAAATTTCTCAAGAGGCAGATCAGGTGTTCTGGTATTCCCATCTCTTTCAGAATTTTCCACAGTTTATTGTGATCCACACAGTCAAAGGCTTTGGCATAGTCAATAAAGCAGAAATAGATGTTTTTCTGGAACTCTTTCTTTTTCCATGATCCAGTGGATGTTGGCAATTTGATCTCTGGTTCCTCTGCCTTTTCTAAAACCAGCTTGAACATCAGGAAGTTCACGGTTCAAATATTGCTGAAGCATAATATAATCAAAAACTATACATTATATTAATGTGTTTACAGAATAAAATTTAGAGGGTAGATATCAGTAGTTTTAAAGGTGACTTTGAAGAGGTTAAAGAGGTTGACATAAGAAAGAAATGACTTGCCTTTGTTTTCACTTCATTAGCTTCATGCTGATAATTTTACTTCTGTAGGAGTATGCCTTCTCAACCATTTGGTATCATTAGTACTGAGTTATAAATACTCAATATCATCTTACGTCAATCACAACTAGACAAAGTTGTTTATAAACTTTGTAGACTTTTATTTAGTAAATGGTCTTTAAAAATGATTTTTAAGAAATAGTTGACCTATTTTCTCCAGACTAATTTTAATATATGTTTTAAGTTGTTTTAGAAACCTGCGTTCAAAGTCCTTAGCTTATCACTAGATCCTTAGGAAAAGCTCATTTTAGGAGGAATCCATTATAATAAATGAGTATAAAACATCTCTTTGAATATATTTTTAATTTATCTTAAAGTAAACTTACTTTATTATTACTCTACTGATAGAAAATGCAACATACTGTATTTTACCAAAAAATTGGTAAGAGTTTTTACTTAAATATTATAGCAATTTCTCTTCTAATCTCCACTTTAAGATAAATTGCTTTTTGTAATGTTAGGTATTGTTTTCACCTCTATTGCTTATGTATTTTTTTGAGCTCCTATTCTTTAATATTACAAATTACATCAGTGCATCTTAGAAAAAGGTAGTTGTAAAATGTTTCATTTAAATGAGTCAGTTCACTGGACATACCTCTTTATGAGTATCAGTTATTTTGCAAAGTTCTTAAATATATTTCTGGTATAAAAAATGTTGTAAAATATTGCGGGAAATATATAAGGTAAAGAGCAAAAATCATATTCCTACCCTGTAACCAACAACTGCTTTCATGCAAGCATTTTTTAATATAGTAAAGATACTAATTATATACTTCATATTTCTTTCAGATTTTTTTCCCAGCTTGTCATTTACTATTTATTCTCAGTATACATAGGATTCACTTGTGTGTGAGTAAAATTGGTTGAACATATTCCTTTTTATTTCCACATTCCAAATTGGTAAAAATCTCTATTTTTAAAGCTCGTTCTTTTTTCTTGTCTTTTATTTGACTCTTTAATCTTATTCATCTATTTTTAATCTACTGGATAGTATCTTGGTTTATGGTGTAAGGCAGTCTTTTTCATCTGAGGGGAATTAAGCTCTAACACTGTAAGGCATCTGTTGTTTACTATGAATTAATTCTTCTGTGTGTCTGGAATGGTACTGGGTATGTACCATCCTTGGGAGAATTGAGAAAATAGTCACTGAAATAATTTTTCTGTGTTTTGTGTTTAAGATGATGAATCCTAGTTTAGGAAGTCTGTTAAAGCTTTAAATAAACTTTTTTCAACATTGTTAGCAAATTGTCCCATGTGGAGAATCCTGTGGACAGAGGAACCTTGCGGGCTGCAGTTCATGGGGTCGCAAGAGTTAGACATGACTGAGTGACGACTTGACTTACCACTCAATTATTGCAAAGGTTAAATGATAAACATAAAATGTTTAGCATTAGCACTTGGCATATAGTGAACAAAATTGATGTTAGCTATAGTTAATTTTTGTCATTAAATTTTTTGAATTGGGTATATTTGAGGATTTTCTTTTTGAGTGGTGCTTATTGAACCATATAGATACTTAATGTGGTTTAATATCTTGGGATTAATTTTCTACTCTCTTGACCACTACAGCAACTTTTTCTTTTATTTTTCAGGTAATTTTTTTCTAACTTGTTTGTTCTTCCAGATCGTTTTTAGAATTGTTCTGTCAAATTCCAAGAATCCCAGTGGGTATTTAATTAAGTCTATAAATTCAGAAAAAATGTTTAGTCTTCTCATCAAGGGAGATAGTATGTTTTTCCACTTATTCACATTTTCTCTTGCATTGTTTTATAGAGTTTAATAGTGCTTCTTGTATGTGTTTAACTGAATCACTTTGCTGTACAGCAGAAATAAGCACAACATTGTAAATCAACTATACTTTGATTTAAAAAATAATGTGTCTTTACTACATAGGGCAAAATTATATTATTCCTAGATAATTTTACTTTTTGTCACTATTATAAGTGATGTCATTTCCATCCAGTAACTTTTTCCTACTCTTTACCTTTTTGGATTGTATCAGATAAATTGAGTAACCTTAAAGGATGCAAGCCTGCAGAAAGAGTGGATATTCCAAGGTTTTTTCCTTCCCCTCCCCGTCACTTCAGCTACTTAATGCATGCTAAACATACTATGCCTGTGGCAGCTAAATCATTTTGTGTGTGGTTGATGATGCCTCTTTTATTTCATAAAATCAACTTTTTTGATACTTGTTTTTATTGCTGAGCTTCATGGAATGATTTAAATATTACAGTTTGTTTTTATGTGTTAAAAAGTTTAGTCTTCACTTGTTTTGCAGAAGATTAATTGTAAAAGCCAGTATGGCCACGGGAGGAGCTCCTTTTGAAGAAGGTGTGAATGATCAGGATTTACCAAACTGGAGCAATGAGAGTGTTGATGACCGACTCAACAACATGGTAAGATATCTTATTGTTGATGGTGTGTTGTTGGCTACTGACATTAAAATGCAGTTTTCCCCTGACTTAGCCAAGTCACGCTCACTGAAACTATGTAGACACAGTTTTCTTGCTGGCCAGTGTAGTAAACGACCCGGGGCTGTTTGCTATATTAGTTGAAGACATTTTTCTTTGCAGGTTAATGTATCAACTTGAGTTAGCTTAAACTGAAAAGAGATTTATTATAAGAATATAAAGATGTTTTATGGAAAATAAGTTAAAGGAATATAGCTGGGTTTTAGGAAGGAAATAGAAAAAGCAGTCAGGAAGTTGTCAAGAATTACTTTTTCACTTCACTAACTCTTTGCTTCTGAGTGCCTCTACTAGACCCAACTTTAATTTCACAGACCAGTTTTCTCTCTCGTCTTGTCCACGTGATATACTGTGGCTGCTCCTTCATTCTACAGTTTTCAGTTATGGCTGCTGTTATATAGACTGACTAGTTATCTGTTAGTTCCAATTTGAAATTTTAAAGTATGATTATCCTAACTTGTGTTAGGTATGCATCTCTTTTCCAGTCACCTGTGGCCAAGATTGGGTGGGGTAAGTAGAACAGGAGGTTGGCAGGAACATCCACATGTGAATTGGGCTGGAGGGACAGTGTATAGAGAAGGAAGTTTTGTTACAAAAGTGAAAAATATTCTAAAAGGTGTTAGTAAAGTAAAACTAAAATATTCTTCCAATATGGATAAGGTGGGAATTTACAGAACTTTTGAATGTGTTATGTGAGTATAGCTAAGTAAATAAACATATTTTCTGGTAAAACGTTCAGTTCAGTTCAGTCGCTCAGTCGTGTCAGACTTTTTGCGACCCTATGGACTGCAGCACGCCAGGCCTCCTTGTCCATCACCAACTCCCGGAGTTTACTCAAGCTCATGTCCATTGAATCAGTGATGCCATCCAACCATCTCATCCTCTATCGTCCCCTTCTCCTCCTGCCCTCAATCTTTCCCAGCATCAGGGTCTTTTCAAATGAGTCAGTTCTTCCCACCAGGTGGCTAAGGTATTGGAGTTTCAGCTTCAGCATCAGTCCTTCCAATGAATATTCAGGACGGATTTCCTTTAGGAGGGACTGGTTGGATCTCCTTGCAGTCCCAGGGACTTTCAGGAGTCTTCTCCAACACCACAGTTCAAAAGCATCAATTCTTCGGTGCTCAGCTTTCTTTATAGTCCAACTCTCGCATCCATACATGACCACTGGAAAAACCATAGCCTTGACTAGACAGACCTTTGTTGGCAAAGTAATGTCTCTGCTTTTGAATATGCTATCTAGGTTGGTCATAACTTTCCTTCCAAGGAGTAAGTGTCTTTCAATTTCATGGCTGCAGTCACCATCTGCAGTGATTTTGGAGCCCCCCAAAATAAAGTTTGTCACCATTTGCACTGTTTCCCCAACTATTTGCCATGAAGTGATGGGACCAGATGCCACGTTGAGCTTTAAACCAACTTTTTCACTCTCCTCTTTCACTTTCATCAAGAGGCTCTTTAGTTCTTCTTCGCTTTCTGCCATATTTTTTTATCATTTCATATAAGACCTTATCATGTAGTACATTGTTGTTGCCTATAGAAAATAATAATAACATTATTATTATTAACATCTATTGCTTACTACATGCTAGGCACTGTGCTGGATGTTTTATATATGTTATTTTAAATTGTATTTTAAAGGTAACACTATTTTAGAGATTAGGAAACAGATTTATGAACGTTAAGTTGCCTAGGGTCACACAGTGGAGCATTTCTTCATATAACAGTAACTGCTTTAGAACACAGGTTGATTCCTCATCTGTCTACCTATACATGTTGACTTTAAAGGAGACCAGTGAAGATATCTATAATTTTATTTCACTAATCAGTTTATAAATAGTAAGGAACCATTTTTTAAAATGCTTCTGAAAATATTTAGACTGATGCTAGGGTTAGAGGTTGGGTATTTGTTAATGATTTGTGATAGGGAAGTAGTTATTTTCTGAATAATTACAATAATTTCAGCACAGTTTAAAATTTAGGCTATGTGTAGTAGAGGGAAAATGGGCTAATACAGGTAAGTTATTGTCTCTAAGACTGTGTATTTATGTGAAAAATGTTTTGTCATTTCTAACTTTAAGACCCAAAATTTTAAAGCATACCAAAGTATTTTCCTGATTTGATAGAGGCCAGATTAACATTTGCCTTTACTTTTTTAAAGGATTGGGGCAGCCAGCAGAAGAAGGCAAATAGGTCATCAGAAAAGAATAAGAGAAAATTTGGTGTAGAAAGTGATAAAAGGGTAACTAATGATATTTCTCCGGAGTCATCGCCAGGAGTTGGAAGACGAAGAACAAAGACTTCACTGACGTTTCCACATAGTAGATACATGACTCAGATGTCTGTTCCTGAGCAGGCAGAACTAGAAAAACTCAAACAGCGGATAAACTTCAGTGATTTAGATCAGGTTTGTAAATATTTTACAAATCAAGTTATGACTGTGGAAAGTACTTGCATAGATAAATCATTTGTCTTAATGAAATTGAACTGTTTACTTCTTTTTCTTGGCTTCTGTGTATATGGAAAGAATGTTAATCAGTGGTGATGGTACTGTGTTCTTTGGAAGGCGGCAAAGTCCTTATTTCTAAACTTGCTGAGGACAGGTTTTTCAGAACTTTATTATTACAGTGTTTGGCTGACTTAAATGATTTCATTTTGAAACTAAAATTTGCATGCTACTAACTGGGTAAGATAGCTGTTAAGCAAAAGAGAAGATCCACTTTAGAATATTTATCATTGGCTAAGTGTGGAATGTGCTGTTACCTCAAGTTTAGAATAAAACTGTTATTTGTGTTTATAATCACCAAAGTCAAGTTTAGAACTAAAGCAAGTAGAAATGAAAATGAACTCTTCACATTTTATTTTCTGATCTGTACTTGATAAAGTTTTTCTAAATATGCATAAAGATAGATTCTAGTCTGGTATGATGACGGTGATGATCATATATCATTTAGTCACCTTTGTATCAATTATTGAACAGTTACTGTATGCTGGGCACTATGTTGAATAATTTATCAGACAGTGCTTCACGTTGACACATCTTTATGTTAATGTTTGTATTATTTAACGTTGATTCATTAGGTCCAAAGCCTATGTTATATTCTGTGATCAAGTATGACTAGCAATTTGAGTTATAAATATGGTTCATAATCGTACTTTATTTAGACCAATCTTGCTCATAGTCATCATTTCAGTTGTCTCTGACAGAATGAGGAATAGGACATGATAATTGAATTTGGTATTTTTCTAAAATAATTTTGTAGGTCTGAAGCTGCTCTGAATCTTATGACAGATCTTTTTTATATACCTCCTGAATCAGTGTCTGATGGTGAAGCTAAGAACATTGGATTTTTTTTTAATTTTGAAAGATTAATGTTTGTGGGATTTGGTTTTTCTTTCATGTATAGAGAAGCATTGGAAGTGATTCTCAAGGTAGAGCAACAGCTGCTAACAACAAACGTCAGCTTAGTGAGAACCGAAAGCCCTTCAACTTTTTGCCTATGCAGATTAATACTAACAAGAGCAAAGATGCCACTGTAAGTCCTCAAAAGAGAGAAATGATTGGATCAGCACAGTGTAAAGAGTTGTTTGCTTCTGCTTTAAGTAATGACCTTTTGCAAAACTGTCAAGTCTCTGAAGAAGATGGAAGAGGAGAACCTGCAATGGAGAGCAGCCAGGTGATATATTTCTTTTACTCTTTGCTTTCATAAACCTCAGATTAGAAGCATGAAGGTTTTAAAAAGTGCACATAGGAATTTCAGTTAGGTAGAATGAAAGTACTTCCCAGGTTTCCCATGTGGCACTAGTGGTGAAGAATCCACTTGCCAGTGCAGGAGTCATAAAAGACAAGGGTTTGATCCCTGGGTCGGAAAGATTGCCTAGAAGAGGGCATGGCAACCCACTCCAGTGTTCTTGCCTGTAGAATACCTTGGACAAGAGGAGTCTGGTGGGCTACAGTCCATAGGGTTGCAAAGAGTTGACATGACTGAAGCTACTTACCTTGCATGCATAGTACTTCCTTAACTTTTGCTCATTAATCCTGTCAGGTTTATTAGAAACTGTGTAAATTTATTTTTACAAAAATGATTTTAGAAGTGGCATAGTCAGGTAAATTAAGACTTTCTGTTCACCTGTAAAGTGCTGTATTGTTAATTTTTAGTAAAGAGAAGTTGGAGTAATGTGATTAATAGATTGTTGTAGAAATTTCTTTAAATGGTTATATAATTCATTTGAAAAGATAATTCTGTTTTTAAAGTATTTTAATTTTTAAAATTTATAAAGAAATATAAACACTAGAAGAATTTATATAAATAATAGTTTAATATGCAGTTTTATAAAGTGAAGTTTTCAAGTAATGTAAATTAAAACTAATTTTGAAATTAATGGAAATTGGAGTTGTTAGTATTGCCTATTAAGTTTTGATTAAATTGTAAATTTGGTTCAGATCTTTGGCATGTATGAATTCATGCAATAAACTTAGAAGTATCTTTGGTTATTTGAAATTAAAATCTGTAAAATTGTTTCTGTTCAATAAAATATGCTCATTTTCACATCCTGTTTATTTTCATGTCCTTCCCCCACCCCCCTAATATTTCCCCTGCAGATTGTAAGCAGGCTTGTTCAGATTCGTGAGTATATTACTAAAGCTAGTTCCATGCGGGAAGACCTTGTAGAGAAAAATGAAAGATCTGCTAATGTTGAGCGCCTCACTCATCTAATAGATCACCTTAAAGAACAAGAAAAGTCATATATGAAATTTCTCCAGAAGATTCTTGTAAGTTTTGAACCTTTTACTTAATGTACTGATTTTTGTAGTACATTAGTGTGTACCTATGGTGATAACATTCTGATTGCCACCCCAGAGGAGTTAATATATTTAAAAAATCGTGCCATCCCTTGTAACATTTTATTGCCCTTTTTAATAGTTGTATGATTTATACCACTAAAATATTTCAGGCTAGAGAAAATGAGGAGGAGGATGTTCGGACTATAGATTCAGCTGTGGGATCTGGTTCTGTAGCTGAGAGCACATCGCTAAACATAGATGTGCGGTCTGAGGCTTCAGATGCCACGGTAAGCGGCTTTTTAGTAATTAAAGTGCTGGAAATGAAGATAAAAACTTTCCCCTTATTTTTCACAATAATACTTTTGTAGGCATTCCTTAATGAAAAATTTATCTCAGGAAAGAAACCCTCAGATTGTTAATGCTGTATATATTCTTTTTGAACATGGAAATTTAAAAGTTTTATTTATTAACATTAAAAGTAGTTTTAATGGTTGATTAATTTCTGGTCTTCAGCTTGCAAAAACCTGGGTTTCCTCATTTGTATCGTTAAGCACAGCTTTGCTCATTTTAAGAGGCACTGGGAGAGTTAAAATTCTTTGTAGATGTACTAGTTATGAGGACTGTGTCATCGCTTGGCATACTGTCTTTTGGAAAAGCCTCCCAAGTTTCTCTGCCACTGAGGACCAGTTTGAAGGCTGTTAGGATTTTCATTTGTCAGGCTAGCCTAGAACTGAAGCCAAACCAGACGGCTGGTAAACTGAGCTGAAAATGGGACAGGTTAGCGTTTACTTTGGGATTTATTTAGTGAGAAAAGTATATAAATTTTAACTCTGCAAAATGAGATGTATCAAAATACTGTCTTTCGGGAAAATCAGAAATTTTCAGAACTTTGAGGCAAGATTTGTAAAATATACTTCATAGAAGTTAGTATGAAACTAGTATACTTGTAAACATTTTAATTTTAGCAACTGCACCTATAACCATGCGTTAGTAAACTTGAAACCCTGTTGTCAGTAATGCCTTTCTTGTGAAAGGATAGACCATGTGTATCGTTTGTTTCTGAGGTATGTTCCAAATTTCTAGTCAGCATTAAGAATCTGAGGGTTTGTTTCCTTTTAGCATCGCCCTGCATAGTTTCTTATCTGCCTCCTTTCTCATCCTGCCCTTCCTGATTCGAAGAGGAAACTTGAATTTTTTTTTCTCCATTATTTTCACCAGGAGGTGCTCAGAGGGCTTGATCCAAATGGTTGTTGAAGAATGCAGTCTACTGTGGGGAAATTGTTTTTCTGTTCACAGTGGTGTGGGGAATAATTTCTTTCTCACATTTCATTCCAGCAGAAATGGAAGGGTGGGGGCATGTGTGTAAAGGAATTGTGTTTGAGAGGGGTGGGAAATGGTGTAATTGATTATAATAATTTATCTGTATATGTAGTGTATATAGTGTTCACCACGATGAGATTTTCTTTCATAGCATAAAATCAGGACATTTTGGAAATCAGTAACATACAATAAATGTTAAAATATGCTTCAGTGATTGTTGTATAGCTTGGAAATTGCCTAAGATATGATACTTATTTAGAATAAGCCAATAGTCTAGTCTATGGGAATTTAAAAGTCTAAAGTTTTATTGCCACTTGGGGAGAGGGTGGATTAATTTTCTAAATCATGGATTGGTGAATTTTTATATTTATTTACAAGGCTGGCTTGTATGTTAAACAGGAGTTTGTATTAAGAAATTAATATGCTACACTATTTAATAAAGGAGGCATCTTTTAGTCTGAGAATTCGGCCGTGCGTTGAGGACAAACTAGGGAATTCAGCTTCACAAGCACAGGTTTCAGACACTGACGTTACTACAAGTCCAAAAGGGAAAGGTGACAGACCTCCTCAGCATGACAGGGAGCTGAGGCCTAATAGGAAATGTAGCCGGAAACGTGGATTTCCCTCAAAGGTATACTTTATAATATTAACTTGGGAACCCTCTAAATGAGCACCTCTTTTGTTCGTATTTCCTCTTGCTTATTTGCTTTTCTGTTATTGCTGTAACTTTTAAATTTGTATGTTATTAACATGGTTAGTTGTACAGTAATTTGCATTAGTAAAGATACCTTAGTGTTTTTCTTCTTTTCTGCTCTCCGTGGACTATGTGTGGCAGCTGTTTTTAATTTGCATTAACAAAAGACTTGAAACTTAATCCATTTTCCTTTTTTTTTTGCTATTGAGAGCTCAAAATATAACACATTCTTAAACCCTAATCATTAGTTGCCTTTTGTTTCTGATATTTGTGTCTGTGGATTAAAATGGTCCTTTTAAATCTTGTCTTATTTCCTTAGTCATTTATTAAAGAGAGAAAAAATGGAGCAAGCTGTTAGCGTTCCTTTTTTTTTTTTAAGAATGAAATATTTTTATAGTGTTTTTGGTTTATATTTTTTCTTCCCATTGGAAATCCCTTCCCTTCTTTTTTTTTTTAGAAAAATATTTTATTAGTCAGTTGACTTGTTTCCTAATGTTTTTGCTCCTTTTTTTCCTCCAGTGTTTGCTCTAAATGTTCTTTCTTTAGAAACTTTCTATGACTTGCATCAAGACATTCAGGAAGGGTTTAAAGACAACCATTTGTGTAGCTCCACTTCTCTGTGGGAGAGGGAGAGGGAGAGGGTGGGAAGATTTGGGAGAATGGCATTGAAACATGTAAAATATCATGTATGAAACGAGATGCCAGTCCAGGTTCAATGCACGATACTGGATGCTTGGGGCTAGTGCACTGGCACGACCCAGAGGGATGGTATGGGGAGGGAGGAGGGAGGAGGGTTCAGGATAGGGAGCACATGTATACCTGTGATGGATTCATTTTGATATTTGGCAAAACTAATACAATTATGTAAAGTTTAAAAATAAAATAAAATTTAAAAAAAAAAAGGAAAAAAAAACAGTTTGAATAAAAAATAGCATTTGTAAAAGTGCTCCTATCCATTTGACAAGAGTACAGTACTATTTTAATAATTGAGTATGCTGCTGCTGCGTCGCTTCAGTCGTCTCCGACTCTGTGCGACCCCATAGACAGCAGCCCACCAGGCTCCCCCGTCCCTGGGATTCTCCAGGCCAGAACACTGGAGTGGGTTGCCATTTCCTTCTCTCCAATGCATGAAAGTGAAAAGTGAAAGTGAAGTCGCTCAGTCATGTCTGACTCTTAGCGACCCCATAGACTGCAGCCTACCAGGCTCCTCCATCCATGGGATTTTCCAGGCAAGAGTACTGGAGTGGGGTGCCATTGCCTTCTCCGATAATTGAGTATAAATAAGATCAATTTCGTATGTTTTATTACTAGCTTATTACCTAGGATTAGTCTTTATCTTTGGAGAAGGCATTGGAAACCCACTCCAGTACTCTTGCCTGGGAAATCCCATGGATAGAGGAGCCTGGTAGGCTGCAGTCCACGGGGTCACAAAGAGTCGGACACGACTGAGTGACTTCACTTCCACTTTTCACTTTCATGCATTGGAGAAGGAAATGGCAACCCACTCCAGTATTCTTGCCTGGAGAATCCTGTGGACAGAGGAGCCAGGTGGGCTGCTGTCCATGGGGTCGCACAGAGTTGGACACGACTGAAGCGACTTAGCATGCATGCATGCATTGGAGAAGGAAATGGCAACCCACTCCAGTATTCTTGCCTGGAGAATCCCAGGAATGGAGGAGCCTGGTTGGCTGCCGTCTATGGAGTCACACAGAGTCAGACACAACTGAAGTGACTTAGCAGCAGCAAAAGTGACCCCCCAAAAATTAAAATGACTGAGCTTAACCTCTAGTTATTTTGGTGTCCCACCCCAGCTCCCACAAGGTTTTGAAGATATGGTTTCAAACCAGCTGAGCTTCCCTGGTAGCTCAGAGGTAAATAATGTGCCTGCCAGTGCAGGCGACAGAGGTTTGATCCCTCAATTGGGAAGATTCTCTGGAGAAGGAAATGGTAACCCACTCCAGTATTCTTGCCTGGAGAATCCCATAGACAGAGGAGCCTGGCGGGCTACAGTCCAAGGAGTCGCAAAAGAGTTGGATGCGACTTAGCCACTAAACAGCAACAATGTAGTGATCTTACTATAAAATGTTAAGCTAAAGGTGTCCCAATTCAACAGAAGAGTAAAGTAGCTGGTTATTTTTAAAACTAGTAGCATTGGAGAAGAAAAGGTGAGTGGGGGGAAAATAGATGTCCTTTAGAACTTAATGTTCCTTTCTTCTGAAGTCTTTGAATAGCAACAAGCAGAACTTGAGTTGACAATTACTATAGCATAGTATCTGCTAGCTTTTTTCCTTAAGGCATTATGTTTGCTTTTAAAAGCTATTATTCTGTTTTTAGGTTTCTTTGAATAATGACCTTATAAATGAATATGATTTTCTCTTGAACTTCTTTTTTGGAGTTTATTTTAATTTGCTTCTTTTGAATCTTTTGATTCTTAGGGCCATCCTAGGGTAGTTTTGTCAGTACTCTGTTCATAAAGTGATTTCAGTTTCTTAAAAAAAAAACCCTAAGTCCCACTGACTGTCTTTATCCTAGACCCTCTTGTCCTCCCCACCTACCTTCATTCCCTCCTTAACATGTTTGAAAATGTAGTATTCTGCTACAAAATTAGGGAAGAAAGTTGGTGTCTTAACCGAGGTTCCGAGCTTAAAGCAGCCTTGTGAGTTGCAGCTTAATAGGAAATAAGTGATATTCTTGAGTTGCCTACAAGGGCAGAGTCTATTCCTTGAAATATTTTATAGACATGATATCATTGCATAATTTTTTTAAAAAGCCTTCCCAGAATGCTTTCATTGTTTTCCCACACTCATCCTCCCCCCACATACTTAATCTCACTTCTTAGAGAATTCATAAGCTTTTCAAAATGCCATCTACCCATTTTTTGCTATTATTTTTTTTTATCATTTCTGATTATTTCATGTGGGCTAGATATGTCTCCTAAGCCAGATTATGCTTCTTCAGAGATAGTTCTAAGTACATAAGACATGATCTAAGGATGTAATTTGGGTAAGAAACCGTAATATTAAATTGTTTAGTAAATTCTTTAAAGTTAATCTAATTTTGAGAGATGAGAAAATGATGAATTAGATGGAGATAGTGCATTCTTGCGGAGAAGGCAATGGCACCCCACTCCAGTACTCTTGCCTGGAAAATCCCATAGACGGAGGAGCCTGGTAGGCTGCAGTCCATGGGGTCGCTAAGAGTCGGACATGACTGAGTGACTTTACTTTCACTTTTCAATTTCATGCATTGGAGAAGGAAATGGCAACCCACTCCAGTGTTCTGGCCTGGAGAATCCCAGGGACGGTGGAGCCTGGTGGGCTGCTGTCTATGGGGTCGCACAGAGTCGGACACGACTGAAGCGACTTAGCAGCAGCAGTAGCAGCAGCAGCAGCATCAGTGCATTCTTGATGGTTTTTTCCCTAGGTGAATTTTTGTCTTAATATGTATAATGTTTCTTTTCTTAGTTATTTCCATTGATGCTTTGTTGGAGTATTTGATGTCAATCTGGAGATATTTCTCTTGAGTCTTTCCAATTGAAATCTGTACCTAATTGGATCTGGTTTATATTTTACCAATGACTTTGGTGAAATTGCTTCCATTGTGGCTCAGCTGGCAAAGAATCCACATGCAATGCGGGAGACCTGGGTTTGAGACCTGGATTTGAGACCTGGGTTGGGAAGATCCCCTGGAGAAGGCAAAGGCTACCCACTCCAGTATTCTGGCCTGGAGAATTCCATGGACTGTATAGACCATGGTGTTGCAAAGAGTCCGACATGACTGAATGACTTTCACTTTTCAATGAAATTAATTAGGTTCAATTTGAGATGACTCGCTATATCAGATTCATAGTTTTCTCTCACCTTTCAAATTATTTTACGAGATGTAAACAATCTTAAATTGAGCCAGAACTAAGAAGATGACTTTTTATAGGAATGAGTGTAATGTTAACAGAGTAACTCTACTTGTGTTGGATGGGAGAGAACTGAGTAAATTGTTGTTGACTTGAAAATGGGTTCAGTTTATTGGGAATTCTCCAGGAAATAGTAGCTTAACCAAGATGTGTTATTTCTCTTCCATGTTCATGATAGAGCACTGACCTGGCTTCTCTGATACATTCATCAAAAATTCTGATTGCAGTCTTCTACTTATTATTTGATCTTCATTTCTTTGAGTTCTTAATTCTGAGCCATGTACTTACTTTTATTGCTTGCCAAGTTACACGGTTACTCACATTACTGATGAGTTCTGCTTGGGGAGATAAAGAAAAGAAGTTTTTGCAAAGTATTGGTAAGGGATGTCCCCCAGAAGGAAACTTCTCTAGAGCCATTTGTGTTCTCCTTAATTTCTCCTGGAATTACATGTACATAGGGAATACAGATCAGTGCATTTTTATTTTCAAAAGAAATCATTGAACTTCTTTATCCTCCTTGTTAACTTCAGTCAGGGCCAAGGGAGGTCATTCATTTAAAGTCTATAAATAACCCCAACAAAAATTTGATACCAATGCAAATTTAAAATTGACTCTTTCTAAGCTGATAGAAATACTTTATGTAAATATTAGGTAAAATCATTAAACTTTTAAGATATAAAAATTTTAAAAGGCAAATCAATGATGAAAAATACCATTATGGTATAATTTCATGCATAATTTGACTTAAAATTTTATTGTTTCCAAGTTGCACTTAAATTTGTCTCTTTGATTAATTGACCATAGTGTTTCTGGTTGAGTTACATTTGAATAGGTTGAAGATTAATATTTAAAATTTTATAGTTATTTATAATTGACACCTATTCAGTCTGTTCCTCTTTTAGGCAAAATGCTGTCTTTAGGGGGAATTTCAAAGTAATTTGTGTTCTTAGACTTATCTAAAGGAGCATCTTTTAAAAGAAAAAAACGTTTTTCTTTATTGTATGCTTATATAAAGTGATACAAGTAAATTAAAGCCTTTCACATCAGATAATCAAATAAAAATGCATTTTAAAAATTAAATAAAAATTAAAAATTAAAAAATTTTTCATCTGTTGGTTTTGTTGGGTTTAAACATCCCTTCTAGGAATGAGGCAGAGCATCTTTTTGGTCTGGGCTTTTTCAGGGCTACCTTTGGGGCATTAGCCTGGTATAACATTGCTTCTCCCTTTCTAAGACCTGGATCTCATTCCTGTGTGTGTGTACGTGCACGTGGGCATGTGTCTGTGTTTCTGTGTGTAGCTCCTTTTGCCTTCTTGACCCTTTTATCTTTCTTTTTGTAAGCCTCTTCCTTTATTTTCCTTTTGTTAATTCTTCTTCATGCTAAGTCTGTGCATATGGTCTTTTACCTTGAAATTACTTAATTACCTAATTCTTAACATGACAGGCTGTCTCTGTGTCATCATTTTCTTTTTTTTCCTTTCAAGTCTGTATCTTGTGTTGTATATTTAATACAAATTTATTATTTATGTTTGTATTTTACCATTGATAGTTGACACATGAGCATAGATTTTAAATAGATATAAGTGTTGTTGGTCTTATTT
Source organism: Bos grunniens (assembly GCF_055505025.1). NCBI lineage: Eukaryota > Metazoa > Chordata > Mammalia > Artiodactyla > Bovidae > Bos > Bos grunniens. The sequence goes on along the minus strand of NC_141191.1, from coordinate 21,028,829 downwards.
TTCAGGCCAGAGATCCTCAGCAGGAGCCTATAGAAGAGATAGAAAATTTGAAGAAACAACATGATTTATTAAAAAGGATGTTACAGCAGCAGGAGCAGCTGAGAGCTCTACAGGGACGACAAGCTGCTCTGCTTGCCCTGCAGCATAAAGCCGAGCAGGCTATAGCTGTGATGGATGATTCTGGTATGCTACTGTCTTAGGATGTTGTTTTTATAAGTAACGCCCAGTAAGCAATGGTACGATTGCAAGGTGGATGCTGGTGGTTTTTTAATCAGATCTAGGATTGTTGCCTAGTTTAAAAACCTACATGTAAGGCTTACTCTGTCCTGTGCTTTTCTCTGGTTATGCAGAAAAGGTTGCGGAGACAACTCCTAGCCATCATACTGTACCAGGCAGACAGCCGGCTCGTTCACCTTTGCATCAGAGAGTACCCATAAGAGGTAAAGGGACAGGCTGTCGTTCTGTTTTTGTATTTCAGATTGATAGGGCTCTTGTTGCTTTTATTTTTGCCTTTTGTACTTATTTAGCTAGGATTGCTATACTTTGCTTGCCTGCCAAGGAAGGGTTAAAACTTTTAAGTGAGGCAGCTTCACTATTGTATCAGTAAGGTACCCAGTTGTATGCACTAGTTCCTTTGAACTAAATTTGTATCCTATCCAGTCTCCCTGAGACTCAGAAAGGTTCTTTCATTGTTTCCTTCTTCCCTCAGAGCCGTGTATCACTTAGATGGAAATAGTATTGAGTTCCTTGGTATTGAATCTAACCTTACAATTCTTCTCATTACCTTCAAACCTAAGTGTTTAATTTCTCAGTAAGTCAAAAACAAATTGTTACTTTTTAGAACTCAGTAAAACTAGGGTCTAATTTGTAGTAGTGTGTCATCCCAGTCTAATAATAATTTATCTCCTGTGGGCTCTCCATTTTAGCTTCTTACTGTGGTTACCCTCTTGTTACTCAGTTTATCATGCTGTCTACACTGAGCCCATTGGCTCAACCTTCTGATCACTGTTATTTGTAATTTAATTTTCCATTTTCATAGGAAATTTTTATGACTGGTAAGTTAACTTACTCTTTTATAGTAATTATATATAGTATAGCATATACCATATATATATTTGTATATATATGGTATAGTATATAATTATAATTATGCAAATCTTCATCCCTATTTTTCCCTTGTAGTAAGCAGGTAATTTTTTTTTTTTTTTTACTGTACTCTTATGAGTCTGGGACCAAGAGGAGAATGGACAGGAATTTAAATTTGAATTTATTTTATGTACTAGTTCAAAAAGAATTTTAGGTTAATGATTGAAGACAGTTTTCCTCTTGTACTTAGGAGATTTTGCAGGAGAATACTGATGAAAAAACAAACTTACAGTATTTAATCTTCTGGTCTATAAGAGAGGCAACATGATTTTCATGAGAAAGAGTTTCCCTTTCATCAGTTAACTAGCTTGTGTGTTATCCTAGAGTCTAATTTATTGTTTTCAAATAGTTTGGACTAGATACGTGGGATATTATCCTGCCCTGAAATTCTAATTTCTCATTGAGAAAGCTAATATTTTTCCTTCAAAACAGAAATAGTTTATAGTGTCTCTTAGAGCTGGAAAGATAAACATGGTTGAGTGAGTAGTAGAGCAGTAACTTTTATCAAAATTGTCATCAGAATACTGCCTTGGGAATACAGCCTGACAATAAAAACTGTGGTCTTTTAGTATAGCTTGTATCACAAGCAAGTGCTTCAATAAATTACCTGTTCTATTGTAGAAGTGAGCAAACTAGCCTGAAATAAAATTTCGTGGAACATAACCATGTTCATCTGTTTATGATTATATATAGTAGCTTTTGCCATGCAAAGGCAGAATTGGGTAGTTGAGACAAGTAATGTATTTCCACAAAGCCTAACATATTTACTATCTGAATCTTTAAGGAAAGTTTGCTGACCCCTGTATAGAGCATTGATTTTGTTGGATGAAGTGGGGATTGAGGCTGGTGAGAATCAGCTGGGCTTTTTCAGAAGCACCACTTTCCCTGCCACTTTTCCAGCCCAATTTGGTTGACCTGCTTGCACCCCAACTCTATTGAGTCCCTATTATTTTCCCCCCTTTTAAAAAAAAATTATTTTTAATTGAAGGATAAATGCTTTACAGCATTGGTTTGATTTCTGCCATACATCAACATGAATTAGCTATAGGTGTACATATGTCCCCTCCCTCGAGAACCTTCCTCCCACTTCCCACCCTTTGCCACCCCTCTAGGTTGTTACAGAGCCCCAGTTGGAGTTCCCTGAGGCATATAACAAATTTCCGTTGGCTGCCTGTCTGACATATGGTGGTGTATGTATTTCCATGGTACTCGCTCCATTCATCTTGCCTTCTCCTTCCTTCCCCTCCCCTCCCGCCCTTGTGCGTAAGTCTGTTCTCTGTGTCTGTCTCCATTGTTGCCCTGCAAATAGGTTCATCAGTAGCATCTTTCTAGATTCCATGTATATATGTTAATATATGACATTTGTTTTTCTCTTTCTGACTTACTTCACTCTGTATAATAGGCTCTAGGTTCATCCACCTCATTGGAACTATGTTGAGTCCTTTTGCTTAATTGAGATGTAGCAATTTTCCTCTTGACTGTTGGGACAGAAAGAGTTGAACCACAATACTAGAGTTTTATGAATTTTCCTTTATTTCAGGTTAGATGGAAATATAAAATGATTGGTTGGCAGATAAATCTAAGAGTTAACTAGTTTCAACTTACATTAAGTGACATTTTAAAATCCTCACCCCTACCCCTCAATTTAGGCTTCCCTGGTTGCTTAGATGGTGAGGAATCTGCCTGCAATGCAGGAGACGTGGGTTTGACCCCTGGGTCAAGAAGATTCCCTTGGAGAAGGAAATGGCAGCCCACTCTAGTATTCTTGCTTGGGAAGTCCCATGAACAGAGGAGCCTGGTATGGTACAGTCCATGGAGTCACAAAGAATCAGACATGACTGAGTGACTAAGCATGCCCCCTTCCAATTTATTTTTAGCTTCTCAGAAGTAAAAGTGTTGTTTTCATTTATTTGCTTTAATGAATAGTTAACTTTCTTTTTAATTGTAACAGAAACTACAGGTAGCCTATCTGGAGTCAGTATCACCTCTGAACTAAATGAAGAATTGAATGATTTAATTCAGCATTTTCATAATCAGCTTCGTGATTCTCAGGTATCTGTGATTCTGTATGCCGTGATTCTCATGGCAGCACTTCGTTATTTTGGTGTACTGGATTTAAAATCACATTAACGAAAGCAGTGCTTCTCAGACTTTACCAAGCATAATGATGTCACACAGCATGATTGTTCGAAATTGTAGATTTCTGGTCAGTGGGAACCTCCACTTCCAAAATTGTTTTGATTCACACATTTGAGATGGGCATCCTGCCATGCAATTCCACTGCTGGACATGTTGGGACTATACTTTGGGAAACACTAAATTAGAGGAAATACCTCCTTTAAACGTAGTGATGAGTGAAACTTCCCCTTCCTATGCTTCCAGATGACACATTCTTATTTCACCTTAAAGATTGTATAGTCACAACTGTTAAGTTATTGTGAATCTGTGTTTTTGCAGTGTTTAACTAACAAGAAAGTCCTAAAGTTTAATTTCAGAGTTAATAAGTTTGATGACCTTTGTAAATAATGATATAAATGAAAAATTTCAATCTGTGGACTTTGAATAATAAAGGATGAATTAATCTCTCTCCACTGGAAATGAGTATGGTTGACAATGCATTATCTCCTGTCTGCTGACCAAGTTAAAATGACCCAACTACTTTGGAGAGTTTCAACTACTTTGGAGAGTTATTTAGCAGTATCTAGTACATTTTCTTTCGGAGAAGGGAATGACACCCCACTCCAGTACTCTTGCCTGGAAAATCCCATGAACAGAAGAGCCTGGTAGGCTGCAGTCCATGGGGTCGCTAAGAGTTGGACACGACTGAGCGACTTCACTTTCACTTTTCACTTTCATGCATTGGAGAAGGACATGGCAACCCACTCCAGTGTTCTTGCCTTGAGAATCCCAGGGACTGGGGAGGCTGGTGGGCTGCCGTCTATGGGGTTGCACAGAGTCGGACACTTAGCAGCAGCAGCAGCAGCAGTACATTTTCTTTAGTGACCCTGCAGTGGCCCACCTTGGAGAAACTCTCAGATATTCAAAAGGAGATACATACAAGAATGTTCATGGCAGTATTGTATTAATAGCAAAGTAGAAACAATCTAAATGTCCATGAACAGGAAAATGGGTTAATAAATTATGATATATACACAGAGCGAAATCCCATAACCAGTTAGAGTAAACAAACCAAAGCTAATGAATGAAAATGAAAGTTTAAGAAGGATACCACTTAGCTTATCTAATGAGTAATGAGTGTATATTTTTTATGGATACATGGACAGGTATTACAAAATAAAAACATGTATGAGAATGGTAGATGTCAAATTCCAGATTGTGGTTATCTCTTGAGAGAGTAATTGGTTGAGGTTTTGTACCTACAAAGCTTTAGCTTTAATATTATATTCATAATATTTCTCTAAAAGAATTGACGTGAATGTGGCAAAATATTGAGTTAGCCAAAAAGTTTGTTGGGGTTTTTCCCATAACATCTTAATATTAAATATTGAAATTGGACTAAAGTCAGTGGTGGTAATTCATATATGATTCCCTAATCCTTTGTGGATTTATGTTTCATAAATGTTTCATTAATTTTTTTTAATAGGAAAGAAGTGTTAGGAAAAACCGATAGGTTAAGAAGTGTATGATGGTGATTGTAAAAAGATGGCAAGAGAGAGGATGAGATTTTTGAAGGTTTATTCTGTATAAAATGTGGCATTTCTAGAACTTAATTTAGATCCAGGTAATAACATCCAATAAATCCCCACTGTGTAGTTATTTGTGTCTATAAAACAGTATATATCACATTATATATAGTGGCACATCAGAAAACTGTATGCAATTGAGGAAAAGGAAAGACACGCTTACCCAGCAGCACAATACAGTTGTTTATCTCTTTTTATAAAGAATATTTACGCATCTTTAAAATGAGAATGCAACCTTGAATTGCCTTTATTTTTCTTCTCTTTTTTTTTTTAATAAGCCTCCAGCTGTTCCAGACAATAGAAGACAAGCAGAAAGTCTTTCATTAACTAGGGAGATTTCTCAGAGCAGAAATCCATCAGTTTCAGAGCATTTACCTGATGAGAAAGTCCAACTTTTTAGCAAGATGAGAGTGTTACAAGAAAAGAAACAAAAAATGGACAAACTTCTTGGAGAACTTCATACACTTCGAGATCAGCATTTGAACAATTCATCATGTAAGTAAATCTGGCTCAGTAGTCTTAAGTATAGGATGCATAAGTATATATGTCAGCGTGTAGTAATTACTTTGTAAATATTTGATGAATGAATGAATGCATAGTTACCCAAAATTAAGATTTTTGTGGTGAAATAGCACTTGCATGTGAAACATTTTTGAGTAATAAAGCAATATAATGTAGAGCCAAATAGATGGTAGATATGTTCTGTAAAATTCAGAAAAAAAGATGAATTTGGACTTGAAAAATTGGTAGCATTTTAGAAAGGGAAAAGTATCAAAGCACTTAGATACTTGGACATAGTAATGCTGCACTTTTTAGCATATCCAGAATTTTTCCTTAAAGAAAAACTAAACCAGATTAGTACATTTATTTTAAAATTATAAAACAGATTTAGGAAGTATTTATACAAAAAAAATCGAGATATGAAAAACTTAGTCCAGAAAGTTCCAAACACCTCATTTTTTGAAATATAGAAATAGTCATCTCAGGCAGGAATAGAAAAGGCATACAGTCAACCTAGTTAATACTAGTTAAATAATTATACAACCATTTGTTAGTATCCATGGGGGATTGGTGCCAGTACTCCCACCCACACCTTCTACAGATGACAAAATGTGAGGGTGCTTAAGTCCCTTATCTAAATGGCATAGAATTTACATATAATCTAAGCACCTCATCCAGTCCATTTGAAATCATCTCTGGGTTACTTAAAATACGTAATACAGTGTCAATGCTGTGTAGACAGTTAACCAGCATGCTGCAGATCCACGTTTTGTTTTGTTTTTTTTCCTGAATATTTTCTGTCTGCTTTTTGTTAAATCTGCACATCTCTTGGATATGGAGGGCTGATTGTACTAGTTATTTATATTGATTTATAACTAGTTAGTTATATAAGAAAACCAGTGGTCATCTCAGTTATACTGTAGAAACTGTCTTTTCCGACCTCATGTTTTACTTGCCTTTGTCTAATTGAGATCTAGTTACTTGTCCTCATTTAACCTTATCCTTCTCCAAGTCTGGTCACGCCTCTTCCTCAAACAGTTGATAGTAGGAGCTATAGCGTTGGAAATCAGAATTGGCAGGATCAACCCCACTGGTCATTATTCTCTTCAGCTGCTGTCTTATTAAAGAAAAAACGAGGGATAGAAAACATCATCTCTGGACCTCTGTTCCTTGTTCTTTAACCTAATTCTCTGCCACCCTCAAAGAAGTGTACTATTTCTTCCCTGAAATACACTCCTTTCTTTCCCCCGACTTCAGCTACTCCCCCCCTCCTCCAGAGTATAATCTAATCCCAATGCTTATTCTTCCTAAACTGATGATCATAACCAAGAAAAACGTCTTAAGTTTTTCGGAAGTTGTACTCAGAGCCTTGTGGTCAGCTTTATATATATAAAGGAAGGAGCACTCTGTCTACTGAGACTAAAAAATCATACTTTTCTCTGGGAAAAAGCGTGAAAGCAGCAGCAAAAGGTAAAACAGTCAAGGAATAGAAAGAAAAGACTATTGGTAACCAGCTGTAGTAGATGGTAATGTGAGCAACAAATGATGGTTGTCATTGTGAGAAAGATAAATGATTATAGCTTAGAGTGGTAGGAGAGAAGCACAAAGGTTCTTAGCCTTCATTCATTGCATTTGAAAGCATAAAATATCTTTGATTTGTGTGGACAGAAGAGTAATTAAAATGTAGTTCAAGAACTGCAGAGGATTAGCCATCAACCAATTAGAAAATTTTATTGCATTTCATGGTGTAATGTACCACAGTCACTTTAACAATTTTGCTTTATCTTTTGGAACAAGAAGAGTTCTATCTTGGAGACCAGATAGAATCCCTCTGGAGTGGAACATTCTCAGGGACCTGATCAGCTAGGGCTGCCCCGTAAATTTGTAGCTCATGGGCTGTACATCATACACAGTGGCTGTGTTTAACTTAACCTAGAACCAAATTGATCACAGAAGCACTCTCGTTAATTTTTCAAGGTAGAATATCATAGTTCTTGTTGATTTCCATCTTGTCTTCCTGCTCTTCTTTCCCTTCTGTTTTAACTCTGGTTGGTTGAGGGACTTCTTAATTAACAAGTAGCCTGGATGTTATATGCTTAAGTTTCACATTTTAAAGCTGCAGAATTTAAGATGTTAATGACTTTTAGTTTTCATTTTTCTCTATCCAAGCAAACTGTGAATGTGTTGTTTGATGCTATATTTATGTATGTTACCTGGCTTTTTTTTTTTTTTTTTTGGTAGTTGTGCCTTCTTCAGCCTCTCCACAAAGGAGTGTGGATCAGAGAAGTACAACCACAGCTCCTTCTGCTCCTGTAGTCTTAACACCAGTGGTCAATGGAGAATCCAATAACCTCACGCCATCTGTTCCTTATCCTGCTGCTTCTCTAGTTTCTCAGAATCAGAATGAAAATGAAGGCCACCTAAATCCAACTGAAAAACTCCAGTAAATAATTTATACGCACATTGTTTACATAGATTATAATTGAATCATAGGGTCAAATTTAGGGTTTTTTGTTGTTGAAAACTCTGGAAAAACTGAATTTAATATGATAAACATTCCTAAGTGATATAGTGGAAGAGCAAGTGTGTATGTATTATACATGCATTTTTGAGTTATCCCAGAGAAATGTAATTTCTGTGAGCTAATGTATTCCTGGGGTATTCCCAGGTGGCACAGTGGTAGAGAATCTACCTGCCAGTGCAGGAGATGCAAGAGACGTGGGTTTGATCCCTGGGTTGGGAAGATCTCCTGAAAGAGGGCATGGCAACCTGCTCCAGTATTCTTGCCTGGAAAATTCCATGGGCAGAGGAGCCTGGTGGGCTATATAGTCCATAGTGTCACTAAGAGTCAGACCAGACTGAGTGAATGAGCACAGCAGTACATAATATATTCCCATTTTACAAGTAAAGGTACTGCAGTGAAAAGATCTGTGTATTTTAGCCCAGACTGTAGAGTCAGATAGCTTTGAAGTTGTATTTCACAAGGCTGTGTGACTGGACGAATAGCACCCTCACTAAGCCTCTTTCTCTTCATCTGGCATAATATATTTGATGATAAAGGTGTTTTAAGTATTAAAAACTATTGGCATTATTCCTGGAATTCAGTAAAAACAACCTAATTATTATTTTTTGTAAAATGTGACATACTTTATAGAGCTCTATATATTGTAGACAAATTGAGAATCTTCAGTAAATGCTCAGTAATCCCTATATATTGGATTTGCCTGAGAGGTACTATTTAAATGAAATATTTAGTACTTCACATTCTTGATACTTATTAAGAAACCTAGGAATATCTTTGACATTAAGATTTAAGCTGTTAACATTTGTACCTGTTTAAAGTGAGCACTTTAAGGAGAATTTCTTACATTTTTGTCTGTAACGTTTAGATATAAGGTGATGAGATTTTGAATGACTTGTACTTGAAATTAAATTCATTGCAGTCTCGTACCCTGGGTATTTGACTGAGTTTAACATTTGTATGTGCTGGCTGCTACTGTATGGAAATGGTGTATTCTTTATTTTACTAAAATGGGTATTAATTTGTATATATTTGTTGTTTATCAGGAAGTTAAATGAAGTTCGAAAGAGGTTGAATGAACTAAGAGAATTAGTTCATTATTATGAGCAAACATCAGATATGATGACAGATGCTGTGAATGAAAACACAAAAGAAGAAGAAACTGAAGAGTCGGAATATGATTCTGAGCATGAAAACTCTGAACCTGTTACTCACATTCGGTGAGAACTTTTTTCAAGTTTGTTTTTCTAACATACTCATTCTAATAGTACTTTTAATATGGAACAGAAAACCCTCAGTAGAGTGCTTACTGTTTGCATTTTACTTAAGCTTTTCTCCTGTAAGTCTGCTGTTTGGTCAGTGTAATCTTAACTTGTCCTGTAAAGAAAAGCAAGTAGGGATTTATTGAGTACAGAAGTTTAGTAAATTTGCTGTTTGTTACATCAAATATAAGTTAATTATAAGAAGTATATAATTTCTCATTTTCCTGTGTCTTTATTTTTTGGTGTAATTTTAATTTTCTTTGTTGTAATTTTGATTTTTTTAGATATTTTTCTTCTTAAATTTCTGAATAGTTGAAGCCAGTGAAATGCAGGAGCCATTTATTTAAAAGATGAAATAGCCAATGATGTTCATAGTTTGGAATTATTTTTTTAGTAGTTCTAAAACTTTGATTTTTTAATATTACATATATTTTTTTACTTTAAGTAACTTGAAGCTGTTTTCCTTCCTTTCAGAAATCCACAAGTGGCTGCCACCTGGAACGAAGTAAATAGTAATTCTAATGCACAGTGTGTTTCTAACAATAGAGATGGGCGAGCAGTTAATTCTAACTGTGAAATTAACAACAGGTCTGCTGCCAACATAAGGGCTCTAAACATGCCTCCTCCTTCAGGTATGATTGACTCTATTCACAGATACTTGTACCATACTCTTGGGAAGTGGATTTTCTTTCTTTAGAGCTCTTAATTAAGTTCATTAAGTTACTGCATTTCAGTGATACATATTTTCAGCAGATTGTCGATACAATAGAGAAGGAGAACAGGAGATGCCTGTTGCACAAGGTCATGATGAGGAGGAGGAGGAGGAGGAAGCAGAAGATGAGGCCCTCAGTGGAGCTTCACTGTCTAGTCACAGCAGCAGCCTGATCATTGAGACTCCTGAAGATGCTGAATTTGAACATAAGATCCAGAAGCTTATGGCTGCAAAACTGAAACTTAGACACTTACAGAACCTTGTAGCCATGGTGCAGGTAAATACTGCTTTTTTTTTTTTTTAATCTGTCAAAAAATGTATAGTCTTATAAGGTAAAATGTGTGTATATGTTTGATAATTATGTGGGTGTAAGTATACTAGTATATGTTTATTGGATTCTAACTATATAGTAGTTTATATGCTTAGCACTTTACATGCCATATTACCAGAGATCAGCAAACTTTTCCTAAGGGTGAATTAGTAATTATTTTAGGCTTTGTGGGCCATAAAGTTTCTGTCATAATACCCAGCACAAAAGCAGCAATAGACAGTAAACAAATGAGCATGGCTGTGTACCAGTATAGCTTTATTACAAAAACAAGTTTGTCTTCCTGCCAGAGATTCTAGTTCTGTATCTTGTAGAACGCAGTAGCATCTCATTTAGGTGGATATACATACAGACTAGAAATGTTAATTAACCACAGTTGTACTATTGTCAGAGCCAGAGTTGAGACTTCTAGCTGAGATCTTAACTCACTTGATGTAGAAAAACCATATGTTGTCTGAATTTTATTCAGTAAGGCCAAATAAGTAAAGTTGGACCTATTAGCTGTAAATTTTAAAAAAGCCATTTGTATATATGAACATAAAATTATATAATTATTAATACACTCTAGACAGTGTATTTATTAACTGTTGTGGTTCAAAGTTATGACTAGCTCTAAACCTTTTTAAAAATGACTAAACTTTTAAAAATCATTCATCTATTACATATATATTTCTGTTGTTTTCTCAGCAGCGTAATCACTGTATAGAAGTATCCTTAAGAGTGTTTCTAAAGTATTCAAATTTATATGATTTTTGAAATCCAGAAATCTTCTGGTAAAATTAATCATTTGTTTTCATTTAGGTTTGCTTAGCTTACGTTACGTTGAAAAAATGAAGTGTATATAACCACACTAATAAATGTATAGAAAAAATTTTTTTGGCGAATAAAAAATTTCAAGTATTATTTAAAACCTCTTTTGAAATTCTTATTTTAAATTACTCAAGTGAAAGATGACTGTGTACTTTATTTTAAAATAAAAGAAATATTACTCATAAACTCCCTCTGAACCTTCATAATCCCATTCTCCTTTACAGAGGTTGCTGTGCATTTAAATCAGTTTGCAGTTGTAAACAAAAATTACATAAAAGTTTTGTTTTTTATTTCTTTGTGTTTATATAGATTATATTATTTTACAACTTGCTTTTTTTCCTACTACACATGTCAGAGATTTCTTCATATCAGTGTGTTGTTTTTCAGTCACTAAGTCATGTCCAGATCTTTGTGACCCTATGAGCTGTAGCATGCCAGGTTTCTCCGACTTCATATCAGTGTATATATACCTGTCTATATAATTACACAGATAAATAATTATGAAATATAAATAATACCTTATATGTTTATACATATAACGTTGTTCTGTTGCTAAATCGTGTCTGACTTTGCAATCCCATGGACTGCAGCGCACTAGGCTACCTTATCCTTGACTATATCTCCTGAAGTTTGTTCAAATTCCTGTCCATTGAGTTGGTGATTCTGTCTAACCACCCCATCCTCTGCAGCTGCCTTCTTTTTTAACCTTCAGTCTTTCCCAACATAAGGATTTCCAGTGAGCCAGGTCTTTGCATCAGGTGACCAAAGTACTGGAGTTTCAGCTTCAGCATCAGTCCTTCCAGTGAATATTCAAGGTTGATTTCCTTTAGGATTGACTGATTGGATCTTCTTGCAGGCCAAAGGATTGTCAAGAGTCTTCTCTAGCATCACAATTTGGAGTCATCAATTCTTCAGTGCTCAGCCTTCTTTATGGTCCAACTCTCACATGTGTATATGACTAATGGAAAAACAGTAGCTTTGACTATATGGATGTTTGTTGGCAACGTGATGTCTTTGCTTTTTAATATGCTAAGTTTGTCATATCTTTCCTTCCAAGGAGCAAGCATCTTTTCATTTTGTGGCTGCAGTCACCATCTGCAGTGATTTTGGAGCCCAAGAAGACAAAATCTGTCACTGTTTCCACTTTTTCCCCTTCTGTTCGCCATGAAGTGATGGGACCAGATGCCATGATCTTAGTTTTTTTAATGTTGAGTTTCAAGCCTGGTTTTTCACTCTCCTCTTTCATTCTCATCAAGAGGCTCTTCAGTGTCTCTTCACTTTCTGCCATTAGAGTGGTATCATCTGCATATCTGAGCTTGTTGTTATTTCTCCCAGCAATCCTGATTCCAGCTTGGGAATAATAAATCAGAAATGGTGAATAACTTGGTGGCTTAGAGATGAGTCAGCTTAACTTCAGGTTTATGTTGACTGGAGCTCTTTTGTTTTAGGGAAATGACATGTATGAAAAAAAAAGAAAACTGCAACCCCAAAGGATTAAGGGGCCTTGTCCTGAGAGCTTTTTAAAAAATGATCCAAAACTCCCCAAATTTTTGTATGTTTAAGATTGATAAGTTTTATTTATTTTATTATGGGTAGTTTTCTTTTGCTTGTGCCTTTACTCATATCCTTTTTTTCCAAGGGACTCAGGAGAAGTTCAAAACAATTATACAGTTACCATGATTGTATAAAACTATCATTATTCCTGATTAGATTAAATGAGACAGCTTATATGTTCTGTAAAACCTTATGATGTCTTTTAAGTCTCCACATGTCCATCTGATGTATCTTAGTCTGTAAAACAATGTGTTAGTGCCCTCCAAGAGTAGAGTCTCTGTTTCCTGTCCTATGGAAGTTCTATAATCAAACCCCACTGGCCTCCAAAGTCAGGTTCCCTGGGGATTCCCAGCCCCTTTGCCGGATCCCCAGGCTGGGGAGACTGATGGGCTGCTTAGAACCTTCACAATAGTGCGAGAACTTCTTTGGTAGTATTGTTCTCCAATTTGTGGGTCGCCTACCTGCTGGGTATAGGATTTGGTTTTATTATGATTGCGACCCTCCTCCTATCTCATTGTGGCTTCTCCTTTGTCCTTGTATGTGGAGTATCTTTTTTTGGTGGGTTCCAGTGTCCACCTGTCGATGGTGGTTCAACAGCTAGTAGTGATTTTGGTGCTCTCTCAGAACATGAGCGCTTGTCCTTCTGCTCCGCCATCTTGAACCAATCTCTTGTAATACAACATGTATTACATCAGTAATTCTGTAGTCAGTTACTTTTAGTGTTGGAGTTTATATCAAGTGATCAGACACCCTCATATAACAATCTGAAACTTCAGGGTATTTTTTTTTCTCATACTTTGGTTTTTCCACTTATTGTGTGAAAATGCCTCATGATCCATTTTTGGTATCTTTGGGTTGTAACTCAGTTCTTTTTAAGCTTACTGTATTAGTAATATATTAGCTTAGCTTTTAGATCCATGAGAAGACCAGAGTAACACCATGTCTAGAAGCTTAAAATGGATTAGACAGGTTTGCAATCTAGTCAGCTTTAACTCTTTAAGATTTTACTATAATTCTAAAAAAAAAAAAAAAAAAAAAAGATTTTACTATAATTCTATATCCAGCAGTTAGAGTTTCAGTTGATATCTGCAGAGAAAGCATGTATAAAGTGTACAGTATTAAATATTTTTAAGAAAATGTGACAGATGACCTCCAGTCTTAACAGTTTAATAAGTACATTGATTTTAAAAGAAGATATGGACCTACTGTTAGGAAGATAAGTAATTTTTTGTTGTTTTTCCAGTGACACATTTGAGATGGTTCATTCTCATTAGCTTTTCTATTGGGAGCCATTGGTACTTGTTTCACAAACTAAATACCAAAGTGAGGAAATGGAAAACTAACTGAGCAAGTGATACTAGACATAAATTATTAAATTGTTGATATAAAAGTTATATATCTGAAGAAAAATGATCTCATATCAAGAGTTCCCAGCTTCAGTGATGCAGTTTTTATCTTTTTCATATAAACTGTTTTTTGATAGTTCACAATCTAGTCAAGGAAGGAAAAGTCAAACTAGTATTTGCCAGTACTAGGTAATTGGCAGCTCAAATTATTAATGTACTGTTTTAGTTTTAGTACTTTATTTCTTGTCATTGGTAGAAGATGAACTTCATTATTCTCTAAAAATCATGCTTTCCCTACTGCTTTCAATTTTATGTGAATTTTACAACCGAGTCATATTTTACTAAGTTATGAATTGGATAATGTCTTTACATATCAAGATGATTTTAATATAATGATGCTATTTTAGGACGATGATGCAGCCAATCAAGGAGTTACTTCTGTGGAGGATTTCTTCCCAGCAGAAGACACCAAACAAAATGCAAATAACACTAGAGGAAATGCCAATAAAACACAAAAAGATGCTAGAGTAAATGAAAAGGCAAGGTATGTTAAGCTTCTGACTTTCATGTCATAAAAATTTAGTGCTTGTTAGAAAGTCTCCATAGGTACTCTACTACATCATGTTTAATGCTGTTATCAGATTTATTGGAGTCCATAAATATAATGTCAATTTAATTATAGAGAGAAATTTTATGAGGCTAAACTACAGCAGCAACAGAGAGAACTCAAACAATTGCAGGAAGAAAGAAAGAAACTGATTGAGATTCAAGAGAAAATTCAAGAATTGCAAAAGGCATGTCCTAACCTACAGGTAATTAGGAAATTTCTTTGTTTGTCTGAAGAAAGATGTTTAAAGCCTTAATGTCAATTGAAAGTACTCCTTGTCTTTTCTAGTACTAATATGATAGATTTATAAATCTTTCATGATTAAAGAAATGGAGGGACAAATGAAATGGGTTAGGGATGTACCTTTATACTGTGAAAGATAGCATGTATGAATTAACTCTGATTATTTACATTCTTCACTTGTTGGGCTGCCTGGCTAGTGATTCAGAACATGTGTGTTCATAACTATTTATTAAGATATTTTGGTTTGAACTTTGCAGTTAAGGGAGAAGCATTTCCATTTCTTACTGGTCTAAAATTACATGGTAAAGCTGTTAAGCTACTGTGAGTTTTTTTGGAAATTAAAATACTTTATTTGTAGTTTGAATATTATATGTATATATGCTTATTAAATGGTACCCCACACATGGGTGTTTGAGATTGAGCAGAGAATGTACAGTCTTTGTCCATGTCATGTAATCAGGAGTAGGGTTAATATGGGAGGGAACTATCCATTCTTTTGGAGGTTTTTCCTACACTTTATTGTTATGAATAGCTTTATTTATGAGTCAGGTTTTGTTTTCAAAGAAAAGGAGATGTATCAAGTGATATTTCTAATATAACTTTGTTTTCTAGATGTTTATCTTTTATTCTTTGTCTACATCTTTTTTCTTGTTCCCAGTCTAAATACCAGAGGAATATATGCTAGAGTTGGGTTGAGTATATGACATTTTCCACAGTAATGTTTTATTCCTCATGTTCTGGAGGGTTAGTAATACTGATCATCTTTAGCCTGCATTTTCATCTTGTTTTCTTATGTTAGGTTTTCTTTGAATCATGATGGCAATTGAGGTGTGGCAATAAAAAACTAAATATGGTACCAAAGCCCTAGAGAAATGGTGAATAATTGCTTTTATGAAATTAACATAATTACTTTAATTCTTTATAATAGTTTTTATTAATTCTTTTTTAGCTGTCAGCTGCTAGTGTGGGTAATTGTCCCACAAAAACACATATGCCAGCTGTTACTTCATCCCCAACCGTTAATGAGAATGAAGCCAGTACAAACAAATCTGGTTTTGAGCCTCATGATTCTTCAGTGGTAGATAATGAGGTATTGTATATTGCATCTTGTTCCTGGGTCTTAAGTCATGTCTTAAGGAAGAAAACTG
The DNA here is from genome assembly GCF_055505025.1 of Bos grunniens. NCBI lineage: Eukaryota > Metazoa > Chordata > Mammalia > Artiodactyla > Bovidae > Bos > Bos grunniens. Next base: position 21,012,947 of record NC_141191.1, on the reverse strand, counting down.
AATATCCGTGAAACATGTTTTTAAATGTAGCCTATTATGTAGCCTATTAAGTTGTGGAAAGAAATAATTTTTTCCAAAAAGTAATTAAGTTGAGATACTTCTAAATATCTTAAGTCTTGCCCTTTATTAACAAATATTTGGCAGACTTGTATGTAAGGAATAGTTACAGTAAGTAGTATTCATTTCAATTAGAAAAACTTGTCCTTTGGCATTTTATTTATATGTGATTTGTGGAAAACATAACAACTTTCTCTCAATAGTTGATGAAGTTAATATGTCCGTGTTCAGTTGCTTAGTCATGTCTGACTCTTTTGCAGCCACATGGACTGTGGCACAGGCTCCTCTGTCCATGGGATTTCCCAGACATGAATACTGGAGTGGGTTGCCATTTCCTCCTCCAGGGAATCTTCCTGACCCAGAGATGGAAACCGTGACTTGCGTGTCTCCTGACTGTATTCATTAAGAATTAATGGTTGCCTAATTTTTTTTTTCTAATTTTATTTTATTTTTAAACTTTACATAATTGTATTAGTTTTGCCAAATATCAAAATGAATCCGCCACAGGTATACATGTTATTACTAAAATAGCATTTTAACCTTCATGGGTGTCTCAGTGTAGAAAGGATAGAGTCAGGATAGAAATTTTTGTTGGTGTTAGCAATAGTATTAACCTGTTTTTCTTTAAGGCTGAAACAAATCCAGTATTTATAGTAACTTGACTGTAACTTTTGAAATAACAGGTATGGTCAGATATGCGAAGACATGAAATGTTAAGGGAGGAGCTACGACAGAGAAGAAAGCAGCTGGAAGCTCTGATGGCTGAACATCAGAGGAGGCAAGGTCTGGCTGAAACTGCATCTCCAGTGGCTGTTTCACTGAGAAGTGATGGATCTGAGAACCTGTGTACACCTCAGCAAAGCAGAACAGAAAAGTAAGAGAGGTGTTTAAATCAGTTTAAAAAATACCACCAACTTAACACTTGTAGGATAGGCAAGCCTCATTTTCCCTCTGCATCACAGCACAAGTCTGCTATTGCAGTGAGGCTTGGGTGTTATGCATCACCTTTGTGACTCAGTGCAGCTACTTTCTGTTGTAACTTCTCATAGCATCACTTTTCTCTCTTTTAAAATTTTTTTAAAAAATTACTAAGACACTTGACCAAACTGATAGAGATTTTCTTGAGGGTTTTGATCTAGAAAACTGTCACTCATGGAAAAGTTAAAAGCTGAGGGAGGTTTACTTTAGGAATGAGTCCCAGGGGATATGATTACTGGTTTAATCTATTTGAAGAATTGTTTTGTGGAAGTCAGAGTAAACATTTTATATTACAGCAGTTGGAGAGTAACAGCCATCTCATAGTTAATTATCCCTAAATGAAGTTTTATATACACAACCCATGTATGCATATACATGTACATATATTTATGTAATTTTTTTTGGTGAGGGGTATAGAGTTTGTTTCATAGTAGGAGGTGAAGTAGCTCATCTCCAGAATGATCTGTATTTTGTCTCTTAATCTCCAGAACAATGGCAACTTGGGGAGGTTCTACCCAGTGTGCCCTAGATGAAGAAGGGGATGAAGATGGTTACCTTTCTGAAGGAATTATTCGGACAGATGAAGAGGAGGAAGAGGAGGAGCAAGATGCCAGTTCCAATGATAACTTTCATATGTATCCTCCAAACAGTGCAAATCGTAATTCTTACAATGTAAAGGAAACTAAAAATAGGTTAGTTTCAGTGTTTCAACTTTTTGCTTGATTTTAAAGAGTTTCCTGTCTTTCTGACACCAAGCAGTTCTTCAGTTACCTGAACCAAGTGCATGTTCCACTACATAATTCCAACACTAACTGCCTGGAGTTGGCCAGACTCCACAGGTTAGGAGACTCAGTCCCAAGAAGAGTGCCCTCACTTCAGATGCCACTTTAAAGTCTCGAGTCTTCAGAGCACCCGCACTTCTGTATGACTTGGCTATAGATTTTGGGATTTCCTGGCTTTGCTTTGCCGACAAAGGTCTGTATAGTCAAAGCTATGGTTTTTCCAGTAGTCATGTATGGATGTAAGAGTTGGACCATAAAGAACGCTGAGTGCCAAAGAATTAATGCTTTTGAACTGTAGTGCTGGGAAGACTGTTGTGCTGGGCAGACTCTCAAGAGTCCCTTGCATAGGAAGGAGATCAAACCAGTCAATCCTAAAGGAAATCAACCCTGAATATTCATTGGAAGGACTGATGCTGAAGCTCCAATACTTTGGCCATCTGGTGCTAGGACCTGACTCCTTGGAAAAGACTGATGCTGGGAAAGATTGAAGGTGGGAGGAGAAGGGGGTGACAGAGGATGAGATGGCTGGATGGCATCACTGACTCGATGGACATGAGTTTGAGCAAACTCAGGGAGATAGTGATGGACAGAGAAGCCCGGCGTGTGCAGTTAGGACGTGACTTAGCAACTGAACAACAACAGCAACAGCCTCTTTCATGTTCCATCATTTGCTAAAACAGCTCATAGAGCTCTGGAAAATACTTGTATTTACTAACTTATGAAAGATATTACTCAGAGAAAGAGATGTGTAAAGCATGGGTGGGTTGGGAAGGAGCAAAGAGTTTTTATGCCCTCTCTGGGCACATCAGCTGCCTAGTACTTCACTGTGTTCAACCCAGAAGCTGTCCTCACCATGCTGTTTATGAGTTTTTATGGTGATTTCTTTACACAGGCAGAATTGATTAAGTTATTGGCGATTAAGCTCAGTCTCCCTCCCTGGAAGTTTGGGGAATGCTGAAAGTTCCAACCTAACATCTGGTTGGTTTTTCTGGTGACCAGTCCTCATCATGAAGCTAACTAGGGTTTGCCAAAAGGAGCGCATGATGAATAACAGAAGCAGTTGGCACTCAGGAGATGGTCAGGAGTTAGGAGCTCTGTGCTGGGAACCTGGGACAAAGACCACATAGGGTGTTTACTTTATCACAGGAGACTGTTGTCAAGATAGATTCCAGCTCGATAGCAGGAAGGTTGATTATCTTTGATCTTCACTCTTGTTTTGGGGAATTAAGCAAAAATAAAAATCATAGATAGTAAAAAAAAAGATGTGTCAGCAAAGATGTCTACTGCATTGTTATTTATAACCAAAATACATTTCATGTATAAAAAGATGGTTTAAGTAGTTGCACTTGATGGGGTGTTATGTGGCTAAGCTTAAAGGCTTGAAGAGTGGGAAAATGCTTGTGATAAAGTATCCATAATAACTTTTCATTTTGAAGAATACAGAATTATATGAACTCTTCTCTGTAAAACATAAGTGAAAAAAGACTGAAAAGGAATGCAAAGTGATACTGTACAAGACTAGAAATCCGGAATTTTTCTCACTCTATTTTACATACATTTTAAGTTCAGTGAACTTAAAAATGGAATACAGGCGTATGGGACCAAGCAGGGTATCAAGGTTTTTTGCTAGATTTAAAATACACATAATTACATAAAATGACAATGCTTTAAATCTTGTGTTAGGTGGAAGAACAATCGCCCTTTTTCAGCAGATGGAAATTATCGTCCTTTAGCCAAGACAAGACAACAGAATATCAGCATGCAGCGTCAGGAAAACCTTCGCTGGGTGTCCGAACTCTCTTATGTAGAAGAGAAAGAACAATGGCAAGAACAAATTAATCAGCTAAAGAAACAACTTGATTTCAGTGTCAATATTTGTCAGACTTTAATGCAAGACCAGCAGGTAAAGTTTACTCTGCAAGTAAATTTTTTTAATCTTGTTTTTGAAGCAGTACACATTTTTCTCAAGTCATTGGTAACTGTTAAGGAAAATTTTTTCTTTCCACAGACTCTGTCTTGTCTGCTACAAACTCTTCTCACGAGTCCTTATAGTGTTATGCCCAGCAGTGTTGCATCCCCGCAAGTGCACCTTATAATGCACCAGTTGAACCAGTGCTATACCCAGCTAACGTGGCAGCAGAATAATGTACAGAGGTAATTTGCTCCTTAGAAGTAGTGAGAATGTGTACTCAGTGCTAAAGCTCAGTTTTAGCATTGGTTTGCAGTGTAAAAGCAAAGGTTTTACAGTTACCTTCTGGGAGAGAAGGGCTGAACCAAATTGCATTTTTGAATCTTCTCTGATTCCTGAGAATTTTATAAGCAGTGATTTTTGCCTAATGTTTTCTTTTAATTCTGTGGACCAGACTTAAAAAAAATAACTATGGTTTTCAACTTTACACTTAACCTTAGGTGAAAGTGTTGTCATTATGCCTATCTGATAGAAGTGCTAAGTGTAGTTCTTGTTGCAAAGGCTAAGTTATTAAGCATGCAGCACAAGCAAATATTTGTTATAGTAAACATCAGAGCAGCCAGTTTGTTCCACATACCATTTTTTGTTTTGTTTTTAATTAACTGTTATTTAACATTATAAATAATGTTATATTTATTATTATAAATATAATAAATATAATTATGGCTGGGTTGGATTTTCATTGCTGTGTGGGTTTTTCTCTAGTTGCAGTGAACATGGGCTACTCTGTAGTTGGCACAGGCTTCTTATTGCAGTGGCTTCTCCTGTTGTAGAGCGTGGGCTCTAGGGCGCCCAGGCTTCAGTAGTTGTGGTTCTCAGTCTCTTGAGCACAGGCTCAGTAGTTGTGGCACGTGGGCTTAGTTAATCCGTGGCACATGGGATCTTTGCAGACTAGGGATCAAACTCATGTCTCCTGCATTGGTAGGCAGATTCTTTACCACTGAGCCACCAGAGAACCCTGTGTTCCACATACTGTTGAATCATTTTATATATATATATACACACACACACACTTGGATATACTTGACATAGATGCTAATGTAACTAATCTTTAAATTACTGACTCCTTCAATTTTTATAGGTTGAAACAAATGCTCAGTGAACTCATGCACCAACAAAATCAGCATCCAGAAAAACCTGCAAGCAAGGAAGGAGGCAGTGGTGCATCACACCCTCCTTCTCCCAGTTTATTTTGTCCTTTCAACTTTCCAACTCAGCCTGTAAATCTGTTTAACCTACCGGGATTTACTAATTTTTCGTCATTTGCACCAAGTAAGTGGCCAAAAACTTAAAGGAAAATAAGTAAATGCAGAGTCCTTGAGAATAACATTTGTGTAATACATGGATTTTTATCATTTACTTTTGGAATGGTAGGAAGTGTTTGCAAAGAAAAATATAAATTCTTCTCTACTTTAATTCTTTATAGTGAGTGTTTAAACTGAATATGGTTGCTAGTGAAATAAAGTTATGAAATGTTTGCTTAGTCTTAACATCTTTGAATTATTCCACAGCTATTTATCAAAGAAAGAAATTAACTTGTCTACTGACTACTATACATCGGGTACTCTGTAAGATATTAGGAGAGAAGAGGTGCATAGGACAGCACCCTTCTAGAGGAGTTTTATGTCTTCGTAGGGAGATAAACCTCTAGGCTAAGGGTGACTGTTTGGTTCAGGCTCATATTTACTTTTATTTAGTTCAGACTTTTTTCAGACTTTCTCCACCTGTCATGTGCCATACAGTATATAAGTGGCTGGGGTTCAAAGATGAGTAAAGCTGATGCTTTAAGGAATTTAAGAGTCTAGTGGGGAAGCTAAAAGTGTCAGTAAATGCTTGGTGCTTTGTCATGGGTGCTGTAGGCTGGGTGCAGGTGGGGTTGAATAGCCTGCTTTTTGCGGGTACCGGATTGTCTGCAAATCTAGAAAGGGATAGTAAAGCTAAAGAACCAATAGAACTTTTTTCCAGGGAGTTTAGAAGGGAAAGGACTTTCTGATCAGTGGAACCACTTAGAGTTGCAAAGCAGGGGAACAAGTGTATCATGTAAAGAATTTAGAGGTCATAAAGTGTGGCTGGTGTTTTGGGCCTTGGCAGGGGCAGAGTAGTTCATGTGCTGGAACACAGCAGAGGCCCTTGTGCTGGGCAAAGAAGCTTGGACTTTCCATTGCTTACTAGAGGGGACACTGGCGGACTTTGGGCAGAGGAATGGCATGAAATTTATATTTTAGAATGATGACACTAGTCATAGAGTTGATTGAGATTGGGGGGACAGAGCTGAGAGTATAGATGGTGAACAAAAGGCTATTGCAGTAATAGCAGGAAGGGGACGATAGCTTGACCTAAGACATTGGCAGTAGTGATAAGAAAAAGGAGTAATTTTAAAAATGTTCTGGAGATAGAATGTTCAGTTAGATGGGTCATGAAGAGAGAGGAGTTGAAGGTGTTTGCCAGAGAATATATGAAGAGAAAAAGGGTTGGGAGGGTTTTGTAAATATAAATATCCATGTATCACAGTGTATTTTCTTAATGGGATTGTAAAAGTAATAGTGTTAAACAGTTTAACAAGTTTTTTAGTTCTTGAGTGTGGGTTAATACTGGCAGTAAATGTTTTTTGACTAGGCTGTTTAAGTAACAAATAATATAGGCAATTAAACGTACTGTTCCTTTTTGTCATAATACGCCTTCTACCAATGGCAGCTCTGTTCAGAGACTGTTCATTCTTCATCATGTAGTTCAGTTTCCTGAAACCTTGTTCCCCTTCTCCTCCAAGTTGTTAGTGGCCCCTTTGCAAATACCTCTGATGCAGCACTGTATGTTAAAGTATGTGATTATATTTTACTTCTCAGTTAGATTGGAAAGAACCTGAGCTTTGGAGTCATGCAGACCTGAGATCTAACTTTTGCTTTCATTTACTAGGCATTTGATCTCTAAGCCTATTTTCTCACTAGTCAAATAAATACAGTACCTATTTCACAGCATTGTTTTGAGCATTGAAAGAAGTAACATGTAATGCACCTACAGTAGAGTCTAATGCACCTGCAGTAGAGTCATGCTTACTTTGATAAATATCATGTATTATTTTTTCTAACTTTTAACTCTTAAGGAGGTGGGGATCGATATTTATCTTTGAATCACCAATGCTGAAAACATAGTAGGACTGAGCTGCAAAACAGTGATTAAATAAATGAGTGATGTTGTTTAGTTGCTAAATCGTGTCCAACTCTTTTGCAACCCCATGGATTGTAGCCCATCAGGCTCCTCTGTCCATGGGATTTCCCCAGCAAGAATACTGGAGTGGGCTGCCATTTCCTTCTCTAGGGGATCTTCCTGACCCAGGGATCAAACCTTCATCTCCTGCATTGGCAGGTGGATTCTTTACCACTGAACCACCCTGTTAGTTTATTTTAATTAGTTTTTTGTTTTGGTGGATTGGAATGGCACATTTAATTAAAACTATCTTTGAATTTTGTTTTAAGGTTAAAGGTGCTTCTGTATCTTACCCATTGTTTTTATTTACTAGGTATGAATTTCAGCCCTTTATTTCCTTCTAATTTTGGAGATTTTTCTCAAAATATTTCTACACCCACTGAACAGCAGCAACCGTTAGCCCAGAATCCTTCAGGGAAAACAGAATACATGGCTTTTCCAAAACCTTTTGAAAGTAGTTCTTCTATTGGAGCAGAAAAACAAAGGTACTTTATTGTAAACATAATCCATTATTTGCTTAAGCGTCACTTGGTGATTATATGTATTATATGTCATTTGAAAATGTAATTAGGGAGGATGTTTGTGATTGTTTGGCTTGAGAGTGTTGAGAATGAAGCTTTGACTTCTTACCAGAGGTCTCTCAGGCATACATCTGCTGCTAACGCTGGTTCAAAAACAGTTCAGAGTTTTGATCAGAGTGTCCTGTGGGATTCAGTTTGAAAGAATAAGACCTAATCTATAGAGTATCTTTGGCCTTGATTTCGTACCTTTCTTTAAGATTATAAACAGTTCACTGTTCATTGGTTTAGAACTGGAAACTAACATTAACTACTGGAGGATGGTTTTTATAAAGTGATGACTTGTTTGATTCATAGCCCCTGATTAGAGTATGTGCCCAGGGTGCATCCAGACACAATGTTGAATGCTATTAGATTGTAAAAACAAATTTTGCCAAGAAAGTTTTAGTGATACATACTATCAGTCATAGTCAGGATTTTCTTTGTTTCTCACACGTTTACTATTTTTTCAATGTGATATTCTTCCCAGTTATAATTTTGACTCAAATAGTGTGAAAGACTTACTGGCCCGGGTTAATCATTCTCTAAGCATTTTTATGGCTCAGTAAATAAGTTTTTTATGATTGTTTTAATCCAGAAAATGATTTTGATAGCCAGCTGATAAAAATATTATAACCTTTTTATTGTTATTTCCTTCAGAAAAACTTTAAAAGGATGAAAAATTCGATTTGTTGAGCCTAATACTTGTTCTGTCAGAAGTATCTGTATGATTTTGTCTTTCCTATTCCTTTATAAATATATGTCACATTACTTTCCTTTTAGTTATGTGTTGGGGCATGTCTCAAGCTCTTAGCACTTTGATAGTTTTTAAATCATGAACTTTTTTTATTTTTTACTTAATTAACAACAAATTCTTAGAATTTGACTTCCTGTTTGTCTTGAGGAATCCTGGGATAGACTGCCCTGAACTTGTTGATGCCTTTTCTTAGCTGTAGTAACCACTTTTTCCTACTAAGTCTCATTTTATTCTGTGAAAGTATCCTATTGTCAGAGCCTGAGACCGTGTTTAGTGCTCAGTTGCCATTCAAAAATGATTTAAGCAATGGACATTTATTCAAAGCCTTAGCCTTCCTGTTGAAAGGTCCCTACTTCAGTATTAACTGTATTTTATATTTAATTGATAGTTAAAAAATAAAGGATGGATCTGGATATTACTGTTTTAAATATTTGACTACTTCAGATTAGACCTCATCTCTTGCTAAAATTTCAGCTGTTATAGATTCTCTGAATTAAATGGCTGGAGATAACAAAGAGGTCAAATGAAACCTTGTAGTCTTGAGCTGGGATCAGGAAACTGTTCCTATAAAGGCCTAGCTAGTAAATATTGCTAGAGATAGAGGTAACCATTTGTCTATGCCATTTTTGCACAGAAGCATTCATAAACAGTTATGTAAACATATTAATTGCTGTGTTCCAATAACATTTGATCTATGATCAGTGAAGTTTGAATTTTATATGATTTTCATGTGTCACAAGCTATTTTTCTCTGTTTTTTCCCCAACCTTTTAAGAATATAAAGCTCATTCATAGCTCTCAGGCCATACAAAAACAGGCAGCAAGCTGAATTTGGCATGTAAACTGTAGGTCTGCTGTCTTTATCTTGAGTTACTCCCTGTAGATCAGTGTCTCCCAAATTATATTCTTAGGAACACTGTTGTCCATGTCAGGTTCTGTAATAAAAAGTTTTGTACATCCTATTCACTGTGTTCTCTTCTAAGACATATATTAAAGGACATTGGCATATTAAAAGTTCTGAGAAGTGCCTGTTTAACTTTGTTTTGCCCATTTTCCCCCAGACTTAGTTAACCATTAAATTCCTGTTAACATATTCAAGGATGTTTAGTAGATAAAATTTGGAAAGTGACACTAGACTAATAGAGCTAAACGAGGTTTAATGTGCAGAGAAATAAATTACTCGTTATGTGACCAATTGTCTTCACCAAATTCTGGTTATATTTGGACTGCTGTAGGTGACACAGATCCATGTATGTTTCCAGCTATGGTTCTTTTTCAGTTGTTTCTGTGTTTTTTTTTTTCCTTTTGTGTCCCATCCTCCCTTGATTTTTCTTTCCCACTCTTTTCCATCTTGAATGTTGGATCTTTGGAACTTGAACTAGTGAAAATGGTTTAGTGAGAAAGATCCAAAATTAAATTTTAAAATAATTTAGTAAATTAGTCTGTGTAATGTTTTCATATTTAATGTATATTTGGTGAGAATATTTTTATAGTCTGTTGACAATTTTTATTTATCTGACTCTACTAGTACACTACAAATTAAGTATATCTGGAGTTTTCCATAGACATAGAAATGTATCATTGTAATATATAAAAACTTATTTTCATTGGTAAGGAATCAAAAACAGCCTGAAGAGGAGGTGGAGAACAGTAGGACACCATGGTTTTATGACCAAGAAGGTGAAGTAGAAAAGCCATTTCTCAAGACTGGATTTGCAGTGTCTGTAGAGAAAACAACAAATAGTAATCGCAAAAATCAACTAGATACCAGTAGGAGAAGACGCCAGTTTGATGAAGTGTCCTTAGAAAGCTTTAACAGTATGCTTGACCCAGTAGATCCAACAACAGTAACTAAAACATTCAAGTCAAGAAAAGCATCTGCACAGGCCAGCCTGGCATCTAAAGATAAAACTCCCAAATCAAAGAGTAAGAAGAGGCATTCTGCTCAGCCGAAAAGCAGAGTGAAAAATATTGGTAAGTACTGAAATTTGTTGACTGTTGATAAGCCTAACTATTGGTAACCTTACTCTCACTGTTGTAAATAATTGCAGTATGGCTAGATGTGTAGGTGCTGTTTAGACCCACTTGAATAAAGTCATTTTTTAGTTACCTTTGAGAACATTTTAAATAAAATGTATCAAGTAGGATTTAATGTTGTAGATATTTTAAAACATAACATTTATTCTTTTTAGTGCCTTCTTAAAACTTCTTATGTTTCCTATGTATGGTGGTTCCTGTGAGTTTGGAAGTTTTTACTATTCTATAGTTTAATATTACACGTAACACTTTATTCATGACTTCTGGCTAGATCTGTAGGGATTCATGTAACGAAATGTGGCCCTCTAACTACATTGCAGTCTTTGAATATCATGTAGGTGAAATCACTTTTGAAATGTTTGCTGTTAATCCTTCAGGAATTGAACCTTAGCTAGTATGATAAAGCATTAACCCATATTTTATTGAAGCTTGTCATTGAGTATCACATTAAAGTTCTCTTTATAGCACTCACTATTTATGATTTTTTTTTTGTTGTTATTGTTCTCATGGGTGTTTTGTTTTTAATTTTATTTTATTTTTAAACTTTACATAATTGTATTAGTTTTGCCAAATATCAAAATGAATCCGCCACAGGTATACATGTGTTCCCCATCCTGATTTATGATTTTTGAAGAATTTACTGAAGTCTACTGCTAGATTAAAAATACATTTATTAGCTAAAATCTGGAACATTATAGCTAAACAATGCTCCTTCCAGTTTGCAAGGGACACTTTTTGACTGTGGCCTTGAAAGGTTGTTCTGTGTTCAAGGATATAGTATTTGGTGCTTGAGAACAAAATATTCTAGGCTTATAATCAGAAAAGTTTGAAAACTGACTGCACCCACTGACTCCCTCTCTTGGAAGCTACAATATGTATAAGTATAGTAGGAGATCCAACCAGTCCATTCTAAAGGAAATGAGTCCTGAATATTCATTGGAAGGACTGATGCTGAAGCTGAAACTCCAGTACTTTGGCCACCTGATGCAAAGAGCTGACTCATTTGAAAAGACCCTGATGCTGGGAAACATTGAGGGCAGGAGGAGAAGGGGACGACAGAGGATGAGATGGCTGGATGGCATCACCAACTCAGTGGACATGGGTTTGGGTGGACTCCGGGAGTTGGTGATGGACAGGGAGGCCTGGCATGCTGCGGTTCATGGGGTCACAGAGTCAGACATGACTGAGCGACTGAACTGAACTGAACTGAAGGGTCCTAGGGCACTTTGCAGTTAAAAATCCACTTGTGAACTTTGGCAGCATTTATCTCAAGCATTTTTGGATAATGGAACCCTTGAAAACTCTGATGAAAACTATGAACATGAAAAAAATACATGTACATTTTTTTTTTCCATTTCAATACTTCATGTATCCTAAAGTCCTGGACTCTTACCTCTACTCCCATGTAGAGAAAATGATTTGATGGTTAAACAAGTGGATTTGAACAGGGGCAGAATTTTTCTCAGCATATGCATTATCATCCTTGAAGTAACTTTTCAGTTGTGTAGGTTTGGGAGGAGCTGGTTACTTAGCAGATTAGTTAGTGATCTGAAACCATCCAAATGAATGAAAATACATTTGTGCCTTCTCCATGGTCACTCTTGGTGCCACTAGATAACATTTGAGTAGATAGTGATCACTTAGAGAGAGACTGTCTGGGTAACTCTGAACATCATAGTGAAGTACAATACCTGCCCCAACAAAATGCTTTTTTGTCTTATGAATAAAAGGAAAGAAACTAACATTTGTTATCCCAGCATTCTCTCTTGCAACTAATTAATTTGTGTGTATTAGCTTCTTAAATGCTAACATTTCATACAGATCTCCTTGGGAATCTTGTTTAGTGTCAAGAGTCTGATTCAGTCAGTCCCAGGAGGGACCTGATAGCCTTCATTTCTAACAAGCTCCCCAGGATTGTTGACTGGTATTGACATTGTAGTCTGTGGACTACAGTTTGAGTAACAGGGTCTTAGAGACTCTCAACCAACGTTTGGCCATGGCTACCTTAACCTGGAAATCCTGGTGTATTTGTATTTTTGAAATTTGTTTAGTCTGAAGAATTATGGTTCCAGCTATACGAGTCACCTTTTTTTCTACCTTAAGGCAAAGATGGACATTCTAATCTATTTGCTCTCACATTTAAGTATCAAAATACTTGCCCAGAACACACACATTTGTCAGAGGCATTTAAGACCATTTGTCCGTGAGAGTTCCCCTTTAAAGCTTGCACACAAAGATAAAAGACCTAATAGGAGAACCAAATTAATATATGCAGAGTCAAAATAATATGTAGCAAAATCAAATGACCTAAATGCTTGCTGTTAGAATGTGAACCATGGACAGGCAGCGTTTGTATCATCTGGGAGCTTATTAGAATTGGAGCCTCTTGGGCCCCACCTTACACCAACATTGCTTTTCAGTACACATGTTAGCAAGATTCCAGGTGTTTTAATTTGAGTATATGCACATTTAAGACTGAGAAGTGCTGAACCAGATTTATTCTTCTTTTGTTCTCTATGGGATAGGAATAGCCATGACTTCTTAGAAAAAAGAATGTTTACTTTGTCTTAAAGAAATTAGGGATGGAGGTCGATAGAGGGAAGATTGGAAAGCATTCCAAATTGTAGTAACAATAAGAAAAGTAGTATATGAGTCAGGATGAAGCAAGAAGAGAGCTTGAGAGAACTGCGGAAACAAATAGACCAGCACAGTGGGAGTTAAGTTGCTATCTTGTGAGATGAAGCGTAGACATATATACTCTCCCGAATGAACTGTTAATCTGGTTTTTCTGCACATGTTGACAGTCTTTCAGAGTTAGTATGCTAAATCTTCATTTAACTTTGTTTCCCATAGAAGGTCTTTATGAAGATATGTATTATTGCATGCAAAGTAAGATTTTACAAATTATGTGCTAATCATTTTTCAAACTTCAGTTCAAATTCAGATTTTATGAGTTTAGCATGATTTCTTGGCATTGCTGGATGGGTACTTGAGTTATCAGACATATAACTTGGTTATCAGACCCATAATTTGGCTCTGTCTACCAGGCCTGTTTCCTCTTTTGATGTTATTAGAGGAGTAGAAGCACATAGTTGAGATGGTCCTCGTTCTTTTGGGAAATTGGTTGGGACTGTTTGTGTAATGACTTTGGGGTTCTACCCAGCCCTGAATCTTTCCATTTCTTTCCCCGCTCTTTGTGCTCGCTGAAGACTGAGGTTAAATAAATGTCCAGCGTCAGGCAAGACAAGTCCTGACGGATGTGGCCCTCTTTAGACCCAGAGAGTTTATTGCTCACAAAGTCAGAGAAAGGAAGGGTGGCCAAAAGCGCCAGCTCCCCGTGTCCCTTATTCCACCACAAGGGCGACACCGAGACAGCGGTTGCATCATGAGTGGTGGGACGCCCTGTAACTTCGAAGCCAGTGCTGTGCTGTAGCTAAGCTGCAGTACAGAAAGGAGCTGTGTCCTCAGTGGTATGAGCCAAACTTGGTCTCATATTTTATCAGAGCCTAGGAGGAGGTGAGAGATCCTTTCATGAAACCTTTCAGGGGAGAGAGAGAGGGAGGTTCCTGTGTTCCATGTTACAGGGGGACAATAAGGCCTTCTCCCAAGACTTAGATTCATTGATGATTCAATCCTTTTCTGTGTGGGAACATGGAAGGTCTCTAGGAGGCCATGGCCAAGCTGTTTCCCTATAATGGCGACTCAACTGGCTGTGGCAGCCACTTGTGCTGAGGAAAACAGAAAGGAGGTAAGGGAAAGAATGATGACGTGAGACAGGAAATAACCCCCTTATATGAATGAGGGAGAAGTATCAATAACCTCAGATATGCAGATGACACCACCCTTATGGCAGAAAGAGAAGAGGAACTAAAAAGCCTCTTGATGAAAGTGAAAGAGGAGAGTGAAAAAGTTGGCTTAAAGATCAACATTCAGAAAACGAAGATCATGGCATCCGGTCCCATCACTTCCTGGGAAATAGGTGGGGAAACAGTGGAAACAGTGTCAGACTTTTATTTTGGGGGGTTCCAAAATCACTGCAGATGGTGATTGCAGCCATGAAATTAAAAGACGCTTACTCCTTGGAAGGAAAGTTATGACCAACCTAGATAGCATATTGAAAAGCAGAGACATTACTTTGCCAACAAAGGTCCGTCTAGTCAAGGCTATGGTTTTTCCATTAGTCATGTATGGATGTGAGAATTGGACTGTGAAGAAAGCTGAGCGCCAAAGAATTGATGCTTTTGAACTATGGTGTTGGAGAAGACTCTTGAGAGTCCCTTGGACCGCAAGGCGATCCAACCAGTCCATCATAAAGGAGATCAGTCCTGGGATTTCTTTGGAAGGAATGATGGTAAAGCTGAAACTCCAATACTTTGGCCACCTCATGCAAAGAGTTGACTCATTGGAAAAGACTCTGATGCTGGGAGGGATTAGGGACAGGAGGAGAAGGGGACGACAGAGGATGAGATGGCTGGATGGCATTACCAACTCGATGGATGTGAGTCTGAGTGAACTCCAGGAGTTGGTGATGGACAGGGAGGCCTGGCGTGCTGCGATTCATGGGGTCACAAAGAGTCAGACAGGACTGACCAACTGAACTGAACTGAACTGATAATAAGGAACATCATAGTTGTTATTGCTGTTGTTGTATCAGCTGGCCTGGCGAGTGTTACTCTGAAATATTACTAACTTTAAATCTCCTGCTTTCCTGGAGAATTACTATTAAAGTGCTCCAAAGAGAAATTAGTCAACAGTAGTACCCTAATTTTGGAAATCTAGCCCTTGATATTTTAAATCTGCTGCTGCTGCTGCTGCTAAGTTGCTTCAGTCGTGTCCTACTCTGTGCGACCCCATAGACGGCAGCGAGACTCATGTAAAACCATGGTTTCCCCGCCCCGCCCCCCACCCCCCCATTTTGGTAGCATCTTAAAAGTTATAGCATGTTTCTCTCAACAATTTCAACTCTTTTGGAGGATGACTGAATTATTTTTTTTTTTAACTGTTGGGGAATTAACTGCTCCCTAAAGAGAATTTTGTGTATGCTGCATAATACATATTTTAATTTTGATTAGAATTCATTTAGCACTTTTCACATGATTCTGTAATAGCAGTCAGAAACTTAATTTCATTTATATAAATATTCTTATTAGAATATGTGCTTAGTCAGTCATGTCTGACTCTTTGTGACCCTATGGACCATAGCCCATGAGGCTCCTCTTGTCTATGGGATTCTCTAGGCAAAAATACTGGAGTGGGTTGCCATGCCCTCCTCCAGATGATGTTCTTGACCCAGGGATCAAACCCATGTCTCCTGCATTGGTAGGTGGATTCTTTACCGCTGTGCCGCTGGGGAAGCTTTTCTTACTAGAATAACATATTTCATTTTCTTTGATCTATGTTTGCTGTTAATTAAATGAGCAATAGTACTACCATTCATATCATTTTACCTGTTACTTTTGGCAAGCATACCTTTTATTGCTGTTTTGTGTAATAGTCCATATTAACCAAGAGAGCTCTTTTTCTAATAAGCTTCATGCAAAATGAGTTAGGGTAGCTGGAGAATCTGGGAGACCGACAAAGAAATCAGGAACCTATGTATGAGATGATGAAGTCCTGACTTGAAAGATGGTTTTAGAGAAAGAAAGGGAAGTTGAATCCAGATAGGATATCACAGAAAATAAACTGACAGTATCTTGGGAACTTATTTATTACTAACAGCAGCTGTTGTGATCTGGAGGTAGAAGCAGCAAGGCTTTAGAATCTGCTGGCTCTTGCAAAGAGTGTCTGGGGCAAAAGTCAGAGCTCTGTGGTTCTTGGAGAAAACTTGGTTGGAGGAAACCCATGTAGCCCCTTCTGTGAGAAGGGCACCTCGTTCCCTTCCAAGAGTAGCAGTTATTTGCCACTTCAAGGTACTAATGGAAAAGGGTGTCATTGGAAAAGGAGGTGGCATCCTGCCTACCCTGAACATGGTAGAGCATATACCTTTGCAACTGACGAGACTGAGGAATCGAGAGGCTTCCTTTTACTGTCTTGATGGGAGGCTGACAACTTACTAGCCAGAACATTGCTTCAGTGTAGTCATGAGACTTCCAGGCACTATCGGTGTGCTGCCAATAAAGCTCCCCAGCAGTTGGGTCCAGCCCTATGGGTAGATGAGAGTCATGACTAATCTAGTGAATATAACAATGCACATAGAAGGGAGCAGCAGTCAGAGAGAAGACATAGAAGCTGACCACTGGAACAGGTAAAGTCTAGTAAAAACAGAATTATTGAAGGAAATACTCACTTGAGTGAAATAAGAATACTTAAATAGAATTATTTTTAAAAAGCAAGTTGAATTATAAATTCTTTAGAACTAGAAAAAATGATTTTCACATTTAATGTCTAGATTATTTGGAAAAGAGGATGAATGCTGTTAAGTTCCAAATTACTGGCCTAGAAAATCAAAGGGAAGAACTGTGTCATTGCACAGAGCAGAAAGTGCCGCGCCGTGTTTAGTTGCTCAGTCGTGTCTGACTCTTTGTGACACCATGGACTGCAGCCTATCAGGCTCCTCTGTCCATGGGGTTTCTCCAGGCAAGAATACTGGAGTGGGTTGCATGACTTCCTCCAGGGGACCTTCCCAACCCAGGGATCGAACCCACATCTCCTGCATTGCAGGTGGATTCTTTACCATTGGGGCCACCAGGAAAGCCAGAAAGTACTAAGAAATAAAAGAAAGAGGGAAATGATTAGAGGCATAAAGACAAATCTTGGGAGCTGATAACACAAGGAGTTCTAAAGAAGGAAAAAAACAGATGAGAAGGCAATTATTAAATAATAAAAGAGTATCTTTAATGAAGGAAGACTTAAGATTGCAGATTGTTTTCTAGCCAGGAGATACAGAGAGAATGTACACACCCTCAAAGAGTCCTTTTCTCTGACAAAGAGCTCATCTTTACCTGTCAAGATGAAAAGAAAATGTTGGTGTATCCTATCTTCATAGAAACAACGTATGAATGAGATAGAGACCTGTGAAAAGGAGAGGTAACAGTTCAGTAAAGAAAGCAGTAGTTTAATCTCATTTGTTAATATAAATTCAGAAGTAAAATATTAGCAGATTTAATCTGCCAGTCTCTCAAAAGAATATTAGAATGTCAAAATGTAATCATGATTTATTATCAGGAAATCTGTCAGCATAATTTATTGTATCAAATACATTACAGGACAAATCATGTAGTCATAGCAGTAGATTAGATAAAATTTTACATCATTCCTAACGAAAATGCACCTAAAAAGGGAGGCAGTTATTTAAATATAATAAAAGCTGTTAGCTGATGCCAGTTACAAGCACTGTTGTAATGAAAATATTCCAGAGACAGAAATTAACTGAGATTCCCTCTCTGCCACCATCATTATTAAGCATTTTTTCATAAATTATCTTGACTAGATTAAATGATTGGAATAATGTTTGAAAAGGAGGAAAGCAGATTTTTTATTTTTTTCTAAGCTAGCCCAAGAGACACTGGAAAATAGCTACCTAAGTTAACTTAAGTAATTATGAAATAAGGTTATGAAGTAAGTGTATACGTATTTATCATAGTATTAATAATACCCAGTAGAAATGGAAGTGGTGGAGAGTATTTTCTTCATAGTAGTATCCAGAGCTACTGGGACAAAAAATGCTAAGGAATAAATTTAGCAAGAAATGTACTAGATCTATAGAAAAACTTTGAAGAACATGAAATAAGATTGAGCAAATATAAAACATAATTGTATTCTTAAGTTAGAATGTGTAAAATTATTTAATGTCAATTCTCTGCAAATTAATAAATACTTCAAGTGAGATTCCATTTTGAATCTCCATGGATTGTTTTTTAAACCGGGGGCAAAAGATTTCAAAGCTTATATGGAAGGACAGATGTCCAAAATTAGCTAAGAAAAGAAGGTAGATAGGAGTTGCCTTACCAGATGTTTAAACATACTGTGAAACTTCTGTGGCATTGGAATAATTAAAACAGATGGAATGTCCAGAAATAAAACCCAACAAATAAGGAGATTTAATGTATCGACCAAGCTTGCATTTTAATTCAGTGGGAAAAATATAGGTATAATCAATCAGCTCTTCATGTGGAACAAAATTAAGTTGAATTTCTACCTTGTGCTAGATACGAAAAAGCAAATGTAAAAAAGATTAACAACGAAGCTTGGAAAATTTAATAGAATGTATGTATAACCTATGGTTGGGGTAGCACTTCCTTTATAGCTCAGCCGGTAAAGAATCTGCCTGCAATGAAAGAGACCCAGGTTTAATTCCTGGATTGGGAAGATCCTCTGGAGAAGGAAATGGCAACCCATTCCAGTAGTCTCGCCTGGAGAATCCCATGGACAGAGAAGACTGGCAGGCTGCAGTCTATGGGATCACAAGAGTTGGACACAACTTAGCAACTAAACCACCACCATGGATGGGAAAGAATTTTTAGACCAAGTCATATTATTTACAAAAGGCATATGATCAAACGCTTTATTCTTCTATTATGGACATATATAGACTAGATATGATTCTTACATTTACTAATATTGAAAAATTGTTAACTTGGAGTCTAGTAGAGAATTTGGGTTATGTGAGGTCTACCATGTAGTTCGAGTTGGGGATATATTCACTGAGGTGAATATCAAAGGACAGTGAAGTGTTAGAATTTATTACTGTTACCCCATGCCTCCAAAGATTATTACAAAGATATTTCTAAGACATATTCTTTACTCTTTTGATTTCTTCTTAAACAAAGCCCTCACAACATTATAAATTAAGTTACTCGTACTATTTCACTATGGAAATCAGTTTCCCTTTCAGTTTGAGTTAGTTGCAACTGATAACAGTTGTCAATTTTTTTACTCAAGGGTATGAAAGTGCCAGTGTGTCTAGCACATGTGAACCTTGCAAAAGTAGAAACAGACATTCAGCCCAGACCGAAGAGCCTGTTCAAGCAAAAGTACTCAGCAGAAAGAAACATGAGCAGCTGGAAAAAGTCATAAGATGTAGTAGGTCTACAGAAATATCTTCAGGTATGTTCTGTTTTGGTTTGTTTTAATTTAAGGATTTATTCATCCTAGATTTGAAAAGCTATATTACAACTAGCTGAAAATTGATCTGTCACACTTTCCTATCATGTATAAGGTGTTATAGTAGAGTGTAAGTACACAATTCTTGACACCAAAAATGTAAACTAAATATTAATATATTTTATTGTTACTGTGATATTGTCTTTGATGCATTTTGATAAAACTCTGAATAAACAAACTTAGTTGACATTAATTTGGTTCTCCTAATTTGAAATTCTGATAATATTATCTGAATAAGAATTCCATATAAAATCTTACCATTCCCCTGCTTAAGATCTTTGGTCTTCAACCATGCCTACAGGACAATGTCCTGTTGTCTTAATGCAACATGTCTGGCCAGCAGAATTTGATTCCTTCCTGCCTGCCTCTCCAGACTCCTTTCTCATACCCTCTGCCTTGAACTTGACTCTCACTGACATTTTTTCATAGCCACCGCAAGAGTTGTCTCACCTTGACAGTTGCCTTTTTTGCCTCAAGTCCTTTTCTTTGTAAGCCCTTTTCTCTGCTGGCTCTTAAATAAAATCTTAATTCTGTAATTATATCCAAGTCCAAGCAGGGATAGGTTCCCTTTTCCTTTTTGTTTTTCTGTCAAAGCCTGTGTAAACCTTTTCTGTTGCCTGTATTACATTATACAGTATTCACCTGTTTAGTGTCTGTATTGCTTTTTTGAGTCCCTTGGCAATAGATAATATTTTTTCATATTTGTATCTTAAATGTTAGCGTGGTACCTGACACATGGTAGGCACTCAGTGAGTGTTTATTGAATGAATGGAGTCATGTATTTGCCACCATTTTAGTTTAAATACATACTAGTACTTTCCTGATTTATAAAGAGTAAGTACATCTCAAAGAAATATGGAGAAAGAGTCAGTAAATATGGACTCTAAATTTTCAGTTGTCCCTAAGACCTTTCGTGAAAATGATAATAGCAGCTACCATTTATATTATGCTTCACTGTTTACAAATTAATTACTTATGTCATTTGAACTTCATAATCCTGTGAATTTATTTTTTATTTTGTAGATGAGGAAACATTATCACAGGGGGTACCTATTTTTTCTCAGTGCTCATAAAGGACCAGTAATATAAACTGATCTGGTTTAACTGGTTCTTGGGAAAAAAGTCATGCCTTTAACTCAGTAATTGTACTTTTAGGCATGCATC
Source organism: Bos grunniens (assembly GCF_055505025.1). NCBI lineage: Eukaryota > Metazoa > Chordata > Mammalia > Artiodactyla > Bovidae > Bos > Bos grunniens. Next base: position 20,992,341 of record NC_141191.1, on the reverse strand, counting down.
CTAAAGGAAACAAAAGTGAAAGAAGAAGTTGGGATTTAGGTGTTGACTAAACATTGTGATTCCAACTATTTTAAACAAAAATCTGGATGAAAAAAAAAGTGTAAGAACATCAAAGTATTAATAATGGTTTTATGTATACCTGTGGCGGATTCATGTTGATATATGGCAAAACCAGTACAATATTGTAAAGTTAAAAAATAAAATAAATTATATATAAAAAATAAACTCCTTTATATTTTCTAAAACTTACAATGAATATTTATTTTTCATATTTTGAAATGACTTCTTCAAGGTCATATTGCTAGCAAATGATAGAGCTGAAGTTTCAATCTTAGTCTCTTAAGTCCAGGATCCTTTTGTCAAATATATTAATTCTGTTGTTCTGACCCCAGCATTTTATTGAAATTTTGTAGTTTCCATCTCCTTTCACTATCTTTATCAAATAGTGATGTCATCAAACAGACAGTTAGGTGAGGGTTGGGGAAGGGCACTAAATTGATAGGCTTAATAAATTAATTATCATTACCTAAATAGTTGATAGTTGGTCATAGTACTTCAGATCTTATTACTGTCACTTAGAAACATAACCATCAAATTTTGATGAACTAAAACAAGTTTGAATAATATAAATATTCCTATTTTGTAGAAGACTTAATTTTAGTTTTAACCATTACCCTAAAGTTCTTTGTAGCATGTTATAGTAGTTTTTGTTACATGATCATTTGATTGTAACATCTAAGGCTGCTAGTATTGAACTGTATACGATTCAGTACAGTCCTCTTGTCCCTCGAGGACTGTGGGAAGTTGCCTTGATGTGTACGCTTCTAAGAGTGAATGGTAAAAGTTTACTATATGAGAGTCATATCAGTCATATCAACACAAGTTTATAGCAGATCATTTGATATTTTCCCCAAAGAGATTATTTTTAAATAGAGCATAAACCATACCTTGTGATAACATTTCAGTTCAGGCAAATGATTTTAAAGAAATTTGCTTCTTTTTTTTTCATTCATTTATTCATATTATAGACCCTGTCTTTACTATTCATACACATTTTATGTTCATCCTTATGTCTGCCCTTTCCTACAGCACATGCTAGGAGAATACTACAGCAGTCTAACAGAAATGCATGCAATGAAGCGCCAGGTAACAATCTGCTTAGTTCTGGTGTCCGCTTTTTGTTAACTTTTACCATTGGTCCTAAAAATCCTTAGTTTTATTGTTCTAATTATTTTTTAGATTCAGTTTAGTGTGTATATGTTATTTGGCTGGTAAAAGTGAAAGAGAATTCATACCCATTAAATTCTGAAGCTTTTCATTTATAATTCTTAATTGGTAAAATTGCCTGCTTTTCTCTTACTTTCATTTTCTGTTAAGTGTGTGTAACATAACCAACACATTCATGTAGGTAATAGAAAACTTTTTTTGTAATTTAATGTTTTATTTGAAGTTATTTATTTTGTATTCTTTAAATGCTTATGAGCATTAATATTTTTGGAAACAAAAATACAGTTGTTTTTATTCTTAGCTGTGATTTACAGTGTTAAGTATTGTGTATGACTTCTGTTGTAGTTATTTTTTTCTTACCAGTCCACACGTGTAAAAAAATAAACCATTGAACAAAACAACTATGACATGTAAATACCATGATTAATAAAGGTCATGGAAAACTGCATAATGCTATTTTTGTCTTTAAACTATGAATATTTATTAGACATGTATGATTTAGAATTGTAAATATTCTTTAATGCCTCCTCTGCTACACATGAGTGAAAAAGAAAAGCCTGTTATGAACCTTTAGGAGAATTTAAAGGAAAAAAACACACAAAACAAGGATCTATCACAGATGAAGTTAAATATATCAGTGGCACTTCCTAAAGAAAAGAACTCTGAAGAAAGTAGGATAAAAACAAGATGGAGTCATAGAAATCTGGCTGAGGTCAGAGATTTTTCTAGCTTAAACTAGTGCACCTCAGTCCAGAAAGAGAATGGTAAAAACTTTCGACTTCTCTATTGTAAGGATGAAGTATATGTCTGCTGTAATTCATTAGTTGGAAATAATTTAATCGTTACTGATATATAATTTAGAGTGATCATTTTATCACATAATGAAGGTATGAAAGATATCATTAAATATGCTTTGTTCTTATATCTTTAAGATATAAGAAACCATTTAAAAATCATTTTTTAAAACAACTGATCAAATTACAATATAGTGTATGAATTGGGAAAGTTTGTATGCTGTCACATCTTATCTGGATTTTTCCTATAAGTAGAAATCTCCTACAGAGATAGTTCCAGTTCCTGCTCATAATAAATATTTTTATAGTAACAGTGCATCATAGTATATCATTTCATTTTATACTCATAAATATCTGAGGCACGGTAGGGACATTGTATATTTATTATCCTTATCATCTTATACTTGTGGAAATTGAGGCCCGAGGATGTTAATTTGCTTAGCAAGTTAATGGAAAGTTTTTTCATTAAACCACATTTGCTTTGCATTTTGAAAATTTCTTTCTTGGAAAAAGTGAATTAAATCTTAATGATCTTGCAATATTTATTTGAAAGCACAGTGTATTAAAACACTTAACATTTCAAATTCCCTGTTGTGAAAATTTAGCACTACTTTCTGTGAGCTAAAATGAACTTAAACTTAAGTATTTATCTATTTGTGGTTCTACTATTACTCTAGAAAGTTTATAGAGTTTGATAGCTAGAAGAACACTTGAAAATGTTTTTTTCGTAGAGAACTCAAAATGGGATCAGTTCCTAATTTGTGTGGAAATTTTTTTTTCGTAGAGAACTCAAAATGGGATCAGTTCCTAATTTGTGTTTTTAAAAGTAAAGGTATGGCTGTATACCTTTAAGTGTGATAACTCTTTGTTATAAATAAATACATGCAGCAGAAGTGTTGCTAAATAATAGAGTGATACCTAATTCTGGGTAACTGAAAAGTTCATTTGGGTCACTGCTTGCTTCAGCTTATACTGAGTGTGTCAGTAAGACACTGTAGTAAAATTGTACCTATTTTGTTACATTTACAAATTCAGTTTTTCATCAGTACAGCAGGATAGTAGAGATTTGAGAATCAGTAGATCTAACTAGATAAACCTTAAAGTAGTAGGTCTCCTTGGCAGCATTTCGTTTGTTCTCAACATTAACAAAATAAATTTCCTTTTCTGTAAAAAAGTTCATATTAGCAAAAAAAGAAAATAATTTTCAATTCACTTATTTTATTCAAGTGCTGAAAAATTTCCACTGATTATTCCTATAAAACATGTAAAATTTTCCAGATATTTTTCACTGAGAAATAACTTTGGTCTAAGTGATGCTAGATAATGTTATTTCTCTAGTAAGTAGTATGTATCTTGAGATTTTTAGAATTATCTTTATCCTGGTAATTATGAAGATTCTTTTTTTACTTTAAAAGCTCTGCGATAGAATTGTGTTCTGATTTTTAAGTAATTTAAAGTTGAGAGCAATGATGCAAGTTAATAGAAATAGGAATATATTTCGCCAATATTAACTTTCTGATCTTTAATATCTTCCAGAAACCAGTAGTGATTTTTCCATGTTCGAAGCTTTGCGGGATACCATTTATTCTGAAGTAGCTACGTTGATTTCTCAAAATGAATCTCGTCCACATTTTCTTATTGAACTCTTCCATGAGCTTCAGCTACTTAATACAGACTATTTGAGACAGAGGGCCTTATATGCATTGCAGGTATCTTGTACCTAAGATTCTCTTTCCTCTGCTTTCTGGTACTGCCAATTTTCCCAATTCTTTCTGTTTACTTTCTTAAATTGAAGTATGTCCTTGTTCCATAAGTATTTCAATCTGTTTCTTTATGTATTTCCATGCCATTTTAATAATTTTCTTATATAGCTTAAGTGGCTTTAGATAAAAGTCTTTTTCTGACAGTTTTTCATTGTATTGTCCTGTTATATCTTTCTCATAGTTAATCTTTGAGGTTGGGAGGATTGCCTTTGTTTTGCTGTCTGCTTTTACTTTTAATTTTGTGATTAAACACAAATGTTTTTCATAAATAGCTATCTTCTCTCCTTATTTTAGGACATAGTATCCAGGCATATTTCTGAGAACCATGAAAAAGAAGGAGAAAATATAAAGTCCGTGAATTCTGGTACTTGGATAGCATCCAACTCAGAACTTACTCCCAGTGAAAGCCTTGCTACTACTGATGATGTAAGCTGATAATGATTAATGAAATGTAGACATAATTTCAATATGCAGCGAACAAAAGTTAAGTAGTTTGTTAATAAATTGTGATTATATGCTATGTATTTAGTTTTTAGCTTTTTTCAAAAGCTAAGTGTAATGTATTGCTTAATTTTGAGGTGAGGTATAAAATTCAGTCAAAATATGACAGCAGTCAAACACCGAAAGTTATATAGAAATGATAGCTTATAAGGTCTAAAATAACTGTATTTATATCTCCTTTGTCCAATATAGGAGTTGAGTCGTAATAGCTCAGTTAGTAAAGAATCTGCCTGTAATGTAGGAGACCCTGGTTCGATTCCTGGGTCAGAAAGATCCACTGGAGAAGGGACAGGCTACCCACTCCAGTATTCTTGGGCTTCCCTTGTGGCTCAGCTGGTACAGAATCCACCTGAAATGCCGGAGACCTGGGTTCAGTCCCTGGGTTGGGAAGATCCCCTGGAGAAGGGAAAGGCTACCCACTCCAGTATTCTGGCCTAGAGAGTTTCATGCACTGTATAGTCAGTCCATGGGGTCACAAAAGAGTCAGACATGACTAACCAACTTTCACTCACTCACACATTTAGTAAAAATTGCTGTGTTCATTCAAGACATTTGAGTAAATCATACAGCAATTAGATCACAGAACCGTTGAATAAATACAAGATAAATTATGTTTTTAGGTTAGAAGAGAAGCTAGACCAAAAAAAGCCTAGAAGAAAATGTAATTTAATGTATTAAAACTGTTGAAGAAAATTTTGAGTAAAGTAAAAAGGGCCTGGAAATGAAAGAGTGATGAGGGAAGTATATATTTTCAATAAACTATATTCTCCAAGTAGCACCTACTTTGCACATAGTGGATTGAATGTATGCCAACTGCTAAGAGACTGAGGAGGTAATGAGCTCACTTGGAAATCACCTGTTTAAAGGTTCAGATCCTGATTCTATTTTAAAAGATTGTATGTATGTGGTCCTGGGATAGCAATTATGTTCTTTTTTATACCACCTTCAGCACCTGGATATTCATGGATCAGAGTACCATAATTGATTAGCAAATGTCTACTATGATTATGAAGTTGGAAGCATATTATTGTGTTTCTTCCCATGGTTAATATGATAACATAAGCTTTTTTCCTGAAAAGATAGTGTTTTCTCCAGAGATGATCATCTTTTCTTCATGTATAGTAACTTCCTTACAATTATTGAGGACTTAGAAATTTTTGCTCTATTTTTGCTCTTGTGTTTAAAATGGTACTTCCCCAAGTCATCTTTTCTGCTTAAAATTTTTCTTCACCAGGCTCCAGCCCTTAAACTACTATGAACATAAACCTATGTACAAAAAGTACATGGTTTTGATTGACTTTATTATCAAATATAAGTTAATGTAACAGATTGGTACTTGGAATTAATTGTTATTGTAACCAGTTGAAAATTGTGTTGTCTTTTTTGGTGGGAAATGAAGTGTTCCAGCTGTATACATAAAACATAGGAGATACTAGCTTATATTAAATTTATTAGCCTTGAAATGACTGAGAGAGCATGAAGAATGTCTTTTTTGAAAAATCTTTTTTAGTAATTTTATATCCTTAACTCTAGCGCCTTTCTTTTTATCCAAATTTCATATAGGCAGCATTACTTCCAGTTATTTTAAAGGATTTGAGCCCATTGTTTTGCACAATACATTTGGAAAATTGAGCTACAACTTATGATATAATTAACCTGACAAGCTTTTAAAGTTAAATAAGATTTAAAGATGTAGTAATACTTTGTAAGTAGGTGTCTTAGCTTAGGCTGGTTCAACAAAATACTGTAGACTGGATGGCTTAAACGAGAGAGATTTATTTCTCACGATTCTGGAGGCTAGGAAGTCCTGAGAATGTTGTACCGGCAGACTCGGTTCTTGGTGTGGACCCTCTTCCTGGCTTGCAGTTGGCCACCTTCTCTCTGTATCCTTGTGCAGTGAGAGAAAGCTCTGATGTCTCTTCCTTGTCTTAAAAGGGTCATCAAGGGGACTCTACCCTGGTGACTTCATCTAAACCTGACTACCTCTCAGCTGCCCTGCCTCCTAATATCTCCACTTTGGGAGTTGAACTTCAATATATAAATTTTGTGAGGGACACAAAAATTCATTCCATTACCATAGGGACTTGGCACAAATAACTATACTTAGAATTACTTTTAAATAAATAAATCAGTTCTTTAATTTTTCATCTAAAACGTAAATTCTTCATTTATATCATCATCTTCCCTTTATTTATGTCATTTAGTCAGCAGCAGTGCTAGCACAATGTCCAGTGTTCATATCCACAGATCCAGAGCAGTGCTAGCCACTAGAATGTTCCAAATGTCTTACAATCTGCATTGTCTAGTACAGTATCTATTAGCACACATGGCTTTCGAGCACTAATGTGGCTAATGGGATTGAGGAACTAAATTTTAAGTGTTGTTTAACTAGCTGCATGGCTAGTGGTTACCATATTGGGTGGATATAGAGTCTCATTCTCCATGTTACTAAGCCAGGGTCCTTGGAGTTCCATTTATGGAGGTTTTCAGATACCTTTTAGGGCATGTAAACATTTCCATGCCATGAAAGAGAGAATTGAAGTAGTCATCTGGAGATTATAAATTAAGGAGGATGAGGAATTGAGGTTTAGGAAGAGGAAGAGACAGTTTCCATCATCGACTCCAGGTGCTGTAAAATGGCAAAGTCACATCTAACTTTGGGTATTGCTTGAAGGCGTAACAAAATGTTTCCATTTCTTAAAACATGTTCCCTTATGCCAGAATTTCCTTTAATCAGGGACAGGCCTTTCATTTCATAATTTAAGAGAAACTTTAAAAGATCAATAACTTGGAAAGAAGATAGTTTTGAGATGAGTTGCAGTCAAAATATAATTGATACTCCCTCCTACTCATACTGTACACAAAAATTAATTTGAAACTACTTTATAGTAGTAGAAGGAACTTCTCTGGTGGCTCAGTGGTAAAGAATCCACCTTCCAATGCAGGAGACACAGGTTCGACCGCTGGATCCAGAAGATTCCCTGGAGGAGGAAATGGCAACCCACTCCAGTATTCTTGCCTGGGAAATTCCATGGACAGAGGAGCCTGACAGGCTACAGTCCATGGGGTCTCAAAAGAGTCACTCAAGAACAACAGTACTGGAAAAGTTAAAACTATAAAACTTAGAAAAAAAAAAACTATGATTTTGACATGAGAGAGATTTTGTAGGACATAGCACTAAATATGAAAGGAAAAAAATAAATTGGACTTCATCAAAGTAAAATCCTTCTGCTTTTCAAAAGGTACCATTAGGAGATAACAGCCTTAGTACATATATCTGGCAAATGACTGTATAAAAAGCCTAACTATAGAAAGGGCTTTAATTGTAAGAAATCAACTCAAGGGACTCCCTGGCAGTCCAGTGGTTATGGCTTCATGCTTCTAGTGCAGGAGGCCTGGGTTCAATCCCTGGTTGGGGAACAAGGATTCCATATTCCATGGGGTGCATCCAGAAAAAAAAATCAGCTCATAAAAATGGGCAGGAGATTTGAACATGTGTTTCACAAAAGAATATATGTAAATGGCCAGTGTGCAAATTAAAACCACATGAGATTCTACCTCACACCTGCTAGAAAAGCAATCTAAAAAAGCTTTTAGACATCTAAAAGATGGACAATAAGAAGTATTGGTGTGCACTTGAAACAGTTGGAACTTTCATACTGCTTGTAGGATTGTAAAAATTGTAACAACCACTTTGGAAGGCAGTTGGGCAGTTCTTGTAAAGTTAAACATAAACTTGGCATGTGACCCAGCAATTTCTTTTCTAGGTATTCATCTTAGAGAAATGAAAACATATCCACAAATACTTGTACACTAATGTTAATATCATCTTTAGTCATATAGCTTCAAACTGGAAACATCAACAGATAAATGGATAAATAAACAGTGGTATATCCATACAATGGAATACTATTTCAGCCATTAAAAAATAATGAACTTCTGAAACACAACAACATGGATTAATTTCAGAAACATACTGAGTGAAAGAAGCAAGACACTAAAGAGTATATACTGAGTGGTTCCATTTATATAAGGTTCTAGAAACAGCAAAACTAATCTCTGGTGATAGAAATCATGTGAGTGGGGAGTAGAGGATACAAAGGAACTCTGGGCTGATGGAAATGGTGTTATCTTTAGGAAAGATGGTTGCCTCAGTGCGTATATTTTTCAAAACTCATCAAACTGTACACTTAATGGGTGCATTGTTGTATGTAAATTATATTTCAATAAAAATTTTTAAAAATATAAATGGTGCCGTCAGTGTTTTTCTTCTGATATGAGACAACCAGGTATCATAGTAAAGTATTAGATACTGTTAGAGTTTGAAGGTAGAATCTCCCCGAGGGTGTAGGAGTAATGTTGCCTCTTCCAAGGTAGAGTGTGGTTAGCTGGCACTATGCATTTTCACCTCAGTAATGACAACGTGTTCTGCAAGGCTACTTGATGTTTGATATTCTCTGTGACTCTGCATTCAACCATTCATAACTTCCATTATATCACAGTTTGAAGTGTTTTATGCAAATAGTTTCTATGTTACATTTTTAATATTAATCCATACAATTTTAAAAGCAATACTAGTGACTTTTATTTGTTTTTTTAAACTACAACTTAGGAAACTTTTGAGAAGAACTTTGAGAGAGAAACACATAAAATAAGTGAGCAAAATGATGCTGATAATGCTAGTGTATCTTCAACTTGTGAGCCTTTTGCAACAGATGTTCTGGGTAAGCAGAATTTTTTGTAATCTTAGAACATGACTTAAATAAAATCTTTGAATTGCATTGATAAGGAAACAAAAGTTTAGAAAGGGAAGGTGTGGTAGAAAGAATGTGAACTTAAAATACTACCCATCCATCAGTCTAAATTCAGCCGTCTCTTGACTGTTAACTCTTTGACTTTGGGCCAGTCATCTCATCTTTCTGACTTTCTGCATATACTTAGGAAATGGGGTCTTACCATGCTATGTTCTTGTGGAAAATAAGCAGTTTTCTAGCATGCTTAATAGAAGTTCAGAGGAAAGTCATCCCTTGTCAGTTCTGTGAGAAGAGACTCTGAATGCTCAGTTGCCAGAACAACGACATGCCACATATATTAGGCAATTAATGTTTAATAAATGAATGAAATCATTTTTTTTTACTAAATGTTGGATTTCAAAATAAAAATCATCTTAAGATCTTCTAGTTAATCAGTAAGAAGAATTTAGAGGTAGCATTGCCTCATCCAGTCACATCTTCAATAAAAATGTGAACTTGGTAATTTGCAGTAAGAACTGAAATTTCTTAGCATATATAATCTATCGTTGGAAACCCAGGCAACTCTAAGGCATGACACATTGTATTTCTTCCATCAGTAGTAAAACAAAAGCTTAGAGAGTCTCATAGATCAGAGAGAAAAAAGCCCCAAGTCCTAAATTTGGAAAGAAAATTAGAGAAAAGAAAGATGTCTAAGTACCTGTCATTTTCCAGGCTGTAGCATATCAAAATGTCCCCAAGTATTCACTCATTCAGACTTCCAGGACACTTAGTTGTTAGAATAATGTCCTGTAATTCTAGTTTTTGTTTATATGATGAAAACAAGATTTAGATGATTTCAAAAGCCTTTTCCATGACAAAAGAAAAGGGTCAAGCCTTGCTGTATTGTTAGGTACCTTTCAGTAAGCAGTAAGTTTTCCTTTTGCCTTACTAAGTATTAATATGAGGACTCTAAACCCTAGCTCTCTCTAGGAGCTCCCATCTATTAAATATTAACACTTATCAAGTCTGTACTGAGCTCATGTCATTATAGAGAAAAGGTAATCTATAGTCAACCTTCTCCCTTTTTTTTTTTACTTACTGAGTTCTCAAGCGATTTTGAGTTGTACCTACTCAGTTTCATTAGCTGATTGTTTATTTAAAGTTCTTCAACATTAGCTTTGTCTGAAGTGAGCAAAAGAGAATTGGGAAATCTCATTCTTAGGTCTTGTCTTTACCTTAATTGCTTGTATTAGGTTGGATTATTTACATCAGAATTTGCATGATATTTTGAAATTATTTTTTGCTGTACTGTTTATGTGAAATAACATATGGACTTACGAGTCTAAGAGACCTGGGTTCCAATTCTTGATTCTGTATTTAACTGGCTGTGAAACCTTGGGCAGTTGCTTAAGTTCTGTGAAAATGAGGGTACTATCATCTACTATATAGGGTTATTTTAAGGATTAAGTACATGTGGTAATACATGCCAAGTACCCAAATAGTACAGTATCTGAAACTTGTTAAGTTAGTTTTTCTTCCCTATATTCAGACATTATATTTTTATTAGTAAATTTTATAGGATACATGAAAAGAGTTTGCTTTTATATTTGCTAGAAATATTTTTGTTCTGTACACAGGTGACACTGTGATTCACTTAGATCAGGCATTAGCCAGAATGAGAGACTACACGCATATGAAGATGGAGGCTGACAGTAGTCCAGACGTCAGGTGCACCTGCAGGATCGTTGAGGATGACGATGGTGCTGCTGCCACGACCACGATTAGTAATAATTTAGAAGGTGTGTTCTTGAACTGACTAAAAATCCATATATAAAGAACTATGAACCCCACCTGATGTATAATGGGAATTTTTGGACCACTTTTAATTATCAGCAGTACTAGAACTACATGGATGTTCCTTTGTGTTATTTTAGCATAAAATCATCAGAATTCAATGTTCTTTAGAATTTTGCATAAATGTATACATTTCACATCATAGACTTTATTTGCTAATGTAGCATTTTCTCTTTTAAAATAGAAACTCCTGTTATTGAAAATCATAGTTCCCAGCAACCCGTGAGTGAAGTTGCTACCGTCCCGTGTCCTAGAATTGATACTCAGCAACTGGACCGGCAAATTAAAGCAATTATGAAAGAAGTCATTCCTTTTTTGAAGGTAAGTAATAATTTTTAAAAATAAGTAAGTGTTCTGTTTTATATTTTAAAATTCATGCCAAAGACTCCATCGTAGTAAATTAAGAAAAATAGATAAAAGAAAAAACTAAAATCACTCATAATTATGTTACCCAGAGATAGCGCCTGTCAGTATTTTGTCAACCTTTCTGTAATATTTTGCCCACATATATGTGCATTCTGCTTTTTTCAAATATTAATGATACCATAAACATCTTTCTAGATGACTATTTTTCTATTGCATATTTTTTAATGGTTATACATACACACATTGATTCATTATTCATTCAAAAATTTTTGTGGAATACCTACTTTATGCCAGGTGTTGGGACATAATAATGAACAAGTCAAGGCCTTTGCTCTCATGAAGTTTACATGATAGGATGAGAATATGGGTTTAAAAAAATAGGTAAATATAGAACATATAAGTAGATGTATGTCAGGTAGTCCATGCAGAGAATTAAAATATGGTGATGTGATAGTGTGTTTTTGACTGGACGGTCAGGGAAGTCTTCTTGAAGAAGGAGCATTTATGCAGAGGTGTGAATAAAGAGATGGCTTAAGCCAAGATCATTCCAGACGGAGAAAGGCCTTGAAGTAGAAGCTTGCTTGGCATGTTGAAGAAACTGGAGGAACGACTGTATGGCTATAGGAAAATTCGTGTGAGATGATGTTGGAATAGGAGGAAGGGCCAATTATGCAGACTGTCATAGGCATGGGTCACAGCTTGGATTTTGTTGGAAGTTCGAAGGGTGACTTGTAGGAGATTTTAAGTAAGAGAAACAAAATCTGATGTTTCTGGAGAATTGAGTATAGGGGTCAGAACAACAGTGAGGCAGGCAAGAAATGATCATGACTTAGGTAAGGGTGTGGTACTAAAGATGGGGCACAGTAGACAAATGGGATATATTTTGAAAATCAGCAGATCTTACTAATAGTAGATGGGGTCACCTAAAGCACAGCACTAGATAAGAGAAGGGAGCCTAGAACTAGAACTAGGGCCCAGGATCAGTGATCAAACATAAAGAGGTTGTGCAAAAGCAGAAGAGCCAGAGTTGACTAAGTAGGACTGCCAGTAGTAAGTTATATGATTGCTACTGTGAGGGTTGAGTATTCATAGAACAGAATTTCCTGTTAATTATTTTATTAGTTCTTGTTGTTAAATGTTTGTGTTTATTCTCTTCTGGTTTGTTTTTCACTATTATGAAAAATGCTTAAATGATTTAGCTAAATTTAAGTATGCATCCCATTTTTATTTCCTTTGACATAATTCTTAGACATAGAATTTGTAGCTTTAAAGGTATGAATATTTTTAAGACTTTTGAGACATTATGCTACATTATCCCTCAGAAAGGTTAACAATTTATATTCCTAGCAACAGTGAAACTATAAGACAAGTAAAGCAGTACCATTTTTTGTTTAATAACAAGGAAGAGGGGAGAGAAGGAAAGCCAGGACTGGTTTCTGAGATGGGACTCTTACATTCTCATTTAATGGAAATTTTAAAAAATAGAGATGAAAAGACAATCTTTTCATTCAGAGTTGGGAAAATACAAAATATGTTGTCATTAGGTTCATTTCTTACAACCTGCTTGTACTTGCCAATGTGTTAGATGCTGACAGCAAAAATTTTTATTTCCGTACACTTATATTTCTTCCCCTGGTGGAAGTAATTGCTTTTTTTGGAGTATTTTGAGAGAAGAGAGAAAAAGCAGTTCTAGGAACAGTTTTCTCCAAAGAGGCTTGATAGCCAAGAGAGGAAAGAGGATCCATCTGTCTACGCCCAAATTATTGCATGTAGAAACTAAAAAGCTTAGCCTCTTCCTGAGCACCCCCAGCAGCACCAGATGGTTTTGTCTCTGCTTCCTCTTCTAATCTTTCAACTCTCTTGCTAGCATTACTGGTGCTTCGAAGGCTTTGACACTTGCTGATACTTCTGTCTAGAATGCTGTTTTTTCACATGTCTGCATGGCTTTCTCCTTTGAACCCTGAAGGCTTTAGTCAAATGTTATTTATTTGGTGAACAGATCTCCCCTTTCCTTACCTGCTTTTCTTTATCTTCATAGTGCTTATCACCTTATAACCTATTTAATATTTGCTCATTGATTTTGTCTGTTTCCCTTGTTACATGTGAACTCCATGAAGTCATGAAGAGTTAACATCAGAGATAGTTTTGGTCAGTGTCTTACCAGTCCCAGGAATAATACATGCACATAGTAGTATTCAGTAAATACTTATTGAATGTTAGTAAGTGAATTGATCTACCAAACCTTGACTGTGGTTTTTAAACTAGTCAAGTATATAGGTTGAAAACTGTTGGCCTACAGGATCCAGATCAGATTCAGCATTGCTCATAAAACTTCTACAGCCTGATCCCAGCCTTTTAACTGTTCCTTCCACATGCCTTGTATCCTGCTTGACATTGTTCAAAAAGGCACATTGCCCATGTTACTTCCTTTGCCCAGAATGGCCTTTATCCTTCCTCTGTTGGTCTTATCCTTCAGGATTGAGCTGAAATAGTTTTGTATGTATTAGCTGGCAGAATTTCTCCTTCTTTTCCCTGCTCTTGGGAAACTTGGTACCTGTCTTTATAGAGCACTTAAGACAAAGTATCACGATTTTCTGCTATATACCCCGCCAATAGAACAAGATCTTTCTCAATTTCTTAGTACTTACCCTCAAGAAGGATCTCAGAGACTAGATAAAAGGAATTTGAGGAGATTAAACAAATACATCAATTTCATCAATTATTTTTGTGTCTTTATTAAAATATATTTTTACCCCCTAAAATATTTATATTCCCCTAAATTATAAGAATATATGCTATTTTATTCTATTTAGGTTATTGCTTACTTCCATCTTAGCCATAAACAGAGTAGTATTGCCTTTTTTCTTTTACATTTTTGTGTTCATGTAATGCAATAAATACTTTTAAATGTGTCTTTTTTGTTAAATTAGGTATATTGGTAGTGATATTTATTTGATATGTATAATTATTTTCTAAATGTTAAAAAATATAACTTACCTTCATGTGTAGGGAATGAAACCATCTCAGAAAATTTTGTTGCATTTGCAGTTTTGTGTCTGATTCTATTCTTTCATGAGGATTCCCTTGCTAAATTTATCACTTCAGACAATTTCTGAGGCCAACAAAATTAGTAGAACTAATGATCTGATTTCAACTATTATGTCTCGTTTCACTTCAAATCTTGATTTTTTTGGGTAGACTTCAGAGGGCTGCTCAACGTCTTCCAACCCACAGTATGTCAGCAGTGCCAAGGCTAAGGAAAGTTAGCAGATAACACAGGAAATTTGGTGGAAGTTGAAGTATGATTGTGCGATTAGTTGAACTGAACTGCAAATAGGCATACAGGCGATATGGAAACTATGGCAGGAATAGTTCCTTAAAGTACAGAAAGAAAGTAGTGGGAAATGTTGAATCAGCCAGTTTCTTATTGGCTATTATCTGCTATGGTGAATCAAAATTTGCAAACCTTTTAGTGTGTGTAGTGGGGAGTTGGCTGTTCTTATGAACAAAGTCTCCAAATGTGCCTCTAAAAGTTGAGGAGCTTATGCAAGAACAATACACTCTCATATATCATGTGGATTAACACTTTTTACACAATAAGTAAGTTATATCTTAACCAACTAGAATTTTTCTCAGGAGCACATGGATGAAGTATGTTCTTCTCAACTTCTAACCTCAGTAAGACGCATGGTTTTGGTCCTTACTCAGCAAAACAATGAGAGCAAAGAGTTTGTAAAGTTCTTTCATAAGCAGCTTGGAAGTATATTACAGGTAAGAGCTTGTACTTATATGACTTACCAGTATGTACCATGTGGTTAGGACTCCCTGCCCCCCCCCCCCTCCTTTTTCTGGCATTACACAATTTATTCAAGTAGATGTTCATTCTAGCATCCGTTTGGGATGACGCTGTAATACATTTTAGGTTATTCCTTACTTAATTAAAAAATACTGTATTAGGCCCTGTGTCTTCATTTAACTTTACCATCTCTAAGGCTTTTTCCAACTCTAATAAAATTTTGTTTTGATTTTTCCTCTACCTAAGAACAACATTTCAAGTTTGGAATGTTTAGAAAGTATTCCTTGGTATTTTCTAAAATAATTTTTTTTCTTTTTTTTTTTTTTTTACCAATCTGGGAAATTGTAGAAACTGGAAACTATTGATAGTAGAGACTTCTTGGGCTGTAACAGTAACTAAATTATGTAATAGTAGTGCTTCCTAACTGGGGGCAGGACTAGCAAGAGTCCTGCTTAGTAATATTCACCTATTGTTTTTTAGCCTATCTTGGACATTAGTTTTAAGTTTTTCAGTACTAAAAAGTTACAAAATTGTTTTTCCCTTCATGAGTATTATAATTCAAATTTGTTAATCATCTGTATTTCTCTACCCACAGTTAAAGTTTGGTATAATCTTAAAGTGATTTGGTTTGTCTTTGAATAGGATTCACTGGCAAAATTTGCTGGCAGAAAACTGAAGGATTGTGGAGAAGATCTTCTTGTAGAGATATCTGAAGTGTTATTTAATGAATTGGCTTTCTTTAAGCTCATGCAAGATTTGGATAATAATAGTGTAACTGTTAAACAGAGATGCAAAAGGAAAATAGAAGCTGCTGGAGTGATACAGTCTTATGCAAAAGAGGTAAATGACATTCA
Organism: Bos grunniens; assembly: GCF_055505025.1. NCBI lineage: Eukaryota > Metazoa > Chordata > Mammalia > Artiodactyla > Bovidae > Bos > Bos grunniens. The sequence goes on along the minus strand of NC_141191.1, from coordinate 20,976,453 downwards.
TTTTGATATAGAAATAGTTGTAATTAGTGTATAAATGTCCTTTTTGATCTTTATGAGTAAATAAAATCATACTTGACCTCACCGAAGCATTTTTTTTTTTTTTGTAATGTGAGTTAATCAGATTATAAGTCAATAACGTAACACCAGCCACTTACTGTATCTCAGTAACAGCAGTGGCTCGAGATCAGGGATGCTCAAGACAGGAACAGGTGGCAGGGGATTGTTAAGTATCTACTTCACGTTGTGGCCGCTTATCCAGAGAGAGAGGACTGGGATCTGGCCATTGGCCAGCTGCCTGCTGTGGCTATTGTTAATCACAGTAGATGCCCCAGGAGTGTTAGCACCTCAGCCAACACACATGCTTGTTATTAGTTAGGCCATGGTTGCACATCCCTGTAGCTACTATGCCCTGTTGAATTAGTCTTGATCACATATGAAATTGGATGTTTTTTCCCCTCAGCTGAGGCCTCAGTTCAGTCAGTCAGTTGAGTCGCTCAGTCATGTCTGACTCTTTGCAACCCCATGAATCGCAGCATGCCAGGCCTCCCTGTCCATCACCAACTCCTGGAGTTCACTCAGACTCAGGTCCATCGAGTCGGTGATGCCATCCAGCCATCTCATCCTCTGTCGTCCCCTTCTCCTCCTGCCCCCAATCCCTCCCAACATCAGTCTTTTCCAGTGAGTCAACTCTTCGCATGAGGTGGCCAAAGTACTGGAGTTTCAGCTTCAGCATCATTCCCTCCAAAGAAATCCCAGGGCTGATCTCCTTCAGAATGGACTGGTTGGATCTCCTTGCAGTCCAAGGGACTCTCAAGAGTCTTCTCCAACACCACAGTTCAAAAGCATCAATTCTTCAGTGCTCAGCCTTCTTCACAGTCCAACTCTCACATCCATACATGACCACAGGAAAAACCATAGCCTTGACTAGACGGACCTCTGTTGCCAAAGTAATGTCTCTGCTTTTTAATATGTTGTCTAGGTTGGTCATAACTTTCCTTCCAAGGAGTAAGCGTCTTTTAATTTCATGGCTGAAATCACCATCTGTAGTGATTTTGGACACTGACCCTGACACTGTCTCCACTGTTTGCCTGTCTGTTTGCCTTGAAGTGATGGGACCAGATGCCATGATCTTCGTTTTCTGAATGTTGAGCTTTAAGCCACCTTTTTCGCTCTCCTCTTTCACTTTCATCAAAAGGCTTTTTAGTTCCTCTTCACTTTCTGCCATAAGGGTGGTGTCATCTGCATATCTGAGGTTATTGATATTTCTCCCGGTAATCTTGATTCCAGCTTGTGCTTCTTCCAGCCCAGTGTTTCTCATGATGTACTCTGCATAGAAGTTAAATAAGAAGGGTGACAATATGCAGCCTTGACGTACTCCTTTTCCTATTTGGAACCAGTCTGTTCCATGTCCAATTCTAACTGTTGCTTCCTGACCTACATACAGGTTTCTCAAGAGGCAGGTCAGGTGGTCTGGTATTCCCATTTCCTTCAGAATTTTCCACAATTTATTATGATCCACACAGTCAAAGGCTTTGGCATAGTCAGTAAAGCAGAAATAGATGTTTTTCTGGAACTCTCTTGCTTTTTCCATGATCCAGCAGATGTTGGCAATTTGATCTCTGGTTCCTCTGCCTTTTCTAAAACCAGCTTGAACATCTGGAAGTTCACGGTTCACATATTGCTGAAGCCTGGCTTGGAGAATTTTGAGCATTACTTTGCTAGCGTGTGAGATGAGTGCAATTGTGCGGTAGTTTGAGCATTCTTTGGCATTGCCTTTCTTTGGGATTGGAATGAAAACTGACCTTTTCCAATCCTGTGGCCATTGCTGACTTTTCCAAATTTGTGGGCATATTGAGTGCAGCACTTTCACAGCATCATCTTTCAAGATTTGAAATAGCTCCACTGGAATTCCATCACCTCCACTAGCTTTGTTCATAGTGATGCTTTCTAAGGTCCACTTGACTTCACATTCCAGGATGTCTGGCTCTAGATGAGTGATCACACCATTGTGATTATATGGGTCGTGAAGATGGTTTTTGTACAGTTCTTCTGTGTATTCTTGCCACCTCTTCTTAACATCTTCTGCTTCTGTTAGGTCCATACCATTTCTGTCCTTTATTGAGCCCATCTTTGCATGAAATGTTCCCTTGGTATCTCTAATTTTCTTGAAGAGATTTCCAGTCTTTCCCATTCTGTTGTTTTCCTCTATTTCTTTGCATTGATTGCTGAGGAAGGCTTTCTTATCTCTCCTTGCCATTCTTTGGAACTCTGCATTCAGATGCTTATAGCTTTCCTTTTCTCCTTTGCTTTTCGCTTCTCTTCTTTTCACAGCTATTTGTAAGGCTTCCTCAGACAGCCATTTTGCTTTTTTGCATTTCTTTTCCATGGGGATGGTCTTGATCCGTGTCTCCTGTACAATGTCATGAACCGCCATCCATAGTTCATCAGGCACTCTATCAGATCTAGTCCCTTAAGTCTATTTCTCACTTCCACTGTATAATCATAAGGGATTTGATTTAGGTCATACCTGAATGGTCTAGTGGTTTCCCCCACTTTCTTCAATTTAAGTCTGAATTTGGCAATAAGGAGTTCATGAATCTGAGCCACAGTCAGCTCCCTGTCTTGTTTTTGCTGACTGTATAGAGCTTCTCCATCTTTGGCTGCAAAGAATATAATCAGTTTGATTTTGGTGTTGACCATCTGGTTATGTCCGTGTGTAGAGTCTTCTCTTGTGTTGTTGAAAGAGTGTGTTTGCTGTGACCAGTGCGTTCTCTTGGCAAAACTCTTATTAGTCTTTGCCCTGCTTCATTCCATATTCCAAGGCCAGATTTGCCTGTTGCTCCAAGGTGTTTCTTGACTTCTACTTTTGCATTCCAGTTCCCTATAATGAAAAGGACATCTTTTTGGGGTGTTAGTTCTAAAAGTTCTTGTAGGTCTTCATAGAACCGTTCAACTTCAGCTTCTTCAGTGTTACTGGTTGGGGCATAGACTTGGTTTACTGTGATACTGAATGGTTTGCCTTGGAAACAAACAGAGATCATTCTGTCTTTTTTGAGATTGAGGCCTACCAGGAGGCTTTCCCCCGAGACACCAGCACCCTTTTCTTGACTCTAATCATAAGAGGAAAAACAGGTCAAGACCCAAAACATAAAGAGATAACCCTTCTTGCAGAAATCTAAACTAGGTAAAATCAGGCAGGCCACCTTTTTCAGGCTTTTCGTAATGTTTTTCTTCTAGACATAAGTTTCAGATAATTTCAGCCATTACTTAGAGCTTGAAGAAAATAGAACAGGATGATATGATAAAAATGATAGAGAGGACTGCTTTAGATGGCAGAATCAAGAGGCTCCTTCAGGGGATGAAATGTGAGCTAAGCTATGGAAAGACAAGAGTTTATAATGAAGATGAGAGGAGAGAACTGTTAAGTTTAACAGTTCCAGGCAGAGAGAACCATTAAGTGTAAAAACTTCAAAGCAGGATTGAGTGTTTTGGGGAAGAGAGAAACCAGGGAGGCAGGAACACTTTAAATGAGGTGAGCCTGTAGGAGATGAAGTCACAGAGGTAAATAGGACAAGTTTGTGAAATCTTAGAAACTGTTGTAGGGACCTTATATTTTATTTTATTCTAAGCATGATGGAAACCCACAGGAAAGTTTGAGAGAGGGGAGTGTCCTAATCGTAGTTAAGATTTGTCAGGCTTCGTTATTGAGTAGGAATTGTAGGTGAGTAGAGAGAGAAGCAGAGAGACTTCTCGGAAGGTTGTTGCAGTTGTCCATGTAAGAAGTGTCTCAGCTCTTATGTAAGAAGTGGGTGAGTAAGAAGTGTCTCAGCTCTGAGTGTGTAACAGTACGTACATTAGGATGATTGAGTCAAATGCAGTCTAGTAGTTCAGATGTGGGTAATAAACATAAAGTACAGGCTGATTCTGACTTGTGCATTTTGGTGAATGAAGGGCAATTTACTGAGATTAGGAAGACTGAAGGGAGACGGGGGTTTTAGAAGGAAAGGAATCAAGATTTTTGTTTTGGATTTAGTAAGTTTGTGATGTTTCTTAGATATCCAAGGAGATGTCAGGTAGACCGTGTTGCTTTTTGTTTTTCTTCATTTAAAAGATTTATTTAATAAGAGTTGAATTTATATTTCTAAGAAAACAGTAATCTCTTTGGATGATGGTTTAAGAATGCAGGATTTGTTAAAGTTTACTGAGTACTTAAGTGTGATAATGAATGATCACCCCTGAATTCTGCCTAACCGATTTGCTTATAGGCCAAAAGGATTCTTGAAGGAGATCACAGTTCACCTGCTGGAGAAATTGATGATGAAGACAAAGTATGTGCTAATTCAGTGGCTTTTGAAACAAAAGATTAAATAATTTTAGTAGCTTTTACCTTAATAGTAGAGAGCAAAGTAGATCATAAAATGTCCTTTCTTCTGACAGAGTTTTATTTTCTTTTAAAAACAACTAAATTTAAAATCATTCTTTATATTTTTTAATTAGATAATGACTTACTAATTTTTATGATAGACTTACTATATACCTTTAAAAAATGTACTTTAAGGAATTAATTACTCAAATTTATTTGTGGCTAGGACAAGGATGAGACGGAAACAGTTAAGCAGACTCAAACGTCTGAGGTTTATGATGGTGACGGCCCCAAAAATGTGAGATCTGATATTTCTGATCAAGAGGATGATGAAGAAAGTGAAGAATGTCCAGTGTCTATTAGTAAGTCTGAAGGCTCTAGACTAGGTTTATGCATTAGTTCTTTACAGATCACTTATTGAAACAGTTTGTTGCAGTGGAATGAATATAGAATTAGGTGTTAGACAACTGTGAATTTCAGTGTGACCCTGACTAAGTTCCCTGTCCTTGCAGCAGCAGTTTCCTAGCACTTACGGGTTTGAAGGTTTCAGACGCTGTATGTGAGGCACTTGCACAGTGTGGCATGCAATAAATGGCAGCTGCTAGGAAGGAAGTGCTGGAACTTTTACTTAAAGTTGTGTGTTGATCGACCTAGGTTTGTCCAAAGCTGAAACTCAGGCTTTGACTAATTACGGAAGTGGAGAAGATGAGAATGAAGATGAAGAGATAGAAGAATTTGAAGAGGGACCTGTAGATGTCCAGACGTCACTTCAGGCTAACACTGAAACTACAGAAGAAAATGAACACGATGATCAGGTATTCCAGTGCAGACTCACACACTCTTCACCATTCTTCCTGTGACACCTAAAAGCACATTCTTTTTAAACATGCTAAAATCAACAGCTTCCCCATTCTCATTTTCATGAATATAGACTTCTTCAATATCCTTATTAAAATCTAAAACACTTATTTTTTTTTATTCAGCAATGTTTTTACATTTAAAGCACTTAAAATATTTTAATAACAAATCCTGAAAACTATGTGATGACTTTAGATTTTTATTTTTAACTTATGTTTTTTCTAGTTTTACATGGAAGTAGTATGTAACAAAATAAAATCATTCCCCTTCCTATCCTCACCTCAGCCTGCCCCAGAGGCAAAACTTTGTGTGATTTCTTCTGCTGTTTACCCTCTATCTAAATAATATGTGTGTGTATTTATTTATTCGTGTATGTGTTAGATGTTACCTTTTGAATTCTATTATAGCAGGTGAAGACTCTTAGGTCACATATGATTCCTCATTTAAGCACGTCTTTTAATTAAATCTGTTTTAATCAAATATTTAGATTTAAATGAACCATGCCAATATTACTGGCTGTTGAGCTAAGCAAATAGTGTTTACTGCTTAGTCTTGTACATTTTTTTCACCTGAATTTAAAAACTGTCTCAATTCTTTATTTATTTTCTTTGATCACGTACCCAAGTGCTTGCTCTGGCCACCAGTAGCTTAATAAATCTCTCAGAATTTTCTTCATGAACCAGTCAGTCAGTTTTGTCCTTTCCGGAGCTTTCTTCCTTCCTGCTCCATTCTGGGTTTGGCTCTTTAGACCTATAGATAGCTACCAGCTAGGGAATCCCCTCTTTCGTACTTTAAGGTCTCAGTTTCTGGAATCAAATCTTGCCTTTCTCTTCCTTGGTTTATCACCTAATTTTGGTGGAATACATCTTCCAGTCACTCTCTAAGAAAGAGTGCAAAACATATCTTGACTTTTTTTTTCCCCCTGCTCAATGTCTTGACTCTTTTAGACCCCATGGACTATAGCCCACCAGCCAGTGAGTAACCATTCCTTTCTCTAGTTGCCATTTTATATTGTCTAAGAAAACTCAGTATTTCTGTGTTGAAAATCATTTCCGCTCAGGTCTTTGAAGGCCTTTCTTAGTTCTGATTTTTCATATATGTCCTTTTTTCTTTATAACTCTAGAAGTTTTTTTCACCTGGAGTTCTGAAATTTTACAGTGATAATATACATTGTTGCTGGTCTTTTTTATTCACTACACTAGGTGTACTCAGTTGTCTTTAATCTGTAGCATGTTTTTCAGGTTTGGTAGATTTTCTTTAATTTCTTCCTCACCATTTTCTCTTCTTTTCTTCTGAAATAAATGTTATCAGATGTTAATTGGCCCTATTTTCTCCTTTTCATTTTATTGACCCATTGATCTGTTTTATCACTTTCTGGGAGATTTATTTGACCTTAACTCTATGATATTATTTTTAGTTCAACTGTCATAATTTTAATTTCTAAGTACTTTTTTCTGATTGTTACTTCTTTTTAGCACCCTTTTACTTCATGGGAGCAGTATTTTCTCTTACCCACACATAAAGGCTTTCTCCAAATATCCAGTCTACCTTTGGTGCTGACATTAAAGAATAATATACCAAAAAGCCAGTTGGAATTCTTTTGGGCTTTACTGTGGGGCAGCCAAGTAGATAACTCTTTGATAGAAAATCCTAAATGGCAATTCCTATTGGAATAGGTTAATTTCTCCAAAGTAGGGAGGGTCTGCCCATCTCCTTCTGCCTGGTAGGAGGTCCCTCTCCTTGGCTGTTGGTGTTCTGAACTTGGGTGCAGGGTTAGGGCTGAGGGTCCCACCATTATACAGCCTTGCGCTAGATCTTCCATTTCATTTTGACACTGTATCCTGTCACTCATGCTTTCCACAGCCTGTCCCTTCCACGGTGCCCCCAAGTCTGAGACTCACTAGCTCATTTCCTCCAAAATATAATTTCCAATTTTCTGTTGAGCCTGGGGAGGGAATCTTAAGTGTCCACGTTTTTCTCAAGCAGCTTCAAACAACCTTCAGCACCACCCCCTTGTCACCGACTCCCACCCCACCACTGTACTCCATCCTTCCTAGAATCTGGGGCATCCAATTATGAGGTGAATCTTCAATTTTCTCTCCTCCTTCAGATAGCAGTTAGCTTGTTCATCCTTCTCTCCTTTCCTTCAGTTAACATCTACATATAAGCAAGTATCTTTTAGTTTCATTTAATATAGAGTCAGGTCTGAAAAAAATAATAGTAAAATCTATACTACTCCAGTTCTTTGTGTTATTCTGAAGTTAAGAAAAGTAAACTTTTTAAACTTAGCCATCTTGAAATTGCAACCACAGCCTTCTTGAAACACTTCTAGAAGATTATTTTAAAATTTCCTTGTATGAAGGTCTCAGGTTGGAAATACCATCCATCTCCTGTATAGTGACTATATATTTAGGTCCCACTATTAAGACATTATTTTTTCCTTCTAGGTTCCACAGCATGATTTTGAAAAATCATCAGAAAGCAAAAATGTCCCATCAGAACAAGAACCCACTACTAGTAAGGGTAAAAAAAAATTTAAAATTTGCATTTTAAAATTATCTGCAGTGTGTCCTTTATGTGCTTAAAAACAAAGAAATCTAAATTCTTAGCTAATGGAAGTTTGAAGGTATTTTGGACCTGATACATGTCTTTTTTCTCTCCCTAAATCCTGTGTAGAAAATGCTAGGGCTTTGTTTCTGCAAACAGCTGTTAAAGAAAAGTTGATAAATACTTAAACACAAATTTTGTAAGGAAAGTAGTCTGATTATACATTTATACATTTTAGTCTTTATTTAGCGCATTAGTAAAACTTAATGACAGTTGCATAACACTAATATTAAGACTTTCTTTTGATGACAGGTGACCAGGATAGCACTCCTGTGAAGCCCTGTTACCTCAATATCGTGGAAAATGAGCAACCTTTAAATAGCCCTGTCCAGAAGGACACTCTCACTACCATCGACTCGTCCAGTCAGCCTAACCCTTTGCCTTTACCTTTAACTGAAATTGAAACCTTGGTGCCTAGAGTCAAAGAAGTGAAATCTGCTCAGGAGACTCCTGAAAGTTCTTTGGCTGGAAGTCCTGATACTGAATCTCCAGTGTTAGTGAATGACTATGTAGGTATCGTGTGCATTTCATTTCTGTGCCCCTTTCTTCATTTGCAGGTTAACATTTCTCGTATGTAAACACAACTCCACTTTGCGTTTGGGTTTAGAAACTGTTGGAGCATACTTATTTCTCATTCAGACTTATTTTAAACTCAAACAGAAGAGTGATAGTGAACGAAGATGACCATTTCAAAACCTACAATTCTACTTTTCATAGTTTTGAGAACCAAAGAGATGAATTGTATGTGGTAACCTTGAGAGAGTTCATTTGACAGCAGTAGAGTCCCTGTCTATTTATAGTGAATGACGAAAAAGTAAGCTAGCAAATTTGCATTTATAATGTAAGTACATAAGTTTAGGTTTTCTCCAGACATTTGTTTCAATTTAATTTTATAGCCAATAGGTTGTTTTTTGGGTCCTTGGGTTGTGTATGTTTTATATACTTTGTCTTGTGGGTAAAAATGAAGGGATTTATAATAATGTTCTTTAAGTCTAAAGAACATGTTTCACATATTTTTTAATCAACATCAGTTTTCTTCCAAAAGATATGTTTATAATATAATTTCAAAGCTTCTCAGCAAAAGGGGGTATTTCAGAAACAGTAGAAAGAGTATCTTAATTGTTTTATTTGCTTCACTAACAGTAAAATTTTCCATTGAAAACTGTAAAAGTCACTTATTAGGTTTCTTACTGTTATTATTTGATGAGTGCATAGAATTGCTACAGAAGGGATTTGCTCAAAATTTACTTGAAGTTAGATCATAGAAGGTCCTGAAGGATTTTGGATTTTAGGCAGGGAACACTATTAAAGGTCTTGCGCAAGAAAGTGAAATGGTCAGAGTCACGGATTTTGAAGATGAATCCGATGACTGTATAAGAAGTGTTGTTAAAAAAAAATAAAATAAAAAAAAAAAAGAAGTGTTGTTGAGGAGTCAGAGTTGAGAGTCTCCAATATCATATAAATACAAATTGAGCTAAATGAGAGAGGAATGGGTGAGAAATGTTTCAGGAAAAAGAAGAACTTAAGGTTTCCACTTGGGTAATTGGTAGAGTGATGATACTATTAAAAATCAAAAAACTGGGAGAAAACGCTTCAGGTTTCTGAAAAACAGTGTGAGGTGATTTTTAATAACTTTTGTGAATTACTAAATTCGCACCTCATCTTTCTGTTTGAGCTTCCAGAGTTGATATTGAAAAATCTGTGTTTACTTATATTCTTCTGAGTACAGCTCTGATGCATTCTGTTAACATATCAAGAAATGAGGGTTGTCGTAATTATTTTAGCCCTCAATGTAACTACTACTGTTTCTTCCTTTAACCTGTATGAATGGGCTCTTTATAAAATGGGTGCACAGAAGCTTCACTGTGTGCCCACTGTTACAAGTGGGCAACCCTTCGTGTTGATCTCTAGATTTCTGTTCTACTCATTGAGCTAAATATAGAAGAAAAGCAAATACGACAGAATTACTGACATCTATACACATGTGAGAATCCACTTTATCTCTTGGCATGGATGACTTTGGTTTAGATCCAGAGATAGAGTGGATTGCCTTCATTAAATATAATTTGTTAATCTTATAGGAAGCAGAATCTGGTAACATAAGTCAAAAATCTGATGAAGAAGACTTTGTGAAAGTTGAAGATTTACCACTTAAACTGACAATATATTCAGAGGTATTTCACTCTCTTTAATTACAGTTGTTGTTATATAGCAGATATTGTTAAAATGAAAAATGATTTTGTATTTTTCATTTTCATTCTACAGGCAGATCTAAGGAAGAAAATGGCCGAAGAAGAACAGAAAAACCACTTATCTGGTGAAATATGTGCAATGCAGACTGAAGAATTAGCTGGGAATTCTCAGACACTAAAAGAACCTGGTAAGAGTTAGCAGTTTTAATCATATCACACTGAAAAGTTACTGAATCTTGATACCATCATTTTGTTTTAGTTTTTAAAATGTGCTACTAGTACCTGGAAGATAGAAGCCAAACGTTAGAAAGGAAGCATAATTCTGTAAAAATTTTAGTTCCATTGCCCAATTTATAAAATAGTACTATCAGATAATGTTTTCTATTTTTAGTTTTAACAGTGTAATAGATGCACATGGCTTAAGAAAGAAAGCTACAGAGGAGTTAGTGATGATTGTCAAGAGCCGATTTCTTTTAATCATTGGTTTTCAGTTCTTTTGGAGGAGGCCCTTTATATCTCTATATACTATTCTTATAATTTTCCTGAATTTTAAAAATTAGATAATGTTTCTTATCTCCCAAATGAAAAGTTATTCACACCTACCTCTTCTTTCAGTGCTTCTGTTATTTTTGGCTTTTCTGCGACCTTTGTTCTTATAAATGTACGCATTTTCTAGTTCTGTCAGTTTTGGTCATTACCCAACTGCTTGCTCCTCCCTTTTTCCTTCTCTGTTTGATTTACTCATTTCATACTTTATTGACCTTATTAAACACACTTATATTCTGTTTTTGTAACTATAAAAATGAAATCTTTTATACTTTCCTGAAGATTTTATGATTCATTGCAGAGCCAAGTGATAGTCCCAGGAAATCTGGGAAGATTTCGTTCTTTTGGGTCTAATAGCACAACCCAAGGGCCACTCAGAGGGGAACATTTCTTGCATTAAGGTCAAGGATTTTCTGTTTGTTCATCAATTGATGAAACTCAAGATTTTTTGTTTTTTTTAAGAAATAGGGTGACGAAAAGAGAAACCATATATCAAACCTTCAGTTAATCTCCCAGTTTTCAGCCCATTCCTGCCTGTTAGGGCTGCAGTTGGTACCCTCTCCCCTGCTGCCTGTCGTCGCGTGTCTGGGCTGCAGCTTCCTCCATGTTGCCCTGCGCCTCCATCTGTTCTCAGCGTTCTGGAAATTTGTTTTTATCTCCTGTCCTCTGGTTCTCTCACAACCACTTCTTTTATTGGTCTGGATTTATTCATTTTTATACTTTTTTTTTCCCTAATGTATTTTTTGTTTTGTTTTTTTTTGAGAGCAAGTATGTGCTCAGTCTGCCATCTTAAGATGGAAACCCTTACCTATGCCTTTTAAACTGTTGGTGGTGTCATCAGGGAATTATTGTAGCAAAGTAAGTTTCTTTTGTAATAACTTTATATTAAAATTGAAAGTTTTAAATGGAAGAGAACAATATTAAACTAAATTCTATAAGGTCATATTAACTCAGTAAATAATTTATAAGGCATTAACCATGATTCTGTTTTTCAGAAACAGTGGGAGCCCAAAGTACATGAGATGTCTCCAGAGGCTCATCTAACTCTTTCTTGACATGATCAATACGTATATGAAAATGGCACTAAATAAACATCTGTTTTAATCTGTATAAAATGTAAATCAGTTTGACACTGCATTTTTGGTAGGTGTGCTAATCTCTGCCCATGGCAGTTTAAAACATCAAAAACTGAATTCTGGACAGATTCAAGCCTTGATACACTGTGGGGTTTTTTTCTTTTTCTTTCATTTTTTTGGTCCTGATTTTTTTCCCCATTGTGATGTTTAGTAACATAGAATTTAAAATGTAGTTTTAAATAAAGTTTGGACTTATCTGTAAACTATCTTTTTTGAAAATTATGTTGAATTCTATACAGCAAGTCACTGTTCTATATAATTAGGCTGTTCAGAGAAGAGCAATGGTCAAGAGTTAAAGAAATATACTATTTATTACAAAGCCCAGCCTTCAGGCCAGGCTTCCAAATAATGCCAGTGTTGCTGCTATTGAGTCTGATATTCTTTTAGATACCTGCAAGTCTTATTCCTTTGCAAGAATAGGGCAGGTTATAAAGGTATCCAGGATTTCTGAGAAGTTATTATAGAATATAAATATTCTATTCAAATTGGATAATAAGTTTAGAATACTTGTCCTTAGTACCTAGAATTTACATAATTATCTATTAGATAAATATTTTCTAGGATTTCAATTCATATCTGTGTTGCCTCAGTTTAAACGTTAAAAGAGAGAACATTTTCTATAATTAGAGAATATTTCCGCTTAAACAAGGAAAGTAACATTGTGATTACTTTAAAAAGGAAAACCAAGCTCTTTAAAGTAAGGATTAATAGAACTAAATTTACGTACCAGAGCACTAAGGTTCTATTTGCTTTTGGACAACCTTGCTTTTTGAGACGATAATTTAGGCCAAAACGTAGCAGTTGTCTCTGTGTGTAGTGAGAGAGAAGCAGGTGTGCAGATGAAGTACTGTATGGAGTAATGAGAATTACGTGACCTCTTTATCACTAAGCAAATCAGCTTTTCAAAGGTGGTGTACTTGTAGATCCCATCTTGCCGTATATCGAGTTAAAGGCTTCACGAAGCCAGTTAACAAGTCAACTTTACAGACTGTTCCTTGAATAAAATACGAAGAATTAGTCCAAATTAGTCTTTTAAATTTGTCAACAGTTTACTGAAATACCCCATAAAAAAAGAATTTGGTTGGTATTCCTTCGAAATTCTTGCCTGATACTTCAGTGTAAAACTATAATGTCCAGTCAGGGAATATTAAATGAGGATTTCCTTCTGAGGACATTGACTATATTGTTCTGTAATTTAAATTAGGTGAAACATATATCTCCAACTTTATTAAACTTACTCAGAACACTATCATTCCAGAAGCAGGAATTATTCAATTGGCTTGACTTCAGGGAAATTGAAGCATGGTAGGTATACATATATATTATATGTATACTTAAGTTCTAGATTTGTTTTCTAGACTCTACAGAAACTTCATTTTGATACACTCAAGCCAAGCCTTACACATTAAATATTAAGACTGTCTCTCTCTCTGCATACAAATTAAAGATGGGATACAGTGGAATCGTTGTACTTAGATCTTAAGTTATTGTAGTATCTGTGAACCTTATCAAATTTGTTTATTTGACTTAACAGCTGTTGTAATCTGGTCTTTTGTTTTCTATTATAGTAGATAATTTAGTTTTAAGTGCTTGAGAGCAGATAACTTGCTTAATATGTTTTTCCCTGGTAACTGTTGCTAAAGGGTTAGGCATTCAATATGTACTGTTGTCTTAATTTTTAAGTTAAAAATTTGGTTAAAGGTAAAAGAGGAAGAAAGGTCAAAATAAGTGAGAGAGAAACCTAGGCAGGTTGAAATAATGCCTACAAGATTGAGCTCACCAGACTGTGCAGCAGGTACTCTTTGTATTTTTAACATTCACTTTGGGTAAATGCTTTTTCACTGTTAATAAATGTGTATCCTGCATACAACCCTGAATTGCATTTTCATTTAAATTGACAAACTCATTTATGCTTTAGAATTTATTCCAGATTTTTGGCTTATTTGACAATTTTAAGTGTGTTTAAAAAAAAAAAAAACTCAATACAAACTATTATATATAAAATAGAAAACAATAGGGTTCTACTGTATAGCACAGGAAAGTATTCAGTATCCCCTAATAAACTCTAATGGGAAAGAATGTGAAAAAGAATATGTGTATAACTGAATCACTTTGGTGTATGTATACCACACACTAACACTACATTATAAATCAACTATGCTTCAATTAAAAGAAAAAGAAATGAAAGATAATGACATATCAACCAGCCAGAGAGATTTATTAAAGTAGAAACATTTTTTACAGTGCAGCTGTGCTCTTCTTTTTTTTAGTTACATCTGTCTTACAAACAGTGTACAGAAAATCCTCATGTTTACTCAAAATTAGATTGGTATATTTCTTGTTCAACTTTCTTTAATATAAAAAACTCATTTTTAAAAATCTGTCAAAGAAATAACTGGCTCTGGGTTTCACTTGTTTCACTGTACAAATATGGTTGCTCAGTTGCCTTGCCTGGAGGAACCAGCATTTCTTGTTCTTTCTGCACAACTCGACGTTTTAATGTTCACTATCTTTACACATCTAGTTTTTTCCTCATATTAACTAGTCTCTCTGGCTGACCCACTTTCCATTAAAGAAAAAAGGAACACAGGAAAATTCTGTGCCTACAAATGACTGATTCATATATGAACAGAGTTTTAATTATCTTATGAGTTCATTTCATCTGCCCAGACTCAGAAATATCCACAACAGAATATCCTTCAGGCCAGCAGTTTATAGAAAGCTATTGATTTATTTGAAAACTAATCACAGCATGTTTCAGTATAACAGAGTTCTGTTCTCTCACATACTTAATATATTTCTTGCATTATGACTTTTCCTATGTGTAGTTATCCCAAGTGTACATGTCTGGCAAATCACATGTAATTAACTTAATATAAATAGTATAGTTATAATATTAAGAATATTAATCAGAAATATTAATTAGAAATCTTCACCTTTAATGAGCTGAATATCCCAGAGTATAGTTGCATGTTTAAGGCCATTTTGTTAACCAAATGATATCATGAAAAGACTGAAAATTATAAGTGCTATACCAGCCCACAGTGGTAGCATTCAGCATTGGCGTTAAACCTCACTCTTTGTTAGACTGTGTCCATGTATATACATTTCAGGGTTTTTTCCATTTTCATTCCCCTTTCATCTGTCTCACAGTTGATACTCAGTATATCTTCCTAGAAGGTATGTGTATAGGCATATCACACTCTGACAGATGAAGTAGTGCTTGTGGAAATGCTTTGATGACAAGTGCCATATAAATGTCAGGTATCATTTACATATTCATGTTGGAGAAAAGAAAGATCAAAAAAAAAGGGGGGTAAGATTCTCCTCAAGCTTATACAGCTCAATAGTGAGGTTTTTGCTTCCTTTTCGGTGTGCTAACTGACATAATTTAAAATCTATTTCCAAAACAGAGTTTTTTTTTTTTTTCCTAATTTTATTTTATTTTTAAACTTTACATAATTGTATTAGTTTTGCCAAATATCAAAATGAATCCGCCACAGGTATACATGTGTTCCCCATCCTGAACCCTCCTCCCTCCTCCCTCCCCATACCATCCCTCTGGGTCGTCCCAGTGCACTAGCCCCAAGCATCCAGTATCGTGCATCGAACCTGGACTGGCAACTCGTTTCTTACATGATATTTTACATGTTTCAATGCCATTCTCCCAAATCTTCCCACCCTCTCCCTCTCCCACAGAGTCCATAAGACTGTTCTATACATCAGTGTCTCTTTTGCTGTGTCGTACACCGGGTTATTGTTACCATCTTTCTAAATTCCATATATATGCGTTAGTATACTGTATTTATGTTTTTCCTTCTGGCTTACTTCACTCTGTATAATAGGCTCCAGTTTCATCCACCTCATTAGAACTGATTCTTTTTAAAACTACTTACCAGAGCCTTTTCTAACATGTTCTGCTTATATACTCAAGTAATTTTTCCTTCTTTTGGTAAAGAGGCAAAGTCTAAAGAGCCTTCATTATAATGGATTTTAGATGTCGAGTTTTCCCACAGTGTCACTTTCACCAAGTTATCTTCCTTCTACTACTACATTTTATTTACTCTTCTTTCTATTCCCTCACTCTTACTATCCCCAAATCACCCAAAATGTTTAATAAGACACAGGAAGAGTAATTGAGTTTGTACTACAAAATTAGTATTTCAGATAGCTTTTTGGTTTTTGTGTTTGTTCTTTACTCAAGTGTAATTTACAGTATTAGCTTCAAGTGTGCAACATGATAATTCATTATTTTTATAGATCATACTCCATTTAATGTTTTTATAAAATACTGGCTGTCTGCCCTGTGCTGTGCAGTATGTTCTTGCAGCTTATTTACTTTATAGGTAGTAGTTTGTGCCTCTTTATTCTCTACCCCTGGCTTGCACCTCTCCCTTTCCTTCCCCTCCTGGTAACCACTAGTTTGTTCTCTATGAGTCTGTTTCTATTTTGTTATACTCATTTTTTGTATATTTTAGATTGTACATATAACTGATAAGATATATATTTGTCTTTCTCTGACTTATTTTACTAGGCATAATACACTCTAGGCTCATCTGTGTTGTTGCAAATGGCAAAATTTCATTCTTTTTCATGGCTGTGTGTAATATGCCATCGTGTGTATGTGGGCATGTGTGTACCGCATTGTCTTTACCCATTCATCTATTGATGAGCATTTGGGTTGCTTCCGTATCTTGGCAATTGTAAATAATGCTGCAGTGAACACTGATGTGTGTGTGTCTTTTCAAATTAGTGTTTTTGTTTTCTTTGGGTATGTACCCAGAAGTGAAATTGTTGGTTAATATAGCAGTTCTATTTTTTGTTTTTTGAAAAATTTCCATACCATTTTCCATAGTGGCTGCAAATGTGCGTTCCCACCAGCGGTGTACACGGTGTTTTCTCCACATCATCAACAACACTTATTTGTTGTTCTTTTTGATAGTAGACATCCTGACAGGTGTGAGGTGATGACTCATTGTGGTTTAGATTTGCATTGCCCTGATGGTTAATGATGTTGAGCATCTTTTCATGTGCCTCCTGGCCATCTGTATGTCTTTGGAAAAATGTTTATTCAGATTATCTGCCTATTTTTTAATTGGGTTGTTTGTTTTTCTTTGTTGTTGTATGAGTTCATTGTATGTTTTGGATACTAACCCTTTATCGGATAAATCTTTTGCAGGTATCATCTCCCATTCAGCAGGCGGCCTTTTCCTTTTGTGTATAGTTTCCTTTGCTGTGCAAAAACTTTTTAGTTTGATGTCGTTCCATTTGTTTATTTCTGCTTTTGTTTCCCTTGCTTGAGGAGACATATCTAAAAAAAAATCTGAGGGGACTGATGTCAAAGAGTATACTACCTGCTTTCTTCTATGAGTTTTGTGGTTTGTGGTCTCTTACATTTAGGTCCATTTTGAGTTTATTTTTGTGTATTGTGTAAGAAAATGTTCTAATTTCATTCTTTTATGTGTAGCTTTCCGGTTTTCCCAACACCACTTATTGAAGAGACTGCCTTTTCCCATTATGTATTCTTGTCTCCTTTGTCATAGATTAATTCATCATAAGTGTGTGGGTTTATTTCTGGACTCTCTTAACTGAATTATTATGGTTGTTTCTCATTGGGCCATTCAAAAAGCCAGGTTTTTATTCAGATTTAAGAATATCTACTAAGGGTTTCTGGGAAGGGACTGAGAGACACAGCTCCCCCCACCCCACCCCCTGGTTTTCCTACTAAATGACCCATTTGGTACCACCTGTAAGTTTGGCAATATGCACCAAGGTTTTTTCATATTTATGTATATCCTTTGACAGAGCAATTCAGTTTCTAAAAGTGTATCCTAAAGATGCTATGCTCTGCTAAGTCGCTTCAGTCGTGTCTGACTCTGTGCGACCCCATAGACGGCAGCCCACCAGGCTCCCCCGTCCCTGGGATTCTCCAGGCATGAACACTGGAGTGGGTTGCCATTTCCTTCTCCAGTGCATGAAAGTGAAAAGTGAAAGTGAAGTCGCTCAGTCGTGCCCGACTGTTAGCGACCCCATGAACTGCAACCTACCAGGCTCCTTCATCCATGGGATTTTCCAGGCAAGAGTACTGGAGTGGGGTGCCGTTGCCTTCTCCGATCCTAAAGATAAGTTGTAACAATTCTTTTTATATTCTCAGTTCAGTTCAGTTGCTCAGTCGTGTCCGACTCTTTGGGACCCCATGAACCACAGCATACCAGGCCTCCCTGTCCATCACCAACTCCCAGAGTTTACCCAAACTCATGTCCATCAAGTCGGTGATGCCATCCAGCCATCTCATCCTCTGTCGTCCCCTTCTCCTATTGCCCCCAATCCCTCCCAGCATCAGGGTCTCATCCAATGAGTTAACTCTTCGCATGAGGTGGCCAAAGTATTGGAGTTTCAGCTTCAGCATCAGTCCTTTCAATGAACACCCGGGACTGATCTCCTTTAGGATGGACTGGTTGGATCTCTTTGCAGTCCAAGGGACTCTCAAGAGTCTTCTCCAACACCACAGTTCAAAAGCATCAGTTCTTCGGCGCTCAGCCTTCACACAGTCCAACTCACATCCATACATGACCACAGGAAAAACCATAGCCTTGACTAGACGGACCTTTGTTGGCAAAGTAATGTCTCTGCTTTTGAATATGCTGTCTAGGTTGGACATAACTTTCCTTCCAAGGAAAAATTCTAGATAATAATTAGTCCTTTGTCTTACATATTTGTTTAAATTATTTCCTCCCAGTCGGTGGCTTGTAGTTATTTTTTTCTTGTTAAATGTTTGGTACTTTGTATCCTAAGGAATATTTATTTGCCTGTGCCAAAGTCATTGAAATTTTTTTTCCTACTTCTAAGGGTTTTATAGTTTTAGCTTTTACATGTAGGTGTATTGTCCATTTTGAATGATTTTTTATATTATGTGAGGTAAGGATCAGATTTATTTTTCTCCCATATAAAGATATATGGGAGCAAACACCATTTGTTGACAGGACTGTCCCTGTCTATTATAAACTGTCTTGTCACCTTTATGGAAATCAGTTGGCCATGTGTGGCTCTGTGTGTAGAATCTCTGTCCCATTCATATATCTAGTCTTATCAGACATATCCATGTCACTATTGTAGTTTTTTAGAAAGTGTTAAAAGTAGGCAACGTAAGTCTTCTAAATGTGTTCTTTTTTGCCTCAAGAACTTTTGGCTATTCTGTGTCTGTAGTCTTGCATTTCCAATTGTAGAACTGTCTTAGTTTTTCATTAAAAAAAAAATGCCAGGATTTTAATTGTAATTGCACCGAATAAATAGATCAATTTGAGAAAGTAAGAATGTAAACGATAACTGTTTTCCAATCCATGAACACTGTAGCTTTCCAATCGTTTAGGTTGTCTTCTGGTTCCGTACAGAAATTTAGTTTGATTGTATTTGTCAACTTCAGTAGCATGCACTACTTATGTAATAACTCAACTGACCTATTATTTGCTGGTCTTTGGCTACTCAGAGAATTCTGGCATTGCTGATTTCAGTGTCCCCAATTTTTGAAAAGGGAAGTGGTTAGGTAGACTTTTGAAAGAAACTTTTTCAAGAACAGAGGTAATTATTGTTAATCACCACAACAGTTTACTGTTTGGTGGCTAAATTGTGGGAAACAACAACTTAATGTTAACTCTTCTTCAAAGCAAATGGATTCCATTCTGACTACCTCTCTATAAATAGAAGGCCAAACATCCCACGTGTTCAGGAAAGACTGTTATTGAGGATCCAAGATGTGGGAAGAAAAAAGGACAGGGCCAACCTTATCAATAGTTTCTAACCTTAAAGGCAAACGGAACCTTGCTTGCCTTGTCATCTTCCTGTTATTGCCGAGAGTGGCCAAGCAGGCAGAGGAGGAGCGGTAGTGTGTGGGCCTCTCCTGTCTGTAGTAATATGCTGGTCATATAGGAGGTCGGAGAACAGGACAATGCAATCACACTACTAAACCACAAACATCTTGTACAGTTTCTCAGCAAAAACAAGGCCATTTCCTACTTGGTATTTTGCAGAGTTCATTTCTTCATGTTTTTTTTTGGGGGGGGCCGCGGGGTGGAGTACCATGGGGTGTATAGTTATATTTATTTTGCACCACCTCTTTTGTGACATTGTGTATGTTGACAGTAAGGTTTAAGTGAGACATCGGTGATTGGTCAGGCCTTCTGAAGGCCATTTCTGCTGATTAAGGATTTTTTTTATATGAAAAACACCACGAATTCAGCAAAGCATCAGATCCATCAAGGAAAATTATATGGATAAGTTTGAGTAGAGGAGATTTGAAGTCTTTCTGTTCTTGTATACAATTACTGATGGTGTTTAGTATTACAGTGGATGCCAGCACATCTGACTAGTTGTTTTTCACTGATACGTTTTAAAATCTACATTTGTCACTGCAAAATGTTAGTCAAGTTTATTTCCCTGCCCTTATCATTACCCTTTCCTCACACTTTAACTACAATTCAAAGGAAAGGATGAAGAAAAGAAAGCATATGTGTGGATATTGTTCAAAACAACGTGTATACTTCATTGTTAACAAAAACTTTTTTAACTGAAGTATAATTCATTTACAATATTGTGTTAGTTTCAGGTGTACAGCAAAGTGACTTTTTTATTTGTATATGTATTTTTATATTTTGTGTGTGTGTGTGTGTGTGTATGGCTTCCCTTGTGGCTCATCTGGTAAAGAATCTGCCTGCAATGCAGGAGACCTGGGTTTGATCCCTGGGTTGGGAGAACGGAAAGGCTACCCACTCTAGTATTCTGGCCTAGAGAATTCCATGCACTGCATAGTCCATGGGGTTGCAAAGAGTCAGACACGACTGAGCAACTTTCACTTTCATATATATTTTAGATTATTTTCCCTAGTTATTACAAAGTATTGTAGTTCCCTGTGCTATACAGTAAATGTTTGTTACTCATTTATTTTCTATATAGTAGTTTATTAATCCCATACTCCTGATTTATCCTTCCCTCTGTTTTCCTTTTTGGTGACCGTAAGTTGTTTTCTCTCTGAGGCTGTTTTATACATAGATGCATTTGTATTGTTTTTTTTAGATTCTACATGTAAGTGATACAAGATTTGTCTTTATCTGACTTGCTTCACTTACTGTGGTATTCTCTAGGTCCATCCGTGTTGCTGCAAATGGCAGTATTTATTTTCTTATGGCCAGTCCTCTGTGTGTGTGTGTGTACATACATGTTAAACCAGTCATCTGTTGATGGGCATTTGGGTTGTTTCCATGTCTTAGCTATTATAAAGTGTGCTGCAATGAACACTGGGTGCATGTAGCTTGCAAATTAGTTTTCATTTTCCTGGATATATGCCTAAGAGTGGGATTGCTGGATCATATGGTGGCTCTAGTTTTTCAAGGAAACTGCATACTGTTTTCTGTAGTGGTTGTGCCAAGTTACATAACCACTGACAGTCCAGGAGGGTTCCTTTTTCTCCACATCCTCTTCACCATTTATTATTTGTGGGCTTTTTGATAATGGTCATTCTGGTCAATGTGAGATGGTACCTCATTGGAGTTTTGACTTGCATTTCTAATAATTAGCAATGTGGAGCATCTTCTCAGGTGCCTATTGGCCATCTGTATGTCTTCTTTGGAGAAATGTCTTTTTAGGGTTTTCTAGTCATTTTTTATTTTGGGGTGGTTTTTTTTTTTGATACTGAGTTGTATGGACTGTTGTATATTTTGGAAATTAAGCCCTCAACGTCACATCATTTGCAAATATATTCTCCCAGTCCATATCTTTTCATTTTGTTTATGGTTTCCTTTGCTATGTAAAAAACTTTTATGTGTGACTAGGTCCCATTTGTTTATTTTGGGATTTAGTTTTTTAGCTTGGGAGACTGATCTCAGAAAATACTACTATTATTTACATCAGGGAATGTTTTACCTATGTTCTCTTCTAAGAATTTTATGGTGTTACGTTTTACATTTAGGTCTTTAAATCATTTTGAGTTATTTTTAGATATCGTGTGAGGGAGTATTCTAATTTCATTGATATACATGAAGCTGTCCAACTTTTCCAGCACTGCTTGCTGAAGAGACTGTCTTTTCTCCATTGTATATTCTTGCCTCCTTTGAGAAAAATTAATTGATGATAGGTTTGTGGGTTTATTTCTGAGCCCATGATTTTAACCCAGTGCTGGCTCTTCCGAGGACAGCTAGACAGCTTTCCTAACAGTACAAAAATAGATGTCACTGTCTCTACAAACAGAGGCCAGAGAATTCTATCCAGTTCCAAATAGCAGCCAAGTCTAGCTTCAGGCTCTGCTGCTGCTGCTTCAGGCTCTAGGATACTAATTCTAGCAGCCCTTGCCTGAAGCAGCGATCCAGTGAATCCTTTTTGATGTTAACAGCTTCCTCCTATGACACTGTAGTCACCGAGAGGGAGTGTGTGTGTGTAGCAGGGAGCAGGAGCTGAGCAAGAAAATGGGACAGAGGATTCTTCAGTGTCTTAAGATCTACAAAGACCTTGCCTTTTCTTTTTTGCTCAACATGGTATCCACAATACCTAGCAGACCACCCATGTTGTTGGGTATGCTCCCAAGTATATTTTTAACAACCTTATTTGAGGGATTATTGTGAACTCTGTGCAACTTTCTAAGTTTTTACATAGGTGTACACACCTGTGAGACCCTTACCACAATCAAGATGATAAATATATCTGTTGTCCCCCAAAGTTTCCTGAGGCCTCTTGGGATTCCTTCCGTCTAGCCTATGCCCCACTTCACCTCACCTCCAGGCAACCACTGATTTGCTGACACTATTGATTAGCTTGCATTTTCTAGAAACTTATATAAATACAACTATACTGTATATAAGTTTGTCTGGCTTTCTTCACTCAGGGTATTAGAGATTCATGTTGTTATTCAGTTGCTCAGTTGTGTCCAGCTCTTTGTGACCCCATGGACTGCAACACACCAGGCTTCCCTGTCCTTTACTGATCTCCTGGAGCTTTCTCAAACTCTTGTCCATTGAGTTGGTGATGCCATCCAACTGTCTCATCTTCTGTTGGCCCCTTCTCCTCCTGCCCTCAATCTTTCCCAGCATCAGGGTGTTTTCCAAAGAGTTGGCTCTTTGCATCAGGTGGCCAAAGTATCGGAGCTTGAGCTTCAGCATCAGTCCTTCCAATGAATATTCAGGACTGATTTCCTTTAGAATTGACAGCTTTGATCTCCGCACATGACTATTGGAAAAACCATAGCTTTGATTATATGGACCTTTGTCAGCAAAGTGATGTCTGTTTTTCAATACACTGTCTAGGTTTGTCACAGCTTTTCTTCCAAGGAGTAAACGTCTTTTAATTTCATGGCTGCAGTTACCATCTGCGGTGATTTTGGAGCCCAAGAAAATAAAGTTTGTCACTGTTTCTTTTTGCCATCTATTTGCCCATGAAGTGATGGGACTAGATGCCATAATCTGTAAGTTTTTTTAATGTTGAGTTTTAAGCCAGCCTTTTCACTCTCCTCGTTCACCTTCATCAGAAGGCTCTTTAGTTCCTCTTCACTTTCTGCCATTAAGGTGGTGTCATCTGCATACCTGAGGTTATTGATACTGAGATTCATGTAGCATGTATCAATAGTTCATACCTTTGAATTGCTGAATAGTACATCCTGTGGACAAACTGAAACCACTGGGTGGCGTTTGGGGGCGCTTCGAGGAGCTCTGTTCTCCAGTGGAGTTTTCTTGTCCGTGCCTGGTCAAGCTGCGACTGTCATGTGCTAAAAATGGTAAATCATATCAGGTTCTAGTATAATGTAGCCTTTTCTTTCTAGTTTTTAGTGTGGACAGAGGAGTTATCATAAGCGCTTACTGAGCTCACTGGGCAGGGACGTGGGTCTCATGCCACGATTGTTTTATTGTTTGGGGGCATGTCCCCTGCTTCTGTGCATGGTTTTGTTGCTAAGCAAACAGTCTTTCTTGAATGATCTGGAATTCAATGACTCAGTAGGCAAAAGGGTTGAATTAGGTAGTTGATGTTTCCAAAATGACTTAATTTACGAAACGATAATTATAGCACCTTGGATACATCATTCAGTGTTGAACTTGTTGACTTATAATGTGAAGTGAGTTGGTCACAAGCTGTTTATTTTGTCTAGGTGGAAAATACTGTTTTGGCACATGGGGCTACAGCCAGGAGTCCTAATTCTTGATTTCTTCCCACCTTTTCAGATTTTTTAGGTTTAGAGGTCTTCTGTTGGTCTTCCTTCTCCCTTTTTCAGTTGCTCCAACACGGGCACCTGTTAGCAGTACTCACAGTGGACCCCTCGCCAAGCTGGGGAGTTGGCCACCTGACCTCCTCTCCCCAGGGATATCTTTGCAGGATGTGCCAGGGATTCTCTGAAAATGAATCTGGTAGTAGAAATAGAGGAACTGTAGTCTCACTCTTACAAATATGTTCACTGATATCATTTAACTACAATTACTGTTTGCATGTCTCAGGAAAAGCCATTCTCCCCACTGCTGGTGGAAGTTCATAAAGATTCAGACATTCTGGAAGGGACTTCAGGAGTGTCATACAAAATAAGTGTGCACCTAAACACATCTTTATCTGTTACCTGCTTTATAAGCTTTCATTCCAAGTATGTTCACTACAGCATTACTTGTAATTGCAAAGCCATGAAAATAAATGTCCACAAATTGTATTTTAGAATCCTACAAAGAATTTTAAAATATGATGAAAACTGATAGTGACACGGAAAGAAATTCATACTGCTAAAGGAACAACAAAAATGAGCATAGGACATAGACATAGCAGAGTTTGTGTGAGGGGTTACCTCCTGGCAGAGAAGCAGAATTAGATGAAATAAAGAGATTTTTGGGTTTTTTTGTTTCACTAAAGAAAATAAACTTTTTTACCAAAAGGAATAAATTGCTAATTGTTTGTATATTTATAAAAATAGTAAGATATATAACCCAGTGGCTTCTTGTATAGAAGCCACCAAGTAGTTCAGCGGTGTAACTGAAAAAAGTAGGTCTGACAGAAACTTAATGTAGTATCTACACGGAGACAACTCTTTTATTTTACTATATCTGGGCTCAGTTCAGTTCAGTTCAGTCACTCAGTCGTATCCGACTCTTTGCAACCCTATGAATCGCGGCACACAGGCCACCCTGTCTATCACCAACTCGAGGAGCTCACTCAAACTCATGTCCATCGACTCGGTGATGCCATCCAGCCATCGCATCCTCTGTTGTCCCCTTCTCCTCCTACCCCCAATCCCTCCCAGCATCAGGGTCTCATCCAATGAGTCAACTCTTCATATGAGGTGGCCAAAGTACTGGAGTTTCAGCTGTAGCATCAGTCCTTCCAATGAACACCCGGGACTGATTGCCCTGATTGCCTTTAGGATGGACTTGTTGGATCCCCTTGCAGTCCAAGGGACTCTCGAGTCTTCTCCAACAACACAGTTCAAAAGCATAAATTCTTCGGCCCTCAGCTTTCTTCACAGTCCAACTCAAACATCCATACGTGACCAGTGGAAAAACCATAGCCTTAACTAGACAAAGCTTTGTTGGCAAAGTAATGTCTCTGCTTTTCAATATGCTATCTAGGTTGGTCATAACTTTCCTTTCAAGGAGTAAGCGTCTTTTAATTTCATGGCTGAAATCACCATCTGCAGTGATTTGGAGCCCAAAAAAAGAAAGTCTGACACTGTTTCCACTGTTTCCCCATCTATTTGCCATGAAGTGATGGGACCAGATGCCATGATCTTCGTTTTCTGAATGTTGAGCTTTAAGCCAACTTTTTCACTCTCCTCTTTCACTTTCATCAAGAGGCTTTGTAGTTCATCTGCACTTTCTGCCATAAGGGTGGTGTCATCTGCATATCTGAGGTTATTGATATTTCTCCTGGCAATCCTGATTCCAGCTTGTGCTTCTTCCAGCCCAGCGTTTCTCATGATGTACTCTGCATAGAAGTTAAATAAGCAGGGTGACAATATACAGCCTTGATGTACTCCTTTTCCTATTTGGAACCAGTCTGTTCCATGTCCAGTTCTAACTGTTGCTTCCTGACCTGCATATAGGTTTCTCAAGAGGCAGGTCAGGTGGTCTGGTATTCCCATCTCTTTCAGAATTTTCCACAGTTTCTTAATGATCCACACAGTCAAAGGCTTTGGCATAGTCAATAAAGCAGAAATAGATATTTTTCTGGAACTCTCTTGCTTTTTCCATGATCCAGCAGATGTTGGCAATTTGATCTCTGGTTCCTTTGCCTTTTCTAAAACCTGCTTGAACATCTGGAAGTTCACGGTTCACGTATTGCTGAAGCCTGGCTTGGAGAATTTTGAGCATTTCTTTACTAGCGTGTGAGATGAGTGCAATTGTGTGGTGGTTTGAGCATTCTTTGGCATTGCCTTTCTTTGGGATTGGAATGAAAACTGACCTTTCCCAGTCCTGTGACCACTGCTGACTTTTCCAAATTTGTTGGCATATTGAGTGCAGCACTTTCACATAATCTTTCAGGATTTGAAATAGCTTAACTGGAATTCCATCGCCTCCACTTGACTTCACATTCCAGGATGTCTGGCTCTAGGTGAGTGATCACACCATCATGATTATCTGGGTCGTGAAGCTCTTCTTTGGACAGTTCTTCTGTGTATTCTCGGAGAAGGCAATGGCACCCCACTCCAGTACTCTTGCCTGGAAAATCCATAGACAGAGGAGCCTGGAAGGCTGCAGTCCATGGTGTCGCTAAGAGTTGGACACGACTGAGTGACTTCACTTTCACTTTTCTCTTTCATGTATTGGAGAAGGAAATGGCAACCCACTCCAGTATTCTTGCCTGGAGAATCCCAGGGACGGCGGAGCCTGGTGGGCTGCCGTGCGTGGGGTCACACAGAGTCGGACACGACTGAAGTGACTTAACATTAGCATCTGTATTCTTGCCACTTCTTAATATCTTCTGCTTCTGTTAGGTCCATACCGTTTCTGTCCTTTATCGAGCCCATCTTCGCATGAAATGTTCCCTTGGTATCTCTATAATTTTCTTGATGAGATCTCTAGTCTTTCCCATTCTGTTGTTTTCCTCTATTTCTTTTCATTGATACCTGAGGAAGGCTTTCTTATCTCTCCTTGCTATTCTTTGGAACTCTGCATTCAGATGCTTGTATCTTTGCTTTTCTCCTTTGCTTCTCTTCTTTTCACAGCTATTTGTAAGGCCTCCCCAGACAGCCATTTTGCTTTTTTGCATTTCTTTTCCATGGGGATGGTGTTGATCCCTGTCTCCTGTACAGTGTCATGAACCTCCATCCATAGTTCATCAGGCACTCTATCAGATCTAGTCCCTTAAATCTATTTCTTACTTCCACTGTATAATCATGAGGGATTTGATTTAGGTCATACCTGAATGGTCTAGTGGTTTTCCCTACTTTCTTCAATTTAAGTCTTAATTTGGCAATAAGGAGTTCATGATCTGAGCCACAGTCAGCTCCCCATCTTGTTTTTGCTGACTGTATAGAGCTTCTCCATCTTTGGCTGCAATGAATATAATCAATCTGATGTTGGTGTTGACTATCCGGTGATGTCCATGTGTAGAGTCTTCTCTTGTGTTGCTGGAAGAGGGTGTTTGCTATGACCAGTGCGTTGTCTTGGCAAAACTCTTATTAACCTTTGCCCTGCTTCATTCTGTACTCCAAGGCCAAATTTGCCTGTTACTCCAGGTGTTTCTTGACTTCCTACTTTTGCATTCCAGTCCCCTGTAATGAATAGGACATCTTTTTTGGGTGTTAGTTCTAAAAGGTCTTGTAGGTCTTCATAGAACCATTCATCTTGAGCTTCTTCAGCGTTACTGGTTCAGACATAGGCTTGGATTACCGTGATATTGAATGGTTTGTCTTGGAAATGAACAGAGATCATTCTATCGTTTTTGAGACTGCATCCAAGCACTGCATTTCAGACTCTTTTTGTTGACCATGATGGCTACTCTATTTCTTCTGAGGGATTCCTGTCCATAGTAGTAGATACAATGGTCATCTGAGTTAAATTCACCCATTCCAGTCCATTTTAGTTCGCTGATTCCTAGAATGTCGACGTTCAGTTTCGCCATCTCCTGTTTGACCACTTCCAATTTACCTGGATTCATGGACCTGACATTCCAGGTTCCTATGCAATATTGCTCTTTACAGCATCGGACCTTGCTTCTATCACCAGTCATATCCACAACTGGGTATTGTTTTTGCTTTGGCTCCATCCCTTCATTCTTTCTGGAGTTATTTCTCCACTGATCTCCAGTAGCATATTGGGCACCTACTGACCCGGGAAGTTCCTCTTTTAGTATCCTATCATTTTGCCTTTTCATACTGTTCATGGGGTTCTCAAGGCAAGAATACTGAAGTGGTTTGCCATTCCCTTCTCCAGTGGACCAAATTCTGTCTTATTTTACTAATAAGGTTAAGGTTATATCTGGGTTACCTAACCTTATTAATAAAATTTTAAAATTACTATTAAATCTTGTGGCCATATCTAAAGCAGAACATGAAAAGAGAAAACATTTTCTCTAAATAAATTTGTTGTTAATGTCATGATAAAAAATTGCACCTAGTTGTTTAAGCTGAACTCTTAAAATATTAACTCTGTAAAATCTGTTGTTCACAGTGCTACAAATTTTAAATGTATTTTAATTTTAAGAGGGAAAAAGTAACTCTACCTGTAAACTAATGGAACTGTCAAAAATAAAATGATAAAAAATAGTTCAGTAAAATGTACACTTCTGTTTTCTGACTACCTTAGCAAAGCTGCAGGTTTTTTTTAAATTTTATTTCATGTATTTTACACAGAATAATACAACAAAGGATAATTGCCTTGGTTAAAATTCTTATAAATGACCTGAAAATTTATTAGCTCTTCTGTTTTTAATGGCAAATTTATCACTAAGTAACTGAGTTTGAAAAAAAAAAAATTAAAAGCACTTCTATTCAACCCTTGAAATCTAGGATCTAGCTGTATAGTCTATCAATTTTATGATTTTAAAAAAAGAAAATAGCTATAATCTTTTCTAAATAACTACCTATGATTAAAAAATCCTGGCATATTGATAGCTTTAAGGAGATGGTAGAAAAATATATTCCATATCAGATTGCTTTGGCCATGGCAGATTTTCTACATGGAAATGATTTGAAAACTAGAAGTTTTTACTGGTTTCCAAGACAACAGTCTTGTTCAGTACTTATTGATTTGTTATAGATTCCCTTATTATTTTGGTTATAAAACAGCCAAACCTCATTCCTTGGTCTGTGGTTGCCCTAAAAATTTGGCAAATATCAAAGATCTTCCATTGCGCCTTGATTTCTTCTTATTTAAATACAGGGAAAGTAATTGGCAGAGCAAAGACTAGAAGCCGAGTCTCGTAATGCCCAGGGATGCCCCTTCCCCTACATGACATAATCACTCACTGGCAATGAGAGTTATTGCCAACTCTCAATGGCAGTAGTTTCAATATTGAAACTATTACATATATAATAAGAACTCAGTATCCTTAAAGGCAAACAACAGTGAAAATTTGACTCATTCCATGTAGCAACTGTAAATTAACAGGAAAAAAATATAAAATTTTCTGTAGTTCAGACAATAAACTTAATTCTCTACTGATAATGTCAGGGCGAGCCAGTGATTAAGAGTTAGTTACACAATGAAATACTTATTCTCAGTAACTGAAATGAAAAGTCTTACTTATTCCATTTGGTGATATGGTCCGTTGTAGCTTGAGTACATGAAAAACAGAAACTTACTAGCATCAAGGTTTTCTTCTTGGTCATTGATCCTGCAAGTGATGAGGTTGCACTTAATCCACAAACACCTGGGCGTATGTGGTCTTGGACTCTACTTGTTAGAATTCCTATCTCTTATCATTATACTTTGAAATAATTCTATCAACCCCGTTTCATATCTTATCTATATGTGGGAGCTGAAATTATTTAGCCCAATGGCCTACTGTAGGGCGTAACTTGAATTAACTATGTTTTCCTGAGATTGATACAGTGTTGATATTGAACTTAGGAGTTAGGTGTTTTCAAAACATATTTACGGCCTGTGTGTAAGATACACATGTTATCCAGGTATTATATGTGTATACCTATTTGCAACTGACAGGCTGTTTGGAGGCATCTGAGCTACTGCCATAATTGCTTTTAACCATGCACGTTAATTTGCTTCGTGCAAACTGAGTGTCATCATTATTTTAACTATTAAGAAAATGTTTGATTAGATTCATCCACTTACATCTGTGAATAAAGAAAACTACAACAGTTCTGACATTTCCAACAGCACCTGGATATCAACTGCTCCCTAACTGCCTTCTAACCTGAGATGCAGTTTAAGTCTGGATTCATAAAGCTAGAGGAAACCTTGGGGGGAAACTGGGTTTAAACCCTTACCTGACCAAGGCAGGTCAGAGGGGGCAGAAAGGAGTGGTGGCTTGCCCCAGGGCGCACCACTGAGTGATCAAGAGCCAGAGTCAGGCCTCCAGGTTTCCATCCAGAGCTCTGTGATGCTGCTTTCCCCTTTTCTCAGGTCGTGGCACACAGAGAAAATGACATTGTTTTAAGACACGCTGAGGTAAACTGCAGGGGACATAGGACTTCATGAAAAATTCATGACAGTTTCTATTAAAAAATTATGAAATGTGTAAATTACAGAGGATCTTTAAAAATCAAATCCTGTTTTTAACACACAACCTCTTGTAATTCTTGCTTCATCACTGCAGTTTGGTGGAAGCACCTCCTGTGTCGGAAAAGCTGCCTTTGGACACCTACACTCTAGGTTGATAACCACTGAATTACAATGAGTCATGTAAGACTGTGATCACTTAGTCATAAGTTCAATAACCCACTTACATAACCCTATAATGTTAATTCAAATATACTCAGCTTGGATTTCTCCATAGCCACCACCCTCAAACTGACACTTAACATATACACTGAATCAGCGTACATGACTGCTGACTGATACTTCTTCCAGTGACTACTGAATGTCACGAAGACAGCTGACATTACACATCAATGAAGTGGCTACAGTCTAGCCCAGCTGGCATACATTTCAAAATTGATTATGAAAATATGAAAGGTTAACAAGTTCTATTAGCACTTATAAATAGATTGATTTCTATAAAACATTTTTAGTAATTTACATTTTAAAATATACATACTGAGCACAAGGACAAACTAAAAAAATGTATTCAATGATACTTATGAAGAGTTAAGTAACGGTTCATCTCCTATTTTCCATTTGTCTTTGACCTGCTTACTTACTCTTGATTCACAGAAACTGGGACTGTTTTTGAAATTTAATAACTTTCTGGGGTTAGCTGGAGGCTAGTTATGAAAAAGGAAACACCTCAATTCTGAGTATAAAAGCTGCCTTGCTTGCATACTGGTTACTTCAAGAACCCCAAAAGGTACTACTTGTGCATGCTAAGTCTCTTCGGTTGTGTCTGACTCTTTGTGACCCTATGGACCATAACCTGCCAGGCTCCTCTGTCCATGGGATTCTCCAGGCAGGAATACTGGAATGAGTTGTCATGCCCTCCTTCAGGGGACCTTCCCAACCCAGTGATTGAACCCGCATCTCAATGTCTCCTGCATTGGCAGGTGGGTTCTTTACGATTAGTGCCACCTTCTATTCAGAATCAATGTGATGTTCATGAAGAGAAACATACAGCTGAATGCCTGTCTCATCCCCATCCCATTAAAATTAGTGAAATACACAGCTGTCACAGCAGAGACAATAGTGTATTGACTTTAATAGTAGTTAGAGCCAGGAGGAAAAGACAAAAACATACCACAAATACAAAGATAAAAGTGAAAAACTGAGTAATGGCTATTTAACTTACTCACATAGAGGTACAGGATTCAGTGCTCATAGAGAATCTTGGCTTTATTCCCTGGAGGGTCCCACCACATTTTTAGTTGCCTATCCCCGCCTCCAAATGTCAGACCAAAATGAATCACAGTAAACTCTGGATGACTGCTGTACTTCACTGAAAGAAGTTATTTGTTACACGGCAATCACCTACATTATGGCAAAAACAGCCTGTGACCTATAAACATACTCAGCAGGACAAGCTCACGCCTCAAAGAGAAACTGCCCTGAGTCTCTGGAAGGAGATCGGACGCCACTCCACTCAGCCCCACGGGAGCTCCGGTCCTGACGTCATAGAGGGCGCGTCCTGTAGGCCAGGTGTGTGCTCACCACCCTATGCAGGGGTCTGGGCAGTCCCGCAGGTACGTCTCAAATTGACCTTTGGTAACATCTATCAAGACTGTGTACACCGTCAGCTGAAAGAAAAGTCAACTTTTACTTTAAGGATGTTTTCAGTTCTAAGATGACCCTACTTGTATTAGCATTTTTTATGGAACTGCTTATGAAGTTTCTTAACATTAAATTTGTTGTTGTCCAATCGCTGAGTTGTGTCTGAAATCTTTGCAGCCCCATGGACTGCAGCACGCCAGGCTTCCCATCGTAGATTATGTGTGTGTGTGTGTGTGTGTGTGTGTGTGTGTGTAAAGACACAAAACAAAAGATCCACATAATAAGTCAATAATAATGAAAACAACTGACTTCAATAGAACCATTACCACGCTATAAACAGGTATGGGAGAGAATGTTCAGTTCTTTACAAGGTCTTGATTCTGTGCCATACACTGCTTCACAATGCTTTAAGGCTCACTTAATGCTCCTCAGTGCATACTTTGCAAAGACCAGTGGTGTACTGTGGAGAATAGAGTGTAGCTTTGGCTTTCCTTATCCTGGAACCATTTCTCAAGCAGTGAGGAAAACTATGCAGACACGCAGGTTAGAAGGTACACACCCAACTCACCAAGAATCTGTAAGTAACCCAACTGTGAACTCAAGCAAAGACGGCGTGGGCAAAATGAGACATTAGGGTCGGTGGGCAGAGGGAAAGCTTCCCTCAGAAGCCAGGTTCTCATGGAGGCACACTGATCTTGCTGCTGCTACTGCTGCTAATTCACTTCAGTCATGTCCGACTCTGTGCGACCCCATAGATGGCAGCCCACCAGGCTCCCCCGTCCCTGGGATTCTCCAGGCAAGAATACTGGAGTGGGTTGCCATTTCCTTCTCCAATGCAGGAAAGTGAAAGTGAAGTCGCTCAGTCATGTCTGACTCTTAGCGACCTCATGGACTGCAGCCTACCAGGCTCCTCTGTCCATGGGATTTTCCAGGCAAGAGTACTGGAGTGGGGTGCCATTGCCTTCTCTGACACTGATCTTAGGGTTTAGCAAAAGGCGGCAAGGAACAAATGGGAAAAATCAGAGGAATCAGAAACATGCAAGAGGGGGGCTATTAGCAAACTGGATGATCAGAAGACTTTTGCAAATTTTAGCTAAAGAGTAGGGAAAAGGCTGTACTAACGTTTAAGAAAAAAACCTAATCCACTAAGAAAGCTGTCTAAAAATAGACTTCAGACTTCCTTTTGTCTAGTATTAGGTGTTAGTTGCAGCATACAGCATTGAATTCCTCATGGATGGAGAAGTCACTAATAACATGCTAAATTCAATCCGAATGCCATGTAAGTAAAGCTGGAAATAATATTCTGACCAAACTGTATATCAAGCTGCAGTGACTAACTTCTTTGTCACACCCCAAGAGTTATGGTTTTGGTCACACAAAAACATTTTAAAAAGCAGCCTTAAGCCAAACATGACTTGGAATTCTAGCTCTGATTGATCCAAGACAAAGGGGAAAGATAAAACATGGGATCAAATTCTTTTCCTAAAATCAAAAATACATATATATATACACACACACACATATGTACATATATTGAAAAAAAATACCTTGTTGAGGATAGGTTTTGTTGACAAGACATCATATATGGTTGCAAATGAGATATTCTAAAACACAAAAATAGTTATATTTAGTACATTAAATGCAGATGTTGGCAGCTTTATCCACACAAATGGGTCATTAGACCAAGATATTCTTCAATCAACCTCCCCTAACCCCCATGAAAGAATTTCCCTTGGGTCACTGTTCAGGTGATGATTCTAATATAGCATGCTTGCTTTCTTTCTCTTCCTTCCTTCTTGGATTCCTGAGATTCAACTCCACAGAGTGGTGTCCACCATTAACAAGGGAAAAGTACAGCGAAATTTTGCTCTTTATGTTAAAAACTCAGTGGAAACTGTCCAGAGACAATGACTGTTAGGAGGTTTATAAATTCTTAAAGGCCAATGAAAAATGTTAGAATGGAGATAATCTTTAGTAGTCACCATTTCTCTATATGACACTGGGAATGTACCTCTTGGGTTGTCTGGTTCAGACACATCTTCGCAGGTGTTCTGCGATCATCAAGGAAGAAGGGATTTTTCCATCGGTCATAATTTGTTTGTACCACATACCATCTACCGTGCTTGGGGTCGAGTCTAGATACAAAGAGAGATTTCTCCTAGGCTTCACACCTTAAATCCACACGTCTGTCTATGCTTTAGTTTCTGCTTGTTTTGCTTGAGCAAATGTACTTACTCATATATATCCAGAGACTGTTTTCTGTCTCGTGTAATTACACAACCCTCCCCAGACTGGTTGCCTCCCAGGATAAAGTATGCTGGGGCCAATATCTTGGTTTTGGTCAATATATTCTTGGTTTCTTCATAACTACAAAGAAACATTTAGAACAAAGGAAAAACTTTTAGTTGACCTGAAATGGAAATTTTTAGCTGTGGAAACTAAGGGAAAACATCTGAGGAACATGTTTTTCTAAAAAGAATAGTGAACAATGGCTCAGGGAGAAAACAGTCCTTCGCTCCTCACAGTGAAACAGTGACATCAAACGTGAAGGACAAACGAAATGATCATCATCTACCCTTACAGTCTATATACCTTTCACTCAACAACAGAACTAGGGAAAATAATATAAATTATTTTATTACTTGAAAATCAGAGCTATCAAAAATGGAAATGGATTTTCAAAGAAGACTACTAAATCGTATGCCCTGGAAATCAAGATTAATGCCCATTTATTTTAGGTCATTTGCATGGTAGTACTGGCTAAAGGCAGTTTTGCTACTACCAGATTTATGTAACAGCACAGAATATAACTTCTAGGTTAACAGGTATTACAATTTAAATGAAGATTTTGTTACACAAAATTCTTTTTTGTATGGGTGGGGGATTGTTTGCATACCAAGAAAACTTCATAGATGCCCTTCACAGATACACTGCTGCTGCTGCTAAGGTGCTGCAGTCGTGTCCGACTCTGTGCGACCCCATAGACGGCAGCCCACCAGGCTCCTCCATCCCTGGGATTCTCCAGGCAAGAATACTGGAGTGGGTTGCCATTCCCTTCTCCAATGCATGCATGCATGCTAAGTCGCTTCAGTCGTGTCCGACTCTGTACGACCCTATGGACAGCAGTCCACCAGGCTCCTCTGTCCACAGGATTCTCTAGGCAAGAATACTGGAGTGGGTTGCCATTTTTTCTTGCTATAAACACACACACACACACATAAACATGCAGAATTCCATGTTAGTGTCAAAGGTTCACCTAAGAAATTCTGAAATAGTTTCTCAATGGAAGATAAAGCTCAGAAGTATTTTAATATTAGTACTTTAAGAGAAACTACTTTAAAAGGTTCATGTACCATGATGCAAAGATGGTTTCAACATCCACAAACTAATCAACTTTATACACCCAATAAGCAATGAAGGATAGATGAATGGATGAAGAAGTTGTGGTACATACATACAATGGAATATTACTCAGCCATAAAAAAGAATGAATTTGAGTCAGTTATAGTGAAGTGGATGAACCCAGAGCCTGTTACACAGAGTGAAGTACATCAGAGAAAAACAAATACTGTATATTAACACACATGTGGCAGAGAGATGGCACTGATGAACCCATCTGCAGGGAGGGAGGGAGATAGACACAGAGCATGAACCTGTGGACACAGTGAGGGGAGGACAAAGTGCGACATGCAGAAAGTAGCATCGACACATACACACTGCCACCTGCAAAGTGGAAGCTGGGGAGAAGCTGCCGTGTAACAGCGAGCCCGGTGTGGTGCTCTCTGACGACTTAGGTAGGGGGAGGACAGGGAGGTTCAAGAGGGAGATGATACATGTATAATGAAGGCTGAACTGCATTGTCATATGGCAGAAAAAAACTATAAAGCAATTCCAATTAAAGAATAAAAAAATAAAAGATAAAAATATGATCTTAACAGATGCATTTGACAAAATTCAACATCTCAAAACAGTGTGTGCAGAGGGAACATACCTTAACATAATTAAGGGCCATATAAGAGAAGCTCACCATTAACATTATACTCAATAGTGAAAAGTTAAAAGTTTTTCCTCTAAGATTAGGAACAAGACAAACTTGTCCACTCTCACCATTTTTATTCAATATAGTATTGGTAGTATTAGCCAGAATAATCAGGCAAGAAAAATAAAAGGTATCCAAATCAGAAAGGAAGAAGTGAAATTGTCACTATTTGCAGATGATATAATACTATAATACTCTCCACGAAAAAAACTTTTAGGAATAATAAATTCAGTAAAGTTTCAGGACATGAAATCAGTATACAACAATCAGTTGTGGTTCCATACACTAGTAACATGATCAGAAAGAGAAATTAAGAAAATCGTCCCATTTGCAATCACATCCAAAAGAATAAAATACACGGGAATAAATTTAACCAATGCGTGAAAAACCTGTACACTGAAAACTATAAGACACTGATGAAAGAAGCAGAAGATGCAAAAAACCAAAGATATTCCATGGTCATGGATTGGAAGAATTAATGTTAAAATGTCCATACTACCCCAAAGAAATCTACACAGATTCACTGCAACCTCTCTTAAATTCTAAAGGCATTTTTCACAGAAATAGAACAAACAATCATAAAATCTGTATGGAATAACAAAGGCCATGAATAGCCAAAGCAATCTTGAAAAAGAAGAACATCTATATTTCAAACTGTATTACAAAGCCACAGTAATCAAAACCATGCTGCTGGCATAAAAAAACGATCAGTGAAAGAGAATAAACAGCCCATAATTTATGAAAAAGGAACCAGGAATACACACTGGGGAAGAACAATCTCTTCAAAAGATGGTATATGGGAAACTGGACAGCTACATGCAAAAGGATGAAACCAAACCACTGTCTCACACCATACACAAAAATAAAAATGCATTAAAGATTTAAACGTTAAGACCTGAAATCATAAAACTCTTAAAAGAAAAACAGGTAATAACGCTCCTTGACACGACGGCAATAAGTTCTAGATCTGACACACAGACAAAGGTAACAAAGACAAAAATAAACAAGTAGGACAATGTCAAACTAAAAAACTTCTACACAACAGATAAAACCTTCAACAAAATGAAAAGGCAACCTACTGAACTGGATAAAATATCTGTAACTCATACATCCGATAAGGATTTAATATCCAAAGTATATATAGAACTGACACAACTCAATAGCAAAAAACAGACAATCTGATTAAAAAACGGACAGAGGGTCTGAACAGACATTTTTCCAAAGATGAGATACAGGTGGCTAACAGGTGCATGAGAAGGTGGGAAATGCAAACCAAAGCAAGGATAAGGATCATCTCACACCTGTCAGACTGGCTATTATCAAAAAGACAAGAGATAAGTGTTGGCCAAGACGTGGAGAAAAGGGAACCCTGTGACATTTGGTGGAATGTAAATTGGTGCAGTCACTACGGAACCACCAGTACGGAGGTTCCTCAAAAAACTAAAATTACCACACAACCCGGCAATCCCACTTCTAAGTAATGATCTGAGGACATGAAAACACTAACTCTAAAAGATATTCGCACCCCCATATTAACTGCAGCATTATTTACCATAAGCCAAGTTATGGAAACAACCTAAGGAAGGATGAATGGATAAAGAAAATGCGGTATATATACAATAGAATATTATTTAACCATAAAAAAGAATGAAATCTTGCCATTTGTGACAACATGGATGGGCCTTGAGAGCATTTTGCTAAATTAAATAAAGACAAATACCATGTGATCACACTTAGAAGTAGAATCTACAACAAAACATTTTAAAATTCACAGGTATAGAGAACAACCTGGTGGCTGACAGAGGTGGGGCAGGGTGGTGAGAGGTGGGTGAAGGGGATCAAAAGGTACAAAATTCCAGGATAAAATCAGTCCTGAGGGTGCCATGTACATCACAGTGACTACAGTTAATAATACTGTACCGCATATTTGAAAGTTTCATAGAGAATAAACCTAAAAATTTCTCATCACAAGGAAAAAAATCGTAACTGTGTGGTGACAGATGTTAACTAGACTTATTGTGATCATTATGCCATATATACAAATATCTAAACATTTTGTAGCATGCTTCTTATACTAATATGTCAATTATACCTCAAGGAAAAATATAAAAATAAAAAATCTGATAATAAAGCAACTAAACAGATTACCTTGTGCTATTTTCTAGAACTGATCTAATGATAAACCCTACCCACTGGGCATCTTTCTTTCCCAAAATCCATTCCATGACACCTGGAAGAGATAAAACACACACAGTGTCACAGGACCTAGAAGAGATTAAACTATTAAGCAGAAACCACAGCCTAGCCTTCTTAAAACAGCTATGAAATTCCCATTTCATTTAAGAGCTCTCTACTTACCCATAAAACCACCATCTATACTGAAGCGTTCATTGAGCGTAACACTAAACAGTCCCTGAAAAGAAAACAAAGCCGTGAGGTCAGAAACCTCCACCATCCTGTTTAAGCCCTCTCACTGTGCTCTTTTGTTTTTTTTTTAATTTATTTTCTTTTTTTTCTTTTTTTTTTTTATTTTAGACCTCATGGACTGTAGCCTACCAGGCTCCTCTGTCCATGGGATTTACCAGGCAAGAATACTGGAGTGGGTTGCCATTTCCTTCTCCAGAGACTGTGCTCTTTTGTATACTGTTATATCAGGGCCTAGACTGGGGACTTCAGGGTGTGGGGGGAGAGAAAAAAAAAATCAAGGCATGATACTACTTTTTAGAAGTTCAAAGCATGTTTCACATCTAGTGTGTGAGATAAGTAGATAGATGTTATTGGCCACACTTTTCCAACAAGGAAATTGAAGTGCAAGGACTTAATGACTAACTTGCCTGAGGGCCAGAGCCATGGCCAGATTCCAAGGTTTACACTCAGCCCTAGTGACCCAACCATGGGCTTTATGTCCAAAAAAGGCTCAGAAATCTTCGCTTCCTCCTACTCTTCTCTACCTCATGAGCTAAAGGTAACAAGAAGTACAATGGGACGACCTGGGGCTTCATATTCTTTTCAGGTTCTCACTTTCTTAGACTCCATCATTCACACAGAGCTACCTGTAAAATCTGGTAACAACAGATTCCTTACTGGTTTGAATCCTGTTAACATGCCCACGTAGCCAGCAAAGGTTGTTGCCCTGAAGAGAGTTTTATTGTTCCTCTGGAAGTCCAAATTCACTGTTAAAGGTTTTAGTTCCTCAGTTATGACCCAAGTATCATTATTTATATTCCACCTACAAAAGACAAATTTCAGTGACATTTAATAACAGTGACAATAAGGATGAGTATGAAGACTATGGTCAAGTATTATGCTGTGCTGTGTGCTGTGCTTAGTCGCGCAGTCGTATCTGACTCTTTGTGACCCCATGGACTGTAGCCCGCCAGGCTCCTCTGTCCAGGGGAATTCTCCAGGCAAGAATACTGGAGTGGGTTGCTATGCCTTCTTCCAGCAGATCTTCCCAATCCAGGGATCAAACCCAGGTCTCCCACACTGCAGGTTGATTCTTTACTATCTGAGCCACCTGGGAAGCCTGGTCAGATATTACAGCAGGTGCTTTATCGACCCAATCCCCAATGATCAATATTCATAAGGATTTTCCAATATAGGTAAGTTTTATCTTCCATTTTCCATGATAATACTGAGGATCAGAGAAGTTAAGTAACTCCCCTAACATGACACAGCCTATAAATAGCAAATCCCAGATAATATTTAGGTCTCCAATTACAAAGCACTGTCATATTTTTTTTTCTGGAAGGTAAAGAAGACACATGAAATAGAATGCTATTCTTGTACTCTCAACTGAATAGGAGCATGCTTAATCTGGTCTCAAAACTAAAAAATCTAGGGTCTTCCTTTCTGGTCATATTCTGGGAATGACTTGGTACTTAACTTTGTCATCAATGTAATACTACCTGCTCTTCTTAGGGACTGAGACATACCACATTGTTTTGTTTTGTTTTTTTACTTACCCAAGAAATACTCCAAAATCCAAGTTTCGCCCATGTAGTAGATGACCTAAATTGAAAGCAAGCAGAAGAGACGTGTAACAGCAATTATGACAGGACGATTGGTTCTAAACGAAAGCTGGACACTTAATTTTGGTTAAGTAATATTCCTGACTATTCAATTCAACAGTAAGAATTAAGTAGCACCTAACATCACAAGCCTTAACAAGATGAAAAGGCTGTCCCTGTCACACTGGCCAGATTCCCCCTCGGTACCTGAGAGCACAGGGCTCCAGGTAAGACTAGAAGATGGGGAAAGATCAGCGGCCATGGTTTCACCATGACACTGTCCTCCTCAGACAAAGCTATCTCGGCCTCACCTAATGTGACTTACCAACACACTTCCCTTCAGGGATTGTCACCTACAGCCGTACCCAGAGTATAGGTCAAAAAATAACAGTGAATCAGGGTACATCACCCTGGGCCTTGTAATCTAAGGACTTGTCAGGAAAAATATGGAAAAGTGAAGTTGGTCTACACAGGATCCACTGGCCCGAAAATGATGGGAGAAACTCTGTTCTGCCCCTGTGAGTACTTAGATCAAATGACAAATAGGGGTATAAGTAGCCTATGAGGGAAAGAAAGAATGTTTTCAGTCCTGAAACAATTTGTGCAAGAGGTCTGCATGCCTAAATTAAACTTTAATAGCTGTTACAGTGATTTTAAA
The DNA here is from genome assembly GCF_055505025.1 of Bos grunniens. Lineage (NCBI taxonomy): Eukaryota > Metazoa > Chordata > Mammalia > Artiodactyla > Bovidae > Bos > Bos grunniens. The sequence continues at coordinate 20,935,771 of NC_141191.1, read as the reverse complement.
ATAAGAACAGTTTTCAATTCACTTTCCAAAAAAAAAAAAAATCAAGATCTATAAAACCCTATGCAACATGCACATAAATGCATAGCAAGTCTGTATTTTAAAAGTTCTGATTTCATTTATTTCAAGATTTTTCTTCTATTTTGTGCTTTGCACCACCTACCCTCCCCCAGCACACATTCATTTACCTTCTTTGTCTTCTGTTATTATTGAAGTACAAATGGTAAAAAATTCATAGAAAATATTGAATAAAATAATCTCTCCTATGAGAAAAAAAAGGAAATTTTCTGGTCAATATGCAGAATCGTGACATTGTCAGGAAAATTCTTTTTTAAGAAAATGTGTAACTATCGTCATCATGTGAGTTTTTGCTTGGGCAAACGTTAAGTGTCTGCAGATAACCTGAGTGAGCCTGTATGGCTGGTGGGGCAGGGGTCTCTCCCTCTGTCAAAGGCACTGTGGGAATTCACTGAGGAAAGGATAGCCTTTTTAGTCAACAGTAATGTCAATTGGAAAGAACTTGAACTTTGATCCCTAACCCATACCATATGCATGTTAATTCGAGATACACCATGGGCCTATCTGTAAAAAGTAAACAAAAGTCATAGAGAAGAAAACACGTAAGAATTATGTTTTGGGGGTAGGCAAATATCACTTATGTTAGTCGCTTAGTCATGTCTGACTCTTTGTGACCCAATGGATTAGATCCCGCCAGACTCCTCTGTCTGTGGAATTCTCCAGGCAAGAATACTGGAATGGGTAGCTTATCCCTTCTCCAGGGGATCTTCCCAACCCAGGGATCAAACCCAGGTCTTGCGCATTGCAGGCAGATTCTTTACCAGCTGAGTCACAAGGGAAGCCCAAGAATACTGGAGTGGATAGCCCATCTCTTCTCCAGCAGATCTTCCCAACCCAGGAATTGAACCAACCGGGGTCTCCTGCATTGCAGGCAGATTCTTTACCTACTGAAACTATGGCTCAGCTGGTAAAGAATCTACCTGCAACGTAGGAGACCTGAGTTCGATCCCTGGGTTGGGAAGATCCCCTGGAAAAGGGAAAAGCTACCCACTCCAGTATTCCAGCCTAGAGAATTTCATGGACTGTATAGTCCATGGGGTCAAAAAGAGTCGGAAACACTGAGCGACTTTCACTTTCACTTTCTTTACCAACTGAGCTATCAGGAAAGCCCCAATTAAACCATAAGAGTGAATATAACACACTCAACAAAATGCCCAAATAAAAGAGAGTGACACTATCACATGGAGAATCAGCAAGTGGAAAAAAGGCTTGTATCAATACTATGCTAACTGTCAATGGTTAAAATCACTTTGAAAAACTGGTTGGCAGAGACTCCAAGACTAAATACTCAGCTAACCTATAACCCAGGTCATATCCCAGAGAAATACGTGTACATGCCCATCAAAAAACATGAACAAGAATGTTCATAACTCAAATGTGGAAATGACAAATATCCTAGTCGTACAATAGCCTACTGCCTATAATGGTATGTGCAAGAAACCAGACAACAGCTCATATTGTTTGGCTCTATTTGTACGACGTTTAAGGGGCAAAACTAACCTAAGGTGAAGTCCAAATAGTGGTTACCAAGAAGTTCAGAATCGTGCAGAATGGAGCAGGCTGGATTGCTGTAATTTGTTTCTGTATCTTGTTCTGAGTTGTGATTAAATGCACGTATGCATGGGGAGTGCCGGGTGGTGCAGTGGTAAAGAGTCTACCTGCCAATGCAGGAGATGTGGGTTTGATCTCTGGGTTAGGAAGCTCCCCTGGAGTAGGAAATGGCAACCCATTCCAGTATTCTTACCTGGAAAATGCCAGGGACAGAGGAGCCTGGCAGGCTACAGTTGGACATGACTGAGACACACACACTCCTGGATTTTAAAAATTCTATTGATCTGTATTCCTAAGATCTATGTACTTCACTGTATGCATTAACATACCCCAATAAAAAATTGGGGGTACTTTAATAAACTTTGTAAAACTGCAGTGAACTTTACCTAAAGGGATTTCAGTTACAGCTGCAATCCCCTTCATTTCCTCCTCGAAAGGGCCAGGGAAGTTGCCAAGCAGACCAGGCTGAAAAACAAATACATTAACAATCATTCAACCTGAACTGTAGCTTTGAGATTTGGTTCTTTTACATATACTCTGTACTAGCCATTGTTGCCACAACAGGTGATCAAAGCTTATTTTTTTTGCCTAAGGGGTTAAAACCTGTGTTTTTAAAAATTGATTAATTAATTTTTGGCTTTGCTGGGTCTTCCTTGCTGCGCTCGGGCTTTTCTCTAGCTGTGGCAAGCAGGGCTACTCTCTAGGTGCCGTGCGAGGGTTTCTCCTTGCAGTGGCTTCTCTTGTTGTGCAGCATGGACTCTAGGTGCGAGGGCTAGAGTAGTAGTTGGAGTAGTAGATGGAGTAGCAGTTGGAGCGGTAGCTGGAGCAGCAGGTGGAGCAGCAGATGGAGCAGCAGACGGAACAGGAGGTGGAGTAGTAGTTGGAGTAGCAGATGGAGTAGCAGTTGGAGCAGCAGCTGGAGCAGCAGACGGAGCAGCAGATGGAGCAGGAGATGGAGTAGTAGTTGCAGTAGTTGTGGCCTGCAGGCTTAGCTGCCCCATGTTCATCCACAAACCATGTCTTTTATAAATACATTAAAAAGCAACTAATTGCTGAAATTTACCACGCTATTTTATGTCTTGTAATATTACCAAGGGCCAGAATTTTAAGTCCCTCTGAGGTTTTAACAGTAGTCTGAAATAAAAGCAAATTTGTCCAAGTTCCTTAGACAAGGCTGTCAAATTACGCCTTTAAATAAGTATAGAGCCTTTGCCGAAACGTGTGTATATTTGGCTGTGTGTGTCTTTAACATTTATTGTAGGAAATAATATTTCTTACCAACTTTTGATCCACTAAGTGTATAATTTTTCCACTTGGCACAAATGCATTTACTATATTCTTCATGGAATTCACTATAACTTTCAGCTGAAAAATAAATTTAAAAATTGATTAGAGACATAAGGAAGCATTGACATTTAACATTAATCTTCATATAGAAAAGTATTTGAAGACCATTTTAGAAAAGGCTTGTAATTAATGTACATCCATGTTTACTAAATGATTAGCCCTGTTTTGTAAATCACAGTAATCATAATTGTCATCATGTCACACTGATCTGTATACCTAAGATCTGTGCACTTTACTGTATGTATACCATACCCCAATAAAAATTTTCTGAAAGCCTATAATCTGTATTTTAATCAAGAATCACACAATGAATTACAGAAGGTTTTATTTCAACTGTGTGCAATGAATATATATATTAATAAAAAAACTGAATGCTTTTTAAGTGTTAAAAAAGATTAATTTTGGTGTAACAAAAAAAAGATATAGATTTTTGACTTATCTATATGTAGCTAAATAAGAGAGTACTATTTAAAAACATATGTAAACAAGACATATCTTTAACATGATACACGATTAACTTTAGATGATAATATATGATGTGAGATAAAGAAACAAAGGCAGAGGCTAGTAAAAATCGAGAAGCTACAGAAAAATGACATCCTCTTTTCTCTACTATCATTTATTATAAATGGCAGAGAACCATGGAAAGCAGATTCTTAAAATACGTGGTACAAAGTATCATGATGTGTTCTTTTAAATACAATTATATTCAGTCAAGTCAGAAATAAAAGATTTAAGAATCACACCCTACCGCTGGTGCTTTGACCACCATCAATTCATGCCATCTTTTGTACGGTGGTAAATCGAGATTTATGGTGTACCATGGAACTGGACCCCTGTAACTGCAATGAGAGGTGTATCATCTTCAAATGTTTAAAAGCAGTTTCCTCATGATGGTTAGATAGTTACATCATTATAGGTATGTTAGAGACATATTCTTAATAACAACAGAGAAGTTGGTACTCAAACCAAAATTTGCAAAAAAGCTCATTTTCCACTCAGCACTTCTGTGCTGGGTCATTTATTCAATGCCATTTTAGAAACCCTAAAATGGAATTACAGCATTATAGAAAGGTTAACGCATAATGGTGATAGGTAAAATAATCAATTTTGGCTCAATAGCTGTATGTAACCTGAGTATCACTGCTAGAAAATATATACCTTTTTTTTCCATCCTAAATCTCTACGAAGATTTAGTCTAGGCTCTGGGGACTTCTCCATTTGGTTTCCCAGTCTCAGAATTCCCTCTTAGATAGTCTCAACACTGTTGTCAAATCATTGACTCTAGAGCTGGCTTCAGTAAGGTCACTTTTAAGCCCCCAGAATGGCAACATAATATATGAGCTTCCCACCACTGACTTCAAGAACCTTCACTACTGACTCAGCCATGCTACTCTTCCTACTATGCTGCTGCTGCTAAGTTCCTTCAGTCATGTCCGACTCTGTGCAGCCCCATAGACGGCAGCCCACCAGGCTCCACATGCCCGGGATTCTCCAGGCAAGAACACTGGAGTGGGTTGCCATTTCCTTCTCCAATGCACGAAAGTGAAAAGTGAAAGTCAGCCCACCAGGCTCCTCCGTCCATGGGATTTTCCAGGCATCCTACTATACGTCCTCTCTTCTCCGTTTTTTTTTTTTTTTTTGCTATGCTGTAGGAACTAAAAAGCCTCTTGATGAAAATGAAAGTGGAGAGTGAAAAAGTTGGCTTAAAGCTCAACATTCAGAAAACGAAGATCATGGCATCCGGTCCCATCACTTCATGGGAAATAAATGGGGAAACAGTGGAAACAGTGTCAGACTTTATTTTTGGGGGCTCCAAAATCACTGCAGATGGTGACTGCAGCCATGAAATTAAAAGACGCTTACTCCTTGGAAGCAAAGTTATGACCAACCTAGATAGCATATTGAAAAGCAGAGACATTACTTTGCCAACAAAGGTTCGTCTAGTCAAGACTATTGTTTTTCTGGTGGTCATGTATGGATGTGAGAGTTGGACCGTGAAGAAGGCTGAGCACCGAAGAATTGATGCTTTTCAACTGTGGTGTTGGAGAAGACTCTTGAGAGTCCCTTGGACTGCAAGGAGATCCAACAAGTCCATTCTGAAGGAGATCAGCCCTGGGATTTCTTTGGAAGGAATGATGCTAAAGCTGAAACTCCAGTACTTTGGCCACCTCATGCGAAGAGTTGACTCACTGGAAAAGACTGTGATGCTGGGAGGGATTAGGGGCAGGAGGAGAAGGGGATGACAGAGGATGAGACGGCTGGATGGCATCACTGACTCGATGGACGTTGAGTCTGAGTGAACTCCGGGAGTTGGTGATGGACAGGGAGGCCTGGCGTGCTGCGATTCATGGGGTCGCAAAGAGTCGGACACGACTGAGCGACTAAACTGAACTGAACTGATGGCATATGGGATCTTAATTCCCCAACAAGGGATCAAACCCAGACCCCTTGCATGAAAGCACAGAGTCTTACCACTGGACCACCAGGGAAGCCCCCACATTCTCTCTCCTCATTCTTCTTATTAAGTCCAAGCCAAGTCACTGTTCGATCATATTCATTCCCCGAAGTCCTACTCTTCAATTTACACATAGCCATTTCTACTGTGAGGATAGTAGCAACATCCACTACTGATCAGTGGAGCCAGGGCTAAAATCCTGATGGATGAACTCTGCTACTATTCTCTGTTGCCACGGAAACATTATCTTCTGGCACCTGTTACTGAACTGAAAGAGCCTCTTACGGGTGTGCCATTCAGTGACTGATAAGCTTAAATCTGCCTAAAAATAGCCAGCATTTGCTCCTTTACTGCCCTGCTCCAGAGAAGCAAATGGTGCACTCTGGTGGGTGCTACAATGTTACCAGGCTCTTAAATATACAGACATAAATCCAGACTGATTTCTATAGTGGGTGTGGGTTAAGAGGGGATGTGTTAGTTCCTACAAGTCACAGTATTGGGGTCCTATTTATACTTCTGTAGTCATGAAGAAGAATAATTCTTTGTTAAAGCTGTATGCATTCTGTCTTCCTTTCTCTGTAGCAGGCTACTTTCAGGGCAAGGGAAGAGCAGGGAGAAACGGTGACCGTTCCTGACACCTCTTCCTTCTTTTTCACATTCTGTACCCCCTGGGGTGGTGAGCCATTCTTAGATCTTTCCCTATTTAGCCACGTAGGATTTGAAAAGGCCAAAACCCTCAACTAAAAACATTAATATTCAACACACTAAACATGATATTGGCCCTTCCTGTTTTCCAATCCTGTTTTGGCCTCAATAGTTTTGATTATCATGGGCAGGGTTTTATTTTTTTGAATGTTTCACGTGAGATCCCACACTCTCTTGTTTCAGCATGATAGGGTGGTTTATACTCAGGCATCACAGAAAATCACCGGTGACCTCTGCATTTGTTAGCATGAGAAAAATACTTAGGGGGAGATAGAAGAATTTAGTGGAGAATGCTAATCCTTTTTTTCTTCCCCTGATTTTGATGGGCTCGAAATGGGACATTTCATCATGGGGTATTTTCACATTTGTTCAAAGTCTTAGCCAAATGCATACCACACAAACCTGAGGGAAACAAAATCATCTCAGGATAGAAGACATGACTTAAGGTTTTATTCAGTGTCGTTACTTCTATGAGATCATACTTAACATGGAGAGAAATCTCCAGGAAGGTCAGTGTGAATCCTGCTCGTCTGATGTTTACTCACGTGGGCCCTGAAGGAGGATAGGTTGATTTTCTGCAGTCTTCAGTCCACTAAAAAAGCAAAGACAAAAGTTTCAGAAAAACAGAGTAGGCAATCTGCAAAGACAGCTGGTGAAGACAAAATCAAGTATGATTTGTCATTTTAGACCATTTCAATGCCTCTTAAAAGTCTTTTTCTCCCATGAAAACTTCAAAATCTCAAACTTAAGTGAGTTTTCGGTCTCTTCAATTTACTAATTTGGCTTTTCAACTGCAAATACATTGAGTTAAGAGGAAATACAAGAATATAGATTGAGGCTTCCTTGGTGGTACAGCATTTAAGACTCTGTGCTTCCAATGCCGGGGGTGCGGGTTCAGTCCTTTGTAGGGGAACTAAGATCCCACATAAATGGATGTAGAGCTGAGTCACTCTGCTACATCTGAAACTAACACAGCATTGTAAATCAACCATATTTCAATGTTTAAAAAATTAAAAAAAAATGTAGATGGAGGGAGTTCCTTGGAGGCCCAGTGGTTAGGATTTTGGGCTTTCAGTGCTGTGGCCCAGGTTCAATCCCTGGTGGGGAAACGGAGATCCCAAACGCCCCATGGTGCAGCCAAAGGAAGAAGAAACTGTAGAAAAAGGTTTATGACAACTAGGTTGATTTATCACTTGCCAGGATCTGATATACTTATGAGCTAACTCTACTGCAAGAAATCTGCATCCTAAACCAGACTTTCAGGGCACAAGGCCGGGCCCCTTCATACTCTGGCCCTTCATCACCCCAGCCTCCGTGTACAGCCACATGCAACAACATGCTGTGCTCTCTCACTGTTCATGCCTGTGCAAGCACCCGCTCTGCCTTCTGCCTACAAGGCCCACCCTCCACCTTGTAAACTTTTGGCTCCAACTTCTAAGATCCAGCTCAGATGTCTTTTTGGTGATGTCTTCATCTACTTGCCCCGGGAGAATAGCCACCCTCTCCTCTTTACTCCCACAGCACACGTACACATCTCCCTTGCTACCCTTCTGATCACATACACATCTCCCTTGCTACCCTTCTGATGTGCCCTGTACTCCTCTGTGCGTCTCTTCACGACCAGACTGTGTTCTTGAGGAGTGTGCAGAGCCCCTGCGCGGAGGCTACCGCTGAGGTAATGAAGGAACAAGACTGTTTTTAGGGAACACGGTTTAGTCTTGGCAGCAAAACCGAAATGGTTCTCAGTACAAAATGATTTAAAAAAAATCCACACTGATTTATCATTCTTTTATTACTAGTCTCAAAATGCCAGGATGCGTTCATCTTCTTTTTGCTGGAGACCCAATATTGCAAGAGAAAAAAAAATTGTTTTAAAGAAGCATAAATTCACAGTAAAAGGAAGGTGACGTAGGAAAGGAAACTACTAGCACTGTAGTTTGACCTCAGAAAATATATCCACAGCAAATTTGTCTGGGAATGCAGATCTCACATCCTGTTTTAACTTTTGATCACCCGGGAAGTGTATAAGGTAGTCTGACGTTACCCGATATTCAAACATTAATTGTCAAAATACCACAATACGTTTCTCATGTAAGTACCGTTTTGTTTATCACTTTTGGTTGAACTCATTAAAAAACAGTATTAAGTGTAAACTTAAATTTTCAAAGGCTATCATTAGAACTTAAGCTCCATTTCACATGATTGGAATATAAAATATTAGATATTAAATAGTATCGATTTGACAGTTCAGAATCAAATTAGCACAAGCTAATTTTCAAAGCCAATCAGTGTTCAATAAGACTGACTGAGGGTGGTGGTTCTTATTCAGAAAAATTTCAGTCTCAGTCCTGAGTTCAGAAGTTGTAGTAAAACTGCACTGCTGCCAGCAGAGGCAGGGACAGTCAGGATACACAGCGTCTATTTCTTATAAAATTCACACAAGTGAAAAATCTGTGAGAGCAAAAGAAGTTCACAGTTGAATAACAACAACATGATAGATTTAAGTATGTTCCACAAAGTACCTGCCAATCAACAATAAAATTACTAACCATAAGCTTTAAACATCTGGCATTTTCAGAAATTTTGTACATTTGTCCAACTAAGCTTTTTTTCTGCTCCACCACTATTAATTGTTACATATCACAGCAGATTCCACTTCAGGTTTTAGGGAACTACTAAATTCTCAAGTTCTCTGAAAACACCCTTGGCCTGCTGTTGCTTTACGCAGACTATTCACAAAGACTAAATCTTTAGTCTCAAACTTGGCATTGGATGCTCTAATAAATACTGAGAAGCGATCAGTGTCAAGAGTCAAGAAGATAACTGGGAATCATTTGCCTTGTTGTCTAGTTGATCTCGACACTGCTCTTGAAGCCCCAGGCAGCAGCAGTCTTTGGCTGAAGGCTAAAACAGTGTGAAACAAATTTTCTCAGGACACATTTCTTGTACTTCTGCCATCAAATGTGATTTCATCAACTCACCTTTAATAAACAGCTTTCCCTGCTTTGCTTATAAATAAGCTACCTGCAGATTTACTTTGGTTGTAGCCTCATTTTACTTTTTAAAATATGTCAATAAATTCTGCGGTGATGAGATACTCTACCTGTTGTTTTGTGATCACTTTTTTCCCTAGGAATTGGGAACATTGTGATGTCTGCATGGTCCTGCGATGTCAACATACGCTGTATTCTTTGGATACAACTCTAGAGTCTCTGTGTAATAAACACAAGGTTCTGCCAGCTACTTATCAAGAAAATCCCTACTCTGCTTGGCCTCAAGAGCACATCTGAAGTCCATTTTCCTTGTTATGATGTGATAGGCTTAGCCTCGTAATTTTCTTAAAGATTAAAATAACGTGATGTGTCAATTCATGTGACACTTAAATGCAGCCGAGTTGTAAGCTGCGTAAGCTCCATTCGAAACACAGGGAACAGCACTGAAAGCCTGGAGCCCACCACACTCAGGCTCTTCAGGAACAAGCCAACTGCTCCTGTGCTGAAGCGGCCACAGCCAAAATGCAAACAAGAGCACCTATGGGCCAATATAGCTTGGTGTATGGACCCTGATGTACGAACTTCATGTAATTTTGACACGTCATGAAATATTAATCTTCTTTTGATTCCCTCCCAACTTTTTTTCCATTTGTACCCTCTTAAATTTTATTTTGTTTTTAACTTGTTTTATATTGGAGTATAGCCGATGAACAACATTGTGATAGTTTCAGGTGGACCACAAAGGGACTCATCCATACACATACATGTATCCATTCTCCCCTAGAGCTTCCATGGTGGCTCAGATGGTGAAAAAACCTGCTGGCAATGTAGGAGACCTGGGTTCAATCCCTGGGTCAGGAAGATCCCCTGGAGAAGGGCATGGCAACCCACTCCAGTATTCTTGCCTGGAGAATCCCACGGACAGAGGAGCCTGGCGGACTACAGTCCATGGGATTGCAAAGAGTCAGACACAACTGAGCGACTAACACTTTCACTTTCACCCTCCCCCCAGCTTCTGAAGGACATACAAACTATCCCCAGTTCACAGACCTTACAAAAACAGGTGCCAGACCAGCACTCAGGGTACTGACACCTAAACAAGCTGCTCTTGCTAGATGATTTCTTCAGTTTCTGTCAAGGCAAACCCTCCGAGGTGGCGTAAAAATGAAAGTGTTAGTCGCTCAGTTACGTCTCACTCTTTGCAATCCCATGGGCTGTAGCTCTACAGGCTCCTCTGTCCATGGAATTCTCCAGGCAAGAATACTGGAGTGGGCTGCCAGCCCTTCTCCAGGGGATCTTCCAGACCCAAGGATCAAACCTGGGTCTCCCCCATTGCAGGCTGATGCTTCACAGTCTGAGCCACAAGGGAAGGTGGCATGTATGTGTGAAAGAGAGACAGAAGAGGGAGAGACACTGTATGGGTTTAGTGTTTTGCTCAGCTGCAGTGCCATATGCAAGTCTGGATGCAGAGGCTGGGGTGGGGGTTGTCCTCTGTCTACTGGCCCCTCAACTGAACTCTCCTTTCGTCTTCATTATTCTTATTCTCTAGAATAAATGCTACTCTGAGCCAGGAATCTCTCTGGGATCGCCTTTCCTCAGAACACCTTTGTCCACTTTTTTCGTCAGTCAAAACTCCTGCAAGGGTTTTCCTTGGTATATATATAGAATGGAATACTTACTCAGCCATGAGAATAAACTAGTGGTTACCAGTGGGGAGGGAAGGCGGGAGGGCAATATAGGGGTACGAGATTAAGAGTTACAAACTATTAGGCATAAAATAAGCCACGATGATGTACTATACAATATGAGGCAAATAATATTTTATAATAACTATAAATGGAGTATAACCTTTAAAAATTGTAGGTCACGATATTATACACCTATAACTTAAATAATATTGTACATCAACTATACTTCAATAAAATCATAACTGCAGAAATAAAAAGGATAGGAAAATAAAGGTGATAAACTTTTTCCCAGAATAGAGAGAAAAAAAAGGAGGGAAAAAAAAGAGAGAGAGATTTAGAGCATCAATGCATGGACTTCCAGAAAGAGAGCAGAGATAATAAAGAGGGGAAAGTAATGAAAGAGATAATGTAAGAAAAATGTCTACAGCTGAAAGGAGATGAGGCCCCAAAATGAAAAGGCCTACTGATTATTTGAAATAATGACTGAATACAAGCGCCTTCAGTGAGACACATCACTGAGATATTTCAAAAGGTAAAGGATATTGGGATTTCCCTGGTGGTTCAATGGTTAAGAATCCACCTTGCAATGCTGGGGACATGGGTTCCATCCCTCGTTGGGGAACTAAGACCCCACAGGCCACGACTACTGAGCCTGCAAGCTACAACTAGAGAGTCTGTGCACAGCACAGAAGTGTTTGCTTCTGAGATGGAAAGTCTAATTCGAAAAGATACACGTGCCTTAAGGTTGACAGCAGCACACTTACAACAGGCAAGACGTGGAAGCAACCTAAGTGTCCATTAACAGGAGAATGGATAAAGATAAGACATGGAATATTACTCAGCTATAAAAAGGAATGAACTTACTTCCATCTGCAGCAACACTGATGGACCCAGAAATAATCATACTAAATGCAGTCAGTCAGAAAGACAAAGACAAACATCATGGTATCACTTATATGTAGAATATAAAAAATTATACAAATGAATCTACTTACAAAACAGCAACAGACTCACAGACATAGAAAACAAATTACGGTTACAAAAGGGAAAAGGGAGGGGTGTAGGGAAGGATAAGTTAGGAGTACAGGATTAACAGACACAAGCTACTATATATAAAATAGATAAGCAACAAGGATTTATTATATAATATAGAGAATTATATTCAATATCTTATAATAACCTATAATGGAAAATAATCTGAAAAAAATACATGTGGTCAGGAAGCAACAGTTAGAACTGGACACGGAACAACAGACTGGTTCCAAATAGGAAAAGGAGTTCATCAAGGCTGTATACTGTCACCCTGCTTATTTAACTTATCTGCAGAGTACATCATGAGAAACTCTGGACTGGAAGAAACACAAGCTGGAATCAAGATTGCCGGGAGAAATATCAATAACCTCAGATATGCAGATGACACTACCCTTATGGCAGAAAGTGAAGAGGAACTCAAAAGCCTCTTGATGAAAGTGAAAGTGGAGAGTGAAAAAGTTGGCTTAAAGCTCAACATTCAGAAAACGAAGATCATGGCATCCGGTCCCATCATTTCATGGGGAATAGATGGGGAAACAGTGGAAACAGTGTCAGACTTTATTTTTGGGGGCTCCAAAATCACTACAGATGGTGACCGCAGCCATGAAATTAAAAGACGCTTACTCCTTGGAAGCAAAGTTATGACCAACCTAGATAGCATATTCAAAAGCAGAGACCTTACTTTGCCAACAAAGGTTCATCTAGTCAAGGCTATGGTTTTTCCTGTGGTCATGTATGGATGTGAGAGTTGGACTGTGAAGAAGGCTGAGCGCCGAAGAATTGATGCTTTTCAACTGTGGTGTTGGAGAAGACTCTTGAGAGTCCCTTGGACTGCAAGGAGATCCAACAAGTCCATTCTGAAGGAGATCAGCCCTGGGATTTCTTTGGAAGGAATGATGCTAAAGCTGAAACTCCAGTACTTTGGCCACCTCATGCGAAGAGTTGACTCATTGGAAAAGACTCTGATGCTGGGAGGGCTTGGGGGCAAGAGGAGAAGGGGATGACAGAGGATGAGATGGCTGGATGGCATCACTGACTCGATGGACGTTGAGTCTGAGTGAACTCCGGGAGTTGGTGATGGACAGGGAGGCCTGGCGTGCTGCGATTCATGGGGTCGCAAAGAGTCGGACACGACTGAGCAACTGATCTGATCTGATAACTCAATCACTTTGCTGTACACCTAAAAACATAATACTGTAAATCAATTACATTTCAAAAAAAACAGAAAACGCAACACAACAAAAAGAGTTTGCTTCCAGAGAAGAGGGATGGGGCAGAAGGAAAGAGCTAGAGATGGCGGCTTTTCATCATAAAGCTCTCTGTATTATTCGATTTCCTTTAACTATGTATACTCTGATACACATTTTAAAATATCAAATCAAAAACCTGCAAGATTTCATCTATATCATGTGGAGGACTTTCAGAGACTGATTCCCTGACATGATTTTAAGTATTTTTAACTGTCATTATCTAAAATTATTTAAAAACAGTGGTGACTGCAGTGGAGGGCAGGGTACTCTAAATCTTTGTTTAGTGAAATGTTAAGTGTCCTTGAAACTGGACACCGAAAAGCAGCACTCTACTTAAGAACTCAAACTACAAGTTTTCCAAACACATCACTTAAAAAGAAGGGCAGGTATTAACTTTAGAAATGCAACTCTTACCTCATCCTAACTTACTTAAATATCAGACCTTCAGGTGAGTAAAAAATGCAGAAAGCAAATTTATGGCCCTTTTGCTACATTTCAAGTTTTCAGCAACTTTAGGGTCATGCACTGGATGTAAAGCCCAGCTTGGTCAGGGACTAACGGGAGTCCCACTGGCAGTCCCAGCCCAGGCTTCCCTGTTTACTCTCCTAGCTTCCCACAGAATAAGAATAAAGCCTCAATTTATTTCCTAATAGGGAACAATCTGTAATTCCTTCAGGGATTTTTCAACTCAGTGAGTAAATGAAATGTAAGGAGGCTCATCTTTCCTAGTAATTATATCTGTATGACCTGGGTTCCAAAGCCAATAAATGAGAAGGCAATGGTTCTCTGTCAAATATTATGAAAGAGTTCAACCTACCCCAGAGATAAGAGAGTAAGTAACCCACTCATCACACATTCAGGAGGCTGATAAGCCAGTGAACCACGATAACCCTGGTAGCAATAAATAAACATTGAAATATACAGACATGAAATCTGCATGGAATTTGGCTATTAAGAGTAAAGGGTAAATGTGATTGTAATTTTTAAAGATAACACCCACCAGATCAGGGTTATTTCAGGTAGACATCAAGTGCTGTCACCAAAGTCATTTTTAAATTTTTAATTCTTTTTATTGAAGTGGAGTTGATTTTACATTATTATATCAGTTTCAGGTATACAGCATAATGATTCAAATTTTTATCGATCATATTCCATTTACAGTTATTATAAAATATTCACTTTATTCCTTGAACTGGACACAACGTCCTTGTAGGTTATTTACTTTACATATAGTACTCTGTATCTCTTAATCTCCTACCTCCAATTGGCCCACCTCTTTCTTTCTCTCCACTGGCAACCACTAGTTTGCTCTCTGTATCTGTGAGCCTGTTTCTGTTTTGCTATATTCATTTATTTTTTAGATTCTTCATATAAGCAATAATCTATGGTATTTCTCTCTCTGACTTATTTCACTAAGCATAATACCCACTAACAACAGTCATTTTAAACAAAAAAAATTAGATTTGGGGTAGAATGAAGACAGTTACATTCTCACTGTCAAGGGAAACTTCTACAAGGAAAGACGGCTTCAAAATCTACGTGTAGACTTGAAACAAAATTACTGTGAGCGCATTTGTTATTTACAGATTCTTACTATCTCCAAATTTAACTATACAAGATTTTAGTAACAGACAACTTTATTAAGGTAGGCAAAAACTTAAACAGATGATAGGTACAGAGTGTAACTAGATGACAAGGAGTGATATTAGGTAGTCTGCGTGGTATACTGTGTTACTTTGTCAAAGGGTTAAAAAACACAACCAATTTAAAACCTCAATCTCTCTCATCTGTGTGCTCTCTCATTTCTGCTTCCTAAAGCCAAAGAAAGTGGTGAAAATGTCTGTAAAATGTTTTGTAAATACTTCCTGGGTCAGCAAATTCCCTAATTATTCTGGTTATTTGATAAGAACTTGAGACTCTTTGAAATTCCTCAGTCGTGATATCCTCCCCACTCACTAAAAAAAAAAAAAACAAAAAAACCCCAAAAAACTAACCATAGAGCTACTTACATAACTATATTTAGGAAAATCACATATAAACTGAAAATTCTTCCATCAGTAACCCGGCTGCCCCATGCCTAAAAGAAATGACACCTTGTCCAGCTCCCTAAAATATGAGCCCTTCCAGATGAGAACCTCAATGAAATGCGTGCTTCTAAGACTGTACTAAAGAATCCACAAAGCCCTCAAGTGCTTGTCTTATTCACATAATCAGAAAAAGGCAATGAAAGAAAGTATATAGTGCACACCAGAGTTCTTACCTTAGGAAAAGAAGCTGAACAATTACAGCAAGGCAATTTCAATTCAATTCTTTAATTCACCAACAACTAGTTTCTAAATAAGAACTGTCTCTTAAGATGTTCTCTATGTATGACAGTCGGAGAAGGCAATGGCACCCCACTCCAGTACTCTTGCCTGGAAAATCCCATGGACGGAGAAGCCTGGTAGGCTATATAGTCCATGGGGTTGCTAAGAGTTGGGCATGACCGAGCGATTTCACTTTCACTTTTCACTTTCATGCACTGGAGAAGGAAATGGCAACCCACTCCAGTGTTCTTGCCTGGAGAATCCCAGGGATGGCGCAGCCTGGTGGGCTGCCGTCTATGGGGTCGCACAGAGTTGGACACGACTGAAGCGACTTTGCAGCATGTATGACAGTGCAGACACATTCAAGACATTCTTGGACAAGAAAAGGACTGTTTCTTCAAACTCAAATGAGCATGCAAAATTTTTCACTTGTTTTCTGACCTTTGATGAGATGGTACCTTATTAATCTGTGGATATTTAGACAGAATATGAACAACCTCTTCATAAGGGCAGAGACCTCCAGCGTCCGGAACACAATCTGGCACAGAGTAGGTGTGTAGTATCTGTTGACTAAGCAAACCTGTGTATTTCTCCCTTTAAAGTACTGGGGTAAAGGCAAATGCAGTACAATAAAGCTGGCCGGACCAGAGGGGGTTTATGTGATTTGGGGAGACTCTGCAAATCAATGCTAAGAGCTGATACAGTGGCTAACATTCACAATATTTGTTACTCACTTCAGAAGCTGATGCATAAAAGCAAGCTCGATTCAGCAATTCACTACGGAGCCAGTGTGGTTAATTTTCACACAGTTTTAGGAATCTGCTTAGATTTATTACTGAGAACCCATCTCCCAACGCAGGAGACATGAGACAAGGGGTTCAATCCCTGGGTCGGGAAGATCCGCTGGAGGAGGGCATGGCAACCCACACTCCAGTATCCCTGCCTGGGGAATCCCATGGAGAGGAACCTGATGGGCTACAGTCCATGGGGCCGCAGATTGGACCAACTGAGGCGACTTAGCATACAGGCACAGTCTGATTCCTTCCCTTCTGATTACTCCATAGGCTACCACAATCTATTTTCGGCTCCCAACACTGCTCCGGCCAAGGTGACCAACGACCTCTCAGCGCCAAGCGCAACAGATGCTAGACATCCTCCTGGCCTTCAACACAGGTGGTCTGTCCTGCTCTCTCCCCGATCTCCCCTAACACTTGCTCTTCAGTTCTGGCCACTGCTCTCGCTTAGCCTGTTCTTCTCTACCTGACATATACCTGTCCCTGGGCCTCTTCTTTTCTTCTCTCCTATCTGCTCAATGTTCACCTGCTTCAGTGGGTTTCAAACAATATGCCTACGACTCCCAATACCCTCTCCTGAGCTCCCAAGTGCCTGCTGGAAAGTTCAGTGTCATCTGAAATTAGACGTAACCAGAGTGAAAATGATCTTCATTCTTCCCTTCCCCTGTTCCCAGCTAGCGATGCCATCGTTCACCCAGCTGAGCACTGGAAAGGTACCTGTCTCTCACCCCATCCGACCCTTCCTTCTGCTCATTCTACCTCCGAATCTTCTCTGGAACCATCCACTTCTTTCTTTTTCCACTGGCACAACCTTCCTGCAAGTCACTTAGTTTTCTCCTGTAGTGTCCTCGTAGCTACCCTACTTACTCCCTTCCAATCAAAACTGATCTTTCAAAAGTGAGAAATTTATCACATCGTGTTTAAAACCAGTCAACAGCTTCCTGTGCTTTTTAGGATAAATTCCAAAATCCTTAGTAAGATCTACAAAGCACTGATGATGTCATCTCCATCTCCCCTTCTAGACTTTTCTTGCACCATTTCTGTCACCAGTATCTCTTTTAAAATGTTATAAAATTTTTCATTAAGATAATATTGGTCCATAAAATTATGTAAGTTACCAGTGTATAACATTATATATCTACTTCTGAATCTTGCTGTTGTTGAGTCATTAAGTCGTGTCTGACTCTTTGTGACCTTGGGGACTGGAGCCCACCAGGCTCCTCTGTCCATGGAATTTCCCAGGCAAGAATCCTGGAGTGGGTTGCCATTTCCTTTTCCAGGAGATCTTCCCGACCCAGGGATCAAACTCAAGTCTCTGGCACTGGCAGGCAGATTCTTTACCACTGAGCCACCAGGGAAGCCCCAACTTCTGTATATATCACAAAACTTTGTTTCCATCCATCACCATTGGGTTGATCCCCTTTATCCAATTCTCCTTCCCTCTGCCCTTTTTCCCCTCTGGTAACCACTACTCTGTTCTCTGCATCTACGTGCTTGTCTTTGTTTGGTTTGTTCATTTATTTTGTTTTTATATTCCATATGTGAATTAATCATATGGTATCTGTCCTCTGTCTGATTTATTTCATTCAGCATAATACTTTCAAGATTTATACACATTATCACGCATGGCAAGATTTCATCTTTTTATGGCTAAGTAGTATTCCACTGCATGTGTGTGTGCACAAATGTGTGTGTGTGTGTGTGTGTGTGTGTGTGAGATATTTTTATCCATTCATCCATTAATGGGCACTTAGGTTGTTCCTGTATCTTGGCTATTGTAAATAATACTTCAACGAACATGGGAATGCAGATATCTTTTTGAATTAGTGTTTTCATTTTCTTTGGATAAATACCCACAGATGGGATAGCTTGTCACCATCATCTTTTTTTAAAAACTTTCTGTGACTGTATTCCTTTTTTTTCTTTATTTTTAATTGAAGGATAATTGCAATATTCTGGTTTCTGCCATATAGCAACATGGATCAGCCATAGGCATACATATGTCCCCTCCTTCTTGAGCTTCCCTCCCATCTCCCACCCCGTCCCACCCCTCTAGGTTGTCACAGAGCTCAGGTTTGAGTTCCCTGAGTCATACAGCAAATTCTCACTGGTTATTTTATGTATGTTAGTGTGTATGTTTCCATGCTACTCTCTCCATTCGTCCCACCCTCTCCTTTTTATTCACACCTGCCATGTCTGTAAGTCTGTTCTCTATGTCAGCATCGCCACCACTGCCCTGCAAATAGGCTCATAATACCGTCTTTCCAGAATCCTTATACATGTGTTAACATATGATATTTGTTTTTCTCTCTCTGACTTCCTTCACTCTGTATAACAGGTTCTAGGTTAACCCACCTCATTAGCACTAACTCAAGTGTGCTTCTTTTTATGGCTGAGTAATATTTCACTGTATATATGCACTGCAGCTTCTTTATCCATTCATCTGTCAATGGACATCTAGGTTGCTTCCACGTCCTAGCTATTGTAAACAGTGCTGCAATGAACACTGGGGTACATGTGTCTTTTTCTATTATGGTTTTCTCAGGCTATAAGCCTGGTACTGGGATTGTTGCATCATATGGTAGTTTTATTTCTAGTTTTTAAAGGAATCTCCATACTGTCTTCCATGGTGGCTGTATCAATTTCCATTCCCACCAACAGTGTAAGACAGTTCCCTTTTCTCCATACCCTCTCCAGCATTAATCATTTGCAGAATTTTTTATGATGGCCATTCTGACTGTTGTGAAGTGATATTTCACTGTAGTTTTGATTTGTATTTCTCTAATAATGAGTGAATTTTGATTTGCATTTCTCTAATGGTTTTTCTAGTAGTCATGTATGGATGTGACAGTTGGACCATAATTAATTAGTGATGCTGAGCATCTTTTCATGTGTTTATTAGCCATCCGTATGTCTTCTTTGGAGACATGTCTGTTTAGGTCTTTTGCCCACCTTTGGATTGGGTTGTTTGTTTTTCTGTTATTGAGATGCATAAGCTGCTTGTATATTATGGAAGTTAATCCTTTGTCAGTTGTTTCATTTGCTACTATTTTCTCCATTCTGAGGGTTGTCTTTTCACCTTGTTTATAGTTTCCTTTGCTGTGCAAAAGCTTTTAAGTTTAATTAGGTCCCACTTGTTTATTTTTGTTTTTATTTCCATTATTCTAGGAGGTGGGTCATAGACGATCTCGCTGTGATTTATGTCATACAGCATTCTGCTTATGTTTTCCTCTACCATTATCTCTTAATAGAATCAAAGAATAACTCAAGAAGAGCTTAAAATACACCATATTCTGAAAAGCCTCAGAAAACAGAACAAAATCCACAGATGTTCCAAATCAAATGATTTCTGTTTTGGCTTGTAGTTTCCACTATCATATTTATCAAAAGCAGCTCTGAGATATGTTTTGTAATTATGTGGCAACAGTTTATCATAGAATGATTCAAAATGAAAACCTGCTTATTTCTGTCAAAAGATGAGTCACTGAAGTTCCCCAAATCTTCTCAGCCAGTGGCTCCCAGATTTTCCAGATCAGTTAAGAAACTGAGAGGGGCCCAGCACAGGGGAGTCCCAATTTTTTCTCCAAAGTGAAAATATTAAAACAAACAAAAAAAATTCACACACATAAAAGAAAGAACATTTTAACAAAAATTGAACACCTGCAATCAGAATAAAAGCTAACATTCTAATTTAATAAGTTTATGGCCTATTTTTTCTCATTTCATTAAAGATTTGTGAAAGCAGCTTCCCAAACTGACACCAGAGGCTGGACTAGACTTTGATAACCACTGTTTGAGATAAAAACTACTAAGTTCATGGAGCATGTGCGCATGCTCAAACATGTCCAACTCTTTGTGACACCCCACCGACTGTAGCCTGCCAGGCTCCTCTGTCCATGGGATTTTCCAGGCAAGAATACTGGCTGCTGCTGCTTCTAAGTCACACAGTCGACTCTGTGTGACCCCAAAGACGGCAGACACCAGGCTCCCCCGTCCTTGGGATTCTCCAGGCAAGAACACTGGAGTGGGTTGCCATTTCCTTCTCCAATGCATGAAAGTGAAAGGTGAAAGTGAAGTTGCTCAGTCACACAGGCAAGAACACTGGAGTGGGTTGCCATTTCCTTCTCCAGGGGATCTTCCCAACCCAGAGATCAAATCCACATCTCCTGCATTGGCAGGTGAATTCTTTACTAGTGAGCCACCTGGGAAGCCCAGATTCACGGAGGGGTTATTTATTTTCTTGCTCTAAAAATACCTTTTTTTTTAAAAGTAATTTTGCTTAAGTACTGAGAAAGGAAATAAAAAGCATTCGCTGACATTTGAGAGTGTTCTGAGGTCCACACCTAGACCTCTCAGTATTAGCACTTGCTGATTTGACACTCAACAGCCAGGCCATTTCTGTTCTCCTGTTAGACATAATCGACCTCACAATACCTACCTCAGCGAAGGTTAATCTGAGGCACGATAAAATCATACAAAGCAAGCCCACTTCGTGACTCTAAGTTCAAACAAAAAAAACAAGGGTACCTTGCAACTCACAAAACACGAAAGACCCTCTTCTACTGCTAAACAAATGACGTTCTTCACTCAATCATAGAGTCGCCTCACTTTCTAAAAGCATCTGATCTACAGCAAAGCCCTGATTTCTTAGACCTGACCCTGAAACACACTAAATCCAAATTATAAACCAGGTTTCTCCTAACGCCTTTTTTCTGAGAGGCCCCAGAGTTGCCCATGACGAGCATTCTTATTCACCGCGGAACAATAAAAACAAGGTTTTTGAACTATAGGCGTGTTTCCTGGGGTCTTTGGCTGAAAGCATTGACAGTATCAAAGTATAAGATTCTTTTAAAATTCTCATAATCCCCGCCATTTTACAGCAAATTAATTCCCTACCCACATTAAAGCAGACTAATTTTACTTTTCCTTATATCCTTCCAACCCATGCCCACTGTGTATTTTTCTCTTACAGAAATCACTGTGCATACCATTTTGTTTTCTGCTTTTACTTGCTTTATCTCGTGTCACTTTTGAATGGCTGACTACTACGTCACCACGATTTTATTCTTAAAGCACTTCTCCGTAGAGAAATAAAAGAATAAAGGAGGCGAATGCACACCTTGCTTGCAATATCAATATCCTACTTAAGCCGTCAAGAGCAGCGTTATCTAGTCAATCTTAAGTCACATGCACCCAAGTTCCTATTTATCTGATCAGTCGACAAAGAAAAATGCAGTCTTACGGTTTTTTGAGAAGAGAATTGTGCAACAGCACCAGACTCGGTGTCCAGAGGCTTGAGTTGTCATGAACCCAGAAACAACAGTGTGACCTCTGGTTAGTCACTGACTCACTCGGCGACTACTTCCTCCCTTGCAAAGAATGAAACTGGTCCCACATTTGCTCTTTCAGTTATCAAGTCTGTGTTCCTGCTACTTCCCTGAGGGGTAAAGAGCCACAGGTCTGGTGGTCACTTGACTCGGGTTGGCCTGGACTACTCCCATCGCCCTAACCCGGGATGCCTCGTCCTTTCCCAGGGCCCTTCAGATCCTCAGTTACAACCTCTCCTTCAGCACCTCGTCACAAGGCAGAGAAAGCCAGTCCTCAAGCAACTCGTAACTTAATTAGGTACACAGATCAACTGGAACTCTTCCTCCAGTAGTTTTATAGGCGCGTGGAAAAAGTGCATTCAGTCAAATGTGAGGGTGTGCAAACACAACCGCCAGTCTGCAGAGATGATTTCCCCTCAAAGTTTCTTTGCTCCAGCTTGTACCGAGTCGACCAGGGGTGAGGCTCGCCAGCCAGCTCTGCACCCACGCCTCTTACATGCTTAGAGAAACACGGATGCCTGTAAAGATGCTGCCAGGGGTCGATCAAGCCCCGCCTGCCCCGCACCTGCGCGTCCCCCCCCCCCCCCCCGCCCCCACCACGCTCCGGCGCGCCCCTCTCAGCCTCCTCGGCTCCAGCTCACCCACCGGTGGCACCTGCTGCGCCACCAAGCAGGTGACGATCCCGCTCAGCAAGATGAAGGTTAGACGACTCCAGCCTAACATCCTTCCAGCCACCAACAAGCTGCAAAGGACTCCTGAGGAGGCCGCACGAGGCACCACCTGAGCGCCGAGCAGGCCACGCCCACGCTGCCACGTGACCTGACAGCCGGACCGCGCCACTCGAGATGTGGGCGCGGGGAGATAGGCACCGGGGTGAGGGCGGCAAGGAGAGGAACTGGCTTTTCAGTGACGCAGCAGGACGATAGAGCCTTCCGAGAGGAAGAACAAACCCCCGGGATGGAAGGTGAGCGCTCGAGTTAGGACCGTGGTGTTCGTCCCACCTCCCGCACCGCGGGCAGTGGTTGCGCCCAGCCCGAGCTCCGGCCCTAAGCCCCGCCCCGGCGGGTGCGGCTGTGGAACTTTCCTCACCTCGATCCCTCACAGAGGGCCGCGCCCTCCTCAGAGCCTGGGGGTGGGGACCACCTCCCCTCTTCCGGCCGGTGCCGCCGCGCACCGTTCCCGTAAGGCCCAGGGCGAAGTCTGCACGCGGGCTGCTCGGTACCAAATGTCCATGAGACGGGCACAAGTCACGAGAGTCTCAAAACGCGGCGTAGCCCGCGACAGCGACCGTTCTTTGCCCTCTGAGGAGAGCAGGGCCCGAAGTGAGTGAGGTTATTGGTCCTGACCGTGGGGTCACCCGACGGCTGTCAGGGGCCAGGAGCAGGGCATAGTTAATTCTCACGGATGCTCCAGGCTGTGAATTTACCCATTTAGACTTTCGCGTCTGAAGTGACAAACCACAGAATTTAGGCTTCGGTTTACTCGCACTGAGACAACAGGTGGAATGCCCAGGAAGGACCGAGAACCTTCCTTCCGTGGAGTGAAGCGCCTGTGTACCTTCTTCACGTGCTGCAGTGAGAGGACGCAGGTTGGCACAGCCCAGGTGGACCTGGGAGGAGGGTAGGCGAGCAGTCTGTTATAGCCTGCACCTAGAAAACAACTTTACAGGTGTATTTGCTTGGCACGTGTGCGGTGTTTGGACACTGTTGTCCTAGTCAGATAAAGTGTAAGTGTTAGTCGCTCAGTCGTGTCCGACTCTTTGCGACCCGGTGGACTATAGTCTGCGAGGCTCCTCTGTCCGTGGGATTTTCCAGGCAAGAATACTGGAGTGGGTTGCCATGCCCTCCAGGGGATCTTCACGACCCAGGAATGGAACCCAGGTCTCCCCAATTGCAGGCAGATTCTTTACCATCTTAGCCATATAAATTCAATAGGAAATCCTGAGCTCTCGGTTCCACTTTATGATTGAACCTTTTTGATTTCCAACTGGCATTTTTTTTTTTAATGCTTTAGCAAAATCAGAATACTGTCACTAAAATCTTCATATATATTTTTTTTTCTTATGTAAGTTTGAAATTGCAGTTTTACCCATTTGTATTACTTTGTTAGAAAAAATCAATGATTTTGTTGGAAATTGGGAAATGAGAATTTGATATGTGGGAACATTTATTCCAGTTTTTTCTTTTCTTTTTTTTTGGTAGATGACAGGATTCCTCTCTTTGATGAGGGAAGTTTGCTTTTTAAAACATATCACATGATTAAAGTAGTTCCTGATTCAACAGTGAGCAAGAAGATCATCAGTTCAGTTCAGTCGCTCAGTCATGTCCAACTCTTTGTGACCGCATGAATTGCAGCAGGCCAGGCCTCCCAGTCCATCACCGACTCCCACAGTTCACTCAGACTTGTGTCCATCGAGTCGGTGATGCCATCCAGCCATTTCATCCTCTGTCATCCCCTTCTGCCCCCAATCCCTCCCAGCATCAGAGTCTCCTCCAATGAGTCACCTCTTCACATGAGGTGGCCAAAGTACTGGAGTTTCAGCTTTAGCATCATTCCTTCCAAAGAACACCCAGGACAGATCTTCTTTAGAATGGACTTGTTGGATCTCCTTGCAGTCCAAGGGACTCTCAAGAGTCTCCTCCAACACCACAGTTGAAAAGCATCGATTCTTCAAGGCTCAGCTTTCTTCACAGTTCAACTCTCACATCCATACATGACCACTGGAAAAACCATAGCCTTGACTAGACGGACCTTTGTTGGCAAAATAATGTCTCTGCTTTTCAATATGCTATCTAGGTTGGTCATAACTTTCCTTTCAAGGAGTAAGCGTCTTTTTAATTTCATGGCTGCAGTCACCATCTGCAGTGATTTTGGAGCCCAAAAAAAGAAAGTCTGACACTGTTTCCACTGTTTCCCCATCTATTTGCCATGAAGTGGTGGGACCAGATGCCATGATCTTAGTTTTCTGAATGTTGAACTTTAAGCTAACTTTTTCACTCTCCTCTTTCACTTTCATCAAGAGGCTTTTTAGTTCCTCTTCACTTTCTGCCATAAGGGTGGTATCATCTGCATATCTGAAGTTATTGATATTTCTTCCAGCAATCTTGATTCCAGCTTGTGCTTCATCCAGCCCAGCGTTTCTCATGATGTACTCTGCATTGAAGTTAAATAAGCAGGGTGACAATATACAGCCTTGACGTACTCCTTTTCCTATTTGGAACCAGTCTGTTGTTCCATGTCCAGTTCTAACAGTGATAGAAGCAAGGTCCGATGCTGTAAAGAGCAATATTGCATAGGAACCTGGAATGTTAGGCCCCATGAATCAAGGCAAATGTGTAAATAGGTTGATTTATCTTGGACCTTAGAGTAAGTCTACAAAAAAAGAGGAAAAAAAGTAGAGGATTCCCATCTTTTATATAAATGGCTATTTGATTTGAAATCATCTTTTTTTTTGCATTTTATGCAAACATTCAGGTTTTATTTTTACTTATTCTTGGTGGGAGCTGATGTCAGGAACCGAAAGGCAAGCAGTAGTAACTTTTGTTTTCTACCTCCTAGCCGAATAATAATACACATAATGTAGCATTTTCATTAGGCAAGACTTTTTACATTTCACATTAGAATACATTACTCTTTTCTTGAATAAAATGACCAGTTACTAAAGAAACCATCTCTGGAGGAAGTGTTTAATAAGCGTATTTTATTTAAATCAGGGGCTTACCTCATAGCTCAGTCGGTAAAGAATCTGCCTGTATTGCAGGAGACCTGGGTTCGATTCCTGGGTCAGGAAGATCCTCTGGAGAAGGAAATGGCAACCCACACGTGTACTCTCACCTGGAGAATCCCATGGACAGAGGAGCCTGGCAGCCTACAGTCCATGGGGTCCCAAGAGTCAGACACAACTTAGTGACTAAATCACTATTTAAATAAATCCTCCAGTAGGAAATGGAGAATTTATTGCCTTTACTTAGAAGAAGGCTGTGTAAGTAGTTACATGTCATGTTCATTTGTGCCGCTCACCGCGTTTCCTTATTAGAAACATTTTATTTCCACATCACAGTTCGCAAAAAGACTTTCAGGTTTCAGAATTCTGTATCTCTTTTGGCTTACTTCCCTCTTGATTCCACTCAGGCTTTATTAATGGTTCGCTTCATATCATCTCCATCTTTGTAAATTTTCTTTAGAATGTTCATTAATTCCTCACTAGGATCTGTTTCGGAGAAGGCAATGGCAACCCACTCCAGTACTCCTGCCTGGAAAATCCCATGGACGGAGGAGCCTGGGCTGCAGTCCATGGGGTCGCTACGAGTCGGACATGACTGAGCGACTTCACTTCCACTTTTCACTTTCGTGCATTGGAGAAGGAAATGGCAACCCACTCCAGTGTTCTTGCCTGGAGAATCCCAGGGACGGGGGAGCCTGGTGGGCTGCTGTCTATGGGGTCACACAGAGTCGGACACGACTGAAGTGACTTAGCAGCAGCAGCAACAGGATCTGTTTCAATGTCATAGGACGTCTAATCTTTCTCAACGTTTTTTTCAACCTGAGTCAGGTAGCTCCACTGTGTGTTTTCTGCTTTCTTTATGTAGATAAGAACTGTATCTTTCTTGACCTTTTTTGAACTGCCTTCCACAGAGATGGGTTTCAAGAGATTGTTCGTAATCATGGAGTAACTCTTCCCATTTAAATTCTTTACCAAAAGATCAAATGATCTCTCTGTGAAATGTACCTGCACATTCCCAGTGGGCACTTGATGAACTCCAGTGAAGTTAATGTAGATTTTCATACACTTGTCTGACTGATCCCATCCATAATTACTGAATTTCACTGTATATGCTGTTTTAATAAGAGCAACCACAGCAGCTAGCTTTTCATTTTCTAAAAGTTTTGCTTTACCTCTGTGATTTCTGCTGCATTTTGTTTTTTATTTCTGTCTCAATCTTGGGTTTTTCAGCTGTGAGGGGACCAGATACTCTTTTTCTGGTGGCTTTTTCCAGCGGCACTTTCAACTCTTCTAGATCTTTCTGTAGCTCTTCTTAATTGAAGCCATGGTTGGGCTGCAGCAGACAAGACCCTGGCTGCAGTGGCACAGGGACAAGAACAGGAAATGCCACCCTGAACATGCTCACCCTGAGCACAGACTGCACTGGCATTGATCATTCATCTTTTTTAAAAAAAATTTTAACAAATAAAAGATTCTTTAAATTCTGTGGTGCTTTATAATTTTCAAAAATTACACATACATGATTTCATATAATTGCATTATTGCCCCTCCCCTGTCACTTCTCCCCAACTGGTAACCACTAGTTTGTTTTCAATATCTTTGAATCTACTTCTTTTTTGTTTATTAACTAGTTTGTTTTATTTTTCAGATTCCACAATATGACTGATAGCATACAGTATTTCGTATTTCTCTATATTATTTCACTAAGCATTATGCTTTCCAAGTCCATCCATTTTACTACAAATGGCAAAATTTCCTTCTTTTATATGGCTTTAGTATTCCATTGTATATATTTATATGCCACTACTTCTTTATCTATTCATCCTGATAGACTCTTAGATTTCTTTCATACCTTGGTCATTATAAATGATGATGCTATAAAGATAGGAGTGCATGTATCTTTTCCATTTCTGTTTTTTGGATATATACCCAGAAGTGGAATTTCTAGGTCATATCAGTTCAGTTCAGTCACTCAATTGTGTCTGAATCTTTGCAACCCCATGGACTGCAGCACCCCAGGCCTCCCTGTCCATCACCAACTCCTGGAGTTTACTCAGACTCATGTCCATTGAGTTGGTGATGCCACCCAAGCATCTCATCCTCTGTCATCCCCTTCTCCTCCTGCCTTCAATCTTTCCCAGCATCAGGGTCTTTTCAAATGAGTCAGTTCTTCCCATCAGGTGGCCAAAGTATTGCAGTTTCAGTTTCAACATCAGTTCTTCCAATGAATATTCAGGACTAATTTCCTTTAGGAGGGACTGGTTGGATCTCCTTGCAGTCCAAGGGACTCTGAAGAGTCTTCTCCAACACCACAGTTCAAAAGCATCAATTCTTAGCTGCTCAGCTTTCTTTATAGTCCAGCTCTCACATCCATACATGAGCACTGGAAAAACCATAGCCTTGATTAGACAGACCTTTGTTGGCAAAATAATGTCTCTGCTTTTTAATATGCTGTCTAGGTTGGTTGCAGCTTTTTTCCCAAGGAGCAAGCGTCTTTTAATTTCATGGCTACAATCACCATCTGCGATTTTGGAGCCCGAGAAAACAAAGTCTGTCACTGTTTGCCCATCTATTTGCCATGAAGTGATGGGACCAGATGCCATGATCTTAGTTTTCTGAATGTTGACTTTTAAACCTACTTTTTCCCTCTCCTCTTTCACTTTCATCAAGAGGCTCTTTAAAACTAGGTCATATAGTAGTGACCTAAAAATAGAACTACTCTATTTTTAGTTTTTGGAGAAACTGCCATACTGTTTTCCACAGTGGCTTCAACAATTTACATCCCCACGAACAGTGTACGAGGGTTTCCTTTTCTCCACATCCTTCAAGATCATTTATCTTAAATACTACTGAGAGCACTTTAAACATGTTACCAGGGACTTCCCTGGTGGTCCAGTAGTTAAGAATCTGCCCTGTAATGTGGGGAACTAAGATCCCACGTGCCATGAAGCAACTAAGACTGTGTGACAATGAAAGATCTCACATGATGCGACTAAGACCCAGCACAGCCAAATAAATAAATACTTAAAAAAACACATCACCAAACACATTTCTTTTTTCCTTACAAGAGGATGTTAATTGCTTGTTAGATGGTCTGGCAAAATCAGAATCTTTACGCAGAAAATTTATGTCAATTGGCATAATATTCTTAGACATGATTTTCATATAACTTTGTGTTTAACTCTCAATACTCTATTATATACCTTTGATTCTGTTTTCAGACAAAATTTAAATCAAGTTCCCTAAAATTATGCCATTTATGTATTTTTTAAATTACACCTACATCTTTTTTCTTAGCCTACTCGATTTTTTGGTACTAGATACAGAAGGAAGACCAAGGCAAATGTGCAGCCATATTAAACTTCACTGTGCTTTGTGGCACACTGACATATTCATAGAAATGGTATTTAAGTGTACAAATGATTATGTTGGAAAGGGTGGTTCAAATATTACCTACACAGGAAGCATCAAGAATAAGACTTGGATAACCTGTTTAGTATGAAGAGTCAGCATCAGTAATCGAATTGTTTATCAGAATAGCTGAAGGTCTTGGTAAGCTGTGGACTTTTTCTAATCTCCTATCTAACATTCCTGGGTTCCTGAGGTGGAGACTTGATTTAAAATCATTGCAACTTAACCACCCAATCCTGAATGAAATCTATCACACATAACATATTATCCAGGACAGATATGACTTGATTTAGTAAAGCTGAATATTCAAAGGTTTGCACTAAAAAAGCAAGAAATATGGAAATAACGTTCCATTAAAAAAAGCAAAAACATTTTACCAAAAGTATTTACCAATGAGTTGCTTAATTAATTAAAAAAAAGACAGTATATCTAAAATGTAATCTGAGTTTCAAAGCTTTGATTTTTGTTCATATTTTCAGGAAGAAATCTAAAGAAAGAGAAAACATGGAAATCAGAAGTCTTGCAAAACTGTTACATGATTCCTTCCCTCCAGCAGTTTTTTTTATCACACTAAATAAGATTACTTGCTTTATATGTTTTGCTTTTATATAGAAAAACATGTCAAATTATTACCTTTGACTCAAAGGTATAATGATATTTTATTCTATTACAAAACTAGAAGTGTTCCCATTTAATCTAATTGTCCCCACATATAATGTCAAAGTCAAATAGTTATCTTAATTACCCCTCACTTTGCACTTACCTTTCTGTTTCTTTGTGAAACGTTTTTGATGTCTTGTTGAGCCTCTGACACCACAGGCATGTGAGAATCTGAAGAGTCACTTTACAAAAAAGTCCTTCTGAAAAAAAAAAAAGTCCTTCTGTCTCTTTCTACTTTCTTTGATAAGACATATGGTTCTGACCTGAGAATTATTATTATCATTTTTAGTTATTTATTTGGCTGTGTTGCATCTTAGATGTGGCATGTGGGATCCTCTAGTTGGAACTTGCATGCTCCGGACCCCACTGGCTCAGTATTTGTGGCTTGTGGGTATAGTTGCCCCGAGGCATGCAGGATCTTTGCTCCCAGACCAGGGATCCAACCTGCATCCCCTGCACTGGAAGGTGGATTCTTACACTGGGAAAGTCCTTTTGACCTGAAAATTGTCAATTCAGTTCAAATCAATAATCCCTAAATACATCTTTTGTTGTTGTTCTGACTTCATATTCCTGCATAGTTCATTTTACATCAGTTCAGTTCAGTTCAGTCGCTCAGTTATGTCCTACTCTTTGCCACCCCATGGACTGCAGCACGCCAGGCCTCCCTGTCCATCACCAACTCCCAGAGTTTACTCAAACTCATGTCTGTTGAGTCAGTGATGTCACCCAACCATCTCATCCTCTGTCGTCCCCTTCTCCTCTTGTCTTCAATCTTTCCCAGCATCAGGGTTTTTTTCAAATGAGTCAGTTCTTTGCATCAGGTGGCCAAAGTAAACCATTCTAATTTCCTATTCGATGCTTCCAACCAGTTGTTTCTCAAGTTTGTGGTAAATTCATTTATTCTGTCAATAAACACTAAGCACTTACTCTACATGCTGGGTGACTAGCAAAAAAATGATTCTTTCCCTGTCTATGGGAGAGGAATTCTGTCTTATGGGAGAGGAAAAATGAAGATGGAAGGCAAAAGTTAAACCAAGTGACTGTCTTGTAAAACAACAATAGATTTTGCTTATTCCATGCTCTACCCTCTGGTTGAATATTGTGGCTGTTTCACCAACCTCAGTTCCACTCCTCTGTTATGCAGCAGCTGTGTGGCTTGGATGAGCCATAGCCTCATCCTTGGTCCCATCTCGAGGTAGGCCCTTTTTGGCCTGATATTTTAAGGTTATCGTAGTCTTCTTGCCCCCGTGCTTGGTTTTGGCCTGAGTCACTCAGACTCCTGAATTCAATAGGCCATGGTTTGAATCTCAGGGCTTTTACTCTATGATTGAGGCAATTGTCTTTTTTCTTCTAACAGGAAAGAGTAAGCTGTTAGTCTCCACTGTTACTGGCATTCATGCTCTAAACTTGAAGTGAGCCGTTTATGGATGAATAGACACTGTGGACGGCAGAGGAGAGATGGAAAGAAACTGGGTCATTATGGCATTGTTAAGCGACTAGATCAACCAACCACAGAGCCTGTCCAACAACTGGACTCTTTGTTACTATGAGCCACTACTCTTGTTTATCATTTAAGCCAGTTCAGGTTGGTTTGCTTGCAAGTTGAATTGTTGTACCTGATAGCATCTTAACTGCTGTACACATAGAAATAGGTTTATCTACCTTCTCAAGAGCAGAGGAGAATTTATGAAGCTATATATTTACAAAGCTATAACACTTAGGTTTCAAGGTCTTCACTTGCTCAGGCATCTTCCAAACTTTCTACCTAATTTTACACTTGTAATTTTGGATATGTTTCCTTAAAGAGGACCATCCAAATTGTATAAGCTTTAGGCCTTACAAAACCATTAGGTGTTTTGGAAGAGAAAATTTTCACCTTTTTCCCCCGTCCCTTTAACATGTTTCCCTATGGGAAGGGTAACTTACCTAACTGGTAGATAGCTGGATGGGTCACTGCATGTGTGAGGCCTGGCTTCTCTAGCTCTCTCATTCAGATCTGTCTGCCCATAGTGGTCAGCCCTGCTGACAAGAGCAGAAGGGAAAGTAGTTGCTGCCTTTGACTGTGTCTTCCAAAATTGGCACCTATCCAACAAACTTTTAAAAGTATAGTGTTGATACAATGGCTGTGAAGACTCTGAAGAAAGCATCATGAAAGGGTGGCTCTGGGAGACACTAAGAGAAAGTAATTTAAAAATGGAGGCTTTGGTACATACTTGCATCTTCCACCTCCCAACCTAGCCTACCCTGCCCTTGGTTTACTCCCTGTCATGTTAGAAATTGTGCCCCTGGGAAGCAGTTTGTATTTGTCAAATGACTGAGTGCATAAATTCATTCCAGAGGAGAAGGAGTTGGTGCCCCATCTTGGCCTCAGGTCCCAGCTGTTTTCTCTTTTCCAGCTTAATCAGTAGTAAAGCTGATGTTGATTCTCACCTGATGCCTGTGTGTATTTCTCAATCATTTCCCAACCAGGAAATGTGAGGAGAATGATTCTCACCCTGAAATGACAACATAAGTCAGCAGTAGCAATTATAGTAACATGTGTATAAGAAGTACTAAATGACCTACTAAAAGTACCAAGCAGATCAGTATGAGTCGTTGAAGATATACATGCATGCAGGGCAGAAATAGAGGCATAGATATAGAGAATGGACTTGTGCACAGAGGTTGGGGGAAGGAGAGGGTGGGATGAATTGAGAGAGTAGCATCGAAATATATCCATTACCATGTGTAAAATAGATACCTAGAGGGAAGTTGCTGTATAACACAGGGAGCTCAGCCCAGTGCTCTGTGATGACCTAGAGGGATGGGATGGGGGTTGGGGGTGGGAGAGAGGCTCAAGAGGGAAGGGGATATATGTATATTTATGGCGGATCCACGTTGTATGGCAGAAACCAACACAACATTGTAAAGGAATTATCCTCCAATTAAAAGAAAAAGATACACATGCAGTAAAATAGGAATTCCTAATCAAAGGTAGTTCACAACTGAAAAAGAAAATACTACTAACATAAATAGCTACCATCTTATGAGGTCAACCACAATTCACATATATATTCTACCATGTATATTATATATATTCAGTTATATTGGCTTGAATCATGAAATTGCAGAATTGGCAATTTTATATGGGCTTCCCTGGTGGCTCAGTTGGTAAAGAATCTGCCTGCAATGTTTGTAGGTTAATGAGTAGT
This sequence comes from Bos grunniens, assembly GCF_055505025.1. NCBI lineage: Eukaryota > Metazoa > Chordata > Mammalia > Artiodactyla > Bovidae > Bos > Bos grunniens. The sequence goes on along the minus strand of NC_141191.1, from coordinate 20,903,259 downwards.
TGACTGTCAACACTTTTATATGGTCAGCCTTGTATTACTGACACCCCAAATACTCACAATTATTTGACTTGACTTGGAAGCTGGGGCCATCACTCAAGATCATCTGTAGACCCTGATGGCTCCTGCTTTTCCTTCCCCTTTGAAGATTTTCCACATCTGGCTCACTATCACTCTTTTAAACATGATTCCTGTCAATATTCTTACTGATTGCAATGTCCACAAAAACAGTTTTTCCAATATTCTGGTTTTTCAAGGTTTTTTGACCTCTTCTCTTTTTTCACCTCAAATGCCCAATTCCATTGTCATGTCTTCAGCATTGGAGCACTTCATTTTATTTCTGGAATACCACTCTTTTTTGGTTCTTATATTCCTCACTGGACAAGTGTATTCAATATCCTCTGTTGGTTTCTATTTCTCGACTGACCTCTATCTGTGGGGTGCCCCAGAACCTGGTCTTCAGATTTCTTTTTTTCTTTACCTATGCTCTCGCTTCCCTGCTTAGTATCTTTTCAGTGATTTCCCATTTTTCCTACAGTCAAGTCCAGAATTCTCAACCGTCGCTCAGAAGGCTCTGCTTAGAAACCAGATTGCTTCCGATTTTCTCTCTGGAAGGCATTATTGCTTATCACACCCCCTCAATCATTCCTTTTAAAGCAGTTCCTCCACAATGCCACACTTTTTTTTGCCTCAGTATTCCTACTCACTGGCTTCCTATACATGGGATATTCTTTCTCATGCTTGTCCTTGCATATGTAACTCCTGAGAGTTCAGCTTATGTCTTCTTTAGTAAAACCTTCTGTGACTTACAACTGTCTAAACCAAGTTTGGTCCCTGTTATTCAGTTCTCAGCTATCCTGTACTTCTCCTTGTCAGTTGTTTGTACATATAATTACTCAGTTATTTATTTGTTTGAAGTCTGCCTTCCTGAATCTATAAATCCTCTCAAGACAGGGGTCATGTCTATGTTGTAATTATTATATCTGCAATATCTGGTGCAATGCCTGACATAATGATGGTGTATAATAAATGTATGATGATTAAGTGACTGATTAGTTACAGAGCTCAGGATCCCAACTTCTCTAAGTAATGAAACTTTGTGGGGAGCACACTTCAAATTCTAACTGGAGTTCTACAAGCCTGTCCTTTTCTCCTGTTCCCTCAACCACACTTCTTTCACTCTTTCTCTCTGTGGTATTCGTGGTCTCCAACCTTCTTGTAGAAAGTCTGCAGTTTGTGATGGGCATTGGAAGAAGTATGAATTCTTGAAGCAAGGCTGGATCAAGGACCTGGGGAGATACACCTTGGGTATTGGGCTTTTTTCTCAGAATATCTCTGAAATAAGCTTGCTTTCTATTCTCCAGACTCTAAAATAAAATTTTAGAGATTGTCTCATTGTCATTTTTCTATTAAAGATACAAGATGCACAACCAACCACAATTCTATACTTAATTTTATCAGGATCACATAGGAAAAGATGGGATCTATTCCTGGATGTTAATATTGCACCTGTATCTCAAATCTGAAGGAGTGGTATCTGTGAATTGTAGGATATGCATCTATTCAGTCAAAGTGATTAAAACCTATAAAGAGACGTGGATTCAATCCCTGGATAGGGAATGTTCCCTGGAGGAGGAAATGGCAACCTACTCAGTATTCTTGCCTGGAAAATTCCATAGACAGAAGAGCCTGGTGGGCTATACAAAGAGTTGGACATGACTGAGCACACATGCACACACACAAGAAATAAAACACTACTGAAATCTAATAATAATATAGAGGGCATGGAACTGAGAAGGTATATTTCAAAATGTTTAAAAATGAGAAGTGTTCTTGTTAGAAGAATGAGTGGTAATGCTCCTGAAGGGTCATTCAGCGTTAGAGATAAGGATTTCCAATCTAGGAAGAAGGTAGTGGAAGCACAATGCTTAACCTCGCTGGCCTGTAGTTAATTTAAGGTGGAGCAAAAGATCAGCTGAGCTTTAAGGCAGCTTTAACTTAGTTAAGCTAAGCTTTAACTGTTTTAGTGGAGTTCATTGAATGGTCAGGATACTGTCAGTACTGAAGTTGATAAAACCGAGGATGGGAGGCTCCGTGAAGAGAAAGACTGAGAGCTAGGTTCCTGGAGGGTTGAGGATGCTGATGAAGAGCAGTGTGGTACTGCAGAGGTAATGGGTGTGGATGGTATGTGCTTCAAGGCCTGAACTGATGGGTGGGGATAATGAGAAGCTTCAAACCTGGTACTTGGGCTGTGGTGCAGGATTCTCTGACTCTGGGTGCACAGGTATGCGAGCTGAATTCAGCTTGAGAAGAGTCAGGAGGGGCATTTTCATGGGAGAGTCAAGAGGAAATTTGTCTATTAGAAATTTTTGTTTACACCTCTGCTAAATGCTTAAGTCTTTGTCCATTTTTCTGTATTATAGAAAGAGCACACCAGTGAGGAATGAAAAAGGCAGTAAAAGGAACATGGAAAAAGAAAAATTGGTAATCATAGGTTGGCAGGTGGGAGAGGTTGAAGAGTCTGTGATGGACATATAGAAGGTCTCCCAGAGAGCAGTTTTGGACTAAAAATGAAAAACGGGGGCATACAAGAAGCTTTCTGTAGGAACTGGGGAATAAATTATTTTCCCAAACAATAGAAAGAAGTGATACACATGCATAATTCCTGCTGCTCTGCTTTAAAGGTGACCTATACTAGGAAATAAGGTCCATCTAGTCAAGGCTATGGTTTTTTCAGTCATCATGTATGGATATGAGAGTTGGACTGTGAAGAAAGCTGAGCGCCAAAGAATTGATGCTTTTGAACTGTGGTGTTGGAGGAGGCTCTCGAGAGTCCCTTGGACTACAAGGAGATCCAACCAGTCCATTCTGAAGGAGATCAGCCCTGGGATTTCTTTTGAGGGAATGATGCTGAAGCTGAAACTCCAGTACTTTGGCCACCTCATGCGAAGAGTTGACTCATTGGAAAAGACTCTGATGCTGGGAGGGATTGGGGGCAGTAGGAGAAGGGAATGACAGAGAATGAGATGGCTGGATGGCATCACTGACTTGATGGACGTGAGTTTGAGTGAACTCCAGGAGTTGGTGATGGACAGGGAGGCCTGGCGTGCTGCGATTCATGGGGTTGTAAAGAGTCAGACATGACTGAGACACTGAACTGAACTGAACTGATACTAGGAAATGGCAGATTTCTCTAGTATTCTTGCCTGGGAAATCCCACGGACAAAGGAGCCTGGTGGGCTACAGTCCATGGGGTCATAAAGAGTCAGACACAACTGAAGCGACTGAGCATGCACACGTACAACTTAAATTTCCAGGTGGTACAGTTAGTTAGGGAACTAAGGTTAGAAACCATGACTTGATTCCTTACCTTGGAGTCTACTTTTCTTTAAGTTTCCACCTTTTTAAAGGAGTAAAGAGACATGCTTTATTTTCTGTATTCTCTCCCTTACAGTTCCACTTAGTATCTGAGGACCAGGATTAAGAAATAGCATGATGGAAAAATAAACACTAATTAGTAGTGCTACACTCTTTTTGTCTCTGCAGCACTCAGAACAGGATTGCAAAACCTCATCAGGTCTGCAGAACACTGTGAGGACGCCTACAGGTTTTAATTTACAAGTCCTCGCTGTACACTCTGAAAAGAAAATCTAGGTGTTTTTTTTTTTTTTATGCAATACAAAGGCAGGGTTGAAACACAAGATCAGATGGAAAGAATGCTTATTCTTTTTCCATCATGGAAAATAAGCCTCAGTAATGGTTTAAGAGAAGTAGCCCAGTGGCAAAATATTAAACAGAAATAAATCAAATAATGCCAGAGATTTTCCTAGGGGTGAAGTATTAATACATAGGAAATGTCATAAAATAAAACCTGCCTTAACACCATTTCGTTTAGTGAAATATGCATAAAAAACACTTGTATAAGATGTTAATATTAGGGGATCTGTAGTGAAGAGTATAAAGGAAATCTGTACAATTTTTGGAACTTTTCTGTAAATCTAAAATTATTCAAAGATTTTCTCCACCTCTCTCTCCGGTGTGAGGACCCAGCAAGATGACGACCAGCAAACCATGAAGAGACTCTCACCAGGAATTGAATCAGCCAGCACCTTGTTCTTGGACTTACCAGTCTCTGGAACTGTGATAAATAAATGTCTCTTGTTGAAGTAAAAAAATAAAATTAAAAAAACAAAAAACAACACCCACCCACACAAACTCACTGTAAACTAATAGGTAGATGAGGAAAAAGAGAAAGTAAAGGCATGAAATTATTCTTTTTCTCATTTTCTTACTAATCTTTTAATTAAATGAATGGATTTCAAGATGAGTGAGTCTGAAAAAATTACCACAGAAAAATTATCACATTATATCCCTTAGGCTATTATTGATAATAATAATACCATAGAAGAACAATAACTTGAAAAGTCATTTTGATGTTTTTCACCTGTTAGCTATCATGCCATAATTTAGTTAATAAAATATGATGTTAATCTAGCATATTTTAATAATTCTTCTGCATCATAAGAGTTTGGAGCAATTGAGTAAATATAATTCCTGCAAAAAAGAGTTGAAGTATGGACTGATTAGTGTCTACACTAGAGTTGACCCAGGAATTCCACAGCATTTGGGTGGGTATTGGGCCATCTGGTACGCTGAGTCCATTTTAGGACTTCAGTCCTATTTTAAGATATTTGAATATTTTAACTATTCTTTCTGTAAGATGTTGAGTTTTGTATCTGTATCTAAAAATTCCAGGCAGGTCCTTAATTTGGGGAAGAGTGGGCAGAGAGTAAGAGTTTGAGTAAGTCATGGTGGAGCAGCTTGACTAGACTAACCTTCTCACATGACAGAAATTAAACTTTGGACAAAATAGTAAAAATTATCTAAAGGTAATAGAGGGTGACCAAAAGTATGTAGAAACTTGAGGAGAGTTAATTCTAGTAAGAAGGAAATAACATTCTTAACATTTTTTTCAACTTAGGGCAGGCCCCAGGAAGTGCCACTAAGAGTCATTAATACTCATACAGAAACCTTACTGTTACTAAAACTTAAATCTTACATGAGGAATCTGAGGACAGAGTTCAGAGCAACTAAATAGTCTAGACATGAGGCATGTGTGAGGACATGAAGACACATGTGAGGCATGTGTCTTCTCTAGACACAAGTCTAGAATTTGGAGTCTAGACACATAGTCTAGACATGAGACATGTGTCTTCTCTAGACACAAATCTAGAATTTGGAGCTTGAGATCAACCAAATTAAACAATATCAACAATCAACTACTAAGTAATATCAACAAAAATTCTTCAGAGGGACAAATCAGAATCCACAGTTTCTACAATATATTATTCACAACATCCAGGATACAGTCTAATTAAATCAGACATATGAAGAACATACTAAAAAGGAAAGGCAAGCAGTGGTGACTGACCCAGATGTTGGAATTAGTAGACAAGGATTTTTAAGGGAGCTATTATAACTCTGCCTAAAAACAAAAACACCAAAAAAGACTTTAATGAATGGATAGGAAATTCCAGCAGAGAAAAAGAAATTTTAACAACAAAGCAAAAACCACAGGAGGATCAAATGGATTCTAGAAGTGAAGAATAGTGTCTGAGATGAAAAAGTGATGGGTTTAACAGCAGTTTAGAGATGAAAAAAGAGTGAGTCTGTGAACATGAAGATAGAAAAACCTTCAAGATGATCTAATCTGAAAATGTGTGAGCAGTCAAAATCAGGTGTGGGGAGCTTTTTATTTGTACTTTTATTGTATATAGCCTACCTTTTCATAAGTTTACTAGACTAGTAAGTCAGGGGAATGTTTCATCAGAACGCATCTTTAAAAATGTTTATTTTTGTCTGCACTGGGTCTTCGTTGTTGCGTGGACTTTCCTCTAGTTGCGGCAAGCAGGGGCTATTCTAGCTGCCGTGCACCGGCTTCTCATTGTGGCGGCTCCTCTTGTCGAAGAGCACAGGCTCTAGGGCACGTGGACCCAGTAGTTGCAGCTCCTAGGCTCTAGAGCACAGGCTCAACAGTTGTAGTGCAGGGGCTTAGTTGCTCTGCCGCATGTGGGATCTTCCCAGGTCAGAGATTTAACCCGTGTCTCCTGCATTGGCAGGTGGATTCTTTACCACTGAGCTACCAGGGAAGCCCAGGACGTATCTTGATTTTGACAGTGCTTTAAACAAAATTTCTCATGATATGCTTATGTACAAGATGGAAAAATGTGGACCACATGGCTCTCTGTACATTCATTCTTGATCTCTGCCACTCTTCTAGACTGACTTCAGTGCTACATAATGGGGGTTATATAAAATGCAATACCCGAAACAGGGAAGGAACACTGACCTGTTACCTGCGATTTTTTACTTACTTGTTATCCTCCTTCACTAGTATATAAACTCCATGAAGACAAGAAATGCCTATCTGTATCCTCCTAGATGCCAAGACCTGAAATTAGTCCTGCTGTCTTGAACAGGGGCAGACACTGGGTTAACATGAAGATGAGCATGGTGACAAGAAATCCAGGAATGTATTACATTCAGAAATTCAGGTTAACAGAATGTTTGTTTCAGGGAACTCAGTCAGCTGGCAGCGGGTCCCTGGTGCCAAGCTAGTGTTGGAAATAAGACTTAAGTCTCTTGCGTGCTTAGTTGCTCAGTCATGCCCAACTCTTTGCGACCCCACGGACTGAAGCCCGATAGGCTCCTTTGTCCATGGGGATTCCCCAGGCAAGAACACTGGAGTGGGTTGCCATGCCCTCCTCCAGGGCATTTTCCCAACCCAGGGATTGAACCTAGGTCTCCCGCCTTGCAGGTGGATTCTTTACCAGCTGAGCCACCAGGGAATCTGTCTCTTGAGGGTAGTGTTTCTCCAAGTGTGTTTTAGAGGCCTGCTTCAGAATTACCTGGAGTGCTTGTTAAAAACTGGGGGACTAATCTTAGATTTGTTAAGCCTGTGTCTCTAAGGATGGGTCTTGGAAATCTACAGGTATCCTAGACAATTCTTATGTATATACATTTATTTTTAGGGGTTGGGGAGCTGACAAAAGCAAGGAATGGACTAAGTCCTAGGGCAAGTTTCACAGTCTTGGCACCAGTGGCAATTTGATTGGATGATTCTTTGTCAAATTATTCGGGGTGGGGGGTGCTGTCCTGTGCATTGGAGAATGTTTAGCAGTATCCCTAGTTTCTAATCCTCTAGATCTCATATTACCCCCTCCTCTCCCAGTTGTGACAACCAAAAATGTCTCCAGACATTCCAAAATGTCCCCTGTGGGCAAAATTGGCCCTGCTTGAGAACCACTGCTTTGGGGGATAAAAAGGAGGAGAAAGCAACACTGGAGAATGTCAAGCTGTTGGAACTAGGATGCCACGTTAGGGTGAGAGCTACAACAGAAGTTCCTCTACAAGGCTTGTTATGTTGGTGGCTTAGCAACATTTTTGTAGAGGGGCCATGGGAGTCTAGAGTTGGTGACAGATGGAATATAGAGGCTGAGAACTAGACAGGGTGTCACACCAGGTCTTGGTCATGGCTGTGCACTGGAATCAACATGGAATTGTAAAAACATAAAAATCCATCAGCCAGCCTTAGCTCTACTGAAGCAGAATTTCCAGTGAAGTCCAGGTACTTGGTACACAACCTGGATTCAGGAACACTCACAGGGTTAGATGACATCCTGAGCACTGTGTTCAGGAACTCAGAAGGAGACAGTTCAGTTCAGTTCAGTCGCTCAGTCGTGTCCAATCTTTGCGACCCCATCGACTGCAGCACGCCTGGCCTCCCTGTCCATCACCAACTCCCGGAGTTTACCCAAACTCATGTCCATTGAGTCAGTGATGCCATCCAACCATCTCATCCTCTGTTGTCCCCTTCTCCCACCTTCAATCTTTCCCAGCATCAGGGTCTTTTCAAATGAGTTGGTTCTTTGCCTCAGGTGGCCAAATTATTGGAGTTTCAGCTTCAACATCAGTCCTTCCAATGAATATTCAGGACTGATTTCCTTTAGGATGGACTGGTTGGATCTCCTTGCAGTCCAAGGGACTCTCAAAGAGTCTTCTCCAACTCCACAGTTCAAAAGCATCAATTCTTCAATGCACAGCTTTCATTGTAGTCCAACTCTCACATCCATAAATGACTACTGGAAAAACCATAGCTTTGACCTTTGTTGGCAAAGTAATGTCTCTGCTTTTTAATATGCTGTCTAGGTTGGTCATAGCTTTTCTTCCAAGGAGTAATTCACGGCTGCAGTCACCATCTGCAGTGATTTTGGAGCCCAAAAAAAGTCTGTCACTGTTTCCACTGTTTCCCCATCTATTTGCCATGAAGTGATGGGACCAGATACCATGATGTTAGTTTTCTGAATGTTGAGCTTTAAGCCACCTTTTTCACTCTCCTCTTTCATTTTCATCAAGAGGCTCTTTAGTTCTTCTTTGCTTTCTGCCATAAGGGTGGTGTCATCTGCATATCTGAGGTTATTGATATTTCTTCTGGCAATCTTGATTCCAGCTTGTGCTTCATCCAGCCCAGCGTTTCAGCCCAGGAGATAGACTGGGCATAAAACTGCCTGGGCAAAGCAGACCTCAGCAATGCTTAGTGTCTGAACCTCTTTCATAGCTCCCTTTCCATCCCACAAGTGAGGATGAAAGCATTACATACATATTTGTTATGGCTAGACGATCCTAAGTATGGAATTTCCTCAATTTTACTCTTAGCCTCTGTTCTGAACCTACTTGCTCTTTTGTGATGTTTCCTGTTTTCACCCCACTGCTTAATGCAATTTCTTTCTCTCTGTCCAGCCCCCTCATCCTGTTATTTGCTTGGCTTGTGTATGATCTGGGCAGTTTCAGAGGTAGAATCAAAGCCTTGCTGATGGACTGGGAGTTTCTAACTTCCTTTTAAAGGCACTTCTCAGACACCTATTGTATTAAGAAATGGAAAGTAAGACTGTAAAGCAGTAAGACAGCTTCCACAAACTGCACAAGAAATATTAGTTTCATATAGTAGAACCTCATCCTTTTGACAGGAAATCCAGAAAAGAAAAAAAATTCTGTGCCACTTTCCAAGTACCTCCATGGGGAAGCTCAATTAAACTTGATTAATCTTCGTTAAATCTAGCTACTGGTTCAGCAAGAATTACAAAACAGCCCAATAATTCTGTAAAAACATTGGTTTTATTATCCAAAAAAAAAAAAACCCCACAAAAGGAGAAGACAGAAACAAAAATCCTGGTCATTTGCAGTATCTATCAGCTTTCAATTTGGCTCTCCTGTTTAAACAAAAAACAAATAATAAAAAAATTAATCTATGTGAAAACATGTCATATAGTGGTCACCTGCTACTAAAATCATAAACTTGTGTTCGGCAATTGTGCCCTCAGTTTCAGCTATTATCTTACCATGCTGCTTATGGTAAAATATTTTAATTAAAATGTTTACTTCTCAATTTTATGTTTCATAATACATGGGATTTTATTCTTACAAAAAACACTTTTCCTAATCTTTAACTCATGTTGCCTAAGGGCTTTTAAAATCCATAACAGCAATTTAATTGCCTCTGAATTTAAGCATGGCCTAAACTTCTATTTAATACAGTGGGAATGTTGTATTTTCATAACTGATAAAGGTTACAGGACACAGACCTTATTCTGTTTCTTTCAATTCCATATCCTGATTACTTTAATTGACTATTCTTGATTGCCTAGAAATAGGTACGTTAATACGCTCAGCTGGAAATAATCATCATTTGCTGTCTTCAGGTAGTCACTTAATTGACTGGTTAACAGGAAATACCTGATAAAGCACTGTTATTATCAAGTAATCTAAAGAAATATCTTAAAGCTAACTTTGCAACATAGGACTTGAACAGTGGCAGACTACCAAATTCTCTTCTGATCTGGTGCTTACTTGATGTGTACTTGTAAGCTCACAGCTAAGCCTCTCCAACCATTTTACTAATGTTGGAAATCCAGGACACTACTTTCTTAAATAGGAACTAATAAACAAATATTAATAATGTGCTATGTTGAATATCCTGCACATGTATGAATTCAACTTAACAAAGTGCTTCAATTTTATCAAGTTTATACTTAGAAATTTTTAAGCTGACATTTATCTCATTTTTGGAAACCTCTAGTACTTTGAACAGAGCCCACTGAATTTTAAAATTAGTCAAACTACTTCTCTCTAGCCCTGGTTTTAACAGTTACAAAAAAGTCAATGGTAAATGAATTTATGAAGTAGTTTTGGTCAAACCTGAATTGCTTGTAACAAAATATATAAGCACTTGGAATCTGGCTATTTCCAAAAATTTTTTTTGGTGATCTTTTCCCAGACTTACAATGTCCCTTTTAAGGTAATACCACCACATTCAAAACTTAGAAATAAAGACAATTTTTTAAAATTACAGTAATTAAGAAAAGAACATGTGTTTATACACCACTTCTATTGGACACTGAAAATAGTTGGAAATGAATAAAAATTTACTTACCTGTCCAGAAGTGTTTCATGCAAGAATCCATCTTTCCGGGCCTTTTTTAGAATTTTACTGTCTTCTTTACTTATTTTAAGCTTGTGGTCTTGGAAGCTCTGGAATTTTTTTCTGTTAAGAAAATGCCTTTCTTGAAAAATGTCTCAAACTTTGATTATACATGTTTACTAACAAGCTTACTAATATTTAAGTTTTTCATTTACTAAAAAAACCCCTGTTTTTCTCAAATAATTTACAACTTTTCAACAACAAAAATGACCTTTCTACCCCACCATCAAGAAGGCAGTTGTCTGGGTAGCACTACAAACTTAATTAACACTTGGGAGTGTTGGCTGGAGTCTCCTGTGTCCTGGCAACGTTTGACAGGCTTTATGTACTGACAGTGACAGCCACTCTACAGAGCAGGACTGTTGTTTAGTTGCAAAGTTGCATCTGACTCTTTGCGACCCCATGGATGGTAGCCCACCAGGCTCCTCTGTCCATGGGATTCTCTAGGCAAGAATACTGGAGTGGGTTGTCATGCCCTCCTCCAGCGGATCTTCCCGACCCAGGGACTGAACCTGCATCTCCTGCATGGCAGGCGGATTCTTTACCACTGAGCCACTGGGGAAGCCTTGAGCAGGGAGAACAGACCAATCCAGGTGACGGGAATGTTGAAACCTGAACCCTTACGAGAGGCATTCAGCTCAGTGCCCTGTCCTAGATTCTGTATTATGTTGTCTTTTCTTGTCTTTCAGGTCTTTTATTTTAGGTGTCTTGAGAAGCATGTCACTGCCAAACCTATGGTTCTAAAAGAAACAAAAATACCTACACGTAATTGATTTCACACTGTTTGACATTTCCTTTGTCTTCTTCTGGAATATCATCTTTTTTCTTAGTTTCTCTTTCGGCACAGGATCTGATCTATATATTGGAGATGAGAATACAGAGGTTACACATTTATCTTCCCCTGCTCCACCTTATTACAAAAGAACATTCTAGATGATTTCTTATACAAAAGAAGAAAACAGCTTGGCAGTTAGATTCAGAAAAAAACAAGTTCTAGATATGTTTATATATATATGTAACTTACATAAGTAATTGCTATTATATGTTTCCTTAGAGCCCTTAAACGTGAGAAAAACTAAAGAGAAAATTACTTGAAAAGCATTTTACAGATCAGATATCACTATGCCAATTAGGCAATAATTTAACTAGTTTAATTTTGACTCCAAAACTAAATACAGTAGAATCAAATTATCCTGCTATTTAGTGTACACTTTATAACACTGAAAGTTTAAGACAGTAGCTGTTTTACTATGCACAGGCTTTTACCAAATGCTTCAAAGCTTTTGACATAACACAACTTGTTTCTACCTAATTGGAATTTATCCCTCTTAAATCCTTTTACCTTCATAAGTTTTGACAGATACTATCACCTGCAATAGATTAACTGACACAGATATAACAATTAAGATCAACTGAGTAGGGCAAAGGGCTTCCCTGGTGGCTTAGATGGAGAAGACTGCCTGCAATGCAGGAGCCTGGGGTTCGATCCCTGGGTGGGGAAGATCCCGTGGAGAAGGGAATGGCTACCCACTCCAGTATTCTTGACTGGAGAATGGAGTGGGGCAGGAAGGGGATAGAATTCAGGGCCAAGGAACTGGCATCTGCAACCCAAAGGACCAACATCTTGAAAGTGATCTCTGTGGCTTACAGCACGTTCCAAGACTGCTTTGAAAGTTGTAGGCGATAATAAGGCATGTGCGATTAATATGTGTGCAACCACTCTGGCTGGAGGAGTCCTCAAAGAGCTGTGGAAATCCTGTACTGCGACACTATACTGCCCTTGGCAGGAAGGGATGTGTTCTGGTAGGTAAGGCCAGTCTATGAAGGTGGACGCTGACGCAGACAAGCAGAGCCTGCAATGTGGAAGGGAGGGTGGACCGAGTCCTGATTATCGCTGCTCAGAGGTTCCAGGTACCTGCCCAACCAAACAGACCCAGGGAAACCTGACAGGTACTTCATATAAAAACAGCTGCAACTGTTGATAAATACAGCATAATTTTTTTTCCTTCTGTAGTTGTGCAAAGTACTGCTCATAGAGTTGCACTGTTTGTCTTCAATAATCATACTTTTATAATGTAATCCAAGTAAACAATTTAAACATGATACAAAAAATTAAATATAATTAAAAATGAAATAAATAGGTGAGTGGGATCTTAGTTCCCTGACCAGGGATAGAACCCGTGCCCCTGCAGTAGAAGCCTGGAGTCTTAACCACCAGACCACCAGAGAATGCCCCACCAGCATTTTTCTAGTGACTTGCTTTCGGAGAAGCAATGTGCTGTGGAATGTAACTTCTAGGGTCAGTTGGGCCTGGATATGCATTCTGTCTCCACTTTCGCTGTGTGACTTCGTGCAGTGACTGATCAAAACAGTGAGGATTTAAGGATGGTTAGAGGCTGTTCCTCCCCTGGACAGTTAAAAGATAATAGTAACTATCTTATAGGGACACTAAAGACAATCATGCATGTGCCTAGAGCTATTTGCTTTAGTTTTATGTATTGAATAATTGAAAAATATTATGACTAACACTTTTAAAAATTACAACAAAAGAAAATCTAGGTTTTAGATTTAAATTTTTTTTGGATATTTTTAGCAGCAAAAATGGCTTTTGAGAAAACTATGGAAGATATACTAAAACTTCTAATTCCTGAGTTATCTAGAATGGTATTTCTTTCTCCATCAATCAACTTCAAATGATGAAAGGAAGAGTTACTGGTATTAACATTCTTGTTTCAAAAGATTAGCGATATTTTTGAGGTTAAAAAGAATACTGTAAGACTGTAAAACTGAAGATTATGAGAACTGAGAATATTTAAAAAGTAGAATCAAATATATGACACAGAATTTAAAACAAAATGTATACACATACTTGATAGATGCATTTAAGTTATGCTGATAGAGAAAATGTAACGTGGATTTTTATGCTTTATTTATAAGAATTAGGCCACTTTAAAAAAGGCTTTTTTTCATTTCTTTCTGCCTTCCACCATGGCCCTCACTAATTAATGCATTACACACAGTGAGTGTGGATCAGACTGCAACATTTTAAACGGACGTAGTCACACCATATATGTGACGTGCATTAGTCTATAGAAAATTCTCATGATTACCTTTATCATTTCTTCTTCTCCTGCCGTTTTACTTTTTGCTTCTATATCACCTGCTTCATTGCATCTAATAAAACAGCTATTGGAGGCCAGTAAAGCCATTTTCCCCTAAATGAAACAAAATAAGAAGTAAGTTATAAGAATATCTGCAAAAAGATTCTTAACTCTTGAGATTGAACTGATTCCTTCCCGAATCTAAAAGGAATCAGGAACAAGAATGTGAAGAAAACCTAGAAAAAAACACACAGAAAAGCAAATCAGAATCATTTATAATCTTACTACTCAAAGATAATCACATTAAATACTTTTAATTTATTCTATTAGTAGGTTTAGTAGGACTAAATTCTAACTATATGGAATAGAATTATTTCCTTTGGTCTCTAAGATTTACTGGGATATAATTGATTTAGTCAGTTTTTTGTTTTTTTTTTTTAATTAGCTTTAAAGAAAAAAAAATATAATGTATTTTACTCAAATAGTAATACTTTAAGATTTTACTCCATAATTAGAAAATATAAAAAAAATAATAGTTGAAGTATAATCAATTATACTTCAATAACATTAAAAAAAAAAGAAATGCAGAAAAAGAATAGAAAAGCTAGCCGTCGATGCCTCTGAATTTATTGCTCAGAACTTTTAAGAATCAATGTGTGAGGGACTTTTGGGTGTAGGAAGAATTTAATTATCTATCATAACCAGTGACCAAAGTGCTAATAACATGAGTTTGATTTAATTTCTTATTTGAGGGAGTGAGGGCTGAGTTTCCTGTCATCTGCATGACTCTTGGTAAGCTGGGATGTGGCTGTGATTTAGTCCAAGATGATTTAAATCTGTGCTGCTGATTTTTCTGCTGAGTCCCTTTTCTGCATTAAAGTTTTACTTGTTACACCAGAGACTTTTAAGTCTTTCTTTAAAATTTTAAAACTTAGTGTCTTCCCCCAAAATAAAGTGAAATGAAAATCCCTAAAATTCTGTATGATGGTAGTATCTGAGCCATCATATTGCCTTATGATATGCTGGCCTTTTCTGTTGATATAATGAGAAATAGCTATTCAGTTTCTTTGCCAATTAAAAAAAAATTTTTTTTTTTGGTTTTTGCTACTGAATGTTTTTTTTAAAATTCTGAGCTCAGATCAAGTGTAGAAACCTTCACACTTATAAAGGTCCATAGTAATAAAAACTTTTCATCATTGCTCAGAACTGATCAGCCTTTAATACACACAACTCACCCATCAATAAAGTCCTCAGTTATCTGCTGTCACCTTTACACACACACACACACTTTATTTTAAATTCTTTAGCTTCTCAGAACTACAGAGATCATGTATCAGGTAGACTAAAAGGTCTGATGCTCAGATTTGGCTATTTTCATCACTGATCCACTTCTGTAAGAGCAGATCTCAGAGACTTGAATGAGTTTCTTATATATTTTGGACATTAACGCTTTAACAGATATCTAGCTTGTAAGTACTTTTCCCCAGTCCACAGCATGTCTTTTCACTCTGTTGATTGTTGTGTTTTTTTTTCCTGTGTTGCACTATATTTTGAGATCTTTTGAAGGTTATAAATTCATGTTAGTTTTTAAAAATTTAATGCATTATATTATTGCACTCTACTTTTTTTTTTCCTGAAAATATGCTCTCGTTGACTGTTAGAGACTTTCTCTTACACTGAGAAGGAGCTTGTAAACAAAAAATAATAGTACTTACATCTTGAAAGACGGGTTCCCACTGCTCTCTAGGTCCAATTGCATCTGAACGCCCAACAACAAGTCCGTCTGAATTTATACCAAGGTATTTCCCATAGCCAGATTTCAGGGCAATTCTTCAGATTAATAAAATTGTTTAATGTTAAAAACTGAGAGAAATTTAAATGTGGAACATAAAAACGTGTGTATAAAATTCAGATTAACCACAGTTCCAATGTTCAAAAGCCATGTGTGGCAAGTGGCTACCATACTGGACAATGTGGTTCTGTGCATACAGGTTAATATTCTACTTTTTAAGTACAAGTACTATATAATACATTATGCAGCATTTTCCCAAATTCATTATTCTTCAAAAACACCACTTTTAATGGATATATTCTATTATAATGTATCGTGTTGTATTACAGTGTATTAATTATAGTTCAACTCAAGCTTACCTGGAATCAGACAATTTGACAGCTGTAAACTGCTCTGGAGGACTAGGGCCCTCATCAACTACAAGAGAAAACATTTTGAAGTAAATATGACATTTCTTATAAATATACATGTAAAAATACTCTTTAGCTTAAAAAAAGGTAGCTCTTTCTCTTTTAAAAACAAATGTAAGAATATTATATAATTATAATACAGTATTCTGGTGGTTCAGACAGTGAAGAACCCACCTGCCACAAAGCAGATGTGGGTTCAATCCCTGGGTTGGGAAGATCCCTTGGAGTAGGAAAAGGCAACCCACTCTAGTATTCTTGCCTGCAGAATCCCATGGACAGAGGAGCCTGGCGGGCTACAGTCCACAGGGTCACAAAGAGTCAGACATGACTGAATAACTTAACACATGACATAGAATTCATAGTATCAAGAGTTACTTTATCTTCAAATGTAGCTCTGTTAACATCTTGATTCTAGATCATCAAGACTCACTTTGGACTTCTGACCTCTACAGTTGTGTGATAATAAATTTGTGTTATTTTAAGCCAAAAAAAAAAAGAGAGAGAGAGAATACTTTATCTTCTATATGTAAAACTAAACTTTAGTTTTGTTAGAAAGTCTCTAACAGTCAATGAGAACATATGTTAAAAAAAAAACAAAAAAACTAAAGTTTAGTTTTACATATCTAATGAGATAGGTCAGCATGATGCTTATTTATTTAGTTACTTCCAAGATACTATCTCTTTGTGTTTTAAAATGCAGTCAGCACAAATAAGCACTTAATGTTTAAAAAACTAAAATGCTTTAATTTATTCAAGGGATGACCATTTGGACAAAAAGCTCTTAGTAATTTTCTAATTACTTCATGTCTCATTAGTGCTTCTTCCCATGGGCTAAAAGAAAAGAGAAAACTTCAGATTAACAGTGCCCCGGGTTAGCTGTGGCAAAAGGTCTAAAGAGTAAAGGAATTCAAACTTTTGACTCATCTAGGTTTTCTTTTTCTTTCCTTTTATTATTTCAATTATTCACATTAGTTTGATTGCCATGGATACCCTTTTGGAACTTACAGAATGTTTTCAAGTGCTTACACTGGAAAGAGGGAGTTGCCAATAATGTAACTAGTGAGGAAGGAGAAAAGTGGAAGAGTCGAGTCGATGGATTCACTCCTCTGGCATATATTTGCTATTAGAATTTAGCCTAAGTGAATGAACGCCATAAAATATTAACTTCAAGTGGCCTTTTCCATCCCATTGCCTCTACCAGACACAAACCTTCTTTATGTGGAGCTCCCAGGGTAAAGAGTCCATTGTCGAGTGCGTGTATGTAGGTTCCTTGATCCATTTCAATTGCTATGGTTCCTGAAATCTCACCAAAGTTCGTGACTGTCCACCAGATTCCTAAAAGATAAAATCAGTCATTTAAATTTACATTTTGTATTTCTGACAGGAGGTTCTTACTTGCTGCTGTTGTCATTATAACTTATTAACTTTTTTTTGTTTTTAATTTTGCAGTTCTAGAGTAGTTGAATTCAGAGAGATAAAAAACAGGATGGTGGTTGCTAGGGACTAGGGGAGAGTGAGGTATGGGCATTTATAGTTTAATGGGTGAAAAGTTTCAGTTTTGTAAGATAAAAAAAATTCATCTTGAAGATGGATGGATGGTGATGGCTGCACAGTAGTGGGTATGCACTTAATGACACTGAACTGTACACTTAAAAACGGCTAAAGCAATGGATTTTATGTTAGGTATATTTTACTACAATTCAGATAATTTAGTGAGAGGTTTGCAAGATAATTTGAGTTTTTTCTGACTTATAATTGTTTCAGTACAAAAAAAATGTTTTACTCAGAATCATTATCAACATCCTATGATCATTCATTCTTTATTAAAAAGGTAGTAGTTAGTGATAGAAAATAATTTGTATTTTATATGTTCTGTGCTATACTGACCAAGTACACTTCATGTTGATTCTCCCCACATGACTTAGTTTCTAAATTCAATACAGTCAATTCAATACAGTCAATCCAACAGGATTTACTGTAGAAAGCAATACATTGATTATAAAATTTATATGGAAATACAAAGGATCTACAAGAGTATAAAGAAGTACAGAAGTATAAAGCTGGGAGATACACACCACCTGATTTCAAGACTTTATGAAATGACAGTAATCAAGACAAATATATAAACAGAACAACAGACAATAGACAAACCGCTGGAACAGAGTCCAGAAGTAGACTAACACATATAAAGTCAACTGATCTTTGACAAAGACAGCAAAGCACTTTAATGGGAAAGAAAGTCTATTCATCAATAGTGCTAGGACAACTGCATATCAATATGACAAAAAGAGAGAAAATAATTTGTAAAATACATTTGGTTAAATGATATTTATAAGCATCAGGCCTTTAAAATGATATATCAGAATCTCTGGGCTATTAAGTAGTCTAACAATGGCACCTATTAAGTCGGAGCCCTAAGTTTCCTCTCTCCTGTGCTTTGTTCTGATGATGAAGAAAAGGCATCAGACATCGACTGTGCTAGAACATAAAAGCAACCTATAACTCCAATATTTGAGCACTTTTAAGACAAACGTGAGTTGGCCATAAATTCCTTCCACTTTCTTTTTACTACTTATCCCTACTAGGAAAATATTTTTAAGGGGATCTCGACCAGTGCTAACTTTTCTCAGAATGAAGTAATAGAAAATTGACTCACCAACAATATCAAGCTGAGTTTCTTCATCTTCTTCTCTTTTTCTCTTCTTCTCTTTGCTCTTTTTCTTCTTACTACAGGAGATAATTTATATAGATGAGTTTAGATATATTGATTTGCATACTAAATGTAAGATGGAATCTTAGAAGACTCTTCTAAGATATACACTAATATATAAATTACTGATCTACAACAACATAACTTGATATACCCTCTTACTTCTAACACAGAGAAGTTACTTCTGATCCTGTTCATATTGTGTTACAGTTAAAGAAAACAGACTCAGGAGCCAGACTGCCTTTTAGAATCATGATTCTGTCATTTCTTAGCTCTGTGATTTTTTTGGAGAATTTACTTAATCTGTCAATTTCCCCACCTATACAAATGAGGATAACAATTTAATCCAACTCTTACTGTAAGGATTAGGAGTTAAGGCATGATCTTCATACATTACTTGTGAAAATGTAAAATGATGCAACCAGAAGAGTTTGGAGTTCTTGAAAAGTTAAACACGGAATTAGGTTTATGGAAACCACAGAATCTAATGATTCTCCTCCTAGGTTTACACCCAAGAGAAATGAAAACATAGGTCTGCACAGAAACTTGCATAAGAATATTCATAGCAGCATTATTCATAAGAGTCCCCAAAATGGAAACCCAAATGTCCATCAACTAATGAATGGATAAACAAAATGTGTTATGTCCATACAATGGAGCACTGGTGGTAGTTTAGCCACTCAGGCGTGTCTGACTATGTGCAACCCCATGGACTGTGGCCCACCAAGCTACTCTGTCCATGGCATTTCCCAGGCAAGAATACTGGAGTGGGCTGCCATTTCCTTCTCCAGGGGACCTTCCTCACCCAGGGATCAAATCTGCGTCTCCTGCATTGGCAGGCAGATTCTTTACCACTGAGTGACCTTCAGTTCAGTTCAGTTCAGTCACTAAGTCGTGTTCAACTCTTTGCGACCCCATGAACCCCAGCACGCCAGGCCTCCCTGTCCATCATCAACTCCTGGAGTTCACTCAAACTCACGTCCATTGACTCGGTGATGCCATCCAATCATCTCATCCTCTGCTGTCCCCTTCTCCTCCTGCCCCCAATCCCTCCCAGCATCAGGATCTTTTCCAATGAGTCAGCTCTTCGCATGAGGTGGCCAAAGTATTGGAGTTTCAGATTTAGCATCAGTCCTTCCAATGAACACCCAGGACTGATCTCCTTCAGAATGGACTGGTTGGATCTCCTTGCAGTCCAAGGGACTCTCAAGAGTCTCCTCCAACACCACAGTTCAAAAGCGTCAATTCTTTAGTGCTCAGCTTTCTTAATAGTCCAACTCTCACATCCATACATGACCACCGAAAAAACCATAGCCTTGACTGGACGGACCTTGGTTGACAAAGTAATGTCTCTGCTTTTTAATATGCTATCTAGATTGGTCATAACTTTCCTTTCAAGGAGTAAGCATCTTTTAATTTCATGGCTGCAATCACCATCTGCAGTGATTTTGGAGCCCCCCAAAATAAAGTCAGCCACTGTCTCTACTGTTTGCCCATCTATTTGCCATGAAGTGATGGGACCAGATGCCATGATCTTAGTTTTCTGAATGTTGAGCTTTAAGCCAACTTTTTCACTCTCTTCTTTCACTTTCATCACGAGGCTTTTTGGTTCATCTTCACTTTCTGCCATAAGGGTGGTGTCATCTGCATATCTGAGGTTATTGATGTTTCTCCCGGCAATCTTGATTCCAGCTTGTGCTTCATCCAGCCCAGCGTTTCTCATGATGTACTCTGCATATAAATTAAATAAGCAGGGTGACAATATACAGCCTTGACGTACTCCTTTTCCTATTTGGAACCAGTCTCTTGTTCCATGTCCAGTTCTAACTGTTGTTTCCTGACCTGCATACAGATTTCTAAGGAGGCAGGTCAGGTGGTCTGGTATTCCCATCTCCTTCAGAATGTTCCACAGTTTATTGTGATCCACACAATCAAAGGCTTTGGCATAGTCAATAAAGCAGAAATAGATGTTTTTCTGGAACTCTCTTGCTTTTTTGATGATCCAGCGGATGTTGGCAATTTGATCTCTGGTTCCTCTGCCTTTTCTAAAACCAGCTTGAACATCTGGAAGTTCACAGTTCACATATTGCTGAAGCCTGGCTTGGAGAATTTTGAGCATTACTTTACTAGCATGTGAGATGAGTGCAATTGTGCGGTAGTTTGAGCATTCTTTGGCATTGCCTTTCTTTGGGATTGGAATGAAAACTGACCTTTTCCAATCCTGTGGCCACTGCTGAGTCTTCTAAATTTGCTAACATACTGAGTGCAGCACTTTCACAGCATCATCTTTTAGGATCTGAAACAGCTCAACTGCAATTTTATCACTTCCACTAGCTTTGTTTGTAGTGATGCTTTCTAAGGTCCACTTGACTTCACATTCCAGGATGTCTGGCTCTAGGTGAGTGATCACACCATGATTATCTGGGTCGTGAAGATCTTTTTTGCATAGTTCTTCTGTGTATTCTTGCCTTCTCTTCTTAATATCTTATGCTTCTGTTAGGTCCATACCATTTCTGTCCTTTATTGAGTCCATCTTTGCATGAAATGTTCCCTTGGTATCTCTAATTTTCTTGAAGAGATTTCTACTCTTTCCAGACCTGGGAAGCCCTTAATGGAATATTATTCAGCCATAAAAGGAATGAGTACTGATACAACATAGATGAATCTTGAGAATGTTATCCTAAGTAAAAGAAGCCAGATACAAAATGCTGCATATTGTATCGTTCAGTTGTTCAGTTGTGTCCTAGCCTGCATATTGTATGATTCCATTTATATGGAATGTTTATGATGCAAACTGATACAGACAAAAGGTGGATTAGTGGTTGCCAGGGATTAGGGGATGAGCAGAACGTGGCTGCTGCTGCTGCTGCTAAGTCACTTCAGTTGTGTCCGACTCTGTGCGACCCCGCAGACGGCAGCCCACCAGGCTCCCCCGTCCCTGGGATTCTCCAGGCAAGAACACTGGAGTGGGTTGCCATTTCCTTCTCCAATGCACGAAAGTGAAAAGTGAAAGGGAAGTTGCTCAGTCGTGTCCAACTCTTTGCGACTCCATGGACTGCAGCCCACCAGGCTCCTCCGTCCATGGGATTTTCCAGGCAAGAGTACTGGAGTGGGGTGCCATTGCCTTCTCTGGAGCAGAACGTGGAGTGACTACTAAATGATGGTGGGGCTTCCTTCTGAGAGGATGAAAATGTTCAGCAATTCAACAGTGCTGAGCCTTGTGAATATACTAAAAACCACTGAATTCTACTTTAAAAGGGCGAATTTTATAGTATATGTAGTATATCTCAACAATAAAAAGCCCAAGAGTGACTTTTAAAAAAGTTAATAGGTATTGCTTAGAACAGTTCTTGGCACATATGAAATGCTACATGTGTGTTAATTATATTGACAGTTATAATGACTATAAGACACACTTGTTTGTATTTTCATCACAAAATAAGCTTTCACAAGCTAACTCTCTCCTCCCTATGAATTCAGACAGTAACAGTTTCGTATGTATTCAGGATAAATTCTTAATCCCAGACTCCTAGGCAGAGTTCTTGAGAGTCGTGGCTTCAGTTTGCTTCTTGACACTTTCTTTCCATCCCATCTAAAAGTACCTAAAACTCTTATCACTGAGACCAGGATGAAATGCTCAGCATTTGTGTAAATGATCAACCCTGAGCAAATCTACTAGTTAAAAAACAGGTGTACGTATGAGTGGCCAGATATCTTTTCCTAAAAAATCTCATAAATCACCAGGGTAACTTCTTCCTTGCATTTGGCTCTATTTATTTACTGTACACGTCACCTCGTTTAACCCTCAAAACAACCCTTTTCGAGCATCACTAATCCCCCCAAGAGGAATCTCAAAGATACTAAGGAACCTGCCACAAGATTAGTAATTGGGGGAGTCCAGATCCGTATCTGCATAGTGCACTAAAATTAATTTTTTTTAAAGGTGGCAAGGAGGCAATGATGAAAACAGTTATCCCTAATAAAAGAAGTTACTTTTATAACCCATACGATCAGACTAACACAGCCCTACCAAGCATAGGTCTGGAGCTGGGGGTTCATGAAGGGAAATCCAACCTTGTGGCTCCTGGTCCCCCAGGTGGGCGCTGACATCTGAGGATCACGGCAAGAGGCCAGGCCCAAGGACTGGGAGCCTGAATGACAGCTGCCAGCGGCCCCAGGACACTCGCCCCAGGGAGGGGAAGGCCGAGCGGCGTCAAGAAAGAGGGCGAGAATCTCCCACGCAAACCCGCGTCCTTACCTCTTGGCCTTGGTTCCCTTGAGCACGAGTTTGGTGGACTTCACATAGGAGTACTCGGCCATGGTCGTGGCAAAAGACGTGAAGCGGAGCAGGAGCGGGCGACGGAGGCACAAAAGTGAAGCCCAAGCTCCCCGAAAACGTACGCTCCAGCAGAGACGGCACGTCTCCCCCCGGCCCCTGGCCTTTTTTCACCCCAACGTCAAGTCCCAAATAGAGTTCCACTTCCTGTTTACAGACTGGGTACGGCATCCGCAGAGGGCCGAAATAGACCCGCGTTTCTTTTTTTGCCTGCGCCCTGAGAACGGGCTTTTCCGAATGCGGAAGCCGGGGAGACGCGCCCTCTGGTGGACTCGGCGGGTCTCGCAGCCGAGCTGGGCGACTGGAGCCGCTCTGGAGAGAGTCCGCCTGCTAGGTCTTGGGAGGAGGCGGTAATTAGCTCAGGGATGCTTTGACTCAAATCAACCCTCCCGAAGCCGCTCCATGGACTGGTTCTGACTGCGCGCCCGCAGCCAAGGGCTGGGCCCGCGTGTGCAGCGGGGGCGTTGACTAACACAGGGCGCATTGTTTGGCCTTGGGCGACTTCACAAGCCGTCTCAATTGCGTAAACATTTATTGTACTCTTCGTACTTACGGAGACTCGAGTAATGCAGAGGAAACAAACAGGGAATAAAATAAAAGACAATTAAGTGCCAAGGTTTGGGCGGAAGATTTCACTAGCGCTGCAGGATTCTGGGTGGAGATGGGCAGGCGGGTGACAGGGAAAGTTAATGCATCAGAGAGGTCTTTCTCCGTATAGGGTGGATCTTAAGAGGCTTCCACAGCTTCAGTCCCTGCTCCCATCTCTTCAACAGTTTTATAATCTACTTCTCTGATTCCATCGTCTCTCCCTTCCAAACCATCTACTGTAGTGCCGAGTGATCTCTCTAAAGAAACAGCTGATCATTATCCCCCTTGTTTTCCTTGAGTCTCTAAGTCCTATCCCACTCTGTGACCCCATGTACTGTGGAACCCCAGGCTCCTCTGTCCTCCACTGTCTCCCGGAGTTTGCTCAAATTCATGTCCATTGAGTCATTGATGCTATCTAACCATCTCATCCTCTGTCGTCCCCTTTTCCTCTTGGCCTCAATCTTTTCCAGCTTCAGGGTCTTTTCTAGTGAGTCGGCTCTTTGCATCAGGTGGCCAATGTATTGAGGCTTCAGCTTCAGCAACAGTCCTTCCAATGAATATCCAGGGTTGATTTCCTTTAGGATTGACTGGTTTGATCTCCTTGCAGTCCAAGGGACTCTCAAGAGTCTTCTCCAACACCATGGTTTGAAAGCATCAGTTCTTCAGTGTTCAGCCTTCTTTATGGTCCAACTCTCACATCCGTGCATGACTATTGGAAAAACCACAGCTTTGACTATACAGACATTTGTCAGCAAAGTGATATCTCTGCCTTTTTAATACGCTGTCTAGGTTTGTCATAGCTTTTCTTCCAAGGAGCAAGGGTCTTGTAATTTCGTGGCTGCAGTCACCATCTGTAGTGATTTTGGAGCCTGAGAAAATAAAATTTGTCACTGCTTCCCTTTTTTTCCCCTTCTATTTTGCACTGGGGAAGGAAATGGCAGCCTACTCTGGTATTCTTTCCTGGAGAACCCCACGGACAGTATGAAAAGCCATTATCCCTAAAGTCTATTAAAGGGAGGCCTCCTGGTTTCGGGAGGGAGAATCCTAGTGCACGTAGTGAACTGGTGATCTTGGCCTCCTTCCCACCCCGGAACTCATGCTGCCTTAACCCCAGCCGCACAGCCTGACTGGAAATGCTTGAAAGCTCTGCCTTTACTTGTCCTGTCCAGAATGCTGCTCTAGCTGCTTACCCACCCTCTTTGTGTGGGCCCTGCCCCCTCCTTTTCAGCCTTTAAAACAAGTTCAGGCTTATTTCTTCCAAAAAGCCATCTTTGAGTAACTTCCTGTGTCTCCCCAAAGAGCCTTCATTTCTTATCCTAAAGCTTTACTGTGTGCTTTTTAAAGCACAGGAGCCGTGTGCTTATTTATACTTGTCTCATCTACACCCACACCCAATGCCTGCTTCACAATAGACCGTGCCTAAACATCAGTTAAAATATTAAGATTCCAAAGCCTGGGGTACGATAATGAAGGGAGTGGAACAGAGTGTGACTTGACTAGGTTGGGTTGCGATAGAAAAACAGAAGTAGACATGTTGGATGGGTAAGGAATAGCAGACCTTTGGATATTAGTTCCTTATTTATTTACCAGCTGTGTCTGCAACTTGGTGTCTCCTACACCACCTAGTGGTAGGAAAATACAAAAGATGTTTTGACTCAGGGCCTAATCTTAAGGGCCTTTATCTAAGTAAATAATGTGCAGCGAGAGGCGGTTTAACATATAATTAAGAGTATAGGGCTTCCCTGGTGGCTCAGTGGTAAAGAATCCACCTGTCAGTGCAGGAGACACGGGTTCGATCTCTGGTCTGGGAAAATCCCACAACTGCCTGCAGAGCAGCTAAACCATGTGCCACAATTACGGAGCCTGTGCTCTAGAACCCATGTTTTGCAACAAGAGAAGCCACCGCCTGCAAAACTGCAACAAAGAGGAGCCGCCACTCGCTACAACTGGAGAAAGCCTGTGTGCAGCAAGGAAGACCAAGCACAGACCGCACCCCCCGTTCCCCACCCCGAAAAAAAATGAGTGTAGCTGCTTGAGACAGACTGCTGTGGTAGACAAACCTTGCTGTCTTTTTGAGTTTGATGACTTTGTAAAGTTATGTGTGTGTGTGTGTGAAAGTCAGTCGGGTCTGACTTTCTGTGACCCCATGGACTGTAGCCCTTCAGGCTCCTCTGTCCTTGGAATACTGTCCAGGCAAGAATACTGGAGTGGGTTGCCATGCCCTTCTCCAGGGGATCTTCCCTACCCAGGGATCAAACCCAGGTCTCCCTCATTTGTAAGTTATATAACTTCCATGTAACTGTGTTTCTCCAGCTGTAAAATGGGATATCTCCTAGGGTAATGATGAATATTGAGAGTTAATATAGGAAAAGACTTTTAAAATTTCTGATAAGTTGTGCATCATAAATGTTAGCTATTATTATTAGCTATCAAAGTGCCCTGAGAAAGATATAAATGAAATGTTGTAGCAAGCTATTATCTCTTGTCTTCCAGGTCTGAGGTGATATTTCATTGTGGTTTGATTTGCATTTCCCTAATAATTAGTGACATTGAGTGTCTTTTCATGTACCTGTTGACCTTTGGAAAGATATCTATTCAGTTCCTTTGACCATTTAAAATAGCTTTTTCTATTGAATTTCTTACATATTTTGGATATTAATCCCTTATCAGATGTATGATTTGCAAATATTTTCTCCATTTCTGTAGACTGCCTTTTTATTTCTGGTTGTTTCTTTCGACTTCCCTGGTGGCTCAGATGGTAAAGTGTCTGCCTACAATGCAGGAGACCCGGGTTCAATCCTTGGGTCTGGAAGATCCCCTGGAGAAGGAAATGGCAACCCACTCCAGTATTCTTGTATGGAAAATCCCATGGACGGAGAAGCCTGGTTGGCTACTGTCCATGGGGTCACAAAGAGTTGGACACGACTGAGTGACTTCACTATCTATCTATCACTGTCTTTGCTGTGACCAACTTTTTAAAAGGTTTGTTGTAGTCTCAGCCATCAGCACCACCTTGTGGACAAATAAGAAATGGCTACATTTTGCTCAAGTAGCATCAGTTCAGTTCGGTTCATGGCACCCCACTCCATTACTCTTGCCTGGAAAATCCCATGGACAGAGGAGCCTGGTAGGCTGCAGTCCATGCTAAGGGTCGAACACGACTGAGCGACTTCACTTTCACTTTTCACTTTCATGCATTGGAGAAGGAAATGGCAACCCACTCCAGTGATCTTGCCTGGAGAATCCCAGGGATGGGGGAGCCTGGTGGGCTGTAGTTTATGGGGTCGCCCAGAGTCGGACACGACTGAAGTGACTTAGCAGCAGCAGCAGCAGTCACTCAATTGTGTCCGACTCTTTGCGACCCCATGGACTGCAGGACACCAGGCTTCCTTGTCCATCACCAACTCCTGGAGCTTACTCAAACTCATGTCCGTCAAATCGGTGATGCCATCCAACGATTTCATCCTTTGTCAGGCAGCATCAGATCAGATCAGATCAGATAAGTTGCTCAGTCGTGTCCGACTCCTTGCGACCTCATGAACCGCAGCACGCCAGGCCTCCCTGTCCATCACCAACTCCCGGAGTTCACTCAGACTCACGACCATCGAGTCAGTGATGCCATCCAGCCATCTCATCCTCTGTCGTCCCCTTCTCCTCTTGCCCCCAATCGCTCCCAGCATCAGAGTCTTTTCCAATGAGTCAACTCTTCGCATGAGGTGGCCAAAGTACTGGAGTTTCAGCTTTAGCATCATTCCTTCCAAAGAAATCCCAGGGCTGATCTCCTTCAGAATGGACTGGTTGGATCTCCTTGCAGTCCAAGGGACTCTCAAGAGTTTTCTCCAACACCACAGTTGAAAAGCATCAATTCTTCAGCGCTCAGCCTTCTTCACAGTCCAACTCTCACATCCATACATGACCACAGGAAAAACCATAGCCTTGACTAGATGAACCTTTGTTGGCAAAGTAATGTCTCTGCTTTTCAATATGCTATCTAGGTTGGTCATAACTTTCCTTCCAAGGAGTAAGCGTCTTTTAATTTCATGGCTGCAGTCACCATCTGTAGTGATTTTGGAGCCCAGAAAAATAAAGTCTGACACTGTTTCCACTGTTTCCCCATCTATTTCCCATGAAGTGATGGGACCGGATGCCATGATCTTCGTTTTCTGAATGTTGAGCTTTAAGCCAACTTTTTCACTCTCGACTTTCACCTTCATCCTCAGGCAGCATCAGGTTATGAAAAAATATCCAGTCTGGACTATCAGGAAAGCTTAGTCCCAACCGACAGCACCACCTTGTGGACAACTAAGAAAATGGCTGCATTTTGCTCAAGTAGCTTCTGGTTGTCTTAAAAGTACCCATACCCAAATGAACTTACTTGCAAAACAGAAAGATATTCACAGACTTAGAGAAGGAAGTTACGATTGCTGGAGGAAAGGGATAGTTAGGGAGTTTGGGATGGACATGTACACACCGCTGTATTTAAAATGGATAACCAGCAAGGACCTACTGTATAGCACGTGGGACTCTGCTCAATGTTACGTGCAGGCCTGGATGGGAGAGGAGTTTGGGGGAGAACGGGTGTGTGTATGTGTATGGCTGAGTCCCTTCACTGTTCACCTGGAACTGTCACAACATTGTTTGTTGATTGACTATCACTTCAGTTCAGTTGCTCAGTCGTGTCCGACTCTTTGCGACCCCATGAATCACAGCACGCCAGGCCTCCCTGTCCATCACCAGCTCCTGGAGTTCACTCAAACTCATGTCCATTGAGTCGGTGATGCCATCCAGCCATCTCATCCTCTGTTGTCCCCTTCTCCTCCTGCCCCCAATCCCTCCTAGCATCAGGGTCTTTTCAAATGAGTCAACTCTTCGCATGAGGTGGCCAAAGTATTGGAGTTTCAGCTTTAGCATCAGTCCTTCCAATGAACACTCAGGACTGATCTCCTATAGGATGGACTAGTTGGATCTCCTTGCAGTCCAAGGGACTCTTCAAGAGTCTTCTCCAACACCACAGTTCAAAAGCATCAATTCTTTGGCGCTCAGCTTTCTTCACAGTCCAACTCTCACATCCATACGTGACCACTGGAAAAAACATAGCCTTGACTAGATGGACCTTTGTTGGCAAAGTAATGTCTCTGCTTTTGAATATACTATCTAGGTTGGTCATAACTTTCCTTCCAAGGAGTAAGCGTCTTTTAATTTCATGGCTGCAATCACCATCTGCAGTGATTTTGGAGCCCAGAAAAATAAAGTCTGACACTGTTTCCACTGTTTCCCCATCTATTTCCCATGAAGTGATGGGACCAGATGCCATGATCTTAGTTTTCTGAATGTTGAGCTTTAAGCCAACTTTTTCACTCTCTTCTTTCACTTTCATCAAGAGGCTTTTTAGTTCCTCTTCACTTTCTGCCATAAGGGTGGTGTCATCTGCATATCTGAGGTTATTGATGTTTCTCCTGGCAATCTTGATTCCAGCTTGTGCTTCTTCCAGCCCAGCGCTTCTCATGATGTACTCTGCATAGAAGTTAAATAAGCAGGGTGACAATATACAGCCTTGACGTACTCCTTTTCCTATTTGGAACCAGTCTCTTGTTCCATGTCCAGTTCTAACTGTTGCTTCCTGACCTGCATACAGATTTCTAAGGAGGCAGGTCAGGTGGTCTGGTATTCCCATCTCCTTCAGAATGTTCCACAGTTTATCATGATCCACATAATCAAAGGTTTTGGCATAGTCAATAAAGCAGAAATAGATGTTTTTCTGGAACTCTCTTGCTTTTTCCATGATCCAGCGGATGTTGGCAATTTGATCTCTGGTTCCTCTGCCTTTTCTAAAACCAGCTTGAACATCTGGAAGTTCATGGTTCACGTATTGCTGAAGCCTGGCTTGGAGAATTTTGAGCATTACTTTGCTAGTGTGTGAGATGAGTGCAATTGTGCGGTAGTTTGAGCATTCTTTAGCATTGCCTTTCTTTGGGCATGAAATGAAAATGAATGAAAACTGACCTTTTCCAGTCCTGTGGCCACTGCTGACTTTTCCAAATATGCTGGCATATTGAGTGCAGCACTTTCACAGCATCATCTTTCAGGGTTTGAAATAGCTCCACTGGAATTCCATCACCTCCACTAGCTTTGTTCATAGTCATGCTTTCTAAGGCCCACTTGACTTCACATTCCAGGATGTCTAGCTCTAGGTGAGTGATCACACCATCGTGATTATCTGGGTCGTGAAGCTCTTTTTTGTACAGTTCTTCTGTGTATTCTTGCCACTTCTTCTTAATATCTTCTGCTTCTGTTAAGTCCATACCATTTCTGTCCTTTATCGAGCCCATCTTTGCATGAAATGTTCCCTTGGTATCTCTAATTTTCTTGAAGAGATTTCCAGTCTTTCCCATTCTGTTGTTTTCCTCTATTTCTTTGCATTGATTGCTGAGGAAGGCTTTCTTATCTCTCCTTGCTATTCTTTGGAACTCTGCATTCAGATGCTTATATCTTTCCTTTTCTCCTTTACTTTTTGTTTCTCTTCTTTTCACAGCTATTTGTAAGGCCTCCTCAGACAGCCATTTTGCTTTTTTGCATTTCTTTTCCATGGAGATGGTCTTGATCCCTGTCTCCTGTACAATGTCATGAACCTCTGTCCATAGTTCATCAGGCACTCTATCAGATCTAGTCCCTTAAATCTATTTCTCACTTACATTGTATAATCATAAGGCATTTGATTTAGGTCATATCTGAATGGTCTAGTGGTTTCCCCCACTTTCTTCAATTTAAGTCTGAATCTGGCAATAAGGAGTTCATGATCTGAGCCACAGTCAGCTCCCAGTTTTGTTTTTGCTGACTGTATAGAGCTTCTCCATCTTTGGCTGCAAAGAATATAATCAATCTGATGTCGGTGTTGACCATCTGGTGATGTCCATATGTAGAGTCTTCTCTTGTGTTGTTGGAAGAGGGTGTTTG
This sequence comes from Bos grunniens, assembly GCF_055505025.1. Lineage (NCBI taxonomy): Eukaryota > Metazoa > Chordata > Mammalia > Artiodactyla > Bovidae > Bos > Bos grunniens. The sequence goes on along the minus strand of NC_141191.1, from coordinate 20,872,834 downwards.
CTATGACCAGTGTGTTCTCTTGGCAAAACTCTGTTAGCCTTTGTCCTGCTTCATTCTGTACCCCAAGGCCAAATTTGCCTGTTATTCCAGGTGTTTCTTGACTTCCTACTTTTGCATTCCAGTCCCCTATAATGAAAAGGACATTTTTTTGATCAACTATACCCCAGTGCAAAATAAAAAGTGTAAAGAAATGATAATAGATGTGAAAGCTCTTTGATATCTACTAAATTTGGAGAAGGAAATGGCAACCCACTCCAGTATTCTTGCCTGGAGAATCCCAGGGACAGAGAAGCCTGGTGGGCTGCTGTCGATGGGGTCACACAGAGTCGGACACGACTGAAGCGACTTAGCATGCATGCATGCATTGGAGAAGGAAATGGCAACCTACTTCAGTATTCTTGCCTGGAGAATCCCAGGGACGGAAGAGCCTGGTGGACTGCTCTCTATGGGGTCGCACAGGGTCGGACATGACTGAAGCGACTTAGCAGCAGCAAATTCAATAAAAGCCTAAAAAATTATTACTACTAAAGGCAGGCATGTGTTGGGCGAATGTGTAATAAAGTTAAGTGTTGCTTAAAAAAAGTACTCATAACCAAATTTGGAATTTAGAAAGCATCCTTGAAGCTGTATTTAGAGGATGTGTTTCCCCTAATACACTTTGAGATCACTTATAAATATCAGCAATACTATGCTGTCCTTTAAATACAAATATAACGCTCTTCATGTAGAAAGCGCTGCTGCTGCTAAGTCACTTCAGTTGTGTCCGACTCTGTGCGACCCCATAGAGGGCAGGGATTCTCCAGGCAAGAACACTGGAGTGGGTTGCCATTTCCTTCTCCAATGCATGAAAGTGAAAAGTGAAAGTGAAGTCGCTCAGTCGTGTCAGACCCTCAGCGACCCCATGGACTGCAGCCTTCCAGGCTCCTCCATCCATGGGATTTTCCAGGCAAGAGTACTGGAGTGGGGTGCCATTGCCTTTTCCGGTAGAAAGCGCTACAGAAACTGAAAAGAACTGGTATTTTTTCCTTAACATCATCTGATGCTCCTTGAGCGAAATGTAGCCATTTCTTATATGTCCACAAGGTGGTGCTGTTTCCCTACGAATAACACAAGGCAGCCGATCCCAGGAACACAAGGGACTCAAAATATCACCGTAGGTCCTTTTCCATAATTATTAGTTTTTCAGGGTGCAATTAGGTTTGTCCCATAGAAGTAACGTGTAGTTTTTCTTATAGAAGCATAATTTATGATTTAGTACAAAATTTGGCATTGTCAGATTGAAGATTTTTTTCATTCTCTTTTTCCCTTATAATTTCATTTATAATAATTATATTTTTAGTGATACTAACAGCTTCATAAAAACATCATTATATTATACACCCAATGACTGTGAAATCATTTGCCTTGAAGCACAGTGAAATCATCAATCAGCAAACTGGGTCTGAAACGGGCCATTTTAAGAAAGCTATTTACGCTCTAATTTGCAAATTGGGTTTTTTTTTTTTTTTTTTGAAATTAAAACATTTTAAAAATGTACCAACTACGATTGCTTAAAAAAAGTAATGGTTCTTTTTATGGTAAGGAAATAAATTGAACCTCTGTGCTGGAAAGTGCAGAAAACAAATCAGCTTTCTTTATAAATAGATTTTACTGCTGGCTTAGAAATTACCTTCTGTGCTTTTCAGATGATGGAAAAATGAAATCAGCTTCTGTTTGCACTGTGCAGAGAGCATATTTGCTGTATTCCTTTCAAGAGGATTATGGAATGTTGGGAGGTCAGGATTCTCAAAACGAGAGTTCTAGGAAGTGGCAAAATGTGGAAAGGAAAATAAAGCAAGCCTGGTTGTTTTGTATATACACTTAGTATATATGCTGATGGGTTGGAGGGAAACCCTGGATGGGGAGCCAGCACGTCATCTTGTTCTCACTTGGACGGACTTAACGTGATCCGGTATTCACTGAAGGCCAAGGCTGACCAGGCGTCAGGTTGGCTGGCATTGGAACCTGGAGAGAAGCCACTGGCCAGAGGTTGTGGCCACGTGTTCAGAGTCTGGTGCTCAAAGCGAACTCAGTTCAGTCCCTCAGTTGTGTCCGACTCTTTGCGACCCTGTGGACTGCAGCACACCAGGCCTCCCTGTTCATCGCCAACTCCCAGAGTTTACTCAAACTCATGTCCATCGAGTCGGTGATGCCATCCAACCATCTCATCCTCTGTCGTCCCCTTCTCCTCCTGCCTTCAATCTTTCCCAGCATCAGGGTCTTTTCCAAAGAGTCAGTTCTTCTCATCAGGTGGTCAAAGTATTGGAGTTTCAGCTTCAGCATCAGCCCTTCCATTTTTCAGGACTGATTTCCTTTAGAATGGACTGGTTGGATCTCCTTGCAGTCCAAGGGACTCTCAAGAGTCTTCGAGTCTTCTCCAACACCACAGTTCAAAAGCATCAATTCTGTGCTTAGCTTTCTTTATGCTCCAACTCTCACATCCATACATGACTACTGGAAAAACCTCAAAAAAAAAAAAAAAAAAAGCTCAAATCTAAGCAGGGCGTTAATGCCAAATCTGACACCAGCATCTAGGTGTCTCAGTTGCAGCTGAGACTCCAGTCTGATCGGAGGATTGAGTCACCTTGGAGATCCAACAGAACCCACAGAAGTGTGCTCCTCAGATGCTGGCTGGCGAGCAGCACGGGGTTGCTTCGTTCCACTTGGTAGATGCTCTTTGCTAGGCTAAGTTTGATAGAGACATCCTTCAGGAGCAGGGACATGCTCTTCAGGTGAGGGTACAGGTTTGGCTCCTTGGAGCGGTAGCCCTAGAGCTCATAGTTCAAAGGAGGAGGGAGGAGACAGCATCTCCTGATGATAGGTGATTGCATTTATACCGGACTAAAAAAAAATTACCTATTTATTATTTATTTTTGGCTGCACTGGGTCTTCGTTGCTGCACGGGCTTTTTCCAGTTGCAGTGAGTGGGGCCGCTCTCTGCTTGTGGCGCGCAGGCTTCTCATTGCAGTGGCTTCTGTTGCGAAGCTCGGGCTCTAGGGCCCACGGACTTCCGTAGAGGATGGTGTGTGGACTTAGTTGCTGCGTGCCGTGTGGAATCTTCCCGAACCAGGGATTGCGCCCGTGTACCCCACATTGGCAGGTGGGTTCCTAGCCACTATGCCACCAGGGAAGCCCTAAACTGGATTTTTTTTTTTTTAAGAGAATTCTTATGTCTTAGTCTGATTGGGCTGCTATAACATATAATCATAAACATGAAACTGCTTATTTCTCTCGGTTGTAGGATCTGGGAAGTCCAAGATGAAGGAAAATTCCTCGTTTGGTCAGGACCTGCTTTCTGATCTGCAGATGGCTCCTGTCCTCACATGGTAAGAGAGCTCGCTTTCTGTTCTAACAACAACACGAATCCCCTTATGACTTCCTCACCATCATGACTTCACCTAAACTAAATCACCTCCCCAAAGCAAAAGCTTGTAATGCCATCCCATTGTAGGGAATAGCTTTAACATATGAATTTTGAGAAATCACAAACATGTAGACCACAGCACATCATCTGATAAGATCTAGTCCCTAAAAATGATGTAAAATTATGACTTGATTCTTGTCCAAACTGTCTGTCTGGATTTCTTAAAAACAAAGCATACTTGACTATTTCCTTGAAAGATTTCTTCATCCATGCCCTGTTGTAGTTACAGAATTTTTACAGAATTACATCCAGGAGAATTCTAATAATTTAATCTATCATAGAGATGAAGTGAAGTGAAGTGAAGTCGCTCAGTCATGTCCGACTCTTTGCGACCCCATGGACTGTAACCCACCAGGCTCCTCCATCCATGGGATTCTCCAGGCAAGAATACTGGAGTGGGTTGCCATTTCCTTCTCCAGGGGATCTTCCCGACCCAGGGATCAAACCTGGGTCTCCCACATTACAGGCAGACACTTTAACCTCTGAGCCACCAGGGGTAAAGCATGTGCTTTGGAATCATACAGTAGAATTTGTGAACAAATCCACACAAAACCCTCCTCTTGATTCCTTTTACTGGTCCAGTTTTGCTGAGGAACTAACTTTGGGAGACTTGCCCAAGATCACACAATTTGTAAGTGGTAGAGCTGAAGTTGGTATACTCAGTCTCTCTGAGTCCACGACCTAACCATTGTCCAACACTGCTTTTTTAAGGCCTGGAGAATGCCACCATTCTTCCTTCTGAAATCTCACTTCCTTCTGGGTAGCAACTTAATCAATCTGTGAAGAGGGCACCATAATACAGACAAAAAAAGTTCTTTGAAATCTAATGTTTGTGGTGAGGAGCAGTCCTGTGGCATCGCCAGTGGGTACGCATCTTTTGAAGGCTCTCTCTGCACCAGTTCAGTAAGAAGTAGAGACGTTACTGTTGGCCTGTGCAGGACAGAAGGCCCACAGCTTATACCATTCCCTTCCCTTTTACTGTATCTCCAAAGGACTTTTTACAGTTAGTCAAGTTTAAGGATCTTTTATGAGCCCCCGGGGAGAGGTAGAACTTTCCTAGATCTCGGTAAAGTTTTTTTTTTTTTTTTTTTTAATATTTATTTTATTTGGCTACACTGGGTCTTAGTTGTGGCATGTGGGATCTAGTTCCTTGACCAGGGATTGAACCCGTGCCCCCTGCACTGGGAGTGCAGATCCTTAGCCATTGGGCCACCAAAGAAGTCCCTCTAGAGACTAGGTAAAGATTTATGGGCAAGCAGAAGAATTAATGTAGCTTGCGACTACTCCTTTCGGGAAAAAGTCTAATCATTTCTTTCTTTGACTCCCCTTCGTTCCCTCAAATGCTGGATAAAATGCATCTGCTTTCTAATCCTTGTCAATAGAGGATATCCGCTCTCTTTCACTGAACACAGAACCAGAAACAAATAAGAAAGAATACAGTGAAACCTAGGCAGGCTTCCCAGGCTTCCTCAAGTCTACTCTGTCTGGTGGCTGTCCTCGTCCTCCTCGTGACAGATGTTCCATCCCTTTCTCATAAGAGAGTATCCAGATCTAAGATTTGGGTCTGACCTTTGGGAGAAGTAGGCAGGAGTGGTCTCTGGCTTGTTTTGGCATCCGACCAAGGGCTTCCCTGGTGGCTCAGATGGTAAAGAATCCGCCTGCAATGCAGGAGACCTGGGTTTGATCCCTGGGTTGGGAAGATCCCCTTTAGAAGGGAATGGCAACCCACCCAGTATTCTTGCCTGGAGAATCCCATAGACAGAGGAGTCTGGCGGGCTACAGTCCATGGGGTTGCAAAGAGTCAGACATGAATGAGCAGCTAACACACACACACACACACACACACCAGAGTCCTTCCAGCATTCAACTCAGCTCAGTGACCTCTCTGTGTGTTTGGGGAAAATCTCCAGGTAGTAATAAACTGTTATTTTCCTGTGCTTTGTTTTCTGTGCATATATATCTTTCTTAGGGACATTGTCTGGAGATTGGTTCCTTGGCCAAATACCATCTTAATCACTGCCATTATGACGAATTGTTTGCCCTTGTGGAACTGAAACCTAAATGGAGATTGAGTGAACAAGTAGAGTGAGCCAATTATGTTACGATGTCAATCTTTTTGTGTCTTCTTAGGGATATTGATTGTTTCCCCCCTTGTTCACCAAGTTCTAGGCTTGGTGATAAAAGGGATATTTTGATCTGCCGCAAACTTCCTGATTGGTTAGCAATAAACTTGACTGCCTGGAATAGACTGCTGGGAACTATCTCTTGTCTCAATCAGAAATTCCACTATTGGGAGATGTGTGTGAGCTGGGAAGGTCGTAAATATTTATTGATTACCTGCTGTACGCTTAACCCTATGTTAAGCACTGGACCTATTAAATAATTTTGACTATCTTCATATTCAGCCCTCACGACAATACTCTGCTTTTCTTTTTCTCCCCCTAGTTGTGATAAGTGGGGGCTGCTTTTCGTTGTGGTGCACAAGCTTCTCGTTGAGCTGGGTTCTCTTGTTGTGGAGCACGGGCTCCAGGGCGTATGGGCTCAGTACTTGAGCTCCGGGCTCTAGAGCACAGGCTCAATAGTGGCACTTGGGCGTGGTTGCTCTTTGGCACGTGGGATCTCCTGGATCCGGGGTTGAACCCATGTCTCCTGCATTGGCAGGTGGATTCATTACCACTGAACTTTATTTTTCTGGGCTCCAAAATCACTGCAGCTGGTGACTGCAGCCATGAAATTAAAAGACGCTTACTCCTTGGAAGGAAAGTTACGACCAACCTAGACAGCATATTAAAAGCAGAGACATTACTTTGCCAACAGAGGACTGTCTAGTCAAGGCTATGGTTTTTCCAGTGGTCATGTATGGATGTGAGAGTTGGACTGTGCAGAAAGCTGAGCGCCGAAGAATTGATGCTTTTGAACTGTGGTGTTGGAGAAGACTCTTGAGAGTCCCTTGGACTGCAAGGAGATCCAACCAGTCCATCCTAAAGGAAATCAGTCCTGGGTGTTCATTGGAAGGACTGATGTTCAAGCTGAAACTCCAATACTTTGGCCACCTGATACGAAGAGCTGACTCATTTGAAAAGACCCTGATGCTGGGAAAGATTGAGGGCAGGAGGAGAAGGGGATGATAGAGGATGAGATGGTTGGATGGCATCACCGAGTCAATGGACATGAGTTTGGGTAAACTCCAGGAGTTGGTGATGGACAGGGAGGCCGGCGTGCTGCAGTCCATGGGGTTGCAAAGAGTTGGACACGACTGAGTGACTGAACTGAACTGAATTGAACTGAGCCACCAGGGAAGCCCCAGATGCTTGGTTTTGGCAGACACAAGACAAATCTGGTGTCAGGGGGCCTGAGCAGGCCACAAGGAAGCGGGCTGGGTCCAGGGAAGGGTGGCGCTGGTTGTCTAGGGAACTGGCCACCTTTGGGCTGGCAGCACATCAGAAAACCCCACTCCGCTTCCCTCAGATGCTGCCCAGGTCTGCTGGAGCTAAGAGAGCTCTGAGAACGACCACTCCACGGCCTGAGTGTGGGTCCTGGGCTGCCTTCCCTCATCAATATCTTGGCTGATGGCTATGCATGTGGGGGCTATTTGCCTGGCTTTCTCAACCCGTGCCAGAAAACGTGCTTTTGAAGTGGTTTGGAAAGCTCCAGAGGAGACGTGCTTCAGGTGTTGGCGTTACTGCCAAAGAGAAAAAGATTCTGCTTTTCATCAGCTGCTTGCTCCAGTGGTCTGTGTGTCTCCGACACCTACTGCTGATGGCCCTGTCGGGCAGATCCTGCAGTGGAGGGTGAACAGCAGCCCAGGGTCTTCCTCCCCATTCCAGGCTGGGCGGCGAGCAGCCTTACAATGCCGGGATGCTCCAGCTCAGGTAGGCTGGAGATCAGTGGCCACTCTTAGAGCACGAGGTTGGACACTCTTTATAGTTTCCCCACACGCGGAAATTGGCAGGGCTTGAGAAAGAATCACTGGCAGGAAGTTCATTTTCTTTTCCTGCTACCTTCCCCAGCCGTAAATCTAAAAGCTTTTTACCTAAATCACGTTTGGGATCTCCTGGGATTGGAGAGCAGTTCCCCCGGAGTTTTTCCCAATCAGAGTTCAGTCCTAGCGATCTGAGAGTTCGAATAGTCTATTTGAATTTGAAAAAAGCTGTTCTCATTGATGCTTCTCATAGTCTCTCCCTCCCCCAGAAGGCTTCTGATTTTGTGTCTTTAGGTTTTGCCCACTCCCCCTACCAAATCTCAGATTCCTGAAAGTGAAAGCCTTTCATTTTGAATTTCATCATCTCTCACTTAATTAGAATTTCATTCACCTGTTGTGGCGGGTTTACTTTCATCCCTTCAAAACAAGCTTCCCCTGAGTTTCTCCAACTCTCTGACCCAGAGCTATTTAAATCTTAGGGCTTCCCTGGTGGCTCAATGGTATAGAGTCTTCCAGGAGACGCAGGCTCGATCCCTGGTTCAGAAAGATCCCCTGGAGGAGGAAATGGCAACCCACTCCAGTATTCTTTCCTGAGAAATCCCATGGACAGAGGAGACTGGTGGGATACAGTCCATGGGGTTGCAAAGAGTCAGACATGACTTAACAATGAAACAGTAACCTTTTAAAAGGCCTTATTTCCAAGTAGTCACATTGTGAGGTCTTGGTGATAGGACTTCAACACATACATTTCGGATGAACACAGTTGAGACATAACAGTCATCAATCGCCTTCTTATTTTTCAGTCCGGTGGGATCTGAGGAATTTTCAGTATTAAACCTCTTCCTCTTTTCTTGGGGGGGTGCTCCTTTGATTCTACACTTGGGTGATTTTTTTCCCCTTTCTTTGGCTCAGATCCCCCGCTCCCTGTGCACCCCGCCCCCCCATCTTTCCTTACCTCCAAACTCTTAAGTGCTAGAATTCCTCGGGACTTCGTTCTGGGTCCTCTTCTCTTCTCACTTGATAAAAACTTTAAGATTTTAATAATGCCTATGCCTTAAATATCATTTTAACACAGATGTAAGTCTGTACTACAGACCTTTCTTGCTAAGTGCCAGAACACCATGTCCAACTGTTTTTTTTTTTTTTTTTTTTTTTTAACGTTTCCACTTGGATTTTCACAGTCATACCTAAAATCAGAACTCAGAAAACTTGAGGTCTATCCCCCAAAGTTATGCCTCTTCCTAAATCTATTCCTCCCTGTTAGTTTTCTTCTTATCCAGCCTTCTTGTTCTTCATAGAAACAACATCACTCATTATCAGAGAAATGCAAATCAAAACCACTATGAGGTACCATTTCACGCCAGTCAGAATGGCTGCGATCCAAAAGTCTACAAGCAATAAATGCTGGAGAGGGTGTGGAGAAAAGGTAACCCTCTTACACCGTTGGTGGGAATGCAAACTAGTACAGCCACTATGGAGAACAGTGTGGAGATTCCTTAAAAAACTGGAAATAGAACTGCCTTATGACCCAGCAATCCCACTGCTGGGCATACATACTGAGGAAACCAGAATTGAAAGAGACACCTGTACCCCAATGTTCATCGCAGCACTGTTTATAATAGCCAGGACATGGAAGCAACCTAGATGTCCATCAGTGGACGAATGGATAAGAAAGCTGTGGTACATATACACAATGGAGTATTACTCAGCCATTAAAAAGAATACATTTGAATCAGTTCTAATGAGGTGGATGAAACTGGAGCCTATTATACAGAGTGAAGTAAGCCAGAAAGAAAAACACCAATACAGTATACTAACGCATATATATGGAATTTAGAAAGATGGTAACGATAACCCTGTATACGAGACAGCAAAAGAGACACTGATGTATAGAACAGTCTTTTGGACTCTGTGGGAGAGGGAGAGGATGGGATGATTTGGGAGAATGGCATTGAAACATGTATAATATCATGTATGTAACGAGTCGCCAGTCCAGGTTCGATGCACGATACTGGATGCTTGGGGCTGGTGCACTGGGACGACCCAGAGGGAGGGTATGGGGAGGGAGGAGGGAGGAGGGTTCAGGATGGGGAACACATGTATACCTGTGGCAGATTCATGTTGATATATGGCAAAACCAATACAATATTATAAAGTTAAATAAAATAAAATTAAAAAAAATAAATAAAAGCTTAGTATAGCAAAAAAAAAAAAAAAAAGAAAAGAAAAAAGAAATAACCTTCATTTACCCACTTGCTTCTGCCAGAAATGAAGAGTAATCCTTGATGCTTCTTTCTCTTGTCACACCTCTATGGGACCACTTGCAATCAAGTCCTGTTACTCTCCTTCAAAAACATGTCCTGATAGCAATCTCCTTCCATCCGCATGAGTACCTCTCACCCGGTGAGTAAACAGAACTCCTCCTTCCAACTCTGTGCCCCTCCAGTTCATTCTCTACGGAGCATCCAGGGAGGTCCTTTAAAGATTTCAATTAGATCTTATTTATTCTCTGTTTAAAGATCATTAATGGTTTCCCACCCACAAGATAATTCTGCTAGATTGCAAGCTCTAAGGCTGCTGTATCCTTTTGGAGATAGATCTTGCCAAGATATTTTTCATTTGGTTTCATTTAGTATTTTTTTAAATGTGAAGTGCTGCTACCTTATCATTGCCAATGAAATTCTGCTTACCGTTGTTAACATGAGTTTAAACTGACATAATGGGCAGCTGTCTTTGGCATCTATACATGATGGTCCTTTTGTAAGGTTTAATGTGTGGCAGGTAAAATTATAAGCATTACAAGCAATAGCATATTTAATCCTAATAACACAAAGACTCATGTATTACTATTCCATTTTTACAAACAAAAAACCAAATATGGATTAAATAATTTGCTTGAATTGCAAAAAAAAAAAAAAAGGCTTGTCCTGTTTATTTCTGTTTCCCCAGAGCTTAGCCTAGGCTTCCCTGTGGCTCAGTGGTAAAGAATCCACCTGCCAATACAGGAGATGCAGGAGAAGACATGGGTTTGATTCCTGAGTTGGGAAGATCCCCTGGAGGAGGAAATGGCAACCCACTTCAGTATTTTTGCCTGGAACATTCCGTGAACAGAGCAACCTGGTGGGTTACAGTTCATGGAGTCCCAAAAGTCAGAAATAACCGAGCGCAGGCACACAGACAGGCCTAGCCCAGTGCTTCATGCCAATACCTAATAGGGCCTGACGCAGCGACCCTGCTCTCGCCAGCCTTTTCAGCCTCGTCTTTCACACCAGTACTCATCTGTCCCGGTCACTGCTCTTTTCCAGATCTGTAGCTGGCCTGGTCCAGGCTGCCTGGGCTGTGGTACACCCACTCTCCCTTTGGCTGGATTCTCTGGTGGCCTGGCTACACTAAGTGGTGTCCACGATCAGAGGCCTGGGCATCCTGGAAGCTTGTTAGGACTCAGGTCCCACCCTAGACCTAATGGAGCAGAATCCACACTTCACCAAAGTCCTCAGTGATTCACGTGCATAGGAAAGTGTGGCCTCAGCCTCAGTGTTAGTTCTTTAGAGAGACCTTCCCCAGATGACCAGCATAAGTTCAGCCAAGTAGTGGATTCTCTCATCGCATCTGTGACACCCAGAAGGGAAAGGAAGTGAGACGCCAGGGAGGAAGGCAGGGGAGGTGAAGCCTGCCAGTCAGAAGCTGTTAAACTTTTAATTAAGTGTGACCTTTCAAAAGTTTTGGATTTACGTCTGTGTCTCCTTTGCTGCCCTATACGTAGGATTGTTGGTACCATCTTTCTAGATTCCATATATAGTGTGTTAATATATGGTATTTGTCTTTCTCTTTCTGACTTACTTCACTCTGTGTAATAGGCTCTAGGTTCCTCCACCTCTTTAGAACTGACTCAAATGTGTTCCTTTTAATAGCTGAGTAAAATTCTATTGTATATGTACTACAACTTCCTTATCCATTCGTCTGCCGATGGACATCTAGGTTGCTTCCACGTCCTAGCTATTGTAAATAGTGCTGCAGTGAACCTCGGGGTACAAGTGTCTTGTTCAGTTTCTGGTTTCCTTGGAGTACATGTCCAGTAGTGGGATTGCTGGGTCATGACTCAGTGGGAGAGAGAGGCTTGGTTTGAGAGAATAGCACTGAAACATACACATTACCATATATAAAATAGATAACCAGTGTGCATCTGATGCATGAAGTAGGGCCCCCAAAGCCAGTGCTCCATGACAACCTGGAAGGATAGGGTGAGGAGGGAGGTGGGGGGCGGGTTTCAGGATGGAGTGGACACATGTATATCTATGGCCAGTTCATGTTGATGTATAGCAAATACCATCACAGTATTGTAAAGTAATTATCCTCCAATTAAAATAAATGAGTTAATTTAAAAAATCCACAATGGAAATTGAAATAAAAATTCAACGCAGAAAAAAGTTTTGGATTACACAGAGGAGCCTGTGAAGTCTGTGAAGAGTATGAATTGATTTGAGCAAACAGAAAGTTGCAACAAGCTTTGTTTGCGTTAACAGAGTTTTGAGTCCACCCTAGAAAACCTCTTGATGTAGTTGTTTTGTGTTGATTTGCCACACTATGACACCACGGGATAAATTCACAGCAGTGAGTCACAGTCACTCTGGGTTTTCCAATATTTCATTGATCCATGGTTGTGTATTGTAGACAATCTGGCTAGGGCACCTTTTCTTTAATGTAATTGGATTCCAGCTTTGGTGCAAGTCAATTGTTCAGTGTTTTGTTGCAAATACTTTAGACGTTACATCGCTGACCGATTGATTTGTGGTTCCTGGGGCCTTCTGCAGATTCTGTAAGAAGCCCCAAAATAACATTATTGTAGATCTCCAGCACGTTAGAAAGGACATGCGATGAGTGTTCAACCAATGAACGAAGCCATAGTTTGTGACTGAGAGACCAATGAAAACACAGTAATTAAAAGTAAACACCGTTACTTACCTCTGAAAACATTTCTATAGTGTCATACTTGTATACTTTACTTGTAAAATATTTTATTGCTTCTATTGCCAAGTGTTTCAGGATTTTATGGTGCCAAAATGTTTATTAATTTAACTAGACAATTTGTTGGAGTTTTTCAACAAACTAAAAGTGTTGGCAGAGCTGTCACGTTAAAGTACAATCCCACGCAACCTTTCAGCATTACGGCTGCTCCTTGTTTGTTTAATAAGAGAGCTCACGAATGCCTGATTGCAGAGGAAAGTGGGTGCAGGTGTAGTGCCGTTTAGGGGTGATGGAGGCACATTTGGCGTCTTTTGCATGATCTGTAGGTAAAGCCAAGCAGAAGTTATAATCAGCCCTCTGTCAAATCTACATAGTTTAAAACGGCACAGAGCTTTTTTGGACATTGAGGGAGGAAGTTTAGTAGAAATCTAAGGGAGGAGAGAGGGACCAACATGTGTTGATTGCCCTTCCATGCTGCTGCTGCTGGCTGTTAAGCCGCTTCAGTCGTGTCCAACTCTTTGTGACCCCATGGACTATAGCCCTCCAGGCTTCTCTATCCATGGGATTCTCCAGGCAAGAACACTGGAGTGGATTGCCATTTCCTCCCCCAGGGGATCTTCCCCACCCAGGGATCAAACTCAATGTCTCCTGGGGCTTCTGGATTGCAGGTGGATTCTTCACTGCTGAGGGGAAGCCCTGCCTTCTATGGGGTACTCGCCTTCTATGGGGTACTCATTTACTCCTCACACCCACCCTTTAAGAGGGGGTTCATTTGTTCCATTTAACTCAAGTGAAAAATTGAGCTTCACACGCATGCTTTTTTTTTTTTTTGACTCCTGGTTACACATTAAAATCAAAGGAGTGGCATTAAAAAACGACATTGTACACTTGTTGGGATGGCTATAATTAGAAAATGGAAAATAACAAGTGTTGGTGAGGATGTGGTGAAGTTGGAACCCTCATGCACGGCTGGTGGGAATGTAAAGTGGTGCAGCTGCTGTGGGAAGTAGTGTGCTGGTTCCTCAAAAACTTAAATGAAGTAATCCTGTGAGCCAGTGATCACATTTACAGTAGTAGTAGTGGTAGTCGCTCAGTCGTGTCTGACTCTGCAACCCAAAGACTGTAGCCCACCAGGATCCCCTGTCCATGGAATTCTCCAGGCAAGAATACTGGAGTGGGTTGCCATTCCCTTCTCCAGGGGATCCTCCTGACCCAGGGACTGAACCCGGGTCTCCTGCATTGCAGGCAGATTCTTTACCATCGGAGCCACCAGGCAAGCCCAATCACATCCATAGATTGGTATATATCCAGAATAACCGAAAGCAGTACTCAGAGACTTGAGTATCCATGTTCATTACTGCACTATTCACAATATCCAAAGGTGGAAATAACCCCAAAGTCCATTTATGGATAAATGAATAACGAAAGTGGTATATACATATAATGGAATCGTGTTCAGACGTAAAAACAAATGAAATTCTGATACTTGCTACAACATGGATATGGAAACATGCTAAGTGAAGTAAGCCGGACACAAAAGACAAATATTGTATGATTCCACTTACATGAGGTGTCTAGAATAGGTAAATTCATAGAGACAGTAAGTATAATGAGGGTTACCAGGGGCTGGGGAAACGTGGGGATGGTAAGTTATTGTTTAATAGGATAGGGTTTCTATTTGGGACGATGGAAAAATTCTGAAGATGGATGGTGGTGATGGTTGCAAAGCATTTGAATGCACTTAATGCCACTGAATTGTTCACTTACAAGTGGTTAAAATGGTAATTTTTATGCTATTTATGGGCTTCCTCGGTGGCTCAGCAGTAAAGAATGTGCCTGCAAGGCAGGAGATGTGAATACGATCCTAGGGTGTGGAAGATCCTCTGGAGGAGGTTAGGGCAACTCACTGCAGTATTCTTGCCTGGAGAATCCCATGGACAGAGGAGCCTGGCAGGCTACAGTTCATAGGGTCGCAGAGAGTTGGACACAGCTGAGCAACTGAACAACAATAATCTCCAAGATTATTGGTTATTGACCCATATGACTCCCTAGAGATGAGCTGCTGCTGCTAAGTTGCTTCAGTCGTGTCCGACTCTGTGCACTCCCATAGACGGCAGCCCACCAGGCTCCCCTATCCCTGGGATTTTCCAGGCAAGAACACTGGAGTGGGTTGTCATTTCCTTCTCCAATGCATGAAAGTGAAAGGTGAAAGTGAAGTCGCTCAGTCGTGTCCGATTTCTAGAGACCCCATGGACTGCAGCCTACCAGGCTCCTCCGTCCATGGGATTTGCCAGGCAAGAGTAGTGGAGTGGGGTGCCATTGTCTTCTCCGCCTAGAGATGAGAGGACCCCTAAAATCTCACCAATCATCAGGTATTTGTCAGTCAAAAATATCTCTGTGTTTGCTAAAGCTGGGAATGGGGAAAGAGTAAAGAACAGAGCCTGAAGCTACTCCAAAGGCCCCTAACTTCAGGGGCCGGAAGTGGTGAGGGAAATCAATTCTTCACATCCTTTCTTGGCCTCTACAACTTTGTTTCTCCCTGTTGCCCCCTGCGGCTTCCCCTGGGGTCCAGGTCCTCAGCCATCCTCAGTCCTAATCATCTCCCTCCACCCCTTTGAGTGAAGGAGCATGGTTTAAATGAGGCTGCTGAGCTGCATTAAATTGCACCAATTCAGGAATCTTGAGGAGTTCCATACTGGCTTCTAATGCCAGAGAAAGAACGTGGATGCTCTTCTCTTTTACGGAAACGTCACTGTGTGCTATCTTGGTCATGTTTTTCCTTGCACTAGACATGATGTCCATCCAAGCCGTCTTGAATTTGGGTCTTATTTCTGGATATACATTTCACTTTCCTCTAGTGAGAAGTACAGAGCTAGACTAAACAGTCGGCAGACTTCCTTTTTCTCCTGGTGCCTGCTGAGTCTAGTATTGTTCTTTGGCTTGGCCAAGCCTGCCTTCTTTTCTTTTCGTCTGCTTTTCCCTTCTGATGGAGCCAATGTATATTAAAACTTATTTATTTATTTTTTTTACCCAATAGATCTTTTATGAGGAGAAGGGGGCGACAGAGGATGAGATGGTTGGATGGTGTCACTGACTCAATGGACATGAGTTTGAGCAAACTCCGGGAGATAGTGAAGGACAGGGAAGCCTGGTGTGCTGCAGTCCATGGGGGTCTCAAAGAGTCGGACATGACTGAGCAACTGAACAACAACAGCCCAATAGCTCTTTTTATGAAGCTGGTCTCTGATGATGTTTCTGTTAAGGATAATGAAAAATAGGCAAAACTGAATATAGTTCAATATATCTTCCATTTATTTAATAGAAACATTCTGATAAGAAAGAAAGAGTGCTTCTTTTTAACTCATCCTTTACTGCAGCCATGAAATTAAAAGACGCTTACTCCTTGGAAGGAAAGTTATGACCAACCTAGATAGCATATTGAAAAGCAGAGACATTACTTTCCCAGCAAAGGTCCATCTAGTCAAGGCTATGGTTTTTCCGGTGGTCATGTATGGATGTGAGAGTTGGACTGTGAAGAAGGCTGAGCGCCAAAGAATTGATGCTTTTGAACTGTGGTGCTGGAGAAAACTCTTGAGAGTCCCTTGGACTGCAAGGAGATCCAACCAGTCCATCCTGAAGGAGATCAGCCCTGGGATTTCTTTGGAAGGAATGATGCTAAAGCTGAAACTCCAGTACTTTGGCCACCTCATGCAAAGAGCTGACTCATTGGAAAAGACTCTGATGCTGGAAGGGATTGGGGGCAAGAGGAGAAGGGAATGGCAGAGGATGAGATGGCTGGATGGCATCACTGATTCGATGGACATGAGTCTGGGTGAACTCCGGGAGTTGGTGATGGATAGGGAGGCATGGCATGCTGCGATTCATGGGGTTGCAAAGAGTTGGACATGACTGAGCGACTGAACTGAACTGAATACAAGGTAGAGCAGGTAAAGAGAAATTAGATTCCAGAATCCCAAATCTATTAAACTCAGGTATCTTCTGACTGATTTTTATTGAGGGCTTTCTTATATGTTTTGCCACCAGCTGACTGTTAACCCACTTGCTCCAAATGGAATATAGTGTGGAACTGGCAAATGGAGATCACAGTGCCTGCTGGGGCTGATAATGAAATATTCAGGAATTTTTGTGAGTTGGTTATTAGACTCCTGGGAGCGTGAAGTCAACCATGATGGGAGTATCTACACCATGCACGCATGCGTGTTTAGTCACTTTCAGTCGTGTCTGACTCTTTGTGACCCCATGGACTGTAGCCCACCAGGCACCTCTGTCCATGGAAATCAGCAAATGCTACAAACCCAGACTCTCCCCACCCCCACCCTACCATTATTTACCAGGACACCACTTTTATTCTCCTCGTAAACACTCAGAATTCCTATGAATATTCCTAGCTCTTCCTACACTCCCTGTCTCACTCAGAATAAGCCAAAGCGTCTACAGTGGCCAGCAAAGCCCTAAACGAGCGGATGCACCCCACTC
The DNA here is from genome assembly GCF_055505025.1 of Bos grunniens. Classification (NCBI taxonomy): domain Eukaryota; kingdom Metazoa; phylum Chordata; class Mammalia; order Artiodactyla; family Bovidae; genus Bos; species Bos grunniens. The sequence goes on along the minus strand of NC_141191.1, from coordinate 20,855,987 downwards.
TCTAACCTGCCTCATCCTGTTTGCCCCACTCCCGGGGTTGTTCTGCTTCTCCATCTGGAGAGGCCCTTTTCTCATCAGGGCATTCTCGCCGCAGTTTGCCTTTTTTCCTGGAACACCTTTTCCTCAGATACCTGCCTACCTGGTTCCTCACCTCCTGCAAACCTTTGCTCAATGTCACCTTCTCAGGGCTCTTGTTGTTCAGTCGCTCAGTCATGTTCAACTCTTGGTGGTACATGGACTGCCGCACGCCAGGCTTCCCTTTTCACCTTCTCAGTGAGATCATCTGTATTAGTTTTTTAATTACTGCTGTGGTCAATTAGTACAAATTCAGCGACTTAACACACATTCTCTCCCAATAAGAGTCTGTTTCCTTACTTTTCCCAGCTTTTAGAAGAGGTTCACGTTCTGTGTCTCATGACTCCCTCCCAGGCAGCAGTTTATCACTCCAGCCTCTGTCCTTACACCTTCTGCCTCTGTCTCTGCCACCTGCCTCTTTCCCACATAAGGACCCTTGTGATCACATTGAGCCCACGTGGATAACACACGCTAATCTCCCCATCCGATGGTCCTTCGCTTAATTGCATCTGCATAGTCCTTTGGCCCTGTGAAGATGTGGATATGTTTGGGCATCATTATTCTGCTACTGTGTCTTCCTTGTCCATCGTACTTGACTTTGTACCTGCTCTCTCCCAGAATTCCTAATCTCTTTTTCTTGCCTAAGTTTTCCGTTGTGCACATTATCGTCTGCTAGAACATTATATATCTTGCATACTTATTTTGCTGATGGTCCACCTTCACCCACTAGAATGTAATCTGAATGAGGGTAAATATTTTTGTTTTATGTCATTGTTACATTTTCACTGCTTATAACAGTGCCAAACTCATAGTGAATATTTTATATACACACATAGATATGTTTGTTTAAATGAAACAGGTATAAGACTTTGGGAAAAGAAACTGATGTGACCTGGCGGGGGGTGGTGGGGGACTTCCTCCAGTGATGAAAAAAGTCTATGTGGTTGACCTCCCAGAGGAAGTTGAGTAGCTCCAGAGATCTCCCAAGTCAGAACTGCTGTCTCCATTGAAATACTTGCCCAAGTTCTGGTTTCTCATCTTTTCTCTCATGTTTGTATTTGCTCTTTGTCTGGAATATTCTCAAATATTTCGTGTTAGTTTCAGACTCTAGATTATAAACACCTGAAGGAAAAAAAAAAACATTTTCCTCCTTGTTTGTCCTGTAATTTTTCTACTCTGTTTGCATAGTGTTAGATATTGGGTATGTGGATGCCTCATACTTCCTTTTCTGATTTTTTTACCTTTTGTTTCATATAAATCAGTTTAAAGGGAGAAGAAGACCAATGTCTTAATTATTTGTGGGGTTTTGGAGGGCAGGTGTTGGGGGAGCTGTGAGGCATTTGCTCTTAGAAAACAACTTCTTTGTGTGGGAAGTATAGCTTCCTAGCTTGAGCACAATGATAAGAAAGTTGGAATTTGAAATCTAGCATATACCTTCAGAAATGGTTTTTCCATATGAGATTTCTGTGGTTGATGTGTGTGAGAAACAATAAATATAGATGTCAATAACTAAATCCATCAAAGCCACAAACTTCAAGCAGTACTATAAACATTTCTGTTAACTCTGGATAAAGGGAGGGTGACAGTATAAGAGCTAAGTTTTACTTCAAACATTTCAATTTGTCAGTGTGAAGGGTAGAAGGAGTTGCTTTTCAATGATCTATATTTTAAGATGTTGAGATATTTTTCTTGATACTAGTCTTAATCTGTTTTGTTGTTGTTGTTTTAGTCGCTAAACTGTGTCCAACCCTTTTGCAACCCCGTGGACTGTCATCCCATAGGCTCCTCTGTCTATGGCATTTCCCAGGCAAGAATACTGGAGTGGGTTGCCATTTCCTTCTCCAGGGGATCTTCCAGACCTAGGGATCGAACCTGCATCTTCTGCATTATAGGCAGATTTTTCACCACTGATCCACCAGGGAAGCCTATAGTTGAGGCTATAGGCTACTAGAACAAAACTACCATAAATTGGGTGGCTTATAAACAACACATATTTATTTCTCACATTTCTGGGGGCTGGGAAGTCCGTAATAATGGTGCCGGCAGATTCAGTGTCTGGTGAAGTCCTGCTTCCTCGTAGATGGACACTGTAACCTCACGGGGTGAAAGGGCTGAGAGTTCTGTCTGGGGCCTCTTTTATAAGGACACTCACTCTGTTCATGAGGGCTCCACCTTCATGACTTAGTCATCTGGGAAAGGCCCCACCTCAAAGTTCCATCACATTAGGAATTTTTTAAAAAAATTTATTTATTTGGCTGTGTTGGGTCTTAGTTACAGTATTTGGGATCTTTGTTGTGTCATGTGGGATTTTTCTGATGTGATGCATGGACTCTCTAGTTGTGGCACACAGGCTTAGATGCTCCAAGGCATGGGGGATCTTAGTTCCCTGACCCGGGATGGAACCTGAATTCCCTGCGCTGTAAGATGGATTCTTTACCACTGAGCCACCAGGGAAATCTGAGGAATTATGTTTTGAACACATACATTTTGGTGGAGGGGACACAAACATTGAGACCATAAGAGTACTTATGGAGAAAATAAAATTCTTACTAGAATTTTCAGCTCCAAGTTGAGAATAGATGTTTTGATACTTGTCCTGCTGCGGTCTGAGACTTGGCACCATGGATCTTCCTATGGTCTACTAACAGTTTAGCCAACACACATAAGGATCAGCACAAAATCCTCACTGAGCATTTCTGGTAGTTACGTTTTACTTATTCCAGAACAAGGGCTTCTCTGGTGGCTCAGATAGTAAAGAATCTGCCTGCAATGCAGGAGACCCGGGTTTCATCCCTGGATTGGGAAGATCCCTTGGAGGAGGGAATGGCAGCCCACTGCAGTATTCTTGTCTGGAGAATCCCATGGACAGAGGAACCTGGGAGGCTACAGTCCATGGGGTCACAAAGAGTCAGACACGATGGAGCAAATAGCACTTTGACTTTCATTCCAGAGCAAAGTTAATATATGATGAAAAGCGGAGTATTTCCATTGCCTTCTCAGGTATTATGACAAGAACCTTCCTTCTAGAAAAGCATTGGTGAGTTGTGAGGATGCTGCGTGCTACGACATCCTTTGCCTTCAAGGCGTTGTGAACAACTTGAATCAATTGGTACCTTATTAAACACAAGCAAACAGTAAAATGAAAGCCATTTATCTGAAACAGCAGGTTGGAAACTTCATTTGTACCTTGGCGTTGTGTCGCTAACACTGCCAGAACTTTGCTCCACCAGAGCAGGGCATGAATTTTTCATTGCCCAATAAGCAGAGTCTTTAGAATTGCACGGTAGTTTCTCTCTAATAGTGCTAATATGTTGAGCATTGTTGACATTCTGCTTATGGTTGCCAAGGATAACGTAAAAAGACTTGCTTTGAATGATACTATAAAAATATTAAAAGAAATAACTTTGATATAGGAACTAAAGTTGAATTATGTGCTCACTATAAAGTCACTTAAGATGGGAGGGGGGAGGGGGACCTTTCAGATTGATTTTAGATAGTAGATACAGACATCTTTATTGGATTTATCTGGAGAAAAGGAAGAAAAATCCCCAAATTGTCTGTTGGGTTGACTTGTATGCGGCTCAGCCTTATTGGCCTGCACTCCCACCCACCTCAGCCCTTCCTCTTTAGATTCTTTTTCCTTGCTCTGACTTCACGTTTAGAGAAGAAACTCAAGTGAGTCACAGGTACTAACTGGGCACATTTATCAACTTATTCCCAGGATGCTACCGTTGCTCATAAAGCATTTCGAAGATTCTTCTGTTGGCTTGGTCTTCAGAGCTGGTGATAAGATGTGCGATGAAGTCAGTCTTACTGATTTAAGCTGCCTTTTAGGGTCACATACAGTGGAACTAACGTGGACTTTGAAGTCTCATAACTATTCAGAATCCAGGCTCTGTTCTCAGTAGACATGTGAAGTCTTAGGCAAATTACTTAAGCTCTTTGAACCTCATTTTCTGGTCGCAGCAACACATACCTTATAGGGTTGGTATGTGGATGAAATGTGGTCATGTGTGTAAATCCACTACAGTGCCTTCTTTCCCTGCTTCTATTTTCCTTGCCCCTGTTTTTCCATCCAGGCTTACTCTGAGGTTGACTTCTGAGAGGTTAGATACACAATCAAGCTTGGTGCTTGCTAGAGAGTGAGGAGCTAGACTTGGATGTTAGGACATTGGGGAATGGTATCTGTGATGCTGGAGGGCCCTGCAAGTCCTACAAGGAAAGTGAGGCAGGTCAGGAGAGTGGGAAGTGATGCTCTGAAGGCTCCCTGGGCAGTCTCTGGCATCTCTGGTCAAGGCATTATTAGTGCTGAGTTATTTGAAGCCTGAGGTTGTGGCATATGTTAGAAAGCCCGAGGTCATGTCTGACTCTTTGCGACCTCATGGACTGTAGCCTGCCAGCCTCCTCTGTCCATGGACTTCTCCAGACCAGAATACTGGAGTGAGTAGCGGTTCCCTTCTCCAGGGTATCTTCCCAATCCAGGGATTGAACCCAGGTTTCCTGCATTGCAGGAGGATTCTTTACCATCTGAGCCACCAGGGAAGCCCTTTCATTTGAAGCCTGAGGCCATGGCAGATGTTAGAGATGGATGGTAGTTATTGCCTTGTCAAGAGTCTAGAGGCTTTAAGTCCAGCTTTCTCTTCTGTCCTAGTCAAATTCATGGGCAATTAAATCTCCTCCTACATTTCTGATTGGGTCTCTCTTTCTCCATTATTTCTCACCTGCAAGGGCATCTTCTTAAGGTAAACGGAAAAGCCTTAGTGCACCTGGGGCGGGTAGGGACTCTATGTTCTTTCTTCTTCATTGTCAAAGCCATGGGTTTCCAAGGTAAGGACAGAGCCTAGTGATAGCAGTATGGCAGTCATATCCCTCATTTTTGAATAAATAAACCCGTATACAATTTGATCTCTCATTTACTTCACTTATTCACTTGTTTGTTCATTCAACAGATTTATTTATGAAGCAGTTCCCCGGGAAAGAAAGGGCCTTTCCTTAGCATCAAGGGGGAAGGAAGAGAGGCTGTTCAGATATTTAAGCCTGATTTTGTATGACTTTTGACAGTTTTTAAATTAAAATAAGATTTAACTTGGAAGGGCAAGAGCTGCTATCCCTGGAAGTATTAAAATATCTAAAAAAATTGACACCGAAAGAACTTGCAAAATGTTTTTAAAAATGATTACCCATGTTGCAATGACCGTGTGGCATTCCAAGGTTTCACAGCGTTCAATCAACATTAATTAGTATCCTCTGTGTGCTTGGTGCAGGACAACTGTATTGGGAGTCACAAAACAGACCGTGAAGTCCTTGACCATAGGCACTCAGTTACCGTCTAAAGGTAGAAAACCTCAGAGAACGTACTTCATGCTCTGGGTGAGAGGATGTAGTCAGCAAGTACATCTGGTGAGAGAAACAGAGACGCTTTCATGGAGATCGCACTATTTGAGTTAGTCCTGAATATCGAGTAGGATTGTATACAACAGATACGAGGGGTATTTTGTTAGTTACATGTCCGACTTCGGTCCCTGTTTGGAATTTCTATTTCACTGGCTCTTTAGAGATACAAAACTCACATTTTGTATCTTAAGAAGAGAGGATCGATTCTTTGTGCGCAGTACTTTTCACAGAATTTCTTTGTGTTGCCAAGCTTACCCATAGAGCTGAAGCCTGTCAGAGCTTTAGTTCAAATGTATGATTGAACTAAATTACAACCCTTCACCTCTGCCCCTGGAGCCTTATGCTACCCAAGGCTCCCAGCGGGGATAGTCCGCCTTCTGTGATTTATTTACAGACCGAATGATAAACAATTGCAATTCCTAGGCTTAAACCAATAGCAGGGGTCAGAAATTACTTAAATTTTGTGATTTGCACTTATAAATGTCGTCTTCCAAAAACTGTTATTTTTCTAACATGCTTGAATATACTGAGCCATAGGAATTTTCTTAAATGCAGGGAGGTAATGAAAGTGCTTTATAAACTGTTAAGTTCTAATATTGTTATTATTAGAGATACTTGTTGTTAAAATATTGGCTGATTTTAGAAAGTATAGAGATCTTTTAATTGTGAAATTATTCTAAAGCATGCAGAAGCATTTTGGAATAATCTTTCCCTTTAGAACACTGTGTCTGGTTTTCAAATTCCCTTGATTTATACTTTTAGCATTGTGTAGATTAGCAATGGAGTGTATTATTGTCCTTGAGATGTAGTAATATTTTTGTATAAATCTTTAATCTATCAAGGAGAAGGCTAGGTAAATAGGATCACAATTGTCCCATCATTTTGAAGAACGATTTAAGACCATAGGAAATAGTGACTTACCTTTTCCAGAGAGGCAACTAATTTTTTTGTATTTTTACTTATAGCCAAATTTATCCTGCCTACCTTTGATTAATTGAAACAGTATGTTATCATAAACCTTAACAGAAAAATTATTCTTCTTCTGTTTTAACCAGAAGAGAAATGTGAAATGTTTTGCTTTCTTGGACCTGCTTTCTGTGTCTCAACATCATAAAACATTCTTGACACTTCTATAATCTTTAACTTCAATTTTTTTTTTCTTGGCTTAAACAATCAAAATGAATTACTTGAATTTTCTCCTCCTCCTCCTGTACAAAATGGAACCTAATTTATCCTTCTACTCCCAACCCCTGGGACCATTCCTTTTACTTCTGTAGTCTCTATTATTTCCACCTTGTTCAGGTTGGAAAGTTGTAAGTCTCCTTACACCCCACCCCCTCCTGTATTCTCCCTTCTAGTTTCTGTTTATTCTGCCTTCTAGAAATCTCTTACATCCACTTTATTTCCATTTCCACGGCTGCTCCGTGTTTAGACTCTTTTCGTTTATTGTAAGAGATTCCTCCTGTCCCTCCCCAATTTATATTCTTTCTAAAAATGTGATGTGAGGTGATGGTGTTGTCAGTTCCTCACAAAGAAACTTTGCACGGGTCCCCGACACGAACACCAGCTGTTTAATATGTTTAGATAGTCTTCCGAGCTCTGGCTCTCAGTTATTTTCTGAGCCTCTCATTCTGCAAAGTAATCAAGTAGATCCCCCACCCCTGCACCCGTCTTCTGTTGCAGACCTCCGCCCCTCTCCCTCTCCCTCTCGGCTACCTTCCTCTTGCTTAAACTTCGATGGGTTAGCTGGTGACTGACTGTTTCATTGAACTTTGCACACCCCACTTCTTGTGTGTTCTGGTATTTGTCCACTCCTGGGTTTTGTCTTTCTACCTGGCTTTGTTTGCCACTTGTACTGTCTCTGGCTTATCTGCCTGATTCTGTTCCTTGCAAGTTTCATATCTACTTGTTCTCTCAATTATTTTTTAGCCTCCTTAGACCAAGCTCCTTGTCTTGTATCTATAAACTGCTGTTGGCTTGAGAGTGGCAGTGTATTATTTTTTTTTGAGAAGAGGAGAAATAATTTTTTAATTGAAAAAATAGTTGATTTACAATGTATTGATTTCTGATGTACAGCAAAATGCCTCAGTGATATATATATATATATATAAAATACATAAATATATGTGTGTATAAGTTATACATATATATTATATATGCATATATATATATTGTTTAGTTGCCAAGTCATGTCCAACCCTTTGTGACCCCATGGACTATAGCCTGCCAGGCTCCTCTGTCCATGGGGTTTCCCAGGCAGGAATCCTGGGTGGTTGCCATTTCCTTCTCCATGGAAGTGTATTTTTAATCAAATTACTTTGTTGCTATAGGTCCATGATAATGGTGCAGTAGATAAAATGGATCTTTGAGTGTATTATGACTTTACCTTGTGATGCATAAATATATATTTGTGTTATTACTGATATTTTCTAATGGGAGGGTCAAGGAGGGCAGGGTTTTATTTATTTTAATTTTATTTTTTTTAACACCAAAAACATTTTGTATTGTGGTGTAGCCAATTAACAACATTGTGATAGTTTTAGGTAAAACGTGAAGGGACTCAGCCATACATATACATGAAAGGAAGGCGGGGTTTTGGCCACTGATCTGAGTTTAGACTTTAACTTTTCTTTCCTGTTTGTGATCCCTGCTAGAATTCTGAATTTTCAGTGCCACTTGGTGACCTGATAAACAGGAATTTTGTGTTACTATGAACTGAGCAGCATTTCAGCATTTGACTGTTGTATCGTCATTTCTGTAGGCTCAAAATGTAAAAGAAATCTTTACCTTTTAACCCAAGAGTATCTCAGGTTTCAGTCCTTAGCCTCTTTCTACCTAGACTCATCCCCAAAGAAGTCCAGTGGTATTAAATGTCACCTACACGCTGAAGACACACAAATGTGTATCTCTGGTTTCAACTGCATCCTGAGCTCCAGGCTCATATCTCTAATTGCATGCTAATTCTTGCCTCTTGGAAGAGTCATAGACAATTCAAACATTACATATGCACAGGAGGATTCCTGCTCCCTCGCTGACATCCTTGGGCCCCTACACCTGCTCTGCCCTTGATCTTCCCCATCTTAGCAAGGGGCCACTCCATGCTACCCATTGCTGGGCAAAAAAGCTCACCTTGACTCCTCTTTACTTCGTACACCCCAACCAGCAAACACGAACTATATTCGAATCTCACTTTTCTCACCACATCTATTGAGTTCAGTCTACTTCCCTCCGTACATCATTTTCCTGGGTTATTAAACAGCCTCTTAACTCATTTCTCATATATTCACTCTTGTCCCTTGCATTTTATTCTTCACTCATCTGCTAGAGTAAGCCTTTTGAAACATGAGACAGATAATATTTTCTTTTTTTTTAATTTTATTTTTAATACCCAAAGCATTTTTTTTTTATTGAGGTTTAGCTGATTAACAATGTTGTGACACTTTCAGTCCCTTTCAAGTGAAGGGACTCAGCCACACACATATACACACATCCATTCTTCCCAAACCCCCCTCCCATCCAGGCTGGCACATAACATTGAGCAGAGTTCCACGCGCTATACAATAGGTCTTTGTTGATTATCCATTTAAAATATAGCAGTGTGTACATGACCTTCCCAAAGTCCTTAACTATTCCTTCCCCCCAGCAACCATGAGTTCTGTTTTGTAAGTCTGTGAGTCTCTTTGTGTTTCGAAAGTAAGTTCATTTGTATCATTTCTTTTTAGATTTCACAATAAGGGATGTCATGTGATAGTTCTCTTTCTCTGAGACAGATAATATTTTTTTTTTTGACAGATAATATTTTCATATGCTTAAAAACTTGCTATCATTTTTCAGATCAAAGTAAAAGTCACTAACTTGCTACAGTGAACAAGGCTTTGGATCATCTTGTTCCCTGACTCTTCCCTGATCTCAAGTCCAACCAAGTCCCCCTCTTCCATGATAATCCTCCAAGATGCCAGGCAAACGTGCTTCTCCTGTGTCAGGGCCTTTGCCCAGAAAACTCTTCCACCAAGTGTCACCCATGGCTCCGGGACTTCCCTGGTGGTCCAGGGGCTAAGACCCTGTTCCCATTGCATGGGGCCTGGATTCAATCCCTGGTCGTGGAACTAGATCCCATATGCTGCAACTTAGAGTTGTGGCTCCTGCATACTGCACTGAAGACTGAAGATCTGCATGCCAAATAAATTAAAAAATTCCTTTCCCATAAAAGAGCCAAATATCACCATAGCTCACTTTCTCTCCCTTTATCCAAGCCTCTGCTTAATATTGCCCTGTCATCAGAGGAGTCTTTTCTGACTCCTTCATTTAAAATGGTGTCCTCACCATTCTCTAGTCCCTTTGTTGTTCAGTTGCTGAGTCATGTCTGACCCTTTGTGACCCCATGGACTGTAGCACGCCAGGCTTCCCTTTCCTACACTGTCTCCGGAGTTGCTCAAATCATGTCCATTGAATTGGTGATGCCTTCCAACTATCTCATCCTCTGCTGCCCTCTTCTCCTTTTGCCTTCAGTCTTTCCCAGCTTCAGAGTCTTTTCTAATGAGTCGGCTGCAGTCCCTAATTTTACTTTATTCTTTTCCATAGCACCTCTTACAACCTGACATGTTTCATATACACTTTAAAAAATGTCTTTCCTGGTAGCTCCCCCCTTCTCTAATGTGATCCTCACGAGATCAGGGACTTAATTTTGTTTTTTGCTGTATCACCAGTTTTAAAAATAGTACTTGGTATATGGTAGGCATGCAGGTACATATTGCACACATGAATGAGTGTATTCAAGAGGTACAGTGGAACTATCTTAAAGATTGTCTCAAATCGGCTAGGTGCTGAATATTTATTTGTAGAAAAGACAAACAAGCAAACGATAAAGAGCTCAAATCTTTTCTGAATATTTTTTCTCAATCTTTGGGTTAGTTTAGTACTCCCAAGTCTCGCAGCTTCTTTACTTCTAATGACTCACTGTGCCTCCGTTCCATTTAGTTGATTGTTTTCTACCTTGTATTGGTGAATTAATTTTACATAGATATCCACTCTTTTTAAGAAGACTATAAATTTCTTGAGGGTGGACACTGGGTTATTTGTATTAGGTAAAAAATGAGATTTTAATACACAGATTGAACCTGTTTCGTTAGAATTCATTTTAGTTATATTGTCAAATACATACAAATGATTAAAGATTAAGGCATATTGTACATTGTATGACTTTGGGTCCAAAGGTTAGGGTAAAATGGAATTCAAAGAAAAAACTCTGGAAAATAGCACCTGTACCCCTACTCTGACTGTTCTTTGTTCTGTACAGTAAATTCTATATATGACAGAATAACCCCCTAGCTTCTTGGAAGGTGATTGTAATAATATCAACACCAGCATTGATATCAACACTTGAATAGGTCCCAACTGACAAATATTTGGGCAAGAGTGTTGAATATTCCACTGTAAAAGTGTGAATGGAGGTTTAAACATTTTCCTCACATTTTCAACACACATTAGGTAACACAGGTGTTTAGTACAAGAAGGATGGGGAAAACGTGCCCTCAATTATTTATGGAAAAACAAAGAATATGTAATTTTCTTTTGTTCCATAAAATATCCCCCAATCATGTAATGCAAGACTTTTGATTTGGCCCGTGGTGGCGTTTTCTTGGTGTCTGTTGAAAGACCATCACCACATCCAAGTAAGACATTATAATTTTTTCCTCTCAATTTTGTTTTACTTCCTTAATTTCATGTTTTCTGTAGCTTTAAATAGATAGTTGTATCTTCCGAAGTCATTATTTAGGTAAACCATACAGATCTGACCTTCCCAATCTTTTCACATAAATAATTCACTAAGGTGTTTAATTCTTATTTTCTTTAAATATTTTTTTTTTGATGTGGACCATTTTTAAAGTCTTTCTTGCCTTTGTTTCAATATTGTTTCAGTTTTATGTTTTGGTTTTTTGGCCACAAGGTGTGTGGGATCTTAGGTCCCTATTAGGGATCGAACCCATATGCCTGTGTTGGAAGGTAAAGCCCCAACTACTGGACCACCAAGGAAATCCCTGATTCGTATTATTTTCTATCTCCTAAATTTTCTTTAATATTCTGTATTTTTCTTACCCAAAGTCCCAGAAGCCAAGCATAACATTGACACTGGTCCTCTGGGTCTTTTTCGAGACTCCCATATCACTTCTCAGATGCCTGTGTTGGTACCACCCACATCTCAGTCACTGGTTTTTTTTCAGCTGTCATCACTCATAGTAAATCCTGTTTTAGTTTCTTATAACAGTTCTATGTCTCTTCTATTATTATACTTTTACAAGGACCTTCCTTCCATTACAGAAAGGTGTTTTATAACATTCCCTACAGAGATATTACCTTACTAGGCTGGATCTTATTTTTATTGCCTGCCTCCATTTCTAATCTGACTGTATTACTTGGTTTCATTTCTCAGCTCTGAATGTTAACAACACTGCACAGATGGATGTTGTGATTTGCTTGCAGAGGTTATTAAGATGCTATTTGCTTCTCCTCCCCAAAGTCATTAATAAAGATGGGGAAAGTCAGGTCAAAAAAAAAAAATCCCTGTGTTACAGCATTAGAAACTCTCCCCCACCCCCAAACGAATTTAATATGCCATTACTTAACCCTCCCTTTTGTTTTCTTTCAGTCAGTTGATTCCCTTTTGCTGTGCTCATGGCAAAAGAAATGTAGCCCAATTTTGTGAGCTGAATTAGATGAGTCCCTAAACTTTTGTCATTGTTAGAGTCGGGATTTAGGACATTTTCTTTTATGAATTAGTATTAACAGCATCAAAAGAGCTTAATGAGATTCACCTGGTATGATTTGTAAGGTGATTATTTTTCAGAATTTACTGAAAAAGAGAAGTCCTTTGATTTGTTATGCTTTCAAGGAGTAGAAAACAGCAGCTGGGAAAGGATATTGAAAAGGGTCAAAGTGTGTTAAGGCACGGCTGAGTTTCTTTCCAACAGATTGGTGGGAGTAATTTTGTGTTCAACTTATACTGGTGTCAGCAGTCTGAACCAGACAACACACAGAAAGGGCAAACAAAAAATGACTTATGGTCATTCATTTAACAACTGATTACCTACCCCAGCCGCTGGGATGGCAGTGATGAATGAGGGACATATAGGAGGACATGGCAACCCACTCCAGTATTCTTGCCTGGAGAATCCCCATGGATAGGGGATCCTGGTGGGCTGCAGTACCTATAGTCAAGGAGCCAGACATGACCGAAGCAACTTAGCGTGCAGCATGCATTCCTTACTTTGGGCTTCCCAGGTGGCTCAGTGGTAAAGAATCTGCCTGCAATGCAGGAGATGCAGGCTGGGTTCCTGGATTGGAAAGATCCCCTGGAGAAGGAAATGGCAACCCACTCCACTATTCTCGCCTGGGAAATCTCATGGACAGAGGAGCTTGTCGGGTTACAGTCCGTGGGGTTGCAGAGTCGGATGTGAGTGAGTGACTAAACAACAATTCATTACTTTGTAGACTTGTTATACTGGGGTTAGCGGACAGGTGGAAAGACCATTTTAGGACAGTGCTCTTATCCAGAAAGTTCAAGGTGCTATAGGAATTAACTGGGGGAGGACCTACCCTTTTTAAAAGTAATTGAAAATGGAAACATCTCAATTTTGAAGCTGTTAGCAGTTCCAATGGACTGGAATGGCATAAAAAAGTTGGATGAATCAACATAGAATACTTATTTACAAAATTTTTTATTTATTTATTTTTGGCTGCACTGGGTCTTTGCTACTGAGAAAAGAGGACTTTTCTCCAGCTGCCGTGTGCAGGCATTCAAGTGCGGTGGTTTCTCTTGTCACGGAGCACAGGTCTAGGGAGTTCAGGCTTCAGTAGCTGTGACGCATGAGGTTGGTTGCCCTGCAGCATGTGGGATCTTCCTGGACCAGAGATCGAACCTGTGTCCTCTGCATTGGCAGGTGGATTCTTAACCACTGGACCACCAGGGGAGCCCTAGAATACTTATTTATTTGGGTGAGTTAGCATAGACTAATAATTTAATTGTATTAAATTAGCATAAAAATAATTTGTAAGGCCAACGGAGAAAGAGATATGGGAAATTTTTAGCAAAGGTGTTGAAAACACATATGCTATACTATACAGTTCTCCTAAAAATGTAATAAGAATATGCATCAGTGCCATGCAATATGAAGAATACTATTGAATGTTATTCACTGATTACTCTTCACAGCACAACTCTTAAGTACTCAGTAGATGTTCATTTAGTTGGTGAATAGAATTAAGGAGATGCAGAGGGGATAAAGAAAGTGAAAGTGAAAGTCACTCAGTCATGTCTGACTCTTTGTGACCCCATGGACTGTATAGGGGTCACAGAATTCAGTCATGGACTGAATTCTCCAGGCCAGAATACTGGAGTGGGTAGCCGTTCCCCTCTCCAGGGCATCTTCCCATTCCAGGGATCGAACCCAGGTCTCCCAGAGGGGGTAGAATTAGTGGAAACTTCAATTAGGAATGACTACATCAGAGGACAAACTTCACCTGGATGATTTTTAATGACTGAGAGGGAGGCTTTAAGAAGCGGATTGCATCCTATATGAGGTTCGAGTCAGGGAGTCTCTAGTGGGACCAGCCAGCCTGTTCCCTAAAGGGAAATAGGTATCTCTCTGAAGTGAACTTCAGAAAGTACCTTAAATTTTCATGAATCCCAGGAATAGAGTCTATTATGAAATCCTGAAACACTCAAAGATGGCTTTGCTTCCAGGAAGGGCACCATCTGAGATAAACAAGGTCATGTGATGTCCTGACATGGCTATCCTGGCCTTGAAAATGTAGAAATGCTCTTGGTGCAAAGGAAACAGTGCAGCCCATTCTCTGAACTCAGCTTTGCCTGTAGGAGTGGAGCCCTCTGCAACGGTCAGCTTGAGAATCTTAGATGTAGTCTCCACATGAATGTCTTTATGTTCTTTAATTATATATTCCATTCCTGTTTGGTTCTGTTCTGTTTTTGCCATGTTCTTCATTTTAAGATTTGCTGCCCTGCCAGAATCTTCTGGCTACATGAAGATGGATCACTTGGAGGGCTATTTACAACTCTGCACTTTATCCTCCTGTCTTCTGCTCTTTTTGATTTTACCTGTATCTTCTCCTCTGGGCTTCCTTGGTGGCTCAGTGGTAAAGAATTCACCTTCCAATGCAGTAGACGTGGGTTCAGTCCCTGGGTTGGAAAAATCCCCTGGAGAAGGAAATGGCAACCCATTCCAGTATTCTTGGCTGGGAAATCCCGTGGACAGAGGAGCCTGGTGGGCTAGACTCCTGCTGCTGCTGCTGCTAAGTCGCTTCAGTCGTGTCTGACTCTGTATGACCCCATAGATGGCAGCCCACCAGGCTCTGCCATCCCTGGGATTCTCCAGGCAAGAACACTGGAGTGGGTTGCCATTTCCTTCTCGAATGCATGAAAGTGAAAAGTGAAAGTGAAGTTGCTCAGTCGTGTCCGACTCTTAGTGACCCCATGGACTGCAGTCTACCAGGCTTCTCTGCCCATGGGATTTTCCAGGCAAGAGTACTGGAGTGGGTTGCCATTGCCTTCTCCGGGGCTAGAGTCCATGGGGTCACAAAAGAGTTGGATACAACTGAGCAGCTAAACATCAACAACAATCTTCTAGTCTGTATCAACTGCTGGTTTTGACTTCAAATTCTTCTGATATTAGGAGTTCAAAATAGAAAAATTTCCTTTCACAACTTTCTTTACTTGTCAATATCTCTTTAAAAGAAAGTAAGGATGGGGATAAAATAACACAAGTTATGGAAATAGAGGGAGACAGCAGCAGGGCCAAGAGCAAAGGAGCATGTGGGCGGTGGTCATCCACTTTGCTGGGGACTCTAACATTTATCGGTCTTGGGACTATGATGGCTTTTGCCATCTTAAAAGTGTTTCTGTTCTCTGTTTCCTGACAATGATGTGCAGCAAGTATGGTCTGCTGAAAATAAGACTTGATTATAAAAAATTGCAGCTGTAATCTGGATCCTGCTGAGATGGCAGATTATGAAAAACAAATTGTGAAAAATCACATTTGGGTGAAAACCAAATACGTGAAAACCAGGCAAGACTTTGGTGACTTTCATTCACCACAGTGCAGCTGTCTGCCAAGCAAAAAATAATAAATCAACAAGGGATTTTTGTGGCAAGGCAATTATCTAGTACCTTGACTGTGGTGGTAGATACAGAAACCTACTCTGGTGATAAAACTGTACAAAACCTGATAGGGGGGCTTCCCAGGTGGCACTAGTGGGAAAGAACCTGCCTGTCCATGCAGGAGACAGAAGACATATGGGTTCGATCCCTGGGTCAGGAAGATCCCTTGGAGAAACACATGGCAACCCCCTCCGATATTTCGTGCCTGAAGAATCCCATGGACAGAGGAGCCTGTGGGCTACGGTCCATAGGGTTGCAAAGAGTCAGACATGACTGAGGCAACTTAGCACACACTCAAAACCTAATAAACACATACTCAGACTCAAATGAGGACAAATATAAGGAAATCTGAATAAGATTACTAGATTGTACAAGGTCAATTTTCTGAGTGTGGTATTGTATTGTAGTTTTGTGAAATGTTACCATTGGAACAAATTGGGAAGAGTATATAGGGAATCTGTCTCTATTATTTCTTATAACTGCATGTGACTTTATAATTATCTTGATAAACATTTTGATTTAAAAAAGGCTTGCAGTGAAAAATGTCTGGTTTCGGTATTATATCATGATGATTTTGCCTCTGAAAAATAAGTCAGAGCAGACTCCTTTAAACATTAGGGTGTAAGGATATAGTTCCAAAGGAAAACCATTTCTGAAAATTTTAGCTAACTCATTTGCTTAGAGGAAGGATGATATCTTAATCTAAAAATTTCTCCAAAGGACGTAAAGTTTAAAAGTTTCAGAGTCATATAAGCAATTTGGAAATAACGCATAAAGATTCACTTTCAGTGAATTTGTAAATAATGTGATATGCTATCATATGTGTGAATTTAAATTCAGTTAAATATAATTACACAATTATTTAGAAATCAGAGTCTATATTCACTGTTTCCTAATCTGTAAAAGATGAGTTCTTTCCCAGCACATCCAGAATGTAATCTCTATGTATAAAATCAAGTAATAAGTAGTAAAAACACTAAGTTTACCATTCCAGGTCATTGCCATTTGAGAGTCTGTGTGTTTATGAGCTCAGGAGACCAAATATTTAGTCCAGCTGTTCTCTTAATCAAAACTTTCTCTGAACTTTCTGAAAACGCTTTTGGACTCTATGACACATTAATTTGGATGTCATCAGGGGAAGGAGTGTTTGCTTTTTGAGGAGAGTGAAATAGTCAACATCTACCAAGTTAAGTCTGGTAAATAAAGTGGTAGATGAGATTGAATCATATTCTCTTGGGTCAAAAACAAGGAGTTACTATAAAGCAATGCATTTACTTTTCTTGTGTGGTTTATGTATTGGTTCTGAAAAAAGTAAGAAATGTTTAGAGCTCAAAGGGGTAAGCCTTTAGGACACTCATTTGTGTATGTTTATTATAGAACCAGAGTTTTATGACTCTGGGCAAATCTGATGCATAAAATGATTTGATACTCTGGGTATAGACCAACCAACAAAGACATATTTGCTGAATACTTTTCTATATTCCAAATGATGAAGGAATTGAAAAAAAGAGTACTAGATATATTTTCAACCCCATGAAATAATCCCGTTCCATATATTTCGCTTACTTCCTATACTTAATGGGCTTCCCAGGTGGCGCTAGTGGTAAAGACCCTGCCTGCCAATGGAGGAGACATAAGAGATGTGAGTTCGATCCCTGGTCAGGAAGGTCCCCTGGAAGAGGGATTAGCCCCCCACTCCAGTTTTCCTGCCTAGAGAATCCCATGGACAGAGGAGCCTGGCGGGCTACAGTCTATAGGGTCACTCAGAGTCGGACACGACTGAAGTGATGTAGCACACATAATTATTCATGGAGAGACCAGCTACTATTGACCAATTTTATTGAGAGGTTGGTGATTACTGCATTCTGTGTATGCAGCATGCAGTACTTAGCAGGTGTGTGTGAAACTGGATCCTTGTGGGCCAGAGCTGCTGAGTGGGAGGAATCCTTGTCACGGAGCAGAAGGAAGCCTGTGAACTCCTAGGATGAACTGATATAAAGAACTTGTGAGAACTCTTCCTGTCAACAGTCTGGGGAGATTTCCTTGTTCCCAGAGAGAGCTGAGAAGCTCTTCTTGAGTCCTTTCCCCTAGGAAGGTAATGCTCCCCTATTTCTCCTCTGAGGGTGCCCAAGCCAGTGCTGTGTTCCCTGTAGTTGAGTGCAGCTCTATTCCAAGGTCAAGAAATCAGGGACTTCTCCAGGTGTTAAGTGTTGGGCTTGAGAATGAAACCTGTAGACTGTGTAAACAGGAATGAAACCTTCATTACACTGGGGCCTGTGAGTTACTCAAAGGTTCCACTCTGGGCCCACAGATTGTGGACTGTGATAAAGTTATAGAATATCTGTGTTGCTCTCCCAGTCAGCCTTGTTTTTGAATGTTGATATCTTTGATCAAGGATGCAAAGTGATTTTAATCTGCTTGTTTACCTGTGGAAGAATGACTTATTTGCCATCTCAAGTAGGTCATCTAAAATTTTAATTTAATGACCTATTGAGTTCCACAGACTTTAAAAATAAGCATTATATCAATGTAAAACAATGCATATATAGAAAAATTCCTAACAGAAATATTTGGGTTACAGATATCACAATAGGAAGGTTCCCTTTTAGAGCATGAGAATACATAATCTAGACAGCGTGGTGTGTTAAAAAGGAGAGGGGAATCCAGAAAAAGGAGAATTGGAATAACTTGTATTTTTCATTTTTTTTGTTTCTTTATCTTAGGTTTTGTGGGATCCAATTCCATGATAAAATTTTCCCTATTATTATTCTCCTGTTGAGCCTTATGATTAGGAAGAAACTAAAAATGATCTTGCCTTGCTACATTTTGGTTGAGTAACCTTATTTTTGGACAGCATGAATACTAATCAAATTAAGTTTATTAAATAAAATCCTGTTTCTTTCAAAATTTGCCTCTGTAGACCCCATACCTCATTAAATGTCAAGATAATTCAGTCATAATGGTTACAAGGGTTATTCTTTACATAAGAAAGAAAGAATTGTTTTCCTGTAAGTGAGTAGAAACTGCTGAAAGATGGGGCCCCAGCATCGTGCTTTTATCTCGAGTTCCTGGGGGAGTCAAGGTGCTAAGAGATATTATCCATTGTCCTCCAAGGTATTTTTAAAGATCCTTAGGCTTCCCATGTGCTAGAAGGTGAGAGAGGATTTAAAGTCTTTCTGAGAATGATTCCTCACATTACTGTGGTTTTTTTTTTATGACTAATACAATACTTTCCCAACATCTGTGATGGGTTTTTTTTTTTGCCCCTCCAAGGTGGTGAACACAGCTAACTTCTCTTAAGAAACAGAATAGTTAAGTATAAGTACCAGATTGTTTACACTTAGCTCCAAGTGGTTCAAACCATTCATCCTCTGAAATACTTCTTTTTTTTCCCTAAGAAAAGTACAGCTATATGTTTATGAATACTAGAGAAATTCAGCTTTGGAGAGGGAATGTAGCATTTCAGTTGCTGTAGCCTTTTTATTGGGATATTAGCTATTATTTATAATAAGAAGCTCCAATTTTCTCTCCTGGGTCTATCTGTTGTAAAGGGTGTAACTACTGCCCGCCCTGCCCCACCCCCGCCCCAGCACCTCTGGATTCTGCCTAAGCGAGAATGAATCCCCTTTGGCAGTAGAAGTGAAAGTGAAAGTGTTAGTCTCTCAGTCATGTCTGACTTACTGTTGGCGACTGCATGGACTCTAGCCTGCCAGGCTCCTCTGCCTGTGGAATTCTCCAGGCAAGAATACTGGAGTGGGTAGTCAACCCCTTCTCCAGGGGATCTTCCTGACCCAGGGATCAACTTCCAAAATATGGAATGTAATTTCCATGAGGAAGGAGATTTTTCTCTCTTTTGTTTGATGTTCCATCCTGATTGCTCAAATAATGCTTGGTATGTAGTGGACCCTCAGTAAATATTTGTGGAATGGATGAATGAATCCTTAAGAAAAACTGTGGGTTGTGGGTCTGTTGGAGTTTGATTTCCAGGGACCTTCATATGGGGAGAATGTTATCAACGAGTTGCGCCGATGTGTTGTTTCTCCTTTATCCTAAGAAAAGCTTGCCCCCTTCTTCCAAGTTTGGTACCCGAGGGAGAAGAACTCTGTGGCCAAACTCTGCAGCTCTTCAAGGGGCCGTAGTTGAGAATTTGAAAGCCCTCAGAGTGGCTGCATCAGGCTTGTAGAGAGATGCCCATCAGCAGAGGGACTGTTCCAGGGCCACATGGCAGGCTGGGCTGGGTGCTGGCTAGGTGTGGAAGCCTTTCTCAGACTCATCAAATGCATGCCGTAGACCTGGTTAATAAAGTATAAACCAACAACCAACGATTCTGTTTTAGAGTTCTTATTTCATCATAAAAAACCCAAAGTATGTGAAGATAGGTTGGAATGTGTAAAGAAAAGCTAAGAAAGCAGATTTCTGATAAGACCAGCATGTGACTTGTATAACAGCTGAATTACAGTCTGAAGGATGGAATGCTGACAGTTCCTTCTTGTGACCGCTAGGAATAGGCCACTTTTGAGCCAATCTTAAAATGAGAAAATACTTTGAAGAATTATGCTTGACATGGAGTATATCTCCCTTGTTATCAGTGGGGGTTCCACTGCTTACAGGGTGGGTGGAGATAATGCCCATGTCTTTGGACATAATGGCTTTTGACAGACAGACCAAAATAATTCCTTTTTAGCCATGCAATTGTCTGTAAATCTGCTTAGTTGGTCATTCAAAGTGACGACATTCGAGATATAGTTGATGCACTGTTTATCTTAAAGAAACATTTTAAAATTAATTCGTCAGACCTGTGCAATATTTTATCTTTTCAGTTTAATAATATCCAAATGTGCTTTGGGTTGCTTTTGGGAGGCAAAAAAACACATGTGTGTTTGCTCATAAATCAGTCAGTTAGCTTTGAAAATATAGTACATTTCAGATATGTAGCAAAGACCCTCAGAGCAGTTATTAAAGCAGCAAGAGGAGTTGAGTTTGCTTCAGTTTTGGACTTTTAATAGACTTCACTGTTACGTAGTGAAGACAGAATTGTGCCATAGAAGTCTCTGGTTAAGAGCCAAGACGTTTTCTTTTCTATTATTTTCGAGCCTTTTGTTTCTTTTCACAGAAGGAAACATATGCATTTATACTGTTGGGTAAAATTTGGCTCAGACAGTAAAGAATCCGCCTGCAATGTGGGAGACCTGGGTTCAATCCCTGGATTGGGAAGATCCCCTGGAGGAGGGCATGGCAACCCACTCCAGTATTCTTGCCTGGAGAATCCCCAAGGACAGAGGAACCTGGTAAGCTATGGTCCACAGGGTCGCAAAGAGTCGGATATGACTGAGCGACTATGCACATTAGAAAAGATAATTCCCATAAACCTACTCTCTTGACTCTTTAGATAAATATGTTGGCCCATGAATTTGAAATTTCAAGTTATGACTTTGTAAGAAATTTCCATGTACTTCCAGTGAAGGTATTATTGCACTGGTGTTCTTTGCTTGATTTATCATAAAATTATGTGAGACCTTTATGTTTGTCAAAATATATATCAATGTAACTTGAAAGTTATTTTAAAATACACATCAAATTCATCACTTTATTCTGTTAGTTGTCTCTAAATAATTCTATTTCCTCCTTTGTTTTAATTGCACCTCTTGTCACACCAGTACAGAACATCATCTCTTTTCATTAAATGATCTACTTGCATAGAATCCTCTCCTAATGTACTGTGATGGTTCATGACACAGGAAACACTTTATGGTTTCTATGTAGAAAAGCAAAGTCTCAATTGAATATTCAAATAAATTGTTGTGGAACCACACCAAAGTGTTAACACATTGATAGAATTAAGACTGTAACTTATTTTTCTCTCATGCTTTTAAATATTTTCTAAAAGTTCTACAATAAGCATGAATTGCTTCTAAAATATTTTAAGATTCATTCTCATTTTAAAAATTTCAAGCAATACAGAAAGGTTACGATGAGAATATATGGGGCTTCCCCAATGGCTCAGTGGGTAAAGAATCCGCCTGCAATACAGGAGACACAGGAGATGTGAGTTTGATCCCTGTGTCAGAAAGATCCCCTGGAGGAGGGCATGGCAACCCACTCCAGTATTATTGCCTGGAGAATCCCATGGACAGAGGAGCCTGGCGGGCTACAATCCATGGAGTTGCAAGAGTTGGATGGACTGAGCAACTGAACAGCAGCAGTAAGATGAGAATATATTATCACCTAAAATCTTACGACTTCAAAATAATAGTCAGCAAATTAGATGAACACCATGCCAACACTGCTGTCTCTCCTTCACATATATACTCATAGACACACCTACACACACGACATACACATACACACTCAGAGGGCAAAGGACAACTAGCCAACTAGTTGGAGACAGACAAAAAATAAAGTTTTATAAATCCAGGATCAAACTATACATGCTTATTTTAAATAAAGGCTTACATTTTGTATTTCCCTAATAATTAAAAAAAGCTTTTAATTTTATATTGTAGTATAGCCAATTAACAATGTGATAGTTTCAGGTGGACAGCAAGAGGACTCAGCCATACATATACATGATATACGTGTATATTACCTTAATAATTTATATCCCCCCAAATTAAGCCTTATTGAAAATACAGGGTCACATACTATCAAATACTGGAACAGAAACATACAACTATAGTGTTTTCCGTTATGGATTTAGATACAGGCTGCATCAAGCTTATTGTTGTTATTTTTCAGTCAGTAAGTCGGTGTGACTATTTGCGGCCCCATGGACTGCAGCATGCCAGGCTCCCCTGTCTTTCACTGTCTCCCAGAGTTTGCTCAAATTCATGTCCATTGATGCTGGAAGCCAGCATATTGCATATTGAGTGCATACTGCATATTGAGTGCAGCACTTTCCACAGCATCATCTTGCAGGATCTGGAATAGCTCAACTGGAATTCTATCACTGCCGGGAGCCAGTGTGAGGAACTCCGCCCATGGCAAAGGTCATGAGGAAGGAGGCTCGGCATACACAAAGGCAGGATTGAGCCTCAGGAGTCCCCCTGGAAATTCTCGAGCATCTACCCCCAAAACCAGAGTCTGCCTACTTTCTGCTTTGTGCTTTCACCTACACCTCTGACTTTACAGGGGGCTGTCCCCCACTACCTCTCTCTGAAAAAAGAGTTAGCTTACAGCTCCAGTTAATAATTCCTGGGTGTGACAGTGTTTTAACCTACAAACTCCTTTGGAAATCCTCTAGCCTGCCTGAATAGGTTTTTCCGGCCACATGTGATTGTTCAGAGCCTCCCAACTGTGAGAGGCAGGAGATGTTCTAAACTGTCTAAACACAGATTCCTTTGAGTAGTTAAAAGATTGATTAGAAATTGTATTGGTGAAGGGTTTTTCACTTGTTGGGCCAATGTTTGCTGCTAAGTCTCCATATCCCTTACCTACTGTGTCCTTGGCAGTGTATTGATTGATATAATGGGTGTATAGAAATGTAAGTAGTAGCCTCAATGTTTGTAACCTTGGACACTTGAGTTAATTCTTTTCTTGATTGAGCCCACCACACCTTTGCCCTATAGGAATGCAACTTTATCTAATGCTTTTGGAGGGTGGCTCCTGACTAATCACCTTTAGAGAAAAATAAGTTTCTTAAAATGTTAACAGGCCTCCTGGCCAGAAGATGATGTAAATCACCTAAACTTTTGCATACGATGAGTTTAAAAGCCTGGCTTCGATTAGGATCA
The DNA here is from genome assembly GCF_055505025.1 of Bos grunniens. Classification (NCBI taxonomy): domain Eukaryota; kingdom Metazoa; phylum Chordata; class Mammalia; order Artiodactyla; family Bovidae; genus Bos; species Bos grunniens. The sequence continues at coordinate 20,832,617 of NC_141191.1, read as the reverse complement.
GGAACTGCTGTCCTTGCATGACTCTACCGCTTCCCCCATTATCCTCTATGCACAACTTAAGGTATAAAAACTACTTTGGAAAATAAAGTGCGGGCCTTGTTCACCGAAACTTGGTCTCCCCATGTCGTTCTTTCTCTCACCTTCTGGCTGAATTATTCAGCCTCTTTTCTCCACTGAATTTCCTCATTGAGCTATTCTTATTTCAGCCTCTTTTCTCCACTGAATTTCCTCACTGAGCTATCTTCATTCTATTACTCTTTATATCTTTGATGAATATTTAAATAAATAGGTCGCCGATGCCGTCTCTCCTTCGAATACCCTGGATCAGCCGGGGCTGGACCCCGGCACATTGAATTGGTGATGCTATAGCCCCCTTCTCCTTCTGCCCTCAATCTTTCTCAGCATCAGACTCTTCACATCAGGTAGCCAAAGAATTGGAGCTTCAGCTTCAGCATCAATCCTTCCAATGAATATACAGGACTGATTTCCCTTACAATTGCCTGGTTTGATCTTGCTGTCCAAGGGACTCTCAAGAGTCTTCTCTAACACCACTGTTCGAAAGCATCAGTTCTTTGGCACTCAGCCTTCTTGATGGTCCAACTCTCATATCTTTACATGACTACTGGACAAACCATAGCTCTGACTATACAGACCTTTGTTGGCAAAGTGATGTCTCTGCTTTTTAATATGCTGTCTAGGTTGGTCATAGCTTTTCTTCCAAGGAGCAAACATCTTTTAATTTCATGGCTGCAGTCACCATCTGCAGTGATTTGGGAGCCCCCCCCTCCAAAAAAAAAAATCTGGCACTATTTCCACTGTTTCCCCATCTGTTTGCCATGAAGTGATGGGACCAGATGCGATAATCTTAGTTTTTTGAATGTTGAGTTTTAAGCCAACTTTTTCACTCTCCTCTTTCACCTTCATCAAGGGGCTCTTTAGCTCCTCTTCAGTTTCTGCCATAAGGGTGGCATCATCTGCGTATCTGAGGTTGTTGATGTTTCTCCTGGCGGTCTTGATTATAGCTTGTGATTCATGTAGCCCAGCATTTCGCATGATGTACTCTGCATATAAGTTAAATGCTTTGCCTACTTTCTCATCTAAGGCATATAAAGCTCATGCTTCCAACCCCAGAAGTTGTTGCAAATACCTGGTTACACCTCCTACTGCAGTGACAGCTTACCACTCTGGATTGAAGTTCTCATTTCATTTTTTGGCATTTGAAAATTTCTACATCCTTTAAAGTTAATTATATTATTATTTCTAGCTCAACAATATATTTAAAAGAATCTGAAAATATTCTTTAGTATTTCTATGTGTCTATATGATGAGAATTTTTTAGAACATTTATTCTACAATATTATTAAAAATGGAGCATACAATATCCTTTTAATTGGTTTTCCCTTTCTGCTTTAGCCTCTTTCCAATCCATTTTCTACATTATAGGCAATGTGATATTAAAATACAAATATGATCATGTCACTTCCATGGTAAAATAGCTTCAGTAGCTTCCTTGTTGTGGGCTGAACCTTCCTGGTATCTGTGACTGTGACCTTATCTGGAAATAGAATCTTTGCAGATGTAATCAAGGTAAAATGAGATCATACTGGATTATGTTGTTGTTATTTAGTCGCTAAGTGGTGGCCCTCTTTTGCAATCCCATGGACCATAGCCTGGCAGGCTTCTCTGTCCATGGGATTCTCCAGGCGAGAACACTGGAGTGGATTGCCATTTCCTTCTTCAGGGGATCTTCCCAACCCAGGGATTGAACCCTTGTCTCCTGTATTGGCAGGCAGATTCTTAACTGCTGAGCCATATACTGGATTAGAGCAGGCCCTAATTCTTGGATTGTTGTCTTTAGTAAAAGGGAACTTTGAAGACAGATGAACACCCAGGGAGAGGCCTCGTGGTGCTTGCTGGGAATTTTGTTGCCACAAGCCAAGGAATGCCAAGGATTGCAGGCAGCCCCCAGAGGCTGGGAAAGGGACTCACAATAGTTTCTCCCTGTGAGCCTCTTTGTAGGAGCCAACCATGTGATCAACTTGAATTCAGACTTCTGGCCTCCAGACCTGTGAGAGAAACAAATTTCTGTTGTTTTAAGTTACCCACTCTATGGTAGTTATAGTCACCCTAGGAAATGAACACACTGGTAAACAGATGGACCAGTGAAAACACATAGAGCAGACCAGAGAAAACTGGAAACAAATTTTTTCAGAAGTGAAGCCTGAAAACAAGCTGACCAGCATTGCAGAATGAACACTCTTCCTGCCATAATTAGTGTAAAATAAAAGAGCCTCAGTATGCTCTGTTATGCCTTTTTGATTTTTCCTGCTTTAGTTTTCTAACTTCACCTTGCTTCTGCTGCTTTCACTGGCCTGTTGCCGTTCCTGGAATAAGTCAAGCTCTTGTCTGACTCAGGGATTTTTGTATATGCCTATCTCTCTGCCTAGAAAACTCTTTTCCTACGTTCTGCTTGGATGGCTGTTACTCATCATTTATATCTGGTAAAATGTCACTCCTCAAAGACCTCTCCCATAATATTTTCCCCCCATCTGAATTAGGTTCCTTAGTTAAATCTTGTCATGCACTCCCCACCCCTGCTTCCTAGCATTTATCATGGATTGTGACTAGAATACATATGTTATTAGTATGATTGTTTTTTTAATGTCTGTCTTTCCCGCTAGACTGTATTCTCCATTAGGCAGCAACTGTATCTGTTTTACTCTTCTGTGTTTCCCTAGCTACCAGCATCATGACTGGTATGCAGTAAGTATTTTTGAGTGAATGAAAGCACATTTTGTAGCTTATAATTAGATAGAAGGACACAAAGAGAAAAATATCCATTTTTCAAATTTTCTTCATTATGGCCAGAGTATAGTTGAGCCATTTCAGTCATTTTTACTTATGAAGCTATTCTGACAGGTTAATCATAAATGCCATCATAGTAAAAGAGCAACTACTCTTCATTCACCAGAGTCGTATTTTGAAATATATTTGAAATGCCATGCTGTTGCTGCTAAATCGCTTCAGTCATGTCCGACTCTGTGCAACCCCATAGACGGCAGCCCACCAGGCTCCCCCATCCCTGGGATTCTCCAGGCAAGAACACTGGAGTGGGTTGCCATTTCCTTCTCCAATGCGTGAGAGTGAAAAGTGAAAATGAAGTCGCTCAGTCATGTCTGACTCTTAGCCATCCCATGGACTGCAGCCTACCAGGGTCCTCCATCCATGGGATTTTCCAGGCAAGAGTACTGGAGTGGGGTGTGTATAATTAATATTTTCACTGGTTGCTTATAGTAGATACCATTTAGATATTTAAACTAAGTTGGTTCAGTATTCAAACTCAGTACTCTATGCCAAGATAGCAGAAACAGTCAGTGAAGATAGTGTAAAATGTGTGCTCTCTCTAAAACTTGTGTACTTACATATAAACTTGTCATTTTGTGCTTAATTACAGGCAATATCTAAGATTACCCAAGATTTTCTATATAACAGTTCTCAAAATTCTTTCTAGAATGTGGCTCATGAGGCCCTCATGACGGAATTCTCCACCTGCCTTGGTTTGGCAGAAAGCCAGCTCACTGACCCTTACAGCAGGCTGTGAACTCACCTTTAAAATGATGTATGTTTCCTGAGTGTTTTCTCTGTACTTGTGCCCTGAGACAGTTAAATTATGGAGGGCACCATTCTGTAAGTCGAAATATATCACAAATAAGTGTGGCCCAAGGAATTCTGAGAAAATACAACTGAAGGGACAGCTACCATGGCCAGGCCCAGCTACTCCATTAAAGAACAGTCTGCTCTAGCTGGCCTCAGTTAGTAAGTACATTTATTTTTTTTGGAGTTTTTTTTGACATGTACACACTGTCTTGTTATTTCTTTATTTTTGGCTGTGCTGGGTCTTCTCTGCTGCCCGAGCTTTTCCCTAGTTGTGGAGAACTGAGGCTGCTCTCTCGTGGTGGTGCATGGACTTGTCGTTGTGGTGGCTTCTCTTGTTGCAGAGCACAGGCTCTAGGCACGTGGGCTTCGGTAGTTGCGACACGTGGGCTCATTAGTTGGGGCTCACGGACCCTAGAGCATGCAGGCTTCAGTACTTGTGGCTCATGGGCTTAGTTGCTCTGAGACATGTGGAATCTTCCCGGACCAGGGATTGAACCCGTGTCCCCTGCACTGGCAGGTGGATTCTTATCCACTGAGCCGCCAGGGAGGTTGCAGCAAGTAAATTTTAAGGTTATTGAAGAAAGTAAGCAAACACTAGGAGCATAAAGACAGTTGTTTCTAATCAACTTAATGGAAATATAACATATACAATAAAAGTATACATTTTAGAAGTAGTTTTGATATAGTTGGATAAGTGCATGTGACATCACCAGCATGTGGAACACTTATGTCTACTTAGAAATTCCCTCTTGTCCCTTGTCAACCTCCCTTCCCCAGTCGTCTCCCAGCCCCAGGCAACCACTGATCTACTTCCTGTCGCTATAGGTTAACTTTGCTTCTTCTCGAACTTTGTATACACAGAATCATACAATATTCATACATTTGTGTCAGGCTTCTTTTGCTCAGCATGAAAAAAATTGCATATTTTATCAAATATTTTTAAGAAGGATGATTTTATCTACTGTATCATACAAAATGCCAGTTGACCATTTTATCTTGAATATACCTCAAACAAGGCTCTCGGCTTGGTCTCCTCTCTAATCATCTTCTGATAGTCTGCTGCAGCTCTATGGGTTTTTGATTGGAGTGGGAAGTCCAGAGGTCCAGGTCAATTCTCAACTGAACAAAGATTTTCCACCAGAAAATGTACTGGCACTCCCCATATATGATGGTCCAATATCCCCATGACTGAGACTCTGAACTGTCAATGCTCCACATTTCACGGCTGTTTGTAATGCTGGAAGCAACCAGGTCTCTTTTTCCCAACTTGGCTACCTTGGATCTGCTTAGGGAGATCTCTGGTGAAAACTGCAAAGCAGGAGAAATCAGGCTTTGGTGCTTTCCCAATGACCCTGCATGTTTCCTCTTTTTCCCATGTCATCTGCATCACTCTCGCGCCCCAGCAATCTCCCGTTGCCATTCCCACACAAGCTTGTCTTCCACTTGTTTCCCTACCAGCAGAACCCCGGTCTTCAGGGTCTCATTTCACCCAACGCTGCTCTCAGCTGGCTCCCATTTCAACTAGCTCCCATCAGTTGATGGGCTAATCAACTGCTTCTTAATTGTGGGATGCAGTCATGTGCCTAGCACTAGTAGAAACTGTGGTGAGTTAAGATGTGGTCTTGTTCTCAACGAGTCCAGAGAGTGGTGGGGGACCTTCCTTCAGACAACAATTCTAATCTACAGTCTTTTCTCTTCTTCTTCAAGGTCCCTGTTGTGTATTTGGGAAAGCGAGGGGACTTGTGGGTCCCCACTGCTCAGTTATTCATGTGGCCAGTACTTCTCCATGTCATGTGTTTCTCTCTGCACGGTTGTGGGACACTGTTCGCTTTGTTTTCAGTTGTGACTTGGATTCCGAGAGAGTGAACCCTCTCACAGTCATTGTGATACCACTGCATGAAAAGGAAGTGAGGGAGTTATGTGTAAATAAGAAGTTAGTCCCACTTCTAATGGACCCTAGAAACCTGTTCTGTCACCACCGTTCAAAGTTATGTGGACAAATCAAGGAAATGACGGTACACTAGGGAAGATTTAAAAACCGTCTCCTAATTATTACTTCTTTATTCATCCAAAAGAATAGTGCCCAAGAAGTTAAATGTGTGTGTGTTCTTCCTGTTATTAATCAAAATAGTCTGTTAAGAAAAATAGCTTGCTAAGAGGATTTTCCAAGACCATAGGACATTAAATTTCTGAACTCATTGTATGAAGAGTTCATTTCAAAATTAAAGTTTTAAATAATTTTCTCCCAGAAGTAGGTTTTTAAAAGCATAGTTTTGGAAATGGTAGAAAAGTATGTTAAAAAAATTTAAGTATGCCACTTTCATTTCTGTGGCCCCCAAATTAATATAACACCATCATTGTCAACTGAAATAGGAGGCATTTAAGGGGCAGAGCAGAGGGCCGTACTTTAAGTGATTTGAAGTTACCTTAATATGATTTTAAGCTCCCGGAATAGGGAGAGATTTGGAACTTAAGGATATATAGGGATATATTAACCTTTTCTCAGAGGTTATATAGCAGATAAGAAGAGCTCTAAAAAAATTTCTGGGTCTAATGCAGTGCGTTCAGACAAATGCTACCTCCAAAAAAGGCATATGGATGAATAGATTGGCCAGGAAATTAAGGTTGAAAATGAACACTTTTGGAAATGATGAGTTTGGAAAACAAATGTATTTTCAGAGATGTGGAGTGGAAGAAAAAGGGAAAGAGGATACGATTTATGAAGATTTTGTGACCTGGTTCTAAACAAGGTGGACTAGTCATGGTGATTTGGCCTTCAGATAGATACTATCATACCATGATTTATAGCCGGTGGTGTGGTTTACTCGCTAAGTTGAGACCCCATGGACAGTAGCCCACCAGGCTCCTCTGTCCAAGGAATTCTCCAGGCAAGAATACTGGAGTGGATTGCCAGTTCCTTCTCCAGGGCATCTTCCCCACCCAGGGATCAAACCTGGGTCTCCTGCACTGCGGGCAGATTCTTTACCAACTGAGCTACCAGGGAATTCCCCTGGGAGTGGGTAAAGGATGCTATTTGCATTGACCGTACAGTCTTATTTCATCAGAATTTAGATCTTTAAAATAAATGGAAGACATTTGATGACATTTGTATAGTAAATTGCAAAGAATTGATTACAAGTGATAAAATAAAAAAAACATGTTGAGAATGAACTGGTGAAAAAGATTAAAAAAGTATATTTGCATGTGGAAGTAAAACTGGCCTATTCAGCTCTGGGTCCAGACTCTTATTTTCTTATGGTGTGACAGGCAATTTAAACTACAAAATTAAACAGTAAGGGATATGGCTTTAAAAACAAATGAATTTAAATCTCGGAAGAAATCCAAACTTCTTAAAATGTACTTTGTTATTCCAATGTTCCTTTTATTTAATAAAAGCTTTTGTTTGCAAGAGCTTATAGTGGGTGGTCAACATGGATTTATTGTAAGATTTTGTCACTGAAGAACAGCTTTAATGAAATATCAGATGTGATTTTTGCCCCAGATCCACCACCATTAAGTTGTTTAAGTGGTTACACTTATAAAACCTTTGAGTTTTTTCTCTCTTTTTTGGTATTAGTATATTTTATTTGTATTTTTGATGTGCTGGCTATTTTTTTCTTGCCTGCATCCCCTCTCCCAGAAGCAAAGAAAGGATGGGTTTCCAGGGATTTTTCACAATTATCACCCAAAGCAGTTCCTAAATCAAGGATCAGGAAGGCGGTTTTGCCGTGGACCTAGACCTAAGTCGGGTCTGACCCAGTGGGCATCTGCCCTGTACCCTTGCTTAGGACCCTGTGCCCAGAAGCATCCTGCACTTGATTTAAAGGTCTGCTGTCAAGGTCCTGAAACTCTTAATAATTTTTGAACAAGAATTCTGCATTTTCATTTTGCACCAGGTCCCACAAATCACAGCACCATTCTTGCTGACAGTAACATGAGAGCTGACATTTATTGCATTCACACCGTGTACCAGGCACTGTTTTAACTTTCTCATATATATCAGCGCATTTAATATTTATCACAACCCTTGGAGTTCGGTCTTATGGTTCCCACATCACAGAGGAGAAACTGAGCCCAGAGAGGATAAATAAGGAAAACGAGGCCACAGTGGAGCAGAGATGCTGGCCCGCACGGCCTGCCCCTAGCACAGCGTCCCTGGCCGCTAACCCACCGCCTCCATCCCACACGATTTCTCTCCCAGCTCTCTCTTACAAAATTCTCACTGCCTGTGGTCTGCTGAAATGGGCAACCCTGATGGAACCCCATGTAAGGTGTGCTTTCTGGAAATGCGTGGGACAGGTACAACCTTGTGACCTGAAGAAGCCAAGCATGATTCTTTAATCTCCTCTAAAGGAAGTAGCTGTTACTGTGGCCAGGTTTCTGAGGGAACAGACCGACAGAAAGGAACTGAGTGAGGGAAAGAACTTAAAAAAAGGTGAGAGCATGGGCTGCAGACACGCAGGGAAGGGCCTGGGCAGCCAGCCAGCTTGGGAGGAACGAGGGGCAGCGGGACCCAGGCGGGCTGCTGGAGAAAGGAAAACGTAAAGAAGAGCAGTCCGTGTTGCCTACTTCGCAATTTGATTGCAGCAGATGCTGGAGACCAACACAGACAGCTTTTAGATTGTTTTAGGGGGGCTAAGTGAGAACACTGTTTTTCTGATTTACAGGTGGCTGGATCTGTGAGGCTGGTGGGCATGTGACTGGATGTGGCTAATGGAGACCAACCGCTGGGAGAGGCAGGGAGAGGCCTTCTTGCCGCTGGGGCTGGGTAGAGGGTTTGCAGGCTAACCCATTTCAGGCTACCCAGGGAGGTCTTCTAGCTGCCCCTCAGATCCTGTTATCTAGGACACGGCACCCAGTAGGCACTCAGTAGTATGTGAGCAGTGAACGGATGAATCTAGCCACTACCCACTGTGCTAGTGTTTAGTGACAGTGAAAGTTGCTCAGTCATATCTGACTCTTTCCAACCCCATGGACTATACAGTCCATGGAGTTCTCCAGGCCAGAGTACTGGAGTGTGTAGCCTTTCCCTTCTTCAGGGGGTCTTCCCAACCCAGGGATCGAACCCAGGTCTCCCACATTGCAGGCAGATTCTTTACCAGCTGAGGCACAAGGGAAGCCCAAGAATACTGGAGTGGGTAGCCTATCCCTTCTCCAGCAGACTTTCCTGACCCAGGAATTGAACCAGGGTCTCCTGCATTGCAGGTGGATTCTTTACCAGCTGAGCTATCAGGGAAGCCAGCTAGTATTTAAGGCAGGCTCAATACTGCAGTCCATTGGGTCTCAAAGAGTCAGACACGACTGAGTGACTGAACAGCATCAATACTGAACAAGTATTTTTCTGACTTATTGGGTGTACCAAGTTATAATTTGTCATACTTCTCCATTCTGGCCCTCCTGTAATTCTTGGTGTGCCAAGTAGGGCAGGGAGCTGGGATACTTATGTCTTCTTGGGTATTGTGTTGCCAGTGCCCAGCCTGGCACATGTTAGGAGCTTAGATATTTCCTGAAAAACAAAATGAATGTTGTTAATGGGGAATAACAATTCCAGTTAATATTTGAGGTCCTAGGTTCCATATTTTCCATCCTAGGTTAAGTGCGGTGATCCAGCTCACTGCATTTTTGTATTCTGATGTAGCTTGTTCATTACTGATAAGCTCAGATGCAGGCTGTCTGTTTTGAGGTAGCTAGAGTGCTAAAGGTCGGTAAACTCCCCATTTGCTTTGAAAGAGAGCCAGCTATGAGGAGGCTCTGAAGTATCTACCTTCCAGACAGTGTCATCTTTGGAAGGGTATTTTTCTTCTTTAATATCATCAAACGTAGAGCTCAAAGACCCTGGCAGCCATGTGATTATAGTTAGCTATGTTAAATGTCTGTGCCATGCCTAAAATTTCTATTTTTGAGCCTGGCCCCATAATATGTACTGCAGGACTCCTAAGTCTATAACAAGGCAGTCCTACATGGGTGCCTTCTTCCTAAAGATTTTACCATCTCCCTCCTCCCCCTGCCCTTTTAATAACTAGACCTGTATTTTTGATCAGAGAGGTTAGGGACTATTGTTCATGTCACTTCTGATTATTATCACAGCCAATTTCAGGCATATTCTATCACTAGAGTATCTTAGAATATTCTAGTGATAGAATATTTAGTGAGTCATCCTATCTAAAGATTCTATCACTTAGGATGGCTCACTATTCATTTCTGGTGAGAAAGTGTTCTTTTAGTAAATTTCAGTATTGATCTAAAAGGCCTGATACATTAAATAAAAGGAAGTAACAGAATATTCCCAAATAGTAAGCATTTTTGAATCTCAGTTATGTAAAAAATGATTTATTTGCTTAAACATCTGCACATCTGAAAATTCAGACATTTAGACTATGAGCAGGGACTCTGATCATCTTGCTTATAGCTCACATCGACTGCTAGGACTGTGCCTGGAAAATACTAGAAATTCAGCATTTGTTGACTGACTTCTCAGAATTCTGAAATCATTTTTGCATTAAAAAGCTTTGAGCTTGATTTCTGATCAATAATTGAAAATGCTGCAGTGAACATTGGGGTACATGTGTCTTTTTCAGTTATGATCTCCTTAGGGTATATGCCCAGGAGAAGGCAATGGCAACCACTCCAGTGTTCTTGCCTGGAGAATCCCAGGAGGGGAGCCTGGTGGGCTGCTGTCTATGAGGTCGCACAGAGTTGGACACAACTGAAGTGACTTAGCAGCAGCAGCAGCAGTAGGGTATATGCCCAGTAGTGGGATTGTTGGTCATATGGTAGTTTTATTCCTAGTTTTTAAAGGAATAACCATAATGTTCTTCATAGTGGTTGTATCAATTTAATACACCCTCACCAACAGTGCAAGAGGGTTCCCTTTTTTCCATATCCTCTCCAGCATTTATTGTTTGTAGATTTTTTGATGATGGCCATTCTGACCGGGGTGAGGTGATACCTCATTTATAATAGCTAGTACATGGAAGCAACATAGATGTCCATTGATAGATGACTGGATAAAGAAGTTGTGGTACATATATACACTGGAATATATCACTCAGGCAAAAAAAGGAACACATTTGAGCCAGTTCTGATGAGGTGGATGAATCTAGAGCCTATTATACAGAGTGAAGTAAGTCAGACAGAAGACGACAAATATCATATATTACCAAATATATATGGAATCTAGAAAGATGGTACTGATGAACGTATTTGCAGGGCAGCACTGGAGATGCAGACATAGAGGACAGACTTGTGGACACAGCAGGAGAAGGAGAGGGAGGACTAATTGAAAGAGTAACATTGAAACATACACATTGCTGCTGCTGCTGCTGCTAAGTCGCTTCAGTCGTGTCTGACTCTGTGCGACCCCATAGACAGCAGCCCACCAGGCTCCCCCGTCCTTGGGATTCTCCAGGCAAGAACACTGGAGTGGGTTGCCATTTCCTTCTCCAATGCATGAAAGTGAAAAGTGAAAGTGAAGTCGCTCAGTCGTGTCCGACTTCTAGCGACCCCATGGACTGCAGCCCACCAGGCCCCTCCGTCCATGGGATTTTCCAGGCAAGAGTACTGGAGTGGGGTGCCATTGCCTTCTCCACACATACACATTACCACATGGAAAATAGCCAGCCAGGGGGAATTTGCCGTGTAACACAGTGAGCTCAAGCCTGGTGCTCTGTGACAACCTCGAAGGGTGGGATGGGGTGGGAGGTGGGAGGGAGGTTCATGAGGGAGGGGACATATGTATACTTATGGCTGAGTCATGCTGATATATGGCAGAAACGAACACAATATTGTAAAGCAGTTGTCCTCTAGTTAATAATGTTTAAAAATCTAAAAAATTAAAAATGGATAATTAATAAACTGATAAATTTATTATTATCTACTCCTACTGTGTGTCCTTCGGAGTGATGGATTATGCCCCTAGGCACTGTGATGTTATAAGCAGGGCTGTTGGATGCCTTGAGGAAAAAAGAAGAGAACAGAATCGAGAGGATAAGAATTGCTATCACCATTAGTTGTCCCCCTTTGCCTTATTGATTACGGGGCTAGTGGAAGGTGTAGGGAGTCAGCATTTCCAAGAGGAATGTGAAAGATGACAGGGCACATACCATTTAGGTGCGGTGTGACCTGTCTGTGTGTGCACGCTCAGTCGCTTAGTTGTGTCCAACTCTTTGTGACCCCATGGACTGTAGCCCACCAGGCTCCTCTGTCCGTAGGGTTTCCCAGGCAAGAATACTGGAGTGGGTTGCCATTTCCTTCTCCAGGGGCTCTTCCTGACCCAGGGATTGAACCCAGATCTCCTGCGTCTCCTGCACTGGCAGGCGGATTCTTTACCACTGTACCACCTGGGGAGCCTCATGACTTGTCTACCATCTGGTTATTTATCTCCTGAGCCTAAGCGTCGGGGGAAAGCCTGGTGCCTGAAAGAACATCTTAGGAATGTGATGCAAACAAAGGATGTGCATCTGGTCCACACGGGAATGTTCTCTGCTACTTAGTTTGGCAGATGGGAGTGCTTTTACGGAAACAGAATCCTGAGTCCTAGGAAATCATTTTCTCTTTCTGTAAGAAGACTCAAGAGGCTGTACACTTACCTTCAGTGGCATAATTCTAGGTGTCTATTAAAGGTTTAAAACCCGATCAGGTGCAAAATATCCATGTGGTGTCAAGGCACCAGGGAGCAAGGCAAATGCCTTGCAGTCTCCATCAATTCTAACAGTGCTGGCATCTGCTGTCTCTGTGGGTAGCAAAGACTTTTACAAGCAGTCCTTCACTTCTCCAAGCATGCTAGAAAGGTAAAAATCCTTAAGAGAAACTCCGGATTTAGGGGGAGTTTGAAACTGCACTGGGCTTCCCTGGTGGCTCAGAGGTTAAAGCGTCTGCCTGCAATGCAGGGGACCTGGGTTCGATCCCTGAGTCAGTAAGATCCCCTGGAGAAGGAAATGGCAACCCACTCCTGTATTCTTGCCTGGAGAATCCCATGGACAGAGGAGCCTGAAACTGTATTATAAATTGCTTCTGCTAACTCCTTGTTGCCGGTAAGCCACAGACTTTAAAATGGAACACATTTCACAGTTTGGGCTTTCCCATCATTTCTTTCAGGTAAGCAGCTGTCCTATTTCCTCTAAAAAGGTAATAAGCCTAAGAACTCACCGCAAGCTTTCAGGGTGTGTGGCTAGAGAGGCTGGAGTGGGAGCCCTGTGATGACTCCTCCCTTCATTAGCTCCTTCACTGTGGTAGATGGCAGGCCCTGGCCAATTCTGTTGTTATGTTTATGCGGAGGAAAGACAACGGCACACCAGCTTTAAGAATGTTGATTTCTAACCACAGAACCAGACTTCAGAGAACCATTTTAGAATCTGCAGGAATGTCATATTCAGTTACTTATTTCTGAACCTCGCCTCTGTGGCTCAGCTGGTAAAGAATCCGCCTGCAATGTGGGAGACCTGGGTTTGAGCTCTGGGTTGGGAAGATCCCCTGGAGAAGGGAAAGGCTACCCACTCCAGTATTCTGGCCTGGAGAATTCCCTGGACTGTATAGTCCATGGGGTCGCAAAAGAGTTGGACATGACTGAGCGACTTTCACTTTCACTGGTGGTTCAGTGACCAAGAATCCACCTGCCAATGCAGGGGACATGAGTTCAGTCCCTGATCTGGGAAGATTCCACATGCCACAGGGCAACAGGGCCTGTGCGCCCCAACTACTGAAGCTCACATGCTCTGAGCTTGTGCTCTGAAACTAGAGAAGCCACTGCAGTGCAAAGCCCGGGGCACCATGGCTAGAGAGTAACCCCTACTCACTGCAACTAGAGACAGCCTGTGCACAGAAATGAAAGACTCAGCTCAGTCAAAATATTAATAAATTAATTAAAAAATACTTATTTCTGACCACAGAGAACAAGTTCTAGAATGGAATTATAGAAGAAGCTCTGTATAATCGGCACTCAGGGTCCATGGGTTCCATAACTGTGGAGTCAAACCAACCTTGAACAGAAAATATTTGGAAAAAATCTTCCAAAAAATTCCAAAAAACAAAACTTGAACTTGCTGCACGCTGGCAATTATTTGTATAACATTTACATTTTATTTACAGCTATTTACATAGAGCTTATATTGCATTAGGTATTCTAAGTAATCTAGAAGTGATTTAAAGTATGTGGTACAATGTGCATAGGTTAAATGCAGATACTGTGCTGTTTATAAGGAACTTGGAGGATCCTTGGATTTTGGTATCCAAAGGGGTTCTGGAAACAATCCTCCATAGATACCAAGGGTTGAGGGACAACTGTTTGTGGAAACCAGATGGACTCTTTGCTTCAGTCACTGGAGTGTGGAAGGAATTCAGCCCAGAGAACTTCTGAAAGAGCCAATATAAGGAAAGAGAAATGGCTCTGAGAGGAACTTGACTTTCCCTGGGCTCCAGACTTTTTTCAGATTCAGTTTTCATGCCGAGCCAGATATTCTGCAGATTACAAGTGACTGCTGGCTCTTCTCACTTGCTCCCCCAGCAAACTCTGTTGTTCGTAGATAACCCAGTACAGAAGATCTCTGGGGACTGTGATTGGCAGGTACCTTTATCTTTAATTAATGGGTATGGTAAAAAAAATTTGCGCAAAGTGATAAAAATAATAACATTCAATTAGCAAGGGCTTCCTGTGTGTCGGGTAATGTTCTAAGTGCTTTAAAAAAGAGGATGTAACTCTTTCAGTGCTTACCCTTGCCATACAAGGGGGTGTTGTGTAACTTTAATTTTGAATATGAAAAAGAGGAGGCTTAGGGAGGCTTAGTATCTGGTCCAGAATCAAACAGCCAGTAAGTGATAGAGCTGTGGTTCAAATGTAGGTCAGCCTCACTGCAAAGCTGTTCTTGTTAACTACTGCCTCTAAGATGAAAATAAAAATGGGAAAGTACTACACAATATTTATACAGTGCAGTGGTTTCAATCTGGGGGAAAGTATTTCTCAATGATTCCAGTTCTTCCTTCTCTCTTCCCTGCCACAATCCATTGAGAACTACTGGTATTACACTTTATAAAGTTATAAAGGGCTTTCATGTACATTTTCTCAGCCAGAACTTGGGACTTTTTCAGCTTTTCTATCTCTGATGGCTCTCTTATTTCCTTAATGATGGAGTAAGTTCTAAAATATAATGTAAATTGTAAGGGCATATGAAGTAAGGTTGCCAGATAAAATACAGGGAACCCAGTTAAATATGAATTTCAAGTAAACAGAGAATAATTTAAGAAAATTTACATATGTACCAAATATTTCAGGGGATGTACTTATACTAAAATATTATTGCTTGCTTTTCAAAATGAAAATTTACCTAGCGTTCTGTATTTTTATTTGCTATATCCAGCAGCCCTAATTAAATCAGAGAGGCTTGTGTATAAAGGCTGAAAGTTGAGTTTGCTATTTCACACCACTTGCTCATCAGCTGGGAGAAGGCAATGGCACCCCAGTCCAGTACTCTTGCCTGGAAAATCCCATGGACGGAGGAGCCTGGTGGGCTGCAGTCCATGGGGTCGCTAAGAGTCGGACACGACTGAGCGACTTCACTTCCACTTTTCACTTTCATGCATTGGAGAAGGAAATGGCAACCCACTCCAGTGTTCTTGCCTGGAGAATCCCAGGGACGGGGGAGCCTGGTGGGCTGCTGTCTATGGGGTTGCACAGAGTCGGACACGACTGAAGCAACTTAGCAGCAGCAGCTCATAAGCCAAAGGAAAACAAATGAAGAAAAAGAAACCTTGGGGCAACTACACTGAGTGCTTAGATCTACTCATTTTGTATAACTGTGCTTTCCATCAAATCTTGCTGATACCAAGTAGTGTTTTCAGTCATTGATATTTTGTGTAGTGTGGAAATGACTAGAAGCTTTCAGATCAGATCAGATCAGTCGCTCAGTCGTGTCTGACTCTTTGCGACCCCATGAATCGCAGCATGCCAGGCCTCCCTGTCCATCACCAACTCCCGGAGTTCACTCAGACTCACGTTCATCGAGTTAGTGATGCCATCCAGCCATCTCATCCTCTGTCGTCCCCTTCTCCTCCTGCCCCCAATCCCTCCCAGCATCAGAGTCTTTTCCAATGAGTCAACTCTTCGCATGAGGTGGCCAAAGTACTGGAGTTTCAGCTTTAGCATCATTCCTTCCAAAGAAATCCCAGGGCTGATCTCCTTCAGAATGGACTGGTTGGATCTCCTTGCAGTCCAAGGGACTCTCAAGAGTCTTCTCCAACACCACAGTTGAAAAGCATCAATTCTTTGGCGCTCAGCCTTCTTCACAGTCCAACTCTCACATCCATACATGACCACAGGAAAAACCTTTACAAGGGTTGTATTACTTTTATCAATAGTTCAGCTGAAGCTCTACCCAGACAAGAGATTCAATGTAAACTTTGTTTTAATATTTTCATTAAATGTACTGCAGGGACCTTGAGGTTTTCTGGGAAAAAAGTCCTTCCATCAGCAGGGACAAGGACTTTCTGAACTGAGATCAGCATTTCTGCTTTTGAAGGCTCAGTGGTGGACTGCACACACTGAGTTCTGGAGTTATTCCCCTAATAACTTTGATTCAGAAAAGCTACCTCTGTTTAATAGAATGAAACCACGAATATTTCATAAGTGCCTACTTTTCTGGGCAAAGGAAGCTTCTTTGTTAATAATGTCTTGGCTGGAATCCTGGTGGTGGTGATGGTGGTGTGTGTGTTTCTGTGTGTGTGTGTATCTGGAGAGGTGGATGAAATGGGTGTGTATTTCTTTCCTAGAGTGATTTTGACAGAAAAACTACTTGTCTCTGGAAGTTTACTTGAAGAATATTTTAGAAATATGTCTGTTCATTGTGGAGTACATGTTTTAAGCAACAAACCAACTTGTAAAACTGCATTGCAGCAACATTTATTTAAAAAAAAAAGTTGCACCTGGTATAAGTAGTGAAACATAAGTGGGACTTAGTGAAAAGAAAGAAATCAAGAAAAGCTTTATTTTCTGACAGTATTTATAGGTTTTTAAGGCCCTGGTTGCCATTGCTTTTTTTCTGAGTTGCCTTCTCTGTGATTGATGATGTGTCTCAGATTTGGTTACTTTTCCCCACATGTTAATTTCAGATGTTTTCCACGGGGTGAATATGGATTGATAATACACAGGGAAGTACAAGTGCACAGGAGAATTTTAATATATAATAAAAAGGAATTCTGTTGTAAGTGATCTGAGAGTTCAGTTCTTTTATCCACTCTCTGTTTTATTTAACAACTCCCAGTCTATTAAGACTTTGCTTCACTCAACGATTTCATGTTAATCATCTTTTGTTTTATAACCCCTATTTTCCTGCTGCAATCAATATCCCATCAACTTCATCCACCATCTACTCTGTGATCTATGAGAAGGCGCCCGTACAGGGTTGAATTCATACCAGAGCGATTGGCAAATGTTACCAGCATTTTATCCAAAACATTTCTTCCAGCTTATTCTCATAATTTTGCTGCTTTTCACAAACTTGCTTCCCTGCTTTTAAAGAATAAGGAGTGATAAGTAAAATATAAAATGTCTGTGACAGGCTATAAAAGCTGGGCTCAAAACACAAAAGTTAAGTCCATGAAACAATGATGTAAGTTAAGCGTGGCCTCTGTTTTCACATTGTGTGGCAATTGCAACACAAACCTGATGAATTTATTTCCACTTTGCTGGCAAAACTGGATCTTTTCAGTGAGACCATATTTTAAGCCATTTTTTGGATCCTGCTGGTATATTCAGACTGCCTCGACTCAAGCAAAATCAATCAATTTGGCACCCTGTAGATGCATCATACTGATAATCTCAGATCTTTTTCCTTCTCTGTATTTGCCTGCATTTGGCTGGTGGCAGCTGTCTTTTATATCATTAGTATAAATCCAAGTTGCACACCACAGGAGGCTCTGGGTTCTTTGTAAAGATTAATTTAGAAATTAAAAGTGCATTATCCTCCTCTAAAAATACATTACCCAAACTGTGATGCCAGCATTTTTAATCAAATTAATGATTAAGTTACCTCATTTAATCTTATCATCAAATGTAATTGTTTCCTTATCACTCAGAAGTAGGCAATTAATTCTTTCTTGATGTCTGTTAGGACGTTTTGTCTCACAAAAGGCTTTTAACAGTAGTGATGACACCTTGTACTTTTCAATGATTATAATATTCCTTTTAGAAGATACTATTTTCTTCTTAAATCTTAAATCTAATTCCCAGTGTCCACATGAGGCAAATATATTTTAATTTGTTCCAAGATGTCTTTTTATTTTGAGTGTATAATAAAACATAATGAAAGAGCAAGTTCAGCATGTGTGTAAATTCTCCTTCTTGCTGAAATTGCTTAGATCCTTTATGAGGAAGTTCCAACAGCAGTTTATTTTAGTGGCCTAATTCGAAGAAGTTAATAATCGGTGCCCTGATATCCTCTCAGGGAAAGTGCTTAAAAAATAAAATTAGTACACAAAGGCAGATTTATTTTAAAGAGTGACACACATTAGGGATAAACAAGATAGAGTACCTATCAACATACATAATGTCCAGTTATGTTGTTGAAAATTATTAAGAATATGTTAATCACACTTAATGCTCTCTCTGTATATGTGTGTGTATATATATATAATTTTTTTTCTGCAACTCTTTTTGCATTTTGTCTCTTGATAAGAAAATCCCTTTTGTAGTTGCTATCACCCTCTTTTTTAAAAAAAAATTTTTTTTGGGGGGGTCATGCTGCATGGCTTGTGGGGATCTTAGTACCCTGGCCAGGGATGGAACTGGCTCCCTGCAAGGGAGGCACAGAGTCCTAACCAGTGGACTGCCAGGGCAGTCCCGCTATCACCCTCTTCACTCTGGAATTTTGAAATCAGCTTTTACAGTTTGTTGTGTCTGGTGACCCAAGCAGATGTTGCTTAAAGTAGTAAATGACATCAGATTTTTCTCTGGGCATCTGAGCTGTAGGTGACCAGCATGCCGATTCTTGAGGCTAATTCCTTTCACTGGAAGAGAAGATTGCTTCATAGGACGCTTTCTTTTCCTTGCTGCATCATCTGGAGCTAGACCAGACACAGCCCACAGGGTCTTGGACACATTAATTCAGTTCTTTTCTTTTAAAAGACTTTAAACTGTTAATTTTATATTGGAATATAGCTGATTACAGAGAAGGCAATGGCAACCCACTCCAGTGCTCTTGCCTGGAAAATCCCAGGGACGGGGGAGCCTGGTAGGCTGCCGTCTATGGGGTCGCACAGAGTCGGACACGACTGAAGCGACTTAGCAGCAGCAGCAGCAGCATAGCTGATTAACAATGCTGTGATAGTTTCAGGTGAACGTTGAAGGGACTCAGCCATACATATCCATGTATCCATTCTCCCCAGACTTCCCTCTCATCCAGCCTGCCACATAACATTGAGCAGACTTCTCTGTGCTATACAGTACATCCTTGTTAGTTATCCATTTAAAATAAAGCTGTGTGTACATGTTGATCCCCAGCTCCTTAACTACCCCTTCCTCCCATCCTTCCCCCTGGCAACCATAAGTTTGTTCTCTAAGTTGATGAATCTGTTTCTGTCTTGTAGATAAGCTCATTTGTATCACTTCTTTTTAGATTCCACATATAAGGGACGCCATCCGATATCTCTCCTTCTCTGTCTGACTTACTTCACTTGATGTGACAGTCTCTAGGTCCATTCATGTTGCTGCAAGTGTCTGCCACGTGAATTTAGCTCTGACCTTGTACCACGCCATGCCCTCACAGACTCACGCTGAGAACAACTACCATCTACAAATGAAGATATTTGCTGAGGATTTTGTGCCTTGCTAATAAAACATGGAGAAAGAGCTATTTATTTGGCAGCAATTACTCAAAAGCAGTGTCATGCATTTATGACAAAACTCATATATCTAAAGAAAAGTGATTTACTCACAGTGGGAATAGATTTAACACAGATTAGAAACATCTTTTCCTCCTTGTCTGCTTTATCTTTTGTATTTTATAGGAGGTTAAGACCAGCTCTGAAGTATTATTAATATGTTTTACTTTGATTGGCAAAAAGTCATTTTAGCCATATAATGAAATTCCACCATTTACTAATGACGTCTGCCTTTGAAGTATAACTCTTTCATTGCAGATACAAATTATGTTTTGGATATGATATTGTGCTGTTTAAATGTGAGTTTCTGACATGCTAATTTATAGTGGCTGGCAGATGAGGAGACCTTAGGGGAAAGACAAGATCAGCACTTGGACAACTAAAAGGCGCAAGGGTGATAGATTCAAAGATCTATTTTCAGGAAAGAATTATTCTTAAAATATGTATTTAAATGGGAGTAAGTAGAGTAAGTAGCGGAGAAGGCAATGGCACCCCACTCCAGTACTCTTGCCTGGAAAATCCCATGGATGGAGAAGCCTGGTAGGCTGCAGTCCATGAGGTCGCTAAGAGTTGGACACGACTGAGCGACTTCACTTTCACTTTTCACTTTCATGCATTGGAGAAGGAAATGGCAACCCACTCCAGTGTTCTTGCCTGGAGAATCCCAGGGACGGGGGAGCCTGATGGGCTGCTGTCTATGGGGTCACACAGAGTCGGACACGACTGAAGTGACTTAGCAGCAGCAGCAGCAGCAGCAGAGTAAGTAGACCATGGTTCTTCTTTAGGGCTTATGGATGCCAAATGCCAGGATTGAAAAAAAAAAGAGGTCAAAGATCAAGTAATTTGGGAGACTTTAAACTGACCCTGATTCTACTGTGAACCCAGGAAGAAACAAGAGTGTCTGAAGAAATGGGTATTAACAGGCTGTCAAGGTATCAGGCCAGTGCCCTGAGGTGGTTCCGCAAGTTCCTCCTCCTCCTCTTCATCTGCTTGCTTGCTGCTCTTCTCATCAAAGGGCAAAACAAGACCACCTCTACTTGAACCCAAGCTGGCCTTGTGACTGCTGTGACCCACAAAATGTTGTGAAGAAGACATTCTGGTACTTTTAAGCCTAAGCCTTAAGACAGGCTTCCACTTCCTTTCTCTTGGAATATTTGCTCTTGAAGCCTTTACTCTCAGGAACCACTTGCTATGGACTTCCATGGTGGTCCAGTGGTTAAGACTCCATGCTTCCAATGAGGGGGTCATGGCTTTTATCCCTAGTCAGGGAACAGGGATCCCACATGCCATAAAATTATAAACAAGAGAAAAAGAAAGCACTTGCCATGTTGTGTGAAGCCCAAGCTGCATGAAGAAGAAGCCATGTAGAAGAGAATCAAAATGTTCTAGAATTGCACCAGATAAGCTCACAGCACCAACACCATCCATACGAATGAGTTATTTTGGATATTGCAACTCTAAGCCCCAGATGCGGAGAAGGCAATGGCACCCCACTCCAGTACTCCACTCCAGTACTCTTGCCTGGAAAATCCCATGGATGGAGGAGCCTGGTAGGCTGCAGTCCATGGGGTCGCAAAGAGTCGGATATGACTGAGCGACTTCACTTTCACTTTGCACTTTCAGACATTGGAGAAGGAAATGGCAACCCACTCCAGTGTTCTTGCCTGGAGAATCCCAGGGGCAGGGGAGCCTGTTGGGCTTCCGTCTATGGGATCGCACAGAGTCGGACACAACTAAAGTGACTTAGCAGCAGCAGCCGCAGCAGCAGCAAGCCCCAGATGAACTGAAGCCCAAACTGTTATCACACGTGGCAGAAAACCCACCCAGCTAAATCCAGCGACCTACAGAGTCATGAAGGATGCTGCAAGATCTACCTCATGGGTACCTTCTTCTACTCCCGGAAGTGTAGTCGTAGGTTGGGCATGGCTCTGAGTGTTACGGTGGATCAGTCACCAGAAAAGGTTTCTGTGTATCTGTAGCTTACCTGCCCGCAAAGAACTTATGCCTCCACAGTCCCCATGCTGTGCTGTGCTGTGCTAAGTCACCCAGTCATGTCCAACTCTTTGTGATCATATGGACTGTAGCCTGCCAGGCTCCTCTGTCCATGGGGGTTCTCCAGGCAAGAATACTAGAGTGGGTTGTCATGCTCTCCTCCAGGGGATAGTCCCAACCCAGGGATCGAATTCAGGTCTCCTGCATTGTAGGTGGATTCCTTACCTTCTGAGCCACCAGGGAAGCCCATGAATACTAGAGTGGGTAGCCTATCCCTTCTCCAGGGGATCTTCCCGATCCAGGAATTGAGCTGGGGTCTCCTGCATTGCAGGTCGATTCTTTACCAGCTGAGATACCAGGGAAGCCCCCTCGTGCTGTAGTAAAGTAGATTTTTGCATTTTAAAAGGATGGTTGGTGTGTGCTGGGCTGATGCTAGTCTATGGTACCAGGAGGGTTCTTGAGGGTGAGGTTAGAGGTACTTCCTGTATTCTCAGAGGATGATTTTGGTTGTGAAAGTGACAGTGAGAGAATGTTGAATTTTAGTTGAAAAAATCTTCTGAGATGTTGTCACAGACTTCTAAAGGAACCTTGATATTTAAGCAGGAAAATGGTGCTTTCGTATTTGAATCCATGTGGCAGAGAAACAAGCTTTGTCCAAGAGCTATTTACACATTTATGCTTTGTATGTTTTACATTTTATATTTATGTTATATTTTAGCTTTTTTTATGTTATGTTTTAGCTTCCCACCGCCCCCCTTTTCCCAGATCAAATCAAGGCTTATGCTTTTGTATATAAATGTATGGTTTGTTTTTCAAATGTTTAATTTCCTCCTTAACTTTAATTTTTTTTGTTTCTTGTTAAATATTATTTAAAAGCATTATGAAGTTTATTTTATTTATCCATGGAACAACCTGATATTTTTCAGAAAGCGTAGATCATAATAAAGATGTCAAAAAGTGTACAATACATATAAGGAAAGGAGAGAATATTTTAGACCTATTTATTTGTAAATAGTTTCAAATTTATAGAAACATTATAAGAATAGTATGTAGGACACATGCATACTCTTTATCCAGATTCAGTTCAGTTCAGTCGCTCAGTCGTGTCTGACTCTTTGTGACCCCATGAACCGCAGCACACCAGGCCTCCCTGTCCATCACCAGCTCCTGGAGTTTACTCAGACTCATGTCCCTTGAGTCAGTGATGCCATCCAACCATCTTATCCTCTGTCATCCCCTTCTCCTCCTGCTTTCAATCTTTCCCAGCATCATGGTCTTTTCAAATGAGTCAGTTCTTCGCATTAGGTGGCCAGAGTATTGGAGTTTCAGCTTCAGCATCAGTCTTTCCAATGAATATTCAGGACTGGTTTCCTTTAGGATGGACTGGTTGGATCTCCTTGCAGTCCAAGGGACTGTCTTCTCCAACACCACAGTTCAAAAGCATCAATTCTTCAGAGCTCACATCCATACATGACTACTGGAAAAACCATAGCCTTGACTAGACAGACCTTTGTTGGCAAAATAATGTCTCTGCTTTTTAATATGTTGTCTAGGTTGGTCATAACTTTTCTTCCAAGGAGCAAGTTTCTTTTAATTTCATGACTGCAATCACCATCTGCAGTGATTTTGGAGCCCCAAAAAATAAAGCCTGTCACCATTTCCACTGTTTCCTCAGCTATTTGCCGTGAAGTGATGGGACCAGATGCCATGATCTTCGTTTTCTGAATGTTGAGTTTTAAGCCAACTTTTTCATTCTCTCTTTCACTTTCATCAAGAGGCTCTTTAGTTCTTCACTTTCTGCCATAAGTGTGGTCATCTGCATATCTGAGGTTATTGCTTTTCTCCTGGCAATCTTGATTCCAGCTTGTGCTTCATCCAGCCCAGCATTTCTCATGATGTACTCTGTATAGAAGTTAAATAAGCAGGGTGACGATATACAGCCTTGATGTACTCCTTTTCCTATTTTGAACCAGACTGTTGTTCCATGTCCAGCTCTAACTGTTGCTTCCTAACCTGCATACAGATATCTCAGGAGGCAGGTCAGGTGGTCTGGAATTCCCATCTCTTGAAGAATTTCCCACAGTTTGTTGTGATCCACACAGTCAAAGGCTTTGGCATAGTCAATAAAGCAGAAATAGATGTTTTTCTGGAACTCTCTTGCTTTTTTGATGATCCAACAGATATTGGCAATTTGAACTCTGGTTCCTCTGCCTTTTCTAAATCCAACTTGAACATCTGGAAGTTCATGGTTCACGTATTGCTGAAGCCTGTTTTGGAGAATTTTGAGCATTACTTTGTTTGTGTGTGAGATGAGTGCAATTGTGCTGTAGTTTGAATATTCTTTGGCATTGCCTTTCTTTGGGATTGGAATGAAAACTGACTTTTCCAGTCCTGTGGCCACTGCTGAGTTTTCCAAGTTTGCTGGCATATTGAGTGCAGCACTTTCACAGCATTATCTTTGAGGGTTTGAAATAGCTCAACTGGAATTCCATCACCTCCACCAGCTTTGGCCATAGTGATGCTTCCTAAGGCCCACTTGACTTCACATTCCAGGATGTCTGGCTCTAGGTGAGTGATCACAGCATCATGATTATCTGGGTTGTGAAGATCTTTTTTGTATAGTTCTTCTGTGTATTCTTGCCACCTGTTCTTAATATTTTCTGCTTTTGTTAGGTCCACACCATTTCTGTCCTTTATTGTGACCATCTTTGCATGAAAGGTTCCCTTGCAATTTCTTATTTTCTTGAAGAGATCTCTAGTCTTTCCCATTCCATTGCTTTCTTCTATTTCTTTGCACTGATTACTGAGGAAATCTTTCTTATCTCTCCTTGCTATTCTTTGGAACTCTGCATTCAAATAGGTATATCTTTCCTTTTCTCCTTTGACTTTCACGTCTCTTCTTATCACAGCTATTTGTAAGGCCTCTTCAGACAACCATTTTGCCTCTTTGCATTTCTTTTTCTTGAGGATGGTCTTGATCCCTGTCTCCTGTACAATGTCATGAACCTCTGTCCGTAGTTCTTCAGGCACTCAGTCTATCAGATCTAATCCCTCGAATCTATTTTTCACTTCCACTGTATAATCATAAGGGATTTGATTTAGATCATACCTGAATGGTTAACATTTTATTCTGTTGCTTTCCTATGTCCCACTCTCTCTCTTTGGGGTTGTGTATCTGTTTGTGTATTTTAAATAATTTTTTCCTCTTATACCATTTGCGAGTAAATTGCATTCACCATGGCCCCAAAGTCTTTAGTGTGTGTTTCCAAAGAATAAGGATATTATCTTAAATACAGTAATTATCAACTTTACTATATTTAATATTGCTACAATAGTTTTATCTGGTCTACCATTTATTTTCCAGTTTTGTCAATTGACCTAATAATGTCCTTCATTGTCCCTTTTTCTTCTGAAGTACATAATCCTGTTTAGGAACAGATTGGCAAGTCTCTTTATTTTCCTTTAACCTGAAACATTTCCACAGCCTCTTTTTGCCTTTTATGACTGTGACATTTTGAAGAGTACAGTCCCTTTTTAAAAAACACAGTGTTTCTCATTTTGCAAGTGTCCGATGGCTCCTCATGATTCCAATTTAGGTGTGCATTCCATGACAGAAGTGTGCCCTTCTCCAGAGGCACACGATGTCCACTTGCCCCTTGATGTTGACATTAATTTTGATCACCTGGTCAAGGTGTTCTCCAATTTATCCGTATACTATTTCCTACTCCCCTCACATGCAACTAATAGGCTATCTGGGGAGACCATGCAGACATTCTACTTCTTATGAACCGCCCCTCCCTGCCCCCACACCCCCTGGATTTGGCCTCTGTTGGTGACTCATGCCTAAACCAAAGTTTAGGATGATGGTTGCAGAAATCTGTTTTCTACATTCACCAGTTATTCCACATTTACCAATAAACATTTAGCATTCCATAAGCAAGAGCCCTTTTCCCTCCCAACTGAGTTTTTTTTTATATATATAATATGTATTTTTTATTCAACAAACATTTATTAAGCCCCTACTTTATACAGGTAAGCATTTGTTACACATGTTAGATGCTTCATATATAAAGCACAATTTACTCTCATAATAGATGCTTTATAGCCAATGATGAATAAAATGTGAACATTGTTCTTATGATAAGTCCAAAGTTCTTCATATAGATTACTAGGCTTCATAATTGCTAAATTAAACGGCTTTTTTTTTTGTTGTTGTTGTTGTTTTCCTTTTGGTCTTTACCACATTCACATTCTTAAACAATCTGATGTACAGCAGTTATCAGGAATTGGGCCAGGTACTGGGAATGTTCAAGACAGAGTTTGGACTCATTAACTCTATGTTTTCAATGGTCTAAAATTCATCACAGTCCTTAATTATTTTAGTATTTAAATTATCTCAAGTTAGGATCATGAGAACATCATGAAGTGTCCTTGTGATGCCCTCATTTTAAAAAAGCACTTTCTTACTTTCTGGCATAACAAGATTTCCAGGTTCATCTTGTATGCACTCTATTGTAGCCCTGAACTCAACCATTTCTTTAAGGAGCCCTGGTTTCTTTTGGTGGGAAATTGTATTACATACAAAGATCTCTTGGCATTAATGTGCTGGGAGTGTGACTTTTGATTTTTAAATTGGCTTTAGAAGAATGCTGTTCACTCCAAATTTTATTTAAGAACTATGGCCAAAATGATGTCTACCTACTTTTAAATGTTAAAAATATTTATTTAATTTATTTATTTGGCTACATCAGGTTTTAGTTGTGACAGGTAGGATCTTCATTCTTCGTTGTGGTGTGCAGACTCTTAGTTGCAGCATGTAGGATCTAGTTCCTTGGCCAGAGATCTGGGTAGTAATGTGATGCTGCTATAAGAAAGCTCTGAACACATAGGTATTTGGGAGAAGAGTGGTAACCCAGTAACTGTATTGAACAAAGGATAAAAAAGTACAGAGAATTTGTGGGGGATTTTTTTTTTAAATTTAAAGAATAGGATGATGGAGATGCTTTTATCTATCTCTCTCTATTTTAAAAATTTGTTTGGCTGTACCAGGTCTTAGTTCTGGCACACAGGATCCAGTTTCCTGTCTAGGGATCTGGCTCGGCCCCCCTGCATTGGGAATGTAGAATCTTAGCCATTGGACCAGCAGCGAAGTCCCTATCCATGTTTACGGAAGTCCATATCTATGTTTACAAAAGACAAATGACTAATTTTCTGCCTTACACTGAAATTGATACATAAATTCAGGTGACTGTGTCAGAATGAGGTGCGTATTTGAGGACATCATCTAGATAATTAAATCTCTGAGTCTGCTTTTAAGGATAAAAATTTCATTTCTTTCTCTCTAGAATCTTTTATTATTAGCACCTGTAGTGAAAATGTAATAAAATTAATGTTTGTTCTATTCTAAAAACATAGACTATGTTACTAAGTACAGATAAGATGTTGAGTGTATTATTTATTGATATTTTAGAAATACTCAGAGGGTTGGCTATAAACTGCTATAATTTCACTTCATGTTGAAATTATTTGCTTGTCTTTGTGCCATTTGTCCAGAAAATTCTGAGATTCAGTAATTTGATGTGTTATGAAAAAAGAATGAAGAAAACCTCAAGGTCCAACACTAATGGGAACGTAACAGTCAGAATTAGAATGTAAAAAATGTAGTACCATAAGAAGCAAATCAGGATTGAGTGTGTGCCTGAGGAATGTGTCCTGAGATCGGTTATAGGGATGCCATGCCACACCCTAGCTGTCAGTGATACGTGTGATATTGAATGGAGTATGTAATAGAATCTCCCATTTCTAAAGAGTGGTTACACAATGTGGCTGAGAGCAGCTGAGTGTGTGAGTGTGAATGTGTGTGTGTGCATGCGTGCCTATGTAGGTGAGCTGTGACAGAGGGAAGGAATTTGCCAAGTTTCTCTGTTTGTGAGGATGCAGTGGACTGCCAGGTTTTCCTTTTTCTAGTTTCTACCCATAATAGGGACGATATTTGGAGATCTATCACTATGCTTTTCTTTTTCATTCAGAGGAGCTAATTTGCTTCAGTTCAGTTCAGTTCAGTTGTTCAGTCGTGTCCGACTCTTTGCGACCCCATGAATCGCAGCACGCCAGGCCTCCCTGTCCATCACCAACTCCCGGAGTTCACCGAGACTCACGTCCATCGAGTCGGTGATGCCATCCAGCCATCTCATCCTCTGTCGTCCCCTTCTCCTCCTGCCCCCAATCCCTCCCAGCATCAGAGTCTTTTCCAATGAGTCAAGTCTTCGCATGAGGTGGCCAAAGTACTGGAGTTTCAGCTTTAGCATCATTCCTTCCAAAGAAATCCCAGGGCTGATCTCCTTCAGAATGGACTGGTTGGATCTCCTTGCAGTCCAAGGGACAATGTTTTACTTTTGATATTTGAAACAGTATTTCTGAGTCTACGGTAAGCCCCGAAACCAGGGACTGAAGAGTTAAAAATGAGTTTTTAAAATTTAATTTCCGTAACAGATCTGTGATTCGACTAAATCACAAAGTTTTACTGTAGGCTGTGGGGCAGAGAGAATCAGAATAGGATGTCAGAAAAATTCCTGTTGTAGAAAAACTGGAGCGCCTCCTCCTCCTGGCCTGGGACTCACAGCAGGCGAAATGGAGGGAGGTGGGATAGATAGAAGGTGAGGCACAAGTGTCATGGTGAAATCTCACAGAAGAGTCATCAGCTAAGCTGAGGGGAAAAGGCAGAGGGACTTTTGCTTACCGTTCTGAACTTTGGTAGGGAGACCGAAGTGCAGGGCAACCCCATAATAACAAAGGCTGTCATCATGGAGTAAAAGCAGCACGGTTGGGCAGAGGGAGCTGGAGTCAGCACTGGGTCCCTGCTTGGTCACTGTGGCTCAGACGGTAGAGAATCTGTCTGCAGTGCAGGAGACCTGGGTTCGTTCCTTGGGTTGGAAGGATCCCCTGGAGAAAGAAATGGCAACCTACTCCAGTATGCTTGTCTGGAGAATCCCATGGACAGAGAAGCCTGGCAGGCTACAGTCCATGGGATCGTAAAGAAATGGACACTATAGAGCGACTAACACTTTCACTTCAAGTCTTCCCTGGTGGCTCAGATGGTAAAGACTCTGCCTGCAATTTAGGAGACCCACGTTTGATCTCTGGGTCAGGAAGTTCCCCTGGAGTAGGAAATGGCAACCCACTCCAGTATCCTTGCCTGGAGAATTCCGTGGACAGAGGAGCCTGGTGGGCTACAGTCCATGGGGTTGCAAAGAATCAGACATGACTGAGCAAATGACACACACTTGGCCATAAGGGGAAAGTAGATGATCACCAGCTCTGTTGATAGCCAGGGCCTTGCTTCCAGGGGTCCCTAACGAAAGCAGGGGTGACCCTACTGCAAAGGCCATAAAGTAAACAGTTCTTTAGGAGACAGATGGTGACCATGGATGAGAACGAAGGGATGAGGGGAAGAATCAGCATTGATCAAGAAAAGAGAATAAATCACAATCTTTCCAGGCATGTCTTGGAAGAAGTTGTGTTAAGGGACCAGGGAACATGGCAGGCTGGTAGTTTTACAGCAGACATCAGCAAAGATATAAAGGACCCATGCAGACCCAAAGCTGCTTCCTAAAATTGCATATTCTCCTCTCCATAAGCCACCATTGTGGATACTTTCAAGACTGAATATTTACCCCCCAAAGACAGAGTCAGTTGCTGAGAGCTGCTATTTGAACTGTAAGATTGAGTCACCATTAAATGGCAAGTTGAAAGCATTTCTCTGCAATTCCCCCATGGTACCCCAGTATGATAGAGGTTTGAGAGAAAGATTCAATTAGTCATAGATAATGAAAATATTACATTTTCTTTGCTTGAGTAGAAATGTATGACTTAAGATTCCATTACACACTCTTTGGCAGAGGGAGGGCAGAGATCATTCCAGAATCCTGGCAGGCAGTTTATCTTACTGGGCACCCCCACTCCACTCCCTCTTATGGCAGTTCCCACTAATTTTGGAAGCCTGAAAATTGGATGGCTATGCCTGTTGCCCACGCTGTGTTATGAGGCTCCATGGAGAGTCCCATGTATATATTTTGAGTTTTCCTGGGTAAGATGTCCATAGTATTCAGTTATGTGTGAAATAGATTTGGTCCCAAACCGTCTGAACTCAGGAGAATCAACTGTAATTGGTTCTGGGAGATAAAATATGTTTCCCCAGGAGCTGATGATTTTGAAGGCAGTTTTTCTTCTGGGCCAGATAGACATGAATCATCAGATAGGTGTACAATGCAGCGTCTTTGTTTCTGACCACAGGATCCAGACGTATGGCTCTGACTAGTGGTTCCAGGTTTCTGGTCAGTCTCACTGGGTTAATAGTAATTGCTAACATTTGGCTGGAGCTTTAAACTTTTCCCGGTACCTTCATGTGCGTTTGTCACATTAGAGGGGGCCTCTAGTACTGCATGATTTGTTTCTCCCCTTTCTGACCCACACACCCTCCCATGGGGTTTTGTCTCTTTGTAAGAATTTCTTCACGAAGTCGATTCAGTTACTCAAAGCTGTTATAGAATAAGACAAAAATGAATGAGTAGAGAGACCCTTGGCCTTTCCTGCTCTAGAATATCCCGGTTCCCTGTTTGTGGTCATAGAAGATAAACTTTAGTTGGTATTGGGAAGTGTTTTTTCCTCTAGTTTGACCTGAGGTCGCTTTTCAACAACAAGCAGCTAAGATGGCTTGGTTCAGCTAAGTTTTTTCAAATTGCCTGTAAGCATTTCTTTGAAAGCGTTGGTAATCCATAGACATTCTATAAAGGGCCAAATCTTAGGTGCTGGCCTTTTACTTACATAGGTGGCTAAAAATGATCAGAATTGGAAGAATTCACAACAATTAAGTCTACTTTTAGAAGTACATTAGCATGTGGCTTCGTAAATTCACATTTCATTCCTATAAAAACCAGCAAGCGCTGTCACAGAAAATACTGTCAAGATTTACAGCTTCTTCATGAGGCCCAGGGCCAAGCCAGAGGGACACCAGGTACCCTAAGCCTACTTATAGCTGCCGTCTCTGAAACCCTGCTCTGTAATTTGGTAAGTGTTTTAAAAAAAAATTCTGCTAAATGGCTACCACATGGTGGAAAATTAGCAATCTGGGACTGAAACTTTTGTGTGGCATTAAATCCACATATGGAAAAAATTAAATATCATCCTCAATGCCCTCCATGTGCTCACTTGTATTAAATGAAATGCTTAAAAAGTGTGACATTATTTAACTTTTATAAGGTTTGTCACATCTAGTAAAATTATTACGGTTCTTTTGAAAAGCTTCATACAGGTGCCTTCTGAGCTCACATCAGTCTGGCTGTCTTATGGTATACAAATAATTTGTTACCGAGTACAGCGCAAGGCAATCAACAGAACTCCAACCAGGGCAACGTAATAGAGCACAGAATTC
Source organism: Bos grunniens (assembly GCF_055505025.1). NCBI lineage: Eukaryota > Metazoa > Chordata > Mammalia > Artiodactyla > Bovidae > Bos > Bos grunniens. The sequence goes on along the minus strand of NC_141191.1, from coordinate 20,801,671 downwards.
GGTAACTGGCAACAGGCAGTGCCCTAGTAAGTTTGGTCCCTAATCATCTTCTTCCCTATGGAAAGGATTTTATAAAACATAAAGGGCGAGGTATTTACCATAAATTAAGAAACTCTGACACTTTAAATGACTCCAAGTATTTTATATTTTAGTAGATTTTAAACAGTGCCATGCAACATTTGCAAATGTGCCTGGGTTGCTCAAGAAATGTCATAATCATATTGATGCCGCTGATAAAAAGGGCTTTTCAGGGAAATTTGTCAGCTCAACTCTGTTTACTTTGGTGCAGGGAGGTATTTCCTGAGCTTGAGGGCTAGTTGCTCCATTTACTAGAGGCTGGCTAGTAATGGTGGAGGCTTGGAACCCGGCTGTTCCTGGGAACCTTGAGCTCTGTTTCAATAGGTGTGGTTTATAGCCCATCAGTGTCAGAATCATCTGGAGCAGTGGTGCCCAACCTCTTAGGCACCAGGGCCTGGTCTCATGGAAGACAATTTTTTCCACAGACCAGGGGTTGGGAAGATGGCTTTAGGATGACTCAAGTGCATTATATTTATTGTGCTCTTTATTTTATTTATTTATTTTTGGCTACGCTGGGTCTTCATTGCTGCGCAGGCTTTCCTCTAGTTTTGGAGAGCAGGGGCTACTCTCTAGTTGCGGCATGTGGGCTTCTCATTGTGGTGGCTTCTCGTTGTGGATCTAGGATGTTTGGGCTTTAGTAGCTGTGGCACGTGGGCCCAGTATTTGCGGCTCCCGGGCTCCAGAGCACAGGCTCAATAGTTGTGGTGCATGGGCTTAGTTGCTCTGTGGCATGTGTGATCTTCCCTGATCAGGGATTGAACCCATGTCTCCTGCATTGGCAGGTGGATTCTTTCTCACTGAGTCACCAGACAAGTCCGTGTGCTGCTGCTGCTGCTAAGTCACTTCAGTCGTGTCCAACTCTGTGCGACCCCATAGATGGCAGCCCACCAGGCTCCCCTGTCCCTGGGATTCTCCAGGCAAGAACACTGGAGTGGGTTGCCATTTCCTTCTCCAATGCATGAAAGTGAAAAGTGAAAGTGAAGTCGCTCAGTCGTGCCCGACTCTTAGCGACCTCATGGACTGCAGCCTACCAGGCTCCTCCATCCATGGGATTTTCCAGGCAAGAGTACTGGAGTGGGGTGCCATTGCCTTCTCTGAGTCCATGTGCACTTTATTTCTATTTCTCTTACACCATCTCTACCTCAGATCATCAGGCATTAGACCCCAGAGACTGGGGACACCCTGACCTTGAGGATTTGTTGAACATGTGTGATCTGGGTTTCATTCTAGATCTACCACATCTGCATGCATATTAAACCCTCCAAGTGATTCTCATTCATTCTAAAGTTTGAGAGACCCTGACAATCTAAAGCCCTTTGGTTGTGGTTGTAGAGAGAAAACCAAGGCTGTGAAGTTTATCAGATGGCTCAACTATATACAGCTGTGTATGCAGTGTGCAATGATGTTTATTATCCAGCAATCCCTGGAGGTTTTCAAATGTGCAAATGTGGTCCACAAAGAATTGGCTCCCTGGGATAAGGTGAATTGTAACAGTGTATTGACTAACCTACTGTCATGGCATTCCATGTCAGAAGGACTCAGTGCGTTCAGAGTTTCAGGCTGGTGGACGGTGAATAAGGAAACCATTTGTGTGGAGACTTCATACCCAGAGGCCTCAATCTTTCCATACAGTTTATGCAGTGTCCTTACTTTTCCTACATTTAGATTCCAGTCCTGGAGAGTTTTTAAAATTTTTTTTTAAACTGTGGGCCAAAAGAGTTTAATCTGCTCAGATCTGTAATAGATCAAACTTCCAGACAGTTTAAAAGGTGTACTTGGTTTCAAACAGAGCATAGAAAAATTTATCAAACCCAATTCATCCCTGTAAAGAACAGGACTGAAGTCCGTTTTATGGCTTCATACTGTGAGACAATGTCTGCTGGGCAAAAGCTCCAAGGGCTGGTTAAACAATCTTAATGTCATGAGAAATATCTGGGCTCTAATGGCACCCTGAGACGAGCCGGAAGGAGTCAATGACTATGTCTACAGGAAAACAAATGGGCTGCTTTCAAGGAGGATTTTGAGGTTCTCAGGCACAGTTATTCCTATCACCCCATGTTGCTGCTGTTCTCAGTGATCATGTCACTGTGGCTTATGTTACAATACCTTTGGCTGCCTCGGTCTAGATTCCCCATGGAGCAGCAAACTGCTCAAGGCAGCTGGCATACAATCAAATGCTCAAAGAGCCACTAAAAATGTAACCACTTGTAAATGTCAATGTTTTCCAAATAAGTGTCTTCTCTTTGGTTCCAAATTTTGTGTGGTACAGTCATGTCACTTAGGAGTGGGCATCAGGGTATCTGATGGGACCACTCCTGTGGTTACTTGCTCTCTGTTTCTATAGGACTTCTTCATGAAGCAGTGGTAAAAGCCTGTGAACTGTGTAGTTTCACCCCACAAGCACCTCTTTGTTGCTGTTGTCCAGAGTATTCCTTCCTCTTGGGTTATCTGCAAGGAGTGACTGTTAACTTTTCATGTTAACTTCATGCCTTTGAAGTTCCAACAGAATCACCAGTGTTGGGAGGCAATCCTTTTCTTTCCAACAATGGTCCAGGCTGAGTTTTGTGGTACAAAAATAGTGTTTGTCATCTTTTTCCACTATTGACAAAAAAATGAGCATTTATCCTCCAGCAGCCAACAGTCAACAGTTTTCAAAAGACTGGTAAAATGCATGATATCTGTTTGTTTATATTTCCGGTTGAGAGTGCAGATGGATAACTCTTGGATTTTGGAATCAATTGTACTTTCTAATGAAATATATGGTTCCATTTGTCAGGAATAGAAGAGTCAACCACCCAGTTTTGAATGTGGCAGTTGGCCTTTGATTGCTTTGAGTCAATGGAGGGAAGATGATGAGGGCTGGGTCCAGCTGGAGTGGGCTGTAGCTTCTTTCCCTGAAGCAGAGATCTGGCATGGTTGGGTCTTGGCTTTCACTTGCCAGGACAGTGTGTGTATTGAATAGAGGAGAGCTGTTGCATTAAATGAAGCTTCGTTCCATGGCAGGGCTGCCTTCTGCATGGCTTAGAGCCCCACAGAAAGTCTCCCTGCCATCTGGCTCCAGGGAGGGCTGGTGGGGAGTGCTTCTGCTGCATGAAACCTTAAGTCCATAGTCCAGATGAGATCTTCAAGGACCACTGACAGTTTGTGACACTTGAAGGGAAAGGAAGTAAAAAAACACAGACTTGCTCCTCCACCGCTTTGGAAAATACTAGTTAGGAGAACAGTAAAATATTTCAGAAGTGATCTTATATGACAAGATTAAGATGGATCATTTGTTGATTAGTTAGTGTGAAGTCATTTGATATATAAGATGTATGTGGTTGTGTTTGTACATCTGTCTATATACATGTGCGGTGCTTAGTCACTCATTTGTGTCCAGCTCTTTGCGACCCCATGGACTGTAGCCCACAAGGCTCCTCTGTCCATGGGGTTCTCCAGGCAAGGATACTGGAGTGGGTTGCCATTTCCTTCTCCAGGAGATCTTCCCAACCCAGGGATCGAACCTAGGTCTCCCACATTGCAGGAGGATTCTTTACCGTCTGAGCCACCAGGGAAGTATATAGAAGTCTGTATACATATTTATAATGGCGCCCCACTCCAGCACTCTTGCCTGGAAAATCCCACGGATCGAGGAGCCTGGTGGGCCGCAGTCCATGGGGTCGCTAAAAGTCGGACAGTACTGAGTGACTTCACTTTCACTTTTCACTTTCATGCAATGGAGAAGGAAATGTCAACCCACTCCAGTGTTCTTGCCTGGAGAATCCCAGGGACGGGGGAGCCTGGTGGGCTGCCGTCTATGGGGTCGCACAGAGTCAGACACGACTGAAGCGACTTAGCAACAGCAGCATGCACATATATTAACTTAAAAAGCACACACATATATTTGTTTGATCTGTTGATACATATCCAAGGACTTTTAAAAAAATTTCTTGTTGGCTGATTGGAATCCTGATTGTCTTTCTTCCAGAAGGCGCCACCGGAAGTCATTTTTCATTTCTTTAAAATACAGTGAGAACTTACAGGGACTGGCAGAGCAACCTGAAGGTAGATTCCTTATGAAGTTTTACCTAATCTGATGACTATTTTAAAAATGTGACTCATCTCTATTCTAAAACAATCACCTTCACTTTATTACAGAAAAAAAAATTATCTTTTTACACTCTCAATTTCAGTAATAGTTCCTTAATTTAGGTAGTTAAGAATACAGCTAGTATAAAGGGGTTGGGTACAAACTCAACAGACTCATGATAACCAAACAGCCCCTGGGATGGGAGGAGAAGAGAGCAGGAGGTAAGGAGTGTTCTGCAGCCAGAAGTAACATTGCTCAGCTTGCTTTGTAGAGCAAATGGAGAGCATTGGTTAATGAAGGGGCTTGGAGAAAAGAAAAGTCATTTAATAGATGTTCTGTTGTATTTAAGAGGAGAAAGCCAGTGTCTTTCACCTATCTCTGTGATGGACCCACGACTTAGAAAAGTGGTGTGAAGGACCTTTCTTAGGGCTATGTAGACGTGATTCTAATTAGAACTGTAAACCTCGAGTGTATAAATTGTTGTAACTTCTCTGATGGACATAAGCCTGGTCAGCTAGGCGAGCACTAGGGTGTGAACTGAGTCAGGCTCCCATTCTTGGACCTCACTTGTCCAAGTCTTACTGGGAAAGTAGCCTATGGAATACCTTTGCCCTTCTATATATGAAAAAAATTGAGACTTGACAGCCACATGGAAAAAAAAAAGATATTAGTTGAAGGGCAGACCTGAGAACAACATCTGGTTTTGGTAAAGTCTGGCCTTTGTGCCCAGTTTTACAGTTAAGCTGACTGAAGTACCACAAGGTCATGACTCGTCTAGGGTCAGCTCGTCGGTCAATAGCTCAGTTGCTATCTGATCCCCAGACTCTCGTAACTTTCAACCCCATATTTTAGCTATTAAGCCACGTGGCCTGCTACAGAATATGCCACGAGACTTCCCAGATGTGCACCAAGAGAAATCCTTCCGTGACCCAGCTAGCATCAAGGCCCCTCCGGACATCCTGGTTATTAAACGTTCTTGGAGACCTCTCCTTCAGTGTAAGTGCATTAACCCGCGTGTCGTGAGGATTTCCCCAAATGACAGTGTTATAAGATTTTCTTATGAGGTCACTTCCTAGGAAGGCAGGGATTTAAAAGCCGCCACAACCAGCAGTGAAGCAAGCAACATGTGGCTTTGCTTTCTGTCATTTTGAGCTATAAAGAATTTATATAGATAAGATTTCTAAGACAGCTGATGTTAGCTTTTTGTTTGTTTATAGGCTTTGGTTTCACCTTGAAAACATCCTCTCTGAACATCAGAAGTGCATTTCATCCCTGAACGGTATATTAACTTCCAACATTTCTGACTTCCAGTCATAAGGATTTCAAAACCAATTGCGTATAGCACTGAAGCTTTTCACTTTTAATGGTGCATTCAGAAGGCCAGCTTTCCCCATTTTCTATGCTATCTCCATCCCATTAACTACTATCAGCTCTGATAGAAACCAACCTTTCGCCTTGAAAAAAAAAATGAACCACATTCTAAAGTTACATCTTGCCTTTTGAAGACAGTATTCATACTAAGAATATGTTGACAGCTGGTGTTTATTTTCCCCCAAACCATCACTCAAACTAGTCTTTTATTTCCATTAAGATTTGTTGGTGACTTTTCGCTTGGGCCTAAACAATGATGGGCCCCGTGTAGCTCAGTTGGTAAACGCATCTGCCTGCAGTGTGGGAGACCTGGGTTCAATTCCTGGGTCAGGAAGATCCCCTGGAGAGGGAAATGGCAACCCACTCCAGTATTCTTGCCTGAAGAATCCCACGGACAGAGGAGCCTGGCAGGCTACAGTTCATGGAAATCGCAAGAGTTAGACACGACTTGACACTTTCTTTCTTTCAATGCCACAAAATACAGGGCATTTTTTTCAGCAATGTCATGGAATTTTTATGGGACATTCTGTTTTTATATTAAAAAATTCCCACCTAATTTGTTAACTTAAAAAAAAAAAGTTTATGAACTTGCTGGGACTTTTTTTTTTAAAAACACAGATTGACTTCCTCATACTGTCCAACTCTGCATATGATTGTCTGAAACAAATTTGCTAACTCTGGGTAATTTGGTATTTTGGTTCTCTAGAACATACTACCAATCTTGTGTAACCAGCGATTATCAGCAGGCCGCGTGACACCCAGAGATCAGGAACATGGCAGGAGAGATGTAGAAGCCAGGCTATGGGACGAAATGGGCCACCCCGCCAGGAGGCCTTAGAACTAACAGTTCAACTACATCCTTCAGGATGTGCTTCTCTTTTCCCAAGGTGGTTCTGAGAAAAGTCAGGATACCACCAATAGTCTCTGTTCCCAAATCTAACATAGGCTTCTTCATGGAAATCTAGTAGAGCCAAGGTGTGTCTGAGATAATATCCACAGACTGCTTCTGTCACTGCTTCACTCTGAGGCCTTGGAAAACCATTTCAGTTTCTGCTTCTGTCTTGTCCCATGGGTTATATTCTGGAAAAACATGACCTAAACTGAAATGATGAAAGTCAAATCTAAGTTTTTCATAGAAATGGTGTAAGAGGGAATTATGTCCATTTTAATAAGAAACACCACATTTCTTTCTTTCTTCCTTCCTCCCATTCCTCATTCTTTCCTTAAGAAATATTGAGTATCTGTTATGTGCAAGGCATCGAATACAGTGGGAAACAATGCATCATGTGTCCTTTTAAGTCACATATTGTTCAGTTGCTCAGTAGTGTCAGACTCTTTGCAACCCTATGAACTGCAGCACGCAGACTTCCCTGTCCTTCACTACCTCCCAGAGCTGGCTCAAACTCGTGTCCATTGAGTTGGTGGCGCCATCCAAGCATCTCATCTTCTATTGCTTTCTCCTCCTGCCTTCAATCTTCCCCAGCACCAGGGTCTTTTCCAGTCAGTCAGCTCTTTGCATCAGGTGGCCAAAGTATTGGAGTTTCAGCTTCAACATCAGTCCTTTCAATGAGTATTCAGGACTGATTTCCTTTAGGGTTGACTGGTTTGATCTTGCTGTCCAAGGGACTCTCAAGAGTCTTCTCCAACACCACAGTTTGAAAGCATCAATTTTTTGGCACTCAGCCTTCTTTATGGTCCAATTCTCACATCCATACATGACTACTAGAAAAGCCATAGCTTTGACTATACAGACCTTTGTTGGTAATGTCTCTGCTTTTTAATACACTATCTAGTTTTGTCATAGCTTTTCATCCAAGGAGCAAACTGTTTTCCATGAACAGTATGAAAAGTCTTTTGGACTCTGTGGGAGAGGGAGAGGGTGGGATGATTTGGGAGAATGGCACTGAAACATGTATAATATCATATAAGAAACGAATCGCCAGTCCAGGTTTGATGCAGGATACAGGATGCTTGGGGCTGGTGCACTGGGATGACCCAGAGGGATGGTACAGGGAGGGAGGTAGGAGGGGGGTTCAGAATGGGGAACACGTGTATACCCGTGGCGGATTCATCGGATTCATGTTGATGTATGGCAAAACCAATACAATATTGTAAAGTAATTAGCCTCCAATTAAAATAAATAAATTTAAATTAAAAAAAGAGAAAAGTCACACATTATAAATCTTTAAACAGTGTGTACAAATTAAACATTTGTATGCACTATTAAGCAAAATTAAGCAATTCAGTCATTAGCAATAATTATACCTAATTAAGTATTTAATCAAAGTACTTAATAAAGTTCTTTTTACTCTTCATCAATCCTACCATATTTTGATGGTAATCATTTGTACAGTATAAGAACACTTCCAAACAGGAACCCAACTTAATCATCAAAACATGTTTGTTGAATTAAGTGGTGACCATAGACTTCAGAAGGACTTATTTGGGACATTTTAAAAGAAATATATCATTTATTATTTTCCTGACTACATAATATTATTTCATTGCTGAAAAATTAGTAAATTCTAGAAAATGTGAGGAAGAAAATAAAAATCATTAATAATTCTGTTACCCAGAACTAGCTAGCGCCACTGATATTCTGATATATTTCTTTTGGCCTTGGTGATGTGTGTTTGTATATAAACAAAGAAAAAAGAGAAATATTGTCATATTTATTTATATAAAACAAAGCTGAGATCACATGGTCCATATTGATTTTAAACTTGTTTTTAAAATTTGATTAGTAAAGTATGATTTTTAGTGGACTACAGAATATGGCATCATGTGAATATACACATAAATTGGAGGCTATTTAAAATTTTTAACTGGTGTAAATAACTCTGATTGTATTTTTTTGTTGTTTAAATTCATTTTCTAGTAAAAGTTTTATTGAAGTATAGTTGACTGGCAGTGTTTCAAGTGTATAACAAAGAGTTATCCTTACATATAAACCTTTGTGTACATCTTTGAATATTTCTTAGATAAATTCCTAGAAGAATTACTGAAGTTACTGACCCAAAGGAGATGATTACTTTTTAAAGCTCCTAATTTCCCTCCAGTGTATTTAAATTAGCAGTCAATGAAAATAATTGCATCCTATATATTTTTTAATGTTGTATATGGAAATTTTAAATGATTATATTTTGGAAATATTTACACAGAAATTACATTCTGATTATGGAAATGGCAATAGACATGATCTGAGAGAATGAATCTTGGAATATCTTTCAGTTAAGCTTACATGAGTACTGTTTACTTTTTAGTTGCTGAGTCATAGAGACTGACTCTGAAGGCCTTAAATTATATAGGCCAATATCTTACCAAAATGAGACTGTAATATTTCTTTTGTTTTTGGGGGGGACTGTGATATTTCTTTTAGAGGGTCATTTTGTTTGTGCTTGAACACTTCCAGGGACCAGGAGTTCACAATTTCACCAGGTAACCCTCATATTTAGTCTTTTCTTACGGTACTTAGTTTTTTTTTTTTTTTTTTTAACAATTTTTATTGGAGGATGATTGCCTTACAATATTGTTCTGGTTTCTGCCTTACGTCAACATGAATCAGCCACAGGTATACATACGGCCCCTGTCTCTTGAAGCTGCCTCCCATCTCTCTCCATCCCACCCCTCTGCTTATCTGCCTTTGGGTCCTTGGAGGTGATCCAAACAGACTTCATTGCCAGTGAACCACATTGTTGGTTTACATTTCCCAGAAGTCATGTGTGGTACATATTATCTTCAACCCATATTTAAAAATTTACAGTAAACTAGGGACAATTCTAAAAGAATCCAGCAAAATAATGGCACTAGATATAGGTCAGTTTCAAGTTACCTAATTATGGTGTACATGACTATATTGGACCGTGTGCCTCTGCCTCCTAGAATGATGAATTTGCTATTAAGGGGAATGTCTTAGACTGTATATATTCCCTGAAATATAATCCTGTGATTGGGACACTGGGGATTGTATCATGGGGAGTTTCCTGGTATGCAGAATTCTTACAAGAAACACTATATTTGTAGGGTTGGCCAACATGATGCCTTCTTATTTATTATTTAGTATTACCATGATAAATAGTAACATTTATATAATACTTTTTATTTAAAATTATTGCACTAACATTATTTTCTACTTTGATTTCCCAAATAATCCTGTGCGGTAACTATAATTGTTCTTGCTATCCTTTTTCTTATTATTAGGTATAACTACATTTTCTCTACTTTGTGAATGAAGTCAATGTTTTGCCAAAAGTCACAGTTAACTTGAACTGAAATCAGTGCTGAAGTTCAGGAACAGAATTTCTGATTCCACATCTTGTACTCTCTTCACCTCTTAATTTAATATAGTACTTTGGTGGTTCATTGTTTCTTTTTTTTTTCCTTACAGATTAAAAAAAAATTAATTAATTGTTTGGCAGTGCTGGTCATTGGTGCTGCACACGGGCTTTCTCTAGCTGTGGTGAGCAGGGGCTTTTCCTTGTGGTCCGTGGGCTTCTCATTGCAGTGGCTTCCCTTGTTGCGGAGCACAGGCTCTAGGTGCGTGGACTTCAGTAGTTCTGGCTCGTGGGTTTAGTTGCTCTGGTGGAATCTTCCAGGACCAGGGATTGAACCCCTGTTCCCTACCTTGGCAGGCATATTCCTATCCACTATACCACAAGGAGAGTTCCGTTGTTTCTTAATGCTTATTGATTTTCATGATTTTACTATGAAGTCAACACCTAAGAGTTCTCTATGGGTCTTGCTGCTGCTGCTAAGTCACTTCAGTTGTGTTGCATTCAAAGCACCCTGTGGACTTGGGTCAGATGGAGTCTTTTTTTTAAGAGAAGAAATTTGCATTTGTATCCCATGTTCACATGGCCAAAACCAATTTTTTTTTTCAGACTAGTACAAATTTTATCAACAAGAGTGAATAAAGGTCAAAATCTTTCATGAGATTTGATTGCCTGTCACATTTATTGGGAGGAAGTAAAAAAATGTAGAAAAGCCTGTGACTGGCACATGGTGAGTATCTGCTGATACTGGGCACCTTCACTGTTGAGGAAGACGGGGCCAAGTTGGAGAGGGCAAAGATGACCCCTTTTGGGTCTAGTTAGTATTTATTTGTATCCATTTGCTGTTCATTTATAAACATTGACATCCAAAAGGTAGAAGAGAGGGAGAGCATAGATTTCTTGAGCCATGTATGACCTTTAGCTCCTTGAATGAGAAATGCCCGGGTGAAGATAAAGGTCATGTTGGAAGTGAAGTATCAAGACTTTCATTAGTCCATGAATCAGAATTTTATTTCAGTCTAACTCTTCATGCCGCACCCTAGGGTGTAGTAAAACAGAGTTCTAATCAAAACAACATAATGAAATATAATCTAAAAAAAAAAGGTTTATAGCTGAGCCTTCAAAACAGATGTGTTTTGTTATTTTAATAATAAAAGTGTCTAACCAACAAGCTTCTTTTGTAGGTCAGTATGATCTGTAAGATGCATTTTTTTTCAGAACTTCAAGCAGTCGGGTGGTTAGAAAGGCATTTAAAGGTCACATAAATAGAATGAAAATGGAACTTGGAAAGCTTTCAAGTTAGGAGCAGTGTAGGTAGAGATAACATTAACTTTCTTAGGCGTCACTATGTAATTTTTTCTATGTGGACGGACTGATTGAACTCAGTGAATTTGTTGATTCGGTTAATCAGTAAGTATTAAGTGGTGGCTATGTGTCAAGAACATTATTAGATCTTGTACCTGATGTGGTCCTTTACCGCCACAAGTGGACAAGAACAGTCAGGAAGTAAAAGGCTAATTGTCAACTGAAACACATACGTCATATGATTGCACTAAGCTGTTTGCACAATCCCATGTTCTCAGGCACATTGCCTCCCAGAAAATGTTTCAGCTAGGTTTAACTGTGAAGATTTAAGTATCTAATTCGAGAATTATAAAGAAATTAGAAGTTTAGATCCTATATTTCTCAATTATTGTGCATGTTACTCAGCTTTTAAAAGCAAAGAATTATCAGTAGTGGTAGTCACCATATCAGTGGAAATTGTTTTATGGAACTGGTGTCTTTATTATTTTAAAATCCCATGACACTAACATTTGTAAGATAAACAGCTTTCATAGATGAAAAATGTATTAATAGCCGACAATTAAAAAAACTGACAATAGCATATATTTATTTATGCAAATGTATTTAATATTCTGAAGTTTGGCTCTAAACCTTTGTCACATTCAAAGTCTAGGGTTTCTCCTGAATCATTTTTAGTATCTGCAGTGATGCATAATATCATGATAATGTATGGCTTTCTCTAACCCATATTCCTGCTCTGTATCTTCTTAGCACTTGGAGAGAGTTTCTGGCTACTATACCTTGGAGACATATTGAAGTATACTATGTTTAAATGAACATATGTTGTTTCACTTTTTCCTTATTTGATTAATAATCTCTGGAAGGTAGATAACCTGACACTTCTGATAGGTAGATATTTGGAACCGAAGAGAGGATCCTTTGTGGATTCACAATAATGTTTCCTAGCTCTGAAAACTCTGTTATCTTTCCCAAGAGATTTGGCTACATTCTTATAGGCGATGGGCTTCCCTGGTGGTGCTAGTGGTAAAAATGCATCTGCCAGTATAGGAGATGTGAGAGACATAGGTTCGATCCCTGGGTCATGAAGATCTCCTGGAGGAGGGCATGGCAACCCCCTCCAGTATTCTTGCCTAGAGACTCCCGTGGACATAGGAGCCTGGTGGGCTACAGTCCATAGGATCTCAAAGAGTTGGACATGACTGAAGCGACTTAGCATGTACATGCATTTAGGTGATAACAAGTTGTAACACTAGTTGCAACAGTAACTTGCACATGGGAAATTTCTTTTGACTTAGATTGCAAAATAAACCTTTATTTCAGAAATGTTAAAATATGAAAAAGATGATCTTAGAATTAAGGAAATAGAGCAATTAAAGCAGAGGTGGCCATGTTGCTTCCTAGGAACTTGACCAACTGGGCAAAAGAGTTGGTGAATTTAGTCTGTTCTTGCATGATGTCTGATAACCTTTTAGCCACATTGATTCCTCTGAGGGTGAATGTGTATGTTTATGGTTGACTGCTTTGATATATTCCATTTCAATTTCAAAATACCAGAAGCCAAGAGTGACTAAACCAATTTTATCAGTTGTTCACAAGAACACAGAAACCAAATGAAGATCTAGAAAGAATAAGACGTTTAAAGAAATTATGTTTTTCTGTTAACATTAATGTTAAAAAATAGCACTGAAACAAAACCAAAACACAATTCCTTCTCTTCCTAAGAAAAAATTCAACACTCACACTCATAGCTTTTAAAAAATACGATGGTTATTAAATAAAAAGTATGTTTAATTTTTTTTACAGCATTGATAGTCTTCCAAAAAATATATATAGCTACTAAAATAAAAAGAAAGAAAATCAACAGGTATTATTTCTGATGCTTGATACAAATAGTGTGTAGATAGAACCAAATGCGGCTGGCTAGTTCTTTAGCAATGACAAATTAATTATCAGTTTGAAAAGGAATTTATATATGTATAAATTATAAAAGCGCTGGGCCTTTATTTCTAGTTGTGGTGAGCAGGAGCTACTCTTCACTGTGGTGTGTGGGCTTCTCACTGCAGTGGCTTCTTTTCGTTTTGCCATCTATCTTTCCCAGCATCAGAGTCTTTTCCAATGAGTTGGCTCTTCTCATCAGGTGGCCAAAGTATTAGAGTTTCGGCCTAGGCATCTGTCCTTCCGATGAATATTCAGGGTTGATTTATTTAGGATTGACTGATTTGATTTCCTTGCAGTCCAAGGAACCCTCAAGAGTCTTCTCCAGCACCACAATTCAAAAGCATCAATTCTTTGGCACTCAACCTTCTTTATCTTTCAACTCTCACATCCATACATGACTACTGGAGAAACCATAGCTTTGACGATACAGACTTTTGTTGGCAAAATGATGTCTCTGCTTTTTCATAATACACTGTCTAGGATTATCATACATACACACACACTTTGTATGGTTTTCATTCTAAAATTTACAGAAAAGTTATAAGCATAATGCAAAGAACCTTTTCCTAATCCTTTTGAGAGAAAATTACTTATGTGATTCCTGATCATTTTTGAATTCTGTTTGGTGTATTTCCTAAAAATAAGAACAGTTTTGTACATGTCCTTAATATAATTATCAAGATCAGAAAATTAACATTGATACATTACTACTGTATAGTTTGAAGAAGCCATTCAAGTTTGTTAATTGTCCCGATAATATATTTCTGTATAACAGAAGGATTCAGTTCAGAATCTTGTGTTATATTTAGCTGTCGTATATTTTTTGTTTCCTTCAGTCTGGAAAAGTTTCTCATTCTTTTCTTGACCTTCATCATCTTGACACTTTTGAAGATTACAGACCAGCTATTCTGTAGAATGCCCATCAGTCTGGATTTATCTGATAATTCCCCATGATTACATTCAAGATATGCATCTTTGGCAGAAATACCAGACAAGTGACACTGTTCTTCTCATTACATCATATCAGATGGTGCAAATTTCTATTTCTCACATTACTGATAACAAATTGATCTCTTGATTACGATAGTATCTACCAGTCTTCACTAAAGTTACTCATTTTTCTTTTTAAAATAGCGAGTACTTTGTGGTGAGGTACTTGGAGACTTTGAAACTTTCACATTCCCAGTCAGACTTCAATCAATGTATTTATTTATGTTGGGATGGATTAATGGTTTTCTACTTTATTCAACTGGTTATCATCTGTTAGTATCATTTGTTTGATGTTTCATTTTTTCCTTGCTTTTACTACTGGGTGCCCCTTTAAGATGACATTTTTTGTCTTTTAACATGTCTCTATGAGGATGCCCTTTTCACCCCACGTGGGAGCCGGCACCTTCATCGGGTTTCCCTCCTGCCCCACCTCTTGGATGCCCTCCTTCCCCTGCTCACACTCTGGCACCCTCCTCTGGGCTGCTTTGGTTCCATCCCAACCCTCTGTCAGTGGCAGAGACTTCTTTCCTGCCCTGGCTTTTTGACTGAATTGTTCAGGAAGGAAACAGGAGGATGAGCTTTTGTTCTCGGTCCTGTCCCTCAGTGCCCTTCAGATCTTCACTAATTCATTTAAAAATGTATTTGGAGCCACAGTATAGTGCTGCATACTGTCTTGGTCTAGCACAGATAAAGTCACATCATTGTCCTGTGTTGGGAACACAAAATCTATCAGGGAAGCTAATATATAAATACGGCCACCTGAAATCTACAGTGCTGGTGTTCTTTTTAAAAAATTAATTAACTTTGGGCTCTGTTGGGTCTTTGTTACTGAGTGGGGGTTTTCTCTAGTTGGGCTACTCTTTGTTGCAGTGTGTGGGCTAATCGTTGTGGCACTTTCTCTTGTTGTGTAGCATGGGCTCCAGAGTGTGTGAGCTTCAGTAGTTTGAGGCTTGGGCTTAGTTGCTCTGCGGCATGTGGATTCTTCCTGGACCAGGGATCAAACTCATGTCCCCTGCATTGGCAGGTGGATTCTTAACCATTGGATCATCAGGGAAGACCCGATAGTGTTTTAGTAGAGGCATAAAAGAAGAGACCCTCAAGGGTCATTTTGCCCACAGTCACAAGAGAGACTTCAGAGAAGAGGTCACACCCAAGCTAGTCAAGGACAGTCCAGGCTAGATTGAGGCAGTACAGATCAAGGCATGGAGGCCTGAATATACATAAAATCTCTGGGGAATAATAAGTGGTCTAGGATATTTGGGACCTGGGAGAAAATGGAGGGAAAAAAACTGTATAAGTATAGATTAAGATTATAGCAGAAAACTTGGGGCCAGGGTAAAGGATTCTGAATATCATGTTAAAAGTTCAAACTTTGCAGAGTAGATGAGATTTGTGTTTTAGAAAGATAACTGGCAGCATTGTGGAGAGGCCACTGAAATTACATGAGAGACTAATTTAGGAGGATATTACCCAACCTTTCTTCCTAAGCAAGAGACCCAGGTATGGTCTGCATTAAAGAGCCTCCAGAGACAGGGAAGTTGGGAAATTCTGTCTCTAAATTTGAGCAAAGACAGTTGTGTGCTGATAAATTTGTTGTTCAGTCACTAAGTCGTGTCCGACTTTTTGTGATCTGATGGACCCCAGCACACCAGGCTTCCCTGTCCTTCACTACCTCCAGGAGTTTGCTCAAACTCATATCCATTGAGTAGGTGATGTCATCTAACCATCTCATTCTCTGCCGCCCCCTTTTCCTCCTATCCTCAATCTTTCCAAGCATTAAGGTCTTTTTCAGTGAGTCAGTGCTTCATATCAGGTGGCCAAAGTATTGGAGCTTTAGCTTCGGTGTCATGCTGGTAACCCAGCTCTTCAGAGAAACACAAAGTTCTAATTTGCAGCATTTGCTGAATGTCTGAGGTGTAAACAAATACAGCCACTTTCAAGCTACCAGCATCTCATGACTGAACAGAGCTTGGAAAAGATGAACATAATCTGCTGTCCTCAGTCAGTGCAGGCCAGCTCTAGCACAGTATTGGAAGGTGAAGAGGCTTCCTTTACAGGAAATGAAGCTAGATCATTCAGGCGGCTGCAACAAAATACCATAGACCAAGTGGTTTAAACAACATTTCTTTCTCACAGTTCTGGAGGCTGGGAAGTTCAAGACCAAGGTGCCAGCAGAGCCAGAATCTGGCAAGGGTCTGTTTCCTTCTTCACAGATGACCCTCTTCTCGCCATGTCTTCACCTCAGGAAAGGCAAGGCATCTTTCTGAGGTCTCTAAGGATAGTAATCCCATTTGTAGGGCTCCACCCTCATGATCTAATCAAACCCCCAAATGCCTGCCTCCTGATACCATCACATTTCGGTTTAGGATTTTGACATATGAATTTTGAGGAGATGCTGGGAAAGACTGAAGGCAAAAGGAGAAGGGGGTGGCAGAACATGAGATGGTTGGATGGTATCACCGACTCAATGAATATGAGTTTGAGCAAACTCCTGGAGATAGTAAAGGACAGGGAAGCCTGGTGTGCTGCAGTCCATGGGGTCACAAACAGCTGGACATGACTTAGAGACTGAACAAACAGTTATCTTACAGACACTGTTCTAAACACTTTACATATATTAACTCTGTCATTGTCACTCATATAGATGAGGAAATTTACATACAAAGAGATTAAGTTAACTTGCTGGAGTCTCATATTGGTGAAAGTGCAGCAGCAGCCTGACTCCACCGTCCACTTCCTATGGAATAATCGCTCTGCTACACTTCACTTTCACTTTTCACTTTCATGCATTGGACAAGGAAATGGCAACCCGCTCCAGTGTTCTTGCCTGGAGAATCCCGGGGACAGGGAGCCTGGTGGGCTGCCGTCTATGGGGTTGCACAGAGTGGGACACGACTGACATGACTTAGCAGTAGCACCCTGGGAAGAGGAAAAGTGCAGGGAGGACAAAATACTGCTATCCCCAAATATAACCCACTGCATAAATTATTAATAAGTCAGTTCAAAACCTGGCATATAATAGGTGTGCAATTAAAGTTTTTTTAAAATAAATAAATGAAAACCTCCCTTACACCACTTAACCTTTTTGGAATGAGTGTTTTATAGTATTATACTTCTGTCTTGCTTTTTAATTGGGGATATTTTATAATTAAGATGGTCTTTGAGCATTGTATTTTCCCAAGCAAGAATTTGAGAAACATCAGAAGAGTACGTATTTCTTCAGTTTTGAAACCTTGTGCCAAATATGCTCCTAGACCATGGTGCTCTTCTTTATCAATAGATTTAGTTAGTTCAGTAATTCATTTAGAATAGCTCTTTCTCTCTTGATCTATTTTACCCTGAAGAATTCTTTATGAGGCTGGCCAGGCTATTACCATGGAGAGTTTCATGAGGTGACAATCAGTGCTCTGAAAACCTGCCTTGATCTATGAGCAGTGTCGGTATACTCTGCCTGACACAGTGCTCTGGGATCTGTCTTTACTTTCCTCTGAGCTTGTTGCACCCATAGAGTCTACTTTTCACAAGAAGTCAAGAATGCATTGTTCCATCTCCATGATGAGAGGCAGATCTTCAAACAAAAAAAGAAAACCTCTGCATTTTGAAAGACCAAATAGGTTGGCACTTAAAAGGGAATTCTAGTTGGTTAATTTAGGGTGCTGAGAAAAACATCCAGCATAAAAACGCTATCTGGCAGTGGGCCCACAACATTTTCAACTGGTTGTGAAATGGAGAGATTTTCATCACGTCGGGGACTTTGCTTTTCATTATCATGTCCTCTGACACAGGAGAATAAGTGAGGATGCACAGATTGGTCATGGTATCATGACTACAGTCATGAGCATGATCAATGCCAGTTGTAGCAGAACCAGAGATGGCCTCATGCTTGCTGACATATTTGAAGTAAAAACAACTGAACAAAAATTTTAAAATGTTTTCCCTAAAGGTCATTTTGTTCTTTTTGATTTTTGCCTTCTGAGTTTTTTCCCCTTTTGTGTCTGAGAAGATATTCTGAAAATGTGAAGAGACTTTAGCTAAAAGAAGGCTTTAGAAAGTTGTCAATTTTTGGTGGTTTTTTTTTTTTTTTTCAGTTACTTGGCACACAAAAATTTATATGAATCCTCTGTGGTACTGGGCAACTTTCCAAGGCAGCTGTCATCCACATGATGACTCAGCAATTCAGACCACTTTAATCTTTTTGTCTGTGAAGTCCATGTAAGACCTCCATGTTCTTGGATGAAAAGAGAATCTTAGCGTTGTGTAGAGGTTTTTCATGGCTTCAGGCTGAAAGTGACAAATATAGCATGTCTGCTCTCATTTCACTGGCTGGAAGTTTTCATGTGGCTGTGTGTGACTGCAGGGATCTTGGAGGGACAGTCTTCCGTGTGCCCAGAAAGAAGAGGACTAGATGTTGGTGAGCACTGATCATGGCTGCCATAGCCATGTTGTCCCCTCAAGCTTGCTAGACATCAACAGAATCCAAACGATGTGTGATCCAAATGAATCTATTAGACGCCTAAGTTTTCTGCCACTTGTAAAAGCTAACACAGTGAAACTGCTGCCATTGTGAAGTCCATTACTTTCTCTTTTTTTCATTTCTTGTTTCTGTAAGTTGTTTGAGATTCCTCAAATGAATTCCGCCTCTCATAGAAATTTTTCCTTTCTTGTTTGTCTATTATTCTGTTGTTTCAGACAGAGGAATGTTGCTCGAGTCCTTGGGTAGAGTCTAGATTTCTTTAGTTGCAGCCGTAGCCCCAACAACTAATGTACTTACTTATCAACACTTTCAAGTCTGAATTTCTTCAACCTGAATCTTCCATGCACTATTGTAAGAACATTTAGAGTTGTGTGATGCAGTTGGCCTCAATAGGACTAGTGCACTTTTTCTGCACTCCCAACCTGGGTGTTGGACTGATCTTTTCCCTGTACATCCTTTAAGGCTGCTTAGTGTCCAAAAGGAAATGGCCAATTTAGGGATGATTGGGGCAGGTGTTTGCATCCAATATTTGTTTATTGCATTTCTAACACTCTTCATGGCTTTGTATAAACCCAAGTTTCTGATATAGTTTTCCTTTTTCTAGAAAACTCTTTTTAATATCCTTATAGTATAAATCTGTGGGCAGAGAATTCTCTAAGTTTTGGTTTGTCTGACATTTTATCTCTCCATTTTTTTTTAAATTTTTTAAAATTAATTTTATTTTATTTTTAAACTTTACATAATTGTATTAGTTTTGCCAAATATCAAAAGGAATCCATCACAGGTATACATGTGTTCCCCATCCTGAACCCTCCTCCCTCCTCCCTCCCCATACCATCCCTCTGGGTCGTCCCAGTGCACCAGCCCCAAGCATCCAGTATCATGCATTGAACCTGGACTGGCATCTTGTTTCCTACATGATATTTTACATGTTTCAATGCCATTCTCCCAAATCTTCCCACCCTCTCCCTCTCCCACAGAGTCCATAAGACTGTTCTATACATCAGTGTCTCTTTTGCTGTCTCGTATACAGGGTTATCGTTACCATCTTTCTAAATTCCATATATATGCGTTAGTATACTGTATTGGTGTTTCTCTTTCTGGCTTACTTCACTCTGTATAATAGGCTCCAGTTTCATCCACCTCATTAGAACTGATTCAAATGTATTCTTTTTAATGGCTGAGTAATACTCCATTGTGTATATGTACCACTGCTTTCTTATCCATTCATCTGCTGATGGACATCTAGGTTGCTTCCATGTCCTGGCTATTATAAACAGTGCTGCGATGAACATTGGGGTACACGTGTCTCTTTCCCTTCTGGTTTCCTCAGTGTGTATGCCCAGCAGTGGGATTGCTGGATCATAAGGCAGTTCTATTTCCAGTTTTTTAAGGAATCTCCACACTGTTCTCCATAGTGGCTGTACTAGTTTGCATTCCCACCAACAGTGTAAGAGGGTTCCCTTTTCTCCACACCCTCTCCAGCATTTATTGCTTGTAGACTTTTGGATCGCAGCCATTCTGACTGGTGTGAAATGGTACCTCATAGTGGTTTTGATTTGCATTTCTCTGATAATGAGTGATGGTGAGCATCTTTTCATGTGTTTGTTAGCCATCTGTATGTCTTCTTTGGAGAAATGTCTATTTAGATGTTTGGCCCATTTTTTGATTGGGTCATTTATTTTTCTGGAGTTGAGCTGTAGGAGTTGCTTGTATATTTTTGAGATTAGTTGTTTGTCGGTTGCTTCATTTGCTATTATTTTCTCCCATTCTGAAGGCTGTCTTTTCACCTTGCTAATAGTTTCCTTTGTTGTGCAGAAGCTTTTAAGTTTAATTAGGTCCCATTTGTTTATTTTTGCTTTTATTTCCAATATTCTGGGAGGTGGGTCATAGAGGATCCTGCTGTGATGTATGTCAGAGAGTGTTTTGCCTATGTTCTCCTCTAGGAGTTTTATAGTTTCTGGTCTTACGTTGAGATCTTTAATCCATTTTGAGTTTATTTTTGTATATGGTGTTAGAAAGTGTTCTAGTTTCATTCTTTTACAAGTGGTTGACCAGATTTCCCAGCACCACTTGTTGAAGAGATTGTCTTTAATCCATTGTATATTCTTGCCTCCTTTGTCAAAGATAAGGTGTCCATATGTGCGTGGATTTATCTCTGGGCTTTCTATTTTGTTCCATTGATCTATATTTCTGTCTTTGTGCCAGTACCATACTGTCTTGATAACTGTGGCTTTGTAATAGAGCCTGAAGTCAGGTAGGTTGATTCCTCCAGTTCCATTTTTCTTTCTCAAGATTGCTTTGGCTATTCGAGGTTTTTTGTATTTCCATACAAATTGTGAAATTATTTGTTCTAGCTCTGTGAAGAATACTGTCGGTAGCTTGATAAGGATTGCATTGAATCTATAAATTGCTTTGGGTAGTATACTCATTTTCACTATATTGATTCTTCCAATCCATGAACATGGTATATTTCTCCATCTATTAGTGTCCTCTTTGATTTCTTTCACCAGTGTTTTATAGTTTTCTATATATAGGTCTTTAGTTTCTTTAGGTAGATATATTCCTAAGTATTTTATTCTTTCCGTTGCAATGGTGAATGGAATTGTTTCCTTAATTTCTCTTTCTGTTTTCTCATTATTAGTGTATAGGAATGCAAGGGATTTCTGTGTGTTGATTTTATATCCTGCAACTTTACTATAATCATTGATTAGTTCTAGTAATTTTCTGGTGGAGTCTTTAGGGTTTTCTATGTAGAGGATCATGTCATCTGCAAATAGTGAGAGTTTTACTTCTTCTTTTCCAATTTGGATTCCTTTTATTTCTTTTTCTGCTCTGATTGCTGTGGCCAAAACTTCCAAAACTATGTTGAATAGTAATGGTGAAAGTGGGCACCCTTGTCTTGTTCCTGACTTTAGAGGAAATGCTTTCAATTTTTCACCATTGAGGATAATGTTTGCTGTGGGTTTGTCATATATAGCTTTTATTATGTTGAGGTATGTTCCTTCTATTCCTGCTTTCTGGAGAGTTTTTATCATAAATGGGTGTTGAATTTTGTCAAAGGCTTTCTCTGCATCTATTGAGATAATCATATGGTTTTTATTTTTCAATTTGTTAATGTGGTGTATTACATTGATTGATTTGCGGATATTGAAGAATCCTTGCATCCCTGGGATAAAGCCCACTTGGTCATGGTGTATGATCTTTTTAATGTGTTGTTGGATTCTGATTGCTAGAATTTTGTTAAGGATTTTTGCATCTATGTTCATCAGTGATATTGGCCTGTAGTTTTCTTTTTTTGTGGGATCTTTGTCAGGTTTTGGTATTAGGGTGATGGTGGCCTCATAGAATGAGTTTGGAAGTTTACCTTCCTCTGCAATTTTCTGGAAGAGTTTGAGCAGGATAGGTGTTAGCTCTTCTCTAAATTTTTGGTAGAATTCAGCTGTGAAGCCATCTGGACCTGGGCTTTTGTTTGCTGGAAGATTTTTGATTACAGTTTCAATTTCCGTGCTTGTGATGGGTCTGTTAAGGTTTTCTATTTCTTCCTGGTCGAGTTTTGGAAAGTTGTACTTTTCTAAGAATTTGTCCATTTCTTCCTCGTTGTCCATTTTATTGGCATATAATTGTTGATAATAGTCTCTTATGATCCTTTGTATTTCTGTGTTGTCTGTTGTGATCTCTCCATTTTCATTTCTAATTTTATTGATTTGATTTTTCTCCCCTTGTTTCTTGATGAATCTGGCTAATGGTTTGTCAATTTTATTTATCCTTTCAAAGAACCAGCTTTTGGCTTTGTTGATTTTTGCTATGGTCTCTTTTGTTTCTTTTGCATTTATTTCTGCTCTAAGTTTTAAGATTTCTTTCCTTCTACTAACCCTGGGGTTCTTCATTTCTTCCTTTTCTAGTTGCTTTAGGTGTAGAGTTAGGTTATTTATTTGACTTTTTTCTTGTTTCTTGAGGTGTGCCTGTATTGCTATGAACTTTCCCCTTAGGACTGCTTTTACTGTGTCCCACAGGTTTTGGGTTGTTGTGTTTTCATTTTCATTCATTTCTATGCAAATTTTGATTTCTTTTTTGATTTCTTCTGTGATTTGTTGGTTATTCAGCAGCGTGTTGTTCAGCCTCCATATGTTGGAATTTTTAATAGTTTTTCTCCTGTAATTGAGATCTAATCTTACTGCATTGTGGTCAGAAAAGATGCTTGGAATGATTTCTATTTTTTTGAATTTACCAAGGCTAGCTTTATGGCCCAGGATGTGATCTATCCTGGAGAAGGTTCCATGTGCGCTTGAGAAAAAGGTGAAATTCATTGTTTTGGGATGAAATGTCCTATAGATATCAATTAGGTCTAACTGGTCTATTCTATCATTTAAAGTTTGTGTTTCCTTGTTAATTTTCTGTTAATTGATTTATCCATAGGTGTGAGTGGGATATTAAAGTCTCCCACTATTATTGTGTTATTGTTCATTTCTCCTTTCATACTTGTTAGCATTTGTCTTACATACTGCAGTGCTCCTGTGTTGGGTGCATATATATTTATAATTGTTATATCTTCTTCTTGGATTGATCCTTTGATCATTATGTAGTGACCTTCTTTGTCTCTTTTCACAGCCTTTGTTTTAAAGTCTATTTTATCTGATATGAGTATTGCTACTCCTGCTTTCTTTTGGTCCCTATTTGCATGGAAAATCTTTTTCCAGCCCTTCACTTTCAGTCTGTATGTGTCCCCTGTTTTGAGGTGGGTCTCCTGTAGACAACATATGTAGGGGTCTTGTTTTTGTATCCATTCAGCCAGTCTTTGTCTTTTGGTTGGGGCATTCAACCCATTTACGTTTAAGGTAATTACTGATAAGTATGATCCCGTTGCCATTTACTTTATTGTTTTGGGTTCGAATTTATACACCATTTTTGTGTTTCCTGTCTAGAGAATATCCTTTAGTATTTGTTGGAGAGCTGGTTTGGTGGTGCAGAATTCTCTCAGCTTTTGCTTGTCTGAAAAGCTTTTGATTTCTCCTTCATACTTTAATGAAATCCTTGCTGGGTATAATAATCTGGGCTGTAGGTTATTTTCTTTCATCATTTTAAGTATGTCTTGCCATTTCCTCCTGGCTTGAAGAGTTTCTATTGAAAGATCAGCTGTTATCCTTATGGGAATTCCCTTGTGTGTTATTTGTTGTTTTTCCCTTGCTGCTTTTAATATTTGTTCTTTGTGTTTGATCTTTGTTAATTTGATTAATATGTGTCTTGGGGTGTTTCGCCTTGGGTTTATCCTGTTTGGGATTCTCTGGGTTTCTTGGACTTGGGTGATTATTTCCTTCCCCATTTTAGGGAAGTTTTCAACTATTATCTCCTCAAGTATTTTCTCATGGTCTTTCTTTTTGTCTTCTTCTTCTGGAACCCCTATGATTCGAATGTTGTAGCATTTAATATTGTCCTGGAGGTCTCTGAGACTGTCCTCATTTCTTTTAATTCGTTTTTCTTTTATTCTCTCTGATTCATTTATTTCTACCATTCTATCTTCTAATTCACTAATCCTATCTTCTGCCTCTGTTATTCTACTATTTGTTGCCTCCAGAGTGTTTTTAATTTCATTTATTGCATTATTCATTATATATTGACTCTTTTTTATTTCTTCTAGGTCCTTGTTAAACCTTTCTTGCATCTTCTCAATCCTTGTCTCCAAGCTATTTATCTGTGATTCCATTTTAATTTCAAGATTTTGGATCAATTTCACTATCATTATTCGGAATTCTTTATCAGGTAGATTCCCTATCTCTTCCTCTTTTGTTTGGTTTGGTGGGCATTTATCCTGTTCCTTTATCTGCTGGCTATTCCTCTGTCTCTTCATCTTGTTTAAATTGCTGAGTTTGGGGTGTCCTTTCTGTATTCTGGCAGTTTGTGGCGTTCTCTTTATTGTGGCTTTTCCTCGCTGTGTGTGGGTTTGTACAGGTGGCTTGTCAAGGTTTCCTGGTTAGGGAAGTTTGTGTCGGTGTTCTGATGGGTGGAGCTGTATTTCTTCTCTTTGTTCAGTCGCGCTGTGGGGAGGGAGGGAGGGATGCTGCAAACAAATAACACTGGCGTGCGCTCACAGTGCCTCAGCCACACTGGGTCTGCCCCCGCTCACAGCGCGTGTAGCCTCCCTGCCCACACTGCTCGGGCTCTAGGTTGTTCCGCCGGGAACAATCCAAGGCTGGCTCTGGGCTGCATGTACCTCCCAGGTCCAAGCCGCTCGGGTTCAGGCACTCGGGTAGTCCTCAGAGGCGCAGACTCAGTTGGGCCTGAGTTTTGTGCTCTTCCCAGGTCCGAGCAGCTCAAGTGATGAGGTGTTTGGCGAGCGCCAATGCTGCGACTTATCGCCTCCCCGCCACTCGGTTATCTGGGTGTAAAACCGGCGCACCTTCTCAGGCAGATGTTAACCGTCCAGACCCCCAAGAAGTTTTAGTTAGCAAAGAAGCCTGCTTACAGTTTTATAGATAATGTCTCTCTGGGGCTGCGATTGCCCCCTTCCGGCTCTGGCTGCCTGTCACCGGAGGGGGAAGGTCTGCAGCCGGCTATCTCTGTTCAGTTCTTTGTTCCATGCGCGGGCCTGGCGGTGTCTTAGGTTGGGGCTGGCTTTTCGCGTGGTAGATATCCCACAGTCTGGTTTGCTAGCCCAAATTATTTCGCTCAAATAGTGCTCAGGGTATTCAGGCCAGATTCTTACTCTAAGCGATGCAGCCTGCGCTGCGCCTCCCTGCCCAGCCCCCGCTTGCTAATGGCGCGTGCAGGCGTCTGCGCTGCTTCTCCGCTGGGGGAGTTACCATAGGACTCGCAATCTTCGAGTTTTAATTGTTTATTTATTTTTTCTTCCTGTTATGTTGCCCTCTGTGCTTCCAAAGCTCGGCACAGATTCGGCAGTGAGAAGGTTTCCTGGTGTTTGGAAACTTCTCTCTTTTTAAGACTCCCTTCCCGGGACGGAACTCCGTCCCTCCCTCTTTTGTCTCTTTTTTTGTCTTTTATATTTTTTCCTACCTCCTTTCGAAGAGTTGGATTGCTTTTCTGGGTGCCTGATGTCCTCTGCCGGCATTCAGAAGTTGTTTTGTGGAATTTACTTGACGTTTAAATGCTCTTTTGATGAATTTGTGGGGGACAAAGTGTTCTCCCCGTCCTACTCCTCCGCCATCTTGGCTCCTTCCCCTCTCTCCTCCATTTTTGGAAAGGTATCTTTTTGGGGAATAGAGCACTCTATTGACAGCTTTTTATTTTAGTACTTTGAAGGTATCACTCCACTGTATTCTGTGTTGCATGTTTTGTGATGAAGAGTCTACATAATCTTTTCTTACTGTGAAGAACTGTGAAGGGTCTGAGATTTTACTCTATTCACAAGCTAAAAACTTAGTCTGCCACAGGTTCATAGAAGCTAGAGGAAGACATGAGATTTCTGAGTGAAACAAAGAACTTTATTACTCATGGCACAGAAAACAGAATGAGCACAAGCATATTTGCATCTGTTCCCCTTGCCCCCAAGTCCTACAAGGATGATGCAAATGATCCCAGATGGGCTGCATTATTGGAGAGGAACCTGAAACTTAGGGGACCCAAATCTTTGATCATGAGCAGTAAATGTAGCTATCTTTTATTCTGGAGAGAGACAGTCTATCTTCTAAGACTGTAAGCAAACCTGCCTTTTGCTCTGGAAAGAGACACCATTTCTATATCATCAGGCTGTTTCATAGACAATATTGTATGGATAGTCTGGAATAATGGCCAGTGTTTCACTTACAAAGATATTCAGAAACACATGTGACCTATAGAGAGTTGTCTCTCTACAGAAATATGTCTCTCTCTCTTTTTTTTTTTTCTGACTGCCTTCAGGATTTCCTACTTGTTTTCAGCACTTTGAATGTGAGATACCAGGTGTGTATATGTGTTCATGCCTGCAAGTGTGTGCGTGTTTTGTTATTTATTTCTGTTTAGTGTTCTCTGAGCTATTGGATCTGAGGTTTGGGGGTGGTCATTGATTTTGTCACACTCTTGGCTAGTATTTCTTCAAATAATTCTTCTCTATTTTCTCCTTCTCTTCTGGAATTCCAGTGATACACATATTAGTCCATTTGATATTATCTCACAATTCCTGGTTGCTCTGTTCTTTTTCCTCCCTCATTCCTTTTTTTTTTTTTTGCTTTGTCTTTCAGACTAGGTGATTTCTATTGACTTGTCTTTATCTTTGCTGAATCTTTCCTGGGTTTTATGAGATTATTCATGAAGCTATAGAATGTATTGTTCATCTTTATTACTGTGCTTTTCATTTCTAGGATTTGAACTTGTTTGCTTCTTTTTTCCCTTCCAGATATAATTGACATATAACATTGTGTAAGTTGAAGGGATACAGTGTGATGATTTGATGTATGTGTATGAGATGATTACCACAGTAGGGTTAGTTAACATCTCCGTCATCTTACATAAGTCCCCTTTTGTGTGTGTTTGTGGTGAAAACATTTAAGATCTACTCTCTTAGTAACTTTTAAGGATACAGTACAGTATTGTTAACTACAGTCACCATGTACATTAGTACATTAAACACAGTGCGTTAGATCTCCAGAACCGATTCACCACGTAACTAGAAGTTTGTGCCATTTGACCAATATCTCCTCATTTCCCCTTTTCCCCAGCCCCTGGCAACCACCACACTATTCTCTGCTTCTGTGTGGCTTCCTTAGATTCCACATATAAGGATATTACACAGCATTTGCATATCACTGTGTGACTTATTTCACTTAACATAATGCCCTCAAGGTCCATCCATGTTTTGCAATACACACATATGCACACGTATGTACACATATGTGTCGTAAATGCATGTATAGAGAATTTTTAGACACTCAAAAAATAGAACCTGGCCCCACAATCTTTTAAAGCAATTTCTTTCACTATTCCAGAGAAGCTATATGTAAATGCCTTAATACACAATGATATATATAAATCGCCTTTGAGCCTGTCATGGGTTGAATTGTGTTCCCCAATAATTCATATTTTAAAGTTGTGACTTCCATCGCCTTAGAATGTAACTGTATTTGGAAACAACATCTTTAAAGAGGTAATCAGCTTAAAATGAGGTCATCAGGGTGTGCCTAAGCCAGTATGACTAGTGCGCTAATGTAAGGGAAGCATAGGACATACACAGGTACAGAAAATAACATCATGGCACAAGGAGAAGACAGTCATCTATAAGCCGGAATGAGATGTGTGGGGCAGGTCCTCCCTTCACAGATCTCGGAAGGAACCAACCCTGTTGACACCTTGAACTTGAATTTCTAAGCTTCCAAAAGCATGAGACAAATTTTTGCTGTTTAAACCACCCAGTTTGTGGTACTTCATTATAGCTGTTCCAGAAAACTATAATGGCCTTCCCACGTGGCTCAGTGGTAAAGAATCTGCCTGCCAGTGCAGGAGATGCAGGTTTGATCCCTGAGTCGGGAAGATCCCCTAGAGTAGGAAGTTGCAACCCACTCCAGTATTCTTGCCTGGAGAATCCCAAAGACGGAGGATCCTGGTGGGCTACAGTCTGTGGGGTCACAAAAAGTCAGACACAACTGAGCATGTATGCATGAAAACTAGTATAGGACCTATAGGCATAGACTTCTTTCAGTTACTAGCCCTGTGTGTTACCCTAAAACTTTGAAACTTAGAATAGACATTTTATTTTGTTCTTTGGTTGGTCAAGCATTCAGATTGGACAGTAAGGATGAATTTTCTCTATTCCATGCTATCTGAGTCTTCAGCTAGAAAGACCAAAAAGACTGGTGGATGGAAATATCTTAAGACTCATTCATTCATATGTCTGGTGCTTGGGCTGGAAGGATGCAGACTAGAGCTATTGACTGAAGAGCCTGCATATGGCCTTTCCAATAGCTTGATGGCTTTATGACAGATGTGAGCATGGCTCAGGAATTCAAGCATGAATGTTCCAGCATACTGGCAGAAATTGCACCATCTTTTATAATCCACCTTAGGAGTCACACAGTCACTTCTGCCACTTGATCTAAGTGATTATAAGCCTGACAAAATTCAAGGTTGGTCAGGGAGGGGGCCGATGTGGACCATGTTTTAGAACCTTCACAACTCCCTGAAATTATTTCCTTGGGAGGACTGGCATGTTTATTGCAAAGCATATTTTCTTTTAATATAGGTCTTTGTAAGTCTTGGCCTATGTGAGATTAGACAAAAAGGGTAAGGTCAGATTAAATAAGGTCTGAAAGTCAAGTGGAGAAAGTTCTATGTGGTTAGGTAGGAAAATTAAGATTGATTTAGCTTTTTAGAGATATGTGAATGCAAAGAATAGAACCTCTTTATCTCCTTTTTAATAAGAAGATCAAATACACCAAAGTCATCCTCTGAGAGTATTAATATGGGGGAACTTTCAGATGAACACATTAATCAAAGCCTCATGCCCTGATCTAAGCAAGAGTTTGCCTGAGCCAGAAGCTCATTTGACAGAATCAGAAATGCTGAAATGCAAACGTCAAAAATATGGTTACAACTTGTAGTTTTATATGAAAGTCAGGGCCAGACAGATGTCTCTTCTCCTTGATAAAAGTGAATTCATGATATATCCAGTATTTAAAAGGACACTTGATCTAGCTGCAAATCAGTTTAACTCCTGGGCAGGGAGCTATGCTAGGTGTTACGGAAAGTATTGAGATGTGTTAGAACATGGGTCCTCCTTTAAAGAAGGTGTAATTTAGTTAGGACAATTCCCATAATAAGCTGAAATAATTAAAGCACAGAAAAGTTAAGTATACCTTGGCTAATAAAAATATTTTTAAATGATTCAGGCAGTTCCATATCTTAGAATTTATTTCCCAGACTATTTTCATATTTCTACTACAGAGAAGAGTTTGATGGGTTTAAAAGATAAGTGAAGGAAGAAGAAGCTTTCTTTCCTTTTGGAGGCTAAAGTCCATTCCTCTGCTTTTTTATTCTACCAAGAGAGAATATAAGATGAATGCATTTCTATTTTGCAAATTTTCTTTACAGTGAAATTTGCTGTTTGAAGGATCTTACCTGGGATTCCATCCAAAGGGTTGAGTCACTATTTTATTAAAAAGGCCTCTTCTCTAAGGTAGTCTTTTGAATGGGTCTTAAGGACAAGTGGGTTATTGTGGGTCTCTTTTTATAGAAGTCTTAGATTGGCACACCTGTATTTTCCCACTTCTAGGGATCAACAGAAGCTTGAAAACAAATCTTTGTCTAATGCAGACAAATGTACAAATGTACATGCCACCAGGTTATAAGCAATACAGGAATGTTGCCTGGCTGTTTATGAACTTCTCCAGCAGGAATGACTTCTGGTTTTACAATTTAAGGAGAGATTGAGACAGATAAAAGGAAAGTTTAGATTTGTGTTTATGTACTGTTCTCTGTGGCGGAGTATTTCTTTTTAACATATGTTTGGTTGGTATTTGAAAATGCTGGGTTTGTACAGTGCTATACTGACAAGTCAATACTCCTAAGAAGAGTCATACATTATGTTACCATTTGCTCAAAAAGCACATGGACACAAGATGCCACAAAAAATACTATTGGTTTTTGAGAAGCAATTTATCTACCTTCATAATTATATGTATGTGCATGTATGACACCGAAGATGTAATGGCAATAATTTCTGTTTCCTAATGCAAATGCCTGGTGCTGCTGCTCTGGCATAGGCAAGTAAATAAATCAGCACTAGCAAACCTGAAATCATTCTCCAGGCAGGGATTCTACTACACTTATCACCCAAGAAAACAAACACAACAAAAAGAGTAACGCGGAAGCCTGTGAAATATGGGGGAGGTGGGGCATGCTTGCTGGGAAGCAAGGAAGGAAGCGGAATTGACACATGATAGGTAACCCATTATTAAACCTGGGAGACAGATCAAAGCTCCATTCCACCCTAATTAGATCAAATACGGCGCCATTTGTATTCATTTCTGAATGACAACTGCGTTTACAGTGAAATATCTTTGTAATATATTCTGGGAGATGGGATGCTGAGGATATGGGATGTTGGCAAGGACTAAATTGTGGTAATATTACATTATAGATCTTAGGCAAGGCTCTTTTTTTTTTATGCTATAATGAATTCAGGAAAGAATAAAGTGAGGTAGAAGGCGACTTATGATGTGACTGGATGAACAGTACTTTAGCATTCCAAAGATGAGGGAGGCAGAGCACAGGATATGTCAAGGGATGGGGGGCATTTCTGCAGTTAAAAATCACCTTTTGCACGGTTGTGTCAAAGGCAATTCTTCTCTTTCCTTTAGACCTCATGGTTTTATTTATGTAGTTAGTTTACATTAATGTGCTCAGCAGCAGCTTTTGGTAATGTATTCACATTCCCAACACAAGGCATAAATCCTGCAGATTAAAAAAAGTGTGTTTAAGACTATAGGTTTATTTTTACTCGGATTAAAATGAAAGTCCCTCTTCTGATGCTCATTTGCAGGAGTTCTCATATGAGTTGATGCCTCTGATTTTCATCCTTCCTTTTGGAATTGGAGGGGTAGCTCAATCTACCGACTCAATATTATAACAGCCTGTCCAGCAGCGTGTGCTCTGGCAAGATAGGTTATGCCTGGGCTAAAGCAGCGTCATTATGTCTTTTGGAGCCTGCTAGACTAGGATTCTATAACTGGCTCTTTCTTGAAGTGAGTCTTCGGGGCCGAATTTTCTTATATCTAAAGTAAGGGGACTGAACCAGGTACCCTTTAAACTTCTTCCAGCACCTATAATCACTCTGGAATCAAAGAAGTGGCCTCTTACTTATTTCCCCGTATTTCCTAAGCACTTAGAAACAAATTGCCAAATAATGTTTATAAGAGTATAGGAATGGAAGGGACCCTGAAAAGAATCTGTTCCTTTTTCCTGGTTTGATTTGAATACTTCAGATAGATGAAGAACTGATCACATTTGAAGGTAACTGGGGAGATAGAAATGAACAAATATTGTTGAGCATTCACCCTGGGACAGGCTAATTGGATCCTCAGAACAGCCCTGGAAGAGGGTGGTTACTGTCTTGTCTGGCATCTGGGGATCTTGGGCTCAGAGTTGCACAGGGTTAGTTAGCTGGCAAGAGGCAGAGCTTGGGTTTGTGCCTGGCTCCATCTACTTCTGGGCTTTCCTGCTGGCTCGGCTGGTAAAGAATCCGCCTGCAATGCGGGAGACCTGGGTTCGATCTCTGAGTTGGGAAGATCCCCTGGAGAAGGGAAAGGCTACCCACTCCAGTATTCTGGCTTGGAGAATTTCATGGACTGTGTAGTCCATGGGCTCACAAAAATCTGCACATGACTGAGCAACTTTCACTTTCTGTTTACTTCTATAACAGCTTCTAGAGTCACAGCTCTTTGCCCTAAACAGCGCCTTAAAAAATACTGATCAAAATATATTCTTCACAGTAGCAAGAATCTGCTAGTAAAGCAATTTATTTGAATGACTATGATGTGAGGAAGGTGTGGGACAAGAACTGTTCCCACTGAGCAGATGTAGATACTCAGGCCTGGAAAGGTGGTGATGGTGTCAGTGGCAGCTTCGAGGGTGAAGCTCTAGATGTTTTCTCCTCAACTGACCTTCATTTCTCCACCTACTGTAGAAAAGTCATTAAAAAAAATTAAATTGTCTTAATTCATTTTATTTTTTAATTAAAATGTATTTCTTTATTTGAAAAATATATGTTGATTTTCATAATGAGCTTTCCAACCACAAATATTCAAATATCACTTTCATACAGCTTTTAGCATAAAATTTTTCCAACATATTTTCACCTAATCCTTTGAATATCCAACAGACTCATCAATACATTTTTCAAAGCCTACTACTCAGTTGCCTCAGCTGTTCTTGCTTCATTTAAAAAAAATATTTATTTTTAATTGGAGGATAATTACTTTACAATATTGTGTTCATTTCTGCCATACATCAACATGAATCAGCCATAGGTATGTATGTGTCCCCTCCCTCTTGAACCTCCCTCCCATCTCCCACCCCATCCCACCCCTCTATGTTAGCACAGAGTACTGGATTTGAGCTCCCTGCATCGTACAGTAAATTCCCACTGGCTATCCATTTTACATATGGTAGTGCATATGCTTCTGAACTGTGGTGTTGGAGAAGACTCTTGAGAGTCCCTTGGACTGCAAAGAGATCCAACCAGTCCATCCTAAAGGAAATCAGTCCTGAATATTCATTGGAAGGACTGATGCTGAAGCTGAAACTCTAATATTTTGGCCACATGATGGGAAGAACTGACTGATTGGAAAAGACCCTGATGCTGGGAAAGATTGAAGGCGGGAGGAGAGGGGACAGCAGAGGATGAGATGGTTGGATGGCATCACCGACTCAATGGACATGAGTTTGAGTAAACTCTGAGAGTTGGTGATGGACAGGGAGGCCTGGCGTGCTGCAGTCCATGGGGTTGCAGAGTCGGACACGAATGAGTGACTGAACTGAACTGAACTGAAGTGCATATGTTTCCATGCTATTCTCTCAATTCGTCCCACCCTTTCCTTCCCCCGCCGTGTCCACAAATCTCTTCTCTATGTTTGCGTCTCCACTGCTGTCCTGCAGGTAGGTTCATCAGTACTGTCTTTCTAGATTCCATATCTATGCGTTTAAGGTAGAGGTGACATCATATCTCTGGAGCCAGAGCCGTGTTGGGGGGTGCAGGGAAAATGAATGCTAGCAGCCCTTTCTGTGTGTGCATTTTGACTGTCCTCTCAGCTGTAAACTGCACAGAACAGTGTGCACCTTGATGTATTGTGAGGTTACCTGAGCTCATGCTTCGGCTGGGAAGGGGCTCAATAAACTCCTTCCTCTATCTTATAAATGTATTGCATTCAGATGAGAGCAGAAATCTACGGCTTGTCTCCACAGTGACACTATTGTGACTAGAAATTAGACACAGTGATTTTGCAGTTTTTTTTTGAAAATAGAAGGCCTTCACAGAGCTGTATTAAATTAGTCAGTTTCTACAGAGCTCCATTTTAGGTGTCCAGGCTGCTGCCACTGTAAAAGCATAATCCAAACACAAAATGATTTTCAAAATAATTCAACCCCATTGAAATTTATGCATAAAGACAACATTTAAAGAAATATTATTTTCAAAAATCAACACACATACATAAGTATCCTTAAGGTTTGTGTAATGTTACTGAGCTGTGAAATGGAACTGCCCGCTCCTCTCACCTGAGTGCTGGCATCTCCATCTTTCTTGATGTATGTTGGTGTTAATTATTTAACATCATAAATAAGCATCAATAGGAGTCATTCACATTGACAAAAATTTCCTCTTAAGTATATTGGGTTGGCCAAAAATGTTTCTTTGGATTCTTATGGAAAAACCCTAACGAACATTTTTGGTCAATCCAATATAAAAACTACTTAAAAAGGAACAATTAGAATATTAAAAAAATATTTTCTTGATTTTAATAATAATTTAGTTAGATGTGGCTGAATATGCACTGGATTACTCATGTGTACATTACAGTACACATGAGTGGAGTCATGTGTACATGGCACAGATTAAGTTTCATGTGCCCAAGATTGCTCATTTTAAGTAAAGTGTCTCTAGCCACATATAGTGAATTCACAGCACTTCTCAAAAATCCTCTGAAGAGAATGCAGAAATAGTCCTTAACCTGGATATCCAGCAGAGGACAGTAAAGTCCCAGTTTTATTTTCTGAATGGTTTCTTTCATTTGACTGCAGTTGTAGAGTGTTGAAGCACTGGGGTGGTTGACGTGTAATTGCAGACATTAAACATTTCCGAGGAGAGACATAAAATGTATTGTGAGGTCAATGAAATTCTTTGTCAAGTCTTCTCTGCAGGTCTGACCCCTTAACATGGCGGTGCAGACCTGAAGGATAGGCCCGGCACTCACGGACTTGCAGTATCAAGTGTACAATGAACTTCACTGGCCAAGCACTTGCGTGTTTTATTTTGTTTAAACAGCAACAGCTTTCTCTGCAACTGTGTTAGTGTACAATTTCACCAAGCTATTCATAAATGAGTTATATTGTTTTCATATCTTATCCAATTGCTTTTGAATTTCAAGTTCTCTTAAGCAACAGACCATTCGGATTTGGTAAGATGGAAGGAAGTTTCTGTTCTTTCTCCTCAACCCTCCATACCCTTTCCTCCCTTCAAATTTTTCTTGGGAGTTGTCTGGCAATTTGGCATGAGTGGAAAATGAAGAACAGTTTCTTTTTTTCTAAGTGAATTCTCAGAGGGCTAAAGGAAAATAGAGAACTATGGTGGGAGTCTTTGGTGAATTTTAATCATGTTTTGGGTGTCAATCCTTGATCTAGGTGAGTAGAAATGCTATGAGTTACTTATCAAGGAGGTTGATGCCTAATGCAGGGCCACAATAAGCTATTTATATGGTCAAATTGGAATAAAATGTTATGGGCATAAGTCGTTCAGAACCACTAATTCCTATGTTTCTTTGGAGAAAATCATGAAAAATGTGGGCAGTAATAACATGTTTTGGTAAACCATATTTTTGAGCTCTGTGTAGCCACTCTACTGTTTGTGGTCCATGCTGGAGCTGACCAGTGGGTAGTCACGTTACATATCATATCAAAGACCTAGTGAGCAAAAGGAGAAAAAAACTACATTGGGCAATATGTATATATTTTTAGCTTAGAAATTCAGAAAATGACTTGTTGACTATGGTGACTCCACTCAGTGTTCCACTGGTTCTGGACATTAGGAAAGCCTTGAGGGCTGAGATTTTGTTCTTTCTGGAGAGTTCCCAGAACATAAGTTCTTCATCTTCAAAGCAGGCCATTTTGCTTACCTGATGAAAGAAATACCACTGTTTAGATCATTGTCTGTTCTCCATATAAATTGTTGGACAAATGAAATGGATTATTATTTTAAAAAGTCAGGGCGAAATCAATTGAAGAGTTTTTTATTAGGCATATGCAATCTATATTTTCCATTACAAACTGAAATTTTTTCCTATTAAAAACTTATTTAGTCCATTTATTAAATTTTTGCATTACTCTTTTGGAAATGATTGAAACCTAATCTTTATGCTGGAAGTACATTGTACTGTAAGCTTAAATGAAATATAAATGTCTTTAATAATTACTCACTATGCTAGGTATAGAGAGGTAAGCAAAGAAATGGGAAGGCGTTATCCTTATCCTTGATGTATACAACGTCATTGAAGAGATGAAGCCAAGTCATGCGAAAGTACTAAGAACAGGATAAGACAGTGTATCATTTAGAGCTTTACTTCAGATTAGTAGTATAATACAGATTAGGAGAATACAAGATCACTGGAGACAGATGTGATATAGGAAAACTTGTTGTTGAGGTAGGACTTGAACCAGATAGTGAAAATGGTCTGCTGTGGGGCAGAGATGAAGGGTATTCAAGATGTTTATTCTTCTTGGACCTTGAAATGGGGTTTACCTATGCCTTTGTTAGAGCAAGTGTCATACTCTGGAAATTATTTACATGTGGGTCCCATATCCCATATTAGAAGTGTAAGCTGTTGAGGGACAGGGCATGTGTGCTTGCTCAATCACTTCCGTCGTGTTTGATTTTATGACTGTATGGACTGTAGCCTGCAAGGCTCCTCTGTCCATGGAATTCTCCAAGCAGGAATACTGGAGTGGGTTGCTGTGCCCTCCTTCAGGGGATCTTCCTGACCCAGGGATTGAACCCATGTCTCTTACATCTCCTGCATTAGCAGATCAGGTTCTTTACCACTAGCACCACTTGGGAAGCCCCCAAGGAGGGGCAGGGACATTATCTTAAATAACTGGGAGTCCTCCACTTTGCCTGGCTCACAGTAGAAAGTTAATAAATATTGTTGAATTAAAAAAATGGAAGCTGAGGACTGGAATGAGCATGACATCTGTGTGTAGATTTAGGGTGAAGTGGAGAAGATAGGGCTCAGTAAGGAAATCCTACCAGCTGAAGCAGAGAATTTGTGTTGAGAGTAGTAGAAACAAGTTTGAAGCAATTGAGGGATGTTACCATTAAGGAAATAAAGGAAGAATTTTTATGAGATATGGTAGCAATAAGAAACCACTTAAGCGGTAATGTGACATAAAGTTAATGTTATAGGAAATTAATCTGGCTGTGATGCATCAAAACTAGCATCAAAACACTAAAGTATTGGAATTTGACAATACAAAGGCTTTTTTCCATTTTTTATGTTTTTCTTTTTCTTAATTGTATTAAAAATTTTTTTATGGCGTATAGTGGCTTTACAATGTTAACCATTATATTAACCAATGTATTAACCATTGTGTTAACCAAAGCTATTACATGTTAACCATTAACATGTAAATGTGTTATTTTCTGCTGTACAGCAAAGTAAATCAGCCATATGTAATACAAAGACTTCTAAAGCAGTCATACTTTTCCTTGCAACCTAAAATGATGAATATACATGAATAAATTGTTGGTCAACATAGTTTCACAAAAATAACTTCTTTTTCTATAAATAAGAAGAAAAAATAGTCACTGAAAGAGAGAGTTAAAGCCAGAAGAGTTACCTTGAAATAATGTGAACTCATTTCTTTAGCATGTTCTAAGCAGATTCTTATTACTTTGCAATTTCTAATTTTAGTAATAAACAAGCAGGTAATAAATGACAACCATTAACATGTAGCAAATAGACTTCCATGGAATATGGTGGTGGTTTAGTTGCGAAGTCTTGTCCAACTCTTGTGACCCTATGGACTGTGTAGCCCACCAGGCTCCTCTGTCCATGGGATTTTCCAGGCAAGAATACTGGAGTGGGTTGCCATTTCCTTCTCCAGGGGATCTTCCCGACTCTGGGATTGAACCTGGGTCTCCTGCACTGCAGGCAGATTCTTTACCGACAGAGCTACCAGGGAATTCCCCTCCATGGAATATGGGGGAGCTTCATTTTGAAGCCAGAGGTGGTTACTTTAACAGGGTGATGTTGAATGTTCAGGGGAAAAGCTTTTTTCTACAGAGTGCTGTGTTTTATGTAAACAGAGGTGGTTACTTTAACAGGGTGATGTTGAATGTTCAGGGGAAAAGCTTTTTTCTACAGAGTGCTGTGTTTTATGTAAACAGGGAGTGTCAGAAAACAACATTAGCAAATTACCTGTGTGACTTGTGACAGAGATACATCACACTGCTCAAAATGAGCAAAACAGCCAGGACTCTGGGATTAGGGCCTGAATCTGGCCTCCGGCTGGGCTGCACGGGCAGTCAACAGTTGGGGACTTTAGCGGAAAGACACATGTTTGGTTGGCAGGCTTTAGCCTTATCACCTCATTGGTTTAGCCTTTCACCTCATTTGTAAATGTGGGAAAAGAATCATCATCGCCCATCCTGAGGTCTATTCATTCTCTAAGGTTAGTACAAATATCCCATCCCACCTGTCATATTCTCTTTTCCCTTGACTCTCTTCCCTTTCTGTTCTTACAGATTTTATACCTACTTATTTGAACTGATCATATTGTATTTTTCAGCACATTTAATGACTATCTATATGTCTGTCTCCTCCCACTAGACTCTGATTTTCTTGAGAAAGGGATCCACATTTCATTATCATTATTTTTGTATCTTTAGAACAATTAGCCTGGGAAGAAAAATGAGTTAACACTTTACTGAGGACAATGTGGTGTGATGATCAGAGACTAAGATTTAGGCTCAGATAGGTTTATGTTTGAAGGTCAGTCCAGGCAAGTGTTAAGAACTTAGGCAAATTACTGAACATTTCTGAGCCTTGTTTTTCTCCTCTGAGAAATGAGGAGAATGATACCTATCACATAGCATCAAAAATGGATTAGAAGAACTAGTATGTGCCACTGCAAAGCTTGGGTTGCAATTATGACCTCTAACTTCACCTCAGACCTCAGGGTTGAGCAGAAATCCTGTCTCCTTAATAGCATCTCTTTTCCATTCACTACAGAGGACCTGTACATTCACTAGCGCAATGCTTAGATGGAGAAGCTCTATACAGTCAGCAAAAACAAGACTGGGAGCTGACTATGGCTCAGATCATGAACTCCTTATTGCCAAATTCAGACTTAAATTGACGAAAGTAGGGAAAAACACTAGACCATTCAGGTATGACCTAAATCAAATCCCTTATGATTATACAGTGGAAGTGAGAAATAGATTTAAGGGACTAGATCTGATAGATAGAGTGCCTGATGAACTATGGACGGAGGTTCATGACATTCTACAGGAGACAGGGATCAAGACCATCCCCATGGAAAAGAAATGCAAAAAAGCAAAATGGCTGTCTGGGGAGGCCTTACAAATAGCTGTGAAAGAAGAGAAGTGAAAAGCAAAGGAGAAAAGGAAAGATATAAGCATCTGAATGCATAGTTCCAAAGAATAGCAAGGAGAGATAAGAAAGCCTTCCTCAGGGATCAATGCAAAGAAATAAAGGAAAACAACAGAATGGGAAGGACTAGAGATCTCTTCAAGAAAATTAGAGATACCAAGGGAACATTTCATGCAAAGATGGGCTCGATAAAGGACAGAAATGGTATGGACCTAACAGAAGCAGAAGATATTAAGAAGTGGCAAGAATACACAGAAGAACTGTACAAAAAAGAGCTTCACGACCCAGATAATCATGATGGAGTGATCACTGACCTAGAGCCAGACATCCTGGAATGTGAAGTCAAGTGGGCCTTAGAAAGCATCACTACGAACAAAGCGAGTGGAGGTGATGGAATTCCAGTGGAGCTATTTCAAATCCTGAAAGATGATGCTGTGAAAGCACTGCACTCAATATGCCAGCAAATTTGGAAAAGTCAGCAGTGACTACAGGACTGGAAAAGGTCAGTTTTCATTCCAATCCCAAAGAAAGGCAGTGCCAAAGAATGCTCAAACTACCACACAATTGCACTCATCTCACATGCTAGTAAAGTAATGCTCAAAATTCTCCAAGACAGGCTTCAGCAATACGTGAACCGTGAACTTCCTGATGTTCAAGCTGATTTTAGAAAAGTCAGAGGAACCAGAGATCGAATTGCCAACATCTTCTGGATCATGGAAAAAGCAAGAGAGTTCCAGAAAAACATCTATTTCTGCTTTATTGACTATGCCAAAGCCTTTGACTGTGTGGATCACTATAAACTGTGGGAAATTCTTAAAGAGATGGGAATACCAGACCACCTGACCTGCCTCTTGAGAAACCTATATGCAGGTCAGGAAGCAACAGTTAGAATTGGACATGGAACAACAGACTGGTTCCAAATAGGAAAAGGAGTACGTCAAGGCTGTATATTGTCACCCTGCTTATTTAATTTATATGCAGAGTACATCATGAGAAACGCTGGGCTGGAAGAAGCACAAACTGGAATCAAGATTGCAGGGAGAAATATCAGTAACCTCAGATATGCAGATAACACCACCCTTACGGCAGAAAGTGAAGAGGAACTAAAAAGCCTCTTGATGAAAGTGAAAGAGGAGAGTGAAAAAGTTGGGTACAGCTCAACATTTAGAAAACTAAGATCATGGAATCTGGTCCCATCACTTCATGGGAAACAGATGGGGAAACAGTGGACACAGTGTCAGACTTTATTTTTTTGGGCTCCAAAATCACTGCAGATGATGATTGCAGCCATGAAATTAAAAGACACTTACTCCTTGGAACGGAGAAGGCAATGGCACCCCACTCCAGTACTCTTGCCTGGAATATCCCATGGATGGAGGAGCCTGGTAGGCTGCAGTCCATGGGGTCGCGAAGACTTGGACACGACTGAGCGGCTTCACTTTCACTTTTCACTTTCCTGCATTGGAGAAGGAAATGACAACCCACTCCAGTGTTCTTGCCTGGAGAATCCCAGGGATGGGGGAGCCTGGTGGCTGCCGTCTGTGGGGTCATACAGAGTCGGACACGACTGAAGTGACTTAGCAGTAGCAACTCCTTGGAAGAAAAGTTATGACCAACCTAGATAGCATATTCAAATGCAGAGACATTACTTTACCAACAAAGGTCCGTCTAGTCAAGGCTATGGTTTTTCCTGTGGTCATGTATGGATGTGAGAGTTGGACTGTGAAGAAAGCTGAGCACTGAAGAACTGATGCTTTTGAACTGTGGTGTTGGAGAAGACTCTTGAGAGTCCTTTGTACTGCAAGGAGATCCAACCAGTCCATTCTAAAGAAGATCAGTCCTGGGTGTTCGTTGGAAGGAATGATGCTAAAGCTGAAACTCCAATACTTTGGCCACCTCATGCAAATAGTTGACTCATTGGAAAAGACTCTGATGCTGGGAGGGATTGGGGGCAGGAGGAGAAGGGGACGACAGAGGATGAGATGGCTGGATGGCATCACTGACTTGATGGACGTGAGTTTGAGTGAACTCCGGGAGTTGGTGATGGACAGGGAGGCCTGGCGTGCTGCGATTCATGGGGTCGCAAAGTCGGACAGGACTAAGTGACTGAACTGAACTGAACCAATATAGATACACACATATTGAGCTCATATGTCTTAAGTTGGACACCTTATCCCAAACCTGTTCTGCTTCTTGTGTCTCTACCCCAGTAAATGAAACTGCCACCCACTCAGTAGGCCAATCTACGGATTTGGATTTTTTTTTAGTTTTTTTAGAGTTCCTTTTTAAAATTGGAAAGTATTCCTTATTAGTAGAATTATCACAGATATATGTAATAGTCTACATAGTTTTCATCTATTCCCCTTTTCTTTGGCTTACTGCCTCAAAGTTTTTATTTATTTTTTAATTTTATGTTGGAGTATATCGAGACCTTCTAGAACTAACACCAAAAAAAAAAAAAAAAGTTCTTTTCATCATAGGGTACTGGAATGCAGAGGTAGGAAATCAAGAGATACCTGGAGTAACAGGCATGTTTGGCCTTGGAAGACAAAATAAAGCAGGGAAAAGGCTAACAGAGTTTTGGCAAGATAATGCATTGGTCATAGCAAACACCCTCTTCCAATAACACAAGTGGGCTGTAGTAAGCATCACTACAAACAAAGCTAGTGGAGATAATGGAATCCCAGTTGAGGTATTTCAAACCCTAAAAGATGGTGCTGTGAAAATGCTGCACTCAATATGCCAGCAAATTTGGAAAAGTTAGCAGTGGCCACAGGACTGGAAAAGGTCAGTTTTCATTCCAATCCCAAAGAAGGGCAATGCCAAAGAATGTTAAAACTACTGCATAATTTCACTCATCTCACATGCTAGTAAAGTAGTGCTCAAAATTCTCCAAGCTAGGCGTCAATACTACATGAATGGAGAACTTCCAGATGTTCAAGCTGGATTTAGGAAAGGCAAAAGAACCAGAGATCAAATTGCCAACATCCACTGAATGATGGAAAAAACAAGGGAGTTCCAGAATAACATGTACTTCTGCTTTATTGACTACGCTAAAGCTTTGACTGTGTGTGTCACAACAAACTGTGGAAAATTCTTCAAGAGATGAGAATACCAGACCACTTCACCTGCCTCCTGAGAAACCTGTATGCAGGTCAAGAAGCAACAGTTAGAACTGGACATGGAACAACAGACTGGTTCAAAATTGGGAAAGGAGTATGTCAAGGCTGTATATTGTCACCCTGCTTATTTAATTTATATGCAGGGTACAACATGTGAAATGCTGGGCTGGATGAAGCACGAGCTGGAATCAAGATTGCTGGGAGAAATATTAATGACCTCAGAGATGCAAATGATACCACCCTTATGGCAGAAAGCAAAGAAGAACTAAAGAGCCTCTTGAAAGTGAAAGAGGAGAGTGAAAAAGCTGGCTTAAAATTCAACATTCAGAAAACTAAGATCATGGCATGTGGTCCCATCACTTCATGGGAAACAGATGGGGAAACAATGGAAACAGTGACAGACTTTATTTTTTTGAGCTCCAAAATCACTGTGGATGGTGACTGCAGCCATGAAATTCAAAGAAAGTTGCTCCTTGAAAGAAAAGCGATGATTAACCTAGACAGCATATTAAAAAGCAGAGACATTGCTTTACTGACAAAGGTCTGTTTAGTCAAAGCTATAGTTTTTCTAGTAGTCATGTATCGATCGGAAAGTTCTTTCTTTCCATAAAAAAAGCTGAACACTGAAGAATTGATGCTTTTGAACTGTGGTGTTGGAGATGACTTTTGAGAGTCCCTTTGACTGCAAGGAGATCCAACCAGTCCCTCCTAAAGGAAATCAGTCCTGAATATTCATTGGATGGACTGATGCTGAAGCTGAAGCTTCAATACTTTGGCCACCTGATGCAAAGAACTGACTCGTTGGAAAGACCCTGAAGTTGGGAAAGATTGAAGGCAGGCAGTGAAGGGAACAACAGAGGATGAGATGGTTGGATGGCATCACTAATTCGATGGACATGAGTTTGAGCAAGCTCCGGGAGTTGATGATGGATGAGAAGCCTGGTGTGCTGCAGTCCATGGGGTTGCAAAGAGAAACAACTGAGCAACTGAACTGAACTGAACTGATAGTTAATTTACAATGTTGTGTTAGTTTCAGGCATACAGAAGTGGTTCATTTATACATATACATTTATCTGTTCTTTTTTGAATTGTTTTCCCATTTAGGTCATCACATCACATTGAGCCGAGTTCCGTGTGCTATACAGTAGGTCATTGTTGGTTATCCATTTTAAATATAG
This sequence comes from Bos grunniens, assembly GCF_055505025.1. Classification (NCBI taxonomy): domain Eukaryota; kingdom Metazoa; phylum Chordata; class Mammalia; order Artiodactyla; family Bovidae; genus Bos; species Bos grunniens. The sequence continues at coordinate 20,758,572 of NC_141191.1, read as the reverse complement.
CAGTGTGTCCATGTCTTTCCCAAACTCCTTAACTATCCTTCCCCTCACCCACCCTGCCCCGGGTAATCATACTTTGTTTTGAATTTGTCTTCTTTGCCCTTCACACCTAAATTAACCACTGAGCTTTGTCAATCCGTCCAATCCCCTCTTTACCCACTTCCACTGCCCAAGCCCCCGCTATCAACATTTCTTGCCGTGTTCTCCAACAACAATCTGTAAATGGTTGTCCTGCGTCTACAACCCTGCCCCCCTCTATGAATTCATTTATATAACACACAAATGTGAGGATTTTCAGACCACTCGGGTTTGGGCCTTGTATATCTATCTAACCCTGTGTTCCCTTATCAAAGCACTTGTCATGATATATTAGGAGACATGTTTGTAATCCTCCCTGTGAACTCCCTGAGGGAGGGAAAGCATGCTTGCCTTGACGGCACTGTAAACAAACATTGTAGATGGCAGGTATGCCATAAATGGGGGAAAGAAAGAACAAAGCACCTAGCATGGACCTTGAAAGAGTAACCCTTCTCTTCATACTCTTATTTTCCCCATCTTCTTACCTTTTTTTAAAAAAAAATTTATTTATTTGGTTGCACTGGGTCTTGGTTGCAGCACTTGGATTTTCAGGCTTTTCAATCACTGGGGCATGTGAACACTTACTTGCGGTATGTGGGATCTTGTTCCCTGACCAGGGATTGAAGTAGGCCCCCACTCCCCTCTGCACTGGGAGCATGGAGTCTCAGCCGCTGGACCACCAGGGAAGTATTCCCCGTCTTCCTTTTCTTTTTCTTCCTTCTTTTTCTCTCCTACATATAGTCATTGGTTTTAATTTGTATCATTGTTTTAACTATGATTAATATCATAATTATTATCATCATCAGTTATCACCTAATGTCACTTCTAGCAACAACTAGAACCTGGATGGGGGCCCAGCAGAAAAGACTGCAGGGACTCTGCTGAAAGCTACTCAGGGGACTTTCGAGGAGAAGGAAGGCGTTCTGGACCCTCCTCAGTTACTTATTTGAAGGCCTCTGATGGAGGCAAGAGGGCTTCCCTGGTGACTCAGATGGTAAGGAATCTGCCGGCAAAGCAAGAGACTCAGATTCGATCCCTGGGACAGAAAGATCCCCTGGACAAGGAATGGAAACCATTCCAGTATTCTTGCCTGGAGAATTTCATGGAAAGAGGAGTCTGGCAGGCTTGCAAAGAATTGGGCATGACTGAGCAACTGATACTTATGGAGGAGAGTAGCAGGTGCACTTCTCACACTGATATACCTGGAGCATCAGCCTGACTGCTTTCAGCAGAAACAGATATGTCAACTCCATCTCCAGTGGCCTAGCTACTGGGCTCCATCTCATTTGTCCACAAAGCCAGAGGGTTTTGAATAAATTAAATGAACTTAACTCTCTACTCCTTGTACTTTGGTCCTCAATTTTTCTCTTTCAGTATCTTCTTGCTCTCTTTGTCCATAGGGACCCAGTATTCTTCTGCCTAGAAATCTTTAAATCTACACTCATTATATAGAGATTAAATGAAGAAAGATTAGGCAACTTGCTGAAAGTCACATGCAACTAGTCATTTGCTGAACAGGGACTAGAACTTGGGTTTTCTGAATTCTAGAGTTTTTCCTCCCATAACAACTTGCCCAATGTGAATTCAATTCACTGACTGAAAACCAGAAATGAATTCAGAATGGAGCAATGGAGATTGTCTATGAGTGTGTGTGTGTGTGTGTTTGGTATATGGTGTGTTTTGGAGGCGAGCAAGTGGTTTTTGTTGCTCATTCACTTCTTCCTGCCCTCTGCCACTACTTTTACTCCTTCATGCTCTCCCCTCCTGTTTTCATCTTATTTTCCCCATTCAGTTGTCCCATTCTCTGCCTGTCTTTGTCTCTCCCCATAAATTGCCCTTTTTCAAATGCTTTCTTCATTCTTTCCCAAATCCTAATCCCTTTTATCTTTGCCTTCTATTTCTCCTTCTCCTTTCTCTGCAGCTCCAAAGGTTCAATAGTTCCCTAAAAAATATGAAATGTTGGAGCTTTAAGGGACATTAAAGATGTATAATTTTGATTAATTTATATCATATCCAGTTTTATAAGGACTATTTGATATCCAATGAGCCTTTGGAAAGTCTTAAATTTTTTTTTTTCTAAATTGGTAATACTACATTTTTTTCAGTAAAACTAAATCAAGCACTTGAAGACCAATTTCTCCCTCGGGAACTTTATATCTCCTCACAAAAGAGTGTGTATGCCAATCTTTGCCAGTATGGAAGCTGTATGAAATGAACTCTTTGCAAATTGTAAATAAAGAGAAAGTTCTATAGTATGTATCTATATCTGGTCTTAGGGGGCAGTGGTAGGTGTAGGAGGGCAAGATTTTGAACACAGATTAAGCAGAATGTTGTCAAATTGAGGAATGATGATAGTGGGACTAAGTTGAGAAGAATCAGTTAAGGCAAGAAGACTGGATGAAGGAAACTTGGAACCTTGGTTGACCAATGGGCAGAGATGAAGGCTGGAAGAACTGTGAAGCAGGCTGTGCTGCTGAGGTCTGAGGTCAGCTTGGAGTCAGGGGTTTTCTCTGTTGGCATAGTGTCCCATTACCATGGGCACCTCCTGTTTTCCTCCACCTCTCATGCTCTGAAGTGGAGCCTACTGAAGGGTAAGGCTTATAAATGCAGGACTTGAAAATTAACAGAAAATGCCCTTATTTATAGCAGATTGCTTATTGTCTATGATGGATGATCATACCTCCTGGGAAATGGATGTTTCAGGGCCTCATATTTTCCTTTAACAATCCATCCATCCTGTTCATTCAGGCCTTTTTTTTTTTTTTGCCTTGCCACATGTTTGGTTTGTAAGATCTTAGTTCCTGGAAAAGGGATGGAACCCTGAGCCCACAGCAGTGAAAGCATGGAGCCCTAACCACTGGACAACCAGGGAATTCCAGGGAAATCCAGGTCTTGATGTTGTCTTTTAGTGACCTAACTTCTGGGGTCCAATGCTTTCTGGCAGGACGGTGACAGGAAGTTCTTACTTCTCCTACCTAGGTTTCCTCTTAATAGGAGAGTAACGTAGGGGGCTTAGTGAAATATCAGAGCATCTGAATTAGCTGATACGTGGTTGTGGTTAAACATCATAGACCAGCCTCATACATCTTCCAGTCTAGACACTCTGGACTGCAAGTTCTTTGGTTTCTATTTAAATAGTGTAGAGATTAAGATCACAGATTAGGTGGGGTGGGAGGTAGGGGGAAGTTCGAGAGGGAGGGGACATATGTATACCTTTGGCTGATTCATGTTGATGTTTGGCAGAAACCATCACAATATTGTAAAGTTATTATCCTCCAATTAAAAATAATATAAAAAATTTTAAAAGTCACAGATTAGGGATCCAAATTGCCTCAGTGCTTCTTGTGTGACCCTGGACACATTATTTTACCTGTTTCTTAGTTTTAACAACTTTAAAATGAGGATAATAATAGTAAAAGTAAGGGCATGTTCAATTCAGTTCAGTTCAGTCGCTCAGTTGTGTCTCTCTCTCTGTTACACCATGGACTGCAGCATGCCAGGCCTCCCTGTCCATCACCAACTCCTGGAGTTTACTCAAACTCATGTCCATTGAGTTGGTGATGGCATTCCAACCATCTCATCATCTGTCTTCCCCTTCTCCTCCCACATTGAAGGCAGAAGGGCATGTTAATAATAGCTATTATATTTGTTGTGGTTATGGCCAAGGGTATGTCCAAATTGGCATAGGGGAAGAAGTCTTTTGAAGCTGCTGGGAAAATCATGCTTTTAGATCTGTGTGATAGATGATGTCTGAGCACCCATTTCCTTCTACTTCCCCTATCTGTACTACAGAGGCTGCAAAGCCCAAAGCTACATCTTTCTTAGGCATCTTTGGCTGGAGGTTCTGGATGGAAATTGGCCTTACCAGTTAGGTTCTCTCAAGTTAAGATTTGGAAGGCAGAAATGAGAAGGAAGTAGTGTATTCATTAAATGAGCAGCTCTAAAGTATTAGAGGCAAAAGAGGAACTGTTTAGATTGGGCCCATATTCTTGTCTTATTTGGACAAAATGTCAAGTCAGATCTCAAGGGATGGGAAAGAGATTCTGGAGGAGCAGTTAAATGAATTGATGCCCACGGGTGAAAATCTGGCTGAGGATGAAAACCCCAGATGAGCTTTGAAAGGCAGCTCCCACTGTGGGATTCCTACGTCATAGAACGAGGTGAGCACGCTGTGCTGATTCCTTGAGGACCTGAGTAAGGTGATCTGCGCCACCTCTGCGGAGGGGTCTTTCCCCTCAGTGTATGTCACTGGTAGCTTGGAGTAGTTCACTTGGACAAGTTAAGCCATTAGCATATTTCTTTAAATCCTCAAAAATGTAGGCTCAGTGGGAGTGCTTGCATAAAATAAGCCCCCTAAAGTGTTCACGTTAACCACTTGTCCAAGAGGAGAGAGAGGCTGAAGGTAGAGAACCTTGGTGTGAAATTCCTGGGGCATATTTGCAAATCAAGCAGTGCTGTGCGCCTCGTTCTTGGAGGGTTAATGAGTATCTACACGTGAGGGTGAAGATCAGATGCCTAAGAAGTTTAGTCACACACCCTGGGCCTGGGTGGGGGGTTGCCAGGAACCAGTTTAGCTGGGATTTGGACAATCTGGACAGATTTGTAAAAACCCATAGCTTCAGGCTTATTCACTCAGCCAGAAGGCTTCAGTGGGCTGAGGGCAGCCAGCAGAAGGAACGGTCAGGGTAAACAGTGAAAGTGGATTCTAGACAGTGGGCCAAGGCAGCTCCAAGCCAGGTTTGTGCTCTCTGTGGCTTGACTTTCCTGATTTGAGCCAATTTCTTTCTTCCTTTCCTCTTCTTTTTTAAAACTCAATCTCCTCCTTTTTTTCTTCTTTGTTTTTCTCCCTTCCTTCTTTTCCTTACTCCTTCTCTTTCTGCCTTCTTCTATTTTTTAAATTTTTTAAAATAAAGTTACACATGGTTTGAAGAGTCAAATAATTGCATTTGGTCTGTTATGAAAAATAATCTGCCCTCCCTCTTCTCTTACCTCTTTCTCGGAGGCAACAGTTTCAAACTTTAATTGCCCTCCCCCTTTTGGTTCTGCCACTGTATAAAAATAGCATGATTTTATTACTATTCCCATATTTTCAATTTTAGGTATTATTTATGGGAGTTAAGGTTTTTTTTTTTTTCTTCTTTCCTTCTCTCCTCTCCACCTCCTCACAAACATCCTTTCCATTAGGTTATACTTTTGGTTAGATCCACAATCACTGTTTCATGATAGTGGCTATGTAATTACCATCCACTGCTGAGCCTGTGGCAAATTGTAATTGCTTTTCTTTTATGGCTTTTTGTCTTTTCTGGATTAATAACTGTTTTTTCATGTTGTTACTTCTGCGTGTTTTTTATTACTAATACAACCCCAGGCTCCCCAGTGTTTGTCTAAATCCCCTGTGTAAAAGTTCCGATCTGGTGGATGAACCTAGAGCCTGTTATACACAGTGAAGTAAATGAGAAAGAGATAAATATTGTATATTAACACATATATATGGAATCTAGAAAAATGGTACTGATGAATCTATTTGCAGGGCAGGAATAGAGACACAGGCCTAGAGAACACAATGCCCCAAAAGGAACTCTGTGGTCACAGATCCCCTCCAGGAGTTTCATTAGCCAGGAAAGATGGACTTGTCACCAGAGAGGAGGCTATAAATGACACCATCCTCAGACCCACATTGTCACAAACTACCTCACCTCCCATCTTGTTATTATTTGGGAGTATAATTGCTTTACTACGTTCTGTTAGTTTCCACTGTAGAAGAAAGTGGATCAGCTCTGTGTATGCATACACGCCCTCCTTCGTGAGCTTCCTTCCCCCCACCCCATCCCACCCTCTGGGTCATCACGGAGCACCGAGCCGAGCTCCCGGTGCTCTACAGCTCTTCCCTCTAGCCATCTACTTTACTCATGGAAAGTGTATACATGTCAATGCTGCTCTCTCAACCCATCCTCCCCTCCCCTTTCCCACCATGCCCCCACGTCTGTCTCTGTACTGGCGTCTCTATGCCTTCCCTTCATCAGTGAACCTCCTGTCTGTTCTGATAGGGCCCATTCAGCCTCCTAAAAATCATCTTCTCTCCCCTAAGAGACCTACATCTCCCCTCCCCTTGCCTTATTAAGATGGTATTTAAGCCTGAATTCCAAACCACCTCAGGAAGTTACTCCTTTTCCTCTAGATAGCTTTCACATATACATGAGGTATGCATGTTAATAAACTTCTGTTTGTTTTTCTTTGGTTAATCTGTTTTTTTTTAATTGCAGGGTTTTCAGCCAAACACTCAGAAGGGTAGAGGGAAAATTATTTTTCCTCCCCTACACTATCCTGTTGGTGGTGTTCTGAACATGTATGCTTATGTTTGGGATCTGGACGTCTGTCTGTTTTCAAATAGGCTTCTCAACATTCCTCCACCCTCACCCCATGTCCAGAGTTATGTGGTTCCCTAAGCCTATAGGGATCTTGGCATGTCAGTCAAATTGGTTATTGGCTTTCCTTACTGCTGGTTGAGGAGTTGTCTTTCTTTGGTCTGCCAATAAATTGCCACATGTCTTTCTGCTTTCCAGCTGTGGTTTGGTTTTTTTTTCCCTTCTCCCCATCCCGGTAGATCTAGGCCCCGAAAAGCTTTTTTTTCATGATATTTCAGTGGAATTTTGTGAGGGCATGAAATTAGATATGTGGGATTCTTAGTCTCCTTCCTAAGGCAGTTTCCCAGCCCTGAGATTAGGGAGCGACTTTCCCCACTCAGAAAGGCTGCTTTCTCTTCTGGAGGATGTGAGGTTCACCCCAGGATTGGCTGCCTGTGGGCTAGTGAAGGGCTTCCCAGGTGGCTCAGTGGTAGAGAATCTGCCTGTCGATGCAAGAGACACAGGAGACGCCGGTTTGATCCCTGGGTGGGGAAGATCCTCTAGAGGAGGAAATGGCAACCCACTATATATTCTTCTGGGAAAATACTATGGGCAGAGGAGTCTGGTGGGCTACAGTCCATGGGGTTGCAAAGAGTTGGGTATAACTGAGCACACGCATGGGCTAGTGAAGATTCAGGCCATCGTTCATGGCTGTATTCTCTGAGGCTCAGTGTAACTTCTAGGGGCAAGACAAAGGACCTGACAATACCATGTTTGCCTTGAACCTTGGCACCATCTTCTCTTTTTTTTCAATATTATACCTTTCATTTTTGTGACCACATGCAACCCCAGTCCCTCCCCTGTCTCAAGTGACCTGAGTTAAGTGCACGCCTTCCTGAGGGAACCAGAAATCATTTTCCTTTTTAAACTTTATAGTTTATACTGGAGTATAGCTGATTAACAGTATTGTGATAGTTTTAGATGGACAGCAAAGGAACTCAACCATACATATACATGTATCCATTCTCCCCCAAATTCCTCTCCCATTCAAGTTGCCATATAACATTGAGTAGTGTTCCCTATAATATACGAGTGAGCTAAGTTGCTTCAGCCATGTCCAGCTCTTTGTGGTCCTATTGACTGTAGCCCACAAGGCTCCTCTGTCCATGGGATTCTCCAGGCAAGAATACTGCAGTGGGTTGCCATGCCCACCTCCAGGGGATCTTCCCAACCCAGGGAACGAACCCAAGTCCCTCATGTCTCCTGAATTGGCAGGTGGGTTCTTTACCATTAGCACCACCTGAGGTAGGTTCTTGTTGGCTATTCATCTTAAGTGTGGTATATACATGACACTCCCAAGCTCCCTAACTATCCCATCTCCCCATGCTTTCCCCAGCAACCATAAGTTTGTTCTCTAAGAACCAGAACTCATTTTCTGAAGGGCCTCACTGGGGCTAGAGCTCCCAGAACTTTTTCTTTGCCTGTATCATATTTCTCATTCTTTTACTGCCCCTTCACGTTATGGCTTAGCTGTTTTGCTGGGTGTATTTAAGAGACTAATAATGGCTTAATGCATTATACCTTAAAACCCTTTTGCTTTCAAGCAGTAACTCTCTCATGCTTATAGCTCAAGGTGTGCTAAAGGTGGACTATTCAGGCAGTATTTTTGACTGAGAGGTTTTCCTCCAGTGTCTGTTTATGTAAAGCCACCCCAGGGGTGACATCTTTGTGACTTTGTTCCCATTTGGGAGCTAAACTAGCTGAGTTTATTGGGAGTAAAGCAAGGTAAACCTTAGGAGTACAGAGTTTTTATGGCCAAAAGAGAAGACACTGCCTTGAAATTTGTTTCTACAGTGTTTCGATGTACCGATATTCCAATCTTGCAGAAATCGACTGGATTTCATGGAATTTGAAGTCCGTTGAAAGACAATCTGTTGGAGTCATTTCATGAACTCAAAGCATTCAGAGAAAAAGTGTTTGCTCAGCTATGGTGATTGAGAAATTGAAGGCAGCTAGAGTGAAATGTCATGCTTGGTTATCTGTTGCTCTGACGCCAGATGAGAGTAAAAGTTGAACTTTGTTTTTGAAAGCCACCGTGGAAAGTGGAAACATTGATTCTGGATTGCTGGGTGGTGGGGTATTATTCATGTATCCAGAAATAGAAGCATTCTTGCCTCAGTGGGCTGAGGTGACAGCATCAATTCTTATTATTGCAATATAGCCCAGTTGCCTTCTTTTTTTTTTAATTTTGAAAGAGTAAATATTTAAATAGGTAATACAGAAACATTATTGCCAATTTTCCTCTACAGGCCATGCCTGGTTAGTGAAAAGAGAGAGTCAGGCAGAATTCACAGGTGGAGAAAAAAATATTGTAGAAATGACATGTAATCCTTTTAAAGCAAGGGCATTGGAATTCTCGACTTGCAGTTGGCCAAACTGAGCAAACTTTTCTCTGAAAAGGCATTTTAAGGGAAAAAAATTAAGAATTTTCTTAAGCCATGTGATTAGAGTATAATGCGTATTTATGGTCCCCCCAGGTGATACACAATAAAAATGGTTAAAACCTTTAGTCCTTTTAGTAGTTCACAGTTTTATTGCCAAAGTTATTTTGTAGATTTTATGCTTAAAGCAAGGTCAGTGTATTGCACTGTATAAATTATTCTAAGTAATTGCTCAGTTATTTTATGGCTTAGTCACAGGATTTTTTCATTATTAAACGTAGCCTTTCTTTTAAAGTTAGGATGGGAAGGGCAATATAAATCACAGGGCAGCTTGCCATTGGGGGTTTCAGTTTTACCTGTGATAAGGGTTTAATAACAATCTGGCCCAGACACCAGTTCCTTCTCAATTACCTTTCCACATGGGCATTAGTTCACACTGTTTATTAAAAACTCCCCTTGTAGTTTTTAAATGGAGTGTTTCAGATTAATGGCCCCCATGGAGTTTAACTTCATTGCACTTCATTAAAGCTAGATTGCACAAAAGGTTACTTCAATTAAATCCAGAACTCGACCTTAAATCTGTATAGATTTTTTTTTTCAGAAAATGTGATAAAATTGTTCTGCCAATCCTTTGAGATTAACAAGGCAACATCCCTTTTAGTTACCCAAGTGCAAAACTCATGAGCCTGTTCTGAATTTTCCCATAGCTATATATTTGGGGCTTTACGAAATTAGAAGCCAATCCATGAAAAGAGCCTGGGGTTATAAGTGGATGAAGTTACTGAAGACCAGACCCACCATGTGAGACTAGAGAGTTTGTGAAACCTTTTGTTACAATTTGAGTGGATGCAGTAAGTTGAGTACTTTAGAAAAAAATATTTTTGTTTCCCATATAATAAAAATATTTTTCTGAATAGCTTGGTTTGTGTGTTCCAGCAGAGAAAATGATACAAAATTTTCACTCTTCCTAAGACTTTTTCTCCCTTGGCTACAACAATCTGTAAAGCATAGCTTGTGGCAGGTCCTAACTGTTGTTTCCTCTGAAAACTCATGATAATTGGAAGCATTAATTACTTATCCTACACTGTGAGAGTATGGCCTCATTATCTTCAGGCAATGTGTGAACGGATGCTCATTAATATCATAACTCAATAACTCAATTTTTTTTTCTTTTTGTGAGTTTCAATTGACTCAGTGAAACCACCCCAGATTCATTTTCTCCTCCTTTTGGGTAGGTGAGATGTCAAAATTGTGCCTTCTTATAGCCCATATTTGTATGTTGTTTATAATTTTAAGAGCTCTTATACTTTAGTTTTTTTTTAATGCTTATGATTTTTATTCTTAAAAAAAAGTCCAGTTGAAAATGTCTAAGTGTTTAAAGAACTGATACTATCATTGTTTGTCTTTGAATATCTTCCTGTATCTGAGGTTGTTTGTTTTTTGATTTTTGTTGTTCTACTTTTCTGCTGATATTTTTGCTTTTTACTGGGATTTTATCTGCTTTTTATGCTTGAAAGTGGCACTTAGTAAAGGATGCAAAATAATCTAAGTATTTATTCCAATATCTCATACTTATACCTGACAACATACACTGTATGTTTGAGTGCAGGGTCAGTACTCAGCAAAGAGAGAAGAGCATTGGGTGCCTTTTGTGAGTTTTCCCAGGAGGCTATCATGCAGGCGAACTTAGGGTCTGGCTCTCAAGCTGGTAGGCTCAGAAATTAGATTTTGTCAACAAATCATCCACAGTGAGGGTGGAACTCGCAGAAGCCAAATGCATCAACAAGAATGCTCATTTGAACATCGTCCTGTAGACAGACCTGCTTTAGAAATCTAAACATTTCTAGATGGTCACTTGCCCACAAAAGAGGCTAAGAAAGTTCTAAGTTTGGTATTTTTAATCTCTGCCATGCAGGGGGTCTTGCTAATGTAACCATTATACTAAAATCCTTCAGCTAAGGTTCTCTGTTTGAGACTGTCCTCAATGTCTGCATCTCTGACTTTTTGTTTGCTGCTTTTGACAATCCATTTTACCATTGCCACATTCAGTTGTTAAGTTCTTTAATGTGATGAATCAGATTATTGTTTATTTAATTTTTATTGGAGTATAGTTGATTTACAGTGTGGTGTTAGTTTCTGTTGTACAGCAAAGTGAGTCAGTAATACATACACATATATCCACTCTTATTTAGATTCTTTTCCCATATAGGTCATTACAGAGTATTGAGTAGAGTTCCTGGGCTATACAGTAGGTCTTTATTAGTTATCCACTTTACATATTGTAGTGTGTATATGTCCATCCCAATCTACCAATTTATCTGTCCCTCCTTTCCCTCTTGGCAACTATAAGTTCAGATTATTGACCAGAATTTTGCTGACCTGCAATTTATTCTGTCTCCTTAAGGTGATGTTACTTAGCTTGGTTCTGATACTTTGGGTCTTGATTTCATAATTTAATTCATGAAGAGTGATATTTTAAAGTTTATCTTTGTTGAGGTATAATTGGCGTATAACATTGTGTATGTTTAAGGTGTTCAACATGTTGATTTGATACATTTATGGGCTTCCCTGGTGGCAGAGCTGGTAAAGAATCCTTCTGCAATGCGGGAGACCTGGGTTCAATCCCTGGGTAGGAAAGATCCCCTTGAGGAGGGCATGGCAACCCACTCCAGTATTCTTGCCTGGAGAATCCCCATGGACAGAGGAGCCTGGAGGGCTACAGTCCATGGGGTTGCAAAGAGTTGGACACGACTGAGCAACTAACGCTAAAACTGTATTCCAGTATGGTTTTTCACTGCAGTGTTAGTTAGCACTTCTATCACATCATTTCATTTTGGTGGTGGGTAGAATTAAGATTTGCTCTCTTAGCAATTTTGTTAGCAAGTTTATAATATAATATTTTAAAATCTGTAATCACTGAGCTGTGCCTTAGGTCTCCAGGACTTACTTATCTACTGGTTGTAAGTTGTACCCTTGAACAACATCTCCCCAATTCCCTACACCCTAGCCCCCAGTAACCAACATTCTACTCTCCATTTTTATGAGTTTGGTTTTGTTAGATTCCATATATAAGTGATATAATACCCTTAGAGAGTGATCTTAATTTTCTTGTTTCCAAGTACTTGAAATAACATTTTATTACTTTACTGTCAACATCTAACATTTAACTCTCATAATAGCTATGTCAGGAATACACAGCAGATGGGTATCATCCCCAGTAGATAAGGAAACTGAGGCTTTAAAAAATTTATCCAAATTCACACAGAGTAATAGGGCAAACCAGTATTGAAAGTGATGTTTTCTTACTACAGGCCCTCCTGATGGAAGACTTTCTATCGACTAGAATACCTAGCAAAGTGCTGGGATCATTGCAGGTGCTTACTACATATTCATACAAAAAATAAGTGAGAATCCATCTATGAAAACAAAATGAGACAAATTATTAGTACCTTGAGGCAACATTAATTGTGGAAATCTAGGCTTCTTGCTCCTCACTTAACTGTGTCAAGCTACTAAACTAATTTCAGTTTTATGATTTGGAAAATGAGCATCATAATTCTTCTTGATGTAAATTAGTCAGGGTGTGACTGGACCATGAAGATTCAAGACAGGTTATTGGAATGGCCATGAGTCATAGACATATGGATGAAAGTTTAGGAAGATATTAAGCAGAAAGTTTAGGATTATAACTAAGGCTTTCTAGGTCATAGAGTTATAATGGAGGTCAGAACCCTGGATAGATCCCTAGTCTACAGCAATTGTAACTGTGAGAAAACTCTTCCAGATTCAGTTCAGTTCAGTTCAGTCGCTCAGTCATGTTTGACTCTTTGTGACCCCATAGACTGCAGCACACCAGGCCTCCCTGTCCATCACTAACTCCCAGAGCTTGCCCAAATTCATGTCCATCAAGTCGGTGACACCATCCAACCATCTCATCTTGTCGTCCCCTTCTCCTCCTACTCTCAATCTCTCCCAGCATCAGGGTCCTTCCAATGAGTCAGTTCTTTGCATCAGGTGGCCAAAGTATTGGAGCTTCAACTTCAGCATCAGTCCTTCCCATGAATATTCAGGACTGATTTCCTTTAAGATTGATTCTTCCAGATTAACACCTTTTATTTACATTTTGCTTTCCTGGGTGACCTCTCCCCAGGTAAAATTCTCTGGCTTGAACATTGAAGGTTTCTAAGTTTGGAGAGAGATTTTTATTAATGAGGTTGTGTGTGCATGCTAAATCACTTCAGTCCTATCTGACTCTATGTGACCCTATGGGCTGTAGCCCCACTAGACTCCTCTGTCCATGGGATTCTCCAGGCAAGAATACTGGAATGGGTCGCCATGCCCTTCTTCAGATTATCTTCCCAGCCCAAATTGATTTGGGTCTTTTGTATCTCCTGTATTGGCAGGTGGGTTCTTTACCACTGGCGCCACCTAGGAAGCCCATTAATGAGGTGTTCAAGTTGCAAACATCAGAAATCAACTCTGGCTGACTTCAGTAAAAATTAATTAGAAGTGCCTGGTGGGCTACGGTCCACGGGGTCGCAAAGAGTTGGACACTGACTTAACGACTTAACGACTTAATGTTCATTAGAAATATTTTAGAAGAGTCAGTGACAAGTCTGGAGAACCATACTCAGAAAATAGGAAGGAACCAAATGAAACTAGGTAGCTGAGAACACAGCCATTAGCCCTGCTGCTAATGAACAGTCACTGCCCTGATGCTGCTGTGCTCTTAACTACTCTGTCACAATGATAGAATATCTACCATCTTCAGAGCTTTGCATCACTTTCTCAAGATCCTAAACCTGAGCAGAAGCTCTGCTTGTTCAGGCTCAGGTTGTTCAGGCTTGGGTCATGTGTCTCTGCCCTGCTTTCTGGGAACAAAAATGTCACATATCTGCTCTTTCTTTGGCTTCTATAAAGGGAAGTGTTCCAAATAGAAAATATGGGGAACTTTTATTTTATTATTTTGTCTTAATGAATTTTTTCTCTGAATTTCAGGATTCCCACTCTTGGAAGAGCTGGGTGAGCTTTTGGACTGGCTTTGGCTTTGGCTCGCCCTCTCTTCCCACCCACCCACCAGGCCATAAATGTTGTAGCTGGAGCTCATTGAGTATGGCTAATACCCAATGGTTACAACTTGATTTTAGTGCTCTGCTTACCTTTCCAGGTTTCTGATTTGACTTAGATTTATAATTCTTAGTATTTCTTACTTTCCTGCCAACTCACCAATATTTCCTTAAAAGATGTACAAATACTGTATCTACTACTTATCTTTATTTCCAGTGTGCTTAAAGTGTTAAAAGTATAGTTAAAGGGTTAGTTGCTCAATGGTGTCTGATTCTTTGTGACCCCAGGGACTGTAGCTCACTAGGCTCCTTTGTCCATGGGATTTTCCAGGGAAGGTTACTGAAGTGGATTGCCATATCTTCTCCAGGTGATCTTCCCAGCCCAGGGATCAAACCCTGGTCTCCTGCATTGCAGGCAGATTCTTTACCGCTGAGCCATCAGGGAAGTCCCAATACCTGTAAATCAAACATGCAGAAATAGGAGTTAGGACTAGTTCTTTGAAACTACCCCATTAAAAAGAACAAAAGGATGCATATGGAAATAGTGAAGAAAGTGATTCTTGGATGTGAGAGAAGGAGGAGTGAATGCATTTAAAGAAACATGCTCAGATGATAAATCTAAAGGACTAAAGAACTATCAATCAATGCTCAGTAGACAGAACCAAATATAAACATCATGACATAGTTTACTTGGATTGTTTACTGTGTCCCTGCTATTTCTGCAGTTTAAGCACTTCCTTAAAGAATAATATCCCAAGAACACACAGACTGGTGAAACAAAAAGCCATGTGGTCAAATCTGAATTTAATAACCATGTCAAACCCATAGTATATATTGGAGTTTAGCACTAGGATCAGCTTCTGGCTGAATTTTGAGCATATATTTGGACTTTGCAGCTCAAGAAAATCCCCACAGGTAGATTTGCATGATGAGAGCTATGCTGAAGTCAAGATGGGAGTCCTGAGGTTCACTTTCCCAACTAGGAGAAGGGAAGAAATTGTTTTTATTTTTATGATTGGTAGTATTTGGTTACTTCTGATGAAGTTAAAAAATGTCTAGCTAATGGAGTCTATTGATGAGGGAAAACATTATTCAGCATGTTAGTCAAGTTGCTCTGAGCTTGCCAGAATGATTTCAGAGGAACCCTTGACTCACTCCCATCTCAGTAGTTCTCTTGGTGATTGTGTCAATGAGATGCGCTTCCTAATGTAAGCCTGAACCAGCCACACAAACTCCCCATGCCTCTGTTTCTCTTATGGCGAATTTTAGAACCTTATTAGAAGACTATTTAAAATATTCATAAAACTTTTAGGTATTGTGTTTAATACATTGATGGTAATTGATGCACTGCATTGATACTAATGTTGGGTTGATTTTTCATAATTCTGCCATTTAAATGATCAGCTTGAGCAGTATGGAAAATATAGAATTAAATTTCACTGTTGAAACAGCCCAAGGTCAAATAAATACCTTTTCCCTTGTAATATGTGCAATGATGTTTCATTTAACCAGCAATAAAGGAAGTAGGTATTTCATATAAATGACTTTTTCAGGCAATTTAAGGTTACCCCTTAAAGAACTGTAACTTCTAAAAATTTTAACTTGTTTGAATGGAAAGCATTAAAAAGTGCATTGTCCAAATCCTGAATTTGGAAATAAAAGCACAGAAAAGTACAGAGACTAATCAAATCCATATTTCCTTCACACAAATTTCCCTTCTTTATAAATAGAGGATATTGAGTGTAATTTAATATTTACAAAATGACCCTGGTATTATTATAAACATTGTTATTACACCATGCTGTGTGATAAAATATCACTCATGTTTGTGGAGTACTTGGATAGTTCAAAATTTTATTGAAGTGCTTGCAGAAAACATGAAACATATAAAGAAGAAAACCAAAATGTCTACAAGCTCACTGGGCAGAGGCAATCATTGCTAACATTTGGGCATTATTACTATATCTTAATAAAATTGAAGTGTTACTCTGTCTACAATTTTCTAATCCTTCTCTAACTTTTAAACATATTATGAATGTCTTCGCATAGCCTTGTATATTCCTGATGATTTATTTGCTAATGGCTACATGATGCCCCATTGTGTCGTGGACCATTATTTCTTAACCAGTCTCCCACTGTGGTGGTCATTTACTTCCCCAGTGTTGAGCCATTGTAAGCATGCTTCAGTGAACACCTTTGTACATGAATCTTGGTGGACATCTTAATTAACATATTCAGCAAGTGTTTATGGAGCATTTACAACGTATTAGGAAATACTCTAGGTGTTTGGGATACAAAAGTGAGAAATCCTTGTCCTTGTAGGACTTAAATTCTAGTAGGTGGAGACTGACAATAAACATAAATAAGTAAATCATATAGTATTAGAAAGTGATAAGTGCTATGAAGGTTAATAGCATTCCCTTAAGATAAATTCTCAGAAGGCTCCTGACACATATTCTAAAGTGTCTTCCCGAATGGTTGTACTGATTCGTGTTTCTACCAAAAATGTTTGAATGTCTCTTTTCCTACCCTTGAAAACAGGTGTTTCTAAAGAAAAAAAAAATACTGTTTTGTTAAATGAAATGTATCTTATGTTTAAATTTGCATTTTCTGGATGCTAGCGATTTTTGAACACATTTTAATATGTTTGTTGATTATGTGCATAATCTTCTGTAAAACTCTCTTTCATGTCTTTTGAATACTGCAGAGTTGGGTGGCTCAGTTTTATAGAGCTCTATAACAAAGTACCATTAACTTGGCACCTTAGAACAACAGAAATATTGGGTTGGCCGAAAAGTTTGTTTGTCCATATTATATAAAAATCTGAATGAAAATTTGGCCAACCCAATGTATTGTGTCATAGTTCTAGGGGCTATAAATCCAAAATCAAGGTGTTGGCAGGGCCGTACTTCCTCTGAGGGGTGTAGGTGAATCATTCCTTTCCTCTTCAAACTTCTGGTGATTTCCTGGCAATCTCCAGTGTTATCTGGCTTCTGGATGCATCCCTCCAATTCCCTATTGTCACATGATGTTCTCTTTTGTGTGTGTGCCTCTTTCTCTTTGTCCAAATTTTTCATTTCTATAAAGACACAGTTATATTGGAACAGGGCCTGCCCTAATGCCATCCTCGAAGAAGGAAATGGCAACCCACTCCAGTATTCTTGCCTAGAGAATCCTGTGGATGGGGGAGCCTGGTGGGCTGCTGTCCATAGGGTTGCATGGAGTTGGACATGACTGAAGCAACTTAGCATGCACGCATGCATTGGAGAAGGAAATGGCAACCCACTCCAGGATTCTTGCCTGGAGAATCCCGGGGACGGAGGGGCCTGGTGGGCTGCTGTCTATGGAGTCGCACAGAGTCAGACATGACTGAAGTGACTTAGCAGCAGCAGCGATGCCATCCTATCAACCTTATTTACAATTTGAACATCTGTAAAAGTCCATTTCCAAACAAGGCCACACTCACAGGTACTGAGGAGTTAGGACCTCAGCATATTTTAGGGAGACACAGTCCAACCAGTAACAGTGCCTAAATCCCATTCTTTATTCCTTTTACCTCCTGGAGGAAGAAATGGCAGCCCACTCCAGGATTCTTGCCTGGAAAATCCCATAGGGCACAGGAGCCTGGCAGGCTACAGTTCGTGGCTTCACAAAGAGTCAGACATGACTGGGTGACTGAGCACACACACCTCCAGGCCTTAGAACAATCAATGACAAATGGGAAGTGAGATTTACTTTCTTAATTTGTGTATGCACTCTATGATTCTCTGAGGCCAAAATGGAGTAAATTTAATCCTCCAATTTTGCTCAATTCAAGCTCCAGCCCGTCTGCGTAGATAGGTCTGAGTCTACAGTGCCCACTTACAATTTATCTACTCAAACTCATTGGCGTAGTCAAGGAAGATAGTTGGACTGAGCCACACAGCCATTCATGGGGAGGGGGCAGGGGAAGAGAGAAAGACTAACAGAAGCAGGCTCTGAGTTCTGCCTAGAGGGACGTTCTGTGAGGGGACAGAGAGAAGAGGACTGTCCACGGTGTCCCGCAGGATATTACAGGTAACTGCTACATCTGAATCTAGATGCTGAATGAAAGCAACTCAACTGTCTGGTTCTTGCTTCTGAGATTTTGACACACCCTTTTAAACTCTCTTGGCAAGCACTGGATAAAGAGGTAAAGGCAGAGATGGAATTGTTTTCTCTGACACCTTCTGTCTGCTCTCCCTGAGTGGAAGTTGCAATAGAAGCTCCCTCTTCCATGGAAATGTAAAGAGAAGGGATAAGACTAGTTTTTATAGCTCTTCTGTCCCCTACTTGCAGTTCTTGTCCTTTCTGTTCTATTGTCAGGCTATTTGCCATCACTTATTTCTGACAATGTCTGCTTCCAGAAATCTATTTTTTGTTCTCTTGTGCAGAAGCCAAATCATCAAACTTGATAATTATACTCTTGGTAATGCCTAAAGGCAGTGCTATGACTTAGTGTAAAAGTTTTGCAGAGCTCTTTTTCAGTAACTGCATTTTTGTCTACTTTTGAGTTTTTAACTGGTTTTAGGATGGGGTGAGATTCCTGGAGAGCTCACCACTAAGTAAGGTAATAGTTTTTTCATATAGAGTGAATATTATATAGCAATAACCTTAACTAATGAAGCAGCAAGTAAACAGAAGACCATTTCCCTCTAGAACTAAAGGGCAGCATCTGTACAAAAACAAAAACAAGATGTAAACACGTTATTAAGAAAACCTTTAAAATAAATGCTATCTAAACATTAAACTTTGAAATGACCCCAGGAAATATGAGCTGCAAGAAGTCAAAGGGAAATGTGTTTTCACTTGACAAGTGATGATGATAGGAACTACTGACAGTATTGGATAGAAGGACCAAGTTCTTAGTTGAATTATCCCAGCCAGGACTAAGGCTGTGAGCTGGTTTCTAAGTAACCCCATTCCACAGTCATCTCTTAATTCCTTCCTTGTTTGTGTTAATGTTGGTGGCCTTTGAAGTAAGAATGAGCTGGTAATTTCCTGACTCAGTTTTTTTATTTTTTTGTAAAAGGACTAATATTACAATAGTAATTATGTAGCTAGTATATTCTGGAAAACTTGGTCTTCTATCATTTCTATATGCTCGTGGATTTGAATATTGATAAGGTAGTAAGTGCTGAAGTGATTTTATCACGTCTTTGGTTCTCCATTTGTCTACTTTCCACAGGAATGAGATTTCAAAATAAGCACCTAATGAGCCAAGTTCTCCATGTGTGAATCTTTCTTTGGAAGGAAGCCCTCTAAGAACTTCCTCAGGAGGATATTGTATCTGCCTGGGCAGGATCAGGACAGCGTAGTGTAACTCCACTCTGTATGATCCTAGAATTAGAGAGTTGTTTGGAAGTCTAACGCTAAAATGAACAGAAAAGAAGAAAGACCAACTCATCTTCTCAGGAATTCTTTCAGCCCCATGATAGCAATCCTTCAGTAATTCTTTTTTTTTGCCTGATATTTTGAACTTTCAGTTATCAAGAAATAATATCAATCAACAACCAAACAGCAGGCAGCTTGTTATAAGAGAGAACTATCACTTTTGTTAAACAGGAATCTTATTTGACCAAAATGTTGAGAATGACTTTGGAGGAAGGATATGCCATTCATTGAGACATCTCTTCAGTCACACAGCAGTGCAGATTCTATCTCCTTTGTCTCTCCCAAAAGATTCCTTTTCCTTCTGCTCCTGCTTTAGTTTAAGTGTCCTTAATCTCATTTCACTTAGATTACAACTAAAAGCTCCAACCAATCTTCTTGACTTCAGTCTGGTAGCCTTCATTCCATCATAGACTCAACCCTGTACTTATCTTCTAAAAGATAAACCTGATTACATCATCTCCTCTTAGAAAATTTCAGTTACTTTTTTTCCCCTTTCAGAGTAAAGTCCAAATCCTAGCCAAGTATCCAAGCTTCCCATGACCTGGCTCCTGCCAACACATCAGACTTCATCTTTCTTGCATATGGCAGGCATTCAATGCATTTTGCTACTGCTAAGTCGCTTCAGTCATGTCCGACTCTGTGCAACCCCATAGATGGCAGCCCACCAGGCTCCCCCGTCCCTGGGATTCTCCAGGCAAGAATACTGGAGTGGGTTGCCATTTCCTTCTCCAATGCATGAAGGTGAAAAATGAAAGTGAAGTCGCTCAGTCGTGTCCGACTCTGAGCAACCCCACGGACTGCAGCCTACGGGGCTCCTCCGTCCATGGGATTTTCCAGGCAAGAGTACTGGAGTGGGGTGCCATCGCCTTCTCCGTCAACGCATTTTACATACTGGGTAACACTGATCACCCCTCAGGGAGGTCTTAATGGTCGGGTTAGTCCTATGTCCTTGGAGTTGAAGCGCACTTCCAAATGATAATGACATCCTTTGTGAATAGTAGCTCAGAAACTTTTCATTCTCAGGATCCCTTTACACATGTAAACATTATTGAGGACCCCTAAGGAGCTTTTGCTTTTGTGGGTTACACCTATGTATATTTCAGTTCAGTCGCTCAGTTGTGTCCGACTCTTGGCGACCCCATGAATCGCAGCACGCCAGGCCTCCCTGTCCATCACCAACTCCTGGAGTTCACTTAAACTCACATCAAGTGGGTGATGCCATCCAGCCATCTCATCCTCTGTTGTCCCCTTTTCCTCCTTCCCCCAATCCCTCCGAGCATCAGGGTCTTTTCCAATGAGTCAACTCTTCGAATGAGGTGGCCAAAGTACTGGAGTTTCAGCTGTAGCATCATTCCTTCCAAAGAACACCCAGGGCTGATCTCCTTTAGAATGGACTGGTTGGATCTCCTTGCAGTCCAAGGGACCCTTAGAAATTAAACAGAAATTTTAAAAATATTTGTTAACTCATTTACTAATGACACTAAGTCCAACGCACTTTAACATAAATAGCATATTTTTTATGACAAACATCTATATTTTACAAAAGCAGAAAAATCAGTGGAAAACAAAATTATGTTCATATTTTTCTAAACCTTTTAAATGCCTGATTAGTGATAGATGGCAGATATATTGTTAGATCTGTTTTTGTATTCATTCTGTTGTGATAAATTGTTTCAGTTGATGTATAGGAAGAAAAGTTTCATATGGATATGTAGTTAGAAAAAGGAAGAGTATTTTAATAACCTTTTTACATGATTGTGGACATTCTTCTTTGATATTTCACCAAAACACGACAAGTGGTAGTTTCTTAAAAGTTAGTTGCAGTGTGAAATTGAAAGCATATCAGTACATTTTTACACTTCTACATAAAAATCCACTTTCTATTTTGAATGGGTCTATTATGCATTATGATTTTTTAATATTATGCTTCAGTCATTTTGAAAATGTCAGTTCATGACTTATACATTTCTTCTAAATATTGACCCATTTAAAAATTCAATATCCAAAAATTACATTCACTTCTATCATCATCAGTCTCATTAGAAAAGCCTGAAAGTATCAGGACAGTTCTCAAGTTGGAAATTTATCCTTAGCAGTGAATGCTTTCCTTGAAGTGACAGACTCACTTTGTTCATTTTTGTGAAAATGTCTGCCAAATGCCCAAGTCTGAACAACCATAGTTTACCCATCATTCTTTCTATTAAAAAATGATGTTTCCTGTAGGAAAAAAAAAAAAACAATTGACTAGTTCAGCTCATGACTCAATCACACAAGTGATTTTCTTCAAGCAAAAACTTTAATTCAATATGTATAGCAGAAGTGCTGTCCATATATTTCCCATTTTATCACACTGAATATTGAAATAACCCAATATCCAAGGATTAAATTGATGAAATTAATAATCTATGTTGCTTCTTTAAGGAGATCCCTAAGTCTCATGGACGAGTGTTTGGAGGTGAAAAATATGATAACTGCCTGTTGAGTTTGCTGCCTCTGCCTTATTTGTGCTATCGCCCAGCAGTGTACCTGCCCTCGCTACTGCACCATCAGTGTGAATGTTGACACAGTGTGAAAGGCAGCCACGTCTTAGTGCTATTATGAAAATAGTTTTGACCTTGCTTACCCCTGAAAGGGTTTGGGGACTTCGTGGGTTGGTAGACCTCACGCTGAACCGTACTATTTTAGAGACCAGCCAGTAAGTACTTTTTCTTCCCAAGAAAGGACTTGTTTTGAATCTCAAGAGAAACAACAATTTGCATATTTGATCTAACTTTTGTAACCCTAACTCTAAAAAGAATTTTTGATAATTATCTCTGTTGGATTTTTAAAAATCGAATTATGCAGCAATGAATATTCAAAAGAAAAAGTGTAGCAGTAATAATTTAATGTATTGAATGCTTTTTATGCTCCAGACACTTTCATCAAATTTTACATATACTTCACTTAATATGCACAACAACCTTAACAGGCAGGTACTATTTTTGTTTCCATCTACAATGAGGAATTGAAGTAGTGTGTGTGTGTGTGTGTGTGTGTGTTAGTCGCTCAGTCGTGTCCAACTCTTTGCGACCCCATGGACTGGAGCCCACCAGGCTCCTTTGATCATGGGACTCTCCAGGCAAGAATACCGGAGTGGGTTGCCATTTCCTTCTAGTGACGTTAAATAATTTACCCAAGGTTCACATAGTTATGGGCTTCCCTGGTAGGTCAGCTGGTAAGGAATCTACCTGCATTCCAGGAGACCCTAGTTCAATTCCTCGGCAAGAAGATCCCCTGGAGAAGGGAATGGCTACCCACTCCAGTATTCTGGCTTGGAGAATTCCATGGACTGTACAGTCCATGGGGTCACAAAGAGTTGGACAGGACTGGGCAGCGCTCACTTTTACATAGTTATTAAGTGGCACAGTTAAGTGTGTCAAACTCAGTTCACTCTAACTCAAAGACTACACATTAATCATTACTAAAGTTTCTAATAAACTATTTTCCATCCTAACTACATAAATGAAAGTTTGGTATACTTTCAGGCATACATTTGGACTTATCATGGATGCTCCTAACTGTAATTATTCAGTGTTACTTCTTCTAGGAAGTCTTGTCCACTTGACTCGATTTAAATTTCTCATTTTGGGGCTTTTATAGTTTCAGTGATTGCATGTATTGCTGTTTTCCATTATTACTGATATTTTTACCCCTCCTTTATTTCCACTTACTGTAAGCTCCTTTAAGTCAAACATAACTTCTTATTCCATGTTTATAGTATATCCCAGGCTTCTCTAGTGGCTCGGTTAGTAAAGAATCTGCCTGCAATGCAGGAGACCCAGGTTTGATCCCTAGGTCAAGAAGATCCCCTGGAGAAGGGCATGGAAATCCACTCCAGTATTCTTGCCTGGAGAATCCCATGGACAGAGGAACCCGGTCGGATACAGTCCATGGGGTCGCAAAGAGTCAGACACAACTGAGTGAGTAGTACTTTGCTTCATAGTATATTCCAAACTAACCACTGCAGCAATAGTGTCCCATTCACAAACATTCTGTGAGCTTCAGCTCAGCTGTGTGGTGTCTTGCACACCGCCACAATCCTATTGCAGCTCTCATCGTTGAGAGGTAGAACATGTTTTACTTCCTCTTGGATCTGGTCTGACCTTATACCTGCTTTGGGCATAAAATGTAATGGAAGTAATCTCATGCAAATTCCAAGCCTGGGTTTCCAGAAGCTTTGCATGCTTCCGCTCATTGTTTTGGAGACCTATTCAGCTACCAAGTGGATAAGACCCACCTAACCTACTGGAGGATGACAGGTCATGTAGAACAGAGATGAGTCCTCCTAGTTAAGCCATCCCACAACAGCCAGACCCCAGCCCACCAAGCAACTGACTGCATATGTATGAGTAATCAGCCCAGATCAGCTATATCCGGACCCAATATAATTTATTTATTTTAAGGAATTGGCTTATGTGAGGATGAGGCTGCACAATTTGAAATATGCAGAGCAGGCTGGTAGGCTGAAGACCCAGGGAAGAGGTGATGCTGTCACTCTACTCCAAAGGTAGTCTGGAGGTAGAATTCCCTCCTCCTCTGATCTCAGTCTTTTTTCTCTTAAGGTCTTCAACTGATTGGATGATGCCCACACACTTTATCTGCTTTACTCAGTATCTGCTAATTTAATGTTAATGTTCAGTTCAGTTCAGTTGCTCAGTCGTGTCCGACTCTTTGCGACCCCATGGACTGCAGCACACCAGGCTTCCTTGTCCATCACAAATTCCTGGAGCCTACTCAAACTCATGTCCATCTTGTCAGTGATGCCATCCAACCATCACATCCTCTGTTGCCCCCTTCTCCTCCTACCTTCAATCTTTCCCAGCATCAGGGTCTTTTCCAATGAGTCAGTTCTTTCTGTCAGGTGGCCAAAGTATTGGGGTTTCAGCTTCATCATCCTTCCAGTGAATATTCAAGATGGATTTCCTTTAGGATTGACTGGTTGTCTCTCCTTGCAGTCCAAGGGACTCTCTGAGAGTCCAACACCACAGTTCAAAAGCATCAATTCTTTGGCACTCAGTTTTCTTTATAGTCCAACTCTCACATCCATACATAACTACTGGAAAAGCCACAGCTTTGACTAGACAGACCTTTGTTGGTAAAGTAATGTCTCTGCTTTTTAATATGCTTTCCAGGTTGGTCATAGCTTTTCTTTCAAGGAGCAAGTGTCTTTTCATTTCATGGCTGCAGTCACCATCTGCAGTGATTTTGGAGCCCAAGAAAATAAAGTCTGACACTGTTTCCATTGTGTCCCCATCTATTTGCCATGAAGTAATGGGACTGGATGCCGTGATCTTAGTTTTCTGAATGTTGAGCTTTAAGCCAACTTTTTCACTCTCCTCTTTCACTTTCATCAAGAGGCTCTTTAGTTCTTCTTCACTTTCTGTCATAAGGGTGGTGTCATCTGCATATCTGAAGTTATTGGTATTTCTCATGGCAGTCTTGATTCCAGCTTGTGCTTCATCCAGCTCAGCATTTCTCATGATGTACTCTGCATATAAGTTAAATAAGCAGGGTGACAATATACAGCCTTGACATACTCCTTTCCCGATTTGGAACCAGTCTGTTGTTCCATGTCCAGTTCTAACTGTTGCTTCCTGACCTGCACACAGATTTCTCAGGAGGCACAGCAGGTAGTCTGATATTCCCATCTGTTTAAGAATTTTCTACAGTTTGTTGTGATCCACATAGTCAAAGACATTGGCATAGTCAATAAAGCAAAAGTAGACGTTTTTCTGGAACTCTTCTTGCTTTTTCGATGATCCAGTGGATGTTGGCAATTTGATCTCTGGTTCCTCTGCCTTTTCTAAATCCAGCTTGAACATCTGGAAGTTCATGGTTCATGTACTGTTGAAGCCTAGCTTGAAGGATTTTGAGCATTACCTTGCTAGCATGTGAAATGAGTGTCATTATGTGGTATTTTGAACATTCTTTGGCATTACCTGTCTTTGGGATTGGAAAGAAAAATGACCTTTTCCAGTCCTGTGCCCACTGCTGAGTTTTTCAAATTTGCTGCCATATTGAGTGCAGGACTTTAACACCATCATCTTTTAGGATTCAAAATAGCTCAGCTGAATTTCCATCACCTTCACTAGCTTTGTTCATAGTAATGTTTCCTAAGGCTCACTCAACTTCACTCTCCAGGTTGTCTGGCTCTATGTGAGTGATCACACCATGATGGTTATCCAGGTCATTAAGCCTTTGTTTGTATAGTTCTTCTGTGTATTCCTGCCACCTCTTCTTAATATCTTCTGCTTCCGTTAGGTCCATACCATTTCTGTCCTTTATTGTGCCCATCTTTACATGAAATATTCCCTTGGTATTTATAATTTTCTTAAAGAGATCTCTAGTCTTTCTTATTCTATTTTTTTCCCCCCTCAATTTCATTGCATTGATCACTTAAGAAGGCTTTCTTATCTCTCCTTGCTTTTCTTTGGAATTCTGCATTCAGATGGGTATATCTTTTCTTTTTTCCTTTGCCTTTCATGTCTGTTCTTTTCTCAGCTGTTCGTAAGTCCTCCTCAGACAACTATTTTGCCTTTTTGCATTTCTTTTTCTGGGGGATGGTTTTGATCACCACTTTCTATATAATGTCACAAACCTGCATCCATCCATAGTTCTTCAGGCACTCTGTCTATCGGATCTAATCCCTTGAATCTATTTGTCACTTCTACTGTATAATCAAAGGATTTGATTTAGGTCATACCTGAATGACCAAGAGTCATTGTTCGGGAGTGAATGTAGGCAAAGAGTTGCCTTTCTTAAAGCAGGTTTTGGGTGCCATGTGGAAAATTCTTGAAGTATTCTTCCATTGCTCATTAAGTAAATATTAATTAACTTCCTTACCTATTATATGTTAGGCCCTGTGCTATACATTCCCTCTCAACATTAATCTCTATTCTCCAGGTATAAAACTAAACTAGAGCATCTTTTTCTTATAGGAGTTCAGCCTCTTCTTATAACAATTTGCTGTTTTTTATGTTCCATCTCTATTTTGTATGTTTAAGTACTTTCAATAGAATAGTATGTATTGGCTGTTCTCTTGGAAGAAAGTACTCTTTTTCCCCCACTCCCAGAAACAGTGTGGTATTGAGCTGGTCCAGCACGGTCCTTCTTGCCAAATCTTTGTTTCTTCATTTTGTTCACAGATCTCTTGAGGCAAGGATTACAAGCAGTGCATTGTTTGTGTTTCTGCCTTTTGGCAGCAAAGAAGAGCTTAAAAACACTCCAAGACGGGTATTTCCCGTGCTGTGAAACAAAAGAGCAACTAGATGAAAGTGCTACTCACTTAAGATCTGCAAAACTTTCCAACTACAGCTGAATCTTGGCTTTTTGACTCGTCTTCAGTTCTGAAATGAGGGAATCAGCTTTTCTCTTTGTAAATTTATCATTTAACTGTGAAGATTCTAAATGCATGCTGCTACCTTTGAGGATAACTGCATATTATGCTTAGTCACTCAGTCATGTCCGAGTCTTTGTGACCCCATGGACTGTAGCCAACCAGGCTCCTCTGTCCTTGGGATTTTTCAGGCAAGAATACTGGAGTGGGCTGCCATTTCCTCCTCCAGAGGATCTTCCTGACCCAAGGATTGAATCTGTGTCTCCTGCATCTCCTGTATTGGCAGGCAGGTTCTTTACCACTGAGCCACCTGGGAAAAACTATATATTAGAGACTAAATATAATCCTAATAAGTACCATTTATAGGAGGCTTAAAGGTATATTAACATTTAAGCCATTAAAAGGCTTAAACGCCATTTACAGGTTGGCGTTCTTCGTGGCTCAGATGGAACTCTGCCTGCAGTGCAGGAGACCTGGGTTCATCCCTGGGTTGGGAAGATCCCCTGGAGGAGGGCATGGCAACCCACTCCAGGATTCTTGCCTGGAGAATCCCCATGGACAGAGGAGCCTGGAGGGCTACAGTCCATGGGGGTCACAAAGAGTCGGACACGACTGAGTGATTAAGCATAGCACAGCACTCAGGTAGTAAGTGGAAGACTGGACATGAACACTGGTGTCTGTGTGACACCAGGGCCCATGGTCTTGAACCCTGCTTTAGAAAGCCTGACATGATTAATAAGCCAGTGCACTGTTTACAGAGTGATGATGCAGTTCTAGTTCAGTGGTTGAGTGCAGGTCCCAGACCAAGACTGCCTCAGATCAAATCTTTGCTTCTTTACTTATTAGCTGTTATTTAATCGCTCTGTGTCTCAGTTTCTTCTTCTTGAAAATGAGGATAATAGTATTGCCTTCTCCCTGGGGTTATCACAGGGATTAAATTAGTTAATACATGTGAAATGCTAAGAATACCACTTGGCACATACAAAATGCTGCTAAATGTTATCTATTCTTACACAAATGTATGAGGCTTTTCCATCAGACTGTCAACTTTTGGGTTTCCTGTGCAGCTAAATCAATAATATTACATTTAGTTGCTAATGACTTTTAGATTAAAGTTGTTTCTACACTAAAGGATAAAAAAAAAGTCAATTTGGAAACATGTCAAGCCAGTTGCCAACTCAGTGAAAATATTAGTCAGAATCATTATTTGGTGTCTCGAGGAACAAAAGCAGAAACTCTTTTTGTAACAAAGCTTTTAAAAATCTTTCCATTGGTTGGATGATTTTTATATTGAAGACAAACTTCAATTTATTAAGAAGAAAAAGAAAGGAAAATTCATGGGCAGGGAAGTCAAGACTTTTGCAGTGTGGTTCTGTACCATGCCCTCTCTAACATGAAGTAGTCAAAATGGTGGGAGTTGGTCAAGGATGGTCTTTTCCCAGGAGCTTCTGAGGGTGTGTGGGCATCTCAGGCGAATCATCAGTTGTTCCATAATTCAGTTTTTCTTGTTGTAATTAGTGAATAGAAGTTCCTTACTTAACTGCCCCTTGAGAAGGTCTCAAGTGTACTGGTGAATGTTTTGATGTATAGAATAGAAATGCAGCATCAGTCAGGGCTTTCATCTGTTTTAGAATGTCCCACATAATTACAGATGTTTCACATTATTAAATGTATACGCTTTCAAATGTTTTTGCAATTTTAATAAATTGTCTTAATATTTTATAAAATTGGGAAAATATAGAAAAGCAAGAAGAATAAGATAAAAATCACATGTAATCCCCCCATACAATATCAGTACTGTTGTCTCCAGTAAAATGTTATTGTTTTAAGATGTTTGCATGCCCTAGTGATGTCTGAAGATGTAGGATGAAATGAAAATGTGATTATTCATGTCAGTCCCAAGAAAGGTGTTATTTGATACTTGATACAATTTATCCTGGCTTTAAAAAATATGTTAATCTGAGCTGAAATAACAGTAGAATTTATTAAGAATTCATCTAAGAGTTATAAGTCAAAACAAGGCTGTGCTATCAAACAGTTTAAATCACAATAATGTGAAGATGAATTGCAATTTTGCAGCAAAATCATGATGGTGTTATTTTTTTGTCAGGCAGTATTTCTCGTTGGGGTGTTGGGGTGGGGTTGCTAAAGTTGGTGATTTTTTTGGCTGCACCAGGTCTTTGTGGGTGCACATGGGCTTTCTCTAGTTGTGACAAGTCGGGGCTACTCTTTAGCTGTGGTACGTGGGCTTCTCATTGCAGTGGCTTCTCTTGTGGAGCACTGGCTCTAGGATCGCAGACTCAGTAGTTGGGGCGCACAAGTTTAGTTGCCCTGAGGCATGTGAGAGCTTCCTGGACCAGGGAGGGACTGCAACTGTGTCTCTTGCATTGACTCCTAACTACTAGCCCACCACAGAAGTTCCTAGAGTTGGTGATTTTTGAGGACTAGCAACCTTGTGAAAGGGCTTCTCTGGTGGCTCAGATGGTAAAGAATCTGCCTGCAATGCAAGAGACCCAGGTTCTATCCTGGGTTGGGATGATTCCCTGGAGAAGGGAATGGCAACCTACTCTGGTATGCTTGCCTGGAAAATTCCAGGGACAGAGGAGCCTGGTGGGCTACACCATGGTGTTACAAAGAAGCAGACACACAGAAACACACACACACACACACTCGACCCTGTGAAAAGCAGAGGCATTAAGCTCAAAGATGGCTCCGGGAGTTTAGGTGCCCCTGGGGGACCATCTCACAGCACTTGGGGAACTGTCTAACCACCTCTGTGGTGTAACCCAACCTTTGACATAAAAGATAAGTTGTGCTTCCCACTAATGGATGGAAATGTCAGAATTGGCTGCCCAAGTGGAAATAGCAGTGAAGTCACAGTTATCATCTGAAGCCACATCTATCCTGGTGCCTGAGTAATTCTCAATAAATTCTCCTGGGTTAAACAGATGACCATAATAGCGTTTCATATTAGCTTTCTGAAAAAGAACTCACTTCATGTCTTTTCCCTGCAGGCTAAAACTCCCCTGGGACTCCTTGGAGAAGTTAACAAACTAAGATTTAGAATGAGGCAGGATGGTATCAAACCTTCCCCTTTGGGGGAGCCTGTGACGAAGCTGGTAATGCCAGCTGGCAGGTACAACTCCTGTCTGCCTTCCCAGCACAGGCCAAGCCATTTATTTTCCACAATCATAACAGTCCAGCCCATCCATTATGTATCTAGGATGTCTTGGGAGTTCACGGCCACTGTACTCTTTGCAGCATGCTTCATGTCTGTGATCGGGATGTCTGAGATACTCTCATAGGCAAATAAATTACAGTGTCAAGTTAATGGTCTGTACCTGAGGAGGATGAGCTGGAAGGTCAGTGCAACAGGTGTGGGCTGTCGTTGGATTCAGTGGGTTATGCTTCCTTACACAGTGCCTGACATCAGCACATAAATTTCTGAATACTGGATGTGATAAAAGACAACCTACAGCTTTTTGTTTGTTGAAAGGAGAGGAGAAGTAGACCATGAACATGTTTTTCTGCCTCTAATTCTTCCAGTCATCCTGACACACGGAAGGAAGAAGGTGGAGACAGTCGGCAAACAAGAGCATGGTCTTCTATCCTGGTTGACTGTTTTGTTGTGCGTCTTTAGCCTGCTTTTCTATTTACTTTTATGAACCACAGACAGGGTCTTAGGAACCATCTGGTAGCAAGTTGAAGGGACCTAACATAATAGCTGGTTTAAAACTCAGTTGACCAACAGAGAGTCAGGTTCTAACTTGCCTCTGACCTCAGAAGCAACTGATGATCAGGCTGCAGAACTGGGTCTACTGACCTCCAGACATTGAAGTTTTCATCATGTCATCCCATTTTTCTGAGATTCTGAACAGGAATGGATTTATTTGTCTCTTCAGTTATAGTGTTCTTCGGTTCTGTGACACCCGTTTGGTAGTTACATTTTCTCTTTGTTGAAGTTCTCACTGTATTTGTCCATTGTTCTCCCAAGTTCAGCAAACATCTTAATGACCATTACTTTGAACACTCTGTTGGGTAGGTTATCTTTCTGCATCTCATTAAGGATTTTTCCCTGAGGTTTTTATCTCGTTCTTTTATTTGGAATATAGTCCTTTGTTTCTTCATTTTGCTTAACTCTCTGTGTTGGTTTCTATGCATTAGATAAAACAGCCACATCTCCGAGTCTTGAAGGAGTGGTCTCATGTGGGAGATGAATCTTATGTTTCATCTCTGCCCTAGCTCTCAGCCATCTCTCAAATCTTTGTGATTGTCCAATCAACCTGTCCTATTTTTAATAGCTCTTAGGAAATGAGGGTGTGCCAAGACCTGTTAAGTGTCCCAAAAGGGAGGCTTTCAGGCAACACCTAGATTCAGATTGATTGGAATCTAAATCAATCTGGAATCAGCTAGACCCTCTGGCAACAACTTTTAAAGTATGTAAATGTATTCAGTCCAGTGTGACTGCATGCATAAATCCCCACTGGCCACTGCAGTCAGACAATATGGAGGTATCCTCTGGGTGACTGTTAAAAAAACCAGACAAGTGTATAAGCTCCTTTCTGGGAGATACAGGTGAGCTTAGTGAGGCCATGGGAGAGAACAGAAATGGTGGCAGCTGGCCCTCACTGTCTAAGAGCGCCTCCATAGGCCTCTCTGCTGTGTGTTGTTGCTTAGTCCCCAAGTCATGTCTGACTCTTTTGTGACCCCATAGACAGTAGCCCGCCAGGCTCCTCTGTCCATGGGATTCTCCAGGCAAGTATACTGGAGTGGGTTGCCATGCCTTCCTTCAGGGGATCTTCCCGACCCAGGAATCAAACCTGCATCTCTTGTATTGGCAGGCAGATTCTTTACCACTGAGCTACCAGGTAGCTACCAGCTACCAGAAGCCCAGGCCTCTAGACGGGTGCCAAACCTGAAGCCTGCCCCTCAGGCCAAAGCTCCCAGAGGAGCAACTGGCCTTTTTCACAGAAAGACTGGGGGTGTGTTTCAGTCTGTGGTCTGTGCAGTGCCCCGGGCTGGTAGCCCACCCACAACTGTCTCTCCAATAGTTACAAATCTGTGGCACCCAAGAACACAGGCCTCCCTGGGCTCCAGAGCCAGGAGATCAAAAGGCACCCCCTGGGCAGCAGCCACAAGACCCCGGGTATCAGATGTAGGTGAAAAACCCTCTGGGCTATACTGTACTCTGGAGTGTGGCAGAGGGAGAGCATGGAGAGGGTCCCGTTGGCTGGGGTAAGGTGGGGAGAGTGTACAGATGCACCCACATGCGGGAATCAGCAAAGAGGGAGCAAATTAATAGCACCTGCAGGAAAAGCAAAAGATGATGCCCCTCGGGCAGCACGCCTGCAGACACATGCTCAATTAGACGCTCTCACCCCTCAGGCTGATGCGTGAGGATTAGCACATGAGGCTCATTCAGGTCAAGTCTGGACACCTCAGGATGGGCCGCTTCTGCACTGAGCTCTGGGCAGGTGAGCCCCAGCCCTCGAGCCTTTTAAGAGCCATTTCTCAAATTGTAGCCTTGCGGGTCTTGTGGACTTGAACTCTGCTGGCTTTCAGAGCTAGATGTTTGGGGGCTCATCTTTCAGGTGCAGGTCCTAGAAGCTGGGCTGAGTGACGTGGGGTTTACACTTGGCTGCCTGGGAAGAAGCTCCAGGTTTTGCACTGCTCTGGGGGGTGGGGTTTAGGATGAGATGGTATCCCAGCCTCTCCTAGTGGCTTCAACGTGGGCCTTTTCTCATTTGCCGGATGGCTAGGAGCTGCACAGACAGATTTTAGTTTTTTTTTCTCCAGAGGAAATTCCTCCATTTGTAGCTGCCCAGGATCCTCCAACATGGCCATCTTGAACTGGAACCTGCGAGGTCATTCATTAACTTATATGCATCCATATGTTCACTCATGCCTTGAAACCTTCAAGGAATCTACTATTAAGGATTTTTTAATATGTTAATTAAGGGAACTAGATAAATTTGAGAGTTCAAAGGTTATGAAAGTATTTTTGTAGACATCTTTTTTTGGCTGTGCTGGGTCTTCAGTGCGGTGTCCCGGCCTTCTCTAGTTGTGGCAAGCAGGGTCTACTCTTTGTTGCGGTGCCTTGCTGTGGCGTGTGGGTTTCTCTCTGTGGTGGCTTCTCTTGCTGTGGAGCTCGGGCTCTGGAGCACATGGGCTCAGTAGTTGGTGGCACAAGGATTTAGTTGCCCCATGGCATGTGGGATTCTTCCAGACTAGGATCGAACCTATGTCCCTGGCATCAGCAAGTAGATTCTTAACCACAGGACCACGAGCGAAGTCCTTGTGTAAATATCTGATTGAAAGAATCATCTCATGATGAATTAAAGAAATCTAGGATATTTTGGTGCCTGTCTCTAACTTTTTGAGATTGATTTTATAGGAGATAATTTTATCCTTTTGGGAACCATTTTCAGAGGGAGAAGCTTGGAGGTGGAGAGGATCAACTGGATGCATGCTTTGCTCTCTTTCAGTAACTGTTGCTATGACACACAAGCTGGTGTTCATGGGCATTCACTTGACATCTTCGTGGAGAACAAGTTTTTTTATTTCTCTGACAGTTATTCTAGAGCAAGTAAAAACAATACTGGTTTTCTGAAGCATTTCTTAAATCAACCCTTTTGTGTCATACAGGGCAACACCTTGTTATTAGGTTTGTGGAATACTGGGGTTCTCAATTAGCCTTACTAAAACACACACACACACACACTTTATTCCTCCAATGTATGTTGGAGAATAGTATCCACAAAATAACCTTTATAGTGAACCCGACTTCCTGAGCTCTGCTAATGCTGGCAGATCACATCTGGATAGAGATAAGGCTGGCGACGAGATGTCTCCTTCTCAATTCATGCAGTGAACTGCTTCATTGGAGGGGAAGGATGGTGGCAGCAAGATGGTGTAGAAGGACCTGTGTTTTAAAAAGTCAACCAGAAAAGAAGAGCGAGAAGTAGAAGCAAAGAGAAACAGCTACTAATCTTCTGAGTAGTTTGCTTTCTGGGGAAAAAGTTAACAGCTGTGTAAGTTTTATGGTCCTGTCCACACACTCAGAGGGCTTGCTGTTTCTGGCATTTGACGAGATTTGCACGCCCACGGTTCACTTGAGCTCTGTGAGTCTGTCATTTACAGCAGACATTGGAAAGAATCTGGCCCTCCTGGTGAAATCGTTTGGTATCTAGATTCATCAGGTATACAGACGATAATTTTTGAAAAGATGCCCATGTAATGTGTTGATGGGGGAATTGAAAGGCTGAGCTGTCTGAGAAAGACTCAAAGGCAGAATGCTGGGAGGTGCTGAGTGTTAGCTCAGTCTCCTGGTAGGTACTTTTCATTCATTTCTCTCTAGCATGTGGTGTATTTGCTTTTGCTTTGTCAGAGAATTTGGTGCCAAGTGTGGGAAGCAATTATTAGGGTTGGTGACAATCCACATATGTGGAATTTTGAGGGCTTTTACAGATTTTATAGATTTGGTGCAGCTCCACAGCAAACTATAAAATCACTATTGCAGCTCAGAAGGTTGTAAAAGTTAAAGTACAAATATCTGAATTATGGGGTCCAGGAAAGCATGCAAGCAGCAGTTTAGTGACCGTGTTCATCAACATCAGGTAGCATTCTAGTGATTCACTTGGGTAAATACTTTTAGCAGCTTTTTGCCATTATAATTCCTTGAAGTAGACTGATAATTTTATTTTCACACTTGGTGATGACATATGGACCAAGGTTATGTAGGGCTTCCCAGATGGTGCTGTGCTAAAGAATCTGCCTGCTGATGCAAGTGACCCAGGAGATTCAGGTTCGATCCCTGGGTTTGGAAGAATCTTTGGAGAAGGAAATGGCAACCCACGCCAGTATTCTTTCCTGGAAAATTCCATGGACAGAGAAGCCTGGCAGGCTACCGTCCGTGGGATTGCAGAGTTGGGCACCACTGAGCACACACGCAGACAAGGTTATGTAACAGACAGACAAGGTTTCTAATAGGGTAAGTAGAGCGAGATCTTCACTTTTGAGATAAAGAAGTTGGTGTATTTTATTAGTTATATTATTAATAGTTACATTATTTTACATATTTTACTAGTTACATTATTTTTTGGTCCTTATTTTGTTCTATTTTTGAATTTGAAGTCTGTTATATATTGATAGAAATGGGTTAAAAATATCAAATTCTGCCATGCATCTATACATTTTTGTTCAATACATTTTGGGACACTTTTAGTTGGCATATTAAAGTTTATAAATATTATGTCTTTCAGTTCAGTTCAGTTCAGTCGCTCAGTCGTGTCCGACTCTTTGTGACCCCATGAATCACAGCACGCCAGGCCTCCCTGTCCATCACCAACTCCCAGAATTCCCCCAGGCTCACGTCCATCGAGTCAGTGATGCCATCCAGCCATCTCATCCTTTGTCATCCCCTTCTCCTCCTGCCCCCAATCCCTCCCAGCATCAGAGTCTTTTCCAATGAGTCAACTCTTCGCATGAGGTGGCCAAAGTACTGGAGTTTCAGCTTTAGCATCATTCCTTCCAAAGAAATCCCAGGGCTGATCTCCATTAACATAATACAATGCTCTCTTAACTTAAAATATTTTTAAGACTATGTTGCCTGAAGTGATATTGCCAAACCTGCTTTCCTTTGGTATAAGTTTGATTAGTTAAAATGTACTCAGCCCTCAATTCATTCTATTTCAGCTTTCTATATGTCTCTAGTAAGCAGCATCTTATTGGGCTGTGCTGTTGGATTTTATTTTAATTCAAATAAGACGCTGCAAATGGAGGTAGACGAATTTAGGCCTTTAATATCCAATGCAAGTTTAAGGTGTTTAAACTCACGATTGCCTGTTGTCTTTCCTCTGTGTGGCTTTGTAGATAGAGACTGCGAGCAAAGCTAAGAGATGTGGGAATGGAGCTGGGACGTCTCTGAGCTCCACATGGAGTCTTAATTGTGATTAGCAAGGGGCCAGGTGCTCGCTTGTTTTGTCTGCAGGATTATTGCACACACGTCACATTATGTTCACGCTCTTGTACTTTCTTACTCACTTCACACCTTCACATCTCACATACTCTCGCATGTTTTACATTTTCTAGCTCCATAGCATTTAAAACTTAGCATTGAGGGGTGACTGACACTTCCTGTGTAACCTGCTGAGCACTGTTAAGTGACTGCAGGAGAGCAAACCCTTTGAGACCCCAGATTCAGAGAGAAGTGGAGAAGGGTCGGGGAGCTGATGCCTTGGAGAATTCCATGTGCATCTGGGTCTGGCATCTTGGCAGCAGAGGGTGAGACGCTGGCATGTGCATAGAGCAAGACGAACACTTATTTTCCTCCTCACTTCTGTAACCAGCAAGCAGTGCTTTATCACTACCAGCTATTCCATGGACTAAAATGTTTTATTTCTATGTAATAAGGCAGACATTGCACAGTTTAGCTTACATATTTAAAAAATAATATTCATCTGTCTCAAGGGGGTACCTGTTCATTTTTACTGAGGATAATTGTACCAACAATAGTAGCTACCATTTGCTGAGTTTCTTCAACATGCCCACCACAACACTGCACTTAGGGTACATTATCACCAGCTCTTGTAATCTAGGACAAGTTTTTATTTCCAGCTGATAGCTGAGGAAACTGAAGCTCATACAGCTAACAGACATCAGAGCACCCAGTGTTTAGCTTGAAGTCCTAGGTCTTCCTTGTTCAAGGAGGGTCCCATCTGGGTCACTGTCTGTCATGAACCAGGTTAGGACATAGCTTGGGTTAGAGAATCTGCCCTGTTGGGGAAGCCTTTCTCCTCTCCTGTTCCTTATGGGGAAAGCACTAGAACTGATGAGTAGCATGGGTTTGTGGTCTCAAAAAGTGAAAGTGTTAGTAGCTTAGTCATGTCTGACTCTTTGGGACCCCATGGACTGTAGCCCTCCAGGCTCCTCTGTTCATGGGATTTTCCAGACAAGAATACTGGAGTGGGCTGTCATTTCCTTCTCCAGGGGATCTTCCCGACCCAGGGATCAAACCCAGGTCTCCTGCATTGCTTGCGGATTCTTTACCATCTGAGCCACCAGGGAAGCCCGTTTGTGATTTATTTTTTGCCTTTCTAATATGAGCCTGAGAGGAAGCCTGTAGATGAGGGTTAATCAGCAGTCTGGAGGCTGGTGTCAACCGTTTACAAGAGTTGCTGAGGACATTAACTGCACCTGGAGATTTTGGACCTGCAGGACATTACTGTGGGCAGAGGGGATGAGGCCACTACTATTTGGGAAGCTGAACTTGGATGTTGCTGCTCCTTCCAGGGAAAAAGCAGACAGGAGAGTGGTCTCGGCAAGGTGCTGTCCAGGCAAGGCTGAGTGAGCAGCTGGGGCCACTTTGGGCCAATTTGCTTTGAGCTCCTCACTCTTTCTACAATATCACACTGTTTTCATGTTGTTTGGTAGGTTTTATTTTTTAATATCTCAGTGGGAGAATGTGTGTTTTGTGAAAGAAATGACCAACCGGTAGAAAACTTTTCATCTGTAATAAATCTTGGCCAGGTTTGAGTGAATGGCCTCCAAGGAAGGACTATTTAGAATAGAACTGGACAAAGTGCTAAATAATATACTGTCCAGCAAATCTACTGCCCTCAAGGGAGAGAATCGAATGACTCAGTATCAGTTTTCCATCTTCAGTTTCAATAACCTGATGTCAGGATCCAACTGCAGAACATTCGGGCTGCCTCAGTATGCTCCCCATGTCCCAGGTTCCTCTTCTCATGATCCCTTTTCCTCTGTGATGTCAACCCCAAGGAGCTTAACGAGTACACACACGGAAGTCTTTCTAATAGTGCTGTGAAGTGAGGGGAGTATAGTGATGTGCCAGAGAAATAAAATTGAATTTGGACCACACAGAGATCAGCCATTAACACCAAAGACTGAGTTTTAGTGGTTGCGTTTCTCCCCAGTTGTATTGAGAAATAGTTAGTATTCATCACTATATAAATTTAAGGCATAGAGCATGATGGTTTGATTTACATATAGTGTGAAATGATTACCCTAGTAGGTTAACATCCATATTCTCCTACAGATACAAAAAAAAAGAAAAAACAAGAAGAAAAAAAATCCCTCTTTATAGGAGAACTTAGAATTTATTCTCATAACAACTTTCCCATGAATCTTACAGCTTTACTCTTATAGCTGCTATAGTTATTGTGTAGTGCATTAGATTCCTAGGACTTGTTTATCTTATAATTGAGTTTTTACTTTCTGACACATTTCCTTTGATTCTTCCACCCTGCTTCTAATAATCACAAATCTGATCTTTGTATTTATGAGTTTTTTTTTTTTTTTGAGATCCCACATTTAAGTGATATTGTATGTTACTTGTCTTTCTGTATTATCCCTAGTGGCTCAGATGGTAAAGAATCTGCCTGCAATGCAGGAAATGTGGGTTCAGTCCCTAGGTCTGGAAGATCCCCTGGAGAAGGGAATGGCAATCCACTCCAGTGTTCTTACTTGGAGAATTCCATGGACAGAACCTGGCAGTCTATGGTCCATGGGGTCATAAAGAGACAGCCACACACACACACACACACACATATTATTTCATTTAGCATAAAGCCTTCAAGGTTATTGTTGTAAATGGGGTATTTCCTCATTTTCTGTGACTGAATTATATATATATCTCATAACTTCTTTATACATTCATTGACTAGCCCTTAAGGTGTTTCCAAGTCTCGGCTATTGTAAATAATGCTGCTATAAGTGTGCTGTGCTTAGTCTTTCAGTTGTGTCCAACTCTGCGACCCCATGGACTATAGTTGGCTAAGCTCCTCTGTCCATGGGGATTCTCCAGGAAAGAATACTGGAATGGGTTGCCACACCCTCCTCCAGGGAATCTTCCCAACCCAGGGACTGAACCCAGGTTTCCCACATTGCAGGCAGATTCTTGACCTTCTGAGCCAGCAGGGAAGCCCATGAATACTGGTATGGGTAGCCTATCCCTTCTCCGAGGAATCTTCCTGACCCAGGAATCAAACTGGGGCCTCCTGCATTGGAGGTGGATTCTTTACCAGTTAAGCTACTAGGGAAGCCTTGCTGCTATGAATATGGGGGTACAAATATTTTTTTGAGTTATGTTTTTGATTTCTTTAAATATATTCCCTGAAGTGGAACTTCTAGATCATATGGTAGTTCTACTGTTAATTTTTGAGGATACCTCATGCTGTTTTCCAGAGGGATCCCTTGTGGCTCAGACGGTAAAGAGTCTGCCTGCAATGTGGGAGACCCAGGTTCGTTCCCTGGGTCAGGAAGATCCCCTGGAGAAGTAAATGGCAACCCACTCCAGTATTCTTGCCTGGAAAATCCCATGGATGGAGGAGCCCACGTGGTCACAAAGAGTTGGACACAAGTGAGCAACTTCACTTTCTTCTTTCTTTTGTGTTATTTTCCAGAGTGCCTGTACAGTTCCACCAGCAGTGCACAAAGATTTCCTTTTCTCCACATCCATGCCGGCATTTGTTATCATTTGTCTCTTTGATGTTGGCCGTTTTAATGGACGTGAGGTGATATCTCATTGTGGTTTACATTTGCGTTTCTCTAATGACTAGCGGTGATGAGGATCTTTTCATCTGCCTGTCACACTTTTCTAAATCTGTTTTGGAGAAATGTCTATTCAGGTCCATTGCACATTTTATAGTTGGGTGATTTTATTTTTGATATTAGTTGTATGAGTTCTTTACATATTTTGGATATTAACCCCTTATCAGACATGTGGCTTAAAATACTTTTACCATTATGTTGTCTTTTTACTTTTTAAATCGGAATCTTTGTATATTTTTATGATACGTCCTTTGTATTAATGTGGCTGTTTGTGGGTGAAAGGAGTAAGAGAATGAGCTTTTTTGTTCACTATTCTAGGTGTTTCCAAGACTTGCTGTATAATCAGTGCCTTTATGACCTTTCCTTCTTTTATGGAAGTAGTTTGTTTCCAGTACATCGGAGCATTCAAAATTAGGCTGAAAACAGCAACTCTAGTGATTTTCTAGCAGCAAGAAACTTTTTCTTTGATGAGGGGGAAATTCTGGAGGGTCAGGAAGGAAGGTGTGTTCTGAGGTGGAACTTAGGGGAGGAAATGTATCAACTTACAGATCCTGGGTGCAAAACCAAACTGGTCTCTATTCTAAATGAACAACTAGTTTCTTTTTTTTTTTTTCCAGTAAGTCCGATGACGATATGAGTAACTTGGCATAGAGAGAGGGAAGGATGGTAAGTAAGCCTACTATACTTTCTAGCAAGTGGCCCTAGCCAGCTTCACTCTAAGTTTTAAAATTTACATTTTAAAGATTCTTTTAATCTACTGTTCTAAAGAAGTTTCTGAGCATGTTTTTTGGAATATCCAGATTACCTGGTGTTGGAATGGGAAAGGGGATGTTCAGATGTTCGCACACTTCGCAGGGCTCCAGCGTTCTGGGAGGAAAAGTGCTGGGTGATCTCTATTTGCACCAGTGTTCCTTGTGACTTTTACTCAATGGTCTGAGTGGAGATCCTTCATCCTGTGCCCTTTTTAGGGAAGCAGGAGAAAAAAAGGATCTTCACAGGTGGCACCAGTGGTAAAGAGCCTGCCTGCCAACGAAGGAAACATAAGAGATGTGGGTTCGATCCCTGGATCGGAAAGATCCCCCAGAGGAGGGCATGGCAACCCACTCCAGTATTCTCGCCTGGAGAATCCCCATGGACAGAGGAGCCTGGTGGGCTACAGTCCATAGCGTTGCAAAAAGTTGGACACGACTGAAGTGACTTAGCATGCATGCACAGGAAATAAAAATCAGGCTCCTTTTTTATATGAAAGGAAAGATTTTCCAGCTCATTCCATCTTTACTGTCTGCGAATCTCATTCTGATATGTGTTCTGGTATGTACTTAAACACTGACATCTTTCTATTAATTTTTATAAATGGCTGATGATGAATAATGGCTCCCACTGCCCCAGGGTAGACTACTGAGAAAATTTAAAATTAGTCTTCTGGTCTCATCTTTGGTTAGTAAAACCAAATGCTTGTGAACAAGTTCAATTACAGTTTAATACATTATTGCTCTAATGATGTTTTGCACTGATTATTTTTATAACAACTTCATAGTTTATATTTACAAGAATATTGTGAAATTAGAGTACAAAGTTTACATACGTATACTCCTCACCATGTCCCCTATCATTAATATATTATTCTATTACATTATTGTGGTGCCTCTATTATAGTTAATACATTATCATTAACTAAGTCCATATTTTATTTATGTTTACTTAGTTTCCACTGAGTGTCATTTTTCTGTTCCAGGATCTCATGTAGGACACCATATTACTCTTAATTGTACACATTATGTTACACTTG
This sequence comes from Bos grunniens, assembly GCF_055505025.1. Classification (NCBI taxonomy): domain Eukaryota; kingdom Metazoa; phylum Chordata; class Mammalia; order Artiodactyla; family Bovidae; genus Bos; species Bos grunniens. The sequence goes on along the minus strand of NC_141191.1, from coordinate 20,717,500 downwards.
ACACTAAGTTGCCAAATCTCTTTAGTCACCTCTTGGCTATTTCTTAGGCTTTCTTTGCTACGTGTGACTTTGAAAGTTTGAGGAAGACTGATCAGGTATACTGTAGGATGCCCCTCTCTTGGAATTTCTTTCATGATTAAACTGAGATTAAGGATTTTGGGAAGAAGGCAATGGCACCCCACTCCAGTACTCTTGCCTGGAAAATCCCACACATGGAGGAGCCTGGTAGGCTGCAGTCCATGGGGTCGTGAAGAGTCAGACACAACTGAGCGACTTCACCTTCACTTTTCGCTTTCATGCGCTGGGGAAGGAAATGGCAACCCACTCCGGTGTTCTTGCCTGGAGAATCCCAGGGACGGGGGAGCCTGGTGAGCTGCTGTCTATGGGGTCGCACAGAGTCAGACACGACTGAAGTGACTTAGCAGCAGCAGCAGCAATGTTAAAGGTAAAGTGCTATAGTTTCCATATTGTATCAAGAGTACATACTATCAGTGTGACATCACTGTTGATGTTGACCTTGATCATCTGGCTAAGGTGGTATTCGTCAGGTGTTCTTAGTCTTCTTTTCTCTCTTTCCATAGTGTACTCTTTGGAAAGAAGTTATCTTGTTCAGCACACACTTAAGGAGTAACTGATCATCACCCTCCTTTTGCATGAGGTTGTTTTATGTTACACTTAGATTCTTTTGTCATGGATTGCTTAGCATTAGTGGGCCCCCAGCCTCCTAAGTGATTTAAAAATATTTGCATACATTAAGGTTTATTCTTTGTTCTGTGAAATTATACGCTCTATTTTGCTGCTCTGCTAAGCCATGTCTGACTTTTTGTGACCTTTTAGACTGTAGCCTGCCAGGCTCCTCTGTCCATGGGATTTTTCAGGCAAGAACACTGGAGTGGGTTGCCATTTCCTTCTCCAGGGGATCTTCCTGACCCAGGATCAAACCCACATCTCCTAGGTCTCCTGCATTGGAGGTGGATTGTTTACCTGCTGAACCATTGGGTAAAATTCTATGGTTTTACAAATGCAGAACATCATGTATCCACCATTACCATATCAGAAAGTTTCCCTGACCCTAAAACTATCCTCTCTGATTTGCCTATTCAACCTTCCCAAACTCATGGCAACCACTGATCTTTTCACTGTTGTTTTCACTTTGCTAAGCAGAGCTGTAGTTTTGCTTCTTCCAGGGACTTCCCTGGTGGCTCAGATGGTAAAGAGTCTGCCTGCAATGTGGGAGACCTGCATTCGATTCCTGAGTTGGGAAGATGCCCTGGAGAAGGAAATGGTAATCCACTCCAGTGTTCTTGCCTGGAGAATTCCAAGGTCAGAGGAACCCGGAGCCTGGCAGGTTAGAGTTCATGGGTTGCAGAGAGTTGGACATTACTGATTGAGTAACACACACACACAGTATGTAGCTTTTTCATATTGGTTTATTCTACTTAGCAATATGCATTTAATGTTCATCAGTATCATTGGGTATGTTGATAGCTCATTTCTTTTTATATGGAATACTATTTTCTTGTGTTAGTATACCACAGTTTGTTCATTCACATATTGAAGGACATCTTTGCTTCTAATTTTGGAAATTATGAATATACTGAATAAACATTTGCATGCAGATTTTTGTGAGGACTTAAGTTTTCAAACCAGTTGGGTAAATATCTAGAAGTGTGATTGCTGGATCATATGGTGAGGCTATGTTTAGCTTTGGAGGAAACTGACAAGTTTTCTTCCAAAGTGGAATTACCATTTTGCATTTCCCCCGGCAATGAACGAGAGTGCTTGTACATGTTTGCATGTTTTTTTCCAGCAATTGGTGTTTTAAGGCTTAAATACTTACCCATTCTAACAGGTATGTAGCTCTTTTAATCTATTTTTCACTGTTTCAATTTGTAATTCTCTAATGATATGTGATATTGACAATTTTTTTTCACATACTTATTTGGTATCTGTGGGCTTCCCTTGTGGCTCAGATGGTAAAGAATCCACCTGCAATGCAGGAGACCTGAGTTCAGTCCCTGGGCTGGGAAGATCATGTGGAGAAGGGAATGATAGCCCACTCCAGTATTCTTGCCTGGAGAATCCCATGGACAGAGGAGACTGGTGGGCTATAGTCCATGAGGTCACAAAGAGTTGGACATGACTGAGCGACTGCACAGCACAGCATTTGGTATCTGTATAGTTTCTTTAGAGAGATATGTTTAGATCTTTTCACACTTTAGAATTGGGTTGCTTGTTTTCTTATTGTTGTATTGTAAGAGTTCTCTGTATATTTTAGATATGTCCTTTTTTCAGAAATGTGTTTTGCAAATGTTTTCTCCCAGTTTGTGGTTTGTCTGTGATACTGTTTTTCAATGTATTTTCACACTCTAAAGGGATACTTGGTGAGGAAAAGAAGTGAGTCGATTGTAATGTCTCTATGTGAAAATGCTCAACCTACTCCCTCTAGGAATTTATTTTTCATTGCCTTTCCAAAGGCATTGTTCTTTTCAAAGTCTTATGCACAGTGTAAGAAAGATATTATGAGCAGATATCAGTACCCAAATATGTAAAGAAAAAGTGCATTTAAAAAAATTTGATTCTCCATGTTGAGTTGATTTATAGTGCTTTCCAGGTCTACTGTATCCTTCTACTTTTCCATCCATTCTATTAATTTTTGAGAGTTTGATATTGAAACTCCAACTAAAAATCTTAATTTGTTTACTTAAAAAATAATTGTAATATATAATGGAACTGTATATTTTATATTTTCCAAGTTTCCTATAAATGTGCTATCATACTTTCATAATTTAAAAAAGAAAAAAAGAGAAAGGTAGAAAGAAACAGATAAAGTTCATTTAATTATTGTATGTTTAACCCAATTTAAAAAATTTGATTCTCACAATGACCCTGTGATATAGATGAGGCGGGTGTTTGTAATCATGTTTATTATCAACTTTGATAGGAAAGTTTTGAGATAAGGAGACACCCAGGAAAATAACATGATTTGCCCTGAGTTTCACAGTCAGCAAGAGATGAAGCCTTGACCACACTTCTTTTTTTCTCCTGGCCCCAGATTCTCTTACCTGTGTCACACTAGCTGCTGCTGCTGCTGCTAAGTCGCTTCAGTTGTGTCCAACTCTGTGAGACCCCATAGATGGCAGCCCACCAGGCTCCCCTGTCCTTGGGATTCTTCAGGCAAGAACACTGGAGTGGGTTGCCATTTCCTTCTCCAATGCATGAAAGTGAGAAGTGAAAGTGAAGTCGCTCAGTCTTGTCTGACTCTTAGCGACCCCATGGACTGCAGCCTACGAAGCTCCTCCATCCATGGGATTTTCCAGGCAAGAGTACTGGAGTGGGGTGCCATTGCCTTCTCTGTGTCACACTAGAATTCTGTCCAATTAATGGGAAACCATTATTGCTTTGGTTTAAAGTGCAAGCTCATGGATAATCCACATAGGTAACCATTTATTTTTCTGATGCATTTGATCTTTGGCTGAGTTGGATAAATAACTTGTTCAAAATGGAATGAGCTAAGGTGCATCCTGAACTTTTAACTCCATCTTTGCTTTCATGATGTTTTGCAGCCTCAGTTATAGTCTGTCATCTGATTCTTCCAGAGAATCCTTTATTGGATGCAGTGTTTTAGTACAGATAGTCCTTGGCATTTACCAATGTTTTCTTTAAAAGTTTGGGAGGAAAATATCTGGTATTTAACCAATTTGAAAACTGAAAGTTCCTTTAGGGCAGGATTTCTCAAACTTGGTGCTGTTGTACTTTGGGCCAGATATTTTTTTTGTTGTGGAGGGCTCTTGTGCATGGTAGATACTAAGCAACATTCCAGGACTCTACCCAATACAATAGATGCCAGTAGCATCCCTCTCAGTTGTCATAATGAAGAATGTCTTGGATACTGCCAAATGTCCCCTTGTGGGGAGGAAACACTTTCTGTCAGGCTCTACTGCTCTAGTTTTAAACTGTTTAGTGAACAGTGATTTAGCCAACAGTAGATTCCCTGGTGGCTCAGACAGTAAAGGATTTGCCTGTAATATGGGAGACTGGGGTTCAATCTCAGAGTTAGGAAGATCCCCTGGAGGAGGAAATGGTAACCCACTCCAGTATTCCTGCCTGGAGAATCCCATGGACAGAGGAGCCTGGCGGGCTACAGTCCATAGGGTCGCAAAGAGTCAGACATGAACTGAGTGACTAACTCATTGACTAACACACACACACAGATCATATTAGGTTAATGTCAAGAAGATACTGATTTTATAAGCTAGCAAAATTCATTGTTCTATATTTTTATTACCTTATTGGTATTGTAATTTAGTATTGTTGTAGTTGTTTAGTTGCTCAATTGTGTCCAACTCTTTTGCAACCCCATGGACTATAGACCGCCAGGCTCCTGTGTCCATGGGATTTCCCAGCAAGAATATTGGAAAGGGTTTTGCCATTTCCTTCTCCAGGGTATCTTCCTGACCCAAGGATCAAACCCGCATCTCCTGCTTGGCAGGCAGATTCTTTACCACTGAGCCACCTGGGAACAGATTCTTTTAATTTAGTATAGCAAAATAAAAAACATTTTATTCAAAATTGTGAATAAAATGGAAGGAATAGGGCTAAACTAGGGGAGGGTTAGGAAGGATGACATGGAGGTCAGCTATGGGTTAAATAAATTTTTGGCAAGGTTAAACAATTTTATGGCCCATGGAAAAGTTCCTCATAGGAGCATCTTTTGCCTTTTGTCTTTTCATTGTAGAATCATGGAATTTTATTGTCTGTAGGGCCTATAGTGATGAAGTAGTAAGTGCTAGAACAGAATAAAGGGTGAAATATTATTGTTGGATCCAGTTTCTATTTTAACACAGTCTATTACTCTGAGTACTATAATATACATACTTTAATTATAGAAAATCTATAATTCATTATGAGCTTCCCTCCTAGCTCAGTTGGTAAAGAATCTGCCTGCAATGCAGGAAACCTGGGTTCAATTCCTGGGTTGGGAAAGTCCCCTGGAGAAGGAAATGGCAACCCACTGCAGTATTCTTGTCTGGAGAATCCCATGGACAGAGGGGCCTGACAGACTACAGTTCTTGGGGTCGCAAGAGTTGGACACGACTTAGCGACTAAAGCACCACTACCATAGTTCATTATAGCATTAATTATAGCATAGACATAATCTAGGAATTACACATTATAACACTTGAATATTGAATTTAAAAATTGTCCCTCTCTGAAACTGGGACCCCTAGAGAAATGGCTGATTCTAGAGCTAGGGCAGGGAAAATTCATGAGCCTGGAACATTTTGTGGTAAAAGGAAGGGGAAAAATGAGAAGCAGGGCATGTCAAAGGAACATGGGCGCTGAATTCTAAGAGTTACCAGTATCCAGAGCTGGAACAATTGAAGCAATAAAAATAAATAATAAATACTACTTAATTATAATCTGAACAATACAATATTTATAAATTCATATTGATATAGAAATAAAGGATTGAATGAATATTTAAGTGGTAGAGAAGTGACAAGTCTTTATTACAGAAAAATTCCAAATAGTAAATGTAGAAAGAATGAGGGAAATGGAGAAAACACCACTAGCATGCCACAGTAATAATTGCTGCAGACAAGATTCATGGATGAAAGCTAAAATGAATGGCTGAAATATTAAGGAGCAACAGAATATTTGCTCAAAAAAATTCTCCCCCAAATATTTATTAACTACTGTTGTGAATTTAGTACGTGTCTACAAATTTTTGGTACTTCAGTTCAGTTGCTCAGTCATGTCTGACTCTTTGCGACCCATGGACTGCAGTACTGGCCTCCCTGTCCGTCACCAACTCCCAGAGTTTACTCAAACTCATGTCCATTGACTTGGTGATACCATCCAACCATCTCATCCTCTGTTGTCCCCTTCTCCTCCCACCTTCAATCTTTGCCAGCTACAGGGTCTTTCCAAATGAGTCAGTTCTTTGCATCAGATGGCCAAAGTATTGGAGTTTCAGCTTCAGCATCAGTCCTTCCAATAAATATTCAGGACTGATTTCCTTCAGTATGGACTGGTTGGATCTCCTTGCTGTCCAAAGGACTCTCAAGAGTCTTCTCCAACACCACAGTTCAAAAGCATCAATTTTTCAGTGCTCAGCTTTCTTTATAGTCCAACTCTCACATCCATACATGACTACGGGAAAAACCATAGCTTTGGCTAGATGGACCTTTGTTGGCAAAGTAATGTCTCTGCTTTTTAATATGCTGTTTAGGTTGGTCATAACTTTTCTTCCAAGGAGCAAGTGTCTTTTGATTTCATGGCTGCAGTCAAAATCTGCAGTGATTTTGGAGCCCCCCAAAATAAAGTCTGTCACTGTTTCCATTGTTTCCCCATCTATTTGCCATGAAGTGATGGGACCAGATGCCATCATCTTAGTTTTCTGAATGTTGAGTTTTAAGCCAACCTTTTCATTCTTTTCTTTCACTTTCATCAAGAGGCTCTTTAGTTCTTCTTCGCTTTCTGCCATAAGCGTGGTGCCGTCCGCATATTTGGGGTTATTGATATTTCTCCCAGCAATCTTGATTCCAACTTGTGCTTCAGCTAGCCCAGAATTTCTCATGATATACTCAGCATATAAGTTAAATAAGCAGGGTGAAAATATGCAGCCTTGACATACTTCTTTCCCAATTTTGAACCAGTCTGTTGTTCAATGTCCCATTCTAACTGTAGCTTCTTGACCTGCATACAGATTTCTCAGGAGGCATGTCAGATGGTCTGGTATTCCTATCGCTTGTAGAACTTTCCACAGTTTGTGGTGATCCACACAGTCAAAGTCTTTGGCATAGTCAATGAAGCAGAAGTTTTTCTGGAACTCTCTTGCTTTTTGATGATCCAACAGATGTTGGCAATTTGATCTCTGGTTCCTCTGCCTTTTCTGAATCCAGCTTGAGCATCTGGAAGTTCACGGTTCACGTTACTGTTGAAGCCTGGCTTAGAGAATTTTGAGCATTACTTTACTAGCGTGTGAGATGAGTGCAATTGTGCGGTAGTTTGAGCATTCTTTGGCATTGCCTTTCTTTGGGATTGGAATGAAAACTGACCTTTTCCAGTCCTGTGCCCACTGCTGAGTTTTCCAAATTTGCTGGCATATTGAGTGCAACACTTTCACAGCATCATCTTTCAGGATTTGAAATAGCTCCACTGGAATTCTATCACCTCCACTCGCCTTGTTTGTAGTGATGCTTTCTAAGGCCCACTTGACTTCACATTCCAGGATGTCTGGCTCTAGGTGAGTGATCACACCATCATGATTATCTGGGTCATGAAGATCTTTTTTGTACAGTTCTTCTGTGTATTCTTGCCACTTCTTTTTAATATCTTCTGCTTCTGTTAGGTCCATACCATTTCTGTCCTTTTATAGAGCCCATCTTGGCATGAAATGTTCCGTTGGTATCTCTAATTTTCTTGAAGAGATCTCTAGTCTTTCCCATTCTGTTGTTTTCCTCTATTTCTTTGCATTGATTGCTGAGGAAGGCTTTCTTATCTCTTCTTGCTATTCTTTGGAACTCTGCATTCAGATGCTTATATCTTTCTTTGTCTCCTTTGCTTTTCGCTTCTCTTCTTTTCACAGCTATTTGTAAGGCCTCCCCAGACAGCCATTTTGCTTTTTTGCATTTCTTTTCCATGGGGATGGTCTTGATCCCTGTCTCCTAGGTAATGCAAATTACAACATATCTGAGAGAAGAACTTTCTAGGCAGGAGGAGCTGGTAGAGCTGAGATTATAGTGTACACACTTGTCTTTTGCCTTCCTGAGCAAGCAAGCAGGTCATCGTGGCTGCAGCAGTGAATGAGGGTGGAGTTATAGGAGAGGAGGTTGGACAGGTGTGGGAGACAGACCGTGGAAGCCTCGGAGGCCATCCAGAGAATGCTGTCTTTTATGCTGAGTGGGGAGCCATGGAGAGGGTGTTGAGCAGAGGAGTGATGTGATAAAACTTAATTGTCTCCCCCTTGGGCTTCCCTTGTGGCTCAGCTGGTAAAGAATCCACCTGCAATGCAGGAGACCTGGGTTTGATCCCTGGAAGATCCCCTGGAGAAAGGCAAGACCACCCACTCCAGTATTCTGGCCTGGAGAATTCCATGGACTGTATAGTCTATGGGGTCACAAGCATACATGACTGAGCAACCTTCACTTGAGGCATGTAGGGTCATAGTTCCCAGACCGGGGATAGAACCTGTGTCCCCCTGCAGTGCAAGCTCAGACTCTTAACCACTGGACCACCAGGGAACTCCCCAAACTAGTTTTATTTACTTATTTATTTTTGATTATAAATCTATATAGTTTTATTAAGACAAAAAACTGACAGTGTTGATATGAAGTTTACATTTAAACAACTTTTCACAAAAACCTAACACATGCCTAAAAATTACAATGGAGTTCTAGATGCAGATCAAGATGATGTCAACAACTGATGGATCTCATGACTCAAGACAGCGTTTTGGATTTTAGTTAGTTCTTAGGATTAAAAAATTTGTTTTGTTTTAAAGTGAACCACTACCCCAGTATGAATATTTATCTTCTCCTGAGACCAGGGCTTTTGAAATCATTCAACTCTTGAACTTGTGCTGTCAGTGACTGAACCCTGCCACCAATGGTTTCAAAGTTCAAAAAACAGAGGCTCCAAGAGTTTTCCACCCTATGAGCACCGGCCCTTGTCTTTCCCTACTCACTTACCTCCTATACCACTCTCTGCCCTTCCCTAAATACTTCACCAGTGGCTTGGATGGAGAAGCTGATATTTGTAACTTCACAATAGGAAAAGAAAGGGTCTTCTTGTCAGTTTCATGAGTAGCACCTCTAAGACAGAATGATCTGCCTGTGTATACACTCCAATAAGACTTATCCTCCTCAACCAGTTTCCATCCCCCAAATGGCAGCTTTGGTAGCTTCTTATTCCTTTGTTGGGAACAGCATTAAGCTCAGGCAGGGAATACCTTGGCTTCTAAGTTTCAGGCATTCACAGCTTTTAAACAGTCTCTCACAGTCCTCATTTAGGTTGCCAATGACATGTTTTGAAAGGATACAATATTCTGAACACAGAACCCAATCATCATTAGTTGTTCTTTCCTTTGTTTCACCGTTTCCCCAAATTTCAACAAAAATGATCCTAACCCATCTCCCTTCTTTCCCACCCCACCCCACCCACCCCAAATAATACACCAGTAATAGCCAAAAACTACACACATGCTACGCTGTAAAAATGCAGAGTTAACACTATGGGGAAGAAGGCTGTGTGGGTTGTGGAGATGCTCTTTGAAGATCTACAGTACCTCTTGCTCTCCCACATCCCATTCTACGTTTTGTCCTTCATAGAAGACCCTTTGCTTTTTTTTAAAGCAAAGTTCAGAACGGGTTGCCTTGAAACACTGACCCTCCTTCCCCTCCACCGGGATGGGTGTGCAAACTGTACAGCATGGAATGGCTTTGAAGCCCTTGGGCTGCTGTAGGGCACAGAAACTATACTGGCTCTTCAAAGGACATCTTCTCAAGCCACCTTTATGGTGTCAAGACAAGGAGAACTCCTTCTTTCCCCACTTGAAACCCACAGTCAGATGTGACAGGGGCTGGTATTCAAGAAAGTTAATTCTTATCATCTTTTTTGTCATAATCCTCTGAGGGGTAAGAATGCCACGTCAGCCTTTCCTCATAGAAGGATATGACAACCTGCGGGCACTTGACATTGGCTTCCTTGGCAGGGACCAGATCAGCCTCATCAGAGTTCTTCCATTTCATTAGGAACATGAGTTCTCCACTGGAGTCCGTAGCTCCAATAATCCTCTCTGGTTCCAAACCCCGGGCAAAGCCTCGTGGCTTTTCTGACTCTTCTTTCTTCTTTTTTGGTTTGCTCTCCTCCCCCTTATCTTCCGAATCAGAATCAGCTTTGCGTTTGCCTCCCTCTGATTTATCCGTCTCGTGTGCTGTTTTCTGTGACTGCAGAAACTCAGCAATGAGGTCAGGGCAATCCAGGTTCTCTTCTGGTTCCCATGTGTTATCCTCATCTGAGAACCCCTTCCACTTTAGGAGATACTCCACTTTGCCCTTTACCACTCGACGGTCTAGAACTTTTTCCACCACATATTCTTCTTCCTCTTCTTCTAGCACCTCCTCCACTTTCTTCTTGTTTTGTTTTTTCCCCATAGTGCCCGCCAGCTTTCTGGTATAAAGGATGACGCTGCTCAGAGCAGCGCCCACAAGCCCAAGAGGAATCGGTGTCGCGCTACTGGCGGGTCTTGTCCGGCCGGCCGGGGGAGTGGAGACCAGAAAAGCAACAAGCCGGGTGATCACTGTCGAGCCCCCTCACTGAAGCGGCGTACCGCAGACCCCTGCCAACGGCCCTCCCCTCAGACGAACAAAAAAGACCCAAACTAGTTTTAAAGTGATATTTCTGACTGTGGCACCTGGATAGACTGCAGGAGTCAATTGTAGAAGCAGTGAAACCTACTGGAGGCTAGTACAGTATCCGGGTGAGAAATGATGGCTGCTTGAACTAAGCTGTAGCTCTGCAGGTGGTAGCAAAGTCAAGTTCTGGTGGGATCAACAGATTTTGAAAAGTGGGATCAACAGATTTTTCCTGAGGAATTGGATATAGTGTATGAGAGGAATAAGAGAATCAAGAATGATGCTCAGGTTTATGGCCTCTTGCATTAATAAAAACCCTTTATATACAGAAATACAAAAGGAAAACATTGTAAAAGATGTTATCTTATAACAACAACACCTGCTTTTGTATTATAATCTCATACCATTGTTATTTGAAAATGCCAATGGAATAACTCTTTGTCTGAAAAAAAAATTCATCTACAACTTATAGTTCTCTGGGAGAAGTGTTCATTTTTCACATCAGCTTGCTTCTAGCAGAGGCACACAGCTAAAGAGATGACTCTCATGTCTTGTTCTGCTCAGTCTTTGAGAATAAGTGTTTAAAGTACTAATATTTGTTTTTGGTTTTGCTCTGCTTGGAGGAACAGCTCATAAGTACTCCTGGTGCTTACAACGATGAAAATAATTATTACTAATTGTGTCTATGGGCATGCAAGGCATAAATATGTACAAGATACTTAATAATAACAGCATTGTGGTATCTATTCTCACTGTTTCAGAGTTTACCTTGGTTAAGAAATTCTAGCAGGAGCTCTACACATTGCCTTTTAAATCATTGCAGTAAACGATGATTCTTTTTTGGCTTTTAGGATGGGGAACACGTGTATACCTGTGGTGGATTCATGTTGATATATGACAAAACCAGTACAATATCGTAAAGTTAAAAAATAAAATTAAAAAAAATTTATTATTGGAGTTTTTTCATTTCATAACAGATTTTCAATACTTAAAAATTGTGATTATAGCTTTTTTAGCTATAGTTTTTTTAGCTTTTTATTGGAATATAACTGATTAACAATGTTCTGTTAGTTTCAGGTGTACGGCAAAGTGATTCAACTGATTCATACATAACTATATGTATACATAGATCTATTCTTTCTCAAATTCTTTTCCCATTTAGGTTGTTACATAATACTGTGCAGAGTTCCCTGGGCTATACAGTAGATCCTTTTTGATAATCCATTTAAAAATATCCTTTTCTAACAGATGAAGGATCTAAAATCCAGAAAGATTACTTAACCTGTTTATGTTTAAATAGATACTGAAGAGTGGGGCTGGGCTTCCTAGACTCCAGACCTGTTTGTCTTCAAAGACAACGTTCTTTTTGATTTGCTGCTGTTCAATCTCAGGGACTTAGATGAATGATGTATTTGTAGGATGTTAATTCAACAAACATTAATTTAGCGCTTCTGTATGTCAGAAACTCAGTTAGTTTGACATTGGAGGATAAGAAGATTGATTGATTAGTTGATTAAATGACTACTGAATACCCATGATATGCCTGGAGGTGTGCAGGGCTGTAGGAAGACAAAGATGAATGGTCTTTGCTCTTGAGAAAGAGTCACTGGTTCTCAGAGGTGCTGGACAGTGATGATTGAATCTTATAAAATAGTAGCAGAAAACTAAATGGATCGGCTTTTGTTTGGGATGGCTGTTCTGATTGATTCAGGCGTTTCAGAAATGTATTAACTTTCTACTTCTTTGAATTGGAAAGTCTACACAATAGTATTTCAAGAATGGTTTGAGACAGGCCTGTATTTTGCTTTTTTACATATCATTTTCATTCAAATGCTTATTTTTCTTCAAAACTCACTACTAGATATGTGATGAATAAAGATATAGTATTCAAATCACTTGAAGATCTGAATGTATCATTTCACAACACAGTTATCGGTACTTAAGAACTCAAGTGTCATCTCTTCAGAGATCTTCCTTGCCTCTATTGTCTAAATTAGACCCCCTTTCCAACCACTCGACATCACTTTATACTGTTAAATTTTTTCATGGCTTTATCACTATCAGATACTAGTATCCATATGCCCATTTGTTTACTTCCTGTCTTTTACTACTAGAGTTTCATGAGAAATTTTTACAGTGATAAAGAAATTTAACTTTACTTAGGTAAATTAGAAAAACGGATTGTAGTGTTAGAATTTTTCAAATGCTTTACTTCTGAACTATTTTTCAGGATGTTTGTATACAAACCATAACAAAAGAGAAGACAACAAACACATTGCTTTCATTCAAGTCAGAGTATTTTCTCAGTTCTGAACTTGTCCCTATCACTTCAGTTTTTAATTTTTAACAGAGGTGTTGTTTTTCTGTTTCTTTTTTTAAAAAAATTCACAAAGTGCCTATCATCCTTGCACTGGGGCCATGTTAATCCTCATTCCAATTTTAGTATATCTGCTTCCAAAGTGAGCACTGTTCTTTTTTGAGAAAGTGCTTGATTGACACAATACAACATTTAAGTGGATGAAGGGTCAATGATCACCCAAAAAATTAAAAGATATTTTCCAATCAATATGATTTTCTCTTTATATCTTTGTCTATATTAAAATATGTTTCATGTGAAAAAAAATCATACTTGCATTCATAGATAGTCTAAATTGCTGGGACTAAATTTAACACATATAAATCCATGGTTGATCTAAAGACAACACAGAGTCAAATATTTATATAAACTCATTAATGTGAATATTTGCCACAAATTAAAACATGAACAAAATTGTTAGGAAATAGAGGAGACAGATGTAAAGATCTAGAGCAAGAACGTCTCAGACAGAGAAAAGGCAAGAACAGAAGTTTGAAGGGTGGTAAAGGGTGGAGGATGTGTGAAGTACCCATAGAATGCCAGAGGAGAGAAAAATGTAAAGGTGAGCAAGAACCAACCACGTGGGGCTCTATGGGACAGAGTAAGGAGTTTGCGTCTTATCCAGGATAACTGCCAAGTTAGTGGAGGGCTTAAGCAATGAATGGCATGATCTGATTTATGATTTAGAAATATCCCTGTGGTCCCTTGGTGGGAAAGGGATTATAAGAGGGTAAGAATTAAAACAGGAAATTCCGTTAAGAGGCAATTATATTAGTTTAAGAAACAGATAGTTAGGACTAAGATAGTGCTACTGCAACAGAGAGAAAAAGGTGGGTTCAACTGATGGGCTAGTTGTGGGGAATGAGGAGAAAAGGATGGGTCTGCTAGACTTTGGGCCTGAACAACTGGGTGAAGAGTGCCATTTACTTGGATTGAAAGTCAAGAGTCTTGTTTTGGATGTGTTAAGCTTCAAAGGCCTATTAGATATTTAGGTAGTGGTATTGAGAAGTTCTATCCTACTGGCCTGCCCAGAAAGAGACCACACAGCCCAACCTCTCTTGCAAAAAGGCAGGTCTGCCTGTCTAAGCTCCCCAGCAAGGGCAGCCGGGGCAAAGGCAGCACTGAGCCAGACCATCAGACCTCACTTTCCCGATGAGGACGTGTGTACATGCTCAGTTGCTAAGTCCTGTCTGACTCTTTGTGACCCCATGAACTGTAGCCTTCCAGGCTTCTCTGTCCATGGGGTTTTCCAGGCAAAATGCTGGAGTGGCTTGCCATTCCCTTTTCCAAGAGATCTTCCTGACCCAGGAATAAAACCCAAGTCTCCTGTTTGGCAGGTGGATTCTTTACCACTAACACCACCTGGCAAGAGAATGCCCTTAAAAGGGGATATTTTGTATCCACTTCCTCTCTTTTCCTACAGGATAGAAGGTGGATGTTGCAGGGAGACTGTTCTGACCATGTGGCTTGATTAGAGTTCCCTGAGGGATGTCAGAACAATGGAGCAGGAGGCATCCGAGGCCCTGGATGACTTCGTGGAGTGGAGCTACTCACCCTCTCCGAACCACTTGTCTACTTCCAGAAAGCGATGTCAAAGAGAAGTAAGTTTCCCCTTGCTTGAGTCCTTAATACCACACAGTGGTTCCCAAGTTTGGGTTCTGAAAATATGCTAGTCTTATTAGGCCATGTCATGAGGTCACATCAACCACCATTTAGGAACCTAAAGCATTCCTGGCCAAGACTAAGGTGCATTTTGAAAAAGTGGAAACTGCTGTATTGTTAAGTTCAGTTTTCTCCTGAGTTTGTTACTACCTGAGGGATTACTCAAGATTTGTTAATAAGTCCATAGGTATTAAAATTAAAAGAAAAAAAGACTGAAGAGTAACACAGAATTCTCTTAATGTTTTCAGTTACATGACAGGTGCCATTTGTCTCATGTAGCTTTCTGCTTCTGTTCAGGAGATGACCGTATTAGCATTTCTTTAATTTTGGGGTGAATCCTGAACTCTCCATCTTGTTTCAAGTACAAGGAGGTGAATAGGCCACATAACAAAACAGTTTCATCTCCATGGCAGGATCTTGGATTCCCTTCTTTCAGCTGCAGGCTGAGCAGATTAGCTTTTCCGTCGTTCTGCCAGTCCAGGGACTCACAGGTCGAAAGTCCCCCTGCTCTATAGCAGGTTAGCAGCCTTTTATTCAGCTGGATGAGGAATGTAGCCTTAGTGAGGACTGTAAAAAGCAGTAATGCAAAGTGTCTCAGCTTTTTAATGGAGTGGTGTTAATCATATTTCTGGCTTTTAAAATGCTGTTGGGGGAAACACATTTTTGTTTGTTTCAAATACAACATTTTATGCAACTCGATAAGAAAAAAAACATCACTCTTATTTTTATAAATACTCCGATTTGCTTTGTTAGTTCAAGTTGTATCTTTGTCTAGCAACTCCTGTGGTTCTTAGAAAGTATGCTAATCACATAGCTTTGCTAACAAGTTAGTGGTTAATGCATTCTGTTAACCACTGCTACTACAAAAATGCAGGTTTTCCTTTTACTGCTGTGCAGTCTTCTTCCCTAATCATTTCCTAACAGGTGGCGTACAAGTTTCAGTGGGGTTGAATGCAGGTAAAATTAATTTTAATAATATATTGAATTTAGTTCCATGTATCAAAAATATTCTGGGCAACTCTGGAAGACTGTGAGGGACAGGGAAGCCTGGCATGCTGCTGTCCATGGGGTCACGAGGAGTTGGACATGACTTGGCGACTGGACAAGAATCAGAAATATTATCATTTAAACATGTAATAAGTTAAAAATTTTAATGAGGTATTTTGCATTGTTCTTTCATACTAAATTTTTGAAGTCCGGGGTGTAGTCTGCGCTTCTAGCATAATTCAATTTGAACTAGCCCATTTCAAGTGTCCAGTGGTGACTGTACTGGACAGCACAACTCTAATCACTGAGATGACTGGGATTCAAGAAGAGATGACTTCATTATCATAGCTCTTAAACCCTGTATTGTTCTCTGTCTCTCTCTCTGTCTGTCTCATTCCTTGAGAAATATACACACCCACATAAGCTATTGTCAAAACCCTCAACCTCACTGCCAGACCCATCTGACTTGATTTTGTGAGAAGGGCTGTGTGATGTGGTGCTTCACGTTATGAACTAAGTTCGACTTGGGTTTCTCCTAAGAAACTGTTGAATCTGAAATACAAAAGGGGATCCAGCAAAATGCCATCACACTCATCTGCTCAGCCCCTTTGAAAAACCTCAGATTACCATAGAGAAGGATTGACACTTTGTTGTTACAACTTTTTGTCAGCTGTCATGACTTTTATTTATAGCCAGTGACAATGCATTTTGTATAATAGGATTGGCCAGTCCATATGGGTAGGAATTGATGTGAGAGGATCATGATTACAATTTCAGCATATGTTTTTAACAGTGCCATGTTGTGCATTTGAGTCAATGCTTGAAACCATATGACATTAAGAATGTATAAAGAAAAAGACATAGGTGAAGGAGATAAAGAGGTGTAAATTTCCATTTGCAAAATAAGCGAGTCATGGAGATGAAAAGTACAGCATGTAATAATGACGTAGTATTTGTGTGACATGGTAACTAGACATGTGGTGATCATTTTGTCTTGTATAGAAATATTGAATCACTATATTGTGTACCAGGAACTAACATAGTGTTGTAGGTCAATTACTTCAAAACAAAAAAACAAAAATAGAAAAAGAGATCAGATTTGTGGTTACCAGAGGCAGGGAGTAGGGAAGGGGGAATTGGATGAAGGTGGATAAAACATACAAACTTCCAGTTATAAGATAAATACTAGGAATGTAATGTACAACATGATTGTCATAATTAGCAAGAAAGTTGTTATATATAAAAGTTGCCAAGAGAATTAATCCTAAGAGTTCTGTCTTAGGGAAACAAGGAAACATATTTTTTCTTTTTTTCTTAATATTTTACATCTATACGAGACGAGGGATGTTGACTAAACTAATTGTGATAATCATTTCATGATGTATGTAAGTTGAATCATTATGCTGTTTGTGAAAGTGAAAGTTGCTCAGTGTGTCCTTCTCTTTGCGACCTCATGGAATGTAGTCCATGGAATTCACCAGGCCAGAATACTGGAGTAGGTAGCCTTTCCCTTCTCCAGGGGATCTTCCCAACCCAGGTATTGAACCCAGGTCTCCCTCATTGCAGGCAGATTCTTTACCAGCTGAGCCACAAGGGAAGCCCTGTTCACCTTAAACTTATATAGTGCTGTACATGAATTGATGGACTTCCCAGGTGGCCCTAGTGGTAAAGAACCTGCCTGCAAATGCAGGAGACACAAGAGACGCCAGAGACACGGGTTTGATCCCTGGGTCAGGAAGATCCCCTGCATGAGGGCATGGCAACCCACTCCAGTATTCTTGCCTGGAAAATCCCATGGACAGAGGAGCCTAGGGGGCTATAGTCCATGGGGTCTCAAAGAGTCGGACATAACTGAAGTGACTTAGCACATAAGTGAATTACATCTCAATAAAACTGGGGGAGGGGGAAGAAAAAGAAAAAGAGCTTCTTCCAAGACAACTCATGAGATAGCTATTAATATAATATTGCTTCTTTTTATTTGAATTATTTATTTAAGCATGTAATTAAGGGAGGATGTGGCCATGTAATTGATGCCTTCATTAATGCTATTTCTGTATTTGTATCTTTAAATCTGGCCTATGCTAGTGAAGTCTTTCAGAAACAGTCTTGTAGACCAATGGATGATGGTACGGCTTCTATATTTGCCAATAGCTGGGCAAGTTCATCCAGTTTCTCTGGAACTCCACATTCTCATCTGCAACGAAAAGCATTCAGGTGAGGATAAACATCTAGGAAAGTATCTAGTATAGTGGTGGACATGCAGTCAGCTCGTGTTTTCTTTTCCACTCCCAGAATCCCAGGTACTGGTGCATAGTTCTAGTTTAGCTCTGTTCAGAAGTAGTAGTATGAGGTCATAATGTGCAGTTTTAGGGGCATTAAGAATAGTGTCAGTGAGATAAAGGCATCTTTGTATTTTTTATAGACCACTGGGGTCAGCTAGGTTTAAAATTCACTGGGCAAAATTTTGCAAACTATCTTAATTATTTTAATGTTATAAAAGCATGTAATCTTGTACTTCTGATGTCTGGGTAATTAAGCTTTGAACACCAGTGACTTCTAATCTTCCATAGTTTCATAATCTTGCATTTGTTTCACTGCGGATTGGTCATTACTCATCACCACCTTTCTGCTTCAGTTGAAATCTTTTTCACTGAGGCCAGGAGGGGACAGGATGGCTTTGATTATAAATTACTGTAAAAACAACTTTTATGTGTTAAGCTGCATGGAATTTTTATTTGCTTGCTGAATTTTATTTTATGGGTAAAGAAGGTAAATAACAAAGCAATTGTACTTAGCAGATGAAAAGACACATATGAAAACGATAACTTTAGCTGTGGCTATCTCTGACCTAATATAACAACTATCTCAGTTTCTAAAGCCTAATTATGTTTCGTAGAAACTTTTAACTTTGCTGATATAACTCAAGAAGAATTCAAATAGCTCCTTAGGTTTCCCCCAAATATAGCAACTTTATTAATCATTGTTTATTAATTGCTTTTTTAGGTTAAGAAAAATGGTAAAGGAAGTTTTTAAAGTTTAAGTCATTAAAATAAAATGGAATTTGACATTTAAATACTTTACCCTTATAAACTATGGGACATTTTGTGCATTACATAAGTTTTCTGGAGTTTTTGAAACGGCTTTAAACAGAACTTGGTTCTTTTAAGTTTATTTTCCCAGGAAACTTTGCTAGCTAGTGAGAAATAGTTTATTTACTTGGTGTGCATGTATGTGCTCAGTTGCTCAGTCATGTCTGACTCTTTGCAAGTCCATGGACTATAGCCCACCAGGCTTCTCTGTCCATGGGATTTCTTAGGTACTTTCTGGAGTTTTCTCCATGGGATTTCTGGAGTGGGTTACCATTCCCTACTTTCTGGGGTCTTTCTGACCCAGGGATCAAAACCACATCTCCTGCACTGGCAGGCAGATTCATTGCATGCGCCACCTGGGACACATATAAATACTGAATGTTAAATGTTTTGGAAAGATAAAAAAGGCCTGAATGTATCAATTGCTGTTCAGTTCAACATTTTAAGCATACCGTTAAAACAAATTGTCCAAACATACTATGATTTTCAAAATTATAACAAAAGTATGTCATGTCACTGCTGCTTCTGCTAAGTCACTTCAGTCGTGTCCGACTCTGTGCAACCCCATAGACGGCAGCCCACCAGGCTCCCCCATCCCTGGGATTCTCCAGGCAAGAACACTGGAGTGGGTTGCCATTTCCTTCTCCAGTCATGTCACTATAACTCTCATAAAATATTGATATATAGATTGTGTGTATTATATTATATATAAGCATATATTATCTATCATGCAGTGATATATATTTTATTATATAAAATGTAATATTTTACAGGAACTGCTTTTTCAAGCAGAATGCCATTTTTTGTTGAGAGTTTATATAAACTCTACTCTTTGATTATTATTTACCTTTAAGAAATGATATAGCCCTTTGGACAAATAAATCTGGACAAAATTTTCCCTTCTGTTTTCCACAGAGCTGGTTTAGTTGAAACCATTTTAGTTTTTTAAACTGACAGATATTTTAGCATGGATTTTATCTTGATTTAACCCAAGTTTGGGATTCTTCGGTTCTTTACTTTGGAGTTGGGAATTAAGCCTCAAGAATGATCTTGTCTGATTGGAAAAGTTGTCAAAAGCAAATGTATCAGCAAGAATGGCAAAACAGGGGGTTGTGTTAGGGGAGGATGCTCAATCAACTGGCCATTGCACTCTGGAATACTTGACGAGTGCAGCTGTCATGGAACACAGCCAAGGTCATGTCCAGGAACACTTGACTGAGTTAAAAACCTCAGTCAAAACCCAAAACAAACCAGAAACAAGCACATCAGACTCATGCATAATATCTGCTATACCTGCCTGACATATCGCTGCCTGGAACATGCTAACAGGTCAGTCAGGTCAGTTACAGGTAAATATCATAAAGGTGCATTGTCTCTGCCTCTTTCATTCCTGCTTTAATGACCTGGCCTGCCCATTTACCATCTTCCAGGTATCTACAAGAGCCTGTCCTGGGCACTAGGCTTTGTTCTGGAGTCTTTCCCAGATTGCCCTGACATCTGCTTTCATGGTTCAATGTTCCCCGTCCCCGGTCATTTCATCACCTGGTTTAGTTTTAGTGTAAAGAATACAGGGGCTTCCCTGGTGGCTCAGTGATAGAGAATCCACCTGCCAATGCAGGACACTCTTGATCCCTGGGTCGGGAACATTCCCTGGAGGAAGAAATGGCAACCCATTCCAGTATTCTTGCCTGGGAAACCCCATGGACAAAGAAGCCTGGTGGGCTACAGTCCATGGGGTTGCAAAGAGTCAGACATGACTGAACAACTAAACAAGACCACTAACAAAGAATTCAAACTTTAGGTCAAGGAAATGGCAACCCTCTCCAGTATACTTGCCTGGAAAATTCCAAGGACAAAGGAGCCTGGTGGGCTACAGGCCATGGGGTTGCAAAAAGATGGACACAACTGAGAACACATGCCTTTAAGTCACAGCTACCATTATGGTAAATTCTTTAACTTTTCTGTGCTTCAACTCCTTTATCTCTGAAACAGTTTATTACATTAACTAGTTAAAATCCCAAGCCTTGCTAGGAAGGTTTATAGATCATGGGTCTTTTTATTTGCAAGGAATAGAGAATAAAGGTAAAAGCAGAGAGAATTTAAAGATAAAGGGATAAGCTTGTTTAGATGACAGTTATGTTGTTTGCTTTGAAATGGTTCATTTTATTCATTCATTTTAGAAATTCTTGTTGGTTAGCTCCAACTGTTTACCACATACAGTGCTAGGCTCTGGGTCTAAGCAAATACAGAGAACACAGCTCCACGGGCTCCTGTTTTCATGGGGAGGGGAGTGGTGAGAAACAAGACCAAACAGGTATAAACTGGAAGCATTGTGAGTTATATGTCAGCAAGGGGAACCATCCACAGGAGCACAGCGTTCTGTCTGTGACACGGAAAGTTGTCATAGAGAAGGAGAATTTGCCCTGAATTTTGCCAGGGTAAGGCTCTTCCTAGACTGGAAATGGTGGCAACTGGCCCAGGAAAGGCTTGTATGAACAGTAGGGCTTCTAGGAACAGAGATAAGGAAAGGGATGGAGAAATCGAGGGAGATTAGGACACTACAAAGCAGGAGGATGTTGCAAAGGATTTGCTTCCAGCAGCATTTTTGTTACAGTAGTTGGCTGTGGTAAGCTGTCTAATGAGGACCTGTCTATTGCCTCCTAGTACCCCGTTCTGTGCTAGGTGCTGGCAGACACGCTTTAATAACTAACTCAAGAATGGCTTTTAGAATCAGGATTTAAAATTCGCTTTTGTCCTTATAATTAGCAAAATTTTTGTATGTGTTTTGGTTTGTATTTGAAATGATGAGAAATATGAGGTGTTTCTACGTCTTGTGAGATTGAAAAGATGAAACAGATGATGAGGTTTTTTTTTTGTGGTTGTTGTTCAGTTGCTTAGTTGTTGTCTGACTCTTGTGTCCCCATGGACTGCAGCACGCCAGGCCTCCCTGTCTTTCACTATCTCCCAGAGGTTGCTCAAATGTCCATTGAGTTGGTGATACCATCCAACCATCTCATCCTCTGTCTCCCGCTTCTCCTCCTGCCCTCAATCTTTCCCAGCATCAGGGTCTTTTCCAATGAGTTGGCTCTTGGCACAGGACATGGAAGGTGGGCAAAGTATTGGAACTTCAGCATCAGTCCTTCCAATGAATATTCAGGACTGATTGCCTTTAGGATTGACTGGTTTGATATCCTTGCTGTCCAGGAAACTCTCAAGAGTCTTCTCCAGTACCACAATTAAAAACCATAAATTCTTTGGCTCTCAGCCTTCTTTATGGTCCAGCTCTCCCATCTGTACATGACTACTGGAGCAACAGTATCTTTCACTATAATGACCTTTGTTGGAAAAGTGATTTATCTGCTTTTTAATATGCCATCTAGGTTTGTCACAGCTTTTCTTCCAAGGAGCAAGTGTCTTTTAATTTCATTACTGCAGCCACCATCTGCAGTGATCTTTACCATCCAATGTTTATATTCTAGTCCTATGTAGAGTAAGCTAAAGCTTTTATTTGGACATTCAGTTCAGTTCAGTTCAGTTGCTCAGTCGTGTCCGACTCTTTGCGACCCCATGGACTGCAGCATGCCAGGCCTCCATGTCCATCACCAACTCCTGGAGCTTGCTCCAACTCATGTCCATCAAGTCGGTGATGCAATCCAAACATCTCATCCTCTGTCGTCCTCTTCTCTTCCTATTTGGATATTCAGTTCAGTTCAGTTCAGTCGCTCAGTCATGTCCGACTCTTTGCGACCCCATGAATCACAGCACGCCAGGCCTCCCTGTCCATCACAAACTCCCGAAATTCACTCAGACTCACGTCCATCGAGTCAGTGATGCCATACAGCCATCTCATCCTCTGTCATCTCCTTCTCCTCCTGCCCCCAATCCCTCCCAGCATCAGAGTCTTTTCCAATGAGTCAACTCTTCGCATGAGGTGGCCAAAGTACTGGAGTTTCAGCTTTAGCATCATTCCTTCCAAAGAAATCCCAGGGCTGATCTCCTTCAGAATGGACTGGTTGGATCTCCTTACAGTCCAAGGGACTCTCAAGAGTCTTCTCCAACACCACAGTTCAAAAGCATAAATTCTTCAGTGCTCAGCCTTCTTCACAGTCCAACTCTTACATCCATACATGACCACAGGAAAAACCATAGCCTTGACTAGACGGACCTTTGTTGGCAAAGTAATGTCTCTGTTTTTGAATATGCTGTCTAGGTTGGACATAACTTTCCTTCCACGGAGTAAGCATCTTTTAATTTCATGGCTACAGTCACCATCTGCAGTGACTTTGGAGCCCAAAAAAATAAAGTCTGACCCTGTTTCCACTGTTTCCCCATCTATTTCCCATGAAGTGATGGGACCAGATGCCATGATCTTCGTTTTCTGAATGTTGAGCTTTAAGCCAACTTTTTCACTCTCCACTTTCACTTTCATCAAGAGGCTTTTTAGTTCCTCTTCACTTTCTGCCATAAGGGTGGTGTCATCTGCATATCTGAGGTTATTGATATTTCTCCTGGCAATCTTGATTCCAGCTTGTGCTTCTTCCAGTCCAGAGTTTCTCATGATGTACTCTGCATAGAAGTTAAATAAGCAGGGTGACAATATACAGCCTTGACGTACTCCTTTTCCTATTTGGAACCAGTCTCTTGTTCCATGTCCAGTTCTAACTGTTGCTTCCTGACCTACATACAGATTTCTCAAGAGGCAGATCAGGTGGTCTGGTATTCCCATCTCTTTCAGAATTTCCCACAGTTTATTGTGATCCACACAGTCAAAGGCTTTGGCATAGTCAATAAAGCAGAAATAGATGTTTTTCTGGAACTCTCTTGCTTTTTCCATGATCCAACAGATGTTGGCAATTTGATCTCTGGTTCCTCTGCCTTTCTAAAACCAGCT
The DNA here is from genome assembly GCF_055505025.1 of Bos grunniens. NCBI lineage: Eukaryota > Metazoa > Chordata > Mammalia > Artiodactyla > Bovidae > Bos > Bos grunniens. The sequence goes on along the minus strand of NC_141191.1, from coordinate 20,694,154 downwards.
TGAACATCAGGAAGTTCATGGTTCACATATTGCTGAAGCCTGGCTTGGAGAATTTTGAGCATTACTTTACTAGCCAGTGAGATGAGTGCAATTGTGCGGTAGTTTGAGCACTCTTTGGCATTGCCTTTCTTTGGGATTGGAATGAAAACTGACCTTTTCCAATCCTGTGGCCACTGCTGAGTTTTCCAAATTTGCTGGCATATTGAGTGCAGCACTTTCACAGCATCATCTTTCAGGATTTGAAATAGCTCAACTGGAATTCCATCACCTCCACTAGCTTTGTTCGTAGTGATGCTTTCTAAGGCCCACTTGACTTCACATTCCAGGATGTCTGGCTCTAGGTCAGTGATCACGCCATCGTGATTATCTGGGACATGAAGATCTTTTTTGTATCGTTCTTCTGTGTATTCTTGCCACCTCTTCTTTATATCTTCTGCTTCTGTTAGGTCCATATCATTTCTGTCCTTTATTGAGCCCATCTTGGCATGAAATGTTCCCTTGGTATCTCTAATTTTCTTGAAGAGATCTCTAGTCTTTCCCATTCTGTTGTTTTCCTCTATTTCTTTGCACTGATGGCTGAGGAAGAATCATATATAATGCCTATAGCATTTTGTTTTCATTAAACTGGCTAGAGTTATCTCTCATCATTTCTTTGAAGCATCAGATTTTAAAATCATTTTTTTCCTCTGTAAGTCCCCTAAAATTGTTTTGATTTGTATTTTATTACATATGGGAATGTTGAAAGAAGCCTTGTTAAAAAGGTTTATTTCCTTAGACATTTAAAAATTTTCCCTTTTGTTTTAAAATGATAACTATGTATATATAGTAGTTATATTTCCCACTGAATGCACACTGGTTGTGCAGGTTGCATAACTTTGCCATCCTAAGGGTTAATAAATATATTAAATAACTTGCATCTGGGAAACACTGATTTAACAGATAATTGCTTATTCGCATTTCTGCTGGACATGTTAAGTTTCATGGTGCAAAATGAAAACAGATGAGCAAATCAGAGGCTCTGGGTTACACAACTGATGTGAGTGAAAATATGAGTAGCATCAATAAAATCTGGAGATCACAGTAGAGAGATGGAATCTATTAATTGGGAATTCATAACAAGGGAGTGAGCTTCCCAAGTGGCACTAGCAGTAAAGAACACACTTGGCAATGCAGGAGACTTAAGAGACGTGGGTTTGATTCCTGGGTTGGGAAGATCCCCTGGAGGAGAGCATGGCAATCCACTCCAATATTCTTGCCTGGCGAATCCCATGGACAGAGGAGCTTGGTGGGCTACAGTCTATGGGGTCTGAGTTGGACACAGTTGAAGCAACGTAGCATGCACAACAAGAGGATAGAGGACATCTGCAAAGGAAACCTCCGTTGACAAATAGCAGGAACTGAGGGGTAAAGCATGTTGCTGCTGCTGCTAAGTCACTTCAGTCGTGTCCGACTCTGTGTGACCCCAGAGACGGCAGCCCACCAGGCTCCCCTGTCCCTGGCATTCTCCAGACAAGAACACTGGAGTGGGTTGCCATTTCCTTCTCCAATGCATGAAAGTGAAAAGTTAAAGTGAAGTCGCTCAGTCGTGTCCGACTCCTAACGACCCCATGGACTGCAGGGTGCCAGGCTCCTCCGTCCATGGGATTTTCCAGGCAAGAGTACTGGAGTGGGGTGCCATTATTAAGTAGTGGAATTCTAGCCAGTCAGGTAATCAAAGAACATCTAAAATATCTATTGAGAGATTTTCACAGGAGAAGACCATTACAAAAAGTTTGGTTTTTTTTTTTTGGCTGTAGATACAATTTTACTTCAGCAGAAAGATCACCTATGATTTTTCTAATCCTCCTTATCTAAGTACTGTACTGCCAGTAGAGTGGTATAAGTAGAAAAGCCAGAATCCTGTTTAATAGATTTCTATCCCAACCAATGTCCTTCAACTAAATTAAAAATAGCTGTTAATTTTTTTATTCAGATCTACTTTCTAAGTTGTATTCCACTCTGTGATCTCCTTGCCTAATTGTTCACTTCATCAATATTTACCAATTTTCCTGAATTTTAGGTATCTAATTTTGTATTTCCATGTTTTCATCTGAATTTCTTTCAGATTTTAATTTTCTGTAATTCCCACATAGTATAAATTTGCAAGAGAAATAAATCAATATTTGATAATGATCTTAAACTGCATCTTTATTTCAACTCTATCTACCTCAGAAAGGATTTGAGAGGTTTTAAAAGAATGAAAAAAAAAAAACAACCCCAAAAACCCCAAGTCATAAAAAGTGTGGAAAATTAGAATCAAACACTACTTTTGCAGAGGCCTGCTAAGACTTTTGTCTGTCTTGTTAACAGGTGTAACAGCAAATTGGTTTAATATAATAGGTTCTCAATAAATGTTTTCCAAGTGAATGTGAGTTAGAAGATGGGGGAATGATGATTTTTTAAAATATAATTTTCTTCCATTTTGCTTGGCCTCCTGGGAAGGAATCAGGTAAGGTAGGTGAAAAGGGAGATACAAGGTTAGAGACTGACATAAAGAGTTAGAGGGATTTCTCTAACAGTTCTCATCACAAGGAAAAAAATTTTTCTTTTTCTTTTATTTTGTATATGTATGAGCTGATGGATAATCACTAAACCTATTCTGGCAATCATTTTATAATGTACATAAGTCAAACCATTATGCTCTATATCTTGAATTTATACAGTGCTGTATGTTAATTAGATCTTAATAAAACTGGGAGGAAATACAGGAATACGGGGATCTAAAGTGCTTGGGTGGGCAGCACTGATTGTACTGTTAAGATTCTACACTGAGTCTCTTTGGATTCTGGAGGAAGTTTCAGAATGAGATTCTGAACAAGGAAGACCTTGTTGGTAACCCTTCACTTGCAAGGTGAGCAAAGTTTAGCAGGTTACTAACCTCTTGTGGCTCAGCTGGTAAAGAATCTGCATGCTACGGGGGAGACCTGGGTTTGATTCCTGGGTTGGGAAGATCCCCTGGAGAAGGCAAAGGCTACCCACTTCAGTATTTTGGCCTGGAGAATTCCATGGACTCTATCTATAGTCTATGGGGTCACAAAGAGTTGGACACAACTGAGCGACTTTCACTTTCCTCATCTGTAAAACTGGGATATACTTAGTTCACAATATGATTATGAAAGTCAATTGAGTTAAGAAATTTGGAAGCATCTTTGAAGACTTCAAGGTAAAAATATTGTAATCAATAAAATCTCAAAATGAAGGACCTTTGCTTACTTTATAAGAATAATTTCACAAATGGATCCCAAACACAAAACTAAGGTCCACCTTTTATATTAATAGAAGAAAAAGATTTATATTTTGTTTGAATCAGAATCAGTTCCAGGTAACCTTAAGCAGCTCTCTACAGATAAAACTGAACCCAAAAATATTTTCTATGAGAAAAAGATTGGGGAAAATTAACTCACACAAAGTTGGTGAGTTTGTTTAGAGTGTGTGTTAGTCACAACAAAGCTGACAAATTGATTTACAACTTAAGTGAGAAAGTTCAATTCCTCATTAAAAGAGTGTTCTCAGGCCCAAGAAACAAATACTATTTCCTATGACAAATATTTTTTCTAAACTTTGTGGTTATCATAAAACCATATCACATGGGAGCTGAGCCTCATGGTTAAACATTATTTGACTGCTTGCCTGGGAGAAGAAAACAAAAATTAAAAAGAAAGAAAACATATACACCAAGGAAACTAGAATTGAAAGAGACACATGTACCCCAATGTTCATCTCAGCACTGTTTACAGTAGCCAGGACCTGGAAGCAACCTAGATGTCCATCAACAGATGAATGGATAAGAAAGCTCTGATACATATGCACAGTGGAATATTGCTGCTGTGTCGCTTCAGTCGTGTCCAACTCTGTGCGACCCCATAGACAGCAGCCCACCAGGCTCCCCTGTCCCTGGGATTCTCCAGGCAAGAACACTGGAGTGGGTTGCCATTTCCTTCTCCAATGCATGAAAGTGAAAAGTGAAAAGTGAAAGTGAAGTCGCTCAGTCATGTCTGACTCTCAGCGACCTCATGGACTGCAGCCCACCAGGCTCCTCTGTCCATGGGATTTTCCAGGCAAGAGTACTGGAGTGGGGTGCCATTGCCTACTCCTCAGTGGAATATTACTCAGCCATTAAAAAGAATGCATTTGAATCAGTTCTAATGAGGTGGATGAAACTGGAGCCTATTATTCAGAGTGAAGTAAGTCAGAAACAAAAACACCAATACAGTATACTAACGCATATATATGGAATTTAGAAAGATGGTAATGATGACCCTCTATGAGAGATAGTAAAAGAGACACAGATGTAAAGAACAGTCTTTTGGACTCTGTGGGAGAAGATGAGGGTGGGATGATTTGAGAGGATAGTGTTGAAACTTGTATATTATAATATGTGAAGTGGATTGGCGGTCCAGGTTTGATGCATGAGACAGGGTGTTCAGGGCTGGTGCACTGGGATGACCTGGGGGATGGGATGGAGAGGGAGGTGGGAGGGGGGTTCTGGATGGGGAACACATGTGCGGCCGTGGCTGATTCATGTCAATGTATGGCACAAACCACTACAATATTGTAAAGTAACTAGCTTCCAATTAAAATAAATAAATAAATTAAAAAAAAACAATAACAACAACAACAACAATAAAATAAGCCACACTCATTTCTCTTTCCTGAATGAGAGTAACATAAAAAGGAATTGTAATTATAAGAAGAAAGAAAGCGCGTATATATCCAAACTTAAAGTAGGTCTTTGACCTCCAGCAGTTCATAAATCATCAGAATAGTGTCTTCAACCTTCTCTCTTTTATCTTGCTGAGAAGAACTATGACCTGCACACCGCTTGATCCTCAAAGTAATTATGGTCAGAATAATTATTTCCTTTTTAGTTTTCCCATCAAATATCATTGCAATATGTAGTCTTCTTTTCACTTAATCAAAAACATTCAAAATATTGAGACATAATTCTAATGCCACACTTGTCATGTATCTTTTACACCTTTTACAGTAAAAACTAGCAGTGTAGTAGACACTTTTTGATACCCAGTAACTAAAAATGTTCAATAAATCTGTTGAATAGAATGTGAAATTGAATGGTGAAGTGAGCTTGGTAGACTTATTATTCTTACTTTTTAAAAAAAAAATCAATTTGTTGCATGTTTTTAAAAAGTCGCTTTCAATCCTATTCAATTTAATAATATTAAGCCCTTCTTGGCAGATAGGACTTTCAAAGTATTATAGAGAACAGTAAAGATGTTTGGACACAGCTCTATATTCAAGTAGCTTTCAGACTAATCAGTGAGAAAAAAGCTGAACATATGAAATAAGGGCTACACTTAGTAGAGACCATAACGTTTATAGAAACTCACAATGGGGAGTAAACTTAAAATCAATGACAGTGATATGCACATATTTGTCAAACTCAGTGACATCCTACCAGCATTCTGAAAAAGTGAAAGTGAAAGTTACTCAGTCGTGTCCGACTCTTTGCGACCACAGTCCATGGAATTTTCCAGGCCAGAATAATGGAGTGGGAAGCCTTTCCCTTTTCCAGGGGATCCTCCCAACCCAGGGATCCAACGTCTTCCACATTGTAGGCAGATTCTTTACCAACTGAGACACCAGGGAAGCCCAAGAATACTGGAGTGGGTAGCCTACCCCTTCTCTGGTGGATTTTCCCAACCCAGGAATCGAACAGGGGTCTCCTGCATTGCAGGAGGATTCTTTACCAGCTGGGCAGTTTGAAAAGACTTTATTAATTGAGGAGATATTAAAGAGCAACAATAAATCTTTATATAGTAGATTGATAACTGAAGGAAAGTTAGAATTTTTTCAGATGGAAAGATTCTTTCAGATCATATATTCCAATGCTTTAATTTAAAGATAAAGAACTAAGGTACAGAGAGATTCATAACTACCCTAAGGTCACACAGCACATCATAGACATTGGAGCAAAGCTCTTTAGTCCCCCTTTGTGTCCAGAAAGATATGATATTTCTTCTAGAAGGAAATCGGAAGGGATGGCGGTGGGGCCCATATGACCATGTCTTAGGTAATGTGATCATTTTAACAACTTTAATTCTTCCAATCTATGAACTTGGAATATCTTTCCATTTATTTGTGTTGTTTTGTTAATTTCTTTCATCAATGTCTAATAGTTTTCAGGGTACTGGCCTTTCATCTCCTTGGTTAAATTTTACCTGCTAGGTATCATCTCCTAGGTGTTTTATTCTTTATGATGTGATTGTAAATGTGAATGTGTAAGTGATTGTAAAGGTATTTTCTATGTATGGTATTGTGTCATCTGCAAATAATGAACGTTTCACTTCTTTCCCTCTAATTTGCGTGCCTTTTATTATGTATTTTTGTCTCATTTCCGTGGTTTTGCTATTTATGATAAGACGTCAATAATATTAATAACTCTAGGTTCATTTGTGTATAATATGTTTTTTCCTCTGGTTGCTTTTAGGATTTTTTTCTTATCACTGTTTGAAGTAATGTGAGAGAATGTGCCTTTTGGGAGAGGATGTGTTTCTCTTTTTCAAATAAGCTTTTTACTAAAGTATAGTATGCATGCATAAGAGTGAACAAGTCAAATGTATACAGATGGATAAATCATCACAAATTGAACATGGCCATATAAATACCACCGATTCCCTGGTGGCTCAGCTGGTAAAGAATCTGCCTGCAATGCGGGAGACTTGAGTTTGATCCCTGGGTTGGGAAGATCCCCTGGGAAGATTTCCCTAGAGAAGGGAAAGGCTACCCACTCCAGTGTCCTGGCCTGGAGAATTTCATGGACTTTATAGTCCATGGGGTCACAAAGAATCGGAAACAGCTGAGCAACTTTCACTTCCATATAAGTTCAATCCAAATCAAAACATAAAGCATTACCTGAACTATAAAAGCCCTTTGAAGCCCTCTTCTGGTTACTGCTCTTAGCATCTACCTCAAAGAAACTACTCTCCTGATTCCATACACGGTCGGATTTCAAATAACTGAAATTATACCATGCATTTTATTTGTGGCTAGATTCTTTTGCTCTCCATTATATTTGTGAGATTTAATACATCTTGCTGCTTATGCAATGGCACCCCACTCCAGTACTCTTGCCTGGAAAATCCCATGGATGGAGGAGCCTGGTGGGCTGCAGTCCATGGGGTCGCTAAGAGTCTGACACGACTGAGCGACTTGACTTTCACTTTTCACTTTCATGCATTGGAGAAGGAAATGGCAACCCACTCCAGTAATCTTGTCTGGAGAATCCCAGGGACGGGGGAGCCTATTGGGCTGCCGTCTATGGGGTCGCACAGAGTCGGACACAACTGAAGCGACTTAGCAGCAGCAGCTGCTTATAGAAATAGTTTTTTATATTTATTGGTATTGTGCAAATATTCCCACACAGTTATCTCTTTATTAGATTGATGGACATTTCAATCCCTTCCATTTTTTACTTTTTAAAAATAATGCTGCTATTAACACTCAGGTACATGACTTTTGGTGTACATATGTATGAGCATGTATTCATTTTTGTTGAGTCTGTCCTTAGAATTGAAATTGCTGCACCATAAGATATGAAAAGATTCCATTTTCGTATCAACCAATAGTACTGTGTTACAAAATGGTTTATACTAATTTGATTTTCACCAGATGTACACGAGTTTTCCAGTTACTCCACATCCTTGTAAACACTTGATATTTTCTTTAAGTTTTTGTTATTTTGGTAGATGTATAGTATTATCCCAATGTTTTCTTATATTTCTGAAGACTAATGAAAGAGAATCTCACTCTAGTCTTTTTTTAAATTTTGAACTCCTGGTCTTCCTAGATCATATCTAGGGAATGACTATCCTTAGATAAAATGGGTGACTATCCCATTTTAGTCACCTTGAGTTACTGTGGTAATATATGAATACATACATGCTGCCGCTAAGTCACTTCAGTCGTGTCCGACTCTGTGCGACCCCATAGACGGCAGCCTGCCAGGCTCCCCCGTCCCTGGGATTCTCCAGGCAAGAACACTGGAGTGGGTTGCCATTTCCTTCTCCAATGCATGAAAGTGAATGACAAAAGAGGCAAGAATATACAATGGATTAAAGACAATCTCTTTAACAAGTGGTGCTGGGAAATCTGGTCAACCACTTGTAAAAGAATGAAACTAGAACACTTTCTAACACCATACACAAAAATAAACTCAAAATGGATTAAAGATCTCAATGTAAGACCAGAAACTATAAAACTCCTAGAGGAGAACATAGGCAAAACACTCTCTGACATACATCACAGCAGGATCCTCTATGACCCACCTCCCAGAATATTGGAAATAAAAGCAAAAATAAACAAATGGGACCTAATTAAACTTAAAAGCTTCTGCACAACAAAGGAAACTATTAGCAAGGTGAAAAGGCAGCCTTCAGAATGGGAGAAAATAATAGCAAATGAAGCAACTGATAAACAACTAATCTCAAAAATATACAAGCAACTCCTACAGCTCAACTCCAGAAAAATAAATGACCCCATCAAAAAATGGGCCAAAGAACTAAATAGACATTTCTCCAAAGAAGACATACAGATGGCTAACAAACACATGAAAAGATGCTCAACATCACTCATTATCAGAGAAATGCAAATCAAAACCACTATGAGGTACCATTTCATGCCAGTCAGAATGGCTGCGATCCAAAAGTCTACAAGCAATAAATGCTGGAGAGGGTGTGGAGTAAAGGGAACCCTCTTATACTGTTGGTGGGAATGCAAACTAGTACAACCACTATGGAGAACAGTGTGGAGATTCCTTAAAAAACTGGAAATAGAACTGCCTTATGATCTAGCAATCCCACTGCTGGGCATACACACTGAGGAAACCAGAAGGGAAAGAGACACGTGTACCCCAATGTTCATCGCAGCACTGTTTATAATAGCCAGGACATGGAAGCAACCTAGATGCCCATCAGCAGATGAATGGATAAGAAAGCAGTGGTACATATGCACGATGGAGTATTACTCAGCCATTAAAAAGAATACATTTGAATCAGTTCTAATGAGGTGGATGAAACTGGAGCCTATTATACAGAGTGAAGTAAGCCAGAAGGAAAAACACCAATACAGTATACTAAAGTATATATATGGAATTTAGAAAGATGGTAACAATAACCCTGTGTAAGAGACAGCAAAAGAGACACTGATGTATAGATCAGTCTTATGGACTCTGTGGGAGAGGGAGAGGGTGGGGAGATTTGGGAGAATGGCATTGAAACATGTATAATATCATGTATGAAACGAGTCGCCAGTCCAGGTTCGATGCACGATATTGGATGCTTGGGGCTGGTGCACTGGGACGACCCAGAGGGAGGGTATGGGGAAGGGGGAGGGAGGAGGGTTCAGGATGGGGAGCACGGGTATACCTGTGGCGTATTCATTTCAATGTTTGGCAAAACGAATACAATATTGTAAAGATTAAAAATAAAATAAAAAAATAAAAAAAAAGAAAGTGAAAAGTGAAAGTGAAGTCGCTCAGTCACGTCTGACCCTCAGCAACCCCATGGACTGCAGCCTTCCAGAGTACTGGAGTGGGGTGCCATTGCCTTCTCTGGAATACATACATGCATATATATATAACTGTGGTAATATTTTTAAAAGTTTAAACCAACTATAGATACTGCAATCACTGCTCACAGTTCTAAGCTCACAGAGAAAGCTTTCTTCCTCTCAGCTTCCTTTTTATTTCTTGCAAGCTATCCCTAAGCTGCTTGAATACATTTTTTTTTTTTCATGTCTAGGAAGAGCAGGCAACAAGGAAAGAGAGCCGTGTACTAATACGGGTGAGAGCATCCTGGCTAAAAATGGTTGCTGAGCAGTTCTTTGAGTGTCGTGTTGCTGGTGGCTCTGGGCCATTGTCTACTCATGGTCTGGTCTCTGGAAATGCAGGTATAGGCAGCTGAGACTTGGTCTTTTTTCAGGAAATCAGTGGTCTGTAGTGGAAAGGTAGGTACCACTTTCATAGCCTTATAGAAGGTATAGCTCCATTGCTCCCACCAGTAGGCAGTTCTATTTGTAGATTCTCCATGAAAGTCCATTCACCATATGAAACCCTTTGATGAGGGAGATTATTTGGCCGCCTGTAACCTTGCTGTCTTCTGTGGCTATTCTGGGCCCATGAATGGCCTGAGAATCTCTGACACACCAGTCTTTACTCTTTGAGACGGTCATGTCCAAATTTCATAGACTTTTTGAGCATGCTGGCCTTACACTTCCTACCTTTCTTGTAATCACTCAGATTGGGGGAAGGACAAGAAGGCTAGTCTCTGGCTTTCTGAATAGTCTCTTTTAAACTCTCTTGGTCCCTTATTATATCCTTTTTTGGTGGGCAAAAGTATCCAAACCAATACTGTCTGGTCCTGGTATAGTGTGGGAGAATCTGGCACTAGGAATATAGCGCCCAGTCAACTTGGCAGTTAAAAATATCATCCCTTCTATGTGACATATGAATTGTCTCCATGATATTCCTGTCCTCTAGCTCAGTCCCTAGACTTGGGGCTGGGAAGGGGCGAGTAGTGACTCTGAACTCCTTCCTTAACTGCGGCTCACTTGTGGTCCTTCAAAGTGTCTATCTCGTAACTTTTCCATTATTGTTTCTATTGCCAAGTACCTGATTTCTATATGTTACCGAGTTAAATCCTTGAAAAGAGAATCCCTCTGGTTCACCTTGTTCCTGTTTGTGCAGAAATTTGTTTTATTTTTGGCTGTGCTGTGTCTCTGTTGCTGTGTGAGGGCTTTTTCTAGCTGCTGTGATTGCGGGCTAGTCTTCACTGTGGTGTATGACCTTCTCATTGTGCTGGCTTCTCTTGTTGTGTAGCACAGGCTCTAGGCATGTGGGCTCAGTAGTTGTGGCTTATGGGCTCCAGGGTGCGGGCTCAGAGTTGGGGTGCACAGGCTTAGCTGCTCCATGACATGTGGGATCTTCCCAGACCAGGAATAGAACCCTTGTCCCCCGCAGTGGATTCTCAACCACCAGACCACCAGGCAAGTCCCAGTGCAGAACTTTCAATGTCAGGCCCTCTCCTAAGTGGCAACTCTATGGATTGGCCTAACTGCTTTCTATTCAACTGGTAGCCCACAAAGAAGCTAGGACAAGTGTCAAGTGGAATTTCTGATGCCCCAGAACCATTGTTTTGCTATGACCAGCCATATGTGGAGTGTGTCTTTTGTGCAGTGCTTGACCCAGCCTGGTTATACTGATGGATTTTCACTGCCTTGTGCATCTTGTGACCAATAGCCTGAGAATGCAAAATGCTGGGGTTAGGAGTGGGTGGGTGGCACTATGACTGGGTGTTTCTCTGTGTAAGACTGTGAAAAATGCAGCCAAGAAAACTGGATGTTACTGCTTTCATTTTGTTTCAGGATAGGCCTGCCTGGATGATCAAAACAGATGGAAAAGAGGCATATGGGGCAATAATCCTGTTCCTTCGCCTCCTGGTAAGTCAAGCCTTACATTGAGAGAGCTAATATCTCACTTCCCTGTTTTCTCTCATGCTGAGGTCAGCTAGAGTTTACCAGGGATGTTCCTATGTATATTACCTCTATTCTTGAATAGGCTTATATCTTGGTGGCAGACAACATTATAACTTTAATGTTCAGCAGCTGGTTAAGAATTTTTTTTATTAACTTGATAATGCTCAACTTGATGTCTTTTCTCAGCACTGTCAGAGATTGCTTGTACTGCCTTTTATCTTTTGACTATTTATGAGCATCCTGGATATTTAGCCACATGTTCTACATGGATTTTTTGATAGGAATTTAAGTTTGACTTTATTATGATCACAAGCATAAACAAGCGTATAAAGATGTTGTGATGAGTTGCAAGGCTGCTTTTATTCATGTGTGTGCGCGTATGCTTAGTTACTCAGCTGTGTCAGACTCTTTGCAACCCTATGGACTGTAGCCCCCCAGGCTCCAGTGTCCAGGGGATTCTCCAGGCAAGATTCTGCAGTAGGTTGCCATTTCCTTCTCCAGGGGATCTTCCTGACACAGGGATCAAACCTGGGTCTCCAGCATTGCAGGCAGTTTCTTAACCATTTGAGTCACCTGAGGAGTGTAACCAAATGAGGATGCAATGAATACTTGCGTAAAGAATTGGAATAATGTCAGTCTAGGAACTGCAAATTTTAGGAAGGTATTTGGATATTTGAGAGCAGCGAATTTTTACAAATGGAATGGTTAATCATTCTAATGCATCTTGGGGGAAAAATTAGGCTAATTTTCAGCAAGAGCTGCTTCTTAGCATTATCTTCACAAGGCCTTCTGAGATAACACAGCGGTCACAATTGCTAATAGGCTTTATATCTATTAAGTTGTTGGCATTTTATCTTGATACACTGATAGAATGAGTTTCAAGAATACATAACAGAGTGCAATAGCCTCCAGCTACCAAATGCTGGATTTAATTATTTATCAGGACCAGTGTGTGTTTAGACATACTGCTTGCAGTGTAGCACGTCAGCATCATTAAAATTGAAATTAGAGATCCAGTAAGACTCCATATAAAGCCAAAGCATGCCAGTATTTGGGGATCTTGGAGATTTTCATTCTATTTTGTAGAAAAGAAAACTGAGAGGGAAAAGGAGTTATCTCAGGTTATGCAGTAGGTTTAAGGCAGGAACACAGTTACATCTCAGCTCTTCTACTTCTCTGTCCTAGGATTTCTCACAGTACTGGACCATTTTATTTCCAATTCCTTCATTTTGTCTTCTTTGCTATGTATTTTGCCACCGCAACCGTATCGATAGCCTATCCTTTACCCCACATGTTTAATTTTTTATCATGGTGTCTCTTCATAAATAAAAATACTAACTGCTTTTGGAGAGAAAACCTACACCACTCCTCCTTGTGTTTTTCTGTTACTATCGCACTCACAACACTTCTGACACCAGTTGTGTATGTGTTTTTTTTTCTCCCACACCGAGCAATTCTGTGGCACCAGCAGGTTGCCCTACAGTGTAACTCAGTTATGGCACTAGTTACCTGGAGAAAGTGTCATCTCCCGCAGGTGAATGTCTCAGCCCCACGGAACTGTGCCCACTCCTTCAGATGCCATCTGCAAGTCCATGTTGTCTGTGTTTCTGACCGGTCAGCTGTAAGTTGGGGGTTTCCTGCTAGAATGGCTTACAGAACTCAGAGAAATACTTGTGTTCACCTGTTTAGTATCTAGTTAAGGATGCAGATAAACAGTTAGATTGAAGAGAGATGTAGGGCAGGGTCTGGCAGGTCCTGAGCACAGGAGGGTCTGTCCCCATGAAGCTGGGCTGCATCACCCTCCTGATACAGAGAAGTATGCACCAACCTGGAAGTTACCCAAACCGTGTTGTATTAGGACTTCGTATTGGCTTCGTCACAAAGGCACGGCCAATTATTAACTGTTTCTACCTCTTTCTCCCTCTCTGGAAAATGGGAGATGGGGCTGAAAATTCCAAGTCTCTAATCCTGGCTTGGCCTTTCCTATGACCAGCCCCATCCAGGAGCCCACCAAGACTCACCTCATTAGGACAGAAGACACAGCTACCAGGAAATTCCAGGAGTTTAGGAACACTGAGACATGGATGGAATCAAAGACCAAGTATTAGAGCAAAAGATGCTCCCAGCATTCTCATAACTAAGGAAATTAAAGGGATATTTAGGAGCTCTGTGTCAGGAACCAGAGGCAGGGATATAATTTTTATTTCACAGTTGATATAAATAATTATTCTATCATTTTGCATTTTGGGTTCAGTGTGAAGTCAGTAACAAATAAATGTTATAAAAAGTGCTCTATACGAGACAGCAAAAGAGACACTGATGTATAGAACAGTCTTTTGGACTCTGTGGGAGAGGGAGAGGGTCGGATGATTTGGGAGAATAGCATTGAAACATGTATAATATCATATATGAAATGAGTCGCCAGTCCAGGTTTGATGCACGATACTGGATAATTGGGGCTGGTGCACTGGGACGACCCAGAGGGATGGTACAGGGAGGGAGGAGGGAGGAGGGTTCAGGATGGGGAACACGTGTATACTTGTGGCAGATTCATGTTGATATATGGCAAAACCAATACAATATTGTAAAGTTAAAAAATAAAATTAAAAAAAAAGTAAAAAAAAAAAGTGCTCTAGTCCTTTAGAGCACAATAGAAGGAGCTAAATGACAGCTATGTTGTGAATGGACAGAAAATGGCTCTCTTATGGACGACCACATATCTGACATTATTGAACAGATCTGTTAGTCCTCATTTTTTTTTTCTTTCTGAGAGTGGTGGATTTTAGGCCTTATGTTTTAAAAGTTATTTTGACATATAAATTCACAGAAACTTACAAAAAATGCACTGGGACATCTTGTGTACTCTTGACTCATTTTCTCCCAGTGCTGACTGGAGAAATATCTTGGATCTCTATAGTACAATATCAAAACCCAGGATGGTTTACATGTACAGTTTTATCACATGTGTAGATTTGTGTCATCACTGCTACCACAATCAAGATAAAGAACTGTGCCACAGGGCTTCCCTGGTGGGTCCAGTGGTTAAGAATCCATCTTGCAGTGTGTGGGATGCAGGTTCGATTCCTGATCCAGGAGGATCCCACATGCTGTGGAGCAACTAAGCCCATGCCCCTAGAGCCCATGCTCGGCAACGAGAGAAGCCACAGTAATGAGAAGCCCACAAACCACAGCTAGAGAAAAGCCCACGTATAGCAATGAAAACCCAGCATAGCCAAAAATTTTAAAAATAAATATTAATAAATTAAAAAAAAGCCTTCATCACAGTGCTTCCTTATATATCTCTTGGCAGTCACACCTCAACCCTTTTCTGCTATAGTTCTTACCCTTGTTAATCACTATTCTGTTCTTCATGTCTATAATTTTATTTCAATAATTCTTATACACAGAATCATAAAGTATCATAGGTTCTTTTTTTTTTTTTAAATAAAAAATACTTTGCGGCACACAGGCTTAGTTGCCTGGAGGCATGTGGGATTTTCCCAGACCAGGGATCAAACCTGTGTCCCTTGCATTGGCATCATAGGTTCTTTAAATGGAAGAAACAAGTCAGACTTTTGTTAGCTCTGCAAAATAATTTTTAACAATCATTTGTTTCAAGTCCTATCTGTCTTGAAAAATGTACTCCGTCTTTCCCATATTTTCTAATATCAGGATAGAAAATCAGTAAGAGGCAAAAAAAATTCTATTTTCTCCACTTGAAATATAGATTGTTCCATTTTCTCTTTCTCTGTTTTTCATCATAAAAAGTAACTTACTGCTCGTTCCTTCTTCTAAGAAAAGTTAGTAATGAGTCTTTCATATAGTTTTTAATGAAAGCGCAGATTATCTTTAAAAAATGTTTCATTATATGTGTTTCTTTCTGGGTTTTTACAACAATTAATCAAGATGGAAATAGATATTTAAAAAGCAAAATACGAAATGATCTTGCTCTAGAAATCCATCATTTCTGAGAAAGTACCCCCTCTTCCAAATTGTCTGTGAACATTATTCACATTGCCATTCACTTTTATTCAACTTCTGTATTTTTTTAAGTTTATATAGCTGATGTGGGTTCATAACTAAGGTAATGAAGTGTGGAACCAACTGATTGTCTACCCATTACAACTGATATTAGTGATGGCTACTGGGAAACTCCCTAAACCACTGCTACTGGGAAACTCCCAAAACCACTGCTTTGCTAAGTTATTATACAAGGGATTGCCTAAGTGCTAAATGTAAACCTATTGATGCATATAGGAAGCCATTTGTATTAATATGATTAAGAGACCCTACCTAAATCTGATGAAAAATTACTTGAAAGTAACAGAGGAAAGAGTCCTTATTTTAGAGTAAATGAACTATTGGGAGTAATTATGATTAGTCCAGCCATAATTGAATTTAATGAGACTTAATAGAAACAAATTAGACATAATTGGAAGTGAAGCAAAAGTCAATTAAATCTTTATAATTTTAACTTTATAAAAATTATTGAATTAAATGACCAGGATCAATTAGCAAAGGAAATAAAGCCATGAAATGCATTTCTAGGAAACTTGTACTTTTTTGAGGGGAAAGGCATTGTTTCCTTGAATGATTAGAGTTCAATGAAAATTAGTTTAATCAGTTTTGCAGTCTTAGCAGTTTAATAACTTCAAATGAAGTAATTATGCAAATTTATAATTTTATATACAAAGTGCTGCAGAAGTTGTTTTAAGGAATCAAGGAGTAGAATTTACTTGATATAATAAAATAGTGTATTAATAAAATTCAGTGAATTCAGGTGGTTTGGAATAAAGATATGGCTACTCTTGACATTCACTTCAGAACTGAGTTAGCTGTATAAGAATTACAGTTGATCTGTTGTAGAAATTGTGATTGAAAATACATTCACTACTTTGCTCTTTGTAGACTTGCCCTGGGAATCAGTCCTTATTCCTTTAGCACTCTTGTCAGCTCCAACTACTGTTATACTAAAGATCCCAAGTCAGTTTTTATTCAGTAACTTAAGTGAAGTTCTGTGCAACTGGTCACCTAGCAACTCAATGCTAATAACCTGTGGTTGAGGATGACAGAGGATGAGATTGTTGGATGGCATCACCGACTCAAAGGATGTGAATTTGAGTAAACTCCGGGAGTTGGTGATGGACAGGGAGGCCTGGCATCCTGCAGTCCATGGGGTCGCAGAGTCGGACATGAGTGAGCGACTGAACTGAACTAAACTGACTGAAACAGTCTCCTCACAATACAGCCAGAGTCGATCAGACTGTTGTGATTCTTGTATCCTTGGTATGCAAGGAAATGTATATCATGACTCTTTCTGTGATGCTTAATGGCCTTCAAAAGGGCTCCTGAACATGTACTAACTTTGAAATGTGATGGAATTAGACCGCAGTTTTGATTTGGTGAATGAACTATAATTCTCTAATGATGATATAAATATTAATTCTATAATGACCAGCACAAAGGAAAAAAAGTAGCAAATCAAGTTCAGGAAATAAATGTATATATGAGCTGTGTAGATGCAGCACAGCTTTATAGACACGATTCTTTAAATACATTATGTCTGAAATCAAACCATCTTCATACACTGAAGATTTTGCTGAAGCATGTTTCCTTTAGTTTTTCTTTTAAAGACAAGTGCATATTTAATCAGGTTCAAGTCAATGGAATTATGACTTTATTAATACAGTGGGTAACTCCATCATTTATGCAGTGAGATTTTATTAAAAGATATGAACTGAGAGGTGTTTGAACTAAGAATTTGGAGAATGAAGGATATACATCTGTAAATAAGAAATATCCTCACTTTTGTCCCTTATGTACCAGAACACATTCAGCCCCAACCACTATGATTCTTACATAACATAATGTCCTTCCTGATGAGGCAGGCCTGGGTATCTTCTGCATCTCAGGAGAAGTGAGGAGAATCTCAAGATTCATGGCAAGGGGTGCTAATGCTTTTGTGGTGGTGTGTAGTTAAAGTTTTCTATGTGCATATAGATGCCATGTTGAAGTTAATGGATTTTTAAAAGAATTGGCTTATTTATTTTTTAATATATTTATTTTAATTGGAGGCTAATTACTTTACAATATTGTATTGGTTTTGCCACACATCAAAATGAATCCACCACAAGTATACATGTGTTCCCCATCCTGAACCTCCCTCCCACCTCCCTCCCCGTACCATCCCTCTGGGTTGTCCCAGTGCACCAGCCCCAAGCATCCAGTATTATACATCGAACCTGGACTGGCGATTCATTTCATATATGATATTATACATGTTTCAATGCCATTGTCCCAAATCATCCCACCCTCTCCCTCTCCCACAGAGTCCAAAAGACTGTTCTATATACCTGTGTCTCTTTTGCTGTCTTGCATACAAGGTTATCGTTACCATTTTTCTAAATTCCATATATATGCGTTAGTATACTGTATTGGTGTTTTTCTTTCTGGCTTACTTCACTCTGTATAGTAGGCTCCAGTTTCATCCACCTCATTAGAACCGATTCAAATGTATTCTTTTTAATGGCTGAGTAATACTCCATTGTGTATGTACCACAGCTTTCTTATCCATTCGTCTGCTGATGGACATCTAGGTTGCTTCCATGTCCTGGCTATTATAAACAGTGCTGTGATGAACATTGGGGTACACGTGTCTCTTTCAATTCTGGTTTCCTCGGTGTGTATGCCCAGCAGTGGGATTGCTGGGTCATAAGGCAGTTCTATTTCCAGTTTTTTAAGGAATCTCCACACTGTTCTCCATAGTGGCTGTACTAGTTTGCATTCCCACCAACAGTGTAAGAGGGTTCCCTTTTCTCCACACCCTCTCCAGCTGTCAAAAGATTCAAATACCTATCCCTGATCTCTAGACCTTTCAGGGCTTTGGTTATTTCTTTGTGTTAGAGGATGTTAGAAGCAGTGCTTCAATTCAGAGCAGGTGATGCTTAAATAGGAGCAAAGGTGAAAGAAACTGAGAAAACAGAAAATCAGCGCCTAGGTCTGGCCTTGTGCAGGGTGAGTCAAAAGGTCTTCTTGGGCCCCTTTTTGGATCTTACCCGTCCTCTGTGATTTTCCACCCATTCTTATCCCTTTGAGGAAAGGGACGGAAGAGAGGGTAGAAATAACTAGATCAGAAAAACAAGGAGCAAAAGGCAGGGATGTAGAAAAGGTGGTTGTGGAAGATGGAAACCCTGAAGTGTGAAATAGAATAGAGTTTGAACTTCAGTTAATATTGATGTGTGTGTGTTCAGTTGCTCAGTCGTGTCCAACTCTTTGTAACCCCATGGACTGCAGCCTGCCAGGCTCCTCTGTCCATGGTATTCTCCAGCTGAGAGTGCTGGAGTGGGTTGCCATTTCCTCCTCCAGGGGATCTTCCTGACCTAGGGATCGAACCTGCATCTTCTGCGTCTCCTGGGTCTCCTGCATTGCAGGCAGATTCATTACCACTGCGCCACCTGGGAAGATGCATTGTTGCTGCAGTTCTCAAATGTGCTCTATTTTTATTCAAGTGTACATTGAATGCTTCTTGTGTACATGATATTTTGATAAGATCTGAACTATTTTTGAGGCTGTGAATCATCAGGAGGAAGGATTGAAGGGCTGATTGTTTTAGTGGTCTGGATCCATCACCAGTAGGAAATACACCACTGCTGATGTCTACTCCCTGTTCCCGTGCATGCATAGCCTGGCCCATTACCAATGTCACCCACCAGAATGGTACATTTCTTACAAACGGTGAATCTACATGGACGCATCATAATCACCCAAAGTTCATAATTTACCTTAGGGTTCACTCTTAGTGTTGTGCATTCTATGGGTTCGGACGGAAGTATAATGATGAATATCCATTATTATAATATCATACGGAGTGTTTTCACTGCCCTAAAAATCCTCTGTGCTCTATTCATTTCTTCCACCCCCTTCTCTCCACAAACTTGGATTTTCAAAATTGTCTTCATAATTTTGCCTTTTTTCAGAATGTTGTAAAATGGGAATTGTTCAGTGTGTAGCCTTCTTAGGCTGACTTCTTTTACTTAGTGATATGCGTTTTGGCAACCCACTCTAGTATTCTTGCCTGGAAACTCCCATGGACGGAGGAGCCTGATAGGCTGTAGTCCATGGGGTTGCGAAGAGTCAGACAGGACTGAGTGACTTCACTTTCACTTTTCACTTTCATGCATTGGACAAGGAAATGGCAACCCAATCCAGTGTTCTCGCCTGGAGAATCCCAAGGACGGAGGAGTCTGGTAGGCTGCTGTCTACAGGGTTGCAACAGAGTCGGACACGACTGAAGCGACTTAGCAGCATGCGTTTAAGTTTCTTCCGTTCTTTCCTTGGCTTGGTAGCTCACTTCATTTTGGTGAATAATATTCCATTGTATGGATGTCCATTACCTAGTGAAGAGCATTTTGGTTGTTTCCAAACTTTGGCAATTGTAAATAAAAGTGCTATGAACATCCACATGCAGATTTTTGCGTGGACATAAGTTTTCAATGACTTTCTGTAAATACAAAGGATCGCAAATGCCAGATCACATGGTAAGAGGATGTTTAGTTTTGTAAGAAACCACCAAACTGTCTTCCAAATTGGCTGTGCCATTTTGCATTTCCACCCCAATGAATGAGAGTTCCTGTTGCTTCACATTCTCATCAGCGTTTGATGTCAGTGTTCTGGGTTTTGGCCATTCTAATAGTGTGTAGTGGTATCTCACTTGTTTTAATTTGCATTTCCCTGACGACTCATGATGTGGAGCATCTTTTCATGTTTATTTGCCATGTAGGTATCTTCTTTGGTGAGGAGTCTGTTAAGGTCTTTGGTGCATTTTTTTTAATCGGGCTGTTTGTTTTCTTATTGTTGAGTTTTAAGTGTTCTTTGTATATATTTCCTGAGGTTTTAGGTGGGCTTTGCTTGCCTGGTGGCTCAGAGGGTAAAGCGTCTGCCTACAATGTGGGAGGCCTGGGTTCGATCCCTGGGTCTGGAAGATCCCCTGGAGAAGGAAATGGCAACCCACTCCAGTACTCTTGCCTGGAAAATCCCATGGACTGAGAAGCCTGGCAGGCTACAGTCCATGGGGTCACAAAGAGTTGGACATGACTGAGCAACTTCATTTCACTTCTAAATTGCACAAGTAGATTCAGTTTTTGAGTCTAGTTTCATTATTTGTGTTTGAATGGCCACTTTAAGGCATTTAAATTTATGGTGATTACTGATATTTAGATTTATTATACTCTCTTATTTAGGTGCTTTTTTGCCTCAAAATTTTTATGCTTCTTTCCCCTACTCCTTTTCTGATATCTACTGAATTGATGGAGTTTTAAAAAATTCTTGACCCCCTTCTACTTCTGCATAAGGAAATAAGCTAATGTGAGCCAGAGTCAGCAGAACCAACACATAATTTATGTGTTTTGCAGCTTTGATTTGTGGGTGCTTGTTCAGCCATTCATTATTGGTGGGAAGTTTGTGGGTCCCAGTTGTGAGTGTGTCACTCAAGACAAGTTTTATATTCGTTTCAGCCTGGTGTTCCAAAACATTCCCTACCTGGGATTTCTTTACATTTCTATCTTGGCTTAGGTTTCCTTAGATCCTGCTGAAGTATAAACTCAAAGTCCAAACCTGTTTCAGGGTAGGGCTGTGGTTTTTCATTCTCAAGGGGAGGTTTTTTTTTCCTTTTTTAGGACTCAGACTCATAGATGGACAAGTTCTTCTTCCATTTCTTTTCTTTTGTTAGAGGCTTTTATTTCCTGATTCATGAGTTCTGAATTTATCCAGTTCTTTGCCTTGTGGAGGCTCAAAGCCTTGCCTTCTGTCCCTTGCACAGCTTTGAGATCCATGTTTCAAGATTCTTGGGATTGGCAAATGTTCCCAGGGCAGTTATAATTTTTGTTCACTTTGACCATTCAGGTTTTCTGCTTTGTGGTGTTATTTCCCTGCAACACCCTCCACCCCTATATTTCTCTCACTCTCTTGGGCACACAACTGTGTATTTAAATGGATATTTGCTATATTTTATTTGCTATTCTCTATGTGTTTTACAGTAAGGGCTTTTCAGAATATCCAGTTCAACTTACTGCTGCTGCTGCTAAGTCACTTCAGTCGTGTCCAACACTGTGTGACCCCATAGATGGCAGCCCACCAGGCTCCCCCGTCCCTGGTATTCTCCAGGCAAGAACACTGGAGTGGGTTGCCATTTCCTTCTCCAATACATGAAAGTGAAAAATGAAAATGAAGTTGTTCAGTGGTGTCCGACTCTTTGCTACCCCATGGACTACAGCCTACCAGGCTCCTCCGTCCATGGGATTTGCCAGGTAAGAGGTTTATTTTAATGTACCTTCAGTTCAGTTCAGTTGCTCAGTCGTGTCCAACTCTTTGCGACCCCATGAATTAAAAGACGCTTACTGCTTGGAAGAAAAGTTATGACCAACCTAGATAGCATATTGAAAAGCAGAGACATTACTTTGCCAACAAAGGTCCGTCCAGTCAAGGCTATGGTTTTTCCAGTGGTCATGTATGTATGCGAGAGTTGGACTGTGAAGAAAGCTGAGTGCCGAAGAATTGATGCTTTTGAACTGTGGTGTTGAGAAGACTCTTGAGAGTCCCTTGGACTGCAAGGAGATCCAACAAGTCCATTCTAAAGGAGATCGGTCCTGGGTGCTCATTGGAAGGACTGATGCTAAAGCTGAAACTCCAATACTTTGGCCACATGCGAAGAGTTGACTCATTTGAAAAGACCCTGATGCTGGGAGGGATTGGGGGCAGGAGGAGAAGGGGACGACAGAGGATGAGATGGCTGGATGGCATCACTGACTTGATGGACGTTGAGTCTCAGTGAACTCTGGGAGTTGGCAATGGACAGGGAGGCCTGGCGTGCTGCGATTCATGGGGTCGCAAAGAGTCGAACATGACTGAACGACTGAACTGAACTGAATCATTTTTAGATTCTTTTTCCATCTAGATAAAAGTCATTCTTGCCTCTTCACACTTGAGACCCTCAAGGGTTTCTGTTGAGCCACATGGTGATCTATTGCTATGCTCTCTTAATACAACTGAACTTCTTTGAATTAGTTTTATAATTTTGATTGTTCCTTATGGATGGGACATTGGCTTCTATTAACATAACTATACATAGGTGTCACTCATGCTGTCAATTATGGGACATTGAAATCAGCTTTTATTCATGCTGGGCTAATGCTGGGTAAAAATAAAGGTTACTGAGACCTTAATGAGATCATGGCTCTAGTGTTCTGAAACAATTCTTTATTCTATAAGCAACTTACACATGGCCTGAAGTGTCCTAAATGCTCAGTAGAGCAAAATGAGCTACGTTTCCTGTGAGTTGTTTATTTGACTCATTCCTTCTCCCTCTGTGTGGTTCAGTGTATTCTTCTTTCTTTTGTAGGAACTTCTTTTCTTTCCTAACTCCAATCATAAATCTCTGCCCCTCACTTTAAGGGTAGGCTCATGACCCAGACTGGGCCAATGATGGAAACTACACTGTCTACAAGATTTGCCTGAGAGTAAGTAGGTGGTTCAGTTGGACTTATCACAAAAGAAAGTAAATGAAGGGAAACTATTTATCTCAGTGCACAAAGATGCTAGCAGAGAGTCACTGGCTTTGTGTTTCCTGCTGTGGGGAAGAAGTGGGTCTCAGGTTGGAGGGGAAAAAACCAACACACCAAGAAAGTGGCAATGAAAGGCCTAGGGATAGGGAGCCTTGGCCCATTACAGGCTCTGGTCCTAGCTTGAGGTCCAGCTTTCCCCATGATTTTCCTGAAGTTTTGTTAGGAAAGCTGCCTTATATAGGGTATCTGTTTCTTTGAATCAAGAGTGCTGATCCCTTAGCATCTTCTGAAAAAGTATTTAAATGCTTTAGTATTATTGATATGGTTTTGGTGCTGAACAAAGTGACTTACTCAGATATAGTCTCTGTATTTTAGGATTTGCATTTTAAGAACTGTATTTCCGGCACTCTTTCTTTAGAACTGCTAAGTTCAGTGAATCTTTAATGTCCACTTTTTGAGCATACAGTTAAAGATTAGTTTAATAGTTGACAGTTGTATATCTTTCCAAGAGGTTCAGACCTACTTCAGTTGAGCGCTAAGTTACTTTCTGGCATTGGTGTGTGCAGAGCTTTTGCTGTCAAGGTTAAACTGTTCCCTTCTCTAAGAGGTAAGAAAATTGATGCATAAAACCTTTCAGTGTAACAGCTATCCTTTTAGGCCCCCAGGCACTGGGAATTTGGTTATCTTTTCACTCCACAGACAATTGACCCATTGTTTGCACTAGATAATCTGGCTTTGTTCGAGCACACTGCTGTTTGTGTTTTTAATTCCAAATCTTACCTCATTATGAACAATTTTTTACCCTTTGCTCTGGGGAAATGCTAATGCTGCTTGTTTATATAGAAAGTAAAGCAAAGCAGTCAGTGTTACCATTTTGGCTTGCTTTCACAGGCCAAAAAGTATAGTTCTGTATTCATTTGTTGAAGTTTCTTTCATTTTCTCCTTTTTATGTTGGATGTGCCTTTAAACATAAGCTAGTAGTTCAGCCAGTTTGCTTCATGCATTGATTACTAACCACCATCAGTAATGTCTCCAATGAGTCTTTTGTTCTTTTTGATTTATTTGTCTCTACTTTCCTTGTTCTAAAGCCCATGGTGAGCAACCATATTTTAAGTGGATATCTGGAATAACAATGAAGTTCACCACTGTGTTTCCTGGGCTTAAATCAAGATTTATCTGATGTGCTGAGACCCTGGGACAGACTGTTAGCACTTGGAGGGCCTGTCAAGTACCCATCAGTGATGGGAGGAGTTAAGTAGACTCACACTGTCATATTACCACATGTGTCCCCGATGCTGTCAAAAAACACTACCACTGGGCCACCAGGAGCAGCCACAGAGAGTCAACTGTTGTTTTGTTTTGTAATGAGTCATTTTATGTGTTTTCAATGAGCCAAAACATTTTCTTTTCCCCATAGAGTTTTTTCCTTTGAGTTATGCTGTTAAGTTCTGTTGTAGAATTTTATAAAAACAGTCCAGTGATATTCATCTTTGCATCTCTTATAAAGTGGTTGAAGATGCTATTTTTATGCTTCACAGTGACTTCTTGATGAGAATCTAAGGAAAAATTGCTTTTGGGACTCACTATTCACAAAATCTGTGCTCTGTCGAAGCAGTTGTTTTATTTACACTAAGTAGACGGTATGAATTGTGTTACCTTCTTTGGACTGACTACAAAGTGTAAAACAGGATCTGTTACTCATCTCTGGAAAATGTGGGAACTGGTTGGCACTGTGATGAGTCTTTCCCCTGCCTGTCTTTTCTTTCCCTTGCTTTACACTACACATCATTTTTTCTTTACTTTAAAGCAACTTTTTATCTTATGACTTTGTATGCATTTCAATAAAATTTTTTTATAAGAAAGCAAGGCATAAATAGAATGGGGTAGGCATTTCTTATAGTGATACCTGAAAGTGAAAGCATTAGTGACTCAGTCGTGTCCAACTCTTTGCGACCCCATGGACTGTAGCCCAATAGGCTCCTCTGTCCATGGGATTCTCCAGTTAAGAGACAGTAGTCATCCCCTTTTCCAGCAGATCTTCCCAACCCAGCAGTCAAACCCAAGTCTCTTGCATTGCAGGCAGATTCTTTACCATCTGAGCCACCAGGGAAGCCCTATAGTGATGCCTAGTCTTGCCCCAACTCATATAGTGACACAGTCTTCTAATAGAGGTAGCCTAAAGCAATAAGCAACAAAGTTCTGTACACAGCCAAAGTAGATGTCTGTAAGTGCCTCCGTTAAAAATCCCATGCCCATGGCTTCAAGTGATTCCGTTAGCTCTTATTTCAGAGCCTAATCTTAACATTACAATTTATTTAAAGAACCTTTAGTGTGTGATTTCTAAACTCATAGTAGATATAAAATGAGACAATTAGAAAGAGTGCTCTGAAGAAATAGGGAGAAAATAGGGGCACCAGTAGTAAAGGCAGGGAGAGAAAAACCAGAAATAGGTGAACGAGCTAAACTGTGTAAGTAAACCCACATATTTTAATAGGACTTTTTATATCTATTCTGCATAAATGTATACCATGTCTACTATGTATCTACATAATAGATTATATATTAGACTGAAATATATATTCAGTTATATACATCAGATCAGATCAGTCACTCAGTTGTGTCCGACTCTTTGCGACCCCATGAATCGCAGCACGCCAGGCCTCCCTGTCCATCACAAACTCCTGGAGTTCACTGAGACTCATGTCCATCGAGTCAGTGATGCCATCCAGCCATCTCATCCTCTGTCGTCCCCTTCTCCTCTTGCCCCCAATCCCTCCCAGCATCAGAGTCTTTTCCAATGAGTCAACTCCACATGAGGTGGCCAAGGTACTGGAGTTTCAGCTTTAGCATCATTCCTTCCAAAGAAATCCCAGGGCTGATCTCCTTCAGAATGGACTGGTTGGATCTCCTTGCAGTCCAAGGGACTCTCAAGAGTCTTCTCCAACACCACAGTTCAAAAGCATCAGTTCTTCGGTGCTCAGCCTTCTTCACAGTCCAACTCTCACATCCATACATGACCACAGGAAAAACCATAGCCTTGACTAGACAAACCTTTGTTGGCAAAGTAATGTCTCTGCTTTTGAATATGCTATCTAGGTTGGTCATAACTTTCCTTCCAAGGAGTAAGCGTCTTTTAATTTCATGGCTGCAGTCACCATCTGTAGTGATTTTGGAGCCCAGAAAAATAAAGTCTGACACCGTTTCCACTGTTTCCCCATCTATTTCCCATGAAGTGATGGGACCAGATGCCATGATCTTTGTTTTCTGAATGTTGAGCTTTAAGCCAACTTTTTCACTCTCCACTTTCACTTTCATCAAGAGGGTTTTGAGTTCCTCTTCACTTTCTGCCATAAGGGTGGTGTTATCTGCATATAGATTTATATAATATGATATATATTACATTTTTGATATAAATATATATACTCATGAATGTTATATTGATATGATCTAATATAATGATGACTAATTTAATTATCTAGAATTTTTGGCTGTCCAAAATTCTCATATTTCAAAGACTAAGTAATTGAATTTTGTATTATATAAATTATTGTGTGTGTTTGTCACTCAGTTGTGTCCTGTTCTTTGTAAGCCTATGGACTGTAGTCTGCCAGGCTCCTCTGTCCAGGAATTCTCCAGACAAGAATACTGGACTGGGTAGCCATTCCCTTCTCCAGGAGATCTTCCCCACCCAGGGATTGAACTCGGGTCTGCTGCACTGCAAGCAGATTCTTTACCTTCTGAGCCACCAGGGAAGCCCATATAAATATTATTATCCTACATTTAAACTTCTAATTCATGTGAATCATGAAATACATTGAAGAGCCACACATGGAAGTGTTTAATCTCTGAAGCTCACATGGCAAAGTTGATTAAGTAGATTCGAAATTACATTGATAGAGGCTTAATATCTTCTAGTTTCATTAGAAAAGTGTTGATTAATAGTATGCAAATGGTGGGATAGATCTGTTTCTGGGGTGCAGTTCGATCCCTGGGTCAGAAAGATACACTGGAGAAGGAAATGGCAACCCACTCCAGTATTCTTGCCTGGGAAAAATCCCATGTTCAGAGAAGCCTGGCGGGCTACAGTCCATGGGTTCACAAAAGAGTAGGACACAACTTAGTGACTAAATAACAGCAAAAAATACTTTGAAAAGCTTTCCTCCTGATCTCACACTTGTCCCCATCCAGTTTCCGTGACCCACATTATTAAGATACTATTATTATTAGTTCCTTGTATGTCCTTCCAGAGTTTCTGTTTGTATATGCAAACAAAAACAAATATATACACTTAGGTTCTCACTTTTTACAAAAAATATAGTATTAAACCCACTGTTCTAATCCTTGCTTTTTCTCTAAACAATATTTCAGTCAGTATGGAGAGTTTATGCAGTTTTAAAAAATGACTGTATAGGTATACTATAATGACTGCATAAGTATATCCATTGAATAGATATACTGTAATTTATTTGACCAGTCCCCTATTGAAAGATAGTAAAGTTATCTCCCAATCCTTTGCTGATAATGCTTCAGTGAATACAGTTATGCATACATGATTTTGCACATATTCAAGTACTTATATCTGTTGTATAAACCCCAAAGTGGAATTTCTCTGTCAAAAATTATATGTATTTGTAACTTTGATAGATACTATTTGCCTTCCATGGGGATAATAAAACATTATACTCCTCAGCTCCATGGCTGGCATATGTCATGAAACATTTTTTGCCGGTCTAAAAGGTTAAAAATGGTATTTCAGGGTAATGTAATTTGCATTTCTCTTTTCATAACGAAATTGACATCTGTCAGAGTCATTTGATTTTTTCTGAGAATTATCTGTTTATGCTTTTGGATCCTTTTGTTTATTGTTGCTAATCTTTCCCTTATTGTTTTCTAAAACTTCCTATATATTAGAAAGATTAACCATTTATCTGTATTATGGTTACAGATGTTTCCTCTCAATTTGTCATATACCTTTTAATTTTGCTTCTCACTTTTTGCCAAATGGAAATTTTTTTTTCTTTATGTGGTAAGTTGTTAGTATTTTATGGATTTTGGGTTTTCAGAAACAGAAAGGCTGTATTTACTCTAAGGTTGTAAAGGAATTCGGTCTTATTTTATGTTACTTTTATGATTTTATTTGTATTTAAATTTATGTTTTATTTGGAATTTGTTATTCTGGTATGCAAAATGAGAAATGGATTCAATTTAACTTTTTAATATATCTACACTATTTATGGAAATATTCCCTCTTTCCCTCATGTTTGGATTAATCCTCTTTACTGGTGACTGAGTTGAGAGACGCTGGCAACCCGCCTCTCCTGGAGTGAAATCATAACCTTTTGGCTGGGAGTGGTGTTAAAAAGGAGCTCCCATCCTCTCGGCCTCAAGAAAGAGAGGAGACATTCTGTAATATGTAGCTGGGGAAGGAATGGGAACCATTTCCGGCTGAAATGACTTAGAGTCCCAGTGTTCTTATAGACATTTAGGAGTTTTCTTGAATAAATGCTTATTGATTTGCAGTATGCCTTTAGGTCCATTTCCAGAGATTTTAAATGTTTGTGTTTTGTAATTTTTACCAGTTAAGTGGTTGTTTCACTGGGGAGAGACATGTACGCCAAGTTTGTCAGTAATTCTGGAAATCTGAACAAATTCTTCAGTGTGTTCTTCAGCAAAGTTAATGATTTGTTTGTGTGTGTATAACATTTGTTTATATTTATACATATATATATATATCACATGTGGTATACATTATTTTTATACTTATTATTATAATAGTTATGTTTGTTTCTTCTTTTGCCTTATGATAGATTTTATGTATTTATAACTTTTCATAAGTTTCTCACCATATGGTCTAATTTATTGGTTTGTGAACTGTTTTTCTTTTAGCTAAGTTTGGATAATTGCTTGGTGGTTACCTCGTAAGTGATAGCTTTGTGTAACATTTTCGGTCATCCCTTAATTTACATGGTATTTGTTGCTTCCTTATTTGCTCAGTGTTAAAATTAGGTGCTTTCACTTTCTGCTTCTTTCTCCCTTCTTCTCACCACTGGCTTTAATCAGTAGCATTATCAATGTTTCAGTATTTGCTATTCTACTCTTAAATTTGCTTATATTTCTACAATTTTATTTTTATTGCTTTAAATGATATACCCTGGCTTCCAGGTACTATTATAGAGAAGGTGAATGAGGTCAGTCTCCTCAGGTCTGCTACCTGTGTCTGTGTGCATTGTGTCTACACAACTCAAGGGGTTGCTGTTCAGGTGAGAGTCCAAGTGAATGATGCCCCTCAGAACTGTGCACTGTAAAGAAAAAGTAAAATACGGTGACATAAGGAGGAGAAAATTTGTTTTGGAGGTTATCAGGAAAGATTTCCCAAAAGAGGTATTGTTTGAAGGTTACGTAAGGTGTGCTGATGTCAAGGGAGTAAATGAGTTATTCTTAAGAAACATTAAAGAGACTTAGGGCCCTTCAACAATATGCAGAATAGATAAAATGCAATAATCTTGTGGAAGATCATCTTCCACACAGTGTGAATGAAGAAGTAATAAGTAATAGTAAAACTCTAGTTTCTGTGTTTAACAGAATATTATCAATGTAGTCTTTTCACTAGTTTTCAGTATTGCAAGGGAAATATTCATGTGTACCACACCTTTTATTTATGTACGGGCTCAATAGTCGTGACTCGCAAGCTGAGTTCCCCATGGTATATGCAACCTTAGTTCCCTGACCAGGGATCAAACCCACGTCCCTGCATTGAAAAGTTGATTCTTAACCAGTGGACCACCAGGGAAGTCCCTACAGCACCTTCTTAAAAATTGCAATCAAAGAATGCTCTCAATGATTCTGTTAAAATTGATTTAATGATTACCATTCAACTGAAATGCTAATGTCAGGAAGAAGCTGCAAATGTAGCAGAAGTTTATACTACTAACAAAAATGCTTAAGAGTCACACCTAGTCATACTTTTAAATGACAGGCACACGTACACAAAGGGAATTTGAAATAAAAGAGGCTTGTTAATGCTCTTTTATTTAAAATAAATGATATGAGTCTGGATTAATGATTTGCATGGTGATCACTCCACTTGTATTGAGAGCCAGTTAGGATTCTATTGGCATTTTCCTTGTACCAACCAGTGTTGCACAATGTAGGAAGCACAAGGACTGGAGAGGTCACATTCTGATGGCCTGAAACTTTGAGTGATTACAAAGTACAGAAGTCCCATGAAGAAAGATCATTACCTGCTGTGTCCCTTGTCTTCAAAAGTCGTAATCAGATTATCAGCTGTAAGAATATTTTCCCCTTTGGTTACCAAATAATGACGCTTTTATAATAGCAGGTCAGCCTAGAATAGCATCAGCCAACATTAATAAGTTAAAGGCACCATTGGGGCAAGAGAAGAATTGGCAGGATTGCTGATCTTGTCTATTCTCCATGTTAGTTTTTTTTTGTTTTTTCTTTCTTCTAGGTTCATTTCCAGACAATCTCTTTCATTTCTTGTGTGTTCATCTTTGCAGTATAAAATGCCTTAGTGGTAGCAGAAAGTAATTAGCACATACAGCCTGGAATCTCAACTTTTACATTTTATTAATGAGCCGATTTGAGTTCCCCTTTATCTTTTAACTGACCCCAGGAGCATTAGTAAAAAGTATATAAATATGAATACAGGTATAGTAATAAAGGAGAATTATCAGTCACCCTTAATCTAATTGGTGTCACCTTAGCTTTTAGTAGGGTAATAGGGTAGAATTGCCACCGAAAGTCATTCAAGACTACATTGCTCACTAATTAACTCACTTAAAAAAATTAAATGACCTTTCAAAAATGAGTAAAACAGGATCTGTTAGGAACCATTAAAATATATATTTGTGAAATAGCATTGGTAGAATATTTAATCATAGAATCTCAGAGTTTTGAGGGACCTTAGTGATTCATTTCCTACAAGCTCTACCCATGAATCTCCTGAAACACCCTCTTGGTAACAGTCTTTCTGAGACTCTAGTAACTGGAAGTAATTTCACTGTGTCTGACACGCCAAAATCTTTTATCTAGTTTCATTAATTCTTAGATTCTTTGTATGAAAAATACCCTGTAGAAATAGTATAATGACTGGAACAATATTTCACTCTTTTGGATAAAGGTGCAATTTATGCAACCCAGTACTTGTGGCATATGCATTTAGACTATTATGACTACATTTGGCACATAGAGAAATAGAGAAACACAAAGCATTGTTGTGCTGCCTTTGAAGAGTTGTAATCCGGGATCTAGGAAGAAACATACAAAGAACAACTTCATATAAAGCTGAGTATGACATCACCCAAATTAAACACACTTGCTAAGAATTATGAGTAACCATGCACAATTAACAAAAATAGACATAACTGCAAGTCAAGCCAGTGGGCATGGCGTCCCTTATTCCTTAGGAAAATTTTCCACATTAAAGAAGCTTTCAAAATGACAGTTTTACATGGGAAATCCACAGGTCATTTTTATTTCGGAGACATATCGAGCAGTTCACTGCCTTTGTTGTATATGTTAGTTGAAATGCTTTAACAATGCTTGTGATTTTGGTTGTTATCTGCCGTATCAGAAATGGATTCAAGCTAGGGCTTTTGGCTTTTTCACTTTAATGAGCATGAAGCAAAAATTTACTAGCATTCAGTGCCTCCCCCTAGTGCTAATCCAAAGCAGGTTTTCCAATAAAAAAAGTGTCTCCTTCGCCTCTCTCTGATGGTACATCTCCAAGTGAGGAGGGAGTGTGTTTAAGGGTACATGATGATGAATTAATAATGGGCACAAGTGATTTTTCTTAAGACAGTTTGTCTTCTGAGCATTCTTCTAACATATCCTTGATTTCAGTAACAATTTCAGTAGATTTGATGGTATACATTATAGCTGATCGTTCACGATCGGACCCAACTGATCTCGAGTGGCCTCATCCTGCAGCACCCTGAAGCAGGATTTCAGCTCCTGGCCAGAGATGAAGTGAGGCTAAGGCAGTAAGGGAGTTCAGTCCTGGCCACCACGAGGGATCAGTGGCTGATGACAAGACCCTGGCCTGTCAATTTTGTAGAGATGAGTTTCCACATGGAGATGGAGAGTAGTGAGACAAGTGTTTATTAGCAGGAAAAAGACTATAGCGCATGTGGATAGATACATGGGTGGACTCAGAGAGAGTCATGTTCCCAGGGCAATTTTAATTACTTTTGGGCATTTCTTCTGGGTTTCCTCTGGCCAGTTACCTTGCTTTGCCTGGTTCTGAGTCTGTATTTGGTATATCTCACAACCACTTCCTAGTACCTGTTCTCTTATTTTAGAGTATAGCTGCAGCCTGGTGTGCTGTAGTCCATGGGGCTATGAAGAGTCAGACAGACTTGGCAACTGAACAGCAACAATGTAGCTGATTAATAATATTATGATAGTTTCCTGGAGAGCAAAGGGACTCAGCCATACATGTATATGTATCCATTATCCCCCAAACTCCCCACCCATCCAGCAGAATTATATTTGTAAAGAATCTTTGAAACATGCCTCCATGTTTCTCTGACAGCTGTAAGAGAATCTGCAACCTACAAATGCTATTTCGTTTTTGTATTATGAGCTTCTTTCTATCCATATAGCATGGTGGGATGTGTCAGATGAAAGGAACAATAGTATTAAAAGGTACCTGCATTGGAATTTTGATTTAAGTTGCTATGGAAAATAGTCCATGGACGTTGGTTAGGGAATAGGAACATTTTTCTTTCCTTTATTGGATAGTTTTTTTTTTTTTAACTTATAACTTGCTTCTGTAGAATTGATGGTAAAGGTCCACTGAAATCTGTTTTTTCTTTAATCTATAATATTTTTGGTCTGACATTTATTGACTGAATATATTAGATTATATCTGATAGGTCAGTCTTTCATATGCCACTTAGCATCAGAGATAAAGGTGCTTTTAAGGAAGTCCTGCAGCTATTCTCTTTGTACCAATATAGACTGTATTGAGGATGGAGACATATCTCCCATGTGACATTGTAGGGCACATCTGCCAGCAAATCCCTGATTGATAAATTAATTTGCTTTACCAAAGTATTGTGATCAATGCAAAGTGATCAATGCAAAGAAATAGAGGAAAACAATAGAATGGGAAAGATTAGAGATCTCTTCAAGAAAATTAGAGATACCAAGGGAACTTTTCATGCAAAGATGGGCACAATAAAGGACAGAAATGGTATGGACCTAACAGAAGCAGAAGATGTTAAGAAGAGGTGGCAAGAATACACAGAAGAACTATACAAAAAAGATCTTCATGACCAAGATAATCACGATGGTATGATCACTCACCTACAGTCAGACATCCTGGAATGTGAAGTCAAGTGGGCCTTAGGAAGCATCACTATGAATAAAGCTAGTGGAGGTGATGGAATTCCAGTTGAGCTATTTCAAATCCTGAAAGATGATGCTGTGAAAGTGCTGCACTCAATATGCCAGCAGATTTGGAAAAGTCAGCAGTGGCCATAGGACTGGAAAAGGTCAGTTTTCATTCCAATCCCAAAGAAAGGCAATGCCAAAGAATGCTCAAACTACTGCACAATTGCACTCATCTCACTGGCTAGTAAAGTAATGCTCAAAATTCTCCAAGCCAGGCTTCAGCAATACGTGAACTGTGAACTTCCAGATGTTCAAGATGGTTTTAGAAAAGGCAGAGGAACCAGAGATCAAATTGCCAACATCTGTTGGATCATTGGAAAAGCAAGAGAGGTCCAGAAAGACATCTACTTCTGTTTTATTGACTATGCCAAAGCCTTTGACTGTGTGGATTACTACAAACTGTGGAAAATTTGGAACCAGATGGGAATACCAGACCCCCTGACCTGCCTCTTGAGAAATCTGTATGCAGGTCAGGAAGCAGCAGTTAGAACCGGATATGAAACAACAGACTGGCTTCAAATAGGGAAAGGAGTACGTCAAGGCTGTATATTGTCACCCTGCTTATTTAAATTCTATGCAGAGTACATCATGAGAAACGCTGGGCTGGAAGAAGCACAGGCTGGAATCAAGATTGCCAGGAGAAATATCAGTAACCTCAGATATGCAGATGACACCACCCTTATGGCAGAAAGTGAAAAAGAACTAGAGAGCCTCTTGATGAAAGTCAAAGAGGAGAGTGAAAAAGTTGACTTAAAATTCAACATTAAGAAAATGAAGATCACAGCATCTGGTCCCATCACTTCATGGATAATAGATGGGGAAACAGTAGAAACAGTGACAGCCTATTTTTTTGGGCTCCAAAATCACTGCAGATCATGACTGCAGCCATGAAATCAAAAGACACTTACTCCTTGGAAGAAAAATTATGACCAACCTAGACAGCATATTAAAAAGCAGAGGCATTACCAACAAAGGTCCATCTAGTCAAAGCTATGTTTTTTTCAGTAGTCATGTATGGATGTGAGAGTTGGACTATAAAGAAAGCTGAGCGCCGAAGAACTAATACTTTTGAACTGTGGTGTTGGAGAAGACTCTTGAGAGTCCCTTGGATTGCAGGGAGATCCAACCAGTCCATTGGAAAGGAAATCAGTCCTGAATATTCACTGAAAGGACTGATGTTGAAGCTGAAACTCCAATACTTTGACCACCTGATACGAAGAATAGCCTCATTTGAAAAGACCCTGATGCTGGGAAAGATTGAAGGTGGGAGGAGAAGGGAACAACAGAGGATGAGATGGTTGGATGGCATCACCTACTCAATGGACATGAGTCTGAGTAAACTGGGAGTTGGTGATGGACAGGGAGGCCTGGCGTGCTGCAGTCCATGGGGTCACAAAGAGTCGGATGTGATTGAATCTCTGAGCTGACTGACTGATCAAAGTATTGAGTTGGACTGGAAGTCAGTAGACCTGCTTAAGCTGTTTGTTATCTGCTAGCTGAAGACCATAAGGGAGGCTACAGCAGCCTTACTTCCTCACCGGTAAAAACAGTGAGCTAAACATGATGTTCTTTTTTATTTTTTTTATTTTTAAACTTTACATAATTGTATTAGTTTTGCCAAATATCAAAATGAATCCATCACAGGTATACATGTGCTCCCCATCCTGAACCCTCCTCCCTCCTCCCTCCCCATACCATCCCTCTGGGTCGTCCCAGTGCACTAGCTCCAAGCATCCAGTATCGTGCATTGAACCTGGACTGGCATCTTGTTTCATACATGATATTTTACATGTTTCAATGCCATTCTCCCAAATCTTCCCACCCTCTCCCTCTCCCACAGAGTCCATAAGACTGTTCCATATATCAGTGTCTCTTTTGCTGTCTCGTACACAGGGTTATTGTTATCATCTTTCTAAATTCCATATATATGCGTTAGTATACTGTATTGGTGTTTTTTCTTCTGGCTTACTTCACTCTGTATAATAGGCTCCAGTTTCATCCACCTCATTAGAACTGATTCAAATGAATTCTTTTTAATGGCTGAGTAATACTCCATTGTGTATATGTACCACTGCTTTCTTATCCATTCATCTGCTGATGGACATCTAGGTTGCTTCCATGTCCTGGCTATTATAAATAGTGCTGTGATGAACATTGGGGTACACGTGTCTCTTTCCCTTCTGGTTTCCTCAGTGTGTATGCCCAGCAGTGGGATTGCTGGATCATAAGGCAGTTCTATTTCCAGTTTTTTAAGGAATCTCCACACTGTTCTCCATAGTGGCTGTACTAGTTTGCATTCCCACCAACAGTGTAAGAGGGTTCCCTTTTCTCCACACCCTCTCCAACATTTATTATT
This sequence comes from Bos grunniens, assembly GCF_055505025.1. NCBI lineage: Eukaryota > Metazoa > Chordata > Mammalia > Artiodactyla > Bovidae > Bos > Bos grunniens. The sequence goes on along the minus strand of NC_141191.1, from coordinate 20,658,295 downwards.
TGTAGACTTTTGGATCGCAGCCATTCTGACTGGTGTGAAATGGTACCTCATAGTGGTCTTGATTTGCATAGTGGTCTTGATTTTCATTTGCATAATGAGTGATGTTGAGCATCTTTTCATGTGTTTATTAGCCATCTGTATGTCTTCTTTGGAGAAATGTCTATTTAGTTCTTTGGCCCATTTTTTGATGGGGTCATTTATTTTTCTGGAGTTGAGCTGTAGGAGTTGCTTGTATATTTTTGAGATTAGTTGTTTGTCAGTTGCTTCATTTGCTATTATTTTCTCCCATTCTGAAGGCTGTCTTTTCACCTTGCTGATAGTTTCCTTTGATGTGCAGAAGCTTTTAAGGTTAATTAGGTCCCATTTGTTTATTTTTGCTTTTATTTCCAATATTCTGGGAGGTGGGTCATAGAGGATCCTGCTGTGATGTATGTCAGAGAGTGTTTTGCCTATGTTCTCCTCTAGGAGTTTTATAGTTTCTGGTCTTATGTTTAGATCTTTAATCCATTTTGAGTTTATTTTTGTGTATGGTGTTAGAAAGTGTTCTAGTTTCAGTCTTTTACAAGTGGTTGACCAGTTTTCCCAGCACCACTTGTTAAAGAGGTTGTCTTTAATCCATTGTATATTCTTGCCTCCTTTGTCAAAGATAAGGTGTCCATATGTGCGTGGATTTATCTCTAGGCTTTCTATTTTGTTCCATTGATCTATATTTCTGTCTTTGTGCCAGTACCATACTGTCTTGATAACTGTGGCTTTGTAGTAGAGCCTGAAGTCAGGTAGGTTGATTCCTCCAGTTCCATTCTTCTTTCTCAAGATCGCTTTGGCTATTCGAGGTTTTTTGTATTTCCATACAAATTTTGAAATTATTTGTTCTAGCTCTGTGAAGAATACTGTTGGTAGCTTGATAGGGATTGCATTGAATCTATAAATTGCTTTGGGTAGTATACTCATTTTCACTATATTGATTCTTCCAATCCATGAACATGGTATATTTCTCCATCTATTAGTGTCCTCTTTGATTTCTTTCACCAGTGTTTTATAGTTTTCTATATATAGGTCTTTAGTTTCTTTAGGTAGATATATTCCTAAGTATTTAATTCTTTCCGTTGCAATGGTGAATGGAATTGTTTCCTTAATTTCTCTTTCTGTTTTCTCATTATTAGTGTATAGGAATGCAAGGGATTTCTGTGTGTTGATTTAATATCCTGCAACTTTACTATAGTCATTGATTAGTTCTAGTAATTTTCTGGTGGAGTCTTTAGGGTTTTCTATGTAAAGGATCATGTCATCTGCAAATAGTGAGAGTTTTACTTCTTTTCCAATTTGGATTCCTTTTATTTCTTTTTCTGCTCTGATTGCTGTGGCCAAAACTTCCAAAACTATGTTGAATAGTAATGGTGAAAGGGGGCACCCTTGTCTTGTTCCTGACTTTAGAGGAAATGCTTTCAATTTTTCACCATTGAGGATAATGTTTGCTGTGGGTTTGTCATATATAGCTTTTATTATGTTGAGGTATGTTCCTTCTATTCCTGCTTTCTGGAGAGTTTTTATCATAAATGGGTGTTGAATTTTGTCAAAGGCTTTCTCTGCATCTATTGAGATAATCATATGGTTTTTATTTTTCAATTTGTTAATGTGGTGTATTACATTGATTGATTTGCGGATATTGAAGAATCCTTGCATCCCTGGGATAAAGCCCACTTGGTCATGGTGTATGATCTTTTTAATGTGTTGTTGGATTCTGATTGCTAGAATTTTGTTAAGGATTTTTGCATCTATGTTCATCAGTGATATTGGCCTGTAGTTTTCTTTTTTTGTGGGATCTTTGTCAGGTTTTGGTATTAGGGTGATGGTGGCCTCATAGAATGAGTTTGGAAGTTTACCTTCCTCTGCAATTTTCTGGAAGAGTTTGAGCAGGATAGGTGTTAGCTCTTCTCTAAATTTTTGGTAGAATTCAGCTGTGAAGCCATCTGGACCTGGGCTTTTGTTTGCTGGAAGATTTTGATTACAGTTTCAATTTCCGTGCTTGTGATGGGTCTGTTAAGATTTTCTATTTCTTCCTGGTCGAGTTTTGGAAAGTTGTAGTTTTCTAAGAATTTGTCCATTTCTTCCATGTTGTCCATTTTATTGGCATATAATTGTTGATAGTTGTCTCTTATGATCCTTTGTATTTCTGTGTTGTCTGTTGTGATCTCTCCATTTTCATTTCTAATTTTATTGATTTGATTTTTCTCCCTTTGTTTCTTGATGAGTCTGGCTAATGGTTTGTCAATTTTATTTATCCTTTCAAAGAACCAGCTTTTGGTTTTGTTGATTTTTGCTATGGTCTCTTTTGTTTCTTTTGCATTTATTTCTGCTCTAAGTTTTAAGATTTCTTTCCTTCTACTAACCCTGGAGTTCTTCATTTCTTCCTTTTCTAGTTGCTTTAGGTGTAGAGTTAGGTTATTTATTTGACTTTTTTCTTGTTTCTTGAGGTATGCCTGTATTGCTATGAACTTTCCCCTCAGGACTGCTTTTACCGTGTCCCACAGGTTTTGGGTTGTTGTGTTTTCATTTTCATTCATTTCTATGCAAAATTTGATTTCTTTTTTGATTTCTTCTGTGATTTGTTGGTTATTCAGCAGCGTGTTGTTCAGCCTCCATATGTTGGAATTTTTAATAGTTTTTCTCCTGTAATTGAGATCTAATCTTACTGCATTATGGTCAGAAAAGATGCTTGGAATGATTTCTATTTTTTTGAATTTACCAAGGCTAGCTTTATGGCCCAGGATGTGATCTATCCTGGAGAAGGTTCCATGTGCACTTGAGAAAAAGGTGAAATTCATTGTTTTGGGATGAAATGTCCTATAGATATCAACTAGGTCTAACTGGTCTATTGTATCGTTTAAAGTTTGTGTTTCCTTATTAATTTTCTGTTTAGTTGATCTATCCATAGGTGTGAGTGGGATATTAAAGTCTCCCACTATTATTGTGTTATTGTTAATTTCTCCTTTCATACTTGTTAGCATTTGTCTTACATACTGCGGTGCTCCCATGTTGGGTGCATATATATTTATAATTGTTATATCTTCTTCCTGGATTGAACCTTTGATCATTATGTAGTGACCTTCTTTGTCTCTTTTCACAGCCTTTGTTTTAAAGTCTATTTTATCTGATATGAGTATTGCTACTCCTGCTTTCTTTTGGTCCCTATTTGCATGGAAAATCTTTTTCCAGCCCTTCACTTTCAGTCTGTATGTGTCCCCTGTTTTGAGGTGGGTCTCTTGTAGACAACATATGTAGGGGTCTTGTTTTTGTATCCATTCAGCCAGTCTTTGTCTTTTGGTTGGGGCATTCAACCCATTTACGTTTAAGGTAATTACTGATAAGTATGATCCCGTTGCCATTTACTTTATTGTTTTGGGTTTGAACTTATACACCGTTTTTGTGTTTCCTATCTAGAGAATATCTTTTAGTATTTGTTGGAGAGCTGGTTTGGTGATGCAGAATTCTCTCAGCTTTTGCTTGTCTGAAAAGCTTTTGATTTCTCCTTCATACTTGAATGAGATCCTTGCTGGGTATAATAATCTGGGCTGTAGGTTATTTTCTTTCATCATTTTAAGTATGTCTTGCCATTCCCTCCTGGCTTGAAGAGTTTCTATTGAAAGATCAGCTGTTATCCTTATGGGAATTCCCTTGTGTGTTATTTGTTGTTTTTCCCTTGCTGCTTTTAATATTTGTTCTTTGTGTTTGACCTTTGTTAATTTGATTAATATGTGTCTTGGGGTGTTTCGCCTTGGGTTTGTCCTGTTTGGGACTGTCTGGGTTTCTTGGACTTGGGTGATTATTTCCTTCCCCATTTTAGGGAAGTTTTCAACTATTATCTCCTCAAGTATTTTCTCATGGTCTTTCTTTTTGTCTTCTTCTTCTGGAACCCCTATGATTTGAATGTTGTAGTGTTTAATATTGTCCTGGAGGTCTCTGAGATTGTCCTCATTTCTTTTAATTCGTTTTTCTTTTATCTTCTCTGATTCATTTATTTCTACCATTCTATCTTCTAATTCACTAATCCTATCTTCTGCCTCTGTTATTCTACTATTTGTTGCCTCCAGAGTGTTTTTAATTTCATTTATTGCATTATTCATTATATATTGACTCTTTTTTATTTCTTCTAGGTCCTTGTTAAACCTTTCTTGCATCTTCTCAATCCTTGTCTCCAGGCTGTTTATCTGTGATTCCATTTCAATTTCAAGATTTTGGATCAATTTCACTATCATTATTTGGAATTCTTTATCAGGTAGATTCCCTATCTCTTCCTCTTTTGTTTGGTTTGGTGGGCATTTATCCTGTTCCTTTATCTGCTGGGTATTCCTCTGTTTCTTCATCTTGTTTAAATTGCTGATTTTCGGGTGTCCTTTCTATATTCTGGCAGTTTGTGGAGTTCTCTTTATTGTGGCTTTTCCTCGCTATGTGTGGGTTTGTACAGGTGGCTTGTCAAGGTTTCCTGGTTAGGGAAGCTTGTGTTGGTGTTCTGGTGGGTGGAGCTGTATTTCTTCTCTCTGGAGTGCAATGAAATGTCCAGTAATGAGTTATGAGATGTCTATGGTTTTGGGGTGACTTTGGGCAGCTTGTATCTTGAAGCTCAGGGCTGTGCTCCTTTGTTGCTGGAGAATTTGCTTGGTATGTCTTGCCCTGGAACTTGTTGGCCCTTGTGTGGTGCTTGGTTTCAGTGTCAGTATGGAGGCATTTGATGAGCTCCTGTCAATTAATGTTCCTTGGAGTCAGGAGTTCCCTGGAGTCAGGGTTTGGACTTAAGCCTCCTGCTTCCAGTTATCGGTCTTATTTTTACAGTAGTTTCAAAACTTCTCCTTCTATACAGCACCATTGATAAAACATCTATGTTAAAGATGAAAAGTTTCTCTACTGTGAGGGTCACTCAGAGAGGTTCACAGCGTTACATGGAGAAGAGAAGAGGGAGGAGGGAGTTAGAGGTGACCCAAATGAGATGAGGTGGAATCAATAGTGGAGAGAGTGGGGTAGCCAGTAGTCACTTCCTTATGTGCACTCCACAACTGGACCACTCAGAGATGTTCACGGAGTTATACAGAGAAGAGAAGAAGGAGGAAGGAGACAGAGGTGGCCAGAGGGATAAAAGGGGGGAATGAAAAGGAGGGAGACAGATCCAGCCAGTAATCAGTTCCCTAAGTGTTCTCCACCATCTGGAACACACATAAACTCACAGAGTTGGGTAGAGTAGAGGGGGGTTAGGGAGGAGACACAGGCGACCTGGTGGAGAAAAAAGAGAGTCCAAAGGGAGAGAGAGCAGTCAAGCCAGTAATCTCGCTCCCTAGTGAAAAATGGGTCCTGAAGATTGGGTTCTTAAAGGTACAAAATTGGTAACAAATACATAAAAGCAAAAATTAAAAATCTAGAGTAGAGTTTGGAATTTCAAAAATACGATGTTAAAGAAAAGAAGAAGGAAAAGAAAGAGAGGAAAAACAAATAAAGGAAAACAAACAAGATCACAAAAATTATAAAGAAAATACAGGTACAAAATTGATAACTAATACCAAAAAGCAAAAATTAAAAATCTAGAGTAGAGCTTGGAATTTCAAAAATACAATGTTAAAAAAAAAGGAAGAAGAAACATAAAGAGAGAAAACAAACAAACAAAAACAATGTCGCAAAAATTATAAAGAAAATACAGGTACAAATTTGATATCAAATACAAAAAAGCATAAATTAAAAATCTAGAGTAGAGTTTGGAATTTCAGATATACAATGTTATATAAAAGAAGAAGAGAATGAAACAGAAAAGAAAAAAAAAAGTCACAGAAATTATAAAAAAAAACTGTAAGTACAAAATTGATAACATATACCAAAAAGCTAAAATTAAAAAACTAGAGTAGAGTTTGGAATTTCAAAAATACAATGTTAAAGAAAAGAAGAAGAAAAAAGAAAAAAGAAAAAAGAAAAAAAAAACAAAGTCAAAAAATTATAAAATATATATGTATGAAGTTTGCTGAAGAAGAAAAAAACAGGGTCTTTTTTTTTTTTTTGCAAAGTAATAGGTTATAAAAGTGAAAATTAAAGGAACAATAGAGGACTAAAAAAAATTTTTTTTTAATTAAAAATGAAAGAAAGAATGATCGTAAAAATATATCTAGGACTTTCTCTGGTTTTGTTGTATTGTGGGTTCAGTTCATTTTTGGCTAGTTCCTTGGTCCGACTTATATTTCTCAAGATCTATAGGCCCCTTCCCATGTAGTCCGTAGTAACCGCGGGGTTTTTTATCTATTGCCCGTAGCTTCCAATGCGTTTCCCTCTGTTATAACTTCTTCTGTTTGCTGGTCTCTTCAGTGTCTGGCTTCCGCCCTGACACAAAGGGGACGGTGGGGGAAACTTTTTTTTTTTTTTTAGGCTCACTTGTTCAGTCTTGCTGTGGGGAGGGAGGGAGGGATGCTGCAAACAAATAACACTGGCGTGCGCTCACAGTGCCTTAGCCACACTGGGTCTGCCCCCGCTCACGGCGCGTGTAGCCTCCCTGCCCACACTGCTCGGGCTCTAGGTTGGTCTTCCGAGAACAATGCGAGGCCGGCCCTGGGCTGCATGTACCTCCCAGGTCCAAGCCGCTCGGGTTCAGGCACTCGGGTAGTCCTCAGAGGTGCAGACTCAGTTGGGCCTGCATTTTGTGTTCTTCCCAGGTCCGAGCAGCTCAGGTGATGAGGTGTTTGGCGAATGCCAGTGCTGCGACTTATCGCCTCCCCGCCACTCGGTTATCTGGGTGTAAAACCGGCGCACCTTCTCAGGCAGATGTTGACCGTCTTGACCCCCAAGAAGTTTTAGTTAGCAAAGAAGCCTGCTTACAGTTTTATAGATAATGTCTCTCTGGGGCTGCAATTGCCCCCTTCCGGCTCTGGCTGCCTGTCACCGGAGGGGGAAGGTCTGCAGCCGGCTATCTCTGTTCAGTTCTTTGTTCCGTGCGCGGGCCTGGCGGTGTCTTAGGTTGGGGCTGGCTTTTCGCGTGGTAGATATCCCACAGTCTGGTTTGCTAGCCCAAATTATTTCACTCAGATAGTGCTCAGGGTATTCAGGCCAGATTCTTACTCTAAGCGATGCAGCCGGCTCCGCGCCTCCCTGCCCAGCCCCCGCTTGCTAATGGCGCGTGCAGGCGTCTGCGCTGCTTCTCCGCTGGGGGAGTTACCGTAGGGCTTGCAATCTGCGAGTTTTAATTGTTTATTTTTTCTCCCTGTTATGTTGCCCTCTGTGCTTCCAAAGCTCGGCACAGATTCGGCAGTGAGAAGGTTTCCTGGTGTTTGGAAACTTCTCTCTTTTTAAGACTCCCTTCCCGGGACGGAACTCCGTCCATCCCTCTTTTGTCTCTTTTTTTGTCTTTTATATTTTTTCCTACCTCCTTTCGAAGAGTTGGGTTGCTTTTCTGGGTGCCTGATGTCCTCTGCCGGCATTCAGAAGTTGTTTTGTGGAATTTACTCGATGTTTAAATGCTCTTTTGCTGAGTTTGTGGGGGAGAAAGTGTTCTCCTCCGCCATCTTGGCTCCTCCTCCAAACATGATGTTCTAATTGAAGCCATCTTCCAGAAATTAAGTTCTAGAATTGCATGAGATCTCCTGTTCTACCTGCCAGCTTTTTTCTCTGTGTAAAATGGTTCTGGATGGTCATTCTGATTTCTTATTGCACTGATGAGTCTACCGAGCTGATCAGAGATATTTAATCTGCTGCTTGTGCAGTTCATGGGAAGATTCTTGATCACCATAGTCACTCTGCCCCTGGGGCTGAGTAGCATCAGAATATGCCACTTTCAAATATGCCGTTTTGACATGTGGATTATTTATAAGAAACCTTCTCAGAACTTCCCTTATTTGACTAAATGCAGGAACTTCTGAGAAATGAGAACTGCCATAAATCTCCTCTCTGAGGGAATTGTATGGTCAGGAAGAAGATGGCAAGTCAGCACCAACAGTCTGCACAAAACCAACCTTATTAAAGTAGCCGTGTATTCCATTAGTTTTCACATATTTTTCTTTCCACAATTGGCTGTTCCTAGAAGTCCAGCCCCTCCTTCCCTTTTTCTAGGCATATCTCCATAACTTATTATCCTCTGTTAAAATGGCATATAAGCTACCGAGTCCAAACATTCCTTGGAGATTTTACTTCTTTTCTGTGTAGACCCTGTCGATGTAAAGTTAAAAACATCATTTAAATTTTCCTTTTTCTCCTATTTACCTGTCTTGTATCAATTTAATTCATAGGTCCCAGTTACAGAATAGAAGAAGATAGAGAAAAACTTTTTTTTCCTACCTCACAAAATGCTGAGGATGAAAATATTCCCATTTGGTTTACAGTAATGAGGGATTTGATTCTTTTCTTGCTCTCTCCTTCATGCCTACAATTTGAGGATTCTGTAAGTCTAAAAAGCTCCCAAGCTTATTAGCACCCTGACACAGCTAGCCCTGGACTGCAGCCAGCACTTTAAAGTTTGAAAAGTTACAAGCTACTCATACTGTCATAAAGTAGGTGAGGTAGAAATTATACTGTCTCCTAGCATGGGTATATATAGCATGGCATGGCTTTTTGCCAGTTTCACATCACATCTGTCTCCTGGTTTAATATTTTATATACAGGGTCACACAGTCAATTCTAGACTCATTAAAAATCAGCTTGTTTCTATATTACTAAATGATTCATAAGGAGCCAAATACTTCTAAGTCACTGTGGGACAATACCGTAAACTTCCCAAAGACACAAAATTATCACTCTTACAGTATAAAAACATTTGGCTAGGAATCACAAAACCTACATTTTAACTCAGGGTCTGGTACTAATTTGCAGTGTGACCTTAGGCGGATCATTTCAAGTCTCTGAGCCACAACGTCCTGAGCTTCAAAGCCACAGCTTCTTTGGCCTCCCCTGAATATAAAGTTTGCTCTGTGCTCTAAGGCCATGATTCAGTTTATTACTCCAGTAGTAACATATTTTCAGGCAGTAACTTGGAATAAAATTCAATTTTTATAGAATCTCCAGATAATTGGAGAGAATAATTGGAGAGAATTTTATTTCAGTGTTGTTGCCCATGGATGGCAATATGTCCCAGGTCCCATCCCAATTCTTGAAGCATTATAAAATATGAGAGCCTAAAGTGATATGATTAGCCAGTAACAAAGACAGTGGTTCTCTCTCAGACTAGGTATCAATTTTAAGAACCAAAAGAGATTTTCAAGCATTTTTGCAACTGAGCCAAGATACCTGTGATGGTAGAAGTACAGTTTATGTAAAAAAAAAAAAAAAAAAAAAAACTTCATTTGTATCTGACTACAAATATAGAAACATCTGAAGGCTCAATTTCAGCCCATTCTTCAGTATGTGATGTGTTCTGGGGTTTCTACTCTCTCCTTCTCAATTTAGAAAGAGGATCAGCCTTATTTTAACTCAGTATGAAAGAGACTCTGGGAAGTCACATGTCATTGATTAGATTCCTGAGAGCTTTGTAATGCAAATCATACTGCTCCTTTCTTCTTACCAACAACTTAATTTGGGACAGGATTGATTGACCAGAATGTTTGCTAATCAGTTTGAAACAAGACTAGGCCGGGGGCCAATGGAGGCTTGCCAGAACCTCCCTTCGAAAGATGAGGTCGACAGCTGGTCTCATTTTGGAAATGCTTTTGCCCATTATCTTATCATTTGGTCCATTTTATATGGTCCACATCTCAAATTACAATAGTAGTTTTGAAGGCAGTCCAGAGAAAAGGGGTGGGGGGAAGACATCACACAAAATTTAGAGATACTGATTTAACAATACTTTGAAAATTAGGCTACCCTGCTGTAGATTAAACAGCCTTCAATGCCGCCTGTTTTTTTTTGTTTTTTTTTTTAAGTTGTTAGGTATACGATGTACATGCTTGCTAAATCATTTCAGTTGTGTCCTTCTCTTGTGACCTCATGGACTATAGCCCTCCAGGCTCCTTCATCCATGGGATTCTCCAGGCAAGAATACTGGGTGGGTTGCCATGCCCTCCTCCAGAAGATCTTCCAGACCCAGGGATTGAACCCCCATCTCTTATGTCTCCTGTATTGGCAGGCGGGTGGTTTGGGGCCGCAGAGTTGGACATGACTGAGTGACTAACACTTTCACTTTTCCTTAGGTGTATTGCCAGTTACTGCTGAACTCTAGTCTTTGGATGTAGCTAATGTGACAATATGTACAGATGAAGTAGGGAGAACAACTTTCTAACCATCAGAACATATGGATTATTTGTGTCACTCTCCAAAATTTCAAAATAAAACTGATTAAATGCACTCAAACCGAGATATTATGAAGTCACTGAGATTGCAGAATCATAGGATCCTCTGAGAGCAGCCCTCCGTTGACTCATAGGAGGAATACATGTAGCCACATTAGGTGATAGAATTTCAAGTACTTCTAGCTGAAGAACTAGTGAGTTAGATCAGACAACATTGGATCCATGCAAAGGGCCCCTGAGAATAGTCATTCTGTGAGGTATCATTATACATGACGCTTACAAAAGGCAGGAAGAATGACCTTAAATACACTAAAATATGAAAGCTTTTTCACTTTAAAAATATTTTACAACTTATAAACCATAGTATGTGGTTATAGCATTACATTATTAGTGACATAAATTTTAAAATGGCAAACATTAATATTCAGTAATACAACAAAATAATATTTCATTAACATCTTAATTGATCTAAAGATTTTTCTGGCTCACTTTTCTGAAAATTTGCTTATAATAGATAATCAAAATGTATTCTTTTGTGAACTTCCATTTTCAATCTATGTAATTTAGAACAACTTCAGGAGAAAGTAAGACTGCAAAAAACTTTTTTTTAAAAACTTTTTTAAGTCCTTCAGCTTTATTCCAGAAAACACAGAATGAAAATGGAGAATCTTGTTCATTGCCTTCCCATTGCAAAAACTTAAACGATAAATTTTAATTTTGTGGAGGATCTTTCTGATGATGAAATTGTTATTAGAAAATTTGAGTTTTTATAGTATAGGCTGTGACAAGATTGGCATACTTTTTCTTAAAAACCTGTTATGGTATTATCTTTGTTGATGTGGTTATTAATTATATATAGATGAAATGTACACTGCTGAGAAATGATATCATATACAAGAAGAGAATCCATAGAAACATGAGAAGTTTATTATATGATTTGTAATATCCTGAACTATCAAAACATTTCTTATCTACTATCAGAAGTAAACAATGAGCCATATTTTGGTGCACATAGGTACAGATATAAGTGAAGAAGCAGAGCAACCAACAATTTCTAGAAAAAATTTGTAAAGCTATTTATAAATATTTTTTTCACCTTTTGTGGTAGGCATCTTCTGACATGGTCCTAATGATCCTTTCTTCCTAGTACTTGTCCTGTGTATAATAAGTATGTTATACTTCTGGTAAATTATTTTGATTATAAATTTTAGTACTTCTAGAGCTGATGATTTGTGCAGGGCAATTTTTCTAAAAAGATTTCACTCTTCACTCTTCATAAAATCATTTTAAGTAAGTTTGAATGCAATTTTGGTTGTAAATTTATACAATGGCCTTTTAATATTTCCTCCAATATTGCCTGTAAGTCATGGAAGTTATACAAGTGAAAGTGGTGTCATGATTTGTACATATTTCAAAATGATTATTTACATGTTCTCTTGCTATATTTTCGATTACAAGAAAGAACTGGCTTCTTCATTAATAACAAGTTCATCTGGAGTTTAACATGGTAATAGTATTACTTTCTGCTGAATGTGATGATTTTTAATTTAATTTCTATTTCTAAGCCTGTGGCTATTTGCTTTGCAGTGTAGCAGATTTTGAAACTGGAGATTCTAAATTTTTTAAAGAATTCTACTGACTCCCTGATATGCTTTACTGTGATATCCCTGTGCTTGTTTTTGTCTGATAACAATTTAACTGGTGAGATTTGCTGCCCGAGAGAAAGCAGTTCCTGCCCTAGTGCCCAGTCCAGAGTTAATACTTGTGCGGATGCTGTAGGCCAGGCTCTGGGGACAGGGGCAAGTGGCTTCCCATCACAGTCCCGGGAGCTGCCTCCCCGCCATTCAGAGCCCTGCTTTCTCCAGATGACCCTGCCACTTTTGCTGCTGCCTCTGCGGTTGCAGCAGCCGATCTGGGCTGTCTGCCTAGGACTGTGGTGCCAGGAGTGCCCCGAGGCATGCGGTGGTTGTGCCGTCTCCTCTGCTCCCAGGCTTGATCCCACGCATGCGCACAGATTATCGCTGGGCCACAAGCACTTGCATGCGCTGCTGCCTGATGCATCTTCCCTGCCCACGCAGGTGCTCTCTTGTTCCACTGGGCTTCAGAGAACACGATTTCAAAGAGGACATTTTTAAGAATTTCAAGATAGAGATAACAGTGCATTAAACCTTCTGAGCACAGGGCCCTGTGTGACTGTCCAGGTCAGATGCCAATGAAGCTGGCCCCGTCACTAGCCCCTAGGGTGCTCTGACATCCTGCTATTTCCCCTCACTCCTTCAAGGAGAATGATTCTCCTTTTTCGAAAGCCTCTTACATTTCCTCTCCCATTCTCATTCTTATTTGTTGACACTGGGCCATATTTCTTTGACCCCCTTCCCGCCCCGTAAAATAGAAGTAATAAGATGAGAGCTTCTGTAAACGTCTATAAACTGTTACTCCCTCATCAACCCACTTGTCTACATCTACATCCAAACACTCTGTTTCTCCCCTGTTAGTCTGTGTGTTACACTTGAGCACCAGTCCCAGCATCTGCCTCTGATTCTAGCAACTCTCCCCTCGGCCTCCTGCAATATCCTTTTTAACTCTGTCTACTACAGCATTCCTGCCAACACGTACAGTGGAGTGTCTCCCATCTAAATATAACCTTTCCTGATCTTATATCCCTCTCTAGCTACTACCTCATTTATGTTTTCTTCTGAGTGAAATTCTTTGAAAGAACTTTCATATTCTATCTCTGGGTCGAAAAGATCCCCTGGAGTGGGAAACGGCAACCCATTCTAGTATTCTTGCCTGAAAAATCCCATGGACTGGGGAGCCTGTTTGGCTACTATCCATGGGGTCACGAGAGTCGGACACAACTAAGCAAGCATGCAACTCATATTTACCGTCTCCAAATTATCTTTTCACTTTTGCTTTTAGACCCACTTCAATCAGATTTTTGCCTCAGTCACTTCAAAGAAATGGCTTGTTTCAAGAATACTACTAACTTCCACATTGTTAAATCCAGTGGTTAGTTCTTAGTCCATTAAGGACATCAGCATTTGCACCCCTGGTGGTTTCCTCCCCTTTACTTGGTTTATAATGCCAGCCACGCCCCTTCCTCACTGGCCACCCCTGCTCTCTGCTTGGCTGCTTTCTTCTCTTGTCCTGACCTCTATACACTGCAAAGCCATAAAGCTCGCTTCTCTGTCATCTTCTTTACCTTCACTTACTGCTTAGGGCTCTCACACAGTCTTATATTTTAAACCATCATTTATATGCTGATGACTCCCAGACCCAAGTTTTAGGCCAGACTCTGTCCCTGAACTCCAAACCTATATAGTCCTCTCTCACTATCCTAGAGTGTTCTTATGGAAACTTTGTAAGCCGACATGGTGTAAAGCGAAGAAGCAGTTACCTGAGGGCACATGTTGCTAAGGAATGCACAAAATAAATCTAGGTAAAGCACAGATGCTCACACAGACACAGTTCGAAGCTGTGGGGCTTGATGCTGAGGCAGTGAGTGTAGTTCTGGGAGACAAGCTTGGTGGGGCCACTCTTACTGCTGGGGGTGCACACTGCCTCTGAAATGCTCAGTGCTATTTTCACTCTTCACCTTTTTTTTTTTTTTTGAAAAGCAAATATCCTCTTTGGATGTCTTTCTGTTAGTAAAAGCAGGCACTAACGCAGGTCTTTCATAAAAGCAAAGTGGCATAAAGCAAACTTACGGAAAGGGGGTTCCTGGGTATTTAATGATGCTAGAGACCATCCTTGCCCTTTCTTTCTCAGTCTGTCAGCAAATTCTGTGTGGTGCCATCTTCCAAAGTGACCCATGTTCTGACTACTTCTCATCACCTACCCTGCTGTACTCCAGTCCAAGTCACCATAATCTTGCACTTGGATTATTCCAATAATCTTCTAACCGGTCTCCCTCTTCTGTTTGTATTTCTTGGCAGCCTGTTCTCTATCTGGGGGTCCTGTTAAATGGCAGATCTGGTAATATCAGTCCTTTGTATCAGTACAAAACCTCCAATGGTTTTCCACCTCACATAGAAAAACCAGCGGTCCTCTAACAGCTCTTAAGACCCTCGCTATCTGCTGCCCCCACCGCCCTTCTTCCTGTTTCCCTTCCCACATTTGTCCTTTGTTCACCTTGCCCTGTACTTCTTGCTACGCTTTGAACTTGTTAGGTGATGCTCCTTCCTCTGGGTCTCTGCTTGGAACATTCCTTCTCCAGATATCCTTGTGGATCGCCCCTCACTATGTCTTGCTTAAATGACTTCTTCTAAGTGAGGCCTTCCCTGACCACCATGTTTAAGATATCAGACTGGCACTCCCTGTCTCTGCACTATTTTTTTTTTTTTTTTCTTTTTTCCCATGGTATCAGGCATTTTTGTTTTGCTTAGAGCCTAGAAGTACTTGGTACATACTAGTCATTCAGTATATATTCGTGAATTGAGTGAGTAAATGGAAGTTGTGAATGAAAACAGGATGGAGTGTATACCTCCAGGACTTAATGATGAATGCTTAGTTACTCAGTCATGTGCAACTCTTAGCAGCCCCACGGACTCTAGCCCCCCAGGTTCCTCTGTCCATGGGATTTTTCAGGCAAAAATACTGGATTGAGTTGCCATTTCCTTCTTCAAACCATCAGAACTTTGAGATTGTTGGCGATTTGTCTCAAGATCTCTGTAAGGACATTTCACACTGTAAGAGGTATCAGGTCAAACTGACAAGGCACTGACCTTGTGGTCTTGCATTAATTAGCATGTTGTGATATAACTGAAAGGTATGAAAGAACCAAGACAGCTGTCTTTGCAACTCCACTAGTCAGTATCCATATTGGTTATGACTGCATGAGCCAATAGGCCCTGGAGTATATGAAATCAACGGTGTACATAATAAACAGCCTTTCTGCAGGAAGCTGGATCAGCTCTTTTACATCACTGAGGTTCTATCTGTGATAAAGAAATAGCAAATATGCTCCATGCTGTGCTTGAAAAAGCACCAAGGGCTTTAGGGTAGAAAGCCATCCCACTTCCTTTCAGCAGAGCATGAAATCACCCTATTACCTTTTACCAGGTTACTTACATAAGGAGATTGTGCCTATTAATAAAATGTCATGCATCCTTGTTTCTCCAAGGAAAATGATGACAAAATGGTGCTGTTTCCTCTGCCCATTTCTTTGGGGTCACCTTTTTGCTGTGCTGCCTTGTGGTCAGCATGGGTGGGCCATGAGGTTAGATTGTTCGTCTGGACGACTTTGAAGTGGGTTTCCTGATGCTGAGGCTTTCTGTTAAGTCTGTATTATGGGATCTTTGTTTTCTGGATAATCCATGTCTAATCGGGAGAGAGAGTAGTGCAAATACTATCATATACATTGCATTTGTCACATGTTCGTGTTGCTGGGTGATGCCATACATGGTTTTCTTTGCTTTCCTGGAATAGATTTGTTTTAATTGGTGCCTTACTTTTCAGTTAGGTTGTGTTTGTCTCCTGACTAAGTCACACCCACTCACTGATGTTATTCTAACTGATTTTTCTGCCCTCCTGCTAAGCTGGTTAAAGCTTTCCCACACTCATTTTATTATCAGCTGACTTGAACTTTCCTTCAATGTCTGACGCTCAATTTTAAACTAAGAATTATATCCAGAACTTTTACAAAGTTGCTCATGTAGACATTAATTACAATTAAAAAAATAACTGCCTATTAGTAAGGTTGACATAGTAATCCAAAATACCCTGATAGATATACAAAAAATTCTGAGACTACCATGAGAATTTAAAAATGAGAGCACCATCCCATATATGATGGTGTTACCCAAACATTTGGGCTAAAAAATCTGTATTTTTGATGTTTCTGTGTAGTATAACATAGACAACCTCAATATATTTAAGGCATCCCACTTAAAATGCATATTAGGGATTTAAATTTTGGTTAAATATTTTTTAGTTCCTAACTCGGAGAAGGCAATGGCACCCCACTCCAGTACACTTGCCTGGAAAATCCCATGGACGCAGGAGCCTGGTAGGCTGCAGTCCCTGGGGTCGCTAAGAGTTGGACACGACTGAGCGACTTCACTTTCACTCTTCACTTTCATGCATTGGAGAAGGAAATGGCAACCCACTCCAGTGTTCTTGCCTTGAGAATCCCAGGGATGGGGGAGCCTGGTGGGCTGCCGTCTATGGGGTCGCACAGAGTCAGACACGACTGAAGCGACTTAGCAGCAGCAGCAAGTTGGCACATAAGATGTTCATCACCATTATTTCTAAGACGGAATGATAAATATTTAACAAAAGAAATAGTAAAAGATGGCATATTCATACAATGGAATGTCATACAGCATTTAACAACAGTTAAAATTGTTTTTAATATGTCAAGCACTTATTACAAAATATGGAAAATAACAGGAAACTGTAGTTATTTTCCATGTATAATCAAAACTATATAATACTACACATAAGGAAAATTGCTGGCACGAAATACATCAAAAAATTTAAAAAATTGTGTTTATAATCTTAAAATTTTATTTAAGATTTTAAATTTAAATGTATTGACATTTATTTGTTTTAAAAATTTCATTGAATTTTTGATTAAAATTATTTTACTAAGCATTTTAAGATGCTAAAACTAAAAATAATTCAAAGAATTGTTTTACATCTTTGCAAATCTTCTTAACATGTTACTTAATAGGCATCTGAATTCTCCTGTTTCTGTGTTCAATAGGTTGTGATATTCCCCATCATGAAGATTCTAGAAAACCCCACCATGTTTACGAGAAAACAAGAGTGAAAGGGCAAATGACATCTTAGTATTATTATGAAAGTAGTTTTGACCTCATGTAACCACTGTCTCTCAGGGCCTCACTGGGCGGCACTTTGAGAATCCCTGGTCTGGGTCCTCTCTGACCTGATCTTATAAGCTGGCCCAGTGAGCAACATGGAGCTATGTACCTGCCTATCCTGAACCCTGATCCCTTCTGTTCAGTTCATTGCCCAAACAGTTCACTCTTCTGAGTTAAGGCATTATTCTCTATCAAAGTGCAAATACCACTGGGAGAGATAATATATTAAGCTGTTAAAAGCTCTCAGTTCCTTAGGGTGAACAAATTGAATTCATTTCCAGGAGACCAAAAGGAAGTGAAGGAGAGAGAATAAGGGCCAAAAATAGGGTATGGAAAGACCCCTCTCCCCAGCTGAGGAGCAGCCTTTTTGGTTTCCTAACAGGGCCTGAGAGCAACCTGGTTCTGGATACTTAGCCCATAGCTATGAAAAGAAGCCATTTCCTAATCTATTTTAATTGCTTATCCTCAAGAGTTACCTGAGTTACTCTACCCCTGTGGTTGCTAATATCCAATTTGGACTCATTGATCCAGGAAATAGAATTACAACCACTAATAAAAAGCCAATCAAAATAAACCCCACTAATGTCTATGAAAAAGCATTTTTTATTGCTAACCATGCAGGTTACTCTTTATTAATCTATCCTCACCCTATTTTGTCTTTCAACTTCATGTAAATGTAGAGATGCCTTAATGCTACCTTAACTCCTCATGTTTTTCTTAAATAATTTTTTCTTTGCTTATGACTTATCCTTATGGACATGAGTTTCTATTTCTTCATTTCTAGAAAGTAACCACAGTGCACACAAGAAGACAAGTAACTGCCCTAGATTGTAGATACTGAGGTGGATCTCTTTCTTAACGTCCAGTGTCCTTTGATATTTGGTGCAATATATCTTTAGACCAATCTAAAAAATGAGTTTCCAAAGAATGAACAGAGAAAAAAAATTAATCATTCCTTTTGAGCATCTGTGCTGAGACGTCCCTGGAAATTAGACATCCCTAGTCTTTGTTAATAGAGCAAAATGGAAATACCATGTCAGGTAATGCATGGCAATTCAGTGTACTGGTAGTTTCTGCTGATGGAATCACTACAAACACACTTAATTGGGGGTAAAAAAACCCAATAAACTTTAACTACTCAACATGCAGGTCTTTGTATTGTTTCTCCCCACACGGGCTGCAGCAAGCACCTTCGGAGAGTAGAGCTGACTTCTCCCTTGTGGGATGAGATTGCTGACCCAGTTACCTGGTGCCAGCATCTTGAAAGGTGAGGGATCTGCCATTTTCAGGCAATATTGGGTCACTCTAGGGCTGGTGGCTTAGTGGTAAAGAATCTGCCTGCCAATGCAGGAGACATGGGTTTGATCCCTGGTCCAGGAAGATCTCCTGGAGAAGGAAATGGCAACCCACTCCAGTATTCTTGCCTGGAAAATTCCATGGACAAGGGAGCCTAGCAGGCTATAGTCCATGGGGTTACAAAGAGTAGACCCAATTGGGCAACTTTCACTTCATTTTGCTAATCACTGATATTATTTTTTGGATAATCAATTGAATGCATAGTTTTACCACCAGCACTGTGGACAAGGAGCTTCCTCTCAGCCTCATTTATAGGAAACTTGCCTTCTCAGACTCCTCCTTTCACATACTACTGCTTCAGAGGTGCCCCTGACTCTCCAGTGGTCAGAGAAGTTGCTGCCGACAGTCCCGGTCTGGACAGTCCAGTGCTAACGGAATGTCACTTATATAATAAGTTGAGCAATTTTTTTTTTTAAAGGGAGTTTGGAAAGAAAATGGACAGCTGCTCCAAACATTTTGGGACTGGAATGAGAGATCATGGATTTTCTCTTTGTGGAAGTCTCTATAGGTAGACGGCTTCTGGTTAATGAGAAGTGTGTGTTTTTCTCTGATGCAGTGCTGTCTCTTCATGCTTACCTGTTCCCCTCTCTATCTTTGCCCTCCAGCCACACTGATCCTCCTATGGATCTAGTCTTGCTGTGTCACCTCCTGCTGAGGGATTGCCGGGGATTTCTAGCCATCTCCTCGTTCTTGACTGCTCACTCACAAATCCTTTTCTTTAGAATCCTTACTGGATTCTCCAAACTGTCCTGTACTCTTGAGGTTCTCTGCTCCTCTGTGACATAGCACACACCTCAGTGGACTTGCAATGTGTTTTAGTTTATGTGATGATTTGGCTGATGTTTTCTGCTCACTGATTGAGAGCAGGGTCTTCTGTCTGCTTTTGTTTACTGCTCTATCCCCAGCGTCTGACATGTACAGGGAGCTTAATAAACGCTAATGTATGAATGATGGAACAAGCTCACAAGCCTTTATTGAGTACCTACTATGTTCCAGGTACTGCTAAGTGATGAGAATACACCAGTAAAATATGTCTTGTCTTCCAGGAGCTTCAGCTCCCATGAGAGAGAGTCATGTTAGGAGATAAACTGGCAAACGGAGTGATAAGAACTACTACAAAGATATAAAAGCCAAAAATGAAGAAATCAATAAATACCACCATCAAACAATCAAAGAGAAACTTTGAGGATATAGAGCAGTTGTCCCCAACCTTTTTGGTTCCAGGAATGGGTTCGTGGAAGAACATTTTTCTATGGACCATAGGAGGGAGGATGGTTTTAGGATGATTTAAGCCATTACATTTATTGTGCACTTTATTTCTATTATTATTGCATCAGCTCTGCCTCAGATCATCAGCATTAGATCCTGGAGGTTGGGGAGGGGACTCCTGACATAGAGTATATAGCGACTAATTCTGCCAGTGGGTATTAGCGAATGTGGGCATAGGCAGGATGGAAAGAGCCAAGCCTTGGATCAAGCAAACCTGAGCTTGAATTCCAGTTTTGGTCCTGAGCCTCTCTGATTATGTTCCTGTTCTGTGAAATGGAAACAATAATACTTAACTGTTACTTACTAGGCAGGGAACTATGAGACGTACCTAAAAATAACGCTGCTGCTAGTGTGGGTCATTTCCCTTAAGATCTAGCTAAGATTTGTGTATGTCTGTTCCGTACCAGTGCAAAGCCCAAGTTTCTTCCCCAACTGTCTGCACATTTGCACAGGATTTACGTCTCATGGCCATCTCAAATTTTGCTTTCCTCCTCTACTGAATTATTTCTCTCTGCTTGTTCTTTGCTCTCTTGTTTCAATTGAGAAAGTTTATGCCATTGAATTTCTGGAGGCTTTCTGAAATTTTGATTGGACATAAAATATGACTTCCGAATGTTTTCAATTTCTTGCAGTTCCTCATTAGCTAGCATTACTCTCCAAACTAAACTAAAATTTACCTTGTCTTAAATGACAAGCTATGGCCTAACTGATGAGTAATTTTAATTTGTCAGTTGAAAAAACACTGACTTCCTCATGAATAATCACATCCAGTTTTAGTGTGATTTTTTTGAGGTTGCGGGGTGAGAGCAGAACTGAGAATAAGAAGCGTTCTTATCAGAGTATCCTGGATACTAATACATCTTGTATGTAATTTTCCACAGAAGTATTGATTTTAATCAGCCTTCACGATGTAGCACCACATTTGTCAAAGCAGAACAACCCAATATGCAGTTTTTTTCTTAGTGGAAAACTGGCCATAATGAATGTGCTAAAATATATTAGTTATCTATTAACCTCAACATGCAAGAAAGCACCAGATCATTAGCTTGTGTCATGAAAAAATGGCAGCTGGTGGCAGCCTGACCCACTACAGTAGAAAGCTGAATCAGCAGAGCGGGTGGCCTGTGAAGATGGCAGTTTGTGAGAAATGTCTGGCTGAGTGTGAAACAGGGATCTTATTAAATAAATGCATATGATGCATAGTGAATTATACCACTTACGGCAGGAAAACATCGCCATTTTATCAAACTAGTGTGCTGCATACATCAGAATTCATGGGATCATCTATCTCTGGGATACTGTGAGAGTTTTGCAGTTCTGGAAGGGTTTCAAGTTAAGTTTTGATTAATTCTTGGTGGTTTTATCTGGTTATTGAAGGGTAGCTTGATTGTGTGTATTTTCCCCCTTTTCTTTCAAGCTCTGACAATTTTGATTAAATTTCCCCTTGAGGACTGGGAACAAAATAGCAAGGTAACTGTCACAACTTCTTGGAGATGAATGGCTTTAAGTAGTTTGAGCACAGCATCCCAGAGTTACCTCTCTGGGAGATTAGTGGAAGGCAGTAACACTATGGAGATCATAGTACCTGCCAGCTGTTGATACTTTGAATTGATTGTAACGGCCTTCTCCTAAAGTTAGATGCAGAATTTTATTTCTATTTCTCTCACAGTGCTTCTCATCTCATAATCAAACAACCATCATACTACTGATGTAGTCAGCTTCAGTGTTCAGTGTGTAAGTTGTGTGGGTGAAGGATTCAGTTTGTGTTGCTGGTCCAAACTTTAGCTGTAAGAAAGCATAAACCAAGTCTGGAGTAGATAAGGCTGTTCACTAGCAAGAATGAAAAAGGTTGTTACTTATGCCTTATAGCCATGTTGTGGGCTGTGATGAATAGAATTTCACTCACAATTGCCAAAGAGAAATCTACATGGTCTTTGAATGTGCAATTTACCTACAAATCTTTTGCAAATCACCTTCAACCCTATATATTTACATTTGTGATCTTCCTAACTGTGATGTGCAGTCTAGATTTAGCCCTTATGGGATGTTTTAATGGACAGGCACTTGATTTATTTCACAGTTTTCAGGGTTAAATTAATAAGCATTGTTGAGCACCAATTAAGTCCTGGGACCAGTGCTACCATTGGACTCAAGGAAGTGTAAAACTCTCTCAAGGGTCTCATAATCTAGTGCTATAGAAATATATTAAAATATAGGACCTAGAGGAGGGAATCAACATTGTGTAGGACCCAGAGATGGTACAGTATATGAAAGCCTATGTACTTGTATTTATCTATGAAAATTCTTTATGGAATAATAAAATAATAATAAAATCTTCAGGACTGAAACACATTTTAATTTTATTAAATTGGTGATTTTTTTTCTTTGAGCTTGTAAACATCACTGATTGTGGAACGTTAATGGAATAAGAACAGCACAGGACAGACATATCACTTTATTAGGTCAAAAATAACCAACTAACACATAGGAAAGACACATAGTGAAGTTTAATTTTTAGATTGTATTTAAAAAAATTAGGTAGAGTAAGTTTTATAAAACCAAGAGCTAGAAGACTATTTTCCAGGAGGCTATTTTTTAACTTTAGTTGGAGAATAAGAAGGTGAAGCAATAAAGTTGAATTCCATTGAATTACACTAATAAGTGCTAGTCTGACAGATACACACACAAATAAACATGTATAAAAGTGTGTACATGTGTATGTACATGAACACACATACGTGATTTCCTCTGGTGGCAGTTACAAATAGCCAAAAACCTGATGGCTTAAAACAAAAGAAATGTGTTCTCTCATAGTTTGGGGAGCTAAAATTTTTATTATTTTTTTAAATCGAATCCTTGATTTTGTTTTGGGGTATAGCTGTGAATATACCTGTGAATATTATAGCTGCTAATAATGTTGTGATAATTTCAGGTGAACAGCGAAGGGACTCAGCCATGAATATACATGTATCCATTTTCCCCAAACCTCCTCCCATCCAGGCTGTCATATAACACTGAGCAGAGTTCCATATGTTATACAATAGGTCTTAGTTGGTTATCCATTTTAAATATAGCAGTATGTACATGTCCATCCCAAACTCCCTGTTTCTTCCCCCTGTCAACCATGAGTTTGTTTTCTAAGTTTGTGCATATCTTTTTGTTTTGTAAGTTCATTTGTAATATTTCTTTTTAGATTCCACATAGCAGTGATGTCATATGATGTTTCTCCTTCTCTGTCTTACTTCATTCTTTATGAGACTCTCTACCTCCATCCATGTTGCTGCAAATGGCTTTATTTCATTCCTTTTAATGACTGAGTAACATTCTGTTGTATATATGTACCACATTTTCTTTTTTTTGATGGTTTTTATTTATTTATTTTTATTTTTTTTCTTTCTTTTTTTAAAAATTTAATTTTATTTTTTAACTTTACAATATTGTATTGGTTTTGCCATATATCAAAATGAATCTGCCACCAGTATACTGATGGACATTTAAGTTGCTTCCATGCCTTGGCTATTTTAAACAGTGCTGCAGTGAACACTGGGCTACATGTATCCCTTTGGATCATGATTTTCTCCAGATATATGTCCGGGAATGGAACTGCAGGGTCATATGGTAGCTCTATTTTTAGCTTTATAAGGAACCTCCATAGTGTTCTCCATAGTGGATGTGTCAATTTACATTCCCACCAAGAGTGCAAGAGGATTCTCTTCTCTCCACACCCTCTCCAGCATTTATCATTTGTGCATTTTTTGATGATAGCTATTCTGGCTGGTATGAGGTCATCAGATCAGATCAGATCAGTTGCTCAGTCAT
Source organism: Bos grunniens (assembly GCF_055505025.1). NCBI lineage: Eukaryota > Metazoa > Chordata > Mammalia > Artiodactyla > Bovidae > Bos > Bos grunniens. The sequence goes on along the minus strand of NC_141191.1, from coordinate 20,634,786 downwards.
GTCCAACTCTCTGTGACCCCATGAATTGCAGCACGCCAGGCCTCCCTGTCCATCACCAACTCCTGGAGTTCACTCAGACTCACGTCCATCGAGTCAGTGATGCCATCCAGCCATCTCATCCTCTGTCGTCCCCTTCTCCTCTTGCCCCAAATCCCTCCCAGCATCAGAGTCTTTTCCAATGAGTCAACTTTTCACATGAGGTGGCCAAAGTACCGGAGTTTCAGCTTCAGCATCATTCCTTCCAAAGAAATCCCAGGGCTGATCTCCTTCAAAATGAACTGGTTGGATCTCCTTGCAGTCCAAGGGACTCTCAAGAGTCTTCTCCAACACCACAGTTCAAAAGCATCAATTCTTTGGTGCTCAGCCTTCTTCACAGTTCAACTCTCACATCCATACGTGACCACAGGAAAAACCATAGCCTTGACTAGACGAACCTTTGTTGGCAAAGTAACGTCTCTGCTTTTGAATATGCTATCTAGGTTGGTCATAACTTTCCTTCCAAGGAGTAAGCGTCTTTTAATTTCATGGCTGCAGTCACCATCTGTAGTGATTTTGGAGCCCAGAAAAATAAAGTCTGCCACTGTTTCCACTGTTTCCCCATCTATTTCCCATGAAGTGATGGGACCGGATGCCATGATCTTCGTTTTCTGAATGTTGAGCTTTAAGCCAACTTTTTCACTCTCTACTATCACTTTAAAGAGTCTTTTTAGTTCCTCTTCACTTTCTGCCATAAGGGTGGTGTCATCTGCATATCTGAGGTTATTGATATTTCTCTCGGCAATCTTGATTCCAGCTTGTGTTTCTTCCAGTCCAGAGTTTCTCATGATGTACTCTGCATATAGGTTAAATAAGCAGGGTGACAATATACAGCCTTGATGTACTCCTTTTCCTATTTGGAACCAGTCTGTTGTTCCAGTCCAGTTCTAACTGTTGCTTCCTGACCTGCATACAAATTTCTCAAGAGGCAGATAAGGTGGTCTGGTATTCCTATCTCTTTCAGAATTTCCCACAGTTTATTGTGATCCACACAGTCAAAGGCTTTGGCATAGTCAATAAAGCAGAAATAGATGTTTTTCTGGAACTCTCTTGCTTTTTCCATGATCCAGCTGATGTTGACAATTTGATCTCTGGTTCCTCTGCCTTTTCTAAAACCAGCTTGAACATCTGGAAGTTCACAGTTCACATATTGCTGAAGCCTGGCTTGCAGAATTTTGAGCATTACTTTACTAGCGTGTGAGATGAGTGCAATTGTGTGGTAGTTTGAACATTCTTTGGCATTGCCTTTCTTTGGGATTGGAATGAAAACTGACCTTTTCCAATCCTGTGGCCACTGCTGAGTTTTCCAAATTTGCTGGGTATGAGGTCATATCTGATTGTAGTTTTGGTTTGCATTTCTGTAATAATTAGTGATGTTGAGCGTCTTTTCATGTGTCTTCTGGCCATCTGTATGTCTTCTTTAAACTAATGTTATTTAGATCTTCTGCCCAGTCAAACATACTCACACATATGTGTGTATGTATATAATATATGGAGCTTCCCTGGTGGCTCAGAGGGTAAAGAATCTGCCTGCCAATGCAGGAGACCCAGGATAGATCCCTAGGTCGGGAAGATCCCCTGGAGAAGGGAATGGCTACCCATTCCTGTATTCTTGCCTGGAGAATTCCATGGACAAAGAAGCCTAATAGGCTACAGTCCATGGGGTCACAGAGAGTCCAACACATCTGAGCAACTAACACTTTCATTTTCACATATGTAGTGTATATTACTGATATTAATTATGTATATATGTAATATACATATTAGTGCTATAAGAGTGTTAATTAAAAGAAAAACTTTCTATAGAAAAATTGTCCAAGTATTTGGTTGGCCAAAAAATTTGTTCAGGTTTTTCCATAAGCTGCTATAGAAAAACCCAAATGAACTTTTGGGCCAACCTATTGGCTGCTGCTCCTGCTAAGTCACTTCAGTTGTGTCTGACTCTGTGCAACCTCATAGATGGCCGCCCACCAGGCTCCTCTGTCCTTGGGATTCTCCAGGCAAGAATACTGGAGTGGGTTGCCATTTCCTTCTCCAACCTATTGGAAAACCAGATATTTCACTAAAAAGAATACAAAAAGGTTAATGAAAATGAACACTAGGCTCAAAAGCATAAATAATGAAGTATATAAATTCATAAGATACAAATATTTTAGCTTATCAAATTGATAGATATTTTAAAAAATCAGTGTTGTTGACAACATGAGATAGGCATTTTAAAACATCAATGATGAAAATTATACAGTGCTGTATGTCAGTTACTTCTTAAAATTAGAAGTAAAGAAAGAAAAAAAAATGAGACTAGCTAAGAAAGCGCAAAAAATATTTCCTTTCTTCCTTCCTCCTCCTCCCTTCTTTCCTTCTTTCCTTCCTCCTTCCTTCTCTCCTTCCATCTTCCCTTTTTCTGTTCATCACAGGGATCAGATCTGCATTGTGGTTTGGCAGCTCTCCTGCCCAGCCTCCTCCAGCCCCTTCCCAGTTTCCCTCAGGGGCATTTCTCCCAGTACATCTCTTGCATGTCTAATACTACTTTGGTGTCTGCTTCTCTAAGACCCAGACTTACTGTGTTCCAGGCAGAGGTTACAGAAGTATAAAGGTCCTGAGGAGGCTGGCATTTTTAAAGATCATCAAGGAGGTCAGTGTGGTTTTCTTGAAGTAAAGAGGGAGAAAAGTAGCAGGAGATGAGGTCTAAGATACATATGAAGTCCTTGCAGAAGAAAATTAACTGCCTTGGTTAATATAAAATCCTTTTTAAAGAGAGGGATCAAAAATGCTAACCAATGACATGTGTGTTAATTACAGAATTTAAGCAGAGGGCATTACAAGCTGAGTATCCGACAGTCTTCTCATTAGCGGCACTCAACATCTGTCTACGTAGTAAATGTAAGTGGCCAAGTTCTGGGCCATTAAAATTTTCATGTAACCCATTAAGGCGACTTATGGGCCTTAGTTCAAAGGGTGTTGCCATTGTATCTGTGAGAGTGGTAGCAGTAGAGTATATTTTATGCAAATCTAATAGATTTGTAATGAATGATCCTGCTTAATAAGCTAGTTAAACCATTTGAGCATTTACTTGCGAGTGATCATAAATGTCTTTTTCTAAAACTATTTTACAGTGCTAATCGTTTAAGTATAGCAGCATTTAACATAACGCCAAGCACACAGCAAGCTTATTTTGTTCCTGATGGTACAGATGAAGATGGGGGTTCTTACGTGGTGTCGGCCACTCAGAGGAGCCACCCGGGGCTACTGAGTGACCCGGAAGTAAAGAGACTAGAAAGTGTCTTTTTGGAGGTTTGAGACTTAAATCCCTGTGTCACCACAGACTGTACACTTGACCTAGTCTGGACTTGAGGGCACTTTCCACAGGGCATTTAATGCTTTTACCTCCTCTCTTTTATGTTCATCATTTGTAATGTTTAACTCTGTTAAACAGTTTCTCTGCTTAACTCCTGGGAAGCAAAAGATTAGAAAATCCTTTTAAACTTCAGAAACAGACCAACACTCAGTCAAGCGATAAAAGCTTCAGAAATTTGTCTGGAATATTATCACTGTATATCAACTGAAGTCAGATGAAGAGCTCCACATTCATCCAAAGTTCTTTTTCATACCAATTAGATACTCTTCAAAGGTGTGATTACCATTTAAAAATCACTTTGGAGTACAGGATAGACAACAGATTTTTAATGTCTTCCACTGTCTTTCTGTGTTCATTGTATTTCATTGGCAGCTTCTTATTTCCCCAATGAATCGTGGGATTTCCAAGGACTTCCACACCCCCACCTCTGTAAGTTAAAATTCTGAACAGAAACTCAGTTCACATGGAGAACTAGATTCAAGTACCAGGGAAAGTCTGTAATAATTAAAAATGTGGTTGCATGGATTGTCAAGCTGTCCCAGACTTCTCCTTTCACCCCCACTTTGAGCAGAGAACTATTTCCAGCCCCAGAGGGGAGCTGCCTTGCACATAAGAGGAGGTAAAACACGGAGCTTGGCAGTGTCACGGCCATCATCTGTGGCACAGCTGAGATCCAGACTATATCTCTGCCTGGCTCTCTGCCGTGTTTCTTGCTATCTTGTGTCATCTCGGAAGGATAAGAATGGCATGGAAAAGAGTTCAAGTTTGTGAGCATGGCATGGGGACTCTTTAAGAAAGGGTGTAAGTTTTGTGATCAAATTAAAAAAGCCTGTTTGCTTTTCCAGGGTTATAATGAATTGCCCAGAAAGCAACAACTTCTTTTCTGGGTGGCAGCTGATCCAGGCTTAATGATATGGAGGGTAGCCCCTGACTTATAAACCTTCAATGTCTTACTGTTTCTCTTTGGATAAAGTACAATTCCTTAAAATGGCCTTCAGAGCCCCCAAGATCTGCCACTGCTTGTTTAATCCAGTCTAGCCTTTCACAAGCTCCTCTGTTCCACTTACTTCCTTCATCCCTTGTATTCGCTTTGCTTCTTCCCATGATAGGGGCTTTGTGTATTCTAGACCCTCTGCCTGCAACACCATTCTCTTCTCTCTTTGTCTTAATAACTCCAGCTTGTTCTTTAGATCATATCTGCATCACTGCTTCTCAAGAAAACCCTCCCTACCCTCTGCCTGGCCCAGGGCCTCCAAGTCGCCGCTTTCTTGCTGTGTGTATCTCTCTGTTTATGTGAATATTTGATCTTCTCCCCACCCCTCCTCCCACTAGAGCATGCATGTCTCAGGATAGGCACTGGGTCTCGTTTGGTTAATCAGTGTATCTCCAGAACATAGCGCACTGCCTGGCACAGAGAAGGGGAAAAGTGCTCAGTATACATTTGTTGACCCAGTGCCTGAGCAAAGGTTTTAGAAGAACGGTTCTGGCCCTTACCACACAGGAGGCTGGCCTCAGGCACACTCTGATGTTTTAAATGACTCAATAAGTGACATGTGATGCTTTGAGAAGCATCCTGTCCAGAGTCAGGTACTTGCAATCCTTTCTTTGTTCTGCTGTTAATGAGCTTTCAGACTTTGGCAGGTCATTTAATGTCTTTATATCTCTTCATATGTAAAATGGATTGTCAGTATCTGCTTTATTTACCTTACTGTGTTATCCTTTTATACCAAAGGATAAAAGATATTAAAGGTCTAGGTAATATTTGTGTGATCCAGACATTATCTGGTAAAAAGGGGTTGGTTTTAGGCAGTTCCTTGCTCTCATAAACTGTGGATTCCTAAAAATGTATTTGAAAGTTGAAAAACAGTCATAAGAGTTACATATCCAGAAAACTAAAATGTTTTAAAATTCCTAGTAATGGGTTGTTACGTGCTTCCTGTCTCAGATTCAGAGACCCCGTGAGGTGGGTGAGACCTACGCCTGTGTCCGTACAGAAGGCCACCAGCTATCCCTGGGGATGGGAAAGGTGATCCGACTGTTTCCCCTTCTCCTGGGCTGACAACACCTCCTGCCCTTTGCACAGCAGCTGAAGCATTTACTCCTTTTTAAGTAGTTGGAAACAGATGTAGCAAAAGGGGGTTGTATCTTTGCCACCCATAGTAGCTGCAAAAATGACCTTAATGTTTATATTTACAGCCTTTGCTGTATAATATTGTAGAACCCTCCCAGTTTGATTTTAAGCTTAGTCATGTATCTTAGTGTCAACATTCTCCAGAGGAACAGAATCAATAAAATCGATCTATCACTCTTTTGATTGATTTATCAGTCGACCTATCTGTCGATCTATCTCCCCAGGTTAGAAACATGATTGTTATCCTCACAGACTCTGGACTAGCCCTACCTACCTGAGTGCTTTATGAAACTAGCCCTGCATTGTCAGTGCCTCCCATCACACCGACTTACATAAACCTTCCTTGCCTTGTCACAACCAGTAGGGATCATAGAAAGGAAGGGTGTCAAACGCATATCCGGCTCATACCCATCTCTGTGTCTGTGAGCGGAATTGATCTCGAGTATTTCATTGTGCCACAGCAAAGTGAGAAGTGTCCCGTGGAAGGGCAGAGGGTGTGGAAGGGGGAGGAGAGGCCTGAAGTTTTACTTTGAAAGCATTTGAACACCCAACCCCTGGTTCAAGTCATTCTACTCAGGATAGGCCAGGTCTTGCTGTGGGTTAAACAACCATAATATCTTGATTAACCCGAAAGCTGCTTATGGCTCTTGTGCATATCTGAGTGACCTGGTCCACACGGTCACTCAGGAAAGCTGATGGAGGCACCATCTCAGTGTAAATTGGTCGAGATGGCACTGGTAAACACTGAAAAATTTTTGAAACAAACTCATGGTGCCAGAGCATGGCATTGCTTTTAAGCTTTTAGTCCAGAGTGAGAAAATCTGCACAATTGATTTTGAGTCAGAGGAATTGGGACAGTGAACTTCACAGGCTCAATCTAGGACCCTCATCTCAGTAGAGACCTCAAAACCCTTCAGGCCACAACATTCCACAGACAGCATGTTGCCAGTAACAGAAGAGGCAGGGCAATGAGCAAACCACCCTCTGTCCACAGACGAGAACACTCGGATGTTTGGCAACATTCCCTGTCTGTGCAGCTGGCTCCCTCTCTCAGCCCGGATGGGTTTCCCTGCTGCACGGTGCCCACGCTTCTTGACATTCAAGACAGCACTAGGGCTGGGTGAGCTGTGCAGCTCTTCTGCTTTCCAGCCCCTGCAGCTTGGCTTATGCAGCTCAAGTCCCCCACAGGCCTGGCATCCGGTTTCCTTCTGGGAGGTATCTGCCTGCTGAAAGAACGGGAGGCTGGGGGAAGAATAGATAGAACAGGATCCACAGGGCTCTGATTCTCAGGGGAAAAGCAGCATGACCGTGGCCCCGTGGTTCTGTTCATGAGAGGCTTTAAGTAGAGATCCTGTTGATTCCTGTGAGAAGTTTGGACAAACTGAAATGATGCTGTTGGAAGGAAAGCTTCTGAACACTGGGAGAATCCATATCATAAACAAAAGGGGCCTTTTGTATGCTCTGTATACCCCCTACAAAAGTGTGCTCAATAAATAACTACATGCTGTTCTGTTCTCTGAAAAATGCAATGACTGGAATCTTTAATACCATTTCTGAGATTTCCTGCGAGAGTTGATACACACATTCTACTAAGTTCAAAGCACCATTTTCCTCTAATTGTTTTCAATATTTCTTCATATGCTTAGTGTCTTTCAGAAAAGCAATGGCAGATTGCTTTCCTTAGAAGGATAAAAGAGAATCAAATTCCATGATTTAGTCTTTTAAAAGATGAGAAAAAAATCCAAACATCTAAATTCAGTGTTTTTTCTCGTTTACAAATTAACATTAACATTATTAACAAATTAATAATGTCCAGAAGTCTGCTGCTGTCTTATGTTGGCAAAACTAGGTAACAAATTGAAAAAAGTTTGACTTTATTAGTATTCTCAGAAATATTTGATATAAAATTTCTGATCTTCTTTAGAGCAGGGTTTCTGAATTATTAGAGAAACCAAAAGTATGGCTTCTAAGTTCTAGTAAAGTCAAAATATTCAGAGGAAGGACATAGCAGAAAAAATGTAGTGGCATCTGAAAACCCAAGACATCTCTCTCGAAGCCCTAAACATTCCAGAAGAGGTCATTTGTTCTCACCGCCCTTATTAGATCTTTGTTCTTTCTAGCACAGATTAAAAATAGTTTTATAAGTCACTCTTGATTTCATGATTTTAATACGTGATAGAGAGGAACAAAGTGAAAGGAAAGCGTCTTTAGATCAATGCTTTTTTCTGATGCCTCAAAAATATCAAGATAATTAGATAATCCCTTGATCTGCTTCTTTTCTAAGTATTCTCAGGTGTGACTAAGTTGGTTTCTAGATAGACCTCATTGAACACTAATGGTAAGACCTGAGGGTTTACATTACACCATGAAAAGACCAAGTGTTCAGGTGCTAAGTCGTGTACGACTCTTTGTGAACCCATGGACTGTAGCCCACCGGCTCCTCTGTCCATGGGATCTTCCAGGCAAGAAAATGGCAATGGGTTGCCATTTCCTTCTCCAAAAAGGCTGAGGGGAACCCTTAATAAAGGTGGTTGGATCAAGAGGTAGGGTAGGACTCAGTCCTCAGCTGCGCTATTAGCCAGATTTTATTCTGAGTCTGTATGGAAACTGTGCCCCTCAGGAGCAATCTTAGCCTTCATGAGTCAAGTTCAAACGGCTCCTTGCCAAGCCTTGTGGTTTACTTCTGTCCCTGAGTAGCTGGGGTCCTACCGTTTCTCTTTGTCCTCACTCATCTTTCTTCATTTCCAGCTTCCTTTCCCATTAGCTTGCTCTCCTCCAGGGTGGCTTCTCTTCAGTGGGTTCTTAAGAGGCATCTGCTGTTGGATCTTTCTTGCTTTATCAGGGGTTTATGGCAACCTCTCGGGGCATGAGGAATCAAGACCCCTGTTCTGGTTTCTTGTGAAGCTCTTCCCCTGACTTAACAGGTGACCTTGTTTCCTTTCATACTCCTCATCTTCGAATCACACCCTCCCTGTTCTTTTGACTCTTTTGTTTACAGCCAGGAAGCATTTGATGGTGGAACATGCATTGGTGTGGGAGCGAGGACAACTGGTTTCTAATCTCAGCTTAGAAAACTCCAGACTGTATGTCTTTGGGAAAATGACTTAATGCGTTGGGTTCAGTCAGGTTAGTCTCTCAGTTGTGTCTGACTCTTTGTGACCCCATGGACTGCAGCACACCAGGCTTCCCTGCCCACCACCAACTCCCAGAGCTTGCTAAAACTCATGTCCATCGAGTTGGTGTTACCATTCAACCATCTCATCCTCTGTCATCCCCTTCTCCTCCTGCCTTCAATCTTTCCCAGCATCATGGTCTTTTGTAATGAATGAGCCAGTTCTTTGCAACAGGTGGCCAAAATATCAGAGCTTCAGCTTCACTATCAGTCCTTCCAATGAATATTCAGGATTGATTTCCTTTAGGATGGACTGGTTGGATCTCCTTGCAGTCCAAGGGACTCTCAAGAAGCTTCTCCAACACCACAGTTCAAAAGCATCAATTCTTCAGTGCTGAGCTTTCTTTATAGTCCAACTCTCACATCCATACATGACTACTGGAAAAACCATAGCCTTGACTAGATGGACCTTTGTTGCAAAGTAATGTCTCTGCTTTTTAATATGCTCTCTAGGTTAGAACTGGACATGGAACAACAGACTGGTTCCAAATAGGAAAAGGAGTATGTCAAAGCTGTATATTGTCACCCTGCTTATTTAACTTATATGCAGAGTACGTCATTAGAAATGCTGGGTTAGATAAAGCACAAGCTGGAATCAAGATTGCTGGGAAAAATATCAATAACCCCAGATATGCAGATGACACCACCCTTATGGCAGAAAGTAAAGAACTAAAGAGCCTCTTTTTTTTTAATTTTTTTTTTAAATTAATTTTATTTTATTTTTAAACTTTACATAATTGTATTAGTTTTGCCAAATATCAGAATGAATCCACCACAGGTATACATGTGTTCCCCATCCTGAACCCTCCTCCCTCCTCCCTCCCCATACCATCCCTCTGGGTCGTCCCAGTGCACCAGCCCCAAGCATCCAGTATCATGCATTGAACCTGGACTGGCATCTCGTTTCATACATGATATTTTACATGTTTCAATGCCATTCTCCCAAATCTTCCCACCCTCTCCCTCTCCCACAGAGTCCATAAGACTGTTCTATACATCAGTGTCTCTTTTGCTGTCTCGTATACAGGGTTATCGTTATCATCTTTCTAAATTCCATATATATGCGTTAGTATACTGTATTGGTGTTTTTCCTTCTGGCTTACTTCACTCTGTATAATAGGCTCCAGTTTCATCCACCTCATTAGAACTGATTCAAATGTATTCTTTTTAATGGCTGAGTAATACTCCATTGTGTATATGTACCATGGCTTTCTTATCCATTCATCTGCTGATGGAATCTAGGTTGCTTCCATGTCCTGGCTATTATAAACAGTGCTGCGATGAACATTGGGGTACACGTGTCTCTTTCCCTTCTGGTTTCCTCAGTGTGTATGCCCATCAGTGGGATTGCTGGATCATAAGGCAGTTCTATTTCCAGTTTTTTAAGGAATCTCCACACTGTTCTCCATAGTGGCTGTACTAGTTTGCATTCCCACCAACAGTGTAAGAGGGTTCCCTTTTCTCCACACCCTCTCCAGCATTTATTATTTGTAGACTTTTGGATCGCAGCCATTCTGACTGGTGTGAAATGGTACCTCACTAAAGAGCCTCTTGATGAAAGTAAAAGAGGAGAGTGAAAAAGTTGGCTTAAAGCTCAACATTCAGAAAACTAAGATCATGGCATCTGGTCCCATCACTTCATGGAAAATAGATGGGAAAACAGTGGAAACAGTGTCAGACTTTATTTTTCTGGTCTCCAAAAATCACTGCAGATGGTGACTGCAGCTATGAAATTAAAAGACATGTACTCCTTGGAAGGAAAGATATGACCAACCTAGACAGCATATTAAAAAGCAGAGACATTACCAACCAAGTTCCATCTAGTCAAAGCTATGGTTTTTCCAGTAGTCATGTATGGATGTGAGAGTTGGACTTATAAAGAAGGCTGAGTGTTGAAGAATTGATGCTTTTGAACTGTAGTGTTGGAGAAGCCTCTTGAGAGTCCCTTGGACTGCAAGGAGATCCAACCAGTCCATCCTAAAGGAAATCAGTCCTAAATATTTACTTAAAGGACTGATGTTGAAGCTGAAACTCTAATACTTCAGCCACCTGATGCTAAGAGCTGACTCATTTGAAAAGACCCTGATGCTGGGAAAGATTGAAGGCAGGAGGAGAAGGGGACAACAGAGGATGAGATGGTTGGATGGCATCACCGACTCAGTGGGCATGAGTTTGGGTAAACTCCGGGAGTTGGTGATAGACAGGGAGACCTGGCATGCTGCGGTTCCTGGGGTCACAAAGAGTCAGACACGACTGAGTGACTGAAATGAACTGAACTGAAGGTTGATCATAGCTTTTCTTCCAAGGAGCAAGCGTCTTTTAAGTTCATGGCTGCAGTCACCATCTGCAGTGATTTTAGAGCCCCCCAAAATAAAGTCCATCACTGTTTCCATTGTTTTCCCATTTGCCATGAAGTGATTGATGGGACCAGATGCCATGATCTTAGTTTTTTGAATGTTGAATTTTAAGCCAGCTTTTTCACTCTCATCTTTCACTTTCATCAAGAGGCTCTTTAGTTCTTTACTTTCTGCCATAAGGGTGGTGTCATCTGCATATCTGAGGTTATTGATATTTCTCCCAGCAGTCTTGATTCCAGCTTGTGCATCATCCAGGCCAACATTTTGCATGATGTACTTTGTATAGAAGTTAAATAAGGAAGGTGATGATATAGAGCCTTGGCGTACTCATTTCCCAATTTGGAACCAGTCAGTTGTTCCATATCCCGTTCTAACTGTTGCTTCTTGACCTGCATACATATTTCTCAGGAGGCAGGTAAGGTGGTCTGGTATTTCCGTATCTTGAAGAATTTTCTACAGTTTATTGTGATCCACACAGTCAAAGGCTTTGACATGTCAATGAAGCAGAAGTAGATGTTTTTCTGAAATAATCTTCCTTTTTCTATGATCCAGCAGATGTTGGGAATTTGATCTCTGGTTCCTCTGCCTTTTCTAAATCCAGCTTGAACATCTGGAAGTTCATGGCTCATGTACTGTTGAAGCCTGGCTTGGTGAATTTTGAGCATTATGTTGCTAGTGTGTGAGATGAGAGCAATTGTGTGGTAGTTTGAACATTCTTTGGCATTGCTTTTCTTCGGGATTAAAATGAAAAGTGACATTTTCCAGTCCTGTGGCCACTGAGTTTTCCAAATTTGCTGGTATATTGAATGCAGCATTTTAACAGCATCATTTTTTAAAATTTGAAATAGTCAAGCTGGAATTCCATAACCTTCACTAGGTTTGTTCATAATGATGCTTCCTAAGACCCACCTGACTTCACACTCCAAGATGTCTGACTCTAGGTGTCACACCATCGTCATTATCTGGGTCATGAAGAAAATTTTTGTACAGTTCTTCTGTGTATTCTTGCCTCCTCTTAATATCTTCAGCTTTTGTTAGGTCCATATCATTTCTGTCCTTTGTTATGCCCATCTTTGCATGAAATGTTCCCTTTGTATCTCTAAATGTTGAAGAGATCTCTAGTCTTTCCCATTCTATTGTTTTCCTCTATTTCTTTGCATTGGAAGCCTTAGGAAGGCTTTCTTACCTCTCCTTGCTATTCTTTGGAAATCTGCATTCAGATGGATTTATCTTTCCTTTTCTCCTTTGCCTTTCACTTCTATTCTTTTCTCAGCTATTCATAAGGCCTTCTCAGACAACCATTTTGCCTTTTTGCATTTCTTCTTCTTGGGGATGGTCTTGATCACTGCCTCCTTTACAATGTTATGAACCTCCGTCCCTAGTTCTTCAGGCACTCTGTCTATCAGGTGTAATCCCTTGAATCTATTTGTCACTTCCACTGAATAATCATAAGGGATTTAAGTCATACATGAATGGTCTAGTGGTTTTCCCTACTTTCTTCAATTTAAATCTCAATTTGGCAATAAGGAGTTCATGATCTGAACCACAGTCAGCTCCTTGTCTTTTTTTTTTTTTCTTTTTTTTCCCCTTTGCTGACTATATAGAGCGTCTCCATCTTTGGCTGCAAAGAATATAATCAGTCTGATTTCGGTATTGACCATCTGGTGATGTCCATGTGTAGAGTCATCTCTTGTGTTGTTGGAAGAGGGTGTTTGCTGTGACCAGTGCATTTTCTTGGCAAAACTCTGTTAGCCTTTGTCCTGCTTCATTTTGTAGTTCAAGGCCAAACTTGCCTGTACTCCTGGTAGCTCTTGATTTCATACTTTCGTATTCCAGTCCCCTATAAAGAAAAAGGTATCTTTTTTTTGGTGTTAGTTCTAGAAGATCTTGTAGGCCTTCATAGAACCGTTCAACTGCAACTTCTTCAGCATTTGTGGTTAGGGCCTAGACTTGGATTACTGTGATAGTGAATGGTTTGTCTTTGAAATGAACAGAGATCATTCTGTCATTTTTGAGATTGCACCCAAGTACTGCATTTTAGACTCTTTTGTTGACGCTTCAGGTTATTTTATAATGAGATTTCAGATGAGTCAACAAAAGCTATTGGTTCTGAACATGAACACTAAGTAGGGACTTAAATTATAGTGCCTCTAAGCTTATCTCCTCCTGGAAGCTTCTAATGCTTCCTAGGAAGGAAGTATTGTTATCACATATCCTCTGGTCTGGCAGCTGGCATCAGTGGTGTGGTGGTGGTTGCCAAATGAATAATCAATATATAATCCAGATATCAACTGGGATTTCCCTGTTCCTATGATCGAGATACGGAGAAGGCAATGGCACCCCACTCCAGTACTCCTGCCTGGAAAATCCCATGGATGGAGGAGCCTGGAAGGCTGCAGTCCATGGGATCACTGAGGGTCAGACACAACTGAGTGGCTTCACTTTCACTTTGCACTTTCATGCACTGGAGAAGGAAATGGCAACCCACTCCAGTGTTCTTGCCTGGAGAATCCCAGGGATGGGGGAGCCTGGTGGGCTGCCGTCTATGGGGTCACACAGAGTCAGACATGACTGAAGTGACTTGGCAGCAGCATGATCGAGATAAGAGTGGCCTAACAAGCATGTGTCTTCCTATAGCTGCTTAGTTTATGGTTTGTATCACTTGTGCGTGATGAACCTGTTCCACATGGCATCCAATCAGTTATAAAATTCCACCTCTTCTTTGATTTCCATATAAAACCACACCTATCCAAGGGCAAGGTGCATGGAGATATGAAGGCAATATAAGGAGTGATTATATTGCAGAAATACAACTTCTAGGCGAATGTTAGATGACATTGGTCTCAAATGTTCCCCCCAACCCTGCCCTCCCCAGTCTATATGCTCCATATCCCTGAGATGAGACTTGATAAAAAGGAGCTCTTTTTCTCCATAAACAGCTCATAAAAGGAATTTTGAGAGCTTTTAACATATGATCTAAGAACCATTTATTTTAGAAAACTCACTTTTAGACCATTTATTTTAAAAAATTCATTCATTTTCTTATTCATTCTAGATTTCAGAAAGAATTATGAAAATAATTTAGTATTGCCACCTTCTCCATCCCTACCCCCTGCCATCCCCAATACACAAATTAAGGAATTTTCAAAATAACTGAAGCCAAAATCTTTTTAAAAATATTTATTTATTTGACTGTGCTGGGTCTTAACTGTGGCATGTGGGATCTTTACTTGTAGCAGGTGGGATCTAGTTCCCTGATCAGGGATTGAAAACAGCCGCCTTCCTCCCTTCCCTCACCCCGGCATTGCGAGCACAGAGTCTAAGCCACTGGACCATTAAGGAAATCCATGAAAGCAAATGTTTTTTTGTATGAATCATGTAGTTTTCAAAGTGAGCCATTTGACCATCTGTGGCTGGTTGGACATCTATTCTTAGTGTGTTGTGTATCACTAATACTAGTGTGAACCTTCTAGAGAGGAAAGTAGCTAATCAATGAAGATGAAGAGCCAAACCACATGAAACAAATCCAACAGCTTCAGTTCAGTTCAATTCAGTCACTCAGTTGTGTCCAACTCTTCGCGACCCCATGGACTGCAGCACAACAGGGTTCCCTGAGTTTACTCAAACTCATGTCCATTGAATCAGTGATGCCATCCAACCATCTCATCCTCTGTTGTCCCCTTCTCATCCCGCCTTCAATCTTTCCCAGCATCAGGGTCTTTTTCAATGAGTCAGTACTTCGCATCAGGTAGCCAAAGTATTGGAGTTTCAGTTTCAGCATCAGGCCTTCCAATGAATATTCAGGACTGAATTCCTTTAGGATGGACTGGTTTGATCTTGCAGTCCACGGGGCTCTCAAGAGTCTTCTCCAACACCACAGTTCAAAAGCATCAATTCTTTAGCATTCAACCTTCTTGATGGTCCAACTCTTATATCCATACAGGACTAATGAAAAAACCATAGCTTTGACTAGATGGACCTTTGTTGACAAAGTAATGTCTCTGCTTTTTAATATGCTGTCTAGGTTGGTCATAACTTTTCTTCCAAGGAACAAATGTCTTTAATTTCATGGCTGCAGTCACCATCTGTAGCTTACAAAAATTTTATCAAGCTCTGCATGATTGGCATTGATTGTCCCAGTAGATGTTATTGACACTTACAGACCAAAGAAAGGTACACAGGAATGAGACTCCAGAGGCTGGGGAGAAAGCTGCTTTTTGCCACTGAAACATTTCTGAGAAGGTAACAGCACCTGTAATGTCACTTGTAAATGTGGGGCCTTAGGTAGTTTTTTGGGACAGCCTAGACCATTTTCCCTGGTGGCTCAGAGGGTAAAGCATCTACCTGCAAAGCAGGAGACCCAGGTTCAATCCCTGGGTCAAGAAGATCTCCTGGAGAAGGAAATGGCAACCCACTCCAGTACTCTTGCCTGGAAAATTCCATGGATGGAGGAACCTGGTGGGCTACAGTCCATGGGGTAGAAAAGAGTCGGACATGACTGAGCAACTTCACTTTTCACTTTCAGACCAGTTAGTGACTAGGGTATAATCTAGGACTCGCACACAAAAAGCTGACTGCTTCTATCCATTTACTTGTTGTTTATTCAATAAATGAGCCCTTTACAACTGTGGCCACCAATTTTGATGTGTGGGTTTCCTCCCCACAAATCCAAGCAGTGATCAGATACCAGTTGAGTGTCCTACAATTCACTTCAGTTCTGACAATATCTATCCAGAGAGAGCATCAGATCCTTCAAATGTAAGACTCTGTCCTACAAGACTGGGTTTCCCCGGTGGGCTCTGTGGTAAAGAATCTGCCCACAATGCGGGAGACACAGAAGATGTGGGTTTCAATCCCTGTGTCTTGAAGATCCCCTAGAGGAGGGCATGGCAGCCCACTTCAGTCTTATTGCCTGGAGAATTTCATGGACAGACCATGGGGTCACAAAAAGTTGGACATGAATGAGTCCCTGTTAAAGACTTAACACTTTCACTTTGGGACTTTCCAAGTGGCACTGGTGATAAAGAACCCACCCAGCCAGTGCAGAAGACATAAGAAACGTGGGTTTGACCCCTGGATCAGGAAGAGCCCCTGGAAGAGGGCATGGCAATCCACTCTAGTATTCTTGTCTGGAGAATACTGTGAACAAAGGAGCCTGGTGGGCTACAGTCCATGGGGTCACAAAGAGTTAAATACAACTGAGCACACACACACACACACACACACACACACACACTTACAAGGCTGCCCCTACTTTAGAAGGCAACTGAGAATCAAGGTGATTATCTCTGCTTCGGATCAAATGGCTATAAATGAAAGGTTTCCATGATCCCCTCCTTGGGTTTGATTAACCTGCTTAGAGCAGCTCACAGAATTTAGGAAACCAGTTTGCCACTAAGTTTGTCAGGTTCATTGCAAAGGATAGCCAGATTCCAGGATTAGGAATAACCAGATGGAAAAGACATATAAGACAAGGACTGGGGAAAGGACATGGAGCTTCCATGCTCTCTGGATGTGCTGCTCTCCTTGCCTCTCCATGAGTTCACCAACCTAGAAGCTCTTGAAATCTTCCTCTGCATTTTTGTGTCAGCTTCATTACATAGGTATGGCTGATTAAATCTCTGATCTTTACTGATTGATTCAACCTCTATCTCTTTTCCCTTCCTGAGGTTGGGGAAGAGGTAGGATTGAATGTTCCAACTCTCCAGTCTCCTGGTTGGTTCCTCTGGCAACCAGCTCCCATCCTTACGTGAGATCCAACAGTCACATTATTCATGTAAGAAGAGACACCTTTGAATGCAAAAAAAAAAAAAAAAAAAGAAGAAGAGACACCTTTGTAATTCCCATTACTTAAGAAATTTCAAAGGCTTTAGGAGCTCTATTCCAGAAACAGGGATAAAGACCAAATATATATTTCTGACTATAAATCATGGTATCACACCCTTAATAATATTGTTATATATAATAACTCTTAATAACCTCCTACAGAAATAACCTCCTACAGAATTTGTTGAATATTTGCTATATGCCAGGCACTGAGTTAGGTGCCGACTAAGAAAAGTTGCCTTTGTCACTATTCCCTAAAAACTTATTATGATTTACTCTGATTGTGATCCCCGCTGTTGAAGTCTAACTGACATTTTGATAAATATTTATCTCTATTGATTCACTTTGTCAATAGTTATGTAGGAAGGCTTGAATATAGAGATTGTGAAGACCCTGTTTGCAATTGGTATAAAATGTGAGGGATGTTTTCTCTGTGAACCTGTTCACTTCAAGTCAGTTTAAATATGACATTTATCTTCCAGTTTATTTTTAGGAGAAATCTGATATTGGTGAGTGTAGAGAAACAAGTAAGTGCTGGGAGATGAAATGCCGTTTTTACCTACCCCACCATCATCTTTGGAACCAGATTCCTTTCTTTGCTTAGCATTTCATCTTGTATTGTTCGCTGATCTTTCAGGTCTGTGAAGAGCCTAAACTCTCTTCTATTTCCTGTCTGTTTTGTCCATGTTTCCCTAGCTTCAACTTTGCCCCCTCCTGGAATCTCAATGAACGTTTTAGTCCTGAGCTTTTGAGGGGCCTTTCCTGGTTCCGCTACCATTCTCTGTCAGTCCTCTTTTTTTCTACATAGAATTTTTTTGGTTAACTTTTATTTACTATTGGTCTATATGATGCTTACTTTTTTTTTTTTTTTTTTTGCTTTGTTTCTCTTGTTAGAAAATAAGCAAGGGCTGGGTCTAGCTTATTCAGTATCTTATTTCCAGTAGTCTAACTGGTAGATAATTAATAACTATGAATAAAAAATTAAATATTATGAATTATATTTTGTCCTTTCTTCATGTAGTTTTTGTCCCAGAATCAGCTTGGGTTTGTGTGTGTGTGTGTGTATTTAAGTTATCTTTTCATAGTATTATTCATGAGATTAAAAATTTGGTCAGTGTATTGCTGAGAGAAGCAGAACCAGTAGGGTGTGTGTGTGTGTGTGTGTGTGTGTGTGTATTTTTAAGGATAGAGAGAGAGATCTTTTAAGGAATTGAAGAATTGGCCATTGGAATTATGGACGCTGACAAGCTGAAAATCTATAGGTTGGGTAGGAAGTTAGAGATACAAGAAAGAACGGTTGCTGCAGTTCATGGCCAGCTGGCCAAACTCCTTCTCTCTTGGGGGAGTCAGTCTTTGATCTGTCCAGGCCTTCAGCTGACCGGGTGAGGCCCATCCACATCAAGGAGGGCAATCTGCTTTACTCAGTCTGTTGATTTAAATGTTAATCTAGTCCAAAAACACCCTTGAGAAACATTCAGAGTTATGTTGGATCACATATCTGAGCACCATGGACCAGCCAAGTTGACACATAAAATTAACCATCACTGTTGATCTGAAACTTTAATGTTGACAGAATTGTCCTAGAGTCAGGACACATAACTGGTTGGGTGAGATTAGGTGCTTGTCCTGTTTTTGCAGTTCTATGATTTGAAGCAATCCCCAAATCTCTGGAATTCAGGTTCTTTACATTAACAAATGGGTAGTGTGAATCAGAAATTGGCAAACTACAGCCTGTCAGCCAAATCCAGCCACTGCCTATTTGTCTGGTGGTACAACCTTAGAGTGGTTTTTACAGATGAACACTTGAGATCGATTTGATTATCAGTGTTGAAATAATTTTCTAGGTCCAAGATGAAGCCACTCTTACCCAGGGTAGCATGTCAGCAAACTCAGATAAGTTTCATGTTCCCGTAAATGTTCCACTTGACCAGAAACAGTCAGCCAACCCCTAAATGCCAAACCAGCTCTGGGCTTTACACCTATTTCCTTGTTTTTCTTACCCAAATAATTTTGACTAAATGGGCCAACCCCTAAATGCCAAACCAGCTCTGGGCTTTACACCTATTTCCTTGTTTTTCTTACCCAAATATTGACTAAATGGGCCCAGCCAATCAGCTACTTTCTCTTTCTCTTCCTTGTTCTTTATGCTTTATCCTATGAAATTTTCCTACCTTCCACCCCATTTTGTAGTTTTTTGAATGGAGAATATCCACTTCATGAAGTGTTAAAGTTTGCTTGTGCCACCTAAATTGTTTTCTATAATCATTTTTAATACAGGGGACTAACTTTGAATCTCAATTAGGCAAGATTTTATTTCCCTCTCAAAGAAGTCCATTTATCTTATTTGTAGACCTGTATTATAGGTCTACTAATTATAACTATAATGTACTAACTATACTAACTATAATATACTGATTAACTATAATATACTAACTAATAATCCTGCTTTGAATGTTGTCAATAAAAGCATTGTGGAAATCTGTTTTAATTCTTCTCATATTAGTATCTATGTAATATGTTTTATTTTTCCTTTTGACCCATGAATCTTAAAATATTTACAGTCTGGCCTTTGATAGAAAAATTTGTTGATGCTTGATCCAGAAGTCCTTCAGTGAACTTGCGTCATGACAGTCTGCGTTCCTAAGTTCCCTTGGGAATGTAGCACATTGTAGAGATTGTCCATTTGATGAGTCCCTTGTGAACATATTACTGAAAGAGCAGTGTCCTAGATTACACGAGTATTGAGGGATTCTAGTAGGTAAAGTGACAGGGGCATGAGGACAGGCTGGCCGTAGGGCTGTAGACGCATGTTCCCATCGCATCTGCCCTGACCCCATATCTTTGTGCCCCTGAAAAATGAAGGCAAGTGGAGGAGGTAACAGCTGTGTTCTCAGCCACTGCTCAGGATCCTCTGCACTCTGCTTCCAGCCTGCCCTGGTTATACTCCTGTTTCTATTGGCGTCCGGTCTTGAACTCACCTGCCATTCGCCAGCACCTTGCCTGCCTTTGGAGGTGGTGCTGGGCTTTGGTTTATTTCTTTGGTTTGGATGCCACCTGTCGTAACCTGACACGGCGTGGATGCAGCCACTCTCTTTTCCTCTGGTCCAGACCACCCTGAATGAGCCTCCCTGCTCTGGCTCTTGGCTGGTCTGCTCAGCATCCTGCAAAATTCAGCCTGCAGTGGCTCCTTTTTGGGTAGATGCCAGGGCATTTATGTCCACCAGATACTTTACCCAGAGGAAGCTGAGAGGAAGGCTGAGAGAGCCTCTCATTTGAATGCATGTTTGTTAGGGCAAGCTGTTCATCTTCCATATCTTCCTTCCAGTGGAGAGAAGGAAAGTGCCAGGCAAGTGTAAAGTGGTTTATACAGAGTAGCTCAGCTGCTTTCCCTCCTCTGAAATCAATAATTGATTTTCATTCCTACAATGCCCATTTCACAGTTTGATACCAAGCATCCATGGAGATGATATTTGGAGTCAGTGAAAAGAGAATTTTTGCAAATGTCTTAGGAGATAAATTAGCTTCAGAATCAGATATCTATTTGCATTGTGCTTCACTTTTCCATTGTAGGTTTTCACTAACTTGATTCCATTACAGCCTTGAATTACAAAATAAGCCTGAGGCACAGATAGCTGTGAAAAAGTTTTGTTTTGTTGAGTGTTTCAGAATCTAGAGGTTTAACAAGAGTTTACAGAATTGTGTGAATCCACCACCGCCCCCCACCTCCATTTTCCGCATTTCACTTTCGTTGCTTTCTTTTTTGTTTCTGTTTCATTTGGTTTTATTTTCAACCCTGTACAGATTACACCACCCAGCTCTGTCATTAACTGGAATTTCCAGAAACCAGTGATTCCAAGTAGAGGTTTGCCTCTCTTGCCCTGGAGATACTGCTCTGTCCTAGAGACCCCTCTGTACATTATGAGGCTTCCTTTGTGTCCATGATTCCCCCTGGCCTGGAGCACATTAGTAATAGAGGGAATAAAGCAGACAGCCAGACACAGTGGAGAAACTGCAGGCCTGGGCAGCATTTTCCACCCAAATTGGAAAGCCTCCAAGGAAGGTGGGTGGCATTGGGAGGTGATGGAAAAGGAGAAATCTGAAAGAGTCTCCTGGGGTTCTACAAAGCTCTACAGAAACTAGAGCATGGACTAAGCCATGTACATTGGAGCTAATTATGTAAACACGTTTTGCTGGAGGAAAGACTTGAGGACTAGTTTGGTTTTCTGCTTCTCAAGTATATTTGGACAATGGCTGTTCCTTTCCATTGTAATTCATTTTTTCTTTGAAGGCTGATACTCACTTAGATTCTTAATTCTTGTATAGTTAGAAAAGTAAAAGTCGCTCAGTTGTGTCTGATTCTTTGCAACCCTATGGATTATACAGTCCATGGAATTCTCCAGGCGAGAATACTAGAGTGGGTAGCCATTCCATTCTCCAGGGGATCTTCCCAACCCAGGGATCGAACCCAGGTCTCCTGCGTTGCGGGCAGATTCTTTACCAGCTGAACCATGAGGGAAGCCCAATTTAAATCTAGATTAAAATAATTCAAAATTCTGAAAGGGATTGCTTCACTTGTTTTAACTCTGTCTATGTGAATGGATTCCAAATTGATTTTTTTTAAATTTTATTTTATTTTTAAACTTTACATAATTGTATTAGTTTTGCCAAATATCAAAATGAATCTGCCACAGGTATACATGTGTTCCCCATCCTGAACCCTCCTCCCTCCTCCCTCCCCATAGTCACTTCTTGAACTGTCTCTTGTTTTCTAAAGACACTTGGTTTCTTGCCTTCAGTTCAGATTGATTTGCCCCAATTTTAACTCCTGGTCCTCCCATTAAACAGGTCCTCACTCAACTACCTTACTCCTTTTGTGGATGCTATTATTGTCTCAGCTTCCTGCATTCAAAGCTAGATTTTGCTCCCTTTCTGCCCTACATCTGCCTTGTCTTTGTGTTTCCAAGTCTTGTTAATGTAGCCTTT
Source organism: Bos grunniens (assembly GCF_055505025.1). Taxonomy (NCBI): domain Eukaryota; kingdom Metazoa; phylum Chordata; class Mammalia; order Artiodactyla; family Bovidae; genus Bos; species Bos grunniens. The sequence continues at coordinate 20,612,923 of NC_141191.1, read as the reverse complement.
GTGCCCTGCCTTTGGTTTCCATTTCCATAGCACCACTCTTGATGCCTCGTTTTGCTGCCCCATCATGACCGCATAGGCCACAGGTCTTGATGTTGCTTTACTCTTCTCTCACATATTTTCAAAGTTGACTCACATGACTTTCTAATACAATAAGCAATATTCTCCTCACTTTACAGATGAATAAACTGAGAAGCAAAGAATTTAAAGAACCTGTCCAAATTCATACAGATGGTTCAGTATTAGAACCCATCTTGTACCTGGTGTTAAAAGATAAACTGAGACATATGAAAAATTGAAGAGTTTATTTGAGCAAAAATCTATGCAAATCAGGCATTATCCCATCCAGCAGATACAAAGGAGTTCTGAGGAGCTGTTCAAAATGAAAAGCTTTTACAGGCAGAAGGGAGTGGGAACAAGAAAGCTAGACTAAACAAAAAGTGAGCTGTTTTTTTTTGCGAGTTATTTTTTTTAGGGGGTGGCAGGGGGCGTCTATCCAGGCAGATGACCTAACTAGTACTGATCAGGTGACTCCTGAGTGTCTGGTTTAAGATTCTGTTTCTGTGAGAGCCGAAGCTATGATTAAGTCTCAGTTTGGTGATGTGGAGCTCAGCATAGCAACACCGCTTTCAGTTTGTGTCTTATTTTTGATACCGGTTCTTGTGAACATGGCCTGCTGGTTGTCCTGTTGCAGTAGTTTCTTCTCTTCAATTCTTCACAGTGTGCATACCCTTCACACTCTGCACTGTTCTTAGCTCAGAGCTATATACAAAGATTTTTATAACCTGAAAGGAAAGGTCAAAACTCCTTAGTTGGCATTAAGTATCCTCCCCAATCTTTTTAATTTACTTATTTGATCTTCTCTTACTCTTTTCGGTTACTAAAAAAAATCTGCTCCAGCAAAACCTGTCAAATCCTTTGTTCTTAAGCACCCTCTGCCCTCTTCTGTGAGCTCTTGATCATTTGATTCCTTCTGCCTGAAGTGCCTCTTTTCCTTATGTTCAATCCCGTATTTTTCATGCAGCCTTTCCCATTTGCTCATTTGGGCCGTATGCTGCTTTGTAACATGTATGGCAGGGACTGTCTAGCTGCTCTCTGATCTGTTTCTTCTTGGAAACATACAAAGACAAAAGTACTTTTCTCAGCCTCTCTGATGGTTATGTTAGTAGCATATGACTGTGATCTGGCCAATGCTATGTAGGCAGAATTGACATATACCAATTTCTTTTCCTTGTCATGTGTTGTAATCATGTGTAACATGAAAGCAGATCAGATCTCTGAGTTTTCCCTTAGAAGAGAGCCATGAATTTGCATAATCGAGACATAAACTTTTATTATGTTAAGTCACTGAAATTTGGGGGCTGTTTGTTATAGCAGCAAGTGAGCATTGTCCTGGCTAGCTCATCAGGTCTGTTTTGATTGATATATGTAAGTAGATTAATATTCCCATTCAGATTTTAGAGTTGAGGATGGAGCCGCCACTTACTTATTCCCTTTTCTCCACTTTTCCTTCCTTTCCTCTTTATCTTTCATCCCCTCCCTACTTTTCTTCATTCCCCATTTAATCTTAGTTGAGATTTTACCAGGGAATTGATTCTGATGACTCCAGAGATTTAATAAAATAAATAAAGAAGTCTGAGCACTGAAGAATTGATGCTTTCAAACAGTGGTGCTAGAGAAGACTCTTGAGAGTCCCTCGGACAGCAAGGAGATCAAACCAGTCAGTCCTAAAGGAAATCAACCCTGAATATTCATTGGAAGGACTGATGCTGAAACTGAAGCTCCAATACTTTGGCCACCTGATGTGAAGAGCCAGCTCCTCGGAAAAGACCTTGATACTGGGAAAGATGGAGAGTAGGAGGACAAGGGGGCAGTAGAGAATGAGATGGTTGGATGGTATTGCTGACTCAGTGGACATGAGTTTGAGAAAACTCTTGGAGTAGTGAAGGATGGGGATGCCTGGCATGCTGCAATCCATGGGGTTGTAAAGAGTAAGACGTGACTGAGCGACTGAACAACAAAAACAAATAAAATCTGATCTTGGCTCTCAGGAAAGTAACTATTTAGTAAGTAACTGATAGTCTAGTAGTTGTGTACAATTTAAGCTTTTTTTTTTTTTTTTCCCAGTTTAAGCTTTTTATTTCTCTGTAACTCTTAACTCCATTGTTTAGGCATAACAGATGCTCAGTGACCAGTCATGAATGCATATTGGGACTTCAAGGGTTCTCAAGACTTAACTGGTCTTGAACGATGTAGGAATGATGAGTCAGGGCCAAGATTATTTTATGCTCGAATAGCCCCAGATGGTCGTTGGTTGGGTACTGTGGTTAAACTGCACGCAGCAACGTGGAGAAATGACAGATCATTCTGATTTAGAAAGTGAATTTGGATGTGTATTGAGTATTATTTGCATAGCAAAGGATCCTTTGGGGGCTTCTGACTTTGTGCTCTCTGAACTCCTAATTCTCTGGCTATCAGATGATATATATCATCCTGTTCTCATCAACTGCCAGGTGTATTCTTCCAAAGCACCGTGTGGTTCTGCATTTGCCCATTATTTTAGTTTTCATGTTTTTGCCCTGGACTGATTTTTTTTTATCATTATGATGTCAGCCTCCATTTTTATGCTGATGATACAGTTATATCTGTCTTTGATTTCTGACAGCTTTTCTCTTTCTTTGTCTGGCAGGCATTAAATCATTAATGTTTCAAAATCACATACAGCTGAAAGTTTGTAAAACAGAATTTCTAGTGATGAACTCCTTAAAACCAGAGACAACACAGCTCTCTCTCTCTCTGTTTTTTGCCTTTGCTGACCTCCAATTTCACTTCAAACAGGTATCCAGTGGGTTATCTTTGATTTATAATTGTTTTTCCTGATCTCATATGTATGGAAACATGTCTTTTATCATGGAAACCTTGATAGAATGTAGGTGTTTCTCTCCATTACTGATGCAGGAAGCTTTTCAGTCATGATTTATATCTTTCAGGTTAAATTACTGAGAAACATGGCCTTCCTGAAGCCTGGCTATCTCCACAGCAAAAATAGTCCTGACTTGGCTGCTTTGCTTTTGACACTCACAATACATCATTGCACTGCCTGCTCACTAATTAGCAATTCCTTCTCTGATCTTGTTTTTCCACTAGGGGTTTTTTTGCACAACTTTCTTTCAAGTTAAGCTTCCATCTTACCTTCCCAAGCATCCTAACTACTGAAAACAGTTTATCTTTCACTAGGGAGCCACTGCTTAAAATCCCACAAGAATATCAGAGTGGTTCTTCTACTGTGCAATTTAGAATACTGCATCAAAAAAAAAAGGGAAATGGAAAAAAAAAAAACCCTAACCATTATGAGATTCATCTATATTAGGTAACAGCCATAATGTTGTCCTTTGATTATCTTATTTAATTCTTACTACAACTGCATGAGCAAAAATCAGATGTGAAAACTGATGAAGAACTTAAGGGACCAAATAACCTGCTTTAAGTCCACATTATGGACTACATCCAAAGCAGCAGATCTGGATAGAGACACAGAAATGTCTGATTGACTCTGAAACTCTGGCTTTGGTCACTGTAAGAGAATTCTAGTGGGAATACTAAACACCAATTCTGATACTAATGCAAATATTCCTTGAAATACTGAAACACTGGAAACAATGTAAACAAGTAAAATGTAAAGAAATAAAATGCAGATATAACTTACTATGTGTTATCACTGATTTGGAATGCTATTCCTGATAATATCTTATCTACCCTGAGTATAAGATTTGGTTTTTCCTGTGGTCATGTATGGATGTGAGAGTTGGACTGTGAAGAAGGCTGAGCGCCGAAGAATTGATGCTTTTGAACTGTGGTGTTGGAGAAGACTCTTGAGAGTCCCTTGGACTGCAAGGAGATCCAACCAGTCCATTCTAAAGGAGATGAGCCCTGGGATTTCTTTGGAAGGAATGATGCTAAAGCTGAAACTCCAGTACTCTGGCCACCTCATGCGAAGAGTTGACTCATTGGAAAAGACTCTGATGCTGGGAGGGATAGGGGGCAGGAGGAGAAGGGGACGACAGAGGATGAGATGGCTGGATGGCATCACTGACTCGATGGATGTGGGTCTGAGTGAACTCCGGGAGTTGGTGATGGACAGAGAGGCCTGGCGTGCTGCGATTCATGGGGTCTCAAGAGTCCGACATGACTGAGCGAGTGATCTGATCTGAAGCATATTTTATGGCACCCCACTCCAGTACTCCTGCCTGGAAAATCCCATGGACGGAGGAGCCTGGTAGGCTGCAGTCCATGGGGTCGCTAAGAGTTGGACATGACTGAGCAACTTCACTTTCCCTTTTCACTTTCACGCATTGGAGAAGGAAATGGCAACCTACTCCAGTGTTCTTGCCTGGAGAATCCCAGGGACGGGGGAGCCTGGTGGGCTGCCATCTATGGGGTCGCACAGAGTTGGACACGACTGAAGTGACTTAGCAAGCATATTTTTACATTTTTTCATTGTACAGAGCATAATGCAGCATTTAGTGGGCTTGGCTGTGATCAGTCTTTGAGGCTATATCAAACCTGTGAGTGGTGGTGTATGGTCAAGAGTCTTGAATGCTTCGCTGAAAAGGGAAAGAGAAGAGAGAGAGAGAGAAAGATGGAGGCTACCTGTTTCTATTTGTTTTGTCCTTTTGCCCTGCTGGTCCTCTGGGGCCAGGCCGAATAGGAGAGTGGTAATGTCTTTAAGAGAATAGTACATGAGAAATGAAAAAACACAATCCCTGCTGAGGGTGGGTTTAAAAGTGTCACAGTACTGCCTGGGACATAGCACTTTGTTAGGAGAGTGGCTCCTCCTTTATGAATATTTGCATCCTTTTGCTGTTCAAGATAATGAAAAGTGAAAGTGACAGTCATTCAGTCGTGTCTGACTCTTTGCGACCCCGTGGACTATACAGTCCATGGAATTCTCCAGGCCAGATTACTGGAGTGGGTAACCCAGGTCTTCTGCATTGCAAGATAATAAATATAGCTTATTAATAACTTCCCCTTAATATTACTTATCATTTCAACATATTTCTTGTGTCAAAATACTGCCACTTCCCTTCCTAATATCCATCCTCTCCAACCCCTCTCCCCCAGTTGCTAGTTGGGAGCCCTTGGTAATTTAAAGTCATTGTGTTCATGTCTTTCTCCTATATTATAGATATATAACATTAAGTGTGTGTAAGGTAATTATGCTCACACACATGTAGTACTAAATAGAAGAAACACCTTGGCTTCTATCAATGAAAACACTTTATTAGAATACAAAAGTTCTCACTTACAGAGTTTGAGTACCTATACCATTTGCCATGCCACTCAGTTCAGATCAGTCGCTCAGTCGTGTCCGACTCTTTGCGACCGCATGAATCACAGCGCGCCAGGCCTCCCTGTCCATCACAAACTCCCGGAGTTCACTCAGACTGATGTCCATCGAGTCAGTGATGCCATCCAGCCATCTCATTCTCTGTCGTCCCCTTCTCCTGCCCCCAATCCCTCCCAGCATCAGAGTCTTTTCCAATGAGTCAACTCTTCGCATCAGGTGGTCAAAGTACTGGAGTTTCAGCTTTAACATCATTCCCTCCAAAGAAATCCCAGGGCTGATCTCCTTCAGAATGGACTGGTTGGATCTCTTTGCAGTCCAAGGGACTCTCAAGAGTCTTCTCCAACACCACAGTTGAAAAGCATCAATTCTTTGGCGCTCAGCCTTCTTCACAGTCCAACTCTCACATCCATACATGACCAGTGGAAAAACCATAGCCTTGACTAGACAGACCTTTGTTGGCAAAGTAATGTCTCTGTTTTTGAATATGCTATCTAGGTTGGTCATAACTTTCCTTCCAAGGAGTAAGCGTCTTTTAACTTCATGGCTGCAGTCACCATCTGCAGTGATTTTGGAGCCCAGAAAAATAAAGTCTGACACTGTTTCCACTGTTTCCCCATCTATTTCCCATGAAGTGATGGGACCAGATGCCATGATCTTCGTTTTCTGAATGTTGAGCTTTAAGCCAACTTTTTCACTCTCCACTTTCACTTTCATCAAGAGGCTTTTTAGTTCCTCTTCACTTTCTGCCATAAGGGTGGTATCATCTGCATATCTGAGGTTATTGAGATTTCTCCTGGCAATCTTGATTCAGCTTGTGTTTCTTCCAGCCCCACATTTCTCATGATGTACTCTGCATATAAGTTAAATAAGCAGGGTGACAATATACAGTGTTGACATACTCCTTTTCCTATTTGGAACCAGTCTGTTGTTCCATGTCCAGTTCTAACTGTTGCTTCCTGACCTTAATGCATGGCGAATAGAAGGGGAGAAGGTGGAAGTAGTAACAGATTTTCTCTTCTTGCGCTCCACAATCACTGCAGCCATGAAATCAGAGGATGATTGCTTCTTGGCAGAAGGGTAATGACAAACCTAGACAGTGTGTTAAAAAGCAGAGACTCTGCCAACAGAGGTGCATATAGTCAAGGTTTTCATAGTGGTCACGTGTGGTTTTGAGAGCTGGACCATAAAGAAGGCCGAACGCCAAACAATTGATGCCTTTGAACTGTGGTGCTGGAGAAAATTCCTGAAAGTCTGTTGGACAGTAGAGAGATCAAACCAGTGAATCTTAAGGGAGATCAACCCAGTATAGTCACTGGAAGAATTGATGCTGAAGCTGAAACACCAGTATTTTGGTCATCTGATGCTCACAGACGACTCATTGGAAAAGTCCTTGATGCTGGGAAAGATAGAGGGCAGAAGGAGAAGAGGGCGTCAGAGGATGAGCTGGCTGGATGGCATCACTAATGCAATGAACATGAACTTGGGCAAGCTCTGGGAGTTGGTGAGGGACATCGAGGCCTGGAGTGCTGTGGTCCATGGGTTGCAGAGTCAGACACAACTGGGCGACTGAAAAGGAACAACATGCATGAATGACCTATTTTTCTATTTGCAAATGACCTATTTCTATTTGCAGTACTCTAAGTATTGATGCTTTTTTTCAACTATTGTTAATTGACATTTTAAAACTATATGATACATTTTTCTGCCTTGGTAAGCAGAAAATAATCCAAACTTTTCTTGATGCTTCAGGTTCACCATGATCACATATCCTTCTGTACTTTAGATATAGATTTTTGGCTGTGTCCACTGTCACATATTCTCTTAAATAACTTCTGGATTAATTTATTTTCATGGGCAGTTGCTTGGGCATTTTTATCGGACTTTTAAAGGCAACCAACGTAACTATGAAATCAAAGGGTGAAGTTAACTTCTAAATTGTCTCCTCTATTTAATTCTCTAATGTTCCCATCTCTACTAGTATCCATTGTATTTGGACATCCATTTCAACCTCTCATTGGAAAACCACGAGGGCTTTCCTTGTGGCTCAGAGGTTAAAGCGTCTGCCTGAAATGCGGGAGACCCGGGTTCCAACCCTGGGTTGGGAAGATCCCCTGGAGAAGGAAATGGCAACCCACTCCAGTATTCTTGCCTGGAGAATCCCATGGACGGAGGAGCCTGGTGGGCTACACTCCACAGGGTTGCAAAGAGTCGGACACGACTGAGCTACTTCACATCACTTCAACCTCCTCGAATCTCAGTGTTATTATTTTCAGAGCACTGCGTTACTCACCTTATTTCTCTCTTTTACATTTCGCTTTGCTAATTTTTTCATATCTGTATTATTTAAGTACATTTTTGTTCTACCTCTTTTATTCTCTTTCTCTATGTTTATATTCATAAGCCTAGTTGATAGAAAAGTCTTCCTGAAATTGGTCCTCAGGATTTCTCTCTTGAGCCCATGTAGTCGTTTTTACTTTTATACTTTTGATTATGCATATTTTGGATAAAGAATTTCTTCTGAGCTCTTATTTATTTATTTTTCAATTGGAGGAAAGTTACAATGTTGTGTTGGTTTTTGCCATACAACAACTCAAATCAGCCATACACACATCACCTCCCTTTTGAGCCTCCTTCCTTTACCCCCATCCCACCCCTCTAGGTCATTGCCAGGCTGAGCCCCCTGTGTTATGTAGCAACTTCTCACCAGCGATCTGTTTTACACAAGGTTCTCTATATGCATCAATGCTACTTTCTCCATTCGTCCCGCTCTTTCCTTCCCTCACTGTGTCCGCAAGTCTGTTCTCTATCTCTGCATCTCTATTCCTTCTCTAAAAATAGCTTCATCAGTACCTTTTTTCTAGATTCCATATATATGTGCTAATATACCATATTTTCTAAGGTCTTAATATCATCATCTTAGGTAGTACCTTTTTTTTCTTCATTTTTGGTTGAACTGCTGCTGCTGCTGCTGCTAAGTCACTTCAGTCATGTCTGACTCCGTGCGACCCCATAGACGGCAGCCCACCAGGCTCCCTCGTCCCTGGGATTCTCCAGGTAAGAACACTGGAGTGGGTTGCCATTTCCTTCTCCAATGCATGAAAGTGAAAATTGAAAGTGAAGTTGCTCAGTCGTGTCCGACTCCTAGCGACCCCATGGACTGCAGCCCACCAGGCTCCTCCGTCCATGGGATTTTCCCGGCAAGAGTACTGGAGTGGGGTGCCACTGCCTTCTCTGGGATGAACTGCTAGGTTGCTCTAATTTCTTTCAGAGCACAGTTTGCCTACAGGATCCACAGTCAACTTCAAACATGTGAATCAGAGGCGCTTTTTGGTCTTCCCATTTTCTCATTATCATTACAGATTAGAGAGGAATTTCTCTTGTCCAAAAGTCCGAGAAGAGTACTCTGTTTTATTACCTCCAATTACTTCATGCTTTCTCCAATTTCACTTTGTTTAGAACCCTTTTTTTTTTTTTAACAGATCTGAACTGATATAAGCTATGTTTGTGGCTCTCTAAGCTTGTAGTCTTAGAAATTTCTGTTAATAGGAATTTATGGATTAGCCGTTCTTTTTTCAGAGGCAAAGACAATGTTGTATCAGAAATGTAGACAATTTGCTTTTACGGGAGCTTTTGCAGTTTAATTCTTAGAACGCTGTGGTCCATTGGGGAATAGTTAATTTAATCACTGATACAGGCATGCCAGTCTCACACTACAGCTTATATATTACATACATCTTTCAGAATCAGGACTACACTCTGAAGCTTTCAATAACACCATTGTGTTTCTTGTTTTGATGCTCAAAAACATTTTTGAGGCTGTGATATCTTTTTGAGCTCTATAATTGACTCACACTCCCCCTCTGTGATTTCTTTTAGAAAATATTTCTGCGACTTTGTTCTCAGAAATGCTGAGCCACAAAGTGTACCTTTTTCATCGAGTAATTGATCACAATAGTTATTGCCAGCCCTTCTGAGAGCCTAGAGAGAAATGTTTCTGTTTTCCTGCTTTTTCATACTGATATTTGCAAAAGAAGCAAGTAGAGTTTCTCATCCCATTTTTGAACTGATTGCAAAAAGAAGAGCCAGATGACAGAATGGACCATCAAATCCTGGTACCCTTCCCTTTCATTCTTGTCCTTTACTAAGTGTTTCTGTGCTTGGAGAATGCAGGGCTTTGAGACAGATTAATGCAGCAAGAAGCTCACTGTGCTCCCTGGAGACTCTGATTGTTTCCTGGTGTTCTCTTTGGCTGTGGGAAGCGTCATCTTTCAGGTTCATCGTCTGTGATGATGGAGTCTCACATTTGAAAGGTAGCAGTGCCGTGTACGTCTCCACTATCTGACTTTCTCTGGACTAACACGTATTGTTAGTATTGAGATGACATATTTCAAGCTTCATTTTTGTTTTCTGCCTCCTCTTATTGTCATGTTATTAAAAGTGTGTTTGTCTTGGGGCCTGGAGGGTGAGTAGGGCTGGGGGAGGATGGGAGAAGAAGGGACCTAAGACACCAAAGACATAACTTGCTTTGAATTTAAAACTCCATGAATGTTTTGGGTAAAAAGTTTTTTTTTTTTTTTTTGGCCAAAGTAAATATTTGATTGTTTCCAATTCTTTTAAAATACTCTGTTTTATTTTTTATTATTTTTTTAAATTTTATTTTATTTAACTTTACAATATTGTATTGGTTTTGCCATATATCAAAATGAATCTCCCACGGGTATACATGTGTTCCCCATCCTGAACCCTCCTGGTACTCTTGTTAAGCATCTAGTAAAGTTTTGGCAGCTTTGTTCAGCAAAAGAACATGAATACAATCACCATGTCTTGTAGTTATTGCTTGAGGGTAGCTCAAACAAGGCATGAAAGAAGTTAATTGGAGTGTGCTTCTAATTTATCAACAATATTTAGTCAAATTGAATATCTGATTAACAATTTAAACATGTTGAAGATATTTTAATGTCACAAGAGTGATTGTGGCCAAAGGTATACATGGTATCTTGTATGTGCCAAATAGTTCCTTATATTATTGGCCAGCCAGGGAATGGGTTTCCATTGGTTAGATAGCTTTATGGAACTGAAACCATATCTCTGAGGTATGAAGGCACAATAAACAGAATATTCACATCAGATCAGATCAGTTGCTCAGTCGTGTCCAACTCTGCGACCCCATGAATCGCGCACGCCAGGCCTCCCTGTCCATCACAAACTCCTGGAGTTCACTTAGACTCACATCCATCAAGTCAGTGATGCCATCCAGCCATCTCATCCTCTGTTGTCCCCCTCTCCTGCTCCCAATCCCTCCCAGCATCAGAGTCTTTTCCAATGAGTCAACTCTTCGCATGAGGTGGCCAAAGTACTGGAGTTTCAGCTTTAGCATCATTTCTTCCAAAGAAATCCCAGGGCTGATCTCCTTCAGAATGGACTGGTTGGATCTCTTTATAGTCCAAGGGACTCTCAAGAGTCTTCTCTAACACCACAGTTCAAAAGCATCAATTCTTTGGCTCTCAGCCTTCTTCACAGTCCAACTCTCACATCCATACATGACCACAGGTAAAACCATAGCCTTGACTAGACGAACCTTTGTTGGCAAAGTAATGTCTCTGCTTTTGAATATGCTGGACCTAATCTTTTGGTCTGTTCAGTAAGCCAGTTTTAGGGTAATGATATTTTCAAAATGCTAGATTTATAAAGTCAATCAGTGAGGCTATTTCCTTTAACTTCCTTTGTCTGTAGTTTGGCTACGTTACCATCAGAAAATAATGGTTCCTTGGTTCTTTTTTGGTTTATGTATTAAGGCATATCCTTTTACAGTCTAAGCTTAATCTTTTTACCAATAGAAACACAAATACCCTCAGTTTTAAATTAAAAATAGCTATGTAATTACTTATTAAATGATACAAACATGATAACCTCAATCAGTAATTTGAATTCTTTAAATTTGGAAATTTTACAACTGAAAGAGAACTTACAGATCTTGCCTAAGCCTTTAATTTTAAAGGTGAAAAGCTTCCCAGGTGGTGGGTGGCGCTAGTGGTAAAGAACCTGCCTGCCAATGCAGGAGACTTAAGAGACGTGGGTTTGATCCCTGGGTCGGGAAGATCCCTTGGAGGAGGGCATGGCAACCCACTCCAGTATTCTTGTCTGGAGAATCCCATGGACAGAGGAACTAGTGGGCTATAGTCCATGGGGTCGCAAAAGAGTCAACATGACTGCATCAGAACACAACACACAAAGCACTTAGATAGCCTGCTGTCAGAGTTTTACCTGTATTAACTCATATATTTCTTTTGACTTGATAAAGTAGTTCTTATTATCCTCATTTTACAGTTAGAAACTTAGGCCCGGGGAGGGTTATTTCTCTTTTGCGGTAAAAGAGCTGGAAGGCAGCAGAACCACAGTGCAGATTGTCTGGCCCTGGAGGTCACATTCTTAACTAGCACTGGTCTTCACTGCCTTGGAGGAAATCAAAACACAAGGAAATGAAAGGACTTGCCAAGGTCACACAGCTAGTCAGTGGTAGCAATTGCATCATACATTAAAAATATATAAAGACCAGATTTAAACAAATAAACACCCGCAAGTTCATACTGGTTCTTTTTCTAAGTAAATTCTTAACATATTTGATCTCACTCTAACATGAATTTTATGTGCACACTTCATTAGGCTATTTCCTTATAATTAAACCAGATTATTTAAACTTGCACTACAGATCTTTCATATTTCTGCTGTTAGTGAAAGCCCTTGTTGGATTGCTTTGACAGTCTTTGGCTTTTACTAGCAACACTCTCACTTCTGCTTTAGAAAGGGCAGGTAGGAACAATGAAGGGGTCAAATTAATGTGGGTTTTCTGAAGTCAGAAGGGGGCTTCCTTTCACTGAATTTCCTAAATTAGAGAGAAAGTGGTTCCATTCTCAACAGGAACTGCCCTTGACATTACTTATAAGCATTTTCTGTGAAATGACCTCTTTAATAACCAGCTATTTTGAAACTTCTGTTACAAATAATTTTTTTTTTCAGAGATCTAGTATTCCTTTGGAACTGTTATTTTGAAGAGGATCTTGACCTTTATTTGGATTATTAATACATGCTCCATTGTAAAGAAGTTGAAAAATATAAAACACGAAGGAAAAACTGTACTACTATCTTTAACATTTTGGTCTGTTTCCTCTAGGATGTTTTATTCTGCGTATTTTCAAAAGAATGGGAATACAACATAGATATATTTGTATCTTTTCTACCTTAACATGATATTGTGAAAATTTCCGTGTTATAAGTATTTCTCAAAACTAACATTTTTGTTTTGTTTGTTTTAACTTAAAAAAAATTTTTTTTGGGGGTGTGCTGCGTTGTGTGAGGGGGTCTTAGTTCCCTGACCACAGTCAAACCCACACTCCCACTCTGGAAGCATGCAGTCATAACCACTAGGTGGCCTGGGAAGTCCCCAGACTAACATTTTACATCGCCACATTGTTATTCACCACCCAATGGGCCATACTTGGTAATTTTTCTGTTTTTAAACTTTTAGGTTGTTTTAAAATTTTGCTGTTACAAAAAATGTAGAGACCTCCTTTATATAAGTTTTGGTCTGAGTTTGTTTAGACTAGATTTCTAGAAGGAAGAATACTGAATCTGAGATCATTAATCTGAGATTGTCAGTCTTGAAATTTGCTACCAAGGTTTTTCATGAAATGGTTTTACCAAGATACACTGCTACCAGAGAATGACTGCTACACCAGGGTCAATATTGACCACTATCACTAAAAAGTAAAGCACTCAGTAATTTGATAGGCATTTCAAAATGTGCTTTAATCTGAGTTTCTTTAATGGATAAACAATCTTATAAGATTGTTTATCTGAGAATTTTTAGTTCAACCCCTTGGTTAACTTTTCTTCGGTCTCACTGTTTTTTAAAACATCTTATGTATGAACAATATTCACACTGTGACAATCCCATTCTACTTCAATTTGCACTCTTTCAAAATGCTCCTTTCCTATTTTCCATACCCTGATTAGTAGTGGGGAGGTCATTTGCATGCTACTTCCACATCTGCTTTCTTTTCTAACATCTTACTCTTTAGAAAGGGGTGGGGGGTGGATGGGAACCTCCTCAAGATAATCTGACAGCCTTCTCCTGGGAATCCCGGATCAGAAAAACCATGGGCCAAGCAGGCAGGAGGTGGGAAATTGTTTAAATACTATCATGCAGCTGCCAGCGGTCCCAAGTGTGGTTTCCTTGTGCCCTCCTTTTGTTCCGTATGCTGCTGCTAACCATCTTTCATGAAAAATGTACTTGATGTACAGAAGGAGTATTAGGACATGAAGTTTATGACCTGGCAGGAGAGAAAAGATTATATACCTGTTGTATGTGACTATATATTCTTGGACATATACTATTTATTTACTTTAAATTTTTAATTGGAGGATAACTGCTTTACAATGTTGTATTGGTTTCTGCTGTACAACAGTGTGAATCAGCTGTTAAGTATACATATATTCTCTCCCTCTAGAGCCTCCCTCCCACCCTCCTGCATCCCATCTCTCTAGGTTGTCACAGAACATTGCCTGAGCTCCCTGTGCTACACTATTTATATTCTTATATTGGAGAAGGAAATGGCAACCCACTCCAGTGTTCTTGCCTGGAGAATCCCAGGGACAGGGGAGTCTCGTGGGCTTACGTCTATGGGGTTGCACAGAGTCAGACATGACTGAAGCGACTTAGCAGTAGAAGCAGCATACATAGAATATAATCTTGTACATAATATCTTGAAATGTGTAATATCTTGAATAAGTACATTTCAAATATATATTCTTATATATATATTTGTGTATATCTATAGAATTGATGCTTTTGAACTGTGATGTTGGAGAAGACTCTTGAGAGTCCCTTGGACTGCAAGGAGATCCAACCAGTCCATTCTGAAGGAGATCAGCCCTGGGATTTCTTTGGAAGGAATGATGCTAAAGCTGAATCCAGTACTTTGGTCACCTCATGCAAAGAGTTGACTCACTGGAAAAGACTCTGATGCTGGAAGGGATTGGGGGCAAGAGGAGAAGGGAATGGCAGAGGATGAGATGGCTGGATGGCATCACTGATTCGATGGACATGAGTCTGGGTGAACTCCGGGAGTTGGTGATGGATAGGGAGGCATGGCATGCTGCGATTCATGGGGTCGCACAGAGTCAGACATGACTGTGCGACTGAACTGAACTGATGATGTATGTTATATCATAAAAAATACAAGATAGTTATAATAAAATTAACACATTGAGATTGCTTAATATATTTATATTTTAAATATAAATAAGTTTCAGCTTTAGCATCAGTCCTTCCAAAGAACACCAGGACTGATCTCCTTTAGAATGGACTGGATGGATCTCCTTACAGTCCAAGGGACTCTCAAGAGTCTTCTCCAACACCACAGTTCAAAAGCATCAATTCTTCGACGCTCAGCTTTCTTCACAGTCCAACTCTCACATCCATACATGACCACTGGAAAAATCATAGCCTTGACTAGATGGACCTTTGTTGGCAAAGTAATGTCTCTGCTTTTCAATATGCTATCTAGGTTGGTCATAACTTTCCTTCCAAGGAGTAAGCGTCTTTTAATTTCATGGCTGCAGTCACCATCTACGTGATTTTGGAGCCCCCCAAAAAATAAAATCTGACACTGCTTCCACTGTTTCCCCATCTACTTCCCATAAATTGGTGGGACCAGATGCCATGATCTTAGTTTTCTGAATGTTGAGCTGAAAGCCAACCTTTTCACTCTCCTCTTTCCCTTTCATCAAGAGTTCTTCACTTTCTGCCATAAGGGTGGTGTCATCTGCATATCTGAGGTTATTGATATTTCTCCCGGCAATCTTGATTCCAGCTTGTGCTTCCTCCAGCCCAGCGTTTCTCATGATATACTCTGCGTATGTTAAATAAGCAGGGTGACAATATATGTCTCATACATAGTATATTAATTATAAACAATGTATAATGAAATTATATAAAATACTAATACATTCAACAGTGTATTAATGCACAATAATAATTGTAAGTATGCATATATAGGGCTTCCCAGGTGGTCCTAGTGGTAAAGTATCAGCCTGCCAATGCAGGAGACATAAGAGACGCGGGTTCAATTGCTGGGTCTGAAAGATCCCCTGGAAGACGGCATGGCAAACCACTCCAGTATTCTTGCCTGGAGAATCCCACGGACAGAGGAGCCTGGTAGGCTACAGTCCATGGGGTTGCAAAGAGTCAGACAAAAGGTGTCTTAGCATGTCATGAGGTGACTTAGCATGCACTCATACATATATAAATATATACATATAAACTTATATATATATATATAATATAAATGTGTGTTTAATAACTTCCTGCATATGTTGTTGTACACATCACACACACACATACACAGATGGAAGGCCATGACACATGTTGCATTCCAAATGAATGAAGCAGACAAGTGCCACATAGTGGAGGAGACAGAACAGTGAGGACTATGGAGGCTGGACAGGCTTGACCAAGTATGTAGGACTTAAACCCGACACTGAGGAATGAGGCATCGCCAGTAATGAAAAGTCTGAGAGAGCTAGAAGTTCAGCCAAGTTGTGTCTGAGTAGTATTTTCTTTTTTCTGTGCAAAAATCTCCTCCCAAAGGGGCATGTGGAGGAATGGGCACAGCACGTTCTAGAGAAAATACCAGGCTGTTCTGGTCCAGAGGATTAGTTTAGGTGAATAGTGGCACAGTTGTGGAGATAGTGGGTTGCATTTTGAAGTGTTGTATGTTTTGACCCGTTGAGAAGGTTTTGACCATGGTCATTAGGAAGCCATTGTAGGTGTGATCCGAGGTTTATGGGCATTTGACTAGAGCCTCTTTCACCAGGGGATGACCTGTGTCCACTGAAAATGAATGAATTTCTACAGTGACCACCATTTCTCTAACTTACATAGCACTGGTAAAATTTGTGAATGACTAACACTATTCTCTCATCTGACTGTGGCACAGACCCGCCTCTCTAGGCTTCCATGTGCCCACAGATCTTTGTTAGTAATAGAATAATTATCCAACTATATATCTATAGCATTAGTATAGCCACAGAACGTGCTACTGTTTATATGTTTTATGCTAAAATCTGTTATGTTTGTCTTTTGGGTGGGAACTGAATTTAATTCTCCATGTTTAGTAAAGTCTATACCTTAAAAAATATGTGCTAAATGAAAGAACAAGTGTACCAGATTTGTAATTTCTAAAAGAGAACTGATAATTTGTATTACGAGGGATTAAAATAATTGAAATGATCCAAAAACCTTTGTAACATAGAGACAAAGTCTACATGATCATAGCATGACAATTATAAGATGTTTTTCCAGATAATTTAAGCAAAATATCTGTTTCCATCTGAACCATTTCAATTTTCCACTTTGCTTGGATGAGAAAACTTACTGAAAAGAGAGACAGTGCTCATTAGTATGTGTTAGTCACTCAGTCATGTCTGACTCTTTGCAACCCCATGGACTGTAGCCCACCAGACTCCTCTATCCATAGCATTCTCCAGGCAGGAATACTGGAGTGAGTAGCCATTCCCTTCTCCAGGGGATCTTCCTGACCCAGGGATCGAAACAGGGTCTTCTGCATTGCAGGATTCTTTATCCCAGCCACTGGAGAAGCCCCTAATGCTCATAGGGACAATATTTAAAAAATAAAACTAGAGAGGGTCATGGGCCATTTTGTTCTACTTTACACAATAGTTTGTAATTTGATGGCAAATCTCTCAGATCTGTGGATAGTCTCAAAACTTCAAGGTAACTATTTTAATACTTATATTTGTGTGTAGTACCCAGAAAATGGTATTCATTAGAGTTACTGACCAACAGATTTTACTCTGTGATAATATAACAATTCCATTTTATTTGATTCAGTGTGAGTTATAGAGTTCCTCTAACGAACTATGTGTGTTTATCACAGGGCCATGCTCCTACCCTTGTCCATATAGTTGTTCAATCGCTCAGTCATGTCTGACTCTTTGCTACCCCGTGGACTGTAGCCCACCAGGCTCTTCTGTCCATGAAATTCTCCAGGCAGGCAAGAATACTGGAGTGGGTAGTCATTCTCTTCTCTAGGGGATCTTTCCAACCCAGGAATTGAACCAGTGTCTCCTGCATTGACAGGTGAATTCTCTACCACTGAGCCACCTGCAAAGCCCCCAAATTTCTCCTTAGTGTTGGCTTATTTTGTATCCAGTCACCTGATAAACCGGAGAAGGCGATGGCACCCCACTCCAGTACTCTTGCCTGGAAAACCCCATGGACGGAGGAGCCTGGTAGGCTGTAGTCCATGGGGCCACGAAGAGTCGGACACAACTGAACAACTTCACTGTCACTTTTCACTTTCATGCATTGGAGAAGGAAATGGTGACCCACTCCAGTGTTCTTGCCTGGAGAATCCCAGGGAGGGGGGAGCCTGGTGGGCTGCTGTCTATGGGGTCGCACAGAGTCGGACACGACTGAAGCGACTTAGCAGCAGCAGTAGCAGCAGCAGCACCTGATAAAGAAAACATTCAGTGTTTTCCAAGTTAAATATTCCTTTTTTCCCACTGACACGATGCTTTGATTGCACTGCTTAAATTGAGGGCTGAAATTCCGGAAAGAAACTGTAAATTATTCCAGTTCAACAGGAAGAAGGATGGTTTTTCAACTACACATATGAGGCTACAGTTGAGAGACCATGGGAAACATTTGAGGCGTTACAAATTAGACAACTGTAACGTTTTATCACTTATGATATTTCATTTGGTATTTACAAGATATACCCAAAGGGATCCTCATCTGCTTTGCCATATGGAAAGTTTATAAATGTTAGAGTACGGAGCAAAAGCAAAATGGGAACAGGAAAGAATTTTAAGGTGGTTTAGGTACTCAAGAGCAGCGGCCTTTCCTTTTGTTGAGAAACAGCTGTTGCTTTAGGGGAAGGTAAGCACAGATTATTTTCCTCCTTATTCCTTTGGGGTCTGATAAAAATATCAGAGAATAAACATCCCCACCATTTATTTTATTTTCTGTCATTTTCTAAAGGTGACTTTATTTCATGATAGAGTCAACCAACAGAATCAATCATGTCAAAGCATTTAAGTGGAGGATTTTTATTTATTTCTTAGTTAAAATAAAGGAAGAAGAAACTCAGGTACTCAAAAACAATTTATGAACCCAAGTTTGCATTTTTTTCTCTGTACATTGAAGCCAGCATCATCTTAAAAAATATTTGAAAAGAAAAGAAATTGAAAGTGGGCTAAATTTCTGGAACATAAAACAAAAAAATTATATAAAAGCTAAGAAATTGAGTATCCAATACAAGCCCATCCACAAAGGATCAAAATATTAATTCAAATATGGGAAAAGTATTTCATTTACAGTTTAGAGGTGTTGAGATCAAATCAATAAGCAGAAACACTAATACATGTTTCATAAAAAGGACAAATGTCAAAATATGATATGTTTCATAGGAAAATATTTGCGTCTATTGAGAGAGGTGTCTTTCTAAAGCTTCTGGGAATTTGTAAAAATTCAAAATCATGTAAAGTGTTGATTGCTGAAATAAAGTGAAAAGTTCTACCTAGCGTTTAGAAAGATTGGCTTTTTTCTATCAGCAGTAATTCTAGTTTCTTTTAATAGTTTTGCTTTCAAACAATTCCACCCATTTTCATATATTTATAATTTCAGAGACTGACTTGGGACATTTTTCATTTCTGTTCACTGACATTCATTCAACACATTTTATTGGTCATTGTGCTATTGATCAAGTGCTGTGTTTGGAAGTTGGGCTTTGTCATGAGAAGCCAAGGTCTTTACGGAACATGGAGTCCACTGGGTAGATGAGAACTGGGAGGATGAGAAGTGAGAACAGTCACCGCCCACTATGCGTGTGCTGTGAGGCATCTAAGCAGAGACCCAGAGACCCAACTCGGTTCCATTCCTTTCTAGACATGTGAAATCTTTAGAACAAAGAGAAACTCCTTAAATCTCCCTCTTAAACTGGAGAGAAAAAATGATCCATGGCATGCATAAAACTAAGCTCAGGAAGAAAATACTGTGGATGACTACTTTGACTTTTAAAAAGACTTAATGTTTTTAAAATATTTTAGGGTTACAATAAATCTGAAAAAGAAATTCAGAGATTTCCCACTTAGTCACTGGCCCTAAACATGCATAGCCTCTCCCATTATCATCACTTACTAGAATGGTACTTCTTTTTTTTGCCAAAGATGAATCTACATTGACACATCAAAATCATGCAAAGTCTGTAGATTTATGGTTCATGTTTGATGTTCAATCTGTGGGTTTTGGATAAAAGTGTAAGGATATATATTCATCATGATAACATCATATGGAGTATGTTCACTGCCTTAAAGCCCTATATATTCTACTCATCTTTCCACCCTCCCATCTCACTAATCTTTATACTCTCTTCATAGTTTTGCCTTTTTGAGAATGTCATGTAGTTGGAATCATATGGTATATAACCTTCCAATTGGCTTCTTTCACTTAGTGATACACATTTAAGATTCTTCCATGATTTTTTTTATGGCTTAATAGTTTATTTCTTTTTAGTGTTGAATACTATTCCACTGTCTGGATATACCACAGTTTATCTGTTCACCTATGGAAGGACATCTTCATTGCTTCCAAGTTTTGACAATTATGAATAAAGCTGCTATAAGCGTCCATGTGCAGGTTTTTGTGTAGACATAAGTTTTTAGTTCCTTAGGGTAAATAAGGAGCATGATCACTGGATCACATGGTGAGAGTACATTTAGTTTTGTAAGTGTTCTCCAAACTGTCCTCCTAAGCGGTGTGTCATCGTGCACTCCCCCCCGTAATGTATGACAGTCCCGTCATTCCACTTTCTCACTAGCATTTGTTGTTGTCGGTGTTTTAGATTTTGCCCTTTCTAGTAGAGCTTCCCTGGTGGCTCAGGTAGTAAAGAATCTGTCTGCAATGCAGAAGACCTGGGTTCTATCCCTGGGTTGGGAAGATCCCCTGGAGAACGGAATGGCAACCCATTCCATTATTCTTGCCTGGAGAATCCTATGGACAGGGGAGCCTGGCAGGCTACAGTCCATAGGTTTGCAAAGGGTTGGATACAACAGAGCAACTGACACCCCCCCACCCACAGCAGGGTCTCCCAGGTGGCGCTAGTGGTGAAGAACCCACCTGCCAATGACGTAAGAGATGTGGGTTTGATCCCTGAGGAAGGAAATGGCAACCCACTCCAGTATTCTTGCCTAGAGCATCCCATGGACAGGAGCCTGGCTGGTTACAGTCCATGGGGTTGCAGAGTCAGACACAACTGAAGTGGCTTGGCACACACCGTAGTTGTATAATAGGATCTTGTTGCTTGAATTTGCATTTCCCTAACGACATTAATGTGGAGCGTCTTTTACATGCTCATGTGCCATTCTTCTGTTAAGGTCTCTGGAGAAAAATCCTTTATCAGTTTATGTTTCTACTGATTTATTTTCTCACCAAAAAAATGCAATATAGTTTAAGCCTTTTCCCCAGATATCTTTATCTGATCTAATAGTTTGATTTCAGTCCCCTGAGACTTTAAGAGTTGAATATAACATTAAAAGTCTTGATAAAGTAAATCATATTCCCTTAAGAGTCAATGGAAAAACATTTTCTATGAACTTCTTTGAGGGCAAAAATCTGTCCATGGGTTCCCCAAACCTCAAGGTACAGTTTAGTCTTTTCTGTCTTCCAAAGGGTTCACAAAAGGCTCAGATTCCTCTCTATATAAACCAATTTAAGGCCACAAGTGTAGATTCACTTGTTTTACTTTAGTTTTGGTTAGTCATGGAAAAGTACTGTTGATGTGGAAATACATTTTCTTTTTGAGCGTGGGAGTAAGTGTTTTTCTGTTACAGACTCTTACTGTTACCTTTATGTGAATAAAAGCCACACACAGACACACACACACATGCATGTACACATTTCTGCTATTGACTTAGATTCAGAAGATCAAATTTTTACTGTTACTCTTTTGACTTCTCTTTACTTTTAATGTCTTTTTGTTGTTGAGATGAAGCTTTGGGTGAGAGTTTAACACAGTCTAGAGTAGAATTTCAATTTTGGATATCTCTTTGACTTTTTACAGCTTTCTAGTCAACTGGAAACTTCACAAGGGAAAAGAAAAAAGAAAAAAAAAATGCTGCTAGACCTTCAACTGTAAGTTTCATGGGTCTATTTATTTTAAAACTGACGTTTCAAGTATGGCTGTATTGCTTAGTATATTATTTCAGCATATCTGTATCTATGTTACTAGATAATGCAACTGTCTTTGATACTTTGTACAAGTAATACAATATTTTTGTCAATGCATGGTGGTAGAGTGTTCAGAGGTAATTGGCATCTGAGAAAGTGTCTTTAAAAACCTAATGACCGTCTAAGTCTTGTTGGCATTTTTCTTTACTTGTGTCAAGGGGAAATCCCTCAGAAGGGGCACAGCAAACATATAAAAATTTTATTATAAAGCTGCCAGCATTTGACCTTAGAGCAGGTCCAATTGACAAAGAATCTGCAGGATATGAAACATTCTCATTATGATGTCATGGCAACATTACTCAAGTTATTAATTCTCCAAGTGGGATGATGGATGTTATAGGGTGGTGAGGTCCTTGGCAGAACATATTGCTTAATTATCTTCTTTTAGTACCAGCAGACAGTCATATGCCTATGATCAAGTACCATTCAAGTGAATATGAAACGAATTCATAAGGAGAGAATATTTAAAGATCTTATCCAATAAAAGAGCAGATTAAATGTCAGATCTTCATTAAAGGTTCTTTAATCAAACTTCTTTTTGCGGTTTTATGACAAATCCTTCCATTTTGGCACTTGAACCAAAGACCCTTGTATCTGAAATGAACTATTCTGTCACTTGAGCTAAAGGGTAATTTAATGATTTTTAAAAGAGAAATTTACGGTCTGGTAGGTTAGACTCACGAGTAGAATCTGGAAAGCCTTTAATTTTAGTGTTGGAATTAATGTCTCATCTCTGATCTTTTATAAGCCCTTGAATCCCTGTGACTCAGTTTCCCTAGATGTTAAAAACAGAATACAGTAAAATAGTATGAATACTTGTAATATATATAGTGACATTTGTCAAGTACCATCAAGATTCTTAACAGTCTGTGATTGACTTAGATAATTCTGAAAAAATGCTGTGGCTTTAACAAGTTATTTACTGCAATTGTTTTAATTAGTTACCCAACTAGTTAATGTTTAGGTGAGTAAGTTTTAAAATGGAATGGCCAGTGGGATATAATTTTATTCAGGTGTGCAGCAAAACAGACTTCAGTGCGTGCTTAGTCACTCATCTGTGTCAACTCTTTGTGACCCCATGGACTGTAGCCCGACAGGCTCTTCTGCCCATGGGATTTTCCAGGCAAGAGTACTGGAGTGAGTTGCCATTTCCAACTCTAGGAGAATCTACCTGACCCAGGGATAGAACCCATGTTTCCTAAATTGGCAGGCAGATTTATTACCACTGTGCCACTTGGGAAGCCAAACTTCAGTAGTACTGTGTTGTTTTCAAATGAGAAGACGGTTACATAGAAAGAAATCCCCAACATCAGGGAGCTTCAGGAAGGCACACCCTAGGGAACTTCATGTAATCTTAAATACCACTGATGGGTGAACCTTTTAATCAAATATTGTGAGATATTTCAAATATCAGTTCCCAAATAATAGCATCACGTTTTTAATTTTAAAAAGTCATTACATTGTGCTCAATTAATTTTAGGGGTATTTTCCTACTTTTGGAATTAAATTTTTATTCTGTTGCCTAAAAAAGAGTATCAGATCCAAATATAGCACAGCTCTGCCTCAGAGAGAGCTGATTTATAGAAGAATGATTTTGTGGTAATAAAATTGGAAATAATTTATTATCTATTTACTTCCATGGCACTCGTTGTGGGAATGTAGAAATAAACCTGGGAAGTCAAATAACTTGGTTATCTGCAACCAAATCTATGTGTTGGTCAGTTCCATACCTTGGTGAATTGTATGCTTTCAAAGCTAAAGTTAAGTGTTTGCCTTATCTGAAAAGTTTTTGTGTGAGAGATTATAGCATGAAAACAATTATATTGGGTTAAAATATGGAAGAAGTAGTTTTATTGAAAACTCTCATTAATTTTTATTGTTCAAAATGATTAAAGAAGACAATTTAGGTGGTTAATACACACTTTATTTAATACCACATGAAGCAGAGAACTGCAAAATGAGATGGGAGATAAGAAGCTTTTATAGGATAAAGAATAAAGAACAAGGAAGAGACAAATAGAAAATATCTGATTGACTGCAGCCAGAGTCAACCTTGTTTAGAGTGAGAAGACCCAGAGTTGGCTTGGCATTTGGCAGTTGGCTGACTGGGTGTACTTCATTTCTGGTCAAGCAGAGCATTTACAGAGACATCAGAGTTAACGTAAGTTTTGCTTTGCTATTGTGTTATCCTAGGCAGACGTAGTTCTATCTTGGGCCTAGAAATTTATTTCAGCAAAATCAACTAGAACTGTTTGCAGATGGCCTAACTATTCTATTGTAGTGTTGCTTTTAACTATGGCTTGACAAAACAATATTAAGGCAATTATTTAAGACAAAGTAATCAGATTCTGAATCAAGGCCAATGATATATGCTCAATTGAGTAGGCTAATTAAATTTTGGTTTTTTTGAAACCAAGAATTCATATCTGATAAATATTTATTAATTAGATGTTTTGATTAATGAAAACATATGAATCCTGGATTCTTGGTACACAGGTTTTGGTGCTTTTGAAGATCAAAGGAAATCAAATAGATTGTTAATATTGAAGATATTATAAAATAGAAAATTTTATGAAACAATATTATGTAAAGACCTAAAATAGAAAATAATGAGCAACTAGAATCCATTTGAATCACATTAAGTCATTAAATCAAAGCATTATTTTAGTGGGATAGTGCTCCCTGGTGGCTCAGACAGTAATGAGTCTGCAATGCAGGAGACTTCGGTTTGATCCCTGGGTCAGGAAGATCCCCTGGAGGAGGGCATGGCAACCCACTCCAGTGTTCTTGCCTGGAGAATCGCATGGACAGAGGAGTCTGGTGGGCTACAGTCCATGGGGTCGAAGAGAGTCAGACATGACTGAGCACACAGGCACACAAATGTAGATTATTGGTATGCAGGATACTACGTGAGTCATTATTTCAATACTTTTGAGATTCGTTGAACCACTTTATTACAAGGAACATGTAGCAAAACACATGCTTCATTAAGCAAGTTGGGGGAGTCATCCCATGGAAATTTCTTTAAGAATGCTGTTCATATTATTTTAAAACATAATGGCATCTAGGGATTTTAGCCTGAACTATGTTGTTCAATGCTTTGGTTTTCATCCCAACACTAAATGGCCTTCAAAGACTCCTTTATTTTGCATTTAACAGCTTGTGTAACATGTCTGTAAGTGGTTTTGTTGTTGTTGTTACTGAAATTAACATTCTCACATGAGCATAAACGGTAACTTCTTTAGCTGACAGCAATTCCTTTAACTTGTGGATTACTTCAGGAACTACACATACTTTCTTAGTTATGCATTAACATGCTAGAAGAGTTATTTATTTGAGACAAGTTTAATAGCTAAAGATTAAGGGAAAATGTAGTGTTTTAATAAGCGTAGTTTTGCCTTGGCATTGACTCTATGTTCAATATTTGAAGATTAAAATATGATAATTTATGTTGTAAATTAAGAAAAACTAAACCAAATTTATATGACAAGATAATTTTAAAATGACTTATTTCAGTAATAAAACAAGTTTAATTTAGACTCTCTTCTAAAATCTAGCCTTATCTGAGAATTCATCTTTTCTGCTTTACTAATACTGCCTAGATGAGCTGTTGATGAAGGAATTGGACAATGTATTTTGAAATCCACTAGTAATTTTTTTTTTTTTTTTGAGTTTTATGTCAAGAATCGGCTTCCATTCCTTCCCAATAGTAATGGTATACCTCAAACGTTAGAACTAGATAGATTCTTTTGTGAAAGGAGGAGCTATTCCCAAGATTGACATTTGACTTTGATGTACAAATGCTTTTCAATTCCAATGAATGCCATTATTTGCTTAAGGAGTGTTTGTTGGAGCCATGGAGAGACTCAAATAGTTCTAATATCAACAGTACCTAGAAAGTAATAATAGATGTTAGCCCAAATAGCTTAAGAAGAACGAATCATTTGTCTAGAGGTAAAAGATAAGAAGTCTGCAATGCTTCTTTAAGGCTCTTCAGTGCATTATCAATATTTTCCCAAAATTTGATTTGAAAACTAGATCTTTAGTAGATTGTCAATGTTAATACACAAAGAATACTTGATTTTGTATCAGCATCCACTTTATTGGTATAACCTTACTCATGATTTCCCTAGTGTTTTTAGTATACATAGAACTAATATTAAATATAATTCCTAAAAATGTTATTATCGAATGGTTGACTTTTCGTGAACCTTAACATTTTAGAAGAGAGTGGATTTCACTGAAATGGACTCACCATTCTTCATTTAGTGCCCTACTTAACATAAACTCCTTTGATTTTTTTTTTTGTAGACATCTTACTGCATTTAACTTCTAGAATGTTGTGTTCCTCACCAGGAGTCCACCATGTAGATAGATTGAAGTTGTTTGTGGAATGAATGAGAAAAATAATTCATTGGCTATGCAGTCCTGTTAAGAGCTCTAACTAACATATATTTGAATTGAAGGAAGTTCAGAAACCACAGGACCAAACTTTGGGTTGACAGATAGAATAGTGAATTTTTCATTTTACGCAAGCCCCTAGTCCTCACAAACACTCTCCTTAATAAAGTTGGAAAAAGATGGCAAACTAACATCCAGGAGTACTGAAAGCCTCTTGTGATAGAGTTCAAACACCATATTTTATTGACACCTTTCTGAGTGATATTAGAAGCACAGATATAGAACATTTCTGGCCAAACAGCCATGACATACACTGTAGATTTGGAATGAATGCTATTAAGATAACATGTTTCTCTCTTTTAAGGGGTGACTGACCATGTGTATCACCTCTTTTACTTTATCATCAAGAATGACTGGGTGAGATGGGGCCGACAATTTTGATGAGCATTGATCTGTTTCAGAAATGAATTAAGTCAGAGATTTAAGGGCTCAGAAATAACTTTAGGCTTTCCCTTTTAAACTGATGATATCTCATTTTCTGAGTTCACAGATGAGAAAAGAGAAGCAAGGTAAAAACTCAATTTAAGTCTGAAGGAGAATTTCTGTTTCCTTCTGTGTTGTATTTATCAGCCGATAATCCTACAGTGAAAGCTTATGTTTTCCAGCTAGTGAGAGTTAGGGCAGAAATACAGAGTGTTAATTAGAAAGTTATCCCTGTCATAATATTTTTTCATTTTGCTCCCCTCCCAATATAACTAGGAAAAATATTGTTTTCATAAAATACCAGAGTGAACATAACCCCGGAATTCTAGTCTTATAACTACTTTCAGATGGAGGTACAAAAATGATACTTCAAAATGTTAAAAATAATCAATGTGAGTAAAAATTGGACTTTGAGTATTCGACTGCAGTGTTATTACTTCCTCTTGTTGGTGTGTTTCCAATTTCAGAGACTGTGGGGGAAGGACAAACTCTACATGTACATGATCTCCCTATTTTGACTCCATTCATTTAGAAGATCTAATGGTTTTATTTTTAGGCTTAATGCCCTTGAGATTCCTTAATAATTTCAAATTCCATCAGAAATGTCCTTACCTTCAAAATCATGTATAATGGATTCATTTCTTTTGATTTGTAAAGTGGCAGAGTATATAAAATTGATACTTATCACAAAAATCGTAAAACACCTTCATTAAGTCAATTACTGAGAATGGCTTTAATGGATAGTGTTTGGGGATCCGTGGTCTCCATATATTTCTCCCACTGTCACTGCTGGAATTAGAGTGTGGCTGGTTGAACAAAAGAATTAGTATGTGTAAACTTTTCAGCTGACTTGTTCAAGGGGAATGGGCTGTGAGAGGAGAGCTGACGAATGATCAAAACAGATTATAAAGGGAATGTTTAAAACTTAAAAATACAAGACAATTATTGCAAACACTGAAAGCTAATAAAAGCAATGTATTATAAAAATGTTCTGGAGACACAGAAAAGCACATTTTAGAGGTAAATGAAGAGAGCCAAAATGACAAAATAGAAAGCAAAAGAGCAGAACTTAAAATTTAGGTGTGTTTGTATGTCAATAAATGTCTTCTCCAGTTTGAAAACCAACCAAGTGTCTATGTATATTACATTATGTGAAAAAAGTCCTTGGAGTTTAGGGACTCTTTTAAAGTCATATATATTTCCTTGCATAATATTTGATCATTTGCTTACTTTGTAAATCGATTATATTCATTATACTGTGTTAAACACTTGTATCTCACCAACATTATTATAATTCTGTTTAAACTCTCCAACAAAATATTGCTTAAACACAAGTGTTGCCTTTCTTCCTTTTGAATTTTATTTAATAATAAAATTTCAACAAGCCTACTGAATAGATCAGCTTTTTAGAAGACCAAGGCTTTCCTTGAGATAGAAAGTTACAGAGTTTTGCCTTTTAAAAGTTTCTTGAATGTACACATTACGGGCTGTTTCTCTTCTTTCATTATCAGAGACAGCAGTGCCTCCAGCCTAGTGTCAGAGTCATCTGTTTGAACCAGGAACACTTTATCAAAGTCAGGAGGGTGAAATAAGGCTGGATTTTCGCCAAGTATATTTGTTAGGCTCTTGAATATTAAATCACAAGCTGAATCACTGTCTAATTTCTTTCTTACCTTTTTTTTGTTGTTGTTGGAGGGGGCAAGTCAGGAAATGACTCTGCAGAGATAAATTCTGAATTAGCCATTCAGTTCAGTTCAGTTTAGTCGCTCAGTCGTGTCCGACTCTTTGCGACCCCATGAATTGCAGCACGCCAGGCCTCCCTGTCCATCACCAACTCCTGGAGTTCACCCAAACTCATGTCCATCGAGTTGGTGATGCCATCCAGCCATCTCATCCTCTGTCGTCCCCTTTTCCTCATGCCTCCAATCCCTCTCAGCATCAGAGTCTTTTCCAATGAGTCAACTCTTCACATGAAGTGGCCAAAATTAATAGGTCACAATTTGTACAGAAACCTGTCTCTTTTCATCTTTCTAGATGAAGCACATCTTCATTAATGTTGTTTTTTTCCTATGAGGTTTCTGAAATCATTCAAAGGCTAAGGAAGATCTATGCCTTGGGTGACTCAGTATATAGTAGTCCTTGGACTACAGCAGCATAACTTGAATGAAGGAATGTAATCGCTACATTGTAACACCAGGGTGAGAGCAAGCATCTGATTTGTGCACTCCTGGGCTGTTAGGAGATTTTTTGTTCCATACACCATTTTTTTAAATAGACAGTAAACATACATTCGATTTTCCAGACACTTCAGCACCTCTTTTCGCAGATACAGTTGAAAAGGTTAGGACCTATTTTGCTGTCACTGTAGTCTAAGCTTTATACCCTTCCTTTAGCTTGCTGACTATCCATTTGGAATTTGGCTGATTGATTTCTCAATAAATTTCCTGTTCTAGTTGTGGGTTGCCAAATTGAATGTACTCTATGTGCTTTCTAATATTATCTCCAGGAATTGAACAATGACAGTTAAGAGCATCATCTCAGCAGGGAGTAGGTAGCTTATTGGCATTTACTCTCCTTAGAAATATATTAGGAAAGATGCTAGTGTTTTTGAAATATTGTTTGCATCTTGTGCATGCCTTTAACATGTCCCTCCCACCAGACAACGATGACAGTGATAACAATGGGCTTCCCCAGTGGCTCAGACAATAAAGAATCTGCCTATAATGCAGGGGACCTGGGTTCAATCCCTGGGTTGGGAAGATCCCCTGGAGAAAGGGAATGGTTACCCATGCCAGTATTCTTGCCTGGAGAATTCCATGGACAGAGGAGCCTGGTGGGCTACACAGTCCATGGTGTTGCAAAGAGACATGACTGAGCAACTTTCACTTTATCACCAAATAGTGATGATAATAACAATAATAAAATTAAAAAAGAGAAAGATCTGTGATATCCATATGAAACTGCAGTTAATTTCAGTTAGCAATTTGTACCTACATAAGGAACAATTGCAATGGCACCCCACTCCAGTACTCTTGCCTGGAAAATCCCATGGACAGAGGAGCCTGGTAGGCTGCAGTCCATGGGATTGCCAGGAGTCAGACACGACTGAGCGACTTCACTTTCACTTTTCACTTTCATGCATTGGAGAAGGAAATGGCAACCCACTCCAGTGTTCTTGCCTGGAGAATCCCAGGGACGGGGGAGCCTGGTGGGCTGCCGTCTATGGGGTCGCACAGAGTCGGACACGACTGAAGCGACTTAGCAGCAGCAGCAAGGAACAATTGATAATAGTGGTCACAGTTTATACACTGCAGTGAGCTAGGGGTGATAGTTGATGTGCTTTGAACAAGGCAGTACTGCATTGCAGGCAGATTCTTCACCGTCTGAGCCACCAGGGAAGCTCCTTGAGTACTCAGTCTTTGGTATTTTGAGCAGGTCTCTTTCTTGATTATGGCTTGTTCTAATCGGCTGTGGCTGCATACTTCTTCATGAGCTGCAGTGACTTGAGGGGACAGATTCTCACCCCTTTCAAGTCCCTATTTAGTGCTGGCTTTTCCTTCTCAATATTGTTGTCCAGAAGCCCTAACCCTGTCCGCTAGGAGCCAGTTTAAAGTCTTGGTAACTCAAGTTTCCTCAAACACAGAAATCAGTTTTGGCTCCCCAGAGGAAACAAACTTGCCTCCCAGATACCCCCAGAAACTAACACTGTCTGTCTGAGTCCTGGAGCACTCTGCAGTGATGCTGAGTTAGGCACTGCAGAGGTAGTCTAGGAGTTCATTACGTGCTCTGTTGCAGATCCAAACAGTGAGATCCCCATGGTTGTCTTCGGTGTATGTGCACGGACTTGTAGCATTTGAATCTTTCAAATTCAGAGTCTAAATGAGGCTGTGTTCCTCAGAAGCAGGTAATCGATGTCAAAAAGCAGTTTTCTGAGCTGCTCATTAAACATCTCACTGAAAGACTGAACTTCTGGAGTGAGGGAGAGGGCTGAATGAATAAAGTCACACACATGGTTAACTCTAATCACAGAAGACGCCAGTTCTAAATTCTAAAGTAGAACAACCCTCTGATGAGGAAAGATAGCATCTTTCAGAGAGGGAGGAGGTGGAATGTCCCAATCTAATAAAGCCCACTTCTGGGGTCCTTAGCTTTAATTCAGAGTCTTCATTTTGTTCAGTCTTAGCTCTGGCTTAAACCATCAGCTGCTGTCTTCCCACTGAATGGCTTCCTTTTTAAATAGGTTGCAGTGGGTAACCACGGTGATGTCCCAGTCCTAAACTGCTTCATTCTTTATCACCACCGTTTCATTCCTTAGCTTGGAAGTTATCTCATAATTTGGCCTTGAACTCCAGGTAGGAGTATTTACCTAGACTTCAGGGACCACTAATCAGTGGTTCATAGTGAAAACTGTATTTTCAGGTAATTGGGTCTTATCTTACTCCTTTGTTCTACATGTTTATAAACATTGTTCTAAGAAAGGGTATATTGGCTTCCCCAGACTACCAAAAGATGCTCATTGCCCCCCAAAAGCTGTATCTCCCTCTCCTCATGGTAAGACTGCTGTCTCTTACTTCAGTAACTCTGGTGTCCTTTTATCTTGCAATCAGCTTTCATTCTTCAGTCTTTTCTAAATTAATTTTAGCGTTTTAAGTTTTTTTTTCTTCTTTTCATGTGGACCATTTAAAAAGACTTTATTGAATTGTTACGACGTTGCTTCTGTTTTATGTTTTGGTTTTTTTTGGCCATGAGGCATGTGGAATCTTAGCTGCCCCACCAGGGATTGAACCCACACCCTCCTGAATTGCAAGGTGAAGTCCTAATCAATGGACCACTAGAGAAGCCCCTCTCAGAGTCTTTTTTTATTTTTATTTGTTTTAAACTTTTATTTTATTTTTAAACTTTACAAATTGTATTAGTTTTGCCAAATATCAAAATGAATCCGCTACAGGTATACATGTGTTCCCCATCCTGAACCCTCCTCCCTCCTCCCTCCCCATACCATTCCTCTGCAGAGTCTTTTTTTAAAATTCAGGTACAGTTTATTTACAATATTACATTAGTTCCAGGTACACAACTTAATAATTCAATATTTTATATGTCACATTTAAAATTATTTATGAAATAATGGCCATCTTTTCCTGTGCTATACCATATATCCTTATAGATTGCTTACTTTATGCATAGTAATTTGTGCCTATTAATCCACTGCTGATAACCACTAGTTTGTTCTCTATATCTGTGAGTCTGTTTTTGTTATGTCCATTCCTTTTATTTTTAGATTTCACATATAAGTGATATTGTACAATTATTGTCTTTCTCTGTCTAACTTATTTTGCTAAACATGATACCCTCAAGGTCCATCCATGCTGTTGCAAATGGCAAAATTGCATTCTTTCTTATGGCTGAGTAGTTTTCGTGTGTGTGTGTGTGTATGTATATATATATATATGTATATGTATGTGGAATATGCATGTATACATACACACATACATGTACACATATATGTATGTGCACACACGCACACATGTACTTACATACATATATTTATATGTGTATGCATGTATGTGCATATGTGTGGAACATGCATGTATACATACATGTATGCATGTATGTGCACATATATGTGGAATATGTATGTATACATATATGTATGCATGTATGTGCATATATATGGAATATGTATGTATACATATATGTATGCATGTATGTGCATATATATGTGGAATATGTATGCATATATGTATGCATGTATGTGCATATATATGTATGTATGTGGGATATGTATGCATATATGCATGTATACATATACATATATTTATGTATATAATGTGCATATATATGTGTGTGTGTGTGAGTGTGTGGAGAGAGAGAACACACTGGAGAAATAATTATCTTCAATTTTCCTCTGATTTCCTGCACAAAATATGGGTAATGCTGAGATCTATGACTTTGAAAACCATATTTATCTTTTTTTAAGTTAAAAAAAGAGAAGTGGAATAATGAAAGGGAAAAGACATTCTTTTCTTTTCTTCTATGTGTACATAGAAGGGTTGTACAGAGTTACATCTATAATTCACAAGGCCTATGATTTTTGAAAGGAAATGGTTGCAGTTATTAATCTGGGCAAGTTCTTTTTGCAAACTTTGGGCATGTAAAAGAACTGAGGTTTGAATTTCATATTCAACCCAGTGTTTCCATGTTAGAGTTGTAAGCAACTCTAGAGTAGTGAGTGTGGGTGTTAAAGAAGATGTGGCATTTTCACAGTCCATTCTCTTAACATTTCAGTTTGGTAAAATCCCATTATAACTAAGAGTATTTTTCCACATGCTCAGGTCTTCCTGATTCAGAATTCTCATCAGAAAATAATTAAGATACTCTACAAGTATTTCACTGTTCTCTTCAGTTTTATTGGGCAAATTCCTAGGTAATGAAAGTCTAAGCTAGTTCTCGTTCCTTAGTTACCCTGGAATTTGATTGTTTAGAATAGCCATTAAAGCAAGTACACTAGTTGGTTAGGGCTGGTCTTACAAAGGGCCTGGAGTTATGAAAAGTTGGGGAAAGCATACTCAAAATCCGGGGCAAGGTCAATGAGGCTTAATCCCTCATTGAGTCTATGAATCTAACATAACAAAAGACTGGAAAGAAGACTTCAATACTATCTGCCACAACACTTCCTCTGGGTTACTTAGAGATTAGCTAAATAAAATTGCTCTTTGCCAGCACCTCAGAGGCTGCTACACTCTGATCCCATATGCAGAATGATTATGAGTTTTTATAATAGGCTAAGCCAGCTGAGACTTGGTGGGTGGACTGTTCAGCAGTGTGGTTGGATCCATTATCAGGGTGTTTCCATAGACTAAGCCCTGGGCTACGACACTTAAAATCAGCAGGCCCAGCAAGCACACCACACCTCTTTAAGCTGAAGCCTGCAGTGCATAAATAAAAGTAGGAATGGATTAGTCTTTTGGGGGCTCATCTCCAAGTGGAAATGCGTTAGAAATTACAGCAAGGACAACTTTCTAAATTATTTTCTTATGTATCATGCTGTTCTTTAGTCTATATTTTTAGTGCTTCCACTTACTGACTTCCTTCTCTTTCCTGCTATTTCTAGTACATCTCCAATAATGTATTTTCAACGAGAATTCAATTATCTGGAGAGACAGATGTGGTAAATGGCAATTTGAGGACCACTTTTTTTTCCATGTTGATTTCAAAGCTGACTCATGATTCTAGCTCTGGTGCTGTCAGGAGGGAATCGCTGTCAACAGGCTGTTAAAAATGAAACCTAACAGTGAAGGAGAATGGATGAAACATCAAGTAAATCTCCTGTTCTTACCGATTGCCTCATTTAATTAGCATCATTTTATTGAATTTTTAATAGAATGAAATGAGATTTTAATGTAATCTTATTGAGTCTAGACCTACCTCAATACATTAATTTATTATGAATCTTTCCTCAATAATTTATTTTGTATGAAACTATGCAACAAAAAGTTTCCCAAATTGTCAGCTATTTGTCAGCTTTCAAAATTTTCTCCTAAGGAGTTATTTGTAATAATGCAAAGAAAGCAAAGTGAAATCACTCAGTTGCATTTTGTTTACCCTTGTGTTAGTTGAGGTAGTATGAGTGCTTAAGATATTTATATTTGCTAAGTTTTCATAAACTTGGAGATTGAACTTCAATTATATTAACCCTTTAGACATATAGAACAATGGCAATACCTATATAATCCTCTGATGCATCTGACAATGGGAAATCATGACAGGTTTATTTAATGGTATAATCTGGTGAGTCTTATTGCAAATCTTATGCTTAATTTGAGTCATACAATATGACTTTTTTTTAGGGGAAATTTTTTTTATGTCTTTTTCATAAAAAAATTTTCCCCTAAAAAATGTCTTTTTAGGCGAAATTTTTGGTTCCCCTTCAAAAATCCTGAGGATGCTTTTGCCCATTAACTGTTTTTGATTATTTTATTCCAATGTATTTAGAGAATTGGTATCAGACTTCTCAACCAGAGCTCTTAATGAACTGCAAACATGTAGAGTTCCCTCTATTTTAATGAGAGGATAATAAAGCCAGAAAGATATTTGGAGTTGCCCAGAGGAAAAGTTATAGAAAAATCAAATAACTTATTGGCATCTTTGAATAGAAAAGCTTTTGATAAAATTCATGTGACTATATTTTTCTATGAAGTTTATCTTTAAAATATTTGTAAAATTATATAAGTAATCTATTTTTATTATTGAAATGTTACAAGCATAAATAAAAAATAAAAACCACTTATAATTTAAACCCAGAGACCCACTATTGATATTTTAGGTAATCATGTAGACATTTCTATCAGTGTGTTTCAAAGAAGGTGAGGAAAAAAACTGTTCATAATATTTTGTAATGATTTTAGACTCAACAATATATTGCTTGTCAACAAAATATCACTAGGAACATATTTTTTTAGTGACCGCACAGAATCTTTTTGTGTGGTTCTGCTAAAATGTATTTAATCAATCCTCAGTGTTGGTTATTTAGTTTATTTTATGTATCTTTTCTATTAATGCTATAAATATCGCTGAGACAGTCACTTTCCCCATAAAGTTTTGTGTACTTCTTCGGATGTTATGATAAATTCCTAGCATGAGACTGAATTCATATCTCTGACAAATGACTTTGAGAGGACTTCAAAATCTCATGACAACCTATTTTAAGTCTTCCTACTTTATTCAATCAATGAAATACTATTTCAATAGCTACTTAAAAGAACAGGTTATTTTGGAGGAGAGGGTTGCATGGACAGACAAAAAGGAAAAAAGAAGAGAACAAATTATTCTCCTGCTCCTGAATCCAGAGCAGAAGTCATTGACCTTACAGTGGATATTACTTATGGAGAATCTGGTGTCGGTGTTGTCTTCAGTCAATACAGTTCAGTCGCTCAGACGTGTCCGACTCTTCGCGACCCCATGAATCGCAGCACACCAGGCCTCCCTGTCCATCACCATCTCCCGGAGTTCACTGAGACTCACGTCCATCGAGTCAGTGATGCCATCCAGCTATCTCATCCTCTGTTGTCCCCTTCTCCTCCTGTTTGGTTAACTTTGTCTTCATTATCCCTGTTCACAGGTGAGAAAGACAAATACTGCTGGATCTTAGCACATCGCCTTGGCACTGTGGCCTTCATTCTCAGATTATTTGTACAGCTTGCACTGCTATGTTAGTTTCTTGTGGTGGCACAAGTCACCACTAACATAGTGGCTTAAAACAAGAGCAGTTGATTCTCTCACAGTCCTAGAGGTCTAAAATCTAGGTGTTGGCAGGACTGCACTCCCTCTAAAGGCTCTAGAGGATAATTATTGCTGCCATTTCCATTTTCTGGTGGTTTCAGACATTCCTAGGTTTGTGACTGCATCACTCTAACCTTTACCTGTAATCTCATTGCTTTCTTTTTTCTGTGAGTCTCTTACAAGCATGCTGTCTTTTGATTTAGGGCCACCCGGATAAGTCAGGATGCTGTCATCTCAAAATTCTTACTTAATTATATCTGCAAAGACTCTTTTTCCAAATTAGGTAACATTTATGGGCTTTGGGGATTAGGGTATGAGCATACCATCTGGGGGATGTCATGCTGGACTCAGCATCAGAGAAAGGCAAGGCTCTCATTAGTCCCTCTCTTCCAAATCTGTTATGGCAGAAAGGAAGAATGGGACCTGTTCCAAAGGTCACATTTCCTCTTGAGATCGAGGCTGAAGAGTGGAAGTTTAACTATAACTGGCATAACAACTTCATTATGCTTGTGGATATATATTTAATAAAATAGAGTATTTTTTTTTCTTTTCTGGATGGAATGTATTGACTGGTCCTAAATCACCTTGATTTATTTCCTG
Organism: Bos grunniens; assembly: GCF_055505025.1. Taxonomy (NCBI): domain Eukaryota; kingdom Metazoa; phylum Chordata; class Mammalia; order Artiodactyla; family Bovidae; genus Bos; species Bos grunniens. The sequence goes on along the minus strand of NC_141191.1, from coordinate 20,576,507 downwards.
TTTTGAATCTCCAGATATCCACCGTTGGGACATTGGCTACCTGGGGTTTAGAATTTAAAATTCTAAATGAGGTTTCTTAGCTTTCCTCTAGGTGGTGAGTGTTAGTGTTAGTTGCTAAGTCATGTCTAACTCTTGGTGACTCCTATGGGCTGTAGCCTGCCAGGCTCCTCTGTCCATGAATTCTCTAGGCGAGAATACTGGAGTGGGTAGCCATTCCCTTTTCTGGGGATCTTCCTGACTTAGGGATTGAACCCAGGTCTCTTGCATTGCAGGCAGATTCTTTACCATCTGAGCCACCAGGGAAACCCATCTTTCCTTTATGGTCTAACAGTTTTGCTTCCAAGATACGTAAGGTGTGGACTTAGACAAATTCTGTAGCTTTTTCAAAAGGTCTTTTTGCCTTTTCTCCCTCTTCTAGTTATAGAAAGAAGAAAAGCAAGCTAGAAAGACAGGGAAAGAACATAATCTCTTTGCTAGCTCTGGGCTCCCTTTCTGTTGTCAAAAGTCTCAATTCCCCAGCGATCCCCAACCTTTTTGGCACCAGGGACTGGTTTCACAGAAGACAATTTTTCCATGGACTGGGGTTGGGGGGATGGTTTCAGGATGATTCAAGTGTATTACCTTTATTATGCACTTTGTTATTACATCAGCTCCACCTAGATCATCAGGCATTAGATCCTAGAGGCTGGGGACCTCTGGTCTGAGACACAGAACAGGTTCAGGAGCTTTGCAGCCTGGCTGTGTGGATGAACATCGAGTGCTCCCCTCAGAATTCTGAGGTGGAAGAGGTCTATGAAGCTGCCCCTCTTTAGAGTGCCTTTTTGAAGTAGGGGTGACAGTAATGCATGATAACCGACTGAGCTGAAGCTGGCTGACCCTAGTCTTGTGTCTTCTCCCAGGAGAGGCAGTTTATACTCTCCATTTGTCTGTGGGACTCTTCCTGAGATATTTTCTAAAGTCTGGTGGTGCTAGTGATAAAGAATCTGCCGGCCAAAGCGGGAGACACAAGAGATGTGGATTCAATCCCTGGGTCAGGAAGATACCCTGGAGAAGGAAATGGCAATCCACTCCAGTGTTCTTGCCTGGAAAAAGTCCATAGACAGAGGAGCCTGGTGGGTTACGGTCCATGGGGTTGAAAAGAGTCAGACATGACAGAGCATGTGCATGCGCACGCATGCACATGCGCGCACACACACACACATATACACACACACCTTAATTAAACAGAATTGTTCTCTAAGGCTCTAACATATCCTGGTATTATAGTTGTGCAACTTGACTTTGGAGACAGGTCCATAACGGTACTGGGTGGGGGTTATAAGAAGTTCAAGGGTTTGTACAGATTTCCGTTCTTTAGTTTTGTATCAGATATAAGTGAAACGAAGTGAGAGTCACTCAGTTCTGTCTAACTCTTTGTGATCCCATTGACTGTACAGTCCATGGAATTCTCCAGACCAGAATACTGGAGTGGATAGCCATTCCCTTCTCCAAGGGGGTCTTCCCAACCCAGGGATGGAACCCAGGTCTCCCACACTTCAGACAGATTCTTTACTAGCTGAGCCTCCAGGGAAGTCTGGCATCAAATATATATGAATATTAAAAAGTGAGTTTTCCCATATTTTATTTACATTAAAATATTGGTTAGGCCAAAAGAATCCCTTCGGGTGTTTCCATTATATCTTACAGAACAAACTTTTTGGCCAACCCAATAGGTTTTGTCTATGTGGCTTTCCATCTTTATAATTAACATCAAGAAAACAATTCTTTCAAACTCTAGGCTTGAAAATTCAAATAAATACTGATATACTGACAAATATTGATAATTTTTATATCAATAACATTTCTTTCAGGGAAGGCTAATGTGCTATTAAAAAATACTGTTGAAGCTTTCCCCCTCCACCCCCAATAGGTGCTTATTCTATTAGTGAATATGAAAGTTTGGCTTTTTTCCTTTCAGTTTCATTGAGATGTAATTGACATACAGCTCTTTATAAATTTAAATTTAGTTAATATCCATCATCTCCTATAGATTTTAGAAAGTGGTTTTTCTTCCCCTTGTGATGAGAACTTTTAGGATTCACTCATTCAGCCACTTTCATATATATCATACAGCATCACTATAGTCATCATGTTGTACATTACATCCCTGGTACTTATTTATCGTACAACTGGAGTTTGTACCTCTCAACCCCCTCCTCCAATTCCCCCTCCTCTCCCCTTGCCTCTGCTAACCACAAATCTGATCTCTTTTTCTATGAGTTGTTTTTGTTTTTTTTTTAAGTATATGAAAGTGAAGTGTTAAGTCGCTCAGTCGTATCTGACTCTTTGCCGCACCATGGACTGTAACCCTCCAGGCTTCTCTGTCCATGGGATTCTCCAGGCAAGAATACTGGAGTGAGTTGCCATTCCCTTCTTTAAGGGATCTTCCCGACCCAGGAATAGAACCTGGGTGTTCTGCATTGCAGGCAGATTGTGTACCGTCTGAGAGAGATCATACAGTATTTCTTTATATTTTCCTGTCTGACTTGACTTGGCGTAATGCCTTCAAGGTCCTTCCATGTCATCTTAAAGGTTGACTTCTTTTGAGAAAATTTTAAAATAGCAGTGGGTTAAATAGGTAATTGTTTCTCTCTTGTTTAAATCTGCATTGATGCAGCCGCTCTGCTCCACAAAACTGTGAGGGGTGCAGGCTCCTCTATTGCTGCTCCTCTGCAGAAATTAGAGTCCGCTAGACTATGGCTTCCCAGGTGGTACAGTGGTTAAAGAATCTGCGTATCAATGCAGGAGACGTAAGAGACACAGGTTCGATCCCTGGGCCAAGAAGATCCCTTGGAGAAGAAAAGGGCAACCCACTCCAGTATTCTTGCCTGGAGAATCCCATGGACAGAGAAGCCTGGTGGGCCCCATCCAGTCCATGGGGGTCGCAGAAGTCTGACACTATTTAGGGACTGAGCACAGGCTGTTACTCCAACGGGGTAGGGCTGCGCCCAGTGTTGTACTGATAAATGTTTAACAGCTTTCTGGACAGAAGCGCTCATTTGTGGCATTTGCCAGTTTTCCTCACAAGCACGCTCGCATCATGATCCATTTCAAGTATCATGGCCCTAAAAATGGAGACAGGACAAGGAACACATGATTGGCTCTCCTGAGCTGGTATGATGGAATCCAGCTCTTCTACACCACTCTGCACCCTGATGCAGTGAGCAGATCTGGTTTTTCTTGAGGACATGGCTAGGACAGGGGTTCTCAGTCTCAGCGTTGTTGACATCTTGAGCTGATAAATTCTCCATCGTGGGGGCTGTTCTGTGCATCATAGGATGTTTGGCAGATCCCTGACCTCTACCCATGAGATGCCAGCAGTATTTCCCCTGTTGTGACATGTAAAATATCTTTAGACATTACTAAATGTCCCCTACGGGCAAAACTGCCTCCAGCTGAGAATTGGCCTGGAGGAAGGGAGAGTTGGCTCAGTATAAAAGCTGTGCAGTTGTTTTGATGGTCTTGCTCACATTTTGAGGCCAGAGAAAAGGCCTGATGTTTACTGTGAGCTTGATAAATGTCTGTCAAATACGGTCTATGCAAAGCCAATGCTTTCACATATTTCTGAATATGGATTTATGCTTCTTCTCTGGCTGATGTGTGACAGGTGGAGTCCCTGCAGTCTGTTTACTATACAAGGCAGGGTTTTAAATGGTAGTTGAAACATTTTAAAGTATTGATTTTCCATAACTGGGTTATCTCTAGTGGAAACCATATATCGATCAGTTCTTTCATCTTTAGGTGTGTAAAGAAACTGGCTGATTTAATCTCTAAAAAGAGGAAACTCTTACATTGTTTTCTGTGAGAACTAAAACACTGAACTAGAGAGAGGTCAAAAAAATTTATAGATCTTGGTTGGGGGCTTTAAATGTTGATCAAGATATAAGCAAGGTGGGGATTTCCCTGGAGGTCCAGTGGTCAAGATTCCACACTTCCATTGCAGGGGCCTAGGATTCAGCCCCTGGTCAGGGAACAAGGGTCCTGCATGCTGCATGACTTGGCCAAAAAAAGAGAAGAATCAGGTTACAAACAGAGTGAATGCTTTGCTGAATTTACTGTTTTCATGATTTGGAGGAAAGATGTTGGAGATGTTATGGTGGGCAGATATTCATTTATTTAAAGGCTTTACTGATCGTGGGAAATAAAATTAAGAAATGTAAACTTAATGGTTTTAGTATTAATTTAATACTAACAAAATATCAGTATTTATTTAAGTTTCATTTTGTGCTAGTACATTCAGACTCTCATCAGTTGTGGTAGACTGAAAAATACGGCCACATGACTTTGCAGCTTTATTGAGCCTGTAATCATTTCCCCACCACCTGACTCTGTGCTGACCCTGTGACTTGCTTTGACCAACAGAATGTGGAACAGTAATATAAAGCCCCTGAGACCTTGCAATTTTTGTGCTCTCTTTCTTAGAATATTGCTGCCGCCATGTGAAAAAGCCCATTTATGAAAAACTACATGGAGAGAGAGGCTGAGCTGTCTGGGCTGAGCCCAGACCAAACCAACCCTTCAACTCCATCCCAACACAACGTGAGCTCATGTTGTTGTTGTGTTCAGTCGCTAAGTCCTGTCCGACTCTTTGCAACCCCATGGACTACAGCACGCCAGGCTTCCCTGTCCTTCACTGTCTCCTGGAGTTTGCTCAAATTCGTATCCACTGAGTCAATAATGCTATCTAGCCAACCCATCCTCTATTGCCCCCTTCTCCTCTCGCCCTCAATCTTTCCCAACATCAGCGTCTTTTCCAGTGAGTCAGCTTTTCTCATCAAGTGGCCAAAGTATTGGAGTTTGATTTCAGCATCAGTCCTTCCAATGAATACTCATGATTGATTTCCTTTAGGATGGACTGGTTGGATCTCCTTGCAGTCCAAGGGACTCTCAGGAGTCTTCTCCAACACCACAGTTCAAAAGCATCAATTCTTTGGTGCTCAGCTTTCTTTATAGTCCAACACTCACATGCATATATGACTGCTGAAAAAACATAGTTTTGACTCTACGGATCTTTGTTGGCAAAGTGATGTCTCTGGTTTTTAATACCCTGTCTAGTTAGAATGCCCCTAATCCACAACACCGGCATCACCACCAAGTGCTGTGGGGGATGTGGAGTAACAGAAACTAATACACATTACTGATGGGAATGTAAAATGCTAACAGCCACTTTGGATGAGACCTTGGAAATTTCTTATAAAACTAGACATACTCATACCATGCAATCCAGGAATCATGCTCCTTGGTGTTTATCCAAAGTCATTGAAAACTTATGTTCACACAAAAGTCTGCACACAGATGTTTACAGAAGCTTTTTTCATAATTGCCCATATTTAGAAACAACCACCACATCCTTCAGTAGGTGAATTGTTAAATAAACCGTAATAGAGTCAGACAATGGAACACTATTCAACACTAAAGTGAAACAAGCTATCAAGCCATGAAAAGACGCAGAGGAAGCGTAAATGTGTAAGTTAAAGAAGTCAGTCTATGGTGGCTACACACTGATTCCAACTGATTCTGAAAAAGGCAAAACTATGAAGAGAGTAAAAAGATCAGTGTTTGCCTGGGGTTGTGGGGAGGGAGGATGAAAAGACAGAGCACAGAGGATTTTTAGGGCAGTGAGAATATTCTGGTATTATAATGATAGAAACATGTCATTGCACAATTGTCCAAACCCGTAGACTGCACAACACTGAGTCAAGTCTAATGCAAGTTATGGAATTTGAGTTAAAAGGATGTGTCATGGTAGGTTAATCAATTGTAACAAATGTATCACTGTGGGAGCATGCTGATAATAAGAGAGAGGATACGTGTGTGGGAACAGAGGTATATGGGAAATGCCTGACCTTTCCATTTTGCTGTGGACCTAAACCTGTTCAAAAAGTACAACATTTAATTAAAAACTATTTCAGTGCATTTACACATATATATTTCTTTCACATCCCTCTACCCTACCACCTACAAAGCATATCACAATTATTTTTGTTAACAGGGGTTAAATAATAGGAAATCCAGAACATGTTATTTTTGAGAATTACAATGATAAATTGATTGCTTTTCTTTTGACTCTCTGATACTGGTGATGTTAGTCAGCCTTTATATCCTCAAGCAAAAAAATGTCAGTTGCTCAGTCGTGTCCAACTCTTTACAATCCCATGGACTATAGCCCGTCAAAGCTCCTCTTTCTATGGAATTCTCCAGGCAAGAATTTTGGAGTGGGTTGTCATTTTCTTCTCCAGGGGATCTTCCTGACCCAAGGGTTGAACCCAGGTCTCCTGCATTGCAGGCAGCTTCTCTACAATCTGACCCACCAGGGAAGCCCCAGCCACTTACATCCTCAGACCCTGGATAAATGGCACTGCCAAGTGGCCTGCCCCTTCTCCATCAGTACTCTTCTAAGAAGATCTCTTTCCTGTCCTTTTGTGAATTCCTTTTGTGGTCTTGGAGGCTGTCTTTCTGTGTTTGTTTTAATTTGTCTTATGACGGAGGTTGAAAAATCTTTCCATCTCCATATGCTTTCAGACTATCTTTTCCTACCTTTGAAAATTACCTTTTCTTGTCTATTGCCCATTTTTGATAGAATTTCTGGTTATTTTATCCTAGTTTGAAAAGTTCTTTGTACATTAGGAGGATTAATACTTTATCTGTGATTATGTTACTAATATTTTATCCTCATTTATTTATCTTTTGATTTTGTCATGCAAATTTTATTGTTAAGCAATCAGAAGTATTTCATTGCATCTGGATTTAAATAAGAGTTAGAAATCTTTCCCTAGTCAGAGGTAATGGGTACAGAGTTTGTTTGGGGTGATGAAAAAGTTCTGGAAATAGATTGTGGTAATAATTGCATAACATTATGAACATAATTAATGCCACTATATTGTACACTTAATGATGAATACTATGTTAGGTGTATTACACCTTTTGCATTTTTTTACAGCAATTTAAATGGAGGTGGTTGGTTTTTTCAAATCCTTTATGTTTTACCTGCAGGTTTTATAGTTCGATACACTCTTTTCTGTCAGTTTTGTCCTCGTCTGTGCAGTTTTAATAGACAGTTTTGGAGGAATAGGGGAAGGTTAGGTGCTTCTTCTCTCTGTTTTCTCAGAGTACTCAGTTATCCTTTATTTTCTTCTTTCTCTCACTACCTCTTCTTGTACCTGATTATCCCTGTAGATGCAATTCTAGACGCCACATTTGGGCCTACAAGTTTTTGAAGTGTTAGCTGTTAAGTTTTACCCGACTCTTTGCGACACCATGAACTGTAGCCCACCAGGCTCCTCTGTCCAAGGAATTCTCCAGGCAAAAATATTGGAGTGGGTTGCCATTTCCTTCTCTAGGGGATCTTCCTGACCCAGGGATCGAACCCAGGTCTCCTGCAATTCCAGACACATTCTTTACCATCTAAGCCACCAGGGATGCAAGCACAGGGATCCTTTTTGTCTCTAGTGCTGTCATGTATTTTGGCGTTTGATGTTGGCCTTTCTCCTTTTGAGGGTGACATTGTCACATTGTCTGTGCTTTGTCTAAGTTCATCACTTTGTTTGATTCATTTTCATGAATGACTATGGCATTGACTGAGATTCTGATTGACCCATAGGTAGTTTAAAGATCAAAGCAATTGGCTTCTTCGTTATGCCAAAGGCATGGATTATATATGGTTGTATTTTTTTCTCCTTATGGATTTTATGGTTTTCTTAATTTAAGGTGGAAAGAGGAAGGTTGTGTAGGAGATTGGCAATCATTAAGCTGCCATTTAAGGCTTCCTGAGTGATGCTAATAGTAAAGAACCTGCCAGTCAACGCAGGAGACGTAAGAGATGCAGTTTTGATTCCTGGGTTGAAAAGATTTCCTGGAGGAGGGAATGGCAACCCACTTTAGCATTCTTGCCTGGAGAATCCCACGGACAGAGGAGCTTGGTGGGCTACAGTCCATGGGGTTGCAGAGTTGGAGATGACTGAACGACTAACACTTTCACTTCCAGTATCAGTAAAGTGCTTGAAACAATTCCTGGCACATGTTAAGCCCTCTGTACGTGCTAGTTAAAGATGAACATATGATAAAACGCAATGCAGTAAATTGAAAATTAAAGGTGGTGTATAACAAAATAGGTGAGTGGTGATAGGGAGAGGGAAGGCCAGGATAGGTGATGAGAGCCCTCTTCCTCCTGGAAAGCTGTTCATAGGGTACGGTGGCAATTTGGAGGGACTAACATGTGTTTATCTGAAATTTTCACACTTGAGAAAAAGATACAAAATAAGTCTGTTTCTACTCAAATTTTGCACGAAGTGAACCAGGATGAGAAGGATTTACTGTATCTTGCTATGCTCATGTAATTGTCATGTTTTATAACGGTTTTTTAAGATGTGGCCAGTAGATGATTCTTTAAGGTTCTGCTTATGTAGAGACATTATTAAATCATAAACTAAACCTTGATAGTTACATGCCTGAGAAGTATAGAATTTACTCATCAGACAACTGGCATTCAGAGGTAGATAGTGTGTCTAGAATATTTGCATTTGAAAATGATGCTGAAACGTTTCACCATTTCACTATCAGAGGGTCTTAATCAGGATCACAGATGATTTCTGGGGTCATCAAACGTAGGAAATGTTTCTGTACAAGTGCGTTTGTGCATTTGTACATTTTTCCTGGGAAAAGACCTTTCAGGTGATCATAGGGGTCTGTCTCAGCAAAGGTTAGCAATCACTGGTGAAGAAACTGCGATCATCTGATTTCCTAGTTACGAATACATGAAAGTACTTCTTTTAAAACTCTTCACCATTTTAGGATGCGATATCTGGAAATTACCTTATTATATGTAAAAGGAAAAGAATCAAGAAAATGAAATACATACTATTTATGCCTAAAATGCATTTTTCTTTACTTGCTTTTATTTCTTTTATATATTACTATAACGGCATTATATTAATTTTTTAAGTTTGGAAATCACCTCTGTTTACTATCATACTACTAATGTTTGATGTTTTTAAAAAGACAACAAATTTAAAGATTTTTTAAAATAAATTAGGTTCCAGGTAGACTATATTATCAAAGGATTTCATTTCAGGGTAATAAATGGGGTGTTACATTTTTTTAAAGAGGGCCCTAGTCTAATAGGATTGGGAACCATTCTGCTGTGCTGTATGTAAATAATTTCAATTGGGAAAAATCTAATACTGATACTTTTCAAGCTGTCTCCAGAGAATTTAATGATTTTAGGGCAGGAAAAAAAATTGTTTCTACATAAGCTCTATGTTTGAAGGGAGAGGTTTAAAGAAAAAAACAAAATTCTATAACAAAGGAAGAAAAATGTAAATGCAAAAATGACTCTGTGTCTCTTTCTCTTTCTTAGTCTCTGTCTTTCTCATCTTCCTCTCCATCTGTGTGTGTGTGTGTTCAGTTCTATCATGTTTTATCTTTATATCATCCTATATACAGTGATTCTTGCACAGAGCAAGCATGTAATATATCTGTTAATTGATTCTTATTCTGCCCGATCACCAATTCTCTTGTCCTTATCCCCCCACAATAGGGTTCCATAGTACTAACAATGGAAAGGGTAATAAGTGAATCTAAATTTAATCCCTTTTTGTTTAAACTAATCTCTCTCTAATTAATGGCTTCTCATTCCATTAATGCTAATGAATCAGGAGACTTCTCTACATCCATGCAGGAAGCACTCAATTAAATCATCAATTTGAAAATTAGACAAGAGATCAGAGTCCAGCTTCCCATTGTTCCCTGGGCGAATTTTTGCCTAAAGAAAAGGGTGTCTGAAATACAAAGACTGAATGAAGCCTTCTCCCTCCAGTGCAAGCCTCTTAATTCTGGATTGTGTCCTAGCTTTTCCCACACATTTTAAAATCCACATGTTGTAAGGGTTCCACACCATAGAAGATTACACAGAGGGACTCGACCCTTCTGAAAATCCATCCCCTCTCTCACCTGAGATCTGGTCAGGAAGACTGATACTAGATCTGGGTGTGTGCACTTTGAGAAGCCCCCTCTGGGTGACTTCTGTGTCACAGACTGATCTCAGCGAGGCAGCAGTGAGTGGTGGCGTGAAGCGAGATCTTAAATTTTCTGCTCAGGAACTGAACCTGGGTAGCCTGGATGAGAACCAGGAATCTTAGCCACCAGAGCAGCAAGGGCTAGAGGCTAGAAGCTATTTTTTCCCAGGTCTTTGCCCCCAGTGAAAAATGCATTGATCACAGAGGCAGAAACTGTAAATGCAGGTACAAAGTTTATTAGAGACACAGCCCAACAAGAAATGGGAGGGCATATAGAGAAACAGTTTGTTTAGTTAAAGACAGAAGCAAGGCAGAGATGCATACTCAGAGAGAGAGTGTGGGTGTCTCCCCTAGTGAGGAGGAGCTAGTAAAGAGGTGGTAAAGCCATTTATATAGGGCAGTTCTTCCAGGTCTTTGTCTTTCCTTTGGGCCAATTATTTGGTTTCTTTTTCCTGACCTACCCTGGGACACTCTCCTGGGTGTGCACACATCCCTCAGCCACGATGGATCTCGAAGTGAAGGCTTCTGGGAAGAGCAATACTCATCATGGTCTGGTGTTATCCCCTGAATTTTGACCCACAAGAAGCCTTTCTGTGCATGTGTAGTGCCTCCCTTGTCCCAAAAGAGTGAGGAGGGAGATCCCTTAATCCTTTACTCAAACAGAGTTTTCTGCCTCTTTGTCCTTCCCATGACTATTACCTTGACTTCTGCCATGACTATTAACCTAAAGGGGTTACAAGAGACAAGGACTGGCTATTTATCCTGTTTCTGTTGTTACTTCCATTTTGGAGAGCAAAAAGGAGGTTGGTTGTCCATGCCTGAACTGGAGCCCACCTATCTCTTGTCTTAGAAAACATAGCCATTATAAGTATCCAGCCTGAAGCACCCTTCTTTGTGCCCCATGAAATGTAAACAGGAGGCCAGTTGTAAATGTCTAACCTGGAGCCCGTCTATCTCCTACATCAAGATGAGTTTCACCCCCCCAATCTCCCCTACACACATCCACAAGGTGAGGTCCTCTCTAAGAGGCCCCTTCCACGGCCATACAAGTATGCTTTCTTCATATGGCATGGCTTAAAGAAAGAGAGAAACTTTTATTCTTTAATTGTTTGGAACTTCACTATTTAAAGCTACTTTAGCTGACAGCTGTGGAGTCATAATACAAAATATCAAGTGTTGATAGCTTCATGTGTAAAAAACCTTTTGGGCCAGGGGCTGTGCAGGGTGATGGAATGTACCTAAATGAAGGATAAGGGACTGGCTTGCAGAGACTCCCAGGCCAGGTACTCAGAGACACCCGTATGTCACAGGCCTCAATAGTTAAATGTCAAATTAAACAGAAGTCTTGACATGCATTTGTCATGCGTTGCTTAATTGAGATTTCCAAATGGAATTTTTAGTCACCTCCAAAAGAATCATTAAGACGTACAAACTATTATATATAAAATAAATAATGTACAAGGACATATTGTATAGCACAGAGAATATAGCCAATATTTTATAATAGCTATCAATGGAGAATAGCCTGGAAAAACATTGAATTACTATGTTGTACACCTGAAACTAATATAATATTGTAAATTGACTACACTTTAATAGAACAAAAGTGTACATCTCAAAACCCCCCAGAAGAATCTAATTATGCATACTTCATGAAAGCACAATTAGTCAAGTCATACACCTTAAAACATAGCATCAGTGCAGAGCGTAACAACCTGATCTATGAGACCAAGCTCTTGAGATGTTAGCTCTGTCCTTAGAAGAGTGCCAGGACATAGGAGGTAGTTCATAAATATCTTTTTGAATGAACAAGTAAATGAACCTAACTGACATTTTTCTTACTAACCTCTTTGAATTTTATACATATTTCAAATTATAGTATTATTAATTTCTTATTCTCCACTTTCAGAGAGACCTCAGCAGATAATGTGCAAAATTTAGAATGCTTTGGGCAAGGATAATAAGCATGCCCCATCTCTATCTGTAAATGTTCTCTTGGTTTGGACTGAAAAGATACAGCCAAGAAGATAAAGAGGAAGAGACAAAAGAAAAGTCCATGTGTACTTAATGTTTACCAGTGCAGTAAAATTTTCCAATATACAGAGAAAAGACAACGTTGCTTTAATTGGATCCAGTCTCTTTGAGTTCTCTTTCCCTATTTTCCCCTAAAATAAAGAAAGTGGGAGTGGGGACCTAGCCAAATGATGATTTAAATTTAGTCAAATATTTTTGGGGATGCCAATTCAAGAGGTTGCTAAAGTTTATTTCTCTTTCCTTCATGGAGGTGCATTTCCAACTCAGGCACATGAACTGGACTGGAAGAGCAATCAGTTATAAAGAAAAAAGTGCATTTGGTGTCTGCCTCTGTTAGCTGGAAAAATAATTGAAAGCATGAGTGTTGTATGTTTTCTGTAAAACTTCAAAAGTGTACATAATCACAGAAAGGAGAATGCCATCTGCTTGTTGTTAAGGTCATGTTTTATTTTCTTGCTTATTCTCTCAACATATTCAGAAAACTTAGGTTTATAAAGAAAATTAATTATTATTTATGCTAGGTATAGATCAGCAAGGAATTTACTCATTTCCCTCTTTCCATTAGTAGCAGAGTGGTGTTAGATAATAGATTAGAACCATTTGGCATTTAATCACCGTCACCCGCTCTTAGAAATTACTCACCAGCCAAAATAATCAGAAGAAACACTTTCTCAGAAAAAGAAAGAATCCATCTTTTGTATACCTAATAACATGCTGGCAGCTTTGCAAAGTTTGGTAACGATTGCTTTTGTTCTGCAGTGTGTAAGGGGTGCATTGTCAAGTAGAATTTATAGATCATTTGCTATCAGGATTCATCTGTCCGAACATCTGTAGAATCGCTAATGTTCAGCATTAAAGGCACAGAGTAGATGATACCAGACTTCAGAACTTTCACCCCAGACCCAGGGAAGTGCAGGGGCCTGCCCACGGTAATCCGGTTACCGACTGGCAGAATCGGGGCTGGAACTCAGTTCTCCTGATTCCCGGCCCAGTGACTGTTCCCACTGTGAGTGTTCTGTGTAGGCAGTACCCGTCTTTGCTAGAATAGATGCAGCTCTATTACTCCACGAGTGGCTTCATCTGCACGTCACAAGCACGTATTTAGGAGAGATTACATTCCAGGCCGCTTTAGATAGACCACCCCATGGTTTCCACATAGTGTTTATTCCATAGGTTATGTGATTAGTTGCTTTACTATTTTGAAGTAATAGCAAGCTCAGCCTATAAATTCCTTATTATTTGTGAATTTAGTTCAAGGTACTGTGTATCAGTGGTAAAGATTCTGCCTGCTAAGGCAGGAGATGCAGGTTTGATCCCTGGCTCAGGAAGATCCCCTGAAGAAGGAAAGAGTAACCCACTCCAGTGTTCTTGCCTGGGAAATCCCATGGACAGAGGAGCCTGGTGGGCTACAGTCCATGGGGTGGCAAAGAGTCGGACATGACTTAGCTACACAGAACAAGTACTGTATGTGAGTTGTTTGCCAAATGAGAATCAATTATTAGATGCCAGGATTACAAAAGAAGTACAGGCCCTTGCCTTTCAAGAACCTACAGATGTGTTATTTAGAATGAATGGGCAAAATGATACTGAGTTGAAAACACCTTTGTTCAGATGCTGCCTTTAAAAAAAGTTTTCCTTCCGTTTCTTAGGCTATTTTTTTCAATCTGCTTCTTCTCCCTCTACAGGAAGTGTCTCTGAGGTGCTGGGGTTCCTTAGGGCTCTGCCTTAAATTATCTGCTCTATTCTCTTCCTGGATTATCTCATCATCCTGCAGGTTCTATTATTATCCATCAGAACACTTATTAGGGTCCAGGAGTCTGTGACTTCCCTAAAATTCCATGCAAAATCAGTGTGCATGCCCTTAGCTTTTGTAACGTTCACAAGACTGCAAAGCCCTGTGGTGTGGATAGTTCCCAGGACTGCCCCCAGGGTACCACCACCACGTGGTGAGTCACAGTCTCTTGAGGCTTAAAGGGCACAATGCTTTTCACAGTCTCTCATCCCCTTCCCAGGCTTCCCTCCAACCCCCCGCCCCGCCCCAGCTGGTTTCCATTCCTCCTTGTGTGTTTCCTGTCTTAGTAAATAACCTCACCACCCACCAGGTTGTCCCAAAGTCCAGGGACTTCCAAGATCTTTCCTTCTCCCTCGCTCCACACATCCGACCTAAGTCCTGTGGGTTCTCTCTGAATATCTCTCCAACCCCCTCCTCTATTTCCAAAACCACTGCCCCTCCCAGACGGCCCCATCCTTCAGTCAATGCAGTAGGCTCCTTGCTGGCCTTCCTCCTGTCTCTCTTCAATCCTTTCTATGCACTGAGGTTAGAGTGCATTTTCCAAAATAAGACAAGACCACACCACTGCCTGGCTTAAACCCATGAGTGCATCTCTGTAAACTCCAGGGTTCAACATTACAAGAAGTACATAACCTTGCCGAAGTTGCTTCACTCTCCGCAGTATCGTTACTTGCTGTAACCTCTCCCCGCTTTTGCCGTGTCCTTCCTACAGCTCCTTAAACCTCCGTGTTCTCTCTCATCTCCTGTCCTGGAGATTTTGCTTTCACCTGTTCTACCATTCTCCCCTCAACGCATCTCACCACCTCTACCCCAGCCCTCTCCCGTTCCCCCATTCTCCTCATTCACCAAGCTGACTGCAATTCATCCTTTGGTTCTCACTTCCTTGAGGAGGCTGATCTAGCTTTACCTCCCTGCTATAGGCGCCCATTCCCTCACACCTTCCCACTCAATCGTTTAATCCCCACAGTGCTTTATTTGTCCTTCCTCCTCCAAGGGCTCCCCTGGTGTCTCAAATGGTAAAGTATCTGCCTGCAATGCAGGAGACCTGGGTTCAATTCCTGGGTCAGGAAGATCCCCTAGAGAAGGGAATGGCAACCCACTGCAGTATTCTTGCCTGGAGAATCCAATGGACAGAGGAGCCTGGCGAGCTACAGTCCATGGGGTCACAAAGAGTCAGACAAGACTGAGTAACTTTCACTTTCCTCCTCCAGGGACTAAAAGCCTCGTGAGGGCAGGGCTCACATGTCATGTTTCCTATTATATTCTTACAGCATCTGGGACAAGGTTCATACTTGCAGGCGCTCTGTAAATATCTAGTGAATGAATCAAAGCCAGTTTGTATCAAACAGACAGTGAAGTACAGTTAGAGACCTGCAGAAAGTCACACCATTGGTCACATTGTCACCCAGGAAGTAGGGCTTGAGCTCACTGGTGAAAAGTGGATAGGGCATGGCTTAGTCAAGACAAAGAGAAGAGAGTAGGGCATGGGAAAAATAGTATTAAATTATGAGGAAAGTATTTGAATTGACTCACAGATGAAAAGGCGGTTATATGATCAGTGGAGAGAGGAGAGGCCAGGGAGTCTGGCTCATGGCTGGTTTACATCTAGTGCAAGCAGCGGTTGGCCGAAATTGTAAGCGTTGGGTGGGAACAGAGTGTAGATGGCCTTGAATATTAGAGTGAGGGGGAAACCCAGTGAAGTTAGAGCAGGGGAGAGACATCCAGCAAATGACGTGACATTAGACAGGGGCAGTGTTTCAAAAACTAGCCATTAGTGAATGCCTTTGGGATTTTTTCCTACATATTGCTTCATCTTTCTCCTTATATTATTCTTCTATTTAATTGGTCTATTTTCAAAGGAAATTGCATCACTACTATACATGAAATACAAATACCACTTGTCATTAATGGAAACAAACATAAAAAATAAATCGAATAAATAAAATAAACATATAGATAAATAAAAATAAATTAAATAAGTAAAAAGAAAAAAATTAAAAAATGTTGAATTCTAGATAGGTACCATTTTCTGTCCACATTTCTAAGTCTGAAGTCTGTTCTCTTTTGGACATAAAGATAAACAGATTCTAAAGAGGTAATAAAGATCTGCAACAAAACAAATCTTCTCCTTCATGAACCATAACAATAGAAAGAAAATTAAGTAGGAAATTCGTGTCTCACTGTATGACTAGATATTATTTGGTTCCATATAAGCTGTGTTGTACTGTGCTTAGTCACTCAGTCATGTCAAACTCTTTGCGACCCCATGGACTGTAGCCTGCCAGGCTCCTCTGTCCATGGGGATTCTCCAGGCAAGAATACTGGAGTGGGTTGTCATGCCCTCCTCCAGGGGATCTTTCCAACCCAGGGATCAAACCCAGTTTTCCCACATTGTAGGTGGGTTCTTTACTGTCTGAGCCACCAGAGAAGCCCAAGAATATTGGAGTGGGTATCCTGTTCATTCTCCAGGGGATCTTCCTGGGCCAGGAATTGAACAGGGGTCTCCTGCATTGCAGGTGGATTCTTTAAAGCTGAGCTACCTGGGAAGCCACATAAAAAAATCTCCACTTCCATCAGTGTTAGCTGCCCTCACTTTGGATAGCAGTGGTGTAGGGCCAGGACCTGCAAGCTTTTTCTCCATCTATTTTAGGCTCTGGGGCCATGCAGCCTCAGTTGCAAATACTAACTCTGCTGTTATAGCATGAGGACAGCCAGAGATAAAACACAATTAAATACGTGTGGCTGTGTCCCTGTAAAACTTTATTTCTAAAAACAGGTGGGACTTTTGGATGGTGGGATGTCCAGCTGGTCCTCTGTACCTGCAGGTTCTACATCTCTGGGTTCAACCAACTGAGGATCAAAAATATTTGAAAAATAAAAATTCCAGAAAGTCCCCAAACACAAATATGTAGTAGAATTTGGATTGTGTTAAGAAGTTTTATAAATTTTCTAGAGGTGATTTCAAGTGAATGGATGTGTCAGAGATTATGCAAATATTATGTGTACAAACATTATGCAAATATTATTATGCATGTGTTATGACATTTTATTTGAAAGACTTGAGTAACCACAGATTTTGGTAGTCGGGAGGGGGTTCTGGAACCATTCCCCTGTGAATACTGAAGGATGACTGTAATGTGCTGACCCTTGATCTATATCAGTGGTTTACAAATTTATGGTGTGGTAGGGATTACTTATGCTATGGATTGAATTGTGTCCTCCCAAAGAAAGATAGGGCTTCCCAGGTGGCACTAGTGGTAAAGACCCACCTGCCAAAGCAGGAGACATAAGAGACATAGATTCCATCCCTGGGTTGGAAAGATCCTCTGGAGGAGGAAACAGCTACCTACTCCAGTGTTCTTGCCTAGAGAATCATGTACAGAAGAGCCTGGTGGGTTACTGTCCATAGGGTCGGAAAGAGCTGGACACCACTGAAGTGACTGAGCACAGCACAAAGAAAGATATATTGAAATCCTAACCTCCAGTACCTCAGAATGTGATGTTATTTGGAAATAGGTTCTTTACAGAAGTAATCAAGTTAAAAGGAGGCCATTAGAATGGACCTTAGTTCAATATAACGGATGTCCGCATAAAAAGGGGAAATCTGGACTCAGAGACAGACACACACAGAGGGAGATGTGAAGACATAGGGGGAAGATGGGCATCTCAAGCAAGGAATGCCTGAGGCTACTAGAAGCTGGGAGAGAGGGCTGGAAGAGATCTCTTCCTCGTGCCTTTAGAGGGAACACAGCCCTGCCAATAGACCTCCAACCTCCAGAACTGTGAAATAAGAATACACTTCAGTTGTTCTAAGCCACCGAGTTTATGATACTTCATTACCATAGACCTAGGAAATTAATATAACCTGTTTTTTTTTTAATATAAAATTTGGGGCCCTACCTAAGACCTACTGTATGTGTAGGGACCAGGCATAGGGCTTTAAAACTAAATCATCATACCTGCCACAGTTGATTCTAAGCCCATGGTTGGGTCAAAGCCCCCTGGTCTTCATGGCAGAGCAGAGAAGGCAGATTGGTCTCAGACCACCTAAGGGGAATCAACTGTAATAATCCACGTGGGTGGTGATGCGGGGCTGGATTAAGACTCAGGAACTTGGACTAGAAAGGAAGGTGCTTTGATCGGTCTGATAAGAAGGGCACAGTAAATGTTTGGGGAATAGCAGTTGGAGGTGAAACAGATGCACTTGCCCATCCCAGAGGAAATTTACTATAGGGATGAAACATCCCCATGAGATTTGTGTTAGAGACAGATGCTTTAGGATCATCCCTATATTTAACATGAAAACCAGTGAGCTCTCAAAGGGAGAGAGGAGGAGAGAGAATGCTCTTTGGGACTCGATACCATGATAGATGGTGGAGGGAGAGAGAGCCAGAGAAGGAGACTGAACAGGAATGGTGTGATGGATAGGAGGAGAAATTGTTATCAGGGCAAAGGTTTTTAAGAAAACCTTTGTTTTCTTAAAGGAGTCATTAGAGTCAAATTTTATAAAGAGATCAGGGAGGGAGATCAGAAGGGAACATAAGGAGGCAGTAGATATGGGTTTCATGATGCCTTGGCAGCTTCGAGAAACCACCTTCAGCAGAGTGTGGAGCGAACTGAGGTTTGTAAACATTAAAAGTTTTGTTGTAAAAGGAAACAGCAAATACGAGGGGGAGAGATGGCTCATTACACATTTTTCCCCCCAGTGTGGGACATCTATGCCTGTTTGAAGTCAGAGGAAGAAACCAGTAAAGACACACTGAAAATTACTAAGAGTCTTCAGAGGGAGCATGGCCCTGCCAACACCTTGATCAGAAGTGGATTCCCATTCCCACTGGAATGGAACTGGGAGGGATTCTTTGCTTCTTAGTGTTGTTCCTCTGTTCCCAGTTTCTGATGGAGATTACTAGTCTTTTCTTCCACCCTCTGTCCCTCTGCATTTCCTTCCTTTCTTCCTTTCTCTCAATAGGATTTGTTCATCAAATACTGTTGATAAACAGCAGCTTGGAGCCTGCCATTTCTTTAAATAATTTTTTTTGGATCTTTTCTTTTATAGTCTAGGCAGTTTTAAGACAGGAGTTGCATTTGTCTGGAAACACCTTCTAAAGGCTCTGAAATATTTATTCATTATAATTCCCTGAAAAAATGTTGTTCATATTAGTTGATCTATGTCTCTATCAGTTTATCTTTCTACTTATCTAATACGTATTTCATCTAAGGAATGATTTGAGGTGGCTGTTATAAAATGATTACAAATTATAAATGGATAGGTGTAAATATTTATTACTCAGAACAATCTAAAAATGAAAACTGGAAAATGACAGATCACTTTAGTCATGAAAATGCACAACAAGAAATTCCAGGATAAAACCCACTTTTGACAAGAGAGAGAAAGACTCAAACAGGCTTTGCTCCTGGCCGACTGGATAGACACATCTGATTTTACCAGTTGCGGATAAGACAGAGCTAGCTGAAGCTCAGGCCAGAGAGATGAGATACACCATGGAAGCCTGTGTGCTTGATTATGACATCAGTGACTAGTTCTAGACTTCAAACCCATGGCTATGGAACAAAAAGGGTTTTAGCTAATTTTCTCAGCATTTATTCCAGTACTGACATGAAGCAAATAGCAAAAAAAAATTTTTTTTGAAGTCCAAAATATTAATACAAAATAGATAGGGTCAAAGAGAACAGAAGATGCAAAGAGCCTGCACACTAAGCGTTCACCAGTGCCCTGCTAGGGAACATGTGGATTTTAATGCCACACCAGAGCAATAAAAATGAAATGTCCCACCATCTTAAAGGTTTGGGACTTGTAATAGAATAAGCATTTGATTAATGAAACAACATGTACTATAAAGAACAAGGGATCATAAAAAGCTGGTTTTTAACAGCCTAAGTACCTTTTGCGGCTTGAAGTTCTTTATCACCTTGTAAATCACTGCTGGAGAGAAATAACCAAAGTGAGACAAGGCCAACTTCCATTACCAGCCTGGCCACCTTGGGGCTTTGGCTCCGGTTTCTCAACCATATTCTCTTTGCTAACACTCTGCGGTACCTTGCCTTTATTATGAGGAAAGGAAGGCTGGGTCACTGTGGTGACTCTGCTTTTAGTAAATGTCTCAGAACAAATATGCCCCCTCAAGAGGCACCTTCCTCCCCCTCGAAGTCTCTGTTCTGCCATCAAACATGCCTCCACTGGTAGAAATGAACAACCATGGGTATTAGCCAGCCTGGACCCCCAAATCTTGTGGCTGACATCAGCACAGATTAATTTGTCCCAGGTTGGTGTGTGGGTGGGCTGCAGTGGAGCTCAGGTCCGACCCTCATGCCTTTTATGTCCAGAGTGCAGGTCGAAGAGCATCCGCACAGGGGCAGGCTTTTCCTCACAGCACAGGAAGGAACCCAGGAAGCTGAGTCAAACATCATGAGCTCATCGGGAACTTCTGAGCAGGCGTGGTATTCTTTACATCTGCTCACATCCAGTGGCAGAGGCAGGTCACATGGCTAGGCTCAAAGTCAGGGGAGGGAGGAAATCCCCCCCACAGCAAATCCTGGCCAGGTTGAGGAGGTAAGGATGAACTGGAATCAACTCATCCCAGTCAACATACTGTGGATTATGCAGGTAGGCTGGTCATGCAGTCATGTAATTGGATGCCCTGGATCTTCACCGATGATCTCTGAGATCAAAGTGGGTGTTCTAGAGAGGAGAGAGGTGCTCTGTGTGTGGTGTATCTTATTAAAATGTCAGGAAAGAACTCCGACTTTAAGAACTTTGACTCAGTGTACAGCCTTGACGTCAAGCAAATTCTTGTCAAAAATGGCTAATTGATACTAGGAGCTGTGCTAAGCAGGTTAAACACATCATTTCATTTAGTTCTCACAATGATCTTCTGAAGTGGGTCTGGTTATCCCCATTTTTCATGTGAAGGAACTGAAGTGTAGAGATCAAGTTGCACAAAAAGACAGCATGCGAGGCAGTCCAGAGCTGGGGTTTGAATCCATATATGTTGGACTTCAAATTACTGTGCCACACTGGAAGATGTCTCAGGTTTAAACTTGGTGAGAAACTGACACTCAAAATATATGTGTAAAATTTTGTCTCGTGTTCATATACTTTGATTCTCAACAATTACACTTCAAGGGATTTATCTTAAGGATAAATGTATTTATCCAAGGGATGATATATTATGATATAAAAAAGATGTTCTAAGACTAAACATTAATATAAAACTATGGACTTTGAATAATAATGATGAGTCAGTCAGTCAGTGTAGGTTCATGAATTGTTAATACACCACTGCAGTATGGAATGGTGACAGTAGGGGGCGCTGTGCATGTGTACGGATGGGCTAAATGGGAACTGTGCTTTCCGTTGAATTTTACTATGAATTCAAACATGCTCTAAAAAAATAAAGCTTATTAATAAAAAAAGAAAAGAAAAAAAAGTAGGAGAATGACATTGCCCACAGAGTGGGTGAAAAAAGGTACTTGAATAGCAATGCTCATGGCAATCCTATTTATAATGGAGAAAAACTGGAAATAATCTGAAGGATTAAGCATAAGGGATTTGTTAAGCAATACGATACATCTGGAGGTGGCTGCAAAATTACTACTTAAAAGAATATTTAATGTCATTGAAAGTGTGCACAGTGAGAAGAGGAGACCTTAACAATATGCATAGTGCAACCACAAATTTGTAGAGAGAATAGTCATGTATGAACTGCAAGTAATTCTGGGTAACATATATGTCTTTAGGTGACCCACCTCCACATTCCCACCAAATTTATCACATAAAAATATTTTGAATTTGCAGCTAGAGACTGTACTCTCTCAGCAACACACACTCTTCCAAAATGGTCTTGTAGCCAGATTTGAGCTGGGAATATCTTATTTTCATCCATTCCCTGGGAGTACCATAGAGCAAACTGAGCTTCTGGGCATGTCCTCTCTAGACCCCAATTTGGGATCCAGGGATAATAGGTGTACAAGGGGTAGATGGTCTTGTGGGAATTGTACTTTCCCTTGAATGGTGATTATTACTTGTTATTGCTTCCTAGACTGAAAGTGAAAGTCACTTAGGCATGTCTGACTCTTTGTGACCCATGAACTACAGTCTATGGGATTCTCCAGGCCAAAATACTGGAGTGGGTAGCCGTTCCCTTTTCCAGGGGATCGTCCCAACCCAGGGATCGAACACATGTCTCTTGCATTGCAGGCAGATTCTTTACCAGCTGAGCCACCAGGGAGGCCCAAGTGTCCCGGAATGGGTAGTCTATCCCTTCTCCAGCAGATCTTCCTGACCCAGGAATCAAACTGGGGTCTTCTGCATTGCAGGCAGATTCTTTACCAGCTGAGCTGCCAGGGAAGCCCTCTTCATAGATTAGACATACTTTATTATGAACATTTGTATTATAGTAAGACACAAATAATACTTACTATTTTAACCATTTTTAAGTGTACAATTCAGTGATGTGGTATTTAGTACATTCAAATTGTTTAACCATCACCAGAGATACTTAAGTTTGTTGTTTATACTGCTTGTAGAAGTCATATATATTCCTCAAAGCAAATGATAAGAATAATCTACCTTCCCATCTCTTAAGCATATAATTTTTAAAAGTTGAATTAATATTTATGTGTATGGATATGTATACACACATGGCTATATGCACACATGCATGCTTACAATGTTTTACATAGATTAATTACCATAAATGCATAATTTTATTGAGCCCTGCACTCCCTTTATCTCCTGTTTTGGGTGCAAACTTAGATGAGGCAACAGGAACATAATTCCACGTGAGAATACTATGATACATAGTGTAACACTTAAAATTGGTTTTGGTTTTAAATGGGAAGGCAGACACCATTAGCTTTAAAAGAACACTTGTTTGGGAATTGAATAGCTAGCATATTTGTCAAAAAATAATAAAAAATAAAAAACTGAACTAGAACAACAACCACAACATCCAGAACACTACACCTCATTAGTGTTTGTGAGGAAGGGGAATATATTTCTCACCAGTAAATCCTTCTCAAGGCAGAACAGACAAGAAATAAGAACTGTGGTTATTGACTAATTGTCAGTGGTAAAACTTTCTCCTGCGTGAAAGCAGTGCCTCAGACTCCCTAATAATCGTATTGCTGAGAGCTAACATTTACTGAGTGTATATCAAGCATTTTCCTACCCAAATCATGTTTTAGGGGCATTTTGCAGCAAGTGATTTCAATGTTTTATTGATTTAATTTATTCATTAAGTTGCTTGAAAATATTGAGTTGTTCTAGATCAGGTTTTTCTTTTTCCAATGAAAGTGAATCTGATAGCTTAATCTGTTGGACTTTATTTTTTTCTTGAAAAATTAACCCATGACCTATTGGATGATCCTAAAGTCATCTAGTCTTTATTATAATTCTTTCTTATATAAGATAGTAACATCAAGTTTGTTTTAACCTCAGGATTCAATTTGGTTTCAATGAGCAATTTAGACACCATTAGAGTGAAACAAGAATTTAACTTAGAGTGAGTAGATAATAACTGATGTCTAAAATGCTTCCAAACAGCTATTAACTTTCTAATACTATACTAAAAGCTTTGCCAAACTAATAACAAGTCACTGTGTTTATGCAATTATTCTGAGGGCTGACCCATTCACAACACTTAAGGATACAAAACTCTCATTTAAACCTCTGAAGTTTTGAAAAAATGTAGTCCTATTGTCCAAATATTATAGATCTATACTTATAAAGTATAGACAAAAGGAGACCAGATGAATTTGACAAAGATTTTGGAATGGAGGTCCTGACAGTCACAGTTTATATTAATCAAAATGAGTTGCTAAATCCAAGCAGATAACACAATATTTTTGCTTTTGCAACAAAGTAGAGAGGACTAGAAAACTGTTAGTCAAGGAATCATACAATTGGAAGCAAGAATTGTCCTCCATCTCCAGATGAGGGACCAGAGGCCCAGAGAGGTGAAGTGCCTTGTTGAAAGTCACTCAGTGGGTGTTGTCCCTCTGACCTCTGACTCTTGCACATGGCCATCTGGTATTCGCTAGAAGAGCATCTGAGGGAGATATTTTGACCTTTTTTGGAAAGATCACTGCTCTCTAATATTCACCCTTATTGAAAATGCCTTTGTTTGGAAAATCTACAGTAACTTTCATGGAAATGAAACTGGGAGTCATCAAAGTTAATGCTCCATACCGAAGTCAGCTACATCCTGGGCTCACCTTGCACAGGTAAGCCTTCTACAAGTCAGTGAAGGTTTGAGAGAGAAAAGTATTAAGAAAGAACCAGTGTTATTTTCCAGAAAAAAATGAGAGGATCTGTTGTTCTTGTCTAAAGTAAAATGGATTTTATTAAAATGTATTCACAGCATGGGTGCATGTGTGCTCAGCCGTGTGCAGCTCTTTGCCACCCCATGGACTGGGGCCCGCCAGCCTCCTCTGTCCATGGAATTTCCCAGGCAAGAACCCTAGACTGGGTTGCCATTTCCCTTTCCAGGGGATCTTCCCTACCCAAGGATCGAACCTATGTTTCTTGTGTCTCCTACATTGGCAGGTGGATTCTTTACCAACTGCACCACCTGGGAAAGCCCATTCACAGCATGAAGAAAAGCATAAAAATGGAGCTTCGCTTGCTGATGGATAATGACCCTTCACTAATCCATGTGCTCCCCATTCTACCTGTTGGTGGACCGTGTAATCGATGTGCAATATCACTAGCCACCTCATGGTTTAAACTTAGAAGGAAAGTGAAAGTCATGACTTCAGCCCTCATCACCTTTATCCTCATTTTTCTTGTCTTTGATGATGAAAAAGTGCGCGACTTCCAAAATAAAAAAAAAAAAATGTCCAAAGTGAGTGGCTGAAATCACCAAGTATTATTCAGCTATCTGGTTTCATCCTCTCATAGAGAACATGAGAGTGATACGGATGCAACTCATATACAATGCCCTCTTTTCTCCTGTTATGTAAGCATTCCGAAAGGGGAAACAACGTTAAAAATTGAACCCAGGAAAGATGCATCGTTATGAATTATGATTTAGCGGCAGAGTCACCGCGGGGGAAAGAGAACCTGTCGTTCTTACCCTGATGGTACTGCGATAAAATACAGGAGGATGTGGCTTTGGCTCTCCTTGATAAATTGAGCACTAGAAAAGCCATGAATGTGAAATTATCTAGCACATGATAAATCTGCTGCAATAAATAAGAATCCAATAGTCAGAAGGAGTAGGAACTGCGTGAACCAAACTTTGCTTCAAACTCTGCCCCTCCAACTTTGGGCAGGATTCCAGGCTCTCTGAGGACTGTATAATTAGGCTCTTTAGTTCATAATTAGTACCACAAAAATCCTTGCCTGGAAACAAAAAGCCATGGAGCATGCAAGTTTCACCTTTAAAAATATGCCCAAAGGGTTTGTCAAGATAAATGTGGAGTTAGTTGAAAATTTGTTGTTCCTTTCAAATTATCAGGGTGGCACCATCTTCCAGGGATTTCCCTCATAGCTCAGTCAGTAAAGAATCTGCCTGCAATGCAGGAGCCCTGGGCTCGATTCCTGGGTTGGGAAGATTCCCTGGAGAAGGAAATGGCAATCCATTC
The DNA here is from genome assembly GCF_055505025.1 of Bos grunniens. Lineage (NCBI taxonomy): Eukaryota > Metazoa > Chordata > Mammalia > Artiodactyla > Bovidae > Bos > Bos grunniens. The sequence continues at coordinate 20,551,022 of NC_141191.1, read as the reverse complement.
CAGTACTCTTACCTGAAGAATCCCCTGGGCAGAGGAGCCTGGCTGACTATAGTCCACGGTTCACAAGAGTCGGACAAGACTTAGTGACTTAAACCACAACCACCACCACTGTCTTCCAACTGACATTGTGAGAGGTTATGTGTAGGAACAAGATAAATCTTTTAACCATGAATTCATTTTGCCTCGGCAAAACCTACATTGGCATCCAGGCACACATGATGATCATATTTTAAATTATTTGCAAAATTCTAGAAAGTGTAGTCAGAAAACTCCAGTTCTCCCCTTTATAAATAAGCTAATCAACAAAGATATATTAAACACCCCCAAGACTAGCAGCGCATTAATGTTTTTATGACAACAGAAGGAGAATTTAAATTCAGTTCAATTTATTATAGTACTTTTTGAACAAACTCAAGGATTCAGAAGTTTGTTCATAATAATTTCTGATTGTTGAAAATGTGACTCTCTTGTGATTGAGGTGAGCAGGAGTTAAATTAAGTGATATTCTTTGTTGTTATAAGAGAATTTCTGATGCTTAAGTACGTTACTGAATGGACAGATCAATACCAAGTGCTTCACCTTTGGCCTCCTAAAGGTTGAGTCAGTAAGAGTAGCTGGGCCTGCACGTGAGGCACCCTCAATATGAGAAAGAGGTTGTAAAAGTTCAGCAAATAAGTAGGAGAAATAAAGCTCTGGTATGATATTAAGGATGAACTGTTTGTGTACTGCATGCTCAGTCACTTCAGTTGTATCTGACTCTTTATGACCCCATGGACCATAGCCCGCCAAGCTCCTCTGTCCATGGGATCCTCCAGGCAAGAATACTGGAGTGGGTTGCCATGCCTTCCTCCAGGGGATCTTCCAGACCCAGGGATCACGCCTGCCTCTCCTGCATCTCCGTCTCCTCCATTGGCAGGCGGATCCTTTACTCCTGAGACCAGCTCGATAAACTGTTTATGTTTGTTTAAAAGATTACTGCATCGTGTTATTCAGTATAGCTACAAAAAAGAGAAAGTGCTATTTTTCATAGCTTGATGAATTACACACGCCCCTCCTAATGGGTCTCTTTTACTCCCTCCTTATTTTCCATTGACTTTAATCTCTGGTGGTAAACCACAGCAGAAATGAACACACTTCGTCATTTATTTCCATACGTTTTCCACCTCATCCTTGTTGATTGTAAGCCTGTGGTCTGTGCTTTTTGCCCCCGTGACAGGATATCACAAGGTGAAAATGTAAGGACGTTGGTCTCCTTTGATATAATTTCTAAATATCTGTGACATTAGGCAACTAGACAGAACTTCAGGTAAACCAAGAGAAGAAAGGGATTGTTTCTCTTTTATCCCTAAGACTAGAAATTCCTCTGGATGCAGACAAGTGGGGTGCTGTTAGAATGGTAGCTCCAGAGAGAGAAACCTCACTTTCTAGATCCCAGGAAGAGGTCTGGGTGGTCTGTAAATCCTCAGAAAGCTTTGTGAACATGAGAGCAGGGAGATCATCCACACGGAGAGAGCCACGAAGAGGTGGAGAGGCGATGGCTGCAGACTGAGTCTGGGCAGTGACATAGACAGAGTCACGAAGCTTTCCATGATATTGGTGGCACTGAAATGTAAGATCGGATCCTGTGTCTCTGTCTATGGCACAGAAGTAGCTAAGAGATGCATGAACCAGGAGAAGCATGGACAGAAATGTGTGACCAGTGGTACAAGCATATATGGGATGGAATTCCCCCACATGATGACAAACATCTCATCCGATGCTGGACTGCATAAATGATGTCTCAGACCAGCTGCTTCCCTTGTACTGGTTCCCTGGAACTAGGATATCATTTTAGAAAAGAAGGAGAAGCAAATTGACTGATAACTAATTTTTCTCAATTCCAATAGCATTAGAATCTCAAAAAAGAATTTTAAAATAAAAGCAACTCTTCTTAACTCATTTTCTGCACACATTAGTTTGTAGACCGAGGCATACAGGTTCACTGTATATTCTGACTTTCAGTAAAGAGCTTAATTCCTTAGAGAATACATACACATATGATTGCTTATGTGAGAGGCTTCGTGGGGCATTGGGAAGAGGTTAGATGAGGAGGCAGAAAAGAATATAGAGTCTCTGGCCTGTTCAGTTTTCTCATGTGCAAAGTGAGGAACTTGGAGGGATGATGTCTGAGGACATTTCTAGCTCTGAAAATGTGACTCTGTGAGTCTCTACTCTCCTATTTGCCAAATTGTTGGCTACTGCTACCAGATTCAGCGTTGCCCATAAAATACTCACCTAGAAGCTTGGCACTCCGGTGGTCAATGAATGCTACTTTCTGTCATCGTTTCCCCTCAATAACAGTATCTGATGACCACTTTTCTAAGATCTAATTCACATGAAGGGCCAGTAATTTCTCCTTCCTGTATGTTTCAAGGGCAGGTCTTGTTCCCGAAGAGCCGTGTAACATGCTGCTCTGTCAGCGTATTTGTTCTGAGCGCCCCCTTCTGGAGTTCTTTCACCTGTGGTTGAAGGGCTTCTCTCTGTGTCTGAACAGGAGCAGTGGTACAGGACTTGGAGAGTGGCTGGGATGGCCTGCTGGCTCACTGGTGTCGGGATGACTGTACACGTGTCCCTTCCTGAGCCTGTGGGCTGTTCCCTGGTGTGTGTCAACTCTGACTGCCTGGTACATTTGCTGGCTAAGTATTTCTGACTGATGATCTGAGTAGCTCCATCTTGTTCTGTTCTCTCTCGCCATTTCCTAGTCATACCCCATGACCTGCTATGGCTTGCCTTTGATGCGTGTCCCAGCCAGTGAGGCATCTCTGGTTCTGGGCCGACAGATTTAGAATTCTAGCAAGTTATTGGGGATAACCTTTAGATGCTGTCAAACTCCAGCGGCCCTTTGACAGTCTGGTAAAGTCCTGTCTCAGGAAAACCTTTTATAAAGCATCAGCTAGCATGCATATGATTATAAAATAATGAATTATGTTCAATCTGCTTATCAAAACATTTTGAAGGATGTTGTGATACAAGAATATATGTGCCTCCTTATTAATGCATTAAATAATAAGAAATTGCTGTGAGTTTGATGATTACTATAAATTTGAAGAGCTGATGATCATAAATATTTTGCGGTATCTGTAAAACTGTACTGTAATATGAAAATATCCATAATTTATATTTTGGATCACAAATATTGCTAATACTATTGTGGTATCCCTCATATTCATAATCAGAGGAAGTGCTATAAATTTCAGTTAAAGAAAATAAAGATACATTTTCCCGTTTGTGCTTATGGTCCCCTTAAGTGAATTTTCAGAAGCCCCAATCTAGTTTGATTTCCTAATTTTATCAGGAAACAATGGGCCAGACATGTAAAATGAATTACCAGGATCACATAGTTCATAGTCGACCAAACGGAATTCAATGTTGATCCCCTTAACCCATTTCTCTTTTTTCCAAGCTCACTGCTCCTTTTTTTCACTGAATTGCAAGATGGCCTTTATTGCTGATTTTGCTTTATGATTCTCCCACAGATGTGTTTTCTCTGTGTTGCGTTTGATTCTAGCATTCCATACAATTCTCTCTCTCTGAGGTGCTTTCATTCTGTCTGGATATTAGGGCATTTGGTTTTCTTCCTGTCACTCTGCTGTTTTTGAAACACTTTCTAGATTGGCAGAAGGAAATGGTAACCCACTCCAGTACTCTTGCCTGGAAAATTCCATGAACTGAGAAGCCTGATAGGCTACAGTCCATGGGGTCACAAAGAGTCGGACACGACTGAGCCACTTCACTTCACTTCTAGATTGGCATCCCATTCATATTTTATTAATCTTTAGATTTTATGTTGTTTAATTTTTTTTACATATACTTTAAAAATTATTTTTAATTGGATTATAATTGCTTTAAGTGTGGTGTTAGTTTCTGCTGTACAACAATGTGAATCAGCCCCTCTTGAGTCTCCCTCCCACCCCACCCCCATACCATCCCCCTAGGTCCTCATGTACACATACTGGTTTTAAAATTTTATTTTAAATTTATTTGTTTTAATTGGAGGATAATTACTTTACAGTATTGTGCTGGGTTTTGCTATACATCAGTATGAATCAGTCATTGGTGTGTATGTGTCCCCTCCATCCTGAACCCCCTCCTGCCTCTGTCCCCACCCCATCCTTCCAGACTGTTGCAGGGCACTGGCTTTGGGCACCCTGCATCATGCATCAAACTTGCACTGGTCATCTATTTTACACATGGTAGCGAAGGAGACACAGATGCGAAGAACAGAGGTTTGGACTCAGTGGGAGAAAGAGAGAGCGGGATGATTTGAGAGACTAGCCTTGATACATATCCATTCCATGTGCTTTTAACTCTGTAACTAGGCCACATGCTTTTTGAGCTTAGGGAATGGATATGACATATTTTATTTCTTTGCCTCTTTCACAGCCCCTGAAAAGGTGTTGTCTGCAACTACATGCATACAGTGGACATCATATCAGCTTCCCACCCAGACAGACCAGTGCATGAATATAATAACCTCAGTCTTATTTTGGCCCAGTATTAACACAGCCATGCCATGCCTTACATTTCCTTACCTACTAATATTTACCTGTGCAGAGAGTCATATAGTGGGAGACACTGCGTAGCAGGCAGTTAGGACAGCATCTAGCAGAGGCACATTATTATTATTATTTCTCACTATTTGTTTGATTTGATGATTCTTACTTGCTGGTATCTGGGTGTCTCTCATATATATTTTTATGGTAGTGGTAGAAAATTAGAGCTGAATAAGGTGAAACTTGTGGAGTGGAGCGATGTTGAGCTCACCCATACATCTTAGTAACTGTTTATTGTGGGCGTGCCGTGTCTATCTTCTCCCTCCTTCAAAGAATTGATCCCATTGAACAGGGCCATGTTTTAGCCTCAGATTTTACAGCTCTGTTCACCAGTCAATGAAATTGTTTATAAGGCTTTCAAAGCGCTAAGAAGAGGAACCCTTGCAAAAGGGGAATTATGTTGGCATTTTAGGAGGCTAATACATGACACTCATTTTTCCCTGTGGAGTTCAGAATATAATGAGACATATATGCAGAAGACGGAAGAATGGAGACCAACATTTTATTTTTTATTTATTTATTTTTGAGACCAACATTTTAAAACATGTTATATATTTTAAAAATTCTAATCATGTTGGGAAATGACTTTAGCTCTGCTAATACTTCCCCCTAAACTGAACTCTCCTTCCCCAAGCAAAACAGAACAAAATAAAAGCCAGAGGGTATCCTCGTGTGTGAGCAGACAGCCTCCCCTGATATATTGTCTCTCTCCTGGCTCCACACCGGGAAAAAGGGAGAGGAAGTTTCTCTGCTGTGTATTGTTTCTTCTCCCAAACTCTATAGTGAGATCACCCACTCCTTGTCACAGAAGAAGGACTAGAGGAAAGAGGCAGAGAAGGCTATGTATTCCTGAGTCGTCCTCAAAATGTGGACCACGGCCCACAGGCACCAGCAGTTCCTGGGCATAGTGATAATGCCCACTGTGGACCACATTCCAGACCTCCTGCAGGGTTGGTTTAGCAATCTGTGTTTTAACCAGCCCTCCGGGCAACTCTGATGCAGGCTTCACAGTCTTCCCTGGTGGCTCAGTCGGTAAAGAATCTGCCTGCAGTGCAGGAGACCCAGGTTTGATATGTGGAGAAGGGTATGGCTACCTTCTCCTAAAAGGGTGTTCTTGCCCAGAGAATCCCATGGACAGAGGAGCCTGGCGGTCTACACTCCAGGGAATCCCGAAGAGTCAGACATGACTGAGCCCTTACAATATTGTAGACAGATGCTCCCTATTGGAATTGCTAAAGTAGGGCCTAGGCATCTGCATTGTTGTTGTTAAGATTTAAAGATTATCTATGTTGGGGCCTCACAGGCAGAAAAAGTTTAAATTGGGATCCCCAAGAGCAGAGCCTTGGGGGCTGGTGTGTTTTGAGAGGTCCTCAGATGGTTCTGATGTGCGGTCAGGGCTCAGGGCTACTGTGCACTCTAGCTCATTCCTGTCCACAGGGAAACCTGGGCGCTGGGAAGGGCACAAGGAACAAACACTGGTTGTGACTTTGAACTCTCAGTCCTACCACTTGGGTGTCTTCTTTCTTTCCATCTCACACTTGTCAGTGTGAATATTAGGAAGTCACCTACCACATGGGTGACCACCTGTGGAATCTGGTGATGAAGAGCCTTGGGGGATGGTAGGTTCCCAAGGCAGGAAACACTAAATGAATTGAATGGTACCTGGCCAAATGCCATGGACACCTCTAAACTTGTCACCAAGACATGGATGACACTCTTTCCCGACTTAACGAAATCTCGAGTTGGCAGAAACTACTTAATGTGTTTTAAAAGGAATGTTTCCTTACATCTTTGAAAGGAATCCAAGCTCAAGACTGTTCTGACACACTGGATTATGCTTCAGAAGGCTAGTGAAAAACTAGGAGAGAAACAAAAAAACTGCAGGTTTGTAGGATGAGTGTGTATTTGGAAGAACAAAAGTTCTTGTTGTAGATGGTTTCTGTTGACAGTGCACGCAGAGGTCTCCTGAGAGTTCTTTAAATGCATTTTTATATGCATGTTGGGGCTTCCCAGTGGCATTTGTGGTTCGGAATCCACCTGCCAGTGCAGGAGATGCAAGAGACATGCATTTGAATCTGGGTCAGAAAGATCCCCTGGAGTAGGAAGTGGCATCCCACTTCAGTATTCTTGCCTGGAAAATCCATGGACAGAGGAGCCTGGTGGGCTACAGTCTACGAGGTCACAAAGAGTGAGATACAACTGAGCCACCAAGCACAGAACTACCCAGTAAACTGGGTAGTTTTTTCCTCACAAAAACTCATTGCACATCCATTCAATACTTTGCTTTACATAGATTCGTTGGGGAGTGAAGTCATGCGAGCTGAATAAACAGCTGTGTACCTCTCACCATTGCTTTGGAGAACTCCCAGGCAGCTTGTCTGTGCCTTTTACACAGGGCCACCTCTGCAAGAGCCCTCTGCATAGAAATATGTGAGCTACAAATGTGAGCCTGTATGAAACTTAAGATTTCTCCAGTAGCTACATTAAAACAAGTAAAAAGAACATGTGCAACCAATTTTAGTAATATATTTTATTTAACCCAATGCATTGAAAATATTTCTTATTTGAACATGCAAGCACAATAAAAAATTTATGCTGAAATAAGTATGAAAATATTCTTTTTTTGTACCAAATCTTTGAAACCCCACTGTGTGTTTCACACTGAAAACACATGTTAATCTGAAGAGGCCACATTCAAGTACATCAGAGCCTCAGTAGCTTAGAGGTTGCTATACTGGGTAAAGAATTCTAGAATCTGGTTCAGTCATCAAGTTTGCCTCACATCTTTCTTATGTTTTCTCTCTAGTAAATAACTTAAGTTTGAGAAGTAACTTAGTGTTTCCCCTTGACATTCTTTGTTAATAATTAAGAGCATATCACCAATAGTCGTTCTCATTAGCATTAAGAAAATATTTAAGAAATCCTATTTCCCTTTCATGCTTCTCATTTATTTTGAAAAATACCATTTCTGTCAGAGTAACTTTGGCAGTGTCGTTTTTCAAAAGGCCTTTGAGCTTATAGCTGGACAAGGTTGAGATTGCCTGGAAATGCTAACTTGAGAGGAATGTGGGCTAATATTTAAATACTCTTTAAAAATCAGTAAGCAGTAGTTCAGTAGTTCTATAGGGGCTAGAATGAATCTAATCATGCAAATATAAATGAATTGTAAGTGGACAATTATTATTGTATTTCTTAGGTCACACTTCCTTCTGTTTGGTCCATGGAATTTAACATACTGACCAACTATCCATTGCTTTAATGAAAAATAGAAGTGAATTGTTAGTCACTCAATTGTGTCTGACTCTTTGAGATCCCATGGACTGTAGCCTGTCAGGCTCCTCTGTCCGTAGAATTCTCCAGGCAAGAATACTGGAGTGGGTAGTCATGAGCTCTTCCAGGGGATCTTCCTGACCCAGGGATTGAACCCTGGTCTCCTGCATTATAGGCAGATTCTTTACAGTCTGAGCCACCAGGGAAGCATATTATGAAAGATAGCCAGGTAACAATAGGAATGGCTGCAGGAAGAAATACAGCTGCTAACATATTTGATGTATTACGGCAACAAAGATTCAATAATTATTGATTGATATGATATTGATTTTTTAAAAATTTAAACTTTTTTAAAATTTAAAAAATTTAAAAGCCACTCATTTTGTAAATCTATTGACCAGAATTGCAAACACTAACGGTGTTTGGGATACTTGGGAAGATAAGAGATCAGAATTTTATTTTATTAAATCTGAAGCACACAATTATATATTTCATATGAAAATAGGTATATTTCACTTGACATAAGAACTAGAGGATTGTGTGATTCAACCTGAAAATATAAAGAAATAATGCAGTATGTCTAGCTGACTTTAATCTTTTTTTTTTTAAGTTTGAGGTGTACAGCATTATAATTTGACATTTGTATATACTACAAGATGATCTCCATCATAAATCTAGTTTGCAGCCATCACCATACAACTGACCCCCTTCACTCATTTTACCCATCCCTAAACCCCCTTCCTCCCAGTAACCATCAGTCTGTTCTCTGTACCTGTGAGTCTGTATTTGCTTTATTTTGTTTGTTTGATTTGGTTTATTAAATTCCACCTATGAGTGAAATCATATGGTCGTTGTATTTCTCCGTCTGACTTACTTCACTTAGCACAATACTTTCAGGATCCTTCCATGTTGTCACAAATTGCAGGATTTCATTCTTTTTAAAGGCTAAGTAGTAGTCCTTCGTGTATATATACCACATCTTCTTTATCCACGTATCTATCCATGGCCACTTTGGTTGTTTCTACATCTTGGCTGTTGTAAATAATACTGCAATGAACATATGGGTGTACACATCTTTTTTTGAATTAGTGTTTTTGTGTTCTTTGGATAAATACCCAGAATGATATTGGCTCTTAACAAATAAACACATGCACTGATATCATGAAGAATTAACTACAAAATCAGTTGTGTCTTCCTGGTATACTTTATTTAAATCTTCACGTCCATTTTGACAGTTGATAATGGTCATATCTTGAATTTTTTCAGTTTCAATATACAGAATGGAGTCAGGGGAATAAACTAACTATATTTCATGCATTCTAAGCTGCACAATTTTTTCCCTCACATTTTAGGGTTTTTTTGAAATTAGGATGAATCTTAGAATTGATTATAGCTTAGTATTAATTGCAGTTAATATTTCTTTGAGTTGCATAAAATAATAATGTATTTTACTATCTTTCCTGTACTCAGTTCAGTTCAGTTCAATCACTCAGTCATGTCCGACTCTTTGCGACCCTATGAATTGCAACACGCCAGGCCTCCCTGTCCATCACCAACTCCCTGAGTTCCCTCAAACTCACGTCCATCGAGTCGGTGATGCCATCCAGCCATCTCATCCTCTGTCATCCCCTTCTTCTCCTGCCCCCAATCCCTCCCAGCATCAGAGTCTTTTCCAATGAGTCAAGTCTTTGCATGAGGTGGCCAAAGTACTGGAGTTTCAGCTTTAGCATCATTCCTTCCAAAGAACACCCAGGACTGATCTTCTTTAGAATGGACTGGTTGAATCTCCTTGCAGTCCAAGGGACTCTCAAGAGTCTTCTCCAACACCACAGTTCAAAAGCATCAATTCTTTGGCACTCAGCTTTCTTCACAGTCCAACTCTCACAACCATATATGACCACTGGAAAAACCATAGCCTTGACCAGATGGACCTTTGCTGGCAAAGTAATGTCTCTGCTTTTGAATATGCTATCTAGGTTGGTCATAACTTTCCTTCCAAGGAGTAAGCATCTTTTAACTTCATGGCTGCAGTCACCATCTGCAGTGATTTTGGAGCCCAGAAAAATAAAGTCTGACACTGTTTCCACTGTTTCCCATCTATTTCCCATGAAGTGATGGGACCAGATGCCATGATCTTTGTTTTCTGAATATTGAGCTTTAAACCAACCTTTTCACTCTCCTCTTTCACTTTCATCAAGAGGCTTTTGAGTCCCTCTTCACTTTCTGCCATAAGGGTGGTGTCATCTGCATATCTGAGGTTATTGATATTTCTCCCGGCAATCTTGATTCCAGCTTGTGCTTCTTCCAGCCCAGCATTTCTCATGATGTACTCTGCATATACTAGATTAGATAAATTGCAATTACATGGAACACTTATGTGGCATACTTTGTGCTAGACTCTATGGTAGGCAAATTTGAGAACTCCCATTGTATCTTCACCATAAGTCTCTTAAACAGATTGGAAAATGGAAATGGAGAAGAGTGAAATAACTCACTTAATTTCATGCATTTAAAAATTGTGGGATCTAAATTTCTGATGTCAGATGCTACATTTGAGTGTCTTCAGCAATCTGTTCTTTCCTGTCTCCTTGTATTTGAACCAGATTCTCTTTATGCTTAAAACATGGTTTCATCCTCCTTCTCCACCTCCTAATCCCCTCTGAAACTTGGAGAGATTCCACCTTCTTCAGGAAGCCATCACTACATCTCTGAATTAGAGGGCCGTGTTTCCATGGCACCCTCTTCCTATCTCTAAATCACATTTCACTTTTTAAATTTCTTTTCCTCCCCATTGCAACATGTGCGCTCTGTATGCTTTAACACCTGGCAGAGGGTTTGGTGTGGAGTAGACCCTAAGTATATATTTGTTGATTGATTTAAGGTTATTGTAGCAGTAGCTAGCTGTTATGCTTCATCCATGTTCTTTTTTTCACTTGCTGACATTTTTCTTGAGTTTCTAAGTAATTTGCGCCCTGTTTCTAGTAAGACACTCTTCAGAATTCTTGAAATCCTCATCAAACATCATGAATTTTGCTTCTCTGTCCTCTGGCAACTTCCATGTAAGAAATATATAGAAACATTCATAGCCTTGGGTATTTCTACACTTCCACAAAATACCCTTTTAGGGCTAAATAATGGAACTTCATTTTCAAAGTCTTTGTTGGAATTTTTACACGATCAAAGGCTACTTGATATAATCAAGTTGTATTTAACTACTTGGCTTCACATTTGATTTTCTTCTTTCCTATTTTTAATCAGCTTCTCAGAAGAAAAGGAAAACATTCTTTCAGGCTATTACCAAAACATAGATGATTCAAAAGTGAATTTCAGATTTGTGAGTCCCTAATACAAGGCTTGTTTTTGGCTCAGCTTGGGGCAAAAATCAATGAAAAACTGTCCAGTTTTTAATAGAGTAGGGCTGTAAAACATAATTCAATGAATATAACAACTAGATTTGAATTTTATATTATATAATGGGTGGTGTAAAGGATGAAGGAAAAGAAAAGAGAAATGGGGCAAAGGAAATGGAGAAAAAGAGAAAAGATAAGAAAAAGAAAGAGGAATAAGTGAGGACGGTTGAATAGAGAGAGAAAAAGTCAGAGGAAGAGAGAAGAGGGGTGCAGGCAGGATGCTGAGAATAAGGTGCCAGATGATTGATTGGTCAGTATCTCAAGTGTGAGGAAATGGCCTCTGGTGTTGACTTGGCCCCTGGCCTGCAGTCTATTACATATATTCCCACTCTGCTTTGAAATGATTCATTCTGGCCCATATTCACAGATAATTCACTGCTCTTCATTCTTTAAATTTCAGAGATGCTACCCTGAGTGGGATGTCATAATAATCCCACAGAGTATAAATTAGTCATGAGCAGCAGTGTCAGTGATGAAACATTAATTTGAGGTCCAAGTGAAATCAAAGGAAAGGTTAGATCTACCTAGGTACGTGAGGCTTCCTATTCTGACTCAGAGACCCTTACAGTTGGAGTTCATTGATCATTTGGAAAAGAAGCCATCTCTAAATTCAGTACATATCTGAAAAGCATAAATGAAATGACATTTCTACAAATTGCTGCCAGTAAAATGCTGAATGAACATCGAGAGAATTAATGTGCCTTCAACAGTGAGAAGTGCAACCTTCACTGTCCTGAGGATCAGGCCTAAATAGGGGTTATTTCAGCTGTGCGACTGGTGGTTGTGTTTCTTGAGTTATGGTTGATTGCTAAGTCACTGTCCTTGCAAATTATTCTGGCAGCATACCGTGCAGTGACAGGCTGAATCTAACCCATCTATCATGCTACAGGGCCCAATTTTCCTTTCTGATTTTCTTGGCAGACTTTGGGTTCCCTTAAGAAAACTATAGCACTTGCTATTCTTGGGAGATTATTAGAGGTAGGTAGTCAATCTAGTTATCCCTGAGATATCTGAGAGTACGCCATTTACGTGCTTGAAATTTTTTATTTCCTTCATTTGGAAGAGTAAGATCGAAGTAGCAAGAATAGATGTGTGGTGATGAATTTTGGTGGTGTTATTTATTTTATGAACATTAGATAACTACATTATAAGCATATATACTTAAACATATTCTAGAAATCTATTTACTTATATTCTAACTATATATTCTTCTCATATATATGTTCTCATGTATATTCGAATGACCTAAGTATACTGTGCTTCCAGTAACTACAGGGATAGGTAATGTAGTAGCAAGAGCATGATCTTTGGAATTGGCTAGATGAAGAATGTGAGGCTAAGTGATTTCTCTACAAATATAGTGCCAGAGGTGAAGAGCTGCAATTTTTTCTTGGAATTTGTGTGTGCGTGCTCAGTTGCTCAGTTTTGTCCAACTCTTTGTGACCCATGGACTGTAGCCCACCAGGCTCCTCTGTCCCTGGAATTTTCCTGACAGTACTTGAGTGGGTTGCCATTTCCTTCTCCAGGGGGTTTTCCTGACTCAGGTATCAAACCTGAGTCTCCAACATATCTTGGAATATCTGGATTTGAAACTAATATTCTAAAGTACTTTATCATTACACCTCTTCGCTTATAAATTTATCTATTTTAGAAGCCAATTCTGAAGATTTTGAAGGCTATGGAAAAATTAAAAATAATATTTGCAAAGGATATAAAATAATGACTAACACACAGGGGACATTCAATATGTAATAGTTTTCCTTATTATTGTTCTATTATATATTTTTTAAAGAATAAAGTTGGAAGAAAAAGCTTCTGAGTGAATAGTGATATCATACAAAATTGATGATTTAAAGCAGCTGATTTTATTTTCTTGGGCTCCAAAATCACTATGGATAGTGACTATAGCCACAAAATTACTAGATGCTTGTTCCTCAGAAAAGCTATGACAAACCTTGACAGCATATTATAAAGCGGAGACATCACTTTGCTGACATAGGTCCATTTAGGCAAAGCTATGGTTTTTCCAGTAGTCATATGCGGATGTAAGAGCTGTACCATAAAGAAAGCTGAGTGTTGAAGAACTCATGCTTTCAAACTGTGATTCTAGAGAAGACTCTTGAGACTCCCTTGAGAATTTCAACAACAAAAACAAAGCTGATCAGGCTATTTTAGCTTCATTTATTCACAATTCTAATACATTTTCCTATCTAGGTTCTGAGTCCACTGATAAGAAGCAGCAAATTAAGACTGTTAAAAAAAAAACAATAATTATGAGACTTGATAGTTGAAAGCATGAAAAAGACAAAATTGTAAAATTAAGCACATGAACTAAAACATAACAGAACAAAACCAAAATCAGCCTACTGGGATTATTTCATTTAGGAGGACAGTAAAATCGTTAGTTCAGTTGGTCTCGAGGAATACTTTGATATAACAATTTGCATTGATTAATCATCTGTAGCTTTTCTTATAGTGTGGTATGCTGCTAATGACTTATTTCTGCTTTCATGTGTCTGGAAAACTATAATTCACCTTCATTTCTAAAGGATATTTTTACTGAACAGAGGAGTTTAGGTTGATTTTTTTCCGTCTATTTTCAAGATTTTGCTCCACAGGCTTCTCACTTGCACTTTTCAGTGAGAAATCCGCTGTCACCCTTATCTTTGTTCCTCTGTACATTGTGGATAATTCTTATTGACCTGCTTTCAGGTTTGCTACCATTTTCTTCTGCAGTATCTAATCTGCTATTACTCCCTTCTGGTGTATTTTTATCCCTAGAAGTTCAATTTTGGCCTTTTAAGTAGCTCTCATGGCTCTACTCAACTTTTTAAACATACGGAATGAAAAGATAATAACTATTTCAATGTTCTTTCCTAGTAATTATAACATCTACATAACTTCTGGGTTGGTTTCAACTAATTTGATTTTTGTCTTCATTATAAGATGTATTTTTGTGTTTCGTTGCCTACCTGGTGATTTTTGATTGAATGTTAGATGTTGTAAATTTTATCTTTTAGGGTACTGTATAATTTTATCACTACTTTTGAACTTTGTCCTGGGACACAGTTACTTTGTTTAAAAAAGGTTTATTCTTTTCAGATCATGCTTTCAAGACTTGTTATATGAAAACAGAGCAATGCTTCAGATCAGATCAGTCGCTCAGTTGTGTCCGACTCTTTGCGACCCCATGAATCGCAGCACTCCAGGCCTCCCTGTCCATCACCAACTCCAGGAGTTCACTCAGACTCACGTCCATCGAGTCAGTGATGCCATTCACCCATCTCATCCTTTGTCGTCCCCTTCTCCTCCTGCCCCCAATCCCTCCCAGCATCACAGTCTTTTCCAATGAGTCAACTCTTCGCATGAGGTGGCCAAAGTACTGGAGTTTCAGCTTTACCATCATTCCTTCCAAAGAAATCCCAGGGCTGATCTCCTTTAGAATGAACTGGTTGGATCTCCTTGCAGTCCAAGGGACTCTCAAGAGTCTTCTCCAACACCACAGTTCAAAAGCATCAATTCTTTGGTGCTCAGCCTTCTTCACAGTCCAACTCTCACATCGACACCCGTTACTGAGACACGACCCTCTCAGTTTTCTATCAAATGATCTATAAGTCATGAGTTTTCTAGTCTAGTTGGTAGGAAAAGACAATGTTCTCAATGATTTTCCCTCGAATCATTTGTTTTTAATTGGAGGATAATTGCTTTACAGAATTTTGTGGTTTTCTGTCATATATCAGCAACAATCAGCCGTAGGTACACCCATGCCCCTCCCTTCTCCCCTCTGCCTCCCCATCCCACCCCTCTAGATTGTCACAGAGCCCCTGTTTGAGTTCCCTGAGTCATACAGCAAATTCCCATTGGCTATCTAATTTACATATGATAATGTAAGTTTCCACGTTACTCTTTCCATACATCTCACTCTCTCCCTCCTCCCCTTCCGCCGTGTCCATGTCTCTTCTCTATGTCTGTTTCTCCACCACCTAAATTCTTTGGGGTAGTTCTTTTCTCTTAAGTCATGTAATTTCCTTACATGAATGCACTAATCAGTATTCTGCTGAATACTCTAGGGGTGTGCATGCATGCCAGGTCACCTCATTTGTGTCTGACTCTTTGCAACGCTATGGACTGTATACTGCCAGGCTTCTCTGTCCGTTGGATTCTCCAGGTAAGAATACTGGAGTGGGTTGCCATGCCCTCCACCAAGGGATCTTCCTGACCCAGGGATTGAACCTGCATGTCTTATGTTTCCTGCATCGGCAGGTGGGTTCTTCAGCACGCGTGTCACCTGGGAAGCCCGAGTATGTGTATAGCGTCCTTCAACCCTTAACTCCGAGGCTAACAAACTTCTGTGAGGGCCATTAATAGCCATTTATGTCTTGAAGCACATACAATAACCACCTTGTAGCTCAGTACTTTTTACTTTTTAAAATGAAGCATCAAGAATAACTATTGCTGACCTGCATTCTGTGGCCTTCACAGGTTCCAGAGAGATTTCATCTGTGCTTTTTCTTCCAAAGTTTATGCAGAGATTATCAGCACATGTGTATGTGGAACTGGTTTTTTCTTGAAACCAGTTGACAGAGAAACCAGTATCCATGATTGGGGGAAGAAGAGGAAACTATTTATGTCATCTAGAATTATCTGCCAGTGTTACTGAGGAGTACTTTGGACATTGTAGGCCAGTGTAGCTGTCTACCTGACTCACCCACCATCAGTTAAATAGTGAACAATTCTGTTGTTTTTCATGATGTGAAGTATTTGATATTAATTGCCTTTTAGACATACTCCCAATCTCCTTGTATCTAGAATAATAGGTGCAGTGTTTCTGTTAGTTTATAAATAAATTCATGTGAAGTTGTTACTATCTATTCATGAAGACAATGCATGGGGAATATTTATTGCATGCTATCTAACATAGATGATTAGTCCCACTAGTGGATTTGGAATGCTGTGTGGACAGAGACTGCATCTTTATTCCTTTCGGTAGTCTAGTTATTGGTAATAACTTTATTACAGTGAAGAGCTTCCCTGGTGGCTCAGATGGTAAAGAATCTGCCTGCAATGGGGGAGATGCAGGTTTGATCCCTGGGTTGGGAAGATCACCTGGAGAAGAGAATGGCTACCCACTGTAGTATTCTTGCCTGGAGAATCCCTTGCACAGAGGAGCCTGGTGGGCTGCAGTCCATGGGGTTGTAAAGAGTTGGACATGACTGAGTGACTAACTCAACACACAGTACCGTGAACAGATACATCTGTGGATTGTGGGCACACCCAAGCAGGATATCAATGCTGGTAATGTTTCTTGAAAGAAATACCAAACATTACACCTACATATTATTAAGGAGTAGGACTAAATATGTAATTGCTGGGCCCAAAGACAAATTAAGAACTGATGCTTCATTCAAAGCATTGGAAGCCCTTCACTGGGAGGACTGATGCTGAAGCTGAAGCTCCAATACTCTGCCCATCTGATGTGAAGAGCTGACTCATTGAAAAAGACCCCAATGCTGGGAAAGATTGAGGGCAGGAGGTGAAGGGGGTGACAGAGGATGAGATGGTTGAATGGCATCACTGACTCGATGGACATGAGTTTGAGTGGAAGATAAGGAAGCCTGGAGTGCTGCAGTTTGTGGGGTCCTAAAGAGTTGGAGAAGGCGATGGCACCCCACTCCAGTACTCTTGCCTGGAAAATCCCATGGACGGAGGAGCCTGGAAGGCTACAGTCCATGGGGTTGCTGAGGGTCGGACACGACTAAGCGACTTCACTTTCACTTTTCACTTTCATGCATTGGAGAAGGAAATGGCAACCCACTCCAGTGTTCTTGCCTGGAGAATCCCAGGGACGGGGGAGCCTGGTGGGCTGCCGTCTATGGAGTCGCACAGAGTCGGACACGACTGAAGTGACTTAGCAAAGAGTTGGACATGGCTTAGTAACTGAACAACAACTATGAGGACAAATGGAAAAGTAAGTCAGCTTGTTAAAAAGCAAATATGAAGAATTTCAAGACAGTGACAGTAAAGCATTAAGCCGAGTGCTGGGCTCTATGTGACTGTACATGTCACATACCTTTGAAACCAGCCCTGTTAAGGACTGTAGGAAATAGAACCCAGTTTCAAGTGCAAAGAACAAAGACAAACGGAACAGTGCCACTCAAGGTGTTCAGATGTCTAGGGCTGGAGAACTCAGTATTTTTTCCAAAGAAGAAACCTATTAAGGTTAGTTTGAAAAGAGTGATTGCTATATGCTATATACCACTGGTCTAATTAAATTTGCTATACTTAATCCTATCATTATGAAAAGTTAGTAGTTGAAGTCTTAGACTTTAAAAGGAAAACTGTAGATATTGTAAGGACAAGCACTGAGCTTTGTATTTGGAGAAACATTGACCCAATATTTCACTGCCGATTGAACATGCTGTGGCTGTTTGAGCACCTTGAATTAGTAGCATTACTTTTATACTTCAGTTTTGAATACTTCCAAAGTTATGCAAAAACTTAAAGCCTTAAGCTTAAATGAAATACTGTGGTTAAAACTATTAACTTGAACGTGTAAAACTAAGCTGCTTAAAATATCTCATAAGAAATATATTTGCTTTGGGGGAGCTGAATAATTTTCTGGGAACACATCTTTCATTTGATTGATTTTAAAAAAGCATTCATATATGAATTAATATGCCATAAAATTTTGATTTACAATTTCTAAAAGCCAGAGTAATACCATCTACAAAACTGTCAAGATGCATTTTGGGCTGTCCTTCTCCTTCCATTTTTTTTTTCCTTCTTTTCTTTCAAAGGATTTAAATGCAATTGGGATTATAAAAATCACATTAAGATTGAAAGACTGTAGAATAAGTTTCACCTGGGGTGCTTGTTAAAAAATGCAATTTCTGGGGTTTCATTTCAAATCTGTTCAGTGAGACTCTGCAGGCAGACTCCAAGAATCTGCATTTTTTACGCTTTCCAGATGTTTCTTATGCACACTAAAGTTTGAAGACCACTGCCCTCAAATTTTAATTGTCATTAAAAAGAACTTTTAATGGATACAGCCATCATTTCATATTATTGATTGATAGAATCTGCTGTAAGTATACAATCACCAAAATATACAGATGTGTTGCCTTGCTGGAGAGAAGGAAAGTCAGACCTCTTGACTGCGTCATGTCTTAAGCTCAGCTGTGATATTTGATGACTGGCTAAACCTAAAAGCCAGCAAAATGTGTGTCTTCGGTCCCCACCCATCCTCTGACACCACCTCACTGTCTTGAGGTTAATCTGTATATAGGAATGCTTTATTCCTGCTGCCTGAATTTCTATAGAAAGACATGGGTTACAAAGTCAGGCGCTGCAGACTTCTGTAGGCTTCTCATCCAAAGAGTCAGTGACATAGTGCTGGATCAGGCAGCGCTCACCACTGATTTAATTTGATCTTTCCAGGGAGGATTAAAAATATTGTTCTCACCCCAGTGAAAATGCTGCTGCTAAGTTTCAATATGTCAGAAGCTTTTTCATTTTTCCAACGCCAGTGCTGGCTAGGATGGTAAGTGACAACGCTGCCCTATTTGCATTATCTTCCTTAGCCTGCACATTTTTCAACCGTGTCAAAGAAGAGGTGATTTGAAGGGAAACTCATGGAGAATATAAGAAGGGCTCTCAGCCCGTGCTCTGCAGGATGGGGAACAGAGCTGAACGTGCCTGCAGAGATGAGTAAAGCCTTTTATTGTGGGCACCTGCCCCTCACCGCCATGCGATTTTGTACACTCCCAGCAATGCCACCACTTTGCCTTGAAATTGGAGGCCTCGGTTATGAATTTTATAACAGTCTTCAAAAGTGGGGCTTCACTTAGTGTGTGCCTAATTTAGAGATAATTAATATTGTATCGATCATGTCATGTTTGTAAAAACCCTGTACTCATCAAAGTGTCTGCAGACACATTGTTTCATTTAATTCTTGCCCAAATCCTCTTAGGTATACAAAGCAGATACTATTATCCATGTCACAGAAGAGGAAATAGAGACTCAAAAGCTAATTAGTGGGGTCAGCATTGGGCCCTCAATTTAAAAAAAAAATTTTTTTTGTCCATTTTTGCTGTTCTTCCAGTTGATTTTTTTGTTTTTTTGCTGTTTTGATCCTCATTGCACTGTACATGCTTAGTCGCCCTGTAGGATGTGGGATCCTAATTCCCCAATCAGGGATCTAACCCATGTTCCCTACATTGAAAGGCAGATCCCCAACCACCGGGCCACCAGGGAAGTCCCTGGTGGGGACTTCAATTTTTGAACTTTGAGATTAAAAAATAACTCATATCTCTGGGAAGAAAATAGTTGTACATGGTACATCTGGTTTCTTTTTTTATTTTTATTTTATTTTTTTAAATTTTATTTTATTTTTAAACTTTACATAATTGTATTAGTTTTGCCAAATATCAAAATGAATCCGCCACAGGTATACCTGTGTTCCCCATCCTGAACCCACCTCCCTCCTCCCTCCCCATACCATCCCTCTGGGTCCTCCCAGTGCAGTAGCCCCAAGCATCCAGTATCGTGCATCGAACCTGGACTGGCAACTCATTTCATACATGATATTTTACATGTTTCAATGCCATTCTCCCAAAGCTTCCCACCCTCTCCCTCTCCCACAGAGTCCATAAGACTAAAAAGTGTGTTTTTTTTGGTTTTGTTTGTTTCCTTAGGTCATGCTGTTAGTGTACTGTTGGCTCTGTTCAGCTCTGAGGATCGAGACAGTGTCACTGCTTCTCACTCTAGGGGTTATGAGTGATATTCTTCCAGAATTTAAAAAATGGATTGTGGTTATAAGTGTGTCCTGAGGTGCAACGTTCATTGCTCTCATTTGTTATAAGTACATTATCAGCATATTATTAGCCATTATGTTCCAAGACTCGATGGACATGAACTTGAGCAAACTCCAGGAGATAGTGAAGGACAGTGAAGCCTGGCATGCTGCAGTCCATGGGGTCGCAGAGTCAGACATGACTTAGCAATGAACAACATGCTCCAAGATGCAAAATGACATGTGGATTTTTAAAAGTCCTACCTGCTGATCTGATTGGCTAGTATTCCAGGCCTCCTCTGTTTATAGCTCTGTAACCTCTGGGATATTCTGACAGACCCTAGTATGTTTCTTGTCCAGAGTATAAAATAGTGACAGTACAGGCTGCTGTGTCAGATCTTATTAGGCATTAAAATTCGAATACCTCACGCTTGTGACAAAGATGATAACAGGCATTGAAAATTCCACAATAGGAATCTATTCTCACAAGGAAGATTGTAATGAGCATGGGAAGAGCTGCAGAGGGAACCCATTCTCATTATGTTCTGAAGCCCAATTTCCTGCCTTCAGCATGAACTGTGGTGTCTGGGCTCCTTAATCAAGAATGTTCCATTTGAGGAAATAACACATCTAGCAGAAAACATAAATTCCGCTTCTGAGCACCTATCCTATAGGAGAAACTGTTTCTTCATTCAATTAACCAAACTGTAATTAAAAGAAAAAACAACTCATTTAAGAAGCCTCATTACAGAAGATAAATGTGTGTTTGTGTGTGTATTATGATTGTGACTAATTAAAAATTAACTGATTTAGTACATTTGAGGCAAAAAAGTGTTCCCATCACCTTCCTCTAATTGCAGTATTTACCAAGGACCTGGACTGTACGCTTTCTGCCCAGATGATTTTGCTGTGTGATCATAATGCTCCTTCTGTGATTAGAGAGAGTTCATAAGTATTGAAACAAAAACTATCTTGTTAGCTTTCTTGTTGTTGTTAAGACTGCTTTAGGTATTTTACATTTTTCATTTCTGTCTTAAAAAGGATTTACTGCTACGAATCATGGCTTACATCACTCCAGGCAATAGTAAGGCATATTGTCTTTTCTATTTTACTCTCACTGTGATTTGAAAGTGGGCCCACCAGATGTGCTGCTAAGTTAGTTGGTGTCCTTTTGAATCTACCAGCATGGGTATGTTTTCCGATTACAAATGTGATAAAGTATTAAAAAACGCAACCAATGACAAACCCAACAGGCAATGCCAAACCGAAGGAAATTCTGTCTGTCCCACAACTTCAGAAGTTGGCTCTTTGCCACACCTTCTGGGAAGATAGGACTTCCCTGGGAGCTCTGTCGTTAAAGAATCCACCTGAGATGCAGGAAGTCTGGATCAATCCCTGGGTTGGGAAGATCCTCTGGAGAAGGAAATGGCAACCCACTCCAGTACTCTTGCCTGGGAAATCCATTGGACAGGAACCTGGTGGACTACAGTCCATGGTGTCGCAAGAGTCCTACACAACTTAGTGACTAAACCACCACCAGGACAGATGATGCAAGTCAGAGCAGAGCCTCTTTGAAGTTCTCTGGACATAACGGATAATGAAGGGTCACAAAGCGAGATCATGGATATCTCAGATACTACAGATCCTGATGTTATGAAAGGAGTATTTCATCCAAGCATGGCTAAGAAGACTAAATCTGAGTTGGCAGTTTTAGAAATCCCATCTCATGTATGTTGTCTTTTCTGACATGTTTTCCAAAACTGGAATATTTCTGCTGACTAGTTTCCAAGGCTTCCTCTCTTTAGACTATTCTTCATTGACTGCACATTCCCAGTGTATCCTTACTAAAATGTGAGCTAATGTAGGTATTTTTCTCTAGTACACGCAGCTCTCAGTATAACTTCTGTGTAAGTATTTATTGAGGACAAAAGGCATGAAGAGGGCAGACGACTGGAGCTCGGGAAAGAACTGGTGCTGGCTGTTGAGTTAGGGAGTGTGAGGAGGAGGAAAAGGGCTTTGAGCACAAGGTGAGTGAGACAGCATGCATGGGCTGAAGAGAGAAGCATGGAAGCTTCGAAAGAGAGGTTTGGTTTAGGGTGCTGAAATTTGCATAAATTGCACAGGCCTGGGAAGGGTGACAACAGGAGGTGGGCAGAATGGGATATTTGGGTGGAAAATAGCATTTAGAAATTGGCTCATCCCTTAGCTATAGTGGAGGGCACGCCCTCTGCCACATCACTGGGAGGTCACTGGATCCATGGATCTTGAGTAGTTCTGTTCATATGATGTGATTCTATGGCTTTTCCTGATTATTGATCTCCAGAGTTCTAAAAGCCAAGAGAGATAGAGGTCACAGTGAAATCAATATTTCCATTATGAGATAAGAAAACCTCGTAAGGGGAACCTACACAGATGAATTTGTATACAACCAAACCTAGACTTAAGAATCTTTTGAAGATAATACTGGGATTATGTCTCAGTTTTTAAGCTTCTTTTTTTTTTCTATTATATTTATTATGTTGAAACACAGTAGTTGTTTCCTGTTAGCTAATATAAATAACATAAATAACACTGTCAAACAACAAGTTGGAAGTGCTGACAATTCTAATTTCACTTTGATTTATATTTGCTCTCCACTGTTTTATCCCTCCTTGAAATAAAACTGAACAATAGTATGTTATAAATATAGAATTAACAGATATTGAAATCATCTTTTCAACTGCTATCATTTAGAGTGAAATTAAATGATCAGATAGTTATTTTGTCAGTTACTGGCAAAATTGTTTAAGAGCCCAAGAATCGTGACAATTAATCCATACATTGTCTATTGAATCCTATCAAAGGCTTGATTTTATTCAAAGGGAGGAAAAGAAAAATAAAGAGCATTAGGGAGGGAGGAAAGAAATGAAGAGAACAGTAGAGTCACTGCAATAAATTCACTTTATTCCATTCTGTACATGCCCTGAATTAGTAGGGACTAATAATACACTGATTTGTCTGCAGTAACATAGCATTCTGTACTTTAACCCAACCTTAAATTATACATGCTCTTCTACTACCACTAATTATAACTAGTGTGAAATAGGAACAGTTGAGCTCAGCACCTTTCTGTGGCTTTTAAACCTTGGGAGTTGTTCTTACTTTGACTTAATGTAATAACCTTACTTCATCTTTGGTGTTCTTACTCAACCAGTGGAAGCACAAGTATTCACCTGGAAACCTCAGGGAAGATCTAATTGGAGACATGCCTATACTTCTTTTTTTTAGTTGAAAAATTGGAAACATTATCTCCTATATTGATAAATCTATATTCAGTTCATACTGATTGATGTTCAGTGAACATAAAATTGATCGGTTTATCTTTGTAGCATTAAAAAACCTTGTTATTCTGTTCTTCCAATTTCCAGTTTTATTTTGAAGGTAGACAAAGAGCATTTTCTTCCTTTTTTAAAAAGATATTTGAGTTTAGTAACTTTCAAGGCCCTAAGTTTATTGGCATAATTTAATGGAAAAATTTATGCTTCAAAGCATTCATTTTTCTTCCTAAGCTTTGTGGTTTCCAATTTCTCAACTGCTAGGTGGCTTTTAGTTTACAGGGCAGAACAGAATCTTCTCAACTTTTAAATTCCCTTAATAAACTATAAGCCAAGGACACGATCTCATCCTTATTCATGTCTTTGTGATTATTGAAGTGCAGTTACTCTTACATGTATTTATCTTAATAGTAAGCTTAAGCATAAATAGTCCTCTTTTTTTGACTAATTTGTTCCAAAATTTTATTAAGCCTGAGTGCAAATAAAACAACAGTTAAACAATAGATTTTTTTTCAAATTAAACTTTTATTTTGTATTGGAATATAGCTGATTAACAATGTTGTGATAGCTTCCGGTATACAACAGAGCAACTCAACCGTACATACACGTGTCCATTTTCTCCCAAACACCCTCCCATCCAGGCTGCCACATCACATTGAGCAGAGTTCCCTGTGCTCTACAGGAGGTCCTTGTGGGTTATCCATTTTCAATATAGCAGTGTGTACCCATCCTCCCCGACACCCTAATTATCCCTTCCCCTCATTTTTCTCCCAGGTGGCCATAAGCTCCATTTCTGTTTCGTAGGATCTTCCTGACCCAGGGTTTGAACCCAGGTCTTCTGCATTGCAGGAGGATTTTTTACCAGCTGAGCCACCAGGGAAGACCTTCTTCCTCTTTAATACCAGCCAAACGTCATGGCATGGTCTGGATATTCTATAATTTACCACATAGTACAAAGATTAACCTGAAGTTATTTTGTTGTCAATGACAGGAAGGTCATTTAAGTTAATATTTGCAACTTTACAGTATATACATGATAAAATATGATTTGGGGCAGGATTCTGGTTGATGTGTTGCCTCTCTGTTGCATGGTATGATATACTTCCAAGTTGGAATTATCCTTAAATTTTAAGACTTCATCTTAAAGATAAGAAAATAAGAATTAGTTTAGGAAGAATAGATGGTTTGCATGGCTATTTCATGGCAGAAACAGTTTTCAACCCCAGGTTGATTTATCTGTGGTCCTATGTCAGATGAAAGTCTTTTTGATAACTCAGAAAATATTAAGACTCCAGCTCCAAGGAATATTTGATTTCTATTTTGAAATGTACACCACTTTAGCCGGGCTACTCTAGAGGTGCTATATATGCCGTCTTCTGCCTGTCACTGCTACCTTAGATTCGAGTGGATTGTGTTCATAATAACTACATTTCTTCCAGAAGCCAATTTTTTAAAAAAAATATAATACAGGCCATGGTTCCATCCAGTTTTGAAGCATGCTGATTGTAGGTAGCTATATTTATTATAACAATTGAAAGGAGAACACCATGAAAATAAAAGTCTTCCATAAGTAGGACACTATTTCATCTGATTTAGAATTGTGTAAGTTGAAAGCAAAAATAACAGAAAGATCTCTCTAACCTTTCTAAAAAGAAGTCCTAGAAAAGAATGAGTTCTTTTTTTCCCCAATGATTTCTAAGTAATGACTCTAAATATGCATGTGATTTTAGAACATATAAGAATATTCCTAGTATTTTGTTGTTGTTGTTCAGTCGCTAAATTATGTCTAACCCCATGGATGCCCCTCTTTTGGGCCAGCATCACATTTTATTTCTTTTACTTTTTGTTCTTTTCCCTTTAAGATGGGTGAAAAGAAGACCTGTACAATATTTCATGCTTGTACCAAGATACATGTACTTTTCCCCTCGCCTTTTTCCAAGACAGTATATTGTTCTGTAGGAGTTAGGGTGGTGCAGAAAGTGGAAAGGAAAAAGAAAGACCTGATCCTTGTTTATTTGTCTGCTGCTTTTGACTTTAGTGAGATGTGAAATCACTCTCGGGCTTTAGTGTTCAGAAGCATCATCTGGGCCTTGTTAAAAGCATGTTCCTAGATCTGGCTCTCCGAGGTCTGTTCTTTCTGGAAATGTGCTGGATGATCATGCCCGTGGCTCCCGGACCTTCTAAAGAGTGCCGTCTGAGAGTCTGAGTGCCCTTAGAAAGGAGGGAGGTTGCTGGAGGTGCTTTCGTGACTCTTTCCGTGCCCAGTGACAGTGTTCTCAGTGACTTGGAATTTCATATTTTTCCTTTTTTTCTTCAGATGTTAAATCTTTGTGGGTGAATCTTTAAAAGATGACTGGGAAAAAATGCAAATATATTGAGCATTCACACGTCAAAGAAGATTTCTTGGCAATCCAAGAGGAGATTCAGAATGCAAGGTTTTTTTTTTTTTTCCCTCCCATTCTGTCCACTGTGGAGGACACCCAGCGGCTGCTGGCGGTACTGCATGAGGAGAAATACCCTAGTCTTTCCTTCTACACCTCAGTCTCTTGTCTGGGTTTGCCATTTGCTGAATCCAGTCAGAGGTAAGCAGCTTCTGAACCAGCTGAGCCCCGGAAACACAGATGGCAGGAGTCACGGGCTGGGATACAGAGCAAAGCCTGCGAAGACAGAGAGAGAGAGGCACAAACTGAATCTGAGGGCCAACAGGCCAGGACCTGGCGGATCTTCTTGGCCTGAGAGAGAATGGGGCCTCCCAGGTGCCTCAGTGGTAGAGAATCCCCCTGCCGATGCAGGAGATGCAGGAGAAGTGGGTTCCATACCTGGGTCAGGAAGATCCTCTGGGGGAGGAAATGGCAACCCATTCCAGTATTCTTGCCTGGGGAATCCCATGGACAGAGGAGCCTGGCGGGTTATAATCCATTGGGGTCGCAAAAAGTCAGACACTCCTGAGCGACTGAGGACACACACTGAGAGAGAATCAGGACAAGCACATCGTCTAGAGTGAGTGCACAGGGAAAGCAAAGCCCCAGGGATCTGAAGATCCAAGTCCATCCAAAGTAGTGGAGGCTGGGCACTGTTCTCAGTGTCAGAACTGAAGACCACCCACAGGGGCTCTTTCTATTGCAGTAGTCTGAGATTCCCAGAAGAGCAAGAACTTCGTCATGGGGTGGCCTCATTCCACCTGAGCAATGAGGCAGGCATTTTTGAGCAGAAATGGCTCGGCTCAGACATCAAGCAGAGACGATGCCTCAGCAGTGCCATGCCTGGCACCCCCACTCCCCCCCCGTCCCCAGTTCCCGTCTGGGGTCTATTTGGAATGTCTGGCTCTCATTGCCAGTGTGATTGGAATGCAGCAGAAAGCTAGGACTGGCTCCCTTGGAGACGTTAAAAAAATAAGCTACCAACAATTGCATTAACTGTGTAAGAATAAAAAAATTAGGGCAGTTGGGCCTTGGTGACTGTTTATTTTCTATGGAGTAATAAACTCTGTTCGTGTTTTTAGACTGTCCTCTGGACAATAAAAGAGTAAATTTGCAGTCAAGTAAATTTGCAAGAATTTGGACCATTTCTTTCCAAGTACCAGGCTCTTTAAGGGCCAGCATCAAATGAAATTTGGGATGTATGCATGAAGCTAAGTGACTATTACAAAAGTCATCGTCTGCACAAGGCTCCATAAATTCAGACCATGGAGAGCTGTCTAAAGGGATTTGCACTTTCCCTTCACATGGACTTGAAAGGTGCCTTACTAGTCTGCAGCCAGTCCAGAGGCCCCGGCTGGAGCAGACAAGCTGTGTGCGGCCAACACCTGGCCACCGACTTTCCCAGGAACCCTGAGGACTTCTGATGCGACAATTAGGAACTGGCCCACATAACATTTCCTGAGAGTAAGCTTGGTTTTAACTTCATTTCTTGGTTAAGAAGTTCTTGTGTTTCAGACAGGTGTAACCTTTCCCTTTTGCTTCCTGATGAAGGACATGTGCGAGATATTCTGGCTAACTTTGGGAGATCGGTCATTGGTTTTTTGTCAGCCTTGTTTTTTAAAAAATCTACATATTGCTTCCCCTGTTCAATCCATCAGTTTACACTTGAAAAGGTCATGTTTCTCTCAGCAGGAAACCTTGGAGAAATCCTTCGCTATGATTTATCTTATGTTACATGCCCTGATAAGAGATTCCTAGGAAGCAAGGCCTATTAGTTCCTGGTATGTTCATTCCCCCAATGTCCAGTGTGAAATAAATACCGATGGTTGAGTTTGGCGTATTCTCTTGGATGATCTAAAGGGGGTGAAGGGAATGGCAGTTTTCACGCAGTGGCTTATATGGTTCAGACAGGTGAGTTACAAGAGTCTCCCCTTGTAGGTGCTAGAATGTCAGCGATAGCTCTTACATTCAAATGTGCCCCTCCAATATTTGGTATAAAGATAAGCATGCGTCCAAATATTTAGTATTTTATCATCTTCACAGTCTATGGTGGTTTTAAAAACCTATTAGTATGTTACAAACAATAACCCTTTTCTTAGCCCTTTTCCCACTAAACTTCTTCAGGATGTTAATCATTACTGACATGATAAAGAAAGTCTAGATACCATTTTTAAAAACCACTGCATTTCAAAATAATATTCAGTGAATTTCAGAGCAATTAAATGTCTACAGTATTCAACTCTGAACTATTTTCAGTGGAAAGGCCAGGCAGCTCGAGGGGAAAAGCCAAATATGAAGTTAAATAGTTTGTTTTCGTGGGATGACATTTTGAGGGAGACCGGTTTTGAGAGACAAATCATATACGATTTGTCTGTGATAAGGACAAAATCAGTTATTATATACAAAACATTTATGACACCAATTCAATTGTAAAATATCATTATTTTCCCCATTCTGTATCTCAGAAGTTTAAAATATATCAAGTGTATTTATTTGGTTCCCTCTAAATAAGTAAACCAGGGCTTCCCTCATAGCTCAGTTGGTAAAGAATCTGCCTGCAATGCAGGAGACCTGGTTTCAATCCCTGGGTTGGGAAGATCCCCTGGAGAAGGAAATGGCAACACACTCTAGTATTCTTGCCTGGGAATCCCATGGACAGAGTAGCCTGGCGGGCTACAGTCCATGTGTCGAAAGAGCCAACAGCAACTAAGCCACCACCAAATAAGTGAAAAATATTAGTCACTCAGTCATGTCTGACTCTTTGTGACCCTATGGACTGTAGCCTGCCAGGTTCCTCTGTCTCTGGAATTTTCCAGGCAAGAATGTTGGAGTGGGTTGCCATTTCCTTCTCCAGGGGATCTTTCCAACTGAGATTTAATGTGAGTCTCCTTCATGGCACGCAAAGTCTTTAATTCTTATCTCAAATGTTAATTTCAGCCAAGAACATTTACTCAAGAAACACTGTATGTCTCCAATGTATAAAGTCCTAGGTTGGTTGCTAAGAATGCAACAGTAAACAAGACAGAAAGTCCTCCTCTCAGAATGCCCAAGTGTGGTGGGTTTCCTGGCACTAAATTCTGCTAGTGGGACTGTAGAGAAGCTTATTAAGGGGTAGAAGATAGTTGTTTAAAATCAAGTTCAGGTGTGCATGGTACACCTAAACACATTTCTGCCCTGGCTTTCGTCTTGAGTGGTTTCTCCAGTTGCACAGGTAGGTTTGACCTGCTCCCCCTAGAGTCTTTCCCCACAGCTGGCTTTAAACAAGGCATGAAGTTGTAAGGCTGTTTTGCACTCAGCTTGATCTTAAGTCTGTAATAAGGGCTTCAATATAAGAACTAGAACTAAAACTAGAACCTGAATCTTACCCCTGGGGCTAAAACCATCAGTGTTAATAAGCCGTATAAATTACACTGAAGGACTGGAGAAAGAAACGGAAGGAAATCAGATTACCGTATCATGAGGCCTGGTAATCAGGGCATTTTGGCTTCATGTGGTCAGTGTTGCTGGGACGCTTATGCTTATGTAATCCTCACTCATGGCTGTTCCTCTTTACTCTGTAGACCAGCACCTATATGTCTTAGTTATTATTGTTTTTATTTGTAGATTTTATGTTAGTATTGCTTCCTTAACCATGACAATAACTGAAGAGGATATCAGGATCTGTTAATAACTGATACTTAGAGCTTATCATTTTCAAAATATATTTTTAAAATTATTTAACTATAAGGAAAATTTGCTAGAAAGTTTTCAGATTAGTTTGCACTTTAGGAAAATTATTTGGTCCTCTGAATGATAGGAGGGAAATTTCTTCTTATTCTCAGACAATTAAAAAGTATATTGTTATTTATGCTTATTATGCTGAACTAAATATAAGGGGAAGAAGTCTTTTATTACCTAGTAATTTATGGACTTTGAAATAGATTCTGAAGTAGCTTTAGGGGTATCACCTTGGTTGGTTTATTGATATTTGATGATGCTGACTACCTTTCTCTGAGGAAAATCATTTGACCTTCTCTCCTCATTTCCCACCCCACCCTTCCTTGAAGGTCACATGGTGTAATAGAATAAAGATTGGAATAGTGTCTGGAACCTTGCATTTTAGTCTGATCTATATATTTGCTTATTGAAAATCTATAAAAATCTTTGATTTAAATCTCCCCATTGAGAGCCCAGTCTGTGATGCTCTGTTATGACCTAGGGGATGGGATGGGGAGTGGGGTGGGAGGGAGACTCGAGAGGGAAGGGATATGTATTTTATATATATATATACATATATATATATATATAATGACTGATTCACACTGGCAGAAGCCAACACAACCTTGTAAAGCAATTATCTTCCAATTAAAAAAATAATTTAAAAAATTTCCCTATTGTTGCACTGAAACCTAGAGTACAAACTCATGCAACTCACAAAGTCTCAAATGGGAGAACTGATATATGTGAAAAGATTTCTAACCCTACAGAATATTTAATATACGACTGAAGTGACTTAGCAGCAGCAGCAAGGTATTATAATCACTAGACTCTGGCCTAATACAAGGTAATCTCTACATGTGGACAAATATCCATATGGTGCAAAAAAGTGCACAGCAGCAGTTTTCTCTGTCTGCTGTTTCCCAGTTTTTCAGTCTCCCAATTTCACATCCCGGAGGCAGCTGCTCTTCCTGGTAAGTTCTGGAGACCCTCTGGGGACACTGACAAAGCAAGAGATTTTCCTAAGCACATTTAATAGACCTAGGGCCTACTTCTAGGAGAATACACTTTTGTATTTAGTAGGTCATAGTTCTCAGTGTGTGATATTGCTCAAGATTTAAGGAATGCATCAGAATCATTTTTCCTGTTTCAAGTAGGAAAGAGTAGAAAGCCGCCTGCTGTGAGCTTGCTGAACCGGTGTATTTCTCAGGTATGTGTTGAAGTTCATGGAGCACCACCTAAAGAGATGGAAGTAATGCTACACGGGAATATGGCCTTTCAGCAACACACACAATTTCACACCACACGTTATTAGTTCTTGTAAAAGCTGCTGCCTCTCTCTCTCTTCTCTAGGTCACTGGATGACGGCTTTGGCAGAAACAAATAGCAGGTGGGATGACACGTATTTGTGGATTTTAGGTTAGAGCTTGACTTTAGCATATTGCTGTGTCTCTTTTTCCAGACTTGCCTTCCTTTCAGGGGCTCGACACCTCTTGTTAACATAATGATTAGATTCAAGGCCTGCAATTTAGCCAAAATGGAGTCACGGGTCAGTGGGCCCCTATTATCACAGCTGGGGTTGCAGTCCCATGTCGACTGTTCCAGAACAGCGAGTGTATTCATCTCAGCTGTGCCATCCTGGGCAATGTCAAACACCCCTCACATTCTTTCCCAGGGGGCTGGTTCTCTTAGGTTTCTTCGTTTTTTTTTTTTTTTTTTTTATTTCAGAGTCCATGAGGGATGTGTCAAATGTCTCCTATATCTTTTACCCTTTAATTTGTCCATTTTTTGCCTTAGAGGTCAATTCCAACTGGCTATGATCCTAACAGCTGAATATGACCAGGGGCCAGGTTTAGAGGGACCAAGAGGGGAAATTTGAAAGGGCAATATTTTCACTGCCCATCAGTAAGAGTCAATTGTATTCATCATTACTTCTCATAAAATTCTACTTCAAACAATGAAGAAAGCCTCTCTCTAAAATGTTTATGTCACCTAAGGCTGGCAGAGACACTTGCTTGGGATTTTGGCCTTGAAAACTAGCTCATCTTTGGAAAAAAAATTAAGTCTTGCTGATGAACAAGTAAAAAAAAAAAGGATAATCAAGTTCATTATTTCAACACAAATAACAGGGAATTAAAAACTCTGCAGACCTTTGGATAGACTTAGAAATCTTAGGGTTGCAGGTATTGGCCCAAGATAATATTTTGCTAAAGTATTATGTCTCTTTTCTTGAGAATCAACATTCTGAAATTATCATATGGTGAAAGAATTCCCAATAGAGAAACTTAAAACAGTATGAGCACAAAATATGGTTGAGAGCCTAAGGTCTTGATTGAAACTGTGAGTAATTTTTCAGTTTATGAAAACCAATAAAGTAGCAGAGTGATTGTGAAAACATTTCACACATATTAAATTAATGGGTACGGTATGATTGACTTCCATTTATTATCCAACAATCACTAGAGAATTTTCAGACTCTCCTTATGTAGTTTCAGAAACGTGACTGGAATTAATTTTACTTTGATACAGACATGATGTACACCGAGTTAAATTTTTCCTCTCTAGTTGGCTATTCATCGCCATAGTGATTCCATAATTCTGAGATGATGACTTCTGCCCTCTTTACTTGTCTGGCATCATCTTGGCTTCAGAGACATAAAATAACTTGGACTTTTGAGATGAATAGTGTTGGTCCATTTGAGTAGCTATTTCTCTACCATCTTTTCAAATAGATAAGGTTGTATTGCTTTAGTTCCATTGTAATGCCCTTCTGACCCTCCTGCACATAGATACTGCTGTGCTGTTTTAAGGAATAGTATTATAATGCTTCCACATAATTTTGCCTTTTTCAAAGCTGTATTCCAGATATCTTTACTCTTTCTTGTTCATCCTCATCCATTCAATGCTACTTCCGTTTTTTCTTCCCAACTTCCATCTGGTTTCTTATGTTAAAACTATCTCATTCAGAATAAACAAAATTGTGATACTGCTACACTTCATAAATGGATACAAAGTTTATCAGGGATTTGTGGAAGAGAAACAAAAATAATGATAAAATATATTGTTTATTTAATGCTGACTGTCAGACAGACACACATTATCCCCTTTAATTTTTTTCAACAATCCGGTGTGACAGATGACATATTGATTTTAAAGGGAAGCTAGGTAGCTCATCAGGGTTACACAGATAATAAGTAGGAAGTTAGAACCCAAGAACCCATACTTTGGGTACCATGCTATACTGTACTTATTGACCTGTGTTTCGAAGAATATCAAATAATGAGGGATCTAAGTATGGAATATTTGTCTATAAATAACTTCTATGATCTGTGCCATGTTGAATAATCTTTCCTGAAGAATTCCATGGACAGAGAAGCCTGGCGGGCTACAGTTCATGGGATTGCTAAGAGTTGGACACAACTGAGTGACTAACACAAGGTCATGAATATTTTCCCCTATGTTTTCTTCTATAACAGATTTTCCCAAACTGTCTTGGTTTATGGAACCTTTAATATGTTAGTAATTTTTTTCAGAGAGCTCCTAGGCCAAAAGAAACACCTAACAATTCTGTTTATTAAGTAGGTAGGTTCAAACAACTTAGAGCTTCGCAGGTTCATTGGTAAAGAATCCTCCTGCCAGTGCAGGAGACATAGGAGACACAGATTTGATCCCTGGGTTGGGAAGATCCCCGTAGGAGGAAATGATAACCCACTCTTACATGGGAAATCTTATGGACAGAGGAACCTGGCAGGCTCCATAGAGTCACAAAGAGTCAGACATGACTTACTGACTTAACATGCATGAACCAAACAATAAGGATTTATGTTCCAAATCGTGTGTGTGTGTGTGTGTGTGTGTGTGTGGTACACTCAGTTGCTCAGTGGTATCTGACTCTTTACGATCCTGTGGACTGCAGCCTGCCAGGCTCTTCTGTCCATGGGATTCCTCAGGCAAGAATACTGGAATGGGTTCCCATTTCCTCCTCCAGGGGGTCTTCCCTGACCCAGAGATTGAACCTACATCTCCTGCGTCTCTTGCATTGGCAGGTGGATTCTTTACCACCACACCACCTGGGAAGCCCATGTCCTAAATCATAATATATGTTTGAAGCAATAATATAAATTAACTAAAAGAAAAATAGTATTTCTATTTTATTCTTCAATACCCTAATTATTTACTAGTGGGGTATATGCCTATTACCATTCAGAACTCCTCAAATCTTGGAAACTTATTGGACACCATAAGTTTCATACTCTATCCATGTTAATTTTCACACAATACTTATGTTTTTTGTTGTTCTTTCTTTTAAAAAATATTTATTTGGCTATGCTGAGTCTTAGTTGTGGCATGCAAATTTTTAGTTGCAGCATGTGGGATCCAGTTCCCTGACCAGGGGTTGAACCTAGGTCCCCTGCACTGGGAGCACAGAGTCTTAGCCACTGGCCCACCAGGGAAGTCCCAGTAGCTACCACCGAGCACCTGGTTTTGCAAAGGTATGGGTGGAATAAAATGTAGCACAATGTAACACTGAGAACATGAGTACCTTGAGTAGTTTGTGAAGGGCCTGACAGAAGTCTGTATTACTGTTTCTCTCACCAATGTGAAATATCTGATGGCATTTGAGTTTGCTGCACCCCCCCCCCAAGGCACCTTGACAGACAATCTAATTCTAGAAGTTTTATTGTTTAACATTTCACATTTATGTTTATGCTGCTAAGTCACTTCAGTCATGTCTGACTCCGTGCGACCCCATAGACAGCAGCCCACCAGGCTCCCCTGTCCCTGGGATTCTCCAGGCAAGAACACTGGAGTGGGTTGCCATTTCCTTCTCCAATGCAGGAAAGTGAAAAGTGAAAGTGAAGTCGATTAGTCGTGTCCAACCCTTAGCATGGACTGCAGCCCACCAGGCTCCTCCGTCCACGGGATTTTCTAGGCAAGAGTACTGGAGTGGGGTGCCATTGCCTTCTCTGATTTATGTTTATAATCCCTCTCAAATTAATCTTTGTGCACAGTGTGAGGTGGGTACCACAGTTCTTTTTTATTCTTGCTCTTTAAGACTGTCCTGACTTTTTGTCCTGTTTTTGATCCTTTGCATCTGCACATACATTTCAAGATTCATGTGTGATATTCCACTGTAGAAACACCTCTTCTTTCCAGGGCAGTGAGACCTGTCTGTGACTGTTGTCAGGTTATATGTCTGGGGGAAGGAAGGGGATTTCATTTGTGCTTTCATACATTCCCTTTCTCCCCTTTGTGGTGATAGCTCTGCTCCTTCAGTGTGTTTGACGGCAGTGTAGGGAGGAGGAAAATGGAAAACATCTGAATTAACCAAGAAGGATGCAGTCTTCTTGTGGGCTGGTTATGGCTCTTCATCATGTCTCAGTGAGTGTTGGTTGGGCTTTGGGGCACATGGGTAGAAGGTACCTAAAAGCTGGTTCTTGCACTGGGACGTGTGTATGGACTCTCCAGAGGCCACCTGGGGAGGAGGACCTCCTGTCTGAAATTCTCTATGCTCCCCTCCACCTCGGCATATTCTGCTGCTCTTATTTTTACCTCTCCCTACACACCACTATCATCTTGGTGCCGGAATCCTTTATCTAAAGGAATGTCTTGAGTGGAATGTTGGCAAGAATCCTTAAACCCAGCTACTTAGTATGGCTCTATCTTTCTCACAGGGTTCTCACACTGTCCTGTCATCTCCCTCTACTCTTAGATTCTCTTTTCCCAAACAGGATAACATGGAGATGACTGGCAAATACACTGGCTGAGCAACGTGTGTCCAGAGAATAAGATGCCAGTTTCCTCTTCTTGCCTGCATCACTGTTTTCATGGGTGATGCTCAGTCTCTGCCTTTGTGGTGGAAGAAGGTGAAGAATTTCTCCACAAGCACTTTATTTTAACGACAAGTTCCAGTGACAAGTTCATGCCATCACCTTTATTGACTGTACAATGGTGGTTGTTGTTGGGGCCATTCTGAGCAGGCATTTCTCAGTAAATTAGGCAAACTGTTGGCAGAATTTGAACTCTGTGTGGCCACTAGTGACTTTGGTTTTTAGTTTTGTGTCTCAGCCATAATCCGGCCCCTGCCCCGCCTTAAGAAAAACAGCAACGACAACAAATAATAATTCCATGGCCTCTTATTTAGGCTAGTTTTTGTTCTCAAATCTAAAAGAACTAAAGACTAGTCTTAAACTTGTCTCTAAAACGTGCTTATCTATTTTTAAAAAGAATGTATTCTTTTTCCAGCTTTGTACAAGATTAATAAAGTAACAAATGAGACCAAGGTATTGATAGTCAAGAAATATGTGTAAATGTTTCCTATGAGTTCAGCTGGAGAAGGAAATGGCAACCCACTCCAGTAGCTTTGCCTGGAAAATCCTATGGATGGAGGAGCCTGGTAGGCTACAGTCCATGGGGTCGCAAAGAGTCGGACACGACTGGGCGACTTCCCTTTCCCTTCCCTTATGACTATATAGTTGTTTATAGTGGAGAAGGCAATGGCACCCCACTCCAGTACTCTTGCCTGGAAAATCCCACGGATGGAGGAGCCTGGTAGGCTGCAGTCCATGGGGTCGCTAAGAGTCGCGCACGACTGAGCGACTTCACTTTCACTTTTCACTTACATGCACTGGAGAAGGAAATGGCAACCCACTCCAGTGTTCTTGCCTGGAGAATCCCAGGGACGGCGGAGCCTGGTGGGCTGCCGTCTATGGGGTCGCACAGAGTCAGACACGACTGAAGCGACTTGGCAGCAGCAGCAGCAGCGTGAGTTCAGCACCATTCCGTCTTCTAAATCTGTATGTGAATATATCTGATTTAATGCAAACAAAGTTTAGAAATTAGGCATTATTTTAACTGAAGAAAACTAAGATGCTGAGAAAATTGTTGTTCATGAGCCCTGGTTAATTTGCTACTGAGATTGCCATTTCCCCAAAGTAAGTAATATTTCATGAATACAACTTGGGTGTGTATCCATCTGCAACTCAAAAACGGATGACCTCTTAATATATCAGTTGTCATCTTCTTATACTAAAGAAAGCGTATTAAATCTTGAAAGTCTGAGGTAATTGAACTTCAACCAAAAGTGATTTTTTAATTAGATGATCTATAAACTACCTGGAGACTCCCTTTATGAGGTTAGCACTGAATCAATAGTTCACCTCTGTGTTCCTGGAGTTACTTGTTTCTTTGATCTGGAGACAGAAAGAGAGGTAGTGCTAGAGATAAACAGGGAGAAAAGACAGGATGAAAGTGCTAAATTTACTTCATTTAGCTTGTTGACTTCCAAAATTTAGGCGAAATTGCCAAACATGTATTTCTTGTGACTTGATTGTATTCAACTTGCAGGTAGTTGGAGAATCTGGCAATATGAAACACTGAGAATCCCAGGGACAGGGGAGCCTGGTGGGCTGCCGTTTATGGGGTCGCACAGAGTCGGACACGACTGAAGCGACTTAGCAGCAGCAAGTTTAAGAAACAAAACCATAGTTTCCTTGGATGTTCAGAAAAGTGTAAAGCAATCTCTCCTTTCAATTAAAGTTCTTTTTATTTCTTTCTTTTCTCTCTCTCCCTATTTCCTTTTCAGAGCGGCACCCAATGTTTTTATCAGAGTTTTCAGCTTATTCCCAGATTATTTGGTACTTTTAAAATGACTTGATTTTTATTTGACTGTTTGCATCCAGTTTTAACTTAGTGATTGTGGCATATATTGACAGATACTTTATTCTGTTGGAGAATCTCATTAGATTTTTTTGTACTTTTTTGTTTTAATTTCATGTAAGTTATAAAAACCCTAGTTAACCTGACTTGAATCTGATTTGAAATGTAATCAGTGGAGGCCTACCTCTACTTCATTAAGATGTTGGAAAATTTGTGTTTTTATTCATCTCACTGTATAATTAATTTTGGTTTTGCTTTTTGATGCAAATCTGAGTTGTGTTTTATTCATATGATAAAGGCCCTGGAATAAATCACCACCTTTATACTATCACATGGAGCAGATGGCCCATATCATTGAAATTTACAAGATAAGTCCAAAGCCATTTTTCAGATACTAAACCAAAGTTGATGAAGGATCTTTTTCCTGGAATTGGAGAGAAAGGTACAAATTGCCCTCAATAAAGTTTTCTTTAACTTTCTGTTGTTTCATAATTTGATGACTTGAAGATAATGCTAACCTATCCAGACTCTAGACTTCCTTTTTTTCCTCAATAGATTACTTTAAACTATGTTTTAAATTAAATATAATGCTTATCTGTCTACACTATATTTATAGATTATTTGGGTCAGCATCATTAGTAGCCAAAATAATTAGAACACTAATATAAAGTGCCTTCAAACGTGTGTGCGTGCTTCACCCTTTAATTAGAAAGTCCTTTATAGTTTCATGTATGGGGCACCCTTATCACATTTATGGGAGATTTTTTTCTCCAAAGAATTAATTTAAATGATTTAGAAATTATGTGTGGAGAGGAATCATTACTCTTAATGACTGAACAGAGGGAATTCATTTGAAGAAATATTGAAATTAATAATCAGGAGTCCAAATACAAAACTGTCTTATGGAACTTTGATTTTATTTCCAAAATGAAGTGTAAACTCCTCATCCCATGAAGAAATAAAAATTTGTTAATCCAGATATGTTATCTATGAAATTATCTTCACTTAATCTCATGAAGTAAAATTAAAAATTTTTTCATGTAACGTGTAAGTTTAAAGTGTACAAGGTGATGATTTGATATACATGAATATTTGATAAATGATTATCACAATAAAATTAGTTAACATATATATCATCTCACTTAGTTGCCATTTTTGGGAGGTGGTGAGAACTTTTAAGATCTACTCTCTTAGCAACTTTTAAGTACCCAATAAAGTTGTTGCTATTGCATGGTTAACTATAATTATAATGCTGTATGTTAGATTCTTCAGAACTTATTCATTTTATAGCTGAAAGTTTGTACCATTGACCAACTTTTCCCTACCCTCTCCCTGGCAACCACCTATCTACTCTCTGTATCTATGAGTTTGATGTTTTTAGATTCCACATGTAAGTGAGATCATTCAGTATTTGTCTTTCTCTGTCTGACTTATTTCACTTAGTACAGTGGCCTCAAGTTTCATCTGTGTTGTTACAAATGGTGAGATTGCCTTCTTTCTGTAGCTGAATAATGTTCTACACACACCGTGTCTTCATTAATTATTCATCTGCTGCTGGTCACTTAGTTTGTGTATCTTGGTTACTGTAAATCATGCTGCAGTGAACATCGGGGTATAAATATCTGTTCAAGATACTGATTTCATTTTATCCACATATATGTTCAGAAGTGAAAATGCTTGGTCGTATGGTAGTTCTATTTTTAATTGTTTGAGGAATCTCCATACTGTTTTCCATACTGGCTGCACCAATTTACATTCCCACCAACAAGAATGGGAATGTACATATGCTCTACAGCATATTTGTTCCATATGCTCTACAGCATCAATCCCATGGTGTTTGCTAACAACTTTCCTAATGGATGTGTTTTACATTGCCTTTGCATTGAGCACCTTTTCAATGTACTGTTCGCCATCTGTATATCTTCTTTAGAGAGACAGGGACAGAGAAAGTAGACAGGGACAGAGAAAGAAGTTATGGTATAAAATGTTAATAATATACAAATCTTACTAAAAGTACTTGCTTACTAAAGGGTGTTCTTTGTACTATTTTTATTCTTATTTCCTTTATTAATTAAAAAGAATATATTGGCTCAGGTAACTGATAAATCCAGGGATAAACTTTAAATATGACTTTAAAATACCACTAGTAATTTTCCTCTGTTTGTGCTTTCCTCTGAGTTGACTTCACTTAGAGTTAGTTTTGCCAGAGGCAGGGTGACAGTAAGATCTTGCCGTTGTTCAGTCTCTCAGTCACGTCCAACTCTTTGTGACCCCGTAGACTGTAGCGCACGAGGCCTCCCTGTCCTTCACCGTCTTCTGGAACTTGCTCAAACTCATGTCAGTGATGCCATCCAACCATCCTGTCCTCTGTCATCCCCTTCTCCTCCTGCCGTCAGTGTTTCCCAGCATCAGGGTCCTTTCTAATATCTCATAGCATTTCTTTAAGTTTGAAGAGATTTCCAACTAAAAAAAGCTTCTGAAGCTGGAATTCTAAGCTTCTGAACTGGAATTCTAAGGTTTATTAAAATACCTGAGAACAAATCTTAAAACTTTTAGGATATCTTAAAATGAGTTTCCATTTAAGAGACTTAATATACTTCTTGAATTATTTGTACCATTCAGCAGTATTTCTACAGTATAAAGTAATTAGTTTGTAGCTATTTAGGCAGATTGCTTTCATGGGAAAGAAAAACTGGTGGAAGGGACAGGCAGATGGCACGGAGTTCATGGGAGAAAGCTAAGGTTACTGAGCAGGAACTGGGCTTTGATTCTACCCTGACCCAATCTTGAACTCTGGCAAACAAGACTCAACTGCAAGTCTGAACCCAAAGCTGTAGGACATAAAGTTCTTCCGTTATTACGGAAGAAGCTTTCAGCAAATCAAAGATTAATCTGCAACCTTTGAGACTGTGAATTATTCTCAGTTTCAAGAAAATAAAATTTTTCTCTTCCATGGGAGTTTGTGGGATTTGCATGATAATTTACTTCCGTGTGGCATCTAAGTTCTTCCATAAACATAACAAAACACACAACAAAACAGATTTAAAAACCTAGTATTTAAGTGAAAGTCGCTCAGTCGTGTCCAACTGTTTGTGACCCCATGGGCTATACAGTCCATGGAATTCTTCAGGGCAGAATACTGGAGTGGGTAGCCTTCCTTTTCTCCATTATTTCAAATAGTTTACTCCTACTTTTATACATATAAAAAAAGCCAACACTTCATCATTGTTCTTTGTTCTTTGGTGAATTGCCATTTTCTCCTAAAGCTGCTTATGAGTGGAAAGCAGATCAGAATGCTCTACAGTCCTCTTAAAGTCTAGAGCTGAACTCGTTCCCCCTCATCCTTGCATTTGTAATCTCACATTTATATAACCTTTCAAGTGAATTTCAAAGATACTTCAAAAATTCTACTTGATCAGTAAAATTTGCCAAATTGTATATTCCTTTCTGTAATTTTCTTTAAAGTTCGGCTTTGAGAACAAAGATGTCCACATGTGGTTTATAGATTCCCTTGGAAAGCAAAGCAAGGAGGAGGGAACTAGAAAGGCAGAGTAAATGAATTTTTTTTTTCTGGTCTGTGTCTGATTTTGATTATTTGGGACAGAGTCAGTGTTGAACTAAGTGGAAAATTAAGACTAAGCAAGTTGACCGAAGTCAAACACCAGCTGATACTGTAGCCAGCGCTCAATACTGACTCTGTCCTAGGTGCTGTGCTGTATGTGTGTGTCTTTCAGTCGCTTGGTTGTGTGACTCTGTGACCCCACGGATAGTAGCCCATCAGGCTCCTCTGTCCATGGGATTCTCCAGGCAAGAATACTGGAGTGAGGTGCCATTCCTTTCTCCAGG
Organism: Bos grunniens; assembly: GCF_055505025.1. Lineage (NCBI taxonomy): Eukaryota > Metazoa > Chordata > Mammalia > Artiodactyla > Bovidae > Bos > Bos grunniens. The sequence goes on along the minus strand of NC_141191.1, from coordinate 20,510,024 downwards.
GGATCTTCCCGATCCAGGGATCGAACTAGGGTCTCCTGCATTGCAGACAGATTCCTTACTATCTGAGCCACCAGGGAAGCCCAGATGTTATGCTACCAGAAGTCATAGTTTGGAGAAACCTCCCTTACATCATGTGCTTTATTTTCCTTTCTTTCTTATTTTCCCAGTGGATGGGGCAGCAGAACTGATTTGCTAGAACTCAGATGGCAGAGAGACAACTCACCTTGCAGGGCTGAGAGAACCTGCCAAACAAAACAAAGACAGAGTTAAAAAATACCTTGCTACTGCTGCTAAGTCACTTCAGTCGCGTCCGACTCTGTGCGACCCCATAGACGGCAGCCCACCAGGCTCCCCTGTCCCTGGGATTCTCAGTGTATCATATTGCCAGATTCTCCAACTGCCTGCAAGTGGGGTGCTGTTGCATACCTTAGAGGTCACCTATTCTGACTCTGCGTTCTGCAGATGAAAAACACAAAAAACCGCACAGCAACAAATAATTAAGGTCTGGAGAAGTTTAATTGGTTGATCAAAATACCCTAGTTTCTAAGATGAATGTTGGGCAAATCACTTATCCTTTCTGAATCTCAGATTGTTCGTTTGTTGAAAACATGTGAGTAATTATTAACTAGGCTGTGTCTGACCCTTTTATGACCTCATAAGATTATAGCCTGCCAGGCTCCTCTGTTCATGGGATTCTCCAGGCAAGAATACTGGAGTGGGTTTCCATTTCCTTCTCCAGGAGATCTTCTTTACCCAGGGATCGAACCTGAGTCTCCTGCATTGGCAGGTGGATTCTTTACTACTGAGCCACCTGGGAAGCCATTATAAAGATACGTAGGGCTATTGGAAAGTTAAGATCATGTTTATAAAGAACCTAGTATACTCAGTGTTTGACAGGTATAGTTAGTGCTTGACACCCAATTAAGGTGGTCTTTAACTGTTAGAATCATGCCTTATGTTTTAAGATTATTAATGATGATTATATTTATCATGGTCCTGGTTGAAAGCAGAAAGGGGAAGGCTTGGTGCTTGCTTGAACCTTTCTCAGAGCTGCAGAAATCCTGGATCCAGAGCCTTGTCACACATGGTGAGATCTAGTCTCATTTGAAGTAATGATCAAAGTTCTGCATGGTTTGTGCTGAGAGGTAGTTTTTCTTTTTTCTTCTTTTCTCTCACATGTGCCCCTTGCTTTCATTTTGCTCAGCTTTAAAACATTTGTTCTATTTACATGAATGTATTCAACAGGCAGATTGTTCCTTGCCTGAGAATTCTTCCCTTGGATGCAAATAACATTTCTTAATCTTTCACAGCTGGTTCAAGAAGTATGCCTGATGAATCACCTAGAGGAGATAGAAAAAAGGATAAAGAGAAGACAAACAAAAGCAGAACATTATACAACCCTTGAGCAGCCCATTAACCATTTAACTTATGCAAAATATGCACCGACTGAAGAACTGTTTTAGATGGAAGCCATAAGGCTTTCTCTCGGGCTGTGGAAAGACAAGGTCAGACCTTTAATGCTTTAAAAATGCAGAAAGGTTATAGTCAGTTGAGAATTCCTTGCCAATCTTGTGAAACAAACTTGGGTCAAAAAAACCCAAAAAAACAAAAACAATCTTGAAGCTAGAAATGCTCTGGATAGATTTGAACCCTTCCCCTGCGGGAGAGGGAAGGTTTTTTTCTCAGGCCACACTGGTCCTCCCCAATGCCTTTCTAGGGAAATTTGGTACTTACAAAGGCCATTGTGTGTGTGTGTGTGTGCGTGCCTCTTCAATCATGCGTGCTCAGTCGTGTCTGACTCTTTGTGACCCCATGGACTATGTAGCCCGCCAGGCTTCTCTGTCCATGGAATTCTCTAGGCAAGAATACTGGAATGGGTTGCCATTTCCTCCCCACCCAGGAATAGAACCCATGTCTCTCATGAGTCTCCTGCAGTGGCAGGTGGATTCTTTACTGCTGTGCTATTTGAGAAGCCCACAAAGGTCATTGGTGGTCTTCAGTTTTATTTACCAATTAAAAACAGCTTTAAGAAGAAGATTTGTTTCTCTTTCCTAAGAGAGGTGTTGGGAAATTGCTGGAGGCTGTGAGCTTGCCTGGCGGCAGGCACAGAGCATACATTGGACACTTCTGCTGAGTTTGCAGAGCGAGGTAATGTATTTGCACACAGAACTGAAGTAGAGAGGATGCAGGCCCTGCTCCCACGGAATTTCCACTCTGGTAGATAAGTGTTCCTACAACTTGGGAGGAGACCAGCTGCTGAGAGTGAGCAAATTGCGAAACATCTTTTTGATCAAATGCAAAAGTCAGCAAGCAATTCAGTGTGTCTCCATATATTGCAACGGGTAGCTCTATGTTGGCACATGCCTCTTCTCCCCCAGTGAGGTCTAAATGTGAAAAGAAGTGAGTTATAAGGGAGAAAAATGGGTTGGCTTTCACACTGCATAAAGTGGTGATGATAAGACAGTCATACTGAGAAGAGGGAGTGGCAAGAGATAGGACTCAGGCGGCACAGACTGTGGAAAGCTGTGGGGTTGGGAGGAGATGAATCCACGCATTCCTTCCTGTCCTCCTTTATTCAGCAAATATTTATCCTAATCCTGTTCCTCCCCTGATTAAAACCCTTCAGTGGTCTTCTTTATACCTAGAGTGTAAAACAAATTTCTCTCTCAGACTGTCATGGGCACAATGACATGAGCCCTGTCAACCTTCTCATCCTCATCTTACACCATCTCTCTAGTTCTGCTGTTCAGGTACAGTTTTCCTTTCTGAACTGAACTCTTTTCCCTGTAGGAAATACTGCATAGCATCACACCTCTGTCACACCCCACCACACCCTTCTTTCTCTCTCATACATTCACACACACACACACACTTTTCCAAGGGCTGGTTGCTTCTCATGTTTCTAGGCTCAGCTTAAATCTCAACTACTCAGAGAGACCTCCTCTGACCACTCTGTCCAAGCCCCAGTGTTTTTCTCTATCTCAGAGCTGTATAAGGGCTTTCCGGGTGGCTCAGACGGTGAGAATCTACCTCCAGAGCAGGAGTTCTGGGTTCAATCCTGGGTCAGGAAGATCCCCTGGAGAAGGAAATGGCTACTCACTGCAGTATTTTTGCTTGGAGAATCCCATGAACACAGGAGCCTGGTGGGCTGTTGAGGTCCTTTAATGGACCGGAACCTGGTGATCCGGAGTCGACTGTTAAGAAAGTAAAGGAGAGAGAAAGAGGCTGATATTCCTTGGTTTACGCAGAAAGCCAATAAAGTCCCTGACACGGGGCTTGCTCTGTTCATGGAGGCCTCAGACGCCCTCTCAATGGGGTGAAGGTGCAGAGCACCTTCTCGAGAGGGTCTTAGAAGCCCAGGCAGGAAAGTGGACTCAGAGAGCCTCTGTGCTCCAGGGGATCAGCCTGAAAAAGAGAGAGAGGGAGAGAGGGAGAGAGGGGGAGAGAGAGAGGGGGAGAGAGAGAGTGTGAGAGAGAGAGAAAGCAAGACACGGGGACCAAAGCTCTGATGGAGCAAAGGTGTTTTAATCAACATGGTGTGGGCATATATACTGTAGTTATTCTCAGCAAAGATAAAGATAAAATTCCAGACTTACAAAACATAGGCGATCCATATTAAAGAGACAGAGAGTTGTAAATAATCACTTTTACCATATGGTTCACAAGAAGGAAGAGGGTACTTATCACCGTATAGAAAAACTAACGAAGGAAATGCCTGGATTCCTCAGCCCCTGGGAGAGGCTTGCCTCTCCTCTTAATTCCTGAATATTCAGGAATTAATAAGGAACAGAGAATTCCTGACAGATCCAAAACAGCACACAGGAAGCCTCTTGTTAATTGCTTCCTGACAGTGGCCTACAGTTGATGGGGTCGCAAAGAGTCAGACACGACTGATAGAGCTGTATTCGTTCCTTCATAGCTCTTGTCTCCACATATAGCTGTTTTATTTGTTGGTGTATTTGTTGTGTGCTTCTGCCTCTAGAAGAAGGGTTTCCCTGATAGCTCAGCTGGTAAAGAATCCGCCTGCAGTGCAGGAGACCCGGGTTCAAGCCCTGGTTTGGGAAGATCCCCTGGAGAAGGGAAAGGCTACCCACTCCAGTATTCTGGCATGGAGAATTCCATGGACTGTATAGTCCATGGGGTCACAAAGGGTCGGACATGACTGAGCAACTTTCGCTTTCACTTTTTTACTTTCAGTGCCTGGCATGGAATAGGTGCTCAGTAATGAATGGACCACGGAAGGCTGCAAAGGCTGGGATGTTAAATGATGGTGGAAGAGGCTACACAGTGAAATCTCCTTAGTCTCAAAAGCAGCCTGTGGCTTTCATTTCTAAGCTTCTTCAGGGACAGAGACCTCCGGTGGAGCAGCGTCCAGCAGCACAAGGGAGGGGGGACTGGAGTCAGGCAAACCACAGTAGATCAGGGTCCTGAAACCCTCAGAAGAGCTTGCTGCTGGATTCTGTTCTGAACGTCTGAGTGTTTATGAGAACACGCTTTGCTAATGTGGGTTCTTTCATCCTATGTTGCCTATTGGCCAGTGGCTCTTGCACATTATTCTCTTCATACTGGAAGGCAGTGCCAAAAAGTGCCAGTGCTCTCAGACAGGGCAGTGTGTTGAAGTGTGAATATTTTGGTCCTAGTCCCTGGCATATCACTGAGCCATGGTTAGTGACTGGGTCACCATCAACACCCTCTGCAGAGCTGTCGAGAGCCCCAACTTCCAGCGAGTGGGCCGTCTAAGAATCCTGTATGCAGTCGGTTGGTGGGGGGGAGGGGTACGTGCTGAGTACCAGGCTGGCCCTTTGCTCTCCACAGATCCTTGCATCCTGCCCTGATGGAACCACACTCCCCTTAACAGGGGTTCTCCTTCTGCTCCTCCGGCCGCCACATCCCTAGGTTGTGACACGGTTAGACCCATGACTCTCAGCTCATAGTTGGCAACTTCAGGGGTCTAAAGAATGTGGCGGTACTGCTCAGTTCTTCCAGAGCTCAAGAACAGACATGCAGATCCCTTCCTAAGACTCTCACTGTTCCCAAGGCCGTTACGCAAAGTAAATTCTGATGGTGATTACTCTGGCTCTTTCTTAGATCAGCCTGAATTTAGAAAAGGATGGGGGACATAGTGGGGAGTAGGCTCCTACAGTGATCGTCATCTCGGCTCCCTTTTCTGGTTGCTAATTTCTTCCGTCTCTAACTAAGAGGTAGGACCAAAGTCGAGATTTCCAAACTCCAAGATAACACACTTGAGTCCAGAAGATAGGTGCTGGTTGAATTTCACAGAACGTTGTATCATTGCAGTTAACTTTGCTGGGAGCAAAGAAAGAAAGTGGTCGCCTTGAGAAGAGAGAGGCATCTGCTGTTTGAGGCATTTGAGGTTTGTGATTCGGCTCCTTTGTAATGAAGCCAAGGTGTTGGCAAAAAGAACTGATGGTGTCTCTGCTCGGCTGCATTCAATGAAAATGAATCTGCGTGAAGAGGCTCCAGGTAAACGCCTCTCCTCTGGGGATGCCTGAAAATTCGTGCAACATGCCAGAGGAATATAAAGCACTGGCTTTTAAAAGCTAAACCTTTTAAAACATTTTCCATCCTTTCATGCAAAATTGACAGTGTTTCTCACCTGATCATTTCGTCCACAACAGGGAAAATTTGTTTTCTGTTAGAACATGAAAGGCAGTGAGAACAGAGCACATTACAGAAGTACAGACACTGCACAGTGCCTGAGTAACAGTAAAAGGAACTCTCAGGCTATTTATAAAACATCTTAAACTAGTTTTACATCAGAGTCATATAACTTCTGCAAAATATATCCCTTCTGGGTAGGGATTGAATAAGCTTAAGGACATGTAATCATGTATACTGTTTATAAAGAGCTGTGTAAACAGGTGTTCCGTGGTGTTCTCACTAACTCTTTTCCATCAGCTTATTAAAATAGTTGTTGATCAAGGTAGTCTCCAGGTACTGAACTGATAAAGCAGAATTTCAGATGATAATTAGGTATGGTGTAAAGAAGCTCTGAAGGTTTAGTATTACCTGATATAGTTGTTGTTCAGTCGCTCAGTCGTGTCCAACTCTTTGCGACCCCATGGACTGCAGCACGCCAGGCTTCCCTGTCCATCACCAACTCCCAGAGTTTACTCAAACTCATGTCCATTTAGTCAGTGATGCCATCCAACCATCTCATCCTCTGTAACCCGCTTCTCCTCCTGCCCTCAATCTTTCCCAGCATCAGGGTCTTTTCTAATAAGTCAACTCTTTGCATCAGGTGGCCAAAATATTGGAGCTTCAGCTTCAGCATCACTGTTTCCAATGAATATTCAGGGTTGTTTACCTTTAGGATTGATTGGTTTTAACACTATTATTATTACTGATGTGGTTTTTATTAGAGGGGCCATTGGCACATAACAAAGACCATTACTTCTTTCTTGGTCTTTCTCCTGATTATTCTCCTTAAAGAGGTGAAGTCTTCTTCCTTCTTGGGCTGTCACTGGCTGCATAGCACTATGTTTTTTTCACAGAAACATAGTCTTTACTTTTGTCTTTTTCTTTGACTTACTGTGTCTTTTTCACAGAGACACTCTGGTAGGTGCCTCATGTGAAGCCTTCCTTCTTTTTCCTGAATTCTCTAAGATGAGTGGCTTTGGAAAAGGAAGCCATACAGGCATTATCCACGTGATTGAAACAACTTAAATAATTATTTCAAGTAACAGTGCCTAACATCTCAATACCAATTAAGGAGAGATTTCTATCAGTTTTTTAAAACTTAAACAGACCAAATAGACTGGATTAATTTTGATTAATTGAATTAACCTTTAAGAGTTTATAAATTTATATTAACATTTGGCTAATTCAACTTTTGGTCATGAGATAAACTTTGAAGAACTTCTTTGGGCAGCTAAATTTTATGAGATGAGAATAAGTGTAGCACAAATTTCCCAATAGTTTATAAAAAATTTAAAAAACCCATCCCATGTCCAAATTAATATAGACATTGCTGATATATTTAATTTATCTTACCTACTTAAAAGACCAGGGCTTCCCTGATAGCTCAGTTGGTAAAGAATCCACCTGCAGTGCGGGAGACCCTGGTTCTATTCCTGGGTTGGGAAGATCCACTGGAAAATGGATAGGCTACCCACTCCAGCATTCTTGGGCTTCCCCTGTGGCTCAGCTGGTAAAGAATCCGCCTGCAATGCGGGAGACCTGGGTTTGATCCCTGGGTTGGGAAGATCCCCTGGAACAGGCAACGGCTACCTACTCCAGTATTCTGGCCTGGAGAATTCCATGGGCTGTATAGTCCATGGACTCATAAAGAGTTGTACACAACTGAGTGACTTTCACTTTCACTTAAAAGACTTATTGTGATGAGCCATACAGGAAACATATGGGCTGAGAAATAGCTATTTTTAAAACCAGGTTTGCATTTCTTTAAGTTTTTAAGATTATAACAGCTTTTTCTTTTCTTTGGTAATTAAATCTTAGCCCAAAGTAGAGTTATAATTTTGTAAATAATTTTCTGATTTACAGAAGTTCAGTATTATTCTTAAAATTGTATATGAAAATTGTCTCATACAATGATGGCTTGTAACAGTACTAGATTGCCTAAAGCATTCTGGTTTGTGCCTCTCGTCTAGGTGTATCATTAATTGCAATCTCTTCACTTTCAAAAGTGTCCTGGTTTGGACAATAAATTTTATATTCACCATATTTATTCATCATTGGTAGATAAAACTCTACCCAAGTATCCACACCAACAACAATGATATTAACAACATTATTTATAGAGTAACAAAGAGAGGGTTATTTTAAGCTGGACCATAAATGAAGAATAGTATTACAGTTAGTCAGGAGAGGATAATGGAAGACCGTTTTATCTGCTTTGGGTAATGTGAGTTATTAGAGTGAGCCATAGGTTGGATTACTGGAGTCCAGCCATAAATCTGAACCCTTTGAAAGGCACAGAGGGTCTGGTTTGGTGCAGTAAGAAATGGTGAGTTATTGAAGCATTCTGAGAAGATATGTGATAGATTTAAAACCACCGTAAGAAAGCTAATATGGCTGCTGCTGCTGCTGCTAAGTCGCTTCAGTCGTGTCCGACTCTGTGCGACCCCATAGATACAAAAAACGTTAGAGTAGTATGTAGTAGTATTCCTAGACCATAACTACTGAAAGTGGAGCCTAGTAGGTAATCTAAAAGGCAGTTCTAAATCAATAAGCAAGCAGAATAGCTGGTACATCACCCACAGGAGGCGTCATTCTAAAAGGAATGGTAAGAGGTATATATAGTTACAAAGATAGTAATATGGAAACTGAGTAGAAATGAGATTGGAATGGGAAAGTTGAATAACCTGGCAATTCCCTAAGCCTACTAGTATATAGCTTCAATGGTCTTTTTTTAATGGTTTTTATGGTTAAAGATAAGGTTGTACCTTGAGGATTTAGCTCAGGATTGAAATAAGTAATCCTCTCCCTTATTCATAGTTATTATATGAAGCCATATTTGAGACATATTGGTATTTAATGTTTAAAAGAACTGTGAATTCTTTTAGGTTAAAATTAAATGGAATTTTGGGCTTCCCTGACAGGTCAGTTGGTATCTGCTTGCAATGCAGGAGACCCTGGTTTGATTGCTGTGTCAGGAAGATCTGCTGGAGAAGGGATAGGCTACCCAATCCAATATTCTTGGGCTTCCCTTGTGGCTCAGGTTGTAAAGAATTCACCTGCAATGCAGGAGACCTGGGTTCAATTTCTGGGTTGGGAAGATCCCCTGGAGAAGGGAAAGGCTACCCACCCAAATATTCTGGCTTGGAGAATTTCATGGGCTGTGTAAGTCCATGGGGTCTCAGAGAGTCGGACACAACTGAGCGACTTTCACTTACTTCATAAAGAGGTTGAAACAGCTGTAGAATTTTTAAAAATGTAAATAAAATCATGGTTGTCTATATGGAGTTTTTGAAGGTTCATTTAATGTACTCAGGAGACAACTTAATCTTGTGAGTGCAGCATCATAGAAAACCATAATGACACCCTCTCACAAATAATACTATGATGTTGACAGAGACAGTATACACAGAACAATATTACTTTGTCCTCACTCAGTATTTATTTCTTCTATTAAGAAGTTGTCTGCAACTTGTGTAAGATAAGATGTCAAAAGCTAGAGAAGACAAGGGTGATCTATCTATCTATCTATCTATATATAATATGATGCAATTTTCTCAGATAATCCTTTATTTTAAATTGCCAAGTGATTCAATTTTTATAATCCACCAATATCTCTATTGTTTATTTTCTTTCTTCTTTAAGTATTGATAGCTCATATTTTATCTTTGGGCTTCCCTGGTGGCTCAGTGGGAAAGAATCCGCCTGCCAATGCAGGAGACATGGGTTTGATCCCTGGGTTTGGAAGATTCCCTAGAGAAGGAAACAGCAGTCTACTCCAGTATTTTTGCCTTCGGAAATCCTATGGATATAGGAACATAGTGGGGTACAGTCCATGGGATCACAAAAGAGTGGGGCATTCTAAACAACTAAATAGCAATTAGCGACTAAACAACAATGACAATTTTATCTTTACTAACTTAGAGCTAAGCAGTAGTAAACCTTTTGAAAGGCAGAATCATAGAATATATTGGAGAACAAAGAAGGAATCACTCACTTCCTTGTGGTTTATATAAACATCTTAAAAATCTTAGTTGACACTTCAGGAACTCATTATGTATGTAGGCAAAACAGATGAGGGGCAAATACATCAGAGTCTCTAATAGGACTTCCCTGGTGGCTCAGACGGTAAAGCGCCTTGCTTACAATGAGGGAGACCTGGGTTTGATCCCTGGGTCAGGAAGATCCTCTGGAGAAGGAAATGGCAACCCACTCCAGTGCTCTTGCCTGGAAAATCCCATGGACAGAGGAACATGGTGGGCTACAGTCCACTGGGTCGCAAAGAGTCAGACATGACTGAGCGACTTGGACAGCATATGGCTTTCCAGTTGTACAATCATGAGTGAGTTAACTGTTTTTTATAATAGTGATACTAGTCTTGGTTAAAGCTACCCACTCCAGTATTCTTGGGCTTCCCTGGTGGCTCAGATGATAAAGAATCCTCCTGCAATGCAAGAGACCTGGGTTCAATCTCTGGGTTGGGAAGATCCCCTGGAGAAGGGAACCGTTACCCACTTCAGTATTCTGACCTGGAAATTTCCATGGACAGAAGAGCCTGGCAGGCTGCAGTACATAGGGTCACAAAGAGTTAGACACGACTGACTTTCACTTTCACTTTTCAAGCACTGAATCAATATTCAATAATTAAGGATCGAACTTTGTATAGGTTTCATAATATGTTTAATGGATCAAAAGAAATCATTTCTAAAGGGTTAAAACTAAGTATGGGAACAGTGTCTCAACTAGGAAAGAATATCAATAAAGAGAAACTGTAAAAAAAAAATTGGATTTGAAAATTGCAATCATTGAAATAGAAAATTCACTAGAGCAGCTCAGCAGCTTATGTGAAATGTCAAACGAAAGCATCAGAAAACCTGAAGATAGTTCAGTTGAAATTGCCTAATTTGAGGAACAGAAAGAAGAATGAGAAAAATAAACACCTTCAGACACCCATGGACTCCATCAAGCATATCAAAATACCAGATGTTCCAGAAGAAGAGGAGAGAGAAAAAATGTCAAGAAAAAAAGTGATTCATGATATATAAGGGATTTTCAATAAGATTAAATGCTGACTTCTCATCAGAAACCATGGGGGATATAAAAAATAGGATGGCATATTCAAAATGCTGAAAGGAAAAAAAAATCAGCTGAGATGTCTGTATCCAGCAAAATAATATTTTAAAAATGAAGGCGAATTCAAGATATTTCTAGATAAATGGAAACTGAGAGAATTCATTGATAACAAACTTGCCTGGAGAAAAATTAAAAAGGTAGTAGTAGTACTTCAGGTTGAAATGAAAGGATACTAGATAGGAACAGGATTTTACACAAAGAAATACTGATCAATAAAGAGAAAATTCAACTTAATAAGCTCAGGAATGAATCACTGCCAACCTTACAGAAATAAAAATGACTATAAGAGAATACAGTAAACAACTTAGTGCCAAAATACTACATAACTTGGAGAAAGTGGACAAATTTCCATGACTAGTAAAACGAACTCAAGACGAAAAATCTAAATAGATACATAACAAGTACAATGACTTAGTGGCATCAATGAAGTCTATAAAGCATTTTGAAAAGAATTAATATCAAAACCACCCTCTCTTTAATAAAAGAGAACTGAACACTTCCAACTAATTCTGTGAGACCAGATTTACTCTATGCACTGAAACTAGACCAAAATTATGAGGAAAGAAAACTCTGGCTCTTTTGAATGCAAAAGATTTGATAAAGAGCATCTATGAAAAACATACAAGCACCCCTCATACCGAATAGTTGAAAGATTAGATGCTTTCCACCCACAAGATCAGAAGACATGGACATCTACACTTTTATGCAACATTGTATTGAAAGCTTTACCCAGGGCAATTGGGGTGGTGGAGTAGGGGGGAGAGAGAGAGAGAAAAAGGGCACCAAATTAGAAAGGAAGAAGTAAAACTATTCCTATTTATAGATGACATAATTTTATATATAGAAAACCATAAAGAATCCTCTAAAAAACTACTAGAACTAATATGTGAGTGTAGCATTGTTGCAAGATACACAGCTGAAATAATAAATAAATTGTATTTCTATATACTTGTAACAAACACTCTGAAAATGAAACAATGAAAACAATTCTGCTTAGCATCAAAAAGGATAAATACTTAGGAATAAATTTAACAAAAAGTTGGAAGTCTTCAACACTAAAAACTACAGAATATTGTTGAAAAAAAGTAAAGCAAACCTAAATAAACAGGACATTCCAAGTTTATGGCATGAGCAACTTAATATTATCTTAGATGAACACACCCCAAATTAATCTACAGGTTTAATGCATACTCTGTCAAAATCCCATCTGAATTTTTTGCAGAAATTGAGAAATAATCTTCAAATTTATATGGAAATGCAAGGGACTCAGATGGCCAAAAGATATTTAAAAAGAAGAAAAGATTTGATTACTTACATTTCCTGATTTTGAAGCTTACTCCCAGCTATATTATCTAAAATAGTATATTGCTGGAATAAATGAATAATTAAATAGAATAGAATTGGGAGTACAGAAATAATTTACATTTGTGGTGCACTGATTTTTGACAAGGGTTCTGCTGCTGCTGCTAAGTCGCTTCAGTCATGTCCGACTCTGTGCGACCCCACAGACGGCAGCCCACCAGGCTCCCCCGTCCCTGGGATTCTCCAGGCAAGAACACTGGAGTGGGTTGCCATTTCCTTCTCCAATGCCTGAAAGTGGAAAGTGAAAAGTGAAACTGAAGTTGCTCAGTCGTTCCCGACTCTTAGCAACCCCATGGACTGCAGCCTACCAGGCTCCTCTGTCCATGGATTTTCCAGGCAAGAGTACTGGAGTGGGGTGTCATTGCCTTCTCCGTGACAAGGGTTCTAAGATGCTTCAATTGGGAAAGAGTAATTTTTTCAAAGGCTTCCCAGGTGGCGCTAGTGATAAAGAACCTGCCTGCCAATGCAGGAGACATGAGACTCAGGTTTGATCCCTGGGTTGGGAAGATCCCCTAGAGAAGGGCATGGCAACGCACTCCAGTATTCTTGCCTGGAGAATCCCGTGGACAGAGGAGCCTGGCGGGTTTTGGTCCATGGGGGTCACGAAGAGTCAGACACGACTGAGCCATTAACACTTTCATTTTCGATCTTTTCAACAAATGGTGCTGGTGCAACTAGATGTCAATATGCAAGTGAATAAAACTGGATCACTAACTTACATCATACAAAAAAGAAAAAAAATCAGAGACATAAATCCATGAAACTCTTAGAAAAAGCAGAGGAGTAATTTTTTCTGACTTTGAGTTACAGCATTTCCCTAGATATAACACCAAAAGCACAGATAAGAAAAGAAAGATTACCCAACAGGAAATTAATTTAGCACTTTAAAACTTGCTAAACAGGTAAACTGGACAAACAATTCCATTTAAAATGAGCAAAAGATCTAGTAGGTATTTTTTCAAAAATGAATGCAAATCACAAACAAGCACATGAAAAGATGCTTGATCTTTAGTCACTAGGGCAATACAAATTAAAATTATAATGAGATATCAGTTCATACCTAGTAGGATGGCTATAGTTAAGAAGTAAAAATTATTGATGAGGACTGGAGAAGTTGAAATCTACATACATTGCAGATGGGAATGCAGAAATTGTACAACTACTTTGAAAAGCAGCTTTGCAGTTTTTTAAAATGTTAAGAGCAGAGTTATCATATGAACTACCAATCCTATTCCTAGATATCTACACAAGAGATAAAAATGTATATCCACATAAAGACTGGTATATGAATATTGATATCATCATTATTCATAATAGTCAGAAAGTAAAAATAACTCAAATGTCTATTAACTGATAAATGGATAAGTAAAATGTGATTTATCCATGCAGTGAAATATTATTTGTCAACATAAAAAGAAAAAAAATACTGATATATGCTACAATATGTGTGAACCTTAAAAACAATATAGTAAGGAAAAGAAACAAGAAATAAAAAACTCATATGATTTCATTTGTATGAAATGTTCAGAATGGATAAATTTATAGAGAAAGAAAGTAGATTAATGGTTGTTCAGAGCCCTAGGTTGAAGATGGTGAATCCGGGCAAGTAGAGATGACTGATAATGTGCATAGGTTTCTTTATGGGGTGATAAAAATGTTCTAAAATGATTGCAGTGATGATTGTACAACTTTTTGAGAATATTAAAAGACATTGAGTTGTTTGTTTCTCTAGAGCTGCAAAGTAATGAGGTTCAAAACCCAGGGACCTGGGGCTCACAAACCACTGTTGGTACAAAGCAAACCTGGGCTACCCTTTCCTCAGTGAGATATGGCCAAGTTGAAGTTGAACACTGGCCAGAGAAGAAAACGAATCCCACCTGTGTAGACATCTAAGTATGAACAAAAGCCATCAGCATCAGCATCAGACAAAACCAGAGAGAGCTTTAAATGGGTGAAACATATGGTGTGTGAAGTGTATCTCAATACTTTTGTTTTAAAAAGTATACTGATCTTTAGTTTTCAGAGATTTTTCTTAGTTTCTAAGCTTGAGACATTGCTGCCTTGCTTGAATGTAGGCCATTTGAAAGGCAAGCAAGGTGAAAAGACAGCTTTCAGAATAGGAGAAAATAATAGCAAATGAAGCAACTGACAAACAACTAATCTCAAAACTATACAAGCAACTCCTGCAGCTCCATTCCAGAAAAATAAATGACCCAATCAAAAAATGGGCCAAAGAACTAAATAGACATTTCTCCAAAGAAGACATACAGATGGCTAACAAACACATGAAAAGATGCTCAACATCACTCATTATCAGAGAAATGCAAATCAAAACCACTATGAGGTACCATTTCACACCAGTCAGAATGGCTGTGATCCAAAAGTCTACAATCAATAAATGCTGGAAAGGATGTGGAGAAAAGGGAACCCTCATACACTGTTGGTGGGAATGCAAACTAGTACAGCCACTATGCAGAACAGTGTGGAGATTCCTTAAAAAACTGGAAATAGAACTGCCTTATGATCCAGCAATCCCACTGCTGGGCATACACACTGAGGAAACCAGAACGGAAAGAGACATGTGTACCCCATTGTTCATCGCAGCACTGTTTATAATAGCCAGGACATGGAAGCAACCTAGATGTCCATCAGCAGATGAATGGATAAGAAAGCAGTGGTACATATACACAATGGAGTATTACTCAGCCATTAAAAAGAATACGTTTGAATCAGTTCTAATGAGGTGGATGAAACTGGAGCCTATTATACAGAGTGAAGTAAGCCAGAAAGAGAAACACCAATACAGTATACTAACACATATATATGGAATTTAGAAAGATGGTAACAATAACCCTGTATATGAGACAGCAAAAGAGACACTGATGTATCGAACAGTCTTTTGGACTCTGTGGGAGAGGGAGAGGGTGGGAAGATTTGGGAGAATGGCATTGAAACATGTATAATATCATGTATGAAACGAGTCGCCAGTCCAGGTTCGATGCACGATACTGGATGCTTGGGGCTGGTGCACTGGGACGACCCAGAGGGAGGGTATGGGGAGGGAGGAGGGAAGAGGTTTCAGGATGGGGAACACGTGTACACCTGTGGCGGATTCATGTTGATATATGGCAAAACCAATACAATATTGTAAAGTTAAAAAATAAAATAAAAAAATAAGCTACAAGTCAGGAAGAAATAAATAAATAAAATGTTACTTGATGTTCCTTTGATAAGTCTTCCCAAATCAAACTATAATAAAGTTCCTTTGACCTCTAGCTAACTTTGGGGTGCTTCAAAGTTCCCCTGAGGAACTGCAAAGGGAGATATTAAACTAATCATGTGTATTTGGTATGTTTGGTTTAAGGGAAGTGTTGTCAAATGAATCATAAACTTTGTTATATAATATGGTAAATGGTACAGGTATTCTCAAGATTATAGGGAGTTCCTAAAAATCTGATATGTCTTGGTAAAATATTATTAGTCATAATTTTAGTTATCTGAAAATATTACATGTCACAGCAGTTATCAGATTAAAATTTGCCTTTTTTTAAGCCTTTTGTTAATATAGACAGTTATGGTTTTACTCTAATGCCTTTGCAAAATATCTCATCTTCAAGATTTATAAAAAAGACTACAAGTTTCTGACTTTCAAAATGTAATACTGAACTGAATAAAAACTTGAAGAATTAAAAAAAAAAAAAGAAAGGCAGTGATGAAGTTGGTTTAGAAAAGACCACAAATCAGGACTTCCATAGTGGCCCAGTGCCTAAGACTCCACACTCCAATGCAGGAGGCCTGGGTTCAATCCCTGGTCAGGGAACTGGATCCCACAGGCCACAGCAAAGAGTTCACATACCATAGCTACAGCTCCCACATGCCAGAACTTAAGATCTGGTGCAGTCAGATAAATAAACAAAAGTATTTTTTTAAAACAGTAGAAGATATAAAATTAGGATATCTCAGTATTCCTGACTCTCATATTATTGGAGCAGAAAACAAAATTGATTTTTTCAATATTTTACAATGCTGCATATTAAATACATTCTTCCCTTCATACTCCTATACAAATTAAAATTCACCCCTCTTGCAACTAGAGTTTTGATCTTGTCTCCCTATGAGTACGTGTGTGTGTGTGTGTGTGTGTGTGTGTGTGTGTGTAGCTGGAGACTGTTATGATCTGGCTTTGAGATACCTCCAACCTTTCTTTCCAGGGATAGCTCCTTTGATGTTGGAGCAGGGACAGGAAGGAGGATACATGATGTAATCAAAAGATATACTTGGGAGAATGGCATTGAAATATGTATAATATCATATATGAAACGAGTCACCAGTCCAGGTTCGATGCACGATACTGGATGCTTGGGGCTGGTGCACTGGGATGACCCAGAGGGATGGTATGGGGAGGGAGGAGGGAGGAAGGTTCAGGATGGGGAACACATGTATACCTGTGGCGGATTCATTTCGATATTTGGCAAAACCAATACAATATTGTAAAGTTTAAAAATAAAATAAAATTTAAAAAAAAAAGATATACTTACATAATGATTGCAGGGCAATGGACAGGAGCTAACCTTTAAAATCTGGTTTAGAGTCTCTCTCTCTTTTTTTTTTTTTTTCTGATGCTGATGGTTTTGTTGATGTCAAGATGTCTGCATAGGTAGTAGTAATGTTTATCTCTGGTCATCATTCAACTTTAATTTGGTCCCCATTCTCACTAAGGAAAGAGTATCTAGTTTTCATTTGGCACCAAAGGTGATTCAGGTCCCCAAGTCCCTGTCCTTGGTTTTGTAGTTGTTTAGTCACTCAGTCATGTTTGACTCTGTAACCCCATGGACTACAGCACACCAGCTTTCCCTGTTCTTCACCATCTCCCAGAGTTTGCTCAAACTCATGTCCATTGAGTCAATGATGCCATCCAACCATCTCATCCTCTCTCTTTCCCTTCTCCTCCTGCCTTCAGTTTTTTGCAGCATCAGGGTCTTTTCCTGATGCAACAGGCAGCTGTTTGCATCAGGTGGCTAAAGTATTGGAGCTTCTGCTTCAGCATCAATGTTTCCAATGGGTATTTAGGGTTGATTTCCTTTAAGATTGACTGGTTTGATCTCCTTGTAGTCCAAGGGACTCTCAAGAGTTTTCTCCAACACCACAGTTCAAAAGCATCAATTTTTCGGTGCTCAGCTCTCTTTATGGTCCAACTCTCACATCCATACATGGGTATTGGAAAAAGCATAGCATTGACTCTACAGACCTTTGTTGGCAAAGTGATGTCTCGGATTTTTAATATGCTGTCTAGGTTTGTCATAGCTTTTCTTCCAAGGAGCAAGCATCTCTCAATTTCATGGCTGCAGTCACCATCTGCAGTGATTTTGGAGCCCAAGAAGATAAAAGTCTGTCACTGTTTCCATTTTTCCCTCATCTATTTGCCATAAAGTTATGGGACCAGATGCCATGATCTTTGTTTTTTGAATGTTGAATGTTAAGCCAGCTTTTTCACTCTCTTTGACCTTCATCAAGAGGCTGTTTAGTTCCTCTTCGCTTTCTGCCGTAAAGGTGGTGTCATCAGCATATTTGAGGTTATTGAACTTTCTCCCAGCAACCTTCATTCCAGCTTGTGATTCATCCAGCCCAGCATTTCGCATGATGTACTCTGCGTATAAGTTAAATAAGCAACCTGGAAATATACAGCTTGACATACTCCTTTCCTAATTTGAAACCAGTCTGTTTTTATATGTCCAGTTCTAACTGTTGCTTCTTGACCTTTTTTTTTTTTTTTGCAGGAGACAGGGAAGGTAGTCTGTCATTCACTTCTCTTTAAGAATTTCCACAGTTTATTGTGATTTACACAGCCAAAGACTTTACCATAGTCAATGAAGCAGAATATTTCTGGAATTCTCTTGCTTTTTCTATGATCCAACAGATGTTGGCAATTTGATCTCTGGTTCCTCTGCCTTTTCTAAATCCAGCTTGAACATCTGGAAGTTCTCAGGTCATGTACTGTCAAAGCCTGTCTTGGAGGATTTTGAGCATGACCGTGCTAGTGTGCTAAATGAGGGCAATTGTGCAATAGTCTGAACACTCTTTGGCATTGCCCTTCTTTGGGATTGGAGTGAAAACTGACCTTTTCCATTCCTGTGGCCACTGCTGAGTTTTCCAAAGAGGCTGTCTTTGAATTTGGGGCCTCATTAACAGGCAGCACTAGAGTAAGTTCTTCTTTAGTATCCTTTTGCATTCATGTGGAGCCGTGGAACTGCTAATTATCTTTCCTAAGCATTCACAGTGCCATGGGGAACTGTGATGGAAAATGACTCCATCTTTTTCTTTCATGTATGTTCTAACATATTCCATTCAAATCCTTTGGTTTGTTCTCTGGCTGAGAGATGAACGCTCATCTTAATGTTCACATATGCCCCCAATTTCACAGTGCAGATGTCAAGCTCTTATGTAGACTCTCTCATCCAGCTCTACCTTTGGGTGGCAACATCTGGACCTGCAACTTCTCCAGCAATGTAAATATAAAGCCAAAGAATGATATCCCAAATTTTCATTCTTGCACACTCCATCAGTATTAAACCCCTCCTCTCTTACTAAGAATTAGAATGCTGCTCTCCCAAAGAGAATACATATAGTCATCCCTGTTAAGACCTGAAAACATAAAATTCCAGAAGAAACAATCTGTAATTTCAGTCTTAGCAATGATTTTGTAATTCCAACTCCCAAGCCAAGGGAAACAAAAATAAATGACACTGCATTTAACTACAAAGCTTCTGCATAATGAAGGAAACGATTTCAAAACCAAAAGGCCGCTTGTTGGATGGAAGAAGATATTGGCAAATCATATATCTATTTAGATGTTAATATCTGAAATGTATAAAGAACTCATACAAACAAGTCAACAAGAAGAAGACAAATAACAGGAGTAAAAACTGGGCAGAGGAGCTGAATGGATATTTTCCCAAAGAAGACACATATATGCCCAACAGGCACATGAGAAGATGCTCCATATCACTCATCTTCAGGGGATTGCAAATCAGAGCCACAATGAGTCAGAGTGGCTATCACTGAAAAGACAAGAAATAACATGTTGTGGAGAATGTGGAGAAAAAGGGAAGTCTTGTCCACTGTTAGTGGGAATGTAAATTGGTGCAGCCCTCCAAATTTGGCTCAAATGATAAAGACTCTGCCTGCAATTCAGGAGATCTAGGTTCAATCCCTGGGTTGGGAAGATTCCCTGGAGAAGGGAATGGCTACCCTTCAGTATTCTTCAGTATTCTTGCCTGGAGAATTCCATGGCCAAAGGAGCCTGGCAGGCTACACTCCATGGGGTCACAAAGCGTTGGATGTGACTAAGCAACTAACACTTTTACTTTTCTGTGGAAAACATAATGGAGTTGCTCAAGAAATTAAGAATGGAACTATCATATGATCCAGTCATTCCACTGTTGGGTATTTATCCAAAGAACATGAAAACACTAATTCAAAAAGATACATGCACCCCTATGTTCATTGCAGCATTATTTACAATAGCCAAGATATGGAAACAACCTGTGTCTATCAATGGATGAGTGAATAAAAAAGATGTGGCGTATATACACAGTGAAATACTACTCAGTCATAAAAATATAAAGAGATCTTGCCATTTGCAGCATGGTTGGGCCTAGGGGGTATTATGCTTAGTGAGATGTCAGAGTGAGAAAAACAAACACCTTATTATCTTGCTTACATGTGGAATCCAAAAAACAAAACAAAGTACCAGACAGAAAGGAGAATAGATGCATAGATACAGAGAACAAACAGGTGGGTGCCAGGGAGGAGGGGATGGAGAAATGAGTGAAACAGGTAAGGACAATCAAGAGGCACAAACTTCAAGTTACAAAATAAGTGAATCATAGGAGTGAAATGCACAGCATGAGGAATGATCGTCAATTATATTCTAATATCCGTGTATGGTGACATAATGACTAGACATATTATGGTGATCATTTTGTAACGTATAGCAATAGCTAATCACTGGAACTGATTTAGTGCTGTAGGTCAATTATACTTCCGTCAAGACAACAACAACAACAACAAATCGTTAAGAGGGTTATTTCTGATTTCATTTCTCTGTTTTAGTTCCAGGTCGACGATCAGGTCTCATATTCTCATATTAGATTTTTGTGTTTTGTGTTTTTTTTTTGAAGTATGTATTAAAAATTTTTTAATTTATTTTTAAGTGAAGAATAATAGCTTTACAGTATTACATTGATTTCTACCAAAAGTCAACATGAATCAGCCATAGGTTTACCCATGTCCCCATGTCCAATTTTTAATTGGAGAATAATTGCTTTACAATATTGTGTTGCTTTTCAATATTGTGTTGGATACATCGGCAGGAATCAGCCATAGGTATGCATATGTCCCCTTCCTCTTGAAGCTCCCTCCCACCTCCCACTCATTCCCACCACACTGGATTGTCACCGAGCAGTGGTGTGAACTCCCTGCATCATGCCGCAAATTCCCACTGGCTATATATTTTTATATATGGTGTATATTTTAAATATTTTTATGTCTTACCTTCCCAACTATTTTTGAGCTATTTGAGGGCTCAGGTATTAGTATGTTCCTTCCTTGGAGCACCTGCAAATCTATGTGCATATTAGGTGCTCAGGATACATTTTATCTTAATGTCTTTTTCTCTTCCATATGAATTAGAAGTGTGGCAATTTCCTATCGTATGATTTTCAAAACATTTTGTACTGTTAAAAAAGAAATAATAATTCTTCAGGCTATCAAAATACTGATAGTAGAATATAGCAAATGAAATTATTCTTCTTACAGTTGTAAAACCTAAAATAAAACCTTATGGCATCTGCCTTAAGGCCCATATTGGTTTCAGTCTGTTATGTGAACTTTTCCATGCTTATTAGACACTTAAACTTAGTTTATATGGATGAGATTAAACAGATTAACCACTTGTATGAGAATGTAGCTACTGAAAAATTCCTTTTGGCCCAAAACTCAATCTACATACTGTATGAGTAAGAGAGATGGACAGGAAGATGAAAAATCACTGAGTCACTGCAAGTGATTTAATTATAAATAGAGTTTTTATTAGTAGTGTTAATTTGTGCTACCTCAGCTAACCTGACAATAAAGGTTTCACAAGCTACAATGACATCTGGAACCAAATCACATGTAGGAATTATGCAGCAGCAATAAAAGCCACCTAATTAGCATTGCAAATAGTGTTCCAGCATTTATGTGATGTCTGCAAATTTGCATACAGATACATAATTACATAATTTGCAGCTGTTGTGTTTGTTCCATAAGACCTTGCCACTTTATTAGCAGAATATGTAAATCAGGAATTAATTCTCTTTATCATTTTCATTCTCAGCCTTCCAAAGATGTGTGGTGAATCATGGTGGTTTGGTGCAACTCTTTTATATGGACTTTATGACCTTGTCTTAGATTGGTTTTATAACAAAACTATATCCTGTGACTTATTTAGTGAGAGGGATATTTTTGAATGATTTGTAAATACCATTTGTAAGTATTCATTATCTGACTTTGCCTTTCCATATCTGTCTTTGAAGTCCTTTACTTGCTCTATCAGTCTAGAAATATGGCCCTGTTATGCTAATTTAAAGAGGTTAATCATGTATTTGCTCTTATCTGTATCTTTCAGATAGTAGTAACTATCTCATAGTCTTAATTAATACAGTCCACTGGAATGGAAGAATCTAATCAAAATGGAATAACATCTACTAAGAGCTTTAGATACAGAAAGCTGAGCAGTTTTGGCAGTTAAACATACAACAGAAAAGAGGTGCACTCACTTATTGTCAATCTTTCTGAGGAACGGCTAGTTGAACTAACAATAGAAAGTATTAGTATAATTCCATGTAGTAGAATCATAATTTTTTATACTTCAGATCTAGAAGTTGTGCGGGAAAAAATCCCACCATGGCTTTGTGATTTACTATAAACTAATCAGATGAAAAAATATGCAATGAAGTGTGCTGTGATGTCTTGAGACGGTCTAAGCTTAGGTATAGTTCGTATAAGATACTGCAGAGAAGTATAATGTATCTTTTGATAGATAGTGGACTTCTGTGTGATATCCTTGGGTACTGGAGTAAAAATTATTTTGGAACATCAGATTAAATGTAGAAATAAATAGTGGTCTTCAAGGAGAAGTGCCTGGATAGGATGAGATTTGAAGATATAAACTCCATTATTCATTCTTTCATCTATTTATTTAACATTTATTGAAATAGGTATTGAGGAAGAGAAGTCAAGTTGGTTATAAAACTGGGGGCTGAAGATAAGGGAGACTAAAGTGTTAAATCTCACCGTAAATCTCATAAGTTAGTATTATTGAAAGTGAAAGTGAGAGTGTTAGCCTCTCAGTCTTGTCCGACTTTGTGACCCCATGGGCTGTAGCCTGCCAGGCTCCTCTGCCCATGGGATTCGCCAGGCATTCTCTAGGCCTCCAGCAGTGGAGTGGGTGGCCATTCCCTTCTCCAGTGTATCTTCCTGACCCAGGGATCAAACCTGGGTCTCCTAAGTGGCAGGCAGATTCTTTACCATCTGAGCCACCAGGGAAGCCCCATTATTGGTTACTATCAAATAATGGGATTTCCCAGATGGTGCAAGGGATAAAGAATCTTCCTGCCAGTGCAGGAAGCACAAAAGACTTGGGTTTGATCCCTGGGTCAGGAAGATTCCCCCTGAGTAGGAAATGGCAACCCACTCCAATATTCTTGCCTGGGAAATCCCATGGACAGAGGAGCCTCCTGATCTATAGTCCATGGGGTCACAAAGAGTTGGATACAACTGAGTGTACATGCACACATCAGATATGTTTTCTCAATACCCATCTTTATGGAGTGCTGGGCTGGCTATAGTGGAAGTGAAAGTCGCTCAGTCATGTCTGACTCTTTTTTTTGTCTGCTAGGCTTTTCTGTCTTTGGAATTCTCCAGGCTAGAATACTGGAGTGGGTAGCCTATCCATTCTCCAGTGGATCTTCCCAACCCAGGGATTGAACCCAGGACTCCCACATTGCAGGTGGATTCTTTACCAACTGAGCCACCCATAATTCAATTTAAAAAAAAATAAAATTCCTACCTTTATAGGAATCTTAAAAGTAAAACCCATGTGCAAAAAATCAGATCAGATCAGATCAGATCAGTCACTCAGTCGTGTCTGACTCTTTGCAACCCCATGAATCGCAGCACGCCAGGTCTCCCTGTCCATCACCAACTCCTGGAGTTCACTCAGACTCATGTCCATCGAGTCAGTGATGCCATCCAGCCATCTCATCCTCTGTTGTCCCCTTCTCCTCTTGTCCCCAATCCCTCCCAGCATCAGAGTCTTTTCCAATGAGTCAAAAAATGACAGAATGATCTGTTCGTTTCCAAGGCAAACCATTCAATATCACAGTAATCCAAGTCTATGCCCCAACCAGTAACGCTCAAGAAGCTGAAGTTGAACGGTTCTATGAAGACCTACAAGACCTTTTAGAACTAACACCCCCAAAAGATGTCCTTTTCATTATAGGTGACTGGAATGCAAAAGTAGGAAGACAAGAAACACCTGGAGTAACAGGCAAATTTGGCCTTGGAATACGGAATGAAGCAGGGCAAAGACTAATAGAGTTTTGCCAAGAAAATGCACTGGTCATAACAAACACCCTCTTCCAACAACACAAAAGAAGACTCTATACATGGACATCACCAGATGGTCAACACCGCAATCAGATTGATTATATTCTTTGCAGCCAAAGATGGAGAAGCTCTATACAGTCAGCAAAAACAAGACCAGGAGCTGACTGTGGCTCAGACCATGAACTCCTTATTGCCAAATTCAGACTTAAATTGAAGAAAGTAGGGAAAACCACTAGACCATTCAGGTATGACCTAAATAAAATCCCTTATGATTATACAGTGGAAGTGAGAAATAGATTTAAGGACCTAGATCTGATAGATAGAGTGCCTGATGAACTATGGAATGAGGTTCGTGACATTGTACAGGAGACAGGGATCAAGACCATCCCCATGGAAAAGAAATGTGCAAAAAATAGATCATTAAATTAAATATAAATAAATGAAACTCTGATTGTATATATTTTGTGGCTTATGTTCATATTTAAACAGAGGTAAGGGAGGAAAAGTCCCCATATCCTTTGATATAGGGTTTCTTAAAATTTCTCCTATCTTCATGATAGTAGCTATTAAGTTAATGCCTTTACTTATTAGGAGAGTGAATATCTTTCATGTGGTTGAGCTCACTAAGAATCTGTGTACCTTTCTCTAATTGCTTTTTCTCTTTACTTCTTGTTGTTCGGTTGCTAAGTCATGTCTGACTATTTGCAACCCCATGGACTGCAGCATGCCAGGTGTCCTCATCCTTCGCTATCTCCTGGAATTTGCTCAAACTCAAGTCCATTGAGTTGATGATGCCATCCCACTATTCTCCCTCGACAGGATATTTTTATTCTTTTACAGATTCTTTATTCTTGGCTGTTTAAAATTACCTGCGTGGAAAATATATAATTTGATTCATGATGGAATTAATAGAATAGAAAGCGTTCTGCCTCAGGCTTGCCATAAATTTTTGATCACTAGAATCTTTAGTGACCCCCAACTCAGTAATCTAATTTTGGTCACTTGATCTGGTAGCCCATTCTACATTCTGAAGATGGTTCATTGATTCTAGTAGCAGGAATACAACAGTACTTTCACAGCAACTGTTCTTTGAAATGGAAAAGGTGGCCACACAGAGGAATGAATGACGCAACTTCTCTGCCAGTGTCTTTGCTTATGTGATTTAGTTCTTCTCCTTTCTTTCTGATTTCAGCTTGAGATAATTTTTAGACTTTCACAAATACAGCCTTGCCTACAAAACTAGTCACAAAAATCGCTCTTTTTCTCAGTGTAGACTCTTGAAATTTTTCGTAGAACTGGCTGGAACAGTTTCCAGGCTGTTGCATCCATGGCAGGTCAGTGTGCGTTTTCTCATCTGCCCCAAATCTCTAGATTCTCATGGAAATGTGGGTTATCTCAGTTCCCCCAACTCCCATTGTGCCAACTTTGTTCTTTAAGTTTTTCTTACTGTGTTCATAGAAAAGTGGAATGATTATTACTGTTAGCCTGGTGGGCTGCCGTCCATGGGACCTTTATGTGGGTATGAGTCACGTCTTCCTCTGCACTCGTTTAATTGGGTAAACTGATTTGTCTGCTCTGTAGCTTCAAAAATGCTTATGAACTTATAAACTCTCATAAACTACTGCTCTTCCTTAATAAACATCAGAAATTATAATAATGATAAAAACATTTTTGCAGTAGAAAGGTAAAAAAATATTTAAAGGATAATTTGGCAATTTTCCACTTAAGTAATGAAAGTGAATTAAATTATGCCTTAAATTACAAAAATTATTATAATATTAATTAACAGTTTCTACTATAGCCATAATCAAATGACTAAGTAGTTATTTCCTGAATCCAACAGTGTTCCTTACAAAGAGGTGGAAAGTATTTCTTTTATGCCAGAGCAGTTATTAAATTCTTTCCTTTCACCTATTACGGAGCAAACTGTTCTGGAATTTTATGGCTTCTATTAAGTTACAAATGGAAAAATATCAGGTTCAAAACTTATAAAGTTGGATTTACTCCAAGGAAACAAATATATTATTAATTCATTTCATTTTGTAATAGCGAGAGTACCATATTGATAAGCTCTAATAATATGAACTTTATAATATTTCAGAGATATTTTTATGTTTACTCTGACACTTTCATTGAAAGTAGTAAAAGTTAACCTATAGCTTATGAAAAAATAGAGTCTTAAAAACTTATTGTTGCACTAAAAAATAACCAATTTCTATGTTAAGATGGGTATTACAGAGAAGGGGAAAAAAAGCTATCAGTTAGGGGGCTAGGGTTCTGTTCAAAAACCAGAAATTGCTCCAGGCTTTTCAAACAGGATGGTATTTAATTCAGGGAACTTAAATGACTGAAGCGACTTAGCAGCAGCAGCAGCAGCAGCAGCAATGCTTTCAAACTTCATGAGATGCTGGGAAAGTGAAGGCCAGGGCAATGTATATGAACTCTTGGATCACTCTAAGCTTTTAGAGAACCAAGGGGTCACGGATTCAAGAAAGGAATGCCGATCATCATATTTTTTCTCCAACATTTAGGAAAGTGATTTTCACGAGCTCACCTGGAGGCCACCACGAAAACCTCCTGTTTTCTGTATGCCTGCATATTTGCCTGCTGTGTCCAGAGACTGGTTCAGATGGCCTCTGCCTCTCTTCTCCATTCCAGATCCTTGCAAAGTCTTTTCATCAGCAGCTCTGCTAGGTGGGGATGCGGTGATGCTGGGAGGCTCTTAGGAGTAGCACAGGACTGTGTGGCCCAGAGGTAAGCCACAGCAGGGGTATTATTATGAGCACTCTAGAATCTTTTGATACGGTCGAGTATCTCTCAGTTAGAGGGATCTGGCATTGCTTACAGAAGGAAATGGCATAAAAGAAAGCAGTATCATTAACCCTGCATGGTACTGAATTCCTGGTGTGATTTAGTCAGAGAATGGGGAAGCCCACCCATTTCTGTATTGGGAGGTTTCATCATCTACATTTCTCATCACCTGTGGACACGCATTACTACAACCCCTGCCTGCATCCTCCCACGCTGAGTCACCTCCCCACCACAGTTCTTTTGTGTATTGTGTTTGGGTGAGCTTCCTATCCTGTTTCCTAATCGTTTCTTCCTTCCTTTCTCTCACTCCTGCCTGCTATTTTTCCTATTTGTAGCACTTCTTACCACGGGAATTGGCTTAGCAGCGTGGCGATGTTACATCCAGAAAAGACCTGTGAAATCTTTTTCATCCCTTTTTGGACTGATGGTTATTTTAATCGAGCAGTTGATGAGCTCAGCATCTTCCCCTCTTAATTGCAGCTTCTTCCTATCTTAGCCAAATTTGTTGTTGCTGTTCAGTTTCTCAGTTGTGTCTGACTCTTTGCAACCCCACAAACAGCAGCATGCCAGGCTCCCCTGTCCTTCACTGCTTCCAAAGTTTGCTCAAATTCATGTCCATCAAGTTGATGATGCCAAACTTAGGGAAGAATAAAGACTAGGGTGGGATGTATCATCTTCTGGTTTATCTTACATGCTTTCAGTTCACCCTGATGAAGCACCCAGCACTTCTGCCTCAGTTCTTTAGATTCCTCTCATTTTACAGTCTTCATTCATGCTCTGTAACCACCGCTCTCTCTTAGGCTTATCCTCTGGACTTGCTGTCACACAGAGTGGCTTAATATCTGAAACATGCCCTGACATTTTTTCCCACTGCCTTTTGATGCCTGTATTCTCTCTCCTGACTGGCTTGTTTTCTAGTCTCATCTCTACCTTCAGTTTCCTCACCCGTCCTTGTCTTCTAATGTATTATTTACTCTTGACTCTTCACAAATGCTATTTAACCTGTGTCTTGGATTATCTCAACTTTAATTTCACCATATAAAGTTAATTTCTAAAGAAGAAACAACTAGAACCCAATGGGCAGCCAACTCAGTAACAACCCCCTTATATTTTTATTCCCTCTTTTTTTTTTTGAATCCCTAATGGTAATCACACTTAGGGGAAACTCAATTGGTTAAATACACAAATGAACCTAACTCCTTATTTTCTCTACTTTTATTCCTGGCGTGCTGGGAAAAAGCATCATATAATTCTACTTACTGACTGAATGTACATTCATGATTTCTATATTCAGCGGGGCCCTTCATTTGTAATTAATCTTTTTTCTAATTCCTAATTAGATAGTGTCTCTGCCTAGGTTTCTTAGAAAATAGTGCTTGAGACAAATATTAGGGGCTATGGTTCAGTATGAGTGCAAAGAAATAAACATTAGGGGGTTGTTACTGAGTTGGTCACAGCCATGTCACGTAGAATGTCATCAGCAAAGCTGCAGGAGGGGCTGCCTCTCTCAGGAGTCCATGCAAAAGCAGAAAGCACCAGGACTTACCTGCTTGTGGCTGTCTTCCATTGGTCAAATTTCACCCCCTGGGGCATCCTCTCCCTCACTTTTGGGTTCCAGATATATGGATGTTGAGAAAGTTCTGTGGCATCTTGCATCTTCATATCAGCTGGAAACCCTGACGAGGGAGGGACGAGGTGGCTGGCGTAGGTATCAGGTGGCTGCCATCAGGTATAGTCACGGTTGACATGAGGGCAGGGGTGCAGCCCAGCACAGGCCGTGCCTCTGGTTTGTACTGGCGGCAGTGACTGGCTCTAGAGTCGAGGCACTGTCACAGGTTCTTGTCAGAGATTCCACGGCCAGAACACAAGCCACGTGCATGTGTCCGGAAAGGCACATCGGTGAATCTGTCATTTTCTTCTCTGGAGGTTTTCACAAGTTATTACTATTATCAGGTGATGAGTAGTCCGTATGAGTGACACATTCATAATGTTTTGATATTTCAATTTTTATTATTTTTCAAGGACAGAATATCTTATATGTATATTTTATATTGTACTGTTATATGAATGTGTTGTGTCAAAACAGCTCAATGAGTAGGCTTGGGTAGTGTTAAACCATTACATTTAATAATGACAGAGACTCAGAAAAGGTAAAAGCCTTGTCCAAAAGTCACAGAGCTATGGTATTCTGGTAAAAAGAACTCTGGACTAGCAAGGAAAAAATGTAAATTTTCATTCTAGCTCTATATCTTACTTTTACATTTGTTGTTGTTTAGTCGCTCAGTTGTGTCTGAGTCTTTGCAACCCCGTGGACTGTAGCTCACCAGGCTCCTCTGTCCATGGAATTCTCCAGGCAAGAATACTGGAGTGGGTTGCCGTTTCCTTCTCCAGGGGATCTTCCCCACCCAGGGGTGGAATCTGTGTCTCCTGCATTGGCAGGTGGATCCTTTACCTCAGCCCCTGGGAAGCCATTTCATCATTGTTTAACCTGGGAGCACCGATATCCAGACCAACCTGGAGAAATGGGCTAAACAACCTCTGGTCTTGCACTGGGCTCCTATTAAATAGCTCACCGATGTTTTATGGAAGTCAGTGTCTGCACTGTTAAGATTGGGGTAGAAAGAGTATGAGAACTATGTGCATTACTTAGCTTGTGACTTCTGTGCATTAGAATTCAGGGCAAGCCAGTTTTATCTGTTTATTAGAAAATGTCTTTTGGTTGGAATTAAAAATCTGGTTCCCACTAAAACAAAACATAAGAGAAAAGTTCTATTTCTCTCTCATTTTCTCTCTTTTGATAGTAAATAATTTTGGTTTTTACATTGTAACATTTCATGGTACTAAAGGTATTATTTTATAAACATAAGTCGTACTAATTTCTTTGAGGTTCAAATATGTAAATTAAGGTTAAGGATCAGGATTTGTTTTTTTCCTGCCAAGAATATGATTTTACATCCAATTTCACAACTAAATAGGCTTTCAGAAAATAACAAAGAACTATAATCAAAGGTAACAGAATTTGGGAAGCCTAATCTGCAATCACAAACAATTTTGGTCTTAAGGCTGAACAAGTAAAAAGAAATAAATGAATGGACCATCATGAATATGTTGGCCTCTTTCTGTTGCCAGGGGCTGATATAGCTTTTATGTCTTAAAAATATGCAGGTTGCTTCTTCCTGGTGCAAACATTTAATAGCAGAGTTATTTCTGCATGTTCAAAGTTGATTGAATTAATCCTCTAGTTGGATTAGTTCAACTGGCTCAAGCTGGATGTTGCGAACCATTCATCCTGTTTGCTGTTTAATTTCCTCACCATTTCTTTGCATTTACATCAGTCTTTTGGCCTAACTGGTGGTGATCTCATACAACCAATCGTGTACATTGGTTATTTTAAGCATTTCTTAATAATAATATTCCAGAATATTTTTATTTCCTAATCAAAATTCGAAGTAGCACAAAATAGTCCAGGCTCCTTGGCGGCATGAAATATGGATGTAAATGAAACTCTGTAGTTGGAAGCTAATTCAATGTTTTTTTCTTGATCAAGAAGAGATAATTAGCACATCTACAAAAAGGATGTCGTTTTTATTATCTGTGAAGACGTTGCCACAATGAACACATCAATACCTGTACAAATAAGAAGAATGCTACAATTCATTTTCTGAGCTGCTATGAATGGGAAAGAAAAACAATTTGACCTTATCTTTTTCTTTATAATTAGCATTGCTGAAACAACTCTAAAGGCAAAACCAAAAGCTGGTAAAAATATAGACTGGTAACAAGTTGAGAAGAGTTTATTTTAAAAGAGACCTGTAATTATTTAAGGAATATACTACCTAGAAAGGCCTGTGCTTTGAAAGTGTGGAACACTGGGCAACAGAAAACTACTGATTCTTTAATAAGAAGTAATAGAAGGAACCGGAGAAGACAATGGCACCCCACTCCAGTACTCTTGCCTGGAAAATCCCATGGATGGAGGAGCCTGGTAGGCTGCAGTCCGACTGCAGTCCGACTAAGAGTCGGACACGACTGAGTGACTTCACTTTCACTTTTCACTTTCATGCATCGGAGAAGGAAATGGCAACCCATTCCAGTGTTCTTGCCTGGAGAATCCCAGGGACGGGGGAGCCTGGTGGGCTGCCGTCTATGGGGTCTCACAGAGTCGGACACGACTGAAGTGACTTAGCAGCAGCAGCAGCAACAGAAGGAACATAAAGCAAGGGACTGGGCTCTCTTAGGAAAACTGAGCTGCCGGGAAAGGAATATATTAACAGCTTGACAATGAAATATGCAAAATGCATCTTTAAATTGCTGATAAAGTTCACAAGGCCAAGCTCCACAAAGAGCAGAACCAGGACCTTTGGGACATAATCTTTGATCTTGTGCCATTGTTTATATTCATAAAGATTCTTGGTTTTGTCATGTGTAAAATTATGATAAACTCTATGGCGTTCTCCACTTTGCCAGTGGGCTGTGTTCCAGGATTGTTTGGATCCTAAAACATAATTAGAAGTACCTGTATAGAATCTCTCTATGTATTGACAGAGGGGGTCTGGAACACAGAAAACCCCCTTCCTAGGTAACCAGTGACCCCCTTGGCCAGGAACTTCCCTGGTGGCCAAGGGGTAAAGAATCTGCTGACCAATGCAGGAGATACAGATTCGAACCCTGGGACAGGAAGACACGTTGGGATAGGAAATGGCAACTCATCCAGTATTCTTGCCTGAAGAATCCCATGGACTGAGGATCCTGGCAGGCTGCAGTCCATGGGGTTGCAAAGAGTTGGACATGACTGAGCACACACACACACACACACACACACTTACACTCACATGTGTTCCTCAAGTGTTCCTCAGGAGAGTAGAGATTTTGAACACTGCCAGTTTAGGGACTGAAGATCATGGGCAGATCGGATTTTCTTTGAATTAAAAATGCTCAGGGCTGTCTCTGAGTCTTGTGTCAGTTCCTTGCTGTCATCCCAATCTGCCATTTTTTCCAATTAAAGGGACATGGAACTAATTTGCCAGCTCTTGTTTTTTTTACCACTGCTACTGCAGCTTCCAGCAATGAACTCTCTACTCCTTGACCCACTGGAGGAAAGGGTGCAGTGAGTCACCTGCCTTTCTGTTGCTAAAGAAGCCTAAGGCTTATCTGAGGTTTTATAACATTCATTCTTTGAATGGGCTCTTTTTTAAAGGACATATTATGTTTTAGATTCATGATTAGACATTAGCAACATACAGATGGAAAGGCTTAGTTCTCTCTCTGGAAGGAAGTCAGTGCTAGACAACAGATAATTAAAATAGTATGTGACAGTCACTGCACACCCATGAGGATGGCTACTATCAGAAAAGCCAGAACATGAAAGTGTTGGTAAAGATGTCAGAAAACTGGAATCCTTGTGTGCTATTGATGGCAATGTAAAAGGTGTAGCCACTATGGAAAACAATATGATGGTTCCTTAAAAATTTGATCCATGTGATACAGAAACTCCAATTTTGGATGTTTTCCAAGGTCTCAAAGAAATATTTGTATTCTCATGTTTCATACCAGCATCATACAATAGCCAAAAGGTAGACGCCACCTACGGAGAAGGCGATGGCACCCCACTCCAGTACTCTTGCCTGGAAAATCCCATGGAGGAGCCTGGTGGGCTGCAGTCCATGGGGTCACTAAGAGTTGGATACGACTGAGCGACTTCACTTTCACTTTTCACTTTCATGCATTGGAGAAGGAAATGGCAACCCACTCCAGTGTTCTTGCCTGGAGAACCCCAGGGATGGGGGAGCCTGGTGGGTTGCCATCTATGGGGTCTCACAGAGTCGGACATGACTGAAGTGACTTAGCAGCAGCAGCAGAAGCCACCTAAGTGTTCATTGATGGATGAATAATAAAGAAAATATTACATACATACAATTAAATATTAAAGAAGAATGAAATTCTGACACATGCTGCCAGGTGGATGAACCTTGAGGATATTATGCTAAGTGAATAAGCCAGTTAGAAAAAGACAAATACTACATTATTCGACTTATATGAAGTATCTGAACTAGTCAAATTTGAAGAAACAAAGAGTAGAATGGTTGTTGCTGGGCAGGTGAGGGAAAATCGGGAGGATTATTTAATGGGTGTATAATTTTAATTTTGCAAGATGAAAAAGTCCTGAAGATTTGTTGCACGACGATGTGAATATGTTGTTGTTCAGTGGCTAAGTCATGTCCGAATCCTTGTGACCCCACGCACCATGGCATGGCAGGCTCCTCTGTCCCCCACTGTCTCCCAGAGTTTGCCCAAATTCATGTCCACTGAGTCAGATGCTATCTAACCATCTCTACTCTGCTACCCTCTTCTCCTTTGGCCTTCAATCTTTCCCAGCATCAGGGTCTTTTCAGATGAGTCAGTTCTTTGCATCAGGTGGCCAAAGTATTGGAGCTTCAGCTTCAGCATCAGTCCTTCCAATGAATATTAAGGGGTGTTTCCTTTAGAATTCATTGGTTTGATCTCTTCGTTGTCCAAGGGACTTTGAGAGTCTTGAGGAGTCTTCTCCAGCACTACAATTTGAAAGCATTAATTCTTGGGCATGAATATATGTGAATGTATTGTGTTAATAGGAAACATGATTAAACTGTACCCTTAAAAATGGTCAAGCTGGTAAACTTTATGTTGTGCATTTTACCACAATTAAAAATAAAAATATATAACATATGGCAAATTCTATCATAGATGTATAATGTGGATTGTGAGGATAGAGAAAGACAGTACCAACTGTTGCAGGGCTCGGGTGTATGTGTGGAAGAGCTGGCCTGTTAAACAGTGAATGAGAAGCTCCCCAGAGAACGGGCAGAAAGACATCCTGAGCAAAGGAACAAGCAGATCCAGGCAAGATGCAAATCCTGCTGCTCTCTATGGCTGGGATGAAAACAGAGGAGAGAAAAGACAAGAGGAAAGTCCAGATTGTCAAATTACTTAGAATGAATATCTGAACTTGGCATTAATTGGCCCTGCAACTGGAAATGGATTTCAGTCTTTTCAAACCTCTCATAAGCTTTGATAGCCATGTCTTCTTCTGCACCAGTGAGGGTCACAGTTGAAAACTCGGATCAAAAGGGCATAGCCCCACATAGGCAGGCTCTGCAGAATGAAGTGGGGAGGGAGAAGAGCAGAGAAAGATTATCAGTGAAAATGCAATTCAGAGGGGCTCTGGCTGCCTCATTCAGCCACAAATTGCATTTCAGGCCCAGTGAGGAGGCAGGAGATACCTGTACAACATATGAGATTACTAAGAAAATATTTGCAATGTGGAGCTTTTGAAAGAGGTGGTTTTGTGAAATGGGAAGTTGACTAAAAGGTAATTGTCTTTTGAGACACAGAGTGTTGATCGGTAAAATGACAAGACGTTATCAGCAATACGGAGCTCAAGGCTGTCACATGATTTGTTTTTTACTACCAGTTCCCAAAACATTTTGAGCCTGGCGGCTGCTTTCTCCTTCCAGGCTGCACTGCTTGTTGAACCCTTTCTTTCTCAACTTAGAGAGCAGATTCACCCACTTCTTGTGGCTTACGTGTGGAGCATACACCTAGCCAAATTCAGCCTTTTTCATAACGGATAAGGCCAATGATATTTCATAAATATGAGTTTTCAGGGAAATCATGGTAATTAATTACCTTA
Organism: Bos grunniens; assembly: GCF_055505025.1. Taxonomy (NCBI): domain Eukaryota; kingdom Metazoa; phylum Chordata; class Mammalia; order Artiodactyla; family Bovidae; genus Bos; species Bos grunniens. Next base: position 20,475,742 of record NC_141191.1, on the reverse strand, counting down.
AAATTTTAATTAAAAAGATTCCATTTTAATGGTTATGGGAAACATAAGATATAATACTTTTAAAGTAAGACATACAACAATGCAATTAAAAAAACACAGCCCTGAAAGTATAAACTAGCTTCATTCAGAGGTTCTTAGATTTCTCATCATCTCCTTGGTGGCTATTAGTTGAGCGCCTCTGATGGGCTTTCTAATTCGAAAGTTGCAGAGCCTATTTCTTGTCTGGCTCAAGAGCCGAAACAGTCTTATGTCTTACTAGTTCTCTGTTCTTATCCTATTATCCTCCCCTTTCCTTATGGTGATCTGGTCATGCAGGCCTGCCTGTTCCTCAAACACACCAGGCCTGCTTCTGTTCAGAGGCTCTGCTAACTGTTCCCTGTGCCCGGAACTCTGCCCTCCAATTGCTGTCTGGCTCCCTCCTTTGAATGCCACCATCCACATTCACCTTGTTAAAACTCTCTCTCTCGCTCTCTCTCTCTCTCTCTCACACACACACATTCTAGGCTCTTGCCCTACTTTATTTCTAGAGCACATATCCTCATTAAACATACTATACTAATTTAGATGTGCTTTTTATAATTTGTGTAATGACTTTCTCCTGGTTTCCAGAACTGAATCTCTGTGAGTTAGATGAGTACATGATGTATTATATAGTCTAGGATACTTTGACAGTGCATTGCTTTTTATTTACAGTTATACTAAACAGCTGTATATGCATACAGGGATGTGGTCATTATGTTTGTGAAAGCTGAGGTTTTGACTCTACCAGTACCGTTTTCAGTGTTTAGTTAGCTCATGGTGCCTAGTATAGGCTCAGTGTCTAGCTAGATCATGGTTCCTAGTACAGGCTCATGGTGCCTAGTATAGGTTCAACTAATACTGTGTTGGGTGTTGAATTTGCCACTTCATGGCAAATAGATGGGGAAACAATGGAAACAGTGAGAGACTTTATTTTTTTGGTCTCCAAAATTACCGCAGATGGTAACTGCAGCCATGAAATTAAGAGACGGTTGCTCCTTGGAAGAAAAGCTATGACCAACCTAGACAGCATATTAAAAAGCAGACACATTACTTTGCCAACAAAGGTCCATCTAGTCAAAGCTATGGTTTTTCCAGTAGTCATGTATGGATGTGAGAGTTGAACTATAAAGAAAGCGGAGCGCGGACGAATTGATGCTTTGAACTGTGGTGTTGGAGAAGACTCTTGAGAGTCTCTTGGACTGCAAGGAGATCCAACCAGTCAGTCCTAAAGGAAATCAGTCCTGAATATTCATTGGAAGGACTGATGCTGAAACTGAAACTCTAATACTTTGGTCTCCTGATGTGAAGAACTGGCTCATTTGAAAAGACCCTCATGCTGGGAAAGATTGAAGGCAGGAGGAGAAGGGGACCACAGAGGATGAGATGGTTGGATGGCATCACCGACTCAACAGACATGAGTTTGAGTAAGATCCGGGAGTTGGTGATGGAGTGGGAAGCCTGGTGTGTTGCAGTCCATGGGGTTGCAAAAAGTCGGACATGACTAAGAGATTGAACTGAACTGAACTGGGTGTTAAATAGATGAATGAATTTTGAGAGAGATCTAGGTTCGAATCTACATCATTCCTTGTTTTTCATTGATTTTTCTGACCCCTCCTTCCCTCTTCTATCCATTCTTCTCATTGCTAATTAAGCAACAAGTCACTCTACTATCTAAAAAACTCCATTATCATCCCAGAAGTTAGAGTGGATGCTCCAAAATGCTTAGTGTGACCTTGCAAATCCTGCCACCATCTTGATTACTTCAATCTTCTTTTCAGTACGTTTCTGAAAGAGAATATACCACTCTTGAGGTTCTTAACTTGTTTAAAACATCCTTGTTTCCCACAGTATCAAGCTCTTTCACATAGACACTTTTGCACAGTGCTATCTCTTCTGCCTAAAATCTCTTTTCCTCCCTTAATTTTGCAAACTCATTGTTCATCTTCTAAAACCTCACTCATGGGTCACCTTGTCACGTCCTTGAGACACCCAAGTATTTTGTTTGGTAATACATATATTACCTCTATATTTTAAAAGAATAACCTCTAGGTATCTCTCATATTTGTTACAACATAATATATTTCAAAATGTCATAGGATTTTACATCTCTCCCTCTTGTGTGTGTCTAAATTAAATTCATTTCATATTCTAGTGTATTCGTATTACACTATTTGCATTTGAAAGACTTTAGTATTTAGTTTGTATTTGATTAAGACAAACTAAAGACTTTAGTTTGTATTTGAAAGACTTTAGTAAGAATTTCACACTCTAGTGGTATCTATGGCAAGTAGTTCAAGTATCACTCTAATGCCACAGCAGAGAGTTTGTTCATTAGCATAGAGAATACTCAAAATACTTTTTTTTTCTTTGTTTAAATGTACAATTCCCAAGATAAATAGCTAGCTAGAAAAAGATTTATGGACTTTGCTATCCCTTTGCAAATGAAGTACTGGAACCTGGCAAATTCAGCAGGGTCATACCTTTAGTGTTGAGTCAAAGTTTTCAATGCCTGTTTGGTCTTTTCACCCCACTCCTGTCAGGACTGTTCTGCCTAATCTAACTTAAAGGTTAGCCAATCTTGTCATTAGAATGTAACTGTGATTCTCTTAGAGTAAACCTTCCATTTCAAGTGCTTCTCAGAGTGGCTAGGGCAGAGAGCAGGACCTCACTGAATCTTTTCTTTATTTTAAGTGCATGACTATTTTGAAACCCCTTTGCTTTTAAATGTTTGAATTTGCAGCAGGATTGGTTTGCAACTTGTCTTTAATTTTTTACCTTGTTAAAAAAAAAAAAGTTCCTACCTGCCACCTATTGCTGGAGAAAACAGATCTATAACCCCGTAGATGTTAGTGAACACATTTGTTAGGGTCAGTCTGAAGTGGAATTATAGTGATTCAATTAGAGTTGGGGTCAACTCTCACCACCAGGGTTGTGAACTCTTTGGATGTGAGCTCCATGGATCCTGCCACATTGGTGAGCTGCCTCACAAATGCTTGTTGAGTGAATGAATGGAGACATACCACAGAGATTGTTAGGGTTCAGTTCCAGACACCACACTAATGCAAATATCTTTCAGTAATGTGAGTTTCCCAGAACATTTAAAAGTTATGTTTACACTACATTATACTCTATTAAGTATACAGTAGTATTATGTCTTAAAAAACAGTGTACCTACCTTAATTACAAATAGTTTTATTGCTAAAAAATGTATTACCTGTGGGTTGTACCTTCTGTGAGTTGTAACCTTTTTGATAGTGGAGGACTTGAAATATTCCAAGAATTACTAAAATGGGAACAGAGAGACAAAGTGAGCAAATGCTCAAGTTGGAAAAATGGCACCAACAGACTTCCTCAATGCAGAGTTGCCATGGACCTTCAATTTGTTAAAAATGAAATGCCTGCAAAGAAGAATAAAATGAAAAGCAATAAAGGGAGATATGCCTGTAAATGAAATTATTAGACCTTTAACATTAGAAGCAGTGAAAGTCAACATAACTGAAAAGACTGAAAGATAACAAAATTAGTAGGGTCATAGTGGGAGCAACCAACAGGGAATCGAAGATTTCCAGGATATGAGACTTTTGGTGCTAACACTGGTACAGTCCTGGGAAATATAGGGTTGGTCACCCTGCTGTGCCTTTTTCTTGTTTTTATTTGAATATTTATTCACATTAAAGCATTTAAAAATATGCAAGGTAAAATTGAAGTGACTAATGATTTCCTGGTGCATATAAATTCTATCTAAAATTCTTAGAATTAAATCACAACATGGAATTTCTGGATGTTATCAAACATTGTTTAATTTGGGTAGCCACAAATGATTTTTTATATTCTCTAATATCCTCTTAAATTGAAAGATGTTACAGATGGTTCTGTGACAGAACCATCTTATGTAATAAGACCTTTTTCTTTTGTAAAGATCTCTATGGTTTCTAAGACATTCTAAAAAAATGCAATTTCATCTTCACAATAAGCATATAAGGCAGGAAATACAGGACTGTGAAGAAAGCTGAGCGCCGAAGAATTGATACTTTTGAACTGTGGTGTTGGAGAAGACTCTTGAGAGTCCCTTGGACTGCAAGGAGATCCAACCAGTCCATTCTAAAGGAGATCAGTCCTGGGTGTTCTTTGGAAGGAATGATGTTAAAGCTGAAACTCCAGTATTTGGCTACCTTATGCGAAGAGTTGACTCACTGGAAAAGACTCTGATGCTGGGAGGGATTGGGGGCAGGAGGAGAAGGGGACGACAGAGGATGAGATGGCTGGATGGCATCACCGACTCGATGGACGTGAGTCTGAGTGAACTCCTGGAGTTGGTGATGGACAGGGAGGCCTGGCGTGCTGCGATTCATGGGGTCGCAAAGAGTCGGACATGACTGAGCGACTGAACTGAACTGAACTGAACTGAATACCGTTAGTCCATGGGAGTTACTGTGAGAATTCATCTAAGAACTTGGAACTCTGAAAGAGTTTAAGTCTCTAACATATAAAAAGACATGATTTCTATGAGACCCTAGGTATCAGTTTCCTAATTATAGATCAGCTATCAGTATTAATATATATCGGGAATGCTTTTACTAAAAACAAACAAAAACCAGAGTTTCACCTAGAAGTGGCCTAAAATGCCAATAAAGTAATTTAATGATCTATCACAAGTTTAGACTGGCAATTCAGGGTTAGGAGTGCCTTGATGATGCTACTAAAACCCAGCTTTCTTCCAGATTTATATTCTGTTTCAAGTGTGTTGGCTTGACTCCTTTCTTCATAACTGAGTTTGCCAGCCCCTGGTATCAAGAATACAAATGTTTCCCTGGAAGAGTCCAGCAATCTTCAGCTCATCTGTATTGACCAGAGTGCGAGAAGCTATGCCTAGTTCCAAGAGAGGACAGAGAAGCAGGTGTTTAACTTCTTTACTAGCAGTAGGCTAGTGAATGGGTTTGGAATTAGGCATCGTCCTAGCCAGTCAAAAAACTAGGTTTTCTGTGTAATATTGATCAAGCCTCTTAACCTCGTGTGTAAAAAAGATCATTATAATTTTATAGTGTACATCTGTTCTACTGCCTGCCCAGCATCCCATCTTTGCTTTTCAGGGGTCAAATCTTTCTCATTTTCAGTCCCTGTGGGTTGGGTGGAGCTGACTGTCACTCCTGACCAACAGGAAATCCATGTAGCCCTGGCCACAGAGCTGGGTTGGGGATGGATTCACAACCCCAGCCTGACCACACCTTAGACTCTTACTGTAGCTCTCAGGAAAAAGGTGTTTTCTTACACTTGCGAGGTAGGTTTATTAAGTAGGAAGGCTGGTAGCCCGCACTATTGGTGACCCTGATTGCTATCACACAGGGAGAAGGTAACTGAGAGTAAATACAGTGGAGAGACAAGAGACAGAGACAGAGAGATAGAGGGACTGTATCCTGGTGCCATTATTTAGCATTAGAAGCCACCTCTGCCTGAAATTAGAAACTCCCTGTTTCTGGCATAATTGCATAACTTTCTATTTACTTGAGCTGGATTTTCTTCCACTTGCAATCCAATCATCTTAGGGCTATTGTTAAAATTGCTGTCTACCACAACATATAATCATGAATGTAAATGATCTTTATAAACTCTAAAGTGCTATATAAAAGTGAGGGATCTTTTCTCAAAAATAGAACATTCCTCCTGCTTAAAACTCTAAATCCGCAGTGTGTATGCCCAGCAGTGGGATTGCTGGATCATAAGGCAGTTCTATTTCCAGTTTTTTAAGGAATCTCCACACTGTTCTCCATAGTGGCTGTACTAGTTTGCATTCCCACCAACAGTGTAAGAGGGTTCCCTTTTCTCCACACCCTCTCCAGCATTTATTATTTGTAGACTTTTGGATCGCAGCCATTCTGACTGGTGTGAAATGGTACCTCATAGTGGTTTTGATTTGCATTTCTCTGATAATGAGTGATGTTGAGTATCTTTTCATGTGTTTGTTAGCCATCTGTATGTCTTCTTTGGAGAAATGTCTATTTAGTTCTTTGGCCCATTTTTTGATTGGGTCGTTTGTTTTTCTGGAGTTGAGCTGTAGGAGTTGCTTGTATATTTTTGAGATTAGTTGTTTGTCGGTTGCTTCATTTGCTATTATTTTCTCCCATTCTGAAGGCTGTCTTTTCACCTTGCTAATAGTTTCCTTTGATGTGCAGAAGCTTTTAAGGTTAATTAGGTCCCATTTGTCCCACTGCTGGGCATACACACTGAGGAAACCAGAAGGGAAAGAGACACGTGTACCCCAATGTTCATCGCAGCACTGTTTATAATAGCCAGGACATGGAAGCAACCTAGATGTCCATCAGCAGATGAATGGATAAGAAAGCTTACATATACACAATGGAGTATTACTCAGCCATTAAAAAGAATACATTTGAATCAGTTCTAATGAGGTGGATGAAACTGGAGCCTATTATACAGAGTGAAGTAAGCCAGAAGGAAAAACATAAATACAGTATACTAATGCATATATATGGAATTTAGAAAGATGGTAACAATAACCCTGTGTACAAGACAGCAAAAGAGACACTGATGTATAGAACAGTCTTATGGACTCTGTGGGAGAGGGAGAGGGTGGGAAGATTTGGGAGAATGGCATTGAAACATGTAAAATATCATGTAAGAAACGAGTTGCCAGTCCAGGTTCGATGCACGATACTGGATGCTTGGGGCTGGTGCACTGGGACGACCCAGAGGGATGGTATGGGGAGGGAGGAGGGAGGAGGGTTCAAGATGGGGAACACACGTATACCTGTGGTGGATTCATTTTGATATTTGGCAAAACTAATACAATTATGTAAAGTTTAAAAATAAAATAAAATTAGAAAAAAAAAAAAAACTCTAAATCTGATGCCAGATGCATATAGAATCACAGAGGGGCAAGTCCTAGCCCTGCATACAAACGAGTAATTTCTACTCTCAGTTTTCTTGAAGTTCCACATAAGAAAACTCCTATTACAATGGCAACTGCCAGGTTTCCATGACTGTGAAGTAACAATGACTATTTTCTGCTTCTCCTGCCCTCTCGCCCTAAAAACTGGCTTCACTTTATTGAGCAGCATAGTTTTCCCAGGTGACTCAGTGGTAAAGAATCTGCCTGCCAATACAGGAGACTCAGGTTCAATCCCTGGGTCAGGAAGATCCCCTGGAAGAGGAAATGGCAACCCACTCCAGTATTTGTGCCTGGGAAATCCATGGATGGGGAACCCTGGTGGGCTACAGTCCATGGAGTCAAAAAAGAGATGGACAAGACTGAGCACATAGTTTTCCTTGGCCTTACAGGGCCCTTGGGCAAATATCTTGTATTTTGAGATTTGCGAAAATGCCCAGATATGATACTTTCAGGCTCCCCATATGTATAATTTTCTTCTTTGCCTGGTTTCTCATGACCAGCTTCTATACTCAGACCACTCATTGGCCTGTGCTCTTCTGCTTCGGGTACCTGGATTCAGACTCCAAATCTTACCAGTGTTTTTCCAATTTAATGGTAACCTGGATGCTCAATACAAGCTAGTTCTTCAGCTTCATTCAAATAATTTCAATGGGAAAACTAGGTTTTAAAAAGGGACTACTCTGTCTCTTATCATTTACTATTTCCCATATAGAAATGTGAACTAACATGAATTGGAAAACCCAGAGCCAATTTGTATCACCTCAATATTTGTAACCCTCCTAGAAACCCAGGGATCTTATGAGGAAGCCTTTTGTGTGACCATTTTTGCACATATAAGGATGACCTGGAAAGCTCCAATAGGTTGAAGAAGGTCTGGCCTGAAAACAGTTCCTGAGAGTCTGTTCTGTGGTGCAGCATCTTGTCAGTAAATCTAGTTAACCATCACTTTATCTATCTATCTATCCTCTATTCCTTTCATCTGGCTCTCACCTGTCTGAACTATCACTATTATCATATCTGAATTTGGGACAGTTATGCTTTTAAAATCTTATAACTCAGAATTCTTGCTGATGCTTTTGGACGTGATGATATCTGATTGTATTTTAGGGAAACATAAAATAAATCATTTTGGTTTTTTAGTATCTTAGGCTGAGATGTTTTTATTGTGTATCTTCCATCATTATTCAGCATTTTAAAAATTCCTAGAAAACTGTACTTCAAAATAGAAGCTTTCAAGCACATACTTAGTTCAGTATACTTGAAGAGAAATTTTTAGATCAGAATTAAATCAGGAAATTTATCAAGTGGTTAAAAATAAGGTAATTCAATTAGTTTTGAAAGAAATACATTGAGGTATTTAGTAGCTGCAATACATTCTTCTTGGTGATTATGTCTTAGGCTTAAGAAATTTATCTTCTTATAATAATATTATAGAATAAAACATAAAAGCCTTAGATCTGAGCAGCAAGTATTATGCATTTAGCAATTGCTAAAGTAAAGCAATTACATGATAGATTCCAGCTCACATGTAAAAGGAGGAACACATATTTAAAAGTGCCCACAAGTATAATCTATACTCCAGATAGTAACAATGCTCCAGAAATTCAGAGTAGGTCTATTTTAGGTTCTTGTTACCAGAAATAACCGTTTCTGAAACAGCTTAGATTTCCTCCAGGTGAAAAGTTAAAAAGCCAAAGAAAGAAAGATTAAACATTTTACTCACAGAAAGCAATGGGAGAAACTTACCCATTTCCAGGTTTGAGTGCGTGGAATTCTCAGACTGAATTCAGCAGGGGAGACCAAGCATGGTGGTTGGCTTCCAGCATTCCATCCCACTGGAATGAACATTTTGACTTGACTTCCAGGGTTAAGGTTGTTATCTACTTATTATTTACTTTCTGGTTCAGAGTTGTGTCATAAAGACTGGCATCATGGTTTTCATTGATATTAAGAAAGGCCTTCCAGAATCTCACAGGGTTAATAAAATCTGATGGGATATTTCTTATGCTAATGGCTATTTAGGCATATGGTATTTCTCACAATCAGGAGACAAATTTTCCCTGAGGACAGGGGTTTGTGGTTAGCACAGACAATCAGTTAATCTGGCTTTCTAATCCTAAGGTTTGCACTGGATTTCCATACAACCTGCAGAGGGAGATTAAATTGTCAGCACTCTGATCAACCAGAATTTAAATATGGGCTAAGTCTAAAGAAATCATTTTTGTCCTGTGCTCTTAATTAATACCTGTCAAGAGTCTGGGGAAAGATTTGCTACTGAACATAAGGAATTATTTGGACATAAATCTGTATGTTAATTTCTAATGCATTTACCTGTGGATAAAAATATGGAAGCTAAGATCCTGCTTCAGGGAATGACAAGCCAAATTATCTACTTTATTGCTATAATTATCATTAATTAACTAATTAATTTTTTAAGTTTGTGGTAGGGGTTTGATATATAATTATGGTTTTAATAATATTTTTATTGATAAATGTATGTCTTTATTTTCAGAATATTAGCTAACATTTATGTAATACCTCTTATTGCAGGAGTTGTCCAAGATATACAGGTATATGACATATAGAAATATGCATACATATTTCAATATATATGTATATATGTGTATACCTTTAGGTATGATTATATATGTATTTTTTTGTTCAGTTGCTCTGTTGTGTCCAACTCTTTGTGACCCCATGGACTGCAACACGCCAGGCTTCCCTGTCCTTCACCATCTCATGAAACTTGCCCAAACTCATGTCCATTGAGTTGGTGATGCCATCCAACCATCTCATCCTCTATCATCCCCTTTTCCTCCTGCCTTCAATCTTTCCCAGCATGAGGGTCTTTTCTAGTGAGTCCGCTCTTTGCATCAGGTGGCCAAAGTGTTGGAGTTTCAGCTTAAGCATCAGTCCTTCCAATGAATATTCAGGATTGATTTCCTTTAGGATTGACTGGTTGGATCTCCTTGCAGTCCAAAGGACTTTCAAGATTCTTTTCCAACACCACAGTTTAAAAGTATCAATCCTTCAGTGCTCAGCCTTCTTTATGGTCTAACTCTCACATCAATACATGCTTACTGAAAAAAATCATAGTTTTGACTATACGGACCTTTGTTGGGAAAGTAACGTCTCTGCTTTTTAATACACTGTCTAGGTTTGTCATATGTATATGTATATCTCAAGCCCTCTGAGGTTTATCACTGTATTCATTTTGCACATAATAAAATTGAGCTACAGAAATATATTGTCCAAAGTTACCCACTAAGTAAGAGGAAAGAAAAGTTGGGATTTAAGCCTAGTCAGTCTGTTAGCAGTCTATAATATGATAATTAAGATACCCTTCAGTTCAGTTCAGTTCAGTTCAGTTGCTCAGTCATGTCCAACTGTTTGCAACCCATGGACTGTGGCATGCCAGACTTCCCTGTCCATCACCAACTCCCAGAGCCTACTCAAACTCATGTCCAGTGAGTCACTGATGCCATCCAACCATCTCATCCTCTGTCGTCCCCTCTTCCTCCTGCCTTCAATCTTTTCCAGCATCAGGGTCTTTTCAAATGAGTCAGTTCTTCCCATCAGGTGGCCAAAGTATTGGAGTTTCAGCTTCAGCATCAGTCCTTCCAATGGACATTCAGGATTGATTTCCTTTAGGATCAATATGATAATTAAAATATCCATAGTTAATCAGATCAGATCATAGAAAACACTTATTAAGGATTAATATATAATAAACATTTCCTTGGGCATCAAAATCACTGCTGATGGTGACTGCAGCCATGAAATTAAAAAATGCTTACTCCTTATAAGGATAGCTATGACAAACCTAGACAACGTATTAAAAAGCAGAGACATCGTCTGTATAGTCAAAGCTATGGTTTTTCCAGTAGTCATATACAGATGTGGGAGCTGGACCATAAAGAAGGTTGAGCCAAAGAATTGTTTTCTTCAGCTTTTCAATTATGGTGCTAGAGCAGACTCTTGAGAGTCCCTTGGATTACAAGGAGATCGAACCAGTCAACCCTAAAGGAAATCAACCCTTAATATTCGTTGGAAGGGCTGATGCTAAAGCTGAAGCTCCAATAGTTTGGCCACCTGATGGGAAGAGCCAGCTCATTGGAAAAGACCCTGATGCCAGAAAGATTGAAGGCAAAAGGAGAAGGAGAAGGCAAAAGGAGAAGGGGGTGGCAGAAGATGAGATGGTTGGAAAACATCACCAACTCAATGGGCATAAATTTGAGCAAACTCCAGGAGATAGTGGAGGACAGAGGAATGGAGTAAGTTTGACCTGCTGCAGTCCATGGGGTCAGAAAGAGTTGGGCATGACTTTGCAACTGAACAGCAATAACTTTCAAAATTTTCTTTTGTTAATTTGTTTAGTCCTCAAATCAAATCTATAAAATAGGTTTTATCATTGTTGTTCTCATTTTATAAATAAAAATAGTAACTTTCCCAAGGTTGCACAGTTAGCAAGTAGATGATGCAGGATTTGAACAGAGGCAGTCTGGCTTTAGAATCTATGGTCTTAATTGACATGATACTGCCTATTGTTAATAATAGTACTAAAATAGTATTAATACTGTATTTATCAAAATGGTAGCCATTAAGTGTATTCATCAAGTATTATGTGCTGGGCTCCAAGTTCATATTTAAGCAAACTTATTCCATTTAATTATTTTTAGACCTTCCAAAGTAGGTGTTTGAGGCTCATTTTAGAGATGAAGAAGAAGAGATTAGAGATTAAATATCCTCAAGGTCTCATAACTAATAGAGGGAAAACTAGAATTCAATTCTGTTCTTTCTGATTCCAAGGCCTATGTTATTTTGCCCACACTTCACATTGTCTGTCAAGTTTCTGCTGATAACATGCTCTATTACAGTAATAGTTGCTGAGGGCTTTGTACAAAGAATAATGTATTGGGAATATGAAACGCTCAGAAACTGCAGGTCTACAAAGAAACAAAACTGAGCTAGCATTGTTTTTAAGAAAGGAAATTATAGAGTAGTAAAATTTGACTCTAGTGAATGATATCAAGGAAAATAAAAATCAACTAGATAACCAAGTTATGAAAAAATAAACAAGAAACTAAACAATTAACAATTATAAGTGGCACCACTGATTTTATTTTCATTAAAACTATTTTTAAAGTAAGCATGTGTATATGCCTTTGTATCTGATACATATTATGTATTTACATACATTTTTGATACACATTCAAAATCTGTCTTTGATAAATGACTTCTCCAATTAATTTTCACTATAAATAATATTCAGTTCAGTTCAGTCACTTAGTCGTGTCCGACTCTGCGACCCCATGAATCACAGCATGCCAGGCCTCCCTGTCTATCACCAACTCCCAGAGTTCACTCAAACTCAAGTCCATCGAATTGGTGATGCCATCCAGCCATCTCGTCCTCTGTCGTCCCCTTCTCCTCCTGCCCTCAATCTTTCCCAGCATCAGGGTCTTTTCAAATGAGTCAGCTCTTCACATCAGGTGGCCAAAGTATTGGAGTTTCAGCTTCAGCATCAGTCCTTCCAATGAACACCCAGGTCTGATCTCCTTTAGGATGGACTGGTTGGATCTCCTTGCAGTCCAAGGAACTCTCAAGAGTCTTCTCCAACACCACAGTTCAAAAGCATCAATTCTTTGTCACTCAGCTTTCTTCACAGTCCAACTCTTGCATCCATACATGACCACTGGAAAAACCATAGCCTTGACTAGATGGACCTTTTTTGGCAAAGTAATCTCTCTGCTTTTTAATATGCTATTTAGGTTGCTCATAACTTTCCTTCCAAGGAGTAAAGTGAAAGAAAGTGAAGTCACTCAGTCGTGTCCAACTCTTTGCGACCCCATGGACTGTAGCCTTCCAGGCTCCTCTGTCCATGGGATTCTCCAGGCAATAGTCCTGGAGTGGGTTGCCATTTCCTTCTCCAGGGGATCTTCCCAACCCAGGGATCGAACCCGTGTCTCCCACATTGTAGACAGAGGCTTTATTGTCTGAGCCACCAGGGAAGCCTCCAAGGAGTAAGCGTCTTTTAATTTCATGGCTGCAGTCACCATCTGCAGTGATTTGGGATTCCACCCCACCCCCAAAATAAAGTCTGACACTGTTTCCACTGTTTCCACAAGTTATATCTTACAGGTTTGAAAATTATAGATTTAATTATTTTATGCTTTGTGATTTAATGGACTTTCTTTTCTTAATAACACCCAAAGGTCATTCATTCTTTTTTTTTTTTTTTTTTACATATGTTGTTAGTTGCTAACATGTGTACTTGTGACTTTGCATACATATGAGAAAGGTGGTAATGCCACTTATCCCAAGAGGTAACATATTTACCCATGACTTAAATGGACTTCAACACTTCATCAATCATCTTTTATTTTTCCAGCTGCCCCGTCATGAAAGGTGCTGAATCATATATTCTCAAATATTATTGTTTTGAACATGGAGATCTTTAAAAAATAGCTAAAGCAATTTGTAATATAGAATGAATTAAAGATGCATATTTCATGAAAACTTGAGGAAAATGAGATATAAGTTGGGCATCATTTTTTAAAATATGCATAGTCCCTAGATAAGGATTCAAAAAGTAATGTAAATGGGACCATAGTAACTTTCACTATTTTATTAATTCCCAGAGATTTTCTGTATTAAGTCATGTTTTTTTATTTGTACTTGCTGGTCTTTAGACTAAGAGGGTCAGAAGTGGTTAAACCCTCAGACTTTGAGGGTTTTGTGTATATTCTTAGGAATAAAGTGTAATTGGCTTATGTGTTTGCTTATTCAGTCATGTCCAACTCTTTGTGACCCCATGAACTGTAGCCCACTAGGCTCCACTATCCATAGAATTTTCCAGGCAAAAATAATGGAGTGGGTTGCCATTTTCTACTCCAGGGCATCTTCCAGACTCAGGGATTGAACCCTTGTCTCTTGTGTCTTCTTCATTGACAGGTGAATGCTTTACTACTGAGCCTCCTGGGAGGCCCAATTGGCTCATGGGAATTCATAAATATAATCACTTTCAGTATGGCCTTTTATATATTAATTATTGCCTTTATTTGAAAATACTCAATGAGCTTGTATGGAGTTATTTTAAAATTAATATATATATATACCTTTTAAATATTTACTTGTTATATCTGTGAATAAATCATTAACTTTTTTATTATTACTACTACTTTTATTGCTGTCACTACTAACCCTTCCCTACCTAGTATCTTTTCTTTAAATGCCTTTTTTCCCTATCTTTTTCTTTTTTTAAATTGAAATATAGATGATTTAAATATTGTGTTAGGATTAGGTGTACAACAAAGTGATTCAGTTATATGTACATATATAGCTATTTTTTTCAGATCCTTTCCTCTTATAGATTATTACAAAACATTAAGTATAGTGCCCTGTGCTATATAGTAGATCCTTGTTGGTGATCTATTTTATATATAGTAGTACATGATTGCTAATCTCACACTCCTAATTAATCCCTTCCCCTCCTTTCCCCTTTGGTAACTGTAAGTTTGTTTTCACCACCTAGTGTCTTGAAGGAAATAATAGACCATCCTCAGTACTTTATTTTGAAATTTGAATGTTTCTTAGGATGGAATTTCTGTTTTGAAGTCATTTAGTCATTTGTGATCATTACTATTTGAAAAATAATGAGCAAATGTTCCTGGATGACAGAATGGTTGTCAGAGTCAGGTTTCTGTCAAAACAAAACTTTATTTCCAAATTGAAAAATAGAATAATCTTGATTTGGAAAATGTTTATGCTGTACCTATATTTCAGGTTTATGCAAGAAAAATGTCAAGGCAAAAAGGAGAACATTTCTCCCTGCAAGCAAAGATTTTGTGAGCTGATAGAACACTCTAAGAAAATTACATACCAAAGATAAGTGGGGCAGCATGCAGCTTGATGTCTGGCAGGCACCATGGTTTAGTATATTTTACATGAATCAAAGCTTTAGCTCTGTGATCTGGTAATAGTTAAGACTTTAGCCTGTTGATAGCTTGAATGACAATGACTGGCATCTACTGTACTGATTCTAGGAGGTAGTTTGGCAACTTGAAGAATACAACTTTGATTCTAAGCCTTCCCAGAAAATGTATGCTCTCTGAAGCATATGCAGTGCTATAATGTCTGCTGTTAATTCTTCACACACCAGTTTTCAGGATAATTATACCTTATATCTCCATGACACAATATCGATTATCCAGCTTGTGGATTATTGAGGCCTTGTATCAGACTTGGTGCCCTTATTTTGGCTCTTTCACTTTATAGATCCTACCTTGGAAAGCACTGAGGTGGAGAGGCACAGCAAAAGTTGAAAATGTCACTTTTGCAATAATTTGCAGTATTTTATGATTGTATGTCAAAAACTTAATTTGGTAGGAGTAAAACAATGGTTGCAATCCACTCCAAACTACAACAATCATTTATACTATTCATAAATTTGTAATATGGACAGAGCTGGTAAAGCCACTTGTCTTTGTTCTAAGTATCATCTGTTGGAACATATTGACTGTGCCCTGGAGGATTCATTTCCAATATGGCACCCACATAACTGGCAAGTTTGGGATGGCTGGTTGCTGGAAGCTCAGTTTGGGCTATGGGATAGGGTCTCTGTTTCTCTTCACATGTTTTCCCACAGACCACTTGGACTTTCTCTCACTGCATGGTGGCTTGGTTCTGAGAGTGAGTCGTTTGTAGAGACGTGGATGGAACTAGAGTTTGTCATACAGAGTGAAGTAAGTCAGAAAGAGAAAAACAAGTATCGTATATTAACACATATATGTAGAATCTAGAAAAATGGTACAGATGAAACTATTTTCGAGGCAGGAATAGAGATGCAGATGAAGAGAACAGATATGTGGACAGAATCGGGGAAGGTGAGGGTGGAACAAACTGGGAGATTAGGATTGATGTAGATACACTACCATGTGTAAAACAGCTAATAGAAAGCTGCTGTATAGGAAGCTCAGCTCCATGCTCTGTGATGACCTAGATGGATGGCATGGAGGAGGGTGGGAGGAAGGTCCAAGAGGCAGGTGATATATGTATACATATAGCTGATTCACGTTATTGTACAGCAAAAGCCAACACAACATTATAGAGTAACTATACCCCAATTAAAAAAAAATGGAAGTGAAGTTGTCTGAGCCATCACTGATTATACACTATTCTATTAACCAAGCAGTCAGATACCTCAGATTCAGGGAAGAGGACATAGACCCACTTCCTGACAGGAGGTGTGTCTGGAAATTTAGGTCCATGTTTCAATACTGCTACATAAACTGACCTAAAAAAAAAACAAACCCTAACTTTCAGATACCCAGTTTATTCATATATTTGAAGTCCCTACTGGAGCTAACTTCTCAGTGCAGCACCAAACCCAGATGAGAGATTTCAGTACAGATGCTAAAATTCTTGCTATGATTTTTCCTGTTCTGGTTTCCTCACTACTCCCTGAAGGCCACCAAATATTCAAACAATAATGAAAATGCAGAGTAAACTTCCCCTTCTTCTGAAAGCTGCACCTGAATGAAATAAATAGGGGTCCATACTGATCTCTAATGAACCCTCAATTTCCTCTGAAATAAGCCAAGACCAGGCAAGCACAGAGCTTCTGCCTGCATGTACATTACTCCTTTCTCCTCCCTAAAATAGCTTGAGTTTTTGTTAAGTAATTCTACTTTCCTACCACATGTCTTTTCTCTGGAAAGTCACCTCACCCTCAATTCCAAACATATATCTCAAAAAACTGTTTACAAAAGATCATAAATGATGTTGGATCCCATCTTTTCTTCTACATACGTAAATGACACATGTATATGTATTGTTCCTTAAAAGGAATCACAGGGCCAATGATGAGAGAATTCAAAGAATCCATGCCCAGTGATGCCTCTGGATAAAAGGCCTATGATGAGCAGTGAAACTGGGTAAATCTAAATAAGGATAGCAAATACAACCAGTGTGATTTCCTTCATATTTTCCACATTTGGCCTTCAGAGGCAGGGTAATGAACTTTGGAATCAGACTATTTTAATTTGGATCCTAGCTCTGTAGCACTGTACTATTAGGAGACCTTAAGACAATGATAATTTCTCTGAGAATTGATTTCCTAATTTGTAAAATAAAGCTAATATTACCTAACTCATAGGCTTGTAATGAAAATTATATCAAATAATACATAAAAACATTTAGCATAATAATAGTATATAACAGTATATAAACAGTGCTCAATAAATACCATTTCTAATAACAGTTATGCTTCAGTTAATAGACATTAAATGAAAATATTTAAGTTTAATTCATATCAGAGGCAAGAATATGTATGTTGTTCAAATTACTACTGCAAAAGAGGAGTAGACATATACTCTACTTGTGTCTAATTTTATGAATGAGAAAGTACATTCTTGTTATATATTCCGTTCATTTAATAACTAAGTATTGAGCACCACATTTGGGCCTGGTACAGATCTAGTGCTAAAGATATACAAATGAATGAAAGAGTAAAAAGTAAAAAGAAAGTTTTGCTCTTTGTACATCATAAAGTAATAAATGCTATGGTGAAAAATACTAGAAGGAAGGCCAACAGGGAATGTTGCAGGGAAGGATGTCACAATTTAAACACAGCAGGAAGGGCAGGCTTGACTTGAGAAGGTGATATTTGGTGAAAGGTCTGAAGGATATGAGAGACGGACACGTGTGTAATACCTGAAAGAAAAGCATTCCAAGCTGGGGGAACACTAAATGCTAAGTACCTGAGATGGGAAGGCCCAGAGGCCAAGAGGACTGAACAGACAGAGAGAGGGGAAAATTAGTTTAGAGGAGATTACAACTGTAAGGAGATCTACAATTATAGGCCCTTTCTAGTTATTATAATAACTTTGGATTTTATCTAGTATGAAACAGAACCCATTGAAAGGCTTTAGTCAGGGTAGAAGTGAAGTATTAGTCACTCAGTCACATTCAACTCTTTGTGACCATCTGGACTATAGGTCCATCAAGCTCCTCTGTCCATGGAATTCTCCAAGCAAGAATACTGGAGTGGGTTGCCATTCTCTTCTCCTGGGGATCTTCCCGACCCAGGGATAGAACTCAGGTCTCCTGAATTGTGGGCAGATTCTGTATCATCTGAGCCACCAGGGAAGCCCTAGGCAGGGTAGAAGCATGCTTTAATGTAAATTTGAACCAAGAAAGAAATGATACAGTTTACATTCTACATTAGAACCACCAATTAAAATATGACCTGCCATTGATTTTAAGTCATATGCCAATCTCAGAGAATCTTACAGTGTGAAAAATAGTATATCTTAGAGATGGAACTCAGTATTTAGGAAGTAGATTTGTTGATGAGTGGGATGCGCATGAAACGGAGAAGTCAAAGGCAGTGCTACAAGATAATTTTAACTTTGCTCAGGCAACAGAAAGGATGGAATCACTTTTTATTTAGACAGAACCATTTGAGGAGGATCTTTGGAAGGCCATTATGATTAGACCTGGATCTGAAGACTAAGACCCGAGGACCTCCAGTGTTTGGAGATCACAAATGGTGCAGATTAACAATGGACGATGAGAAGTGGCCATTGAACTAGAGGGAACACCAGGATCGTGTGGCGAACTGGAGGTCAAGGGAGCAGTCAGCCGTTTTCAGAATGGGGCAGTGACTCAAGCGTTAGAGGGGTACTGGCTTGTTTAGTCCAACCACATGAGATTCAAATCCTAGTGTTTATAGGGAGACAGGGAGGAGAAAAATTCAGAAGCAGAAATGAGGCTGAGGAAGATGCCTATTTCATTTCCAAAGAAAGATACATAAGAAACAGTGTCTTCAGAGAAAAAAGTAAAGGAAGTTACTTTTAAAACAGATTGAGGATATAGGGGATTAAGTGAGATTTAGATTGAATGAGCTTCTGGAGTTAGAAATTAAAGAGATGGAAAAGTATAAATTAAGAAAAAGTTAAGGGGAGAGAGGCTTACCTGGTAGCTCAGTCAGTAAAGAATCCACCTGCAGTGGAAGAGACTATGTTGCGGGAGACCCAGGTTCAATCCCTGGGTTGGGGAGATTCTCTTCCCAAGGAGAGGAGGAAATGGCAATCCACTCCAGTATTCTTGCCTGGGAAATCCCGTGGACATTGGAGCTTGGTGGGTTACAATCCACGGGGTCACAAGAGTTGGACACGACTTAGTGACTAAACCACCACCACCAAGGAGAGAGAGAGGATATTTAGAAACAGATTAGTGGCTAGGGTACTAGAAAAAAATAGGAAAGGCTGGGCTTCCTGTGTGTCTGAAATAAATAGGGATATAAGACACAAGGAGAATTAGTCATGATGGAGCAAGGTACACAGTGGGGGTGAGATCTCTGGAGTCTGCACAGCTCTGAGTGTCCCATTTTACTTGTACTAGTAAAGACCTGGAGCTCAGTGGAGAGGTGGTCAGCTTACTTTTGACTTTTTCCGCCTTGGCCCCTCTCCATGGAAGCTAGCAAAACAAAGGTCTTATTCTCAGCATGTTCATGTCTTCTCCACCCTGTGTTAGATAAGCTTACAAACATCATGGTGGTGCTGGGGAGAGAGCATTGGAGAGACTACACAAAACATTCCTAGAGATTCTCTGAGTGGTAAAATCATAGACTGTGTTTTCTTCTTGGGCTTCCCTGGTGGCTCAGAGGGTAAACAATCCATCAGCAATGTAGGAGACTGGGTTCAACCCCTAGGTTGGGAAGATCCCCTGGAAGAGGACATGGCAACCCACTCTAGTATTCTGGCCTGGAGAATCCTCATGGACAGAGGAGCCTGGCAGTTTTCTTCTTAGACATGTCTCTGTGAAAAGGAATTATGTATATAAATCAGCATGAAATGATTATGGTTGACATAAATAAAATAAACATTATGGAAGGCATGGAGGAGGGCTGCATATAATCCCCTTCTCTTTTTAAACCTAATTCTGGATTTCTTGCTTATTAGCTTCTGAAGGGCAAAGTGATTTTCTTTTCAATTCTGTGTCTCAACCCCTAGTGTGAAATAACCACCCAATAAACACTTGTTGAATGAATGAGGTGGGATGCATGCCTTGAAGTGTGAGAAACCATCAAACAGAAAGGCAGTGTAGGGCTACGTAAAAAGATGTACTACTTTTGCACAGTCTAGTTCAATTATGGAGCTCATTACTCAGGATAAAATGTAAATTTATGTAGGAAGGGTGCGATAACAGATACCATATCCAGACAGAGGCTGGGTGTGATTGAGGGTGTAGCTCCAAGTTTTTAAGAAAGATATAAAGTATGAGACAGTTCTACTTATTACATCACAAGCCTTAATGATGTTTCTCAGACAGGATAAAGAATTTGAGTGACCATGTCCCTGAAGGCATTTTTATTCACTGACACTAATCACATTCTTAACTTTGGGGGACATTTTATTGTTCATAGAGTATTATATGTTATTTATTGTCATCATGGTTTTGACTCATGCACCTTTATTCTAGGCATTCAGGTTTTAAAATTCATAATCGGGTCCTCAATTGTCAAATTAGTTTAATATAATGAATTGCTTATACTACCCATTTGCATGCTGGATATACCATTTATTTTCTAAACTAGAACATTCTGGGACATCTCAAGAAAAAGGCACTAAATTTTAAAGTTTTCTGGCCTTCCGAAATCTTTTATGTGCTTTATTTCAGTGAAAAGGACCATTTAAGCCTTGGACCCAGCACATTTGTATTCCTTGAAAATGTTTCCAAAATCTATATCAATGTATTATGTATACATTTGAAATGAGGTTCCACACTTCATAAACCTATGTTCTGTATTAAACTTCATCTGGGGAAGTCTGTATCAGTTTTCTAGGGTGTAAAGTGATGGAAAAAATGAATCTTGTTTGAATTGATGTTAGCTTGCTTATGAAATAGCCTCTTGGGGCATGAAGGAGAGTGGCTGGAAATTTGTGTCTGCAAAGTAGACTGGAATCTGTTAAAAATTACCTCCAGATAAGAGGAATGAGCTGGGTAATGAAATGATTTCAATAGTATGAAACATTTGTTTTTAATGTAGAAGTCATTGGACACGAGAACTGTCTGCTTATAGTTTTTTTCCTCCCTGACAAGGGATTTCCTGCTCTTAAAAATATCCTTTCTAAATTTCTGTTGAATTGTTTGCCAATGCAATCCAGAAATCTTGTTAGTCTAAGGTGAGAAAATCGGTATTAACTTTCCTTGTGCTAACATTTCCACTATTGACCTAGGATTAAGCAGCCAAAAGCGTTCATCCCAGAAACACACTTGAAAATGAGTGACACCTGCATCCAGATGAAGAGATATTTTAGTAAATGCCCAAAACAGAAATCCAGCTAAATTTTGAACAGTGATTTGATTTTCATTGTGAATATCATAGGTTTGCCTTATATTCTGAATTTAAAATATGTAATATTGTTCTATACAAAATACCGGTAACCGTGTTAACTCACTCTAAATTAGTTAAACATTTCTTTTCAACTTGCGCATTAAAGAACTCACTAATCCCTGAAAGAAGTAGATTGATTTTAAGACCCTTAACTTTACCTTCTGTTTCTTTCCTCTGTACTATTTCCTAGTGCTTCTCTATGAGGTGGCCTCTATTGTGTGTAGAATCTGGGTAAACAGAAAAAAAAAGCATATGCCTGGTCACCAAGGGAATATTTAAAAAATATTTTCTCAGTTTAATTGGCAGATTCATTTGCAATCAATTTGCATTTCCTTTCCTCTGAAAAATGAATTCAGAAGTTAGGTAATAAAAACAATGTCTCATCTTGAATACCATTTGCATAAAATACATCCTAATGTTCATGGTGATTTTACATTGAAAATTGCATCATTAGCAAAGAAAAAAATAGGCAAACTTACAATAGAGTGTGTGTAAATCCTCCTGTTCATCACCCCTGCTCTTTTTCAGAAGACTCTGAATGGCACGATCTGGTATTGCTGATGTACCGTTCTCACCAATAGTCTTGCCCAGAAAGAAAACCTTTTATTTCTACTTTCTTACATTGGAGCACTATAATTCCCAACCCAATTTCAAGCCCACCCTAAAGGATTCAGCCAATATCTTCCTTTAACATAACCTTTCTATATTAATATAGACACTTCTGGTACAATTTTGTTTTCAGGGAAAGAGAGAGAGAGAGGAAGAGAAGACAGAGAAAGTAGAGAAGGAGGAGAAAGAGAAAATGAGGAGAGGAAGAGGAAGACCATAGGAGAGAAGAGAAAAAAGATAAGAGAAATGGGAAGAAAGAAGGAGGAAAATCATATCTTATTTGCAAAAGATAAAAGAACAACCAACAATTTGATATAAAAATGTCCCAGGAGTAAAAGAAATCATAGAACCCTCCCCCCACAGCCCCCGCCACCCTGCAAATGGATACATATTATACGAGTTCTTTAAATATCAAATTCTCCAAAAGCTGAAGAATTGATGCTTTTGAACTGTGGTGTTGGAGAAGACTGTTGAGAGTCCCTTGGACTGCAAAGAGATCTAACCAGTCCATCCTAAAGAAATCAGTCCTGAATATTCGTTGGAAGGACTGATGCTGAAGCTGAAGCTACAATACTTTGGCCACCCGATACGAAGAGCTGATTCATTGGAAAAGACCCTGATGCTGGGAAAGATTGAAGGCGGGAGGAGAAAGGGATGACAGAGGATAAGATGGTTGGATGGCATCACCGATTCCATGGACTTGAGTTTAAGTAAGCTCTGGGAGTTGGTGATGGACAGGGAAGCCTGGCCTGCTCCAGTCCATAGGGTTGCAGAATCAGACAGAGCTGAGTGACTGAAGTGAACTGAACTGATTGGAGAATATCCAATTCTCCAAACTTAGCCTCGCCAACCTTTCCTTTGCAAGTGTGGGTCTTCTTGGCACTCTGATCACTCAAAGCAAAATATGAAATAGGGTGTCACATTGGTCATTCAGTTTGTATAGTTCCTTAGTGTTCATTTAGGTATTGGACCTCTAATTTTTATTCTTGTTTTTATTTTAATGTCTATTTATTTGGCTGTGGCAAGTCTCAGTTGTGGCACATGGGGTCTTTAGTTGTGGCATGTGGGATATAGGTTTCTGACCAGGGATTGAACTCAGACTCCCTGCCTTGGGAATCAGCCACTGGACCACCAGGGAAGGCCCTCTAATTTTCAAAAGGTAGTTTCTTTTTAAAAGATCTGTGTTTTTAAAATTTGCAAATGAGATGGAATATCTGAGTGGCTTTGAAGGTCTCATGAACTGTATTTTTTTCTTTGAATGTCCAGTGTTCATCAAATGACATTGATACATCAATATTTAATTAGTTGTGCCTCTTATTTTGTATCCTGTTCAAACTCTTTCTCTCAATTACATCTTCTTCTAATAATTCTAGTGTCTTTTCTCTGTGTCTTTGACATGTACCAGGGTCAAAAATGGAAACTTGAAAAATGTTTTAACCATTAGGACCTAAAATGAATGGTAATTTCTGGCTAATCCTTTAATAAAAATACTATTCATTATATTTGAATTTTTTTGGTAGCTCAGTACTGTTATATGTCAAATATGTGTGTGTGTATGTGTATGTGTATATATATATATACGTATATGTATATATATATATATATATATATACACACATATATATACATCTCGGAGAAGGCAATGGCAGGCCACTTCAGTACTCTTGCCTGGAGAGTCCCATGGATGGAGGAGCCTGGTGGGCTGCAGTCCATGGGGTCGCTAAGAGTTGGACACGACTGAGCGACTTCACTTTCACTTTTCACTTTCACACACTGGAGAAGGAAATGGCAACCCACTCCAGTGTTCTTGCCTGGAGAATCCCAGGGACGGCAGAGCCTGGTGGGCTGCCATTATTGGGGTTGCACAGAGTCGGACACGACTGAAGCGACTTAGCAGCAGCAGCAGCATATATATATATATATTCAAATGGTCTCACTGATTTGGGTCCTATTGATTCCTTGTCCTATGATAAAAATGAAATCCTCCTAATTATCTTAAATTGATTTTTTTTTCTTCTTAAGAAAGAGACTAATTTAGCTTAAGACATGCAAGGCTGGTGAAATTATTTGCATTTATCTCCTCTTTTTGCTTTATGTTTCAAAATCATAGGATGTTTTTTATGATTATAAATGATTGTTTTTTGAGTTGCTTTTACCACCTATCATCTCAATATGTGATTATTCTGTTTAGCTGACTCACTTGAAAGTGTATAAAAGGAAACAGCAGCATCCAAAGAGCAACAATAAGAGGCATTACTGACAAAATGAAAATGACATATTTGAGTTGGAAAAACTTGTCTGATTATATCTGAGCTTGAAATTATATAAGCACCTTTTCATCAAACTCACAACCAATAAGTTGTGAGAAAATAACTCACATTTTCCACCTTTAAGTTTTCTTGGAAGAGAGTTTTTTTCAAAAATATTTTCATAGATTAGATAGTTCAGTTGCTAACTTCTAGGTGAGGAAATAACAGAATAAATTAATGTAAACAAAGCTGGAAACAAAGTAAAGGTCCAACAAAAGGAAAATGGTGCAAGAAATGGTAGTATAACCAAAATAGAAGGCAGTGTTAGAAACCCTGTTATTACAAAGTGTAATGGCAAAGGAAAATTCAAGTAAAAAGGTCACATCTTAAGGATATAGATATATATACATATATATGTATAAAAACACATTAACTGGTACATACATACATATACCTAAAAAGAGGAGAACACATACTGAAATGTACACTTTGATTATACCTGCATAGCAGCATTTCCATTTTTCTTTCCGTTGCACAATTTTGCTTATTTTTTCTAGTATAGGTTTTTAATAATCAGAAAAATATTATTGGAAATGCCAAAAATAGCAAGAGAAGAGGCTTAGTGTATTCTATTAATCCCCAAACTAAAACATGTATGTATGCATGCTCCATCACTGAGTCGTGCCTGACTCTTTGCAACCCCATGGACTGTAGCCCACCAGGCTCCTCTGTCCATGGGACTTTTCAGGCAAGAGTACTGGAGTGGGTTGCCATTTCTTTCTCCAGGAGATCTTCCCAAACCAGGGATTGAACCTGTGTCTCCTGCACTGCAGGCGGACTCTTTACCTGCTGAGTCATCAGGGAAGCCCTCCAAACTAAGATAATACAATTCAAAACAAAGCCAAAAGTGCTCATTCAAGGATGAGAGAAAGAGGATGGTTTGACTGAATCACACTGGGCTTTGTCATTACAAAAACCTAGTTCTGATCTTTTGTTGATTGGCCTTGTAGTAGAGTGATAGCTTATGGTGAACGATGTTGGATTTGTGATCTACGAAGAAGATTTAGCTTCAGGACCAAGGACTGGGCTTGATCACTCAGAGCTTTTGTGTGGCAGAAGTTTTATTAGAGTGATGAAGGACAGAGAAATCTTCTGACAAAGACATCAGAAAGGGGATGGAGAGTGCCCCACTTGCTAGTCTTATCAAGGTCTTATATACTTGATCCCTTGGAAGGCAAGGAGATCCAACCAGTCAATCCTAAAGGAAATAAGTCCTGAATATTCACTGGAAGGACTAATGTTGAAGCTGAAACTTCAATACTTTGCCCACCTGATGTGAAGAGCTGACTCATTGGAAGAGACCCTGATGCTGGGAAAGATTGAAGGCAGGAGGAGAAGAGGATGACAGAGGATAAGATGGTTGGATGCTTTCACTGATGCAATGAACATGAGTTTGAGCAAGCTCTGGGAGTTGGTGATGAACAAGGTAGCCTGGTGTGCTGCAGTCCATGGGGTTGCAAAGAGTCAGACACGACTGAGCAACTGGAAACATAAGGAAACACATACCCTTGAGCAAGATGAGTGGTTTTGTTGTGTAATCATTAGCTCTGGCCTAAGGAAAGTTAAAGATCATTGTCATAACAACTCAGAGTTTAAGAAAAAATGTCTTATGTGACTAAGACAAAACAATTTAGGAAAAAAAATGTTTGTCACTTTCTCCTCCTCGAGAGCCCCAGATCCCTTTCTCCTCCTCCTCAAGGGCCCCAAACTCCTTATCTAAGAATTAACTCTCTCAAGAGGTGCTTGATATTTCTGGGCCTTGTTGTGACTATTAATGAAAATTCATAGAAAGAGCCCCAAATGGTAATTCTTGTTTTTAAGATTGTGTTCATTTCATTGTAGGCAGTAATCGCTTCACATTTTGTTTGGAGATTCATGACGCTACAACTCGTCTCCTTCTAGTCACTATCACCTTTGGGAGCCCCCTTCCTATCATTTACTAAAAAGTTCGGTGCTCATTTCATTTTTTAAAATTTTATTTACTTATTTAGTTAGTTATTTTTGGCTGCTCAGGGTCTTGGCAGGCTTTCTCTAGTTGTGGCCAGCGGGGGTTTCTCTTCCTTATGGTGCACAGGCTTCTCACTGCAGTGGCTTCTCTCATTACGGAGCATGGACTGGAGGGTGCACGTGGGCTTGCTAGTTGCAATTCACAGGCTCTAGACCACGGGCACAGTAGTTGTGGCACAGGGGCTTAGTCGCTCCTCGGCATGTGGGATCTTCCCGGATCAGGGATGGAACTCATGTCCTCCGAATTGCAAGGTGGATTCTTAACCATTGGGCCACTCTCTCTCACTTAAGAGACCCTTAAGTGCTTATTTCTTGCTTTCCTCTACTAGTAAAATATTTGGAGGGCCTCTCTAGTAGTTCAGTTGGTAAAGAATCTGCCTGCAATGTGGACCCAGATTCAATCCCTGGCTTAGGAAGATCCCCTGGAGAAGGGAACAGCTACCCACTCTAGTATTCTCGCCTGGAGAATTTCATGGACAGAGGAGACTGGCAGGCTACAGTCCAATTTTGCTGTTTGCAACTTTAGCAATGAAAAACAAATTCTTTTTATATATGATTTATGCCTTTTTAAAAAAGTCTTTATTGACTTTGTTACAATATTGCTTCTCTTTTTATGTTTTGGCTTTTTTGTCCCCAAGGCTTTATGACCAGGGGTTGAATCAGCCCTCTGCTACATTGAAAGGCAAAGTCTTGACCCCTGGACTGCCAGGGAAGTCCCTATGCTTTATACCTTTGAAAATTTTTATTAAAGAAACTTATTTGCTAATGTTTTAATCTGGAGCAGAACATATTTCCAATATTATAATTTAAATAAATACACTTATTTTAGTGACTAATGACTATAGAATTAATTCTACAATATTTATATTAGTAATATCTTACATTTTATTTTTTTGCCTGTGTAATCAAAGCCTTTGCCTTTATTAAACGTAAATGAAATATTTAACCAGCAGTTTCCAAAGCTACAAAGGACAGAGAAAGAAAAAGACTCTGAGTTCTTTAATCCCTGATATTATACCACCATGGTGGCTATATATTGCAACTTTTATAAAGTGAGCATGTGAATATTTCTACCACAGACAACAAGGAGTATTTTAAAGGTATTAGAGACTTTTCCTGTGGCTATAAATATGAGTAATAATGTCTGTGGACACACTGTTGAAGAGTCACTATATGAACTAACCTGTTGCATAATAAAAATCACTAATGGGGTGCCATTCTTAATTACTCCTGCAATGTTTTGACCAGACATTATTTTCTCATTGATAAATACATTGATTGATTTGGCAAATATTTATCCAGTATCTATTCAGTTGTAGACACTATTCTTTATATATTAGTTAAACCAAAGTAGATAAAAAACTGATCATTTAATTAGTATTTTAATAGCTGGTAAACTTTCCCCATCCGTACTCTTGATACTTACTACTTTTATTTGGTAACAATTGACAGTTAAGAATATATACCAACTTATATGTTTGACTCTAATGAAACCTCAATAGATAGAGGGATACCAGATAAGATAAGGCATATGGAGTGTTATACACATGGAACAGATTTCAGAAACTTTTACTGAGAGGGCAACCAAGGCTGAAAGATACTAAGCAGCTTCTCTTATGTAACATGTTGCTTACCTCTGATTAACAATCTATGATCTGATGTTGATGACATCAGCAGCCCTGGGCAAAGTCAAGTAGACCAGGCTTTGATACAATTTCTTTTTTTTTTTGGCAATTCCAACTTGTAGCAATACTTTCATTATTCTTAGACACACTTCTACTTTCACGTTTTCTCACACACTGGAGGGGTTTTATGTGTGGTGTGAATGAACCTACATCTCCACACGTTTTAACCAACAGTGGGAGGTATCCAGGAATCTGTTGACTGTCACTGACACAGAGGGAATCCCTTGTGCAAACTCAGACTCCTGTTAGGGACAGCACTTGGCCTTCTGGGAGCTGAGTCAGATAATGAATGGTTGTGTAAAATGGCTTTAAGAAATAGAAGTGTTGAAAAGAGAAAAAGAGAGGAAGGAAGAAAGAAAAGGAGAGGAAGGAAGAAAGAAAAGAAAGAATCATTTTTTGCTTTGAGAGAAGAAAGCATTCAGTCTTCAGCTGCTAGCCTATAAAAATGCAGGTGGTTTAGTATTAGTTTTTGACCTCAGAGTTTATTTTGTGAATACGAGGTACCTTAATCACTTTTAGAGGCATGGTTTCAGTCATAGAACCTAGTTTATTCAATTCTCACTTTCTAACACATTTTCACTATGTTGACCTCCTTGGAACACAGCTTTAAAGACAGATAAGAAATCAGTGTAAGAGTAATGGTGAGATTAATGCAGCTTTGCTTCCCTAATGAACACCTACCTCTTTTCAGAGTGGCTATTTCCTGGGATACAGTTAAGCACAATTTAAATACAGCAGGATTTAAATTAGGCTTATAAATAGAAATTTACCTTCTCTAAAGCTTGTAGCAATTGAATTATTTTATTGCAGTGAACTAGTTCACATGGCATATTTCTTGAAAGAAATGGGTAACTGGCGGTAGCATAGACATAGTTCTACTATATAATTCTTTGAGATTACTAGCTGTACTTTTATATTAAGCCTATAACATAATAATTATAATGATAATAAATACCATTCTTCACCTTTTACATTGCTGTTGTTTTAGTCACTAGGTCCTGTCTGACTCTTTGTGACTCCCATGGACTGTAGCCCACCAGGCTCCTCTGTCCTTGGGATTATATGGGCAAGAATACTGGAGTGGGTTGCCATTTCCTTCTCCAGGGGATCTTCCCAATTCAGGGGTCAAAGATGAAGTTCCTACATTGGGAGGTACTGGCAGGCAGATAGTTTACCAGTGAGCCATCAGGGAAGCCCATCTTTTACATTACTTAGAGCTTATATGTAGTTCCACATAGATTTTTTAAAAATAGATTTAAAAAACTATAAATTTTTATATAGATAAAATCATAGATTCTCAAAAAACTATAAAACATGGGTAGTCCTTATTTTGGTAGTAAGGAAACAGAGGTCAGGTGATTAAGAAGCATCCCATGACGTCACAGTTTATAATGACAGAGCCAAGACTTAGACCTGGCCTGTCAGGCTTTCTGTCCTGCACTGGTCCCATTATTATACTATGTGCTCTTAAATTAATACTGACCAAGTCAGGTGGGTTGTCTAGAGAAAGGCAGCCCAGTGGGATTATTCGTGTACAGTGTTAAAGTCTAGTATTTTGCTTACTGAAGCATGGGGGAAATCCTAATGCTCTTAGATTTGGTACTCTGTGCACTGCCTGGAATGATGGCAGGCTGGTTACGAGAAATACAGAGAAGTCAAGTCTGGCTATTCATTTTGGAAGTTTCAATGATAACTTATCTGCTTGTGGCAAGGTGTAATTTAGTGAGAAAGACTTGCAAAAAAAGTTCCCATGGAGAGTTATCAGTCAGCCTTGGATCAATGTATTAACAAGGAATTAATACTTTCAAACCCTTGGATTAAATCCTAATAGATAGGGAAAGGAAGAGTCAAGGAAAGCCCAGAACTCACTAATAAGACTAATATCTGATATGTAATTGGCCATCTGTATGTCTGAAAAGTAATTTGAAATCTTCTTTCAATTAGAAAATGATTTAACCCCTGGTTCATTTAAATAGAATTCTCATTTGGATAACTGGAAATGTGTTTTGATTTTCATGAAACTATTCAGTAACAGATCTGTTGGGGAAAAACAATATATGTATGTAAATATAGATAAGAATAGACCGGTTGCCCAGAAACAATAATCTACCTTTCTCATGAGAACATAGTATAAATACAGATGTGTTCTTTTTATTTCTGTGTTTAAGGTTAGAAATTCTTGTGTCTAAGCCTTCTTTCACCCTAGTTCTGGAAGAAATTTATTTGTACTTCAAGCCCTCTGTTTGGTCTGAGAATGAACTAGGCAGATTGCCCACTTCTAAATGAAACATGGATGATTCGTGCAAATTTTTATTGGTAGGAGGACCATTAACTAGCAAATATACTTAGTTTTGCTGGAAGTAAGGACAAGGTGGTGGTGGTGGTTTAGTCACTAAGTCGTGTCTGACTCTTTTGTGACCCCAAGGACTGAAGCCCTCCTCTGTCCATGGGATTTCCCAGGTAAGAATACTGGAGTGGTTGCCATTTCCTACTCCAGGGGCTCTTCCCAACCCAGGGATCAAACCTGGGTCTCCAGCACTGCAGGCAGATTCTTTACTGACTGAGCCTCCAAAGAAGATCAAGGAATAGGTAAAGTCACTCTGATAACAAAATGTATTATCCTGGATAGTAATATTTAATTCTAATCAGAAAAGGTCTTATAATCACAAAATAATGACAAGGTAAATTGGAATTTGCTTTAGTGAAATTTAGTGGATACATATCACGGGGGATGGGGGTACATGTGTGATGCTTTTCCAGGAGGGAGACAGAGGCAGGAGGTTTGCTCTTGTCTCTGATTCCACTGAGGTCCATGTTTCAAAAGAACAAAATTATATATAAGTTTTCTCAAATAAGGTAGCATGTAAGAATTTTTTTTTTTAACTTATATAGTGATAATATTGTGTTTTTACTGTATCTTTTAAAAGAGGATGGTAGGGAAGAAGAACAAACTTGTTCATTTGCTCTTGGTAGTACTACCCACTCAAGGAGAGTCTGTTTTCACAAATAACGCAAAATTTGAATATGATAGAGGCCTGCATTTTTAGCTATGATAGAGTATCACGGAGCATATCAAAGGCCCTTCTGGGAACAACTGGAAAATCTGAATAAATTTTAAAAATCCATCTCTTTGAAAGGCACCAGAGTGCCTCTGAGACAGCCAGGCTTTGAGGAGTAGGATCCAGACAAACTAGAGCTCTTTGAGTGTGAATTTAACATTCCGTGTGTTTCATTTACCCTTTACGTCATTTGCTGATAGGAACAGAGAAGGGATCTGAGAGGGAGTGAAGGGAGGAGGGCAGGAAATGTGGAAGGGCTGAGAGTCCTGAAGAAGGTGGCCGCTGAGAAGTAGTGAGAAAGTCGCTCAATCGTGTCTGACTTATTGTGACTCCATGGACTAGACAGTCCATGGAATTCTCCAGGCCAGAATAGGGAGTGGGTAGCCTTTCCCTTCGCCAGGGTATCTTCCTAACCCAGGTATCGAACCCAGGTCTCCTGTTTTGCAGACGCATTCTTTACCAGCTGATCCACGAGGGAAGCTGAGAAATAGAGAATTTAGCGGTTTTAAGCAATCTCATGGAAATTAATTGAAAGGAAGATATAAAAGCTGAAGTTTGAGGCTGTCAGAGTAGCCAGAAATAGAGAGGCCAAGAACTCTGAGAGAAAGGAGCACAGAGAAGTAAGTTTGATACTTGTTTTTTTTCCACTGAGGCTTTTGCTGAATTCTTAGTATGTATAGGGCAGAAATATGAAGAGTCAATCATAAAGCAATTGAATATGAATAGAGTTTTTGCAGCCTTATGGTGTTAAGGAAAGTTAAATTGAAATTTGGGAACTTCTTGGTTGGGACTTTTAGTGGGGTTCCATTAAAGACAGGAGAAGGAAATGGCAACCCACTCCAGTATTCTTGTCTGGAGAATCCCATGGACCAAGGAGCCTGGTGGGCTACAGTCCATGGGGTCGCAAAAGAGTCAGACAGGACTGAGCAACTAACACACACACACACACACACACACACATATTAAAGACTGAAACCATATCTTAAGACAGCATGCTCTGTCTATGATGAAGTTAATGTGATTGTTGTATGTGTTTTACATCAGCTGTTGGCTAGATGACAGAGAAAATCCTCTTGGGTGGAAAATATTCAAAGCCACTATAATTTTCTCATGTAAAATGTCCACATTCAATAAAAATTAGCACACCTCAATGAACAGGGCAAGGTAAAAAAATAAACAGTAATATATCCAAAGGTGATTAAGATACTAACATTATCAGACGTGAATTTTAAAGTAACTGTGGTCAACATGTTTAAGAAAATAGGAAATAAGATGGAGAATTTCACATGAGAACACAAATCAATAAAATGGATCAAATAGAAATTCTGTAATTGGGACTTCCCTCATGAGTCCAGACGTTAAGACTTTACCTTCCAATGTAGGGGCTGCGGATTTGATCCCTGGTTGGGGAACTAAGATTCCACATGCCTTGGGGCCAAAGGAAAGAAAATAAAAACAAGAAAATAAAACAGAAGTGATAATGTAACAAATTCAATAAAGACTATTTTTTTTTAAAACAAATTCTATAACTGAAAAACACAATAATTGAAATTAAGAACACCAGAGATGTATTTAACAGCCTATTGACACAGATAAAGAGAGAAATAGTGAACTGGAAGACAAGTTTGTAAAAAAAAAAAAAATCCAGATTGAAGCATGTAGAGAAGAAAGGATGGGAAGTAGAGATGCTTGTAAGGAGACATATGAAATGGTAAGAGAATGTGAAATATATATATATATATTGTTGGAATTGCAGAAAGGGGAGGAGAGAATATAACTGGAACAGTGTTTAAAGAGAGAATGCCTGGGAATTTTCAGAATTGATGAAAGGAAAACTTAGCCACAGATTCCAGAAATTCTATAAACCTCAAACAAAATAAATACTAATAAAATTATTCCTTAGCTCTACTGAAAAGCAAAGGCAAGAAAAACTTAATAAGCCATCAGAGAATAAAAGTAGTATCATCAAAAGAACAATAAGACTGACTGATTTTTCAAAAGAAATGAAAATGGATATCATTTTAAAGAGATAAAAGAGAACATCTGTCAACCTAGAATTCTATTCCTGGCAAAATATTCCCCCAAAATGTGAGCAAAATGAATACAGTTCCAGAGAAGCAAAAACAAAGGGATTTTGTTACTAGTCATTTGGTCGTTAAGTTGTGTCTGATTCTGTGACCCCATGGATTGTAGCCCACCAGGATTCTTTGTCCATGGAATTTCCCAGGAAAGAATACTGGAGTGAGTTGCCATATCCATCTCTAGGGGATGGTTTAGTAGACTGGCATTAAAAGGATGTTCTTCAAAAAAGTGGAAATTTCCCCAACAGTAAAAAACAAAAATGAATGAGGAAAGGGAGCAAGAAAAATTGTAAAAATGTGTATAAATATAAATGAAAGCATATTGACTGTATTAAACAATGCTAATTAAGCATTGTGGGAATATTTAATATATTCTGATATGGTAAGGTACTTGTAGCATCAATTTGAATGACAGAATCACACAAAGTGGGAGAATGTAGTGGACTGCAATAAAGAACTTTAAGAACCTAAGCTTGTCTGAAAAGTCATTGAAGCACTAATTAATAATTGACTGTAACAAGCCAAGGATGTCTGTTTTAACCTCTCGAGTAACCACTAAAAGAATAAGGATTTATAATTCACAGCCTAATGTATTTGGAAATGCAATAGTAAAAGAATAAAACTGATTACTCAGAATGCTTTCTTTGAAATGAATTTCTGTGTTTCCCCTCAGGATCATTTTTCTCTGGCCTTAACATACTGATTCACTTTATTATTATTATTTCCATGCAGGTTAAACACAGATTAATTACTTTTAGGTGTATACAATTTGTGTGTGTGTGTGTGTGCCTGAAAGCACCTCCATTTCACTTTTAAACTTAAGAAAATATATATATATATATATTTTACTGGACACTGAATACTAACTAGGCAGTTATTTGGTACAAAGCATTTCAAAGAAAGCTTTCTGTTCTTTTCTGCCTTCTATTAACATCTATGGAGAAGGCAGCTCCAGTCTTGTTCTTCTCCACTGAGAGTTAAGTATTTTTCCTTTTGTTGTTTACAATTCACTACCTTTCCCCTCATTTTAGCCACTTTAGTGTGATCTGTCTAGGTGTATTTCCCTTTGAAATTATCCTGCATGTGTTTCTTGTATCAGTGAGCTGAGGTTTTTTTTTTTTTTTTTTCAGGTTTAGAAAATTCTTGGCCAATGTGTCTTTAAATATTGCCATTTTCCTGATTCTTTTCCTCCTCCTCTGGAATTTTGTTCACAGTTTCGTCTCTGTCTCTTATACTTGGTTCTATATTTTTATTCCTTCTCCCCCTATAGTTTCTTATCCATCTCTAACACTTGGTTCTATATTTTTTATTCCTTTTTTTCTCTGTTTATGATGGCCAGTGTTTTAGTTTTCTAGTTCTGTTTTCTTCTATATCAAATGTATGAACTGATTTATTAAGGATTTCATATTAGTTATGGTATTAATATTTTTCAATTCTAGAATTTGTATTGTGTTCTTTATTAGTGATTCCTACAATTTGAAGAAATTCCTCTTTTATTTCCATCATCTTGTCCTGTATTTTCTGCACATAATAATTACAGTTATTTTAGATTTTTCATAGTTTAAGCCCAACATCTCATTTAAATGTAGGTCTATTTCTTTTTTTTTTATTGGATTTTCGCTGTAAAATCCTGTTTCTTGTCTTTCCTAGTATTTTTTAAATTGAATGCCACTTATTGTGCATAAAATAATTGTAGCATCGCCATACGATGATATCTCCATCCAAAAGTGATTACTCTTTCTTCTGCTGGTGAAATAAGCTATGGTAGGGACAAGAAAAGCACTGATTCAGAATGTTTTCTCATCATAGAACCGGGAGGATTTGATACTGGGTGAGTGATGGGTTAGGTGTCCAGGTGCAGGAGAGTGTGAGGAACCGAAGCTGACTGCCAGAATGGCGGTTCGGGAGGCTTGGTAGCTTACGGTGCTATTGCCTGAGCTGGGCGACACTGAGGAAGGACTTGTGTGAAAGGTGGTGTGAACAGGAGTTCACTTCTGTATGTGTGAATTTAAGGTGGCACTGCCATCTGAGTAGAGGCAATGTCATATGCAGTTTCTTGTCTGAGTCTGTCAGCTTTGCCTTGGGCTTGGCTTTCCAAAGTCACTCAGCTCTTTCACTCTTGCTTCAGAGAAAGGGTAGATAGTGCAACAATTAAAAGTTACTATGTTTTGGCAAGTATGTTTTTCTTCAATTAGTGCAATCTGGCTCCTTGCCTTCATTTTAATGATTATGGAGAAATCTGTTAACTGCTACCATCTGTGCCCTCACAAAACGGCATGATGACTGTTGTTTGATTTAAAAAGGAGGACTTATTGTCCACATCTATTTTCTTAGTTTGCAGTTCTTAAATGTACTTGAGCTGATGTTGAAAGCAGAGCTGTGAGCAGCAAACTTGGCATAGCTATCCATGAGCGCAACATACTCTGGGCACAGGGTGAATTTGATGGACAAGCTTGTGTTCTAATCATGTATTACAATCCCCACAACCTCTGAATAACTTGAAGATTTTCTCTTTGACATTTTTCTCTGCAGGAATGGCAATTAAAACACTCCCTGGATTTCAGCTAACTTAACATTTTAATGTATAAATAACAACTCACCTCCTGGCTGTTGATAGACTATTGCTTATTGTTCTAGAAACTTTGATTGAAGAAAATAGTTCTCAACTCATTAAAACCAGTATTCTTATTCATGAATATGTTTCAAATACTAAATTTCTCAGTGTTCAGCCTGATCCTGAACTATTCTCTTCATGGGTAGTGTTTTGACTGAGACTACTGATTTTGTATAAAATGTATCTACAGAATAGCCTTTTTTTCCCCCTGAAAAGGCTGCTTTTTTTTTTTTTCTGAACTTTCTCTTTTCTTAGTTTTTTTTTTTTTTTTTAAAGAAAGCATGAGAGAAGAAATCCTGCCTGCTTCTCATGTTCAAGCTATTTTTTCTCTTCTTTATATTTTGTATGCCCTAATTTTGACAGAATTTTTCAGAACCTTAACTGTCAGGTTCTTGAAATCCAAATCGAGATCTTGAAGCCAAAAATGCATCAGAAAACCAAGCTTCCCTTTTATTTACTACTGTATCCTTGGCCCCAGTAGCAGTGCATAGCACATAGTAGGCATTCAATTTTTGAATAAATGAGTAAAGGATAAAGGGATATAGTGGCCTGTGATTGCTCATTAACAAGGGAAAACTGTACTCTGGTACTTACACCTCTAAGACGTGGGCCAACCAGCGCCACAGCTCAAGCTCAGTCTATTTTTTGAATCATTTGCAAAAGACAAATGAATCTTCCTTCAAGTTTAGAGTAAAGAGGTCATGTAACATAAAGATGGTGACACAAACTACAGGCTAATTCAGGATAGCATTACTCTTTACTTTTTATTGCACCCATAATCTACTCAAGGAAAAGAAACAAGCTTGACTCATTGTCTGTATGGAAAATATATTTTTGAGTTCTACTCTAGGCAGGTTATAGGTTTTCCTGGGATTGGCCATAATCTATTTATTATGGGGTCAGTAACAATTTTATATTTCATGCTGTTTGTTCCTGAAGCTAATTATAATCATTAGATATCTTAAATCCTTTTCTGATGGATACAAATTTACGTTTTGAATAAATAGGTTCTTTCACAATATGTTTGGAGAAGGAAATGGCAATCTACTCCAGTACTATTGCCTGGAAAATCCCATGGACAGAGAAGCCTGGTAGACTACAGTCCATGGGGTCGCAGAGAGTCAGACACGACTGAAGACTTCACGTTCACGTTCATAATATGTGTCCTTATATAACACTAGAGCCTCCTAGACTGTTACAACTCTTCTTGCAAGATAAATTTGTAAGCTTGACTCCTGGACAGCCTTTTATTCCCATCTAGCAAACAGTACTCTTGCCTGGAAAATCCCAAGGATGGAGGAGCCTGGTGGGCTGCAGTCCATGGGGTTGCTAAGAGTCGGACACGACTGAGTGACTTCACTTTCACTTTTCACTTTCATGCATTGGAGAAGGAAATGGCAACCCACTCCAGTGTTCTTGCCTGGAGAATCCCAGGGATGGGGGAGCCTGGTGCGCTGCCGTCTATGGAGTAACACAGAGTCGGACATGACTGAAGTTACTTAGCAGCAGCAGCAGTTGTATTAATACAAAGACTTTGCAGTCACTCTTGGTATGTGGCTTAAAATTGAAAAAAATCTTGACTGTGAAGGATTGAGGCTTTTTTCCCCACAGTAGTCACATCTCCTAGTCTTTTACAATTTCAGGGTTTGGTCCTGACCCAGTATTACCTTTTCTCTATAATCCAAGGACAGCTTGTGCTTCATCATTTGCTTTTTACTGATGAACTCCTTCTCCGCCATAAGATACTTTGTTCCCAGTAGACTGGGATGACAGTGAAGACTATGACAGATAGAAAGCCTTTATCTAAGCTTGGTGGGCCCAGATGTGTCAGCAAAGAAGGAAGGATGCGATGGTGGTCAAAGTTTTAGTCATGCCTGATGGTGCTAGGAGAGAGATAATTCTGGAAACCATGTGACTTTAGTAGTAGAAAGTTCTGTTATTACAGTAAGATATTGTGCTGTGCTTCAGTTCAGTCGCTCAGTCGTGTCTGACTCTTTGTGACCCCATGGACTGTAGCACTCCAGGCCTCCCTGTCCTCCACCTCCTGGAGCCTACCCAAACTCATGTCCATTGAGTCGGTGATGCCACCCAACCATCTCATCCTCTGTCATCCCCTTCTCCTCCTGCCTTCAATCTTTCCCAGCATCAGGGTCTTTTCCAATGAGTCAGTTCTTCTCATCAGCTTCAGCTTTAGCATCAGTCCTTCCAATAAATATTCAGGACTGATTTCCTTTAGGATTGACTGCTTTGATCTTCTTACAGTCCAAGGGACTCTCAAGAGTCTTCTCCAAGACCACAGTTCAAAAGCATCAAGTCTTCGGCACTCAGCTTTCTTTATGGTCCATTTCTTTACTTTTTTATGGTGCTGTGCTTAGTCAATGGCACCCCACTCCAGTACTCTTGCCTGGAAAATCCCGTGGATGGAGGAGCCTGGTGGGCTGCAGTCCATGGGGTCGCTAGGAGTCGGACATGACTGAGCGACTTCACTTTCAATTTTCACTTTCATGCATTGGAGAAGGAAATGGCAACCCACTCCAGTGTTCTTGCCTGGAGAATCCCAGGGACGAGGGAGCCTGGTGGGCTGCCATCTATGGGGCCGCACAGAGTCGGACACGACTGAAGCGACTTAGCAGCAGCAGCAGCTTGGTCATTAGTTGTGTCTGACTCTGTGACCCCATGTCTGTAGCCAACAAAACTCCTCTATCTATGGAATTTTCCAGGCAAGAATACTAGAGAGTATTTGCTATTTCCTCCTCTACGGGATATTCCTGATACAAGGATTGAACCCATATCTCCTGAGGCTTCTGCATTGACAGGCAGATTCTTTACCACTGAGCCACCCGGGAAGCCAATATCTTGTAACAAAATTCAAATACAACCTTTCCTAAGACAATGAACATTTATTCCTAATTACATATTTCTTTCACTCATAGATAAGGAAACATATAACTGGTAGATAGTTTCCATCTATTGTAATTTCCAGGCTCCTTTTGCCCTTACATTTGAACATTTTTAGATGGAAATGTCTTACAATTAAAGTAGATCTTTAATTTGGTACATTATTTTTCCTTGTAAAGTTGTTATTTAATTCACTGTATTATAATTCTATTTCTAAATTCGATTTCTATTTCTAAATTTTAAAATGCAAAGGAGAAGGAAAATAATAAGGAAGGAGAAATTATATAGATGGAGATCAAAATATCTGTATATGCTGACTAATCTGGACTGGCGACTACATTTAAGATGTATGTGGTCTGGAGTCCATGCCTGCTTTCCGTATATGGCAGCAAGGGCAGAGAAGTCTACCGTTGCTTGGTAGCTTGTGGTGCTATTTCCTGAGCTGGGGAACACGAAGGAAGGGACTTCTCTGAAACATGGTGTGACTACGAGTTCACCTTTGTACCTGTGGATTTGCGGTGTCTTTCTGTCTGAGCAGAGGCAATGCCATGTGCAGTTTTCTGTATGAGCCTGTGTCAGCCTTGTGTTGAGTTGTGTTTGGCTTTCTACAGTCACTCAGCTCTTTCAATCTTGCTTCTGAGAAACGGCAGATAGTGTAACAGTTAACATGTTTTAGCAAGCATCTTTTTCTTCAATCAGTGAGAGTTCCTCCTTTGAGCAAGGTAATTTGAGAAAAAAAGCAAACCCAGAGTTTCTTTTCTAGGGCCCTAGTAATTAGTCATTCCTGTTTCCTTGGGGAAGGTAGTAAGTTTGAGAAAGAGGAGCAATGTTCCTCCTCCATTTTTTCTCAGCTGGGAGTTGGGTAGAAGCTTTCACCATTCTTGTAAGACCTCTAGAAGTGAGGAATTATCGTCTCTATCGTTAGAATTGAGGAAAAGTTATGGAATATACAAAATATTGCCTCTAATAGTTAAAAGCATGCGAGCTCAGTCGTGTCCGACTCTGCAACTCCATGGACTGTAGCCTGCCAGGCTCTGTCCATGGAATTTTCCCTGTGAGAACACTGGAGTGTGTTGCCATTTCCTTCTCTAGGGTATCTTCCCCACCCAGTGGTCAAACCTGCGTCTGTTGCACCTCCTGCGTTGGCGGGTGGATTCTTCACCACTGCGCCACCTGGGAAGCCCAAATCAGGATAAACAGAAACAAATTATGATATTGTTATTCTAAGATATCTTCAAACCAAAATGTAGAATTTATAAACATTGAAGGAGCAAGAGAGGTTTTCTTCTATAGGTTAGGGAAAAGCATCTAAATATTTTGTCTCTGTCTGCCAACCCATGCTGACAGCCAGTTAAATGCATTCAGGCATCAAACAATTAACATTTTAGAGGCATTTACTAAGGCTTGATTAGAGGTTACTTTGGAAGTAGAATAAAACCAAGACACATATTTAAAATACACTGTGTACTCAATTAATGAAACTTTCTATTTAAGCTTTATCTAAAAGTCACCATCTAAAGTGACTTATCGCTTACAGTGATTGTTCTTGAAGAGGTGTGGTTATTCAGCAGAAGGTATAATCTAGCAATTAGAAGAAGCTGCAATATTGGTTACTTGTAGGTATGCAAATCTTCCAGAAGCTCTGCAAAATTGGCTCAAGGTTTCATTGCTATATTTTTATTCTAAGAACTGACCTCTTGAAGTTAAGTACTAGTAATACAAAGTTCCCAGAAAGAAAGAAAGGCTGAAATCTTA
Source organism: Bos grunniens (assembly GCF_055505025.1). Taxonomy (NCBI): domain Eukaryota; kingdom Metazoa; phylum Chordata; class Mammalia; order Artiodactyla; family Bovidae; genus Bos; species Bos grunniens. The sequence continues at coordinate 20,435,396 of NC_141191.1, read as the reverse complement.
CACCCATGGTAGAAATGGTAGTTCATCACTAATATAAGTATTGCAAATAGAACCAAATATGTTAGATTTAATATCCTAGCTCCATGGTTGCTGTTCACAGATTTACTTTTTCTATTCAATATTTTCTATATTTGTAGGAAATATTATCTTGATGTCCCAAATTCTTGTGATTGGAAAAAGTCAGATTGACATTTTTTGTTATGTAACTATGAAAATCTAGTTAGCCTTTTTGCTGCTGCTAAGTCGCTTCAGTCATGTCCGACTCTGTGCGGCCCCATAGACGGCCTCCTACCAGGCTCCTCTGTCCCTGGGATTCTCCAGGCAAGAATACTGGAGTGGGTTGCCATTTCCTTCTCCAAGTTAGCCTTTTTAGGAAGTGTCTATAAACATTTTCACAGAATTTAGAATTTTCTGTAGGGATTGGTTTTGAGAATGAACTGGAGTCCTGTTTTAAAAAACTAGATGCCATTCACCAACATTCAGTATGGGCAGCACATATTCCCATGAAGATCGATCATTTTCCAAGTATAGGATTAAGTGGTATTTAAAAAGATTGAAGGACCACATATTAGAACCCCGAGGCATAGATGTATCTTCAAGGAATTTAACTAATTTAGAGAAGTAATTACATATGAAGTTATTAGCTGTTTGTATGACCTTGTTAAAAATGCCTTAAACTTTCTCTCTTCAAATCCCTCCAATGAGAAATGAGAGTGTTGGCCCAAATAGCTGCCAAGGTTTGATTCAGCTCTATGATTCAGGTTGAGAGTAATTTCAGAGTAATATGGTCACAGTAATCATAAGGCAGATTATGTACTTATATGCTAAAGACTATGAAGAATTGTATTGCTCTGAGTCTTGCAGAATGCAGGAGACATGGATTGGCAGACAAGGAAGAAGGGCTGTGATACCTTCTGCTGAGACAGCTAGGGTAACCTTCCAAACTGTGCTGTTACCTGTTGAATCCATTTTATCTGTTGTCTCTCTGAGCATGTACTTTCTCCAAGCCAAAGAGATCAGTGGCTCTCCATTCCCTACAGCCTGGGTTTCAACTGCACAGAATGGTTAACCCCACACCCCCACCCACCGTGGATTCTGACCCAGGAACCCTGTGCTTCTCCAGTTCTGGCACCTACTTACCATTATTCCTCATCTACCCTTTCTAAACTGTTTTCTGTTTCTATTCCTCTTCCATGCTATATCGTCTGTCTCTTCCACATTAACATTTATAAAAACAACTGATGCCTCTAAATAGCTGACATTTTCCTTGGGCAAGCTTTGGGATGCCAGCTGCAAGCCGCTTTTAGTGTGTGTGTGCGTTAGAGATGGCATGGAGGATGCTTCTCTTCCTCTCCCTACCTTCCACCTGAGGTCACAGAGAAAGGACTTGCTGCCACTACCTTTAGTCCATAGTGGAAGTGCTGAGAAGTTGTTCCTGTCGCCTTTCTCCTGTTTCTATTGGAGGCCCCTTGAGCTTGACAATTCTTCACTGTTTAAGACTGTGACTCTCAGAACAGTGTGGCTTCCCTATGATTGTATGAACCCAAAGCACTCTCTTTATTTAAACCCTTTCTTTCCCCAGTGGTTCTGTCTGAGCTCATTGAGAACCAGAGTCTCCTTACTTGCTCCCCTTCTTGGGAGATGGACTGATGAGCCTAGAGAAGTTGATGACAGTTCAACATTCATTAGCCATGGTTCTCTAATGGGCAGGGCTAAGATGGTGAAATTCCCTTTTCTCCCCAACCCATCTTAATGATGTACAGCTGACAAATAAAAACTAAATATATTTAGAATGTGCAATGTGATAATTTAATATGCATATACAATATGAAATAATTACCAGTTATGTTAATAAACATATCCATCACTTCACACACTTACATTTCTATGCGTGGTAAGAGCACTTCAGATTTGCTCTTAGCAGATTTGAAGTATACAAGTATACTTGAATTAACTTTATCATTAACATATATTGAATTAACAATATCGTTAACTACAGTTACTGCATGGCATGGACAGGGAGGCCTGGCGTGCTGCGATTCATGGGGTCGCAAAGAGTCGGACACGACTGAGTGACTGAACTGAACTGCATGGTATATTAGATCCCCAGAATTTATTAATCTTATAACTGATAAATTATAGTTTTTAACCAACTTCTCTCTACTACCACACCTCCCCTACCCCCATCCCTGGCAACCACTGTTATACTTACTCTCTGGTTCTGTGAGCTTGATGTTTTTAGATTAGACATATAAGTGAGATCGTACAGTGTTTATCTTTCTCTGTCTGGTTTATTTTACCATTTCCCTTAGCATAATGTTTTCCAGGTTCATTCATGTTGTTGTAAGTGGCAGGATTTCCTTTTTTTAAAAGACTGAATAATATTCCATTGTATATATAAAAACACTTGTTATTTAATCATTCATCTTTTCTCATTTTTTAAAAATTATGACTTTATTACTGAGTGTGATTGATGAAATGTATGGTAAGGGTACACTCAGCTTTTTTTTTTTTTTAAGAAAGCACCAAACTCTTCCAAAGTGACTGCACTACTTTGCATTCTTACCAGCTAAGCCACACTTTGCAGGTAGGACTTATTTTTCTTTTTCTTGCTCTATGCTTTGGTGCAGCAGGCTGACAGTGTCTCTGTGGGCTTATACAGGTCCTGTTGACAGACAGGCTTGTGGAGAGAATGCAGAAGGCTCCCACTGTATATTCTAGTGTATCAGAGCCCACAGTCTAGTAGCAGTTAAGCTCTTGCCTGTCATTATTAATGAAATGGACCCTGGAATTACATTTAGCATCTTGTATCTGTCTTCTTCTCTTTCAGTTTGGTCAAAATAAATTAATGGATATTTTGAGTATCTTGAGCCTCATAAGACTTAGAAACTCTTCAGCTCTGTAAGTGCTTATAAGTTAAGCCCTCACATGGGTTTTCTAGGAATGTTGAAAATTTTGTGTGGGTTAGGATTTTGTATTATTGATTCTCTTTACTGCCTAAAACTCTTAGTGCCTTGTTCATTTTAGGTACTTGGTTTATTGAACTGAATAATATTAGCTACACTTATTGAGTGTTTACTCTATGCCAGGCTCTGTTCTAAAGTTTCTGTATGTATTAACATATTTAAAACAAAAACTTTAAGAAGGTATTACATTTATTAAACCACTTTATCCATGAGAACAAACAGGCTCAGACATGTTAAGTAATTTCTTCAAGGCATCCAGTTAGTAAACATCCAGTTAAGTTTTGGAATCCGGCAGTCTGACTCCCGGAGAAGGCAATGGCACCCCACTCCAGTACTCCTGCCTGGAAAATCCCATAGATGGAGGAGCCTGGTGGGCTGCAGTCCATGGGGTCGCTGAGGGTCAAACACGACTGAGAGACTTCACTTTCACTCTTCACTTTCATGCATTGGAGAAGGAAATGGCAACCCACTCCAGTGTTCTTGCCTGGAGAATCCCAGGGACGGGGGAACCTGGTGGTCTGCTGTCTATGGGGTCGCACAGAGTTGGACACGACTGAAGTGACGCAGCAGCAGCAGCCTGACTCCAGAGTGTGGACCATTGGATTGTGCCTTCAGAGAGGAAACTAACATTGACAATGACAAAATAAAATGACACTTGAAAAGCTTTTGTTGTTCAGTTGCTAAGTTGTGTCCAACTTTTTGTGACCTCTCGGATTGTCAGGCTTCCCTGTCCTTCCCTACTTCCTGGAGTTTGCTCAAACTCATGTCCATTGAGTCAGTGATACCATCCAACTATCTCATCCTCTGTTGCCCCCTTCTCCTCCTACCCTCAATCTTTCCCAGCATCAGGGTCTTTTCCAATAAATCAGCTCTTTGCATCAAAGAGTATTGGAGCCAAAGTATTGGAGCTTTAGCATCAGTCCTTCCAATGAATATCCAGGGTTGATTTCCTCTAGGACTGACTGGTTGGATCTCCTTGCTGTCCAAGGGACTCTCAAGAGTCTTCTCCAGCACCAAGTACTGTCCTTTAATCTTAAAAATGGACAGTATTATTATTATTAATAGTATGGTGCTATTTTTAGTAGCACCTTAGGGAAAAGTATTAGTGGCTGGAAGATATCTTGAGAGATCATTTAGTAGGGTTATTTTCAAATTGGGCCCCTTGGATCTCATCAGGGAACACACTGTGTGTGTGTGTGTGTGTGTGTGTGTGTGTGTGTGTGTAGAGGGTTCATTACAAGCCCTGGAGAAGAATGGGGTAGGCCTTGACCTTATTTTTTATCACTTCTATACACTAGAGTCCCATGTGTGATTTCAGTTGAAAAAAGTCTCCAAGCTGCTAAAATAACTTGTTTGAAAACTACACAGAGGGCTTCCCAGGTGGCTCAGTGGTAAAGAATCCGCCTGCCAATGAGACACGGGCTCAATCCCTGGGTCAGGAAGATCCCTTGGAGAAAGTAATGGCAAGGCCCTCCAGTATTCTTGCCTGGGAAATCCCATGGACAGGTAAAGCTGGTGGGTTACAGTCCATGGGGTCACAAAGAGATGGACACACACACGCACAAAAACTACAGAGAACGCCACCCAAATTTCCGAGGGTGATTGGAATTCTATTGGTTTCCATACTTTATAAGGTGATTTTTTAAAATTTATTTTTAATTGGAGGATAATTGTTTTACAATGTTGCGTTGGTTTCTGTCCTACAACAACACAAATCAACCATAAGCATATCTATGCTCCCTCCCTCTTGAACCTCCCTCCAACCATCCCACTCTTCTAGGCTGCCACAGAACTCCCTGTGTTATACAGCAACTTCTGGCATGAATATTTTCACTGTTTACTCTGTTAAATAAACCAGAGAACTAAAAACACTTTGTTGCTTCTTCAATAGCTCACTTAAAAATAGAGCAGTTTCCTACTAGGTTAACAGACAATCGACTCAGTTGTCAATAACATGGAAATACAATAAATCTGAAGTACAGAAAATGTTTTCCAAGTAAGGCAGTTACGATGCCAGATATTAGCAGCAAAGGCATGCTTTGTGGTACTACAAATCACAGTTCTGCTTTGTCTTCCATACCTTAAATGCTCAGGCTGTAAAATCAGGCTATGTCCTTGCTAGCTCCTTCCCCTTCCATAGATCAGAACCTACATTCACACATTCTCTTTGCATCTATGCCCACTTCAAGGTTCTTCTCCTTTCCTGTGCTTACCTGATGCTGTCTGGGCCCCTTCAGTAGCAAGCCCGTAACTTTTGGTGTGTTATATTTACCACCGCTTCTGTTTCTATAATGTGCTTGAATGCAGTGTAAGGGTAAAGACCATTTTTCTGGATCTTGAATTCATGGGCTCATAACAAATAAAAGTCGTCAAAACTTCAAGGTCAAATGAATAATTACCTAGATCCCTTGAGAGAATTAAAAGGAAAAGTGTAGAGAAAAGAGACACTGTTTAATAGCTGGGTAGCTTTAAATTCACAGCAAGTAAGTTTTCAAAACAGTTATTTAGTTTTATTTCAACAGGCTGAAAAAAAGACAAAAAAGGATACAGAGTAAGTTACTTAAAGATTAGAAACAAGAGGAAAATCAGCAAATATATAAGTAATACAATTCTCAGTAATAGCTGAACCTCAAAGTTCTGTAGTACTCATTTAATTTATGTTAATTGCAAATTATCATAAAATAGGTTTGACAGCTTTATTTCACCTTTAAAATTTCAGTTCAAATCAACTTGCATTTGGGAAAACAGATAAAACATAGATGGTTGCTTCTGCCCTGAGATTTAAGGAAATGACTTACGTAAATACCTAACCAATTAATTAAAGGGAATTATTCTTGGAAGAATGAACTCTGAGAGATACTTGAAGTATGTTTTTTATTTCCTGTTCCAACCCTACAGTCATTTAATTGCTGTTTAATTTGACAGGCATATACTTGTGTTCATACTAAATTCTAGCAAATTATAGTACATTCATAGTTTCAGACTGTAAGGGCCAATATTTTTCCATACTAGAAGTTGATTACTATTATAAATAACCAAGCCTCATTGAAACTAGGGGTTAGGATTTATGCATAAAAAAGAAGAAGAAGAAAACAAGAATTATGAACACAAGTTTTCAATGATCTGGAAGATTGAATCACAATTAATCTTTTGGTCTGAGGCAAAAGGTAAACACAGGTAGAAATAGTTAAAATGATACTTAAAAAACTGGTCATTTCTTTTCTTTCTAGAAAACCTTATCTCATATACAGGAGTATCAATGTAGGTTTTAGTTCTCAGGCAATATATGATTTGTCTGAAAACTGAGTTACGAACCGAGGTAGATGCAACCATTTTGCTACTTTCAAATCAGCTGGCATGAAATGATGACTAGTAATTGAGCAAGAAAGGTCATTTCTATTTTATCTTACTTTGTGATACAGTAATTTCCAAGCCATCTGCTCTTTGGAATATCTATGCAGAGGAAATGAAGAATTCCGAGATTTATGCAGAAACCTTAGAATCCATCCAGAGCTCACCCATAAGCCTTCAGAGGACGTCAGACAGACATTAGATACCCCAAGACAAAGGCAAACCAGAAACACCTAAGAAGGAAGTGGTCCAGACGGTACAGCTCCCCTGAATACCTGGCTCTGTTCTTGTGTATCTGATCTTTATTTTCTTCAGTAGGGAATTCTTAACCGTCATAAATTAACTTGCAGAATCACACTATTAATGATAATACTATAATTCTAATTCTACCTGAAAACCAAACCAGTTTAGAAACTATAGACCCTCTCCCCTACGAAAATACTAAAACATGATGAAAGATGAAGTAAAGAATTCCTATTTTTCCCAAGGGACAAAAAAAAAAAAGAAAAACAGGAAAAGACAGAATCAGACGACTGGAACTTCTCTTCTGGAGCTAATTGTGGTTCATTATCTCATGTTTTATGATCAGCAATTCAGACTGGGGGTTGACAAACACCACTTACCCAAAAGCAGTCGGCTGTGTCGGCTGAAGCAGAGGTTGCCTGCGAGATTTCTGAGGCAGTTATGCTTCGAATCAACATTTGGCCAACGTTGAAATGCCAGGAGGGAGTGCAGCTGTGAACGAGACCGGTTTCGCTGGTGCATCCGGCAGACCCATAAGCTGTGTTTTTATGACAGGGCCTGGCTTTAATTTTCTTGGTTTGACAAAATCTGACTATCTCTGGCAGAGCCATCTGTCCATTTGACACATTTTGGCCTCAGCAGAAGAGGAGGAGCAGGTCATGCAGCGAGGGACTCGACAGTTTGAGCATCGAGTAAAGGAGAGACCTTCCACCAACATGTGTGGCGGTCTGGGGAAAAGGATTTCAAGGGCCTTTTTTATGCTGGATCAGAGAACATACTTGGTGTTTAAGGTGAGGTCTCACCTCCCATTGCTTCACACGTTGGTGGGAAAGGGGCCCTTTTGGTCCATGGAAATATGAATTGGGGCTCCTCACAAATGCACAGCCCTAAGCCTAGAAATTCTGTTATTAAATAATATCCATTATTTCTTCCCTTTGAGAATCTGAGAAACCAAGTAGCCTTAAGAGAGTTTTGTCATTCTTTGTACAGGGATCTTCACTTGTTTTCCATTAGCACCACTTCCTCCACAGTTTCAGTTACCCACAGTCAACCCTGGTCTATTCCATCAGAAAAGAACAATTCACACGTGTGCACCTTCTGAGTAGGATGAGGAAATCTCGCGTGAAGACATCTCGCGTGGTCTGGCTCAGCCGTGACTCCTCCCTCTCTTCAGCAAACCCCAGCCATTAGTAACTTACCAGGCAACTTGGTAGTCAGGCCCGCAGTCTTCATATCAGCAGGGTTTATGTTCAAATGACCCTTACTTAATAACGGCGCCAAAACTCTAGAGTAATGATTTGGCAATTGGGGTATGCCAAAGAGAAGTCGTGAAGTGCTTCCTCTAAGGGAAAAGGTGACTTAAGAAGGAAAGAAATCCTACGAGGAGGTTGCTAAGACCTACCGTAAGAACAGATCTTTTATTCTTGAAATTGCAAAGAACAAGAAATTTGTGCTAGTTTTGCTGTCGCACCTCAGACTGCAAGGTATATAACTGCTTAACTGCTTAAGATGAAAAAAGCCTTACACTTGTAAAATAAAATATTTCGAGAGAGACTGTGAATTGCTGAAACTCAGCCTCTGTTCACTGGTGCTGAACAATAACACAGAGACAAGGGTTTTGGGTGAAGTAGAAAGAAATAGCTTGACTGCTTTGCCAGGCAAAGAGGGGCACAGCGGGCTGCTGTGGTCAAGACTGTGGGTCCTGTCCTGGAGGGGATAGTGCCCTATCTTAAAGTGTTCAACAAGCAATGCGACATCAGCTGGTGCACGTTCTTCTGATTGGTTGGTGGTCAGGTAATCAGGAGTCAACACCATCAACCTGGTTCCAACCACGTGGGCAGACACAGTTAACTTTTCCCACCTGGTGTTTCAGTAGCTGCAAAATAGTTCAAAGGATATGGCTGAGAGTATTCGCTAGTCCTTGAGGAAGAACTAAAGGTCCTTGATTTTAATGGCCAAAGTAGTAGTATTTTGACTTGCTTGAATGTTTTCCTTTCTTTCTGCATTTTCTCATTCCTCTGTTTAATTTTATTCTTTGAGTAAAGTTTCTCTGACTTCCCTGGTGGCTCAGACGGTAAAGCGTCTGTCTACAATGTGGGAGACCTGGGTTCGATCCCTGGGTCAGGAAGATTCCCTGGAGAAGGAAATGGCAACCCACTCTAGTACTCTTGCCTAGAAAATCCCATGGACGGAGGAGCCTGGTGCAGGCTACTGCTCATGGGGTCGCAAAGAGTCGGACACGACTGAGCGACTTCACTTTCACTTTCAAAGTTTCTCCGTAGCAAAAGGCAGGCAGAGGACATGGGTGGGGGCTCTTCCTGGGAAGGCCTCACAGGGTCCTGCTCAGATACACACATTCAAATAACTTTTATTACAGCATATTATAATCTGTATTATTATTGGTTATTATTGTTAATCTCTTATTGTACCTGATTTATAAATTAAGCTCTATCATAGGTATGTATGCATAACAAGAAACATAGAACATATATGGTTTGGTGTGGTCCATAGTTTTAAGCATCTGCTGGAGTCTTGAAATGTGTCCTCCAAGGCTAGGAGGGAGTACTACTGTATAAAGTATTTTGCCACAAAGTATACAGGTATACAGAATATAAACTGTGGATAAGTGGTTTTAATTTTGGAATTGAAATTGAGAATTCAGCATTTCTACTTGTTCTGATTAATTTCCTCTTAGTATCTAGACTCTGTTGGGTTATGAATATGAGGTTTATCAACATCTCACAATGAGTCTGAGAGTGAAATAGATCATTTAAACAAACAAAGTAGAGGATAGGTGTTTGTTAGCTTTGAAACTAGCATGACTGTGCTCATGCAGAGATGATTAAAGGGGATTGTGTTTACTAGACCCTCAAGATTTGGAATCTGTGAAACAGAACTGAAACTAAAAACAACTCTGTTTTCACTTTATCACCCCTAATAAAATTTTCTAATTATTGTTGTTTACCTGATATCAAGATGTAAATTACTCATGGTTAATGCCTCTTCCCATATGATCTACCACTGTACTGGTTTCAAAACCCCACCTGTCATAGGTGAGTTGGTTTATTGGAAAGCTGTAAAACGAAGTAATAAAAATAGCCAGTGCATCTAATTGCAGAGAGCTCAGTATGTCAGTGGAGTATGCACTTTTGTTAAATATCAAGACAGCATTTATTGTGATGAGGATTGTAGTGAGAAAGAAGGGAAAATTGGATGGTGACACTTTCTCATGCCAGCCATGGACACAGCCTGAGACATTACCAGAATTTCTTCTATTCTCATTAGATTCATTTCAGTTTAAACCTTCTCTGGTGTTTCAATCACAGGGATGTGAACATACAACATAATTTAAAGGTGATTCTTGTTGTTAAAATGTTCCAGGTGTAGGCTATTCACTGCTGCTGCTGCTACTGCTAAGCCGCTTCAGTCGTGTCCGACTCTGTGCAACCCCATAGATGGCAGCCCACCAGGCTCCCCTGTCCCTGGGATTCTCCAGGTAAGAACACTGGAGTGGGTTGCCATTTCCTTCTCCAATGCATGAAAGTGAAAAGTGAAAGTGAAGTCGCTCAGTCGTGTCCGACTTTAGCAACCCCATGGACTGTAGCCTACCAGGCTCCTCCGTCCATGGGATTTTCCAGGCAGGAGTACTGGAGTGGGGTGCCATTGCCTTCTAGTGAATAGCAATTGGAGAAGGCAATGGCACCCCACTCCAGTACTCTTGCCTGGAAAATCCCAGGGACAGGGGAGCCTGGTGGGCTGCCATCTATGGGGTTGCACAGAGTCGGACACGACTGAAGTGACTTAGCAGCAGCAGCGGCAGAAGAATCCAAACACAATTTTTAATCTCCCTCATTCTTTGTCCTTTCTCCAGGTTTTTTGTTTGATTTTTGTTTTTAAATCATTCCCTGGGTATACTAAGAAGCACAGTGCTATGAGCTGGGGTCTTGAGCAAAGATGTTTCAGTCAAGATACTTTATTAATTGTCCTTTGTAATAAGCAATGTCCAAATGTTTGGTAACTTATCAGTAGGATGGCCTCATAAAACTCATAGGTAAGCAGAGATTAAAACTGTTTTCTCAGGAAAAACAAAAATGTTGCCAAACCCAAGAGGTTTCATAAGAATCATGGGGATTGAGAGCTGAAATGTCCTTGGAAATGATCCTTGTGTTCAGATGAAAAGCCAGAGGTCCACAAAGGTGAAATGAATTGGCTAAGATCAAACAGATACATTGTGGAAGTGATCTTTTCCTCCCAGCACTCTTAACATGTTTCAAGGTGGCGGGTGTGGGAGTAGTGGAGCGAAAGTGAAGTCTACCAGTTAAAGTAGCAGGAAAAAGACTTAGTGTCAGAGGCGATCTCTAACCTATGCCTCTGTACTCTGTCATTTGCAAACTGGACAAGCTGATGTGTATATGTGTGTGTGTTCATATTAAAAAAATATTTCTCCTGGCAGGTATCTAGAAGTTTCCTTTTAGGATGCTATAAATCAATGAAAAACTTTCCTTTCTAGACTTGTCTCAAGTCCTAATTCTGTGCAATTTATAATATGGGAGAATCTTCAATGTTATTCTGAGATCAGTCAGTCATACCATTTTCAGAAATCTAGTTGGTAATAAAACTGTCTTCAGTGAGTATTATACTTTTGCATTAAAGGCTAAAAAATTATCTTTTTAACAGGTTTCTTTGAAATCTGGCAAAAGAACATCTGGCTCACTGGTCTGGTCTATGATTTTTTGGTCCCCTTTTCAGCTATAGAATATTTTCAGTTTTTCTTCAGTTTTTCCTTGAAGAACTGCTTGAAGTGCTCTGAAAGCTGCTCAGAAGTCTTACCAACAGGGCTCTGGGCACATTGGTGGGGTGGATTCTGTGGGCTGGCTCTGCTAGGCAGATACCCCCATGGGAGTCTTGGAAGAATTACAGGATGTAATTGAGGCAGTGGCCACACGGCGGCAGCATGCTGGAGAGATTTTGTTTCTCTGGGATGCTCTGGTAGAGGTTTAAGTGGCAGAATCATGTGTGTTAAGTCACTTCAGTCCAACTCTTTGCAATCTGATGGATGTTTGCCTGCCAGACTCCTCTTTCTGTGGGGTTCTCCAGGCAAGAATGCTGGAGTGAGTTTCCATGCCTTCCTCCAGTGGATCTTCCTGACCCGGGGATTGAACTCGCGTCTCTTGGGTCTCCTGCTTGGTAGGAGGGTTCTTTACCACCAGCACCACCTGAGAAGCCCATGAGGGGCAACCAAAATTGGTGTTCTTGCCCTGCCAGAGATTCTGTTAGCCATCTGCTGCTGCTGCTAAGTCGCTTCAGTCGTGCCCGGCTCTGTGCGACCCCATAGACGGCAGCCCACCAGGCTCCGCCGTCCCTGGGATTCTCCAGGCAAGAACACTGGAGTGGGTTGCCATTTCCTTCTCCATCTAGTACCCTATAATTAAGCAGTTTCAGTTCATATTACTCTGCTCAGACTTCCTTAACAAAATGTTATAAACTAGGTGGCTTGTACAGCAGAAATCTATTTTCTCGTAGTTTTGGAGCCTGGGAGGTTCCAGCTGAAGGTCCAGGAGGGTTTCTATCTGGGAAGAGGTCTTGTACTGGCCTGCAGATGGCCACCTTGCTGCATCCTCATGGGCAAAGAAAGGGAGCAAGCTCTCTGGTGTCTCTTCTTATAAGGACACTAATTGTGTTGGATCAGGGCCATACTCTTATGACCTTCAGTTCAGTTCAGTCGTGTCCCACTCTTTGCAACCCCATGAATTGCAGCATGCCAGGCCTCCCTGTCCATCACCAAGTCCCGGAGTTCACTCAGACTCATGTCCATCAAGTTGGTGATGCCATCCAGCTTATGACCTTAACTACTTCTAAATATAAAGGCTTCATGTTGAAATAGTCACATTAGAGGTTAGGGCTTCAGCGTAGGAATTTGGGGGGCACAGCATTCAGTCCATAGAATGGCTTAAATTATTCGAATGGATTCTGCTTTTGGAAAATTTTTGACCCCAAAATACATGGGGTATAATTTCTGTGTTTTTAAACTTGAATTCACTTAGAAGAACTAGATGCTTTTGTGCAATCCTCTTGTAGAACTTTTATTCTTTCCCATTGATGTTAAATATATTAAATATCCTTTAATAGTAAGAGTAGAAACAAAATAGAGTGTGAGGGTTTCTCTTTTCTCTCTATTTTCAGTTAATATGTGATTTAAAATACATGCACCCAAGGACATTATTTACAATTGCCTAATGTGTAAACATGGAGAAGGCAATGGCACCCCACTCCAGTACTCTTGCCTGGAGAATCCCATGGACAGAGGAGCCTGGTAGGCTGCAGTCCATGGGGTCGCTAAGAGTTGGAGACAACTGAGCGACTTCACTTTCACTTTTCACTTTCATGCATTGGAGAAGGAAATGGCAACCCACTCCAGTGTTCTTACCTGGAGAATCCCAGGGACGAGGGAGCCTGGTGGGCTGCCGTCTATGGGGTCGCACAGAGCTGGACACGACTGAAGCGACTTAGCAGCAGCAATGTGGAAACAACCTACGTGTCTGTCAACAGATGAATGGATAAGGAAGATGTGGTGTATGTATGTATACACACACACACACACATATACATACATTATGTGTGTATGTATGTATACATCCATAGTATAGTAGTGTACATAGTAGTATACATCCATACTCAGTCATACTGAGTCATACTATTCAGTCATAAAAAATGAAGTCTTGCCATCTGCAGCACTGTCGGAGGATTTGGAGGGCATTGTATAAATCAGACAAAGACAAATACTGTATAATATCACTAACACATACAATTTAAAAAACACAGCAAAATAATGAATATAACAAAAAAGTAGACTCACAGTGAGAACAGGAAAGAGTAATATAGGTGTGGGAGAGTGAGAAGTACAAACTCTTGGGTGTAAGATAGGCTCAAGGATGTATTGCACAACATGGGGAAATACAGCCAATATTTTGTAATAACTGTAAATGCAAAGTAACCTTTAAAATTACATAAAATTAAAAAAAAATTAAAATACTAATTAAAAAATGGAAAAACTGTTATATGAAAATCCCATCAACAGTAATATGTAAATATATTTTTAAAATTGAGTACATTTTAAAATGTATTAAATGACATAATTTAAAAAATAAAATTCATTGGGATACAGTTTTCATATGGTAAAGTTAATGCACTCTTTGTTTTTTTAGCTATCTCTTCCAGAATCCTGGGCTGTTTTATCACTTACTTAGTTGTTAAATTACTTTTTAATACTATTTTAAAAATTGTATTTTTTTTTTTTTTTTAGCTCTTACTCTTCCCCACATCACTCCCGTTGGCCCTCGTTTTTATTCTCTGTAATAACACCTCCTCCTAGTGAAACCCTGTATCTCAAATTGGGACTTGAACTCATGGTCTTTAAACTAAGATTACACATCTGGTCTCGGGACTTAATGAAGCTTGGGTTCTTGATGTCTCGTTGCAGAAATAAATCAGTGAGAGACAAAGTGATAGGTAAGAAATGGATTTATCTAGAGAGAAACACACTCCAGAGAAAAGATCAAGGGCCATCTCAGAAGGCAACAGTGGCCCCAGGGTATGGGCTTGCCAGTTTTTATAGGAGTTGGTAATTTCGTAGACAAATGAGTGGGAAGAGTATTCTAGCTATTTGGTGGAAAACGTATGGATTTTCAGAAACTGAGCCACAACCCACTTTTTGACCTTTCTGGTAGGCCTTGGAACTGTCATGCTGCCTGTGGGTGTGTCATTCAGGTCATTTAGCTTGCTGGTGTGTTATAATCTGTATGTACTGAGGCTCAAGGTCCAGCAGAAGTTGACTTCTCTGCCACCGTGGACCCATCTGGTTCTAATTAGTTTATTTCATTGTCCTCAGGCTATGTCACTCTGTCAAAGGTAGTGCTCTTCCCCGTTCCCTCCAATTTCACTATCATCAGACTCTGCTTTCTGGGAAACTGAGGCTAAGACACCATATATATGCCAGTCACATTCAAATATTAATATATGTATCTAAAAGCCATACCTCTCTCAAAGACTCCAGATTTGTATAACTATCTTCTAGACAACATCACCATTTGGATATCTAATAGACATCTCAAAATTCATGATCTTTTCCCTCCACAGTCCTCCATATCTCAATGCAAAGCATCTTTATATCCAAATTCCAGTCACTTCCCACTACTATCATCCTGATCTGAGCCACCATCATCTGTAGCTTGGATTATCACAATAGTCTCTTAAATGCACTCTATATTTCTACGTTGATTCCTACCCCTTACAAGTTATTTTTAACACAACAACCTTAGGGGTTCCAACTAAAGCATGAGTTAGTATGTCACTCCTCTTTTCCAAATCCTACAAGGGCTCCTCATTTCAATTGGTATAAAAGTCAGTGTAAGATATTAACAAGGCCCTTACAATTTGACTCTAACAGCAGGAAGAACAGGAAATACCACTCTATTTACTAAGAAGGGAAAGATTCATTTATAAAGTGATATTTTAAAACTTGTAGTATAGTTGATTTACAACATTGTCTTAGTTTCAAGTGTGCAGTGTAGTGATTTCATTTTTTAATGCACTCATTTAAAATATAAAGTGAAATAAATTTAATGTATATTCCCTGTAGCCACCATCATGTTAGCTATAGAACATTTCTATCACTTGAAAACTTTTTTGTTTTGCCCTTGCTTAATGATAAGTTTATAAACTTGTATACATAGCTTTGACCATAAAATCACCCCAGGCAACCCCTGATCTAATTTCTATTACAATAATTTAGTTTTACCTGTTGTAGAACTTCATATAAATGGAACCATCAGCATGTAGTCTTTTATTCTAGTTTCTTTCACTTAAATATTTTTGAGGCATGTCCATCCTGTGGAATGTATATACAATTCATTTCTATCTTATTTTTTGAGGCTCATTTCATTGCATGCCATAATTTGTTTATCTGCTGATCTATTGATGGTTGTTTGAGCTGTTTTCAGTTTGAGGCCACCATAAATAAAGGTGTGTGAACTTTCAAGTAAAAATCATTTTGTAGATAAAACTTTGGATTTCTCTTATACAAATGCTCAGCTGTAAGGTGGGCCATAATGTAAGTTAATGTTTAATTTTTTAAGAAACTGACAAATGGTTTCTAAAGTGGTTGTACTGTCTTACATTTCCACCATATATAGGAGTTTCAGTTGCTCCATAGTTTAACCAGTGCTTGCTGACGTCAGTCTTATTCTTTTAGCCGTTGTAGTGGGCATGGAGTAATATCTTATTGTGCTTTTAATTTGCATTTACTTAGTGGCTACTGGTGTTGATGATCTTAAGCTCTGTATGCTAATGCATGACTTTAAACTATTTTATGTTCTTACAGCTCCATATATGTATAATCTAAAATCCTTTACTCTTTTCCACATTTTGTTCTTTTTATTTTTCCTTTTCTCTGGCTTTAACATATCTTAATGATAGTCATACTTTTTCCATATGTGTTCTTAATAATGTGCAACCCTTGTATTTATTGTTCATAGCTGCTTGAACTTATTAGAAAGTTTTTTTTTCCTTGACCAATTACTCAACCATGTACTGAACCCAGGCCCTCAGCAGTGAAAGTGCAGTGTTCTAACCACAGCACTGCCAGGAAATTCCTGCCACCCAAATTTCTATAAGTACCTAGTCATTTTCTTCCTCATTCTGTAGGTTACAATAAGAGTGGAACTTGATTTTCCTTTGAATGATCTTGCCTTTTAGAATCATCATAGAAGCTGCTGTTTTTTGTAATTTTTTGAAATTTGCCTTGTTTGTAAACTTAAGGGATAGATTGGATCATGATTCATTGTAACTTTACATTCATTCAATCATTTGTTTATTAATTTAATAACAAAAAAGTATTGTGCTAGGCCTCATTCCAGGCAATGGGGATATAGTGATGAGCAAAACAGACATGCAGTATTTTGGGAAGATTCTAGATGCCGTGTGACTTACTAAGTATATTCTATTGTTGTTTTCATTTCAGTTTAACTATTGCTTGATTGCTGGAACGTATTTAATGAGCACTTGTATGTGCAAGGCTTGGCAGAGAAACAAAATGAGTACATTCAATGAATTTTTAGTCTTATATGGGATATGTCAATAGTTATTAGTTGAGTAAAAATCACATACTAGTAATGTCATTAGGTGCTGGGGATTCCCTTGTCAGGAAAGCAAGCCGTGGTTCCAATCTTTATCTAGTGGTGGGAAGTGGAGGCAGGCATTATTCAAATAATCATGTCGACTTGGAATGAGAATCAGTGGTAGGGTGTAATGAGAATGTGTGCAGGAAGATCCAATATAGTGCATGGCTTGTCATGTTCAGGGAAGACATCGCAGAGGAAGTAACATCTGAGACGATTCAATCTAGGTAAAGGCAGAGAACATTAAGACCTTTATCCAGAGGCAGCCTGACATGTTTGAAAAGCTGAAGATGGCCAGTGTAACTGGAGTTAGAGAACAAATCACACAAACAACGTTGATCTGGCTCTTCAGTGCATTGCAATCTGGCTCGTACCTCCAGTTCTCTCCTGGAATTGGTCCTGCAAAGGTTAACAGCGACCTTCTAGCTGTGAAATCCAATGGATGCTTTCCATTCTTCTTACTTCCTGGACTCTTTCAAATACTTACCACTCCCTTCATTGTGAAGCTTCAACCTCAATTTTAGGATGCCACAACTGATTATCCTCCTGTTCTCTCACCACTCCTCCTCAGTCTGCTTTCCTTTTGCATGACAGACAAGGCTCCTTGGATTTTGGCTGCTGTCAGTCTTGTTGGAGCTCCGCTGGTCCGCATTTAGCCATGCATGATGACATCGTGTGTGATATCTGTGCCATAGGAAAGCACTATGTTCCGGTGATTACAGCGGCTGAAATGGGGTTCTGACATTTTAGGAGCAATTGTATATCTAAAGCTAAGAAAATATTTTTTCTCTTATGTTTCTGAAAACCTAAGTGGAACTTGATAATCAGAGATTTATCCTGATTGTTTACTTACAACAAATGTACCCAGGCACTGTACTAGATGATATAGAACATGACAGTTAAGATTTCTGTTGTAACTTCCTTCTGAATGCGGCTTATGGGCTATTTTTTTCCAGGAACCTTTCCTGAGACTTGACGCTTCCCCAGATACCCTCACTATGAGACCTCATAGTGATATGAACTTTCCTCCTGCATATTTTATACCACGTAGTAAGCATCAGTTTACTTTTTATCTTTCCTTCCATATTGAGAGTCTTCTCCTTTATACATATGTACCTAATAAACCAGAGAAGGCGATGGCACCCCACTCCAGTACTCTTTTTTTTTTTTTAACTTTACAATATTGTATTAGTTTTGCCAAATATCGAAATGAATCCGCCACAGGTATACCTGTGTTCCCCATCCTGAACCCTCCTCCCTCCTCCCTCCCCATACCCTCCCTCTGGGTCGTCCCAGTGCACCAGCCCCAAGCATCCAGTATTGTGCATCGAACCTGGACTGGCGACTTGTTTCATACATGATATTATCCATGTTTCAATGCCATTCTCCCAAATCTCCCCACACTCTCCCTCTCCCACACAGTCCATAAGACTGATCTATACATCAGTGTCTCTTTTGCTGTCTTGTACACAGGGTTATTGTTACCATCTTTCTAAATTCCATATATATGCATTAGTATACTGTATTGGTGTTTTTCTTTCTGGCTTACTTCACTCTGTATAATAGGTTCCAGTTTCATCCATCTCATTAGAACTGATTCAAATGTATTCTTTTTAATGGCTGAGTAATACTCCATTGTGTATATGTACCACAGCTTTCTTATCCATTCACCTGCTGATGGACATCTAGCTTGCTTCCATGTCCTGGCTATTATAAACAGTGCTGCGATGAACATTGGGGTACACGTGTCTCTTTCCCTTCTGGTTTCCTCAGTGTGTATGCCTAGCAGTGGGATTGCTGGATCATAAGGCAGTTCTATTTCCAGATTTTTAAGGAATCTCCACACTGTTCTCCATAGTGGCTGTACTAGTTTGCATTCCCACCAACAGTGTAAGAGGGTTCCCTTCTCTCCACACCCTCTCCAGTATTTATTGCTTGTAGACTTTTGGATCGCAGCCATTCTGACTGGCGTGAAATGGTACCTCATAGTGGTTTTGATTTGCATTTCTCTGATAATGAGTGATGTTGAGCATCTTTTCATGTGTTTGTTAGCCATCTGTATGTCTTCTTTGGAGAAATGTCTATTTAGTTCTTTGACTCCAGTACTCTTGCCTGAAAAGTCCCATGGACGGAGGAGCCTGGTGGGCTGCAGTCCATGGGGTCGCTAAGAGTTGGACATGACTGAGCGACTTCATTTTCACTTTTCACTTTCATGCATTGGAGAAGGAAATGGCAACCCACTCCAGTGTTCTTGCCTGGAGAATCCCAGGGACGGGGGAGCCTGGTGGGCTGCCATCTGTAGGGTTGCACAGAGTTGGACACGACTGAAGCGACTTAGCAGCAGCAGCAGTGCCTAATAAACAGACATGTCTACCCTCATTATTTGCAGATTTCATATTTGCAAATTTGCCTGATCACTAAAATATATCTGTAGTACCCAAGTCAGTAATCGTGGTGTGTTGTAGTCATTTGCAGATGTGTATAGTGATGTCTGAGTAGCTGGATACGTACGTTCCCAGCTAAGGTTGAACACGGAGACACTCTGCCTTCTTGTGTCAGCTTTTACTCTAAACAAGTGTCCTTTTAACAATCCATTTAGTACTGTATTTTTTGCATTTTTGTGCTTTGTGATAGTGGCCTAATTGTTTAAAATGGTCCCCAAGTGTTGTGCTGCAGGGTTGTCAAGTGTTTCTAAGTGCAAGGAGGCTGTGATATGCCTTATGGAGAAACGACTGTGTGCAGATGATCTTTATTCAGGTATGAAGCTCGAGTGCTGTTGAGTATAAGTTCAATGTTAATGAATCAAAATATATGTTAAATAAGGTGTTTAAACAGAAACATAGTAGAAAAAGTTATGTGTCAATCAAAATTATGACAAAAATGTTGTGACCAGTGACTTGCTGCCATTGTAATTAACCCTGTATTTCCCCAGAAAACTCAGTATTTGTTAATTTCAGTGTTTATAGCATCTTTATAGAACTTAACGTCACTATAGCAAATAGTGAGAGTTGACTGTGCATATGTATGTACTATGGAAAGACAAGGAGAGAAATAAATAATATATGATAATTGTTCAAAAGAGGGAGAAAGATTGTCTTCTCAAAGGTAGAATATGACTCATATAGAAGTTGCTATTCATGATAATCCTTGAATAAAGTATAGAATTTCAGTAGGTGGAGCTGAAGCTTAGGGAATCCTAATGGAAGGTAACAAAACATGGTCAGAGATTAGGGGTGTTCTTGGGTTCCTATGTAGTTTAGCTCAAAGTAGAGTGCAGATAAGTGGTTAGTGTCATTCTCTGTTGAGCCTCATGTGGGAGGGTAAGATGATTTTGGTTTATTTAGTAATAAATATTTAATAATAGATAGTGTTTAATGTGTGAGCATGTTTGTGTACACACTCAGTCACGTGCGGCTCTTTGCAACCACATGGATTATAGCCCTCGGGGCGCCTCTGTACATGGACTTCTCCAGGCAACAATACTGGAATGGGTTGCCATTTCCTCTTCCAGAGGATCTTCCTGACTCAGTAATTGAACCTGTGTCTCTTACATCTCCTACACTGGCAGGCAGATGCTTTACCAATAGTGCCTCCTGGGAAGCCCATACTAATTTAGCATTCATCTTTTAAATGATTTTTTGTTGTTGCTGCTTAAATGGTTTTTAAAATATGGTTTAAAAAAACTGCCTAACATCCTCTCCTAACTTTCCAGTAGAATATCTATTAATATAAAAATGAATGCCAAATTCACAGTAACATCTAAAGTAGGTCTGATTACACTGCTAGAATTTGGAAGGAATTTTCAGCAAATAAAAGGCTGATAGCATTGATTGCCTCCTGGAAACAAGAGCAGAGTTGCTAGTTCTGGCTTGGGAAATGTGAGATGTTTAACTAGGCAATTATCTTTTCTATGTAAATGTTACTTTTGGAGCTGCCAAGACACAAAGCCTTCTTTCCTTTACACAAACTAATATGCTACTGAAAACAAGTGGGGAGAAATTAAAGGAACTGTGTGGATGGTGTTACTGCACAAATATATCCTGGGTTGTGTATTTTTCTGCCTCAAATACTGAAAATTTACCTGGAAGTCAGACAAGAAGTAGTTGGGTTTTATAACCCCAGACATGAAGGGGCAGCAAGGGGAGATAGTTGAAATGCTGAAAGGGAGAGTCATAAGGAAAGGTCAATGATGGGAGGAACTGTGAACTCTGAGAGCTGTGTTCAACTGGAGGTGACACTTAGGAGACGAATTGGGAGGACTCATGTCTCAATGCCATTCCTTTCCCTCCATCTGAGTTCTTAGCCTCTGATGAATACAGCCAGAAGCCAGAAAACAAGGCAACATTTTGATTTTGTCTACATGGATCAGGTTCCCAGGGCATACAGGAGAGTAGAGAAGACTAGAAAATGGATCTGAAATTACTGAAGGGGAGAACATGCACGCATACACATTTTGTATACAAATATAGCATAGGTAACATCTAGGCCATCAAGTTTCCTAAAATCCATTCTATAGTATACTGTGAAGAATAATTCAGTTGACATTTGATTTGCTAGTAGTCCAGATATCTATTAATGGCTATTAGTAATTTCTGAAATAAGTTGTTCAGATGAATTCATTAGTTGAAGTAATTCCCCTTGATATAAGAGAATGGCTAAATATCTGTCTTCAAGAATTTAAAGCTAGGGCTGCCTAAATGTAGATGACTTGGCTCTCTCACTATATTAGTCCTGTATCCCTTTGGTCTTCAATAAGAGAATGATACATTTCAGGGACTGTCCTGAGTAAGGAAGTTACTGAGTAGAAATGTTCTAGTGCTAAATCTGGAAACTTCTGTTACATAAAGAGTTTGGTAGTTATCACTCTGTCCATAAAGCAGGAAGCCTAATAAACTGAACGTTAGCAACTTTTCTTGGATCGAGCAGAGACCTGAGGTCACATGGCAAACCACTATCTTGAAATCTGGAGAGACAGTGAATACAAAGACTCACAGGCAGGTACACAGAATCACAGCCAAGACCAACTTTCTTGGAGCAGAAGCAGTAGGAGGCAAAAACTTGCAGGAACACTTAATTGGTAATGTTTCTAAGGTGCTAGGCTCAGATGGTAAAGAATCCGTATAGAATTCAGGTATTGCAATGCGGGAGACCTGGGTTTGATCCCTGGGTTAGGAAGATCCCCTGGAATGGGCAACTGACTCCAGTATTCTAGCCTGGAAAACCCTATGGACAGAGGAGCCTGGAGGGCTACAGTCCATGGGGTTGCAAAGAGTCAGACACAACTGAGAGACTAAGCACAGCACGAAGGAGGAGTGTGGAATGATGTGAGAGTGAGACACTCATGGGGACCCTAATCTTTGGGAGCCCCGACACTCCAGGTGCAGCATACAACCCCGCTAGGATCTCATGACTCAAGGCTGAGAGCGAGCCTCACATGGCTCTGCGGAGAGGCAGAGAGTAATCCTTTCAGAAGATGTGTGGAGCCTTCTCTGTAGCTGCTGCTGCTAAGTCGCTTCAGTCGTGTCCGACTCTGTGTGACCCCATAGACGGCAGCCCACCAGGCTTCCCCGTCCCTGGGATTCTCCAGGCAAGAACACTGGAGTGGGTTGCCATTTCCTTCTCCAATGCATGAAAGTGAAAAGTGAAAGTGAAGTCACTCAGTCGTGTCCAACTCTAGCAACCCCATGGATTGCAGCCTACCAGGCTCCTCCGTCCATGGGATTTTCTAGGCAAAAGTACTGGAGTGGGGTGCCATTGCCTTCTCTGTCTCTGTAGCAAAGGTCCAGAATCCATGGGAAGAAAAGATACCTCTGCTCCAGCCCCCTCTGGACTTCATGTCCTGCCACTGAGAAAGGGAGGGAAAGCTAAGAAACACATGTGATGGCCAGGAATAGACGCCAGCGAAATCACTGAGATTTAACCATGAGATTCTAGAATGTGTCACACCCTCCACACCTGCACACAGGACTCCACTAAAGTAACAGTGGATTACAGATTAAGGGGCTGAAAGACAGAGTCTATCTGAGGAGTCCTTAAGGAAACACAAAGGCAGCTATAGCACACGCAAAAGGCATTAGAGTGATTTGAAGCCTCTGGCATCCCTGGCTATCGTAAACACTAAAAACATAGCTCAACTCCTAGCCATACTACAGTAAATCCTCACACTAAAGCCCAATCCCTGTTAATTAAAAAATCATCTCTTCTAATTAAAAAAATTACAAGGCATGCCAAATAAAAACAATCTGAAGAGACAAAGTAAACATAAGAATCAGATTTAGAATGACACATTTTGGAATCAGTAGACAGGGAATGTAAAATAATTATGATTAGCACATTAAGGGCTCTATTTAAAAAAAATAGACAATGTGTAAAAACAGGTGGATAATGTCAGCAGAGAAGTGCAAACTAAGAAATAATCAAAAAGAAATTCTAGAAATAAAAAATACGGCAACAGAAATAAAGAATGTGTTTGATGGACTGATGAGTAGTTAAGGTTCAGGTGAGGAAAGAATTAGTGACCCTGAATGTATGTCAGTAGAAATGTTCTAAAAACAGAGAGGAAAACAATTTAAAAAGTGAGAATATCCAAAGACTGTGGGACAATTACAGAAGGTATAATACACATCTATAGGATTGCCAGAAGGGGAAAAAAGAACAGAGCAGAAGAAATACTGAAGTCATGATGGCTGAGAACTTTTCAAAATTAATGATAGACAACAAATCACAAATCTGGTTACCTCAGAGATACCCAGAAGGATAAATTTAAAAAATCTACATGGAGGGATATCACATTCAAACTTCAGAAAACGAAAAGAAAATCTTGCAAGCAGCCAGAGATGGAAGAATATTTCACTTAGGAAGGAGCAAGGATAAGAATTTACAACAGAAATCATACAAGCAAGAAGAGAGTGGAGTGAAGAGAGCAACAACAAAGAAAGAAAAATCTACCAATCAAAAATTCCCCATCAGGAGAAATTATCCTTCAAAAATGGAGGAAAAATAAAGATGTTCTCAAACAAAAACTGGGCATGTTTATCACCAGATGATATTTTTTTGTTTGCTTTTGTTTGGTTGGTTTCTTTTTTCACCTCTCAAGCCCTTATTTATTTCAGCTCTCCAATTGCAGGAACCCCATCTGAGAATTCCAGTCCAGATGAAAGAGATGTATAGTTTCCAGGGGAATTGTTGAGGGAAAATTCAGTGAAATGACCACTGTTACTTTCAGTTGAACAGTCTGTGGGACCCTCAGAAATACTGTCCAATCAGATGTTTAATAGAAAAGACCGCAGAATACTCTGAAACCAAAACCAGGGAACATTCTCTTGCCAAAGATGATATGTTTTGAAAGAAATGTTCCAAGTAGTTTACAGGAAGAAGAAAACTGATACAGGTCAGAAACTTGAATCTCCATAAGCAAAGAAAGAGCATTGGAGAAGTAAAGAAAGGCAAAAGTCTTTTACTTTTCTTATTCTTAATCCATCTAAAAGATAACATTTTTAAAGTAATAATAATAGCAACACTGTGATTATATAGCTAAGTGAAATAAATGATAGTGTATTAGTCTGCTTAGACCGGGTGCCTTAAACAATGGATGTTTATTTCTCACCTTCTAAGGCTGGTAAGTCTAAGACAGTGGTGCGGTGCAGTTTCGTTTCTGGTGGAGGACCCTCGTCCTGGCTTGCAGACAGCTCCCTTCTTGCAGTGTCCTCACATGGTTGAGAAAAAAAGGGCGCTTCCGGTCTTTTCTCCCCTTCCTTTTCTCCCCATCTTGAGATCCAGAAGATGCCGTGACTTCTAAATCTATCTGTCACCTAGCGGCACTATCTCCAAATACTATCGCATTGGAGGTTGAGGCTTCAACATATGAATTTCAAGGAGATACAACTCAGTCCATTGCAAGCAATGTCATAAGGGATAAAAGGGAATGATGGGGAATATTCTGTTATAAGGTACCTAAGTGGCATTTAAGATTAATAGCTTAATTAAAAATGTATTATTCCAAGGAAACCACTGAAATCTTTAAAAAGTATAATTGATATGCCAGGAGAGGAGGTAAGATGAAATCATATACAATGCCCACTTAAAATGAGAAGAGACAGAAAAGGGGGCTTCCCAGTGTTTATCTCAGTGTTAAAGAACTCACCTGCTGATGTAGGAGATGTGGGTTCAATCCCTGGGTCAGGAAGATCCTCTGAAGAAGGAAATGGCAACCCACTCCGGTGCCTGGGAAATCCTGCGGACAGAGGAGCCTGGCGGGCTACAGCCTGGCAGGTCACCAAGAGTTGGATATGACTGAGCATACACGCAACAAAGAAAAAGAGAGACAAAAAGAGCAAATAAAAGCAGTAGAACAGTTTCAAACATAGTAGATACTTACCCAATTATATCAATACTAACTTTAAATTTAACTGGTCTAAATATACCAATAGTTTTCAGATGATAAAAGCAACAGCATATAAATCTGTAATTTCACTTCTTTCGCTGCCATAAACAAAGTATATGGGTTGCCATGATACATCTTCCTGATTCCTTTTACTTCTCATCTATCTAAGTCTTTATATTTAAAATAGGATTCAAGTAGACAAGAGTTGGGTCTTATTTTTTAAAGTACAGAATACCAGAATAGATTTAAAAAATAAGACCCAACTCTTGTCTACTTGAATCCTATTTTTTTTTTCTTTTTTTTTAAAATTTTTTAATTTCAGATACACACATGGTCCCCATCCTGAACCCTCCTCCCTCCCCCCTCCCCATACCATCCCCCTGGGCCTTCCCAGCGCACCAGCCCCAAGCATCCAGCATCGTGCACTGAACCTGGACTGGCATTTGAATCCTATTTTAAATATAAAGACTTAGATAGATGAGAAGTAAAAGGAATCAGGAAGATGTATCATGGCAACCCATATACTTTGTCCATGACAGTAGCGAAAGAAGTGAATTACAGATTTATATGCTGTTGCTTTTATCTTCTGAAAATCCAAAGAGAATAAAGCACTCACCCACACTTTGATGAGGAAAGGAAATGGAATAATTGTCAGTTTTAGCATTAATTAACAGTTTTGGTGAGAGGAATTTCCTAACTGCCCTTAAAAACCAAGCATCAAAATAGATTGATTCTTCAGAATTACCTGCAGTTCATTTTCAGGGATGTTTTAGATCACGGTTGTCCTGAAGAGAAGATAAAAGAAGACTAATGTGACAAGCAGAGGAAAAAATATCCTAAATAAGTTGACTGCTTAATTTCCTCCTTCCTTTACTCTTTTAAAAGTGACTCCATTAGTGCTGAGGACTTCCCTTTAGAGTTAATGACTTCATTTGGATATCAGGAGTAAAATCACTCCATATCATACATAATCATGAAGGTGTTTCTTCTGATTCTCAGAGAGAAAGTTGGTGAACATTCTAACAGCTGACATGATGTTCTTTTTTATGACAATCCTCTGATTATTATTTCAGAGTGCCACCCACATATTACAATTCTCTTTGTCTTGTCAAGAAATGATGTTGAAAATGTGAAAGGTTGCTAAGTGCTTTTGTGGAGATAACAAGGCAAAACACATTATTTAAAAAAATGTTCCATGCCAAAAAACAAAAGAGCACATGTCATATCTCGCCATTGAAAAATCTTACAATTTATATCTTCTAAAATGTATATTGGTGAAATAATGTCTTATTTTAAAGGAAGAAACACCATATTTTCCCACCTTGACATTAATCACACATAACTTCCTTGCGATGATGTTTTAAGGATGTATGCTGGACTAAATTTTGGAAAACGATTGGGTTAGTTAGGCCGTAAGTACATTGGGTCATATAAATGCGACATGTGTTTAGAGAAAAGGCTGACTACTAGTAGCTGTTTTTATATTTCTCATTGGAATTAACCTCATATGTCCCGTAATAGCATTAAAGATACATAGCACATTTTGTGAATTTCTATTCATATGTTGTTAATGTAAAATGATTCTGATGGCGTTCCTGAATCCTTGTGCTCTGTACGTAAATAACTATGATTGCACCCAGATTCCACCTGTCTTCCTGCAGATTTCCTCTTCCCTGAGGTGGAGATAATATACTGGATAGTTTCCTTGCCCATCTGGCCAAGCTATTTGGTGATATATATACACACATACACACACACACACACACACTTGTGTGTGTATGCATGTGTGTTTGTGTTTTGAAAATGGTCAAGTGTCATATGTTACTGGAGTTACCCTTATTGCTTTATGGTACCTTAATTGTGGCCTCTTTGATTGCGCTGTTAACCAAGCAGTATTTTGTAAGTATAGCCTGCCTCCAAGAAAAGCCAGCAATGATCAGGGAACTGTCTCTTCACTTTCCTCTTCTAGGGAGAATAGAAACAAATACACAAGTTGGAATCCTGCGTAGTGCTATTTATTCCAAGTGGGTTCTCTTAGACTTCTGCAGGCAGCTCTGTTTCACATTTCTGGGGTACATGACCTGTAGCTACTCTAAAATTTTCTAGAGTCTCCAGGGCCAAAACTCTTATATGAAAACAATGTATTATTCAGTTGGTGATTTTACGAGAGAACAGCATCACTGCATTTGCAAACACTGAGGAAAGTTAAAACCCAGTGAGGAGGGAGCAGTAAGCCTACAGCCAAGCGAGGTTTGCACGTGAGCGGACTGACGCTCTCAGCTGACGTTGTGCTGGAGTCAAAGATTCCTCACTCTGCTATTAGAATTCAGTGTTACACCCCTGTCTTCTGCTTGAGGCATGAGCATTTTAATTGTAAGAAAAGCAGTTACTTATCTCACATAACTCTTTAACTTGGCTGTTTGTCTAATCATCACTTTATGAAACTGTGCTGCTGGTTTTACTTACTGGAGTCCAAGGGGAATTAAAAGGCAAGTGCCCTTCCTCATTCCAGATAGACAACCAAACTCTTGAATATTCAATATTTTATTTGGCTTTAAAATACAAGATTAAGCCTGGGATAGCTTGTAGTATCAGAGAGTAAAGTCGTGTTCAGAAAAACCCACAAGAATGGGGACCTGTCAAAAGAACACAGGTGCCCAATCTGAGAGAATTCCCAATGGCCATAGAGGGACAAATTAAGGCAGCAGGCCCCAACCTTTTTGGCAGCAGGGACTGGTTTTGTATAAGATATTTTTTCCACCGACTGGGAGGAGGGGATGGTTTTGGGATGATTCAAGTACATTACATTTATTGTATGTTTATTTCTATTATTATTACATCAGCTCTACCTCAGATCATCAGGCATTCAATCCCAGAGGTTGGGGACCCTTGATTTAAGGGACAAAATAGATAACATTAATATTGGATTATAACCCATAGTATGAAGTTAATATATATGCACCTATACTGATATGAATAAATGATTAAAAATAAATGGGGGAGAAGTTGCAGAAAAATACCAAATAATATAGGTAGTTATTTTGCTTTTTAAAAGGTGAAGCTTAATCCCTGCTCTCTGCCCCTATCCCTCTACCCACCATGGGCTAGGTCTAGTGACCCAATTCATAAAATAGAATAGGGGAAGGAAAAAAGTAATGCCAGAGTGGGAAAACCTAGCAAAAACTACCTTAAACAAGTGATAAAAGTTCACCTTCCCATGTCATGTGGATGTCATGTACTCCTGATATGGTGTGATGGGAAAAGCGTTTCATCTCTGAAGTGTTTTTCTCCCCACGTCTATAAACCCAGTCTAACCATTCTAAAGGAGATGAGCCCTGGGATTTCTTTGGAAGGAATGATGCTAAAGCTGAAACTCCAGTACTTTGGCCACCTCATGTGAAGAGTTGACTCATTGGAAAAGACTCTGATGCTGGGAGGGATTGGGGGCAGGAGGAGAAGGGGATGACAGAGGATGAGATGGCTGGATGGCATCACTGACTCGATGGACGTGAGTCTAGTAAACTCCAGGAGTTGGTGATGGACGGGGAAGCCTGGCGTGCTGTGATTCCCGGGGTCGCAAAGAGTTGAACACGACTGAGCGACTGAACTGAATCATGAGAAAGACTTCAGACAAACCCAGATTGGAGTGAAGTGGGTGGTTTATGGGATAGCTGGCCAATACACCTCAAGACTCTTCAGGTCATGAAAAACAAGGCAAGTCCAGGGAACTGTCACAGACACAAAGAGATGGTGGAGATATGACAACTAAACACATCGTGTGGTGCTCTGCACTGGATCCTGGAGTAGGAAAATGACATTGATGAAACAATTTTTTGAAGTTTAGTTAATAATATATAATGTAGTGGGATGAATGGTGGCTCCTTCCAAAGAGATGTCCCCGGCCTAATGCCCAGAGCCTGTGAATGTTACCGTCTTTGGAAAAAGCATCTCTGTAAACATAATTAAGGATCTTAAGATCACTCCACATTATCTGGTAAGTTCTAATTCCAATGACAAATGAAACACAGACACAGGGGAGAAGGCAGTGTGATCATGGAGGCAGGGATTGGAGGTTGGAGCCAGAAATCCAAGGAATCCCAACTACTAGAAACGAGGAGAAGCCAAGAGCAAAATTCCCTGTAAAGTTTTCAGGGGAAGTATGACCCTGGGGACCCCTTGATTTTGGATTTCTGGCCTCAAGAACTGAGAGAATAAATGTCTGTTGTTTTAAGCTACTGTGGTTGTAGCAATTTGTTACAACAACCTTAGGGAACTAATGAATGTACCAACCTCAGTTTCTTATTTTGAATGAAGAACCACAGCAACACAATATGTTAAATTTAGGGGCGCTAAGTACAGAGTATACAAGAACTCTCTGTACCATCTTTGCAACCTTTCTGTAAATCTAAAACTATTCCCAAATAAGTTTGTTAAAATAACACAATTCAACTCAAAAAAGGTATAGATTTTACTTCTACTTTGTTAAGAGTCTGACTTTGAGTAATACAACTACTATACCATTAGATTTCTTACAAATAGGGAGCTTCCCCAGTGGCTCAGTGGTAAAAAACCTGCCTGCCATGCAGGAGACATGGGTTCGATCCTTGGGTTGGGAAGATCCTTTGGATAAGGAAATGGCAACCCACTCCAGAATTCTTTCCTGAAGAATTCCATGGACAGAAGAACCTGGCGTGGCTGCAGTCCATGGGGTCACAAAAGAGTTGGACATGACTTAGCAACTAAACAACAATCTTACAAATAAAAGCAAGAATTTCTAGAAGAGAAAATTTTCAGATGGAGAATGTTGATATGACAAAATGCCAGCTCTGGAACAACAAATTCACATACTTGGATTTTGTTGTGTTTCAGAGCTCCAGAAATTTCCTTCTGGTCTGTATTGATTGAGGTGATTGGTCTTAACCAGAGCTGTCAGTGACACTGACACAAAGTATCCTTTGACCTTCAGTTCAGTTCAGTCGCTCAGTCGTGTCCGACTCTTTGCGACCCCGGAAATCGCAGCACGCCAGGCCTCCCTGTCCATCATCAACTCCCGGAGTTCACTCAGACTCACGTCCATCGAGTCAGTGATGCCATCCAGCCATCGCATCCTCTGTCGTCCCCTTCTCCTCCTGCCCCCAATCCCTCCCAGCATCAGAGTCTTTTCCAGTGAGTCAACTCTCTTTGCATGAGGTGGCCAAAGTACTGGAGTTTCAGCTTTAGCATCATTCCTTCCAAAGAAATCCCAGGGCTCATCTCCTTCAGAATGGACTGGTTGGATCTCCTTGCAGTCCAGGGGACTCTCAAGAGTTCTCCAACACCACAGTTCAAAAGCATCAATTCTTCGGCTCTCAGCCTCCTTCACAGTCCAACTCTCACATCCATACATGACCACAGGAAAAACCATAGCCTTGACTAGACGGACCTTTGCTGGCAAAGTAATGTCTCTGCTTTGGAATGTGCTATCTAGGTTGGTCATAACTTTCCTTCCAAGGAGTAAGCGTCTTTTAATTTCATGGCTGCAGTCACCATCGGTAGTGATTTTGGAGCCCAGAAAAATAAGGTCTGACACTGTTTCCACTGTTTCCCCATCTATAGCTCCAGAAATTTCCTTCTGGTCTGTAGTTGATTGAGGTGATTGGTCTTAACCAGTGTTGTCAGTGACACTGACACAAAGTATCCTTTGACCTTCAGTCAAGTATAAATCTACACTATTTCGCCTCCCTGCCTCTTAAGTTTACACCAATGGTAACCAGTCAAGGTTGTTTTACAAAAAACCCATTGATCCAAATAAAGTAGGTTTTTCTATGTCATTTTAATTTTAACTAGAAGTACGTGATTCAAAATTTATAAGCAAAGTTATGCAGTTTTTGCAATTTTTAAATTTTAATTAGAAAATATGGAAATGCCAACCATGGTCATCTCACTCTGCTCAGTCCAAAGAAGAACCCCTTAGGCATGACTAACCAGTCTGAGGAATGTTACCTAAAATTAAGACTTGCCTTTAAGTAAATGAGTGACTCAGGGCAGAATGTGAGGGTTATTGTGTTGAACTGTATGTATTTAGTAGGAAATAACAGCTGAAGATACGGGCAGCAAGTCCCTAAAGAAAGTGAACATTCTGTTTCTCTGTGACTGAAAATTACACAACTGCAGAACTCAAGGGTCAGTTAAATACCTAGAAACAAATGCTTAATATTCAGGAAAAAAGAAAGGAGAGAATCTATTTTTGATGGCATGAAGTAAAGTGAAGTGTTGTGACTATAAATCGCCACAGATAGCCTTGCAACTGTTTTTGATGTATCATTGGTACTTCATCGATTACTTTGTGAAGCCTTTGTGGCCTCATCACTGGCCTCATCCCAGCTCTGCTTACTGCTTTGATCAGGATGAATTATGAGAGACTATATGGAGAAGGCAGCACAACATATATTTTTTTCCTAGTGGAAGGACTTTGGTTATATAAAATAATCAATTTGTATCTACTGAAAATGACCAGGAAGGGCTACTGAATTTTTGTATAGAAGAAATGAAGATATTCAAGACTATAAATTTTTAGAATAATAGATACACTCCTTTTAAAGTCATTATAAAGCAATGCTATCATGGGAGAAAACCAAATAGCACCAACTCATGCTTGTACTAATTTTTTTTTAGGTTCTGAAAGCTAAAACCAAGTCCTTTTAAAGATGAATCTTTCTCATTTGTAAGAATACAAATTCTTAAGTTTGTAAAATGTCTGGTTTTCACAAAGATACGGGCTTTCCCGGGTGGTACTAGTGGAAAAGAATCTGCTTGCCAGTGGAGGAGATGCAGGAGTCGCGGGTTGATCCCTGAGTTTGGAAGATCCCCTGGAGGAGGAAATGGCAATGCACTCCAGTACTCTACTTGGAAAATTCCATGGACAGAGGAGCCTGGTGGGCTAAGAGTCCAGACATGGAATTGCAAAAAAATCAGATATGATTGAGAGACTGAACACACATATTTGGCCAAAATATTCTTTTCCCAAATATAAAGCCCCTAATTTAACTTTAAGGCAATAGTAGATTCTCAAACTGGTAAACAATGATTTTTTAAAAAAATCACATTATAAAGTGGCATAGGCTGAAAGGGTGAAAATAAGCTAAGTCTGTTATTTTAGTAGTCACTTCTAAAATGAGTATGTTAAACTCAGGGCCAAGAAAAAATTTCTCCCATGGAAAATTATAAAACCAAATAAACTTATACTGGCATTATTTCATCTTTCATTTTCCCAGTCATGGAGTCCATTTGTTGTCAATCAATGACATTTCTTGATTACTCTCTATTCTCTGAACACTTCTATTGAGATGTTTGTGGGTGTGACTTGACAAGAGAGTGTACCAACAGTTTTCCTTCAAGGTGTCTAAATTCTATTTTTTTTCTGTTATGGACTTTGTTGTTTATGTAATGCTCATTCTAATATTCGCTTTTCCATCCCAGGTTTTCTTAAGGTCACTGCTATTGACATTTTGGGCCAGTTAAGCCTTGCAGGGAACTTTTTTGTGTATTACAGAATAAGTCAGTATGATAGGTAGTTTTATGTGTCAACTTGGCTAGACCATGGAGCCCACATATTTGGTTAAATGTTATTTTGATTGTTTCTGTGAATGTGTTTTTTTTTTTGGATGGGATTAGTGTTTAAATCAGTGAATTTAGAGTAAAGAAGATTGCCCTTCATCATGTGGGTAGACCTTATTCAGCCAGATAATGGTATTCTTGGGCTTCCCTTGTGGCTCAGCTAGTAAAGAATCCGTCTGGAATGAGAGAGACCTGAGTTCGATCCCTGGGTTGGGAAGTTCGATCCCTGGTGAAGGGAAAGGCTCCCCATTGCAGTATTCTGGCCTGGAGAATCTATGGACTGTGTAGTCCATGGGGTCGCAAAGAATCAACTGAGTGACTTTTACAAAGGTCTTAACAGAACAAGGGCTGACCTCAGAAATACAGGAAGGAATTTTGCCAAAAGAGAGCCATAGGCCTTGAACTGCAACTGAAATACAGGATGGAATTTTGCCAAAAGAGAGCCATAGGCCTTGAACTGCAGCTGAAATACAGGAAGGAATTTTGCCAAAAGAGAGCCATAGGCCTTGAACTGCAACTGAAATACAGGAAGGAATTTTGCCAAAAGAGAGCCATAGGCCTTGAACTGCAGCTGAATGTCCAGTCTGACAAGAATGACCAGTCTGCAATATTTTGTACTTTCCAAGCTTCCACAATTCTTATAGTTCCTGATAGTTCTAATCTCCTTTAGGTAATGGCCTTCCAGTCACTTAAGGCTTGGAAAATAAGATTTTGAAAAATCCTTCATTATTTTGTGCAGATGAACTCTTACTTGGAAGAATATTATGCTTTTGACAGTTCTCTGCATGAGGCAATTAAAAAAAAAGATCTCTGTGGCTTTTCCTAGGTTTTTATTGTTCTGTTGTACCTCATGTTCATGCCAAGGGAAAAAAAAAGAGAAATGTGTTCAATTATTTAATAATTGAAGACAGATGCTAGGAACTAGAATGTCTCCTTCAGAAAAAACCCAGAACTCCCATACCAGAAACAGTAACCTGATAAATTAGAAAGAGAAGACAGTGACCACAGCTAAAGCAGCGAATCTCAGTGTAGTTTTCCTTGTTCCCTGAAGTCTGTGACAGGAGCACACAGCCAGTGTCACTGTTTGCACATGATAGGGGCTTGCCCAGCCACTCCAGTGCTCTTGCCTGGAGAATCCCAGGGACGGCGGGGCCTGGTGGGCTGTAATCCATGGGGTCGCTAAGAGTCGGACACGACTGAGCGACTTCACTTTCACTTTTCCCTTTCATGCATTGGAGAAGGAAATGGCAACCCACTCCAGTGTTCTTGCCTGGAGAATCCCAGGGACGGGGGAGCCTGGTGGGCTGCTGTCTATGGGGTTGCACAGAGTTGGACATGACTGAAGTGACTTAGCAGCAGCAGCAGCAGCAGCAGCAGGGGCTTGCCCAACCCAGAAAGATTGGTTCATGCTTCGCTCTACCTTTATATTCCCAGACCTTATATCTTTAGTTTGCAACAATACTCACTGATAATATTTGAACATAAGGAAATTTTATAAGCACCAAAATTTACTTGTACCTGAGTGAGTTTATTTTAATCAAACTCAGGTTCAGGAAGACTCAGTCTGCATGTTAGGGTAGAAAGCAGTGTCCCTCCAAGTTTTCTGGCATTTTAGAAGTCTCATTTTCCTGTAAATCTTTTGGGGGCATTCAGGCTTTATTTTTTTTAATTTATTAACTTAGTCTTAGAAACTGGGTGGCAAAGTTCCCATTTTTTCTGTAGGAAAAAAGAGCTAAAGATTAAGTTTGCTGCTGGACTATGTATGTGATAAGATAGGACTAGCATTGGACACCGGATGAATTTGTTTCACTACGTATTTAAACACTGGTGTTAATTTGATATTTCTTCCTAGGTGTGTGAAGTACAGTACTTTATGTTAGTAAAAAATAATCCAAAGCAAGTATTTTCATAAATGCCATCTTCAAAAATTTTTATTAATGGGCATTTCAGTTGTTTAAAAGAAGAGTTTGGCCAATAAAGGAAAGTACAAAGAGAAGAGAGGGTCAATTCTAAAGTCATGAATAGTGACAAGTGAGATTATATGGAGAAAGGAAATCAATCCCCCCAAATGAAAAAGGGCAAAGGAGGAGGTGAAGTAAATGAATCATTACTCACAAGCATCCAGTGTCTCCACATTTGTGAGCTAGAATGTGAAAAAAGCCTTGAGGCACTAGGTAATAAAATAGCATGAATAAATTCCAACAAACTTCAGAGACAAAGATGTGAGAGAGGATTTGAAAAGTTCCAAGGGAGAATTTCTCTTCAAATTTTACTTTTCTCCTTCCATTTATGGCCATGAAACTCTGAAATGATGTAGAGTTCAGATGGGTCTGTAAACTTTATTTGGCTATATCAAACATCAAGCTGCAAAGTGGTAACACAATCTTGATTTGAGTTAAAATATTGCATTTGAGTCTGAGCATCACCTCTGATGAGCTGGACTGCCTGGACAACATATTCACCTTTTTGGTGCCCCTTTCCCTTTTCTCTCCTAAAGCCTAAAGCTGTGGATCAGCTTCTCTTTCAAGTTCACTCCAACTAAAATTCTATGAGTGAGAAAATGACATTGTTGATATTCTATTGACTGGGAGAATATTCACTTTTCCTTTGACAACTGTAATATCTGAATATTAAACTATTGCCTGTTAAAACTTGAAGGGGGTATTATAAAAAGAGGAGGATCCAGAAACTTTACCAAAACTGATTAACAAGCTAAAATTGACCCCATCTTTTGAAAATCTTAAAAGAATTTAAAGATTGTGTTTTGTAATATATCTTACTCTGTCTCTCTGTGTTGATTAGGGTTTGCCAGAGAAACAGAGCCAATTTATATATACATGTACATATATATGTATTTTGTGTGTGTGTATGTGTATATATATGTGTGTGTGTGTGTGTGTGTGTATATATATATATATATATTGGAGGAGAGCATGGCAACCCGCTCCAGTATTCTTGCCTGGAGAATCCCATGGACAGAAGAGCTTAGCGGGCTACAGTCCAGGGGGTTGCACAAAGTCAGACATGGCTGAAGTGACCGAAACACACATGCATGTGTGTATACATATATATTATATTACACACACATCAATAATAATAAAAAATCAAGAGACTTATTGTAAGAAGTTGCCTCACATGATAATGAAGTATGACAAGTCCCACAGTCTGCAGGATGAGTCAGTGATCTGGTGACTGAGGAAGTACCTGATATCTTTGAGCTAGGAATCAGGAAAAGGTGGTGTCCTAGTTTGAAGGCCAGCAAGCAGGAGAATTCTTTCTTACTCAGGTGAGGGTCAATATTTTTATCTATTCAGGCCTTCAACTGATTGGATGAGGCTCACCTCCATTATGTAAAGCAATCTGCTGTACTCAGTCTACCTTTTAAAGTGTTAATCTCATCAAAAAAATCCTCACCGAAACACCAAGGATAACATTTGACCAAGTATCTGGGCACTCCATGGCCTAGTTAGGTTGACAGAAAATTAACCATCACACCAGCTAAAACGTCATAGCTATTGCATTCTGTGTTCTTCCTTTATTTTACAGTGTATGTGGTTTAAATTTGGTGGAGACGCTGATGTGCTATTTCTTAGATTCTTTTGGAATCCAGAATTGGCACCTTGCCATTTGAAATGCCTAGTACCATTAAGCATATGTGTTCTCAGTTAAGTTACTTAATGAGATCCCATTTGCTTGGAAGAGGTTATGCTCCTTGGGGGAATAAAGTATGCTCTCTGAAAAATTATTTGCTTATCCTAGGATGGAACCCATTATTATAATCTTGATAAAAAAAAAGCCTCTGTAAAAATTGAATAGTAGGGTCATGTCTAAATAACAGCATATATTTCAGCTAGGAATGAAATGGCACAGGGCTCCAGGGTTGGGGGACCCTTCATTACAGATGTTTAAGTGACTATTTAAATTCAGAATGAAAGTAAAGGAGGATAAGTCTAGTACAAAAATTAAGATGATAAGAGAAAAAAGAGGAAAGAAAGAAACCAAAAAAAAAAAAAATACGGTCTACTTGTCTGTGTAAAATGTTTGTGACACTTCTCTTTACTGTTGTTCAGTTGTGAAGTTGTTCCGACTCTGATCCATGAACTGCTGAATCCAGGGTCCTCTGTCCTCTACTATCTCTCACTGCTAAGTCACTTCAGTCGTGTCCGACTCTGTGCGACCCCATACACGGCAGCCCATCAAGCTCCTCCGTCCCTGGGATTCTCCAGGCAAGAACACTGGAGTGGGTTGCCATTTCCTTCTCCAATGCATGAGAGTGAAAAGTAAAAGTGAAGTCGCTCAGTCGTGTCTGACTCTTTGCGACTCCATGGACTTCAGCCTACCAGGCTCCTCCGTCCATGGGATTTTCTAGGCAAGAGTACTGGAGTGGGGTGCCATTGCCTTCTTCGCTACTGTCTCTCAGAGTTTACTCAAATTCATGCCCATCGAGTTGGTGATGCTATCTATGCACATCATCCTCTGCTGCCCCCTTCGACTTTTGCCTTTGATCTTTCCCAGCATCAGGGTCTTTTCCAGTTAGTTGGCTCTTTACATCAGGTGGCCAAAGTATTAGAGCTTCAGCATCAGTCCTTCAAGTGAATATTCAGGGTTGATTTCCTTTGGGATTGACTGGTTTGATATCCTTGCAGTCCTCAGGACTTTGAAGAGTCTTCTTCAGCACCACAGTTTGAAAGCATCAATTCTTCAATGCTCAGCTTTCTTTATGGTCCAACTCTCACATCCATACATGACTACTGGGAAAACCATAGCTTTGATTTTGTCAGTCAAAGTGATCTCTCTCCTTTTTAATATGCTGTCTAGGTTTGTCATAGCTTTCCTTCCAAGGAGCAAAGTGAAAAAGTTGCTTAGTTGTGTCCGACTCTTTGTGACCCCATGGACTATACAGTCCATGGAATTCTCAAGGCCAGAATACTGGAGTGGGTAGCCTATCCTTTCTCCAGGGGATCTTCCTGACCCAGGGATTGAACTGGGGTCTCCTGCATTGCAGGCGGATTCTTTACCATCTGAGCTATCAGGAAGCCCTTCCAAGGAGCAAGCATCTTTTTATTTTGTGGCTGCAGTCACCATCCCCAGTGATCTTGGAGCCAAAGAAAAGAAAATCTGCCACTGCTTCCCTTTCCTCCCTTCTATTTTCCATGAAGTGATGGGACCAGATGCTGTGATCTTAGTTTTTTGAATGTTGAAAAATTTCAAGCCAGCTTTTTCACTCTCCTCTCTCACCCTTATCAAGAGGCTCTTCAGTTCCTCTTCACTTTCTGACATTAAAGTGGTATAATCTGCATATCTGAGGTTGTTGATATTTCCTGGCAATCTTGATTCCAGTTAGAACTGGGCATGGAACAACTGATGGGTTCAACATTGGGAAAGGAATATGACAGTGCTGTATATTGTCACCCTGCGTATTTAACCTATATGCAGAGTACAGCATGTGAAATGCTGGGGTGGCTGATTCATAAGCTAGAGTCAAGACACTTCTCTTTAGAGCAGGATTTTATGGCTCTGCCCTGAGGAGCAGAAGCTGCTTCACAGGTGTCACTATGATCACCCAAAGCCTGACTCCTAGGTGTTAAAGGGTCACTTTTCTGAATGACCTTTTGTCCTCTTTATTCTGCCCCCTGTAAGACTCTCATCTTCCCCATGAACTCTACCTTTGCATATTCCGTTCAAGGGTTAGGCCGTCTTTTAAAACTGGATTATCACAGTAAGAGGGGACCGAAAGACTTTCTCTAAATGAAGAAATTAAATGTTCCCTTAACCCAAATATCCTTCCCAAGAGTAAAGGACTAAATTCTGGCTCACCATTTTCTTAGAAAATTATAAAAGGGTCCTTTTTAAAAAACCTAAAGTTGTTTTTGCTGGGAAATGTGAAGAAGCATCATTTCTGAATCTGAATAAATTCTGCAACCTGCATTGGGATTCTTCAACTGCTTGGTTAATAGACATTTCTTGTAAATATAAGAAAACATGCCTTTGCTTAAAGGATTTATGTACAGATCAAGCAATATTTGTTTATATACAACTTTATATGTCTTCATGTAATACAAAGAGTTATATTTTCATGAGAGCTTTTTCTTAAAATCCCCTTTCTGTGTTCCCACTTCTAGTTCTGACACACAACACAGATTCACTGTCAGTACAACTGAGAGAATACTGGGAAAGAAGGAGAGGGAAAGTCAGAAATTTAGTACTTGTTAATGAGTGATGCCATCTATGGGGTCGCACAGAGTCAGACACAACTGAAGCGACTTACCAGCAGCAGCAGCGAGTGATACTCTGTAGGTAATTGTGATTCTGCCTGACTGTCCCCAGCCAGCCCTTCCTGAATTCTGGCTACAGGACCTTTCAGAGGTAACCTCCTCCTAAAACTCTAATACACATAAGAGCAGACACCTTTAAATAAATAATATTGATTATTTAAATAATATCGATGATCTCTTAGTGGGGATTAGAATGACTCAGAACAAGGACTCAAGGATCTGAAAAAAGATTGGGTGGGCACTGAAGTCAATTTCACTGACTTCTTGCATGTGCTCAGTCACTAAGTCATTTCTGACTCTTGACTGCTACTCTGTGGACCATAGCCCACCAGACTCCTCTGTCCATGGAATGCTCCAGGCAAGAATACTGGAGCAGATTGCCATTTCCTACTCCGGGGATCTTCCCAACTTCGGGACTGAAACCACATCTCCTGCATTGACAGGCTGTATGTATTCAACACATATTTATGGTTAATTTATTAGGTTTCAGGCACAGTTCTACCTGGTGAACAAGAAATTAGGTTCTGCTTTCAAAGAAAGACCCAAAATTTGTTACCAGTGGTAGTGTGGAAACAGTTAAAATTTTTGTTAAAAAGAGAAATTATCAAGCAGTGACATAAACAGCGATAAGTATGGGTGTAGCCTGGGTAGTCAGGGAAGAACTTGCTAAGTGAATCTGAGACTGATTCCTGGATGATCAAAAATGGCAAGCTGAGCTCAGAGGCCAGAACCTTGCCTCACTTCATCCAGTCTGCATTTATCTGTTATGTGCAGTGGAGTTTAAGTCTTAGAAACTATTAAATTAGATAACACTGAAAGAGCCTTAAGGCTTGTAAAATTCTAAGATGCAGGCAGCCCTTGCTCTTTTATGGATGATGAAGGCAAAGATACTAAAAATGCTTATGTTTTTACTGACAAGACTAATCGTGAGCCTATTGAACACTCACTATTTTGCAGTTACTATCCATTATTTCATTTAATGTTTGAAAGACTACAATGGATTAATGCCTGTTGCTGGTACACAATCACCTTTTATTGTTCTATCACCTAATTTTTGACAGTGTTTCTAAAGTAGGAGATGCCTTTACACGACCTCCAGTCTGCGGTGTGAATCCATCTACCTACCTATCTACCTGCTTACCTGCATGTGTGTGCTCAGTTGCTGAGTCATGTCAGACTCTCCGTGGCCACCTTGGAAGGCCACCTACCTACCTACCTACTTCTTATCTCTATCTACTTACCTACCTACCTACCAACCTATCTCTTATCTCTATCAAATGTTATCAACTATCTTCTGAAATAAGTTTTTCAAAACTATTTATCTTCTGCAATGCATTCTGATAGTTTTCTCTTTGATTCTACTCTATTTCATGTTTTTAAATAAATATTGGTCATTAGTAAATAAGTTGATTTACAGCTCATTCCCCCCCAACTCTATCAAGGTATAATTGACCAAGTTGTAAGATATTTAAAGAGTACAAACAATATGATATTTTGATATACAGATATACTGTGAGAGGAGTCCCCTCAAAGAGTTAATTAATGAACCCATCACCTCACATGTTTATTTCCTTTTTGGTGGGATTCTTTAAGATTTATCCTCATAGGAAATTTCAGTTATACAACACAGTGTTACCAACTATAGTCATCGTGTTATTCACTAGAACTTAGACCTGGTTCATCATCTTAAAACTGAAAGTTTGTACCTGTTAATGAACCTCTATTTCCCCTGCCCTACAGCACCTATCAATGACTTTTCTCCATTCTAAGTTTGATGTTCTGTTTTGTTTTAAAATTCCACATATAAGCAATACCGTGTAGTATTTTTGTCTGTCTTATTTCACGTAGCATAGTGCCTTCCAGGTTCCTCTGTGTTGTCAGAAATAACAGGTTTTTCTTCTTATTCAAAGGTAAATAATATTCCATTATATAGAATTTTTCTTTAATCATTCATCTATTGATGGATGTTAACTTGTTTCCTCCATTATTGTTGATAATGTTCCTTTAAACTTGGAAGAACAGCTATCTCTTCAGGATAGTGATTTCCTTACCTTTGGATAGATACGCAGATGTGGAATTGTTGGATAATTTGGTAGTTCTGTGATTCATGTCTCGAGGGATCTCCATAATTTTTCCATAGTGTATACACCCGTTTACGGTTTTCCCAACAGTGTGCAAGGGCTCCCTTTTCTCTACATCAACACCAGTGTTGACTGTCTCTCTTGTTTCTGGCAATAGATCCTAAACAGGTACGAGGTGATATCTCTGTGTT
This sequence comes from Bos grunniens, assembly GCF_055505025.1. NCBI lineage: Eukaryota > Metazoa > Chordata > Mammalia > Artiodactyla > Bovidae > Bos > Bos grunniens. Next base: position 20,394,135 of record NC_141191.1, on the reverse strand, counting down.
GTTTTCAATTGTGTTTCCTGATGATTAGTGATGTTGAGGAATTTTTCATGTACCTGTTGGCCATCTGTACATCTTTTTTGGAAAAATGTCAGCTTGAGTGCTGTATCAGTTTGATTTTGTGGGGTTTTGATACTGGGTTGTATGAGCTCCCTGTGTATTTTGGATATTAACCCCTATCAGATGGGTGATTTGCAGTCTTCCCTCTTGTTCCATACATGACCTTTCCAGCCCATTGATGGTTTCCATTTCTGTGCAGTTTTTAGGTTTTTGTAGTTCCATTTATTTATTTTTGCTTTTGCTGCCTTTGCTTTTGGAGTTACAACTCGCTTTTGAAAATCACTGGTATGCATAATAACAGTTGTGGATCTGCATTTTGCTTCAGGATAGGTCTGGATTTGAATCCTAAGTCAGCTATTTACCACTCTTTGAATTTGAAAAAAATCACTTTACTTTTTCAATATCCTTTTCTGTCATCTGTAACAAGGAGTCAATAAAAGTAACTCTTTTAGATAGTTTTGGGGGGATATTAAATGAGATAAATCAGTTGAGTTCAGTCACTCAGTCATCTCCAACTCTTGGCAACCCCATGGACTACAGCACGCCAGGGCTTCCTGTCCATCACCAGCTCCCGGATTTGCTCAAACTCATGTCCATTGAGTCAGTATAATATGTAACACAGTAAGTGCTCAATAAATGGTATCTAATTTTTATTATTAAAATTTTTCTCTTAAAGTGTGCATGCTTTCAAGTATCATTTTCCAGTTATTTTCTTTTCTGCCTGCCTAAAAGAAACAAACATATATAATAATAAACATAGCTCATAAATTAGGCACATAACACATCTTTAATTTAGGATGAAGTTCTAGTTTACCATATATGGCTTACTTTATTCGAATATACTGTAGCAAAAGTCTTCCAAAGTAAAATATCTCATATAATGAAGCCACCTGTAGGTGGATCTATTCCATAGGCCCATTGTCTTTAATCACTTACTCTATAAGTGAAACTTGCTCAGTCACATCTGACTCTTTGTGACTCCACGGATTGTAGCCCGCCAGGCTCCTCTGTCCACGGGATTTCCCAGGCAAGCATACTGAAGTGGGTTGCCATTTCCTCTTCCAAGGGATCTTCCCGACCCAGGGATTGAACCTGGGTCTCCTGCATTGCAGGCGGACTCTTTAACCAGCTGAGCCACCAGGAAAGTCCACTAGACAACTCAATTTAAAAAAAGATATTGTAAAATTATGACTAACATAAATAATAATGTCTAAATTATGATTTTGTTTTCTAATATTCTCCCAATTGTTCTGAAGTATTTATGCTGTTAGGCTTCCCAAGTGATGCAGTGGTAAAGAATCTGCCTGCCAATGCAGGAGACGCAAGAGATGAGGGTTCCATCCCTGGATCAGGACGATCTCCTGGAGTAGGAAATGGCAATCCACTCCAGTATTCTTGCCTGGAAAATTCTGTGGGCAGAGGAGCTTGGCGGGCTACACCCCATGGGGTTGCAGAGTCAGACATGACTGAGCACGCATGCAGAGATTTTCTGAACTTTCAAAAAATGACATTATTGATTGCCAGTGACCCAAACATTGACCTATGTCAATACACATCCAAACATTGGTCTATATCAATACATTGTCTATATCAATACATATTAAATGATACCAGTTGATATTGTTAGTCACTGAACACTTCTGGTATCATTTCATTAGTCAGAAGCTTTTGTAGTATAAACTCCATAAGAAGAGAGTTGATTGTATGTGTTTATGTTTGATAGTTTTCCTTTTTTGTATGCTTTATTGCAGATTTGGAAACAAATATTTAAGCCTCAAAAAGTGAATACTCTCACAGAGTATTAATAAATTCTTAAATGTAAAACTACAAAATATAATTCTTATTTAAGACTGGTTTACATTTTTATGATTAGAAAGTACAAAGGATTTCATATTGTATGTAGATTTATTCCATAAAGGACTGTATTTCCCTTTCATTTATTCATTTCTTTCCTTCTTCCTAATAAGCACTTGTAGTTCCTGTGAATTTCCCAGGTGATTCATGGAATCCTATATTTCTTTTAGCACATTAGTTCTTTAATACTAATTTTTAAAAAAACTGAGCTATGTTTTGATAAAATGTGTCATGGTGAATTTCTGCTTGCCTGCTCTTTCTTTAAGTTGACTCTTAGTTATGGTGAAAGTTGCATAATGATGCAGTTTACTGGCCTCTGGATTATTCCAGTGTCGATGGACTGCGGCTCGCCTATTCAGCTTCAAGACAAGACACGAAATGGCAAGCTTGATGTTGAAAATCATAAAGTTCATGAGTCGGCATTCAAAATAATAACATTCATTCCTCAAAATAATGGCACTCTTTGTTCTACAGTTGTGTTATTGAATAGTCAAGAATTGTTTGTTGCTTCATGAAAAATTTATCTTGAATGTTCAATTCTGTCTGGTTCAGCTTCATCACGGTTTATGTATAGAATTAATAGATGTTAAGGATAAAATGTTTTTCAAAGTTTCTTTTAGAACTGATGCCTGGTTACAAGTCACTAAAACACATCTTTAAAAAGCAGCGTATCTAGTAGCTTGCTATGCTGATTTCAAGAGTGAAATAAAGTTAATCTTATCTTACGTTGACCATTATAACTGAAGGACCAAACGTTAGAAGTAGCAGCTACTATTGTATAGTGCTTTAGAATGGGCAGAGTGTTTTTCTGTGGGTTGTATCAGTTGATCCTCATACCACCCTGTGAAATATTAATCTTACAAAAATAATAAATGACTCAAATCAGTTATTTATCAGTGCCTTATATGTGCATTATCTTACAACTAACTTACAGGCCATTTACTTCTATTATTTGTATACATTATGTGCTTAAGAGGGTTAAACACTTGCCCTAACCTCATACTTATGCTTAGTAATTGGTAGATATATTAATAGAACTTGGCAATGGCACCCCCTCCAGTACTTTTGCCTGGAAAATCCCATGGACGGAGGAGCCTGGTAGGCTGCAGTCCATGGGGTCGCAAAGAGTCGAACATGACTGAGGGACTTCACTTTCACTTTTCACTTTCCTGCATTGGAGAAGGAAGTGGCAACCCACTCCAGTGTTCTTGCCTGGAGAATCCCAGGGACGGGGAAGCCTGGTGGGCTGCCATCTGTGGGGTCGCACAGAGTTGGACACGACTGAAGCGACTTAGTAGTAGTAGTAATAGAATTTGAACTCTAGTCCATCTGATATCAAAATTATGTCCTGAACCAAAATTATAAAATTGGCTTTTTAACTACTTTGAACAGAGCCTTCAATATGGTGTGGCTAAATTTGAATGTTTGAACTGTGATGTGCAAGAAAAAATACTCCGAGTTTCTTTAAAGTTCAGATCTCATCACCACTAATGGGATAAAAGTGGAGCAAGTTTTCAACTCAATATAAGATAGAATGTTTTAATAACTTGTGCTTGTCAAGAATAAATCAGGCTGGTTTTATAATTTTATTGCGATAAAATACAGCATAAAATTTACCATTTCAACCATTTTTAGATGCACAGTTCAGTGGTATTAAATACATTCATAATATGCAGCCATCACCATCATCTGTGAAAGAGCTATGAAGACTTAGCTCTTTTCATTTTGTGAAATTGAAATTATACCCATTAAATCCATTAAATATCTCCCCATTCATTCCTTCCTCCCCCAGCCTCTGGCAACCAACATTCTTTCTGCCTCTGTAATTTTGACTCCCATAAATTTCTTATATAAATATAATCATACTATTTGTCTTTTGGGGATTGGTTTATTTCATTTAGCATAATGTTCTCAAGATTCGTCCATGTTGTAGCATATGTCAGAATTTCCTTCTTTTTAAAGGCTGAATAATATTCCATTTTATGTATATACCACATTTTGCTTATTCATTCATCTGTCAATGTACTTTTGGATTGTTTTCACATTTTAGCTGTTGTGAATAATGTTGCTGTGAAGGTGATTGTACAAATGTCCCTTTAAGACTTTACTTTAAATTCTTTTGGGGTATATACCCAGGTAATATGTTAATTCTATTTTTAATTTTCTGAGGAACTATCACAGGGGCTGTACCGTTTTACATTTCCATGAGGAGTGCACAAATGCTTCAGTCTCTCCACATGCTCACTAATACTTGTTACTTTCGGCTTTTTTTTGATAGTAGCAAATCTGGCTGTGTTTTGAAGTGATTTCCCAATCATTGGAACTGTGCATGCAGTCTGTCAGGGATAAGAGTGAAGCAATTTGTGTACCTGGTGTGATTTAGACTGTTCCATGGGTGGCCTTTTGAATTTTGGATTCTGTGGTTGTGTTTATATGAAAATGGATTTGTCACTACTGGGCATATTGAAATAAGCTAATTGCAAAAAGAAAATGATAATAGAGGGTATGTTCAGTTTTGCATTAAATATCCCTCAAATTCCATAATAGACACTTGGGATTTTAAAAACCTATTCTAATAATAAAATGCAATTATTGTGCATTTAGGTCTTCTCAGCTGTAAAAGGTATAAGACAATCATGAGAACATAAGATTGAAAAAAATGGTGATTTAACACTTGTAGGAAGAATGATTCTTTCTGCTGGAATCTGCGGCATACCTTGCTGATAAATATTACAGATACGCATTGCACATTGTGCTGTGAGGCAGTGTTTTACTGACAGAGGGAGCACTTTCACATTGAACTCTGTAATATATGGAGATGACATAAGTAAATAATATACATCCTTAAGTTTTCTCACCTCATACTATTACAGTTAGAAGTCTGCTGCAGACAATTTGACTGTTCTATCGTTCTTGTCATTGCTTGATATGAAACAGCAGATACCTTGGTAATTCTGTATATTTCCAACTCCAGTATATGTGTGATATTTTGGGTTTAATAGGTTTCTCTTGTTATTTATTTTATGAGAGATACAGTAATGTTCATATTTGTTTGGCAGTAAGGTCAAGGTGTTTTACATCTAAGAATATAAATTTCTCTCTAACTTGTTTTTAGTTGCTCTATTTTTGTGAGGGTTCTGTTGGTATTTCTCAATACTTTTAGTTTTGCCCTTCTCAATTTTAATATTTGAGTGGTTTAAAACTTCAGTTTACTTTTCAAAATTATCTTCCTTTTATTACACAAGCAATATACTCACTTGCTAAATAAATAATTCAAGGAGTTCAGAATACAAAAGGCAGAGTATTCTCCACCTAGCTCCTTTTCCACTCCACAGAGCTCATCTATGTTGTTTTCTCCTGGTGGTCACATTTATATCTCAAATGATTTTCTACCTTAATTTGTTGTTATATCAGCTAAAAGCTATCTGTAATAGATCTCTGTTACGACAGATGACAAGCTTAGCTCACTTACTCGAACCCCCACTCACTTTCTCATCTCTTCCTTCTCCTGCTGTTATTTGATAGAAGATTAGTCAATTCTCTCCATTTGATATCTTTATAATATTAATATATTTAAAATTAAACTAAATATATTTAAGTTTCTATTTATCCAGCAGCGTTAAGCAGTATACCCACTTTGTAAATTTAGAATTTAGCATCCCTCAATGTCTTTCCACTATCCACTACCTCTTAAAATTTGCCATTTTTTTACACTTAGCCAATTTCTAAAGATCTATGGCATTTTATTTTCTTTCTTGAGGACCATCTCTTTTTAGTAGTGTTTTACTGTGACTTTTCCTGGAGTTTTCCCATCACATTTTTTGCTTCTTGTTTTGCAAAACAATAATGTACCTTCACACTGTCACTAACTTCATCCTGTTTCTTGAGCACAGAATTGATTTGTAAAAAACCCCACTGTCTTTTTGAAGGTCCCTTAACAGGCATCCTGAGTTTGTTCATGCGTGGACATCCTGGATGGTGCTGTGCATCTGAGTCAGTTCTGTTGTTCGGGGTGTCTGTGTATCCTTCTCGCTTGGAATTTTTTTTTTCCTATATTCTTAGAATAAACCATTTAGTAAATTTTTTTCTATCAAAATGTTTGGAAGACTAAAATATACAAGTTTAGAATATCTAAAATGTATTTTTCCCCTCTCATCAAACAATAGTAATATTTTGATTATTTATAGTTTGCTAGATTGAAATTTTATTTTCCTCATAGTTCATTGCAGAGGCCAACTTTTTATCTTGTCAATATCCCATCTTTTTCTTTCCCTCCTGGAAACTTTTGTCCTGGTGCCAAATCAAAGGTCACTTTGGCTGCAATGTAGACAGTAGGCTGAAGGCGCCTGAGTGGGGCCTGAGAGCAGTGAGGGGGCCCTGAGGCAGGTTAGGTGACAGGTTCTGCTGGTTTGTATTTAGGGACTAGTGAGAAATGGGGTGGAGAAGGCAATGGCACCCCACTCCAGTACTCTTGCCTGGAAAATCCCATGGATGGAGGAGCCTGGAAGGCTGCAGTCCATGCAGTAGCTGAGGGTCGGACACGACTGAGTGACTTCACTTTCACTTTTCACTCTCATGCATTGGAGAAGGAAATGGCAACCCACTCCAGTGTTCTTGCCTGGAGAATCCCAGGGACAGGGGAGCCTGGTGGGCTGCCGTCTATGGGGTTGCACAGAGTCGGAGACGACTGAAGTGACTTAGCAGTAGCAGAGAAATGGGGAGAAGTAGATGGATTCCAGAAGGGTTTAGGATTGGACAGACTGGACATGAGAAATCAGGAAGAGGTGGTGTCAAGTATTGATACTAAGGTTTCTAGGGCTAAGGAGCTGTGTGAGTGATGGTGCCAAGGTCTGAAATTAGAGGGCGGCTCAAATGGGAAAGAATCTGCCTGCGAAGCAGGAGACCTGGGTTTGGTCCTGGGGTCGTGAAGCTCCCCTGGAGAAGGAAGTGGCAACCCACTCCAGTATTCTTGCCTGGGAAATCCCATGGACAGAGGAGCCTAGTAGGCTACAGTCCATGGAATCGCACAGAGTCAGACACAACTTAAGCAACTAGTACAACATGAAAGAGGAATGAGTGCATGCAGAAGGATTATGATTTAACTGTGAATGTGTCAAGGCTCATTTCAGACACCTAAGAGGTGATATCAGGTAGGATTTATGAGTCTGGGGCAAAAAAGTTATGAACTGAAGATATAAAGTTGTGAGTTATGAGTGCATAAGAATCATGTAGGGAGTGCAGAGATGGGGGAAAAAAGAAGACTCAAGATCCTGAGTAATTACACTGGTATTGGATACCTTCTGGTCAGAGGAGAATGGGTTCAAACAACAGACAGATAAAAGAGTATCTAGATAATTTGGAGGAAAAGCAGACATTTTTGCACAAAGAAGCAAAGAAAGGAACTTGTTTCTGAATGAAAGAATGGTCGGTAGTACAGAATCTTTCCAAAAAAACAAGTCAGATGAGAACCGCTGTATTTGTAATCTGTGATGACATTATTGAAAGTGTATTTGTTAATGTGATAGTCCCTAGAAACAATTCGGTGTGAGTTGATATATGAGTGAGAGACTAATATTGAAAACCCTCCAGACAAATTTGGCCATGAAGAGAGAGTAAGGCTGTTGGTTGGAATAAATGGTAGAATAGGTCTCATTGTATTTGCTTTTTTAAAACATGGAAATAACCTGTATATGTTCAATAACAGTAGGTAAATAGCTTGCTACAAGGATCAGTTGAATATAAAAGAAAGAAAAAGCATAATCTATGCTAGGAGATGACAGACTTTTTCTGTTAAGTGCCAGATGGTAAATGTTTTAGGGTTACAGGTTATATGGTCTCTGCCCCAACTATTAACTGTGACATTATAGACCTGAAGCAACACAGACAATACAAAAATAAATGAATATGGATATTTTCCAGTCAAACTTTATTTATGGATGCTGACATTTGAATTTTATATAATTTTCACACATCATGAATATTAAATTTTTTCTAATCTTTTGAAAATGTAAAGCCAATTTCTTAGCTCTGGGCCATATAGAAACAGGTGAGAACAAGAGATAGTTTATCTCCTGGTTCATGAAATTTAAGACTCCTGAGGAAGTTGGCGGGGATTTTCAAAGAAGAGGTAGAGAAGATTTGTCTGAAATTTAGGAGAAAGGGACAAATTCTGGTTTTACTGCACAGCAGTGCTCTGACCTTGGGAAAGTCCCTTAGCAGTTCTGGCCTAGTTTTCTCATGTAGATTACCATACTTGCAATCCCATAATCTTTTTCTTTTCTTGAAAGACATAGGCTAGGCCCTCCAACATAACTTCTGACCCATTTAAAAGATCGCAGCAACATTGCCAGAGTTATAATAATTGTTTGGGTAATTTCTCTCTCAGCAACAGTGACTTAAGGCCTAAGGGAGACACTGAAACACAATTGAATCCTGAAGGCAAACATCCCTTGTTTATTATACACCTATATTGCATCTTATTCTAACTTTCCAAAATGCATATACAAAATGAACAAGTGTCTGTTACTCTGAATGTCAAGAAATTCCTGAATTGAGAAGTGAATGATAGGATATTTTGGTTTTAGTGAATTTTGCTAGTGATTGCTATTGTTGCATATCACTCTGTATGAGCTTCCCTACTTAGTAAATAGAGTTATCTCAAATATTAATGCTAATAATCAAAACTAGTATGGTCTAATATGTTTCCTCAGTGTTGCTACTTTCTCCCTGACATCCTTCAGAGTACAGATATCAGAGCAAATCGAGAAACATGCAAAGAAATAAAAAATAGATCATACCTTGTATTTTAAAGATATTTGGAAGCCGTTTATCATCAGTATCTTTCTTAATACTTAATTACAGTATTTAAACATAAATAAAAACCAACTGGTATATATCCCCTTCAGCACCCTTGGCAGAAAACAGTAATCAATCTTGACACTTTTCCCTGTTGAACTTGGAAATGGTTTCAGAAGTCCTCTCCTCACAGGTTCCTGGAAGTTCCGACCTCTGATGGAGGAGAGGAGACCAACATATTCTCACTTGGTTAAATATTTAGTATTCTCTTTTCATTTTGGAGCACTGAAAACTTTGCTAATAAATTACACAATTTTGTGATTCTTTGTCACATTATTGGAGTTGAAGAGAGATCTCATCAATTCCAGATTAACAGGCGCTCAGTTTCAGGCTATGAGTTTTTTAAGAGCAGAAACATTATCTGTATGAATTATGTCAAATTGTTTTATCCTCAGTGGCTGGCACAGTGCATAGTACAGAGTTGGCGCTCATTCATTCATTCATTTCACAAAATGCTGAATGCCTTCATCTGTGTCAGGAATCATTTTAGGAAACAGAGAACAGTGAACAAACAACACACATCTCTCTAAGGGAAAGAGAAAACAAGCAAATCAACATATAAGATATACAATGAACAGTTTGAATAAGAAAAATTAAAATAATGTTAAGAAAAATTAAAATAATGTTAAGAAAATAGAATGTGTTTTGGGTATAGGGCCAGAACTGGCCTCTCTGAAGAGGTGACATTTGGATAAAGACCTGAAAAAAAGTACAAGCAAAGGAGGACATTGTTAATAGAATGAGGAAGGCTGATAATTCTGTGGTACTGCACCAACTGATGGAGAAGGCAATGGCACCCCACTCCAGTACTCTTGCCTGGAAAATCCCATGGATGGAGGAGCCTGGTAGGCTGCAGTCCATGGGGTCGCTAGAGTCAGACATGACTGAGCGACTTCACTTTCACTTTTCACTTTCATGCATTGGAGAAGGAAATGGCAACCCACTCCAGTGTTCTTGCCTGGAGAATCCCAGGGACAGGGCAACCTGGTGGGCTGCCGTCTATGGGGTCGTACAGGGTCGGACACGACTGAAGCGACTTGGCAGCACCAACTGAAAGATGAAGTCTGTTTTTTTCCCTCTTGAGTTTGGATTTGTCCTATGACCTGCTTTGACCACTGAGCTATAAAAAATAAAAAGTGACGCTGTGTAAGGTCCATAGATGGAATTTAGGAGATCTGGAGCTTCTACTTTCATATTCCTGGAACATTCCCCTTTTGTAACCAAGCCACTGTATTGTAAGAAACTCTGGTCCCATGAAGAGGCTTTGTGGAGGAGAATTAGCTCGAGTGGAAAGCCCACGTATCAGCTGCTTGCAGGAGAATAAACCTTCTTAGATGGAGCCACTCAGTTGAGCGTCTATGTGATGATACCTCTAGCAGATGTCATGTATAGAAGAAATGCCCAGCTTGAGCACAGCCTACACACAGAATCATGAAAGATATACATGTCTCTGTTGTTTTAAGCTACTAAGTCTTAGTATCATTTATTATGCAGCAATATGTATCCAAGATACATTTTAAGAAAATATAGCAAGTGCAAAGGACTTGAGATGGAGTTGTATTTGGCACATTTCTGAAACAGGAGAACATTGTGAACAAAGTAGAGTTATTAAGATTATTAGCACAGAGATCCTGAAGCCAGATCATCTATGGTCTTCTTCTATACCCAGGATCAATAACCAAGGCCAAAGTTTTATTATAACACAGCCACACCCATTCATTTATGCATTATCTCTGGATGCTTTCATGCTATATTAGCAAATTGAGTAGTCATGAGATCAATCATATGGTCCCCCCAAAAATCTAAGTTATTTATTACCTAGCCCTTTTCAGGAAAAAAAAAATTATCAATCTCTGGAATAAACAGGGTAATGCTTTGTAGTGCTTGAGTAGACAATATCCACAATGTGGCTGTGTTTTACCAACATCTCTACTTTGTGGAGAACGAACTAAAGAAGGGAAGACAGAAGCAGGAAGACTACTAAAAATGCTATAGTCAAAAGATGGCCGAGTAGAACTGGTAGAATTGTGAAAACTGGTCAAATGCAAGATATATTCTGTATGTGGAGTTGGCTGAGGTTTAGACTGATTAAAGAAAGTTCAAGTATGACTCCAAATAATTTTTGGCTTCAGCAATTGACAAAATCAACTTAGAAATATTTGTTGATTATTTTGATGTAGTGATGGGGAAAATTGGTTTTGGTACACCATATACATCTATTTTACACATTTTCTTTTTTTAGGATTTTTTTTTTATAGAGTCCATTTAAAAAGTCTTGATTGAATTTGTTACAATATTGCTTCTGTGTGATGTTTTGACTTTTTGGCCATGAGGCATGTGGGATCTTTGCTCCCCAACCAGGGATTGAACCTGCACCTGCTGCCTTGAAAGGCTGGAAGAAGCACAAGCTGGAATCAAGATTGCTGGGAGAAATATCAATAACCTCAGATATGCAGATGACACCACCCTATGGCAGAAAGTGAAGAGGAACTAAAAAGCCTCTTGATGAAGGTGAAAGAGGAGAGTGAAAAAAATTGGCTTAAAACTCAACATTCAGAAAACGAAGATCATGGCATCTGGTCCCATCACTTCATGGGAAATAGATGGGGAAACAGTAGAAACCGTGTCAGACTTTATTTTTTGGGGCTCCAAAATCACTGCAGATGGTGACTGCAGCCATGAAATTAAAAGATGCTTACTCCTTGGAAGAAAAGTTATGACCAACCTAGATAGCATATTGAAAAGCAGAGACATTACTTTGCCAACAAAGGTCCATTCTAGTCAAGGCTATGGTTTTTCCTGTGGTCATATATGGATGTGAGAGTTGGACTGTGAAGAAAGCTGAGCGCTGAAGAATTGATGGTTTTGAACTGTGGTGTTGGAGAAGACTCTTGAGAGTCCCTTGGACTGCAAGGAGATCCAACCAGTCCATTCTGAAAGAGATCAGCTCTGGGATTTCTTTGGAAGGAATGATGCTAAAGCTGAAACTCCAGTACTTTGGCCACCTCATGCGAAGAGTTGACTCATTGGAAAAGACTGTGATGCTGGGAGGGATTGGGGGCAAGAGGAGAAGGGGACGACAGAGGATGAGATGGCTGGATGGCATCACAGACTCGATGGACATGAGTCTGCATGAACTCCGGGAGTTGGTGATGGACAGGGAGGCCTGGCGTGCTGCGATTCATGGGGTCGCAAAGAGTCAGACATGACTGAGTGACTGAACTGAACTGGAATGTACCCCAGAAAGCCATTTTGGACATGGCTGCTTGACTACACTAACCAGTCTCCACTCCACTTTTCCACAGAAATTGTCTGCTCTGTTAAGAGGGAGGCAGGAGAGGTGGGTCTTCTAAAAAATAACCACAAACAAAGGCTCAATAAGGGAGATGGATGCTCCCCAGGAAAACGGGAGATGATCTGCATTAGCATCACAGGAAAGAGAAACCAGCAAGCGGCTGTGTGCATCTCTGCAGCATTATACGGCCCAGCTATGGGAAGTTTTACACAGAAGAAGAAAGCTCATTTAACAAACTGCCTCTCCTATGCCTTCCTGAGGGAGCTGTGCTTGCAGCTGTCACTTCCAAATGTGGTAACTTATTAGTTTCAACATCAAAAGATGTGTGACCTGCCTTTTCTCAAGAAATGGGAGCCTTCCCAACACCTAGAAACTCTCCGTTGATTAGAGACGGCCGGTGCTTTGCTCAGTGGAAGCAACTTGTTCCTGTTCACAGTGAACCCTTGGGGCGCTCGGCAGGCAGCTTCCGGTCCCCCTTTGAAGAATCTGGCCACAGAGTTTGTCTCTCGGCCAAATCCCTCTAAAGCGACAAGGTATTGTTGAAAATGTCTGCTCAGCACTCTGCTCTCTAATAGAGACTTCCTTTCTCTCAAGGCAGGGTTTGTATGAGAATTTTCTTTTTTGAATCAAGTTCTGGTTTGATCCCTTTAAAGAGGAGCAGAGGACAGGACAGCCAGGGACAAAGTGTTCAGGAACAAGAGCTCCTTTGGGAGAAGAGATGAGAAAGTACAGATGGGCCACCCGGAGGCCCACAGGACTGAGGAGCACTGAGCAGAGAGCCCAGGGGGCCTGTGACGTTCATTAAATGGATTTCTATTGCCTTTGAGACTTTGTCACCAAAAATGCATGATATGCACACTTGAGTATAGTCTTCTGAATTCAATGAAGAGATGAACCTATTGGTGAATGACTGTAGCACAGCTGGGAAAATAAACAGAGCTCAGAGAACTGAGGGGCCTGCGTCTGATGGCCGGGTGTCCATTCTGAACTCCTAACCAGCGGGGACTGGAAGCTCCTTGCCCCAGACTCGGCCCTAAACGAGAATGATATCAGATGCAATTATTAAGCACTGACAACTTTTTAAGCTTGGGAATGGCTCCCCTTTACAGCTGCTCAGCAGAGACTTTTGTATTTACGAGCACTTGGTGATTGCCGTGACAGGTTTATTATTTGTTGGCTTTCTCCAGCATTGCGCAGTAAAAATTGTTTTCAAAGCGTATTCAAAAGTGGAGCTGGCTGTCATTGTAGCAAACCGAATCCATCCTCTGATATATTTCACTCCCTTGATTGATAACTGGCTCCACGGTTTGGCATTTCAGGAAAAGAGTGGAAAAAGAACAAGTCTCAGAGGTCATTAATCCTTTTTCTCACTCAGACTCCCCTGGGTAGCTGCTTGTGCCATTATCCGCATTTCTGCCTGCTGATCTCAACAACGCTGTGCTGGCCCCAGACTCCGGGTGCCCCTTCCCGTCATGGCCGTGCTCCTGTCCGGATAAGTCGCCTCCACTGAAGCAGTGAAGAGGCCACTTCCTGGACAAGTACTCTAAGCCCGGGGTGGGGGAGGGTCCCTTAGATCACAGCTTTTCAAAAGGACCCTTCCTGGCAGCTTTCCACACTCAAACAAGGAGCTGAAGGAAGTTTCGAGAAGCCCTTTTTGCCGCTGGAAGCAACACAAGACACAAGAGCGTGTCAAGTTTGAAGCGGGCGTTCACCTGCACATCCTGTGAATCCGTTTCCATGGCCATTTGATATAATTATTCTTGATGTTCACCTATTGTGCTGTGAGTGAGTACGGAGGAGAGCTATAACTGTTCATCTATTTGACAGGAGCGAATAAACCTTCTTTGCTGTCAGGGAGAGAGGCTGTTATTTTTTTATAGCTGGAAAAAAGCTCAGAGTGTACTGGATGAAATGTCAGGCATTGTTAAAGCAAACCAGCCCCCCAAAAGAAAGAGCAGTCAGTGATTATGAAAACCTGGTATCTCTAATTAATCAGAACATGAAACTTTGGGGGATTAGGGTTGCATGAATGTTTGGGGTGGAGGCGTAGAAGTCTCCTCAGGGTCCTTTCCTGGCTTGCCTTATTTCAAAGAGAGAGCTCTAGCTCCTGATGGGTTCAAAACCCCTAGCTCTGAGATCCTGCTGAGGATTCAGGATAAAGTGTTCCTGTCATTTGCCAGGAACCTGGGGGTGTTTCTTTGCCGCTGTAAGTGTTAACTTTTGCAGAACATTTAAATTAACCACAAATATCCTCTCCATCTGTCCTCTATGGAATAAATTCTTCTAGGCAATACTTCCCCTCCCATCCTGAATTCTTCTTTTCTTTTTTTTTTAACAACTGGAGCTTAAGTATTCTAAACCCTTCAAATTGCTTTAATTTCCATTGAGTGCCACTTTATCTACTGCATCAGTATTTTTTATTGTTTGGGGGAAGCACTGAACCAAACTTCAGTGGGAAAGTTTTAAATGATATGGGATAGAAAAGTGTATAAAAATCTGTAAGTCTGTTCCCAGTCAGTAAAAATGAGTAATAATGGTTTGGAGGGGTCCTTCCAATTGGTTCACTGACTGCTCAGGGAAGGTTTTGGGATTTGGGGATTAAAACAAGAGGAAATGGATGGGGCATTATCCCATAGGCTGTTAGGGAAAATGCCAGGCTCACCCTCACTGACAGTGCTCTCTGCCCCTCTCGCTCTCTCTAGGACTTCAAAAATGAAATCTGCATTTCTGTTTGCCTAGTTACTGTAAACATGTATGTGCATGCATGTTTGTTTTCTTCCCAAAATATATGTGAAAAAGATATTTGCAAAAATTCTGTAGTGATCTTCTGATGAAAACATGGATTTCCAAGTACTCTTGATATGCTGCAGTGTTTGAGAAATCAGTTGTATTGAGATATGGTTTACATAAAACAAAATTTACTCCTTTTAAGAATTATAGTTGATGGGCTGTGACGAATATATATAATCATACAACCACAAGCACAGTCAAGATTTGGAACTTTCTCATCAGTCTATAAAGTTCACTTGAATTCTTTTGAAGTTAGTTTTCTCCCCTACCCCAAGTCCTTGGCAACCTACTAATCTGCTTCATGTCGCTGAAGTTTCACTTTTTCTAGAATGTTGTATGTATGTTTCTGTTTAGTGTATGGTCTGTCTGGCTTCTGTCAGGTAACATCTTGCTTTCTAGTTTCCTCCATGTTATTTTGCATATCATTCCTTTTTATTGCTGAATATCATTCCATTACGTATGGATACAGCAGTTTGTTAATCCAGTCCCTGGTAGGTGGACATTTCAGTTGTGTCCTGTTTCTGGCTATTATGAGTAATGCTGGTGTTAACATATTTACAGGACTTTGTTGTTGTTGAGTCACTGAGTCGTGTTTAACTCTTTCTGTCCCCATGGACTGTGTAGCCTGGCAGGCTTCTCTGTCCATGGGATTTCCCAGGCAAGAACACTGGAGTGGGTTACCATTTTCTTCTCCAGGGGATCTTCCTGATCTAGGGATCGAACCCAGGTCTCCTGCTTGGCAAGTCAGATTCTTTACCACTGAACCATCAGGAAAGTCTTACAGGACTTTATGTAGACATAATATACTCTGTGTTTAGCCTGTACTTTGGAGGCTGTACTTTGCCTAGTAGGTTTTTTCTAGACATCATCGAATTATTATTACTTAGTAAAGATTCTTGAAATTAGTCATTAGGATTAACGGTCTGGCTGCTTTAGGTTAGAATCTGAAACTCAGAGTAGTCACTCACCATTATAGGCTAAATTGTACCCTCCCAAATCCACATGTTGAAGTCCAGTATCTCTGAATATGACACTGTTTGGAGACAGGATCTTTAAAGAGATAACTGAGGTAAAGGAGATCAGATTAGTAGGCCCTACTCCAATATGACGTGTCTATATGAGAAGAGAAGATTAGGATGGAGCAACACATGCCACAGGACAACCACATCAGGACACAGAGAGAAGGTGACGTCTTCGGTGCAAGGAGGCTTCAGAAGTAACCAAACCTGCCAACACATTGATCTTGAACTTCTAGTCTCCAAAGCAGTGAAAAAATAGATTTCTGTTCTCTAAGCTGCATGGTCTGTGCTACTTTGTTATGAGCACCAAAGAATTGATGACTTTGACCTGTGGTGCTGGAGAAGACTCTTAAATGTCTCTTGGACAGCAAGGAGATCAAACCAGAAAATCCTAAAGGAAATCAACCCTGAATATTCATGGGGAGGACTGATGCTGAAGCTCCAATACTTTGACCGCCTGATGCAAAGTGCTGACTCATTGGGAAAGACCCTGATTCTGGGACAGACTAAAGGCGGGAGAAGGGGATGACAGATGTGGAGATGGTTGAATAGTATCACTGACTCAATGGACATGAGTTTGAGCAGACTCCGGGAGATGGTGAAGGACAGGGAAGCCTGGCATCCGCAGCCCATGAGGTCACAGCGTTGGACACGACTGAGCAACTGAACAGCAACAACAGCTTAGTTATAGCAGTCCTAGCAAACTAATAGATCAACTCATTTATTTAGTAAACAATCATTTATAGGAAACAAAGTTTGTGCTAGACACTGTGTAAGGGACAGCATCTAGAGATGCAATAACTTCCTGTTCTCACAGAGCTTAAGTTCCAGTCGGTGAAAACAAACAATAAAAGTAAACAAACAAGACACAATAAACAAAAATCCAAGAAAATATCAGGTAGCAATAAAAGCTATGATAGGAAGAAAATAGAAATGTGATAGCAAGGGGTTGCTGCTGCTAAGTTGCTTCAGTCGTGTCCGACTCTGTACGACCCCATAGACGGCAGCCCACCAGGCTCCCCCGTCCCTGGGATTCTCCAGGCAAGAACACTGGAGTGGGTTGCCATTTCCTTCTCCAATGCATGAAAGTGAAAAGTGAAAGTGAAGTTGCTCAGTCGTGTCAGACTCTCTGCGACCCCGTGGACTGTAGCCTACCAGGCTCCTCCGCCCACGGGATTTTCCAGGCAAGAGTACTGGAATGGGGTGCCATTGCCTTCTCCTAGCAAGGGGTTAGTGGGTTACTTTTGACTGGATTTTCAGGAAAGTCAGAGGAAGATGTTTAAGCTTATAACAGAGTGATAATAAGGAGTCAAGCCTGAGATGATTCAAGGGAAAAGGACTCCAGATAGAGCCATGGCACAAAATGCTGTAGGAAGATGGATAAAATTAATGTTCAGTGAATGTCTGGTTTTTATCAAGCAGGGTGCCAGGCTCTTGGCACACATTATGTCTAATTCTCATTAGAACTCAGAAAAGCTATTTCTATTTTTACAGAAGATGAAACTGAGGCTGGTTGGTGAAATAACTCACTCCACACACTGCAAAATCCACAGTCATAACATACTTATAAATGTAGACATTAATGTATTTCTATCTAAACATTTCTTTGCTTATTAGACCGGTGGGCTCTCTATTAGACCATGTGTATCCTGAGGGTAAGCAATGACTTCCCAAGAGGTACTAGACTTGGGTGGTATGAAGGGAAACAATTTCCAGATTCTAACTTTATTTTTTAGTCTGTCCTAAAATTGATCTTCCTTGAGAATATCCCTGAGATGAAAAAGCTAGTCTTCTCTCCCTCCCACCCCCATTTTCTCTTTCACAATAGGAGAGCATCTCTCCTCGCAAGGAATCTTTCCATACATGTGACCCAAGGATATTAATGGATATAAAGGGAGGTTTTGAAATGTTGTTAGTGGTGAGAGAGTGCATGGCTCTGATGACTTGGTAAAAATACTTTTTACAATCAGGTAGTTTTCCTCTTCTTTGCTCTGCAGGAGAACCTGCTGGATTATTAGCAATGGCTTTTTCTTAAGTGATGAATGACTATGAAATTTTATATATATGATTCAGAAGGATTTTTAAAAATTGAGTGGAGTTGCTATAACCAAACTCTGAGTTCCTGTCTACTTATTTATGTGAACAAGGTTTTCAGAGATTACACTTATAACAATGAAAGGAATAAAATTGATGCTGAATTCTCATTCTAGCAGTAATAGCCACAGATAATATGACCCAACTGAAAAACTAAACAAACCAGCTCTACCCATCTCATTAAGAGATACATTTGCAATGAAAATTGATTTTACTATTAATTACTTAAAATCCAAATATATATTTTTTCAACTGGCTTCTAATAATTATTGTGAAGAAAATTCAGTCTTGAAGAAATTTAAACACTTGGAAGCTTATGGTCATATAACGTAAGGATAGCAAATTTCAATGTATATTTAGAACATTGTTTGAAAAATGTAATTGAGTGATCAATAAAAGGCTCTTAAGCATAAGAACATTATATAAAAATACTATTCTGTGAGGATGAAAATTAAAGAGAAAAGAGCAAGAAAAAATTTCTGGGTCTTAAAACTTATAAGTATCAATTTTATATATAGTATTTTAATTTCTTTTGTATTTAAATGCATAAGTTAACCATTGATTTAAAATTTTCAATATTTAAATATGCTGAAAATGTAATTTTTTACAGCTACGTGAATTTCAGATAATTTTTGAAAAATGTCAACCCAGGTCTTCTGTTCAACATGTCAGTGCTTGGATCCTAATCACAGCCTAATCCTGTTGCACCCACAGTGGTCTCACTAATAGCCTTATTTATATGTGCTATACTTGGTCTACTTAGTTCCGAGAGACTCACTGTTGGATCATCTGTTCTTCTTAGAGTCTTAACACTTCATGCCTCAGTAAACATTCTCCTTGGTTACTTACAGTGTGAATGTGACTGGGGATACAGGTTTATATAATGCATGAGGCAAAATAGGATGCAGAAGTTAATATCTCAGTTTATAGCTGGAATTCAGACTTTACATCTTCTTTTACAGCTGCTTTTTGGATTCTTTTAGGGTAAAATTTCTATGTGCTTTGTTTTTTTCTTTTTTTTAATTTTATTTTATTTTTAAACTTTACAATATTGTATTAGTTTTGCCAAACATTGAAATGAATCCGCCACAGGTATACCTGTGTTCCCCATCCTGAACCCTCCTCCCTCCTCCCTCCCCATACCCTCCCTCTGGGTCGTCCCAGTGCACCAGCCCCAAGCATCCAGTATCGTGCATCGGACCTGGACTGGCAACTCGTTTCATACATGATATTATACATGTTTCAATGTCATTCTCCCAAATCTCCCCACCCTATCCCTCTCCCTCAGAGTCATTTTTGAAATGAAGATAATCATAGCAATTACTTCCTATAATTCTTGTGAAGATAAATATATGTAAAGTGCTTAGTGAAGTGTTTAGTCCTTGGGATAATATCGTGTGACTTTTTACACATTTCTGGCAGAGTTATCCGTGACCTTATTACTCACGTCTGTAAGTCAGCGTCTTTCTATACTGTAAAACTTACCAAAATTCAGTGAATATATGTTGCCACCTTCCTTAGAATTACAAACTAGAACTTTGACATACTTTCATACAAAGTAAGTTTCATTCTATACAAAACAAGCCTTTTGTGTGCTCTTCTAATTCCACTTGAGTACAAAGTTCATTTACTTTATTTTTCAAATTTGATTGTTTTATAACCAAAGGTATATTTCCTATGAGAAATGCAAAGACTTGTGTATGTGACGGAATAGTTGGTATGTTTACATTGGGATTAAAGAAATTATCTAGTGATCTAACTGCATTCGTTTTCTTTTCAGTAGATGTGATTTTCTAATCCTTTGCTAAAATAAGTGATGAATTTCCTTCCTTAGCATTTAGAGAGTAAATGAAGGATTAATAGTCGGAAACCTAGATTTGAACCAGTTGTTGGATTCCATTGGTAGTCTCGCTCTTCCCTGAGCCTCCCTCAGCTTCTCTGTGGCCCGGGCGCACTGAATCCGTTGCTCTTGGGTAAATTCTCCTCTCCCTCTTCATTCATTCTTCCTTTTTACTCCTGTAGGTTAACCTGAATGATTTGGAATTGATCCACAGTGGTTGTACACGCATGCTGGTGTGCAGGTGCACTATGGCAGCTCACTCAAACGTTTAGGTTAGGAGGCAAGATCTCACAATGCATGTGGCTTTACATGGCACCGATGTGATATTTGGAGAGTCAGGACTTGTTAACTTGATTACTCACCACAGGTGGAGGAAAGTCATCTACAAACTTCTGTCTTGTTGAACTATTTAAAAGAGAATTGCATATTATTGGGAAGTATCCCTTTTACCTAAATTGCTAACACATAGTTCTTCTGAACATCTAATTTGAACTGGGTAAGGGAAGCAAGACAATCATCAGTGCAAGAAAGTAAGGAAATTAATTATGTACTCAGGATCTCATAGCTGGTCTGTGGTGCAGATGATCTTGAAAGCAAAATACTGTATACTTTAATTAAACATTTTTCCTTATGTCCTATGAATCAGCATATAACAACCCTGTCTTAGTATATTAGAAGTTTATTAGAACTAGTTCATCCATTCATTCCAAAAAATATTTTTGAGTACCTACATCTAGGTATTATATAACTAACAGAGGCTAACAGGTTTTTCCTTTCTACTTTTAATTCCTGAATTTTATTAGGGGAAATATGTTCCTGTCTCTTACTGAAAGTTGATCTAGTGCTAGCTGGTGAATATTTCACTTCAAATAATATGCAAAGAGCTTGGATGGTCCTTCATGTCTTTTATCCCTAAAATAATATACAAACCTTTTGTTACTTCCTCCTAAGTAAACCAGGTCTACCTGTTATTAAGCTATTTTTGTTGGAGGAATTGATATGAGTTACTTATTTACTTTTATCTTGTAGGGTCCTTTCTTTTCAGTTATATCATTCCTTTTACCATGAGCAGGTGCCATCTCTAACATCTCCGAAAGATTATGGTTGTTGCATTTCCTATTCCTAAACTGTAAATGTGAATTTTTGAAAACCCAATTTTTTGTATGGTATTATAAGCATGTAGCAAGTCCAAATGTCTCTGACCTCTAATTTTAAAGTCCTTTTAGTTATGGGACTTTAAGTGTTTGAAAGTCAACATTTAATTGACTATTTCATGTTGTTTTCCTATCCTTGTTAAATTACTGCTGGTGCTGCTGCCAAGTCACTTCAGTCGTGTCCGACTCTGTGTGACCCCATAGATGGCAGCCCACCAGGCTCCACCTTCCCTGGGATTCTCCAGGCAAGAACACTGGAGTGGGTTGCCATTTCCTTCTTCAATGCATGAAAGTGAAAAGTGAAAGGGAAGTCACTCAGTTCTTTCTGACTCTTAGCGACCCCATGGACTGCAGCCTTCCAGGCTCCTCCATCCATGGGATTTTCCAGGCGAGAGTACTGGAGTGGGGTGCCATTGCCTTCTCCATCTTAAATTACTAAATTATATTATTTTAGTATAAAGTAAAATAATACTAACTGTAAGTATTATTAATTTAAACTTTCTATCATGTTGACATTTAAAATATTATTAGTCAATTAAAAGTAGTATTAATTCATCTTCTTAAATTGTATATCCAGTTAAGCCAAGTAATATATGTAGACATTTTAACTATAAAAGATTCAAGCAATCATGTAAAGTAATTTGAAGACCCTTTTCATTCTATTCTTTTCAATTCTGCTTATTTTACTGGCAGTATCATCAATAGATGCTTTTTGATAGTTTCAAATATTCTCCTGATATACATTGTATGTATATATATGTATGGATCTTTACTATACATCTATCATGCATATGCACATATGAATACATATGTTTGTAAGTCTTTTGTCCTTCTCCACTTCTGTCTTTGGTGTAAAATATGGTTGAATAAGAGTCTTATCCTAAACTCATCATTCTGGGTTGTCTTCTGTTTTTAGAAATTGTTTTATATCATCCTTCTAATTACTTACACTTCCTAAATATACTCCTCCAGCCATTTCTATTTTTTAAATTTTCTTCATGTTTCTGATGCTCTAATAAATTCCATACTCAGTCTTTTTGGATAGTTTACTAGAAAAGTCTTTCTTTAATATATCAACTAACTAATGAGTTTTTCAATTGAGTAATTTTATTCTTTTAGCTCATCTATTCATTATATAGAAAGATTTTTAAAATTTCTGAGATATACAGGTGGTTTTTTTCATGTATATACAATATTCTTTAAGACCCTTTCCTTGTTATACTTTTTAATTAGGTTGCCATGTCATGGGTGTTAGTTCCTTGGGTTTGGTGTGTTTTGAGTTGGGTTGACTTTGGTTTTGACACACTGCTCACTAAAGCACTGTTTCAATTTTGATGCTCAGTTCATCTCTTGCTTTGAAAAAGCCTTGTGCATCAGGCCGCTCAGTTTACAGGAATAGGAGTTGAGTGACTGCCAGTGAGGCATCACAGTGTCTGAGGGCTGATGGGGGTGAAGGAGTTCCCTGATGTAACTAACTGGGACATTTTGTTGTCTTGCTCAGGGAACTCCTCATCTGCTTTCTCAGGGGCATATGTTCTTCTTCTGCTCAGCGAAAGGCGAAGACAGTGGAGGGACTGGTGGGGTGTAGGAGGTTCTGTTGGTTATGATATTAATCATTCCTGATAACTATCCCAGAGCAGTTTCTAATCTGTGCAGTCTTAGTGCTGAACTCCTTGCAAATCTCTCTTACGTCAATAATGTTTTTTTTCCAGATTGTTATTGTTTATGATTTCTTTCTGGCTACTATTTTTCTTCATAGTTGGCTCAGTGCATTTCCTTTCTTTAGGAATTCTTCAGACCTTTTTATATTTTTTCTTATTTCTTGAGTTTTTCTTTTTGAAAAATTTATTTTTCCATCATTACGTGGGAAATAAGATAGAAATGATTTGCTCAATCAGGGTGCTACATCACATTAATAGAATGAAAGAAAAGACTGTTAGGTCTATAATTTTAGACCTAGATATTCCTTATCTTGTACTTACACATTTGACTTTTGTGATCCCAATCGTAAGACATCATTTTTATTCATGCAACATTCTGTCAGAGTATTTATAGTTCAGTTTTCTGACATAATTGATATGATTATTTTGAATCTTGGGGTTATTATGCAACATATTCCTTTCTTTCTATGCTTAGTGATGTGTCGATTTCAAAAGTATGACTTGGACTTTGTTGGAATCAAGAGAAAATTGCTAATAGGAGACATCTAGGAAAAAGCACTGTGGTACTTCACCAAAGACCCCGTGGTAGCTGATATGAGACATTGAACCCTCTCTAGAGAAAGTTATTTAGGATGGCAATGAAAACAGGACTTACTTTGCTTTCAAGACTACATACTATAGCAAACAAATAATAATAAATGTTTATTGAATTGTTAAGTGCCCAACACTTTTCTAAATGCTATTAAATGTGCTAACTCAATCCTCATAGTATACCTTTGTGTAGGTGTTATAATTAATGATTATACCCATTTTACAGATAAAGAACCTGAGGTATAGATTTGTTAAATAATTGGTATAATTGGGATTTGACCCCAAGAAGTTTGATTTTAGATTTTGTATTCTTTTTTGTTTGTTTGAGGGTGTTTTAAAATTTATGTATTTTATTATTTTATTTTTAATTGAAGTATAGTTGACATACAATAATATATTAGCTTTAGGTGTACAAATAGTGATTTGACAGTTTTATAGATTACACACATACAAATTATTATAAAACATTCTTAACTAATATGTTCCATTATATATTTGCAATAGAATATTTGGAAGGTGTTTTTTCCCTTTTGAGAAATATAGTCAAGACATTATTCTTTGGGAATGAAACCCATTTTGTATTCAACTGGGGTGATTTCATTAAATCTCCAGATAATTTAAACTAAAAACTGTTGTGAAAAAAATGACCATTTGGGAGAAGACATGCCTCCAAAGCCCACAAAACTCATCTATGTACCTATATACATTTTGAGAGTGAAACTATTTTTTGAATGAATAATTTGAAGCCTTTTTATAAGTTTCACTTAAACTTGATTTTTGTTTATTTTTTCTGGCACATTATTTACTTTGGATCTCAATTGACATGTCTTAAATTTTGCGTGGTACCTAGCTCGTCAGGTGTTCTGAGACAGGTGGTGTCTTGGGACAGAGGTCTCATCAGCCATACAGTGTCTGCAGCAGTTTTTTAAAAGGTAATATATCATTTGAACCAGGCTGTTCCCAGTGCAGTTGTTCAGGGATTATGTTTTATAATCCAGCCTTTTTCTGTTGACACTATTTAATATGCTGACCTCTTCTGGAAACCACATTAACTCTTTCAGGAGACTAGATTCTGTGTAATATTCTGAAACAGCAGATTCCTAAAGTAAGTCCTCTTGAACCCTGAAGAAGTGACTTTTATTTCCAGATGTGCCCTGTTTCTGAGAAATAGCTTTAGATCCATAGAGAATTGATTCAATGAGTGTTAATTGATGATGATGATGATAATGGTACCAGAGCTATAAATCTATCTTCTCTGCAACCAGTATAAATGTTATTTTCATTCCTGACCCCACAAAAATATGTCTTAAATATTTGACTGAATCTGATCAAATGTAAATTGTGTATTTTAATTAATTTTAACATATCTTCTTTTACTTTTGAACACTTATTAGTATGCAATGACATTAGTAAACTAAGTTTTAATGTTGTAACTATGTTACATTCTAGCTGGAATAAAGAATCTGCTATTTTCTAAGGAAAACAAGGCATACATTTATAAAAAAATTAGAAAATGCGCATAGAGTAAAAGGGAAAAAAAAACCTCTAACACTACCAGACATAAGTACTGTTAGAATTTTGTATAGTCATTGCAGTATTTCTCTGTCAGTGTCTCATTTTTATATTTTACAAAACATGGGGTCACATTAGTTTTTAATAATAGCATTTAAAGTTTTTAACAGGTTAAGAATGTCTTTCCTGCATCATAGTCTTATGCCATGTTATTTTTAACTAATGTATATATGTTATTGCCATAATTTAACTATTGCTTTATCAATGGGTATTTCAATTCTTCTATTATTTTTGTTTTTGTCACAATAAATAACATGTATGTTTCCAAGAAGGAAAATTATTAGTTCAAACAGTTTGCAAAAGTTTAAAGTTTTGCAAAATTCCCTTATAGAAGAATTTTTCAGTTTACACTTTTGACCACTGTATATGAGTAATGTTTTAACTGAATTCTAAAATTTCTAGTACTCATATAAAAAAATAAGAACTATATCTAAGACATCACAAAAAGAACAGAATATGGGGTGAACTGAATTTCCTGACATCTGTTATACTTACGATGACCAGGCTTGTCATCATGGGTTTGCAGTAATTCTCTAATCACAGATTCCAGAAGCCAATAGGAAACAAACCCAAGAAAGGAATGATTATTGCTTTCTCTTCAGTGCAACAACAAAAATACTTTCATGGTGAGGAAAAGACTTTACATAGCATTATTTTCCATTTTCTTTCATTTGACAAGCATTGTTGACAATATAATAAAATACTATGTATTCGTCTTTTACTATATGCCAGATACTATTCTAAGTGCCTTACATATTTGATCTCACATCCAGATGATATTTTGATATGAGTTAATGGAAACATCCAGCTCATGTTTTTAATTAAGTAGACCAAAAGAATAAAACATAGGTAGTCTGCTTTGCAAGGATTTGCCAAACTATTGGCTCTTATTTGCCAGAGATGTTGGCTCTGCCTTTTGGGTAGAATGATCACCCCTTGACCATGAACCAGTACTTTTACTCTTGTGTCAAGTCTTCCAGTTCCTCGACTTATTTTGGTACTAAATATTTTCAGTTTATTATCATGTAGATATGACCTTGTGCCTCTTATTAGTAATACAGAATCTAAGCACACATTTTATATTTTAGCTACAGCACATCTTCTTTATCCATTCATCCATCAGTGAATACTCAGGTTGCTTTCATGTTTGGGCTATTATAAATAATACTACAATGCACATGGAGGTGTGGATATCTTTTTGAGTTCGTGTTTTCACTTTTTTTATAGTGGCTGCACCACGTTGGGTTCCCACCAACAATGCCCAAGGCTTCCTTGTTTTCCACATCATCACCAGCATTTGTTATTTCTTATCTTTTTGACTATAGTCATTTTATCAGATGTGAGGTGATACCACGGTTTTGATTTTCATTTCCCTAATGTTTTGTGATGTTGAATATCTTTTTATGTGTCTGTTGGTGATCTACATATCTTCTTTGGAAACTATTTACATCATCTGCTTATTTTTTAATCAGATTTTTTTGCTTTTGAGTTATATGAGTCTTTATGTATTTTGGATATTAAACCCTTATCAGATATATGATTTGCAAATATTTTCTTCCATTTATTAGATTGCTTTTTCCATTTTGTTGATAGTCTCCTTTGCTGTGCAGAAGCTTTTTAGTTTGGTGTAGTCCCATTTCTGTTTTAAATTTTTTTCTTTTGTTGCTTTTGCTTTGATGTCAAAACCAAAAAATCATTCCAAGATTCAGGGAGTTTAGTGCCTATATTTCCTTCTGGGAGTTTTATGGCTTCACATCTTACATTCAAGTCTTTAATCCATTTGAGTTTGTTTTTGTGTATGGTGGAAGATGGTGGTCTAGTTTCATTCTTTTGCACATGGCTGTCCAGTTGACCCGATACCATTTATATAAGAGACTGTTCTTTCCCCATTGTATATGTTTGGCTTCTTTGATACATTAATTGATAACGTATGCCTGGGTTTATTTCTGGGTTCTCTATTCTGTTTCATTGATCTGTGTGTCTGTGTATATGCAGATACTATACTGTTTTAATTACTATAACTTTTTAATGTAGTTCGAAATCAAGGTGTGTGATGCCTCTAGCTTTTTTCTCCCTTTTTAAGATGGTTTTAGTTTTTTGGAGTCTTTTGTGGTTCTTGCGTTCAATTGTTTAAACCAGTTTCTCAATTTTTAAAATAAATGAAGAAAACCATAATGCTAAGTAACTTTAAAGATTAACCTGAGGAAGAAAATCCATATGACCATATAAAAGCCATGTAGGCTACCAGCATAGCATCCTAACTACACTCCTATTCTCTATTCTTACACAACCAAATTCATTTTTGCTTAGATTATCTTTATAAAAAATAAAATAATTCATACTATCTACTTTTTAAAACCTTTCATCAGCTTTTCCTAGCTCTTGGAATAAATGTAAACTGTCTGAGAAAGCAATCATATGAGACCTGGATCCTGTTTGCACTCTGATCTCACCTGGCAGTATTCTTCCATTCTCTTACCATCTGCTATAGGGATAATAACGGAGAGGGCAATGGCACCCCACTCCAGCACTCTTGCCTAGAAAATCCCATGGACGGAGGAGGTTGGTGGGCTGCAGTCCATGGAGTCGCACAGAGTCGGACACGACTGAAGCGACTTAGCAGCAGCAGCAGGGATAATAAACCTTTCTGTTTCTTACAATGGCAGACTTGTTTCTCTCTTGGAGTCTTTTCACTAGACACTGTTATTGCCTGGAGTATTCACGTCTCTGGTCTCTTCTGAATCTCCACTTAAATCTCACCTAAACAAAAAAGACTTTTCTGACTACCATTCTATGAAAACTATGCAACAGGCATAAATCACCATTCTATTTTAATTATCTAAATAATTCTTTCCACTAGATAATGTTTTTCATGTTTGTTAAATCTATTTGTTCTATTTCATTAATTTACTGATTCTAAACCCAAAGTCTTAAAATATTTTTATATTTTTAAATCAGAATATGTCTTACAATAACATATATAAAAATTAAATGGTATTACTTTTTAGGCATACTATAATAAATAAAAATGATTTCCATTATTTTCCATAAAATCCCATAATTTCAAAATAATGGAAATTCCACAGACAGAGGAGCCTGGTGGGCTATGGTACATGGGGTCACAAAAGTCAGACACAACTTAGCAACTAAAACAAAACATAATACATGATGGTAAATCTGAAAATAGTTATTTCTTTGATTCAAGGGTTATAATACCTATGTAATTATTTGTTTATTTTATGACTACAATTAAGTAACTCATTACATTAGACTGCAGATTCTACTAAATCAAGTATCTTGTCTGGCTGGTTGTATCAGCAGAGCCTAAAGTAATGCCTATACTGAAAATTTTTTGGTTAACAATAGCAAGCCAATATTTAACAGGAAACCATTGAAATAGTCTGTTTAAATTTAGTTATTAGATAAGAAGACCTAAAAGCTACCTTACATATAACAAATTTTAGGAAATGTGACTTTCTGAAAGTAAATTTAAATATTATAAAGCCAAATTGATTATATTTGTGGAACATGACTAGCTTTCTAGAAAAGAGGAAAAATATTAGTATTGTCTCTAATTAGAAGATTAAATATAATTGTTTAGTACATAAAACATACACTCAAATAAAAAACTTAAGAAACACTGACATGAATTGCTTGAAAACAGAATGTTAATGTAATTAGTTAAAAAACATAAAGGTTAACTAAAACTATTGTACTACAGCAATAAAAACAAATCCTAAGAAAGTAACTAAATAAAAAATGAAGTGAAATATGACTTTATTAAATGAGGCAAGAGAAAATTTAGCATGACCAAAATATCATTTTCCTCTGAATTATTCAATAAGATGAATGCAAGTATAATAAAAATCAGTAATCTTTTAGTGTAGCAAATTCATGTACAAACAGAAAAACAGAATGGAAACTTCAGGGACAAGTCTAAGTATATAGAAAACATTTTTAAATACCAATTTTTCCTTTTTCTGCTTTTTGTGGTTTTAAATTGACCACTTAATTTGATTATATTTTAGCTTCTTTCTTAACTTTTCAGTTATACTTCTTTAAAAGTATTTTAGTTGTTTCCTTAGAGTTTGTGATATTTATTTTTATCTAATTCCAATTTACTTTAAAGAAACACTACTACTTATTACAGTATCCTGATTTCTCATCCACCCCTATCTCTTGGGACATTTCACTTCTATGTATGTTATAATCATCCGGTAAACTACTATCATTACTGTTTTAAACAAATCATTATCTCTTAAATTAAGAATATAAAAATTAAAAAGTTGTATTTTACCTTCATCCATTCCTTATTTAGTGCTTTTCTTTCTTTATGTAGATCTGAAACTCTGAACTATTTTATTTTCCTTCTGACTGAAAGACTTAACATTTCTTACTGGATAGGATTGCTGGCAACGGATTTCCTCAGTTTTTGTTTGTCCAAGAAAGTCTTTGTTTTTCATTCACTTTTGAAGAATAATTACACTAGATGTAGACTTCTTATGTTGTGGCATTTATATTTCAACATTTTAAATATTTCATTACATTCTCTTCTTGTTTGCTTGTTTTCTGGTGGGAAGTCTGTTGTAATTCTTTTTCCTTTTTCCTCCAGAGATAAGTTTTTTGTTTTATTTTGTATTGCTTTGTTTTATCCCATCTATCTTTTTTTTTTCCCCTCAAGATTTTCTCTGTTTCTAGTTTTCTAAAGTTTGAAAGTGATCTTCCTTGGTATGACTATTTTGTAATTTAACCTACATGGTATTCTCTA
This sequence comes from Bos grunniens, assembly GCF_055505025.1. NCBI lineage: Eukaryota > Metazoa > Chordata > Mammalia > Artiodactyla > Bovidae > Bos > Bos grunniens. The sequence goes on along the minus strand of NC_141191.1, from coordinate 20,364,585 downwards.
TGCTACTTGATTATATTTGTGGTTCTGTATCTATCATAAATTTTGGAATATTTCTGGCTAGTATTTCTTTTGCTTTGTTGTCTGTTTATGTTCCTTCTAACATTCCAACTACATACATGTTGCATTTTGTGATATTGTCCCACATTGGTTGGATATTCTGTTTTGGCTTCGTTGTTCAGTCGCTAAGTCATGTCTGACTCTTTGTGACCCCATGGACTGCAGGCTTATCATCCTTTATATTCTTTGAGTTTCAGTGTGAGTAGCTTCTATTTAAATATCTTTTTTTTTTAATTTTATTTTATTTTTAAACTTTACATAATTGTATTAGTTTTGCCAAATATCAAAATGAATCCGCCACAGGTATACCTGTGTTCCCCATCCTGAACCCTCCTCCCTCCTCCCTCCCCATACCATCCCTCTGGGTCGTCCCAGTGCACTAGCCCCAAGCATCCAGTATCGTGCATCGAACCTGGACTGGCAACTCGTTTCTTACATGATATTTTACATGTTTCAATGCCATTCTCCCAAATCTTCCCACCCTCTCCCTCTCCCACACAGTCCATAAGACTGTTCTATACATCACTGTCTCTTTTGCCGTCTCGTACACAGGGTTATTGTTACTTTTCGTGGCCATACTGAATATACTAATAAGTTTAAGGCATTCTTCATTTCTGTTATTTTGTTTGTAATTTTAGACTTTCATTTCATTCTTAGAGTTCTCATCTCTCTGCTAATGTTACCCTGTATTTTTGAATACAGTCTATTTTTTACTTTAGAACCCTTACCATATTAATCTCAGTTACAATAAACCCAAATATGTATCATATCCAAGTCTGATTCTTATATTGCTTAGTCTCTTCAGATTGTGTATTTTCCTGACATGCTTTGTAATTTTTGTTACTGTTGTTGCTGAAAGCCAGACATGTTGTGTCTGGAACTAAGATAAATGGGCTTTTAGTGTAAGGGTTTACATTAATCAGGCTAGGAGTTTGGCTGTGTTTCTAATTATTGTAGCTATAGGTATAAAGGCATCACATTCTTCTGTATTCTTGGTTTTCTCTCCCTTCTTGATTTTGGGTTTCAGTACATAACTCCTCCTCAAAGAAATTCTGAGTCATGGACCTTCCAACTGTAATATACCTTTCCTGTACCAGAGGTCTCTTAAAGGTATAGAAGAAGAAGAGAGTTCTATAATTTTCCAGATAAAGTCTAGTCTTTTAGTTGGCCAACTCCCTGGATTGTGACCTTCACAAGTGGTATGCATTTTATTCCCTTTTCCCTCCTCCCTTCCCTGACTGCAGGTTTCCCAATCTATGCTTTGAAGCTTTGAGCCTTGTTATCCATAGTTATAACCTTGTTTTTGTTTGTCTCCGCATAGATGAGAGAAAGACTAGAGATGGCTGGAGTGAGTAGTAGTTTTCTTCTCCCAGTTGGGATAAGATTTCAGAATTGAGACTGGGCAAAAAGTTCTTTCACCTGGAAAATAGGCCTTTTCATAGATGAGGCTGTGGCATGTTTCACAATTGTTGCTGTTCCTTCTTCCCTGCCAAGCTATGAGATCTTCTGCACATCCACATGGTGAGAATCTGATCAGATCAGATCAGATCAGTTGCTCGGTCGTGTCCGACTCTTTGCGACCCCATGAATCGCAGCATGCCAAGGCCTCCCTGTCCATCACCAGGTCCCGGAGTTCACTCAGACTCACGTCCATCGAGTCAGTGATGCCATCCAGCCATCTCATCCTCTGTCGTCCCCTTCTCCGCCTGCCCCCAATCCCTCCCAGCATCACAGTCTTTTCCAATGAGTCAGCTCTTCGCATGAGGTGGCCAAAGTACTGGAGTTTCAGCTTTAGCATCATTCCTTCCAAAGAAATCCCAGGGCTGATCTCCTTCAGAATGGACTGATTGGAAATCCTTGCAGTCCAAGGGACTCTCAAGAGTCTTCTCCAACACCACAGTTCAAAAGCATCAATTCTTCTGTGCTCAGCCTTCTTCACAGTCCAACTCCCACATCCATACATGACCACAGGAAAAACCATAGCCTTGACTAGACGAACCTTTGTTGACAAAGTAATGTCTCTGCTTTTGAATATGCTATCTAGGTTGGTCATGGAGAAGGCAATGGCACCCCACTCCAGTACTCTTGCCTGGAAAATCCCATGGATGGAGGAGCCTGGTAGGCTGCAGACCATGAAGTCGCAAAGAGTTGGACACGACTGAGTGACTTCACTTTCACTTTTCCCTTTCATGCATTGGAGAAGGAAATGGCAACCCACTCCAGTGTTCTTGCCTGGAGAATCCCAGCGACGGGGGAGCCTGGTGGGCTGCCGTCTATGGGGTCGCACAGAGTCAGACACGACTGAAGCAATAGCAGCAGCAGCAGCAGCAGCAGCAGCAGGTTGGTCATAACTTTCCTTCCAAGGAGTAAGCATCTTTTAATTTCATGGCTGCAGTCACCATCTGTAGTGATTTTGGAGCCCAGAAAAATAAAGTCTGACGCTGTTTCCACTGTTTCCCCATCTATTTCCCATGAAGTGATGGGACCAGATGCCATGATCTTCGTTTTCTGAATGTTGAGCTTTAAGCCAACTTTTTCACTCTCCACTTTCACTTTCATCAAGAGGCTTTTGAGTTCCTCTTCACTTTCTGCCATAAGGGTGGTATCATCTGCATATCTGAGGTTATTGATATTTCTCCCGGCAATCTTGATTCCAGCTTGTGCTTCTTCCAGTCCAGCGTTTCTCATGATGTACTCTGCATATAAGTTAAATAAATTGGGTGACAATACACAGCCTTGACGAACTCCTTTTCCTGTTTGGAACCAGTCTGTTGTTCCATGTCCAGTTCTAACTGTTGCTTCCTGACCTGCATACAAATTTCTTAAGAGGCAGATCAGGTGGTCTGGTATTCCCATCTCTTTCAGAATTTCCCACAGTTTATTGTGATCCACACAGTCAAAGGCTTTGGCATAGTCAATAAAGTGGAACTAGATGTTTTTCTGGAACTCTCTTGCTTTTTCTATGATCCAGTGGATGTTGGCAATTTGATCTCTGGTTCCTCTGCCTTTTCTAAAACCAGTTTGAACATCAGGAAGTTCACGGTTCACGTATTGCTGAAGCCTGGCTTGGAGAATTTTGAGCATTACTTTACTAGCTTGTGAGATGAGTGCAATTGTGCAGTAGTTTGAGCATTCTTTGGTATTGCCTTTCTTTGGGATTGGAATGAAAACTGACCTTTTCCAGTCCTGTGGCCACTGCTGAGTTTTCCAAATTTGCTGCCATATTGAGTGCAGCGCTTTCACAGCATCATCTTTCAGGATTTGGAATAGCTCAACTGGAATTCTATCACCTCCACTAGCTTTGTTTGTAGTGATGCTTTCTAAGGCCCACTTGACTTCACATTCCAGGATGTCTGGCTCTAGGTCAGTGATCACACCATCGTGATTATCTGGCTCGTGAAGATCTTTTTTGTACAGTTCTTCTGTGTATTCTTGCCATCTCTTATTAATATCTTCTGCTTCTGTTAGGTCCATACCATTTCTGTCCTTTATCGAGCTCATCTTTGCATGAAATGTTCCTTTGGTGTCTCTGATTTTCTTGAAGAGATCCCTAGTCTTTACCATTCTGTTGTTTTCCTCTATTTCTTTGCATTGATTGCTGAAGAAGGCTTTCTTATCTCTTCTTGCTATTCTTTGGAACTCTGCATTCAGATGTTTATATCTTTCCTTTTCTCCTTTGCTTTTCGCTTCTCTTCTTTTCACAGCTATTTGTAAGGCCTCCCCAGACCGCCATTTTGCTTTTTTGCATTTCTTTTCTATGGGAATGGTCTTGATCCCTGTCTCCTGTACAATGTCACGAACCTCATTCCATAGTTCATCAGGTACTCTATCTATCAGATCTAGGCCCTTAAATCTATTTCTCACTTCCACTGTATAATCATAAGGGATTTCATTTAGGTCATACCTGAATGGTCTCGTGGTTTTCCCTACTTTCTTCAGTTTAAGTCTGAATTTGGCAATAAGGAGTTCATGGTCTGAGCCACAGTCAGCTCCTGGTCTTGTTTTTACTGACTGTATAGAGCTTCTCCATCTTTGGCTGCAAAGAATATAATCAATCTGATTGCGGTGTTGACCATCTGGTGATGTCCATGTATAGAGTCTTCTCTTGTGTTGTTGGAAGAGGGTGTTTGTTATGACCAGTGCATTTTCTTTGCAGAACTCTGTTAGTCTTTGCCCTGCTTCATTCCGTATTCCAAGGCCAAATTTGCCTGTTACTCCAGGTGTTTCTTGACTTCCTACTTTTGCATTCCAGTCACCTATAATGAAAAGGACATCTTTTTTGGGTGTTAGTTCTAAAAGGTCTTGTAGGTCTTCATAGAACCGTTCAACTTCAGCTTCTTCAGCGTTACTGGTTGGGGCATAGACTTGGGTTACTGTGATATTGAATGGTTTGCCTTGGAAACAAACAGAGATCATTCTGTCGTTTTTGAGATTGCATCCAAGAGAATCTGATAAGGATCCTCAAAAGACACCCTATGTGGGGATAGAGGAGCTAAGACTATGGTCCAACGAGTTTCTCCCTCTCAAGCTAGTCCACACTCAGCCTCCAACCATTTTTCAAAATTAAATTCAAGTGTTCCTACCAGTTTATGGCTCAAGCAGTTTCTGCTTTAGTTGAGTAGATCTTGGTTGTTGTAAACTCTGAAATGTGACTCTCCAGGTTTTGGGTGATGGTTTGTCCTACAAATTCAGCACCTTCAATTGGTCCAAGGAAGTCATTGACTTGCAGTTTAATCAGCTTTTTCTAGTTACAAAGATGGAAATGAAAACACACTAGCTATATACACACTGGGGCTGAAACAGTATACATTAATTTTTGAATTTTAAATTAGAGAAGAGAGAGTTTATTAAATTCATTAAGATATTTATCTGAAATGAAAACTGTTTAGCCCTTCCTCACATACAACACCCAAACAAATTAAAAATAAAGATTTCAGTATACAAAATGTGGTCACTAAGTACTGCAAATCAATTTAACATGATAAAAATATGTTAAAACTTATAGTATAGCCAGGGTAGGTTTTTCTAAATGCATCACCAAATCCTGACAAAGGCTGAAACCATACATGATTAGATTCACAGATTTGACTACATATATAAAGGACTTTCCCACTCTACATCCAACTGAAAACAAACAAGAAAATAATTCTATGTTAAACAATTTTAAAGTGCAAATACTGAAGAAAAATATTTAAGCTAATATGTAGTGGAATTCTTGCTATCGTCATCTGATAAAGGAAAACATTGTACAAATAAATTACAAAGTTGTTTGTGTAACATTCTGGGTAAAATGAAAGTTCAAATGACCCACAACCATTTGAATGATTGTTTAGAAAGAAATGAAAATTTTATCATTTTTCATCTATCAGGATGACACTGGTGACAAATTCTAAAAAAAAAAAATAATTATTGTTTAGGGCTTTAATACTTGACCTGGAAAAATGCTCTTGATTCTTTTTTTTTTAAGTGTAGAAAATATATCCAGGAGATAATGAAAATGGAAACTGTGCTTATCTCTAATTGATAAAATTACATGTCATTACATGACATTATTTCTACTTCTAATAATAAGTATTGAATGCTTTCTATGGTAGAGATGCCTATAATTATATCCTTCACCCGGCAATCTGTCCAATTCAGAGGGCTTGAAGCAGGGATTTGAGGATCTTACAAGTGGTTGTGGACCCACTCGCTGCCAGAAATGATTAGAAGAGGGCTGGTCAGATCTCAGTGGAGTCAAATAGATTTGTTTTGGTCTTTTGATAATTTCATTTTAGACCTTTTGAAATTGGAATCAAGTAGAGCTCTAAGATGTTTCTCTGGAGGAGGGCATGGCAATCCACTTCAGTATTGAAGCCTGGAGAATCCCATGGACAAAGGAACCCGGTGGGCTACAGTCCATGGGGTTGCAGGGTCAGACACGACTGAGTGACTTAGCATGCACACCCACAGAAGATTATTTAAACACTGAAGCTATTGTATTGGATAGCTATAACGAATTACATGTAATCAAGTGGGTGAGCCAAGGAAGAACTGGTTAGTGATTAAAAGCAAGAGGTAGTACCTTGGAGGGTATAAAAGAAAGAGCACCACCCCAGGAGAAGAAAAACCAGGGACAAGAGAAGGAACAAGAGTTGTTTTATTCAACTTGCAATTTTCCAGTGCATTTCTCAGGTGGCACAGCTCTATTTCTGTCGTTAGAATCTAAGTTCTTTCATTAATATATTCTTTTTCTTCTGGCATGGTTTTATCCGGATTTCTATTACCTGCAAATAAATGATTACAAGACACTTGTAAAATAAGAAAAAGAAAACACTTAAAAAAATGTGTTCTCTTTGACCCAGCAATTGTATATAAAGGAATTTATCCTAAGGAAAGAATTATCAATATATACACAATAGAACATTTATCCAGCAATGTAATCAGAATGATGTTTGTAAAAATGAAATCTGAAAATATCCTATCTATCCTTTGTAGGCTTTATGAAATAAAGAATATGGTTCTATTTTGGTAGAGCACCTATGATCATGGGAGCAGAAGACACAAACTATTAAGAGTGTTACAGCTGTGTCAAGGCTACCTTTTATAGTTTTGTTTTCTCTCTCTTGTTTTTTTAACCATTTTATTAAACATGTTCTATGTTACTGTTTGTAACAAGAACAACAAAGTATGTTGTATGTTGTTTTTAAAAAAGATAAAAGTAGTTTTCTCTGACTCAAAGGAGCTATCAGACCTCATCTCTGATATTTTCTTGTTATCTGAGCTCTTGCCTGGACAATCCCATGGACAGAGGAGCCTGGTAGGCTGCAGTCCATGGTGTCGCTAAGAGTCGGACACGACTGAGCGACTTCCCTTTCCCTTTTCACTTTCATGCATTGGAAAAGGAAATGGCAACCCACTCCAGTGTTCTTGCTTAGAGAATCCCAGGGACAGGGGAGCCTGGTGGGCTGCCGTGTATGGGGTCGCATAGAGTCGAACATGACTGAAGTGACTTAGCAGCAGCAGGAGCAGCAGAGCTTTATCTTATCTGAATTTGCCCCTTTATTCTGTTCCCCTTCCCCTGTCTCAGGTAGTCAAAAAATCTTAGATTCTTAATTCTCCACGCCTAACACTTTGTAGAGCCCTAACTAGTGTATCTTTCAAACATGAATTTATTTCATTTCCTACTCTCTGCATTCATTGTAGTCACTGCCTGAGTTTAGATTCTCATGATTTCTCCTTTTCTTCAGTGATCTTCCTCCCTCTGTGTCCTCAACCATTTGCTGATTAAATGGCTAAAACACAAATCTGTTCTCATTACTACTGCTTAAAATATTTCACTGAATCCCCACTACCTAATCAGCTGTTGGGAAACCTTGTCAGTAAAGGGCCAGATAGTAATAGTTTAGGCTTTTCAGGTTACTGTCAACTACTTGAAAGCATCTAAAGACAATAGGTAAATGAACAAGTGTGTCTCTGTGCCAATAAAACTTTATTAGAAAAATAAATAGGTGGTGGGCCAGATGTAGCCACCTACCACAGTTTACTGACCCTAGCTCAAAAGAATAAAGTCCAATCTTGATTGTATTTACTTTTTTATATCACATTCTAGTCTCTAGTCCCCATTGTCTCCACTTTAGACTCTTAGGTCCTCATTCATTTACATTGATTTACACTTCTATGCAATGGAAAACAAAAGCAAAAAAAACAGTATTATTTCCTCTTCTTGAAAGAACTCTTCTTTCCTGACCCCTTGACAGAGGCTTATTTTTCTTTCAATACTAAGATTTGACGGCGACTTAGCTGAGAAAAATTTCCCTGATCACTTACATTCTTCTTGACCATTTTACTATATAAACTTTAGTTATTTTGCTTATCACACAGTCCATTCTGAAGGAGATCAGCCCTGGGATTTCTTTGGAAGGAATGATGTTAAAGCTGAAACTCCAGTACTTTGGCCACCTCATGCAAAGAGTTGACTCATTGGAAAAGACTCTGATGCTGGGAGGGATTGGGGGCAGGAGGAGAAGGGGACGACAGAGGATGAGATGGCTGGATGGCATCACTGACTCGATGGACGTGAGTCTGAGTGAACTCCGGGAGTTGGTGATAGACAGGGATGCCTGGCGTGCTGGATTCATGGGGTCGCAAAGAGTCGGACAGGACTGAGTGACTAATCTGATCTGATCTGTTCTCTCTTTCTAGACTAGCAGCTACTTAAACACAAGATCTGGATAGCAATCCCTCAACAAATCTTTGGAGAGTCCAGTAGAATTGCATGTGAGAGTGGGGCTTCAGAAAACATCCTTCGTCAGCATTGGTGGCTGAGTGGTGCAGACTGAATACTTGAGCAGAAACAGAAGGCTTGTTAAACAAACAGCTTTCAGGAGAGCCTATGTGATTAGATCTACAGACAAGAGAGAGCTTTAAGCACAGAGTCACAGGAACCATACATTAATATTCAGGGAAGAGGGTCATAGACAGAGGCCCTGCACTCTCCAGGCATTCCAGTTATGAGGACTAAGAAAGCTTACATACTTTTATGTTAAAGTGCTTTTTGCTTTCCTTTCTGATTTACGTGGGGAAGGGGTTGTGAAGAAGTTAGAAATACGAAGAAAGAAAGGATTCGTTTTAGTCTTGCTTTTGGTTTCTATCTTATGCTTTATGTTTTGTGACAGTGCATACTTGAGGTTATTTTTGCTGATAATATAGCAAAATAGACCCCACTGAATAGATGTTAGTGATCCTGAGTCATCAATAGAGTCCTGCCAACAGTTAGGTTTAGCAAAGATTGCCTCAAATTGCTAACACACCATTTTTAATGTCTTCAATATTAAAAGATATAAGAGAATTTTCACAAATATGTTAATAAGTGAAGTGAAAGTGAAGTCGCTCAGTTGTGTCCGACTGTTTGTGACCCCATGGACTGTAGCCTATCAGGCTCCTCCGTCCATGGGATTTTCCAGGCAAGAGTGCTGGAGTGGATTGCCATTTCCTTCTCCAGAGGATCTTCCCCACCCAGGGAAGTTAATATGTTAATATTAAATATGTTAATATAAGGAATAAATTTATGAGATGAAAGATGAACATACATTGCCATGAAAATATCTGCCCTTTTTACTACATCTTTACGTTTTTCACACGGTTCCTGGGTGTAGGATTTTTTTGTTTCTTTTCCAGGTTTTTGTGTTATTATCCACTTTTAGATAACCTTAGTTTTAAGAGAACCTGATGATATGGTGATAATCAAGGCAGAAACCCAAACTGAAAGCCCACTTTAACTCCTTATATAACCATTTTAAATCCCCACTATGTTTAACTCCATTTGGAGCATCTAAATTGAACAATGACAAGGTTAGTGAAATAGACATTTGAGTGGAAGACTGTTAAAGAATCAAAGATATGATAGAGCACATTGTATGGAACTATCAATTTCTTCTGCACCAGGGGAAAGATTGACATATTCCATTTAATTAGAATCTATAGATAAAATAATAATCTGGATAGATCTGTCTCTTTTTCCCTTTCTTACACACAAACGTACTCCACATTTCTGAACAACTTGAAACTGTAGGGTGCACTTGGAAAATGGTGTGTGCCCAATTAAAAGATAAAATATGAACCTGAGGTTTATTATTATTATTTTTAATTGACAAGTCTAGCATAGCCCTGGGACATGGTAACAGATAATATATTTTGAGGTGAATGAGTCTGTTTTACATTTCTGTCATTTTTGGCATCAGATCCTGGTTTTGATCTACATGAATGAACTCGACCTAGATTGCTGTAAGATTGCTGACTTCATGATGTTCAATTTGATCTAGCCATTAAGTGCTATTTAGACTTTTTTGAAAAATGATTCAGCCCTGATTCTGACTTTTATGCTGGTGCAATTCCTTTCAATGACAGAGATTTTACAAAAGAATTTCAATCAGGTGTTATGCTGATTTAAGTGGGTTGAATTATGGAAAAGACTCACCTTTGGTGACTTAATCAGGACAAGAGGCCCAAAGAAGTATGACTTGATACAGGATGCAGATTAAGACCCAGCAGTCAGGTAAAGAGGAGGTGTAGGAAGAAGGGAAGCTGGCAAGTAGGTGACATACCTCTTAACATGATCTGAGACAAATTAAATATCTTATATCTGATTATGCAGTAAGAGATTTTGGATTAGAAGAAATAAAACTGTTTTTAATTGTACTGAGTACTGGATGTTGGGCTTCCCTTGTGGCTCTGCTGGTAAAGAATCTGCCTGCAATGCAGGAGACCTGGATTCAATCCCTGGGTTGGGAAGATCCCCTGGAGAAGGGAAAGGCTACCCACTCCAGTATTCTGGACTAGAGAATTCCATGGACTCTATAGTCCATGGGGTTGCAGAGTTGGACACAACTGAGTGACTTTCACTAATAACTGGGTATTGGTTCATGATGGTTACCTTTTTTTTTTTTAATTTCCCAACATTCATCTCCTAAGCTGATGTATTATTCTTATGCTAATTTGCTTTCTTATTTTTTAATTTACTGATCTTGAATTTATTTTGCTTTACATTTTCTGTACTTTTATTAAAATATCACATGTTTATTATTTGAAAAGAAAAACAAGACTGTATATAATGAAGCGCAGAATTTCCTGCCATTTCACTGCATTTCTGAAAGTTTGATATATCTCTCTCCTTTTTGGTCCTTGTTCACCCAGACTTATATATGGTCTGTTTGCAGGGCTGTTTTTTAATATGCTGGTACCATAATTGTTCATGGATATCCCCCCGTCTAAGGATATTCTTTTAAAATATTTATATGTTTAAGAGTTAAGCATTTAAAACCCATAAAATTAAAAAGAAATAATGAGTACTCATCATACTGTATTAACACACTTCAACATTTTGCCTATTCTCTTTTGTGTTACAAAGATCGAGTTCCTTGTCCCTCATCCATTCCTCTTCCTCCTCAGAGGCAACCATTTTCATGTACTCTGGGGTGTGATCTCCCACAATAATTCTTACATTTTTATGTTCAGAAATGAAATTTACATAAAGTGTAACATACTGTAGATATTCTTTGATGTGTTTTTCATTTTAAGTCTCTCTTGTTAGGAATAGTACTACCACATGATTCTCTCTTTTGAATATTCCATCATGTAGTATCTATTCTTATTTTGATGGAGTGTAAGATTGCGGTCGTGTTGCTTCACTGCTTCTATGAGCATCACTATATCTGTTGCCTGGTATATGTGCATGAGCTTCTAAGGAACCTTCTTACACAATGTATGCCCACTGTCAAGCAGCATCAGAGTCACGCGGAAGCTTGTCAGAAATTCACACTCGCAAATTTCATCCAAGACTGACTGAATCAGAATCTGCATTTAACAAAGCTGTTAGTGACTTCTGTGCATATTAAAATTTGAAAAGCATTGCCTTAGAAAGAGGTACTGGAAAGTGAAATCATGAAGTCATTGGAACTAAAGGCTCAAACATTTTTCCTAAATGGTTACTACCGTATATAGTCGCTACCATCAATGTATTAGAGTTGGTGATTCCTTGCACAGGGGTCAACATTTGATGCGAGCACAATTTTTAAAATTTTGCCAATTTGGTTGATGTGAAATAGTATTTCATTTCAACTCTAATTTTCACTTTCCTGATTACTAATAAGATCACTTAGCAATTACTCCTGCTTTCTCCTGTATTTTCAAATTTCCCTCTCTCTACATCAAATATAATACTTTAATGTTTTCTACCTATACTAAGAAAGAGAAAAACAGAACACCTCTTCACTTTATTCTCCCAGCTATGCATCTATTTCTCTCATTCTCTTTATAATAACAAACCTCTTTGGAAAAGAAGTCCATATCTACTGTTTCAGAAAGCCTTTGACTGTGTGGATCACAACAAACTGTGGAAAATTCTGAAAGAGATGGGAATACCAGACCACCTGACCTGCCTCCTGAGAAATCTGTATGCAGGTCAAGAAGCAACAGTTAGTACCAGACATGGAACAATAGACTGGTTTCAAATCGGGAAAGGAGTATGTCAAGGCTGTATATTGACACCCTGCTTATTTAACTTATATGCAGAGTACATCATGAGAAACGCTGGACTGGAAGAAGCACAAGCTGGAATCAAGATTGCCAGGAGAAATATCAATAACCTCAGATATGCAGATGACACCACCCTTATGGCAGAAAGTGAAGAGGAACTAAAGAGCCTCTTGATGAAAGTGAAAGAGGAGAGTGAGAAAGTTGGCTTAAAACATAGCATTCCAAAAACTAAGATTATGACATCCGGTCCCATCACGTTGTGGCAAATAGACGGGAAAACAATGGAAATAGTGAAAGACTTTATTTTGGGGGGCTTCAAAATCATTGCAGATGGTAACTGCAGCCATGAAATTAAAAGACAGTTGTTCCTTGGAAGACAAGCTATAACCAACCTACACAGCCTATTAAAAAGCAGAGACATCACCTTTCCACAAAGGTCTGTCTAGTCAAAGCTATGTTTTTTCCAGTAGTCACGTTTGGATGTGAGAGTTGGACTATAAAGAAAGCTGAATGCCAAAGAATTGATGCTTTGGAACTGTGGTGTTGGAGAACAATCTTGAGAGTCCCTTGGACTGCAAGGAGATACAACCAGTCCATCCTAAAGGAAATCAGTCCTGAATATTCATTGAAAGGACTGATGCTGAAGCTGAAACTCCAATACTTTGGCCACCTGATGTGAAGAACCGACTCATTGGGAAAGACCCTGATGCTGGGAAGGATTGAAGGCAGGAAGAGAAGGGGACAACAGAGGATGAGTTGGTTGGATGGCATCACTGACTCGATGGACATGAGTTTGAGTAAGCTCCGGGAGTTGGTGATGAACAGGGAAGCTTGGCATGCTGCAGTCCATGGGGTCGCAAAGAGTTGGACGTGACTGAGTGACTGAACTGAACTGATGGTATTTGGTCCCATTTACTTCAAAAATGCTCCTTTTTCAAGAATATGCATTATTTCCATACTGTTAAATCCAGTGATTAATTTTCAGTCCTTAATTTACTTGACATTTCAGCAGCATTTGCCCCAGATGATCACTTTCTCCTTTCTGAAATAATTTTTCTCTTAGCTTCCGTGACACTAATCACTCTTGGTTCTTCTGCCTCACTGGCTACTTTTTTTTGAGTTGTTTGTGAATTCATCCTCAGTTTTCTGTCATTTGGAATGTCATAGGTTTTACTCCTTAATTCTTTTCTCTATCCATATCAGCTTCTTAAGTGACCAGATTAAATTTCATGATTTTTGAAATTATCTCTCTGCTCATTGTTTCTTCAGTTGTACCTGCAGTGTGGTTCTCTTGAATTGTAAATGTCAGTATCCAATTGCCTATTACCTGCAAAGAAAGAGTTAGTTGCTCAGTCATGTCCGACTCCTTGTGACCCCATGGACTGTAGCCTGTCAATTTCCTCTGTCCATGGGATTCTCCATGCAAGAATACTGGAGTGGGTTGCCATTCTCTTCTCCAGGGGATCTTTCTGACTCAAGGATTGAACTCAGGTCTGCACTGCAGGCATATTCTTTACCATCTGAGCCACCGGGAAAGCAAGCTTCTTTAATGTATCTGAACGTAATGCGTTCTTTAACACTTCCTCCACCTCAACTTGTAAATATTTTCTGTGGTCCTTCCATTTTAGCGAATGACCAATCCCTGCTTCCAGTAGCTTACGTTCAAAATGTATTCACTTCCTATTTTTATCTGACACTCTACATCTAACCCATCAATAAATCCCTTCAGTTGTAACTTCATCTTATATTCGGATTCCAGTCACTTACCATCTCCACCATGACCCAGCTGATCCACGTCTTCTTAGTCCTGAGCTATCATTGTTATAAGTCCTGAGTATCTCTCTGCTTCTGGACTTGCCTCCTATCCCAGTAAACTGTATTCCCCACTTCAGAGTTCTCCTTTTAAACATAAGACACTGGCCTAAAACACTGCACGGGCTCCTGTCTCACAGCCTGTGACCAGTGATCGGCTGATATGGCCCAGGATCACTGCCACATTTGGGAGTGACTGTTTAAGAGCCATTTCAGTCCCACAGTTCAAGGGGGGATCAATCAAGATGGTGTAGTGACAGCATTGGATCGGTTTTTCCCTCTGCCTGATCCCCCCTTCCTTGCTGCCTCATAGAAATATTGCCGAAGCACACATCTCAAGAAATCTTCTATATGCAATTTTGTGTACCAGAATCTGTTTGTAACAAATACAGTCTAAGACAGCTACTTAAGTAATGTTTTAAAAATATCGCATAAATACCTTACCACATTTAGCTGAATACTATGCCTGCCAGTTAATTCTGACATGGTGACACCTGTCAGTCACCATTTACTTGGCACATGTGCTGTGAAGCGCATTTTAATATATGTTGTAGGTTACAGAATACATAAGAACAAGATTCCTATCTTCATTAGCTGATACATTTGAGAGAAATAAATGAGAGAAACAGCAAAACATTGAAGAATAAGCATCACAAGGAAACTACCCAGCATGTGTTTTTCCATGGAGCAATAGGGGTCCCCACAATGGTGTGTGTGTGCAAGATACAGATGCTCAAGTGAGATACATGACTCATTAGTTCAGTTCAGTCACTCAGTCGTATCCAACTCTTTGAGATTCCTTGAATCACAGCATGCCAGGCCTCCCTGTCCATCACCAATGCCCAGAGTCCACCAAAACGCATGTCCATTTAATTGGTGATGCCATCCAACCATTTCCTCCTCTGTCATCCCCTTCTCCTCCTGCCCTCAATCTTTCCCAGCATCAGGGTCTTTTCAAATAAGTCAGCTCTTCGCGTCAGTTGGCCAAAGTATTGCAGTTTCAGCTTCAACATCAGTCCTTCCAATGAACACCCAGGACTCATCTCCTTTAAGATGGACTGGTTGGATCTCCTTGCAGTCCAAGGGACTCTCAAGAGTCTTCTCCAAACCACAGTTCAAAAGCATCAATTCTTCGGCACTCAGCTTTCTTTATAGTCTAACTTTCACATCCATACATGACCACTGGAAAAACCATAGCCTTGATTAGACAGACCTTTGTTGGCAAAGTAATGTCTCTGCTTTTGAATATGCTATCTAGGTTGGACATAACTTCCTTCCAAGGAGTAAGCATCTTTAATTTCATGGCTGCAATCACCATCTGCCGTGATTTTGGGACCAAAAAAATAAAGTCAGCCACTGTTTCCACTGTTTCCCCATCTATTTCCCATGAAGTGATGGGACCAGATGCCATGGTCTTAGTTTTCTGAATGTTGCGCTTTAAGCCAACTTTTTCACTCTCTTCTTTGACTTTCATCAAGAGGCTCTTTAGTTCTTTTTCACTTTCTGCCATAAGGGTGGTGTCATCTGCATATCTGAGGTTATTGATATTTCTCCCAGCAATCTTGATTCCAGCTTGTGCTTCTTCCAGCCCAGCATTTCTC
Source organism: Bos grunniens (assembly GCF_055505025.1). Lineage (NCBI taxonomy): Eukaryota > Metazoa > Chordata > Mammalia > Artiodactyla > Bovidae > Bos > Bos grunniens. The sequence continues at coordinate 20,349,100 of NC_141191.1, read as the reverse complement.
ATGATGTACTCTGCATGTAAGTTAAATAAACAGGGTAACAACATACAGCCTTGATGTACTCCTTTTCCTATTTGGAACCAGTCTGTTGTTCCATGTCCAGTTCTAACTGTTGCTTCCTGACCTGCATACAGGTTTCTCAAGAGGCAAGTCAGGTGGTCTGGTATTCCCATCTCTTTCAGAATTTTCCACAGTTTATTGTGATCCACACAGTCAAAGGCTTTGGCATAGTCAATAAAGCAGAATAGATGTTTTCCTGGAATTCTCTTGCTTTTTTGATAATCCAGTGGATGTTGGCAATTTGATCTCTGGTTCCTCTGCCTTTTCTAAAACCAGCTTGAACATGACTCATGCTTGTCTATAAACTGTTATCTTTCTTGATGCAATAAGTATCAAAATTAACAATGAGCATTAAAAATTTTTAAACAACTTCATAGGATACTTTTATATCTACTATGTTCAATATTTTTAAAATGGAGCTCTCATTTATAATTTTTAAGATTGCACTTTCCTAATTATTTTTGTTATATTTTGCATAATTATTAGTCTGAAATAGGTTATATATAAAATGGGTATTTCTCAGTTTGAAGAGCACTATAATAGGATGAAAAGTGAATAAATATTTGACTTTACTTGGAACGGAATAGTTTAAATAAGGAAAGTATTGAAAACTTTGGTATGGAAAACTTTGAATAAGGTTTTAAAATTGGTAAGGAAATTGACTAATGAAGATAAATAGATAGGAATGTCTTGTGGCTATGTTTTGCTGCTGCTGCTGCTAAGTCACTTCAGTTGTGTGCGACTCTGTGTGACCCCATAGACAGCAGCTAACCAGGCTCTGCCGTCCCTGGGATTCTCCAGGCAAGAACACTGGAGTGGGTTGCCATTTCCTTATCCAATGTATGAAAGTGAAAAGGGAAAGTGAAGTTGCTCAGTCGTGTCCGACTCTTAGCGACCCCATGGACTGCAGCCTACCAGGCTCCTCCGTCCATGGAATTTTCCAGGCAGGAGTACTGGAGTGGGGTGCCATTGCTTATATGCCCCATATGTGGAAAGTTGTATCAACTGCATAAAATCACAGAGCAGAGTGATGGAGGGATGTGCCTACAACCTAGATTTCTGCTTATCACAAGTTTGCCAAGGGAATTATTCCCAGTGAAACTCCAGTGGTCAGTAGGGCAGGTGGAGTGCACTCAGGATTAGGATTAAGTTTGAGTCAAATGGACAGTCTTGAGGAAGTCCTAGGATCGAGCAAGTATGTAGATTCCTGTTTCTCTGGAAAGAGTAAGCCATAGTCTGTGTTGACTCTCTGGGCTCCAATAGAGAGAGATTTTTGTGTGTGTGTTAAACCTAACAAATAAGGGCCTTTGGGCTTTAGAGGCTGCTGCAAATATTTAGTCCAGTCAGGCTCACCATCCTTTTGTTTTATAAACACACATTCTGCAGATCCACATTAGCAGCTAACCACAAATATCAGTCGGCAGTAAAAGTGTTTATCACGTGGTAAGACCTAAAATCTAGAACTTGCACTGTGGCCACAGAACTATGGAAGGGCTCTGCATGACACTCATACATGAGAAATACTGAAGGGATATACACCAAGATATTAGTTGGGAATATTAATATTATGGCTTCAGAAATATGAGTGATGTTTTCTTCTTCCTACTTTTCTATTTTTCTGAAGTTTGAATAATAAGTATACATTTATTTAAATATAAATATGTATACATATATGTAATACTTTTAATAGTAAACATATTTCTTTAGACACATGTATTGTGAGTCTGAATAAGAGATAATAAAAATGGGAAATACTTTTTGTTGACATGACAAAGGTAAATCTTGAACAGAACACATTAGAGAAAAAGATTTTAGGAAACAGATGTAAAAAAAGAAAAAAAAACATTTAGGAGATATTAAGGAGTCAAGAATGATTTCATAATTTGAAATTGGTCATTTGAAAAGATAAAAAAATAACAGCTAACTTAAATTGAATAGTTGCTACATTAATTGAGATGTACCATATTATGAATAGTATTTCAAACATTTAGAGTGAATTAGTTCATTCCTTGATAAGTAATGATAATGAGATGAGAGAATTAAGATAATAAGGCCTATGTTTAGGGGAACCACCTGGGAGTCTCTCCCCAGCAGTTACCATGATTTCAAACTTATTATGTTTAAAACTCACTATCACTCACTTTTGGTAGTGACTATTCTTTTCCCACTTCGTTACACATACCTTGGAGTTATTTTTGACCTCTCTCATTCCCCTTTTAGCATCTAATTCATTTAATCAGTCTATGTCACCTTGGCAAGAATCACCTTTGCAGATTACAACTGAAATTTAAAAAGCAATACAGGTACTGTTTCCAGAAACTATTTTATATTTGAGAAGGGAAAGATAAAAAATTCACAATGTTGAATTTCTGCCGTGGTGTAGCCATTACAGTGAGCATTTTATGTATTTTCTTCCTCTTCTTATTTGTAGATAAGAGGTATTGTAGATTTTACTTTTTATTTTTCCAAAAATGATTATGTCTATGGTTATGTAGATTATTATTTAAGTTGGCCAACATCACCCATATCTTAAGTGAAAGATCTAGCATCCACTCTAGGGTATACGTAATTCCTACTGAATAACATAACCATATTGATAAAGGCAATTCCAAAGAATGCTCAAACTACTGCACAATTGCACTCATCTCACACGCTAGTAAAGTAATGCTCAAAATTCTCCAAGCCAGGCTTTAGCAATATGTGAACCATGAACTTCCTGATGTTCAAGCTGGTTTTAGAAAAGGCAGAGGAACCAGAGACCAAATTGCCAACATCCGCTGGATCATCAAAAAAGCAAGAGAGTTCCAGAAAAACATCTATTTCTGCTTTATTGACTATGCCAAAGCCTTTGACTGTGTGGAGCACAATAAACTGTGGGAAATTCTGAAAGAGATGGGAATACCAGACCACCTGATCTGCCTCTTGAGAAATCTGTATGCAGGTCAGGAAGCAACAGTTAGAACTGGACATGGAATAACAGACTGGTTCCAAATAGGAAAAGGAGTACGTCAAGGCTGTATATTGTCACCCTGTTTATTTAACTTATATGCAGAGTACATCATGAGAAATGCTGGACTAGAAGAAGCACAAGCTGGAATCAAGATTGCCGGGAGAAATATCAATAACCTCAGATATGCAGATGACACCACCCTTATGGCAGAAAGTGAAGAGGAACTAAAAAGCCTCTTGATGAAAGTGAAAGTGGAGAGTGAAAAAGTTGGCTTAAAGCTCAACGTTCAGAAAACGAAGATCATGGCATCCGGTCCCACAACTTCATGGGAAATGGATGGGGAAACAGTGGAAACAGTGTCAGACTTTATTTTTCTGGGCTCCAAAATCACTGCAGATGGTGACTGCAGCCATGAAATTAAAAGATGCTTACTCCTTGGAAGGAAAGTTATGAACAACCTAGATAGCATATTCAAAAGCAGAGACATTACTTTGCCAACAAAGGTTCGTCTAGTCAAGGCTATGGTTTTTCCTGTGGTCATGTATGGATGTGAGAGTTGGACTGTGAAGAAGGCTGAGGGCCGAAGAATTGATGCTTTTGAACTGTGGTGTTGGAGAAGACTCTTGAGAGTCCCTTGGACTGCAAGGAGATCCAACCAGTCCTTTCTAAAGGAGATCAGCCCTGGGATTTCTTTGGAAGGAATGATGCTAAAGTTGAAACTCCAGTACTTTGGCCACCTCATGCGAAGAGTTGACTCATTGGAAAAGACTCTGATGCTTGGAGGGATTGGGGGCAGGAGGAGAAGGGGACGACAGAGGATGAGATGGCTGGATGGCATCGCTGACTGGATGGATGTGAGTCTCAGTGAACTCCGGGAGTTGGTGATGGACAGGGAGGCCTGGCGTGCTGTGATTCATGGGGTCACAAAGAGTTGGACACAACTGAACGACTGATCTGATCTGATCTGATTGATATTCTAAAGTGTCAGGTGATTGATTACATAGTGATAAATTAGATTCATTGATATGTCTTAAATTACTAATTCAATAATGCCATAAATCCATTTTCCAAACAAAATTGTAAGCAGTTTTGAAATTCGTTGATCTAGGTTGCCAAATAAAATACAGGACACCCAGTTTAATTTGGATTTCACTTAAGCAATGAATAATTTTTTAGTAATAATCATCTCATTATCATAATTATTATATTTCATACCTATGGAGTGGTATTCTGAACATTTTAATTAATTTTTATCATAGCCCTATTAAATAGTTACTGTTAGTGTGTCTCAAGCAATATTTGGGACATATTCGTACTAATAAAACTTAACTGTTTTTCTGAAATTCAGATAAAGTATGTCCTACGCATTGCATACTTTAACTGAAAATGTATCTGAAATACAAATTTGTGTATCCTGTATTTTTATTTGCTAAATTTAGTAGCCTTGTTCTAGGCACTCATGTCTAAACTTGTAGATACAGCTTCAAGCAGGAGGAAGAATTCAGTAATTATCCTTGTCTCTTTGTCATCACCATCATTATAGAATAGCACCCTGGAGTGCTATTCTAAGCATTTTATTTAATCTTTACCATATGAAGTAGTTACCATTAATAACTGTTTATGACTGATGAGTAAAGTGAGGCAAATATATAATCATTTTACGATAAAAAATTAAAACCAATGATTTAAAAGTTTGATGGATCTTAAAGCATATTTGGATATTTAGGAGCCAGAAATGTGATTCCCACACCCAGATTAGCTCTGTTAAAAGTACACATTTGAGATATCATTCATACATTTCTAAATGTGCTCATCGTAAGACAGTATGCACTATGCTATGAATTTAGCATGCATGAAACTGAGACATTTTTGATAGCTGAAAATTTAGGAAAGGCATTTAGGTAAAAACTGTAGTATATATTTATATCCAGCAGAATTTTGTTGGTTTTTTTTTTTTCTTTCAAATGAAGAAGTTAGTACTTCTCAGTATAAATAAGCCACCTCCATCACCGACTCCATGGACATGAGTTTGGGTGGACTCCATGGACATGAGTTTGGGTGAACTCCGAGAGTTGGTGATGGACAGGGAGGCCTGGAGTGCTGCAATTCGTGGGGTCGCAAAGAGTCGGACATGACTGAGCGACTGAACTGAACTGAAGGCTATTTTAGCATGCTTAAGATATTTAAATTTAGGGGTTGTAATTTACCATTTTGGATAAAGTCACTTCTTGCAATCTTAAAGTATCCTCTTCTCCTTTGAATTTATAAACCCGAAAATATCAATCTTTAAAGTTCTGATGATGTTTATAGGATTCAGAAATATTCCACTGTTCTAGTATTATGTTCGTGTATATTAATCTGTGGTTCTAAACTGTTAAAAATTTTCCTGTGAACTGTATATTACAGCATTAATTATTTGACTTTCCATTCTGTTTTTCAAGTTTTGGTTTCTACTTCCTTCTTGAAACATAATACATTAGCTTATTAACTGTAGTGTTTTCATCTTAAGTTGCTTCCATTTCTCTAGCAATTGAGTTGTTTACTAGACATTTTAAATATTAGAATTCTGTTATGCTATTGTATTTTATTTACATAGCAAAGAATTTCTTGCAAAAATTGTTGCTTCTTTTTACTAAAAGTTATTTTATCACATTCCCTTAATTTTGTCCTATGGACATTTTTGTTGTTGTTGTAGGCATGCATTATTGATTGGTTTATGTAAATAAATGGGGTAATAGGCTTAATAGAAATTTGCAAGTAACTTTTCTAGGAGATGTATTTGTTTGCATAATAAACATGGCTGAATAAATAGTTTGCTTTTTCAGGACAGTTGACTTTCAAGGCTTCTTAAGAAGGGCACTCTTCAAGTCCCTTCTTATCTCCGTGACTCTGTGACATGTTATAGGGCAAGCTGTTAAGTGGTTTAGGCTATCTAATAATACAAACATTGACTAAAGAGCTTTATAGTCTAACACCCACTTGACAAGATGTTCTGCTTTAAGTTGTATGCATAAGGTCCCAAGACAAATTTCATTCCAAGCCAACTCATTCTTATAGATAATCTAGGTGTAGGAAACCGAGAGTGTCATTTTCCTTTCTGCTTTATTATATCAATATTCAGTAACTGTTTAATGGAGTAATTAGAGTTCTTGTTAGTGAAAATTGAGGATGCCTTCTCTTTCTAGTGATCCCATCTGTTAAATCTGAACTCAAACAGAATATTTTCCTTCTGTAAGAGAGGAAGGTGTTTTCTTCTCATAATTTGGGATGGGAGGGAACTGTTACTTTGTGACTGTTACATTCAAAAGTCTAACAGAAAAATGATAGGAGAGAATAACTTCAAATGGAAAATTGCCCTGATGATTTGAGGAGAAGGGTAAAACTGACATTTGGGAAGTATCATTTTATGAGAAACAGATGAATCCGAAGTTGGAAATGAATTTAGTGCCTACTATAATTAAATTGGTAGAATACCAGTTATGGTGATCTCAAATCATAACAATGCTCACAATTTCAAATAAATAGATATCTTTAGAATGGAATAGTGGAGAAGGCAACGGCACCCCACTCCAGTACTCTTGCCTGGAAAATCCCATGGATGGAGGAGCCTGGTGGGCTGCAGTCCATGGGGTCGCACAGAGTCGGACACAACTGAGCAACTTCACTTTCACTTTTCACTTTCATGCATTGGAGAAGGAAATGGCAACCCATTCCAGGGTTCTTGCCTGGAGAATCCCAGGGACGGGGGAGCCTGGTGGGCTGCTGTCTACGGGGTCGCACAGAGTCGGACACGACTGAAAGTGACTTAGCCGCAGCAGAATGGAATAGAGATGGCAGGGAAAATAATGATTTGTTAAGAGCAACATGGTATTATAAAATGGAATATATCTTCCACGGTAGTTAAAATCTTAGGATCTGGAGTTAAACAGAATTGAGTTAAAAACTTGACATTCATTTCTTATCAGCAAACTGCCTCAATTTTCTAAACCTCAGTTTTCTTTTATTTAAAATGTGGGTAATAACATGTAACTTGTAGAGCTAATGCAAGAAAGGGTGCCTTCAATGGATACATTGTACAATATTTCTGGAAGATGGAAAGCACTGGGAATAAGATTGGTAAGAGAAAATGAAAAAGCTTTGAAAAAAAAAAAAAGAAATTCACGAGAACACTATGTTTTATATGAGTAAAAGCACATATTCATAAAATTGTTAAATCTGGATGAAACTGTAAAGACCTGGAGGGGAAAATGGACAGTCAGGTCACTGGGTTAAAGAAGGGCATTCAGATCACCTGATTGGTGAGACCTTCCCTTTCCTCCATTCCAGCCCTTCACATTGGACCTGCAGGAAGCAGGGCTGGACCGTGGGCTGAAAACCAGAGCTACTCTGGGGCTCTGGAGAAATGCTTGTCTAGAGAGAGTTCCTATAACAAGTTTTGGAAATAGTGAGAGACGCTGAGCACAGTGAGTGAAGACAACAGGGCTGAGGAATTTAACAAGAGATTGACAGAAACAAAGCCCTTGTTCTGGAGAACAGCATACTCCTGTGCTCCACATTCTGAATAATGGCAACTAATCAGAAGCCTGCCTACCCCTGCAGACTCGCCTTTTCTAAAGACAGTATAAACATGATAAATCAAGTAGAAGAAGCAGGTTAGTTAGTTAAATAGATTAGAGCAAGAGGTCATATGTGTGGCTTTCCACCTTTGAATTGCTTTGTTATATTTGCAGCATTCTCATTTTTTAATACCTCATGGTCGCTCTCTAAAGAACCAAAGAACCAAATTCCCCAACCTTCCTCACATTCAAGATGCTAAAATAGGACTTAATTTCCAGCTGGTATTTACACTAACATGAGACATGAATTCAGAAGAGGGGAAAGACCAGGAGACACTCTGCTTGCCAGAGGACAAGGGAGAGAGAAAGTTTTCAGAGACAGTGGAGGCAGATGTCCCAGAAGGGCCATGCCAATGACCCAAGGACTAGGGATCCATCTGTAGCTAGGCCAGTGGGACAGTTCAGGAATTGTCTCTCCCTGGATAGCTTTCAACTGGTTCTTGTATCCTCCTGGGGATCAGTTCAGTTCAGTCAGTCATGTCCAACTCTTTGTGACCCCATGGACTGCAGCACGCCAGGCTTGCCTGTCCATCACCAACTCCTGGAGCTTGCTCAAACTCATGTCCATTGAGTTGGTGATGCCATCCAACCATCTTATCCTCTGTCATCCCACTCTCCTCCTGCCTTCAACCTTTCCCAGCATGAGGGTCTTTTCCATTGAGTCAGTTCTTCACATCAGGTGGCCAAAGTATTAGGGATCATGTGTACTAATGTGAATTCTTATATTTACTTTCTAAGTAAAACCAAGAATCTGTTCTGTTGCTTTCATCAATGAACCCCACATAGTATAGTAATAGACCCCGAAGACACTGGGAAGTGGAACTTGGTTATCAGACCATAGGATGGGACTCTGGTAGGCTGAAACATGCAGTGGCAAATTGGGATCCCAATGTGTGCACAGGGAATAAAAACGAGCAGGTTGACAGCATTCAACATTATCACCCTCTAAATCAATAATTTAAAATATTTATTCATATTTTGGTCACGTTTGTAATTTGTTTTTCATTGCTGAGTGGTATTTCATTGTATGTTCATACCACAATTACATTATCTTTTCTCTCATTGATATATATTTTGACTGTTCTAGTTATTGATTATCATGGATAAAATGGCAATAAATATACAAGTCTCTTTAAAAAAAATGTATTATTAGTAAAGAATGCCAGGAATACGGAGAGTGTTGGCAATGTCTAACTGGGAATAAATTAGCAATGTTAAAACTTTGAAATCTCAATGTAAGGAATAGTGACAAAATCACAGGGTTCCAGTGACCCTTCCTTAATATTGTTTGCACAGAAGGAGGTGTGTAACAACAACAACAAAAGAATCAGAGCCAGTTGATGGTTGATAAAGATCGAGGAGCTGATGACTAGGATGGAAACATCAGGGCTGATGCAAATGAATCAGAATAACCACAGTTCCTAAGCCCAGCCTTGCCTCCCTTGTCAGCAGAAAGTCTCTCTTCCTCCATTTGATGAGACTATTCTTGACTTGACTGCAAATCCTATGGCAGCCTGGCGGGAGGAAGCAGCTCTGCTGGAAGAAGCCATTTCTCCTCAGGTGCCGTCCAACCACCCCTCACTGTCTCCAAAGTCCAGCACGCCCCAAGGAGCAAATTAGTGAGTCAAACCTGGGAAGTGGCTGGGACAACAGCAGAGAGGCAAATATTTTGCTTATCTTTACTGTCAAAAATCTGTCTAACGTTCGTGGGACGCTTCTCAGGCTGCTCATTGTCCCTAGGACAGGGGACGAGAAGCATAGCTTCTGGCTGGCGGGACCGCACAGCATCACACCCTCAGCAGAGATGGTGTATCCCATTTAGCCACTCAGGCGGCTGGCAGTGCGTCTGCTTCTTCAGCCTGTGCCGCTTCCTAGACCCAACAAAGGCGGTAGAAATGAGGCTGAGGTGCCCCTGATGCCTTGGTATAATCTACAGGATGGATTTTGACAGTGAAGACATGTAGCATTATTGGCATGAACAAATCAGCTGTGACCCGCTCCTCGCTTCCTTCTCTATGATGGCAACCCCCTCCAGTGTTCCTGCCTGGAGAATTCCATGGACAGAGAAGCCTGGCAGGCTACAGTTCATGGGGTCGCAAAGAGACATGACTGAGCAACTAACACACACACACCAACACACACACACAGGCAGATACATTTTTTTTTTCCTCTCCAGTCTAGACACCTTTTCCTTCTTTTTCTTGCTTCATTATCATGGCAGGAATCTCTAGGATTGTGTATAAACTAGAGTAGAAAAGGTTAGAGTGGACACCTTTATTTAATTCCTGATTTTTGTGGAAAAGCATTCATGTTTCACCATTAAATACGATGTTAGCTGTGTGGATTAGCTTTCCTATCTGTTTCTACTAGTTTGCTTATTCCAGTTATGACTCAATTTAGAACAATTTATTTTGTCTTCACTGTGTATATTTTTGTTTATTTAATGCCTCATAATTTTGCTTGACTACCAGACATTATGAATTTTACATTTATTGTGTGCTGGATAAATTTAGCTTTGTTCTGAGATAGTTCACTTACACAGAAAGAATAGGATCCTGTTTTGTATTGCTTTTCAGCTTTGTTAGCATCTAGTCTAGGGCTATTTTTTCCCATTACCAAAACAAGACCCTTCTGAATATATTACTCAATGCCCAGTGAATTACAGGGAGAATGCAATGGCACCCCACTCCAGTACTGTTGCCTGGAAAATCCCATGGATGGAGGAGCCTGGTAGGCTGCAGTCCATGGGGTTGCTAAGAGTCAGACACGACTGAGCGATTTCACTTTCACTTTCCACTTTCATGCATTGGAGAAGGAAATGGCAACCCACTCCAGTGTTCTTGCCTGGAGAATCCCAGGGACGGAGAAGCCTGGTAGGCTGCAGTCCATGGGGTCGCACAGAGTCGGACACGACTGAAGGGACTTAGCAGCAGCAGCAGTGAATTACAAAACTTTCCAGCCTTGCTGTTGTTCAGTTGCTCAATCATGTTTGACTCGTTGCAACCACATGGACTGCAGCATGCTAGGCTTCCCTGTCCTTCACTATCTCCCAGAGTTTGCTCAAATTCATGTCCCTTGAGTCGGTGATGCCATCCAACCATCTAATCCTCTGTTGCCCCCTTCTCCTCCTGCTCTCAATCTTTCCCAGCATTGGGGTCTTTTACAGTGAGTCAGTTCTTTGCATCAGGCCAAAGTATTGGAGCTTCAGCATGTGTCTTTCTAATAAAAATTCAGGGTTGATTTCCTTTAGAATTGACTGGTTTGATCTCTTTTATGTCAAAGGGACTCTCAAGAGTCTTATCCAGCACCGTAATTCGAAATTATCAATTCTTTGGCACTCAGACTTCTTTATAATCCAACTCTTACAACCATACGTGACTACTGGAAAAACCATAGCTTTGACTCTACAGACCTTTGTTGGCAAAGTGATGCCTCTGCTTTTTAATATGCTGTCTAGGTTTGTCATAGCTTTTCTTCCAAGGAGCAAGCATCTTTTAATATCATGGCTGCAGTCACCATCTGCAGTGTTTTTACAGCCCAAGAAAATAAAGTCTGTCACTGTTTACATCGTTTCCCTCATGTATTTGCCATGAAGTGATTCCATGATCTTAGTTTTTTGAATGTTGAGTTGTATGCCAGCTCTTTCATTCTCCTCTTTAATTGTCATCAAGAGGCTCTTTAGTTCCTCTTCACTTTCTGCCATTAAGGTGGTCATCTGCATATCTGAGGTTGTTGATATTTCTCCTGACAATCTTGTATCCAGCTTGTAATTCATCCAGCCCAGCATTTCCTGCATCAGGAAGTGGCTACGTGTATAAGGCACACTTAACGAAGTTCTCTAGAGTTCTGTCTGTGCATTTCTCTCCTTTCCAATTATTTGTCCTGTAAAGTCGAGCAGTCTTTGCCTTTCCAGTCTTCCAGTTAGGTCTCCCCAGCTGTGTGACATTGCTGATCTTCGCTAATAACTCCCTTACCTACATTTCAGTCTAGAAACACCCTCCAAGCCAGGACAAGTGCAGGGCTTGTCTTGTTTTTCATCTCTCAGGGATCACTGTCCTTCAATTGCGTAATGTCCAGTGTCTTGAAAAATGTTGTTTTATTTATTTTGTCCATCTTTCTAATTGATTCAGGAGGGAGAATAAATCTGGAATGTTTTGCTTCATCTTGGCCAGATGCAGGTGTCTTTTATGCACGTTAAAAATTTGGCAATCATAATTGTGTGGATTTCAGGGCCTCAGAGCTCTGGTTTGAGTCTGCCACTCAAGCAGTGATACTCCCAGGCAAGTTATGGAACTAATCTGTGTCTCAGTTTCCTCATCTGTAAAATGAGATGACAATACCTACTTTATGAGTTTGTTGACCTTTAAATGAGAGGAAGTCAGGGAAAATGAGTTTTTATTTTGCTCTATGATATTTTCTGTTTTTAAAATTTTTGATGTCAAAAGTTAATGCATATATTAATATGCAGTTTTAGAATAGAGTAAGAACCTTTATAATCTAGTTTTCTATTTAGTTGCTAGCAGTATAGAAGTCTGCCTATTGAGGCAATGTTCACCATCTTCTCTAATTCTACAAAGTATGCAATATAAAACCACCTATACTGAATTATATAAAATTTAAGTTCTCAGATGAGCACTGCATGAATGTGGGTGCTAAAAGTACTTTAAACTTATTTAATTTCTTCAAAACAAAAAGGGCTTGAATAAACAAGTGAAAATATGTTCATTTTGAATCATACAAATGTGTAAAGTATAAAATAAATCTTTTCTGTAAATTACCCAAGTTTAAAAATATATTTCTTTGAAACTTTAAGGCAAATTTTACACTACCATAAACTTGTAACAGCATTATATTAGAGACAAAAAACAGAAATCTGAAACATGTACTAATTTCTTATTCAAAACTTTTAAATTAAAAGAAGTGCATTTATTCAAGAGTAATCCTGTGTTGCTGCTGCTGCTAAGTCGCTTCAGTCGTGTCCGACTCTGTGCGATCCCATGGACTGCAGCCCACCAGGCTTCTCCATCCATGGGATTCTCCAGGCAAGAATTCTCGAGTGGGTTGTCATTTCCTTCTCCAATGCATGAAAGTGGAAAGTGAAAGTGAAGTCGCTCAGTCGTGTCTGACTCTTAGCAACCCCATGGACTGCAGCCTACCAGGCTCCTCCATCCATGGGATTTTCCAGGCAACAGTACTGGAGTGGGGTGCCATTGCCTTCTCCCAATCCTGTGTTATATTTTTATTTTCTGCTTTCTCAGCTGTTAAGATTGGAATGTTAATAGTGACAAATACAAGGAGGATGTGACAATGACTTGTAAACCATCTTGGAAATATCTGACAATAAAATGTTATAATAAGAAGAATGTCATTTTTATATTTGAGAAATACAAATTATCCCACTCCTGTTATCAGAAGTTATCCAGAGAGATGTATTAGCAAACACGTGCTTGTTCAGTCACGAGAGCAAGTCTTCCTTTTGAAGAAAGATTCTTTAGAAATGTTACGACACATGAGGAGCTCTTGTTATACATATATTAGATCTTTCTGATTACCGTACCTATGTTATGGTATTAAATTTTTAAAAACAGAAATGTCATTTTTATGTTTTTCTACAAGGCAGAGATTGCCTATTTCCTACAAGGGAAATAGGTTTATGCTTCTGTTCTTTGAATCTGTGTGATATAATATTCAGAAATACTTTAGCATTATTTGGTCAAGTGCAAAATGTCAGGAATGTTTTATTTTTCACCACTTTTTCCTGAATATATGTCTGATGAGATCCTTCTGTTTCTTGTAAACTGGAAGTCAGCACTACAGGGCTTGCTGTGAAAGGATGACAAGCGAGTTACCACAAGCCCATTTGTGCAAAATGATGGCTGTGGTTCCCCGTTAGGAGTTGCTCAGCTGCGAAGATGAAAAGATGGTCAAACAGAAAGTTGCTGGATCCTGGAGATCAAAATGCAGTCTGCTGCGTGTCATGCCTGCCTACACTGGCACCTCAGGGTATTGGTAGTAGGAGTTTGGGAGGGCGCCTAGGCAAGAAAACGGTATCGGGCATCAAATGTGTGGTCTTTGTGGTGGTGGTGTTCAGTTGCTAAATTGTGTGCGACTCTTTGCAACCCCATGGACTGCAGCATGCCAGACCTCCCTGTCCTTCATTATCTTTGTAGTAATTTACTATTAAACCTGATCCATTTTTGTCTTCTAAAATACATCATTTGTAGTTTATTTGTAACGACAGGTGACATCAGTGTGAAAGGATGGAGTGAGGCTTGATAATGTATAAAAGAACGAAGTAATAACTGTCTGAGCACCCAGAGCAGTACTGCCTTATACACCAAGCAATCAGTTGTCCTCTTAACAACCTCAGTGATTTCTCTGGCTTTTTTCCTCAGGTTAAATCAGGAAACTTGGGTCTATGAAAGAAAAATAAATATAACATAGTTATACAATTTAATTTAAAACAAAACCAAAGAGCAGATCTAAGTATCTGTGCCTAAGGAAACTTCCCAACCGTCTGGCACAGGCAGACAGAACAACGTGGTACAGGAACACAACATAAGTTGCCTTCTAAGTTTGTGCTTTTGTTTCCCTAAGAAAAATAGGCAGCTAGACAAATGTCCAGTTAATCTATGTTATGCTCCAATACTGCTGATGAAGCTTCCTATCTTTTTTTAAAAATAAATATTGCTCTATGAAGAATCCGTTACATGCTCCAGATTTAATGTTATTAATTTGATGGGTAAATTTGTAGCAAAATGAAAAAAGGGCAAGAAAAATCATTTGTACATTAGATCCTGAAGGGATCCAAGTTTAATCCCAGGTTCTTAACAAAATTGTAATAGAAAAACTGAGCCATACCATAAATTTCTTGTAGAATTCATCATCCAAAGAAGATTTTTTTTTCTGCTCCATTCCTGTGCTAAATGTCTTAGTTCAGAGAGGGATTGTGTCTACTATAATAGATTTATAGCCCTGTAATATGAACTGATGCTCTCATGATGTCTGTTACCTTTGATTTTAGATTTATACACTAGCTCCAGTTTTTTAAGCAATTGTTTTCTTTCCCTCCTATGAGACATATGATCAGTGCTAAACCATCATAGACAACTGGAGACACTGATGATTTCCTGTAATGAACAGGAAAGGGTCCCAGATGCCTGATGAAACACTCATTCTTTCTGAGACAATAGTCACAGGCTAGAGACAAATCTTCTAGTTTTTCAGCCTTGATCTCTGCTACTGAGATAAAGTAGAAGATATAATGGATCTGTTTCTAATAACCAAAAAGGTAATGAGTCTAATAAACTTAGTTCTAGAATAAAGCAAAAGCCAAATAAAATGCCAACTGAAATTGTAATTACAATGAAAACCCTTTCTAGGAGAAGACAGATTAGATCCTATAGAAGCAAGATTTGAACACATTAAAATTTTAAACTGTTCAAATTCTACCAGAGATGTGGACTCTTCAAACACTTGTGATTGGCAACCTGGTGGCTTTGAACTGCAAGGTATGATCCTTTCAGGCGCAGGTTGCAAATTAAAATTGTGGTTTGGGAAATAAGAGGTAGGTTTATAGTAAACAGGTGGCTTCTGTTCAAAAGAGAATTGCTGGGGACTCTTTTATGACCATGCTGATGCTGTGACATATTAAGTGGAGCTTGTCTCTTTTCCATCTGCTGTAGACAACTGCTGGAGGCGGAACCCATTTAGGAGATGGTATACTCCATGCAGCTGCTCCGCCATATCTCATAAATAAAGAATCCAATCATGCCTTCATTCTCCTTTATTAGACCCAATTTGTCAGGACTGGGTCCTTGTTCTTTTAGGCAATTGTCCACAGAGTATGGCTTTTAAAGAATTTGTTTTGGGGATGTGATTTTTTAAAGATTAACTCGGTGTTAACAGAAAAATTGTGAGTTGCATTTTGGGTTTATATGTGCTTGATTATACTTGACCTATAAAACTAGGCTTGATAAAAAGCCCTTCCCTGGTAAGTGTAATGCTTATTTGTCTCACAAGAACTCTTCTGACTTGCTTTAATCTCCCCTTGGACACACTTGTCTTAGAGTTTTTATCTCTAAAAGAAGCAATTTGGTGGAATGCTCTGTTCTCTGCATACATCATTCAACTCATTTACTTATTGCTATGTTACTTTTGTGATTCACAGATAAAAATGAACATTAAAAGAGAGGTACTGTTTTCTAGCTTTTGTCTGTTTTTCCCAGTGGGGAGTTTGATACTTCATCAAATGAGATAGTACTGAAAAGACAAAAGGACGTATCCCTTTTTGTAGATATCAAACTATTTTGTTTAACTTTTAATAGTTTGCAAATCCTGACTTAGTGTTTTGCTCAGAACCAGACATCCTGCTGTAATAAGTGTGTTGGTGGAGGAATGTTTTTTCCCTGCCTTGGGTCTGGATTGCATTCAAATCATTGTATAGATTAAATGACATTTAGTACATGTGATTTGTCTGAGAAAAACCTAATGTTAGGAAATTTTGACTTTTGTTGGCAGAACATTCTCACATGTCAGGATGTCACTGGCTGATAAAACACACAAAACCACCAAGTCTAATCGTGTCTGTAGGTTTCCAATATGTTTGGTAGCAAAAGAATTCCAGTTCCTGTGTACATTCAAAGTTCACAGTGTATAGCAGGCAAAGAAAGGAATATCCATCACCAGTAAAACATTGAGGGACTCATGAAGCATGGGATGCCTACCTTGCTCAGAAATTAAATAGTGTAAGTGATTCTGAGTAGCCTTTTAAGGTCACCCATGGGTCCTTTCTCCTCATTCCCACCATACGTAACTGTCGAGATGCAGCATGTGTTTAGGAAAGATACACATTTTGGTAGCATAGACAAATGTCTTTGATCCTATCCAGAATTTATGAGTCTGTAAAATGTATTATCAAGCTAATTAATCTGATATATTCAATTTAATAAAGCAGAACAAAATCTTTAAACATTGTAATAGCTTGCCGAATTCTGAATAAAGCAAAATAAGCCATGTGTTTGAGAGACCAAACTTGAAAATTGAAAGACCTTTGGGAGTTGAGGTGAACTCTGAGTTCAGAGTTAAACCTCTGCCGTTTCATCGTTTGCTCTTTAACAATGGAGTCTAAGCATGTATTTAAGAGACTGCTTTGATAAACGATGATCTTTGCTTCCTTATTATTTGAAGCAAGTGGCTGAACGATTGGCATCACTTCCTACGTACCAGAACTAGTTTCTTCCTGTTTGATAGTTTCACCATGATTTAGTTTAAGTAGCATGCCCATCTCTAAAAGGTTTTTAAGACTGTAAAATGTTACATCTGCACAACTGTATTAATATTTCATAATAGTGTTGTAGTTATTTAGCAAATGCTAAAAATATTTTACTTTTTTCCATTTTAATGCATTTACATCATGTTGGCTTTCCTCCTTTGTTTTTCTCCACGACTTGGATGTTTTTAAATAAGAACTAAAGAATTTAGAAAAACAAGTTTAAGTCTTGGCAGTGAAATGATAAAGCATAGATTGGGGTTAAGCAATTACCTATTTAGAAGATGACAAATAGCAACCTTTAGCTATCTGACATGAATTTTGATTTTTATAAAATGATCAACTTATGGCCAGAGTTAGAGATGCTTTCTGTTGTGAAGAATTCACTTTGTAAAATCTTACGCCTGCTTTACAAAGGGAGAACAATTGTTAGGGCAGTGCCTAGTAATTTTCTGGAGGATGATGTAAAGAATTTCGTCTCAGAACATTGAGAAAGCATTAAATTTTAGGAATTTAATGGAAATTAAATTAAAGGAAAGGAACATGATATATTAGGTAACAGTAATACGTATTGAGATGAAAGTCATGCTTATGATGTGTCAGCCGAAGGAGATAAACGTTTTTCAAAAGAATCTGATCTAAAAGAAGCAGGAGTGGCAGGTACAGGTACATGGAGAACTGTGATGGACAGGTTCTGATTGAGGGGCCGTGATGAATAAACTGGATGGCAGTGTTGTGAGATCATGCTGGAGATTGCCTGCTAGATGGAGGAGAAGCTTAATACTTTTCTAATATAGTTCACAAAACAGAGAAATTACTGTGCTGATGGCTGACCTCAGACATTCAGAATACTCCCAGAAACCTCACTCCTCTAAAACTGCACTCATGAGGGGTATCTGCCCTGACTTTGTGCTGATTTCACTCCTTGCTTGTGGGAGCATGAAACTCTTCCACTTTTAATTTAATTTAAAGAACTCTTTGTTAAACTATAAATGACAGTGTATTTACTTATTTGGCTTCAGAAAGCCAAATGAGAGTGGTAGTTTCTCAGACCAAGAGATGTAACAGTGGAGATGGTCACAGATATTTGGATGGTAGTTTATATTTTGAAGAGAGAATTTAACAGATTATATGCCCAGTAGCAGAGTCTTGACTTTAGAGGCTTCTTAACTACCAGTGTCTCTTGAGAAGCTCATAACCTCAGCAGACACACTTGTTTTCTGTTTTGCTTTTTTTTTTTTTTTTTTTAAATCCATTTTGGTTTTAGTCTTCTGGTTGTGTGAATCCAGTTTAGTCTTCTGGCTATGTGAAATTGCTACTGTAGAGGCTGTGCCTTTATGAAGTGCATTCTGTAATCTGTACCTCATGAGTTCTGTTTCAAATTTTGTCTCCTCAGAGTCCAGGTTTCACACTCAGGGGTTATATGTCACTTTCCTACAATGATTCTTTTTCTCTTGACTGGGACATTGAGAGAGGGTAGACCTTGAGCTATCTAGGACAGGAAACACTGAGATTGCTAGAGAGGGATTTTAAGTGTCTGAAATTAAAGGAAAGAAAGGAGGGACCACAAAAAAGGACTACCTAATACCTGTCCATTAGTTTAGAACACGGCTGACTGTGGCTGTAGAGATTCAAGCTATACGCATTTACCTTGTTCTATATGAAACGTTTATGAATTAGAGTCTACTTTTTGTACCCACAATGGAACAGGCCAATAATTTAATCTCCCCCCACATTTTTTAGTAAAAAAAAAAAAAAAAAAGCCCTATGATATATGGTTTTTTAAATTACACAGCAGTTTTACTTTTTCAGCTATTTACCTGGCTTCAAGTACTATTTTCAGTGAGAGAGTACATAGTAAATTAAGCTGCCAGTGTTGTCAGCAATAATGAACTTACACTGTCAAACACTAATTTCTCCCAATCTTATCTCATTAGACTACCACAGTACTTCTGCAGTGAGTTCCTTCATACTAAATATCCATTATTTTATGTGACTATCAAAATGAACTTAAGAATTCAGCCATAAAAAATGAAAATAGAGCCACTTTTGAGATTCTTTCTAGACAAACGGGTTCTAGCTTTAGTATGAATGTAAAAGTTAAGTAAAGTGAAGTGAAGTCGCTCAGTCGTGTCCGACTCTTTGCAACCCCATGGACTTTAGCCTATCAGGCTCCTCCATCCATTGGATTTTCCAGGCAAGAGTGCTGGAGTGGATTGCCATTTAATCACAAAGTTAAAATCATATGTATATGTATACATTAGTTCTTTAAGAAGTTAATAAGCTAGTTGATTTGTATGTTCATAATGGATATTGCAGTAGGTGAAAAAATCTCAAAGAAACTTACTGAATCGAGTCCTTAACAGTTGATTTTTATCTTGGTATTCATATTATTGGATATTATGCTTATGGCTAGGATCAGAATCTGTATATCTTCTGCCAAGTCAATTTTTGTGGTCATGGTCAATAGCCACTCTCATTCCTACCTATCATTCCTAGTTAGGACTCCAGGAGACATTAACATAAATGAGATATGAAGGTAAATTTATTCTTTCCGTATGTATTTATTAGATGCCTATCATAGGGAAATAGTAGAAAAGAAACAGAACTGCAAGTTGAATACTGCTTAAATTCTAGTTGGGGAGGAGATAGAGTTTATATCCTAGTTGGGGAGGAGACAGTAAAAATAATTATCTGCTTTGTAAAATGACTAAATGTTATCAAGAAAAATAAATCATGACAACAGTTTAAGGATGGATGGGTGTGGACAGCACTATTTTATGTAAAGAAGTAAATGCATGGTCTTTATTAACACTTATACTGTGATAACCAACCTCTGTAGATCCATAGCCCTCATGGGTTCTAATGAGTGCTGTTGAGCTATAAGAAGTCTTTGTGCCTAGGCCAATAGCTAGCCTAAATTATCTTCCTTTTCTGTTGACCTAACCTTGGAATTTGCTTAGCTTCTCAGTGTTGTATGAAACTAGTATTATCATATTAACGGATGAGAAGGGAGTTTCTAAATATGGACTCAAAAGAATAATTAAGAGCCATCATCTAAAAGGAGACACGCATGAAATTGACCAGAGGACATGCTGGGTAAGCAAACAGTTTTCAGTGCCTTATCTATTTATTCACAGCAAAAGCATCCTCCAGAAGGGTGGCCCAGCCCTGTATTCTTCAGGGTGAGATGCTATGATCTCAGGGTGGGGTTAAACCTTGAGTTATCAAATCTGGCTGAGTTGAAGAATCCCTTGAAGATTATTTTAAAAATTAGACTTTGAGCTGAAGGCTTAAACCACATGAATCTGAATATGTGGAAGTGAGGTTCAGAAAAACTACTTTAAATAAATAAAGCTCATCAGTTTTATTGCTTTTCAGGGTAACACTTTACCACTTTAGTGATGGGAGTTGGGGGAAGGAAGGCAATACAATACTAGATTGCCCTAAAGTAGCACTTACTCATTGATGAGCCATATTCACATAAACAGAAGTAATGTGCAGAATACAGCTTCAACAAAATAAAAATCTCTCAGTGTAGTGTCCTCAGAAAAATTTTAAAAATATTTTATACTTATAAAATGTTATTTTTTGTGCAAACATGTAAACAACAGAAAGTTAAAGGCTCTTGGAGATTAAAAATATAATTTCCAAAAAATATAACAAAAGAGTTGTGAATTTCAGTCCAAGAATGTCTCCAGCCCATAGAGATAAAAGGCAGGGGGGAAAGGGAAGGAAAAGAAAAGAATTAAGGTGACCATTCAGGAGATTCAATGTTTAATTCATAGAAATTTTAGCAAAAAAAAAATGACAGAGAAAATCAGGGGGAAGGAAATAATAAAAGATAAAAAGAGAAAGAAAAAGAAGAAAACAGAAATTCGCAGTGTTCAAAGAGACAACTGAGACTTCACAATGAAAGGGCAAGAACAAGTGAATAAGATTGAACACATGTATCAGTCTTTTTTTTTTTTTTCTAATTTTATTTTATTTTTAAACTTTACATAATTGTATTAGTTTTGCCAAATATCAAAATGAATCCGCCACAGGTATACATCAGTCTTAAATAGAAGATTCTAAATGTTTCCAGAGAGGAGAGGAAAAGCAAAACAAAAATGACAATCCATTTACAAATAAATGAGAATTCAGTGGGCATAAAGATGGTAACCCACTCCAGTACTCTTGCCTAGAAAATCCCATGGACGGAGGAGCCTGGTAGGCTGTAGTCCATGGGGTTGCTAAGAGTCGGACATGGCTGAGTGGCTTCACTTTCACTTTTCACTTTCATGCATTGGAGAAGGAAATGGCAACCCACTCCAGTGTTCTTGCCTGGAGAATCCCAGGGACGGGGGAGCCTGGTGGGCTGCCGTCTATGGGGTCGCACAGAGTTGGACATGACTTAAGTGACTTAGCAGCAGCAGCAAAGCAAAATACATGTTAGTTGACAGCTGAGCAAATCCTATCCATGACAGCCTAGAATTTTGAAGCTAGGAAACAATTAATTCTGTTTAACAGGATAAAGATATTTTCAGATACTCAGGAACATCTCATAAAGTGTACTTGTTGTGAATACATTCTTAAGAATGACTACCAGGCAATTGGCCATAAAAGACAAGGAAGACAGTGGTGGGAAATAAAAGAAAGGGCCAACCAAAGTTTTTATACTGTTAAGTGTACTGAAGCTCCTAGTACTTGATTTTTCAGATGCAAGATATAATATTGTCCTGCCAACCTAACATCCATAAGGTGATCATAAACTTATTCTAGTTCTTTTTCTCTCCCCATTCTGTATTTTGTTAATTTATTATTTTGATAATATATTTTATAATACTTATCCACTATTTTTAAAAAATTGTGGTAAAATATATTTTTTAAATGTGTCATTTTAATCATACAATTCAATGACATTAGGTACACGGACATGTTGTGTAACTATCATGGCTATTTCCAAAGATGTTTTTATCATTCCAAACAGAAACTCTGTAACCATTAAAAAATAATTCCTCATTTCTTTTACTCCCCAACCCCCGATAAACTCTAATCTGCTTTCTGTTTTATGAATCTGCCTATTCTAGATATTTCATATTAAGTGAAATCATACAATAATTTTCCTTTATTCCTTGTTTATTTCACTTAGCATAATGTTTTTAAGGTCCATCCCTTGAAGCATGCATCAGAATCTTGTTGATTTTTATGGTTTAATAATATTCTACTATATGCATATGTCATATCTTAAAAGACCCATTTATCCACTGATGGACCCTTCAGTTTTTCCTCACTTTTTTGCCTCACGAGTAATGCTTCAATGAACAATGACAGACATGTGTTGGAGTCTCTGTTTTTGATTTTTTGGGTGTATACCTAGGAGTAGAATTGCTGGGTCATATGGTAACTCTAAATTTAACTTTCTGAGTGATCATCAGACTGTGTTCCACAGGGGCTATACCATTTTACATTCCCACTAAAAATGTAAACGTTACCAGGGCTCCAGTGTTTTCACACCCTCACCAGTACTTGTCATCCTGTGTTTTTTATCATTGTTGTTGCTGTTCATTTGCTTTATTAGAGTCATCTTATCAGGTGTGAGGTTATGGAAGTGTATCTTGTGTTTTGGATTTGTATTTCCCTACTGATGAATACTATTGAGCATCTTTTACTGTTCTTATTGGCCCTACGTGTGACTTCTTTAAGAGGTATCTAAGTCCTTTGCCCATTTTTGAGTTTGGTTATTTTTTATTGTTTTATAGGAATCCACTATTTTTCACTTTTATGTACCTTTTTAAAGTGTGAGTTCTATAATTAAATATATTTGGTGCTCATCACAGATTTTTATACTTGAAACATCTCTAATCATTTAATGGTTTATGAGGCATATTGATAAGTAGTTTCTTTAGAATAGGCTAATGAATGCCATGTCCCTCAGTTCTTACATGTTCTTCTTAGTGGCAAAACATCAATGATAATTTGGCTAGATAAAAAAATAAATCCTGGGTTCATATTTTCTTGAGGAAAAAAATGTTTGTCTATTCTTTTTGTAACATGTAATGTTGTTATCAATAATCTGATGCCAATTGGATTTTTTCACTTTCATAAATCATGTGAATTTGTTTATTTTGGTAGGGTCTGGATGACAAAAATATTCTTAACTTTAAAATCCAATTGTTATATTAGTATTCTGGGTCAAACTTTCCAACTACTTGGGATCTCGATATGTGGATTCAAGCCTTCTAATTTCAGGGCAGTTTTTAATATATTTTTTGTGTTCCATTTAGCACTCCAGATATACTTGTCTTTATTTTTTCCTTTTTATCCTTTCCTCCCATTTTTCTTACTGAATTTTCTACGGTGTTATTCAGTCTTGAGCTTTTTCAGATTTAGTCTTTATAAAATTTGATTCTATCTTAATTATGTCCTACAATTTGTCAGTTCTCATTTTGTATCTTCCTTTGTCTAATCATTTTCTTCCTGAGCTTATTATTTCTGATTGTCTTATTTTCAAGCTTGTATCATTTCTTAAGTCGATTTTAGCTCATTTTGCTAAATGTAACTTACAGTCCACCCCCTGTATTGGCTCATCGTTTGTATCCACTGTTCTATATTCACAGATTGAACCAAATGCAGACCTCATAGTACTGTATTATTTACTGAAAACAATCCTGTATAAGTGAACCCATGCAGCTGGGTCAAACTCATGTTGTTCAAAGGTCACTATATCATTAAAATTAATTTACGCATTGCTTTTCATTTACTATAACTATTAGAATATTTAAATTCACGTGATCCACATTATATTTTTCTTGCACAGTGCTGATTTAAAGAGGCAAGAAAAGACTGTGTAGACTTGCACCTAAACAAAAGATCCCCTCACTGTTCCAGTCTCTTCAGCATGGTTCATTGTGATATCATAAAGGTTCCTATGCCACATAAATTCCCCCAGGATGCCCCTATTCTGAATTTATATTGAAAATTGATGGTGCTTTTAGGAGTCAATAGAAGATTACAAGATCCAGAATTCCAGCCAAATATATACATCTTGTTATCATAAACATATAAAAGGCTTGTGACAATGTTATGAGTTTTCTACTTAATGGAAGAATTTCAAACAAATGCTCAGGACATCATATGTACAGTTAAATATGTAAACATTTATTCAGTGTCGGTAGCTCTCTAACTTTATTAAAGACTCATTATTACAGACAGAGTCCCTTTTCATAATCATCCAAATCTCAATGTTGTCTCACAGTTTAAATAATAGAGTTTTCCCAATCTAATAAATGGTGGTAGTATAGAAAATGGGACATTAACAGCGTTGTAAACTGATGTTTTAAATATAAAACTTGATATTTAATTTGTAAAGTAACAACAATCTCAAGGGTGTGTGGAAATATAACAACAAAAAAACTAATTTTCTTTCTATTTAAGTCAGCAAAATGGAATGTCCAGAGGTGAGGGAGTTTTTGTTGAATGAAAAGACAAGTGTAAGGTGATAATGAAATATACAGTTTAACTTATCGTTTATTCAGAGCCTAGGTTCTCATGCCAAGCCTCAGGATCTAGCTTGTCCTAAGAACTTTTTAGCACTTACTTTAATTGAGGTCTGATGCTTCCATAGAAAATAAAGAATGATAGAGCCATTAAGAAGACATTTTTCAGTTCTGAAAAGGTAATGTGGAGGAGGTCAAACATTATTTACAAATGGTCTAATGCATTTTCTGAAAGTTAAGCACATGCCTTGAAGATGCTGTATTTTGTTACAGTAAACTAATAAATCTTGCCCCCAAGGTGAGAACTGTTGTTAGTTGACACGAAGTACTGTTGGTGTTGAGACCTCTGGGACTCCCACCACCAGGTCTGAGACAGGGGGCCGGACAAGCCCGTACAGGGTGAGATGTGAGGCTGATCTGTCAGTAGGGGCTCGGGCAGTGAAGACTAAGTGTCTGAACCGGTGGGCTTGAGGCCTGCTTGCGTGTGGTTAGACTAGAGTTCTCAAGGATAAAGATTCCAGCATATTGCGTCTGGCTGGTGATTGGAAATGGATCGTGTGGGGCAGTCGTCTAGCCATCATTCAGGAAGGTGGCCCGTTGATCTCCTAAAATCTCATGGAAAACACAGTTGCAGGCCCCCAAGACAAGAGTTAAGAAAGGCTCCCCATTGCCTCGTAAAACTAAAGGAAAGGGTAGTGACCAAGCCCTTCTCCTGTGCCTCTGAATGCCTTGCTGCTTTTGTGTGCTCTCCTAACACCCGAGGGTATTGAGTGGCACAGCCATGGTGGCCAGTGACCCCAGCACTGATAAGAAAATAAGGGGGTGGGAAGGAGCATTTGAGGCTCATCTGCTCTTCCCAGGCAAGATCCCTAGCTGGTGTGCCTGGGCTTTCCTTAGTACTATGGCTTATCATCATGCCTGTGGACTGCTTAGCATCCAAGGGCTTGAATGCCCCACCTGGGTCATAGACTAAATGCCCTAATCAGAGATGGTGCCCTGGTCCCAGGAAAATTGATTGACATTCCCCAGTGGTAGTGGGAGGCTTTAGGACCCTTCCCTCTTTTCCTATAACCACCCAGAACGTCTTCACTGTGAATGATAAGATAAAAAAACAGAAAACCATGAATATGTGTGTAGATGCCTAACACAGAAAAAGAAAAGAGAGGAGTTCCCCCAGTAGGAAAAATGGGGCTGGAAGAACGAAGAGTTTTACTCCAAGACCTCTGGGTTGTGTGCCCCTTCTGTTAAGCTATTTACTATGCTTACAAAAGCCCTAATTCTGAGAGTTACAGGGAAAAATGCCATTGACCCATTGTACTCTCCTGGCACAGTGAAGGGGTTAATTCAAATCCAACTTAGGTCCAAGGTCCTTAAGCCACACAATCATTGCCATGAGGGAGGCCCTTAACCCCAAGGATACTAACTTTGGGATATTTCAAGGAAGAAATGGAGTAAGTATGAGCAAAGAGAACATTTCCCTTCCCCCTTTTCACAAGTTTATTAAGTGACCAAAAAAGGCGGGGGTGGGGAATGAGAGAGAAGAATGCGATAGGAAGAAAGAGGAAAAAACAGCTATAGCTCCTATCTCCCCTAAATCAATAATATAATTACACTCATATAGGTCTTGTTTATCATGCTATTTGACAGCTTAGAGGCAAGAGTTTCTTGATTTTAAATTGAGATTGTGGAACATTATATAATCACAGAAAAATCATGGTGTATACATGATATCTTATTAGCATAAAGTTACAATAACTAATATTTATTGTGTAATAGTACAGTTATACCTGGGTATCTATCTATAAGGGATGGTTCCAGGATCCCCTGAAGATACCAAAATTCAAGGATGTTTAAGTCCTGTATATAAAATGGCATAGTACTTGTAGATAATCTATAAGCAATCCTCCTATATGCTTTAAATCATCTCTAGATGACTTATAATACCTAATACAATGTAAGTGCCATGTAATAGTTATAGTGTAAATGATGTGCAGACAGTTGCTGGCATGCAGAAAACCTAAATTTTGCTTAGGAATTTTCTGGATTAAAAAAAAATTTTTCCATCCGTGGTTGGTTGAATCCACAAAATGAGGACCCTGCTGATTCAGAGGGTCAACTGTGTATGGCACAGGTTTCACATGTAGGATTTTATTTAATAGTTAACTTAAAACAATATTTTGTGGACAGTGCTATTATTACTCCCACCTCGAGTTTAGATATGATAAACCCTAGCAAAGTAAGTTGCCCCAAAGTCCTATACTTTTTAAGAAGGAAAGGTAAGTGCAAACCTGGGCCCACTGGTTTCAGAGCCCACTTACTTACATCTTACATGCTCAAAGTATGTAAGCACATTCTGCCTTGGTGAGTGTGAGTAATAGAGAGCCTGTCGCATGTGATGTAAGGCGGCGTGTGTCTAACTTGAGTGTGTCCATGAACCACCGGGAGATCTTCTGTAGACCACGCTTCGATCAGCAAGGATGGGGGTCAGAGCGCGGTGATGAGTGTTTAGAAGATAGTGTGGAGATTCCAATGCTGATTTGGGCACTGGCTCGCCCTCATAATAACTGCACTCTAGGACTTCTATTGCTTGCTGGAAAGAAACAAGCATTGTATGTGGTATCTGTATTGAATATCTGCTGTGTTCTGGATATCGTCCTAGACACTAGAGATAAAAAGCAAATAACCCATTGTCTCTGTCTTACAGGAGCTTCCTTCACAAAGGACTCTGAATGAAGTTGATAGTTTCTCTTCTCGTCAGAATGGGTGAGTACTGTCTCAAAGATGGTGAACTGAATACTGCCCAGTGAATTTGAGGGGGAAGACCACATTTAATCATACTCCCATATAAATACGACAGTAGAATATTCCAGCACTACAAATCCTGCCTCTATTTTTCAGGATTACATCCGTCACTGTGATTATAAACATTTCCTTCTTCCACCCGAATGTCCTTAAGTTTCGCAAAGATACAACCACAAAGAGCATTTTTGACATATTAATTATATATTCTTGATGCCTGACAGTGTTATTTTTAAGTTTTCCTCCCAATTTATAGAATGTATTGTTTAAAAGAAGAATGAGGTTTAACTGTGCATATCTATTACAAACTTCAGATATACTCTGTGAGCGGTTTTAAAACTTATTATGCTGTTACCTATTTGTATTCTGGAATCATGTTGGCTACCACTTCTTCCCTCTAACTTACATTAATTAGGCTACAAACAGAGATGAATAAGGCAGCTAGTGAATCAAGATGACTAGCAATAGGTGTAGTAGAATAGAAAATCAGTAACTTTCAGAGTAAATACAAATTTATAAATTCAAACTGGTTGATAAAATAGCTCAAAAAGACCAATGAGAAACAAAAATCTAAATTAAGGTGGATAAAAACGTAGTTCAAGTGATTCCTATCTGGTTTATGTACAAATGAGAATGAAATATTTACATGTCACAGGTAGCTTCATAATGCTGACAGCAAAATCAATTGTTCTAGCAGATGCTGGAAAAATCTATGGCATTGTAGAGTTCAAAGCTGATACCAAATCATAAATACAATATTCAAATCTAAAAGTGAGCACAGCTTAGAGAAATGTGTAGCACATGTGAACCGAAGTTCATTATTAATCTTATAGAGGTATTTACTTATCGATTTATTCTCTTATTCATTTTTTATTCATTCATTCATTTTTGTTCATGGGAAGATTCGAATCAGCATATACAATCACCCTGTAAGGGTTTCAAGTAGGGAAACAAGGGCATGGATATTTAAATATATTTAGGAGATGACCACATAACTTTTTCTCCTGTAATGTCTAGTGGTACAGTCTTCATAGACATAGACTGGATGTCCCATCTTCTGGGCTCTTGTCAGTATTTTCAAAATGAGATAATAAGTAATGGCTAGATTAGAGTATCTCTTACTGGCATCTCACTAAACCGCAGTCATGCTTTCACTGTTCTTGAGAAGCCTAGCACATTTACCCACCTCTCCAGGTTCTTACACAAATTTAGTGTCCGGACGTGTTTTATAGCCTCTTGCCTCAAAGGTCACAAAGCACACACACATACGCAAAATGTTTGTGATGCCTGAAGGCATTCCAAGTTCAAGATAAATAACACCTAACAGTGTTAGAAAAGCTTGACTTGGACGTGCCCATCAGGTAACAGAGGATGGATGTCATTGTAGACAGAATTTTCATTACGGAAAAATGAGTACGGTTTGACAGACAATTCATTTTATGCTTTTCATGCCAAGATTATATCCCAAGAGTTATGTTTCAAAGTCACGAAAAATGGGGAATACATTTAGACTTCCTAACTAAAAATAATAATAGTAATTAGCTCACCTTTGAGGAAATGTGATAAAAATATTAATGACTATCAAAACGTATTGAAAGCACAGGATTTGCAATGATTTAAAATAAATATTCTTTATATAGAAGTAGATATTTGTTGAGTGCAATTTAGAGTGCTTTGGTAAATCATTCAGATGTCTGTATGTCAGAAGGATTAACCTTATATTTCTTTATGATAAGAACTAAATTTCAATTCTTTACAAAGCAAATAATGTAGATCTTATGAGATAAATATCTTAAGTCTTTATTAACAGTGATAGTATACATGCTTCAGAAGGGAAATCTCAATTCAAAGTGAAATATTTGATTTATACAGCCTAATCAGAAATTATGAGGATTAACCACCCATCCTCCTCCAAGATTTTAGAAATAATATATGGAAAATAACTCAGTTTCCTTTAAAGGTAACACTCACAGCTCCACATAACAAGTTAGAGATCAAAAATCTTCATCGCAGCACTGTTTATAATAGCCAGGACATGGAAGCAACCTAGATGTCCATCAGCAGATGAATGGATAAGAAAGCTTTGGTACATATACACAATGAAGTATATTACTCAGCCATTAAAAAGAATACATTTGAATCAGTTCTAATGAGGTGGATGAAACTAGAGCCTATTATACAGAGTGAAGTAAGCCAGAAAGAAAAACACCAATACAGTATACTAACACATATATATGGAATTTAGAAAGATGGTAATGATAACCCTGTATGTGAGACAACAAAAGAGACACGGATATATAGAACAGTCTTTTGGACTCTGTGGGAGAGGGAGCGGGGGATGATTTGGGAGAATGGAGTTAAAACATGTATAATATCATATAAGAAACGAATCGCCAGTCCAGGTTCGATGCAGGATACAGGAAGCTTGGGGCTGGTGCACTGGGATGACCCAGAGGGATGGTATGGGGAGGGAGGTGGGAGGGGGGTTCAGGATGGGGAACACATGTACACCCATGGCAGATGCATGTTGATGTATGGCAAAACCAATACAATGTTGTAAAGTAAAATAATAATAATAACAATAAAATAAATTAACCATCATAAAAAAATAAATAAAAGGGTCCTTGATAAAAAAAAAAAATCTTAAGATATATTTTGCAATGGGAATGAAGTTTCTTAAGTGAAGTTTCATGAAGGAGGCATATCCCTTAAAAGTTTTTTTGACCTGATTAAGAATCTCTTTCATTAACTATGGTGAATGCTTTTCAGTAAAATGAGAAAGACTGGATTTGATTAGCTGAGTTTTGACTTCGCAGTGCTACTTGTGGATCTGCGGTTATATACATATATTTATACGTATTTTCTTTACTTAGTCCAATGCCAATAGAGTATTTTACCATCCAGGGTCACTGAAAACTGGGTTAATTTCTAAAAATTAGGACTGCAGGTGTGTCCAGTATTGTGTGTGTGTGTGTGCACATGTGTGTGTGTGCACATGTAAGTGCTCCTCCTGGCCAATCAGCATCATTCTTCCAGATCAGCCCTCTCTGTGTTGGGAAACACAGCAAATTACAGTTCCTGTAACAAGTCTTTCATAATTCTTCCAGAGAGGAACTGGATCCTTGTTGCAGTTGCTGTTTGAGATACCTTATGAGAGGACCTGATTGTCATGACTTCATCAACAGCCTTTGTGACTGCTGGTCAGTGTTCCAGAGTAGGGGCCTCGTTTGGCTCAGATCCTACACCCCCTCCCAGGTCAATGGTGCTGGAGAGGCAGGACTATGTTTTAACAGAGTGCAGTTAATAATAAAAGCATAATTTATATAACTTAGACGTAAGAAATGAACCTTTAACATATTTGATATAAATTTTTCGGTAGTTGTTTGTCTTTGCCGTTTTATACGGTAATATAATGTGTAATTATTTCACATTTTATACAGTCTTTATGGTTTTTCCTTGATACTATAATTTTAAAAGATATCTATTCCAAGAAGAGAAAAAATACATCTAATTTTTTCTCTTCTTTCATTTTTTATATTTAACATTGGGTTAATTTCAGATAAAGTGTGAAATCATGATCTTACTTTCATTTTGTATTCTTCAATCAGTATTCAACACCATGAGTGAACAGTTATTCTGGTTTTACTGATCTGAAATGTTACCTTGTTTTTCCAGTAAATTCTTATACATAGGTCTATTTCTGTGTTTTCCAGTTTCTTCCATGTATATGTTTATTCTTCTATCATTTCATATTTGTTTAATTTCTAAAAGTTTTAGTAATTTTAGATATTCTATGGTATTATTTCATAATATTTATTCTTATTATGTATTCATTTGCTAGATGAATTTAGAATCATTTGTCATGTTCCAAAATATTCTTGTTAAAAATTTATTTCAATTTAAAAATAGATATTTGCGAGTTGACATACAACGGATTAAAGAGTTAATATAATATAGTTTCCTATCAATAATGTGATAATACTTTAACTCAAATTTCATTTTGTGATGTTTAGTCAGAATTAATGTTTGACTCCCTTTTTATATTTCATGCCTTTCATTTTCTTGTCTCTTTTATTTCCTATATTTCAGTTATATTTTCATTGTTTTCTACATTGTGTTGTCTCTTTATGTTGTCTCTTTTCTATCTAGTGATTTGAAAAATATATAGCCCATTGCAATTAAAAAATTTTTTTAAATACTTAAAAACAATGTATTTTTAAGAGTGGTTTTAGGTTCACAGCTAAATTGAGTAGAAAATACAGAGAGGTCTCAGATTCCTGCCTCCACACACATGTAACCTCCTGCAGCACATGGTACATTTGTTATAAAAGATGAACCTACATTAACACATCATTATCACCTGCAGTCATTAGTGTTCATTCTTGATGTGGTACATTCTATTGGTTTTGACAAATGTTTAATGACAGCAGAATATTATTCAGATAGAAATGATCTATCAAGCCATGAAAAGATACAGAAGAAACTTAAATGGATATTACTTAGTGAAAGAAGACAATCATGAAAAGCTACATATTGTATGATTCTAAGGATAATACATTTTGGAAGAGGCAAAACAACAGAGAGAGTACCAAATTCAGTGGTTGCCAGAGGTTAGCATCACATGCAGACATGAATAGGCAGAGTATAGAGGATTTTTAGAGCAGCGACACTGTATAATACAGTGTGGATACATAGTGTTACACATTTGTCAAGCTCTTTGGACTTTTAATTGTATTTTTGTTTTAAAAACCATTTGAAAATTTTCTGCAATTATTGCCATCATGAATGTAACTAGCTGGCTCCCAGCAGATGTAATTGGACTCAGCTATTGTGTAGCTCCAAGGTGGACTCAATAGCTATTTTCCCAATAGGAGACAAATCTGATCTCTAACAATAGCATCGCTTCTCAACATCGAATCAGGGCACAGGGGCCTAATCAGCTCAAAGAGGTCTCTCTTCTTTCTCAACAAATGGCTCAGTTTTTAAAGACTTTGTGAGACAGTCAAGGCTGTATTAACACTAACACCCAAAATATTCTCTTGCTGCTTATTTCTTGAAGACTTTCCAAAGATCTAATTGTTCTAAAAAATCATATAATAGTCTGTGTGACTGATTCATTATATAAAACATCAATTTTCAACTCAGTCCTTCCTCCCCTGCTCTATCAAATCTGTATTACTCATCATAGAACGTTTTAAAGACTATAATTTTTCATGCCAGTTTATCACCACTCTGTACTATGCATCAGATAGTTAAGCAGGTACAGAGGAAATTCGCTGTGCACTGAGTGTTAAGGTGAAAATTCATCCTAAGGTGTAACAGAGAATTATAGCCGGGCTCAAGGATCCCTTAAGATGATCCCAAAGTATAGACCAGGTTTCACTTAAAAGACTCTCTGCCCCTTAAATATTTCGATTTACACAATTCACAATCCAAACCTTGATTTCAGACCTAACCTTACCAGGTTTTCCCCTTCTATTTGGTTTTGCAACCATATAGACCATCTGTTTCCATCAAGGCCAACATGGATGCAAGATTCTGCTCCATCAGTGGCTCTTTTATCAGGTATAACAATAATTTTGTTATTTTTTTTTCTGAAGAATTAGAATTTTCTGGGAAAGAGTCAGATCTACTATACATGGCCTTTGAGGCAACTTAAAAATTTTTTCCTGCTTCTGCCTTTGGTCTGGGGCCTGTTTGCACTTCCCTTCCTCCCCACTAACAACTTCTGCTCCTTACATGGTGCCTGCCTCCCAATACACAACCCAATAGGAGGGTGTGTTCAGGCCTTCCTCCATCTGCTGCTTTTGTTGGGGAGTAACCCTTCCAATCCCAAAGAAAGGCAATGCCAAAGAATGCTCAAACTACCACACAATTGCATTCATCTCACACGCTAGTAAAGTAATGCTCAAAATTCTCCAAACCAGGCTTCAGCAATATGTGAACCGTGAACTTCCAGATGTTCAAGCTGGTTTTAGAAAAGGCAGAGGAACCAGAGACCAAATTGCCAACATCCGCTGGATCATCGAAAAAGCAAGAGAGTTCCAGAAAAACATCTATTTCTGCTTTATTGACTATGCCAAAGCCTTTGACTGTGTGGGTCACAATAAACTGTGGAAAATTCTGAAAGAGATGGGAATACCAGACCACCTGACCTGCCTCTTGAGAAATCTGTATGCAGGTCAGGAAGCAACAGTTGGAACTGGACATGGAACAACAGACTGGTTCCAAATAGGAAAAGGAGTACGTCAAGGCTGTATATTGTCACCCTGCTTATTTAACTGCTATGCACAGTACATCATGAGAAATGCTGGGCTGGAAGAAGCACAAGCTGGAATCAAGATTGCCGGGAGAAATATCAATAACCTCAGATATGCAGATGACACCACCCTTATGGCAGAAAGTGAAGAGGAACTCAAAAACCTCTTGATGAAAGTGAAAGAGGAGAGTGAAAAAGTTGGCTTAAAACGCAACATTCAGAAAACAAAGATCATGGCATCCGGTCCCATCACTTCATGGGAAATAGATGGGGAAACAGTGAAAACAGTGTCAGACTTCATTTTTTTGGGCTCCAAAATCACTGCAGATGGTGACTGCAGCCATGAAATTAAGAGACGCTTACTCCTTGGAAGAAAAGTTGTGACCAACCTAGATAGCATATTGAAAAGCAGAGACATTACTTTGCCAACAAAGGTCCGTCTATTCAAGGCTATGGTTTTTCCAGTGGTCATGTATGGATGTGAGAGTTGGACTATAAAGAAAGCTGAGCACCGAAGAATTGATGCTTTTGAACTGTGGTGTTGGAGAAGACTCTTGAAAGTCCCTTGGATGCAAGGAGATCCAACCAGTCCATTCTGAAGGAGATCAGCCCTGGGATTTCTTTGGAGGGAATGATGCTAAAGCTGAAACTCCAGTACTTTGGCCACCTCATGTGAAGAGTTGACTCATTGGAAAAGACTCTGGTGCTGGGAGGGATTGGGGGCAAGAGGAGAAGGGGATGACAGAGGATGAGATGGCTGGATGGCATCACCGACTCATTGGACGTGAGTCTGAGCAAACTCCGGGAGTTGGTGATGGACAGGGAGGCCTGGCATGGTGTGATTCTTGGGGTCGCAAAGAGTCGGACACGACTGAGCGACTGAACTGAACCCTTCCAAGGTTGCCTATTTTTCAAAGTCCTTCAAAGCATTATAATGAATTTTTGGGTAAATGTTTTCCATTTCACAGAAGTACAATTAAAAAGTAATTCTTCTCACTCGTAACCCATGTATTTCAGTATAGATCCATTTCATAGTCACAAAATCTACGTCAGTGGCATTTCTAATTTGGAAGTGCATGTACAAAAACTTTTGCTTCCAGCAACATATGGTTTGGGTCCCTAAAATCATGATTTAAGAGCTAATATTTTATTTCTTGGGTTGGAAAACTGTTTATATTAGCCTTTGAATATATGTCAACCAAGGCATACAAGCTTTCATTTGACACCATTATAAAGAACACATGTCATGCATCATTTCTGTATTTTTAAAGCTTTTATTTAATTATATATTAAAATAATAGATGATTTAACAAGTAGTTTCCACCTATCTGATATGAGATTTAAAAATATACTGTAAAAGTCAGAATAAAATATATTTCAGAGTACATTTTAATGAAACATTTTGAATCAAGTTTCACATTGACTACAATGTATCCTTTGGCCCATTTCTAGAGCAGATTTGTATATAGACGGCAGTTGTCAGGAGACAAGAGTTATGATTGTGCTCTAAAATTTATTTTACTACAGACATAAACTCTAGAAAATTTTTATAGTGTATTTTTCCCAATTGGTTTCCACTATGAACTGTGCCTTTTGAAATACCATGAGTATTTTAAAGTCTGTAAAGGAGTGAAAAGAAAGATTTACGTCTCCCAAATGTAGCTTGTCATAGATCCTCCACATTTGTAAATGGACTCTGGTATTTAAGAAAATGAGTTTTGTCTAAAGTATCTTTTTGTTGTTATCAGCATTTAGCATTATGTTTTACCTTTCTCTTAGACATTCTGCTGAGTTGGCACCTGTTGTGAGTCAGGTTATTCTAGGTGCTGGGACATACCAAGACCAAAACAAAGACCGTCCTCATGGAGTTCACTTTCTAGTGGGAAAGACGGATAACAAACATGAAACAAAGTAAAACAGGATATGTTAGATTGTGTTAGGTAAATGGAGAAAAATAAAGCAGGCAGAGATGTAGATTGAATGGTGGAGACTTAGGCTAATTTATAGGATGATACTGAGTATAAAGGAAATAATAAGCCAAGTAGATTATCTGGGGAAAGAATATCCCCAAATGGTCCTGGGGAAGGGCCCTGCTTGCTACTTTTAGGACTAATAAGAGGCTCAGTGTGGCTTTTAGAGGTGCTGCCCTGTAGAAGTGGTTTAACTTGTCCAGGACACAGTTTGCTTCCATGGTAAATAAGAACCATGCTAGCTGAGTCAACTCTATGTCTGTAAACTTCTTAAATGACCAACAGTACAGAAGAATAAAAGAGGCTAGTTCAGGATTCAAATGGCTTCTGCTTTTACCAAAGAGCATAGAGAAATGAAGGCAAGGGAATCAGGTGGTGAAAGATTCAAATTGATGCTCTCTGATAATCTGTGTGGAAGGAGGGTAGGCACTAGCTTTTTTTCTTTTTGATGATTTAAATTTGTGTCATCAATGGCAAAGTCAAAGGGGGAAATGTCTCATGTGATTTTTCTCACCACAAACAGCAACAACAATAAAATCATTGGTGACTTTGACTGCTCTTCAGTCTCACTCTAGGCAATTGATCACAAATTGCTTACACCTTCAAAACATAACCAAAACTTGTTCCTTTTTCATGCATTCCACCCTTACAAAGATGATCTAAATCACTATTCTTTTTTTATATGAATAATTGCAGTACTTTTTAAATTTTTCCTGTTTCTAAAGGTTCATCAATATTACTATCTCAGAGTAAGTCCCAAATCTCCCAATGTCCTACCTAGACCTTCATTGGCCACCACCACCTATCAGATTTCATTCTTACCACTCACTCATTAGACTTCCCTGGTGGCTCAGAAGGTAAAGCGTCTGCTGACCGTGTGGGAGACCGGGGTTCGATCCCTGGGCCAGAAAGATCCTCTGGAGAAGGCAATGGCAACCCACTCCAGTACTCTTGCCTGGAAAATCCCATGGATGGAGGAGCCTGGGGGGCTACAGTTCATGGGGTCGCAAAGAGTTGGACACGACTGAGCAACTTCACTTTATTTTACTCACTCATTGACTCTGACCTCTTCCATTCTTAAATAACAAGCACTGTTGTCCTTAGGGCTCCTGTAGTTACTATTCTCTCCTGGAAGTGCTCTTCCCATAGATGTCCATTGACTTCCTCCCTTCCTATGTGTCTCTCCAGTGTTACCTTATCTGAGGCTTTGTCTGAGTGCCCTGTTACATAGCACTGCTTATCTCCTTGTTTACCATGGTAATAATCACCACATTACCCTGTATTTGTTGACATTTTGTTAGGTATTGTGTGCTATTTAGTACTTACCCAAAGGAGTTAACAACTTATGTTCACACAAAATCCTGCACATGAATATTTATAGCAGATTTATTTATAACTGGCAAAAATGGGAAGCAACTAAAATGTCTTTCAATAGGTGAATGGGTAAGTGAACTGCAGTATGGCCATATAATGGAATACTATTCAATGATAAGGGGAAACAAGCTATCAAGGCACAAACAGATATGGAAGAAACTTATTGCATTATGTCAAGTGAAAGAAGCCAGTGGTGTAAGGCTACACACGATATGAAATTCTGGAAAAGGCAAAACTAGAGACAGTAAATAGATCAGTTGTTGCTATGAGTTCAGAAAAAAGAAAACAAGGGATGAAGAGGTAGAACACGGGATTTTTAGGACAGTGAAATTCTTCTGTATGATAATGTAATGGTGGATACATAACAGTTTACATTGGTCAAAACCCATAAAACTGTACAATACAAAGAATGAATTGATGTAAATTATAGATCTTAGTTAATACTAATGTATCACTATTTATTTATCAATTATAACAAGTATACCACACTAATAAAAGATGTTAGGAATAGAGGAAACTGGGGGTGGTGGAGTGGGAGAAATGAAGTATATTAGAACTTTATAATTTTTGTGTAATTTTTTGCTAGACCTAAAGCTATATTAAAGAAATGGTATTAATTAATTCATATTTCCACCAATATAAGCATACTTATTACTAGCATATATAAAGTTATAATAGAATCTAGAAGGAAAAGGAACAGTTCAGTTCAGTTGCTCAGTAGCATCGCACTCTTTGCAACCCCATGAACCGCAGCACACCAGGCCTCCCTGTCTAACACCTACTCCCAGAGTTTACCCAAACTCATGTCCATTGAGTCGGTGATGCCATCCAACCATCTCATCCTCTGTCATCCCCTTCTCCTCCTGCCCTCAATCTTTCCCAGCATCAGGGTCTTTTCAAATGAGTCAGCTGTTCACATCAGGTGGCCAATATTGGAGTTTCAGCTTCAACATCAGTCCTTCAAATGAACACCCAGGACTGATTTCCTTTAGGATGGGCTGGTTGGATCTCCCTGCAGTCCAAGGGACTTTCAAGAGTCTTCTGCAACACCACAGTTCAAAAGCATCAATTCTTTGGCGCTCAGCTTTCTTTATAGTCCAACTCTCACATTCATATATGACCACTGGAAAAACCACAGCCTTGACTAGATGGACCTTTGTTGACAAAGTAATGCCTCTGCTTTTTAATATGCTGTCTAGGTTGGTCATAACTTTCCTTCCAAGGAGTAAGCATCTTTTAATTTCATGGCTGAAATCACCATCTGCAGTGATTTTGGAACCCCCCAAAATAAAGTCAGCCACTGTTTCCCCATCTATCACAGTTTATTGTGATCCACACAGTCAAAGGCTTTGGCATAGTCAATAAAGCAGAAATCCATGTTTTTCTGGAACTCTCTTGCTTTTTCGATGATCCAGCAGATGTTGGCACTACTATAACAAAAAAAATTGAGAGGCAGTAGAGACTGTTGGAATTTGACTGGATACCTGTGTGTTCAAATTTTCTAATTTTTCATTGTGGGAACACAGTAGATACAGTATCAGCTCATTTTAATATTAGGATTAAATATTTAATTGCATATATGTTGTGTTTTTCCTTGACTACACTTTTTGAGAGCAAAGAGTATTTCTTGGTCATCTCTGCATTCTCTTTGAGTGGCATCATGATAAGGTCATAGGAACTGGATAAAAAATATTTATTGAGCAAACAAATAAAAGTCCCCATAATAAAACATAGATCATGAAGGTCATTTGCCATTATACCATTATATCAGTATTATAAATGTTTATAATCAATCTTATTATTATCAC
Source organism: Bos grunniens (assembly GCF_055505025.1). Taxonomy (NCBI): domain Eukaryota; kingdom Metazoa; phylum Chordata; class Mammalia; order Artiodactyla; family Bovidae; genus Bos; species Bos grunniens. The sequence goes on along the minus strand of NC_141191.1, from coordinate 20,310,515 downwards.
AGAATTGTATAGTATTTATTCCAAAAAATTGTATTACATCAAAACTATTTGAATATTATTCAGAAAAGTTTTGAAAGCCGCCTCTCCCTTACTGGGATATCATTTGGCCTTATTGATAAGGAAAATCTCATATGAATCAAATATATACTTATACAACTCTTTTAGCTATGTAATTTTATTTTTAAAATATTTGTGTGGATCACAATAAACTGTGGAAAATTCTGAAAGAGGTGGGAATACCACCTGACCTGCTTCTTGAGAAACCTATATGCAGGTCAAGAAGCAACAGAACTGGACATGGAACAACAGACTGGTTCCAAATAGGAAAAGGAGTATGTCAAGGCTGTATGTTGTCACCCTGTGTATTTAACTTATATGCAGAGTACATCATGAGAAATGCTGAGCTGGAGGTAGCACAAGCTGGAATCAAGATTGCTGGGAGAAGTATCAATAACCTCAGATATGCAGGTGATACCACCCTTATGGCAGAAAGTGAAGAGGAACTAAAAAGCCTCTTGATGAAAGTGAAAGAGGAGAGTGAAAAAGTTGGCTTAAAGCTCAACATTCAGAAAACGAAGATTATGGCATCTGGTCCCATCGCTTCATGGGAAATAGATGGGGAAACAGTGTCAGACTTAATTTTTTGGGGCCCCAAAATCACTGCAGATGGTGATTTCAGCCATGAAATTAAAAGATGCTTACTCCTTGGAAAGAAAGTTATGACCAACCTAGACAGCATATTAAAAAGCAGAGACATTACTTTGCCAACAAAGGTCCGTCTAGTCAAGACTATGGTTTTTCCAGTAGTCATGTATGGATGTGAGAGTTGGACTGTGAAGGAAAGCTGAGCACTGAAGAATTGATGCTTTTGAACTGTGGTTTTGGAGAAGACTCTTGAGAGTCCCTTGGACTGCAAGGAGATCCAACCAGTCCATCCTAAAGATCAGTCCTGGGTGTTCATTGGCAGGACTGATGCTGAAGCTGAAGCTCCAGTACTTTGGCCACCTCATGCGAAGAGTTGACTCATTGGAAAAGACCCTGATGCTGGGAGGGATTGGGGGCAGCAGGAGAAGCAGACAACAGAGGATGAGATGATTGGATGGCATCACCAACTCAATGGACATGAGTTTGGGTGAACTCTGGGAGTTGGTGATGGACAGGGAGGCTTGGCATGCTGTGATTCATGGGGTCACAAAGAGTCGGACACAACTGAGCAACTGAACTGAAGTATGTACAATTTCTAGATTTGTTAAGTTTACGTAATTTTTATAAGTTAAAGTTAAGCACTGAAGACACCATCATTTCAATTTTTATTTTTAAAAAGTGGGCTCAATTTTATTTTTAAATAGTTTATATATAACTAGCAGCATGTGGGGAAGGGGGAGTTTTGGTGATATTTATCTGAATGCCTCTTAGTGAGCTAAGGGGTCATACAGAGCAGACTTGGGATAGAAAGAACATTCCAAGTAACTAATTTCCTCACTTTATACAGGAAAGTAGCAGTTGAAGAATCAAAGAGTGCTCTTTCTCCACGTGGAAAAGTACATGACTTTTCCCCCAGGCAAAAGCCTGCTTAGGGTTCTTTTCAGCAAAGGGCAAGGATGACTTGAGTAGAGTCATTTTCTAAAAGGCCAGGAAATAGCTGCTCATTTTCCCCCTACTACCTTGCTCTAGTTACTCTATATTTGAAAAGGTGAAATAAAAGTTGGCGCGTTTATGTGAGGGCCATGCCAAAGTGCTTCTGGCCTTATTGCTCTCCTGCTTCCCTGAGCCATTTTCTCTTGTGCTTGCTCAACACTTAACTGGGACTCGCTTTAAAATAGTTTTTGTATTTTTTAATAGCTTTATTAGGTGTACTTAAATAAAAATTGTGTATATTCAAGGTGGAGGATGTTCTGATATGCATATACATGGTGAAATAAGTGTCACAGTCAAGCTGTCTAACATATGCATCCCCTCACATGGTGATGGCTGTATGTTTGTGTGTGCATGTGGTTTGAACAGTTAAGATGAGAACTGGGCCTCTTTTACCATTCTAACCCTTCCAGTGCTTTTCATTGTCCTTTAGCCCCCTCTAGATAGGAAGGGTAAGAATTTTGTGCATTTGATCAGTGCTTCAAACTTGGGTTTATGAATGAGAATATTGGTTTATTGGTTCTCATCACCAGAGCATCCGTTGTGCCTCTCACTAAGACGAGAAGAACCTGAGACTTCCCTTTTAAAAGCCCATCATACTTAATTTTCTATACTTCAAGAACTTATTTAATAAAGTGATTTTTTTTCTGCTTTGGAGAAGTCTTGAAAATAAAAACTAGATGTTTGGGAAAAGCATAGCCCGAAGAATGAGGTAGTGAGCATTTTGTTGTTGTTCAGTTATTAAGTCGTGAAGTGATGGGACCAGATGCCATGATCTTGGTTTTTGGAATGGTGAGTTTTGAGCCATCTTTTTCACTCTCCTCTTTCACCTCATCAAGAGGCTCTTTAGTTCCTCTTCACTTTCTGCCACTATGGTGGTATCATCTGCCTATCTCAGGTTGATGATATTTCTCCTGGCAATCTTGATTCCAGCTGTGCTTCATCCAGCCCAGCATTTCACAGGATGTACTCTGCATAGACGTTAAATAAGCAGGATGAACATAGGTAAATACTTATAAGTAAATTGATAATGTAAGCCCAAGATGGGCAGAATTTTCTCTCTCTCTTTTTTTTTTTTTTTTTACTGATATAGCTGTACAACTTAGAATATCTTCCAGTGTATAGTAACTACTTGAAAAATATTTTAGGAATGAATGAATAAAACCAAACCTAGATCCTTTTTGGCTAACGGACAATGGGGAAAACCTTTCTGCTTAGAGATGATGAAGAAGGAGCAAAGGCAGCCCTTCTCCTCTGATGCTTCTCCTTTCATTTGTTGAAGAAACAAGTGTGTGAGCATCCTGACAGAGGGTGACAGGGCCCAGCTATCTGCATAGAGGCTGCACCATCCAGACCTCAGCAGCCCAGCTAATTTAGGGTCTTCACCTTGCTTCTGGCAACGAGTACAAATTTGCATGGATAATTGTGAGTTATCTGTAATTATTTTAAAACCCATTATTTACTTTGTATTTTGTCTTTCTCTTATTCCCTCTAGACAAGAGAAATCAGAGTCCTCCCCCTCAAATTACATGCAAGTGTTACTATTTAGAATCTGGCCTTTCTTTATGAAATAGCATAGAGTATTTGACTGTTAGCTGTACCCCCAGCAGTTCTATTACCACTTCTTAAAAAAAATTGTTGCTGGTTTTCAAACATGCATTATTCTGATCAAATGTAAAATCATTTGAGTCACCATGACAGGTCTAGCACCAAATGATGGTAATATAGAAATAATTATTAAATTGTCACTTAGAATAGTAACAGATGCTGAGCAAGGAATAAAGTCAAAGTCTTGCTTTTGAGACTGTATTCTAATTGCTCTCTTATCTTTGTATAGGAGTGTGTATCTTATGTCTAGGGGGTTATGAGTTTCAGAAATAAAAGTTATTAACTTGAACTGCACAAAGTATTACTAATGTGAAAGTGGACGTTGAGACTGTATTCTAATTGCTCTCTTATCTTTGAATGTATAGGAGTGTGTATCTTATGTCTAGGGGGTTATGAGTTTTAGAAATAAAAGTTATTAACTTGAACTGCACAAAGTATTACAAATGTGAAAGTGGATGTTTCTCTAATTCCATACATAATTTTGAATAAAATTCATGACGGTGATACTGAGTTGAACACAACTTACTTCCAAAAGGTAATAAGCTTATGGTAGATATGCTATAGTCAAGCCAAAGAAACACAAAATTGGTAATTGTAGATCAAAGACTTAGCTTAATACTTTTATGTGTGTATGCACATATGATTATGCAGATAAAGTACAAGTAATAAAAAGCAGTGCTTTAGAATTGATTTAGTTTCTGTGTTTGAAAAATGTTTATTTCTATGACCTAAAAACTAAAAGTTTCCAACTTACCATGATCCCAAATATGAGAAACAAGAAGATGCTTATAATAAATGCTGGAATGATGTAACTGGCTGCTTTTTGAGGTACACTGGTTTAATTTACAATCTATTCAACCACCCTAGTGGTGCAAGCACATAGCGATCATTTTTTTTTTTTAACCTCTAAACTGAAACTTTAAATAGTGTAAATATTTATGGATCTCTTGCAGCCCCGAACCTGGCAAAGTTTGTGCAGATCTGATTGAGCATTGTTGAGGAAAAGGATGGGAGTGGAGAAGGGGAGAGAGAGAGAGAATTTAAAATTGACAGTATATTCAGAATAGAAAGTTGGACTCTCTGAAATTTTTAAAGAATGCCTAACTGTATGTTAAAAGTGGTTTGTCTGCTTTATAATTCTAAAGTATTAATTTACATATATGACATGTATATATCTGGGCTTCCCTGGCAGCTCAGACAGTAAAGAGTCCGCCTGCAATGCAGGTGACCCAGGTTCGATTCCTGGGTCAGGAAGATCCCCTGGAGAGGGAAATGGCAACCCACTCCAATATTCCTGCCTGGAAAAATCACATGGATGGAGGAGCCTGGTGGGCTACACCCCATGGGATTGCAAAGAGGTGGACATGACTGAGCGACTAAGACACATGTATTCTGTGCCAATTTTAGTATAAAAACTCATTATTTTTGAAATTGATTTTCCTTATTAAGAACTTAGTGTTTAGTGAGAAATTTAGGTTTCTATTCAACCAAGAGTGTAATAACCATGATATACTAAGAAAGGTTGTATTTTATTTGTATAGTATAATTTTGAATATCCAGAAGGCTGTCACATACAAACCTCATTTATTTGGCACTATAACGTTTTATCATAGGAAGAGCAAGTATTGATGTTTTTAACAAAGTTTAAGGCATATATCCAGTCTTATTAACAAAGAGGTGCTAATTGATTGGATTAAGAAAAAATATAACAAAACTAGCATCTATGAAGCAGGTTCTATGTGCTCTGCTTTCAAAATGGCACTCTAATGATGGAATTTTTCTCCCCATTTTACCTGTTTGAGAGATAGAACTGGAAGTTAAACAAAACTATTTATATCTGATTTTTGTTGATTTTCATTCTACCAAACATTTTTGCTTATTCCTATTAGAGTTTTTACATATGAACTTGAGTTATAACTTAGATATACTTGCCATACAGAGAAATAGACTATTGAGTTATTGATATTTTTAGAGTCCTGAGAACTAGGCTGGAGTATATGAACTTTTTGTCCTGAAAGCCCTGAAAAAAACATATTTTAAGATAGGAGAAAGAATTTTTTGGAAATTTTGGAAATTTTGATACATCTCAAACCATTAACATTTCAACATTTTAAATTTCCAAATAAGTTTCCTTTTCTTTTTTTAAATTCCTCTGTCATCCTATTTCTAATTCTTACTCTTTTATGGATCTTAGAACTCTGAATCTTACCACATCCTTCAGTCAGGGATGGGAGGGGTACATGGACTCTGGCATGATTCAGGATGCTTTTAGTCTATGTTGATGCATATAGTTGCAGTGAGTCCGCATTTCACAGCTTACGCACTTTAGTTTAGGGGGAAAAATGTAGATTTGTTTTTCTATATCAATTTGATTTATAATATTAACTGCTATTCTATTTTGGTGGCTAAAAGTTTAATCTCATGTACTTCTGGGTAAACACAGTCAATTCCAGTTTCTTCCTGGAATTCCATTTACATTTTGGAGAGTTTTATTAGAAATGTCAGTGTTTGGAGACGTGAAGGCTGCTTGATTCAGGTGTCATCTCTTCATATTTGCATAGAATAAGATATACCTTTTTCTTATCTGATCCTTGGTTTCTTTCATTAGCCAGTCTGGCATATTTTACCAGATTCTGAGTTCAATGATTCTCACAATACAACCTATACCAGGGATGCAAAGCTTTGTCTAACCCTATGGATTTATGACTTTTCCCTCTATCCTCAGTACAGAGAATCTTCATTTCCTTTGGGGTAGAAAAGTGACTTTCATTTTGCCATACATTCTTCTTAATCTGTTATTTATAAATTAACTTTTGTTTCTTGAGTTCTTTCTTGTTCTAGTATTCCGTTTTCAAAGAGATTTGAGAAACCTTGTCTCCCATGTAAAATGTCTTTACAGTGAGTTTTAAAAGTTTTTTTGAAGAAAAAGCCAACAAGTAGTCTTGCTATACTCTTCCTCCTCTGAAGTAGAGTGTAACCTACAATTCATAGGTATAAGGATAAAAAATGAATTATTTAGAGGAAAATAGATTGCTTAAAACATTGCATTGCTCTGTTATTAAAAAAATGAAATTCTAAAAGAGTAATGGTTTAAGGTATAATATTCACCTTCATGAAATGAATCAAAGCAACCATTTTAGAGTATGTTTTCAAAAGCGTTGTAATTGGAGAAACCAACACTCCTCTCAGTTGATAGAATATCTAGGCAGAAAATCAGCAGGGATATAGAAGAACTCCTTCATCAAACAGGACATAATCCACATTCAGAACACATTATTTCACAATGACACAATTGACTTTCTTTCAAGTGCACACAATGTGATAAACCAAAGTAGACCATGTCCTTGGTCATAAAAAAAAAAAAAACAACTCCAACACATTTTTTTAAATTGAAATCATGCACAATATATTCTCTGACTACAAGTGAATCAAACTATAAAGATAACAGGAAGATTGTCAAACATTTGAAATCTAAACAACAAATTTATGAATAATTTATAAATTATAAAGAAAGTCATAAGGGAAGAAAAAATATTGAACCAAATGAAAATAAAAATAAAACATACTAAAATTTTGGGGACACAGCTAAAGCAGTGCTGAGGGGAAAATTGATAGCAGTAAGTGAACATATTAGAGAAGGGAAAAGTCTCAAATCAGTAATCTACGACTCATACTCAATAAACTAAAAACATCAAAGGCAAAATACACTCAAAATAAGCAGAAAATGTAAGCAACAACATACTTATAGAAAATCAATAAATCAAAAGTTGATTATTTGAAGACAACAGTAAAATTGTCAAACTTCTAGCAGAACTTACAAAGTAAAAAAGAAACTATTAATATGAGAATGAAAAAGGGCATATCACTAGATCTCTTGCAGATTTTTAAAGGACAATAAAAGAATACTGAGATCAAATAGAATGATTTCTCAAAAAGTGCAAGTGCCCATAACTCACTTACTATGAAATAATTTAAATAGATTTATAATTTTTAAGGAATTTAAATTATGAGTTGAAATCTCCCTCCCCGCACCCCCCCCACACAAAAAATTTCTTTGTCAAATGATTCACAGAGAAGTCTATAGACATTTAAAGCAGAATTAACACCAAGTTTACACAATCTGTACTAGAAAATAGAAAAATAAAGAGCTCTTCTAAACTCAATTCTGAGGGGAGTATTACTGTGATATCAACAATAGAAAAAAATTAACACCATAAACTGAAGGCCAATATCCCTCATCAGTATAGATACAGAAGTAATTCATAACAGACTGACAAATACAATTTAGAAATATATAAAGAGAATTATGTACCAAATCCAAGAGAGAATTTTTTCAGAGATGCAAGTCTGCATCATCATTAATAAATTAATTAGTGAAATCTACCTTAGCAATAGGCTAAAGAAAGTCACATGACCACATTCATTGATGCAAAATTAGCACTTGACAAAATACAGCACTTTCTTGATTAAAAAAGAAAATAAACCTCTCAAAAAACTAGGAATAAAGAAACATGTCTTTGACTTGATGAGGAACACATAAAAAACCCTACAGCTATCATAATTCTTGATGATGAAAAATTGAATGAATTTCCCTTAGTATTGCTGCTGCTGCTGCTAAGTCACTTCAGTCGTGTCCGACTCTGTGCGACCCCATAGATGGCAGCCCACGAGGCTCCCCCATCTCTGGGATTCTCCAGGCAAGAACACTGGAGTAGGTTGCCATTTCCTTCTCCAATGTATGAAAGTGAAAAGTGACAGTGAAGTCGCTCAGTTGTGTCTGACTCTTCGAGACTGCCTGGACTGCAGCCTATCAGGCTCCTCCATCCATGGGATTTTCCAGGCAAGAGTACTGGAGTGGGGTGCCATTGCCTTCGCATGTTCAGTGCAATCCCTATCAAAATATCAAGGGCAGTTTTATAAGAACTAGAACAAATAATTTAAAATTTTGTATGGAAATAGAAAAGGCCCCAAATATTCAAAAGAATCTTGAGAAAGAAGAAACAATCTTGAGATAGAGAACAGAGCTGGAGGAATCATGCTCCCTGACTTCAGACTATACTACAAAGATACAGCAATCTGCAGTAATCGAAACAGTATAGTACTGGCATAAGAAAGACCCTTAGATCAATGAAACAGGGATAGAGAGCCCAGAAATAAATTCCTGTACTTCTTATTAGTTAACCTACAAGAAAGGAGGCAAAAATGTATGATAGGAAAAGCATACGATAATTCTGCCTAAAGAAAATCATGCAATATATTTTCTTTAGACACAACTCAAATTACATTAGGCATCGGAGAAATCACACACTGGAGAAAGGCCTTATGAGTTCAGTGTATGTGGTAGACTGTTCAGTCAAAACTCCTACCTCATTCGGCACCAAAATGTCCACACCAGAGAAAAAACATGAATGTAGCAAATGTGGGAAATTCTTTATGGGCAGGTCCACCCTCATTATTCATCAGAGAGTCCACACTGGAGAAAAGCCTTATGAGTGCAGAGAATGTGGGGAAGTCTTTAGGTACAACTCCAGCCTCATTAAACAGTGGAGAGTTCACACTGGGGAAAGGCCTTATGAATGTGTCAGTTGTGGGAGAGGCTTTAGCCAAAAGTCCCACCTCCTTCGGCACCAAGAAGTTCACACTAAAGATTATTGCAAACAGGGGAAGACTTCAAAGCAAAGTCTGGTCTGATTTAGCACTGGGCTGGACTGCTATCTAGGTGTTTAAATTTTTTTTTAATTGTTGTAAAGTACATGTAACATAGAATTTACAGTCAACCATATTTAAGTGTAAATTCAGTAGTAATAATACATTCACATTGTACACAAATTTAAAAAAAAAAGGTGTGCCTAAAGAAAAATATATGATAGAAAAATCACTTATCACTTTGATAAGTGATGCTGGAAAAACTGGACAGCTACATGTAAAAGAATGAAATTAGAAATTCTCTAACAGTATATACAAAAATAAACTCAATATGGGTTAAAGACTAAATTTGAGTCCAGCTACTATAAATCTCCTAAAAGAAAGCATAGGCACAACACTCTTTAATATAAATAGCAGCAATATATTTTTTGATCTATCTCCTAAAGTAGATAGAAGCAAAAATAATGAAACCTAATTAAACTCAGAAACTTTGCACAGCAAGGAAGACCATCAACAAAATGAAAAGACAACCTACTGAATGGGAGAAAATATTTACAAATAATATAACTGGTAAAGGATTAATGTCCTACATATACAAAACAGCTCATACAACCAACATAAAAGAAAAATTAACCTGATTAAAGGATGGGCAGAAAATCTGAGTAGACATTTATCCAAAGAGAAAATGCAGATGACCTACACACGTGTATATATTTTATATATGTTTATATATATTTTTAAACTTTACATGGAGTCAATAATAGCAACTTGAATATAAATACAAGAGAGAATTAAAGCCAATAGTTAAAAGTACTTTTCAAAACAAAACCAGAAAAAGAACATACATATATAATAACAGTAACCCATTAACTGGTGGGCTGCCGTCTATGGGGTTGCACAGAATCGGACATGACTGAAGTGACTTAGCAGCAGCAAAGAAAAATGGGATTTTTTTTCACTGATAAACTTTATACGGATATAGTATGGTGTGTCACTTAGTAATGTAAGTTTTTGTGTTGATGAGAGGTCATTATCTCTTTGCCTCTGGCATTGAGAATACAGAGAAATTGAGCTGGGAATTACAAATGATATATTTGAATATGACAGGGTTTACGTACAACCAAAACAAGAATACTTTCTCAGACTAAGAGACATCACTGTTCCAAACAATTTTAGATTTTCATTTAATGACTCAGATTTGAGCCAAGTTGGTCTTGAATATCATTTTGATAAAGAATAAATCTTAATTCAAGAACAAATGGAAAACTGAACATTCACTGAGGAAGTACCACTATGGATGAAATGTCTGTTCCACTTTAACGGATTAAAGAACTGTTTTCCCTCAGTGTCTGTTTTCCTTAAGTGTTCAAATTAAACAATGTGTGTTAAGTTTGTGACTTAAGGTGAAAAAATTTAGTGGAAAAATTTTGAGTTGTAATTAAATTATTGTTCTGTATTGCAGTATGTGATTCTTCCCTTGATTTGCAGATGTGCTATTCTTAGGCAGATTTGAGGGCTTTAATTAACTGGAGCTGGATTTCTATGTAAAGGTACAGAGTTCCTAAGTGAGAACAAGAAGTTCTTGCCATTACATAAGTGATTTGTTTCATAGGATTAAAATCAGGAAGGATCCTGCTGTCTTATAACAGCACACGAGGACACACTCCTGGGCCAATCTGGTGATTGTCTCTGGTATGCTCAATTAAAGCAGTTTTATTCTGACTGTATTATATTTAGATACTAATATGGTATAGAGCCAGCCAGGACTGTGGAAAACTGTTGGCCCAAAATGGCATAAATAACTAAAATTACAAGTAGTCTTGTGAGTTTTATATTGATACCTTGTTACTCCAGGGAACACTGGCTCTGAGAGTGTCTGTTTGTTGTAAATTGAAGTTTTTATTTTTAGATCCTATTTTTTCCTCTTAACAGAATTATTTCAGTTGCTAAGAAACTTTGTTTTCCTCACTAAAAAAAATAGTTAAGATCTTGTTATAGAGTTTCAATTATCTTTTTTCTTTTGTTATCTAATTGATTTCTCTATTAGATTAAAAATATTTTATATTGAGGGAAAAGTTTCTTTTTTATATAACCAAGATTTTCCTTAAAAATGGAAGAAGAAAGTAATCTAACTTCTCAGTTTGTCATCATCTTTTTAAACTTGTCTAATGCAAGGACACTCGTTTGGGAAGTTTCTATGGTGATTTGTATAGTATATTACTCATAGTAGAGTCTATTTAATAACTTTTAATGTTCTTGAATTAATAGAAGTTGAATATTAGATGTACATTGCCCAGTTTAAATTGTAAATGATCCTCTTTACTTAGAATTGCTGCTGATGCTGCTGCTAAGTCGCTGCAGTCGTGTCCGACTCTGTGCGACCCCATAGACGGCAGCCCATCAGGCTCCCCCGTCCCTGGGATTCTCAAGGCAAGAACACTGGAATGGGTTGCCATTTCCTTCTCCAATGTGTGAAAGTGAAGTCGCTCGATCATGTCTGACTCTTAGCAACCCCATGGCCTGCAGCCTACCAGGCTTCTCCATCCATGGGATTTTCCAGGCAAGAGTACTGGAGTGGGTTGCCATTGTCTTCTCCATGACCCACCTCCTGACCCCATGGACTGCAGCCTACCAGGCTCCTCCATCCATGGGATTTTCCAGGCAAGAGTACTGGAGTGGGGTGCCATTGCCTTCTCCATTACTTAGAATATATTATATAATATTGGGGTTTTGAAATGGTTATAATGAGTCAACTATAAAATGTGACTGGTTTACTAATAGATGATTTTTTATTGCACATATGACAGACCAGTGAGGGTGTGCATACAATTGAGTAGTTACCCTACCTACATTGATTTGGGAACCTGGGTTTTGTTCTTTTTGTAGTTTGCTCCTTCCTAGGACCTCCAATGGCACCCCACTCCAGTACTCTTGCCTGGCAAATCCCATGGATGGAGGAGCCTGGTAGGCTGCAGTCCATGGGGTCACTAAGAGTCGGACACGACTGAGCAGCTTCCCTTTCACTTTTCACTTTCATGCATTGGAGAAGGAAATGGCAACCCACTCCAGTGTTCTTGCCTGGAGAATCCCAGGGATGGGGGAGCCTGGTGGGCTGCCGTCTATGGGGTCGCACAGAGTCGGACACGACTGGAGTGATTTAGCAGCAGCAGCAGCAGGACCTCCAAATCTCTGAATTTACTTAGTAGCAGGTTAGAAAATATAGGGAAGGTACAACCACTTCTTAAATGCCTGGTCATATCGAAGGGACCCTCCTAATTACTAGGGACGCTCCTAATTCCTAGTTATATTGACTGGAACTAATCTCACAGCTATGCCCAGATACAAGGGGAGAGACAGAGAAGTGGAAGGGGGAGTTTTAAACAGAAGGAATTAAAATCAAAACAAGAAGGCACAAGAATGCCTGGCATATACCAAGAAGGGAAAGTTGCCTGCTGTGTCTTCTGTATTATGCGATGGAAATGTGTGAGAGGAGCTGAGCTGAAAGATAAGGTAAAACTGAAATTGTGAAGGATCTTGAAAAGGAGGTGGAGAGGTTTTTGGGGGAGGAGGAGGTTACCTGAATTTTAGAAGATAGTATATATTTGAAGCCCTGTGGAGGACTGGAATCATGAGTGTGGATTAATTTAGGGAACCAGATACTTCGGAAGAAAACCTCATGCATAAGGGACACGGCTTCCTCAGGCATTTAAGTGGTGGAAGGAGGATTTCTTCAGTTTCTCTTTGTGTCTGAGAGCTCAACTGAGTGCAGCATAGAAACACTCAGCTGGGAAAACAGAGATGTTTAAAGAGACAAGACTGTGCCAAGCTAAACCTGGATATTTTATTATCATCACCACTCTCTCCAGATCTTTGGAAATTACACACATAACACATAATCTTTAGGAGTAACAATTTTACCTCACCCACACAGGTTTTTTTCCCTCCACTTTTACCTATTACAAATAATTAACCTACACCTGCATACTTTAGGTAATGTGTGTAGGTAACGTATACCTGTTACCTGTTACCAGCAGTTAACCTATAAAGCAACAACATGTCTATTTTAACACCCAGCCCCTCTTCCCCTGCTCAGGATATCTTTTGCTTTTAGACTAAAACACACAAGTTTACATTATGATCTGTATAGACTGTGTTTATCTAGGATCTAAAACATCACTGGAATGTACCTTATTTATTAATAGAAGTTAGCGAGGATTTATGGCAAATAAATGCAGTTATTACTGTTAGTATGAAGCATATATTACTATTAGTTTGATTTCTCCAAGACTGGATGTGAAGGTAACGTTTTTGTTTAGTCCTGGTTCTCTTTAGGGAAAAAAAAGTATAAAAATGAGAATGAAGCTACAAAACTAAGAAATAAAATAATTTGACACCGAAGTACTGTCTTTAAAAATGATCTAGACTATAATAGTCCCTTATTCTCAAGAATATTATTAATGATAATTTATTTTCTAGCATAATAGAACAGAATTGCCTTTGTTTTGTTGTTTAGATAATTGGATAATCAATATTAGTGACAGTAATAAGTAATTTGAGTTAATTTTCATTTATTTCCTGAGAAGTAAAAAATAGTGGTAAGAAAAAAACAGCACTTGCTTTCTGGCATTTCATAGCATCGAAAGTGCCTGTTCTAAATAGTTACTTGCAGTGGAGCAGTACAAGTATCCCTGTGGGGGAAAATGAATATTGAAATATTTTTCTCTTGATTTTGGGTTTTCATGGATGATAAAAGTGCCTTCAAGGAATGGACAGAAAAGCTACATAAATTGAGCTATAATAACAAAGTAAAGCACCAAATTAATCAGAAAATCTAGATGAAATCCCATTGTTCCATGACAAGAAAAAAGCCATTATTGTTTTACTTCTTGGTTAATTGCAATGGATGGTATACTCAATGTTAAATCTTAAGAGATTGATAATTATTTTAGAAGAGAATCAGTCATCTTGTTTCTAAAAATGAAAGAAGCATTTATATGCTTAAGTTGGAACAGCATGACTATTTTGCTTCATATGCAACCATATCATGTGCAGAGTTAGGGCAGAAACAGCTTATTAGTGATCTTCAATTCCCCATGACATATATGGTTTACTTTATAAATTTTCTCTTTGGAGAGCACAGAGAACTCTTTAAGCTCTTTCCCTGGCTGGCAAATGAAGCAATGCTGCAGTGCCTGTTATTGGTATTTTAAAAGTTGGTCTGCAAATTGAGGGCACTAAAGAGCTATTTCTAAACAATAGAGCATTTCCAAAACTATAAAATTCAGAACGTATTATTATTCCTTCTGTAATGCCTGTTAATTTTCTATAGTTAGAAGACTTTTAGAACTGAATATTATTTCTCACATATCAGATTGGCAAATATTACAAACTCTGAAAAATCACTCTTAAGCAGGATGTGGAAAATCAGGCACTCTGATACATTGTAGGTGGGAATCAAATTGATAAAACCCTTGTGCAGGGGAATTAGCTAAGAAAATCATCCCTCTGTTTACTCCCTGCCTTAGCATTCTCATTTCTATAAATATAGCTGGAAGATTCACCTCCCCAAATAGGAAAAAAAAAACATGCACAACATTCTTTTGTGTGGCATTATTTGTAAAAAACAAAAGATGAGGGAATAAAATTAATGTCCATCAATATAGGATACATAGCCAAATGGAATATTATCAAGTGTAGACATTCTCTCTCTCTCTCTATCTCCCAGCGAATGAAACAGGTTTCTGTAATAGCAGTTTGAATGCTGAAATATATTTGTAAGTGATCAAAGCAGAGAGTACAGAATGCTATATATATTATATAAAAAGAAAAAAGAATACATCCAGCTTTTTAAAATGTGTTTAAGGGAAGTTATGTATAGTAGGAGAGTCGTCCTTATTTCTACCAAGACATAGTGAATGTTTTCAACTTATGCAGCCCTACACTATCTAAATACTTTTTCATTGCTGTAATTAATTCTCAAATTGACTCTCTTATCACTCTATTAACTTGCCATTTTCTTTGGAACTTTGCTTCATCAAAATGAATTCGTATATATGGGGGAAAAAGGATACATACAGACACTAGACACATACCTAGTATGATAAACAAGGAACTAATGACAGTGGTAGGTAGAAACAAAATAGATGAGTTTGGAATACAATTAAGGCTTTTCTGAGTAAGTCTTTAAACAATGGTTTTTGACTTTGGATTGTGAGTGATTTCAAATATGCCAAAATTAAATTGGGTTAAGTTGAAGAAAATGAAAATGACTATAATTGAAATTTACAACAAAAACAGTAGAAAATTTTTAGAGGTTAAATTAGCATAATGATATTGAACATCAAAAGCAAGAAGCGAGCTAGAAAATTGATAGAGGGGCTTGTGGGTTTAGTAATTATCATCCATAATTTGCAACTTACCTCTAGTTTCATGATATTGAAACTCTTAATAGTCTGTCTTCACATAAAATTCCACTCAGTACTTTCCCTTGCAACTGAGTTGGAAGGTTATAGCATGGTCTTTTCTAGTCAGCCCTTAAAAAAAAAGTTTGGTTAGTTTAGTTTTTCTTATGAGATCACTGTCAAAATAGTACACTGTGCCCACTGATGTGTTCATAAGCTGTGATGAGCCCAAGTGACTTAATTTATGTTCTGATTGCTTTATTCATAATGCATAGAACTTGCCAAAGAAGTCGTTGAAGAGAAGATAAATAGAAACTGATTACAGCACAAACCAGGTGTGCAAATAAACATCATAATCTCATTTTAACTTCCCAGTGCTATGGGTGAGTGTCATTTTATCCACCGTTGTTGGCAATTCAGCAGTCATCACTCATGCTCAAGCAGGGTCGGTACCTACTCTGAATCGATGGATCAAGCATTGTATCCCTGACCATGGATGTTTTCATCACACCTCTTTTAGACTTTGAGACGTACACTTCCCTAATACCAAATTCCAAACTTTCTGGCCTGGCAGGCCGGGCTCCTGATGTGCTTGTTCTGTGTACCTCTCTAGCTCACTGAAATGGTTCTATTTGAAGACCTATTATATTCTGCCTTCTACATGTCAAACTCAGGTTTTCTCCTACTGTAGATTTCTACACCTTGTTATATGCTTTATTCTGTTATCTTTTTTTTTCCCCCCATGATGATATGACTAAGGCACTTAACTTTTTTGAACATCAGTTTTCTGTTTTTGCAAATTAAGGGGTTAGATTAGGTGGTCTTTAAAATCACTTTACATTCTAAAGTATAATTTATGATTTAAAAAATATCTGAAATTCTTCCATTGTGTTTTAATGAAATTAAGGGAAAATTGTAGAAAATACATATTTATTTCTTTTTACAAATGAATAATAACATCAATTATTGGGATTTCATATTTTTATATTTTAGGTACTTGTGATGTATTATCTAATAACATAAAATAGTACTTAGTCTAGATATAAGTACTTTATTATTTTCTTCTGTTAACCATAACTTAAAGATATGGGTCTATAAAACAATATTTGCTGTGAAGCACTGATTGAAAAATTTTGGCAATTATGAATATATTACGTAGGTTTCTGTGGGTATATGTTTTTGCTTCTTTTAGTGAAATAACTAGAATTGGAATTACAGAATCTTGGTGTTTGTTAGTTTTATAATAAAACTTTTTTCAAAGTGATGCTGTCATTTTACATTCTCACTAACGATATATGAGAGTTCTTGTTGTTATAAATCCTTGCACATGTTCAGTTCAGTTCAGTCATTCAGTCATGTCCAACTCTTTGCGACCCCATGGACTGCAGCATGCCAGGATTCCCTGTCCATCACCAATTCCTGGAGCTTACTCAAACTCATGTCCATTGAGTTGATGCTATCCAACCATCTGATCCTCTATCGTCCCCTTCTCCTCCTGCCTTTAATCTTTCCCAGCATCAGGGTCTTTTCCAATGAGTCAGTTCTTTGCATCAGGTGGTCAAAGTATTGGAGTTTCAGCTTCCGCATCAGTCCTTCCAATGAACACCCAGGACTGATCTCCTTTAGGATGGACTGGTTGGATCTCCTTGCAGTCCAAGGGACTCTCAAGAGTCTTCTGCAACACCACAGTTCAAAAGCATCAATTCTTCAGCACTCAGCTTTCTTCACAGTCCAACTCTCACATCCATACATGACCACTGGAAAACCATAGCCTTGACTAGACGGACCTTTGTTGGCAAAGTAACATCTCTGCTTTTTAATATGCTGTCTATGTTGCTCATAACTTTTCTTCCAAGGAGCAAGTGTCTTTTAATTTCATGGCTGCAGTCACCATCTGCAGTGATTTTGGAGCCCCAAAATATAAAGTCTGTCATTAATTTTTTTTCTGTCTTATATATTTTGTCACCTTTTCCCTTATGGCTAACAGTATTGAACACTTTTTCCTGTAAATATTGGCTATTTGTAATCCTTTTCTGAATAACTGCTAAGATATTTCATATAAGGTTGATTGTCCTTTTATAAAGTTAAAAAACTTTTATTTTTAGAGTAATTTTAGGTTTACAACAAAATTAAGAGGAAGGTACAGAGATTTTCCATATTCTCCTTGCCCCCAGAAGTATATAGCCTCCCCCAGTATCAACACCACCAGCTGGAGTGGCAGTTTTTTTTTGTTTTAACTAAGGATAAATCTACATTGACACAGCATATGGATTATTCAAAGTCCATAGTTTAGGGTTCACTCTAAACTATGTATTGTTTATTCAGTGTCTTTAGATAAATGTCCACCATTATAATATCACACTTAGTATTTTTACTACCCTAAAAATCCTCGGTGCTCTGCCTGTTCAACTCTTTTCCCCTCCATCCCTGGCAATCACTGTTCTTTTTGTGTCTCCACGTTTTTGCCTTTTTCAAAATGACATGCAGTAGGAATCAAACAGTTGTTAGCCTTGTCAGATGGATTATTTTACTTAGTAGTATACATTTAAGTTCCCTCCGTGTCTTTTCATGGCTTGATAGCTCGTTTCTTTTTAGTGTTGGATAATATTCTTTTGTCTCAGCGTACCAGTTTATTTATCCATTCACTAATCGAAGGACATCTTGGTTGCTTCCTAGTTTTGATAATTACATGTAAAGCTGCTAGAAACATTCATGAGCACATTTTTGTGTGGGCACGAATTTTAAACTTCTTTGGCTAGGTCCAAAGGAGAGAAATTCGTGGATCACATGGTAATAGTATATTTAGTTTTGTAAGAAACCTCCATGCTGTCTTCCAAAGTGGTGCCTTCCATCAGCAACGAGTGAGTTCCTTACGCTCCACATCCTTGCCAGCATCTGGTGGTGTTAGTGTTCTGAATTTTGCTCATTACAGTAGTTGTGTAGTGGTATCCCATTGTTTTAATATTCATTTCCCATGATGATATTTGTGGAATATCTTTTCATATTCTTGTTTGCTATCTGTGTACTTTCTTTGATGAGGTGTCTGTTAAGGGATTTGGTTCCCTTTTAATTCAAGTTGTTTATTTTCCTATAGCAGAGTTTTTAAATTTCTTTGTATATTTTAAATAGTAGTCCTTTATCAGATGTGTCTTTTGCAGATATCTCCCAGTTGATGGCATGTCTTTTCTTCCTCTTGACATTATCTTTGGCAGAACAGAAATGTTTTATTTTAATGCAGTCTAGTTTATCAATGATTTCTTTTTCTAGGAGTCTGCTTTTGGTGGTGTTGCTAAAAAGGCATTGCCATATCCAAGGTCATGTAGATTTTCACCTGCGTTATCTTCTAGGAACTTTATAGTTTTGTGTTTTACATTTAGGTCTCTGATCCGTATTAACTTTTGTGAAAGATGTAAGGTCTGTGTCTATATCAGTTTTTTTTTCCTATGTAGATGTTCAGTGTTCCACACCATTTGTTGATCTCTGGGAAATTTTTACTACTGTTTTAAAGATTTCTTCTGTATCTTTCTCTCTGTCTTTTCCTTTAGGTAGTCTCATGACTTTAGGTTATATCTTTTGTAGTTGTGCCACAATCCTTGGATAACCTATTCTGTTTTTCTTCCCCCAGTCTTTGTTCTCTTCATTTTTTGGTTTTCATGGATTCTTTCCTCAGCCACAACCAGTCTACTTATAGGCCTGTCAAAGGCATTCTTCATTTCTGTGACAGTGTTTTTTATCTCTAGCATCTCTTTTTGAGCCTCTCTTGGATTTTCCTCACTCTACTTACGTTGCCTTCTGTTCTTGCATGCTGTCTACTTATCCATTAGATTGCTTAGCCTACTGATCATAGTTGTTTAAAATTTCTGATCTTATCATTTCAACATTCCTGCCAAGTCTGACTATGATCCTTGCTCTGTCCCTTCAAATTGTTTCTTTTTCCTTTTGATATGCATTGTATTGTTAGTTTGCTTGTTTTAAATAGCTGAATATGATGTTCCTGATAAAAGGAACTGCTTGAATAGAACTTTATGATGTGGTTTAAACAGGTCTTTAGTGTTGTGAGGTGTTGGGTGAGGAACAGTGTTTTATAGTCCCATGATTAGGCTTCAGTTTTAGTTCTCTTTCTCCCTCACATGGGACAGGATGGCTAGACCCTGCTCAAGTTGGGGGTTTCCCTTTCCCTGCTTAGTTAGGCTCTGATCATACCCCAGCAAGTTAAGGTTAGGTTAACTAGTTTTCCCTAACAAGGGCAAGCCTTGTTAACCACAGGGACGTCTTCCATATTTCAAAATGATTCCTTCCCCCTCCCCCTTGCCAGAAGTTTGTGGGGATTTTTCTGTGGGAATCTGATCGAGTTCCTTGAGCCAACTCTCACAATATTGTAGACCCTCCCTATGACTGGGTCCCCCTGGAGTTTTTAATGCTCAAACTTGGACTTGTCTGAACTTAGCCTTGGGTAATTCACCCGTTACAGTTCAGGTTTTCCTACTCTGGCACTTTCCACTCCTGAGTCTCTGATCAGTGAAGCTGCAGCTCTCTCTGCTTGTCTGTGTGATTCCTCAGTCTTAAGGGCAGTGGTTTGCCCTGAACTCTCTCCATCTTATGGATTCAAAAAGAATAGTCAGTTTTCCAGTCTGTTCAGCATTTTGTTGTTGTTGTTGTTGCTAAGATGGAATGACAGCTTCAAAGTGTGGAACTGGAAACCTGTGTGGAACTGGCAACCGGTGTGGAACTGGAAACCTGATTGATCTTTTATTATTTGATATAGGAATTCTTTACAAATTCTGGATACAAACCTTGTGTTAGAGATATGTTTGGCAAATATTTTCTTCTACACTGTTGCTTGTCTCATAATTTTCAATTTATTTCCTTTTCTTTTCCAAAAGCTTCATGGTTGTAGTTTTTGTGCTTATTTGTATACACAAACTACTGCAAACTAATTTTTGTGTGTGGTGTGAAACAAGAGTTAAAATTTAACTTTATCATTTGTTACTTTTTTTTGCCATTTGTTGTTAAAAATCCCGTTTCCCATTTACCTTTGTGTAAAAGCAGATGACTGGGATCTAGTTTTATTCTCGCTATTCTGTTCTATTTGTTGATTGTAAGCTAATACATACAGTATTGTTATTCTTTTTTTTTTCCGTTTGTAATTTTTATTAAAAAAATTTTTTTTTAATTTTTTTTTACTTTACAATATTATATTGGTTTTGCCATACATCAACATGCATCCACCACAGGTGTACACGTGTTCCCATCCTGAACCCCCTCCCACCTCCCTCCCCATACCATCCCACTGGGTCATCCCAGTGCACCAGCCCCAAGCTTCCTGTATCCTGCATCGAACCTGGACTGGTGATTCGTTTCTTATATGATATTATACATGTTTCAATGCCATTCTCCCAAATCATCCCCCTGCTTTCCCACAGAGTCCAAAAGACTGTTCTATACATCTGTGTCTCTTTTGCTGTCTCGCATACAGTGTTAGTCTTAAAAATCAGATAATAAGAGTTCTGTGACTTCATTGCTTTCTGTTTCATTGTTATTTTTGCTTATTTTCATTTAAATGTGAATTTTAGAGTTGGCTGGTGGATTTCTGCAAAAATATCTGCTAGAATTATGTTTGGGGCTATACTGAACCTGTAAATAATTTGGGAAGAATTAACATCTCAATATTGACCTTATAATCTATGAACATGGGCTGTGTCTCAGATTGTTTACCCTTTGATTTTTTTCAGTAATATTTTGTAGTTTTCTGTAGTGATGATACCCAATTTTTCTGGAAATTATTTTTAAATAGTTTATGGGTTTTGTTGCTATTGTGAAGGACATTAATTTTTTATTTTCCAATTTTTGTTGCATTATAAAAAAATTCAACTGACTTTTAAATTTTAACATTGGGGTATGTGTATCTTTTCAAAATTATATTTTTCTCTGAATAAATGCCCTGGAATGGGCTTGTAGGATCATATGGTGACTCTATTTTTAGTTTTTTACGGAACCTCCATACTGTTCACCATAGCGGTTGCACCAATTTACACTCCCACCAACAGTGTAGGAGGGCTTCTTTTTCTCTGCATTC
Source organism: Bos grunniens (assembly GCF_055505025.1). Lineage (NCBI taxonomy): Eukaryota > Metazoa > Chordata > Mammalia > Artiodactyla > Bovidae > Bos > Bos grunniens. The sequence goes on along the minus strand of NC_141191.1, from coordinate 20,289,149 downwards.
TCTCCAGCATTTATTATTTGTAGTCTTTTTGACGATGGCCATTCTGACTGAAGTGTGGTGATATCTCATTGCAGTGTTGAGTCACATGGAAAATCCCATGGACGGAGGAGCCTGGTGGGCTGCAGTCCGTGGGGTCGTTGAGGGTCAGACACGACTGAGCGACTTCACTTTCACTTTCCATTTTCATGCATTGGAGAAGGAAATGGCAACCCACTCCAGTGTTCTTGCCTGGAGAATCCCAGGGATGGCGGAGCCTGGTGAGCTACCGTCTATGGGGTCGCACAGAGTCGGACACAACTGTAGCAACTTAGCAGCAGTAGCAGCAGCAGCTACATTGAACATCTTTTCATGTGCCTTTTGGCTGTCTGAATGTCTTCTTTGGAGAAATGTCTATTTAGGTCTTCTGCCCATTTTGTTGATTGGGTTGTTTGTTTTTTTGACGTTGAGCTGTATGTGCTGTTCGTATATTTTTGAAATTAATCTCTTGTTGGTTGCATCATTTGCAAATATCTTCTCTCATTCTGTAGTTTTTTTTTTTTTTTTTTAATGGTTTCCTTGAAGTCTTTTGCATTCTCATCTTACCTCTTGTTGGAGTTCTTACTGAATTTATCCAGTCCATGATGGTACCACCTTTGGGTAAACTTTTTCCCAATGATTGTTTGTGCTAAGAATCAGAAGTATACATATCACAAAAAAACTCCATGGATAACACTATTTAAGCCTTATCCGCCAATCTATCTCTGTGCCTAACTTCATTCCTGACTTAGAATAGGTGCTCATTATATTTGGATAAATTAATGAAGGGAAGAAAGGGTGCTATTTTCTGGGGACAGGAGGTGTGAAAGGAACCATGTGAAAATGGTAAGTCAGTAAGGACACTGGGGATAGGTGAAAAAAACTGGACTTGCTGTAGAGTATCTGCTGAGGAAGGAAGGAAAGGGGAGTTTGAAAGGGAATACATTTTACTGCTGCTGAGAACAGGCCTGAAGATTGGAGAAAGCAATAGGGAGGGAGCACGAGGCATCATTATATTCTGTTTTCAGAGGAACATTTAAAACCAAAAGTGTAGCATTCTGGAATCCTGTGTCAAAAGATGGATTCAATTATACAAATATGCTTTAGATTTATGATGGCAAGAGGCAACTCGTCTTTAAACCTTTGTGTTTCGGCTCCATTTAGAATGTAGCCCAAAGGCCAACCACATTAACCAGGTAAACTTTGTTTGCTTAACAAATTTGGGTTATGTCTGAGTGAACAACTATGAAATACTACATTGTATTATATATTTTTAAGTGTTTGGCAGCATATATCGTGGTTTGGGCTGAGTTATTTGTAGGGTGAGTCTAAAACACATTATGTGGGATCCATGCAGTCTTGATAATTATTTTGACAAAGACCTGCAGATGCCTCTCACCGAGAGCAGGAATTGAGTTTCACATAACTGTCTCAAGTACTGCCCCATATATCAATTTCAGATATGGTCAAGTGTTTCTGTTGGTAAGAAAAGTACAAGAAAAACTGATGGAAATATAAGAACATGGAAACATTAGAAGAGATGAAATTACCAAATTATTTATGTTAAATAACCACAAAAGTACAGAAAAAGAAAATGTCTAAATATCTGCCGTACTAGATATGAATTATACGGGAGTAAGTAAAAGTTATAAATCACTTTAAAAATAGCAGTCTTCAGATGTCCTCATGTATTTTATTTTACGTATAAACTTGCTGCTACTGCTAAGTCACTTCAGTCGTGTCCAACTCTGTGCGACCCCATAGACAGCAGCCCACCAGGCTCCCCCGTCCCTGGGATTCTCCAGGCAAGAACACTGGAGTGGGTTGCCATTGCCTTCTCCGATAAACTTGCTAGAGTTTATCAAATCTTCATGAAGCTTTTAGAGAAATAGAGGAAGGGAAGAGACATATGGTAGTGGAGAGATAGAGAAATGCAGATACTAAATTTTTTCCAGGCAAAAATATAGACCGGCTTCTGTTCTTCAGCTCCAAGGGTCAAATGCCCTGGTGGGAATAATGGCTAACACATGAATGCAGTCATAATACGGTCTGCCCATCTATTATGGTATATGCTTCTGCATACACTCACTGATGTGTCCCTAGGGTCTACGTCAGCACCTGGTGCATATAATGGTTAAATACTCAATAAAATGTTTACTGATCTGAAGCTAACTTTTATATGAGAGACATGGACATTTGGAGTCTGATTTTGTTTAGAGGATATTTTTTTAACGTGTTTATTCTCTCCACATAAAAATAGATGATATTCTTCAGTTCTGATGCTACACATAAGAACCTGGACTCAGGGCTGTGTTTTCTACCTCTTGAAATCCAGGAAACCTCCAACTTACAAATGAATTTTACTACAAAGTTTGACTGCACTGTTTCTTTTTTTACCATTGCATTTTCACTAGCACATTTTGTCAGTTCACTTTGGTAAATATGTGTTACATGTACACACATACATTGTTTTGTAAATTTCAAAGATGAAACACATAGTTGTAGACACTGAGAGTTTAACGACTAGGAGAGAACACAGGTATAGGGAAATAATGTAAATAAGAGGCTGATGGTGAATATGCTAGGGTGGAAAACACAAACAGTGTGACATTTGAGATAAGATATAAATTCTAAGTGGCTGAAAAATGTAGTGAAATTACAAGACAGACACAGCTGAGTATATTTTAAAATTGATAATTTTAAAACTAAGACTATATATAAATAAAGCTGATATCTAAGACAACACACTTTATATTATTGTAGATGAACCTATAGTCAGAGAAACATTTATTAAAGTTCTACCCAATGACCAAACAGTTTAATAAGTTGAGAGCATTTTGAAATATGCTCTTTACAAACTATTTTGAAAATCACCATACAAAAAATAATTGCTGCTTTTCAGGGGTTTTATTTATTTTTTAAAATCTCAGTTTATTTATTTATTTATTTTTTTACTTTACAATATTGTATTGGTTTTGCCATACATTGACATGAATCCGCCATGGGTGTACATGTGTTCCCCATCCTGAACCCCCCTCCCATCTTCCTCCCCATCCCATCCCTCTGGGTCATCCCAGTGCACCAGCCCCGAGCACTCTGTATCATGCATCGAACCTGGATTGGCGATTTGTTTCACATGTGATAATTTACATGTTTCAATGCCATTCTCCCATATCATCCCGCCTTCGCCCTCTCCCACAGAGTCCAAAAGACTGTTCTATACATCTGTGTCTCTGTTTCTGTCTCACATACAGGGTTATCGTTACCATCTTTGTAAATTCCATATATATGCGTTAGTATACTTTATTGGTGTTTTTCTTTCTGGCTTACTTTACTCTGTATAATAGGCTCCAGTTTCATCCACTTCATTAGAACTGATTCAAATGTATTCTTTTTAATGGCTGAATAATAGTCCATTGTGTATATATACCATAGCTTTCTTACCATTCATCTGCTGATGGACATCTAGGTTGCTTCCATGTCCTGGCTATTATAAACAGTGCTCCGATGAACATTGGGGTACACGTGTCTCTTTCAATTCTTGTTTCCTTGGTGTGTATGGCCAGTAGTGGGATTGCTGGGTCATAAGGCAGTTCTAGTTCCAGTTTTTTAAGGAATCTCCACACTGTTCTCCATAGTGGCTGTACTAGTTTTCATTCCCACCAACAGTGTAAGAGGGTTCCCTTTTCTCCACACCCTCTCCAGCATTTATTGCTTGTAGACTTTTGGATCACAGCCATTCTGACTGGCGTGAAATGGTACCTCATGGTGGTTTTGATTTGCATTTCTCTGATAATGAGTGATGTTGAGCATCTTTTCCTGTGTTTGTTAGCCATCTGTATGTCTTCTTTGGAGAAATGTCTATTTAGTTCTTTGGCCCACTTTTTGATTGGGTCGTTCATTTTTCTGGAATTGAGCTGCAGGAGTTGCTTGTATATTTTTGAGATTAATTCTTTGTCCATTGCTTTATTTGCTATTATTTTCTCCCATTTTGAAGGCCTCTTTTCACCTTGCTTATAGTTGCCTTTGTTGTGCAGAAGATTTTAATTTTAATTAGGTCCCATTTGTTTATTTTTGCTTTTATTTCCAATATTCTGGGAGGTGAGTCATAGAGGATCCTGCTGTGATTTATGTCAAAGAGTGTTTGCCTATGTTCTCCTCTAGGAGTTTTATAGTTTCTGATCTTACATTTAGATCTTTAATCCATTTTGAGTTTATTTTTGTTTATGGTGTAGAAAGTGATCTAGTTTCATTCTTTTACAAGTGTTGCCCAGTTTTCCCAGCACCACTTGTTAAAGAGATTGTCTTTTCTCCATTGTATGTTCTTGCCTCCTTTGTCAAAGATAAGGTGTTCATAGGTGCGTGGGTTTATCTCTGGGCTTTCTATTTTGTTCCATTGATCTATATTTCTGTCTTTGTGCCCATACCATACTGTCTTGATGACTGTGGCTTTGTAGTAGAGCCTGAAGTCAGGCAGGTTGATTCCTCCAGTTCCATTCTTCTTTCTCAAGATAACTTTGGCTATTCGAGATTTTTTGTATCTCCATACAAATTGTGAAATTATTTGTTCTAGTTCTCTGAAAAATACCATTGGTAGCTTGATAGGGATTGCATTGAATCTATAGACTTCTTTGGGTAGTATATTCATTTTCACTATATTAATTCTTCTGATCCATGAACACAGTGTATTTCTCCATCTATTTGTGTCCTCTTTGATTTCTTTCACCAGTGTTTTATAGTTTTCTATATATAGGTCTTTAGTTTCTTTAGGTAGATATATTCCTCAGTATTTTGTTCTTTTCATTGCAATGGTGAATAGAATTATTTCCTTAATTTCTCTTTCTGTTTTCTCATTATTAGTGTATAGGAATGCAAGGGATTTCTGTGTGTTGATTTTATATCCTGAAACTTTACTATATTCATTAATTAGCTCTAGTAATTTTCTAGTGGAGTCTTTAAGGTTATCTATGTAGAGGATCATGTCATCTGCAAACAGTGAGAGTTTTACTTTTTCTTTTCCAATCTGGATTCCTTTTATTTCTTTTTCTGCTCTGATTGCTGTGGCCAAAACTTCGAAAATTTATGTTGAATAGTAGTGGTGAGAGTGGGCACTCTTGTCTTGTTCCTGACTATAGAGAACATGCTTTCAATTTTTCACCATTGAGGATAATGTTTGCTGTGGGTTTGTCATATATAGCTTTTATTATGTTAAGGTATGTTCCTTCTATTCCTGCTTTCAGGAGGGTTCTTTTTTTTTTTTTATCATAAATGGATGTTGAATTTTGTCAAAGGCTTTCTCTGCATCTACTGAGATAATCATATGGTTTTTATTTTTCAATTTGTTAATGTGTTTTACATTGATTGATTTGCAGATATTGAAGAATCCTTGCATCCCTGGGATAAAGCCCACTTGGTCATGATGTATGATCTTCTTAATATGTTGGATTCTGTTTGCTAGAATTTTGTTAAGGATTTTTACATCAATATTCTTCAGTGATATTGGCCTATAGTTTTCTTTTTTGTGGCATGTTTGGGTTTTGGTATTAGGGTGATAGTGGCCTCATAGAATGAGTTTGGAAGTTTACCTTCCTCTGCAGTTTTCTGGAAGAGTTTGAGTAGGATAGGTGTTCAGTTCAGTTCAGTCACTCAGTCGTGTCTGACTCTTTGCAACCCCGTGAACTGCAGCACGCCAGGCCTCCCTGTCCATCACCAACTCCCAGAGTTCACTCAAAGTCATGTCCATTGAGTCGGTGATGCCATCCAGCCATCTCATCTACTGTCGTCCCCTTCTCCTCCTGCCCCCAATCCCTCCCAGCATCAGAGTCTTTTCCAATGAGTCAACTCTTCACATGAGGTGGCCGAAGTATTGGAGTTTCAGCTTTAGCATCATTCCTTCCAAAGAACACCCAGGACTGATCTCCTTTAGGATGGACTGGTTGGATCTCCTTGCAGTCCAGGGGACTCTCAAGAATCTTCTCCAACACCACAGTTCAAAAGTATCAATTCTTCGGCACTCAGCTTTCTTCACAGTCCAACTCTGACATCCATACATGACCACAGGAAAAACCATAGCTTTGACTAGATGGACCTTTGTTGGCAAAGTAATGTCTCTGCTTTTGAATATGCTATCTAGGTTGGTCATAATTTTCCTTCCAAGGAGTAAGCGTCTTTTAATTTCATGGCTGCAGTCACCATCTGTAGTGATTCTGGAGCCAAGAAAATAAAGTCTGACACTGTTTCCACTGTTTCCCCATCTGTTTCCCGTGAAGTGATGGGACCGGATGCCATGATCTTCGTTTTCTGAATGTTGAGCTTTAAGCCAACTTTTTCACTCTCCTCTTTCACTTTTATCAAGAGGCTCTTTATTTCTTCTTCATTTTTTGCCATATGGGTGGTGTCATCTGCATATCTGAGGTTATTGATATTTCTCCCAGCAATCTCGATTCCAGCTTGAGCTTCCTCCAGGCCAGCATTTCTCATGATGTACTCTGCATGTAAGTTAAATAAGCATGGTGACAATATATAGCCTTGACATACTCCTTATCCTATTTGGAACCAGTCTGTTGTTCCATGTCCAGTTCTAACTGTTGCTTCCTTTGGGTGGTTCATAAAAGTGCTACATCAAATTCTGCTTGCTTCTTGCTTTCTGTTAGTTACTTCTTATTTATTTATGTTAGGAACAATGAACTACTTCACATAAACAAAGTTCCAAATTCGAATACTTTTATTGACATTAGTAGATATTTTTAGAAGGATTTGGTCACTATCAATCCTCCATAATTTTAATAATCATTATATATAAAAATCCAATCACCTTCTTAATTTTCATGTTTAATCATATGAAACTTTCTTTAATGAATTTCATTTAACAATGATTGTATTCAAATTTTGATTTTCCTGACAGTGGTTAAATTATCCATGCCTTGCCTCAGTGCTAAGCATAGAGCAGTGAATAGACTGACATGGCCCTGCAAAATAAGTAACACTGGAGGAGACAGACAAGGAAGATCATCAGGTCAACAAGTTAATATAATAATGTGGGGACTGTAGGCACACAGAGAAGTGAAGAATTTTCAAGAACAGAGGTCAGAGAAGGCCTTTTGGCAGAGGTCACATTTATGCTCAGTCTTGGCCACATGAGAATCCCTTCTCCCGGTGAAGAGAGAAAGAATGAGTAAGAGGGTGCAGTTAGTGATGAAGTGGCCTTGAGGCAAAAAAGAGCACAGACATGAAGAATAGGAAGAAACTCAACATTGTTGAAGGATAGAGCACAGGGAAGGTATTGACAAAGGAGGAGTGAAGAAGTAGGTAGAAGTGAGGTGGCAGAGGACTTTGGAAGCTATCTGAGGACCTTTAGTTATAGTTCAACAGTCAGGAGTCAAGGGGGTCTTTCAAGTCTTATACAGAGCAGTGCTGTGTTAAGGAAGGAGACTTTGGCTGCAATATGAGAAATCTATTGCAAGGGTACAGAATGTGTAATAGAAAGGAGGTATTTTGGGCTGTGGAAGCAGAATAATGGAGGTCCAGATGAATACAGAACCAAGGGCCAGAAGAGTTGAGTAGCAGTTGCAACTGCCAAGATCAGACAAACAGATTCAAAGGATTAGATCTGATAGAGTGCCTGAAGATCTATGGACGGAGGTTCATGATTTGTACAGGAGGTGGTGATCAGAATCATCCCTCCCACAAATAAATGCAAACAGGTTGTCGGAGGAAATCTTACAAATGGCTGAGGAAAGAAGAGAAGCAAAAGGCAAAGGAGAAACATAAAGATATAGTCATCTGAATGCAGAGTTCCAAAGGATAACAAGGAGAGACAAGAAAGCCTTCCTAAGTGATCAGTGCAAAGAAAAAGAGGAAAACAATAGAATGGGAAAGACTAGAGATCTCTTAAAGAAAATTAGAGATACCAATGGAACATTTCATGGAAAGATGGGCACAATAAAGGAAGAAACGGTATGGACCTAACAGAAGCAGAAGATATTTGTAGAGGTGGCAAGTATAAATAGAAGAACTATATGGAAACAATATTAATTACAGATAATGACAAAGGTGTGATCACCCACCTAGAGCCAGACATCCTGGAGTGTGAAGTCAAGTGGGCCTTAGGAATCATCACTACGAACAAAGTTAGTGCAGGTGATGGAATTCCAGCTGAACTACTTCAGATCCTAAAAGATGATGCTGTGAAAGTGCTGCTCACTCAACATGCCAGCAAATTTGGAAAACTCAGCAGTGGCCACAGGACTGGAAAAGGTCAGTTTTCATTCCAATCCCAAAGAAAGGCAATGCCAAAGAATGTTCAAACTACTGCACAATTGCACTCATCTCACATGCTAGCAAAGTAATGCTCAAAATTCTGCAAACCAGTCTTCAACAGTATGTGAACTGAGAACTTCCAGATGTTCAAGATGGATTTAGAAAAGTCAGAGGAACCAGTGATCAAATTGCCAACACCTATTGGATTATGGAAAAAGGAACAGAATTCCAGGAAAATATCTACTTCTGCTTCATTGACTATGCTAAAGCCTTTGACTATGTGGATCACAACAAACTATGGAAAACTCTTCTACCTCTTGAGAAATCTGTATGTAGGTCAAGAAGCAACAGTTAGAACTGGACATGAACAACAGACTGGTTCCAAATAGGAAAAGGAGTTTGTCAAGGCTGTATATTGTCACCCTGCTAGGCTGTGTATTGTCACCCTGCTTATTTAACTTATATGCAGAATACATCATGAGAAACACTGGGCTGGAAGAAGCACAAGCTGGAATCAAGATTGCTGGGAGAAATATCAATAACCTCAGATATGCAGATGACACCACCCTTATGGCAGAAAGTGAAGAAGAACTAAAGGGCCTCTTGATAAAAGTGAAAGAGGAGAGTGAAAAAACTGGCTTAAAGTTCAACACTCAAAAAATTAAGATCATGTCATCCTGTCCCATCACTTCATAGCAAATAGAAGGGTGGAAAAGTGGAAATAGTGGCTGACTTTATTTTCTTGGGCTCCAAAATCACTGTTGATGGTGACTGCAGTGATGAAATTAAAAGGCACTTGCTCCTTGGAAGAAAAGCTATGACAAAACTAGACAACATATTAAAAAGCAGAGACATTACTTTACAGACAAAGTCTATTTAGTCAAAGCTATAGTTTTTCTAGTAGTCATGTATGGATGTGAGAGTTGGACAATAAAGAATACTTAGTGCCGAAGAATTGATGATTTTGAACTCTGGTGTTGGAGAAGACTCTTGAGAGTCCCTTGGACAGCAAGGATATCAAATCAGTCAATCTTAAAGGAAATAAGTCCTGAATATTCATTGGAAGGACCGATGCTGAAGCTGAAACTCCAGTATTTGGCCACCTGACATGAAGGGCTGACTCATTAGGAAAGACTCTGATGCTGGAAAAGACTGATGGCGGGAGGAGAAGGGGACGGCAGAGGATGAGATGGTTGGATGACATCTCCGACTGGATGCACATGAATTTGAGCAATCTGTGGGAGTTAGCGATGGGCAGGGAAGCCTGGCGTGCTGCAGTCCATGGGCTCGCAAAGTTGGACACGACTCAGTGACTGAACTAAACTGAAGATCACACAACTGACTTGGTATCAGGAGGAGGTGTTGATGATGTTTTCCAGGATTTTCTCTTAGGTGATCAGACTTCTGAGGCAGAACACTGAAATAAAAAAATAAAAAAGAGTTTTGTTGGGGATTGATCTGATGGAAGGGAATGAACAGTTCCGTTGGGGATATGTTGAGTTCAAAGCACTATGAGACCTCCCTACAGGTGAGGATGTATAGAAATTTACTCAATGTACAAACTTAAAACATAGTCAGCTTAAATTGTAAATATTTGTGTGTGTGTGTATATTTAGAGAGATGATGGCTGAGGTGAAAACTAACATTTAATGGGTTGATAGATAATAAATGTCAAAAATTATTGAGAATGATTGATAGAAGATAGAGGAGGAAAAATCACATAAGTGGTATGGTAGAAGAGAGAATTTTCAGAAGAATAGGACAGTGCACAGCATAAAATAGCCCTGAGTAAACAAGGACTGTATGTTAACTGTGTTAAGAAGATTTCCCAGCACAGTCTTTTGTCCTTTGCAAGGTAGCATGTGGTGGATGCTTGGGGTGAGAGCTCAACTGCACTGCAGGAAGGATTTCTTAGTTCAAGATGGAACATGTAGCCAGAGCTTGCAGATAAGTTGGTTTCAGAAATTTGTTCTTGAAAGTGTGAAGAGAGCCAGTGTAATGACTAGAAGAATAGAGTTAGTTTAAAGAGATCATTTATTTTATGTGTTTTTGTTATATTGGGGAAGACCTGAACAAGTTTCTTTTCAGTGATGATGTGAAGGGGCCTATAGAGAGAGTATGAAAATATAGTAGCAGCCATAGATGGAATATGAACTGAAATGACTGCACAGGTGGAAGAAGGCAGGATGTAGAGTCAAGAAGAGAAATCAACTGTGCACAGAAGAAACACCTTCTAGCAAACTATGGCAGGAGGAGGAAAAAGAAGGTATGGATGTAACCAAGGCTTTATATTTCATGATGGAATATCTGAAGGGGTTGCTTTTTGATGATGGGTGTTTTCTCTAAGAAGTAGGAGGCAAAGAACCACAAAACTACTAGATTTGGCAAAATATCATTTTAATATCCACTTCATCTAAAGATAGTGATATTAATTAATATTTGACCAGTTTCTCCTGGAGATCATATTGAATGTGCATATCCCTATACATTTTTCGCTTGATGTTGGAGGTTACATAGTGATATCAAGGAGAGGATATCGACCTGAGTATTGCAAAGTTTGAAATATATATGTATCATGATACAAATAAATACATATTGTTGGAGACATATGTATCTCCACTGATTGTATGTATGTGGGTGTGTATGCAAGTGTTTTATTCTTACAATTGACCTTTGAACAATAGGGTGTTAGGGATGGTAACCCCTCTACAGTTGAAACTCTACATATAGCATTATAGTCAGACCTCCAAATAGGGGCTCTGTGTTCAGAGATTCAATCAGCTACTAGCAAATCATGTAATACTGTGTTATTTCTTGAAAAATATCTGCATATAAATGAGCCCCTACAGCTCAAACCCCTGTTGTTCAAGAGTCAACTGTATCTTTATGTACATAGGTGTGCAGGATTGACTGACAATGATTGGATCCAACCTGTGTGTCATTGTTTATGTGTCTAGTGATTGACTGAACTCTTGTCTCACATCCTCCGTCACAACCATTTTTACCATCACCATCACTAAACAATTCTGTGAGTCGTCTTTTAATCGTCATATCTATCCTCAAAGGTGATTAATACTAACATCTGCATTTTAATAAGTTGAGGAAACCAAAGTTCAAATAACTGGTCAAAGGTCACACACTCTGTAAGAGACTGAGCCAGGATTCTGTCCAGATAGTCTTGCCTACAGAGCCCTTCTCCTGGCTGCAAAGCTCTAATGACAGTGAGCAGTGTTGAGTTCAGTCGTCATTGGAACGAGTTACTTGGACTTACCTTGGAACTTTGGGTTCAGAAAGAACTTTTGCTTTAGAAAGAAGCATCTGGAGAGGAGTGATTCCAGTATGTCCTATATTGATATTCCAGAAAGTAAGAGAGCTAGAATGAAATTGTAGTTATCATTCTTCTACATACATACATATTTTTAAAAGTTTTTGAATACCTAGTGTCATAAGAATAGCTGCTTATGTTTTTTTATCCTATATATTTTAAGAAAATAAAGAAAAAATATTATCTTTTGTTTCAAACTACCTTATTCAAGAGTTCATGAGTGCCTTGAAATTACATTCATTTTATAAATTAGTAAATAATTTTTTCTCATTAACATTTTGTGCAAACATACGTCATCCAGATTCCATTTCAACTTTTGACTTTCATGGTAAATTAATAATTTTATGGACTCCAGTATGGAAGACCATTTCATTAACTATGGATTCTTAAATTCATATTCCATTTAAATATTTCATGGAGGGGAAACAAAAAGCTGTTCCTATCTGGGTATTATATAGAACATTCAGTTGCTATACCTTTCCGAAGCTGTATTTTCTTTGGTGTTGAGTAACAACAGAGACATATCCAACTTTGACATACCTGGGGGAATGTAAACTTTTGGATTTGGTCCACTTCGATTATAGACTATTTGTTACCGTAAAGTTTGATTCATTCAAGATGAGAAACAGGACCTAATTTTGGCCTCATAAAGACATGCCACCTTTTTGATCTATGTGCTTAGCCAGCAAACAAAAACAGAAGAGGTACATTCATCTAGCAGATAGGCTTTCACAGTATATCCGCAAGCCAACTGGATCTGTGCCCCTGCAGAACGAGCGAGTCTGTATGTCTATCGGCTCTGATAACCTTGAGAAATTATCCTTACATTTTCTACGTACCATGCTAACTTTGGCATTATCTGTCTGATAAGTGTAAATACAAAAAAATGCTTTGAGATTTTTACCATAGTCATTGAAACTGATATTTTAATCTAAATAGTAACTTAACATCAGTGGGACATTCCAGAGTTACTCTCTCATGGAGTTTTAATTTTCCTCTTTTTGGAGAAATGACCTTGCAGTACTGCGTTAAAGAGCAAGTAGCTGACTCAATGTTTACACCAGGGTTGTTCAATGCGTTTCAGTATAATAATGATAAATGAGAGAATGCATTTTTGCATATCATAAGTATCTTCTGAAAGTTATGAAAAATCACATATCAACCTAGACACTGATTATGTCCATTGTCTGTTTTATGTAATATTGAATTTATTTTCACGGAAATGCCTCAGGTGAATACAACTCTTTCCAGCTCAAGGTTTATATTTTGGGAAATAATTCACAGAGTTCAATGAGTCTAAGTTTGATAAATTTATTGTCACAGAAGCACCAAACGTCTTTTTCTGATACTTGCTCACAGATAGAGACTCAATGGGCCAGGTAATGAGAAGCAGAAATTTAGTGCAGGTGATTGTCCTGGTTTCCACGTATTTGTATTCACCTCCCGGTGCTCATGTTTACTTGCATGATGCATTGCTGTTTGCTGAGAGCTGCCATATCCATTTCTCTTTGGTACAAAGCTGTGGCTGTAATTTCTGAATGCCTCTGAAGCTCCCTGCTCGAGAATGTGTGCACTATCACTCCTGCTAGAACTGCACATCTTTGGACATTGTTATTGCCTCTAGATAAAATGATGGGGAGAGGAGAAGTGGTCAGGAGTAAGAGTTGAGGAAATATGTTTCACTTAACAAAGATCTCATCTGGAGCCTGGTGGAAATCAGCGCTTACTTTTAGAGAAAAATTCTTCTCCCGGTAGAACTTATTGACTCATTGAAGATAAAGGTGTATTTTTTCATTCCTGGCTTTTTCTCAGGGAAAGCAGCACCATCATTCCTCACAGTGATGTGGGGCAAGACTAGTGGGAGCTCTGCTCTCCCACAGTGAAGCCACCATAAGAACCTGGGTAGGTTCAATATGGCAATCTATTTGCGTCTTGTCTTTGTTGAGAACACATCAAGGGTTTCTCTTTGTCTGAAAAAGTGAAAAGTGAAAGTGTTAGTCACGTAGCTCTGTCCAACTCTTTGCAACCCCATGGACTGTATCTCACCAGGCTCCTGTGTTCATGGGATTCTCCAGGCAAGAAGACTGGAGTGGGTAGCCATTCCTTTCTCCAGGGCATCTTCTCTACCCAAGGATTGAACCTGGGTCTCCTGCATTGCAGGCAGATTCTTTAGCATTTGAGCCACCAGAGAAAAATAAGTAACATGTATGCTTCTTTGCATGGCCTGTCAGGCTCTAAATATTTCCACCCTGACCTTCTTCCCAGCATCATCTTTCCCATTCTTCTATTGCACACTTTGCCCAGACAGACAGTTTATATTTTTGTGGTTCTATCTATCTATCGAGCTATCTCGGGGCTTTCAGTTGCTTCTTCTATGTTCAAAATTGTCCTCCTAGATACTTAGAAAACTGGTTCATTTCCATTGCTTATATTTTATTTCAAATGCTGGTTCCTTAAAGAGATCTTTACTCACGAAAATAACACCCCCGAACCACCTTTTTAGTCATTCCATATCTCTTTATCCTATTCTATTTTCTTCATCGCATTTATATATGTAAATTCTACATAACACTATGTATAATGATCTGTAGGTGTTTGTCTAGTCTCTCTCTCCCTAAAGCTCCAGAATGTAAGCTCCATTAAGTAGGGGTTATGACATACACATTGCTTTATCCCCATTGTCTAAAACATGATCTGTCACTGGAGTAGGTACCCTGAAATTTTTCTTAAAAAATTAAAAAACCCACTTATTCCTTGTAAATGATTTCCTTGAGGAGAAAAAAAGGAGAGCATTTAAATGACTCAAGCTAACTTTTGAAAATTAGGACTGTTAAAGACTCATTTATCTTTTGAAACCTTTTTAGAGTTCCTTTTAGATGTGAGTTTGTTGGCATCCGTGAATTTAAAAAAAAAAACAACACACACTTTCTGTATTGCTTTTAATAATGTGATGTGTTTCTGTGGGAAAACTGGTTTGGATGTTAGTTGCAAGTATTGACTGATAACCACCTGCAGTGAATGGCTAGTTTGGCTTCCGTTCAAGGAGCAGACAATAAAAGGAATCAAATTAATGTTGGGAATTCTGCTCATGGAGTAAAGGGGTTAGATGGCGAGTTGCCCTTAGAGCTCTCTGTGCCAAGACAGATGGTGGGAGAGGGAAACAAGCCGTGGGAAACAGAGTGGAGAAAGCTGTCTCACAGGGGCTCCAAGCACCGTGCAGTTCTGCCCGCCTGGCGGATTTGCTCGTGTGTCTCCGGTGACTGTTGCCTTCCCGTGAGTCTGCACACATTGTATACCTTCTGTGCTCCTCTAAGAGTGCTGATTGGTAGAGCTATTTAGAAACTAGCTAGAAACCAAGTCATCATTTCTTAGTTAAGGCAGCATTTTAAAATGCAAGGGACTCCCAATTCGTCCACTGCCTCCTTCCCTACCTGTGTCCACATGTTCATTCACTACATTGGCCTCTCACTTTTGGCGTATAATACACTCACTTCAGTTCAGTCGCTCAGTCATGTCTGACTCTTTGTGAACCCATGAATTGCAGCACGCCAGGCCTCCCTGTCCATCACCAACTTCTGGAGTTTACTCAAACTCACGTCCATCGAGTCAGTGATGCCATCCAGCCATCTCATCCTCTGTCGTCCCCTTCTCCTCCTGCCCCCAATCCCTCCCAGCATCAGAGTCTTTTCCAATGAATCAACTCTTCGCATGAGGTGGCCAAAGTATTGGAGTTTCAACCTCAGCATCAGTCCTTCCAATGAACACCCAGGACTGATCTCCTTTAGGATGGACTGGTTGTATCTCCTTGCAGTCCAAGGGACTCTCAAGAGTCTTCTCCAACATCACAGTTCAAAACCATCAATTCTTTGGTGCTCAGCTTTCTTCACAGTCCAACTCTCACATCCATACATGACTACTGGAAAAACCATAGCCTTGACTAGACGGATATTTGTAAGCAATATAATGTCTCTGCTTTTCAATATGCTATCTAGATTGATCATAACTTTCCTTCCAATGAGTAAGTGTCTTTTAATTTCATGGCTGCAGTCACCATCTGCAGTGATTTTGGAGCCCCCAAAAATAAAGTCTGACACTGTTTCCACTGTTTCCCCATCTATTTGCCATGAAGTGACGGGATCAGATATCGTGATCTTAGTTTTCTGAATGTTGAGCGTTAAGCCAACTTTTTCACTCTCTTCTTTCACTTTCATCAAAAGGGTTTTTCTTCACTTTCTGCCATTAAGGGTGGTGTCGTTTGCATATCTGAGGTTATTGATATTTCTCCCAGCAATCTTGATTCCAGCTTGTGCTTCCTCCAGCCTAGCGTTTCTCATGATGTACTCTGCATAGAAGTTAAATAAGCAGGATGATGATATACAGCCTTGACGTACTCCTTTTCCTATGTGGAACCAATATGTTGTTCCATGTCCAGTTCTAACTGTTGCTTCCTGACCTGCATACAGATTTCTCAAGAGGCAGGTTAGGTGATCTAGTATTCCTATCTCTTTCAGAATTTTCTACAGTTTATTGTGATCCACACATTCAAAGGCTTTGGCATAGTCAATAAAGCAGAAGTAGATGGTTTTCTGGAACTCTCTTGCTTTTTCCATGATCCAGCGGATGTTGGCAATTTGATCTCTGGTTCCTCTGCCTTTTCTAAAACCAGCTTGAACATATGGAAGTTCACGATGTTATGGATGTTATCTGACATATGTTATGGATGTTACCTGGAATGCGATGTTATCTGACATCTTCTCATGGTACAATCCTGAATACTTCTGCTTCAGTTATCATTTATGTAGTATTCTATCTATTTTAGCATCATTTTGCTCCTAGATTTTTGGATTTCACAATTTAGTAAAATTTGAAAACACAGATTGGGATACCAACAATGGTTATCTGATTTTTAATTTTTAAAGTTAGAATATGAAAATTTAAATTAAATTCTTATCACCTAATGTCACAGTCATTTATTTGATCTGTGTATCTTTATTTTTTAAATTTACTATAAACTGGAGCACCGTTGACCTTCCTGGGAAGACAAAACCCTCTTTGTTCTATTTTACATTCATAATTTTTTTTTCGCTAGTTGTCTCTTGTTTATTCTTTTTCCAGCAAACAATGTCTCATTTTCATCTTTACATGGGAATCTTTTTCTATCCTGCCAGTTTACAGACTTCTGCTACATTTGTGCCTCTCATAATTACAATTAAAGAGCTTTCAGAAATAAACAATCTTTTTTTAATATAAATTTATTTATTTTAATTGGAGGTTAATTGTATTGGTTTTGCCATACATTGACATGAAGAAATAATTCATCACTAAGTGAGGAAATCTTACTTCTTCTTAATATGCAAAGCAGCTAACATTGACATAAAATAGGTAGCAAGTCTGATGGAATACAATATTCCAGAAATATTTATTTTGTGAGGTTATAGGATAACTGTCTCTATATTCAAAATATATATACAGAGGAATAGGAATGAAAGTTTCAGTCATTCCAGTCTTCTTCAGTCCATGTTTAAAAAGACAAGTGTATGAAGATCCTGTGCAATTGTTACATATACAGACTAGCAAATTCAGCCAGCCAGATTTTGAGTAACTTCAAACTTTTTCCAGTTGCACTGAGAAAACCTACATGCTGGGAAAACATTGGTACTTTACCTTCATTTATTCTTTACTACTACTACTACTACTAAGTCGCTTCAGTCGTGTCCAACTCCGTGCGACCCTATAGATGGCAGCCCAACAGGCTGCCCCGTCCCTGGGATTCTCCAGGCAAGAACACTGGAGTGGGTCGTCATTTCCTTCTCAAATGCATGAAAGTGAAAAGTGAAAGGGAAGTCGCTCAGTCGTGTCCGAGTCTTAGCGACCCCATGGACTGCAGCCTACCAGGCTCTGCCGTCCATGGGATTTTCCAGGCAAGAGTACTGGAGTGGGTTGCCATTGCCTTCTCCGATTTATTCTTTAATGGTGAAGAAATCCAGAATAGCTTTTAACATTTTTCCATAAGTATTTTATTTACCATACTAATAATATGAACTCGAGTTACCTGTTTTCCATCTTTACAGTTCATTATTGTCTCTTAACAGAATTGTATACAATGATACTATCAAGATATTTACATTTACTTGTGCTTAGTCACTCAGTAGTGTCCGACTCTTTGTGACCCAATGGACTGCAGCCCACCAGTCTCCTCTGTCCATGGAGATACATTTGCTTAAGCCTATTAAAAGAGCCTTAGACCCTTTGTTCAGTTTGATTCATGTAGGAACATTGACTTAAGTATTCTAAAATATATTTTCTGTGAACCCTGCTCCTCCAAATATGGTACTGTATGCCAGATGAAATGGTAAATAAAGTAGTTAAGATAATTAAGATAATTACATGGATATCACTCAAGCTCATATTTTAGAGAGGGAGGTATGCAATAAACAAGAAAGCACGCAGAAAGAAATAAATAGAAGAGTGACTTCTTGTGAGCTCTTTGAAGCTTTTTGTTGTTTAGTTGCTCTTTTGTAACCCCATGGACTGTAGCCCACCAACTTCCTCTGTCCATGTGATTTCCCAGGGAAGAATACTCGAGTGGGTTGCCATTTCCTTCTCCAGGACATCTTCCTGGACCAGGGATCGAACCCACGTCTTCTGCATCTGCAGGCAGATTCCCTTCCACTGAGTCACCTGGGAACACCTCTTTGAAGCTTCAGTTCAGTTCAGTTCATTCGCTCAGTCATGTCTGACTCTTTGTGACCCCATGAATCGCAGCACACCAGGCCTCCCTATCCATCACCAACTCCCAGAGTTCACTCAAACTCATGTCCATCGAGTCGGTGATGCCATACAGCCATCTCATCCTCTGTCATCCCCTTCTTCTCCTGCCCCCAATCTCTCCCAGCATCAGAGTCTTTTCCAATGAGTCACCTCTTCACATGAGGTGGCCAAAGTACTGCAGTTTCAGCTTTAGCATCATTCCTTCCAAAGAACACCCAGGGCTGATCTCCTTTAGGATGGACTGGTTGGATCTTCTTGCAGTCCAAGGGACTCTCAGGAGTCTTCTCCAACACCACAGCTCAAAAATGTCAATTCTTCGGCACTCAGCTTTCTTCACAGTCCAACTCTCACATCCATATATGACCACTGGAAAAACCATAGCCTTGATTAGACAGACCTTTGTTGGCAAAGTAATGTGTCTGCTTTTCAATATGCTATCTAGGTTGGTCATAACTTCTCTTCCAAGGAGTAAGCGTCTTTTAATTTCATGGCTGCAATCACCATCTGCAGCTTAGGAAGTCCTAATTTCTGTTGAGTGATCAAGGACAGCATCTTTGTGATACTGACATGTAAGCTGAGGTCTAGTAAATCAGAAAAAGTCAAACCTGCTGCCCTCAGGCAGAGGGAACAAGAGGTGAGGAGGTGCTGGGTGAGAGAAAGGGATGGAAAATGATGGAAGGCCAGCATGACCTGAGATGCTAAGTGCGGAGGAGGACAGAAATGAGGCTGGGGTGGGCAGTGGGAGGTGGGGTGGCTCGTTGAGCAGGCCTCTTAGGCCAGGAGACAGTTTCCACTGAAGAGTTTGCACATTTCACTGACTTTATGACTGCGTAAACAGCTTCCAGAGAATTACGTTTATTAAATAGCTTTATGTTCATATACAGGAAATGAATGTGTGACAGAGACTATTGAAGAAGTAAGAAGAGTGTTTTCATGCAATAGCAAGGCCAGTTCAATGTATTCCGTCCCCACAAATTACAAATAAGCTTTCAACAAGGGCTATTTTATGTGTGGCTTAGTTTATAAGAGCCCACAGGCCACAGCTGAAACTGTTTAATGATCAAGTACAACCTGGTCATTTGCATCATGGTTATGAATCCCTTCATGGATTATTTAAAGAGTTCACACTGGTTTGTTTAACCACAAAAATGAAAATTATTCTAGAATCTCAGAACTACAATTTCTTAAGGATGTTATTTAAATAAAAAGAATCATAATGAACAGTATTTGAATGCAACAATTTCTATGAGGGTAAGACAGGTTTCCTTCTTTCTCCCTTCCTTCCTTCACCACCTTTTAGTACAGTATACTTACTGGAGATTTATACTCAATGAAAAAACTTCAATGTATGACTAAGATATACTCAAGTAGAAATCAGTGAAATAGTTCTAGAAGAAAAAAATTTCTCTCTTTATTTAAAATACAATATCAAAAAAAAATAAATAAATAAAATAAAATACAATATCATCAAAACATAATACATATAGAATGAGAGCCTCTCTATGGTTTTTCCTGTGGTCATGTATGGATGTGAGGGTTGGACTGTGAAGAAGGCGGAGCACCGAAGAATTAATGCTTTTGAGCTGTGGTGTTGGAGAAGACTCTTGAGAGTCCCCTGGACTGCAAGGAGATCCAACCAGTCCATTCTGAAGGAGATCAGCCCTGGGATTTCTTTGGAAGGAATGGTGGTAAAGCTGAAACTCCAGTACTTTGGCCACCTCATGCGAAGAGTTGACTCATTGGAAAAGACTGTGATGTGGGGAGGGATTGGGAGCAAGAGGAGAAAGGGACGACAGAGAAGGAGATGGCTGGATGGCATCACTGACTCGATGGACGTGAGTCTGAGTGAACTCCGGGAGTTTGTGATGGACAGGCAGGCCTGGCGTGCTGTGATTCATGGGGTCGCAAAAAGTCGGACATGACTGAGCGACAGATCTGATCTGATCTGATCTGATCTGAGAGCCTCTCTGCTCTGTTTCTCTGGTTCCCCTCTACCGGAACCACACTTGAACCTACAGTAGGATACACACATTGCCATGACTCCACTCTCCTAGGGCGGTTTTGCAAGTGTGCACATAATCCTGGTTTACATTCTGCACTCTCAAAGAATAGCTGAGACTGGATTTAACCAACTGGTGTTTATGTCCTACTAACAAGAGGAGAGAGAGGTGTGTGTTTGATACAAGGTGTGTTTATTGTTTTTTGTCAAGAATCTGACTCAAAGTTCTATCGCTGCAGATCACCAGACAGTGAACACTTTCATAGATTTCCTTTTGGAATTTTAAATTGTAGATTTGGGATGTTATTAGAAACTCCTTCTCACTCTCAAAACTAGACACAGCTCTCAAATAATTTTTTTCTTCACTGTATTTGTTAAAACAGGACTTTGAAAATGCTCCCGTATTCTTTTCCCCAGTTTTTTTTTCTTTCATTACTTAATTTGAGAACATACCCTTCATTCAGAATATTTTCACATCTACAAGTGCAACATAACTAAACAAGAGATTAGCTCTTCTATTTAGAATCCCCAGTGTTCATGTGTAATTTTCACAGGTAAGCACTGTGCCATAAAGAGGGGCATTAGCATTTTAATTTAACAAGGTAAAGACTGTAGAGATAGTTTGTACTCCAGATCACTAACAAATCGCAAAGGATGGCTTGCTGATGAACTAAAATGGCAGCAAGAAGAGACCCACGAATAGGGAAAAGGGACATTGGGTTTCACTGGGATAGTCCTTAGAAAGTGAGGAAATGCAGAAAAGCTGGGGTGTCTGGGTTCTTATGCTATTAGGGTTCGTTCTCTCTCTCTCTCTCCACTCCCACTCCCTTCCTCCCTCCCTCTTGTTCTTGTCATCAATACAACTCTCACACAATCTCTGTAATGTGAGTTTCTCTCCAAATGTTACATTCCCCTTCAGGTAATGTTCCAGTTCCCTGTTTACAAAGTTCAATATCATCTCTTAATACAGCAATTTAGGAAATCTATATTTGCTGTCTTCATTTCTTAAATACTTAAATGCCCACTCACTTTATCATAAGTTATTTCTTTACATAAACTATTCTCTGCTGAGTTGTGTTTTGCTAGCCAACTCCTAAAGGAGTTGTACTGTATTTTCTCTTATTTTTACAATTATCTATCAATATAATCATAACACTTTATCATACTGTATTATGCTTTTCTAATTCTTGGTAATCTCTTTCTATTGAGTTAGTGCCTGAAGGGCAGAGAACATATTTAATGTGCTTACTGATGTATTCATAATGTCTACTACAGTACCTGGCATATAGAAAACTCAAATAAATATTGGTTTAGTTAGAATCTTAACAAATTAGTTGTAGAAACTTCAGAAGGTACTCTTGCCTGGAAAGTCCCATGGACAGAGGAGCCTGGTGGGCTGTAGTCCATGGGGTTGCAGTCCATGCTCAGTCGGACACGACTGAGCAACTTCGCTTTGACTTTTCACTTTCATGCATTGGAGAAGGAAATGGCAACCCAGTCCAGTATTCTTGCCTGGAGAATCCCAGGGATGGGGAAGCCTGGTGGGCTGCCGTCTCTGGGATCGCACAGAGTCGGACACGACTGAAGCGACACAGCAGCAGCAGCAGCATCAGAAGGTAAAAATTATGCAAAAGAAAATGAAATTTTAAAAGTTTATATTTCCATCACTCAGAAGACTTTAGTTAAAAATTATATGTTTAACTCCATATTTTCTATGTGTGTGCTGACTGATTTGGTTCACTGTGTTGAGTCCAAATTTTTCTTATCTTAAAATCACCATTGTTTCTTTAGATGTTTTATTTTTTTTCTTTCCCCAAAGTGAAATTTTCTGCATATCTTTTTTACCTTTACATATATTTGTTCCTTTTTGTATTTCATACATGCTCACACACATACCCTATAGCATACACACAAATTTAAGAATTTGATTTTGTTTTAGACATTTTGCATTGATTAATGTTTTCTCTCTTAATTTTCTGTCCAGTTCCCAAACCATGAGGAAGACAGTTCTTCTCTGTCTTTCTGTCCTGTTAAGCCACCCAGCTCTTGCTTCTAGTGTAGATACTGACATAGCAGCTTGGATGCCATTGAGGGTTTTGATGTTTTGTGCTAACTTTTAAATGTCTGGGTGTTGTGGAAGAGTAGGTTTCTAGGATTTGGAGTATCTGGAATTTTGGGACTTTATTTTCGCTTCCTTTCTCTGTAATTTAAGAAAAAAGTAATATACAGGTCTTCTATGTACATACACAGTATTTCCCTTTTGCATCTTTTGTCTTACAGAGAAGCAACCTAATGAACATTTTGGCCAACCCAGTATTTCTTTTACTCAGACTGAGCTGCCAGTTGCCTTAATAGTGCCAGGATTTTGTTTGATGTGTCTTTTTTAAACATGACATTTATGTTTCTGTTTGTTGATATTGTTGTCATTTCTTTCCCCAAGACTGTAGTCCTGCATAATTACATTTCCCACATACACATACTGATTACTTGCTTTCGCCAGAGGTGGGGTTACCGATTTTTTTCCCCCTTTTTCTTTCCTGGATATGAAAGTGAAGTGAAGTCGCTCAGTTGTGTCCGACTCTGCAACCCCATGGACTGTAGCCTACCAAGCTTCTCTGTCCATGGCATTTTCCAGGCAAGAATACTGGAGTGGGTTGCCATTTCCTTCTCCAGGAGATCTTCCCCACCCAGGGGTCGAACCCAGGTCTCCAGCATTGCAGGCAGATGCTTTACTTGACCTCTATGAAGAAAATGCCTAAGTGAAGTTTTATAGCTTCAGGTACCATGACAACACACGAGAATATCCTAAATTTATCTCCCAATTTACTCCACTGTACAATTCTCCAGAATCAGGCTGTTTAGAATTTTCTATCACTGGGGAAAAAAAAAGTCTTCAATTTTGATGAACTTTGGGATCCTTTAGTTGTCATGCCAATGGTATATCCCTTCCTCTTTTTCAATTTTTCTTTGATTATTTGAACAGTATTTTATCCTTAAATATTAAGGATATTGACACTTTTGCAAGTAATTGCAAATATTTTTAGATGTTTATTACAATTAGGATATTTTTGATTTAGATAATTTAAAGTTTCATGTAATCAGATCTAATATTTATGTAGTAATACTTGCTTCTGTATTTATAAGCTAGATTGATTTGTGACTTTGTTGTATTTCTAAGGTTTTAGTACCAGCGTTGTGCTAGCTTCATAGAGTCAACTAGGTAAAATTCTACCTTTTAGCAAGACTTGTAATAATTTTTTTGAAAGAAAATTATTTCTGAAGTGTTCAGAAGAATGTAAATGCACTTATAGGGCAATAAAATTTTCATCTCAACACAGATCTCTTTTTAATTAATGAACCCCCTCCCCATTTTGAAGTTTCAAAAGCTTGCTTTTATATTTTTATAACAGATGTTGCTTATATTTCCATTACAAAGATATTTCTAAGGAGCATTTCTCAAAGTCTCTCTGAAAATACCAATTCCATAAGAGATTCTCAGAAAGTAGTCATCAGTTCTAGATACACAGTGAATACCAGCATATTCTAGGTACCAGAAGATCCTGAAATACAGAAATCATTTTAACATTTAAATCAGAATTTCAAAGATATATTTTATGACAAGCCCTTTGTCTCTTACCTTTTAGTAGCTTCAGAATAAATTCTGAGACCCAGACTTTTGGAAATGTTAGTCAACCAGATGACTCTTATTCAGGCCTTATGCTGGTATTTATTTTTGTGTGATTATTTTCCCTTGAACATGGAAAGGTCTGTAGATACCAATTGTTTGCTGACTGAGACAGTGGAGAATCTCCTTGTTTCCCAGTATCTATGCCTGATTAGTTTCAGCATGCTTTCGTCAGATATTCAGCGGGCAGTTTGAAGATTTGTATGGTTTCTGTGGTACTTTCTGTTGTCTAGCAGCTGTTTTTCTAAAATGAATCTTCTGAACTGAGGAGGAAGCTCCAGTTTCTGCTACTTCTTATACTTGTTTTTTATCAATTTATTTTATATACTTCTCAGTGATTTTAAGTCTCCCCTTTTATAAACTCTAAGTTGCAAATTGCAACACCAAGATATGTGTGTATATATCTATCTATCTATCTATCTCTCTCTCTCTATATATATATATATATCTTGTTCTGTTTCTCTGGAAAAACCCAGATTAATACAACAATTACTAGGAGGCTTTGGTTTATTTTGTGTTACTTAACCCTGCTTTTCTCTGCTTCTTCACTTCCTGTTTCGTGCCTTACATTGCAATGATCTGATGTTTGTTAATGCATTTTCTTTACTGTAATAAATTTTGTGCTTTCTATTTATCTTCTTTTTATTATTGTTCTTACGTATATTTTAACAGTGACTTTGGTTATTTTTGGCTGTGCTGGGTCTTCGTTGCTGTGGAGTGTGGGGGCTGCTGTCTAGCTGTGGTGTGCTGGCTTCTCACTGCTGTGGTCTCCCTTGCAGAGCATGGGCTTTGGGGAGCTCAGGCTTCAGTAGCTGTGGCACATGGTCTCAGGAGTTGTGGCTCCCTGGCTGTAGAGCACAGATTCAATAATTGTGATGCACGGGCTTAGTTGTTCCATGACATGGGGGATCTTCCCAGATGAGAGATCAAAGCTCTGTCTCCTGCGTTGGCAGGCAAATTCTTTACCACTGAGCCATCAGAGAAGCCCTGTGATCTTATATTTTTAAAATGCAAACTAACCATTAAATTTTCTTAATAATGTGAGTATCGACTATGGCTTTCCCACCTACTTAAGAAGATTCATAGTGCTATGATTATTTTCTACTATCTCTCTTACTGTAGTCAAGTATTTTACTTTGGCCTTGAGTTTATCTCACCAATTTATTTTTCTAAATATTTTTAATACTCAAAGCTGACTTAGGTTAATCAACTTGCTTTTTCCTATTTTTCAAATTTCTTTCTCTATTTTACCCCATCCATTTCATTCCAGGTCTCTTAATTATTTTTAACACAAATCTATAGATGATAAGAGCTTCCACGGTGGATCAGTGGTAAAGAATCCACCTGTAATGCAGGAGACGTAAGAGACCCAGGGTTCGATCCCTGGATCAGAAATATCCCCTGAAGGAGGAGATGGCAACCCTCTCCAGGGTTCTTGCCTGGAGAATCCCATGGACAGAGGAGCCTGGCGGGCCACAGTCCATAGGGTTGGAAAAGGTTGGATAAGACTAAGTGACTGAGTGCACACACACACATAATAAAGATTTTACTTTTGAGTGTCTGAAAATAACTTTGCACTATTTTTGAAAGTGAGTTTTTTGAATTAGACTCTGGCTCTTTTACTCATGCATGATCTTGGAATATATTATTTCATTGAATCATGTATATATCCCAAATAACATATTTAATTATACAGTATCAAAAATCGTATTTGTTAATATCATCACCAATGTCATCAGAATAGTCTTTAACTACTCTGAAGCCATAAAGCTCATTGTAGTGGGAATGTGTTTTCTACAATTCTGATTTTTCAATTGAAAGTTTAAATTTTATCATTGACCACAAGTATATCCACTGTTTCCTTTGATGTGACGGCTTCACTGTGTTCATTTCTGGAAAAAAAAAAATGTTTCCCAAATACTCAAGTCTGAATAAACATAGTTTTTTGTCAGTCATGAAACTCGGTGATAAAAGTATTTGGTTCTGCTCACTGCTCAAATAATGGGCCAAATGCTTTTCCTCAAGACAGCTAGCTTACTTTACTGTGTTGAAGTGCTTTGTGCATATTTCTCATTTCATCACACTGAATATTTTTTTAAATATGCTTAGAAGTCAAGATTTGATAAATAGAAATCACTGCTTCATCAAGGCATGGCATAAAAAGTTATTCATTCCTCTGAGGGTATGATTGTGAAGAAGGCAGTGACTGCTGGTAATAAACATGTTTGACCTCATGGACCCCCTGAGTCTTGAAGACCTCCTTTGGTCTTCTCATGGACCACACTTTTCATGATAAATGCTTAGAAAAAGGCAAAGAAATAATATTTTTATTTAACTTAAAATTTTTAATTTTTTGCTATAGATCGCTTTTTTCTTCAGTTCAGTTCAGTTGCTCAGTCATGTCCGACTCTTTGTGACCCCATGAATCGCAGCACGCCAGGCCTCCCGGAGTTCACTCAGACTCACGTCCATTGAGTCAGTGATGCCATCCAGCCATCTCATCCTCTGTCGTCCCCTTCTCCTCCTGCCCCCAATCCCTCCCAGCATCAGTCTTTTCCAATGAGTCAACTCTTCACATGAGGTGGCCAAAGTACTGGAGTTTCAGCTTTAGCATCATTCCTTCCAAAGAAATCCCAGGGCTGATCTCCTTCAGAATGGACTAGTTGTATCTCCTTGCAGTCCAAGGGACTCTCAAGAGTCTTCTCCAACACCACAGTTCAAAAGCATCAATTCTTTGGTGCTCAGCCTTCTTCACAGTCCAACTCTCACATCCATATGTGACCACAGGAAAAACCATAGCCTTGACTAGACGGACCTTAGCTGGCAAAGTAATGTCTCTGCTTTTGAATATGCTATCTAGGTTGGTCATAACTTTTCTTCCAAGGAGTAAGCGTCTTTTAATTTCATGGCTGCAATCACCATCTGCAGTGATTTTGGAACCCCCCAAAAATAAAGTCTGACACTGTTTCCCCATTTATTTCCCATGAAGTGATGGGACCAGATGCCATGATCTTTGTTTTCTGAATGTTGAGCTTTAGGCCAACTTTTTCACTCTCCACATTCACTTTCATCTGCATATCTGAGGTTATTGATATTTCTCCCAGCAATCTTGATTCCACTGCTTCTTCCAGTCCAGCGTTTCTCATGATGTACTCTGCATATAAGTTAAATAACCAGGGTGACAATATACAGTCTTGACGTCCTCCTTTTTCTATTTGGAACCAGTCTGTTGTTCCATGTCCAGTTCTAACTGTTGCTTCCTGACCTGCATACAAATTTCTCAAGAGGCAGGTCAGGTGGTCTGATATTCCCATCTCTTTCAGAATTTTCCACAGTTTATTATGATCCACACAGTCAAAAGCTTTGGCATAGTCAATAAAGCAGAAATAGATGTTTTTCTGGAACTCTCTTTCTTTTTTGATGATCCAGCGGATGTTGGCAATTTGATCTCTGGTTCCTCTGCCTTTTCTAAAACCAGCTTTTTTCTTAAAAACAATATTTTTAGATAGTATTTTTCTCTTGATGGTAAAATGATGAAGATTTTTAAAAAATATTTTAATGTATTTTTATACTGTTCTACTGTGTTTGTATTATTTTCATGAAGAAGAAAAAAATACTGATTCATATTCTTGGCTATAAACTGGTAGGTTTCTGAATAGGAGATAAAAATAAAAGATACATCTTTTTTGCTAAATGTGCCAGATACTTGGGCAGGTTTTGGCTGAAAGTAAATGATGTGGAGGAGGATAGGTCTAAAGATAAAGAAGAGGATATCATTGACCAAAATAGGTCCCAGGTAACAAAAGGGGAAGTGAGGCCAAAGCATGTGGCCCATTTACCGTCACTTAGGGACGTGGCAAGACAGGTGCTGCTACTTCCATTCTTTGCAGATGATCTTAGGGTAAATTAATGGAATGAATGTCCTTTGAACATACAAAAATATGTGAAAGAGAGAACTGGAGAGTTAAGAGACCTGTATTAAGGATAGACTATATAAAGCATGGTATCTAGTGCAAGAGGAAAATTTGGACTCCTTCTTCCAAAATTATTAAGAATTTCAAGATGGCTAGTATGTCTGAGGTCCTACTGAAGACCGGAGGCTACCAGGTATCTACAGAGGCTGTACGTTCATAAGCTCTCACTAGTCTGACAATCTAGAAGTGTTTTAGAGCCACAATTCTATCCCCTGAATTATTCCATCCCCTGAAATATTCAAACATTTTCCTCCAGTATCATAATAGCAAATCTAAAACAACTGGACATCTACCAAGTATAGGCTGCTGCCTTTTTTTAAATTTTTTGGTTTTGGGAGCTTTCAGTAAAGTTAAAAATGTTGGAACTTCATTTGTGGAAAAGAAAGTTCAAAGGATCACCCTTTGTAATGACTGTTTCTAAACTTGACATGTTGTATTTTCAAGTTTGTTCATTAAATATTGCCTCAGTTTCACATCTTGGTAGTGTATAGTCAGTCATTTCAGCGTGTGTCTCCAAATATTAACACTGGCTCTTGTATGTTCAGTTATAAATATTTCATTGTGCAATGTCACTGATATCTAGAGGTAAAATTTATGAGGAAATAAGTGTAAAGAGTTTCAGAAAATTAAGGCAATCATATAATAGGTGTTCACTAATAAAAAAGGAAAATAAATATTAAAATTTGTATTTTAATCTATACATTATTCTTTCAACATAGAAGATTTATTTTCTGCTTTATTTTTTATTTTTCTTAAAGTCAAACCATGTTGTCTTCTGGTGGGTCAGGTACAAAATTTCTTTATTTCTCAGGACGGAAAATCAATTCCATAAAATGATGATAAATGAGACACAATTTTTAAAGTTGATCTCATGCCCTTTTTTGTATGTAGTGAGCCACTTTAACTGATGGCAGCTGTTTCTATTTTAGATACATTTTCTTCGGTAGGCATATTTGTATTTAAAATTTTATTTTAATGACATTTATTTTTTCTAATTTTACAAACAATACATATTTGTTACATATAACTAGAAATACAAGCATAAAGAAAAAAATTAATGACCACTTATAATCCTCCCCCCAGAGACAACCAACAGTAGCATTTTGATGTGTTTTTTCCATGAGTCTACATGTTTATTTTTAGTTGAGATATAATTACCTCATCACTATGTTAGTTCCAGGTATGTAGCATAAGAGCATAGTGATTAACTGTTTCTACCTATTACAAAATGACCACGCTCATCTGTCTAGTTACCACCTGTCACCATTCAAAGATATTATAATATTATTGACTATATTCTCCATGCTGTGCATTTCATCCCTGTGATTTTTTTTTGTAACTGGATATTTGTACCTCTTAATCAACCTCACCTATTTGACTCATTTTCTAATCTCACCTCCCCTCTGGTAACCAGTTGTTTGTTTTCTGTATCTATTAGTTCTGATTTGTTATGTTTCTTCAATTGGTTTTTGTATTTCACATATAAGTGAAATAATACGGCATCTCTTTTTCTGACTTATTTCACTTAGCGTAATACTCTACGTCCATCCATGTTGTCTCAAATGGCAGTATTTTATCATTTTTTAAGGCTGAGTGATATTCCACTGTGTAGTGGACTATATATATACACATATACACTCACACATATTGTACTTTTGTCACATGTATATATATAAAATATCTCTTTACCTACTCTCTATCAATAGACTTAGATTGCCTCCATATATTTTCTACTGTAAATAATGCTGCACTGAACATCAGTGTGCATGTATCTTTCAGAATTTATCTTTTTGTTTTCTTCAGGAAGAAACCCAGAAGTGGAATTTCTGGATAGTACAGTAGTTCCATTTATACTTTTTTGAGAACACTCCATAACGTTTTCCGTAGTGGCTGCACCAATACACATTCCCACGGACAGTGCACTAGGCTCCCATTTTTCCACATCCTCGCCAGCACTTGTTATATGCTGTCTTTTTGATAATTAATCATTCTGAATGATGTAAAGTGATATCATTTGGTTTTGATTTTCATTTCTCCAATATTTAGTGATGCTGAACATCTTTTCAAGTGTCTGTTGGTCATCTTCGTATCCTCTTTGGAAAAATGTCTATTCACTCCCTCTGTCCATTTTTAAATTGTTTTTGATTTTGACATTAATTTGGAAGAATTCTTTGTGTATGTTGGATATTATCCTGTTATCACATAGCTGGTCTTTTCATTTGATTGGTTAGTGTTCTTCACTGTGGAAAAACTTTTTAATTTGATGCAGTCCCACTTGTTTAGCTTTGCTTTTGTTTTTCTTGCCTAGGCAGATAAAAATATCCAAAAAATATTGCTCAGGTCAGTGTCAGAGATACTAATACTTATGTTCTCCTTCTAGAAGTTATGTGATTTGAGGCCTTTCATTTAAGTCTCTAATCCATTTTGAGTTTATTTTTGTATACGGTATGAGAACATTTGATTATTTTGTTGAAGAGGCTGTCTTTTCCCCACTGTTTATTCTTGCCTCCATTGTCACAGATTAATTGATCACATGAGCCTGACAGTTCTGTGAAAGATGTCAGGAAATTTGTTTGTTAGGAATTGCATAGAATCTGTAGATTTCTTGGGTAATATGGTAATTTTAACAATGTTAATTCTTCCAGTCCAAAAGCGCCATATATTTTTCCATTTGTTTGTGTCAGTTTCTTTCATCAGTGTCTTACAGTTTGCCAAGTACAACTCTTTTACCTCCTCCTAGATTTATCCTAGATATTTTATTCTTTTTGATACAACTGTAAATTGTTTTCTTAATTTCTCTTTCTGATAATTTGCTGTTAGTGTGTAGAAACCCATCAAATTTCCATATATTAATTTAGTATCCTGAAGCCTTACTGAATTCATTGATGAGTTCTCATAGTTTTTTGGTAAGATCTTTAGGATTTTCTATATATAGTGTCATATTTATTCCTTTCCCACTCAGATTTCCTTTTCAATTTTTCTGATTGCTGTGGCTAGAACTTCCAATAGTATGATGCAGAAAAGTGATGAGAGCAGGCATGCTTCTCTTATTCCTAATCTTAGAGGAAATGTTTTCAGCCTTTTCCCATTAAGTATCATGTTAGCTGTGAACTTGCCATATATGACCTTTATATTAAGGATATATTTTAAAAATTCAATAATCACATTTATCCAATGTGAGGATTTGTAGTTCTATTAAGCCTAGTTTGTTATTAAAGTATAATTGATTTACAATCTTAGTTTCAGGTGTACAACAAACTGATTTGGCTATACATATATATTTATTTATATGCTTTTAAAAATTATTTTCCATTATAGGTTATTACAAAATATTGAATATAGTTCCTCTGCTATTTTTAAGTTAATACTTTTTGTATAGGGACAGCATACGAATTTTAATGCAATAACAATTTGGCATGTGTGTGCCTGTGGCTGATTCATGTTTATATATGTCAAGGGGCCAACACAATATTACGGAGCAATTATCCTTCAGTTAAAAATAAATTTTGAAAAAAGAAAAAAATTTGAACAATACCTAGAGGTTCTTTGAAATGAAATATATTAGATGTGTAACTATTTTACAGCAGGGAAAATGCTGGGTCTTATCAATAGAAAGAAACTATATTCCATCCATATTGCAATATATTTCTGAGAAATCTACTTAATATTTTCTTAAAGGCTCTGTGTAAAAGTGAGCACTACATTTGTGAAATTGAGTTTTAGTTTAACTAGAGGGGAGTTATTTACTTCTTCATGTATGAATTTAGCTATTTTTAATTACCTGTTGTAGGTTTTAGATCAAACAACTTATACTAAACCAGTACTGAAGCATGGATGAATTTCTCTAAGGTGTTTATTTATAATTAACAAACACATAGTACTTATTATGTAGTGTGCTTTTCTGAGCCTTTCAGAAATATTAGCTCATTTATTCTCATAACAGCCCCAGGATAAAAGGAGTATTATTATCTCCATTTCACAAAAGAACCAAGGGAAAAAAAACGCTAAGTGGCAGTGTCTATGGAAGCCAACAATAACTACTCTCTGTTATTAATAAAAAGTTGGGGGGAAAAGAGACCGCATGTTTTGCTCAAGATTATACAAGTTACAAATGGCAGGGCCAGGATTTGAACCCAAACTTGTCTAAGCATTTAATCACCATGGCATTAGGCTATTTTTTAGAGATACCGATTTTTGGTTTTCTCTTTGAATTTTCTACCACTGAGTCTTTCCCATTCCACCGTAATAAGGCCCCTAATGTTTACCTGCTTCAGAGATCTTTGCGCAAATGAATCAAAATTTCAGGAAGACAGTTTTTTTTTTCTGACTTTTTTTTCCCCCGTGTATATAAAAACATAAGGACATTGAAGACATAAGTTATACAGAGGGGAGATACAAGAGATTGTCATTGAGCGTTACAGAAGCATAGGTTAATCCCAGATGCTGGTGAGGAGATAAAGTCAGTAATTCCCTTATTTTTAAGGACCTCTTCCAAAGCAGTCGGAGAAGGCAATGGCACCCTACTCCAGTACTCTTGCCTGGAAAATCCATGGACGGAGGAGCCTGGTGGGCTGCAGTCCATGGGGTTGCTAAGAGTCGGACATGACTGAGCGACTTCACTTTCACTTTTCACTTTCATACATTGGAGAAGGAAATGGCAACCCCCTCCAGTGTTCTGGCCTGGAGAATCCAGGAACGGGGAAGCCTGGTGGGCTGCCGTCTATGGGGTCTCACAGAGTCGGACACGACTAAAGCGGTGTTCAAAGATGATGGCCAGTCTTCAATGGGGATGGCTATCGGTGAAACTAAGGTTGCTGAACCCAGTGCCCCAATACTCTCAGCTTTTTACTGCCAAGGGAAATAGAGCCGAGGGGCTTCCAGGGACTGCTATGGCTTTCAGCAGTGACCTTAACTGGGTAGGTATTAAATGTATGTCTTTCACTTTCTAGGCATTATTTGAACCTATAGATTATTTGAATCAGTTGTACTATTTTTGTATGTGTTTACTTAATGGGAAATCATTGGTTTGGGAAAAATTAGGGAGTATAAAAGAGAAAATTTTAGTGTAGGTATTTCTGTATTACATATGCATAAAGAGATATAGTTCTTCTTAATCTAAAGAGGTTTTTTTTTTCTGGTTATTTTTCTAATGCACATTCTCTTGTTTAGCATAAAATAGGGAGGAAATGAATAATTGTAAATGAATGACTAAGATATTGTTTTTGAGGTTTTAAAAAATACATTCCCATTTGTATACTTGGAGTAGGCCTTTTGCATTGACCTGCTTTTTTAAAATATATCAGTTTTGTGAATGGAATGAAATTTCTGAGGCTAAGTACAGATATCTGCAATTGAAATTGATGTTAAAAAAAGGAGTTCTGAGTTTCTGCCAATCTTGAACATTCAATATGTGTAAGAGAGAGCTCCTGATTTCAAGAATAATAAAAAATACATAACATCAACTGGCTGAATCGTGCTATTGTGTCCTAAAGGGGAAAGAGAGAGTGGTGGCTTCTCTCTGGCTATTCCTGGTTACTAGGATATCACTGGGGAAAACAAGAGGTAGGAAACTCTATTAAAAGTAGATCGTCATTCATACGTATTGCAAATATCATGACACTCCCGGGCTTTCTCCAGGTCTCTGCACTCAGTACTGCAGTCAGGGTAATATTTGCTTTTCGTCCTTTTCCAAGGATTGAAGCTAGTAGTGGTGGCTTCTGGCTGACTTTAGAATTAATTGTTTATCTAGTCCAGATCCAGAGTCACTTGGTATGGTATATTGTCATTTTGGCCCAGAGGCATAAAAATCACAAGGGCAGCAAGCGTAGTGTAGAAATTGGTCGAAAGCCTCAAGATGGCTCTTGGGAGAATCACTGAAAACTGTACACAGTTGATTGTTGCCTTGTTTTGAATTTTAAGCTCTCTGGGTGCCAGAGAACTATTAATGCTTTATAATTTTGGCTGCTAGAGGCAATTTTTGTTTGTCTGCTTCGAGGAGCCAGTCTATTGATGAGTCAAAGACAGTCATTGTCTATAGCACACAGTGACTATGATTGGATCGTCTTCTGTGTTTTCTTTTCAGAGGCCAAATTGTTCTTGAAGCTCCCAGCGAGCTTCTGACTCCTTAGACGTTCTGTCTGTCCCTGAGGCTATGAAACCTGCGATATAAGAATTTAATATTCTTTTCCACAAGAGGCACTGGGATTTATGTTCACTCTCAGAGTGGTGGGCCTAATAGCCTCCTTTTCTGCCTTTGTAAATACAAAATACATGAACAGCACTATATTGGATATGGGGCTTTAATTTTTTTTTCCCCTGGAAAATAAACTTTTGGGGTTTTATATATAGGAAAATGCTTTTTCAAGATAACTTTTCCATTTGGGATTTTGCCCAGGTTTACAATTTTCAAAATCATGTACAAGATCAAAATAATTCAGGAAATGTTTTATGAGGTATAGCCCTAGGTGGTTGAGTGAAAACTAAGATAAATCATTATGACATAATAGTAGAGACAAAATGGCTTGATACTACTATATAATTGGAAAATAAAGGCAACTTTGAGTAAGGAATTTGATCTATATTCTGTTCTCACTGGACCTGTTTACACTATGGTAAACTCTGAGTTTCTAGAAACCTTATCCAATGAATTTGTCATTTTCTTTTACTTACTCTTTGGGAGTAATTGACAATATGAACATTCTTTATCTTGAAATTCATTTTTCTCTTACAACTTACTCCCTCAATTTCCTTTTGTTTTCTTCTTTTTTTCTGAGCTCTGCCTTCCACATCTCTTTAGTACAATTATTTTTCTCCACCCATGTCTTAAATAATTCTGTTTCCAAGGATTGAAGCCTAGAGCTTATTTTCCTTCTATTTTATTGCTTTACTCAGGCTCTTTTGTTTATGTCTGTTCTTTCATCTGCTAGTTTATAATAATGAATCCAAATTTATATTTTGATCTAGAATTTTTTCATGTGCTCTAGAATTATATATATTTTGGCCACCTGATGTGAAGAGCTGGCTCATTTGAAAAGACCCTGATGTTGGGAAAGATTGAAGGCAGGAGGAGGAGGGGACAACAGAGGATGAGATGGTTAGATGGCATCACCGACTCAATGGACATGAGTTTGGGTAAACTCCAGGAGTTGGTGATGGACAGGGAGGCCTGGCGTGCTGCAGTCCATGGGGTTGCAAAGAGTCAGACACAACTGAGCGACTGAACTGAACTGAGAATTATATATAGAACTACCTCTTAGACATTTCATGTACTCTTCAGACAGCATTTCAAAAATTGGAATTAGTGGCTTCTTTTTTCCTATCTGAGATACTTCTACAGTTCTCTCATATTGTGGCACAGACACTGACATCATGGGTCTGACATTCATTTTACTTGCCAAGTCTTTCTTCACTTGCATACTTTGCTAGAAGTGATGCTCTTAATGCTTGTTAATTCAGGATCATATTCAGTCCCATTTTCACCCTTTCTATCCTCATTGGCATTGACTTATTACAAGCCTCCCTCAAGCAACTCTGATTCACTCCTTTCAGCCCTGTCCTCTCCAGTCTGTCTTTCACATGGCAATAAAAGCAACCTTTTGAAAATGGTAATTTGAAATCATTATCTAGATTTCCTATCTCAATGACTGCCAAAGTCTATAAAATATGATTCATATTTCTAACATGTGCATGCATGTGTGTATTTTGGAATTAAGTCTCGGATTGATTTCCTATCACCAGATTGTGGTGATGGGGAAAGGGAACCTGTAGTAATCAACTGTATCTATCTATTGGAGGCTGATTTTCTTCTCCCCAGATTAGGTAAGACTACAACACAGGTTAAAGTCTTTATATTAATTTTTAAGAAAAATAGAAATCACTAAAGTTTTTGAGCTGACTGATGACTTCGGTGGTTAGTATGTGATGCTTTTGAGTCACAAAAAAGGATTACTCATTGATTGAAAATTGGCTTAAACTCTTGCTAAAATTGGTGAAATTTTCTGTATATAAATATAAATCTAACTCTATATATTCATGTTGATTATCCCAAATTGTAATTATTTTTACTATTCTGCATGCTTGCTAAGTTGCTTCAGTCGTGTCTGACTCTTTGCGACTCCATGGACTGTAGCCTGTTAGGCTCCATTGTCCATGGAACTCTCCAGGCAAGAATACTGGAGTAGGTTGCCATCCCTTCTCCAGCGGATCTTTCTGACCCAGGGATTGAACCACATCTCTTGCATTTCCTGCACTGGCCCTTTTACTACTCTTAACATCTTCTAATAATCATCAAAAATGCACATAGATCTCAAATCAAGTATTGTTCTCAAACTTGGGACTTTCCTGGGTGAAATTTGAAACTAGCCTCTGTATAGACGACAAGGAAGGACTGAAGAAAAAGACCACTCTAGATTGGTAGGCAGCAGATTTAATAAGAAAGTGAACTTCCTTACAGGGCTTATCTTGGGCAGCCACAAGATGAGTAGATTTCCAAACCTACCACCAGAATCTTTACTTTATAAAGGGACCTTTACTGGGCCTTTAACACAGTCCAGATGGTTCAAATACCACACTGGTCTCTCTTTTCAGTGTCTGTGAAAATAGCTACCACTGTGGGAATGGTGGGCAGAATGTACATTCCAAGGACAAGGAAGGAGGTGAGAAGCCCAGATTGCCCAGGTCCTGCTCCCCTGTCAACTGGTAGCCATGACCTATCAATGATCTCCTTCTAGTCTTTATCCTTTGTGACCAACTCTAGCCATCTTAGATGTCCTCCTCTTTTGTAATGTGCCCTGGGCATTCATCAAGAGGTTTTACAAGCATGGAGGTGCTCATTCCATGACAATCTGGCTACTTTGGAGCAGCAATAAAGGCACATTCAAGAGCAAGCACAGATCAAGATAATGGTTCCCAAAATAAGTAACAATTTTTTTTCATCAAGAGCCCATGACCCAAATTGCTAATTTATCAGGTCCTCTAAGCTGAGGGTAAGATCATTCAGGGTATTTATTTAGGTTGTAAGGGATTTGATAACAATAATACCTTACTAGACTCATCATGTTTAGAGAAGGAAATGGCAACCCACTCCAGTGTTCTTGCCTGGAGAATCCCAGGGATGGGGGAGCCTGGGGGGCCACCGTCTATGGGGTCGCACAGAGTTGGACACGACTGAAGCAACGCAGCAGCAGCAGCAGACACATCATGTATGAACATGGAACATTTTGTTTGAATAATGGCACAGGGTGCCTCCTTGCAAGAAGTAATAATTTCAAGGTCATCCTATTTTTGAGGATTTTTTTTTTATTAGAGATATTTTAATGTTTGGTAAAGCCAAGCTTTGTTGATTTCCATTTAAACCTAGTTAGATGAATTTAGTAAGGGCTTCAATATGTATTATATTGCCCTCCAGGTCAATACAGGGCACAAAAATGGTAGAAAATGATCTCTGACAGTGGAAAACAGAATGTGTTCATCTTGCTTTAGGAGAGGGAGGCTGGTGACTTTTGTTATCATGGGTGGATTCTTTCCTGTGTGCAGGGAAAATTCAGGGAGTAGTGGTCCAACCACCCCGGAGGAAGTCATGGTCAAAGATTTGTGCCATATAGTTATTGAGTTTTATTTGGGATGAGCTATTCAGTCTCTACCATGTGAAGGTAATTTTATCTTGCAATTCAGTGAGCAGGAATCTTTATGATTTTGATGTGTTTGTGGTCATGTCATGCATACTATGCAACTAATTGATGAATAATTTTTCTTGTTTGTTTTGGATTTTAATATTTAGATTAAGGCATTATTCTTCAAGCTGTTGTAATGACAAAATTTAGACTTTATTTTTTTTATTTTTTAACTTCACAATATTGTATTGATTTTGCCATATATCAAAATGAATCCGCCACAGGTATACATGTGCTCCCCATCCTAAACCCTCCTCCCTCCTCCCTCCCTGTACCATCCCTCTGGGTCATCCCAGTGCACCAGCCCCAAGCATCCAGTATCGTGCATCGAACCTGGACTGGCGACTCGTTTCATACATGATATTATACATGTTTCAATGCCATTCTCCCAAATCATCCCACCCTCTCCCTCTCCCACAGAGTCCAAAAGACTGTTCTATATATCAGTGTCTCTTTTGCTGTCTCGTATACAGGGTAATCGTTACCATCTTTCTAAATTCCATATATATGCATCAGTATACTGTATTGGTGTTTTTCTTTCTGGCTTACTTCACTCTGTATAATAGGCTCCAGGTTCATCCACCTCATTAGAACTGATTCAAATGTATTCTTTTTAATGGCTGAGTAATACTCCATTATGTATATGTACCACAGCTTTCTTATCCATTCATCTGCTGATGGACATCTAGGTTGCTTCCATGTCCTGGCTATTATAAACAGTGCTGTGATGAACATTGGGGTACACGTGTCTCTTTCAATTCTGGTTTCCTCAGTGTGTATGCCCAGCAGTGGGATTGCTGGATCATAAGGCAGTTCTATTTCCAGTTCTTTAAGGAATCTCCACACTGTTCTCCATAGTGGCTGTACTAGTTTGCATTCCCACCAACAGTGTAAGAGGGTTCCCTTTTCTCCACACCCTCTCCAGCATTTATTATTTGTAGACTTTTGGATCACAGCCATTCTGACTGGCGTGAAGTGGTACCTCATGGTGGTTTTGATTTGCATTTCTCTGATAATGAGTGATGTTGAGCATCTTTTCATGTGTTTGTTAGCCATCTGTATGTCTTCTTTGGAGAAATGCCTATTTAGTTCTTTGGCCCATTTTTTGATTGGGTCATTTATTTTTCTGGAGTTGAGCTGTAGGAGTTGCTTGTATATTTTTGAGATTAGTTGTTTGTCAGTTGCTTCATTTGCTATTATTTTCTCCCATTCTGAAGGCTGTCTTTTCACCTTGCTTATAGTTTCCTTTGTTGTGCCAAAGCTTTTAAGGTTAATTAGGTCCCATTTGTTTATTTTTGCTTTTATTTCCAATATTCTGGGTGGTGGTCATAGAGG
This sequence comes from Bos grunniens, assembly GCF_055505025.1. Lineage (NCBI taxonomy): Eukaryota > Metazoa > Chordata > Mammalia > Artiodactyla > Bovidae > Bos > Bos grunniens. The sequence goes on along the minus strand of NC_141191.1, from coordinate 20,250,115 downwards.
ATCATGCTGTGATGTATGTCGAAGAGTGTTTTGCCTATGTTCTCCTCTAGGAGTTTTATAGTTTCTGGTCTTACATTTAGATCTCTAATCCATTTTGAGTTTATTTTTGTGTATAGACATTCTTATATTACTTCTTATTCATCTTGGTATTTTTTACCAATGTCTTTGTTTGCTCTGTGCTTAATTGTAGAGTATTGGCTACATCAGACTTGGTAGTTCTTTTCCCAAATCCTGAGAAAAGTTCCCCAAAGCTCCAATTCAGGAGATGTTTTGTAATAGTTAATCTGAGACCAATCTTCCCCTTCTGCTACTGTCGTACCACAGAGCAGGACTAGGCAGTCAAATAAATGAAAAATAATAGTGAGTGAAAATGGCTTTCCAACTATTTCATTCCTTCTTGTAGCAATTTTGATCAATGCTAAATTTCTCTGTTGTGGAGTAATGAACATTCAGCCATACCTTATGAAATAATCAAAATTAAAGTTAAAATATCAAGTTCAGTTCAGTTCAGTCACTAAGTCATGTCCGACTCATTGTGACCCCATGAATCGCAGCACGCCAGGCCTCCCTGTCCATCACCAACTCCTGGAGTTCACCCAAACTCATGTGCATCGAGTCGGTGATGCCATCCAACCATCTCATCCTCTGTTGTCCCCTTCTCCTCCTGCCCCCAATCCCTCCCAGCATCAGTCTTTTCCAATGAATCAACTCTTTGCATCACGTGGCCAAAGTATTGGAGTTGCAGCTTCAACATCAGTCCTTCCAATGAACACCCAGGGCTGATCTCCTTCAGAATGGACTGGTTGGATCTCCTTGCAGTCCAAGGGACTCTCATGAGCCTTCTACAATACCACAGTTCAAAAACATCAATTCTTCGGCACTCAGCTTTCTTCACAGTCCAACTTTCACATCCGTACATGACCACTGGAAAAACCATAGCCTTGACTAGACAGACCTTTGTTGGCAAAGTAATGTCTCTGCTTTTTAATATGCTATCTAGGTTGGTCATAACTTTCCTTCCAAGGAGTAAGTGTCTTTTAATTTCATGGCTGCAATCACCATCTGCAGTGATTTTTGAGCCCCCAAAAATAGTCTGACACTGTTTCCACTGTTTCCTGATCTATTTACCATGAAGTGATGGGACCAGATGCCATGATCTTAGTTTTCTGAATGTTGAGCTTTAAGCCAACTTTTTCACTCTCCTCTTTCACTTTTGTCAAGAGGCCTTTTAGTTCCTCTTCGCTTTGTTACTTTGTGTCAAAGCTATAAAAAATTTTAAATTTACTACTTTCTATTAAACTTAAGATGTAGCAGTCATAGTTATACTTTAATAACACCAGGCTATGTTATATATTTGTCTTAAATGTATCAACCTGTTGGGAAGAAAGAGAGTCTGAAAAAGGTGTTAATTTTTCAGTCTCTGACAAGCTGTCTACCAAATGCCTTTCCTGTGACAATAAATAGGTTTTGTTTGACGTGTTTATTTACATGATATTTAATATACCTTGCTTTGAAAGGAGAAAAAGAATAACTTGAATCAAGGGCAGATTCCTTTGCTTCATGCAGGTAAGATAAATTCAAGATCTCTAATACAAAAAAGCACTAATCTTTCCCTGCTGCTGCTGCTGCTGCTGCTGCTGCTGCTGCTAAGTCGCTTCAGTCGTGTCCGACTCTGTGCAACCCCATAGACGGCAGCCCACCAGGCTCCCCCGTCCCTGGGATTCTCCAGGCAAGAACACTGGAGTGGGTTGCCATTTCCTTCTCCAATGCATGAAAGTGAAAAGTCAAAGTGAAGTTTGTTCAGTCGTGCCCGACTCTTAGTGACCCCGTGGACTGTAGCCCACCAGGCTCCTCCATCCATGGGATTTTCCAGGCAAGAGTACTGGAGTGGGGTGCAATTGCCTTCTCCGAATAGTGAGAGCCAAAAATTCTTCATACCTTCCTTTCTTTTGTTGTTCACTTAGGGGAAATCCTATTCTTGTTTTCTCCTTTTGAAGTGAATGGACTAACAATAAATAGAAAACAGTAAATATTATAAAATTCTGGGATTCACTGCACAATGGCTTTTCCCCTTTCACAAACTTGCAAATAATACATTTATTAGAATATAATTGGGTTGTCAATTCCTCCTTCAGGGGATCTTCCCAATCCAAGGGTCTAACCTGGTCTCCGTTATTGCATTCAAATTCTTTACGGTCTGAACCACCAGGAAAGCTCAAACTGGATGGGGATAATTTGTAAGCAGAAGTCCTTTTTTTTACTAAAGACAAGCAAATCTGAGAGACTTACAAGTTTCAAATACTCCTACAACACTTCAAATTAATTTCATGTTCATTAGCTGAAAGTTGTAGTTAATTACAACCCACTCCAGTATTCTTGCTTGGAGAAACCCATTAACAGAAGAGACTGGTGAGCTACAGTTCATGGGGTCACAAAAAGTCGGATTCAACTGAAGAACCAAGTGGGTTCACACACAGACACTTGTATTCCACTACTGGTATGTAACATTGACATCTACTCAAGTTATTTATTTCTTTATTTTTTAATAGAGACGTTTGCACTTTTATAGACTTTTGCTTCAAACTACTTTAGAAAACAGGAAAACATTTATAAAAATAGTAGAGTGATGAAAGCTCTTCTGAATTTTAAGAGAGACTATGACTTTCTCTTGTGGTGCCTGAGAGGTAGGAGCACAGATAGAACACACATGTAGGACAATTTCATCTAGTAGTTTTTTTACATTTTTTTTTTTAAGTGGACCATTAAAAAAAAAAAAAAAAACCTCTTTATTGGGTTTGCTACAGTTTTGCTTCTGTTTTGTTTTGGTTTTTTGGCCGCATGGCTTGTGGGATCTTAGGCCCCTGATCAGGGATCAAGCCTGTACCGCCTGCATTGAAGGTGAAGTCTTAACCCTTAGACCACTAAGGAAGTCTCCATCTAGTAGTTTTTTAAGAAAGTATTAATTCTCAAATTTTTCCATTTTTGTGTTTGTAGATAAAATCTATTTTTTCCTCCAAGGATTCCAAACAATAACAATGTGTTTTTCAAATGTTTAAGTGTTAAGAAATTTATGTACATTCCCTAAAGGAGCCTAAACACAAGTTTCAAGTTTCTAAAGAGTAGTTATATATAATGAAAGAAAAATATTTTTTTTCACGCTATGGGAAAATCTGTTGAAAGTAACCATTGAGCTTTGTAGAATGTAAAAATCAATACTTGATTTTTTTTTTTTTTGCCAGCAAGATGTTCTTGCAACTTGTTCACTACACAAAATGATTACTACTAATAGTAATATTATATATATATATATAATATGTGTGTGTATATAATTTTTGCAAATAATTCTTTTGGTGCTGTCCAAAACTGTGAAAAGATTGTGCTACTTGATAGCAGCTTTTCTTGTTGATACAGCTCAAGAGTTCAAAATATAATGTTTTTTCACACATAGTAGGACTGAAATTATGTGTTGGAAAAACATTGTTGCTTCATTTTAAGGCAATGCAAAATACAAACAAAGCAAGCATTACAAGCAAGAAAGGAAAATACTCAGATAACTGTTTCTGGGAGGGATCTGAAGGCCTAGTGTAACGGTTGATGTGATATTACAACCAGTTACAGGCATAACATCTAGGGGACAGGAGGTGTGTTTTCAAATCTATTTGAGTAGAAAACAAAACTGATCCCCATACAGAAAGCCAAAAATCCAGACACACTGCTTCCCCTGTGGAATGGAGACTGGAAACAGTGCCCTTAGCCTGCTGCTAAGTCGCTTCAGTCATGTCCGACTCTGTGTGACCCCATAGATGGCAGCCCACCAGGCTCCCCTGTCCCTGGGATTCTCCAGGCAAGAACACTGGAGTGGGTTGCCATTTCCTTCTCCAATGCATGAAAGTGAAAAGTGAAAGTGAAGTCGGTCAGTCGTGTCCAACTCTTAGCGACCCCATGGACTTCAGCCTACCAGGCTCCTCCGTCCATGGGATTTTCCAGGCAAAATACTGGAGTGGGGTGCCATTGCCTTCTCCAGCCCTTAGCCTAGAGAAGTGATGTTATCAACACAAACTGGAATATCAAGCAGGTGCCAAGTGATAATATTATCTCTAATTTCACATGACATCAATGGCAAGGCAGTTCTCATGAGAAACACACAATTAGTCTAGATTCTTTGAAAAGCTTATAACCCTAACAGGACAAGTGTTACCAACTGAAACACTTCTTACAGAAAGGGAGAACCCATCATTAGATCACCATAAAAAGTTACAGCGATACCAGGAAGCAAACTGCTAGGAGTGAGACCTAGCTGATTAAAAACAGGAGGTTTGTACTCTAAGAATGAAGTTTCTGAACGTGTAAATCAAGTATATTGGAAATGATCTCAGAGAAAGGAGACAAATCATTAAATAAAAATGAGACTGTATTAAAAATAGATTTTCTAAGTTAAAAAATCAAATCACCAGACATTTTAAACATTAGATTATCTAATGATGAATAAAGCATTAGCAGACTTAATTAATTAGAATATAGCTACACAATCACTGAATTTAGATCAGTGATGGAAAGAAACAGAATATATGAAAATGAATTTGAAAAATGGAGGCATGCAGGCAAAGTTCCAGCCTTTATCTATTAAAAGTTGAAGAAGCAGGTAATTGAGAAAATGTGAAGATATGTGATACTCTAATATAGTTTGTTAAAATTTTTCCAGGATTGAAGAAAGACAGGAGTGATCAGATTGAAGGTTTATACTGAGTTCCAAGCAGCACAAATAATAACAAATGCCCAGACAGACACACGGTGGTACAGGGGCTGAACATCAGAGACAAAGGGGCAGCAGATGGCGTAGAGGTCACATGGGAGCATCAGTGAAATTCAGGTGCCAGTGCATACCTGAGGAAAACGAAGACAATGTCAGACAATAAGCAAACAAACAAAGAACCCAGATGAAGAAAATGCAAAGTAATTGTATACGACATTAATTGTAACAGTTGTCAAAGTTTTAAGGTTTTGACTGGTAAAAGTTGTTACAGATTATATCTGGATAGGTATTGGCTGGAATTAAGATGATAACACTAGTAAAAATTTTTAAAAGATGGACATTAAATGCTACATTTAAGCATGGGTGTTAAGCAGTTAAATGATAAACCTAAAAGTACACTGCTTTAATTTCAAAACAGAGAAAACAATATGGGAATCAAGGAAATGCAATCTATCCAACAGTGGGCAGGAAAGGGAGACATAAAAACAAAGCAAAAATACTGTTAATTAGAAACCACAAAACTAAGTCATAGAAATTATTTCACAAGGTCAGTCATAATAAAACTCCTCTTAATTTAAGGCTGAAAGTTACTCTTTTTTTAAACTCTATATTTTATATTGGAGTATAGCCAATTAATAACATTGTGATAGTTTTAGTTGAACAGTAAAGTGACCCAGCCATAAATATGCATGTATCCATTCTCCCCCAGACTCCCCTCCCATCCAGGCTGTAAGGCAGAAATTTTCTGAGTGAATAATAATAACCCGACAATGTGAAAATTATAAGATTCCTAACTGTCTATCAGTAAGAAACTGGCATAGAAAATTGTAGTGCATTTGTAAAATGGCACAGTATAAGGTATTTAAAGTGAATGCACTGGATCTACGTGTATTGACCTAAGATAAACCATGGAAACAATTTAGAAGGAAGTAAGATGCAAATGATACATATGGATTAATATCTCAGTGGATAAAAATCAAACAGTGGCTTGCAAGCGTACATCATATTATCCCTGACTATCTAACTCTGCCAACTTCTCTTAGCATTCTCCCCTTAAATTACTGTGACCTGTTCACAACTGACCTTTTGCAGTGACTGAGCCAGTGTGTCTTCATGTCGATGCCTTTCACTCTGCCTGAGATGTTCTTCCTTCAGATTTACATATACCTGTTCTGCACTTCACTGAAGTCTGCTCATGGTCACCCATCAGGGAGGCTTTTCCTCCCCACTCTAGCATCACATCTCTGTTGTGGTCGTGCGCTATTCCTTCATTATGTCCCCTGACATTCGATTAGATACTTAATTTTTTAATTTATATATTTTAAAACCATTTTATTGAAGTAGGGTTGGTACAAAAAGCTGTTTATCTGTAATGTACACAACTTGATGAGCCTGGTGACAGAGAAACCCAAAAGATGATTAAAAGGTGGTGGAGACTCATGGAGAAGAGAATGTGAGTGAAGATTTGTTAATCGTGGGCAGAATAGGAGGTTAACCGACCATGTTCCATTGGTGTTAAAACACAGAATAAGTTTGCTGCTGCTGCTAAGTCACTTCAGTCGTGTCCGACTCTGTGCCACCCCATAGACGGCAGCCCACCAGGCTCCTCCGTCCCTGGGATTCTCCAGGCAAGAACACTGGAGTGGGTTGCCATTTCCTTCTCCAATGCATGAAAGTGAAAAGTGAAAGTGAAGTCGCTCAGTCATGCCCAACTCTTCACGACCCCATGGACTGCAGCCTACCAGGCTCCTCTGTCCATGGGATTGTCCAGGCAAGAGTACCCATTTCCTTCTCCACAGAATGAGTTTAAATGCTTAGAATTCTGATGAAAATACCTGTTTCTTGTGACAAGAGAGAGAGATGAAGAGAATATTGTTAAATTATTGTACTAGTAACTTGACTAATGGTAGATAATCTAGGTAGAAAACATCTTTTTGAAGATAAGAAAACATAAATGGACCTATTTATGAATAATAATACCCACAAAATGTTGAAAGCAATAGCAGTAACTTCATTGCTGCTTAATTGTGGGACCAAGAGGCCTAGGTTTAAAGCTGAGCTTACACACAGCTTAATGACACATAGATACTGACAGTCAAGCATTCTACTGAAGTATTTTCTGTTAAGCCTATTACATTTATTGATCAGTTGAATGCCTTCACTCATTAATTCATGCATTTATCATGTATTTAACTACAGACTTATTCATTAAGTAAATGGAGTAAAGCAGTAAGATAGAGTGAAATTAGCAAGAGTTAATTAGATCATTCATTCTTCACATTTAGAGTGCATATCATATGCCAGACACTAGGACTGTGGTTAATAAGTAAAGCTCCCTTTCCTTCAAGCAGATCACAAAATAAAAGAGGACTGTACATAAACGCATATTTAAGAAATCGGAATGAGTGCTACAGTAGATATGCGTTTGCATACTGCAGTGATGTCCAGTGGAAGGAGGAACCTACATCTTTTGCAGGCGTTCAAAAAAATGACATAACTGGTATTTCAGAGTGAAGGAACAGTGTGGCAAAAGCACAGAGATAAAACATTGTCACAACTAAACAACCCGGTAACAAAGTGAGCTTCAGGCAATTGAATTTAAGTCATCAAAATAACCAAACAAATATGGTTACTTCAAAATGTCAATTTTTAATGAAGCTATTTTGGTCATCAATGAAATTTCCTGTTCATTATCTGCCATCTTACCTCTTCTAAGAATGTGAAGACTTGCATTTGAAATACCACCACTCTTTGCTGCTGCTAAGTTGCTTCAGTCGTGTCCGACTCTGTGCGACCCCTTAAATGGCAGCCCACCAGGCTCCCCCATCCCTCGGATTCTCCAAGCAAGAACACTGGAGTGGGTCACCATTTCCTTCTCCAATGCATGAAAGTGGATGTGAAGTCGCTCAGTCATGTCCGACTCTTAGCGACCCCACTTTTATACAGGACTATTAAGAGGTGTTTCCTATATGTTAAGTAAAATTTTATTCAGAAAATTTTAGTGCTTTTCATGACTTCTCTCTTGAGTTGTGGTTTCTTCAAAAGCATAAATGTACAGATTAACTGTACTGATTAATGACTTATTTTTCATAACAATTTTCTCCACTGCCTATCAGAATAAAAAGGTAATTATTGCCAAAGTAGTCAATGGCTGAGAACTTAAACAGAAGTTTATCAATATTATCATGAATAATATTGGTACATTATTTAGTGTATAACCTTAGCTCAGTTATACTCAAAAAGATACACTCTCATCTATGACAAGAGAACTAAAAACCTGAATTAAAGAGACATTATTGGGCTTTCCGGGTGGTGCAGTGGTAAAGAATCTCCATGCCAATACAGGAGATACAAGAGACATGGGTTCGATCCCTGGGTTGGGAAGATCCCTGGAGTGAGAAATGGCAACCCACTTCAGTATTCTTGCCTGGAAAATTCCAAGGACAGAATAAATGGGTAGAGAACAGTCCATGGGGTCACAAAGAGTCAGACATGACTGAGCAACTGAAGACATACACAGATACACATGCCGTTGCCCATGGAGCAAAGAGGAGGAAACAAAAGGAACTCCAGTAATCACCAATCCGCAGAATGACCTTCAATTTACGGCCTCACTATGCCAGAAATCCCATTAACCACAGGTGAAGCAAGAAAAAATATCAGTAACAACTCTCACCGCATATTTCCTGGAGATGAAGGTAGAGTTAATGAGAAAATGTTAGTAAAACATTTTAAGCTTCTTTGTAGGAGGACACTATATAAATACAGAGCAATATTATTAGTCATTTTAATGGGCTGGGAATTTTTACTGCTTGAGAATTCTACCCCATTTGACTTACGCTGCTCTTGCATTGCTGTATATTCTTTGTTTTACAGCTTAGCAAAGGTATTTTAAATTTCTAACTTTCTATTATCTCTGAGTATTAGGGTTGTGCCAACCAGCACATCTGTACTTAAGAGTTCCAAAGGTAGAATCTGATATTTAATGACTTTTGAATTCCATGGCTGGGTAGCTGTGTTGAGAGACATTATTTATTATTGTGCTATGTACAAATGAAAATCACAGTGAAAAAGGCAAATGCTTATCTAGAAAATATAACTTCTTGGTTGGGTAGGTGGCTGCAGAAATCCCAGGGCAAAACCTTTTTATTAGAACTCAGGAGCCCCACTCCTCTTACTCTCTCAGTCAGTAACAGGCCAAGCAAACCATTTCAGGTTCAACCAAAGAGTAAAGCTTTCAAGGATGACAATCTTCTCTTCATTCCAAGTAACTGCAAACAGTTACTAACTCAACATAACAGTTAGTTATGTTGAGGCCCTGATTAGTAAGGTGGTGTTAAACGTTTCTTCGGGAACTAGATTTTACCAGTATATTTCAGAAAGTGAAACTTCAAAGCTGAGTTTGTGTGAATATATTCAGGGAGGCACATTTCACCTTTTCCTCTGATAGATATATCAAAGTGGGTAGTGCTGCTAGAATAAAAGATTTTGTAGTAAGAAAATTTCTTATTATTTTAAGGGCTGCCTCACACAGTGCTAACAGGCTTTCTCCTTTCTGACTGTTCCTGCTTGAAGCACGCTGAAAGTATAGCAACAGGCATAAGGACTTCCCCCATTGCTCCTCTGCCTTTAAGTTTCTAAAGGTTTGATACCCACTCTCTTTATGTGGCCATTCGTTGGTCACATTTCTATATCACTCAAGTCATGAGTTTTTTCCCATTCTGTATCCCTCCATCTTCATGCTAACTTACAACGTCCACATCGATACCATCACTTTGGCCTTGCAGAACTTTAACCTTCTCAACTCAGGATACATTTTTTTGCCTCTCTTAACCTTCTCCTGTGACTGATCATTAGATCATATCATCTCTCAGACTATTCACTTTCTGGAAAAAAAAAAAATCCTTTCTCTATATTTATTCCTTAAATGTGGAGCTTTCTTAGAGGTATGTTTTCAGCCCTATTCTTTCTGTTCTTGACAAACTTCCTGGGTTCTGTTCATTCGAAACTACAGTTTGGGGTACTTAGCCACCCCATATGCTTACATAAATAAGCACACTCTTGCTACACATACCCACACAAAGACCCCTATACAACTTGTGGCTTATGTTGTTTGAGTTTATACATACATATATAGTTTGTGTATATGTCTAGCTGTGATTTTCTTTACTTTAATCTTACTTGGGGTTTACTGAGTTTTGCGAGGCTACAAATTTAAAATTTTCATAGTATTTGGGAAGTGTTTGGTCATATTTTAAATTTTGCTCTCTGCCAGATGTCTCTCTTTTATCTTTTGGGAATTTCAGTTACTGTTCTATTGGAATGTTGAAAATTACTCCATATATTACTATGGTCTTGTTTTTCTTTTTAAAAAAGATCTATTATTCATAGTGAATAACTTCTACTCATCTAACTTCCTGGTTAATGATTCTTCTCCACCTCAAATCTTCTTTTGTGTCCTCTGTGTTTATTTTTTTTTTTCATTTCAGATATTGTATTTTGTAATCTCTAGAATTTTCATATCTTTTTCATAGTTTCCACTTTCTCACTGATATTACCTATGTACTCACATTTAGCAATTTTTCATTATTATTTCAACACATCTTCCTTTGATTATTTGAGCCTGTATATTATACATGTTGTCTACTAAATCCAAAATCGGTGCCTACTCAGAGTTTCTATAGACTTTTGTCGGGGGCGGGGGGTGCTGGTCTTTTGTATATTTTTTGTTTGAATATTAAGCATTGTAGACAATACCAGGTAGTGACTCTGGATTCTGTTTTGTTCTTCGGAAGGTTGTTTTTGTTTTGTTTCTTTTCTTTTAATAATTCAAGAACTTGCTGACGTTGAACTGCAAAACAGTGTACAACCTCAAATATCTCATATCAGACTTTTTATTTGAGTTTCCTCCTGATTGCTTTCCTGAGGTCCTTCATTCAGCTCTGTTGTTTAATAATTATGCAATTATTTATGCAGAGGTTATGTTCAGTTCAGTTCAGTTCAGTCGCTCAGTCGTGTCCGACTCTTTGAGACCCCATGAATCGCAGCATATCAGGCCTCCCTGTCCATCACAAACTCCCGGAGTTCACTCAGACTCAAGTCCATCGAGTCAGTGATGCCATCCAGCCATCTCATCCTCTGGCGTCCCCTTCTCCTCCTGCCCTCAATCCCTCCCAGCATCAGGGTCTTTTCCAATGAGTCAGCTCTTCTCATGAGGTGGCCAAAGTACTGGAGTTTCAGCTTCAGCATCATTCCCTCCAAAGAAATCCCAGGGCTGATCTCCTTCAGAATGACTGGGTGGATCTCCTTGCAGTCCAAGGGACTCTCAAGAGTCTTCTCCAGAGGTTATGTTGAGACACCCAAAGCCAGAAAGGATTCTACTCTTTGCCACCTCAGTGTTGCTCAGGCTGAGGAATGCACTCAAAATGCAGCACAATTACACATCTTTCCAGAGTTTCTTTATTCATGGTACTGCCAGGTCCCCTGGAGAAGGAAATGGCAACCCACTCCAGTTGCCTGGAGAACCCCCGTGGACAGAGGAGCCTTATAGGCTACAGTCCATGGGGTCGCAAGAGTCGGACACGACTTAGCAACTACACCACCAGCACCACCAACCTCGCATCTCCTCCACACGTGTACAGTTTAGAACTTGTTCAACCTGTGTGTATTGTCTCAGACGTTTGGCATGTGTTTTCTCTATGAGTGAGACTTTCTCACTTTAACAATATTGTTCTATAGTGTTTAGTTGCTCTGTTGGTTGCCCTTAAACTAAGTCTACCCGCTCCACACCTCCAGTTGGCAAAACTCTGTTTGAACTGCCTAGGTTTGGGAGAATGCGAATATCCTTGGTTCAAAAAAAGCAAAAGTTCTTTTTACTTGATGTAGCAGGTGATTTTCATAAACAAACACTTCACACTTTGTTGCTGGCATTTGGCCACTTTTCTATATGCTGAATTGATCGTTTTACTATTTTTGTCTATGTTTATTTTTAGATCCTACAGATAAGAATTGCCTGATTTCTTCACACTGCCCTTAGAAAAAGTTGAGCCCAGATTACCATTTTAAAATACAAATATTTAGTCTTCAATTTTGTTGAAAATTTGTTTTGAGGTGCAAAAGCAAATCACCTCACCTTCAAATTCCTTAAAGGCTAAAAATAATCCCCTTAATTGTTATGATCGGCAAAAAGAGTGACCTGGTTATATTACAGATAAGAAAATACAAACAAGATCTAACCACTAATTTTTGTAAATTTTTTTTAAATTTTATGCTTTACTTATCTATTTGATAAGGACTTTTACAGTGCTGATTTTTCTCCAAAGAGCTACTTTTGGAATTGATGGCCATACATGCTCAAGTGGCACTGCAAAATGACCACCTCTAGGAGCCTTTCCTTCCTTCCTCTGAACATCAGTACAGCTCATACCTGCTTCAAACGTCTGCCTCCGCCTTGTTAAAATAAGCTCGTTAAGCAAAGAGCATAAAATCTATGTGTTTCTGAATGTGGCATAGTACACAAACAGAGAAGATACCGACTAGACCACTATATGGGGTCAGTTTTCACCTCCTCACTGTGTAGGACTTTATTTTTAGTCATTTTACTCATGTTGCTCTTGCTCTACATTTACCAGCAGAGCGAGTTTCTAAATAGTATATCCAAGTTTCTAAATAGTATATCCAAGTTTCTAAATAATGTATCTTATTGGGGTCAGGACGATAAGAGATATCAGGGCATGCATTGCCATCTTTGGTTCAGAATATGTGGTCAAGTGAGTCATTGCTAAGTATTGAAAAGAAAGTTCCTAAACTATGAGTTATTTAAGGTTTTGTAAACTTAGAAACTCTCTAGTAGATAACAGTAAAACTCTACTTCCTCTTTTACTGTTATGTTTTATGTCTCATTTTACTTATACCTAAAAGAAAAATCTCTTACATAATTGAGGCAATCTGTTGGGATATCTGAGTGAAACTCGTTGCAAAATACTCATACATATTTGAGGAAGAAAAAACAGCATAACAGTTATCAGCATCACGTGTGATGTTTTTGACATAATTCAGTTGTTGTCTTTTCATTCCCCTAAACTGTCACTAACTTTACATTACATATCTGTTTTGTATTATTTTTCTTAGTAAAGCAAGAAAGGAAGCTGTAGCAAGGAAGCAGTAAATTGCTTTTTAAAAATTGCCTTTTGGCAATTAACTTTTCCTTGTATTATGAAAAGCAGGTATTGATAAACTAAAAACTCCTCTGTGTTTCCTCTTTCAATATTAAAGCAATCTAAGAAGTTTTAGTTGTGCTCTTCAGGCTAAATTCTCTGTACACATGTCCCTATTAAGATCAATTGCAGTGCCTTTTTCTCAAAAGGACTCCAAGTAAACAGCAGTAAATCATGCAGCTTGTTTTCCAGCATTGCAAATCTGCATAAGAATAACAGAAAACAGTAGATTGAAAACAGTTCTCTGAAACTCGAGAGAATAAAATCAATTCAGAGGACATGCAATAATGAGCTATACTGCAAAGCTCGGCTTAAAGAAGATACCTTTGTTTAGGAACAATATTTGACAGTTTTTTAGATTTATTTTTTTATTGCCACATGGTTAAGGGTTTTCTTTGAAAATATTGACCAAAATACAATTGAGCACATTTCATATCAAAATGTAGCAGAGACAAATCAATGCAAATACATATTATCACAACCTAGTCAGATAAGAAATCCTTTTAGATGTAAGCAGAATGACAACATTGACATTTGTAAATCCTTGCCTTTCAATAGCATGCTTGCATGCTAAGTCACTTCAGTCCTGTCTGACTCTTTGAGACCCCATGGACTATAGCCCACGAGGTCCTTTGTCCATGGGATTCTCTACGCAAGAATACTGGAGTGGGTTGCCATGCTCTCCTCCAATCTTCCTGACACAGGGATCAAGCCAGCATCTCTTATGTCTCCTGCATTGGCAGGGGGATTCTTTATCACTAGTACCACCTGGGAAGCCCCATTATTTTTTTTTTAAAAAATGACATTAATTACTAGAAATTTACATGTATGAGATAGGAAACTTGTATTGTTGTTTTCCACACATTAATTAAAGACATTTCATCAGCTTAGTGATTTTTGGCCACTGCCTTAGTGGCACATTACTCTTTTATATTTTTCTTTTAATTTTTTTTGACCAAAAAAAATCACCAAAATTTAAAAACTGAAGGATGATGAGGGTATGAAATACGCACAGCAACATGTTTTCCAACAAAAATTCCTTCAGGTGGTGCCAATCTTTATAAAGCTGCAAAAAAATTAAAATTTTAATGTTAGATAATACTTCAGGCTGAGTGCCAAACCCTTTCCAATCAAGATCAAAACAATTCTGAAAGATAATGAATCAATAAGGAATGCTTTCTGATGGTATTAACATCATTAAGTAAGTTTAAACCAGCTTTCAAAATGTAATTCTGAGTTTAGTTCAAAGAATTCTTGATAATGTAAATAAGACACAAGTTGGTCAAGTGTGTATGCAAGCTATCAATAGTTTAGTGATCTCGGTAGAAGTTTTATTTGTTGTTAGGAACTCCCTGAAATCTTTAAAGGCTGAAATGAGAAAATGTGTATTTATTTTTATTAAATAATCTCACAACTCACAATGACTCCATAATGCAGGATTATAGATTATAACATATGCTTAGTCAGAGAATGAAAATTTCTGAAACTGTGAGATTTCACAGTGTTACAGTGTGAGTTAGGTCCCTATTTGTAATCTACTATATACAACAGCTATTTAAAATTTTCACTGCTAAATAGAGGCTGGTGAGAAATCAGACAAGTTAAAAAAAAAATTCTAACTGAGCAAAGCCAGTGTACCCTGAATAATCCAGCTTTGTTTTGTTTTTCTGTTACTATTTTCTCATACTTCTTGAAGGGATAGATAAAAAAATTTTGCATTAGCCAAACATTCTTCTTTTACCTTCCACTTACTAAAACTAAATAGATAGATGGATAAATAGATAAATAGATTCTAAAATAATATTGGGCAAATGTAATACACCCAAGGATTCCAGAAAAAAATTTGCTCTCTTGAAGATAAACAAAATCACCACAAAGCATGATCACCATTCCCCTGACCGCAGGAGAATCTTTATATGTGTTTGTACTGTTTTAGTGTGTATTTGGTTTCAGTTTTGTTTTTCTAATGTTCTTACATCTGTGACCACATTGCTGTCTCCAACTAATGTTTTACTTGGTAGCGCGTCATTGCTGGAAATGGAGCAGTATGCTTTTTCAGTTCATGAATACAGTATTTACTGAAAAGGGGTATTTTCTGCTATGATAATTTTCCTGGCCAGACAGAGTCTAACAATAAACATTTGTTTTACTTCTGATCCCCACAACAAGGAGACGTCTGCCAAAACTGTGGTTGTGAAAAGCATTTCCTCAGAAAGGGATAAGGGTATAACCATAAATTTAATTGTATACTCTAGTCTCTAAAATGACTCAGAATCACCAACTCTCAGCCAAACTTTCCCTTCCTTTTTTTCCCCTTTTCCTTCCATTTAATAAAACCATGAACTCTGAGCAGAGGAAGCAATAGGGGACTTTATCAAACAAATCTCAGTTATAAAATTGTCACCCAATGTTAAAACATTTTGTTATAATGAAAGTGAGAAGTGAAAATATTTCTGACTACATTGTTGGTAGGGGAGAGACGTGTGTTATTTTCTGGGTCCATTTTTGCTTAATAAATTGCATGAATGATACTGCCTCTAAAACTTTTGGGCTCTCTGAGATACACATAAAAGAAGAGAGAGTCATTTTCCCCTCCACCTGATACTTTTAATTAAATCAATAATTATAGTACATCTGGCTAGGTCCTTCTAATTGGAGAGTTAGAGCCTTTGAGGCCAACTACTTCTAATCTTAGCGGTCAGATGGTAGGAATCCAAAGTACGTGGAAGGTCAAATACTCATATTGGAGATGATATAATAATAGAATCAAATAATAGATGATAGAATAAAAATCCCAATGTTAGAAAGAACTTGTGGATCAAGATTTCATTGTTTTTTAAACCTCTCCTTATGCTTTTCTGCCCTATCTTTGCTGCTAAAAGGGTTGAATACTGTATTCATTGTTTCTTGTACGTTTTCCATCTTTGAATACCTTGTGCTTAGTCAGTCGTGTCCGACTGTTTGCAACCCCATGGACTGTAGCCTGCCAGGCTCCTCTGTCCCTGGGGATTCTCCAGGCAAGAATACTGGAATGGGTTGCCATGCTGCCATCCAGGGGATCTTCCCAACCCAGGGATCGAATCCAGGTCTCCCACATTGCAGGCGGACAGTACCGTCTAAGCCACCGGGGAACCCATGAATACTGCAGTGAGTAGCCTATCCCTTCTCCAGGTGATCTTCCTGACCCAGGAATCAAATGAGTCTCCTGCACTACAGGTGGATTCTTCACCAGCTGAGCTACCAGGGAAGCCCTGAATTAATATTATTCATTTCAAC
The DNA here is from genome assembly GCF_055505025.1 of Bos grunniens. Taxonomy (NCBI): domain Eukaryota; kingdom Metazoa; phylum Chordata; class Mammalia; order Artiodactyla; family Bovidae; genus Bos; species Bos grunniens. The sequence continues at coordinate 20,233,870 of NC_141191.1, read as the reverse complement.
TCTTGTCTCAATAACACTTCTCGTTCCTGGTTATTCTCTTTGGAACTTGGTCCAATGTATCATTTCAGATGTTCTTGGATTTGAACACAGTTCTCCAAATTTATCAAGGAATAAAATTAGAGACAATGCTTTCCTATAATTAGGATTCAAAAACACTATTGTCTGTTCGTTTATAATGTTATTCAAGTCTTCTATTTTTATGTTGATTTTCTCTCTAGTTGTTCCATTCATTATTAACAGGGGAGTATTGAAATCTCCAAATATTTTTAGTTGAACTGTCAGAATTTCTTCCTTCAGTTCTGACATCACTTAAACCTATCACATCAGGAGTTAGAGTTTCATTTTATGAATTTGGGGGAGACACAAACATTCAGTTTCTAACTGAAAATCTGAAAAGTCCTACTAGCATCATACTTCATGGTGAATTTCTTTTTCCTAATCTTAGAGGTAAAGCAGATATATACTGCCATTTCTGTTCAACATTGTACTATAGATTTTATCCAGGAAAACTAAGCCAAAAAATAAAAGAACAAAGCATTTAAATTGAATGGAAAATGTAAATCTATGTCTATTTGCAGATGACACAATACTGTATATAAAAAATTATAAGGGCAGCAATTCAAAATGCTGAAGAGATAATAAATAAGGATGAAAGAATATCAACTGATATACAAAATTCAATGGTATTTCTGTATACTGTCAATGAACAACCCAAAAATGAAATTAGGAAAACAATTCCAGTTCTAATAACATTTAAAATATATATAAGAACAAATCTAATGAAAGAAGTTCAAGACTTGTATACTTACAACTACAAAACATCATTGAAAGAAATTAAAGATGATCTAAATAAAAAGGAATATATCTGTATTCAAGAATTGGAAGACTTGATATTGTTAGTATGGCAAATTTATCTACAGTATTCTAAGTGAATGAGGCCCCAAACAAAAGGCCACATATTATGAGTCTACTTATATGAAATATCAAGAAGAGGCAAGCCCAGAGACAGAAGTAAACAATATTTGGAAGAGGGAAATTGAGAGGAGTTACAGCTAATATTTGGTGTGCATTTTCATTTTGGGGTGATGAAAATGTTCTGGAATTAGATAACAGGGATGGTTGCATGAATACATGAAAGAGCACTGAATTATATACTTTAGAAAGTGTAATTATATGGTATATGAATAGTGTCTCTAAGCTGTTCTTGTTGACAAACCATTTTTGGTGTGTATTTGAATATTTCTCTATGCCTTCACTAAAACATAAAACTGTCCACAGTAATGGAGGTCTTTATTTCAGATATACTTGCATGATACACAGATGCTGTGATATATACTCTCTACATAAATAAAACCCTTAAAAAAAAATTTGATCCCTTGGCCTTTCTTCAAAGTAGTCCTTTAGGTTCCACTTAGGGAAATGTTTCTGATCTCTAGCATGCTCTGAAAATTGCTCTTTAAAAAAAAATTGTAATCCCAAGAATTATATAACTCTCTTATGGCGCACTTAATACATTTTATGTTCTTTCTCAAGTACAAAGATAAAGAGAAAGCTTTTATTATGGCCTTTCGAAAGAAAGATTTAGTTAGTTCCCAACAAGGGCCAAACTGAGCAAGTGATCCTACATGTAGAGTGCAATTTTATCTTTATTGACACCGTTTAAACACAGTATAAATTTCACTGTTCTAACATTTTATATGGAAAGCCATGTAGGATACACTTTCCCTCATGTCTTCTTCACACACTAATAGACTTAGTATAATGGAGTGCGGGACGTGTACCTTTGTTATTTATTTAATGCTTGTGGTGGTGAAAGTTGCTCAGTCATATCTGGCTCTTTGAAACCCATGGACCATATGGTCCATGGAATTTTCCAGGCCAGAATATTGGAGTAGGTAGCTGTTTCCTCCTCCAGGGGATCTTCCCAACCCAGGGATTGAACCCAGGTATCCTGCATTGCAGGCAGATTGATTACCAGCTGAGCCACCAGGGAAGCCCATTTAATGCTTGTAATATGAATAAAAGTATAACAAGGTAGGTGGAAACATGATTTATCTATCCAGTGCGTTTGTATGAATATTTGTTGTTTAGTTGCTTAGTTGTGTCCAACTCTTTGTGACTCATGGACTGCAGCACGCCAGGCTTCCCTATCCTTCACTATCTTCTGTGGTTTGCTGAAAGTGATGTCCATTAAGTCAGTGATGCCATCCAATGATCACATCCCCTGTCATTCCCTTCTCCTGGCTTCAATCATTCCCAGCATCAGGGTCTTTTCCAATGAGTTGGCTCTTCATATCAGGTGGCCAAAGTATTGGAGCTTCAACTTTAACATCAATCCTTCGAATGCATATTCAGGACTGATTTCCTTTAGAGGTGACTGGTTTGATCTCCTTGCTGTCCAGGGGACTCTCAATAGTCTTCTGCAACACCACAGTCTGGAGGCATCAATTCTTCAGTGCTCAGCCTTTTTTATTGTCCAGCTCTCACACCCACACATGACTACTGGAAAAATCACAGCTTTGAATAGATGGACCTTTGTTGGCAAAATAATGTCTCTTATTTTTAATATACTGTCTAGGTTTGTCATTGCTTTTCTTCCAAGGAGCAAGAGTCTTTTAATTTCATAGCTGCAGTCACTGTCCACAGTGATTTTGGAGCCCAAGAAAATAAGGTCAATCACTGTTTCCACTGTTTCCCCATCTATTTGCCATGAAGCGATGGGACCAGATGCCATGATCTTCGTTTTTGGAATGTTGACTTTTAGCCAACTTTTTCACTCTCTTCTTTCACTTTCATCAAGAGGCTCATTAGTTCCTCTTCACTTTCTGCCATAAGGGTGGTGTCATCTGCATATCTGAGGTTATTGATATTTCTCTTGGCAATCTTGATTCCAGCTTGTGCTTCTTCCAGCCCAGCGTTTCTCATGATGTACTTTGTATATAAGTTAAATAAGCAGGGTGACAATATACAGGCTTGATGTACTCCATTCTCAATTTGGAACCAGTCTGTTGTTCCATGTCCAGTTCTAACTGTTGCTTCTTGACCTGCATAGAGATTTCTCAGGAGGCAGGTCAGGTGGTCTGGTATTCCCATCTCTTTAAGAATTTTCTGCAGTTTGTTGTGAAATCACTTTCTTACTTTTACAAAATCTACTGAAGGTGATGTGCAGCAAAATCATGTCATCAAATAAAGATATGTTAAAAATATGAGGAAGTATTATCAAGAGAATGACTTAAATAGACCCAAAGCTGTTAAACACTCTCATCACTTAATGACTAAATTACTGAAATGTCTCCAAATAAGATTCTCACCCTCTAACCTAGTCCACTTAGCACATTCTTTATGCATCCAATAAATTTAAATTCCTGAAATACTTTTTTACTAAGACCTATAAAATCTTAAAATAATGATCATACTTAGGGCTTTTGTAACTTTTTTCATATAAATTATCTAACTTTACAATAACCCTAAGAGGCAGGCAGAACAGTTGATATATCTTTAACAGTGAAGAATACCATGATACAGAAATAGAAAGTTACTGATCAAAAATATGTCAAGTACAAATAAGTTTAAGGTGAAAAGTGTGGAAAAAGGTATACCAGACAGTAATCAGAAGAAAGTAGATTTCAGAGCAATAAACATCATATATTGTATTTTATAGGGCTAAAGGGTCAATTCATGAAGAAGCCATCATGATAGTAAATGCATACACAGCTAACAACACAGCTTCAAAATATATAAAGTTTAAGCTATTTTAAAGAAAAATAGCCAATTACAGTTAATTTGTAGATAATAGTCACAGTTATGGTAAGAATCTTCAATACTTCTCTCTCAGTAATTAAGATAGCTAGTAGCAAATTAGTAAGGGTGTCGAAACCCCGGAAAACACTAATTGCATTTATAGATCACATAATAGCAGAATAATTCACATTCTTTTCAAGATCACATGGATCATTTGCCAAGACAGAACATATTCTGGGCCAGAAAATAAGTCATATTAAATTTCATAAATTGAAATCAAACTGTACATCCTGGACCTTGTAGAATTAAAATACAGACAAGTAGTAGAAATATATGTGAAAAAATCTGAAAATATTAAAAAAATAAAACTTGTATTTGTAAATAGCCCATTTGGTGAAAAACACAACATAATAAATAACTAAGTTGAATGAAAACTCACAGTATTTAAAAATTTATGAGATGCTGTTAAATTAGTGCTTAGAGTGAAATGTGTAGCATCAAATACTTGATTAGAAAAGGAGAAAAGTCAGGTATCAGTTATCTAAGCTTCCACATTAAACAGCTACTAAAAGGAAGTAAGTTGAAACCAAAATAAGCAAGAAGGAAGGAAACAGTAAAGATGCAAGCATAAATTAATGAAATTGAAAGCAGAAAATCAACAGACAAAATAAATAAAACAGACAGTTTTTTTAAGATAAAGTTAATAAGCTTATAGTCAGACCAAAAAAGAGAGAGAGAGAGAGAGGATACAGATTATCAATATCAAGAATAAAAAAAGAAGTGGGGAGGGGAAACGACAGATTCTGAGGTTTTTAAAGTATGAGAAATATTAGGAAATGTTTTATGTCCTTCTGTCCCTAGATAAACTGGACAAATTCCTTGAAAGCTATGAAGTACCAAAGCTCATGGGGAAAAAATAATCCAAATAGTCTATGTGTATTAAAGAACTTGAGCTATGAAAGCTCCATTGGTGAAATCTGTAAAAATATTATAAATTCTGTAAAAGCTTTCTCTGGAAAGGGAAAAGGAAGGGATCTTTCCCAATTTACTTTATGACAACATAATTACTCGGTTACCAAAACCGCAGGAAGACATTTCAAGATAAGTCAGCTATAGGCCATTACATGATCTCTCTTGAGCATAAATACAAAACTTATCAGGACAGTTTTATTAAGTAGAACTCAGTGACACATAGTATGGATAATAGGTCATAACAAGGCATGTTTCATTTTGGACATGCAGGATTCATTTAACAATTGAAAATCAAACAGTTTAATTTGCTGTATCAATGTACAAAAGAAATAAAACCATACAATCATGTCATTAGAGGCAAAAAAGCTTAACCTGCATTCCTTACAAAAACTCTCAACAAGCTAAGAATATAAAGGAACATCTTCAGTCTCATAAAGGGCATATACAAACAGTGTATGGTTAGCAATAAAATACGTTAACCTATTAAAAGACAGTAATTTGGTTTCTGGTTTTGGGTATTATGAATAAAGTTTCTATAAATATTCACAGGTGGATTTTTGTATGTACATAAGTGTTAACTTCTCCTGGGTAAACATTTAGAAGTGAATTTTATGGCCCTTAGGATAAATGTATATTTAAGTTTGTTAGACAAACTTCCAAACCATTTTCCAGTTTGCATTCCCACCAGCAATTTCTGAGCATCTGAGCTCACATCCTTGCTGGTACTTGGTGTAGTGTGGAGAACAATTCTACAATACCCCACTGCCTTTCAGTGTCTCATTGGATCATTGCTTCAAGGACTTTTTAATCCCTCCAGGAGAGATCTTTAAACATTGTGGATGAAGGATTCCCTGTGAGGCTTGAATTTCCTGAGGGGTGTGTTGGCAGTCTGCTTGCTGGGCTCTTATGTGATTGCTATCAGACTAGATCTGTCAATTTCAGGAGATGCCATGTTACTGTTCCTTTAGATAACCAAATCTCTGCTGTTGTCTGCTCTTTAATCTCTGATATCTTTTCCTTAATGGTGTTCAACAAAACTCCCTGAATGTTATTAAATGTAGTGAGGAGATTTAGAAACCACTGCCACTGGCCAATGATTGTAGTTCTAACAGGAGCATAGCCTCCTCTTGTGTTCTTAAATCGCTCAAAATGATTGGATAAAGCTCCTACCAGCTGTCTCTTAAAGGCACATGGTCATTCTAGAAGTAATAAACCCCTTCTTTTAGATGTATTTGGCACTTTTTCTGCAGGTTACCAGGTGGTTATTGAGTAATAAGGAGAAAAAACTGAAACCAACCCTTTTAACCTAGAGGATGGAGTAGCTTTCCTCAAAGGTTATTTTAGATGGCAGACGGTAGAACATTGAGATCCCTGTTGTTGCTGGTTCATAAGACCCTGTAGCTTATTATGCATATCCAGACATTTACAGATAAACAGTGGCATAGAGCACTACTCTTTGCGGAGAAATGTCACTGTCCAACTTTGAGAATAATTCAGAGAATTAAATAGAAGTACTATAAAAATTATTGAGTTTTTTTGGTGGGGAAACTATATGGCAGTTAAGAGTTCCATTACATCTTTTTATGAAGAATGATTTTCCTAGTCAATTGTTCATCATTATGGTTATAATGCTACTTCTGATATTTATGTCATAGATATTTTCTAATACTGCTGGAGGCTTTTGAATGAAAAACTTCAAATCATACAGATAATTCAAAAAGGACACTCAGTAGCAAAAGCTCTAATCTTTTCAGAAATTTTCAGTAGTGTCTGAAACTTTTGACTTAAAAGCTATTCATACTTTTATAAGTGTACAAAATAGATATATTCAGTAGCAAAAATCTTGATATGCATATTTTTAACTTTTTATTTTGTATTGGGATATAGCTAATTAACAAGGAATGTTGTGAGTTTCAGGTGAACAGTGAAGGGGGTCAGCCATACATATACATGTATCTATTCTCCCCCAAACTCCCCTCCCATCCAGGCTGCCACATAACGTTGAGCAGTTTCCTGTGATATACAGTAAGTCCTTGTGGGTTATCCATTTCAGATATAGCAGTGTGTGCATGTTGATGCCAAACTCCCTAATTATCCCTTCCCCCCATCCTTCCTCCTACGACATAAATTCATTCTCTTAAGTATGTGAGTCTCTCTGTTTCGTAAGTGCATTTGTATCATTTATTTTTAGATTCCACATATAAGGGATGCCGTATATTTTTTCCTTCTCTGTCTGACTTCACTCAGTATGACAATCTCTAGGTCCATCCATGTGGCTGCAAATGGCATTATTTTATTCTTTCTTATTGGCTGACTAAAATTCCACTGTATATATGTGCCACATCTTCTTTGTCCATTTCTCTGTCAGTGGACAATTAGGTTACTTCCCTGTCTTGGCTATTGTAAACAGATATATGCCCAGGAGTGGGCTTGCAGGGACACATCATAGCTATATTTTAATCCATACTGTTCTCCATAGTGATTGTACCATTTACATTCCTACCGATAGTGGAGGAGGATTCCCTTCTCTCCTCATCCTCTCCAGCATTTATTGTTTGTGAATTTTTTGATGATAGCCATTCTAGCTGGTGTGAGATGACATCTCATTGTAGTTTTGATTTGCATTTCTCAAATAATTAGTGATGTTGAACATCTTTTCATGTGCCTCTTGGCCTTCTGTATGTCGTCTTTGGAGAAATGTCTATTTAGATTTTTGCTCATTTTTTGAGTGGGCTGTTTGTTTTAATGGTGTTAAGCCTTACATGTGTGCTAAGTTGCTTCAGTCATGTCCCACTGTTTGTGACCCCATGGACTGTAGCCCACCAGGCTTCTCTGTCCATGGGATTCTCCAGGCAAGAAAACTAGAGTGGATTGCCATGCCCTTCTCCAGGGGATCTTCCCAACCCAGGGACTGAATCTGTGTCTCTTATGTCTCCTGCACTGGCAGGAAGCCCTGTGAGTTGTGTGTAAATTTTGGAGACTAATCCTTTGTTGGTCACATCAACAAATATGCAAATACTTTCTCCCAATCTGTGGAATGTCTTTTTGTTTTGTTTATTTTGCTTCCTTTGCTGTGCAAAAGCTTTTGAGGGTAAGTAGGTCCCATTTGTTTATTTTTGTTTTTACGCCCATTATTCTGGGAGACAGATCAAAAAAAATATTGCAATTTATGTCAGAGAGTATTCTGCCTATGTTTTCTTATGTTTTAAAGTGTGGTCTTTAATTCATCCTGAGCTTATTTTTGTGTATGGTGTGAAAGAATGATCTAATTTCATTTTTTTCTTTACATGTAGTTGTCCAGTTTTCCAACCACCATTTGCTGAAAAGACTGTCTTTGAAACATTGTGTAGGCTTGCCTCTTCTGCCATAGATTAATCCATCATAGGTGCATGGGTTGATATATATAATTTTTAAATCAAAACAGTTATCTCAAAAATCTGGCTATTGATTTTTTTCTTATTTTATGGAGTAACAAAGACTTGTGAAATACATGGAGGAAATGAAGGAATGTCAGTGGCAGTCATTTTATTTTTTTTCTTTTAAATTCTTAATCGAAGGAACCGATGATCTGAAGATAATGTTGCCATTTCTGGCACTGTGGCAGCTGACTGCTTTTCTGATGAAGGGCACTTCAGCCTGAGATTGGTGCCGCAAGTTAATTCTCTGTGTCCTCTCCTGACCGGGAGCAGAAGGGTAGCAGGACAAAGGCAGACGTGAAGGGGAAGAAACCAGTGCCTTAGTTAGTTCCCCTCAGTCTGTGTGTTCTCTGTTTTTTTTTCACGTCTAAACACTTGTCTCCCTAGTTGAATTGTAAGCTCCTTGAGAACAAGGGCTTCAGCTTCCCTGATTAGCCATAGGTGGTGACCATCATGCACTGGTTGTATTGAGTTGACTGCAGTAGGGTTTCTCCATCAGTACTGTTGCAGGGGCGTGGGAAGCTAAGGTCTTTCTCCAAGCATGCACCTTTATGTTTCCAGGCAAAGCTCCCTCCAATTGTTCACCACATCTGGGGGCCTTTTATCACTTCTCATTCTCCTTTCTCTCTTTGCATTAGCTAGCACTATTTTTCAGTTCCACTGTCTTATAACTCTGTCTTCTCTTGATCTCCATAACATCATACCTGAACATTCTTCTATCCAATGAGCTGCTTCCTTTTGTCTCCTAAACATAGCTCTCCCCTAAGACTCTATCCTCTGGAACAGTGTGAGATGGTAGAAAGAATGCACATTATTATGTGTCCCTTAAAAATACATGTTAGTCAGAAATTTTCCCAAGACTTAGGACTATGTAACTTTTTACACACAGTATATGCTTATAAATACTTGTTGGTAATGAGGATTTGGGGGTAAGACTAGCTTGTTTAGAATAAAGGAACAAATAACATTACTTTCCAGGGTCTCTGCCAGGAACAGAAATATACCTAGGATTCTGTTTACCTGGATCGTGCCAAAGTGGTATGGAAGCAACTTAGAATATCTGGATTACTAAAGAAAGAAAAAAAGAATCAACACCTTTGGCAGTAGATGGAGAGATATTTAAGCATGGTAGCAGGAATAAGAGAATTGGAAATGTCCACTATAAACACGTTAAAATGCATTATAAGGTACAGTTACCATGATACTTATATTTTATACACATGCTAAAGAAATACAAAATTGCAAAGTCATTAATCTGAATTTTGTCAATGAAGGAAATAGTGGGTCTAGTCACTACCATTAGACCAAGATAATAGTATTTCTCATTCATAATCTTCCAAGGGGACTCTAGAAATTTAAATTACATTTGTAGCTGGAGCTGGAAACAGACAAACAAAAATTTGCCAAGTATAGTAATTGGAATTTTGTTAATGACACGATAATAGATGCCCAGAAAATTGTTGATTGCCTGGCACACAACTGCTCACTGACCAAATAACAACTCAGGGCTTACTGCCAAATGAGTAGCTTAAGATTCTTCTTTTCATTCCTCTATCCCAACCGGTAGTCTTTTCATTCTCCATTTTTAATGAGATATTTAGTGTGGGCTTATGCGTACAAATACAACTTTGTAAACTCTTATACAAATAAATGACTCTGGGATTTTGTGTAGGACCAAACTAAGCTTATCAGATTCAATAAGAATACATGTTTGAACATGGTTTAAAATACAATTACATGTTGTCTATTTTTCATCTTAAATTTTATATTATTGTAAGTTCCTAATATAGAGTTTTCTTCCTTTCATAATTATTTCTAATTATTCTTAACTATGTTCCATGTATAGTAAATGCTATTTAGTTTCATTTTTGTTTCTGGATTATAAATGATTATGATTGGAAGGAAGGTTTTCTAAAATTTTTAAACACCATTTTATTTTGGGCCTGCTTACAAAGGAAAGAATCCTTAAAATATTCCAGTTGAAAAAAATAATAAGCTACTGTCAGCAGGCTGACTTGTTTTGGTTTGGACTTCTCTGTATTTTAAGGTATATTTTACCTTGGAAGGGGCCTAACCTCTCATGATTCTTGTGGCCCGTTTCTCTGCTGCTACCTCCAACTCCAGGTGTTTATGGAAAAGTTTAGCACTTTTAAAACGTTGGCTTGTCTGATAACGTCTTCCCTCAGTTATTTTAAGCCAAGCAGGAAAGGAGCTGCCGCTGAACACCTGGCAGCTTTACTCTTCTTATTTACTACCAGGGCTGGAACACACATACACACAAAAATAATCACCCACCACGTTTCAGGCCTTCCCAAGGGTAGGCTGCTGGAAGTGGTGCGTGGTGTCAGGAGCGTGGATTCAGAGTCAGATGCCAGAAACGCAGTCCCGACTCTGCTGTTGCTCTCTGATCAGCTTTGGGAAATGTTTCCAATCTCTCTAAAACCTGTAAAATGGAGATGAAAACAGTTTGGATCACTTGAGGTTATCTTCAGATTAAATAAGGCCATCAATGTGACATCAGTGTTAGCATAGTGACTGGTGCATAGTATATGCTCATATGTGTTAGCTATTATTACTTTAGCCCCACTTTTTAAAAAGATAAGCATTGTTCAATAGGTATAATCAACATGCTGGAGCTTCCCAAGTGTCACTAGTGGTAAAGAACCTGCCTTCCAATGTAAAAGACTTAAGAGACCTGTTTAGATCCCTGCGTCAGGAAGATCCCCTGGAGGAAGGCATGGCAACCTACTTCAGTATTCTTGCCTGGAGCATCCCATAGACAGAGGAGTCTGGCAGGCTACAGTCCATAGGGTAGCATAGAGTCAGACACGATCGAAGCGACTTAGCACACAGCACACAATTCACATACTATAAGATTTACCCTTTAAAAGAGTACAGCTTAGTTGGTTTTGTATATTAATAACATTGTTCAGCCATCACCACTAAATCCAAGATATTTTCATCATCCCAGAGAGAAACCATTTGTTTTTTTTGTTTGTTTTTTTTTTTTTTTAGGTGGCAACTGTGGTATCTCATTTTATTTATTTATTTTTTTAAATTTTATTTTATTTTTAAACTTTACATAATTGTATTAGTTTTGCCAAATATCAAAATGAATCCATCACAGGTATACATGTGTTCCCCATCCTGAACCCTCCTCCCTCCTCCCTCCCCATACCATCCCTCTGGGTCGTCGCAGTGTACTAGCCCCAAGCATCCAGTATCGTGCATCGAACCTGGGCTAACAAACACATGAAAAGATGCTCAACATCACTCATTATCAGAGAAATGCAAATCAAAACCACTATGAGGTACCATTTCACACCAGTCAAAATGGCTGCGATCCAAAAGTCTACAAGCAATAAATGCTGGAGAGGGTGTGGAGAAAAGGGAACCCTCTTACACTGTTGGTGGGAATGCAAACTAGTACAGCCACTATGGAGAACAGTGTGGAGATTCCTTAAAAAACTGGAAATAGAACTGCCTTATGATCCAGCAATCCCACTGCTGGGCATACACACTGAGGAAACCAGAAGGGAAAGAGACACGTGTACCCCAATGTTCATCGCAGCACTGTTTATAATAGCCAGGACATGGAAGCAACCTAGATGTCCATCAGCAGATGAATGGATAAGAAAGCAGTGGTACATATACACAATGGAGTATTACTCAGCCATTAAAAAGAATACATTTGAATCAGTTCTAATGAGGTGGATGAAACTGGAGCCTATTATACAGAGTGAAGTAAGCCAGAAGGAAAAACACCAATGCAGTATACTAACGCATATATATGGAATTTAGAAAGATGGTAACAATAACCCTGTGTACGAGACAGCAAAAGAGACACTGATGTATAGAACAGTCTTATAGACTCTGTGGGAGAGGGAGAGGGTGGGAAGATTTGGGAGAATGGCATTGAAACATGTAGGAACCCTTTGTTTAGTAGTCATTTTCCTTAATCTCCCCCATCCAGGTTCCTCATAACACTAATCTTTCTATCTCTGTGAATTTGCCTATTCTGGACATTTAATGTAAATAGAAATCATACAATTTGTGGGCTTTGTTTGGCTTCTTTCACTTAGGATATTACTTGCAAGTTTCATCCATGTTGTAGCATCAGTTAATGGTGTATTTCTTTCTTGGACAAATGCTATTTCACTGTATGGATATCCTGGAGATGGAGCATCCCCCATATGGAAGCTAAAGGCTGAGCTGCTGTTTGGGCCCATGTTCTTCTTCCATACTAGGAAAAACTTTTCTTCCCTTCTGGGTACACAGTGAACTTTCTTATGTTGTTAACTCTCTATTCATATGGCACCTTATCAGTCCACCAATGTATCTGCTTCCCGCCCTCCACACATACCTGGGAAGGGATTGGGTCTTGTTTAGTCCAGGAGAGGGGTGTGTTTAGTCCAACTTCCATGATGGCTCATCAAGAGGGACTGTGGCTGTGGGAGATGGTAACATACTACAGGTGCTGATCTTTTTTTAAATTTTTTTAGTTGAACTATACTATAGTTAATTTACAATGTTGTGTTAACTTCTGTAGAGCAAAGTACTTCAGTTATATATGTATACACATTTTTTATTCTTTTCCATTATGGTTTATCATATGATCTTGAAGATAGTTTCCCTGTACTATATGATAGGACCTTGTTGTTGACCCATTCTATACATAGTAGCTTACACCTGCTAGCTCCAACCTCCCACTGCATCCCTTACCCCAAGCCATGTCTGTGATTCTGTTTGTGTTTTATAGATAGGTTTATCTGTGCCACATTTTAGATTTCATGTGTAAGTGATATTATATGGTATTTGTCTTTATCTTGCTGACTTACTTCACTTAGTATGACAATCTCTAGTTGCAGCCATGCAGCTGCAAATGGCATAATTTCATTCATTTTATGGCTCGGTAATATTCCATTGTGTATATGTACTATATCTTCTTTATCCATTATCTGTTGATGGATATTTAGGTTGCTTCCATGTCGGCTATTTGGAGAAGGCACTGGCACCCCACTCCAGTACTCTTGCCTGGAAAATCCCATGGACGGAGGAGCCTGGTAGGCTGCAGTCCATGGGGTCGCTAAGAGTCGGACACGACTGAACGACTTCACTTTCACATTTCACTTTCATGCATTGGAGAAGGAAATGGCAACCCACTCCGGTATTTTGCCTGGAGAATCCCAGGGACGGGGGGAGCCTGGTGGGCTGCCGTCTATGGGATTGCACAGAGTCGGACACGACTGAAGCGACTTAGCAGCAGCAGCATGTCAGCTATTGGAAATAGTGCTGCTATAAACATAGGGATGCACATATCTTTTTGAATTATGCTTTTCTCCAGATAGATGCCCAGGAATGGTAATTTTATTTTATTTTTTTTAGTTTTCTGTGGAATCTCTGCATTGTTTTCCATAGTGGTTGTACCAACCTACATTCCTACCAACAGTGTAGGAGAGTTCCCTTTTCTCCACACCTTCTCTGGCATCAGTTATTTGTAGAGTGTTTAATGATGGCCATTCTGGTCAATGCAAAGTGGTCCTGCACTGTAGTTTTGATTTGTATTTGTCTAATAATTAGTGATGGGGCTTTCCAGGTGACACTAGTGGTGAAGAATCCACCTGCCAATGCAGGAGATGTAAGAGACGCTGATTCGATCCCTGGGTCAGAAAGAGCCCCTGGAGGAGGGCATGGCAACTCAATCCAGTATTCTTGCCTGGAGAATCCCATGGATAGAGGATCCTGGCTATAGTCCATGAGGTCAGAAAGGGTTGGACACAATTGAGTGACTAAGCCCAGTGATTAGTGATGTTGAGCATCTTTTTATGTGCCTGTTGGAAAAGACCCTGATAGTGGGAAGGATTGAGGGCAGGAGGAGAACGGGGTGACAGAGGATAAGAAGGTTAGATGGCATCGCCAACTCAACAGACATGAGTTTGAGCAACCTCTGGGAGATAGTGAAGGACAGGGAAGCCTGAAGTACTGTAGTCCATGGAGTCGCAAAGAATCGGACACAACTTAGTGACTGAACAACAACAGTTGGCCTTATAGATGCTGATCTTGTTGTATTTCTTTCTGTCAGTGAAGCCTGGGTCTGTCCAATGCCATGCATGTTGAGTCCACTCTGGTCCCTCTGAACCTGTAGAAGATTCAGGGGGCCAGTCTGCAGGTTCCTACTTCTGGCAATTGGCAGTGTTATGAGCTTTGCTGTCTTTCATATGGTAAGAGTCTTCACTTGGGATTGGCAGCTGGATCTTTCTGCCTCACAGATTGCAAATATGCAGATAGGAAAGAAAATAGGTCCTGTATTCTTTATATTTAATACTTTCATCATATAGCATAATAGTTTGTTATTGTTTAGAAAATGTTTTAAATGTGTTGGTATTCAGCTAGAAGTAGTAGCTGAGAATTTCATTAAAAATTCAGACTACAATATTGGTCTTTGGTGATGAGGTGATTAGTAATAGTGTCTAAAGTCATTCCTATCATGCCTCTGTGTGTGCTCAGTCATGTCTGACTTTTTGCAACCCCATGGACTGTAATTCGCCAGGCTCCTCTGTCCATGGAATTGTCCAGGCAAGAATACTGCAGTGGGTTGCTAATTCCTACTCCACATTCCTGTCATAGGTTGTCAGTAAAGATTTCTCCTAGTCTTTAGGACCCTGAAATCACAAATGTTTATCTCATGTTCACTGGCCTATAAAACAAGCAGTGGAGTTACCTGTCTGGGGTTAGTGACCCAGCATACAAGCAACATCGAAGCCAAAACCGTAACTAAGATCAGTGGTCTCGCCAGAAAGGACCTGAGTTTGGCATGCACTGCAATGTGTCCACCTTGCCCCAGTCTACCAGAGCTGAAACATTGATATAGAAATACGGCCCAGGTGATGGCTTGGGGGCTGGAGTTGCCCTCATTCCAACTTTCATTCTTTGAGGGTGCGCACAAAATGTCTTTCAATTCAGCTTTTTAAAAAGAGGTCTTGGTGGTTTTCTTTTTGGTCTTGTTTTCATCTCAGAAGAGCCCTTAACAAATGGAATTATATTCAGTGCGTGTTAGGGGTTTGTCCAATTGCATCAAATATAATCCGATTTTAAGCCCTGTGTGAGCTAAGGCCTATAGGGGGAAGATACTGCAAGAGTCCGTTTTTCACAGTGGTCTTCATCTTTGTGCTGTATCAGGAATACTGGAGGGGCTGAGAGGGCTTTATCATCCCTCCTAATGTCAGCAGTGACACCCCTTCTGATGTCACAGTTGCATCAAGATTATGTTCTATCACTGAGTTCTAAGCTCAGGAATTCAAGTTTGAGACCCAAACCAATAACACAAACAGCATTTCAATCAAGGTGGACCATTTGGCATTATAAGAGTGGTTATTCAATAGGGAGAGGAGCCTCTCACATGGCTCAGCAGGTAGAGAATCCACCTGCCAACGCAGGAGAGACAGGAGACGCAGGTTCAGTCCCTCGGTTGGGAAGATCCTCTGGACAAGGAAATGGCAACCCACTCCAGTATTCTTGCCTGGGAAATCCCATGCAGCCTGGTAGGCTACAGTCCATGGGGTCACAAAGAGGTGGACTCGACTAAGCGACTAAGCATGCATGCAATGAGGAATTTAAAAGATATTTCCACAATTACGTACACTGCCCTGTAATGGTCTTGTTTGTAACTTCCTTTTTTCCATTGTGTGTATATAATTTTAACCTTGTGATATTATAGATTTTATATCTCTGAATAGATTCAAACAGAAGTGAGTTTTTAATACATATATTGAAGAAAACTCTTGTAGCATAATCCTACATCCTTTTAAAGCTAAATGTACTAGTTAGGGGGAGAATTAATTCCAAAGATGAAAGATAAGACATGGATTTACCTCTCCGATATTTAACTACTTTCATAAAAGATCTTAAAACTTTGCTTAAATCATTCCTTGAGACTTTATTTCATTGTTAAGATCTAATGTCTGAAAACACCCTTATAAAAAACAATTTGACTAGATTCTAGGGTAGGAATATAACTATAAAAGATTAAGTGATCACACTTAATCAAAAAATTTAAATAAATGATGTCTTTGATATTTCTTATTTTTAAAGGAATAGTTTTCTCACATTTTTAGTTCTTTTACATTATTACTAAAATAGTTGAAAAGAGAGATCTTGACTTTCTGAAAGGTGAGAATTTTTTCTAGTTGCTTAAACTGTTACTGGGAAATTTAATTCTGTACATGAATGATCAACTCTCAAATAAATATGATATTGCAATAAAGAATATTTACTTAAAATGTTCTGATTGTAGTTTAATCTTTGGTATCTCTGAAGCTCTCTTTAGCATTCGTGAATTTAATATTTTTAGGACATCAAGCCAAAGAAGTAGGGACTGAGAAGTGGTCACTCTAATGTTGGCTATGGCTTAGAGAGTTATCCTAGAAATACCTTAATTTCAAAGGCATGATCAGGACCCAGAATGTCATTTTTCTTATAGGGTATCTAATCTACAGGGGTCTGACCCCATGGAAGCATATCTACCTTAAGAATCCTGGATAGTAGACAGGTTCCTCCTATCTATTTAGTCTGTAAGATTGGCCTTCCATAAATGAGATTGTCTTCTGTCCTGATCAGGTAATAGCTGCTTTAGGTCAAGAAGGAGAGCTTTAATATTTCAGTCCCCTCTGCCTATGTCAAAGTTTCTGTGTCATGAGAGAAGCAATGGGTTGAGGTAAGGCCAGGGCTGAAAACTCCAGGCAGTTCACACCCTTTTGAAAATGTTACCTGGTGAAGACCATAAGGATTTACAGGAATTTTATCCCTTATTGTTCTCTCAAATGTGAAATTCATCATGTTTGTTTCTTTTAGGCTTACAAACTGATCAGTTATTCTTTGATCCTGAGCACTCAAACAGAGCAACAGTTTGGAGAACTTTTCCTTATCAATTTAAACTGGAATGCAGATGTAGAAAGTAGGGAAAAGAAATAAAGTCTCTTGAGCATCTTTCATATGCTGGGCACTAAGCTTTATATTTTACATAAATAACTTTATTTAATCTTAAAATGAAATTGGGTACAATTATGCCCATTTTATCGGAGAAGGTGGTGGCACCTCACTCCAGTACTCTTGCCTGGAAAATCCCATGGATGGAGGAGCCTGGTGGGCTGCATTCCATGGGGTCGTGAAGAGTTGGATACGACTGAGCGACTTCACTTTCACTTTTCGCTTTCATGCATTGGAGAAGGAAATGGCAACCCACTCCAGTGTTCTTACCTGGAGAATCCCAGGGACGGGGGAGCCTGGTGGGCTGCCGTCTATGGGGTCACACAGAGTCGGACACGACTGAAGCGACTTAGCAGCAGCTTAGCAGCATGCCCATTTTATGGATGACACAAAAGGTGAGGTAACCAGTTCAAGATTATATCTTCAATTTCTGGTGAACTGGATATTTAAACCCTATCTATTTTGTTCTGAATGCTAGGTCTATGGAGATTTCCATTTCCCTCTTAATAGTGCATTCTAACTAATAGAATAGAGATTTTAATTTATGCTATTTTGAATACTTAGTGGAACCTAAAAACATAGCATATTAAGAGAACATGCTCCCTCAGAGAATGTTTATTAATTCAGTGTTGGTATAACATTATTCTCTCAATAAATCCTCAAGTTAAGAAAGCTTAGAAAAACAATTGTGTGAGGATGCCAGGAAAGATACATATATATGTGTATATATATTGAAATCTGTGGCATTTTAGTGCCTCTGAGCTCAATGACTTGAAAACAACTTTAGGGCTACTTCCAAAAATAGTAGACAGCAGTCATTTACCATGGAAATAAAATAAGAACTGCTGCAGTGGCTTTGTATTTGTATGAAACCATTTGGAAGCTGGAGAATCATTTTCCACACATGAAACATTTTGCTCATTAATGGAACACATTTGATTCATTGTGCATCATAGGCCTTTTGGCGGGTTGTGTTAGACAAATAAACTTAGGCTCAATTCGATGGAAGGAAAGTTAATGTGTAGAGATGCTACTTATGATCAAGTGTGACTGGTGCCATAGGAACAATAATTTGTCAACCTCCGTAAGAATTAAGAACTCGAGGCTATTAATTCTGAAACGTGACAGGATTTGTATTACATGTTGCTTAGAAATATGGTTGATCAAATTGATGGGAAAATACAATTTAAACATCAATTGCTCCTGTAGCTTTCGTTTTTGGTACTTTATAAGCACTGTTTCTTCTTGGGAATTTCCAACCCTGCTTTTGAAAGTTATCACATGTATTTTCCTATCTGTACAGTGCTGCATATTTATTAATTCAACAAATGTGTATTAACTTTCTGCTATGATGGGTCTGGTTTTATGCTGATGATAGAAGCATCGCATATGCCACAGTTGCTCTGGACGTTTGACGTTCTCATTATTAGAGTTTACAATTCAGGGTAGATATTTGAGTTGCCACAGATGAGTTTTCATTTCTAAAAATGGCAGTCACAGCATTTCTGGGCCATAATTGAACATATGCTCAAGGTGGTTTTGTTGCCAGATGATCTGAAATTGAAATGCCTGCAATGAGTTGTTCTGCATGTTAATATTTCATAACTTCTCCAATACTATCACATTTCTATTATTATGAAATGATATATTTGATAATCAATGGGGTGATTTCTAAATTTGTGGGATTTCTTCTGCATTTTCTAATATGTGAAAGTCAATTTAAATATAAAATCCATAAAAATGCTTTGGTAAAGGAAAGAAAAAAAAGTCGACCCACTTTCACTTTCTCATCTACAAGTTTGTAGCCAATTTCAGGCTTGCTGTGCTTAGTCGCTCAGTTGTATTCAACTCTTTGCGACCCCATGGCCTGCCAGGTTCCTCTGTCCATGGGATTCTCCAGGCAAGAATACCAGAGTGGGTTGCCATGCCGTCTTCCAGGGAAATCTTCCCAACCCAGGGATTGAACCCTAGGTCTCCCACATTGCAGGCTGATCGTTACCATCTGAGCCACTGCTGCTGCTAAGTCGCTTCAGTCTTGTCCGACTCTGTGCGACCCCATAGACAGCAGCCCACCAGGCTCCCCCATCCCTGGGATTCTCCAGGCAAGAATACTGGAGTGGGTTGCCATTTCCTTCTTCAATGCAGAAAAGTGAAAAGTGAAAGTGAAGTCACTCAGTCGCTAGGGAAGCCCAATTTCATGTCTAGATCACTCATAAGTGGGGTTCTATTTCCTATTTATATACTCTTATTCTGAAATCTGCTTTATTTACACTTGCTCTTCTAAATCTGACATTCTGTTCTATTCAAATATAGTTTGAGATTGCTCACATACAGTCTGGACATGATGCTTAAATTTGACTTTTATTATATAGTACTAGAAACGAGAAAATGAGTATGCTTCATTACTTTAGAAAAAAAGAGATTTAACACTAGTTCAGCAATGCTTGATGATATTGCTACTTCAAATTATTTTGGTTCATTGATTAAATGTAAGGCAATGTGTAAACTTTTAACTAAATTTATATGAGACGAATAGGTACTAATCTGTGATTTCAAATATTTCTGGGTGTAAGTTTATCCTCTGCATTTTAAATTTGTATAGTAAAGACTGCACACTGATACGAGCTATCAGAATACAAAACATAATTCTTACCTATGATATGTTGATTTTTTTTCAAGTCTTGAAGATATCTTTTTATAATTTGAGGCATCGACTTTACAGTGCTTATTCTCCCTAAGAATACATAAAGCATCCTCTTTATTAATTTTCTGTATCCAAGGGCAAATCTGATTATAGTTTATACATAGTCCAAAGATGCTTAAGAGAAGGTTATAACAAGGCTAGCCATTGATCATACCAGTGAATTTTGTAGGTTTATAGGTATAGCCCAACTCTTTCTTCTACTGTGAGTAGAATATAATACAATATGCAGGAAACATACAGGTAGCCTCAATAAACACTATGAGTTAAATTTCACCAAAACATTCTACTTATGAGCATGCTATACAAAGGTAATAAGTGACTCTGTAAACATAGGGTCAGATCAGATCAGATCAGTTGCTCAGTCGTGTCTGACTCTTTGCGACCCCATGAATCGCAGCACACCCGGCCTCCCTGTCTATCACCAACTCACGGAGTTCACTGAATGTGGATTTTACTAAACTATATTTTTAAAAGAAGAATCAAGGTTATATGAGCAAGGCCAGTAGTAACATCTCATTTCATGTAGGTACTGAGGAGTTCACAACAAACAGATGGGGTAATAGTGAAGCAGTGACAGATTTTCTTGGGCTCCAAAATCACTGTGGATGGTTGCTGCAGCCATAAAGTTAAAAGACATTTGTTCTTTGTAAGGAAAGCAATGACAAGCCTAGACAGCGTATTAAAAAGCAGAGACATCTCTTTGCTGACAAAGGTCCATACACTCAAAGCTATGGCTTTTCCAGTAGTCATGTATGGATGTGAGAGTTGGACTATAAAGAAGGCTGAGTGCCAAAGAATTAATGCCTGTGAACTGTAGTGCTAGAGAAGACTCTTGAGAGTCCCTTGGATTGCAAGAAGATCAAACCAGTCAATCTTAAAGGAAATCAATACTGAATATTCATTGGAAGGATGGATGCTGAAGCTGAAGCTCCAATACTTTGGCTACACGCTGCAAAGAGCCAACTCACAAGAAAAGACCTTATAATTATAGCTTATAATTTGAGAGTTGTGAGTTCTTATGTCTTTGAGTTCTGTTGAGTGATGCTGAGAAAGGAAAGGATATGGTGTGTATCATGGACAAGGTATGTACCCTGAAGGTTAATTCTGATCAATGTAAAATAAACAGTCTTGGGGATCTTCATGGAGATGATTGCACAGACATCCCTCCTTGTTATCAAAAGAATTCTTGAAGAATATAGTTTCTATTGTTTGAGAGGTAATGACTACCTCAGCAGTTTCATCCACTCAATTTTTATAAAAATTGTTCTTTGGTTCTTGGCCAAACTTCTTCCCATATCAAAAAAGTCCTAGAGCTGGAAAGTGGTATTAAATACCCAGGTTAAGACCAAAGAATATTGGCATTAACAAAGTGTGAATTGGTGTGGGTAAATTCCTGGCATTTATGCTCAGTTCTAAATGTAACTGGATCGCTCTTATCTGGAAATGTGATTTGAGAGCGTAAGAAAGAGGAATCTGGCCAGGGCCACAATTTGGCATGGGTATATCAGAAATACCATAAGCATGGTCTTTTTTTACAATATGATATTTTATTGTTTGGACTTCTGGCTGCTTGCTGAAAACATGCATTTGTGGGAAATATATGGAAACATTTCTTTTTGATAAATAAGGAAATACTTGAGTAGAGATTTAGTTTTTGATTCTTGTATGTGCTATTTTTGTTCAATAACAGTGTTTTGCTTTTTCTTTGCTTATGTTGGGAGAAAAGACTCAAGTTTTATGCAATCACACTTGCTTTTACATTTTAGCAAGTTGCTCTTATAAAGCAAACTAGGAAGCCACATATATTATTTCTACATGTTTCCAACTGTGTGGAAAATTAGTATTTTGAAACTTCAGTATATTATATATACATACACATATGTCATTCATCTCACAGGTAACAGTGATGACTCCTTGGCCCAGTGATTTGATCAGGCAGTAAAGCAGTCGGAAAAACACTTACCTTTGAAAGATTGTTCTAAGTTCCTGTTTCTCTTTGCTAAGGTACTGTTTTAACAAACTATTTCTAATTTAAATTCTGGGACACTCTCACTTTTCTAAAGTATAGAACAGCTACTCTGATCCATGCTGTGTGTATAGGTGGCAGTGATCTTTCACTGATGCAGTGATGTGGATGTAAATGTACTGGATTACAAATGGAAGGTGAATTTATGAGATGCAAACAAATCCCACGAGTCTATTTTTGGGTAGATTTGTTTAGTTTTATGAAAGTATGAGCTTATGCTGATGAAAATGTTGTTATGAATGAGGGTAAACTTCAGTCGCCAGCTTTAAGTGTGATGTAAGTCTGTCCTTTCTGATCTTGAGCCGTTGTAGACTTCTGATGGGAGATTGGGGTAGGGGGTCATCATCTCTTCTTAATACACCAAAAACAAAATCATGACCCATTGAGCAACATGTTTCCAATACCCCTGCTCCAGGAGGTCATAAACGGCTAAGCATTAGTGTAAAAACTTTTTTGTTGACATGGAAAATATACTAGAAGACATATTTTTCTTTTATAAAATTCACAGTTTCGTGAGTGTCATAATGATTCTACAGATACTTCAAGTAGAACTTCTTACATCACAGGTATTTGGGGGGATTGTTTGTTTGTATTTTTTGGCTCTGCCATGTGGCATCTTAGTTCCTCTGCCAGAAAAGGAACCTGCACTCCCTGAAGTGGACAGGAGGAGTCCTAACCACTGGGCCACTAGGGAATTCTGACAATATGGTGTTGATGCTCCATATATTTCTGTTTTCAAGAAAACCTGGTTTAATCTTCAGCATAATAGAAGCCATTGATCAGAGAAGTTTGTTTAGCATTTATTTCTAAGTAACATTCCTTGTTTTTAGGGGGCCAAAAATATGCAAGACTTGTGGAGTAACATTTTCTTAAACTAATTAACCAGCTGGAGCTTATGACTATGTGTTAGGTCAGCTAGTAGTAATAGTAACTCACTGCATTTGGTGTGTTCTTACAAAGTATCAGCCATTATTCTAAGGTCTTCAGATTATTTGACTCATTTAAATCCGTATGTGTTTAGTCACTTCATAGTATCCAGCTCTTTGTGACCTCATGAAGTGTATCGCCTGCCAGGCTCCTCTGTCCGTGGAATTCTCCAGGCAAGAATACTGGAGTGGATAGTCATTTCCTCCTCCAGGGGATCTTCCTGTCCCAGAGATTGAACCTGGGTCTCCTGCATTGCAGTTGAATTCTTTACCATCTGAACCACCAGGAAAGCCCTTATATCCATGTAATAACTCTATTTCCCACTGATTCTATGCTGAATACATTAAAAACATTTTTATAGTTTTAAAGTCTGGATATGTCTTAAGATGGATGATTTCTTACAATTGCTATCCATGGGGCAGAAGTTAAGATGGTATTTGTTATTACTTGCACATGTCAAAACATCAAACTCACCAGTCTTAAAATATTCAGAAGCGATGTCAGGGGCTAGGAAGGATGTCCCAAGGGGGTAAACAAAACACTGTAACTCCTAAGAACCACTTTGTTAGTGGATAATAGAGGTAGTGGTGAGCCACCCGGGTTGAGCAGTGTTCCTGAGCCAGAGTCAGCTGTAGGCTGGTTCTGGAAGTGTAAAGCCAGATGGGGAGCCCAGCACCAGTGGTGTTTAGTAGGATTTGTGTGAAGAAGTGCTGTACTATTAACACTTCTGATAGCACAATGGACAGTATACTCTAAGGAAAAACTCAGACACTGACAAATCTGATTCAGGAACTGGTTTGGAAGAGTTTGAATATGAAAAAGTTTTAGGAATTTCTAATTCCAATTTATGATGCTTATATTTTCCTCAGTGTATTTGCATGATACTGGCATATGATTAAAATGCACAGTTCTGAAAGAGTACTTTTAATTTGCATACAAAATAAAATTCATAGCATTAAGAGCTTTCTGTCATATTTTAATTGGCTCTGGCTTTCCTTCCCAGTGGCATTTAAAATTTTGTCTAATTATTAGGAGTTTTTTAGACTGTATATTGACAGCATCATTATCTCTATTTTATATAGACGAGGAAATTGTGACAGAAGTGACAGAACTCGAATTTAGATTAAGCGTGTTTCACTGTATATGATACCTTTGTACAGCACTGTTTCTGATGATGTCATTACAGAAAAGTTATAATGTGTTTTATTAAACCATGTACAGTGAAGTTAAAATACATTTTCAAACTTCTCTTTTATGAGTTCCTGTCTCAGACCATGATTCTAGGCACTTCTGTCCCTCTAAGGAGGAGCTAATAAAGGAAGTTTAATCCTTTTCTCTGCGCCTTTGTAGCTCCTTCCTCTTCAAGTGCACTGAAGCAAGTTTAGTCAGAGAATTCGACTCAAGGCAGAAAGTGGAGGGAGCCCATTGTTGCTGCCAGACCAAGTTGCACTGTAATCCAGAAACTGTTACTAAGGCAGGCAGTGTATTTTAATTCCCCTCTGGCTTCTGTGCAGAAACTCCACCTATGGTTGCACAGGTTGTATCTATTCTTAATTGGTTCTGCTCCTCTATCTATTTTTAATCAGTTGGAAATCTTCAGGGGAATGTGGCTGAAGGATTAATTCCTTCCAATCTCCCAACATATTTGCCTTTCTAAATCTATGCCAGAAAAACAAAGATGTTTCATTTTATATTCATCTAAAAAACTGTACAAAGAGAAAGTAAAACATCTTTCACTTTTTATCATTCATATGAAATATGACTTACAGAAAATAGGTTAAAATTAAAATTCTTCCTTGGGATCTTTTTATCATGTATATGTCAAATATTAGAAATCAGTTTGCTTTTTGTGATCTTCAAATGCAAACATAAAACCAAGCGTTTATTTCTAAAGTATTTTTCATTTCAGTCTGATATGAAGATTTGATATCATCCAGGTATATGGTCTGAAAAAAAAAAACAACAGAAGCTTTTTGTGCCTGTTTATCACATTGGGTTAATCTAAAGCTCAGCCATTTCCTTTTCCTGTATTTGCTTTACTCCAAAATTTTAAAAATAGGATCTTACAATCAGTGATCTTTACTTTTAAGTATCACCTTTCTCTTCCATCTTTAACATACAAATGGGAACCATGATACTCTGCTTTTCATTAAAACACATAACACAAACCCAAACTTTAATTTCACTCTAGAGGCAACAAGTTTGGTAAAAATATTTATTATGCAACAAACAATATTGTCATCACAGTTTTGTGCTGAAGTTAAAGGAAAAAGTACATATACATGGAAACTCAAATTGATGTCCTTATCAGTGTGTCTGAAAGCTGGCGAGTAAGTCCCTTGTGGTTTTACAGCACGTGTTCTTTCACATGATTTTCCATTATTCTCAGGTGTGGCTCACAGCTTATTAATAAAGAAAAATAGTCATTTCCAACAATGGATTCAGTATCTGCCATATCTATTCCATTATCTAAAAATTAAATTTCAGGAGAAAATAATGTCAATATAGTCTTTTATGTTTTATTCTCAGAGGTCATTTAACATACATTTATAAAATTAATCTTAAACATGGAATATCACTTTGGAAATACTACTACAAGAAAAACTGAATGGGTAAGTAAATGGAAAACTTCTATAAATGCAATCTATACATTTCACATATCCAGAAAGTGTTAAATAAAGTGAATTATTATCCTTATTATTAACAAAAAGTCAAGGCTTTCCCTAAAGGGATATGAATATAGGAACATTTGAAGTGAAGAGTTAGAGGAAAGCAGGTTCCTCAGTTGCTGTTTGTACAACTATGTCTTGCTTTAGGGCTTCCCTGATAGCTCAGTTGGTGAGAATACGTCTTGCTTTAATATTATAGATATTTTATAGTTTAATTGAAATGGGATGTATAGTACTTGATACTCTTCCCTCCTAAAAAAAAAAAAACAACAAAAAAAGTCCCACCCTGTTCATCAAAGGCACAAAGCATGTTTATCCTGTAAGGATGCAATTTTTCAATAGTATTAAATCCTATAATTTTTTAAAGAAAATTGACATAATCAAGTGTGCTTTTAAATGTTAGTCCATCATACAGGCAATATAGTTTGGGATTTAAGCCGAATTCTACCTTCAACAGCCCTTTCTTGTATCTCCTAAAATCACGCAATTACATTGCAGCCTTTTTGTGACTTTAATTTGAGGCGCATGTTGTATTTTGGTCATCAGGTGGTTTGTGAAATATATGACTCAGATTAACAGGGAGATTGGATACTTGAGTTTTGCTTCTCTGAAGGACTCCAGATATCTTTTTGCTTTTGAATATGATAACATTTTCTGTGATTTGTTCCCTCAGTCTCATACTGCTTCTCATGTCAATCCTTCAGACATGTTTGAACTTCTAGCATTGGTTCCAGGATCTTAGTAGAGTTACATGTGAACATTTGATGAAGAATTTGCATTTTTATTAAACAATGGGAAAGACATGTGTCTGGTATGTTACTTTGCTGCCAAGAAAAAAAAAAAAGCGGGGCTTTAATTATCCAGTGGTCCAAGGGTCAGAGTTTTTATCACTTATCATTATTTAGGATCTTGAATTGTGCTCCTAGTAATATCTGGAGAATTGAGTGGACCTGATGGAGAGAAAAGTATCATATGGGGATATTGGTAATCAATACTTTCACAATACCATCCATATTCATGAATCTTTCTGAAAGGCTGAAGACTTGACAGTCTTTCCAGGAATTTCATCCATCCCAGAAAATTTATCCTAGGAGAATGTGCTCTGAGCAAGGGTTGTAGTTGGTGTTAGCCTTAAATAGGAAAAGCCAGACACAGTCACTCTAACACTCAACTTGAAAGCAAATAAGAGTCAAGTAAATATGAACCAAATGCCTCTGTTAACAATCCTTATAGTGTTTTTTAATATTTTGTAATTTATTAGTGTCAGATGTTGAAATCAGGGCTCGCTTGCACAATGGTTTATGGTAGACAAACTTCAAAGATTTCATTGAGTAAGTAAACACATCTCTTTATTGTCTCAGTTTCCAACTCTCTTCTATTGTCCGTTGAAAAGAGACATCGTGTATTTTGGCTGACACTCCTTGTTATTATCCATTCATTCTTTGGGAGTGTAAAAGCAGATAATGCTGAAAGGAGTTGGAATTTTTCTCATGTAGTCCTTGTTTCACAATAACTGCCTCTAATTGTCATTTTATTCAGAATTGGTCCCTTTGCTGCTGCTGCTAAGTCGCTTCAGTCGTGTCCGACTCTGTGCAACCCCATAGACGGCAGCCCACCAGGCTTCCCCGTCCCTGGGATTCTCCAGGCAAGAATACTGGAGTGGGTTACCATTTCCTTAGGGGTCAATGAAATTGATTCAGAAATATCTTGGATCTGGAAGCTTCTTTGAGCTGAGCATGCCTAAGTTCCCCCACCCCACATTTATCTCATTAATATAACTTTTTCCCAAAAATATATAGTGGACTTTTCCAAAAATATATACTATACAATTTTTGCAAAAAAAAAAAAACTCCAACATATAATATTGTCATAAACTACAAAGTTTGTTTCTGTGACAAGTAAAACTTGTATTAAGAATACATCTTATGAGTTGGTGAAGTGATATGTTTATTCGTTACTAAGAAGAATTCCTGGATTTTTCTCCCTGAGAATGTGACAGTGGAGCAAGGGCGTGAGAGAGGTGACAGAATGATCCATAAGACTGTCTGGGAGAAAAGCTTCACAGGCAGAAGGTGAGGGTGAGCCGAGCACATTGGCAGAACTCAGAGGAGCCTGTAGAGCACTGAGCAAGTGCAGCTCTGCATTGTGGTTCTGTTGCTCAGTTGCTAAGTCATGTTGACCCTTTGTGACCCCATGGACTGCAGCAAGCCAGCCTCCTCTGTCTCCTAGAGTTTGCTCAGATTCTTCAGTGAGTCGGTGATGCTATCTAACCATCTCATTGTGATTCTATTCATGCTTTAATGACCCTCATCAATCAAGGGGAAAGAACATGTCATAACATGTTTATATCCCCACAGTTGCAAGAAAATGATATTTAATACATGTTTGTTTGAAGTCTAACGATAGGGACTTGGGGAAGTTTAAGAATTAGTATCACAAGCATACACCTAAAATACAGAAAAATTAAAAGGAAAGAATGAAGCTTCTGTGTACCAGATCTTTGCACACAGATTCTTCCCCCCTCCCCGCAAAGACATTTAGTTCCCATTCTTGTTATTTTTTTGTACACAGATTCTGAGTGGCAATTATTTCCAAAGCCTGCATTAGTATATAGATTTTCTTATGTAATTTTTGCATGAACCTTGACTATTTGATTGTGAAGATTAAGCCAAGTAATAAATAGTCTGATGTTGGCAACATGTTACCGCGTACCCTCACGTAAAGCTGAAACAGTAATCTTTTTATGAAAGGACAGACACATTGGGGCATGTTGAATCAATGGTCAAATGGAGGTTAATTTCCAGAATCTGTTGAATAGAAGAAATTGGATAAAATTATCAACCAGATTCCAATTGCAAGAAGTCAGTGTAAAGGTTTTTGAATCTTACTTTGTTGGGTTCTTAGATAGCAACATGATTTGCTTGGAAGAGAACAGTTCTGTGGATAGGAATATGGGACTACGAAATGAACATTTGGGATTCTAGTAAGTGGGAAACTGAAGGACCCAGTGCAGAGAAGCGTGTGTATATTACAGAACAGAATGGATCCTTAGGCTATTGTAGATGTTATAACCTGAGCCAAAATTTGTCTCAGAGTTTGGAGTGGAGCAGACGATACAGGTGATTTATGTGAGTCTAGAGCCAAGTAACCCATTACTGTAAAAATGGACTACTAAGAGTTATTAAAATGAGGAAGGGTAACATCAGTATTTCTCCTTGGAAAACAGAAAATAATCACTTGAGATCATTTAAAGTGAGTGCAACATATGAGAAGCAGAGCATTGACTCATAAATGGTTTGGCAGGCTTGAGTTGTATCCATTTGAAATAAACTTTATTTGTTTAGGTTGAAGCCTCTCTTTTTTTTTAAGAGTTGGCTTCACATAGTGAAGGGGAATGGCTACATAGATGTATTTTGTATAGTCATTAAAATGATTGTGGTGGGATAGATATGGCACAGCCTTCAATACATGACTTAACTGTTGGAACAGGCCAGGTGTGGTGATCTTACTCACTTTTATTTTTTTTTTAATTTAATTTTATTTTTAAACTTTACATAATTGTATTAGTTTTGCCAAATATCAAAATGAATCCGCCACAGGTATACGTGCGTTCCCCACCCTGAACCCTCCTCCCTCCTCCCTCCCCATACCATCCCTCTGGGTCATCCCAGTGCACTAGCCCCAAGCATCCAGTATCGTGCATCGAACCTGGACTGGCAACTTGTTTCTTACATGATATTTTACATGTTTCAATGTCATTCTCCCAAATCTTCCCACCCTCTCCCTCTCCCACAGAGTCCATAAGACTGTTCTATACATCAGTGTCTCTTTTGCTGTCTCGTACACTGGGTTATTGTTACCATCTTTCTAAATTCCATATACATGCGTTAGTATACTGTATTGATGTTTTTCCTTCTGGCTTACTTCACTCTGTATAATAGGCTCCATTTTCATCCACCTCATTAGAACTGATTCAAATGTATTCTTTTTAATGGCTGAGTAATACTCCATTGTGTATATGTACCACTGCTTTCTTATCCATTCATCTGCTGATGGACATGTAGGTTGCTTCCATGTCCTCGCTATTACAAACAGTGCTGCGATGAACATTGGGGTACACGTGTCTCTTTCCCTTCTGGTTTCCTCAGTGTGTATGCCTAGCAGTGGGATTGCTGGGTCATAAGGCAGTTCTATTTCCAGTTTTTTAAGGAATCTCCACACTGTTCTCCATAGTGGCTGTACTAGTTTGCATTCCCACCAACAGTGTAAGAGGGTTCCCTTTTCTCCACACCCTCTCCAGCATTTATTATTTGTAGGCTTTTGGATCGCAGCCATTCTGACTGGTGTGAAATGGTACCTCATAGTGGTTTTGATTTGCATTTCTAATCAATGACTGTAGTAAAGTTGCAGGATATAAAATCAACACACAGAAATCCCTTGCATTCCTATACACTAATAATGAGAAAACTGAAAGAGAAATTAAGGAAACAATTCCATTCACCAATGCAACGGAAAGAATAAAATACTTAGGAATATATCTACCTAAAGAAACTAAAGACCTATATATAGAAAACTATAAAACACTGGTGAAAGAAATCAAAGAGGACACTAATAGATGGAGAAATATACCATGTTCATGGATTGGAAGAATCAATATAGTGAAAATGAGTATACTACCCAAAGCAATTTATAGATTCAATGCAATCCCTATCAAGCTACCAACAGTATTCTTCACAGAGCTAGAACAAATAATTTCACAATTTGTATGGAAATACAAAAAACCTCGAATAGCCAAAGCGATCTTGAGAAAGAAGAATGGAACTGGAGGAATCAACCTACCTGACCTCAGGCTCTACTACAAAGCCACAGTTATCAAGACAGTATGGTACTGGCACAAAGACAGAAATATAGATCAATGGAACAAAATAGAAAGCCCAGAGAGAAATCCACGCACATATGGACACCTTATCTTTGACAAAGGAGGCAAG
Organism: Bos grunniens; assembly: GCF_055505025.1. Lineage (NCBI taxonomy): Eukaryota > Metazoa > Chordata > Mammalia > Artiodactyla > Bovidae > Bos > Bos grunniens. The sequence goes on along the minus strand of NC_141191.1, from coordinate 20,203,442 downwards.
AATATACAATGGATTAAAGACAACCTCTTTAACAAGTGGTGCTGGGAAATCTGGTCAACCACTTGTAAAAGAATGAAACTAGACCACTTTCTAACACCATACACAAAAATAAACTCAAAATGGATTAAAGATCTCAATGTAAGACCAGAAACTATAAAACTCCTAGAGGAGAACATAGGCAAAACACTCTCTGACATACATCACAGCAGGATCCTCTATGACCCACCTCCCAGAATATTGGAAATAAGAGCAAAAATAAACAAATGGGACCTAATTAACCTTAAAAGCTTCTGCACAACAAAGGAAACTATAAGCAAGGTGAAAAGACAGCCTTCAGAATGGGAGAAAATAATAGCAAATGAAGCAACTGACAAACAACTAATCTCAAAAATATACAAGCAACTCCTACAGCTCAACTCCAGAAAAATAAATGACCCAATCAAAAAATGGTCCAAAGAACTAAATAGGCATTTCTCCAACGAAGACATACAGATGGCTAACAAACACATGAAAAGATGCTCAACATCACTCATTATCAGAGAAATGCAAATCAAAACCACTATGAGGTACCATTACTCACTTTTAAGATAGATGAAATCCTCAGACTTTAGATAGTGTAAGTCCAATGTATAGGGTGAATTGATTCATTTTGTTGTTGTCCAGTTGCTAAGTTGTTCACTTCACACACACACACACACACATGCACAATTTTCTAAGCATGCTTTGTATTTTCTGTTCTATTTTATCTTCACAGCTCTTCTGTGATGCCGTGTTATTCTTTTTCCCACTTTATAGATGGGAAAATAGAACCAGTGTCATCAACTTCTTGCACTTGTTCAGTTATACTTATCGCACACAACTATATGCAAGTACTTGCCATGTGTTGGGAATAAAATGATGAATATGTTAATCCTTGCCTTGAAAAATCATGATCTAATTAGAAAATGGCTTAATCGGCTTGGGCTGCTCTAACAAAAATACCATAGACTGGATAGCTTATAATAAAGTTGATTTCTTACAGTTCTGGGGACTGGAAAGTCCAAGATTAAGGTGCCGGCAGATGAACTATCCTGAGGGCATACTTCCTGGTCATATATGACCACCTTCTGTCTGTGTGTTCAGATAGTGGAAAAAGTGAGAGATTTCTCTGGGGGCTCTTTGATAAGGACACTAATTCCATTTTTGAGGACTCCATACTCATGACTTAAACAACTCCCTAAGGCCCCACCTCCACGTATCACCACAGTAGGTTTCAACATGTGAATTTTGAAGGAATATATACCTCCAGTCTATAGCTGGGAGGTAGACATGAAATTCCTGTATTTGATATGTACAATAATAGAGGTAACTTCCAAATGTCTTAGGAATATAGAGGAAGAAACCCTGGTATACACAAGCATATAGTCAGGGTTAATATTAAAAATACTTTACAAGATGCATGCATGGATTCCAGTTGTGACCATATTCTGATAACTTGAATAGCAGCCCTGCAAATAGATGAGAGAAGATGTTCCACATGGATACGTGTGTGGTCAGTCACTCAGTTGTGTCCAAATCTGCAACCCCATGGACTGTAACCCACCAGGTTCCTCATGCCCAAGGGATTTTCCAGGCAAGAAAATGCTGGAGTGGGTAGCCATTTCCTTCTTCACTACATGAATATTCAGTTCAGTTGAGTTTAGTCAGTCATGTCTGACTCTTAGCGATCCCATGGACCACAGCATGCCAGGCTTCCCTGTCCATCACCAACTCCCGGAGTTTACCCAAACTCATGTCCATTGAGTCAGTGATGCCATCCAACCATCTCATTCTCTGTCATCCCCTTCTCCTCCTGCCTTCAGTCTTTCCCAGCATCAGGGTCTTTTCAAATGAGTCAGCTTTTCACATCAGGTGGCCAAAGTATTGGAGTTTCAGCTTCAACATCAGTCCTTCCAATGAATATTCAGGACTGATCTCCTTTAGAATGGACTGGTTGGATCTCCTTGCAGCCCAAGGGACTCTCAAGAGTCTTCTCCAACACCACAGTTCAGAAGCATCAATTCTTCAGTGCTCAGCTTTCTTTATAGTCCAACTCTCACATCCATACATGACTACTGGAAAATCCATAGCCTTGACTAGATGAACCTTTGTTGGCAAAGTAATATCTCTGTTTTTGAATATACTGTCTAGGTTGATCATAACTTTCCTTCCAAGGAGTAAGCATCTTTTAATTTCATGGCTGCAATCACCATCTGCAGTGATTTTGGAGCCCCCAAAAATAAAGTCAGCCACTCTTTCCACTATTTCCCCATCTATTGGAGGAAGCTAATTTAAAATGAAAATTTTATTTTAGAGAATACAGAGAAAATTTTCTGTTATTTAATCTTTGTGTGCTCGTCTATAAAATAGGAATAACAGAAAATTCCTTCATAAAACTATTGGTAGGATCAAAGAGTCAGACACAACTCAGCAACTGAACAATGACAACAATTTTTAAGTACATTTATAAATTAATTCTAAATTCATTTAAACATATAAAGTGTTTAAAACATAAGTCAGTACTCAAAAATGTTAGCTCATTATTATTGCCACAGTTTTTATGCATCTTATTTGCATTTTGGAGATATATGCATCTTAAAAATTATGCATCAATGTAAATATAAATATAGAAATGATTCACTTTGACACTGATGATGAGGCCTTTGATATGGGGTGACTTCTTTTGAGACTCATTTCCAAAACTAAGGTACATGAACATCTCTACAACAATTTTTTTCTCTGAGATGTTTTGAATATCAGTTATCAGTTGTCTGCCACCTTCCTGTGTGGCTAAGATGTGATGTGAAATATGGACAGCCAGTCCAGGTCCTCAGGATGACCAGTGCTCTAACATGAGTCTGCTGGTATTACCAGAGAGTGGCCATGAGTGAGATCACGAACAGCCTGTGCAATTCAGAGAAATCCACTCAGAAATAGCACCGGGACACATTCAGAATGCGAGATGCCACTGACTCCCCTTTGAAATCACCACTCATTTCTCGTGCCCTAATAATAGCCAATGGACATGAGTTTGAGGAAACTCCAGAGATGGTGAAGGACAGGGAAGACCGGCGTGCTGCAGTCCACAGGGTCACAAAGGGCTGGACACGACTTAGCAACTGGACAAAAAATAGCTAATGACATTTTTAGCCCCCCTTCCAAATCACAGAGAGAAGTTCTGTGATAGATTTTTATCATTTTCATTCCAACAAAGAAATGTGTGTTGTATTGACAGATCCTGGGATACAGGATGTAATTCTCTTTCTGCCTCAAGAAAGCATCACTTTTATTTCCAGACTTAATAAAACTGTTATAAGAAAATAGTAACAGATGTATTTTCTTGTTGTGTTTCAGGGCATCTAAATAGTTAGATTTGTGTTTTCAAAAATCTGCAGGACCAAAGACTCCCTGAGGTTGAGCTGCTAAATATAGTAGTAGCTGGTCAAGTTTCTGGGTCTTATTCAGTAGATGAAAGCGGTTGGTTTTTGTCATGGTTGCAAACTCCAAGCCTGTGAGCAGAGACAGTCCTAGTTGATGGGAATAATGAATACAGTCCAGCGTGAAATATGCCAGGAATATCTTAGAGGCAAAGCATGAAAATACTCTGACATTGTGATTTTTTTCAGACATCTAAAACATGTTTTATGAAAACTGAGTGTCTTTTAGATGTTGATATGATTGAATATGAGTATTACATCATTTGTTTTCTTTCATGTAACTTTATGGACATGAAGCAGGAGCCATCATTTCAAAAATAAATGCTATACCCTAAAGCACAAGGCCACATCGAAAATTTGTGTTTTTGTTTGTTGTATCTTTGACATTTTTGCATTTACATCAGAAACCTAGCTTCAGTTTGATATCTTTAGAAGATTTTGCAGGATCTAATTATTTGGCAGTTAATCTAGCACTCTGACCCACACTTAATGATGTGCCTTGCATTATTTCTGAAGAGCAACTTGTGTATTTGAAATATTTAAATTTGATTTAGAGGAAACTATTTTAGTGAAAAAGTGACTCACTATAGGTTTATAAAATAACAGAGTAATGGGTACAAAACTCTCTAATGGGTTTACTAAAGCAGATTTTTTTAATTTAAATAAAGCAAGCCTTTTGACTATACCCCATCTTTTTAAATTAAACTATATCTTGGATTAGCTATGATGCATGTGAAATAAAAAAACAGACACGAAACAGTGGAGAAAAGGGAGACAGTGTTGAGAGAGGAAAGGAGACGAGTGATGTATTATACATCCACCTGTGTACTTGAGATTTGCTAAGACAGTGACGGCTGCCAAAGGCTGTGCTTGCTTGGACATTTGATGGTTCCTCTTAATTCTTGCTCACTGCTTGCATCCTTATTACATCTAATGAGCCAGTTGCTCCACAATACACTTGTCATCTCCTATTAGCCAAGTGTTCAATTATCAGTTTTCTCTGCTTCCCTTTGACCTTGGATAATTTGAGAACGCTGCACTGTGACTAGATGTAAATGGACATAAGAACAACACAGGCAGTGGTTCCCGACTCACACCTGTGACATCCTCAATAATGTTAGAGAACTAATTATTAGGAACCTGAAAATTTTTGTTGACTTGCCACTGTAGGAAAACAGACACTACAGTGATTATTCCTCCATGCTTCGCTATTGTAAGGTGTATTTAAATAATTAAGGAATATAAACAACAAAATATGAGGTAAAAATCTTGGTCATGTTTTGACTTCCCCTGGTTAAAAAATTCATATAACACACTCTATTTTCCCACTACTTTTATTATCATTGATATTTTAAAATTTTTACACCTCATGCTGGGAAATCACCTTAATGTGCCCATAAACCTGGCCAGATCACAGGATACTTCTCAAACTTTAGTGAACTCAAATTTCAGAAGAAAAGTTTCTTGAAAATTGAGATTCTAAGCCCCTAATTGAGTGCTAATTAGGAGGTATAGGATAGGGTCCAGGAATTTATCCTTTTAGTAAGCATCCAGATAATTTTCATGTGGGTGGTCCATTATCCACACTCTGAGAGCTATTGCTTTAGGATATTCCAAATATTGTTAAAGTGTTTCTCTCTTCAGTTCAGTTCAGTTGCTCCATTGTGTCTGACACTTTGTGAACCCATGGACTGAAGCATGTCAGGCTTCCCTGTCCATCATCAAATCCTAGAGCTTACTCAAGCTCATGTCCATCTAGGCGGTGATGCCATCCAACCATATCATGCTCTGTTGTCCCCTTTTCCTCCCACTTTCAATCGTTCCTAGCATCAGGGTCTTTTCAAATGAGTCAGTGCTTCCCATCAGGTAGCCAAAGTATTGGAGTTTCAGCTTTACCATCAGTCCTTCCAATGAATATTCAGGACTGATTTCCTATAGGATAGACTGGTTGGATCTCCTTGCAGTCCAAAGGACTCTCAAGAGTCTTCTCCAACATCACAGTTCAAAAGCTTCTATTCAGTGCTCAGCTTTCTTTATAGTCTAACTCTCACATCCATACATGACTACTGGAAAAAACATAGCTTTGACTAAACAGATTTTGTTGGCAAAGTAATATCTCTGGTTTTTAATATGCTGTCTAGGTTGTCAGAGCTTTTCTTCTAAGGAGCAAGCATCTTTTAATTTCATGGCTGCAGTCACCATCTGCAGTGATTGTGGAACTCAAAAAAATAAAATATCTCACTGTTTCCATTATTTCTCCATGTATTTGCCATGAGTGATGGAACCAGATGCCATGATCTTAGTTTTCTGAATGTTGAGCTTTAAGCCAACCTTTTCAACTCTCCTCTTTCACTTTCATCAAGAGGCTCATTAGTTCTTCTTCACTTTCTGTCGTAAGGGTGGTGGTATCCGCATATCTAGGGTTATTGATATTTCTCCCAGCAATCTTGATTCCTGCTTGTGCTTCATCCAGCCTGGCATTTTTCATGATGTACTCTGCATATAAGTTAAATAAGCAGGGTGACAATATACAGCCTTGACATACTCCTTTTCCTATTTGGAACCAGTCTGTTGTTCCATGTCCAGTTCTAACTGTTGCTTCTTGACCTGAATACAGATTTCTCAAGAGGCAGGTCAGGTGGTCTGGTATTCCCATCTCTTTAAGAATTTTCCATAGTTTGTTGTGATCCACACAATCAATGGCTTTGGTAGTCAGTAAAGTAGAGTAGGTGTTTTTCTGGGACTCTCATGCTTATTTGATTACCCAACAGATGTTGGCAATTTGATCTTTGCTTCCTCTGCCTTTTCTAAATCCAGCTTGAACATCTGGAAGTTTATGGTTCACGTACAGTTGAAGCCTGGCTTGGAGAATTTTGAGCATTAATTTACTAGCGTATGTTGCTGCTGCTGCTGAGTCACTTCAGTCGTGTCTGACTCTGTCGACCCCATAGATGGCAGCCCACCAGGGTCCTCCGTTCATGGGATTTTCTAGGCAAGAGTACTGGAGTGGGTTGCCATTGACTTCTCCATCACTAGCGTGTGAGATTAGTGCAAGTAGTTTGAACATTCTTTGGCATTGCCTTTCTTTGGGATTGGAATGAAAACTGACCTTTTCCAGTCCTGTGGCCATTGCTGAGTTTTCCAAATTTGCTGGCATATTGAGTGCAGCACTTTCACTGCATTATCTTTTAGAATTTGAAATAGCTCAACTGGAATTCCATCACCTCCACTAGCTTTGTTTGTAGTGATGCTTCCTAAGGCCCACCTAACTTCACACTCCGGGATGTCTGGCTCTAGGTGAGTGATCACACCATCGTGATTATCTGGCTCGTTTTTAGGCTGGCATATAAGTTAAATAAGCAGTATGCTCTTTACAACTTCGGACCTTACTCCTCTCTTAGAATGTAGCAGAATGACCCAGGAGTTACGACCCTCAAGCATTTATATTCATCTTTAAGTTTTATTTATCTGTTTCTGACTGTGCTGTGTGCTGTGTCTGCATTGCTCTGTGGGCTTTTCTTTAGCAGCGGCAAGTGGTTGCAGTGGTCTACTCTGCAGTTGCAGTGCACGCGTTTCTCATTGCGCTAATTTCTTTGGCTGAGGAGCACAGATTCTAGGGCGTGTGGGCTCAGTTGGTGTGCCTCCTAGACTCTGTAGTTGCAGCTCCCAGGCTCTAGAGCACAGGCTTAGTGCTTGTGGTGCATGGGCTTAGCTGCTTCATGGCAAATGTGTTCTTCCTGGATCAGGGATTGAACCCATGTCTCCTGCATTGACAGGTGGATTCTTTACCACTGAGCCACCAGGCAAGTTGGATCATCATGCACTGAGGGCCAGACATCATGCCAAGTGTTCTGCATGTGTTAAGGCCTTTAACCCTCACAGTCTGGTATTGTCACCTTACCAAGGGGTCATGGAGACAAGTCCAGTTCCATTCACTCACTGGCTGTGAATCTCTGAGAAAATAGTAATTCCAAGCTCCCTAAATCAGTGCTCTCATCTGAAAAATAGGAGCAATATAGAACCACTGGGAGGATTAATAAGAAAGCACTTGGAGTAGAGTGAGTTTCACCTGGGAAAAATAATTTAAATACCAAACACACATTTCCCCCAAGGAACTTCAAATACAGTCAGGGCAATCTGTAGTGCAGTGGTGTTCCTTTCTGCTGGATAAAGGTCTCAGTCTCTACCTCTCTTCTGTACATTGCTGCTGTTGCTCCAAGTCGCTTCAGGTGTGTCTGACTCTTTGCCACCCTATGGACTGTAGCCTGCCAGGCTTCTCTGTCCATGGGATTCTCCAGGCAAGAATACTGGAGTGGGTTGTCATTTCCTCCTCCAAGGTATCATCCTGATCCAGGGATCGAACCCACATCTCTATGTCTCCTGCATTGGCAGGTGGGTTCTTTACTGCTGGTGCCACCTGGGAAGCCCATTCCTTACATTACTGGTGAGAAACCAAGAAGAGATGAAATCAAACAGCTATGACCCTAAATGACTGTTTTCTTTTACTTGATTTTTTCTTCATAATTCAAAAACAAAATCTATAACAGCACAATAATGTTTGGAAAGGAATTATAACTAATTCCTGGGATTAGTGTTCCAAGGAGAAAAATGAAGATTTGCTACATATTTATCTTTAATATAAATGAAATATTTTTTATATTTTGTGTATTTTCCTTTTCCTTTTTTGGAATTTTGAGGTTGTTAAAAGCTGTCTCATATTAATAAGTCTCATGGTGATAGTGGAAATACACAAAACTTCAATTATGGGGCTTAAGGAATCTAATAAAATAAGGCAACAGGAAAGCAGTGATAAGAGTTAAGACAACCATGATGGGAAGAGAAAAAGTAATCTGGTTTGAAGCACCAGTTAAGTTTAATGTTTTGAATAAATGGACAATCTCAAAAAGATTAGCTTGACTTAAATTGCTCATTTAAATGTTTATATTCTGTGGTCTAAAACCTTGACAAATGAAACAGTAACCCCGACTTACATTTGCAAATGTAACTCTTATATTGATTTTTTTTCTCCCATAAACTACCTGCCATTGAATGCCATAATGTGCCTCTCGATTACAACTTATTCCTTTATGGACTTCTGCTCCCTTTAAATTTAGCTGCCTGTCTTCTTTGACTGAAGAATGGTGTCAGCATTTCTTTTTCTAGTTCTGCATCAGTCCACAGATCATGCATTTATTATCCATCTGTGTTTGTCTCTCTGTCTGTATTTTAAAATGACAATTTATTTTTGAACTACTTGTAGCAATATTTAACCACTGAACCTTTTAATTACTTACACCGCTGAAAAGCAGAGTACATTTAAAGTTGGGGTGAGGGGGAACTCCTGGTGCATGAAAACTGAATTGAAATAGAAAATGACTGCTCCTTTCCCATTAGATATCCTGCCAAATTTATAGTGCAATAAGAAAATCCAAGGATAATGTCAACAGCAATTGAGAGCACATTGTCTATTGTGAATAATATGAGAATGTAATTGACGCATTCAGTTTGAACCAGGAGTAAGTATAGACAAAAATAAATAAATAAAAAGTAAGGCAAAAAAAAAAAAAAAGAATATCTACAAAAGAATAAACAACAGAACAAGAATCCTTCCCCTCTTTCCAATTGAGAATTTCAATCACATGGGTCTTTTCCTAGTGGGTCATTCTGAAGAACTGTGGTGCTATCACAGGTTTCTAGGTTTGTGGAATGAATGTTCAGCATATATCAGTTATCTAGCTCTAATTAAGTGAAAGGTGGTTATTTAGCATACTTTATCCATCCTTGAAACACTACTTCATCTTTATTCTGTGAACAAGCAGTAGTCCTCAAAAATACTGAGTTTAATTTCTGGTTTCAGATAGCATTTATTTATTACCTAATGCATGCATCATACTATTCTTACAATTTTTTGCATAAATTATCCCATTAATTGGAAAAAAAATCTTCCAACATTCCCTTAGCTAAGTGATAAAATTGTCACAGCATGCCTGAGAGAGTTGAATTGTCAAAATATTCAGACGCTGAACAAATACCTCACTAGCTAAGTACCAGGACTAGTATTTGATCAGATAGTCTTAGTTTGAATATGGTGGTGGAGGCTGATTTGGGAATTACAGATTTCGAATTACTTTTCTACCACTTTGTCTTAATTTATTTTTAATAACTACTTTTATGGTTTTAGAATTAACATTGTTTCACATGTAAGCAATACATAAAATATATAAGAAACAGTTACCTATAAATCTATTGCCTAACAACCTCTAGTCATACTTTTCTATATTTCATTCCATTTTTATTTTATATACATATAAATGGTAGGTTATATAACTAGAATTTGGTAGGGCACAGTTATAAAACTGGACTTCCAGATTCTGCAGTGGTAAAGAATCTGCCTGCCAATGCTGAAGACGCAAGAGATGCAGGTTTGATCCCTGGGTTGAGAAGATGCCCTGGAGAAGGAAATGGCAACCCACTCCAACATTCTTGCCTGGGAAATCCCATGGACAGAGGAGCCTGGTGGGCTACAGTCCATGGGGTCACAAAGAATCAGACACAACTGAGCACACACACACACACATAGTTATAACTAATTTATATTGAACACTTCATATTAAACGTGTTCTTTTGAATAGTTTTTTCTTTGCTCCAGATGAAATCTCAGGCAGTTCTCCAGCTTTTCTGTTAACTCCAAAATCAATGCAAGTCTAAGGAAGAAGCACAAGCTGGAATCAAGATTGCCGGAAGAAATATAAATAACCTCAGATGTGCAGATGACACCACCTTTATGGCAGGAAGTGAAGAGGAACTAAAAAGCCTCTTGATGAAAGTGAAAGAGGATAGTGAAAACATTGGCTTAAAGCTCAACATTCAGAAAACTCAGATCATGGCATCTGGTCCCATCACTTCATGGGAAATAGATAGGAAAACAGTGGAAACAGTGTCAGACTTTATTTTGGGGGGGGCTCCAAAATCACTACAGATGGTGATTGCAGCCATGAAATTAAAAGACGCTTACTCCTTGGAAGGAAAGTTATGACCAACCTAGATAGCATATTCAAAAGCAGAGACATTACTTTGCCAACAAAGGTCAGTCTAGTCAAGGCTATGGTTTTTCCAGTAGTCATGTATGGATGTGAGAGTTGGACTGTGAAGAAAGCTGAGCACTGAAGAATTGATGGTTTTGGACTGTGGTGTTGGAGAAGACTCTTTAGAGTCTCTTGGACTGCAAGGAGATCCAACCAGTCCATTCTGAAGGAGATCAGTCCTGGGTGTTCATTAGAAGGACTGATGCTGAAGCTGAAACTCCAATACTTTGGCCACCTCATGCGAAGAGTTGACTCATTGGAAAAGACCCTGATGCTGGGAGGGATTGGGGGCAGGAGGAAAAGGGGACGACAGAGGATGAGATGGCTCGATGGTATCACTGACTCAATGGACATGAGTTTGAGAGGACTCTGGGAGTTGGTGATGGACAGGGAGGCCTGGCGTGCTGTGATTCATGGGGTCGCAAAGAGTCGGACATGACTGAGCAACTAAACTGAATGTGATATCATAACTCTAACTTCAGAGGTCCTGTCACTTTGAGATTGGGTCTCAGGCTGAAGGTATTATGGGTAATTGGCACATGGATGGTAGAGTACTAGTCTGGCGGGTACATGTGTAATCTAATACTGTATGCAGGTAATGCATATAGTTGCTGCTTCTTTCTTGGGATACAATTTCTCCAGAACACCCTTTGCATCCTTAGCTGCAATGTCTTTGACATTGGCAACATCTCACCGACGGCTTACCTGTCACCCATCACACAACCTCTGGGCCTCCAGCTTCCATCTCTTCTGCTGAGATCTCCTCTCTCTCCTGGCCCCTTTGGGCAGGAGTCCTGCTCCACCATTTGTGAAAGGACAGCTCCCGCCCAGCTCAGCTGGGTTTTTTCCCCTTTGTTAGCTAAGCCAATATATCACAGGAATTCATGCCAGCCTCTGAGTGCAGGTCCATCTCGTTTAACTTGGGTAAGGAGAAGCACATTACATGCTCAGACTAGCAGGATGCAAAGAACACTGACCCCTCTCACCAAATACTGCTTTTTTCCCCTCCAGGGAGATATTGTACTGATGTGGAACAGTTTTATGATCTGTACTCATGCCCTGTACAATATTAGGGACAGAAATTTAGGATGTGCTGGGTATTTGACATATATTTATTTTGGCTTCAGCTGATCTTAAGAGAAAAAGAACCTTAGTTTAAGTGTTACATGTGGTCTGGAATACATACAAATAAGTTCTTGCTTTTTTCATTTAACAGTGCATTAGGAGTATTTTTGTATATTGGAAGAGGCTAGTATAATATCTGAAGACTGTTTCATAATGCATTATAAGAAAATACTACATTTTGAAACTATTCCCATATTGTCATTTTCATTTTTATCAAAGTTAAATGTATCTTTAATAATCATTTTAGAATATAAATTTAAAACATTTAGAATGAATTATTTGAAACAGAATCATTGGATCAAAGGATAGGAACATGCTAAGATTTGATATGCTTTTTACAATTTTCAGAACTACTAAAATTAATTTACATTTTTATCCACTGAGTTTGATAATGCTCAAATCTCTGACAAACCGTGGGTGTTATTTCTCTGTGTTCATTGAATGACCAGTTTACTAAATTCTATTGTGAATTTTTGTTTAAATTTTTATTCTTGTATGTATTTCCTAAATGGAACTATCCCTACAAAATGATCACCTTTTCTCCCTTAAATACACATATGCTAATTCCCTCCTTGTTTGTCTTATTCACTTGGACAAAATTCAAGTAACAGTGGTAAGTGATTATGGAGCATACAAGTGAGACAGAATGGATTTGAATGCCTACTGATACAGTGGCAGCTAGCATCTACAGCTTAGAACAGAGAAGACCAGAGTGATTAGAACAGAGTGATTCAAAACACTGCCATTCCGTGAGGTCAGTCTCCTTGTCTTAGAGCTTGTTGAGATGTGTGAGCCAGCAAAATCAGAATTACCCACCACACACAATCCTGACTCCATAGTCAATAAAAATATGACAAAGGAAGTATTTCTCTGATAATGAGTGATGTTGAGCATCTTTTCATGTGTTTGTTAGCCATCTGTATGTCGTCTTTGGAGAAATGTCTATTTAGTTCTTTGGCCCATTTTTTGATTGGGTTGTTTATTTTTCTGGAGTTGAGCTGTAGGAGTTGCTTGTATATTTTTGAGATTAGTTGTTTGTCAGTTGCTTCATTTGCTATTATTTTCTCCCATTCTGAAGGCTGTCTTTTCACCTTGCTTATAGTTTCCTTTGTTGTGCAGAAGCTTTTAAGGTTAATTAGGTCCCATTTGTTTATTTTTGCTTTTATTTCCATTATTCTGGGAGGTGGGTCATAGAGGATCCTGCTGTGATGTATGTCGGAGAGTGTTTGGCCTATGTTCTCCTCTAGGAGTTTTATAGTTTCTGGTCTTAAGTTTAGATCTTTAATCCATTTTGAGTTTATTTTTGTGTATGGTGTTAGAAAGTGGTCTAGTTTCATTCTTTTACAAGTGGTTGACCAGATTTCCCAGCACCACTTGTTAAAGAGGTTGTCTTTAATCCATTGTATATTCTTGCCTCCTTTGTCAAAGATAAGGTGTCCATATGTGCGTGGATTTCTCTCTGGGCTTTCTATTTTGTTCCATTGATCTATATTTCTGTCTTTGTGCCAGTACCATACTGTCTTGATAACTGTGGCTTTGTAATAGAGCCTGAAGTCAGGCAGGTTGATTCCTCCAGTTCCATTCTTCTTTCTCAAGATCGCTTTGGCTATTCGAGGTTTTTTGTATTTCCATACAAATTGTGAAATTATTTGTTCTAGCTCTGTGAAGAATACTGTTGATAGCTTGATAGGGATTGCATTGAATCTATAAATTGCTTTGGGTAGTATACTCATTTTCACTATATTGATTCTTCCAATCCATGAACATGGTATATTTCTCCATCTATTAGTGTCCTCTTTGATCTCTTTCACCAGTGTTTTATAGTTTTCTATATATAGGTCTTTAGTTTCTTTAGGTAGATATATTCCTAAGTATTTTATTCTTTCCGTTGCAATGGTGAATGGAATTGTTTCCTTAATTTCTCTTTCAGTTTTCTCATTATTAGTGTATAGGAATGCAAGGGATTTCTGTGTGTTGATTTTATATCCTGCAACTTTACTATAGTCATTGATTAGTTCTAGTAATTTTCTGGTGGAGTCTTTAGGGTTTTCTATGTAAAGGATCATGTCATCTGCAAACAGTGAGAGTTTTACTTCTTCTTTTCCAATTTGGATTCCTTTTATTTCTTTTTCTGCTCTGATTGCTGTGGCCAAAACCTCCAAAACTATGTTGAATAGTAACGGTGAAAGGGGGCACCCTTGTCTTGTTCCTGACTTTAGAGGAAATGCTTTCAATTTTTCACCATTGAGGATAATGTTTGCTGTGGGTTTGTCATATATAGCTTTTATTATGTTGAGGTATGTTCCTTCTATTCCTGCTTTCTGGAGAGTTCTTATCATAAATGGATGTTGAATTTTGTCAAAGGCTTTCTCTGCATCTATTGAGATAATCATATGGTTTTTGTTTTTCAATTTGTTAATGTGGTGTATAACATTGATTGATTTGTGGATATTGACGAATCCTTGCATCCCTGGGATAAAGCCCACTTGGTCATGGTGTATGATCTTTTTAATGTGTTGTTGGATTCTGATTGCTAGAATTTTGTTTAGGATTTTTGCATCTATGTTCATCAGTGATATTGGCCTGTAGTTTTCTTTTTTTTGTGGGATCTTTGTCAGGTTTTGGTATTAGGGTGATGGTGGCCTCATAGAATGAGTTTGGAAGTTTACCTTCCTCTGCAATTTTCTGGAAGAGTTTGAGCAGGATAGGTGTTAGCTCTTCTCTAAATTTTTGGTAGAATTCAGCTGTGAAGCCGTCTGGACCGGGGCTTTTGTTTGCTGGAAGATTTTTGATTACCGTTTCAATTTCCTTGCTTGTAATGGGTCTGTTAAGATTTTCTATTTCTTCCTGGTCGAGTTTTGGAAAGTTGTACTTTTCTAAGAATTTGTCCATTTCTTCCACGTTGTCCATTTTATTGGCATATAATTATTGATAGTAGTCTCTTATGATCCTTTGTATTTCTGTGTTGTCCGTTGTGATCAAAACCACTATGAGGTACCATTTCACACCAGTCAGAATGGCTGCGATCCAAAAGTCTACAAATAATAAATGCTGGAGAGGGTGTGGAGAAAAGGGAACCCTCTTACACTGTTGGTGGGAATGCAAACTAGTACAGCCACTATGGAGAACAGTGTGGAGATTCCTTAAAAAACTGGAAATAGAACTGCCTTATGATCCAGCAATCCCACTGCTGGGCATACACACTGAGGAAACCAGAAGGGAAAGAGACACGTGTACCCCAATGTTCATCGCAGCACTGTTTATAATAGCCAGGACATGGAAGCAACCTAGATGTCCATCAGCAGATGAATGGATAAGAAAGCAGTGGTACATATACACAATGGAGTATTACTCAGCCATTAAAAAGAATACATTTGAATCAGTTCTAATGAGGTGGATGAAACTGGAGCCTATTATACAGAGTGAAGTAAGCCAGAAGGAAAAACATAAATACAGTATACTAACGCATATATATGGAATTTAGAAAGATGGTAACAGTAACCCGGTGTACGAGACAGCAAAAGAGACACTGATGTATAGAACAGTCTTATGGACTCTGTGGGAGAGGGAGAGGGTGGGAAGATTTGGGAGAATGACATTGAAACATGTAAAATATCATGTAAGAAACGAGATGCCAGTCCAGGTTCGATGCACGATACTGGATGCTTGGGGCTAGTGCACTGGGACGACCCAGAGGGATGGTAGGGGAGGGAGGAGGGAGGAGGGTTCAGGGTGGGGAACACATGTATACCTGTGGCGGATTCATTTTGATATTTGGCAAAACTAATACAATTATGTAAAGTTTAAAAATAAAATTAAATTTAAAAAAATGGAAAAAAAAAAAGAAATCTTGAAAAAAAAATACAATTTGACTAAATCTTGGGGAAACTGTCTCTTATAGACTATGTCTTTAAACATTTCCATGAGGTCAGCACTATTCAAAAATTAAAAAAAAAAAAAAAAAGAGGAGGAAGGTTAACAGAAGGAGAAGAAAGACAGAAAAATAAAATTTACTAGAACCCAAGAAACAAATTCATTGATTGGACCAATTTTAGTTTTTTTATTGAAAAGCAGATGAACATAAGATTTGTTAAGACTGGAATTTGGATAAAAAAGGAAATGTTACTTGAGATAACTTGAAAGTTCTTTAGACATTTATTTGAAGGTAGATTTATAGCTGTCACAAAACTCAGTAAACTATGTCATTATAATAACATTCAGTTCCTTCTGTACAAGAACATCAAATCCCTTTCCAAGATCCCATATTAATTGCTAATCCATTATTTTTTTTAATGCCACCTTAAAAAAAATCTGTTGGTTAGAAGTAGTAGGAAAAAGAAATTGTGAAAAGCAAATATAGGAGGCAAAGATGGGAAAGGAGTTAGAAAAGGACTTAAGAGTCTGTAAGATGGGCCCTTTTCTCAAATATAGCAAAATATCTTATTCTATTGTGACTGAACTCTGTATTTAACTTCATTACTTTCTCTGCACTATCAATAAATTCATATCTGGATAAAAACTATTTGGATATGAGAAATAAGGACAATAGCGAGAAGATATGATGTATATTTAGACTATTATCCACAACTTCATATGAATGAATTTACTACAGATTAATTTTTCCAACATTTCATTGAACTCATCAACACAGTATGGAGGAGACTCAGAGGGAGGTAGGAAGGAATAATTAAAAAAAAAAAAAAAAAGGAAGTATTTGAGTTTTAGGAACAACATAGTGACCATGAAGGGAGGCTGTTTTCTCCCTTCAGCTCATGTTGGGCTTGCGGTTTTGTTTTGTTTTAAGGAAAGACTTACAGTATCTGAACTTTCCACTCTTCCTCTTGGTTGGAAAACAGTTGGACATCTCATTTGAATGTTGCTCTGTCATTAAACACCTGGACTTCCTAGGTGGCGCTAGTGGTAAAGAATCTGCCTGTAATGCAGACCTGGGTTTGATCCCTGGGTTGGGAAGATCCCCCGGAGTAGGAAATGGTAACAACCTCCAGTATTCTTGCCTGGAAAATTCCATGGACAGAGGAGCCTACAGCTCATGGGGCCTCAAAGAGTTGGACACAACTCACCGACTGAGTACAACATACTGTCATTAAACTGGTCAAGTGTACAGTGTTAAGCAAAGGTAGAGAAAGGAGTAGAAGACAGAGACTTGCTCTCGGGCAGGCTGCGTTCTCAGTGTGTATTCTGTGGGTGTGCTCAGTCCTTCAGTTGTGTCCGACTCTTTGGGACTCCAAAGGCTATAGCCCGCCAGGCTCCTCTGTCCATGGGATTCTCCCGGCAAGAATACTGGAGTGGGTTGCCATTCCCTTTTCCAGGGGATCTTCCCCACCCAGCAATTGAACGTGGGTCTCCTGTATTGCAGGTGGATTCTTTACCATCTGAGCCACCAGGGAAGTAGAAACCACAAAAGGCTAATGGAGCTTGAGGGACCCCACTGATACCATACCAGTTATGATAGATCACCCATGTGGAGAGAGAGGAAATCCTGACTCCCAGAGTGGATACCCCATGTCAAGAGCTAGGTCCCCATAGCATCCTCTGAAATAATCTGCAAATCTGGTAAAAGAACTGTGCCATGCTAGCAGAGCAGCAACGGTCCCACCAGCATTCTCACCCTCTTCAGCAATGATCCCAGGGAGACCTCTCCTTGTTCCTTTATTCCTTTTCCCCATGTGAACACTGGAGTGAATCATACATGCTGGAAAGCACTCCTCTCCCCACACACTTAAACAGAAAAGACACTTTTAATTAAATGTGTGGGTGAGTGGGAAGAGGAAAGAGGTTTGTTTTTGTTTTTGTTTTGATGGTGCTGGGTCTTTGATGCTGTGAGGGTTACTTTCTAGTTGCAGTGTGCGGGCTTCTCACTGCGGTGGCTTCTCTTGTGGAACACGGGCTTTCAGTGAGCGGACTTCAATAGTTGCAGCACATGGGCTCAGTAGTTGTGGCAGGAGGAGTTAGTTTCTCTGCAGCATGTGAGGTCTTCCTGGACCAGAGATCTAACCTGTGTCCTGCATTGGTAAAGAGGTTCTTAACCACTGGACCACCTGGGAAGCCCGGAAAGAAGAATTTTTAGTTAAATGAGTTTGGAACTTTAAAATGAATAAGATTGAGGCTTAAAGAACCCATACCACCTGTATAATTATGAAATCTGACAACAAGTACAGTGCTTTGTAAGACAGAGAACAATTTTTAGTATTTATTGGGATAAAATTTCATGTTTATACACAACGAATTAGTTATATAAGTTATCCAGATTCTTCATTCATGAATATGCTTCTTGTTTCACTTTAAGAACATTATAGGCTATGGGTTTGAGAAATAAAGTAGATCTTTTTTTTTTTTTTTTTTTTAACCACCACATTAAGTGTTATAGCCCACCTCTCTCCTCCTCCTGGTGCTGCCTCTTCTTACTATTTCTGTTTCCATTCCCTGCTCCCTAAAATCTAACTTCTAACTCAACACGTTACCAACATAGCTTTTGTGAAATCCAGCATTGAGTCTATGGTACTATATTTGTGCTCAGTTCTCATCTTACTTGACCTGCCTTCAATAGTTTCTACTGTTGACCATTTTTCTTTGATGGAAGGTTTCTTGGTCCCCCACTTTAACCTTGACCTCCCAACTGTTCATTTTCTGCTTTGCATGGTCATCATCTTCTAGGTCAGTTATTTTTTAGCTCTAAAGGGTTTGGTTTCGGACCTTCCTCTCAAATCTTTAGTCAGTCTCATCTGTGGCCATGGCTTCAGTTACCACCCATAGGCAGATGATTCAAAAATGCATCTCTCTTGCCCAAATCTCTTTAAACTCAAGGTTGGAATTATTTTAAAAATATTTACACTTACATCTTTTTCTTCTAATTTCTGAGATAATTCCTAGACTTTATTTTCTAATGCTTCCATGACCTTTTATTTGGATAAATCTAACAGCTTTTCATTTTCTGATCGTTCTTACATTATATCATTCTGTTCTCATTGTATGAATGAAATATCTATTTGATCTTATTCTAAGGATAGCATTGCAAGTATTGTGGCCTCACAGTCTCAGAATTACATTTTCCTCATCTATTTTTGTGTTTTTCATTTTGATTACTTTAGCTTTTGAGTTTGTTTTTTGTTTTGTTTTTTTCTCTTATATTTCACCACCTCTGTGTTAAAATGTGAAATGTATTAGTTGTCTGTGTTTTGGTTTATTATTAGGGAGAAGGCAAAATGCTGGGAAATCCTATTTTTCTTGAAGGGTCCAAGTTTTTATTTTGGGACTTCATGGCAGTTGTCTGTTAACACATTTTCCTCTTATGTTCAGTGTCTTGCAACTAAACACATTTCTTCTGTATATATGAAGTACTATTTTCTCCTCATATTTAAGGATTAGTTTTATAGCCCTGTGGTAGTATTATTTTATATCTAGGCCTGGTGTTGGCTAAGGGTAGGGTGTTCCATTTCCTTTCAGTCCACACTCCTGTTGATTAGGTAGTAATAGTTTTCTCAGAATTCAGATGGGGGAAGGGTGATGTGAATATTTCTCACTCAAGATTCTGGTATTATGCAGTATTTGTGAGTAATTTGGAAAGCAGTTCTTTCAGGCTGCAGAAGGATTTCCTCCAGATCATGCTATCTAGTGTTCTGACATGAGGAACACAGATTATTCCTGGACTAAACATTCCCATAGTTCATTTTCAACTGATGGCATCCTCATATTCAGGATATAATTTCCACTGTCTTTCACCTTCCATTCTTGGATATGTTTTACTTATCAGTTCATATAAAATATTTATTGAATTTTAAAGCAATTATCACAAGCTTATGGCACAGAATAAGTCAAAATACATGAAGCAGAGAAATATGCTTGTTAAATAAATTATGTAGTTCAGCATCTCTGGAAGTTTGTGAGAAATTGAGTATTCTGTTTTTTAAATCATCATTCAAAAGCCATTAACTATTGATAGGTAATCAACAGATTTTCAATAGAAAAGAATTTTGCATTTTCAGTAGAAAATCATTAACTATTGATAGGTAATTAATAGATTTTCAATAGAAAAGCACTTTGTATTTTCAATAGAAAATCATCAACTATTGATAGATAACTTATGATAGGTCACTTCTCTTATAACAATTATGTCACTAAAGTATTACTCTGTATGTTCTAGATTCCCCATCTCAAAAGAAATTTTCTTTCAAAAACGGAAGATTTATAATCTGATGCACTATATACTTAGAAAATATTCAAAAAAATCAAACAGTAAGAGTTTTTGTCATAGGACAATATATAGATAATACAAGCTTTTCTGCGTGTATATTTTACAGAATACAGAATTGACCACATACTTAACACTGTGTCACATAAATGTGTGAACCTAGAGATAGGAAACCATTAAAGGCCACCTTGGTGAAACCTTTAGAGAATGTCTGGGAACCACTAGAGGACTACAGTGGTGGAAATCCTCCTATCTACACTCTCATCCATTGCCTTGAGGCCACTCAAATATTATCAGCTCTTCACTTAGGGAAGTATATATGAGAGTTCAAAGGTCATCTCCAAGGCAATTAATAATTTATATTGTTGTTGTTGTTCAGTCTCTCAGTCTTGTCTGACTGTTGCAACCCGTGGACTGCAGCACGCCAGGCTTGCCTGTCCTTCACCATCACCTGGAGCTTGATCAAATTCATGTCCGTTGAGTTGGTGATGCCATCGAACCATCTCATCCTCTGTCATCCCCTTCTCCTGCCTTCAATCTTTCCCAGCATAAGAGTGTTTTCCAATGAATCAGCTCTTCGCATCAGGTGGCCAAAGTATTGGAGCTTCAGTTTCAGCGTAAGTCCTTCCCATGAATATTCAGGATTGATTTCCTTTAGGATTGACTAGTTTGATCTCCTTGTAGTTCAAGGGGCTTTCAAGAATCTTCTACAACACTGCAGTTCAGAAGTGTCAATTCTTTAGTGCTCAGCCTTCTTTATGGCTTTATATTCTATACGCAGATAATTTCATATGGACACATACACACATACAAATACATAAACACTTTTAGAACATTTTTTTCATATAAGCATGAATATATATGAATATACATGTATGCATATTTAGTATATAATTGGAATTTTTGATCAGTATATTGACAGAAAATGGACACATTTTTCAAGCCACTTGCTGGGAACATGTATCCATATTATATTTTGAGTAAAGCTATTGTACTCCTTATACAGTAGAAATTTTATTTTCAACTTTGATTATTTTTTTTCTTATAAAAATGATCTTTGGCAGTTTGTTATGAATTATAAATATTGTAATTGGCATTTTCCCTTCATAGAAAGTACACTATGGGGTATTCACTTAGCCTGTGCCTCTTTTGTAAAAACTACTTCCAGTCCACCATCTCTTCTAAAGAGGTGAGGACTAGCCAGAGAGGAATGCACTATTTTACCTTACCTCCCTATCTTCAACTGCTTGGACCTGTAATGAATTCTTGTCTTGAAGTAAACTAATATATGTGGTAGGCCATTCAGATTTTCTCTCTGGAGATTTTGAGCCAAAGGACTCAGAGAAAGTCATCAGATAATGGTGAGTGTGAGACTCGCAGAGAGTTGACACTGAACAATTCAAAGCTACATGCAAATAAAAATTATAGAGCAGGAGGAAAAGTGAAAGGGTTAGTCAGTCAGTTGTGTCCTTCTCTTTACGATCCCATGGACTATAGCCCGCCAGGCTCCTTTCCCAATGGAATCCTCCAGGCAAGGATATTGGAGTGGGTAGCCATTCCTTTATCCAAGGACTCTTTCCAACCCAGGGATCAAGCTCAGGTCTCCTACATTGTAGGTGGATTCTTTAGCATCTGAGCTACCAGGGAAGCCCAAAGGAGAAGGGGAAACCATTATAAAACAGGACACGTCACTGAGCAGAAGAAAGACAGGAGTGAAAAGGGCTAGTTGTGTGGTTCTGGGTCGGGTGATGAGATTGCACCTTGCCCTCGGAGCTCCAAGGGAGTCCCTTTCTCTTGAGACGGTTGACTGCTCTCTTCTTTGTTTCTAAATGTTCCTGTTCAGAATTTCTATCTTGTTCTTTAGGGCTAGGATTTCTCTCATTACATATATTTTCCCAAATCTGCTTTTCTAACTGTGCAATTTGTTCATGTTAATATATTTTAAAGTATTAAGTAAAATGATCAAACAAATTAGAAGGTAAATGAGGAAGTATGAGAAGTACACACTTGGAAAACAAAATGTATTTCTAGGTAGAATGTGTTTGATGATGTAGCAAAACTTGCTATTTTTTTGTTTATATATTGTTATATATATATATATATATTTAATTAATATCCTACCATGGAGTTTTACTATTTGTGGGATGATTTTGGCAGATACTGTAAAAATTACTGGCTTATTAGATATATAATTTAATGAAATTTAATATTTAAAACTTTGGAAACTTTGAATACATTTTTTTATTCCCAAGTTCTTTAGCAAAGATTGCTGCTATCATTGTTGCTAAGTCGTGTCCCACTCTTTGTGACCCTATGTACTGCAGCATGCCAGGCTCTTCTGTCCTTCAGTACCTCAGTAGAGCAAGCATAAAAATTCCTACATATAAAAAATAATTGTAGTGAGCTGACAGAATTCATCTCAACGTTATTGAACTCTAAATGACACTTTCATAGTTTGAGGCCAAGGTCAGTTTATTTAATATAATTATTCATTGACTTTGAACATACCTGATGGAAAATTCTATTTTAATTTGTCTCATGAACTGAGTTTAATACTATTATTTGCTACATTAAGGGACAGCTAACACCAAATAGCCAAATAGCATCAATAGCCAAATCTTATACCAGACCTTTTCTCAGTGTAGTTTTATTTACAGACATGATTTTATCTCTAATAGTTTCTTTTTCTTCTTCTTTAAAAAGACTCTGAATGTTCTTTTATTATAATAGTGCTGAAGTAATAGAAACTTGAATGTTGTTAGATCATGCAATAAAAAACAGAGTTTCAACAATCTTTCTGAGAAAATATAAACTGCCTTCAGTTTAGGATTGAAGGCAATTTGAGGGATAATACACATGGAGGAAACACCATGTAAAACCTCCTTGCTGTTAATATTAGTGTATGTTAGCTCTGCGTACTGCTCCAGCTGTGTTTGCAGCTGTTCATGCCAAATCTGAGAGCCCAGAAACCATCACAAATGAACATCACTTGTCAGAAAGGAAAATGATGATACCAGTGAGGTCTGAAAAAGAAGAATAAAGAAGTCAAAGAGAACTGGTAGAATCAGGACATATACGTGTGAAAACTGGGGATTACTTAAAATGCTCATTTGGAAATAGGAAAATATGGTCATATTCCCCTTTGCTATTATTTTAAAGAAAAATGTTGAGAAGCAAAGTTCTTTTTCCTCACTATTAAAATTAATTGACAAATGCCACAGCTGATTTCAGAAACAGTTAACACTCAGGGAAATGAAAAGCAAATCCTTTACATTTCTTTATCCCATGGTTTTTAGTGACACAAGTCAAAGGATCCCATAAATTAATCTTTTCCTTGCAATTTTTCACATTTAGGTCCTCTCAGAAGTCAAAGTAACTCTAATGAGAAAATGAGCTTGAATATCAAAATTTTCTAGCGATGCTGCTATGTTAGTACTTACGTTGTCAAAAAAAAAAAAAAAGAGTATTTCAGGTGTTGAAATAGTTAATAGTAGGAAACAATGTCATTTGTGCCCGAGTCACTGTAACAACATATGAATAATTAAATATTCCAATAAATGTTCAACTATGGCTCACTTGTGTTTTATGAGGCACAGTGACATTTTTAAGAATATTCAGGCCTGAAATAGTAAAACCCATGACAGAAGTAAATATTGTGATTACTGTTGCACATAAACATAATATTAGGTTTTTTAGGGTTTTGTGGTCCTGTAGTTAATATCTATTGATACAAAGGATTACAAATACGGATTGTCAGAAGGCAATAGATAGGCTTATTTCTCTTATTAAGCACTGAATTTATAAACATGAAAATGTTAAAGCAATCTTTAACAGCAGCATGAAGAGTAAATATATATGTTTACGTAATAGGATTTATTTAGTCTCCAAACTGGGACTTGGAGTAGGCTAATTAAAATATAATAGCTAAACTTCTCAATAACGTTTCTTTTTCTCTCAGGTGATTTATTTGTTTTACTTTTTCAATGTGGAAATCTCATTTTAACATGATATACTTTAGGAATATCAAGTGTATTCCTATGATCATAAATTCAAAGAGACTGGTAGAATATAAAATCACTCTATTGTAACTACATTTTAGGATGTTGCAGGCTTAAGAACACATGATGGATTTGCTGTCTGTGCTCTGATAAAATGGTATTTAGGGTGTGCAGGCTTTAATGTTCTATTAAAGGCAGTAATTGGTGCTCTGTCACTTTAACTCATCCCCTGACGCATATTGGACTTCCCTGGTAGCTCAGATGGTAAAGAATCCACCTGCAATGCAGGAGACCTCATTCAATACCTGGGTTGGGAAGATCCCCTGCAGAAGGAAATGGCAACCCACTCCAGTGTTCTTGCCGGCATCATATTAAAATCATCTTACTTAGTATTTATCTTATTACAATACCTTTCTTACATTTATTAAGAAAATTGAAAATTAGCTTGTGATTGTGTTCACCCTTCATGGAAATCAAAGGTCTTCCTGAAAAAGCTTTATGTTTGTGCTGAGAATTGCCCCTTTTCCAAAGATGATATGCTGGTTAGACTCCAAAGGGAAGGATAGACAGAAGTTATATAGAAAATATTTTGACAACTATCAGATAGATGTGATCATCTTTTAAACTCTAGGACTAGGAACAATAAAATACCTTCTCCAGTACTGAATAGATTTATTTTGGATAAATTATTTTTTCTGCATTAAGGGATGAGTTTAATCATATAAGAAACAATTGATTATAAACTAATATATAAGGAAATTAAGAAAAAATGGGTTGAATTAAAGAAAACTATGTAATGTTTTTATGTTAAAAATGACACATTGACTTAGAGGAAAAAGATGAGGGAGTGGATTGAAACTTACTCTTCAAAATAATAGGCATTAGATTCTTGAGATTAAAAAGAGAAGAAAAGTATTAAGTGTTGAATTTAAAATTCTAAACAGCATAGTCTCTCTGTCTCCTTTTTTTTTTTTTTACTACAGATCATTGATAATGGAGATTCCCCAAAACAATCTTACAAAATCGTTAAAAATCCCTTTTCTTGTTTCTTAAAACATGTAAAGAAGACAATGAATAAAATCAATGTTTCTTACTACTGAAGGGCTGACAATACCATGCAACACAGAACATGTATTTTTCTCACAAGTTTATGTTTTCTATTTTTTGTAAGCAGGCTTCATTCACTGGGATACTAAAGGCTTCCAGTCTTGCTAGAATTGTAAGATGATTTGTCTTCATGAAAATTTGTTTTGTCTTTTTTTACATTTTTAAATGCAAAAAAATCTCTGGTAGTGGTTATATCTCACACCAGTCAAAAAGTAGAGAACACAATAAAAGTTTCATGTGTTCATTAAAGTTTTACAGGCACTGCAATGCCTGGAAAAATAGTTGTTGCTATAATCCCCTGCAGTAGTTCTGGTTGGGCGGTATCTTATTCATTACTGGATGAAGGATTGGGGAGGAGGATTAAAAAGGGACAAAGAAGATTCCACAGACAACCACTGATAGGTTATTTGGACTGTATTCAAGGTTCTCATAGCTTCCTGTGCTGCCATGTGTAACTTGACAAACACTATCTGGGAGCAAATAGGGTTGTGGGAACTTAAGCCACAGCTTAAAGATCATAGGGGGTTATTCAGTGGAAACTCTATAAGAGGACACAGTATTTTGCTAATTTCAAAATCAAGGTTTAACATTCATAAAGACTATCCTTCCTAATTTAACTTTTAAAAATAATTTCTCTTGGGTTAAATTTATTTAATTCTTTGTGATTTGTGAATGTCCCTTAGTATATGCTATATCTGGTAACTTTGACCAAGATTTTCAGTTCAGTTCAGTCGCTCAGTCATGTCCGACTCTTTGCGACCCCATGGACTGCAGCATGCCAGGCTTCCCTGTCCATCACCAACTCCCAGAACTTACTCAAACTCATGTCCTTTGAGTCGGTGATGCTTTTGGTGTCGTTTATTTTTAATAGTGTGTGTGTGTGTGTGTGTGTGAGCTCAGTCGTGTCTGACTCTTTGCAATTCCATGGACTGTAGCCCACCAGGCTCCTCTGTCCATGGAGTTTTCCCAGCGATGATACTGGAGTGGGTTGCCATTTCCTTCTCCATTTAATAGCACAGACATAAGCATAAACTGTATGGAAAAAAGTTTGTATTTAACTAAATTTAAAGGCTTACCACTGAATACATATTTTTGAATGGCAGTAATAAATCATTAAGGGAAGAAAGGAATGAACAACTAGTGAAATCACATATTACTGTAGAAAGCTGAGAAATGTTCAGGTAACTCAATAATGCTAATATTAATAAGAAATTAAGAAATTTTTAGAAAACATTTGCTAATTAAGAATAATGAAAGACCAGCAGTAAATAAAATACCTAAACAATATAAGAAGTTAATAATGTGACGAGATGCTAAATATTTTTGCATTCTCTTTCACAAGTAGATAGAGCCTCCCTTAGACTACTTAATTCATTTTGAATCTTCTTTTCTTACTTTCAGCTTTTAGCAAGAAGTGGTAAATGGGACGGTATATTGCATAGCTGCTTACTAAGTCTGCTACTGTCTTAATTGGCTCTCTTAAATTTCTCAGGTCTAATTTATTTCTCCAGTCTTGTGGAGTAACTAACTCCTGCAGAATTATCAACTCTTTCCATGAAGATTCTTTTGAATGACTTTGAACTCTTTCTTATGCTAAAGGTTCCCTCCGCCCCCTCTCCTCCGTAATTACTCAGGCTTGTGAAGTTTCCATGCAGGTGGCAAGAACAGTATTGAAGGCCTTGGCACTTCCTGGTTCCTTTAGATCTTTCAAGCATCTTCATGTCCTCAGTTTCTCTAACTACTCTGTGATCACGCCTTTTCATCCATTATCTTTATGGAACATGACTTCTTATTTCAAAGCAAGAATTCTTTCAGACTATCTGGATGTAGAAAATAAATTGAGACATAGATTCTCCCACTATTCCATTCCTCTTGTCACAGTGAGGTGGTTAGCAGTTATGTATTATTTTTATCCATACATGATTGGATTTTTTCCATTCAAAACCATTTATTGAGCAGTTATATTCCAAGTACTGTATTCATTTCTTGGGCTATAAAATCTAGTAATACATAGTCTATACTGTCCAGAGGATTACAATGTAATATTAAGAATAAATATGAAAAAATGCAATAAATCTAGTAGATAAAAAAATGTAGCAAGCCTAATATTGACAGGCCTCAAGACTAGAATGTGTAATTGTCTTTATATGTATATATATTTGATTTTTTGAACTAAATGTAGTCTCTATTTAGAGTATCCCTGTTCATCTAATGACAAACCACAGTCTCCATCAGTTTCAACATTTTTAGTAATTTTAGCTGTAATACTTTCTCAATTCCCACTTAAATATCAGTGCTTGAATTTTCTCTTCATTACTATGACTGCCTCTGTAAGCCCTGAAGTCAAGGACATCTCCTTTAATTGTGTGATACTTAACCACTGTCTGTTAAAAAGTGGAGATATCTGACCAAAGCAGCAAGGGGGCCCCAGGCATACTGCTAGCAAAGGAAGATCACACTCTGCAGAAATCAGACAGTGGTTAATAGGGTTCCCCCACCACACGGAGATTTGGCACTGTTTTGAAGGTGGGGGATGCTAAAGACACTGGTTTATTTTCACAAGTTTGCTGAGTTTCCACAAGGAGACCAAACACAAGTCACCTACTGTACAATATTCTGATGCAGACTCCACTCCATCTTTCTCTCCTAAAGAGAGCAGGTGTGTGCATGTCCTCCAGGCTCACACCCAGTCCTGTTTCACTGCCTTTGTTTTGACGGGAAATCCTGTAGATTTCTCAAGAACAAAGTTGTTATTCAGTAGCTCAGTCATGTCTGACTCTTTGCGACCCCATGAACAGCAGCACACCAGGCTTCCCTGTCCTTCAGTATCTCCCAAAGTTTGCTCGAACTCATGTTCTTTGAGTCGGTGATGCCATCCAACCATCTCATCCTCTGTCACCTCCTTCTCCTCATGTAATGAAGCCTGTTTCTTCTTCTATGCTCTTTCCAATTCCATATAGTGCAGCAGTTATTGATATCGTTGTAGTTTCCTAATTATCAAAAATATTTTGAAAAACACACAGGCAACCAGCATAAAACAAATTTTCACTTTTAAAGTTATGCAGTTCCATCAAGTCTCATAAAAAAATTACTTTGGATGTCTAGGAGAAACATCACACATAATGAGACAAGGGAACTAAAGACATAAAGAATAATATTGGAATAAATCAGGTCATTGAACAAATAGGAGCTCCATCATGTCTGGGTCCCTCCCATTCTCCATGATTTCCATGTTATCTATAATCTTGGGGTCTCCTTAAGGTCATTGCATCTAGATGATGTCTTGTTTCTGGTCATCATCAGTGACTCTGGATGGCTTTTACTGACCTATAACTAGTTCTATCTGGTTCTGATCCCATTTGCTTCTCAAATATCCATAATCATCTTTATTGACTTCTACCAAATTTCCCATTTTCACTTTATCTCTGACATGTGGTATATAAAGTTTTCCACTACGATGTCCCTGGTTACATTTAGCAGATTTCTGCATAGTTTCTAACCTTTTTCTGTCAGTAAATTTTTGACATTCCTATAGTGTAAATAGCTTCATGTACTTTCTTTTATTTTTCCTCAGCCACAGGAAACCCAGTGGACCTGCTTCTTAGGATCTGACAACCTACTTATCTCCTTTCATTTACTGCTCCCATAAATATCAGCTGATAGAGAAATGAGTCACTCTCATTTTTTTTGGAATCTCCATATTCAACTAGAAATGTTGAGTTAATGTTAATCTTACAATCTCTCCATTTCTTTTTATTTCCAAAAACAATACCTTAGAAGATCACAGGTTATTATTCCTTCTTGAGAGAGTTATAGCAATAACAAAATCTCCAGATCTCCTTTTCATTTCCCCAACTTGTCCATCTAAAAAGAGTTGGGAAACCTTCTCTGTGAAGATGTGTGTGCTAAGTCACTTATGTTCTGTAGCCCACCAGGCTCCTCTGTCCATGGGATTCTCCAGACAAGAAGACTGGAGTGGGTTGCCCTGCCCTCCTCCAGGTGATCTTCCCAACCCAGGGATTGAACCCACTCTGTTACGTCTCCTGCATTGGCAGGCTGGTTCTTTACCACTAATGCCACCTGGGAAGCCCCTATGGAGATGAAAGATATGAAAAATCTATGCAAGAATATTGGGGTTGGGATCCAGCACCTGAGCATGGGAGTTCATTCATTGTTAAAGGATTAAAGAGAGATAGAGAAAGTTGCTAAGGAGGTGGGAGAGTTGATGATAGGAAAATGTGAATGCTATTGATTAATTTTCTTTTCTAACTGAAATAATAATAATAAAGATTATCAGCCAAGGATGCAAAGAGGGAGCACATATTTAGAAGTTTGAAGACAAAAGAAAGTCAGAACTGAATGTCTTAGAAAGAGGGATGACCAGTGGACTATGGAAATGTGCTGTGATTACCATGAAGTATTGAGGACTCACTTGAGGGTATGTTTGTGAACTTAAATATGAGACTAATCAGCATGGTCTTTTTTTTTTCCCCCAAAGTCGTGTTCATTTCATTCAGGTTATATAGAATTATAAACAGAGTAGATAGGGTGAGTTTTTTTCCAGAGAAGTATATGTAAGGAAGAGAAGGTTAAGACAGTTGAAGGTAGAGACAAAGAAGTAATTATAATTATGGATTATGGAATCTAAATTAAGTGCATGGTAGAATTTGAAAAGGTCATGAGATAAAAATTTTGGAAATCTAAAGGAGGGGTTAGATCATAGATTTTTTTGGGGGGGGAGATTGAATATCCAAGAGATAATTATATCTCCAAAAGAGAGTTGGTATAAAGTTACAGTTGTGTCCGACTCTTTGCGACCCCATGGACTGTAGCCTATCAGGCTCCTCCGTCCATGGGATTTTCCAGGCAAGAGTGCTGGAGTGGATTGCCATTTCCTTCTCCAGGGGATCTTCCTGACCCAGGAATTGAACCTGGGTCTCCTGCATTGCAGGCAGACGCTTTACCATCTGAGCCACCAGGGAAGCCCCCATAAAGTTACAGAGGAAGTTATGACAAGATTCAGTGTTACTATTGTATAAATATGGTGGAGATGTAGGGAAATGGACATTGAAGACATTTCTGGATTTCTGGAATATATGCACATTTTTGTACTTCTGGATCATGCTTCTATTCTAGTCTATCATGTTTAAACATGTAAAGTAATTTATACAACTTAAATCAGAGTGTCGGTTATCTTTAGAATGCTTTATGTGGTTTATTTTTGACCAGAAATAATAGTTTTTGTATAAATACTACTCTGAAATAGTCTAGCCAAAAAGAATGTCATCAGTTACTTTAAAGTGAAAGAGGAAGGGGAGAAAAGAAGATAATGTATTGCAGACTTATTGTGCCAAGATATATTCTAGAGTAATATTCAAACATCCAATTTGATCCACACAGTAACTTTTCACTAGAGGCTGATATAGACATACCATAAGCAGTTGTTTCAAAATAAGTCTTAATATGATAATGTTCAAGATGAAAAGTGTGAAGACTAGAATCAACCTAGCAAAGATTCCTTTTATACTATGTTTCAAAGATAAATTTGCGTCATTGTAAAGCCTGGCACGCTGCAGTCTATGGGGTTGCAAAGAGTTGGGCACAACTGAGTAACTGGACAACAGCAAAATAAATTAACAAATAAAATACTTATGCAGTTACAATTGAAATCCCTGAACATAACGCATCACTGTTTAAATTGTGAAATGAACATATATTAATAATATCAAAATTGAGCAAACAATTTTTGTCCATAATCAGCAGGGCATAAAGATGATTTGCCCTTTATGAAGAATTTATATGATGAAGTCAAAAAGAAAGGAAGTGTAATTTGAGTTAAAGTAATAAAAATTATTCTCTTTAACTGTGGAAAATTCTGAAAGAGATGGGAATACCAGACCACCTGACCTGCCTCTTGATAAGTCTGTATGCAGGTCAGGAAGCAACAGTTAGAACTGGACATGGAATAACAGACTGGTTCCAAATAGGAAAATGAGTATGTCAAGGCTGTATATTGTCACCCTGCTTATTTAACTCATATGCAGAGTACATCATGAGAAACGCTGGGCTGGAGGAAGCACAAGCTGGTATCCAGATTGCTTGGAGAACTATCAGTAACCTCAGATATGCAGATGACACCAGAAAGTGAAGAAGAACTAAAGAGCCTCTTGATGAAAGTGAAAGAGGAGAGTGAAAAATTTGGCTTAAAACTCAACATTCAGAAAACTAAGATCATGGCATCTGGTCCCATCACTTCATGGCAAATAGATGTGGAAACAGTGGCTGACTTTATTTTTCTGGGCTCCAAAATCACTGCAGATGGTGATTGCAGCCATGAAATTAAAAGGTGCTTACACCTTGGAAGAAAAGTTATGACCAACCTAGACAGCATATTAAAAAGCAGAGACATTACTTTGCCAACAAAGGTCCATCTAGTCAAGGCTATGGTTTTTCCAGTAGTCATGTATGGATGTGACAGTTGGACTATAAAGAAAGCTGAGCGCCAAAGAATTGATGCTTTTGAACTGTGGTGTTGGAGAAGACTCTTGAGAGTCTTTTGGTCTGCAAGGAGATCCAACCAGTCCATCCTAAAGGAGATCAGTCCTGGGTGTTCATTGGAAGGACTGACATTGAAGCTGCAACTCCAATACTTTGGCCACCTGATGCGAAGAGCTGACTTATTTGAAAAGACCCTGATGCTGGGAAAGATTGAGGGAAGGAGGAGAAGGGGACGACGGAGGATGAGATGGTTGGATGTCGTCACTGACTCAGTGGACATGGGTTTGGGTGGACTGCGGGATTTGGTGAAGGACAGGGAGGACTGGTGTGCTGTGGTTCATGGGGTCCCAAAGAGTCAGACACGGCTGAGTGACTGAACTGGACTGAACTGAATATTTCCTACTTGAATCCACACTATACATTCATGATAATCAACACACTCCAAATCTAATTCATTTCTAGTATCTACCAGCCAAATGACCACCAGGAACATATGTGCAGTTAAACAGTTGGGTTTACTCCTCATTATAGCAAGAGGGGCCCCCAGCTTTGGAGACCTATAGGGTGTCAGACGGAGAAGGCAATGGCACCCCACTCCAGTACTCTTGCCTGGAAAATCCCATGGACGGAGGAGCCTAGTAGGCTGCAGTCCATGGGGTCGCTAGGAGTTGGACACGACTGAGCGACTTCACTTTCACTTTTCCCTTTCATGCATTGGAGAAGGAAATGGCAACCCACTCCAGTGTTCTTGCCTGGAGAATCCCAGGGATGGGGGAGCCTGGTGGGCTGCCATCTCTGGGGTCACACAGAGTTAGGCACGACTGAAGCAACTTGGCAGCAGCAGCAGCAGCAGCAGGATGTCAGAGGTGTTAGGATCTTTCATAGAAATTGAGCACTAGTTTGGTGTATGTAGAAGAACCTAGGGAGCAGGGGATGTTTGCCCTAATTAAGGACTTTCAGAAATCAGGGTCATTTCTATGATTGATCATCTAAATAAATCTTACCCATAAGGAGGAATGACTACAGTGAGGCTAAACATATATTTGGTTTAGTAGCGTGTGATGGACAGGGAGGCCTGGCGTGCTGTGATTCATGGGGTCGCAAAGAGTCGGACAGGACTGAGCGACTGAACTGAACTGAGCATGCACTTGTTTGAGCTGATAGAGGAAGAGGCTTAATGTTTTGTGGGTACTACAGTGACTTTGTTTTTGTCTGTTCTTAAAAGAATAGACAAACAATTCTGAAGTGGTTTTACTTAGTCTTATTTTTAATATTTTCAGAGTAACCTTGTCTGAACTTACTATTCTGTGACACTTTTTAATGGACTTTAATAATGGCAAATATAAATAGAGATGTAGGACTCTAGTTCTAGATATAAAAGTAGTATTTATTAATAATACAGTCAGATAATGAAGCAAAGGCCTGAGTGCATCTGTTATCAAGGAATCTCAAAGAACATTTTTATCTTATTTTTAACAGAAATGTCTTTTTTTCCACTCTTTCTTTCCTCTCATGGAAACTGCTTAGTAGATTAGTACTTAGGAGTTATTGATATGAATTACCTCCTAGTTCACTGTTGACTGGGCTATCCAGGTGGTTCACCGGTAAGAATTCCCCAAGAGATGAGGGTTCAATCCCTGGGTTGGGAAGATCCCCTGGAGAGGGGCACAGCAACCCACTCCAGTATTCTTGCCTGGAGAATTCTGGACAGAGGAGCCTGGTGGGCTACAGTCCATGGAATCACAAAGAGTTGGACACGATTGAGTGACTGAGCACATACAGAGTTCTAGATTTAGATAATTCTAGATACAGGGATATTTTAAAATTCTAAGTCTACCCTCCCTAAACATTTGGCCTAAGCCAACCTTCTTAATCTTTCCAAGCCCCAGTTTTTCTTTGCATCTTTACAATATAGATATTGAAGTGTGGGGTCTTGTGAAGAGGTACTGGGTAACCTGGTTAGGAGACTTAATGTAGGATATGTAACACAAACTAAATATTCAGCATATTTTATCTAAGAATATTACTACTCTTCCAAATACCCAGTAAGTTTTGATAAACTATCAAAATCAATTAAGCAGACCAGTGAATCAAAATTCACTTTGTAGTTTAATTATCCTTAGCATCCTTGATTACTTTCAATAATTATTTCAGAAAATGAAGAGAATAGAAGAACTTTCCATGGGTTAAGATTAAGTGAAATCTGTAAAACCAAGCTTGAAAGTGAAAGTGAAGTCGCTGTCATGTCCGACTCTTTGCGACCCCGTAGACTGTAGCCTACCAGGCTCCTCCATCCATGGGATTTTCAAGGCAGAAGTACTGGAGTGGATTGCCATTTATTAAGAATTATTTCATTACTGTCACAAAGTATTTTCTAGTCAATATATTTTGAAAGCATTTTCCTTTAAAATATTTGCATGTTTAGGTCATGTTAACATATGTCAAAACATTTCAAACACGTCAGCAATATCATATAGCAAGAACTCTTCCTATTCAAATATATTCCTTTTGTTTTACTATTTTTCCAATTTATCATGTCAGAGTTTCTGTGATTAGCATTATTACAATTATATATACCTACAACAAATGTCCGTCTAGTCAAGGCTATGGTTTTTCCAGTAGTCATGTATGTATGTGAGAGTTGGATAATAAAGAAAGCTGAGCACAGAAGAATTGATGCTTTTGAACTGTGGTGTTGGAGAAGGCTCTTGAGAGTCCCTTGGACTGCAAAGAGATCCAACCAGTCCATCCTAAAGGAGATCAGTCCTGGGTGTTCATTGGAAGGACTCATGTTGAAGCTGAAACTGCAATACTTTGGCCACCTGATGCGAAGACCTGGCTCATTGGAAAAGACCCTGATGCTGGGAAAGATTGAGGGCAGGAGGAGAAGGGGAGGACAGAAGATGAGATGGTTGGATGGCATCACTGACTCAATGGACATGGGTTTGGGTGGATTCAGGGAGTTGCTGATGGACAGGGAGGCCTGGCATGCTGAGATTCATGGGTTCACGAGTCGGACACGACTAAGCAACTGAACTGAACTGAATAACACATTTATTCATTATTCTGATGTATCTGAATGTATAAAATACATATCTGATTGATTTATATTGACTTCTGAAAATAAATCTGAATATCCTAGAACATATCTTATAACCCTATTTTATACTGGTTTCAGATCAAAATAATATTGCAAAAAATTTAGCATTTCAATAATGTCATTTCAAACACAACTAAAATTCTAACTGGGAATGTTGGAAAGGAAGATGAAAGATGGAATAACTATATCATACTAGTACATAAACTCATGAACTCATGAATTTTTTGTTTACTTTACTCCTAATATTTTACAGACCCTACAGATTTTTGCCTGATACAAAGTAAGTGCTGAAAATATGTATATTTTTGACTAAATAGGTGAAACATTAAGAGTGTTTTGTAAATGCAAATTTACCTAATATAAAAGACATATAGTGCTTATGGTAATTCTGTGTAAAACTTAGTTCACATTTTATATACTTTAATTATCTGCTATATAAAGTATCATCCTATATTTACAATTATTATATTAGCAATTAAACACTCAGAAGAAATTAAAGACCCAAGGGAAATAACCTCAAAGCCACACAATAGATTTAAATATTTGCAATAGCTATTTTAAGAAAAATATTATGAAACAATTATTCTTCTAATAAAGAGGGGGAAATGGTTTTCCATTTTAGTAACAACATTATAATTAGTCAAATAGTTTTTCTGTGGGATGTTTCAATGTAATTTCCATACTGCAGACAATTAAAATAAGTCATATATCTCACATAAGTTCCGTGCTTTCCTTAACATTTTCTCTTAGTGTTGACTTCTCAGTGAATACCATATAGTATAATTCTTTATTTTAAATACTTAAAAGTGTACTTAAGTTAACTTACTGTAATAAAATTATTTAAAGGAATTTTGAAAGTACTTTATTGACATATACAATACATTGTATAAAATTCACTATTTTAAGTGTACAATTCAATGATTTTTAGTAAATTTAAACAGTTGTGCAACCATTAATATAGTCCTATGTTAGAAAATTTCCACTACTCCAAAAAGATTCTTCTTGATCATGTAACTAGGGTACGGTAACCTACCCCACCTACAAACCCACGTAAACTCCAGTTAAATGGAATTGCATATTGTCTTTTGCATCTGACTCATATAGTGTAATGTTTTTAGAGTCCTCTATATGGTAGCATGCGTGAATTCTTTTTAATTGCCAAATAGTACTTAATTGTGTGACTGCACATGTTCTGCTTCTCTGTTCATTAGTCAGTGGACATGTGGATTGTTCCCAAGTTTTGACTATAAAAAATAATACTAGTATGAACATTTAAATGCATGTCTTTGTGTGGGTGATGGACAGGGAGGCCTGGTGTGCTGCGGTTCATGGGGTCACAAAGAGTCAGACACGACTGAGCGACTGAACTGAACTGTGTGAGCATGCTTTCATTTCTCTTGGGTTGATTACTAAGAATGGAATTGCTGGGTCATATGGTAAATGTATGTTTAATTATCTTATGGAACTGTCAGCCTGTTTTCAGAAAGGCCGCACCATTTCACTGCCTATTGTAATAATGTATGACGATTCCTATGTCTTCATATTCTCACTAACATTTGCTATTGTATATCATTTTTATTATAGCCAACTAGTGCATGTAAAAAAAGTATGTCATTTGGCTTTAATTTTCTTTTTCCTTAAAAATAATTATATTGAGCATCTTTTCATGTATTTGCTAGGTATTTTTTCCCTTGTCAGTCATGGTTTTGGTGTTATATATAAGAAGTCTTGCATTGGAGAAGGAAATGGCAACCCACTCCAGTGTTCTTGCCTGGAGAATCCCAGGGACGGGGGAGCCTGGTGGGCTGCCGTCTATGGGGTCGCACAGAGTCGGACACGACTGAAGCGACTTAGTAGCAGCAGCATAAGAAGTCTTACCCTCACCAAAGATGTAAAGCTTTATACCTATATGTTCTTCTAAATCTTATAGTTTTAGTACTTACATTTAGATCTATGATTCATTGTTAGTTAATTTGAATAAAGTTATATAAATTCATATTTTTCATGCGGATGCCCAGTTGTCTCAGCATTATTTGTTAAAACGATTATCTTTTCCCCATTGAAACTCAATGGGAAAAAGTTACAATTTGGCTCTATTGTAACAAATTAGCTATAGATTTAAAGCTATATTTCTAGATGTTGAACTTATTTCCCAATTATCTATAGTTCTACACCTAAGCCAATAACTTATGTCCTGATTGAATTTCTGTATAAACTTTAGAAACTGCAAAAAATTTGTCAATTTCTACAAAAATCAACCAACCAGCCTAACAACAAAGAAGCAATGATAGCTCAATCCAATGACAAGCTTAAAGCTCCCAAAGAGACTTTAATAAGGGATTGTGTCGAACCTTAGATCAGTTTGGGAAGAAATCCATGTTAACAATATTGAATCTTTCTCTCCATAAATGGTCTGTCTCGATTTTTTAAGATGTTGTTTAATTTCTTCCTGCAGTGATTTGTAGTTTTCAGTATGTAAGTCTTACACTACTTTAAAAAAATCATCCCAAAGTATTTTATTTTTTGATGCCATTAGGAATGAATTTATTTCTTAGTTTTATTTTTGGATTATTCGTTGATAATATTTAAATACTTGTCGACATTGGTATATGGATCTTATATCTTTTAATGTGCTGAACTTGTTGGTTACTTCCTAGAAGTGTTCCTGTGCATTTCTCAGAATTTTTTAAACCTAAAGGATACAAATAAAGACAATTTTATGTCTTTCTTCATAATATTGATGCCTTTATTTCCTCCTGTTGCTTCATTACATGTTGAACTTTCAGTACAAGATTCAGTAGGAGTCACTATCCTTGCATTATCTCCAATTTTTTAGAGAAAGCATCCATTTTTTAAAAAAATATAAAGTGTGATGTTAACTGTAGGTTTCTCATGTTTGCCCTTTATCATGCTGGGGAGTTTTTTGTCAGATGTTTTCTTTCATTTTGATGTAATTGGCTTCTTTATTAAATACTGAACTCATAGGATCAGCTGATAATTGTTCCCTCCATTTCTACTTTTATGGGAAATTTGGGAAGGGTAAGTATTTCTTTGTTAAATGTTTGAATGAATACATCCATGAAACTAACAGGGTCATGTGAGTTTGCTTTGAGGGAAAATTTTTATTTATTAACCTAATTACTTTACATTTTATTGTTTTATTCAGATTTTCTATTTCTTCTTCAGTTGATCAGAGAAACTGGTAGTTTTGAGGAAAATCTTTCATTTTATCTATGCTGTCTAATTTGTTAATATAAAGTTTTCCATATTATTATATGGAAATATAATATATGGAATATAATATATTATATGGAAATATAAAGTTTTCCATATTATTCTCTTGTAATAATTTTAATTTCTGTTATATCAGAAATGATGCCCATTCTTTCATTCTTTAGATCTCTTTTTTTAAATGTCAGTCTACCAAAATTTTATCAATTTTATTTATTTATTTTTAAAACAACCAACTTTTGGTTCATTGATTTTTCTGTTAATTTTTTGTTTTTCTTTCAAATCTTTACTATTTCTCTATCCTTACTTGATATTTAGTTTACTCTTCTTTCTTGAACTCTCAAGGAAGGTAGAAAGTTAGATTGTTCGTATGGATTCAGCTTACTGTCTGCTGTCTTTTTATTTTAGCTTGAATATTTCACTTAGTGCTTTTTTTTTTTTTACTTAGTGCTTTTTTTAAAGGCTGGTTTGCAGCAGTGAATGAGCTCTTTCTTGATTTATTGTAAATGCTGTATTTTTGAAGAATAATCATTTGAAGCCATTACATTTTGGATCCTTTTTTAAGCAGCCATTTTCATTTCAGTTAAAGCATATGTGCATTTTCTAATGCGTATTACTCTTGTGTATCTACACAGCTTTGCTAAAGAATAAGTCAAATGAGAAATAAACCTCTTGATAACTTTCATGTGAATACTTAAGGTAACACAGCTTATCGCTAAAAGGCTGTTGGCAACTAATTCTTGGAGAGAGTATGATGATTTG
The DNA here is from genome assembly GCF_055505025.1 of Bos grunniens. Classification (NCBI taxonomy): domain Eukaryota; kingdom Metazoa; phylum Chordata; class Mammalia; order Artiodactyla; family Bovidae; genus Bos; species Bos grunniens. Next base: position 20,164,872 of record NC_141191.1, on the reverse strand, counting down.
GTGTCCAATAGGGCTTCCCTGGTGGCTCAGTGGTAAAGAATCCACCACAATATAGGAGACTAGAGTTTGATCCCTGGGTGGGGAAGATCCACTAGAGGAGGAAATGGCAACCCACTCCAGTATCCTTGCCTGGAAAATCCCCTGGACAGAGGAACCTGGCGGGCTACAGTCCATGGGGTCACAGAGAGTTGGACACTCCTGAGTGACTAACAGTTTCACTTTATTTATTTATTTGGTCTATCTGTCTTTTAATGATCTCAAGGAGTGGTCTACAAATGTTTTACACATGTTTATCAGGAGGAGTGGAAATCAATGTGAACTGTTAAAGGTCACAAAGGGATGCCTGTGTCTGAAGCAATCAAAGCCAAAATATATGTTTCTACTACATCGTCTCTGACAGGTTAATGTCTCTAAAAATATACCACTCGTTTCTTTTTGGCATTTGCTATTCTTTACCACGTGAGCCACAAGGAAAGCCCCACAAATCTCTGTTAAAGTAATTACTTAAATTTCAGCTGTCCTCCTTTTGGGTGGAGTAATTTGGCAATGAATTTAAAATCAGTTATTTTAAATTAAAAAAAAAATCAATTGTCCTGCATTCATTCCCTATTCCTCTAAAAATTAGGAGGTTCACTACTATGAGAAACCATCTTTTTTTTTTTCCAGATAAAAGTCCTTTTTAGCTGTGTATCTGTACTGCTATATTCTAAACAAAGAAAGCTAGCAACACAAAGAACAGAGAACATTCATCCCTTTCAAATCTTGTCTCCAGAATTCAAAGGTAGAATTTTCCTGAAGCAATTTGGCTGGAATGTGACCTGTTGCACTGGCTAGTCATTACCTTTTGTTTCTAGTGACCCTAATACTCTAAATGGACTTAGCAGCATTACATATTCACAAACCAAGTGACTACCCACAGGGCTATTCAGAGATTGCTGTTCATCCACAGAGTACCATCTCCCTGAACACACACACATACACACTGGTGCATACCGTATCCAACTTTGTGGATACTTCTGCTCCCTAAACTGGAGGAGAAGATGGGATGAGGGAGAAGGGAACCAAATCTTGCATTCCACTTCATATGCAGGTCATTAGCTTCAGTATCTGGAACTCTCCGGGGCTCTAGGAATTCCTGTCCCACCATTCCTGTGACCTCACAAAATCATACTCATAATTCTGGGTTGATTTTTGCCAACTGTGTGATTAGAACCGGAATCATTTTCCTATGTCAATTTAGAAGTCTCCAGAGTGACTGTAGACTCAACTATTTTTTTCTTATCTTGTTCAGTCTCTAAGTCAGGTCGAATTCTTTGCAACCTCATGGACTTCAGCATGCCAAGCTTCCTTGTCCTTCACCATCTCCTGGAGTTTGCCCAAACACATGTTCATTGAGCAAAGATGCCATCCAACCATTTTATCTTCTGTCTCCCCCTTCTTCTCCTGCCTTCAGTCTTTTCCAGCATCAGGATCTTTTCTAATGAGTCAGCTTTTCTCATCAGGTGGCCAAAGTATTGGAGCTTCAGCTTCAGCATCAGTCCTTCCAATGAATATTCAAAGTTGACTTCCTTTTGGATGGACTGGTTGGATCTCCTTGCAGTCCAAGGGACTCTCAAGAGTCTTCAGGACCACAGTTAAAAAGCATCAATTCTTCTGCCCACAGCCTTCTTTGGGCTTCCCAGGTGGTACTAGTGGTAAAGAATCCACCTGCCAATGCAGGAAACACACGAGATGTGGTTCAATCCCTGGATCTGGAAGATCCCTTGGAGTAGGAAATGGCAACGCTCTCCAGTATTCTTGCCTAGAGCATTCCATGGACAGAGGAGCCTGGCAGGCTACAGTCCATTGGGTCGCAAAGAGTCGAACACGAGTGAGTATATACACACACAACCTTCTTTATGATCCAACTCTCACATGTATACATGACTAGTGGAAAAAAACATAGTTTGACTATATGGACCTTTGTCAGCAAAGTGATGTCTCTGCTTTTTAATACGCTGTCTAGGTTTGTCATTGATTTTCTTCCAAGGAGCGAGGGTCTTTTAATTTCATGGCTGCAGTCACTGTCCACAGTGAATTTGGAGACCAAGAAAATAAAGTCTGTCACTGTTTCCATTTTTTCCCCATCTATTTGCCATGAATTGATGGGACCAAATGCCATGATCTTCGTTTTTGAATGTTGAGTTTTTTTTTTTAATTTTATTTTTAAACTTTACATAATTGTATTGGTTCTGCCATATATCGAAATGAATCCACCACAGGCATACATGTGTTCCCCATCCTGAACCCTCCTCCCTCCTCCCTCCTCCCTCCGCATACCCTCCCTCTGGGTCATCCCAGTGCACCAGCCCCAAGCATCCAGTATCGTGCATCGAAGCTGGACTGGCAACACGTTTCATATATGATATTATACATATTTCAATGTCATTCTCCCAAATCATCCCACCCTCTCCCTCTCCCACAGAGTCCAAAAGACTGTTCTATACATCACTGTCTCTTTTGCTGTCTCGTATACAGGGTTATTGTTATCATCTTTCTAAATTCCATATATATGCCTTAGTATACTGTATTGGTGTTTTTCTTTCTGGCTTACTTCACCCTGTATAATCGGCTCCAGTTTCATCTACCTCATTAGAACTGATTCAAATGCATTCTTTTTAATGGCTGAGTAATACTCCATTGTGTATATGTACCACAGCTTTCTTATCCATTCATCTGCTGATGGACATCTAGGTTGCTTCCATGTCCTGGCTATTATAAACAGTGCTGCGATGAACATTGGGGTACACGTGTCTCTTTCCCTTCTGGTTTCCTCAGTGTGTATGCCCAGCAGTGGGATTGCTGGGTCATAAGGCAGTTCTATTTCCAGTTTTTTAAGGAATCTCCACACTGTTCTCCATAGTGGCTGTACTAGTTTGCATTCCCACCAACAGTGTAAGAGGGTTCCCTTTTCTCCACATCCTCTCCAGCATTTATTGCTTGTAGACTTTTGGATCACAGCCATTCTGACTGGCGTGAAATGGTACCTCATAGTGGTTTTGATTTGCATTTCTCTGATAATGAGTGATGTTGGGCATCTTTTCATGTGTTTGTTAGCCATCTGTATGTTTTCTTTGGAGAAATGTCTATTTAGTTCTTTGGCCCATTTTTTGAGTTTTAAGCCAACTTTTTACACACCTCTTTCATCTTTATCAAGGGGTTCTTTAATTTCTCTTTGCTTTCTGTCATTAGGGTGATATCATCTGCACCTCTGAGGTTGTTGACCTTTCTCCCGGAAATCTGATTCCAGCTTCTGTTCATCCAGTCTGGCATTTCACATGTTGTACTGTGCAACACCCAGTTCCCCCACAGCCAGTCCCTTCCTGTCTTGATAAACCATCAACTTCATCTCTGCAGTTGACGAGGGATCTTGTCATGGGCAGTTTGTCTGTTGGCTGAGAAAGGACTGCCAAGTGTCTGACTCTGGTGTGGGTCCATTGCTATCCAAAGTCTATTTCTTTTGCTAAACTTCTGGGCTCACCTCTCCTCTACCCCACTTTCATACACCTCAGCTACCAGAAGTTCCACTTTTATTGTACTCTAATTTTTAATATCCTATGGTTCTCTTAGTTTCTATATCATATACTGTTTGGTGGCATGTATCTGATTACTTCAGCATCTGCTAAGACATTTTACATATAAGCCCATAATGTAGGTAAAATTTTTTTAAGATTGAAGAGTTATTCTGAGAAAATAGTAGCATTCCCTGAATTTTTGTATCTTAGCTTTCAAACCATAACTAACATGTCAAGTATTTTCTCACTTTAAGTTTCTTGTTCACTTCAGTTCACTTGTTCAGTCATCTCCGACTCTTTGCAACCCCATGAACTGCAGCATGCCAGGCCTCCCTGTCCATCAGCAAATCCCTGGGTCCACCCAAACCCATGTCCATTGAGTTGGTGATGCCATCCTACCATCTCATCCTCTGTCGTCCCCTTCTCCTCCTGCTCTCAATCTTTCCCAGCATCAGGGTCTTTTCAAGTAAGTCAGCTCTTTGCATCAGGTGGCCAAAGTATTGGAGTTTCAGCTTCAACATCAGTCCTTCCAATGAACACCCAGGACTGATATCCTTTAGGATGGACTGGTTGGATCTCCTTGCAGTCCAAGGGACTCTCAAGAGTCTTCTCCAACACCACAGTTCAAAAGCATCAATTCTTCTGCACTTAGTTTTCTTTATAGTTCAACTCTCACATCCATACATGACCACTGGAAAAACCATAGCCTTGACTAGGTGGACCTTTGTTGGCAAAGTAATGTCTCTGCTTTTTAATATGCTGTCTAGGTTGGTCATAACTTTCCTTCCAGGGAGTAAGCGTCTTTTAATTTCATGGCTGAAGTCACCATCTGCAGTGATTTTGGAGCCCAGAAAAATAAAGTCAGCCACTGTTTCTACTGTTCCCTCATCTATTTGCCATGAAGTGATGGGACCAGATGCCATGATCTTAGTTTTCTGAATGTTGAGCTTTAAGCCAACTTTTTCACTCTCCTCTTTCACTTTCATCAAGAGGCTCTTTAGTTCTTCTTCACTGTCATAAGGGTGGTGTCATCTGCATATCTGAGGTTATTGATATTTCTCCCAGAAATCTTGATTCCAGCTTGTGCTTCCTCCAGACCAGCGTTTCTCATGATGTACTCTGCATAGAAGTTGAATAAGCAGGGTGACAATATACAGCCTTGACATACTCCTTTTCCTATTTGGAACCAGTCTGTTGTTCCATGTCCAGTTCTAACTGTTGCTTCCTGACCTGCATACAGATTTCTCAAGAGGCAGGTCAGGTGGTCTGGTATTCCCATCTCTCAGAATTTTCCACAGTTTTTTGTGATCCACACAGTCAAAGGATTTGGCATAGTCCATAAAGCAGAAGTAGGTGTTTTTCTGGAACTCTCTTGCTTTCTCGATGATCCAGCGGATGTTGGCAATTTGATCTCTGGTTCCTCTGCCTTTTCTAAAACCAGCTTGAACATCTGGAAGTTCACGGTTCACGTATTGCTGAAGCCTGGCTTGGAGAATTTTGAGCATTACTTTACTAGTGTGTGAGATGACTGCAGTTGTGCCGTAGTTTGAGCATTCTTTGTAACCCATAATCATTTGTTGGCTTAGCATTTATGCCCTCTTAAGGCCCCATTTCCTATTGGTAGTTCTCCTTAGGGAGATTTAAGGGTGTTTTTGCTTTGTTTATTTGATAACTCCTGCAGTTCTATATATTTCATTACAATCTTTGGAACACTCAAATAAACAGAAAAATGAATATTTGGGTAGGCTCACAGTGAAGCCATGGTGGCACTGGGGGAAAGTATTCATGCCGGTGTGTTTATGAGTAGGTGTGTGTATGTGCGTGTTTCTTGAAGGGAGTTTGTTCAGGGATGATGAGGCAGGTCTGCGTATTGTGTCTAGGATTGATATGCATATCCTTAGCTTTGCCAGTTATGTCGTGCTCACTCTTAGATCTAAATGTAACTTTGTATTCTTCACACAAATTGCTAAGGTTCAAGATTATAGAGTTGTGTATTATGTCATCCAATCACCCATTTTGAGATATTTGGGGTACACAGACAACAGTCTTGGCTTACTGTGAGAGTGGATCACCGTTGGATCCTCCATCTCTCTGAAAAGAGTATTCCGCATGTCGGTGGCCCACTTAGTTGACGGGGAAATGTGCTATTACATAATTACAAGTACAATGTAAATTAGGTTTTCAAAGGTAAAGAAATAAATCAAAACTAAAGTCAAGTCCAAATGCATTCTGCCAGTCAGTGAGCTAAGCAATTTGGTACAGAGACTGGGCTGCCAAAGTCCCACAGAAATCTAATTGCTGCAAGATACAGGGTATGCAATTAGGTGCAGCACTGTGATGCTGAAATGAAGCCAGTCCTGGTTTAAAGTCCACCGTGAGACAGTAGAATAGCAGGATGGTTTGAAACAATCCTGAGGCTGAGAATAACCTATGTATACTGCAAGGAGTTCCCCAGGGGGTTAAGAATGCTTATCTTTGTATCCCCTAAATGTGATTTCTGTCCTTTATCGAGCCCGTCTTTGCATGAAATGTTCCCTTGGTATCTCTAATTTTCTTGAAGAGATCTCTAGTCTTTCCCATCCTGTTGTTTTCCTCCATTTCTTTGCATTGATTGCTGAGGAAGGCTTTCTTATCTCTCCTTGCTATTCTTTGGAACTCTGCATTCAAATGGGTATATCTTTCCATTTCTACTTTGCTTTCCACTTCTCTTTACACAGCTATTTGTAAGGCCTCCTCAGACAGCCATTTTGCTTTTTTGCATTTCTTTTTTTGGGGATGGTCTTGATTCCTGTCTCCTGTACAATGTCATGATCCTCCATCCATACTTCATCAGGCACTCTGTCTATCAGATCTAGTCCCTTAAATCTATTTCTCACTTCCACTGCATAGTCATAAGGGATTTGATTTAGGTCATACCTGAATGGTCTAGTGGTTTTCTCCACTTTCTTCAATTTAAGTCTGAATTTGGCAATGAGGAGTTCATGGTCTGAGCCACAGTCAGCTCCCCATCTTGTTTTTGCTGACTGTATAGAGCTTCTCCATCTTTGGCTGCAAAGAATATAATCAGTCTGATTTCAGTGTTGACCATCTGGTGATGTCCATGTGTAGAGTCTTCTCTTGTGTTGTTGGAAGAGGGCGTTTGCTATGACCGGTGCGTTCTCTTGGCAAAACTCTATTAGCCTTTGCCCTGCTTCATTCTGTACCACTGGAAAAGACCAACCTAGACAGCATATTAAAAAGCAGAGACATTACTTTGCCAACAAAGGTCCATCTAGTCAAGGCTATAGTTTTTCCAGTAGTCATGTATGGATGTGAGAGTTGGACTAAAAAGAAAGCTAAGTGCAGAAGATTTGATGCTTTTGAACTGTGGTGTTGGAGAAGACTCTTGAGTCCCTTGGACTGCAAGGAGATCCAACCAGTCCATCCTAAAGGAGATCAGTCCTGGGTGTTCATTGGAAGGACTGATGTTGAAGCTGAAACTCCAATACTTTGACTACCTGATGTGAAGACCTGGCTCATTGGAAAAGACCCTGATGCTGGGAAAGATTGAGGGCAGGAGGAGAAGGGGACGACAGAGGATAAGATGGTTGGATGGCATCATCAACTCAATGGACCTGGGTTTGGGTGGACTCCGGGAGTTGTTAATGGACAGGGTAGGCCTGGTGTGCTGTGGTTCATGGGGTCGCAATGAGTCAGACACGACTGAGCAACTGAACTGAATGTGATTTGTTCAAAGCAGCTGAATCACAAAGCAGAGAAAAAAAATCAACTATACCAAGATAAAGTAGAGACTTTGGTTATGTTGGTACCTGCTCTACTTTGGATTCCTTAAATTCATACCTGAACTTGGAGGAAATCATCTTACGAAAATAATGCTTCCCACAAATGCTGATCAGGTGCATGTGCCTGAAGACGAACAGTGAGAAGGGAATATTTGCTGCAACATGACTAACAGTCCCTTAAACAAAACACATTCTGATTATAGTATAACAGGAATTTTAAATCCTTAGCTATGATCTACTTATCAGTTAAAATGTTTTTTTAACATATTTCCAGTACAAGCACATTTAATATTCCTTTGTGCTAGTTTGTAAGAGGAGTTTTCTTCACTTGTGCATTTTATAAAAGAACAACAGAATAGACATTTTTCAAATTACATACTTGAAGATTTCTTTATTGTTAGCTTTTGACCTTGAAAGTGGATTCTCCATTTCTCAGCTTCTTTTTCTTTTTCATATTGATTTCTTCTTTTGCCTGTGATGAAGCTTCTTTTTTGTCAGTATTCCTGAAGCCCTGTGGCATGCTTTCTCTGAGCTTTGTTCTGGTACGGAGAGTGTCAATTATCTTCTTTTCTTCAGTCTAGGTACCACCTGACTGTGTTCCCCAGCATCACTGCTTGGTATTGCAATCACACTGCTCTTGCCTTAGTTGATAATCTCTCGGCACTTCAGTCACACCTGGGTGCTGATTAGATTCAATTGCATCTCGCCTTTATCCTGTATCTGTGTCTTCTACGTGATTATTAAATGCTGCTCTTATTCCTACTGGTAGCTATTTAAAGTTATCCTGATTGTGTCTTCTTGAGAAACTTCTGAGAATTATTTAGCTTTCTCTGAAAGGTACCATTGACTAGATCACAGTGATTCTTTTAACTTGAAAGATTCAAACTTTGAAATTCACATTTCATACTTAGTTTGAGGGTCAAACAATATTTTGATGTACCACAGCTTCTAAAAGAAATATAGTCTTACTTTCTCAAGGGAAACCTGTGGCTTAGCATCAGATTTATAACAGAAAATAGAGATATAGAGGAGAAAGTTGGTGACTGTTTTAGAATAGTAAGTTGAAAACATGGTTGAAAATGGGACATGTCTACCTCCTTTTGCTATTTTTTGAATGTATACCTATTATTAGTGTAATCAAATTGGAACGATCTTGATGGAACTCTGTGAGAAGATTTTGACAGATTTCTAACTCTGGAGAAATAAATATTTATTTTACTATAAAGGCACTGGTTATTTTCTTATAATCCAAAGGTAATAAAGTGGAACTTTTTAAACTTCCTGTGACCTTTAAAGGAAATATCAACAGTGAATGTTTTTGAGTTTTGTGGGTTTTTTTAATAAATAATTTTTGAGCATTTTTTACCTTATTTCTTTACATATTTTGTCAGTGTTGTGAACCCAACAGTAGGTTGTCACAGATGATTTGAGATAGAAACACTTGGATTCAAAGTCTATTCCTATGACTCTGTAACTGAATGAGTATCTGAGAAGTTTAAAGTAAGTCAGTTAGCTGGACTCCAAAAACCTGTTTTCTTTTGCCTAAAAAAGGGACATTAAACCACCTCCTCCTCTTTAAAGACTCAAAATGAAGTATATACACACACATACACACAAAAGTTTATATAACTTATTACTAAATCCTAAGTATAAGTCACATAGTTTTCCCCCCAGCACTGGAGGAAATCTGCCCTTTTGAGTAATTAGGGTTCATGTGTCAGTCTTCAGTGGGAAAATTTTCTAATGGATCCCCATTGTTAGTTTTGCATTTTGATTATTTTCACTTTATGCTCTCATTTTTTCGGTTTTACTTTGGAATCCAACCGCTGAATAAGATAATAATGTAGGATGCTGGGAGTTAAACTACACTGAATAATGAGGAGTTCTGTATTAATGAGAAACTGCCATGAGATAATACAGAGATGCAGAGGGAGTGATTGACATGGTCAGCCCTAGCAGAGAGGCAGGTGGTGGGGAAGGGGCCTTGAAGGACCCCTGAAGCTTACAGGCTTATGGTAGAGGTGGGAGAGAAGGGCACCGTGGGCAGAAAGCCTAGCTCGTGGAAGGTATATGGTCTAAAAGGGTAGGTTCTATTTGGTGGTTGCTGGATAACTGGGTATGGCAGGAATCTACCCACAGAAAAGACCTGAAAAAAATGAAACTGGGAATTTGGGGCAAGATAGTGATGACAGCTCTTTTTATATCCAACTAAGGAATTTTATTTTATACCAACTAAAGAGCCTCTTGATGAGGGTTAAAGAAGAGAGTGAAAAAGCCTGCTTAAAGCTCAACATTCCCCACCATCTGCCTTATGCCCCCTCTCTGTTGGGCTGGCCGTGTCAGAGGCTCCCTCTGCATTTCTGTATTCTCTCATGCCAATTTCTTATTAACACATAACTTCCTATTATTCAGTGTAGTTTAACTCCCAGCATCCTACATTATTACCTTACTCAGCTTCACCAACTCAATGGATATGAGTTTGAGCAAACTCCGGGAGACAGGGAAGGACAGGAAGGCCTGGCATGCTGCAGTCCATGCGGTCACAAAAAGTCAGACAGGACCTAGCAACTGAACAACAGCAAAGGAATTTTGAGTTTACTGGGAGAAATTGGCTACTTTGAAGAAATATTAAGAAAAATACATGCGGGAGATTTTTTATGAAAAGAGATGAGAAAATGATAAGAATTAAAATTCTTAGAAATTGTATATGCTAAAGTGAGAAATAAGAATGAACTAAAGCAGTAGTAATGAAATGTTAGAAGAGGTTGCGTGTGATAAACATGCATTTTTTCAAAAGAAGGTATTCATATTTAATGGGTGGGGAGTTCAGAGACATTTGGTGTAATGAAAGACGGTGTCAATAGGAATGCTTTGTGTGTGTCAAAAAAATGTAGGGTCAAAAAAAAGAGACAGAAACACTGAAAAATATATTGCTGAGGTATGTGGTAATATAGGAAAAAATTAAATCAAGAATGCCTTTGATGGCAGTATGGGGTTAAAAAAAAAAAAACAGCAACATGGGAAGGTTTCAGAGGAAAAGAACCCTAGCTAGGAGTATTCCAGTGAAAACTTTTACTTCTGCCTTAATTCTCCCCAAATTTATATGTGGGAAATTTAAATAAGAAAGCAAGAGTATTAATTCATTTGAAGGCTGAATAGGAAATAAACGATTGGAAGGAGCTCTAGTAACTGGCATCCCAGTGCCTTTCACTCATGAAAATCACTATATAACATGAGCATTATGGATATGAAATTGTACATAATTATATAGAAACAGTACTTATGAATTATGTGAAATTAAATCTACTTGTAGAAAGGCACAAAGAGCTCACCTAACTTTATTTTTTTACTCAGTACAGTTATTTAGCTTGAGCTTGGGGAAGAAAAGAAGATCAGTAAATTCAATATCAGAAAATATAGAACTTTCAGGATCTCAGATGTGAGCTATAGATTAGATTCATCTGTCTGTGTATAAAATTCTGCAATACTTTCTTAAAAATATTATGTATTGGCCTAAAGAACTTTCTACACAAGTAATGCCGGAGAGAAGAGAGAAAGAGTAGATACTGTTTCAGTTTGTATCCATGTATTCTGGAGATATTAAAATATTTTTAATTTGGGATGTAAGAGCTAATTTCATTTTTTCTGCTACCGCCTCTCTCTCATTAGTAGTTATGAGTGTGTTAAACTGTGAATGTTGGGTTTTAATATAGTGAACTAGATTTCCATGCAGTGCTAAACTATGCAAACCCCGATCTTCTAAACTACTCTTTAGAGTAGTACTAATAGACAATATGACAAACAGAATAGGTAAAAATCAGAAGATGCACAACGTCAAATATTAGCAAAAAAAAAAATAGGTATAGCACTAAAATTCTCCTTTCTTGCTAGTGGGAGTGTGAAATGATAGACTTCGGAAAACTATTCAGCAATGTTATAAATGTAAACATACATCTGTCTTATTGCACAGTCATTTCACTCCTGTGGAATGAAAAGATATGTCCACAAAAATCTGCACGTTTTCATAGAATGTTTATAGTGTCCATAAATGTTATGTGCTTAGTCACTCTGCTGCTGCTGCTGCTAAGTCGCTTCAGTCGTGTCCAACTCTGTGCGACCCCATAGACGGCAGCCCACCAGGCTCCCCCGTCCCTGGGATTCTCCAGGCAAGAACACTGGTGTGGGTTGCCATTTCCTTCTCCAATGCAGGAAAGTGGAAAGTGAAAGTGAAGTCGTTCAGTCGTGTCCGACTCTTAGCAACCCCATGGACTACAGCCTACCAGGCTCCTCCATCCCTGGGATTCTCCAGGCAAGAACACTGGCGTGGGTTGCCATTTCCTACCCCAAGGCATGAAAGTGGAAAGTGAAAAGTGAAAGTGAAATCGCTCAGTCGTGTCCAAGTGACCCCATGGACTGCAGCCCACCAGGCTCCTCCGTCCATGGGATTTTCCAGGCAAGAGTACTGGAGTGGGGTGCCATTCCAAATCTTTTCAATCCTATGGTCTGTAACCCACCAGGCTCCTCTAATCATGGGATTTTTCAGGTGAGAATACTGGAGTGGGTTGCCTTTTCCTCCTCCAGGAGATCTTCCCAACCAAGCAATAGAACCCACATCTCCTGTGTCTCATGCAGGCAGATTCTTTACCCACTGAGCCACTGGGGAAGCCCATCTGTAAATGGAAATAAACCAACTTTACATCAATAAAAGAATGGATGGATGAATATTATTCAACATACAAAGGAAAGATTCACTAATATGTACAGTGAGTCAGTATCAAAACCACTAAGGAAGTGGAGCTAGACTAAAATTGACACATTGCATTTCATGCCTCTTACATATGGTTAAAAAAAAAGACAAAACCAATCTATAAGAACAGAAATTAGAACTGTTATTGCTTATGAAGGAGCAGAAAAAGAGAAGAAAGGAAATTTCTGGGAAAATGGAAATGTTTTTGTCTTGTTTAGGGTATTATTTGGTAGTTTGCGCTGTCAACATTTATTGAATCATGTGCTTAAGTTCTTCGCATTTTACTGATCAAAAAAAAAAATTCTAGGATCACTGCTTCCAAGTCAATTGTCAAATAACTGCCAAACCATAACAACACAAATAGAGATTTGCAGATATTTCATCATATAATGTATTTCTGAAATTAAACCTCTTTAAAATTTTATGCAGATCTAATTCGTTAATAGGAAAGTAATTAACATTTATAGAGTAATAAATAGCTTCTCAGGCCCTGAGATAGTGAAATAAAATATCCATCAATATCTATGTATGAAAGTCATACCTTGAATATTACCCAAGATGGAATATGATCAAGGATATCTCTATAAAGAGCGATCTGATCCAAATAAAGTGATAGCCTGAAAAACATACTTGTTGATGGGTAGCAGAGTCCATTTCAGAGGACTATCAAGAAGGAAAGCAGATTTGGGATGAAGCAGATAAAAGAAGAAACATCTGGTCTCCTTATGGAACATGCACAAGTGCCTCTGTCAGCTCGTTTGTCAACCTAGACTTTCATGGAAAAATGATGACATATGATTAAAATTGGGGAGCAGAAATTTCAGAACATTAGGGATCGGGATGAGCAAGATGATGTAGTTTTATGCAGTACAATCTAACCACCAGCCCAAGTTCTCATCGGCTAGGGGAGCCCCTTGGGTTGTTCCTAGTCACGTAGCTCTTATCCCTGCCTTTCTTCTCACCTAAGTTCTTCACCTATCTAGAAGTGTTGAATTGGATGACACAAAATTGACATTTAAAATAAAGAATAGAGGTCAGATGGCAAGTAGGAGTTACTTCTTCCATCAGTTACAATAAGCTAGGAGTTATTACCTGGAATTCAGTACTAAGAAGGGAGAGAAGTCTTGTCTAAGCTCGGGAGAAAAAAAAAGAAATTACTAATTGGCAATAACTGACTAGCAGTATCTACAAAAGTTCATACACAGTGCATGTAGTTGGGGATCCTAGACTAGAGGCTATGTCAGCTTAAAGGTGTACATTTTTAACCTTGATTTTCTGGAGCAATACTTTCTGCTAATATCCTCATTGCTGCTTCTGATAATGAGAAACACAGTTCATGAGCAGATCTTCCAGCATTTAGTGGCACTCTGCAAACGACTCTACTGCTTGTAAGAGTTTTCATCAAACTGTTGCTCTGAACCTATGTATGGATCGTAAAATCAGTTTAGTAGGGTGTAACTATGATGTCTTTAGGGATAGAATAAAAGAATATAGAATGAATAGAAACAAATTTTCAGTTATACATACACATTTGTATTATGTGATTTAAATAAAATTATAAAATATTTATTACTAAGGAGAAGGGTCTAGAATATTTGAAATCTGCTTATTTGTGGGGTCATTCCTAGTAAAGTGGGCTTTTTCACTACTTGAATTATCAGTGACCTGAAATTTTTCAGTAGATGTTCTGAGAGCTGAAGTACAGGATAAGGCCTGTTGGTCACAGCGGATACCCATGTGACATCAGTATTCAGACTTCTTGATTTTAGGAGAAATAGGTAACAAATGTCACATTAACATAATTTAATATTAAATCATTATCAAAGGTTATGCTTGTGCTTGCTGTGCTCTGAGTTTGAGGTTATTGAAGAGAGTTGGGTCTGGAGTATAATTAACACTGTCAGATGCTCAAGGGCAGAAGGGCGGCCTAGGTCACCCCTTGTCACGTGAAAGTCCTGAGGTGTGGTCCTGAGAGGCCTGAGAGCTAGTGCGGGGAAGTCGTTCTGCTGAGTTAAAGCCTGAGCATCACTTTAATGTAGGGGCACTGATGCTTCAAAATGATACATCGATTCTTGGAAGATTACCTGAGATGAAAGTCTCACACTGAAACACATTGCTTCAGGTTCCTTCTACTAAATATCCAGCCCATATGTTAGATGCTAACCTCCGCCTGCCCCTAGCCCTCTGGACAAACTCTGGACAGTCTCTGGAGACAGCTGTACACCTTGAGCGCCGTCAACTAAAGGAAGCCCCTGGGAGTCATAACAGGCTCCTGTCAAGAGCTAATGCCTTGCGGGGACATCTTGATATTCCTGTTGCTTTGCTGAAGAGAAGAACCACAGCTTTTTCCCTGGAGACTCAGCAAACATTTCCATGTATAAAGAGCCTTTTACAGCTGTGCTAGAGACAGAAAGGGAAGCTGTGAGTCTGCTTTAGAATTTCCACCTTAGGATAAGGATGGTAGAATTTCCGACCTGTGAAACACTCTTGTTCCAGCTCAGTCTGCTGCACACCAAGCATCATATCCGAATTTCCCAAACCAAGTGTATAGGAAAGAGAGGTTAAGTGCCTACCTGGAGCCAATGTTGGTGATTATATTTTAAAATTCCTTGAAGAGTGATTCTGATTCCCATATGGCACTTTGCAAGAAGGTGATTTCAGCTGGTAGGAAACAGAGCTTTCTGCCACTGGATTGCTTGTTCTGTGAAGGAGCAACCTGAGAAACCTAATGTAATGACATGGTCACTCATGGAAACTGCGGTTCTTATTAGAAGGTTAAATTTTATAGTCTCAGTAGGAACATGGATTGTGCTCAGTATGCAGTGTAAGTTCAAATGCCAAATGAATTTTTAAAAGTGGAAGTTACTGTCCCTTATGCACTGGCAAACTCACCTACTAGTCACGCATGCTGAAATATATTACGCCAAGGCTGGTGATGTGTTCACTTTGATATACGTGCCTGTCTTACCTGTTTTCCTTGCAGTATGGGGATGGGGACAGTGGGATTTGGTTATTGGCTATGATATGCAGCAAAGCAAAGTAGCAGTTGTGTGAACTCACCATTGTGGCCTTTTAGAACCATACCATGTAGGTAAGGAAGAAATATCTAATACAGAACCCCAGATTGTTTTATATAGTTCTCTTCTATGAGAAAGTGAATTATGACATGTATACCCAAAAATGAATGAAAAAGGAAAGATGCTATGGATGGCTTGCAAGGCTTGAACATGGAATTGTTGGCTGGTACACAGATTTGCTTCCCTGGTGACTCAGTGGTAAAGAATCTGCCTGCAATGCAGGAGACCAGACGTGGGCTTGATCCCTGAGTCAGGAAGATCCCCTGGAGAAGGAAATGGCAACCTACTTGCCTGGGACATCGCATGGACAGAGGAGCCTGATGGGCTACAGTCCATAGGTTGCAAAGAGTCAGACATGACTTTGGAACTAAACAACAAGGCGGATTTGCAAAAGCACTTGCAGTCAAACTGTGTAGTGATCGATCAGAGCTGATAACATTTTCATGCATGTTTCTTCACGCTATTTCACGCAGCGTTGCTGGAGCTCCGAGACCCAGAGCTTAGAGCCATAATGGTGCGTGGACTGGGTCTGAGTTGCCCAGTTCATGTAGGACTGAGGCTACCCTAGCACGAGCGAGGGTGCTCAGGGCCTTTCTCAGACACCCAGCCCTCTTACAGTTTCTCAGCTGGATCTTTAGTCTCCCCCCACATGCGCCCTGCTTTGTCCCGGATCTCAGGCCAATCCTGAATGGAGGCCGGACACATTAACAGTATTGAGGACATCTTTACTGTGCTGCCTTGAGACATCATGGTGCCCCTTCTCCTACTGCGAGGTGTTTTTGTGGTACTTTAAATCACATATTTCAAACTCACCTGGACATTATGATCCCTGTGAAGGTTTCTGGAATTCTCTAGCATCCCGTACGTGGCATTCTCACATTCTCCTTTCCCTGACCCAGTGATTCTGTCCTGATTCTCCATCTCCAATTATTAAGCTCTTGAGCACACTGATTCCAGATTTATAAAAACCACAGTGCCTAGCCTAGAGGGTATTTTCTGCAAATTATAATAAAGTGCATCTTCTGAGTGGGCTGTGTCCTGGGCATGTGGTAAGTGTCTTAGTGTGTGGACCCATATATTATGCAGCTATTAAAGAGGGCTTACTCTCTATGGAGATGCAACTCCATGCCAGGCTAGATGGCTTGGAAAGTAGAGTAGGCACTGGATTTCAGGCCCAGACATTCCTCATCCGGCTGTCCATGTGCATTGGACAGCCTGTGTAACTATACACATGGCTTAGACCCATTTTATGAATTATTTTTCTGGGAGGATGTTTAGTCCAGAAATTGCTTTAGTAGTCGTTTTTGCTCCTACCTGGATCTTGACTTAGCATAGAACTTACTTCAGTTCAGTCGCTCAGTCGTGTCCAACTCTTTGCGACCCCATGGACTGCAGCACGCCAGGCTTCACTGTCCATCACCAACTCCCGGAGTTTACTCAAACTCAAGTCCATTGAGTTGGTGATGCCATCCAACCATCTCATCCTCTGTCGTCCCCTTCTCCTGCCTTCAATCTTTCCCATCATCAGGGTCTTTCCCAATGAGTCAGTTCTTCACATCAGGGAGGATCATTAGGTAGAAATTCTGGTTGCCAACTACTGCTAAAATGTGAAATTCTAACATCATCTAGATTTAGCAAATAGTATATTCCTAATAGTCATTTGCACCACCCTTGTCACATAGGCATCCGTATTAACCTAATGCCTAAAACAGTACCTAGTATATTTTGGTAGAAATATAATAGAAAAGGTACAAGTGAAGCTAATGATCCATGGCTTCTCCCCACCATTGGCACCTTCCTACTGGCCAAGTACCAGATGTAAACTTCTCCCACACTGGCTGTATTTTGCTGCCAGAAAAAACACCCTATGTGGTCGAGAAATAGCAGATATAAGAGTAAGGATTAAAAATTACATTGAAATGATATTAAATGAAAATACCAATTGAAGACATAAATACTGTGGATTGAAGGGAATATTCTGTTGACTGGTTTTGGGTGCAGTTGCTAAATTATTTTACCAGAAAGAGTAAAGATGTCATAGCAGTCTGCAGATACCACCATACGTTATATTTATTTCTGCCTTAGATGGTTAATAAAAGTGAAGTTTGCCCTTGGGAAAATCCACACTAGTTGTACAGATCTTAACATCCATTTTTTCTCCTTGTACCTTCCTACTCATTACCTCTTTAGCATCTTAAAATCCCTAGTAATGAAGTTGTTGCAGCAATTTTCGCTCATGTTTCTGTTGTGGACTTTATTTATTTATTTATTTTTTTGTTTTTGCTCTTTATACACACAATGTATGCACTTTGTAGTGACAGCGTAATGAGAGCTGTTTTCTTTTTGAGCCTGAGGGACTGTGTATCAAGGACAATCACTGAAGAATATTTGTGGCCTTTTTTTATGTAATAGAAAATTTCAGCTTCTCAGACAGCTTGGAAATGCACCAGGAAGGAAATGAATGTTTTCTTCTCAAATGTGTCATTCTGTATTAGCAGAACCTGGACAGTTTGAGAATTATTGCTTGTATATCTGGAATTAAATTTTGAATGCTTTGAATGCTCATTCTTTACAAGGGTGCCACATTCTCAGCAGTTTAGCCATTAATAGTGTTTTCTGGCACAACAAATACATGTTGGAGGGAGTTCATCACAGCCACTCTTCTTCCTTACTGAACAAAATGAATGAGCATCCATTGCACAGATAACAAAGCAATCAAGAAAGAATTTTTGTTTCTTTTTAGCTCAACTGAAAAGTGATAAGCATGCTTGCTGAAAACTGGTGGCCAAAGAAGACATTAAAATAAACTTGAGGATTTGTTCTCATTTAAGAAACAATAGACTGAAATGCTGTGATGCCTTTCTGAAATGAACCATGTGGGAATTGGAGATATAAAATGGTTACTAAAGGGGGCAGTAAAATTATCTTCCATGAGAATACATGTGCTGTTTTCCTCAATCACTTGTCTTTGGTCATTCCATTGAGGTGAAAATCAGTCACATATATTTCTAAGGAAGGAGGGAGGATCTCATAAAAAGATCAAATTATCAGAATGCAAAAAAAAAAAAAAATTAGAAGAACTGACTCCGGTAACAGGGTAAAATCAATGAAATGATGCTATAAATCTACCATTGCAGTAAGATGATGGAAACAGTGACATTTGAGTTGGGCCTTAAAGAGCAGATGGGGTTTTGACAGGTAGAAATGAAGAGAGCAGATGAGACAGCTGACATAGGATGATGGGTGCAGAGGAGAGAGAAGGGCTCGGAGGGCACAGACTTCAGGCATGTAGATGGGGCTTGTGAATTCCAGCGCCCGCAGGGAGCAGGCCCCAAGATGACTAGGGGATGAGGCTGGCAGGCAGAGCCAGCTGAAGGGCACGGGGCCCATCGAAAGGACAGCAGATATGAAACTCCTGCTTTTTGCCATTTCCAGAGACAGGTCCATTTTATCAAAAGATCTTTAGGTGATATTTCCTGTGGCTGCTGTGCTTTGTTTTGTTGGAAGGTGGACGACAAGAGTCTTCTGCCAACTGCTAGTCAACATATGGCTCCATCACGTCCAGGACATGCCTGGCGCCACCTCCTCAGGTTGTACCCTTGGGGTTCAGCTGGTAAAAGAATCCGTCTGCAGTGCGGGAGACCTGGGTTCAATCCCTGTGTTGGGAAGATCCCCTGGAGAAGGGAAAGGCTACCCACTGCAGTATTCTGGCCTGGAGAATTCCATGGACTGTGTAGTCCATGGGGTCGCAAAGAGTGGAACGCGACTGAGCGACTTTCACAGGCTCGCTACAGCTGCCTCTCCCAGCCCTGACCCAGCCCTCCCAGCAGAAGGCACTGCAGGCAACACCGCCTTCTGCCGCCTCCAAAAGTCTGACCACTAATCATTTCTCTCTGCACCAATGTGGGAACCCACTTTGGGAATATGTTGATATCATTTATTCTCAAAGTTCTTTTTTCATGTTTTGAAATCGGCTTTATTGACATGCAACTTACATAAGTATCAGCAATTGTCATTGTATATGATTTGTTGTTTTTTAATTGAGTATTAATATAATTGATTTACAACATTATATGTTTCAGGTGTGCAACATAGTGATTCATAAATTTTATGCTCCATTTATAGTTGTTAAAAAATATTGGCTATATTCCCTGTGCTGTGCCATATATCTTTGTAGCTTAATTTGTACATTGTAGTTTACACCTGTTAATTCCCTACCCCTATTTTGTCCCTCCTTCTTTCCTCTCCCCATTGGTAACCTCTAGTTTGTTCTTTATATATGTGGGTTTTAAATTTTTTGTTATGTTCACTAGTTTGTTTTATTTTTTACATTCACCATATAAGTGGTATAAAAGCTTTGGCATTCTCTGACCTATCTCACTAAGCATACTAGCCTCCAGGTCCGTCCATGCTATTGCAAATGGCAAATTTTCATTCTCTTTATGGCTGAGTAGTAGTCTACTGTGTGTGTGTGTGTGTGTGTGTGTGCACACACATACATACATATGCCGCAACTTCTTAACCACTCATGTTGATGGACACAGGTTGCTTCTCTATCTTGGCTTTTCTAAGAAACGCTGCTATGGACATTGAGGTACATGCATCTTTTTGAATTATTGTCTTCATTTTCTTCAGACATATACCCTGGGGTGGAATTGCTAGATTATATGGCGGTTTTATTTTTAGCTTTCTGAGGAACCTCCATGCTGTTATCCACAGTGAGTGCAGCAATTTACATTCCCACCACCAGTGTACGAGGCTTGCCTTTTCTCCACAGCCTCACTAGCATTTGTAACTTGAGGTATTTTTGATGATAGCCATTCTGACAGGTGTGAGATGATGTCTTATTGTGGTTTTGGTTTGCATTTCTCAATGATTAACAATGTTGAGCACCTTTTCATGTGCCTGTTGAACATCTGCATTTCCTTTTTGGAAAAATGTCTATTCAGTCATTTTGCCTATTCTTTTTTTTTTTAACCGGATTATTTGTTTTTTGGATTTTGAGCTGTATGAGCTATTTATTAATATATATTGAGGACATTAGCCTCTTATTGGTCATATCATTTCCACATTTTTTCTCCCATTCAGTAGGTTGTCTTTTCATTTTGTTGTTGATTTCCTTTGCTATGCAAATACTTGTGAGTCTAATTGGATTCCATTTATTTATTTTTGCTTTCATTTCCTCTGACTTAGGAGACAGATCGAAAAACATATTGCTATGACTTATGTCCAAAAGTGTTCTGCCTAAGTTTTTCTCCAGGAGTTTTCTGGTTTCAGCCTCACATTTAAGTCTTAAATCCATTTTGAGTTTATTTTTGTATGTGGTGCTAGAAAATGATACAATTTCATTCTTTCACATGTAGTTGTCCTATTTCCCCAACATAACTTGTTAAAGAGACTGTTCCTGCCCCACACCACCCTGTTCTTGCCTCCTTTGTCATAGATTAATTGATTGTAAGTGGGTGGGTTCTGGTATGTGGGATTTTTTGACATATACATGGTGGTGGTGGTGATGGTGGGGTAGTCACTAAATTGTGCTATCCCATGGACTGTAGCCAGCCAGCCTCCATATGAATAGGCATATAATCACCACCACATCTCAATATGTTCCTGTCTTATGCTTGAAAATAATTCTTAAAAAATAAATATTATGAGGATCATAAAGAATATACTTGTGGTGTCTCAATGTAAGCTCCTTTGGGGAGGAATGATTCAGCCTTTGACATTGAATAAAGCTGCTGGAGATTGGAGGTAGGACTAGCCTTGAAGACACAGTCTTGAGGAGGATATCTAGGAACCTTGTTCATGAGTATCATGGGGCATTGTGGGGGTCAGTTACATACCAATAACAATGGGAAGTTTTCAACATTATTGCTGATGATAGAACTTAAGAGTTCCCCACACCTACAAAAATGAAGAATGTTGTTACTTTATCAAAAATAATGCTATTTACCAAGACTGGTGTTCCTAATCATTTATACAGGATTGTCTCTCATCAAAATAGAAATCATATATATCATTGATAATAGTAGATGTTCTTGGAGGGATTTTATTTCATTGTTACATTAAGGAGATTTTTTAGTGCTAAAATGTGAGGCGATTGAACATGTTGTGTGAACTTAAATTTATTGTATTAAAAGGTTCACTGGAGCAAAGAAAAGTTTCTGTGAGTTAAGATTTTTATTTATTTTTTTCCTAAGCCAGTGTGAATACTTTTCACACACGGAGATGACAGTGAGGGTTCTGTGAGACAGCAATGCAACCTCAAATGCCAGCGTACATGGCCTTCACTTAATTATTTAAAAAATGGTTTTTACGTACTCTTAGGCAATTGGTCCATACCAAGCAGGGGAAATAGAGGCCACTTCTATCTCCATTGAGCTTTAAAACTGAGTGGATAAAAATAGATGTTTATCAAATGATGCTATAAAAATATAGCTTAAGTGATAAATACAGAGAATAAAATGTATAAGTAGCTAGTCTATACAGTAGCCCCCACGCCCCATCCATGGTTTTGATTTCTGCAGTTTCAGTTACCTGAGATCAACTGCAATCTTTAATTATTAAATGGAAGTTCCAGAAAGAAACAAATCATGTTTTAAGTTGTATATCATTCTGAGGATCACGATGACATTTCCCTTCATCCTGTTCCTTCTCCACTGGGACATGAAGCCTTCCTTTGTCCAGCTTTTACTCACAATTGGCCACTCAGTAGCTGCTTCGCCAGAGTGACTGTTGCAGAATCCAGGGCTTGTGGTCAGGTGACTCTTATTTTATATGATGGCCCCAAACCACAAGAGCAGTGATGCTGGCAATGTGGAGATGCCAGAGAGGAGCCTTCACGGGCTTCCTTCAAGTGAAAATGTGAACATTCTTGACTTAATAATGACTTAATGAAAGAAAAAATATCATATGTTGAAATCTACAGTAAAAACGAATTTTCTGTCCGTGAAATTGTGAAGAAAGAAAAATATGCTCTGGTTTTGATGTCACCTCATACTGCAAAAGTCACATCCACTGTACGTGATAAATGCTTAATTAAGATGGAAAAGGCTTTAAATATGTACAGTAAGATTTTGAGACAGCCTACATTCACCTAACTCTTATTATAGTATATGGTTATCATTCTCCTATTTTCTTATTCGTTACCATTGTTAATTTCTTACTGTGCATAAGAGTCGGACATGACTGAGTGACTAAGCATGCACATGCCTAATTTATAAATGAAGCATAATCGTAGGTGTGTATGTATAGGAAAAAAACATAGCTTATGTGAGGTTTGGTACAGTCCATGGTTTAAGGCATCCTCTGAGGGCCTTGTAAAAAGGAGAATTGCTGTACTGGGAAATCTTAAAACTCTGGGAATATTTGAAAACTTTCCTTGGGAAGGAGATAGTTGAATTGAAATCTCAAGGTCAGGATCCTATAAGGAGGGTGAGAGGCCAGAAGAGACCCCCTTTAAGGGACTGTGGTTTGGGAGGACATCACTGGGGAAAGATGGTCAGTGCAGATGAAGTGCGTGGAGAGAGAAGGTAAAGTAGAAAAGGCAAGCCGAGCAGAGGTCCAGTGCTGAGGGCATTTATCAGCCACGTCACAGACCTGGCCTTTATTTTATGAGAATGGCAGGTTTGAAGGATTATAAGCAGAAGAGCAGCAGGATCTGGTTTTGAAAATGTTCAGGCAGCAGTGTGGAGAATCATTTAGAAGAGGACAAGAGGAAAGGTAAGACAGACACCAACGTGTGTGTGCGTGTGTTTGTGTGTGTGTGTCGCTCAGTCGTGTCTGGCTCTTTGCGAGCCCATGAACTGTCGCCCACCAGCCTCCTCTGTCCATGGGATTCTCCAGGCAAGAATATTTGAGAGGGTTGTCATCCCCTTCTACAGGGGATCTTCCCAAACCAGGGATCGAACCCAGGTCTCCTGCACTGCAGGCAGACTCTCTACCACCTGAGCCACCAGCTGAGAGACAGTGATGTGATGGTAATTGGATTATTCACACATCCACAAATTGCGGTGGAGCGAGCACTTTGCGCATTCCAAACGTGACTCAGTGGCTGGAGAAAGACAGGGTCGTGGGGAAAAGTGACAAAATTCCTGCTTTTCATTCTGGACTTGGGAGTCAAGAACAAGCGAAAAATTAAATATCCAATAGTCAGGGTGTATCAAGTGCTAAGAAGAAAATAAAGGAGCAGTGGGGCAGCCACAAGAAAGGAGGGAAAAATAGCAAATATAAAAGTGGGTATACAAATTTCAATTAATAGTCTCTATATGGAGATAGGAAGGGTACCTACTCTGCACCAGGGTCATACAATTAATTAGCAAAGTACAGAAATTAGAGTGTGTGTGTGTGTGTAACGTTTAAGATGGTGAGAAGGGTTTTATCAGAACTTTCTTTTCTGGAAAGGGTGATGACTCAGTTGTTAACTTTCTGAAATCTGCAGCTATATAAATATGTTTGTACTAATCATTAACTCTATGTCTATCCCCAGATTCATAAATGAAATTCAATAAATATATAGGGTCTGAAAATGAGCTGTTATATTTGTCAAAGCATTTATTAAATACAATTAATGTCTATTGTTCAAATTGTATTCTCAGTTTAAACATGAGATCTTGGTTAGGTTAACTACTGGGGTTAATGAAAAATAAATTATGCCAAATAAATAAATGATGTCTACTGAAATTGATATTTAAGAAATTGAAATCAGAATAAGCACCCTCCCACAGTTAGTAGCAGATAGTCTAATATTATCTAATGTACTTTTTTATGGACTATTTACAGAAAGAGAAATGGCTGATATTAATTTTTGAAGACGATTTTGTAGCTCATGCCAGTAGTACTTAATTTTATAATATTTGGCAATCTAGAGCTTTCACAGTTAAGTGTTCTAAGTTACTTAGAGAAGATTTAGGATTAATATTCCTTCTGAAATCACCCTGTCTAGTTCAATTTTAAAGTATCTTTTCCTTGATATTTACATTTCTGTGGTTTTCTTTAGAGACCACTTAGATTTACTATTTAATAAAACCAATTTGCCTGTATAAAGTTACATTATATATTTTAACTTTATTATTAACTGGAGAAGAAATGTTAATTCATTTTAGTTTTCAGTTTATATATTTGAAAACTAAAGTACTGGGAAAACATGCCATGCACAAAGGATTAAGAAATAGAATATTAACATTCTATTACAAAGACTAAAATGAGAAAGAAGTTGTCGTTTGTTTGTTGACCAAGAAGTATGATTCAGTACCAATTTATACCGTAGGGTTGCATAAGTGACTAAATTATGTGAACAGTTGCTGCAGTTTGCACAGTGAGGATATCATAATGTAATTTTAAACACTGAAACCTCCGAAGTCTTATATGATACCATCAATCTTTTCATCCAGTTTTAGGACCCAAATGTTCGTGCTTAATTTGACAAATTAGCTCAGAAAAACAGATTAAGCAACAGTTCACTATTAACTTGGTGATCCCAACATCAACTTCTTTTATGTGTATGTGATTTTGATAGTTAGGTTATTAAACATTTTAAATCATTTTCTAAGTAAACCCAGTCTGAAAATTTTTATAAAAAAGTACTGTAGGAGATTTATGATAAAAATGGATCACAACTGAATGGGTAACGTGGAAATGAAACTACCACCTCAGTAGTGTCCTAGCACTTAGATCTATTTAGTTTCCATAGAAATGTTAAGGAAAATTATACTGGTGCTTATTTAATTTTTAAAAATGTCGTAATAAGTTTCAGATATTTATTTTAAAAACTATTTATATACATACATACTACATACATGCAGACACTTACACACTGGCATGTGCAAATACAAATATATTTTTCCAAAATCCTTTCACATTTGGTATCTTTGTCATCAGCATTACCTTACATGATCTCAAAGACAATTTTCATTTTTTATTGTACAAGTGAGTCAACTAAGGTGCACCAATTTTCAAGGATTTACTTGTGACCCATTGTCTTAGAAGTATATCTAAAATTATACCACAGTCTTTTGAGGTACAATCTTAAGCACTTTTTACTATATTGTCCTGCTGGTATATTTTTCAAAGCTGCAAACTGAAGTTTCATGGGACCTTATTTTCCAAATCACATATGTTGAATGGATACTATTTGTCCACCCAGTGTCACTGTCTCTTTTCTATGCGTCCAACATGAAGTATGCAGGGCTTCCCAGTGGTAAAGAACCCACCTGCCAGTGCAGGAGACACAGGTTCCATCCCTAGGCTTGGAAGATCCCCTGGAGGAGAAGTGGCAATCCACTGAAGTATTCTTGCCTAGAAAATCCCATGGACGGAGGAGCCTGATGGACTATAGTCCATGGAGTTGCAAAAGAGCTGGACAGGACTAAGTGACTAAGCTACAGTAAAGTATATGTTCGAGTTTCATTTGTAGGTGGGTGTGGGCCTTGTGTCTAAAGTCTGGCAAAAAGTATCTTAACAGCAGCATTGTCTGAGACTTTTCTGGAAGCTACATTAGTGTTGCCACAGGGGCAAGAAGGGACATTCTGTGCTTTTCTTTGTCTACCTTTTTGCTTCCTGGAAAGCAGACTGGCGGCTGAGGTTCCAGCTGCCATGTCTTTGGCCATGAAGTAATCATGCAGATGAGACTCACGTGCCAAGGATGGAGAAAGCAAGGAACGAATAAAGGGTTTTACTTCAAAATAAATTCATGAAACCTATTGGTCAACTTTGTATTGTAAACCACCTGACTACTTTTACATGGCAGAGTACCTGTGTTCCAGCCACTATTATTTTAGATTTTCTATTATATATAGACCAACCAAATCCTAACTGATATGATATTGAAACCGTTCATCTTAGATTGAGTCTTGAACCCATGTGGCCAGGACTTGAACCTAGCCAAAACCCATAGTCTTCCAACTGAGATCCCATGCCTGGTTTTAGAACCTAGTGAAACTCAGGTTCTTGATGTCTCATCACATGAAGAACTCAGCAAGAGACACAGTGATAGGTGAGAAGTGAATCTATTTAGAGAGAGACACATTCCACAAACAAGCATGTGGGCTATCTTGGAGGGCAAATGCAGCCTCAAAATGTGGTGTGGTTAGCTTTTATGGGCTGGGTAATTTCATAGGCTAATGAGTGGCAGGATTATTTCAACTGTTTTGGAGAAAGGATGGAGATTTCCAGGAACTGGGTCCACTTTTTGGTCTTTGATGGTCAGTCTTGGAACTCTCGTGGTGCCTCTGGGTGTGTCATTTAGCTTGCTGATGTTACAATGAGCATGCCCTGAGGATCAAAGTCTAGTTGAAGTTGACTTATCTGCCATCTTGGACTCATTTGATTCTAATCAGTTTATGTTGTGTCCTTGGGCAAGGTCCTTCTTTCAAAAGTGGTGCCCTGACCTCTTCCCTTCTTTTTCAATATTAAAAATGTGAATATTAGTAATCTATGCATAAAAGTGTTGTTCAGTCTCTCAGTCATGTCTGACTCTTTGTGACCCCATGGACTACAGCACACCAGGCTCCCTGTCCTTCACCATCTCCCAGAGCTTGCTCAAACTCATGTCCATTGTGTAGTGATGCCATCCAGTCATCTTGTCCTCTGCCGTCCCTTTCTCTTCATGCCTTCAATCTTTCCCAGCATCAGGATCTTTTCTAATGAGTCATCTCTTCGCATTAGATGGCCAGAGTATTGGAGCTTCAGCTTCAACATCAATGTTGTCCTTCCAATGAATATTCAAGATTGATTTCCTTTAGTATTGACTTGTTTGATCTCACAAAAGTTGGGTTTTGCATTATAGGAAGATGACTTACATTTTGTCTTTTCACTAATGAGTCAAATGCATATCAATTTCTGTGTGCTTATCAAATATTCTAAAACTAAAGAAAATCGTCTTACTAGATATAGTATAATTTTTAAGTCTAATATTTAATGTGCATTTTTGTAGAATACCCATCTAGTGATTATGAACATAATATTTCACCCATAGCCCAAAGGGAAACTGGGATAATCTGTCACAGCACAGATTAATGGAACAAACTCCTAACACACAGGCAAGTGAATTATTTCTCTTCCACACTCTTTATCTAACTCTGTGACTTTGAGCAGGTCACCCAAGATCATTGGGCTTTTACTTTCTCAGTTGTAAAGTAGGTGAATGAGCCTTCTGTAACTTGACTTCTAGCTTTAAAACTATTGACAAATAATATAATGAGAATCCTTATATCATTCTTAGTTTTGAAAACAGAAAAAGTAGAGCAGGAAAAGTCTTGAATAGACAAAGTAGACAATAAACATAGTTTAAGAAATACAATATATATTTATTTATGTGTAAAACTTTTATTCTTTTAATAAACATCATTACATAGTCAATTTTCACATTTTTCAAGCTCACTGCCTTTTCCAAATCATTGAATTTGTCAATGTAAATGGAAGAGAAAAGTTATTTTCTTTAACTCAGATTTAGTTAACCAGAGATGCTATGTAAGAAAAAGGACATAAAAACCACTGTAATAGGAGTTTTTTAAAATCTGAAAATTACATATTGTCTCTTGGTTCTTGTGAAAAATGTTTTCAAACATCAGCATGTTTCTTCACATTTGCATTTGTTTCTAGTGAATTACTAGCTTATTCCAACAAGCAAGTAATTATCTAAGTTTTAGGGGGAAAAAAATCACAATACTATTAACTAGATACTGGACAGATGTTAATAGCACTTCATTTCATGGTTCTCTGATACAGATGTTCCTGATTATTTATAGAACTTTTTGTCTGGGAAACATTAACTGAAATGCCCAATGTATAAGGAAACATATTTATGGCAATCACATGCATGCATGCTAAGTCACTTCAGTCATGTCCAACTCTTTGCCACCCTATGGACCATAGCCCAGCAGGCTTCTCTGTCCGTGGGATTCTCCAGGCAAGAATACTGGAGTGGGTTGCCACGCCCTATTCTAGGAGATCTTCCCGACCCAGGGATTAAACCAATGTCTCTTACATCTCATGCCTTGGCAGGTGGGTTCTTTACCACTAGCACCATCTGGGAACCCCTAGGGAAATCATATGGGTATTCAAAGATGGGTGGCACAGATTAGAGATTTTGATTGAAAGTTCTAAAGAGGACTAATTTCAGGCTAATGCTGAATCAAACTTATTTTACAGAAGAACTCTTTCAGTGAAAGAGAAATAGGAAGCAGATTTATAGAGATCCATTTTCCCAAACCGGTTACTCTTAAGCAGAGGCCCCCAACACCGACTGTCTCAAGAGCACTTTAGTTTTTAAATTGAGTTTAACGGTAATGAAAATAAAAAATGAAAACTTTCAGACAAAACATCATTACTAGAAGTTGCTGCAGCAGTTGAAATACAGCACTCTAAATTGAGTTTTTGTTTGGTTTGATTTTTGGTTGTTTAAGTTTTTCTATTAAGAGCCAGGGCTCCCACCTATGACATCAAGGAAGTTGCCAACTGAGTTATAATATGCTAAAAAATGAGTCTGCTGCTGCTGCTGCTGCTAAGTTGCTTCAGTCGTGTCCGACTCTGTGCGACCCATAGATGGCAGCCCACCAGTCTGTCCCGTCCCTGGGATTCTCCAGGCAAGAACACTGGAGTGGGTTGCCATTTCCTTCTCCAATGCATGAAAGTGAAAAGTGAAAGTGAAGTCGCTCAGTCGTGTCTGACTCTAAGTGACCCCATGGACTGCAGCCTGCCAGGTTCCTCTGTCCATTGGATTTTCCAGGCAAGAATACTGGAGTGGGGTGCCATTGCCTGTGAATAACTTCTATTAGGACAGCGAAGGGCAAAGGACTTGGAAGCACAGTCCTTTAATTCAAGCTATTACAAATATTTTCCTTTTCAATTTACACCTTTATTTTTCTTGTGGCCCATTGCCTGATTATATATCTGATAATGGAAGTGCATTTCCAAAAGTACTTCAGGAGCACACTTACTTGGAATTTGAAAGGCAGACAGACTTTTGCTTAGAGATGTGAGGACCCATGATGTGGATTTCCCTGTGGGTAACAACACTTTACAATATCATCTCTTTACAGGAGACTCTAAAATGAACCCAATATTAAAATCAGAAGAAATGCTATTGATTCTGTCTTTTGTAATGAAAAGGATATGGACCAATAAGGTCAATGTGTTCCAGTGGGAGGAGGAGGGCTAGAACCAAACAAGCAAGCAGACACAAGCAATGAGCAAATACAGGAAAGATACACTCAGTGGTTCATTTTCTTTTCAGTTGCACAGTGCAGCATGTGGGATCTTAGTTCCCCAACCAGGGATCAAACCTGTGACCCCTGCAGGGGAAGCACAGATTCGTAACTGCTGGCCCACCAGGGAAGTCTCTCAGTTGTCCTTTTTGTCATTGCTCTAGGATACTACTGAAATTTAAGAAGTGTATAAAACAACTAGCTCATAGAGGAAGAAAATAGCATTTATTTTTGTTAGGTTCTGTTGTATTGCAGAACTTCTTAACTAGATACAGCTGATAAAGTGCTAAAAAATTGGAAGGGAAATGATAAAACCAGTAAACAATAACAAAAACTCACTGGAAAATTTCAGTTTATTAAATGGCATGTTTTGAAGACAATGATATAAAGATAGCCAAAACTGATAGAAATTGACTTTTCTGGGTGGAAATATGAATTTGATAACGTT
This sequence comes from Bos grunniens, assembly GCF_055505025.1. NCBI lineage: Eukaryota > Metazoa > Chordata > Mammalia > Artiodactyla > Bovidae > Bos > Bos grunniens. Next base: position 20,135,060 of record NC_141191.1, on the reverse strand, counting down.
GAAGCACTATATATGGTTTGGGCTACCCTTTTTTATTCATTTTTAAATGTGTTGAGGATTTCCTAGGAAGTAAGAAGTGGTGCTAAATTCTCTAAAAACTACTACTTCATTTAATCTTCTCAAGAATTTTGTGGAATAGATATTGTTAACCTATCTCATTTAACTTACCAAAAAACCCTAAAACATGGAGAAATTATTTAAATTTATGGATTATTGCTGAATAATATCTCAGTATTTAAGCATTAACATACTACATATGTCTATAATGGAAATAAGAAGCTTATATTTAAAAGTTTTTGATTATACAATTGTTAAAAACAAATTCTGTCATTCCCTAGTTGTTTCCAAGTGTAGAATATTTCAGGCATAGAAAAAAATACATTTGTTACTACTAAAAGTTAACATAATGAAAATGTTTTGTATCATTTTGTTGAGTTGCTTAATTCTCTTTCAGTACAGTTCTGTTCAGTCATTCAGTCGTGTCCGACTTTTTGTGACCCCATGGACTACAGCACGCCAGGCCTCCCTGTCCATTGCCAACTCCCGGAGTTTACTCAGACTCATGTCCGTTGAGTCAGTCATGCCATCCAGCCATCTCATCCTCTGTCTTCCCCTTCTCCTGCCTTCAATCTTTGCCAGCATCAGGGTCTTTTCCAATGAGTCAGTTCTTTGTATCAGGAGGCCAAAGTATTGGAGGTTCAGCTTCAGCCTCAGTCCTTCCAATGAATATTCAGGACTGATTTCCTTTAGGATGGACAGGTTGGATCTTCTTGCAGTCCAAGGGATTCTTGAGTCTTCTCCAACACCACAGTTCAAAAACATCAATTCTTCCGTGCTCAGCTTTCTTTATAGTCCAACTCTCATATCTATACATGAATACTAGAAAAACCATAGCTTTGACCAGACAGACCTTTTGGCAGGGTAATGTCTCTGCTTTTTAATATGTTGTCTAGGTTGGTCATAACTTTCCTTCCAAGGATTAAGCATCTTTTAATTTCATGGCTGCAGTCACCATCTGCAGTGATTTTGGAGCCCAGAAAAAATAGTCTCTCATGGTTTCCATTGCTTCCCCATCTATTTGCCATGAAGTGATGGGACCAGATGCCATGATCTTCGTTTTCTGAATATTGAATTTTAAGCCAACTTTTTCACTCTCCTCTTTCACTTTCATCAAGAGGCTCTTTAGTTCTTCGCTTTCTGCCGTAACGGTGGTGTCAGCTTCGTATCTGAGGTTATTGATATTTCTCCCGGCAATCTTGATTCCAGCTTGTGCTTCCTCCAGACCAGCATTTCTCATGACGTACTCTGCGTAGAAGTTAAATAAGCAGGGTGACAATATACAGCCTTGACGTACTCCTTTTCCTATTTGGAACCAGTCTGTTGTTTCATGTCCAGTTCTAACTGTTGCTTCCTGATCTGCATACACATTTCTCAGGAGGCAGGTCAGGTGGTCTGGTATTCCCAACTCTTTAAGAATTTTCCAGAGTTTGTTGTGGTCCACACAACCAAAGGCTTTGGCATAGTCAATAAAGCAGAAGTAGATGTTTTTCTGGAATGCCCGTTTTTTTGATGATCAACAGATGTTGGCAATTTGGTCTCTGGTTCCTCTGCCTTTTCTAAATCCAGCTTGAACATCTGGAAGTTCATGGTTCATGTATTGCTGAAGCCTGGCTTGGAGACTTTTGAGCATTTCTTTGCTAGAGTGTGAGATGATTGCAATTGTGCTGTAGTTTGAACATTCCTTGGCATTGCCTTTCTTTGAGATTAGAATGATAACTGACCTTTTCCAATCCTGTGGCCACTGCTGAGTTTTCCAAATTTGCTGGCATATTGCATGCAGCACTTTCATAGCATCATCTTTTAGGATTTGAAATATTTTTTAATTTAAATTTATGTATTTTAATTGGAGGATAATTACTTTACAATATTGTATTGGTTTTGCCATACATCAACATGAATCTGCCACGGGTGTACACGTGTTCCCCATCCTGAACCCCTCTCCCACCTTCCTCCACATATCATCCTTCTGGGTCATCCCAGTGCACCAGCCCCAAGCATCCTGTATCCTGCATTGAACCTGGACTGGCGATTAGTTTCTTATATGATATTATACATGTTTCAATGTCATTCTCCCAAATCATCCCACCCTCTCCCTCTCTCATAGAGTCCAAAAGACTGTTCTATACATCTGTCTCTTTTGCTGTCTCGCATACAGGGTTATCGTTACCATCTTTCTAAATTCTATATATATGCGTTAGTATACTGTATTGGTGTTTTTCTTTCTGGCTTATTTCACTCTATATAACAGGCTCCAGTTTCATCCACCTCATTAGAACTGATTCAAATATATTCTTTTTAAAGGCTGAGTAATGCGAAGAGTTGACTAATTGGAAAAAACTCTGATGCTGGGAGGGATTGGGGGCAGGAGGAGAAGGGGACGACAGGATGAGATGGCTGGATGGCATCACTGACTCGATGGACATGAGTCTGAGTAAACTCCAGGAGTTGGTGATGGACAAGAAGGCCTGGCGTGCTGCGATTCATGGGGTCGCAAAGAGTTGGACATGACTGAGCGACTGAACTGAGTACTCCATTGTGTATATGTACCACAGCTTTCTTATCGATTCATTTGCTGATGGACATCTAGGTTGCTTCCATGTCCTGGCTATTATAAATAGTTCTGCGATGAACATTGGGGTACATGTGTCTCTTTCAATTCTGGTTTCCTTGGTGTGTATGCCCAGCAGTGGGATTGCTGGGTCATAAGGCAGTTCTATTTCCAGTTTTTTAAGGAATCTCCACACTGTTCTCCATAGTGGCTGTACTAGTTTGCATTCCCACCAGCAGTGTAAGAGTGTTCCCTTTTCTCCACATCCTCTCCAGCATTTATTGCTTGTAGACTTTTGGATCACAGCCATTCTGACTGGCATGAAATGGTACCTCATTGTGGTTTTGATTTGCATTTCTCTGATAATGAGAGATGTTGAGCATCTTTTCATGTGTTTGTTAGCCATCTGTATGTCTTCTTTGGAGAAATAGCTCAACTGGAATTCTATCACCTCCGCTAGCTTTGTTCATAGTGATGCTTCCTAAGGCCACTTGACTTCACATTCCAGGATGTCCAGCTCTAGGTTGGTGATTACACCATTGTGATTATCTGGGTCATGAAGACCTTTTTTGTATAGTTCTTCTTTTTAACTTGTGTTTAATGACCAACTGGAGTGTGCCCTTAAGAATGTCAGATCATGTATGAAACGAGTCGCCAGTCCAGGTTCGATGCACGATACTGGATGCTTGGGGCTGGTGCACTGGGACGACCCAGAGGGAGGGTATGGGGAGGGAGCAGGGAGGAGGGTTCAGGATGGGGAACACAGGTATACCTGTGGCGGATTCATTTCGATATTTGGCAAAACTAATACAATTTTGTAAAGTTTAAAAAAAAAAAAAAAAGAATGTCAGATTGGTGAATCATGGAGAGGCCATCTCCCTAAAGTGCCCCAAAGGAGATTGTCAGAAAAATCTGAGGCTAGTGAAGGTATGGGAGAAGGCAATGGCACCCTACTCCAGTACTCTTGCCTGGAAAATCCCATGGACAGAGGAGCCTGGTAGGCTGCAGTCCATGGGGTCGCTAAGAGTCCGACACGACTGAGCGGCTTCACTTTCACGCGTTGGAGAAGGAAACGGCAACCCACTCCAGTGTTCTTGCCTGGAGAATCCCAGGGATGGGACAGACTGGTGGGCTGCCATCTCTGGGGTCGCACAAAGGCAGACACAACTGAAGCGACTTAGCAGCAGTAGCAGCAGTGAAGGTATAGTTTATATTTTTAAAAAAGCATAAGTTGACAAGGGATTCATTCTGGAAGCTAGGATTTTTCTCAAAGATGAAACTGAGCATATTGAAACATACCAGCAAATTGTCCAAGACATGAAGCAAGTGGAACTCCCATACCCTACTATAGGGAGTGTACAATGTATAAACACTCAAAAAGTCTGACAGTTACTTATAAGTTAAATATACGTAAGTACTTACTGTTTGTCCCAGCAGTTCCCCTTGTAGGCATTTACCCACAGGTGTGAAAACATATTCACAAAAAGATATGTCTTGTTCACAGAGCTTTATTCATAATATCCAAGCACTGCAAATAGCCCAGATGTTTATTAATAGATAAGTGGATTTTTTAAAAAGTATATTCATGCAGTTAAAAGGTACTCTCCAAAGAATAGAAACAGACAGCTAATATACATAACTTCAGGGATGATTCTCAAAAACATTTTTCTAAATGAAGGAAGCAAGACACACACACAAAAGTAATATTATATGATTGCATGTATATGAAATTCTAGATAGGCAAAGCGATTGTGATGGAAAGCAGCAGACAGGTGGTCCTCTGGGGGCTAAGGGTGGGAGTGGTTTACTACAGAGGGATGAGAAAATTTGGGGGGTAATGGGAATGTTCTTTAACTTGATTGGGGGGATTACGTAAGTATATATTTTGTCAAAAACCTTTGATCTGTAGACTTAAAATGAGTTTATTTTTGTGTGTAAACTATTTAAGAAAAAATGCTAATATTGCATTTTATGTTTTAACAACCTAGCCAGAAAGAATAAGACATGGAGAGAATTAAAGTGATGAAAGAACCTGAGTAAGCAAAAGCCAAATAATGAATTCAGACTTAGTTTTATCTTAATTCAGAACTGATAGGGCACCATTTTTCTAAAATGTTCTGCACTCTGTGCTGTATCTGTGGTCTTGTTTGCTATCCCATGCTCTGTAACATTCATCACGGTCATGACCAGTCTCCATTGATTTGAGCTGGCATTGGTTTGAGTGTAAACTATTTTAAAGTTAGTTTAAATAATTAGAAGAACAAGTAATGATGTTAAAAATAAGCATAAGTTAAAAGTGAAATACACCTGATGCAAAGATTATGTCCCATTTATTATTAATGTGGGAATTGAGCTACATATGTGCCAGAAGTGAAGAATATGAATGCAGTGATGTGTGAACCGGTTATAACTGTTAGAAAACTTTGCATCAGAATTGAAATTTTTGTGGTTTCTTTTTCTGTTTTTTTCATTATTGCTCTCTGGACTTGCTTTCCATTTATAATCGTTGATTGTTAAATGTTTTCCGAGATTTCTGATTTCTCTATATTTGAGGTGACCATATAAATTGTCGTGCAAATTTTGATACTTTTTGAGAGAAAGGGGATACTAGGAAAATAGACTTTAAAAACTATAGTGTTCTGGGAGAATTAGGCTATAAAATTGTCCTGTGTAAAATCCTTGTTTGGGCATTATAAATTTTCTTATTGGAGCCATATTAAACTATAAAGTTTTCCAGCTTCATTTTATATACCACTTCGATTAGGACTGCATACAGAGTTGGACTCAGTAAACACTTGTTGCAAGACTTAAATTTTACTTTTTCTTACCTAGAGAATAAAATGCGATTGTTTTCCACTAGAATTAGGAATTTGTGCAGACTTAATACTGAATTTCTTCCTATAGTGGCCCATTAAGCAGAATATTTGTTTAAAATTATGCTATGATCTCCTCAAACTACTATATTCTTTTGAGAACAGCTTTATTTTCCCAAATTATTTGAAAGAGCTTCTCATGGAATTCTTACAGATAGAGGAGATGAACTGTCCATGCCGTGAAAACAGGATTTCAAACTTTGAGCAGATTCTTATTTATTTGAATAAATGTTCTCTGGTATGTGGAGTCTATCAGTTTATCACAAGTCAGGGATCAGGTTACGCTTCTGTCTTTCCTTACAGCTTTCATGGGCTGTATGGCAGCTGCTGTGGGCTGACTTGGGTCCCTCCCAGAATTCACATGTTAAAGCCATAACTCTCGATAGCTCAAATGTGGCTATATTTGGAGATGAGGTATTTAAAGAAGTAATAAAATGAAAGTGTGAGCTTTAGCATGGTCCTAAGGTCCGTCTAGTCAAGGCTACAGTTTTTCCAGTGGTCATGTATGGATGTGAGAGTTGGACTGTGAAGAAAGCTGAGCACCAAAGAATTGATGCTTTTGAACTGTGGTGTTGGAGAAGACTTTGAGAGTCCCTTGAACTGCAAGGAGGTCCAACCAGACCATCTTAAAGGATATCAGTCCTGGGTGTTCATTGGAAGGACTGATGCTAAAGATGAAACTCCAATACTTTGGCCACCTCATGCCAAGAGTTGATTCATTGGAAAAGACCCTGATGCTGGGAGGGATTGGGGGCAGGAAGAGAAGGGGATGACAGAGGATGAGATGGCTAGATGGCATCACCGACCTGATGGACATGAGTTTGAGTGAACTGTGGGAGTTGGTGATGGACAGGGAGGCCTGGAATGCTGTGATTCATGGGGTCACAAAGAGTCAGACACAACTGAGCAACTGAACTGAACTGAACTGAATCTAATCTGACTGGTATTCTTGTAGGTAGAAGAAATTTAGCAAGGGAGCATGTGTACAGATGAGAGACCATGTGCAGACAGGAAGAAGAAGATGGCCATGCACAAGCCAAAGTGAGGGGTCAAGAAACTTAATATAGCATCTAGATCTCCATTGCTATTGCCTGGCTACACTGCTTAGACTAACTACAGGTCTAGCTAGACCAAACTGCTCCATGAATTCCCTCTGACCCAGTCTGGAAAGACCATTAAGTCACTGCTATAGAAACTGCCTGGATATATGGCCCCCAAACCTTCTTTCTTTCTCCACACCCAGACCAGTGGACCCAGACGAGTCTTGCTTGATGCATGGCCCTGTTTTTTTTAATCAATCACAGTATGGAAGAGTAGCTTTCTATTGTAACATGTTCCATAGGAGAGGTTTAAAATAGAGAAAAGGTGACTTATTTGATTCTGTCTTTATCATCATATGCGTGGAAGAAGGAATCCCTTCAATAACTGTGTTTGAGAGCTAATTAGCCTGATTAGAAAGTGCTACTCTCCATGTGCTAGCATGTAATTTCCCAGCACGGTTCAGTAGCAGGATGTTAAAGAACCCAGCTAAAAGGATCATCCTGTTCTATATCTCAGGGTCTTCATTGTTCTGCTGTGCTATCACATAATGAGAATGACTGGCCTAATTCAATGAGAGGACTGTACTATTTCCTCTTGGCTTTTGTGAGATAGAAATTATCTCCTAATCTGGAAATGCCAACTGTGATGATCTGCGCTATCATCTCCATGTAATAGGACTCATGAGAGCAAGCAACCACATTTGCCTCTTTCTCTGAAATCCCTCTGTGACACACATTAGGATGTTCTCCACAAAGAACACACCTCAAAACCCATGTGTCTGTTCACCTTGTGGTGGTAAACAGTATGCATTGAGTCAACCACCATCCGAATCTCTCTATTCTGTTGTTCAAATCTTACCATGTTATTTTATTCAGGATAAGTGCAGAACTATAGTAGTATAAATTTTCCATTTTCAATGTGTTCCATAACCTCTATTGAATGTTTTTTATTAAAGGCCCAATGTACAGGATATTGTTACTTTTTAGTCATATTGGCTTATTTTTGTGGTACAATGGTCTTGTCCACTATTACTCAAAACTGAATGCCGAACTCAGAGATCTTACAATCTACTATGGGGATAATTCCCCTTGTGGCTCAGCTGGTAAAGAATCTGCCTGCAATGTGGGAGACCTGGGTTTGATCCCTGGGTTGGGAAGATCCCCTGGAGAAGGGAAAGGCTACCCACTCCAGTATTCTGGCCTGGAGAATTCCATGGACCGTATAGTACAGGGGATCATAAAGAGTTGGATATGACTGAGTGACTTTCACACAATCACAGGGATAATTCACATATACAGTTAACAGTAACTTAAGACTTTAGACTTCTGAGGGTATGCTCTAAACAGTGGATTTTCACTGCTGCATTTTGATATTCAGAAACTGAATTAAACCTGGGCTTTGTAACAAACTAGAGGGCTGGGAAAGGGTAGGAGGTGGGTGTGAGGTTCAAGAGGGAGGGGACATTTGTATACCTATGGCTAATTCATGATGATGTATAGCAGAAACCAAAAAAATATTGTAAAGATATTATCCCTCAATTAAAAATAAGTGAATTTTAAAAATATGTGAAATTATAAAATGACTTCAGAACTACATACACACTTACACACTTAACTGAGACTGAATAAAAGGAGATTCTAAAAAACTTGATTAACAAGAAAATGTCATTTTTCATTTTTCATTTCCTTCCAGTACATTTACTACAAAAGTGTTAGACTCAGGGATAGATATACATTTATGTAATGGAGGAACTAGTAAATTTTCTCCCATTCAGATAGCATGCTGGAAAACTCTTAGGGGTGAGTAGTGTAAAGCTAATTATCCTTGACATAAAAATAGTTAAGAAAAATAAAAAAGCGTGATGGTTGAGGATTGACAGAAAGAGAAAAGGGTTTTGATTTCTTAGGATGGCAGTCTTCTACTTTCAGATGTTGATAGTAAATCAGCATTTTAAAATCCCTCGTATTAAATCAAAACTTGAAAAAAATCTCTTCTGAGTAATCTGTCCTTGTGGTAGTGCTGGTATATTAGGACATGGTACAGAAAGAGGGCAGAGCAGTCATTAGAAATGGGTCAGAGTAGAATCAATAATTCAGTGAACAGAAAACTCTAATAGAAGAAAATAATTATCAGGAAAAAAAATGTATACCAAGCCCCCAACCTAGAGTTAGTGGAAGAAAAGATACATTTCCCACTAATTACAGAATAAGACTCTCTCTCAAGACATCCTACCTGGTTGGGAAAGTAAAGGACAACCAAAATGCCCTAAGGGAAACTCAACAGGAAAACAAACATCTGGATTATAGTATTAAATGACCTCAAAATGATTCATAGAGCTCACAGTATTTTCTGGTAAGGAGAGAACAGTCTTCCATGAGCCCTTAATCGAATGTGTGTTCAGTGATTACCTCTGGCTGCTGCTGCCTGGGACATTCCCTGGAAATCTTCCTTTTCAGGAGCATTATTTTCTGCCCTATTTTTCAGGCCTCATTTTACCACTTACAAAACTCAATTCTCCTCTGATTTTGTTGCAAATCATTATAATTTAACTAGTCTCAAATCTATGCAAAATCTGTCCCTCTTCATAGACAAAGAAATAGCAAATTATTTTATCCCTAACCAACAAGTCTAAATATCAAAATTCTAAAATATAATACAATTGAAATGTTCATGTGTGAAACAGCAAAAGTGAACAACATATATGAACAACAAATGTGTTCATAATTTGTTGCATATACTACAAAGTTCTCCATTCTAGATATTTCCCTAGTCTGCCCAATTACATAAATCATCATTGCTGCAAAGGACTGAAATCACTAATTGCAACATTTATCAAAGTATGATATATATATGGCCAAATATTAGCAAAATAAATATATAATATTAAAACATCAGTGATTCTATGGGTTCTTTAGAAAAAGAACATTCTGTAACTTTGTAGTAGCATCAGTTATTCTCTTACCATCTACATAGGCCCTTTTAAATATTTTCCATATGGTTAGGACCCATAAGGAAAATTCAGTCTCAGTTAAGTGTGTATATAGTTCTGAAGTCATTTTATAATTTCACATATTTTAAAAATTCACTTATTTTTAATTGAGGGATAATGGCTTTACAATATTTGTTTGGTTTCTGCCATACATCATCATGAATTAGCCATAGGTATACAAATGTCCCCTCCCTCTTGAACCTCACTCCCACCTCCCACCCTTTCCCAGCCCTCTAGTTTGTTACAAAGCCCAGGTTTAAATTCCCTGAGTCATACAGCAAATTCCCTTGGCCATCTAGTTCATGTATGGTAGTGTATATGCTTTCATGCTACTCTCCATTTGTCTCATCATCTCCTTCCTCCCCCGGTACCCCACCCCCCGCGTCCATAAGTCTGTTCTCTGTGTCTGAGTCTCTATTGCTACCCTGCAAATAGGTTCAACAGTACCATTGTTCTACATTCCATAGAAGTATGTGTTAATATACGATATTTATTTTTCATTTCTGACTTACTTCATTCTGTATAATAGGCTCTAGTTTCATCTGCCTCGTTAGAACTGATTCAAATGTATTCCCTTTTTATGACCGAGTAATATTCTATTATGTATATGTACCCCATCTTCTTTATCCATCCATCCTTTGATGGACATCTAGGTTGCTTCCATGTCCTAGCTATTGTAAATACTGCTGCAGTGAACATTGGGGTACCTGTGTGTTTTTCAGTTTGGGATTCCTCAGGGTATATGCCTGGAAGTGGTATTGTTGGGTCATTTGTAGGTTTTTAAGGAGTCTCCACACTGTCTCCCATAGTGGCCGTATCAATTTACATTCCCACCAATAGTGCAAGAGGGTTCCCTTTTCTCCACACCCTCTCCAACACTTTTTGGTTGTGGATTTTTTGCTGATGGCCATTCTGACCAGTGTAAGGTGATATCTCATTGTAGTTTTGATTTGCATTTCTCTAATAATGAGCAATGTTGAGCATCTTTTCATGTATTTATTAGCCAGCCATCTGTATGCTTTTTTGGAGAAATGCCTGTTTAGGTCTTTTGATCACTTTTTGATTGAGTTGTTTGTTTTTCTGATATTACGTTGTATGAATTGCTTATATATTTTGGAATTAATCCTTAGTCAGGTGTTTCCTTAGCTATTATATTCTCCCTTTCCGAGAGTTGTTGTTTCACCTTGTTTATAGTTTCCTATGCTGTGCAAAAGCTTAATTAGGTCCGACTTATTTTTGGTTTTACTTCTATTATTCTAGGAGAGGGGTCATAGAGGATCTTGCTGTGATTTATGTCATACAGTGTTCTGCCTGTTTTCCTCTAAGAGTTTTATAGTTTCTGATCTTATCATATAATATTTTGATAAAATGTAATAAAATTAAATTTTCATTGCCAGTCATTATGTCATGTCTGTATTACCTCAGTAGTCTGTACCACAAACTCTGAGGTAGATACTATCACATCTAAATTTTACATGTGAATGAACAGAAGCACAGATGGGCTGAGTAACCCCTGCCAAGTCATCATCTAGTGCATTGTGTGCTCATTCTTGACCCTGGAGTCTAACTCCTGGGTTAATACTTTTATCCACCATTCTTGGTAGCCACACTCTTATGCATTATTATAGATCAAATTTCGGAAGCAGTGCCGTGTATCAGTTCAATTCAGCAAACATTGAATGAGTGCCTGGCCTGTTCTTTGGACTGGTGATACAAAGATAAGTATTAATGAGTAAAAGTCAGGCACTCTCTGAAACTTTACTTCCAACCAGCAGTTAATATGAGAACAATCAACTGTTTTCCCACTACAAGGTTAACTCGGAAGTCTGTATGGCTGTCCTCTAAGATGACACACGACTAACCTAGAGACACAATCGTGCAAGAATGTATCTGCTTTTCTACATCATAATTCATTTCATTGTAAATAAATCATGGCTCTTAAAGTGGATAGGTTTTAGCCCCACTCCTGATATCCACTCCTTTACTAAAGTCATTCCTGGAAAGGTGGAGTGACTGACCTGATTGAATTTGGAAAAATGATGTATGCTCTGTTCAGCCCTTCCATCTGCCAAGGGACCAGTTGTTATTGGGGGCTGGGTTCCTCTGCTTCCTCAGAAACTGTGCTCCTGGGGAAAGGAGGGCTGCAGGGACTGGATGGGGAAGCGTGTCTTGTTCTGGGATTCAATATTAATAGCTCAATTCAGTCAACAGGCTTCAACTATGTCCTCCTACGTGATTTCTCTCAGTAGGGGGAGTGGAAAAAGGAGTATTTTTGTTGGCAAACTCACAAGCATTTATTAGACATAATTCTATTCTCCAACAAGAAGCAGACAACTGATGAGTGAGTATATAGGCATTATTACCTAAGAAAACACTTAAAATTTGCTGAAAGTTGTCATCTTTCATATGTATATAAATATTCACGCACACACATATATATGTATATATATAGTTCAGTCGTGATCCCATGGACTGTAGCCACACCAGCTTCCTCTGTCCATGGAATTCTCCAGGCAAGAATACTGGAGTGGGTAGCCATTCCCTTCTCCAGGGGATCTTCCTAACTCAGGGATCGAACCCAGGTCTCCTCCATTGCAGGCATATTCTTCTTACTGTTGGGGCCACCAGGGAAGCCCATATATATATTCACTTACAGGTATATATACACACTTACATGCATATACATGTGTATATAAAAACACACAACATATATATAAAGGTGCATATATGCACACATATGTGTGCATATAGATAAGTAGATACATAGTCCTAAAGAATAGTAGCCAAACTCTTAGTTGCTTCTTTCTTTCCAATAATTGCAAAGTCTTAAAACGTGCACTTCCTTGCCCAGAATTACCTCTAACCACATTAATAACTAAGATTACTTGGAAATTGAGATCTTAAATCATAGGAACATCAGTTATAGGAAATAGAAATTTCTTAGATACTAATCAAAGTATCCATCTTTGTCCCGTATATTTGACATTTTAACTTTCATGAAAATCTAGCTTTCCCCAAGAGATAGCCCTGTCTCTATAGCCGTCAACTTCCAGCCTTAGTGCATTCATTGAAATTTTAGTGTCAATACTGTAGCTATGTAATAAAGTTTATAACTCATAGCATTTTAGTACAGTCATAGAGAACAAAGAGTGATATCATAATTGCACGAAGGGATCATTAAGTCACTGGCTAGAGTGAAAATGCTTCTGAATGAGCCCAGAAGAAACTCTGTGAGACAGGTGAAGGATTCCATGCTAAAAGGCCAAGGGATGTGACACTTTGTCCTTCTTGCCTGAGGCTTGTGCAAGTCAGCTTTTAGGAGGCACTTATGAAATTGACATTTCTGCACATGGTATCCATGTGGCTATGTTGCAAATATGCTGAATTCTGGCCCCTTTTGCAATGGTGAAAAAGTAAAGTCATTTCATTACTGATTTACGTGGGAGTTATTATCTGCAACATCTGTACACCCAACACAAGTTGATTTAATTTGCTCAAATTTCCTGGTAATCATGCACATTGACATGGAAAGGACATTCTTTCCCTCCTTACTGTCTTGAAAAAAAAAAAAAAAGAATAACCACCCATTTCCTCCACTTGAATTTAATGCACATTCACCAATGGCAGCCTTGGAGAGTAGCTTGTTGAAGCGTTAGAAGGATTAAGGCAGCTTTACTTGGCATCATTCTGGGAAAATAGAATCCTAGCATTTTTGCCTTTAGAGTTTCCTTACTGGACAGTGAAATGCAAAACTCAAGGAAGGTAAACTGTCAGTTTGCAGTGTTGCTATATGAAAGTGGAGGATGTGTAATCACTGAAGAGATGAACTGTGTCATCTTTTTTTTTTTTTCCCCTCCGTTAAATTCAGGATTGTTCCCTCTGGTATAATCTTCTTTTTTGCCCTCTGTCCAGTTCAGACTTAAATGATACCAGATGTTGGCTGTCCAGCAATATTTTGCTCATTTCTCAGTTGGAAAATTGGCTCTCTTTTTTTTTTGCTCATTTCTTTCAAATCAAAAGATAAAAAAAATTTACAAATTATTGTTGCCTGCAGCAAACCATGAGTTAATGTCTATCGTATTCTGCACCAATTATTAAACATTTATTAGGTGGCCACTCTGAACAGAACACTACCCCAGACTCAGTTTGACCCCAACCTACTAGTATGAAGGTCTCAAGGATTTCCAGAATTAGCAACTTTATATGAACAATAATCATAGGGACTTCCATGGCAGTCCAGTGGTTAAAACTACACGCTTCTACTGTAGGGGGCCTGAGTTCGATCCCTGGTAAGGGAACTAAGATCCTGCATGCTGTGCAGTTCAGCCAAAACAAAACAAATAAACAGAAACCTCAAAACAAAAACCAATAATCATTTGTATAAAGTGAGCATAGGGCTACGCCTGCCAACGCAGGAGACGTAAGAGATGCTTGCTTGATCCCTGGGTCAGGAAGATCCCCTGAAAGAGGGCATGGCAACCTACTCCAGTATTCTTGCCTAGAGAATCCCATGGACAGAGGAGCCTGGCAGGCTACAGTCCATGGGGTCGCAAAGAGTTGGACATGACTGAAGCAACTTAGCAGACGGCTGTATCAGTCTGCTTGGGCTGCCATAACAAAGAACCATAGACCAAGTGACTTAAACAATAGAAACACATATCCCCACAGCCCTGGAGGCTGGGAGTCTGAAATCAAAGTGTTGGCAGGTTAAGTTTCTCCTAATACCTCTCTCCATAGCTCTCAGATGACTGCTTTTTACTGTGGCCTCACGTGATGATTTTTCTGTGCACACACATCCCTCTTGTGTTTAAATTTTCTCCTCTTATAAGGACACCAGTCAGATTGTATTAAGGTTCATGTAAATGGCCTCATTTTAACTCAGTCACCTCTGTGAGGGCTCTGTCTCTAAATACAGTCACATTCATTGGTACTGAGATTTAGGGCTTCAGCCTGGGACTTTGAAGGGGGTGGACACACTGTAGCCCATAAAGATGGCCATGAATCTGGACAGGAAATGAGGCATTGGATTGCCTGCCAGCGGGGACTGCTGACAAGTACAGAGAGACAGAATCTTCTGCCTGCCCAGCCTGTGTCTTGTAAGCCCCATGACCTGGAAGCAATGCTGAGACTGCACTCAGGGTGAGATCTTAAACTGAATGAAGAAATACGGAAATGACTAAGATTGCTTTGAGTTTAAAAAGGCTGGTTTCTTACCATCTGAAAAGCATAGCCATTAAGTGCAGATACAGGAAAAAAAATTTTAAGTAGCTTTTCTCTGGCCGGTATCTGCGACTTGGGATTGCACACACAGCATCCATGCTGTCTACACTGTGTGACTGCACCATGAGCCTGGGCTGCAGAGAGCTGAAAGAAGTTCAGGCGCACTGAAGAGAAGCAGGTTATTGAAAAGTTTCAGGGGATTCACAGACTTAAGTGGAAGGCTATCCAGAGCAGAAAGAGGAACGTCAAGAACCAGGAATATCCAGAGACAAGAAGCAGGAAGCCGAAGGAAACAGCTGAACAGGACTAGAACGTCTGCTAAGAATACCGCCGCCGCCACCTGCCGCTGCTGGGATAAATGACTTCCGGGCATTCTGCTAGTCCTTGCATCACTGGCTCCAGTAAGAAGTATATGCTTGTTTCCTGTGAGGTACTGGGACAAGGAAGAGAAAGGTCTGGCTCCTCGGCTTTGTACTGGAAGACAGTCTCTCGGAATTTTCCTCAATTCTAGGCTGTACACGCCAGGCAAGTTAATTTTTCAGTAGGAAATAGGGATGACAAAGAGCAGAAGTGGAGAAACCAAAATCTGACATCCCCCACCTTCCTAGCACAGAAAAAGCAGCCAGTGTAACAGCCATTGTTGTTTCTCTAGTAATTATTATTTTCAATATTTGCATGTTTTCAATTCTAAAATTTCCCTAAGAAAAAGCTACACAGCCAGCTATTGGTAGACTGTGCTTAGTCGTTCAGTCATGTCTGACTCTTATGACCCCATGGACTGTAGTCCACCAGGTTCCTCTGTCTGTGAGATTCTCCAGGCAAGAATACTGAAGTGGGTTGCCATTTCCTCCTTCAGGGGATCTTCTCAATCAAGGGGTCGAACCAGCACCTCCTGTATTACTGCATTGCAGGTGGATGCTTTACTCACTGGGCCGCTGGGGAAGCCCCAATAATTATTATTGCATACGATCAACTCCAAAAGTTCCCAAAGGGAAAGGGAAGTTCAGTGTTGCCTAGAATAGTTAGATAGAATTTAATAGAGGGTGTTCCAGGGGAGCAGATCTTGAATGCATAGGATTTGTATAATTAGAATATTAAATTGGGTATCTTACATATTCCAGGGAGGAGTAGTATGATCCCAGGCAGGTAGAGGGTGGAAGCTTGATGGATGTTGAGTATGAAGATGGTTGCCTGAACTGAATGGGGGCTGCTTCTGAAAAGTTCTGACAGACCAGGTTGAACACTTCCAGAAGGAGCTCCTAGGGAGGCTCCTGTGTTTCCACAAGGAGGGGTTTGATTCACTGGTTCAAAGGAAGCCACTGTAGATTCTCGAGCAGCCATTCCCAGTGGTACAACGTCTACCTTGCTTGAGGTTTAAGGACAGAACAGCAGAAGTTGTTCAGGATCTGGGAACCACCATTATCATCAATTTTCCTTTAAGCTACTGTTAAGCTGTTCCCTGATACCTAGTATTTCTTTATCTTTGGAAATTTTGTTAGCAACTTCGTTCTTTGTATTTTTTCTTTCAGTTTCAACAATAACAGCAACAACAAAAACTATCCTATCTGCTACTTATTTCTGTTTGTAAAACAATTTGAAAACTTTTTGTTTCATCACAACAAAGAAAATAAGCTTTTTGAATTTTTTTCCTGATGCAAACTGGTTTTTATTTAGAGCCAGGAAATATTTTTGTTCCTAAAAAGAAACAAGAAAAGCATGAACAAGGTAGCTGGGACAATATTTGGTATTCTAAGGTTTGCATGAAGTATTGATTTGTGAAATCCATGTTCAATGTAGGTGTCTCTAAGTGCAAATTTTGTATTTTATCTTTACAATATAGGCATTTACTTCCCCGCATGCCTTACTTTATGGAATACTTTTCAGAGTTTATTTTCTCTTAAGTCTTTGATCCATTTGACTGAATTTGTTCTATGTGAAGGTCAACATAGATCTATGATTTTTTTAAAAGAGATTTGGATTGAAAACAATGACAAATAACTCTTCAGTTACTACCATAACTCCTGCCCTCTGCTTCCCATGTTGCCCACCTTTGGTCCTACATGATTCCTTAGTAGCATGTTGAACTCAGATGCTGGGCAGGCAGTGAAGGGCACCATGGGAACTACTAGGGCAGAGGGCCATGGAGAGTGTTGTGAATGAGATATGCCTCCAGTGAAGAAAACTGCTGTATGCCTGCCCCTTTGTGATGCCCCCTGGTTGCTTCTGCCACCAGGAGGTGGGGTCTGTTTCTCCAATTCCTTACATTTTTAAAGTTGATGTAATTATTTATTTTCCTCTAAATACTTGCAAACCATGGCCTTTTTCATTATATTAGGAGCTCCAGTCCCCCCAAAGTAATACATTAGCACATAATTTTAATATAATAATGATGCTAAAATATTTTTAAAGAGCTACAGCTTAAAAAGATTCAGCTCTATGCTGATTTATAGCTCTCTTGTGCAGTATGTAATTACTGGATATCTTTACTCAAGTGGAGAAAATATATTTAAGATACTGAATTAAGCATTTTTCCTCAAAATTAATGCCTTTGCTTATATTTGCACATTCTTAATTTTTTATATTTCTTTCGCTTCTCATTCTATCAATAAAACCATCACACAACCGTCTTCTTGTCCCTCATCAAAACAAACAGAAATGAATTAATCAGTCAAAATGATCAAGAGACAAATATAGCTTTTCAAAAAAAATTTTTTGTCATCCAATACATTAGTAAACATCTTCAATAGTGTACCAGATTTCTTAAAAACTTCAAAAGTAGTTTATATAACCAGTGCAAAAAAAAAAAAAGTTTCCTAATTACTGCTTCATCTTTGTATTTTTATTTCTTTGAATCTAGTTGCTTCACAGCGTTGTGTTAGTTTCTGCTGTACAGCAAAGTGAATCAGCTGTATACAGTCACATATGAGTCCAAGTTGGCTTCAGTCCTGTCCGACTCTTTGTGACCCTATGGACGATAGCCTGCCAGGCTCCTCTATCCATGGGATTCTCCAGGCAAGAATACAGGAGTGAGTAGCCATTCCCTTCTCCAGGGCATCTTCCTAACTCAGGGATTGAACCTGCGTCTCTTGTATCTCCTGCATTGGCAGGTGGGTTCTTTGCCACTAGCGCCACCTAGAAAACGTATGTCCCCTCTTTTTTGGATTTTCTTCTCACCCGGATCACCACAGAACACTGAGTAGAGTTCCCCGAGCTATTCAGTAAGTTCTCATTAGTTCCCTATTTATAATAGTAGTGGACATTTGTCCATCACATTCTCCCAGTTCATCCTGCCACTCCCCTACCCCCTTGGTGTCCATGCATTTGTTCTCATTGTCTGTGTCTCTCTTTCTGCTTTGCAAATAAGGTCATCTATACCACTTTTCTAGATTCTACATCTATGCTTTAATATGGTATTTGTTTTTTTTTTTCTTTTAAAAATACAAAAATGTCTTGTATTTTTTTAATTTAATTTTATTTTTAAACTTTACAATATTGTATTGGTTTTGCCATATATCAACATGAATCTGCCACAGGTATACATGTATTACCCATCCTGAACCCTCCTCCCTCCTCCCTCCCCATACCATCCATCTGGGTCGTCCCAGTGCACCAGCCCCAAGCATCCAGTATCGTGCATTGAACCTGGACTGGCGACTCATTTCATATATGATAATATACATGTTTCAATGCCATTCTCCAAAATCATCCCACCCTTAAAGAAAACCTGTAACTTATTAAAATAAGAAACAAAGTTTTAGGAAACAAAGTTTTATGCCACTATATTCTCAGCATTCTTGTAGTAATACTTAATTTTCTATTCTCTATGATACATGTAATTACTAAGGGACACACTCCACTTAAAAAGTTGAAGATATCATTTTCTGTCACTCTAGGGGAATTTTCAGCCAACATGTTTGAGTGGCACTTGTGAGGACGGGCCCTTAGAAACCTAGGCATTATCTTCAGATACTTGGAATGAGCTCCAAGACCTCCCTTTCTGCCTCAAACTCAACAATGACTTGCCAATAAGACATTTTTTGCCATGATCCCATCCCCAGGTGTCCTAACTACTTATCAAAGGGATAGATCATTTTCTGCTCAGCAATTCAAAATTTCCTCTGATGCAGCTGGCAGGCTGGAATCAGTGTTCCTCAGCACGAAACCAGCATCACAGTCACAGTAGCTGTCAGATCAGATCAGATCAGATCAGTCGCTCAGTCGTGTCTGACTCTTTGCAACCCCATGAATCGCAGCATGCCAGGACTCCCTGTCCCTCACCAACTCCCGAAGTTCACTCAGACTCACGTCCATCGAGTCAGTGGTGCCATCCAGCCATCTCATCCTCTGTCATCCCCTTCTCCTCCTGCCCCCAATCCCTCCCAGCATCAGAGTCTTTTCCAATGAGTCAACTCTTCGCATGAGGTGGCCAAAGTATTGGAGTTTCAGCTTTAGCATCATTCCTTCCAAAGAAATCCCAGGGCTGATCTCCTTCAGAATGGACTGGTTGGATCTCCTTGCAGTCCAAGGGACTCTCAAGAGTCTTCTCCAACACCACAGTTTAAAAGCATCAATTCTTCAGCACTCAGCCTTCTTCACAGTCCAACTCTCACATCCATACATGACCACAGGAAAAACCATAGCCTTGACTAGACAGTCCAGGTCAAAGCTGTCTCGCTGGTAGTCATTGATCTCATCACCATGCAGTTAGGGATAAAAGTTATAGTGATGGCAGATTTTAATTCTTTGTGTCAACAAAGAGTAAAAGGACAGCCAAGACACCTTCAATAACTGTCTGTATTTTAAAATCTTATAGACGAAACTACACTTGATAAGTGTCCCAACATTCCTGATATGTTATACAGGTACTTTGGTCCTTGTGTGTATCTTTGATTAGACATTAGACTCTTGATTGATTATGGCTTTTGAAAATTGTCATGTATATTTAGGTATGTCTACATTGGACATATAGTTGTTAGAACGTGTTATAACCTTTGCACTGAGAAATGGATATAATACCCAACATGGAAGCTGGAAATGGGACACACCATATTTTACTTTCCTTTGGTTTTTTTGTGAACAGGAATATCATACTAACATCTATTTACCTAGAGAGAAATAGGTATATAAAAATATCTTCTTTTAGTTTATTTTTAATTGTAGGATAACTGCTTTACTAAAAATATCCTTAAGACAGATTACCTGGCATTCATTTATAGTTATCATATGTAGTGTATGGTAAGATTACTTTTAATATGACAGTGTATTTTAATGTACTAACTAGTCTATGAGCTAAATGGGGATAAACACTTTTTTAACATGTCATTATAGGTGGCTCAGTAGTAAAGAATCTGCCTGCAATGCAGGAGATGTGGGTTCAATCTCTGGGTCAAGATTCCCTGGAGAAGGAATTGACTACCCACTCCAGTATTCTTGCCTGGGAAATCCCATGGACAGAGGAGCCTGGCAAGTTACAGTTCATGGGGTTGCAAAGGAGTCAGACATGACCTAGCAAATAAACACAATAGCAAAATACTTCCAATAGTAAAATTAACATGAGTAATAAGAGCAATATATAAATAGAACCTAGTTACTGAGTTATTTGTTTCAGGAACAATGCTAAATACTTCTTATATATCTCATTTAACCCTCAAAACCATTCTACAAAGCAGCTATTATCTATATTTTACAGATAATGAAACTTGAGGTTCAAGTAAGCAACTTTCTCAAAGTCACATTTTGCTAAAGGGAAGGTTCGATTGTTTTTATTAGAGGTAGCAGCAGCGGCGGTGGCGACAATAAGCTGTTTACTCTCCCTTCCTTCCGTTAGACTGCGTGCATCTTGAGGTCCTCTGGCTCAGCTTTATCCCACGTGAAACTCTCATGCATCACTAACGTATGCTGAGGACTGAATATAGGCCGTTAGTATGGTTCTGGCTCAAGCCCCACTCCTGGAGGATCACATGTGTGTAAATCAGGGGCTTCCACATGTGGAAAATCGTTAAGTAGGGAAATATTATGAAGAGGTTTTGCTGTACACACTTTGTAATAATTTACAGTGTTTGCTCGAATGCATGTCCTACATGGTAGAGCAATTACACAGGTAATAAACCATGTATCTGAGAACAGAATACATAACATCTAACCTCTCCACACACACTTGATTTCTCCTGATTTATTAATAATTGTCTTATGTTTAAGTGATTTCTCTTACTATGTTTTGCTTCATATCACACTGTGGCAAGACCTTAGCCAAACAGTTGCTATACTAAAATTATCTCCTACTTCTTAATCCTACATTTGCTGGCATATAAAAAGTTTTGTTTTATAGTCGACAATATGGTTGAGCAATAGGGAAGAAAGATGAAAAGAGAAACATACAAAAAAGAAGAACCATTGAGAAGCTTATTAACAAGTAAAAATGTACAGAAACTGGAACCAATTCATTCTCTTCTCCTGCAACCAGTTATAAGCACATCATGGCATTTTCTGAAGCAGAAAACATTTCTACAATGCTGTTTTCAGTGCTGTATCAAACACCATGCTAATTTGAACACAAAGTTCTCCAAGTGACAGGTGATACTTATAACAGTATATTTTTTAAATGTTGTTCAAAATACAAATGACAAAGGGAGCAAAACCACTGGCATTCTCAGTTTATAAGCTAGCTTTTTTATCTTAGTACTTTAATTACGATACCATTTACATAAGTGAATTTGAATAAGCTCTCATCTGGGGTTGACAATAAGTCTGTTTTTTTGTGTTAGTGCTTAGAAGCTTTTTCACTAAGTGAAAGTAATGTGATGGAGGCTCTAAGTAACTGAGACCATGCCAACATATGACACTGAATAAATCCTAAGTGCTGATTCATTTTCATCACTAAATAATTTGATTTGTTACAGTTATCCCTATTTGATTACTGAAGCAGGTGAGATAGTCAGATACATTTTTAATAATGAATGATATTGCAAAAATGAAAGTGAATCTGTTTTTAAATAAGTACCTGAAAAAATCAGATATGACCTTTAAATATTTGAGTCGTCTGACTTCCTATGACTCATTAACCTATCATTGTCAATGGAAAACTAGTATTTTTAAGAGCAATTTTTCTGACTCTCTTTAACTTAAATGTATTACTTCTAATTCTTGAAAGGACATCTGAGAAGTAAATCCTATTCTTCTTCTTTTATAGATGAGGAAGCAGATGGCCAGAATAGTTCAGCAAATTGACCCTAAAGTCAGTAAGTAAACGTTATAACTAAGATTTCAGCCCAAATCTGTCTGGGTCTAATGTCTGCTCTCTTTCCAACATACCATTCTGCTTATTGAATTACAGTAAATTGGAGAAACCAAGCCTGTTTCTATAAAATTTTATCTAATGTATGATTGTAGTCTTCAATAAGTTTTAAAACAATTAGTCACTATCCATTCAAAATCAGTTTGAAAAGAGTGCAAAACCAGCCAAGACTTTTTATCATTGCAACTGCCCACACAGATATACTAAGTCTACCAAAAAGTTGACTAATTTTTCAAAGCTTCACTGGTATTTTAGAATATCTTAAGACTTGTATATAGTTGAGCATTTTTTATCTCAGAGCTTACAATACCTAGTATTTATTTCTGGTAACAAAGAAAGGACTGTTAGGTCAGCTGAAATCTCAAACTAGGTAATTTAAATCTTTCTTATACTGGGATATGATACGTGATTAAAACTCTCCACCAAAACAAAATAAGTATTATAGGCTCCTATATTACAAGGGAGTTTCCTACTGGATTCTTCAGTGGAAATTCAAAATTAGGAAAAACTAAGGATAGACAAGAGAAGTATTATTTCATATATAATCATATCTCAAATATGTAGTTATAGACAATAATCTCTCTGTGTAATTCAAAAAAGGCATTCTATATGTAGTCAGTAAACATTTCAGGAGCATACTTTCAAAATAGTGCTCTTTAAATTTATCTCTGGTTTTAATACATACAAATGTTGTAGTTAAAAATAAGAGAATAATTGCCAAGAACGAACATTTCCTTAGTACTTAAATTTTCATGACACTCCACCCAGCCCTACAGGCAAATAATTTATTACATAGAATCAAGACTACCTTCTTCAAGCAATTAAAAAAAAAATCTAGCAAATGGAGTCTAGAAACATAATTTGCTGGGGAAATTTTTCAATGAAATGATCTTTAAGTCTCTTTCCAAGTCCCAGTGCTATATTTTCATGATTCTAATTGTAAAAACTGTTTTGTTGACTGGAAGATGGCAAGGAAACATTTGTTGTTTCTTCAAAAACAGTGAAAGTTGTAGTGTTCACGCACTAGGAATAATGGAATGGTGGGGAGGGATGAACCCTTAGGCAGAGGCTGGGGATCTTTGTTTCCTCCTCTGCAGCCACTGATGGAATGGTATAATCTTGATTGAATAATTTTTGAATTCTTTGATTCTCAGTCTTTCTCCATAATCTATGAAATCGAAGTTTAAAAACTGATGTAGGGGATTTTCTCAAAAACCAGAAACATTTAGTTGGTCCAGGTTTGTGTATATGTTGATGGTAACATCAACTGTTAACAAATAACTGGACCTAAGTCAGAGCATTCTGCCGCTGTCATGAAGCAGAAGCCTTCTGTCACAGGGATATGTGTTCACCTGAGATCCTATTCCCACTCTGACACTGACCATCCCAAACAAGGCCAGTACCCACTTAGGTGTAGAAGGAGGCTGTGGATACAATGTCTACAATAATTATTGCTTATTCTTTTTGATCCTTGAAAATCCTCACATTCCCTAACAAAAGAATTGGAGTTCACATTTTAAAGAGACAGAAACAGGATGGTACCAAAAATATCTTGGACTAAAATTACACGAGAATGATTGAAAGCCTCCAGGGAAAAGTCATTTTTTTTTTCATCCTCTTAAACTCTTTTCTCTTGTTAAAACTCTTAGTATGGAGGTAATAGTGCTTTCTAATCCAGACGAAGAAAGTCATAGCATTTTGGGGGGAATATTGTTAAGTTTTTATAAACCATCTAAGTTAGTAATATGTATGTTTTATGTGTATGAATTTATGACTTAGTACTTGGTTAACATAACTGGTTTAGAAAAAAACACTTTACAAAAATAAAAGTTTAAAAAATGTGGTTAGTGGTTAAGAACAGTAAAAGATATAGAAAACCAATCTCCCATACCTTTAAAAGTGAATGTGGTTTATTGGCTTACAAATAAAAAAGTCCAAGAATAGATGGACGTTAGTCAAAGTGTGAGGAGAACTGTCTCTATGTTTCCTGATTTACTTGCGTTTCCATCTCTTGTCGGTCATCTTCATCCTTAAAATGTTATCCTGTGTTCATACGATGTCCATCAGCTTTGTCTGCACATCCAGTGTGAGAAAATGGCCACTGTCTTCAATTGCTGAACAAATGCCCCACATTTGCTCTCACTGGCCCATCTCGAAGGTGCTCAGCTTTGGACTAATTTGTTTGAGCACAGTGGTGCCTGGTCTTGGTTTAGGATAGAGTTAGATAATGAAACACTGATGAAACAATCTTAATATTAAAAAGTAGTGGGAAATCAGGAGCTACCCTTGGACCTGGTGAGGAAGTAAATCCCACCCAAATTACCTGGCTGCTGAGCAAAATGAATGGAGTGGTGGTAGGTGGAATGGAAGGTTGGTAAGATAACCACAGTATCCACTGGGAATTCTGCCACTTCAGTAAACATTATCAAGAGTAGTCTGTTTCCCCACAGGAAACTTGGAGATCAAACAAGAACTCCATGCCTTCATAGAGTTATACTGGTAGAAAGAAATTTAAAGACAACCCAATCTAGTCCTCATACTTGGAAGATGGGAAAACTGAGACTCAAAGAGGTTAGATAATTTGTCCTAGAAAATATAGCAGAACTTGGAGGTAGTCTCCACATCACTGCCCCCATCTAGTGCCCTTTCTATGACACATTTGTCATTTATTTATTCATTCAAGATGTAGTGATCATTGCTGTCTCCTGTGTTGCCTATTGAAAAGTGTCTGGATATCTATCGCAGATTCATGTTCATACATAGCAGACACCAACACTATAATTTAAAGCATTATTCTCCAACTAAAGATAAACAAATTAAAGAAAACCCACTTCAAAGGCCACCTTGTCCATTAGAATTTTTCAGTCTTTGAGTCAAAATTTTCTTTTTCATCTTATACATGGTCATGGCATATTTTACTTCTCTCAATCACTTTTTACATTTTTGGCTTTATCTCTTTCACTGAAGTTTAAGTTCATTAAAAAGGATGTGCCGTTCATTTCTCTGTCTTTCAGGGTGCTGCCTACATACTAATGTTTGAATATGTGAATGAAAAAAGTAAATATTAATATTTTGCTCAGGAAGTGGTGATTTGAGAGTTTCTTAGGAGTAGACAGTTTGCACCCTTTACAATTAACCAGAATCATGTCTACCATCCCTTAGTTGTAGCTGGGACTGAACCAGTCTTGCTATTGGTAACCCAACATTTGGAGTCAGGTCAAATGTTGGAGTGAGTGAAGCCTGCCTTCTTCCCTTCTGCCCAGTTGTTTGGGGGCATCACTGTTCTCCTGAAGAAGCCAGTATGTCTCACAGATAACAGTACCACAAGTAGCTTTCCCCAGCCCTCAGTCAGTTCAGTCACTCAGTCATGCCCAACTCTTTGCAACCCCAAGGACTGCAGCACCAGGCTTCCCTGTCCATCACCAACTCCTGGAGCTTGCTCAAACTCATGTCCATTGAGTTGGTGATGCCATCCAACCATCTCATCCTCTGTCATCCCCTGCTCTTCCCACCTTCAATCTTTCCCAGCATCAGGGTCTTTTCAAATGAGTCAGTTCTTCGCATCAGGTGGCCAAAGTATTGGAGTTTCAGCTTCAGCATCAGTCCTTCCAATGAATATCCAGGTTGATTTCCTTCAGGGTTGACTGGCTTGATCTCCTTTCAGTCCAAGGGACTCCCCCAGCCCTATCAACGTATATAAGTTGTTCTGTTCTATTCCAGCAGACTCTTCTAGGAATCATTTGAAATACATTTATTCTAACTTTATGTTCCTAATACTCTCAGTGGTATTTGATTTTTATAGGCACTCTTGAGGTAGAAGTTCTATGGAATCTAAATTAAATTTTGAGTTTGAAATAGCATGATAAGGTAACAGTATGACCTTTAAACACAAGATGGTCTTCTTTGTCTTTCTTCTATTTAATTTGCATCCCTACTTGCCCATTCATAAAGCCAGCCCAGCCTTTACTATGTCCTGGTTCGTTTCATAATATCCCTTGAAATTATGTGGAGAGGAGCAGGGGTTGAGGGATCATGGAAAGCTTCTCTACAATAAAATACACTTCATTGGACCCGCTGGGACTCCAGTCTTTTTTGACAAGTACAAAATTGATGATATATCTGTGATGGGAGAAGCTGAAATAACTCTAACATAAGTGTCACAGCCTCAAAGTCATACCAGAAGTATTGCAGACACTGTTATGTGAAAAGGAATCTATGTTTATTAAGAGGCCACGCATTAAAACTTTTAGGGTACTGAATCTGCCCAGAGAGAGATATATGGAGACATATTGAGATGGGTCCCTTCTTTCTGTCAATATTACATTATGATTAATTTGAACAAGATAGTAAATCTTGAATTGCAAATGAGATAGCTAAAACTTAGCTGTTTATCTTTGCTGTCACAGTACCACATATCAAAAAGAATACCCTTCAGATTAAATGAAAATGGTCTCTAAAAGCAATTTTACTGCACCATTGGAAATGGTGGGTGTGGAGTGAGTAAATTATTTCATAATAGACAGTCTATAGAAAAAAAAAAAAACTTCAGTGAATTTTTAAACTCTCCACCCTTCCCTTCGGTTATATTTTTACTTTATTTTTCATATATTTTGCCAGAAAAATATGGATTGACTTCTTAATAGATGTCTAAACAGCAAAGGTTTGTATCATAACAATAAGGCCAGAAAATAAAGCCAGCATGTTAAAAGTAGTGTTTGTAGTGGCAAGCACAATATAAAAGCGTGGATTCAAGTTGCTTTTTATAATCCTGTTTTCAGTCCTTTGGACATTTATAACCTTGTTGGCTTGAGAATTCAACTTTTCCATACTTCATCTAAGTGATAAGGTGTTTCTTTTGGAAAGCTCTAGGAAAAATAATCCTTTCCGTTATTTTTGAATTATGAAGGCATAGTTGCACCAATAACTAAAATGCCTGATCACAACCATTTCAAATCTGGCATGTGGTTAAGCCTCCAAAGAAACAGTTGCATTTAACAGAAAGAATACGAAGAGGGGCACAAAATAGTCTAGCCTCTACTAAGTGGCTCACTGGCATTTACTGAAGTTTGATTCCCAGTGAAAGGAGACTTTTTGTCATTGCTTGTTAGATGTGACTTATTTCTGAACAAAACATTTAAGGTCATATGATTTTTTTGGAATGCTAACTTGGGTTTTGAAGAGATGTGGAATCTTCGATTCATTTTCTACGTCATTCAGGTGCGCACTTCAGATGACAAGGGGGGCTTGAAACAGGATGGAATTCTGTCTTACTGCACTCAGAAACCTCATTCTGTTTTACTGCCCACCCCCCACCCTGCACTTTGAATATGGGAAGAACACATTACACATTATCATTTTTCTGATGGAAATGAAGATAAGCCACTCACATAATTTATATTCTTCCCATTCAAGCTTCATGTGGAGCAAATCTAAGCAACACACTCTGATATATCAACACCTCATTTATCTGTTACTGTCATGTTTTTTCCATAAAAGAAAATGTAAAGAAAACTAAAATCTATACCTTTAAGCACTGAAAGATCTTCTGGTTTTCTATTTAAGTAGTTTTTAATCCTAAAATGCCTTACAAATTTGCTTCTTATTCTTGTCAAAAAAGAAGCAGCTATCTATAGTCTACTATAATTTTATAATATCTCAAAATCATTTATTATAATACTTAATGCAATCTGCTAAAATATAGTGTTGTGGAATCATATGAGTATATAAAATTATAAATAAAAGACTGGATATTTATTGTTCTATTTTAGTAGATGTTGAATAATCAAAAATTATTTTCCCCTACAATTAGTGGTCCAGAGGTACTCATGTGCTTTTGTTTTTACCTTTTTAGATGACGTTCCCTCTTATATCTCACTTTTAAACTGCCAATTTTTGGCTTCTATAAATACGATCCTTCTAGCAGTCATTCACTCCCTCTAAAGCATTTCCTCTAATTTTCTCTTTGGTCTGGAAAAGAGAATAATTGACTGTTTAAAAAAAATCAGTCCTTTTAGAATACGAATCTGACCATGTTCATAACCGTGCAGTAAGTGCCCACCTCATGCAGTCCGAAGCTGTTCTTCCTCGTGGTCTCCCCGCACCTCCATGACCTGCTCGCACTGCTTCCTCATCGCCTTGCCCCTCCATCCTTGCCCTTGCTCACTGTGCTCAGACCTGGGAGTGATTTACTGTCCTGGAAAACACTTTGTTTTCTCTTGCCTTAGGGTGTTTTCACTCGTTCGTTCCCTCTTTCTGAAACAGTCTCCCCAGGTATCCATCTGGTTAACTTGCTTGCATCCTTTAAACCTTTATTCAAGTTTTGCCTTCACAATGATGTCTATTGTGCATTCTCCACAGTGTCACATCCCATTATTTTTTTTCAGAGTATTTATCACCTTAGAACCTATAATATATTTTAATAATATATTATGCTTTTCTTTCTTTTTCCTCTTACTAGAATATTAGTTCCAGGAGCCAAAAATATTGGTGTTTCTTATTTATTTATCCCCTGGCACATACAATAATAGAACATCATGAAGCACATAGTAAGCACCAAGCAATATGTTTTGAATTAAATGAACACATTTTCAAATTAAGTCCAACATTTAAAAAGCCAGTAAGAGCTGTCACAGTGCACGTGTTTGAACTCCCTGAGTCACACAGCAAAATTCCCACAGGCTATCTATTTTACATATGGTAATGTATATGTGTCCAGGCTACTTCATGCCCTGTGACAACCTAGAGGGTGGGAGGTAGGAGGGAGGTTCAAGAGAGAGGGGAGATAGATAGATAGATAGATAGATGGATAGATATACTTACCTATGGCTGATGCATTATTGATGTGTGGCAGAAGCCAACACAACATTGTAAAGTGATTATCCTTCAATTAAAAATGAATACAATATTTTTAAAAAGTCAATAAGAGTAGAAAGTGTTACTGCTGATCAGTAGTAACGATTCAAAATGGTTCAAAATTTTGGTCAAAATTATTTAATCTTTATTGTGACTGCTCAGATTCATTCTAGATTAATTAAAAGATTCTTCTATTTGAGTTAGTGAGATTTGCAGATATCTTTGGATTAAAAAATTTACTATTAATAGAAAGTGAACCTATCTAATCCAAAACTTAAATTTAATCCCATATATGAACTCTAAACTTTAGCTAAAATCAAAAGAAAGAAAAAAAAGCTTGATATTCATTTATTGTTTGCTGTCTAAAACTTTTCCTAGTCATTAAGGAAAAATAGTGAAAAATGTTAGAAATAAACAAAATGTATGATTCTCCAAGATCACTACCTCATAACCTCCCTGCTGAAATACCCCTCTTATAACACCTTTGGAGTTATAGACTCCCCTACATTTATTCTGATTACTCACTGATGATTGAGCCATTCCTCCTGAATCTTGGACTCATCCTGTCTCAGCTTTGATCTGTCTCTTCCCTATGCTTTTGCTTCTCTGGACTGATTTACGACTTTTGAGCAATCTTAAGGCCTTCTCTTCTATAATTTCTACTACTGAAATAAATATGCTCTTGCTTTGCTCAACTTAAGAAATCTCAGGCCTTTGCCCTACGTAGTTATGTTTGGAATTCAGTTCCAGTTTACTCGGGCCAGGATTTTCCTGATGCCACTTAAGTTCTGGTTATATCATCTTTCTGAACTGGTGTTTTACAAAATAGCCTATCAGAATAATAATTTTAAGGTAAAAATAAACTAAGGTAATTTACATAGAAGGAAAGATAGCATCACTTTTACCCTGCCCATGATAAAATAAACATATACAACTTTCCTTAGATAAAATTTAAATAACTACAACTGTGGATCAGAAGTAATCCTATCTGAAAAACTGCTTTATGACTACTCACTGTAGACAGTGGTTGGTGGGTAGCTTAGTGTTTCTGTTACCCAGACAAGATACAAAGTCCTGTTGATGTGTTTACAAAGTCTGTTATTATACACTCTTGACTCTCAGTCAGGCTCCTTTCCAAGTTGCTCTTTTTATTTTAGGCTTCAGACTGTAATGCTTATTTTAAAGTATTCCGCACCAAAATGTAACACGGCATCTACAGCACAGTTAATAGCTAGTATATATGGTTGCAACAAGACACAGTGGAAAGTGTTAAGAAATGCTGAAGTGTCAATGTTATAGTGGTTAGCATAGCTGCCTTCCAAAAATGATATTGCTTCTGGCTCTTGATGCATGAGTTAGCCATGCAGAGATGTCAGGTAGAACTCTCCATTGACCCCTTGTTGAAGTGGAGATTCATGAGTTTAAGAGTCTACTTTGCTCTGCTTTACAACTCCTTTGGAAAAGGACACTTGAACTTTGGTTTGGTTGAGTTCATTAAGCTGCATGAAATCTCCAAGTGCCAGAGAGCAAGCCTGGCATGATCAAGTAGTGTTAACACTCTTAAAATAGTTGCTGTGACTATGAGAGAATCAATTCCTAGGCAGGTTGATAAGAAGTCCAGGGTCCCTGAGGAGGTGAAAGGGGTCTGGGGCTCTCAAAGAGGAGATAGGGGTCTGGAATTCTCAAGGAGGAGTAAAGCACAAATGCCTTTTATCCCCCTACATTCCTTAGTCACATAAAAAGTTTTTTTCTTTAAGCCCAGAAGTGATGCTTACACAACAAACAACTCAGTTTAACTCTATGCTAAGTGTATATAACAACAATGTATCCTGCTTGAGGACAGCTTCTCCTTTCTGAAAACCTTCTGACTAATTCTGTTGTCTTAAAATGTATATTATGCGAGTGGGTCTGGTAAGATCTTTCTTTTGTTAGTTCTAATCCTATCATCTTAAAATGTAGACTGTGGGAGTGGGTTTAGTAAGATCTTTACAGCCTTGAGATATTTCTTTGATTTATTGTAATAACCAATTAAAAAAGTGTATAATTCCCTTGCTAGGACGAGCGAGGCGGGCACTCTCCATCCCCCTTCTGATGCCTATGTCAGGAGCTTTCTGTGTTTCTTTTCATACTTTAATAAAACTCTGCTACTCAAAAGCTCTTGAATGATCAAGCCTGGCCCCTGGTCCAGAAGCTAAATCTTCTTCTTCGGAGATCACGAATCCAACATCATTCACTGTAAGCTTTCAAATATCCAAAATATTTTTCAAGTCCCATGAGAAGGATTTCTTCATATAATAGGTATTATTATGCTAGTACTGAGAATATTAAAACCTTAGTCAGAAAAGTCTTGGCTAACATCATATTAGAAAACTCAAATCAATTCATGTTTTTCAGTAGGGATGCTCTGAGGATTCAGTTTGCTTTCTTCTCCCTAAAACTGAACAATGAACCAGAGCAGAAAAGATAGAGTAAATTTGGTAGTTTAGGTTTTAGGGGCTCAGGTTCACTTGAATTTGAGTTATTGCTCAACTAGCACACTAATCTCTGTTTAACTGGCTGCTTGTCATCATTCTGTGCCCTAAACTGCCCTGAGTATGATAAACAGTATGGAAATAGGATTGCCTCATAAGTATGCCCAGATTTTCCTCACATAAGCTAAATTGTCAGTCAGACATATAGTGCTCTAGAGTGAGTACAAGGCTTGTATGATTATTCAAGCAAATCTTTCCTGTTTCAGAAGATATGATTTCTATTGGAAAATATGGTTTCTATCCATGAAGAAATAAATGCTAAGCTTTGTTTTTTCCTGATATCACAGAGTATCTACTGAATGCTCTAATATTAATTGGAAATGGTTTGGATTTATGCAGAATTTGAGTTTATGCTTTTGTGCCCTGTCTGATGTACACACAGTTAATCTGTTTCTCCTCCAGGCAACGATCTATCTCCCTCTATTCCATTAAGAGTATATTTAGGTATCTTATCCTGGTCATGGTCTGTGACTTCAAGGCAGGGATTATATGAGAGGCAATCAGTATTTAACTTGTTTTTTATTTCTGTTCTTCCTCAGGTAAAATAATAAAACATTTATGCTACAATAGACCAACAGTTTGGGCCCAAAATAGTTTCCTTTCTGTACAAAGGGAATTTTTATGAGCTCACCAAAATGAGCAGTAACTGCTTTTCAGAGGGACAATTAGTGTAGTAAAATAAATTCCAGGTTCTGATTTTGCCGTCATGATTGATTCATTAATAAAACATTCCAGGCATCCCTTTGACACTGAGGAAAACCAAATATTTTCAGATGTGGCCAGCTGTCAGGCAAAGGAAAAGTCTCCTCCAAGGTGTTTTCAGACATTTTATTTACTTTGTCTCCACTGAAACATTCTTTTTAATTGTCAACCACATAGTTGCAGTTGGGCTTAGCCTTTGTAATATGGATTACTTGGAAAAAAAATGAAAAAAATATTGACTGGAAAGCTGATCTTTTAATAATCTAGACATCTTTATAGAGAGTATAAGTTTTATTCACACGAAGCCTCTGTCCTTCTAATCAGATATTTTTTGATTATCTGATTAAAAATTTTTTTATTGATCTAAATACTATTTTTTTAATAGTATTTCATAGTATTTAAATCTCAATACCTTTTTTATTCTCTCAATACTACATGTCTTGGAAATTGATAAAAGCCCATAGTAGGTTGAGGGGCAATAGAGGTAGCAGATATGAGTGATCATTAAAGCTACTAGAGGAATACATTAACTAAAGAGGAAGAAAGAACTTGACAATGAATAATTAACTGAGTGATGAATAATGAGATCCTGTTGTATGAAGATATTTTGCATACTTTTTGTACTTTGTGGTCAGTTGCTTGCCCTATAATTTTATTTGACAGTGATCAGGAAACTGGCACATTAAGTGGTATCTTCATTTCCCTCTCATTCGCTCTGGTTTTCACTATCAGCATTTGAGTTATTTATTTCTAATCTGGAATCTCAGTTGAATAGTAAGAAATATGAATGCAGTGGATAATTTGGGGGGAAACAATTTATTTATTATTTGATTGATTGATTCCAAGCATTCAAAAATATACAAATAACAATTTAGTGAGGCTTCATGATATCAAACTTTATGTGCCAGAGCACCTTCACAATTAACTTGACATAACTAAATGAAATCCCTCCTGCTTCTCCTCCTCCCTCCCACCCCGTTTCCTCCATCCATTCTTCCTTCTCTCCTTTGTTTCTCCTCTCTTCTTCTTTCCTATCTTCAGTTGTCCATCTTAACTACGTTTTCTTGTAATGCCCCGAATCATATTTTGTTATTGAATGTTGTTCCTTTTGTTCGAGTTAATATTATTTAGTCTGAAGTGAATTACTTTATACAAGTCATATTCAGATATTACTGTGCATCTTTATTTTGTTGCTGAACTGCGCGCCTAGTTGCTCAGTCATGTCTGACTCTCTGCAGCCCTTTGGATTGTAGTCTGCCAATCTCTTCCGTCCATGGGATTCTCCAGGCAAGAATACTGGAGTGAGCTGCCATGGCCTCTTGCAGGGGATCTTCCTGATCAGGAATCGAACCCATGCCTCTTGTGTCTCCTGCACTGCAGGTGTGCACTTTAGCTGCTAAGCTATCAGGGAGGCTATTCTATCATAAACACTGAAATATCAAATAAATCACTTACACGTGTCACTATGCTTTTAGGGCATACTCAAGAGGAATACTGCTTTTCAAATAGCCAAAAATCATATTAGAAATCTGAATATATGTTACCATTGTTCTCAAATTCCATGTACAGTCACTGTTAATTTTAATAAGTCAACTTGATTTTGAGTTCATTCACTATTTTCCATTTGAGAGGACATGTTAATTAATATGTCAGAGGGAGTAGTGGGTTGAGATTAAAGATGATTAGTGAGGAAAAGTTAAAGAAGAACAAATTTCAGTTAACAACTTGGAAAAAAAAGAGCCATATCTCAGCTTAAATTTCAGATAGAACTCAATTAAATAGCCATTATTTGCATAGAACTGAGGTCTTATATATTACACTGCCTTAACTTTCTATTACATTTCTCATAATATCACAACTAAAGTAGTGGGCAGAAACTGACATGCATACTGTTTTATCTTAGAATGGTTATATTTGATTGAATTTTCCATGCACTGTCAACATTTCTGCTTTAGAAGGAAAAAAATATCCAAGGAAAAATAGACATCTTAAAAAGGGAGAAAGAGCTTTCCAGATTAAGCACTATTTTCCAACGTTGATAAATATTAGTTGACTTTTTATGACAGGAGATAGCAGACATTGTTGATTCACTACTCATCAACTCCTTCTTCTTTCCATGCTACCAGAATTCCATTTTTTCAGTGATGCTATATCAGGGAGCAGTACCCTATACACAGTTTGGTTTTGGTCAAAGCCAGTTATAGTAATTCCATTCCTTTTGTCGTGACTTTTATGGGTGTGAACATGTAACTCACCAACTCAATTCTGTTCCATGAAACTTGAGGACAAATTGAAGAAAAACAGGAGTGGGGGCTTCTAGAAAAGGTTTTTCTCAGTCATAAAAGGATACTAAAAAAGATGATCTCATTATACCTCTGCTCTATCTGAAATATGGGGCTTTCCAGGTGGCGCTAGTGGTAAAGAACCTATCTGCCAATGCAGGAGATGCAGGAGACATGGGTTAGATCCCTGAGTTGAGAAGATTCCCTGGAGGAGGACATGGCAATGCACTCCAGGAGTCTTGTCTGGAGGATCCTATGGACAGAGGAGCCTGGTGGGCCATGGTCCATAGGGCCACAGAGAATCAGACACAACTGAAGTGCCTTAGCACTCATGTACTATCTGAATGTGATTCCTGGAGTTGCTTCAGCCATCTTGCTAGCAAAATGAAAATGAGGCAAATGGAAGGAAGGAAGCAGAGCCAAGAAAATCACAGAGAAGTGAGAACATTCTGGCAATATGATGCCAGGTGTGGCTCTGCCTCTGGACCTATGGCTTTGCGAGGTAGTATATTATAACTACACTATTCAAGTTAATTTGAGTTGGCTTTTCTATTACTTTTAACCACATTTTTTCTATCTGATAAAACTTATTTCTTTTTAATTTAATTACCAGGCTTGTTCCTGGACTTTCTGTTTAGTAAGCCTTAGTTTAAATAAGTATTGTTAATTTTCTTACTTTAAATCAACTAAATGAAGCCAAAAAGCATTTCTAATTTTGGTTGGCATGCCTCTAATCTTTCCCCCCCACCCCCCTCCCCTCCCCCCCTCCCGTCCCCTCCCCCCTCCCCCCCTCCTCCCCCACCCCCCGCCCTCTGCCGCCACCCCCACTTACCACACCCGAGAGATTCTCACAAATCTAATCATAACACATCAGGTTGAAAACCACTTCATTGTGTTCTACCATGTAAATAGTTGCAGAAAAACCCTTAGTACATTTAAAAAAATATGATCTAGCGATCATTATTTCTTTAGTGATTTGAATACTGAAGGCATTTGAGGCTTTATTGTGTCAAAGACTGTCAGATTATATAATTTACCAAATGCAGTCAAGGTGCTTGTTTTCCCATACTTCAATCACATAGACTACTTGGAGTTAGTTTGTGGTAATATTTAGAATAACAATGAAGAAATCTATTAAAGATATAGTTGTCAATAGCATCAAATGCTTCTGAGACCAATCTATGAATCTGATATTCAAATCTGCCTTATAGCGTTTAAACTTGACTTGTTGTGCAAGACTGTATTGCCTTAGTTCCTTGTAACTTTTAAAATCCCTTTATTAACAATATTCCATAATAAACTTGACAGTGACAAAGCTTCATATCTTTTCAAAGTGGTCCCCACACTATTACTACAGGATTCTAAAGTTTTTAGCAGCTTTCATAATAACAAGTGCTACTTATTTATTGCTTAATATGGGCTAGGTACGTACACAGGCCCACAGAGGCACGTGCACACCCACCTGAAATAAAATATGCCGATGTATTGAAAATTCACTAGGAAATGGAAAAACAAGACTATTGTTGTTGACTTCTATCTTATAACATCACTTGCAGTTGTAGTAACTGTCACAGCAGCACCAGATTACTTTTTTGTGTTTCTAAAGGTAATGCAAAATTTTATGCCTCTCTAAAACTTTATTATATTTTTATGAAACAATTTGGCTAATATAGCACTTGTATAATTCTAGGGTATGCAACCCAGAGAGTTTTGAAGGTGGTTGTTATTTTGAGCAACATGAAGGCCTTTTTAGCTCTATTGTCTATTTTTTAATATATTTTCTCCCTATATCTGCTCGGTCAGAGTTGAGTGAGTAGTATAATACTCTCATTCTGAAATGTTTCCCATGCATTGCTGTTGTTCTTATCCTTGGCTCCAAGGAAAATCTATTCTACAAAGCAGCAGGGATCAGGGTTGACACTAGCTTTCTTGTAATACCTTCAAGGTGTCAGAGAAAAATTTTAGAATAGAAAGGATGCTGTGGTTGCTTCCCAGAGAGAAAATCAGTTGCAAATGCAGTTATCCCTGTACCATGACAGAGGCTAAGTAGGACTGGTCCTGTGCAGAAAGCAGTGGTTCTTGCTGTGTGATCTGACTTGCATCTCTAGGTCAGAGATTTAAACATGCTGAAATATACACGTACCTTACAATTTAGCACATTTGCCTCAGCTTTCTCTTTCTATTTTGTCCACAGAGCAAATGAGGGAGGATCAGTTTGTCTGGATTCATCAGGGATAAGGAACTTAAGACAAAGGTCTGCCATGTAGGCCTGAAGAGATGTGTTCAAGGTCATAGCTCGCATTTAACCAGAAAGACAAAGACAGAAAATAAGAATTAACAGATCTATCCTGGGATTAATGGTAAATTTCAGTGAAATTTGAGAGTACCTGAGGCATTTGTCTACTTCTTGTAAAGGATAAAATAAGGTGATACCTGCATGCTTTGGCTATTTGAGTTCAAAAGGATTCTGACCAATAAATGTAGAAAGTGTGTCAGTTGTAATATAACTTCCTCAGAATGCTAATAGATAGTAGAGGGAAGAGGGCACGATTTATTTATATAACTTTGGGGAATTCTGGTTCAAATCTAGTAAACATGATTCCTGTATGACTTTCTGTATCTTTTAATGGACATTGAAAACATAACAGGTCATTATAACTTTCTAAATTAAATATATGGTGGAACTAGCACTCCGTATAAAGTTCTTCAGGAAACCTTAAAGTTAACTCTTGAACAACACACATTTCAACCATGTGGGTCCACTTATATGTGGATATCTTTCAGTAAATATGTACTACAGTATGTGCCACAGTGCTGCACAACCAGAGTTGATTGAATATGTGGGTGCTGAACTCTGGATACTGAGGGTCAACTGTAAAGTTACATGGGGGTTTCCGACTAGTCGGTAACCGTAACTCCTGAATTCTTAAGGGTAAATAAAAAGTTAGTATCTTGGCCCCTTTAAGAAATGGATTCTACTACTTTGGCACATTATTGTTCAGTTGCTCAGTTGTGTCCAACTCTTTGCCACCCCATGGAGTGCATCACACCAGGCTTCCCTGTCCTTCATCATCTCCTGGAGTTTACTCAAACTCATGCCCACTGAGTCAGTGATGCCATCCAACCATCTCATCCTCTTTTATCCTCTTTTTCTCCTGCCTTCAATCTTTCCTAACATCAGGGTCTTTACTAATGAGTCAGCTCTTCACATCAGGTGGCCAAAGTATTGGAGCTTCACTTCAGCACAGGCCCTTCAAATGAATATTCAGGCTTGACTTCCTGTAAGATTGACTGGTTTGATCTCTTTGCAGTCCAAGGGACTCTCAAGAGTCTTCTCCAACACCACAGTTCAAGAACATTAATTCTTCAGCCTTCAGCCTTCTTTATGTGTTTCTATATTCCTTGCATAAGAGTCAGTTCAGTTCAGTCGCTCAGTTGTGTCCAACTCTTTGTGACCCCATGGACCACAGCACACCAGGCTTCCCTATTCATCACCAACTCCCAGAGCTTACTCAAACTCATGTCCATCGAGTCGGTGATGCCGTCCAACCATCTCATCCTCTGTTGTCCCCTTCTCTTCCTGCCTTCAGTCTTTCCTAGCATCAGGGTCTTTTCCAATGAGTCACTTCTTCAAATCAGGTAGCCAAAGTATTGGAGTTTCAACTTCAGCATCAGTCCTTCCAATGAATATTCAGGACTGACTTCCTTTAAGATGGACTGGTTGGATCTCCTTGCAGTCCAAGAGACTCTCAAGAGACTTCAATACTACAGTTCAACAGCTTCAATTTTTTGGTACTCAGCTTTTTCTATGGTCCAACTCTCACATCTGTACATGACTACTGGAAAAACCATAGCTTGGACTAGATGGACCTTCGTAGGCAAAGTCATGTCTCTGCTTTAAAATATACTGTATAGTTTTGTCATAGCTTTTCTTCCAATGAGCAAGAGTCTTTTGATTTCATGGCTGCAGTCACCATCTGCAGTGATTTTGGAGCCCAAGAAAATACAGTCTCTCAGTGTTTCCATTGTAGATTGTCTCAATTCCTAGTGATTGTGATTTAACCACTCTTATTGTGTAAACAAAGTAGAAGTTTGACTTCTTCTGTTTTTATTTTACCTCATTCTACTAAAAGATATTCAGTCCTATGATATGAACTTTTACCTCATTTTAATTCTTGTCAGTTCCATATTTCAGGCTGTGAATCATCCCTAGACTTTAGTCATATGTCTCTAAGCAGCCTCTACAATAACTCAGTAGGATATCTTAAACCATACTCAAATATTGCCCTTAAATGAATTGTCTAGCAGGTCCTCTAAAACACAGCAAGATAATCATCACCACCACAACAGCAGTAATTACAGTTACTAGCATGTATTGAGACATCATATGTCAGACGGGCTTCCCTGGTGGTGGTGCTAGTGGTAAAGAGCCCACCTGCTAATGCAGGAGACATAAGAGACATGGGTTAAATCCTCGAGTCAGGAGGATCCCTGAATGGCAACCCACTCCAGCATTCTTGCCTGGAGACTCCCATGGATAGAGGACGTGGTGGGCTACAGCCCTTAGGGTCACAAAGAGTTGGATACAACTTAAGCAAGTTAGCCCGAACACGTATGTCAAGCACTTACATGAACGACCTTTCTTAATAACTGTAATCCTCACAATAAATCTAGTAGGTAGGCAGTTATTTCATTTTATGGTTGAAAAGAGAACCTCAGAAAGATCATGTAATTTGCTCTGTGTTCCTCAATAGAAAATTGTTGAAGCAAGATTTAAACCAAATAGTTTTCTTTTTAGAGTACGTGTGTTTAATTGCAGTTATTTCATTTCTTAATGTTTACTATTTCTGTCTACAACAGTATGAAACTGTAAAAAGCGTTAGTCATTTTGCAACCCCATGCAAAGACTCTTTGAAACCCCATGGACTGAAGCCTGCCAGGCTCCTCTGTCCATGGAATTCTCTGGACAAGAATACTGGAGTGGGTTGCCATTCCTTTCTTCAAGGGATCTTCCTGATGCAGGGAATGAACCCAGGTCTCCTGCATTGCAGGCAGATTCTTTACTGTCTTAACCATCTCAGAAGCCCCTACACCAGTATACTTTTCTGATAATAGAGGCTTAATAAACATATGGAATTGTCAAATCTAAATTAAAATTCCATTAAGCCATTTAGTGTTGTAAACTTCTTTAATTATATTTCTCACATTTGGACTATTCTTTTCATTCTTATGACCAATACGAAATGTTTCCTTCACTTGATTTTTTTTTTTTTAATTGAAGTTAAGTTGACTTAAAATGTTGTGTTAGTTTCAGGTATACAGTAAAGTGAATATGAATATATATACATATTCTTTTTTAGATTCCTTTCCATTACAGGTTAATGCAAAATATTGAGTATAATTCCCTTTTCACTCAATTTTTAGTAAAACGTTTTACTAATCTCTAAGAGGTAATAGCCCTCTCTGTTCCAACATGATTTGCATATACCTGCCAGATTAATCTTCTGCAAACATTGCTGTCATCATATCACCTACTACTCAAGCATCTATATTTGTCCTTTTTCTTAAAGATAAATTCCATAACCCATAAATGGTTTACAAAAGTTTTCACATGTAGTTTTCATTATCCTTATAAACTGAGGCTCCATTCCAATAAAGAGATCTACCAGTCGTGGCATCAATGCAGCCTCCAAATTCCTGGCTTAAGTTTTGGTATTCTGTTGTTGTTCAGTTGTTAAGTCGTGTCTGGCTCTTTGCAACTCCATGGACAGCAGCACGCCAGGCTTCCTTGTCCTTTACTATCTCCCAGAGTTTACTCAAATTCATTTCCATTGAGTCAGTAATGCTATCCAACCATCTCATCCTTTGTCTCCCATTTCTCTTCCTCCCTTTAGTCTTTCCAAGAATCAGGGTTTTTCCCCAATGAGTCAGCTTCTCGCATCAGATTACCAAAATATCGGAGCATCAGCACCAGTCCTTCCAATGAATATTCAGAGCTCATTTCCTTTAGGATTGACTGATGTGATCTCCTTGTAGTCCAAGGGAATCTCAAGAGTCTTCCCAGCACCACAATTTTAAAGATCAATACTTTGGCGCTCAGCCTTCTTTTAGTGTTGTATATGACTCTCACATCTGTATATGACTATTGGAAAACTCATAGCTTTAAATATACAGGCCTTGTCAGCAAAGTGATGCCTCTGCTTTTTAAAGTGCTGTCTAGGTTTGTCATAGGCATTCTTCTAAGGAGCAAGGGTCTTTTAACTTCATGGCTACACTCACTATCCTTAGTGATTTTGGAGCCCAAGAAAATAAAATCTTGGCATGCAGTCCTTTGATTCTAGAGCAGGCTCTTTCTCTTCATTATTCAAATTCCACCAGTGCATAAAAAATGCATTAGAATTCTTTTATAAGCTACCACATTAAAGAGTGTCAAGATATTTTGTAAGACACAGTTACAAGAAATAATTCAAATTACCTATCTGGTCTTGCTTCAGCCTGCAGTACACTTTGGCCACATTGCAGTAGCAGTGCGCTGTATAGCTACTGTCCTGAATGGAAGTTGGCCCTGTGATACAAGACTCTATCCACTTAATATACAATTATCTACAGATAATTTTTTCTTGCTGTAGTTAAGGTTTAATAATGAGATAAGTCACTTAGTTGATTATGGAGGAAGGAGGGATCTAATACACTCCTTGGAAGCCTTTGCCCATTTATTTTGTGTGATATACAAAAATTCTAAGGATAAACTGATTTCTCTCTCTCTTCCTCTAAAATTAAAAGTTA
Organism: Bos grunniens; assembly: GCF_055505025.1. NCBI lineage: Eukaryota > Metazoa > Chordata > Mammalia > Artiodactyla > Bovidae > Bos > Bos grunniens. Next base: position 20,093,882 of record NC_141191.1, on the reverse strand, counting down.
TATAGTTAAATAATTTGGAGAAATTACTCAGACATCCATAAGAAAATAAAAGAAAAAGAAAATATAGTGCTAAGTCGTGTCCAACTCTTGCGATCCCACGAACTACAGCCTGCCAGGCTCCTCTGTCCATGGGATTCTCCAGGCAAGAATACTGGAATGAGTTGCCATTTCATTCACTTAAAATTCCCACCAAAAGAATGAGGAAGGAAAATAAATAATTTTGAGGGTATTTTATGTATCTTATTTCTTAGATACCCACTTAGAAACGGTTGCACACTTGGTTCTAGGATAATTCAGAGCTTAGCTGCAAAATTGAGTTCAATAATTTATCAACATTTTCTGGCATTTCTTAATATAATCCATGCCAACAATTTATATAGGAGTATTAGAGTTGATTTTTCAAATTTTTAAGCAGTGTATATAATGTTCCATCCTTTGTAAATACAGTGATAGCATTTTTCTGTAGTTCAGAAGTTGGCTAGGTCTACGAGAATAGAGGGACCTGGGGATTGAATGTATTATGATATTTAATTTGATTATTTACCTCATTATGGGTTTAGTTTCCCATCTCCCTCTGAGAGTGAAACATACACAGAATATAAGTTTTCTGAAGTATTCTAGGTATGAAATTACAGGCAGATTAAAATCTCATGAAGTGTATCACCTAACCCAAGTTAAGTGTGTATCAGTGGGAGGAAATGATGAATATTCACTTAAAATCAGTTTGCATCCTTCAATCAATCTTATAATATTATATTTCCTATTTAATTAAACAGAGGGGTTGAATCAAAAAGCCTACTTTTATTTTCTCCTGTGTGAACAAATATATACTGGGAACCTCAGTGCTGGCTCCATTCACAGTGAGTTTACAATTCAATCTAACATACAGCTTAAAATGATCTGCAATTTGATTCTTAAATTTGTAAATGCCAGGCTTGTGAATTAGACCTGAAAGGAAATGTTAAGCAGGGATTTCGAAGTCTGAATGTAAAACACAGAACAATTTGTATGTGGACGAAATTACTTGCTTCTATTACACTGTATATACTCCAGAGAGACTTTTGTCTAAAATGAAAGAAAATATTCCAATCATTTTTAAGCTATTAACATGTGGACCTTCTGATCTGTGTGATTTATTGCTATTCCCACAAGCAGTTACATATCAATCTACTATGAGCTGAGAAATATTCCCAGTTCTACAATAATTTTGGTTTTCAAATTGGAGCATAGCAGCTAAGGTACTGTCATTATGAGAACGGACCATAGGTTTTTGTAGTGAGACCTCACTTATCAATCAACACCCTTTCCTTCTTTCCCTTGCCTCTTCTCAGACATTGAGTCACATTGAATCTAATATACACCCTTTGATAAAACATTACAAGAAGGCAATGTGATGTTGATAGAACACACTTGTAATAACTACCCTACCCAACTCCAATTTCAAATAAGATGAATGATCCACCTAGCCATTTCAGCTGAAATGAGAATCTCCCATGTCCTTTCCTGGCATTGATTCCAAAGACCTAGCATTTAAAGGCTACTCCTATTGAACTTAAATCATGTTAAGTGTTTTGCAATACAGAGATGGGAATTTGAAGCTAGTAAGTGTATAAAGTTTGTAAAACAAAAATTTACTTCTGATTTAAACTCAAAATCAGATAAACAAACAAAAAAAAGAAAATTCCCGTATCGACAAAGTGAAATAGAAAATTGGGAAATTGCAAGTTCACAAAAATATTTTTCCTTCATTTTAAGCTTTTCTCCTCATGATCAAATAAATTCAGTTTTTAATTGGAATTCATCCATGCCCCTGACAGATTAGCAAATTTATATTACTAATTGCCTCAATAGCCCTTTCACTGTAAAAGATGAGGCTGGGTAATTAAGCTTTAGAAAGAAACTGTGTATCTGAGTTCTGCCTGAAATAAACTGAAATTAACATCATGAACTAACATGTACATATGCATATAATTGTCTTATGAACTTGTATGTACATAGCCATATGACTGTCTTTAATAAATTCCATATTCAAAACTTATTTTCTCAATAGCCCTTTCACTGTAAAAGATGAGGCTGGGTAATTAAGCTTTAGAAAGAAACTGTGTATCTGAGTTCTGCCTGAAATAAACTGAAATTAACATCATGAACTAACATGTACATATGCATATAATTGTCTTATGAACTTGTATGTACATAGCCATATGACTGTCTTTAATAAATTCCATATTCAAAACTTATTTTCTTTCACCACAAAAACAGCATGTTGAATAAAAATTTGCCTAATTGTTTATTATCTCTAATATACTTCCTTCTCAGCGAATAGCCAGGTTAGTTCCCAGCCTCCCTTTGGTTGAGACAGCAAAGCTTGTGCCTGAATTCTGACAAATAGGATGTGATCAGAGCAACTTAAAACACTTTCAACTCTTTATGTTTTCTTGGCTTCAAACCTCTGAGTGTTCTTCTGAATTAGCATTTTTCTCAGAAATCTCTGTAAGTGCAGGAACCAGGAAATAGCCACACTTGAATATTTCTTATGCCCAACATATATATGCTGTATAGAAAGTGAAAGTGAAGTCACTCAGTTGTGTCCGACTCTTTGCAACCCCATGGACTATAGCCCACCAGGCTTCTCTGTCCATGGGATTTTCCAGGCAAGAATACTGGAGTGGGTTGCCATTTCCTTCTCCATATGCTCTGTAATGGAAAAATAAATTGTGTTTTTAAATAAATCAGCAATGAATTATACATACATTTTCCCTATGTTCTAGCTTGCCCAGGACTTACCAAGTTTATATATATTTCTCTGGCATAATTATTAATATGGCCACCTTTCACTAACCATCCTCTGCTAAGGAGATTTTGGACTATCCTGGTAGCTCAGCCGTAAAGAATCTGTCTGCAATGCAGCAGACCTGGATTTGATCCTTGAGTTGAGAAGATCCCCTGGAGAAGGGAAAGGCTACCCACTCCAGTATTCTTGGGCTTCCCTGGTGGCTCAGTTGGTAAAGAATCTGCCTGCATTGCGGGAGACCTGGGTTGGATCCCTGGGTTGGGAAGATTCCCTGGAGAAGGGAAAGGCTACCCATTCCAGTATTCTGGCCTGGCCGTACTCCATGGACTGTATCGTCTATGTGGTTGCAAAGAGTTGGACATGATTGAGTGACTTTCACTGTACTTCACTTCACCCTCAACCTGTTGTCTTGGTTGCAGTGACCTAGCTATTGTCTTTCCTTTCCTATATAAACCAGTTGCCAGGATCTGCACAGATGAGATGATGAGTGTTGGTTCTCTTTGTGGACACATTCTCACTAGTAAGTAAGAATTGACACAGGGGAGATTCCCACTTTGCAACACGCCCTAACGCAGTAATGGATTTAGGCAGCATCAGTGGCTGCTGACACAAATTAGAGAGCTACCCGACAAGCTCCCAATACTTAGAAACCTTGCTTGCAAAACATCCAGCCCTAATCTGATTAAGCCTCCAGTTTTAAATAACAGCGTACAGGAACAAAGGACATGGTAAGTGACATTTCTGGAAGAAACTGCAAAATCCGATGGGTAGAATATTCTACAAGACAAAATAATTAGTCTCTCAAAAAAAAAAATCATGAAGAGAAAGAAAAAAAAAACGGGGTGGGGGAACCTAAAGATCAAAAGAGAGTTCTAACTATATCAACCATTTGCAACATGTGGATCTGATCTAGATCCTGATTCAAATAAGCTTAAACAAATATGATAAACATAGAAAATGTCTGGATATTTAATTATATTAAGGAATGCCTTAATTTTAGTTATATGCTGAAATATTTATAGATGAAATGATATAAAGTTGGAAATGTGATTCATAGTAATCCAGGACAAAGGAGAAAGGAGAGGTGGAATAGATGGAATAAGATTGGCCATAGCTCGATAATTGCTGAAGCTGAGTGATAGATACAATAGTTTCATTATACTATTCTCTCTGCTTTGTCTATGTTTCAGGTTTTACATATTGGATTTATATATATGTATAAAGGAATATGTGTGTGTTTCTTCCTCTACTGTGTCTCCGCTATCCTGCCTTTCAGGCAACACTTCCGTGTTATCAGTTGTCACAAGTCATGAGGGATCAGAGAGCACCTTTCTGAGCCTTCAGCCCCATTGCTTTGGTTTCAGTTTCAGATACCAGCCAGCCCTTCCAATCCTTTTGGTGAAGATTCTAGAATGCAGTTCTCATTCCCTGTGAAAGTAAGTGGTTATAAATTATAAATGAGCAAATAACTGATAAGGAATAGGGGGAAAAAAACACACAGAACAGTCATTAGTGGAAGAAATAAACAAAATGCAATAGATTCAAAATAGGAGCCACAATATATGTAACATCTACATAGTATAAACACCATCTAGTGGCTCAAGGTTAAAATCTGATGTTTACTAGATAACCTTTGACAAATCTTGGAACAACTATTCAGTCTCATTCTGTTAATTTGTAGAATAAGAAATTAGAACTCCTGTGTGATAAACTCGTATGAGCATTAAATAACGTACATGAAGATACCTGGCACATGGTAGGAGGGATTATTTTGAATTTTTATGGGCTACTGAGTACAAGTACAGAAAGGCATTGATTAATAGATAATAGTACATACACTCAGTTATTCTACCAAATATTCATCAAGTATCTACCACAAGCTATGCATTTTTCTTTGAGGATATAGCAGTGAACACAACAGAGAAATGCCTGCCTTCATAAAGCTTGCATTCTAGCAGTAATAACTCAGATACAGTACATGATTAATACAGTTTTCAGTATCTATTTCTTAAGTTTCTTTAAACTACTGTTTGAAGCAACACACACTCACACACTCTAAGAATGAATCTTCACTCTGATCTTTCTCTCACGAGAAGAGATGAACAGTGAAATTGAGGTTTACGAGCCACTTCACGCATCGGTATTCTCTGAGGGTGGGAGTACTGGTGGGTGTGTTTTCTAAGAACTTGGCCATGTACTTTCAGCGCTCCCTGAGCCAGACGGAGGCAGGTGGTTACAATCTGCAGCAGTTTTACTTAACTACTTTGCTCCATTTTGCAAGCTTTGCTTTTCTCAAGTTCAGTGACACTGCACCTGAGAACTCATCAGTATGTGGAGACATGTGCTCCTACAGTAAACATAAATCCCTCTTTTAAGAAGGAGTTAGAACAGCAAAACACAGCACTTTCCTTTGTAGAATTTGTCACTTATCATTTCAAAGGTTGTGTTTTTCCAGGGGGGAAAGGTTGTCTTGTTTTGTTTTTAAATTTGTCAGTGAGCCAAATGGAGAAGACACACAGGTGTGAGGATTTAAACGGCAGTGATTGACCTGCCCACCCACAACGAATTCTAACTAGGAAATTAAGGATGTTGCCAGTGTTTGCCAGCCTGATTGCTCTATCCAATGTTAATTTATGAGCTCTGTGATGCCTAGCATGTCACGAGGAGATCCTCCCCATTTTTCTCTAAAACCTGCTGGGACATATCATTATACCTGTGACTAAAAATAACATACGCATTCCAGGCAATGTAATTGAAGTGATTTCTTTTAATTGTTTGAAAAATAGTTTGTTAGATAGGTTCAGTCTGTCCCAGTTCCCATGATCCACGTGACATTAACGTTCTGAAGTCCCTCGGCCCCTCTTTTTGAGCAGTTAGCAAGCAGTGTTCAGTTAGGTGAGTGTTTCCACAGTGGCTGAGTTGCAAAAATTTTTTCTAAAATAATTTTGAGCTTCCTCAAATCCAAACAATCTTAATTTTCATAATAGGGATTTGGGAACTCGTGATTTCACAATTACTGGGGAGGCTGGTATCCAACTTAGAGGATATAGGGCTGAAGACCACAAAGAAACTAGAGACACGTGAACATATCATGCAGGGAATCCAAACTGGCCAAGCCGTGAGAGACACTGGATTATGATAGTGAAAGCAAATGGTGTTTCTGATTTCAAAGTGCTTGCAATCAACTGCAATGGACGGAGTGGGACATAATAGATACAGTCTTACAATAGAATATTACAGCTAATATTTGGGAAATGGCAGGTGAAGAAGTTGGATGGGATAAACTGTAGATGAAAAGGCAATAGTTGAGATTAGAATATGTGTTGTGTCCCAGTGTTGATGATTTGACCTTTGAAATATGATAAAGCCATAAAGGTGGCCCTCCCAGTTGCAAAAAAAAAGAATGTGAAAGAACATGAAAGATGAAAACTTATTTAAGGTAGGATTATGTAAATTGTACATAGAGTACTTGTTTGAGATCATAGCAGAGTAATCTTTCCAAACATAATTCTGTCCTTAAAAGTATTGACTTGCAATTTGGAACCCCATATTCAAAAGCAGAGACATTACTTTGCCAACAAAGGTTTGTCTAGTCAAGGCTATGGTTTTTCCTGTGGTCATGTATGGATGTGAGAGTTGGACTGTGAAGAAGGCTGAGCACCGAAGAATTGATGCTTTTGAACTGTGGTGTTGGAGAAGACTCTTGAGAGTCCCTTGGACTGCAAGGAGATCAGCCCTGGGATTTCTTTGGAAGGAATGATGCTAAAGCTGAAACTCCAGTACTTTGGCCATTCTTCATGTGAAGAGTTGACTCATTGGAAAAGACTCTGATGCTGGGAGGGATTGGGGGCAGGAGGAAAAGGGGATGACAGAGGATGAGATGGATGGATGGCATCACTGACTCGATGGACGTGAGTCTGAGTGAACTCCGGGAGTTGGTGATGGACAGGGAGGCCTGGCGTGCTGCGATTCATGGGGTCGCAAAGAGTCGGACACGACTGAGCGACTGAACTGACCTGAACTTAGGATTTTATATATGTATACACTACACACACACACACACACACACTTATCATTGGCCAACAAAGATAACTATATGTCCTTCTTTCTTACTTGGATGCTTTTTTTTTTTTTTGCTTGATTTCTCTGGCTAGGACTTGCAGTACTAGGAGCTGAGAACAGGAGTTAGTGAAATACCTGAATAGAAGTAGTGAAAATAGGCAGCCTTGTCTTGTTCCTGATCTTAGAAGAAAAGCACTCAACCTTTCACCATTGAGTATGCTGGTAGCTGTGAATATGTCATGCTTGGCTTTATTATGTTAAATATGTTCCTTCTACTAGTATATATATAATTTGTTGTGTGTCATGAAAAATATTGTATTATGTCAAGTGCTTTTTCTGTATCTACAGAGATGGTCATACAATTTTTATCTTTCATTCTATTCATGTGGTGTATCATAATTATAAATTTACACATGTTGAACCACCCTTACATTGCAGGGACTATTTTCACTTTTCCACAGTGTATGATTTTTTTAAATGGAGGTTAATTAATTTTATGTTTTGCTGAGAATCTTTGCAATTATCAAGAATATTCCAATCTTATTTTTTACCTTATACTTAGTAATGTTTAGTGAGTGATTACCTCCTAACGGGACATCTAAAATAATGGGACATCTATTTATTTATATGAATATTAGATTTTAAGAAATCCTTATAAAAATAGCTTTTTTAAAAAACAAGATTCACATTGAAAATTTGGAGACTATTAGTTTATGTCATCAGTAAGTGTAATAATACGTATTTACTTTGTATATTATACAAAGGACAATATACAAAACAATACCGCTGATTTTGGATTATAGATTGCTTTAATAGACTTTTAATATTTTACTTCATCTAATATATGTTATGATGTATAAATTCCATTCTTCCGTTTGATGTTTTTCAGACAGCTGTGTGATAGATTCCACATGACATTCCCAGTTGGAATGGCCCCTATAGTAGTCAATGCCCACTTAACATTTGTCTAATGAGATTTGTTCATAATAGGAATACAAAGCTATCCATGATCTGGGAACCATTACATATCTAGGAAACTTTTCTACAACAAAAACAGCGAAGCATGTTTTTGTCAAAATATTTTATATTCTTTACAAAGCTGTTGCTTTAAATAAGATAAAAACATTCCATCAGGATTTTCTTTAGGATTGACCTGAAGGATTCTTTTCTTAAGGATTTCAGCCACACTGATTTTTTAAGATTTTTCTCTTTAAATCCTATTTGTGTCAGATAATGTGGCTAAACAAAAGATGAGACAACTGTAAAGTTAAATCTTTAAAACCAGTAATTTGAAGCATACTCTCCTAATAACCAGTAATTTAGGAGATACTCCATTTTATGTTCTTAAAAATTAAATTTTTAATTAAATGCCTCCAAATCTAAATTCTTTAATGTTTAGTGTATACAAAGAGACTTAAATATGTATTTTAATAATCAAAATTCTCCCAATTTACAACTTATAAGTTTATTTTTTGAGAGATATTCTCAGAAGGTTATTTATTCATTCACTCATTCATCGATTTATTTATTTATATATTTTAGGACCCATATCTTATTATCAGTTCTCCAGAGACTATATTTATTTTACTATAAGCATGAATGACGTAGAACATTGTTCTAACAATGTAAATGTTCTGTGATTGATTTAAACTTAGCTCTATCAGAATTGAAAATAAAGTAAAATTGTTATATTTGACATTTGGTGTGACTGGAATTCACATTTTTAAGTATTAAGCATAGTTTTTTATTTAAATAATACTGTAAAATGTGTGATTTTTTTATACTGTATTGGAAACAAAAGAGATTTTGAGAATTTTTCAATCATTCTGGATTCTAGTTCTGATTCTACTGCTAAATAGATGTCTAATACAATTATGTAAAGTTTAAAAATAAAATAAAATTAAAAAATAAAATAAAATATGCATTGGATAACATAAAAAAAATAATAATAAATAGATGTCTAATCTTAACGTATTTCTTAAACTTTCTTTGCACTTACTTTACTCCCCTGATAAATGTAAGTTTGGACCAAGTCCATGACTTTGTATAATTTTTTTTCTGCTTTGAAATACATGATGGAAGCTATTCTTCTTGAGATCATACTTCCAACTTGTTTCTAAGAATGTGCTACATTCCCAGGGTAATTATTAACTCTGTGAAAAATTGCAAGTATATTAGTGTTGCTGAACTTCAGTTTGCTCATTATCGCTTCAGTCGAGTCCGACTCTGTGCGACCCCATAGACAGCAGCCCAACAGGCTCCCTCATCCCTGGGATTCTCCAGGCAAGAACACTGGAGTGGGTTGCCATTTCCTTCTCCAACGCATGAAAGTGAAAAGTGAAAGTGAAGTCGCTCAGTCGTGTCCAACTCTTAGCAACCCCATGGACTGCAGCCCACAAGGCTTCTCCATCCATGGGATTCTCCAGGTAAGAGTACTGGAGTGGGGTGCCATTGCCTTCTCTGAAATTAAGATGTTATCATGAGAAACGCTGGGCTGGAAGAAGCACAAGCTGGAATCAAGATTGCTTGGAGAACTATCAGTAACCTCAGATATGCAGATGATACCACCCTTATGGCAGAAAGTGAAGAGGAACTCAAAAGCCTCTTGATGAAAGTGAAAGAGGAGAGTGAAAATGTTGGCTTAAAGCTCAACATTCAGAAAACTAAGATCATGGCATCTGGTCCCATCACTTCATGGGAAACAGATGGGGAAACAGTGTCAGACTTTATTTTTCTGGGCTCCAAAATCACTGCAGATGGTGATTGCAGCCATGAAATTAAAAGATGCTTACTCCTTGGAAGAAAAGTTATGACCAACCTAGATAGCATATTGAAAAACAGAGACATTACTTTGGCAACAAAAGTCCATCTAGTCAAGGCTATGGTTTTTCCAGTGGTCATGTATGGATGTGAGAGTTGGACTGTGAAGAAAGCTGAGCGCCGAGAAATTGATGCTTTTGAACTGTGGTGTTGGAGAAAACTCTTGAGAGTCCCTTGGACTGCAAGGAGATCCAACCAATCTGTTCTAAAGGAGATTAGTCCTGGGTGTTCTTTGGAAGGACTGATGCTAAAGCTGAAACTCCAATACTTTGGCCACCTCATGCGAAGTGTTGACTCCTTGGAAAAGACTCTGATGCTGGGAGGAATTGGCGGCAGGAGGAGAAGGGGACGACAGAGGATGAGATGGCTGGATGGCATCACCGACTCAATGGATAGGAGTTTGGGTGAACTCTGCGAGTTGGTGATGGACAGGGAGGCCTGGTGTGCTACAATTCATGGGGTGCAAAGAGTCGGACATGAATGAGCGACTGAACTGAACTGAATAATACAAAGAAAGGTATGAAAAGAGTGCAAGGTTTGGCATAGAGGAATTACTTATCAAATGATAGTTATTATAATTTTAGGTCTAAATCTTATATAATTATCAATTCAGTCGCTCAGTCGTGTCCGACTCTGCAACCCCATGGACTGCATGTAGCACACCAGGCTTCCTTGTCCATCACCAATTCCCAGGAGTTGTTCAAACTCATGTCCATTGAGTCAGTGATGCCATCCAACCATCTCGTCCTCTGTCGTCCTCTTCTCCTCCTGCATTCAATCTTTCCCAGCATCAGGGTCTTTTCCAGTGAGTCAGTTCTTCACATCAGGTAGCCAAAGTATTGGAGTTTCAGCTTCGGCATCAGTCCTTCCAATGAGTATTCAGGACTGACTTGATCTCGTTAGAGTCCAAGGGACTCTCAAGAGTCTTCTCCAACACCACAGTTCAAAAGCATCAATTCTTTGGTGCTCAACTTTCTTTTTTGTCCAACTCTCACATCCATACATGACTACTGGAAAAACCACAGCTTTGACTAGATGGACCTTTGTGGACAAAGTAATGTCTCTGTTTTTTAATATGCTGTCTAGGTTGGTCATAGTTTTTCTTCCAAGCAGCAAATATCTTTTAATTTCATGGCTACAGTCACCATCTGCAGTGATTTTGGAGCCCAAGAAAATAGTCTCTCACTGTTTCCCCATCTATTTGCCATTAAATGATGGGACCAGTTGCCATGATCTTAGTTTTCTGAATGTTGAGTTTTAAGCCAACTTTTACACTCTCCTCTTTCACTTTCATCAAGAGGCTCTTTAGTTCCTCTTCACTTTTCTGCCATCAGGGTCATGTCATCTGTATATCTGAGGTTATTGATATTTCTCCCAGCAATCTTGATTCCAGTTTGTGCTTCATCCAACCCAGCATTTTGCATGATGTACTCTGCATAAAAGTTAAATAAGCAGGGTGTCATTATATAGCCTTGACGTACTCCTTTCCCAATTTGGAACCAGCCCATTGTTCCATGTGTGATTCTAACTATTGCTTCTTGACCTGCATACAGATTTCTCAGGAGGCAGGTAAGGTGGTCTGGTAGTCCCATCTCTTTAAGAAATTTTGGCAGTTTATATAAAATATGTATTGTTACTACTATCATCAATATTATTGAGTTAACTTCAGTAATATCTTCCGCATTAAAAAAAGTGTATTTGAGTACAATATGTTATGGAATAATTTTATATCTAATAACATTTTGTAATGAAGTAAATAACCTGAACTTCTAACCTGCAAACAGAAGTATTTTTGTTGTTGTTCAGTCACTAAGTTGTATTTGACTCTTTACGATACCATGGACTGCAGCATGCCGGGCTTCCCATCCCTTTAGAAACCCTAAAATAGATGATTAGAAAATATCCTTTGTGTGCTGTAAATCTGTGTTTTCAAGCACCCTTGTATTCATTGACCAGGGTTGCATAATAAAATACCATAGATAGGTGGCTTAAAATACAAAAATTTATTTCTCACATTTCTGGAGGCTGGAAATCCAAGATCAAGATGCTGGCAGATTTGACTTCTCCTGAGGGCTCTCTCCTTGGCTTACAGAGAGCTACCTGCTCTCTGTGTTTTTACATGTCCTTTTCTCTGTGTGCACTATTTCCCTGGTAAAAGGTCCCTGAGGTGAAAGTCGCTCAGTTGTGTCCGACTCTTTGTGACCCCAGTCCCCAGTCCTGTTGGATTAAGAGCCTACCTGAGTCACCTTATTTAAAGCCCTATCTCCAAATACAGCCACACTGGGAGGTGGGCCTGCAACATATAAGTGTTGGGAGATATAATTCAGTCCATTAAAATCCATTACTCAGCCCAGGAGAATTATCAAAGCATTTTCTAGGATATATGAGCTCTGTATAATGTCTTGTTGGGTCATGTGGAAAACAAAGACTAAATCCTGAGAGCAGATTTCATAGTTGCACGTGTGCCTTTAAGTTATGTGTGGTGGCTCAGGTGGTAAAGAATATGCCTGCAATGCAGGAGACCCAGGTTTGATCCCTGAGCTGGGAAGATACCTGGAGGAGGGCATGGGAACCCACTCCTGTGTTCCTGTGGAGAATTCCATGAACAGGGGAGCCTGGCAGGCTGCAGTCCATGAGGTCACAATGATATGGACACATCTGAGTGACTAACGTTTTCACTCCACTCGGTTCATTTTTAGAAAAAAACTCACTACTCATAAAGAATACTTCTGTGACCAGATGTGTAGAGTTTTTCCCACACTGACCTCTTCTCTGAAACCAGCTCAGTATTCTACAGTTTAATTCTGTGCCTAGCCAGGGTTGCTTCCCTGGTGGCTCAGATGGTAAAGAATCTACCTGCAATGTGGGAGACCTGGGTTTGATCCCTGGGTTGGGAAGATCCCCTGGAGGAGGGCAAGGCAACCCACTCTAGTATTCTTCCCTAGAGAATTTCATGGGCAGAGGAGCCTGGCAGGCTGCAGTCCATGGGATTGCAAAGAGTCAGACATGACTGAGTAAGTAAATACACATAAACAACCGGAGTTAGCTCAGACCCCACAGGGCGGGGGCCCAGTCCAACAAGACTGACACCTCTTTCAGATGCCAGGTTGAAGTAGCAGGTTCCCCGGTTACTCCCAACTTCTACAAATTAGAGGTTCCACTACTCTTTCCTTGGGTTCTATAATTTGCTAGAGAAGTTCACAGCCCCAAGAAAATAGCTTAAGTATCGCCAATTTATTACAAAGCATATTTTAAAAGATATTACTGAATGGTCAGATGAAGAGAGTCATATGCAGTGAGCTTTGGTAGAGTCCAGACCCCAGGATCTTTTTTCTTGTGGAATGAGGTTGTGCCACATTCTTGGTATGTACATTCTTGGCATGTACATGTGTTCACCACCCCAGAAGCTCTCGGAACCTCATATGTGGGGGATTTTTATGGGGGCTGCATCACGATAGGCATGATCAATTAATACCTCAATTTCTAGCTCCTTTATTTCTAAAAAAAAATCTGGAGAGTGGGGCTTAATGTTATAAGCTTCTAATCATGACAAAATTAAAAGACACTTGCTCCTTGGAAGAAAAGCGGTGACTAACCTAGTCAGCATATTAAATAGCAGAGACATCACTTTGCTGACAAAGGGCCGTCTAGTCAAAGCTATGGTTTCTCCAGTATTCGTGTATGGATGTTAGAGTTGGACTATAAAGAAAGCTGAGCACCAAAGAATTGATGCTTTTGAATTGTGGTGTTGGAGAAGACTCTCAAGAGTCCCTTGGACAGCAAGATTAAGCCACTCAATCCTGAGGGAAATCAACCTAAAATATTCCCTGGAAGGACTGATGCTGAAGCTGAGGCTCTAATACTTTGGCCACCTGATGCAAAGAGCTGACTCACTGGAAAAGACCCTGATGGTGGGAAAGATTGAGGGCAAGAAGAGAGAGGGGTGACAGAGGATGAGATGATTGGATGGCATCACTGACTCAATGGACATGAGTTTGAGCAAGCTCTGATAGATAGTGAAGGAGAGGGAAGCCTGGTGAGCTGAAGTCCATGGGATCACAAAGAGTTGGACATGACTTAGTGACTGAACAACAACAATGAGTTGGCCTTTCTGAGACCAACCACCATCCAGAAGCCCACCAACAGTCACCTCATTGGGACAAAAGACATTCTTGTCACACAGGACATTTCAAGGAATTAAGGACTCTGTGTCAAGATCCAGGGCCAAAGATCAAATATTAAAACAGATTATTCTCATAGTATTTCTACTTAAAAGGGTTTTAGGACCTCAGTCAGTAACCCAATATATATTGCTTATTATTTCATAGAAATTATTCCAAAGAAAATAAGCATGGTGTGATCCAGACTGCATGTCCAGCAGAGTGGCAGAACACATACTCTGAAATATACTTCTGCCATAAAACACACATGTGCTGGATAAATTACAACCATAAACATTTAAATGCATACTGAGTCTGTAAGAAAGTACCAGAGATTCACAAAGGCTTCTAGACCAAGGTTGGCTTGGGATCCTAAGGAAGGTGGAGCCTCTCTTGTGAAAAGAGATAAGCAGTTTTCTCACTGACTGATCCTGGTGCACAAGAACTCTTCTTTCATATGCAGACATAGAAATACAATGCTCAGCAGACAAGTCTCCCATTCAAATTATCATAAAATATGATATATCACATCCTATTAGGAAAAACATCTTTGAACTATCTATATACTAGGATAAATATGAAAGCTAAATTTAAACTAATGGATGGAATCTTTTTACTTCATTATTAACCCAGACTTTTCCATGAACTCTGTTTATTCAATTCTTTGTGTATTCAAAAAATTCCATTTTTCATGCTTATCACATTTCACAGAAAATATAACATTAAAAGGAACCCCCAAACTTTTAGGATTTGCTTATGTTAGTAATATCTTTAAAAGGATAATCCGACTTTGAGTTACCTCATTATTCCTTCACCACAAATCATGTAATCAGTACATATAGTTGTTGAGCTATGCTTGTTGACTGAAAACCAGATAAACTCCTTAGTGGTTTTTGTGTTGTTGTATGCATGCTTAGTCGTGCCCAACTCTTTGGGACCCCACAGACTGTTGATGCTATGGACTGTAGCCTGCCAGACTGCTCTGTCCATGGAATTTTCCAGGCAAGAATACAGGAATGGATTATTTCCTCCTCCAGGGGATCTCCACAACCCAGGGATCGAACCCTTGTCTCCTGTGTCTCTTGCATTAGCAGGTGGATTCTTTACCACTGAGCCACCAGAGAAGCCCCACATTAAAATCAGAGGAACTCAGTCTCTGTGCAGTACAAAAAAAGAAAATAAAAAAGTTGCATTCAAGAAAATTAAACACTTTTAGAAGGCCACATTTTGAATGGAATTGGAGCAGTGCTACAATCATGGAGAATACAAAAGGCAGACACCATAACCGTTAAAGTCAAAGTAAGCCAGAATTTATTTGCCTTTTTTAATGGGCACGCAGACGGAGGCAGGTGATATTACAGTGTTTACACCAAACTGCATGAGCTGAATGGGCTAAAAGAAACAGTTGGATTATCCATGTGTCAGCATTCTAATCCTATCAGGCTTGTCAGCACTATAATTTCCATCACTTGGTTTAAAATACAGAGGTGGAAAGTGGGAATGTTTGTTTTCTTCTGATGAGTCATATGACTCAGAGCAAAGTAAGGACTTAGAATACTTCAGAAAATGACGGAGTGTTGCAAATTATAGTGGTTTTGTTCACAGCTGTATAAATTTATTTTTTCTATAAAGCAGGTACACATTGAGCTGTATTTCCTAGGGTGCAAATTCCTGAAACAGTGATTTTCCACTCTTCTCTGGTTGCAGGAAACCGAGCAACTTCCAAGTTTGCCTAACTCCAGTGAAACAATTTTGGAAATGAAAGAATCTTGCTTAACTTTTACTTTTGGACGAAAATTTTCAAATGCAGCAAAACTTGCCTCTACAACATAGACATATGCCTACTTATATCACTGTGTACCCTTATATAATATTTAAGGAATCATTTAAGAAAATAATAAAGGCCATGGGAGTCTATACTTATATTTCCATCAGAATGGCAGACTAGATATTCTGAAATGCCCTTTTGGCATAAAAATATGCAGATGTTGGATAAATTATAGCCATAAGCTTTTGAATGCATTACTGAGTTTACAAGAAGGGGGCGGAAATCCCCAAGGGCCTCCGTACCCTGCTTCTCCCGCAAAACTGTAAGCTGATATCAGAGTGGTAAATAAATGTGAAAACCGGGGCTGCCCTGAATACAAGGAACTTTGGCAGGAATAAAGAGCTTTAATGGAAATTGGACACTAGAACTTAGATCTGGCAGAGGAAAACCTAAATCTGAGGAAGCTATACAAATAGAGGATAATTCAAGTATAAGTTTTAAGCTGTGAACTGTCCTTTGGAAGTAAAAACAATTCAGTAAACAGCTTATTTTTATAGGCTTCAGGTGAGAAAAAAAATTGATGGTACTAATTTCTCTCTGAGAATTGCTAAACTTTTCTCAGGAGGGTCTGTGGTTTGAATTTACATTACTTGCACAATCAAGGAAATCTCAACTATAAAAATTAACCTAAAATTCTGGCAAATAGGTATACCTCCTGTCAAGAGTAAAGGAATATCTCTTTAATGAACATCATTCTCAGGCCAGGCCTTCAAAGTTCCTAAGATTTGGTTTGAACAAATAAAATTTGCCAGTTAAAATATAACAAATATACGAGTAATCAGAACCTATTAGATTTATATCACCAAGGACTTTATAGATTGGAATATTGAATGTCAATAAAAATCATTGACATTTATAACTCAATGGAAAAATTAAGTAGTAATTTAGATATACTTGAAAAGAGAATTAGAAAAGTTTTGAGAAAATTATATATGTATATATTTCCACTAAATAATTGATAAATATACCTTAAAGTACACATAAAACATTAAAACACTTGGCCAGACATTTTTTGAGTTCAAGTATAATAAGCAGCAAAGATTTTAAGGGTGCAGATGTTATCATTACTACTACTACTAAGTCACTTCAGTCGTGTCTGACTCTGTGCGACCCCATAGACTGCAGCTCACCAGGCTCCCCCGTCCCTGGGATTCTCCAGGCAAGAACACTGGAGGGGGTTGCCATTTCCTTCTCCAATGCATGAAAGTGAAAAGTGAAAGTGAAGTCTCTCAGTCGTGTCCGACTCTTAGCGACCCCATGGACTGCAGCCCACCAGGCTCCTCCATCCATGGGATTTTCCAGGCAAGAGTACTGGAGTGGGGTGCCATTGCCTTCTCCGAGATGTTATCATTAATAGGATGTTAACTATAGGTTTAATAAGATGCTTTTCATTTGACCAGGAATTTTCCTTTGCTCCTAGTTTTCTGCATGATATTTAGAAATCAAATATCTAATGATTTTATGAAATGATTTAGCCACATCTTTGAAAAGGATGATATGCATTTTTATTTATTATTTTAGTATGGTGAATACACTGGTCGATCTTTAAATATTTTAAACAATCTTGTTTAAGATCTTGGAATAAACCTCATTTGCCATTGTGCTTTTGTTATTTGCTGAATTCTACTTTTTTAGGTTTTAATGCTTCTGAGTCTATATTCAAGACAGATACTTTTTTATAATTTTCTACCAATTTCTTTATAATTTCTTATTTATCAGGCTTTGTAATCAGTTGCATGATGACTTTATTACATAAGTTATAAATTGTTCTTCTTTCATTATTTAAGAAAGAATTATAAGATTGGTATTCTGTCTTCATAAAATATATAATGGAGTTTACCAATTAAACCAGTCATAACAATATTTTTTAAATTATGAATTTTATATACACCACTTTTCTATATCTTGGTATGTCCATTTGTGTTTTAAAAGGACTTTTCCATATTATCTAATTTGAATTTATTGACATGAAGTTTCTAGTGTTTGGATGATAGAAAGTGACACCCGTCTTTCATTCCTCATATTAGTAGATTATTTCATTTCTTTTTGGTTGATCACTCTTGCTAAGTATTAATTTTATTAATCCTTTGAAAGCATTAGGTTTTTATTTTAATGACTTTCTCCATTGTCAGTTTTTCTATTTTACCTATTTCCATTTTCATTTTATTGAATCCTTTTTCTTGCCTTCATGTGTAATTTGCTCTTCTTTTGTAACCTTTTAAGATATAAACTTAAATAATTGACTTGTACTATACATTTCAAAAGAATTACATAGAAAATATCTTTTAATTTCCCTTGTGTGTTTTTCTTTGATCTGGGAAATTTAAAGTTGCTGTTTAATTTTCAAGTATTATGGTATTTTTTAGCTATTTTATTATTTGTGATGTCTATTTTAATACTGCTATATTAAGAGAGTAAGAACCTATACTCCTTAATAATTTTGATCCTTTAATGTTTATTAAGGCTTAAATTCCTGGAGAAGGAAATGGCAACCCACTCCAGTATTCTTGCCTGGGAAATACCATGGAGAGAGGAGCCTGGTGGGCTATATTCCATGGGGTCACAAAGAGTTGGTCATGACTTAACAACTAAACAACAACAAAGGCTGGAGTTATCAACTTGCATGTTCCTTTAAAAAATGTATAACCTGATGTTGTGGTTAATGTTCTATAAATGTCAAGTAGGCAATTTGGCTGATAGTGCTTTTTGCATCCTCTATATCATCATCATTTCTGTTTCTCTGTGGTTCTATGTTAATCAATGACTAAATGATAAGTATTAAAATTATAAAATGATGGGTATTAAAATTTAAAAATTATAGATATTAAACTCTCTGTTGATTGGTCTATTCCTTTCCTTAGTTCTGTCAGTTTTGCCTCATATTTTTTTGAAACATTGTTACTGATTGAATTTAAATTATTTATAGCGTCCTGTTTCAGTGACTTTTATGATTATGAAATTTTTATCTTTGTTTTTGGATATACTGAATGTCTTGAAGTCTAATCTTTTTCAATAGTGTAGAGCCATACCAGTTTTCTTATGCCTAATGATATCTTGGTCTGTGTTTTCCTTCCCATGTATGTATGTTCCACCTGTCCTTTTCTTTATATTTAAAATATATTTGCTTACACAGCATATTACAAGTTTGAGCTTTTAAAAATAATTAATTGTGTTTAGTATGGCTAGTTCTACTTTTATATGGTGTACTTAGTATATTTTAGTTAATGTTGGTCATTGATAATGTACTGGCTTAAGTCTGCCATCTTAGTATTTGTTTTCTATTTGTCTCACTTCTATTTTTTGTTTAAAGAGATAGGAATATCAGACCACCTGACCTGCCTCCTGAGAAATCTGTAGGCAGGTCAAGAAGCAACAGTTAGAACTGGACATGGAACAACAGACTGGTTCCAAATCAGGAAAGGAGTACATCAAGGCTGTATATTGTCACCCTGCTTATACAACTTATATAACTGAACTGAACTGAACTTTTCTGCCTTTATTTGGATGAATGAATTATTTTTTAGTGCTCAGTTTTACCTCTTCTGCTACCTTTTAGTTATAAATCTTTGAGTGTATGTCTGTGTGTGTTGAGCATTATTCTAAAGAATAAGTATGCATGTTACAATAGTATTTCAATAATATAGTAATAATGGAAAAGATCCATAGTAAGGAAAGAAAGTAGGAAAGTAACAAAATATTATATATATAGTTTTATCACTATTTCTCATCACACACACACAAACACACAGAATCCATTTTTAACACATATATAGGACATACTGAATTTTCCTCCCTATTGCAGATGTGACATAAGTATGATAGGATAAACAGTTTTGAAATTTTAAAAAACAAGAAATTTTAAAGTCTTATTCCAGGCCCCTATTGTATCTTCAATATTCACTTGCTTCCAAGTTTTTAAATTATAAATTTAAGAAGGCAAAGCTTGTACTTTCTATTTATTTCTCTAAATCTTGTTTATAGTGCCTAGTAGCTAAAATTAGGTGAAACTGCTTGGAAAATTATTAATATGTTAAGCACTAACCCTACACAAGCTATTAATGAATAATAATTCATTTTACTTTTGGGTAATACAGAATTTGAATGATTGTGATAATCATGGAATCTAAGTGATGAGTACTCTGTGTATCATTTTACTATGCTTTTTCAGTATCACAAATGATCAACATTATATATAAAGTAATATTTGCACCCAACTCAAATCAACTTTAACCCACTAGAGTACTCTTGCCTGGAAAATCCCATGGGCAGAGGAGCCTGGTCGGCTGTAGTCCGTGGGGTCGCTAAGAGTCGGACACGACTGAACGACTTCACTTTCACTTTTCACTTTCATGCATTGGAGAAGGAAATGGCAACCCACTCCAGTGTTCTTGCCTGGAGAATCCCAGGGACGGGGGAGCCTGGTGGGCTGCCGTCTATGGGGTCGCACAGAGTCAGACACGACTGAAGCGACTTAGCAGCAGCAGCAGCAGCAAATCAACTTTAAAATTAACTTAATAAGCAAAACCCACATTTAACAAGAATACTTTAGTTAAGTTTTATATGAACTAAAATGATTCATTTTTGAATTCCTTTAATTATCAATCTCCCCTCAAATATTTAAGTTGTGAATAATTTACTAAGAAAAAAGAAATAGCTATTTAGAAATTCATTTATTGTGTCAAATGGAGCATGCCTACCGTTGAAAGTATAACGTGAAAATAGTCTTTCAATCTTTTCCTTTAATCTCCCTTTAAAAAAATCATAGTGATTGTAATTTTGATTTATAAGAATTACTACTCTAAGACCTTTATTTGAGCAATGTTTTTCAATCTTATTATCTTTTAAAAGTCGATGTCTTTGAACATTCACTCTTCCAATATTAGTGATACCATACATTATCTTATGCAGAGTGAAATGCTTATCTTTAACCTATTGTTTTGCTCCCTTACCACATTCTGTAATTTATTAATTAAAAATTAGAAATTACATTTGCTACTTTCAAGAAAATGGTAGCAATCTATAATATAAAATGAAACTAATAGAATGTATACTAATGAATGCCATCTTTCAGTGTTATATAACATATTTATAAATATACTTTCAACAAATCTGTACCATTGTGTTATTAGACAGATGGTGTATATAACAAGCCATGTGCATTATAAAAACATTCACACAGATTCATAACTTCAGCAGGTAATTATCATGAAAGGTAATTTTTATATGGGAAAGTACCATGATGTATGTTTTATTTTACATATATATATACATAAAATAAAAATTGACCAGTACATGAAGTAATGTATAAATGATAAGAATGACAAAAGTAGATAAACCTTTATGTGGCTGTTGTCAGTTTCAAATAATATTTTATCCGTGTAAGTATAATTTTCACCACATTAACTAGTAAAACATGAAGTACAAAGAGTGTTCTGATAATACCCTAATATTCCATAAATACAACTTGACAACCTTCCCAGTGAGGAGTCTTATTATCAAAATGAAGTATATTATTATCATCCTTTATCATATTTTATAACTTATAAAGAGAAGTCAAAGTATTTATAAATAGCCTTGTGTAACTTTGGTTCTATTGAGTGGAGATGATCCAATTTTCCATCTTCTCTGAAAGATCCATTTTAGTTATATAACTAAAGATTTTTTAAGGTTTTGTTTTCATTTTAGTTTTAGTTTTCTTTTTAGTTAAACAAAACTCCCAGTTTTTCCATTTCTTGTTCTTGATTATCAGTATGACAAATCACAAGCGTGGTCTCAGATTTTATTCTTTAATCTCTGGGAAGATTTAGGAAGGTTTGGAGTGGATTCCCTCAATCCCACATTGTAATATTTGGGATATTTGATCATTCAGTTCAGTTCAGTCGCTCAGTTGTGTCTGACTCTTTGCATCCCCATGGAATGCAGCACACCAGGCTTACCTGTCTATCTGCAGCTCCCAGATCCTACTCAAACTCATGTCCACTGAGTTGGTGATGCCATCCAGCCATCTCATACTCTGTCTTCCCCTTCTCCTCCCGCCTTCAGTCTTTTCCAGCATCAGGATCTTTTCCATTGAGTCAGTTCTTTGCATCAGGTGGCCAAAGTATTGGAGTTTCAGCTTCAGCATCAGTCCTTCCAATGAATATTCAGGACTGATTTCCTTTACGATGGACTGGTTGGATCTCCTTGCAGTCCAGGAGACTCTGAACGGTCTTCTCCAACACCACAGTTCAAAAGCATCAATTTCTTCAACGCTCAGCTTTCTTTATAGTCCCACTCTCACATCCATACATGACCACTGGAAAAAAAATAGCTTTGACTAGACAGACGTTTGTCGGAAAGGTAGCGTCTCTGCTTTTTAATATGCTGTCTAGTTGGTCATAGCTTTTCTACCAAGTAGCAAGCGTCTTTTAATTTCATGGCTGCAGTCACCATCTGCGGTGATTTTGGAGCCCAAAAAGCAAAGTTTCTCACTGTTACCATTGTTTCCCCATCTATTTATCATGAAATGATGGGGCCAGATGCTATAATCTTCGTTTTTTGAATGTTTTCATTCAAAAAGCCAGCTTTTTCACTCTCCTCTTTCACTTTCATCAAGAGGTTCTTTAGTTCTTCTTTGCTTTCTGTTATAAGGATGGTGTCATTTGTGTATCTGAGGTTATTGATATTTTTGATGTAATGTAATTTGATCATTAAAGTGAAGTCGCTCAGTCGTGTCCGACTCTTTGCGAACCCATGGACAGTAGCCTATCAGGCTCCTCCGTCCATGGGATTTTCCAGGCAAGAGTGCTGGCGTGGATTGCCAATTCCTTCTCCAGGGGGTTTTCCATATGTACCTGTGCACTGAAGCAAATAATTAATATGGTGAGAAGTTTCTCCATAACGCTGTCTTCTTTAATGCTGAGGTATTTTTTCAGAGAAAACTATTTCTCTGTATGAGTAGCTCTTGTGCACAGCCAAGTATTCAGTCTTCAAGGAGCCAAGTGGGTCCAGATTAGCTGTGTAAGAGAACAGCTTTTGTTGATGGAGCAAGTTTTCTTTCATATACAAATAGTACTGCCCTTAGCAGCTGAATTGCAGACTTCTCTAAAGGCAGTGTGACAAGCAGATGCTTCTTAGAGTATTCAGGGAGCCTGGCTCACCCAACAAAAGTATTACCTTGCTAAGGAGAGAACTTGCAAAATGGCAAGTACTCTGTCCACTATATGTGGAAAAGATAGTTTTCTTTCACTGATTCTTTACAATTTCTATCAGCATATCAACAGAAACTAGGTGCAGTGTTCAAAAATCTGAGACTTTCTAGTCAATGCAATAAGTATGCAGATAACGCATGTAATACAAATTCTTTGGGTTGATCTGTGGATTACTCTGCAAATACAATTAGCTCAAAGTTGTAAAATAGCTTTGGAAATAAAAGAGTTCATAACATTTGTAATAAATTCTTCATATAATATATTCCATAATTCCTCATGTGTATCCAGAATCTTTGATTTCAATCAGACTTATAGAGGGAGCTGTGGATGCCTGTTTTTCCTGACAGAAATGCCAGCTGTTTATGTAAAGGCTGGGGCAGGGCAATAAAACCCATCTCTAAACTTTACATGAAATATGTAAGCCTAAATATTCAGAAAAGATCAGTCAGCACTTAGGTTTCCTGAACTGCTTTATAAAACCCACAGGAGTGTCTGAGAAGAAAGTGAATTTGAGGGGCCATTGAACACAGACCATTTTCCAATTACAGGCACACCTGTGCTGCATAGCTTTCTGCTGATCTGTTGTGAGCATTTTACAGAGTGGTTTCATAGTCCTTCAAATTCCTCATTCTTCAGTCCAAAATGGTCTGAGGGTGTTGTTGGCAGGCTTGGACTTATCACAGACTTCTCTCTGAGATAATTTGATACCCTACCCACAGTGTAAAATGTTTGGCCTGGTTGAGTCTCAGATGCCACCCATTGACACTCTAATTAACAGCCTCAGTGCATTGGCTTCTGGGGAAAAAAGGAGTTGTTTTCTTTCAGTTAGTGAGAACCAATTGCTGGAAAAACCAATGACTCAGCTCTTTGCGGTGAAACTATTTACATGGGCAAGAAAGGCTGCTGCAGGCTTATAAAAATCTTGCTGCAGATACTGTTTTTTCTTTCCTTATGAAACTGTGGTTCAGGTGGAGTCATGCATCTTCAAACTTTTTTTTTTTAACATCTATTACTTAAAATAAACATGTGCTTTGCTGCCAGAGGATCTGAACAACAATTACCTTAATTATTTCTGTTTACTCTTGGAGTATCCAAAACCACAGTATGAGAGCTGTTGGGCTTTTAAACACCCCTTTCTATGCAGTTAGTAAACAGTAAAGGATGAATATAAAGTCTATCTGTATTTATGCGGTGGTTTCAAAAAGCCCACATTTTTGAATTGCAACTTCAGCATTTTTTTAAAATCCTTCCAACTATATTTTGGATATCTCCTCTGGAGAAAAAACGTTAATGAAATAGCATAGCTTGCTTTTCTAAAGCTTAAACTACATTTTGGAATCTTTTCCAGCATCACTGTTGCTCAAGATTTCCGAGGGAGAATATCCTAGAAGTAGTGAGACACAAGGCAAAAATAACGTCTGAGACTCTTTATAGATGTGATTAGGAAAAGGCACACACTACCCTTCTTATGTTTTGTTGGGCAAGTTTGCCTTTATGCTCTTGACTATCACATTAAAGGAAATACTCCAGCGCTGAAGGTGGTGCCTTCTTTTGACTCCCTCAGTTCACTTAGAGTCTGATTTTTTTTTCTTCAGCAGTATTTAAGTTCACTGTAAAAAAAAAAAAAGCTAAATTTAATAACCTACCAACAAGTATTTTGTTTAAAAAGTCAATTGCAGAAAAAAATAAAGATATCTGTCATAATATGCATAATATTTGTCATAAAATGCAAAGTGCATTTTCTACTAGCAATGGAAACAGTGGTCAGGGAACACCAGTGTACACTTCCCTTGTGAAATGAAACCCAAAATGGAGTTGGGATTGCTAAGAGAGCTCTCTAATTAGAGCCAAGAAGACATTAAGGCTGTGTTACTCGGGTACTTGTTAGCCGAAAGAGAACCTGACTCTTGAGCTGATGAAGGCATCAAGAATATCTGGCAGGTTCTTGTGGTAGTCTCACTACTCATCAGACCCCTATCTTAAACTTGTGGCCCCTTAAGGACAGATATTTCCTGACTCACATCAGAGTCGATCACAATTTTCATTAGGTATCTGTTGACAACCTCATGGTTTTTTGTCTGTATAAGCAAGCCCCTGACTCTTTCTCGTCCCTGGAATACTCTTTTGAGGTAACCTGAATCTTTGTCTCCTGAATTGAGACACCTTATAAACTCTTCTCTTATTGGCAACCTCCTGCATTATTTGGGGGAGGGAGTTTGGCAGTCTAAGAGATAATTAAATGTTACTTTTAGAATCAGATTAATAACAAGCCTCATATTAACATTGGCTGTACCATGAAAGTTGCTGTGTATCTGAGAATAAAATTCCTTTTTGTGTCTTAGTTCCTCATCTACAACATAGAAATATTACAAAAATATGTGCCTACCTCTGGTAAGGGAATACTGTAAGCCTAGCTCTTTTCACATTGAATCAGTGTCCGTATGTATGAAGGTGTCCTGAAGGTAAATAGACTCTTGGGTACCACTATTAATTCTTACAGCCATTTCAGTGAATATATTGAGGTTGTAATTTATTTGTTGGCCTTTTAGCTGAGGATAGTGGGGGAGTCTAAAGATTTCTCAGGTTATAGCAACAACTTTAGAAATAGCTGTAAAGAGTGTTTAATTCATCACTAGTCAACACTAGGTCTATAAAAGTTGGAGTGATTCTGACTGTATAAATTTCAGGTGTATATTCTATGAAAAGTTTTGAAATTATCAATACTTTTTCCTCTCTCTCTTAGTCATCCTTTTCCCATCAACATTAAAAGAGGTTGAATAAGAATTAAGTTATTTATAAAACCAATGGGAATAGGCTTGTTAATAATGTCTAGAGGCACCTTTGTGATAGTGGTAGAATGCTTTGGATTGTACTCCTCATTTCACCTGACATAGCATTCTCTCTCTTGGTTTCTTATGTATTTTTTCTAAGCAATTAAAACTGTACCAATTCTTAATTTAGCTCATTCTACAATTGAATATATTAAGGTTAAATCTGTGTTCTTTACAATGATCGTAATCTTGTAGAAAATGTCTTGCATAAAAGGAATTATTTTGAGTAATACTTGCTAATGAACTTTACTTCATTTTTATTCATTTACAGATGACATTAGATACTCAGAAGGGGGAGGAAACATACTTGTCCTTGTCATATAGCAAAACAAGGACGTTTGGAGATCTAATGCAGGAATATTGTATCTACCTGTCAAGAAAACAGCAACTAAAGTGTTTGTTCCTTCCTGGGGGGTCTTCAGTCAGTGAGGTTCTGTTTTAGAAACGGTTGTAGGTAGAAACAGCTAATGGCAAGCCCTATACAGTATCATGTACAAACTCAGAATTCAGGACGTTTTGCTGATAACAATAGCTAACACAAGGCACTGTCACTCAAAGTACATTTAGGGACTTCCTTGGAGGTCCAGTGGTTAAGATACACCCTCCCATGCAGGGGTACAGATTTGATCCCTAATAGGCAAAGTAAAATCCCACATGCCTCCCAGCCCAAAAAACAAAATATAAAACAGGAACAACATTGTAACAAATTCATAAAGGCTTTAAAAATGGTCCACATCAAAAAAATGTTTTAAAGTACATTTAAAGTAATTTCTTTTTTTTCATTTTTTAAAAAATTTATGTATTTTAATTAGAGGCTAATTACAATATTGTATTGGTTTTGCCATACATCAACATGAATCTGCCACGGGTGTACACGTGTTCCCAATCCTGAACCCCTCTCCCACCTCCCTCCCTGTACCATCTCTCTGGGTCATCCCAGTGCACCAGCCCCAAGCATCCTGTATCCTGCATCAAACCTGGACTGGCGATTCGTTTCTTATATGATATTATGCATGTTTCAATGCCATTCTCCCAAATCATCCCCCCCCCAACCAAAAATTTAGAGAAGAGCTAACACCTATCCTACTCAAACTCTTCCAGAAAATTGCAGAGTAATTTCTGAGGATCCATTGGCAAAATCGCTCTCCAGGAAATATGTGAAGTAATACACCCTTTGTAGGCAGACCTTAAAACCAACACACTGCATTAGCCTCTTGACCAATCACAGAAATAATCTCGCTTTCATTCACAATGGCTTTAAAATAGTGATAGTGTGTTAAAGCATTGCAGCTATTTGAATGCCAGTTTTATAAAAGCCTTACCTGGTCTCTCTTGCTGATGTAGATCTATAATAGACTGAAACTTCCTGGAGTTCAGTTAAGTACTGAATTATCCCAGGGCCAATTTATTAGGACTCTGTTTTAAATGCACCACAGGATGCTAGGCTGACTTCAAAAAAATCTTTGATTCTTAGGACACTGGAAAATAGAATCCAGTTATCGCAGGTTTTCTCGCTATTATACCCCAAAGACAAACGCATGTTTATTAAACTTGGGAGATTTTCCTTTCAGACATTTCATAATCAGGTTGGTATCCATAGAGCCTATGCACATATTTGGTGGTAAGACAACACTAGGTTGGCAGGGACCTCTCTAAGGAGATTTTGGTTTTGACAGGAAGGACACGGAGATTCTGTCTGCCATATTGGTCACTGATCATGTTTTTTTTTTTTTTTTTTTTTTTAACAGTGTTTCACTCTATTGTATTGCAGATGCTGTATCATCATACAAGTGGTTTGAGGGAATGCTGACTTCCAATAAAAGTAATGCTGGTTTTATTAGCGGTATGTACCTAAAATGTATTTTAAATTGTTCTACTTTTCTAAGTGTGATTTTGAAGGATCACTACAGAGATCCAGGGAGGAAAATGGGAGTCATTTCAGAGAGAAGAAGCAGCACAAAGAAAAGTCAAACTTGTTGAGGTTCAATCTGCTATTTGAGAAATGAAATTTTCATTCTACAGTACTAAAATATCACACGATAACATGTAAATTTAAACATGTAGTGATACAAATGGATTCAAAAACACAAACCAAATCATTAGATTCTCACAAGGTATTTGCTAGAAATTTATAAGCATAGAAACCCTTCTATTCATGTGAAACGTGGGGTCAGCTACATTTCTGTGTTTGCTGTAAGTCTGACTTTCTTACAGATTTAATCTAACTGGGTTAACCAAGCAGAGTAGAAAGACTGCTGATGTGTACACGACACATGAAAACTCGCATTGTTATGAATGTAAACAGGTGTAAATAGGACTTGGAGTAAACAGGACTAAAGAAGCAGGGATTTTAGTCCCTGCTTCAAATTTTTCAAGTTTTCAATTTTGAAAATATTCTCTCTGTATTGCAAGGTGTAACACAAATGAAAATCTGAAACTGTATGTCAGAAGGAACTAGAATGTGTTTTTTGGAAATACTGTACAGATTTTTGACTAGGTCCTAGGGGGAAAAAGCTAGAAAAAGAAATTACTTTTAATATGCAGTATAGATAGTTGGAGCCCTGGGATCAAACGATAGGCTCATGATGAATAGATACTTTGGGACAGCTCAGAAGTCCCTTGGCTTTAAAATTCCTTGATACTGTACTTAACCTTTAGAACTTTCCAAAAGCATACTGCACTCAAGTTGCTCCCTTGAAAATTTCCACTTTGAAAACAAAGTCTAGAATTACAGAGAAAATTATGACCCAGTGCCCATGTTCAAAATGTATGTATGTGGCCTCTGAAGAAGGGAGGCCCATGGGAGAGGAGTGCCGACTAGAAGCAGAGGTGAGCTGAGGAGCTGGACTTGAAAATCTACCTCTCTTTCAAGTTGGACATACCTTTTCCACTGAGGAGTATCCATATGATTTTCATTTTGTAATCATTGCCTCATATTTCCTGTCTGCATATATTCATTTTCTGAATGAAAATTTATATTGCAGAGGTTCTCCTTGATTTAGAATTTTTTTTGCTCAGTCAAAATTTGTTCTCCCAGAGAATAGATACTGGGTAAGTTTCACACTTTTGAGAGACACTGTAAATCTCAATTTATGGGCCCTTTGAGCAAGGGACTGATTAAAGGCAATTCATGAAGTAAGACAGCCAAAGAGAGCTTCTGGTCCAAACTTCTTTTTTACAAATTAGAAAGTAGATGTTTAGGTGTTTATTCTAGATCAGTTAGCTTGAGAATTTATAGAACTAGAACTTAAGCCCCTCCTACCACCTGTTTACTTTCATCCCTTGAAATCAGTTACAGTTTATGTGGATTTCTTTGATATTGCTTAAATTTACAGAAAAATATATAATCAAACCATTACTGATGATCTATCCTTAAGGTAGCATATGTTCATTTTTTTCTTTTTTCAAATCTCAAAGCATATGTTTGACTTTTAAAACCATTACTAAAGGTCCATAAATTAGACAAATCTCAATTCTCATTTACCCCAGACTATGTAGTGTATTGTGACTCCAAATTGGGGACATACAATTAAAGGTAAAATTTTGTGTTTCAAGAGATTTTTCAGGTGTCAGCTAAAGCGCATGGAATGTAAAAGTTCTTTAAAAAACGAATGATAGGAAGCCACTCGTGTCCATCAAGAAATGAATGGACTAAAAAATACAATATATATTCATGCAACTTAATATTTTTCAGTCTTAAAAAGGGAGGAAATTCTGATATTATGCTACAACATGGATTGTTGTACATTGAGACTGTTGTGCTAAGTGAAGTAAGCCAGTCACAAAAAGACAAATACTATATGATCTCACTCATATGAAGTTTACTGGCTAGTGAAATTCATAGAGACAGAAAGTAGAATGGTAGTTCCAGGGGCTGGAGAAGGGAGAAATGGAGAGTCTTGGTTTTGCAAGATGAAAGCATTCTGGAGATTGATTGTACAGCAGTATGAGTGTGCTTACCACCACTGAACTGTACATGTTAAAACGGTTAAGATGGTAGATTTATGTTTTGTGCGTTTTACCACAATTAATAATTTAAAAAACAAATAAACATAAAAACAAGAAACATTAGATAAAACTAAACAAAATAATCCTAAAGGAAAACTCAAGTCTGATGGTGAGAAAAAAACTAAAGTACACTTTTTTTTTTTATTTTGCTTGATGTGGTTTTCAAAGAAGAGATAGTTAGCAAGCCTGCCCATTGAAAGAAAATAGAGAAACTGGAGCTAATGGCACGGTGATATTTATTTATTGATTTTATTCACTTATACGTTTGTTTATGATTAAGAAATTGTTGCCATTTGAATGTGTAAAGAGTCAACATAGTCCACAGGTTAAAGTCCAAAGTCTACTCTGACTGTTTGAATCCTAGCTCAGCTATTTAGTGATCACTACCCTTGGACATGTTACCTAATCTCACAGTGCTTAGATTTCTCATAATAATATGGGGGTAATTATACTGCTTGTCCCAGAGAGTTGTGCAAGGACTAAAAAAAATTAAATATCTACTGTCAAGGCTGTGGTTTTTCCAGTAGTCATGTATGGATGTGAGAGTTGGACTATGAAGAAAGCTGAGCGCAGAATTGATGATTTTGAACTGTGGTGTTGGAGAAGACTCTTGAGAGTCCCTTGGACTGCAAAGAGATCCAACCAGTTCATCCTAAAGGAGATCAGTCCTGGTTGTTCATTGGAAGGACTGATGTTGAAGTTCCAATACTTTGGCCACCTGATGCGAATACCTGGCTCATCTGAAAAGACCCTGATGCCAGGAAAGATTGAGGGCAGGAGGAGAAGGGGACAACAGAGGATGAGATGGTTGGATGGCATCACCGACTCAATGGACATGGGTTTGGGTGGACTCTGGGAGTTGGTGATGGACAGGGAGGCCTGGCATGCTGCAGTTCATGGGGTCGCAAAGAGGTGGACATGACTGAGTGACTGAACTGAACTGAACTGCACATAGGAGCATTTAAAATCTGATACTTGATAAATATCATACAGTACATGCTGTATTTAAAAAAATAAAATAGATACAAATTTAGAAAATAATTACCAGTTAATATAGTACTCAATCTTTTGTGAATTATTAGTAGACATAATGATCAAAATAATGCTTTTGTTCATTTTGTCATCTAAAATCTCTCTCCTGTCAGAAAATTTCAACAGATCATTCCAATGTTTTTGCATTTTCTTTTTTTTTTTTTTTAATAATTACACTACTATACAATGTTTAACACTGAAAGAAAGAGAAGAAAGAAGTAGGGAATTCACATTTATTATCTGAAATACTGGGCTGAGGAACAACAATTACATTCTATTGTTAGGTATCAAATGCTGGAATCACAGTGATGATTGAATGATTCGTTGGTAAGTTGTGCTCATGTTTGGTTTTGTTTTTTATGCCTTAGAATCAAATATCAGCAAGTGGTTCAGATTCAATGGTGATGATACTGTGTCATTAAAATGATTCAAGTAACATGAATAGGAATATTGCATGTCACATTTAAGATGAGTTCACTGTTAAGAGTGGGCAGTGTATTTTGAATAATGTATTACAGATGTGCCTTCAGCAGTATGTAAGAAATTAGAACACAATCATTAGTCAAATTTAATAGGATCACTTGTATAATTAATATTAGTACAGAGAACATATAATAGCAAGAAGAAAAATTTCCTAAGAAATACATCTGAAACTTCTTTTACATATGACCAAGTAAATGTTGGGGAAGCTATAGTAAAATCCTTGAGATAGAGGCTAATCCATATCAAGCAATGAATCAGTCTTTCAGAGGAGTTTATCATTAAAACCTTGGAATTAAACATATGTTGAGACCATTATTACATTCATAATGTTAAAACTTTAACTATTTCAAAATTTAATTCTTCACATTAGACTTGTGCCTCAAAGTAAGGATCATAAAATATTACAGACTGCTGAATTCATCCTTCAGCAGTGATCTCTAATTTTCAACCAAAACAAAACCCCACCAGCAAAAACCAAAACCCAATGTAAATGAGGCTAGATTTAAATTATTTTTAGTAATATAAAATGCTTTAGAAAATATATTACTAGATTCCAGTTGTTAAAGTCCCTATTAAAAATTGATATCTCTCCAAACTTTACAAATCTCCAACTGGTGAGTCCATGAACTCTTAGAAGGCTGCTGCTGCTGCTAAGTCACTTCAGTTGTGTCCGACTCTGTGCGACCCCATTGACGGCCGCCTACCAGGCTCCCCCATCCCTGGGATTTTCCAGGCAAGAACACTGGAGTGGGTTGCCATTTCCTTCTCCAATGCATGAAAGTGAAAAGTGAAAGTGAAGTCGCTCAGTCGTGTCCGACTCTTAGCGACCCCATGGTCTGCAGCCTACCAGTCTCCTCCGTCCATGGAATTCTCCAGGCAAGAGTACTGGAGTGGGGTGCCATTGCCTTCTCCACTTAGAAGGCTAGGATCATATTTATAGTAATAGAGAACCTAATTGAAAGAAGAATGGCAGCCTTAATTGGTTTTTATTCATTCAGTTCAGTTCAGTTGCTCAGTCATGTCCGACTGTTTGCAACCCCATGAATTGCAGCACGCCAGGCCTCCATGTCAATCACCAACTCCCGGAGTTCACCCAAACTCATGTCCATCGAGTCGGTGATGGATCCAGCCATCCTCATCCTCTGTCGTCCCCTTCTCCTCCTGCCCCCAATCCCTCCCAGCATCAGAGTCTTTTCCAATGAGTCAACTCTTTGCATGAGGTGGCCAAAATATTGGAGTTTCAGCTTTAGCATCGGTCCTTCCAAAGAATACCCAGGACCGATCTCCTTTAGAATGGACTGGTTGGATCTCCTTGCAGTCCAAGGGACTCTCAAAGTCTTCTCCAACACCACAGTTCAAAAGCATCAATTCTTCAGTGCTTAGCTTTCTTCACAGTCCAACTCTCACATCTATACATGACCACTGGAAAAACCATAGCCTTGACTAGACAGGCCTTTGTTGGCAAAGTAATCTCTCTGGTTTTCAATATGCTATCTAGGTTGGTCATAACTTTCCTTCCAAGGAATAAGCATCTTTTAATTTCATGGCTGCAATCATTACAGATATATAGAATTGATTGTTATTTACAAGTCAAGGGGAATGAGTTTGAGAAACACATAAAGTGACCTGGCTCCTATTGACTACAGGAAGGAACCAATTGTAGTATGAAATCTTCATAAATCCTTATAAATCTTCATATAACATCTTCATGTAACTCAGTGGTTAAATTCATAAGGAAAATACATTGAAATTGCCCAGCTCTATTCTTGTCTAGTTTTCTGGGTGTAGCTGGCTCATTCAGAGATGGGTAAGTTGTGAACATGTGGAATAGCTTGGGCAAACCTTCCTGATCGGACTTCTGCTGTCAAGAGGAGTTTGTGTTGTTGAGTACGTCCTGCTGGTGAGATAGGGAGCTCTCACACTATCAGGTGATACCTAAAGGGAACTTTTGACTTTTTTGTTCCAAAGCTTTCTAGTATAGAGCATGACAACCAATGAGGATGATTTAGCCCAGTCTCCCAACTCCCAATGTGCACTGCACATCGTCACCAAGCCAGTCTGGAAACCCTGCTTCAATCTTGTCATTCTCTTGCTGAAAGACTTCAGTGGTTCATCATTTATAATAGATTTCCTTGGCAGTATAGTTGAGGCCCTGCAAACTAACCTATTTAATAAGCTTGTCTCTTGCTATCCATCTGTTAAAAGCCTTCATTTCAACTAATCATTTACCAGCCTTCAAATGTAATTATGTATTTTATTTGCCCATATTTCTTAAATACCATGAATTTGGCCCATTTTTTAATCCAAAAAATACTTTAATTATCATTCAAGATGAATCAAGCCTGTATTTCTCCATGAGAAACAGAATCTACAGTGAATTTCATTCCCGTTTTAATTCCTGAAGCTTTTATTGTTCATTTTCACTTAGCTTATTCATCCCTGTACTAGTAACACTGTGTTTAATTTCCCCATTCTTCTTACTCATTTCAGCAATTTAATAGATATATGCCCACTTTTCCTTAGTTTTCCTTACACACATATATGTATAATTTATATAATATATATATATATGTATATATAGGTACTATACGTATATTCCTGCATGTAGTACCTATTACAATGTGTTTCCTTCATTAGACACTTAACAAATATGTGCTGATTGATCTATAAATATGTCATAAACCTACAAAAGATAATTTTGGGCAATGAAGAATTGGTTTATCTGGAGGAGGCAAAAAATCATAGGTCTAAACCAACTCTTTCCTCTAGCAACCAGTACTGCTGAAAGAATGGTAACCAAGCTAGGTAACCCAGTGAACAGACTCAACACATGCTTAGGACACCATTACACAAAACTAGATAATTTTTGAAAGACTATCTATATCCGAACTCAAAGCACATCAAATTAGTCACCATGAGGAAAATCAGAACTCGGATGACTTTCTCTTAATTTATGATTTAACATTATTTTTACCTTAGATCGCTATGGTGGCAGAAAAGTGAAGGAGTGATAATCAATATTTTAGTTCAGTTACTCAGTCATGTCTGACCCTTTGCGACCCCATGGACTGCAGCATGCCAGGCTTCCCTGTCCATCACCAACTGCCGGATCCTACTCAAACTCATGTCCATCAAGTGGGTGATGCCATCCAACCATCTCATCCTCTGTCTCCCCTTCTCCTCCCACCTTCAATCTTTCCCAGCATCAGGGTCTTTTCCAATGAGTCAGTTCTTCGCATCAGGTGGCCAAAGTATTGGAGTTTCAGCTTCAGCATAAGTCCTTCCAATGAATATTCAGGACTGATTTCCTTTAGGATGTACTGGTTGGATCTCCTTGTAGTCCAAGGGACTCTGAAGAGTCTTCTCCAACATCACAGTTCACAAGCATCAATTCTTCGGCACTGAGCTTTCCTTATAGTCCAGTTCTCACATCTATACATGACTACTGGTAAAACCATAGCTTTGACTAGATGGACGATTATTGGTAAAGTAATGTCTCTGCTTTTTATTGTCTAGGTTGGTCATAGCTTTTCTTCCAAGGAACAAGCGTCTTTTACTTTCATGGCTGCAGTCACCATCTGCAGTCATTTTGGAGCCCTCCAAAAATAAAAGTCTCTCAGTGTTTCCATTGTTTCCCCATCTATTTAACTATGAAGTGATGAGACCAGATGCTATGATCTTAGTTTTCTGAATGTTGAGTTTTAAGCCAACTTTTTCACTCTCCTTCACTTTCATCAAGAGGCTCTTTAGCTTTCTTCACTTTCTGCCATAAGGGTCGTGTCATCTGAGGTATCTGTATCTGAGGTTATTTGTATTTCTCCCAGCAGCCTTGATTCTAGCTTGTGCTTCATCCAGCCTGTGATGTTGGATGATATACTCTGCATATAAGTTAAATAAGCAGGGGGACAACATACAGCCTTGACGTACTCCTTTCCCGACTTGGAACCTCTCTGTTCCATGTCTAGTTCTAAGTGTTGCTTCCTGACCTGCATACAGATTTCTCAGGAGGCAGGTCAGGTGGTCTGGTATTCCCATCTCTTGAAGAATTTTCCACAGTTTTGATCCACACAGTCAAAACTTTTGGCATAGTCAGTAAAGCAGAAGTAGATGTTTTTCTGGAACTCTCTTGCTTTTTTGGTGATCCAACAAATGTTGACAATTTGATCTCTGGTCCCTCTGCCTTTTCTAAATCCAGCTTGAACATCTGGAAGTTTGCGGTTCACATACTGTTGAAGCCTGGCTTGGAGAATTTTGAGCACTACTTTGCTGCAATATTACTATGCTAAAGCATTACTATGCTAAAATACATAACCCGACCCCAAATCTGGACAGGAGACAGTAGACTTTTATGTCTCTACATCCTTTGCTGTAGGATGTAGAGACATCCTTTGTTGTTTTTGATGTAACAACAACATCCTTTTTTAAATAATATGAACAGTCACAGAACTAGTATATGTATTCCTTTTCAGTAAATTTCCAAATAGAGAGAATGGAAGTAGCCCAACTGTAAACTTAGTGATTGATGGGTGTTTCTCAGTGTTATGTGTGTTTGGCAGGAATATACTGTATCAGGAAAATTACTTGATCTTGTCAGTAGCTCTGACGGAAAGAAAGAAATGAAAAGGAGAGAGGAAAAGCAAAAATAAGGAAAATCTTAAAAAGGAAGAAAAGAAGGAAACATGAAAGAAATCATAAAACATATATTATCTCTGTTTCAATATGAAACAAATTAATCATGTTAAAATTAAAATATAAATTCTATATTTATAGACATCAGGAGCTATAAGGAAAGACACTATTAGGAAATATTACAATAAGGGGAAAGGTATTAGAAATAAACTTTTAAAATATTATTTTTAATATCTCCTATTTACCCCTTGAATTTTTATAGCTGAATGGTAGCATTTGAGTCAAGTGTAGAGAAATTGGATCTGGTACTCTGCAATCATCACCTGCCTCTGGGCAGAGGATTCAGTGGATAGTAGAATAAAGCTGCAGATTGTCTTCAGATTCTCAAATATTCAGTAGGGTAGCTTCTGAAAATTGTAACACCTATTTATGCTTTTCTTAAAAAGAATACTGGATGGTAGCTGTGAATGTTTCATTCATAGAGAAAACAGGTAAATTAGGGAACCAAAATTGTTGTGCCAAATCTTGGATAGAAGTTCTGAGCTGCAAAGTAGAATTTGTAGAAGCTAGTCTGAAGAACTCAGTGGTCACCCGGGATATTCCCATCATCCCCACCCCTTCAGCCTTGCAAATCACCATGTGTATGCAGAGAGCACATAGTCCTCTGCTTTTTCCTCCATTTGGGTACACACTTTGTGTATTGTATTTGGGAAGATTATGCTTTCAGATGGCCCCCAGATGGGGAATACTTACTCATATTGTGGCAGATAGACCTCTGAAAGTCACTGGTGTGAAACAAATATTTTGAGAGACTACCTCCACCTCCAATCCAGGCCTGTGTTCCCCACTTTGATCTGTTATTCTGAGATTCTGGATTTTGAGAGAGTTTATCTGGCTTCCCAAGACTGCCTCAGGCACCTTCTTATCTATTACATTAGCAATAATCAATTCCAGTCTTGAATATAGGGAAGGCACCTTCTCAGGCTGGGTGATGCTAACTAGTGTTCAGGAATCTATACTTTTTTCTGGATGCTGTGCTATCAAATTGGAAGAAGTGTGACTAAGGGCAATAGGAAAATACACAGAGCAGCTTTGCAATCCAAAGTCTAACTTCCATGCTAAGTTCTGGAGTATGGTATTTATAAGCCTAGGGGCGTGTCTGTATTGATAGTTCTATGAAACAGTACTCCTGCGCTGTATTTTATCCTGAGTCATTTCATTCTCTCAGGAAGAGTGTACTAACCCTGCTTTACACATGAGCTTAAATGCAAGCCAGTGAAATACATTAAGTGATCTGAGAGTGGAAAAGTTCTTGAAGTCTTTGTGCTAATGGAATTTGTTTAGTTGATGGGAAATGTGAAAATATATATATATATATTTTTTTTTTTTTTCAAAGGTTGAATGATGCATGACTCTGTACCTAATCAACAATAATTGCTATACTAAGCTAATTTCAGATAATATTCCAAAAAGTTAAAGTACACATTTAAGAATCATTAGATTAAAAATTACCTCTTTATTTGCTGAAAATATAGATATTTTCTTATATACTTGCTTTCTAAGCTCTTAGAAATAAAACTACATCATAAGTGGAAAATGTTATTACAAGAAATGTATTTCAATCTTAGGTTAGGTCTTTCTCCATTATTCCATTTAATTTTACAGTGCAATATATTTTTTGTGAGAAAATTCTAATATAATGGAATAAACCAGGCAGGATATATATTTTTTTCAAATGAGAACACTGCCCAGTATGCTTATTGTTTGAATGATGACTTTTGAAGTGTAGATACCGTATGATTATTTCTAAATATATCGATCACTCTTTCAGTATGTAACTTTAATTCCTTTATGTGCAATGAAACTTTGTATGTAGTCCTTAATTGCCTAACATAATATAGGTACAATTCAGATATTCACAGTGTTTATTAGCAATAGATTGTGTAATAAAAGTGAAAGTGTTATCTGCTCAGTCATGTCCGAATCTTTGTGGCTGCATGGACTGTAGCTCCATTCACAGTGTTTATGAGCAATAGGTTGCTATTTTTATGAAAATGGTTGATATAACTAAGGGTAGGACATTTACCTTTCCTTCTCAGCAACATTTTGTCTGTGACATGTGAAACGATGTTCTAATAATTAGCACTGACCAGTTAGAAAAGTCTTTTAAATAAACCATATTTTAAAGGAGTAAATACATTAGCTGAAAACGATAGCATGACCAGTGTGCAGTGTTGTATGGACATGCCTATCCAACGTGTTCAGTGCCAGGAAAATGTTTTAAGGCCCAGGATAAAGATAAAAACACGTGGCAGTAAGTGCCTATACCAAATAAGAGTTTTATCCTTCTGTCATAAAATACATCACCTCTATTTTCAGCTGGGCCTTAATAACCCTTGGCAATCATTCAGTCTGTCTCTAATTGCCTCAATTTTTCCATTTTCCAAAATTGATTCTTGTCTTTTTCCTTTTCCTCCCTGGATCTTCCTACTTATTTTATGGAGAAAATAAGAGTCCAGTAGACAAAGACTTTTCAACTTCTTGAAAATCTTTATAAAATTAATGAGCTTCCTTCTTCTTTTCCTTTTTTTCTAATTTAGTAGAAGTGTTATCTCTTTTTTGGCCCAAATCTAATCCATCTTTCACCTTAAAACTTTGCGCATTCATCACTCTTTCTTGGCTTTATCGTCACCTCTTTCACTACAGGTTCCTCATTCTCTAAACCATAGAACGTACTCATGTCTCTTACATTTAACATCTCTCCCCTCCCTTAATTTCACCCTAAATAACACCTTCATCGATTCCCTTCTTTCTACTAAACTACTTGTACAAGAGTGTCTGATACTCTGCATTCAGTTGGGTATATCTTTCCCTTTCTCCCTTGCTTTGACTTCTCTTCTTTGCTCAGCTATTTGTAAGTCCTCCTCAGACAACCATGTTGCCTTCTTGCATTTCTTTTTCTTTGGAATGGTTTGGTCACTGCCTTCTGTACAATGTTATGAACCTCTGTCCATAGTTCTTTGGGCACTCTGTCTACCAGACCTAATCCTTTGAATCTATTTGTCACTTCTGTTGTATAATCATAAGGGATTTGATTTAGGTCATACCTGAAAGGTCTAGTGGTTTTTCCCTACTTTCTTCAATTAAAGTCTGAATTTTGCAATAAGGAGCTGTTGATCTGAGCCCCAGTCAGCTCCAGGTCTTGCTTTTGCTGACTGTGTAGAGCTTCTCCATCTTCAGCTGCAAAAAATGTAATCAGTATGATTTCAATATTGACCATCTGGTGATATCTGTGTGTAGACTCGTCTCTTAGGTTGTTGGAAAAGGGTACTTGCTATAACCAGCATGTTTTCTTGACAAAATTCTATTAGTCTTTGCCCTGCCTCATTTTGTACTCCAAAGTCAAACTTGTCTGTTATTCTGGGTAACTTTTGACTTCCTACTTTTGCATTCCAATCCCCTGTGGTGATACGGACATCTTTTTGGTGTTAGTTCTAGAAAATGTTGCAGGTCTTCATAGAACCAGTTAGCTTCAGCTTCTTTGGCGTCAGTGGTTGGGGCATAGACTTGGATTACTGTGGTGTTGAATGGTTTGCCTTGGAAACTAACCTTCAGATGTTTATATATGATCTTCTCTTGACCATCTGTCCAGTACATCTTGCGCCATTCCCCTTGTGAAATTATTCAGTGGGTACGTGCCTTACCATTTGCAATTCTCAGAAAGTTGCACGATCTCTTGTATTAGGGCCTTTGTATCCAAGATGGCCTGTGTATGACACTGATTTGCCATCCTCATCTGGCCACTCCTAGTCATCCTACAAGACTCAGAGCAGAAGATTCTAAAGATCATCACAAAATAGGCTGAAAAATAGCAGAAGGTTTTAAATGTTGCCAAGAGTAGGTGGGGAATATTAAGATATAATTCAAAGCCAAAGTAATTAAAGTTAGTATATTTCTTACCCATAAATAAATAGATCAGGAAAAATAGATCCAGAAATCCTAGGAACACAAAGAGGTATCTTTATTTTATGTAAATCTGGCATTTCAAAACAGGGGTAGAAGGAAGATATAAAAAAAATATTGCTGGAGCAATTTTTTCAGTTAACAGAGGAAACTTGACTGGCCTGTTTCATCACAAACCCCAATGAAAATGTAGACAGAAAAAAGATCAAACCTAAAATTACAAAGTAATAAACATTTACTCTAAATGAATAAGTATTTATTTAGAATAAGAATTCTAAATATTTAGAATGTGGGTAGGGGAATAGTATGGCTTATTAAAATATAAAACTAAAAGCAGAAATTATAGTTAAAGTGATGAAAATGACTACAGAAGAAGTCCTAGTAGTCAAAACATTTTTAACCAAATGAAGCCCTCAAGAAACCATGAGAGTCAGCTTTAACATTTTCTAGTCCATGGGATTCTCCAGGCAAGAATACTCAAGTGAGTTGCCATGGGAAGATTCCAGGGAATCTTCCCGATCAAATGTGGGCCTCCTGTGTTGTGAGTGGATTCTTTACCATTGAGCCACTGGGAAGCCCTTTCTAGGCCCACAGAGTCCAAAACTAACTTACAATGTTCCCATGTGAAGGGTGATTTTATTTTATCCTA
The DNA here is from genome assembly GCF_055505025.1 of Bos grunniens. Classification (NCBI taxonomy): domain Eukaryota; kingdom Metazoa; phylum Chordata; class Mammalia; order Artiodactyla; family Bovidae; genus Bos; species Bos grunniens. The sequence goes on along the minus strand of NC_141191.1, from coordinate 20,053,436 downwards.
CTTATATCTTGGTTTATTTTAACAAATTCTTATAGAATAATGTTATTAGTCATTGTTCAAAACAGTTCATAAACCTTCTCCTCCTATTTGAAGATTAAAAAATGTTGAGAAATATGATATTAATAGTCATGATATTCTAAATTTAGGAAAACATAATGTATTAAGGTATATCAAGTTTAGGGAAAGGGGGAAAAAAACTAAAAACAAGTCAATTTTCTTTATCCCTCGAGAGAAACAATTACTCATTATGACCAGAAAGGCTGTTTTTTTCAGTTTATTTGAACAAGATATAAACAGTATGTTTATAGACCAGGCATTGAGTCAAGGAAATAGTGCATGTAGATATTGGAAATAAAATTTTTTTTATAAAAGAATTTTTTAAATAGAAGAGGTCCTTAATGTTGGTACAGTCTGCTTTTTTAATAACTCATACTTTAATAAGTTACAACATCATTATTATTACAATTCCATATATCAGCTAAGACATGGCCATTTTTTATTATTGTATATTGGTTCAGCCTGGCGATAACAAAAACAGTCAGTGGCATTATCTACCACTGGGTTTGCATTCAATAGAAATATTAAAATATTATACTGTGCTTATATAACTATGCAGAAATTTTAAAATATTGTTGCTGGGGAAAAAACCAAGGTATCACAAACTTCATAAAATTGAGAGGAGTTGTAAATCAGCAGATATGCTGAGAACAGAGAATCTTTAGCCTTAATGAGTTGCTTATTGGTGTGAAGCCAGGTGAGTCTACATTCAATTAGGAGACAAAAGAACAAAATTAAAACTATTGATGAAAGCTAAGCAATAAACCATCTATTCTGTGTCTAAAGGAAATGAGTAATTAGGGCTTAGGTACTATGTAGCTCCCCAGAAATTAAACCCTGACTTTCACATATTTTAATTGAGTTTGTAGTTCTGAAATGCACATTTTAAATTGAGCATTTATTGAAAGATAACATAAGGTAAAGTTTGCAAGTCATAAGTGTATATAGATGAATGAATTATTTTATTGAACACACCTGTGTAATCCACACCCAAGGCAAGAAATGGAACATGACCAGCACCCCCAAAACCTCCTTTAATTCTCCTCACCTTTCTCTTCCCACAACATATCCACTAGCATGGACTATTTTTGCCTATTTTTAATTTTATGTGTCTTATTCCTCCTTCCTTTCTTCCTTCCTCCCTTCTGTTTTCCTCTTTTTTTTTTTTGGTAGTTGATTCCTTGCATGTATGTAAGATTTACATCATGTATGTAAGATTTACCCATATTGTTATGTTAGAGAACTTTATTCATTTTCATTACTGTATATACTGTCCATATACTAAAATTTATCTAGTCTAATTAAGAAAAATTTCATTGTTTCCAGTTACATAGAATGCTGCCAACTAAAGGCAAAGCTGCACATATCTTTGAGCTCATATATACACATGTATGTTGAACATATGTAGGGATGGGACTCCAGGGCCATAAGGTACGCATATTTAAACATTAGTTGATATCAGCCAAACAGTTTTCTAATGTAGAGTTTTAAATTTATATTTGCATCTTTACCTCATATTTTTACCAACACTTGGTTTGAATGTTTTTTACTTTAAATCATTCTGGTGGGTGTGTAGAGGTACTTATTTTGGTTTTAATTTACACTTCTGAAATGACTGATGGTCTTGAGCATTTTTTTATTTGTATTCATATGTATTGTGGACATTCTCATTGGGAAATGACTGTTTAAACCTGCGTTCTTTCTCTTACTGAATTGTGGGAGTTGTTTTCATGTCTGAATACAGCCTTCTTGGAAGGTATATGTGTGAAATATCTTCTCCAAGTCTGTGGCTGGCCTTCTTCTCAGTTCTTGCTCTCAGGCTTGTAAAGAACAGTGCCTTGTTAAGTTGCGTCTTTTCTCAGGGATGCTTTCAACAGAATGCGTGTTTTGGTATTCAGAGATTCTTCAGTGTAATGAAGTTGAAATACTTGAATAGTTTTGATTCTTCCCAGTCAGAAAGTTTTTTGTCACATACAATAATCTGCAATCAATAGGGATCTGAGTTTTCTCTGTGTTCTAATGTAGAAGGCATTCCCTGTTGTTTTTTTAATAAGTGTATCCAATTGATGTAGAGCCATTTATTGAAATTGCCTTCCTATTTCTACTGCTCTGTAATTCCACTTTTGTCATGTATTTAATGCCTGCTTATATGCAGGTTTATTTCTAAATTTGCTCTTCTGATTCAGTACTCCCCTCACTTCTCCGACCTGTTTTAATAGGATAATTTTGTTACAAATCTTACTGTTAGCTAGGGTAAGTCGTCTCTTTTTTCTTCAAAATTGCCTTGGCTAGTCTTGATTTCCTAAAAACTTCAGAACTATCTTGTCTTATTTTTACAAGAAATCCTTTAAATTTTGACTGACATTTTACTGAATTTACGACTTGTATCTGGGAGAATTGATAATTGGTCCCCAAGATTCTTAATGGCAGTGGCATTATTTCTGTGAGTAGAATCTTGTCAGATCTAAGCAGCTCATTAATTGCTGTGCTACATCCTTATTACAGATAAGGCTAGCACACCTTTCAGAAAGATAGCTACAAATTTATGGCCTTAATGTTGAGTATTTACTGATACATGAAATATTCCCTGTTCTAGAGCATTCTCTAGACTGAGGAACAACTCTAGGACTGGAGAACTCTAAGAACTCTAGGACTGGGCAAACAACTCACTGCTGAACAACTGTCTACAGGAGAATGTTGGATCCCACCAAAAAAAAATACACCTCACATCCAAGGTCAAAGAAGAAGCCCAAGCAATGTGGTAGGAGGGGCGAAATCATGGTTAGAATCAAACCCCATACCCGCCAGAGATGCTCGGAGGACTCAAACAAAACCTTCTGCGACTTCACAGAGACTGAGCCAGACCTGCCTTTGAGTATTTGAGTGTCTCCTGTGGAGGTATGGGTTGCAGTGGCCTGCTACAGGGACAGGGGCTCTGGGTGCAGAAGACCTGGGTATGGCATAAGCCCTCTTGGAGGAGGTTGCAATTAACCCCACGTACAGCCGCCAGAACTTACACAGGACTGGGGAAGCAGATTCTTGGAGGGTACACACAAAGCCTTGTGCATGCCAGGACCCAAAGGAAAGGAGCAGTGACCCAGAAGAGACTGACTCAGACTTGCTCATGGGTGTGCAGGAGTCTCCAGCAGAGGCGTAGGTTGGCAGCGGCCTGCTGCAGGGCTGGGGGCACTGAGTGTAGCAGTGTGTGCGTGGCATTATCTTCATCACCTCCACCATAGTTTGGCCTCAGGTCAAACAACAGGGAGGGTACACAGCCCCGCCCACCAACAGAAAATCGGATTAGGATTTACTGAATATGGCCCCACCCATCAGAACAAGACCCAGTTTCTCCCTCAGTCAGTCTCTCCCATCAGGAAGCTTCCATAATCCTCTTATCCTTCTCCATCAGCGGGCAGACAGAATGAAAACCACAATCACAGAAAACTAGTCAAATTGATCACATGGATCACAGGCTTGTGTAATTCAATGAAACCATGAGCCATGCCCTGTAGGGCCACCCGAGACAGACAGGTCATGGTGGAGAGTTCTAACAAAATGGTCCACTGGAGAAGGGAATGGCAAACCACTTCAGTATTCTTGCCTTGAGAACCCCGTGAATAGTATGAAAAAGCAAAAATATAGGACACTGAAAGATGAACTCCCCAGGTTGGTAGGTGCCCAATATGCTACTGGAGAACAGTGAAGAAATACCCAGAAATAATGAAGAGATGGAGCCAAAGCAAAAACAACACACAGTTGTGGATGTGACTGGTGATGGAAGTGAAGTCCAATGCTGTAAAGAACAATATTGCATAGGAACCTGGAATGTTAGGTCCATGAATGAAGGTAAATCAGAAGTGGTCTAACAGGAAATGGCAAGAGTGAACATCGGCATTTTAGGAATCAGTGAAATAAAATGGACTGGAATGGGTGAATTTAACTCTGATGACCATTATATCTACTCCTGTGGGCAGGAATCCCTTAGAAGAAATGTAGTAGCCCTCAGAGTCAACAAAAGAGTATGAAATGCAGTACTTGGATGCAATCTCAAAAACAACAGAAGATCTCTGTTGATTTCTAAGGCAAACAATTCAATATCACAGTAATCCAAGTCTATGCCTCAACAAGTAATGCTGAAGAAGCTGAAGTTGAATGGTTCTATGAAGACCTACAAGGCATTCTAGTACTAACACCAAAAAAAAAAAAAAGATGTCCTTTTCATTATAGGGGACTGGAATGCTAAAATAGGAAGTCAAGAGATGCCTGGATTTGGCCTTGGAGTACAGAATGAAGCCAGGCAATGGCTAACAGAGTTTTGCCGAGAGAACGCACTGGTCATAGCAAACACCCTCTTCCAACAATACAAGATAGGACTACATATGAACGTCACCAGATGGTCAATACTGAAATCAGATTGATTATGTTATTTGCAGCCAAAGATGGAGAAGCTCTATACAGTCAGCAAAAACAAGACTGGGAGCTGACTGTGGCTCAGATCATGAACTCTTTATTGCAAAATTCAGACTTAAATTGAAGAAAGTAGGGAAAACCACTACACCATTCAGGTATTACCTAAATCAAATCCCTTACGATTATACAGTAGAAATGGCAAACAGGTTCAAGGGATTAGATCTGATAGACAAGTGCCTGAAGAGCTATGGACAGAGGTTCATGACATTGTAAATAATGCAGTAGTCAAGACCATCCCCAAATAAAGAAATGCAAAAAGGCAAAATGGTTGTCTTAGGAGGTCTTACAAATAGCTGAGAAAAGAAAAGAAGCAAAAGGCAAAGGAGAAAAGGAAAGATATACCCATCTGAATGCAGAGTTCCAAGGAACACCAAGGAGAGGTAAGAAAGCCTTCCTCAGTGATCAGTGCAAAGAAATAGAGGAAAACAACAGAATGGGAAAGACTAGAGTTCTCTTCAAGAAAATTGGAGATACCAAGGGAACATTTCATGCAAAGATGGGCACAATAAAGAAAAGAAATGGTATGGATCTAACAGAAGCAGTAGATATTAAGAAGAGGTGGCAAGAATACACAGAAGAACTGTACAGAAAAGAACTTCATGACCCAGATGACCACGATGGTGTGATCACTCACCTAGAGCCAGACATCCTAGAATGCGAAGTCAAATGGACCTTAGGAAGTATCACTACCAACAAAGCTAGTGGAGGTATGGAATTCCAGTTGAGCTATTTCAAATCCTAAAAGATGATGCTGTGAAAGTGTTGCATTCAATATGCCAGCAAGTTTGAAAAACTCAGCAGTGGCCACAGAACTAGAAAAGGTCAGTTTTCATTCCAATCACAGAGAAAGGCAATGCTCAAATTATTGCACAAATGCACTCATCTCACATGCTAGCAAAGTAATTCCTAATTCAAAATCCTCCAACCAGGTTTCACTGGTACATGACCCGTGAACTTCCAGATGTTCAAGCTGGATTTAGAAAAGGCAGAGGAACCAGAGATCAAATTGTCAACATCCATTGGATCATCAAAAAAGCAAGAGTTCCAGAAAAACATCTATTCCTGCTTTATTGACTATGCCAAAGCCTTTGATTGTGTGGACCACAACAAACTGTGGAAAATTCTTCAAGAGATGGGAATACCAGACCACCTGACCTGCCTCCTGAGAAACCTGTATGCAGGTCAGGAAGCAACAGTTAGAACTGAACGTGGAACAACAGACTGGTTCCAAATCGGGAAAGGAGTACGTCAAGGCTGTATATTGTCACCATTCTTATTTAACTTATATGCAGAGTACATCATGCAAAATTCCAGACTGGATGATGAACAAGCTGGAATCAAGATTGCTGGGTGAAATATCAATAACCTCAGATATGCAGATGACACCACCCTATGGCAGAAAGCAAAGAAGAACTAAAGAGCCTCTTCATGAAAGTGAAAGAGTAAGTGAAAAAATTGGCTTAAAACTCAACATTCAGAAATCTAAGGTCGTGGCATCCAGTCCTGTCACTTCATGGCAAATAGATGGGGGAAAATGGGAACAGAGACTATTTTGGGGGCTCCAAAATCACTGCAGATGGTGACTGTAGCCATGAAATTAAAAGACACTTGCTCCTTGGAAGAAAAGCTATGACCCACCTAAGACATTACTTTGCCAACAAAGGCTCATCCAGTCAAAGCTCTGGTTTTTCCTGTAGTCATGTATGGTTGTGAGATTTGGACTATAAGAAAGCTGAGCACTGCAGAATTGACGCTTTTGAACTGTGGTGTTGGAGAAGACTCTTGAGGGTCCCTTGGACTGCAAGGAGATCCAACCAGTCCATTCTAAAGGAGATCAGTCCTGGGTGTTCATTGGAAGGACTGATGCTAAAGCTGAAACTCCAATACTTTGCCTACCTGATGTGAAGAACTGACTCACTGGAAAAGACTCTGATGCTGGGAAAGATTGAACATGAGAGGAGAAGGGGAAGACAGAGGATGAGATGGTTTGATGGCATCACTGACTCGATGGATAAGAGTTTAATAAGTTCTGGGAGTTGATGATGGACAGGGAAGACTGTTGTGTGGCAGCCCATGGGGTCACAAACAGTTGGACTTGAGTGACTGAACTGAGCTGAACAGAGCCATACTCAGTATCGTTAGGCATATTATTATCTGGTGGAAGTGATGGGAACAGGTATGCCTCAGTGTCTCTACAAATTATCTAGTGTCTCAGAAATTCAATTTCATTACATATATATTGACTACAGTTTGGTGTATGTAAGAGAGTGGAGACTTGATTGAAATAAATATTGGGGATATGATGAGCTATATGAATTGGCAAAATTTCCAGATAATATGAAAAAAAAAGTTATGTTTGTATCGTGGAATCAGATTAAGTAAAAATATGTGATCCAAAATTTTAAAATAGAAAAGAAATAATACAGTCTTCTAATCAGATCAGATCAGTCGCTCAGTCGTGTCCGACTCTTTGCAACCCCATGAATCGCAGCAAGCCAGGCCTCCCTGTCCATCACCAACTCCCGGAGTTCGCTGAGACTCACGTCCATCGAGTCAGTGATGCCATCCAGCCATCTCATCCTCTGTCGTCCCCTTCTCCTGCCCCCAATCCCTCCCAGCATCAGAGTCTTTTCCAATGAGTCAACTCTTCGCATGAGGTGGCCAAAGTACTGGAGTTTCAGCTGTAGCATCAGTCCTTCCAAAGAAATCCCAGGGCTGATCTTCTTCAGAATGGACTGGGTGGATCTCCTTGCAGTCCAAGGGACTCTCAAGAGTCTTCTCCAACACCACAGTTCAAAATCATCAATTCTTTGGCGCTCAGCCTTCTTCACAGTCCAACTCTCACATCCATACATGACCACAGGAAAAACCATAGCCTTGACTAGACAAACCTTTGTTGGCAAAGTAATGTCTCTGCTTTTGAATATGCTATCTAGGTTGGTCATAACTTTCCTTCCAAGGAGTAAGCGTCTTCTAATTTCATGGCTGCAGTCACCACCTGTAGTGATTTTGGAGCCCAGAAAAAAAAGTCTGACACTATTTCCACTGTTTCCCCATCTATTTCCCATGAAGTGGTGGGACCGGATGCCATGATCTTCGTTTTCTGAATGTTGAGCTTTAAGCCAACTTTTTCACTCTCCACTTTCACTTTCATCAAGAGGCTTTTTAGTTCCTCTTCACTTTCTGCCATAAGGGTGGTGTCATCTGCGTATCTGAGGTTGTTGATATTTCTCCCGGCAATCTTGATTCCAGCTTGTGTTTCTTCCAGTCCAGCGTTTCTCATGATGTACTCTGCATATAAGTTAAATAAACAGAGTAACAATATACAGCCTTGAAATACTCCTTTTCCTATTTGGAACCAGTCTGTTGTTCCATGTCCAGTTCTAACTGTTGCTTCCTGACCTGCATACAAATTTCTCAAGAGGCAGATCAGGTGGTCTCGTATTCCCATCTCTTTTAGAATTCTCCACAGTTTATTGTGACCCACACAGTCAAAGGCTTTGTCATAGTCAATTAAAGCAGAAACAGATGTTTTTCTCTTGCTTTTTCTAAAGTTAAGGATGTAACTTTAGAGACTGACTAAAAGTGAGTGACTCTAAAACCAGGAAAATTTCATTTTTCTCTGTATCCTGAAGGTTGTATGAAAAGTCACAGTTGCCTTCATCCACTGAAGGAAGAATTTCCCCCCAAACACAGGATGCTGTGCTGCTTTTTAATATGTAGTTATACCTGATTACCAACTAGTTGATGTTGCTGTTTTATATGCATAATGGCTCCATTTGTAGCAAGCACCATTCAGAGCCAATGAGATCTATGAACAGGTTGGAGGTGCGTTTCGGGTTCAAGGATGCCGTGAGGAACTCCTCATGACTCATCCAACTCCTCAGACCTCACATCACGGTGGGTTTTGGGTATAACAAATGTGTAGGCTCTGTCGATCATTTTCATTCTAGTCCTTGTGTTGATTCTTCTCTGACTCAAATATCAGTTACTGTTCTCCTTCTTCAGAGTATCTGCTGACCACTCTGGAATCTTCAGTGTCCTTACTGAATGTTTCCTCCATCTCTTTGCACTGAGGGCAAAATATATGCGGCTGATTTTGCCACTCTTCACTGCACTCATTATTAGGGTTTAACGTGAGTTTTTCGTGCTGCCCAAAACACTTCCAGACCACCACTTTTCCATATTCCTCAGAGTTCACGTTGAGTATGCCTCCTTGACACTTGTTCTCATTCACTGCAGATTTTATCTCTTGGATCATACTCTTTCTATATATTCCGTGTTTTGCCATCAAGCTACATGTATTGCACAACTCACGTAATATTAGTCTTTGAGTTCTTTTGCCTCCTAAACTCTAATGATCTTGCAAATGTTTTATTTCTCCCATTGACTTGACTGCTATATTTTCTCCCAAATCATCAGCTATTTCTGGTCTTCAATTCTTTCTTTAGCAAGCTTATGCTTTGCTAAATTACTTCAGTCAGTATTTTCACACTTTTTCACCTGATTATTCTAAAAACTGGACTGAAACACCTTCATACCTGGATTAATCTTTAGTTCCCACTACTCTCATCATCCCTACTTCTGCTTTACCTCAGAGTGATGCTGGAGAAAATTTCAGTGTTACAGATTGATGTCATGGCACATTACAATTACAATTTGATGACAGTACCCAGCATCAAACACATTGTCACACTATTCAGGCAAATATCCTATTTCTCTAATTCATTTGTTCTTCCTTTATCCAAAATAGCTTTGTTCAGCCTTTTTCATACCTTAAAGATTTTCAATACCACCATCAGATACTTCACTCTTTGCTGATATCCCTGCTTTCTATTTATGTAGATTTTTTTTAAAAAAGCTATCAAACATGAACTTCTGTAGTTCTTCTTTTACTTAAGATGTAAAAAGCTGCAGGAGAGCATCTCTCACACCCTAACAATGAAAGAAAGCAGGATAATCTGTAAAATTAGAACTTACTGTTGAGCACATCATACAGCAAATTTCACAAAATAACTAGCTAAACTGAGAAAATTGCAAGGATGAGAAGCTCATTCAGGAGAAGTTAGAAACTGTGAACTGTTTAACATTTGACAGACCATGGGAGGAAGAGACAGCCACTATTAAAGCAGGTAAGGGGTAAAAATCTTCATTTTTCATAAATTCTAAAAGAATGGAGCAGAATATGTGTCTGAAGAGAACAAATACTTCTGTCAGAAACTACACATGCAAGAAGACTGCAAAAACATCTGTAAAGTACTGTGAGAAAAATATATATGGCTTAGAATTGTTTATTTACCTACTGAAAAAGGCTTTCAAAAATGAAATGAAATTTTTCTGACAAGCAAAAATGAGGAAAATTCATTGCCAGCAGACCTGAACCACAAGAGCCACTTCAGACATAATGAGCGTGTATAAAATGAACATTTGGTTCAATACAAAGAAATAAAAATCACAAGAAATAGAAAAGTTGAAGATGAATATGAAAAGATAATTGGCTGCTTATAGGAAAAATAAGGGACTTCCCAGGTGACACAGTGATAAAGAATCCACCTGCCGGTGCAGGAGACACAGGAGACATGGTTTCAGTCCACCCAAGGTCAGGAAGATCCCCCGGAGGAGGAAATGTCAACCCACTCCAATATTCTTGCCTGGAAAATTCCGTGGACAAAGGAGCCTCACAGCCTACAATTCATGGAGTTGTAGAGTCGGACACAACTGAGCGACTGAGCACACACTCAGGAGAAATAACAACAAGGTTTTGGAACATATATAGAGATAAAATATGTGGCAAATGGAGCACAAAGAATGGGATTATGGTAGTTGAAGTGCAATGCTGGAAGATTCTTATACAATACAATGGAATGGTATGATATCATGTGAGGATAGATTGTGAAGAGCCAAAAATGCATACTGTAAACACCAGGCAGTGACTGAAAATATTTTTGAAAGAAGTAAAACTAAAAAGCAAATAGGTAAAATCGAGAATAAAATATGGTCCGTCCCAAAGAAGAAGATAAAAGTGGAAAATAGAAACAACACAGGCAGTAGGAAGAAACCAGTAAGGTGGCAGGTTTAAAAATCCAGTAATGTCAACAATTGCATTGAGTATTAATAGTCTAAACATAACAATAGCATGTTAGTAATTGTTTGAGTTCATAAAAAAAAGAAGACCAAAGTATGAGCAACTGATTTTAATATGTTTAAAAGCTATTAGAAAAGCCCCTGATGCTGGGAAAGATTGAAAGCAGGAGGAGAAGGGGACGATAGAGGATGAGATGGTGGGATGGCATCACTGACTCAACGGACATGAGTTTGCGCAAGCTTCAGTAGATGGTGAAGGACAGGGAAGCCTGGCGTGTTGCAGCCCATGGGGTTGCAAAGAGTTGGACATGAAGAATGACTGAATAACAACAAAATAGGTAAAAGCTAAAAAATGGAAAAATAAATAATGCAAACTTTAATTATAAGGGAGTTGTAATGGTTATATTTATACATATACAAATGTAGACTGCAGATTAAATATGCTTTTCAAGAAGAATGATGGACATTATGAGAAAGGAGCCAATTCATAAAGAAGATTTAATAATTTAATACATATGCACAAAATAAAAGGGCTTCAAAAATGCTTACTAAAAGAACCTGGGATAGAAAGTAGCTTTGATTCTTTGAAATATAAGATACAAACTGCCAAAACTTACTTTTGTTGTAATAGATGAATCATCTTAAAACTATTGAAATAATTCTTAGTTCAAAAACCTTCCCACATGAAAAACTCTAGGTCTAGACTTTTCTGGTAAGGAAGACAAGATAAATGACCAGTGTAGCTGGTTATTTATTATCTGCTTGTTTGTAATTTAATTGTGCTCATCTCTGTGTTAGGCGCTATACTTGATTTTGGTGAAGCAAAAGTGAGTGTAAAACATTCTGCATCTTTTTCAATTATGAAAGCATAGGAAAAGGGAGAAATGAGAATTGGTGCCAGTCTGTAACCTTTTGCTAAGAAGTCTAAAACTAGTTTAACCTAGAATATGCTGCTGATTTAATTAGCTGATTTTACTCGTCTACCTGTGTGTTCCTATCATCTTTTTCTTTTGATTTATTTTCTTAACAATTGAATTGTCACTTGATTTTCTAAGTAATAAAAAAATACATTGTATTTCATTTTGAGCCATTGCAAAACCACTTTTCTATATAAAATTTTTCATGAGCAATTTTCTGCTAATACTGCACTGATCTCACGTGCTAGCAAAGTAATGCTCAAAATTCTCCAAGCCAGGCTTCAACAGTACCTGAACTGTGAACTTCCACATGTTCAAGATGGATTTAGAAAAGGCAGAGGAACCAGAGATCAAATTGCCAACATCCGTTGCATCATCGAAAAAGCAAGAGAGCTCCAGAAACACATCTACTTCTGCTTTATTGACTATGCCAAAGCCTTTGACTGTGTGGATCACAGCAAACTGTGGAAAATTCTAAAAGAGATGGGAATATCAGACCACCCTACCTGCCTCCTGAAAAATCTGTAGGCAGGTCAAGAAGCAACAGACTGGTTCCAGATCAGGAAAGGAGTATGTCAAGGCTGCATATTGTCACCCTGCTTATTTAACTTATATGCAGAAGACATCATGTGAAATGCTGCAGTCCATGGGATCGCAAAGTGTCAGACACGACAGAGTGACTGAACTGAACTATGTGCTTCACAGTTGTGTCCATGTGTGTTATAGTTTCAGAAAACCTAAATAATCGATTTTGGTTTTTATGAGTCTTTTCACCACAAATTATGAACCTTCCAATCATGAAAACTATTATGTCATTAAACCATTACATGTTTGAAATATATTCATGTTATAAAAAATGACAGATAATTGTTTGGAAACCTGTTAATAAAACCTGAAAGTACATACTTGAAAACAATAATGATTCAAAACCCTTAGGTGTATAGCACTAAACTGCTTTGAATTCTGTTATTTTCACGTATCAATTTTAAAAGCAGTTTTCAATGTTTAATCAGTACATAATTTGATTAGAAGGTGGTTTAAGGTCTTTCTTCTCTGCACATCACATATATTCTTTATCACAAAAAATAGTCTTATTCAACTATTTTACTGATTTTTTAACTATCCTGAGGAAGCATGGTTTAGAAGGAAATCACTGCACAGGAGTCTGAACACAAGGTTTCTAGTCCAACATCATGACTTACTTCCTCAGGGCCAGGAATTTTTATTTCTGTGTTTTATAGAAATATATTTTCCCATAGCATACATAATGAATAATAGTAACTCCTAATCTTGAATATTACTTTGTATTTTTAAATGCATCTTATCATATTGCATGAGGCAGTTCCATGCTTACTAAGTATTAGGAAGACAATAACAATATTACCAATCCATAGAGGAGCCCAAACTGGAGGTTATCAGGTTCATGGCCAGGGTATGGTCTGGGACTTCAATAAATGCGTCTCAGTATGATTCTTTCTACTGAACACAGGAAGCAATAAGTATCTATTGAGAAAATGAGCAGTTTACAAAGTGAACTGTAACATGTAAATGAGAGAAACATTTTCTGAGCGGTGCTACAGGCTCCAAGGTAATAGCCCATACTCCCAGCTGGGGTTTCCAAAACCATGAATTGCTCACTACTATACTGACAAATTTGGAGAAGGCAATGGCACCCCACTCCATTACTCTTGCCTGGAAAATCCCATGGACGGAGGAGCCTAGTAGGCTGCAGTCCATCAGGTCGCTAAGAGTCGGGCACAACTGAGCGACTTCACTTTCACTTTTCACTTTCATGCATTGGAGAAGGAAATGGCAACCCACTCCAGTGTTCTTGCCTGGAGAATCCCAGGGACGGGGGAGCCTGGTGGGCTGCCGTCTACGGGGTCGCACAGAGTCAGACACGACTGAAGTGACTTAGCAGCAGCAGCATGCTGATAAATTAAAAGATGCTTACTCCTTGGAAGGACAGTTATGACCACCCTAGATAGCATATTGAAAAGCAGAGACATTACTTTGCCAACAAAGGATCGTCTAGACAAGGCTTTGGTTTTTCCAGTGGTCATGTATGGATGTGAGGGTTGGACTGTGAAGAAAGCTGAGAGCTGAAGAATTGATGCTTTTGAACTGTGGTGTTGGAGAAGACTCTTGAGAGTCCCTTGGACTGCAAGGAGATCCAACCAGTCCATTCTGAAGAAGATCAGCCCTGGGATTTCTTTGGAAGGAATGATGCTAAAGCTGAAACTCCAATACTTTGGCCACCTATGCGAAGAGTTGACTCATTAGAAAAGACTCTGATGCTGGGAGGGATTGGGGGCAGGAGGAGAAGGGGACAGCAGAGGATGAGATGACTGGATGGCATCACTGATTCGATGGACGTGACTGGATGGCATCACTGATTCGATGGACGTGAGTCTGAGTGAACTCTGGGAGTTGGTGATGGACAGGGAGGCCTGGCGTGCTGCAATTCATGGGGTTGCAAATTGTTGGACATGACTGAGCGACTGAACTGAACTGAACTGAATGCTGATAAATTCCCTCCCATCATTAGGCTTAAACTTCCAGAGGTCAAGTAGATGTAAATGATCCCATGTTTCTGGTTTCTTTGTCCAACTGAACCAGTTACCCTTTCCTCCATTGTTGCTGTTCGGTTGCTAACTTGTGTCCACCTCTTTGCAACCCCACAGACTGCAGCATGCCAGGCTGCCCTGTTCTTCACTATCTGGTGGAGTTTGCTCAGACTCATGTATATTGAGTTGGTAATGCCATCTAACCATCTCATCCTTTGCTGCATGCTTCTCCTTTTGCCTCCAGCCTTCCCAGCATCAGGGTCTTTTCCAATGAGTTTGTTCTTCACATTGGACTAAAGTATAGGAACTTCAGCTTCAGCATGAGTCCCCCCAATGAATATTCAGGCTTGATTTCCTTTCAGATCACTGGTGTGATCTCCTTGCAGTCAAGGGACTCTCAGGAATCTTCTCCGGCATCACAGTTCAAAAGCATCAATTCTTCAGTGCTCTCCTTCTTTATGGTTCAACTGTCACATCCATACATGACTACTGGAAAAACCATAGCTTTGATTATACAGACCTTTGTCAGCAAAGTTATGTCTTTCCTTTTTAATAATATCTCTAGCTTTGTCATAGCTTTCCTTCCAAGGAGCGAGTGTCTTTTAATTTCTTGGCTATAGTCCCTGTCCTAAATGATTTTGGAGCCCAAGAAAATAAAATCTGTCACTGCTTCCACTTTTCCCCCATCTATTTGCCTTAAAGTGATGGAACCAGATGCCATGATCTTAGTTGGTTGAGTGTTGAGTTTTAAGCCAGCTTTTTCACTCTTCTCTTTCACTTTCATCAAGAAGCTCTTTAGTTCCTCTTTGCTTTCTGCCATTAGAGTAGTATCATCTGCATATCTGAGGTTATTGATATTTCTCCCAGCAATCTTGATTCCAGATTGTGCTTCATCCAGCCTGGCATTTCACATGATGGACTCTGCATATAAGTTAAATAAGCAAGGTGACTATACACAGCCTTGTCATACGCCTTCCCCAGTTGTGAACCACTAAGTTGTTCCATGTCCAATTCTAACTGTTGCTTCTTGACCCATATACAGGTTTCTCAAGAGACAGGTGAGGTGGTCTGGTATTAAGAATTTTCCATCTCTTTTAGAATTTTCCAGTTTGTTGTGATCCATACAGTCAAAGGCTTTAGTGTAGTCACTGAAGCAGAAATAGATGTTTTTCTGGAATTCTCTTGTTTTTTCGATGATCCAACAAATGTTGGCAATTTGATCTCTGGCTCCTCTGCCTTTTCTAAACTCAGCTTGTGCATTGTTGAGTTGTGCAAGCCCCTTTACCATGACAAGGCTGGAATCCACGAAGGGGACACTTTCCTCCTAGGAATTTGGAATTGGGTCTCAAGAGGCTCTATCATTAGAATAAGTGTGCAGATATGGAAATAAGCTGAATCACATACAAGGTAAATTAATAGAATTAAGACTCATTAACTTTTACTGCAGATGTCCCAGGTGGCATCTGATTTCGTACCACCCTGGATACTTTTATTTATTTTTATTTAAATAACTGTGATATAATTGGCAAATAAAATTGTAAGGTATTTAAAGTATACAATGTGATGATTTGATATATGTATATATTGTGGAAGTATTCCCCCACTTATTTAAATAATACATCTACTCTCTCACCAAATTTTAATTATACAATACAGTGTTATGAATTATAGTTACCATGTTATATATTTGATCCTCAGACCTTATAACCAGCCATTAGTATCTTTTTACTAACATTTCCCTACTTGCTCCACCCCTGAGCTCCCTGGCAACCAGTTTTCTATTCTCCATTTCTATTATTTCAAAAGTTTTTAAGATGCTACATATTAGTGAAACCATACAGTGTTTTATTTTTCTGCCTTACTTATTTCACTTAGTGTAATGCCCTCAAGGTCCATCCATATTGTTCCAAGTTCCAAGATTTCCTTATTCTCTAAGGCGGAACAATATTCCACAGTGTGTGTGTTTGTGTGTATACACACATTATATTTATTTATTCGTCTGTCTATAGACACTTAAGTTGTCTGAGTATCTTTAAATATTCATTGAATTACATGTTATTTGTAGCTTTATGATAATGTCTCTCTTCTCAGTCCTCTCAATCTGCCCACACATTTTGAGAAAGACTGAATGGTTTCTTGTTCCTTGCCACCATAAAATTCTTGTACATTCAGTTCATTTCAGTTCAGTTCAATCACTCAGTTGTGTCCAACTCTTTGCGACCCCATGAATCACAGCACTCAATGCCTCCCTGTCCATCACCAACTCCCGGAGTTCACTCAAACTCATGTCCATCGAGTCGGTGATGCCATCCAGCTATCTCATCCTCTGTTGTCCCCTTCTCCTCCTGCCCCCAATCCCTCCCAGCATCAGAGTTTTTTCCAGTGAGTTAACTCTTCGCATGAGGTGGCCAAACTACTGGAGTTTCAGCTTTAGCATCATTCTTTCCAAAGAACACCCAGGGCTGATCTCCTTTAGAATGGATTGGTTGGATCTCCTTGCAGTCCAAGGGACTCTCAAGAGTCTTCTCTAACACCACAGTTCAAAAGCATCAATTCTTCGGCGCTCAGCTTTCTTCACAGTCCAACTCTCACATCCATACATGACCACAGGAAAAACCATAGCCTTAACTAGACGGACCTTTGTTGGCAAAGTAATGTCTCTGCTTTTCAATGTGCTATCTAGGTTGGTCATAACTTTCCTTCCAAGGAGTAAGCGTCTTTTAATTTCATGGCTGCAGTCACCATCTGCAGTGATTTTGGAGCCTAAAAAAATGAAGTCTGACCCTGTTTCCACTGTTTCCCCATCTATTTGCCATGAAGTGATGGGATCAGATGTCATGATCTTTGTTTTCTGAATGTTGAGCTTTAAGCCAACTTTTTCACTCTCCTCTTTCACTTTCATCAAGAGGCTTTTGAGTTACTGTTCACTTTCTGCCATAAGGGTGGTGTCATCTTTTATTATTTCTCAGATAAAGAAATTAAAGAGGTCAAACCTTGTCGAAAGTGCCACAACTACGAAGAGGCACAGTCTAAATACAAAAGAACAGGAGTGATTATTTTTCAAAAAGAAGAAGCATTGCTAAAAATGGTACTCATTGATAATAACAGATTCTTTCCAATTTAACTTCTATAAAAGTGGGGAGGGGAAAATCAATCAACTTTACCTCAGAAAATGTGTATCAACTGAAGTTTAGTAGACAAGATGGTAGTAGTGTTAGTCGCTCAGTCGTGTCCAAGTCTCTGCGACCCCATGGACTGTAGCCCACCAGCCTCCTCTGTCCATGGGATTCTCCAGGCAGGAATACCAGAGTGGGTTGCTGTGCTCTCCTCCAGGGGATCTTCCCAACCTAGGGATTAAACTCAGGCCTCCTGCATTCCAGGCAAATTCTTTAACATTTGAGTTACCCAGGGAGAAGGCAAGGTACTTGAGTACAGCTTCCTTCCTCGAGACAGGGCAGCTGTAGTTGCCACCACTGGTCTTCTCTGTATCTTCCCAAGTCTCTCATCCCCAGAGAGCAGGCATTAGCTGGATGAGCACTTTCTTACCTTAAGGTGTCAGACTGCTGTGTCCGATGATAGAGGTGAGAAACCTAAGCTAGTAATATTTTGAAGCAAGAGAACATCCATAGGATTTCTTTTAATCGGCCTTTGGAAGCCACTTCTAGTACAGATTTTCATAGCTCTGGTTTATCACTAATTTAATTATGCTTCTGGAATGGATTATGTGTTAATTTTAGAATTCCTTAGGCTTGGTTACAATTTTATGGCTACCTTAAGCCTTCCTCAAGGGCCTAATTTTCATAGAGCAATCAAGTGCAAGCATTAAGTAAGACCAGGGGTCATTCATTCTCCTCTCTTTTCTGCAAGCAGTACTTTTATAGAGCTTTCAGAAGCTGTGAGGAGGGAGTACCTGAAACCATTTCCTTTTACTGCTGAACTGCTGCTCCTATCAGACTGCTCATTAATTATGCCAATTACATTTTGAACAGTACTAGAAAGTGCGAAGGGTAAAATACGAATCAGTACATGATTTTAGTACTTGATTTTGTCCAGAATTTTATATTCCTTTAGGGTTATTTCTGCTCAAAAACAAAGTGTCTATAAAACTTCTATTATTATTTTTGCTTCTAAACTGCATGTATTGACTACCTCCAGAGCTCTACCATACAGAGCTTAATAAAGTCTTTTATGTTCAAGACATATACATGTATGCTTTGTAATAAGACAAGCCATATGTAAAATAAGAATCTCCTCTGTGAATGTTGTGCTTGATAAGAAGTAAAATGGATACCCATGCAACCACCCCCCAGCTTAAAAAAAAAATTTTTTTCCCCCATAACCTGAAGCCCCCTGTGTCTCTACCAGGTAATAATCCTCTCACATGACCTAATGGTAATCTGTCCTTATCCTGAATTGTGTATTCATTTTTCCTTTTCTTTATAATTTATCCATTTTATGTATACTTCACACACCTGTGTTTGAATTGTATGCCAATAGAAGTGGCTCAGATGGTAAAGACTGCCTGCATTGCAGGAGGCCCGGTTTCAGTCCCTGGGTTGGGAAGATTCCCTGGTGAAGGGAATGGCTGCCCACTCCTAGTATTCTTGTTTGGAAAATTCCACAGAGGAGATTGGCAAGCTATATTCCATGGGGTTGCAAAGAGTCAGACATGATTGAGCGACTAACACTAACAAAATTACTGTATATTTTTAAAACCTTTTTTGCTCAAAAATACCTAAGATTTATCCATTTTGATTCATGCAATATGCTAGAGGCCCATTCTATATATCATTCACGCTATTCATTATTATTGTTGTAAAGCATATTGATTATATGGTCATGAGACTTTGTTTACTCCGTTCATAGATACTTAGGTTATTTGAAATGTGTTGCCCTTATAAACAATGTGGCTGAGAACATTCTCATATCAATCACTATTGCCACATATAAGAGTTTCTCTAGGGAAATTATCCCACGTCCCCATTTCCATGTAATAAAACACAAATATCCATTTATCATACTGGAAAAACAGTTAGATCCGCTCACAGGAGAGGGTGACTAGCCTAGGGGCTCTGGCTGCACTCAGCCCTGTTTTCCCCTCTAAGTGGAGCTCTCAGGCACATCCATAACCCATTCATGGTATCATATGCCCAGATGATGTCCAGGAATGAATTGTGCCATCTTCAGGAATAAACATCCTTATTTTTCTGAATAATGCCAAATGGTTTTGAAAAAAAAAAAAAGATGTATCAGTGCAGCAGGAAAAGACTGTTAATTGAAATTGAAAATAACTTAATTGAAAATAACTTAAATATTAAGTTAATAAATGAGTATTTTAAAAATTATAGGCAGAGAAAAGAGGAGGGCAGAGCACCCTGGGACTAGGAGCCTCTGAGAATTGTCTGGACCAGAAGGGAAGGGTCAGGAGAATGAGCTGTTGTAAAAACCGAGAGACTGCAGCTACAGGAGAGTAGCAGTGGCCTTACTCAGACACAGCCTGACACTGGGGCCTCTAAGGAAGGAAGCCAGGGAAATCAAAACTCCACATCTGATCTGCTGGTCTCTCCCATTGACCAAACCCCCCTAGAAGCAAAAAGCAAGAAGCACGCTCAATGTAGAAATTAAAATCACCCTTTTGGCCTTCAGAGAAGGATGGAGTAAAAGTGGAGAATGGATACAGAGTGTCAAATGAAAAATCACAGTAATAGTAATTTACACTCCTGTTAGACATGTGTATTCCAATGATTCCTACCCTTGCTAGCAATTTTTATTATGCAGCAATTATATGTGATATCTATTGTGTAGATATTATGTCTCCATTTATTTAGATATTTTAAAGTCTTTCAGCTAACTTTTCTCCATAGAGATTTAGTGCATCTTTTGCTAATTTAATCTTTGGGATAGCAATTAATCAAGAACTCAAATTATTACTTTAAAATGGTTGTTTTAACTAGTATTATTTTTAATAATGACAAATTATTATACATGTTTTCTTATTTTTATTGGACATTACTTATAATGTTCTCTTCATTTTTTGTTCATTTTTCTATTGGGCTTATTATCTTTTTACCTTTTGGTGCATTCATTAAATACATCAGATTTTTACTGCAAGTGCAACAAATGTGTTTTTACTATAAATGCACAAATATTTTCTCTGAGTCTGTGAGGCTTATGAACAGAAATTCTTAATTTTACAATGATTTAATGATCAAGTTCTCCCTTCTTATATTTATTTTTCAGTGTGTGTTTTAAGAAATGTTTTTCTTTTTTTTTTTTAATAATTTTATTTTTTAACTTTACAATATTGTATTGGTTTTGCTGTATATCAAAATGAATCCACCACAGGTATACACTGAAGTCATACGTTTATTCTTTAATATTCTTCCCTAAATTATCAAAATTTAAGTTTTTAATCCATCTGGAATTTTTTTTGTGTGTATGGTATGAGGAAGGGATCTGATTTTACCTTTTTCTATATGATTTTTTTCCCAGATGCATTTATTGAACCATTAATCTATATGACAAATGCTAATAATTTCAAATTTTAAATTTGAATTTAAATTTTAAATTTTCAAATTTCAAACCCCCAAAAAAGTATTGGACTGCTTCAGGGCACTGTAGCAAATTTATTCCATTAATTTATTGTGCTCATGTTGAACTATTAGAAAAACATCTTAATTAATAAAAATTTTAAACAACTATTGAACTTTGGTCAGGTAATCCATCTTCTTTAATCTTTCCTATGAATTATCTAGATTGATGTGATCAAATAGATCTTTCTATGATGCTGGAGCTGTTCTGTATCTGCACTGTGCAATCCACTGACCTTTAGCTATACATGAGTCATGAGCACTTGAAATGTGTCTCATGTGAGTGAGTAACCGAACTTTTGTCATAGTCGTCAGCTACCTCATTGGACAGCCCATATCCATGATCCCTAGCATGTTTTGTCTTTCATATAAATATCTTATAAATTTCCATCAAATATCCTGTTGCAAGGCTGCTTCAGATAGCATTGTATCAAGTGTTCAAAATAATTGTAACTAAGATCATTAATATGGAAATTTCTATTCATAAATTTGGAATATGTCTCAATTTACAGAGATATTATAAAGTCTTTTAACAAAACATTATAACATTTTCCATGAGAGTATTTTTAACTTTTGTCCATGTATCCCTGTCATTTTTTTTGTTGTTGCTAATGGAAATAGCATATTTTATGTTACATTTTTTAATTTATTTAGTGCTGGTATATAGAAATATATTTTTATGTCTTGCAGATTGATAAACTATTATTTCTGATAATTCATGGGATTATATTTGCATAATTTGAAGATGTGCAAATATTTTTTTCTTTTCTAATTGAAAAAATACTTCCCTTGTCTCATTGTACTGACCAAAATGTTGAAAGTGCTAAAAAGAATACTTTTGTAATGATCAGGATTTTAAACAGAATTGATTTTGTTATTTCACCACTCAGCTTAGAGTTTTTATAAGCATCTTTTATTAAGTCAAGTTAATTTCTTTTCCTGGTTTATTATAAGTTTTTATTATGAATGGGGTTGGATTTTATTATTGCTTTCTGTATGTCTATTGATATAACCATATAATTTACTTCCATTAAAGTAGTGTAGTGAATTATATTAATAGATTTCCTGGGACTAAATTACCTTTGCATTTCTGGATAAACACAATTTGCATTTTGCTAGATATGATTTTTTTAATGTTGTTTTGGACTTTTCATGTTGAGGGGTATAAATCTGTAATTTTCTTTCTTAGGTTACAATTTTCTGAGTTGTGTATCATAGTATACAAGAGGCATAAAATATTTCTCCTCTTTTCCTGTTTTCTGGAAAAGTCTGTATACTGTTTCAACCCCCTGGTCCATGAATGTTAAGCAGAAAATTTCCTTGGCCTAATACTTTCCTTTGTTAGGTGTCTAACATGTTACTAAATATTTTACTAGATATAAGATTGTTTGAATTATCTGTTTGTTAAGCTAATTTCAAAATTAAAAGTTATTTTTAAATTTGTTCTATAATTTATCTATTTCATATAATTCGAAGACTAATTGCCATGATGTTGTCCAAATATGCAGTTTTTATTCTACACTTCTGCACATGTTGTTATATCTCTCTTTCCTTTCTTGATATTATTTGTTCCATTTCTCTTGCTCTCTCTTTCTCACCTGGGATCATTCTTGCCAAAGAAATTTGTCAGTGTTATTATTCTCATCAGTAAGCTAATTTTGGGCTTGGTTGATTGTCTAGATATGGTTTTATCTCAATCTTTCATTTTATTTATATTTTTTATTTTTAAAATTTTTATTATTTTCATTTCTTCTGCTCTCATGTGGACTTTTCTCCCTATTTGGCTTACTTTCTAATTTAGGCATTATTACTTCCCCATATTTACTCTTCTTTCTTTTCTAAAATAATGTTAATACTTTAAGTTACAAATTCCCCTTTAAATAGCGTCTTCTCTATATCCCATGTATTAAGCTTATAGAAGCATTAATAAATATCATTCAGCTCAAGTGATAATTTGGTATTTTTGGATTTCAAGCATTTTCTTCTTTCACCAATGAGCTTAATGTCACAGTTTTGTGTAATTTCCCAGTGTCTAGTTGTGGGGCTTTTTGTTACTTTTTTGATAGTTAGTTATGTTTATATATAATTTCAGTTTCACCAGAAAATATTTTCTTATGAGATTAACAATTTGATATTTACCAGTGTGTGAATTATGACCTCCTCCTTGGTTTTGCTCTCTAATATGTAAATGAAAGGAATGTATATTCTTCAAAATGGGAATGTAATTAATATTTCATATACTCCCATAGATGTTCCTCAAAAAATCAGTTTCTTTACTGACCCTTTTTTTTTGTACTTGGTCTTTAATGACTGTAAGTTGTTCATTAAAATCTCCTCCCTCTGGTGATGTTTCTTTTCCACTTTGAAATTATATCACTAGGTGCATGCAAGTTTAGAATTGCTACATATTTCTGATAATTAGAATATTTATTAATAGTTAAAAATCTTCCTTATCCCTAGTAATATTGAAACTCTATATTGTAGGGTAAATATAGTTACTCTATTACTAACATTGTATGATACAATCAGTGCTTGTCATTTTCTTGACTGATTATTCCTTATTTTCTCTGCCATCTTTTCAGCTCACTTTGCTTCTTCCTGACATCTATTGTTATAAGTTCCCTTTATAAATATTTTGGCCTTTGCTTAGAATGTATTTCATATTCCCCTCATATTGAGAGAGTTCAACCAGTTTTTAATATTAACTTGATTGCTAATTTATATCTAAGTGGCTGAAGAAATTGCTATTTTAATGGATTAACTTTTACTGCTGAGAAGTCAGCTATCTGCCTGGTAATCTGCTTTCTCTTTGATTTATTATAGAAACTTTCCTCTGATATTTTGCGTTTGATACCTTTACTACAATGCGTCTAAGTACTGACTTCTTTCTATTTATCTCTTTGGAGATTTTTAGATTTCTGGATCCAACAGTTGTGGTTTTTTGGGTTTTTTTTTCAATTTTCAAACATTCTAAGCTAATATCTCTTCAAATACATCCTCTAATTTTTAATTAGACTTTATTTATCTATTTCCTATGGCTATTTGTGCCTCATCCATGTTTCACATAATTATCTTCCTTTGCTGCATTCTGTTATTTTAGGTAACATACTCTCTCCCTCACTCATTTGTTTTTTTTTTTTTAAACTGTGCTTAATCTACTGCTTAATTAGTCCCTAGAATTTCTTTAGAAAATGATACATAATTTTCAATTTTAGAAGCTTTAAAAATTATTTTTCATTAGTTTCTAATATACACAAGCAGGTTTATAGTTTCTGGTCTCTTTGTACTTTAAATATCCACTAATATTCATTAAACATTTTAAAATACTTATTTTATATTTTCAATCATATGATTCTAATATCTATCTTGTAGTATCTTTTTTCGAGTTTCACACATTTTGATGTTTTTACGTGTATTTTGTAATCTTTATTTCAAATGCACGTTTTATGAAATATAGTTTAAATGGATTCCTGTAGTCTAGAGAGTGTTTGCTTTTTTGTGTTGAATGTGCAATACGTTGCATTACCATCCCAGGGAAATTTTAATTCTCAACTTACCCTACATTTTTGGTGGGGTGGATTATGAATTCCAGTGCAAACCCACTTGAGAGCCAGAATTTCTTATAAGTTATAAGAGAGAGTTCCCCCACACACACTCCGCCAATACTCAAAGGAATTTCTTTACCACTTTTCTTTGAGGGGTCAGTTTCCCTTGACCCTCCTTTCAGCCACTCTAACAACAATTGCTTTCGGTCTTTCTTAACTTGATATAGGAGTATAGAATTTTGTGTTTCTTGTAAGCCTCGGCCTTTGTCTCCTGTTAGACTTAAAATTTGGAAAGGATCACTTATGTGGAAACTACTGAAAGAGATGAAAATTTGTATCTTTATTTCCCCTGTATTACATGTGATACTGAAATGATTTATAGTTAAGAAAGATGAATTCTGCTTTAATATATTATTCAGAATATAGCACCTCTGGAATCCTCATAACATCTGCAAGGTTAGTATTTCAGAATTAGGAGAAATTATTTACATGATTTATTTCTGGGAGTTCTAGGGTGTAGAATTTTGTAAATTACTGAAAAGATGACAAGTTACAGGAAATTAGGAGATATGAACCCTGCTATCTTAGATTCATAAAAATCATCAACTAACACAGGACAGAAGGCATTTTGAATGTATTAAGCTTAGTAGTTAACATTGGAAAGCATGCATTCACTTTATTATAATACTTTTTCATGAACATATATTGTCTTCCTAAAACTAAATTCCTTACAAATTTAGAAGAATAAAAGAGAATTTTATTAAGTTTGGCTGAGGTATCAATAAATTTGACAGCCAGACATTCTATCTGGATCTTGGTTTAATAAAATCTTTTTCTTTTAATTAATAAAATATTTTTCTTTTAATCTTTTCTTTCTTTTAATTTCTCTGATTTGAATTGTACTCATTTCTTCTTTCAGCCTGATCAGCAATTGTCTGCCTTGCTGATGGATATACAGAATATGAGAGTGAGAGGCCTCATTAGTCACTGATGACTGTCATGTCATCATCAGACATTATTTTGGTTTTAAACTGTCTTTCTCTTATTCTATAATGAGATACATGCTTCTAAGAGGAAGTTGCTACAATATCCATTTACAATTTCTCTTTGTCCCTTTATAGTTATAGAGAAAATCAGAATAATAGGCAAGCTAAGTCCATCAAAAGAGAATAGCGACCAGCAGTACTGAAAAAAATTATGGAAAGTTTAAAGTCATAAATAATCATACATTTACTGAGATATATTCTTAATTTCTTTGATTGAAGTCTTTTACTTGAGAAAAAGTTTTTCATATAAATCAGTCTTGTTGAGTATTCACAAATAAATCTAAGATTCATATAAATTATTAAGAGAAATTAAGGTAACCATACCAGTTTTTAAATAGTGAGAAATTTTGGATTCTTTATTTATTTATTTTATTTTTAAAAATAATATTTTACAATTATATTTTACAAATATATTACAATATTTACAATATTGTATTGGTTTTGCCATATATCAACATGTTGGTGGGAATGCAAACTAGTACAGCCACTATGGAGAACAGTGTGGAGATTCCTTAAAAAACTGGATTCTTATTAGCAATTCCACACTGTGTAGGGGTTTCTGAGAAGTATATATGAGCTGAAGGAAGGAAAGAACCATCACTGTCAGGAATAGTATCCATAAAGCATGGATATTTTTTAGGAATATTGTAATTCATAGTTTGTATAGTAGTGATTTTGTATGTAATTGGATTACATGTTTAATTCTGTTTATTTGTAGAAAAAACAGTTCATATGCTTATTAACAACTTTGCATAGTTTTTATTATTTATAAATCACTTTAAATTCATTGTTCTTCTAATCTTTAAACCAAGCCTATAGTTAGGAAGGACAAATACTGGATTTCTAAAACTCTGGACTGAAAGACCAGTCCGTATTGTTGATTTCACAAATTAGGAACTTTTCAAAGATTTGCTCATGGACAAAGAGCTAGTTTGTGGACATACTAATGTCGTTTTAGGTTTTAATGCGGGAGGCTTGAAGAAGTTAAAGATTTACTAAGAGCAAAATTGGCATGGCACAGAACAGACATTTAAAATAAAGCCTTCTATCTAGTCTGTATTATTTTCCATATTATCATGCTGTCCGATGTTTAATCATTTTTTAAATTTGTTTTAACATTTCTGACAAAAAATTTCTTGATTTGTTTAAGAAAAATCAGTCTGGCTCCTTCATAATAGATTATGATTTATTTCTTCAATTTGATATATATTTTTAATTTATCAAGTGGAAAATTGAATATCTCTTGCTATTTTTACAAACTGCATGCTAACCTCAACCTTGGTTTGAACATATTATAGGAAGTGGCCTTAGGAATGTTTGGACCAAAAATCCCAAATCCTGACCCATAACTTGAACTGACCTTTATAAGTGCACAGGAAATTTCTTAGAAGATTTATTTCCAGATGAACCAAATTGCTTTCACAGAGAGGGTGCAATCAAAATTTCATATGGGGAATTTAAAATATATCAAAACATAGCCTTGTTTTTATGGTTCTAAATTTTAAATAAAAGTTTTCCATTATACCACTCACAAAAATTAACTCAAAGTAAATTAAAAATGTAAATATTAGTCCTGAAACCAAGAAAATCTACAGAAGAGGGAAAAAAATTGCAAACCATACATCTGATAAGGGGTTAATATCCAAAATATAGAAAGAACTCTTAAAACTCAATAGCAATAATAATAATCTAATTTTAAAATTGTCAAAGAACGTAAATAGACATTTTTCCAATGAAGATATACATATGGCCAGCACATACATGAGAAGATTTTCAGCATCACTAGCTTTAGGGCAATGCACATTAAAATCACAATGAGACATCACTTCATGCCTGTTAGAGTATTCATCATCAGAAAGACAAGAGATGGAAAATTCCGTGTGGATATAGAGAAAAGGAAACCCTGATTCACTTTTGGTGGGATTGTAAATTGGTACAGCCACTATGGAAAATAGTATCTAGGATTCTTAAAAAATTAAGACTGGAACTACCATATGACCCAGTAATTCCATCTGGGAATGTATTTAAAGGAAAGAAAAACACTAAGTTGAAATGATATCTGCACCCTCATAACAGCATTGTTTACAACATCCAAGACATAGAACCAATCTAAGTGTCTATCAAAGAATGAATGGATAAAGAAATTGTGATGTATACACACACACAGTGGAATATTATTCAGCTATGAAAACAAGGAAATTCTACCATCTTCAACAATATGGATAAACCTTAAAGGCATAATGCTGAGTAAAATAATTCGTACATAGAAAGACAAATACTGCATGATCTCACTAATATGTGGAATATTCAAAAGCAAACCAAAAGCACCAAATCCAAGTGTTGGTAGAAAAGAAAAGGGGAAAGAGATCAGATTTGTGGTTGCCAAAGGTGGGGACAAGGGAAAATTGGAGGAAAGTGCTCAAAAAGGTGCAAATTATCTCCCATTTATGAGATAAGTAAGTACTAATGATACAATGCATGACATGATGACTATAGTTAACACTGCTCTATCATATGTAGGAAAGCTGTTATGGAATAAATCCAAGAGTTCTCATTACAAGAAATTTTTTTCTTTCTTTTCAGTGCATCTATAGGAGATGATCAATGTTAACTAAACCTTTTATAGTTATCATTGCATGCTATTAATATATGTAAATCAAACCATCACACTATACATCTTAAGCTTATAGAGTGATTTATGTCAATTATTTTTCATCAAAACTGGAAGAGGGATGCTTTCCATTAAATATCTTAAGAAGCATTTATTTATTTTATGAAAATAATATAAACTAAAGTGAATTTCCATAACTTAAAAGTTTCAAATATCCATAACTCAATTTCTATCAAACAAAAACCTCATTCATAGTTTGAATTGTGTGCACATCCTTACTTCATGAGTGGCTTTGTGAAAAAAAATTGTTTAGGTTTTTATTACTTTACTTATCTGGAGAAATACATTAAGCACCTAAGAATACAATTACAATTAAAAGTGATAAAGTTTTAATGAATGAATGAACAGGGTAGGAAAGGATGGTAAATTATAGAACTTAAGTAAGTTCAAGTCATGCATGGAATGCTGTTCTGTGACATTCAACCCCTTTAAAGGTTGAAAAACATAATTCCCTAGTTCTTGAGAAGGTTGCCAGCTGAGAGATTTCAACTGTCAAGTTTATCCTAGATTAACTCTTACCGTGGACAGCCTCTTCACTTTCTTAAGGTCATACCACTTCTTCTAAGGGCAACCAATATCCCATAGGTCCATCAGCCCATTTTTCCTGAGTATTCCACCTTGTTCATGATCAAATACCCTAGCTTCTCATCACTACGTGACTCAATATAGTTTTAGCCTAAGGGTGCTTCTCTTTTTGCACAAAACCAATAACCGATGCACCACCCAAAATTCTATGAGTAAGAGGGTTTCTTCTTCCCCATTGTCTCTCAAGACTCTCTGCAACCAGGGCTACAATGAACCAACACATCTGGGAACCAAGCTTTGACTTCTTTCTTTGTTAGTTGGTATATAATATTCTCTTGAAGGTAGCATGGCCTTGCTCCAGAATCTCAGGAGTCTGCATTGTGGTTGTCCCGTTGGGACTTGCCAGAAATGCCACACATATCCTTTCTTGCTATTGATGGATCTAATAGCTTAGTTCATCTGACCCAAGAGATGGGTCGCTTGGACCTTAACGTGGACCTTCCAGGCTCTAGATTCTATCCAATGTTGACAACACTCATATCTTCCTGTTTGGTTAAAATTTATTTTCCTTGGTATAAAGTGTGTTTCAGAACCCAAAGGAATCTTCCAGACATTATGCTTCATTGCTCTGTGGTGGTCTGCTTCTGGGGAAGAGTGTGGACTTGGGCAAGTAAGTCCAAGAAAGGACAAGCAGCTAAGATTAATTGCTGAACAATTTTCTTAGGTTCTGGGGAAAAACTTAATCACAAAATAAGAGATATGGATACTAAGGCACAGAATTCATGACACTGAGGGTATGATTGTAGGGGTAACTTTCCCATGGTCACAATTCCAGATATGAGGTTGAGACTGGTTTTGCTTTGCTCTGTGTCTATTAGGTCATGATGAATTAACTCTCATGTTCAAACAGATCTTGTGTTAACTTACCATCATTGCACAAATATTTCTGTTGTTGTTTGTATGTTTATTTAGTGTCTACCGTAGATAAGCATAACATTTTTAGCTTTTCAAAGTCATACAAATAAGTAGTGTTAATTGTACACATAAATCTCTTACGTATACTACTTATTTTGTTATTTTTCTGAACATGCACCTTCCTCTCCTTTGCACATATCCAGTGGATTTATTTTAACCAATAAAATGAACGAGGTCAAATCTGGTAAACATTACTCTAGCTCATTTTTGGCATTTCAAAAGTGAATTACAGCAAACCATAATAGTGCTTGTGAAAGCACAGACAAGCAAATACAGTGATCTCCCAGGGAAGACATTTTAAATCATTTCGCTTTTTGAAATATAGGTAATGAAATAGTGACTTACCTCATTTTTTTACTTAGAAGAAAGATAATTATTTCCTTGTAGGAGCTCATCATGTGGCAAGTGCCTAAAGAAAATGGTATAATGGAAAGTGAATGCATTATAGTTCTCTTTGTCTCATTTCTGGAAAAAAAAAAAAGTAACATTCCGATCAATTATGTTCAATTCACAATTTATCTAGACATTCCAGCAATGAATAGAGAAATTAGTTCTATTAATGACAAGTATCTTGTGGAGACAGATATAATTTAATTTGGTTTAATTTTATATTTTATTACAAAATCTTTACAAAAAGGGAAAGATTAAATTAATAGAAGACATATCCTCCTACTTTGGTCTTCATGAGTAATTAAAAATTAGAAATGAGATTTTGAGTAAGACTTTTGATAATCTGTCAGCCTATGTGTTTCTGTCAAGCACCGAGAGACCAACTTTGACATGCACATAATTTTTTTGTCAATTTAGTTTGCCATTTACAATGCAGTAGAGGAGAATAGATTTTTTAAAAATATATTCGACTAAGAAGAATTAGCTTGCCTAATGGAATAATCTTTCACATATGTCAATCAAATGACCACTAAATCTATGAATCATCTTAAATAGCACACTATGGGGAATAAAATAAAAAAACTTGAGCATTTGAAGTGAAAAAAAAAAACCACTTTAGGATCCTTTCACATTAATAAATATCATTCTTATTGCCTTCCATTGGTATTGACCTTTTTTTCCACAAACAGTAAGAATACTTAGCATATTGTCTTTAGTATTGGTTTGTTGCATTGAAAATGGAGGCATGCTTTGAAGATTACAGGAAATAGTTTTAGTGGTCCCATAAGGTGTTTTTCTCAGGTCAAAGAAATAATCCAGCATTTGACAGTGATAAGTGCACAGACTGAAAACTTCACGGAAGTGTATATAGGATTGCCAGGGTTACCTTAGGTGAGAGTTTGGAAAGTACTTCCGGAAATCAAAGGTAAGCGCAAATTAATACCAAATGCCAGTAGTTTTGTTAAGATGGAATT
Source organism: Bos grunniens (assembly GCF_055505025.1). NCBI lineage: Eukaryota > Metazoa > Chordata > Mammalia > Artiodactyla > Bovidae > Bos > Bos grunniens. The sequence continues at coordinate 20,022,625 of NC_141191.1, read as the reverse complement.
AAAAATCAGATATTAAATATATTTTAATTTAATCTTACTATGTCAAATTGTCATCACTCATAGTCTTTAGTTAGTCAAGCTTTTTTTTTTTTTAAACTATCATCATGACAAAAAAAAAAAAACTAATCATACCTTTTCAAACATAAAATTCTATGAAGTACTATTTTAATGACATATTAGGATGTCTGGAAAAAAACAACTTTAACTTAAAACTAGTAGGTTATTATTTTAAAATAAAGTAATCACCCACTATATTTAGTAGAAAAATACATATATAAATGTAAGACCCAGCTTGTTGGAATATCATTTCTCTGTGTATTCTCCATAAGTTGATTCCTTGGATATCCCAAAATAATCTTGAATTCTGAATAGTTAGGATCATTGATTGGATGTTTCCATATTATTATTGAATATTTTCCATAAACTACTATTGATAATCTGAAAACAAACAAAAAATATAAAAAAGCCTTTAATTTTAACAAGTACATAATTCAGTTAAACGTATCTTTTTATTTCTCATTTTGTTCAGAGATACTTCTGTTAGTGCAATTTTCTTACATTGTGTTAAAAACAGCTATTTGAATTATTTAATTTTATTTTTCTTAGGAACTTCTGATAGAGTAGACTATTCAGATAGGCACTTTTCAATGACCTGTAAACTTTTTTGTGCAATTACAAGAAGATTTTCCCATTTACCCTTCCCACTGCAGAATGGATAACTAATGTGTTATGGGAAGTCTGTAGAGGAGAAAGTTAATTGCCATAATTTCTGGATAAGAAAAGAGAAGTCAGACAAACCACTGAGAAGTATTCTCTAGATTGCCCATTGCCACCCGTCCAAGTGTTTTATGATTGTTTGTTTTTCCTGATCAAAGCTAGGAACGTAAGTATAAATAAAGCAGCACTAATACCTTCCTAGGAAGGCAGAGACTTTCTTCCTTTGTGTATTACATATATCTTTTTAAACAACTAATTTAAAAAGATATATGTACCCCTATATTCATCACAGCATTATTTATAAGCTTATTGTTATAGTAAAGATTCTACTTCCTTGTTTTCTCTGATACCAGATTTCACACTAACAATCTGTGCTTAATTTAAATCCAAATATATATTCAAATTTTGATTTATGTCAAAGGAATATTAAAGTGATTATTTTATAAACTAATTCAACAACAAATTCTCAGAGAAGCTAAAATGCACATTAATTTCAGTTACAAGAAAACAATCTCTTTGATGTCAGTTAAAATATTTTTAATTCCAAATACTGGAAGCTATCTTAGTCTTTTTAAAAATAGCAGTAAGAATATATAGCTCATATGACTTAGTCTAGGTGAGACTGAAATACTATGTCTAAGACTTAGGTCCTCTTAATCCCTGATGCCTTCTACTGTATTTCCTTCATCAGAATTCTTTCTCCTTATGACTCAAGATTTATTTGAAGGCATAGAAATTACAGAAAAAATGGGATAATGTTTGAAATTAGGGTTGCCAGATAAAATACAGAATATCCAACTAAATGTCAATTTCAAAAAACACAAATAATATATTGAAAGGGACATTTGTTAAATACATACTCATTTTTACATAAAATTCAAATGCAATAGAGTATTCTATACTTTGACTTTCTAATTAAATCTGATAACTTTAGCTGCTGCTACTGCTAAGTCGCTTCAGTCATGTGTGACTCTGTGCGACCCCATAGACGACAGCCCACCAGGCTCCCCCGTCCCTGGGATTCTCCAGGCAAGAATACTGGAGTGGGTTGCCATTTCCTTCTCCAATGCGTGAAAGTGAAAAGTGAAAGTGAAGTCGCTCAGTCGTGTCCGACTCTTCGTGACTCCATAGACTGCAGCCTACCAGGCTCCTCCATCCATGGGATATTTCAGGCAAGAGTACTGGAGTGGAGTGCCATTGCCTTCTAAAGCAGACATTTCAAATCAGTAAGCTTTTTTTTAATTGGTGCTCAAACAATTGATAAACTCTGAGAAGTGTAACTTTTAATCTCACACTGTATACTACAATAAATTCTACATGAATTATGAAGCTAGAGGTACAAAACTGCAGTTAGAAAAATATATGTGGGAAAATAGATATGATTTGTATGGGGAAGAGCTTTACAGAGACAAATCCACAAGAAATAGAATGCTTTATTAAAATGTAGAGAGTATATATATTCTTTAGAGCAATTTAAAGGAGAAGGCAATGGCACCCCACTCCAGTACTCTTGCCGGAAAAATCCCATGGACAGAGGAGCCTGGTAGGCTGCAGTCCATGGGGTCACTAAGAGTCAGACACAACTGAGCGACTTCACTTTCACGTATTGGAGAAGGAAATGGCAACCCACTCCAGTGTTTTTGCTTAGAGAATCCCAGGGACGGGGGAGCCTGGTAGGCTGCCGTCTATGGGGTCGCACAGAGTTGGACACGACTGAAGCGACGCAGCAGCAGCAGAGCAATTTAAAGTAATTGACTTATGCAGTTGTTGAGGCTGGCAAGTATGAAAACTGCAGGAAAGGCTGGCAGGCTGGAAGCTCAGGGGAGAGTTGGTACTGCATCTGAAGTCTGAAATGTGCAGACGAAACCATAGCAAGATTTCTGTGTTGCAGTTTTGAGGTACAATTGTTCTTCTTTAGGAAACCTCAGCTTCTTTAAGAGAGCTGGCTGAGGAAGCCCACCTACTTTATAGAGCATAATCTTCTTGACTCAAAAATGTTCTTTAAATGTTCAGTTTAGTTCAGTTCAGTCACTCAGTCATGTCCAGCACTTTGCAACCCCATGGATTGCAGCACACAAAGCCTCTCTGTCCATCACAAATTCCCAGAGCTTGCTCAAACTCATGTCCATTGAGTCAGTGATGCCATTCAACCATCTCATCCTCTGTCATCTCCTTCTCCTGCGTTCAATCTTTCCCAGCATCAGGGTCTTTTCCAATGAGTCAGTTCTTCACATCAGGTGGCCAAAAGTATTGCAGCTTCAGCTTTAGCATCAGTCCTTCCAGTGAATATTCAGGACTGATTTCCTTTAGGATGGGCTTCCCTGGTGGCTCAGCTGGTAAAGAATCTGCCCACAATGCAGGAGACCTGGGAAGATCCCCTGGAGAAGGGAACGGCAGCCCAGTCCAGTTTTCTGGCCTGGAGAATTCCATGGGCTGTATAGTACATGGGGTCGCAAGGAGTCGGACATGACTGAGCGACTTTCACTTTTACTTCCTTTAGGATTGACTGGTTTGATCTCCTTGCAGTCCAATGGACTGTCAAGAGTCTTCTCCAACGTCACAGTTCAAAAGCATCAATTCAATGGTGCTCAGCTTCCTTTATGGTCCAACTCTCACATCCATACATGACTACTGGAAAAACCATAGCCTTGACTAGACGGACCTTTGTTGGCAAAGTAACGTCTCTACTTTTGAATATGCTGTCTAGGTTAGTCGTAGCTTTTCTTCCAAGGAGTAGGCGTCTTTTAATTTCATGGCCACAGTCACCATCTGCAGTGATTTTTAGAGCCCAAGAAAATAAAGACTATCACTTTCTATTGTTTCCCTGTCTATTTACCATGAAGTGATGGGACCAGATACCATGCTTTTGGTTTTTTGAATGTTAAGTTTTAAGTCAACTTTTTCACTCTCCTCTTTCGCTTTCATCAAGAGGCTCTTTAGTTCTTCTTCACTGTCTGCCATGAGGGTGGTGTCATCTGCATATCTGACATTATTGAATATTTCTCCTGGCAATCTTGATACCAGCTTTTGCTTCAACCAGCCTGGCATTTCACATGATGTACTCTGCATATAAGTTAAATAAGCAGGGTGACAGTATACAACCTTGACGTACTCCTTTCCCAATTTGGAACCAGTACATTGTTCCATGTTCAGTTCTAACTGTTGCTTCCTGACCTGCACACAGATTTCTCAGGAGGCAGGTAAAGAATTACAATTACATGGTAAATATTAATTACATCTAAAAAATAACTTCACGGCAACATCTAGTCTGATGTTTGGTCCAACAAATGGGCACCATGAATCAAGTTGACTGATGAAATTCAGCATAACGGAGTTATTTTTAAAAGATTTTTAAAAATTATAATATAAAGTATATAATTTTAAAAAGGAACATATACTCAACAAGCAAGATTTTAACCAACCCTCAGTTCAGTTCAGTTCAGTCGCTCAGTCGTGTCCAACTCTTTGCGACCCCATGAATCACAGCACGCCAGGCCTCCCCGTCCATCACCAACTCCCAGAGTTCGCTCAGACTCATGTCCATCGAGTCAGTGATGCCATCCAGCCATCTCATCCTCTGTCGTCCCCTTCTCCTCCTGCTCCCAATCCCTCCCAGCATCAGAGTCTTTTCCAATGAGCCAACTCTTCCCATGAGGTGGCCAAAGTACTGGAGTTTCAGCTTTAGCATCATTCCTTCCAAAGAAATCCCAGGGCTGATCTCCTTCAGAATGGACTGGTTGGATCTCCTTACAGTCCAAGGGACTCTCAAGAGTCTTCTCCAACACCACAGTTCAAAAGCATCAATTCTTTGGCGCTCAGCCTTCTTCACAGTCCAACTCTCACATCCATACATGACCACAGGAAAAACCATAGCCCTGACTAGACGGACCTTTGTTGGCAAAGTAATGTCTCTGCATTTGAATATGCTATCTAGGTTGGTCATAACTTTCCTTCCAAGGAGTAAGCGTCTTTTAATTTCATGGCTGCAATCACCATCTGCAGTGATTTTGGAGCCCAAAAAAATAAAGTCTGACATTGTTTCCACTGTTTCCCCATCTATTTCCCATGAAGTGATGGGACCAGATGCCATGATCTTTGTTTTCTGAATGTTGAGTTTTAAGCCAACTTTTTCACTCTCCACTTTCACTTTAATCAAGAGGCTTTTGAGTTCCTCTTCACTTTCTGCCATAAGGGTGGTGTCATCTGCATATCTGAGGTTATTGAGATTTCTCCTGGCAATCTTGATTCCAGCTTGTGCTTCTTCCAGCTCAGTGTTTTTCATGATGTACTCTGTATATAAGTTAAATAAGCAGGGTGATGATAAAATAAAGATATTAAACCAAAAATCAATATAACAGCATAGCTATTTCTTACATTAATATAGGTCTAAAGTGTCTTAATCTGTTTTCTTGGACTCAGGAACACCTTTGAAATGTACATCTCACCTTTGATAACAGGGAAATATCAATTTTAAGTTTCTTTATGCCAAACTTGTTAAATTACTATAATGCATGATTCAGTCTTAACTTTTATGCTTAATTATATTCTTTTGTAAATATGATATCTTTGTTTAGTTCCATTTTGTTTAGTGGAATTTATTTTAATAGTTGTTGAGTCAGAATGTACATTTTCCTTCCTGTAGCAGATCTCACTTATAAATATATAATGATACAGATATAAAGAGATAACTTGAGTAGGAAACGAAATGAGTTATCTGGTAAGCAGCTGTTCCCTTTAACTAGTAAACTTCCCTAGTTCTTTAAAGTAATTTATTTTAAAATTTGTTTTTTAATTAGTAAGCTAAATTTTCATCAATAGTATTAATATATTAAAAAGAATAATTGTTAAGGAGTTCCCTTAGGGAAAGCTAAGGAAGGGAACCAGAATCCTTTCTGGGTAAATATGCACAGAGGGAGAGAGTAAAGAAAGTTTTAGCAAGTGTTGCAAAATTATTTTGTCTAAGAAAACTTAAGAATAAGTTATACTTATTATGTATTCACCAGGCTCGACTTTTTATAAATGCTATAAATTTAATGAATGCCCCTTAAGGCTTCTTAAAGTCACTTCGACAATAGCCTGAATTATATAGTGTAAAAAGGCAGACACCAGTTGGGACGATATTATACCAAAAATTAAATGTCAGTGAACACTAGCATTACAACATCAAAGCTGTAAGCCACATAAAATCCATGTTTTGCATACTAAGAATATGTATTTGCATCTTATTTGTGTTGTTAATATTTATCTTCAGTGCAATCAAGGATATAGTATTCTCCATGGAAAAACCAATGTATTTGTTTTTAATGTTCAATAAGCCTTATTTATTTAAAATTCTGGGCTTTATGCATCTTGGTTCCCCTATGGCTTTATTATTTAGCCCCCATGTTTTTTCTTTATAATCCAAGGATAAGTATTTCTCAAGTAGACAACTTCCATCAAAATGATAGATACTTAAGTTTATATTACACATGCAGTAGTCTCACGGCATGTTAGTTACACGAACTCCACGGCCAAATATCGTCAAATGGTCTAAGGGATCATTGAAAGAAAGAAGAAAGGAAGGAAACAAGGAGGGAGTAGGAGGGGGAGGAGAAAGAAAGGAAATACGTCGAGTGCTTGTCATGTACAATTGCTATCTCCACATTTGTACTTTTCATACTTTTCCTCTATTCTGTATATTATCTTGCAAATTATATAGCAATACTTAATTTGTTAAAAAAAAAAAGAGTTTTGAGTAGTCAAGGAACTTTCTCGAGGTCATATAAAATGAGTTGAAAGAACCAAAATTTGGTAAAAATAAAATCAAGGGTGTGGTCTCAACTCAACATCATCATGCTCATGCTTGGTCCATGTCTGACTCTTTGTGACTCCATAGACTGTAGCCCACCAGGCTCCTCTGTCTATGGGATTCTCCAGGCAAGAATACTGGAGTGGGTTGTCATTTCTTCCTCCAGGGGAACTTCCCCACCCAGGGATCAAACTTGAGTCTCCTGCAGCTCCTGCATTGTCAGGCAGATTCTTTATCACTGAGCCACCAGGGAAGCCCATATTTGAAACCAGGGAATTCAAACTTGAAACCCATAGGAAAGTGCGGCACGAATTGAAGCAAGAGGTTTGGCCCTTTATACTTCCTGGTAATCAGTTATTGGACACGGTTGACCCTAAGCAATGGGAGTGGGTGAATGTGTGAGTGAAACAGCAGGTGAGATAAGTCTTTAGAGTAATAGGAATTTCCTAGAGAAGAGGAAAATGGTAAATGACCAGCCAGCACTACACCTGATGAAAGTAGAGAGCTCTGTCTGGCCCTGATAACATCCACTTTCCAACCCCATTCAAATAAAAATAGATCCCGAAATCACCGTATTAGTAGGAAGTAGAGTCTTTGAGACTATCTCTGCCTCCTCCCATATGTTAAAAAAACCTGGAGGCACTCACTTATCCAGTCAGAAGATCTATCAGTTCAGTTCAGTCACTCAGTCATGTCTGACTCTTTGTGACCCCATGAATCAGAAGGTCTATGGACATATATATTTATATCATGAAGAAATAAATCAATATAATGAGGGAGGAAAAAGCATAATTATTAGAAAGGTAGAGACATGTTTTTTGTATATGATTTGATTTTCTATACACATAATCAAATAAAATTTTTCTATATAGAAAAGTCAAATAATCAAATAGTTCTATTCAAAGTAATAAAATACAGAAAAATCAGATAGACAAAATTAGAAACTGTATGAAGGTACTAATAGTTACAAGGTCAATATATGAAAATCAGTTCTATATACCACTAGAATCTAATTAGAAAGTATGATATATTGGAGAAACACCTTATTCATCATAAAAGCAAATATTATACCTAGGAATAAATCTAACATAAATGGGCAAGATGTTCATGAAAATATTCTGAAGCCTTTTTGAGGGCAGTAAGACCTGAATAAGGATGCAGCTATACCACATTAAAGAACATAAGGACTAAGATTGTAAATATATCAGTCTTACCATTGTAATATAAAATTATATACACACACACACTCCAAGTTGATTTTAAAATGAAATATATTGAGGCTATAAAATAAAACATAATTAAGGCAATTTTGAATTACTGGTTTATTTTCCTACTTTGATGTTGACTTTAAAATGTAACTATAATTATTTCAGGAAAGCATTAGCACAAGGATAAGCAAATGACCAATAGAATCAAAAGAGCATTTATGGAAACAGCACAATAGAGCTGGCATTGAAGATTGAGGAAGTAATTACTTGTGCATATTTAGTTATGCAGAGAACAATGAGGTAAAAACAGATTCTTATTGTACTCTAAAAGTCAACAAGTCCAGATAAGGATTGAAGACCCTAAGGTGATGTGTGACTTTATGAAAACTCTAGAGGAAATTATGGAATAACATCTTTGTGACATTGGTAGAAATGTACACTTTTAAAAAGATATAGAAGCTAAAAGTCAGGAGTAAAATTTGAAAGTAAATGTTCTGTATACATTAAAAAATAACTTACCTGGGTACTCCTTATTGGAGAACTCAGAAGACGTTTACTTAGAACCTAATATAGTAAAATAAAAGTCATTGTAAAAGTTACATAAACCTTTCTTAAAGAAATTCATAAGTTATGTATTATGAATTATATATTATATATATATTATGAGTAATACATTATATACATTTTTCACTCTTCTAAAAGTCCATAGGATTTTTACCCCTTTTGAACTCCAAAGAAAGAAAAGAAAGTGAAGTCGGTCAGTCATGCCCGGCTCTTTGAGACCCCATAGATAGTAGCCTGCACCAAGCTCCTCTGTCCATGGGATTTTCAAGGCATTTGAGCTCCGAGCTGACCAGTAATATGCCTTCCCATATTTTCTTAATTTCTTTCCTAAGCAATCTTTTATCTACTTTTAGTCAAATATCTAAGAAATGAAGACAATGAATAAATTTGCCCTGGATAGTCACCAATTCAATGTTTATATTGTCATCAGAAACAAGTGCCAACTATTATCAACATTTTGCAGAGTCCAAGGAAGTGCATATAGGTTTTTATAAAGATTCACAGGATGAATATTAAATTGTCCTTACCAGAAGTTTTTAAAACTACCTATGGGAAAGCAAATATCAATAGGTTTGAAGGTATAAAATTTAGCTGCCAAATTGATATTTTAGAGATAAAAAAGAGGCATTGACTATCTTTTGAATGTAGATATTTTGTTCGTGATGCAACCAAACTGTGTTGATGAAATACAAAACATTTTAAGAACTATTTTATATTTTAGTAAACTGCATCTAAATCCAGGGTACAGGGAATAACGCACTGACATCCAATACAGAACTGAAAATCAAAGTGTTTGTAATATACTGTTTTAAAGAATGGAAGAATCAGAGTTATTTGTTGTATCAGACTTCACTTCAAGTACCAGTTCTTTAAGGAAGTCTTTCCTACAGTGATCACTAGTAGCATGCTATACCTCCCTGTTACATTTTTCACAGGTGAAGATTTCGCTGTAACATTTTTCACACTAGTCTCTATGCTCCGTGTTGGCAGTGGGAGTCTCCGCGTTTGCTCACCATTGAAGCATCAGTTATCATGTCCCACAAGATTGCAATCGGACAGATATCTTCTAAGAAATTTGCAAGGATTAACTCATTTGATCATCACCATAATCTTGTAAAGTAAGTACTATTATTTGTCCCTGCTTTAAAGATGAAGAAACAGAAGCAGAAAGTTAGTTTATCCCAGGTTGTACATCTATTGGCTGGCAAAGACAGGATTTAAATCTAGGCAAGAGACACTTTGTCAACAAAGGTCTGTCTAGTCAAGGCTATGGTTTTTCCAATAGTCATGTATGGATATGACAGTTGGACTATAAAAAAAGCTGAGCACAGAAGAATTGATGCTTTTGAACTGTGGTGTTGGAGAAGACTCTTGAGAGTCCCTTAAACGGCAAGGAGATCCAACCAGTCCATCCTGGAGGAGATCAGTCCTGGATGTTCATTGGAAGGACTGATGTTGAAGCTGAAACTCCAGTACTTTGGCCACCTGGTGCAAAGAGCTGACTCATTTGAAAAGACCCTGATGCTGGGAAAGATTGAGGGCAGGAGGAGAAGGGGACGACAGAGGATGAGATGGCTGGATGGCATCACCGACTCAATGGACATGAGTTTGGGTAAACTCCAGGAGTTGGTAACGGACAGGGAGGTCTGGCGTGCTGCAGTTCATGGGGTTGCAAAGAGTCAGACATGGCTGAGCAACTGAACTGAACTGAACTGAGTAGAACTTGCCCATGAACGAAGAGGTGATCAATGTTTAGGAGTCCAAGATGGCTGAAAAGTATGGGGTTACTACCAGAAATAAGGGAAGCAACAGGCAGAAAGAACTCCAGTTCTTTGTATGAAGGTTTCCACAAGTCTTTGGTTGAGTCCTGGAATACCAATCTGTACAAGCCTAGGATAAAACTCTTGGAAGTTTGAAAAGGAGCTACTGCAAGAGAAAGTACAATTCCCAGGAAATCAAAACTGAACCATTGCAAAATCTCACATATAGCTGGGAATCAATTATTTTACCTCCTATTAATTGAATAGAGATACCTTGATGCATAGCTCAGGCATTAAATGGAAACGGCCAGGTGGATCCTGTTTTAGCTGTGGGGCCAAACTAACCTTAGAATAAAGACTACTCCAAGCTCATTTTCAAATTAAAACACACATATACACTTAGAAAGTATGTTTAAGTAGTTTTTGTCTTCATACCTCATCCAAAACCCTTTAAAGAAACACAACACTATTCATCAGTCAACAATGGAATTTCACAATGTCCAGAATCCAGGCAATAATTTTTGGTTATCCAAAGAAATGGAAAAGTTACTACTAAGTTTTTTTTAAAAGTAGTCAATAATAGCAAATCTTGAGATGACAAAATGAAGAATTGTTAGATAAGAATTTTAAAAGAACCATTTTAAGGCTTTAAAGGAAAATGTGAACTTAATGAAAATATAAATAGGAGATACGAAAAACATATATATTGAAAAGTAAATATAGGAAATAAAAATATGCTTTAGTAAATTAATACCAAAGTAGGTATTTCAGAAGGAAAACAAACTAGTGATCTCAAACATATAGTAATCATGGCCATCTAAATGAGATACAAAGAGAAAAAAAGAACTGAAAAGAAGAAAAACCTAAGTGATCTATGGGATAGATCTCACAACGTTAGAAATCTATGATAATAGATTTCTGGAAGGAAGGAAGAAATATGGCATCGGAAAAGTGAAATATTTGAGAAATAATATAGAAAATGTACTAACTAGAAAAAAAGTAGGAAATTCTGTCTGTGTGTATGTGTGTGTGTGTGTGAATTCACTTTTATTTCAGGGAGGTTTAAACAGTTGTTATGTCAGATCAGGAAACTTATTTGCTAGTTTTATGAGGTATATTTGACATATAAAATTATATTAGTTTTACATATAAAACATAATGATTCAATATTTATATGTATTGCAAAATGATCACACAGTAAATCTAATTACTATTTGTTATCATTCACATTTGGGCTTCCCTGGTGGCTCAGTGGTAAAGAACCTGCCTTCCATTGCAGGAGACGAGAGATGTGGGTTTGATCCCTAGGTCAAGAACATCCCCTGGAAAAGGCAATGGCTTCCCGTTCTAGTATTCTTGCCTGGGAAACCTCATGAACAGAGGAGCATGGCAGGCTATAGTCCATGGGGTTGCAAGCAAGTCAGACACGACTTTTTGACTGAACAACAACAGTCATTCATAATTACAGAACTAATTTTCTTGTGATGGTAACTTGTACGGTTTCCTCTTTTAGCAACTTTCAAATACGCAGTGCAGTATTTTTAACTGAGGATCGCCGTGCTGTGCATTACATCCCCATTACTCATTGACTTTATAACTTGAAGTTTGTACCTTTCACCCATTTCCCCACATGCCCCCTCAGCCCCCTGCCTTTTGGCAACCACCCATCTGTTCTCTGTATCTATGAGGTTTCCCCCCCACATTCCATATATAAGTATTTGGTATTTATCTTTCTCTGTCTGACTAATCCTAAATAACCACACAATATATGGAAATGTGTAGGATGCAGCAGATCCAACTTTGTATGGCTCAAGAGCCCCTCCCTGAATCCCTGTCCCTACTTCATTAGGTCTGTTTATACTGTGAGACTGGCAGGCAGGAGGCTATTTTCCTCATTTACACCTAAGAAATCTGAAGCCTGAAACAATCGGAAACCCTCATGAATGTCCTAGTAGTAGAACTAACACAGCTGTGTTCAGATTGCCTGTCTACTTCTTGCACCACACTGCACCCTCTTATAATAAAATCTATAGATTCAAAGACATGAGCAGTATGTCTATTTTATACACATATATTAGAGACATCGGAGAAGGCAGTGGCACCCCACTCCAGTCCTCTCACCTGGAAAATCCCATGGATGGAGGAGCCTGGTGTGCTGCAGTCCATGGGGTCGCTAAGAGTTGGACACGACTGAACGACTTCACTTTCACTTTTCACTTTCATACATTGGAGAAGGAAATGGCAACCCACTCCAGTGCTCTTGCCTGGAGAATCCCAGGGACGGGGGAGCCTGGTGGGCTGCCGTCTATGGGGTCACACAGAGTCGGACACGACTGAAGTGACTTAGCACCAGCAGCAGCATTATAGACATAGGCTTATATATGCAGAGAATATCTCTGGAAAAATACAAAGTAATAGGTGAGGAGGAAGATCGTTGCCTTCCAGTGCAAAGGGAAACTTAAGTGGCTAGAATGCTATGGTCATGTGAGGGGGTCTTCTTTCCACTGTGTATCAGTTTATATGTCTCATAAATTATACATCATCTCAAATGTGCCTATATTTCAAAATAAAATTTAACTAAATGATAAGGATAAAACAAAAGTAATTTTATGTCTTGAATTTTATTCAAATTTGATTGTAAAAAAAGAACTATGTGTACTATAAAAACATAGAAATGAAGATATATCATCATCCTCTTTATATTTATTCAGTCATTTTGTACAGTTGATGTGTAGTTTAAATGCTAAAAATAGCATTGTGCTTGAAATCCTTTACTTTTTCTTAAAATTGGCCTTTTGGCATATAGATTATCCCATTTTGCTCCTTTTTCTTATATATTATTTTTAATGACTGCATCTTATTCCTTTGTATATTTGTATGATAATTTTTTGGCAGTTATTCCAAACATTGACATTTTTATTGCTCATAATTTTTCACTTTGAAAATAATTAAGTGTGCAATAAAAGTCCTTAATACATAAAACTTTATTTATTTGTAAGTTTATGCTAAGATAAATTCCTATAATTTTAATTCCTATGTGAAAATATATAAACATTTTTAAAAATTATTTTGCATCCATCCAACCTGTACTGTATTTCCTCTATTTTAGCAGTAACCTCACTATCAGTCTTCCCAGTAGAAGGCCCCATGACATCAGGGACAATTTGTGTCCATTACTGACTTTTCCTTGGTGTCCAGCAGGTGGTAATGGCTGATTTGGGGATTTCCCAAACAATACTGGAGTGGGTTACCATTTTCATCCCCAGATATTACCAATAGATTTCTCCCACTCTATACAATTTCCTTTTCTTTCCTACAGTGGCTGGGAATGTCTCTTTCAGCTAACGTCTTTATTATTTCTTTTTTTTAATTTATTTTTAATTGAAGGATAATTTACAGTGTTGGTTTCTGCTGTACAACAACATGAATCATGTGTACACATGGTCGTATGTATACATCAGTGCTATTCTAATTTATCCCACTCTCTCCTTTCTTCTCTGTGTCCACAAATGCATTCTCTATGTCTGTGTTCTCTACTCCTGCCCTACAAATAGGTTCATATCTACCATTTTTCTAGATTCCGTATTAAATTTTCATCAAGAGTTCATTATTTTACTAGCTTGATAGATGAATATCATATATGTCTTTGATTTTTAATAAGTCCGAAGCTGCCCAATGTCAGTTCCTATTATTTGTAGGCTTTTGTTTTTTCCCTCTCTCTCAAATTATCTACCTATATCCTTTAGTGTGTATCTTATCCATTAGAATAAACTCATCATATGTTAAAAATTCTAATCCTTTGACTTTTATATTTCTTTAAAATATATCCTCAATTGCTAACTGCTAATTAATTCAATTTAATTAAAAAGAAAATGTTAATTTTTCAAGTTAATGTTCAGGCAAATGCTACTTCAAGAACATATATATCACAGTCAGAAGAAGCTGCTGCAAGGAGCATATAATTTTAAACATATGGTAGTTATTTTTTCTACCTCATAGCACAGCCATGCTGTTTTTCTCTCACCAGACCAATTAGTTGTTATGCCAAACTATTTTTGTGTATTGTTTAATCCCTTTCTATGGTAACATGATTTTTTCAAAAGTAAAGATAACAGAGACTGGTTAAGAAACTAAAGTCAAATGAAAATACCTTCTTCCATAAAGCATTACTAGTTGGAGCCAAATTAGATTTTGAAAATTATCCAGAATATTAATACAAAAATGTTTAGAAGTGTGGCCAAAAAGAGAAAAAGAAATCTAACTCCCATGGAGTCCCCATGCCCATCACACAATAACCAGAACCAGAAGTGCTCAGCTCAGCCTCCCACAATCACAGTTGAGCCCTTCAGCTGGACACTTAAACCCCGTACCCTCTACCTGCAAAAAAACTGAAAATAATAGACCTTAACATGAAGAAAATAAATGCAGTTCTCAGATAAAATAGAAAAGATAGGCATGAAGTGAAGTAAACTTTGTACTATGTTCATGCAAGAGAACTCTTCACATTAAACATGAACAAGAGAAACTTGTGGGCAGCCAAAAATAGTATAATAAATGAAAAAAAAGAAAAAAGACTACAGGCAAGGAGGAAAAATCCATTCTAGATTAAAATAAAACCAAGAGAAGAGGGGGAAAAATCATTCTTTGATGTTCTTTTAGTTTAGATGAAATACATGTGGATATAAATTAAACAGAAAAATATGCCAACATGATGACAAAATGACAGAGAGGGGAAAACACAAATTTCCTAGTGCTAGGAACTGTGGGAGAAAAATAGCATTACAGCACAAATAATAAATACACGAAAAAGAAATACACATTTAAAAATACAAATAGAGAATGATTTGAAATATTCATAGTAAATATAGAGGAAAAGTACCAAGATAGATAATAGGTAATAACTAAATAAATTTAATTATAAAACAATTTAAAAAAGAAATATAAAGTATAGAAAACAAATATGCAGATAGTGTTTTTAAAATGGCATCCAGAAAACACAGTTTTAATGTGGATCATAGTTTATTCAGTGATCAATGAATGAGACTATCTATTTGGGAGAAAAAAAGAAAATTGGAACTCTTCCTCACTTTTTACATAAAATATTTTATAGTTGTAGGCTGTTTTGTTCTGTGAAAGATTTCCAAAAACTCAATAGGTAATGTGAGAATTCTATTAACTTAGCATAATGTTTTGTTGAGCAATATGAGTAGTTCTGTATTTCTACAGAAAAAGGGACTTAAATTAGTTGGAGTTTATAACTTTAAAATTCTTACATTTATGTATCTTAAAGATACATAAAACTAAAAGTATTTTTAGGAGTTAAGTAATACATATTCCAGATTCTATCTGCTACAATAGTAAGGAATCAATACTTCATCGTAACTGTGAGCCAACATCAATGATCCACAAAGGGTTTAATCTGTAACTACTGTTTTGTTTTACATATTATAGCTGTTTTTATTGACTTGCATTTCAGTGGCACTTAGGTCAACAATCATATAAATAAATGGTTGAAAAATATTATCTAAGATTTTTATTTGACATCTGTACTAATAGGTTTAACTGAATCAAAATGTAGACATTGAACATTCAGGATAGTATTACTATTATTTAAAAAAATTATAAACAGCTGTTCAAACATACATCAGCAAGTATTGAGTCCAGTTTATTATTTGGAGGGAAAAAATGACAAGATTTATACAGTATATATTTTGGGTAAAATGCAAAGAATCAGTCTGCCCTAGGAATATTATAGAACCTCATCCTGAGAGACATTGAGTGACTATCATAAAGCATTTCTCTAATTTATGACCATTTGCTCTAATGTGGGTAAATAACATGACATAGATATTACAGTATTTTTAATACATTTTGAGATGAATATTCTTAAAAGAACATCAAGATGTCTATTTATTTACTCACTAGGAAATTACACCAAAATTCAACTTATAAAACTTTAATTTTATTTATTTAAATAGCTGTGTTATAAAATAATTGCATTTTGCTCATAACTGTATCACTGTTATGTAGTTTTCTTACCCTGTCAGTAGGGAAAATCATGGTCCATTATTTAATCAAAATTATATTTAGGGTACTTCTATGTTAAATAATTAGGTGTGATTCTAGTGTTTTAAAATTGAATAAAACAATTGATCCAAATATTGTATTTCTATTTATTAAAGGATTTCAAGTATTTATTATTAAAAGGAAAATAATAAACTCTTGCACATATTTTTTCAATACTAAATCAATAGGATAGATATTACTGTATGCTAGTCTGTGGTAAATCAAGGAAATGAGTGCTTATAGTTCTTCCTGCAAGTAAGGAACTGGGGCTCAGAGATAATGGCCTTAAAGAAACAGTGACAACAGGGTGATATAAACTAAGAAGAAATAGGAAGAATATAAACTGAAATGTGTTTAAATTTAAAAGTCAGAAATAAAAAACAGAAGGAAGGTAAATATGATTGCAAGTTTTGATCATTTATTATATTAAAACAAATATATTCCTCTTGCCCTGCATGTCTTGTTGTTCAGTTGATCATATTAAGCAAAGGTATGTACATTTGCAAGATATGAATACTCAATACTTAGAAGTCAGTGGCTTGAAAGGGCTTTATAATGACATATACTAGATATTTTTCCATATCATAAATTTAATTTCAAAGGAATATGTTATCTATTCCAAAATTTCAAAGATGAAGTCACCGAAGAGCTGCCTGAATTAGAGGTGAGGTTTCATAAAACATCTGTAAAGCTTGTATCTTTTTTCACTAGTGTCTTTTGAGTTAAGACTTAGGAAGACCAAATTTCAACATTACTTTCTTTTTACTACTTATCCATATGAGGCAGAGAAGCCGTCAAAAAAGGAAAAAAAATCTTTGAGTGATTATTAGAAACATTTCATTTTAAATATCTACATGGTATTTCTCTATCCCAGTCATTTTTTTTCTCTTTCTTCTTGTTGCTCATTTCTGTTTATTTTTCCCTGTTGCACTACTTCTTTTTTATAGGGGTATAATTGACATACAAAAAAGTTATCCATGTTTAGTACATACATCTTGATGGGTCTGAAGTCAACATATACCTATGAAACTGCCACCATAAACAATGCTGTAAATATAACCATCCTTTTAAATAATTACACTTGTGAGTACATATTGCTATCTTCACACATGTCAGTAATGAAACTGGTTTGAAAGTTGTAATTTGTTTAAAAGTTTCAAAATGTCACTCTAAAGACATGAGGCTTGGCTCAATTAAGTCTCGTTTTAACTCCTGAATCTGACATTTGCCACTGTGTAACTGGATAATTTAATTTACTTAAACTACTGAAGTCTGTTTACTCTAAAGTGGAAATAATGACACCTTTTATAGGATTAGTGTGGGGATTAAATTAAAGGCAAATGCTTAACATATAGTAAGAGTTATCGGTTGAATTATATCCCCACAAAATTTCACATGTTGATGTTCTAATCTCCAATACCTCAAAATGTCACCTTATTTGGCAATAGGATCATTAAAGATGTAAGAGTTACCATGATATCATCAAAGTGGACATCAGTCCAGTATGACTGCTCTCCTTATAAAACGGGGGAGACCTGTGCATAGGGACCTGTATGCAAGGAAAGCATCACATGGAAAATGAAGACATGTGATGATTGGCGTGATGCTTCAAATAAGCCAAGAAAGGCTGAAGATTGCCAGCAAACCACCAGAAGCCTGTCAAGGGTCCTGGATTCTCTCTCACAGTCCTCGGAAGGAACCAATGCTGCTGACACCTTGATCTTAGACTTTAGCCTCCAGGGCTGTGAGGCAATACATTTCTGTTGTTTAAGCCACCCAGGTGGTGGTATTGAATACTCTGTTAGACAAACCATACAGTGAAGGGTTTGGGGGCTTCCCAGGTGGCACAGTGGTAAAGAATCTGCCTGCCAGTGCAGGAGATGCAAGAGACATGGGCTCGATCCTTGAGTCGGGAAGATCCCCTGGAGAAGGAAATGGCAAACCACTCCAGTACTCTTGCCTGGAGAATCCCATGGACAGAGGAGCCTGACAGGCTATAGTCCATTGGGTTGCAAAGAGTCAGACGTGACTGAGTGACTGAGCACCCACACACACAGTGAAGGATCAGCAAATCTTCATGTCTGGGAGTTGTTCTACTACTGACCACTAGATAATTCAGACCTTTGAGTTTCATAAAATATCACATAAGATCATCTAATTAGTTTTCAAAAAATCACAAAACTGAGAAATTTATGATTAATGAACAATAAAATTTCTAGTTGCCTTATGTTTCCACATTTTTATATTATTATATCACTTGTATATTATTCCTGGATAGGAAAAGATGTTCCCAGCATCATATTTATGTAAAACAGCAAAGTTTTATTATGTCCTAATGGAAGCCAAAATGATATTCTGTATTTTAACAACAGCTCATTTATTTAAATGTATATTTATAACCAAAGTTACTTGAATTATTATATAAATATCTTCCAAAATATAAATTTAAATATGTGCATTTTAAAGTTATTTCTGAATAATTTCAAGACATATTCTTTGCTTTTTTAAGACACACTATTTTTGGAAAAGTGTAACCTAAAAAAAAAATGTGCATTTTATATCTTTTGCCAACCTTGAGGCTATGAAAAGAAACTCTCATTTAAATTGCAATATTGTGAAACTGGAGGCCTTCAGGCTGAAGAAGGATTCCAAAAAACATTATGGAAAATTCAAGCATTTATTGGCTATGCCAGCTGGGAAGGTTTCTTGATTGAATGGTGTTTGGAAAGCAGCAGAAATGTACTGTCAAATGTATAAAAGTCAACATCTCTCCAAGAGGGAAGACAAGAATGGGATTGGTATTTTATTACATACTTTCCTATGAGGTATTTTAAAGTAGCTGCAACATAGCATTTATATGACCTGAATGCAGGGTAAATTGGTAATTTTCAAGAGGACTCCTCATTGGAAATGACTTCTAAGAGTGAAATCAAGCTAGCATCAAAGCATTTTCTGTCATTATTACTCCCTACTAGCATGGAGAGAAACACACAGCCCAGTTCCCTCAGGAGCTTAACATCTAGCAAGAAATCCACTTTGCCATCATTTGAGTAAATTATGTAATGAGAACAGGCATGTGTCAGGATAATTCATTGTTTGGGGAGATACAGAAAGTAGCAGTAAGATAACCCTCTGTGATATCTTGATTTATAATAAATATACATACGGTCTCGTCCCCATTTCTGGTGTGGAGCTCCTAAAGTCTTTGGAATTTCTTCAGTGATAGGAGACATAATGGTATTTTTGTTTCTTTAATGAGGTGACTTTTGGAAAGCCCCTAACCAAGTTTTCCAGGAGACTAAGTGGGTAAAGAATCCACCTGCAATGGAGGAGACACGGGTTGGATCCCTGGGTCAGGAAGATCCCCTGGAGGAGGGTATGACAACCCACTCCAGTATTCTTTTTCTTGGAGAAGCCCTTGGACAGAGGAACCTGGTGGGCTACAGTCCATTGGGGTCACAAAGAGTCAGACATGACTGAAGCAACTGAGCACAACCAGGTGGTTAGAGGGTTGGCACCTCCAGTCTCAGTCCTGCCCCCAGCCTCTAGGTATAGAGAGGAGCTGGAGGTTGAATTGATTGCCATGGACCAATGATTTAATGGTTCATGCCCATGAAACGAAGTCTCCACAAAAACCCAAAAGGAGAGGGTGCAGAGAGCTTCCAGTTGGTGAACACATGGAGGGTCTGAGAGAATGGCCCATCCAGAGAGCATGGGAGCTCTGCGCCTGATGATGGTTTCCGAGAAGCACTGGGTGGTGTATGAGGAAGTCCACCCCGCCCCCCCTCACACACACTGGAATTGGGTCCAGGAACCCTAAAGTACCCTTGTTATTTGGAAACTAAATGTGAGGACAGTAGGGACCTGATAATCATTCATTAATTCATTTTAAAAATATGCACTGAGACTTGTCCAATGAAAAGCACAGATGAGTACACGATTATGAATAAAGAAAATAAAAGTGTCTGCTTCCATAAGATGCATCTGCTATGAAAGACAAGTGATAAAACATTATATAATCTACAAATTCTGGAATTCTGTAAAGGAAGCAAAGTAGATATATTAATAGTGAATATTGAGGGCCTGAAAGAAGGGAAAGAGTTGTTTTGATTTTTGGTCAAAAGTCTCAAACGGAGAGTAATATTGAGATTGGGACCTGAACCAATGAAGAGACAGGACTTGAAAACAGCAGCTGAGGAGTGTTCCAAATCTCTGAAGAAAACCTGTAGAAATCCTAAGATGGGAAAGAACTTGCTGTGTTTTCTGAGAAGAGGGCAGTAAATTAGAGATTCAGTAGGTTCCAAAGCACAGAAGTCGGCATTACAGGGCATGATAGGATTTTAACTTTAAAGTATTGAAATGAGATTGAAAGTTTTACAGCAGGAAGATTTTTTTAAGCCTATTAGTTGTCTTTTTTTTTATTTAGGTCGTGTGTGGAGATTCCTTCAAAGGAAGACTTGAGATTCAGTGGGAGATGGGTGAGTAGACTACCACAGAGGTGGAAGACCAGTGATAATTATTTGAACCTGGGTGATCAGGTGAAAATACTGGAAACATTAAGGTGTTCATGCAGGTGAAATAAACAAAAACATTTAGAAGTGGTTTGGGGGAATGAGCACACGCCCTAAGAGTAGTCATTCAAAAATCAGGGAGAAACATTAGCCAATATGAATACAATTTCAGCTCAAGAGTGCTTGTCCTGTACTATTAATACATGTTTAAAATACAAGGGTGTTGCAAGTGGAATCTGAGTTTTGGTAGTCTTTCTGATAATTAAAGGAGTTAAGCCATTCCATTTGTTAGGCAGCCATTATACTTAGAGCATACACCTATGGTTTTCATCTCTTCTCATTTTCAGTCCAGTTCTCACCAGAGTTTAACAAAGTTAGCTGATGGAAAAGTGAAGTTCTGACAATTACCATCTTCAGTCTTGATAATTTACTTCTTGTAAAAATTGTTAGTTGTGTTTCTAAGATCTCTCTGCTGTTTGTTTGTTTTTAGTTTTATTTAGTTGCATTTGAATTATGTATGACTGGGTTATCTAAGCAAATTTAGTTACTTGAAAACCAAAATTCTTTTTAAGGTGCTTTACATACCTATAAACAGAACATGGAACCAATATTCCAAGTAAGACTAATGGCAAAAACTGGTATAAGGATTCTAGGAAATACCACCAGTGCCTTCTCTCAAAGAGTGTATGAGCATGGATGTCCTTTTTAATTTTGATGGGATTCAGACACCTTGACAATTATCTAGAATGGATTTATAGAAAATATTGTGCAGAATACATATAAAATTCAAGACGACTAATATGACCGTTTCTTTTGAAAATATGGGGAACTATAAAGATTGAGTATTGTGGTTGTG
Source organism: Bos grunniens (assembly GCF_055505025.1). Lineage (NCBI taxonomy): Eukaryota > Metazoa > Chordata > Mammalia > Artiodactyla > Bovidae > Bos > Bos grunniens. The sequence continues at coordinate 20,001,155 of NC_141191.1, read as the reverse complement.
TTCTCACATTGATTTCCTGATGGCTTAGCTTTTAAAAATATTGCCTTCAACCAGGGTTTAGAAAATCTTTGCTTTTTGTTGCTTTGTACTTTTTAAAAACTACTTTATCAGCCACAGAATTGCTCCTTTTGTGTGAAGAGTGAGCTTCTGTGTTGTTACTTGGCAAATGGTTTCCATTTTCCTTCTATTATTAATCAGGAGATGTTAGGGTGCTGGGGAATTCGTGGTAAAAACATTAGATCTTCATCAAATATTTACCGAGTGCCCACTTGATTTCAAAGTAGCACAGGATTTCTTTGGGATTCTGCTCTGGGAATTACTGAAAATATGGTAAATAATGGTGTCTAATTCAGAATTATTGTGATGATTGTATGGAATAATATGTATTAGGGGACTTATTTAGCATGATCATTTGCTATTTGTAATTGTTCAACAAAGATAAACATAAAATAATTAAAAGCTACTTTGGTTGTTACAATATTACACAGATTAAAAAATTCACAATCCTTTGGGTGACAAGGTAGAAAAAAAAAAAAAATAGGAAAAAAATCTGAAGGACTCTTGGCCAAAAGATGATCAAGTTCTTACTAAAGAAATGTTTGTGAAGTTGGATAGGAGAATTAGCAGATTGTGTGACTGCCTGGAGGGTGTGAAATGAAGAAATGGGATGAAAACGGGATCCCAGAGTGGTCTGGATTGCTTGGTGGATGGTGCTGCCCCTTCTGTGTTGGGTTGAAAACACGAGTTTAACAAAGTTTTGCTTTCAGTGACACTACAGGTACGCTTCAATGACAGCATCAGCAAAGACTTCATTCTGTTTTTTTTTTTAATTTTTTAAATTTTATTTTATTTAACTTTACAATATTGTATTGGTTTTGCCATATATCAAAATGAATCTGCCACAGGTGTACATGTGTTCTTCACAGCTTTTTCTATGAAGACCCAAGGTGAGTACAAGCAATCATTTATGAGTATCTGTCATTTATTGACCTTTTTAAAAGTGCATGTTCTAGCATTTTTTCAGGTACCAGTTTTGCATTTGCTTCTTTTTTTCATGTTTACATGTTAAACCTGCTTGTAATAATTGGTAATATTAAGTAATCATATGAAGCTTGTGATGACCGTCAATGTTTGGAGGATTGGAAAAACAATCTGTGATTTTATTGGAGGATAGGATAAAGAAAGAGAAGAGAGGCCTTTATTGACTGTCCTGTAAACTTAAAACTGCTGTCTACTTACCATGTGAAAAATTAATCATATAATTTTTTAAAGACACAATATTGAAAAAAAGTATTTTAACTAGAGTAACTTTTTAATGAAAACTGATGTCTGCACATATTCTAGTAGAAAGTGAATGTATATTAGTCAACAGTAATTTAATTTTCAAAAATATAATTTCTCATTGTTTCCATACGGTATAAAAAGACTTTCTTCTTTGAAATTGTCTCTTATATGACTAAGTAACTGATAAGATTCACAATTTAGGTTCTACTGGAGAAATTAGCAAAATGCTGTTATTGAAATCATGTCTTAATAGAACTTCTGAGTTCTGAGTCCCTATTTCTTCTCGGTCCTTCTTCTTACCCTGTTTCTTGGTTTCTGTCTCTCCCTCTCTCCTCAAATATTGAGTCATAGTCCAGATAAAACAACTTAAATATAAAGAAAATACAGTTCCCCTGATAAAAAGATGTCAAAATCTCACCCATAATTAACATTTGTCTCTTTGTCACAGGTCCTAGGAGGAAAGTTAGGTAAAAATCACAGGATTGGGGATAAATAGAAAAAATTGTCCAGTAATCACTGGGGTTGGTTGCTCACAATCAGCACTCAACAAAACATAGTCAAAGTGGGTAAAATAGAGAAATATAAAGTAATATTTTATGGTTTGTGTTCTCACATTGATTTCCTCATGGGTTGGCTTTTAAAACCATTGTTTCAACCAGCATTTAGAACAGCTTTGCTTTTTGTTTCTGCCTACCTTTTTAAAAACTACTTTATTAGCCATAAAATTATGGCACAGGATTTATTTGGGATTCTGGCTCTGACATTTTCTGCAAATGTGGTAAATAGTGGTGTCTAACAGAATTATTGTGACAATCGCATGCAATATTTAAAAACTACTTAGGTTGTTACAATATTACAATAATTTAAAACTTCACAATCTTTGGGTGACAAGGTAGAAAATAAAGGATAGGAAAGGAATATGAAAGAGTCTTGGCCAAGTGATGATCAAGTTCTAACTAGAGAAATATTTGTGATATTGGGCTTTAGAATGACCAGATGATGTGTTTATCTGCAGTGTCTGAGATGAGGAAATCGGTTGCAAACAAGGAGATCCTAGAGTCTGTCTGGATTACTTGGTGAATAATGCTGCTCGTTCTGTGTTGAGTTGGAAAAATGAACTTTAACAAAGTTTTGCTTTCAGAGACACTACAGGTAAGTTTTCATGGAGCCATCTGCAAATACTTCATTCCTCACACCTTTTTGTCTGAAGACCCAAGGTGAGTACAAGCAGCCATCCAAGACTGTCTGTCATTTATTGACCTTTATCAAAGTGCGTGTTCTATAAAACTATAACATCTTTTAGACGCTGCTGTTCTGTTTAGTTGTTATGTTCATATTTACATTAAACCTGTAATAATTGGTAATATTAGATGATTTATGAAGTTTGTGATGATTATCAATGTTTGGAGGATTGGAAAAATAATCTGTGATTTTGTTGGGGAATAAAAGAAAGGAATTAAAGAGAGGAGAAGCATTTATTGATTGTTCTATGAACTTAAATAGCTGTGTACTCTCCATGTAAAAAAAATTAAATCGTACATTTTTTCAGTTAAAGACATGAAATGGAAAAAGGGATGTTAGCTAGTTACTTTTTAGTGAAAGCTGGTATCTAGAGATATGCTAGGAGAAGTTGGAGGCATATTAGTGAAGAGTCATTTAATTTTCATAAATGAGTTTTCTTAGTATTGTTTCCAGATGGTTTAAGTAGATTTTAATCTTTGAAATTATCTCTAATATGACTAAGTAACTGGTGTGAGTCACAGTTCAGTTTCTGCAGAAAGGAGCAAATAAATATTACTGAAATCATATATTCCTAGAACTTCTATGAGTTCTAAATCTCTATATCTCTCCTGTCCTTCACCATCCCTTTTTTCTCGGTTTCTGTCTCTTCTGAATTACTGGACCATAGTTCAGACAGTTGCATGGAGTGATATGTTTAGGGGACTTATTTGGCATGATCATTTGCTATTTGTAATCATTCAACAAAGCATAACATAGAAAACTTAAAAGTTACTTTGATGTTATAATATGACAAAGATTAGGAAATATCATAATCCTTTTGGTGACAAAGTAGAAAATAAAAGATATGAGAAGAGTTTGAAAGACTCTTGGCCAGGAGATGATCAAGTTCTAACTAGAAAAATGCTTATAAAGTTGGGCAATAGCAATACCAGATGGTGTGACTGTCTGGAGGGTGTGAAATAAAGAAAAGGGAATGAAAACGGGGGATCCCATAGCCTGTCTGGATTACGTGGTGGATGGTGCTGTCCCTTCTGTGTTGGGTTGGAAACATGAGTTTAACAAAGTTTTACTTTCAGTGACACTGCAGGTAAGTTTCAATGGCAGCATCAGCAAAGGCTTGATTCCTCATGCCTTTTCCTCTGGAGACCCAAGATGAGTTCAAGTCGTCATCTATGACGTATTTCATTTATCGGCTTTTATTAAAGTGCATGTTCTATAAACTATAACATCTTTTACTTGACAGTTTTGTGTTTGCTTGTTTTGTACATATTAAATTGTAACAATTGGTAATGTTAAGTGATCATATGAAGCTTCTGATGAATGTCAGTGTTTACAGGATTGGAAAATAATCTGTGATCTTATTGATGGAAAGAGAAAGAAAGAGAAGAGAGGCCTTTGTTGACTGTCCTATAACCTTGAAACAGCTGTCTACTTTCCATGTGAAAAAATTAAATCATGCAGTTTTTCAGTTGAAAGACATCATATTGAAAAGAGGATTGTTAACTAGTTACATTTTGGTGAAAGTTGATGTCTGAAGATATACTAGTAGAAGCTGAAGGTATACTGCTGCTGCTAAGTCACTTCAGTCGTGTCCGACTCTGTGCGACCCCAGAGACGGCAGCCCACCAGGCTCCCCCGTCCCTGGGATTCTCCAGGCAAGAACACTGGAGTGGGTTGCCATTTCCTTCTCCAGTGCATGAAAGGGAAAAGTGAAAGTGAAGTCGCTCAGTCGTGTCTGACTCCTAGCGACCCCATGGACTGCAGCCTATCAGGCTCCTCAGTCCATGGGATTTTCCAGGCAAGAGTACTGGAGTAGGGTGCCATTGCCTTCTAGTGAAGAGTAATTTAATTTTCCTAAATAGGTTTACTTATTGTTTCCAGATGGTGCAAATAGATTTTCTCTTTGAAATCATCTCTTATATGACTGAGTAACTGGTAAGAGTCACAAATTCGGTTCTGCTGCAAAAATTAGAAATGAAATATTATTGAAATCACATCTTCTTAGTTTAGTGAGTTCTAAATCCCTATTTCTTCTCTGTCCTTCTCCATCCCCGTTTCTCAGTTTGTGTTTCTTCCTCTCTCCTCAATTATTGGGCCAAAGTTCAGATAAAATAACTTAAATAAAAAGAAAATACAGCTCCTTTAATAAAGAGTTGTCAAGATCACATCCACAATTCCATTCCTCCCTTTGTCACAGGGATCAGTGACAAGACCAGGTAAAAATCAGGATTGGCGATTAAAAAAAAAAAAAAAAAAAAAGACCACTAATCACTGGGGTCTTTTGCACACAATTAGCACTCAGCACAAGTTAGTCAAAGCAGGAAAATAAAGAAATACAAAGTAGTTTTTTATGGTTTGTGTTCTCACATTGGTTTCCTCATGGCCTGGTTTTTAAAACTGTTGCCTTCAACCGGTGTTGAGAATAGCTTTGCTTTTTGTTTCCTTCTACTTTAAAAAAAAAACTATTTTATGAGATAAAATTGCTTCTGTGATTCCTTATAGATATTTTGGATGAAAAGTGAACTCTCATGTTGATTATTACTTGCCAAATGCCTTCCCTTCTCCTTACTTCATTATTCAGGAGGTGTTGGGTGCTATGGAGTTCATGATAAAGACATTTGACTTTCATCAAATATTAACCAATTGCCTACTTGATTTCAAAGTGGCACAGGGTTACTTTGTGGTTCTGGCTCTCGCATGTCCTGCAAATGTGGTAAATAATGATGTCTAACTCAGAATTATTGTGAAAATTGCATGGAGTAGTATGGGTTTGGGGACTTAGTTAGAATGGTCGTTTGCTATTAGTAATTATTCAACAAAGTATAACAGAAAATTTAAAAATTAACTTTGGTTGTTATAATATTACAAAGATTGAAAAACAATCACAATCCTTTTGGTGAGTAGGTAGAAAATAAAGGATCTGGATCAGTCTGTCTGGATTACTTGGTGGATGGTGCTGCCCCTTCTGTGTTGGTTGAAATATGAACTTTAACAAAGTTTACTTTCAGTGACACTGCAGGTAGGTTTTCATGGAGGCATCTGCAAAGATGTCATTCCTCACACCTTTTCCTCCGAAGACCAGAGGTGAGTACCAGCAGTCATCCATGACTATGTCATTTATTGGCCTTCTTCTATAAAATATAACAACTTTTAGGTACCAGTTTTGTGTTTGCTGGTTTTGTTCATGTTTCCATATTAAAGTTGCTGTGATAATTGGTAATATTAAGTGATCATATGAAGCTTGTGATGGTTGTCAGTGTTTGGAAGATTGGAAAAATAATCTGTGATTTTACTGAGGGTAGGAGATAGGCAATAAAGAGAGGAGAAGCATTCATTGACTATTCCATGAACTTGAACAGCTGTTGACTCTCCATGTGAAAAAATTAAATCATACAGTTTTTCAGCTTAAAGACATAATATTGGAAAGAAGGATTTTAACTAGAGTAACTTTTTAGTGAAAGTTGGTGTCCTCAGATATTCTAGTAGAAGTTCAATGTATATTAGTCAACAGTAATCCAGTTTTCATAAATAGTTTTTCTTATTGTTTCCATATGGTATAAAAAAGACTTTCTTCTTTGAAATTATTTCTTATATGACTAAGTAACTGGTAAGATTTACAGTTTAGATTCTGCTGCAGAAATTAATGAAGAGATGTTATTCAAATCACATCTTAATAGAACTTCTATGAGTTCTAAATCCCTATTTCTTCTCTACCCTTCTCCACCTCTTTTTTCCCAGTTCCTGTCTCTCCCTCTCTCTGGAAATACTGGGCCAAATTTCAGAAAAAATAAATACAAAGAAAATGCAGCTTCTTAATAAAGAGATGTCAAAATCCCATTCATAATTCCACTGGTCTGTCATGGGCCCCAGTGGCAAAGCCAGGTAAAAAAATCACAGGATTGGAGATAAATAAAATATGACTGCTAATCACTGGGTTTGTGGCACACAATTAGTGCTCAACACAGGTTAGTTCACGTGTGGAAAACAGGGAAATAAAAAGATAGTGTTTTATGTTTCATGTTCTCACATTGATTTCCTGATGGCTTGGCTTTTAAAACCATTGCTTTCAACCGGAGTTGAGAGTATCTTTGCTTGTTTCTTTCTACTGTATTAAAAGCTACTTTATCAGCCATAAAATTGCTCGTGCAAATCCTTATAGATATTTTAGGTGAAAGTGAACTTCTGTGTTGATTGTTACTTGGCAAATGCCTTCCCTTCTCCTTGTCTTTAATCAGGAGGTGTTAGAGTGCTGGGGAGTTCATGACAAGACATTGGACCTTCATCAAGTACTTACCAAGAGTCTGCTTGATTTCAAAGTGGCTCATGGTTTCTTTGGGTTCTGGCTCTGGCATTTTCTGTAAATATGGTAAATAACGATGCCTAACTCAGAATTATTATGACAATTGCATGGAGTAATATGTGTTTGGGGACTTATTTAACGTGGTTATTTGCTATTTGTAATCATTCAATAAAGCGTAACATAGAAAAATACAATATCACAATCCTTTTAGTGACAAGGTAGAAAATAACGAGTCACAGAGTTTTTGCCAGGAGATAATCAAGTTCTAACCAGAGAAATGTTTGTGAAGTTGGGCAGTAGAATTACCAGATAGTCTGACTGTCTGGAGGATGTGAGATGAAGAAACAGGATGAAAATGGGATCCCAGAGTACAACAGTCATCTATGACTGTCATTTATTGACTTTTATTAATGTCCATGTTCTATAAACAAAACATCTTTTCAGTACTATTTTTTCCCTATTGTGTTCATGTTCATATTAACCTGCCTGTAATACTTGGTAATATTAAGCAATCATATGAAATTTGTAAAGATTGTCAATGTTTGGTGGATTGCAAAATTAATCTGCGATTTTATTGGGAAATGAGAGCAAGCAAAGAGAGGAGAGGTATTTATTGAGTGTCATATAACTTGAAACAATGGCTCTCCATGTATAAAATTAAATCATACAATTTTTCAGTTTGAAGACATAATGTTGAAAGGAAGGATTTTAACTAGAATTACCTTTTAGTGAAAGCTGGTGTATGCAGATACGCTAGTAAAAGTATAGTAGTCAAGAATAATCTAATTTCCATAAATAGGTTTCCTGATTATTGTTTCCAGATGGTATAAATAGATTTTCTTCTTTGAAATTATCTCTTATATGACTAAGTAACTGCTAATATTCACAGTTTCGTTTCTGCTGCAGAAATTAACAAAGTGATGTTATTGAACATGTCTTAATAGAACTTCTATGAGTTCTGAATCCCTATTTCTTCTCTGTTCTTCTCCATCTGTGTTTCTGACTCTCCCTCTCTCTGGAAATATTGAGCTAAAATTCTGGTAAAAAAAAAAAAAAACTTGAATGCAAAGAAAATACAGCTCCTTTAATTAAGCGATGCGAAGATCATATCTATAATCCATTTGCCTATAGGGCCCATTGGGCAAGGCCAGGTAACATAGAATTGGAGATAAATTTAAAAATGGCCTCTAATCATTAGGCTTGTTGCCCACAGTCAGCAGGCAACACAGTTAGATAAAGTGGGGAAAATAGGAGAGGGGGTCACAAACCACTCCAAGGAGAGGTCTTCAAAGGAGGCTCCCTAGTATGTCCTGTGGTCTCTGTTTCAGCAAGGGACAAGACAGACTAAGTGGGAAGTCATCATCTGCTTCTCAGAGCCTCCAGCAGGGTCTATCTGAACCAACTCTCTGCAGATGGAGTTGGAAACTCAGCAAAGAGCCTCTAAGTTTCTTGGCTTTTTAAGGAGTCTGTCAGTGGAGTATAATGGTTATGCTGCAGGTAGTCTTGTCTATCAGTTGCTCCTTCTGTTCCAGCAACTCATGTTGCCAAATAAATTTCTTATCTAAAGTAATGCTCTTGGTTTATCACTCTGAGACACTCACAGTCCTACAGCACATGTACTAATCTGTATTTAGTACCGGTTCCCTTTTGGTTATAACATGAGTTAGGTTAAATAAAATGTCTTGGTCTTACTTTCTTCTTTAGGATAAGTCAGCAAAGGTTTTCTATGAAGTACTATCTGAAGATGCTCCACCTGTGGGTGCAAAATGCTCCACAAACACTGTGGTCTTAGGGATTCACACTGCACGTGGTGTTCTAAAGGCTCTGTGAGGATCGTCAAAAACAGTATTAAAAAAAGGAGAAAGCTTAGCTTGTTCAGCTTGGTTTTTTCAAACCATTTAATGACATCCCATCTTTTTATCTACTATCGCAGAAACACTGAGATAGAAGATCACTGAAAATACCTTTTAGAGGTAAATGTTTATGAGAGTTTTTCCAAGTCCTCTACAGAAACAAGGTATGCTTTAGTGAAGACTCTTTATTGCAACAAACAAGAATCTAGCCCAATTAACTTAAAAAGAAAAGAAAATTCAGTAGATTACTTGAATTTGGGGTGAAAATAAAGAGAAAGAATGTTGCAGAGTCTCAGGAATAAAATAAACCCTTGAATAAGCACTAGAAACCCTAAAATAAGCACTTGAATAAGAACAAAGTTCTATCTCCATCTTCTACCTCTCATTTCTTCTTCATGCACGCCTAAGCCTGGCATTATCTTCTTTCTTAGTCCACATGATTGAAAGCTTGATTACAACAAATTCCAAGTTTACGTGTTCCCATTCAGTCTCCTGGAGAAACCCTCCATAAATTTTTTCTGGCTCCATAATGACATTTTTGTGAAGAGAGCTGATTGCCCAGCTTGAGTCAAGGACCCATCCCTGGGCATATTGCCTGTTATAAGATAAATAAGGTCCTCTTATAAAAACATAAAAACATGTATTGTAACATATTTGTAACATTTTTACTATGTTATTTTATTATATATATATTCATATGATCATATTATATATATATTTATTATGTTATAAAACATTATTTTGACATGTAAATAGAGCAAGGAAAAGTAAGGTGATTCCCAGAAATGGGGTAGCGAACTGGACACAGAACACAATAGCTGTAAGCATTTGTTCAGTTCATGGTGTTCTCACGACAAGAATACTGAAGTGGTTTGCCATTGCATCCAGTAGTCATGTATGGATGTGAGAGTTGGGCTATAAAGAAAGCTGAGCGCCAAAGAATTGATGCTTTTGAACTGTGGTGTTGGAGAAGACTCCTGAGAGTCCCTTGGACTGCAAGGAGATCCAGCCAGACCATCCTAAAGGAGATCAGTCCTGGGTGTTCATTGGAGGGACTGATGCTGAAGCTGAAGCTCCAATACTTTGGCCACCTGATGTGAAGAACTGACTCATTGGAGAAGACCCTGATGCTGGGAAAGATTGAAGGCGGGAGGACAAGTGGACAGTGGAGGATGAGATGGTTGGATGGCATCACCAATTTGATGAACGTGAGTTTGAGCAAGCTCCAGCAGTTGGTGATAAACAGGGAAGCCTGGTGTGCTGCAGTCCATGGGGTCACAAAGAGTTGGACATGACTGAACTGAACTGCATACACATAAACAGTGATCAATGATATTAATTGTTTAATTTGCTATTTTTGCTGTGCATGCAATCTTCCCTTCTGGATATTCTGTGCTTCATTGCTGACCCAGTCGATTTCCTAGAAATCTAAATCTTGTGAGATTTGTTTCTGCCTTGCTTTTGCCAGCTAACTTTGTTCTAAAGTATAAACTACAACTTTGTCTCAGAACACCATCATAATTTCTGGGGCCAACTACTTAAGTGCTATAAAGAAAGGTCCAGACCCCTGAATTGATTACATGCTTTTTCCTATTTTAGTTTACTCTTAAAAATATCACTGTTTATTCCTGCTTGGATTTCCATGAGAATAAATATCTATTTTCTTTCTTGTCAAATTTCCTGAATACCTTCTTTGGCTCCACACTCATTGATTCTGTCCCCTAAGAGAGCAAATTTTAAATTTATCATCTAAATTCTGACATATGAGAGTAAAAGTGTGCGTTATTAACTAATAATTATGCCAGGACTACAGACATATAGTGAATCTGTCCTAAGAAAAAGAGGTTGAATGATTACTTTTATGGACTTTAACTCTACAGAGTATTGCTATCTATTCAGTCTTTCACTAGACCTTCTGTTCCAGTCAATATCTGTACAATCTTTGACTAGAACTTCTGTTGTTAACAGTCATTTAAAATTTTATAACACTAATTATAATAACTGCATTTATTGACTTATAAGACATATAAAGGATTATGCTAATCCTATATATGCAATTGATTTATCCTCATGTGAAATACTACTAAATGTTTACTATAATTGTGGCTGTTTTTATATATGAAATAGTATTGCTTAGAAGTTAGTTCTTTGGTGCCAAGTTTATTCCTATAGTTTGTGGTGTTGATGTTTAATGGATTTTGAAGAAATTGAGAGAATTTTAGGTTGGATTATTTCTGAGACATATTCTCTCCCTCTAATGAGATAAATAAAATGGTTCCTAACTTGGAAACCAATTGTGCAACTTGCTTGGATAGATAAGAGAGTAGGTAAGAACCCCCAAGTGGGTGGTAAAACTCATGTGGCAGACACCGTCTCAAGGGAAAGTAATTCAATAGTTTTATCAAGGATAGCAAGAAATGGTGTGGACCATATGACCAGGGCCAGAAAAAAAGATTATGCTGGCTACACCAACGTGAAAGTCCATAGGCGGTACTTGAAGCTGAAGGAAGAAGAAACAGGGACTGCAGAGACAAAATAAAACACTGCCTCAGTTGAGGAGTATAAAAATATTATCCAGAGCAAGAGAGTGTTTTTTGATGATCCTACTAAGTCAGACGTCTTGCTGACCATCCCTCAGACCCATGGCCCAGACTCATCCCACAAAACCTGCCACGTTGCTGGTTTGTGTCGGACACACAGAGCTTTCCTGTTTCACTCCTCATGGATTAGTACCTGCCCATATGTGAAGATTTTATATGTCATTTCCTTTTCTTATTGAACATATATGTTCATTTTCAAGCAGACTTACAAAAGAGAAATTTTTTTTTTTTATCATTCATAGACAAAATTTACTATTTTACTTTTTTGTAAACTTAGCATTTTATCACCACTTATTAGCTCTATGACCCTGTAAAGTTATTCAGTCCCTGTGTCTTAGTCTTCTCATGAATAAAGTGGAGTGCTATTTAGCAAAAGAGAAATCTTTTAAAGTACTCTGACGATTGTGTTGCCAGTCAACATGTATGCAGTTCATCTCAACACTGTTTCAGATTCAAATTTGATGAGCATCCTGTCCATGTTATGAGAATGGGATTTATTTTCGCCACCATGTTATATTCAAAGGGGTTTCACAGACAAGTTGCATAACTAAATTTGTCTCTTCCTTAAAATATACCATAGTGAACTGCATGCTTAAATCAGAACACCAATACCCCATATCCTTACTTTTGAATTCAGTTCAGTTCAGTTCAGTCACTCAGTCCTCTCCGACTCTTTGCGACCACATGAATCGCAGCACGCCAGGCCTCCCTGTCCATCACCAACTCCCAGAGTTCACTCAAACTCATGTGCATCGAGTCGGTGATGCCATCCAGCCATCTCATCCTCTGTTGTCCCCTTTTCCTCCTGCCCCCAATCTCTCCCAGCATCAGGGTCTTTTCCAATGAGTCAACTCTTCACATGAGGTGGCCAAAGTATTGGAGTTTCAGCCTCAGCATCAGTCCTTCCAATGAACACCCAGGACTGGATTTTTGAATTAGTATGTGGTAAAACGAAGTGAAAAATAGTCAGGAATAACATATGTGAGTATTTGAAACAATTTTCAAGTGAGGAGGAACACAAAAATCCCTCCTTTCTTTGAAAGACATTAAATTCAGTTTAGTAGTTTAAAGCTATCTTTCAGCAATTGTGTTTTAGTATATGTTATTCAGCAACTTTTCATCAAAATATTTCACTTTTCACTTGGTGAGTCCCTATAAACATTGTTTAAGAATTAAATCTAAATAGTAATTCACATTTTTAGAAGGAACTATATAAATGCCAGCAGTCTTGTCTAATTTATTAAAGAAGTTTTACTGGATAAATGCATGTAACAAATAGGAAATAGAGATTATTTCAGGTATTACCCTGAAGAGACATGTTCACTACAGAGCAGGGATTGTATCTTTAATTAGCATCGAGTTTTATATAGATAGCATCAGAAATAAATAGCAAAAAAAACCCCAAGTATTTGAATTCTGAAGATGTTTAATACTTTATTATGGCCACTTGAGATTAGACAAAAGATATCAAAAAATCTAAGAATGTCTCTTGGTACATCCTCTCCCAAAGCTCGAAATGTCTTATGGTCCTTAGTCCCACTATCTGACTCTGAAGATCAGCACTGTCAAGGAATTTGCCCATAATTGTGCAATAACTAAATCCAGTTTTGCTTCAATGTATATATAGCATTTTTTCCACTCTCTTGTGTGAAGTCATAAATGTTATGTGTTATCTATAGGCAACCTATTCTGCTGGTTTGCCATTTTTAAAATACATCAAGTATTTTATTTCCAACAAGATCCTAAGTTCCTGGAGAGAAAACACTGCCTTCTACTCATTTCAGTATGTCCCCCTAATACCTGGCACAATCTTGAAAAAAAAAATAGAAGAAAATGGATATCAATCATTGTAACACTGTGTTCATTTAGGTCACAAATATTCACGGAGCACTGGCCATATGAATGAGCAGTGTTTCAAGCACTGTGGATACAGCAGCAAATAAACGATGCTTTTATGGAGTGTATCACTTATCAACTCCTTTGATTCAAAGATCTTATTGAACACTGACTAGACACCAGGTACTGTGCTCTTAGTAAGAATATAAAAGTGAAAATTTAATCCATTTCATATTTCAAGAAACTTTTAGTGCAGTTGGAAAAATAAATCATCATGCTTCAATGCTGTGATAGAGATAAACACAGGGGTTCAGGAAGCACCAGTGATAGACCCCAGTTCACACCTGGACAGAGAGCAGTCCAGAAATGCTTCTTGGAGGACGTGATGCTTAAGCTGACGTAGAGAGTACTGGGTTGCTTTGCAGGTGGCGAGACCTTAGAGAGGGTAGAGGTGGTGGAGGTGGGAATTGAGAGTGGAGAGTCAGTCCAGGCAGACCCAAGGGCGTGTGCAAAATCAAATACTGAGGGCATATCCCATGATTAAAAGTGAAAACAGTTCAATATTGAATAGTTCAATATGGCTGGATAATAGAAATGTAGACAAGAGAAGCTGCCAAGGGAAGGCGAAAGACTGATCACAAAGAGCTTTGAACACCTGTGAAACAGTGTGATCTTTTTCTGGAGGATAATTGGAAGCTATTATGATCAACACAGACTAAACCAGTAAACTGTATTCTGAGGCATAAATAAAATGTTTTCTCAAATTCTATAAACACATGAACAATTTTTGTGTTCAAGGCATTCCACAAGATTTGTAGAGAGCATAAAAATAATGTAGTATTACAAATCTTGTCCTCAGTAAATTCGCAATTTATTAAAGGGCACAAGCTAAGTACACAAATGAGCACATAAAACTGGAATGCAATCAGAATCCCAAGAGACGAGTTCTAAAGGACAGAAAGCAACCACATTATTCTGATGAAAGGTGGAAGCTTCAGGATTACATCTGTATCAGGTTTTGAAGGATGGGTTTCATTTCAACAAAGAGAATTAGAGGAACAGTCGTGAACATGAACCATGCAGTAATATGGAAAATTAGAAAGCAAACCAAAGTAAAGGTTATGAATCAGCCAGAAACCAAGTTTTGCCTTGAGTGTGTAAAAGTGTGTGTGTAAAATTTGAACGTAAAGTTCAAGTGTGTGAAGTTTGTTGAGGGGGTTAACTCCACAGCTTGCCTTCTTGTCTTCTCTCAGCAAAACTCTGACCTCAGACCTAGGTCATAGGTGGCTTCTTGTTGTCATTCAGATCTTAGGGCAAATATTTGCTCCAGAGAGACTCCCCCTGCTTAGGTACCTCAAATGGAAGCTTCTGTTTATCCTCTATCATGACACTCTGCTTTATTTTCCTAATTTTTTTCACTATAGATCTCCCATTTTTATAATGTAAGTGGAATTAGTATGGTTTCCAGTACTTTTGCCTAGAAAATCCCATGGATGGAGGAGCCTGGTAGGCTGCAGTCCATGGGGTCGCTGAGGGTCTGACACGACTGAGCGACTTCACTTTCACGTTTCACTTTCATGCATTGGAGAAGGAAATGGCAACCCACTCCAGTGTTCTTGCCTGGAGAATCCCAGGGACGGGGAAGCCTGGTGGGCTGCCGTCTATGAGGTCGCACAGAGTCGGACACGACTGAAGCGACTTAGCAGCAGCAGCAGCAGTACATATTTCACTACTATACCATAGGTACAGATATCTAAATTTGTACATATCTGCATGCCTGTAACAGGCCCCCAATGCCTATTTCTGGAATGTGTAAAATAATTGACAAAATCAATAAGATCAGAAAACAGTTTGAGAAGCTTCCATAAGAGCTCTGGCAAAAGAGATTAAGCGCCAGAGCAAGGACTGTCGCAGTTGAATTAGGAAGGAGGAGAGATGGGCCAGCTAGAATGGTGGGATTTAGTAGCCTTGACTCAATGTGCAAGTAAGAAAGTTAAGGAAAAGTCTCAAAGTTCTGGAGTCAATAAATAAGATAACAGTAAATCCAGGGATATTTTGAGTTTACAGTGTGGTGAAACATCCAGACGATGACATCCACTTGGAAACTCAGCTGTTGAGTCAAGAAGAGAATTAGGGCCGCAGACCCACACCTGACAACTGATTTATGGAGGTAAGTCCTGGCTTCCCACCCATAGCCATCCTCCCAGCAGGAAAACCTTTCAAAAGTATCAGCAAAACTCAGGAGTTAAGTGCACTTATTACTGCCTTCCTAGTATCATTTTTTTTTTTTCCCAGACAAAAGCGTTTAAGCTACTTGAGCTCAAGATACACAACCTGATATCACACTCTATTCCTCCCTTCTCTGGCAGGTCGCTTTTTCCTGATGCACAGTCATGTTCAGCCTCATGCATCCCTGCGCAGCTTCTCTCAGATCTCTCCTTGGCAGAGGTATTTTGTTTGATTCAGGTGTACGTACCTGAGACTTTACTATGATTTCTCCTCCTTTCAGGAAATCCTCTCATGATTCACCTCTCTCTATTTTGCATTCCTTCTGCTGCTAAGTTGCTTCAGTCGTGTCCGACTCTGTGCGACCCCATAGACGGCAGCCCACCAGGCTCCCCCATCCCTGGGATTCTCCAGGCAAGAACACTGGAGTGGGTTGCCACTTCCCTTTCCAATGCATGAAAGTGAAAAGTGAAAGTGAAGTCTCTCAGTCGCATCCAACTCCCAGTGACCCCATGGACTGCAGCCTACCAGGCTCCTCTGCCCATGGGACTTTCCCAACTCCATTTCTTTATCCAAAAGTGTGCTGTGACTTATTCTTCTGTTTAAGGCAGATACATTGGATTCATATAAAATGGAAGCCATGTGCAGTTTTGAAGAAAATGATTGGTGAGGAAAATGGGTGTGCCCTTAATGATATGGGTGGGCTGTGGTACCACCAGGAACTGAAAAATGATTGGATGGAACTCTGTATAGCAAGTAGGGCTCAGTCTTTCTATTAAAGAGGACCTAAAATAATGACTGCAGATTTCTAATAATTTGATTTAATCATTTAATTCTTTGATATGAATATTTCTGTGAGACTGCAGTAAAAAAGCGTAACAAGGCAAAAAGTATCAAGAAATGGGTAAGTTTATAAATTAGGATATAGAAACAGAAAAGGAGCCAGGTCAGAGATAGAGGAACCAGAATAGAATAGTGTTGATGAATAATGATAATGATGATAAGTAATATTTATTATCCTTTTACTGAGGACCTACTATAGATATAATCACTTTATACATATTATTCTTTTAAGTAATATCCCATTATTTTAATGTACATTGAATACTGGAGGTTTTAAAATTAGAAAAGTTAAGTAGCTTTACAAGGTCACAGAGCTAGTGTGTAGATATGCCTATTGGTTGGTTGGACTTCAGATTTCCAAGCCAGTAGTCAGTAGGCTAAAGCAAAAGCCAAAAAAAAAAAAAAAAAAAAGTTTGAAAAGAAAAGAAAAAAGAAAGGCAGGCAAGTGTCTTAAATGCTGCAAATAATCAGTGAAAATAACGACAGGGGAAAAGGCCGCTGGGTTTGGTAATTAAAATGTCATTATTAATCCTTGAGAGAGCAATATTTTTAAGGAAGAAGGAGTGTTAGAAATCAGATTGTAGCCTATAAAAAGAAGATGGTATTTTCTGTAAATGAGAGATATTAGGGAAGCTGAAAACAAAGTAATAGTGAATTGAGCATTCAATTCAAATTCCCATTTGATTTTTTATTCCAGATTTTCATTTATACATGCAATATGCTAACAAATAGACATTAATAAAGTTGTAATTCATTTAAATCTTTCAAAATACTTTGTTCTCATCTTAATGAGTAAAGAGAGAATGATTATCATGGACTAGCTAATTTAAGCTGCATGCTAAGGGCCAGTGTTCTGGGTAGAGCAATTTTTAAGAAGAATAGCAAGGATTGCTTTTAAAAATGTAAGTGAACACTGTGCAGAGGGTCTTCCATTTATCTTCATTTCTGAGGTCAGAAGCTAAATTCAGTTGTAATTCACAATCTGGCAGGAGAGCGACCTTTAGGGTGAGCTGTTTCAGTCTCCAACATGTCCTTGTATGTTCTTACTTTAAATGCGATACCTTCAGTAATAAGACTGTCTTTTTTGTTAAAATTTTGTTGCAATCATTATATATACATATTTCATTTTGGACATATATAACTTTTAAAAAGTAATATCTGTGTTTGACTCTAGTTTCTATTTTTATGGCACAGAATAAGTTTAAATGTCATTGGACATATATTTACATAAAATTCAGTCTTATTTCTTTGGGGAGATATGAGAGATCAATTGGGTCTTACATTTGCAAAAGATGCTGGTTCCCCAAGATGAGAGTAATGGCAGATAAATTGGGTTTCCCACTGTGGAACTCCCCAGAGATTTGTGCTGTAATACGGAGTGGAAGGGATGCCTTGGAGAATTTTCTTGCTAAAGTACCTATTTCTACATTTACTTACTTATATGACTATCTGCCATGAATTAGGGAATATAGAAATTTAAAAGAATACACTGAACTCTAAGAATATGCTATAACTGAAGATCTTTATATTTTGAAGATTAAACAACATATAAATGAATATAGGAAAAGTGCTTTATCTGAGAATTAGAGTCTTTGAAAAAGATAAAAATGTGCAATAGCTTAAATATGGATGTGAACTTAGAATATTTGTAATAAATTCTTTTTTTGGTGGCAACAAATAATTTATTATTTAACTTATGTGGAATTACCAAGACTATGTACCTTTAAGCTATTATGGTTTATTGATGAGGCCCTAGTGATTTTGGAGTTCTTGGGCTCAACTGAACAACAAATGTACCTTTAAAACTATCCAGGAGTCAACAGATTCAGAGGTAGAAGAATAAATAATGACTTTACTTCTTTGTTATTGTTTGGGAGGTCAGGAGAAAGACAATACAATTGATTTTGAATGCATATTGGCTTATATTACATTCTAATTGATTGTGCTGATAAATAGTAAATTGAACTCTACATTTTATTTGGTTTCAATGCCAAATTCTTGACAGTAATTAGTTCTTTGAATCAGCAGGAAGTATGGATAATTGTAAGTATTATTTTAATAATTTTTGTAGATTAATCAGTTTTTTTCATTCTGCTTTTTGTTTCAACAGAAGATCTTATTGCGCTTAAGGAATATAGTCATGTTCAGTTCCTATTTATTATTAACTATAGAATGCTTAGGTTAAGGCTCCATGATCAGCCTCAAGTGAGATGTGCTGCTTTACTTTAAATTACTTCCATAAAAAAAAAGGAAAATATGTTCATGACAACAGTATCATAATTGGATTCTCACCTGAGTGTAGCTTTTACAAGTTTTTAAAATACTTTTTTGGATCATTTAATTTTTTTGTGATGTTCCTTCCTCCCCCCTTTCTCCAAAATATAGCATATATATATATATATACACATATTATATACACACACACACATACATATATATCTGCATTAAAAATAGTCTGTATCTTATCTACTAAAAGTAAATAGTTCCTTCTTTGTATCAAATAACCACTGATTCACAATGTTTATTGTTTAGTAGGTTTATACAGAAAAATGAGTTTATCATTAACATGCATCCAATTTTGTACTTGATTTATGGTCCCTAAAATGTTTTTTTAAGTCAAAACTTCTAGTAATGTACAAAGGTTTTATAAGGATGGGTCAACGGTCTCAGTTGAGTCTGAATCTTACCAGTATCTTCTAATAAGTCAATCCAGTCATTGCGATCTCAGTTTGTACCCTAGAATCAGTAGATGTCACTTCATCACTTATATTCCATCTCTTTACTCCATCTCTTATTTTAGGCATAATGTTGGTGTGCAGAACAACTGTGTGTGGTTTGTTTTTTTTTAAGTTTTTCCATGCTAAACAGACAAATTCTTTCAAAACCCGTGGGGTATTTACTGTTTTCTCCGTGCTTTGGATACCCTGGTTCTGCTTAAATTACTTCTCAAAATCTCTGCTGTATAGTGTGATGGTTACAAATTTCCTCTCCAGCAATGTTGTAGTTTGTGCCTTACCTAAAACTAGTTTTGAAAGACTCATCCTAAAAATGTTCTTTTCTAAATACTCCGGTCTTTATCACAGACACTGGGAAAGACAGGGAGTCAGGCCAAAGGGAATAGTCACTTGGATAAACAGGTGAGCTTTGGTCTAAAACACTTTTTGTTTAGAGACATTTGTGTTTTGTTCAGCAGATAAAAATGGCATGACTATGATCTCAGAATATACATGACATTTGAAAATTTGTAAGTAGTTATCCACCCTTAATCATCAACTTCATCTGACACCAGTGGAATAGCCAAGGAAGCCCAGTGGAATATCCATGAAGTTTCCTTTGACCAATTGCAGATCAAGTGACTGAGTGAAAGTAGAATTTTAATTCTGAATATCAGACCTATAAACTTGAATGAAATTCTAGAGGACTTGAACAACGCTGACCATTTACGTGGCCTCTTGACATTGCTAAATAGTCCAACTTTTTACAAAAGGCAGAAAGTTTCCTCTGGTGTTTCCAGAGTCTGAAAGTCCCCCTTAAACACTTTTTGTGTTTGTTAAGAACACAACTTTAGGAGATTATTATTAAAATATGTTCTTATATGAGAAGAAGGAGAAATAAGATATAAAAGAATAAAGGTATGGGTTTTTACGAGAAAGTCAGTGACAGAAGGCCTGAAATATGAGTTATCACATAAAGGACAATTATAGTGGAGTAATGAAGGATGGGCAGAGAAGGCAATGGCACCCTACTCCAGTACTCTTGCCTGGAAAATCCCATGAGCAGAGGAGCCTGGTAGGCTGCAGTCCCATGGGGTCGCTATAGTCGGACACGACTGAGCGACTTCACTTTCACTTTCATGCATTGGAGAAGGAAATGGCAACCCACTCCAGTATTCTTGCCTGGAGAATCCCAGGGATGGGGGAGCCTGGTGGGCTGCCGTCTATGGGGTCGCACAGAGTCGGACACGGCTGAAGTGACTAGCAGCAGCAGCAGCAATGAAGGGTGGGAGGAGAGCAAAAGGGGCCTGGGCGTCAGGTCTGGGGTGAAAAGGAGGTGGACTTGCAAAAAGAAAAAGCTCATTTCAAAGGGTGAAGGGCCCCCAACCTCGCATCAGTAATTACCCAAATCCCTCATCCAAAGCTTATAATTTTTCCCAACCCTGAAGGAACTTAATTCCTTCAACATAGTTTTCTTCTAAGTACAACGGAACCAGTTTAGGAGATTGTTTTCTAAGATAAATATATTTTCTCAACATCAGTGTTTTTTATTAATGTATTGTCAACTGTCTCATCATTTCTATTAGTATTTCTTCTACAACATAATATTATAAATGCTTCAATTATTCTAGTGATTAAAAAATTAAGCATAGGAAAAAGATTCAAAGAATCTGTATTAAATAGTAGTATAAAGAATTAGTAGGTACAATATAGTTTTTAAAATATCCCAATGAAATGCAGGGCTCCACAGGCAAAGTTACTATGTCATTTTTGGTTCTATAAAATAATCTAGAACATGGTAGGTAGAGATATCTACTACAAGTGAATCGAATGAATTGGTCAAGAGGAAATTTCTCAAAATATACTTCAACTTCAAATGTCTGAAAGAGGTATGAGATCTGCTCAACAACTTTCAGGGAATGCTGAAGACAAAGGAGCATATTAAAAAAGCACCACGTAGATAAACAGCCAATTTAGACTGAAATTACAGAATAAAAGATCCAATGTCTTCAGCGAACACAGTGCAGAGGGGATGTGGAGAGAGACAGAGAGAAAGAGAAAGATGAAAAAAGAGCTGTAGATTAAAGAGAGAAGGCTACAATGTGTGGTCTATGATTTTATTCTGATTCAGAGGGATAAATTAAACGCTATGTATGTGAAGAAATGTGTATAAAATATAATATTTATAAAATAATTATTAAATTTGAACACTGATTATTAAAGAGTCATCCTTAAGGCTTTTCAGTGTGAAAGCAATATTGTGTTTATGTTTTTTAAAAGTTATCTTTTCAGAAATATGCAGTGAAATAGCCATTGATGAAATACTGTAATGTTTGGGAGTAGAAAAAGTTGGGAGAATCAAATTAATCAGATTTTCCATGAACTGTAACTATTAAGGGTTGGATAATTAGAAGATGGAGTTGACTGTACTCTTCTGCTTACTTCTCTAAGCATTCGAAATTTTCCGAAGTAAAGTTGTCAAATATATACGACAGTCGTAAAGTATATAAACACAACATATCTTTGAATCACTATTTTTCTATAGAAAATTCTTCACAAAAGAAAAAAAAAAAGAACCTGAGAATTCGCAACTCTTTCCTCTCAATCTTTATTTTTGGCAATCTTTAATGTTTTCATTGACCAAATATATATGTTACCTTGAGATGTATACACTATAGAACAGTCTCTAGCCATTAAAGATTACCTTGGGGGAAAAAAATAAATCATGTAAAATGATCCTGAATTTCACTCAGGGAGATAGATCATTCCACGGTTATGTCAAGGGAAAAATCACATTGTACAATGTTTGTGATATCAAATATGATCATTGCAAAATATCTTTAAAATATTTTTAAAAGAACATTCTAATTGCATTGAGTATTTCTAACTTAATTTTTTGGTCCTCAATTTTGTATTTTCTGTTCTTCATTTAATCTGTGAAACAGATATAAAATGATAAAAATCGTGTCCCTTTTTTTTGTTCTGTCCTAAGCCAAGTTTCGTTGATCATTTTCACAACTTCTCTAAATCTTAGATATTTATGATCATTCCTGTGTTTTATATATGAAGAAACAAAACAAGGAGAAAAATGTACTCAAGAAAATGACTGTGCACATCTATGTTCTTACTTGGGGGCATTTTGAGGATGAATATAGGACTTTAAATGTATCTGAGAAATGTGCTTCAAGTATTAAACAGTAATAGCAATCTTGGTACATGTAAAGAAGCTTCATTTGCTTTAGCTATTAGTCACAAAATATCCCTTAATATATGGGCTTCCCAGATGGTGCTAGTGGTAAAGAACATACCTTTGACAATGCATGAGACATGAGTTCAATCCCCGTGTCAGAAAGATCCCCTGGAGGAGAGCATGGCAATCCACTCCGGTATTCTTGCCAGGAGAATCCCATGGACAGAGGAGTCTGGCGGGTTACAGTCCATAGGGTCGCAAAGCAACACAACCGAAGTGACTTAGCACACATGCATCCCCTTATATATAATTGTTTGGTTACCAAGTTGATTAGTAGACAAAGATTAGTAGAAGATTTCAGATTCTGATAAAGTATTGGTAGAACTGTTTTCACATTACCTTTTCGGAACTATTCCTGGGTAATATTCATAGAACTTTGGTTAACCTTGTTAACAGAGTTTGATGTTTAATTTGCAATGACATGGCACACTCTTTAATCTATACGTCAAATAAAATCTTTGCTAGACCATTGCAGTTTGAAGGTACCATAAAAGAAGAATTAAGTTGGGACAGTGAAGAATGCCTCTCCCCAGACTGACTCAAGACCAGAGAGAAATGATGCAGCATTCAAGTAACAGCATTGCTGTTTGGTGCATTGTCATTTGGTGCAGAAAAATACAGTATCAGCACTAATTCCAGAATATTCTTGCTTATATACTCAGAAAATGATTTATCCTGACTCTTTATTTTCTAATAGTGCTTATGCTAGCTCCTACCAATGAGAAAAACCTCCTTGCCTTTACGGTTTTTGCATTTTGCATGTTTCAAAGTAACCTAAGTATTTTTCTGTATTTTTCCTTAATGCTTTTAAAGTCTGGCTTTTTAAAAAATATTTCAGTTCTTCAAGCTTTTTTGAAATCTTTTTTTCAAAGTAGCAGAATAAGATCATTAGAAGAGATAGGCAGGATACAGGAGCCGACATTTTGTGAAATTTTATCTGGAGCCCCAGTATTTTGAGATTTGTGTCTCTTTGAAAATAGCATTAATGATGGACGGACAGTACTAGAACAATACCACGAGTCCATGAAGAAAATTGCAAATTGCTGAGGAGGGAAAGTTTGGGGGAGCAAAGGGCACGACATGCTGTAGTAGTAGCGGATCTCTCCACAAGATGGCGGTCATGGTTTAATAGTAGGTTTTAATTAGTATATTCAGGATTTACAGTGTTGACACTACCAAACACAAACAGATACTTGAAGGTTACATAGATAAATATGACAACTTTCTACAGTGTTTCGTAATCTAGTATATTTTCAGCAGATATGTTTCTGACAAGCCCTTGGAGAAAACATAGTCAAACACCCAATGCATTCGTTAGAGACCTGGAAGGGTTATGCCATAGTCATATGTTTAAACTAGACCTAGAAAAAGGCTACTCTCAATGGGATCAAATATAATTTAGAAATTATCCTCAGAAGGAACAAACTAATTTTTAAGTTGCTTAACTGAAGGCCCAAACAGAATTCAAAACTATTTAAAGAAAAAAGACCCAGGCATTCAACAGTGTAATGTTTACAATATCCAGAATTCATTTTTTAAAGTAAACAGCCAAAGAATCAGGAAAATGTGACCCACATCTGGTTAGAAAAAGGTCAGTAGAAACTCATCATGTAGCTATAGAGGTGATGGAATTACTAGCAAAGATTTTCAAATAGCTACTATAAATATACTCAAAGACTTTAGAAGATGTAAATATGGAGGAGAGAAAAGGAGGCTAATAATAAAGAACCAAACTTCTAGAGTTTAAAAATATAATATCCAAAATAAAAATATTAACTGAATAGGTCTAGAGACAGATTAGACCCTGCAATAGGAAATGATTAATTAAGAATATAGGAATAGAAACTATCCAAGTTGAAATACAGAGAAGAAAAAAAAACATAAGATAAACATATACTAAATCTCAGTCAACTGTGGGTAAGAACCAAGAGCTTCCATATTATATGCAGTTGATGTCCCAAAAAGAAAGGACAGAGTCGGGGTAGACACAGAAAGAAATATTTCCAGAAATAATTTCAATATTTTTTTTCAAACTTGATAAAACATATAAAATCAAAGTCCCAGTGATATTGATAAACCATAAGCAAATAAGCATAACAAAAAATATATCAGCTGCTGCTGCTAAGTCGCTTCAGTCGTGTCCGACTCTGTGAGACCCCATAGACGCCAGCCCACCAGGCTCCCCTGTCCCTGGGATTCTCCAGGCAAAAACACTGGAGTGGGTTGCCATCTCCTTTTCCAATGCATGAAAGTGAAGTCGCTCAGTCGTGTCCGACTCTCAGCGACCCCATGGACTGCAGCCTACCAGGCTCCTCCGTCCATGGGATTTTCCAGGCAAGAGTACTGGAGTGGGGTGGCATTGCCTTCTCCGCAAAATATATCTAGGGACACCATAATCAAAGTGGTAAAAAAAATAAATAAAGATAAAAGCAGCAAGAAAAAAAGATACCTGTTATGTAGGGAAACATACTGCAAAATCTTAGTCAGAAATAGTGAAATTTTGAAGTCAATGGAATGACATCTTAAAAGTATACAAACAAAATTCAAAACTGTTAATCTAAAATTACCTATCCAGTAAATGCTACTTTAAAAGTGAAGGAATGTATAAACTTACTTGGGGCACAGACAGAGTAACAAAATTTGTTTCTAATAGACCAGTACAATCTGAAATATTAATGATATTTCTGCATGTCAAAGAGAAATGATATAGGATGAAGGGTTTAAACTACAGAAGTAGTATAGAAAATGTTAAATATTTTAGTAAATATAAATATAATTTTTTAATTTATCTTTTAAAATTTCTTTAAAAGATAACTGTTAAAAGTAAGTATAATAATGTATTTTAAAGTTGCTAACGTAAACTTCAAATGTGTTACAAGATAAAGTCAATGTACAGGATGTCAAAAGGAAAGCATACTATTTGTAGATCTCTTACATTGTATGTTGGAGTAGAAAATGGCAACCCACTCCAGTATCCCTGCCTGGAAAATTCCATGGGCAAAGGAACCTGGTGGGTTACAGTCCATGGTGTCACAAAGAGTCGGACATGAGCACGTGACTGAGCACGTACATTGTATGTAAAATAGTACAGATAATATTTATTTGAAGATATACCATAATAACCAGTGAAACTGAAAGTTACTCAGTCGTGCCTGACTCTTTTGCGACCCCATGGACTACACAGTCCATGGAATTCTCCAGGCCAGAATACTGGAGTGGGTAGCCTTTCCCTTGTTCAGGAGATCTTCCCAACCCAGGGATCGAACCCAGGTCTCCTGATTGCAGGCAGATTCTTTACCAGCTGAGCTGCAAGGGAAGCCCAACTTAACCATGCATAAACTCTAGACCAACCACTACAAAAAATAAATAAATAAAACATAGAATAAACTATTAATAAAGATTAAATCAAGTCACAAAACAGTCTCAATTGTTACCAAAAAAGAGAGTAAAAAAAAGAACAAAGAGAAGATGGGCAAAACTAGAAAATAAAAGGCAAGATGATGGGGCAAAATGAAGCATATTAATAATGAAATAGAAATGATCTAAATAATCCAATTAAAATAAAAAATTATCAGAGTGAATACAAACAACACGAATTATAGGCTATCTAAAAGAAACAGCATTTCAATATAAGTGGTAGTTAAAGAGTAAAATAATTTACAAATTATACAATGAAAACAATAATCAAATAAATTTGTGCTAGCTATAATATATTAATACCAAAGCAGACTTCATAAAAGCAGGATTACAAATGACAAACAGAACAAACATTATTATACCATTTTAAATATGTATGCATCAAATTGCAGAGCTTCCTATATGAAACAAAAATGAGAAGGTGGTAAATCAATGGTGATATTTGAAGATTTCCACATTCTTTTATTTGTAACTGATAAGTAGTGTGAAAAGTAAGTGTATAGAATATTTGAATATTTTTATTATTCTGACATAATTGACATTTATAAAAGAGTTCGTCCAGCAATGGCAGAATACACATTTTTTTCCAATTAAACCGAATAGCATACTCTAATACCAATATAAAAAACAAGTCCAGTAGTTCTTTCAAACAATAACACAAAAATCCTTAAAAATATTAACAAATTGAAAGTAGCAATATGCCAAAAAATGGTGATACAAAGAAAATGAAAACAAAAAAAATTACACTTCATCACAATTAAAACTCAGCTTCATTCATATTTATATTAGAGGTTGCTTTTTGAAGTATAAATACACAACTTTCAAAAATATGAGGGACTATTTTGCCATCATGCTTTCACATATGTCTGTCTCATTCTGCATGTGGGAATTCCATTACACATTTATTAGACCTTTTGATACTGTCCCATAAGTTTCTGGGCCTCTGTCCATTTGTTTATAAATTTTTTTCTGTTTTCTCCAGATCAGATAATTTCTGTTTAACCATCTTAATACGTACTGATACATTCCTCTATCATCTACATTTCAAACTTCATTTCATCTGGTGAAAATTTAATTTCAGGTGTCATAGTTTCTGTACTAAAATTTTCTATATGGTTCTTTAAAATTTTTCTGTTTCTCTCCTGACATTGTCTACGATCTCCTTTATTGTGAGAATATTTCCATTTATGTAACAAAGCATAGCAGTAATAGTTACTCTCTTTGTCTGCTAATGCCACGTTCACATCATCTTAGGATATGCGCTCATTAATTTTCTTCCGTCTTAGACTGACATATTCATGGTTCCTTACACATCAAGTAATTTTTTATTTTATCCTGGACATCACAAATATAGTATTGTGGAGATTCTAGGTTCTATTTTATCCACCAAAATGTCTTAATGTTTTGTTTTAGGAAGCAGTCAACTTGCTTGGAGTCAAGCTGCAAATCTTATTGCTTGGACAGGACCTCAAATCTCTGTTCATTTATTTTCACTGCAGTTACGTGATTACAGAATAATAAACTGAAGCTTGTATTATAGTAATTGAATGATTTGCCTATAGTAACACAAGAGAAAGAACAATTTTTAAATTCATGCTTGTGTGATTTTACAATATCCCCAAACTTCTAGCCACTATTGTACTTTCATTTATCTGATTACTAGATAAATGTTTTGAATTCTAGTATTAGAAATTTCCCAAAAATACTTTGAGAAAATATATTTTATTATTGTGGGAAATTCTAAAGAAAAAATCAGCAACTTCCAAGTTAGCTTATACTTGAGAGTAGATTAACTTTGTACATTTTTGTAATGTTACCTGTTGTTCAGTTGCTTAGTCCTGTCTGACTCTGCGACCCCATGGACTGCAGCACACCAGGCCTCCCTGTCCATAACCAACTCCTGGAGTTTGCTCAAACTCATGTTCATCGAGTCCGTGATGCCATCCAACCATCTCATCCTCTGTCATCCCCTTCTTCTCCTGCTTTCAATCTTTTCCAATATCAGGGTCTTTTCTAATGAGTCAACACTTCGTATCAGGTGGCCAAATATTGGGGCTTCGGCATTAATCCTTCCAATGAATATTCAGGATTGGTTTCCTTTATGATTGACTGGTTTGATCTCCTTGCATTCCAAGGGATTCTCAAGAGTCTTATCAACACCACAATTCAAAAGTATCAGTTCTTCGGCACTCAGCCTTCTTTATTGTTGCCATTTAAAATCGTAAAATGAACATGAAAGAGGCCTAGAAAAGCAATATATTAATTATAAAAACCTTAAAATTATATAATCTTCTGTAGGAGCAGAATGTTTGATGAAAAGATATGGGGATTTGATAGCTATCATTTATTAATCATGTGTAGCATTAAATAACACATAAGATTCTCAGTATTTTGAGGCAGATACATGGATGAAATAAAACATAAGAAGGACCAAGTGCCATGCTAACTGGTAAGTTGCTTCAGTCGTGTCCGACTCTGTGCAGCCCCATAGACGGCCTCCTACCAGGCTCCTCTGTCCCTGGGATTCTCCAGGCAAGAACATGGGAGTGGGTTGCCATTTCCTCCTCCAATGCATGAAAGTGAAAAGTGAAAGTGAAGTCGCCCAGTCGTGGCCGACTCTTAGCGACCCCATGAACTGCAGCCTACCAGGCTCCTCCATCAATGGGATTTTCCAGGCGAGAGTACTGGAGTGGGGTGCCATTGCCTTCTCCAAAGTGCCATGAAAGAGGTCCTATTAAATATACTTTCCAAATCTACCATAGATGAAATTTTCCACCAAACTCCATCTCTCCTACAATTGATATAGGAGAGAGAAATCCTGAATTAATCACTAACTGACTTATTCCCCAGTATCACTTCTGGGGCAATTTTGAGCCACTCCTCTTACAACTGCCTCTGGAGACTAAGTGATAGACAGTAGCTACCTGGACAATTGCCAAATAATGCAGCAGAAGCAGGGGTAAGAGGAAGATCAGAAAGTTCGAGTTTAAAACTCAGTCGATGCTTTGTGGGGAATGCCCCCAGGATTAGAACTCATTACGCATAGAAACAGCTTTGACAATAAAAAGGAGAGGACTAAAAGCACACAGAAATTTAAAGTGAGAAAGAAAAACAAACAAGCGGGCACAGTGTTTACAAGGGAAAAAGTGTGTGTTTGGGGAAGGAGGAGGATTTTAATTATGCCATTCTGATAACAAATAGATCATGTGATTTAAATACAGTTTCTGTTTCCCACATGTTGTTTTTCACTTTGATACTTAGATATCTATTCACCTATAATTAACATATTTGAACACTTACAACAAATCACCACTGTTGTCTTTGTATGTGTGTGTGTGTGTGTGTGTGCGCGCGCGCACGCGTGCATGCGTGCGCGTGCTCAGTCATGTCTGACTCTGCGACCCCATGGAGTGTAGCCCATCAGGCTCCTCTGTCCATGGGATTTTCCAGGCAAGAATACTGGAGTGGGTTGCCATTTCCTATTCCAGGAACTCTTCCAGAGCCAGGGAATGAACCCACATACTTTTTCATCTCCTGCATTGACAGGCAGATCTTTACCACTGTTTCACCTGAGAAGTCCACTTTTCTCTTTATCTTCCTGCTAAAATTAATACAAGTTTTCCTCTTAGAAACGGCCATTATATATTTAAAAACATAAATTGAAAAAAAATGTGTCATTATTTCTAATAACCTTAGGGAGAACTAGTGTAAAAGATATTCTTTCCTTTTAATTTTTCACTCATTTAGAAACTTTTAAAATCATTAGAAAATACATTTAAAATGTATAAAGTTATCCCATGGTCTAACACTATTATATATATAGTTATTTGGGATAGATTGGCGAACTAATTATATCATATTGTCAAGCAAAATTTGCACCTATTGCCCCTCCCAGTCTTTTAAAGTTCTTGAACAATTTTACTTTATTTAGGACAATGTGTTTATTATACTCTAGATATAAATGTACTTTTTCAAAAAATTCTGAAAGAATATAATATTCTTTTCCATTAGTACTTGTATGAATAACTCAAAGTCATGGGCTAAGCAAATAAGCATATTTCCCTCCATGGTTTTCTTAATATTAACAAAGAAATTTATCACATAACTATGATATTTTAAAAAGAAAAAATCTGTATAGATAGTAATGAATCTTAATCTACAAAGGGCATGGTTGACCTTTGACTTATTTTAATTGATTTTATTTTTCACTGAAAGCCCTATGGTGAAAAATACATATTCTTATAGTTTATGTTTCAATTTCTCTTTTTTCTTAATATGGAAAATTTAATTTAAACATTTGATATATTAGTATTATAAGGAGCATTTTTTCTGTATTAGATTCTTTTTTGCTAAGAATTCTATTTACATAACTACCAGGGACATTTATGTTCTACTCTTACACTTTGGATATATTTTTATATCAGAAATATACCCCTAATATAAGTAATTATGAATTTGAAATAAGAAGTAGAACCTTGTGACACAGAAAAGAGTAGATGAGAATTCTGAGAAAGAATATACTTTTGATTTTAAGTAAGCACCAAGAAATGTCACTGGATATCATTACAACAACTAGATTATATTAAATTTCAAAAACCATCCTGTAGTAAATATTGTAAAGATAGTCTTATTTTGTTTCAGTAGCAGAAGTATCTATTTTAAAAATCTACCGGTGTTTTGTTGTTTTGCCATTGTAATGGTGGTAGTAAGTTGCCTTAATAAATCTATATACACTATCATTTTTGAAAAATGACCTAATTTCAAACTGAAAGGAATCATAAAACTCAAAACATTTAAGAAAAAATTTGAATTTTAGAAAGCATAGCTATAATTTTCTTTGAAAGCAAATGCATAAAATAAATAGACATATGTTCACTATCTTGATTGTGGTGGTCATTGCACTGGTATATAAAAATATTTAAAGTTATCAAATTGTACAATTTAAATGTGTTGACTTATTGTATGCTAATTATACCTCAATAAGACCATTAAAGAGAAACAGGCACACTAGAATCTCACTTTAATGTAAAATTGTCCTGAGGTCTTGCCCCTTCAAAAATACAATAAAAATCTTACCAGTCATTCAGTTATAAAGATCCCTTGACCAGTTCCCTCAGAATTGTACATTATAATACAGTAAACAGTTTTGTAATGAGGTTATAATGAATAAATATTAATGATAATTTTGGTTTATTCCTATACAAAACAGTTGTCCCCTGGGTAAGTCAGGAATTTTAAAGATTTTGTAACAAGTTCAAGCTCATTGAAATATTTTATAATCAACTGGATAATATAAAGTCTGATTAGCAAAGTACAGATTGACAACAGTAAAACAGTGAGGCTATTTCATCTATGAAAAGAATTTAAATTATGAAAGTCAATGAAAATAGTTAGTAAAAGGTCTCTATCACTGGGAATTAAACAACAGTAGATGGCATATTATATCTATTACAACTTGAAAATATTCCTTAAGATAATTAGTTAATATTGGACTCAGGCAACTCTTGTTTAGTTTTCTCAATTTTGCAGAGGAACTCAAGAGCAGGGTTTAATGGACCACATTATTCCTTAGGAAGATGTTCAACTGATATAGAATGTCCTTATGGATTTGGAAGTGAAAGAAAAGGGCCTCAAAGAACATAATTCTGCTTCATAAGTTATAAATTCAAAAACTGATGTCTTGTCTTAATATAGTATAATTTACACAATTTTCCCCTAATATAAATATAGAAAAATAATTTCTGAGTGATTATGCTAATGGGAATGATAACTTAAAAATTATACTGATTTAAGAATTGATTTAACCTAAGGAAATTAAATTTCATTTCTTTTGATGTGATTTCTTTTGATGTGATCTTTGTCACATCAAATTGGTTGTATATCAGTTATTTCATATAGCTCCTTGTAATATTTGAGGATAGGATTTGGGCCCTGATCTTAATGACACAGTGTGTCTGGAAAGAAAATTAATAATGAAACAGCAAATTTGAATAACACTGTAGACCAGATGAACCTAACAGACAAGTCCAAAATATCCCATTCAACAGCAGCAGAATAAATACTTTTCTTAAGTACACACAGAACTTCTTCCTAGATAGATCACAAACTAGTTCACAAAACAATTCTTAACAAATTTAGGAAGTTGGAAATCATTCCAAGTATCATTTATAATTAGAATGTAATAAAGATAAAAATCAGTAATAAAAGGAAAATGGGTAATGTCAAAATGCATACTGATTAAATAACAGATTCTTGAACAAAAAATGGATCAAAGAAGAAATCAAATAAAAATTAGAATGTATCTCCTGACAAACTACAATGAAAAAACACATATCAAAACTCAAAGGATACAGCAAAAAGAAGTATTCAGAAGGAATTTTATAGCAATACGTGCCTACATTTAAAGTGATGACAAATATAATGTTAGTAACCAAATTTTACACCTCAAAGACTTAGAAAAGGACTAGAAAACTGTCTAAAGTTAGCAGAAGGAAATAATAGAGATAAAAGTAGAAATAAGAGAATAGGAAAGTAATGCGAAAAGTTCACAAAAGTGAGATTTGGTTGTTTTTGTTTGTTTGTTTGTTTAATACAAAAATAAAATCACCAAACCCTTAGCTAGACTACCTGAAAGTAAAAACAAAGAGTCAAATATGTAACTACCAGAAATGAAAGAAATATATTACAGCTGATGCTATAGAAATTTTAAAAGATCATTAGAAACTATTATGAACAAGTATACATCAACTTGCTGAATAACATAAAAGGATAAATTCCTAGAAATATACAGCCTACCAAGATTGAATTATAAAGAAATAGATAGCAAGGAGTCATTACTCAAAGGGTACCAAGTTCCATCTCTGCCATGTGAATAAGTCCTAGAGCTCTTGTGTACAGCATAGCATCTGTAGTAAACAATATTCTATTGTATACTTGAAAGTTTGCCAAGAGAGTCAGTCGTACTTGTGTTCTTATTAGAAAAGGAAAACCCCAGAAATAACAAATAAGGAGGGCAGGAGCAAACTTGTGAATGTGAAAGTTGCTCAGTTGTGTTCAACTCTTTGTGACCCCATGGACTATACAGTCCATGGAATTCTCCAGGCCAGAATACTGGAGTGGGTAGTTGTTCCCTTCTCAGGGGGATCTTCCCAACTCAGGAATCAAACCCAGGTTTCCTGAATTGCAGGTGTATTCTTTTACCAGCTGAGCCACCAGGGAAGCCCCAAAATATTGGGAGTGGGTAGCCTATCCCTTCTCCAGGGGATCTTCCTGACCCAGGAATCAAACCAGGGTCTCCTGCATTGCAGATGGATTCTTTATCAGCTGTGCTACCAAGGAAGTCCAAACTTTTGAAGGTGATGGAAATGTTTATGGCACACATAACATATGTACAGCTTTTTCTTTTTCAATCGTACCTTGATAAAGTGGTCTAAAAATAACATTTTCCTGAACATGAATAATGAATATTGTGAAACCTTCCATCTATCTCAAATTAACATATGGGTAATATACAACCCCCTGAAACATACCTTATGAGTGCTTTTAAAAAGTTTAACAAAATAGTTCTAAAGTTGATCCACAGGAACAAACATGCAAGAATAACTAGACATTTATTTGAAAAATAAAAAGCAATGAGGGAGACAGGATACCAGATGGTAAAATGTCATAAAAGCCTCATAAAAAGACAGTGTAAGGCAATGCAAAATAACACCAATAATAAGAAAAAGAGAACAGATAGCCCTGAAATAGACTTACTGGGTGAAAATTATGCTTTTTGAAATTAAGTAGCACTAAATATATTATTCCGGAGAAGGCAATGGCACCCCACTCCAGTACTCTTGCCTGGAAAATCCCATGGATGGAGGAGCCTGATAGGCTGCAGTCCATGGGGTCGCTAGAGTCAGACATGACTGAGCGACTTCACTTTCACTTTTCACTTTCATGCACTGGAGAAGGAAATGGCAACCCACTCCAGTATTCTTGCCTGGAGAAACCCAGGGACGGGGGAGCCTGGTGGGCTGCCGTCTATGGGGTCACACAGAGTTGGACACGACTGAAGTGACTTAGCAGCAGTAGTAAATATATTATTCAGGCTTCCCTGGTGGCTCGATGGTAAAGAATCCACCTGCCAGTGCAGGAGACACAGGTTTGAATCCTGGATCAGGAAGATCCCTTGGAGAAGGAAATGGCAACCCCCTCCAGTATTCTTGCCTGGGAACTTCCATGGACAGAGTCGGCTACAGTCCATATGTTCACAGAGAGTCAGACAATACGGAGCAACTAAATAACAAGTGTATTATTCATTCATTATGTTTGGAAAATGGCTAATTTGAAATTTTTCTAGAAATTCTTTACCTATTCCATACAATAGCATTATCAGCCATCATTTATATAGAAAATATAATTACTGGACATGAAAAAAAGCTTGTTTTACTGGACATGAAAAAAGTTTATGTTTTACCTTATTGACTCTAGTAAAATATAATGAAAGATTTAAAACTTTTCTAGTTAGAAAATAACTATTTTAATAGTTATTTTAATAGTCTATAGTAATAGACTATTACAACTCCATTGTTAAATAACCATCAGAAATAAAGAGGCAGAAATATAGTAAAGAGATATTTACTAGAATAGGTAACAGAATGGTTATATTATGAAACAATTAAAAAGTAATTTCTATTAATGATCATGAAAAATAGTCATTAATACTTCCAGATCATAATTATCTTGATAGTTAACCTATGCACTCCTGGTTAGATTTGTTAGAACATCATAATTTATCTCAGTAAACACAATTAGCGTCGACCTCAGTCTTAAGAAAGGACCTCATACCTCATAAAGCAAGGGGCTTTCTATTGGAGTGTTTTAATTAGAAATAGGGTGGACTGTTTCTCCTTGTCCCTTGGTAGATATAATAGAACTACTGTAAGTTAGGGCTTTTTTTTTTCATCTCCAGAGATCTTTAATATGAGTTTTGGGGAAAGTTTCTCAATTATTAAAGTTTAAGGCATGACAATTGAAAGAAATGAATTTAAGTCAAGGGTTTTAGATTATCATCTCAATGAGAAGTGAAATCAGCACTTTCAAAATGCTAGAGTCTAAACATTTTTCCTCCCAGTGTGAGAAACCGTGAGCAGCTTAAAATAGCAGCTTTTGTTACTTAAGATTATTAGTTTAGATAAGCAGTAGACATTATCATAGTGCTAAAATAATTACAGGTTTTATTCAGTTTTAACTTGTCACTAATAACAGTCTTTCATTGCATTGGTCAGTACTGAAATGTATAAAAGATTTTTTCTTCTACTCTCAACATTGTTAAATACACACACACACACATAAAACACAAAAATTGCCAAAGACGTGTATTTCTTTCTTTCTTTATATGTTCTTGCCTTTTTTCTCCCTGATAAATATTGAGGCACACAAAGTGTGTTGCAGCTGTAAAGACCCTCTCAGGAACCTGGGACAGAATTTCCTGGAATTAATCCCCCATTAATGCTGAAGGAGTGTAGGTTCATTTGGTTCAGAAAGATTTCTTTATTTTACTTGAGAGTTTATATTGTAATTTTGATAATATCTTGCTTGGAAAGTTAATTAGTTTGATTGGGAATCATGGAGATTTTGTCCCGAAAGTAAAATAATAGATTTTTCAAGTCTAAGTTGAACTTGGTTTTGCTGGATGGGTTAGTTAAGGGAGTATAGACCTAATCTGGGACAAGAAAACATATGCATTAACCTTGTGTATTTGCCCAAAGTCTTTCTATTTCCATACTGAAATGAAATAACAACACAAGCACACAGCCTGTGAGTTTGTATGAACTTTATCACCCGAAAGCTCTCTATATTTCCTTTGGCTTCATATTTTAGATTAGCTGTAAGGTCCAGTGGAAACTCCTGTCATCTTATTTTAATGAATTCTTCTTCAGCAATTAAATTGCTTAATTGAAGCACTCTTACAGCAAGGGATCTCACATTAGAGACGACTGAAAACTAGCAAAGTGAAAGTGAGGTCGCTCAGTCGTGTCCGACTCTTTGCGACCCCATGGACTGTAGCCTACCAGGCTCCTCCGTCCCTGGGATTTTCCAGGCAAGAGTACTGGAGTGGGGTGCCATTTCCAAGTTGTAAATAGCAAAAGATTCCCTTGGTCAAAGAAAATTGGGGAACTTCAAAACTGACTTTAAATGTTTTGGCTTGCTCTGATCCAGGCCCACCCTGCGGTGCTATGAAGATGGTGAATTTGTCATCCTGTACCTTCTCTTACCCATGCTAAACTGTTGAAATTAGCTTTTAAGTTTTATTCAATAAGAAACTTGTAGTGCTTTCTGGTTAAATAAAAAACATAGTCATGTCTGATAATACTTCATGTATGTGTGAGTATAATTCATTAGATTAATTAATTAGTAACAGAAACTAACTTTACCATTACCTGAATCTTAACAAAATTCAAACATTATATCTCAATTTTCTCCAAGTTAACTGTCTTCTAATACTGAATTGGAAATGCCAATTCGCTGCCTCTCTCTTTCCCATTCAAACACCAAGTCCTATGTATTCTTTCCTGAGAACATCATTTTCTGAATGAAGTACTTAGGAATATAACAATTCCCATTAATATGAAAAGTCTACATAAATGCAAAAGGAAAAGTGGATATTCACAGTTATACAGAGTATAGCATAGAGTAACATTTGGTCAGTTTGTTAAGGTTTTTTATTTTTCTCAGGTTGGAAAACCTTTATAAATCAAGATTATATCCAAAATTTTACCACCAAACTGGTGCTGAGACTGAACTGATGTGACCACAGCAATGGAATGGTTAGACCTGTGTGTCATGTTGGCCTGCCATCATCCCAACTTATGCATTACATATACTCTCAAATGAGGTGTTTATTGTTTTGTCTTTGTTTGATTTTTTTTTTAAGTGGGCTACTACATGTCAACATCTTTCCTACTCCTGTTAATTGCAGTTAATTAAATCATTTTTTCTCCCACAGTTCCAGATTCAGTGTACACGATATGATTAAAGGAAATAGAAGTGATTTTCCTGAATTTTGACAGAAATAAGTATACACAAATATGTTCAGTAAAAGTGTTAAGAGATTGTGTTTAAGAGAGGTGTGTTGTCAGAATTCAGCCTGGGGATAGATCAGGGAGGAGATATTCTGAATTAAACACTAGATACTTGCCACTACCTACTTCTGTAGTACACAAATGTAAGTAAAGCATTTGAGATTGAGTGATTGATTCTGAGAGTAAAACAACAATAATATCAACAACTGTGAACATTTGTTTTTAAATTTCTCTCTGGGTTTCATAAGAACAAACAAAATATAATGCAAGACAGCCACATCAGAGCCTTTCAAACAAGGTGGAATAATAATAAATATATAATAACATAAAATAGCTAAGAACTTGTTTATAAATACTTTTTATTACTATAGTTTTCTCTTTCCCTTCCTTCATAAAGACTGCATTTCTCTTTTACAGCATTTGTTATATTGAGAGTGAATGATGTGCTAAAAGAAAACAGAACTATCTGTGTAACCATAAGATGAAACAATCAAGTGATTTTTTTGCAAAGAAATATGAGTCACTCTTCAAGTGGCTAAGAGAATATGGGAACAGATGTTGAAATAATAAACATCTTGCATTATTTCATTTAGAGGAAGCTGTATAAATTCCATCATAAAATAAAGTACTTGGTACACTCTGAGAAATATGTCATCATCAAACAAATGCCTTTTTTATTACCAGCAGGAAGAACACAGATGGCTTGCTTGCTCATTTTGGTATTTATTAAAATAAATGTGCTAAAGAGCAGGTAGATGCCTTTCTATTTTTGAGACACATTCAATGCTATAGACATATATTGAGATCTCTTTCAGAAAAACTGTTCAGGACCCATATGACATTGTCATGTACTATGAAGATGTTTGATGGAAAAATGATTTTTTTTCTCCATTCAATTGTAGTAGTCAGTGTGGTTAAAATATTTTGACATTTTCAAACAGTACCAAGGTGAGAAGTACCAGGAAGAGTTTGAGGAATGAGTCATCATATCCATTCCTTTCTCAGTACAAAAAAGGCAGAAGTGTGTACCTTACAATGTTCAGTCACACTTCACACTACTTCACTTTTAAACTGAGTTACCAGCTGAAAGAGAACTGCTTTCAGTTTTTACAAGGAATTCAACACTCTGGAGAAAAGATATTTCCCATACTTTTCTGGCTTGTCATTGTTTCAGGATTTCTCTAATGTCTTTGATTTAAAATATATATATAGCCTTTATTTCCCTTACATTTTACCCGTATCTTTCTCTCCATATTATATCACTATATCTTGGATTTTAATGTTGTTATAATACATTTAAGCCCTTTTATCATTTTTTTCTAAAAGTAAAATGCAATGCCTATTTTGAAATGTCAAAAAAATATGTGTTGGAATACATACAGAGTTTTAATCCACAAAGTTATCCATTTCTATTCTGGGGAAAATATAGGAATAGTTCATGACATGCATTGTTGAATATAAGAATAGTCAAATAAATGACAAATGTAGTTTGGCTTGAAGTTTTTAGGAATAGAATTGCCTGTATTTTCTATTTCCCTGAAATCGATGTACATAGTCAATGATAGATGCTACATTTTATGCTCATTGGATGTGAAGTAGAGTAGTCACTAAAAAACAAAAAAAAAGCAAATAGTGTGTTAGTGAACATTTGTAATAAAAGTAATTTTGTATAATTAGTTATCTTTGGTTTAGTGGTTATTTTTTTAAGCCAAGGATATATTCAGTCATTTGAATATTAATATCTAATGATGTTAGATATTAATATTCCCTTCTCCATTCCCTGGAGAAGGGAATGGCAAACCACTTCAGTATTCTTGCCTTGAGAACCCCATGAACAGTATGAAAAGGCAAAATGATAGGATACTGAAAGAGAAACTCCCCAGGTCAGTAGGTGCCCAGGATGCTACTGGAGATCAGTGGAGATATAACTCCAGAAAGAATGAAGGGATGGACCCAAAGCAAAAAGAATACCCAGCTGTGGATGTGACTGGTGATAGAAGCAAGGTCCGATGCTGTGAAGAACAATATTGCATAGGAACCTGGAATGTCAGGTCCATGAATCAAGGCAAATTGGAAGTGGTCAAACAAGAGATGGCAAGAGTGAATGTCGACATTCTAGGAATCAGCGAACTGAAAAGGACTGGAATGGGTGAATTTAACTCAGATGACCATTATATCTACTACTGCAGGCAGGAATCCCTCAGAAGAAATGGAGTAGCCATCATGGTCAACAAAAGAGTCCGAAATGCAGTACTTGGAAGCAATCTCAAAAACGACAGAATGATCTCTGTTCGTTTCCAAGGCAAACCATTCAGTATCACAGTAATCCAAGTCTATGCCCCAACCAGTAATGCTGAAGAAGCTGAAGTTAAACGGTTCTATGAAGACCTACAAGACCTTTTAGAACTAACACCCAAAAAAGATGTCCTTTTCATTATAGGGGACTGGAATGCAAAAGTAGGAAGTCAAGAAACTCCTGGAGTAACAGGCAAATTTGGCCTTGGAATACAGAATGAAGCAGGGCAAAGACTAATACAGTTTTGCCAAGAAAATGCACTGATTATAACAAACACCCTCTTCCAACAACACAAGAAAAGACTCTACACATGGACATCACCAGATGGTCAACACCAAAATCAGATTGATTATATTCTTTCCAGCCAAAGATGGGGAAGCTCTATACAGTCAGCAAAAACAAGACCAGGAGCTGACTGTGGCTTAGATCATGAACTCCTTATTGCCAAATTCAGACTTAAATTGAAGAAAGTAGGGAAAACCACTAGACCATTCAGGTATGACCTAACAAATCCCTTATGATTATACAGTGGAAGTGAGAAATAGATTTAAGGGCCTAGATCTCATAGATAGAGTGCCTGATGAACTATGGAATGAGGTTCATGACATTGTACAGGAGACAGGCATCAAGACCATCCCCATGGAAAAGAAATGCAAAAAAGCAAAATGGCTGGGGAGGCCTTACAAATAGCTGTGAAAAGAAGAGAAGTGAAAAGCAAAGGAGAAAAGGAAAGATATAAACATCTGAATGCAGAGTTCCAAAGAACAACAAGAAGAGATAAGAAAGCCTTCTTCAGCAATCAATGCAAAGAAATAGAGGAAAACAACAAAATGGGAAAGACTAGAGATCTCTTCAAGAAAATCAGAGATGCCAAAGGAACATTTCATGCAAAGATGGGCTCAATAAAGAACAGAAATGGTATGGACCTAACAGAAGCAGAAGATATTAAGAAGAGATGGCAAGAATACACAGAAGAACTGTACAAAAAAGATCTTCATGACCCAGATAATCACGATGGTGTGATCACTGACCTAGAGCCAGATATCCTGAAATGTGAAGTCAAGTGGGCCTTAGAAAGCATCACTACGGACATAGCTAGTGGAGGTGATGGAATTCCAGTTGAGCTATTCCAAATCCTGAAAGATGATGCTGTGAAAGTGCTGCACTCAATATGCCAGCAAATTTGGAAAACTCAGCAGTGGCCACAGGACTAGAAAATGTCAGTTTTCATTCCAATCCCAAAGAACGGCAATGCCAAAGAATGCTCAAACTACCACACAATTGCACTCATCTCATGCTAGTAAAGTAATGCTCAGAATTCTCCAAGCCAGGCTTCAGCAATATGTGAACCGTGGACTTCCTGATGTTCAAGCTGGTTTTAGAAAAGGCAGAGGAACCAGAGATCAAATTGCCAACATCCGCTGGATCATGGAAAAAGCAAGAGAGTTCCAGAAAAACATCTATTTCTGCTTTATTGAATATGCCAAAGCCTTTGACTGTGTGGATCACAAGAAACTGTGGAAAATTCTGAAAGAGATGGGAATACCAGACCACCTGATCTGCCTCTTGACAAATTTGTATTCAGGTCAGGAAGCAACAGTTAGAACTGGCCATGGAACAACAGACTGGTTCCAAATAGGAAAAGGAGTACATCAAGGCTGTATATTGTCACCCTGCTTATTTAACTTATATGCAGAGTACATCATGAGAAATGCTGGACTGGAAGAAGCACAAGCTGGAATCAAGATTTCCGGGAGAAATATCAATAACCTCAGATATGCAGATGACACCACTCTTATGGCAGAAAGTGAAGAGGAACTCAAAAGCCTCTTGATGAAAGTGA
Organism: Bos grunniens; assembly: GCF_055505025.1. Lineage (NCBI taxonomy): Eukaryota > Metazoa > Chordata > Mammalia > Artiodactyla > Bovidae > Bos > Bos grunniens. Next base: position 19,960,382 of record NC_141191.1, on the reverse strand, counting down.
AAGTGGAGAGAAAAAGTCGGCTTAAAGCTCAACATTCAGAAAACGAAGATCATGGCATCCGGTCCCATCACTTCATGGGAAATAGATGGGGAAACAGTGGAAACAGTGTCAGACTTTATTTTTCTGGCCTGCAAAATCACTGCAGATGGTGACTGCAGCCATGAAATTAAAAGACGCTTACTCCTTGGAAGAAAAGTTATGACCAACCTAGATAGCATATTGAAAAGCAGAGACATTACTTTGTCAACAAAGGTTCATCTAGTCAAGGGTATGGTTTTTCCTGTGGTCATGTATGGATGTGAGAGTTGGACTGTGAAGAAGGTTGAGTGCTGAAGAATTGATGCTTATGAACTGTGGTGTTGGAGAAGACTCTTGAGAGTCCCTTGGACTGCAAGGAGATCCAACCAGTCCATCCTAAAGGAGATCAGCCCTGTGATTTCTTTGGAAGGAATGATGCTAAAGCTGAAACTCCAGTACTTTGGCCACCTCGTGCTAAGAGTTGACTCATTGGAAAAGACTCTGATGCTGGGGGGGATTGGGGGCAAGAGGAGAAGGGGACGACAGAGGATGAGATGGCTGGATGGCATCACTGACTCGATGGACGTGAGTCTGAGTGAACTCCGGGAGTTGGTGGTGGACAGGGAGGCCTGGTGTGCTGCAATTCATGGGGTCGCAAAGAGTTGGACACGACTGAGCGACTGCTCTGATTTGATCTGATCTAATGATGTGGTATAACTCTAACTTATTCTGGTCTGTTTATGAAATGGAAAAATAATCCTTAACATCCCAAATATATTAATAGTCAGTCCCTTCATTTATTTATCGAGCAAGAATGCAATTTTGAAAGAATTATATGATGGTAGAAAGTGGCTCTTAGTATTATTTTTAAAAATCATAAGGATACTTATTCACTTTCCTAACGGTTTTCACTGCTGAGATCAGAGCTCTTCCCTGTTGATAGCACTACCTCATATATATTTGATCAATGAACCATAATATCTTACCAATGGGGGTAACACAGCTTTTGATGATGGAGTATATATTTAAAAAACATCTGTTCTGAGGTAGAAATTATACTTTATTGAGCAGAGTTTTAATGCATTGTTAATTCAGAAGCTCCCTATATAGCCTCCAGGTTTTGAAATGCAAGCCCATGAAAGAAGATTTAATGTGGGTTTCATATTTCTCTGCCAAGTTGTTTATACAGTTTCAGCTACAGTTGTAATATATATGTGTGTGTGTGTGTGTGTGTGTGTATGTATGTATGTGTGTGTGTGTGTGTGTGTATATATATATATATATATATATATATATATAGTGTAGCTTCTAGTCAAGGCTGTGGTTTTCCAGTGGTCATGTATGAATGTGAGTTGGACTGTGAAGAAAGTGAGCGCCAAAGAATTGATGCTTCTGAACTGTGGTGTTGGAGAAGACTCTTGAGAGTCCGTTGGACTGCACGGAGATCCACCCAATCCATCCTAAAGGAGACCAGTCCTGGGTGTTCATTGGAAGGACTGATGCTAAAGCTGAAACTCCAATACTTTGGCTACCTCATGAGAAGAGTTGACTCATTGGAAAAGACTCTGATGCTGGGAATGATTGGGGGCAGGAGGAGAAGGGGATGACAGAGGATGAGATGGCTGGATGGCATCACCGACTCGATGGACATGAGTTTGAGTGAACTCCGGTAGTTGGTGATGGACAGGGAGGCCTGGCGTGCTGTGATTCATGGGGTCACAAAGAGTCGGACACGACTGAACGACTGAACTGAACTGAACTGAGCACTATTAAAAATACTTGTTTTATAAAATGCTAAATGTTACCCATTAGAGTTGAAAGTTTTGGAGGAGGAAATGGCAACCCATTCCAGTATTCTTGCCTGGAGAATTCCATGGACAGAAGAGCCTGGTGGACTACAGTCCATGGGGTCACAAAGAGTCAGACATGACTGAGTGACCAACACTTTCACTTTCTTTCAGAGTTGGAAGTTTTGGCAAATTGAATTTAATATTTCTAATTTTAAGTTTATAAAAATGTAAGACCCTTCTCTGGAGTGCAGATGTATAATAAGGTAGTTTCCTTTTGAGGCCCAAAACCTTTTCTCTTCAAGGAAATCATCTTCATTGAATAAACAACCAATTGACATTTGCTTATTCATTTGCATGTTCGTGAGGGTTGGCCTAACTATAGAAGAAAGCACTTTACTAGATGTATTAACCAATAAATTAGCAGATAACCAAGAATAACCACGACCAAGTAGAATTTGTTACAAAAAAGCTGTGTTGATACAACATACAGAAATTAATTGATATAATATGCCACATTAACAGAATGAAGATGAAAAGACTTACATGATCATCTCAATTGCAAGAAAATAAATTTGCCAAAATACAACATATTTCATGATGAAAATACTCAGAAACCTAGAAATAGAAAGAGACTCCCTCAACATAATGAAGAATATTTATGAAATACTGCCAGCTTGATAATATCAAATGGAGAAAGACATGATGCTTTCCCCCTAAGATTAGGAGAAAGAGGACGCCCTTTTATCTCTTCCTTTCAACATTGTCCTGGACATTTTAGCCAAATCAATTAGACAAGAAAAATAAAGGCTTCTAAGTTGGAAAAAAGTAAGTAGAACTACCTGTATTCTCATATGATGTAATCTTATATAAAGAAAATCCTAAAGAATCCATATAAACTTTTAGCACTTACAAATAATGACAAAATTTCAGGATTCAAAATGAATGTGTAAAATTTATTTGTATTTCTATAAACCCATAGTTAACAATCTAAAAAGGAAATTAATAAAACAATCCTATTTGCCTTAGATTAAAAATAACAAAAAACTGTGAAACTCTTAGAAAATATAAAATATATATTCATGATGCTATATATGACATCAGTTCTTAGCTATAACACTGGAAGTATAAAAAATAGGGGGGAAATAGATCATTTGAATTTTAAAATAAAAAAACTTTACAAATCAAAAAATACTATAAAAAAGTGAAAAGACAGTTTGCAGAGCGGGAAAGAAATATTTGCAAATCGTATATCTGGTAAGTGTCTAGTACCCAGAATTTATGAAGAATTCTTACAAATTATCAACAACAATAAATAATCTAGTTTTAAAATGGGGATAGGACTTGAATAGACATTTCTCCAAAGGTAATATACAGATGGTCAACAAGCATGTGAAAGATGTTAAATAGTATTCAGGTAAATATAATTCAAAAGCACAAAGAAATACCACCTCAAACTCACTAAGGTGGCTTAAACCAAAAATTAAAAAATGTAACATAACAAGTATTGTTAAGAATGTATAAAAATCAGTGACTTCATGTGTTTCTGGTGGGAATATATATTTCCCCAAATAAAATGGTGGATACGCTGTGGAAAACACTTTGACGTTTCCCCATTATGTTCACCACAGAATACCCTGTGACCTAACAATTCCAGTCCTCGGCATATAAATTTCTATGTTGAAACAAACATTTGTATGTGAATTTCCTTTGAAGTATTATTGAAAATAACCAAAAAGTGGGAACCTCATAAATGTCCCTCAATGAAAGAATTAATAAGTAAAATGTCATCACATTTACATATGGATTATTATTGGACATAATTATTCAGCAATTACAAGGAGTGATGTTTTGGTAAACGCATACACCATAGTTGGGGAGAGGAGACAGAGCAGCAGACAAAATACTAAAAATAATTTGGACAACGTGTGTATGTTTTTAATGGGAAAACATCTTAGATTTAGTGCCACTTTTGTATTTTCCTCATAAAATGAGTTAGCAGCTTTCAGTATGCTCCTAGGTTTGGGAAAATATTCATAAAAGTCTATTACACTTGGGACTAACCGAACCTCATATTAACTTTTTCATGTGTGTGGCCCACAGCCACTCCTATGAAAATCATTTTTGCAGCCTTTGTGGGGGAATGCTGCCCCTAGAGTGATTTTCTCTTCACTGGTGAGCCACATTCCCCAACGGAATCACTGATCCAGGGATATTTTTCTGTTATTTTCCCAGTATAAGAATTTCCTTACCATGGAGGTAGTGTAAATTCACATTTTATAACCACCATATCATCTTCCCAATCCCAAACAGAGACCAGAGCTTTGAATTATCAATAGAACTATAATATTTCCCCTACTCAGAGCCTAAAGAAAGGACAAGCTATTTGTCATTTTACTGGCACTTTTCAGTATTTTCTCATATCCCTTTCAGGGTGGAAGGAACCCCTTGAGTGCTCTATTTTAGGTGGGAGATTATCTTATAAGTCCCTCCTTTAAATTGTCCCAATAGCTTGCTTCTTCTGCACCTATAAGCATAAAAAGCTAAGCTCATAACTATTAGGGAATATGTTCAGGTCAGGTTTCTATCAATGTGCCTCCAACTGCTCTATGTATTTAAAGCAAATTCTTTGCAATTCATGTCCTCTTTGTATCTGTTCCATAGAGATTCCACTTTTCTTTCCTTTTCTTTTTTCTTGCAAGCATAACCATGCTTTTAAATGTATTTTTGTTGTTATTGTTTAGGAGTTTGTAGCAACAGAATTTTTTCTTTAGTCTCTGAATCCATTTAGCCAGAACAAAATATTTCACCCCATTGTGGTATTTATTACAGCGGGTAGCAAATTTGAAGGTATAACAGGCATGGAAAATTTATAATATATTGTATTATGTAGGTATAGTTTAAAGTTACTATAATGTCAGTAAGAAATTAGAAAAAAAGTAGTTTATTAGAAGAGAATAGAGACTACCCCAATGCATGAGAATTTTATGCATAAAAAGATAATAGTTCATAGATAAACTTATCTTTATCCTTAGGTAACTTTGAGTTCTCCTGTGTAACAAAATTAACTATATACTAGTTAAACACTAGTTAAATTAAAAACACTTTAATTTGTTTAGTGTTTGTTGATTTATTTACATAGGAAAACTTTAAGCTACTAAGAATAAAGACAAGTGATGATTCTAAAGTCTTTTTATTGTGAATTTGTGATCTAGGAGGAAACTTATATAAGAAAATTGAACATCAACTTTAACATCTGCTCGGATATTTGTAATGAAAAAATAATGGCCTCAGAAATCAAGGGGGTTTGTTATGAGATTAACATGATTTGGTGAACTGAGGAAATTAAAATGTTTTTGCCAATTTTCCTTAACTGACATTTTATATAAGCCAAAAAATATCATGGAAACTAAGGAGTAAGTATTTCAAACAGTATTGCTCCTGATGAACTAAATATTTAGCTTACTATTTGCATTTTCACTCCTTTCACTAGAAAATAGCTTAAAGGTAAGTTAATTTCCATGCTAAACCCAAAGTTGGCAAGGCCTCTACTGCTAAATCAGAGTTGACAAGGAAGAGAAATCAGAGCTTCAATTATAACACATTTTGCTATATTTAAAGTCTGGCTCACATGAATTGATACACAGCTCATATTTTAGATGCCAAAATATTGTAATATAAACCATTCTTAAGAGTCACAAGTATCTTTAGCTCTTGTTCACAAATAGAAATTGAGATAATATAAAAACTCAAATAGAAAGTTATCTTTTTATGAAAAGTATTGACTTAAAAATAGTCACAACCTGAAAGTGGAGAGTTACATTTTATTTAGTAGGAATTTTTAGGACTTCAAGCCTAGGAGGCAGCTTCTCAAATAATCCTGAGAGAACTCCTCTGAGGATGCAAAAGGAGGAGCCAGGTTATATAGAAGTTTTACAACAAAGGGTGGGTAGCCTAAACATCAAGATTGCTGTTAATTAAAGGAAACCAGATGTTCCAAGTTAAAGAAGTTAGCATTTTTCTATGTATGGGAAGACAGAAGAGTCTGGGCTCACTGAAATCAGTCCTTTCATATGCATCTCGGCTCTCTGGGGCCAGTATCCTGTATTTTCACATCCTGAGTTCCTGAAGCCTCACCATAGGGAGTGGCCACAGCATGATCTTGCAGTTGTTCTCCTTTCTGAGTGCCCTGGAGGGCTGGAATTGGTGATGTCTGTGACTTCCTTGTTTACTGACATGGCAGGAAATACTTCATTTCTCAAAAGAGCATATTTGTTTATTTGATTTGTTGTCTGAGGCATTCAAAATAGCTTCCCAAATTCTCAGCCTCTACAAATTCATTTTTTCCTGATGTATCATTATCTTCTGTGCAGTTGGAGCACAGAATAATAAAGGAGGGAAGACCTCTGTTGAAGCCAAAATGTCCAATAGCTGAGGATAAGGAACTAGGAAAAAATTCTTTCAACAAATTATAGCAAAGTGTTTTAGCTGAACTTTATATTAGCATTTAAGCCTCACTGTTTGCTGTGCTAGTGGTCAGCCACCCAAGTGATGTGTACTTACTGTGCTCATATACATGGGGATGGGGTAGGACTGAAAAACAGCATTCTGTTCAGGGATACTTGTGGACCTGAGTAAAGTAAATATCAGGAATAGTGATAGATATGTTTGTTCTATCTATATGATAGATAGATTGTTTCATGTCAACAAATAATAGATTTGTTGCCTGTCTATCCTAATATACTTATTTTAAGCTCCAGTAAAGAGTGGATCAGTTCTAATGAGGTGGATGAAACTGGAGCCTATTATACAGAGTGAAGTAAGCCAGAAGGAAAAACACCAATACAGTATACTAACGCATATATATGGAATTTAGAAAGAGGGTAACAATAACCCTGTGTACAAGACAGCAAAAGAGACACTGATGTATAGAACAGTCTTATGGACTCTGTGGGAGAGGGAGAGGGTGGGAAGATTTGGGAGAATGGCATTGAAACATGTATAATATCATGTATGAAACGAGATGCCAGTCCAGGTTCGATGCACGATACTGGATGCTTGGGGCTAGTGCACTGGGACGACCCAGAGGGATGGTATGGGGAGGGAGGAGGGAGGAGGGTTCAGGATGGGGAACACATGTATACCTGTGGCGGATTCATTTTGATATTTGGCAAAACTAATACAATTATGTAAAGTTTAAAAATAAAATAAAATTAAAAAAAAAAAAAAAGAGTGGATTGGGACCATATCTTACCAAACAGTCTTAGAAGAGCCAATGTGAGACTCAGACACATTATATAATGCTGCACTCTTGTTGCATTATTGTCTCACTGCTGCACCATCGTCTTGTGATGCCCTGGACTTTGAGTGTCTGGCTCAAAACAGTCAGATAGCACTGTTACTTGATTGGAGTAACATACCATCTTTACAGAGAAGCATGAGCGGCCAAAAATAATTGGCTAGACCTTCGAGGGCTGAGACATTTCTCAGTCATAAGAGTAGGGGCCAAGAAAAATAATGTGTTATTATGGTCTCATTTGTACCCAGACTGGTGAAAATTAAGAACATTCAACTTGCCTTTCTCTAACTGGCAGCTTTGAAAGGAATCAGAAGTAAGCATAATATATCATTTTGTCTTTTCAGAATTTCTATTCATGATGTTTTATGCTTCATATAACCAACAGTTTATTATCTTTCTCTTCACACTTGCTCTTTCTACTTTTCCCATCTTGATTTTAAAAATGTGAACTCAACCTCCAGGGTGCTCAGACAAAAAAGCCGTAGTCATCCCTGACTCCATACTTTCAATATATTATCCATCTATATCCAATCCATTCTGTTGGCTATGCATTTTAAATATATATAGGAGTCTAATAACTTCTGAATAACTCAGAATTGTCCAATGGAAATATTATGCAAGCCATAAATGCAATTTAAAGTTTTCAGGCTACGTGAAGTGAAAGTTTCTCAGTCGTGTCCAACTCTTAGTGATCCCAAGGACTCTACAGTCCGTGGAATTCTCTAGGCCAGTATACTGGAGTGGATAGCCTTTCCCTTCTCCAGGGGATCTTCCCAACCCAGGGATCAAACCCAGGTCTCCTGCTTTGCAGGTGGATTCTTTACCAACTGAGCAACAGATAGCTACATTAAAAAGAAAACCAAAGAGGTGAAATTAATTTTAATATTTTATTTAACTCAAAGAGCATCTAAAATATCTCAACATGTAATCAACTTTCATAAATATTAATGAGATTTAATTTTTCATATCATATCTTTGAATTCTGGTGTGTGTTTTTTTTTACAGTTAGACTCCACCTTAGTTCAGAGCTGCCACATTTCACATGTTCAACAGTGAACAATAGGAGATTTCAAATTGGACACAAGAGCTCCAAATAATAGTTTTCTGAGGTCACTTTCTACCTTTCCCTCTTACACACTTATTCTCAATGTTTTAGCAAGAGACATTATAAAATCTATAAAACCTATAAAACAGATCCTTATAGTATATGTACATATACAATGGCCCATATTCTATATACATATGATGCTTATTTCTTTAAATACGCAGTTTCACATTTGTTATGTGTGATGGAGCTCAGGGCACTGTACCCCAAAATATGGCACCTTGCCATATTGCAAATCTTAAACTAAAGGAATTTGAGAAAATGGTAGAATTAAGAAGGTCACTCTGACCTCCCTGCACCTTGCTTTCTTCCCAGAAAATAGGAGACAAGTCATCCATATGAGAAACGTCCTCAATGTACCAGAAGGAAGGAATTCATTTTTATCACCAGAGATGGGGAATTTGGGGGTCAAAAAATCAGTACAAACCTTGCTAAATCAGTCCATATCTTTCTAATTACTTCTTTACATTTAACCTCCCAGCCCAGAATTCTGTTAATTCTTCACAATGTATTTTTTGTTTGTTTGTTTGTTTGTTTATAAATTATAAAAGTTTCCTGCTCTGGTCACATCTTTGCAATTTCGTGCTCTTGTGAAGGCACCCATACACATGTAAAAAATTAATGAAATTTGTATCTTTTTCTCCTTTTAATCTGTCTTTATCGGTTTAATTTTAAAACCTAGCCAGGAAACCTAAGAAGGAATAGGAAAATGTTGTGCTTCTCTATCTAATTCACTAGTGCGCTTTAGTAAATAAAGCTATATAACTACTCCAAATATATCAATTTTAACAATTTATTGTCATTGACAGTATGGGTCATCTCTCTGAAGGGAGAAAGGCTCTAAACAATGCATAAAGCAATGTAAAACCATTTCATTGTTACAAAAAAATTAAGTGAAGAATACATTAATTGGAAATTCTTTTGTCTTTCCAGTTACTTGACTTATAACCATGTGCACCTATCCATTTGAATAGAATCATGTAGACCTGTGGTCTTAACTTTCATAAAGGAAACAGATTTTTACTACTTGAAGAACTTCCCAAAGGAGATTTTTATGCTCTGTAGAATTAAAAAATACAGCATAAAAATGTTTAAATAAAAATAAGGATATGAACCCAAATTTTTCTTTAAAATTTTGGCTCCCCCCAAAAAAGAGTAAAAGATATTAGTGTAGCACTTCACTTTTTGAATGCTTTGTTTTTCAATGAGATGGTGGTAAATAATACAGGAAAATAATAAAACATGAATAAACTCTTCTTGGTACCACTTATTAAAATAGAAAATGAAAATTAAATTATATCAGCCCTTAAAAATTCTCTAGGCAGTATAATTCTTACATCACCTACCTTCAAATTCTGATCTTTTGAATCAGGAAAAAGTTATTGATGAAACATGCCAAATGATAATTTGAGAACAATTTGCTCTCTGATTAGGTATATTTAAATACAAAGCTTATTCCTATCAAAATATGTTTCAGATTTTGCTGAATTAATCCTTTGCTTAAGTCAGTAGTTCTCATACACATCATGTCTAAATCATCATAATTAGGTAGAATTATATCACGGTTATAGTCATTAGCCAAATATTTTTGGAAAAGATCTATTCGTTAGTCCTGTCAGTGGGATCTGTTGTTTTCCTGTTGTCATCCTGAAAGTGTCTTCTTCAATTATTGAGAATAGAGATGAGTTAGGAGGATGTAATTGTGAATGTAACAGGAGTTTATTTTTATGTCCTTGATAACTAGGACCTACATGATAGAGAAAAGTATTTTGGCAAAGCATGAACTAGTGCATCTGGTTTATGACCATATGTTCTATCATTATTAGCAAAGAATTGACCAGATGAAAAATTTCTTGAAAGGATTTTTGTGAAAGTCAACTGTATCATTGAGTGCTGATTCAAGAAAAGAAACAAAATGTGTTGGCTTCCCTATAAATGAAAGAATGAATCAAAATTGATTCCCTTTTTGCAAAACCACCCACCATTCTGAGATATTGTACAGTAAATCTTACATTTTTTAAGTAAATAGTTTTGAATTGAAGTCATGGCAACTAATTATTTCTAATCGTATCCTTATAGTGTTGTTGTTGTTCAGTCGCTAAGCTGAGTCCAAATCTTGCAGCCCCATGGACTGAAGCATGCCAGGCTTCCCTGTACTTCACTATCTCCCAGAGTTCACTCAAACTCATGTCCATTGAGTCAATGATGCCATCCAACCATCTCATCCTCTGTCGTCAATCTTTCCCAGCTTCTGGGTCTTTTCCAATGAGTCAGCTGTTTGCATCAGGTGGCCAAATATTGGAGCTTCAGCTTCAACATCAGTCCTTCCAATGAATATTCAGAGTTCATGTCCTTTAGTATTGAATGGTTTGATCTCTTTGCTGTCCAAGGGATTCTCAAAAGTCTTCTCCAGCACTACAATTGGAAAGCATCAATTCTTCAGTTCTCAGCTTTCTTTATGGCCCAACTCCTATATCCATACATGACTACTGGAAAAACCATAGCTTTGACTATAGAGACCTTTGTCAGCAAAGTAATTTCTCTGCTTTCTTAATACACTGTCTAGGTTTGTCATAGCTTAGGGCTTTGCTGGTGGCTCAAATGGTAAAGAATCTGCCTGCACTGCAGGAGACCTAGGTTCAATCCCTCGATTGGGACGATTCCCCTGGAAAAGGAAATGGCAACTCAATCCAGTACTCTTGCCTGGAGAATTCCATGGACAGAGGAGCCTGGTGGGCTACAGTCCATGGACTGCAAAGAGTCAGACACCAGTCACTTTCACTTTTTCTTGCAAAGAGCAAGTATCTTAATTTCATGGCTGCAGTCACCATCTGCAGTGATTTTGAAGCCCAAGAAAATAAAATCTGTCACTGTTTACCCTTTCTCCCCATCTATTTGCAATGAAGTGATGGGACCAGCTGCCATGATCTTAGTTTTTTGAATATTGTTTTAAGCCTGGTTTTTCACTCTCCTCTTGTTCACCCTCATGAAGAGGCTCTTTAGTTCCTCTTCACTTTCTACCGTTAGAGTGGTATCATCTGCATAGCTGAGGTTGTTGATATCTTCCCCAGCAATCTTAATTTCATCTTGTGATTCATCCAGCCTGGCATTTTGTATGATGTACTTTGCTTATAAGTTAAATAAACAGGGTGACAATATACAGCCTCGTTGTACTCCTTTCCCAATTTTGAACCAGTCTGTTGTTCCATGTCTGGTTCTAACTACTGCATCTTGATCTGCGTCCAGATTTCTCAGGAGACAGATACGGTGGTTTGGTATTCCCATCTTTTTAAGAATTTGCCACAGTTTGTTGTGATCCACACCTTCAAAGACTTTAGCATAGTCAATGAAGCAGAAGTAGATGTTTTCCTGGAATTCCCTTGTTTTTTCTAAAATCCAGGGGATCATCCTTATAATACTAATTATCAATTTCAATATCATCATCTGTTAACATTTTTTGAGAATGTGTCCCTTTTAAATATTGTTTTGCAACCTCTTCCCATACTTCAATATTGTTAAATCATATATTTTTGGTTAAGTCAAGAGTTAGTGCTTACATTAATATGACCTGTAAATTTTGACTATCTTTATAGACCACATTTGACTTTTTATTTTATTTTTTCCTTGAAAGCTACTGCCTTTTTAATATTAGTTTATAGGCTTGATTGTTTATGCATTTCTCACTGTTCATCACAAAACCACTTTCACATTAAACTAGTCTAAATTTTTTTTTCATATCATAAATGTGTTTGTATGCTTAGTCGCTCAGTCATATCCAACTCTTTGTGACCCCATGGAGTAGCCCACCAGGCTCCTTTGTCCATGGGATGTTCCAGGCAAGAATACTGGAGTGGGTTGTCATGCCCTCCTCTAGGGGATCTTCCCAACCCAGGGATCAAACGCAGGTCTCCCACATTACAAGCAGATTCTTTACAAGCTGAGCCACCAGGGAAGCTCAAGAGTACTGGGGTGGGTAGCCTATATTTTCTTCAGAAGATCTTCCCAACCCAGGAATTGAACCGGGGTCTCTTGCATTGCAGGTGGATTCTTTACCAGCTGAGTTACCAGGGAAGCCCATCATAAATCTATCCACAAATTTTTTATTTCCTAGAGACCTACCTCCTATACCCTCTGCCCAATATAAGACATATATATTATTTTAGTCTTCAAATATCTTTTTCTGTTAGTTTTAATCATTCTGAATATTTGCCACAAATAACATAGAAATTATATGTATTTTAGCCCTAGGATTTTTGAAAATAAATTCTACTGTATCATCATATTTACAGGATAATATAGATGGTATGGGATTCTAGATTTAAAATATATCGTTCTAGGGATTTAAAGCTTGACTCCATCATTTTCTAGAATCTGATTATACTGTTGAGAATTCTTTTTTAATTAAAGTATAGTTGATTTACAGTGTTGTGTTAATTACTGCTGTACAGCAAAGTGATTCAGTTAAGCACATATGTGCATCCTCTTTTTTAATATTCTTCTCTGTTACGGTTGATCATAGGACACTGACTGTAGTTCTCTGTGCTGGCAGTAGGACGTTTTCAGTACTGGCTGGTCCGCAGAAGGCATTCTAATACGAGACAACAGAAATTCGTGCAGAGAATACAATGTTGGAGCCAGACACACTTAGATTCAAAACTCAGCTCTTTCACTTACTGAGAAAGAGAAAAATGAAACCTCTGTTTTCTAATTTGTAAAATAAGTGTAGTGATTTCTACTTGTGAAGGCATATGTGGATTAAATGAAATAACAAAAATAAAATGCAGAACATAATATATGCATGGCTTAACTATATTTACAAAAAACACGATCAGTGGCATAATTATGATAAGTTCATTTTTCTCTTATGCAGAGTACAAATATAAGCACTCGGGGAATGGTTGTTTAAGCAGTTTCTAGATACTCACACCCCTTTCTCAGGAGCATTGCAATACTATATATGAAATTTTAAAAGTTATTAATAATTTTTCTACCTTTTTCAAATCAATAAACATTACTTTTATCTTTCCTATAGTTCTTGAAACAGACATACTTTTAGTATGATTATCCTTAAACCTATTAAACTATTTCTGCAATTAAGTGACAAATGAAGATTTTCTTCTGTATGGAATAATCTGTAAAACAGTATCTTCCCTTGGGTTGTTTTGGCTTCAGCCCAATATACTTTATTCCCATGTATTCAGTCACAATTATAGCTGAAAAGAAGCTATAAAATAAATGTAAATAATTACCCTTCAGTTCAGTCGCTCAGTCATGTCCGACTCTTTGCGACCCCATGAATCACAGCACGCCAGGCCTTCCTGTCCATCACCAACCCCCGGAGTTCACCCAGACTCACATCCATCGAGTCAGTGATGCCATCCAGCCATCTCATCCTCTGTCGTCCCCTTCTCCTTCTGCCCCCAATCCCTCCCAGCATCAGAGTCTTTTCCAATGAGTCAACTCTTCGCATGAGGTGGCCAAAGTACTGGAGTTTCAGCTTTAGCATCATTGCTTCCAAAGAAATCCCAGGGCTGATCTCCTTCAGAATTACCCTTAGTTATGTGTTAAAAGGAAACATGAGATTATGGTGAGAAATATATTTATAAATGACATTTGTATCTGTATCTTATCAATAGAGATGGACAGAAAGATATAGACAGAGATTACTATTTACTTGAAATGATTCAAGTGGTCATTATCCTAAGGGCTACCAGCAGTACTAGAGCACTGATGCCGTGTATGTCTTTAGGCACATTCTGTCTCTGGACAATTAAAACAAATATAATTTATTGCTGAGCACAGTGGTACTCTCAAGTTAATATCTTTGCAAATTCACCAATCTATTAGGATGTTTCTGCCTACCTTGATAGCTTAGATTGCATATCAAAATCATTGATTAGTTTCCATAGATTTGGTACCTCACTGTAATACATTTCAAAGTTATATTTTAACCAAACTTTAAAAATATTACTCAAGGACTAGTTGAAAAAGATGTATTCATTGTTAGAGAGTAAGTATAGTGGGGTCGCTAAGAGTTGGACATGACTGAACAACTTCACTTTCACTTTTCACTTTCATGCATTGGAGAAGGAAATGGCAACCCACTCCAGTACTCTTGCCTGGAAAATCCCATGGACGGAGGAGCCTGGTGGGCTGCCGTGTTGGGGTCGCACAGAGTCGGACACGACTGAAGCAACTTAGCAGCAGCAGCAGCATTGTCATGTATGTGCTTATAGTGAGTCATAAGTAAATTTATATACACATTACTAATTATACATAAGTGCAATCAAAGCAAGGCAGGTGTGTTAGTCATTCAGTTGTGTCCAACTCTTTGTGGCTTCTCTGTGCATGGAAGTCTCCAGGCAAGAATATTGGAGTGAGTAGCAATTCCCTTCTCCAGGGGATCTTGCTGACCCAGGGATTGAACCTAGGTCTCCTGCATTGCAGATAGATTCTTTACTGTCTGAGCCACCAGGGAAGCCAATACAATAGCATATTCTAGAAACCTGCCTCTCTAGAATGATGGAAAGTTTTCATTTTGTAGTAGATCAAGAGCTCTTTAGTCATGACTAAGATAGTCTTTCTATGTGGTTCTGATTTTTATGCTACAGCCTCTAAACTGTACTTTGATTTTGAATATTTGGGATAAATTTATTTCCTTGAATCATAATGAATTACTAATTGTTAATAGTTCTGACCTCTGTCTAGAGTTCTTCAAAGCTCATATTTAAATTATTGAGATGATCTGTGTCAGATAAACTTAATCAGCCTTATAAAAGTGCCCTGTATATATGCATTCCTGTTATCACACAACGCTGTGTAGTACAGTTAGTGACAATGAGCATACAAAGAGGATATAAAAATCTTCCCACTTTCAAATATTTGTGAATGATGTCTAAGCCTTAGAAAGAAATTTTATAAAATTTTATGACTCAGAAGGAGCACAGATATATGAGAGATCAGTAAAAGTGTTATTGGATAGGATCATATCTCAAAGAGAGTGGTAACTTGGGATAAGGGTGTGGACAGACTGATAGTCATAATTATGTGTTGTTGAGCCCATTGAGCTAATTCTAAAGGCAGTGTGTGATCCTGATGGGTTTGTGGTCTGAGTCATGGGACTGTTAGCCAAGAAAAAAACCATTTTATTCCCAATTTCTCAATCCAAAGAGATGGGTGTTGTTGGGTTGATTAGATCTGCTGGAAAAACATGACCCTGTACATGAAGCCAAAAAAGATAGATGGTGAGATTGAAAACAGCTGAAGAGATTGTATACATTGAACTGTGTTAGAGGAAGAGGAGTCTGAGTACTGAAGTCACTTTTTTTATACATCACCTACCACTTGAGGTAGAGCCACCTGATACAAATGGCTGACTCATTTGGAAAGACCCAGATGCTGGGAAAGATTGAGGGCAGGAGGAGAAGGGGACGACAGAAGATGAGATGGTTGGATGGCATTACTGAATCAATGGACATGAGTTTGGGTAAACTCTGGGAGTTGGTGATGGACAGGGAGGCCTGGCCTGCTGCGGATCACGGGGTTGCAAAGAGTCGGACATGACAAGCGACTGAACTGAACTGAGGTAGAGACATAGTCTGAGTATTTAAGAACATGCAGTCTTCCAAATTGAAACAGTTATAATTTCTACAATAACCTCTGATTCATTTTCCTGAGTTTTCTTCTGTCCTGTCTAATAGACCTTAGCATAAATACAGTACAATAGGGTATAATGTACTTATAAGAAAATAGACTTGAACCACAGGTGCAAGAGTTCGCTCCATTATATGTCTGTGTGATCTGAGGTATATTATTTAAGCTCTCCCAGCTCTAGGTTTCCCATCCTGAAAATACTGATAATAATAATGTCTCTGACATAGGGTTGTTAAAGAAAAAAAAACATTGTAAAGTATTGTTTAGCAAAATGTTCAGTAAACTATAGATATGCAAAATGTTTCAGCTACACTCTTTTCATGGTGGGAAAAATAATGCAGTCCTAGCTGTTATGTAGACATCATCTTCCTTTTTAATTTCAAAAGGGAGAACTGAAGCATCTGATTTCATGATAGTTCTTTGGTTTAAATGTAATTATATTACAGCTTTTTACATTTTAATTTGATCAAGAGATGAGTTCAGTTTTTTACAGTCTAAGATATACAGAGTAAACGCTGTGACAGAGCTTTAGTTTGTTATTGTAATATCTAGAAATATCACATATATTAAGTATTCTGATTCTACATTTTGGATCTTTGATAAATATACCTTTGATGTATAATCACATCATAGAAAAATAATTTTATACTATTTTTGTCATTAATATAATCTGCTATAGAAAAAAGTTCAAAGAGGCTTGCCATTGTTTATATTTTCTTTCCATTTTATTATGCTTCATTATATAGTATTTAGCATACTAAAGAATTATAAGTCTCTAACATAGAACATTCAGAAAACGAAGATCATGGCATCCAGTCCCATCACTTCATGGGAAATAGATGGGGAAACAGTGGAAACAGTGTCAGACTTTATTTTTCTGGGCTCCAAAATCACTACAGATGGTGACTGCAGCCATGAAATTAAAAGACACTTACTCCTTGGAAGGAAAGTTATGACCAACCTAGATAGCATATTCAAAAGCAGAGACATTACTTTGCCAACAAAGGTCCGTCTAGTCAAGGCTATGGTTTTTCCTGTGGTCATGTATGGATGTGAGAGTTGGACTGTGAAGAAGGCTGAGTGCCGAAGAATTGATACTTTTGAACTGTGGTGTTGGAGAAGACTCTTGAGAGTCCTTTGGACTGCAAGGAGATCCAACCAGTTTATTCTGAAGGAGATCAGCCCTGGGATTTCTTCGGAAGGAATGATGCTAAAGCTGAAACTCCAGTACTTTGGCCACCTCATGTGAAGAGTTGACTCATTGGAAAAGATCCTGATGCTGGGAGGGATTGGGGGCAAGAGGAGAAGGGGACGACAGAGGATGAGATGGCTGGATGGCATCACTGACTCGATGGATGTGAGTCTGGGTGAACTCCGGGAGTTGGTAATGGACAGGGAGGCCTGGCGTGCTGCGATTCATGGAGTCGCAAAGAGTCAAACACGACTGAGTGACTGATATGATCTGATCTGATCTTAACATAGATAATTTTCTTTACATTTTACTTCTTGGGTTGTTTTATAATTTTTCATATGCCTGCATGTATACAAATATAATATCACCAATTAAGACACTTTTATAATCCACAATCTGGCTTACTAATGCCTTTTCAAATGCTTCTGTTACAAATACTTGTCTTGTTCATTTTTGTTATAGCTCTTGAGAACTTATTCATTCGTACAAATCTTTGTATCCAAATAAAAATAAGTAATGATAGTAAATGTTGAAAGTTGTAAGTAATGATATGCAGTGTGCTGGATAAAACAACAGTGAACTCCAGAAGCAAGATCAAATTTGTATTGATTTTCTTCACTACTTTACACATGAGATAAGTTGTAGATTTGTGAATAAACCTTAAAGAAACCAAACCTATGTAAAATATTAGGTAATATGAAGTTATTTTTGTTGAAGTTCAAAAACTCTGCAGACTGAGGCAACTATCCTTAAACCATTTAACAAGCATTGAGTGTAGTAGCTGTGTACATAACATGATACTCCAAATTAAACTTTTGCATCTCAAGTGACCTTTAGAGCAGTTTTACAGTTCATAAATTCTCTACAATATTGCTCTGTGGAGTGGTTCTAATAAATCTTAATTCTGCTGTAAACATTAGTACACCTATTAAAAATTGCATTTTCAGTCCAAACACAAATACAGGAATGGGTCTCCTCTGCCATATGAAGAATTTACAATAGAATTCATAAAATAGTAGACATAATTTTGGTAGAGAGAGAAAGCACTACAAATTACTTATCATTGACATAGGGAAAATGAAAAAATCAGGTGGTCAATATTTACACATATTTAAAACATGTTTAAGAGTCATACATTTCCATGTGTACCATGGTGAGGGGGGATCTAATTTGTTAATGTGATGAAGATTTGAGACTGTATGATGGAGAAAGAAGAATCTAAGATATGAAAGCCTTAATTCCTTATAGCTTGCAAACTTTCTGTATTGAGCACATAAAGGGGGTTCCGCACATTGGTTATGTTTGATTGGTGGAATCTCAGTGTATTCGTTCCATGAAAATTTGATTCATCTGGAATTTTAAGTTTGCGATTACATTCGGAGAAAACTTATGGAAATCCCTATGTTGACGAAGTTGAGCATACTCTTTTATATCTGAGTTATGAGCCCAGGAGAACAGTGTTGGGTGAAGACACATGCAAATGCTGAGATTTAATTGACGGTCTGTGTTGCCACTGTCTTCAGCCTAACATTTTACAAGACTATTTCAAAATCAGGAATATAAATAAATATTATTTGATCCTTTCAGATTGTGCTGAAGCTGTCGACATGGAGAAAATGTTTCTAATGGACTAAAAGGGAAAAGCAAAGGACTTGGAACATGTATTTCCTTCTCATTTCTTGTAGGCAGCCCCTCCCCCATGCGTCCATTTCCTTCTCATTTCTTGTAGGCAGCCGCTCCCCCATGCTTCCATTTCCTTCTCATTTCTTGTAGGCAGCCCCTCCCCCATGCGTCCTACTTCCTCTTCCCAAATTTCAAATAGATTGTTGGACTTCTGGATATAGCTTCTGTGTTCCTTAACTTATGACATGTTTCCTTCACTTTTTGCCTGATATTCTTAGGAAACGCCTAAATATAATCATCTACTTGATTTATTTTCTCTTCAGAATTGTCCATTCCACTATTTACTGCATTGGTTGAGCTTTAAAAAATGAACATTTTAATTCCAAAAACTTGTCTGTGCAGATCCTTTATTAGGGGGTAGAATATCTTGTTGTATATCTCTGAAGATTTGCAACACATCTATATTTTTTCTCAAGTCTCTGTTAGCTCTATTTGTTCCGTTGAATATTAGTTCTGCTATGATTATCTTCTTTTTAGTTTGGTTTTCTTCCAATATTGAGGATTTGGGATTGTCTGCTCAAACTTACATTTGAGAATTCCTATTTATCTTCCTATTACATTTACTTAAGTCTGAAAGGCAGGACTTGACCCCTTGTGTGAGAGATCTCAGCCTTTTCGAGGATGAGCAATTACCTGGAGAATTGTGCAGAATCTCTGGTCTTGGTCCTGCATTTGTGCTATAACCTGGGGATAATTTCATCACTATTTGCTTTCTTAGCATGAATGTACCCGTAGGTGTCTGTATTTGTCAAATGTCCTGCTTCTTTTAATTCCTCTCCACTTAATCATGACATATTTCTCAGGGCATGAACTGAGAAATGACTGAGAACTGAACTGAGAAATGACATTAACTGAGAACTCTCACCCACTGACTCTTGACCTTAAATTTCCACATATTTTTCCTATCAATAAAAACACCTCTCCTACACTTACGGACTTTTACTTCTTTGACTTTATTTCTCCATAGACTAGATAATTGTGTTTTTTCTGTCTTTCAAGGATCCCATAAATTTATTTGCTTTAATGACACTGTATCTTTTTTTCCTACTCTACATTACATTTATCGTATAAAAAATAATCTTTTCTGTCACACTATGGAATTTGAGGCCCAGGGATATATGTCCTGTCTTAATGCAACATATTGATTATTTTGTAAACAATTATGATGGTAATCCTGATATCACGAATTAGTATAGCAACCTTCTAACATAAAGTTTTAAAATCAGATAATGTGTCTTATTTACTCAGTGCTATGGAAACTTGAAAGAGGAAATAAAACTCTTTACTCTTTGTGAAGACTATTTAATATGGGACCCCTGAAGATCAATCACAAAATAGGCCCTGTAGAAAAAGATTTAGACATTAATTACCATTAAGGAAACTTACTTTATCTTAGGTTTATTTTAATTATGATTCAAGTACAATCATTTGTATACTAGTCTTTAAGAAGTAGCTTTTCTAAAAGAGAACATTACAGTTTCATTAGATAAAAATTTTTATTAATGTCATTTAAAATCTTCTCCTACTTAAGAGAGTATTTGACTCATGAAAATGTTACATTGATTAAAATTTGTAAGATTTACAGTGTCAAAATTAAGAGGATCCATTAGTCTGCATTGTTAAATCATTTCAAGCACTTTTCAATAACTTAACTGTTAATCCAAGTAGCAAATTAATTAAGTATGACTTATATCTGAAGATTGACTTTTCTTATGTAGAAATAAAAAGTTCAGTGAGCTGTGTGATGGTTTTAAGGATGATTATTTTCACTATGAGACAAAGGTAGCCTGTTGATATTTTATCACCAAAAGATGTCAAATGGCCATAGAGAACAGACTTATGGACACAAGGAGGCGGAGGAAGGAGAGGATGGGATGCATGGCGCGAGTAACATGGAAACATACATTGCCATATGTAAAATAGAGAGCCAATGGGAATTTGCTGTATGATTCAGGGAACTCAAACTGGGGCTCTGTGACAACCTAGAGGGGTGGGATGGGGAGGGAGGTTCAATAGGGAGGGGACAAAGGTATACCTATGGCTGATTCATGCTGATGTCGGCAGAAACCAATGCCCTGCTGTAACGTGATTATCCTTCAATTAAAAATAAATTTAAAAAAATGTCAAATGGCAAAGTGAAGTCAAATTATACTGAAATTGCTTCTAGTGAAGTGATTATTTATATTGGTACAATGGCTGACCTTCCTCCGCAGACACTAGAGGTCTAGGAAGCTGCCTGAGAGCATCATGCATAGTGTAGCCTCATAACTTCTATGTTTATTGCTTGAGGCCCTGAGTAATAGTATATGATCAATAACAGTATTGACACTTCTTGCCTTCTCATTTCTGGACCCTTGTTCTCCCAGGAGATGAAAGACTAAAGCATAGATCTTCTTAGCCAGTCTATCTTGTTCCAGACTAAGGGAACATGCTATGTCCACATTTCTGAGATCTAGCTGGAAATTTTCTGTTTGTATGGTGATGATAATTATGTCTGTTTCTTGACTGTGATGTCTGGGTTATATGGTTCCCAAAATGCTCTTAATGATCCAAGAATGAGGGGGAAACACATGGACTGAGGTTTCTCGGAGAACTACTTATTAAGCAATAAAGAGGAGGGTCCTGAGATACTCATTATCCCCCAGTTGATAGCTTGTGTCATAAAAATGGACAGGACCTTGCTCTCCTGAACTCATCCAAGACTCTGTTGGTAGGTAAAGCTTACAGATAAAGCAAATTTTATTATAGTAATGATTCACAGCTTTTCTATTTCCATCTTCAAAGTACAGAAGGTGTTCAAAGTTTCTTCATTATACTTAAAATCCAAATTAAAAAGAGAGAAATTTCTGTTCATTGTTGTAACAAGAATAAACTCATAGGTCATAGACAAGGTGAGCTAAAAATAAAATCAAGGTTATTAAAGGTCAGTGTCTCAGATGACTGCATATTATACAAAGGAATGTTCCTAACCACACATGGAAATGAAGATCAAAATAAAGGGCAAATTGTTTCTTCACACTGCTGGTAGCTGATGGCCTAAGGAAAGATAGCAAGATTATCTGAGAGTGCACCTCCATTCTCTAGAGGAAAGAACTAGAGTGGGAGCAGTGTCATGTGGCCACTGCTTACACCAGTGGCTTCTAAATTTGACTGCACGCTGGAATCATCTGGGATCTTCAAAAGTCACTGGTAACCCACTCCCAGTCATTCTCATTTTTTTAATATAGGATGTGACTTGGAATTTGAGAATTTTAAAAGGTCCCTAGATGATTTTACTGTGCAGCAAAGATTGAGGACTACTGACTTATGTGACTATTAACATGTGAATTTTCAGCAGTTTCATTTTCTCACTCGCCAATCGATTATTAACGCAATTCCTGCCTTGTAGAGTGGTTGGGATGATTAAACAAAGATACTATGTGAAAATACTTTGGAAATGGGCAAGGCAATACTTACAGGTAAAAAAATCAATTAGTAGCTTATAAGAGTCTCAAAGGTTTATTAAAGTTTTCCCGATGAGTTTACAACTCTGGTGATAGTCAAATATTGAAAGGTTTAGAGTCTTTACAAATTCAGAGATCTAACGGTGCTCTGAAATGTGTTTCCGTCTGTATTACACTCATATTCTGATACTGAGCTATCAAGTTGTGACTAATGCAGTGCAGCACACCAGTATGTATGTAAGTTGGCAACCGGAGGTTGGTCCAGCTCTCTGATTCACTTGACATCTTGAGCATGTCATTTAACATTTCTATGCTTTACTTGTCCATAAAATGCAGAGAAATATGTGTACTATTTCTAAAGTGTAGGGGAAGAATCAAATGTGCTGATAGATGAAAGTCCTTTGAAAAGTAAACACTATTAACCTTCTATAAAAATAAAAATTAGCAATAATTCCAAACTGAGAAACAAGCAGCAGGGTATTGTGAATGGAATATAGACCTGGGAAATTGGTAGCCTTTCTCTTTCATTTTCTTCTTAAAGACAGAGATCTGAAACAAATATGACAAAAATCTCATCACTTGTTAAACGGTCCCATAATTGGTACATAGCTATCCACTAAGGAATATTGGTAAAGAATCAGATGGCAAAGAATCTGCCTGCAATGCAAGAGACCTGAGTTTGATCATTGGGTTGGGAAGATCACCTGGAGACTGGAATGGCTACCCACTACAGTATTTTTGCCTGGAAAATTCCATGGAGAGAGGAGCCTGGCGGGCTGCAGTCCATAAGGTCACAAAGAGTCAGACCTGACTGAGCAACTAATACTTTCACTTTTCCTACCATTATATGTTTAAGATAATTTATAATTAAATTACAAATTAGAATATGACTTCCAATATTATAATTGTTTCAGTTTTCACAAGTCATATAACCTTCCTGGTCCTTTCCTTGTCATTTTATGAACAGAGAGTCTTTACTATCCCTTCTGAACTGTAACATTCAGATTCAAGTGCTTAGTTGATAACCTGATGCTGATTATAACAGATATATTTACATGCTTTGAAAAAAACAAAGAAAATATATATTTTATCATTTGAAGCAATTGAGAAATGAATTCAGAGATGTGGTCATCCAGGAAAAAATTGCCAAATGCCGTGGTGACTCCTTCACAAGAAAGACATAAGGTTATAAAGGTTACAAGAGACATTGAATTTGGGCAAATGTAATATGTATAAGATAAAGCTAATATCTTTGGAAAACCAAAGGTTTAGTCAACAACCTCAGTCCAAAAAGGATCCCAGGAGCACACTGGAGGGCATCAGTTATAAATTAGATTTACGGACTTCTAGTTCTGTGTGTGTGTTTATAATTAGAGGTAAAATATGGATATTAAAATAAGCATAAATATGTGTATGTGTGTATAACATAGATATAAAATCATTGATATATTCAGTCCCCTTCTGTTTAGCAATATTGCACATTTATGGCCTCAGTGTAAAGCCAAATCCTCTCACACAATATATAATTGTCAACATTTCTAAACCTTAGCTTGCTTTTCATGATTTTCTTCTAGGTTCAATCCATAGACTTTATCTTTAGTAAATGTTTCACTATCATTGTCTCTATTCAGTATAGTGAAAGTCAGATTTTTCAATTAAGAATTTCTGGTCTCATGTGCTACTTGAATTAACAATTTAATCAATTACTTTTTTAAGTCCTAACCAGGCCGGGTTCTGATTAACTTCTGAGATCAGACAATATCCTGTGCATTCAGGGTGATGTGACTGTAGACATTTTTTGGTGAGGCAGAGGACATAGGGCTGAAAGACATCTCATTTATTATAATCTCCCCTTTTCAACTACTTGTACAGAAAGCCTGACAGCTGAGTGTTCACATACATGTACACAAACACACACACACACACTGACAGCTGAGTGTTCACATACATGTACACACACACACACACACACACAGAGTCCTGTTTGCAATGACAGCCATGCTCCAGAGAGAAACCTGATAGGGAGGGAGGAAGATCAGGTGTGGCTCCCCTGCTTACCAATCAGATTCTCCAAATACACACCCACCTACATGCACACACACATTCATATCCCAATCTTTGCTGTAACGTAGCAATAGTCATAAAAGTTTTTAAAACGCTTTGTGCTTCATGTAAGGACTGCATTGCTATCTCATGCTACAGTGGACATCTGCGTTTCCTGCATGCTTTTTGTGGTTTAGGATACAAAGCATTTTAATTCTCACAGTTTTGTGGGCAGGAATTAGAGCGGGGCTTAGCAAGCAATTCTTCTTTGTCACATGGTTGGCAGAGGTCACTTGGGGATATTTAGCTGGTGCCTAAGCCCTTCTAGAAGGTCCAGGATGTGTTTGTTCACTTGTCTGATGTCTTGGCAGAGGAGTTGGAGTGCTGGGCTCAGCTGGACTGTGAATCAAAGCTCTTACATGTGACCCCTCCAGGCAGCATTCCAATAAGTCATATTTCTTACATGGCAGGTCAGGGTTCCTTGGAAAAGCATCCCAAGAGTTTTGTTTATTTGTTTTGTTGTTTTACCAATAAATCTGTGTACTTTCCATATTGCTTTTATGATACACGTGTGTTTTAATCTTGCTTTTCTTTATATCTTGATCTTAAGCTTTAAGTTCAATTCTTCCACGTCACTTCAATTTTTTTCTTGAATTTCTACCTCTGTTCTCAAACATATGCCAATGAGAAACATTTTCAAAATAAAATGTAGATTATTACTGCCACTTTAGTTTATGTATGTGCTTTTGAAATCTTTAAGCAGATATGGACTTTTGTAATTGCCCTTTTGCATTCAATGACCAAGATAGGCTTTTATTCAGTTAGTACTTTTAGATTTCCTTGTAATAAATTGTGCACTTAGCTGTATTCAAAAATGATGGAAGAAATGGTCCTTATATTTTTGCGCTTTGTAATCTATTTCAAGTCTGACAAATATGAAAAAAGTAACAGTGGAAATTTCCAGTAATAAAGAAAAATGTGCATTTTATGCAAGAGTACTATAAAATATAAAATGAAATTATTGGTTTGTCAGAAATAGAGCAGGCGGGCGTTTGTATTGAGACAGAGGACCCTGAGCCAGTTATTGCAAGAATGCTGGCTGTGCGTCATCACAGACAAGGATGTGGACTTTCTCTGAAGAGCTGAAGGGGAAGGGATGTGTCCTTGGGTTATGGCCGGATACAGTGAATAATCATAATGAGTAATGTGCCTAGACGTGATAACTATAAGAAATAGCAGAAGGTTAAGGGGCTTATGTGGCAAAATAAAGGTCAGATTATCTCATTTTCATGTAAACTGAAGTCATTTATTACTCCTTTCATATTTGCTTGAGGAAATGAAACTACATCTATCTATTATCTATCTTACCTATTACATGGACTCTCTTTCTTTACCTCTCTATTTCTCTATTACTTACATGTTTTTTTCCTTGCATATACCTGAGTTAATAATGTTATACCCATGTTAATTTCCTGGTTCTGATAATATCATTCGTTATGGAAGGTATTGTAACTGGGACAAGTTGGCTGAAAGGTACTTGAGAACTGCCTGTAGTATTTTTGCTATTTATTGTGAGTCTTAAATTACTTTTAAAAAGAAAAGTTATGCTTAAAAAAATTTAATGCCTTTTTCTTAAGTATGGCTGTAGGTAACCAATATACATTGAAAAGAAAATAGGAATAAAGGTTATCAAATTATCTATTGTTTAGTAAAAACTCATTCTCTTTGAGGAAAAGGTTAGTTTGGAAATATATCTTCATCCAAGCTAAATAACTAAATTCCTAAAACATTCTCTAAAAATCTGTTAGTCTTAAAAAGCAAACTACTCTATGAGGAAGGGAAAATTAGGTCAATGCAGTTTCTTACTAACATGATAAAAACAGAAGATAGTAATTGTACCCATCTTTATATATATTATGAGGAGGGAATGGCAACCCACCCAGTATTCTTGCCTGAAGACTTCCCATGGACGGAGGTGCTTGGCAGGCTACAGTTCATTGAGTCACAGAGTCAGACATGACTGAACGACTAAGCACCGCACATAATTATTATATTCTCTTTTCTTATATTTAATATAGAAACTATCTCCTATGTTATTTGATACTTAAAAGTTATAGCAAAGCAGTTGGAAAATGGAATGTTTTATGCTCTTATTTTGTTATTCTTTCTATAACTACATTTTGTGTTGTTATGAAGCATGCTTATTTCTGCTTTCTTTGGCAGTTTTTTCTTTACTTCCATACTAAGTAACCGATCTTATTACATTTTAAATTTAGGAGAAAGAATTTGATTTTTAGCAAGGGTGACATGTTTATGACTTGCTTATTTGTTTTCTACCCAAGCTGGCATTTTTTAAAGTCCTAAAATAATCACTCGGACTTTAAGAACTAAATCGAAGCACTTCTTTAAGCACTTCTCAAAATTAAACCTCTCTTGTGAATGGCTGTTAAATGCACTGTTTCTCTAAAATTCTCATCATCTTGGATCTCTTAGCAACTTTTATCTGCAAATCTGCTGCTGTTTTAGAAGTCATTATTTCATTATCCACTGTCCGCAAAGCTCTTCTGAAGTGTTAGGCAAATATTTCTTTCTTAAATCTTTCTTCAGTTCCCAAGTGAAAAAGTTAAGACACACAAAAAAGAAATGACTTTCCTGGGACCATTCTCATTCATTTTCTGAAGGAGCAGGTTATTAGGAAGTGTGAAGGCACTGTTAGTCCATTCAAAAGAGAGAAAAGGGTATATAGTGGATTTTGTTTGTCCTTTAATCAGAGACAATAGTCATGAAACAGTTAACTGGGGAAGAACTGTATTCTGTAGGTGATCTCAATAACCTGACCATCCAAGAACAGAGTCTTTTATTTTAAAAAAAATTTGTCCTTTTCTTGTTTTTGTTATTTTGGGTTTCTTTTTTAGTCTTGAGATCCAACCAGTCCATCCTAAAGAAGATAAGTCCTAGGTGTTCATTGGAAGGACTGATGCTAAAGCTGAAACTCCAGTACTTTGGCCACCTCATGCGAAGAGTTGACTCATTGGAAAAGACCCTGATGCTGGGAGAGATTGGGGGCAGAAGGAGAAGGGGACGACAGAAGATGAGATGGCTGGATGGCATCACCGACTCAATGAACATGAGTTTGAGTAAACTCTGGGAGTTGGTGATGGACAGGGAGGCCTGGCGTGCTGGGATTCATGGGGTTGCAAAGAGTCGGACACGACTGAGAAATTGAACTGAACTGATATGTAAACAACAAGGAATACTATAGCAAGAATTTGGTGAATTTATTTAATGAATATTTATATGAGTTCAGGACTCTTTTCAACCCTTGAGTTCTGCCCATCATACACAGGCACACACACACAGAAGTCACTCAGTCATGTCCGACTCTTTGCGACCCCATGAATTGTAGCCCACCAGGCTCCTCAGTCCATGGGATTTTCCAGGCATGAATATTGGAGTGGGTTGCCATTTCTTTCTCCATGTGCTCATCATAGTGCTTGAATAAAATCTTTATTATAATGTCTATTTAGGGTGA
This sequence comes from Bos grunniens, assembly GCF_055505025.1. Taxonomy (NCBI): domain Eukaryota; kingdom Metazoa; phylum Chordata; class Mammalia; order Artiodactyla; family Bovidae; genus Bos; species Bos grunniens. The sequence continues at coordinate 19,932,627 of NC_141191.1, read as the reverse complement.
AATGTACTACTGAGAACTCATTCATTCCATAACCAATGTTTATAGAATGTGTATTGTATGCCAAGCACCATGTATCAAGATTACAGCATCAGATACCTTAGCAGTTAAGAATGTGATCTTTGAAGTCTCATGTTTTGTGCTTGATTTCTGCCTCTGCCACTTACTCATTGTGTGGGCTTTGTTCATTGTGTGTTTTTAATTTTCTTTCCCTCAACTTACCACCTATAAAGGGGGCAGAGTTATAGGATAACTTCTTCATAAGTTTGTTATGAGAGTTAAATTAAGCTATATATGTTAACTATATGGATGTGAGAGTTGGACTATAAAGAAAGCTGAGCACCGAAGAATTGATGCTTTTGAACTGTGGTGTTGGAGAAGACTCTTGAGCGTCCCTTGGACTGCAAGGAGATCCAACCAGTCCATCCTAAAGGAGATTGGTCCTGGGTGTTCATTGGAAGGACTGATGTTGAAGCTGAAACTCCAATACTTTGGCTACCTGATGCAAAGAGCTGACTCATTTGAAAAGACCCTGATGCTGGGCAAGATTGAGGGCAGGAGGAGCAGGGGACGACAGAAGATGAGATGGTTGGATGGCATCACCAACTCAATGGACATGGGTTTGGGTGGACTCCGGGAGTTAGTGATGGACAGGGAGGCCTGGTGTGCTGCGGTTCATGGGGTCGCAAAGAGTCGAACACAACTGAGCAACTGAACTGAATTGAACTGAAGTGTTACTAAGTATTACTAAGACATAACTTCACTCTGAAAGATAACAGCACCAATACAGAGATAGAGAAAAATCTCTACTGGGATATTGTTGTACACAGGATACAATACAAGGTGAAAAGGCTGAACTATAATATGTGCTGCAGAACAGAGACATCTTTGAGTAGATTTGATACTAGAGCTGATTTGAAGGAAGGCAAGAGATAGATGAGATGGTTGGATAACAAGTACAAGTGAATGCCAGGGTCAGTATGTGTGAACACACAGAAATACAGTCATACCAAATTGCAGATTCTACTGGAGAAAGCATATAGCATGTATCTATGGAGGGGGTGAAAAAGATAGGTCTTGGAAGTTATGGCCAAACTGAGGCTACCTTTAGAAAGCAGGAAGTTTACAAAGCAGAAAATTGACTGATACAGATTGCATATTAATAAAAAAAAATCAGCCTGTCAGCTGTAGGGAGGATGGCAAGGCAGTACCACACTGGACATGGGAAAGCTGGTCAGTGGGTTTAGGCAGTTGTTTAAGGCAAGGGTTAAGTAATGGTAATGTAGGAAAAAAAGAAGTTTCTGAAAGCTGTTAGTATAGATGGAATGTGTGGAGTTGAATATGAGGTGATGAAGTCAAGCAAGGACTTGAAATACTGAATCTGAGAAACTTGCTGGATTTGCAAGTGAAGATGGACTGGGGACACTGGAATATGGGGAGGGGTTTAGAGTTTAGAAGCATATTCTAGGCTAGAGGTATAGATTTGGGAAGCTTAACCAGTTAAATGGTTGTTGAGGCCAAGTAAAAGTTTCAGAAGGCTAAAGAAAGAGCTCTAGTGAACATTATTATTTAAAGAAAGAGTCAATAAGATCAGTAATATAGGAAGGGTCCAGAAAATATCAGTATTAGGTAGCTTGAAAGACATATTAGCCATCGGGGTTCCCTGGTGGCTCAGTGGTAAAGAATCCACCTGCCAATTTTTGCCTATGCAGGAGACAAGGGTTCGATCCCTGGATTGGGAAGGTCCTCTGGAGAAGGAAATGGCAACCCACTCTAGTATTCTTGCCTGGGAAATCCCATGGACAGAGGAGCCTGATTGGCTACAGGCCATTGGGTCACAAAGAGTCAGACACAACTTAGTGACTAAACAACAACAAGCTGGTCATCACTGTTAAATGATTTCAGGAGGTATGTGTTCTCTGGATTTACCAATTTGGATGTGACTAAACACTTTATTCAAGGAGAAGGCAATGGCACCCCACTCCAGTACTCTTGCCTGGAAAATCCCATGGACAGAGGAGCCTGGTGGGCTGCAGTCCATGGGGTCGATAAGAGTCAGACATGACTGAGCGACTTCACTTTCACTTTTCACTTTCATGCATTGGAGAAGGAAATGGCAACCCACTCCAGTGTTCTTGCCTGGAGAATCCCAGGGACGGGGGAGCCTGGTGGGCTGCCGTCTATGGGGTCGCACAGAGTCCGACACGACTGAAGTGACTTAGCAGCAGCAAACACTATTCAAAGCAGGTCCCCTCTTATGAGATGGTAACTAGCACATATATTTTCTTTCCATGCATCAGTTATAAAGTTAAATGTTTGCTTAAAGTTTTTAAACCTGCATTTACCCTCTTCACTGTGGTGTTTTCTAAAAAAATATATTCAACTTGTTCTCACTCCCTGGTGTGAAATAAAACTTTTATATAGTCTGAACTTTGATTTATCATGGACTACCGATGGTTGCAAAGAAAGTAGAACCTCTTAGAATAAAGTAGGACTGAAACGGATTATATAAATAGAATTTATCTGGAAACTGTGACAATAAGCATTTGGTCTTGGTTAGTTTGCATAAGCTACTCATCTTTCTTTTCCAGGATCTAGACTACAATTTCAGGCTTCCTTTCACCTCACCCAGAGTGACAAAATTGTGAGGTTTATTTCATCTTTATGGAGTTGAAGACTATGCCACATTCCTAATTCTACCCATGACATCCATTCAAGCTTGAATTGTTACTGTTCATTAGAATAGTTTTCAAATTTCTTCCTCAAAATATTCCTCAAATGGAGAAACCACCAAAAAGCTTTTACTCAACTCAAAATGTACAAAAACAACTCTTCTTCACATGTGCGATGATACTCGAAGAATACAACAAAAAATAATTCCATAAGATATTCCCTATCATGTAAAATCTAAGGATTTTTTCTTAGCTAGTGAAATTTCACTAGCTAATAATCAGCAAGGCTGGTTATTTTCAAAGAATGCTGTTGCAGTTTTATGTATACAAACATTAAGTAAAGGTTTTTAAACATAAAATGCTGGGAAAATACTGCTCTTAGTAGTTTAAAAAAAGAAAAAGATGTGCTTTGAAGAAGACAAACGCATCTTAACTCTACGGGAGTCAAAAGATAACCAACCTTTGATCTGAGTGCCTGTATTTCAGGGGGTGAGAACAAGAAGTTAATGGAAATTTTTTCATGCGTTGGAGATGCATTTTGAAGCTGGGGTGAGGAACAAACAATGTGTAACTCTTTTTATGACACCTTGTGAGACTTAAGCATAGGCCAAGCTACTTTGGGGCCTAACCATTCTCTAACTGACCCGAAATTGGACGTTTAGAGAGGCTGTTTGGTATTTCACAAAGGGCATCCTAGGTGAAGTTCCTGCTATGGGTTTCATGGTCAATTGTAGCAACAAAGAAATGAATGAAAGTAAAATAATACATTTGATCCAAATCAGAACACACCACACAATGGGGAAGAGAATCCAGGTATTCGTGTTTCAATCCCCTGAAACTATGCTGGCATGATTCTGTCTATGAAGGTTGAGCTACAACTGTTGTGGCATGGACAGGGCCCTGACCTGAGACACCCCCCATTCCTAGCCCTGTTCCCATACCCTTACAGAGAACCCCCTTTCCACACCAGCACACCAACTCATCTCCAAATTGGCCAACAAGTCTTACCTCTTTCGATTAATTGCAAGTTTATTTGAAGGTCTTCTTGGCCTTTTTCTTCCATAGTGACAGGACAGGGCCCTCTGTTTAATTCACAGTAAGGATCTCATATTTCTTTTCTAGGCAAGCAGGACTGGGCTCTCTGACAAGTCTGTGGGATTCCTTATATCAACCAGTTTACTTCTACTTGGGAAATGTGTGTAACTAGTTTAGATATACTGTTGTTAGGACGTTGTTAAACCCTTCATCCAGAATACTTCTATTTTGTGTAACTAAGAGGATCATTGCATTGTCGACACTATTTTAAAAGCAAACAAACACCAACAAAACCCTAAAATACCATTGAGCTCTGTTGCACCTCATGCAATACCAGAGTTACTGGAAATCAAATAGATGAAGCCAGATTAATCAAATTTCATTTGTTCTGTATAAAAACTGGTGAATTACTCTGAGGACACATAAAATGTAGCAGTTTTTACACATGTATACAAAATCCAATAAAGTATACCTGCATACAAAATCCAGAAAGATTTTTTTAAAAAAAGGTTGAAAGAGATTTGTTTCATTTATTTTTCCACCCTTCTTTATATTGCTGCTGCTGCTACTAAATCACTTCAGTCATGTCCGACTCTGTGCAACCCCGTAGACTGCAGCCCATCAGGCTCCCCCATCCCTGGGATTCTCCAGGCAAGAACACTGGAGTGGGTTGCCATTTCCTTCTCCAATACGTGAAAGTGAAGTTGCTCAGTCATGTCTGACTCCTAGTGACCCCATGGACTGCAGCCTACCAGGCTCCTCCGTCCATGGGATTTTCCAGGCAAGAGTACTGGAGTGGGGTGCCATTGCCTTCTCTGCTTTATATTGCTAGATATTGTAAATAGAATAAATTTCAGCTGCACTGCTTTAGAACAAATAATCACCAGTTTTTCAAAAAAAAAAACATGAAGAGATTTGAAGTGAGAGAAAAGTTCACTACAGGACTTTGGATAAAAGTCCTGCCTTGCAAAATCTGCTCTCCCTAAGCAGTAGCCTGTGGGATTATTAGGGTGACCAAAATTTTCCTGAAAAGTATCCTATTATCAGAAATTCCCCAAGTTTTGAAAATTAGTCTTTTTCAAATTAAGGCAATCTACAGTATAAAGAAAAACATGGAAGAAGGAGGGAAAAAAAAAAGAAAAAAAAAAACAACAAAAAGTGCTGGAGTGTTAGCTTTTTAAATTGTCCATTAAGATTTTTAATAGAAATGCACCAGCTCAGTTTTGAAGTTATTTAAGATGTTACATTAGTAGTGATATGTAGCAAATGTTTCATCCAACAAATTCTAAATAACTGTGAAAAGATTTAACGAAGTGCCAACTGGATATTAGAGTGCGCTGTGGGTTGTTTCGTTTCCAATTTGTTATTCTTGTTTCAAAATAGTATTCAGTTCTCCCTACAGGTAAATGCAATGCATGAATAATTGCCTCTATATAATTCCAATTAATAGCTTTAAGCAAAGCCAAATTTACTAAAAATGTGCTAAAATTCAGCATGTATATTGAACCAGAACTCAGAAACTAAAAGTGAAATAATATTTTTAGAGAGATCCTTTCCTCTATGAGAATTTTGCTGTATCAGTTCTCAAAACCAAGCTGTGCATATATTTTGTTCTAAAGCATGATAAAGAACAATTATTTCTAGCAAATATCAAGAAAGCATAATTACTAATATTGAATAAATTTAATTCTTATATGTTCCTTATTCCTTGTATAAAGAGGAAATTACCAAATCCTCCTTTCGGTGGAAATACTTATTGCTTTCCTGCTAATATTCTCTCTTATGACAGTGGTGATTGCTGCATATCCTCTTGAATATTTGCACCAAGGTATTCCCAGTTACCTCTTTAATGTTCAGTAGATCTAACTGTCTATATTATCCTCTGCTTGCTCATTTTAGCTGTGCCAATTCTAGACTCAAGATAAGTTTACAGTCATCAACCGTGTCTATAGAATTTCATGTATTCAGCTGAATTCATACCATGTGTCTTCACAAATTATAGCCTTCACCATAAACATTTTTCTATTTCTCTTTATTTATTTTCTGGCATAAACAAAATGTTTTGTATTATGTAAAGTAATAAAATTAGTATTTTATGGCTTACAAAGCATTAATTTCTAGTTACACAGTTAGTCTGTTTTTCTGATTTATTGTTCAGTCGCTGAGTTGTGTCTGAACTCTTTGTGACCCCATAGACTGCAGCACACCAGGCTTCCCTGTCCTTCATTATCTCCCAAAGTTTGCTCAGACTCATGTCCATTGAGCCAGTGATGCCATCCAACCATCTCAGCCTCTGTCACCCGCTTCTCCTCCTGCCTTCGGTCTTTCCCAGCATCAAAGTCTTTTCCAGTGAGTTAGCTCTTTGCATTAGGTGGCCAAAGTATTGGAGTTTCAGCTTCAGCATCAGTCCTTTCAAAGAATATTTAGGGTTGATTTCTTTTAGGATTGATTGATTTGATCTCCTTGCTGACCAGGGGACTCTCAAGACTCTTCTCCAGCACCACAATTCAAAAGCATCGATTCTTTGGAGCTTAGCCTTCTTTATGGTCTAATTCTCACATACTGCTCATGGGGTTCTAAGGGGACGACAGAGGATGAGATGGTTGGATGGTATCACCGACTCAATGGACATGAGTTTGAGCAAGCTCTGGGAGTTAGTGACGGACAGAGCAGCCTGGCATGCTACAGTCCATAGCGTCACAAAGAGTCAGACATGACTGAGCGACTGAACTGATCTGAACTCTCACGTATGTACATTAGTACCGGAAAACCCATAGCTTTGACTGTATAGACCTTTGTTGGCCAAAGTATTGTCTCCGCTTTTTAATATATTGTCTAGGTTTGTCATAGCTATTCTTCCAAGGACAAGCATCTTTTAATTTCATAGCTGCAATATCACTATTTGTGGTGATATTTTATTCATTCAGGACACTTGTATCAACCACCTGCTTGAAGTAAAATACTAAGTGCTTGTCAGGAAATGGGTGAAAAAGACGACCTATGTCCTTATGGAACTTACTAATCATGGTAGATACAAATGTAGTACTATCTTTATAGTTTTGTAACAAATTCCATTCATGAGATATGTACTATCGAACATACTGAGTAAAGAAAACACCCCAGTTTTGTTTTTTTTAAGAGAAAGTATTTTTAGAATCAGTAATAACTTCTGAATACTTAAACTGAGAAATTCAAGCATACTTTTGTTTCTTTAAGCTATCTTATTGTACTATCTAGCAATCCTTTAAAAAGCCTGGCTGGGAAAAAAAAAATCCCATTATATGTCTATTGAGAACATTCCTGATTACATCAATGCTAGTTCTGGGAGAATTGTCTCATTAAATTACAGCAGGTTAAGTAACAGTGATCCATAAAATGTTTAAATTATATTTTCTAAATCAGGATTTAAAAGATGTTATCTCTGTTTCCAGAGGCTCCCCCCCACCAAGAATCCTTTGCCCACCTATAGTATATTGGAAAGAAATTGTATCAAGTATAGCAGAAGAGAACACAATTGTTGAATTGATAGTAAACACCTACACATAAATGCCAGACCTATTCATTCCTTATGATGTTTTAATAAACAATTTCTATTACCCAGATGATATGAATTATTACTTTATTATCACAGATCAAATCATAAAAGAATAACTCTGAGAAGTCCTGTGGGATTAAAGCCTTCCACCCCTCTCCCCACACCTGTCCATCCACACGTGATTCATGACCTCAGGCTGAGTATTCATATAAGTGGAAACACCACCCACACACCAAACAAGTTGATTAAGCCATCCTTTTTTTTTTCTTTGATCACTGTTCATGTTAAACCAACTCCAGCAAACACAGTAAGATTTATTGTAAATGTATATCACTTACAATAATACATATTTTATTTGTAAATGAAATGTCCTAAACTTGAAATACTTTCCATCTTATTATTTAATAATGTGCAGCTGTAATTCTACTTGAAGTCTGAATTGTGATAAACATCATCAATTTTATAATACATTAAAGGAGAGTTCTCTTGGATTTCAAAAACTCAGCACAATCTTATACAATTACCAGTAAACCTTTTCAATTGGAAGAAGAGTGAAATCACATTTAATCCTAAATCTGCATTTCACATTGATAAGAGTTCACTTAAAAATAATCTCAATGTCTTCCTTACTGGAGAAGTAATAGGGAACTTACATACAGGAAGACAAACAGAGAATGTTTAGACTAAAAATGATCATAGCTCAGGCCGACTGAAATTGCTGAAAAGTTCTGAAAGCAGAATGGGAGGCCAGAAGACAGTTCTTTGGTTACCAGGATGTGAAACTATTTTTTATCTAGAAGATAAAAGATGATTTAAAAATCTTCAGTATCCTAGGCATTCAAAGTAGAGACATAATACATATATCTAAACCTGCTTTAGATTATTCAGGCTATTATCAAAGGAACTTCAGGAATTAGATCAGAAGTAGAAAAATAAGGGCATATGACTGCAGTCCATGGGGTCGCACAGAGTCGGACACGACTGAGCAACTTCACTTTCACTTTTTACTTTCACGCATTGGAGAAGGAAATGGCAACCCACTCCAGTGTTCTTGCCTGGAGAATCCCAGGGATGGGGGAGCCTGGTGGGCTGCCGTCTATGGGGTCGCACAGAGTCGGACACGACTGAAGCGACTTAGCAGCAGCAGCAGCAGCAGCAGCATGACTGCATCTAAGGAAAAAGTGCACAGGAAAATAATCTTTTTCTCATTCTTTTCCCCTGGAGATGTTGACTTACAAAATTTCCATTTATGCTTACTTTGGATTTGGTGTGTGTGTGTGTGTGCACATGTAAATGCAACTAATTCATAGTAGATAAATTTTAAAAAGTAGCAAAAAACTTTTATATCAGCAGAGTCTAACTGTAAAGCAATGGAAGTCCTCTTTTATGCCTCTTCATTAATATCCTTTTAGGAAGACAAACTTATTTGGGCATGAGGAGGAGTCAGAAATATACCCATTCAACCAACACTTGAGTGACGATTGTGTGCCTCTTATGACTGCTCAAGTAATTGACAGCCGTCCATATAATCACCATCAGGGAGTTAGGAAATTCATACAGCTCCAGTGAATTATTGTCATTAAAAAAACTGTACAACTTCTATAATATTGTAAGTTCAGTTCAGTCACTCAGTTATGTCCGACTCTACAACCCCATGGACTGCAGCACACCAGGCCTCCCTGTCCATCGCCAACTCCTGAAGCCTACTCAAACTCATGTCCATCACGTTAGTGATGCCATCCAACCATCTCATCCTCCATCATCCCCTTCTCCTCCCACCTTCAATCTTTCTCAGCATCAGGGTCTTTTCCAATGAGTCGGTTCTTCACACCAGGTACCAAAGTATTGGAGTTTCAGCTTCAGCATCAGTCCTTCCAACGAACATTCAGGAATGATTTCCTTTAGGATGGACTAGCTGGATCTCCTTGCGGTCCAAGGGACTCTCAAGAGTCTTCTCCAACACCACAGTTCAAAAGCATCAATTCTTCGGCGCTCAGCTTTCTTTATAGTCCAACTCTCACATCCATACATGACTACTGGAAAAACATAGCTTTGACTAGATGGACCTTTGTTGGTAAAGTAATGTCTCTGCTTTTTAATATGCTGTCTAGGTTAGTCATAGCTTTTCTTCCAAGGGGCAAGCGTCTTTTAATTTCATGGCTGCAGTCACCATCTGTGCTGATTTTGGAGCCCCCAAAATAAAGTCTCTCATTGTTTCCATTGTTTCCCCATCTATTTGCCATGAAGTGATGGGACTGGATGCCATAATCTGTTTTCTGAATGTTGAGTCTTAAGCCAACTTTTTCACTCTCGTCTTTCACTTTCCTCAAGAGGCTCTTTAGTTCTTCACTTTCTGCCATAAGGGTTGTGTCGTTTGCATCTCTGAGGTTATTGATATTTCTCTGGCAGTCTTGATTCCAGCTTGTGCTTCATCCAGCCCAACATTTCACATGATGTACTCTGCATATAAGTTAAATAAGCAGGGTGACAATATATAGCCTTGATGTACTCCTTTCCTGATTTGGAACCCATCTGTTGTTTTATGTCCTATTCTGTTGCTTCTTAACCTGCATACAGATTTCTCAGGAGGCAGGTCAGATGGTCTGGAATTCCCATCTCTTTAGGAATGTGCAGTCAGTACTACTGACTGTCCCAGGTAGGCCTCTTAAGTGCTAAGGAAAAGAAAGAAAATGAGGTTGCTGACTCTTTGTGACCCCATGGACTGTAGCCTGCCAAGCTCCTCTGTCCATGGGATTTTCCAGGCAAGAAGACTAGAGTGGATTTCCATTTCCTTCTCCAGGGGATCTTCCTGACCCAGGGATTAAACCTGGCTCTCCTGCATGGAAGGCAGATTCTTTATCATGTGAGCCACCTGGGAAGCCCATTCATTATCCAAGGGAGATGCCAGTACCTCAGTGCTCACTTAGGAAAGATTTTTCAGAGTGATAATAAACATGCTTTTAAAATCTTTAAAAATCACCTTAAATCTGGGACAGCATGTTCATTTTCATTCATTTCCCTTGGATATGAAATCTTTCTTAAGTGGGCACTGAGTTCTAGGCAACTATGGCAGTCAAAATAATCATCCCTCCTAAAATGTCCACATCCTCTTCCCCAGAACTCAAGCTAGCTATCTTAAATGACCAAAAGGACTTTGAAGATGTGATTAAGTTAAGGACTTTGAGATGGGAGATCATCCCAAATCAGCAGCATGGGTCAGTGTAATCCAAGGGTGCTTATAAGGAAGGAGGGAGGCAGGGGAGGCTGAGAAAGGGATGTTATAACTGAGATTGTTATGCAGAGATTGTCAGTTCAGTTCAGTTGCTCAGTCGTGTCCAAGTCTTTGTGATCCCATGAACTACAGCACGCCAGGCCTCCCTGTCCATCAGCAACTCCCAGAGTCCACCCAAACCCATGTCCATTGAGTCGGTGATTCCATCCAATCATCTCATCTGTCGTCCCCTTCTCCTCCTTCCCCCAATCCCTCCCAGCAGCAGGGTCTTTTCAAATGAGTCAGCTCTTTGCATCAGGTGGCCAAAGTATTGGAGTTTCAGCTTCAACATCAGTCCTTCCAATGAACACCCAGGACTGATCTCCTTTAGGATGGACTGATTGGATCTCCTTGCAGTCCAAGGGACTCTCAAGAGAATTCTCCAACACCACAGTTCAAAAGCATCAATTCTTTGATGCTCAGCTTTATTCACAGTCCAACTCTCACATCCATACATGACCACTGGAAAAATCATAGCCTTGACTAGATGCACCTTTGTTGACAAAGTGATGTCTCTGCTTTTAAATATGCTATCTAAGTTGGTCAGAAAAATGCAGCCCTGAAGACCCACTTAGATATATGACCTCCACATTGGTAAAATAATACATGCAGATTCTTTTAAGCTACTGCATTTGTGGTCTTTGGTTACAGAAGCAATAGGAAACTCATACAACAATGTAAAGACATTTTTAGTATTTTTAAATTTACATCTATCTATAAAGTAAGGAGAATACATAGTGTTTAGAGAGAATTTATAAGTATTTGTATAGTATACATAATATGATATTAAACATAGTTGAAAAAATGCTAAGAATCCATTAAAAGGTAAACCACTTCATTGTATGAATATGGTCAGTTATGAAAATAACATGAGAATTTTTTTTCAGTCTACTGGGAAAATATCCTAAAATTTTCATTCAAATGAATTGCAATATTGTGAGTTACATCTCAAAAAAGATCAAAATTGCTATCCCTTTCAGCTTGATTTTTTTGGTAATTTATAAGCAATATAAAGATTATGTAGACATCAAAAGTTAATAAACACAAAAATGAGAGTTAACAGATATGGAAAACAGCAGAAGGAAATATTAAAGACATCAGTGTATCAAATATAAATCACATCATATGTCATTTTAAAACTGAGATCAGTTTTTAAGTAAATCTAAAAAAAACTTGATCCCTCCCAAATCTATAAAGTGGAGTATGTCTAAAGAGAATGTTAACATAAATTACTTTTCACCAATTATACTTCAGAGCAACAAAAAGCATTATCTCAGGGATTTTGCTTCCTCACTTATGGTTTTGTTTTTTTTTTTTTTTTTAACACTCTTGGCTGTTTCATGGGGCTCTGAACTAACAAGCCTTCCTTTTTTCCTGTGAGTCTGAGGATAAATTAGTGCTTCTCTTCAACACCTCTAAAACAACAACAAAAAAATACTTTCATTTGCTTTTTTATGAGAAGAAAATGATTAACTATTTCCTTAGACCATAGAGATAAAAAGCTAAGAATTATATTTTAAAACTATATATTTCATAAATATCTATATGATATGCCATGCTGTGCTGTGCTTAGACGCTCAGTCTTGTCAGACTCTTTGCGATCCCATGGATTGTAGCCTGCCAGATTCCTCTGGGCATGGGATTCCCCAAGCAGAAATACTGGAGTGCGTTACCATTTCCTCCTCCAGGGGATCTTCCCAACCCAGAGATTGAACCCAGGTCTCCTGCATTGCAGGCTGATTCTTTACTGTCTGAGCTACCAGGGAAGCCCATATTATATGGATCCTAATCAAATAAAAACAGTTGCTCAGAGACTTTAATTGTAAATTGCTGAAGAATTATTAACATTATCTCTTATTGTGTCGTTTGCTCCCTCCCTCATCCCACATTTAAAATATCTGGGCATCTGGAAATTCTGGGTTTTCAAGCAAACAAACAAAAAGCTTTCCTCAGCATAGCCTAGAATGTCCATGAAGAGTTGGGAAGTCAGAAATTCTCAGGCCTCAGATGGGGACAGAAACGAACAAGAAGAAGGGAGCAAAAAAGTACTGAAAATGTGTACTTGGGCTGGAAGTTAAGTGGTTTAACTGTTAATTGTCTGTTTTACGAGAAATATTCTGCCATTTTTCCCATCCTAATATTTTGGATGGGGATATTGTAAGAAACCTTTGACTCTAAAGCTTTCATCCGCCTATAGACTATGGACTTTATCCTTTGAATTTAGGTCATGTTTATCTGACACTTCACAACTTCTGTCTTCGACAATGTCCCTGTGCTAAAGGGTGATCAAATAACAAAATATGACCTGAAGTGGAAGAAAGTATGTAGTTCTACCTCCTTTGAGCTTAACGGACAAACTTGGACAATAATTATATAAGTATTGGTCTAACAGTGAAGGTCTTAGACACTGCATTTCAAAAACTTTGGTTGCTAACAAAGTTGAGGCTAAAATGGATGTAGATATTGATATCTGTTGATTGCACTCTGTCTGTGTGAGAATCGTACCTCTCACTGGGCATTACTCAGTTGATCTTAGTTCTCAGTGCATTAATCAAGGGTCTTCTTTGGTTTTTTGACTTAGAGTTAGTCTCTCTGAAGCTGCCAACACCCAGTACTAGGGGAAATTGCCCTGTGGGCCTTCAAGGGAGAGACAGAGAAACACAGCTTTGCTCTTTACCTCTTGCGGTTTACATTCTCAAAACCGTTGAGGAAATATCACTTAAGCTCATATTAACATTTATATATGTGTGTGTGTATATATATACACACACATGTGTATCTTTCTCTCTCTCTCTCTCTCTCTCTCTGTGTATCAGCTGCCAATACAGATAGAACAGACACAGGTTTGATCCCTGGGTCAATAAGATCTCCTGGAGGAGGGCATGGCAACCGTCTCCAGTTTTCTTGCCCAGAGAATCCCATGGACAGAGGAGTCTGGCAGGCTACAGTCCATAGGGTTGCAAAGAGTCAGGCATGACTGAAGCGACTTAGCAAACAGGCAAATATATATTTTTTAAAAAGTATATCTTCAAGTATGAAGAAGACAATAATTTACTTTTTTCCAGAAATAATATGCTGTTATCCTTATCAAAGGGACAGCATGAATAAAAAAAGATCTGTGTTTCCATAAGTTGTCTGGTTGCAGTGGCATTCTGTAGGACACATAGTAATTAGCTCTGTATTTCTTACAGAGAAATTTCTTACAGAGGTGATTGTCTTATTGCTTTCTTAATAAGCCCTAATGTTAATACTATGTTTTCATAAACATACTTGAAAATTTCCCAAAGGAAACTTTTATAAATCTGTCATTTGGTTGACTTTTATGTCTTTATAACTTCTAAAGTCAACAACTAACAATTTTCTTTCCTTATGCTTAGACTATTTTCAATACTTTCATTTAAAAATACCCTGCTGTAAAACAGATCTGAGTATAAAAACCATAATAAACAATTAGGATTATGTTCTTAAAACATCATTCACTCAATAAGAAATTATTTAATCTAGTTTTGTAGGTACAAAATACTAACTTTAAAATGTACTTCTGGTGAGAATTGGAGAAGGAGATGGCAACCCACTCCAGTATTCTAGCCAGGGAAATCCCATGGGCAGAGAAGCCTGGTGGGCTGCAGTCCATGGGGTTGCAAAGAGTCAGACATGACTGAGGGACTATCACTCACACCCTCACTCTGGTGAAAATCATGGGAGTTCTCCTTTAAAGAGAAGAATATAAAGATAATCATTCTGGCTCTAAAAAAATTAAAATTTCCTATAAATACTATTGAATAAGTGCTATTGTTAATTATAAATTGGAAGAAATCAATAATGTGTATAATACTGCTCACAAGGTCATCCTGAAGTCTGTTAGTAGTTACAAGTTGCTGTTACTTGTATGAATACTCAAGATTTTGCTCTGATTTAGGAGATCCAAAAAGTTTCTTGCCTGAATGCAGCATAAGTTTGAAGCATCCATATGGAACCCAGTCACACAGACGTGTGCCTTAGGGGAGTGTGTGAAGGAACCACAGGACTCTGGCAAGGAGCTGGAAGATACAAATTAAAAGCATGGAAGTATGTTAGGGAATTGAAGCTTGATGTACAGGAGGCAGAGGTTAGGCAAATACTCATTGGCAAAGTTACAATAAGATTTAAACACAAAAACATATTCTATAAATCCTGGTAATCCAAACCAGATCTGAACCTCTGTTCGGGTGACCCCAATTCCACCGCACCTCTAAATGAGCCCTTGTAAACTAGGTACATGAAATCTGCTCATTTATTCCAGGAATTTGATCTAAGTGATGTTAGTGTTGTTGACAGCACTGTGTGGTTTCTAACCAAATATTTGTTGCAATTTTATTTCTGCAATGTTAAGTAGAAAAAGTTTTACTTCACCATTTTTATCAGCCCCCGTTACTGGGATTCAAAGAAGAGAAGTTTCCAGTCATTTGCATGAATTTGAATCTTTTCTATTGATACCTGACCGCTTGCCCATCTGCAGCCCAGGGAAGCAGCTCTAACGTGAAAGATGGGAGTCTGTGATGCTGTAACTGAGACAGCTTCTGATTCTGACTGAACCTTCATAGAGCTGCACTTTCTGAAGAGACAAATGCTTTGATATTGTCAGAAAAAATTTTCACTTTAACACCACAATCAATCCTGGAGTCAAGGGCATCAACTGGACCCTAAGTCAGGCTTTTTAAATCTGTATTTTGAATCTTCCTTAACTGTGATAATGATAGAAAGTTGTCATATAAAGGAAGAGTTACCTTTTTTTTTTTTAACCTTTGTATGGTCCTCAGAGGCCTTGGAGAAGGAAATGGCAACCAACTCCAGTATTCTTGTCTTGGAAATCCCATGGACAGCGGGGCATGGCGAGTGTGGTCCATGGGGTCGCAAAAGAGTTGGACACGACTGAGCAACTAAACAACAGCAGAGGTCTTATTGAATCCATAAGTAGAATTAACTCAATAAATCTAAACAGAAGATCCTGCTGTGATGTATGTCGGAGAGTGTTTTGCCTATGTTCTCCTCTAGGAGTTTTATAGTTTCTGGTCTTACGTTTAGATCTTTAATCCATTTTGAGTTTATTTTTGTGTATGGTGTTAGAAAGTGGTCCAGTTTCATTCTTTTTCAAGTGGTTGACCAGATTTCCCAGCACCACTTGTTAAAGAGATTGTCTTTAATCCATTGTATATTCTTGCCTCCTTTGTCGAAGATAAGGTGTCCATATGTGCGTGGATTTACGAGACAGCAAAAGAGACACTGATGTATAGAACAGTCTTATGGACTCTGTGGGAGAGGGAGAGGGTGGGAAGATTTGGGAGAATGGCAATGAAACATGTAAAATATCATGTAGGAAACGAGTTGCCAGTCCAGGTTCGATGCACGATGCTGGATGCTTGGGGCTGGTGCACTGGGACGGCCCAGAGGGATGGTATGGGGAGGGAGGAGGGAGGAGGGTTCGGGATGGGGAACACATGTATACCTGTGGCAGATTCATTTTGATATTTGGCAAAACTAATACAATTATGTAAAGTTTAAAAATAAAATAAAATTGGAAGAATAAAAAAAAAAAAAAAAGATAAATAAGGGCATACTCTGGAAAAAAAAAAAAAATCTAAACAGAAGACACTATCTGTGGAGATCTGGCTATCGAAGCACAGAAGACATAGATGCTGAGAGCACTGTGTGCTATGAAGCTAAAACTCATTCTGCAGAAACTCAGCTTCAGATTTAGTTCAGGAGTGATTTGCAATTACATTGCTTCCTCATGTTCTAAATGCATTAGATGGGAAGTGACTTAGGTTTAGCAGCTGTAACAACATACCATATACATGGGCTTCCCTGGTAGCTCAGCTGGTAAAGAATCCGCCTGCAATGCGGGAGACATGGGTTTGATCCCTGGGTTGGGAAGATCCCCTGGAGAAGGGAGCGGCTAACCACTCCAGTATGCTGGCCTGGAGAATTCCATGGACTGTATAGTCTATGGAGTTGCAAAGAGTTGGACACCATTGAGTGACTTTCACTTTCCCTTGAACAACAGATGATTTTGGTTCCTAGTGAGCACTCTCTTCCTGGCTTGCAGATGGCCACCTGCACAGCATCCTAACATGGCAGAAAAAGACTAAGTAAAATCTCTAGTGACTCTTCTTATAAGGGCACCAATTCCATCAAACTTAGCTATTCCCCAAAGACCGCATCTCTCATAACATCACAGTTGGGCTTGGAGCTTCAACACATGAATTTTGGAGGAACACAATTCAGTCCCCAGCAGGAAGGCATCCCACATTCTAATTCACTTGTTTTTTTTTACTTTCCAAACCATCCAACACCAAACTGAAGAAGAGACTATGAACGGTTCTATCATGGAGTGTCCCAACTGTAGCTCATGATTGGGCAAAATCTTAGTTAAAAGTCATGTGATGTTTAATGTAACAAAAACTACTTTTAGTAAAGCACAAAAGGAAATCAATACTAGGATTCCTATCTTTCATTTTGATCTATGATGAATAGAAAAACCCAGCACATTTTCCATCAAGATAGCACTCTCAAAGAAAGTACTTTGTACTTGTCATTACCTAATTCTCCTTGAGAGAAAAATTGAAGCTGCTTAATTATCAGAGTCATTCTCCACCTGCCTTCAGAACAAAAGGTTTTTAATAAAAGATTTGCTTCTTCTTCACAAATACAGAGTCAGAAATTTATCTTGAAGTTCCACTCTATTTTTTTAGCTCTCTGTGAACCCTACAGGAAGTGGGGTTATTTGCAACATGTATCCCCTGACTGAACAACCAAAAAAAGTTTTAGTTCAGACACCATCCAGCATATTTGCTGAGGGAGCTGCATGGACAAGGAAGAAACAAACCCTGTCTTGGGTTTCGTTTCCTAAGAGAAACATAGAGAAAGGCCCTCCCCTCCATGAAGACACCAAAAGAGCTGGAATTGGATAGGATGTGTGTCAATGCACCATGTTTCAAAACATGAAATTTTGGGAGCTTCCTTTCCTGGACTAGTGGGGAAAAAAAAAAGTAGATTAATAATATGTTTGATATTAGTCCAAATATGCCTTTGTAAGAAATTACCCATTGCAGAGTATATTTAATTAAATGAAGAAATTTAAAATACAGATAGATATTTTTCTTTTGGGCAATCAGAGCAAACACAACAAAGAACAACCCACTCAGGGACTGTTAGATTATATGCTGTCATCCAAAGCGATTAACAATAGACATATTTAGAAGAAAAGCTTTGTCTGTGTCAGACAAGAAACATCTTGGGCTTTTTCTTTTTCTTTTCAAACATCACTTATAGATTTATTAGCCGTGAAATGTTGAAACAGTTTCAGAAATCCTCCAAGCAGAATATCTTGTATGGGAAGTAGCACATAGTAGGCATTTCATTATTTTGGCTTTCTTCCGTGATTGGGACAAGTCTGAAGAAGAGGCAGGGAGAAAGACATGGAAAGAAGCTTCTTTGCTATTTTTATATTATAGAAAATATTATACTTCATTATATTATCTCATATCATATCGTATACTTACTTCTTTACTACAAATCGCTTCCCAGGCTAGCCCTTTCCATGAAGTCAAGAGCTGATCCATGGAGTCTTATACATTTACTGGAGCAGTCATTTCACTTACAGATTTGATACCCTCTCTTGAGAGGCAGAGCACTCTGTATCAAAAGTCTGAAAAGACTTAAGGTTAATGAACTTATGGTATGACTTGCTCTGAGAGTAGATGTGTATACATACATACATGTACATATAGGTGTGTACATATATTACATGTACACACACACATATACACCAATATAACAATAATTTCAATTTATTTATTTATTTATTTGGCTGCACTGGTCTTAGTCACGGCATGCAAACTCTTAGTTGAGGCATGTGGGATCTAGTTCCCTGACCAGGAATCAAACCTGGCTTCCTGCATTGGAAGCCCAGCGTCTTGGTCACTGGACCACCAGGGAAATCCAAATGTAACAATTTTATAATATCCAACTACTTGCATTTCAAAGAAAAAAAAACTTGATATATCCTCTCCATTTTTAGTATAGCTTTATTTCATCGCTAGGCTTCTGGAGTTCTTGGGAAATAGAATTTAATTTTTCAATAGACCTTTAAAAAAGCTGTTTAAATAATTTCCCAAACTCGTGTTATTTATGTAAATATTTGTAGGAATCAGAGTGTATTTTCTTTCCATTAGTGAGCTGTGAATACCAAAACTCACTGCTCTACCAGTTATTAATATTTTTCATTCTTCTTAAAAATCTATTATGGGCCTTTTTCTTTTGATCCTGTAATAATATTAACAATGGCAAACCCATTTTTTCAGTGTTGCTTTACTGAATGTAAACACTAAATTAAAAATACAATACTTTCCTTGCAGTCAAGTGGTTATACTATATTATCTATCCTATCAAAATGTTTGCCTTCCAACTCAGAGGATGAGAGTTTGATCCCTGGTTGGGGAGGTAAGATCCCACAAGCCTCACAGCAAAAAAAAAAAAAAAAAAAAAAACATTTTTTTAAAAAGATGCAATATTATAACAAATTCAGTAAAGAATTTTTTTTAAAAAAATGGTCCATATTAAAAAAATCTCTAAAAAAAAAGCAATAAAGAAAAGTACTAATATTTATATATTTTTAAAAATACAATGACTCTACTGTTTCCAGTACAGAGAAGCATGCTGCAATAGATACTGTCTTTGACCTATGCAAGTACCACCATACTATGCTCTCACCTGGAGAGTTAAATCTGGGTGTTCAGCAGAAGAAACACATGTATTCTTAACAACTCTGTTTTTCAGAGAACTGTACATCAGACAAAAGCATTTTCTTTAAAATTTCTTTTAGATGAAGGTTCATGTGCATATGAATGGTGCGCTTTTACAAGTTGCCAAAGAAACTATGAAATTTATTCACTACTAAAATATAAAAGATAAAAGCATCCTCAGTTCAGTTCAGTTCAGTCGCTCAGTCGTGTCCGACTCTTTGCGACCCCATGAATTGCAGCACGCCAGGCCTCCCTGTCCATCACAAACTCCCGGAGTTCACTGAGACTCACGTCCATCGAGTCAGTGATGCCATCCAGCCATCTCATCCTCTGTCGTCCCCTTCTCCTCCTGCCCCCAATCCCTCCCAGCATCAGAGTCTTTTCCAATGAGTCAACTCTTCACATGAGGTGGCCAAAGTACTGGAGTTTCAGCTTCAGCATCATTCCTTCCAAAGAAATCCCAGGGCTGATCTCCTTCAGAATGGACTGGTTGGATCTCCTTGCAGTCCAAGTGTCCTAGTCTTAGAGTTTCACCTTTATCCTGAAATTGTAGAACTTCTGAGATAAAAATATGCACCCAGTAGACCTGAGTGTGAAATTTGCTTTTAAAAACATAGTCAATGTCTGTATTATCAAAGTTTGATATAATTTGAGTTAACTCCTGAAGGACCATTTTCCCAAAATATTCTGGCACCGTTGTTCCATTGTAAATAAAAGAGCTCACCTAATTAACAGAGGGGATGGGACAATTTCTGAAGCAAGTGTGAAAAGCAAGTGAATGCTTTCCCTAAATAGAACACGTATCGTTTAAACAAAATGTCTCTGTTGATCAGATATTATAGCATTTGATTTGCTTCACACTGTGAGGCAAATCTGGCGATCCATTCAAAATCAACATGAAGGTTTGTAAAGCAGTTTGTGGTCTGCAGTAAACAGTGCTGGGTTGATCTCTAAATAAGAAAAAACGTTGCCCCCGAGGACAAGAAGTGCAGGATAACGCACAGACAATATTCTGTTTTTCTCTACATTTCCCAGTGGGTGCACATTTTAATAAACTAGCCTAGCACTGGCATCAATGCCCCAGGTATTGCAGAACTTCTATTTCTAATTTGCATTCACTAACTCATCTCTCTTCTAGCTTTGCTTTTCTAACACTTATATGGTTGGGCTAACATATCTGTTTTGGTTTTCCAAGATGTGTGTATTTTTAGTCCACTCTCAAAAGATGGAGGGATGGTTTTCCCTCAGTCTCCTGATTCAGCAAACACACTCCCCATTGGCTTGTGCGAGCCTGGGAGGGAACGCAGAGGAGATTACTGCTGTTCATTACTGAGCTGTCATGTAAACTGCTTATTTAAATTGCTCTTGACTTTCCAAATAATATCTCTCTTAAAAACAGCTATTTACTTTCTGTAGTGCTGGCTTGTGCTACTATATATTTTAGTTTTCGTCTTTTCATCATTTACTCACAAGGCTACCCATCATCTGAAATAACATTAATCAGACAAAAACTTGTCTAAAGAGTGACTGTCTCTGTATATGGACACTGGTAAGCTAGCTGACTGGATTTCCTCAGAGGCATGTACACTTCACTCTAAAACTTTGTTTTAGCTTAAGTACATAATGGCAAGTTTAAATCAGGAAAAAAAAAAAAAAAAGAGTTGATCCTTTAACCCTACATTTCCTTATGTGGACTACTCATGTTAAGACACATAAGATGCTATTGGCTATATTTAAAGAAATCTGGTGATTTTATAACTGAAGTTGTTCTTTTTAAATTTGTATCGGTGAATCTTTAATCTATTGCTGAAAATTTCAGGCTCAGGAGAGATTTAGTCATAACATGGGGTTATCAACTTTTACTGTGTTCTGATTAATTTCACAAATAGAATTTGAAGAATCCAAAGTTTAATAAATTTTGGCCATAATTCCCTACTGAGTAAATCTGGTGGAGCTGTTTCTACTTCTCCAAGGCTCGGCTTAATGTCCTTTGGCAAATAGCCTACTCTTGTCGATATGCCAGTTGGAACATGAGAGTGGGTCCCATTATCCTTTTTTGCTAACATTTTATTATATCATTTGACATAAGTCCCAGGCACAACACACACTGCAGTTCACCCACTCAGGATCAGTGAGCCCACCTTCTACAAAATGAAGTCACGGATGATGTATATGTATGTTCAATATGCTATACTGTTCCCTTCAGACTTGTACTTTAGAGTATCTTAGACACTGCTGCTGCTGCCAAGTCACTTCAGTCATGTCCGACTCCGTGCAACCCCATAGACAGCAGCCCACCAGGCTCCCCCGTCCCTGGGATTCTCCAGGCAAGAACACTGGAGTGGGTTGCCATTTCCTTCTCCAAGGCATGAAAGTGGAAAGTGAAAGGGAAGTCGCTCAGTTGTATCTGACTCTCCGCGACCCCACGGGTTGCAGCCTACCAGACTCCTCCGTGACATGTGCCAAATCAAGTTAAAGATACCACTCCTATTCACAGTGCATGCCATTTACACGTCTTTACTTCCTAGTTTCAAGTAGAAGCTACTCAAAGACTGTCAGTCTCGAAACAGCATTCATATCCCTCAAAAGATCTATTGTTTATTTTTTAGTAAAGAGGCAGGGAAATAGCATTCAATGAATCCCATCAAGTCTGATGTTAACCTAGCTATCTAGAAGGGATGCTGGTTTCTTAGGAAATATTATGGTATAATATGGTGGTAAGAATGTGGTTGAGAAGATTATGGAACTAGATTCCCAAGTTTGAATCCTGGTCCCAGTACTTGACTGATGCTTAATTATGGATCCATTACCTAAATTCTTTCCTTAACTGTGAAATGAAACTAGTGCTCTTGCCAGCATCAAAGGATTATGAAAGGAATTAAATAAATTGTTGTATATAAAATGCTCAAAGCAGGGCTTGCCACAGGGGAAGTACACAATAAATATTAGATGCTATTGTTGCTATTTATACCATTGTTATTGTCATTATGATTATTTAAGGTAAAGTGACTTTTATTGCACAGATGCATGCAGTTTCATTTAAGTGTCTTCAAGTTGCATGGTCACTCCGAAAACGGCATTCTCAAAAGAAGTTGAAGTTCTGAGAAGGTGGGACAAATTGAGGGAGTAGCATTGACTTATATACACTAGCATATGTAGAACAGACAGCTAGTGGGAAGCTGCTACACAGCACAGAGAGCTCAGCTCAGTGCTCTGCGATGACCGAGAGGAGTGGAACTGGAGTAGGAGGTGGGAGGGAGGCTGAAGAGGGAGGGATATGTGTTTACTTGTAGCCGATTCGCGTTATCAGAGACTAACACAGCATTGTAAAGCCATTATCCTCCAATTAAAAATTTTTTTAAATAAAACATTCTCCCCCAAGTTCTGATTTTAGCGTTGATTTCATGGTTATATTCTCAGACTCACAATGGCCCCTATCTCTTTGAATTTTATTACTTATAGCATATTCCAAAGAATCAGATGATCATGGTTGAAGTACATTCTTGGCAGGATATAAAAGCAAAGCTTTTACTCTGAGGTGAAGCTGAATGAATACTGCAGCTTAAGTCTCAAATCTTATATACTTGCCCCTCCCAATGGAATCTTAATAAAATGAGCATCTTACATCTTACATGGACCAAACTTTGCAAACAGTCCAATCAGCAAAAATTTGTTTTAAGAGGCATTCCAATACTTAAATGGTGCTTCTAGGGAAAAGGTCAGTAAAACACACAGCACCATTTCTTAAAAGTACTTTTTTTTTCTTCCCACTGCTCTTCCCAGTTCTTATTCTCTTACCCTTGGCTTTCCCCTTCCTTTCTAATGTAGACTAACTTAAATTCTCACATTAAGGAACCAGATTGATCAAACCATAATTCTTTCAGTCAGCGAGTGCACGCGTGCAAATGTGCGTGTATGTGCTGGGAGTAAAGGAGACAGGTATTTACACATGTTAATAAATTTGGTCCCGAAATAAACTTGGCAAATCATCAAAGGTAACATAAAACCAGGGAATGTATTGTAAATATCCATAAAACAGCTATTTTGAAACATAAGAAAGAGTCAGGTATTCAAGATATTTTGAGCAGTTACTATGTGTTAGAAATCAAGAATGTTTTATTCTTTTTTTTTTTTTTCAATTAGGTTAGTGGGAGAAACACACAAGAAAAGCAACACCAATTTAATGATAGAATTATGTACCAGGTGATATCGAAGTGTGAATCCAATGCCAGGTAAAGGAAGGGGTCTGTTTCCTTCAGGTAGCATGGCAGACGAGGGAGAAAAGTCCTCCTTGAGAAGGTGACACTGAAAGTAACCATCTTTGTTGTTTATTTGAGGTTGTTATTATCTCATGGTCTTAGAGATACTGTTACTTTTATTTGGTATGGGTTGTAATGTTCTGTTACACTTTTTTGTTTTGTTTTTTGACCTTTTAACTCTGTCACAGTATATTGTTTGCTCATATTATTATTTTAATTTCTTAAAAAATTTCCTAAAAGGAGCTTCTTTTTCGTAAGCAGGATTTATATATGGTTGTCAAAACATATGACGCTGTAACACAATATTACCCTCAAAATCACATTACAGATTAAGTGAGGCTCCCTGGGTAGACAAAGACATTAAGTCATCATGTATGACCTTGTTGCTAAAGGAAAACCTACTATGAATTCAAGAAGATTCAAGCCTTAGTCTAGAATGTCATCTTAATGTCATGTTCTCTCTTTGCATAATGCTAATTACCCTGTACAAAGAGCCTGTGTTTGGTTTACTTTCTATGATGTTTATAACCTGCTAGTTTTATCCAAAATACATAGTTGCATATTTTCTTATATTTTCTATTTAAAGTGTTGAAATTAAAAATATTAGTTAATGCTGCTGGTTATTAGTTAAATGTCATATTTGTTTTGTCCTCTATGCCCTAATCATCTCTTAAGCTGGTTTTAGGTTTATTTTCTTACTTTGAACTATGAATGGTGAGGGAAATGAATTGGTGCAGATGAAATCTAATCACAGATAATACAACTGCTGTTAATTAAATGGTCAAGTAAGCCTCAAGCAAAATGAGAGACTACTTCCAGCAAAAAATGGAACTTTAAAACATGCTGACATTAATAGGAAAAAAGGGAAATAAATTCATTCAAAAAGTACAGCAAAGAAAACCCTAAATGTTGGTACTAGAGTGGGTAGCAATTAGCTTCTCTGGGGGGGTCTTCCTGACCCAGGAATTGAACCCCGGTCTCCCATATTACAGGCAGATTCTTTACCATCTGAGCCACTGGGAAATCCCAAATGTTTTCTAACAAGCTCAAAAAGGATAGAAGCAAATCCTTCAAACTTTACGGTGCTATTCTTTCAAAAATTACCAACTGCACTTGCAAAACACATATCACGGTTTATAAAATCTTGCAATTTTTGCATTTTCCCAAACTCATTAAAAGAAATACCTGAACGAATAAATATAAAATTTCAAATTGTATTGTTACTATGAAATTTTTTAAAAGATTAAAAAGGACTTTAAGAAAGTGTCATCTCATAAAAGTTTTCCATGATGCCCCCCCAAACTGAAATTTAACTTTTCCTATTAGGATCTCTTGTAACAATCTTTCTCTTTTATAGTACATTTAAGAGTTAGATATTTTCCTGTTTGTTTACTTTTAATGGCTATCACTAGAATGTTAACTCCATAGGACAGGAAATAATCTCTTTTATTTAGCTTTAAATGCCCACCACTAGAAAATGCCTGATACATAGTTGGGGATCAGTCAGAATTTACTGAAGAGTGAGATGGAGAAGCTCTATACAGTCAGCAAAAACAAGACCGGGATTTGACTGTGGCTCAGATCATGAAATTGTCATGTCAAATTCAGACTTAAATAGAAGAAAACAGGGAAAACCACTAGACCATTCAGGTATGACCTAAATCAAATCCCTTATGATTATACAGTGGAAGTGACAAATAGATTCAAGGGATTAAATCTGATAGAATACCTGAAGAACTATGGACGGAGGTTCGTGACATTGTTCAGGAGGCAGGGATCAAGACCATCCCCAAGAAAAAGAAATGCAAAATGGCTGTCTGAGGAGGCTTTACAAATAACTGAGAAAAGAAGAGAAGCAAAAGGCAAAGGATAAAAGGAAAGACATACCCATTTAAATGCACAGTTCCAAAGAATAGCAAGGAGAGATAAGAAAGCCTTCCTCAGTGATCAATGCAAAGAAATAGAGGAAAACAATAGAATGGAAAAGACTAGAGATCTCTTCAAGAGAATTAGAGATACCAAGGAATCATTTCATGCAAACATGGGCAAAATAAAGGACAGAAATGATATGGACCTAACAGAAGATATTAAGAAGAGGTGGCAAGAATACACAGAAGAACTATACAAAAAAGATCTTCATGACCCAGATAACCCCGGTGTTGTGTGATCACTCACCTTAGAACCAGCCATCCTAGAATGTGGTCAAGTGGGCTGTAGGAAGCATTGCTACAAACAAAGCTGGTAGAGGTGATGGAATTCCAGTTGAGCTATTTCAAATCCTAAAAGATGATGCTGTGAAAGTGCGGCACTCAATATGGCAGCAAATTTGGAAAACTCAGCGGTGGCCACAGGACTGGAAAAGGTTAGTTTTCATTCCAATCCCAAAGAAAGGCAATGCCAAAGAATGTTGAAACTACCGCACAATTGCACTCATCTCACACGCTAGTAAAGTAATGCTCAAAATTCTCCAAGCCAGGCTTCAGCAATATGTGAACCTTGAACTTCCAGATGTTCAAGCTGGTTTTAGAAAAGGCAGAGGAACCAAAGATCAAATTGCCAACATCCGTTGTATCATCTAAAAAGCAAGAGAGTTCCAGAAAAACTCTTTATTGACTTTGCTTTATTGACTATGCCAAAGCCTTTGACTGTGGATCACAACAAATTCTGTGGAAAATTCTTAAAAAGATGGGAATACTAGACCACCTTTCCTGCCTCCTAAGAAATCTGTATGCAGGTCAAGAAGCAACAGTTAGGACTGGACATGGAACAACAGACTGGTTCCAAACTGGGAAAGAAGTGCATAAAGGCTGTATATTGTCACCCTGCTTATTTAACTTATATGCAGTGTACATCATGTGAAACACTGGGCTGGATGAAGCACAAGCTGGAATCAAGATTGCTGGGAGAAATATCAATAACCTCAGATATGCAGATGGCACCACCCTTATGGCAGAAAGTGAAGAACAACTAAAGAGCCTCTTGAAAGTGAAAAAGGAGGATGAAAAAGTTGGCTTAAAAGAGATCATGGCATCTGGTCCCATCACTTCATGGCAAATAGATGAAGAAATAATGGACACAGTGACAGATTTTATTTTCTTGGGCTCCAAAATCACTGCAGATGGTGACTGAAGCCATGAAATTAAAAGATGCTTGCTCTTTGGAAGAAGAGCTATGACCGTCTTCAACAGCATACTAAAAAGCAGAGGCATTACTTTGCCAACAAAGGTCCATCTAGTCAAAGCTATGGTTTTTCCAGTAGTCATGTATGGATGTAGGAAATGGACTATAAGGAAACCTGAGTGCTGAAGAATTGATGCTGTTGAACTGTGGTGTTGGAGAAGACTCTTTTTTTTTAATTGATGCATTAATTTATTCATTCATTAATTCATTCCATTTAATTCCAAACAGACTCAAAGACTTTATTTTACTCAGTGGATTATAATCTATTATTTCTGTTATAATTTAAGTACTTTTTTAACTTTGATGATCAAATTTTCCCAGATTGTCCAATGGGATCCCCTTCAAGCTGGCTCCTGTGTCATTTTAATCATTTCCATTGTGTTTGGGGTCCTTCCTGTTGTCCATGAAGATGCTCTAGGCTCATTTTGTGCACCCCAGGCCTGGAGCCATCCACATCAGGAGAAGACTCTTGAGCATCCCTTGGAATGCCAGGAGACCCAGCCATTACATCCTAAAGGAAATCACTCCTGAGTATTCATTGGAAGGACTGATGCTGAAGTTGAAACTCCAATATTTTGGCCACCTGATGAGAAGAACTGACTCATTGGAAAACACCCAGATTCTGGGAGAGATTGACAGCAGGAGGAGAAGATGATACCAGAGGATTAGACGGTTGGATGGCATCACTGACTCGATGGACGTGAGTTTGAGCAAGCTCCAGGAGTTGGTGATGGGCAGGGAAGCCAGGTGTGCTGCAGTTCATGCAGTCGCAAAGAGTCGGACACGACTGTGCAACTGAACTGAACTGAATTCAGTGGACACTGGGAGCCTTCTAAAGTCTGTGTATAGTGTCATTTAAATAATAAAAAGTGAGTATAGTGGTTTTGGATTCTAAAAGTTGTGACGAAAGATTATCAATAGGATGAAATTAGAGGGTTTAGGATTTTTTATAGATAGAGATGTCATACTTCAGTGTTAGAAGACAATCAGCAGAAATCATGGAATAATAAAATTTCCAGGCAAAACTAGTACATCTGCTCCTTAGAAATGAGTCTAATACCCACTGAGATTTTGATGAGTCTGCTTAGAGAAGAAAGGGGATTTAATTTGTTTTATACACATATTATAAAATTTGTAGGTCGTTTTTAGGGATGCCAGTGTAATTGACCTCAATTCCAGAGAAATTCCTCACCAAAAAAAAATAGTAATCTAATAACTAAAGCATTGATAAAAATGTAAATTTTTTCAGGAGTTTCATATGAGAAAACAAGGGAAGCATATGGCATCTCATATCACAAAGCATCCCAAACATGCCTGTTGTTTTGTGTTTTTTTCTCTCGTTTATAAGATTTCCTCACAACTTTAAATCTGATACAAATTTCTCTATCCTCTCCTCCGTTTAAAGTGTTTTTTCTTCTTCGATCCTTATTCTTATCCTCTTACAGACATCTCCTACCTAAATTTTTTACTGTCAGTCCTCTCTAAGCCTTTCTAATTATTCTTTTTCTTTATTAATGTGGATAAACTCAGCCATTTTTTAATACTTCACTTTTCATCTTCACCTGTCACCTCGCTTAACAAAATGGTTTTCCTCACAATTCATCCTTTTTTAAAGGCATGGGGGAAAGGAAAAGGGAATTATAAATGGCTAGCAAAATAATTTAAATGCTTTACCACCATATTAGAAAACCACATATATTATAGTAAGTGTCCTAGAGGGAATAATCAGCAAGCTCTCCTTGGAATCTCTAAATGCTGAACGTCTATTGCTGGAAAATAGAGCAAAAAGATTTGCATGAGGGCCTCTAAGTCTGGTAGGAACATTTACAGAGGACTTTTTGATTGATAGGTGTGTGCTTAAGGTATGAGGCTAAGATTTTTTGTAAGTTAAAAGACTCCCCCCCCCACCTTCTTTAGAGAAAAAAATAGGGGGCGATTATTGTGTTTGGACTGCAAGAGATGAAACCAATCAATCCTAAAGGAAATCAGTCCTGAATATTCACTGGAAGGACTGATGCTGAAGCTGAAACTCCAAAACTTTGGCCACCTGCTGTGAAGAACTGATTCATTGGAAAGACCCTGATGCTGGGAAAGACTGAAGGCAGGAGGAGAAGGGGATGACAGAGGATGAGGTGGTTGGATGGCATCACCAACTCGATGAACATGAGTTTGAGCAAGCTTCAGGAGTTGGTGATGGACAGGGAGGCCTGGCGTGCTGCAGTCCACAGGGTCACAAAGAGTCGGACATGATTGAGCGACTGAAATAAATTGAATTGTGGTTGATTTTTAGTTGGTTAAAGGGATGCACAGTTTTCATTGTGACACTGAGTAGAGTCAAATGAGATAAAAGAGGAGCTTAGTTGGCCACACATTCTTGAGAAAGTTGGTTTAAATCCTGGAATGGCCATGATACTCTTTAAGATCTTAAGATTTAGTCAGTGCCGAGGGGACCCAGTCCCCTTGTGTTAGTGAGAGAATTGAAAACAGTTCCAGGAGAGGTGCATCAGCACCTCTGTTAGTCTGTTCGGCTGCTGTAATAAATAGCTCAGACTGGGTAGCTTATAAACAATGGAAAATTACTGTTCACAGTTCTGGAAGCTGGAAGTCTGAGGCCAGAAGGCCAGCATGGCTGGTGAGGGCCCTCTTCAGGGCCAGATTCTCTGGTTGTATCCTCTCACGGCAGAGGGGGCTGGGGAGCTCTCTGGAGCCTCCTTTGAGGGGGCTGGGGAGCTCTCTGGAGCCTCCTTTGAGGGGGCTGGGGAGCTCTCTGGAGCCTCCTTTGAGGGGGCTGGGGAACTCTCTGGAGCCTCCTTTAGTTGTCCTTTCGCTCAGTTGCATCCAACTCTTTTCGACCCCATGGACTGCAGCACGCCAGGCTTCCCTGTCCTTCACCTTCTCCCGGAGTTTGCTCAAACTCATGTCCATTGAGTCAGTGATGCCATCCAACCATCTCATCCTCTGTCTCCTTGTTCTCCTCCTGCCCCCAATCTTTCTCAGCATCAGGGTCTTTTCCGGTGAGTCAGCTCTTTGCATCAGGTGGCCAAATTATTGGAGCTCCATTTATAAGGGCACTGATCCCATCTATGAGGGTGGAACCCTCCTCTTAATACCTACCCCTTCTAACACCACAACCTCAGGGAGCTGAGATTTCAGATATAAATAGTGAAGAGACAGAAACCTTCAGAGAATAGCAGCAGCTCACTAGGGTACCACAGCTGGTGATGGGCTAAGCTGCCACCAGCACCAACCATTCTGACAGAGTGTAAAAGTCAGGGTCACTTTCAGAACCCTAATGATTTTTCCTCAGTCTGGATTATTTTCCCCAATGTCAACCAGATTTCTCATTCAAAAGGAGATTTTTCACTTTTCAAGAAATTTTAGTATCTGACACAGCCAAGAATGTGGTATTTAGGGGAAAAGAAAGCTCTTTGAGTTTTCAAAATTCATTACAGAACATGTCTATCGATATTCAGATCCATTATATTAACATCATTTTTATGTAGTGCTGAATTATTACTGATAATATTGAATTGACACTAAATGAATTGAAACATCTTTGATTTTTCCATATCTGTAACTTTTCAGATTGCATGACTGTTTTTCATGAATTTTTGTTCTCCTACTACTTTTAGACTACTGTCACTTTTTTTATTTTGTCATATATATATGTGTGTGTATAAAATGTCTTATACATAAAATGTATATATTATACAGTCCATATACTATACAGTCCATGGAATTCTCCAGGCCAGAATACTGGAGTGGGTCACCTTTCCCTTCTCCTGGGGATCTTCCCAATCCAGGGATTGAATCCAGGTCTCCCACATTGCTAGCAGATTCTTTACCAGCTGAGGCACCAGGGAAGCCCAAGAATACTGGAGTGGGTAGCCTATCCTTTCTCCAGTGGATCTTCCTGACCCAGGAATCGAACTGGGGTTTCCTCATTGCAGGCAAATTCTTTACCAACTGAGCTATCAGGGAAGCCCTGAGAAGATTCAGAATTATGAGCGATCAAACCATTTAGAAGACAGTTGCACCAACACAGAAACAGCATACTGGAGTGGGTTGCCATGCCCTCCTCCAGGGGATCTTCCCAATGCTGGGAGAAGCCCAGGTCTCCCGTGTTGCAGGCAGAGTCTCTACCAGTTGAGCCACAAGGGAAGCCCAAGAATACCGGAGTCGGTAGCCTGTCCCTTCTCCAGCGTATCTTCCTGACCCAGGAATCAAACCGGGGTCTTCTTCATTGCTGGCAGATTCTTTACCAACTGAGCTATCAAGGAAGCCCCTTGTCATATATATATATATATATATATATGTGTGTGTGTGTGTGTATATTTTATTTTATATGTATATTTTATTTATGTATATGTATATTTTGTTTATATAATATATTATATATAAATTATATAAAATATATAAATAAAATAAATATATATATGTATGTATATATGTATGTGTAAAATGTCATTTATATATAAAATGTTATATATGTATGTGCTATGTGATTTAAAAAGCCAATGTAGCTAAATGAATACAATTTATATTCAGCTTATGGAGTTTGTAAATATATTATTTTTCTATAAATTTAACAAGCTACAGTTTACGATACATTTATTTCAGAGTTTTTTATTTAGTTAAAATAACATGATCTAAATTTCAGTGTAGTCTAAGGTAAATTCCTGAGAGACATACATTTTTGTTCTTCAAAAGTCAAATTATTCTCTATTAAATTGAAGTCGATTTACTTTCTATAATTTACAATTTTGGTAGATGAATAAGAAATTATGAAGTTTGAAGCTGCTACATAGTTAGAAGTTCTTTAACATATCTGTGCTTTGAGAAAGAAATTTTAAGTAACCTTATTAGCTCATTTATTTGGACTTTTACCAATACTCTAGAGAGAGATAAATAGCTTTTTATGAAATTCATTTTGTCCTTTGCAATTTAAGGAATTTAGCAGTTAATGGAATTTAAAAATACTGTAGAGCCTGAGGGAAAAGAGATTTTTAGTTTAACCTTATTAATAAAATTTTGATATAAGATACTGTTTTCCAAATTACTCTTTCTTGTAATCATTATATTAATAGATGACTTTGTT
Source organism: Bos grunniens (assembly GCF_055505025.1). Taxonomy (NCBI): domain Eukaryota; kingdom Metazoa; phylum Chordata; class Mammalia; order Artiodactyla; family Bovidae; genus Bos; species Bos grunniens. The sequence continues at coordinate 19,900,797 of NC_141191.1, read as the reverse complement.
TATTGAACCATAGTCATAGCATATAATAATTTCTGAGCATATATTAATTACATATGTATACATAAAATCATTTGTAGATAGAGATTTAAGTCTTATTTTCAGTTATAAAATGCTTAGGCTATATTTAAAGACTGAGAAAATTGCTTGTGTAAATAATTCATTTTTTAATATTTCGTAAGATAAAATTTCTTTACAGAGTAGTTCATTTTTCATACATATTTACATTTCAGGAAAAACAAGCAATTAAATTTTTATCTATTACAATAATGAATATTTCAGTAAGCAAACATGTTTTTCCGATATGTTACTACCATTCTTACATCGATCCTAGTCTTAATGATATTAAAATGAATGTCCCCAATGAGATTAAGATATCAACACTAGCTTCTCACTAGTTCTCTTTCCATAATATAATTTTTTTATTTGTGTTTTTCAAAATTTACTGCCATGTACTTTACGGTTTTACTTTTGTGCTTTTCATAATTACAGTGATGTATCGAAGCAACTAGATGTCTGTCAGCTAAAATGAGTTTATACTTACAGGATACACTTAGAAAGTTGCATGAAATCTTTTGGAGTATACTTAATTTAAATGACAAATGTGCAACTTGCGGTTTTTTAAAATCTATCTTCCTTTTGTGCTTCAGTTGCAATGATAACTTGGAGAAGTTGATGGTGCATTCTAAATTGCAGGGCACACATTTCTCATGTTTTTATTTTAGATCATGAATTGTCGACATATTCAACCAAGTTGATTAAACTTTTTCTACACAAGGTTGCCATATAAAAAGAGCAACAATCCTGCTTAGTGTCTAAGCAGTAGTAATTTAGATGTGTACGGAAGTACATAATGTATTTCAAGAAATAACTTACCATGAAGGAATTGCTTAAAAACAAATGACGATGTAAAATGACATTATATAACCAAAAATGTACCCCATTTTACATACATAAGTTTACAGGGTAAAAAAAAAAGGAATAGTTCTCTAAATAGTAGTTAACTTTTTACATTTTTGGAACAAAGCTCAGTGTTCCTTTACATCTTCTTTTTAATGCATTTAGTTAAATTTCATTTATCATTGCCTATTATAGGTATACATGGTACCATGTGAGTCAGAGTACTCACATGATATGAGGAACATGGCATATTGATTTCTAACATCCACATAGGCTAAGGCAGTGATGACGGCTTCTGAATTGCCATGCTCAGTAAACCTACAGATCTGCTGTTAGTATTGTGAAAAGCACAGAGGGACTTCCTTGCCGAGCTGACGCTTTTCTGACTCCATTCACCTGATCCCAGTTTCACATGGTTTCATTTGCTCCCCATGCTTCTCTGAGGTAGAGAGAAGCAGTCTGTTTTTTAGAAGGTAGAATCAAGTATTCAAGTTTTTCTCCACTGAGCAACATAAAAAGGTACTTAAAGGGCTAATGTATTCTTCCCCAAGCCTCACTGAAAGGTAATTTATCTTAAAGGGTAAAATTTTGAAGTTACATAAACCTAATCAGTTGTTTTCTTAAAAAAAAACAACCAATAGCCATGCTGGCACACCTCAGCGTTTTGTTCCAGACCACTGCGATAAAAGGAATCTAATAATAAAACAAGTCAGACATCTTTTTTGGTTTACTGGTGCATACAAAAGTTACCTTTACACTCTACTGCCATCTATTAAGACTACGATAACATTATGTCTTTAAAAAAATGCACATACCTTAATTTAAAATTACTTTATCACGGGAAATGCTAACCGTCTTCTGACAATGCAGGGTGGCCGCAAATCTTCAATTTGTAAAAAACTCATTACTGTGCAATAAAACAAGGTATACCTATATTTGCTTGGAAGTTGGCATATTGCTTGCTCAGTTATCTGGAACATTTTACAATTTGCCAAGAAAAATATTTTCCAAATACTTATTAGCCATGTTAAAAGACTTAAATGTCAGAGTTGGTTATTTTCCCACAATAGTAATAATTCTTTATCCAACAGATATTTTGTTAAAGACTGTTTTCTTCCCCTATTTTAAACCACGCTATAAGGTAAAAAACCTGGTCCCCTAGTTCATTCTTTTCAGAAGCAAATATTAAGAAGGCTAAGACTTGTAACTTATTGGGAAGGAGGGGATGGCCAGTGATTGATAAAGGACAAGGGAACTGGCCAAGAGCCTGAGGGTCAAGAAGTAGGTTTAGCACTTAGGAAAGGGAAGAGAGAAGCAATGCTACCGAGGAACTGCTTGAGACTGCAGAGCATTTCTAAACGTCTCAACCAGAACAAGTGTTCCTCTCCTCCACTAAAAATGGCCCACTGGAGAGTAAGCAGCAGCAGCCTGCCCTGCAGTCATGCCCTCGCTGTGTTAGTTGCTGAGCGGAATAACCTGAGGAAAGCATGGCCTCTGCATGAGCGCAGTGAGGAACCCAGAGAGGAAGGAGCCCAGAGGCTGTCAGTCAGCTGTGCTCCCTCCCGCGGGTGCTCTTGAAGGAGATTTGAGAGGCTTACTTCCATCCTGCCATCCCTGGGGACGTTATCAATAAGATGTTGCTTTGTGAAGCAGTGACTGTAAAGATGAGCCAAAGTAGCTCATATATATATACACTTTTTATTTTAATTTGGGACCAGTGTGTCAAAACATTATGAAAATCTCTTTTTTATTTTTCTGTTAAACATTCCTATAAATGCTAAGCAACACACATACAGAGAACCAGATTCTAAAGAGCTGAGAGCCATCCCTAGATGCCAGAAAAATAAGAAAAAGCTCGATGTCACAGCTGTAAGCGGAAGGGTGGTGCTGATGACCACAGTACCACCTTGTCCATGGGAAGCCAGATCAGCTATAGACCAGAGTGATGGGGACTGAACTCCTAACAGCACAAGAATTAGGTATGTTCTAGCACGGTACCAGCACAAGGCTAGACATTTCCCCATAATCATGATTAGTCCTTTGAATGTATCATCCCCCTTATGGCTTCTGTTGTTTGCAATGAGAAGCCAGATGTTAGTTTTACTGGGATTCCTTTATGTCTGACAGGTCATGCCACTCTTGATATTTTCAAGAATTGTCTTTGTCTTTCAACATTTTTACATGAATTGTCAGGGTGTAGATATAATTTTACCCTCCGTGGAGTTCACTGACCTCTGTGGTTGCGTAGATGAATGTTTTCCATCAACCTGGGAATTTCCAGTCATGATTTCTTTGAATAATTTTTACAGTCCTTTCTCTCCTGTCTTTCTGCTACTCATGCTACACGTATGTTGGTGAGTTTGTGTCACGCATTTCTCTGAGTGTTCTGTTTATTTTTCTTTGTTCTTCTTTTCTCTCGACAGATTGCACAGCCTCTGTCAATCAACTGTTCAGCTGATTCTTCGGCCAGTTCCAAGTTTACTGTTGAATCCCTCTAGTAAATTTTTCATTTCAGCCATACTTTTAAAGCTCAGAGTTTTCATGTGGTTCTTTTGTATTTTTTAATAATTTCTCTTTATATCCACTGCGTGATGAAACACTGTTGACATTCCTTTACCTCTTAAGCACGGTTTGCTTTAGTTTTTTTAATGTATTTATACGGGTTGCTTTGAAGCCTTTGTCTATTAAATCGAACATCTGGGCTCCCGGACGGGCAGTTCCCGTCACCTGCTCTGTGTCTCCCTGTGTGTTTCACACATTCCAATGTATGTCACCTGTTTTTTTTGTTGTCATTGTTGAAAACTGAACATTTTAGATAATATGTTGTACTAGCTCTGGATACTGAACCCTATCATCAAAGTTTTTTAATGCTGCTATTTGTGTATTTGCTTAGCCGCTTGGCTAGGCTGTTTTAGGGAAGTCTGTTTCACCAGCAGTGGGAACCCCCTGCTGTAGATCCTCTGAAAGCACAGCCTTTGGCAATGCGCACAGTCACAGAAGGAAGACAGTGTCATCAGTAGGGCTCTTTTTGCCTGTTTCTTTCCCTTTGTGTGTTTCTCTCTGCCTTTGTGTGTATGACACCCAACTCTTAGGCTCCGCTAATTTCTGATTCATTGCTCTGTCATTTTCAACAATATCTTGGAGCATAAATAGTTTCACGAACTGATTCAAGTAAATGTGGGCCTCATTGTTGGGGTACTTTTTGAGTTCAACTTTTGAGGTCTGTTTTGACCCAGAAGAGCTCTTTTTAGCAGTCTCTTTCCATGATGCTCTCCAGGAAACTAGGTGATCTCTGGTTTAGCTTTGAGCTCTCATGGAAGTCACCAGCTTTCTCTTAATCATTCACAGCTAAAATCTCCATTATATTCTCCAGCATCCTTAAACTTGAACTTACTGCAGTCTGTTCAAATAAAGTCCATTTCTTCAAGGAGCACACCAAAACTCTCTGTTCTTAAGGCTGCCTCTTTTGTGCAGAATCCCTGGCTCACTGTCCTGGAACTGGGACCAGGGTAGTGATCTGCTCCTCTTGTAGTAACATATGACTTTTCCACTGGAGGCAATAGTCTCTGATCTCTTAAGCTTGACTTTAAAATTAAAGTTAAAATTCTATCCTATAAAAGATCTGGGGTAGAGCACTTGTGGGCCTAGAGTTCTTGATCTGCCAGTCCTGGGGGTATGCTCTCCATCCTGTGATTTCAAGCAAATGCATGCCTCAGTTGTTTGACCATGTTTTTATACTTTCTTCCAGAGATAGACTGTGATCTCTTTTTGGCTACATCTTGGGAAAAAAGTGAATTGTCCCAGGCAATCAGGCAATTCTACAAGTCTAGATTGAAAATTTTTACCACATACTGAGAAATTCTGCTAAAGGCCATTGGAAACATGATATTTGAGAATCTGTCAAATAAACATTTTAATTAACCTTTTCTTCAGATTCCCTGAGGTCTATTCTTGTATGAAGTCATCATGAACCAAAATACTTGGACTATATTATCGCAGGTGCTCACAAAGTACCGCTTTCACTGAGTTAAGATTTAGTGTAGCACCCAACACACAAATATTAGTGGAAGTGGCCAAAAGAAATGGTTATTTGAACCATTTATTTTTAAGTCTACAACTTGTCAAGATTGTTTATTTTTTCCCCCAGTACCTCAAATGTAAGTGCCTCCTTTACAATAAATTCCTCTTTGAGAAAAAGAAAAAAACAATAAATTCTTCTTTGAATTCTGTGGTCATATAAAATGTTCATTTCTTAAAATGAATTTATATGCCTTCTCTCTTGCCCTTCTCAACATGTTTTCCTTTGTATTGTAAGTTCCAGAAAAACAGGACCTAATGTCAGTACCTGAAGTTGTCAACTCAATGCAGATCTCCTGGTAACAATCATTTCTCTGTTCTTTTTCTTTCTTTTTTCTTAATCATCCTGTTTTCAAAATATCAAGGTATACACTGAAAGAAGTCCCAGTTGCCCTGAGACTTTAAAAGAAACATATGACATACCGTTCACTAAAATTAATGGCAGACCTACTGTTACATCTCTATAATACAATTCTAGAAAAGTCTTGTTTCCATCCTTTTCTTCGGTAACTTCTGCTCTGGTAGCCCAAGGCAAATCTCTCTGCAGTGTAGTTATAATGTTGCCTCACTGCAGGCTGAAATTTTTTCTCTCCTTCATGCTGTCATTACATGATTTCACCTCATCTCTTGAAAATTCCTTTCTCCCCTGATTTTAATTTCTCCCACTTCTTATTACATGCCTCTTGATTCTCAAATAGCAAGGTTATGACTTCAAACGCTTGGCAAATAATTCCTCTCAGCTGAATGATCTTGCCGTATACTTCCCTAAAGATATTCCATGGGGTCGCGAAGAGTCAGACACGACAGAGCGACTTCACTTTCACTTTTCACTTTCATGCATTGGAGAAGGAAATGGCAACCCACTCCAGTGTTCTTGCCTGGAGAATCCTTCATCTTTCTACTCCAGACAGACAGACTTATCTCCATTGGGCATCATATTTACTGCCTTTCCTTTTAGTTAACAGAAGAATGCTGGTTTCAGAAGCCAGTTTCTCCCTCTTGTTCCCATCTCACCATCTTCTGTAAGTGTCATTTATCCTGTATGTGTCCGTGTTGTTTGGTGCATATTTGTATGCTTTCTGTAGAATATAAAACAGGAAAAAAAGATTCAGATCAAAGGCTAGGTGCATGTTTAGTTTGGGTACATCCTAACAGTTTTCCACGGTGTCAAAGTGGTTTTGCTAATATAAGGTCTTGCCAATAATGGATGAGACTCCAAATAGTTGCCAATATTTCTTAGTATTTCCAGGCTAATTTTTTTCCCCCATTCTGATTAAGGCTAGTCATATATCAACTTTGGATTTAATTTTCATTTCCCTAACTTCTGATATTATTTTGCCACTTTTCATGTTTTTATTGGCCTTTATAGAAAATTTTCTGTTGTTGAGTTTCCTATTTAAGCCTTTTCTCTCCATTTTTTTTCTATTGTGTTCGTTTAAAAACATCTTATGAGTCTTTTATGTGTCATGAATTTGAATTCTTTGTCAGAAATATAAACTATTACATTTTTTTCTACCTCTGGTTTACTTTTCATGCTCTTCATGGTACCTTGTGATAGAAAAATGCGATTAATTGAACAAGTCTATTTTTTCAGTGTTGTCTGTTAGGTATATGTGTTTTGTGAGATGTTTATGGAATTTTGCTACTTCAAGATCATAAATATATTCTTCTCTGTTACACTCTAGTTTTATTACCATAGACATTTAAATCTGTAGCCTATCTGGAATGGATTGTTATGTATGGTATGAAGTAGGGGCTGAAGATCACTCCCCCTATTGGAATATCCAGTGATTCACAGATGATGTTTTAAAAGATCACGCGTCCTTTCTGTGTTATAACAATACCTTTGCCATCAATCAGATGACCATGTGTATGTGATTCTGGTTCTTTAATTTTTTCCATTATTCTATCTTTTCTTTTGCTAATACAACACTGTTCAATAATGTAGCTTTTGAATTGGTGAAAGTATTAGTTGCTCAGTTGTGTCTGTCTCTTTGCGATCTCATAGACTATAACCCACCAAAATCCTCTGTCTATGGAATCTCCAGGCAAGAATACTGGAGTGGGTTGCCATTCCCTTCTCCAGGGAATCTTCCTGACCCAGGGATTGATCTCAGGTCTCCCACACTGAGGGCAGATTTTTTACCATCTGAGCTACCAGGGAAGCCCTTTACAGTAATATGATTTCTCCTAATTTTTATCTTTTTAAAGTATTTTTTAGCTCTTATTGACCATTTACTTCATAAACACTTACAACATCTTGTTCATTTCCATAAACTTTTCATTTTCATTTGAAATTAATTGAACATATAGAATAATTAGATAATTGGCATTTTTATTTTATTAAGCCTTCAAACCTATATAAGATATTTTTTAAAGCTTTTTAAAATAATGTACAGGTATATTGGACTTTTAAAATATGTATTTAAATTATTCTGAATCATTTTTATGGACACTATTACTTTATATAATTTCAAACTTAGAGAAAAGTTGATTTAATAGTCAAGGAATTCCCATATACCCTTAATTCAGATTCGCCAGTTTCTTTTAATATTTCACTATGTTTGCATTATTATCATTCTCTTTCTCTCTCATATTGTTTTTCTGAATCTTCTCCACTCTACATTCAAATTTCATCAGTTGGTCCAATAATGTATTTTACAGTAAATTTTTACTAGTTCAACATCTACTTGAGAATAATGCATTGCATTCATGTAATGTCTCTTTTTTCCTCCTCTGATTTGAAGCAGTCCTTCGGCCTTTCTCTTCTTTAACCTTGGCATTTTTGAAAAATAAAGGCCAGTAATTTCAGTAATTTTGTAGAATTTTCTTCAATTTTGGTTTTCTACGGTTCCCCTATTATTCGTTTTAGCTTGCATGTTTTTAAGGAGGAGTCGGGTTAGGGTGGTAAGTTCAGAAATGCCAAACAAACAATGTGTCCTCAGTGAATTATAAAGGCACATGTCAGTTTATCTCCGTTTTAGTCATGTTAACTTTGGTCATGAGTTTCAGATGGTGTCAGGCAGTTTCTTCACTAGATCATCTATTTTTTTTTTTTTTTTGCTTTCTGATTAATAAGAAATTTATGTGATGATATCAAGTAAACATTCGGTCCCTCATCAAACTTTCACCTATGTTCACATACATTGATAATTTCCAAAATCCATCCCTTCTTCTCTATTTGTTAGTTGGTATTCTTCTGTAAGAAAGACCTTACCCACCTTTGCAATTATTCATTCATTCATTTATTTATATCAGCATGATGTTTTATATTCATTTTTTATTTAATTGGTTATATTATTATTCATTTTAATATTTAAATTGTCTCAGATTCAGTCTGAGACACAGTCTTTAATCTGTGTACTTTTGACAGGGCTCTGTTATTTTTTGAAAACTTCCTAAACTTCCTTACATTCTAGAAGTATAGACTGTCTCTGACTCATCCTATACTGTTCTTGCCCCAGTCCTGGAATCAGCCGTTTCTTTAGGGAGCCCAGATTTCTCTTCATGAACAATATTATTTATAAATAAAGATTTGGGCAATAGGAAGGTCATGTGTCTCAGCCTTCTGAGGAGAGAGGACCAGGAAATATATTTGTATATATAATCTCTATATTTATTATAGTAGTTATCAAATATCTATCCACCTATGTATATACATGTATGTGTGTGTCTATACACAAAATTCATAAATTCATATCTGCTATATGTTTATATACAAATTGTGTAAATTTGAGTCACCTTCTTCATATTTACAAGTCCCCTTCCGTGACAGTGAGAAATCTGATTTCCGTTATACACAGTAAATGGATTCATTTCACAAGGCTGAACATAGAAAGTAGTTTCAGAGTTGTTAACAAAGACCATCACCAAAAGCAAGCCTATTAACTAGAATCAATATTTGTTTAGGGTTTTTTCTTCTTTTTTTGGTAAAATGTACCTATAGTGAAAAACAAAATTCATAAATTTTAAGTGTGTAATTCAATGAGTTTCAGCAAATAGATATCATATCCCTAAGAAATAGAACTTTCTGTCCCCCAGAAAATTCTCTCATGCCCTATCCCAGGCAATTTCTCTATGCCCTGCCCCCTCATACACACGCATACACATGCAGATGTGTGTGCATCTATATATAACTATCTTTTAAGAAGTGACATTTCCAGAACTGTTGCTGAATACCCTGACTGATGAGCACTCTGCCTTCTATGTGGTAAAAACCTGAATGTCTAAAGCCACAATTGTACAATAAATTTGATATCTTTCAACAGTCTTTTTTGGATTTTTATAATCAAATAGTATACAATGTTAAATTTTTATTCCGTTATTCTGGAGAAACACAAGTTTCGGAGTTTTAGGGTGTTCCAATGAGCTAATAAGATTATTAGATTGGTGAGCAATGGTATTTAAACACACATGGTCAGTGAATATAAATGTAAGTTCATTTCGATAAAATGTAATAGCAATTTCAATGGCCATAATTCTGTCATATATTAGATAGTTAAAGAGTAGTGATTCTATAAAGTCAGGTTGTATAGCACACCCTATATTGTGCTTCTTATGACAGGATAGAAACTGTTCTATGTATATAATGCCATTCACTAATTTGGCTTTTCCATCATTTAGTATTGTAGGTGGTCTTCAACTGAAAGATCTTAAAGTACACGTGTCATTTTTTTCTCATCAGACCCAACCTGGAGTGTTGCTATACGGCACTGTCTTAGTGTCTCTTGCCCTTTGTAAGAGCTTACATATTTCTCCTTGACCCTCTCTCTTTCTTGCCTACTGTGTTTATTCTGCAGCTGCCCTGACACCTTGACTCCTGCCTTTTCCAAATGTCTTCACTCACACAAAACAGAGCTATTTCTTGGATACACAAAGTCACCAGTCAAGTTATGCAGCAGGTTATGCAGGATGATATGCTAATAAACACATCAGCCAGAGTTCTGTAAAAAGAAAAAGTATTAAAAATTTAATACAGGGTGATAGAAATTTATAAAATTGTTTGAGATGGATAGGGAAAAATTTACAAAGCCTGTTTTAGAAAATTCCAAACTGCTAGAACTATAGCACTGAAGTGGGTAATTCAGTGGAGGGTGCTTGAAAGTCATGGACAAGTTCCCATATCTGCCATCTGCTGATGTTTACTCATGTCCCAGCAAATATTACCGAAAATAGTGGGTTTTTCTTCTCCTTTATCTTTCAGATCTCATATGCTAACTCGCATTTCTAAAATCTAATGGGAGCACTGTTGGCAACTGAGTTTGAAAGGTCTTATTCTCTGGTCGGTATCAGGGGAGAGACTAAGGGTGGAGATGTTACTGAGCATCAGCTCATATATCTCACATAGTAGACTTGTGTGTGAAAGTGAAAATGTTAGTCACTCAATTGTGTCCGACTCTTTGTGACCACATGGACTGCAGCCTGCCGAGCTCCTTTGTCCGTGGAATTCTCTGTATACCTTGCTTCAGATAATATTTTCATTTTGAACACAGTCTAATTTTTTCCATGAAGATTTGGTCAGGTAGTCATATAAGTGGAGATGAACTGATTGCCATATATGGTTTCCTCAATGAATCAAATTAACTCTTAATTAAGTTTTAGCGTCCTGAACAGTATTTTTATTTCCAAAGGAATTGGTGCCACTTGTAACTTTTTTTTATATCAAGCTTAATGGAAAGTCTGTTATTTAACTTTAGAATAATGAAAAATAAGATTCAGTACTCTAAATGCCATCTTTTCTGAGGCATACTAGTGAATGGATTAGATGGGAAAACACAAAATGATGTTTTAAGAAGGACTTCAGACTTTGGTGTTTGCAGTGGTTTATTTAAAGATGCGGCACATGAGAATAAGCCTGTACAAATATGCTAATCAAGAGACTGATTTATGACTGGAAAAGACAGCTATGAGCTCAGAATCATTAGTGCTCATGCTTGGGCTCAGTCGCTTCCAACCTCATGGACCCTCGTCTGCCAGGCTCTCCAAATTGTCTAATTCCAAGAGACGGTGTCTGCTGAAGTAGAGGTATGATTAGTGGACAGCAGCTGGCCGCAGTACCCAGTCAGCAATTCAGATCCTATAAGGCTTGTCAGCAAACATTAAGGACATTTTCACTAAAACTGTAGATCAAGGATTCAGGGGCCGAAGTAACAAGTCTCTGAGTACACAGGTAGGGAGGGCAGACTATAAGACCCTGATATAACATATAAAAGGACTTCCCTGGTGGCTCAGATGGTAAAGCGTCTGCCTACAATGCGGGAGACCCGGGTTCAATCCCTGGGTTGGGAAGATCCCCTGAAGAAGGAAATGGCACCCCACTCCAGTACTCTTGCCTGGAAAATCCCATGGACAGAGAAGCCTGGTGGGCTACAGTCCATGGGGTCGCAAAGAGTCGGACATGACTGAGCGACTTCACTTTCACTATAGCATATAAAATAAGGATATGGAGCTGGTGAATTAAATGCCCAGAATCTTATGCTGAAAGACAATGACTTATCAGAAGTACCTTCAAAATAAACAAGGGGAAAGGAATGTGATTACAGTTGCTGAGTAAGTGTTCTGCCAAAGTCAAAGCAGATGAGAGGGAGATTACCTGGATGTTGAATCACAGAGATGCTAATATCAACCTTTCTCAACAAAAGGATAGGATTGTCTCAAAAGACTGATGATGGTAGACATGAGAGGCAAATGAAATTATTTGTTCTTAATAATCTAAGTGGGCCGGTATTAAACTAAAAGGTTTCTGCACAGTAAAGGAATTGTCAACAAAATAGAGCGACCTACCGAATGGGAGAAAATATTTGCAAATCATAGATCTAGAAAGGGGTTAAAATCCAAAATACATTTAAAATCATTATAACTCAATAGCAAAAAAAAAAAAAGATTCAAAACTGGGCAGAAGGCCTGAATAGACATTTTTCAAAGAAGACATACAGATGGCCAACAGGCACATGAAAAGATGCTCAGCATTACTAATCATCAGGAAAATGCAAATCAAAACCACAATGAGACATCACCTCACACTTGTCGGAATGTTAGCTCATCAAAAAGAGATAACAAATGTTGATGATGATGTGGAGAAAATAGAACCCTTGTGCAGTGTCGGCAAGAATGTAAATGGGTGCACGCACTATGGAAAACAGTACGAGGATTCCTCAAAAAAGGAAAAATAGAACTGCTATGTGATTCAGAAATTCTGGGTATTTATCCAAGGAAAACGAAAACACTAACTTGAAAAGATATCTGCACCCACCTCCTGTTCATTTCAGCACCATTTATAATAGCCAAGATATGGAAAGAACTAAATGTCCTTTGATAGATGGATAAAGATATTATGGTATATGTCATATATGTATATATGCTATATAATATATAGTATATAGAGAGAGAGAATAGAACATTATTCAATCATAAAAAGGAATGAAATTTTCCATTTGTGACAACATGGATGGACCTTGAGGGCATTCTGCTAAGTGAAGTAAGTCAAACAGAGAAAGACAGATGCCTTATGATCTACCTTACACGTAAAATCTAAAAATAAAAAAATAAGCTCATAAACACAGAGAATTGATTAATGACTTCCAGAGGCAGAGGGCGGGGGTGGGAAAAATAGTGAAGACGGTCAAAAGGCATAATAATAACACTTGAAGGACTGATGCTGAAGGTGAAGCTCCAATTGTTTGGCCACCTGATGCAAAGAGCTGACTCATGGGGAAAGACCCTGACGTTGGGAAAGACTGAAGGCAGGAGAGGGGAATGACAGAGGATGAGATGCTTGGATGGCAGCACTGACTCAATGGACACGAGTTTGAACAGACTCCGGGAGATAGTGAAAGACAGAGAAGCCTGGTGTGCTGCAGCTCATGGCGTTGCAAAGAGTCAGACATGACTTAGCAACTGAACAACACCAACCATGTAAAAGTAATTTTTAAAAGAGTTTTATACTGCTATGCGGGGAGCCGGTGGGAGGCACTCTGCCCATGGCAAAGGTCATGAGGAAGGAGGCTCGACATACGCAAAGGTGGGATCGAGCCTCAGGAGTCCCCCTGGAAATCCTCAAGCATCTACCCCCATAACCAGAGCCTGCCTACTTTACTACTTTGTGCTCTCACCTACACCTCTGACTTAACGGGGGGCTGTCCCCCACCACCTCTTTCGGAGAAGGAGTTAACTTAGAGCTCCAGTTAATGATAATTCCTGGGCATGACAAGAGTATTTTAACCTACAGACTCCTCTGAAGGTTCTCTAGCGTGCCTGACAGGCTTGTCTGGCCACATGTGATTGCTCACAGCCTCCCAACCGTGAGAGGCACGAGATGCTTTAAATCTTTTAAAAACAGGTTCTTTAGAGAAGTTAGAAAACTATTAGTATACGTATAATGGGCTGATTAGAAATTGTATTGCTGAAGGGTTTTTCATTTGTTGAGCCAATGATTACTGCTAAGTCTCCACATCCCCTGCCCTTATACACGTTAATGAATATATAGAAGAAATAAGTATTAACCTTTGATATTAATCACGTTAGACCTTAGGCTAAGCAAATTCTTTCCTTAATTAAAACCCAATACACCCTCACCCTATAGAAATGTAACTTTATCTGGTACCTTCGGAAGGTGGCGTCTGTTTTAAGAATAATCACCGTTGGAGAAATAAGTGTTCTGGGTGACTGACCGCTGTCACAAGGAGAGGGTCATAAATTGTCAGCAGGCCCCCTGGCCAGAAGATGATGTAACACCCCTAAGACCTCTGTATACATTTGTATGAAGCACCTGACTTTAATAATAGTCAGGACTGCTCTCCCCGCATGACTTTTGTATAACATCTCAGTGTATAAAAACAGACTCTGGAAAATAAAGAATGGGGATCAGTTCCTCGAAATACTGGTCTCCCCATGTCGTTCTCTCTGTCAAACTCTGGCTGAGTCTCCATCTGGAGCATGGAACCCGCCATGCTTACTAATTATGCCTGGGCTTCTAAGATCCGACCGCGGAGGCCTCAGTGTCTCCTCTCCTTCGGGAGAACGGGAGGACGCCTACGGCCTTCGTTGCCGGGAGCCGGCATATTGCATATTGAGTGCATATTGCATATTGAGTGCAGCACTTTCCACAGCATTATCTTTCAGGATCTGGAATAGCTCAACTGGAATTCTATCACTGCCGGTAGCCAGTGAGGAGCTCCGCCCATGACAAAGGTCATGAGGAAGGAGGCTCGGCACAGGCAAAGGCGGGATCGAGCCTCAGGAGTCCCCCTGGAAATTCTCGAGCATTTATACCCAAAACCAGAGTCTGCCTACTTTCTGCTTTGTGCTTTCACCTACACCTCTGACTTTACGGGGGGCTGTCCCCCACTACCTCTCTGAAAAAAGAGTTAGCTTACAGCTCCAGTTAATAATTCCTGGGTGTGACAGTGTTTAACCTACAAACTCCTTTGGAAATCCTCTAGCCTGCCTGAATAGGTTTTTCTGGCCACATGTGATTGTTCAGAGCCTCCCAACTGTGAGAGGCAGGAGATGTTCTAAACTGTCTAAACACAGATTCTTTTGAGTAGTTAAAAGATTGATTAGAAATTGTATTGGTGAAGGGATTTTCACTTGTTGGGCCAATGTTTGCTGCTAAGTTTCCATATCCCTTACCTGCTGTGTCCCTGGCAGTGTATTGATTAATATAATTGCTGTAAGTAGTAGCTTTAATGTTTGTAACCTGGGACCCTTGAGTTAATTCTTTTTCTTGTTATAGCCCACCACACCTTTGCGCTGTAGGAATGCAACTTTATCTAATGCTTTTGGAGGGTGGCTCCTGACCAATCACCTTTAGAGAAAAATAAGTTTTCTGAAGAAAAGGTCTTAAAATGTTAACAGGCCTCCGGGCCAGAAGATGATGCAAATCACCTAAGCTTTTGCATATGATAAGTTTGCAGGAAGAAAGCCTGGCTTGCTGCCTGACTCTACCCCTTCCCCCATTATCCTCTATGCATAACTTAAGGTATAAAAACTACTTTGGAAAATAAAGTGCGGGCCTTGTTCACCGAAACTTGGTCTCACCATGTCGTTCTTTCTCTTACCTTCTGGCTGAATTATTCAGCCTCTTTTCTACACTGAATTTTCCTACTGAGCTATCCTTATTTCAGCTGCTTTTCTCCACTAAATTTCCTCACTGAGCTATCCTCATTCTATTACTCTTTATATCCTTAATTAACGTTTAATTAAGCAATTGTCTCCCGATCTTCGCCTACGCCGTCTCTCCTTCGAATACCCTGGATCAGCCGGGGCTGGTCCCCGGCACTTCGTAAGTGGTGCAAGCTTCTTGTCTTGAAGTTTTACTGGTTTCCCGCATAAACCAAGTTACTCAGCCTCTTTTCTCCACTGAATTTTCCTGCTGAGCTATCCTTATTCTAGTACTCTTTATATCTCTAATTAATATTTAATTAAAGCCAGTGTATTCGCCGACGCCCTCCCCGCTTTGAACTCCCTGGATCAGCTGGGGCTGGACCCCGGCACTGCCATATCAAGAAGCAAAATGCATATCAAAAAACAATATAAATACATTTTTTTGGTCTAATGGGGACCTTGTGACTACTTACACTTTCAGGCATCACAGGACAGATAAAGAGAACAGCAGGATCATGCAGGATGCTCTGAAGAGCCAGGCTTATAAGGGGACCACATGAGTGCTACTCACATTCCAGTATTCAGAATTCTATCTCTTGATCACAACCTAGTCACAACAGAGGTTGGGAAATCTAGGCTTCTGTGCCTAGGGTGTTCTTATTTTATTTTCTATTTGGTTGAATTTTGAATTTGCACTTCAGACTTCGTTAGTCACGCATGATAGCTTCTCAACAGCACCAATTTCAACAAACCTCACTTGCTTTCTGTTTGAATTCTATGACTATATTAAGTGTTCATTTTTTAAAAATTGAAGTATAGCTAACTAACAATGTTGTATTGAAGTATACAGCAAAGTGCTTCAGTTATACATTTATGTGTATATATTTTTCAGATAATTTTCCATTATAGGTCATTATAAGATACTGAATATAGTTCCATGGGCTATACAGTAGGTCCTTATTTATTTTATAGATAGTAGTGTGTATATGTTAATCCCAAACTCCTAATTCATCTCCCTCACTCCCACTGTCCTTGTAAGTAACCATAGTTTCAACAAACCTCATTTTTATCTTGGATGTATGCTCTCCTAATACGTTGATAGAACTAAACTCTCCTTTAATTAATTGAAGATGCTCCTTCCCTGAATTCCTGTTGTTTCTCATCCTAATTGCCTTTTTATCAGAAATAATCATCCAGTTTATCACCTTTTATCAAATTGTCATTTTATGCTGGTTTCTAGGACCTTCTTATGTTGTATACCCCAGATTGAAAGGGACCTAGAGACATTGCCTCAGGAAATCTCTATATAATTAAATATCTTCATGGCTCTTTATGTTTTACAGATGTGGTAGGTATGACCCAGAGAAGTTAAGCAACCCTGGGAAATCTGACTAACAAGTTCAGTTCAGTTCAGTCACTCAGTCATGTCCGACTCTTTGTGACCCCATGGACTGCTGCACGCCAGGCCTCCCTGTCCATCACCAGCTCCTGGAGTTTACCCAAACTCATGTCCGTCGAGTCAGTGATGCCATCCAACCATCTCATCCTCTGTCGTCCCTTCTCCTCCTGCCTTCGATCTTTCCCAGCGTCAGGGTCTTTTCAAATGAGTCAGCTCTTTGCATCAGGTGGCCAAAGTATTGGAGTTTCAGCTTCAACATCAGTCCTTCCAATGAACAAACTCCTCTATCTTTGGAGACCTCATAAACCAGCTTTTTGAAGCTATTTCTCATTGAAATTGGCCTTCAGTGCTTACTTAGGGGGTGATAATTTAAATCAATTTTTGTTTCTTTTTCCTTTTTTTTTTTTTTTTTTTTCAAAGTCTCTTATTGAATGCCAATCCTGTTATGGCCAAACTAGCCACAAGCCTTAAAGGAAAAAACACCCAGATTTAACATTTACATTCTGAAGCTCATAACCAAGGATTTTTCTATAATAGTCTCCTCTGCTATGAATTTTCCTACTCATCTTCATTTGCAATAAAGACTACCAAGACCAAGTGAAGTCGCTCTGTCGTGTCCAACTCTTTGCGACCCCATTGACTGTAGCCTACCACGCTCCTCCATCCATGGGATTTTCCAGGCGAGAGTACTGGAGTGGGTGGCCATTGCCTTCTCTGAATAAAGACTACATTTGCCACTAATGTTTGTTCCTTCTGATTTCCTATGGATAAACAACAAAATATTTACTTAGTTTTCAAACTTTACAACTTTTTTTCATCCCAATGTTATTCAGAGAAATTAGAATTTAGGCTAATTTTAAAAAGTGGCCACAACCTCTTTCCTTGACTTGTGGTGACCACTGCAATTATGTTAAATGAGAGCAGGATACCTTAAAGAGAAGCTATTTTCTACTTAACACTGTGTGGCTAAATTAATCAATGGGAGAAGCATGGACATGAGCTTTTCTTATTTAATGAATATAAATTTATGTGTCATTATTAAGTGAATTTGATATCCTTTGAAGCTTTTTACAGATCTTTCTACCATCTCAATCCTATGGTTCCTGAAATACTTCAGTAAGATGTTCACTGATTATGAGCAAATACTCTGAAGATTTTATGTTAATTTGTGTCATTTTGTCCTATTGATTAAGATTTCCTGAATTAAGTCTTCTTCAAATGCACATCTTTGAAAAAATGAAATCTGCTTTCAGCAACAGCACAAAGCAGGCCCTGTATAATTGTTATTCCATAGGTGGGTTCAGTTCATACATATACTTATCATGAATGTTTAACTGATTTTTATTTATATGATTGATATAACTAGAAATATTTATAGGATTACCTTTAATGATTAAATTTGCATTTTTATATCTGTTTCAAGCTGAGAAGATGATGTGATATTTCATTTCACAATTACTCATTTGCTTCAAAACTGCTTTAAATACTCTCTTGTGAGCTAAAAAATTGATTCCAATTGTGGAAATTAATGAATCTCAGCACAACTGATTCAGTATCTCCGAGCAGCCCAAAATTCTGAATATTCACTTTATTTGTAGATGGCAAAGCTATCTAGATTTTATTTTAAATTTATTTGAGCTTAGGTCTCTTAAAAGTTTTAAGGGCAAAGTTTTGTATGTGCAAGGAAAAAAAAAAAGTAGCTATGAACCAAGGAATTCATTGTGAGTTACAAAACAGATCATTTCACTAATTATAAATTCTAAGTCATTTGAAGCTTTTTTGTTTCTGATATTTACATCCTAATTCTTAACACTGTAAAAAAAATGATTTTGTAAAACACAAAGCTGGCAGTTAATTAAGCAGCAAAATTTTAAGATTTTAATCCTCTTGTAAAATAAAGCAAAAGAAATACAAAACCTGAAGCAGCAGCAAAACTGCTTCAATAATAACAACAAGCATTCATTGCTATGTTACAAACAATAAGCCTTCAGGGGACAAGGAATTATACAGAGTCATAAAAATCAAGTCCAGGCCCTATAGGTAAGGGTCCGACTTGTGTGTATGCATGTATGTTTGTATTTTCTTATCAGGTTGGAAAGTGCTTCAGTTTCACAACTTAACAAATAAGGCAGTTGCATAATTTAGTTCCTTTATTTCCTTTAAAAAGAGTATTAATTTAAATTTAGGAGAAAGGCATAGAACATTTGCTTTTTAGAGCATAATCATAAAACACAGCTTTATTATGCATGCTTTAATTTCAGACATTCACCTTTTTTCAAACTGAAAGAAACCACCCTAAAGCATGAAAACTTAAAAACGCCATTATTGGAAGATTCTTATAAACTTTTCAGGGCCATCTGCATGAATTTTTATCAATATTCATAAATCACCCGAGACTCTCTGGTTACTCAGGATTATTTTATTTAGGCAGGGCACACTGCTAGTCTCTCTAGAACATCTTGAGGACTGTTTCAAAGGTCCTTGAATAAAAGCCTAAGTAGAATGGGATTGAGGGTGGTAGTGGTGATGGGAAATAGAAAGGTATAGCCCTGAGAATTTCTAAGTGCTGGCTGAGCATCAGGGCAGCATGAAGTGTGTGGGGGTTACATGGGCCAAAATCTACAATGATATCTCTAGTGAGTGAAATGTGGCAACTGTGAAGACAAGTGTGTGGGTGCCTGCAAGACCACACACTTGGAGAGGTGGTGAAGTTTTCAGAAGGCTTTGTTATTTCAGCTGGGCACAAAGAGTAGTGGATCAGCCCTCATCTATATCAATTTACTTCATTGAGCCTGAAATTTCTAAGCTATGAAATAGCTGAGCTTTTTAGTCCAGCAACCATAAGGGATCATTGTTCAAAAATCACTTGGATTATGCAGTGCTGGTCTTAAACTGTAGTAGGACCTATGAGGTTTTTGAAGACTAAGGGAGTCACAGTAGCATTAATTAACTGATTCACCATTGACAGGCCAAGGAAAACGGGAAAGGAGTTAGACCTTGTAAGACACCAAAGTCAACCCAGCTATATAAAACAAGTATCCTGAAAATGTGTGTGGTAACTTATTCTCTAAAAGTATGGCTTTTTAAAATGGCTTTCTCTCAGTGATTTCATATGAAACAAAAAGGAGATCTACCTTCTTCTTATAGAAATAAATTATGCAAACCTGAAGTTTGATAAACACGCTCAGAATTCTTGATCTAATAACCTTGAGATCAATGTCTTAGATTTTAGAAAGGTAAAAATGGGTGTATAGAATATGTTAAGTAATACCTCAGGGTCTGGGGAAATATGCTACACTCTTAACACATTAATAGTTCTGCAATGAAATGTATCAGTATTTACAGTGGGTGGGACAAAGACCAAGAATAGCTTAGTGTCAGATTGGAATAGGTTTTGTTGTCATAATCTGCAACAAATTCTTTAAGATATTTGTGATTTACAGAACTTTGAGATACTGGAATTACAGACCGGCACTGATTCAATTTAGTCACTTAGGGGTCCAAAGTCTCTTCACTTTTTATTTATAAAATGACACAGAGGGAATGTAATGTAATTTCATGAACATTGGAAGGACTCTTTGCAAAAAAAATTTTGACCCTCAAGTAACAATAGAAATGGCTTAAAAACGATCACCTTTGGAAAGATATAAGACTGGTTTAAATTCCCTCCAAAGTATAATTTGCTAATATAAGTTCATTTCCTGAGAATGTTTTGATAATGAGGTCAGATGTCTTAATGATATTAGAATGAGGACAAAGAGAAATTTTCTTTAAAATTCGGCAAACACTAAGTTTATTCTTTTTGTCTGGACCCATTCTAGATAATGAACTCAGTATTGAGACTGTTGTGCTGAAGTTTTCTGTGTTGTACCCGTATGGAAACATCCATCTGACAGTTAGCTATAATACTTGGATCTTCAGGGGAGGCATATACCCTGGTGATGTAAATATTTTCTCAGGAATGTTTCTGTGTTAGCTAGCTCAGGGAGGCGGACCTTAAGATCCTTGTTCATTTACAGTTTGGTTTCAGGAAGGGGCACCAGCAAAGCTGACTGGAAAGAAGGGGTGAGAAGTTTAGGAGGAAAACTGAAAGTGCACAGTGGCTTGTATAGGAAAGGGAGAAAATGTTTCAAAAAGATCATATCGTTAGATGAAGAAATTAGCTATTTGTAGAAAAGAGGGTGAAACAGTTACTGGATATAATAGCAAGGTCTTTATAGTGCTTTGAGGAGTCACAGGCAAAAGACAGACTGAGTTAAGGAGAATTAGTATAAAGAGCTAGTAAAAAACTCAATGGACATGAATTTGAGCAAACTCCAGGAGACAATGAAGGACAGGGAAGCTTGATGTGTTACAGTCCATGGGGTTGCAAAAATCAGAAAGGTCTTAGAGACTGAACAAGTAAAAAAAACTCTGGTGTGAGGGTGAAAGAGAAAAAGACAGGAGTTGTTTCAAAAGGGAAAAATTAGCATAGATATGAGCTCATTTAAGAAAGAAATTAACATAGAGAAAAATATTGAACCTATATGAAAAACAAAGAGTAAGTAGAACAGGCTCTCCTGGAAGGGAAGACGTTCAGGAAATTGTATAGGTTTGTACCAATGAGTTCACGGCTTATGGCTTCTCTTTTCTCCAAGAAATAGGAGCTGAGAGAGAAAGGAGCCTGTAGATATATGAAGTCTGAAGTGACAAGAGGGTATTTGAAATAACAACTCTGAACGATAAGAGTGAAGTGACTAGGGAAACACAAGAATTAATTCCAGTATAGAGTTTTGCTGTGGAAGTGGCAGACTGAATTATGGTGGCCTAGCAGTGTCAATCTGCACAATTAATTTTTATTTAGCAGGACCACCAAGGAGGAATAATGGGGATTGTTATATGTGGGATGAGAGATGTTCAAATATTCAAACCAAGAAGGTATATACTAGTGAAAACTACATTGATATTTTAAAGCCAAGTCAGTTCAGTTCAATTCCGTCAACTCAGTCATGTGTGACTCTTTGCGACCCCATGGACTGCAGCACAGCAGGCTTCCCTGTCCATCCCCAACTCCCAGAGCTTGCTCAAACTCATGTCTATTGAGTCGGTGATGCCATCCAAACAACTCATCCTTTGTCGTCCCCTTCTCCTCCCGTCTTTAATCTTTCCCAGCATCAGGGTCTTTTCAAATGAGTCATTTCTTCCCATTAGGTGGCCAAAGTGTTGGAGTTTCAACTTCAGCATCAGTCCTTCCAATGAACACCCAGGACTGATCTCCTTTAGGACGTACTGGTTCGATCTCCTTGCAGTCCAAGGGACTCTCAAGAGTCTTCTCCAACACCACAGTTCAAAAGCATCAATTCTTTGGCACTCAGCTTTCTTTATAGTCCAACTCTCACATCCATACATGACTACTGGAAAAACCATAGCTTTGACTAGATGGACCTTTGTTGGAAAAGTAATGTCTATGCTTTTTAATACTCTGTCTAGGTTGGTCATAGTTTTTCATCCTAGGAGCAGGTGTCTTTTAATTTCATGGCTGCAATAACCATCTGCAGTGATATTGGAACCCAAAAAAAACAAAATCTGTCACTGTTTCAATTGTTTCCCCATCTATTTGCCATGAAGTGATGGGACCAAGTGCTATGATCTTAGTTTTCTGAATGTTGAGTTTTAAATGAACTTTTACACTCTCCTCTTTCACTTTCATCAAGAGGCTCTTTAGTTCTTCTTTGCTTTCTGCCCTAAAGATGGTGCCACCTACATATCTGAGGTTATTGATATTTCTGCCAGCAATCTTGATTCCAGCTTGTGCTTCATCCAGCCTCGCATTTCACGTGATGTACTCTTCATATAAGTTAAATAAGCAGGGTGACAATATACAGACTTGATGAACTCCTTTTCCTATTTGGAACCAGTCTGTTGTTCCATATCCAGTTCTAACTGTTGCTTCTTGTCCTGCATACAGATTCTTAGAAGGCAAGAATGGTGGTCTGGTATTCCCATCTCTTGTAGAATTTTCCACAGAATTTGTTATCCACACAGTCAAAGGCTTTGGCATTGTCAATAAAGCAGAAGTAGATGTTTTTCTGTAACTCTTTTGCTTTTTGATGATCCAACGGATGTTGGCGATTAGATGTCTGAGTCCGCTGCCTTTTCTAAATCCAGCTTGAAATCTGGAAATTCACAGTTTACATACCGTTGAAGCCTGGCTTGGATAACTTTGAGCACTGCTTTGCTAGCATGTGAGATGAGTGCAATTGTGTGGTAGTTTGAATATTCTTTGGCATTGCCTTTCTTTGGGATTGGAATGAAAACCGACCTTTTCCAGTCCTGTGGCCACTGCTGAGTTCTCCAAATTTGCTGGCATATTGAGTGCAGCACTTTCAGAACATCATCTTTTAGGATTTCAAATAGTTCAACTGGAATTCCATCACCTCCACTAGCCTTGTTCGTAGTGATGCTTCCTAAGGCCCACTTGACTTTGCATTCCAGGATGTCTGGCTTTAGGTGAGTGACCACACACCATTGTGGTTATCCGAGTTAAGGTCTTTTTTGTAGAGTTCTTCTGTGTATTCTTGCCACCTCTTCTTAATATCTTCTGCTTCTGTTAGGTCCATACCATTTCTGTCCTTTATTGAGCCCATCTTTGCATGAAATGTTCCCTTGGTATCTTTCATTTTCTTGAAGAGATCTCTAGTCTTTCCCATTCTGTTGTTTTCCTCTATTTCTTTGCATTGATCACTGAGAAAGGCTTTCTTATCTCTCCTTGCTGTTCTTCAGAACTGTGCATTCAAATGGGTATGTCTTCCCTATTCTCCTTTGCTTTTCGCTTCTCTTCTCTTCACAGCTATTTGTAAGGCTTCCTCGGACAACTATTTTGCCTTTTTGAATTTCTTTTTCTTGGAGATGGTCTTGATCCCTGCCTCCTGTACAATGTCATGAACTTCTGTCCATAGTTCTTCAGGCACTCTGTCTATCATATCTAATCCCGCGAATCTATTTGTCACTTCCACTGTATAATCATAAGGGATTTGATTTAGGTCACACCTCAATGATCTAGTGATTTTCCCCACTTTTTTCAATTTCAGTATGAATTTGGCAATAAGGAGTTCATGATCTGAGCCACAGTCAGCTCCCAGTCTTGTTTTTGCTGACTGTATAAAGCTTCTCCATCTTTGGCTGCAAAGAATATAATCAATCTGATTTTGGTATTGACCATCTGGTGATGTCCATGTGTAGAGTCTTCTCTTGTGTTGTTTGAACAGGGTGTTTTAAAGTCAAGAACATGTAATTGAACTGAGAATTTTATGGAAGAAAGAATGGAATAAGAATACGTCATATTAAAATAACCTTTCTCTTTCAGTAGGATTAGCAAACTAGTAGATAAGATAAATGTTACAGATATATATTGTACTTGATAAGGCTTTAATCTGTTCGTTAATTAAACTCCACAAGTGATTAATCTGTTTTTTCATATTGCTGCAAAAGACAAATAGGACTTCTTGGCAGAGAGCAGGTCCACAATAAATGTGTTGAGTGAATTAATGAATTACTTTTTGATCAAAGATGTGGTTTAGACAGTCATGTGCTAAGTCTCTTCAGTCGTTTCTGACTCTTTGCAACCCTGTGGACTGTAGCCTGCCAGGTTCCTTTGTCCATGGGATTCTCCAGGCAAGAATACTGGAGTGGGCTGCCATTTCCTCCTCCAGGGGATCTTGCTAACCCAGGGATCGAACTTGCAGCTCCTGTGGCTCCTGCATTGCAGGCAGATTCTTCTACTGCTGAGCCACCAAGGAAGCCCTTAGACAGGAAAACAGGTTAATTAAGACTAAGGGTGTTGGCTATAGGATTAATGTCAATCTAGAGCAAAATTTCCAGTTATTTGTCCTTTTTGATCTTGTCTAATACAATCTAGATAAGAAAAAGACAGGATGAATGGTTATAAAATTTTTATTTGATATACAGAGAAAATGACCTTGAATTAAAATAAATAGAAAATCCTGTATTTCCATCTAAATTTAACTATACAAGTACAGGGTTCAAGAGGTTAACAAAAGGTAAACTCATGTGATGCCAGAGGCATGCCTATAAAAGAGTAATCCAATTATAATTCCATGTCAAAAAAAAATACTCTTATTTAGGGTGGCATTACTGTCCTGTGCAGTGATGTGAACATATTTTAAATACTTTGTTCAGTTTTTTTGTGTGCCATTCTGGGAGATTAGATGATGATTATCTGGAAAATGGTAACTAAGAGCTCTGGACTGCTGAGGGAAACGGGCATGATGATCATGAAGAATGAGAGGCATAGGAAGAAAATTATAGCATTGTTAAATATAACAAAAGAAAAGACCTTTGTCTGGTGTATTGCAGAACTCCCCCACTTTAGGAAAGAGGTTGGACGCACTGACCTTTAAAGATACTGTCATACTCCAAGATTTCTCTGCATCACTTGTTCTAAAGGAAACCTAGATGGTTTTATAGAAAGGATACAAAGGATAAAATAAACATTTCTATTCTTTCTCACTAGTAGAAGTACCACAAAAGCAATCAGTTTCTCTTCAATTGAAGCTTTTCAATAAGATATTTTAGTTTCACAGTCTTATTGAGCCAAGCGTATTTTTTCCCTATAGATATTTGTCTACTTTGCAATTGAAGGAGAATTATAGTTAACAGATCCAGATTTACTGTGTGTAATCTTGTCTTGCCTACATTTATGAGATATGAATATTTTCCCAGAAGATCAATTCACTTTCAAGCAAAACTGTTAAAAGCATTATCCTCTAGATTCTTTACATGTGGTTTCTCAAATTTCCTAAATGAAAACGCAAGCCATAATTTTATCTGAATCAATTTGAAACAGTCACTAGTCAATGTATACATCAGTTCAACTCAAAAAATGGTTCAAATATTCAACTTAGAATGGTGGTGGTGGTTTAGTCGCTAAGTTGTGTCCGACTCTTGTGACCCCATGGACTGCAGCCCACCAGGTACCTCTGTCCGTGGGATTCTCCAGGAAGAATACTGGAGTGGGTTGCCATTTCCTTCTCCACAACTTAGAATAAATACTACTAAAATAGTGAAACCCAATTATTCATTTATTTTAAATACTTTTTAATGGTCTTCTTTCCTGTAAGTATATAATATAAAAATGGAGATAAGCCAGAGTTTATGTTTATGTCTGGCTAGTGTTTCTTTTTGATAACTAGAATTTCACTAGTAATATTTATATCAGATAAAATCCTTATAAATACATTGTTTCTGATGTTTTACCAAACTAGTTACATACTTTATACCTTTAAAGATTCACTTAGCAAGAATTAATATTAGAAAAGGTAGATTTACCTATGCAATTGCATTTAAAACTTTTTTAGGATTTTTAGAGATTGATAGTGATATTCTGTTAAATAGATTATAAACATGTTTTGTGTCTTGGACCACTTAATATGCTTGCACTATTTTAAGCTTCATTGTGAATATAATGTGCCTCTAACCACCACACTCCACATACCTAAACTCCAATATCTTACAAATAACATGAAGCAGAACTCCAGACTTAAATCTACTTTCAACATATATTGATTACAGAAATGCCTTAATGTTTGTGCAAAACTATAAATAATGTGGGCCTAGACCATTACAATTAAATAAATTTAAATTTAAAACTATTTCAAGTTGAATTGCACATAAACATGTATATCTATCTATCTATAGCACACACACTGTCTAGATTGATTTTCTTCACGTTCTGTTACTGACTAGGCAAAACTTTTCATCTTCATTTTTCTTGGACTAGTCAGAAATGTTATAGAAGGAGTATTTGAAATTATTAATGAGAGGGAAAAATTGCCTTGGATAATACAATAGTTTGCTTTATTTTTTAATAGTTAAGAACCAAGTGCAAAATGAGTTTGGATGAACTTAAGAGGGGAAAATATAAACCATAACTAGGAAAGTCATCATATGGGTTAATTTTACATATTATTTAACTCTCATGTCATTAAATTTGCCTTTTGTGTTTTAATTTATCCTAAATGAGTAGTTACACACTTGCAGTAATGAGAGAAAAAAATTAACACAGAACTCAATCTAATATTTTTCTCCAAATTTACAAAAGTTGCTGAGACTTAAAATACAAACAACTACATAAACATTGGCTGTCGTGAGAAGAAAAAACAGTGGAGAGAGTATTTGACTGCCTAAGTAAAAGCAGTTGAATTCCATGGCTATGACCTCAACTTTCTAGCTGTAATATCCTGCGTTAGTCTATCTCCTTAAGACTCAGATGATGCTTCCACCTCTATAATAGACAATAATGTGTTCTTAGTTTATCTTTAAGTGTTGTTATGGTAAAACTGAATTATAAGCCAACTATACTGCAAATAGGGATTCCCTGGTGGCTCAGGTGGTAAAGAATTCACCACCAGCAAGAATTCCCTGGTCGGAAAGATCCCCTGGAGAAGGGACTGGCAATCTACTCCAGTATTCTTGCCTGGAGAATCCCATGGACCAAGGAGCCTGGCGGGCTACAGTCCATGGGGTAGCGAAGAGTCAGACATGACTGAGTGACTGACACATATACTGCAAATAAATAATAGAAGTAAGTGCTGTTATACTAAGAATCATATATGGGATGCATCTGTGTTCCACCAATCTGGAGGCTTATAGAGAGCATTTTCTGAAAATATGTGGTCCCAGGTTCCCTTTCTATGTTAAAGCAGTTCCTACAGTGTGTGTGTGTATGTGTGTGTGTGTGTGTGTATCTCACATTCTTCTGAAGTAATGTACATGATAGAATAGAATTAGTAAGACATCATGGACAGCAATTTAACTATTGAGTGTATTTATTAAAAAGATTAAAGCTAGGTGTCTGTGGAAAGGCATTTTTGTCTTTTTTACTACTTCATTTATTGTTAATGAACGACTGTGCCACTCTTTGTAGAGTTACATGTGCCAAAACTGGTTGGATTTTGAGCTTACATTTTCCCTGGCAAGTTTTAGAAATGCTTCAGGCCTGAGCCCTGGTATTTGAGGAAGAAATGTCAGTAACTCCTCATGATATGTGGTCTTCTAATAAGCTATTTCAGTCCTGCATTCTGAATTCTAACACTCTTGCTAACAGTTGGTCTCAGCTTCTAAGAAAAATTCATATTCTTTGCAGCTCAGTGGAATTATACACAGAACATATGAATAAGTCATGAGGGAATTTCTACCAATGAAGAGCGAGGAGTCATGTATGGATTCTTATTTCAGTGAATTTCACTAGAATCAGCTTTTATATCTAACACACAGAACAGTACAGTGGAAAAGATGCTGGATTTGGAGTTAAAACTTGAGGTTAGATTCTGAGTAAACATTTAAAATGTACAGTTTCAGATAAATCACATCCTCTCTGTGCCTTAATTTTCTAATCTTAATGAGAACATAGAACTGCATAATTTGTGAGCTTCTTCTAAAATTATTGATTCTACAAGTCAAATATTGTAAATAATTTTCTTCTTTGAAAAACATTTTGTTGAAATCAATGCAATCCAGTTTTTAATATTCCAATTTCAGCATATATGACAGAAATTCTGAAATTGGCATTGTCACTGTTGAGATGTGTTATTATTTAGGTAACCTCCTAAACTGAAATATGACTCTTTAATTAAAACATGTCATGCCAAAAAAAAAAATGTTGTGAAAGGCTCTGTGACACACAATTAGCACAAGTGTAACTATAAGCATCTTAGAGGAAAAGAGAATATATATGTTTTGGTTTCATGGAAAAAATGTATTTTACAGCTTTGCTTACATACTTAATCATTATGCTCAGAATGTAGCTTAAAATTTTACTATCCAGATCAATAAAGGCTAAATGTGTACGGAGAACTTAATATATGTAATTTCAGCATTTTGGAGTGAATATATTTTTTTTAATAAAAACAACTTTACAATATATGACTATTTCCAATTTCTTCACCTTCTATTAAATCAAATCATCAGATTATTTGATTGACACCTTGGAAATTAATTCTTATTTTTATTAGTGGGAGGAGAAGGGGATGACAGAGGGTGAGTTGGTTGGATGGCATCACCGACTCAATGGAGATGAGTTAGGGTAAACTCCCGGAGTTGGTGATGGACAGGGAGGCCTGGCGTGCTGCAGTCCATGGGGTTGCAAAGACTTGGACACGACTGAGCGACTGAACTGAACTGATTTTTATTAGCATCATCACTGTTTACATCTATCATATAATCTAAAGTTTTTGTGGTCTTTCAGGATCCCTTGCCCTATGGCTCACCTACTTCTACCCGCTCTTTGGGTCAGTCCTGTCTTTTCCTTTCTTTGTTTCTTTCTTTCCTGTTTCCCACTTCTGTGTCTCTGTCAAGAATGTTTTTCTCCTGCCTAAAATTACCTCCCATCTTCTCTATTCTCATACAAACCACACATCTTTTTTCAATCATTTTGTTGTTTTTTTAAAAATTATACATGCCTGTTACAAAATTCAGATAATATGCAAACATTAGGAAAGCAACACATTATTCCACATCTTACCACTCACAAGTAGTAAGTGTTGACATTCAGTGAACATAACTTGAGATATCTCTCTATGCAGGTATATGAATATAATGGCTGGATTAAAATGTCCTAAATAAAGATTCTAGCAAAGTTTAAAAAATTACTAACCCGATTTAAAAGACACACTCATACCCAATTAAGAGGAAGAAAACACAAGCCACAGACTGGGAGAAACTATTTGCAAACTACTGTTGCATCAAAAGAATTATAACTATGAATAGAATATATAAAGAATTCTAAAAGCTGAACAGAAAGAGAACAGTAAATGGGCAGCATGAGGGAGCTTTGGGCTGATAGAGCTGTGCTCTGAATTGACTGTGGTATAGGGTACACAACTCTGCATTTCACACACACGTACCCATGCAAATAAATGCATATAAAACTAGTGAAATCTGAATAAGCTCTGTGCATTGGCCAGTGTCAATTCCCTGGTTTGGCTATCATACTATAGGTGTTACCGTCAGGCAAAGGGTACACGAGACCTCCCTCTTCATTTTTTGTAACTTCCTGTGAATGTATAATTATTTCAAGATAAAAAGTTGGAAAACAATAAAAATTTTAAAAGACTCACATTATTTTTTCAGCCACGTATTTCCATTTTATATATTATGAATTGCCCCAGTATCTTTTAAGGAGCATGTGTGGTACACTTGCTCCAGCCTTCTTTTCTTTGAACGCTCATTGCTCTAAGACAATGCCTAAGAGTTTAGAACTTGCTGTATTCCCATCTTTTTGCATGTTTTTGTGGTTAAAATCAAACTGGATTTTAGTTTTGCGAAAGATAAGGGCTCTGTCATATTTCTTTGTATTTCTCTCAGTCTCTGCCTTACCAATGCCTCCAAGTCATTAGAGACTCAATAAACATTTGTTTGTGGAGTAATTAATAGAAATAAAGAGTATATGTAAGTTATGTAATTAGATGTCAATTTTTTGTCTTCTCTGCATCCCTTCTACTCCTGTCCTTTGAGTAACAGCCATTAGGGCCACTGATGGCCTAATTCCTCAGTATAACACAACTCCTTGTGCCCAACAGCTGGTTCCAGAGTGCATATATGAACTCAGTTGTTCCAATCAGACTAATGCTTAGGATTTTCCTTTGACGATTAAGGAAAAGGAAGCTCTTTCTTCTGAATGCTTTGGTGTATGGGGATTGGATTTAAAATGCTGCATCCTTTTGCCACCAGTGGCATACATGACATTGAAAACATGTCAACCTATTATACATCCCAACTGCTGCTTAGCAACAACTTTGCATTAGGTAATTCCTAAGAAATATAATATGGAGGGTTACATACCATATTTTCATATTTGTTTGAATAAGTTTTATTTATTTATTTTTTCTAATTTTATTTTATTTTTAAACTTTACATAATTGTATTAGTTTTGCCAAATATCAAAATGAATCCGCCACAGGTATACATGTGTTCCCCATCCCGAACCCTCCTCCCTCCTCCCTCCCCATACCATCCCTCTGGGCCGTCCCAGTGCACCAGCCCCAAGCATCCAGCATCGTGCATCGAACCTGGACTGGCAACTCGTTTCCTACATGATATTTTACATGTTTCATTGCCATTCTCCCAAATCTTCCCACCCTCTCCCTCTCCCACAGAGTCCATAAGACTGTTCTATACATCAGTGTCTCTTTTGCTGTCTCGTACACAGGGTTATTGTTACCATCTTTCTAAATTCCATATATATGCGTTAGTATACTGTATTTATGTTTTTCCTTCTGGCTTACTTCACTCTGTATAATAGGCTCCAGTTTCATCCACCTCATTAGAACTGATTCAAATGTATTCTTTTTAATGGCTGAGTAATACTCCATTGTGTATATGTACCACAGCTTTCTTATCCATTCATCTGCTGATGGACATCTAGGTTGCTTCCATGTCTTGGCTATTATAAACAGTGCTGTGATGAACATTGGGGTACACGTGTCTCTTTCCCTTCTGGTTTCCTCAGTGTGTATGCCCAGCAGTGGGATTGCTGGGTCATAAGGCAGTTCTATTTCCAGTTTTTTAAGGAATCTCCACACTGTTCTCCATAGTGGCTGTACTAGTTTGCATTCCCACCAACAGTGTAAGAGGGTTCCCTTTTCTCCACACCCTCTCCAGCATTTATTATTTGTAGACTTTTGGATCGCAGCCATTCTGACTGGTGTGAAATGGTACCTCATAGTGGTTTTGATTTGCATTTCTCTGATAATGAGTGATGTTGAGCATCTTTTCATGTGTTTGTTAGCCATCTGTATGTCTTCTTTGGAGAAGTGTCTATTTCGTTCTTTGGCCCATTTTTTGATTGGGTCGTTTATTTTTCTGGAGTTGAGCTGTAGGAGTTGCTTGTATATTTTTGAGATTAGTTGTTTGTCAGTTGCTTCATTTGCTATTATTTTCTCCCATTCTGAAGGCTGTCTTTTCACCTTGCTAATAGTTTCCTTTGATGTGCAGAAGCTTTTAAGGCTAATTAGGTCCCATTTGTTTATTTTTGCTTTTATTTCCAATATTCTGGGAGGTGGGTCATAGAGGATCCTGCTGTGATGTATGTCGGAGAGTGTTTTGCCTATGTTCTCCTCTAGGAGTGTTATAGTTTCTGGTCTTACGTTTAGATCTTTAATCCATTTTGAGTTTATTTTTGTGTATGGTGTTAGAAAGTGGTCCAGTTTCATTCTTTTACAAGTGGTTGACCAGATTTCCCAGCACCACTTGTTAAAGAGATTGTCTTTAATCCATTGTATATTCTTGCCTCCTTTGTCAAAGATAAGGTGTCCATATGTGCGTGGATTTATCTCTGGGCTTTCTATTTTATTCCATTGATCAATATTTTTGTCTTTGTGCCAGTACCATACTGTCTTGATAACTGTGGCTTTGTAGTAGAGCCTGAAGTCAGGTAGGTTGATTCCTCCAGTTCCATTCTTCTTTCTCAAGATCGCTTTGGCTATTCGAGGTTTTTTGTATTTCCATACAAATTGTGAAATTATTTGTTCTAGCTCTGTGAAGAATACTGTTGGTAGCTTGATAGGGATTGCGTTGAATCTATAAATTGCTTTGGGTAGTATACTCATTTTCACTATATTGATTCTTCCAATCCATGAACATGGTATATTTCTCCATCTATTAGTGTCCTCTTTGATTTCTTTCACCAGTGTTTTATAGGTCTTTAGTTTCTTTGGGTAGATATATTCCTAAGTATTTTATTCTTTCCGTTGGTATAGGTCTTTAGTTTCTTTGGGTAGATATATTCCTAAGTATTTTATTCTTTCCGTTGCAATGGTGAATGGAATTGTTTCCTTAATTTCTCTTTCTGTTTTCTCATTATTAGTGTATAGGAATGCAAGGGATTTCTGTGTGTTGATTTTATATCCTGCAACTTTACTATAGTCACTGATTATTTCTAGGAATTTTCTGGTGGAATCTTTAGGGTTTTCTATGTAGAGGATCATGTCATCTGCAAATAGTGAGAGTTTTACTTCTTCTTTTCCAATTTGGATTCCTTTTATTTATTTTTTTTTCTGCTCTGATTGCTGTGGCCAAAACTTCCAAAACTATGTTGAATAGTAATGGTGAAAGTGGGCACCCTTGTCTTGTTCCTGACTTTAGAGGAAATGCTTTCAATTTTTCACCATTGAGGATAATGTTTGCTGTGGGTTTGTCATATATAGCTTTTATTATGTTGAGGTATGTTCCTTCTATTCCTGCTTTCTGGAGAGTTTTTATCATAAATGGATGTTGAATTTTGCCAAAGGCTTTCTCTGCATCTATTGAGATAATCATATGGTTTTTATTTTTCAATTTGTTAATGTGGTGTATTACATTGATTGATTTGTGGATATTGAAGAATCCTTGCATCCCTGGGATAAAGCCCACTTGATCATGGTATATGATCTTTTTAATGTGTTGTTGGATTCTGATTGCTAGAATTTTGTTAAGGATTTTTGCATCTCTGTTCATCAGTGATATTGGCCTGTAGTTTTCTTTTTTTGTGGGATCTTTGTCAGGTTTTGGTATTAGGGTGATGGTGGCCTCATAGAATGAGTTTGGAAGTTTACCTTCCTCTGCAATTTTCTGGAAGAGTTTGAGCAGGATAGGTGTTAGCTCTTCTCTAAATTTTTGGTAGAATTCAGCTGTGAAGCCGTCTGGACCTGGGCTTTTGTTTGCTGGAAGATTTTTGATTACAGTTTCAATTTCCATGCTTGTGATGGGTCTGTTAAGATTTTCTATTTCTTCCTGGTCCAGTTTTGGAAAGTTGTACTTTTCTAAGAATTTGTCCATTTCTTCCACGTTGTCCATTTTATTGGCATATAATTGTTGATAGTAGTCTCTTATGATCCTTTGTATTTCTGTGTTGTCTGTTGTGATCTCTCCATTTTCGTTTCTAATTTTGTTGATTTGATTTTTCTCCCTTTGTTTCTTGATGAGTCTGGCTAATGGTTTGTCAATTTTATTTATCCTTTCAAAGAACCAGCTTTTGGTTTTGTTGATTTTTGCTATGGTCTCTTTTGTTTCTTTTGCATTTATTTCTGCTCTAATTTTTAAGATTTCTTTCCTTCTACTAACCCTGGGGTTCTTCATTTCTTCCTTTTCTAGTTGCTTTAGGTGTAGAGTTAGGTTATTTATTTGACTTTTTTCTTGTTTCTTGAGGTGTGCCTGTATTGCTATGAACTTTCCCCTTAGGACTGCTTTTACCGTGTCCCACAGGTTTTGGGTTGTTGTGTTTTCATTTTCATTCATTTCTATGCAAATTTTGATTTCTTTTTTGATTTCTTCTGTGATTTGTTGGTTATTCAGCAGCGTGTTGTTCAGCCTCCATATGTTGGAATTTTTAATAGTTTTTCTCCTGTAATTGAGATCTAATCTTACTGCATTGTGGTCAGAAAAAATGCTTGGAATGATTTCTATTTTTTTGAATTTACCAAGGCTAGCTTTATGGCCCAGGATGTGATCTATCCTGGAGAAGGTTCCATGTGCGCTTGAGAAAAAGGTGAAATTCATTGTTTTGGGATGAAATGTCCTATAGATATCAATTAGGTCTAACTGGTCTATTGTATCATTTAAAGTTTGTGTTTCCTTGTTAATTTTCTGTTTAGTTGATCTATCCATAGGTGTGAGTGGGGTATTAAAGTCTCCCACTATTATTGTGTTATTGTTAATGTCTCCTTTCATACTTGTTAGCATTTGTCTTACGTACTGTGGTGCTCCCGTGTTGGGTGCATATATATTTATAATTGTTATATCTTCTTCTTGGATTGATCCTTTGATCATTATGTAGTGACCTTCTTTGTCTCTTTTCACAGCCTTTGTTTTAAAGTCTACTTTATCTGATATGAGTATTGCTACTCCTGCTTTCTTTTGGTCCCTATTTGCATGGAAAATCTTTTTCCAGCCCTTCACTTTCAGTCTGTATGTGTCCCCTGTTTTGAGGTGGGTCTCTTGTAGACAACATATGTAGGGGTCTTGTTTTTGTATCCATTCAGCCAGTCTTTGTCTTTTGGTTGGGGCATTCAACCCATTTACGTTTAAGGTAATTACTGATAAGTATGATCCCGTTGCCATTTACTTTATTGTTTTGGGTTCGAGTTTATACACCGTTTTTGTGTTTCCTGTCTAGAGAATATCCTTTAGTATTTGTTGGAGAGCTGGTTTGGTGGTGCAGAATTCTCTCAGCTTTTGCTTGTCTGAAAAGCTTTTGATTTCTCCTTCATACTTGAATGAGATCCTTGCTGGGTACAATAATCTGGGCTGTAGGTTATTTTCTTTCATCATTTTCAGTATGTCTTGCCATTCCCTCCTGGCTTGAAGAGTTTCTATTGAAAGATCAGCTGTTATCCTTATGGGAATTCCCTTGTGTGTTATTTGTTGTTTTTCCCTTGCTGCTTTTAATATTTGTTCTTTGTGTTTGATCTTTGTTAATTTGATTAATATGTGTCTTGGGGTGTTTCGCCTTGGGTTTATCCTGTTTGGGACTCTCTGGGTTTCTTGGACTTGGGTGATTATTTCCTTCCCCATTTTAGGGAAGTTTTCCACTATTATCTCCTCAAGTATTTTCTCATGGTCTTTCTTTTTGTCTTCTTCTTCTGGAACCCCTATGATTCGAATGTTGTAGCATTTAATATTGTCCTGGAGGTCTCTGAGATTGTCCTCATTTCTTTTAATTCATTTTTCTTTTATCCTCTCTGATTCATTTATTTCTACCATTCTATCTTCTAATTCACTAATCCTGTCTTCTGCCTCTGTTATTCTACTATTTGTTGCCTCCAGAGTGTTTTTAATTTCACTTATTGCATTATTCATTATAAATTGACTCTTTTCTATTTCTTCTAGGTCCTTGTTAAACCTTTCTTGCATCTTCTCAATCCTTGTCTCCAGGCTATTTATCTGTGATTCCATTTTAGTTTCAAGATTTTGGATCAATTTCACTATCATTATTCGGAATTCTTTATCAGGTAGATTCCCTATCTCTTCCTCTTTTGTTTGGTTTGGTGGGCATTTATCCTGTTCCTTTATCTGCTGAGTATTCCTCTGTCTCTTCATCTTGTTTAAATTGCTGAGTTTGGGGTGTCCTTTCTGTATTCTGGCAGTTTGTGGAGTTCTCTTTATTGTGGCGTTTCCTCACTCAATACAAATTTTAAAAATAAAGATGTCAACCCTTACGTGTAAAAAAAAAAAAAAACCAGCGTGAACCATCAGAGATTCCCCACAGTCAAGGCATCTTTCCGCATTCCGTGGGCGTCAGCAGTCCGAACACCCAAGATTGTGTGGCCCTTTCTCTGACCTTGGCACTTGCTGCCTGCCCCTCCCTGAATCTTCTCTTCAGGAGCTCATAGAAATCTGAATAAGTTTTAAGTACTATACTTAGAAAATACCATATAATCTATTCTAGTGCTTCATTCCTATATTTGTGAGTCTGGATGAGTCTATGTGTCCATCTGAGAGAGGGAGAGAGAGAGAGGAATTAAGAGGAAGCAATACTGCCAATTGTGATTTATTATTATAAAAAATTTTTTGAGAATCTGGTAATATAATTCTAAGGAATAAAACTTTTGAAGTTGGTTATTAAAATGACACTCTTAAAATGGTTGTTTAAAGAATCAGCAAATTGGATGAGTATTTATAAAATGAGTCTTTTGAATATAATATTGTATTTATTATTTTGCAAATACAATTTTCTCACTTTTAAACTCCTGCTGTCTGCAAAAGAACAATAGTTTTAAATATGATTTAAACTCAGGAATTACTGAGAAGTGGTCTTTTTCTGTTTCTCGAAAGTGAGCTTTCAGCCCCAGGCAAAACGCTTTAGATTTTTAGGAATAGTAAAGCTACTTTGTAAGTTAAGGGTGATGGAGTTAGCTTCCAAGGAGAAAAAAAAAGAAAAGAAGAAGAGATCCATTCCAAAGGTGGTTAACTGCTGCTGCAGTTTTCTACTAAAGATTAGTATGTTATACACACTATGCAGCGGTGATAGGAACAAATGTTGTTTTAGTCTCTAAGTCGTGTCTGACTCTTTGAGACCCTATGGACTGTTGCCCACCAAGCTCCTCTGTCCATGGAATTCTCCAGGTAAGAATACTGGAGTGGGTTGCCATTTCCTTCTCCAGGGTATCTTCCCGACCCAGGGGTCGAACCCGGGTCTCCTACATTGCAGGCAGGCTCTTTACCCTCTGAGCCACCAGGGAAGCCCGTGTTACTTAGAAAGTTTGTCTTTTTGCAGGTTTTGAAATTCACAGCAGATGGTTTCAAGTTCTTTTTCTTTCTCCCATCCCTCTTCCCCTCCTTCCTGTCCCACCCTCCTCCTCCTCCTTTTATAGTAAATATATTTTAAATATATTCATTTAGCTGAGCCTTAAAAGAAATAGAACTTTATTTTGTTCTGTAATATTGGCAAAGTCTGCAGAGTTGATTTATTTTCCCTGTACTTATTCTTGGGGCAGTGGGGGGTGGGGGGGATTGAGTTATGCAGAACCAGTATTAGCCAACTGCTCACATCTGGTCCCATGTTTGTGGTTCGCTTGATCTTCTCGATTCAGCACCTTAGATCTAGACCCAAGTTCAGAATGCTAGATAATCTTTCCCTGCTTCATTCTTGATGTCCATCAGGAACTTCTCCTGGACCAAGGATATTTTTTTTTTGCTCGGAATGCTGGATTCTCTGATACTGGCTTATTTTGCATGTTCCATTGCAAAAGACTAATTGTGTATAATTCAGAATTATTCCGTAGTTGAGCCCTATCAAAGCCATACTTCATGGAAATTTCCTCAAAATCAAGATAGAATTCTACTACACTTTTTAGAACTATTGTTATATTTTTGTTGGTGAATATCTTTCTCAAAATTCCTTTATGTGCTTATTTTTAAATGATACTTTGAATTTTAAATATTCATAAAGTGTTTATAATATATTTTTAAAGTGCAACAATAACTTTAGTTTATAAACGGTATAGTATAATGTGGCGATGGTTCAGTTGCTAAGTCATGTCCAACTGTTTCAACCCCACATCCTGTAGCCCATAGAAATCCTCTGTCCATGGGATTCTTTAGGCAAGAATACTGGAGTGGGCTGCCATTTCCTTCTCCAGGGGATCTTTCCAACCCATGGATAGGACCTGGTCTCCTGCATTGCAGGCAAATTCTTTTACCCATTGAGCCTCCAGGGAAGCCTGTGTAGTATAATATAGGTCCATGAAATACTACCTGTTGACCATGCTAACCCAGGAGCTGCTCCAATAACTTCTAATCAGAAAACCTGTAGGTTTCTTATTTCCTATGCACTGCTGCTGCTGCTGCTGCTGCTAAGTCGCTTCAGTCATGTCTGACTCTGTGTGACCCCATAGACAGCGGCCCACCAGGCTCCCCCGTCCCTGGGATTCTCCAGGCAAGAACACTGGAGTGGGTTGCCATTTCCTTCTCCAGTGCATAAAAGTGAAAGTGAAGTCGCTCAGTCATGTCCGAGTCCTAGCGACCCCATGGACTGCAGCCTACCAGGCCCCACCATCCATGGGATTCTAGAATGACTAAAATGTAAAAGTCCAAAACCTAAAAATTTGTGAGGATGCAGAGCCACAGTAACTCTCACACCTTCCTGATTAAAGTTTCCCATGGTATAATGACTCCTAAGAACTGACTGTTTAATATACAGCTAAGTCTGTATCTACTCTATGATCCATTTCTAGATACTGACCCTCAGTTAAAACACAGGCCACAAAAAGACACATTCAAGATGGTTTGTTGCATCTATATTCATAAAATGTAAAAAAAAAAAAAAAAAGAGGAACTGACCTAATACCCCCAAAACAGAATTATTTCTTAAAAATGATATTTTCATATAGTGAGATACTATTTGGGAATACTGAAAAATGGCACAATAAGACTGACTTTTAAAAATTACAGTGTTAAATTCTTTTTTTTTAGAGGAGTCTAAAATTTTTTTTTAAATTTTTTTTATTTTATTTTACTTTTAAACTTTACATAATTGTATTAGTTTTGCCAAATATCAAAATGAATCCGCCACAGGTATACATGTGTTCCCCATCCTGAACCCTCCTCCCTCCTCCCTCCCCATACCATCCCTATGGGTCATCCCAGTGCACTAGCCCCAAGCATCCAGTATCGTGCATTGAACCTGGACTGACATCTTGTTTCATAACTGATATTTTACATGTTTCAATGCCATTCTCCCAAATCTTCCCACCCTCTCCCTCTCCCATAGAGTCTATAAGACTGTTCTATACACCACTGTCTCTTTTGCTGTCTCGTACACAGGGTTATTGTTACCATCTTTCTAAATTCCATATATATGCGTTAGTATACTGTATTGGTGTTTTTCCTTCTGGCTTACTTCACTCTGTATAATAGGCTCCAGTTTCATCCACCTCATTAGAACTGATTCAAATGTTTTCTTTTTAATGGCTGAGTAATACTCCATTGTGTATATGTACCACAGCTTTCTTATCCACTCATCTGCTGATGGACATCTAGGTTGCTTCCATGTCCTGGCTATTATAAACAGTGCTGCGATGAACATTGGGGTACACGTGTCTCTTTCCCTTCTGGTTTCCTCAGTGTGTATGCCCAGGAGTGGGATTGCTGGATCATGATTCAAGATAGAAATAAGCAAAACAAATGTGTGATGACAGAAATCAAAACAGTGGTTGCCTTTGTGCCCTGGAAATTGAAGAGACAGATGCCAAGGATGTTCTGAGGTGATGAAACTGCTCTATGTGTTGATTGGGATGGTGGTTTCATGAGTTTATATAAATACCAAAACTCACTGAAATGCACACTCAAGATCTGTGCACACAAAATAAGTAAATTCTACCTTAATAAAAAAAGATTTAAAATACTAACCTCTAAATCCCAGGTTAACTCTTTTTCCTAAAATGTATATGTACCAGTGTTTTAGACACTAGTAAAGTTTAGGGGCTTCCCTGGTGGCTCGAATGGTGAAGAATCTGCCTGTGATGCAGGAGACCCAGGTTCGATCCCTAGGTTGGGAAGATCCCCTGGAGGAGGGCATGGCAACCTACTCCAGTATTCTTGCCCCTGGAGAATCCCATGGACAGAGGAACCTGGTGGGCCACAGTCCATAGGGTCACAAAGAGTTGAACACAACTGAGTGACTAAGCACAGCACAGTAAAGTTTAGAAATAAAAACATTCATTTTCATTAATTCAGTTTGTTTTGTTCTTTAAAATAACATCCTTAAAGATCAATTTGCCATTTTATTGTATTTCACTGGATTTCACTATTTTTCTCAAAAGTAGTATTTTCACTATCAAAATAGTCTCCTTTTTAATAGAGCCTTTTGTAAGTATAAAAGGGTAAACAGTCATTAAAATATAATTATGAATAACTGCATAAATATTTAAAAGGTCATTAAAACAGCATTACCTGTTGATTTTTTATTTAAATTATGACATTAATTTTAATATATATATTTTATTGAAGTATAGTTGACTTGCAAGGTACCCAAGTTGACTTTCAGGTACACAGCAAGGTAATTCAGTTACACATAAACACATATATAATTTTTGAAATGATTTTCCATTATAGGTTATTAAAAGATATATAACATTAATTTTTGAAAAAGAGCATCGCATATTATCATATTTATTTCTATATGGTTTTAAAATATGATTTTAAATAATAAAATATATCACATAAACATATCCCCTTTACGTAGCAGTGTAATTATCTGTCCAGTTCTACTTAAAACCATCCACGACCACAATTTGATTCTCATTGTAATTCTGACTAATGTTTAAAATTTCAAGATAGGCTATTGGGACCAGAGACATTGTCTCCTAAACTTATAAAATAAATTATTCTTAGCAAAATCAAAAGGAATCATTTCTTTTTACCAG
Source organism: Bos grunniens (assembly GCF_055505025.1). Classification (NCBI taxonomy): domain Eukaryota; kingdom Metazoa; phylum Chordata; class Mammalia; order Artiodactyla; family Bovidae; genus Bos; species Bos grunniens. Next base: position 19,860,423 of record NC_141191.1, on the reverse strand, counting down.
CACCATGCTGTGATGTATACTGTGCCATTGGTTGAAAATAAAATCTGGCTGATGGAAACATATATTCTAGATATGGATTAGATTTTAGTAAACACAGCATTATATTGTAAAATGTTATTTTGGCAATAAATAGACATAATCCTTATATAAATGTTTTTATAATATGAGAAAAGAAGACCTGCTTTAGAATTATTTTGAAGGCTAACAATAATACAATTATAATATTATTTTTTATAAAAGTTATTTCATATATCATTATCTAATTACTCAAGTAATTTCAATTGCACATTTCTAAGTTCTTAGTAAAAATAAAATCATCTGGAAAGAAATGAAAAGAAAATGAATAAACACAGTATGTAAAAGAGAAGCTACATAGAAAGAAGCAAGGCCCTATCAAATAAATAAGCAAGTTTTTTTCAAATGCAGATGATTTTATAATATTTAAATCTATATATATGGCAAGTAAATTGTTATGAGTGAAAGAGAATAACCCTCAAAAGCAGGTCATGATAGCAATTGCATTCTTCAAAAATTTAATATGAATCCTATGCCCTATTATATTATGATTATTCCAAACTTCTTATTCTTTAAAGAGCATATTATACATTCTGTCTGTCACAATTTCAAATATATTAATTGCCATACTCAGGAAAGTAATCCTGTCAACTGAAAGTAACGGATTTTGTCACTTGTTAAGAAAATCCTCTTTAACTTTAATACTGATACTGTTCTCCATTTTCCTTACTGAAAAGATTTCAAAATGAATAGATTCTAAAAAGTCTCCAGGCAAATGTTTGACTGCTTTCAGCAATTGCCATAGCTGGTGTGTTTTCTTTAAACTAACTGACATGTTTTTCATAAGGTCTGCATTGCTGGACAGGACCAAAGTATGTGCCTGATTTACATTTAAATTGCATACATACATTTGATTTCATACAGTTCTAGCAACCATTATCATCTTTTAAGCCAGAGGACTTTCATCTTGTTGGAAACTGATATTTTCAGTGAACAATTTTATCTAATAATTTTATTTAGTTTCTCATGCTTTACCAGGAAATAGTCCCATTGAAAGAAGTAATATTTTGGCTTTTTTAGGGACCTTTATGAACTGTGTATTACAAATATCTTTCCATTTTAAGTTCACATCAAAGAATATAAGAAGGAAAGAAAACTGAAAGTAAGATATTAGGTATGAAAGTCACTTTTCTTGATAAATTTTTAACAGCTTCTTAATCTCAATGTGATAAAAAAGATACATGATTTTCATTGTACATATTGCATTACCATTGGAGTACAGTGCATTCCTGGTAAATATTTAAAAGCATTAATAGGAACTTAGATCAGAAGCTGAGCTGGCTTCTTCAATGAACACAAGTTGTCCAGAGCTCAATTACAAATCTCATACGAAAAACAGCTTTGCTGGTCAGGGACCTATCCTCAACACTGATTATCTGTTAAAGATTTTCCAAACATTGCATTCAAGGTGATATCTTTAATGATGCTGTGATATTATGCCATACCAATAATAATAATAAATATGCCTTTTCAAAATCAGTGAGAGTCTTATTTAATAATTTTTATTTTACTTCTGTGCCTAATGTAGGACATGCTGGGAAAAAAAAAATGAGAGCATTCAGTTTAGTCTATCCCTCAAGTCTCTCTAAAGGAAATCAGTCCTGAATATTCATTTGGAAGGACTGATCTGAAGCTGAAACTCCAATACTTTGGCCACCTGATGCGAAGAGCTGACTCATTGGAAAAGACCCTGACGCTGGGAACGATTGAAGGTGGGAGGAGAAGGGGATGACAGAGAATGAGATGGTTGGATGGCATCACCGGCTCGATGGACATGAGTTTGAGCAACCTCTGGGAGTTGGTGATGGACAGGGAGACCTGGCGTGCTGCAGGCCATGGGGTTGCAAAGGTCGGGCACGACTGAGTGACTGAGCTGAACTGAGTTAAACAAGTCTCTCCTAGAAAATTAAAAGGATGGTGTCATGATAGCAGACATTTGAATTTGACATAAATTATCTCTAAGGATATTAGTAAAAAGCATGGTGTTTTTATTTTTCAGTACTTTGGGGGAAATTATAATTGTTCAACAGTTCAGTTATAGTGTAACCTGTAGTGTAATTGTGGATGAATCAACAAAAGATTTGTAAGTAATTTTAATATGTTGGACTGGCAAAAGATTCAGTTCAGTTCAGGCACTCAGTCATATCCAACTCTCTGCAACTCCATGGACTGCAGCATGCCAGGCCTCCCTGTCCATCACCAACTCTCGGAGTTTACTCAAACTCATGTCCTTTGAGTTGGTGATGCCATCCAACCATCTCATTCTCTGTCATCTCCTTCTCCTCCCACCTTTGTCTTTCCCAGCATCAGGGTCTTTTCAAATGAGTCAATTCTTCACATCAGGTGGCCAAAGTATTGGAGCTTCAGTTCAGCATCAGTCCTTCCAGTGAAGATTCAGAACTGATTTCCTTTGGATGGACTGGTTGGATCTCCTTGCAGTCCAAGGGACTCTCAAGAGTTTTCTCCAACACCACAGTTCAAAAGCATCCATTCTTCAGTGCTCAGCTTTCTTTATAGTCCAACTCTCACATCCATACATGATCACTGGAAAAACCATAGCCTTGACTAGACGGACCTTTTTTGGCAAAGTAATGTCTCTGCTTTTGAATATGCTGTCTAGGTTGGTCATAACTTGTCTTCCAAGGAGTGTCTTTTAATTTCATGGCTGCAGTCACCATCTGCAGTGATTTTGGAGCCCAAAAGTCATCTACTGTTTCCACTGTTTCCCCATCTATTTCCCATGAAATGATGGGACCAGATGCCATGATCTTCGTTTTCTGAATGTTGACCTTTAAGCCAACTTTTTCACTCCCCTTTTCACTTTCATCAAGAGGCTCTTTTGTTCTACTTCGCTTTCTGGCATAAGAGTGGTGTCATCTCAATATCTGAGGTTATTGATATTTCTCTTCAGCTTGTGCTTAATCCAGCACAGGGTTTCTCATGATGTACTCTGCATATAAGTTAAATAAGCAGGGTGACAATATACAGCCTTGCGTACTCCTTTTCCTATTTGGAACCAGTTAATGCTATGTATCAGAGAAAGCAATGGCACCCCACTCCAGTACTCTTGCTTGGAAAATCCCATGGACGGAGGAGCCTGTTAGGCTGCAATCCATGGGGTTGCTAAGAGTCGGACATGACTGAGCGACTTCACTTTCACTTTTCACTTTCATGCATTGGAGAAGGAAATGGCAACCCACTCCAGTGTTCTTGCCTGGAGAATCCCAGGGACGGGTCACACAGAGTCGGACACGACTGATGTGACTTAGCATTAGCAATGCTATGTATACTCATCATCGCATTAAATAACAGACTGTTGACCATAGATATATACAACTGTTTTCAGACATTTTATGATCTAAAGGGAGACAATGGAGAAATTAGTTAGGAACACGAAGTTTGAAATGAAACTTCCTGATTTTATGCTCTAAAAGAAATACTTCTTAGCTATGTAACTTTGATCAAATACTCTAATTTCTCTGTATCTCATTGTGTTCATCTATAAAATAACTGTAGCCAACTCTCAAGGTTGTTATGAAGACTAAAAGTGTTAAAATAGTATGCATACTTATATTCCTTAGTATTTAAAAAGAATAAACTTTATACTCATTCATCATTGTAGTTTTTGGACAGCTATATAGCTTGGATTAACTCTAATAACTTATTCCCTGTAATTTATGTTCTGAAAAATTAAATTATGTTTTAGGAGTGCCTTGAAGAAGCATTTATCCTTCCAAGATCCCTGGAAACATCTGTTATAAGAAAGGCCGGGTACACCCACCTTTTCTCTCCCTAATTTCCTCTTTCCCAGCACTACTGTCCACACTATAGGACATGTATACAAATATTCACATTTATCTATGTACCAGTGTACTTTATCTGTGTTTGTGTAAAGACATACATTTGGGTGCAGCATTATTTAAAGCATGAATGTAATGATTTATTTTGTCTATGTAACTATTTAAATGATTATTTAACACATGAACTTTCTCTATGTGTTTTACACAAACACTGATAAAACACAATGGTATTAACTTTCTTCATGTGTGCTATCAAGTACTGAGAAAGCCCAGTAACTTTAATGCATGATTTATGTATTAAATATGAATGAAGTTCCATGATGCTGAAATTTGGGTTTTCAAGCGATCTTGACTAAGTGGAAAATTGGTCATTAGCATTTGTGAGCCCAAAGGAGGTATCTTTAGAAGGAATTCTGTCTCCCAGGAAGCTGACAGACATCCTTCCTAAAGTTGAAACTGCTTGATAATGAAGATTTTGCAGACCTCTGTTTACCAGGTCATTGTCTGATGTTTAAATTCATCTTTCCCTGAAGTCTGACTTTGTCCAGCCAGCAGATAATTTAGAGTACTTGTCAAACATCTTTTGCTGATTCTTGCCATTAATTTTCCCTTGAAGTTTCTCATCTTTTCCTGTGGCCTTGATATTGAATGTGTATGATTCAACTGAAGTCTTTGAAGGCATATCTTGTCTCTGCTTCTCAACTGCAGTGGCTGTAATTCTCAACCTCCTCGACTAGGTGCTCAGTATCGTCCTTGCTTAAGCAGCTTTGGTCAGTGGTGGTTATAATTCTGTCTTCAGTTCCTATCCTCTCATCCACCACGGGTACTTTAAGGATGCCATGCACATTAGCATCAAATCTGATTTCAATCTGAGAATGCCATGTGGCTTGTAACGAATGTCTGGGGTGTCAAACTTCCCAAGTACGGTTACCCCTTCGTCTTTGCCTCTCTATCTTTATAAATCCAACTTTATAGAGTGACACCCAGAGACAAAAAATTTCTAACATTTTCTCACTTGTTTCCAAACAATTTGGCTTCCTGAGAAGCTGCTCCATAAACAATAGTCTTATTTGAGTTTATGCTTTTGCTTAATTATTTACCATTTAAGAAGTCCTACAGAAGTTTCTGAGATTTGGGGATGCATATAATGTTCAAAGTTGTTGTCAGCTGCTGGCATCTTTGACATACTTGCTAAGGAGGGTAGATCTGGCTCATAGAAGAAAGATGTAGAGAAGACATTGAAGTTAGTGTCAAGTTCAATTCACTGAAGATATTTTTGAATATGAAATGGAAAGGACATTCAGGAACAATCTTTTCAAAATGTTATCAGATTCTAGAATTTTACTAAACCCTACTTGAGTGAAGTTGCCAAGTGGAACGTACGGTTATTTCTACAAGGCTGGGGAAGGAGTTGGAGGTGAGAGTGCCTCCTGCTCGTAGCAGTGGTACAAAAGACCTAGGGGAGAGTCAAAAAAGTCATGTACCAAGTGAAATGTGGGTCAAAATATGAACAAAAAGGAAGAAAGGATGTCTTAAGTGAAATGAAGCAAGCCAAGGGACAATGCTTGGTAATGTTGGAAACAGGGAATAGGGCTTAATAAAGAAGAGCAGGTCAAAAGAGATAAAGTGAGAAACAGCATTGGCAGATTTTGTAAATGTTGAACTGATATCTTTATGCAATTTTATATACACCTCTCATATTTTAATCCATGTACTGGGCCCAATGACAGTATCAACCAACTGATAGAAGCTTCCTGTGAGTGGGGATCGATTCCTTTGAGGCATTCTATTTCATCTTTATAACATTTCTCAAGTGACGTGCATTAAATACCCTCATCAGCGAATTTCTTCTATAAATTTGAACCTCTTTCTTAACATCCTTCTTATAATGAAGAATCCAAAATTAAGCTGCTCTAGGAATTCTCTATCCCATATGTTACAGATCAATGATCTTAACTCATCCCTAATGGATTTATATTTCTAATAAATTGCAACAAGTATCAGGTATGTTGGTACTACTTCACAACCTAGAACTCATATTGAATCTCCTGTCGGTTCTGTTCCTTACCTTGTTCACTTCTTCGAAGCTATATACATGCCCTTACTTAGTAGTTATAATTGTGATGCTATTTTTAAGTTCTGATTTCTTTGTTTTAATTTTGCATGCTCATTTCCTAGCAAGTGAGTAATTTTACAAAAGAGGGGCAAAAATGTGGGTTCATAGTCAGAAAACATAAAGTAAAAAATATTTTTGTACTTTAAATTTAACAGTATCTTTAATTCTCACTCTCTGAAAGCCGAGAGTGATATTTCCAAATGTATTGACTATGGAGACCTATTATTAACAGAGCATCCAGCTGGATAAGTATTTTCAGGAAGTATTCTGAGAAGTTCTGTTCTATTAAGTATGATTTGAACTCGGATTATATCTTCAACATCTTTACAATCCACTCCAAGTTTGTGGCAGTGACACATAAGTTTTCTGTGCCTACTGGGATACCCTCTGGAGTCACAGCAAATCTTGAGGCACTTACTACTAACCTACCTGATTGTACTAGTATCCATCTTATGTCTTTTTCACAGGGTCACGAGGTTTTGTGGATCATTCTAGTATTCCTATCAAGGGAAGAGATATCCCTGGTTTCATAAAATTATTTTCAGAATTATTCTAGGAGGTTGAACTAACTTCATAATTTTTATTCATTGAACTTACATCCCACCTGTTTTCTGAAAATTCTCTGAAGTTGATGCCAATTTTAATCTCTAAGTATTCAATTAATTAATTTGATGATCTTTGAGGATGGTTTCCTATCCTCAAGGGCAGGGCCCCCAGCCCAGCCTGCCCTGTTGTCACGGGGGTGTGTGAACCCAGAGCCTCCTGTCTCACTCATGTATACCCATTTAGCATTCCCTCCAGAGAGGGTCCTCCCGCCCCCAACCCTGGGAAAGATCCACCTTTCCCACCAGGGCTGCCAAAACTGGTCTGCTTTCCCCACCAGAATGATGTTGTTATTGCAAACCAGGGAAACAGGAAAAAAGGTACAGTCTCTAGCCTCACAGAGAAGGCGATGGCACCCCACTCCAGTACTCTTGCCTGGAAAATCCCATGGATGGAGGAGCCTGGTAGGCTGCAGTCCATGGGGTCACGAAGAGTTGGACACGACTGAGCGACTTCACTTTCACTTTTCACTTTCATGCATTGGAGAAGGAAATGGCAACCCATTGCAGTGTTCTTGCCTGGAGAATCCCAGGGACAGGGGAGCCTGGTGGGCTGCCATCTGTGGGGTTGCACAGAGTTGGACACAACTGAAGCAACTTAGCAGCAGCAGCAGCAGAGGATGATTTGTCATGGATTCTTTTGGAAGGGCCACCCACTCATTGACATTCTTCCCATTGAAAGCTGGGAGTCTACATTCCCTGCCCTTGAATCTGAGTGGGCCAGCCACTGCTTCAACCAATATAACACAGCCAAAGTCACATTAGGTCAACTCTGAAGCTGCTTTTAAAAGCCAAGCTGTTTCCTCCTGCTTCCCTGGGAAAGCTCACTGTGAGGAAAATCAGGTGTTGTGTAGCATGTCCAACTGCCCTGAGATCGTAGGCGGGAGAGAGCACGTGTATGTATTCCGATTGAAAATCTCCCTCTGGGCTCAGTATTCCAGCTATCTCTACCAAGACATTTGAGTGAAGCTGTCTTGGACCCTCTAGACCATCCTATCCACCAGCTAAGTTCCACCAAGTGGTCTCAGGCGAGGCCATCAGCAAAAAGAATCACCCCAATCTGAATGATATTATAAAACTGCTTGTTGTGCTAAGCTCCTCAAACTTGGGGTAATTTGATATGCAGTAATAGTGACTAGAAGATAGAATATGTCACTTTCCCCTTGTTTTAAATTAATGACCTTGTAGCACTGGTCAATTTGGAGTCAGAATACAAGTACTATTAACCAAGTGCTCAGTTGCATCTGATTCTTTGTGACCCCATGGACTGCAGCCTGCCAGGCTTCTCCATCCATGGACTTATCCAGGCAAGAATAGTGGAGCAGTTTGCCATTTCCTTCTCCAGGGAATCTTCCCAACCCAGGGATCGAATCCATGTCATTTGTGTCTCCTGCATTGGCCAAGTGGATTCTTTACTACTGTGCCGCCCGGGAAGCTGGTAAATGCTTTCCTTCCATCAAAATTCTTACCTTTTTATGTGATGTCATTGTAGCAATTCTTTGTTTTTATTTCGGCAAGTATTTAAAAACTTAACAATGTAATCAAACTGAATTTTGTAATTTTGCATACATTACAAAGCATTATGTCAAGAAACATAATACTCTCAATTTTACAGATTTAAGGGATAAAATATTAATATCTTCTAGCATGGTTTTGGAGAAGACAATGGCACCCCACTCCAGTACTCTTGCCTGGAAAATCCCATGGATGGAGGAGCCTGGCAGGCTGCAGTCCATGGGGTCGCTATAGTCGGACACGACTGAGTGACTTCACTTTCACTTTTCACTTTCATGCATTGGAGAAGGAAATGGCAACCCACTCCAGTGTTCTTGCCTGGAGAATCCCAGGGACGGGGAAGCCTGGTGGGCTGCCGTCTATGGGGTCACACAGAGTCAGACACAACTGAAGTGACTTAGCAGCAGTAGCAGCAGCATGGTTCAGTTCAGTTGAGTTCAGTTACTCAGTTGTGTCTGACTCTTTGCAACCCCATGGACTGCAGTACACTAGGCTTCCCTGTTCATAACCAACTCCAGAGCTTGCTCAAATTCATGTCCATCGAGTCGGTGATGCCATCCAGCCATCTCATCATCTGCCATCCGATTTTCCTCCTGTCTTCAATCTTTCCCAGCGTCAGGATCTTTTCCAGTGAGTCAGTTCTTTGCATCAGGCGGACAAAGTATTGGAGCTTCAGTTCAGCATCAGTCCTTCCAGTGAAGATTCAGAACTGATTTCCTTTGGATGGACTGGTTGGATCTCCTTGCAGTCCAAGGGACTCTCAAGAGTCTTCTCTAACACCATAGTTCAAAAGCATCAATTCTTCAGTGCTCAGCTTTCTTTATAATCCAACTCTCACATCCGTACATGACTGTTGGCAAAACCATAGCTTTGACCAGACAGACCTTTGTTGGCAGAGTAATGTCTCTGCTTTTTAATCTATCATGGGTATCCTATGTGAAATGAGTTAAGTATTAACTATGATGTTACAGATATAAACAAATATTTTAACTGATGGTATTTATCAATCTTACAGAGTTTATCAAATTTAGATTTCAGAATTTGTTTTTTATTTTTGTCAAGAAATAAGAACTTTGAAAATATTCGTAGATTAGGTGAGTCACCCTGAAATTTAATTGCATCACATAGTCAAATATGCCGAGCTACTAACCTGGCAAAGAAGATACTTGCAACAAACACATATAATCTGACAGCTTGATATTCTTGTATGGAGATTGATAAACTTCACAGATCATTGGGATATCAGAGCTGTACCTGTCTCAGCTAGAAATTTAATGTAAATCAAATACATTTAGGTAAATAAAGTGGAGGTGCTCAGTCGTGTCCGACTCTCTGTGACCCCATGGACTGTAGCCTACCAGGCTCCTCCATCCATGGAATTTTCCAGGCAGGAGTACTGGAGTGGGCTGCCATTTCCTTCTCCAGAGGATCTTCCCAACTCAGGGACTGAACCTGGGCCTCTTGCATTGCAGGCAGATGCTTTACTGTCTGAGCCACCAAGGAAGGTCTGGTTTTTCCCCCTCCATAGTTCAGTTCCTGACCAGAAAGAAGTAGGATAGCTCTACATATTAGAATTTGGAACTCAGAATATCGAATGTAATTTTATCTAAGCCAACTTTTCCACTTATCTGTTAGATTCCTGAATTCTCACCTTGTCAAAAAACTTACTCCAGTAACTGCTCCTTCTCCTAAAATTGAATCTTTTGCCTCTCCCCTGAGTCCTTCTGTATCAGCACGTAAGACAAATTCTTCCATTATAAAGACAAACACTTTCCCTTTATTCCATATCTTCATTTAGCTACTTTCCATTCCTCTACTGCCTTTAAAGCCCCACTCTCTGTTTGAAATCCCTTTCCTTTTATTCTCTCTGAAGCCCACAATCAGCTGAATATGCTCTTTGCTCCACCAAAACTGTCATCAAGATCACCAGTAACTGTCACATTGCTCACGTCAATGATGAGTTTTCAATCTTCATCTTACTTATCATCAGGATTTTATGCAACTGCTTGCTTTCTTGTATTGAAACTTTTTTTTTTTAACTTGCCTTCATAAAATCCACATCTCTTTGTTTTCCTCCATCCTGTTTGGCTATTTATTTTCAATCTTCTTTTCTGGCTTATCCAGTTTCCCCTAATGTCTAACTGTTCTACTTCTCTCCTCCAACATCTTCCCTTTTCTGTTGGTACTCACTATGTGAAGATCTCATGGCTTCCGATGTGACTTCTGTACTGATAATTTCCAAATTTTATGCCTTCGAACTGTGCCTCCCTTACAAACTCCATAGTTGGATAGTTAGTTGTTTACTCAACATTTTAACTATCCCAAAGAAGCCTCAATCTTCACATACCTAAAACTTAACTCTTGACTTTTTCTCTCTCCTCTCTCAAATTTTGCATATATCAGTAACTTGCATTTTATTGTAGAAAGTTTATCTCAGAGTGCTGTTTGTGGATTTTGAAATTTGCAATGATTTAATGACTTTTACCTTATAAATTCCAAAGTTCTATCCTCCCAATAATTACCATTTTGTATGTAATTCCTCGTTGTCCTCTGCCTACATTAAAAAAAAAATTCCAGTCCAAAGAGCATTGCATCCATATATTATTTTATGAATTGTGGAAGATTTTTATTTGGCTAATTTTATTTGATTCTGCATCAAACATTAAAGACTTGGGGAGAAAGACTTTTAAATTATTCTTATTTTTCATTAACACTGATAGACTAAGAAGTTATATGACTTATCCAGGGTCATTAGCACTGTGTCAACAAAAAGATTAGCACTCATTAAATTTTAGTTCCAATAATAGAATAGTGCCTTCCCAATAATAGGCACTTTGACCTATTTGATTTTTGAATTACCAGTGCAGAGCAATTTCAGGGACTTCACACAATTCTCAGAAACTTTTAAATATAAAATTCTCGTACAGGTTGTGTCTCTTTACTTTTAAATTCAATTGTGTTGATCTATTTGCATATTCCTGTATCTAAGTTGATTGCTTCAATTACTGGATTATAATCTAACACATAGGGTCATTACTCACTCACTCACTGGACTGTTTTAAAAATTATTAGTTCTTTTGAACTTTTCAGAATAATACTACAATCAGCATGTCAAGTTCTATAACATATCCTGTTGGGACTGCAATGGGGTTTTGCACTAAATTTATATTTTAATTTGTACACATTTGACAGTTTCCTCTCAACCAAAAAATCATCTGTTTATCCATTTATTCAACTATTTTAACATGTCTTTTGGTAGATTTTTATGATTTTAATATTTTTATGGTATTCATAGTTTTCTTTTTTTGATCAGCTTATGTTAGGATTACTGTCCCCATCCTTTTTTTATTTTTTAGGAATCTTGATTGCTAGATCATGAATTCCTTATTGCCAAATTCAGAATTAAATTGAAGAAAGTAGGGAAAACCAATAGACCATTCAGATATGACCTAAATCAAAACCCTTATGATTATACAGTGGAAGTGAGAAATAGATTTAAGGACTAGATCTGTTAGAGTGCCGGATGAACTATGGATGGAGGTTCATGACATTGTACAGGTGACAGGGATCAAGACCATCCCCAAGAAAAAGAAATGCAAAAAGGCAAAATGGCTGTCTGAGGAGGCCTTACAAATAGCTGTGAAAAGAAGAGATGTGAAAAGCAAAGGAGAAAAGGAAAGATACAAGCATCTGAATGCAGAGTTCCAAAGAATAGCAAGGAGAGATAAGAAAGCTTTCCTCAAAAATCAATGCAAAGAAATAGAGGAAAACAATAGAATAGGAAAGACCAGAGAGCTCTTCAAGAAAAGTAGAGATACCAAGGGAATATTTCATGCAAAGATAGGCTCAATAAAGGACAGAAATGGTATGGACCTAACAGAAGCAGAAGATATTAAGAAGAGGTGGCAAGAATACACAGAAGAACTATACAAAAGAGATCTTCTAGACCCATATAATCTCTATGGTGTGAGCACTCACCTAGAGCCAGACATCCTCGAATGTGAAGTCAAGTGGGTCTTAGGAAGCATCACTACAAATAAAGCTAGTGGAGGTGATGGAATTCCAGTTGAGCTTTTTCAAATCCTAGAAGATGACGCTGTGAAAGTGCTGCACTCAATATGCCAGCAAATTTGGAAAACTTAGCAGTGGCCACAGGACTTGAAAAGGTCAGTTTTCATTCCAATCCCAAAGAAAGGCAATGCCAAAGAATGCTCAAACTACTGCACAATTGCACTCATCTCACATGCTAGCAAAGTAATGCTCAAAATTCTCCAAGCCAGGCTTCAGCAATAAGTGAACCATGAACTTGCTGATGTTCAAGCTGGTTTTAGAAAAGGCAGAGGAACAAGAGATCAAATTGCCAACATCCACTGGATCATTGAAAGAGCAGGAGAGTTCCAGAAAAACATCTATTTCTGCTTTACTGACTATGCCAAAGCCTTTGACTGTGTGGATCACAATAAACTGTGGAAAATTCTGAAAGAGATGGGAATACCAGACCACCTGACCTGCCTCTTGAGAAACCTGGATACAGGTCAGGAAGCAACAGTTAGTACTGGACATGGAACAACAGACTGGTTCCAAAGAGGAAAAGGAATACGTCAAGGCTGTATACTGTCACCCTACTTATTTAACTTCTATGCAGAGTACATCATGAGAAATGCTGGGCTGGAGGAAGCACAAGCTGGAATGAAGATTGCCAGGAGAAATATCAATAACCTCAGATATGCAGATGACACCATTCTTATGGTAGAAAGTGAAGAAGAACTAAAGAGCCTCTTGATGAAAGTGAAAGAGGAAGTGAAAAAGTTGGCTTAAAACTCAACATTTAGAAAATGAAGATCATGGCATCTGATCCCATCACTTCATGACAAATAGATGGGTAAACAGTGGCAGACTTTACTTTTGGGGTTCCAAAATCATTGTAGATAATGATTTATGCCATGAAATTAAAAGACAGTTGCTCCTTGGAAGAAAAGTTATGACCAATCTAGAGAGCAAATTAAAAAGCAGAGATGTCTATTTAGTTCTTTGGCCCGTTTTTTGATTGGGTCATTTATTTTTCTGGAGTTGAGCTGTAGGAGTTGCTTGTATATTTTTGAGATTAGTTGTTTGTCAGTTGCTTCATTTGCTATTATTTTCTCCCATTCTGAAGGCTGTCTTTTCACCTTGCTAATAGTTTCCTTTGATGTGCAGAAGCTTTTAAGGTTAATTAGGTCCCATTTGTTTATTTTTGCTTTTATTTCCAATATTCTGGGAGGCGGATCATAGAGGATCCTGCTGTGATGTATGTCAGAGAGTGTTTTGCCTATGTTCTCCTCTAGGAATTTTATAGTTTCTGGTCTTACGTTGAGATCTTTAATCCATTTTGAGTTTATTTTTGTGTATGGTGTTAGAAAGTGTTCTAGTTTCATTCTGTTACAAGTGGTTGACCAGATTTCCCAGCACCACTTGTTAAAGAGATTGTCTTTAATCCGTTGTATATTCTTGCCTCCTTTGTCAAAGATAAGGTGTCCATATGTGCGTGGATTTATCTCTGGGCTTTCTATTTTGTTCCATTGATCTATATTAGGGCTAACAAACACATGAAAAGATGCTCAACATCACTCATTATCAGAGAAATGCAAATCAAAACCACTGTGAGGTACCATTTCACACCAGTCAGAATGGCTGTGATCCAAAAGTCTACAAATAATAAATGCTGGAGAGGGTGTGGAGAAAAGGGAACCCTCTTACACTGTTGGTGGGAATGCAAACTAGTACAGCCACTATGGAGAACAGTGTGGAGATTCCTTAAAAAACTGGAACTAGAACTGCCTTATGACCCAGCAATCCCACTGCTGGGCATACACACTGAGGAAATCAGAAGGGAAAGAGACACATGTACCCCAATGTTCATCGCAGCACTGTTTATAATAGCCAGGACGTGGAAGCAACCTAGATGTCCATCAGCAGATGAGTGGATAAGAAAGCTGTGGTACATATACACAATGGAGTATTATTCAGCCATTAAAAAGAAAACATTTGAATCAGTTCTAATGAGGTGGATGAAACTGGAGCCTATTATACAGAGTGAAGTAAGCCAGAAGGAAAAACACCAATACAGTATACTAACGCATATATATGGAATTTAGAAAGATGGTAACAATAACCCTGTGTACGAGACAGCAAAAGAGACACTGATGTATAGAACAGTCTTATGGACTCTGTGGGAGAGGGAGAGGGTGGGAAGATTTGGGAGAATGACATTGAAACATGTAAAATATCATGTAAGAAACGAGTTGCCAGTCCAGGTTTGATGCACGATACTGGATGCTTGGGGCTAGTGCACTGGGACGACCCAGAGGGATGGTATGGGGAGGGAGGAGGGAGGAGGGTTCAGGATGGGGAACACAGGTATACCTGTGGCGGATTCATTTTGATATTTGGCAAAACTAATACAATTATGTAAAGTTTAAAAATAAAATAAAAAAAATAAAAAATAAAAAGCGGAGACGTTACTTTGCCAACAAAGATCTGTCTAATCAAGGCTATGATTTTTCCAGTAGTCATGTATGGATGTTAGAGTTGGAATATAAAGAAAGCTGAGCGCCGAAGAATTGATGCTTTTGAACTGTGATGTTGCAGGAGACTCTTGAGAGTCCCTTGGACAGAAAGGAGATCCAACCAGTCCATCCTAAAGGAGATCAGTCCTGAGTGTTCACTGAAAGGACTGATGCTGAAGCTGAAACTCCAATATTTGGCCACCTGATGCGAAGAGCTGACTCATTTGAAAGACTCTGATTCTGGGAAAGATTGATAGTGGGAAGAGAAGGGGACAACAGAGGATGAGTAGTTGGATGGCATCACTGACTCAATGGACATGAGTTTGGGTAAACTCCGGGAGTTGGTGATGGACAGGGAGGCCTGGCGTGCTGCATGGGGTCGCAAAGAGTCAGACACAACTGAGCGACTGAACTGAACTGAACTGATTGCTATTGTGAATGGGATTGTGTTTCATTACATTGTCCAATTAGTTTTGCTTTATCAGAGGAAATTATTAATTTGTACATGTTGATCTAACATGGGACCACTTTACTAAACTGAAGTCCTACAGGTTTTTCAGTTAATTACCTTAAAATCTCTAGGCAGACAATTTAACACTAACAATCAAGGTTTTGCCTCTTCCTCTGTATTTTTTTTTTTTTTCATCTTTGGGCATCATCTTAATTGTCTAGTTCAGTGATATAGAGCTGATAGCATTTTTGATTACTCCTGAATTTAATGGAAAAGTTTATACAATATGTATGATAGTTTGTGGAATTCTGAATAATAACTTTTATCAATTTAAATACAATTCCTCTGTTTCTTAATCTTTCACTTGTAATTATCATTATTACTGTATTCTGAGAGAAGACTGCAGCTCAATTTCATAGCTTATTAATTTGATTTTCAACTTGGTTCCATCTCCTCTTCTGCCCTGTTAATTTTTGCTTTAATTTTATAGATTTTATTATCCAAGAAATTTCTGATCTTTTATACAGCAATCTAATCTATTTCTAAAAATATTCTCTGCAATCTTAGCGAAAATTCTAATTATAGTTTCTTTTATCTTTTTATAACAAATTTTGCTTTGGATTTTTATTGAATTACATGCTTTTCCTACAATATTAGCTTTCCCTCAATGTTGATGATTTTTGGTTGTTATCTTTACCAATAAGTGCCTACATAATAAAGAATACTTCCTTCAGACTAAGTAAAATATCATTATGAGAGTGTATGCAGGTTTTTATTGGGAGAGCATCTGTGGTTGATTCTCTCAGTGTCAAGAGTGCATATTCTTTCTGTTATTTGTGACCATTGATTCAGCAGCATAACTTCTGTAGGCCTCAGTTTCTCATTTAGCAAAATGAAAATCATACCTGTCTATTAGCATATAAGCAAAATACTGAATATATGTAAGTAAGCACCCAATAAATGGAAAGAGTAATAAAATTGAATTTTTAATAGTCTTTTGAAACACAGGATCAACTGCATTATTAATACTGAAAAGTATTGCCTCCATCTAGGAAATAGCATGGGCCTCTGTCACCTTACATGATACTGTGTGATGGCTTTCCAAACAGTTTTACTATTATAAGGCTTACCAAAGAATACCAGTAAAGAAACTATCGGTTTTTTGTTGTTTATTTGCTTTGTTTTATTTTGGTGAACATGTATCATGTGCTTTTGGTGTCTAGTTTTGAGCAGTCTTCAGATAGCTGTGTGTATGTGCTAAGTGGCTGTTCTGTTCCTCTTCTTTGTGACTATGTGGACTGTAGCCCGCCAGGCTCCTCTGTCTAAGGGATTCTTCAAGCAAGAATACTGGAGTGGGTTGCCATTTCCTTGTCCAGAGGATCTTACCAACCCTGGGGTCAAACTCTTGTGTCTCATGTAATCTTTATAATAACCAAGACGCTTACTCCTTGGAAGAAAAGTTATGACCGACCTAGATAGCATATTCAAAAGCAGAGACATTACTTTGCCAACAAAGGTCCATCTAGTCAAGGCTATGGTTTTTCCAGTGGTCATGTACGGATGTGAGAGTTGGACTACAAAGAAAGCTGAGTGCCGAAGAATTGATGCTTTTGAACTGTGGTGTTGGAGAAGACTCTTGAGAGTCCCTTGGACTGCAAGGAGATCCAACCAGTCCATTCTGAAGGAGATCAGCCCTGGGATTTCTTTGGAAGGAATGATGCTAAAGCTGAAACTCCAGTACTTTGTCCACTTCATGGGAAGAGTTGACTCATTGGAAAAGACTCTGATGCTGGGAGGGATTGGGGGCAGGAGGAGAAGGGGACAACAGAGGATGAGATGGCTGGATGGCATCACTGACTCGATGGACGTGAGTCTGAGTGAACTCTGGGAGTTGGTGATGGACAGGGAGGCCTGGCGTGCTGCGATTCATGGGGTCACAAAGAGTCAGACACAACTGAGCGACTGAACTGAACTGAAATGAATATAAGCACTATTATTGATTGAAACTTGAGACAACGAGGGTTTAAGTAACTTTACCACAGTTTCATTTTCATTAGAGTATGATGTTATCCACTATATTATCTGGCCTGGGTATGAAAGCACATTGAGCCAAGCTTAGCTCACAGATGATGATTTTATTACCCGTGATACTAATAATTACTGATAGTAATAATAATAGCTATTCTAAATATTTAGCTATTAGTTCCATAAACGTATTTCTCCGAGACTCTCATGACAGTAGTATGCCATATTCATTATTACATCCCCAGCTGAACATGTGGTAGTAAATATACTTGGAATGAGTGGCTACTCAGATGAAGAATCTGTGGTAAAGATAATTAGATTGATCTTGCACATTACCTTTGAATTCTCAAAGAAATTTTTGCTAAAATTATAGTAAAGATGTGAAAAAATTACAGAGGCTGACAGAATGAGAAAATCACTCAGTTGTGTCCGACTCTTTGTCCATGGAATTCTCCAGGCCAGAATATTGGAGTGAGTCAACTTTCCCTTATCCAGGGGACCTTTCCAACCCAGGGATTGAATTCAGCCAACTGGTAAAGAATCCGTCCGCAATGCAAGAGACCTGGGTTTGATCCCTGGAATGGGAAGATTCCCATGGAGAAGGGAAAGGCTACCCCACTCTTGTATTCTGGCCTGGAGAATTACA
Source organism: Bos grunniens (assembly GCF_055505025.1). Taxonomy (NCBI): domain Eukaryota; kingdom Metazoa; phylum Chordata; class Mammalia; order Artiodactyla; family Bovidae; genus Bos; species Bos grunniens. Next base: position 19,842,648 of record NC_141191.1, on the reverse strand, counting down.
TGGACAGTCCATGGGGTTGCAAAGAGTCAGACACAACTGAGCAACTTTCACTTTGACAGAAGGAGAAAATAGAAAACAAGATGCAAAATATAAAAATAATGGTTAATGGTAAATTACTTGGTATGCCAGAAAAAAAAAACACAGTAACTTATTTGATATTCAACAATAATAGAGGTTTCAGTACTGCATTTTCGACAATGGATAAAACAGCTAGATAGAACTTCAACAAGGAAATGAAGTCTTAAACATAATATACACCAAGCAGACCTAATGGATATCTATAGAAGACTCCACCCTCAGAACATCAGGACATACATTTTTTCTAAAGTATATAGAAAGCATTCTTCAGGAGAGAACATATGTCAAGCCATAAAGTCTCAACAAATTTTAAAAATTAAAATCATACAAAGGTTGTTTTGTGATTTAATTAGAAATAAAATAGAAGGATATTTAGGAAACCTACAAATATTTGGAAATTAAATAAGATACTTGTAATTAACCAATGGAAACTGATTAAAGAAGAAATCACAGAGAAATCATGAAATGCTTTGAAATGACTAAAAATGAAAACATACATTCCAAAACCGATGTGCTGTTCTGTGCTTTGTTGCTAATCATGTCCAGCTCTTTGAGACTCCATGGACTGCAGCATGCCAGGCTCCTCTGTCCATAGGGATTTTCCAGGCAAGAATACTGGAGTAGGTTGCCCTGCCCTCCTCCAGAAGATTTTCCCAATCCAGAAATCGAACCCAGGCCTCCTGCATTGTAGGTGGATTCTTTACCAACTGAGCTACCAGGGAAGCCCAAGCATACTGGAGAAGGTAGCCTATCCCTTCTCCAGGGGATCTTTCTGACCCAGGAATCAAACCAGGGTCTCCTGCGTTGTAGGCAGATTCTTTACCAAGTGACCTACCAGGGAAGCCCTCAAAACTTAGAGCATGCAGCAAAAATCAGTGCTTACAGGGGAAGTAATAGTTGTTAACACCTATACTAAAAACAGGAAAGACCTCAAATCAATAATCTAATCTCCTACTGTAAGAAACTAAACTTTTAAAAAAGAATAAACACAAAACAAGCAAGAAAATGGAAATAATAATTATTTGAGGGGAAACAAATAGGAGAAAGGCACAGAAAAATATCAACAAAATTGAAAGTTGGGTCTTTGAAAAGATACAAAATGTTGACAAAATTTGGAGTAGACTGATTAAGAAAATAGGAGAGAAGACTCAAATTACTAAATTCTGGAATGAGAGAGGAAACATTGCAATTAACTTTGTGGAAATAAGGATCATACAAGTGTATAATGAACAAGTATATATCAACAAAATAGACAACATACACGAATGGACAAACTGCTAGGAAAATGAAACCTACTGAAACTGAGTCAAGGAAAAAAACAGACAATCTGAACAGACCTACAAACAAGTAAATTGATTGAATTCATAATTTAGGAATATCCCAGAAAAATAAATGCAAGAACGGATGATCTCAGTGGTGAATTCTACCAGACACTTAAAATTGATATCAATTATTCACAAACCCTACCAAAATGTAGATGAGGGAACACTTCTAACTTATTATAAAAGCAGCATCACCCTAAAATGATAATTAGATAAAGATATCACAAGGAAACAGAACTATAGAAATATATTCTTTTATCAATATAGACATAAAACTCAACGAAATACTAGCAATCTGAGTAACAACACATGAAAAGGATTATAATGGCCACATTGGACTATACCAGTCACGGGACATTGGTTAAAGTCTATATACGTATCAATGTAATGCAACATGCTAACAGGATAAAGGACAAAAATGATAAGATTGTCCCAGGAGATGCAGAGCAGGATTTACAAAACAACTGCTAATGGATAAAGGATTTCATTTTGGGATGATGAAGATATTCTAAACTCAGATTATGGTAATAATTGCATAATTCTTTAAAATTGGGTGAATTGTATACTTAGATAGATTCTGTATCTGTAAATTGCATCTCAGAAAAGCTTTTTTAAAAAAAAAGTTTCAGGGGAAAAAAAGACACTCAAGCTCTTATTCCATAGCTCATAAGTGATTTCCATAATGTGGCATATATAGATGAATATTACTATCAACATTGGCAACAATTACCGTAAAGATTCACTCCTCATACTACGATGTTAACACCTTTTTTAAAACATGAACTACTTCATTCTCACATTAGTCAGACCAGGGCCTTCCACAAAAATAATTTTTCAGTTTAGAATGGCTCACTGAGTGATTACTGATTGAAATGACTGTCTTTGATTTAAAATACAGGCTTCCTTGTAAAATCCACTGTAAGATGTTTACAAGGCGTGAAATGTCTTTCACACTGTCGTATTCTCCTTCATTGGGAACACTTGAGAAAATGCAACAAAACATGTTCGCTCATAAGATTTTGTGGCATTTTCCTGTGTGATAATCCATGCTGTTTCCTTTATTATTGAAAGTCATTGGATGGGACGAAGAAAATCGTGTTTCTTGTGCACATGTGAAGCACAGTTTGAAGAAGGCTAAAATGTTGATACTGAATTATAATGCTGATTTTAGAAACTCTGCTCTCAGTATTTACTTGAGAACTCTTTAAGCATCTAATAACTATAATAGCAAATCTTTAGTGAGAGTTCACTAAGTACGTGGCACTACTCCAAATCTTTTAGCTGGCATACCTAAATTGTTGTTGTTCAGTCCCTAAGTCGTATCCAACTCTTTGAGACCCCATGGACTGCAGCACACCAGGCTTCCCTGTCTTTCACTATCTCCCTGAGTTTGCTCAAACTCATATCCATTGAGTCAGTGATACCATCCAACCATCTCATCCTCTGCTACCCTCTTCTGCTCCCGCCTTCACTATTTCCCAGCATCAAGGTATTTTCTAACGAGTTGGTTCTTCGCATCAGGTGGCCAAAGTATTGGAGCTTCAGTTTTAATTCTGCACAAAAGTATGTATGAGAATCATTATCATCATTTAATAGTGAGAAAACTGTGACATGGACAGCTTAATAATTAGTTAAAAATTACAAGTTGGATAGATATAGATGATATACATTATATAAACACAGACATGTTTTTAAACATGATATATCCTCTGATATAGTTAGAAATAATGTGTCTATTCCAAACCTTTGTGATGGGTCATTACTTTTTGTATATTCTTATATTGAACTGCAGGTTTTCCTGTGTATGTTTAAGTTAATAGCTTTATTTTTTTTGTTTGTTTGTTTTTTTTTTGTTTGTTTTACTTCTTTGCCAATTCCTTTTATTTCTTTTTCTTCTCTGTTGTGGCTAGGACTTCCAAAACAAACAAACAAACAAACAAAAAAACAGTAGTTTATCCTGCCTAGGACTCTGAATTTCCTGAACTTGGGTGTCCCTTTCCCTTATTAGGGAAGTTCTCAGTTATTATCTCTTCAAATATTTTCTTTTTTTTTTTTTTTTAATTTTATTTTTTAAAAAAAAATCACATGCTCCCCATCCTGAACCCTCCTCCCTCCCAACCTCCCCATACCATCCCCCTGGGCCTTCCCAGCGCACCAGGCCCAAGCATCCAGCATCGTGCACTGAACCTGGACTGGCATCTCGTTTCATACATGACATTTCACATGTTTCAATGACATTCTCCCAAATCTTCCCACCCTCTCCCACAGAGTCCATAAGACTGTTCTATACATCAGTGTCTCTTTTGCTGTCTCGTACACAGGGTTATCGTTACCATCTTTCTAAATTCCATATACATGCGTTAGTATACTGTATTTATGTTTTTCCTTCTGGCTTACTTCACTCTGTATAATAGTCTCCAGTTTCATCCACCTCATTAGAACTGATTCAAATGTATTCTTTTTAATGGCTGAGTAATACTCCATTGTGTATATGTACCACAGCTTTCTTATCCATTCATCTGCTGATGGACATCTATGTTGCTTCCATGTCCTGGCTATTATAAACAGTGCTGCGATGAACATTGGGGTACACGTGTCTCTTAATAAGGAAACACAAACTTTAAACGATACAATAGACCAGTTAGACCTAATTGATATCTATAGGACATTTCATCCCAAAACAATGAATTTCACCTTTTTCTCAAGCGCACATGGAACCTTCTCCAGGATAGATCACATCCTGGGCCATAAAGCTAGCCTTGGTAAATTCAAAAAAATAGAAATCATTCCAAGCATCTTTTCTGACCACAATGCAGTAAGATTAGATCTCAATTACAGGAGAAAAACTATTAAAAATTCCAACATATGGAGGCTGAACAACACGCTGCTGAATAACAAACAAATCACAGAAGAAATCAAAAAAGAAATCAAAATTTGCATAGAAACGAATGAAAATGAAAACACAACAACCCAAAACCTGTGGGACACAGTAAAAGCAGTCCTAAGGGGAAAGTTCATAGCAATACAGGCACACCTCAAGAAACAAGAAAAAAGTCAAATAAATAACCTAACTCTACACCTCAAACAACTAGAAAAGGAAGAAATGAAGAACCCCAGGGTTAGTAGAAGGAAAGAAATCTTAAAACTTAGAGCAGAAATAAATGCAAAAGAAACAAAAGAGACCATAGCAAAAATCAACAAAGCCAAAAGCTGGTTCTTTGAAAGGATAAATAAAATTGACAAACCATTAGCCAGACTCATCAAGAAACAAAGGGAGAAAAATCAAATCAATAAAATTAGAAATGACAGTGAAGAGATCACAACAGACAACATAGAAATACAAAGGATCATAAGAGACTATTATCAACAATTATATGCCAATAAAATGGACAACGAGGAAGAAATGGACAAATTCTTAGAAAAGTACAACTTTCCAAAACTCGACCAGGAAGAAATAGAAAACCTTAACAGACCCATCACAAGCATGGAAATTGAAACTGTAATCAAAAATCTTCCAGCAAACAAAAGCCCAGGTCCAGACGGCTTCACAGCTGAATAGCTTTAGATAAGTTAAATTTTTCAGGTGAAAATACATTTAAAATTAATGGTTATAACTGTTAGCATGTAAATGTGTCCTTGGGATCTTGCAAACTATTAACATTGCCTGAATTAATTTTCAGTATGATTCTATAAGCTAAAATACTATCTAAAAATGAAAATAAGACTATCTGAACTACAAGTATGAACGAGTATTTTTTTAAAGCTAGTACTTATTTATGCTAATATTAATAAGACACTAATGTGATGCCATCATCCCTTGGAACTAAAAAGGAAATTTTGCAAAAGCAACAGAACTCCAATGTGGTTTTCCTTATGTTTACAATATTTTCAATGTAGTGTTTTTAAAGATAACAATGCATCTTTCTTTTTAAGTCTAAAGGAATCCCTTTCCTCATAAAAATTATTATTTTATAAAGAAAAACTCAGTGAAATTCTATTTAACTGGCATTTTTATTACAGTATACTCCTTATTACAAATAAAGTCATGTTGTCATTTGAACAATAAAATAATAATTTAAAAACTGCATATAAATTTTAACTTTCATGTTAAATTTTAACTTTCTTAATCATTACATTTTATTTCACATATAAATAAATTGTTGCTAGTTTTTATCCATTTCAGTAAAATCTAACAATTACATAGTCTTAAGGCAATGGCAACCCACTCCAGTACTCTTGCCTGGAAAATCCCATGGACAGAGGAGCCTGGTGGGCTGCAGTCCATGGGGTCACTAAGAGTTGGACACACTGAGCGACTTCACTTTCACTTTTCGCTCTCATGCATTGGAGAAGGAAATGGCAACCCACTCCAGTGTTCTTGCCTGGAGAATCCCATGGACGGGGGAGCCTGGTAGGAGGCCGTCTATGGGGTCACACAGAGTCGGACACGACTGAAGCAACTTAGCAGCAGCAGCAGCAGTATCAAAGGAGGAGAAGGCAATGGCACCCCACTCCAGAACTCTTGCCTGGAAAATTCCATGGATGGAGGAGCCTGGTAGGCTGCAGTCCATGGGGTCCTGAAGAGTCAGACACGACTTCACTTTCACTTTCACTTTCATGCATTGGAGAAAGAAATGGCAACCCACTCCAGTGTTCTTGCCTGAAGAATCCCAGGGACGGGGGAGCCTGGTGGGCTGCCGTCTATGGGGCCGCACAGAATTGGACACGACTGAAGTGACTTAGCAGCAACAGGAGCAGTACCAAAGCAATGCTTTATTCTGTAAAACTAGCTATTGAAAAGAGAATAGAGAAAGTTAATAAAAACTTTTGGAGGACCACAATTTTGAGCATTTATAAAGTAAGGGTTAGGGACAATAATCTAAGAAGTTTGCTATTATATATTAGTTAGACCTGAAGTTGCAGAATTTTTTAGATATCAAATGAGAATAATTCATGAAGAGCTAAATATTGATTGTAGCTATAGAAACAAATGAAAATTAGACTGAAACACTGTACCTAAGGATTCATTAATCTTAATGCATATAGAAAGTGTACTGAAATATCAACTTCCATATTATTCTTCAGTTTACAATTAAGAAAATATTGCTACATCTCCTAAAATACGAGTGTCTTTAAAGATTCATTTGTAAGAATAACGTCTCCAAAAGCAAATTTTAACAACACAAACAGCAACAGCAATTGAATCATTCATTTCACAGAAATTGCTACATTGGATAAGAGTAAGACCAATGACTTTGTACTTGTTCTCAGTTTATTGCTTTATTGGAATAATTTTTAAATATTTTATTTTACTTTTAATTGGAGAATAATTGCTTTACAATGTTGTGATGGTTTCTGCCATGCATCAACATGAATCAGCCACAGGCATACACATGTCCCCTTCTTCTTAAACCTCCCTCCCCATCCCACCCCTCTAGGTTGTCTCAGAGCACCAGTTTTCAGTTCCCTGAAAGTGAAAGCCACTCAGTTATGTATGACTCTCTGCAACCCCATGGACTGTACAGTCCGTGGAATTCTCTAGGCCAGAATACTGGAGTGGGTAGCCATTCCCTTCTCCAGGGGATCTTCCTAGCCCAGAAATCAAACCCAGGTCTCCCGCATTGCAGGCAGATTCTTTACCAGCTGAGCCACAAGGGAAGCCCTCGGTTCCCTGAATCATGCAGCAAATTTCCACTGGCTATTGTTTTACATATGGCAATGTATATGTTTCAATAGTGCTCTCTCCAGTGATCCTACCCTGTCCCCCTCCCCCAACTGTGACCAAAACTCTATTTTTTATGTCTGTCTCCTTTTGTATCCTGCAAGAAGGATCATCTGTTCCATCTTTCTAGATTCCACATATATGCATTAATATATGATACTTGTCTTTATCTTTCTGATTTCACTCTGTACAATAAGTTCTAGGTTCATCCATCTCCTTAGAACTGACTCAAATGTCCCTTTTTGTGGCTGAGTAATATTCCATTGCATATATGTACCACAGTTTCTTTATCCTTTCATCTGCTGATGAACAGCTAGGTTGCTTCCATGTTCTGCTGTTGCTGCTGCTAAGTTGCTTCAGTCATGTCTGACTCTGTGCGACCCCATAGACGGCAGCCCACCAGGCTCCCCCGTCCCTGGGATTCTCCAGGCAAGAACACTGGAGTGGGTTGCCATTTCCTTCTCCAATGCATGAAAAGTGGAAAATGAAAGGGAAGTCGCTCAGTTGTGTCCAACTCTTAGCGACCCCATGGACTGCAGCCTAGCAGGCTCCTCTGTCCATGGGAGTTTCCAGGCAGGAGTACTGGAGTGGATTGCCAGTGCCTTCTCTGTTCCATGTTCTAGTTATTGTAAATAGTGCTGCAATGAATGCTGTGGTCATGTGTCTATTTCAGTTCTGTTTTCCTGAGGGTATATACCCAGTAGTGGGATTGCTGGGTCACATGTTGTGTGAGAAGTTGCTCAATCGTGTCTCTTTGCAACCCCATGGACTGTAGCCTACCAGGTTCCTCTGTCCATGCAATTCTCCAGGCAAGAGTACTAGAGTCATATGGTAGTTTTATTCCTCGTTTTTTAAAGAACCTCCATACTATCTCCATAGTGGCTGTATCAATTTGCGTTCCCACCCACAGTGCAAAGTGAAGTGAAAGTCACTCAGTTGTGATTGACTCTTTGCAACACCATGGACTATACAGCCCATGGAATTCTCCAGACCAGGATACTGGAGTGGGTAGCCTTTCCCTTCTCCAGGGAATCCTCCCAACCCAGGGATTGAACCCAGCCAACAGTGAAGGTGGTTCCCTTTTCTCTACACCCTCGCTAGCATTTATTGTTTGTAGACTTTTTGACGGTGGCCATTCTGACCAGTGTGAGATGATACTTCATTGTAGTTTTTTGCATTTCTCTAATAATAAGTGATCTTAGCGTCTTTTCATGTGTTTATTAGCCATCTTTATGTCTTCTTTAGAGAAATGTCCGTTTAAGTCTTCTGCCCCCTTTTGGATTCGTTTGTTTTTCTGGTATTCAGCTACACGCGTTGCTTGTATACTGTGGAGATTAATCCTTTGTCAGTCGCTTCACGTGCTATTATTTTCTCCCATTCTGAGGGCTGCCTTTTCATCTTGCATGGTTTCTGTTGTTGTGCAAGAGATTTTAAGTTTAATTAGGTCCCATTTGTTTATTTCTTGTTTTATTTCCATTACTCTAGGAGGGGGGTCATAGAGCATCTTGCTGTCATTTATGTCAAAGAGTGTTCTGCCTATGTTTTCCTCTAAGAGTTTTATAGTTTCTGGTCTGACATTTAGATCTTTAATCCATTTCAATTTTATTTTTGTGTATGGTGTTAGAACATGTTCTGGTTTCATTCTCTTACACGTAGCTGCCCAATTTTCCCAGCACCACTTATTTAACAAGACTTCTTTTTTTTTTTTAAAGACTAGTGTACTTTGGGTGGGGTGGGGGGCTGTGAATATGTCATTTGCTGACCATTGAGTGTACATCAGTGTTTTTCTTTCTGTTTTCTTGTTTTTGACTTCTCTTTTCTACCCCCAAGGACATAGCATCTATAAAATATCATGTCTTCACAGAGATGGATATCTCTTATAGAAGTACTAGTAGACTTTGTTAATAAATGAATTAATCTATGGATTCAGACAAGGGAATAGTCAGAAACCAAATTAATTAAGTAATACAAAGTGGAAAGATAATTAACTACACCAAACTGTAATGATAAATGTGTCTGCATTATTTAGAGAATAAAAAGAAAGGGAAAAAAGGCTTATTTGATGGCCATTCAACTATTGTTTTGGGATTAATGAGAAATAAGTGTGTTCTATTACTCTGGATAAAAAATATTAGAAAGTGTTTTATTGATAGGATATTGACATCATCTGCCAAATCACATAAATGACAAATATCACTTTATATATATAAAATGTTGGTACAATTGTCCTATGTTTAAGACTGAAAATCATTTTAAGATATAGTAATATGTACTCTCATTCAAAAAGAAATCACGTAAATGATTCATTATTAAGGTTTTTCAAAATGTTATGCTTCAGGATTATAGAAAAACAACTTGGAAAAACTGTGTTTGACTGTTTATATGCTATAAAACTGTAGTTTTTACTGACTATTATAAAGAGAACAGAGAAAGCATGTCATTTGTTTATTGATGTACCTTATTCATGTAAATAGTGGTGCCTCTTTACCTGGGCTGTAGTGAACAGCAAGAGTTTACTGTACAAGTATACACTACAACTGTTGCTGTACTCCGAACAGCAACAGTAAGAAAACTTGGTTCTTCCATTCACGGGAGAGAAAGACATCAAACAAATCCCCCCTACATATAATTACTAGTTGTGGGAAGTGCTTTGGAGGAAAAATATGGGACACAACATCAAATAGAGATAGGGAGAAAGGGAGGCAGGGAATGCCTCTCAGAAGAAATAATACTATTTCTGAGTATATTATAGTATTATACTATACTATAGTATAGTATAAGGGCTTCTCTCCTACCTCAGTAGGTAAAGAATCCTCCTGCAATGCAGGAATCCGCCTGCAATGCAGGAGACCCGGATTCAATTCTTGAGTCCAGAAGATCCCCTGGAGAAGGAAATGGCAACCCACTCCAGTGTTCCTGCCTGGAAAATCCCATGGACAAGAGAGGCTGGGGGATTACAGTCCATGGGGTCGCAAGAGGCAGACACGATTTAGCGACTAAACCACCACCATACTATACTATACTATACTATACTATACTATACTATACTATACTATTCTATACTATTCTATACTATTCTATACTATTCTATACTATTCTATACTATTCTATACTATATACTATACTATACTATACTATACTAGGACCTGACAAAGAGAGTGGGATGTTGAGGGTTCTAGGCTGAAGGCAGAACGATTGGAAATCTTTCAAGATAAAGAGCTTTATATCCATGAGAGGGGAAACATCCCAGTGTGATTAGAGTGTACAGCGAGCAAGGGAGGGAAAGGGGGCACTTTAGAGTTAGAAAGTTAGATAGGACCCTTAAAGTTTAAGCCAAAAATTAATAAACATATCCTAAGTGCAACAGAAAGCATTTGAATGTGAAAGAACTTATGTTCTGAAAAGACTGGCCTGACTGAGCTGTGGGGGATGAATTAAGAATCAGGAATGGCAGTGGGGAAACCAGTTAGTCACAGTGAGAGGGCATCACCATGAACAGTACGAAGCTGGAGAGAGTTTAAGGGCATTTGGGATATTCCATGTTATCAATGAAATCAAGGCAACTTAGAGGGAATTCTGGGGTAGATGAGGAGGAATTACAGAAGACTATCAGTTTTCTGGATTAAACCACTGAGAAAGTTCAGAATGACACAGGTTATCTTCTACAACATTACAGTAGTTTATTCTGCAAAGGGTTAAGATTAAGAAGATTCACTAATTGAAAATAAATTATGGTATAACCAAGTTTTAAAAAGACTTTCAAGAGCAAAAATTGTATGCAATTATTTGAGTGAAGTAATATTTAGGAAGTTAACTGCACTGTTTGATTTTCAGTGAATCACTGCTGTAAAGAGTGGTAATGGGCTTTGAATTACTTTAAAAAACATAAACAATTTAGTCTATGAACATAACTATATTCACTGAACATAAACCAGAACACCCATGCAGGGAATCCCAATATCCATATAAGGACAAAACTCAGGTGAGGTACAGTGTTGGGCTGCCAACCCATTGTGGATATTAGAAACTGCCTGACAGAAAGTGAAGTACAAATAGAACAGACGATATGAAAAGTACCCAATCTCACTATTATAACATGAAGATAAAGTAAAAAATATAATGAGAGAGAACTGATCCCTTGTTAAATGATCAAATACCAAATATTTTGTTAATACTTTGCCTTGAATAATGTGGGGAAAAGCACTTTCATGCCTTTTTGACACAAGCATAAATTAGTAAGAACTCTATAGAGGCAATAAGGCAATAACTAGAACAGAAAGCACATGAATCTGAACACGTGGAATGCACTTGCTGATGCATTTATACATGTACATGAAAATTACTATGTCTTGATGTAGCCCTCTCCCAAATGAGGCTTTATTCATTAAAGTATAATAGACTATATGACATATAATACACTATAAGATATATGTAATATACTATATGACATATACACATATGAACAATACATGTATAATATTAAAATGATGTCATTTTCCCCCAAAACATATTTTAGTAAAAGTAAATAAATAAAAGTACACAATAGTATGCAGAATAAGCTAGAACTAGGGTACAGATGAAATAGGAAATCACTGCAGATGGTGACTGCAGCCATGAAACTAAAAGACGCTTGCTCCTTGGAAGGAAAGCTATGACAACGCTTGACAGCATATTAAAGAGCAAGATATCACTTTGTCAACAAAGGTCCATGTAGTTAAAACTGGTTTTTTCAGTAGTCATGTACAGATGTAGAGTTGGACCACAAAGAAGGCTGAGCACCGAAAAATGGATGTTTTTGAATTGTGCTGGAGAAGACTGAGAAGACTTGAGAATCCTTTGGACAGCAAGGAGATCAAACCAGTCAATCCTAAAGGAAATCAACCCTGAATATTCATTGGAGGGTCTGATGCTGAAGTTGAAGCTCCAGTACTTTGGCCACCTGATGCAAAGAGCCAACTCACTGGAAAAGACCCTGATGCTGGGAAAGTTTGAGGGCAAAAGGATGTGGCAGAGGATGAGATGGTTAGGTGGCATCACCGACTCAATGGACATGAATTTGAGCAAACTCCAGGAGATAGTGAAGGACAGAGGAGCCTGGCGTGCAGCAGTTCATGGGGTTGCAAAGAGTCGGACGTGACTTGGCAGCTGAACAACAACAACGTCTAAGAAAAGTAACTCAGCCTTTCTCTTGGACTCTTTCCGTAGTAAATTTCAAATATTTTAGGAAGTACATTTTAAGTTTTGACCAGATCTGCAAGGCCAGAATAATGCAGCATTTTCAATCAGGCTAGCTTGCTCATCCTCATGAGAATCGGCTATACCTCAATGGATGAGTGGCCATTATCACCACCAGTTACTTTGTTAGCTAATGATCTCTTGAGTCTTTGCCTCTCCTTCTCCTTCTTCTCCTTCTTTTTCCTCATCCTTCTTCTTTCATTTTCTTTAAATAGTTTTATACATTCTTGTGGTAAGAACAGTTAAAAACCTTCACAAGAGAAAACAAAATCTCATTCCTCACTCCCATATCCCAGAGACAGAAATTCTTACCAGTTCCCCATTATCCTTTCAAACATATCTTGAACTGAGACGGGTATCTTAGCACTAATTTTCATTGTTAAAATATCAAGAGCAATTGAGGGACCAGCTTAAATTCTCTTCATCTTGCATGATTTCTTAAATTTCTTAGGAATCATTACTGCTACCTAGAAAGACTATTTGCCTAGAAATAGCAAGAAACACTATCTTTCTCTCTGTTTCTCCTTAATATCATTCTTGGATTTGAACTCAGACATGCTAATAATTTGAGTTTATTTTTTTTAATTCTATTTTTAGTACCTAGGAACATTCCCTACTTTGATTCTTAGAAATCAGTCTTTATGGTGCAAATGTATTTAAAACAAAATTCCTTAGCCACACACATTTTTTTTTTAAAAAGCCCAATGTTAAATTTAAAATATACTTTAAATCCATAGCATGTGTTATGACTTCAGATAAATAGATAGAGTTTAAAAAAATAGACCACACTGTACAAAGTATGTTTTGGAAATGATGAGTTTTCTATAGCATTATCATGCCTATTAATAAGACATAAGATTGTTTACAATATTTGCTTGTACTTATCCATTCATTGTTAGCTCTCTGTGCAAACATTTTCTAACATAATGCAGTTTGAGTATAATTTAACACATTTCTCAAGGCTTGTATATATTAAGGTGAAGTTTATTTACTCTCTCTAGCATTTTCCTAGAGCATATAATTACTATCTGATTTTGCTTATACATTTCAAGAAAATGCTAAAAAGAGCTGATAAACTCCACTTTAAAACATGCAACTTTGAAAAGATAGGTAGGTAGACATATTTAGAGACAGTTGCAGGTTTCAAATTCAAATAATTATATCTGACTGAAATATAGGGTTTTATATGCTGTTTTATAAGGAAACAATTCTTCTTCTTTGCCAAGATAATCTCATTTTTTAAATTATAAAGTGTTTGATCTGAAGTTAGTTTATGCTATGCTGCTGCTGCTGCTAAGTCGCTTCAGTCGTGTCTGACTCTGTGCGACCCCATAGACGGCAGCCCAGCAGGCCCTGCCGTCCCTGGGATTCTCCAGGCAAGAACACTGGAGTGGGTTGCCATTTCCTCCTCCAATGCATGAAAGTGAAAAGTGAAAGAGAAGTCGTTCAGTTGTGTCCTACCCCTAGCGACCCCATGGACTGCAGCCTACCAGGCTCCTCTGTCCATGGGATTTTCCAGGCAAGAGTACTGGAGTGGGGTGCCATTGCCTTCTCCAGTTTATGCTATACATGCTTCCACAGTCCTAGAGGGGGAATTTTCAAAATATAAGTTTTTATATCGTCTTAAAAATTACTTGAAATCCTCAGATTTTAAGTCCATGTAAAAATGTTGATTAAGAAAAATGAACAAAGAAGTGCTTCATGCAGTGTGACAACTACCACACAAGACTCCTGTCTTGCCTTTCCGAAAGTGAGCATAGTTCTAGGTGTAACCCGCCTGATTTAATTTTGCTTCTCTCTGTCACGAAGTTCACTTTATGAAGTGGGCTCAAAACATACCTTTCTTAAGGAATTGAAAGTTAAGTTGAGGAGATCAAATAACCTGCCTCGGCTCCTTGGGGCTTTCTTTAGCTGTTTTTATGCCTGTGGGAGACACACCGAGCTGAAAGTTGTCAAACCCAGTGCAATAAGATCTAGCTATAAATTGTTTAAACCTGACTACTTCTGAGTCCTCGAGGACCAGGTGCATAAGAAGATTAAGATGTAGAAATTATAATCAGCAGATATATTTTTACAGGTACTTTTTAGCTTTCCAAAAATGGCTAAGATAGCCAAACTGAGAAAAGTCTAAGCCTAAAAGTGAAAGTGTTAGTCGCACAGCCATGTATGACTCTCTGCAACCTATTGGACTGCAGTCTGCCAGACTCCTCTGTCCATGGGATTTCCTAGGCAAGAATACTGGAATGAGTTGCCATTTCCTCCTCCAGGGGATCTTCCCAATTTAGGGATCAAACCTGCATCTCTTATGTTTCCAGCATTTGCAGGGAGGTTCTGTACCAATAGCACCACCTGGGAACCCCCAAAAGTACATTTGACATAGCTCAAATATTGCATTGTTAAATATGGTTAATTTGGAAAATACTAGCATCAGAAAAATAACATTTATTTTACTTTATTTACTTATTATTAACCCACTATTGATAAATACTTTTTTCTTAAACGCAAACTGTGTCACTATTTTTACAAATAGTTTATAGTCAGTTATACTATGATCAATGGTGTTTTGAATAAGATTTATTTAAAAGTTTGTATTTAATGGGCTTCTCAGGTGGTACTAATGTTAAAGGACCCACCGGCCAATGCAGGAGATCCAAGAGATGCGAGTTCAATCCCTGGGTTGGGAAGATCCCCTGAAGGAGGACATGGCCACCCACTCCAGTAGTTTTGCCTGGAGAATCCCATGGACAGAAGAGTCTGGAGGGCTACAGTACATAAAGCCACAAAGAGTCAGACATGACTGAAGTGACTTAGCACACATACAAAGTATTTAATATAAAAAAATTTGAATGCAGGATATACCAAGTGAGAATTGAAGGTCAGACTCATACTATAAATACAACTCATTTTCTCTTACTAAATATCTTTATGTCCTCACCTGACTGAATATATGCACTAAAGAGTATTAGTTGAATAAATATTTTAAAGATAAAGAAAATTCTGCAAGTCATAAGAATATAGCATCTGGGATACCTGCAAAAATTAGCATACATCAGAGCTTCACATTGCACAAAGACTTCAGGAGGATATCTTGTATCTTTATAGACCTGGCCACCTCTTTTTAAAATAGTCCTTTGCCTGGCTGGGCTGTTTATCTGCTTGAGCACCGAAGTTTCTTTTTTCTAGATTTGGTAAAGGAATTATGAACAATAGCATTAATTCTCCTGTAATAAATTGAAAGGAATTGGACCCTAATAGTACTCTTGCCTGGAAAATCCCAGGACGGAGGAGCCTGGTGGGCTGCCGTCTATGGGGTCGCACAGAGTCGGACACGACTGAGTGACTTCATTTTCACTTTTCACTTTCATGCATTAGACAAGGAAATGGCAACCCACTCCAGTGTTCTTGCCTGGAGAATCCCAGGGACAGAGGAGCCTGGTGGGCTGCAGTCTCTGGGGTCGCACAGAGTTGGACACGACTGAAGTGACTTAGTAGCAGCAGCATAAGGAATAGATGAGTAAATGTAAAGGATCCTCTAAAAATAACTGATGAAACAGGTAAAATTGAACTGTTCAGGAAAAAGTTGAGAAACACAAAGGGTTATCCATTTTCAGTAAAGACAAGGATTATGAACTATTAAAGTCCAGAACAGCAAACATGGGCTAAATGCAGGATCGATTTCTCAGGTGGTATCCATGAGATTATAATATTTGGGTACAGTTCTTATCTCTCAGCCTTCCTTCTGTGTAATTCAGTCTTTCATACCTAATAGCTAAGAAATTAACTTGGCTTGTGCTTCTTGAAAGCAAAAGCGTGAAAGTATTAGTTGCTCAGTCATGTCCAACTCTTTGCGACCCCGTAGACTGTAGACCGCCAGGCTCCTCTGTCCATGGGATTCCCCAGGCAAGAAGACTGGAGTGGGTTGGCATTCCTTTCTCCAGGGGGTCTCCCCTATCCAGGGTTTGAACCCCGGTCTCCTGCACTGCAGCCAGATTCTTTACCGGCTGAGCCACCAGATAAAGCCAAAGCTTTATCTTAGCTCCTTTAATGAAATGATGAGACTGTTTGTTTATTCATTCGATAAATAGTCATTGAGAAACTAAGTTCTACATACTTTAGTAGCATTAAATAAGACAAAGTTCCCACAGGAAAACAGAGTATTCGTCAAAAGCAGAAACAGCTGCCTGATCCTAGGAGCCTTGAAATAGCAGAGAGGTGCGAGGAAAAAAAAGTCACGCAGTTATCAGAGATGACGCCTTCCCTTTTCCCCAAATTGATTCAAAGAGTATTTCTTTTCATAAATATAGACTACCCTAACCAGTCACAAATCAGGGATTATGAATTGGAAAATTGGGCTGAATAAATGTTACATTGTTTGAGAGCATATTTCTTCAGAAATGCATAGCTGTAGTGGATGTCAAAGTCTTTCTATCACCCTCACACGACTGAACTTTAATCTCTTTAAAACACTGGCTGTAAAGACAGCTGAGGCACAATTTGTTGCCTGAAATCAAAAATGGTTTCTGACTTCTCTCACATCTCGACCATAAAGTGGTCTCCACAACTATCTTTATATACGTCAGTGTTTCTACGACACGGACAATGTTTAAAAGGTCAGGTCTTTTCACTGGCATTTGGCAGTAAGGTCAGCTGCAACTGACCTTATTTTCCTCTTCAGTGTACCAGGATATATTTTATCTCCAGGAATTTAGTCAAGCAATACGTTTTAGTTCTGGACTTTGGTAAGAAAGCAAAAAAAAACTTGTCAGAGAACAGCAGATAAGATCTAGATTTCTCTGTTAAATAAAATTAAGAAAGATGTTTATAGATATGCAATTTGAGGGAAAAAAAAAGTTTAACTCATTATGTCCATGAATACAGAACAAAATATTTAGAAAATTTCTCATTCCTTACTCCAGTTCTAGGGTCTTATTTTGGATAATCTCAATTTTCATAAATGTTCCATGTCTAGGCCATGATTACTGTATGGTATCTTTTGAAAAAGCAGGAAGACATGTGTCAAAAGGAAAACCTTCGAGAGCTGAGAAACGTGACTGCCTCTTGAATCTAACCCATTAATGTCATCTCCAAGATATAGTGAAGAACAAGGAAGCCTGTGCTGAAGCCCATGGGGTCACAAAGAGTGAGGCACAAGGTAGCAACTGAGCAACAACAACCTCTCATGTAATCATTCCCTAAAAGGAAAAATTGGACAGAGAAGAAATATGGAACGGCTGGAATTTTTATTCCTTTTATTTTTTGAAGAATATTTTCTGTAAGGAGATGGGGTTAAGGGGTGATGGGTGAACAAGAAGGTTTGGAAAATAGAGATTATAAAGACTATTAGGTAGAAGGGCAGAGAATCTTAAGAGGAGAGTGAGTGATACAAACGACAGAGCAACCTATGAATTAGCACATTTAGGAAAAGAATTATCTCACATCTAGACACTGTGTTTTCTTATGTTTTCTGTTTATCTGCTTTGGGGAGTTTTCTCCATCTAGAAGATAGGGTTGTTGAGTTTCTAATAGAAGCCACTTTTGCTAGCTTCATTTGTAATCCAAGAAAACTGTGTACTGTTATAGTCTTTAATTTGACTCAAGAGTTCACTTCACTTCTGTTCAGTCACTCAGTCACGTCTGACTCTTTGCGACCCCATGGACGGCAGCACTCCAGGCCTCCCTGTCCATCACCAACTCCCAGAGTTTACTCAAACTCATGTCCATCGAGTCAGTGATGCCATCCAACCATATCATTCTCTGTTGTCCCCTTCTCCTCCTGTCTTCAATCTTTCCCAGCATCAGGGTCTTTTCAAATGAGTTAGGTCTTCATATAAGGTGGCCAAAGTATTGGAGTTTCAACTTCAGCATCAGTCCTTCCAATGGATATTCAGGACTGATTTCCTTTAGGATGGACTGGTTGGATCTCCTTGCCGTCCAAGGGACTCTCAAGAGTCTTCTCCAACACCACAGTTCAAAAGCATCAATTCTTCAGCATTCAGCTTTCCTTATAGTCCAACCCTCACATCCATACATGACCACTGGAAAAACCATAGACTTGACTAGATGGACCTTTGTTGGCTAAGCAATGTCTTAGCTTTTTAATATGCTATCTAGGTTAGTCATAACCTTTCTTCCAAGAAGCAAGCATCTTTTAATTTCATGGCTGCAGTCACCATCTGCAGTGATTTTGGAGCCCAAGAAAATAAAGTCTGTCATTGTTTCTACTGTTTCCCCATCTATTTACCATGAATGATGGGACCAGATGCCATGATCTTCGTTTTCTGAATGTTGAGCTTTAAGCCAACTTTTTCCCTTTCCTCTTTCACTTTCATAAAGAGGCTCTTTAGTTCTTCTTCACTTTCTGCCATAAGGGAGGTGTCATCTGCATATCTGAGGTTATTGATATTTCTCCCAGCAATCTTGAATCCAGCTTATGTTTCATCCAGCCCAGCATTTCTCATTATGTTCTCTGCATATAAGTTAAATAAGCAGGGTGACAATATACAACCTGATATATCCCTTTTCCAATTTGGAACCAGTCTGTTGTTCCATGTCCAGTTCTAACTGTTGCTTCCTGACCTGCATACAGATTTCTCAGGAGGCAGGTCAGGTGGTCTGGTATTCCCATTTCTTGAAGAATTTTCTACAGTTTGTTGTGATCCACACAGTCAAAGGCTTTGGCATAGTCAACAAAGCCAAAGTAGATGTTTTTCTGGAACTCTCTTGCTTTTTTGATGATCCAACAGATGTTAGCAATTTGATCTCTGATTCCTCTGCCTTTTCTAAATCCAGCTTGAACATCTGGAAGTTCACAGCTCACATACTGTTGAAGTCTGGCTTGGAAAATTTTGAGCATTACTTTGCTAGAGTATGAGATGAGTGCAATTGTGGGGTAGTTTGAGCATTCTTTGGCATTACCTTTCTTTGGGATTGGAATGAAGACTGACATTTTCTGGTCCTGTGGCCACTGCTGAGTTTTCCAAATTTGCTGGCATATTGAGTGCAGCACTTTCACAGCATCATCTTTTAGGGTTTGAAATAGCTCAACTGGAATTCCATCACCTTCACTAGCTTTGTTCGTAGTGATGCTTTCTAAGGCTCACTTGACTTCGCATTCCAGGATGTCTGGCTCTAGGTGAGTGGTCACACCTTCGTGGTTATCTGAGTCATGAAGACCTTTTCTGTGTAGTTCTTCTGTATATTCTTGCCACCTCTTCTTAATATCTTCTTCTTCTGTTAGATCCATACCATTACTGTCCTTTATCGTGTCCATCTTTGCAGGAAATGTTCCTTTGGTATCTCTAATTTTCTTGAAGAGATCTCTAGTCTTTCCCATTCTGTTGTTTTCCTCTATTTCTTTGCACTGATCACTGAGGAAGGCTTTCTTATCTCTCCTTGCTATTCTTTGGAACTCTGCATTCAAATGGGTATGTATTTCCTTTTCTCGCAGGGATTGAACCCCGTCTCTTATGACTCCTGAATTGGCAGGTGGGTTCTTTACCACTAGTGCCACCTGGAAAGCCCCTTTATTATATACTTGTAAGTGGCTCAGATGGTAAAGAATCTGCCTTCAATGCAAGAGATGTGGTTTTGATCCCTTGGTTGGGAAGATCCCCTGGAGAAGGGAATGACAACCCACTCCAGTATTCTTGCATACAGAGTCCCGTAGACAGATAGCCTGGTGGGCTACAGTCCATGTGTTGCAATGAATCAGACATGACTGAGCGACTAACACTCACTCATTCAAATGTAAGTAACTGCTTCCCTGAGTTCTATGAGCCATTCTAGCAAACTGTTGAACCCAAGGAGCTGGTTGTGGCAACTAGGTCTTATAGTCCGTTGGTCAGAAATGTGTAACAACCTGGGACTCACAATTGGCATTGAAGTGGGGGCAGCCTTCTGCAACTGAACCCTTAACCTGTGGGATCTGACAGTAAGCACAGGTAGTCAGGTCTGAACTGAATTGTAGGATATACAGCTGGTGTCACAGAACTGCCTCCCATGTAGAATACCTGTGCATCTGGTGTCAGGAGAGCTGTGAGTCTGGTAGTAGCATGAAAATAACAGAAACACACAGGAGGGTTATGTTTTTTCCTTACTCAATTGCCTTACCAGTGTCCCGACCTCAGTAAAGGGCAAAAAGTGACCATTTGTCACATTCATCACCAATCTGACTGCTAGTATTCTTGCAAGGCTTACTTTTTTTTTTTCTTGAACTATAGTTGAGTTCAAGAAAAAAAAATAGTTGATTTACAGTGTTTTATTAATTTCAGTGTACAACATTGTGATTCAGTATTTTTACAGATTATACCCCATCAAAAGTTATTACAAGATAATAGCTTTAATTTCCTGTGCCATACAATATCCTCTTGTTGCTTATCTATTTTATACATAGTATTTGTATCTCTTAATCCATTACCCCTAATTGGTCTTACTCCCCTTCTCTCTCCCCACTGGTAACCACGATTGTTTTCTATATCTGAGTCTGTTTTTTTATGTAGTCATTTGTATTATTTTTTTTAGATCCCACATATAAGTGACATCATACAGTATTTGTTATCTTTTTTTTAATTAGAGTATAATTATTTCACAACACTGTTATTTTCTTCTGTACTTGGAGCTTCCCTCCCACCCACTCCCCATCTCACTCCTCTAGGTCATCACAGGGCTGAGCTCCCTGTGCTTTACCACAGGTTCCCACTAGCTATCCACTTTATACATGGTAATGTATTTATGTCAAACCTAATCTCCCAATTCATCCCACCCTCCACTTCCCCAACTGTGTCCACAGGTCTTTTCTCTATGTCTTCATCCCTATTCCTGTAAATAGGTTAATCTGTACCATTTTTGTAGATCCCACATACGTGCATTAATATATGATATTTGTTTTTTGCTTCCTTACATCCTTCACTCTGACAAACTCTAGGTCCATCCACATCTCTACAAATGACCCAATTTCAATCCTTTTTATGGCTGAGTAATTATTTGAATCTGGTCCCATCACTTCATGGGAAATAGATGGGGAAACAGTGGAAACAGTGTCAGACTTTATTTTCTTGGGCTCCAAAATCACTGCAGATGGTGATTGCAGCCATGGAATTAAAAGACGCTTACTCCTTGGAAGGAAAGTTATGACCAACCTAGATAGCATATGAAAAAGCAGAGACATTACTTTGCCAACAAAGGTCTGTCTAGTCAAGGCTATGGTTTTTCCAGTAGTCATGTATGGATGTGAGAGTTGGACTGTAAAGAAAGCTGAGCGCCGAAGAATTGATGATTTTGAACTGTGGTGTTGGAGAAGACTCTTGAGAGTCCCTTGGACTTCAAGGAGATCCAACCAGTCCATTCTAAAGGAGATCAGCCCTGGGTGTTCTTTGGAAGGAATGATGGCTAAAGCTGAAACTCAAGTACTTTGGCCACCTCATGCGAAGAGTCAACTCATTGGAAAAGACTCTGATGCTGGGAGGGATTGGGGGCAGGAGGAGAAGGGGACGACAGAGGATGAGATGGCTGGATGGCATCACTAACTCGATGGATGTGAGTCTGAGTAAACTCCGGGAGTTGGTGATGGACAGGGAGGCCTGGCGTGCTGTAATTCATGGGGTTGCAAAGAGTCGGACATGACTGAGCGACTGAACTGAACTGAACTGAATCATTTGAAAAGACCCTGATGCTGGGAAAAATTGAGGGCAGGAGAAGGGGACGACAGAGGATGAGATGGTTGGGTGGCATCACTGACTTGATGGACATGGGTTTGGGTGGACTCTGGGAGTTGGTGATGGACAGGGAGGCCTGGCGTGCTGCAGTTCATGGGGTCTCAAAGAGTCGGACACGACTGAGCAACTGAACTGAACTGAATATTCCATTGTATACCTGTACCACATCTTCTTTATCCACTCATCTGTTGACGGACGTTTAGGTTGTTCTTAAGTCGCAGAACTAACACCCTAAGCTGAAGCCTGTGGCATGACCAGGTTGCTCCATTCTTGCTCTATTTGGAACAAAGAATTACAGAGGGAAGTATACAGAGGGAAGATACTGCACACTGGGATGTCCTTACTAGCTGTGAGATACAACAGGAGGTGACAAATAATTTGTTACTAATAATATTTAAAGTGCAAAAATTTGCAAATGCTTTGCTTTTAGAAATTATTAAATAATGTTTCTCCCACAGGCTAATATCATATTTTATGTAGAATGAAGTTAAAACAAAACATTTGAAAATTGCTGATCCAGAGGTAAACAGATTCCATAACTTTTAAAATTGTCTTCTGTGCCAAGTTTAACTTGGGTTCTTTCTTTGTATGTACTTGTGCTTAATAAAAATAGCTTGTTTAAGAGGGGAGGCGGGGCACTGTGTTTGGGAACTTCTGAATGACAACACTGCAGCCCAGGATATATTTCGTCCCCATTTTGGTGGGGGGAGTGGCGTTTGCTTATATTTTTTGAGAACAGGTCTTGGGATTTCCCTGGTTATCTGCTTAGTTTGCATTGTTATTACATCACATCTCCTCACCCCTGGGATACAGCCTTTATCTCTGCTGCTACTTTTTTAAAAACTTCAAATCACCCTTTTCCTAGCTGTTCAAGGTACTAAACTCTCTTCATTGTGTTCAGTATACTGGATGCTTGGGGCTGGTGCACTGGGACGACCCAGAGGGATGGTGTGGGGAGGGAGGAGGGAGGAGGGTTCAGGATGGGGAACACATGTATGCCTGTGGCGGACTCATTTTGATATTTGGCAAAACTAATACAATTATGTAAAGTTTAAAAATAAAATAAAATTAAAAAAAAAAAAGAAAAGACTTGCATTACAACAGGGAACTCTGCTCAGCATTACGTGGCAGCCTGGATGGGAGGGGAGTTTGGGGGACAATGGATACATGTACAGGTATGGCTGACTACCTTTGCTGTTCACAAATCTGCCACAGCACTGTTAATTAGCTATACCCCAGTACAAAATTAAAAGTTTAATAAAAAAAAAAAAGACAAAAAACACATTATAAACAAGCTCATAAATAGTAACAAAGTAAAAATAAAACATAAAATAATTAGAATAAGTGAGGTATGACCTTCAAATTGAATATTATTTGAAGATAATATTGTTATTTACCTTGGAAAACCAAAATAATTAATGGAAAAGCTGTCTATAACCAGGGGAATATATCTTCTCTAATATGATCCTGGCCCCCAAATTCAATTTTAGCACTATTTCATTTTTTAAATGTCGGTATGGGATATCCTAAGATAGGGGAGAAACTGATCAAATCTTATTATATGCCAGGCACTATGCCAGCCGCTTGAGACTTAAGGAAATTGAGCCTCAGAGAGGTTAAGCAATTTGCCAAAGGTCACAAAGCTAGTGCGTGTCAGAGCCACATCTGAACCCAAGGCTAACTGACTCACAGGTCACATGGGAAGCAATTAAATATAAAAGGCTTGGGCTTTTTAGCAAGTAAATTTTCTATATTTCAACTGCTTTCCTCATTAGTTTCCATTTTTATAAATGTATGCTATTCAAACCAATATAATGGCTACTGTAAAATCTAGTGAACATTTAATAACAATGAAAACATTTCATAGAACCGGTAAATTCTCACAATGCAACTGAAATCCTATCCTGCCTAAAATAATTTGTGGTTTTTAATAGTGCACTCATATCTTGTTTTTGTTTTTTTTTTACCTTATTACAACATTGGCCCATGATATGCTTTAAATTGCATTTAGGAAACAAAAATAATAATATCTGAACATATGAAATAACCTTTGTTAACCTGACTATCCTTTGCATGAACATTCAATACTTCTTCTTCCTTTAACATGGTGAATTCTTGCAGTGAGTTTTTAGTAATGCTTGCTGTGTCAGTTATCTATTGATGTCTAACATATCATAGCCAAATAATTTTTTTTTAACTGGGGTACATGTACTTTACAATGTTGTTAGTTTCTGCTGTACAATGAAGTGAATCCACTCTGTGTACTCAAGTATCCCTTCCCTCTTAGACTTCTCTCCCCTCCATCCAACCCCTCTAGGTCATCACAGAACACCGAGCTGAGCTCCCTGAACGATACAGAACGTTCCCACTAGCTATCTGTTTTACACACGGCAGTGCACATTTATCATTCCCAATCTCCCAGTTCATCCCCATCCCTCCCCACCCCCCCGTCCACTTCCCCGTTCTCTACGGCTGTGTCTCTGTCCCTGCCCTGCGGGTAGGTTCATCCATGCGGTTTCTTGTTTCCTCTGATTCTGTAGGTCGATGGTGTTTCTTCTGCTGGTCTCGCCTAGGAGCACTCCCGCAGTTGCAATCAGCAGGGGGCATGGCTGGAAGTCACTAGGTCTAATGGGCTGCTGTCATACTTCTAAGAAAGCTGAAATGCTTGATACGGCTGGGCCTCTCTCTCCACATGGTGTTTCACCCTAGGCTTCCTCACAAACTGTCAGCAATGTTCCAAGAAAACGAGATGGGAAACTTCAAGGCATCTTGAGGCCAATTCTTGGAAGGCATGAGATATAACTGATAACTTGATCTAAGCAAGTTACAAGGTCAGCCCGAATTCAGGGGATGGGGAAATATTTTCCACCTCCTGAATGGAGGAGCTAAAACGTAACTGTAGTCATGTTTAACGAAGCACTGTTGAAGTAGTCAGATTATCCACAAATAGGAGGTATTGCAGTGATGTCCAGGATACCGTGAGAGGCAGGGTGGCATAGAAAAACAGGTGCGTGTGGCATGGCGTCCCAGCGTTCTCACTGGACGGATGTGTGTGAGCCGTGACTTTCAACTCTGAAACCCTTATTTTCCTCAACTGCAAACAAGGATAATAATTTCTACCTCACAGGGTAGTCATGATTTAGGAAGATTTTATACACAAAAGACTCTTACCAAGTATTAGATACTGAATGAATATGAAATATTCCTATAAATAAAAAGATGGGAGCATTTCATTTCCTTATATGTCCTCTTAGGAGGAGCACTCTAATTATTTGTGTCAAATATTTTTGTGAGCTATAGGAGTGGAGAGTGAGATCTCAAGGGCACGCTCAGATTGTAAAAGGTGACTGCTAACCCCCACATACGTGATCAACTAATATTTGACAGGGGAGCCAAGAACCCTTCATGGGAAAAGGATAGCCTCTTCAACAAATGGTTTTGGGAAACCTGGACCTCTGCTCTACTCACAAAAAAATACCACTCACACAAAAAAATTAACTTGAAATGGATTAAAGACTTAAACATAAGATCAGGTAACTCCTACAAGAAAAAATAAGCAAGATGCTCCTTGATATTAGTCTTGGCAATGAATTTGGGGTATGACACTAAAAGCAGAAGCAGCAAAAGCAAAATCTAACAGGTGGGACTATGTCAACTAAATTTTTTTCTGCACAGCAAAATAAACCATCAACAAAACGAAAAGGCAGTCCACAGACCTGGACAAAATATTTGTCAATCATGTACCTGATAAAGGGTTAATTTCCAAAAAATATAAAGAACTCATACTACTCAATGACAAAAGAGACAAACAATTCAATTTTAAAATGAACAGAGGTCCTGAATAGATATGTTTCCAAGAAGACACAGAGATGACCAACAGGTGCATGAAAAGATGTCCAACATCATTAATCGTAAGGGAAATACAAGTCAAAACCATGATGAGATATCACCTCACACACATTACAAAAGCTATTATCAAGAAAACAAGAAATAACAAGTGTTGGCAGGAAACCCTGTATTTAATTGGAGGAAATGTAGACTCTGAAAAAGGCAAACTTGTAAAAACAGAGGGTAGAATGGCAGTACCAGGGGCTGGGGTAGGGAATTGGGGAGATACTGTTTAAGAGGACAAACTTACAATTTATACAACCAGTAGATAAATAAGTCCTGGGGATCTAATGCATAGTGATTCCAGTCAACAGTACTGTATTATGTAAAATTTCAAAGTTGCTATGAGCCTAGATCTTAATTGTTCTCACAAAGAAGAAATGATAATTGTGTGACACGACTGAGGTGTTAGTTAACCCTGTAAACCGTGATAATGATAACCATGGTAATCATATTGCAGTATATAAAGGTATCAAATCAATACATTTTACAGCTTAAACTTGCACAATGTCATATGTGAATTATATCTCAATTTCAAAAAAGCTGATTGCTCTACTGCCCGTGTCATTATGAAGAAAGGAGTTTATAGGAATAAGAAAGGAAAAGAGATGCAAGGAGCAGAGCAGCAGCGGGAGAAGAAAGTCAGGATGGTGGAAAACTGAATTATGTACAATGCGATTCCTTCCACGACCACCAAATTTTACTTTTCATTAAGTGCTCTAATTTCACTGAACACTTGCTGAAAGTGAATTTTATTTTATCAGTTAACAACAAAAAAAAAAACTTCTCATTAGAGTCGAATGGGATATAACAGAAGCAGCGCTCACAGACACAGGAGTCCAGGGAAATGGACCGTGAGAACATAAATTCACAGTAATTCACATAAATCATGAGGAGGGCTTTGGATGACAGGCTGTGGAATTGGGTGTTTCAAGCTAAATTTACCCCTTCTCCAAAGGGCAGGGATTTAGCAGCTGACTGCTAGATTACATCCAAACAAATCAGAGAAAGATTCGCTTGATTTCTTTGTGATCAAATTTCAAAGTATTAATTCAGTTAAACAAGAGGCTATAACTTCAGTTTCCTTTTTGAGTTAAATGTACAACTGCTCTCATTAGAAAACAAATGTTAGAAGCTTCGTGGACCATAAAAGACCACAGAATTTTGCCCTTCTCAGTTCGGCAGAACTGAGAATAATGGTGCAACTTAGAAAACAACTCGAGTTGATTAGCCTCCAGAAGACCAGATTTGTGGCTGTCATTCTTACTAAGACAGCTCATACTCACTGGCTGATCTGGAGTCACAGAGCGATGAGGCTTGCAAAGAAAAGCAAATACAAGCTTTATGGGTACAAAGAGAACAACACTGCAAAATAATGACTTCTGTCCCGTTAAATTATGGCTGGCAGGGGTTTGATACAGCGAGCAGATCCCTTTCGAACAGCCCATCAATATCACCTCAACTCGCATCAGCATCATTTGTACCCTGCCCTTTAGCCGGACCATCTCTCTGGAGGCCTTTGACTTGGGGCTAAGTTTTAACTCTGAAATATTACAAGGTTTACAATGGATTGGAGACTTCTTGTCTTCGTATTGGATTTTTGTTTTTAGGTAAAATTTGTGAGCCTTTCTCAAAACGAACAGTGAATATAAATTCCAGACTTGCCAGAGACCAAGTGTTATAAATGAAATTTACTCATAGCACCGCTGTCCTCGTTCTCTGCCTTCCCTTCCAGGCATGTCATTACCTACAATGACCCTCAGTGGTGATACTGGTACCCACTGGAATCCTCTGATTTCCACTCTCTTACATTTGCCTACTTCTTCCTTCAAGTTTCCTAACTCCCAATGTAATTTGTGGTTTTTCTCCTTCACTGAGCGTTCTCATGGGGTATAGCTCAGCTAAACTAATCAAATTATTTTAAAACAGATCATGGCGAATGTTGACATGATGTCATGTTTTAAAATAAACTCTTTAATGCTGGGCCTCACCCTGACATGATGTTCATATTTAAAGAACCTGTCCAAGTATTTATGTAAATGAACAAGGAAGTGGGAACTCTGCCGCCTTCTTCATGGCAAAAAAGAAAGTCACATTCATATTGATGCCTACATTATGATCCTACCCGCAAGGCCTCCGCTGCCCTCCCTGGAATTTCTGCAGGTTCCTAGATCTGTGTGTCACGTGTTCTGGGCAGAAGTCCCTTGTGTTTCTACCCTGCTCTGGCTTTCTGTTCGCTCTCCACTTCTCCTCTGGCTGTTCAATAGACATAGCGATGTTGCTCTGCAGGGAGTGGCCCTGGTGCAAATGCCACTGTGGGTTCCAGGGTGCTCACTCTTATGCCCATGAAGAAGGCCTTCATCACCAAAGAAGGCCTGGTTCAGCTTCCTTCATCACACAGTCCCCGGCTCAACATCACTTATAACAGACTCGCAGCTGCCCATGAAAAAGAGAATCTTCAACTTTTCAGGTCCTCAGCTGCCAGTCTCTTATACACAACTGAAATAAAAGAAAAAAGATATCTCAAAAAAATAAGCAACACTTTTCAGACACATAATGATCCCAATCCTTAACTTAGGAGAAAATAAAAGCATTCTCGAGGGACAAAAGGAAAAGTAGCTCGACATGATACAGAGATACCATTTTCTATTATTACACAGAGCAATTTCTTCCTCAGAACAGACCGTTTCAGAGATTCCTTTCTTGTGATCTTTGAAGTGTATTTGCATAATTGAAGATTCCCAGTCAGGGTGAGGCTTCCCTCCTCTGCCTCTGAGGTGGTCTTCAAAGCTGTATTCAAGCCTTTGCTTCCTGTAAGTCAGGGCTCTGCGTTTCGCTTTCCTTCCGTATCAATGTTTCAAAAATCTCCAGGCTGTTAAAAGATGACTAAGGCAGATTCAATATTTTAAGGGTTTCTTTGAGCAAAAATTGGATGAATTTGGACAGTGCTAAACCAGAAACGGTTAGGAGAGCTCCACCCACAGAAGCTGGGGAGAGACTGGTAGAGAAGGGTAGAAGCAAAGTAAAGAAATTGATTGGCTGCAGATGAAAACTTAGTTGGCTGCTTGTGATTTGTGTTCCCGCATTTTAATTTCACAACCTTGAGGCATTTGCAGGTTTAGATTTTGGTTCGTTTACATGGGCGGCCAACATTAGAGCCACCCCAGGGTAATGGCCTCCTTGTTAATCGTTTGACAAGGTCAGGTTTCAGTCCAGACTCAAGCTCAGTGAACCAGGAGTGAGTTTCTTTTGCTTATGGCAATGTTGGCAACAGATTGCCTAGAAATGGAGACTGAGTCCTTTCTTTGGTATTTGTTAATTGGAATGTAATTGTTTTACAATGTCGCGTTAGTCTCTGCTGTGTCTTGGTGGACAGTCCAATGTGTTAAGTTAAGAGGACTCAATCTGTGTTTTTGAGTCTTCCCAGCAACTATAAAAGGCCAGTCTGGACCACTGTTTGCTGATGAGTGTCGAGGGCAGAGACAGCTGTACTATCATGAAAATGGAGGTGTTAGAGAATGGGCCGTCCTTTTCCCTTTTCATGCACCCCTCTCTTCTACCAGCTTTTCCTTGACTGTGTCCAGAGCTTGACCGCTCTAATGCTTCCTCACTGTTCTCTGGAGCCCAGAAAGATAGCGCATCAATTTGTTCTTGGTGGCAGCACTGGTCACCACTCTTGGGCTCTCCCATTCCTGTAGCTCCTTGATTTGGGTAAGGAACTCAACTCCACGTCCTTGCTCAAAGGAAAATTCTCTTTTGTTTAAAAACAGGTATATGAGAAGTACGAACTTCCGCACATTTGTATGGTAATTCTCAATGAGGCAGATAAGATGCTTAGCTAAACAGTCTCAGAAATAATTTCAATAACTTTTTGCTCTGTGCTTTGGCTTTAAAATATTTAGTCATGCTATCAAGTCCTTTCAAATTAATATGTTAGAGTATTCTGTTCAGAGAAAGAGTTTTCCTTTCTTTTGGCTTCTCTTTGGTAGTCCTTCCCATGCTGCTCAGATGCATCGACAGGAGACTGTGAGGCGTTTTAGAGCCAAGGGAGGAGTAGCTGAGAAATGAATGCTTTACAGTCTGTGAGACATTTAGCTGTCAGATGGCAGAGCGTTCAACAGGATTAAGTAGAACAAAGTGCAGTCTTTTTATTTTTTATTTTTCTTTAATGACTAAAGGAATAAAAAAAAAGAGAAGGGCAAATCTACAAATCAACCAGAAGGAGAGGAGTTCGTATATTTCCAAGTGCTTGAAATGCTTCTTTTAACCTAATGCCTTTAGATTTCCCTCTCCTGGTCCATTTCTAATGCCAAAATCAGTATTTAAATGAACAGTTCACTAGAGTGCTAAGTTGTTTCAGTTGTGTCTGACTCTTTGCAACCTTATGGACCTAGCTCACCAACTCCTCTGTCCATGGGATTATCCAGGCAAGAATACTGGAGTTGGGTTGCCATTCCCTTCTCTGGGGGCATCTTTCTGATCCAGGGATTGAACCCACATCTCTTGGGTCTCCGGCACTGGCAGGTGGGCTCTCTACCATTAGTATCACTTGGGAAGCCCAGTAGTCCACTAGACCCAATGTAAATTAGATAATAACTGAGGAAAAAGGAGTATCAGCTTCTTTTCCCACAAATTCAAGAGCTCTGTTTTTATGTAAACGATCCAAGTATTCATTACGTTTATTTCTTTTATGAACACAGAGCTAAAGATAAAAATCTATCTTGCCTTTTTTCTTTAATTTTGGTGGCAAATGAGTTTCAGTACTAATTTCTTTACTAACATTTCATAGCCACAATGAAATGTTTTCAAATGATTTTTTTTAATTAAAATTTAAGAATATGAACTTTACTAGAGCTTTCAATATTGGATCTTTGCTGAGATTGGGATCAAGCTGCTGGGAAGAACATACTAAGATTTCAGTCTAATAATATCAGAACAAAAAGGTCTTACAAACAGTATGAAACCAAAGGTCATATCATTATATATGCATGTAATATAGATTTATTATATAATTCTGTGTGTGTATACACACAAATGCAAGTTCAATAATACAAATTGACTTAAGAACCAGGATCTACTCTGCTTACAGTTGACTGTTGAAATGTCAACTAGTAAGCATGTAAGAGCAAAGGAACTAGAAAATCACTATTCAACTGTCACAGTAACGATGTGTTCAGGGCAATATTTCGATGAGAAGTAGGACATTTGCATGCTATTAAAGAGTCTTTCCTGGTGGCTCAGACAGAGAGGAATCTGCTTGAAATGCAGGAGTTGCGAGTTCTATCCCTAGTTCAGGAAGATCCTCTGGAGAAGGAAATGGCAACCCACTCCAGTATCCTTGCCTGGAGAGCCCCATGGACAGAGGAGCCTGGTGGGCTACAGTCCATGGGTTGCAAAGAGTCAGACATGACAGCAGATAACACTAAGGAGTCTCCACATGGATTACTTACTAATTACATTAAAAAATATTCTAACTATAATGGTGGAAAAATTGAATAATATCTTGACAGAGGGATCAAAACACAAGAAACACGTCTCAGATAAAGTAGTTTGGGTCATGCCTGATTCAGGCAACAACAGTGTCTCATGAGGAAATGGTGGTGTCTGGTTCCCAACGGCTGGAAGGAAAGAAATAAAAGATACTGGACATCCTCCTGGATGTCATCCACATGAGAGCTGACCACACTCACTTCAAATGCTCATCAAAACTCCCAAAGCTCTGATCTCAGGGGAAAAAAAAAATTCAAATTCAGTAATTGCCACAACTGCAAGCCATTTAATACCCACAGGCCAATGACTTCTTGGAAAGCTCACTGCTTACAATTATATGTGAAACCTACATGTACACATTTTCCTGTGAAACAGGCAAACTGTTACCACAATCAAGAGGCTGACCTGCATATGATAAAGGAAGGTATTTTTAATACATTTTTTACATTCATAAATACAAAGGCCTCAAGCAGAACAGAAAATCAATGTAACACTAGGAGAAGAATGCAAGTCTCCCGTTTTTTGCAATCAAACATTCTGCCTGGAGAACACTGCCTTAGGGAACATTAAAAAAAAAAAAAAATGGAAACTATTCATCACACAGACACTGTTTCTCTACCCTTCTTTAGCAACAAAACTATGCTAAACGTTAATGGGCAATGTTTTCTCTGTCAGTGATCTATACCTACTGAGAAAAAAGGAGAAAAACTAACTAGATTTTAATCACAGAACTGTGGCAGAGGCTTTAGAAAGATCTGCCCTTCTACTAGGACTGTTTGGGAAATGAAAAAGCAAAGACTGGAAAAAGGGAGGTGGTGTCAGGGTAAGTAGGTTACAAAAATATTAAGAAGACAAGAGTTCATCTGAAGGGAAAAAAAGGAAAGATAGAAAAGAAGGTCATAGGAAGGTAATTTATTATGCCCCCGCTTCCTTCAAATTGATTTTTCAGTCATATTCTATGTAGACTGCCCATTGCAAAGAAACAAACAGAAAAAAACTCTAAAGTTCTGGCAAAAACATGCTTCTCAGTATGGCAGGATGTAATTTTTAATTATCTCATTAAAAAATAATGGACTAGTGAGGCAAAAATTTAGGGTGCCTCCTGCTCTCTATGACTGCTAAAGAGCCACTGGATTTATAAAACAAAAGATGCTTATGTAAGTTTCTCTGGTAATGAAATAAGCATCCACGTACATATTTAGAAATGAAATGCCATTTTTTTGTGTGTGAGTTCAAGTTATAAACATGGTAATTCAAATCCCATTTACTCGGAAGCCTAACTTATGAAAAAAATAATGTTTTTTCCTTAGAAGCCAAGGGTTAAAGATACCTACAAAGAAACTGAAAAAATATATATTTGACTAAAATTTATATATATCACTTTTGAGATGAATCATTTTACCATGAACATAACTGTATAGCAGTCAGGTTTAAATGAGCTGAAATGTGCTTTTGTGTGCAAAGATAATGGATTCAGGTAGTAGGAATCTTATGTGTGAAGCAAAGTGAAAGTTGCTCAGTCGTGTCCGACTCTTTGCAACCCCATGGACTATTCAGTCCATGAAATTCCCCTGGCCAGAATACTGGAGTGGGTAGCCTTTCCCTTCTCCAGGGGATCTTCCCAACCCAGGGATCGAACCCAGGTCTCCTGCATTGCAGGTGGATTCTTTACTGGCTGAGCCACCAGGGAAGCCCAATCTTATGTACTCAGTGTAATAACACACTGGAGTTCTTGGCCATTACTGATGGAAACGTACAAGAGAAGACTGGTCCACTAACACCATGGTGTCCGGTCAGCCTGGGCACCAACACGTCCTCACTCCTGTGGTCCTTCATCACTGACTCCCATGCCTCTCAACAACTTGCCCAAAACTTTAATATCAACTTTTTAAAAAATACCGTCAAAATCTCTCTCAGAGAATAAGTCCATTGCTTTTTTTCATTGAGAAAAATAACGTCATTAGGCAAGATTCTCCCCCTAAGCTTCTTTGGGTTTCCCTTCTTTTCCATCCCCACCCTGTCTACACAGGCATTTATAGGAGTATCTTTCTGTCTGACCTTTCTCTTCAGCCTGGGAAGCTGTTGGTAACCATTTTCTGTTACACAAAATAGAAAACAGAGAGGGTTAGTTGTAAGTAGAGAGAAGGATGGAGCGGAGGTATACAGATGAGCAGAGACAAGAAGCTTCCCACCACCTCTAACATGACTGTCTTCAATTTCCTTCTGTTCATAATATCCAGTTCAACTGAGGGCTGTTTCAGGATTCCTAAAACATCATTTTTTGCTTACTTGAGTTTCTGACACATGCCACAAGACATCTTCACTAACATAACCACTATAAAAATTCTAGGTTTAGTAGGAGTTAGTATGGATTGCATTTTGTTCCCCTGAAAGATGTACTCAAGCCGTAAACCCCAGTACCTGTGACTGTGATTGTGTTTAGAAATAAAGTCTGTGCTGATATGAGTTTGCGTGCTAAGTCGCTTCAGTCGTGTCTGACTCTCTGTGACCCCATAGACTGTAGCCCACCAGGCTCCTTTGTCCATAGGATTCTCCAGGCAAGAATACTGGAGTGGGTTGCCATGCCTTCTCCAGGGGATCTTCCTGACCCAGGGATTGAACCTGTGTCTCCTGTAGCTCCTGCAATGCAGGCAGATTCTTTACCACTGAGCCACCGGGGAAGCCCATGCTGATATAGACAAGTGATGATGAGATTGAACTGAATCACTGAGTCCCAATCCAATATCCTGTACCTGTATAAGATGAGAGGAATTAGAACACAGACACCTAGAGAACAGGATGCCATGTGAAGACTCAGGAAAGGAATCTCAGAGGAAGTCAGCGATGTGAAGACAGAGATTACCGCAATGTATCTACTGGGTTCAGAGAAGGCAGTGGCACCCCACTCCAGTATTCTTGCCTGGAGAATCTCATGGATGGAGGAGCCTGGTAGGCTGCAGTCCATGGGGTCGCCAAGAGTTGAACACGACTGAGCGACTTCACTTTCACTTTTCACTCTCATGCATTGGAGAGGGAAATGGCAACCCACTCCAGTGTTCTTGCCTGGAGAATCCCAGGGACGGGGGAGCCTGGTGGGCTTCTGTCTGGGGTCGCACAGAGTCGGACACGACTGGAGCAACTTAGCAGCAGCATCTACTGGCTTGGCCAAAAAGTGTGTTCGGGTTTTTAAGACCCCAAACACACTTTTTGGCCAACCAAGAAGAGTAGACTCATGGGATGCGTCCAAAAGACCCTGATGCTGGAAAAGATTGAGGACAGGAGAGAAGGGGATGACAGAGGATAAGATGGTTAGATGGCATCACCAACTCGATAGCATGAGTTTCAGCAGGCTCAGGGAGATAGTGAAGGGCAGGGAAGCCTGGTGTGCTGCAGTCCATGGGATCGCAAAGAGTTGGACAGGACTTAGCGACTGACCAACAACACCGTAAGTCCAGGGATGCCAGGCACTGCTGGTTGTTACCAGAAACCAGAAGGGAGTCAGGAGCAGATTCTCCTTCAGCCTCCGAAGGACCCACCAGCACTGAGGCTGAGTTTGGACACCTAGCCTCAGAACTGAGAAAATAAACTCCTGCTGTAAACTACTCAGTTTGTGAAACATTATTACAGCAGTTCAAGGAAACTAGTACAGGAGAAAATACTATTCTGGGTTTAGAATTGAGAACACTAATGCTAAATGTGAAAGTGACTGGCTTTTATTTAAAAAGGTGGGGGGCGCTTTTTATTTGGTTACGGGGGTATAGCCGAGTAACAATGTTGTGACGGTTGTTGAACAAAAAGGTGAACAGGAAAGGGCCTCGCATACATATCCATGTATCCAATCTCCCTCAAACTCCCCTCCCATCCAGGCTGCCACGCAACCTTGAGCAGAGTTCCCTGTGCTACACCGTAGGTCCCTGCTGGTTATCCATTTTAAATACAGCAGCATGTACATGTCTACTCCAAACTTCCTAACTATCCCTTCCCCTTGTTCTGCCCCCTGACAACCATAAGTTCGTTCTCTGTGAGTCTTTTTCTGTTTTGCAAGTAAGTTGATTTGTATCATTTCTTTTTAGGTTCCACATAAAAGGGACATCATATGATATTTCTCCTGCTCTGTATGACTTACTTCTCCTCGTATGACAATCTCTAGGTCCATCCATATCGCTACAAATGGTGTTATTTCATCCTTCTAATGTTGGAAATGTATTCCATTGTATCAATGAGCCATTATCCATTCCTCTGTCGATGGACATTTAGGCTGCTTCCATATCTTAGCTTTTGTAAACAGTGCTGCAATGAACACTGGGGTACATGTATCCTTTCAGATCGTGTTTTTCTCTGGATATATGCCCAGGAGTGGGATTACAGGGTCATGTGGTAGCTATATTTTTAGTTTTTTAAGGAACCTCCATGCTGTTTTCCATAGAGGTTGTGAATTTACATTCCCACCAACTGTACAAGAGGGTTCCCTTCTCCCTTCTCTCCAGACCCTCTCTGGCACTTACTGTTTGTGGATTTTTTGATGATAGCTATTCTGACTGGTGTGAGGTGATATCTCATTGTAGCTTTGATTTGCATTTCTCTAATAATTAGTGATATTGAGCATCTTTTCATGTGCCTCTCGGCCCTCTGTATGTCTTCTTTGGAGAAATGTCTATTTAGGTCTTCTGCCCATTTGTTGATTGGGGTTTTGTTTTGATGCTCTTAAGCATCATGAGCTCTCTGTAAATACTGGAGAGGAATCCCTTGTAAAGTGACTGGCTTTTTAAAGCAAAGTCAACATCTGGCAAGAAGAATACCAGCTAGGTCCTGAGATATGTCAT
Source organism: Bos grunniens (assembly GCF_055505025.1). Lineage (NCBI taxonomy): Eukaryota > Metazoa > Chordata > Mammalia > Artiodactyla > Bovidae > Bos > Bos grunniens. The sequence goes on along the minus strand of NC_141191.1, from coordinate 19,806,377 downwards.
TCATGCCATCCAAGTACCACCACTGAAAAACTGTCATTGAACCTAAGGTATCTTGTATTATTCTGTAATTGATCTCCTGCTTCCACGTAACACCTAGTTTATCTTCATTTTAATCAATCAATTTTATATAGAATAAGAGAGAAAACATTATTAAAAGCCAAGGTGTTGAGCAAGAAAGCTGTAATGTAAAATGCTGTCACCATTTCATGGGACATTTTATAAAATCTCAAGGTAGCACTCAGCAGTGATAATATTATATGCACCATTGCCAAAGCTGTCACACTGTTAAGCCACATTAAAAATATACCAGGCTTCACTGAATCTTTAAGGTTTTTTGCACTCTGATTTTCTGATAGATTTTTAGATTGCATTAAAATATCAAAGTTTTACTTTTTCATAAGAACATAAGATACATTGACAGTCATTGGGAAGGACAGAAAGAACAATCATTTCTTGCATGCAGGTTATGTGTCAAGCACTGTGATCAACATTTTTATATCTTTATGTCTACTCTAAGCAATACATATCATTATTCCCACTTTAAAAAGAAACTGAATCTCAAGATGATAGATTCTTGGTCTTAAGTCATGTAGGTCATAAGTACTAGAGCTGGGTGAGATATCTGTGACCATAACCAACACCCATTCCATTCTACTGAGATGAAAACTCAATATATAGGCTTCCTGCTCATGAATGAAAGGAAAATGAGAGGGACAGATTATTAAAAATTGTGGATAAAAATTTCTCAAGCTGCGAAAAAAGTTTCCACTGAGAAGAGTCTCTCAAGAGACAAAGATGATTCCTGAAAAAGCATAAAAGCTTTAAGGAAAAATAAGCTTTCCAGAAGAGATACAAAGACTGCACAGTGATGTGAATGATGAATGAACTTTTATTGTGTGAAGCCACTGAGATTTGAGGTTTATTTCTAATGAAAGACCTAGTATTGACTTAACATAAAAATAAGTTTCACAAGTTTGACAAATCAGGCAGTAGTGATTAAATTATTTAAAATGATAAAACAATTACCATTTACAAATATTAAAATTAATAATAATGATGATGATGATGATAGCAACAAAATCCAGGCAGAGGAGAAGGAAGGGGAGGTATTTTAAATATGTGCAATTCATCCTCCTCATAGAGGGGGGTTAAAGGTGAAGATGATACTATATATGTCAAAATGGAAAACAGGCAAAAAGATATAACTGCTTCTATTACAGTAGTAACTGCTATAAGACCCATCCATCAACCCTGTTTTCTCTAAAAGTTACAACTATCAGTGGGAGGAAATGACTGCTTCCTATTTTATTCCCTTTTGTACAGCCCAGTATCCTTTTCCCTGTGTGTATGCATTACTTTTGAAATGCAAACATGTTATTCTATTTTTCAAAAGTAATGTAAATCCATTCAAAGGAACACTGTCCTACAGACAGACTGAATGAAATGACACAGCATTCACAGAAGGAGAAAGAATACCTTAATAAATTGTTACGAGTGAAATAAGCTGCCCAGTGGCGGGTATAAAATGAACCCAAGTTTGTAACGAAATCTCTACAAATAAACATAGGTACATATCTTAGAGGGCTTTCCTGGTGGCTCAGTGGTAAAGAATCTGCCTGCCAACGCAGAGCATGCAGGAGACACAAGTTCCATCCTTGAGTGGGGAAGATCCCCTGGAGGGGGAAATGGCAACCCACTCCTGTATTCTTGCCTGGGAAATCCCATGGACAGAGGAGCCTGGTGCTCTATAGTCCATGGGGTCACAAAGGGTCAGACTCGATTTAGCGACTGAACACCACCACCATAGCACAGGAGGAGTAGAAAGGGAGAGAAGAAAGAGAGAGAATATGGAAGAGAACTCTTCATGAGGTGGTAACCATAGACGGTGCAAGCCTCTCCCAGGAATGAACGTGCCCAGGAATAAAGAGCAAGGTCTGGTGGCACTCCGACATCCACTAGCAATAGAAATGACTGCCGTAGAGCAGGGCTGTCAATAACCCAGGATTTCCAGAATAATGATCGCTTATTCCCTGGGTTTGAAATTTCCTGGATGTGGGTATTAGTGCCAAATAAGTAAATTTCAAGTTTCTTTAATGAAAATCATAAATTACTTTTACACACTAAGACAGCTACACCAAATACCATATGTTAAGGATTTTAAGGAACTTGCTTGCTGATGTTTTTTTCAAAGGAAAAGCTATATTCAAATGTATGTGCTGTGTGTACGTGCTCAGTTGCTCAGTCGTGTCCAGCTCTTTGAGACCCCATGGACTGCAACACACCAGGATCCTCTGTCCATGGGATTCTCCAGGCAAAAATACTGGAATAGGTAGCCACTTCCTACTCCAGGGGATCTTCCTGACCCAGGAACCAAACCCACATCTCTTGTGTCTCCTGCATTGGCAGGCAGATTTCTTTACCACTGTGCCACTTGGGAAGTCCATTCAAATTGATACCTTATTTTTAAATAGGATTGTTTGCTTGGAGTTATATTTGAAACACCATAACAAAAGGAGGTTTTTAAAACTCAAGTGGCCATATTGTAATTGTGAGTCAGCATTAAATTAATCGTATCCAAACTTCTTACCAGAATTATTTATTTTACTCTTTCCAACTCATATGAAAGTCATCTAGGTTCATTTAGCCAAATTTCTCATTTTTCAATATGAAGCAGCAGACCTAGAATCTGGCAGCTACAAGTAGGTTGTTTTGTGGTTGTTTTGTTATTTTGGTTTTTTTCCCCCAGAGAAATTCTGAAAAGACTTGATGATATTGTTGGTCAAAACATAATTGATAATGTTCTGGCCAGTAAATTGAAACCAGATATACAGTAAATCTGGCTTTATTTTCTTCTTACAAGCAGCTAAAGGTTACTAACAAAAACAAAAAAAAGAATGTTGAATAATGCTTTTTATTCAAGTGATTCAATGTTTTAGCCTGTGAAATAGGCTGATATTTCAGCAGTAGTCTAACAAGGAATGGTGGACAAGAACTATGTACGTTTCAGCGTCCTCAGCAAGCAATTCTGAACCATTTTGCAGTGAACATCGTACTAGGGACAGTCATAAACGTGCAGAAGCCCAGGGTCATGTAGCAATTTAGAATACCCAAACCATCCATTACGCCAACATATGTTCAGTGGCAGAGGGCTGGCAGAAGCTGTCATCGGCTTCTATTATCACAGCGACGTCCTGTCGACTAGTTTGCTGATTGAGACGTGAAGCAATCAAGTAGATAAAGGCAGCGCTCTGTTTAGGAGACGAGGATCACGGGGTGCCTGTGTGGATTCAGTGACGGCTCAGGCAGAGATGACACTGGCAGCTGTGCGGTGGGCTCTGCATCAGAGGCCACATTCGTCACTTTGAGCTGTTTGGTCATGTCGTTTCTGAGTCACCATGAGCATGGAGCCTCAAAACACAAGCACCAACACGGTGGTTCTGGAGGCCTGCTAATTCCCTGGCGATGGAATGATATTTGGCTGAACTGATCTGCCTGGCTCTGCGTGCCTCGGGAATGGAGACGCCTCGTCGCAAGAAACTGGTAAAAGATTTGGAACTGAAGGGAAGCTGCGGCAGTGTCTGTGAGAATGGGGAGCATCTTCAACGGCAGAAGGGAGCAGAGATGAGAAAGAGACACCAAGCAGAGCCTCAGCAATGCACAGTGACAGCCTCGGCCTCCGGGAGACAGAAGGGCTCCAGGTAACCATGGAGTGCAGACATCAGAGAGGGTGATTTTATAGGGATGTCAGCCTGTTTACTGCAGTTCTGGGGGATGGTGGTCAGCAGATTCTTTAGCCTGTCACGCTTAATGCAACTGCTACCCATCACCAAAACCCCTCTTCCACTCTTTCACTCTTTTCAGTAAAGAAATTTCAACTTATTTCAACTCAGTATTTATTCCACGCTCACTAACTGCCTGACAACGTGCAGGAGAGCATGAGAATGCAAAATAAGACTGACAAGCTTCCTCCCTTAGGGACGCCAGTAATTTTGGAATGACACGATCCATGAAATGTTTGGAGAAAGATAGAAGACAGGATATAATCAAGTGTCACAGAATGTATTAGAGGCAATAAGTGCCATGGCAGGTCAGGAAAGGTGGAGATCACATCTTGGACCAGGTTCAAAAGAGGTGGTGGGACAGAAAATGCACCATGACGGACTCCGTTAGAAAAGAAACAGCACACGATACGTTCAGTAGGTGAAGGATTTCACAGAGGAGATAGCGAGGAGTCTGGAATGCCCTGTATACTCTTGTGGAATAGAACAGTAAATGTTGCACCTATAAATTGCTGTGGATGATAATGCAATGTTTAAGGCTTGAACCCACTCCACTGTCCTTGTCTGGAAAATCCCATGGACAGAGGAGCCTTGTAGGTTACAGTTCAGGGGTCACAAGGAGTCGGACGCAGCCGAGTGACTGAGCATGCACACAACTATGCATCTGGCCCCTGAAAAGTCTTCTGAGCAAAAGAATATCATCAATGAATATTCTGGAATAGTCTTTCTTATACATGAAAAAGGTGAGACAAGGAGATTTTATAAATGAGCTTATACTGCTTATTTATCCTCTACTTTTAAGTTGCTGCTGTTCAGCCACTAAATCATGTCCAACTCTCTGTGACCCCACAGATTGCAGTATGCCAAGATTCCCTTCAGTATCTCCCAGAGTTTGCTCAGACTCAAGTCCATTGAGTCAGTCATGCCATCCAACTGTCTCATCCTCTGTCACCCCCTTCTCCCGCCTTCAATCTTTCCCAGCATCAGGGTCTTTGCCAATGAGTTGGTTCTTCCCGTCAGGTGGCTAAAGTATTGGAGCTTCAGCTTTAGCATCAGTCCTTCCAGTGAATATTCAGGGTTGATGATTTCCTTTGGGATTGACTGGTTTGATCTCCTTGCTGTCCAAGGGACTCTCAAGGGTCTTCTCCAGCACCAAAATTCAAAAGTATCAATTCTTTGACACTCAGCTTTCTTTATGATCCAACTCCCACATCTGTGCATGACTGCTGGAAAAACTATAGTTTTGACTATATGGACCTTTGCTGGCAAAATGATGTTGGAACCTACCAGGCTCCTCTCTGCTTTTTAATACCCTGTCTGAGTTTGTCATAGCTTTTCTTCCAAAGAGCAAGCGTCTTGTAATTTTGTGGCTGCAGTCACCATCCGCTGTGATTTGGGGCCCAAGAAAATAAAGTCTGTCACTCTTTCCATTTTTCTCCATTTATCTGCCATGAAGTGATGGGGCCAGATGCCATGATCTTCGTGTTTTGAATGTTGAGTTTTAAGCCAGGTTTTTCCACTCTCCTCTCTCATCAAGAGACTCTCTCATTCCTCTTTGCCTTCTGCCATTCCAGTGGTATCATCTGCATATCTGAGGTTGTTGTTATTTCTCCCGGCAATCTTTATTCCAGTCTGTGCATCATCCAGCCCAGCATTTTGCATGATGCACTCTGCACGGAAGTTGAATAAGCAGCAGTGGTGGTTTAGTCACTAAGCAATGTCCGAATCTTGTGACCCCATGGGCTATAGCTTGCCAGGTCCTCTGTCCATGGGATTTCCCAGACAGTAAATAAGCAGGGTAGCAATATACAGCCTTGATGCACTCCTTTCCCAATTTGGAACCAGTTCATTGTTCCATGTCCAGTTCTAACTGTTGCTTCTTGTCCTGCATACAGCTTTGTCCAGTGACAGGTAAGGTGGTCTGGTATTCCCATCTCTTTACGAATTTTCCAGTTTGTTGTGATCCACACAGTCAAAGGCTTTAGCATAGTCAGTGAAACAGAAGGACATGCAGACAAAGTAGAATTTTTTAGAATGCCCTTACTTTTTCTATGATCCAACAGATGTTGGCAATTTGATCTCTGGTTCTTCTGCCTTTTCTAAATCCATCTTGTACCTCTGGAAGTTCTTGGTTCACATACTGCTGAAGCCTAGTTTGAAGGATTTTGTGTATTACATTGCTAGATGTGAGATGAGTACAACTATATGGTAGTTTGAACACTCTTTGGCATTGCCTTTATTTGGGATTGGATGTAAAAAGTCCTGGGGCCATTGCTGACTTTTCCAAATTTGCTGGCATATTGAATGCAGCACTTTTCACAGCATCATCTTTTGGATTTGAAATAGCTCAGCTGGAATTCCATCACCTTCACTAGCTTTGTTCATAGTAATTCTTCCTAAGGCCCACTTGACTTCACACTCCAGGAAGTCTGACTCTAAGTGAGTGACCAATTATCATGGTTATCTGGCTCATTAAGACCTTTCTTGTACAGTTCTTCTGTGTCTTCTTGCCACTTCTTCTTAATCTCTTCTGCTTCTGTTTAGTCCCTGCCATTTCTTTCCTTTATTGTGCCCCTTTCCATGAAATGTACCCTTAGTCTCTCCAAGGGAATTTTCTTGAGATCTCTAGGCTTTCCCATTCTGTTGTTTTCCTCCATTTCTTTGCATTGTTCACTTAAGAACACTTTCTTATCTCTCCTTGCTGTTCTCTGGAACTCTGTATTCATTTGGGTATATCTTTCTCTTTCTTTTTTGCCTTTTGCATCTCTTATCAGCTATTTGTAAGACCTCCTCAGACAACCACTTTGCCTTCTTGCATTTCTTTTTCTTTGGGATGGTTTTGGTCACTGCCTCCTGTACAATATTACGGACCTCTGTCCAGAATTCTTCAGGCACTCTGACTACCAGATCTAGTCCCTTAAATCTATTCATCACCTCTACTGTATAATCATAAGGGATTTGATTTAGGTCTTACCTGAATGGCCTAGTGGTTTCCCCTACTTTCTTCAATTTAAACCTGAATTTTGCAATAAGGAGCTCATAATCTTACCACATTCAGTAGTCCAAATCTATGCCCCAACCACAAATGCCAAAGATGCTGAAGCTGAATGGTTCTATGAAGACCTACAAGGCCTTCTAGAACTAACACCAAAAAAGATGTCCTTCGCATCATAGGAGATTGGAATGCAAAAGTAGGAAGTCAAATAGTTAACATCTTCTATTTGTTGAGAGGAAGAGGTCTTTTTACAGCTGCTAAGCAACTCAGGAAATGTATATGAAATACTGTTATCTGGGTGCTTCAGAGAGGAGCTAAAGCAGAGGACACCGGGGAAGGCTTGGCCCCCTAAGCTCCCGATTCCAAGGAATCATGGGGCCCTGCTGGGTTACACTGCTAGGCATTCAGAGAAATAGTGAACGAATCCTGAGGCTGTCTCCCTGGTGTAGAACTAGGGGAGGAAAACAGGAGACCCTGAAGGAAAAGTGAGGAATTTCACCAAGATCCTTCTTCCCTAACTCCCTTGTGGAACACAATCCTTTATCTGTGTTTCGGGTGGGGGTGGGGAGTGGGGCAAGGGAAAGATACTTGAGGATCCCGACCTGTAGCTGCAGTTGCAGGAAGTGCAGCAAACTGATGTCTGAAGACCCCAAGACAAGAGTATGGTGTTGGCCTAAAATTAAGGGAAAGTGTGGTAACTTGTAATTCACAGGCAAGGGATAGACCCTCTTGAGGTATGACTCACCAGGAAGAACTCAAAGCAGGAGGATGGAGAAGACACTGAAAAAAAAGCCTTCGGCAAACCAGCTCACAGCCTAAACAGAATGCATCACCAGTGAAAAGTGAAAGTAAAGTCACTCAGTCATGTTTGACTCTTTGCAACTCTGTGGACTGTAGCCCACCAGGCTCCTCCATCCGTGGAATTTTCCCAGGCAAGAGTACTGGAGTGGGTTGCCATTTCCTTCTCCAGGGGATCTTCCCGACCCAGGGATCGAACCCAGGTCTCCTGAATTGCAGGCAGATGGTTTAACCTCTGAGCCACCAGGGAGTTCAAAAACTGTAGTGCCCTGAGAGTGGCCATAGCATTAGGAACCGCAAACCAGCTCAATTCTTAATTAGATTAATTCAACTCTACCAGAAGTAAAGGGGCTTCTCCAGTGGCTGATTGGTAACGAGTCTGCCTGCAATGCAGGAGACGTGGGTTCGATCCCTGGGTCGGGAAGATCCCTTGGAGAAGGAAATGGCAACCCACTCCAGTGTTCTTGCCTGGGAAATCCTGTGAACAAAGGAGCTTTGGGGGCCACAGTCCATAGGGTCACAAAGAAGCAGACATGACTTGGAGACTGAGCATGCACGCGCCAGCAGTAAAGCCATGCCCATTTCCAAGAGTAAAAAATATTCACCTCAGTCTCTACAATTCTAAAGGAGGGGCCTCGGTTTCAACAACAAAAATTGTAAAACAAAAAGGCAAAACAGAACAACATTTTCAAAGAAACAAACAATCATCCAAACTGGAAAGATAAGCCACAAGTCTTGAAATATCTGACAAAGAATTTAATAACCACGATTAATATGAAAAAAGCTCTAATGATAAAATCAGACAGCATGCAGGACCAGGTGATGATTTTAGCATGGAGAGGAGAACTTTTAGTAAAAATCAAATGAAAAGAGCAGAAATGAAAGCTATGACTCCATCAGAGATGAGTAGACTGCTTTTGCAGGGATTGTTAGTAGACTACAGAAAGGTGAAGAAAATGTTAGTGAACTTGAGAAACCTATAGAAATTAACCAACATAAAAGACCATCCAAGAACTGTGGTCCAGTTTCAAGCAGTCTACTTGTGTAATTGAAAACACAGGAGAAAGGAAAACAAGGCAAGAGGAATGTTTGAAGAATGAGATACCTGTTGAATATTTTTACTGGGCAAGCCAGCCCTTCTAAAGGCTGAATGTCCTTAAAACTTCTCTCCAGACACTGTAATTTATTTCCTAAATGCTGTTGTCTCTCTATATTCTTTAGCAAGTGATAAATAACATAAGACTAAACTGCAGATCTACTTTTCATGCCAGCTACTTATCTTCCTCGATGCAGATTTTTTATGGTGTGTAGTCAGGAACCTGTCCTGAGAGATAAACCACAAGAGAAGAAAAAATTATCAAGGACAAGGATTATAAATCTTAAAAAAATTTCTGTCTTACATTTAAAACAAATTAGATTATGCAATGTCCCAAGAAGCTATATAGCAAAGAAACATGCTTAATGTTTTTCAACCAAGTCATGTACCTCTTATTTATACATACTATTCATTAAAATTATATAAAATTAATGTGAAGATGAATCGACTTGGGTAATTATATACAGGAGCTTGGTTCTGTGTTCCTTCTTTTCTCAGCTTTATTTTGGTTTATAAGGCCTTGCATGAGCTGGCCTTTAGCTGTTTCTCAGATTGCATCTTCCATAGGTCTCCATCCCACTCATTATATTTTAGTCACAGGCTTCTGTTGTTCCTTCCTGGTGGCTCCGATGGTAAAGAATCTGCCTGCAATGCAGGGGACTCAGGGTCGATCCATGGATTGGGAAGATTCCCTGGAAAAGGGAATGGCAACCCACTCCAGTATTCTTGCCTGGAGAATTCCATGGACAGAGGAGCCTGGCAGGCTACAGTCCATGGGGTCACAAAGAGTCAGACACAATTGAGAGACTAACACACCTGTTATTCCTTAAACAGTCTAAGCCTATTTCCTCCTTACGACCTTTACACATTTGGTTGTTTCTGTCCCCAAATGCATTTCTGTCAGATATTTGTGGGACTTTCTCTCATTTTATTCGGGACTCTGGCAAACATCACCCATTCTGACAAATCCTTGTTAGCAACTCTAAATTACCATCTCCTTGCATCGTTCTTTATCCATTTACTGTTTTATTGTTTTTCATGGCATTATTATTACCTAATATTCTACTTTATATTCATTTTTTTTTCCGTACCTGGCTGCTATAGAAGGATGTAGATTCCATAAGGTCAGAACTTTATTTTCTGTCTTACTCCAATACCTAGAAAGGTACCTGGTATCAACCTAGAATGACAGGCACTCATAAAAATGTCTGAAAGAGTACAAGATTACCCAGTCAGTCTGAACTGCCTGTATGGGGTCTGCATTATTCTTTGGTCCATCCCTAATTGGCCCAGCTAGCCTATGCCATATCAGAGGTGAGACACTAATTGGGGAACATTCTCTGCCTCTTAACCTTAACTGTTAGAGATCAGTCATTATAGTGTAAAGAATCTTTGACTTCAACAACTTTAATTCTATTTCCCTAGTTCTTTCCTTTTTAATTGATCTTGTACTAATGTAGGCAATCTAGGGGCACCTGAAAATGTGCTCTGCTGATATCTTTCATCAAAGATGTTATGAGCCTGGCTGGAATGACGTTGTGTAGCTTTCTTTCCCTACTTTAAGGAAAGAAAACATTCATCTTACTTTGGGAGATTATATACTACTTTTCAAAAAATGGATTATGGTTATTCATTCTCAAATTCCCTGGGCCAAGTCGTGGCGTTACATTTAGCCTGGTATCTTGCAACAAAATGCAAACTAACCATAACGTTGCTATTAACTTGTGTTGCTTTTACTGCTACTCCATGTAAAGGCTAACCCTGTCAGTTAGATGCAGTGGTAGACATTAAAGCACTGTAAGGTTTAAACACACACACACACACACACACACACACGCACGCACGCACACACGCACAAATGCTCCAACCTCACGTCTAAGGATTCTGACCTAATTAGTGTGGGGGTGAACTCAGCTGTGGACATTTTTAAAGCTCTACCCACTGATTCTAGCACGTCACCAAGATGGCAGGCTGACAGTCTAGCTCGTGGATGAATTAGAGAAATATATAACGCAGTTGAAACCCAGGAAGATGCAAGCAGGGACCGCTACAACTATGAGAACAAGCCAGAATGAGGAGAGGAGTTTCAGAAAACAACAGACAGTAAAACAGTTACTTATGTAGAGAGCACTGACACACTCATCGGTCATAGAATGCTTGGGGTCTAGTTGTCAAAGACTGTGAGAACACTAGTTCATGTCAGTCCAGAAGAAAGTCATAGGCTTCTATTCTTTATGTTTTAAACACTTCTCGGCTTTCACCGCTTACTGTTAAATGGCCCATATTCCAATTCCAAATTCGTGGTTTCTGTGAGGGTTCTGGCATCTCCTCCTGCTTTGAAAAGCTCTCCAAGGCTGTCCTGACGCAAGTCTCATAGTACATCATGACTTCAGGGACCCGACGGGCCCACACCCAGGGGTGCTTCCATCTGCTAGTCCTCCAGGGTCCGCTACCTCTCGTGCTGGAGCAGAAGAGCAATTCAGGCAGGCTCACGTGCCTGGCCTCTTGATCTGTTCTGATCTCTTGGTCATTTCACCCTAAGTCACCTTGACTGTAACTAAATAATTTTAAGCTACCAGGAGAAAAGCATTTTTGTCCATTTAGAACCTAGGAAACTTTTTTTCTTTTCCTTTGTATCTAACTCTATCCATCCATCTCATGTATATTTCTATAAAAAGATGTATACAGATATTCTTATATATGAAAGTTATTTAATTTCTTGCCTTGTAAAATAATCTCAAAAACAACAAAAAATGGAAGAATATTAAAGTATATAATATGGCAGAACAAACTATTAAAAGCTCTATATCAATTGTGAGAGGAGATAAAATGAACATATAGATGATAAGTATCTGTGGTATAATAAAAGTGTCTCTAAACTTTGTCCCCAGACAAAGCTTCAAAAACCCTTGGAATTGGAGTGATGGGAGTGTTCCTTTGTTATGCTAGTGAAGCTGCTTGGTTGGGGGATACCTACATGGCTGCTGGATGCAGGGCTGGTCACCAGAAAGACCAACCAGATGATTAAGGGTTGCAACATGGGGCCAGCCTAACCTCTGAGGAGGGAGTGGCGATTAAAGATGGAATTCAAGTACCTGGCCAGTGATTTACTTGACCTTGCCAAGGTAATGAATTCCCAATAAAAACTCTGAACTCAAGACTCAGAGAAGCTTCCTGGCTGATGGACATACCATAAACTGGGACAGTAGTAGACGGATACAGAAAATCCTGTGCACAGACCTTGCCATATGCACTTCTTTATCTGGCTGTTTATTCTTATCTTTTATAGTAAAGTGGTAATTGTAAGTTTTTCCTTTTTTGAGTACAGAGTCTTCTTAGCAAAATATCAAACCTGAAAGGGTTGTGGGAAGCTCCTTTATGTAGCTGTCTGGGCTGAAGTGCAGGGGCTCAGAGACATCCAGTACTTGCAGCTGGCATCTAAAATGAGGGCAGTCTTGTCAAGGATTTTGCTCTTAACCTGCAGGTCTGTCTGGTTAGTTACTGTCAGAACTGAGTTGAGCTGCAGGACACCCCACTGGTGTCACAGAATTGGTGTCAGAAAGTAAACTCCTAATAGAAAATTTCCTCTACATATGAGTACACAAACATTTAGTCTTTCATTTATAACCAATAACTTTAGATTCAACCACTATTATATTAAAATATTTCTTTCTAAACATAAAGACCATAGCTCTGATTAACATTAAAGTTATTGGCCATGAATGAAAGATTAAATATTTTTGTAAATTCTTTTATTTTACAGGCAAATTTTCTATTAGGAAGTTATATTCTGATACCAATTCTCTGACACCAACTGGGTGTCCTGAAGTTTATCTGTTTATTCCTTTCCAATTCAAAAGTAAAGTACTTTTCTTGCATGGGTTTCAGAAAGAGGAAGAAGTAAATCTCTTGAACGTTTATGAATTATTTATCTTTTCTAAAACTTAATTTCATTGAAAAACTATTTTGAATGTTTCAAATCTTTTCGTTTTATAATGAAATGTGTTGGTTTTGCATTCAGAGTTTTCACTTCTTATTGTCAAGTTTTAGGGTAACATTGTAAAATAAATATTCAGTTCAGTTCAGTTCAGTCACTCAGCCATGTCCGACTCTTTGCGACCCCATGAATTGCAGCATGCCAGGCCTCCCTGTCCATCACCAACTCCCAGAGTTCACTCAGACTCATGTCCATCGAGTCGGTGATGCCATCCAGCCATCTCATCCTCTGTCATCCCCTTCTCCTCCTGCCCCCAATCCCTCTCAGCACCAGAGTCTTTTCCAATGCGTCAACTTTTCGCATGAGGTGGCCAAAGTACTGGAGTTTCAGCTTTAGCATCATTCCATCCAAAGAACACCCAAGACTGATCTACCTTAGAATGGACTGGTTGTATCTCCAGTCCAAGGGACTCTCAAGAGTCTTCTCCAACACCACAGTTCAAAAGCATCAATTCTTCGGCGCTCAGGTTTCTTCACAGTCCAACTCTCACATCCATACATGACCACTGGAAAAACCATAGCCTTGACTAGATGGACCTTTGTTGGCAAAGTAATGTCTGCTTTTGAATATGCTATCTAGGTTGGTCATAACTTTCCTTCCAAGGAGTAAGCATCTTTTAATTTCATGGCTGCAATCACCATCTGCAGTGATTTTGGAGCCCCCCAAAATAAAGACTGACACTGTTTCCACTGTTTCCCCATCTGTTTCCCAGGAAGTGATGGGATCGGATGCCATGATCTTTGTTTTCTGAATGTTGAGCTTTAAGCCAACGTTTTCACTCTCCTCTTTCACTTTCATCAAGAGGCTTTTTAGTTCCTCTTCAGTTTTTGCCGTAAGGGTGGTGTCATCTGCATATCTGAGGTTATTGATATTTCTCCCGGCAATCTTGATTCCAGCTTGTGCTTCCTCCAGCCCAGCGTTTCTCATGATGTACTCTGCATAGAAGTTAAATAAGCAGGATGACAATATACAGCCTTGACGTACTCCTTTTCCTATTTGGAACCAGTCTGTTGTTCCATGTCCAGTTCTAATTGTTGCTTCCTGACCTGCATACAGGTTTCTCAAGAGGCAGGTCAGGTGGTCTGGTATTCCCATCTCTTTCAGAATTTTCCACAGTTTATTGTGATCCACACAGTCAAAGGCTTTGGCATAGTCAATAAAGCAGAAATAGATGTTTTTCTGGAACTCTCTTGCTTTTTCCATGATCCAGCGGATGTTGGCAATTTGATCTCTGGTTCCTCTGCCTTTTCTAAAACCAGCTTGAACATCTGGAAGTTCACGGTTCACGTATTGCTGAAGCCTGGCTTGGAGAATTTTGAGCATTACTTTACTAGCACTACTCTTTAAAATAAAATACATAAAATAATATTGAAAAATTTGGAGGATTAAATGCAATTAAACATGAACTCTCATTCCTCTTATTCATTATCTCCCTCTTAAATATTCTTCTTTTTACTCTGGTTCCTGCACAGATGTGGTATAGATGGAAAAATAATGCAAAGCCAGAGGTTTAAAGAGAAAGGTTTGTGATTCTAAGAGTAAGCAAATAAAGTTAGCAGTTACTATTTTAAGTGAAATGATTATAATCTGAATATTTTTTTGAAAAAATATTCATAACAGCCCATGTCTTTTTGAGGATGATAGCTTTACAGTGTTCTAGTGGTCTCTGCCATACATCAATGCAAATCAGTTATAATTATATATATATATGTAAATCCCCTCCCTTTTGAGCCTATGTCCCCCAGCTGCATTCCACCCCTCTAGGTCATCACAGAGTGCCAGGCTGGGCGCCTGTGTTATATAGCAGCTTTCCACTAGTTCCCTGTTTTACACATGAAAGTGTATATATGTCAGTGCTAGTTGCTCATTTTGTCCTGGCCTCTCCTTCCCCTGGCATGTCCACAAGCCCATTCTCTACACCTGCCTCTCCAGTCATTCTCTGTAAATAGGCCATCAGTACTATTATCCCAGGTTCCATATATACACATTAATAGATGATATTTGTTTTTCTCTTTCTGACTTAGTTCACTCTGTATAACAGGCTCTAGGGTCATCCACCTCACTACAACGGACTAAAAATTTGTTTCCTTTTTAGGGGTAATATTCCATTGTATATATGTATCATATCTTCTTCATCCCCTCATCTGCCAATGGACATCCAGGTTGCTTCTGTCTTCTGGCTCTTGTAAATAGTGCTGCAATGAACAGTGGGATAAATGTGTATTTTTGAATTGTGATTTTTTTCCAGGTATATGCACAGTAGTGGAATTGCTGGTTCAAATGGTAGTTTTATTCCTAGTTTGTTAAGGAATCTCCATGCTCTTCTCCATAGTGGCTGTATCAATTTACATTCCCACCAACAGTGTCGTAGGGTTCCCTTTTCTTCACATCCTCTCCAGCATTTATTGTTTGTAGTTTTTTTTGATGGCCATTCTGATTGGTGTGAGGTGATACTCTATTGTGGTTTTGATTTGCATTTCTCTAATAATGAGTGAAATTAAAAGACGCTTACTCCTTGGAAGGAAAGTTATGACCAACCTAGATAGCCTATTCAAAAGCAGAGACTTTACTTTGCCAACAAAGGTCCGTCTAGTCAAGGCTATGGTTTTTCCTGTGGTCATGTATGGATGTGAGAGTTGGACTGTGAAGAAGGCTGAGCACTGAAGAATTGATGCTTTTGAACTGTGGTGTTGGAGAAGACTCTTGAGAGTCCCTTGGACTGCAAGGAGATCCAACCAGTCCATTCTGAAGGAGATCAGCCCTGGGATTTCTTTGGAAGGAATGATGCTAAAGCTGAAACTCCAGTACTTTGGCCACCTCATGTGAAGAATTGATGCATTGGAAAAGACTCTGATGCTGGGAGGGATTGGGGGCAGGAGGAGAAGGGGACGACAGAGGATGAGATGGCTGGATGGCATCACTGACTCGATGGACGTGGGTCTGGGTGAACTCCGGGAGTTGGTGATGGACAGGGAGGCCTGGCATGCTGCAATTCATGGGGTCGCAAAAAGTCGGACACGACTGAATGACTGATCTGAACTGAACTAAATAATGAGTGATGTTGAGCATCTTCCATGTGTTTATTGGCCATCTGTATCTCTTCTTTGGAAAAATGTCTATCAAGTCTTCTGCCCATTTTTTGATTAGCCTGTTTTTCTGATATTGAGCAGTAGGAGATGCTTTTATATTTTGTATTAAAATATGAAATATAATATACATTTATATATTAATAATATTCATCTTAATTAATGACTCCTTTGTCAGTTGTTTCATTTGCCATTATTTCCTCCCATTCTGAGGGTTGTCTTTTAATCTTACTGTTTCCTTTGCTGTGCAAAAGCTTTCAAGTTTAATTAAGCCCCAGTTGTTTATTTTTATTTCTACTATTCTAGGAAGTGAGTCAAAGGGGATCTTGCTATGATTTATGTCAAAGAGTGTTCTGCCTATGTTTTCTTCTAAGAGCTTTATAGTTTGTGGCCTTACATTTAAGTCTTTCATCCATTTTGAGTTTATTTTTGTGTGTGGTGTTAGGAAGTGTTCTAATTTCATTCTTTTACACATAGCTGTCCAGTTTTCCCAGCACCACTTGCTGAAGAGGCTGTCTTTTATCCATTGTGTATTCTTGCCCCCTTTGTCAAAGATAAGGTGGCCGTAGGTGCATGGGTTAATCTCTGGACTTTCTATCTTGTGCCACTGGTCTCTATTTCTGTTTTTGTGCTAGTACCATACTATATTGATGACTGTAGTGTTGTAATATAGTCTGAAATCAGGAAGTTTGATTCTGCCAGCTGCATTTCTTTTTTTCAAAGATTACTTTGGCTATTTGGGGTCTTTTATGTTTCCATACAAATTGTCAATTTTTTTGTCTGTTCTGTGAAATATGTCATTGGTAGTTTGATAGGGATTGCATTCAACCTGTAGATTGTTTTGAGTAGTATAGTTATTTTCACAGTGCTAACAGCCCATTAAAAAAAAGCACACATAAAAGCATGAGATAAGAAGAAACAAATCATATTTATATTCGTGTGTGTGTGTGTATGTGTATACACCTATTCCACAGTGTGTGCCTGTGTACATATCTATATAGAGAGAGACAGAGTAAATGAAAATATTTGTCAATGAATTTGAGGATTAGAAACATTTTGAAATAGACTCCCAAATCATAAAATTGGGCTTTTAAAATGATGAAAGTTAGCATAGTGTGGTTTTCAAAGTATGAGTTTTGAAATCAAACATTTTGAACACTGGGGCTGTGTGTATTGGGACAAGTTACATTTCTCAGCCCTAGTTAATTAATCTTTGAAAACTGAGGATACTGTGATAACTGGGTTGACGATTGGTGGTGCTGGTGTTCAGTCGCTAAGTCATGTCCGACTCTTTTGTGACCCCATGCACTGCAGCCTGCCAGGCTTCTCTGTCCATGGGATTTCCCTTGCAAGAATACTGAAGTGGGTTGCCATTTCTTTCTCCAAGGGATCTTCCCGCCCCATGGATCAAATGCTCATTTCCTGCTTGGTAGGCAGGTTCTTTACCACTGAGCAACCTAGGAAGCCCAGGTTGAGGATATCTGACTAGTAAAACACCCAGCTCATCATTGGCATCTGTGAATGGTAGTGAATTTGGTCTGACTCCAGATTTCAGTCATGGATAGGAATCAGGATGTGAAAGAAATGTTTGGTATAGGAGCTGGACTTTTGCAAGGACTGCTATGGACTATGTGCTATATCCTTTCATCTTTCCAAGAATGAAAACAAAGAATGGAGTTTGTTTACAATGATTTAAGCTGCTAACTTTTTTACCCCAAGCTCCATGCTTCTCTGAGGCTGAACCACATAGGTTCATGCTTTTCTAGGGTTGCACAACAGATGTCAACAATATACTGTGTTACATGATCACTATGAAAAAAGGAAGCTTCTTTCTACTTTTGATTTTTCTGGGAAAATCATGTCAAAATGGTGTAGGAAAGGCAGGAGGAAAAGTCTGATTTCAATCAATGCAATTAAAGAACATTTAGTATTATTTAATTTGGTCCAGAAAGACAAGACTTTGTCTCCACCTATTTCTGTGGTTCAACCATTCATCATCTACTTGTCTCTGAACTGAGCCTCAAGGAATCATGGGCCCCTGATATAGGAATACATTGCTAAGCTGTATTTGAATAGAATACTTGAAGCAATTTCTTCTAATATTTCTTAAGCTGTCAGGTAGTATAACAAAGTCTATGAGTATACTCTCAAAAATAATCACTACCCATTCATTTCAGGAGAAATGCTTAGAGGGGCAATTATGTCTACTGATTTTATTTACTAAAATAATCAATTGCTTCTTGAAATTATTATATTTCAAGACCAAAAACCTGTTTGGCTCTTGCTTTTAAAGTTAACTTTTTCATAGTCTCTGTGAAACATCTCAAAATTAAACAAAGTATTTCTTAGACTTGCCATTTACCCCAATCTTAGAAAGTGTTAGTTTAGAAAAGCTTATGTGATTTCATTTTCATGCATTTGCCAAGTGAATCTTAATGCAGAAGCCAGTTAATATTAACTATTCTAAGAAGCAAGCTGAACAAATCTGAGTTCAGACCCCCCCTCTCAATTACTTTGCAGTATATTCTCTTGACTGTGCTTAACTAAAACACCATGAGTACTGGATGTGCAAAAAAATATAAAACTCCCTTCCCTTGACTTAATCCTTCTTAAACCAGTCTAACAACATGGTTTTTAGTTGTCACAGTTGGCTTTTTTGGATAATCTTCCTGGATGTACAAAGCATGTCTTCTAGGCTGGGATCAACAGCTATATACCTGCACTTAACTTTCTAAAGCTTCATGGTCCCTTTCTATCTGGAATGAGTGGAAGGCACCATCAGTCTAGAAAGCAACAGCATGAAAAATATTGGCAATCCAAGCTCACCATGCAATTTAAATTTCAAAGTGCACACAAGCTTTTGACGAAAATTTTAATTGTATTTTCCCCAAGAAGTATGCTTTTTAAAAATCTGTACCGTGTCTATTTATGTAACAACTGTCTGTGATTACAGTAAGTAAAATCCTCTATGTGAAAATCAGAAAGAACTGGACTTCCCTTGGATATCTGCCTTTACCCAAGAGAGATTTCACTCTGGCTAGATGGCAGAATACACTGGAAGTGTTGAGCTAAATTGACATACAACAATCTTGTTGTAATGTCTTGCACACCCGACCACCTCACTTCTGGTTTCCATTTCTTCAGTGTCATAATTTTTCTGATTTTTTATAAATGTTACTACTTACAAGGACACAAATCAGGGCTACGAAATGAGGCAGGAGAGGCAAGGGCACATTAATTTCAGTGGGGCACGATTGAGCAGAAAGTGTTTGAGAATCGATTTGATATTGCCTCTGTTTATGACAGTGACAAGCTTCAGGCAAGGGGCATGTATGCGTTTGCAGTCTCTCCTGCTGACTTGTGGATAAGAATACAAAAATAGAATACCTCATGAGAATGAACAGCTGAAACCTGCCTACTTCACAGGTTGGTTATGAGGCTCAAAATACATGAAAGTTTCCTGTAGTTAGTAAAGATATGCATTTGCTTAGTTGCTCAGTCATGTCTGACTCTTTGCGACCCCATGGACTGCAGCCTGCCAGGTACCGCTGTTCACGGCGATTCTCTAGGCAGGACTACTGGAGTGGGTTGCCAATGCCCTCCTCCAGGGGATCTTCCCAACCCAGAGATCGACCCAGGTCTCCCGCATTGCAGGTGGATTCTTTACTTCTCTGAGTCACCATATATGACATTGGGGGGAAAAAAAAACTTAGGTAGTCTGACTTCAGAGTTCCTTTTCTAGCCACTAGAGATTGTCTCTTAAAAATGTATATTAACACACCTGGACCAAAATCAGTGTGGCATGCTTAAGCATTTATATTTGTGGCCATAATTAGTCCTGAGAGCTTTAAGAATAGATGACTGTGGTCCCCACTGTCCCGGACCCAGCTCAGTTCTGACTCTCTTTTCCATCTAAGGTGCCTTCGTGTTGCCTTAGTGTAGAAAGTCATGCAAGAAAATGATTTCATCTACTAATTCCCATTAAATTATCAAGAGACAGTGCTTTCAAAAGAAATTTACATTTTAAGTTAAGTGGATACAGGGAGAGGGATCTGGTAAGCCCAAGGGAAATAATACACAAAATGCAATTTCAACATCTCCATGCATTTTCTGGGAGGAAATGAGGAGCTTCTAAATATCCCTGAAGCCCAAGCATTTTGAGCGATTGTCCACGCTTCTCTTAAGGGAGCCACCAGGTAGCTGGGAAATGTGCGTGAGTAGAATGGCATCTTGCACTGTGGTTACTGGATCATTCAGGCCATTGTATATTTACTTTTTAGGATGGAGTAACAACAATGAAAAAAATCAGAGGCTCAAACTTGCATAATTTTTTAAACGGTGTTTATGCCCTCTCGGTGTTTCAAGTATCTCAAGTTACAAGTAATGTAAAACACTTCCTTCTATAAAAGCCTAACAGTTCTGAAGGCTGCAGTCCTCTTTATGTAGACAGAAACCTGAGGAACTGCCGTGGGTCAGAATCATGCCATGATTAGTATCGCTTGTCTCTGAGATGGGTACAGAGGAATACGACTGCAAAGACACCTGTTCCCCACTTCGCTGACACTCCTGAAGACTAAGCTATAGACCCTCAGTAAACTTTTTTTTTTGGTTTAGTTTATTATTTTTCCCTTCCCAACCAAACTTCTTTTTTTTAGGTTTTTGTTTTTGAAAAAACTTTAACGGCTTTATTGAAGTATAATTGTTGTATAATGGCATGTACATACTTAATGTGTACTTACTATTTGATGAGTTCAGACTTTTATACAAACACCCGTGATGTTGTCTTTGTTTATTTTTAATCCATTCTGTCACTGTCTGCTTTTGGATCGCAGTTTTTAATCCCTTTACGTTAATCAAAACACCAATAAGGCAGGATTAATGTCTGTCAATTTGCTGTATGTTTTCTCTATGTCTTATGTCTTTCCTGAAGTTTAAGTCCTATATTTTGTGACTCATGGGTCAGATTCATTTATGTATCCCCTAGAAAATGTAAACATGTATAACACTTCATCTATATTGACCTCCAATACATTATTTCTTCTGTGTTTTCTATCTCGAGAAAGACTAACATCCATTCAATTATATGAAAAATGTAATTATCACATTTCCATTTTTACTTCCCTCATCCCATGACTCACAAATACCTACACATATGACCTCCCCAGTGTCTCTGGAATTCATGTACTTTTTTGATTTCCTCCGCCAATCTCTGAATCCAGGCCACCATTATAGCTTGCATGCTCATAGGTGTCTGCCTCTGGTCGTCTCTCTCTACAGCCTAGTCTCCATTCTGTAGCTAGAAAGTATTTCTTAAAAAAGTAAATATAATCATGTTAGCTGAAAATGTCAGTGGTTCCCACTACGCTCAATTTTATAGTCTTTAGCACGCTTTACATGACTGTTCCTGACTTAGGTCCTCCTTGCCTCTCTGTTGCCATCTTTTGGACCTTAAACACCTGGCCCCTGGCAAACCAAACTTCTTTCCATCATCTGAGCTTAATCTGCTCTCACCTATGACTTTCTGTCAGTAACATATTTCTTTCTTAAGTAGCTAATTCTTACCAATGCTTAAGGTCTCTGATTATGACTCTATACAAAAAAATTCCATAGTACCTTTATTTGAATTATCATCTTCTAATAAATATTTACTTCCATAAATCCTGTACCCATCTAACAACACTATATCTATTTCATTTGTTTTGAAATCTATTTCTTGTCTCTAGTTCCCAAATAATAACTCCATGAAAACAGGAGACTTTTAAATTCTTGTTTTTAATATATTCTGTAACACACTCCTCAAGACCTACTAGTTAACAAAAAAAAATTTATTGAATAAATGCATGGACAGTTCAGTTCCTTAGTATACCATTGTGAATCAGTCATCCATAAATTGTTCAACTTTAGAAAAAGTGACTTGAAGTCTTATTTTATACTGACTTTTGGGAAAAGAAATGACTCACTCAATTTTTAGGTGAGGTCTCATTCGGACAAGAGAGGTGGGATTAAGTGCATAAACCTGAGATAATCTAAAAGTAATTTTTCTACTTTTATAGAAACTTAAAACATCTCTTAACTCCCAAACTTTGAAATTCAAGAGTCTTATCTCAAAATGTGAAAGTTATTTCAACATGAAGAACTGACAATTCCACTACTATCCTAGGAGTTTCCTTCCTCTAATTCTATTATAACTTTATTAAAATGCAGTTTCCCAGTAAGCCATGTGAGAAGACATCATTTTATAGGTACATGATGAGTTGTATTCTCCTTGCAATTATTATTCTAGTGACAAAAAGTTAGACTATAAGTTTTCAGCACACACTGTGATCTAAAGCTTGTCAAGTCCCTTTCCTGGGAGGTTGAAGACCATTATTCATATATAGTATGGATCATGCTCCTTAAATTGATTAGACCACACTTTTCTACAGTGAAACACATGTAATATTCAGAAACAAAATGTCAAAATACTTGGCTTTCAATGACCCATCAGATCACTTTTGAGATCACTTTTGTATTTTTGATTATTTGTCATTAGAGAATACAAAATAAAACCTCAGTCCTCTACATCAATCTTTCTGTAGTTCTCAGCACGAAAAATCACCTTGGGGTGGGGAGAGATTTGTTTAAAATTCTGTGATTTGAAATTTAAAAGTGTTTTTGTCTTATTTTCTCAAAAAATACAATTTTATACTACTTTGGTTTTATAAAAACAAATAGCATATTCAACATACTTTATATTTTTATCTATATGACTGTGGTAGATAGGCATATGAGCAGAAACAAGCATGTTATAATAACATGAAATGATACAGGAGAATTTTAAATGCTGTAATAATGTGTATTTATAGTTTGGTTTGTTCATTGCTCAAGCTTTTAAACCTTTTTTTTAGTTCATGGAGTTTGAAATTTTACTATTTCTGCTATGAACTAGAAGGACATAAAGTACCCTGGAGAGAAACTGAAAAAGAAAATATTACTCCCTATAAAATATGAATGCCTGTGTGGCCTCTCAGGTGTGGGAAATACATTTATTATGGATTAGTCTTTCCCCAAAGGGACGTGGGCTATGGAAATAACAAAGGAGAAGAGGAAATAACTGGCAATAACAATGGATGGCTATTTGTTTTATGGTAGTTCTGAAAAGTACCTGCCTTCCCAGTTTAAATAAGAGGGCACTCTGAAAAAAGGCTCATTTCCCTGGCAAAGTCCCTCTCATTTCATTTAGTTCTTTATTCTGTTCAAGGTGTAAAATAAATAGGATATAATGCATGGATATTTTTTCTCTGTCTCCTTCTTCTGTTGTAACAATGCAGAGACTAAACTTCCTGTAATATACGAGTTAGGTCTTCCAAGTCTGTTATGAAGACCGTGACTTCCTCATTTTGCCCAGAATTACAATAACAGAAGTGATTTATCCAATACTTACAATCTGTCAGGTGTTATTACCTGCACATTATACATAAAGTGCTGCTTGATTTTCACAACAAATCTGTAAGATAGGTTCATATTATCATCCTCAAATGAAGAAAATAAGACTCAGAAAGGTTGTATCACTGGCTTCAAGCCTTTCAGCAAGTAAATTATAGTTCAAATGCTCAACTTTGATCTGTTTGACTCTAATGTCCATGTTATTTAAAAATAATACCAAAAATCTTTTTTCAAAATATGCAACATTAAATTCTATGTTGAAGAATGTGTATATCTGCCAAGGTAAAAGAGTGGCTCAAAGATAATTGAAGGTTTTGAAGGTCACAGTGTATTATAAATAAGCCAGACTGAAAATAGATTATCCAGCTATTGTATAAAAAAAGTAGTAGCCTGTAGACCTCAGTAACTTAGATTCTAACCCAGTCACTAAACATTTTGGCTTGAAAGTGCAGAGGGTGAGTTTATGAACCCCAATGTTCTCTTTAGGACCCTCATATTACAATTCTAGATTAAATAAACATAAAGCAGAATCTTGCTAAAAATATCCCCTCCATTTTATATGGCTTTTCATTTGTCATTGTCTTACTGATTTTTAACTGTTCCACATTTACATCAACTTATTCTAACACTAGTCTTTGGAATGTCAGAAATTGGCTTAGCCATCAGTCTCTATGCAAACAAGACTATCCCACTGACAAAAATTCTCTCCTTTGATCAAACTTTAGTCTGATTCCTCTAAGCTCTCTGTTCCAACCTTGGGCTTCAGTCTCCTTGTAGAGTCCAGATTTAGCAGAAATCCTGTCAAGTCACTTTAGAGAGAATCCCCAGTCTCGGTGTCTGGTCGCCCCTGAGTCTTGACCAAATTTCTCATGCCCTACCATCCCCCGCAGGTGACATCTGATCATTCGAGCCTGGCTTCAGTAACAATCCTGTTGGGACAGTTTAGCAAGAATTAGCCTACCCTTTTGATAATTATCCATCCCCTGAACTCCCCGCAAATCAGCTCCTCCCTTATTACATCCCCACTTTTCCTGCTATGTTCAGAACTGAGACCTATCTCACTCCCCTTGTGTAAAACCTCCATCGTAGTCGTCCCTCTGAATGCAGGCTTCCTTACTATCTTTCATGAGTGTCAGAATAATTTTTTTTCTTCAAAACATCTCATTAGGTTTATCACAGACTTACTAAAGAGAAATCAACATATTTCATAAAAATCCCTTTAGGATTCAGACAGGTGCTAATTAATCCTTTATCATTCTAAATTTTATTAGCAACCTGATTTTACAGATGAAATGAACAGCAAAAAAACGATTTTATTATGAGACTAAGAGAGAATTTGACAGGAAAACCATGTCTTCCAACTGAAGTAACAGCAACAAAAACAACAAAGAAGCACTTACTTTTTAATAGCAGGCTAATTAATAAAATGTTCTCTTTTGAAAATCTACATCAGAAATAAAATGGCACTAATTACTTGAGGAGTCCTCTTTTAATTTACTCAAATCCAACATAATCATTACTTGTGAGGGAGGTGTAAAAACACCTTTTGCTATTTGAACAAGGCTGCCTCTTACACAGTGTTCAAACTTAGTCTCTAAGGGGAAAGACAGTATTTGGGAAAAGAACCTTACACTAAGACTTCTATTTTCCTTCCCTTGATGAGCTTCTCAGTGAAGTCATGCATGGGGTTTACCCAAACCTCTGACTCCACCTTACATCTTTATGCAGACACTGCCCAGGTAGGAAGCAAGCACTGTAATAGAGAGAACTAGTCTTTATTAGTGACTAAGTAGCCATTTTAGAAACATCAGCAAGAGCAGAGTGATAAGGCACTAAAGTTTGGAGACACGCTGGCTGGACTTCTTTTGGCTAGTCCAAGTCACTCAGTCGTGTCTGACTTTTTGTGACCCCATGGACAAGAAAGTCCATGGAATTCTCCAGGCCAGAATACTAGACTGGGCAGCCTTTTCCTTCTCCAGGGGATCTTCCCAACCCAGGTCTCCTGCTTTGCAGGTGGATATTTTACCAGTTGAGTCACAAGGGAAGCCTAAGAATACTGGAGTGAGTAGCCTTTCCCTTCTCCAGGGATCTTTCCAACCCAGGAATCGAACCAGGGTCTCCTGCATTGCAGGTGAATTCTTTACCACCTGAGCTATCAGGGCTAAGTGAGCCTCAAAGGCATGATGGCACGTTTTCAAAGGAGGAAGGTCAGTGGGCTATATCTCTATCTCCATCTCTATGCATATCTGAAATCTGTGTATGATATAGTATAATTCAGAAGGGGTTAAGTGATTAATTTTTTTAAAAATTACAATGCTATCACTGGATAGTGAGGTTACAAGTTATACTTTTGTTGCATTCTATTTTTCACATTTCCCAAATTTTCTTCAGTGAAGGAACATGGTTTTTGTTTTAAGTATATGATTGGTCAAGCAAAATAAAAAGAGATTACAATATTTAAACAAAAAAATTAGCTAACTTGATCAAAAAGGTATCACACCAAAAGCTGAATCATATATATTCTTTTTAATCACTTATGAAATTTCACAAAAGATATTCTATGTACAACTGTTGCCAAATGTCACTTGATTCCTCTCAGTAACAACTGGTAAAATTAGGCTAAATTCTATAACAGATAAGGTTGTCCTCTAGATAACTCACAAATTTTTTAAAAATCAGGAGATTAGAAAATATTTAGAGCTAAGTAATATATATTTAAATAGGTAACATAAAACATTAAAAACTCATGATAGGCAGCTAAAACAGTACTCAGAAATTTATGCCATCAGTTGCATATTATCAAAGGAGAAATACTGATAATTAATGAACTAAACACGCAACTTAAGAAATGTGAAAAAGAAAGTTACAGGATGGAAATAATACAATCAAACGCAATAAGGACATAAGGGTTGGTTCTGAATAAGTTGACAATAACAATGTTTGTTGAAAGCATAATATTAAAAAGGGAAACATTTAATCAACTGACATCAATTTTAACTAATAAATATGAAAGTTTGATGAAATAGATAAATTTCTAGAGTGGATGATTTAAGAAGATTAAGATCTCTTACTACTGACGGTTTTATTAGTGAGGTATATGAAGTATTTGAGGACTAATACAGAATCTAACCATTAAATTTACCTGGGGCTAAACTATGGTGGAGCTAATGAAGATAATGGCGACCTCCTACAAAAGGTGTCCTGCATGCACTGCTACACTCAGTGCCCCAGCCCTGCAGCAGGCAACCGCTGACCCATGCCTCTGCTGGAGAATCCTGGATGCTTACCGGCAAGTCTAAGTCGGACTCTTGTGGGGTCACTGCTCCTTTATCCAGGGTCTTGGTGTGCACAGGGTTCTATTTGTGCCTGCCAAGAATCTGTTTCCCAGACCTGTGTAAGTTCTGGTGGCTCTGTGGTGGGGTTAATGGCAACCTCCTCCAAGAGGGCTTATGCCATACCCAGGTCTGCTGCACCCAGAGCCCTTGGCCTTCAGGCAAGAATACACAGAACTATATGAAAAAGATCTTCACAACCCAGATAATCATAATGGTGTGATCACCAACCTAGAGCCAGACATCCTAGAATGTGAAGCCAAGTGGGCCTTAGGACTACAAATAAAGCTAGTGGAGGTGATGGAATTCCAGTTGAGCTATTTCAAACCCTAAAAGATGATGCAATTAAAGTGCCACACTCAATATGGCAACAAATTTTGAAAACTCAGCAGTGGCCACAGGACTGGAAAAGGTCAGTTTTCATTCCAATCCCAAAGAAAGGCAATGCCAAAGAATGTTCAAACTACCGTACAATTGCACTCATCTCACACACTAGTAAAGTGATGCTCAAAATTCTCCAAGCCAGGCTTCAACGTACGTGAACCATGTACTTCCAGATGTTCAAGCTGGATAATTCTCCAAGCCAGGCATCAACTGTATGTGAACCATGAACTTCCAGATGTTCAAGCTGGATTTAGAAAAGGCAGAGGAACCAGAGATCAAATTGGAAACATCCATTGGATCATCAAAAAAGCAAGAGAGTTCCAAAAAACGTCTACTTCTGCTTTATTGACTATGCCAAAGCCTTTGACCGTGTGAACCACAACAAACTCTGGAAAATTCTGAAAGAGATGGGAATACCAGAACACCTGACCTGCCTCCTGAGAAATCTGTATGCAGGTCAGGAAGCAACAGTTAGAACTGGACATGGGACAACAGATGGGTTCCAAATCGGGAAAGGAGTACATCAAGGCTGTATATTGTCACTGTGCTTATTTAACTTATATGCAGAATATATCATGTGAAATGCTGGGCTGGATGAAGCACAAGCTGGAATCAAGATTGCTGGGAGAAATATCAATAACCTCAGAGATGCAGATGACATCACCCTTATGGCAGAAAGTGAAGAAGAATTAAAGAGCCTCTTGATGAAAGTGAAAGAGGAGAGTGAAAAAGTTGTCTTAAAGCTCAACATTCAGGAAACTAAGATCATGGCATCTGGTCCCATCACTTCATGGCAAATACATGGGGAAACAGTGGAAACAGCTACTTTATTTTTTTTTGGGGGGGGGGTTCCAAAATCACTGCAGATGGTGACTGCAGCCATGAAATTAAAAGAAACTAAAAGACACTTGCTCCTTAAAAGAAAAGTTATGACCAACTTAGACAGCATATTAAAAAGCAGAGAGATTACTTTTTCCATCAAAGGTCTATCTGGACAAAGCTATGGTTTTTTCCCAGTAGTCATGTATGGATGTGAGAGCTGGACTATAAAGAAAGCTGATTTCTTTTTTGATTTCTTCTGTGATTTGTTGGTTATTCAGCAGGGTGTTGTTCATCCTCCATATGTTGGAATTTTTAATAGTTTTTCTCCTGTAATTGAGATCTAATCTTACTGCATTGTGGTCAGAAAAGATGCTTGGAATGATTTCTATTTTTTTGAATTTACCAAGGCTAGCTTTATGGCCCAGGATGTGATCTATCCTGGAGAAGGTTCCATGTGCGCTTGAGAAAAAGGTGAAATTCATTGTTTTGGGATGAAATGTCCTATAGATATCAATTAGGTCTAACTGGTCTATTGTATCATTTAAAGTTTGTGTTTCCTTGTTAATTTTCTGTTTAGTTGATCTATCCATAGGTGTGAGTGGGGTATTAAAGTCTCCCACTATTATTGTGTTATTGTTAATGTCTCCTTTCATACTTGTTAGCATTTGTCTTACGTACTGTGGTGCTCCCGTGTTGGGTGCATATATATTTATAATTGTTATATCTTCTTCTTGGATTGATCCTTTGATCATTATGTAGTGACCTTCTTTGTCTCTTTTCACAGCCTTTGTTTTAAAGTCTATTTTATCTGATATGAGTATTGCTACTCCTGCTTTCTTTTGGTCCCTATTTGCATGGAAAATCTTTTTCCAGCCCTTCACTTTCAGTCTGTATGTGTTCCCTGTTTTGAGGTGGGTCTCCTGTAGACAACATATGTAAGGGTCTTGTTTTTGTATCAATTCAGCCAGTCTTTGTCTTTTGGTTGGGGCATTCAACCCATTTACGTTTAAGGTAATTACTGATAAGTATGATCCCGTTGCCATTCACTTTATTGTTTGGGGTTCGAATTTATACACCATTTTTGTGTTTCCTGTCTAGAGAATATCCTTTAGTATTTGTTGGAGAGCTGGTTTGGTGGTGCAGAATTCTCTCAGCTTTTGCTTGTCTGAGAAGCTTTTGATTTCTCCTTCATACTTGAATGAGATCCTTGCTGGGTACAATAATCTGGGCTGTAGGTTATTTTCTTTCATCATTTTCAGTATGTCTTGCCATTCCCTCCTGGCTTGAAGAGTTTCTATTGAAAGATCAGCTGTTATCCTTATGGGAATTCCCTTGTGTGTTATTTGTTGTTTTTCCCTTGCTGCTTTTAATATTTGTTCTTTGTGTTTGATCTTTGTTAATTTGATTAATATGTGTCTTGGGGTGTTTCGCCTTGGGTTTATCCTGTTTGGGATTCTCTGGGTTTCTTGGACTTGGGTGATTATTTCCTTCCCAAGTTTAGGGAAGTTTTCAACTATTATCTCCTCAAGTATTTTCTCATGGTCTTTCTTTTTGTCTTCTTCTTCTGGAACCCCTATGATTCGAATGTTGTAGCGTTTAATATTGTCCTGGAGGTCTCTGAGACTGTCCTCATTTCTTTTAATTCGTTTTTCTTTTATTCTCTCTGATTCATTTATTTCTACCATTCTATCTTCTAATTCACTAATCCTATCTTCTGCCTCTGTTATTCTACTATTTGTTGCCTCCAGAGTGTTTTTAATTTCATTTATTGCATTATTCATTATATATTGACTCTTTTTTATTTCTTCTAGGTCCTTGTTAAACCTTTCTTGCATCTTCTCAATCCTTGTCTCCAAGCTATTTATCTGTGATTCCATTTTAATTTCAAGATTTTGGATCAATTTCACTATCATTATTCGGAATTCTTTATCAGGTAGATTCCCTATCTCTTCCTCTTTTGTTTGGATCTAAATAGACATTTCTCCAAAGAAGACATACAGATGGCTAACAAACACATGAAAAGATGCTCAACATCACTCATTATCAGAGAAATGCAAATCAAAACCACTATGAGATACCATTTCACACCAGTCAGAATGGCTGCGATCCAAAAGTCTACAAATAATAAATGCTGGAGAGGGCGTGGAGAAAAGGGAACCCTCTTACACTGTTGGTGGGAATGCAAACTAGTACAGCCACTATGGAGAACAGTGTGGAGATTCCTTAAAAAACTGGAAATAGAACTGCCTTATGATCCAGCAATCCCACTGCTGGGCATACACACTGAGGAAACCAGAAGGGAAAGAGACATGTGTACCCCAATGTTCATCGCAGCACTGTTTATTATAGCCAGGACATGGAAGCAACCTAGATGTCCATCAGCAGATGAATGGACAAGAAAGCTGTGGTACATATACACAATGGAGTATTACTCAGCCATTAAAAAGAATACATTTGAATCAGTTCTAATGAGGTGGATGAAACTGGAGCCTATTATACAGAGTGAAGTAAGCCAGAAGGAAAAACACCAATATAGTATACTAACGCATATATATGGAATTTAGAAAGATGGTAACGATAACGCTGTATACGAGACAGCAAAAGAGACACTGATGTATAGAACAGTCTTATGGACTCTGTGGGAGAGGGAGAGGGTGGGAAGATTTGGGAGAATGGCATTGAAACATGTGAAATGTCATGTATGAAACGAGATGCCAGTCCAGGTTCAATGCACGATGCTGGATGCTTGGGGCTGGTGCACTGGGACGACCCAGAGGGATGGTATGGGGAGGGAGGAGGGAGGAGGGTTCAGGATGGGGAACACATGAGAAATAAAGGAATAAAAAATTAAAAAAAAAAAAAAAGAAAGAAAGCTGAGCACCATTCCCCATTCTGGGGAAAATAAAATGATCTACAGTTTTTTACATACACTGTAGATTTAAAGTAAAAAGTGTCCACGATCATCCATGTGAAGAGGAAAGAGAGTGTGACCAATGATCAAAAGAAGAAAGAGACAAAAGCAGTAAGAAGCCTACAGATGAGCCTAATATTGGAGTCATGGCAAGATATTGAAAGTAACTAAGTCACCATTTAAATATTTTAAAAAACAGGAAATTAAATAAATAAGGAATAATTGTGATATGGAAGTGGAATTTTGAGGAAGAAACATATTTTAGAACCAAAAAAATACAAATAACTAAAACTGAGTTCACACTAGATGCATTAAACTACAGCCTGAACAATGGAGTTCCTGTTCAGGGTCACAGTGCTTATTGGCAAGTGAGCTGACACTGGAACAGAGTTCTTGTTCACGGGGAGTTTTAGCACATCGAGTTAGTGAAAAAGCAAAAATTCTGGAACTTTTTCCCTGATGCAAATGTTCATTTAGATCTGCCAAAATTTGAAACTGCCTATTTGCTTATCTTGGGGTTTCTCTGGTGGCTCAGATGGTAAAGAATCCACCTGCAATGCAAGAGACTCGGGTGAAATCCTTAGGTTGGGAAGATCACCTGCAGAAGGGAAAGGCAATTAACTCCAGTATTCTTGCCTGGAGAATTCCATGGACCGAGGAGCCTGGCAGGCTATAGTCCATGGGATTGCAAAGAGTCAGACACAACTGAGCTACTAATACACACACATTTGTTTATCTTAGAGCAGAAAGGAAATACAATGAACAAGAAGGGCTATATGTTAAATTTGGAAAAAATATGTAAAAATGTACATAGTTACTGACAAAACTGGAAGATAAATATAAAAACAAAGTTTACAGAGAATGGTGAATGTAAGTTATTTTTAATTAGTAAATATTATTTTTTTAAAGGGCTATATGTTATTTTATCTCCTGTTTGACCACTTCCAATTTGCCTTGATTCATGGACCTAACATTCCAGGTTCCTATGCAATATTGCTCTTCACAGCATCAGACCTTGCTTCTATCACCAGTCACATACACAACTGGGTATTGTTTTTGCTTCGGCTCCATCCCTCCATTCTTTCTGGAGTTACTTCTCCACTGATCTCCAGTAGCATATTGGGCACCTACCAACCTAGGGAGTTCCTCTTTCAGTATCCTATCATTTTGCCTTTTCATACTGTTCATGGGGTTCTCAAGGCAAGAATACTGAAGTGGTTTGCCATTCCCTTCTCCAGTGGACCACATTCTGTCAGACCTCTCCACCATGACCCACCCGTCTTGGGTGGCCCCACACGGCATGGCTTAGTTTCATTGAGTTAGGCAAGGCTGTGGTCCTAGTGTGATTAGATTGACTAGTTTTCTGTGGAAACAATGGCAGACTCTACTTTTGGGGGCTCCAAAATCACTGCAGATGGTGACTGCAGCCATGAAATTAAAAGACGCTTACTCCTTGGAAGGAAAGTTATGACCAACCTAGACAGCATATTCAAAAGCAGAGACATCACTTTGCTAACAAAGGTCTATCTAGTCAAGGCTGTGGTTTTTCCAGTGGTCATGTATGGATGTGAGAGTTGTATGGATGTGAGTCATGTATGGACTGTGAAGAAAGCTGAGTGCCAAAGAATTGATGCTTTTGAACTGTGGTGTTGGAGAAGACTCTTGAGAGTCCCTTGGACTGCAAGGAGATCCAACCAGTCCATTCTAAAGGAGATCAGCCCTGGGTGTTCTTTGGAAGGAATGATGCTAAAGCTGAAACTCCAGTACTTTGGCCACCTCATGCAAAGAGTTGACTCATTGGAAAAGACTCTGATGCTGGGAGGGATTGGGGGCAGGAGGAAAAGGGGACGACAGAGGATGAGATGACTGGATGGCATCACCGACTCGATGGACATGAGTTTGAGTGATCTCTGGGAGTTGGTGATGGACAGGGAGGCCTGGCGTGCTGCAATTCATGGGGTCGCAAAGAGTTGGACACGACTGAGTGACTGAACTGATGTTATTTTATTAGATAAATCGTTGTTCAAATTCTGTTTTTGCTGTTCACCAACTCTGTGACCTTGGTTAAATTTCTTAATCTTCCTGATCCTGTTATTAATATTTTACCTGTGCAAAAAAGATAACAATAAGACTCAAAATTTGAGGGACAAATAAAATTGTCAACAAGATGTTTATGATGACCAGGCATCTACCAGATGATCAATCATTGCTAATTCCATTAATTTTCATTATGGATAAATTTAAAACAACTACTAACATTTCTCTAAGTTGGCACAGTGTAATGCTGCTTAATACATGTTATTTATTGAGAGCTTCACCCAGGGTAATAATTGTTTAGTAATAGTTGCTTGGGCTTCCCTGGTGGCTCAGTGGTAAAGAATCCTGCAATGCAGAAGATGTAAGAGACACAGGTTTGCTTAATGATGGTCATAGAAGCTTGCCTAGTCTATTCAAATCTGGGCTTTCATAAGAGAGAATATGACAAAAACTTCTTGAGTACAAATTCATTTTTTGTTTCTCTGGTATACATGTATTAAGATACAGTTTGTATCTTATGTGTATTAAGTACACAGTTTGATATATGTGTATTAAGTACACAGTTTGATATATGTGTATTAAGTACACAGTTTGATATATATTGTTTGCAAAGCTTTTTATGGTTTTTAGGATAAAAAATTATTGCTAATTTGGGGGGGGGTAATCATTTTTCTTTCAAAATGTGGCTGCCAATCCCAAATCATAAAGTTGTTGCTGGTAACAAATGTATCTGCATAGGATGTGCTTGAAGGGAATTATATAAACAATATGGATTTTTCCCCCTCTTCTCCAGGATATGATTTTGCAAGTTGCAACAAACCTCTACAGAATTGAGCTTAGGCCAAGTCTGTCTCTATTAAATTGAAATGATATGTTGGGAGTTATTTTCACCTGGTCAAGATATTTCAGAAACAAAACAGCATTTCCAAGATGTAGTGAATGAGCACCTTGAAAATGTTCATAAACACAATCAGCAGTTCATTATGATATCAAGTATCACAAGGTAGGCAGGATCAAAAATAGACACAGCAGGTAATTACAGCAGTGAGCATCAGCTAGTTAAGTCCAGATTTATCTTCCCTGATGCCAGTCTCCTTCCTGTTGCTTTTATCAAGAGTAAGTGAAAACTTCATTCTTTCCTTTCTTTCTTTTCCATCTAATTGGATTATCAGTCAGAAGATGCTGCCATGGAGAAGCGAGTACGTTCATTTCCAGATTCACATTCTTTACATTCCATTTGTATCTTGACAAGAGTCATGAAAGGGAAAAATAATTCTATTCATCCTGTGAATATAATTCTATGTCGCATTTTACTTCTTTTATAGATTAAGGTTTCTCAGGTATTAATTTTGAAATGTTTATGTCTACATTGAGTTTCTTAATTGGTTTTCTTGTTTTCTGCTTGCTTTTTATGAAAGTTGGAAAGAAGGAGGGGTTATGTGTGTTCAGATACTTTCTGTTCTTTCTATGATTCGACCCTGGATTATTAGGAAGTGAGTCAAATCTTTGTTCTTGTCTTAGTTGAGTCCATTTTTTATATTATCCCACGAATTCATATATTGGTTTATCTGGTGCCTTTCATTAGACTAAGAACCTTCGTCGCTGGTTTCTCTATTTTGGAAATCAATGAAATACGACTCTGTGTCTCTGCCTATGTTGAAAGTAAGGAATTTTACTCATTTGCTTAGAATCTGCAAAGTTAAAAAAAAACCAAAACTCTTTTTTTCTTTTGTAAGATGAGGCTTATTTTTCTTTCTTGTTTAAGGTATTTCATTTTTCGTGCTTCCATACAGTGGCCAGAACTTTCAATATAATATTGACTAGAAATGGAGAGGAAAAATATACTTGTCTTGTTTCTGAACCACAGGATATTTGTAAATTCCCCTTATCACACTGAGAAAATTCTCTTGTATTGCTAGTTTCTAGAAAGTTTTTAACATTAAATGGTGTTTAATTTTGTTGCTGTTTTTACTATAATTATTAAGACAGTCGTATTTTTTGTTAATAATTTATCTATTGCAGCAAAACAATATTATCACACATTAGCAACATAACACACATTACTTTCAGTTTCTAGTTTGGCAGGTAGGGAGCTTAGAAATCATCACTGCCTCCTAACAAGTAAAAATCTAAGTGAACTGGAAAATCGACAGCCCTTCTAAGATGTGTCAGAGAATTGAGGCCAGAGGGCAAACCACCAGCCCCAAAATTGGAGAGAGAGAAAAAGGCAGACACAGAGAATCACAACATGAGCAAAAACCAATGAACAGAAACTTCGGTTAGGACCACTCCTCAGGTAGGAAGACTACACCGTAATGAAAGTATGGCTGGAGGCTCAGTGTGGACAAGTCTGAAAATTAAAAACTCCAGGGGAGCCAGTCACAGAGGGAGCCCTGCATTGCTGTGACTTCATCTGTGGGAGCTGTACCGGAAGCCAGAGGACAAAAACACCTCACTTACAGAGGAACAAAGAAAACAATCACGTCTGAGTGCTCAGAAACCATGCAAGCAAGCAGAAGAAGAAAGTGGAGTGAACTACTTTAAAGTATTGAGAGAAATAATCACCAACCTAGAATTCTGTACCCTGTGAAATTATCTTTCAAAAATGAAAGAGAAATAAGAGCTTTCTCAGATAAACAAACACTGAGGAAATTTGTTGCCAGTGATCCACTATGTAAAAAATACTCAAATAAGTTCTTCATAGAGGAGAGAAATGACATAGGTCAGAAACCCAGATTTGCATAAAGAGAGCAAGCATTGGAAAAGGAAGAGGACAAAATAAAAATTTTCATTTTTCTTATTCTTAATTGAGCTAACAAATAACAGTTTCTTAAAAATAACGGCAACAATCTATGCAGTTTTATGTGTGTGTGTATATACACACACACACACACACTTATGTATAAGTAAAATGAATGACATCAGTACAGGGACAAGAGAGAGGAATTAGGAACAATTCGTTATTATAAGGCACTTGTATAATTTATGAAGAGTTATTATTGTTATTTGAAAGTCGACTTGAATTGTGTGCCAGTCACTCAGCCATGTCTGACTCTTTGCAACCCTATGGACTGCAGCCTGTGAGGTTCCTCTATCCATGGAATTCTTCAGGTAAGAATACTGGAGTGAGGAGCCATTCCCTTCTCCAGGGGATCTTCCCAACCCAGGGATTGAACCAGGTCTTCTGCATTGCTGACAGATTCCTTACCATCTGAGCCATCAGGGAAGCCCAGACTTGAATTAGGTGTAATTTATACTGCAAACTCTAGGGCAATCACTGGAAAACAAAAAAATAAGAAGTATACTTTATATGGAATTAGGAAAGGAAATAGAATCATATAAAATGATCAGTTAAAACTATAAAAGGCAGTAGAGTAGAAGACAAAATCGGGAAGAAAGAACAAGGGCAACAAATACAAAAGAGTAGAAAAGAGTAACAAATGTAATAGATATTAATCCAGCTACATCAACAATCACTATAAATGTCAAATCTAAATATGTCAATTACAAGACAGAGAATATCCAACTGGATTAAAAAGAAAAGATCAGTCCCAAGTGTATTTTATCTATAAAAAACCCACATTACATATAAAGACATATACAGATTAAAAGTAAATGGAGAAAGAGATATCATGCTAAAGTTAATCAAAAGAAAGCAAGAGTAGCTTTTTAATTTCTTCGGAGAAAGGGAAGTTACTTGGGATAAAGAAGGGCATTACTAATGATAAAGGGGGTCAGTTCTCCAAGAAGACTAGCCATCTTTAATGTATGTGCACCTAACAGGGAAGTGCCCAAACAAGCGAGGTCAATGCTGATAGAACTACAAGGAAAAATAGATGAATCGAGTGTTAGAGTTGAGATGACAATACCTCTCTGAGAAATGGCCAGCCCAGCAGACAGAAAATAATCAGAACATTCTTCCCGCTCTTACTTGGAACATTCACCAAAACAGACCACATCCCAGGTCAAAAATACACCTTAACAAATTTACAAGACTAGAAATCATACAGAGTCTGCTCTCGGACTATAATAGGATTAAACTAGAAATCAATAGCAGAAAGATAGCTAGAAAATCCTTAAATACTTGGAGACAAAACAATATATTTCTACGGAACACAAAGGTCACAGAAAAAGTTTCAGTGAAATTAAAAAAATTTTTTTTTAACTAAAAGCGAAAGGAAACACAACTTATCAAAGTTTCAGGAATGTAGTGAAAGCAGTTTCATGTCTTTTTCCCAGATGTCTAGTAATTTATTCTCAGCAATTCCTGTAGTTGTTAATCCTTCATGGGCAGAAACAGAAGTCTTCAAAATATGTTTAGTTATTTAGTGTGTGTGTGTGTGTGTGTGTGTGTGTGTGCGCGCTCATGTCCAACTCTTTGCAGCTCCATGGACTACAGCCCACCACGCTACATTCCATTTCTCTGCCAATGGAATTTTCCAGGCAAGAATATCTTATTTGTTTTGATATTTTCTTATTTGTTTGATTTCCTTTCCTCTAAATTTCTGCTTTAAAGTCTTTTCAAAAGGCAGTCATGTTCAACAGAAAATATAATCACAGAATTTAGATTCAAAACATTTGCAAGCAGCTACGTATGTGATCCTCTTAAATTATTTAAATTGTTTTCCACTTTTCTCACCTACAAAATATGTGTACTTACATCTCTCTTGCAGATTTTCTAGATAGATTATGAATGGTATTTTTAAATATCTGGGGCTCAATAGTAAATGATAGTTATGATTATAAATTTTAACTAGTAATATGTTTCTTCATTCAGCATTGAATATTATAATGATAAAATGATGTAGCTTCTGAATATATATATATGTATAAATACATATATATGCAAACTTTCAATGAGAGCAAATTTAATAAGTTTAATATAGAGGGGAAAGGTGATAGTTATCATCAGATCTTAGAGGAAATATGGCAAACCATTAACTATTTTCAGCATTATGATAACCAAGAAACTCAAAATAACCAAAACATTTATAAATTTAAGTATAAATTATTAGTGGCTAAAACATATGAGAATTCCATTATATCTAATATAAATTACTAGTGGCAAAGCACATGAGAATTCCATGAACAGACGAGCCAGGTGGGCTACAGTCCATAGGGTCTCAAAGGGTCGGACATGACTGAGAGACCAATGCTTTCACGTGCTCCAAAATACGGCACTGTAATTGACCAGGCATTAAGGTCTTGCAGTTTTATCAATGAGGAAGGGTGTTTAGCAATCATCATCATAAGACAGTTGGTTTTGCTTATTAAAAAGTAGTGTTTTCCCTTTCTCCGTTCCCTGTCGCAGCTGAGATGACAAAGTTAATGAACTGCACATCGTCAGTGCACTGTTGGTGTACACTGATTTTGTTCCCAAGCTTGTTTCTGCACTGCGTTTGTTATTGTAATTGTACCCTTATTGCATAAATTAATGAGATATGAGTGTGAACAGGGATATTTGTATTTGAGACTACACTGAGTGCTCTGTAAAGACTATCAAGGTGAAACAAACACATTCCTGATTGACTTCCTATAGGCCAGATCAAGGAATTAGTTAAGGGGAAATCATTAAAAACTAAAGGAATTTTTTCTTTAAATTGCTGTGAAGTGAAGTGAAGTGAAAGTCGCTCAATTGTGTCTGACTCTTTGCAACCCCATTGACTATACAGTCCATGAAATTCTCCAGGCCAGAATACTGGAGTGGGTGAAAGTGAAAGTGAAGTCACTCAGTCCTGTCCGATTCTTTGTGACCCATGGACTGTAGCCTATCAGGCTTCTCCGTCCAAGGGATTTTCCAGGCAAGAGTACTGGAGTCGGTTGCCATTTCCTTCTCCAGGGGGGATCTTCCTGACCCAGGGATTGAACCCAGGTCTCCCACATTGCAGGTAGATTCTTTACCAACTGAACTATGAGGAAAACTTGCTGTAAGTACTTTTAAACTTTCATTCTTTTTTAAAAAAGCAGAAATATTTTGGATGATATAGTGTGGTTATGTTTTATGCAGTAAAATCAACGCAGCACTTTTTTCAAAAAACCCCATACTCAGAAGAAAATTTGGGGCCCTAAGGCAAAAATAAAGAATAAATATACAATCTTATGTCCTAAATTCAAATCCAGTTTTTTAGCTCTAATTTTTAAAAATATTCTCACTTTAACTGAGCTTTAAAAAAAAGCAATCATCTGCTCCTTCTCACTATCAGATAGATAGAGGTTTTATAAAGTAAAGCTAACAAAACATGCAACATAATTCTCTGTCCCTCTTTCACATCTTACCCATTTCCTTTTCTTATTTTTGTAAAGTTCTACCTTTTTAACCTTCAATCCTCTCTTTTATTGGAGATGTTCAATAAATAACAAGTAAAATGATAACTGCTTATAAGGTACAAGTCTCTTGAGTTAAGGAAAAGAATAATTGGAAACATCCATTGTCCAATCCAGGTAAAGGTTCTTGGGGTGACAGGTGTCATAACCAGTGAGCATCCAGGGCTCTCAAATGCCAGTCTAAGTGTCAAATAATTGCTAAAAGACAAAGTGATTCATACTCCTGAAAGGATTTGGACAAAATAGATCAATCATTGCAAGTATATAAACATATAAACTTAGTGATTGGAAAACACATAAGCAGGACCCTCTCATTCTAGTTAGAATTCAATGGAGAGTTCCCATCAGAATTGATATTTAAAATTATTTTAGGACAAATGATTTAAAGACATGGAGTGTTAGGGATAGAGGCACAGAAACAAGAGAGAAACAAGACAAAGAAGAAACAGAGAGAGAAACAACACACAGATAAGTAATTTAGAAAAGTCATATCATAGACTATCAAAATGGCATGAGAAGCTAGATCATAAATCACATAACCTAGATTCTTAAAATTATCCTAAAGATAAACATCCTTCTGAAAGTGTCAATAAAGGGATGAGCAAAGGGATGAGATGATGAATTTTTGTTTGACAAAGATCAGTTTATTCAGTAATTACAGGCTATGAGATTTGGTGCTACAGTGGTGTGTTATGATGCTCTTACTAGCTTTCATGGTTCTGGTTAAACACACCCTTCATTATGTTTTTGTGTGTGAGCATGTGTGTATGTGTTTAAAATGAAGTCATGAAAGACACCCTGTATCCTGAGTCATTTGTAAATCTTTTTTCCTCCAAACTTACAAGTAATTCAAAGAAAATCCATTTTTTTCCTGAAAAAAAATTTTTAAGGTAAAAATGGAGGAATCAGGAAAATAAAAACAAAAAATAGCTTGTTTGACTTAACGTGTTTATGCAACAGATCTTATTTGAGTGCTTATTGTGTGTCAGGCACTATAATAGTAGGGATTTAGAAGTAAACAAAAGACAAATATTCCTGCTCTTCCAAGACCTTAATTCCTTACTTCACCTGGTTGATATACACCTGCCTGCACAATCCACTTCTACTCAGAAAACAACAAAAAAACAAAAATAAGTCTTCTTTTCACATATGGAAAATACAAACGAAAAGTTTTAGTACATTATGATTACGTGACATGAATTAGAAATTTACTTAAACTCACATTTCTGAATATTGTACGAGATACTATCTTGCACTTCATTCTGGAAAAATCTCTTCAAGGATTTTTTCCAGCCTAAAGCCTTGAAAGACAGAGGTAACAACTCCCTCCAAAGCAAAGGAGAGGTTTGTTTACAGTCTTGAAAGGAGAGAGAGTGTGGCCTTCCAGCACAAACAACAGAAACTCTTGCTGCCCTGTGGTAAGAGGTAGGGGTTCCCACAGCTCAGCTGTTTGCTGCAATGCAGTCTACCGCACACACAGGTATCACCTGGCCCTCTTCACAATACCTGTGGAAACTGGATTTCAGGGAACTAGAGTGAAGTGTAAGACTCTGGCTATTGCTGTGAGTAATAAACTCTTCTCTGTCTCTGACCGAAGAGCCTCATGTTGTCCAGCAGTGTTCAAGAAACTGAAGCTGCTGAATTAATAGCTTGCATGTAGGGTAAAGTCTTAGGTTCATCAACATTCTTGATAATAAGTATCTCTTTTTCATAGTTCAAATTTTATCAAGGTCACAAATCAAAAACATCTAGAGATGATAATGCAATGATTATAAGTTCCTGAAACTTATATCAAAAATTATAAAGCTGTACAGACAGACATAAGACTCAAATAAA
This sequence comes from Bos grunniens, assembly GCF_055505025.1. Lineage (NCBI taxonomy): Eukaryota > Metazoa > Chordata > Mammalia > Artiodactyla > Bovidae > Bos > Bos grunniens. Next base: position 19,765,555 of record NC_141191.1, on the reverse strand, counting down.
TGGAAAGCTATACCATGTCCATAGAGAGAGTCAACAATATAAATACATCAGTTGTGCTCAAATTAACCATTTACTTAATTGCATATCAATCGAAATTAAATAAGCTATTTTATGGAGATCCTATTGGGAGGTTGGTAGAATTGAGGGTAGCAGAAGTAGAATTAGCGTGGAAATGATGCAGCACTTTCTATACCCTCTATACTTAATATTACATGGAAAATGTTTTCATAAATAACAAGCACTGCTTTCCCTATATGTTAAAAATGAAAATGCTTAGAAATGGTTTAACACAGTTATATATAGTAAAAAGTAAGAAATTACAAAGTACTTCAGGGTACAAAGTTAGAATCTGGGGTGAACTGTATAGTCAGGCTTTTCTCTTCATCTGAAAATGTTAGTGAAAGTACTTTGGCTTTATTTTTTGTAGCCATGCACTTTGATAGAGCATGCCTGCATACATACAGGATTTGTATTTAAATTATTTTAACTGGATAAAACATCAAAATTTGAAACCCAGTGACTAAATTACATATATTTCAGTGCCATTAGAAAGATATTTAAATAAATTAAACAGTGAGGGGAAAATGACAGCTTATTTTACCTTTTACAGAATAAAATGTTTCTTGTAGCCTTTATTCATTTGTTTGAAAATGAGACAAAATGTATGTCAAGCTTATCAACGAACTTTTGGAAGCCCTGCTCTCCTTTTATGAGATAGTCTGTTACCTTCTGACAAATCTGGTCACTATGAAAAAAATCCAGCATAAAATGATGACAGAAGCATTCAGATATACCAAAGTTCTTGCTAAACATTCTGTATTTGAAGGCTTCAAAATTCTAAGAGGGGAACAACTGAGCATATGCACAGAAAAAATAAATCTAGACACAGACCTTACATACTTTATGAAAATTAATTCAAAGTGGATGGTGGGCATAGATGTAAAATGCAAAACTAGAAAACTCCTAGAAAATTACGTAGGATAGAAAGCTCCTAGAAGATAACGTAGGGGAAATCTGTATGACTTAAGTATAGTTGATTACTTTTCAGATACAACTCCAAAGTCATAATCCATGAAGGAAATAATTGACATATACTACCTCAGCAAAATTGAAAACTTCCTTCATTAAAATATACAATGTGAAGAGAATTAAGAGGACAAGCCACAGACTACGAGAAAGTATTTGCATGATACATCCAATAAGGGACTATTTATCCAAAATATATAAAGAACTCTTAAAACTCAACAATAAGAAAACAACTGGCCATGGTAGTGGGAAGGGATGAAGAGGTGGAGCATGGAAAATTTTTAGAGCAGTGGAAATATTTTGTATGACACTGTGATGATAAATGCATGTCACACATGTGTGCCAACCCATGGAACACAAAACATCAAGAGTGAATCCTAATGTAAACTATACAGACTCAGAGTGACAATGATGTGTCAGTGTAGTCTCATCAACTGTATCAAGTGTACTGCTCTGATGGGGAAGCTCTTTTAATTTCATTTTTATATGCAGCCTTAGAAATCCATAGTCATGTATTTACGCTGTGCTGTTTATTTTTTATTCAGTTAATTCACTTCTTTTTAATTCTCCTGTTAATCTTCTCTTTCTTTTGAATATAAAATGTTATATACTATTTAAATTTTTTGAATTTTTTAAAGTTCACTGAAAAGTCAAGGTACAAATTTCTCTTTGATTTTATTTACCCTTCCTGTTTTCTAGTTCATAAACCTTAACTTGCTATTGAAAATGTATGTATAAATATACCCAAAATTAAAGGTTTAATTTGATTCAACATAGGTCAAGCATTTCGCTGCAGCCTTAAATCAAAAGCTTGAGGAACATGATCTGAGCAAAGGCAGTCATTTTTATAGATGTTGATTCTTAGTCTTCTCTTTTTTGAGTTGGATATCATTTTCAGTGCAAAGAAAAGACAACCAGGGGCTTCAGAAACCTAAACCATTGCTCATGCTCAGTCTCTAAGTCTCTAAGTCATGTCTGACTCTTTCCGTCCCTGTGGGCTGCAGCCCGCCAGGTTCCTCTGTCCATGGAATTCTCCAGGCAAGAATACTGGAGCGGGTTACCATTTCCTTCTCCAGGGGGATCCTGCCAAACCAGGGATTGAACCTGTGTCTCCAGAATTGGCAGGCAGATTCTTTACCACTGAGCCACCTGGGAAGCATAGATATCTCAAAAATGAGATTTTCATCAGCTAATATATAATGCATTTGGATAAAAATCCTGAAATGGTCTCAAAAATAACTTGCAAATTCCCTAGAATTACCCTTAATTGTAAAATTAAACCAGAAAATACAGTGTAATCATTTCATCTCAAGGCTTACTTTCTAACTATGTATACCCTGAGGTTAGGTTTCTCTGATTTTCCTCTTTTCCTTTCTATCCCAATGTTATTATCGCCTGTCCTTGTTTTCTGTTATAACTCCCTGAATTAATTCATCCAATATTGGTTATTTTCTTTTAATAACTTATTTTTCCCTTTCTCCAAACTCTGGTTCACTTTAGTTATGCTTAACTGTTTATGAATGAAATAATTTAAACAAAACTTTCATTTAGAACATTATACCTTGATGCATTCTTAATCGGTATTAAAAAGAAATAATACACACTCTTGGATTCTTTGGTAAATGCCATATGTCTGCATTTTCACTAGCCTGTAATTTCTGTTTATTCTAAGCCATAATGGTTGTTTTGCATGTGAGAGCGAATTGTAAATCTGGTTATATTTAGGGGATTCCCCATTGTATGGAATTTGATCTAAGATTTGTTTTGACCCCAACTGTTATTTCAGCATAAATCAAAGTCAAGCAACTTGACCAAATATTAAGGCCATTTATACCCAGAAAAAAAAAAAAAAAAACTTATAAAAATTTACCCCAATCACATTTTCATTACTAACTAAATGTATTTTCTAGACCTATTCAAGTAACTGCTTTGATTTCGACCTCAGAATGTTTTACACACTTGGGGAAAATATATCTAGTAAAAATTCTAACAGGTAAAAAAAAATTATCTGGAAATATGTTTCAGATATAGGCATTCTACAAAAAGTGGCTTCAGAGATTAGAGATAAAGCTGTGGTAACTTCTAGAATTAACTCTTATTTCTAAGTAAACCTCTGGTTATATTAATGTACTCAAATGTGAATTGGTTTGCAAATATAACTTGCCTTTTCAAGTAAAATTAGGATAAATAAGGAAAATTGTAATTGAAATTTTAATTGTACAGATTAATACACAAACAAGGTGTGAATACAGACCAAAATAAAACAATATAAAATATCTTCATCTAGATGGACACTTCCCCCTGGTAAACTATAGTGTCATCCAGCCAGTGGTTGATAAATCCACTTGTTCATGAGTCCAGTGGGATACATGTAAGTGACTCATAGTACAGGGGATCTAAGGTACACCTTATTCTTTAATTGAGAGTCATCAGAAAGCTATCACTGTTTTATATTCTTATTTTTTAATCTCTAAAAAGATTGACATTGTGTTGTTTTATTTATAAGAAATAAGTTTACAAGCTGAACCTGCTTCAATTAAAGAGAAAAAACACCTTAGCCCAGTGTGTTTCACACTTCAGATTACATACGACCTACAACTTTTCCATGAGTAAACATAAGTGAATTATATAAAATTAAAATAGAATAGCGAAAAAAGGAAATATCAAAGTACCTCCCATGTGGTATTATCTAGTGACTTTTTCATGTAAATTACATATTTCTGTATTAATGTGTCAGGATGTAAAATGTATCTCTTATACTGTGAAAAGTGAAAGTGTTAGTCACTTAGCTGTGTCTGACTCTGCCTGCCAGGCTCCTCTGTCCATGGAATTCTCCAGGCAAGAATACTGGAGTGGGTAGTCATTCCCTTCTCCAGGGGTCTTCCTTACCCAGGGATCAAACTGGGTTCTCCTGCATTGAAGGCGGATTCTTTACCTTCTGAGGCACTAGGGAAGCCTGTGGTCAAAAAAAAAAAATCTCAAAGCTGGGGCCTGAGACAGCAAAATGACTGAGACTAAAATAACAGTGTGATCATGAAAGCATCTGTTGATTGTAGGCAGAGTTGACAAGCTTATACTCTGGTGAGTGGTTGTTATTATCTGTAAACATTCATAAGTTAAAAGTTCCTAAGCAGAAGAATTTGCGCAACCCCAGTAAGCCAGACCTCAACCGCTCAGATATGTCTCAGCAGAATTCTGACCTCTCTTTGGTATTACAGCTTCTTCTCAGGTTAAGAAACACAACAAGTTGCTTGGGTATTCGAGAAACATTTTTATGAGGTTTTTTTTTTTTTTTTCAGTTTTTTCTATAACATGGATTTCCTTTTTATTGACTCAGCAATAAAATGGTAACTGCTTCACTTTCTGTCTTTCCTCTTTGTTCAAGCAGACCTTTGTGAAGTGACAGTCGCTCAGTCATGTCCGACTCTATAAACCCATGGACTATATAGTCCATGGAATTCTCTAGGCCAGAGTACTGGAGTGGGTAGCCTTTCCCTTCTCCAGGGGATCTTCTCAACCCAGGGATCGAACCCAGGTCTCCTGCGTTGCAGGAGGATTCTTTACCAGTTGAGCCATCCATTAATCCTTGTGCCCACCACTATCTTGAACTTTTAACTTCTACTTTTAGAGACTGTCCATTTTCTATAACATCGTCTTGGGAAATACTTATCAGAGAAACGCTTGATGGAAACATACTATTTGTCACTTTCTAACTTATTTATTCCTGAAACTTAGTACTATGGCACATTGCTTATTTAATTTTAACTAAAGCAATACCTGGCTGTGATCTTTACAGGTACAATTTTCAGTAGTTTATTCACTTTATTGTGATCAGTGGCATTTATTACCAGTAATACTGGGACTGATGGAAAGTATAACATTGGCCTTAATGTGTATGATAGAAGGACCCCCTTCCTTTATTCTGAAAGCTGACAGCAGATGTTGTGAAGTTCAGATGAAGTTAAGACTCTTTGGAAGTGAGATACCAAGAGGTTTCCCAGGCTCCTAGCAGCCTTGAGAGAGGAGGTTCTTATCAGGGAAAGTGAAAGCACAGTCTTCACACTGACCCTGGTTCCAGCTGCCCTGTGAGGCTGCAGTCTTGAATTCTTGGCCTAATTTTAACTCTTAGATGAGACACTAACTCTTGGTGAGTCACTGGTCTGGGTGTCCAAGGAGTCTGTTCTACCCTTTCATTCCCTTCCCCTTGCATTCTGTTTTACTTTATCTTTTCCAACACTCTTTTCTGAGTGGTCATCACTGACCTCAATAGAGAATTTTATTTATATAGATCGTGATTTTCACTTCTAGCCAAGTGGCTTTTCAACCTCTCACAGGATTCATATACATGTGTCCCCAACACTGTAATTCTTTTGCTTCTTGGGACCCAAGAGGCTGAAACTCAGTCTCCCAGTTTGGGGATAATAAAATTTCTCAGGATGGCATTGGACCATGTGATTCCTTTATTATAAAAAATATACAGTGTGTTATCTACTCTTAAAAACAGGCTCTGAAAGATATTAATAATTATCAGCTCTAAAAGTTGCTCTGAGTAGAAAAACTAAGATCATGGCATCTGGTCCCATCACTTCATGGGAAATAGATGGGGAAACAGTGGAAATAGTGTCAGACTTTGTTTTTTTGGACTCCAAAATCACTGCAGATGGTAATTGCAGCCATGAAATTAAAAGACGCTTACTCCTTGGAAGGAAAGTTATGACCAACCTAGATAGCATATTGAAAAGCAGAGACATTACTTTGCCAACAAAGGTCTGTCTGGTCATGGCTATGGTTTTTCCAGTGGTCATGTATGGATGTGAAAGTTGGACTGTGAAGAAAGCTGAGTGCTGAAGAATTGATGCTTTTGAACTGTGGTGTTGGAGAAGACTCTTGAGAGTCCCTTGGACTGCAAGGAGGTCCAACCAGTCCATTCTAAAGGAGACCAGTCCTGGGTGTTCATTGGAAGGACTGATGCTGAGGCTGAAACTAAAACTTTGGCCACCTCATGCGAAGAGTTGACTCATTTGAAAAGACCCTGATGCTGGGAGGGATTGGGGGCAGGGGAAGAAGGGGACAACAGAGGATGAGATGGCTGGCTGGCATCACCGACTCGATGGACAAGAGTTTGGGTGAACTGCGGGAGCTGGTGATGGACAGGGAGGCCTGGCGTGCTGCGATTCATGGGGTCGCAAAGAGTCGGACACGACTGAGAGACTGAAGTGAATTCAAATCTTCCTTTGCATAGTCTGTAATATACAAACAGATCTAGCTTTCAGTTCAGTTCAGTCGCTCAGATCTAGCTTTAAACTTTCTCTGTTTCCGTTTCTAAAATAAGAAAATATTGAGTATCAGACTTGCCTCTTTTAGAATTTCTTACCTCCCTGAAAAGACTGAAGAAAGAGCCATAGAGACTCCACTACACGCTGTGTCAGATTAAATTGAAAACTAATGTAATTAAAATACACCTGTTCTCGCCAGTCTGCCAGCATCTAATCATTTGAAATGGCACTCTTCCAGATGGCAGTGGTCACTGTTCTTGTTTTAGAAATAAGACAAATCTAGTATTTCACACATATCTGTTTGGGGAATCCAATAACTTACCCTGTCAAAATCACATCTAGTGGAATGTCATAGTAATCTTTTGAAAATGGAGAAGAATGCAGAGTAAAACAAAAAGAGTCAAATGGCTTCATAATGCTTCTTGATTTTCAGGAAATATTCCCACTACATACAAATATATATGGTGTATATAAGTCACAAAATAATATTAGGTCTAGACACGACTGAGCGACTGAACTGAACTGAAAGTATAAATTAGCTTTTATACCGTTAGTAAAACTAAAAAGTACACTTTCCTTTTTATTGTAAACCCGAACTAACCTTTTCAGCTTCATAAAGTTAATCCAGCCATTTCTAAAGACAGCGGAGCTTTGGACGTAATGTTCCAGAACACTGCTTTGTGGCCCCGGAGTGCCAGATGTTGTAGGGCTGTGTACCGACTGAGTATCAGTTAGCTGAGAATCAAAATAATTTAGCGAGAAATGTAATCTAGGAATTTGGGTCTCATTCTATGTGGCAAATATAAATAATCTTAGGGTGTGCAAGCTTGCCCTGGAAAAACACAGTGGAAACTATCAAGCATTCTAAGCACAGCCCAATGTTGGGGAGGTCAGGGGAATCTTTCCTAATCCATGTGGATAACTGGTGGGACATGACTTGAAGTTTTAGGACATTCTGAGATGATTATGATAATTAAACAACTGCCTCCCAAAGGTAATACTTCCCCATTTACTGTTGATGATACTACAACTCTTTTATTACTTGTGATGGTTATTAGAATTTGGTCCTTGGTCCAGGGCTTCCCTCATGCCCCACCCTGCAAGGGCAATCTCATCTGTGCTACTGTCTTCATGATCACCTACGTCCAGAAGACTCCTAACCTTTCTTCACGAACCCAGGCTGCTCTGCAGAGTTTCCAGGTGGAACTCTCACCAGCACATCCCACAGGCATCTCAAATTCAGTATTTTCAAACCAGAACGCATCATCTTCTTTTTAAATCTGCTCCTTCTCCAACAAGTCTCTTTTGTTATTAGTGAAATTATTACCTACCTGGTCACTTATGTCAGAAAAAGGAGGTGTTTTGGCCTTTCATATCCAATAATTCATCAGGTCTCCTCAGTATTTCCTAAATCCAGCCTTTCATCTTTACCTTTACTATTTATTCAGCAAATATTTAATGAGTGCCTGCCATATGCTAGTGATTCTTCTATAGTTGAGTTTAGTTTGAACAACAAAGCATAAAAAAAGAGATGCAGACGTACAGAACAAGCATATGGAAACCAAGGAGAGAGGAGGTGGGGTGAACAGGGAGACTGGGATTGACTCACATGCAGTACTCTGCATAGACCAGATAACCAATGAGAACCAACTGCGGAGCGCAGGGAACTCTACTCAGTGCTCTGAAGAGGCCTGAATGGGAAGGAAATCCAAAAACGAGGAGACACATGTATACGTATGGCTGATTCAGTGGCTCAGGTGGTAAAGAATCTGCCCACAATGTGGGAGACCCAGGTTCAATCTCTGGTTTGGGAGGATTCCCTGGAGAAGGAAATGGCAACCCACTCCAGTGGAGAATCCCATGGACAGAGGAGCCTGGCGGGCTATAGTCCACAGGGTCCCAAAGAGTCGGACACGACTGAAGTGACTTTCACTTTCACTTTCTTTCAGGGCTTCCCTGGTGGCTCAGACAGTAAAGAATCTGCCTGCCAATGCAGGAGACACAGGTTCGATCCATGGGTCAGGAAAATAACCTGGAGAAGCGAATGGCAACCCATTCCAGTATTTTTGCCTGCAGATTCCCATGAACAGAGGAGCCTGGCAAGCTGTAGTCCAGGGGGTCACAAAGAGTCGGACACTCTTTGTGACTGACTGAGCAGCTAAGCACATAAGAAAGTAACACAACATTGTAAAGCAACTAAATTCCAATAAAAAAATTTTTTTAACCCATTAAAAAAAATCCCTGCCTTTCTGGAGTTTACATTCTAGTTGGAGGAGACAGAAAAGAAACAATAAGTATAATAAATTAGTTACCCAAAGCTGGTACATACTACAGACTAACATAAATAGTATAGGATAATGAGGATCAGAAATATAAAAGTGAGAGGATTAAAGCTTTAAATGGGCTATAAGTGTGAGCCTCACTGATAAAGTAATATTTGAGCAAAGACTTAAAGAATATATAAGAGTTAGCCAAGAAATACAGAGGTGTGTACCAGGAAAAGACAGCAGTCATACAGCCTGACGTGAGATCACACTTATTGCTGCTAACTGTACCCTTTCCAGTTGTGACCTTCTTACTAGCCTTGAGAGTGACCTCTTACTGGCCTTGAGAGTTATTTCTCTGCAACTCACATTGCCATGAGCTTACCCTCCTGAAAACACTCAATGACTATCCACTGGCCTGAAGAAGTTAATCTCTTAACTGGTCTATAAAAGCTTCTGTGATCCAGTTAGTTTTTAACTCCAGTAGGTGTATCTCATTTTTCTTCCTATCTGCTTTCTATCCAACAATACCAAACTCCTAGTTTCACAGATACCAGGCTTTGCATATTTAACTTCAGTATGGACTTCCTATGTCTCTTTCATCAGGCTAAATAGCACTCATCATACTTCATCTCAATACCAATTAAGCCCAGGGCAGTACCTATCTTCAGCATTGCTCTTACTATCCATGCTATAAATATATTTCTATGTGTATTTCTGTTTATTAGGCTCTAGCTAAGCTCCTTTATTATATTGTTTAAATAGATGAATGATTATTATCCTGTTTAAATTGATGCAAAATAAAGTAGGGAGATTTCAGCTGGACTTCAAGATCCACTTTCAATTTTTTTCTACAGTTTTAAGATAAAAATTCCATTTTTTGAGCCTTGCCATGTATCTCAACATATTAACTTTATCTGGCTTTTCAAACACTGTGTGGATGTGTTATTATTCACCTGAAAGTCACTTAGACTCTTTGCAACCCTATGGACTATATAGTCCATAGAATTCTCCAGGCCAGAATACTGGAGTGGGTAGCCTTTCCCTTCTCCAGGGGATTTTACCAACCCAGGGATCGAATCCAGGTCTCCTGCATTGCAGGTGGATTCTTTACCAGCTGAGCCACAAGGGAAGCCCTATTACTCACCTACCCAATCATTTTTACTGGGCTTCTAACACAAGATATTTATACTCTCTATGCTTAAAGTAATGCTCAAAATACTCCAAGCCAGGCTTCAGCAATATGTGAACAGTGAACTTCCTGATGTTCAAGCTGATTTTAGAAAGGGCAGAGGAACCAGAGATCAAATTGCCAACATTCGCTGGATCATGGAAAAGGCAAGAGAGTTCCAGAAAAACATCTATTTCTGCTTTATTGACTATGCCAAAGCCTTTGACTCTGTGGATCACAATAAACTGTGGAAAATTCTGAAAGAGATGGGAATACCAGACCACCTGACCTGCCTCTTGAGAAATCTGTATGCAGATCAGGAAGCAACAGTTAGAACTGGACATGGAACAACAGACTGGTTCCAAATAGGAAAAGGAGTACATCAAGGCTGTATATTGTCACCCTGTTTATTTAACTTCTATGCAGAGTACATCATGAGAAATGCTGGACTGGAAGAAACACAAGCTGGAATCAAGATTGCCGGGAGAAATATCAATAATCTCAGATATGCAGATGACACCACCCTTATGGCAGAAAGTGAAGAGGAACTAAAAGCCTCCTGATGAAAGTGGAGAGTGAAAAAGTGGGCTTAAAGCTCAACATTCAGGAAACAAAGATCATGGCATCTGGTCCCATCACTTCATGGGAAATAGATGGGGAAACAGTGGAAACAGTGTCAGACTTTATTTTTCTGGGCTCTAAAATCACTGCAGATGGTGACTGCAGCCATGAAATTAAGACGCTTACTCCTTGTAAGGAAAGTTATGACCAACCTAGATAGCATATTGAAAAGCAGAGACATTACTTTGCCAACAAAGGTTTGTCTAGTCAAGGCTATGGTTTTTCCTGTGGTCATGTATGGATGTGAGAGTTGGACTGTGAAGAAGGCTGAGCGCCGAAGAATTGATGCTTTTGAACTGTGGTGTTGGAGAAGACTCTTCAGAGTCCCTTGGACTGCAAGGAGATCCAACCAGTCCATTCTGAAGGAGATCAGCCCTGGGATTTCTTTGGAAGGAATGATGTTAAAGCTGAAACTCCAGTACTTTGGCCACCTCATGCAAAGAGTTGACTCATTGGAAAAGACTCTGATGATGGGAGGGATTGGGGGCAAGAGGAGAAGGGGACGACAGAGGATGAAATGGCTGGATGGCATCACTGACTCGATGGACGTGAGTCTGAGTGAACTCCAGGAGTTGGTGATGGACAGGGAGGCCTGGTGTGCTGTGATTAGAGTCGGACACGACTGAACGACTTATCTGATTTGAGCTGATGCTTAAAGAACTCAGAGCTCCATTTTTATTTCTCAAAATTGCTTTGGCTATTCGGGGTCTTTTGTGTTTCCATACAAACCGTAAAATTTTTTGTTCCAGTTCTGTGAAAAATGCCATTGGTAATTTGATTGGGATAGCATTGAATCTGCAAATTGCCTTACAAATTACAGTCATTGTCACATACTGATTCCTCCAATCCAAGATCATGGTTTATCTGTTTGTGTCATCTTTGATTTCTTGCATCTGTGTCTTACTGTTTTTGGCATACAGGTCTTTTGTCTCCTTAGGTAGCTTTATTCCTAGGTATTTTATTCTTTTTGTTGCAGTGGTGAATGGGATCATTTCCTTAATTTCTCTTTTCAGTTTTTCATTGTCAGTGTATAAGAATGAAAGGGATATGTATTAATTTTGTATCCTGTGACTTTACTAAAATCATTGACTAGCTCTAATAATTTTCTGGTGGCATCTTTAGGGTTTTCTATGTATAGTATTATGTCATCTGTAAACAGTGAGAGTTTACTTCTTCTTATCCAATGTGGATTCCTTTTCTTTTTTTCTCTAGTTGTCGTAGCAAGGACTTCGAAAGCTATACTGAATAATGGTGGAAAGAGTGGACACCCTTGTTTTTTAGAGGAAATGTTTTCAGTTTATCACCATTAAGAAGAATGTTTGCTATGGGTTTGTTGTATATGGCCTTCATTATGTCGAGGGAGGTTACTTCTAAGGACTTCGAAAGCTATACTGAATAATGGTGGAAAGAGTGGACACCCTTGTTTTTTAGAGGAAATGTTTTCAGTTTATCACCATTAAGAAGAATGTTTGCTATGGGTTTGTTGTATATGGCCTTCATTATGTCGAGGGAGGTTACTTCTATGCCCATTTTCTGGAGTGTTTTCATCATAAAGAGGTACTGATCTTTTTAAAGAGCTTTAAAAAAAGGAGCTCAGAATTATTTAAAAGATTTTATCTATATATAATGTATATAATATAGATTTTATATAATGTGTAATATAGAAAGTATATACTAAATACAATATACATAATATATAATGCATGTTATATATAGTGTGTATACTTTCCATGTACGAGTGGAATGGAAAGAAGTCTCTGTCGATATGTTGAGATGATTGATAAGGTCCTTGTTCCCACAAACACATGGTATACATTCCAGCCTCTACAAGTTTGCTTTTTGTTCAGTCACTAAGTCATGTCTGACTTTTTGCAGTCCCATGGGCTATAGCGTGCCAGGCCTCCCTGTCCCTCACTAGCTCCTGGAGTTTGCCCAAGTTCATGGCCATTGAGTCGGTGATGCTTTCCAACCATTTCACCCTCTGCTGCCCTCTTCTCCTCCCACCTTCAATCTTTCCCAGCATCAGGGACTTTACCAATGAGTCAGTTCTTCACGTCAGATGGCCAAAGTACTGGAGTTTCAGCTTCAGCATCAGTCCTTTCAATGAGAACTCAGGGATGATTTCTTTTAGGATGGACTGGTTTGCTCTTCTTGCTGCCAAAGGGAGTCTCAAGAGTCTTCTCTGGCACCACAATTCAAAAACATCAATTCTTTGGCACTCAGCCTTCTTTATGGTCCAACTCTCACAGTGGTACTTGACTGCTGGAAAGACCATAGCTTTGACTATACGGATCTTTGTCAGCAAAGTGCTGTCTTGGCTTTCTAATATGCTGTCTAGGTTTGCCATAGCTTCGTCATAGTATTCTTGCCACAAGAACCCCATGACAGTATAAAAAGACAAAAAGTCTGCTTCAGTGTTCTTCTATTTTCTTCATTGGAATACCTGTGCTTTTTTTCTCTATCAAAGTTTTATCTGTATTATAAATACAACCAAGTTCTATTTCTTGACTGAACTCTCTTGGCTACTCATACCCAACAAAGTTTGTTACTTATCTTGTGTGTTGGCTTCAACTTCTCCTGATTTTAACACACGAGAAGGCAAGAGTTATGTGTTAAACTTACACTCTGTACTGTCATCAGAGTAAATATTTGCTGAAGTACTTAGAATACCAAATACTAGAATGAGCGCAAAAGAGGTCTCTGGGTTATTTGTATTTGGAGATGGATAATTAAAGCATAAACAATTATTTCCCCAAGCCGTCTGGAATTCACGTCTATATAAGAAGAGTAATGAGCAAAATCCTTCATGGAAGATAGTTCTAGTTTCAAGATTTTAACTAGGAGCTTCAAAATGAAAGTAAATGAACACATCTTAATGAGGAGCAAAATCAGTGACAGGAAAATGGTCATGTGGTTTTGTCTGTCTGATGATGGAAGGTGGCTTCATTTTTCCTTTTTATTCCATCTGTTCAGCAATTCTAAGGTTTAGTTCTTTTCTGACTAATTGCAATTGATTATTATTGACTGATGGTTATACAAACCAAGGAATAACTTTGGGATTTAGTCTTGATTTAAAGGTTTTATATTTATCTTCTCTCTTTTCTTTTTCTCCTGACCTTTCTCTGGAAAGTAGAATATTCTATGTACCCTGATGGGCCATAATTTCCTCCCTGAATGCCAAAGTCCTTGAATTAACAATATGTAGGAAGACAATAGATCAGCGGGGTGTTACAATGCATTTCCCCCCAAAGAAACACTAACAGTAAACAAGTGGAAAAAGACCCACTGACCCAGAACCAATTAGCTAGTTTGCAGCTGCCTGTGTCTGAGAAACTAGTTCCTTTCTTTTTAACTATTATTAAGGATCTAATTGTATTAGAATAAGCTATGAGGATAACAACAAAACTCTTTCCCACCTAATGGACTTTGCTAATATCAAAATCACTTTGTAGGAGGGAAACTTTACAGTCTGATGATTTCAGATGTCAAAACTATTTTAGGTCCCTTTACCATTTTCTGATCTCTGTAGACATAATTGATCTTAATGACTGCATGTTTTTATTAGCTGGTTAACTTATCTTGAAGTGACTGTAAGATATTATGTTCTCTGTCCCTTGTTGGTTTTCGGTAGATTACAATGAACAGCTCTCAGTAAATCAGCCCTATTCCCTGAATCTGCTATAGATCTGAATGTCACCCATAGGATTAGTGTTAGAATTAAGCAGTCACCCACATGGTGTGCTTGGGGTCTGGTCATTCCTTTGCACAATACCATTGCCCTCACACAAATACTGGCTGGCTGAAGCTTTACTGAGGGGTGCAGTGTGGTCCACGGCTCAGCATACAGGCTCTGGCATTCATGCTTAGGCTCTCCTCCTAAGATCATCATTCACTCTCTTTTTCTCTCATTTTTCCCATGTGTAAAAAAGAATGATGGTAGTTACTCCCTGCGTTAAAGATTACATGAGACAATACATGTAACCTACTTATGATTCTACCTGATGGATAGTAAATACTTTAAAAAAACTAACTATTGTTATTGTTATAAAATATTCATCATTTTGACCCTCTCTGCACCCGGCACCTAGTGAGGATAAAACCTTAAACTAATTCACACCAAAGTGTTAGTTTCTTATTCAGTGAAAGAACATGTAAATTAGCTTCATACACTGCAGAGCGCTCTATAAAAATAAAGAAATGGTGTAACTAGCATTTTAAAGAGCAATGTGAGAACAGAAATGATTTTGGTAGAAAGAAATAGCAGAAAAAGACTGAAAGGAAATTCAGCTATTTTATGCCTTTCCCCAGTGCCTTCCTTTATCACGTATGAGAATATAGTCCAAATTCATCTCTATGTGGTTATTTAAAGAAAGAAGGGCCTGAAAGATTACTCACCACATAGGATAAATGGAATACATTCGGGTCCATGTGCCAGCCCTGTACCTGGGGCAGAGGGACTCATTGGCCTGGACAGAGCCTGTGACAAGCATGTACATATCCTGTTCCGCCGACGAGGTGTGCCAAGGAAGCCGGCATGTCTGTGAATCAAGGGAGCAAGCACAGGAAAGTTTTAGCACTCTGGTAGCAGAATGTTTTCTAGGAACAGAAGGAAAGTCAGGCTGACACCAGTCACCTCCCTTTGATATGCTGCCCAACCTCCAACCCTCTGTAACAGAGGCTCGGCCTGATGTCAGCTGTGACATTTGAAGGTGACCATCTCCACTGTAAAATCCCTAAAAGAGCTATTGGCAGAGGGCAAAACCAGAAGTGGGAAAAGAGTTGAGAGGCTTGGATCTATTGTACTTTTAAGTTTTAATGTAAATATTACCTCATTTGTATCTTTAGTAGGAAAAATGAGGTTACTTCTTTTTAGGGTTTTTTTCCATGTATCTTTCTGTAAGACACTGTGAGCTCCTGAAGGACAGTAATCATGTCATAATCATTTATTTTATTCCTAATATTTTGCACACACACAAAACCCCCAAATTAAATATATATATATATATATATATATATATATATATATATAATAGCTCTGTAAGGATCTTTTTTAGTATGTAAATGAAAGAAACCATGCAAAAGGTGGTCTCTGGCATTTTCTCTGAAGGCACATATGAGCTGAGATTCATCAGTGACTTATAAATGTGTTCAGAGCTCAGATTTCACTAATAGAAATCTCTAGACACTTTCTGCTTTACCATGGTAAGACTGAATCTGGGGATTTAACAACAAAAAAGTTCACTGTGAATCCTCTAGAGTTTCTACTTTAATCTGAAAAGATTCCAGATGTTACCTCAAGCTAACATCATTATCTACCTTTCCAGGAGATTCAGAAGACTTTTAACTTTACAAACACTATAAACCCAGAATTTCTTGTGAAAAACTAATCAAATATTTCATAAGTGATAACACATGAAAAAAGATGCTTTGTTTTAGGGACTCCCTTTTGTTATTTGCCTCCAAATGCTATACACTAAATATCTTAGGCATGCACACTGTCATAAAATATGTGTAATAAAATTATATTAATCTAAAGTGTCTCAAGCAAAGCCTGAAAATTAACTCTTTTTTTTTTTCAAACATGCCACTGGAAGTACCCAAAAGGCTCCTTTGTGTTGAGTTCCAGCACAAATGGCCCTTCTCTCCCTTCCTCCACTCCCTGCACCAACCCCTTTCAGATCTTGGGGAACCATCTCTTATGTTCTTTGAAGCTTGTTTCTTCTTGAACTTCTTGAATTGTCACAGTGAACTCTGGGCCCTGGAGCCCTCTAAAGATTTTCTTTAATTGTATTTCATTATATATGTCTTTTTCTCATTTTTAAGGAGTACATAAGCAAATAAGTGAGCAAATAAGAAAGAGTTAGCCTTTGTACACTGCCTTATAATCAGCATGTTTTCCCTCAAGTATGTACTCCTTAAAAATGAGAAAAATTAACTCTTATAATTATGCCAATACACTTAGCTATATTTTGAGTTCATTAAACAAAATGAATCATTATAATACTTTCATATGTATGCATGGCAAATTGCATCACATAGAAAATAGATGAATGTGTAACTGATCTCTCACTGAAATTGAGTCATCTCAGGACAGAAATTCACTATGAAGTCGGTATCAGTGACACTATACAAATTGTATTGTGATACATTATTCATAAACAATAAAGTTGAATAAACTTCAACTTTTTATCTTGGAGAAATATTATCTAAGTATATTTTAGTGTATATAAAGAGACAAGTGTCTTGATTGTTTTATACGGTTGACATTCTAGCAGCTACTCAGAAAAGCTATTTGTACCTTTATATTGAAAATCAGGTCACTCTTGAAACACAAGGTCATCTTTACAGTCTATTTAGTCTCTCTGCAAATAGAAACTATTATTTGATAATCTAAATTATTTGAACTGTAAGTTTATCAAAACAACATTATGACAAATGTAAGTATATGTGTATCTCAGAAGACCTTTAATTAAAAAAAAAACTGCAAATATTGTCAAGATTTGGATATTTCATAATTGGTTTCCTGTTCATCTTCTCTCAAGCATTTCTTGAATTTTCTAGATTTGTAGAAATCAAATGTTCTGTTGTCTGTTCCCACTACACAGACACTTTCTGACAGCAGAGGATAAGAAATCAAAATTGCCTAGGGATCCAATCTGTTTACTGTGGATTTGAATCATATTTTTCTTTATCACTCTACCATCAATACTTCTGTTTTAGTACATATATTCAGGAACTATGAAATATCCCTCTTCCATTTGAGTCCAGCTTTTCCTTCCTCCCTTCCTCTCTCCTTCTCTGTCCCTCTCAGTCTCTTCCGTTCTCTCCTCTTTCCCTTCCTTCATTTATTTTCATACTGTAGACACTATGAACTCTGTTAACCATTTTCAACCCTCAAGCTGGAATCCACATATTAGCCACAATTTAAAGCTCTCACTAGACAAAATGTGGTCACTGGAGAAGGGAATGGCAAACCACTTTAGTATTTTTGCCTTGAGAACCCCATGAACAGATGGAATTCCAGCTGAGCTATTTCAAATCCTAAAAGATGATGCTTGTGAAAGTGCTCCACTCAATATGCAAGCAAATTTGGAAAACTTAGCAGTGACCACAGGACTGGAAAAGGTCAGGTTTCATTCTAGTCCCAAAGAAAGGCAATGCCAAAGAATATTCAAACTATTGCATAATTGATCTCATCTCACATACTAGCAAAGTAATGCTCAAAATTCCCTGAGTGAGGCTCTAACAGTACATGAACCAAGAACTTCCAGATGTTCAAGCTGGATTTAGAAAAGGCAGAGGAACCAGACATCAAATTGCCAATATCCGTTGGATCACAGAAAAAGCAAGAGGGTTCCAGAAAAACATCTATTTCTGCTTCATTGACTATGCTAAAGCCTTTGTGTGGATCACAGCAAACTGGAAAATTCTTAAAGAGATGGGCGTACCAGACCACCTTACCTGCCTCCTGAGAAATCTGTATGGAGATCAAGAAGCAAGAGTTAGAACCAGACATGGAACAATGAAATAGTTCCAAACTGGGAAAGGAGTACGTCAAGTCTGTATACTATCACCCTGTTTATTTAACTTATGTGCAGAGTACATCATGAGAAACACTGGGCTGGATAAAGCACAAGCTGGAATCAAGATTACCGGGAGAAATATCAATAACCTCAGATATGCAGATGACACCAACCCTGTGGCAGAAAGTGAAGAAGAATTGAAGAGCCTCTTGATGAAAGTGAAAGAGGAGAGTAGAAAAGATGGCTTAAAACTCAGCATTCAGAAAACTAAAATCATAGTATCTGGTCCCATCACTTCATGGCAATTAGATGGAGAACCAATGGAAACAGTGACACACTTTCTTTTCTTGGGCTCCAAAATCATGCAGATGGTGACTGCAGCCATGAAATTAAAAGATGCTTGTTCCTTGGAAGAAAAGCTATGACCAACCTAGACAGTATATTAAAAAGTAGAGACAACTCATAATTCTCCAAGCCAGGCTTCAGCAGTATGTAAACACTGAACTTCCAGATGTTCAAGCTGGTTTTAGAAAAGGCAGAGGAACCAGAGATCAAATTGCCAACATCTGTTGGATCATCAAAAAGCAAGAGAGTTCCAGAAAAACATTTATTTCTGCTTTATTGACTATGCCAAAGCCTTTGACCATGTGGATCACAATAAACTGTGGAAAATTCTGAAAGAGATAGGAATACCAGACCACCTGCCTGACCTGCCTCTTGAGAAACCTCTATGCAGGTCAGGAAGCAACAGTTAGAACTGGATATGGAACAACAGACTGGTTCCAAATAGGAAAAGGAGTATGTCAAGGCTGTATATTGTCACCCTGCTTATTTAACTTCTATGCAGAGTACATCATGAGAAATGCTGGGCTGGAAGAAGCACAAGCTGGAATCAAGATTGCCAGGAGAAATATCAATAACCTCAGATATGCAGATGGCACCACCCTTATGGCAAAAAGTGAAGAGGAACTAAAAAGCCTCTTGATGAAAGTGAAAGAGGAGAGTGAAAACGTTGGCTTAAAGCTCAACATTCAGAAAACGAAGATCATGGCATCCGGTCCCATCACTTCATGGCAAATAGATGGGGAAACAGTGGAAACAGTGTCAGACTTTATTTTTGGGGGGGCTTCCAAAATCACTGCAGATGGTGATTGCAGCCATGAAATTAAAAGACGCTTACTCATTGGAAGGAAAGTTATGACCAACCTAGATAGCCTATTCAAAAGCAGAGACATCACTTTGCCAACAAAGATCCATCTAGTCAAGGCTATGGTTTTTCCAGTGGTCATGTATGGATGTGAGAGTTGGACTGTGAAGAAAGCTGAACGCTGAAGAATTGATGCTTTTGAACTGTGGTGTTGGAGAAGACTCTTGAGAGTCCCTTGGACTGCAAGGAGATCCAACCAGTCCGTCCTAAAGGAGATCAGTCCTGGGTGTTCATTGGAAGGACTGATGCTAAAGCTGAAAGTCCAGTACTTTGGCCACCTCATGCGAAGAGTTGACTCATTGGAAAAGCCCCTGATGCTGGGAGGGATTGGGGGCAGGAGGAGAAGGGGACAACAGAGGATGAGATGGCTGGATGGCATCACCGACTGGACAGACATGAGTTTGGGTAAACTCTGGGAGTTGGTGATGGACAGGGAGGCCTGGCGTGCTGCAATTCATGGGGTCACAAAGAGTCAGACATGACTGGGCGACTGAACTGACTGAACTAATGGCAGTGTTTCCCAAAACGCCAAATTATAAAAATTGCCTAAGTGCATTAGTCATTCAGTCGTGTCCAACCCTTTGAGACCCCATGGACATAGCCTGCCAGGCTCCTCTGTCCATGGAATTCTCCAAGCAAGGATACTGGAGGGGTGTAGCCATTCCCTTCTCCAGGGGATCTTCTAGACCCAGAGATTGAACCTGGCTCTCCCACATTGCTGGCAGATTCTTTACTGTCTGAGCCACCAAGGAAGTCTAAGGATCTAGCTCATGGAGAAGGAAATGGCAACCCACTCCAGTATTCCTGCCTGGAGAATCCCATGGACAGAGGAGCCTGGCAGGCTACAGTCTATGGGTTGCAAGAGTCAGACACGGCTAAGCACACAGCACAGTATGCAGATAACCAGGACAGAAGGGAAGAAGCCTTTTAATTAATTCACTAGATTTTTCTTTTGATAAGAAAACCTTGAGAAACACTAATCTAGATCCACTTCTCAACTGGTGCATATTTATTCTCATGACTATTACATGGGGTCATACAGCATCCGCTTCAGTACAGTGATAAATACTGCTTTAAGAGAAAACCTCTTCTACTGGTTTTGACCCTTCTAATTATTGCGAGAGGAAAAGTCTTCCCGTGTTGTTCTTAAATCTCTTCCCTGTTCTGAAGGCTACAGTTTTATCATGGGCACGTATTGATATCATTTAAAAAATAGATGAATTATAGAAAAAAATCAAAAACCCTCTAATATATATGATTTGACGTGAGCAGGTTTTCGCCAGCAGGAAGGCAATGAAAATGGGACGAAGTCTTCCCAGCGAAGGAAATTAAACAACAGGAGACTGACAATCGCAGGCTTATTTTAAGGGAGCAGTGATACGTTTTGAAGGTTATTAAGATATAACCTCTTATTCATCTAGAAACTTAAATGTTCCTCCTTGAGAAAAATCTTTAGGAAAGTTGCAAATTGTTATCTGTAACAGGTGACTTGGCAGAAAGTACTACTATTCTCCCATGGTTTTAATCAGAAAACTTGAGTTGAAAATTCCAACTAAGATGCATAGTAATTTTGCCACCTGGAGCAGGTGATTTAACTCCTCTGAGAATTAGTTTTCCATGCGTGATATACCATAAGGCAATTCTGATATATGTATAACAAGAATTAAAGCTGAACATGACTATAAACTAAATTCTGTAAATATCTCTAATGATAAGAAATTTTACTAAGCTAGCTTGTGAGATGTCCGTGGAAGAAGTTTTATTACTGATCAATTGGAAAGAAAGAAAAGCTCAACAGTTAATTGGTAAGCACATATCTAAAATTACATGTCTCTAGTATTCACGTCTAGGGCTCTTGAAATATTATTTCACCATCAGCATTTTCTCTTTTGGTCCTTATTGGTCTCATATTATTTATTGGAATGGGAAAATAGAGTTACAGAAACCCCAATGAGAAAAGACTGTCTTTTAAAACCCAAGGCAGACATTCCTTCTTTATCTTGGCCAAGCAAGACAATGGAACTATAGAGAAAATTAGTGTTTTATGATCTTAAAAGACAGCGTAGGAAGCTGAATGAATTAATGAAGCACCTGAAGTAATTTTAAATCTATCTACCAAAGGAACTGTACTCAGGGCAACTGTCTTTCATGTACTTTATTGTGTTGGACAAATCTTTTTTTAGGAGACAAATTCAATGTTTGATTTTCTCTTTATACACAATATATCTATAAATATATTTAGGACCATAATTCAGTGCTTAAGTTTTTAATGGGAAAAAAGAGGTCTGGAAAAAAATTAAGCACTGGTTTTTGACACTAACCAACTATTAAATATTCTTGATAAGGACACAATATTCAAATATCCTTTAGCTTACCTTAAAATGAGGGAGCGGTGTCAATGACTGATAGAAGCTACGTCTCATTTCAACCTTAAAATGATTTGCATACACATTTGTATTTAAGAAAAATATTTTAAATTATAAACAATGAACTTGAATACTAAAGTAAAGCCAAAGAAGGACATATAAATAAACATGAATTTGTATTTTGAGTTTGTTATCTCAAATATTCATCCAAGAAAATAATGACAGAAAAATGGCTTAAATGAGTTTTTAAATTTAATATTAGTAAAAACACATTAAACTTTCAAAAATGTCACTTATTTACTATTGTTCCAGATAAAATATTTTTATTTTAGATGTAATATCAATAGTTTATGCCTAGTAAAACCGAAACAAATTTGATTGTGGTTCAGATCTATTTTGGCTCTTAAAATATTTTAATATGTTAAAAAATTTAAACTCTAAGTTATGTATCTAATTAGGCATATTATTTAATATTGCTGAGAGGGCTGACAAACATAGAGAGACTCAAATTAATCTTCTGAGCACATTCTATATACAGGGTGCCAGGAAAAGAGGGAAGAGGATTCAAAATTTAATATACTTACTCAACAAGGACTGAATGAGTTTTTCATAAGTTCCAGAGAAGACTAATTCATAGCAGAATGTCTACATAAGCCTTCTAAAAGAGATATGAACAAAGTGCTTTTGTAAGAAAATAAAGTAAGATTAATTCCAACTATAAATGTCATTAAAACGTTTTGGAAGGGAGTAACCTATAAATGCATTCATCAACAAATACCAGGGTGACACAACAAAATCATTCTGAATGGAACATGAAGAAAATTAATGAGTTCATAGGTACATACATACTTTGGAGATATTTTTCTGTAGCTCATTTCAAAATACATGTGAGTAATATAATGGAAATTTTCCAAGTCGTCTAGCTTACTAGAGATTCACTTCACAGCATTTTTTATGTTTCAAAATTATTTAACATTTTAATTGAATGTGTAACATAAATGAAATGCTTTGTAAAGAAATTTTCATGGAGATGGTAGCAATTTTCTTACTTATGATATGAATACCTTTATATATTATTCACTGGTTTGGCTTCTTTTTTAGTTGCCCATAAATATCTTTATAAACTTACAAATATCAAATTTTACCAAGATATATATTGTCCTAAATAAGCAAAGTGGAATATTTAACATTCAAGCAAGATTTTTATGATTTTATACCTCATTATGCTAATTGAAGCCATTTTCCAACAAATCTGCCTATATATTTTGTGAAAATAATCTGGATTTAAACATATTGAAGTTTTGTATTTGTAATTAACTTCTTTATCATTCATAGTTTTAATCCCATGAAATGAACTAAGGGTGTCTTTCTTCTCACTTACTGTTTGCTCATAATAGTAGTTCAGTTACTATCATATACAGAATATTTACAAAGATAAGAAAATACAAATGAAATCTTGTCACTAAACAGATATGGTTTCATTTGACATACGGTTTCTTTTAGAAATGAACTCTAGTACTACCAATATATGTGTAGATAATTTTATCAATCCATCCTGTTATAAAAATTAGATGGGATACTTCTCATTTACATTTCAGTATATCACTTTTCAAGTTGTGTCAAAAATTTCTTTTCCTACATTTATGAAGCAGTTTCTGGTAACACTTGACTGCTTAAAACACTTAAAATCTCAGTTTTTTTATTCTAGATTTCATTTATCTCAGTGTGACAACCCTAGATTAAAAAGCGAGCTTTTGAAAGAGGAGTTTGCTGTTTATATTTGGTAATTTTAAAATTTAATTGCTTTGTGAGCATTTATTGAACACTTACTATATGCAGTGCACCTTTAATACCTTTCATCTCACTGTACTTCTCAGAAAATGAGAGTCACATATCTTCCTGAGTGGAAATTAAATTGCTTAAATGACAGGTCATAAAGAATTAATGGAAAGTACAATGAGATGAAAAGTATAATGAGTACAAAGAGAAAAGTAATTTTTGACACTCTTCATTTTGAGAACAGTCTGCTACTGTGTTCAGTCATTCTGATCACCTAAAATGTCTCTGGGATTTACTGTGTCTTTGCAATTCTGGCTGCTAAGACCGTAGCCTAGATTTTCATCTGATAAGCCTGCCCATATTTTTTTCTTCTCTTATTCAGTCCTTCCACTATAATAATCTCCCTAAAATGGAGAAAGAAATGGTAACCCTATTCTTGCCTGAAAAAACTCATGGACAGAGGATCCTGGCGGGCTACAGTCCATGAGGGTGCAGTGGTTAGACACAACTTAGCGACTGAACCCAAAATATCATGATTGTTATGACACTCCTCAGGTAACTCCAACACCCTATTGCCTTCTGTGTTGAAGAGCAAATTCTCCTCACTAAAGGTCATTCATAATTCTGTGCCATTTTCCAAGTGGAGCTTTACTTCATACTTTTTCCCATTTCACATACTCTGCCTCTGTCAGGCTGGTAACTCCTTTTCATCCCCCAAACACTCTGCTTTGGGCCAAGTCCATGCTTTCTAAATATAATCACCCTCTTCAGAATGGTCCCTCTCCTTCCGTGCACCTCACCAGCCATCAACCTATTCTCTAAAGCCAAAATGGAACCCCACTTAACTCTAAAAGTCCTGACATACCCTGGTGTTCTTTCCTAGATTCCGACAGCATTTATGACCAGAATCTCATGGCTTGTTCCTCATTTTCTCATGAAAGAAGCACTGGAATCAATCAGATAACCTGCAAGGCTTGTTCACTGTTGAGTATGGAAACCCATTTCTACCTCCCCTTACTCACTGTAACTGCTGCTGGAATCACAGGGATGAATTATGTTTCTTTCCTTTGTGTCGTGTTGGAAGCTCCTGGTACGCAAATAACTTGTTTCAACTTCCCATCCCCACGCCCTGGAATCACAGCTGAGAAAGTGGCCTCTCAATGCACGTTTGAAAATTGTATGTCTGCAGTTTCAGAAAATTTTCTGATTCAGGGATAAACTGAAAAAATAGAAATAATAATGCTTTCCTTGCTTCACTCATAAGATATTCTTGAGTAGAGAAAAAGATGGGACAATGTCTTGTAATTGTAAACAGTATATAAATATATGACTCTGATTCTCTCATGCCTAAGCAGACTAAGACAGATGTAACAATTTGAACAGAAATAATTGACTCAAAAGCACATCTGGTTACCAAGAATAAGGATGGGGAAGTGAGAAAAACACTACAAAACAAAGACGGAGAATAGCCAACATACAGATAGAAAGTGGAGCTGCTGAAATCAGTACGTATCTCTGTTTGATTGAGAGAAGTGGTAGAAACGCCAACTGTCCCCACCATCCACCCTCTTTGCTTTATTTTGCCCATGGATACTTTATTGCAGACTATTATACGGGCTTTCTTCCTTCCTTAATTGTGGCCAGGGACTAATTTAAAGCTTGTGAAATATTAATGGAAGTGATACTTACTACTGCCGAGTCATTTCATTGTCTCATTAAAGATATTTTGCCCTGGGATCTCTCCTCTGCTTCGTTTTCTGGTTTGGACTTAGTGATTGTTGGGGAATTTTGGAAGCCATGTGTTGAGGATGGCAGAGACATTCACCAACCTCTCTCCTCTCTCAACTATTCCAGGAGAGGGGAACATTTCCCTTAGATTTTTGGCTCTTGTCCTCATTACAATTTAGTTTCCCTTAACCAAACTAACAAACTCCTCCTAACAACTCCTAACAAACAAACCCTACTGCCACCTTTCCTTAATAAAAAAGACTTTAGTTGTGGGGGAATCTTTAGGTGATTCACCTAAGTTGCGGTCCAGTAGGAACAATTAATATCCTGTCTTTTGGCACCTCCTCCAGGGCACATTGTTGAAATGTAGATGACAAAAGAGTTAACAACGCTTCCTTCCTTGTCTGACACAGTTAACAATTATGGCTTTTTTTTTTTTTCCTTATAAGTACCTGGTGTTAAGTGCCAAATTGAATTTCGCAATATAGATTGATTGGTATGGATTCAGACAGACTGGCTTTAGTTCCTCTGAGAAGCAATCTCTCTTCGATGATAACTCACAACATGGAAATTCTTTTGAATCATTAAAGACAGAATGTATTTATTCAGTAAAGTTTGAATTATACATATTATTTACTTTGTGAAAATTGACCACTATATCCCTTTGTGTATCAAAAACATAATGGAGAAAACCACCACAGTAAATAGTTGAAAGTAAAGGAAACAAGGGGGTTCCGAGCTTTGCATTTAACTGACTTTATCTATGTCCAGTTCAGCCTTCTCCAGGGGAGGAAAACCTCCTGCGGCCATTGATTACCCCATTGTCTTTTTTTTTTCCCCTGTATGTTTCTCCATTATGTTCTCCTCCAAGACTTTCTGCCTCTTGGTTTTCCAATGACCTACTAAGGTATATTTTGCTTGGCATTAATTTATGTGATACACCACTACTGAGTGAAGACAGAAGCAGTTCACCATTCTTTACAGTCTCCTAACAAAGTCTAATATACCTGCTAAGGAAGATGGCAACTTGTAAGAAGAGCTTTTACACACCGAGGTCTAAGCAATCAAGCCAGCATATTTTAAAGATACAGACAGATTTTTTTTTTAAAGTATACATATATAGATAGATAATTAGATAAGGAAAGATAGGCATATAAACACATATATTACTTTGTATTACTTAAACTCATCACTAATATTTACTGGAACTGGGGATGTCCAACATTTCAGATACTTCCATTACTGTTGGGAATAAAATAATAGTTCATCTGGCAAAAATCCCATGCATTAAATTATTTGTAGGAATATGTTACATATATATATAATGTTTTATATATATCTAATGCTCATTTTTTACTTATATGTGTGTATATATATGTTGGTAATTCTAAGTCACTGTTTTTACTTAAACAGATATCTCACTCCTCACACATTCTGGATCAATCAGACCTTATTCTTTTGCTCACCGTTGAGTCATGATCAATATTACGACGTTGAACTTTGAAATTTCCTTCTCTGACAGAACTCTTACTTGCTACTCTTTGTTTACCTTTATTACCAAAGAATTTGAACTTTGTTCTCACTGTGAGGTCTAGTTTCTTGAACCATCTTTATATTGGATACTTCTGGCTTGTCAACCTCTTTCTGACTTCATTTCTCTCCTCAACTCAGACTGTAAGATCTATATGGATGTAGCCTCTTTAACGGTCTCAATAATATTCTAAAATCTCTCATTTGTTTGGCCTCCACTACCTGTTTGCTGATGAACCCCAGCTCTGAGAGGTCCCTGTGGTCTTCCTTCACTGCTTTCAGATGACGTCAACATTGCTGGAGAAAGTAGGGGAACAGTGCTAGCCCCACGGCAAAGCCCTCTGGCCAGTCTTACTTTTCTCTCACTTCAGAAGAAGGAAAAACCCTTAAGCCCGTTAGTAGGCAGAGCAAACATTAAGGAGACAAGGAAAAACAAAATATGGTGATTTAATAGAATGAATTTTCAAAAATGAAGAAAAAGTTCATGTCAAAGTCCAGATAGACAATTTAGCACTGAAAATTGGAGGGACTATGGCTGTTTTCTCCTTTTCCCTGAGAGAGGAATGAAGAATAAGATGCCAGTTTGACCATGGTAACCATCCCTTGTTTCTTGAAGCTCATTCAAGCCCTTGCTTCCACATCATACTGTTAACTCTCTGACCATCTACTAACTGCTATTATGGAGAGAATAAAAACTATTTATTGAGTAAATGATATTCAGTTTACAACATTTCTAAGCTACTTTGATGTAGATTTTAATATGTGCTCTAACAGAAGGCAATGGCACCCCACTCCAGTACTCTTGCCTGGAAAATCTCATGGACGGAGGAGCCTGGTAGGCTGCAGTTCATGGGGTCGCTAAGAGTCGGACACGACTGAGCGACTTCACTTTGACTTTTCACTTTCATGCATTGGAGAAGGAAATGGCAACCCACTCCAGTGTTCTTGCCTGGAGAATCCCAGGGATGGGGGAGCCTGGTGGGCTGCCGTCTATGGGGTCGCACAGAGTTGGACAGGACTGAAGCGACTTAGCAGCAGCAGCAACAGCCATTATCCCCACTTTGTGCCCAAGAGCACCTAGCTCCAAGAGTCTATGCTTACCTCCTTTCTGTGTATTACTGGTGGCTGCCACTAGGTGAATGGGGCTTCCCTCCCTGGTGGCTCAGACATAAAGGATTTGCCTGCAATGTGGAAGACCTGGGTTTGACCCCTGGGTTGGGAAGATCCCCTGGAGAAGGGAATTGCTAACTACTCCAGTATTCTTGCCTGGAGAAATCAATGAGCAGAGCCTGGTGAACCAAAGTCCATAGGGTCCCAAAGAGTTGGACATGACTCAGTGTCTAACACCTTCACTTTTTTCCTTTTCACTAGGTGAAGAGATCCTATTTCTTCAGGATCCCAGAGACCTGTCTGTTGCTTCAAAATCATATATCCACATACTTATTATTTTTTACTTAGCTATTCTGAAATGATCAACATAACCAAAACAAGTTTTACCATTTTCATGATTCTTTACTCCAAGTTAGTTTCTTCTTCTTTCTTTTGCATTTTTATTTATAGTACAACCATTCTCTAATCACTACTCGAAACCAAAGAGTAACCCTTAATGCTTTCTTTCCTTTTCCTCCTTCTGACATTGGGTTTCACATTCTTTGTTCTCTCAAACTCATAGAGAAAAAAATCAGATGTGTGGTTAGTGGGGAGGGTAGAAGGAAGGGAAATAGGAAGAAGGCAGTCAAAAGGTACAAATTTACAGTTATAAGATAAATAAGTACCAGGGATATAAATAAGTACTAGGAAGTAATGGACACCATAATAAATGTAATTAACACTGACGGATGCTATACATGCAAGTTGTTAAGAGAGTGAATTCTAAGAGTTCTCATCACAAAAAATATTTTCTGTTTCCTTTAATATTGTATCTATATTAGATGGTGGATGTTCACTAATTGTGGTAATGTTCACTATTGGTAATATTCACTAATCACTTCATGATGTATGAAAGTCAAAATCAGTAAACTGTAAACTTCAAATTTATATTTGCTATACATCAATTATAAACTGGAAACAAAAAAAAATTTTTTTTTTTGGTGACTTCCTTTTAACTCTTCATTTCTTCCATTCTCACTACGTTTTGTTAGATTTAGTTTTCATTTTCCTGTATTTGGACTGTGGCCAAACATTCTAACTCATGTCCCTGCATTTAGCCATTCTCTCCTTAAAAGTAACTTAAAATTTCTGTGCAAACTCTAGAGAACAAGCTTTTTTTCAGATATCTTTAATCTTCTTAAAATCTGGCTGAAATTCACCTTTTTACCTCATTTTGTATTATTTATCTGAGCATACTTTACATCTGTAGCCTGCTACTCATTCTCTTTGCACGACATCCTGTATGTTTTTATGTCCCTGGTTTTGTTTGTGCTGTTTTTTTCTTCTTCCTGGAATATCCTCCTACAAAATATCTATCTTTCAAAATCCTATACATCCTTCAAAGCATTTTTCATAGATTAATCTTTCAGTGATGCTTGTCCTCACAGTTTATTTCTTCCTTTAAAAAAAAAAATTGAGATGCACTGGTATATAATATTAGGTAAGTTTAAGGTATACAATGTGTTGATTTAACACATTTCTTTATTGCAGTGTGATTACTACTTTAGTGTCAGCTAACACCTCTTTCATGTCACATAATTATCATTCTTTCCTGTGGTAAGAACAATTAAGACCTAGTCTCCTAGCAACTCTGAAATTTATAATATAGTATTGTTGACTATAAGCACTATTGTTGACTATAATCCCTATACTTTAGATCTTCAGGACTTACTTATCTACTCTTAGGTTGGTAAAAAGTAATTGTAGTTTCGGACTGTGCCTTTTAAATCATTATAACTAGGCTCAAACACATCTTTATTAGTCAACATAGGGAGCTTTACAATCAACACATTTTTTGCCAACAAGAAATGTTTTGTTTTATTCCTGTAGCATAAAAATCCATGCTTAAGGATTTGACAAAAACGCTCTTGGAAAGCATTTTCTGCCTCCTGCTGGTTGTGGAAGCGTTTTCCCTGCAAAAAGTTGTAGGAATGCTTGAAGAAGGAGTAGTCAGTTGGCAAGAGGTCAGGTGAATATAGTGGATGAGGCAAAACTTCATGTTCTGATTCATTCAGCTTTTTAAGCGCTGCTCGTGCAATGTGTGGTTGGGTGTTGTGAAGAATTGGGCCCTTTCTGTTGAGCAGTGCTGGCTGCGGTCTTCAGTGCATCTCATCCATTTGATAAGCATACTTCTCAGATGTAATACCGACCGGTCAGCACTGAGTTCTTTGGCAACTTCTCATGTAGTTTTAAGACGATCAACTTTGATGATTGCCCTCAGTTGGCCATAGTCAACTTCCGATGGCTGGCCACCGTGCCCTAATCTTCAAGGCTCTCATCTCCTTTACAAAACTTCTTGAACCATGACTGCACTGTACTATTCCTGAACCAAATGTGTTGTTAATGTTGCACATTGTTGCTTTATGACCCATTTTGAACTTAAATAAGAAAACTGCTCAAATTTGCTTTTTGTCTAGTATCATTTCCCTAGCCTAAAATAAATGTAAAATAAACAAGAAATGTGATTAGCAAAAAATCATAAAGTGAGAAATGAATATTAAAATAATGTATAACATAACCACATTCATTTTTAAATGTATTCCAGTATTAAATGGCACCTTTCAACAATGTTGGAGAAGGAAATGGCAACCCACTCCAGTATTCTTGCCTGGAGAATCCCATGGAGGGAGGAGCCTGGTAGGCTATAGTCCACGGGGTCGCAGAGAGTCAGAGACGACTGAGCTACTTCACTTCACTTCAACAATGTAAAATTGCAGTTACTTTTGCACCAACCTTAACAGTTGGGTTTTTAGCCTTAAATAACATTTTCTCAGTCTTCTCCCCACCCAGCTAAACCTCTGTCACCAGCATTCTACTTTCTTAGAGTTTTACTCTTTTAGATTCCAAGTATAAGTGAGATCAAACATTTCTGACTTACATCACTTACATCTGACTTGCATAATGCTCTCAACTGCTAAGTCACTTCAGTCATGTTCGACTCTGTGCAACCCCATAGATGGCAGCCCACCAGGCTCCCCCATCCCTGGGATTCTCCAGGTGAGAACACTAGAGTGGGTTGCCATTTCCTTCTCCAATGCATGAAAGTGAAAAGTCAAAGTGAAGTCGCTCAGTCGTGTCCGACTCTTAGCGACCCCATGAACTGCAGCCTACCAGGCTCCTCCGTCCATGGGATTTTCCAGGCAAGAGTACTGGAGTGGGGTGCCATTGCCTTCTCCGAATGCTCTCAAGGTCTACCCATATTGTGGCAAATGGCAAGACTTCTTTTCATAGCTGAGTGGTACTCCATTGTGTATGTGTAACTCCTATCTTCATTATCCATTCATCTATCAATGGACACTTTGGTTGTTCCAACTTCTTGGCTACTGTGAATAATGTAATCAACTTTTATGGGAGTTCAGACAGCTCTTTAATATCTTCTTTTCATTTCCTTTGGATATAAACCCAGATGTAGAACTGCTCAATCATATGGCAGTTTTACTTTTAATTGTTTGCAGAACCTCCATATTATTTTTCATATTGGCTGAACATTTCTACCAACAGTGCACAAGGGGTTTTTTATCTCTTCTTTGTATTCTCACCAAACTGGTATTGCTTGTTCTTTTGATAATGTTGTTCAGTCACCAAGTCATGTCCAACTTGGCAACCCCATGGACTACAGCACACCAGGTTTCCCTGTCCTTCTCTACCTCACAGAGTTTACTCAAATTCATGTTCATTGAGTTGGCTATGCCATCCAACTATCTCATCCTCACTGCCACCTTCTCCTCCTCTGTTTTCCAGTGAGTTCCCTCTTTGGATCAGAGGGCCAAAGCATTGGAGCATCAGTCCTTCCAGCCAATAGTCAGGGTTGATTTCCTTCAGGATTGACTGACTTGATCTCCTAGCTGTCCAAGGGACTCTCAAGAGTCTTCTCCGGCAACACAGTTCGAATGCATCAATTCTTTAGTGCTCAGCCTTTTTATGGTCCCACTCTGACATCTATACATGACTACTGGAAAACCATAGCTTTGACTATATGGCTCTTTGCTGGCAAAGTGATGTCTCTACTTTTTAACATGCTCTCTAGGTTTGTCATAGCTTTTATTGTCATTCTAACAGGCGTGAGGGAGAAGGAAATGGCAACCCACTCCAGTGTTCTTGCCTGGAGAATCCCAGGGATGACGGAGCCTGGTGGGCTGCCGTCTATGGGGTCACACAGAGTCGGACACGACTGAAGTGACAGCAGCAACAGGCGTGAGGTGATGTTTCATTGTGGTTTGATCTGCATTCCCCTGATGATTACAGTTTAGTGATGTTGACCTTTTGGCCATTTGGATGTCACCTTTGGGAAAAAAATGTCTGTTTAAGATTCTCTGTCCATGTTTTAATTTTTTTGTTTTTATCGAAAAGTTGTCTCTTCCTTCTGTAAATATCCATGTTAGATTCTTGTTAAAAAGGATGCTTATTTTATACATGTCTAGACTGCTATGTCTTAATTTCTTTGAATGTAGAAACCTTACTTCTTTATCACTGTGCTCCTATGTATATACTGCTAAGTCACTTCAGTCGTGTCCGACTCTGTGCGACCCCATAGACGGCAGCCCACCAGGCTCCCCCGTCCCTGGGATTCTCCAGGTGAGAACACTGGAGTGGGTTGCCATTTCCTTCTCCAGTGCATGAAAGTGAAAAGTGAAAGTGAAGTCACTCAGTCGTGTCCAACTCTTAGTAACTCCATGGACTGCAGCCTACCAGGCTCCTCCATCCATGGGATTTTCCAGGCAAGAGTACTGGAGTGGGGTGCCATTAGGTGCATATATAATTAGTGCTTTCATTCTATGAATATATCTAGGTTGAATGAAGAAATGAATTATAAAATACCTCAAGCATTTTGAAAATTGTTTTTGAATGACCTTCTCAGACTGTATTGATACGCTTCTCTGTTTGACCTTACTTGGTGGTGAGAGAAAAAAAAAAGTTGTTCATTGACTGATGAATTGTTCTTTTATCAAGAATAATCATTTCACCAAAAAAGCTATAGCTATGTGAGGTGATAGAAGTGTTAATTAGCTTGATAAGGGACACCCTTTCATAATGTATATCGATATCAAATTGTCACAAAGTGAAAATGAAAGTCACTCAGTCGTGTCCGACTCTTTGCAACCCCATGGGCTGTAGCCTGCCAGGTTCTTCTGTCCATGGAATTCTCCAGGCAAGAATACTGGAGTGGGTAGTCGTTCCCTTCTTCAGGGGATCTTCGCAACCCAGGTCTCCTGCATTGCAGGTGGATTCTTTACTGTCTGAGCCACCAAGGGAGACCAAATTGTCACAATGTACACTTTAAATATCTTACAATATTACTTGTCAATTTTATCTCAAAAAAAGCTAAAATTAAAGAAATAATAATCATAGATGTGCTATGCTTCCATTCCACTATATTTTTCAATTTATGCATAATTTTATTATTTTATTTACTTCAATAAATCTTTTCTAAAAGTTTAAATATTTGTAAGGCTCTAAGACTTCTGAAATTTCTTTGATTCAGTTACATTGTTATGTATCTTAAAGCATCCATGCTATTTGATCCCACACAATGTAGTATCTTCTGGGTGAGTTTTCATAAAAATTTCAGGAAGCTGCATTTGTATTTTCCTCTTTGTAATGTAACTGTTTTCAGATATTTTCCTTTTTATTCATGAGAAACTGTAGCGTAACTCTTAATCTAAATAAAAGTAATAAATATATACAGAAAGAGGTAGATAACATTATAATTTTCTTCCTCAGGAACAAATATGACTACGAATAATTAAAGATGAATCTCTGTTGGCAGAACAATAGACCTCTGATTCAGCTTGTGGATGAAGTGAACCCACATATTCTTACTATATATGAGATCTCCTAAGATGAGTGTAAATTACATCTCATCAAGGGTTACCTCGTGTCTCCTATTAAACACATTTTCCTGAGCCCCCAGCCCTGGTATGGACACACTTTGGTCTGTCTTCTTTCTTATTTAGAGGAAGTCTGTTCATAAGGAAGCTGGAAGCCAAAGGTTTGGCCTCTACATGCATGTCTCCTGCAGATACCTGATAAACTGAAGCTGCGCGCCAAGTGCGGCATACTCTTAATGAAACTCTACTTCTACTCAGTGTCAAGGATTGGCTTAAAAAGTTTTCTGAGCTGAGAAGATTAAATTACTCTTCAAGGCCAAAGGGCTGTGGTATGAGATTATACCTGATGAAAGGAAGAAATAAATTATTACAAAGATATGAAGTTAATAAATCTTCCTTTATAAGTAGCACATAAAGTGTTTTATTGCTGAGGCTGAAACATTAATATCAAGTTTTCTTGAAGGGGCACCTGTACTGAACCCAGAACTCTCCATAATACTAGAAATATGACAGCCCATGTTCATTGGTCTACTATTTAGGTGAAATATTCCTTATAGTGCAGCCTCTTGGTATTTTTTTAATCAGATACTTAATAACGTCAATGAGTAAAAGAAAAATAATCAGGTGGATTCAAGAGTTTTACAGGCTGTTCTTTAAAGTGTGTGCCTACTTTCATGAAAACGGCAATATTTTAAACTAGCTCTTTTTACGTATCTTGGCTTGTATTGGAAAGAAAATCAAGTCTATGAGACCTCTAAGAGCAAGAACGTGACCTTGTTGATCATGATATCTCCAGTCCCTTGCCTGTAATATAGTAGGTATGACTAGAAATTTATTAACTAAAGTAGAAAAATCAATTCATAGTCAACTTTCAAGTTTCAAAACTTGGACAGGCTAGATATTACACAACGTCTCCTGAACTGATTTACATGTCTAAACACAGGTTAAGCTTCCATTTAAATCCACTGATTTGTGTTTCTCTGATAAAGTTACAGAAGTACTTCTTCAGTTTTCTATTTCTCCAGTGAAATCACAAGAGGTGTGACTTGTTGGAAAAATGAAGAATGTTCTTTGGCATCACTGTTTCTACTCTCCACTTTATTTTATAGATAAATGTGCTGATACCATGGAATCTAAGAGACAATTGACCAAGAGCCCAATTATGTTTATATAGACTTTAAGAACAGAAAGATGGTATTGCTCCCCACCCAAATTTTGAATCAAGATAAACTACTCTTTAAGCGAACTATACTTAATTAGTTCTGTATTTCTTGTTTTTCTCATAATGACTACTTAAGTGATACAAAACACCTAACCATTTCTCTTATCTATATCTATACCACTTATATCATTGTGAGTATAGCTATATTTCTATTGCTTTGATGGCATCCTCAACTTTAGATGAGTTGAATACTCCAGCACTGATACAACTCAAGACAAAAGAAAATAATTCAGATTTAGATATGTACATTCTGTTTCCACCCCCCCCCAAAAAAATCATACTGTAGTACCAAGAAGAAAACTGAGTATGCAATCTTTAGTCAAAAGCCAAATTTTAAGTCAAATAGTTTAACAACAAAAGGAAGTTAAATATAAAAGCGATCTTATCAGTTCCTAAACAATAAATATTGAATACTTAAAATTATAAATCATGATTGGCAGGAGGCCTTGCCATATCTTGGAATAAAAATATTTCTTTCTATTCAGATAAGATGTGGCAATAACTTAGGACCTATCAATTTAAAATATTTTAAAATTTTCGTATTTATTACAATTTGGAAATATTGTATGCTATGAAAATACTTTGGCTAATCAAAGAGGGAAACATATTCTTCCTCTTATTATAAAATAAACACACATGAAATCAAGTAATCATTAAAGACCTATGTTAACTAAATAAAATCTAAAATAAGTAGCAGGGATGAAAATTAGGTGTAAATTCAACCTCTAAGTAGGTACTGATTTTCATTGCCTCTTTGATTAAATAGGGTCATTTGAAGATAAGATGGGCTTCCCAGGTGGGGCTGGTAGTAAAGAACCCGCCTGCCTATGCAGGGGACATAAAAGACACAGTTTCGATCTCTGGGTTGGGATGATCCCCTGGAGGAGGATAGGGCAACCCACTCCAGTATTCTTGCCTGGAGAATCCCACAGACAGAGGAGCCTGGCGGGCCACAGTCCACAGGGGAGGAAAGAGCCGGACGTGACTGAAGCAACTTAGCATAGCAAAGATAAGATGGAAATTAGTCTAAAAAGTTAATAAGTTTTTTTTTTCTTTTAAACTTTTTATTTTATATTGGAGGCTAGCCAGTTAACAATATGGTGACAGGAACAACAGAGTGACTCAGCCATACACATACATGTGTCCACTGTCCCCAGAACTCCCCTCCCATCCAGGCTGCCACATAACACTGAGCAGAGTTCCTGTGCTACAGGAAGGCCCTTATTGGTTATCCATTTTAACTACAGCAGTGTGTACATGTCCAGCCCAAATCCCTAACTGTCCCTTCCTCTCCACTGCCTGCAACCGTAAGTTTGTTTCCTAAGTCTGTGACTCCGTTTCTGTTTTGTAAATAAATTGATTTGCATCATTTCTTTTTAGACTCTGCTTATAAGAGGTATCATATGATGCTTTTCTTTCTCTGTCTGACTTACTTCACTCAGGATCATCATCTCTAGGTCCATTCATGTTGCTACAAATGGCATTATTCCATTCTTTTTAACGGCCGAGTAATAATCCACTGTAGGTGGGTACTACATCTTCTTTATCCAGCCTTCTGTTGATGGACATTTAGGTTTCTTCCATGTTTTTGGCTATTGTAAACTGTGCTGCAATGAACACTGGGGTGCATATGTATCCTTTTGGCCCATGTTTTTCTCTGGATATATGCCCAGGGGAGGGACTGCATAGTCAATATGGTAGCTCTATTCTTACTTTCTTAAGGAACCTCTATACTGTTCTCCATAGTAGCTGTACCAATTTACATTCCCCCATTAGTATAAGAGGGTTCCTTTCTCTCTACACTCTCTCCAGAATGTATTATTTGTGGAATTTTTGATGATAGTCTGTTGTGAGGTGATACCTCATTGCAGTTTGGATTTTCATTTCTCTAATAATGAGCGATGCTGAACATCTTTCCATGTGCCTCTTGGCCATCTGCATGTTTTCTGTGGAGAAATATCTATTTAGGTCTTCTGTCCATTTGTTGACTGGGTTGTTTGTTTTGATTATATTAAGCCTTATGAGCTGTTTGTAAATCTTGGAGACTAATCCCTTGTTGGTTACATCATTTGCAAATGTTTCTCCCAATCTGTGGGTTGTCTTTTTATTTTATTTGTGGTTTTATTTGCTGTGCAAGAAAAGCTTTTGAGTTTAATTAGGTCCCATTTATTTTTATTTTTATTTCCATTATTCTGGGAGATGGATCAAGAAAGATATTGCTGCAATTTATGTCAGAGTGTTCTGTCTGTGTTTTCCTCTAGGAGTCTTACAGTATCTGGGTCTCACATTTAGGTCTTTAATACATTCTGAGCTTATTTTTGTGTATGGTGTTAAGGAATGCTCTAATTTCTTTTTTTTAAACTGGAGCTGTCCAGTTTTCCCAGCACCATTTGTTGAAGAGACTATCTTTCCACCATTGTGTAGTCATGCCCCCTTGTCATAGATTGACTGTAAGTGCATAGGTTTATTTCTGGGGAAAGTTCATTAACTATTATTCTCATATATAGGTAAGAATTTCGTGTATTCTATGGGAGAAATAGACTTATAAAGTCTAAAGTGAAAGTGAAGTCACTCAGTCAAGTCCAACTCTTTGCAACCTCATGGAAAGTAGCCTGCACCAGGCTATGGGATTTTCTAGGCAAGAGTACTGGAGTGGGCTGCCATTTCCTTATCCAGGGACTCTTCTTGACCCAGGGATCGAACCCAGGTCTCCCACATTGTAGACAGACGCTTTACCGTCTAAGCCACCAGGGAAGGCTATAAAGTCTAAGTACCCCTCAAATATAATGTCTGTGTGTTTTTATTTATGAACTTCATCTTTTTCTTTATTTTGGGGTTTCTCTTTTTGTTAATTAGTTTAGTCTTTAAAGCAGTGGGCAGTATAAAATAAAGCAAGTTAGGAATTGCATGATTAGCCCACCATTTAAAAATTGACAGAGCAACATTAAATTGTCAATACTTTCAGAGGTGCTAAAAAGTTTAAAAATTCCATTTTCTAAAAAGTATTTGATTATTACAAAGTATAATGAATAAGTTTGTATTTATTCGAACTATGATATCTTGAAACTTTGGGATTAATTCATACACATATATATGTATAATAAGAGCATGAAATAATTTTAAGGCCAAATTAAAAAAAACTGAAATCCATTACAGAAAATGTACAAATCTACCTTTTTCTGCTCTGATACTAGCATAGAATAAAATGTAAAAGCCTTTCTGCATAAGGATTTCATCGTCAGGAAATTTCAGGAAGAATTTCTAAAGTCTGGACGTTACAGGCATACCTCAGAGTATTGCAAGTTCAGCTTCAAACCAGCACAATGAAGTGATTAGTGCAACAAAGCAAATCACATTTTTTTTTTTGGTTTCCCAGGGCGTACAAAAGTTATGTTTACACAGACCGTTACCTATTGAGTGCGTAATAAATGGCATTATGTCTACCAAGGTACACAACTTAAAAATACTGCTAAAAACTGCTAACCATCACCTGAAACTTCAATAAGTCATAATCAAAGATCACTGGCCACAGACCACCATAACAAATAATAAGAATGGAAAAGTTTCACATATTTTCAGAATTACCAAAATGTGGCACAGAGACATAAAGTGAGCAAATGCTGTTGAAAAAATAAAGCCAATAGACTTCCTTGATGCCAAGTTGCCATAAACCTTCACTTTGTTAAAAACAAAACAAAAACAAAACAAAACCAGTATCTTAAAAGCACAATAAAACAAGGCAGGCTTGTATTCTGGTAAATTAGAAAACACATCATTAAATATATGCCAAAGATCCAGTAGTTCCAGCCAGTCTAAGGACAGGTTACTTCCAAAGTATCTGAGAAGCTTTAAAAACAGTTCATGGGCCTCAGCCCCGGACATTTTGAAAATAATCAGGGTAGGAACCAAGGATGTACATTTTAAGGTTATACAGGATGATTCTTGTGTCTTGGTATGCCCTGAAATCCATGTCATATTTTTTAACTTGACAGAATTAGTCGCAAAAAATATAGAAATGTTTTTTTTTAAAAAAAAGCTAAATTGCTACTCACCCATTCTCTCCCCCTGGTCATGCTCACTTCCCTCTTGGTAATGACTTCTCAGGCAACTTCTCAGAATTATTTACTGTTATCATCTCTTATTTTTACTGATGCCACCTGGTGTAAAGAACTGACTCATTGGTAAAGACCCTGATGCTGGGAAAGACTGAAGGCAGGAGGAGAAGGGGACGACAGAGGATGAGATGGTTGGATGGCATCACCGACTCAATGGACGAGTTTGAGCAGGCTCCAGGACTTGGTGATACACAGGGAAGCCTGGTGTGCTACAGTCCACGGCGTTGCAAAGAGTTGGACATGACTCAGCAACTGAACTGAACAACCAGAAGCCAGGTTTTCAGATGAGCTAGATGAAAATGCACCTAGGAAGTATATTCAGAGGAGTCTACCTTTCATACTATAGGGTGTCTCACTGTTGTACAATTTCCAGCAGAGACATAGTATCCTCCTGTATTCCATTTGTACAATTTAGTCTCAGAATGAGAGCTGTTCTTGAATAGGATAAGTTAATAAAAAGTGCATTTCAGTAGATGCAGTATGGCAGTGACTAGCTAGGCTGACAGAATTAGAGCTTTCTCAGTGATGAGGATCCTGGGAAAGAGGACTTGGAGTAGACTGGAAATGCACAGAAGGGAAAAGGAAAAAAAAAAAAAAGGAAGCAAGGAGCCTGAAGATGCATGCTTGTGAGATGAGGCCAGAGGTTAATTCTGGTTCTGATGGAATCTTGATCTGCATCATTTCTACAAGAACCTATCTTCTCTGTGCGTGCATCCTAAGTTGCTTCAGTCATGTCCAACTCTTTGCAACCCTATGGACCGTAGCCAGCCAGGCTCCTCTGTCCACGGGATTCTCTAGGCAAGAATACTGGAGTGGGTTTCCATGTCCTCCTCCAGGGCATCTTCCCAACCCAGGGATCAAATCTATATCTCTTATGTCTCCTGCATAGGCAGGTGGGTTCTTGAACACCAGTGCCACCTGGGAATTCTACAAATAAATAAGTTCATGATTACTGTTTATTTGAAAATTCGACTTAATAATGACGATAGAATAGATAGGTACAGTAGAAAAGCAGACATGTGTACAACTAATTAAAATACAAGGAAGCATGTAGTTTTTTAGGCTGCAATTTTGATGTGTGTGACTGAAGCTTTAATGTAGGAGGAAGTATTTGAGCTGAATGGGTGAAATTTTGACAGCTTGCCTTTAGCAGAAGGGTGCAAAGCATAGAAGTGGAAAAATGGAGTATGTTTTAAGAAAAAAGGCAACTAGTTTTATATGCCAAAAATGAATTGTGGTTTGGTATTTTTCATGATGTGAAAAATAAGACCAGGAAGAGGGCATCACAGGTGAAGCCAAAAGGCTTCATTGCATTCTGTAGGAATGTTGAGTCCAGTGAAATGTTCTGTAAGAATGTGACATGATCAGAACTGTGCTTTAGGAAAACCCCAGAGAGAAGAGGGCTACAGAAACTATTTCAAAATCAAATGCAACACTTTGGCTAGGAGGGCTTATAACAAATCAGCTGGAAGTCAACCAAGAAACACACGCTATTGTCTGTGTAAGTGCTGACCCATGACCTGAATGAGGGTTTGAACTAAGAGACATAATGAGTGGAAAGAATGGAATATATTGGAAAGGCCTTGCAGGGACACAGAATGGGTTCCTAACTCTCTTAATCTACCTTGCTTTAGCCATTAAAAAAAAAAAAAAGGGTTCCCATCACTTGTTTTGCTTTTTTCAATCTTTTGACCACTTTCCCCCATTAGCTTTCTTTTTATTTTTTTTAACTTTTTTAATTTTATTTTATTTTTAAACTTTACATAATTGTATTAGTTTTGCCAATTATCAAAATGAATCCACCACAGGTATACATGTGTTCCATCCAGCTTTATTGAGATATAACTTACTTACAGAATGCTCACCTGAAAATGTGTGCAATTCAGTAATTTTATCTTGTAAATAGAGTCATGCACCCACCATCATAATCTAACTTCAGAGCATTTGCATTTTCCCTAAAGGAAACCTTCAGCCATTACTAGTCACTCCCCATCCCCACGCCCCTTCCTTCTCCATGGGCACATAGGTCACCACTAAGCTAAACTATCTTGCTTGCTTATGTTTTCTATTGAACACTAAGTTGTTGGGTGAAGGACTCAGTCTTTTAACACATAATACCTAATGACAAACATTCCTTTGTATAAAACAGTTTTTAACTCAATACCTTTCTCTTAACTTCCATCTCCTCCTCCTACCTTCGCCCAGTCCCTGCCCAACACACAAACACACAATATAGATATTTCCAGGGCATGACACTCTTACCTTCTCTTTCTCTTGTCCTTGTGTAGACCAGAAAGCCCCAGAAGCTTCTCGGAGGCCAGGAGAAGCCAACAATCCATGCCTGTAGGAACACAGTGATGCCAGAAGCATGAAGTTGTCTGACTTTTCCCATTTCACTCCTTGGGAGGTTGCAACCTGGAACTCTATGGTAAAGCAGTGCAGTACTGCCTGCCAATGCCCAGAGCTGGTTCTGGAAGCCCGGGATCCACACTAGACTGTGAGACACACTGGAACTGGGTCCAGACGATTCAGTCCAGACTAAGGCATGCCTGGATTAAAGCAGAAGTCCGCTCTCCAGAGTGTGGTAAAAGTTTTCATTAGACTCTGCTGAAATTCCCAGTTGAAACTGAGCGTCTAAAGGATTCATCAGTCTTCCTCTCTTCCCAAGAAGGAACAGGCTCTCAGGGCCTTTCTCACCTGCCCCAGCTACTGCTTGATCCTAGGAGTTTATGGAGTTCAATGAATCTGAACACATCTGTACATATTTTATGGACAGAGACACTGTCTGTGGAACTGAGGGACCTCCATAAGCCTGTCCCACCCTGGGTTAGCAATAATCCTCAACCATCTTCTATACAAATTTATCAAGTCAGTTAAACTTCTCTCAATCCTCACAGACTATCTTTCCAAGATTTCTGTGAGGATTGAAAAAGACAATGAATAAGGAACATAATGTGTAAATGATGCATTTTGCACACGTGGTATTTTTGTAGGAACTAGTCCAGACCGCTGTGGACTGGTAGGAGAGTCCGTGCTGAGTTCTTTGAATTTTCCTGGAGTGTCTGAAGCTTTCCAACATACAGAGCATTAAACACTTGACTGGGCTGTGGGGTAGTTGTTACCTCTGGGATGGTTCCTTCTGAGTCACACCACCAGCTCCTTATAGCATACGATTTACAACCCCCCACCTCAAGGACAGTCATTTGATACTTGCTTCCAGACACTCCAGTGATGGAGACGACATGACTCCAATGCTGCTCACCCGCCTTGGAGACGACATGACTCCAATCCTGCTCACCCGCCTTGGAGACGACATGACTCCAATCCTGCTCACCCGCCTTGGAGACGACATGACTCCAATCCTGCTCACCCGCCTTGGAGACGACATGACTCCAATCCTGCTCACCCCACTTAGTCTTTGTGTGCGCGGTTAGCTGTCATTCTCTAAGTCCCTACATGAGAACAGACCTCTATGTTCCAGAGTTGAAGGGTCTCGAAAAAGAGAATTTCATATTACCTTGCTTTAGGATCTGGTTTCTTACAGGCACCAGTATGGTAGAAACCAACACAGCATTGTAAAACTTAAAAAAACAAAAAGATTATGAAAAAAGAATTTACATATATATGTATATGTATAGCTGAGTCACTTTGCCGTACACCAGAAACTTCCCATAGCATTGTAAATCAACTATACTTCAATGAAATAAATTTTAAGAAAAGAAATAAATGGCTTAGCACTTGCGGGAATATGGATGGACTTAGAGACCATCATACTGAGTGAAGGAAGACAGAGGAGAAAC
Source organism: Bos grunniens (assembly GCF_055505025.1). Taxonomy (NCBI): domain Eukaryota; kingdom Metazoa; phylum Chordata; class Mammalia; order Artiodactyla; family Bovidae; genus Bos; species Bos grunniens. Next base: position 19,722,950 of record NC_141191.1, on the reverse strand, counting down.
ATCATATAACATCCCTTATATGTGGAATTTTAAAAGAAATGATACAAATAAATGTATGTACAAAATAGAAAGAGACACACAGACTTAGAGAAGGAACATATGGTTGCCAGAGTGGGAAGGATGATGGGAAGGGGAGGTTAGGAAGTTTGGGATGGACATGTACGCAATGGTATATTTAAAATGGATAACCAGCAAGGGCCTACTGTATAGCACATGGAACTCTGCTCAATGTGACGTGGCAGCCTGGATGAAGGTGAGGTTGGGGGAGAATGGATACATGTGTATGTATGGCTGAGTCCCTTCCCTGTTCACCTCTTACACTGTGAACAACGAAGTGTGTAATTAACATTGTTAATCAGCTATGCCCTAATACAATAGGTTTTTGCCCTAATAAAAAGGTTTTCTTTTTACAAAAGAAATGGCTTAGTATTCATACATCATTTATAATTAATCACTGATCAAAACACCTCTTGATGTCTAGCTTGCTTGTCAGGGGGCATAAAATGATGGCAAGAACTTAACTCACAATATAAGTGAAGTGAAGTCACGCAGTTGTGTTCCGCTCTTTGCGACCCGTGGACTGTAGCCCACCAAGCTCCTCTGTCCATGGGATTCTCCAGGCAAGAATACTGGAGTGGGTTGCCATTTCCTTCTCCAATATAAAGCCCTCCAAAATGTTTTATCCAATCATTGAATTGGTTTTTCCTACTTCCCCATGTTTTGAAACTGTGCTGCCAAGAAAATTCAGTCATATTCTCAATTTGCAGAACTCCAGATTTTTAAACAGTAGTATATTTCACTTCATAAAATAGCTTTACTGTTTTTGTTTTCTTTAAGAAAGAAAATAAGCTGAAAACTGTGCAAACTCTGTGACTTTTCTTTCCAAGGTGGTAATTTCTTTTATGATAATAGGATCCGTTATAAACAGAGTAAGTCACATTTAAGAGCTTTTATAGTTTTTATATATAAAGAAAATTTTCCACTGCCGATTGTACTGTAAACACATGTACTTGATTTTAAGCCTTCTAAAAATCTTCAGTAATATTAGAAACTAGACAGCTGCCTTACATTAATTAGTGTTTCCATAAAGGTTTCTGAGGGAAATAAACACAAGTAAATACAGCACCATAGGACTGAATTAACAGAGAAAAGAGAAATAATTTTTCATGTTCATATTTGAATACACACCAATTTGTGATCATTATAAAATAATCATATCAAGGGAAACTACACACATATATTTTACAAACTCTGTACACCAGTTTTACTCAATACAGAATTTAGCTGTTTAGAATTAGTACCTAGAGCTCATAAATATTAAAGTTATTGACTGATCTACTGTAGTTTCTACTTTTCCCAATAGTTTCTATGGTCTTCCTAGTATATAAACTACAAAAGTTGTGGGATTTGATTGCCATTTCCACTGAGTTTCATTAAGCCTAAAAAGCAATTTCTCTCTAAGCATCACAAACAGGCAAAGGAGCAAAGGATGTAATCCCATGAGTACACTGTAGATGTGGCTGTGGATAACTTGTCTGCTTCTGTGCAAGTCAGACTACCTGATGGAGCCCTTTAATCAAAGATACTCACTTCAGATGGAGGGATCTTCCAAGAGTGATTTCCCTGTAACTTTCTCTAATGTCTTTAGGTGAAAGGTGGGGAGTCAGGTAGACTTGAAGTTAAATTTACAAATAGTGCACGAGGCATCTAGAGGATTATGGACACTCTGTTTTAGTTTGAGATTGCCACTTCTTTGGGAAGAAGAATGTTTTCTCTCAATCTGTAACACTATGTCGCCAAACACCTCTATTTTATAAAATAATTTATATTTCTTTGCAAGCAGGTCTGTTGAAAATATTTCTTATTGATTTTGTCATTGATAGGTATATTGTTATATAATAGTGTCTTGGGTTTTTTGTGGTTTGATTAAACCTTTTTATTCCTTTGTTACTCTGTTCACTTACTTTAAAACATTTCTGATTTTTTTCCTATCTAACAGATTTCTTGCTTGCCTTCTCTATATGGTTTCTTTGCAAGACACAATATGTGCCCTTATATTTCTTCTATGTATTCAGCCACCTTTTCCTCTGATACATGAAAATCCATTTACTTTTATCAATACAAATCCTCCACTCCCTTCCACATTAATACTAACATGCATATAAGAAGTTTCCCCCTAGTTAACCATATTATACCACACCCAAGATGCTGTTTTGCCTTGAAGCTCTAAGCAATCAGAATTTCAGAGATCAAGAGATTTGAATGTTTCTTCCTGTCATAAATCAGAGCAGTGCTGATGTAATCACATGCCTCAAAATTTAAGTGACATAAAATATAGCACAGTTTCTAATTTCCTAGTGTTAGTTAAAGAGACCTAGAGAGACTGTCATACAGAGTAAAGTAAATCAGAAAAAGAAAAGCAAATATCGTATAATGATTTATATGTGGTATCTGCAAAAAATGGTACAGATGAACTTATTTGCAAAATAGAAATAGAGACACAGATATAAAAAACAAACTATGGATACCACAGTGGGGAAGACAGGGGTGGGATGAATTAGGAGATTGGGATTGACGTATATACACTACTATGTATAAAATAGATCACTAATGAGAACCTACTGTATAGCACAAGGAACTCTACTCAGTGCTCTGCGGTGACCCAACTAAATGGGAAGGAAATCTAAAAACGACAGGATATGTATATACATATAACTAATTCACTTTGCTATACAGCAGAAACTAGCACAACATTGAAAAGCAACTGCACTCCAACAAAAACTTAAAAAACAAAACAAAAAATAAATTTAAAGATGAAAAATAAATAGTAGTTTGCAAAGTAATCTACAGATTCAATGCAATCCCTACCAAATTACCAATGTCATTTTTTGCAGATCTAGAAGAAAAAAAATCTTAAAATCTGTATGCAAGCACAAAATCCAAAACAGTCTTGTGGAAAAATAAAAACCAGAGCTGGAGGATTCAGGTCCCTGACTTCAGACTATACTATAAAGCTACAGTAATCAAAATAGCATGATACTGGCACAAAAAGAGAGACTTACAGATCAATGGCCAGGATAGAAAACCCAGAAATAAACTCATGCACATATGTTCAATTAATCTATGACAAAGAAGGCAAGACTATACAATGGAGAAAAGACAATCTCTTCAACACATGGTGCTGGGAAAACTAGACAGCTACATGCAGAAGAATAAAATTAGAACTTTCTTTAACACCATAAACAAAAATAAACTCAAAATGGATTAAAGTCTTACATGTGAGACCAGATACTATAAAACTCTTAGAGGAAAACATAGGCAAAACACTCTTTGACATAAATTACAACAATCTCTTTGTGGATTCACTTCCTAGAGTAATGAAAATAAAAATAAACAAATGGAATCTAATTAACCTTAAAAGCTTCTGCACAGCAAAGGAAACTATAAACAAAAAACAACTGACAGAGTGGGAGAAAATATTTGCAAATGATGCGACGGACAAGGGGTTAATCTCCAAAATTATAAACAGATCATGCAGTTCAATATAAAAAAATTTAAAAATGGGCAGAAGACCTAACTAGACATTTCTCCAAAGAAGACAAAAAGATGGACAAAAAGCACATGATAAGATGCTCAACATTGCTAATTACTAGAGACATGCAAATCAAAACTACAATGAGGTATCATTTTGCACCAGTCAGATGGCCATCAACAAAAAGTCTAAAAACTATTGTTCTTTTTTTTTAATTTAAACTTATTTATTTTAATTTGAGGCTAATTACTTTACAATATTGTATTGGTTTTGCCATATATCAACATGAATCCACCACGGGTGTACACGTGCTCCCCATCCTGAACCCCCTTCCCACCTCCCTTCCCGTACCATCCCTCTTGGTCATCCCAGTGCACCAGCCCCAAGCATTCTGTATCCTGTATCGAACCTGGACTAGCAATTCATTTCTTATATGATATTATACATGTTTCAATGCCATTCTCCCAAATCATCCCACCCTCACCATCTCCCATAGAGTCCAAAAGACTGTTCTATACATCTGTGTCTCTTTTGCTGTCTCGCATACAGGGTTATCATTACCATCTTTCTAAATTCCATATATATGCGTTAGTATACTGTATTGGTGTTTTTCTTTCTGGCTTACTTCACTCTGTATAATAGGCTCCAGTTTCATCCACCTCATTAGAACTGATTCAAATGTATTCTTTTTAATGGCTGAGTAATACTCCATTGTGTATATGTACCACAGCTTTCTTATCCATTCATCTGCTGATGGGCATCTAGGTTGCTTCCATGTCCTGGCTATTATAAACAGTGCTGCGATGAACATTGGGGTACATGTGTCTATTAAAAACTATTGTTAATATTAACTATTATTAATGCTGAAGAGAGTGTGGAGAAAAGAGAACCTTCCTACACTGTTGGTGTGAATGTAAATCGGTACAGTCACTATGGAGGACAATATGGAAATACCTTAAAAAAAAAAAAAATAGAGCAACCATATGATGTAGCAATCCCACTCATGGGCATATATCCAGAGAAAACCATACTTTAAAAGAATACACGCATCCCAATGTTCACTGCAGCACTATTTACAATAGCCGAGACATGGAAGCAACCTAAATGCACATCAACAGATGAACGGAGAAAGATATACATATATACAATGGAAGATTACTTAGCCTTAGAAAAGAATGAAATAATGCCAATTGCAGCAACAAGGACGGACCTAGAGATTATAATACTAAGTGAAGTAAGTCAAAGACAAACATATTATATCACTTATATGTGGAGTTTAAAAAATGATACAAATGAACTTATTTACAAAACAGAAACTGGCTCACAAACTTAGAAAGCAATCTTATGGTGGGTTTAGCTGCTAAGTCGTGTCCAATTCTTGTAACCCCAACTGCCAGGCTCCTCTGTCCATGGGATTCTCCAGGCAGGAATACTGGAGTGGGTTGCCATTTCCTTCTCCAGGGGATCTTCCCAATGCAGGAATCGAATCCTGGTCTCCTGAACTGCAGGCAGATTCTTTACAGACTGAGCTACAAGGGAAGCCCCAATCTTATGATTACCAAAGCAGAAAGGTAGGGAAGGGAAAAATTAGAGGTTGGGATTAACATATACACACTACTAAATATTAAATAATCAACAAGGACTACAGTGTAGTGCAGGGAACTATGCTCATTACTCTATAACAACCTATATGGGAAAAGAATCTGGAAAAGAATAATGTACAACTCAGTCACTTTGCAGTACACCTGAAACTAACACATCGTAAATCAAACATATTCCAATATAAAAAAAAGAGAAAAAAGAAAAAATGGAAAAAAATAAATGCTAGTTTACATTTTTTAAAATTCATCAATATTGATATTTTGAGTAACTTCCCTTTAAAAACAAACCAACAAAATTTACTCATTAGAAAGGGATAATATACAAGCTATTCACTTTGATAAGCAAGTAAGCACATATTTATTCCAAATCTTATCTTCAGTTCCAGTTTACTCACAAAATGGAAATAAGGTCAGTAGCACGCATTTAGGAATAAACCAATCACCAGGAAAAAAATGTCGAAAGGAAAAAAAATTTCCTGTAGTGTCCCCCACTTAAAGAGAATTTTTTGCTCTCTTTCTAATCCCAGATGTTGTAGATGACATTTATTTCTAGGAAGAGACAGAGTACTTGAAACAGTATACCTGTGGTGGATTCATTTTGATATTTGGCAAAACTAATACAGTTATGTAAAGTTTAAAAATTAAATAAAATAAAAAAAAAGAAAGAAGTAAGAAATACCCTATGGTGTGTATGGACACACTGTGAAACTGTCAAAATTTGATAATGACGACTTCACAGGGAGAGAATCTCTTTGCCAATAAAAGCAGATATTACCTAAATGACAAGTTCCCTAAAAGTTCTACTTTATATTCATTCAACAATAATTCCCAAACAGCGGAGCATCTGCTCACACACTTCAAAATGCAACTATTTGCTGGTTGTTTATTTGTCATGCATCTCTAACTCATGTTGTAACATAAAAAAAAGAAGAACAAACACTTTGGGTACTTTCTAGCCTTCTATGCCTGTGTCCCTGCATACACAGACACAGCAAAGGAAGGTCGTTATCCCCCAAAGGCTTACACTCAGTTATAAAGTCTATACGAACGAGTGTACTGCCTTGACTCACATTTCCCTGAGCCTATAGATAAGTGTTAGTAGCGTAGTGAAATCACAGTTATTTTGCAGTTGTTTAAAAAGATACATTAACAATGCGTCTCTAAGATACAGTTTCTCCCTTATGTTAACATCTTATATAATTATTATTTTTGTTTGTTGGTTTCTTGGACTTCCTTAATCGCTTTTTACAAAGTTTTAAACATACTGTAACTGGTTAGACAACCCAACTTTCAGAAATATTCATCAAATAATCCACGTCAGCATGGCAGGGAGAGACCTAGTCTGTCTTTGAGTCTTTCCGGCTAAATGTCTTTATTAATGACTCAGGTAAGGGTGGCAATGGAAGGACTGGGACATTTGCACAAACATGGAAGCTCTGAGAAACCCACCAGATGATGGAATCAGTATTCAAAAGTGTCTCAGACTCACAACATCTAACTAGAAGGAGAAATTGACATGGATAAAATATCTGGCACTTTGGTTCCAAAACATCAATTTCAAGAGTTCAATGTAAAGGAATCTAGACTTGGTAAAATGCACTCTGTGAGGCATTCCGGTCGCGTACAAGCTCAAGGCTAGTAAGTGTTGCGATGTGGCTTTCCCAAAACCCCGTGAGTGAGGAAGCAGGGATGAAACGTCTACTTGTGTAGCACATTCTGAGCGTCACACTCGAAGGGGGACACTGAAGAATTCTGTAAATTTAGAGAGAGCACTGATGATGGAAAGAGGGCTTAAAATACATTCGTACAAGAATTTTGTAATATTTAATGTTGGACAGGGAACTACAGAAAAAGATGAATATTGTCTTAAAAAATATTTAAAGATCTGTCAGACAGAATAGTAGTAATTCCATTTGGAATTCTAGATCAAGAGAGAGAAGTTCCAGGAATATAGATTTTTATTTGAAAGCAAAGAGCAAGAGAGAGACTTTTAGCTGTGGAATTATGAAATGCACGACCTTGAGAGCTGTAATTTTACAAAACTGGAGGAAATCATGCAGAAGCTGATGTCCTCTGAGAAGGAGTTGGGAAAAAATTCAAGTGTTACATAGTGTCGAGCTAGATAAAATATAAAAAGCAGTCTAACACTGACATTTTATGGTGCAACAAATCTACTTCATGGCTAAGAGATTTGTCTTTTTATCTTTGAAATTCCAAAAAAAAAAAAAGTTGAATCTTTATCCATTATAATAGGATGTGAATAAGGGTCTAAATTTCTAAATCAGAAAACAGCACTATACTTAATGTTGTTAATAAATATGTTGGCAAATACCAGAAAAATCAATACAAGTGGCTGTTTTTTAGCAACAGGACTTGAGGTAGAATGGGAGCATTTGGTGGTATTAAATAATGTGCATTTCTCACTATCTAATTTGTTCCCACATTTTTTAATAAAAGGAAAAAATACTGCAGAAAATGTCAATTGAGAAAGATAAGCATTTTACTTTTACATTTTCCCCAAGGTTTTCACTTATTTCAAAATATGCTCTCTGGTATTTCTTAGATTTTGTTGCATTTTTTTTTCCACTTGCTGAGACTTAACTTCAAACAAATCGACAGTGTTTCATGTGGATTCAGAGCTCGGCCACATGAAATGCACTATTTTTATCTCTTTTCAGAACTTGCAGTACTGGATCAGTGAGGTAGTAAACGCAAAGCACTCAGCAGTCACCTTCACACTGTTTGGTTTTAAATATCACTTGTTTTAATCTTATTCTGATTTCCAGGCAATACTGGACAAGTGTGACAAAGTAAAAGTGGGTTTTTTACTTTTTAAAAAAAACTGATTTCTCTGTTTTAAGTGAAAAGTCAAAAGTAAAGAAAATCTACTAGCCAAACTACATCTTGTCTATAATCCTTTCTGCAAAGAAATAATCTCTCATTTTTCTTCTCAGACCATCTCATGACTTCTACCCTATTTTTTCTTGCTACCTCACTTAGTAAAATACACATTGTTTCTCCTCTGTCAATATTAGCTCTATTTAGAATGGATCATAAATAGATGGATGATCAAACAATAAATACTATAGACAAGATTAGACACACAGACAGATACAATATACTCCAATTTGAAATTATTTATCTATTAGAATTACCTAAATTCTAGCATTAGAAATTTATTTTTGTGGCTTTAGCAGGTTTTAGGAGAAGGAAATGGCAACCCACTCCAGTATTCTTGCCTAGAGAATACTGTGGACAGAGAAGCCTGGTGGTCTGTCGTCTATGGGGTCACACAGAGTTGGACACAACTGAAGCGACTTAGCAGCAGCAGGTTTCAATATTGAAGAGCAATTCATCAAATTTAAGTATCTTTGGGGCTGGCAACGACTTAAGCTTTCATAAATTTAAACCCCAGTGAATACTATTAAGTCAACAGCATCATTGGCTATCATGCAACAGAAAAAGCACTGGTTATGAGAAGAGGGTGGGCTTCCGCTCAAGGCACCCTGATGTGTGTAAAGCCTGGGTGAGTGGTGCCTGGGGTGAGCTGAGCTAAGAAACTCACCTACTGCCTATAGTCAGGACTGGGGCAAACAGCGGCTTCGACAGTGGGAAGAAAGAAAATCACCAATAACAATGAAATGTGTAGGTAGGGAAGATAATTCAAAGAACCCTGGCCACAGGCAATAATATGGATATTTTCCTTGGAAAGGAACTAGCTGGTAACAGGGCCACATAAGCCTGGGATCAGGGTTATCCCAATCAGGACAAAACCCCAACCTCATCAGGAAAAAATGAAATATGGGTTGATATCTGTTAGGATGGAATAAAGCATATTGAAATTAAGATGAAAAGGTGCCAAACCAAATTTGGCTCACTTCTGCACAAAGATAGCCTTTTACTACCCATAGTAAGAATGGTCCAAGAATGCCCTTCTTCAGACCAAATTCTAGTATGTTATGACCATGGATAAGATTAATTTTTTCTACGGACAGACAAATTTTAATAATGGAGCTAAGGTTATAATATCATAATAACAAAGCTAGATATCTATTCAAAGAGATGATGCTTAGACAAAGACACGATGTATTTTTTGTTTTATCATCATTATTTTGGACTTTTTTTAACTGAAATATTTTTCAGAAGCAAATATGAAACTAATGCCTCCAAAGTGAAAAACATAACAAGATTTTAAAATAAATGAATGGTAAGAGATTCTTGAAGGTGATACTGATCGACAATAAGGAATCTGCTTGTCTGTTTCCTTTATTTACAATATTAACCATATTATGGAGTTATCCATGTGCTGAAATGTAACTTTAAAAGAAAAGAAATAAGGCAAACTAGAAAGGAAGCACACATTTGTAGATGAATAGACAGCAAGAATAGCGTTTTGACATCTCGTTTTGACTGGTTGCTGCCATTTGAATTAATCCATTGAAGTGCATGGGGCCACTGCAGTGAAGATGGTGTGGTAACACTGATGGCGGCAGAGAAGGATAAAGTGGTATATGACGGGCTCTGTCTCCCTTGGATACTAAAGGAGGATATGTGTGAGAGCCTGGGCAGGAGCAGCTGCTTCTGGGTCTTCATGAGTAACATGTGATGTACAGTTTGAATGGAGCCTTCTCTCTAAGACTATGAAGTAGAGTCCTGCAGTGATCTGAATCCCTGCATGTCACAAAATTTTAGATCATTGGAATTAACAGACCCAGTGTGGGTACTGCCATCCTCCTAAAGAGTAGTACCTTACTATTTCCCCAGAAACCAGAACTAAAGCAAAAGCTTAAGTGCAAACATTTTCTAAATGTCTGACCCAGGTGACAAGGGAACAGAACGAGGAAGGAGAAAGAGCGGAGAGAAGCGTTTTCAGTTTAGTCACGGTGATGGGCAACTGGTCTCCCCATTCCACAGGCTCTCCTACAGAGGGATATGAAATATGTCTCGACTACCTTTCTAAAGAAAAAAAATGGGAAACTCCACTCTCTCCCATATTCCTTTGTTCAAAAGCTTTCTCCACTGAGTTAACTTCTTGCGCTTCCAGGCAGCATGACATTCTGGAGCAGGGCACATAGCATTGTTCTCCATGTGCAAACAGAAAGTCCAGAACAGTGACAGGAAAGTAGTGAAGATTTAGTGGAGGAGTTCACGGGTCACCTATACACAGAACACAGAGCACTTGGCTGGTCCCAAGTGTCTATCTTCTGGGTTGACTCAAACCATCACCTCCAAGGGCTCTGAGTGCATAACTCCTTCTCTTGTTTGGACCATGATTTCTGGAATCGTCCATTTACTGTTATTCCCAAGAAAAGAATCAAGAGAAGGCCATGTTATTCTTTTTGGGTTCCACAGTATTTATCACTGTCCCTATTGTGTAAAGTGTGTTAGTCGCTCAGTCGTGTCCGACTCTTTGCAGCCCCATGGACTGCAGCCCTGCCAGGCTCCTCTGTCCATGGGATTCTCCAGGCAAGAATACTGGAGGGGGTTGCCATTTCCTTCTCCAATGTAAAAACAACCCTAATTCCTCAAGGTAGTCTGGGTCAATCGCCTCTCTAAATTATCTCCTTTCCTTGCCTATAAGTACTTTGGCATAAGAAACACAAAGTAACCTGGGGGTAGTTCCAATGCCAAATTACATGGAATCCTTTCTATGAAAGCATTTCCCTCCTAGAAACAATTGCCTCTGATCCAGAAAAGCCTCGTGTGGGGGAATGGAAAGCACAGATGATTCTACAAGGGAATTACTTAGACATGACAGTGAGAGAGGTCAACCCTACCTCCCCTTTGTGGTTCTGAGATCTATGTTGTCTGGATATTAAGTTTTAGCACCACATGTCGGCAGGTGGTTCAGTGTCTCTGCAATTAGCCTCGGACATAAGAGTGGTTTCCTCAGGCTCTCCCTTGGCTGAGCCCTGGACAGCTGTTCCACTTCCCTAGTGGCTCAGCAGTAAAAATAAAAGCCGCCTGCAAAGCAGGAGATGCAGATTCAATCCCTGGCTCAGGAAGATCTCCTAAAGGGTGGCCTGGCAATCCACACCAGTATTCTCGCTGGGATAATCCCATGGACAGAGGATCCTGGCGGCTACAGTCCATGGTCGCAGAGAATCAGACACAACAGAAGTGACTGAGCGTGAGCACACACACTTGTTCCCTAGCCCAAAGCACCTCATGGCCATGCACCCGTTCACTTCCTTTACCCTAAAATTAGTTCTTTTCTCCATGTAACATGCAGAACATAGTGATTTTTTTCCCCTTGTTTTATTAGTTGAACATAGAGCCTCCTGTGAAGTCTTCCTGGGCTGAAGGAAGGCATTGGTGCTGCAGAGACACCTGGGCTACTCGTGCATATAGTTCTCTTGTGCCCCCTGGGTCCTCACAGACCTCAACCTGAATCCCTATGACAAGCAGACTCTTGGCTGGGCCGCCAGGATCCCCACCTCTTGGGTTCATGCCTTCGGTAATTGTTGAGTGTCAATAGGACCTGTGACTTCATTTCAGGACCCTCAGAGGCCTATATCTGGGCTTGTTAGAGACCCTATACTGCACTGTCATCTACTATAGATAAGTCTAGCAACCTTCTGAGCTGTGTGGCCCAAGGGGCAGAGCAGATTGTATTACCAGTAACCACTGTTTTTCACTTAAAACTGGTAAACTTTCAATTCACCTGATAAGTAGTAACCCTTCCTCCAAAACTCTTCCTCCAAAATCCACACCCACCCAAGAGCTGGGTGTCTTTCCTAATGACAGAAGATGCGATATGCACCTTCTACCTCATGGCATGCCCCAGTTTACTGGACCTCTAAACGTCACCAATTTAGCAAGCCTGATTCTTCATGAGATTTACCTGCTACTAAGATGCATGCATCTTATCAAGGTGTTTTGGTTATTTGTGCTTCATTTTATGAAGCCTAATTGAGATGATGTCATCGTTGTTAGTGAACCAACATGATGTCCTGCATAATATCCAGATAACCAAGTCATTATATTTTGATAGAGGATACAGCCCAGGAGTAAGACAGTGAGACTGTACTTCTGTTCTTACCCAGCAAAGACAATTTGACTTTGAACTTCCTTATGGGTTCTGCACTGGAAATGCTCTTGAGACACTGACCGAAAAGTAGGCCTTCTCCCTTACAAATCCTCCCATCATCAGTTCCCAGGGCTCTCCTTGCCTCCTAAAAAACTTCCTTTGCTTCTTTCTGTTGGGTTCATGAGGTGCTACCTTTAACTTATCTTCACCCCCAAATACATTATCCTCTTCTTTTAGTTTCACATTGTATGCTTAACACATTAAACTGAGAGTTCAAGTCATTAAAAACAAAGCTTGTTTTGCTCTGTTGTCTTTCCTTGAGGGCAGGGAAACGTTAATCTTAAACTACTACAGGGAGTTTTTGTAGTATAGTGAAGGAAATTTTAAAAATAAGAAAAACATACACGTGGCACCTTCGTATTCTGCCATTGTTGTTTCAATGTTCTCCGAGGGAATATCATTTCTGGTCAGTTTCACAGAACAGAGATGTTTTAGGTTTTGGACTCAGAGAGCCTAAATGTGATTTGGAGCTATTTTACAGAATTCATAATGTCAAGTGAATTTGCACAGTATCCCTGTTGAGTTATTATAAGAATAAATGAAATATATATAGAAATCCTATATCACATGGTAGTATTCCAAGAATTATGCTATCAATCCACTTATATATGTGTTCTCAATATATATTAGAACTAATTACCAAAGTTACACTGCTGTGTATTTTTATAATAGAAAGACTTTCATAGAAAAAAAAAAAAGACTCATTTAATTCTCAATTTCCCATGCAAGCTGTACAATTTAATGCTTTAAGTCTTAAAAAAAAAAAAAAAACAAAAAAAAAAACACCCTAGTCCACAATGCCTAAAAATGAGACCAAAGAAATATATCCAGTGAAATATACTCCTAGGATAACATCATACAGACTAAATCTGTCACAATCCAGGCAAAAGCCAAGAACACAAAAACCTTTTGCTGTTTTTAAAACAAGGAAAATTTAATTCTGGGAATTGGTTGCAAGGGTGATGGGAGGGTTCAAGAAGCCCATCAAGTGAGCATAAATGAGCAGGGAGATCAGAAACACTTGCAAGGCATTCTTTTCCCTAAGCTCAGAAAGAAAAGGCATTTTCTAAAGGAAATCAAACACAAGCTGGAATCAAGATTGCTGGGAGAAATATCAATAACCTCAGGTATGCAGATGACACCACCCTTATGGCAAAAAGTGAAGAGGAACTCAAAAGCCTCTTGATGAAAGTGAAAGTGGAGAGTGAAAAAGTTGGCTTAAAGCTCAACATTCAGAAAACTAAGATCATGGCATCTGGTCCCATCACTTCATGGGAAATAGATGGGGGAACAGTGGAAACAGTGTCAGACTTTATTTTTCTGGGCTCCAAAATCACTGCAGATAGTGATTGCAGCCATGAAATTAAAAGACGCTTACTCCTTGGAAGGAAAGTTATGACCAACCTAGATAGCATATTGAAAAGCAGAGACATTACTTTGCCAACAAAGGTCCATCTAGTCAAGGCTATGGTTTTTCCTGTGGTCATGTATGGGTGTGAGAGTTGGACTGTGAAGAAAGCTGCATGCTGAAGAATTGATGCTTTTGAACTGTGGTGTTGGAGAAGACTCTTGAGAGTCCCTTGGACTGCAAGGAGATCCAACCAGTCCATTCTGAAGGAGATCAGCCCTGGGATTTCTTTGGAGGGAATGATGCTAAAGCTGAAACTCCAGTACTTTGGCCACCTCATGCGAAGAGCTGACTCATTGGAAAAGACTCTGATGCTGGGAGGGATTGAGGGCAGGAGGAGAAGGGGACGACAGAGGATGAGATGGCTGGATGGCATCACTGACTCGATGGACTTGAGTCTGAGTGAACTCCAGGAGTTTGTGATGGACAGGGAGGCCTGGCGTGCTGTGATTCATGGGGTCGCAAAGAGTCGGACACAACTGAGCGACTGAACTGAACTGAACTGAAAGGAAATCAAACCAGACTATTCATTGGAAGGACTGATGCTGAAGCTCCAATACGTTCGCCACCTGATATGAAGAGCCAACTCATTGGAAAAGATCCTGATGCTGGGAAAGACTGAGAGAAAAAGGAGAAGGGGACGACAGAGGATGAGATGGTTGGATGGCATCACCAACTCAACGGACATGAGTTTGAACAAACTCCAGGAGAGGGTGAAGGTCGGGGAAGCCTAGAGTGCTGCAGTTCATGGGGTCACAAAGAGTTGGACACAACCGAGCGACTGGACAACAAAAACAACAACAACAAACTCTAGGGAAAGCGATCATCTGGTGGAGACGGAGGCCACAGTGGATCTCTCTGGAGGGAATCACAGAAAAATGTAGCCACTGTCAGAGCATCAGCTTGAGGAAGGAGGAGAGAGAAGATAACTTGCCTTCTTCCTCCCTTCTCACTTCACAGTGGTTGAAACCAGACTGAAGGCAACAGACAGGACAGCTTGGGCAACGCAGCCTGCAGGGGGCAGTGTAAGAGTAAACATGCTCCCAACCACAGCCAAGGAATGCACTGCTGCTGCTGCTAAGTCACTTCAGTCGTGTCCGATTCTGTGCGACCCCATAGACAGCAGCCCACCAGGCTCCCCCCGTCCCTGGGATTCTCCAGGCAAGAGTACTGGAGTGGGTTGCCATTTCCTGCTCCAATGCATGAGAGTGAAAAGTGAAAGTGAAGTCGGTCAGTCGTGTCCAACTCTTAGCGACCCCATGGACTGCAGCCCACCAGGCTCCTCTGTCCATGGGATTTTCCAGGCAAGAGTACTGGAGTGGGGTGGCATTGCCTTCTTCGAAGGAAAGCACAGTAAGTGGCAACTACACAGAGAGTGGGCGAACAGTCTCCCCTCCCCGGGACAGAGCAGGAAGCGTGTCAGAGTGGCAACAGGGAGTATGTGGACCGAAAACCAGTGATGACTACCTTCTTGAGATTCGAGTTTGCTTTGTTTATGTTTGTTATGATTTCTTTTCTGAGAAATAAATATTTGCTTAAATACTCTTAAATTACAAAGGACATTAAATAACTCACTTCTATGTTTGGAAGTAGGATCCAGGGGACTAAAAAAAAAAAAAAAAAAAAACAAATAAGAAATGCATTTTTAAGCCACTTCTCATGAAAAGTGGTTGGAACCATTGTGCTGTTATGAGCAAAAACTGGGATGAGACAGTATGTATACATTTTATATATCATAATATATACACATAATGTTTGATATCATTGCTAATGGGTTATATTTAAGGTGAAAGCCAAGACTGAGGTACATATAGGGTATTTTGTTAAACCAGAGTATCCTTTTCAGGACTTCTCCTATGGCCTGGTAAGATCAGCCCTTTCCCTTTGACACATAATGAGAGTATAGCAATGCCCTTACTGTGTGCAAAGAAACTGGTTAACCCCTATTAAAATAATTAACTCTCACCAGGCTTTGGTGCAACCAGAACCTTTCTAAACTGTGCACCAAGTGTTCACACTTTGTGATACACGCCATTATACATTTGTCTAAATTTACAGAATTTACATGAAAAGTGAGCCCTAAGGTAAACTAAGGACTTTGTGTGATAATGACTTGTCAATGTAGTTTCATCACTTGTTACAAATGTACTCATCTGGAGGGGGGTGGTGATGATGGGGAGTCTGTGTGTGTTGGGACAAGGGGGTACATGGCAAATCTCTGTACCTCTCCCTCAATTTTGCCGAAAACCTAAAACTTCTCTGTAAAGTAAAGTTTTACCAGTCAATCCTAAAGGAGTCAACCCTGAATATTCATTGGCAGGACTAATGTTGAAGCTGAAGCTCCAATATTTTGGCCACCTGATGCTAAGAGCTGACTCATTAGAAAAGACCCTGATGCTGGGGAAGATTGAAGATAGGAGGAGAAGAGGGCAGCAGAGGATGAGATGGTTGGATGGCATCACCAACTAGATGGATATGAGTTTGAGCAAGCTCTGCGAGATGGTAAAGGACAGGGAGGCCTGCTATGCTGTGACCATGGGGTCACAAAGAGCAGGACTCGACTGAGAGACTGGACAGCAAAATAAAGTTTCAAAAAGAAAAAAAAGACACACAAAAAACAGTGGGTAGATTTCACAAATCACAATTTCCTATACCCTTTACCAGTTCATCTTGTGGGGATTCACACCACGTACTGTGAAGCATCAGCGGTTGTACCCCGGGGACTTTGATAAGTGATCTTCTGGAGTCAGATTCTCAACAATTTGCAGGTATGAGTTTGCACACCATTGATATTTTCTCTATTTCTACAGAAGTGGATTTCTTGAGAGTATTTTGATTAACTTAGTAAAGGTCACTAAAAATTAGTAGCCCAATGTGTTATTTGAAAGTGAAGCAACTCCTACAGCTCAACTCCAGAAAAATAAACGACCCAATCAAAAAATGGGCCAAAGAACTAAATAGACATTTCTCCAAAAAAGACATACAGATGGCTAACAAACACATGAAAAGATGCTCAACATCACTCATTATCAGAGAAATGCAAATCAAAACCACTATGAGGTACCATTTCACACCAGTCAGAATGGCTGCAATCCAAAAGTCTACAAATAATAAATGCTGGAGAGGGTGTGGAGAAAAGGGAACCCTCCTACACTGTTGGTGGGAATGCAAACTAGTACAGCCACTATGGAGAACAGTGTGGAGATTCCTTAAAAAACTGGAAATAGAACTGCCTTATGATCCAGCAACCCCACTGCTAGGCATACACACTGAGGAAAGCAGAAGGGAAAGAGACACATGTACCCCAATGTTCATCGCAGCACTGTTTATAATAGCCAAGACATGGAAGCAACCTAGATGTCCATCAGCAGATGAATGGATAAGAAAGCTGTGGTACATATACACAATGGAGTATTACTCAGCCATTAAAAAGAATACATTTGAATCAGTTCTAATGAGGTGGATGAAACTGGAGCCTATTATACAGAGTGAAGTAAGCCAGAAGGAAAAACATAAATACAGTATACTAACGCATATATATGGAATTTAGAAAGATGGTAACAATAACCCGGTGTACGAGACAGCAAAAGAGACACTGATGTATAGAACAGTCTTATGGACTCTGTGGGAGAGGGAGAGGGTGGGAAGATTTGGGAGAATGGCAATGAAACATGTAAAATATCATGTAGGAAACGAGTTGCCAGTCCAGGTTCGATGCATGATGCTGGATGCTTGGGGCTGGTGCACTGGGACGGCCCAGAGGGATGGTATGGGGAGGGAGGAGGGAGGAGGGTTCGGGATGGGGAACACATGTATACCTGTGGCGGATTCATTTTGATATTTGGCAAAACTAATACAATTATGTAAAGTTTAAAAATAAAATAAAATTGGAAGAATAAAAAAAAAAAAAGAAAGTGAATGCTAAACCTGGTGCTAGTTTTGGTTGTGATTTATGTGCTGCTGCTTTCTCAGAAATACTAGTTCATCAGGCAGGTGAAGATCAGAAATTTCTACGCACTGCTTTTTGTCACTGGGTTGAGCAAATGTCAACCCTTATTCCTAGAGTCTGTCTTCTCCAGACCGTGCTGTTATTGTCTCTCTTGCTGCAATGTGTAAATTCTTCTTACTTGCCTACCAAAAACAAACAAAAAAAAACAAGTAATATGGTAGATCGCATGTTCATTTCACTAAGCACTAAATTGTTTTTCTTGGGCTCTAAAGAAGGGATGATAATTAACTGTCTTTAAATTTAACACTTGAGAAGTGCTCAAGGGGAAAAAAAAATCAGATTTACATTTTACAAAAAATAATTCTTCTGTTATATGTTCTTGTCTTCTCAGTGAACAGGCCAGAGCAATTTACATTTTCAAAAGGTTTGGGAGTTTGGTTTAAATAGCAAAGGTTAGACAGAGGGTTGTGACCCTGTCTGTTTGTTTTGGTACACTCTGCCCCATGGTAGAATTACAGCCTTAGAAAAAAAATCCACAGAGTAAACAGCTGCAATGTAGGGCAAATACACTGACGGGTAGAGTGAAATTGCTTTAAGTATGTATCATTCTTATAAATCTACCTTGTCTTTATTAATATTGAAAGGATAATAAACTAGGCTTTTCTAACTATATACTATATACTGATTTAATTTAAATAATGGAGAAGGGAAAGGCTACCCACTCCAGCATTCTGGGTTGCAAAGAGAAAGTTGCTAAGCGACTTCACTCAATTTAAATAAATACTTATAAACGCATATACTCTTTTTATCTAAATTACATGCATACTACATATACATATATTAATATATTATACTAGAGTTATGTATCTGTTAGTTATAATTTATATTTGATTATTTTGTTCATGGATTTATTTTATACAAACGTGATGTTTCTTCTGAGTTTTAAGTTATAGTCTATGTATACACACAAATATATATACACTATATATACATATAATTATGTATATTAAAGAAAGAAAGTGAAGTCACTCAGTCGTGTCCGACTCTTTGCGATCCCATGGACTGTAACCTACCAGGCTCCTCTGTCCATGGGATTCTATATATTAATGTATGTATATATTTGTTGTTAGTCGCTAACTCATGTTCAACACTTTTGCAACTCCATGGATTGTAGTCCGCCAGGCTCCTCTGTCCATGGGATTTCCCAGGCAAGAATACTGGAGTGGTCTGCCATTTCCTTCTCCAGGGGATCTTCGAGGCCCAGGGATTAAACCCGAGTCTTCTGCATTGGCAGGTGGATCCTTTACCATCTGAGCTACCAGGGAAGCCCTACGTACATATACTTGAATGTATAGCTGTTGATGGTTCCTTAAGAACGATCATATTCCCATAGTATGGTAATTTATTGCTATAGAGCTAAGCAATAATTAACAGGAGTAGGATTTTCCCCTTTGGACAAAGCAAAACGGGAGCTGCTGAAGACGACTGAGGTATTGAGCAACACTGAGACAGTCTTAGAAGGTGATTCCAAGATGATGATATTCTGAGACATAATAACTAAGGCTTAACAAATACAAAACAGCTCTATAAATGTCTGGGAGGGAGTTGTTTTAAACTGAATAAAGAGTAAGTGTGAAAGCTCAGGGGAAGGAAAATGAAAAGCTTAACACATATGACTGTAACAACAGTGGTGTGTGGCTAGAGCAGGTTAAGAGGGGTGGTAGGAAATAAGGGTGAGTAGCAGAGCCATGTTAGACTTTTAAGACAAGACTAGATATAAGTATAATTACGGTTGATTCGCATTGTGTTACAGCAGAATCAACACAACATTTAGAAGCAATTTCCCTCCATTAAAAAATTTAAAAAATAGAATGTAGAAAAAAAAAAGATTAGAAAGGTTTGTGGATACTAGTCTAATTGCAATGGGCTGTTCCCTCTGGACTGTTTCAGAGGTCCTTCAAATTCAACATAGTTAAAAGCAAACTCTGCATCTTTCTTCTGAGAACACGTTTGTTCTTTGATGTTGAGTATTTCCATTAACGAAATCCTCTCCAGTTGTCCAACCTAAAAAAATTTGTCCTCTCTCCCGTAATTCTTCCCTGATTTCTATTACCAAAAGTCATTGACTGATTCTCATAAATCTCTCATCATGCCCCCACTTTTCACATCACTGCGGTGGCTTCCGTTTACCACCTGCCCATCTCTCACTGAAACATCACCTCACTTCACTCTGAAAATACCCACATGCCTCTGGTTTGATTCCCCTGAGTTCATCTTTACAGAGCAGTCATCAGGATCTTTGTTAAACAACGGTCTGTCCTGTCCCTCCTGCGTTAAAACCTCCTAAAGGTTCACAAAGAAGAAAGTCTACACACCCTCGGGCATGGAATTCAAGATTCTCTAGGTCTGGCTGTCAACCTACAATTCCAATCTCCAACCTGCCACACAAATTAATTCTCCAACAAAACCAAACTACTGCCAATTTCCTTTATGTTCCCACTGTTTCAAGCCTCTTGTCTCTGCGCATGCTGTTTGTGACATTTGGAATGGCTCATCCCGTTACATCCCCTGCTGTGCCCCTACAAAATTTATCCTTAAAATCCTAGTGTGGGTATCAGTATCTGGGGGGGGACCCTTCTCTCGAACACTGAAGCTTTCTCTCCCGCCCCCACCCTGAACACCAACGTCTTCACCACTGCTCGACCCTTCACTGCCTCTGTGTCTCTGCTGTATTTTGCACAGAAAATAATTTTAGAACTACGGTTTCCCCTGTTGATACCCTTTATAATGATTTTATGCCTGTGCCTCGAGCAATCTGTGATGAGGAGCCTACAGAGCTTGTGCCTGAACAAAACAACTATCAATCATCATAATAAAATGTTAGACATACACGGAACTTAAAGACCATTAAGGTGATCCCTTTATATTACAAATAAAGAAACTGATAGCCAGAAGGGTTAAGCAGCCAAGGTCACCTAGGTAGCTTTCTACGGAGCCCACAACGACCTTCAATCTCCTGCCCACAGACCTCCAGCCGGGGCACTGTGTACCACTGGGCACTGTTTCCTTCCCCTTCTATTTTTATTCTCATGAATGACATCCTAAATTGATAGCAGATGGCTATCTATGGATTCATTTGTTTTATTTATATTAAGCACTCTGGCAGTATTTGTGAATGAATAAAATAATGAGCTTGAGTTTGTAACTGGCTAATTGATACTGTCTAAGACGTGTGTCACTATACAATCACTTATTCCTTCACCCATTAATTCTGTCAAATACTTATTAACTACCTTGAATATGCTAATATTGTACTTCGTGTTCAGAATCAATGGACGAAGAAAGACTATGGTCTTTGCAATCCAGAAAATCACAGGAAAAAAAAAACACACATACACACACGAAATCAGAATATTGAAGCAAAGTTTCTGCTGTGCTCCATCGCTTAAGTCTTTGTGACTTAAGTCCCACTCTTTGTGACCCCATGGACTGTAGCCCTCCTCTGTCCATGGGATTTTCCATGAGTGGGTTGCCATTTGCTTCTCCAGGGGATCTTCCTGACCCAGGGATTGAACACACATCTCCTGCCTTAGCAGGAAGACTCTTTACACTGAGCCACCTGGGTAGCCCATTGAAGCAATGTTTAAAAAACAGGAATAAACCAAAAAGTGCACAATTTTGCTAGGAAAGCATCACCAAGTTCTTTAGAGAAAACTGCCTTTGAGCTATACATTTATTCATTCACTGCCAAGCACTAAGCTTGTTAACAACATTAAAAAAAAGAAGACCAAAGGATAAATCATCAAATGCCCAGTGTTATTTTTAGTGACAACTGAATTAATCCCACTGATAACACTAGGTGGTTTATCATACTATGCAATTAGTCAGTGATAGCCCTAGACCCATAAAATTTTGAATTTTCATTTTAAAAATATAAGTTTTTATTAGCCTAATCCTGAGTGTTTCAGCTTTAAAGTTTAATTTTTATTTTCTTTCTGTGATCCCTGAAATTGGAATAAGTACAGAATTCATTTCATATCTCATTCCTCCCCTGTACTGATATGAACATCCTGATTTTGCTTGATGCAGAATGTTGCTGTGATGAGGGTATATAAAGAATGGTTTGGCAAACTGGAATAAAACAACTTGTCTTCTGCTTTCATTTGTGTGTTGTGTGTTAGTCACTAAGCCAATTCCAATTCTATGCGACCCCGTAGACTGTAGCCCCCCAGGCTCCTCTGTCCATGGGATTTCCCAGGCAAGAATACTGGAGTGGGGTGCCATTTCCTTCTCCAGGGGATCTTCTCCACCCAGAATCAAACTGGGGTCTCCTGCATTGCAGGTGGATTCTTTACCATCTGAGTCACCCATAACCTGCTTTTATAAGGAGACTCTATCCTATTTCACAGTCTAACAAATCTTGACAAGCTTTTATTTCATTTGGTTTTTCATATTTGTTGGCTTGGTCTGTGTATAAAGGTAAATACGTGCGTGTACAAACCCACTCTTACTGTATATCTTAGTCATCCGACCCAGTGAAACCTGGAGTCTAAAAAGGACATGACTTTTGAATGTTGCCAGCTTGATTTACAACTATAAAAATTAATAGTGTTTTACATAAACATCACAAAGCTCTAAGCATGCATTTTTAATTTATCTTATTTAGGGAGATCCTCATCACTTTTCAACATTTTTCAACCATCAGTTTAAAATTTTGAACAAATCTCTTTTTAATACTCCAGAAGGAAAGATTCTGTAGGATTTTTCTTCTTTTGACTTGAAGAGTACTTTATAAAAGTATAAAACATTAACAAATCTAGACACTAAACTTTTCATAAGTATGTGAATATATATATATGATTAATATGCAAATAGGAAAGTATAATCATTAGTTAAGCAAATAATTCATATCTATACATGTATATATGAGTATATATGATACATGCATATATAAATATCTCATACAATTTTTAAAATAATACATTGTAGACGTACTTTATTATTTTTGCTGTTATTGAATGGATGTCTCAGGATGTCCTCACATATCAGTTATTTATATGAGGACGATGAAACTATATGACTTACCCAAGGTCACAAAGCCGGCTTGTTTACTGAACTGGGTTGTCATAAAACAACATTTAGTCAGTGTTATAGATTGGTTTTATAAATGCAAATTTACTCTTAGACATGATCTTTTATCTTGTGATTAAACTTTCAAAGGGCATTTTTGACATTCACATTAGCTTAGTTCAAGTGGAAATTAATTTCCTCTTGACAAGTGTTGTGAGTTTCAAAATATCCCCCATGCACACATGTTTTCTGAAAAGGTTATTTGTCTTACAAATGTTCATGGCAGAGATATCTAAGCTTTCATTATGCAGACATATCTTCATATACACAGCACTCTTTATAAGTTGATGAGATCAGTTTTCTGTAGTGACTTTTGGAAACTACTCTCCAACTGTAGGATTCTGCTGTATGTTTCACATCTTATTTAAATATTATTTCGACCTTTAATTTTTAACCTCGTAAGTTTCACTACTGTGTTATACAATTTCATCTGAAAAACCATCCAAAAACAAACTACAGCTATTCAGCTCTGCTGCTGCTGCTGCTAAGTCACTTCAGTCGTGTCCGACTGTGTGTGACCCCATAGACGGCAGCCCACCAGGCTCCCCCGTCCCTGGGATTCTCCAGGCAAGAACACTGGAGTGGGTTGCCATTTCCTTCTCCAATGCATGAAAGTGAAAAGTGAAAGGGAAGTCGCTCAGTCGTGTCCAACTGCTAGCGACCCCATGGACTGAAGCCCACCAGGCCCCTCCGTCCATGGGATTTTCCAGGCAAGAGTACTGGAGTGGGTTGCCATTGCCTTCTCCCATTCAGCTCTAAATTTATGTAACTCAAAGTAGCTCTTGTAGTTTTTGTTATAAGCAGCATTTGAAAACTCAGACCAAGGGGTCTGATCAGCAGAGATGCTGTGGCCATGAGCTGTAAACAGTGGCACAGCTGGACAAAACCATCGGAATGCAGGCAACAGCACTTCTGCAAAATAAGTTCTTCATTCCCAAATGGTGGAGCAGATCAAAAACTGAAGCATCTGGCAGAATATATAGCAGCTGGAAAATCCCCTAACCACACATTTTAAAACCCTTAAGATGCCTGTGGTTTAATGTATATACCATTATTCTAACATTCACTAAAATACAATTCAATTATACATTACTAAATATTATTGATTCTATTTTATATCAGAATACTTCTGTCTTAACTTCATTAAATAATTTCCAAAATTTACATGCTAAGTAGAAACCTAAGTAGAGAATAATTTACATTTTTCTTTTGGGTGAGGGTTTAAATATATTAAAACTTCAGCCACACGATCCAGAAATCTCATTCCTGAGCATATATCCAGAGAAAACTCTAATTTGATGAGACACGTACCCTCAGTGTTCACAGCCCTATCGCCAAGTGCTATGGAAGCAGCCTAAGTGTCCACTGACAGGTGAGTGGATAAGAAGATCCGCAGCATGAGAGCTGTGACGGAAGTTTTACTTGGAGCAATATGAGGACTGCAGCCCGGGAGACAGCACATCAAATAGCTCTGAGAAATTGCTCCAAAGAAGCAGGGGGGAAGGACAGTATACATGTGATTTTGTTAAAGGGGGAGTGTATGCAGTCAAGCATGATTAGCTTTTAGAAAGTTTCTGCTGATCTCATGAAGCTTCTACTAGTTACAGAAAACAGTCGTCCCCATGAAGGATTTTAGTGCTTTTCTAGATATGAGGAGATAACAAGAATCGGGCTCATAAAGTCAGCTCCTGGGACCATCTAACTGTCTGAAGACCTGTCCTGCCAGTTTTCCCAGAACAGAGTGCCTCATCTCTGCTCTCCTCTTGAGTCCTTCTGGGAATGTTGAGTTCAGCAGCAGCAGCACATGACTTAATCTTTGTAGAGGTAGATGGCAAGTGCCCATGACAAGTACCAATTTGCGGGTGACTACACACACACACACACGGAATATCACTCAGCTATAAAAAGAACGAAATCACGCCATTTGCAGCAACTTGGGTAGACCTAGGAATTATCATACTAAGTGAAGTAAATCAGAAAGAGAAAGAAAAATATCATAGGGCTTCACTTATAAGTAGAATCTAAAATATGATACAAATGAACTTATTTACAAAACTGAAACAGGCTCACAGACATAGAAAACATACTTAAGGACACCAAAGAGAAGGGAGGGAAGGGATAAACTAGGAGTTGGGGATTTAACAGTGCAAAAATCATCTATAAAATAAATGATAGGCCCTACTGTATAGCACATGGAACTATATTTGATATCTGGTAATAAACCATTATGGAAAAAGCAAACAAAAATAACTCACAGTCCTCAAGAACTGATTATTCCCCTTATTTTAATGTGAATTCTTCATTAGTTAAAAAAGATCTAATATGCAAGGATTATTTCATCTTTGTTCATAAAATGGAGTCTTCATTTCTAGGGCGTGTTTGAATTTAGAAGGAGAAAAAGATTTCGACTGAGGAGATTAAATATGCAAATATATGTGTATATATGTAAATGTGTACACATGCAACACGTGTGCTTTTCTTTCAGTAAGTTACTTTACAGCTAATTTCCTGACAAAGAGGCAATGGTTGTATGTAAGTACTTTAATCTTATGAACAGTTCCACCAGATAAAAGTTTCCATATAGTTACTATTCATAAGAAACCACATCTACCCTTTGCCCAGATAAGAATATTTCCATCTCCCAAAAAAAAAAAAAAAGAATGGAAGAAACTCAGTAGGCCCAGTGTAATGCCTTATTTTGCCTTGTTTTACATTGGGAGTTATACATATCTGTACAAATGTGTACAGCTATTTTCCTTTAATAAATCCAAGTATTTATTAGGGGCCCTCCAGCAATTTCATGGCTACTGACTCCTGTTGCCATTAAACAGAGAAAAGATGAAGATCCAACGAGCGAGCATTGCATCCTGAAAATGTCATTGTAAAACTGAGGTGGCAGAGACCATGGCTTTGGAGTTGAACTCTTCAGACCCAAACCAGCTCTAATGAATCTGATTCTTAACGTTTTGTTTCTCCACTTTGGTGGCATTTTTATGCTACCTGAGCCATGTAATTTTAAACAAAATGCCTTTAGTATAACATGAAATATTATTTACGCTTTGTTAATTCTGTATGATATCTTGCTGTTCCCTTTCCTTTTTGTGCTTAGATAATGGCTATTATAATCAGTCTTCTAAGATGCCTTGTTTTCTTTGTTTTTCTTAGAATAAACAAGGTGATAATCTTGAGACGTCCACTGAGAGAAGTTCTTAAAACTTCAGTGTTTTAAAAGTTCAAAATGACAGCATGAGAAAATAAAAAGAAAATAAAGGGATCAGATCAGTCGCTCAGTCATGTCCGACTCTTTGTGGCCCCATGAATCACAGCACGCCAGGCCTCCCTGTCCATCACCAACTCCCGGAGTTCACTCAGACTCACGGCCATCGAGTCAGTGATGCCATCCAGCCATCTCATCCTCTGGCGTACCCTTCTCCTCCTGCCCCCAATCCCTCCCAGCATCAGAGTCTTTTCCAATGAGTCAACTCTTCGCATGAGGTGGCCAAAGTACTGGAGTTTCAGCTTTAGCATCATTCCTTCCAAAGAAATCCCAGAGCTGATCTCCTTCAGAATGGACTGGGTGGATCTCCTTGCAGTCCAAGGGACTCTCAAGGGTCTTCTCCAACACCACAGTTCAAAAGCATCAATTCTTCGGCACTCAGCCTTCTTCACAGTCCAACTCTCACATCCATACATGACCACAGGAAAAACCATAGCCTTGACTAGATGAACCTTTGTTGGCAAAGTAATGTCTCTGCTTTTCAATATGCTATCTAGGTTGGTCATAACTTTCCTTCCAAGGAGTAAGCGTCTTTTAATTTCATGGCTGCAATCACCATCTGCAGTGATTTTGGAGCCCAGAAAAATAAAGTCTGACACTGTTTCCACTGTTTCCCCATCTATTTCCCATGAAGTGGTGGGACTGGATGCCATGATCTTCGTTTTCTGAATGTTGAGCCAAATGCTGATAAATAAATAATATGTGTACGTGGGCTTCTGAGGTGGCTCAGTGGCAAAGAATACACCTGCCAAAGCCGGAGACATGGGTTTGATCCCTGGGTCGGGAAGATCCCCTGGAGGACAAAACGGCAACCCACTCCAGTATTCTTGCCTGTGGACAGAGGAGCCTGGCGGGCTACAGTCCAGTGGGGTGGCATAGAGTCAGGCACCACTGAGCACGCATGCATGCATGTATGTGTACACAAGTATTGATAGATATAGTCTGCTATTACTAAATCACCATTTTCAAGCCTGGGATGTATTTTCAAAAGAAAATAGAAAAGTATGAACCAAATTTTATTTATATAACATTTTTAAAGGGTTTATATATATACACACACACACACACATACACACACACACACAGTAACTATATATAGTAACCAAAAAGAAGTACAGCTTTTGTAAAGTTTTCTCAAGAGAAATACTTCAAGTCATCAACCTCTGTGCGGGTATGGCAGGAGGTGGAGTTTTACAGCAGATGCTGAGCTCAGGTTTAAATATGTTGAGTTCAGGTGCATTAAGATGCAAAGATGCCCAATGATGCTTGTGCGTGTGTGCTAAGTCACTCAGTTGTGTCCAACTCTTTGCCACCCCTGGACTCTCTGTGCATGGAATTCTCCAGGCAAGAATACTAGACTGGGTTTCCATGCCCTTCTCAAAGGGATCTTCCCTGACCCAGGGAATGAACTCAGTGTTCTTACGTCTCCTGTGTTGTCAAACAGGTTCTTTACCACTAGCACCACTTGGGAAGCCCAATGACACTTGTATCTATTAGAATAAATCTCGAGTGGAAAATCCTGGGTGAAAATTATAACATAGGTAGATATATAGATACAGATAAATAAATACATATATAGACATATTATTACATCTAAATCTATATGTATCTCTAATAGACATTTCCCCTATAATTTCCATTTGGTTCCTTAGATTGCTGCTGTTCAGTCATCCAGTTGTGTCCGACTCTGCGATCCAATGGACCGTACCACGCCAGGTGCCCCATCTTTCACTCTCTTCCAGAGTTAGGTCAAACTCATGTCATTACAGTTTTTCTCTAAAGATTTATGTGTTTATTCATTATAGGTACTTTTTTTCTTTTTCAGAGCAGAGCCTAGTAACTACAATCACTTTTACAACCTCGTCTGCCAATTCCATATGGATCATTTCAGAGTTGAACTTCCATTGATAGCCTGTTGCTGTAACAGCCAGACTGAGATATGATTCACATAGCATATAATTTACTCATCTAATGTATTTTTTTCAGTGGGTCTTAGTATAGCACAGAAGTGTGTACTGACTGCCTTTTGTTTTGAGTATTAGTCACATTTTAATGTTTCTTTGTATATCCAGTAACATGGGATTATATCCAACATTAGGAACAACACTTAGAGAGACTCTAGATTCTGATATTTTCTCTCTCTCTCTTTTTCATCTGTATATACACATACATGTGTATATATATATATAGGGCTTCCCTGGTGGCTCAGCAGTAAAGAATCCACCTGCCAATGAAGGAGACATGGGTTGGATCCCTGGGTCTGAAAGATCCCCTGAAGAAGGAAATGGCAACCTCTTCCAGGATTCTTGCTTAGGAAATCTCATGGACAGAGAAGCCTGGCAGGCTACAGTCCATAGGGATACAAAGAGTCGGACACGACTTAGGGACTAAACAACAACAGATAGATATATATGACTACAGGGATGTGACAGTTAAATCCAGAGAATGGATGCACGAGTCAGTAAGGGAAGAGGGCACACCTGGGCAACGTCAGTGTGAACAGAGTAGTCTACAAAGAAGACAGAAAAGAAAGTGAGAATAAGTAGAAGTTATACTATCACAGAAGCCAGATGAGTTTTTCTAACTTAGAATGTATTGACATGTTTAAAATGTTTAACTTCTAAGTATGGGATAACCAGATACACACCACTATATATAAAATAGACATAAGAATTTATCATATATAACAGGGAATTCAATATCATGCAGTAACCTAGAATGGAACAATATCTGAAAAAAATGTATAACTGAATCACTTTGCTGTTTACCTGAAACTAGCACTAATAAACTAATATTATAATATTGTAAGTCAACTATATTCAAAAAAAAATCCTTACCTTCTAAATTCTATCAAAAAGATTTTTTATCTCCAATTCACTATAAATATGTTTAGTAAAACACTACTGTATACATACTAATCCTTCTAGACATTAAAAAAAATTACTGGAGTATAATTGCTTTATACTGTGTCCACCTCACACTGGTCAGAATGGCCATCATCATAAAATCTATAACCAATAAATGCTGGAGAGGGTGTGGAGAAAAAGGAACCCTCTTGCACTGTGGGTGGGAATGTAAATCAATACAATGACTATGGAGAACAGTATGGAGGTTCCTTAAAAAACTAAAAACGGAATTCTTTTTTAATTGCAGTGTCAATAAAGGGGGAAAAAAACTCTTGCTTAAAAAGATAATTCCATGACTACTAAATCCAGATTACACTTTTTTGGGGGAGGAGGTGAAAAAGTGTTGGGAACTGTTTTGTGATTTGTATCTTTGCCTTCTCCCCTTCACACATGTGAATTTAGCCATTTAGGAGGCTGCATTTTTTCAGGGTTACAGCGAAGTAGTTCTTTAGCACATTATCATTTCATGATTATGTATACAGACTTGGATTTAACTCCCTTTCCGGAAATATGTGTCACTAGGAACGTGAGATTATCACTTTGAAATTTGTGATGGAATTTTGTTAAAATCACTTTGAAATCCTTGTCATAAAACATTATACTGGTGTTACTTATTTTAAACTGTATTTACAGCTATTTTTTATAAACAGAAACTGACAGTCTCTTTATCTTTAAGTAATTAAATAAAGTGCAAGTTGCTGCATATGAGAAGAGATGTTTAAACCCAACAAATAAAGAGTCTGTCTGGGATAAGTCAGTTGCTCTTCTGGTTAAATAAGATCTGTTGGCTTTATTGTTATTAATGAGAATGTTATCAACTTAGAACTTGAAGCTTGATTCTAAATATGTTTTCAGAAAAAATATATGTTTTCTTCTATAATTTATTTGAATGAATTAATCACCATAAAAAGAAACTAGTGTTTATGTAATAAGCTAAATCATGAGCTTCTACTATTTATATAGCACTTCTGTGATTTTTTTTTCAAGTATTTAAAGAATAAAATACCAAATTTCACAGAAATGTTGAAGTACACATATTTATATTATGGTATAAAAAATCTGAGATTGATGATAGACAGATATAGATGAAACAGTATCAGTCAGTATCAGAGAACCTGTTCCTCAAGCTAGTAACTTCCCTACCACACTGTTATAACTGAACACTGGTATTAAATGTTAGTCACTCAGTCATCTCTGATTATTTGCGACCCCATGGACTATAGCCCGCCAGGCTCCTCTGTCCATGGGATTCTCCAGAATACTGGAGAGGGTTGCCATTTCCTTCGCCTGAGGATCTTCCCAACCCAGGGATCGAACCCGGGTCTCCTGCACTGCAGGCAGATTCTTTACCATCTGAGGCACCTGGTGGTATTAAAGAGAAGAGTTAAACCCAATCATTATCCTCAGTTTTATGTTTTCTAACTTTACTGAGATATAACTTTTGACATACAATATTGTGTAAGGTTCTGTGGTACAATATGATTATTTGATACATGTATATACATGAATGAGGTTAGTTAACACATCCATTTCACATAGTTACCATTTGCTTTTGTGGTAAGAACATGTAAGTTCTACCCTCTTAGAAACTTTCAAATGTATAATAGAGTACTGTTAGCTATAATCACCATTAAGATGGTGGAAAGGAAAGTTTGCTTTATCTCAGAAGCCAGCAATGGGGGACAAGGTGGGGTGTTGAGATTCCCGTCCAAAAGCCAACCCCTTCCCCCGCCCTGACTCAGACAAGCAGTGGAGAAGAGCTTAAAGGACAAAAGCTTGAGAGCTTTTATGGATGGAGGGAGGGGGCTACCTGCAGAAACAGCACAGTCATCTTGAAATTGGTCATCAGTGATCTGATCAACACCATCCTGATGGTTTTAAGTACAGTTAGCTTTTAGTTTCAGGGTCAGTTTATTTGAGGCCAGTTCTCAGAACTGTGGCAGGTTATGTCCTGGCTACAGTCTAGTCATCATATAGTCACCATCTTCCACTTAGTGGGGGTTTCAGTGTCTATAAGACAGCTCAGAAGACACGGCTCCGGATACGATCTACGGCCCCTGAGGAGGAACTGGAGGCTCTTGACTATCCTTACAGACTGAACTAGTATT
This sequence comes from Bos grunniens, assembly GCF_055505025.1. NCBI lineage: Eukaryota > Metazoa > Chordata > Mammalia > Artiodactyla > Bovidae > Bos > Bos grunniens. The sequence continues at coordinate 19,691,949 of NC_141191.1, read as the reverse complement.
ATTCGGTCTCCCTTGACTGTTTGTTTTCCTTTGTTTCTGCCTTTTCTCACTTCTCTGATTAAATTTATTCTTTGGCTCAAGTTTTTCTACAGACAAAAGGCAGGTTGAGGACGTAGAGGGCAAGGACTTGCTCTGTTTGAATTTCACTCTATAACTCTGTTTCAATTTCAATATATAAATCTATTATATATACATATTACATATGTGTGTAACATATATACACATTACATATGTGTAACATACATACATATTACATATGTGTGTAACATATGCACATTACATGTGTGTATAACATATATACACATTACATGTGTGTGTGACATATATACACATTACATATGTGTGTATGACATATATACACACACACACACACACACACACACACATACAATTTCACATTTTCTGTATCCATTTGAGACAGGCTGGAGACTGGGACACTTAGTGGCAGAGCTTGAATCCTGATAAATGTCTCCCTCAGCAACAAAATACAAATGAACTATCAAGGACAAATAGTTTCTAATTGTTTCTAACTAACGACTGTTTGTGCAGTTGAGACAAATTATAAACAGCAAGACACAGAAAGCCAAAAACCCAACTGCCCCTTCTGAGGACCTGGGAGCAAAGGCAGGTGCTGCACTTGCACCCTGCTCAGAGTACAGGGAGTGGGAAGAGCACTGTGACTTGCTACTGCTCCTTCCCACTGCAGCAGGAGTCCCAACAGAGCCCTGCCTGAATTCCTCATCTGCCCTCTATCAATTCCTCATGATTAAGGAGGCTAAGGACCCTAGTAGGTGACGCGTTCATCCGCTGATGAACACCTAGGTTATTTCCCCTCTTGCCTATTATGAATAATGCTGCTATGAACGTGGGAGTGCAGATGTCTCAGGGTATCATTTCGTTTCCTTTGGATGTATACTCAGAAGTGGAATTGCTGGACAATTCCATTTATAATTTTTTTGATGAACCTCCATACTGGGTTCCACAGTGGCTTAAACAATTTACATTCCGCGAGGATTCTCTCTTCTCCGCATCCTAGACGACACTCACCATCCAGTCTTTTTCATGACAGCCATTGCAACGAGTGTGAAGTGATATCTCATTGTGGTTTTGACTTACATTTCCCTGATGAATGATACTGAACATCTTTTGTGTACCTTTTGGCTATTTCCTCGATGATAATTTAACTCAGTAGAGAGACAAAGCTAACATATGAAAGGAAAACTAATTTTGGTGAAACTCTGTGGAGGCAACTATGAGCGCGATAGAAGTCTAGACTTCCCATTTCCTGAGGATCTGATTGCTGAGCTCTTTCACCACACACTTATTTAATCTCCACAACAAGCTGTGATGAGGTTGTTAAGCCACTTTATACTTCAGAAATGGAAGCTTAGCATGCTTAAGAAACTTGCCCTAATGTACAAAACACGACTCCAGTCCAGATCATGTCATTTATAAGCCCCTCATCTTTCCATTATTCCTCTGAAGTAGTGAGTGAGGGAAGCCAACTGTAGTACATTTGCCTGATTTTCATGTAAAAACAAATTCTGCATCTGAACTATTTGTATAGTTGAAGCTCCTTTATGTGGCGTTATTTTACATACAAGTTAAAGGTGCTTGCCTTTTTTGTGGGTAGGGGGCACTTTTCTCTTTTCCAACAGTAATATCACCCTCAGTTTAACCCAAAAATAGTAGATCAAGAAGACTTCACATAATACAACTATATAGTTTTGCCAACTAAAGATACCTTTAGAAAAGTAAGTCAAGATTTAGACCCTAACCATATAATCCTGCTCTGAGGTTTTAGACTACCAATGTGAGTTTTTATAATTCTACACATTTTCACCAAGTAAAGACACTTGGTCCTTGAAAGAAAAACTATGACAAACCTAGACAGTGTATTAAAAAGCAGAGACCTCACTTTGCCGACAGAGGTCCATATAATCAAAGCTATCATCTTCCCAGTAGTCTTGTATGGACATGAGAGTTGGACTATAAAGAACACTGAGTGCCGAAGAGTTGATGCTTTAGAACTGTGGTGCTGGAGAAGACTTTGTTTTTTGTTTTTTGTTTTTTTGTTTTTTTAATTTTATTTTTAAACTTTACAAATTGTATTAGTTTTGCCAAATATCAAAATGAATCCGCCACAGGTATACATGTGTTCCCCGTCCTGAACCCTCCTCCCTCCCCATACCCTCCCTCTGGGTCATCCCAGTGTACCAGCCCCAAGCATCCAGTATTGTGCATTGAACCTGGACTGGCAACTCGTTTCATACTTGATATTATACATGTTTCAATGCCATTCTCCCAAATCTTCCCACCCTCTCCCTCTGCAACAGAGTCCATAAGACTGTTCTATACATCAGTGTCTCTTTTGCTGTCTCGTACACAGGGTTATTGTTACCATCTTTCTAAATTCCATATATATGCGTTAGTATACTGTATTGGTGTTTTTCTTTCTGGCTTACTTCACTCCGTATAATAGGTTCCAGTTTCATCCACCTCATTAGAACTGATTCAAATGTTTTCTTTTTAATGGCTGAGTAATACTCCATTATGTATATGTACCACAGCTTTCTTATCCATTCATCTGCTGATGGACATCTAGGTTGCTTCCATGTCCTGGCTATCATAAACAGTGCTGCGATGAACATTGGGGTACACGTGTCTCTTTCAATTCTGGTTTCCTCAGTGTGTATGCCCAGCAGTGGGATTGCTGGATCATAAGGCAGTTCTATTTCCAGTTTTTTAAGGAATCTCCACACTGTTCTCCATAGTGGCTGTACTAGTTTGCATTCCCAGCAACAGTGTAAGAGGGTTCCCTTTTCTCCACACCCTCTCCAGCATTTATTGCTTGTAGACTTTTGGATCGCAGCCATTCTGACTGGTGTGAAATGGTACCTCATAGTGGTTTTGATTTGCATTTCTCTGATAATGAGTGATGTTGAGCATCTTTTCATGTGTTTGTTAGCCATCTGTATGTCTTCTTTGGAGAAATGTCTATTTAGTTCTTTGGCCCATTTTTTGATTGGGTCATTTATTTTTCTGGAGTTGAGCTGTAGGAGTTGCTTGTATATTTTTGAGATTAGTTGTTTGTCAGTTGCTTCATTTGCTATTATTTTCTCCCATTCTGAAGGCTGCCTTTTCACCTTGCTAATAGTTTCCTTTGATGTGCAGAAGCTTTTAAGTTTAATTAGGTCCCATTTGTTTAGTTTTGCTTTTATTTCCAATATTCTGGGAGGTGGGTCATAGAGGATCCTGCTGTGATGTATGTCAGAGAGTGTTTTGCCTATGTTCTCCTCTAGGAGTTTAATAGTTTCTGGTCTTACGTTGAGATCTTTAATCCATTTTGAGTTTATTTTTGTGTATGGTGTTAGAAAGTGTTCTAGTTTCATTCTTTTACAAGTGGTTGACCAGTTTTCCCAGCACCACTTGTTAAAGAGATTGTCTTTAATCCATTGTATATTCTTGCCTCCTTTGTCAAAGATAAAGTGTCCATATGTGTATGGATTTATCTCTGGGCTTTCTATTTTGTTCCATTGATCTATATTTTTGTCTTTGTGCCAGTACCATACTGTCTTGATAACTGTGGGTTTGTTGTAGAGCCTGAAGTCAGGTGGGTATCAAACCAGTCAATGCTAAAGGAAATCAACCCTGAATATTCATTGAAAGGACTGATGCTGAAGCTGAAGCTCCAATACTTTGGCCACCTGATGCAAAAAGCTGACTCACTGGAAAAGACCCTGATGCTGGGAAAGATTGAGGGAATAAGGAGAAAGGGGTGACAGAGGATGAGATGGTTGGATGGCATCACCGACTCAATGGACATGAGTTTGAACATGTGCTGTAATCCAGGTTGCGACTGGGATATGACTGAGTGATGGAACGACAACTGATATTTCTAAATTTTTGTGTAGAAAAGAAAACTGTGATCTTCATAAAATCATCATACACTTTTTTACCACTCATGGCATCTAATATTATGATAATAACGTAAGAGTTATGGTGCTTGGTAAATATGTCTGAAGGCAAGAGCCTTCCTACTCTCTAGCCAAATAATTACATTAAGGAATCCCAAGTCAGGCAGGAATTAGAGACAATCAGGAGATGCTATTGGTGAGAAATATAGACCTGTTTTATATACATAAACTTTGGATTGCCTTTCTCTTCCAAATATATGTATTTATTTTTCATAGTCTTCAAACTGTTGTCAACTTCAAAACACACTGATATACATATCTTGGTAGCCTACACAAAAGTGTTATGAATGATGAAGAGGTCAAAGTTATCAAGAAGTGGTGTATACAACTGGAGAAGGAAATGGTAACCTACTCCAGTACTCTTGCCTTGAAAATCCCATGGACAGAGGAGCCTATGTATTAATAATTGTAGATCATGTAGGTCAAAGACATCTCAGTCACCTAAAGATACTGACCGAGCCAAGTTCAGTGGACAGTCAAGGTTCATCTTATTCTTAAATACTATTTTGACTGAATGTTCACAGTGAGTAAAAGAGATCAATTTTTACTGACCTCTGTTAGAGACCTCTCTAACTAGATTTCAGTGCTTATTATCATCACCCTTATACTTCTGATATTTTTAAAGAAAACAATTGGGAAACATTGATTCATTTATTTAACATGTGTTTTTGAGCACTAACTGTGAAATAAGCCTTAATCTCCATGAAAGAGATTAACAACATAGAACAAGACAGACCAAGTCCAACTCTTAAGGGTTACATCCTTGTGCACTATCCCTCACAGAGCATGATTTTATCCACATGCTTCCTGCGTGAAAAGTATTCAGCCATAAAGGGTCACATGCGATGCCAGGTTTTGATAGCACAAAGGCATAGTCTAGGTGTTCAAAATTTAAAAGGTCATTTCAACACACAGAAACGTGTCTCCAATACCTACCTAAAGAAGGAAATATGAGCCATGGTATATTTATAATAAACATTTTTAAATAAAATAAGTTTGAGCTACACTGAACATTATAAGTTGTATGTAAATTTCTCAATTCATTTTAGAAATTGGTAGACTAAAATTTAAAATCATTAAAATAGCTTTTATTTGATCCAATTTTTTTTTTCATTTTATTTCTTTTAGTAGGGAAGTGGGCATGAATTTGAGCAAACTACAGGAGACACTGAAGGACAGGGAAGTCTGGTTATGCAGTCCATGTGATCACAAAGAGTTGGACTTAGTGACAGAGCAACAACAAGAGTAGAGACTAAAACATATGATGGAATGTGACTTAGTTAGACACTACTGGAGTGATTTAGTAATTTCTTTTTACACTAAACAACAGAGAAATCATAAGAAAAACAAATTAAAGTTTTTTTAATGTTTTGTGGTATACAGTACATTCCAAGCTTCATCTAGATTCAGTTTCTAGGGACGACTGCTCACTTCCAAAAACAGCTAGGTCTTTTTCTTCTTGGTCATTATTAGCAATATCTGCCACTTTTAAATTCCTAAGCCCCTCCTTCCCTTCAATACCTCTTCTGTTCTAGTTTAATGATGTTACTCCTAAAATCTTTGTGCATCAACCAACCTAGTTCCTAGACCAAGAGTAAATTTATTTTCCTGTTACAGCCAGCCTGGTTTGGGTCAGACATTACTGAGTCTCCAAATGCATTTTGAATTGGGAGTGATGTCCTGTTTATGAGGATAAATTGAGCACAATGTGATACCCAGACATATGCATTTTTCCCCGCTCTGAGTAAATTGGAGCCAAGGGGATGAGTATTGTCTGACTCTCATCTGGTTGGAATTCTGGTGCAGAACCAGGCTGGGCTGGTCACTGAATGAGTCACTGGCACTGAAGACCAACACAGATCTTTGGATGGGTCTAATGGAACATCCTAACAGTTTCCACACACCCCTTTTGCTGAGCAAAAGTCCCTTGAGGGCTGTGTAAGAATAAATGGATAAGGGACTTCCCTGGCAGGGCAGTGGTTAAGACGTAAGTTTCCAATGCGGGACACAGGTTAGATCCCTGGTCAAGGTGCTGAGACCCCACATGCCTCGCAGCCAAAAAAACCAAAACATAAAACAGAAGCAATGCTGTTAACAAATTCAGTAGAGACTTAAAAAATGGCCTGCATCAAAAAAAATCTTTTAAAAAGTAACTCTTAAAAAGAATAAATGGATAAAATTAAATGTTTGGATTCAGCCTTTTTTTTCTGTTCCTCATTCTCCTTAACTTCAGTGGTCAGGAAAGTTAATTTGTTCCATTTCTCATGCATCCACCAAGGGAAAACAATCCTTGGGCCCTCTTTTAAGATTACATTAAATGTAATTATCAGGTTTCAAGTGAGTAAGACCCTAATTACTTTTGAAGGAAGGTGCCTGAATGATATACCTTGATCCTACATCCAATTTGTTTTACTCAGACAACAATCAAGGAAAACATTTGCTGACAGAAATACAATGTATAGTCTAAATTAGTAAGCAATGAATATTATCAGTAAGGGCAATTCCAACCTCTCAGAGAAAAGACTAATCTTCTTTTGTCACTGACACAGTAGGTCAATACTATATTTACATTTCTCATATGCCACCGGTCGTGTTCTCCAAAAATCAAATCACCTGTAGACATTAAATATGTATCATGCCTAATACAGTTTTAAAATTAGTGTTGCTTAAATTATCTATTTCTCAAAGCAATCACATGAGCTAAAGTACTTCTGTTATTATTAAGAAATTTAGGTACAGAGTGCACAGGAATTTACCTAAACAAACATAAATCACAACCAGTGCTAAGATTAAGCAAATTTTATTGCAGCAAATACGTCTATAAAATCTGCAGTTTAATGTCAAACTGTGACTAAAACCCACGTTTGCTGTATGATACCTATGGAAGTTGTTTAGTCTTCTACTTGTCATTATCACTGGGTGTCTAGTCTTTGATAAGAAATTGAAAGATTGGCGTATTTCTTATTTTTGCTTCTATTCTTTTACTCTTTCTGATTTAGTCTTACAGGCTGATTTGGTCTTGTAGAGAGCAATCCTGTGTCTATATGTCTGCATGTAGCAAATGAGTTGACTTTTCCTTTCCATAAGTATTAACCTTAGGATTTTCTTGTAGGTTTTATTTCTCCTTTGGGCTATATTCTGAGTGCATACTCGGATTCAGTCACTTTGAAGTCTGTATATTCTCTTACAAAACTCCATATAGCTCCTTTCAGATTGAATCTTCCCTTACCCAGTTTCCCAAAGATAATTTCAAATGTTTGATCCCAAGTCTTAAACTGGTGGCCTATGAGCCAAATTCATTCAGCAAATATAATTCTATTGCAATGATTGTTGTGGGTTGTAGTCTTTGTTTTCCTGTTTATAATACATTTCAGTTGAATAACTTCACATTTAAAAATTAGGAGATTTCATATAGTAACCTGGCTTCTTTTGAAAAAGTATACAATTTGCCAATGTGGAATCCGTATTTTACAAGACGGGAATCTTCTGGATGTAAATGACTGCTCTTTTAGCCATGGTAAGCAGGCATCAATTTACCATAAATGCCAGCAAGTGCTGTTTTTCTTATCTTGGCTGACTTTATCCATCTATTACTTGCCTGGTCCAAGAAGCCATTTCAGAATATAATGCGTGATTAATATGCGTTCAGAGAACACTTGGCTGAAATTCGTCTTTTCTTACTGATTTATAAACATGCTTTTACTTTCAACCATTTCTTGGCTAGCCACAGGCCAGACTCATCTCTCGTCTATCTAAAGGTCTTCTGCTGTTGCTCATGTGTCAAATACGTCTCTGCTGAGTGCAGCGGTATTGATTTTACCTCTGAATCTCAGAACCCGTGACCAAGTCATCACCAAGCCTGTAGGGACTGAGTTGTGCTATCTTTCTTCCTGTATAGTCTGCTTTGAAGCTGCCCTTTGGAGTGATGGCTGGACCTGCTAAAGTTGGCATATCCCACCAAGCCCTCCATCACCTTGCTAGCTTGCTCTTGCACTCTCACCTTTTAGCTTATCCAAAAGCTCAGCTCTCTTCACTGTGTGTGTGTGTACATACTCAGTTGTGTCTAACTCTTTGTGACCCACACACTGTAGCCTGCCAGGCTCCTTAGCCCATGGGATTCTCCAGGCAAGAATACTGGAGTGGGCTGCCGTTTCCTCCTCCAGGGGATCTTCCCTACCCAGGGATCCAACTTGCGTCTCTTATGTCTCCTGCATTGGCAGGCAGATTCTTTACCACCTACGCCACCGGGGAAGTCCTTCTCTTAACTCTGCTTGTAAACAAATCTCAACATTTCCAACCTGTACCTTCCACTGTTACCAGTTCTAAGTAGCAAACCCTCAAAACTCAGTGGCTTCTCAAGGGAAGTTTTCAGAGCTATTCTCTTTTATGATTCAAACAAGAATAAACAGTGTAAAACAATGTTCAATGTCAAAACTCCATCTTCCAGTCCCACAGTCTATGATTTACTGTCTCCTGTCAATTAACTTGCTGTGGTTTAGGTAAAAAGCCGCTTATTACGTTGGTGGTAATGTGGACAGCTTCTGTCTTCATGCACTGACAAATGCCCAGCATGCTTTGCTTCTGCATGACCCCACGTGTCCACACTAATCCCCTAATATTAATATAAAGCTCAGCCAAGGAAGCAAGGCTGATCACACTTCTGTGTCAGGAGGACACATTATGCTGTGTCACAATATTTCTAATAAAGATTACAAGAAGGTGGTGCAGTTTATGAAAAGGGTACGGAGTTTGGAATTGTATCCCAGTTTGAATGCAGAAGCTTCCTCTGGGTGATTAGATGGGTCACTTTGTGAAAATTAAGCAACCATATCAATGCTTGATTTTTCTTTGTTGTAAAATAAAGCAAATCTGGATGATTCATAGTGCTGTTGGAAAGATGAAGGGAGTTCACATGTGAGAAGCACATAGCAGAACACTTGGCATATAGCAGTTGCCCACGAAACGTTGTCACCAACACTGTCTTATAGATGAAAACTCCGACAAAGGAGCGACAGGCAATTTTTTTAAGGCCTGGTTTTTCAGAGGCCAAATTACCTTGTTTCAAGTCTCTTATTTAAAATATTAATAAAAACAAGTTTTGTGTTTTCTATCAACCAACATAAAGAAGAAGGAAGGACACCGGTAAGATATACGGTATGAACGGATGAAGTATGATTCTAAATGGTGAACCTACATTTCATCCAAAGAGATTTGCATGGGGTAAATTTCCTGCTTTAAAGGTCAACCTGATGCAAAGAACTGACTCATTGGAAAAGACCCTGATAATGGGAAAGATTGAAGGTAGGAGGAAAAGGGGATGACAGAGGATGAGATGGTTGGCTGGCATCACCAACTCAATGGACATGAGTTTGAGTAAGCTCTGGGAATTGGTGATGGACAGGGAAGCCTGGAGTGCTGCAGTCCATGGGGTCACAAAGAGTCGGACATGACTGAGCAAATGAACTGAACTGAATTGATAGATATCAAAGTCAATATTTAAGTTCTCAAAATAGAGGCAGACAACTAGTGATTCCGGCAAGTAGGTGGCCCTAAGTTCCAGTAAGCCCTCATGATGTCTGTGTCCCAGGATACTTATTAGCAGTGATTTCTTCCACTCTCAAGAGTCCAGTATAGAATATGTTTGTAACATAAAAAGATCAGACTATTTAGCCCAATATCTGAGACACAGTCAGCTCCCAGTCTTGTTTTTGCTGACTGTACAGAGCTTCTCCATCTTTGGCTGCAAAGAATATAATTAATCTGATTTCAGTATTGACCATCTGGTGATGTTCATGTGTAGAGTCTTCTCTTGTGTTGCTGAAAGAGGGTGTGTGCTATGACCAGTGCGTTCTCCTGGCAAAATTCTCTCAGCCTTTGATATGTTTCATTTTGTACTTAAAATTCACACTTAAACTGAAGAAAGTAGGGAAAAACAATAGGCCATTCAGGTACGACCTAAATCAAATCCCTTATGATTACACAGTGGAAGTGACAAATAGATTCAAGGGATTAGATCTGATAGACAGAGTACCTGAAAACTATGGACAGAGGTTCATGATGTTGTACAGGAGGCAGGGATCAAGACCATGCCTAAGAAAAAGAAATGCAAAAAGGCAAAATGGTTGTCTGAGGAGGCCTTACAAATAGCCGTGAAAAGAACAGAAGGTAAAGGCAAAGGAGAAAAGGAAAGATTATACCCATTTGAATGCAGAGTTCCAAAGAATATCAAGGAGAGATAAGAAAGACTTCCACAGTGATCAATGCAAAGAAATAGAGGAAAACAATAGAATGGGAAAGACTAGAGATCTTTTCAAGAAAATTGGAGATACCAAGGGAACATTTCATGCAAAGATGGGCCCAATAAAGGACAGAAATGGTATGGACCTAACAGAAGCAGAAGATATTAAGAAGAGGTGGCAAGAATACACAGAAGAACTGTACAAAAAAGATCTTCGCGACCCAGATAATCACGATGGTGTGATCACTCACCTAGAGCCAGACATCCTTGAATGCAAAGTCAAGTGGGCCTTAGGAAACATCACTACGAACAAAGCTAGTGGAGGCGATGGAACTTCAGTTGAGCTATTTAAAATCCTAAAAGACGATGCTGTGAAAGTGCTGCACTCAATATGCCAGCAAATGTGGAAAACTCAGCAGTGATCACAGGACTGGAAAAGGTCAGTTTTCATTCCAATGACAAAGAATATTCAAACTACTGCACAACTGAACTCATCTCACACACCAGCAAAATAATGCTCAAAATTCTCCACGCCAGGCTTCAACAGTACATGAACTATGAATTTCCAGCTGTTCAAGCTGGATTTAGAAAAGGCAGAGGAACCAGAGACCAAATTGCTAACATCCGTTGGATCATCAAAAAAGCAAAAGAGCTCCAGAAAAACATCTATTTCTGCTTTACTGACTACGCCAATGTCTTTGACTGTGTGGATCACAAAAAATTGCGGAAAATTCTTCAAGAGATGGGAATACCAGACCACCTGACCTACCTCCTGAGAAATCGTATGCAGGTCAAGAAGCAACAGTTAGAACTGGACTTGGAACAACAGACTGGTTCCAAAACAGTAAAGGAGTACATCAAGGCTATATACTGTCACCCTGCTTATTTAACTTATATGCAGAGTACATCACGAGAAATGCTGGACTGGATGACACACAAGCTGGGATCAAGATTGCCAGGAGAAATAGCAATAACCTCAGGCAAATGATACCACCGTTATGGCAGAAAGCAAAGAAAAACTAAAGAGCCTCTTGATGAAAGTGAAAGAGGAGAGTGAAAAAGTTGGCTTAAAACTCAACATTCAGAAAACTAAGATCATGGCATCTGGTCCCATCACTTCATGGCAAATAGATGGGGAAACAATGGAGACAGTAACAGACTTTATCTTCTTGGGCTCCAAAATCACTGCAGATGGTGACTGCAGCCACGAAATTAAAAGACGCTTACTACTTGGAAGGAAAGTTATGAGTAACCTAGACAGCATGTTAAAAAGCCGAGACGTTACTTTGCCAACAAAGGTCCATTTAGTCAAAGCTTTGGTTTTTCCAGTAGTCATGTATGGATGTGAGACTATAAAGAAAGCTGAGCACCAAAGAACTGATGCTTTTGAACTGTAGTTTTGGAGAAGACTCTTGCTAGTCCCTTGGACAGCAAGAAGATCCAACCAGTCCATCCTAAAGGAAATCAGTCCTGAATGTTGGAAGGACTGATCCTGAAGCTGAAGCTCCAATACTTTGGCCACCTGATGTGAAGAACTGACTCATTTAAAAAGACCCTGATGCTGGAAAAGATTTAAGGTGGGAGGAGAAGGGACGACAGAGAATGAGATGGTTGGATGGCATCACTGACACAATGGACATGAGTTTGAGAAAGCTCCAGGAGTTGGTGATGGACAGGTAAGCCTGGCGTGCTGCAGTCCATGAGGTCACAAAGAATTGGACATGACTGAGTGACTGGACTGATATGATTTAGCCCATGGCTGACTTACATAGCAAAGTGAAAAAGCATCTGACTGTCTACATGTGACTTTTGAAATTCTGGCATCTATCTGCTTAACGTGAGAACCTCCAAAATTCTTCTGGCTCAAACTGATAACTGTGGTTATTTTGAGCACCTCTAGCACATGAAGAACTCTAAACTTAAAATGTGATATGGTCACTTCCAACTACTGGCTTCAGTGATTGGTTATGATTTAATGCTAAAAAACATATGGACAGTAAACAGATGCCCCATACAAAATGATCTTTGTATATCATAGAAGAATCAAAAGTATTTAAAGATAAAATACAGAATGTGCATGCATGCTAAGTCACTTCAGTTGTGTCCAACTCTTGGGGACCCCATGGACTGTAGCCTGTCAGTCCATGAGATTCTCCAGGCAAGAATACTGGAGTGGGTTTCCATACCCTCCTCCAGGGAATCTTCCTGACCCAGGGATTGAACCCACATCTCTTATGTCTCCTGCATTGGCAGGTGGGTGATGGAATGTCACTCAAAAAGTAATTAACATATAATCATTACTTTTGTAAACTAATCCTTAACTGTGAAAATAGTTTCCATTAATACAGCCCTCTGCCAGCCATGTTCAATTACCAAAATATGTGTTCTTAAGGATTCACAAAGCAGATTGTAATTTATAAGAGATACTTATCCGAAAGTCACAAGAAAGGCCTCACTCTTATTCCAAACAGTTACAGATTTTAAGAAGTTGTTATTATTTTAAGAAGTATAACTAACTTCTTAGAGATACTATTTTTCCATTTTCTTTCTTATTTTCAAGGAATCTCATCGTGTCACTGGCTATCAATCTATCCTCTGGTCAGTATTTTTATTTAGCAATAGCTCACTGATTTGATCCCAAAGAAACATCGGATTTAATTGGGAAACTGAGTAGAAGCAATGAACCAGCTTAGAAGCAAGCAGTGACCACCAGCCATGCCTTTACAAAACTGAGAGGACTTGTGGCCAAAATATAGTAAACAAATCCATTAGTAGTTTACCTATTTTTAACTCCAAAAATATTATTTTTACCCCCAAAATAGGTAAACTATGATATGTTTATCATCCAGGAACAATACTATCCAATAAATTCTTCTGTACTGGTCTGATCCATTGGACGGGAATCTGTGACAAGTAACTTCAAATCAATATTATCCTGCAGTGTGCGTGTGAAGATGCTTCAGTTGTGTCTGACTCTTTGCGACCCCATGGATTATAGCCTGCCAGCTCCTCTGTCTATGGGAATCTCCAGGCAAGAATACTGGAGTGGGTTACCATTTACCCTGCAGTATATACTATTAAAATAAAGCTCCACTGCATTTCAGTATTAATCCTACACTGGAATATGCCCTGGAATCGTAGATGCCAATCACCCACCTGTCACCTGACTGATCACCTACCAGTCACCCCATTGGTCACCCACCATTCACCCCACCCACTCGGCCCTCACTCTGCCAATCTCTTGCTTTCCTACCTCAGATTTCAATCCAAATAAGTCCTACCAAGTAACTCGTGAATAAGCAAAGGCATTTTCATTACTCCTTGCTGGTAAATCGCTTTAGTCGTGTCCGACTCTGTGCGACCCCATAGATGGCAGCCCACCAGGCCCCTCTGTCCATGGGATTCTCCAGGCAAGAACACTGGAGTGGGTTGCCATTTCCTCCTCCAATGCATGAAAGTGAAAAGTCAAAGTGAAGTCGCTTAGTGTCCGACTCCTAGCAACCCCATGGACTGCAGCCCACCAGGCTCCTCCGTCCATGGGATTTTCCAGGCAAGAGTACTGGAGTGGGGTGCCATTGCCTTCTCCTCATTACTCCTTAGGACTCTTTATTTTTCTAAAGCATTCGATTTTATTTCTTTTTGCTTACAATCTCTTCTCTGTTTGTAATAATAAACAGAAACAAAAATAAACATTATTTTCTGCATCTCCATTTATATGTCTCTACTATTTTGAATTTGTTTCATTCAGAGTAATGAGCTATATAAAAGGCCCTTTGAAATCTTTTATTTATTGTCTGCTACATTGCTCCATGTTGAATAAATGTTCTAATTTTCCATTTTATTTTCCACCTTATTTCAGGACCATCAAGTGAAATTGAAATCTTGATTAAAAGAACATCGTTTAAGTAAATTATAGGGATTAATTATCTTTGGGGTGGAATTACACATTTTAAGTATTACTAGCTGAACACAATCAATACAGGCAGACCATTTAGATAGCTAAGTTAGAACTTGAAAATCTAATTATTTTATTTATATATAATTCCCACTCTTCTTTTATTCTATGTTGAGAATTATTGATATACTTTGACTTGATATAGAAATTCACATTAAATCTTTGGACTATCAATAAAAATTATTTCATTTTTACTAACTTGTCTCCTAAAGTATCTACACTGCAAGAATATTTGGGGTCTAGTGGCTCAGATGAAAAAGAACGCCTGCAAAACAAGAGACCAGGGTTTGATCCCTGGGTTGGGAAGATGCCCTGGAGACAGGAATGGCTACCTACTCCAGTATTCTTGCCTGAAGAGGAGTCATGGGGTTCAGTTCAGTTCAGTCACTCAGCCATGTCCGACTCTTTGCGACCCCATGGACTGCAGTACGCCAGGCCTCCCTGTTGTCCATCACCAACTCATGGAGTTTACTCAAACTCATGTCCATTGAGCCAGTGATGCCATCCAACCATCTCATCCTCTGTCGTCCCCTTCTCCTCCCACCTTCGATCTTTTCCAGCATCAGGGTCTTTTCAAATGAGTCAGTTCTTCACATCAGGTGGCCAAAGTATTGGAGTTTCAGCTTCAGGATCAGTCCTTCCAAAGAATATTCAGGACTGATTTCTTTTAGGATGGACTGGTGGATCTCCTTGCTGTCCAAGGGACTATCAAGAGTCTTCTCCAACACCACAATTCAAAAGCATCAATTCTTCAGTGCTCAGCTTTCTTTACAGTCCAACTCTCACATCCATACATGATTACTGGAAAAACCAAATCTTTGACTAGATGGACCTTTGTTGGCAAAGTAATATCTCTGCTTTTTAATATGCTGTCTAGGTTGGTCATAACTTTTCTTTCAAGGAGCAAACATCTTAATTTCATGGCTGCAGTCACCATCTGCAGTGATTTTGGAGCCCAAGAAGATAAAGTCTGTCACTGTCTCTATTGTTTCCCCATCTATTTGCCATGAAGTGATGGGACCAGATGCCATGATCTTAGTTTTCTGAATGTTGAGTTTTAAGCCAACTTTTTTACTCTCCTCTTTCACTTTCATCAAGAGGCTCTTTAGTTCTTCGTTTTCTGCCATAAGGGTGGTGTCATCTGAGGTTATTGATATTTTTCCTGGCAATCATGATTCCAGCTTGTACATCATCCAGTCCAATATTTCTCATGATGTACTATGCATATAAGTTAAATAAGCAGGGTGA
The DNA here is from genome assembly GCF_055505025.1 of Bos grunniens. Taxonomy (NCBI): domain Eukaryota; kingdom Metazoa; phylum Chordata; class Mammalia; order Artiodactyla; family Bovidae; genus Bos; species Bos grunniens. The sequence continues at coordinate 19,676,531 of NC_141191.1, read as the reverse complement.
CAATATACAGCCTTGACGTACTTCTTTCCCGATTTGGAACTAGTCTTTTGTTCCATGTTCAGTTTTAACTGTTGCTTCTTGACCTTCATACAGATTTCTCAGGAGCAGTAGGGTTGCAGAGTCAAACATGACTGAGCAACTAACACTTTCATTCTATTATAAAAGAGTTCTCCAAACCTCATCAAATGGTCTTTCTCTGTATCACCTTAAACCAGTCAGAATGTCCATCATCAAAATATCAACAAACAATAAATGCTGGAGAGGGTGTGGAGAAAAGAGAACCCTTTTGCACTGTTGATGGGAATGTAAATAGATACAGCCACTATGAAGTTGGTTGGAATGTAAATTGATGTAGGCACAATGGAGATTCCTAAAATAACTAGGAATAAAACCACCTTGTGACCCATCAATTCCACTACTAGGCATATACCCTGAGGGAATCAAAATTGGAAAAGACACATGTACCCCAGTGTTCACTGCAGCACTATTTACAATAACTAGAACATGTAAGCAACCTAGATGTCCATTGACAGATGCACGGATAAAGAAGCTGTGTTACATATACACAATGGAATATTACTCAGCCATAAAACGAATGCATTTGAATCAGTCCTAATGAGGTGGATGAACCTAGATCTTATTATACAGAGTGAAGTAAATCAGAAAGAGAAAACCAAGTATCATATATTAATGCATATATATGGAATCTAGAAAGACAGTACTTATGAACCTATCTGCAGAGCAGCAATGGAGACACAGAGAACAGACTTATGGACACGGAGGGGTGGGGTGGAGGAAGGAGAGGGTGGGATGTATGGAGAGAGTAACAGGAAATATGTATTACTGTATGTAAGATAGCCAATGGGAATTTACTGTATGACTCAGGCAACTCAACCCGGGGCTCTTTAACAACCTAGAGGGGTGGGATGGGGAGGGAGGTGGGAGGGATGTTCAAGAGGGAGGGGACATATGTGTGCCTATGGCTGATTCAGGCTGATGTTTGGCACAAATCAACAAAATACTGTAGAGCAATTATCCTTCAATTAAAAATAAATAATTTTTAAGTGTTCTTTATCTGATATAACTACACAGATAGAATTACCTTAAGGGAAATATAAGTACAGCTTTTCTTTTAAGGGAAAATCTATTGTCACAAAGTCACAAAACCATAGATAGAAATCATCTGCCAGAACAGGAAAGATGCAAGACCATCTCAGTAAAGATGCAGGACCACAGATATCTAAACACCATCTACTTTCTGGTTGGCAGCTAGAATTAGCATAAGGAAATATTTTAACAAATAAAATTCTAATTCTATACCACAGCAATCAAAGGAATGTAACCTACATCTCCTGTATCTTACCTATAGTTGGATCCTTTAAGGTAGCTATTGGATGATCTGGAACCTATCACTTTGTATGGGAAATGAGAAGAAGTATCCTTTTTTATGGGCTTTCCCTGGTGGCTCAGACAATAAAGAATCTGCCCGCAAAGCAGGAGATCCTGATTCAATCCCTGGGTCAGGAACCCCTGGAAAGGGAATGGTAACCTACTCCAGTATTCTTGCCTGGAGAATTCCATGAATAGAAGAGCCTGGCAGGCTATAGTCCATGGGGTTGCAAAGAGCTGGTTACGTCTGAGTGAGCAACTACTTATTTCTTATCCTTCTTTATGTCAAAGACATGAATTTCTTGTTTAGAATCAGAAATAACCTTAGAAACAATTAGACCTGCTTTCCAATGACTGCGTATTTCAATATCAGCCATGCAAAAAAGTAAAACGTTTAATTTCTCAGATTACCTTCAAAATTTAAATAGGAGATACTAAGCTTTCCAACAACATATTCACTCATCTGCCAGTTGGTACATTTTATACTTAAGATTAATTAACTTACAAAAACAAAGCTCAACTCAAAATATTGGGTTACACCAGGTATCCCATTATAGGTAGCCAGTAAAAGATAGCTGGTGACAAACTCTCCAAGACAGAACTGTTTCTTTTGTATTTGGATAATCAGATTAAATATTTGTGCAAGAAAATTCAGCTAATCTTTGATAAAGTACCAGAAAGCAGGTCTACAGCTCAGTCTGCAAAAAGAAAATTACCCTTTGCTGAGGAAAACCATGTAATGATTTTATATCTTAAATCACCAACAAGCATTACAAACCATTTGAATGCTATCACAATTTCATATTTAACAAATGGTAGCATTTTTTTTTTAAAGAAAGTCTAAAGGGGATACTATCTTTTTATCACCAGTAAGTGACATGGCTAAGTGATGCCACCTCATTGCCCGAAGAAATATGTCCTCTGATGCATTCTTCAATGTCATTCCTCAACTTATGTACGGGAGAAACAAAAAGTAACCATTTGGAAATATTTCTGAACATTTATGTTTTGGAAAAGTTTAGTTAACTAATTTATGTCATTTGTCATCCCTCACATAGGTCCCATATTCTGTTTATAATTAATTGCTAGGCAAAAAAATAAAACTTACTTCATCATAAAATAATACACATTCAACATGTTTCCTTCTTTGCTTTAACCTCTTAGGAAGTTTGAAGTAAAATGAAGCATTAAGCTACAATATATGAATCTAATAAGCCTTCCGTTTATCATTTGTTTAAAAGGGTATTTTTCTTACTTGTATTCATAAAGTAGATATTGTTTCACATTTATTTTAAACTATCTTAATTTGGGGAAGTGGGCAGAAGAATATAATTATATTTTGGTGAATTTAAACCCCAAATCATTTAGTATATTTTGATCCTGAAAATTTTGATCCTGAAATCTTATGTGGTATCAACACCATAAATAAACATATATTTCTAAATAAACATAATTATTTGTAATGTAAATATATCTTTAAAAGGTCAATACAAAGTATTAGACTGAAAATAGGTAGAAAGCAAGAGATCAGATCCGATCAGTCACTCAGTCGTGTCCGACTCTGCGACCCCATGAATCGCAGCACGCCAGGCCTCCCTGTCCATCACCAACTCCCAGAGTTCACTCAGACTCATGTCCATCGAGTCGGTGATGTCATCCAGCCATCACATCCTCTGGCGTCCCCTTCTCCTCCTGCCCCCAATCCCTCCCAGCATCAGAGTCTTTTCCAATGAGTCAACTCTTCGCATGAGGTGGCCAAAATACTGGAGTTTCAGCTTTAGCATCATTTCTTCCAAAGAAATCCCAGGGCTGATCTCTTTCAGAATGGACTGGTTGGATCTCCTTGCAGTCCAAGGGACTCTCAAGGGTCTTCTCCAACACCACAGTTCAAAAGCATCAATTCTTCGGCACTCAGCCTTCTTTACAGTCCAACTCTCACATTCATACATGACCACAGGAAAAACCATAGCCTTGACTAGACGAACCTTTGTTGGCAAAGTAATGTCTCTGTGTTTGAATATGCTATCTAGGTTGGTCATAATTTTCCTTCCAAGGAGTAAGCGTCTTTTAATTTCATGGCTGCAGTCACCATCTGCAGTGATTTTGGAGCCCAGAAAAATAAAGTCTGACACTGTTTCCACTGTTTCCCCATCTATTTCCGATGAAGTGGTGGGACCGGATGCCATGATCTTCATTTTCTGAATGTTGAGCTTTAAGCCAACTTCTTCACTCTCTTCTCTCACTTTCATCAAGAGGCTTTTGAGTTCCTCTTTACTTTCTGCCATAAGGGTGGTGTCATCTGCATATCTGAGGTGATTGATATTTCTCCCAGCAATCTTGATTCCAGCTTGTGTTTCTTCCAGTCCAGCATTTCCCATGATGTACTCTGCATATAAGTTAAATAAACAGGGTGACAATATACAGCCTTGACGAACTCCTTTTCCTATTTGGAACCAGTCTGTTGTTCCATGGCCAGTTCTAACTGTTGCTTCCTGATCTGCATACAAATTTCTCAAGAGGCAGATCAGGTGGTCTGGTATTCCCATCTCTTTCAGAATTTTCCACAGTTTCTTGTGATCCACACAGTCAAAGGCTTTGGCATAGTCAATAAAGCAGAAATAGATGTTTTTCTGGAACTCTCTTGCTTTCTCCATGATCCAGCGGATGTTGGCAATTTGATCTCTGGTTCCTCTGCCTTTTCTAAAACCAGCTTGAACATCAGGAAGTTCACAGTTCACATATTGCTGAAGCCTGGCTTGGAGAATTCTGAGCATTACTTTACTAGCGTGTGAGATGAGTGCAATTGTGTGGTAGTTTGAGCATTCTTTGGCATTGCCTTTCTTTGGGATTGGAATGAAAACTGACCTTTTCCAGTCCTGTGGCCACTGCTGAGTTTTCCAAATTTGCTGGCATATTGAGTGCAGCACTTTCACAGCATCATCTTTCAGTATTTGGAATAGCTCAACTGGAATTCCATCACCTCCACTAGCTTTGTTCGTAGTGCTGCTTTCTAAGGCCCACTTGACTTCACTTTCCAGGATGTCTGGCTCTAGGTCAGTGATCACACCATTATGATTATCTGGTCATGAAGATCTTTTTTGTACAGTTCTTCTGTGTATTCTTGCCATCTCTTCTTAATATCTTCTGCTTCTGTTAGGTCCATACCATTTCTGTCCTTTATTGAGCTCATCTTTGCATGAAATGTTCAAGAGAACTATGATGTAATTTTATTATTAATAGTAAAATGTTGTTAATGTGTGGCAATTTACCATACAATGATGTGGCATTTCAAGTGGCATAAACTGGTTGGTCTTTTAAGGCAGATTATAATAAATAAATAACCATCTGGGGGACTTCCCTGGCAGTCCAGTGGGTAAGACTCTGGGCTCCTGATGCAGGGGACACAGGTTCGATTCCTGGTTGGGGAACTAAGATCCCACAGGCTACACTGGGAAGCCAAAAAAACACAAAAACATCTGGGAAAAATAGTGAGATACATACCTCACACTTTAAATCAAAATAATTTACAGATATTAAATATAAAATATTAAACTAAAAGAAATTGTGAAAAAAGTTTTATAGTGTTAGAGAAGGCTTTCTTCATGATAAAAAGTTCAAAAATATAAAAATTTTAAAAATCAACAGAGGAAATAATTCTACAAACAACAGATAAATTAAAATTTGGCAAAATGGTAACTCTTTAATGGCTAAGGAGTTGATATTCTTAACATGTCCAACGTTCATATATACCAGCTGGGGAAAGATCAATAGTCCAATAAGCAATTGTGAAAACCAGATGTATGTGGGGAAAATCTCAACCTCAGTTACACAAATTAAAACTCAGTTTTATGATGTATTATAAATATATTAATATAGCTTAAAAATTAATGGTCCCATATATTTGTGGGTTGTGAGGAAACATGCACTCGCACACATTGCTCGTGGAAATATAGATACAACCATCAGAGAGGCAATGTGGCAATATTTCTCAAAGTTGAAAATGTGTAATTCCTTTGGCCTAATAATTCTCCTAGAAATTTGTCCACTAGACAGACACACTATCTCAATGGTATCTGCACAAAAAGAGTCATGTGGAAATAACTAAATCATCCACTTGGTCAAATCAGTTATTATACATTCTCACAGTCATTAAAATGAATGATGAAACCCTTTCTGTGCTGATAGAAAATGAAGAGTATGTATGTGTGGCTAAATGATGAGAAAGACTCAAATTGAAATGTGTGGTAAAAATCATTTGTGTTACAGAATAAAAGATGGGAGAACAAAAAGAAATCATGCTGGAATACCTTCTCTAGGGAGATGCAAGTATCTGCCTAGGATTCTCTGACTGGCAGCCAGAAACAAATAGAAGATATACCCCAATTCTCTACTTATGTATCTTAGATTTTGTGCTGTTGTGTGTGTGTATGCTGACTTTAATAGTACATCTGATTTCTTTTAGATATTTACTTAATATTGCCTCTAGGAGTTTAAATTACATTATCCTTGCTGCTGCTAAGTCACTTCAGTCATGTCCGACTCTGTGCGACCCCATAGACAGCAGCCCACCAGGCTCCCCCGTGCCTGGGATTCTCCAGGCAAGAACACTGGAGTGGGTTGCCATTTCCTTCTCCAATGCATGAAAGTGAAAAGTAAAAGTGAAGTTGCTCAGTCCTGTCCAACTCTTAGCGATCCCATGGACTGCAGCCCACCAGGCTCCTCCATCCATGGGATTTTCCAGGCAAGAGTACTGGAGTGGGGTGCCATTGCCTTCTCACGCATCTCAATTTAGTTGTTCAAAGAAATATAGTGTATGATTCTACTAACAAATATTCTGTATCAAAGAGTATCAAATTTTTTTTTAAATCAAATCATAGTGTTAGTTGCTCAGATGTCTGACTCTTTGAGACCCCATGAACTGTAGCCCACCAGGCTTCTCTGTCCATGGGATTCTTCAGGCAAGAATATTGGAGTGAGTAGCCATTCCATTCTCCGGGGGATCTTCCCAACCCAGCGATCAAACCCAGGTCTACCGCATGGCAGGCGGATTCTTTACCATCTGAACCACCAGGGAAGCCCATAGGATCATAGGATCGTAAAGCATATAGAATCACAAAGCATATCATAAAGGAAATTTTTCCCCTAAGACAATAGCATGATACGTAAATAACTCAGTAAAACATAAGACACAGGGTTCATGACCCTGTTCTTCTTCAGCTTCACATATGTAACTATGGCAGGTCACCTAAGCTCTGCTTCCTCATTGTTAAACAACCAAAACTTGTTCTTAACAAACAATATTGTAAGAGAATTCAATGACGTAATATATAAAAATATACATGCAACTATTACTACAGGAAATTGTGAATTTTTCAGGACACTTTAATAAAGCATGTATTTAGGTTAGATCAGCAGCACAAGCATTACCGATCTTCCTGCTTCCTTCCTTCCACCTCTAGGCATGAATGTCCTTGTGTGGGCCTTGCCTCACATGAAAGCATTAGCTGCGGCTGCTTTTCTCCCTGACTCTGTCCTGAGAACTCTGCTAATAAGTTAATTGTGCCTTTGCAGTTCTTTCAAATCTCTCCACACTGCCTCCTTCTTTCTGAGGAAAAGCACAATAGGTTAATTTCTAAACCCAAGGGAAATGCGTATTTACATATTAATGATGGTGAGATTAAATCCCTTAATAAGACATTCTATGGCTCTTTCTATAACCATGTCAGACTTTCAGGGAAGCTATTTCAGGGCACAGTGGTCTTAAAGAGTAAAGGAAGATGTGTGATTACCTTAGCTGGCTTGAGAGAAACTCTGCTTGCTTGGAAAAGTAGTTCATTTCTGGAATTTAAGCAAATGCAGGCATTTTTGGTACAAAATGTTCTATATGAATGTCAAAATTTCTATATGGAAATGACCTAGCCTGATGAAAGATTGAAACAATATCACTATTTAAATGCAGCATGATTTTTAATGTCTTTCATGAAAATCTCATTTTACTAGAAATGGCACTGGAGTCGTGGGAAAGGCATGCATTGTGTTTAAATTAAAATGGTATCTAAGTGATCTTGTAATGTCTATTAGGACAAGTTTTAACACGTTACATTTTTTAAAAACTTAGAGCATATTATCAAGGCCTACTTCACCATAGATTCTGCCATTTTCAAGCATTTTCTCAGAATAACAGAACTTTTTGAATAGAAGCAAGTTCATAATCAAAATAGTTACAATAGAGTTCTCTTTCTGGTAGACAGAACAAATAATAGACTTGAGAAGTGACTAAATATGATTGTTTAAGCACATTAATATTGGGGAACATTTATAAGTTTCCAATTTTCACTTTCCCTTGGCAGCATATATCTGATGAGCAGAGTTCTAGTTTGGGCAGGATGATACTTGGGCAGGAGATGGGTGATGATGTTCATCTGCACTGGGATGGGTTCAAACTGGCTTCCAAGAACTGAGAAGCAGAAATGCTAAGATCTGTACTCCAACTGCTTTGTGTACTATTATGGTGCAATTCATACCCTACTTACAGCCACTCACTTCCTTCATTCTTATATGGGCAACCCAATTGCTTTTTATAGTATTGCATAAGAAAGTTCTAGAAGGATGTATTTAACATGACTTTAGTAATTTGGAGATTATCATTCCTTGAATGGGATTGGGATCTGATGGTGAGCAAGTTTAGTCATTATTTTTTTCACATAATATATAATGCTACATCAGAAGCATGACCCTATCCCAGAGGAAATGGATCGATCCCTGTAATAGTAGCTGTATACTATCACCCTGCTTATTTAACTTATATGCAGAATACATCATGCAAAATGCCGGGATGGATGAATCACAGGATGGAATCAAGACTGTCAGGAGAAATATCAATAACCTCAGATATGCAGATGATACTACCCTTATGGCAGAAAGCAAAGAGGAACAAAAAAGCCTCTTGATGAAGGTGAGAGAGGAAACTGAAAAAGCTGACTTAAAACTCAACATTCAAAAAACTAAGATCATGGCATCCAGTCCCATCACTTCATGGCAAACTGATGGGGGAAAAAAAATGTAAGAGTGACAGATTTTATGTGGGGGACTCCAAGATCACTGCAGATGGTGATTGCAGCCATGAAATTAAAAGACACTTGCTCCTTGGAGGAAAAACTATGACAAACCTAGATAGCATATGAAAAAGCAGAGACATCACTCTGCCTACAAAGGCCCATCTGGTGAAAGCTATGGTTTTTCGAGTAGTCGTGTACGGATGTGAGAGGTGGCACTCAGAAGGCTGAGTGCCAAAGAACTGATGCTTTAGAACTGTGGTGTTGGAGAAGATTCTTGAGAGCTCCTTGGACAGCAAGGAGATCCAACCAGTCCATCCTAAAGGAAATCAGTCCTGAATATTCATTGGAAGGACTGATGCTGAAGCTGAAACTCCAATACTTTGGCCACCTGATGCAAAGAGCCAACTCTTTGGAAAAGACCCTGATGCTGGGAAAGATTGAGGGCAGGAGGAAAAGGGGATGACTGAGGAGATGGTTGGATGGCATCACTAACTCAATGGACATGAGTTTGAGTAAACTCCAGGAGGATGGAGAAGGACAGGGAAGTCTGGCGTGCTGCAGTCCATCAGGTCGCAAAGAGTCAGACACGACTGAGTGACTGAAGAACAACAACAAAAACAGCTGATCACTGCAGTTTAAGTTATTGATTTCTGAATCACAGATGGCTTGCTTGCCAAGACCACTGTGCTTTATTTTGTTATTTTATCTTATCTAGTGTCTCAAGGCAGTGTCTAACCAATCTAAGACAATCTAATTTCTAGGTGAACTTAGATGCTTCTGTGAAAATTAGGTCCTTGCACCACAAATATTATTTGGAGGGATATGAAGTAACCACAGAATTACCTCTTGAAGGCCCCCACCCCACATCTCCCACCAGGGGGCCTTTTTCTAGAGTGACAAGTGACACCTGATGATACTTGCTCAAGGGAAGCGCCTGTGTTGGGAGTGAGTCTAGCCTTGGGTGCAGGCAGCAGTGTCCTCGTAGGGTCTGGAGCATCTGAGGCAGAAGTTAGGATAAGGCCCTCCCGAAGGCAGGGGATAGAGGAAAGGAATGGAGTGTGTTCTCTGGAAGATTCCTGGGATGGATTCATTTATGAACTTTGGCAAAAGTCATACACTGAGTAGAGTGTGATCTGATATTATAAACTAGCTTTTAGTGGAAGTCGCTCAGTCGTGTCTGACTCTTTGCCACCCCATGGATATACAGTCCATGGAATTCTCCAGGCCAGAATACTGGAGTGGATAGAAGTTCCCTCTCCAGGGGTTCTTCCCAACCCAGGGCTCGAACCCAGGTCTCCCACATTGCAGGTGGAGTCTTCACCAGCTGAGCCACCAGGGAAGCCCAAATTAGCTTTTGGTCTTTGCTTAATTTACAGACTTGACAGCATTGCTTGCATGCCCATTTTAGCCTTCTAAAAATGTATCTTGTCATGCTTTCTACTTCTTTACAGAGAGAGCTGCTTCAGTGTTTTCATCCCTGCTTCTATTCCCTGGTATGTTATGGATGCACTATAACTTATGTATCAGTAAGAAGCTTTTTCTTTTTCTTTTTAACAAGCTTTGTCATTTTTAACAAGCAATGAGGTCACGTGGAAAAATAAAAACAATAAAATGTCTTTCATTGGTGTTATAACAGTCCTAGAAAATGAGCATCTTTGCAGGACAGCAGTACCAGGGTAAAAGGAGGCACGCATGGTCTCAGGCTACACTAGCCCCTGCCTGATTAACTCTGAGGGCTGAGGTCTCAGCCCATGACTAACTCATCTACAGCAAGGAGGTTGTGAATGCTGCACCAATGAAGTATAATTTTAAGTGCTTTTCTGATAATGTAATTCTCTTTTCCCATCCCACCCCTTCAATAATTTTGACTTCTCTGATACCTTGCAAGGTTGTCATGAGAGAAAAAGAATCAAGCTAGAAAAAGACACATGGTCCACGCTGACAACCACCTCTGTTTTTGCATCATATTCACCTGCCTTCCTGGTGGAAAAAGTCGATGCTGATCTGATTCTCTGCGTCTATCCTGCTAACAGTATTGACAGAACTACTTGGCTTCCCTGGTCCAACTAAGTGGCTTCCTTGGTGGCTCAGTCGATAAAGAGTCCGCCCGCAAAGTGGGAGACCTGGGTTCGATCCCTGGGTCAGGAAGATCTTCTGGAGAAGGAAATGCCAACCCACTCCAGTATTCTTGCCTGGAGACTTGCATGGACGAGCCTGGCGGGCTATCGTCCATGGGGTCACAAAGAATCAGGCCAGACTATGTCACTAACTTTCACTTTCAAACAGATGCGGAAGCAAAGACATAAGTGTTCGAGAACCACTTCTCCGTTCTGGGCTTGGAAGATGTGTGTATCTGATGGGACACTCTGACTTTCTCCCTACACACTGGATTTCAGGATTCTTCCCGCATTTCAGGCCAAAAGCCAGGTGAGGTGGTGACACCGCATGGAGGGAACACTGACCTTACTTACAAACTGGGCGTCTCCGGTAGCTGCTCTCCTGCTCAGACTATAGGCAGGTTGACTCTGGACACAGTATTTTCAATGATAAGAAGTGCGTGCGTGCGTGCGTGCGTGCGTGTGTGTGTTTCACTCCTCCACTCTCCCCCGTGTTTGTTTACTCCCTGATGTCACCTTTTTCATGCTTCCCTGACACCATGCTTCACGTTTCCCATGGGTTACTAAAACTTAGGAGGTTCTCTTCCCTCGAAGATGCCTAGGGGCTCCAAAATTCACATCTAGCTGACATGTCTCAAGAAAAGACTAATCACAGCTAATAAGGGAGCTTTTTAAAAGTAGGAATGATTCCCTTATCTGGATCAAGCTTCCTAGACACACTTGCCCTTGAAATCTAAGGAGCTTGAAATCTAAAGAGCTTGACAGGACGAAGAGTTCCCGCTAGTGTGGCAGAGATCGCCAGTATCGGGAAAGTCTTCTCACACTCTTTAAACTGAACCCAACTGACGGTGTGCCTCCGGCCCCGCTGGTTACCACGTCAGTCAGTGTCTTGACGCAGCAGTGAGGAGAGAAAACCAATAAGGCTGTTACACACTACACGCTAAGCCAACTAACATGTGCTCCAGGGCACACTCTCCAGTTTCCATATTTTGCTGGTACTTTGGTTTTCGTCCTTTGTTTCGAGTGTTTATTGTTTTGCTTTCGGTCAGCATCTTGACAGGAGGATACACAGGAACTGAAGCTCAACAGTGTAAATCCTGCTTCTAACAGCAACCTAAACATTCAGTAGCAGGACGGCAGAGTAAGACATCTATATATTTTGATTATGTGCATATTTAAACTCCAGAAATTATCTGAGCCTTCCATTTGGACTAGTAACTCAAAATTATTTACAGTTGACTCTTGGAATATTAAATCTAAGCTTTTGGGTCCTAAATGGTCTCAAGATATATACGAGGTGTTACAGCAAAAATATAATAAATTTAGATGATTTGTATATTCAAAAATCTAGTTACTAGTGACAATTACAATTGAATTGCATGAATGTGCCATCAATGTGAGTCCAAATTTTATTGACAGATCTAGAAAATAGTTATTATAACAATGTAAATATATATAATGAAAACACTGACCTTGTCTGAAGCATGTGTGAGGCAAATGAATAAGAAATATTTAGGGACTTATTTTGACTGCAAAACTTTAAAATATGTAGCTTCATGGATTCCTGAAATTTATGCAGAAGTTTTGTGGGTTCAGATATAGTTTTCATATAAAATTGGTTATTTTTATAGTCTTAAAAACCTTCCATCCCAGCAAATTTTTTTTCATTCAATTAGAATGAATTTTGTTCCCCCACATTTCTTTGACTCCTAAAAAAGATCTCTCCCTAAAATGAGTGACTATAAAATCTCTTGCACATTTTTGCTCAAACCATTTCAAAACTATTACTTCACTTTTATATACTTTTTACACATGAGATATGTAGTAGGTACAGTTTATCATTTTACAGGTATGGAAATTGATGCCCAAAGGAGTTACATGACTTGGCTGAAGCACTAAAGTTAGTATTAGAACTTCATTTTCTCTTTTCTAACTGAATAAATTTTCTACTTGGTTACACTGCTTTCTGAAATCACATCATTTACATACGTGTGTGTGTGTATATATATATATATATAAAATATGATGTAAATGATGGTATTGTTATGAGTAGACAATAGTTAAAATAGTTTATAATTTTATTTAATCCCCTCTCTTCTTGCATTTCTCATGCATACCTCTTACACCTGTATTTCCCTTATTCATTTTTTGATATATCTGTTTTTATAATACATTTTCTTAAACTCTGTTTACTTCTTTTCCTTTATCATTTTTTAACATCAGCAAAATCAAATATCAAAGCCTTTGTGTTTATCTTTCAGCACAAAAACGTGTTTATACAAGCATGAACTATCATGTGACTTTGGGCATAGTATTTAATCATGTTTTGGAAGATAAAGATAAATGTTTTATCAGATCAAACCTGGGAATTTAAGTTGACAGCAGAGAAAGTGTGCTTCAGAGATAAATACGGTATTTTTACAGATAATACAAGAGGATCCAGAAGTAAATGGCTCCTCAGAATCACAGAATATTTTAAAAGTAACATCTGTACACTCTAATAAAAAACAGTAAGTTGTGCAGAATAAGATGATACATAAATGTATTTTATGTATTTGTTTCTTCTCTATCACTACCAAAGTGTAAGAGAGTATCATTTTTGACCTGAACTTGTCTAATTCCATTATTCTCTCCAAAACATGCCTTATACTTGAGCCATGATGATCTTTCTAAACTGAAATGGGACCATCTCACTCTCCTTCTGTGATATATCGCTACATGAGGATGAAGGCCAAACTCCTTAAGATATGATAGGACTGTAAATCTATACTGAGTCATCCTCAACCTACAGCTCCTTCTGACTGGAGCACCCCATCTTCTATAGGACTTCAAGCCTAGTTAGCTCTTACTTGACTATTTCTTGATCTTCATCATTTTCCCTGAAAAATAGTGCTGGGTAAGGTGTGCCAGCAGCATCCTGATTAAATTCCTAGCCGACAGTTTATCTCACTAATTAGAATTATTTGCTTATCTTTGTTCCCACTTGGCTTTACTCCTTATGAATGCAAAGTGACATTCAGTCATTGGTATAACTTAGGATCTTAAAAAAAAAATGTGTTTAATAAAAATTGGACTAGTGAATGGATGTCTGGAGTTTCAGCTAATCTCACTATTCTAGGAACTGTGAATATCCTGGCAAACACTACTACTGTTCAGCATTGTGAATACTGCATGTCGTGAATATACATGGTCATTTCTGTCCAGTTAAATGTGCATGTATATACACAAATTAAGTTGTAGGTTTCTCCTGATTCTCAAGTTTAGATACATGCTATGTGCTTTACATTTCCAGAATTACTTTAGTTTTTTGACACAGAAGATACTAAAACCAAAGGAAATATTACGTGAATTAATGATGGAATATAGTATAATAATATCAGGCAACATATTTTAAAATAGGGATTTATAGCTTAATAATAACATTTCTTAAAATAGGGATTTATAGCTTAATAATAGCATTTCTGATCAGCTTTCTGTCAGAGCTAAAGTGGAGCTAGTAGAACAACAGGCCTGTTCTATGGAAAAGCACTGACAAAGAATTTTCATGGCTGGTGATAAAACTGAGCTGGCTTCCTACAAAACAAATTCTTCAGGTACACAGTGACTTTCCCAACGAACACATTTGCATGATCTTCAAGTTCACTGCTGGAGAGACTCTAAATAATAATCAGGTCATAACGCTAGAGAAAGGCATTTTAGATTCCCATATAATTTGCACTGAGAACTTTGAGAATTACAATAGAGGCTGAGGCTTAGTGATTCTTCTGGGGTAATAATGGAAATAATTAAGAAGGCTTCTAACAGTCTGTCTCCGTAAAAGTTCAGTATCCTAAATGTGAAAGTAAGAACACTGAAAGTTGTCTAACAGCTTTGTTGAACAGATCTAATGAGGCAAGTTTTACCTTCTGACACAAATTGGATCTTAGTTGATGAAAACTGAAGCTGTTACAAAGAACATTTAGATTCTTGTGTACTTTTTACTGACTTGAACAAACCATATGATTAAAGTAATGATACACCTGCAGCTGGCCTCTCAAATTGGATATTTATTTAGAATCAAACAGGAAATCTTTTCAAAGTGAGAAAAAAAAAACTTCAAACGTTTGTATTAATTTCATAACTTTTCCACAGGTCATTTGTATAGTCAAGGCAGAATCTCATTAGGGTCTTACATTAGACTAACTAAGGTAATTCAAACAGGGGAACTTTGAACCTAATGTCTGGAATTCTGAGCTCTACCTTTACATATTCTACTGAATTATAGTGTATCCTTCATACATTTTTAATCAAACATATTTGCAGGATTTTCATTTTATTATTATATTCCAAAATAATATGCATCATCTTTGGGAAGAACAAAATCAATTTGAGTTAATGTAGGGAGACCACCCAATCCAAAACTTGGTTGTCTGCTTTTGTAAACTATTGGCAACATTAAAAGTGTGCTCTTGGTTTCTGAGCAAGACAACAATAAAGTCGATATCAACTAGTCCCTGATGTAACTCAGTCTGAATCCAAAAATCTTTCAAAGTAAGAACATCAAATAAACTGAAGCAGGTTCAGTCATTAAGGGATCATTTCTGAGCATTGTAGCTATTCTGGAACCTATTCAAATAACATTTGAGAAGTGTTTGTTAACACTTAGGCTGTACTTTCCAAATTTAGGAGGTCAGATCTATGAGGACAAATTTTAAAGTTTTAAGAGAAATACTCATTCAAATCAACCCATGCAAGAGATTAGAATGTTACATTTTTAAGCTCTCTGATAAATTTGGATGATATTGTTATATGTTCAGAATTATTAGAAACATTAAAATGTTGTAGATACCATTCACAGAAATTAACTCAAAATTGATGAAGGACTTCAGAATAAGACCTGAAACCATAAAACTCCTAGAAGAAAACATAGATCTTAGCAATGATTTTTTAGATCTGGCAACAAAAGCAAAGGCAACAAAATAAAAGTGAACAAATGGGACTACATAAAGCTTAAAAGCTTCTTCTTAAAAAAATGATCAACAAAATAAAAAGGCAGCTTATGGAATGGAATTAAGTATTTGCAAATCTGTAAAGGGGTCAGTATCCAAACTATATAAAGAACTCATACAATTCAATAGCAAATAATAATAATTATAATAATCTAATTAAAAATAGACAAAAGACATTTTCCCAATAAGATATAAAATGACCAACAGGTACATGAGAAGATGTTTAACATCTGTTTTCATTAGGGAAATACAAATCAAACCCAACATATCACCTCATGCCTCTTAGAAAGGCTATCATCAAAAGGACAAGAAATGACAGATGCCAAGGAGAATTTGGAGAATTCTGGTGCAGCCACTCTAGAAAACCATAAGTTTCTTCCAAAAAAATTAAAAATACAACTACAATATGATCCTGAAATACCATTTCTGGGTATTTATCCAAAGGCAATGAAATCATTATGTCAAAGTGGTATCTATATTTCATGAGGTACGCGTGTTCACTGCAGTACTATTCCCAACAGCCAGGACATGAAAACAAGCTCATTGTCCATCAACAACTGACTGGATAAAGAAAATGTGATATATAAGGACAGTGGAATATTATTCAGCCGCAAAAAGAAGGCAGTCTTGCCATTTGAAACCACATGGATAGATCTTGAGAGCATTATGCTATGTGAAATAAGTTACACAAGGAAAGATAAATACCATACGATCCCACTTAAGTGAGAATCTAAAGCAAACAATGGCACTGAAACATGTATAATATCATGTATGAAACGAGTCGCCAGTCCAGGTTCGATGCACAATACTGGATGCTTGGGGCTGGTGCACTGGGACGACCCAGAGGGAGGGTATGGGGAGGGAGGAGGGAGGAGGGTTCAGGATGGGGAACACATTTATACCTGTGGCGGATTCATTTTGACATATGGCAAAACCAATACAATACTGTAAAATTAAAAAATAAAATTAAAAAATTAAAAAAAATAAAGCAAACAAACAACAGCCACAAAACTGACAGATCTGTGGTTATCAGAAATGGAGGACAAGGTGTGGGGAGGCAGAGGAAGGTAGTCAAAAGGTACAAAAATCCAATTCTACTACAGATATGTACTGGGGCTGTAATAATCTGTGGTTATCAGAAATGGAGGACAAGGTGTGGGGAGGCAGAGGAAGGTAGTCAAAAGGTACAAAAATCCAATTCTACTACAGATATGTACTGGGGCTGTAATACAACAAGAACACAACAATATGGCTACAGTTAACACTGCTGGTTTTTTATCTATACAGGATGATGGATGTTAACTAAACTTATTGTGATAATCACTTCAAAAGATATGTAAGTCAAGTCATTATGTTGTATACCTCAAACTTATACAGTGCTGTATGTCTATTATACCTTGATAAAACTGTTAAAAGAAAAAATCATTCGTGGCAAAGGCTTTCTATATGTCCTCAAAAATAAGACAATTTTGTAAAACTATTTCAATAATTGTCAGTAAAGTGCTTATGGTAAATATTCAGACTGAAAATTATCTTCTTTTCCTGATAAATAAAAATAGTTTCTAGCCTATGAGTACATCCTTTTTGCCTTCTTTCTCCTGAAAAATATAGGTCGGAAGATAAATAGATGATTTTTAATACATTCACTGCGTGGGTGTGTGTCTATATAAATTTAGGTAACATCTGTTGGTTTTAGTTTCTATGAGTCAGCTAGCACTGGTGAGACCCAGTGATACAGTGGTCTCCTGTTTGACACAGGATGCCAACAGAAAGCTTATTGCTTTAAGCAACTCTTCAGGGACACACCAACGCTCATCATTGTAGATCTCCTAAAGGAAAGAAGGGTGAAAGTAGAAACTGTTTTCTGCCATATTTCCCATATAAATTCACAAGTTCTCACTTTACACTTGTAATGCTAAAGGTCCTTGGGAAAACAGGTCTTAGAATTCCAATGAAATACTTACTCATTTCTCCATTTGTTGTTATTTTAACACATTTATCTAGATTTAACAGTGACATTTTATCTTGTTATCTCTTAATGTGACTTCCTCGTTGTTATTGTTGTTGTGTGACTAAGTGTGTCCAATTCTTTGTGACCCCAAAGAACTCAGCACACCAGGCTCCTCTGCCCCTACCATCTCCCAGAGTTTGCTCAAATTCACGCTAGCTTCATGGCCTCTCTATTAAATTCCATCTACTTCAGATATGTGGATAGCTACGTTCAAGTGGTATCTGATCAAAGTCTCTGTGCTTGGTTATCTCTAGGAATAAGAATTTTACTTATATCAGATCAATTATTTTTGAGAACATGTGACTCAGGAAATTCTAGTTTATTGCATAGATCCCTAAATTATGACTAGAATTGTTTGAGACCATGGTTCAGTCTAATTTTAAGAATTATCAATATTTTATAAGCTATTATCTACTTTCCAGTGCTATTAAGTACCTTCAGAGCACAATCAAAAACGTTATCCTTCTTTTGCTTTTGGGTTAGGATAACTTGAAAAAAAGCCACACAGAAGAATCTCAGAATTAGCAAAATGTACCTGGAGGTGAAAACTGTTCCCCCTTCCAGAACTGTTTTGAATAAACTTCCTCAACAGGCTTGAAATTTCACATTAGGATAACTTTTCAGTAAACAAGATGCATCTATCTCTACAATTCTATCTTTTAAGTATGATAGATAATATATATGGGGAATACGCATGGATACATGTGTATAAAATCTCAACCAAGATAGTCCAGTTCAATTGCAGGCAAGTCGAAGAACTAGAGTTTTTGTTACTTCAATCAAACTCTTAAATTTTCATTTTCTTTCAGAACACTCTCTGAATCTAACTTTCTCCTCACCCTTCCTTCCTTTCCATATTCTGACACATTCAGTTCTTCATGTGCCCCTACTATTTTGACTGCCATCCAATCTCCTTTATTCCACTCTCACTATCTTGAAACTTTATCCTCTATGCACTGTGATAATTTTTCACTCACCAGTATTTTTCCTCCAGAATTTGGCCACGTTCTCCACCAACCTCTAAATACTACACTCTAGAATCAGACCTAATCTTCATATCTTATAAAAAATTAGCTTAAAATGGGTCACAGATATATATGTAACATGGAAAACTATTAAACTTCTAGAAGAAACTACAGGAAAAGAATTTCCAGTGTTTAAAATAGACAAAAAGTTCTTAGACTTGACACCAAAGGCACAATTTAAAAGAGACAAAAACTGATAATACAGACTACCAAACTTAAAAACTTTTGTTCTATGTATGATCCTGTTAAGAGCATGAAAAGCTAGCCATCGACTAGCAGAAATATTCACATATCTGAGAGATGGAATCTTTGTCTAGAATACATGAAGAATTCTCTAATCTCAAAATTTAAAAAAAAAACTGAATTAGAAAATAAAAGACATTACAGAGATGGCAAATAAGCATATGAAAGAAAAGATGTTCATCATTACCCATCA
Source organism: Bos grunniens (assembly GCF_055505025.1). Classification (NCBI taxonomy): domain Eukaryota; kingdom Metazoa; phylum Chordata; class Mammalia; order Artiodactyla; family Bovidae; genus Bos; species Bos grunniens. The sequence goes on along the minus strand of NC_141191.1, from coordinate 19,657,507 downwards.
GAGAAATGAAAATTAAAGCTACATGAGATACTACAGCATACCTATTGAAACAGATAAAATTTTAAAATACTGAAATTACCCAGTGATGACAAAGATACAGAGCAACTGGATTTCTCACATGTTGTAGAAGGAAATGTAAAATATCATAAGTATTCTGGAAAGCTGTTTGGTGGTTTCCTATGAAGCTAACATATCGATCCCTGGGTCGGGAAGATCCCCTGGAGAAGGAAATGGCAACCCACTCCAGTATTCTTGCCTGGAGAATCCCACGGACAGAGGCAGCTACAGTCCATGGGATCGCAAGAGTCGGACACGACTTAGTGACTAAACCACAACCACTATGAAGCTAACGACACACACAGTACAACTCAGCCTTCCTTGGTATTTATCCTAGAGACGTGAAAGCATGCTCCATGGGAACATGTATGCAAATGCTCATAACCACTTCATTTGCAGTAGCCAAAAGCTGGAAACAACCCCAAAGTTGTATCTAGAGAATAGATAAATCAACTATGGTGCAATGAATACAAAGAAAAAAACTATGGATACACACAATGATTTAGAAGAATTTCAAGGACTCTATGCTGAATGAAAAAAAGCTAGTCTCAAAATGTGGAATGCAATATGATTTTGTTTATATATTGTTGCTGAAATGGCAGAATCATAGTGTTAAGAGCAACTCATCAGTTGTTGCCAGACGTTAGGATCTGGGAGGAGAGTGTGATTGTTAAGGAGTAACAAAGGAATGCCTTGGTGCTGATGGAAGAGCTGTGTTTCCTAATCGTAATACAGACTGTGTAAAGATGGTCAAGCAAATTTACCCATGTGATCAGATTTCAAAGAACTATACACATAAAACAAAAGCAGAAAGAAAAGAGTGTACTTAACAGCTGTTGAAATCTATATAAAATCTGACCATGAGTTAAGAGTAAGCGTACCAATGTCAGACTCCCGTAACAATGTCAGACTCCCTGTTTTGACCATGTACTGTGTTTATATCATCACTAGGTGAAGCTGAATCAAGATATGCTGGAACTCTCTGTACTGTTTTGCATCTTCCGGAAAGCAACATATTTCAACATAAGAAATTTCAATTAAAAAAAAGAAGACGACGACAAAGAGTATTTAGGGACAATTAGGAATCTGCCACACTCAATAAAGGGTTTTAAGTGTCTTGAAGGACACTGACACACAGGTTTTTATTTTCATATCTCCCCAACACTAACACAGCTACTTAAGTAAAATCTCACTTAATAATACATGAATCTAGAAGAAAACCAAGTGATTTAAAATTAAGTTGCCAACTTAATGTCTTAGTAGGATCCTAAATAGTAATTATCATATTCTCACTTTTTATTACTTCTTTAATTTAGTTCTTAAAATTGTTAACATCAATTAAAGCTGATATACTATCTAACTCAGTTTCTGAAAAAAAGAATTTTTAAGAAAAAAACAGTTAAAAACTTTAATATGTTAATATTAATTACTTGGATAATAAGTCATCAAGTTTAGGGAGGCTCTATTTAATTTCTAATTTATCATATTACTTTGTCTAGAAAGATTTCTAAAAGAAAAAAGGAAAAAGCGTTTGTATTTTATATTCAACTCCATGTAAATTTCTCCAAATAAACGTCTCTGAAATTAAATCTTTTCACTTCCAGACCCGTCTGAACAATTGGGTGAATTTGGACATTAAATTCTGACCTTTGGTCCTTAGATATACTTCACAAGTTTCAAATATGATTGATTGCTTGTTGAGTCCAATTATTCCTCCAATGCCGGTGGGATTCTTAAAATCCCTAACATTTGCAGGAAGTGACCTTTATCCCACTCCATCATGCAACAGCTGTCAGAGATGCTTTGGCTGCCTCGTCTCTGTCATGCAGAAAAGAGGGTTTATCCAGTAAAACTCCTGTTTTGGGGCCAGTAAAATTGTAGAGCTTCATTTTTAAGACTCTTATTTTGACATTGATGAAGATACCAGGTGACAATAACAAAGACAAATGTCAGTGATTACCACGTGAGATTTATAGATGGCCCACGTCTAGCAGCAATGGAAATGGTTGGGAGCTATGTAAATACTACAAATCCTGAAGTTTTACCATGTTAAGAATAAATATTTGGATTGAAACCAGAAAGAATTTCAGTTGTCAATTACTTGGCAAGACTGCAAATTCCTCCTGGACATAAACTCTGATGGATCTAATTAACTGCCCCAGGAAGTTGGCACCTAGTTTCGGGGCTTGAATGGAACTAAACTGGTCCTCAGAATAATCAAGATCTCTTGAGAGAAAGGGGTTCACTGAAAATTTTGCTGTTATTTTTTCCCAGAACATGAAATCTGCTTTTAGATCAAATTATTCAATTTCAACTCAAGATAAGAAAAAACAGACTGGGTTAATATGTACTGCTTCTTTTTTTTTTTTTTTTCTTTCTTTTTAATTTTGATGCTTTTTTTTTCCATACCGCTGGTTTTCCTCCAGCATTTGGTGTTTGCTGGTTGGTCAGTCACATGTACTACCAAGCGATTAAAATACCTGTAACTGGCATAGGTTTCCTTGGCAACTGTACAGGTCAGCTTCCTCACAGGGCTCTCCCCCAATGAGGGCCTTGGCATCAGCTTTATGTGAGCGAGTATAAGTGACCACAGGGGCCTTGCCTGTGAGGCGACTGGGTGATGAGCAGGCAACCAGGATGCTGGGAGTCATGCGGTTTCCAATTTAAGGAGGGTTTTCCTCTGAGGTAAAAGGCTTTCATCTTGAAAGTAAGCTGCTCTTCACATTTTCCTTCTTTTCCCTTGACTACTGAGGAAGCCAGCATTACCTGAAGCTCTATTCTCACTTTCTCTCTGAGTCCGATATTCACAGTAGGAACTTCCCTCATGTAGAGGATCTGCTTTACTTAGCAGGTGATTCTCCAGACTTCTTTCTGGGGCAAGAGCCAATTGAGCTGGCCGCCATTTTGAATCAGTTCCAGTCTTTATAGCTCCTTCATACAGGTTTTAAGTATACTGTTTTACAAACTATTAATATATCACCATGCCACTTCCTGTATTTTCTAAAAACAGTTTCTAATAGATTAAGAATTCTACTTAATGTCACTATCAAAATGTATTGGTCATGTTAGTGAACATTTACATGACTTCCAGTTTTATCGTACATAATACTATAGTGAATTTTTTATGGACATAATTGTTCACCTATAATTATTTCCTAGAAGTGGAGTTGTGATTACGAAGTGAGTTAACATCCAGGGATCAAACCCAGGTCTCCTGCATTGCAGGCAGATTCTTTACCATTTGAGCCACCAGGAAAGCCATTTATTTAACATATATTGAAAAACTGTGTTCTAGATAGTTCACACATAACTACCCTCCCACTAGCAGTATATGAAGTGGTTCTTTCCTCATTATCTCTTGTATATTTTATGTTGATCCTTGCCAACTGGATCAGTGAAAAATAGTATCACTTTTCCTAGACTTTGCTGTTGTTGATATTTAGGCAGTTGAGTTTTTCCTCATTTATAGACCACTATATAAAACATGTTTAACTGAAGGAATGCTATTGAGTTAATAGGTTTTTTTCTTAATTCACATTAGAAAGTATACACACTTTATTTAAAAAAAAAAAGTCTGGAGCACTAGGTTAATAGTAAAAATGCCAGTCTGCTATTTAAAGGCAAGCAGAATAAGATATGTTACAAATTTATATTATTTTGAAGTAATACTGTGTCATCAGCGCATGAACTTTAAAGCTGTTTCCTTGTTACCACGCTAGTGGTAAAGAACCCCCCTGCCAATGCAGGAGACATAAGAGACTCAGGTTCAATCCCTGGGTCAGGAGGATCCTCTGGAGAAGGAAATGGCCACCCACTCCAGTATTCTTTGCAGGGAAAATCCCATGGACAGAGAATCCTGGTGGGCTACAGTCCACAGGGTCACAAAGAGTTGGACACGACTGAAGTGACTTAGTATATATACATACGATGTCAGTAAAGTTCACTTGATTTTCATTGTGAAGGGAGTCATGTCATCATTCCCAGGGGTCTGCAAATAAGGTCCTTCATACATGTCATGAGTTCTATATATTTATTAGGCTCTTCAAATTGCTTGCAAGTCAAAATGACCCATCCACAAATTATTAAAATATCAGTTATCATTAAAAAGCAAATCAGCTTCAGAAAAGAATATATTGTACTGGCCCTTATTAAAAAAAAGAAGCAAAAGCGGCTGATCCTACCCTACTAGTTCAATCTAAAGCAATGTTAAGTGATATCAATTATTATGAAAGGGCTGAGAGTATCTGAGAGAAAGCCAAGGGATGTTTCTGCATTTCAGAGGAATTCTCTGAGGTGTTCTGTACTGGGATTTGCACTCTGAGAGGAGCATGATAGAATGGAAAGAATACAGAATGAGCCCTTTTTCTTCTGCTTTAAAAATGTGCTCTTCATATGGTTGAATTAGCCAGTCATTTATTCCTTGAAAACCTATGATTTCTAACAGTTAAATGTATTGAGAAATGCTTGCTTTATTTATCAGGGGAACACTCAACAGCAGGGATTCTCCCCTCAGTAGCATCAAGGTAACAAGAGAAAACAAAGATTAAAAGAAAAATGAGATTGCTGTATTTTAAAGAGCAGACCACAGAAATAAGAAAATAGTGGGTTAATGACATGACAGGGAGAGAAAATGTGGACACAGCGAGCAGAACTCGGCCACATTTCTCTTGACTGCTGGCCCCTCGCTGCCCCTTCCTCGCCCCATGCCTACAACGGGGTCACAGGAGCTATTATGGCCCCACACTTGGGACCACAGCTCCCACTGAGCCAGAGCGGAGCCTGGACGACCTGGGCCCTTATTTTTCCAATGTCTTGCACCTGTCCTGATTTCCATTCCAAAGAACAATCTCCTTTTCTCTCACCATTCAGAAGTTAAAGTAAATTTGGTTTGAACAACAAGCTAAAGTAGCACTGAAAAGATGACTTTGGATGAGAGAGGGGAGAAAAAGCTGAGGGGAACAGGGGACGCAGGGAAAACAAAAAACAGAAGGATAAGAATGTTCAAATCTCAAAAGAAGAGGAAGCTGAACTATAATAAATTTACTGTTAGTCTGCTTAACTGTTCTTACCTTGTGTATCATTTTATTTATGTTTGTGTTGCCGAATGCATTTGAATTCACTGTTAGTCTCCGCTTCTAATTTTGCTTCGTTACATTCAGACGGTCTCGTGGTCAGCAAACTGCCCATTGTGTACACCTGTGTGCTCAGTCATGTCTGACTCTTTGTGAACCCATGGACTATAGCCTGCCCAGCTCCTCTGTCCATGGGATTCTCTAGGCACAAGTACTGGAGTGAAGTGCCATTTCCTCCTCCAGGGGATTTTTCCAACCCAGGGATCGAACCCACGTCTCCGTGTCTTCTGCATGGGCAGGCAGATTCTCTACCACTGGCACCACCTAGGGAGCCCAAACCACACTTACTCCCAAACACACACGCCGCACACGTGTCTCCAAGCGTACTCAGGGGAGAGGAAGAAGGACAATGCAGGTGGTGGGGAAAATGAAGTAGAAAAACTGACAGAAGTTAATAAAAAAGAATCCCATATAAGAAAGAGATGGATGGAGAGAATTATGTGGAGGACTGATGGCTCCAATCCATCACCCAAGGACTGAATTGGAACTCAGACTTCTGTCACTGGAGCCTGTGACCTAATAACTGTACTATTCTCGCTTTACATTTAACTTCTTTTGTTTATGTGTTTAGTAACATTTATGCATAAAGTACTGTTAAGTTCTGTGAGAAGCAGAAAATTAATCTTAGGACCTATGCCTGCCTTCCAAGAGCTCAATTTGTTACTTCCTGCAGACAAAATTTTAAGAATGCTTACTTATCATTTTTCGAGATATTTATTGAGTGTCTATTGCGCAGGAGGCACTGTGCAGGGAAGCAGAAATACTAGATAGGCAGACAGATACATACCTACATATAATAGCATCCCGGTCCTCAAGTAATGTACAGTGTGGCCAGACAGAAGAGCAGACTACACAGTGAGGGCTGAGAATCCGTAGGACTGAAGTGAACTGAAGCCAGGGTCCGGGACAGAGGGAGATGGGGTGCAGCTGTGGCTCTCTTTACAAAAGCCTTTCCAGGTTGACACTGGCAAGGTCAGCAGGATGATAATAGTGCTGCAGAGAGAAGGGACGGCAATGATAGAAGCAGAGCAAATGCAGAGCACCAGAGGCACTGAAAAAAGGGACGGCAATGATAGAAGCAGAGCAAATGCAGAGCACCAGAGGCACTGAAAAGCAATTGGTACTGCTCAAGATGGTTCCAGAAATGATTTGAGAGGCAAAAAGCCTGCTGGGAATGAGGGCAAGGGTCACATCTCAGAGCCTGTTGCAAAAGATACAAAGGACTTGAGCCGACCATGTACCAGACTCACCGTCCTAACCACTTGCATATAGCAATCAAACAGTCACCTATAAAATCAAGGAGGAATTAACAATAAGGAATAAAATTTTACATAAGAAACCTTCGGCACAATGAATGTTACAACAGAGAAGTGTGAGAAATCAGGTTTTATAACATATTTTTTTAATAATAGGGACACTATAAACTTCTCTCAGATGGTTGCCCAAAGCAGAAAAGTGGAGCTGTATGCTTCTACCCGCACTGAAGTTCTGTGCAGCAAATTCTCAAGTTCAAGTACAGCTCTATGCAGAAACATTTGAAATCACAGAAATGTCTGACGAGGCAACAGATGGGTGGCAGTGTGGAGTGTGTATAAGCTGTGAGGGAAAACAGTCAGTGTTAGCAAACAGCAGCCATGGCAACAAGTCTAAGATCCCCAAGAGGACAGTTTCCACTGTTGGTGGGTAAACATTAGCCAGAAGTTATGACTCAGAAGCTTCTTCTATCGAGGTGATGCCCACTCTCCAGAGTGTCTCACACAGAGCATTCCATTTAAACATTTCATCCATTCAGCCTTACTCTATCAGAAAAGTATTTAGCGGCTATTTTACCTTATTGAGGTATCTGCTTTTACTACTTGTGAATTAAGGGATTTAACACCCAGGAGAAAACACATGATATCATTTCAGTCCCTGGTTGAAACTTTAGTCTCTAGTGAAGACTTAAGGAGAGACAAGAAAGAGAGAGACAAATGTGAGGAGAGTGGTAAACTTGAATAAGGAGAAGAAAATTTGGAGGTAGTTAACTCCAGAGATTTATAAGGAGTCTAGGGGAATGTAAGGGGCTTCCCACATAGCTCAGTGGTAAAGAATCTGCCTACCAGTGTAGGAGACACAGGTTTGATCTCTGGGTTGGAAAGATTCCCTGAGGTAGAAAGTGGCAACCCACTCCAGTATTCTTCCTTGGAGAATCCCACGGACAGAGAGCCTGACTGGCTACAGTCCATGGGGTTGCAAAGAGTCGGACACGATGAGCATGCATGTACACAGGGAATGTAAAACAGTAACCCTAACAATTTGGAGTTAGGTTTCAGAGTTTGTTTTGGTTTGGTTTTAGGGGAAATTTCAAACAGTGTAAAATTAGGTCCATGCAATGATATTGGTTGTATAGGTAAAACGAAAAATTATCACACATCAGTAAGCATATAAAGATACTTAACATCACTAATCAGAGAAATTCAAAGCAAAACCATGATATCACCTCATACCCATTAGAATGGCTACTTCATATTTTAAAAGAGAGAAAACAAACAAACAATACAACTAGGAATTACAAGTGTTGGAAAAAATGAGGTGAAATTAGAACTTTTGTGCACTATTGACAGGGATGTAAAATAATGCAGCCACTATTTTTAAGAGTATGAAAATTCCTTGAAAAATTAAGAATAGATTTACCATGTGATCCCGTGATCTCACTTTGGGGTTTTTAGCCCCCGTAAAATTGAAAACAGAATCTTGAAGAGATATTTGCGTGTCCACACACATTGGCAAGAGATGGAATCAACCTCAATGCCCATCTGCAGATGCATGGATTTTTTTTTAATGTGGTCTATATATATTATGGAATATTATTCAGCCTTTAAAAAGGAAATCCTGTCCTACACTACAACATGAATGAACGTGAGAGCATTATATTGAGTGAAATCAATCTGAATCAAAAAGACATACAGTATATGGTTCCACTTATATGAGGTATCTAAAGTTGTCAGATTCATAAAAACAGGGAGTAAAATAGTGGTTACCAGAAGCTAGGAAGAGGAGAAAAGGCAAGTTATTGTTTAGCGTATATGGAATTTCACCTTTGCAAGTTGAAAACATTTTGAACGTGCACTTCACAACAATGTAGATGCACTTTACTGAACTGGACATTTAAAAATGATTAAGATGTTAAATTTTTTTTTCTAATTTTATTTTATTTTTAAGCTTTACATAATTGTATTAGTTTTACCACATTTTGTTTTAATTGCACATGTCCCACCAAGGGGATGCAGAACTCATGAGAAGAGAGCTGAATGAGCAACAGAATGGGATCAAGATGAAGAGAAACCACTAGTAATGACTTTAAATGCACGGCTATGGGCTTTAGGAGCATTGCCTACACATCCCAAAGTAGGATTAAAGGATACAGATGTAATGACTCCACAGTGCCCGCCCACCCTCAACCAACAACATGATGTACCCAGGACCCACTCACTCCCTGCTACAGACACAGAGAGGGGTCTCCTCACAGACACAGCCACCGCCTTGGGGAAGGGAAAAAACCCATCCGTTATCGTTAAGCAATCATTTAAGATCTAACTGGGAATTATATTTTAAATAGACACAATGTGTAAGCTGAAGGGAGAAGACTGAGATTGAAAGAAACTCGTGTTAGTTGCCAATTCCAAATTATCCAGCCACGTGCTGAAATGTTGCCTCAGAAGCAAGAGCGCAGCCATGTTAGAGAACAACAAAACCGTATTTTCTGTGGAGAGCTTAGTTGTAGTGTCTGCTAGAACGAAGATGCCTAGTCTCCGCTTGGCTAAGGCTTCAAGATGGTCACTGTCATGCCCACGTTGCAAAACACAGGGTGAGCTGATCAAAGCAGACCTTGCCCAGGAGGTGGCTGGGAGTCAATTTTTTGACCCTGAGACGACCACCTGACTCTATTCTTTCAAAAATGTTAGAAAGAATATTAGAAACGATTCTTTTTTGTGGGAGAGATACTGGTGGGCTCTTGCCCCACCACTGTGCCTCCATGGGTTTCCTAAGGACTGAAGATGAATCAGAGGGGGACATCCCTGGTGGTCCAGTGATTAAGGCTCTGTGCTCCCACTGCAGGGGCCACAGGTTTGATCCCTGGTCAGGCAACTAGGATCCCACATGCAGCTCAGCCGAAAAAACACAAAAAACAAACCCAAAGATGCATGGGAGGGACTCACACTATGCCTGCATAAAGAGGCAAATGGCTCCGTGTATCCAGCCAGACACACGAGGCGTCATCTTCATTTGTGCTGCTGGGTGACTAACCGCATAAACTGGAGGCTGGGAAGTCAAGAAGCCAGAGGATTTGATGTCTAGTAAGGGCTTTCTTCTTGGCTTATGGACAGCACTTTTGTGCTATCTCCTCACAAAGAGGGAGAAGAAAGGGGAGGGAGGGAGGGAAGGAGAGAGAAAGACAGAGTGTGTGGTGTGTGTGTGACAGAATGAGAGAATTCCAGTCTCTTCATCCCCTTATAAGGGCCCCAATCCCACCATGGGGGCTCCACCTCCATGACCTCATCCCAAACCTAATTATCTCCTGAAGTCTCCAACTGCAAATACCACCACATTGGCGACTAAGGCTTCAACATAAAACTCCGGAGGACACAGGCATTTAGTCTAGAGCAGACACCGACTCTGGAGGATGTAAGTCAGTCACATTTAATCCTTTGTTTTGATTGCTCGACACCTGTCACTAGAGCCCCTGCCCTTTGCTGAGCATCTGGACTCTGCCAGTGGCACCCGCTGCATCCTGACCCCAGAGTGGGCAGAGGGCCAGAGAGAGGCTATGCTAGGCTGGGGTTCATCTGAGACCCTGCCCAGGAGGACTACCTGGAAAAACTGGGTGGCATCAAGAAAGGGGTGAATCTGCCAATTCCTAGGAGCTGAGAGAAGAGACACAAACGGTTCGCCACAGAGAGGCAATCTTGCCTTTCTAGCCCTATGTTAGCAGACTGTTAGCGATGCCTTGATTTCCTGTTACGAGGGCATATGCACTATATGACATCAGAAAGAAAGAATAATGTGTGCAGTGATTAAGATTTAACCATCACTGGAATTGGGCATCAGGGCTTGCTTGGTAGCAAGGCAAAGGTGTGTGTCCACCTGCTTGCATGATGACAGTTTGCTTTTCCTGCTCTCTGGCCACCAAGATAGAGCTGGAAGGAGAGAAAACTGGCCTTGAGAAAGTGGGAACATATACTGAAGCAAAGATTTTACCATGCACCCCCAAAGACGGTAGACTGAAAACAGCTGACAGTGTCTATACTCTGAGTTAGCACAGACCACCCCCTAAAGACAGAAACACTTCAGTGGTTATTCCAAATATATATATATATTACATCCAATGTGTTCATATGAATTTTAAGTAGTCTGTTCTCCAGAAAGCACCAAGGATTGCTTTGCCTAGCACTAAAAATGGCCCTGAATGCCAAAAAGTTCCTTGGAAAACCACAAAGCTACAGTTCACCTGGGAAAAAAAAATTCTCACAAGGTATCATGAATTGACTTCCTTCAACACACTGGCCACAGATGAAGCAAAACAGTGGTTTAAGCCAGAGATAAATGCATTCCTTTACATACAATTACATCCAAAAGGAAAGTATTGGAAATTAAAGGTGCTTTATTAAAATGTGCCATTGCAAGTTGAAATTTCTTCATATTAAATGAAAAATATGCATATATTCAGAGAGAAAAGTGAACAAGATACTGTCTAAAAATTGACTGGTATGGCATCCTGAATATTTAAATTGGGGACAGACAAGCCAGTTAGGCTGCCTTTAAAATAAATGACTGTTCTCAAAATTAAGCCCACATCTAAAATATAAGACTTGGAAATTTAGGGTCCCTCTCCAGAGAGGAAAACGGATTTATTTGATCAGCACGTTGGCTGCATCTGATTATTTCACAAAGGTTTAAAATCTTAATAAGAACTGAGGTTGTCATTTTAAAAGTTATCCCTCTGAATGCATACAGAACTCTAATGTTAAACAGCATATAAAGACAGATCCAGAATTTTTCTTCTCTGGGTGCTGGGCTGCATTACAAGGGCAGCAATGTGTTGCAGGCTATCTTGCAACACTATTCTCTCAGTGACAGGATGGATTTATGGATTTCTGGGACAGTGATATGAAGAGCCTCTCCCTAGAACTGTGGATGTGAAGGAACCCACTGTCACTGGGATGTGGTCCAGGAAACTGTCTTAGGACTTGCAACAGTGATCCCAAGTCCCGGAAATATTTAGTAAACGCTAAGTGTATCAACTGCGTTGGTCGTTATGACCTCCCAGGCCCGACCTGATCGATTTTTCTGAAAGGCAATCAAACAGCACCGTCATCTTTTGTCTCTAAAACTGTGCATATGAATTCACGGTATGCAAAAGGAACAAATATTTAGAGGTCCTGAGCTCATAGTGAGCATGGGCTCTGAAACCCTCATATACAAAGCACAAGGCCAACAGGATATTCTCAGTCACACCAAACTGAAAGATTACAGAGTAATTTAATGGGAAAGATTACAGAGTAATTTAATGGGAAACATTAAACTCTCAACTACACACTGATTATCAAATTCAAGTGTATCAAGTGTTTTATTATTTATTCTCTAAGAACCAAAGTATGCATTACATAGTAAGCTAGCCCTCTAAGACTGAGATCACTGTGGAAGGATATTTGATGATATTTAAGTTTGCTGAACTGAAAGATAATAGGGCACTGCATGAAAGAAAAAGTAAAGTTTTCTAAGATCCATGAATTAGAAGAGCCCATTACCTTCAACGTAATTTACGCTGCCCAAGAAAAAAACTTAAAACTTGGCAGGATGGATCCATAGTATCACAGACTCATGTCCTTTGGCATAAATATCCAAAGTGTTTTGGCTGCCTCTGAAAACAAAAGAACTGTGAAGACAAGATGGAATAGAGAATAACAGAGAGCCAAGGAGGGGCCCTGCCAATATATTTTTTTGATTTTTATCATCTCATTTTACTTTGTTTTACAGTAACTTCATAGTAAATACTGGAAGAAAAAATATATCACTTAGGATAAAACCAATAAAAATAATTTTTAAATGAAAATTTGAATTGTAACTAGATTTCCTCACTTAATAGCAATCCAGTCTATAAATTTTTCACATTTCATATGTGAAGAGCAAGTATACTTGATCCCTGACAGGCAGAGAGAATTTCTCTAATAATTATACCTACTTACAACTGGCTTTGTATGATATATAAAAAAAAATGTAAGTAAACTTCATTCCTTAATGTTAATGTGAATGGCTAAAGGGAAATATTTAAAAATGAAACTATTTCCTAGTGTCATTAATTTTTAAAAATTGTCAACATTAACTTGAGTGCCAAAAAAAAATAAAATATAATAATGAATTATAAGGTAACTGAAGAAAAAAACAAAAAAGAGAAAAATAAGGCAAGTGAGATGCCTCAAGCTCTATTTCTGTGAATATAATATTCTAAATCATATTTCCAAAATCTTTTCCATGTGATTGATATTTTTCTTTGGTAAAATAATTGTATTTTTTATACAGTGGTATAAATTTACTAAAAAAAAAAAAAAAAAACAGTTACTCAAATAAAAGTGACCTCACTCACATAATCCTTAATTCTATAAACTGAAGTTATCTGTGAGTAAAACATAACCTTTTTTTCTGGAACTGCATTTTTGCTACATTAACTTCACATCATTATATCTTTCAAAACATTGAAAACCAACAGAAGTCAAAAATCACAGCTGATCCCAAATTAGAGATGAGTATGTAACTTATGTTATTATTCCACAAGATAATGGTCAAATGCCAAGACAGATGTATGTACAATTCTATTTTAATGAACATAATGGATTCTGAGATGCCCCCCACTTTTATGGCATGGAGCACTGAACTATGTAATGCAAAAGACCCAAATCCTTTTCAGGCGATATCCCTAATGAGTCACATGGGGTAAGGACCTCACCACCTCTATTTAATAATTTTACATCTGTTCTTCTTCAGCACTTTGGATCACTTTATCACTTCCAAAGGCTTTGCCTCTTGACTACCATGCTCTCCTTCTACTTTCAAATTTCTATTTGTTCTCCATGAATCCACTTAGTCCTCCAGCCTCTTGTTTCCCTCCATTTTGTGTCAAGCTGTAAATTCGCAACTGGACTCACTAGCTTCTCCACTCTGCCAGGACTAACGGCTTATGTGTTATTTCATTCAAACACACACTAAAATCTAGCCGGTCCTTAGCCTTTCAGTGTGTCCCTCTGGAAAATTACCAGTACTGCGGTCAAAGTAGCTTACAGTGGAGAATTTGGGGAGTCACTTAGGATTCTAGAGCCCTGCTATTTAGTCAAGCACTCTCATTATTCTCAATTGATTCCCTCATATAATGGTGACTATGATTTATTGATCGCAAGAGATGATGCAGAAATTAATCATAATGACTTTGTATACACACTCTACAGTGTCTGACATATGGCAGCTGCTCCATAAATGTTAGCACTTGGTATTACCTCTTTAATTCTTAGGATGCTGAACGCAAGGGGAACAGAGAGACATGCGACGGCTAACGCTGCTACCACAAATGCACAATGGCGTTCCTGACATTGTTCAGAATAGGGTATTTCTTTGATTGCTTATCTTCTCTTATTACATGCAGATTTTATACCAGAGCTCTTCCTCCTCCAGTCTCCTACTCCACGTCTGAAGCTTGGCAGGTGATGTCAATACCTGTGTCATAAATATTATCAGCACAACCTTCAAAGCACCAAGCTCTTTCCCTGAGTCCACCCCACCCCCACAGCCTCAGATTAACCATATGACCTTCAATGGCAGGTGTTTTCTGAAGCTGTAGGAGAATACCAGTGTTATAAACCTGTGTTTTTTGAGAAACATATATGTATATATTTTCTAATGATTGTCATGGTACCTTTTTTTTTTTTTTAAAGAAATCAAAACAGTTGAGCGTATACGGTATGAGGAGTCAGGAATCACACCTGAAGTTTATATGCTGTTTGGATGGTTTTACAGTATTTACATAATCCATAGTAGGTATGAGTACACAGCAGCATTAAGTCTTACATTTACATTCATAAGGTTTATTTCTGAGTATTGAAAATTTTGCTCCTTAAAATGCCATTTTCAAAGGTATAAGTATGTTGAAGCTGCAGATGCAATTTTGATGATAGTAGGAAAGAAATCTAGGTTTTTATTCTTTTAAGTTCATGCATGACTGCATACCAACTGGAAACATTATGCAGAACTGGTACTGCCAATACAGCCTGCAGCCTGCTTATGGTCTTTTGACAGGCTACCTTCTGTTATTCCGCTTAATTCATGACTCTAAAAGGCCAATAGCCCTCTACATGCACTTTTGAGGAATTAGTGATCCTAATGAAAATCGCAGCCCTTACTCTCTGCTGCCTGGGTTGGCATAAGTATGTGTGACCACAAGTAACAGGGTTGGGAGGAAGAATAACGCTTTGCCCTCTGGAATTTGAGCCTATGTGAACTTCACTCAGGCTTTGGATGTCTATGGACTTCTTTCCCACTGAGCTAGAAGAGCAGAATTGTAAATAATGACTTCAGATGGAAAACAGAAAGGGGTCATTGCTTGGGTCAGTGTTTTGAACCAGCACCTGTTTTGTCCTTCGGTTACTGAGAAGATCAACAAGTTCACAAGCAGGAACTATGTCATAATAATACACGATGTGACATAAGCAATTAGCCAGCACGTACTTCGTATGTCTCCTACCACTGTTCCATGCTTGACTAGTTACGCCTTTTCCTCTCTGGTATCATCTAATCACAAAGACTACAATGACTAAATAAGCAAAATTTTAGTGGCAACGTTAGAAACTAAGTCACACATCTAGAGCAAAGGCTACTTCTCTTCCTTCCTTTACCTGCCTCACCACCTATTATTCCATCAGTGTGGGCCTCTGCTGTCCAATTAACATAACTTACTAAATTGCACTCTTCACTTGATTTTGGCTTTGTAAACTTTTGTTTGTTGTTGCTATGTTGCTCACTCATGTCTGACTCTTTGCAACCCCATGGACTGCAGCACACCAGGCTTCTCTGCCCTTCACTGTCTCCTGGAACTTGCTCAAATTCATGTCCATTGAGTCAGTGATCCTATCTAACCATGTAAACTTTTATAGAGTGAGTGAAAACCTTTATTTGGGTTTTTCCTATTTGAATTCTTCAAACAACCACTTAGAATATTGAATAGTCTATGAATATTCATGAGAATGTTAGTACACACTTGAAAAGTTGGACTTATTTTATGACCTGACTTCATAGCTGGCAAAATGATCAAAATAAGATTTTCCTTCAAACTTAGCGCAGTTAAAATATATATATAATATCCACAACAAAACAATTTGAAATTCATCAAATTAATATGAATTGATCTAAACTCATCAAAGTGAACATTTTACTACAAATGAATCATACCTCGATATTAAATAAATAAACCCCAAGCCTTCTTCATTTGAGGCCAACCTTTGGTCCCAGGCAAGCCAAGAATCCTACCCACACTACCTCCATCTACTGTGCACAGTATTAGCCAATGGCCCGAGTCTCCCGTCAGCCATGCAGCTGGGTTCCGTTCAAGACAGACCCCTCCTTTCTCTTCCTCGCTATAGTACTTCCCCACTTAAAAGCAGCCTGTGTCTGGAGTCAGGTTGGATGTGGCTAAAGGAATGGGAGGATCTCTTATTAGCTGTGGTTTTCATGGATTCTTTCCTCTTCTTCAAGGGCCTCTCTGAAGACTCCCATGTGAGAAGTCCACGTACCTTTAAATGACTGATCAATAAACACTCATATCAGCTGGCTTCCATAGTCTGCTCATTGTCTTCTCTATTTTCTACTTAAATTTTTTCATTTTTTATGGGGGGAAAGAATATCTTTTCTAGCTTTATAATAGATGTCTATATATTTATCTATCCTATTGGGCAGGGGAGATAGAGTATTTAATGACCAGAAACACAAATGAAATAGAAGAGAATTTAATCCAATTTTTCAAATGAAGAAATTGACTCAAGTGCATGACATGCATACACCGAACCAGAGCAACAGATACTAGTTGACCTTGATATTACAAATATATGTTTACACTTTTTAAAGTGCACACACATGCCCATGCACATAAAATTTAACTTAATGAACACTTACAGAGTACTTGCTATATGTCAAGTATTGCTTTACATGCTGTATAAACAGTAACTTATTTGCTCCTCATAGTAAACTTGAAGACAGATACTATTATTATCCCTGTTTATAGATAGAGATGTAGAGAGGTTTGCTTATGATCACAAAGCTACTAAGCGATTTGAACCATTATGTTATACTCCATCTCATGATCTGGAAAAACCAAGCTTACAACACAGGCAGAGTAAGTATTATCATCTCCAGTGGGCAAATGTAGACATTCAGGCAGGAAGCATTTAAATATTCTGCTCAAGGATAGCTGAATAGGAACAGAGCTAATCCTGGAACCCAGAATGAAAATAAAAAGTCCTCCGGATTCCTGTCCAAAATGTTTTTCTATTAAATCACATTGCCAAAGATTCTGTGCTTATGGTAATTATACCCAGCAGATGTTTGTTAAATTCTTTCCCCAAGATACAATTTATCAATGTTAAATTTTAGCATTTTAATGAATTTTATGAAAATACAATCAGGATGAAAAATTAAAAATTTAAATTGCTACATAAGTGATATGAACAGTATGTGTAAAGAACCATGCCTCAAATGCAGTATTTCAGATCCATAGTTTTTACAACTTCAACAAATGTTTATTGAGTACCTAGTACATCCAAGGCTTTAAACTATGGCTACAAAGTCAGACTAAGTGACAGATAAGATATAATCCCTGACTTTAACCTTCCTAATAAACCAGACAGATTTATTTCTCAAAAATTAATTTTCTTCTCAAGGTGTGGTTTCATATAGAGCTTGAATTCTTTTCCCTCCCTAGTTGTATAATGTAAATGGCATTGAACTAGCAGTAGGAAAATACCATGCTGAATCGGGGCAACATGTGCTCTACAGCAAACTCTTTCACTTCCAAATCATCCATTGGTAAAATAATACTGATGATGTCTACCTTGAGAGGTTATAAAAATAACATATTATATCAAAGTCTTGTGTAAACCATAATATGCTGTAGAAAATCTACTCGCTCACATAAGTAACACTGATACTTGTGTTTACATCACAGAGACCAATCTGTAGTCAATTACACTATGCTGTTACTGGGGGCAAATACAAAGAGACAGTCATTACTATACATCTATTAAGAGCCAAGTGCTGTATCAGTGACTATCAGTGAGTGGATGTTCAGTCACTCAGTTGTGTCCGACTCTGCGATCCCATGGACTGTAGCCAGCCAGGCTTCTCTGTCCATGTAATTTTCCAAATAAGAATACTGGAGCAGATTGCCATTTCCTGCTCCAGGGGATCTTCCTGACCCAGGGATCAAACCGAGTCTCCTGCATCTCCTGCATTGGCAGGTGGATTCTTTACCCCTGTGCCGCCTGGGAATCCCAGGGACTATACATACATAATCTCAGTTACTCCTATCAGACTCTTACAAGGTAGTCATAGAATAATACGAGGAACCTGAGTGTCAAAGTGATAAGGCAACACTCCTGAAGTAATAACCCTAGAAGGTGGCAGAATCATTTCAGTCATCATCTAAAAGGCTTTGTTCTTTCTATAACATCATGCTGTCTCATTAATTTGTGTTGTTAAAGTTCAGAACTTAAAATTTAATTGTGGAAAAATACACATAACATAAAAATGACAAAGTTAAACTGTTACCGCGATAAATCTATAGTGTACAAACGGTATGCTCACTTTGTTGTGCAACCATTACCAACACCCCGATTTAAGAACGTTTTCATTACCTCAAACAGAAACTGTACTCATGACACTCCCCATTCCCCTTCCCACCAGCCCCTGAAAATCATTCTGCTTTCTGTTTCTATGAGTTTGACTACTCTAGATATATGGTACAAAGGGAATCATATGATAGTTTTCTTTTGTGCTTGTTTTGTTTAGTATAATGTCCTCAGCATTCATCTCTGTTGTAGCATGCATCAGAACTTCCTTCTTCGCTAAGGATGAACAATATTACACTGTATGTATACACCACATGTTGTGTATTCATTCATCAGTCTATAGGTACTTGAGTTTCTTTTCACATTTGGAAATCGTGACTAATGCTACTATGAACAAGTATGTCTTAAATCTGCACTTTTAGTTCTTTTGGATATATACTCAGAAGTATAATTATTGGATCATATGGTAACTCTTTTTTAATATACTGGAAAAACACCATACTGTTCTCTACTGCAGCTAAACTTGACATTCCCGCCAACAGTACATGAGGGTTCCAATTTCACTATATCCTTGCTAACACGTGACTTTTTATAACAATAGCCACCCTAATGGATATGATGTCACATCTCATAGTTTTGATTACATATCCCTAGTGATTAGTGATCATGAACATCTTTTCTTTTGCTTATTGGACTTTTGTAAATCTTTTTGGAAAAATGTCTATCCAAGTCTGTTGCCCATTTTTTATTTGGGTTGTTTGGTTTCCTGTTGTCAAGTTGTAGGAGTTCTTTATATTGGATATTAACCCTTTATTAGACATATGATCTGCAACCATTTATGATTTGCAAGCACAACAAACTGTGGAAAATTCGTCAATAGATGGGAATACCAGACTACCTTACCTGCCTCCTGAGAAATCTGTATGCAGGTAAAGAACCAACAGTTAGAACTGGGCATGGAACAACAGACTGGTTCCAAATTGGGAAAGGAGCACGTCAAGGCTGTATATTGTCACCTTGCTTATTTAACTTATATGCAGAGTACATCATGAGAAACGCTGGGCTGGAGGAAGCACAAGCTGGAATCAAGATTGCCAGGAGAAATATCAATAACCTCAGATACACATATGACACCACCCTTATGGCAGAAGGTGAAGAAGAACTAAAGAGCCTCTTGATGAAACTGAAAGAGGAGAGTGAAAAAGTTGGCTTAAAACTCAACATTCAAAAAACTAAGATCATGGCATCCAGTCCTATCACTTCATGGCAAGTAGATGGGGAAACAGTGGAAACAATGACAGGCTTTATTTTTGGGGGCTCCAAAATCACTGCAGATGGTGACTGCAGCCATGAAATTAAAAGACACCTATTTCTTGGAAGAAAAGCTATGACTATCCTAGTTCAGTTCAGTTCAGTTGCTCAGTCATGTCCGACTCTTTGCGACCCCATGAATTGCAGCACGCCAGGCCTCCCTGTCCATCACCAACTCCCGGAGTTCACTCAGACTCATGTCCATTGAGTCGGTGATGTCATCCAGCCATCTCATCCTCTGTCGTCCCCTTCTCCTCCTGCCCCCAATCCCTCCCAGTATCAGGGTCTTTTCCAATGAGTCAACTCTTCCCATGAAGTGGCCAAAGTATTGGAGTTTCAGCTTTAGCATCAGTCCTTCCAATGAACACCCAGGAATGATCTCCTGTAGAATGGACTGGTTGAATCTCCTTGCAGTCCAAGGGACTCTCAAGAGTCTTCTCCAGCACCACAGTTTAAAAGCATCAATTCTTGGGTATTCAGCTTTCTTCACAGACAGCATGTTAAAAAGCAGAGACATTACTTTGCCAACAAAAGTCCATCTAGTCAAAGCTATGGTTTTTCCAGGAGTCACATGGATGTGAGAGTTGGACTATAAAGAAAGCTGAGTGCCAAAGAATTGATGCTTTTGAACTGTGGTGTAGAAGACTCTTGAAGAGTTCCTTGGACGGCAAGTAGATTGAACCAGTTAATCCTAAAGGAAATCAGTCCTGAATATTCATTGGAAGGACTGATGGTGAAGCTGAAACTCTTAATACTTTGGCCACCGGATGCTAAGAACTGACTCATTGAAACAGACCCTGATGCTGGGAAGGACTGAGAGCAAAAGGAGAAGGGAACGACAGAGGACGAGATGATTGGATGGCATCACTGACTTGATGGACATGAGTTTGAGCGAGCTCCAGGACCTGGTGATGGACAGGGAAGTCTGGCATGCTGCAGTCCATTGGGTCACAAATAGACAGGACTGAGTGACTGGACTGAACTGAACTCTCCCATTATTTGGATTGCCTTTTCACTCTACTGATTGTGACTTTGGACAAACAGAAGTCTTAAAATTTTGTGGAATCTAATTTATCTATTTTTCCTTGATGTCTTGTGCTTTTAGTATCATATTCAAGAAATTACTGCCAAAGCCAATGCCACAATGTGTCACCTCTATGTTTTCATCTAAGAGTTTTATAGTTTTAACTCTTATGTTTAGGTCTATTGATCTATTTTGAATTACTTATTGTATATTTTGTAGAGGAAGAGCACGAGCTAATTTTTTTTGCGTGTGATCATCCAGATTTCCCAAAACCACTTGTTGAAACGACTGTCCTTTCCCCATTTAAAGGCTTGTCACCCTTGCTGAAAATCCCTTGACATTCTATGTGAGTTCCCTCCTGGGCCCTCTGTTATTTCCCATGGGTCGGTGTTTGCCAGTGTACCAGTTCACACTGTTTTGATGACAGGAACTTTGCAGTTAGTTTTGAAATGAGGAAACGTGAGACCTCCAACTTTGTTTTTATTTTTCAGTATTATTTTGTTTATATGCGGTCTACTGAATTTCCATATGAATTTTAGGATGAATTTTTACATCTCTGTTTTTCCCATTTCATGCAGATTGTCCAATGTGTTGACTTATCATTGTTCACAGTACTCTAATAATCCTTTCTATTTCTGTCAAATTATTAATAATTCTCTTTTATTTCTGATTTTAGTTATTTGAGCTTTCTTTTTTCTATTTTTTGGTCAGTCTCGCTAATGTTTTGTCAATTTTGTTGATCTTTCTAAGAATCAACTCTTGGTTTCAAGGATTCATTAATAATTTCAATAACTTTATGATTTTATGACCTTATTAAAATCTATTAGCTTAAAATATATCCATATAATAACATTAAAATAAAAATACAGATTGATAGAATAGAACTAATTACTTCTTTAGTAAATGACGCACCCAAGAACAAACACAAATTTTCTCAATTTGTACTCTGAGGCAATTTCTCTCCAAGATTTTACAGACAGCACTTTCCAGGATAAAATGAGCAGTTATAGATTAAGAATTATCCAGCCAAGTCTGTAAAATACCTTCTAAAAATCAGGCAAGCCTCCGTCTATTTGTACACGTTCCAGATCTGTCATTTACATGGTTATTTGTCAAAGGATTTCCAAACTGTTAGCATAGTTGGCATTGGTTTAATTAACACTGAAGCTTGTAAATAAGAGTGAAGACTTGCATGTATCCTGTGAGACTCATGTTTGTCGCTGCTAAGAATAATTATATTGAATACTTTCTGGAGAGAACTGAAAATTGGAAACCCAGAGTGCAAATTTGACTAATTTTCTAGTAGCTGTTATGTCTAGTAACGATCTTTTTAAAAATACCTAAAATATTTTATTATCTATGATCAGTTGACACCCATTTTATAGGGAACACTGATTTTTTTTTTTAATTTCAAATCCTCTGTATTTGGTTCATACTCATATTACCCAGCAGCTCTATTTAAAAGCAGAACTTAATCTTCTCGCATAAAATCATGCAATCATTTAATCAGGAGAGAGATCAGTGGTTCTTTTGTTTGCCTTGGGGAGAGTGCCTCATTTTAATGTTGTCTCATTTAAACTGCTCTTCAGTAACGTGTCACTGTGTTCCTTGGCAAAGACAGAGGGGGCACTGGTTCCTGTGATCTAGGGGGGCTCTACCAACCCCGGAGCAGGAAGTTGCACACCCTGCTGAGCGTGTGCAAGTAACCCCCTCTCTTTGATCCTGTTCCTTCTTGGGGTTCAATGGTCGAGTGGTTGACGCCACCACTTCTCCCCTTCACCAAATTCAAGTTCAGCCTCTTTTCTTCGCTCGTGGACTTGGCTCAGTGGCTCTGACTTATCCCTCCTTGCTACTCACACTGTCATTGTCCTCACCAGGCCTATCAACCACTTAACAGCCCTCCTTGCTGAAGCTCATGTCTCTGATCGATTCTCTGCGCCACTTACTGTGAGCTCTTCCTGACTCTCAACTGTCTGCCTTTATTGGTCTGTCTTGTACCCGTTCTTCAGGGAGGCACAATACATGTACCTTTTCAAATTTATTGCCAACATTTAAAAATCAAGAGTTTTGCATGAAATTTTCGATTTTTAACTTCTCAAGATATAGAAGACTTGGCCTCTCAGAGGAGACAGCCCCACCCAGGGTGCAGATCTGAGAGACGGTGATAAAAGTTTCAACTTTCTTTTTGAAAACCCCTGCTTACCCTGAATATAGAATCAGGCATCCTACCATTCTCTGACCTGAATTAAACTGACCTACATGAAAGGCCTTACCTCACCCTCAGATACACCCTTTCAAGGGCAAAAGATGCTATTGCATGGAGGAGGCAGGAGAAGAGAGATTATGTGGATATTTTACGCTGGACAGCAGAAGAAAAGCAGGAAGTGGTGAAGATAAAATATTCTTTTCTCTATCTAATCAATAATTTAAGGCATTCTTACTCTGTGAGGTGGAATAAACAGGAAATAAGATAATGATGGCCAGAAGAACTACTTTAGTGAACATCTCCTCATGGAGCCAGGAATTCATACTAAGCCCTTCTAATAATCAAGCTTCCAAGATGGTGCTAGTGGTAAAGAACCCGCCTGCCAGTGGAGGAGACATAAGAGACACAGGTTTGATCCCTGGGTGGGGAAAATCCCCTGGAGGAGGAAATGGCCACCCACTCCAGTATTCTTGCCTGGAGAATCCCATGGACAGAGGAGCCTGGCAGACTACAGTCCATAGGATGGCAAAGGGTCATACACGACTGAAGTGACTTAGCATGCATGCACCTACAGTCACCTTCCCCAAAGGCCTTTCTAAACCCTTGTGTCTAAAGTTACCCATAAGGCCACCCCATCACTCTCATATAATCACTATAATTACTGTGCTCATTTTATGTATTTATTGTCTCCTTTCAAAGAATATAAGAGGAGACCATACCTGTCTTCTTAGGAAAGTGTCTGATCCACAATACTTATCAAAAAATGGAGGTGAGAAAGCAGAGTTAGATAATCAGGGCAGGGTGAGGGGTGATGAATGGTCTGTCTTCCTAAATACACACACAGTTGAATTTGTCCTATTGAAACTTTTTAAATGGAACACAGGTTGCTAGGCAGTGAGTCACAGTTCAAATACAGAACACAAGAGAAACTGAAATAGAGAGATGTCCTACTCACAGGCCATGGAGGAGGTACCTGGCGGGCCACATGGAGTGTTCAAGTCAGATTAGAAATAAATGTTCACCAGTCTGATACCATCTGATATCTGAATCTTCTCAAGAATGTTCCAGTGAATTGCTGGCTGATCCTGTGTCTAGAAACTTGAGGTATGAAGCGTCCCAGGGGAAGGCTCCTGGAGGTGACTACCATCTCCTGTTACCCCTGGCGTCCTCTGAAAGAACTCACTTTCTCTCTTTTCAATGGTCTGGCAACAGCATCCCCTGTTCTCCACCTGGTCCACATTTGACATGGTTTCCACTGTTTGTTTCATCTTGGCTGCACTTCTTTGAATAAAAACTTCATATTTTCCCTTCAGCTTCCTTGATTTTGCCAGCCTTGACTTCTAATGCCTACTATACAAGCCATTAAGAGGTTGTGAAAGGTCAGCATAAAACAGATCTTAAAGTGCGCTCTCTGAATACCAGTGCTCCGTGAAGCCAAGTTTGGAATGTGCAGGGGCCTCTCTGTAGATGCTCTGACCCCAATAAATTATTAGGTGGTTTACCAGAATCCAAACAACATTAATCAAACTGATGGGGGGAAAATCCTCTATCTGCATATAGTACTTATCAACAGTTAGTCCAGTACAGGAATTTTTGCTTTTGAAAATTCAAAAGGACAAAACCACGGGTTAATTTCTCTGCTGAGTCATAAAATTCAATGGTCACCGAGGGGACACTTCTTACAGAAGTTTTTCGCAAATCCCTGTTCTCCTCTTTTCATCCTTATTCCTAAATCAATTAAAAAGACTTGGTAAAGAGCTCTGGGCAAATGGTCTCTCAGATGAAGGCAGAGGTTCCAGCAGTAGATAAACGGTGGATAATGCTGTCACAAGAAGACAGAATATATAGTGGAGGCTCTAAGAGACGGACTGTGGCCCTCGAGGGACACTTGTGTCCTTTGGGGCTTAAAACTATTCAGTTCAGTTCAGTTGCTCAGTTGTGTCTGATTCTTTGCAACCCCATGAATCACAGCACGCTAGGCCTCCCTATCCATCACCAACTCTCAGAGTTCACTCAAATTCATGTCCATTGAGTCGGTGATACCATCCATCCATCTCATCCTTTGTTGTCCCCTTCTCCTCCTGCCCCCAATTCCTCCCAGCATCAGAGTCTTTTCCAATGAGTCAACTCTTCGCATGAGGTGGCCAGAGTACTGGAGTTTCAGCTTTAGCATCATTCCTTCCAAAGAAATCCCAGGGCTGATCTCCTTCAGAATGGACTGGTTGGATCTCCTTGCAGTCCAAGGGACTCTCAACAGTCTTCTCCAACACTACAGTTCAAAAGCATCAATTCTTCGGCGCTCAGCTTTCTTCACAGTCCAACTCTTGCATCCATACATGACCACAGGAAAAACCATAGCCTTGACTAGACTAGACTTTGTTGGCAAAGTAATGTCTCTGCTTTTGAATATGCTATCTAGGTTGGTCATAACTTTCCTTCCAATGAGTAAGCGTCTTTTAATTTCATGGCTGCAGTCACCATCTGCAGTGATTTTGGAGTCCAGAAAAATAAAGTCAGCCACTGTTTCCACTGTTTCCCCATCTATTTCCCATGAAGTGATGGGACCAGATGCCATGATCTTCGTTTTCTGAATGTTGATCTTTAAGCCAACTTTTTCACTCTCCTCTTTCACTTTCATCAAGAGGCTTTTTAGTTCCTCTTCACTTTCTGCCATAAGGGTGGTGTCATCTGCATATTTGAGGTTATTGATATTTCTCCCAGCAATCTTGATTCCAGCTTGTGTTTCTTCCAGCCCAGTGTTTCTCATGATGTACTCTGCATAGAAGTTAAATAAGCAGGGTGACAATATACAGACTTGACATACTCCTTTCCCAGTTTGGAACCAGTCTGTTGTTCCATGTCCAGTTCTAACTGTTGCTTCCTGACCTGCATACAGGTTTCTCAAGAGGCAGGTCAGGTGGTCTGGTATTCCCATCTCTTTCAGAATCTTCCACAGTTTATTGTGATCCACACAGTCAAAGGCTTTTGCATAGTCAATAAAACAGAAATAGATGTTTTTCTGTTAGTAACAGTTAAAACTGTCCTTCCTATACCAAAATGTCTATATCCTTGGGCTGTTTACAGTTACACCTAATATTTTCCAAAGCTGGAAAAGAGGACACATTCTATAGACACTTCTTTCCCTTTTTAGCATCATATAATGATTTAATGAGACTCACTGGATTACAAATGAGACAGAGTATGTTCTGTGTATTACCTTTTTCTCTTGATCGCATGAGAATTTTGCTCCCACTTTTATTTCCTTTGAGATAAGATAGTGTGTCCCACTGATCAGAATAGTTTATTTCAACTTTACTTTCTTTTTACTACTTTTCAATTTGCATTTTTAAATGACTTTTCGGGGGGGGGGGAGGGTGCATCTTCCTAATATCCCTGTAAATTAATCTAATCCAGTATGAAGAGTACCCTCAGTTCACTCGTTAACTGGGATAAGTTTAAAAGAAACAATGCCTAATCTCAAAAAATTGTTGAGAATTTTACTGTTCAATATATTCTATTGCTCATGAGGATAACAAGAAATCAGATTTAAAAAATCATTACCAGATGAAAAATAGTCATCAAGCATCTGATCATTTTTAAGAAAAAAACAGGAGATTGACTTTTTTCTCATTTAAAAGCATTGACTTCAGGCTCATTTGTAATAAAATGATTTATTTATCATTGCTGAGCAGGGGAAATTGCTTTTTCTAAAATAATAACAATCCTTTATTTTCTAAAAAAATAGATGATTGTAGTACTGCATAAGATACTAAGAATTTCCATTGCCACCTTAATTCTACCTCTTCATTCTCAAATCTGCTATTTCTCTGAAAGCCTGAAAATCAGTAAGTTTGAGTTGACTTTCCTGAGAGTTGTTTTTTCATCTTTTCCATGATCTCCTAAGGTTACTGTATACACACCTAAATGCCAATAACTCTTGAATCAACTGAATGAAAATAAATTAGATGGCTAAAATTCATTTTTATCTCATAAATGATACACCTTGTCAATTAAAACAAATACTCCTTTTCTGTGCCAAGAAAACATTTTCTGCTACATTCACAATCTGCTCCCACTGCCATCGGGTACAAGAAAAACCTCCAACAGATGGGAGTCAGTAAATAGCAAATGCAGAAGAACTGACTATCTGAATAATAAACGGAAGGCATATTCTGTGAGTTATCTTGGCAGCAAATACCATTATGAGGGCTTTTTAAGATGCTGTACTACTAATTCTGAGAATAAAATTGGGACTTGGGACACCGAATTTATTTATATATATATATATAGACATACACACATTTATATATGCACACACACATATATATACACACATATGAGTGTGTGTATATATATATATTTAACACAAACCTCTACCCTTTATCTCTCAGGTCACACAGAGTTAAGGTTGTCAAGACCTTTCTATTCTTCTAAGAAATACCTGGAGTACCGAACTAGACAAAGTAAAGAGTGCTAACGAGAAGCAAGGAAGTGTTCATTCACAGCTGGGAGGAGAAGACAGTCACCCTGGAGTTAGGGGTCACAAAGTCCTCATTAACCTTTACCCTCACTCTTAATGAGGCACAGACAGAAATATTTTCCAGGGTAAATATGGTGACTACTTTCTCCCTCTAAGAACACAAGCTGCTGCAGGACATGGTGCCCGTGGAGAGAAGCTGGCGTCTGCACTTGAGGCCTGAAAAGCCCCAGTCAGGTGAAGTCTCTGACCTCACCCAGCTCCATTCTCCACCCCCAACCCCATCTGCTTTGTGCGTTGCGGCTTTGAAATTTTTTTTCCAAGTGTCCCCAGCACTTGCACAAAAATACCAATGGCAAGAGAAATGCATGCCATCAAGAAAGGTCTTAAGTGTGTGCTGGGATGGTCGGGGAAGCAGCAAAAACACAGATGGACAACTTCTGTGGCCTTTGGTTTTCCCCATTCACATGCTAATGTCATTAAGGCCTGAAACTTTTAGAAACAAAGCAAGCTAAGCTAAAGAAAGCAAACAAAGTTATGCCTGCATGGACTGGTAACCACCTGACTTCTTTTTTATCCTATCAATTAGACACAAACAGATCTGGGAGAAGGGATGCCCCAGGAGAAAGCGGGCTTAGGGGAAAGAAGGGTGTCTGGACAGGTAAGGAAGAGTCTCTGGGCTTCTGAAGTGTCCCAGAACACCCCACACCCTTCCGCTCCCTATCACCATCATCATGTGGTCTCCTGTAAGGCCCTGGAACAATGGAGCAGCCTAAAACATACTACCAAGTTCATTTGTCTCCTGGAGCTTTCTGTTTTCAGAAATAAGTCTACTAACCACAGTCATACAAGACATATACGTTCAACTTGTACATGTTTCATCACTTTCATTAATCTCTGAAATACATTTAATACATTCCTACGAAGCAATGGAATATAATTTGGGATGAAATTTTCTCCAAGTGAGATTTAAAATATCATCATGGCGGTGAAGGATTTGGAAATTAGGTTTTATACTGATTGCTCTTCAATCGTTCAATCAACAAAAAAATAAACTAGGGAATAGGCTGAGTTTTCCTCACCCCAAATTGATGGAGAACATCAGAGAGATTTTTTTTTTCCTTACAACATAATCTTTGAACAGAGAATCATAATCAGGCGATGTTTGTATTCACAGTAGTCATCATCAACACCATAATCAACACTAAAAAAGATAGCTCTTCAAGCTTCCCGGCGTGCAGTCATCTGTACTGAGTCACACATGAACTGAAAAGGACCCTGACCGTCCCCATCAGCGTCTTTGCTTTTCTGAGCCCACTTTTACAGGTCTCATCTCATCCTTTCCAGGGCCCCGTTGCCCTCAATGACATGTCCTGGCTCCCCCAATTCTGTGTCCTTCACTGTGCCTGGCTCCACTGCTCAACACACAAAGCTAAACCACTCTGCATTCCATACAGCTAAAGAAATGTACACTCTGTTCAACTGCAGTGTACGCGTGGCCCAAGTGAACAATTTTAGGAACCTCCTTACATTCATATAGTATATAGCTGCCAGCCCACCTGGAAATTATCTGCTATTCTGTGTGGTATGTAGATAGACAGACAGATAAGTAGATAGGTAGACAGATGATAAATGTATGTGTGTGCTCAGCTGCTCAACTGTGTCTGACTCTTTGCAACCCCACGGACTATAGCCCACCAGGCTCCTCTGTCCACGGAATTTTTCAGGCAAGAATACTGGGTTGCCATTTCCTCCTCCAGAGGATCTTCCTGACCCAGGAATCAAAGCCAAGTCTCTTGCGTCTCCTGCACTAGCAGGCGGGTTCTTTCCCACTGCACCACATAGGAGGCCCCCGGATGATAAGCGGACAGGTATTTAGCACCCTGCTTCATGAACAGTACGCGCACAATGCTCACATACTTTGTGAGCACACTTAACTCTAGGCTCTAGCAAAATTTTTACTCAGTGGAAATACGGACACATATAATGAAGATTACATATGTCAATTACATATGGAGCTGAACATTCCCATAAATCAACTCGCACTTTCTAAGTAGATCAGGCAGCAGTGTTTATGGTCAGACAAGTGTCCCTCTCCTCTTCCCTCGACCCTTCCCTCCCCTGCCATCCCTTTTCTGAGTCTGCTGTTCCAGACCTGGCCCACCGTGCCCCACCTGCGATCTGCCCAGCACCGTTTTATCAGAAAATCCCTTATGTATAAAAACTAATAAAGACAATGTGTGGCTTCCCCATATAAAATGCTATTATTTTATCATGGCCTTTCTTAAATCAAAAAACATCACGTGCAAAGCAGTGCCCTCACTGGGTGAGATCTTAGCATCACCATCTGCGTTACTCCCCTCTGCAGCAACACCAGCTTAGGAGCTCCTCTGCTCTGCGACTGGCCATTGCTTCCACTGCATCTCTGCCTACAGGCTTCTCTTTCACTGGAATTTTCTGAAACTTGCTTCTTCACTGACAGAACTCTCCTTCCATCACCACAATACTTCCTAAAGATAGTACCTACCTATTGCTATGTTGCTGTTCAGTCGCTCAGTTGTGTCCAACTCTTTGCGACACCATGAACTGTAGTACACCAGCCTTCCCTGTCCTACATCATCTCCCAGAGCTTGCTCAAACTCATGTCCATTGAGTTGGTGACGCCATCCAACCATCTCATCCTCTGTCGTCCCCTTCTCCTCCCACCTTCAATCTTTCCCAGCATCAGGGTCTTTTCCACTAAGTCAGTTCTTTGCATGAGGTGGCCAAAGTATTGGAGTTTTTTAGCTTCAGCACCATTCCTTCCAAAGAAATCCCAGGGCTGATCTCCTTCAGAATGGACTGGTTGGATCTCCTTGCAGTCCAAGGGACTCTCAACAGTCTTCTCCAACACCACAGTTCAAAAGCATCAATTCTTCGGCACTCAGCCTTCTTCACAGTCCAACTCTCACATCCATACATGACCACTGGAAAAACCAGTAGCTTTTACTCCCACATATGGGATGTCAAACTTGTCTTTGTATACTGCCTGCTGTATTTAGACTCTTGGTTCATAGGTGGCCCCCGCTTTGTTGTTGTTGTTTAGTTGCCAAGTCGTGTCTGACTCTGTGACCCTGTGGACTGTAGCATGCCAGCCTCCTCGTCTCCCACCATCTCCCAGAGTTTGCCCAAGTTCAAGTCCATTGCATCAGCGATGCCATCCAACCATCTCTCCTTTTGCCGCCCTCTTCTCCTTTTGCCTTCAACCTCTGGCCACTGGCAGTGAATAGGTGACTCATTGGAAAAGACCCTGACGCTGGGAAAGATTGAAGGCCACCCACTTTATCTATAAGTTCCACATGGAAAGAACTTGCACTAAAAGACCAACACAGTGAGCTCTACTATAAAAATCCATAGGTATTTGATCATATATTTATACTCACTATATATTCAACAAACTGGCATAACAGAAATACAAGCTGACATATTCCAGAGCCCTGCAGACTCTGGTCTTTGTGTATTATCATTTTCCAAGAAACAGTAAAACTCTCAGTGGATAATGTAAAGCTTTAGTATATTAAGAGCAGGACATAGAGTATCACACATTACTTGTGTCTAGTCACCTAGAAAAACAAATACATTTCTAGACTGGGCGGGAAAATTGGTTATAATTTTTTTTTAAAAGGTAACAAAAAAAATAACCAAAATGAGCAATTTTCCTTAAGAAAGGAGAGACGAGGTTCCCCAGAGGTTGCTAACTACAGGACTCCCTGCTATTATCAACGGCAGGATGCTGCACCACCCTGGGGGATGAAGATATGAAAGGAAATACTGCGACCCCAAGACCTAGTGGCTGTGCTGCTGTGGATGCTGGAGTTCCTTCTCCAGCCATCGCTTCTGGAAGCTGGGAGCCCAGCCCCTTCTGACACTACAGGACCCGGTCCTGTTGGAGCTACTGGGGCATCTACTGTTACAGGTGCTGTGGGAGCCCAGCCGTGGCTTTGTCACTTGCCAAAAGCACTGCCAGGAGCAAAGCAGTGGCTAGAAATATTGGTTTTCCCTTCTTCCCGCCTTCCAATCTCTAGCAAGTGCCTCCTGCTGTCAACCACTTCCTAGAAATCTTCCCAAAGGAGTCTGAGGAGGTAGTTTGCAGATATCCTGCCAGATGGGATGCTGAGGAGCATAGGAAGGAAGGGCTGGGGCACAGCGTGAACAGACAAATGACCAGGGCTTCGCAGAGAAAGTTCTGTAAGTAGAAAGCTCCGAAAAAGCCAGGCTGGACACGCATCCTTCTCCCCAAAGATTTCTGCTCATATGACCTGCTAGAGGCTTTCCTAATTTCTGGGGTTTCTCTTTCTCTCCATCATCATTCTCTACCCCTGAATGATGTTCACATGTCACCTGAATTTCCACTCCTGTTCACCGATGTGTCAACCACTCAAAGACAGCTAAAGGGCTCAATGGTTCTTTAGCCACATTTTCCTGTATCCACTGTCTAAGGAGTGTGTGAATCACCATAGGAACTACAGCTTTGTTTTGTTCTGCTTCCTTTATCTGGTTAGTTTCATCACCAAAAAATATTTCACTACAGACTGAATGTTTGTATCCCCTAATATGTTAAAATACCCAATGTGATGGTATTAGGAGGTGGGGGCCTTGGGGAGGTGATTAGGTCATTCACTCTCTTGAATGAGATTGATGTTCAATCACTAAGTTGTGTTCAACTCTTTGCAACTCCAGGGACTGCAGCACACCAGGCTTCCCTGTCCTTCACCATCTCCCAGAGTTTTATCAAACTCATGTCCATTGAGTCAGTGATGTTATCTAACCATCTCGACTTCTGTCAACCCCTTCACCTCTTGCCTTCAGTCTTTCCCAGCATCAGGGTCTCTTCCAATAAGTCAGCTCTTCGCATAAGGTGGTCAAAGTATAGGAGCTTCAGCATCAGTCCTTCCAATGAATATTCAGCATTGATTTCCTTTAGGATTGACTGGTTTGATCTCTTTGAGATTAGTGCCCTTATAAAAGGGACCCCAGAGAGTTCCCTTCTACTACGTGATGACATAGCGAGATGAGGCCATCAAAGGACAAGAGAGTGAGCTCTCTGCAGATACCAAATCTGCTGGCACCTGATCTTGGACTTCCCAGCCTCCAGAGCTGTAAGAAATAAATTCCTGTTGTTTATTAGCTACACCGGCTATGGTATTTTGTTAGAGTAGCCCACAATGACTAAGGCTTCTTACTGCAGTAGGAAAACTGGAATTTGGGAATCAGAGACTAAGTCTAGTACTGGATCTACTCATCATTACTACTGTGAACCTGGAAAAATCTTCACTTATTTCATAAAGTTTCTTCACATGTAAAATCACGGAGTTGGTTGTGACAACTAAATCCCTGTCCTACTTAACTTTATGAGGGTTTTGTAAAATTCAGTTATGCTTTAAATACCTGGTTTTTGTCTCATTGATTCTGAAAACCTTTTATAGGTATGTTTATAATATCTCCAAAGAAGGAAGATAGAACCCTCCTGCACTGTTGGTGAGAATGAAAACTGATAGAGCCACTATGGAGAACAGTACAGAGGTTCCTTAAAAAACTAAAAATAGAACTCATATATGATCTAACAATCCCACTACTGGGCATAAAGCCTGAGAAAACCATAACTCAAAAAGATATACATATATCCTTCCAATGTTCACTGCAGCACTATTTACAACAGCCAAGACACGGAAGCAACTTCAATGTCTATCAATAGATGAATGGATAAAGAAGATGCAGTACATATACACAATGGAATGTTACTCAGCCACAAAAAGAAAGGAAAGGGGGTCATTTGTAGTGATGTGGACGGACCTAGAGTCTATCATACAGAGTGAATTAAGTCAGAAAGAGAAAAACAAATATATATTAACACACATATATGGAATCTAGAAAAATGATACTAGATGAACATATTTGCAGGGCAGGAATAGACACAGACATAGAAAACAGACTTGAGGACACAGGGTGGAAGGGGAGGGTGGGACAAACTGAAAGAGAAGCACTGACATACACACCACCATACATTAGAACTGGACATGGAGCAGCAGACTGGCTCCAGACTGGGAAAGGAGAGAGTCAAGGCTGTATATGTCACCCTGCTTGTTTAACTTATATGCAGAGTACATCATGAGAAACACTAGACTGGAGGAAGCACAAGCTGGAATCAATATTGCTGAGAGAAATATCAATAACCTCAGATATGCAGATGACACCACCCTTATGGCAGAAAGTGAAGAAGAACTAAAGAGCCTCTTGATGAAAGTGAAAGAGGAGAGTGAAACAGTTGGCTTAAAGCTCAACATTCAGAAAACTAAGATCATGGCATCTTGTCCCATCACTTCATGGCAAATAGATGGGGAAACAGTGGCTGACTTTATTTTTCTGGGCTCCAAAATCACTGCAGATGGTGACTGCAGCCATGAAATTAAAAGACGCTTACTCTTTGGAAGGAAAGTTATGACCAACCTAGACAGCATATCGGAGAAGGCGATGGCACCCCACTCCAGTACTTTTGCCTGGAAAATCCCATGGACGGAGGAGCCTGGTAGGCTGCAGTCCATGGGGTCGCTAAGAGTTGGACACGACTGAGCGACTTCACTTTCACTTTCCACTTTCATGCATTGGAGAAGGAAATGGCAACCCATTCCAGTGTTCTTGCCTGGAGAATCCCAGGGACGGCGGAGCCTGGTGGGCTGCCATCTCTGGGGTCACACAGAGTCGGACACATCTGAAGTGACTTAGCAGCAGCAACAAAGGTCCATCTAGTCAAGGCTATGGTTTTTCCAGTGGTCATGTATGGATGTGAGAGTTGGATTGTGAAGAAAGCTGAGCACCGAAGAATTGATGCTTTTGAACTGTGGTGTTGGAGAAGACTCTTAAGAGTCCCTTGGACTGCAAGGAGATCCAACCAGTCCAACCTAAAGGAGATCAATCCTGGGTGTTCATTGGCAGGACTGATTTTGAAGCTGAAACTCCAATACTTTGGCCACCTGATGCAGAGAGCTGACTCATTTGAAAAGACCCTGATGCTGGGAAAGATTGAGGGCAGGAGGAGAAGCGGACAACAGAGGATGAATGGTTGGATGGCATCACTGACTCAATGAACATGGGTTTGGGTGAACTCCAAGAGTTGGTGATGGACAGGGTGGCCTGGTGTGCTGCGGTTCATGGGGTCGCAAAGAGTCGGACACGACTGAGCGACTGAACTGAATGTAAAATAGCTAGCTAGTAGGAAGCTTCTATAGCACAGAGAGCTCAGCTTGGTGCTCTGTGATGACCTAGAGGGGAGGGATGGAGGTGGAGGGGAGGCTTAAGAGGGAGTGGATATGTGTATACATACAGCTGATTCACTTTGTTATACAGCAGAATCTAGCATGATAAAGCAAGTATATTCCAGTAAAAAAATGAATCCCACACCAGGAAGGAAAGCATACCTATTAGATGATCTAATACACACAGGGTATTCAGAGAGTCATTTCCTAGGCAGGTTGATAGGGAGTCTAGGGGTCCCCAAGGAGAGAGGGGTCTGGAATTCTCAAGGAGGAAGAAAGGACAAACTTTTTTTCTTTCTCCACATTCCTTAGGATTATATACCAATAATGTATCCTGCCTAAGGACAGTCTTTGGATTCAACCTTCTGTTATCTTAAAATGTTAATTATGGGAGTAGACCTGGTCTTTACAAGGATGTATCTTGCCTGAGGACCATGTTATCTTAAAATGTAAATTATGGGAGTAGGTCTGATGAGGTCTTTACAACCTCCAGATATTCTTTGGATTAGATAACTTCATTGTTAACACTAGCAAGGGGGTACTCTTTCTACCCCCTTCTGATGCCTATGTCAGAAGCTTTCTCTATCTCCTTTATACTTTAATAAAGCTTTATTACACAAAAGCTCTGAGTGATCAAGCCTCGTCTCTGGCCCCGGATTGAATCCTTCTCCTCCGGGGGCCAAGAATCCCGCGTGATTCAACAACCACCTTTCAGTATCCAGATAATAGTGTAAAGTGCTCTTCACCAACCTCCTTGAGTTACCTGTCATCCTACAGGGGTGACGGGATTGGCTCCCATGACCTTCTCCCGTGGGTCACAGGTCCTCCGTCTCTTTGCCTCTTTTCTCTTACCATAGTGCTTCACTTTTTTTTCTCTTACACATCATCTCAGAAAGCCTGTCATTCATTTCATCTGGGAATTCCTCTGCTAGGCCCAGAAGAATTTGCTTTCAGACCTCACACCATGAGAACAAGGGGACAATATGGTGACCATCTGCCTTCCTTTTAAAACTTACATGAACGCATCCTACCAAGCAAAGGAACTTCCTCTTGCTAATACTGGCCATAACTTACAGCACAATCTCAGGGCGTTACCATTTCTCTAGCTCTTTCCTCATGTTTGCAAACCTCTTCGATATCTACGACTGAGGATACAACAAGATAAGTCATGGTAGAAGGGGTGGAATGAGAAAATTCTGATCCTCCTCTCTATAAAATACACCATACAGTCAACAACATTATAAATCGTAAAAGTAAAAAGAATAGAGTTTTAAATTAAAGAAGGCCATAGAACAAGGAAGGAGAGAAAAAAAAAGACATTTAGTTTACTTAACATCTTGGCCATTGGCCATATATTTCTGTATACATGTTTAACTGCATTCTTTTTCCTCCTGATATCAGTGACTACTTCAATAAAAGGTATCAGTCAAGGGTGCTGAGGAAAGGAAATGCAGACTGTTAGAAAAGAGTATTATACTGGTAACACTTAAACCAGGAGTGTATATTAAAATAAAAATTTAAAGCTGACTTTCCTATTTGATTCAAACAATCTTAGTTGCTAGACAGTCCAACACATTTCCAGAGTCTGTCCAGGTTTTGTAACATCTGCTTGTATTGTTTAGAATCCACAAAAATCAACACTTCAGAAAAAAAATTATTTATATTAAAGAATTTAATCAAACAAATGTTCATCTTTTTTAAAGTATCCAAAGGCCTTGGGGATTTCTGGCAAAAATAGAAAGAAGGAAAACTAATATAAACAACAGCAATATGCTCATTTCACATATTTTGAGGTTCACATGTTTAAATGTTTTCAAAGTCATTAAATGTGCCTGTTACTTTTTGTATACGATAAATTATATGAAAACATAAGTATAGAGGAGGTATCTAAAGCCATTGTAAATGGGCTTTCAGACAGAAAATTAGAAGTCCTAAAAGATATCTAGGATTCAATAGCTAGTCCTTGTTTGGGAGTTTGGAAGAAGTAGGCATATCTATAGAATCTAGGTACTTGATTGTACCCTGAGCTTCATTTTCATCATCTGTAAAAACAAAACTTCATAGCTTCCCTCTTGTGAGGAAGCACTGAGTTCAGGTGAAATAAGGGCAACCACATAGTCATCCCTCAATTAATAGCAGGTATTATCTTTATTCAGTTCAGTTGCTCAGTCGTGTCCAACTCTTTGCGACCCCATGAATCGCAGCACACCAGGCCTCCCTGTCCATCACCAACTCCCGAAGTTCACCCAGACTCACATCCATCGAGTCAGTGATGCCATCCAGCCATCTCATCCTCTGTGGTCCCCTTCTCCTCCTGCCCCCAATCTCTCTCAGCATCAGAGTCTTTTCCAATGAGTCAACTCTTCGCATGAGGTGGCCAAAGTACTGGAGTTTCAGCTTTAGCATCATTCCCTCCAAAGAAACCCCAATATATATAAATAAGTGCAGTTCTACAGCCCTGTATTGTCCACACATACTTCTCCTTTTCATAAGTTTCGTCTTGTGAAATCTCAACAGCTTGCCATTTCTCTCACTAGTATGTTCAGAGGAGCCCTAGACATCTGCTGTCCATCAGTCAGGAGCTCTTAGTTCTGGCTTAAGAACCATAGGCTGCATCAGCTTAAAAGGCACATACCCTTAGTCCACGTCTCATAATTAGGAGAGGTCCGGCCAGTGGACCTCTGGAAGCTGTGCCATCTTGGAAGCTGTATACTACACACTGTTATTTTGCTTTATTTCTATACAATTGATATTTGCCTTCTACCTTTCAGAATATTCCACAGTCAGGAACCACAAGAGTTCTGTGAGGTGTAAGTAAGATTTCTGAGTGTTATAACTACATCTTCAGTGTTAGTAAACATCACCCTGTGCACCTGAACCTAACACAAAATAATAAATCAACTTCGTTTAAAATAATACGCATCGTCATGATACTCACAGTTTTACTTGTCATAACCTACATGCTGGCAAAGATTGAGGGCAGCAGAAGGGGTGGCAAAGAATGAGATGGTTGGATGGCATCACCGACTCAATGAACATGAGTCTGAGCAAATTCCAAGGGATAGTGAAGGACAAGCAAGCCCGGTTTGCTGCAGTCCATGGGGTCACAAAGAGTTGGACACATCTTAGTGACTGAACGAGAACAACAACTCACATGTGACTCGCAAGACTTACTTACAAGAACTTACATGTGACTCTACATGGAGGGCAGCTTCTGACCCTATCCTGCGACCTTCCTGAACAGTACTCATCACTTCACTTTATCCCTCCCCCAAAAGAGACCTACTGCCATGAGCATTAGTGACAAATGGACGTTTTACTGAATATCTCCTGGAGAAACATGAACAGGTGAAAGCTCTGGCACAAACAGCAATTCACCTCTCTTCAAAACTGAAACGATTCATTAGACACTATGTTATTCTGGATCCTCTGAGAAGCAGACACTGGCGCTGGAGTACACAGATACAGATTTTGTTAAGAAAAATTCCCTGAGAGAAAATGGTAAAGGAGCTGGAGGAGGTTGGGAGGAAGGGTCTCCCTGCTATCAAGTCTAAGGAAGATTCCACATGACCACCAGGGTGTCCCTGAGCTGATGTTGGTCTCAAGCAGCCATGTCTCCCAAGAACAGGCTGCCTTAATAACTCTGCAGCCCCCGATCATTGGTGGGGAGTAGCTCACGGGAAGTGTGGTCACAGCTCAGATCCAAGGCGAATTTCAGAGCTCAGCAGCCAGGCTCTAGGTCAATAACAGTTTTCTCTGTAGCTGGGTGTCTGTGAGGGGTAGTCTCCTGGTCCCTGCAGACATCTCTTCACAATCTTTCTACTCTGGTCTCTACCATGGAGTCCCACCCACAAAGGGTCCCATTGCCCCACGAACCTCCGCCTTATCCAGTCTCTCAAACTTCCCTCCCCTGAGAATTCTGCACCCCAGAGACATCCCACATCTGCCTTCTCACGTCTCCTCTACAAGTTCAGCCACATTTGCGGTCTGTCTCTTCTACAACCTTACCCAAGTGTGCATCATCCATTGTTATTTTCAGGTACGTTAAAAGCTATGACGTTTTTGCGCTCAAGAAAGTAAATACCTGCTAGTACCCAGGATTCACCATCCACAGAGAGCAGTGGGTAGGAGGGGGACACAGAACACAAGGCGTTTCCCGCCATGGTAGAACAGCACTGTGCTGACCCCGCTCCATCTGTCCCACATACGACGCAGAGCTGCGTCCTCTGGCTTCTGTGTCTACCAATAGACCGAAACTGCTCTCATGAAGTCATCAATGTTCTTTCAATTGCCAAATCTATCATATATCTCACAGACATTATTCTAGACTTTGACATGCATTTGACACTACTGATCATTCATTTCTTAAAACTGGACCAGTGTGATTCAAACTGCACATTCTCCTTGAATCTTTATGGGCATTTTTACTCAGGTATTAGGATCCTCCCCATTCCTTAAATGCTGGTGTTCCCCAGGCCCTGTGCTCTTTTCACTGTACATACTTTCTTTAGGAACTTTCATCTCTGTGGTATAATCATTTCCACTTATTTGTGTTATGTAATATTTATTAAACTCCTAGGATGGCACCATGGTCCTGAGAATAAAACCACAGGGGAAAAAAATCTTTGACTTTAAGGGATATATTGTCCAATAGGGAACATACAAAAGTAAATAGGCAATTATAGGACAAGGAGACACCACAGGGATAGGAGCGTGTCTGTGGTTTAGGGCACCCATAGGAGGGCAGCTAACTGAGACTTGGGAAATTAGCAAAGAAGAGTCATCAACATGTGATAACAAATCGGAGGGGCAGTGAAGCATCCCAAGGTAAGGAGTCCCACATCTGAGGAGCGATAATTAGCTCAATGTGCCGACAGTACTGAATGAAGGGAAAGCGGAGTGGCTGGGGCAGGAAGCTGCTGAATGAGAAAGCTACTGAGATGAAGGACTTTTTGTGCTATGTTGTGGTCTTTGAGCCTCATGCTGAGAGCCATGAAGATCCACTGACAGGTTTAAATAAGAGCATGACTGAATTTCTTCAATGTGTAGAAACTCATTCTACACAAAGGGTGGATTAGAAATAGGACATCCCATATGGCAGAAAGCAACACAACACGGTAAAGCAATTTTCCTCCAATTTAAAAAAAAAAAAAAAAAAAAACCACTTCAAAAAAGAAATGAGATCCCGTATTCAACAAAATATTATTTAAGCCTTCTATGAATCAAGCACTTTAAAATGGTAAGTGATAAAACAAGTCATGCTTAGAGTAATGCATAGAGTGTAATCCCATTAAATGAAAGCAAAACAAAAAAGAACATTAGATGTACATGTATGTACATATTTGTTCATATATATGTAGTTTATATATACAGTTTTATTATTTACCAAACTACTATAGCTCAGTTACCAAACCCTTCACTCTCCTTCACTCTCCCATTTTCCTCTCCCTTCACGTCCAATTATCCTGTCTGGTCTAACTCCAGAGAACACCTTGTATAGACTCACTTTTTCCATCTCCACTGTCTCCATCCCATTCCACACTGCAGTCATCTCTTGTCGAGCCTCTGGCAATAGCTTCGTAAATCGGTCCCAAGTTTCCACTCTTCCCCACCATGATCTATTCTCCACATGCCAAACAGAATAAACTTAGTGTAATGTGAGTCAGATTACACAGTCAGATTGTGCACTTAAAATCTTCCAGTGACTTTTCACTGATTTAAAAACGAAACAAAACTCTGCTCCAGGTACTAAAAGTCTCCCTGTAATCTGACTCTGCATACTTAATCTCCTCTCATGATACTCTATTCAATCACCCTGATTACATTCAACCAAGCTGAATTTCTACAGTTTCTAGAAAAGACTGTGCTTCTCTCATACATTTCTTTCTGTAAAGTCAAAGTGTTAGTTGCTCAGTTGTGTCCGACTCTGCGACCCCACAGACTGTAGCCCACCGGGCTCCTCTGTCCCTGGAATTCTCCAGGCAAGAATACTGGAGCGGGTTGCCATGCCCTTCTCCAGGGGAACTTCCTGATCCAGGGATCAAACCTGGGTCGTCTACACTGCAGGCAGATTTTTTTACCATCTGAGCCACCAGGGACATACTTGAAGTATAATAAACTACTTAGCATTGTTATATGCTAATAATTTTTAAAACTGATCAAAGATTTTATCACTGATATCTTTTGGAGACTCTTCATATATTCTACTCCTTTTTCTAACCTCATAAATTAACTTCGTAACAGAAAGTCTCTGTGGCAGGAGTTAGGCAGGGGCACAAGCACAGGGAGGAAAGTGAGAACCGAGGCCACTAGATCCCCTGGGACCACAGAGCATCCTGGATCAGATCCCTGTGGTCCAGAGTTTCCAATCTGAGACGCGCATGAAGCCAAACCCTGGAATACTGAAAACCAATCCGCCTAATGGATGACTCTACCTGAGTGAGGATGGAGGGAAAATAAATGCATTTCCCCTGTTCATCTGAAGTCCATTGAGCTGCCTTTGGTTTGGAAGCTGATCTGCAGTGTCGGTGTGGACCTCAACATACAAGCTGAGAATCGGAACAGAAAGCAGAGCTGGGTCTGCAGCATTCTCAGGTACCTGGAAGAAGTGAATACAAATCCCACTCAAGTACGATTTAAACGGACAGCCAGGTTATCACCAGAACACAAGGGAGATGTCCTCCAGGTGTGCAGGGAAAATCATGGCCCATCTAGAATTGTTTACACAGATACAATATAGTTTAAGAAAGAGAGCAAAATGAAGACAGATAAAGAGAAACTGAGAGTTTACTTTTAAATGACCCACAATAAAATAACTCCTGCTTCAAAAAGAAGGAAAATGGTCCCATAAAGGAGGTCTGAAATACTTCAAGGAAGGGAAAGTAAGGAGCATAAGGCTACGTCTAAGGACACTCTGACTGCATAAAATATGAAATGGGGTTTAATTTGTAGGTTCTAAAAGCTTGAAATTTTAAAAATAGGACAACTGCAAATATACTCTGAGAGGGGTGGTGGGAAATAAAGTATTCACGGGCCTTTGGATTTGGAGGGGAGAGAGTATTTATTAACCTCAAGACTATATGTATAAATAAATGCTCAAACTGTACAAGTAAACATTAATATAACATAGCTTCCTAATTATACAAGGAAAGAAAATTAAAAACTTTAATCAGTTCATAAGGATTCAGAAGGGAGGAATGTAAGGAGAGAAGAAATATAGAAGAAAGATATACAGAAGGTTCGATAATACTAATAACCAAGACTTACACAGTGTTTTTAATTTGCCAATGTTTGAAACATGGTTAAATATATCAAGTAATTTAATAATCACAACAAACTTTTGAGGCGCCTACTGTTATTATCCCATTTTACAGGCAGAAACTTTAAGCAGACAGAAGTCAAATAACTGTCCAAGAGAGGAGGCAAGATTCAAACCCAGGCTAAGTCAGCGCTTTTAAATACCACCAAAACATTGACTTTAGAAATAAGTATCATTATATCAAACTTTTAAGTAAATATACTGACTGACATTTTCAGTAGTCTTGCAGAGACTCTCTTACCTAACTGAAAAAAAAATCCATCCATTTGGAAGAATAACAGGATTCACGTGTTTTACAACTATCAATAGTTTGTTCCCTTTTTTGCTGAATATTCACTTGTATGCATATATAACAGTTTGTTTCTCCAGGTATACATTTGTGTCTACATTTTTGTGGACATGTGTTTTAATTTCTTTGGGGTAAATACCTAAGAGTAAGAAACTGGCAAACAGCTCTCCAAATTAGCTGTGCGAGTTTCAAATCCGTCCTCAAGAACTCTTGCTGTTCCGCGTCCTTGCCATATCCTGCCATTTTAAGATTTTTTTTATTTTATTCATTTTATGGTGTATACTGACATCTCTGCTAAGTCACTTCAGTCGTGTCCAACTCTGTGCGACCCCATGGACAGCAGCCCACCAGGCTGCTCTGTCCACGGGATTCTCCAGGCAAGAATACTGGAGTGGGTTGCCATTTCCTTCTCCAATACTGGCATCTCATTGTGATTTTAATATGCTTTTCTCTGAAAACTAATAATGTAAAGCAGCTCTTCATTGGCTTGTGACTCATATATCTAATACTGGGTTAGATACTTGCAGAACTGGAAAATCAATATTTTTGAAATGTAAATTCTTCTCAAATTGATTGACAGATTCAACGCAATGGCAATCAAAACACCAGCAGGATTTTTGTGGAAACTGGCAAATTGATTCTAATACTTAAATGGAAATAAAAAATGGAATATCTAAAATCATATTTTTAATAACATAAAAAGTCATTAGGATTTCCATCTTATTTAT
The DNA here is from genome assembly GCF_055505025.1 of Bos grunniens. NCBI lineage: Eukaryota > Metazoa > Chordata > Mammalia > Artiodactyla > Bovidae > Bos > Bos grunniens. The sequence continues at coordinate 19,614,810 of NC_141191.1, read as the reverse complement.
GAAAATTTCATTTACTGTATCTAAAATGGAACAATATTCTTTGATTAAAGCTAATTAAAATGTTTTATATAAACTCGATAGAGCTATGTTAGATGAAACGCTAACTCGCATAGAAGTTAAAGCAGCTGATAACTGAAAACTGCATAACTTGTATTTGCTGAAGTCAAATCACAACAAGAAATTATACTTTTGTGTAAATTAAAAATTATTTTGATTAACAAGTTTGTATTCTTTTATGGCCACTTTGGACTTTAGAGTCTGCTTAATAATACCTTCAACAATGCAATTTTATTATCAAAAACTTACAGATAGCTATGTGAAGCCAAAGAAGAGCTTTCTGTTTTACAGAGGAGCCCAAATTAGGCTTACATGGGGTCCAAATTAACTTGTCACACTGCTGCTGGGACCTGTGTACAATTGAGAAGGACGGGGAAAGAGATTAGAGGCAATGAACGCTTTTCCTTTGCTCAATATCATTGATCAAATAATATGTCTGTGACCATATAACAGGCCTGAGAAAATAGTGTAGTTTTATTAGTGGTAACTTTCCAAAATCAATAACTCTTCTAATGAATATAAAAGCCTGGGTGCCTTGCGGTCCACATGCGTGCAATTGGACTGCTTGTTGTAATCAAGCACTGGCATTAGCTTCTGATGTGATAAAATAAGTGTTTAGTAATTTAGTCCTCAACTGCTTCTGGCATTTCAACTCTTGGTTGGCATATAAAGTAGAAATTTCTCTGTAGTAAAAAGTAATTTATTGACTTTCTTTTATCACCTGCAATGAACAGACTGTTGGTCTTGCAAGTTTTTCCATGCAAATGTTATTGGACAGAGAGGTAGGCTCACACCAACATTGGAAAACTGAAATTCAATCCAGATCAATAGGTGTTTTATTCAATTGGCTGCTGGAATGGAAATAATCATCCCATTTTTTAAAAAGCACATCTAATTTCAATTTTCATAGTATACATTTATTCTGTATAATCAAGCATAACTGCTGGTCTTGTTTCTGAGTGGACAAATGTATTCCGGAGATATGTACTAAGCAGGTAACTATTTTGGAAGTGGCAGGGGAAGAGCATGCCAAGACTTAACAATGAAAGTCTGATAAATGTCTACCTGGGGACTTCCCTGGCAGTCCAATGGTTAAGACTCTGGAATCCCAGTGCAGGAGGCACAGGTTTGATCCCTGGTCAGGAAACTAAGATCCCACATGCTACGTGGTGTGGTCAATAAATAAATGTCTATACAGAACTTGTAAATGATCCTAGGATTTCAAAACAAATTATAATTGCTCACTGTCTACATCAATAACAAAAAATGTATGCATAATGATGTATTATTTATTTACTAGCAACTAGGTTATCTTTATGAAATATTTCCAACTGAGAAAATATAAAAGACTATGAATAAAATTAACTAGTTATTGGCTAAAATATCCTCTGATGAGCTATCAGCATTGCAGTGGTTAAACAGACTGTGTCAGCTACCTTTTGCTATGTAACAAACTATCCTGATTTTACTGATTTAATACAACAGCCATGTATTCAGCTCATTCATTCTTCTGTGAGTAGACAATTTGGGCTAGGCTCTGCTAGGCAGTTCAGTTCTCAGACTTGTCTAAGCATCTTGGTCAGCCTGTGGGTCAGCTGAAACAGCCTTGCCTCTTAGATACTTGGTGGATGATCAGTCATTATTGGGGTTTCTTTTGTCCTCCAGAAGGCTGATTAGGGCTAATCTGCTTAGTGACCTAGGACTCTAAGAGTATCAAGAAATTTTAACGCACAAGTATTTTTCAAGCCTCTGCATGCATATTTGCTAATGTCTCACTTGTCAAAGTAATGGTTATCCAATCCTCAAGTCTGTATGAGGGGGCACTACAGAAGTGCACGGAGATGTGGATAGGAACAAACCGAGCCGTGGCGGCCATCAATCCACCATGTGCCTCGATGGAAGCACTGGCCTAGATTCCCGGGCTCCCAGCACTCAGCTTGCTTATCAATAGTTAGATGTATCACCTTCTCAATTCTACAGAGCTGAGCTCTATTTCTGAAGATTTAAATACCATTTCACCTAATCTTTGAAAGGGCTTCCCTGATAGCTCAGTTGGTAAAGAATCCGCCTGCAATGCAGGAGATCCCAGTTCGATTCCTAGGTCAGGAAGATCCGCTGGAGAAGGGATAGACTATCCAGTCTAGTATTCCTGGACTTCCCTTGTGGCTCAGCTGGTAAAGAATCCTCCTGCAATATGGGAGACCTGGTACAGTTTTCCCTGTGGTCATGTATGGATGTGAGAGCTGGATTATAAAGAAAGCTGAGTGCTGAAGAATTGATGCTTTTGAACTGTGGTGTTGGATAAGACTCTTGAGAGTCCCTTGGACTGCAAGGAGATCCAATCAGTCCACCCTAAGGAGATCAGTCCTTAATGCTCACTAGAAGGACTGATGTTGAAGCTGAACTCTGATACTTTGGCCACCTGATGCGAAGAGCTGACTCACTGGAAAAGACCCTGATGCTGGGAAAGATTGAAGGTAGGAGGAGAAGGGGACGACAGAGGATGAGATGGTTGGATGGCATCACCGACTCGATGGACATAAGTCTGAGTAAACTCCAGGAGTTGGTGATGGACAGGCGTGCCTCGAGTGCTGCAGTCCATGGGGTTGCAAAGAGTTGGACACAACTGAGTGACTGAACTGACTGAATCTTTGAAAACAAAATAAAGTGGGAGCCTTGATGATAACAAGCTATTTCAGTGACTATGCTATAAAAGTTTCAAAATATTCCCAAGATATCAATCTTAGATTTTCAGTATATTTCTTTACAAATATTTATTCTAATTCCAGATTTATGTTCTTGTCCAAGATTTCCCAAAATGTCACTGAGTATGTTTGCACCCCACTCCAGTACTCTTGCCTGGAAAATCCCATGGACGAAGGAGCCTGGTAGGCTTCAGTCCATGGGGTCGCTAGGAGTCGGACACGACTGAGCGACTTCACTTTCACTTTTCAGTTTCCTGCATTGGAGAAGGAAATGGCAACCCACTCCAGTGTTCTTGCCTGGAGAATCCCAGGGACGGGGGAGCCTGGTGGGCTGCCGTCTATGGGGTCGCACAGAGTTGGACATGACTGAAGTGACTTAGCACGTTTGCCACACTCGAAAACATTCGTAGTGGCCGTTCTATTTGAAATGGCAATCCCAAATTCCATCATTCCCATCCTGGGTACCTTTTACTATATTCAATTAACAGTCAATTCCCTATAAAACTCTGTTCATTTTATATTGTGTCTATCATCTGGTTTCCCCACCTTAAAAAGTAAGTTATTTGTGTATCCAAAAGTCTGAAATAAGCCATCCCATGATAGGGGCTTAATATTAATAAATGTTTTCAAAATGAATTATGTTGTTGAACTCTGCCAGAACACCACACACAAAGCTAGTGGACTCAACTTTCACACTGAAATTTAACTTGGGTTGAATAGAGTCAGGCTTGATGACTTAGGATCCCATGCAGACAGCTGCCATCCACTCTGGGAGTCTTGCTTACTATCCTCTTCCAAAGAAATATATAAATAGATACCTGAAAAAGCTCCAAGGAAGAAAAATTCAGGGTACTTGGGTATGTGTGTATGAATATAAATATGTGTGTATATATACACATACAGACGTGTATATATATTTACACATGTGTTTATGTATATATATTACATATTGTTTATATATGCAGAAAACACATTTGTAGAGGAAATGCCTCATTATTTTATAATTCACTTGATCCTCTCAATTATACCCCATCTATGAAACAGCATAAAAATTTAATTCAATGTCTACTTGGGTTGAAACTGATATTAGATCCAATAATTGAAAGTCTTTGTGTTAATATTTTGAGATAAGTGCTTAGAATGGAGCCACAGAGCAGAATGATTAAACGCACTAGATCCAAACGGCCTTGGGTGTAATATGTTTATCTACTTAGTAGTGTAATTTGGGGTAAGCCCTCTCATTTCAAAAATGTGTTTCCCAAGCTCTTCATATAGTTCTGAAGATTAAATGAGCCCTTAAAATAGCACATGTAAAGTGGTGTCTACATATACCTGTGACAAAGGCTTAGAGGGCAAAGTAGCCCCTGGTTGCCCAGCCACAGAGACCCTCGCTCTTCACTATGGGGTCCACCTCACGTGGTACAGAACCCTAAAGACCAGATCCCCAGAAGTCTCAGATCTGCTGAGTCTCCCCTGTGCTTTGCATTCTGTCAACTCAGCAGACCCTCCTCTTGCTCTGGACATGAGGACATCTGCTTGACTGACCGCCCACCTGCCTCCAACTCATTTTCCTGGCTCCATCTCCTCCTCTGTCCTCCACACTTAGAAAGGAGCTGGCCTTCCTCCACACTCCTCGATCATATCCTCCTTTTACACAGAACAAACCTGGGACTTAATAAAGTCCTAGGAAAAAGTCCTAGGACTTTTTCCATCATGGTGGAAAAAGCTTTTCCACATCAAGTAATGAATTCTATCATTTCCATGACTGCAGTCATCCAGAATTATGTCTCTAATGGAAAACTAAGGAAGTAGGAAATTCTTTCTCATAGGGTCTGGCTTTCAGATCTGTTGTTTGGCTGCAAAATTTCATTTTGAATGTGAGAAGTCAAGTTTTATCTAAATTTTTAACTTAGCATGCATTCTGTAATAAATCATAATCACTCCTTAGGCTGTCAGATCCCTTGGGTATTTAAGGAGGAAGTAATATATTTGAGATCCGTAAAGGAAAACTAATATTATTCAAACTATCACACTTTTCACAATTATTTTAATATTGGATAGAGACTTTTTCATTAAAAAAAAAAACACTTTCAAAGAATCTAAAACTTCTGACTACAGACTTAAAAATGATAATAAAATTCTATGCTGTATTTGAGGGTAATAAGTAACTGTATTAGAAAGAACTCTGTTCTACATTATTGAATAATTAGTAGCCTGGAAGATAAGTCAAGACGGAAGATAATCCATGAGAGTTTAACAAATGGTCCCTGTTATTAGGTGATCTTCTGTATAAAACAATTTCAAGGCACATGTAGCAGCCTAAAGAGTGAATCTCCCCAAAAGATGCCGTGTGCAAATCCCTAGAAAATGTGAACATCACCTTATTTGGAGAAAGGGTCTTTGCAGATGTAACTAAGTTAAGGATCTTGAGATGAGACCCTTTTGGGTAACCCCAGATGGGCCCTAAATCCAATGACATGTGTCCTTGTAAGAGATGGGAAAGGAGACACAGAAAGGAGGAGCCCCTGTGGAGACAAAGGCAGAGATCAGATGGAGCAGTCACAAGCCAAGGAATGTCAGTAACCACCTGAATCTGGAAGAGGTGAAGAAGAAAACGCCCTACAGACTCGGCAGGGGACACAGCCTGGCCTACGTGCTGACTTCACATTTCTGGCCTTCAGAACTGTGACACGATCCATTTCTGTCGTGCCAAGCCTCCTAGTCTGCAATAATTTGAAACAGCAGCCAGAGGAAGCAAGCGCAGCATGCAAATGAGATTAACTAGTAATAGGACAACACTGAAACTTCATCTAGACTGGAAAGAGTTTGATGGAAAGACAGCCTTGTGCTCAAGCCCTGCCATTCACTAGCTGTGTGCCCTTGACCACATTTCTTAAACTTTCAAGGTTAAATCTTTTATACGTAAAAAAGGAATAATGACAATATATATGTTATTCGATTGTCATAAATATCACAAATATAAAGATAGTAAATATAAATCACTCGGCACAGGACTTATATATAACGTAATAAGTGAAACATGTTGTTATTAGATGTCAATAAATTCTTGACATCTTTGTCTCAACTGCTAACACAAGGATAATAAGCAACTTGTATGATTGGATGAGGATGAAATTATATAAGGGCTTCCCAGGTGGCTTGGTGGTAAAGCATTCATCTCCCAATGCAGGAGATGAAGGTTTCATCCCTGGGTTCAATTTCTGGCTTGGGAAGATCCCCTGGAGGAGGAAACGTCAACCCACTCCTGTATTTTTGCCTGGGAAATCCCACGGTCAGAGGAGCCTGGTGGGCTACTGTCCATGGGGTTGCAAAGCATCAGATATGACTGAGCAACTGAGCACACACACGATTAGTTCTACTTTCTCATTTTCCATGAAGTTATATCCATTGTGGACATTTGATTTCCTTTTTCACCTTCAGGACAGTGTTTTTTTCTTTGTCCTACTGAGTTGTTAGTGAAATATTGTTTCTGCTATAGTAAAATTATTTTTTACATTGAATTCACTGGTCTTATTATAAATACAAAATTATGAAATACCTTCCTCCTCTTCATATAATTTTATGTTAATGCAAACAGTACTTACACATAATAAACTGAATAAGAAAACATGATCTATTTGGTCCCCATCAATGTCTGTTTGTCTGTAAAATCATCATCAATACAGCCTAGTTTTAACAGATCTTTTTAAGGCCACCTCCACAATTCTTTAGCTGACTACATGTTTAGCTGACTTTATATCTCGTGAGCAGGAAAACAGAAGTTGTCCTTGATATCTAAGACCTGTATACTACCATTCTCTGAAGCCAGTCTCCTAATGTTGTTGGATCACATGTGTAACTTTTGTGGGGCTTGCTCTTATTCTTTGATTCTGATTTTTGCCTTGGCTTAGCTATATGCAATATATATTTTTCAAAAGTTATACCAGGTTTCAAGGACTGTACTAGGCACAAGAACAGAAGAGTAGAGAAAACAGACATGAAACCTGCCCACAAAGCTTCATCTACTGGAGAATCTGGACAGTTACAGATAATGTTATAAATGGTATACTAATAGAATACAAAATGCTATGGGATACGATGGACACACAAATAAGGGTTCCTTAGCTTATGGCACCCCACTCCAGTACTCTTGCCTGGAGAATCCCATGGGCGGAGGAGCCTGGTAGGCTGCAGTCCATGGGGTCGCTAGGAGTCGGACACGACTGAGCGACTTCACTTTCATGCATTGGAGAAGGAAATGGCAACCCACTCCAGTGTTCTTGCCTGGAGAATCCCAGGGATGGGGGAGCCTGGTGGGCTGCTGTCTATGGGGTCTCACAGAGTCGGACACAACTGAAGCGACTTAGGAGCAGCAGCAGCAGCAGCTTGAACTTAAGGATTTATGGAAGATTTTCCCTAAGCCTATTACCCAAAGTGGACATCTAAAGATGGATAGAAGTTACCCACGCAAAGCATGGGTTGTTGGTAGAAAGGAAGAATATTCTGGACAAAAATCTTCGATACCAGAGATAACACGGTGGGGGTGCAGGAACAGAGAGTAGTCAGGGTGACTGAAACCTATGTATATATGTGTGTGAGTTTGGAACAGAGTAAGAGCAGACAAGAAGGCTCAAAGGAGTCAAGACTGATGAGCCTACCGAAACAATACACGATATAAAAAGTTTCATTTGAATTCTATAAATTTTGACTTATTTTTACCTATGTGTGTGTGTGTACAAAGACACACAAACTCAGTTACGCAGAATGGTTTGGGAAGGGTATAATCCTTTAAAAGGAAGAAAACAAGAAAATAAAAATGAAAAATTTATTAAGGCCCATCACAGAGAAACTCTGCACTGAGAGGATGGTTGAATGCAGGACTTTATTTTTCCTCTCCTGCCTCTAACAAGGTCCACGCAGGAACACTCATGTGCCACACAATCTGCCACTGTTCCCTGTCTCCCCCTGCTCCATATTCCCCTTAATTGTTTTTAATTTCACTCCTTCAGCTGCCACAAAGGACCCCAGACACCTCCTGGTAGGGCACTAGGAACCCCAGATAGGTTTGGTGAAAATGAGAGCTCAGGCGTGCCCCGATCCTGAGTAGAGTCCAGGGGAACAGCAGCCCCTGTGGGACCCCATGTTTCTCAGGAATAACAACAGAGTAAAACTGTCTGTGTGGTGTATCTAAGCTCTCGGGCCAAAGGTTCCTGGAGCCCTGTACCTGGGAGCCTGAGGGCCTAGAGAGCCAACGAAGGAACCAAATACTTCTGTTTTCCAAAAAGATGCAGCAGCTGCTGCAGGAAAAATATGGATATAAAAGGGATTGTGGTGAGAGAAGAGCGGGCTCAGCGGGGAAGTGGCAGCTGGGGAGACCAAACGAGAACATGTCCATCTCTGCGGACGCTGATGTGCTGAGGCAGGACTGGGACCCAGAGCAAAGGGGCCCCTCCACCCCGCCATTCGCGGTGTTAGAAATGCTTCTGAGAAATCAATCAGATTTGACTCTGGAGAAAGAGTACCAAAGTTGCCAGAGGACCTTCTTAATAATGGACACCAAGTTTCCACTATCTGATGAAATGGCACACTCAAAATAAAAACGACACTCAGCTGTAGACGATACATTGACATTTTTTTCGCTCCTGAAATTTCTCCTAAGAATTGCGTCTACTATACAGATAAAACCTTGGCTGGCCCATTCACTTCATTTTAACAAAGACTCTACCCAGAGGAGCGAGGAAGAAGGGGATAAAGACTGTAGGAGAGATGCCTGAAACACTGCCCCGCCACATAAGGCATTTGATTAACAAGGGCGACAGTGGGGGACATTTGGTTACTTTTGTGCCAATTATATACTTGTTTGCATCGTGTTCAAAAGCATGTATGTCAACTACTCTGATGCAATGTTAGAAAAAAATAAAAAATAACATGTCCCCTTCACACATACTTTTTATTAAGTCAAAGAATGAAAGAATAAGAATGCCTGTGATTAACCTCACTGTTTCAACAATGATAAGCATTTTCTTGAAAAAATTAAAATCCTCCATTTTTTATTTCTGCTAATTATTTGAATTACGCTACTGGATCTGCTTTCTAAATTAAAGTCAACTAGAAGCTGAGTCATCAGTAGCTATATGATTACTTTTTCTTGAGTTTCATTATTGCTTCAAAGAACATTTTTTAAAATATGCTATCAGAATTTGAGAGAAAATATTGATTTATTGCCTTGAAATACTCAAGCTAAAACTCCATTATTAAAACTATTTTGTTCAAGTGTTTGCAAGTTTTATGTTGCTTGAATTTTCAAATGATATTTGCTTCAACAAAGATTGATGTTAAAGTAATGCTAGAATTAGTCACTGAGTCATGTCTGACTCTTTGTGACCCTATGGGCTGGAGCCCACCAGGCTCCTCTGTCCATGGGATTCTCCAGGCAAGAATACTAGAGTGGGTTGCCATTTCCTTTTCCAGGGGATCTTCCCAATCCAGGGATAGAGCCCAGGTCTTCCACATTGCAGCAGACTCTTTACTGACTGAACCACCAGGGATGTTAACAAAAGCATTATATGACTTGAAAGTTGACGGGAACTTTTTTTTCCCTTTAAGACAATTAAATTGAATAGCAAGGTTAGTTGAAAGAAAGCATGAGCAAAATTGAGCAAACTATAAAAATGACAAGTGTCCTGAAATGAATATTATGGAGACTCACAAAGAAAGAAGCAAGCAAATGCACAGTGGTTATTACACACGTTCAAATCATGATATAAAATTGAGCTCTGTTTCCTAGTTCAAACTCTGCTCAATTTCCCGTTCCTTATTTATTCACACTTCTGAATAGAAACAATAAAGTAAATCACAAGTATAAACTAAGTTGATTTTGCAAGTGATGCTTGGCAAGCAATTACTTTAGTGATGGTTGTAGCTGATCAATTTAATTAGAAGTCGGAATCAACAAACCATAGGTGGGTAAGGTGAACTGCAACCATGTGCTTCTGACTGGGAATCCGAGGTGAAGGTACACAGACTGTGGGTGTTCGTTGCTTTAACTTTCCGTGACTTAACACTATCATCAGAGGGCTTGTCCTCCCCTCTGCTTCAAATTTACAGTTCTGCAGTACCTCCAGAATATAAATGGCATTGAAACTTTTACAGACACGGCTCTAAAATATAAGGTATATAATCCAAGCCTATTTGGAACTTTCCATTGCAGAACCCCACAAGGCTAAGTGCTACCCAGATACTTGCCCGTACGGTTACACTGAGACTGTACAGAAAAGTTAGAGCCTAGAAACATAATGGATGAAGTCTAACTACAACTGATCTGATTTAAGCACACAGTTCCAGATCGTACCAGGGTCAGTAAGTCAGACTGATGAATGGGTGTGAGCAGCTCAGAAGCAGTGGCAGTTCAAAGACAATAAATCTTACACTACAGCCAAGACCTAGCCAGCTCCTGTGAAGAAGACAGGGAGGCAGATATGTAGCACAATGACCACAACTGTGAAAAATATAACTATCTGGACTTGCCTAGACAGGCAAGTTAGACAAGTCTGTGCACGCTAGGTAAAAGTATAAAAAGACCCCAGATTCCTAAAAGAAATCAGCAAAAACAAAGAACCACAACCTGAAACATAATGACTATTCATTTCAATAAAGACAGTTGAGTTATCTTAAACAAGTATATTTCAAATATTTTTTAAAGCATGAATATACCAAACACACCTATGAGGATTCAACCAAAAAATCTATCTATTAATTTGATCCCTAAGAGCAAAATTTCCTTTGAGAAACTAAAAATCAAAAGAACATTAAAAAATAATCGTTCGACCATAAAATTTCTGCACCCTGCTTTATGTGTCTCCTGGTTTATAGTCTAACAAACTTGAATAGAATATGGCAAAACCAATACAATACTGTAATTAGCCTCCAATTAAAATAAATAAGTTTAAATTAAAAAAAAAGAATTTGTATCCTCCTGTTATGTGAAAATTATATGAATTTTAATTACATTGAATTGGTTCATAGTGCTTTCAGATCTAAGATGTCCTTCTACTTTTCTGTCTATTCATTCTATTAAATTTGAGAGTTTGCTATTGATACTCCAACTAAAAATCTTAATTTATCTACTTAAAAACTAATTGTAATATATAGTGGGACTGTATATAACTTTGTTCTGTATTTTCCAAGTCTCCTGTAAATGTCTTATCATACTTTGATAATTTAAAAACCGAAAAAGAAAAAAAGAGTATTAAAAAATACAAAGGTATTTTTATTTTAAAAAGCCAAAAACAGATTATGTACTTAAAAGAAAAAGAGTTGTACCTCTCTAAATCCTGAGGAAGAAAACATTTTCCAGAATGATAATCTTTTCTGAAAAATGACTTATATTTAATGTTCAATTAAACATACACACACAAACCCTCACACACACACACACACACCCCCTATTAATTGCTTTGATGTTGATGATCATGATGATCCATTTGGGAAAAGACCATCTTCAGTTTTATTACTTTCTGAAGAGGGTTTTAGAGATCTCACTTAACAGCCTAAGCACTGAAGTCAGAAAATGCAAACTTTTAGTGGAAAATTATCTACTTATAGGTTCAGAACCCAATATTCAATACTAAGCTGAAACAGTTCAAGATTGTCACAGAGATTGGTACCTGAAATACTGGAAAGCAGGGAAACAGGAAGTCCTGGTTTCTGCCAAGTGTCTAGCCCCTTCTCCTCTTACTAGACATACGATGCATCATGTGGTTATTTGGAGCTGTAGATGAGAGATTTGTGGGGCCTCCCTCAGAAACAGAGAGTTAACAGGAAAAAAGAACTGAACTAATTCTTTTAAAAAATATTTTTTTAATTTTTTTTTTCTTTTTCCTTTTTTAAGAGCCAGAACTCTAAGAAGGGCTTGGGTGCTAATTGCATCCCACTTTTTGCAACCCCATGGACTGTAGCCCGCCATGCTCCTCTGTCCATGGAATTCCCCAGGCAAGAATACTGGAGTGGGTTGCCATGCCCTCCTTCAGGGGATCTTCCCGACACAGAGATTGACCCAGCATCTCCTGATTGGCAGGTGGATTCTTTTTTTTTTTTTTTTTTAAAGGACATTTTATTTATTGACAGATTAAAAACCGTAACTCCAGGTAGTGCAAAATACACCACTGAACCCAATTACAAAGAGCTGGTGTTGGTGCGCAATGTTTAAGCAACGCTACAATTATTTTTTGGCAAAGTGCTGTATTGTTTAGTCTGTGTATAAAACTGACCATCTATGAACCAATCAGTACAAAAATTTCCTATAAAAACAGAAAAAAAAATTTAGACAGTGGCTCAAGAAAACAAGCTGCCATTTATGCATAGATTGATGTACAGTATATATATATATATATATATATATAACCTAACCAAATGTCCCTTTTAAGTTTTCAAGTTGTTGGAAAAAAAAAAAAAAAAACTGTCCAGAAACACATCAAGAAGGCAGAGTACAACCTACAATACTCTTCAGTCTCTAGAACAGATGCCCTGCCCTTGAAAAGCAAATGTGTTCACAATTTTACTTGATGGAGAAAAAAAAAACACCAAAGCCACTTAAAATATTATAATACACACATTACTGATTAAGATTTCCAAACCTCTGGAGGAAAACACAACCAAAAAAGCAAGCAAAACCACTCATACACACCAAGCTTGGAAACAGACACATCTAACCTCCCCAACCACTGGTTTGGTTTTTAGAAGTCAACCTAGAAAACAAATACTAAAACTTCAGGCAAATACAGAGAAAAATCGGGCATTTAGCAATTACACAATTTAAAAAAATATTTTAAGAAAAACTGGCAGGTGGATTCTTTACCACTACTGCCACCTGGAAGACTCTACTTAGATAGCCCTGAAGTCTTTTCTCAGTGTCCAAGGGAAGTTTTATCGGAGTAAATGTATGAAAACAGTACTGAGTTACAGAGTCTATAATCCTAAAATATACTGGCAACCTTTAACCTCCACACAGATGATAAAATGGTCACTATCTCTGCAGTGCTTCTTAGCTACCAGGAACTTTAAGTGCATTTAATCCTTTCAACAACCCTTGGAGATAGAAGCCTTGTCCTATAGATAAAGAAGTAAAAAGAGTTTCCTACTTTCCCGAGATTATACTGCTGGTAAGAGGTGGGGCCCACATTTAAGACCACAGCATTCTGTTTTATATATATATGTGTGTGTGTGTGTGTATATGTATGTGTATATATATATCATACACACATATACATATATATATATAAACACACACACATATATACATACATTCGTTGCTCAGTTGTGTCCAGCTCTTTGCAACCCTATGAACTGTAGCCCACTAGGCTCCTCTGTCCATGGGATTCTCCAGGCAAGAATACTGGAGTGGGTAGCCATTCCCTTCTCCAGGGGATCTTCCTGACCCAGGGATTGAACCTGGGTCTCCTGCAATTCAGGCAGATTCTTTACCATCTGGGCCACCAGGGAAGCTCCATACACACACACACACACACACACACACACACACACACACACACACGCACAATATGTATACCAATACACACACATACTCTTTCTACAACATATCATCCCCCAAGACGTTCTCTAGAAAGAGATGCTTACAGTGGGGACATATGTTGTTGGAAGCAACATTTCCAACTAAATATCCTTAAAGCACTTGGAACTAATATTTTAAAATCAAGCCAGAGAAAAAATTATTTTTGTACTTTGGGACCCATCATTCCCTTTCACCTTCAAAAACATTATGAAACACAGGGGCATTCTAACAAAGAGAAAAAAGCTCTATTGCTGGCAGAGGGCACAGTGGAAGAATTCACCTGCCACTACAGGAGATGTAAGAAGAGATGGCCAGGTTCAATTCCTGGGTTAGGAAGCTCCCTTGGAGTAGGAAATGGCAATCCCCTCCAGTATACTTGCCTGGAAAATTCCATGGACAGAGGAGCCTAGCAAGCTACAGTCCATGGAGTCGCAAAAGTCAGACATGACTGAGTTCCCATGCTCACGCTGGCATCAGATCCAAGGGCAATGGGGAGCGTGCTAATACGGCAGAAGAAGGTGCCATCAGACTCAGAAAGATGTCAAAGTGCCATCCAGGATAAATTGATCACTGTAAAAATCTGATGAAAAGCTATGCAGTGAGCTCGGAGGTGGATTTCTGGACCAAAACAATCTGCATTTGAATTACCCACCCCAGACAAAATGGAGGGAAAAGGGAAGCCTGAGGTGAGGTTAACAACCTAAACTTGGAATTTTCCCCAGAAGAGAAGCTGAACAGGTAGAAAAAAGATGACAGTCGGGAGGATAGTGCTCATAGGTAACACCTGAGGAAACTGTGGTTTTAGAACTGGATTTCATTAACTGAAAGCAATAAAATGAGGCAGGGAAACAAACACTTTAGGAAGAAAGGAGGAACCAATAATGGGTAAATCTCAAAATCCTAGTGATGACAATTACTGAGTTTATTAGGAGAAAAGTATACTAAGTAACAGAACTCTACAAGTATTTGTAACATTTTTTTCTCCTTTGAAGGCATCTGTTCTACATTACACCAACTGCAAAATCTCACATCTAGCAATGGAATTGTAAGTGTTAGTTCTGTATTGATTCAGGGGAAAAAGGCAAGAGTTAAATCTTCCAAACTTATAGTTTACTGTTAACATTTGATTTAACTATTAAAATAAACTTGATCAATATTATTACTCTGAAACTTGACAACTTTCAATAATCCATCTTGGTGTACATGCATATATGTACAAGTTACAAGTAATAAAAATATTAAAGAGCCTTTAGAAAGAGAATAGAAGAAAAAGGGAACATTTTACACAAAATTTCAACTGTCCCTGCCCAAAATTCTGGCCCCCAAGCACAGAAAGAATGGGAGAAGTGCTAACAGCAGACTCAAAAATAGAACGTTTTTTGGTGAATAACAGACTAGTTGGTAATTGATTCAGGGGAATAAAGAACACTGCACTTTGAGTGCCAGAAGAAATAGGATTCACCCAAAGAATCTCAGAAAGTGTCACAACCTGAAGTCACGTGGTAGTTCAGAGGACAGGAGAATAAAAATTGATGGACTACTGTAATGCAATGGCTTTCCTGGTGGCTTGGGGTAAAGGTGAATTATCTGCTGGTGCAGGAGACTGGGTTTGATCCCTGGGTTGGGAAGATCCCTTGGAGAAGGAAGTGCAACTCACTCCAGTATTCTTGCCTAGAGAATCCCATGGACAGAGGAGGGCTGCAGTCCTTGATGTTATAAGAGTCACACAACTCAGCAACTAAACCACACATTGAAATGGAAAGGAGTCATAAAGTCAGGTCTCCAGGTCCAGCTCCAAGGGCACTGGAGCTCCATCTCTGAAGGAATTGAATAGAAGAAGCCCTATCAGAACCCTAAGGCACCTAGCGGACAGGGTAAAGCATGAGGTAAAACTGAGAAATTAAGTGATAACATTTCAAATGACGGAATTTATGCCCTTTCTGGTTTTCACTCTCAGGAGGCTTCAGTCAGATATAATCAATCCCCAAAGAAGAGGTATTCCTCCAGACACCAGAGCTCAATGACAGTAGAAACAGATCAGTTACTATGGAATCCACCTGCCCACAAGTCCACTCACACACTGAAAGTGGAAGTTTTAGTCGCTCAGATATGTTCAACTCCTTGCGAGCCCCCATGGACTGTAGCCCACCAGGCTCCTCCGTCCATGGCATTTCCTAGGCAAGAATACTGGAGTAGGTAACCATTCCCTTCAGGGGATCTTCCCCATCCAGGGGTCGGACCCAGCTCTCCCACATTGCAGGAAGATTCTTTACCATCTGAGCCAGAACTTCCAATCAACTGAGCAATGACTGCATTAAAGGCAGAAAAGCGGTTACCTATTGCAAGCACTGAGGAGCTGGGAGGGTGGAGGCGAGTGCTGTGACCCTGGAGACCGCTAAAGGGCTGGCAGTCCTACATTTCTTCACCCATTTGGCTGTTAGATAGGAGTGGCTTTATTACCACTTGTTAAACCATACAGTTAAATTTTGCTCACCTTTCCATATGTAGTATGTCTCACACACACACACAATAAGAGGTAAAAAGGGTAATCAGAGAAGCAGAAAGGGCTCTTGAAAATATAATCCTGATGTCATTCCTGGCCACCTCTGAAAAAAAGGAAAGGACTGGAAGAAGCAGCTGATAAATCTCCTGGAAAATGGCAGGAAGGAGGACAGAGAGTCAAGGCGGGCGCATGTGCAGTTTGATGTTCATATAAAAAGGACAAGAAGGTTGGATGGCATCACTGACTCAGTAGACGTGAGTTTGCGCAAGCTCTGGGAGATGGTGAAGGACAGGGAAGCCTCTAGTGCTGCAGTCCATGGGGTCGCAAAGAGTCGGGCAGGACTGAGCAACTGAACAACAATAAAGATGACATTTTCTGCAAATAACCCTTAGAACAAGAAACAGAAAGGACGTGTCCATTTTAATTAAAAACAGCAGTGAGGTGAAAAGCCAAGACGGGAAGCTTCTGCAAACACAGAGGCTGCAAACACAGCGCGCATGAGCAGGTCGGCTTGCGGTAGAAGCAGCCTGACACGGGGGCCACAGGCACCAGAGAGCCCCGCAAGAAAGAGCCGTCCAAGGCGAGGGCCCACCCTGAATCAGCCAGGGCGGGAATCCCCTGCCCACAGCAGTGAGTGGCAGGGACAGCTACCCATGTTCCCTGCTCCAGGGCGAGCTCTAGAAACAAAAGGATTAAACACGGAATCACATGCACACAACATATTCAGAAGCAGCAGCAGAATGGAGGAACGCCTGGCCTCGTGACCAAATGCGTCACAGCTGGGCCCCAGGGCTGCCTGACGTCAGACCTCCCTCTGTGGTCTCCCGCATCCAAATCTCGGCTCCAACCTACTCACACTTACATAATGTGGCATGGCACCAAATCTCAATTCAAACAGCTAATTAATTTTTTTGAAGTGAAATTTAAATTAAAAAACATCATGGCTCTAATCTCTCTGTGAAACGTCTTCCTCCACCTATAGTGAAGAACTGGCCCAGGAAAAAGAAAGCATATTTCAAACTAAGTAATCAGAATTAATTACAAAGGGTGTATATATTTATTGCTGCTGTTTAGTCACTCAGCCTGGGTCTAACTGGGTCTGACTCTGCAACCTCATGGACTGTAGACCTCCAGGCAAGAATACTGGAGTGGGTTGCCATTTCCTTCTCCAGGGGATCTTCCCCATAGAAGGAGAGAATCCACATCTCCTGCACTGCAGACAGATCCTTTACTGCTGAGTCACCAGGGCAGCCATATATATACTTATACTATTACAGTCATTAAGTCATGTCCAACTCAAACTGCAGCACACCAGGCTTCCCTGTTTTTCACTATCTCCCGGAGTTTGCTCAAACTCATATCCATTGAGTCAGTGATGCCATCCAAATATCTCATCCTCTGTCGCCCCCTTCTCCTCTTGCCCTCAGTCTTTCCCAGCATCAGGATCTTTTCCAGTGAGTCAGTTCTTTGCATCAAATAGATAAAAATAAAAGAAACCAAGCAGAAGAGTAGAGAACAAGCAGCAGGTAAAGGAAGTTCATCAGGAGAAAAAGATGTCCACTGAGTAGCTGAAATCTGCAACCAAATATTTTACCATTAATAAACAGCAAGACAAACACAACATAAATGAAACAGTCACCTCACTGAGTCAAAACTGGCGATGTAAGCACAAGAGAAAGAGGGTAAGGAAGCAGACAGTGGTAAAATCTAAAAGGAGAACTCAGGAAAGAAGTGGCAGAAACAGTGAATAACCTCACAAATAATGGCAAGAAGTATAAAGGAAAACAGACAATGTTAAAAAATACAGTAAGGGGCATTAAAATAAAAATAAAAGAAGTAAAAACAAGTAGAATATAAATAGAGAAAATAAGTAGGAAAATCAAGGGGAAAAGGGATACAGCTTACATAAATTTCATCTTAAAAAAAATCAGGAAACAAAACACATTTTCAAAGATACAGTAAATGAAGATTGTATTAAATAAAAGATCTGCATATGATGCTAAAATATGGACCCCCTGTCGCAAGAAAACAGGTACTGAAAATAAGCAGCGAGGAGACAGACGCCAGTAAAGTTGTTCAGTGCACCTGTCCTCTCATGGTGCTTTGGGCCTCTGAGCTGCCATGTGAGGTCACTCCTGCCTGCTGGATGATAAGACTCATGGCCCCGTCATTGTCAGGCCTGAGCCCAGAGACAGACAACCACCAGCCCTGCGGGCAGGCTGCCTGGGCCAGCCAGCGCTTCAACCGAAGTGAAAAGTGATCACGGACGAGCAGCAAACCTGGATGAGATTAGCTAGACCCAGTCCCAGACGACTGGACCTGTTCAGCAGAACCTTGAGTTAATATTGCTGTTATTCTATGCTACCATTTTTAAGGATCATTTCTTAAACAACCAAACACACTTGGAAATTACACATTTAAAATAAATGTGGAGTGTCTTCCTCTCTTGTGTTCTTCTGTTCCAGGTAGCCCACAGGAACCAAGGGCCTTTGTGTCCAGAACCATTTAAAAGATGGATGAGAAATACTGCGGCTTCTCAGCATCGAGGTGACCTCCAAACATTTTGACTTTTGTTTGTGGCAACCACTCACGATGCACAGAGATGAGAGGGGGAGAGTAGTTGCTGTGCCAGCTGTGCTCCCAGTTGTGTGTCCTTTATAAAGACAGGGACATCACATATCAGGTTGAAACCTATTTGTGTCTAGGGAGCTTGAGGCCAACTTGAATCTCGTGTCACTGGGTGGCAGGATTCAACACTAGGAGAGGTGAGACCCATGGAATTGTTAAGAGCTAGAAAGTGCAACCCAGGAATTTTATATCAAACAGTAGTTGCATTCAAGTATAAAGGCCACACCAACTGGCTTTGAATATTCAAAGATAAGGGGACATTATTCCCATAGGAAAGGCTTGAAAAGTCTACTATGGGACAAACATCAGGGAACCACATGTTGCTACCACACGAAAAACTGTAGCCAAGGGCCTGGTAATGAGCACTGAATCTCCCTACCTGTGGGAGAAACTGACTGTGGGCAATGTGACAAGAGCAGAACGTAAGCACCGTGTTAGAAACAGAGCAGTGATCTGACTAATCAGGAAGGTGAGTGATTTATTTGCATGAGATCACTGATTCTCTTACCTTAACAACTGAGGGAGAAAAGGTAGCACAGAGGTAAGGGGGGGAAAGAGAGAAAGGAGTGTGCAATTCACAATCAAAATCCACCTGTTATGAACTGCAGAGATTAAATGACATGGTATCCACACTGGCATTTTGCAGTGGATGACTCTTTGTACAGGGGGCTGTGTACACACACTGATGCGATATGTACCAGTATCCCTGGCCTCTACACACTGAACGTCATTAGCACTCTCCCTCGAAAACCCTGATAAACAAAACTGTCTGTACAGACATTGTTAAATGTCTCCTGGGCGGCAAAAATCACCCCTGTTTGAGAATCGCCATGCCAGTCCAATGGGGAATACCTTTTGAGACAATGAACTAATTCTAGAAAAAATTCAAATGTTTATGGCTGTCATTTATATTAAAAAAAAATTACTAAGCCCTATTTTTAAGTGTATAACATTATACCTATGTGTTCTTAAAATTTAGAGTACTCAATGATGAGTGAGTTCAAGAATATCAGTGAGAAAATCAGCTTAAATTAACTAGCAATCAGCCAGTCACTAATATATGGGGATATTTAAGAGCAGCAATATGTAGATAGCTTTCATTTGTTTATTTATCCATTCAACAAATATTTATTCTGAGTTACATAAACGTCAGTGTCCTTAAACATATGTCATACAGACAAGGTCCTTTCACTCAAGAAGCTGATATAGTTATTAACTTTTACTATTAACTAAATTCACTTAAAATGATTTAATGAGCATATGTGAACTGGAAACAAACCTATGTATTTTCTAGAACTATTAAATCACAAGAAAACTGGAGTATCAAAGTATCCTCTGAACCAAAATCAATATTTTATTTGGTTAGAATCCCTGCTTTTGGTATACATTTATTTATACCAGTTATTGAAGCATAGCTCAGTTGGTAAAGAATCTGCCTGCAATGCAGAAGACCCCAGTTCAATTCCTGGACCAAGAAGATCTGCTGGAGAAGGAATAGGCTACCCACTCCAGTATTCTTGGGCTTCTCTAGTAGCTCAGCTGGTAAAGAATCTGCCTGCAATGCGGGAGATCTGGATTTGATCCCTGGGTTGGGAAGATCCCCTGGAGAAGGGAAAGGCTACCCACTCCACTATTCCGACCTGGAGAAGTCCATGGATTGTATAGTCCATGGGGTCACAAAGAGTTGGAGACAACTGAGTGACTTTCACTTTCCCAAAGAAACCATAGGCTGTACGTGCCCCAGGCCGCCTTCGAGCCATAACCATTGTTGTTGTTTTCCTTGGACATTTCTGTAGAGGAGGGTTTTCTTGTAGGAGGCAGGCCCAGGTGCCCAGTACTGTACCAGGCCTTGAACAAAGACAAGAGAATTTTAACTTGTTGTTCTCTGTCCCCAACCTATAATGTACTGGTGTGCACAAAAGTGGCCATGTGCTCACTGCTGTATTCAAAATGGATAACCAGCAAGGACCTACCATATAGCACAGGGAACTCTACTCAATGTTGTGTGGCAGCCTGGATGGGAGGGGAGTTTGGGGGAAGATGGATATATATATATATATAACAATATTGTTAATCGCCTATACCCCACAGAAAATAGAGTTTAAATTTTTAAAAAGAAAACTGATCACGTGCCATTTGACTCCTAGAAACTCCCACTCTTTGTGGTTATTTTAGGAGGAAATCTTAAGCTGTCTCTTGGGCAGAGACTGTAGAGCTAATAAAACCTACCTCATAGGGATTTTGGAATCATTAAGCAATAAACTATATGTTTCTTGATTAACTGTCTACAGATGCCTTCATGCCAATGAAACTTTTAGAGTCTAAATATGAAGCAATGCCATGTGATGCTTAAAACTAGACTACTAACAATGATTTCTGCAGTTGAATCAGATCTCTATCAACAAATGATTATTTCATTTGTTTCCTGCACATGCTGTTGTAAAGTCTAAATACCATGTCAATTATGGTATGGCCCTATGGATAATTTAACTTGTTTTATGACAGGAATTATGTCTGTAAATAATAGAGACTACAAATGATTAATTTGACGACTTACATCCATCTGCATTTTTGGATCAGAAAACTAGATACTAGAAAGTGCTTTAAATCTCAGTTTCTGGGGCTTCCCTGATGGCCTAGTGATTAAGACTCTCCCTTTCAACGCAAAGGGCATGTGTTTTATCCCTCGTCAGGGAACTGAGATCCCACATGAACTAAGATGCCATGCAGTGTAGGAAAAAACAAACAAACAAACAAAAACAGGTTAAGGCTTGGTTTCTTAGCCAATGGCATAATCATGGATTATATATTTTTTTTAATTTTTAAATGCTACTCATCATTTCCAACTATTGGCCTGGCACTAAAATGTTTAAACTTTCATATTTTTGACCCCTCAAAAATAGTAACAGTTTTCTGATTTGGAACCTAGAGATAGTATGTGCCCTTTTTTCCTTATTGTTATGAAGATTTATCAAGTGCTGATAATAGATTAAAACTATGTTCAGGATACTGTGGGGAAAATATCAACACTAGATAAATTTATGCTGTTGCTGTTACTAAGTAGGTTTCATGACACTGGCAGGAAACCCTCAAGGTCTGTAAATGATCAGCCACTCCCATCCATGGAGACTTACCCTTACAGACACAGTCCTGCCCTGATCTTGGCTTATAGTTCTCTGATAAATGCTGATCTTTCTTCTGTTGAGGGGAAGGGTGTGATCAGAGAGCTCTTCTCTCTGTATTATTATAGAAATTGGCCCTGACCACTGCAGCCACACACCAAAGTTTTCTATAAATAACTGATGAACCTCAGAGGTCTGACTTCGGGAGATATTCACCTTTCCTCTGTCTGACCCACACCTCATTCATCAAACCTGAGGCCAGTGCTCGCAGTTCTGCTTCAGGACGGGTAAAGCTGTATATAAAATAAATAAATATCTACAGGCCCCAGCACAGCTCTGCCGCTGCCCAAGACCGCTTGCAGTAATTCCAGGAGCCATCTATTCTGCCCGTGAACCTTGACCAACTATAGCATAGAAAAGACAGGCTGAAATGCCTTTTTTGAAAATGATAAATACTACTACAGCAGGAAAAATGAAAGGCAGTTTGGGATGTGGGCAAAACTGCCTCCAAACTTTAATTATGACAATGTAGCCCCAGTTCTCACAGCTTTAAGAACTGTAACTCTTCAGGACACTGTGTAATGTGCATGAAATTTCTCAGTGAAATTTCTCTTACAACAAAGTCTCAAAGAAATGCTGCTGCACATATGCTGAACTTGCATTTTAAATTATACAGAATTTAAAAGAATTTTATCACCATATATATACTGAGCAGCGCCAAAACTTACAACAGAACAGACACCTAACAGGAACTGTTTCTCCATACTTTCTTCAAAAATAGTCCAAATTTCTCATGCCTATCATTTTGCTATTCATATAAAAAGTTAAATAATAGTAAAGCAACCTCTTTTAAGTGCAAACTCCTAAGTTGTGACTACTCTTTACATCTCTTTATTAAATCGTCTTGGTCTTTAAAGTAAGAAATAACATCTTTAAGCTTCATTTCATTAATGTTTTCTTCCCAAGGATCTGGTAACATTTACTGGAAGTTAAAAAATTAATTTCCTCTTACATAGCTTTGAAAATTATGCTCATTTGATAAAAGTGATTTTATACATAACTATACATTGAATTAAGGGCTTCTCTCATAGCTCAGTTGGTAAGGAATCTGCCTGCAATGCAGGAGACCCAGGTTCAATTCCTGGGTCAGGAAGATCCTCTGGAGATGGAAATGGCAAGTCACTCCAGTATGCACAGAGGAGCCTGGCAGTCCATGGGATCACAAGAGTCGGACACGACTTACTAAACCATCACCACATACACTGAAACTATAAATTCCCTAAGATATATAATAATAATGTCTATATTTACAAAAACATGTTTATTAAGAGATTTCCAAAAGTACACTGAAGAAAGTGAGGCATTTATTATTTTTTCCAAAGAAGATTAACTCTCTTAACTGCAAGGGAATAGGTGTCATGGCTACTTATTATGCATACAAATCTTCTTTGAGTGACGACTGAAGGATAAGCACAAATGAGTAAGAAACAATACACACCTTGAGGATGTTAACAGATTGTAAGTTACAATGTGATAAGGTGACAAAATGAAAGTATGGGCAAAATTCTATAATCGTACCCAGTACAGAGTGATCAATTTTGACTCAAGTTTCAGGAAATCTTTATGAAAGAGAAATCATTTAAGGTAGGTCTTGACATATGAATCATTTGATACACAGGGAAATTGGGGGGATAAGTGGGAAAACAGCACAGATAGATGAAAAATAAGAAGTGTTCTAGTAACTACAAATGTGTGATTCAAATGCTATAAATTTCCACATTAGCTACCACAAGTAGATTATAGAAGGAGTCAGCTAAATTTTGAAGGAAATAGTGGTAAAATAAAATTATTAAAGTATCTTAACAGTGTTTTGTTTTCCTTATTTCTTTGCTCATTTCTCTGCTCATCCCTTGATGGATTTAGTGGGTTTCTCTCCACATTCTTTTACTCTGAGCACATCACTGTACTCCTCTCAGACATGCAAAGACCAGCACATGCATTTTTTCCATGAGGGCTTTTCTCTGACTCTGAAGTCCTCAAGGCCACTTACCCCCTCGACCTAAAATACTGGAGACTAAAGTTTCTTTGGTGCAGCCTCAACCAATGTATGATGGAAGCTGATGGATGAATACCACAACCCCTCTGAGCCTAGGGTGGGAGAACTCAGGTGCATATGTGCCCTGGGGTCTAGACTTCCACAGGAAGACTGAAGGTCCATTGTCCATAGTGATAACTCGCTTGAAAGTGGAGCCTTTCTGACCATTTCTATTCTTACCTGTCTTGCTTTCTTCTTCTCTTGGGATCACCTATAAATCACTTACACTTGGCTGTTCTGTTCTGGGACCCACTTTGACATGGGCATTGGAAGAAAAGCACATGAGATAAAGCGAAATTCCATGAGCAAAAAATAAACATTATTTATAGTAAACCACAAAAACTATGAGGTCATTTGTTTCTAAACAGTAACAGAGCCTATATTGGCTAAAAATAATACATTGGGAAAACATTCATCTATAAAACTAGAATAAAAGATGTATTATCAACAACAAGAAGGAACTTGGAAAAGATGTTCTCATATTTCAAGAGAAAGACAAATATTCACTAAGGAACACAGAGCAGAACAAAATGTGGCGATCTGGAAAAAAACAATAAAGGAGAATGATAAGGTTGTTTAGGAGAAAAACAGCAAATTTCAGAAGATCATGGATAAAGAGAATCAAAAGGAAACAATCTCTATAAAAATGAGTTCAGTCTCTTGCCCCTGAATCTGCTTACCACGGAATTCTCGTCCCATTCCACATCACCACTTCTTTACTCATGCAAACAAAACTTCCACATTTCCTTCTCCCATCCCTTCACCCTCACCTCTCAGATCCACTCCTCACTCCCATTCAATGGGCAGGTCTTGTCAATTCTAACTCCCAGATGTTTCTTAAATCATCTTCTCCTTTTCATCTCCACAACTGCTCTGAGTCAGAGCCTCCTTTTCTGTTGTTTGGCTTATTGTGATAGCTCGGTTATTAGTCTTCCTTTCATCAAGCCTGATTACCTCCATTCTCCACACTACGGATAAAATGAGTGACTGAAGCAGGAAACCTGATCAGCTCACTACCCCTCCTCAAGAACCTGTAAACAACCTAAATGAGTGTTCTTAATGGGACTAAAAAGACAATTGGGATGTAGAAGAAAACAGTAGAAACTTCACATATTTTTATGTCACAAAATGAAATAAATTACTAATTTCTAATACACAGAGTAAAGTGATGCTCAAAATTCTCCAAGCTAGGCTTCAGCAATACATGAACCGTGAACTTCCAGATGTTCAAGCTGGTTTTACAAAAGGCAGAGGAACCAAAGATCAAATTGCCAACATCCGCTGGATCATCGAAAGAGCAGGAGAGTTCCAGAAAAACATCTATGTCTGCTTTATTGACTATGCCAAAGCCTTTGACTGTGTGGATCACAATAAACTGTGGAAAATTCTGAAAGAGATGAGAATACCAGACCACCTGACCTGCCTCTTGAGAAACCTGTATGCAGGTCAGGAAGCAACAGTTAGAACTGGACATGGAACAACAGACTGGTTCCAAATAGGAAAAGGAGTACGTCAAGGCTGTATATTGTCACCCTGCTTATTTAACTTCTATGCAGAGTACATCATGAGAAATGCTGGGCTGGAGAAAGCAAAAGCTGGAATCAATATTGCTGGGAAAAATATCAATAACCTCAGATATGCAGATGATACCACCCTTATGGCAGAAAGTAAAGAAGAACTAGAGTCTCTTAATGAAAGTGAAAGAGGAGAGTGACAAAGTTGGCTTAAAGCTCAACATTCAGAAAACTAAGATCATGGCATCTGGTCCCATCACTTCATGGCAAATAGATGGGGAAACAGGGGAAACAGTGGAAACAGTGTCAGACTTTATTTTTCTGGGCTCCAAAATCACTGCAGATGGTGACTGCAGTCATGAAATTAAAAGACACTTATTTCTTGGAAGGCAAGTTATGACCAACCTAGACAGCATATTAAAATGCAGAGACATTACTTTGTCAACAAAGCTCCATCTAGTCAAGGCTATGGTTTTTCCAGTGGTCACGTATGGATGTGAGAGTTGGACTATAAAGAAAGCTAAGTGCCAAAGAATGGATGCTTTTGAACTGTGGTGTTGGAGAAGACTCTTGAGAGTCCCTTGGACTGCAAGGAGATCCAGCCAGTCCATCCTAAAGGAGATTAGTCCTGAATGTTTATTGGAAGGACTGATGTTGAAGCTGAAACTCCAATACTTTGGCTACCTCATGCGAAGAGTTGACTCATTTGAAAAGACCCTGATGCTGGGAAAGATTGAGGGCAGGAGGAGAAGGAACAACAGAGGATGAGATGGTTAGATGGCATCACCAACTCAAAGGACATGGGTTTGGGTAGACTCCAGGAGTTGGTGATGGATAGGGAGGCCTGGCGTGCTGCGATTCATGGGGTCGTGAAGAGTCGGACATGACTGAGCGACTGAACTGAACTGAATACACAGAGAGATAACAGCATGTGTAAATTGTATAGATACATGTAGATATAGTTGAGGTGACTATTCAAAAAAACTTTACTAAAATGGATGTATAATCAAAAAATGTCTGGAGGCACATAGCATAAAGTATAAAAACTGGGCACGGCATATGAAGCAACTCCAGCCTCAGCTTCCTACCCCTCCCCCAATGAGCCTCACAGATTAGTAACAGTGGCTTGTTTTCGGTTGCTTGATTATATATTGTGCTACTGTATGTTTCTTTACATTTGTTTACATTACCGTGTATCAGGAACACTCTTTTCACTTGTCTTCACATATCTATCTCCTTCAAAATCACATTCGGTGACCAGCTTCTTCAAGAACTCTCTTCTGAATGTTCGTGACAGGCTGCAATAAGCACATGTCTCTTCTCACAGAGCACCCTCTGAATATCCCTGTCACAACACATACCCCGTGCTATGAACAGTACTGCTTATGTGTCAGGTATGTGCTTATGTGTCTGTCTCTTCCATTCACTGGAACCATTTTGGAGTCAAGTATCATATTTTTATTTATCTTTGGATTTTGAGGACCTAGAAGAGTATCAGTTAGAAGACTGGAGCCCAGCAGATATGTTTGTTGAACTCTTTATAGGGAGAGTAGCTGAGCAGTTTCATTCTGCCTATACAAGCTTCATGTGTGGCCTCTAAAAGCTTGTTGAAAGTGAAAGAGGAGAGTGAAAAAGTTGGCTTAAAGCTCAACATTCAGAAAACTAAGATCATGGCATCTGGTCCCATCACTTCATGGGAAATAGATGGGGAAACAGTGCAAACAGTGTCAGACTTTATTTTGGGGGGGCTCCAATCTTGCCTTGAGAACCCCATGAACAGTATGAAAAGGCAAAATGATAGGATACTGAAAGAGGAACTCCCCAGGTCAGTAGGTGCCCAATATGCTACTAGAGATCAGTGGAGAAATAACTCCAGACAGAATGAAGGGATGGAGCCAGAGCAAAAACAATGCTGTGGATGTGACTGGTGATAGAAGCAAGGTCCGATGCTGTAAAGAGCAATATTGCATAGGAATCTGGAATGTCAGGTCCATGAATCAAGGCAAATTGGAAGTGGTCAAACAAGAGATGACAAGAGTGAATGTCAACATTCTAGGAATCAGCGAACTCAAATGGACTGGAATGGGTGAATTTAACTCAGATGACCATTGTATCTACTACTGCGGGCAGGAATCCCTAAGAAGAAATGGAGTAGCTGTCATGGTCAACAAAAGAGTCCGAAATGCAGTACTTGGATCCAGCAATCCCACTGCTGGGCATACACACTGAGGAAACCAGAGGGAAAGAGACACATGTACCCCAATGTTCTTCACAGCACTGTTTATAAATGCCAGGACATGGAAGCAACCTAGATGCCCATCAGCAGATGAATGGATAAGAAAGCTGTGGTACATATACACAATGGAGTATTACTCAGCCATTAAAAAGAATACATTTGAATCAGTTCTAATGAGATGGATGAAACTGGAACCTATTATACAGAGTGAAGTAAGCCAGAAAGAAAAACACCAATACAGTATACTAACGCATATATATGGAATTTAGAAAGATGGTAACAATAACCCTGTGTACGAGACAGCAAAAGAGACACTGATGTATAGATCCGTCTTATGGACTCTGTGGGAGAGGGAGAGGGTGGGGAGATTTGGGAGAATGGCATTGAAACATGTATAATATCATGTATGAAACAAGTCGGCAGTCCAGGTTCGATGCACGATACTGGATGCTTGGGGCTGGTGCACTGGGACGACCCAGAGGGAGGGTACGGGGAGGGAGGAGGGAGGAGGGCGGAGGGAGGAGGGAGGAGGGAGGAGGGTTCAGGATGGGGAACACAGGTATACCTGTGGCGGATTCATTTCGATATTTGGCAAAACTAATACAATATTGTAAAGTTTAAAAATAAAATAAAATAAAAAAAAAAAAAGACGACAGAATGATCTCTGTTCATTTCCAAGGCAAACTATTCAATATCACAGTAATCCAAGTCTATGCCCCAACCAGTAATGCTGAAGAAGCTGAAGTTGAACAGTTCTTTGAAGACCTACAAAACCTTTTAGAACTAACACCCAAAAAAGATGTCCTTTTCATTATAGGGGGCTGGAGTGCAAAAGTAGGAAGTCAAGAAACACCTGGAGTAACAGGCAAATTTGGCCTTGGAATACGGAATGAAGCAGGGCAAAGACTAACAGAGTTTTGCCAAGAAAATGCACTGGTCATAACAAACACCCTCTTCCAACAACACAAGAGAAGACTCTGTACATGGACATCACCAGATGGTCAACACTGAAATCAGACTCATTATATTCTTTGCAGCCAAAGATGGAGAAGCTCTATACAGTCAGCAAAAACAAGACCAGGAGCTGACTGTGGCTCAGACCATGAACTCCTTATTGCCAAATTCAGACTTAAACTGAAGAAAGTAGGGAAAACCACTAGGCCATTCAGGTATGACCTAAATCAAATCCTTTATGATTATACAGTGGAAGTGAGAAATAGATTTAAGGGACTAGATCTGATAGAGTGCCTGATGAACTATGGAATGAGGTTCGTGACATTGTACAGGAGACAGGGATCAAGACCATCCCCATGGAAAAGAAATGCAAAAAAGCAAAATGGCTGTCTGGGGAGGCCTTACAAATAGCTGTGAAAAGAAGAGAAGCAAAAAGCAAAGGAGAAAAGGAAAGATATAAGCATCTGAATGCAGAGTTCCAAAGAATAGCAAGAAGAGATAAGAAAGCCTTCTTCAGCAATCAATGCAAAGAAATAGAGGAAAACAACAGAATGGGAAAGACTAGAGATCTCTTCAAGAAAATCAGAGATACCAAGGGAACATTTCATGCAAAGATGGGCTCGATAAAGGACAGAAATGGTATGGACCTAAAAGAAGCAAAAGATATTAAGAAGAGATGGCAAGAATACACAGAAGAACTGTACAAAAAAGAGCTTCACAACCAGATAATCACGATGGTGTGATCACTGACCTAGAGCCAGACATCCTGGAATGTGAAGTCAAGTGGGCCTTAGAAAGCATCACTACGAACAAAGCTAGTGGAGGTGATGGAATTCCAGTTGAGCTCTTTCAAATCCTGAAAGATGATGCTGTGAAAGTGCTACACTCAATATTCCAGAAAATTTGGAAAACTCAGCAGTGGCCACAGAACTGGAAAAGGTCAGTTTTCATTTCAATCCCAAAGAAAGGCAATGCCAAAGAATGCTCAAACTACCGCACAATTGCACTCATCTCACACGCTAGTAAAGTAATGCTCAAAATTCTTCAAGCCAGGCTTCAGCAATATGTGAACCGTGAACTTGCTGATGTTCAAGCTGGTTTTAGAAAAGGCAGAGGAACCAGAGATCAAATTGCCAACATCCGCTGGATCATGGAAAAAGCAAGAGAGTACCAGAAAAACATCTATTTCTGCTTTATTGACTATGCCAAAGCGTTTAACTGCATGGATCACAATAAACTGTGGAAAATTCTTCAAGAGATGGGAATACCAGACCACCTGACTTGCCTCTTGAGAAATTTGTATGCAGGTCAGGAAGCAACAGTTAGAACTGGACATGGAACAACAGACTGGTTCCAAATAGGAAATGGAGTACGTCAAGGCTGTATATTGTCACCCTGCTTATTTAACTTATATGCAGAGTACATCATGAGAAACACTGGACTGGAAGAAGCACAAGCTGGAATCAAGATTGCCGGGAGAAATATCAATAACCTCAGATATGCAGATGACACCACCCTTATGGCAGAAAGTGAAGAGGAACTCAAAAGCCTCTTGATGAAAGTGAAAGTGGAGAGTGAAAAAGTTGGCTTAAAGCTCAACATTCAGAAAACGAAGATCATGGCATCCGGTCCCATCACTTCATGGGAAATAGATGGGGAAACAGTGGAAACAGTGTCAGACTTTATTTTTCTTGGCTCCAAAATCACTACAGAATGTGACTGCAGCCATGAAATTAAAAGACGCTTACTCCTTGGAAGGAAAGTTATGACCAACCTAGATAGCATATGCAAAAGTAGAGACATTACTTTGCCAACAAAGGTCCGTCTAGTCAAGGCTATTTTTTTTCCAGTGGCCATGTATGGATGTGAGAGTTGGACTGTGAAGAAATCTGAGCGCTGAAGAATTGATGCTTTTGAACTGTGGTGTTGGAGAAGACTCTTGAGAGTCCCTTGGACTGCAAGGAAATCCAACCAGTCCATCCTAAAGGAGATCAGTCCTGGATGTTCTTTGGAAGGACTGATGCTAAAGCTGAAACTCCAGTACTTTGGCCACCTGATGCGAAGAACTGACTCATTGGAAAAGCCCCTGATGCTGGGAGGGATTGGGGGCAGGAGGAGAAGGGGACGACAGAGGATGAGATGGCTGGATGGCATCACCGACTCGACAGACATGAGTTTGGGTAAACTCCAGCAGTTGGTGATGGACAGTGAAGCCTGGGGTGCTGTGATTCATGGGGTCGCAAAGAGTAGGACACAACTGAGTGACAACTGAACTGAAATGCTTGTTAGTAACCTATTTTTTTTAAATCAAGATTGGTTCCTTTCTAGGTTAAAAGGAACCCAACAACTAATGACAATAGGAACATTCTTTTTTTTTTTTTTTTTTTGGTACCATCAATTGTTTGGTTGTTTCTTCCTACTGCTTACTTTAGGGCCCTGAAAATGTTCATCCAGCTTAGGTAATGGATTTTTAAACCAAACGTCCGTTGGTACAACTCAATCACACAGTTTTCCCTTTAAAATATACAGCTGAGTCAAGCAACATTTTATTTCCATGTCCATGTATTTTTTTTCCTTCATGCAACCTGTCTCTTTCTTCCATAAAAGCACTGAAGTGCTTTGCACTCACCCGATGAAAGCTGCGCACAGATCTGAGGGACAGAGGTTTCCCCGCCTGCACACTTGTGTGTCTACTCCTTTTCCACGTGCACAACATTCATCACCATCCTGAGGCTTACTCTGCTTTTCCCTTCCTAGAAAGATACTATTTTCTACTTTGTTCACTCAGTACTAAAAGTGATGCTATAGAAAGTTCCCCTGCTTGAAGCAAGACATTGAAAATAAAATGCCCTTGGGGTTCCTGGTTGGCCCTCTTGTGTGAATGCGGGTTACAGGGAGCATTGGGGGAAAAAAAGACGATGCTCAGCACCACAATGAATGCAGATGATTCCCTTTCCGAAAGACAGACAGAGTTACTGTGTAATTTTCTTTGTTTTGATGGTCATTGGCGCCATGAAATTGACTGTTAGACCTAAAAGACCACTGTTGCTGGAAAATAAAATAGCTGAAATCCTTGTACGTAACCAGTGGCCAAAGTACCGTACACAAGCAAGCAAAACAGGACATTCGGTATTGGGAAATGGCCATTTGTCGTGACTTTGCTTTCACTCCACAGTAATAAGGTAGGTATTTGTAAGCATTGTCTACTGAGGATCACAGCTGGGCACCCTGCCCTGCTCAGGTGCCATGGCTGCCTCAATCCTGTTCCTTCCCTGAAAGAGTCTGGGTGGCATCGTTCCCCTCATGACTGCTACCCCTGAGTCTGCAGCTCCAGAGAAAACTGCCCCCCAACCACCCCAGCGTTCGCACTGCCAAGCATACAAAGGGATGAGGAGGTGAGGCTCTTGGCTGCGGCTTCCGCCACTCCGCACTGTCACCAACAGAAAACCCAGAGCAGGACAGAACGAAAAAGGAAAACCACTAACGCAAACCCTGCAAGATCTAGACTCCTAGGGAACTAACAGAGGGCAGAACCGGACTAAAGAACACCGAAACCCCGAAGGATCTGAAAGCTTCTCTGAGTCCTTGGGCAGGCCCGAGAGAAGACTTCTCTCCAGGAACCCTGGCCGAGATGCAAGGCCGAGGCCCTCCCCAGAGGGAGGCAGCGGCGTGATTACAGGAGGACAAAACCCGCAAGTGTCAGAGTACCTCATGTCAGGCAACAGGACTGAAGCCGCTACACGAGTCTCTCAGACTTCCTCCTTTCATCAGATTTAAAGGAGTCAAATAATGGTACCCTGACATGCAGGGCAGCAGAACAAGACAGATGAGTGGACACCCTCTCACTGATGACGCGTCCGCCCTGTATGATGAAATGAACTGCTGGTGTCCCTGAATGCCTGGGGCAGGACCGCTGAGACGCCTTGTTTGTTCCCT
This sequence comes from Bos grunniens, assembly GCF_055505025.1. NCBI lineage: Eukaryota > Metazoa > Chordata > Mammalia > Artiodactyla > Bovidae > Bos > Bos grunniens. The sequence continues at coordinate 19,582,490 of NC_141191.1, read as the reverse complement.
AGCCTACTTGTTTGCTTAGCATCCGCTAAACAGGAAGAATTCAAGATGGACCATCGCACAGGGCACAGGAGTGGATAAAGGACTGGCCAACGGCAACTGAGGCATCATTCGTAAGCTGTTTCTGAAGAGGAAGAGTGAGAACCTTGGAAATGAGTCATTTGGTAAACGGGTGCCCAGTGGGCGAAAATGTGAATAGACAGGCTGTATTTTGTTACGATTACTCTCCAGAGGATAAAGAGAATGGGCAGGAACGTCCTTGATTTTGCTTTATTGTTACGATTAATTATCTTTCTTTCTCTCCCCCTCACCTTTCAGGAATCCAATACCTTCTAGAGCTATAGCCCCTGTGACGTTATATCTCTCTTTTCTCTGTCTCTGTGTGTTGTTCAGGTAATGTCTTAATTGCTTTTTTAAATAAGTTTTCCTTTCCACATGACACCTAGGGAGACGTTTTAGTGTTCAGAGCGGTTAGGGAGCCAGAGCAGTGACCTGCAACAGAGCAGCTGGCCAGGAGACCATCAGCGTGGAGACAAGAAAACAGAAAATGGTAAACAGAACTCAGTTATGCAGGTAGAAGGCAGGGTGTTCTGCCTCAGAATTCTCCATCTGCTCATCAGGGTTCATTCCTTGGCTCAGTAAATGGGGGAGCAAAAAGCCAACTCTACAAAGTGATGTGCCAGCTCCAAACTTCCTTTCCTGTACCATACAATATTTAAAAACTAATCATGTATATGCACATTTTGAAAATGCCTAAATTTTAAGTCCAACCTTCTGCTGTTATTTTCCAACAATTTCTGTTTTTCTAAGAAATGGGGTCCATTTTTCATCCATTTATTCACTCAAGAAAATATGTATTGTGTGCCAACTAATAATATCCCAGGAACTGGTGTCCAAGTTGCAAACAAAGCAATGAACAAAACCAACAGAACAGGCAAAGAGATTTCAGCTCATGAAAAACTTCCTATAGCATTAACTTCTGTAATATATCCTTCAATTTCTGATTATATTTGACTCTAGACTGTCCCTAGAGTACAATACTTATGTGTCATAACCCACTGTGATAGGTTGAAAACCACACACCCCCACCCCCACCGCCACATCCAAACTCTAATCTCTGGAACCTGAGAACGAAACTTCAAGTGGTTTAAAAAGGAGTCTGATCTCATTTCTGGATGATTGACTGCTGACAGTTATCAAGTCTACCCACAGTTCTTCATTTGTACCTACACTGGGATACGCCAATAAGAAGGTTTGAACCTTCTCTCCATTCGCGCTGGTAGGAAATTCACACCACCTAATCTCCTTCTGGAGTGAGAAAGTTACTCAGTCGTGTCTGACTCTTTGCAACCCATGGACTATACAGTCCATGGTATTCTCCAGGCCAGAATACTAGAGTGGGTAGACTTTCCCTTCTCCGGGGAATCTTCCCAACCCAGGGTTCGAACCCAGGTCTCCCACATTACAGGTGGGTTCTTTATCAGCTGAGCCACAAGGGAAGCCCAATCTCCTTCTAGCACACATGAATTCTCACTAGACCCTGGCCCCACCCCCTAATCACAAGAAATATTGAGGCCAGTCTCCTTCACTTGCTTTTTCAGGACATTTCAGACCAATGTGAGTGACCTACCTGCCTTCCTCAGGAACTTCAACCATGAAAGCTTTTCATATCCTCTTGCTCTGCACGTGGCAATGTCAGTCTTGACATCGAGACACATTTTAGGTGACTGCCCATCTCCCTTTATAGGGAATCATAACCTGTGGAGGGAAAGGAGGGGGAAAAGTCATTGCAGATGTTGTTAAGTTAAAAATATTGAGATAAGGAGATTATCCTGAATTCTCCAGATGGACCCTAAGTGCAATGACATGTATCCTTTGCAGAGAGAGACAGAGAGGAATTTTACCACATACAGAGAGGATAATATGAAGATGGAACATTTTGAGGTTGGAATGATGGCCTTAAAGATTCTCCCAATGCAGGCAGCTCTGGTTCGATCCCTGGTCAGGGAGTTAGATCCCACATGCCACAGCTAAAGCCCAGCACAGTCAAATAAATATAAATAAATACTTAAAAAATAAAAAAGATTCAAGGGATGTGACCACAAGCCAAGGAATGCTGGACATCACCAGAAGCAGGAAGAGGCAATAAACAGGTTCTCCCCCGTGCCACTCCAAGCAGTATGGCTGTATGTCCTCACACCTCCATTTGGTCCCTAACACTGATTTCAAGACTCTGGGCCTCAAGAATCATGAGACAGTAACTCTCCGTTGTGTTAAGCCACTAAATTTGTGGTAACGCGCTACAGGAGTCCCAGGATACCAGCACACCTTCACGTGTGCTTTTCCCTCTTCCATCCTGTGCACTGCCCGGCACCTCAAGGCCACTCTCCCTGGTCCCTGCCTGACAGCTCCGATTTCCTTCAAAGCACAGGACTTGACACGGATCTTCTGTCACATTCCTCAGGCTCTTATAATATTCTTTACCATTGGTAATTTTAGTCAACAACAGGCTATTTTGCTCGCTGTTGCTCTTCTTGGTGATTTCTTTACTATGTGGACAATCTTACCAATATCCAGCACGCTGAGATTTCCTCCTCTATTCCACTCCTCTGACCTTCCACACTATCTCCCACGGTCATTTCCTAGACTTTTTGCACACTCCAAACTCACTCCATCTCCTCTGTAATCTTGACAGGAAGATCCCCCACCCTGAATGATGTCTTGGTGTCTATCTCACTTTCCACCTCCCACCCCCTCATTTTAATACTTTGAATCTGCAAACTCACATTCCACCTAGCCTGCCCCGCGTGCCCTCACTTCTTTCACAACCCAGCTTAAATCTCACATCCATCATTGTAATCACTCCGTTACTCTACTCTGCATTTCCTTGCCCTTTTTTCCTATGTCACAGCTTCCCAGCAAAACCACAACAATAATTAAATGCAACCTAAGCCAATTACTTGTCGACACCCAAATAACTGGAGATGAATAGAGAAAAACATTTAATATGCAGAGTGGCCTCACATTAAATGTGAGGAAATAAACTTCAAGAGGACACTCAGGACTGCCCAACAACAGTATTCCCTTTATTTATCAAATTTACAGTCCTTCTCTCCTGAATGACTTTCATATCTTTCGTCCTCAAACCTCCAACATGCCTACTTTACAGCTTTTCCCTAATAATGACTTTGATCCTATGTCACCGAGAAATATTAAAGCCCTCAGAAGAGAACTTCTACAAATAAATAAATCAGTTTAACTGCCTCTTACTTGTATGTGTTTGTGTGTGCAGTTGCTTCAGTCACATCCGATTCTTTACGATCCTATGAACTCTAGCCCGCCTGGCTCCTCTGTCCATGGGGATTCTCCAGGCAAGAATACTGGAGTGGGTTGTCATGCCCTCCTCCAAGAGATTTTCCCAACCCAGGGATCAAACCTGCTTCTCCTGCACTGCAGGCTGATTCTTTACCCACTAAGCTACCTGGAAAGCACCCTGATTTGTACACTTTGCTTAAAATATATGAATGGCCTTTGTTGTTTCTGAGGCCAAAGGTCTCCCTTATGTTCTGGATTCCTCTCATATATTCAAGAATCCTGCTCAGGTAGTTTTCCCCTTTTTTCCTCTGGACCGTAAATTATGCTGTAATAGATCATTCCTATAAACATCTAAAACGCTTTCATATCACCCATCCTAAAACAAAAACCTCTCCCTTGGCAAGACAATCCCAATTCCCCATTTCTTACTTCTTTTTTATGGCAGATTTCCTCAAAAGTTTCTATGGCCACTGTCTCCACTTTCTTCTTCTCATTCTCTCTCATATTCTTGCCAGTAAGGTTTTCAACCAGTGTTTCACTAAAACCACTTCTTTCTGCGTCACCACTGACCTCCACACTATTAAATCCAATATTTATTTGAGGTCACCATCCTTTCAACTTCTCATCGGTATTTAAACAACTGACCAGGGAATTCCCTAGCCGTCCAGTGGTTAGGATTCTGTGCTTCCACTGCAAGGAGTATGGATTCTGATCCCTGATTGGGGAACTAAGATCCCACAAACCATGCAGCCTGGACAAAAAAACAGAAATAAAATAAATGCCAACTGGTATACCTTGTTTCAAGAAAATAAAACAATTGACCATTCCCTCCTTCTTGAAGTCCTTTCTTTCCTTGATTATCCTGGATGAATATTTCTCAAATATCTTCTTTCCTTTTTAATCTGTATGACTTGATCTTTTGAGTCACAGTGTCACATTTTATATATACTCTTTATGACTTCAATCTGGCTGGATCTTCCTCCTTATTCCAATTTCTAAATCTTGAAAAGCACCCTGGACTCATGAATTACCACTTTCTCTTCTCCAGTTGTACTCACCATCTAGGTAACCTTTAACACTCTATAAGCCATTCACCCACCTGTGGCTCTTGAATTAATACCCACAGTTCAATATTTTCCCAGTGAAATTTATCCAACTGCCTATTTTAACAAATCCACTTGGATGCTTAATAATAATCTGAGGTTTAACATGTGTAAAACTGTTTTCTTTCCTCACCATCCTGCTCATTCCCTGACTTAGAAACCCATTCCTTCCAAATCTTTTTCATTTCAGGAATTATCATAACCATTCATCCAACATTAAGTCAAAAATTTGTTTTTTCTTTCCTCAAAACATATCTGAACTCTAACCAAATTTCACCACCTCCACACCTGCCATCCTAACCCAAAATCCTCATGCAGAGGGGATAGCTGAGGAATTTGGGATCAACAAGTACATCTGGTTGTATTTTAAATGGATAACCCACAAGGACCTACTGTATAGCACGGGGAACTCTGCTCCAGGTTATGTGGCAGCCTGGATGGGAGGGGATTTTGGGGGAGAATGGACACATGCGTATGTGTGGCTGAGTCCCTTTGCTGCCCACCTGAAACTATCACAACACTGTTAACTGGCTATACTCCAATATAAAATTAAAAGCTTAAAACGAAGAAAAAACAAAATATCCACACTGTGGTGGCCATGACAGTTCCCTTCAAGGAGCACAGTGACGGACCGCCACCAGCTGCCACACTTTTCTGCTCCAGTTTTCCCCCAGGTTCTTCCAATGACTGGCTCGGTAGCAGGGGAGGGGGAACTAGAACATGGTCACTCGTGCGTGACACAGGATTCCTCTACAGAGCAACTTTCACTAGGGGACCGCCACCGGGCTTGCTGAGACCCCTGCTGCAGTCTCATCTCCCCTCTCCTTTCACAGGTCATCCTCTTCACTGCTGTCTGAAGGCTCTCGATGCCTGCTTCTGCTCCCTGTCCCTTTCTCGTCCAGTTATTTAGCTAGATCTTGCAACAGCTAATCCTGTTTAGCATTTGTGCCTCAGAAGACCCGACCTGACACACACATTTCAGGGCTACTGACCCTACTATTTCTCCCTGCCCCTTCCCTCCCTCCCCTGTAGCAGCAAGAGGGGCCTTTGAAAGCATAGGTCACCTCGTGCTCCTCCTTTCCCTAAAGCTCTCCAGCAGCCTCTCATTGCTCAACCAAATCTAACCAGGGCCCCGAAACTTTAAAAATGTGGCCTTTGGCCATCTGTTCAAATTCCTCCTCTGCCCCTGTGACACTGGTCTCCTTGCTGGCACTTGAGTTCACGTGACACAGGCCCACTTCAGAATCTTCCCACACCTTTTTTCTCACACAGAGGTCAAGAACGCTCCTGTCCCCAATGTCCACATGAAAAACCCTTTACTGCTTTTGAGTTTCTGTTCTCATGTCTTGCCCTCAGGAAGACCTTCCCTGACCCCAACCGAATCTAAAATGAGAATTATTTCCCACAATGATAACTTCAAATATAACTTCAATGTATTTAAAGGTCCAAATATGCAAGGAGTTTTTCAAAGAATTCTTGAATAAACCCCAAATAAATGTCAAATAAGAACTGAAAACAAAGTCATGTCTTTTGATAGCACAATATGTTAGATATTAACAGTCTCTGGGAAATACTTTCCTCTGGGATTATGAAAGGTATGCTTCCCTTTTCTTCAAATCATGAGCGGTTATTATTTCCACTAATCTATCAGTTATTTGTAAAATAAAATAAATGCATTGTGTAAATGGGTACAAATGAACTGTGACCATTTGTATTTGTTTTATATTCTGAGTCCATTTGCCACAGTATGCATTTTAATAGCCTGTCTAGTAGCTCTTTGAGAATATTGTTAGAATAATTCTTAGAAGAGTGCATATTATGGAGAGAGAGGTTTGATAAAATGCTTATTATTTTGGTAGCTAAGCTATAAGAACTCATGTCTGAAGTTGATTTAACAACTAATTATTTCTTAAAAGTGGTCTAATATGATTTATGTCTAAGAACTTTTTGCTGTATTCCTCTAATGTTATTTGGAATTTAAAAGTCATCTTAGGAAAGTCCTTACTTGACATGTGTTATAAAGAGACAAATTTCAAGAGGCAGATTATCAAGAACACACACTAAGGCACTGAATTGTCCCAGGGATGAGTCATTTCATCATCTAAGCTGTAAAAAGCAAATTCAAACATATGGAAAACATACTCTAATAACAAAAAGAAAACAAATTTATTAGAGCTTTTGAAGACTGAGACTTGGCATGATGCTTTAACTGAGTCCCTTTTTGAATATGAGAAAATTTGGATTTTGAGCTATTCTGTTTTCTGAAACAGACTTTATTTTTGAAAAGTAACATAATTGTAAAAGTGAGTAAACTTTGGAGACAGTCTGAGTAAACCACTTCATTTATAAATGGGATTAAGGTCCAGAGGAGAAGCTGACTTGTAGAACCTACAGAACTGACATTAACTTAAACAGCAATATTGGGAGGCTGAACTCCAGCAGAGTAACTCCAAGCTAATGTTGTGTTCATTAAGCTACAATTTTTTTTTATTCTGTAACAGTTTTATTAAAGAATAATTCACTCTATTTTTTCCTCCAAATTTTCACAGCACAAGTGTCACGCAAGACAAGGTTTCTGCTTCAAAGACCCTGGGGCTTATTTTAAAAGATTTAAGAAACATAAGGCTTCCCAGGTGGCATTAGTGATTAAAGAACCCACCTGCTAATGCAGGAGACATAAGAGACACAGGTTTGATCCCTGGGTTAGGAAGATCCCCTGGAGGAGGGCATGGCAACCCACTCCAGTATTCTTGCCTGGAGAATCCCATGGACAGAGGAGCCTGGCTGGCTACAGTCCCTGGGGTCTCAAAGAGTCAGAAAGGACTGAAGCGATTTAGCATGCAAGGCAAGTTACATTTACTGAAACAACTAACAAAGTAATTGTATGTAACCATGAATAGAGAAGATAACATGTAGGTTATATGATTACCATTTTGCTGACATTTGAGAGAGAGAGAAAACAAAGTATATTTATTACACACATACACATATATACACACATATACATATGAAATCATGAGCAAAGTTAAAGACTCTCTTAGAAATTAACAGATGGAGTAGGAAAAAATAAATAAGACACAAAAGGAAGTGAATAACACCATTGTAAAAGAATATTTAAATTAAACAATTTCTGTCTCAATTTCCACTGATGCCCCAAAACAACAGCAAACCACTCCCCACAACCCAAAGTCAGGCACTAGACTGCCCACAGAGGGCTTGAAGACCACCTTGTTGGCAACGTGTTTGTTTTATAACCCTTCCTCCAATCTGAAAATACATTACAGTTGAAGGGGCTATGAATTGAAAATCAGAGTAATTCTTTGGAAAGTTGTCAGGGTTGCTTCCCTCTCCTCTTAGCTTAAACAAAGACCTTCAGTAAGCCCTGTTGGAGAGCTCATGACATGTGTTCGCTAAAGCCGATGTGACACTAAGAACTGGTACCTTGCACATAAGGAACAGTCTGAAACCAGAAGACTGACTAAAGTGGCCTCTGGAAGACCAGCTTAAGGAGCCACTGTCCTCCTCACAAGGGCAGTTAAGTTGTCTGTCTACTCCTCAGCATCTAGATGTGGAACCTGTGTAGATACTAGTTTGTCCTGTTTACAAAATAATAAGTTCTGCCTAAAAGAGACTTTGCAAAAATGAGACATTCTCAGGAGAAAGAGACTGGAAATGAACATTCTGTTGCAGAAACTGCAGGACAGCCCCAAGCTGCCAGCAGAACTAGAGGCGAGGCCTGAGATGAAGGACCTGTGGTCAGATGGTCAAGAGCAGAATATTCACGAAAACCACGAAAATACCCACAGGAGAGAGCTTTAATCCTGTGCACAGGCAGAGTCAACTCCAGTAGGTCCTGCAAAGGCCAAGCAGTGAGACCCTCCCTGCTCCTTAGCCTTCCTCCATCCTCTCCCCTCCTCCTAATTCTGTGAGAGTGTAAGCGGGTGAAAAGGCCCACTGGGGAAATTAAGGAAAGGAGCTGCCTTTCTCATCCTACCACAGGGTTCAGGTCTGAAGCAGAACAAGCTGGAGGAGATGAGAAGTTTTCATCTGGTATGAGTCTTCAGCACTCATTTCTACACTGGGCTGGATTCCACAGTCACTGAAATAAGTCTTTCTATCTAAAAGTGATCAGGGTGTATTTCTGGTATATGTGAATCATCAGGAAAGTCATGTGAATGGAAATTCAAGGGAAAGAAGAAAAACAGTTGATTGAAGACATTTAAAGAAATAACGCAGTGAGAGGAAGAAGTAAGTTCACTTTCTGTGTATGTGTTAGTTGCTCAGTCATGTCCGACTCTTTGTGACCCCATAGACTGTAACCCACCAGGCTTCTCTGTCCATGGAGTTTTCCAGGCACAAATACTGGAGTGGGTTGCTGTGCCATCCTCCAAGCGATCTTCCCAAGCCAGGGATCGAACCCGGGTCCTAAAGTCTTGCTCGTTCACCATAATGACTATACAATTACATGTTGTGTGTGGGTGTGTGTGCCAAATGCACACAAGGATATTCTATGTGAAAATAGTTTTTTTTCTCTTTTCTGGGACAATACTATACACACACACATACAAACGTGCATTAGTGCCACGAGAAAAATCAAAATTAATACACAAAATCTAGAATTATATAGGCCATATTCAAGGAACTCAAAACAATAAAATTAGAAAAAAATATTTATATATTAGAGCAATGCAGTTCCCCTGCCAAAAGCCATAAAAGGGAAAGAAAACAATTAAAGAATTCAACTTGGAAATCCTCGAACATTCTTTTAAAAAGCCTCACTCTGGAAAAGTTTTGTAACCAATGGTTGTGCTCATTCTAAAAATGAAATCCATCCTAATATCCACTGACAGATTCAGGCCAAATTTCATGAGGGATTGGGTACTGAAGTTCACAAAACACTGCCACTAGGACTTGTGCTGCTGAAAGCCTAAAATGGTTTAGTGAAAAAAGTCACAGTGTCAGTTGCTCAGTCGTGTCTAACTCTCTGAGACCACATGGACTACAGCCCGCCAGGCTCCTCTGTCCATGGAATTCTCCAGTCAAGAATACTGGGGTGAAAAAAAAAAAAAAAAGAATACTGGGGTGGGTACCCATTCACTTCTCCAGGGGATCTTTCCAACCCAGAGGTCAAACCCAGGTCTCCCACATTGCAGACAGATTCTTTACCCTCTGAGCCAGCTGTCTGGGCAGAGACTAACAGGAGATCAGGGGGCAGTGGGAGTTGGCCCTAACAGCCAGAGCAGTATGACCGCAAGGGAAAGGGCAGGTACATTTGGTACGGAGCAGAGAACTAGAAGCTGAGCTGCAGTCTTAGAAACAAGGGGGAATGGCCGGGTTTAGGTTTTAGCCTTTTTTATCTCACTAAAGCTTACATCACTCACTGGTAGTCTAAGAAGCAAGAGCTTGTCCTGGGAGGAAGGTCTAGTGAAACAGAAGAGATGTGTTGGTTAATTGAGAAGTTTTGCTTGTGCTAATATGTAAATATATTTGGATAGCCAGTCGGCATTTTTCTTTTCTCTTTTGTAATATACTTTCCCCTTAATCCAATATATTCTATGAGAGTTACTGACTCACTTTCTCTATGAAAAGTGAAAACTGATTTATAATGAGTCACATTTTGTATTTTAATCTAGCTCAGAACTCATAGATGAAAGAAATAGATACTGTGTCATCTGAACCACGATTTCCATTTGTGTTCTCAAGCACATTGATAAACAGAGTATCATCAACATACACAAAGATTCAAACCTTGTTTTTCCTGCTGATTCAGATGTTCTATAGATTTCATGAATATTTTTTACTGTTCTGAAATACAAATACCCTGAATGTATGCCTTAAACTTAATACTATATTTTTTTATGTTTTCAACTAGGACATATACGATAACATTTATTAACTTAGGAAAATAAACAAGAAAGATGTTGGATTCCATGACAGCAAGCAACCTTCATTCTATAATTACACTGTCAATAAAAATGCTTTTGGTGGGAGAGGGATTTATGGGAACTCTTTACTTTCTACTCAAATTTTTCTGTGAACTTAAGATTGCTCATAACATCTATTAAAAATACATTTAAAATGCTATTTGGCAATGAAAGTCAAACCTCATGTCAGGTAATTAACCATCTCCTCTAATTGCTAGATGACCACTACTGTTCACTGATTACCTGGGAGAATCAGTACCAGCTGTATATTCAAATGGTGCTGCTCTCAGATGAACAAGGAAAAAAATAGGTTGTATATTTTGATTCAGAAAGATGCATTAAATCAGTAGACAGATATAAAGGTCACAAAGAATGTTGAAAGATATCATCATTCGTTCAATATAGTTAATGCCTTCTTAATAAATGCTATGAGCTAAAAATTTATAGAGTACTTACTCTGAGCTAAGTAGAATTATTATCCCTATTTTACTATGGAGGGAGGGAAGGCTTAGAAAAAAGATAAGTGAATGAACCATTTAAGGCCACACAAGGAGGAAATCTTAAGAGACCAGACTCAAATCCACTGTCTGTCTTCAGGGACTGCACACTTACATACTACAGACAGACCTCTGCCCTTGACAAATCACACATGCTGAAAAAGAAACCTGGTATCAACTTTCAATGACAACTGGCTATTATCATTATCTCATCTTACTACTGATAACTTTTCTAAACAATAAAATATTATTGGACTAGTGAATTCTCATGAATTCTCTACAAATAATTTCAAACATAATAATATTTATAGACAGAATTCTCTAACAGAGACACATAATGACTATTTGCTTTTAAATCACTTTGGACAGTAGATAAAGATGAGGCAGGGCTTCTCACCTCCTGGCCAGATTATATACAAACTTAATCAGAAGGAGGCAGTCTGTGTTCCCCATGAAACAGCTATTAAAGTTCCCTGAACTGTACACTCAGCTCCACTGAGTTTACTCTTTGAAACGGATTTTGTTTTTACTTTAGGACATACACGACCTTGAGCTGAGGAAATCTGGGCTCTGCAAATCAGGATTCTTTTGAAACTACTTCCTCAGCAAATTGGTGACTATGTGGTAATATGATACGAGAAGGAATAAAGAAGTATATTTGTGCTGCTGAAATTATAGAAAGGGTAAGTGGTTAAGACAGGGTTGCAACATAAGCCGTGCCTGCACATGCTCCATGAAGTGGACAGTTGGCTCTATTATACAGATAAGCCAAGCTAAAAGACCACTTTTCCTTCAATTATATGGATATTTCAAGCAATATAATGTCCTCGGCTTACAAATTTCAGCAACGGCTGATCTTTACCTCTTTGCAGCCCTTTGGCAGTCTGCTACTTGGAGAAATTTAAGTAAGGAAAAAATTCAAAATTCACAGGAAAAAATATAATAGTGTAGAATGCCCACTTATGCCAGCCTGGGACTCTGGTTGCCAGCAGTTTCTACACTGAATCTTATAACCATAAGTTTCCAAAGCAGCAGACTTTGCAGTAGCTGGTCCCACATATAGGATGGAAAACTGTGAAAGGTGCATATAGTGGAAGAGAGTAGCCCTGCTTTTAGAAGAAATATTCAATCTTCAGTGTTACTTGTCCAGGGTTCAAGGAATCTTCATGCACTGAAAGGAAGGCAGACCAACAGTAGAAGTGCTGAGTGTGATGAAAAAGATGTATACAGTGGGCACAAGAGAGAAAAACGGAGTTTTCGGTCAGAATGACCAGGATGCTTTGTAAATTAGATGGCGAATATCTATTTCAAATCCATCAAATAAGATGGGGATAAATTAGAACAAAAATGTCTCAGAGGTGGAAGCAGAGATGCTGTGAACAAAGCGATGTGAGTGGTGAAGCAGTGATCCTGAGTCTTTCTGACTCACGTTGTATCAGCACACTCAGAATGAAACCCGCTGCTGGGAGTCTTTGCTGCACACTTGTTGAATGAATGAGAATTAAATACTACTCTGATATGCCGCACTACAGGAGGAGATGGTAGGTGATAAAGAGACATCGCCAGAAGCAGAATATTAAGGACACCAATGTTAGGTTAAAGGCTGTGAAGGGTATTCAGTAGGCAAGGAAACTGTTGAAATTTTTTGAGAACAGAAGTAATATAAATGAAACTATGCTTTAAAAGATTATCTGGTCACCAGACATAAAATGAATTATGCAGCAAAGAGAATTGAGAGTCTACAGCAAATTCCAAGTGAAATGAAATGAATATTTAAACTAAGGAATGTGGTACACAGAGAGGAGAAAATGGATACAAAAATTTGACAAAGCTTGACAAATGATTAATAGTGATTTATTATAAAGAATGAAGGAGAAAGACTGATAAGCTTTAGGATTAAACCTAATACTCCACATTTTTAAAAACACAGGAAGATGAAAAGATTTTATTATGTGCATTTGCTTTGCTCTAAGGCAATCTGCAGTAATAGCAATAATGAATGATAATACTGATGATGATAATATACCAATAATAGCCAAAAACTTGACAGCATTTAGCAGGTGCCAAACCATGAACTAAATGACTTACATGTGACTGAGTTCAGTAGATCTAGATTGGGGTGTAATAAACACGCAAGAGATGGCCTCAGCCACAAGATTTGACAAGAGAAAACTGTTGTGGTTTTATTTTTTTAAGAGTAAAAAATGCCACTCTTGCTGAGAAGAGAAGGAAGTAAGAGGTAAAGTATATTAAAATGTCTCGTCATCTTAAAAAAAAATAACTGTTATTGCTAATGGAAAGGGCAGTTGATAAGGAGTTTTTAAGGAGAGGAGGCCACTTGCTCCATTGTGCACTGTCAGCCATGGAAGGCTAGTACAGCCGGGAAGTGATATACTGTGGTCAGCAGGACTCACAGAACTGAATCATGGTTTTGGGATCAGGATTGGAATTATGACTCCTGAAATATAAACCAGAAGGTTAAAAACATACCCTGGAGTTTACTTCTAATTTTTCAAGGTATACATCTTTTCTTCCCAACTAAATTATAATCTATATCAAGACATACCAACTATTTCTTTAGTAACTTCTATGACTTCTCACACAGTGCTGGACACTCAGTTATGCTAATACATTCTTTTCTAGATACATTTTTCTTGTGGGTTTTGTTTCGTTTTTTTTGGGGGGGGGCCATAATTCAGGGCCTTAGCAGAGAAGGCAATTGCACCCCACTCCAGTACTCTTGCCTGGAAAATCCCATGGACGGAGGAGCCTGGTAGGCTGCAGTCCATGGGGTCGCAAAGAGTCAGACATGACTGAGTGACTTCACTTTCACTTTTCACTTTCATGCATTGGAGATGGAAATGGCAACCCACTCCAGTGTTCTTGCCTGGAGAGTCCCAGGGATGGGGAGCCTGGTGGGCTGCCATCTATGGGGTCACACACAGTTGAAGTGACTTAGCAGCTTAGCAGTGGGGCCTTAGATCCCACTTAGATGTGGGCTCTTAGATCCCTGACCAGGGATTGAACCCTTGCCTTCTGCAGTGGAAACATGGGAGTCTTAACCACTGGATCGCCAGGGAAGTCCTAGATACATGTTTTAAGAAAACCCTTAGATGATTTTCTCACCAATTAACTAAAAGCAAACACAGTGGTTCTATGGGGCTTTCCCAATGGCTTAGTGGTAAAGAATCTGCCTGCAATGCAGGAGAACCAGGAGACACGGGTTCGATCCCTGAGTTGGGAAGATTTCCTGGACTAGGAAATGACTACCCACTCTAGTATCCTTCCCTAGAGAACCCCACGGACAGAGAAGACTTGCAGGCTACAATCCATGGGGCCAGAAAGAGTCGGTCATGACTGAGAAACTGAGCAATCGGTTCTAATTCTGATAAAGTAGATACCCTAATAAGGTAAAAGTCAACTTTAAAAAGTTGCGGCTGCTGCTGCTGCTAAGTCACCTCAGTCATGTCTGACTCTGTGCGACCCCATAGACGGCAGCCCACCAAGCTCCCCCGTCCCTGGGATTCTCCAGGCAAGAACACTGGAGTGAGTTGCCATTTCCTTCTCCAATGCATGAAAGTGAAAGTGAAGTTGTTCAGTTGTGTCCGACTCTTAGCGACCCCATGGACTGCAGCCTATCAGGTTCATTCGTCCATGGGATTTTCCAGGCAAGAGTACTGGAGTTGGGTGCCATTGCCTTCTCTGAAAATAAAAATCACTACATTTAAATCACTACCAATTCTGATAAGCCTATTAAATTAGAAACCTATCCACACCTAATGAGCTTCCCTGGTGGCTCAGATGGTACAGTCTGCCCACAGTGCAGGAGACCTGGGTTCGATCCCTGGGTCCGGAAGAGTCCCTGGAGGAGGAAATGGCAACCCACTCCAGTATTCTTGCCTGGAAAATCCCATGGTTGGAGGAGCCTGGCAGGCTACAGCCCATGGAGTTGCAAAGAGTCGGACACGACTGAGCAACTTCACCACACCTAATTCTCTACTGGGCCAAGAAGCAAGGCCCTCTGGTACTTTGAAGGGACCATCTGCTGTGTTATGTCCCCAAAGCCAAAGTCTATGCTGGGCTATTTTTCAGCAACATAATTTTTTCTTATAATGGCATATCAAGTATATTCTTATATATAATCATCTCGATTTCCAGTTGCAAAGAGAATTTTAGTGACTGCATTCCAGTGGTATACTTGAATGCAACACTTCTAACATGGTATATTATTTACCTAGTGCTTGCTACTTTCAATTTTAAACATACAAATTGCTAATTTGCAAAATACACAATGAGATGAGACTTCCCTGTTGGTCCAGTGGCTGAGACTACGCACCCCCAATGCTAGGGCCAGGGTTCAATCCTAGGTCAGGGAGCTATACCCCACATGCCACAAGTGAGACTTGACACAGCCAAACAAGCATTATTTAAAAATACACATATAATACGTATATATACACATATATATGAGATGAAAATATGGAAAGGGAAGAGGTATCTTTGAGGATGTAAAGGAGAGTAGGTGAGATGAATAGCAAGAGCAGGGCCAACACACATTAGAGAGCTCCAGGGACAGCTAAATGATCAGGAGGTCTTTCAGAATTACATATGAATGAGGCACAGTGTTCTCAAGCCAAAAAAAAAAGAAGGAATAAAAGAACGGAAACAAACTGTATTCTATTCTAGCAAGTGCTGTGATCTCCCAGCTGCTGTTCTACCCATGACTAAAGTCCATTCTAAAGAGTTTCTAAAATATTTTTTCTTCTCTCTTTGGCTATCTTTAAGGAGCTCAAGAAGAAGCGCCCAGATAAAGCTGAATGTGAATCACACCCATTGATAAACAATTAGGAGGCTTTGGTTGAAAAACATCCCTCAAGCATGGACTTAATTAATCAATTAGATTAATTAGAAGTATTTCACCAAAGACTGGTCAGTTCTGAACTGAAGATACCTCTTAGCCATCTGAACAAGATGTTTCATTTATTTATAAAACAGATGCTTGTTGCAGCATGACCATAGCTTAAATCACTGTCTGGCAATATACCAGTTGTTTAGTTAGCCCCTGTCAAAGTAGAGAATTCAACTTAGTTGCCTGTTGTCTTTTACCTCCCAAGACAGATCCTAGGAATCCATTCTTCCATTTAATTTTTCATTCATACACACATATATTAAAAATAATCATTGAGCACTCTGTCCATTTCAATATGTTACTGAACAGCTTTGGATACCAATTTATACAACAAACTTATGACTTCTGGCTTCAAGTCTATGCAGTGTTACTCAGCAATAATGTATAGTAAAACATCAAAAATGTGAACTCATAATTGTGAAAATGATCACAATTTAGAATTTAAAAATCTGATTTTGAGGTTATATTACTTTATCTTTACATATTAAATTGATTACATGACTTCCTATAGACATAATAGTGATACTTAATAGTCATTCCACAAACACATTACAAAAAACAAATGATATTTTTGGGGAGAGATGTCAATAAAACGACTGAAAAAGATGCCCCCTCCCCAAACTAACAATAATTCGGCATCCGTCCATGAACGAAAGTGCCTTTGTGGGATCCAGGTAGGAAATTGGCACAGTCTAAAAAGGAGTGAAGGAGGAAATGGCAGCCCACTCCAGTACTCTTGCCTGGAGACTCCCATGGACAGAGGAGCCTGGCAGGCTACAGTCCACGGGGTTCCAAAGAGTCTGACAAGACTTAAGAACTAAACAAGAAAGAAGGAGCAGAGCCATTTGGGAAAGGTGGGCAAGGAAAGGCAAGCTTGCACCCAGGTGGTGGACTCAATGGCCATCGTCTTGACTCTAGATCTGGAAACAGCCCTACACCCCTGAGGACTCGACTACGGCACCATCTGGCGCTGGCTCTGTCACCAGCACCACAGGCCAGGGAACCCGGGAGGAGGCTCCCCTACTGTGCTCCGTGTAATAGGAGTAGAGACCTCACCGAGGTCCTCTGTGGCCCTAGATGTGGCCCAGGAACCGGCTCCAGCTCCTCAGCTGTGATCCAAGCACCCTGGAAGGACACTGAATTAGACATCACCCAGAGACCAGGGAGCCTTTGTGGATGTCCACAAGTCCAGCAGAGACATTTGAGCATACTGTTCAGGAGAGGACAAAAGAATCCAAAAATCCCACACAGGCTGCAGTGGAGAGGCTAAGAAGAACCGTGTGACTTCACAGCATCATTTCTACCTCAGGCGGCAGAGCTCTGTGCCAGGGGAGGACTTCTGGGCCCGTGATTTCTTGCATGGGGAAAAGTGAGAGCCGATGGGTGAATCCCCAGCCTCCCGAACCGTGCAGGACACTGCCAAAGAAACCCACTTCTCTCCCCCCTCATCAGAGCACTAAGTCAGGAGCTGTGCAACTGGGGGGCCCTGGCAGCTGGGAGAGCAGCAGCCTCAGCTCAGAGCGGGGTGCATTAGGAGGACAGGGCTCCTACGAACTGCATCAGAGACTCCATCAGCCGGCCTGCCCGGGGACCACGGGGGACACCTCATCCATGCAGACTCAGGGGTAACCAGAGCTTCACTGATCTCATCCACAGCCCCCTCTGCTGGGTGGCCAACTCCCAGCATGCATTCCCAAGGGCAGCCCAGGTGGCCTTTCCTTTCCGTGGCAGCTGAGTACCACAGAAAGCTGGCCTGATTCAGCAGTCCTGGGAGAGATGGCCCTCGGGGAAGCAAAAGCGAGGTTCTCCAACACATGACCAGGCTCCACGGGATGGAGAGATGACAGACCAGCCTAAGGATTTTGCCACAAGAGCAGGAAAGACATACAGAGCAGGTACAGCCGCAGAAGGACCGAGAAAGCCTCAGAATCTTCCAAAGTCAGGCAGTAAAGACTGCAGCAGATGATGGCTCTTTGAAATGTGAAGACAACAATGACCAGAATTCAAGGAACAAGAAAAAATCAATGAAATGAGACACTAGCAAAGAAAAAAAAAATTTCAAGTAACTGACCCTGAAGACATGGAGATCACCAATTTATCTTATGAAGAAGTTGAAATGCTGAAAGAAAAACAAAAAAGCCAAAACAAGAATATCCTCCACAGCAAAGCTGTCCTTCAGAAACGAAGGAGAGAGAAAGACTGCCCCAAACAAACAAAAGCTGAGGGAAGTCATCACATCACAGCACGTCACAAGGAGTGCTTCCAGCTGAAACGAGGGTCCTAATTAGCAACAGGAAAACAGGAAAAAGGACAACACACTTCTAAAGCTTAGTGTGCAGTCAAATCCAGAACACTCCAATGCTACAATACGGTGCTGTGTTAACCAGTTAACACCAGTAAAATGTTTAAAGGACAAAAGTATTGAAAATAACTATAGCTACAACAGGTTGTTAGTGAATACACAGCATAAAAATAGGTAAATTATGACACCAAAAGCATTTAAAATGGCATTAATACTAAGTTTAAAAAGTCAGAGAGAAAAAGACAAATACTGTTGATGTCATTTATGTGTGAAATCTACAAAAGCTGAGCTCATGGAAACAGAATAGAATGGGGGCTGCTAACAGCTGGGGGTTGGGGAAAACGGGGAGATACTGGTAAAAAAGAACAAACTTCCCGTTATAACACAAATAAGTGCATCATGATGTCTGTAGTTTACAGTACTATTTTTATATACTTTAAAACTGCTAAGAGAGTAAATCCTGAAAGTTCTTACCCTCCCCATCCCTTATACAGTAATTATGTGAGGTAACCTTATTTTGGTAATCAGTTCATGAGGAAAACATCTGTCATTATGCTGTACACCTTAAACTTACACAGTATGTCAATTATATCTCAATATAGATGAAGAAAATATTTTTTTTTCAACTGACACATTGAATTAATGCTGAAGAAAATAAATTCTCTTGAATTATTTCTTACCTTTTTAAAATATTTCTTAATCTTTATTTTCAGTCTTTAAAACATATCTACATATGACCTATTTGACCTTTTAAAAAAGTTGCTGTATAGAGCATTGGATCTGCAGGGTAGCTAGGGGGCTGAGATGAGGAGTGGGGATTAGGGATAAAAGGATTTTAAAATTAGCAATGTAAAAAATATTGATGGCAAAATTCTTTGCTATTCAACCAATCCAGCAACAAATAAATATCTCCTTTTCTTTTGCTATGTAGCTGATTAATGTCACAATACAAGTTTAATACAGCAATATAGGTTTAAAGATCCTAGTGACTAACTAGGGAATAATATGAAAGAGCTTCACAATGGGAAAAATTAACCTGAGTCTTCAGTGATGAATAGAAACTGCCAGATGAAGAAGGGAAAGGTCCAGATGGAAAGGAATAATCTGTGAAAATTTACTAGCCTTTGGGAATGGCATGTTCTGAGCCATCAGTCAAAGAGATAAATACCGTGGCCAAGAGGCCAGAGGACTGGGTAGGCAACAGACACTTACACGCCATGTGTAAGATGATAAATAATTGAGACTTCATTGAGTAGAGTATGGGAAGCAAGCAGAGATTTTAAGCAAGACATTAACACTTTTGCTTTCTGCTCTAGAAAAATAACTGGGAGCAAAATGCAGGAAAACATGGAATGGGAGGAGAGGAGAGGCAGGAAGTAGTTTCTTGAAATAGACAAGATCATTCAGATGACACCACCCTTATGGCAGAATGTGAAGAGGAACTGAAGAGCCTCTTGATGATACTGAAAGAGGAAAGTGAAAAGGCTGGCATAAAACTCAACATCCAAAAAACAAAGTTCATTGCAGCCACTCCCATCACTTCATGGCAAATAGCTATGGAAATAGTGACAGACTTTACTTTCTTGGGCTCCCAAATCACTGCAGGTGGTGACTGCAGCCATGAAATTAAAAGATGCTTGCTCCTTGGAAGAAGGAAACCTAGACAGCATATTCTATGACAAACCTAGACAGCATATTCAAAAGCAGAGACATAACTTTGCCAACAAATGTCCATATAGGCAAAGCTATGGTTTTTCCAGTAGTCATGTGTGGATGTGAGAGTTGGACCATAAAGAAAGCTGAGTGCAGAAGAATTGATGCCTTCGAACTGTGGTGTTGGAAAAGACTCTTGAGAGTCCCCTGGACTGCAAGGAGATCAAACCAGTCAATCCTAATGGAAAGCAGTCCTGAATATTCACTGGAAGGACTGATGCTAAAGCTGAAGTTGCAATACTTTGGCCACCTGATGAGAGGAGCTGGCTCACTGGAGAAGCGGGTGTCAGAGGACGAGATGGTTGGATGGCATCACTGACTCAAAGGACGTGAGTGTGAGCAAGCTCCAGGATATGTGAAGGACAGGGCAGCCTGTGGGCTACAGCCCTTGGTGTCGCAAAGAGTCGGACACAACTGAGCGACTGAACAGCAGCAGCATTTGCTGAGAATCTGAAGTAAGGCAGTGATAGTCAAACAGAGCAGTGGCTCTACTCAGAGACAGAATTAAGTGAAATTTTACAACTGGATGAACGTCAAAGTGAAGAAGAGGGAACAGAAGAGAATGGGTGAAGAACACACAGAATGAAACAGAATGGAGTGAGATGGATTGGGACAGGACAGACTGTCAGAAACGAGATAAACCTATTAATAGATTTCACTGAAACAGGAAGATAAATACATACTGGATAATAAAAAAGGAATTTGGTTTTAGCCATGTTAAGATGCCTGTGGAAAATCCAGTAGATACATCAATAGTCAGAGAGAAACACAAAACTGGATCTCAAAGAGGAAATGATGATAGAATAATAGGTTAATACAAATTTGAACACACAAAGTGAAGACATGGTAATTTATGTCATACCAGTGGACGAGATGATGCTGAAAGTGAACAGAGAAGACCCGGAAGGAACACTGAGAAACCTAAAACTTCTAGGGAGCAGGCAAAGGACTAATAAAAGCCAAAGGTCCTATAGTTTAGCACAAAGTCCACTGAATAACAGACCTTTTTCCTAGCATACCAGGAAATTAAGGATAAAACTGTCCTATTAATCACAAATAGTAGCGAGAATACATGAAGCAACCCGCCATCACGTGTTGGCATTAATGGAAGAATTAAGCCTTTACTCAGTGTAACACACGGGTACTGAGCCAGCGGGGAGACCCAGGGGTCCAGGACCGCCCCTCTCTACAACACCCACAAAGCGTATTTATGTACAAAAGGAAAAACACTGCCTGAAGTGCCTAGGAGACCACGGCACACGGGCTATTTTAGGTGAGTTTGGGCTGGCTGACTTCATTGTAGAAAACTTGAATCATCTGGAGTGGTCACATTTTATCCTCAATTCTTTAGGTCGAATTTATTTTTAACTAAAACAGAACAATCCAAACAGCCTCCATGCTTGGAAGAGGTGTGATTTTCTGACTGAAAGGAGCACATATGGGCCCGTGACAGAGAAACCTGGCCTGAGTCCTTGCAAAGCCAAAAGCGCTATGTTCTCTGCCGCCGTACTAGGTAAAAACATCCGGTGACGGGCTTTTGTCAGTGCAGCTGCAGAGATGGAAACGGTCACACCTTGGTACAGGCATTCGAACACAGAGTTACTCACTGGCAAATGTGATCCAATCTGTGTCCTCAAATTTAATCAAGGCTAAGAGGGCTTGAGCTATTTCAAATCCTATTTTGAGCTGTTTCAAATCCTAAAAGATGATGCTGTGAAAGTGCTGCACTCAATATGCCAGCAAATTTGGAAAACTCAGCAGTGGACACAGGACTGGAAAAGGTCGGGTTTTCTTCCAATCCCAAAGAAAGGCAATGCCAAAGAATGTTCAAACTACCACACAATTGCACTCATCTCACACGCTAGCAAAGTAATGCTCAATATTCTCCAAGTCAGGCTTCAACAGTATGTGAACTCTGAACCAGAGATCAAATTGCCAACATCCACTGGATGTTCGAAAAAGCAAGAGAGTTTCAGAAAATCATCTATTTCTGCTTTACTGACTATACCAAAGCCTTTGACTGTGTGGATCACCATAAACTGTGGAAAATTCTGAAAGAGATGGGAATACCAGACCACCTGACCTGCCTCTTGAGAAACCTATATGCAGGTCAGGAAGCAACAGTTAGAACTGGACATGGAACAACAGACTGGTTCCAAATAGGGAAAGGAGTACATCAAGGCTGTATATTGTCACCCTGTTTATTATTCAACTTCTATGCAGAGTATATCATGAGAAATGCCAGGATGGATGAAGCACAAGCTGGAATCAAGACTCCAGGAGAAATATCAATAACCTCAGATATGTAGATGACACCACCCTTATGGAAGAAAGTGAAGAACTAACGAGCCTCTTGATGAAAGTGAAAAAGGAGAGTGAAAAAGTTGGCTTAAAGCTCAACATTCAGAAAACTAAGATCATGGCATCTGGTCCCATCACTTCATGGCAAATAGATGGGTAAACAGTGCAAACAGACTTTATTTTTGGGGGCTCCAAAATCACTGCAGATGGTGACTATAGCCATGAAATTAAAAGATGCTTACTCCTTGGAAGAAAAGTTATGACCAACTTAAACAGCGTATTAAAAAGCAGAGACATTACTTTTCCAACAAAGGTCCATTTAGTCAAGGCTATGATTTTTCCAGTAGTCATGTATGGATATGAAAGTTGGACTATAAAGAAAGCTGAGCACCGAAGAATTGATGCTTTTGAAATGTGGTGTTGGAAAAGACTCTTGAAAGCCCCTTGGACTGCAAGGAAATCCAACAAGTCTATCCTAATGGAAACCAGTTCTGAATATTCATTGGAAGGACTGATGCTGAAGCTGAAACTCCAAAACTTTGGCCACCTGATGTGAAGACTCATTTGAAAAGACCCTGATGCTGGGAAAGATTGAAGGCAAGAGGAGAAGGGGACGACAGAGGATGAGATGGTTGGATGGCATCACTGACTCAATGGAGGCAGTCAGAGTAAACTCCGGTAGTTGGTGATGGACAGGGAAGCCTGGTGTGCTGCAGTCCATGGGGTAGCAAAGAGCTGGACACGACTGAGCAACTGAACTGAACTGAACTAAAGAGGGCTTCTCTTCTGTGTGAGTGAAGGAAAGGGGTTCCCTACCTTGCCTACCCTACAATTGTGTATAATACCTCACCTCAGTGCATTCACAGTACAACACTTTATGGTGTGCATTATTTTATTTTTCAGGTAAAATCATAACTTTCATGTATACTCGATATAGCTTGATAATTTTTAATTAAAAATTAACAAAGCTAGGACTCCAATCTGGTTCCATCTCCACGTGTAGTATGTATTCTACTATATTCCCCTGACCTATATGGAAATTACTGACTGTATTGGGAATTCACCAATACTATATACGCGCCTTGGGTCTTGATGCAGAGAGATAGTCAGTTTCCATGCAGCACCTAAAAAGGAGCTTTCAAAAAGGTAACTTGCTACCTGAACATTGCTATGACCAGGGAAAGTGACCTTATATTTATTTCTGCCATACAATCTATAGTACCAGCTTAGAAAACAATTTCACACCTTTCAACTTGACATGTATTTTGTAAGGAAAATGGAATCTAACTGTGCAATAGGATAAAACCATGAATAATTTTAGAAATTTTGTTTAAATATTTTGTAAAGAAGTTGTGCTACAAATTACCTGTATTTAAGGTCTGTCCGCGCATGTAAAGAAGCCTTAGGTATGAATTTACATATAAAATGAGGATGATTAAAGGCTATCTAGAGTTTGGAGTGACCATTTGATACTCTTCTGTCTGGTGCCATGAAATTAAATCCCCTCTATGATTCTGGGCTCCACGGACTCATCATCTTATGAGATTGGGTCTTTCTGCTTTTCTCAAGGATGAGTGCTCAAGTATTTCAAGGTTATCATTTCCATTATACAGGAAGAATTTTCTCTTCCTGTACCCTGATTGAATGTGAAATCCCTTCTCTTCTGCATGTGCCTCTGTTATAACTGGAAGCTTATTTAGGAGCATGATTTGAATGAGCTCAAGTCCATGAGAACAGTCCATCAGTCACAGGAATGCATCTCAACTCTGTTCAGAACTTTAAAAGCCACGTATTGATAATCAGGGCAACTGGTTTGAAACATACGGCTGACTGCTTTTTAAATTTCGATTTATTAGGCCAAGTCTCTACAAAAAAAAATGTGTTTAATAAAGTTGTATTTGTACCAAAAAAAAGTTGTAACCAATATAATTTGGAAGTTTTTAAAAGTCTTTACATTTAAACCAAGAAAAATATTTCCTGTATCTCACTGTTCGAATTGAGACGATTAGAATACCAGGTCAACTCACTGACTAGGAAGAAACACAGTTCCCTCTAAAGTACTGACAGCAGCACTTATCATAAGTTATTCAAAGGTCTTAAAAATGTCTGTGTATTTGGATCTTTCCAGTCACCAATCATTAAAAGATAGGTAAGTAATTAAAGTGAATCTGCAATTTTGCATTTGATTTTACCCTACATTCAAATTGTTGGACAAACAGTCATGGAGATCACTAAGTTACATCTGGTTAGCATTATTCACGGAGAAGGCGATGGCACCCCACTCCAGTACTCTTGCCTGGAAAATCCCATGGATGGAGGAGCCTGGTAGGCTGCAGTCCATGGGGTCGCTAAGAGTCAGACACAACTGAGCGACTTCACTTTCACTTTTCACTTTCACGCATTGGAGAAGGAAATGGCAACCCACTCCAGTGTTCTTGCCTGGAGAATCCCAGGGACGGGGGAGTCTGGTGGGCTGCCGTCTATGGAGTCGCACAGAGTCGGACACGAGTGAAGCGACTTAGCAGCAGCAGCATTATTCAATACCTGGATGTTAACTGGGAGAAAAGGAGGTGGGTTTTTTAAAAAGTAAAAGTTTGGATGGATATATGTACTAAAGTTGCTAACAGAAATTTCATACATTCTTTGATCATGTGTCATTCTTTTTGAGCTCTGAGCTTTTATTTGTATA
Source organism: Bos grunniens (assembly GCF_055505025.1). Lineage (NCBI taxonomy): Eukaryota > Metazoa > Chordata > Mammalia > Artiodactyla > Bovidae > Bos > Bos grunniens. Next base: position 19,557,740 of record NC_141191.1, on the reverse strand, counting down.
AAATCTATTTCACTGTGCTTGTTTTAATCAAAGTTTTGGACAATTTTGCAAGGTAATTTCTGTTTAAAATAATGGCTAAACTGTGAGAATTCATCATTCATATATTAACTTAATCCAGAGATTGAAGTGCAGTAACATTATTATTCTACAGACAGTTACGCCCATGGGGTAAGTTTCAATAATATAGTTCGTGACATCCCATGATAATAACAGAAGAAAATACCTCACACAGGATCTAATGTAATGTATTACAAATAAGAGAGACCTAGGTTAAAATTCCAGTATTCTGTCTGACCTAAGTGAAATGAATTAAACAATCTCAGCCTTAGGGATAAGCAGCTCATAGAGCTTCAACATGCAGCCTTCGGTCCCTTTTTAGAAACTCTTCATCTTTTTTTTTTTTTTTTTATAGGTACTAAAATTAAGGTGACAGTAGAAATCTAACTCAATCTCATTAGTACCATTCGCTATTCAACTGCTATCAATGAGAGAGAGCTTTGTTCATCTGAGAGGTAGAGTTCAAATATAGTAGAAACCTAATTAGGAGTGTTGGCCGAGCACTGTTAGCTAACCCTGACTCGGATTCAGAAGACGAGGAAATGACGCACAGGACAAATAACCAGATATGAGAACAAAACCAAAGTATGAGTAATGAGAGAAGCAGAATTTTATAAACTAAATTCACATTGTTACTTTGCCTTTGGCTGCTCTCAAGAAAGGGAAAATGGAGTTGGTGGGGGGTGAAAGTACTTGTTTGAAAATAACTGAATCTATGGTGGTACTCTCTTTCTCTCGCCCTCTCTCTCTCTCTCAACACACACACTTACTTTGCTGAAATAGCAGCAGAATAAACATTTATTCTTAAAACTATGGAAGCCCATTTAAATGAACAAAAACCAGGACCTACACTTCCATCTATATAATGAAGTTGAAAATGGCTCCAATCCCAAACCACACACTGTACAGAATATTTATCAAATACATCCAGTGAAACTTGGTCAAAGAACAAACTAGAAAGCTGATACACCAATGAACTTCTTGCATGCACCATTTTAATTTTCTGGTACTGCAAATAATTAACTCAAATAAACTGTCAGGTACAACAGACAGAAAGAAAAAAAGAAAAGGTAAACTGTCACCAGTTTTGAAATTGCTTCCCAAAGTCGATTATTCTACAATAAACACTACTTAAGTTACACACACACACACACACATACACACACACACACAGCCCTAAAAGGTCACAGTGAACCTAGCCCACCTCTTACCTGAAAGGGATGAACGCTGAAAGCCAAGGGAAGACGTGTCTTTAGCAAAATTGATAAGAAAGGTTCTGGGACATCACATTCCATTTGAAAGTGCCAGCTTTCCAGTCATTGTCCCCAGTCCAGCAAAAACTGATGTTTAAATTATACTACTGGTTCCGAATAGGAAAAGGAGTACGTCAAGGCTGTATATTGTCACCCTGCTTATTTAACTTATATGCAGAGTACATCATGAGAAACGCTGGGCTGGAAGAAGCACAAGCTGGAATCAAGATTGCCAGGAGAAATATCAATAACCTCAGATATGCAGATGATACCACCCTTATGGCAGAAAGTGAAGAGGAACTCAAAAGCCTCTTGATGAAAGTGAAAGAGGAGAATGAAAAAGTTGGCTTAAAGTTCAACATTCAGAAGACAAAGATTATGGCATCTGGTCCCATCACTTCATGGGAAATAGATGGGGAAACAGTGGAAACAGTGTCAGACTTTATTTTTAGGGACTCCAAAATCACTGCACATGGTGACTGCAGCCATGAAATTAAAAGATGCTTACTCCTTGGAAGGAAAGTTATGACCAACCTAGATAGCATATTCAAAAACAGAGATATTACTTTGCCAACAAAGGTCTGTCTAGTCAAGGCTATAGTTTTTCCTGTATAGATGTGAGAGTTGGACTGTGAAGAAAGCTGAGCACCGAAGAATTGATGCTTTTGAACTGTGGTGTTGGAGAAGACTCTTGAGAGTCCCATGGACTGCAAGGAGATCCAACCAGTCTATTCTGAAGGAGATCAGCCCTGGGATTTCTTTGGAAGGTATGATGCTAAAGCTGAAACTCCAGTACTTTGGCCACCTCATGCAAAAAGTTGACTCATTGGAAAAGACTCTGATGCTGGGAGGGATTGGAGGCAGGAGGAGAAGGGGATGACAGAGGATGAGATGGCTGGATGGCGGCATCACCGAATCGGTGGACATAAATTTGAGTGAACTCCGGGAGTTGATGATGGACAGGGAGGCCTGGCATGCTGCGATTCCCAAAAAGAAAATAAAGAAACTATGAAACTTCGAATTAATTCATATAACATAGTGTGTATCAGTTTCAGTCCTGAAACTCACAAGTACAAGACATATTACATTCTCCCATTTTCTTTAAATTAATTTAGTTTGACTCAAAGTCTCCATACGGCAAAGCTGGTATGAAATCCCAGCTCATTTGTGGTACTCCTTGATCAGACCAACGTTATGAGCCTAAGAGAAGATCCTCTCATTTTCAGACAAATATATACATATATCACATCTTCTTTATCTATTCATCCACCCCTCCTAAGCCTTCCTTCTCCTTAGGTCTTAGCAAGGTTGAACCCATGGAGATGCGAGCAACAGTCAACGCTGATACTGAAACAAGAGAGACTTTATCTTTGAGAGAGAGAGAGAGAGTATTCTCAGAAGCCTTAGATATTACAGGATAAAAAATGAGAGAGAATCTTTTGTGAATAAAATGTATAAGATAAAATGTATATCATTATTCAAATCAAAAGTCTCCTAAAATCATGTCCAATTCTGGTTTTGTAAATACATTTTTAAACTTTCAAAGCAAAATAGATTTTTTAAAATACATATTTAATAAAATTGAAACCCCCAATACCTATTGAATTTGAGCACCGCAGATGCTTAAATAGCTTAGGAGAGAATATTTGCTTAGAAAGTAATTAAGGAAATCAGTTTTTTAATGAAAGCAATTAACATATTCACAGTGCTTCCATTTAATGTAATTGCTTAATATTAATGTAGAGCATAGATGCTTTAGTTAAATTAGTTTTAATTTGGTACAGAGCATCAAAGCTTTCCAATGAGATTAAGTTTCACCAAATAACCTATATTTCTAGATACAAAAAGTATTTAAGGATGGTGATTGGTGAAACATTTCAGTATAATTGAAAATAATATTAGAAGATCCCTCCATTGTCCTTGGTAGTCAAAGTCACATTTTTAGTCATTATGATGCAAGCGTGTTTACACTTTAGCAACACAGGCTCCACTACAGCATCACTTTGAGATGTCAACCAGTAATGCTCAAGCTTTCCCACAGATTCATAAATACTTGGTAAGAACAGTTTGGGTCCAGCTGGCAGGAGCTTTGGCAACCCACTCTTGTGTAGGAAGAGGAATGGACTTCCATTAAGAGACATATATGTTTGCAACTCACAACTTTTTTTGTATCTGCAGACTGTGGCAGGCATCTAGAGGCCACTGGTCTTCTTTCAAAGAGAACAACCTCACTTCCAGGGAAGCCTGTGCGCCATCTAACATGCCTACACAAAGTCCATCAGGGAAGCAGGCTGGAAGGAAGAGACGAAGGCAATGATCTTCAGCTGGGGCCAAACCCATGCCCTAGATGTTCTTCTGAGCTCCCGTGTGGGATTCTGTTACCACACTCATCACTCCTGGCATTGGAGCTAACTGCATATTTGCAGTTATGTCTGTTGATCTTCTTTTAGAGTCATGTATTTACTGAGTGTGCAAGATTTGGAGTCCTACAGGCAATGGCACCCCACTCCAGTACTTTTGCCTAGAAAATCCCATGGACGGAGGAGCCTGGTAGGCTGCAGTCCATGGGGTCGCTAAGAGTCAGACATGACTGAGCAACTTCACTTTCACTTTTCACTTTCATACATTGGAGAAGGAAATGGCAACCCACTCCAGTGTTCTTGCCTGGAGAATCCCAGGGACGGAGGAGCCTGGTGGGCTGCCGTCTATGGGGTCACACAGGGTTAGACACGACTGAAGCGACTTAGCAGCAGCAGCAGCAGCAGCAGCAGTTTCTGTTCATATCCTAGGCCTGCCACTTGCTACTTCAGGGATCTGAAAAGTCACTTAACATCCTTGTTCCTTTGCTTCATCTATAACAGGTTTTCAAAATTGTAATGAAGGTTGAAAAAATTAATACAAAGAAGTCTTCTAATAACTAGCATATAATAAACATTCAATAAATTTAGGTATTATCATTATTATCCAGTTGTAAGCTCCATAAGTGCAAGATTACAGTATTTATAACTGTATCTACCATAATGTTTGCTCCTTGGAAGAAAAGCTGTAACAAACCTAGACAGCATGTTAAAAAGCAGAGACATTACTTTGCCGACAAAGGTCCATCTAGTCAAAGCTATGGTTTTTCCAGTAGTCATATATGGATGTGAGAGTTGGACCATAAAGAAAGCTGAGCACTGAAGAATTGATACTTTTGAACTAGGAAAAGTGGAGAAGACTCTTGAGAGTCCTTTGGACTGCAAGGAGATCCAACCAGTCCATCCTTGAGGAAATCAGTCTGAACTGAACTATAATTTTTAATTCAATGCTTTTGTACCAAGTAAATCAAATTACTCCCCCCTTCCCACCATAATTAACTCTGATTCATACTTCAGTCTCAGAAAGGCCCATCCTCATTCCACAGACATTAGAAACCCTATTCTGTATGTTCTGATAGATTCTGGATGTGCCTCACTCTTTACCTGATTATTTGACTTATTTCATCTCATCTGTTAGTACATAAGCATCAGGAAGACACGGACTCTTATCTTTGGATTCACTGCTGTGTCATAATATTGTAGTGTCCCATATATGAGAGCCATTCAATGAATATTTATCGTATGGATTAATTGGAATAATAATTAAACCAAGCTGACCTGGAGGCCTAGATGCTAATTGCTCACACTGGTAATAAAATTAAAAAAACAAAAACCTGACATATTAGCACGGTAAATTAAAAGCAGTGGATATTTTCATATTTGCACACCTAGCAGTGTTTTTTTTTTTCATATTTGCACACCTAGCAGTGTTTTTCTAGTAACAGGAAAATTAGCTACTTTCAAGTCACTAAGTAACCATGCTGTCTGTCTTCATCAGGAATGTGTATACATGAAAGTAGATACAGCTATGAAACAAAAGCTCTAATCTCCATTGATTCCTGTCTTAAGGTCTTTGCCTTCAACTCTTAAGCAGCTCGCTTCCTTTTCATCTCCCCCTGACTACATTTAAACCTGACAATCAATCTTGCTCCATGCTCTCTCCTGTACTTAAAGCAAAAAGACATCACTGCTCTTTGAGATTAGTCCTCCTTTGAGATTCTCCTTCAACAATGCTGCTCTTGCCTTGGAAATGGCCTTCAGAATCCTTACTCTTTTGATAGTGCTAATTCCTTGTACCATTTTTTTCCTAGTATTTGCTAGGACTGGGGTCTGGGTATTTTCATGTTTTGAAATTTAAACTGTGCCTATGGGAGATTTATTTTCTCCACAGACATCTTTCTATACAGTGGAAATTCTTTTTTTCTTTGAAAAACGAGCATGTGACCTTATAAAGGCTCAAAGTCAACAATGAAATACTAGTTGCATAGACAGATCTCTGAGGAAATTGATAGTGATCGTATTTTTTCAAGTAACATATGCAAATAAAAAATATGTTAGTGACTCTATGTGAGTACTATTTATTAATGCAACACTAGTTTGAAATGTATGATATGTACCAGAACATTGTCTATTATATTTTTGTGAACCCAACATAGCATAATATACACAAAAGAATAATCTAATGAGATTCTCTCCATACCTTTTAATTTGCTGTTTCTATGTTTGTTTTGTATTGTTATTAATTTTTGTCTGTGTATCATATGCTGTCAGAGAAATGCATTGTTATTCATTCTTCATTACTGACAACTTCTCATACATGCGGTTTCTATTCATTATTTCCTTATTTTGTTCAGATCTTTTTTTTAAATAAAAAAGAACTGATTCAGTTCTTTTTGAATGATTCACTCAAGTTTTGAGATGGATATAATATTTTAAATTTTATACTGTTCTTATAACGGAGATAGTGCCCACCATTATGTTTCTGCCATGCTCTTTCTTTTTGCCCACAGAAAGAATTCATATTCCATTTGGTCGTTCACTGAGCCTCTTTTGCGTAACTAGATGGCGTAACTAGAAGCTAAAGGAGATCCAGGGTCTCGCCTGCTCTCTTCCTAGTTCAGGAGTCTGTGATTATCAGCCCAGCCACTCTCTGATATTGGCCTCTCAACAGTAAGCTGTCAACTAGGGGCTGCTCTTTAAAGACCAACCTGGAAAGTTTCCTTCTCCTCCATTATTTCCCATCATCTCTGTCTGAGGCCAGGAGGGCAAGAAATGACCTTCTCAGCCCAGCATCTTAGACTTAAGAGGAAGGAGATTAAGCAAGAGTCTTCACTTGTGTCTCCTGGCCAAAGCCAGGTTCTCAAAGACAGTTTTAACCAGAAAGCCGTCCAAAGGGTCTATTGAGTATTTGTTCAGCCAGAAATAAACTCCTGGTTGGTATCTGAGTATTACTTGCTGTACGTACAACTCCCTTAATAGCAGATGTCAGAGGTAAGGAAAGGTGAGAGGTAGGAGTTAGGAACAGGCCCCAGCCCTCATCTGTTCTCCAAAAGGTAAAATCAGAGTGCACGTTAGGGGATGGCTGTGTTACAGTCTGCTCCCTCCAGACGTCACGGAGATCCTTCTTGTAATAATGCCACATTCTGCACCATTAAGTCGGAAACCATTTTAAGCCAAATCGGCTCAAAAACTGGGGAACCATGAATATCCACTTTATAGTTTGGTGCCCGTGGCCCAAAGGAGCTGGAGAATAACAATAATGATAGTAATGCAATGAACTGAACAATGTCTAGTGTAAAAAACTGTGCTTTATGAAATTCTGAAAATACATCTATGAGATGGGGATTACTGTTAATTCCATTTTCTATACATACACACACACACCAAAAAAAAAGACTCAGGGAAGTCAAGTTGCCCAAAGGCAAATTCAAAACTCATGTTCTTAATTGCTACACAATCTTCCCTCTCAATCAGATACTCTCTGAGAAGACAGAGAGTTACTTTAGACTTCCTTTTCCAGTAGTTTTGATCTATGGAATTCTAACACGAGATGTATTCATCTGTCTCTCAGCACTCCTCACTCCCACCTTGGGGAAAAAAACAAAACCTTAGGAGAGAAAACAATTTAAAACTTACCAGGCATGCTTATCTCAAAGTAAGTGACTATAACAGTCCCCCCTTTAGGATAGGTTCTATGAAAGCGAGATATGATAGAGAAGGACCATAAGGGAGTTGAGATGTTTCTGAAGTACGTTCAAAATGCAGAGAGAAAGAGCACCAGTTCCCAAAAACACACGCCAAGCACTTCACAGGTTTGCCTATGCAAACCTTGCCTACAGAAGCTCTTCTATAAATTAGATGCCATCACTACCTTTCAGAGAAAAGGTAATCAGAGATCTGAACCATCAGCAGGAAAAGAATGAGATTAGTTAACGTCAGGCACTAATGAGCTCTGAATTATCAAACAAAATGGGCCTTGTTTGGTCCTCATCATTCCGGGCCCTAGTCTCCCAATCTCACTTCTCTCTGTCCTCTGCTCCGTGTCCTCAGAGCTCCTTCTTACTGCCTCCACCCACTGCCCGCTCCACACACCCTCCAGCTCATCCCATCGGTTTCCAGCACTCTCAAACTCAACTTGTATCTTTGTCCATCTTCCCTCTAACCACTTGGTTGTGCATTTCCTTAAATTCCCTTCGCCTGGTGTAGACAAAAGAGGGAAAGGGAAGGAAACAGCACAGAAATCTAATGTTGAGGAAAACAGGAAAAAAAGACCAAAAAAAAAAAAAGTTGAGGATCTGTATTCCTGGGTATGTGCTCAGATGCTCAGTCATGTCTGACTCTGTGCGACCCCATGAACTGTAGCCCGCCAGGCTTCTCTGTCCATGGGATTCTCTAGGCAAGAATACTGGAATGTGTTGCCATTTCCTCCCCGAGCACACCTTCCAGACCCAGGGATCGAACTCACATCTCCTGCATTGCAGGCGGATTCTTCACCAGTGAGCCATGAGGGAAGCCTATTTCCTCTATATCTGAGGGTAATGAGGAAAAATGTTGTCACTTTTAACTATCCATAGGGCTTCCCTGGTAGCTTTGACAGTAAAGAATCTGCCTGGAATGCAGGAGACTTGGGTTTGAACCCTGGATCGGCACAATCCCCTGGAAAAGGGATGGCTACACACTTTAGCATTCTTGCCTGGAGAACCCCATGGACAGAGGAGCCTGATGGGCTACAGTCCACGGGGTTGCAAAGAATCAGACACAACTGAGTGACTAACACTTTCACAGGCATCCAGACAGATGTCATCGATGTCATCTTAAGCACACTGACAATAACAGCCAGTAAATAGTCTATCATCATCAAAGCATTTTAACTAACCCCTTTGTGAAAGAGAATGAGAATTATTCATTCCATTTTACAGCTACAAAACTAATGCTCAGACAGGTCAAGGGGCTAGCACAAGGCCACATATATCTTGCAAGTGGTTGAGTTAAGATTTATAAAAGATATTCTTTATTTCTAATCCTGTGATCTTTCTACTATATTATGTTGTCTGTTTCTAAAAAAAGGATAATGCTTATCATAAATCCATATCAAGGTTGTACTGAATAATACTATATATAAGTGAAGTTTATCTTCAATTTGCTCTCTTTAAGATTTTTTTGTGTGTGTGAAGGGGACCATTTTTAATTAAAGCCTTTATTGAATTTGGTACAATATTGCTTGTTTTATGTTTTGGTTTTTTGGCCCCGAGTCATGTGGTATTCAAGCCCACAGCCCATGAGATGGAAGCAAAGCCTTAACCACTGGACAACCAGGGAAGTCTCTGCTCTTTTTCTCTATGTGTAGTCCCCGCCTCATGTCTGGGCTCTAACTTCCTTTAGAATCCTGTCCTTATGTCGGCCCTGGCTGAACAGGTTGTCAACCACACGGCTATTCTGAGTCTTTCTACCCTGGGCCCCAGAAATTCTCCTCTTAATTCTGCATCCCCTCAGTGCTATTCAGACTGAATTAGTCCTGGGCGTGGCACACGACGTCCAGTGCCTTAGACAACAGGCACACTCAGGGATGGGCGGAAAGGACCTGAACGCATCTACTGCCCTAGACCATACTACTGTCTCATAAGGGAATTATGAAAACTAATAGGAGCTGTTTTGATGATGGCTTATTATATGACTGCAGCCATGAAATTAAAAGATGCTTACTCCTTGGAAGAAAAGTTATGACCAACCTAGATAGCATATTCAAAAGCAGAGACATTACTTTGCCAACAAAGGTCCGTCTAGTCAAGGCTATGGTTTTTCCTGTGGTCATGTATGGATGTGAGAGTTGGACTGTGAAGAAGGCTGAGTGCCGAAGAATTGATGCTTTTGAACTGTGGTGTTGGAGAAGACCCTTGAGAGTCCCTTGGACTGCAAGGAGATCCAACCAGTCCATTCTGAAGGAGATCAGCCCTGGGATTTCTTTGGAAGGAATGATGCTAAAACTGAGACTCCAGTACTTTGGCCACTTCATGCGAAGAGTTGACTCATTGGAAAAGACTCTGATGCTGGGAGGGATTGGGGGCAGGAGGAGAAGGGGACGGCAGAGGATGAGATGGTTGGATGGCATCACTGACTTGATGGATGTGAGTCTGGGTGAACTCCGGGAGTTGGTGATGAACAGGGAGGCCTGGCGTGCTGCGATTCATGGGGTTGCAAAGAGTCGGACACGACTGACCGACTGAACTGAACTGAACTGTATTATTCTTTCTTTTCGTCTCACTGTCTAACAGTACTTATCAAATAAGCATCTTTTGAGAAACGATGGCCTCCTTTGACAGTATTTCTCACCAGGATTATATTGGAAATACCATGGTCAAGTGTGATGTTTGGAACATTTTCCCCCAACTGCATATTTCTTGAAAGACAAAGGTGGCCCCATAGGCTTAGCCTCACTGGTCCCCCACACTTGGCATCACCATTGCACTTCAGCAGATGCATTTAATCCCTTCCTCCAAAGATGACTTTGGACAAAATGTTAATAGGACGCTTACTGGGGCACATAAGAATCAACTAGAAATATTTCTTCAAAAATAAGTTTTCCATAGACATAACCACTTTAATTTCAACAGTTTCAGATTTATTACAACTGAACTACTCGATCAGGTCTCATCTGTGGGGTTTGTTTTAAACAATATGAAAATTTGCAGATTAAAAAGGCTAGAATGAAAGAACACAAAGACAAAGAGAAAAGGATCTTAACCCTAACCTTCACCTAGTACGTCCTGCGTATCAAGCAGTTTACATACATTACTTCTCACAAAATTCTAGAGGTCATTAGAGTACTCTTATTACATAGGAAGGGCTTCCCTAGTGGCTCAGATGGTAAAGAATCTGCATGCAATGCCGGAGACCCGGGTTCAATTCCCGGGTCAGGAAGATCCCCTGGAGAAGGGAATGGCAACCCACTCCAGTATTCTTGCCTGGAGAATCCCAAGGACAGAGGAACCCAGTGGGCTACAGTCCATGGGATCGCAAAGAGTCAGACATGACTGAGCAACTAACACTTCATTATGTAGGAAAAAGAGATGAGTTTAAAGAGATTAACTCTCCCCCCACTTTCCATCTCATTAAACAGTACATTTATGTGTGTACTTTAACAGTGCACTTTAACAAACCTGGTAAATTCAGGTGCCAAATATATACACCTTAAAAACGATGATAGCCAGACTTGAATTGAAACCCAAGTCCCTTGTTCTTCCACCAGAGCCTCCTAAGTACATATATGGTGCTATCTGTGCTATCAGATGGAGAAGCAAACGGCAACCCACTCCAGTATTCTTGCCTAGAGAATCCTGTGGACAGAGAACCTGGTGGGCTGCTGTCCACGGGGACAGCACAGAGTCAGATACGACTGAAGCGACTTAGCATGCATGCATGCATGCATGCACTGGAGAAGGAAATGGCAACCCACTCCAGTATTCTTGCCTAGAGAATCCTGTGAACAGAGGAACCTGGTGGGCTGCTGTCCATGGGATCGCACAGAGTCGGACATGACTGAAGCAACTTAGCAGCAGCAGTGCTATCAGAAAATAACAAAACTATGTGGAAACCATGCAATTCTGCTACCAGGCCAGTGCATAATATACCACTTTGTGGGAAAGTGTATCTGTTCTTCAATATTTAATCAACTAAGACAACGGGATGAAAGGTAAAGATACTCAAAGGTTACATAGTGAGACCCAATCAGATTCCAGTGAATAGCACACACCTGAGTGGAAAGTGAATGGAGCCTCAAAAGATGAGAGTATCTAAAATATAAACACATTTTTAGACTGTCAAAGACTATACATGGACTAGCTTCATGAATTTATAGTCTAACAACCCTTACTTTCTAGACCAGAAATCTGACAACCTCGCAACTAAAATCATTTACCTAAATAAACAGTTGTTATCTGATATACACTTGTATTTTTTTCAAAGCAGACTTCCCTGGAATGTCAAGGTGCCCTTCAATACTTGCAGGACCACCCCTGCAAATGCTCATTATGAAGATTAATTATTGGCTTTAACACTGATGGATCTGGTATGACTCCAGGCATAAAGAATACGCACTCAGTGCTCAAGAGACACACTATCTAAAGTAGAAAGACAAATACATGTTTTAAGAGCTTGAAGGGTGATCAGAACCTTGGAGTGTAAGTCACCATGTTTACATTTATGAAAAAAATGTTATTCTCCTCTTTTCATTGCCTTTACAGCCCATAAATACCACTGAGATGGGAAGGAGGACGATCAGCACATTTGTGAAACGGCATGCAACTGCATGGGAATATTATTCATTTTAGTGAGTTTACTGCTGGACAGCTGTTTACAAATTTAGGAGCAGATTGGTCCATGGATGAATGAATTTTGGTTTAAGAAAGAGGAACATGAGGGGCCTCTGAGGTCCTTGCTGATAATATTCATACTAACCAATGTTCCATTGTTTCCCTTAGGGAGCAGTCAAATTTTTCCACACCAGTTGATCAGTGGAAAATATCGTCTGAGTTATCCTGACAATGTATAGGGTATAAAACATATCTTTAGGGAAACCGAAAGCCCAGCGGTCCATATGGAGCCAGGAAAAAAACAACTTTTCAGATTCTGGTATTGAAATGCAGTATGGTTTTAAAATCCTGCAGGCTATTGTCTACCTGTCATCAACCAGATTATATTCCTCTGGCCCATGTTAATGCCAAAAAAAGTCCCAGAAGTACCATTTTTTAAAAACTTCTTAAAAAGTATAGATTTATAATCATCAGAAAATGAGCAAATTTTAGTTTGTGTGTGTATATATATACAGGGCTTCCCTGACAGCTCAGCGGTGAAGAATCCACCTGCCAGTTTAGAAAAAGTGGGTTCAATACCTGGGTAGGGAAGATCCTCTAGAGAAGGAAATAGTAACTCACTCCAGTATTCTTGCCTCGGAAATCCCATGGACAGAAAAGCCTGGCAGGCTACAGTCCATGGGGTTGTAAAGAGCTGGACATGACTTAGTGACTAAAACAACATATATGTATATACACATACACACACATATATACATATGTATACATGAATGAATGAATGACTTGGGCAAGTTAATTAAACTTGATAAACTTTATTATGGGAAATAATGTTAAACCAGTATCTTAGAGTTATTTTTAGGCTAAAATGAGTTATTTTTTGTTTTAAAAAATTAGCATGATGTTTGGCACAGTGTACAAGATCAGTAATAGAAGATACAGTTATTATTATTGTTATTATTATTATTATTTCTATTATGCCTCTCACTTATGTCCCTTCACCAGCTTAGGGTGCTCTCCATACACAAAGTTAAAAGCAGTTTTTCTTCATAATGTACCATAAAGAAAAGTGTTTGCTTTGAAATCAGAAAGACTCAAGCCTGAACAGTGTATTAATTTTTCAAGAGGTTTAAATTCACGGAGACTCGGTTTTCTCATTGGAAAGGGGATATATTAGGCATAACTCAGGTAGTGAAAATTCAAATAAGATATTACATTGAGCAAAGAGCCTGAAACATCAAGGTATTCAAAAAATATTACCTCATATATAGATATCTGTATTTTAATAGATGACATTTTATTGTCATCTTGACTATTTGTCTATTTCATCCATGCCAGCGTACAAACTTGAAGGCAACAACTGCTTTTCCATCTTCATAATCCCAGTGCTTAAGTGGCTATTACTTTTGCTGAGTGAATGCATGAATAATTTATATTTTATTTATTCTTCAAAAATGACCACTAAGAAGAGTTTTTAGAATTATAATTAAAAATTGACAGGTTCTAGGATGTTTGCATGTAAATTCTTAAAATGACACCTGCTAGTTATACGTAAGATACAACAACTTTTTTCAATGAAAGAAAGTGTAGTGACCAGAAACAAATGAATAGACACAGATTTTTGACTAATTCATCCAATCATTAATTCAAAAATGCCACATGCGAGGCACTGTGTAAGACTTTAGGATTATGATAGTAAACAACACAGATTTGACCACTACCCTTATGGAATTACAGTGCAGCGCAGCAGATGCCAGTCAAACAAATGCCAACATACCATTAAAATTACAACGTGAATAACTGCAATGAGCTTTAAGATCAGAATGCCATGAAAGCATATGTAGAATAATGTCATGTGACTTTTTCCTTCCGTCTCAAAGTTTTGACTGAGTTCCTCTCAGTTGGCGACTATATGGATGATAAATGACTATAGTTTCAAAGCAGAACTCAGCAAGAAGTAGCCGCAAAATCTCTATCAATCTTAATCACCTAACCCTTTAAGCCACATATGACAGGGCTAGAAAGTAATTCTGAAAAAAGATTCACTGAAACAGAGATTTCCTTGAGTAGAATTCACAAGGGTAAACTGCTGTGGCATCTTCCCATTACCATTCCCGCTCCCCACAAATTCAAGTCAAACAGATGCCTCTCACAGAGACTGGGGTTATCAGAAGAAGAAGAGACTTGCATCTCATTCGCGGCATGTGTGCTAAGCTTCAGAAACTCAGGGACTCACTCCATACGCTTGTGAGAAGACAGCACTTCAGTGGCATCCTCAAAAGTCTCAGGGCTTACACGAGTCTCCAACTAGTGGCTGAGTCTAAACGACAAAACACTGAAGGTGGGAGGACAGAGCAGAAGGAGCAAGAAGGAGCGAGCTGGCCTGCTACCCACAGCAGAGCAAGGCTTCTCATGCACCGAGTAGATACTGGGTGGCTAAACCTGATTCATCCTGGAAGCATCTCTGTATGGTTAACTTTACATGGTGTCAACTTGACTGCATCATGGGGTGCCCAGATACTTTGCTAAACACTATTTCTGGGCATGTCTGTGACAGAGTTTCTGGATGAGATCAGCATTTGAATCAGTAGACTGAGTAAAGAAAATGACCCTCTCCAATGTGGGTGGGCATCACCGAGTCCATGGAGGGCTGAGTAGAATGAAAGTGCAGAGAAGGGAGAATGTTCTGTCTGTGCCTGACATGTGTCTTCTCCTTTCAGACTGGGAATCACATTATCACCTCCCCTGATTCTCAAGCCTTCTGATTCAGACTGAATGACACCACTGCCTTTCCTGGGTCTCCGGTGTGTAGACAGAAGATCATGAGACTTAACTTACACCATCACATTGACTTCTTGTAATAAACTCAGTCTACACAGATAGACAGAGAGAGAGAGACCCTATTGGTTGTTTCTTTAAAGAAGGAATGGCAACCTACTCCAGGATTCTTGCCTGGAGAATCCCATGGACAGAGGAAGCGGGCTCCACGGGGTTCCAAAGAATTGTACATGACTGAGTAACCTTCACTTTCACTTCTGGAGCATCCTGACTGATTAATCCCATTTTAAATGACCATTTGTCAGGATAGGGGGTCGGGGTGTGGGGGTGGGAGGAAGGACTCTAGAGCAGGAGTGAGCTGAGAAGAGTTACCAAGTAATTATATGGAAAGAAAACTGCATTCGTTGAATACATAACTTACAACCTTCTTTATCAACAGTTATTCTTTTCCAGGCACAATACTGTTTTGCAGTTTTTGTTCCTTAGAGAAAAGGGCTAATTACCTGAGATAAAATGCATGTAGAAGAGAGTACAGCACCTAGTAAAGCTGAAATACAGTGACGGTAGAAGGAGCTGGAGGACACTCGAAAACTGGGTCACAGTGGAAAATGATTCATTAGTGATTTGATTGATGATGAAAACACAGTCCAGAGTTAAAAAGAGGGAGTATGTAGTGAACATGAGGAAGTCAATTCTAAATGAATGTTTCATAGGTAAGGAAAATTATCCCAATTGTCCAAACTATTTCTCAAAAAAAGGTGGAGAGCTGATTATTGATACTCAACTGAAAATATTTTAGGTCCCACAGGCCTGAAGGATGACTTTTTAAAACTTGCCTTTTAAAATTTAACTTAAAACTGCAAACTACATTCTTGTACATAATCTAATTCATTTTCTTTTTTAATTATTATCTCACATCCTAAGGCTTCTTTTCTTATTTACAACTTTAAAAAAAAATACTGATTTTATTTTGACTGCACCAGGCCTTCACTGTAGCACGCGGGATCTAGTTCCCTGACCAGGGATAGAACCTGGGCCCCGTGCACTGAGAGCACGGAGTCTGAGCCACTGAACCATCAGGGAGGTCCATAATCCACTCTCAAAACAAGTATGGACTGACTGGGAAGAGCCTTTTGGAGAAACCCAAGGGCAATCCTCACTTGCCGAGGAAAAAGGCAAGCATCTGGGGAGGAAGGAATTCATCTCCAAGGGGAGGGGCCGAGTGGAGGTTTTCTGAATGACTCTTTTCACCCACAGCCTTGTAGATGCCACATGAAGAATGATTTTTGAGGCAGCTGCATCCTACACTTAATCATTGTCCTAATTATGAGAATACTCTAAGACCCTGGCCCTCTGCCAGCACCAGAAACGCCCTCTGACAACAGTATTGACAGGGATCATGGTCTCTGAGTGGCCTGTTGAATGTCTACAGCCCTTCCTGTGCTTCGGTGTCTTGGGTTACTTCTAAAGATAAGGTATAAAAATAATGTTAGTTTTTTGCACCAATTACCTCATTGATTAGCTCTCCTACAGGTAAAGAAATGAGAAACCATTATAGGCATATATAAAACTGACAACTAGCCTACTTACACAGAATTCTGCCCAACAATCTGCCTTCCAACACCCAGGAAGCTGCACCATATATTTAAGATATCTAAACTGTTCCCACCATATGTCCAGCATATCTGAGTACTCATTGGTGACTTTCTTTATCAAGGAAGCTAACTGCATCCACTTAACTCCACGTACTGTATTTCTGCACTCTATCTTTTGGGTATGACTATCATTTTCTTCCCTCCCTTCTTTTTCCCTGTGAGTTGTGGCCTTGAGACTTCTGTATTCTAAATTCTGTCCTCCCTTATTCCCCCGACTCCTAGCTCTCTGTTCTATCCACAATCTGTTCTCACGGTCTTAGCCATCAGTAGTAACTCCTCCTTCCCTGGATCTATCCTATCCCTAGTTTTCCCTTTTGTCACTTTCCCTCATTTTCTGTGTCCTTGGGTGGCCCTACAGAATCCTCAAACTTCTACGCTGCACCTTTTTGTTTTTTCTACCTAGAAGAAACTTGAAAACAAAGAGTGGCATTGATTGTTCAGTCGCTCAGTCGTGTCCGACTCTGTGTGACCCCATGGACTGTAGCCACCAGGCTCCTCTGTCCATGGGATTCTCCAGGCAAGAATACTGGGGTGGGTTGCCATTCCCTTCTCCGGCATGTGATTAATCAAATGCAAATTCATGCATGTCTTCTTTATTCCCCCAAAGTACTCTTTCACGGAACAAATACAGGTTTTTTAAACTGAAGGCATAGTAGCACCTTAAGGAGGGTCACTGTTGCATTATTTCCAAAAAACGTACTGATTGTTCACAGATTGTGCTTAACAGTAATATGAGGCAAGGAGAGTAAAACAAATGAAATAATAATTACATACAAGGAACCTACCATATGGGGTGCAGTTAAGGCAGTATCACAGTAGATGAAAACAGAATAGTATGAACCTTAGGACTGGTCTAAAAGGGGCCTGTGGGATATAAAGAAGACGCGTTCAATAAAGAGGGTGCACTGGAGACTGATGAAATGAATAGTAAAGGAAAAGGACTCCCACATGGTCCAGGCGCTAGGACGCCACAATTCCAATGCAGGAGGCTCAGGTTCGACCCCTGGCTGGCTAACCAGATCCTACCTGCCACAACTGAGAGTTCACAGGCCACAACTAAAGATCCCGCGGGCCACAGCTAAGACGTGGTGCAGCCAAATAAGTATTAAAAACAGTAAAGGAGAGACGGGGCAGAAAAAGAGAGAGAGACTGAGAAAGGCTGGGACAGGCATTCCACAGAGAAAGTAAGAGCGATGAAAGCTAATCAGGAGATATAAAGATACTGGGGAAGAGTAGATAACCCCTTCTAGGTAAATATTAAAATTAAAGAAGACAATAACAGCATACAGCAAGAACGGTCACTGGAGCTAAGTCATAGAGTTTCAAGTGTACATGGGCAAGGGTTTCTCAAAAAACTGATGGACAGTGAAAGCCAGTGAAGGTGTTAGAACAAAAGAGTGGCATGATTGAAATGTATCAGTCAGCTTCGTAAACAGAATATCAATATGAGAGAAGATTCATTAAGCTTCATTAAAGTAGATTATTGTAGCTGTTGGAAACTATATTACATTTGACCAAATATCTAGCTTAACAGGATATGCATATCACCAACTTATTGGTGTCATACAGACATATGGGGTGTCATACAATGGCACCCCACTCCAGTACTCTTGCCTGGAAAATCCCATGGACGGAGAAGCCTGGTAGGCTGCAGTCCATGGGGTCGCTAAGAGTCAGACATGACTGAGTGACTTCACTTTCACTTTTCACCTTCATGCACTGGAGAAGGAAATGGCAACCCACTCCGGTGTTCTTGCCAGGAGAATCCCAGGGACGGGGGAGCCTGGTGGGCTGCCGTCCATTGGGTCACACAGAGTCGGACACGACTGAAGTGACTTAGCAGCAGCAGCAGCAGCATACAGAAATACTTATTTAACATAGCAAATTCAGAGAATACAATGTGGCCTTTTTTATGATTCAGAAAGAATTTCAGAAACCTGTAGCATATCTGAGTCACTATTATGAATAGCAGTTGTTTACAAGTTTATCAGGGCTGTTTCATGAAGTAGTTTAGGTAAGTGTCTACAATCATTTCTTTAATAGATATTAGCCAATAACTGCAGCTGGACCACAGTTATAGATAAAATTTAGTTAAGCAGACATAAAATTTTAATTTTTTCATAATTGAACTCAACTTACTCTGGTTCCACATCATTTAGCTTCTGCTAATGTTGACCTGAATCTTGCCATTTCAAGGTAACTCAGTCATTTCTGATTTAAAATTTAGACTCTTAGGTAAATATTTAAACAAATTGAATATTTTAGTCTCTCACAATTAAAAATTTAAGTTTGTATCTGGACTGTTTCCCAGTCTTAAAGACACTTCCCTCCTCCTCCTCCTAGAACCTATCCAAGGGCAAAAGGATTCTAAGAGGACAGGCATACTGGGGTAGGGGCTTCAGGCCTCTACTTGTTGGCCCCCCTGAGATGTCTAAACTCAGCTGGGGGACTTTCCCGGTGGTCCAGTGGTTAAGACTCTGCACTGCCAATGCAGGGGGTGCTGGTTTGATTCCTGGTTGGGGAACTAGGGTCCCACATGCCACTTGGCACAGCCAAAAATTTTTCTTAAAAAATAATTGATGGAGGTTTCCTCCTTCAATACATCCACTAAATCCACCCCAAGTTCCTTCTCCCAACCCAGGGAAACCTCTTATTTTCTTCACTCTGTCACAGAAATCCATCCTTATATAAAATCCTTCCATAGTCTCTGATATATACCAAGAAATTGATATTTTTATATTTCCTGAATATGGCTCTTGTTTAAAGGGAAACTTGGGATTTAGAAAACTCCATTCTGTCTTGCAACTGAGAGCCTAGCCTTTCAGACTGTTGTTCCTTCTGGGTTTCTTTTCAAAGTTTGTTTTCAAAGTCAAAGCTGGGCAGTGATGCATGTGTTCTTAATCAATGTTCTTCTCTTCTAAGGAAAGAACATACAGAAGACTATTGACATGGTTTGACTAATGGGCTTAAGGATAGAAAACAAAGTACAGAAAATAACATAGCTCACTAGCAAACTATTATCATAACTATATATGGGCATCATAACTCATCAATGGATGGATTTGTCTGCTCAGGCTGCCACAACAAAATGCTGCAGACTCAGGGGCTTAAACAACACAAATTTGTTTTCTCACAAGTCTGAAAGCTAGAAGCCCAAGATCAAGATATCATCAGGGTTAGTTCTGGTACGATCTCTCTTTCTGACTCATAGAAGGGGACTTTCTCGCCAACAGCGCATATGACCTTTCCTCTGTGCACACACACAGGGACAGAGAGAGCCCTCTGGGTTTCTTCCTTATCATTATGACCTCATTTAATCTTAAACACTTTTTTAGAGGTTTTGGGCTTCCCTCGTGGCTCAGACGGTAAAGAATCTATCTGCCAATGCAGGATACCTGGGTTTGATCTCTGACTCAGGAAGAGCCCCTGGAAAAGGGAATGGCTACCCACTCCAGTATTCTTGCCTGGAGAATCCCAAGAACAGAGGAGCCTGGCGGGCTACAACTCATGGGGTTGCAAAGAGCTGGACACAACTGGGCAACTAACACTTTCACTTAGAGGTTTTATCTTCAACTACAGTCATACTGGGGGTTAGCGCTTCAATATATGAACTGTGGAGGGTCACAATTCAGTCCATACAGTGGGTCACAACTTATGTAAATTGTCTGCAAATAATTTGTGAGGAATTGTAAATGTGGTTCTGGAAAAGACTCTTGAGAGTTCCTTGGACTGCAAGATCAAACCAGGCAATCCTAACAGAAATCAACCCTGAATATTGATTAGAAGGACTGATGCTGAAGGTCCATTATTTTGGCCACCTGATGCAATGAGCCAACTCATTGCAAAGGACCCTGATGTTGCGAAAGGCTGAGGGCAAGAGGAGAAGGGAGCACAGAGGATGAGACGGTTGGATGGCATCATCGACTCAATGGGACATGAGTTTGAGCAAACTCAGGGAAACAGTGGAGGGCAAGCAAGCCTACAGTCCATGGGGTTGCAAACAGTCAGACAAAACAGAGCAACCAAACAACAGCAGCAAATCACACTTCTGGGCTTCCTAGGTGGTGAGGCAATAAAGACTCTGCCTGCAGTGAAGGGTCAGGAAGGTCCCCAGAGGAGGAAAGGACAACCCACTCCAGTACTCTTACCTGGGAAGTTCTGTGGACAGAGGAGCCTGGTGGGCTACAGTCCATGGGGTTGCACTGAGTGACTGAGCACACACAGCACACAATCACATTTAATCAGAAGGACGAAGCATTCTGACTCCCTGCAGTGATTTAGGGACACGTGGAGGTGTCTCTAGCATGCTCTTAAAGATGTCTCGGCAGGTGTATCCCATGCCATTTGTAAAGGAAAGGAGAAGGGAGGGATTAAAGGAAAAGAAACAAGACAGTTCATCTCTGGGTTCTAGTCCAAAGGGAGAGAACAGAAGATACCTCTGAATAAACAGATAGCAATGCAACAAATTAACAGTGTTAGAGTTATGGCTAAACTCTTTCCAACAGGTTCAATATAGAATGACTTTTAAAAAATGAAGTTTATTTTTTTTCCCAAAAGTGTCTAGTCCAGACTCTGATAAACTAGAGCCCACGGGTCAACTCTGGCCCACTGCCTGCTTTTGTATAATCTGCAACCTAAAAATGAAATTTATATTTTTTAATATTGAATAAAAAATCAAAATAAGACTGGTATCTTGTGATACCTGAAAATTATATGAAATTCAAATATCAGAGTTCACAAAGTTTTATTAAACATGGCCATGCTCCTACATACAAGTGCTGAGTAATTGTGACAGAGATTGAATGACCCGGGAAGCCTGAAATGCCTACTGACTTCTGGTCTAATGAGTTGAGGATGATAGAGCAGCTCTACCCTGTGAAGTCATCGAGGGACTTGAGCTGCCAGAGGCAGCATCGCCAACTTAAACAAGCTCAAACTCAGCTTGTTGGCCATCGGGGTGCCAGCTGGCAGGAAGAGTGGATATGGCACACTATAGCACAATTACTTGTATTGATTCATCGAGCGAACATGGCTGCGAGGGACACAGAGACTAATGCGCTCTCTAGTCGGGAGGCCAGGTGTCCAATTTAAACTGTCTTTCTGATAGGAGATACGGCCAAACTGGAGGCCTTTAAGCTGACCCTCTGGTGCGTCCTTATTCTCAATTCTGACCTTGAACTTCTGTCTCCATACACAGAATTTTTATTCTCACAAAACAATGAGAGAGACGTGTAATACAAAGGGCAAAAATATGTTTTGTTTGCTTTCAAATACTGGTGTGTGTTTCTTGAAAATACTCTTTAAACGAGGAAAACTGAGACCAATATATCTTATCATCTACATTGAGAAGCTGAAGAAACTGGTTCTAAAAATGACATTATCTTTGTTTGATACTAGTTACTGACATGTCAAAATTTTTCATCAGTCTAGAACTTTCCTCCCTCCTCCTCCTTCAACTGCTTCCATGCAACTCTTCAACATGTGTTCACTCTGCAGAAAGACACACGAAAATTATTAAAGCAAAACTATTTTAATGAGTTTCAGCCTCCATAAGATTATCAGGATAAGAACTGAGTTCATTGTCTTTATGCCACCTCCAGAGCTGCTTTAGGTTATACTGGACTGGAAAAATTAATAATCTTACTTTTTCCTGATAAATCTCATTAGTTGAGCACTACCCAAATACATGTTTAAGTTTGGCTTAATAAAATCACTAAATGGAATAGTACATCAGAGACTTGCATTCCCTTGCTTCTGATCTGTACAAGACCAAAATAATTGAAAACACATCTACCATTAAAATAAACCCTATAGCTATACTCAAGATTAAATTATTATTACCTTATATTTTATATTATTTAGATTTTGCCAGAAAAAGATTAGTCATATTCCTGCAGGAGTGGAAAACTTTTCCCGTTTTCCCTTCTAGGTTCTTTGGCTAACCCAATAATTGACAAAAGACAGATTAACAGGAGAAATTTTTAATTTCCTATGCCCAGGAGCCCCATATAAAATATAAGACTCGCAGCAGGTAGCTTTTATACCTTTCAGACAAGGAAACAATAAATTTGTGAAGAACTGACAAGACAAAGAGGTCGGGGTTTGGAATACGAACCTAGTGAAGATGTAACATGTAACATGGTTTATTTAGCCTTCTTGGTCTAAATCCCCTAACTCTGGGGGTAAGGATGCCTCCAATCTCCAGGTACAAGCCAAGTATCTTTCACACAGGAGATTTATTTTCAGCTTTCAAGGGGGACAAAGGGAGGTCAGAGCGTCTTCCTTTGAACCAGCTATTTAAGTAACTTTAATTCAAAATAATCAAGAAGCCAAAGGCATATTCTGTTTTACTTTACTCCTCCACATAAGCATTTGCTTCAGCTACTATGTGACTGTCGTTTTTGGCCTCTTGCCTAAGAGTTTGGAATTTAGATTTTTCAGTGTAGAAAGGTGAGAGTCCATACCAATTGTCTAAGGCAAGTGAGATGATATTCAACCCCACCCTTGATCCAAAACGCCCTAATCCAAAAATATGCTTCTCTGTAATTACAATTATATGAAACAATGGAACTTGGGAAATAGAGATAAAACAACAGATCCATTAAATGTTAATGGAGAAGAGCATTTTAGAGACTAACTCACCCAGGGCTGACCAAGTGCATGCAGCCTGCAGGTAAAAACCCAACCTGGTCCATCTGCTTGCAGATCGTCTGTGGCTCTTTTCGCACCATAAAAGACAAAGCTTGCGTGGAGCACAGAGCTGAAAATGCTTCCTCCCGGGATCTGTGCAATGTTTGCCAACTGCTGATTTAGTCCAGCTTCTCTCACTGCCTGTGTGGTGGCTACTGAGTTCAGGAGAGGTTACAGGGGTAAAGCAAGAAACAGATCCCACCTCGCTTATTTCACAGGCTAGAGCCCAAAAGTAAAAGATTAAAGTGAAACCTCTTTTTCCTGTTAATTCAATAACAGTCTAAGCCCTTGTCAGTTCAGACCAATAACCTGCTGCCCCTGAAAATGTGGGTCATGCATTTTTATGATTATGAAACTGCTCATGCTCTTCCAACCTCTTGGAACATCATTTCCTCCACCCTTGTCTGTCTGGAAAACTCCCACTTACTTTAAAGCCCATTTCAATGTCATATCATCTCAGTAGCTTTCCTTGCTATCTGTAAATAGAAACAATGGCTCTCTCTATATTTTCTTATAACAACTTATATATATTTTTTAAATTTATTTATTATACATTGAAGGATAATTGCTTTACAATATTGTGCTGGACCAAGAGAATGCACTGGTCATAGGAAACACCCTCTTCCAACAACACAAGAGATATCTCTACACATGGACATGACCAGATGGTCAATACCGAAATCACACTGATTATATTCTTTGCAACTGAAGAGGGAGAAGCTCTATACAGTCAGCAAAAACAAGACCAGGAGCTGACTGTGGCTCAGATCATGAACTCCTTAATTGCAAAATTCAGAATTAAATGGAAGAAAGTAGGGAAAACCACTAGGCCATTCAGGTATGACCTAAATCAAATCCCTTATGATTATACAGTAGAAGTGACAAATAGATTCAAGGGACTAGATGAGTGCTGGAGGAACTATGGACAGAGGT
This sequence comes from Bos grunniens, assembly GCF_055505025.1. Classification (NCBI taxonomy): domain Eukaryota; kingdom Metazoa; phylum Chordata; class Mammalia; order Artiodactyla; family Bovidae; genus Bos; species Bos grunniens. Next base: position 19,533,711 of record NC_141191.1, on the reverse strand, counting down.
TCATAACATTACACAGGAGGTGGTGATCAAAACCATTCCCCAAAAAATAAACTCAAAAAGGCAATATGGTTGTAAAAGGAGGCCTTACAAATAGCTGAGAAAAGAATAGATGTGAAAGGCAAAGGAGAAAAGGAAAGATATCCCCAACTGGATGCAGATTTCCAAAGAATAGCAAGAAGAGATAAGAAAGCCTTCCTAAGTAATCAATGCAAAGAAATAGAGGAAAGCAATAGAAAGGGAAAGACCGGAGATCTCTTCAAGAAAATTAGAGAAACCAAGGGAACCTTTCATGCAAAAGAAGGGCACAATAAAGGACAGAATGGTATGGACCTAACAGAAGCAGAAGATATTAAGAGGTGGCAAGAATACACAGAAGAACTATACAAAAAAAGATGTTTATGACCCAGATAGCCATGATGATGTGATCACTCACCTAGAGCCAGACATCCTGGAGTGCGAAATCAAGTGGGCTTTAAGAAGCATCACGATAACCCTGTGTACGAGACAGCAAAAGAGACACTGATGTATAGAACAGTCTTATGGACTCTGTGGGAGAGGGTGGGAAGATTTGGGAGAATGTCATTGAAACATGTGAAATGTCATGTATGAAACGAGATGCCAGTCCAGGTTCAGTGCACGATGCTGGATGCTTGGGGCTGGTGCGCTGGGAAGGCCCAGGGGGATGGTATGGGGAGGTTGGGAGGGAGGAGGGTTCAGGATCGGGAGCATGTTTTTTAAATTTTAAAAATAAAAAAAATAATAAAAAAAAAAAGAAGCATCACTATGAACAAAGCTAGTGGAGGTGATGGAATTAACTATTTCAAATCCTGAAAGATGATGCTGTGAAAGTGCTGCACTCAATATGCCAGCAAATTTGGAAAACTCAGCAGTGGCCACAGGACTGGAAAAGGTCAGTTTTCATTCCAATCCCAAAGAAAGGCAACAAAGAATGTTCCAACTATCGCACAACTGTACTCATCTCACATGCTAGCAAAGTAATGCTCAAAATTCTCCAAGCTAGGCTTCAAGAGTACATGAACCAAGAACTTCCAGATGTTCAAGCTGGATTTAGAAAAGGCAGAGGAGCCAGCGATCAAACTGTCAACATCTGATGGAATATAGAAAAAGAAAGAAAATTCCAGAAAAACATCTACTGCTCCCTTGTTGACTACACTAAAGCCTTTGTCTGTGTGGATCACAACTGTGGAAAATTCTTAAAGAGATGGGAATACCAGACCACAAACAAGCCTCCTGAGAAATCTGTATGCAGGTCATGAAGCACCAGTTAGAACTGGATATGGAACAACAGACTGGTTCCAAATTGGGGAAGGAGTACATCAAGGCTGTATATTGTCACCCTGCTTATTTAACTTAAAGGCAGAGTACATCATGGAAAATGCTGGGCTGGAGGAAGCACAAGCTGGAATCAAGATTGCCAGGAGAAATATCAATAACCTCAGATATGCATATGACACTGCCCTTATGACACTGGCTAAACGTGAAGAGGAACTAAAGAGCTTCTTGATGAAAGTGAAAGCGGAAAGCGAAAAAGCTGGCTTAAAAGTCAACATTCAAAAGATGAAGATCATGGCATCCAGTCCCATCACTTCATGGCAAATAGCTATGGAAACAGTGACAGACTTTTGGGGGTCCCAATCACTGCAGATGGTGACTAAAGCCATAAAATTAAAAGATGCTTGCTTCTTGGAAGAAAAGCTGTAACAAACCTAGACAGCATATTCAAAAGCAGAGACATTACTTTGCCAATAATGGCCCGTCTAGTCAAAGCTATGGTTTTTCCAGTAGTCATGTATGGATGTGAGAGCTGGACCATAAAGAAAGCTGAGGGCCAAAGAACTGATGCTTTTGAACTGTGGTGTTGGAGAAGACTCTTGAGAGTCTCTTGGACTGCAAGAAGATCCAACCAGTCCATCCTAAAGGAAATTAGTCCCGAATATTCATTGGAAGGACTGATGCTGAAGCTGAAGCTCTAATACACTGGCCACCTGATGAGAAGAACTGACTGATTAGAAAAGACCCTGATGCTGGGAAAGACTGAGGGCAGGAGGAGAAAGGGATGACAAAGGATGAGATGGTTGGATGGCATCACTGACTCAATGGACATGAGTTTGTGCAAGCTCCGAGAGTTGGTGATGGACAGAGAAGCCTGGCGTTATGCAGTCCACGGGGTCTCAAAGAGTCAGATACAACTGAGCAAGTGAACAGAAACAGTGTGTGTGTGTGTGTGTGTGTGTGTGTGTGTGTGTACTGGAGAGAGAGAGAAATTGTGCAAAATATTATTCTGACATTAACCACCATTTATCATTTAACAAGAACAAGCTATTTAAAATATCTATTTGTAAGAGCTCATTCTAAATCTTCATCTTCCACCATCATTCTGGTCTCTGTTCTCACTGATCTTTATTCGCATCCTGTGTTAGATGGATCCCCATACTAAAGCAGGTCTGTTGAGGGAGGAGTCACTGGATTCTTAGCTGAAGGGATCACAGGGCAATCAGACTCCTCCTCTCCGTCTACAGCTGGAAGTTCAGACATACGCAAAAGAAATGATTGTTTTAATTATAAGATAAACATCCCTGGGTATTTCTGTCTTCAATGGTAACTGTACAAGTTTGAGCAAGTGCAGAAGTATAATTCTTGAGCATTTCTATAAATGTCTTCTGTGGATCTAAATGAATTATCTGTTTGCCTATACTAAATATCATATAAAAAATGTATCACATTATGATCCAGCAATCCCACTGCTGGGCATACACACTGAGGAAACCAGAAGGCAAAGAGACACGTGTACCCCAATGTTCATCGCAGCACTGTTTATAATAGCCAGGACATGGAAGCAACCTAAATGTCCATCAGCAGATGAATGGATAAGAAAGCTGTGGTACATATACACAATGGAGTATTACTCAGCCATTAAAAAGAATACATTTGAATCAGTTCTAATGAGGTGAATGAAACTGGAGCCTATTATACAGAGTGAAGTAAGCCAGAAAGAAAAACACCGATACAGTATACTAACGCATATATATGGAATTTAGAAAGAGGGTAACAATAACCCTGTGTACGAGACAGCAAAAGAGACACTGATGTATGGAACAGTCTTATGGACTCTGTTGCAGAGGGAGAGGGTGGGATGATTTAGGAGAATGGCATTGAAACATGTATAATATCACGTATGAAACAAGTTGCCAGTCCAGGTTCGATGCACGATACTGGATGCTTGGGGCTGGTGCACTGGGACGACCCAGAGGGATGGTATGGGGAGGGAGGAGGGAGGAGGGTTCAGGATGGGGAACACATGTACACCTGTGGTGGATTCATTTTGATATTTGGCAAAACTAATACAATTTGTAAAGTTTAAAAATAAAATAAAATTTTAAAAAAATGTATCACTGACTGAGAAGTCAGCAATTTTATTTCGTATATTTTCTTTCAATATTCTTTACTGACAGCATTAATGGAAGAAAAAAGAAAAAGAAAACAAATAGAAAGGGTCTGTACGAGAATATTCCAATTAACTGTTTCACACCTGCCTTCAGGGGATATTTACATAGATATGATGGTAGTTGTCTCTTTAAGAACCTGCGCCCTCCTGCAGCTTTAAAATATACATCATCAGCCAAGACTCAGACTTATTTAGTTTTAAACTCTCAGACTTAACATGGGACGAGACACATGATAGACAAACACTGAATTTAATTGTATTATATAGGGGAAAAAGAAGACCACAGAGCATTGCCTAAGAAGTGGTCAACCTAAGAAGTTAGCGAATTCAAATGCACTCACAGTTTTTAAGGAAGCTCTGTAGTCCGCTCCATAGTGGCTATACCACTATATATACTCCCACCAACAGTGTATATATATTCCCACCAACAGTGTAGGAAGCTTCCCTTTTCTCCACACCCTCTCCGACATTTATTATGTGTAGACTTTTTTGATGATGACTATTCTGACCAATGTGAAGTGATATCTCTTTGAAGTTTTCATTTGCATTTCTCTAATAATTAGTGAGGCTGAGCATCTTTTCATCTGTATGTATTCTTTAGAGAAATGTCTATTTAGATTTCCTGCCCATTTTTTGGATTGTTTCTTTCATACTGAACTTCATGAGCTGTTTGTATATTTAAAAAAACAAAGCTACCATATGAGCTATCAGCCCACTCCTGGGTATACATCCAGAGAAAACCATAATTCAAAAAGACGTATGCATCCTGATGTTTGCTGCAGCGCTATTCACAACAGCTAGGACGTGGAAGCACCCTAAGAGTCTATCAGCAGAGGAATGGAAAAGAAGATGTGGAACATATATACCATGGAATACAACTCAGCCATAAACAAGAATGAAATAATGCGATCTGCAGCAACTTGGACGGACCTAGAGACTGTCATACTGAGAAAAGTCAGACAAAGACTATGATATCAGTTACATGTGGAAACCAAAAAAGCATACAAATGAACTTATCTACAGAAAAGAAATACAGTTACAGATATAGAAAACAAATTCATGGCTATGAAGGAGTAAGAATAAATTGGAAGATTGGGACTGACACATACAACTACTGTATATAAAACAGGTAAGTAATACAGACCTACTGCCTAGCACAGGGACCTCTACTCAATACTCTGTAGTGGTCTATATGGGTAGGAATCAAAACAGTGTGGCTCTATGTACATGTATAACTGATTCACTCTGATGCACACCTGAAACGAACAAAACATTGTAAATCAACAATTCTCCAATTTAAAAAATGAACATATCCATCACCTCCAAAAAAACATTGTACTTGCAGGTTGAATCCCAAGCATCTAACCAACCAGACAATTTGCCAAATTGTGACTTTAGAGAAAATAAACAAAAAAACACATCAGATAGTTCCAAAGATGAATTGAAACAGAAGAACTAATGCTTTTGAACTGTGGTGTTGGAGATGACTCTTGAGAGTCCCTTGGACTGCAAGGAGATCCAACCAGTCCATCCTAAAGGAAACCAGTCCTGAATATTCATTGGAAGGACTGATGTTGAAGCTGAAACTCCAATACTTAGGCCACCTGATGCAAAGAACTGACTCATTAGAAAAGATCCTGATGCTGGGAAAAAATGAAAGCAGAAGAAGGGAATGACAGAGGATAAGATGGTTGGATGGCACCACCAATGCGATGGACATAAGTTGAAACAAGTTCTGGCAGTTGGTGATGGACAGGGAAGCCTGGAGTGCTGCAGTCCATGGGGTTTCCAAGACTCGGACACAAGTGAGCAACTGAACTAAACTCAACAAACTTGTGGAACAAACGGGTCCCTAGAGATCAAAGAAATGAAAATGAAGTATTACTTTTTATGTGACTACATCTCTCAGACTAAGGTAATACAGCATTTTAATATATATCTATTTAACATGGGTTGGCTAAGCTTATTCCTTGGAAGAAAACCTATGACATACCTAGACAGTGTATTAAAAAGCAGGGATATCACTTTGCCAACAAAGGTCCAAACAGTCAAAGCAATGGCTTTCCCAATATTTATGTACGGACGTGAGAGATGGACCATAAGGAAGGCTGAGTGCTGAAGAACTGATGCTTTCAAACTGTGGTGCTGAAGAAGACTCTAGAGAGTCCCTTGGACATCAAGGACATCAAACCAGTTGATCCTAAAGGAAATCAACCCTGAGTAGTCATTGGAAAGACTGATGCTGAAGCCTCAACTTTGGCCACCTGATGAGAACAGCTAATTCACTGGAAAAGACCCGGATGCTGGGAAAGATTGAGGGCATGAGGAGAAGGGGGCAACAGAGGATGAGATGGTTAGAGAGTATCACTGACTCAATGAACATGAGTTTGTGCAAAATCCAGTGGATAGTAAAGAACAGGGAATGCTGGCATGCTGCAGTCCATGGGGTCGCAAAGTTGGACATGACTGAGCGACTGAACAACAAGCTTTTAAATAAGCCAGTCCAGGTTCGATGCATGAGACAAGGTGCTCAGGGCCGGTGCACTGGGACCCTGAGGGATGGGATGGGGAGGGAAGTGGGAGGGGGGTTCAGGATGGGGAACACATGTACACAGATGGCTGATTCATGTCAATGTATGGCAAAAACCACTACTACATTGTAAAATAATTAGCCTCCAATTAAATAAATTAATTTAAAAAATTTTGACTAAATCTATCAAAAAATCTAACAGAAAAAAATACTGAGAGGCTTGCTTTGGATTAGATGAATATTGTGTTTTTCTTTCCTTTGTTTTTATATTTATTCTAATTATCTCCTATAACATATATAATAGGTAAACTTTTTAAAATAGTAATAAATTCTCATTCAAATTAATTATATAGTGTCTTTAAGTAATTCATGAGATTAAATATTTAGCCATTTAATATTTCACTCAAGATCAATTATTCTAATGCCGTGGGAGAAAGCCAAAGCATTCTTGTAATTGTTTCTTTAGTTTGCCAACTTGGAAATGTTACACAAATAGATAACCTTTCTGAGCCTCCGCTGTCTCATTTATAAAGTGGTAGAAATAGTAACAGTGACTTCGCAGGGATTTTGTGAGTTATTAGTGAAGTAAACAAAGATAATACTGGGATTAAAACTGTGAGTTCTTTTCTTCCGGCAAGTATGTCTCTCTAATATCTGACAGCACAAACCACCATCATGTTCTTCACTTCAGCTATCGACCATCATCTTTTCATTTAAATTGAAAAAAACACCAACAGCATGGCATGGGGCAGTACATTGCAGGCACGTGAAATTGTGTTAATGAACATCAGGGAGAATAAGAAAAGTTTTTTATCTAGACTTGGAGAAGTTATATGCTTTGGGGAAAGGCTTTAAATAGCCTTTGGAATGAAATACAACATTTCTAATAGGACTCAAATGCTATTAAATGTGTTAGACTCTTCCAAGAATAATGGTACAAGCACATTTTGGGAAAAAGATGAGTCTTGTTAATATGCTAATTTCACAGGCATATTTCTACTTGACAACTGTGGGTATTATTTTAATTAGAGTCATACTTACACTTTAATATAAGAATTACTACTAAAAGCAGTCTTAATTTCCATCAAGAATAATTTACTGTATTCTTTTCACTTTATTCTTGAATCCACACCCGCTGCAAATTATCTTGTCTCTTTTAATTAGTAGCCTAAAGCAGTCTTCTTGTTTTCTACTCTTTTCTGCTATTTATATCAATTATCTTTATTTCTTTTTCAATTTCCCCTTCATTTAAATCTCAATGTGATAAACTTTAGACTAAAATAATAATAAAAGAATTTTGCAGGCTTTTAAATAAAAATCTATTCAGTATTATTTCTACTTATTTCCAAAAATGAGAAATGCATACAATTTAATGGGACACAATGGGAAAAACAGGATAAAAAAATCTTAAATCATCACTGGGTTCTAATTGGAAATGTTTATCTAACCTCATAGCTTTCAGGATAATTGAAAAATTAATATAAACTATTTTGTGTTTTGATATCATCCTAATGTAATTCTAATTCAGGCCAGTTACATCACAGATGCAAAGTTACCCTTTGTTGGGGGTGGGGGGGAGGGTCTCCTTTAAATCATAGGAGTACCATCATAATAATTTATACCTACTCCACATATTCAACTTAGCATCTATAAATCTGAGTTTCTCTTGTGAATTAATGGGTACATGTAGCATTAAATTTAATTTAATCACCTTCTACACAGAGGGCTTCCCAGGTGGCTCAGTGGTAAAGAACCTGTCTGCCAATGCAAGAAACACAAGTTCAATCCCTGGATTGGGAAGATCCCCGGAGAAGGAAATGGCAACCCACTCTGGTATTCTTGCCTGGAGAATCCCATGGACAGAGGAGCCTGGTGGGCTACAGTCCACGGAGTTGCAGAGAGTCAGACACAGCTGAGCGACTGAGCACAGAATGGAATGCAGAAGTGTTCTCAAGTGTAGATTAACTATTAGCAGAACATACACTTTCCCCACACAGAGAAAATCAGCGTGTGATCTATTTGACTAACAATAAAATGTCTTCCCTTCAGGTGAGATTATATCGATTCTTATCAACGTGTGACTGTAGATCTTACTTTCTTATATCTCTTATCATATGATGGTAAGACATCATAAGAGATATCATATGATGTCTCTTCCAGATATCATAATTTAATGAAACACGTATCCCTGGATTCTCAGACATCCTTTAAGACACTGTGGTTTCTGTTGTTTGGGATGAAAGAAACCCCTTTGGAAATCTAATGAAAGCAATGTACTTTTTACCCAGAAAAATAAAAGTTCCCTTCCTCCGACCCCTGACTCCTGCCCAAATACGCACACACCATATTAGATGCTTATTCAGTCATAAAATCTTTTGACGCTCATCGGTGAAACACCAACCAGAAGTACTCAACAATATTTTCAAAGGAGTTTTCAAAATCTCTTTCTTAAATACCTTTCAATGATTTTGATTTTTCAAACCTGGACTTTGGTACATGTCTCTGCTCTAAACCTTCAAAATACCTAGCTCCTGGCCGGGATATTTTCTGACTTCGTCGCCTTTCACCACACGTCCCTGTGTCCCTCCTGTTCGTCATTTGCTCATTTGGCTTCTAAACTAGCTTTCCTAACACCCTTCCTGAAAGGCCTGACCCTGGATTTCAGTTCATCCCTGAAAGTTTTCTGTAACAAGCTTGTTTCTGCTTTCTAGGAACCACTGATGTAGAATTCCTGATGAATTCTAATCAATACCCCAACATGACATACCATTTTCTTGAAAAACCAATATATGCAGAGGTCTGCATTATACAAAACCCATAATTTAACTGAAAGGAAAGACAGAGCTAAGTAATTTTTTATGAAGTATATTCATTTGTATGGTTTAAATACAATTGATTTAGCAACTCATACAAATGAAAATTAGATAATGATTCAAAATAGAAATCTACATATAATCCCCAAATAATTTGAGACAATTTTTCCTCGACTTCCATATTTTTTAGAGAATGCCATACAATAAATGAGACAGCTTTATGCATCATTTGCTTCTATTTTTTCCAATCTGATCTATTTTACTGACTAAATGTAGAAAATGTGGCATCAGGGAAAATAGGAGGAAGAAAATTAAAAAGCTGTGATCACCTGTAATGAGAAAATATTTTCTAATGGAGAGTTCATAATAGAAAATGGTGTGCAGTTAAAAGCTCAATTACATGAAATATTCTGGTTATACTTTTATTTCCCTTCTTTTTTGAACAATCTTTAACTGTGTTAACCAACGACTCCCCCCAGCCCCCGCAACTCTGTTCTATAATTTTTTAAAGGATACCTCCCATAGTTCTTATTGAAAATATGCTTTCTAGGAAGCAAAAGACACAGTATATCTAAAATCTAAACAGACATTTCTCCAGACAAGACATACAGACGGCCAACAAACACATGAAAAGATGCTCAACATTGCTCATTATTAGAGAAATGCAAATCAAAACAAGAGTCAGGTATCACCCCACACCAGCCAGGATGGCCATCATCAAAAAACCTACGAACAATAAATGCTGGAGAGGCTGTGGAGAAAAGAGAACCTTTCTGCACAGTTGGTGGGAATGTGAATCAATACACTCACTATAGAGAACAGTATGAATATTTCATAAAAAACTACCATATGACCCAGCAATCCCATTACTGGGCATATACTCTGAGAAAACCATGATTCAAGAAGACCACGTATACCTCAAAGTTCATTGCAGCACCATTTACAATAGTCAGAACAAGGAAGCAACCCAGACGTCCATCGACAGATCAAAGGATAAAGAGGTTGCAGCACATATACACAATGGGCTTCCCTGGTAGGTCAGATGGTAAACAATCTGCCTGCAACGTAGGAGACCTGGGTTCAGTCCTTGGGTCAGGAAGATCCCCTGGAGAAGGGACTGGACAACCCACTCCAGTATTCTTGACTGGAGAATTACATGGACAGAGGAACCTGGCAGGCTACAGTCCATGGCATCGCAACTAAAACACATTCAGTGGAGTGTTACTAATGGAATGAAACTGGGCCATTTGTAGTGATGTGGATGAACTTACTGTCGGTCATACAGGGAGAAGCCAGTCATAAAGAGAAAAATAAATATAGCATATTAACATACATATATGGAACCTAGAAAAATGGTGCTGATGACCCTATTTGCAGGGCAGGAATGGAGACTCAGAGAGAGTGGATTTATGGACACGGTGAGGGAAAGAGAGAGTGGGACGAGTTGAGAGAGTAGCACTTACGTATATACACACACTGCTATGTATGAAAGCGACAGCTAGTGGGAAGCTGCTGTATATACAGGGGGCTCAGCTCAGTGCTCTGTAATAACCCAGAAGGCTGGGATGGGAAGGGCGCGAGGGAGGGAGGCTCAGTTAGAGTGGATTTATGTATACTTATGGTTGATTCATGCTGTTGTACGGCAGAAACTAACACAACATTGTAAAGCAATTATCCTCCAATTTAAAAATTAATTAATTAAAAAATAAAGCAGTCAGTGACAAACTGCCTCAGATTATAGTTTGACCATCAGAAGTCAATATGTCATGTGGCAAATACATGTGTGTGTGTGTGTGCACTCAGTTGTGTCCGACTCTTTGCGACCCCATGGACTATAGCCTGCCAGGCTCCTCTGTCCATGGGATTTTCCGTGGAGTGGGTTGCCATTTCCTCCTTCAAGTTATCTTCCTCACCCAGGGATTGAACCTGCATCTTTTGCATTGGCAGGTAGATTCTTTACCACTGAGCCACCTGGCAAATATGACCCCCCAATAAATACCTCAATGAAATGTGTAAATAGTTTGTTCGTTAATAAGTCTCTGGTTAGAATTTAATAATAAATTCATCATTTTTCCTCTTTTGCATTAAAGTAGAATCCTCAAATGGGGCTTGCCTGGTGGCTCAGTGGTAAAGAATCCACCTGCCAAGCAGGAGATGCAGGTTCGATCCCTGGGTTGGGAAGATTCCCTGGAGAAAGAAATGGCAACCCACGCCAGTATTCTTGCCTGGAAAATCCCATGGACAAAGGGGCTTGGTGGGCTACCATCCACGGGGTTGCAAAAAGTTAGACATGACTTGGCAACTAGATAGGGGCAGCAGCAGAATCCTCAGACAAATCCAATGCGAAGGCCAACCTTATCATTTCTGATTCATCAGAAATTATTAGACAGAGAAATGGTTATATTCAATTGATTGAAAAAGAAACATAATAAAATGTGCAGCCTTTAAACATTGTAGATAAAGTAACTTTTTGCACAGTGACATAGCTTATTAAGAAAGGACTTCAAATATGACATTTGAATGTACATGAGATGTTTCTTTTTGAAGTAAAACCTAATCCATCAGAATTGGGTCGCCATCAGCACTTAGGATAAACAATCTTTATAAAGGCCTAAAGGGGAGTAGAGTTTCCAGCTGCAATGTCTGGGAGCTGGAGAGTGAGTGAGAGAGAGGGGGTGCCTTGCTCACTCTTCAGGCCAACATTATTATTAATGATAAAGATAGAAAACGGCAGCAGGTTAATGACATTTTCAGCCAGTACCAACTAAGCAGGCAGTGAAACTCCAGTCCGAAAACAGAAGAAAAATTCAAAAGCAATTGAAGAGTTTATGATAACCAGGAGGAAAGGACTAAATGAATTCCAAGGCAAATCAGGAGCATAAGCTTCTGGGAGCACAAGGGAGGGAGAGGATGTCACCAGCAGAAACCTAGCTAGATAGCAGCTGGAGGGACATGAAGAACAAGATGGACACAAGGGGACGCAGGCTCACAGCAGACACCAACTGGACAGCAGTTTTGGCAGGCAAAAAAAGAAAAGCCAAAGCCGATTGAAGCAGCATACCAAGAGATGTATTTCAACTGCGAATAAAGAAGTCAAGGGTTGGGAATAGAAGCTGAATGTCTGAGAGCTAAATGATAAATTTCTTTTAAAATCACAAGTGAAATTGATAAATTAAGTGTCAGTAATCTGGGAGTCTCCAACGTACAGTTTTCAAATATCAAGGTCTGTCGATTCTATTTACTAAACAGCTCTCAAATTTACTCCCCTGTAACTCTTAAATCACTCTCTTAATGCAAAACCACCATCATTTCCCACATGGAAAAAAAAAGCAAGAGCCTCCAAAATAGTGTCCCCACATCCACTTCTGTCTTCCTCCTATTCATTCTCCAAATGTTCACTACAGAGGGGTATAATTTTAAAGTGCAAACAGGTACAGCCAGAGCCTGCTGCTGACCAAAATGCATTGCCTTTGTGTGTATCGTTAAAGGGCACTTTTCTCAAGACGATTTACTTCTGGCAGAACCCTGTTGTAAGAGACATATTTTTTTAGAACACTCTATCACCGTCTACCAGAAAATCACCATAATAAAAATATAAATATAAGGTGTGAATAGCACTCACTTATATGTGAGTCTCTTCTCGCAGAGGGAGTATACTCAATGGTATTGGAATGACTTTGGATGGTAGCACTTGGTAACCAGACATTATGGTGATGATTTAGAAATGTATATAAAGGACTTCCTGGAGGTCCAGTGGTTAAGAAGCCACCTGCCAATCCAGGGGACGTGGGTTCCACCCCTGGTCCGGGAAGATCCCAGATGCCATAGGGTAACCAAGGGCACACACCATAACAGTGAAGCCCGTGCACTCTAGGGCTCCTGCTCCGCAAGAGAAGCCACCACGATGAAAAGCCCAAGCACCACAACTAGAGGAGGCCCTGCGGCCGCAACTAGACAAGGCCCAGGTGCAGCAACTATTCATAAGATCCAGTGCAGCCGCAAATAAATAAATAAAATCAGTTTTAAATGTATTTAAATATCAAACCACTACGATGTACACCTGAAACTAATATAATACTATACACCAATTATACTTCAATTTAAAAGTGGTCCTCTCCTTCACTGCATCACATGTATAATCACACATACGATACACAGCAGCCTGCCACGTCACTTACATTATAAAGGGTTTCAACGGCTTCATTTTCTCCCAGGTTAAAGGCCCAAGTCCAACACGTGTGCAGACTCTAGGTCTTTCTTTGGCTATGCTACTCTGTCTGCTTGACATGCTTTCTTCCAACCCCATCCCATACCATCCTGCCATTAGTATTTCCCTCTCATCCTTCATTTTCTCAATATAAATGTCATTTCTTCCAGGAACCCTGTCTTCTAGATTGCATGAGGGCCACCAGAGTGTCACAATCTCTTATTCAATGCCTCATCTGGTAGAAGGAAGGTTCCAGAAGAGGAGACCCCATGTCAGACTTTCTCAGTGCCTCGCAGTTCTTGCCACAGTGGTGTGTATACAATAGATTGTTAATAAACAGCTGATGGGGGTACAAGTGAAAGACAAGTATATAGAATACTGTTACATAATAAATAGGCACATGTTAAATTGTAAATTTAATCCCTTGAGAGAAATTATTTTAAAGAAAATAAAAATCAGAGGGAGGAGCAACATAAAATGAATGTTTGGTAAGTTAGAATTGAGCTGTATGATGTATTTTTGTCAGTCTTGTTCCTGACTATGAATTCCAAATTTACTACCTTCCTTTAAATTGAATTCTATATCATAAAATAGAAACGTTCTTCCTACTTCTCCATGTAAATATTAGGTGCCTCAAAATCAAATTACCATTTTATTTGCTGTTCTCAAATATTTCTGTTAAAAAAAATCTTGATAGTGTTGTAAATAAAATATTACCTGCAGAAAGTAGTAAAGAGGTACAAGTTAACAGAGTGGTACAGCTGTTTTTCTAGAAGTCTAATACTTAACTTTAAAAAGAAGTATTTGAGTGTTTTTTTCTGTAAAAATGTCAAAGAACTATATAATCAGATATGTATGTCCATTTTATCCTGAGACATCAAGAGGTCAATGGGCTCCACTGACCCACGTAAATAAATATAATATTTTAGCAAAAGTAGCTTAAAGAGTAAATACAATTTATCCTTGCAACTTCAGAAAATAGATAGCAAACAACACAAATAAAAGGGACAGTTGTCTACATGTTGAAACAAAAGGATAACCAAAAAGACCTCACCCCATGGCCTGAAGAAGAAAATCTTTTTTTTTTTTTCACATTGGAAAAAAATCATAAAATGATGCAGTTTGATAGGGAGATGTTAGAGGCATAAGTCTGAAGCTGCAGAGTCTGTCCAGGCCCTCTGCTCTGCCTACCAAAGACATGTAAGAAGGAATCTGAAAGGGGAGAAAAGCAGGTCCCTTTCAGTCTTGCCCAAGGTAAGTTTCACTCCATTCTTTGTGCCCAGTGAAGTACTGAAGGAAACTTGGTATATCTGGGAGACATTTTGTTTCTAATCTTTTCGAAGCATTTCCTGCAGAGATATGGACTGTTGACAACATTATGCTTTTCAAATCAACAAATTAAGTAACTCTAGCGCTAGACTTTCCTGGTGGTGCAATGGATAAGAATCTGCCTGCTAATGCAGGGGACAGGGGTTTGATCCCTGATTCCAGAAAGATCCCACATGCCACGCAGTGTGGAAGCCTGGGTGCTGCAGCTGCTAAAGCCCACACATCTACACAGCCTGTGCTAGGCAACAAGAGATGCCACCTCAACTAGAAGCTCATTGCAACAGAGTAGCCTGCACTTGTCACAACTAGAGACAGCCCGTGTGTAACAGTGAAGACCCAGTGCAACCAAATTAATAAACTAAATGCATATATGGGTGTGTGTGTGTATATGTCTAGGACCAGTCACCTCTCCTTACAAAATAACTGAGTACACCCATGAACGTCTTACAGGCACTTCTGTCTGACAGTATAGACTACTGGAAAGATTAGGAACACGTGGATATTACAAGAGATTAAAGACCTTCCTGTCAGCCAAAGGATAGCCTGGCTTTACTCTGACTTGACCACTGTCCACTTTGTAGCTCATCAAAAATGTAACTCCCTTCATGGGTTTAACTGTTGACTTGACTCGTCTTTGCTCAAAGGCTTTTGAGTGACTCTCTCCTGCTTTTATTATTATTTTCATTCAGTTCTCAAGTCAACTTGCAGGTTTTCAAGGGCTTTTGGGAAGACCTTGATTTTTGTCCCCTTGCCTTATTTACACTCTTCTCCAAAATAGATAATTACTTAGTCTCTTTTAATAAGCTCAGCTTCCCTTGAGACTCTAAGACAATCTTGGCCCTGGTATCAGAGAAATTAAAGCAATTCAAGTGACACAATTTAGGAAAGACTGATTCAGCTCCTTCAAAAGATAACAATAAGTTTCCCTAATTTAACGATGAAATTCTGTACCAAATGGAATCTAGTTTATTTCCTTAAAGGACCATCTGCTATGGACATGAGTTTTGTTCCCTCCTCCCCCTCCCCCACCAGATTCATTTATTGAAACTTACTACCCAATGTTATGTTATTAGGAGGCGGGGCCTTTGGGAGGTACTTAGGTCGTGAGAGTGGAGTCCTCATGAATGGGATTAGTGCCCTTATGAAAGCAACCTGAGAAAGCTCTCTTGCCCTCTTCTGCTATGTGAACTGACAGCAAAAAGACCATAATTTAGGAAACAGTTTCTCATCAGAAACCTAACCTGCCAGAACCATAGTCTTGTCCTTCCCATCCTCCAGAATGGTAAGAAATCAATGCTGCAGTTTAAGTACCCAGTCTATGGTGCTTTTGTTATATCAGCTTGAATGGACTAAGACACCCTCCTATTTACAATAACTAGACCCCTAAATCTCTTATTTGTATAACCTTTATACAAGTTCTCACCAGCCTGGGTCTGGCTTTGCTCTCATCATTTTTATCAGGGACTGAAGACCTGTCCTTTCATTCCTGGCCTCAAAGTAAAGTGCCTCAGGAGCGGGGAGGTTGGGGGATATGTTGGCCAAAGGGTAAAAACGCAGATGAATAAATCCTGGGGAATCTAATGTACAGCATTGTGATTTTAGTTAACAGTACTATATGGCACACCTGAAAGTGGCTAAGAGACTAGATCTGATAAGAAATGATAACCAGGTGACATGCTAGAGGTGTTAGCCAACACTATGGTGGTCATCATACTGCAATATAGATGCGTATCAAGTTAACAGTTGTGCACTTTAAACTTACACAATGTTACGTGTCAATTACACCTCAGTTCAGAAACAACACATAAGGAAATCTGATACACATGCACACACACAAAGTACCTCCACTGAGACCAGACCCCTTACTAGTCACCTTTCTCTTAGAGATTCACCTACTGCCTATTCTTCACTCCTCTCTGTCCACCTTCAGTCCCATTGGGACATCCTTAACTTGAACCATCTGCTTTGAGTCCCACTCATGGTGGCTCAGACACTAAATTGTCTGTCTGCAATGCAGGAGATCCAGGTTTGACCCCTGGGTTGGGAAGATCCCCTGGAGAAGAAAATGGCAGCCCACTCCCGTATGCTTTCCTGGAAAATCCCATGGACAGTGGAGCCTGGTAGGCTACTGTCTATGGGGTCGCAAAGAGTCAGACACGACTGAGCGACTTAATTTCACTTCATAGTTATTAGCACTCCACCCAGCTGCAAAGCCTCCTGTTACCTCCAGCTGAACCTGCACTCATCTAAACACCAGTCCTCAGCCCCTCCCAGAGTAAGTTATTCTTTTTTATTGGTGTATAATTGCTTTACAGTGTTGTCTTGGTTTCTGTGTACAATGAATTGAATCAGCTATACATATATATATATATACATCCCCCTCTCCGTGGGCCTCCCTCCCACCTCTCTGGGTCACCACCGAGCACTGAGCTGAGCTTCCTGCACTGCACACTTGGTTCCCACCAGCTATCTGTTGTACATGTGGGTGTGCACATACATCAGTCCCAACGTCCCAATTCATCCCACGCCATCTCCCTGCTCCACATCTATGCATCCATTCTCTACCGGTGTGTCTCTATTCCTGCCCTGCAAATAGATGCACCTCAGTGCTCATTGCAGCACTATTTACAATAGCCAGGACACAAAAGCAACCTCAACAGCCATTGACAGATGAATGGACACAGAAGATGTGGTACACATGGAATGTTACTCAGCCATTGAAAAGGAACAGTATCGGGTCATTTGTAGACTGAGCTATTCTTGAACCAGAAAATCCTATTTGCTTCCATAAAGAGAGGTCTTCTGTGGTGGATTTAAATTATAGCTCTGGCTTCCTTATAGACATCACTCCTGCATAGGTGCCCATGTCTCCTCTTTCATCCCCGTCTCTAAAGCCCTGCCCTTCAATCTCCTTGTTCTTTTTTCTCATAACTGTAAGTTCACAATGCTTTCTCTCTGCTAACACTGTACTAAATGCATTGAATGCATTATCTTACCTAATTCTCAGAGCAGTGATGTGCACTCATCACTTGTGTTCAAATTTGAAGAAATAATAACATAAAGCTTAAAATATGTAATGACCTACCTAATAACAAGGTGTAGAGTTGGGCCTTAAAACCAGGTCTGACACTGACATTCACATTTTTAATTACTAGGTTATGAAAAGGCAAAATGATAGGATACTGAAAGGGGAACTCCCCAGGTCGATAGGTGCCCAATATGCTACTGGAGATCAGTGGAGAAATAACTCCAGGAAGAATGAAGCGATGGAGCCAAAGCAAAAACAATACCCAGTTGTGGATGTGACTGGTGATAGAAGCAAGGTCTGATGCTGTAAAGAGCAACACTGCATAGGAACCTGGAATGTCAGGTCCATGAATCAAGGCAAATTGGAAGTGGTCAAATAGGAGATGGCAAGAGTGAACGTCGACATTCTAGGAATCAGCTAACTGAAATGGACTGGAATGGGTGAATTTAACTCAGATGACCATTATATCTACTACTGTGGGCAGGAATCCCTCAGAAGAAATGGAGTAGCCATCATGGTCAACAAAAGAGTCCGAAATGCAGTACTTGGATGCAATCTCAAAAACGACAGAATGATCTCTGTTCATTTCCAAGGCAAACCATTCAATACCAGAGTAATCCAGGCCTATGCCCCAACTAGTAATGCTGAAGAAGCTGAAGTTGAACGGTTCTATGAAGACCTACAAGACCTTTTAGAACTAACACGCAACAAAGATGTCCTTTTCATTATAGGGGACTGGAATGCAAAAGTGTGAAGTCAAGAAACACCTGGGATAACAGGCAGATTTGGCCTTGGAATACGGAATAAAGCAGGGCAAAGGCTAATAGAGTTTTGGTCTAGAGCACTGGTCATAACAAACACCCTCTTTCAACAACACAAGAGAAGACTCTACACATGGACATCACCAGATGGTCAACACCGAAATCAGATTCATTATAT
The DNA here is from genome assembly GCF_055505025.1 of Bos grunniens. Classification (NCBI taxonomy): domain Eukaryota; kingdom Metazoa; phylum Chordata; class Mammalia; order Artiodactyla; family Bovidae; genus Bos; species Bos grunniens. The sequence continues at coordinate 19,515,399 of NC_141191.1, read as the reverse complement.
TCTTTGCAGCCAAAGTTCGAGAAGTTCTATACAGTCAGCAAAAACAAGACGGGGAGCTGACTGTGGCTCAGATCATGAACTCCTTATTGCCAAATTCAGACTTAAACTGAAGAAAGTAGGGAAAACCACTAGACCATTCAGGTATGACCTAAATCAAATCCCTTATGATTATACAGTGGAAGTGAGAAATAGATTTAAGGGACTAGATCTGATAGATAGTACCTGATGAACTATGGACGGAGGTTCATGACATTGTACAGGAGACAGGGATCAAGACCATCGCCGTGGAAAAGAAATGCAAAAAAGCAAAATGGCTGTCTGGGGAGGCCTTACAATATCTGTGAAAAGAAGAGAAGTGAAAAGCAAAGAAGAAAAGGAAAGATATAAGCATCTGAATGCAGAGTTCCAAAGAATAGTAAGGAGAGATAAGAAAGCCTTCCTCAGCAATCAATGCAAAGAAATAAAGGAAAACAACAGAATGAGAAAGACTAGAGATCTCTTCAAGAAAATTAGAGATACCAAGGGAACATTTCATGCAAAGATGGGCTCGATAAAGGACAGAAATGGCATGGACCCAACAGAAGCAGAAGATATTAAGAAGAGGTGGCAAGAATACATAGAAGAACTGTACAAAAAAGATCTTCATGAGCAAGATAATCACGATGGTGTGATCACTCACTCAGAGCCAGACATCCTGGAATGTGAAGTCAAGTGGGCCTTAGAAAGCATCACTACGAACAAAGCTAGTGGAGGTGATGGAATTTCAGTTGAGCTATTCCAAATCCTGAAAGATGATGCTGTGAAAGTGCTGCACTCAATATGCCAGCACATTTGGAAAACTCAGCAGTGGCCACAGGACTGGAAAAGGTCAGTTTTCATTCCAATGCCAAAGAAAGGCAATGCCAAAGAATGCTCAAACTACTGCACAATTGCACTCATCTCACATGCTAGCAAAGTAATGCTCAAAATTCTCCAAGCCAGGCTTCGGCAATACATGAACAATGAACTTCCAGATGTTCAAGCTGGTTTTACAAAAGGCAGAGGAACCAGAGATCAAATTGCCAACATCCGCTGGATCAAAAAAGCAAGAGAGTTCCAGAAAAACATTATGTCTGCTTTATTGACTATCCCAAAGCCTTTGACTGTGTGGATCACAATAAACTGTGGAAAATTCTTAAAGAGATGGGAATACCAGACCACCTGACCTGCCTCTTGAGAAACCGATATGCAGGTCAGGAAGCAACAGTTAGAACTGGACATGGAACAACAGACTGGTTCCAAATAAGAAAAGGAGTTCGTCAAGGCTGTATATTGCCACCCTGCTTATTTAACTTATATGCAGAGTACATCATGAGAAACACTGGGCTGGAAGAAGCACAAGCTGGAATCAAGATTGCCGGGAGAAATATCAATAACCTCAGATATGCAGATGACACCACCCTTATGGCAAAAACTGAAGAGGAACTAAAAAACCTCTTGATGAAAGTGAAAGAGGAGAGTGAAAAAGTTGGCTTAAAGCTCAACATTCAGAAAACAAAGATCATGGCATCTGGTCCCATCACTTCATGGCAAACAGATGGGGAAACAGTGGAAACAGTGTCAGACTTTATTTTGGGGGGTTCCAAAATCACTGCAGATGGTGATTGCAGCCATGACATTAAAAGACACTTACTCCTTGGAAGAAAAGTTATGACCAACCTAGACAGCATATTCAAAAGCAGAGACATTACTTTGCCAACAAAGGTCCGTCTAGTCAAGGCTATGGTTTTTCCAGTGGTCACGTATGGATGTGAGAGTTGGACTGTGAAGAAAGCTGAGCGCTGAAGAATTGATGCTTTTGAACTGTGGTGTTGGAGAAGAGTCTTGAGAGTCCCTTGGACGGCAAGGAGATCCAACCAATCCATTCTAAAATAAATCAGTCCTGGGTGTTCTTTGGAAGGACTGACGTTAAAGCTGAAACTCCAATACTTTGGCCACCTCATGCGAAGAGTTGACTCATTGGAAAAGACTCTGATGTTGGGAGGGATTGGGGGCAGGAGGAGAAGGAGACGACAGAGGATGAGATGGCTGGATGGCAGCACCGATTCGATGGACGTGAGTTTGAGTGAACTCCAGGAGTTGGTGATGGACAGGGAGGCCTGGCGTGCTACGATTCATGGGGTCGCAAAGAGTTGGACACGACTGAGTGACTGAACTGAACTGAGGCTAAATTGCTTCCTGGCTCAGTGGCAGCTGAGTTACAAACCCTCTTTGGAGAGATGCTCTCCTGCACTGAAGGGACCCAGACTGAAGTTCAGCCAGGAAATTGAGTCTGAAAGGTATAGTGGATCAGACTGAATCAAAAGAGAACACACCCAGATGCATCAGGTAACGTGGGAGTTCAGCCACAGAAATCAGCCACGTCTGGTAAATTGTCCAGGAAGCACTTATGTGGCAGTTTTCAAAAGTTTAAGGTCTGAAAGATAACAAGGAATGTTATTCATTCCATCATGACCCCATGGACTATAGATAGCCAGGTCCTCTGTCCATGGGATTCTCCAGGCAAGAACACTGGAGTGGGTTTCCATTTCCTTCTCCAGGGGATCTTCCAGACCCAGGGATCATGCCTGGGTCTTCTGCATTTCAGGCAGATTCTTTACCGCCTGAGCCACCAACTCTCATCAATTAGCATTATTTGTTTCTTTTGGAACACATTTTATTGGTGAATATCATTTTCCCTTACTCTATACGCTGTAAGTCTTATAATTCAGGTTCTATTTGCTTTAATATTTTTCTAGCAATCACATCAATCTATCAGCTTCTTTTAAGTTGTGGTTAATGAAACCCCTCAGATCCTTTCCTGATGCATTCTTGCCATTTAAAAATTATTTTCTCAGAAAGCAACTTTTAGCTTAAATAAATACAGAACTATGATTGCTCCAGTTACATTTACTTTTTTAAATTTATTTATCATATCCTTCTGTGATGATTGCTGTTATGGATTGAACTGTGTTCCCCCAATATTTATATGTTGAAGACCTAGCCCCCAGTACTTTAGAATGTGACCCGATGTGGGAACAGGGTCATTGTAGATGTAATTAATGGTTAATATGAGGTCATACTAGAATAGAGCGGGCTCCTAGTTCAGTACAACTGGTTTGCTTTTCAAAAACGGGGAGATTTGGATGCAGACAACACCCAGAAGAAATGCTACATGAAGACGAAGGCAGAGTTTGGAGGGATGCTTCTACAAACAAAAAAATGCCAAAATGGCCAACAAACCACCAAAATCTAGGGGAGAGGCATGAACAGATTCTTGCCTTCCAATCTGCCAGCGCCTTGACCTTAGACACCCAGGGTTCAGAATTGTGAGGAAATAAACTGCTGTTGTTTAAGTCAGTCATTTGATGGTACCTCGTTGCATCAGACTTAGCAAACGAATACCATGGCTCATACTTCTGAATCTACCATTTATTGTGAACCATCTCATAGGATTTCTACTCACGATTTATCCTAGACATAGTTTACAAGTATAAAGGAGGAATTTTTAAAGTCTTATTTTCAATGCTCCTCTATGTGGGCCTTTTTTCACCAGCACACTCCACCTTTACTCCATCATTATCACTCATTCTTGCCTGTCCTGAAGCTGAAGTTTTAATATTTAACAGGTCATGAAATAAAAAATAACTGATAAACCATGCTCTTAGAAAGAATTTCCAGCCTGGCTCTCAAGATTCCAGGAGTTCTAAGATTATGTTTTGTATGTTAAAAGCTTAGGTTCATATACACAAACTCATGCTAAAAATGCACAAGCAAACTCAAAACATCAGGTACTTCCCCTGAGCTAAATTTCTACTAATTTTATACCTGTAATAATATAAACACATTTTGAGAATGTAAAACTTTCCAGGCATGACACTAAAAAAATTGCATGTGTTATCCCATTTAAACCTCATGACCACATCCCAGGGGGTGATACTGGTATTATCCCTTTTTAGAAATGAATTTACCAAGGGTTAGGAAAGTAAATTAAGTATCTTATGCAAGGCTGCAGAGTCAGTAAGTGATGGAGTAAGAATTCAAATCTAAATGTGTCTGACTCCAGTATGTAAACTGTAAACTACACATATGCTTCTATTATACAAACTGAGAAAGAAAAAGACTCATTGCTTCAGCCACTTAACAGTAGCACAATGTTGGGCAAATTAATTAACCTTCATTTTCTCCTTTATAAAAAACAGTAGTGATATTAACCTTCTAAGATTACTGTGTGTATTAAATGAAAAAAAAAAAAACTGTTATTTATGTTACTTAGCAAATGCAGTTGATTCAGCAGTTAAACTCTTTCATAACATCAGGAAAATAACAGATGAAAATGTCTGGAAAAACTGAGTTCTTGAATGCAATTTAGCTTCTTATACTTACTCCTATACTCAGACATAGGAGAAGGCAATGGCACCCCACTCCAGTACTCTTGCCTGGAAAATCCCATGGACGGAGGAGCCTGGTAGACTGCAGTCCATGGGGTCACGAAGAGTCGGACACAACTGAGCGACTTGACTTTCGCTTTTCACTTTTATGCATTGGAGAAGGAAATGGCAAACCACTCCAGTGTTCTTGCCTGGAGAGTCCCAGGGACGGGGGAGCCTGGTGGGCTGGCGTCTATGGGGTCGCACAGAGTCAGACACGACTGAAGTGACTTAGCAGCAGCAGTATACTCGGACATACATACTTCATTGAAAAAGGAAGCATGATAAATTTCTGTTACCAAATTTAATGCTGGGAGGATGTATATATAATACATGTATATATATGGACATATAGTAATTTTTAAAGCACACAAGACAGTTCATGATACAGCGTATTTATAGTGGGTAGAGCCAGTACAACAGAAAGCACCTGAGAAGACTCAGTTTTGGTCCATGGAGAACGAGGATGAGGAACCATATCTTGTTCACACATCAATCCTCCCACATGAAAGACACCACAATCACCAAATCTTAAACAAATTCAAATTTCCTTGACAATGTATACTTATACTTTGTTAAACTAACAACTCTGTCAAGCTGACCTTTCAGAAAAGGATATTACTTTGCATTTCACAGAGAAACAGAAATTGTCATGTGTGCGTTCTCCTGTCATTTACACCACCCAGGGCTTCTCATAATCTCAACCTCATTCAACCATCCTAAGAATCAAAGTGACTAGACTAATCACCTTCTCATTCAGACATTAGGGATGGTTTAACAATCAGATGGAATTTTTCATGTGTGACAGACCAATTGATTCATCAGTAATTAACCTGAAAGTAATCAACCTGGCCAAAACAGTCAAACTTTCCCAGTAGCTCATCTGTTTTCTTTTCTACATCCTGACTATTCCTTCAATTCAACAAGCAGCACACAAAAATACACTTCTCTTACATTCTTTACTTCACTGTTTATAAAAAAGAGGGAGGAGACTTTCTTAAAAGCTCTTTTTGAGATATATATTTTAGATCTACTTTTTAACACTATATTCCCTATGAAAGAAAGAATAGTTGAAATCACTGTTTGGAAAGTGTCTTGGAAACTTCTACCCCCTCTCTGCCCCAGTGGGTGAAAATGAGAGAATCAAACCCATGAGGCACATTAAAATTTTAGAACAAATTTAAAGAATGAATCTGTGTTTTCCAGGTTAGTGTGCTCAATAACTGCACTTAGTAGATGCTGGGATAGCCTAATTGCACTTTCATTTTTGCCCATGCAATTATCTTAACTGAACTCAAATCTGGTATGTTTATAGTCCCAGCATCATCATTAAGCTAAAAATTGAACATTTTATCTTACCCTGAAAAATTCCAATTAAGCCCATTTGGAGCTTTCCACTGAATGCCAGCCCTAATTTCCTTCCGTAAAAGATCAAGGGTGCCAGGATGTCATACCCGAGAGAGGCCAATAGTCGGCTCATTAACAAGATGGATGAAGTATTCTAGGAGCTTCTACTGATGTGAGCATCTCATCTCGGACCAAAATCACATCCTATGAGGCTGTATGGACGATCTGGGAGGTCATCCCTCATTAAGAACAAGTGTATGTGGACAGTTCAAAATGAAGTCATCCAAAGAACAGAACTCCAGAGGGATGTCAAATGTTAACAAATAGACAAATGGAATTAGGTGCTGTTTTTGTTTAAATAGCTGAACTGCTGATGTAAGCAGCCCCACTAAAACTCCTCTAATCTCTTGGTTTCACCTCAGTGGAAAATGCAACGTGAAAGCTGATTGTTTTTACTTGACTTCTGGCTCTCTCTTTATCATTAAAATATGATTCTGTTCTCTCTAAAGTCACAAACAGAACACAGATAAGTCTACCTGCTAATGTTTTCATCCGTGGCGCCAGAAGCACTAACAGGTAGGTTCCAGTTTCGTTTTGCTTTGGGTTTTTGTTGTGTTTCTTCAGTGAATTTAGAATATGGGCCTTTTAAGCAAATAAAATGGCAGAAAGTGAAGAGAAACTAAAGAGCCTCTTGATGAGGGTCAAAGAGGACAGTGAAAAAGCTGGCTTGAAACTCAACATTAAAAAAATTAGTATCATGGCATCGGGTCCCATAACTTCATGGCAAATAGATGGGGGAAAAAAATTGGAAGCTGTGACAGATTTTGTTTTCTTGGGCTCCAAAATCACTGCAGACGGTGACTGAAGCCATGAAATTAGAAGACACTTACTCCTTGGAAGAAAGCACAAACCAAGACAGTGTATTAAAAAGCAGAGACATCACCTTGCTGACAAAGGTCTGTCTAGTCAAAGGTATGGTTTTTCCAGTAGTCACATGCAGATGTGAGATTTGGACCGTAAAGAAGACTAAGTGCTGAAGAATTGATGCTTTCAAACTGTAGTGTTTAGAGAAGATTCTTGAGAGTCCTTTGGACAGGAAGGAAATCAAACCAGTCAATCTTAAAGGAAATCAACCCTGAATATTCATTGAAAGGACTGATGCTGAAGCTGAAGCTCCAATACTTTGGCCACGTGATGTGAGGAGCCAACTCACAGCAAAAGACTCTGATGCTGGGAAAGAGTGAAGGCAAAAGGAGAAGCAGGTGGCAGAGGATGAGATGGTTGGAGAGCAAATGGACATGAGTTTGAGCAAACCCCATGAGTTAGTAAAGGACAGGGAAGCCTGGAGTGCCACAGTTCATGGGGTCGCAAAGAACAAAAACAAGCAAATAAATTGGCCAGCAGTATGGTCAATGGTTAAACATGGCTACACAAAATAGCTAAATGAACAAGAAAGCAAAATATCATAAAATAAATGGTTGAGACCACAAAGTTGTCAAGGAGGGACAACTCCTTGTCAATTCTATCAGGGCCTTCCACCCTTACAGGCCGGACGTTCCTTTCTCATCACAGATTAGGGCCTGGGCTGAAAACAAAATACTTTTCAGGGAACATAGCACTGAGTGAACTCAGTAAGACAGGCTAACTCTTATGAGTTACTAGAATCAAATGAGGATGCACATTATCTATTTTCAGTTACTTCAACACTGATGAGCAAGCTCCCATGTAATCAATGTACTGTGAAAATGGAATTAGTCTTCAGTAATTTTATTGGTCAACTTGGGTCCAAGCAAATGAAAGAAGATACTGTTGAGGAATATTTTAGTTTACATGATGGTGAAATTTGAAATTTAAAAATATCTTTCCACACAACTAAGGATACAGCTCTGCTGAAAATAATGCATTTTTCCCAAGAATTCTATGCCCATTCTAAACAGAAATAAATTAATCCTTCCTAAATCTGTGCTTTAATCTTTCCTTTTCCACATAAACAGTGTGTCTTTGATTACAAGTTTTTATCCTTAGGGAAGTTTACAGTGAACTTGGCAGAGTAACAAACTAGTTTTTTAAGTTTGCTCATATTTTCATAAGACACTGCCTTAAAAAACTTAACTGGAATTAGATATTTCTGATTAGTCAAAGATGAATGGATCTCTTAAAATAAGTCACACTTCAGATGGTAATCCTATCCATTTCATACTGTTTCCTCCTGTTTTAACTTTACTTCCAAAATTCTAGAGACATCTTGACTCATCTTTACATAATGGCTAGAAGAAGCATTATATATTAAAGCTTTATCAGGGCAGTGAAGGGAGATACATAACCATCCCCTACCTCTTCTATCAATGGCATAATTACATGTCATAAACACTGTTAAAGATAGAAGGGGGTCAGGGGAAGGATGGGAGGAAAGGATGGTTAGGGAATTTAGGATGGACATACACTGTTACATTTAAAACGGATAACCAACAAGGACCTACTCAGAGCACAGAGCACTCTGCTCAATGTTGTGTGGCAGCCTGGATGGGAGGTGAGCTTGTGGGAGAATAGATACACCTATATGTATGCCTGAGTCTCTTCCCTCTTCACCTGAAACTATTATTAATAGGCTATACTCCAAAGTGACTGAACAACAACAACAAATACTCCAATACAAAATAAAAGGTTAAAAAAAAAGAAAGGGACATACAGCATTAACCACGATGCTGATGGAGAGCATAAGGGGTGAGAAGTATGGTACTCTTAAATATCCTTTATTCTAAAGAAGGAGAAAAAGATATCTACTAGCATGCAGTGAAAGTCGCTCAGTTGTGTCCAACTCTTTGTGACCCCATGGACTATACAGTCCATGGAATTCTCCAGGCCAGAATACTGGAGTAGGTAGCCTTTCCCTTCTCCAGGAGATCTTTCCAACCCAGGGATCAAACCCAACCCAGGGATCAAACCCAGCCACAAGGGAAGCCAATTAGCATTTAGATATACACATAAAGTTATTCACTAATGAGCCAGTCTCCTCTTGCCTGATAGCTCAGTTGGTAACGAATCCGCCTGCAATGCAGGAGACCCCAGTTCAATTCCTGGGTCAGGAAGATTCGCTGGAGAAGGGACAGGCTACCCACTTCAGTATTCTTGTTCTTCCCTTGTGGGTCAGCTGGTAAAGAATCTACCTGCAATGCAGGAGACCTGGGTTCGATCCCTGGGTTGGGAAGATCCCCTGGAGAAGGGAAAGGCTACCCACTCCAGTATTCTGGCCTGGAGAATTCCATGGACTGTATAGTCCATGGGGTCGCAAAGAGTCGGACACCACTGAGCAACTTGCACATGCACTTTCCAGGTAAACCCTAGAATAATCTGGAATTTAAGATGATGACAGAGTGCCCACAGTACTTTTCCAGCTTCATTTCCTACCATTCTTATCCACGGGTCTTTAACTCAGTCATATTAAAACACTCACCATTCCATACTTTTAATACAAGCTATTATAGCATTGGGACACAAAGTGTTCTGCGTTTGTTTTTGCTTTTTATTTATTTTATAATGGCAAACTAGTCTTAAATCCCCTTTTCTATCACTTACTACTTCGTACGGCTAAGTCAGATTTTCATAATCTCTCTGAGTCATATATTCCTGTGTCCTTATCTAAAACTGGATTCAGTAATACCTAACTTGGATGTAACAGAAGAGAAATTTCACATCTAGCTATTTGGAACATGTGAAAAATTAAATTTAAGAAATAATGAACAAAGAAGAACCATTATAAACATTTAGATGGAAAAATTAGGATATGGATTCAAATCATACTCTGAAGTCCACTTCTGCCTGATCTTCTCCTCCTTGTGTGGACTGATTGTGGACAGACAATTGCGAGCACAAGAGGGGAGCTCTTCTGCCATAATCACAGTTTCACTGGAAGGAAAGAACATCCCAGGTCCCTCATGCCGCTGTCAGTATAAATTAATCCAAATGAATTAATCTCACATCTCTTTTCACATACGGATGTCAAAAATCTTCCTATTGAAATCACACTTTCAACTACTAACCTACTAATTAAATAATAATAATACATATATTGTCAGATGCTGGTGTGATCACAATGCTTATGAAAGCACCTACCCAGTATAGCCAGAGGGACTTTGAATAAAACAGACCTGAGTTGAATCCTGAAGACAGTGCTGTTTAGCTATGTGCTTTGGATGACCTACATAACCATTTTAAAATCTCAGTTTCTTCATCTATAAAATCTGATTAATTATTATTAATCAGCCTGAAAGGGGCACTTTGAGTATTTAATGATGTAATCATATAAATGGCTTAGCACAACACCTGCCTCATGTTGCAAGTAAACAGGAAACGATAGTAATTGTTCACTAAAGGGTGCTCACTATCCTTATCATTATTTCATCACCCCATGCCTTCACATGTTCCTTCTTCATATAACATCCTCCTTCTTTCCTCTTTATGCTAGACTTCTGGTAATTCTCCAATTTTTTTCCCCTCTAGCCCCAGTGCTCAGAACAGTGGTTGATACTAAGGAGGAACCTAGTAAATTTTTGATGGAAAAATACATGAAGAAACAAGTGAAGAAATGGAAGAGAGACTGAACAGATTCTTGGTAAAGAAGAGTGCCCCTTAGGACCATTTTCATAAAGCTTGGGTCAGCAAACTTTTTCTGTTTAAAAAAAAAAAGAAACAGAAAGTAAATATTCTGAGCTTTGTGAGCCATAAGGTCTTTGCAACAACTATCCAACTCTGCTTTTGTAGCACATAAGCAACAGCCGAACATACATAAGTGAGTAAGCATGGCTGTGTTCCAATAAGGCTGTACTTAAAGAACTGAAACTTGAATTTCACAGTTTTCATGTGTCATAAAATGTATTCCTTGGAAATTTCAAGTATTTATTTTTTTATAAATTTATTTTAATTGGAGGCTAATTACTTTACAATATTGTATTGGTTTTGCCATACATCAACATGAATCTGCGACGGGTATACACGTGTTCCCCATCCTGAACCCCCCTCCCACCTCCCTCCCCATATCATCCCTCTGGGTCATCTCAGTGCACCAGCCCCAAGCATCCTGTATCCTGCATCAAACCTGGACTGGCGATTTGTTTCATATATGATATTTTACATGTTTCAATGCCATTCTCCCAAATCATCCCACCCTTTCCCTCTCCCACAGGGTCCAAAAGACTGTTCTATACATCTCTGTCTCTTCTGCTGTCTCACTTACAGGGTTATCGTTACCATCTTTCTAAATTCCATATATATGTGTTAGTATACTATATTGGTGTTTTTCTTTCTGGCTTACTTCACTCTGTATAATAGGCTCCAGTTTCATCCACCTCATTAGAACTGATTCAAATGTATTCTTTTTAATGGCTGAGTAATACTCCATTGTGTATATGTACCACAGCTTTCTTATCCATTCATCTGCTGATGGACATCTAGGTTGCTTCCATGTCCTGGCTATTATAAACAGTGCTGTGATGAACATTGGGGTACACGTGTCTCTTTCCCTTCTGGTTTCCTCAGTGTGTATGCCCAGCAGTGGGATTGCTGGGTCATAAGGCAGTTCTATTTCCAGTTTTTTAAGGAATCTCCACACTGTTCTCCATAGTGGCTGTACTAGTTTGCATTCCCACCACCCACACCCTCTCCAGCATTTATTGCTTGTAGACTTATGGATCGCGGCCATTCTGACTGGCGTGAAATGGTACCTCATTGTGGTTTTGATTTGCATTTCTCTGATAATGAGTGATGTTGAGCATCTTTTCATGTGTTTGTTAGCCATCTGTATGTCTTCTTTGGAGAAATGTCTATTTAGTTCTTTGGCCTATTTTTTGATTGGGTCATTTATTTTTCTGGAATTGAGCTGTAGGAGTTGCTTGTATATTTTTGAGATTAGTTGTTTGTCAGTTGCTTCATTTGCTATTATTTTCTCCCATTCTGAAGGCTGTCTTTTCACCTTGCTTATAGTTTCCTTTGTTGTGCAGAAGCTTTTAATTTTAATTAGGTCCCATTTGTTTATTAAATAATTGGAAATACAAAAAACCTAGAATAGCCAAAGAAATCTTGAGAAAGAAGAATGGACCTAGAGGAATCAACCTGCCTGACTTCAGGCTCTACTACAAAGCCACAGTCATCAAGACAGTATGGTACTGGCACAAAGACAGAAACATAGATCAATGAACAAAATAGAAAGCCCAGAGATAAATCCACGCACATATGGACACCTTATCTTTGACAAAGGAGGCAAGAATATACAATGGATTAAAGACAATATAACAAGTGGTGCTGGGAAAACTGGTCAACCACTTGTAAAAGAATGAAACTAGAATACTTTCTAACACCATACACAAAAACAAACTCAAAATGTATTAAAGATCTAAATGTAAGACCAGAAACTATAAAACTCCTAGAGGAGAACATAGGCAAAACACTCTCTGACATAAATCACAGCAAGATCCTCTATGACTCACCTCCCAGAATTTTCAAGTATTTAAAAATGTAAAACTCAGTCCTAGTTCATGGGCCACAGGAAATAGGCAGCAGGCTGGATTTGACTTGCGGCAATTATTTGCCCATCACTGAGCTAGAAAAACAAAATAATCAAAACTTAGAGGAAATTCTGGCTTAGTAGTCATTGTCCATTAGGCCCATGATAATGGTTTGAGAAGGATGTCTTTGGAACTCCTGCATTTTCACAGAGATGTGAGAGAGCCTCTCTCATGATATGATGCCCATAAACTCAGACTTAATTATTGTAAAATTCTTCAGTTTCTTCTCTGAGGCAGTACTAGAAAAGAACCCGAGTTTTAGAGACTGAAGTCCTACCTCTACTAGGTATCTAGCTTTGAGCAAGCCTCTCTCTTAATTCTATCATGTGGGAAATTAGCACAATAATTCCTATTCAGCAGCACTGCCGTTATTATTAGAGAGTGTATATAAAGCCCTGTCATCTAATAGATGCTCAGTAAATTTGACTGACAATTGCACCCCCATACTTCACTTTTACAAGATATTATTTCTCAAACTAGTTCCGCTTTCTCCTGCTAGTTTCAAGCCCTATAGGAGTTTTACCACTCCAGCAGCGTCCCTGTAGTCACAGATAACAAGATTACCTATGGACTTTTGTTGTTCTCATTGCTAGAATAGGAAACTGGGAAGGATTAAAAGATAACAGCCAGTCAACATCACCATCTTTCCATGGCATCCCAAGTATCCTCGTTATCATATGAGAATATCTAAAAGAGAAATCCGACAGCGGTGGGTGTCTCATTGCCTTGTTCCATGCCACATCCTTGGCCCCTAGAACAGTACTCTACAAAAAACTGGTGCTAGACTTTTGTTCAGTGAGAGAAGGATCTAAGTCAGAGACAACACATTGCCTATAACCTGAAGATCTCTTTTGTTTAGCTCACAGAGCAATTCCAAAGTAATAATAATGAGCTAAAAACAAACAAAACACCCATGAGATATGTATGTCCCTTTTATGTAAAAGTGATTTAGATTTATTTACCGAATTAGGATCTTAATATTCATACAACATGTTTTGAAATATGTTATTGTTGTTTAGTGGCTAAGGCATGTCCAACTTTTTTGCAAACGTATGTATGCACTGTAGCCCACCAGGCTCCCCTGTCCATGAGACTTCCCAGGAAAGAATACTGGAATGGATTGCCATTTCCTTCTCCAGAGGATCTTTCTGACCCAGAGATTGAACCCATGTCTCCTGCATTGACAGGTAGCTTCTTTACCTCTGAGCCACCAGGGATGCCAAGTGTAACGTTTCTGATTAGAAGTGTCATGCTTAAGACTGAGGGAAAATCACATCAAGCCTTTGTTCCAACTAGAGGGAGCACAGAGGCTGGTGCTTTATAAGCATTAATGAGGGCCCGACTCAAGGAAATGGAAAGGGAAAGAACAGACATACTACCATTCTACTAGATGCTGAGACCTGTGTGTCATGCCCATGAAGTGTTATGGAAGGTGATAGGATCTTGGAAGGGAAAGGCATGTCCATGCCTTACAACCTGGAACTGATCCTGGTGCTCAGCCTTGATGGCAGCCATTGAACAAGTGATGGAGCTGAGGCCCCTGAGACAGGTTTTAACTCACCCAGAATAGACATGCCCACCAGGTAGCTGACAACTATATTAACAGAAGCAATGCAGCTATGCTAACAAATTCCAATGTGTGTCCAACATATATATATATATATATATATATATATATATGTATGTGTATTCCTGTATTTCAAACACATTTATTTCCTATACACTCAAACACAAGAGTGGTTTATTTCTTATTCACATTGAGTTCAAAAAGATGTTCATGGAACTTCTCTCTTGGTCCAGTGGTTGGGACTCTGCGCTTCCACCTCCGAGGGCACTGGTTCAATCTCTGGTCGGGGAACTAAGATCCTGCATGCCACATGGCATGGCCAAAAACAGAGAAAAGAAGAACATTTGGAAAAAGCAAATCGATGTTTGTGACTGAGGAACTGGCTCTTCTTCAAGATTCCATATTCCTTCCTCTTTGGCCTCTATCATCTACTAGGTCTTCTAAATTTTCATTTAAAGCAAGCAAGTGGATGGCAAAGAGTCTGCAGAATTACATACGAGAAGTTTTTTAGGGTGGGTTCCCCAGTGGGCAGATCTACAGGTGAAGATCTGCACACAAGTGGTGTTCTGAGCAGCTCTCTCAGTAACACTTGAACAGAAAGTAAGTGGGTCAGGGAGAAAGTGAACTGCAATGCAGTTGCCAAGACACCTCACCTGATCTACAGGGAAGTCAGCAGCTAGGACAGTTCACCTGGGCAGCCCCAACCTGGACTTACACTCTCAGCCAAAGTGGAGTAATGGGACTGAATTTACTTTCCCTCCTTAAATGGCCAGAAAATCAGTCGAAATACATAGATAATGAGACTGGACAATAATCACTTTTTCAGTCATAATGATTTATGGCATTGGACCACAGCACAAGACGATGGGGAAATGTCACCTAGAAAATGTATATCCAAGAAGAAAGAAACTGATTTGGTAAAGAGCTAGCCAGTCTCTCCCAGCAGAGCAAACGCTTATCTGCCCTAACGTACAGCGGGACAGGGAGGAGAGCACAGCACACCGTGAAAGCACGGTAGAACTTCTGTTTTAAGAACAGTGATGCCTACCGCTGGGCTTTGAGCTGTTCACATTGCAGTGATAAACATCTTCCCACGCGGCTCACTGGTAAAGAACCCACCTGCCAATGCAGGAGACACAAGAGATGTGGGTTTGATCCCTGGGTCAGGAAGCTCTCCACTGGAGAAGGAAATGGCAACCCACTCCAGTATTCCTGTCTGGACAGAGGAGCCTGGCGGCCCACAGTCCATGGGGACTTAAAAGAGTCAGACATGATTGGGCACATATGCACACACAGGTCTCACCAGATCTTCCAAATGCTTATAGCTGTATATAAAGGTTTGGGTTTTTATTTTTATTTTTGCTTTGCTTTGTTTTGTTTTTGGTTGGAAAACCAAGGTTAGGAATGAGTTCAACATCTGTGTGAATGTGAGGTTGGAGATAAAAGCATAGAATCTAACAGAAGAATTAGGATCCAGAAAATTACACTAATTATAATCACCCCATAAATGCACGCACACACACATACACACACACAGACATACACACACAGACATACACACATAATTATAACCACAAATTCACAGAATTACTACAGAGGGCACTGAACCTTTCAGAAGATATAGAAATCCAGCTTTAAATTCATCTTCTCTAGATATTAAGGGTGGGAGAAGGCAATGGCACCCCACTCTAGTACTGTTGCCTGGAAAATCCCATGGATGGAGGAGCCTGGTAGGCTACAGTCCATGGGGTTGCTAAGAGTCAGACACAACTGAACGGCTTCACTTTCACTTTCCACTTTCATGCACTGGAGAAGGAAATGGCAACCCACTCCAGTGTTCTTGCCTGGAGAATGCCATGGACGGAGAAGCCCGGTGGGCTGCAGTCCATGGGATCGCACAGAGTCGGACACGACTGAAGCGACTTAGCAGCAGATATTAAGGGTAAAGGGAGACTCCAAGAGACATATATCTTACAATTCTTTCTTAATTCACTTATAATACACACACACACACAGTTTTTCTTTCCTTCATCTAAATGTCCTTTGCCATAGCACTGACCTTTTGAACTAGGAAAATGAGTTGATACTCAAAACAAAAGAACTGTTGGAAGTATGCCTCAATAAAATAGTAAGTATTAGCATATATTATTTCTCTAGCCCTTCTGCTTGTAAGGTAATGAACCTAATTTTAACTAGGTGGAATCTTTCTATTTCCCACTGAGTATCATCTAATACTGCAATTGTAGCAGTCAATCGCAGGCTTTTCTAGCACGTGAAATCCAGCCAACAGAGGACCATGGGACCTCCTTTTGGAAGGCTAGGAACAGGGGACTGGCTGCTTTACAGGTTTCAATACACCAATCCTAAGGGGCCAAGTGCTGTTTGGCAGTTGAGCAGTCACCATTTGGGATGCTAGGTCATAATGCACAGGGACCCATCAAGAACAGAGAACCTATCTCTGATATATCGGCATTCCGGAAGTCAGGTGCCAGACCCAGAAAGCCTCTGTCCAGTGACCACAGAGGGACTCTGGGGGCAGAATCCACAGTATCCCAATACATGCCTGGTTCATACAATGACTTTGTTCCCAATATTCCATTCTTTTAACTACAAACCATCTTTGTTTAGGGCTTCCCTGGTGGTTCAGATGGTAAAAGAATCCGCCTACAGTGCAGGAGACCTGGGTTCAATCTCTGGGTCAGGAAGATACCCTGGAGGAGGGCATGGCTACCCACTCCAGTATTCTTGCCTGGGAAGTCCCGTGGACAGAGGAGCCTGGCGGGCTACAATCCACGGTGTCGCAGAAAGTCAGACATGACTGAGCAACTAAACACACACATCTTTGATTAACTATAAAAACTACCTTTAGGTAAATAATTGTGATGATTCTTTTTGCTTTCAACAAACTTGTACAATGAGAATGTCAACCCACCAGATCCAAAGAGAAGGGAATGGGTCAAGTTTTAAGAACAAGTTCTACTCTCTTCACAGAAAGGCATTATTAGAATGTAGAGAAGGAGCACCGGGAAAAGATTTCTTGGAACTTCCCTGAAGGTCCAGTGGTTAAGACTCCAATACAGGGGACCCGGGTTCAAGTCCTGATCAGAAAACTAGGCCTTACAAAATGCAACTAAGTGTCTGCGTGCTGCAACCAAAGAACCTGTGTGCTGCAACCAAAGGACCTGCGTGCTGCAACCAAAGAACCTTCGTGCTGCAACCAAAGAACCTTCGTGCTGCAGCAAAGACCAAAGATCCCACTTGCCACGGCCAAGACCCGTGTGGCCAAATTAACCACCTATTTTTTAAAAGAAGACTTCTTTTTAAACCTGCAAATGGATACAGCAGCCTGCTTCAGGAACCTGGGGAGGTATTAGAGTGAGGTGTTCCTATCTTAACCCTGGTTGAATTTCCTCACCCCTCTGCCTCTAAGCTGGATTCCCTAAGACTGTCCAGTCAAAGGCTCACATCTCTACTCCGAGAGGTGGGCAGTACTAAAGGCAGTTGGTGACATTTGTTGATTGTTTACCTTGGACCAGGCTTTGTTCCAAGTGCTTCATATGCATGCTATTCATTTAAGAACAACTCTATAAGAAAAATGAGACACTGAGATGTTAAGTAGACTGCACGAGGTCTGGCATGTTCCAGAGCCAGAAAACCATCCCAAGAAATTTGGGACCAGGACCAACATTCTTTTCAACCATATTTTACCTAATCTTTCTCTACAGTGAATTAAACCCTTCTTC
Organism: Bos grunniens; assembly: GCF_055505025.1. Classification (NCBI taxonomy): domain Eukaryota; kingdom Metazoa; phylum Chordata; class Mammalia; order Artiodactyla; family Bovidae; genus Bos; species Bos grunniens. The sequence continues at coordinate 19,497,734 of NC_141191.1, read as the reverse complement.
CAGAGCAAGGATCCACTACCTCTGCCATCACTGCAAAGTCCTTTGTGCCCACATCATTCATCAGCTATTATGAATTTCTACCCTCCCTTCAAGACCATGGCCTGGTAGTTCTAAGCCCCAGTACTCACTCTACTAAACAGGAACCCCGTTTGTAACACTAGACAGGATGCTCAGTCTGGACACTGCACTCGACAACTGTGGGGGCATCAGTCACATAAACTTCAATGTGAATAGCTTTATCTCATAAGACCCTCTTGATCACAGCTGACTTTCATGCTGATTGTCCAAATCCCCCATCCACTCCACCTTAAGGACTGAAACTATTTTCTTGAACACTGATCCGTTATTTCAGACCTTCACTTCCACCCATTTCTTTTTGTGCCTTTTCCCCCAGAATGAGATTTTCTTCCCTGTGACTGATGGAAGCTTCCTGTTAGTAGTGGTTCTTACAAAGAAATGGCCAGGATCTCCCACCTTTGACCAGCCTCCTATCACCAGCACCACACTGGTTCCCTAAGGATCTGTTCCCAGAGGACATTCCAGCCTGAAGAATTCTTGTCATTACTAGTGCAGCCTCCTGTTCTAGTTTTTTATGCAGATACTTAAATCATGAGGTGGAATGAATGGTAGAGAAACCATAAGCATCTCCTTCCGTCTATTCTAAGTCTCTAAACTACTCCGTGCAGGTTTCCTTCCCCCTGTTCACTCTCATACCCTATCTATCTTTCAAAGACCAGGGCAAAAAAAGTCATGCACAGGTACATCTTACTGCGCCCACTATACAAAACAAAAGAGAAGCCCAAAGAAAAGAACACATAATTATATTCTAAATATAAATCTATTTTAAATATTTTCTATCCAGTTACTAAATTTATAATTATTCACTGTAGAAAATTTCATATACACAAAACAAAAAAAAAAGTCAGTCACATCGCCTAATCTCAGTTGCTAATTAATAAATTCTTCTCCTAACTATCCTATAATTATGTGTTTGTATTTATATCTGTGTTATACATGTGCATGTAGCTTCATTTGTTTAAAGATTTTTTGGCCAAAATAGGAATGTGATTATAGCCTGGCCCTCAGAGAGCTGTATCTGGCAGTTGTATAAAAAACTGGATTGAAGACAGAAACTCTGGAGTCCAGAAAAGCCACAGAGAAAGAACACAGGCATGAACAACTATTAATGCTGTAATAATGAAAAGAAGCTGACAGACAAGAGGAAAACTTATTCCATCGATACATTTCTCTAAGTCAGTCTCTCCCATAGGGCTCTAAAGGAAATAAGAAGGCAGCTGCTTTCTGATGGGTAATGGTTTCAAATGTAATCACTCCCTCTTTTTTAAAATTTGAGAACTCTTATAAATAAACCCACTATCATTTATTTGCCTTAAGTTTTTTTCATTCTTCTAATTCTAGCAACTAGGAAAAAATCTTAAGGTAGGAAAGGGAATGCAATTTATGACGCCAGTGTTAAGACTTGTAAGGTTTTCATCTTATCATTTTTACCACTGCATCTAACTTGTATGAACTCCCAGAAATACCACTTGGGAATTTCATATTTTTAAGCCCTTGGACATTAGTTTGTGTGCTCCCTGAATGAAGTGTACTGAATTTGTTGTGTTAAATGTGGCACATATACATTTTCTATTACGTTCCAAAAGTTAAATATCAAGTTCTCATCCATGGTCAAATAGTACATCTGATCTTATTTCTAGATTAGGGTTTCAGAAAAAAATACCTCTTTTTGGAGGCAAATATGATTCTGTGTCCACATTAGGAAAGAGCTAAATGCCGGATGCCTGAATGTCTTCGGTTCCAGCGTAACTAAACATTTGTTGTTGCTGTTGTTCAGTTGCCAAGTCGTGTCCTACTCTTTGCCACCCCATGGACTGCAGCAAATAATAGCACTAATTTTTAAATGGTGTGCTTGGAACAAAGAGGCCATCAATATGACAAAATGTTTAAATGATGTTTCATTAAGGTAACTCTACAGCTTCACTTGAAGTGTGGCATCAAAGTCTGCAAAGCGGAAATTTTCTTATGACTCACAGATGATTGTTTAGAATTCTGTGGTGTTTCCTGAGCATGGGACAAGGGGGCCAGGGGATGGGAATCAATTCATGTCTGTAATTAGCATTGTCATCTTTCAATTGACTTGCCCATGCAACTAAGTTGATTTGACTGGCCCCTGGGGAAGTAATACCTCCCGCATTAACCACTGCCTTCTGACACACAGTGAGAATACCTGCCTGCTGTAAACTTTCCTGAAAGACGAACATTGAGAAAACCAAGCAATCAATGAACTAAATCTGGGAAGCAAGAAAAAGAAAATAGAAAATTGCCAGACACACGTCTGCTCCTTCTTTTGGAAAATGAAAGAGAGAAAGATTCCAACAAACCAATCAAGAAATTTCCAGCCTCGTTTAGAGATGACTATATTCAGCAGCTTCCTTTTATGTAATACAAATGGGTTCCAATCATTGTTTTCCTAGCTTCAGCAAGTAGATTGCTTTTTATAGGAATTAATTTCATCATTCTAAAGCAATTCTGTGTCTGAGTTAATTTAAAACTATACAGAAACATGTGGATTAATTTTGTAAGGTTTCACCTTAGGGAACAGTAGCCCAACATGGAATCAGTTGTATTTGGCACCTCCTCCCAGGAGTAAAGTCATGAGTCTTATAAGAGTACAGAAAGAAATGTGTCCTCATGTCTCAGCCCCTAGAACTGTTCTCACTCTCTTTTTACTTTAATGCCTTCTTCTGTGGCCCAGGAAAAACAATGTTCCCTGTGTACTTAAAAAGAATGCAAATTTTGTTGTTGGGTGGAACGTCCTATATATGTCTGTTAGGTTCGTTAGGTCTAAAGAGGGAATTTTAGGTCACAAAACAAGTCCTAGGAAGTTCTAGAAGATACAGAAACAACCTAAATATCCATCAACAGATGAATGGATAAAGAAACTGTAGTATATACAGGGAATATTATTTAGCCTTAAAAAAGAAGAAAATCCTGCAATATTAGACAACATGGATGAAATCTTGATGACATTATGCTAAGTGAAAGAAGCCAGACAAGGAAGGACAGATACTGCATGATTTGACTGATAATGACATAGCAAAAATATCAAACTCACAGAAGCAGATAGCAGAATAATGGTTGCCATGAGCCAGAAAGAAGATGACATGAGGAGTTGCTAATCAACTGGTATAAGGTTTCAGTAAAGCAAGATGAATTCATTCTAAAGATCTACTACAAGAGCCTAGTGAGACTAGCTCTCTGGGCTTCTCTCAGCAGTCACAACTCTCTCCTGTCGGGTCAGCTCCAAGCATCTTGGAGAGATCACCTTCACTGCAGTTGTGTCTGTAGGCGCAAGCTGGTTGGAGAGTAAAGAAATTACAGAGGTGAAACATATAAACATTCAGTATTCTTGTATAAAAGTGATTCTAACTCTGAAACCGTCCATAAACATACAACTACAGAAGGCACACTTAGAGCAAAGAAGCATGTCTCCTGCCAAAGTGTTCTTGTTCCACTTAGATCACCTACGACTTCTTGTGTGTTAGTCGCTCAGTCGTGTCCAACTTTGCAACCCCATGAACCGTAGCTTGTCAGGCTCCTCTGACCATGGGATTCTCCACGTTAGAATACTGGAGTGGGTTACCATTCCCTCCTCCAGGGGACCTTCCCAACTCAGGGATCAAACCCAGGTCTTCTGTATTTCAGGCAGATTCTTTACCCTCTGAACCTCCAGGGAAGCCCAAGACTTCTTAGGAATCAGCATTAAACGGGGTAGCTTTCAGACCTGTGTGATTTATTTCATTGAGTTAATCAAATTCCTTTCTATATAAATCTATTCAACAAAGCTATTTTCCATCTTAAATTTTGAATTATTTACTAAATCCCAAATGTGTGTGAATTAAGTTTGTGTTTCAGTGGCTCAAGAAATTTATACAAATTTATTGAATTATTCAGAAACAGAAAATTAATTTAATATAAAAGGTAAGTAACATACAAGTTAACCCACAGATTTTTTTTCACTATATCCAATTCTCATACAAATCTTGGGGTTTTTTTGTTTCTTGCTTTTCTGTTTCCTAATTGCCTAGTTAAAATGTACTAAAAGAAGGTTAAAGGATGCCATCCAAAAAAGTCTAGTTATAAAGATGGCTAAAAATGTGTCACAGCTAGGTAATAAATTATCCATTGTCAGGAATGTCTTGGAGGAAAGAAAATACATTTATGATAATATTTATGAGCCTTTATTAGAAAGGTAGTTTAAATTCACAAAAGCAAGCAAACATGAAACGGGAAGGAAGGTACAGCCATAGTGTGTAGACTTAGATTTTGATTTTGCACAATTTTTTATCTAAAATACTATAGCTGGAATTAGCCCTATTAAGATGCAACTGTCCTTTTGCATTCACATTTAACCAAATTTCCATAGAAATTATGTTAATGAAATGTAGCAAGAACAGAAATTTCACTTACAATGAATGATATCTGATTTAAGCATTCAACATTTTGCCTTTGATATATTTTTCTGAAGCTTTTTAAACAACTGTCTAATCAAATTCTATTTTAATTTAAGTACCTCTGTTAATCTCCATGGTTACATTCTAGAGCCAGCCCAAGATCTACCAGTCCCTTCAAAAGATATTAACCAATGGTGTAACTTTTCATTTTGTATTAAAGGTAATCACTACATAGGCACATTGACAGACATTCAATGTTTACCTCATCTTCATTTAAATAGAGACTTTGAGACAGTTTTCCCATTTCTAAATTCATTCATCAGAAACGTTTGGAAGCCCATGTATTGCCTTTTACTGAATTATTCAAGCAGCTTTGGGTCAGTCACAACTATTTTCTGTCAAATCAAATTACAGACAGTTCACATGACCAAACTGTGTAAATACTACTGGGAGATACTAAGCCTTCTGTCTTTAGATTCAACTTTAAATTCTCAAGACACTTCCTTATTTAACCTTGGACTCAGGAAAGAAGGGTCTGTAAACAATGTCAATCCAATTTTTTTTAATTTCTTTATTTTTTAATTGAAGGATAATTGCTTTACAGGATTTTGTTTTCTATCAAACATTAACTTGAATCAGCCAAAGGTATACATATCAATCCAATTTAATATGGTAGTTCTTAAATGTATTTTGCCAAAAGGCATTAAAAATCTGTATTAGAATTGTAATAAACCATGGTTTATATACATCATTGATTTTGTAGTTTTCTCAAATATTACTCTTTCTCATTAAATTGTGATAGAACTTACTATATTTAAGTATGAAAGTATTTTCTCCTTTTAAAATTAAATATGCTGCTGCTGCTGCTAAGTCGCTTCAGTCTGTCCGACTCTGTGCGACCCCATAGATAGCAGCCCACCAGGCTCCCCCGTCCCTGGGATTCTCCAGGCAAGAACACTGGAGTGGGTTGCCATTGCCTTCTCCATTGTGTGAAAGTGAAAAGTGAAAGTGAAGTCGCTCAGTCGCATCCGACTCATAGTGACCCCATGGACTACAGCCTACCAGGCTCCTCCATCCATGGGATTTTCTAGGCAAGAGTACTGGAGTGGCTTACCATTGCCTTCTCCGAAAATTAAATATGAGCATATATTAAAAACAGTTTACTGCAAAAGATTCAGTGCCATTTTCAGGTAACATTTTGCTGCATTTCCCTTCCATTTCATTTCAGAAATGTGTTTAAGTCTATTAAGCTAAGTTAACCTGTTTCTACTTAATGAATCAACTATAATTGTGTGTTTTTCAACAGTGTATATGTGTGTGTGTGTATATATATATACACACATATCTATTAACATAAGTTACATATCCAAGTTACAGTAAATCCCCTATTTTAAAAGTTTGTATTTTATTTTAATGAAGATTAACTATGTATGCTAAGAATAATTTTTAAAAGAGAAGTCACATTCAGGTTATGAAAGAATACAATCCTGATAATTCTAGAATAATTAAAGTATCTGAATCTGACATCATCCTCTTTCCCCAAATGGCACAACCACAAGACCCTTTACTTTCTCATGGTACAAAAATCTAGCACAAAGCAATTCACCGGAAGACAGTGCTATTTGCTCTAGTCTTTCTGCAACACTGCAAGTTCAAGAAAATGGATTGCCTACTCTCAAACAAGTATATATGTTAAAAAAAAAAAAAAAAGAAACTATGAATCTAAATTACAAAAGAAGGAAAGTGGAGAGCTGTCTTTTTCCTATGTACTACTAATTACATCCACCCAACCCTTCTTTTAGGTAGTTCCTTTAAGTTTTATCTCATTAGATTGAGTCCATCTCCCCTTTAGATAATCATGCCATGAAACAGTAAATACAACCAAGCTAAGGACGAAGGCCTGCATCAGGCTATCCAAACACTTACTCAGGCTAATAATAAATTATCAGTAAAAATATGTATTTTCTTTTATTTTTATGTAATGTGGTCTTTTAGTTAGTTACACATTCACTGGGGGTAAACATCCAGTGCATATTTAACCTACTTTGCCCACTGAACTGTCAAAAATATCTCTGTCAGGCATGTGAAGAGATGCTCAACAACATTACTCATCAGGGAAATGCAAATAAAGCCACAATGAGATGTCACCTCCCACTTGTTAGAATAGCTATTATCAAGAAGACAAGAGATAAATGTTGGTGAAGGTATGAAGAAAAGGGAGCAGTTGTGCACCGCTGATGGGAATGTAAACGGACCCAACCACTATAGTACTACAGAGGTTATTATTACAGAGAAAAATAATAGATTCCTCGAAAGTTAAAAATAGATCTACCGGCAATTGTACTTCTGGGTATATACCCAAAGGAAATGAAACCGGGATTTTTGATGTGATAAATGCATACCTGTGTTTATCACAGCATTATTCACAATAGCCAAAATATGGAAATGACCCAAATGCCCACAGAAAAATGGTTAAAAAAGATGTGGTACACAGTGGAATATTACCCTGCCACGAGAAAAGAGGACATTCTGTCATTTTCAATATGGACCTTGAGCACACTAAGTGAGAGAAGCCAGACAAGTACTGTATGAATACTACTTATATGTGGAATCTAAAGAAATCAAATGTATAAAAATCAGAGTAAAATTATTGTCATCAGGGGATAGGAAGGATGGGGAGGGGATAAGATTGATAGTGTTTAAGTGTACAAATTAGTAATGAGTAGTAAATAAGCCACTGATATCTAATTAAGGCACAGTAGTCAGGAAAACCCCCTGGAGAAGGAAATGGCAACCCACTCCAGTATTCTTGCTGGGAAATTTCATGGACAGAGGAGCCTGGCAGGCTACAGTCCATGGTGTCACGAAACAGTCAGACACGTCTGAGCGACTAAACAACAATGATGACTATAGACAGTAAGAGTGTACTGTGGTTACATCAACAGACGAATGGATAAAAAAGATGTGGTATATATAAACACAATGAAATACTACTCAGTCATTAAAAAAAAGAAGGAAATAATGCCATTTGCAATAACATGGATGTACCTAAAGATTATCATATTAAGTGAAGTAAGTCAGAAAGAGAAACACAAATGCCATACAATATCATTTATACATGGAATCTAAAATATGGCACAAATGAATTTATTTACAAACAGTAACAGACTTGTAGACACAAAAATCAAACTTATGGTTACCAAAGAGGAAAGGGGATAGGGGTGGGATAAATTAGGAGTTTGGGATTAGCAGATACAACTGCTATATATAAAATAGATAAAAAACAAGGTCCTACTTTATAGCACAGGGTTAAACCATAATGGAAAAGAATATGAAAAAGAATATATGTGTGTATGGTGTGTATATAAAATAGACGGACCTTTGTTATTTTCCAACAGAAAAATAAATTTTTGAAAGTATTGATAATTTGGTATTGCTTAATCTTAGTTCCAAATTTCCAAATTTGCTGGCATATTGAGCACAGCACTTTCACAGCATCATCTTTCAGGATTTGAAATAGCTCAACTGGAATTCCGTCACCTCCACTAGCTTTGTTCATAGTAATGCTTTCTAAGGCCCACTTGACTTCACATTCCAGGATGTCTGGCTCTAGGTGAGTGATCACACCATCATGATTATCTGGGTCATGAAGATCTTTTTTGTACAGTTCTTCTGTGTATTCTTGCCACCTCTTCTTAGTATCTTGTGCTTCTGTTAGATCCATACCATTTCTGTCCTTTATCGAGCCCATCTTTGCATGAAATGTTCTCTTGGTATCTCTAATTTTCTTGAAGAGATCTCTAGTCTTTCCCATTCTGTTGTTTTCTTCTATTTCTTTGCACTGATTGCTGAGGAAGGCTTTCTTATCTCTTCTTGCTATTCTTTGTAACTCTGCATTCAGATGCTTATTATCTTTCCTTTTCTCCCTTGCTTTTTGCTTCTCTTCTTTTCACAGCTATTTGTAAGGCCTCCCCAGACAGCCATTTAGCTTTTTTGCATTTCTTTTCCATGGGGATGGTCTTGATCCCTGTCTCCTGTACAATGTCATGAACCTCAGTCCATAGTTCATCAGGCACTCAACTGAACTGAATCTTGGTTCATCCATCCTACCTAATAATTACTGTTGACTTTCTAAAAGCTCATAAGCCATATTATAAAAATTTACTTGAGAATTTTGTCATAACTTAAAACTCCATGAAGTATTATCATATTTTGTAGAATTTATCATTACTTTTTAAAATGACTGCTCTTTCCTATTCTAATTCTTTTTTTTTTTTTTTGCTAAGTCACTTCAGTCATGTCCGACTCTGTGTGACCCCATAGATGGCAGCCCACCAGGCTTCCCCATCCCTGGGATTCTCCAGGCAAGAACACTGGAGTGAGTTGCCATTGCCTTCTCCAATGCATGAAAGTGAAAAGTGAAAGTGAAGTCACTCAGTCATGTTCGACCCTGAGCGACCCCATGGACTGCAGCCTTCCAGGCTCCTCCATCCATGGGATTTTCCAGGCAAGAGTACTAGAGTGGGGTGCCATTGCCTTCTCCGATTCTAATTCTTATTTTCCCCCAATTCCATGACTTTATGTGAAAATAAAAGAAGAAAAATACACCACAATAAGTAAAGTTCAATGAGATCACTAAGTTTATGTCCTGGGACCCAGAAATTTCCAAAATGGGAAGTGACTTGAACAGACTAGAAACAGAATGTTGCCAAGTACTGACATTTCTACAGTAGATATGGTCAGCTGTGAAAGTTACTTCTTCAGAATTCAATCGAATTCACAATATCACAATGCTTACACTTTAAAACATGCACACCCTGAAAGTTTATACCAGCCAAATCTATACCTACATACCTCCATGTTTCCCCTTTATATACAGTGGAATAATAAATTATATAATGGAAGTAAAATACCAAGCTATTGTGAAGTGGGTTAAAGACTGAAAAGTCTTAAAAAAAATCCTACTTCTGATTTTTGTTGTCAGTATTGTAATTATGACTGAGAACAAAACTGTTGAAAGAAAGCAACATCTTTCTTATAGTTATAAGAATGACTGTAAATCTTATGCTACGTTATACTATGTAACTTATATTCTAAGTATGCTTGTAGTATACTTACACTTCACACATCTTCCTGGATATCATAGCATATAGGAATTAAAAACAAATATAAATATGGCTTATCGCTATTTATTCTACACAGTCTAGGATAGCTTTTTTCTAAAAATAAACCCCTATACGGGGAGCTTACAATATTTTATTTTGAATGCTTGGATCACTCAAACTTTTTTCAATAAAGGGTTTCTAGAGAGAAGGGCATTAACACTCTGTTTATGTTCTCCATTTTAGTACATTCCTCTACTTGAGATTGTATTTTTAAAGCCTATTTAACATTGATAGCTTGTAACATATGGACTTTTAAGACAGAACATATTCATGTACCATCTTGTGTTGTTTCTATTTCAAATAAATTATACAAAACTGGAAAAAACTGATAATCATATTCAAAGAACTATGTTTTGATCTATGAAGTATATATTTGTTACCCTTTTTCACCATTCCATTCATTTATCTGTTCATATATTTGCTTAAAAATTGAGTGCCTACTATATGAAAAGTCTTCCAAAGAATCTAAGATTCAAAAAAAAAAAAAAAAAACTAGCTATGTTTGCCAGGATGGGATGACCGAATGGGTGAGCAGGAGAATGACTAACATTGGCTAAGGCATGTTCCCGTTCTTTTATATTCGTCACTCATGAACAACTGATCTCTCTACTATTACATAATCTATCATGTCATAATTGATGTTGCAAATTTGTGTTTCACGTCTTAGATCGGTGATACACACTGCCATGTTAACATTAATGATTGTAAAGAGCGTAGGAAGTGCTGTGCCAACGATCAGAGTGTAATTTGAAAACTTGGGGGAGTGTGTATGCCCAATTAATATTAATTAATGGTAACAATGCCAGTGCACTTAAGACGGTACTTTCTTCTGCAGATTAAAATGAAGTGATGAGAATAAAACTGCACTTGAAATTTTTCAAAGAGCAAGGTACTTTTTTCCTTCCATCTCTCTTAACAGGCTGGTCATGTTTACTTTTAAAAAGAAGATTTTCACAACAAGGACTCAATACCTCCCACCAATATTCTCTTTAATTTGCGGGGTAGGGTGGTGAGGGGGGCAGAGGGGGAACTATTCCAGCTATGGACGACACTGTGATGAAGTCCCTCTCAGGTTTCTTAATGACCATGGAATGAAGAACTTAGTTCAGTCAGCCTTCCTGTAGTCATACACCTGCAGCGTCCTTGTGCTTCAGCCCCAGGGCACTGTGCCGAAAGAGAAAATGACTTTTTGATTGGATAAAGCTTACAGCTCATGAATACAATGCCATGCTTCTATGAGTTAGAGTTTTTTTTTCAGTGCGTGATAGTAAACAGTCAAACACTGTGATGGAGGCATCGCATTCCTCAGCACAGGACAACTCAAGCAAACAAGAGGCATCATAACTCACGGGTGTTATATCTTGTCCATAAATTACCAGCGGCAATGGACGACAGTGAAGAACTGACCCCCATCCATCTCCACATTGCCACTCAGCTCTCAGAAAGTCTATGAGCGAAGAAGTAAAACATGATTTATGGTAAGTTGCAAGATACCACGCTTGCATATTGCTGCGTGTAGAGCAGAGATCAATCTGTGGCTTACAAATTTGTCACAGGACAGTGCATCTTCCAGCCTGCCACCTTCAAATTAAGTGTCATGATGAGAGAAAAATATGGCCACGCCTTGGGGAAAAATACCACATTTAAATGAGGTTACAGAAATGGTGCGGTACAGTAAATGCGGGAAACGAGGGTTCTCATTTGGTCACAGCATTCGGTCTAAGATCTAGGAGATAGAAACCAAGAGCAAATACATAAAACAGAAGAACAGAGTCCTTACAACTGAAATGAAGATGGTGTCTGAGATTGCAACATGGGCAAAAGACCATTACTGGCTGTCAACAAAAGAACTGCCTGGCTCCTAACACTAACTCCTACATACCGTAAATGAAATCAGCTTGTGGCTTTGCCGTTCAAGTAAGTTTATACAGACATCACCATTCTGTGAATATTTATTTGAAAACTTCCTTAATTTATGCACTTTCACTCTTATGGCTTTGAAGATAAGGTAGCTTAGAGGCAGAAAATCAAATGGTGGATTATTTTATTTCTTTCTCAATACACAACTGTAAATCATTCTTATTTTAAGACTTAGACTTAAAATCCATCTTGAGCCAATGAGTAAGGCGATTAAACAATTAAAACTCTGCTGACTAATATAAACCTGATTCTGCAGATGCAGATGTGTGTTTATAGGATTTTCTAGAAGCTTTGTGGATTTGATTTGCATTTATCCCAGTTGCTTAAATCAATACCTCAAGATAGAGTCATCTGATATGATCTTCAGATTCCTCCTGCTTTAGACAAAAAGCCAAAGAGCTATATTATGCATATAAGTTAACTGTGGATTTTACCTGACATATGAAAAGTACCCAGATATTCAGTATGATGAAATGTCTTCTTGAATTCCTCCCGTGTTTTTAAACTTAGCATGCCTGCATCTGAATGCTGCATCTTTTTTCCTGAAACCTGTTTCTCTACTCCCTCTCTGTACAAGTCATCGCCATCACTCCCGGTGTTTATATTGCACATGTGGGGATTTCAGATACCTTCTTTTCCATCCCCTCCTATACCTTACACGTGCCTGCATCCTATCAATTCAATAAACTTCGAGGACACTCGGCTCTTTTTGTTACCGCCTCCCTCTCACTGCCTACAGTACAAGCCATCCATATCTCTTCCCGTCCTTACAGCGACAGCTTCTCAACCAGTCTCGCCATGTCTACTCATTATTCCAACGATTGTTTGAAAAAAGCAGATCTAAACATGCTCCTCCCATTCTGCAAAGTCGTCAATGTTTCCCCCTTTTAGATAAAGTTAAGCTGGAAATCTACAACGTGACACAAGAGGCTCTTCAGTTTGTGGCTATTGCCTACCCCTTCAGCTAAAGCTCAACACGACATCCTCCTCCTCCCATCAGTCAGGCATCCAGGTCACCTTTCAGTCCCATTTCCTACTCTTTACTTGTGCTGTTCATTCCCGGCTCAGAATCTTTTCCTCCCCATCCCATGCTGCCAAGTAACTCATCTTCATTTTACTTGGGAGTTAATTCCTTAGGAGAGACTGTCACTGACCCCTAGTTCTGGTGGATCCTCCTTGTCATCCTCTCCCATAGCACCTAAGGTATTTATGACACTTCTCAAAGTCTGTATCTTTTAATTGCATGTTTGTTTATTTAATATCAGTTTTGTCCATTTATCTGGAGATGTCACCACTTTGTACTCACCCCTGTGCATCCTTCACAGGGCATAGCCTTTGACATGGGATCGGCACTCCATCAAGATCTGTGTGTAGTAGTGATGAATCTCAAACCACAAACTCAGATGTGTAAGGGATGGTCGTGTCTTTATTTCCTCTAATAAAAGTGAATCTTATTCTGAGCATCCATTTTATTGGGCTGGTAGGAAATTTTCAGTACAAATATCACTAGGACTCTCTCTGTCTCAAAGGATTGAACCCAGTGGTGACCCTCAAGTTGGGAAGATCTGTTATTCCCAAGCCTCTCTGTTCACTACTCAAAACTGATGGCCGAAGATCATAAGGACCTTCCTAGCCTGATGCCTGTCTCCATGCCATAAGTGGCCAATGAGAATTTTAGTCAAAATTCAGGGCTTGATTTCCTTCACCTATTTTCTTAATGAGGTTCTGCCAACTTCCCAGGGCACCACCAGGAGCAAGGCATGTGTCTTCTCTGCTCACAAACGTATCTCCTCTCCCCACTGTGAATAGCACGCATCTGGCCTCCTCTTTATTCTCCACATCTCACCCCCTCTCTTGGGCACAGGGCCTGGGTAGACACCTGGAGAGAAAAGAGTGAATCCTGCCCTCCCCACATGACCTTAAACCACTCTGAACCTCAGTTTCCACATCTTTAAAATGAGATGATGAATAAAAAAAAAAAAACTAATAATAAAATGGGATAACAAAGGTGCCGACCTTGGGGATTATTAGAAGATTAACACAATAAAATGAATATCCTGACATAGAGAGAGAGATAGTAAATACAAAAGAAATGCTAGTTGGTATCACCATGACAGATACAAGCCAGGCAACTTCTCTTGGGGTCAGAAATGAAAATGGAGCAATAAGGTACAAAAGGGTTTGGCTTTAATCCTCCCTCCAGTATATACTCTAGAGAATGAGACTTGCTTGCCTTTTTCACCACTACAGCCTTGACACAGAGAATGATGTCCAGCCTTAGGCAGGGACTCCATAAATACTCCTTGAAGAGTTCATTAAAAATCACTGCCCAGCTTCAGTAGCACCACGTGCAGACAGGGACACAAGCCCCTCAAATCAGATCAGATCAGATCAGTCGCTCAGTTGTGTCCGACTCTTTGCGACCCCATGAATAGCAGCACGCCAGGCCTCCCTGTCCATCACCAGCTCCCGGAGTTCACTGAGACTCACACAAGCCCCTACCTGAAGTGAAATACAGCAGGGAGAGTGATACCTCAGGGCCAAGGCCAAGGTCCTAAGAGCTGTCATTGACTGGACAGGTACAGAATCACCAGAGCAGAAAACAAATCCACAGCTCCCAGTAAGGGCAGGGAGAAGTTTGGCAAGAGGTGAGATGAGAAGAATCCAGGGAACCTTGCATTCAGCAAGTATAAGGCAAGAAGCTCAGACAGTAAAGAATCTGCCTGCAATGCGGGAGACCTGGGTTCAATCCCTGGGCTAGGAAGATCCGTTGGAGGAGGGCATGGCAACCCACTCCAGTATTCTTGCCTGGAGAATTTGGACAGAAGAGCCTGGCGGGCTACAGTCCAGGGGGCTGCAAAGAGTCAGACACAACTGGGCGACTAAGCACACAAGGCAAGTCCTCAGGACAAGGAGCCGGGGCTTCTTAAGGGGTGGGCGTGGCTGTGTCTGCAATGACATCATCTGCATCCCAGGTGGAGGAGAAGCAGGCCTGCCTCTCGGTGGCTGTGAAGAGCGAACCAGTGAATTCATGTCAAATCTAGAGAAACACCCTGCAAACGGATGAGTTGGTTCACAACGGGGTGGGCCACCACGGGGATGCTCTGGTAGACCCCGGGCGCCCAAGAGCAAGCCTATCATGTTAGTGATTGGAGCCCTGCCTCCAGCACACCACCTGGAATCTAGCTGCTTCTCACTAATTATTGGGAGCGGAGGAGAGTAGGGGACAAAAATCAACTGGAGCCGGCTCTTAAAGGGAAGTTCAATGCGCAAAGAAGGCGGAGGGTACCCTCCAAGTGATGACTTTCCGGGGACGGGGAACACTCTGAGCAGAGACTGATGGAGGGGACCCTGTGAAGACCAGGACAGCAGCAAAGGGAAAGGGACCGGGAAAGGAGAGATGGGTGCCAAGGAGAGCCGGCTCTGCAAGCCACACACGTTTGTTTGTTGCTAAATCTGTAGTTTTCCCTAATTAATCTGTTAACTCTACTGAGGACAAAAAGCCCTGTGAAGCAGTCAACCATGGAGTTTCAGCACACCTAATTATAACTCTGCTCCGGCTCGTTTTGTCCTACTCAGATTGAATGTTACCATCTACCACACTATATTTCTAAGTATTCTTGTTTGTTTTTACGAGGTACAGGTGATAAACCTGAATACTGATGCCACAGGCTTAATTAGAGAGAAAGTCTAATGACACTTTCAAGGGACGACGAAAGTACAGATTTTCAGGTTTTGCCAGGCTAATTGCCATCATCTTGAATACCGCATTTTTAAGTTTTTGAAATGTTTCTGTATGTTAAACAGTAAGAATGCAATAGTTTACAAAACAAAACTATCTTAAGGTCTTCAAGGTACACACATTTCTACACTTATCAACATAATTTTTCCTATTTTTCTTATACATATCACCTATTTTTTTCTTAAGAAAAATAAGTATTTTTACAAATTTAAAAGTTATTAGTGATTTGTTTTACCAAGAAATAGGTTTTTACCCTATTTTCCTGTTTTATATATTCTTCCTGCAGAGTCCCTATTTCAACTAACTCTGCTATTTGAAAACACACTTGATCAAACTGGACAAACCCACCTTGTCTTCACCAAAGGTTTTTAATTCCCTCTCCCACCATACCACCTTCCTGCCTGGAATTCCAAAGTGCTCTACATGTATCTCTCATTTTGCACATTATATTTGAGCTTATGCGTGTGGTTTATCTTCCCACTAAACTGGAGGTTTGTTGAAGGAGATCCATGGCCCACAAGACATTCTGGCATAGCATGCATCAAAAAAAAAAAACAATATAAAACAGAAACCCTTTCAAATCAATCGAAAGAAAACAATGTTTAATAATCTATCCCTACAGATATATGATTTATATTTAGAATTCATAACTAATTTTATTTCAGTTTTCAACCTCAAAACATTAACTACATATTGACAAAGATGAACATAAGAAACTTTATTTTTTTACCCTGCCCTCTGAATATCTCTTTAGTCTCATATTCGAGGTATCTTTTTTCATAGCTTGAGCCTAAAACAGATTAGGTTTTAGAGTGATGGCATTAGAAAATAAAGTATACTTTTAATCAGACTTAAGAATAATATTTAAAATAACTGCTGTAAACCAGAAGGAGCTATTTGAAAATTTCAATAATATTGAATTATTTAATAATTCTAGGAAAAACATGTTATTACATATATTACAAAAAGATACTTACACATATATCTTTTAGTTCCTTTGGCTATTACAGGGTCGTAGACTGGTATATTATGCTATACAATGCTATGTTATGTCATGTTACAATATGTTGTATTAGGGAAGAAAGCTTATCCTTAAAATGAATAGAATTCTGGTGGCTATTAGTTTTCAAACTGTAGTATAAATACAATTGCCATGCTATAATGTTGGCACACTGCTCTGGACTGTTGAAAATTGGTATATCTTCTTTTCTCCCTGGGGGAATTTAACCCATTTGCAAATACAAACATGGATATCTGTCTTCTTTAACTTTGTTTTTCCCTGGGGATCCTCCTTTAGGACTTGGAAGGACATGTCATGAGCTAGAGAAGACGTACCTTGTGAACAACAATATATTAAACTGCGAAACTAAGAGGTCATTCCAAATAAACTTCATTTCCCTCGTGATCCTGTGTTGCAAATAAATCTCAGTCAAATGGCTGCAATCTCCCTAGCCTTGAGTGAGAAAGAATGAAAACATAAGAGAAATACAACCCTGTTCTGTATTTATTCACCTGCTGCCCGCCAAGTCGCTTCAGTCGTGTCCGACTCTGTGCGACCCCATGAACGGCAGCCCACCAGGCTTCTCCGTCCATGGGATTCTCCAGGCAAGAACACTGGAGTGGGTTGCCATTTCCTTCTCCAATGCATGAAAGTGGAAAGTGAAAGTGAAGTCACTCAGTCATGTCTGACTCTTAGCGACCCCATGGACTGCAGCCCACCAGGCTCCTCCATCCATGGGATTTTCCGGGCAACAGAACTGGAGTGGGGTGCCATTGCCTTCTCCCTATTCACCTGCACCTCTACATATTAAGTCAGTCCCAGTTATAAGTATGTTTCATTTAGCTATGGAAGGCACACAATAATTTTTCTTTTTTTACTTTACTGCAAAAGTACTATCAATGCATTACATGGATATTCTTAGATTAATGAACTAGTATAAATTCATAAGGGTGTAGATGGATTTGAAATGTTCACATTGACATAACATTTTAAGTAATGCTTCCATATAACTTAACTGATAAATACAGATATAGATCCTTTTAAATAAAAGGTTTGTTGAATAGCTAGATTTATGTATGTATTAAACAATTTTATAATAAACAGAAATAAAACAATCAAATTTGAAAAAACCTTGAGAAAAGAACCCTCCTATAAAATGGTGGGAATGTAAGTTGGTGCAGTCACTAGGGAAAATAGTATGGAGGCTCCTCAGAAAACTAAAAACAGAATTTCCATATGATCCAGCAATCCCAGTCCTGGGCATATACCTGGACAAAATTATAATTCAAAAAGATACATGCACTCTTATGTTTACAGCAGCACCATTTACAACAGCCAAGACATGGAAACAGCCTAAATGTCCATAGACCAGGAGTAAATAAATGAGATGTGGTATATATATAAAAAATCAAATACTACTCAGCCATAAAAAAGAATGAAATAACGCCATTTGCAGCAACATGGATGCAAGTAGAGATTATCATACTAAGGGAAGGAAGGAAGAAACAAATGACACATGGTATCACTTTTCTGTAGAATGTAAACTACGGCACAAATGAACCTTCTATGAAATAGAAATAAACTCACAGACACAGACATCAGACCCGTGGTTGCCAAGGGGGAGGAGGGGAGACAGGGATACACTGGGAGTTTGGGGTTGGTAGATGCCAATAACTACATTTACAAGGAATTAACAACAAGGTACTCCTGTATAGCACAGGGAACGATATCCAATCTCCTGGAACAAACCATAACAGAAAATTAAAAAAAAAAAAAAGAATGTCTATAATGTGTATAACTGAGTCACTCTGCTGTACAGCAGATATTGGCACACACTGTAAATCAACTATACTTCCAAAAACAAAATCTTGAAATCAAAAAAGAAAAACAGAATCTTGAAATCAAAATGAAAAAACCTTGAGGAAAACAATGCAGCGTTTTCAGAGAAACATGCTTGGAACTATTTAGGCACACAGAGAGATTCAATGAATTTTGTTTGCTTTTTAACTGTGGTGATGATGCTACTGTCCTAATTTAAAGCTGGAAACAATTATTACACATAATCAGTTTAACTCAAAGCTGGAACAAGTTGAAGTAATCATTAATAAGATGGCTAATTTTTCATACATTTAAATAGGGCTAGAAATGTAATCGGGCATGAATATTGGAGAAAAATAATCATCTTACTTTGCCCTATGGGATTTTAATTTTAATTTCTAGGCTTCCCAGCAACTACTACCCAGAAAGTTGCTGTTTTCCCTTTGTAGTAAAATATTTTTAAATATTAATTACAGAAAACATCCTAATATTGTTGCCTCATCCTAAAATTCTAGCACTATCGAGCAATCCACTTACCACACACACAGATATGGAACAAATATCAGGATGATTTGGGAGTCTGGCCCTTTACTTCTGGCATCAAAATCTACAATCAACATGCTTTTCTTCTGCCTTAGGAAATTAACTCAGGATATTCATCCACTTTTGGTTATAAAACAGAGAAACATACTCCTGGTAGCTGATGACAAAGTACAGTATGTTACCAAGTATGTTTCTCTTTTAAAATAACTAATAGGTCATCTCAATAGCAGTCTTTTTACTTATATATGTGAGCATTTCAGATTGGGCAAGAATTATAATTTTCAGTAATTATCAAAACCTTAATACCATCTCTGATCCACTGCTCAATCTCATTCTTGTTTCCTGTATGACTGCATTTCAACCACAAGCACTGACTGTAAAATCTCCTTCAAAATCCAAAAAGATTTTTTTTTCTCTTCCCTCTTCTTACCTCCTCTCCCCACTTCCACTCTTTCCTTCCTCCTCCGCCCCTCCTTTTTCCTCCTTTGGCTAGAAAGGATCAGTTTAGTGTTACTAGTATTGATAAAAATAAATGGATACCAGGAAAATTTCTCCAATTTATGATTATGGAGAAACCTCTTACCCTAATCTCCATAAATAAAAAATTGATGACCAAGTTAATAACTGTAACCTCACCATAATGGAAACGAGTATGAAAAAGAACCTAAGTATCCATATGAACATATGTATCTCAGTTATGTATAACTGAGTCACTTTGCTGTACAGAACACAGCACCATAAATCAACTACAATCCCAAATATATGTCACTCTGGAAAAGGCAATATTACAGTGAAGAAGAATAGCAGTTGATGCCAAGGACTGTAGGATGCTGGAAGAGACAACCACAAAAAGGCATGGAGGAATTTTTCAGTCCCTGGAACTGTTTTACTTCTTTTCTGTGACGGTGGTCCCACTGCTGCACACATCTGTCAAAACTGTCCTCTAAAAGGGGAGAATTTTAATCTGTATGTTATATCATAATTGAAAAAATAAGATAAATAAGTATATATTAGGTAGTGATGGTTGCTAAGGAAAAAATGAATTAGGGAGGAGAGATACAAAATGCCTAACAATGTGAAATTTGAATGTGGGTGGGTGAGGAAACAGAAGACTTCACTGCAAGGATGGGAGTTTTGAAATCATCTCCTGTAACATGTCTGGCATATTTAAGGAAGAACAAGAAATTAATGTGGTTAGAACAGTGAACTAGAGACAGAGAAGCAGAGGATGAAGTCAGAGTTAAGTACAAGGGGCTCAACATCAAGGAGAAGTCAACAGGTCACAAGTCTCTGACTATTACTATGCCTAAGACAGAAAGCTATCAGAATATTTTGAGCAGAAGACTGACATGATCTAGCTTATAGTCTAATGAGATCACTCCAACTGCTGTGTTGAGAAGACAGGAGTCCACATAATAACACTGGCAAACAGGCTATTTCAATAACCCAGGCAAAAGATGGTGGCTTGGACCATAGGTAATGGAACATCTTGCTTGTATTATGGATATATCATAAATGTAAAGTCAACAGATTTCTACAAACTAGACATGGGATGAGTAAGAAGGAGTCAAACCGACATAGGTAGAAAGATTCTTGATCTAAACAACTGAGATACAGGAATATCTTAAGTGAAATGCAGA
This sequence comes from Bos grunniens, assembly GCF_055505025.1. Classification (NCBI taxonomy): domain Eukaryota; kingdom Metazoa; phylum Chordata; class Mammalia; order Artiodactyla; family Bovidae; genus Bos; species Bos grunniens. Next base: position 19,477,431 of record NC_141191.1, on the reverse strand, counting down.
AGTTTACAGAAGGAACCAGTGTGGAAAAGGTGTGGACATTAGCCTGGAACACTCGAGGTGAAGATGCCTGTGATATTACAAGTAGAGACATCAAGGAGGCAGACGGATATCTGAGTCTGGAATTCAGTGTGTATCTGGAACCTACTAGATACACACATTTGGGAGTCATCACAATAAAAAGATTATATTTAAAGCCATGAAAGAGTATGAGATCACCAAAGAATGGAGACAGAAAGAGAAGCGGTCCAAAGGCTGAACCTTGAGACAATATATGCATCAGAAAGTAATTATGAGAACAGATGCACCAAGAATCTAAGCACCATAAATACGTTTTCAAAAGCTGAAGAGGTAATTTAAATAAAAAACAAGAGCAAAGCTCTATGAAACCTAAACTCAATAAAAGTATTAAGAATGAAAAATATAATAGTTGAAATGAAGGACAAAATGTTTCAGATAAATATAGAACAGGATAGACACAGCTGATGAATAAATTAGTAAGCTAAAAGCTAAGTTTAGGTACTTTGCAGAGAGGAGCAGTCAAGGACGAAGAGAGGATATAACAGAAAATCTAAGAGAAATAAAGACTAGAAATATGCCAACATCTAGCTTATGAAACTCTCAAAAGAGAGGAAAATAAAAATGAAGCTGAAAAATGTATAGAGAATAATAGAAAGAAATATCCAAGAATTAAAGAGAAATGGATAAGATATTTTTTTCATTATTGTCTTAAAACATAAAGTGAGAACAGTATTTATTTTAAAAAATAGAAGAAAATGTATCCAAATTAACCCAGAACAAAAATTAAGTCAGTATCAATATGATACTGGTATGGGTGTGGGGACTAGGCAATACAGGGACATGAAAAAATTCTAAGGTAATTTCTTACTAAAGATAAAAAGTGACTGATATTAATAATAAGACAATTGAGAACCAAAAGACCAAAACAAACAAACAAACAAAGATAAACTAACATGATTCAAAAGAAAACAAGGGTAAAAATATTAGTATCTGACAAAATAGATTTTATTTTTTTTATTTTTTTTTTTTATTTAAAAAAAAAAAATCACATGCTCCCCATCCTGAACCCTCCTCCCTCCCAACCTCCCCATACCATCCCCCTGGGCCTTCCCAGCGCACCAGCCCCAAGCATCCAGCATCGTGCACTGAACCTGGACTGGCATCTCGTTTCATACATGACATTTCACATGTTTCAATGACATTCTCCCAAATCTTCCCACCCTCTCCCACAGAGTCCATAAGACTGTTCTATACATCAGTGTCTCTTTTGCTGTCTCGTACACAGGGTTATCGTTACCATCTTTCTAAATTCCATAAACGTGCGTTAGTATACTGTATTTATGTTTTTCCTTCTGGCTTACTTCACTCTGTATAATAGTCTCCAGTTTCATCCACCTCATTAGAACTGATTCAAATGTATTCTTTTTAATGGCTGAGTAATACTCCATTGTGTATATGTACCACAGCTTTCTTATCCATTCATCTGCTGATGGACATCTAGGTTGCTTCCATGTCCTGGCTATTATAAACAGTGCTGCGATGAACATTGGGGTACACGTGTCTCTTTCCCTTCTGGTTTCCTCAGTGTGTATGCCCAGCAGTGGGATTGCTGGATCATAAGGCAGTTCTATTTCCAGTTTTTTAAGGAATCTCCACACTGTTCTCCATAGTGGCTGTACTAATTTGCATTCCCACCAACAGTGTAAGAGGGTTCCCTTTTCTCCACACCCTCTCCAGCATTTATTATTTGTAGACTTTTGGATCGCAGCCATTCTGACTGGTGTGAAGTGGTACCTCATAGTGGTTTTGATTTGCATTTCTCTGATAAAGAGTGATGTTGAACATCTTTTCAAGTGTTTGTTAGCCATCTGTATGTCTTCTTTGGAGAAATGTCTATTTACATCTTTGGCCCATTTTTTGATTGGGTCATTTATTTTTCTGGAGTTGAGCTGTAGGAGTTGCTTGTATATTTTTGAGATTAGTTGTTTGTCGGTTGCTTCATTTGCTATTATTTTCTCCCATTCTGAAGGCTGTCTTTTCACCTTGCTAATAGTTTCCTTTGATGTGCAGAAGCTTTTAAGGTTAATTAGGTCCCATTTGTTTATTTTTGCTTTTATTTCCAATATTCTGGGAGGTGGGTCATAGAGGATCCTGCTGTGATGTATGTCAGAGAGTGTTTTGCCTATGTTCTCCTCTAGGAGTTTTATAGTTTCTGGTCTTATGTTGAGATCTTTAATCCATTTTGAGTTTATTTTTGTATATGGTGTTAGAAAGTGTTCTAGTTTCATTCTTTTACAAGTGGTTGACCAGATTTCCCAGCACCACTTGTTAAAGAGATTGTCTTTAATCCACTGTATATTCTTGCCTCCTTTGTCAAAGATAAGGTGTCCATATGTGCGTGGGTTTATCTCTGGGCTTTCTATTTTGTTCCATTGATCTATATTTCTGTCTTTGTGCCAGTACCATACTGTCTTGATAACTGTGGCTTTGTAGTAGAGCCTGAAGTCAGGTAGGTTGATTCCTCCAGTTCCATTTTTCTTTCTCAAGATCGCTTTGGCTATTCGAGGTTTTTTGTATTTCCATACGAATTGTGAAATTATTTGTTCTAGCTCTGTGAAGAATACTGTTGGTAGCTTGATAGGGATTGCATTGAATCTATAAATTGCTTTGGGTAGTATACTCATTTTCACTATATTGATTCTTCCAATCCATGAACATGGTATATTTCTCCATCTATTAGTGTCCTCTTTGATTTCTTTCACCAGTGTTTTATAGTTTTCTATATATAGGTCTTTAGTTTCTTTAGGTAGATATATTCCTAAGTATTTTATTCTCTTCGTTGCAATGGTGAATGGAATTGTTTCCTTAATTTCTCTTTCTGTTTTCTCATTATTAGTGTATAGGAATGCAAGGGATTTCTGTGTGTTGATTTTATATCCTGCAACTTTACTATAATCATTGATTAGTTCTAGTAATTTTCTGGTGGAGTCTTTAGGGTTTCCTATGTAGAGGATCATGTCATCTGCAAATAGTGAGAGTTTTACTTCTTCTTTTCCAATTTGGATTCCTTTTATTTCTTTTTCTGCTCTGATTGCTGTAGCCAAAACTTCCAAAACTATGTTGAATAGTAATGGTGAAAGTGGGCACCCTTGTTTTGTTCCTGACTTTAGAGGAAATGCTTTCAATTTTTCACCATTGAGGATAATGTTTGCTGTGGGTTTGTCATATATAGCTTTTATTATGTTGAGGTATGTTCCTTCTATTCCTGCTTTCTGGAGAGTTTTTATCATAAATGGGTGTTGAATTTTGTCAAAGGCTTTCTCTGCATCTATTGAGATAATCATATGGTTTTTGTTTTTCAATTTGTTAATGTGGTGTATTACATTGATTGATTTGCGGATATTGAAGAATCCTTGCATCCCTGGGATAAAGCCCACTTGGTCATGGTGTATGATCTTTTTAATGTGTTGTTGGATTCTGATTGCTAGAATTTTGTTTAGGATTTTTGCATCTATGTTCATCAGTGATATTGGCCTATAGTTTTCTTTTTTTGTGGCATCTTTGTCAGGTTTTGGTATTAGGGTGATGGTGGCCTCATAGAATGAGTTTGGAAGTTTACCTTCCTCTGCAATTTTCTGGAAGAGTTTGAGCAGGATAGGTGTTAGCTCTTCTCTAAATTTTTGGTAGAATTCAGCTGTGAAGCCGTCTGGACCTGGGCTTTTGTTTGCTGGAAGATTTTTGATTACAGTTTCAATTTCCATGCTTGTGATGGGTCTGTTAAGGTTTTCTATTTCTTCCTGGTCGAGTTTTGGAAAGTTGTACTTTTCTAAGAATTCGTCCATTTCTTCCTCGTTGTCCATTTTATTGGCATATAATTGTTGATAATAGTCTCTTATGATCCTTTGTATTTCTATGTTGTCTGTTGTGATCTCTCCACTGTCATTTCTAATTTTATTGATTTGATTTTTCTCCCTTTGTTTCTTGATGAGTCTGGCTAATGGTTTGTCAATTTTATTTATCCTTTCAAAGAACCAGCTTTTGGCTTTGTTGATTTTTGCTATGGTCTCTTTTGTTTCTTTTGCATTTATTTCTGCTCTAATTTTTAAGATTTCTTTCCTTCTACTAACCCTGGGGTTCTTCATTTCTTCCTTTTCTAGTTGTTTGAGGTATAGAGTTAGGTTATTTATTTGACTTTTTTCTTGTTTCTTGAGGTGTGCCTGTATTGCTATGAACTTTCCCCTTAGGACTGCTTTTACTGTGTCCCACAGGTTTTGGGTTGTTGTGTTTTCATTTTCATTCGTTTCTATGCAAATTTTGATTTCTTTTTTGATTTCTTCTGTGATTTGTTTGTTATTCAGCAGCGTGTTGTTCAGCCTCCATATGTTGGAATTTTTAATAGTTTTTCTCCTGTAATTGAGATCTAATCTTACTGCATTGTGGTCAGAAAAGATGCTTGGAATGATTTCTATTTTTTTGAATTTACCAAGGCTAGCTTTATGGCCCAGGATGTGATCTATCCTGGAGAAGGTTCCATGTGCGCTTGAGAAAAAGGTGAAATTCATTGTTTTGGGATGAAATGTCCTATAGATATCAATTAGGTCTAACTGGTCTATTGTATCGTTTAAAGTTTGTGTTTCCTTATTAATTTTCTGTTTAGTTGATCTATCCATAGGTGTGAGTGGGGTATTAAAGTCTCCCACTATTATTGTGTTATTGTTAATTTCTCCTTTCATACTTGTTAGCATTTGTCTTACATACTGCGGTGCTCCCGTGTTGGGTGCATATATATTTATAATTGTTATAACTTCTTCTTGGATTGATCCTTTGATCATTATGTAGTGACCTTCTTTGTCTCTTTTCACAGCCTTTGTTTTAAAGTCTATTTTATCTGATATGAGTATTGCTACTCCTGCTTTCTTTTGGTCCCTATTTGCATGGAAAATCTTTTTCCAGCCCTTCACTTTCAGTCTGTATGTGTCCCCTGTTTTGAGGTGGGTCTCCTGTAGACAACATATGTAGGGGTCTTGTTTTTGTATCCATTCAGCCAGTCTTTGTCTTTTGGTTGGGGCATTCAACCCATTTACGTTTAAGGTAATTACTGATAAGTATGATCCCGTTGCCATTTACTTTATTGTTTGGGGTTCGAATTTATACACCATTTTTGTGTTTCCTGTCTAGAGAATATCCTTTAGTATTTGTTGGAGAGCTGGTTTGGTGGTGCAGAATTCTCTCAGCTTTTGCTTATCTGAGAAGCTTTTGATTTCTCCTTCATACTTGAATGAAATCCTTGCTGGGTACAATAATCTGGGCTGTAGGTTATTTTCTTTCATCATTTTAAGTATGTCTTGCCATTCCCTCCTGGCTTGAAGAGTTTCTATTGAAAGATCAGCTGTTATCCTTATGGGAATTCCCTTGTGTGTTATTTGTTGTTTTTCCCTTGCTGCTTTTAATATTTGTTCTTTGTGTTTGATCTTTGTTAATTTGAGTAGTATGTGTCTTGGGGTGTTTCGCCTTGGGTTTATCCTGTTTGGGATTCTCTGGGTTTCTTGGACTTGGGTGATTATTTCCTTCCCCAGTTTAGGGAAGTTTTCAACTATTATCTCCTCAAGTATTTTCTCATGGTCTTTCTTTTTATCTTCTTCTTCTGGTACCCCTATGATTCGAATGTTGTAGCGTTTAATATTGTCCTGGAGGTCTCTGAGATTGTCCTCATTTCTTTTAATTCGTTTTTCTTTTATTCTCTCTGATTCATTTATTTCTACCATTCTATCTTCTAATTCACTAATCCTATCTTCTGCCTCTGTTATTCTACTATTTGTTGCCTCCAGAGTGTTTTTAATTTCATTTATTGCATTATTCATTGTATATTGACTCTTTTTTATTTCTTCTAGGTCCTTGTTAAACCTTTCTTGCATCTTCTCAATCCTTGTCTCCAAGCTATTTATCTGTGATTCCATTTTAATTTCTAGATTTTGGATCAATTTCACTATCATTATTCGGAATTCTTTATCAGGTAGATTCCCTATCTCTTCCTCTTTTGTTTGGTTTGGTGGGCATTTATCCTGTTCCTTTATCTGCTGGCTATTCCTCTGTCTCTTCATCTTGTTTAAATTGCTGAGTATGGGGTGTCCTTTCTGTATTCTGGCAGTTTGTGGAGTTCTCTTTATTGTGGCTATTCCTCACTGTGTGTGGGTTTGTACAGGTGGCTTGTCAAGGTTTCCTGGTTAGGGAAGCTTGTGTCAGTGTTCTGATGGGTGGAACTGTATTTCTTCTCTTTGTTCAGTCGCGCTGTGGGGAGGGAGGGAGGGATGCTGCAAGCAAATAACACTGGCGTGCGCTCGCAGTGCCTCAGCCACACTGGGTCTGCCCCCGCTCACTGCGCGTGTAGCCTCCCTGCCCACACTGCTCGGGCTCTAGGTTGTTCCGCCGGGAACAATCCAAGGCTGGCCCTGGGTTGCATGTACCTCCCAGGTCCAAGCCGCTCAGGTTCAGGCACTCGGATAGTCCTCAGAGGCGCAGACTCAGTTGGGCCTGAGTATTGTGCTCTTCCCAGGTCCGAGCAGCTCAAGTGATGAGGTGTTTGGCGAGCGCCAATGCTGCGACTTATCGCCTCCCCGCCACTCGGTTATCTGGGCGCAAAACCGGCGCACCTTCTTAGGCAGATGTTAACCGTCCAGACCCCCAAGAAGTTTTAGTTAGCAAAGAAGCCTGCTTACAGTTTTATAGATAATGTCTCTCTGGGGCTGCGATTGCCCCCTTCCGGCTCTGGCTGCCTATCACCGGAGGGGGAAGGTCTGCAGCCGGCTATCTCTGTTCAATTCTTTGTTCCATGCACGGGCCTGGCGGTCTTAGGTTGGGGCTGGCTTTTCGCGTAGTAGATATCCCACAGTCTGGTTTGTTAGCCCAAATTATTTCGCTCAGATAGTGCTCAGGGTATTCAGGCCAGATTCTTACTCTAAGCGATGCAGCCCGCGCTGCGCCTCCCTGCCCAGCCCCCGCTTGTTAATGGCGCCTGCAGGCGTCTGCGCTGCTTCTCCACTGGGGGAGTTACCGTAGGACTCGCAATCTTCGAGTTTTAATTGTTTATTTATTTTTTCTTCCTGTTACGTTGCCCTCTGTGCTTCCAAAGCTCGGCACAGACTCGGCAGTGAGAAGGTTTCCTGGTGCTTGGAAACCTCTCTCCCTTCAAGACTCCCTTCCCGGGACGGAGCTCCGTCCCCCCCTCTCCTGTCCCTCCCCCTGTCCTTTATATTTCCTCCCACCTCCTTTCGAAGAGCCGGATCGCTCCCCTGGGTGCCCGATGTCCTCTGCCGGCATTCAGAAGTTGTTCTGTGGAATTTACTCGACGTCCAAATGCTCCTTTGATGAATTTGTGGGGGAGAAAGTGTTCTCCCTGTCCTACTCCTCCGCCATCTTGGCTCCTCCTCCCAAAATAGATTTTAAAGCAAAAATAACATTTTGGAAAAAATATTAGATATATATGCATAGTAATGGGGGCTTCCTTGATGGCTCAGACAGTAAAGAATCTGCCAGCACTTCGGGAGACCTGGGTTTGATCCCTGGGTTGGGAAGATTCTCTGGAGGAGGGCACGGCAACCCGCTCCAGTATTCTTGCCTCGAGAATCCCCATGGACAGAGGATCCTGGTGGGGTCGCAAAGAGTCAGACACAACTGAGTGACTAAGCACGTGTATAATAACAAAGAGAACAATACAACAGGTTCCTTATAATTCTGACCATAAACACTAAGTACCTAACTATGTAGGCTCAAAGTATATCGAGAAATAATTAATCAAACTGTAAAGAAAGATTTTTTTTTTTTTTTTTCTGGCCACGTGGTTGGCAGAACGCAGAATCTTAGTTACCTGACCAGGGATCAAACCCGTGCCCTCAGCAGTGAAAGCACAGAGCCCTAACCACTGGATCACCAATGAAACCCCAGCAGAGAGATCGTTAAGTCAACAACTATAGTTGGAGCTTTTACAAACCTCTCCCAGGAAATGATACATCAAGCAGACGAAAAGAAACAAATATATTGAAATCTTATGAATATAATTTAAGACATGAGCTACTTAATACATTGTATGTAGAACACAGCACATTTGAACTCTCCATAAATACCAAGGAAACAATATAACATCTCATTATACATCTGGTAACCATAATTAGAATAATTTTATTTTTCTAGTCAAAATCTTGAGCCTATATTTACAGTATTACCCAATTTTAAGGAAATTACCTGGCAACAAAAATTGAATGATTTTAAAAATAGCTGTAGTTGTATCAAATCTTGAAAAAGATAATTACAGTTATCTAAAACTAATTATAAATAAGAAGATACAAAGAACACACACAACTTTAAAATAGGGGAGAGCTGATGTTCCCAGAAACATATACCTGTTTTTTATGCAAGCTGAAATTACATTTGTCTTATAGAAGAACTTCGAAATTAACGGAAATGTTAGCACTACATTTTTTTTCCTGAGAGATGAAATAATTGTGGCAACATTTTAGCTATTGAGAAAAACACTAAATTCTAACAATGAATTTATATTTCATCCTGTCCCTTATTGAACATGTATTGAATTTATCAATTTCATTTCATCATGCAGTTATAAATGCCATAACAACCTTATGGGGTTAATAGAAAGGAATCTTATAGGGTTAATGGCTATTGTATACTCAGCTATGGATTTTAGCAGGCCTTCCATTTTTAACTTCAGGAGAAAAAAAAAGGAAAGACACAGTTTCATAGTAGCCTGCACTCTGTCTGTTAATATTATCAGAGTTAATGTCATCCTTGATAGGCAGTTATTAAGTTCATTGCTTTGAGTGGCACTCTGACATTTACTGCCTTGAATACTAGCTGGCATGGTTGTTAAGTTCTAGCAAGCAGCTTATATCAACCTTATTTGCTGCTTCTTGAAAAGCAGATTCCAAGTGAAGCAACTTCATTAAGTATGTTTTCTTCTCCTATACCAGTTCGATTAAGAAACACAATTTTTGTTTAGGTCATATAAGATCAAGTAAAACAAACACACAAAAAGCAATGGAATGACAGTAGGCAAGACAGACAAACCAGAGATTACGCATCAGCCCCAACAGAAGGACAATGAGAACAAAACACTCCATTTCTAAAAGAGCCCTCTTGTCAACTAAAAGTGATATGCAAATATGACAATTACTGTTTGCTCAGTGCAATCAGAGTGCTTCAAAATATTACAAAAGAACTGTTATAATCCATCAAATTATTCATAACTACTTATACATCAGCTCTAATTTGACATTAATATTTCCCATTTGCATAAGTAATTCTAACTAGTGAAGGCCAAACCATTTAACAGGTTATTTATTAATTAAGCAATTGATTAATGACACTGGAAAACTGTGATTTAATGTTTCAGAATTCATTTATGTCTTTGTAAAAATGACGATTTCTTGTTCATGGACTCTCCTAGAGTGATGATGGTGAAACTTATTAACTAGTCTAGTAGGCACTAGCCTTTGATTACAAAGCATCCTGTCAAATCTCACCTACTTACAATAAACATAAATTAATGGAAGAAGCTGTTTAATTTCAAATAGTCTTCAGAAAATAATAATTTTTTTCTATAATGATTCAAACCAAGACAATGCAGACCTGTGTGTCATGAGAGGATTCAGTCCTGAGAATGAGCTTCTGGTCACTGATTCTCATGATACAGAGTTACATGTGCCAGAAACCCTGAATGCCCTGAAGAGTAAGACAAACTTCCTGAAATGTACAAAATGCTGAAACAGGCGGCTGGTCTTCGATCCTTCCAGCTGTGTGCCTGTCTTGCAGCTCTCAGGACTGACATTCTCATCTCTGATTGCCAGGGGTCTCACCAGGCAGCTCTCACTCAGACTGCCTGCTTCCCTGACCTGAGACAACTACATTTCTTGTATTATTCAAAATGTATCTACTCAGCCTCATTCCCCCAAAACTTGGCTTAAATGTACTCATGCTAACATACCACTCCGATACATTTTTCTGAGTATCAAACAAGGCTTCTCCCCTAGGTTGCGCATGGAGTAAGGACTCAGATGACCAACATTCCACGAATAGCTACTCCTCTATTCAACAATGTTTTTGAACAAATATTTGATAAGTATCTACTCTGTTTCACATTGTTCCACATGTTTGGAATAGTGGGGGAATAGCAGAGAGCAAGACAGATATGGTTCCTGCACATGTAGAATAATCTCGAAAAGGAGGCAGTTATTAAAAAATAATTATACAATTAGAGGCAAAGGACAATGCTAGATTTAGAAAACTTTTCTAATTAAGTGATTTTTTTCCCTGAGAATACAGAAATAAATGTAAGTTTAAAGAAGGAAATTAGTGTTCCCCAAAGTCCTAAAGCACAACCATATAAATCTCTATTAATATTTATTCAAATATATGTTATATATACAGTATATATGTAAGATACATATGTATGTGTTAGAAAATTATAAAGTTGGGATCATATTGATCAAACAACTTTGTATACTAATTTAGAAGTCATATTAGATATAATTTCTTTCAAATTCAATTAAATACCTATATAAAACATTATTTTAATATGACAACTCTGTCATTTAAGATTAATTATCTTTTTCTTAATTGATCCCTTGGATTACTATATTGGTTCTTTTTCTGGAATTAAAATTTTTTCTGTGATAATCTTTATGTAAATTGTTGTGTGTTCATTATTTTCTGGTAAACACTTATGCATGGCCTTAATAGGTCAAAGGATATGAAAATGATATACAGTACCAAGTATATGTAATGTATAAAGTCAAGAAAACCTTGAATAACAAAGTTCGAGAACTTACAAAACTGATAAAACTTATTTTAAAGATGAATCAAGTCGATGGGTTACTGGTCAAAGAATTACAAATCCACTACAGGGACAGGATAGAGTCCCACTCATAGATATGGATATTTGATATATGACAGCGATGGTATTGCAGGCCAGTGGGGAAAACACAGTTTTAATAAATGGACATAAATTGAAAGTCCATGGGGGAAAAAGTTAGTCTTGACTTCTTCCTCAGCCATAAACCAAAGAATACAGGACCTCAAATGTAAAAGGAGAAGTAAATAGAGTATCTCTGTGTCTGTCAGTGGGCAAAAACAGGACACAGAGCCACTATTCCTAAGAATTCAAATTTCTTTGGAATTAAGAACTTCTGTGTGTCAAAGGAAACCACTGGGTCAAAAAGCACATGACAAAGTAGAGAAAGGTACATGCAACCAACATAACCAATAAAGGACTTATTTCCAGAGTACACAAATAATTTCCACAAACCATATGAAAAACAGAGACAATGTTGTATAAAATTGAGCAAAAAACATCAACTGGTTAGTCACAAGGATATCCAACATCAAATCAGGGACACTTTCTTATAAGTGAAAGGGAAAGCTATTATTTATTTCACCAAAACAACTTAAACTGAAACTGCCTTGGTGAAACTGCCAACAGAGATAGGAAGAATTCTCAGCTTCACTAGGAATCAGGATGACAGTTGATTGCATGTATCAACTTGATTAGGCTAAAAGATGCCCACATAGCTATTAAACCATTATTTCCAGTGTGTCCCTGAGAGTGTTTCTGCAAGAGCTTAGCACCCACCCTCATCAATGTGGGTGGGCATCACCCAATCCCTTGAGGTGAACTCACTCTTTCTTGAGGGGAACATCCACCTCCTCCTACCCTGGGACATCAGAGCTCCTGGTCTGCAGCTCTTCGGACTCAGACTCAATTACAGCACCACATTCCCTAGTTCTCCAGCTTGCAGACAGCTGACTGACTGTGTGACTCAGCCTCCATAATCACGTGAGCTGACTCTCATAATAAAGCTCTTACATATATTCCATTGGTTCTATTTCTCTGAAAAACTCTAATACAATCATTGAAACATCAACCAAGGCCACAATGAAGCACCATTACCCAGCACGGCTAAAACTAAACAAACAAGCACAAAGAGAAGAGCTAACTGTTTATAATACTTTGGAAAACTGTATGACATTATTTAGAAAGTAAAACGCATTTCTTAGGGTTCACTGGTTCTAGTCTTAGGGATATGTTCAAGTGAGCTATGTACTAATGTGAACCAAAAGACGTGCAAAAACTTGTTCCTAACAGCATTATTCACGCTAATTAAAAACGAGGAGAAAGCCCAATGTCTATCAACAGTAGTATCAATAATATGTTTTTGTATACCCAACAGACTATTATTCAACAATGAAAATAAATCACTGCCAAAGATGAACCTCAAAAACACAGCATTAAGCAAAAGCAGCCAGCGTAAAAAGAAAGCGTATTGTTATATCCCACTGACATGAAGTTCTGAAACAGCAAAAACCAATCTCCCCTGGTAGAAATCAGGACAGAGGTTGCCAGTGGGGAGGTAGGGAGGAGTGAAGTACAGTGACAGCAAGAGGGGGCTCAGGGCCACTTCAAAGAGACTGCTGATGTTCCATTTCTTCATCTGGCTGCTGATTGCTTGGGTGACCATTTTTGATCATTCAGCACACTGCAAATTTCATGAATTGCCCCTTTTGTTATATTTGCACACTTTGATAAGACTCACGTCCATGTAAACACTGCCATACTTAAAATGGATAAGCAACAAGGACCTGCTGTAGAGCACGGGACATTCTGCTCAACCTTACGCATCAGCCTAGACGGGCGGTGAGTTTGGGGGAGAACAGATTCATGTATATGTACGGCTGAGTCACTTCACTGTGCAGCTGACACCATGGCTCTACTGTTAAACAGTTAGACTCCAATAAAAAGTAAAAAGTTCAAAAAAGACTCTAATGTTTAATAATTACACCAGATTCCTCTCAAGATAACATGGAAGAAAATCATGCATAGTGTCTACAGAAACACAAATGAAACTGATTAAATGTTCAACGAATTCTCACAATATAAACAATAATTCAAGTAGAAAAATTTCTCAGGAGCCTGAACAACTTGAGTTACCTAGAGACTTGCTAACAGTTTCCTTATAGATGTAGAGTCCTGGTTTCACATGGGAAAAAAAAAATCCATAAATGTAGATATAAAATAACTCCAAAAGATATTAAATGCACAATTTAATATGAGAGTGCTATTGTTCTAGTTGACTAAGCCTAAGGAGCAATGTCATATAAAACAAATGCTTGTCAGGAATATATGTTTATTAAAATATATAAATTCTCCATTATTCCAAAATTGTCTGTGCCTTTATTGGTATGAGAAGTGGAAAAGGATCATCAACTGTAAAACTTGACCTTGTCATTGTAAATATCAGCGCTCCCTCACTTGTCATTTCAGTTTTATTTATGACTGTCAGCACTGGAAAGGCGAGCAACCTGCATTCTTCGTCTGCTACAAGCATCACTGAGAAAACAAAACCAAACGAATGAAAACAACTCCGAAGCCACAGTGCTTGATTACAAATACCAAGTAATAATGGTATTTACTTCTGAGCGATCTCAGAGCTGGCGGTTGTGAAGAAAGTGATCTAGAGAGAAATTTACAAGTAGAAATATTAACATAAAAGTGAAAGCATATAACTGTTGAATGTCATTTTGCCATAGATGCTTTGACCTATGTATGCTGAGTGAACACTAGTTTCCAGTCCCACAATTAGGTGAGAAGTCACTTATCTATTATTTTGGTAGAACTGACTTGTGAAATCCCCAAATCACACATTGTTATATCAAAAGCTGTTTTGGAGCGCTTCTAACCCAATCTCCAATAAAAGACAGAAATCCACAATACATGCCCATTCAGCCTTCCTTATGAAGTCAAAATATGGTCCAGGAAATTCTTATGGAAAGCTTTCATGCATGAACAAGCTGTGACAACGGGAACCTAGAATATTAAGAAAATACTCTGATAATTCAAGCCAAAAATTATTTTTCCTCACTTGGCTATAGATTTCATTTAATAAAGCTTTTTCCTGATACCTATTATTATCTTCATTTTTCTTTGTAGTTGGTTTTGGTAGGAAGTTTTTGCTCTCATATCTTTAAACGTAAGAGTAGTACACATATTCCTAACGAGACAGTTGTATTCATTTCTGTAAAAGAACTAATATATTTTCCCTCTGATCACATGAATTATGTAAATATAATTTTGTTTTGGCTAGAAGGAATCTGAGAAAAGTACCCTGGGTGTGATTAGAATATTTTGAATCATTTTTATACAGGGTATAAAACAAAATTGTGCTAAGCTTGGTATTATCCTATGAAATCCAGGCATGTCATGTCCCCCAATGGTAATGAGCCTCAGTCAACCAGACTCGGAAAATACATTCATGAAGAACTGTGCGAGGCTCATGTTGTTGCTATTAGGATAGACAACACCCTGTGCTGGAGGATGGGACCACCCTTGGGACAGACAGGGTGTCAACACTGGGGAGGAGAAGAGAATGTGAAACACAGTCCTTAGACCAAGATGAGAAAAGCATCCTTCTCCCTTAGGACTTATGACTCTTTTTGACCTGAATTCAAGAATCTAAGGCATAGAAATTTCTGAGTCATTCCCATTGGTGAATAGGAGCTGCTCTGACCACCGGAAGTGAGGCTGAGAGCTGGTCTACAAGGGATTTTGTGATTATCCTGAACCTCCATGATAGCTATTAGTCTTTGTGTGTAATTCCCTTTTAATCGAAAAACTTGAAACAATTTTATTTTATGCTTTCCTCTCGACCTCATTGTACTGTGAGCAACTAAGGTAAAACAGGTCCCATTCTTTAGATGGAAGATGGAGAACCCACGACCCCTATGGCACAGGAGAAGGACATCCATGCCCACCGAAGCAGCTGCAAGGCCAGCCATCGGCGGGGTGGTGAGACGAATGGAGAACTTGGGGAAGCTTCCCAGGCAACATGAAGCAAACTCTGGAGACCTCTTGGAAATGCTGAGGGTCACTCTGAAATAATGCAATTTCCAAAAATGAGGCCAATGGCACCTCATACTACCACATGTGTGAGCGTGCATGCTAAGTTGCTTCAGTCGTGTCTCTCTATGACCCGTCCTCCGTCCATGGGATTCTCCGGCAAGAATACCACAGTGGGCTGCCGTTTCCTTCTCCAGGGGATCTTCCCAACCCAGGGATTGGAACCCACATCTCTTGTGTCTCCTGCATTGACATATGAATTCTTTACCACTGGCACTACCTTGGATATTAAAGGTAAATGTGGATTTTTTTAAGCACAAGCTGGCGAAATCTGAGATTTAGGGATTATAGTAAATTTGAACATTAGATGGAAATGATGGCTAATGTGTGAAGATTTAGAGCCTGTATTTTAAAAATTTTTGATTTTTTGGTATACTTTAAATTTATTTCTGTTTCTACTCTTTTATGACTTAATATTTTGTTGTCTGTGTTCTTGTTACAAAATGCTTGTGCAGACACAGGGAAAAATGAGGCAGGAAATTGTTAAAAATAACAATTTTAAATAAGCCTCCCAAAAAAGTATCACTTTATGATTTTCATTTTAAATGCATTAGCTTTTTATCTGGCAGTGTGACCTAAGGAAATACACTTCCTATTACTGTGGTTTAGTTTCTTTCTCTGAAACATGAGGGAGTTGAGCTGGATACTGTGAGGTGCCTTCCACTACCGGGATTCAACACTCATGTAACTTAGTATAATATCCTGAAAACATTTTCTATGAATGAAGGATTTCGTTCTTGAAATTTTATAACGCAAAACTATTGATTGAAACTCTAGGGGCTGTGATATCCTTTTAAAATAGCTAAATAGGAACACTATGACCGTTTTCTGAGAGAAACATGAAGAGCTGGAAATTTGTAGTCCTAGCAATGAGAAAGATAAAATGGGTTTCACACTATATTTCCCTTAGTTCAGGAATCACATGGACGTTCATATGAATGCAGTACAGAAAGCCTGCGGATAAATACCAATAGCGTGTGTCTATGAGACAAGGTACAAGTAAACAAAAGAACTAGATCTTGAGACTGAACTAGATAATACCCTCCTCCTATGTATTCACACACAGAACAATCAAATGGAGAAGTAACATAAATCAAGTGAAGAAATAACATACAATCTAAAATGGAGTAACTTTTGCCTCATACTTCAGGCATGCAAGGGATGTTTTATTGGAATATCTTTGTACTTATTTCTGTTCATGCCTTCACATTGAACTTATGCATTATCTTGTCACTTCATTCAATCAACGGACAGGTACTGACCTTAAATATGTACCTGGAAATCAGCTTAAGGAAGCAAGCATAAGCAAATTTCTCTTCAATCTAAACACTGCAATATTCTTCAGTGATTCTTCCAGTTAAAGATGATGCTCATATATTGGTTTAATAAGGAGGTAACAACCAACTGAATTAGACTTCCCAATTAAGCTATGGGATTGGAGCTATAGCTTATGAGCCTAATCCTGATAATAACCATTACTCTCCTAGACAAGGCAATATTCCAGCCTAGTTGCAGCCTGAATTTCTTATCTAGCAAGCAGAACCTCCAATAATAATCCTAGGATGCTTTCCAACTTTTCTGGAGTAGAGATGTAAACCATGAATAAATCTGACCTTCAATGTTAAACCAAGAGTTTTCAATCCTCATGGGCAGCTAACTAGTTACATAAAATAAGAGGAAATCTGTCAGAAGAATCATCACATTGAGGTCACAGTCATCTGCACACATTACTCCTTCTTCCCATTTTTTCTAATATGCCTCCCTCACCATTTCTGAGAAATTATGTGCTTATTTAATTTATATGCAGAGATCAGTTCAGCATAGTGTATCATGCAAAATGCCGGGCTGGATAAAGCACAAGCTGGAATCAAGACTGCTGGGAGAAATATCAATAACCTCAGATATGCCAATGACACGACACCACCCTTATAGCAGAAAGGAAAGAGGAAGTAAAGAGCCTCTTGATGAAGGTGAAAGAGGAGAGTGGAAAAGCTGGTTTAAAACTCAACATTCAAATAATTAAGATCATGGCATCCAGTCCCATCACTTCATGGCAAATAGATGGGGAAACAATGGAAACAGTGACAAACTTCATTTCTTGGGCTCAAAATCACCACAGATGGTGACTGCAACCATGAAATTAAAAGATGCTTGCTCCTTGGAAGAAAAGCTATGACAAACCTAGACGGCATATTCAAAAGCAGAGACATTACTTTGCCAACAAAGGTCCATATAGTCAAAGCTATGGTTTTTCCAGTGGTCATGTATGGATGTGAGAGGTGGACCATAAATAAAGCTGAACACCGAAGAACTGTTTTGAACTGTGGCGTTGGAGAAGACTCTTGAGAGTCTCTTGGACTGCAAGGAGATCCACCCAGTCCATCCTAAAGGAAATCAGTCCTAAATATTCATTGGAAGGACTGATGCTGAAGCTCCAATACTTTGGCCACCTGATGCAAAGAGCCAACTCATTAGAAAAGACCCTGATGCTGGGAAAGATTGAAGGCAGGAGGAGAAGGGGACATCAGAGGACAGATGGTTGGGTGGCATCACTGACTCAATAGACATGAGTTTAAGCAAGTTCCGGGAGATGATGAAGGACAGGGAAGGCTGGCATGCTATAATCCATGGGGTCAGGGAAGCCTGGTACGCTGCAGTCCATGGGGTCGCAAAGGGTCAGACATGACTGAGCGAATGAACAACAACAACAACATGTGATTATCCAAACAGAATGTGCTTTTACCTAAAAAAGGGGTGATTTTTGTAACTGCAAGAAAGTTGCATTTTCTGAATTATAACAAAATTGTTACACAGTTTATGTATACTTTAAATTCTTTTTTTCAGGTAATGGGGTCTGTTAATGAGCTGAACTATGTCCTCCAAAAAAATACGTTGGAAGTCCTTAACCACCAGCCTGGCAGAATGTTTTTATTTGGAAGGAATGATGCTGAAGCTGAAACTCCAGTACTTTGGCCACCTCATGCAAAGAGCTGACTCATTGGAAGACTCTGATGCTGGGAGGGATTGGGGGCAGGAGGAGAAGGGGATGATAGAGGATGAGATGGCTGGATGGCATCACCGACTCGATGGACGTGAGTCTGAGTGAACTCCGGGAGTTGGTGATGGACAGGGAGGCCTGGCATGCTGTGATTCATGGGGTCGCGAAGAGTCGGACACAACTGAGTGACTGAACTGACTGACTGACAGTTGCTGCAGACGTAATTAGTTAAGGTCATACTGGAGAAGGGGAGGACCGTAATCCAAACTGACTGCTGTTCCTATGGGAAGACAAGCCAAACAGCAAGGAGGCCATGTGATGACAGGGAGGAGATGAGAATGACGCAGCTAGAGAGGCTCAAGAGGGAGGGGATGTATGTACACGTAGAGCTGATTCACGCTGTGTACAGCAGAAATTAACACAACATTGTAAAGCAATTATACTACAATAAAAAAAATCAATAAAAGTGGGGGAAAAAAAAAAGAATGACACAGCTACAAGCCAAGGAGCACCAGCAGAAGTTGGGAAGAAACAAGGAAGGATTCTACCCAGAGTCTCTGAGGCAGCACGGTCCTGCCGACACCTTGGGTCTCTAGACTTTCTAAAACTGGGACCAAAAAAATTCTGTTGTTTTAAGCCACCCAGGCTGTGGTACTTTGAGAGAGAAGTCCGAGGCAACTAATACAGGGACTCACGAGGAAGAGCAGATGTGATCTCGAGACAGAACTTTGTGTGTGTGAGCTAAGCTTGGGTAAAATAGAGATTCTTCTGCCACTGAAGAGAATATAAAGTTTATCCAGCCCTTACCCTCTACCTAGCATTGCTCTCGGCACTTTATAAATATTATTTTATTTAAGACCAAGTATCACCTAATAGGGGCTTCCCCAGTGGCTCAGTGGTAAAGAATCCAAGTGCAATGCAGGAGATGCGGAAACATAGGTTCGATCCCCGGGTTGGAAAGATCCCCTGGAGGAGGAAATTGCAACCCATTCCAGAATCATTGACAGGATAATCCCACGGACAGAGGTGGGCTACAATACAGTCCACTTAGTACTTCATCCACATGAATTAGGTTCTAATACTACCCCAAAGAAGAGACAAAGTTGGCACTAATCCTATTTAAATAATATTCCTTTTAAGGAATGTATTATTCTGCTCTACAGATTCTTTCAGGGGAATAATGCAGATCTTATACCATTATGCAACTTTCATTGTATTAAGTACTAGAACTTTAAAATATTTAATTTCAATGAGAAAAAAAGTTGACAATCGTCCCTGTCTTCAAAAATTATATCAAAATTAAATCTATAGGAGAAAGAACAATACAGACCTCTCTTCTGTTATATTAATGTAACTGTGCTAATAATCATTATATATAATAACTGCACTGGCTCAAATATTACTCTGTGATATAAAAAAAGCCTTTAAAAACCATTATATTTAAAACAAGTATCTGACTTCGGTGGATAGGTTAAAAAATACACTAAAATTAAACATTTTAAAACTTCTGTGAAATTATGGACAATGCTAGACTATAATTATTTTAGAAAATATTTCAATTTTTTGGTTGTCAGTAAGTACTGAATGTTTTACTCTTATGTTCTACCTTTTTTTTTCACTCTTTGTTCATAAAGTATTTCAAAACAACTGCAAAATGCTACTGACTAACAAAAGCCCTCAGAAACTTACAACACCCATATATCAAAACACTGCATGGAAAATCAGTGAATCTCTAAATTCCTCCAGACATATGGTTTACAATGAAGTAGTTTATTGCTGAATAAACATTAATCTCCAACAGAGGCAGCAAGTACTGCTTCTCCACCTCTAGATTTTTCTAATTCATATTCTTCAGCTGAAAGCAAACACATCAGTTTGAATTTGCTTTATTCCTATATACCCTCATTTCAAAATATCAAGAGCTTCCATCCCTTGGCAAGCCATAAAGCCCTGCAATTGATTTTAATCATTATTATTCTTTATCATCAATTTGGACACTCTATCAAAATCAACACAGTGGGCTTTATAATTTAACTGCTTAATAATAAACATAAAGTAATACAAACCTATACCCCGAGTTTTACATCCGCAAATTTATTGTGCATTTGTATATTGTAATTCTTCTTTTGCTCTAAAGCAGAATACACATATAGAATAATAAAGTTTTATAATTAATACATAATTAAGCAGATAATACACTGATATACAACCATATAATGTGCTTCCAAAATCTAAAACATAGTCATCTCTAAAAGAAAGCTAAATCTGTAACAACTAAAAGATACAAAACATCTATATGTGGAAAAGTTCCATAATGATACAAATAAACAGGAAGTCTGTGGGAACAGGAAGGGACTGTGGGGGTTAGGAATTGGTGTAAAGACACAAGACCACATGGTCTTATCCCTTGATCTTTACCAGTGTTACGGAGTCACCAATACCCATCCCTGTCAAGCCAAAGAAGACTCGAAGGATGCACTTTTTTCCCAAGCTGCACAGCTCAGAGGACTGAGGACTAGAGGTTTTGCACACACAAATATATTAGCTCATGCACTTAATAGACAAATATTGACTGTTGAGCATCAATTACACCAAAAATCAAAAAGATACAGTTGCTACTTTTAGAAGGTCACTTACAAGTAACAGAGTGTATAAGTGGCACTGTTTGAGGCATGTATTAGTCTTCTATTGCTGAAAATAACAAACTGCCCTCAATTTAGCAGCTTAAAACAACACACATTTATTATCTCACTGTTGCTATTTATCAGGAATATGGGCATGACTTAGCTGTGCCCTTGCTTCTGGGTCTCTCACAAGGCCACAGTCAAAATGTTGGTACCATTTGAACCTCGCTGCCATCTCCCTCCCCATCCCACGCCTCTAGACTGATACAGAGCCCCTGTTTGAGTCTCCTGAGACATACAGCAAATTTCCATTGCCTATCTATTTTACATATGGTAATGTAAGTTTCCATGTTACTCTCTATATACATCTCACAGGGGATATATGTGTATACCTATGGCTGATTCATGTTGAGATTTGACAGAAAGCAACAAAATTCTGTAAAGCAGTTATTCTCAAATTAATAAATTTTTAAAAAAAAAGTTGGCCCAGAGTTTGTGGTTCCATCTGAAGGTTCAACTAGTGAAGGATCTTATTCCACCACGGTTTCGGGAGTTTTGGGCAGCCATAATTTTCTGTAGGCTGTCAGGCTGGGGGATGCAGTTCCCTACTGGCTGTTGGCCAGAAGTCAGCCTCAGTTCCTTGCCATGAGCTTCTCCCACATGGCAGCTTTCTTCATCAAAACGTGCATGCCAAGAAGGCAGCAGAGACAGCCTTCCAGTAAATTGGAAATCAGAGACTTTATAATCTAATCACATAAATATCATTCCATCTATTTTGCTATATTCTGGTGTATGATAGTATATTATCTGTATGTCAAGTTACTCAGACATTCATACACATGCATCCATTCTTTCCCAAACTCCCCTCCCATCCAGGCTGCCACATAACACTGAGCAGAGTTCTCTGTGCTATACAGTAGGTCCGTGTGGGTTATCCATTTGAATATAACAGCGTGTACATGTCCATCCCAAACTCCCTAACTGTCCTTTCTCCTCCTCCTCCCCCCCAACCAAAAGTTTGTTCTCTAAGGCTGTGAGTAAAGAACTTCTTTTGTAAAGAAGTTCATTTGTATCATTTCCAGAAAAGATAACTTTTGATGAGATGAAATCGTGAAAGAAATTTCACAATATGAGTTCATGGTGGGAAAATCAACCTAGAGAATGCCATATGGAGAGGAAGGGAGAGAGGACGAGTGGTCATCTGAAACCTTCACTGTTTATTACCCTAAGATACCAAGGATAAAATAGGTAACAATAAGGCTACTCTCATTACCAACTTAGTAATGGTCTCTAAATATTTCACAGCCAGACCACTATGGCTAGTGCTGGTGATCGATAAGAAAACTTCAGAACAGTGGAGAACTCTTCTCTGCAGATCCTAATATACACTTACAAGCTTAGGGAAAGAGAAGTTGTATCTGCATTTTAAGAAGAATAGAAAGGCCTACCATAATTTATCAAGTTTAAATGAAGCTATGTTTCTTTGTCCTCCGTGCTGTCAATCAATCATACAGGCTGTGGCAGAGATTAGTAAGTGACCTTCAGGAATCTGTGCTTTCATGTTTCTGTGTTTCTTCCTATGCAATCAACAGATGACATTTTCCCAGCCGCCCTAGCTGATAGGAGTTCTGGACGGTGAAATTTGCATGCAGGCGACATGCTGCACCTGCAGGCTTGACCCACAAAACTCTCATTCATAGTCTTGCATGCTCTTCTTCTCTTCCAAGATACCAGGAAATAAGGCGACTATGACGATCTTGGAAGCTGTGTGGGGAAGATGACAGTCTCTTCTGAACTGGGTCACTAAACAGCTATAATATGGAAGACAGCCTCCCTGTTGATTGGTTCCCATCCAATACCACTCCATGAGCATTAAATAAACGGTTATTGTGTGGGGAGTTTTGTTGTTATACAAGCTAGCATTACTCCTACTACTCTATGCACACAACTATGGAGGGATTTGGATCAGAAGTATATAAACTTAAAATAATATCTCCCAAATCAGCCCCTTATTGTGAAGTATATTAATGATTTGAATTAGCTTATATGGATACTATTTACTCAGAAAAGTAATTATTATCAGATTGTTACTTCAAGAAAGTATATCAACACATGTATGCCCGTGGCAGATTCATGTCAAAGTACGGCAAAACCAATACAATATTGTAAAGTAAAAAAAAAAAAAAAAGAAGAACTTAAAAAAAATAAAGTATGCACAAAAAGAAAGTATATCAAATACTTTAATATGTGTAACAAACAATACCATTGCGTGTTAAATATTTTAAAGACCCAGAAAGAGAAATGAAAATTTCTCTCGTCACTTTTCTGCCACATTGTTGGGGAGGGGGTCATCAGAGGAGAGGTGAGAATGCTAGTGGTATTCTCTAATTATATGAATTTAGGAACAGTAATCTCACAGTATATTACAGCAATAACAACAATAAAAACTCTTAAAACTAGAATTAATTTTTTATTGCCAAGTAGACACTCTCTGTAAACTGGGTTTATAATGGAATTACTGGCAAACTTCTAACCATAAATGGCACAAATGGAAAGACTGCAGCCATTTTAAATGAGTTTTTTTGTTTGAGATCTGTCAAAATAACAATTGGCTGATTTTAATTTGGTTGGTTTCTACACTAATGCTTTATTAAATATTCAAAATCTGTGGTTCAAGCTAATTTCCTATCACTTCCTAAGATTTTTAAACATTCAATGTTGTTAATCTTTTGAAAGGGCTTTTGTCACAGTAGATAATCAAGGAAGAAAGAAAAATGCAGAAATGAGCTTCCCACTGAGTTATTTACTTGGAATAAGTGTATCCTATAAAACGCTTGACCTAAAGCATTTAACTATAACAACCCCAGAGACAATAAAACATGGGTTACACAGAGAATTCATCAAAATCTTATAGGAACTCTACAGAAAGAAAAAAATTTTAACTCAGTAATAACCTGAAAGCTATACAGTCATACTATTAAAACCAAAATATGAAAATTGAAGAGATATTAAATCAAAACTTTGATAATTGTACTTATTACTGGAGAAATAAATGAAGCTAAAATACAATTTAATAGTATACTTTTTAATAGCATTTCCCAGCCTGCAAATTGTGTATCATTTTATTTGCACTCTGAAGGTAAAATCTGAGTTATTACTACTTTACAGACAGATAAAATTAACTAATGGTTTCTTTAAAATACCGTTGACATCACAAAATAATAATTTGGAATGCTTCAGGTCACTTACTCTCTAATTTATCTGAAGAACAAAAATAAGTAGTGTTTTTCATCCTAAATTACAAAGCATAATTTTATGGTTCATTTTAAAGCACATACGTATTTATGAAAGTTTTGAAGAGATTAAGGAATTTTGCCAACTTCTCTCAATTGGTTCAACTAAAGTCAGTCTTTCTGGTTGCTGAAAGTGAAAGTGACGTCGCTCAGTTGTGTCCGACTCTTTGTGATCCCATGGACAGTAACCTACCAGGCTCCGCGGTCCATGGGATTCTCCAGGCAAGAATACTGGAGCGGGCTGCCATTTCCTTCTCCAGGGGATCTTCCCAACCCAGGGATCGAACCCAGGTCTCCTGCACTGTAGACAGATGTTTTACTGTCTGAGCCACACTAACAGCTTGCTATGATAAAATACTTTTGTCTCTTCAATGTACTGTCTCAATCAAATTACTCATTAATGTCTCTATATCAGTTAATCAAAAAACTGCAGTTACCTCCGATTAACAGGCACTTAATTCTACTAGGTGCGGTGACTACAGTGGACTAGCTATCTCTCTTGCCCTCCTAAGGCTTAGAGTCCAGAAGGGAACATGTACATTTTCCTTTTTTCTCCTCTGGGGAAAATAATTTATTTTAGAAATAAACTGCAAATACATGTGTTATGACTACAGAAGACAGACAAGGATTGCTAAAGTTTAATTTGTATCCTATTCTGTGCTTAGGACCAGAGAATAACGACACTGTTACTCTTCTCACTGTTCGCAATCTGACATCGCATCAGTGCAGATTTATCAGCCTCAATTTATCACCTCAAGATAACAAAAATATTATTTTCCTGGACATTGTGACGATGTTTGGGGAATTTATCAGCTTTTATGTTTTAATTTCTATTTATACATTTTATTGAAGTATAGTCGATTTATAGTGTTATGTCCCTTTCTGCTGTATAGCAAAATGACTTAGCTATAGTTTTGGGCACTATATCATGTTCAAATCTTCTGCGACCCCTTGGACTGTAGCCCACCTGGCTCCTCTGTCCATAGGACTCTCCAGGCAAGGATACTGGAGAGAGTTGCCATTTCCTTCTCCAAGGCACATTTTCTAAAGCAGATGTTGGTGGCACCTCTGTGACCAGGCAACAAGACACAGTTAATTTCCTCTACAGCATATCCTATTTATAATGTGAGTCACTGTGATATTCATCATCACTGAGCAACTGAGTAGTTAATACTCAAGTTCTTGGCTTATGGCTGTAAGGACCATTCAGTTTAACTCTGGGTGAACTAAAAATACGTGGTAAAAACTTCACCTCTTCAAGTGATATATATCTCCCACTCATAAAAGAGGGCATTTTATCTTACCCTCCCCCTCCCATCCTTCCAGCTAGATCCATGTCTGTGCATCTGTATGAGGACTCGGTCCTGTGATCATTCACTAATTCATTCGGTCATTCTTTCAGCTAATGCATCCTGGGCACCTACTATGTACTGGAGTCTACCACAGGTGCTGAGGATAAAGTGACAAAACGCTGAACAAAACAGAAGAAAAATCCTGTTACTGAGGAGCTCGTATTCAGAGAACAAACATCTCAAATAGGCAAAATAAATGGAATTTGAAGTTTCCCTGGTGATTCAGATGGTAAAGAATCTGCCTGCAATGCAAGAGACACAGGTTCAATCTCTGGTCAAAAAGATCCCCTGCAGAAGGGAATGGCTGCCCACTCCAGTATTCTTGCCTGGAGAATCCCATGGACAGAGGAGCCTGGGGGGATACAGTGTACGGAGTCACAAAGCGTCTGACATGACTGAGCGACTAACACTCATGGTATTTGAGTGATTCTATCTAGTATGGATGTAAGGTGCCAAGAAGAACCAGCAGAGGTAGGAAATGTGAACGGCAGCAAATGGGAGGTAGGGCGGACTGGAATTTCGAACAGAGAGTAGAGATGATCCCCCCAAGAGGGGTGTGATTTGTGTTAGTAAAGACTTGAAATAAAGACATGAAGGCTAATGTTGTGTCCCCTTGACTGGGTCAACGGATGACCAGATATGTGGGGAAACACTTTGGGGTGTGTCTGTGAGGGTGCTTCTGGAAGAGACTGGCATTTGATTCGGGGATCTGAGTAGATCTGTCCCCAAGGGGAATGGGCATGAGTCTATCCACTGAGTGTCCAAATGAAACAGACAGGTAAAGGAAACTGAATTCACTCTCCCTACTGCAGCTGCAACATCATCCACCTTCTCCTGCCCTTGGACTTCAGTGCTCCTGGCATGTGGGCTTTTGGATTAGGACTTATATCACTGGCTCTCAATTGTGAGGCCTCAGACTCAGAATAAATTACAAAACTGGCCTCCTTGGTTCTCCAGCTACTAGCTGAAAAATCATGGTACTGATTGGCTGGCTTCCATAAACGCAGGAGCCAATTCCCATAATAAATCTTTCTACCTCTCTACATATATGTCTCCATCCTCTGGAGAACTCTGGCTAATACTGAAGGATTTTCCTCAAGTAAACATGATTAAAGCAGGAAATTCACCACTAACTGGGTCCCCACAACGGACGTACCCTCCTTGGCGGCAGAGCCACTGCCGTGCTCCACAAGCCCTCCAGCCCCCTCTCCTGAGCGGGGCCTTCCATCCCTATGACCAGTGCTGGATAGTTCTCCTACCGTGCATCCCAGCTCTTCTCAAGACCCCACGATACTTAACAAGTGCTAATATCTTACAACGTTCCAGGCACTGTTCTAAACATATGGCGTATACAACATACTTAGTCCTTATAACAGCCCTCTGAAGTAGGACAGTTCTCTCTTTACAGTGGTAGAAATTGAGATTAGACACCTCAAGTAAGGTCACTCATCAAGGGACTCCCCTGGTGGTCCAGTGGCTGGAACTCCAAGCTCCCAGTGCATGGGGCCCAGCTTTGATTCCTGGTTGGGGAACTAAGATCCCACATGCTGCAACTAAGACCCAGCACAGCCAAATAAAAAAATTTTTTTAAGTCACTCATTAAAGAAGAGGCAGAGCTGGCCTTGTAATCAGTCAACTAGCTGGACTCTGAGTTCTACACTGTTGTCCTTCCATGTAGGAATGATCTGGTGGGAGGCACTGGCCTCTGCCCTTTATCCTCATTGCTGACTCCCATCACAGTGCTCTCCTAGGAACCACATGGCTGTCTAAACCTGCCGTCCTCACCCAACTTCCAACCCAGTATCTTGGTTCCATAAACATGAAGATCTGCACAGCCAGCCTGACCCTGGAGTCTAAATGGCGTGCCTGACTGTATGCAGCTGGACAGGCTTCCTCCTGACTGAATCTCTCTTTCCAATAGTTCCTGGAACAAGGCACAGACCAGAGTGACCTCTGGATGCAAGAATTGGCTGCCTTGTTGAATCACCAGAGCCAGGCCCTAGAGCTGGATCCCATTTCTCTACTTAATGATTGTGGAGAGAGTAGAAGAGCAAGGGTGTGGTAGAGAGTGCTGAGCTTTCTGAAATAGGGCTAGAAGAACAGAGGGCTAACATCAACACAAGCTAAAGGTGGCTGCACACTGCCGGTTACTCAGCACTGCTCTAAGAGCTTTACATTGAACTCAGAACTTTACGTGGCATCATCGACTCAAAGGACGTGAGCTTGGGCAAACTCCGGGAGATGGTGAAGGACAGGGAAGCCTGGCATGCTGCAGTCCATGGGGTCACAAAGAGTCGGGCATGACTGAGCAACTGAACAACACTGAACTCATTGAAAGGGAGATATTCTCCTTCCCCAGCCATCTTCACGTGGGCCATCTTAGGTCTCAGCTTAAAAGAGCTTTCCTCCTGAGGGAGATTCTGAGGTGGGAGAAGGAGGAGTCTCAGGCGCTCTGAGCTGCTTCGAAACGTGAATGGAGTTAGGAGAAAGAAAAAAATTAAGAGAGAACAATGCTCTGTTTCCCAACAGTTTAAAAAAAAAAAATCTTGAGACACACTGTTCTTTTTGTTCTGGAAACCACTTGAATACGTTATTTAGTTTTGCAAATGCAAAGCAGCTGATAACTGTGGCTTCAAGGAGAGAAAGTGCTTAGCACAAGAATGGGGAGAAATCATCTGTGTAATGGGGTAAGTTGCAGCTATGTGAGTTGCTGCTGCAGTTGTTCTTGTTATTATAGGGGAAATGGATGTAAAGCATGAACTGAGATTACTGTTCCCTAAGAACTATCGAGAGTTCACGTGAAGAGTTTATGTTTTTTGAGCTGATGCCCATAGGAAATCTGAAGCCAAGGGTTATGCAGAAGACACTGCATGTGATCCGAGCCACAACAAGATCCTGATGGTGCACCCAGGTCATGGCACAGCACCCAGCAGGGCATGGTGTCTGTCTGCCTAGCACCGTAGGAAGAATGCCATCACAGCCTTGCAGTCAAGAAAGGGCAGCCCCAGAAGTACAGAGCAGGGGAGACCTGGGGACGCCATGGCATGGTCGTTGGTCTCCTCACGGGACATGACAGTGGCCATGTTGTTGTTCCCACAGGCAGCTTTGGGGAGAAGTGGACAACATCTATGGGCATCCAGGGCTGGGGAGGAAGACTTGTGACTCTATACATGGTAACAATAGCATGGAGACAGATTGAAGTATCTGCCTGCCACTTCAGGAGATGGGTTTCAAGAGAGATGGGTGCTCCTGGATTGGGAAGATTCCCTGGAGAAGGAAATGGCAACCCACTCCAGTATTCTTGCCTGGGAAATCCCATGGAGAGAGGAGCCTGGTGGGCTGCAGTCCATGGAATCACAAAAAGTCAACAAACAACTGAGCATGACAACAGCAACAAAGGAGTGACGTCACACACCTAAGAGACATTTCAGAAAGTAGTACTTCACAAGGACATGGGGACATCCAGAAATCAGACTGCACTGGCCTTGGAATTATTGCAATGCAAGCATTATATATTAGTGCCTCACACATTCACTGCCTGAGCCCTCTAATTACACAACTTCCTAAACCTCCCCTTTGTTAGGGTCTGAAACCAGGCAGCCTGTTTACTATGAAGTTAAGTCTTCACAGAAAATGGGCATCAAATACCTTAATGCCCTGCCTAGACTTTCTCAGACAAGGCTTTAACAATCAGTCTCCTTCACATTCTTACTGAGTTACTCCGTGGCTACATTCCTGAGATGCTTCTATTTCCTCAGTAACTTCCTCTTTCCCTTATCTTTCTGTTTTAAGCAGGAAAATAAAAAGGAAAAAAAGAAATTGTCAGTATCTGTACTTATATAAAGAAAGATAATGATGAGACAATGGTAAGTTTTTTTATTTTTTCCCCCATTCAACATTTAGAGAAAATTTTAACCAAACTTTGTTTTCTAATAAGTTTTGCACTATGGACTCCATACACTGTCATTCATTAGGAGCAAAGAATCTCAATTAATAACAAATAAATTCCTACATGGATTAATAGGGTTATAACAAGAACAGAAATTTTGATGATAAATAATATAATGTTAAAATGTATTTGTTAAATGAATAAGATATTGAGCAATACATTGAATGGATGATAATCTGTGAGTCTGCACTTAAGAGGCTAGAAATGTTTCGGTCTACACCACAACAGATATACATTCCTAAAATATTGCATATACTTTCTAAGTTATATCAACAGAGGTAAATGCTGAGACCCACAGAGGCCTAATCACAGGGGAAGAGCAGGAAAGATGATGAATAATGATGTTTAACAGTCTTTTAACATCCCAGTATATGGCAAGATTCTAACAGAAACACCACAGTGCATAAATAAACTGTTTACAGTAAAGTTTGACAGTGGTTTGGTAATAAATTTGGGATAAAACTTTTGCAAGTCATTAAAACATTATTAAAAGAAGCATCAATATGAATGGCTAAAGAAGATGTAGTTATGTGTACACAATGGACTACTACTCAGCCATAAAAAAGAATGGAATCATACCATCAGCAGAAACATGGATGGACCTAGAGATTATCATACTAAGTGAAGGAAGTCGGAGAAAGACAAATACCAGATGGTATCACTTCTGTGTGGAATCTAAAATACGATACTAATCAACTTATTTATGAAACAGACTCACAGACATAAAAGACAAACGTATGGTTACCAAAGCAGGAGGTTGGGGGCAGAATAAATTCTGAGTTTGGGATTAGCAGATACAAACTACTATCTATAAAATAGTTAAACAACAAGGTCTACTGTGTAGCACAGGGACCTGTATTCATTTCTGGTAATAAACCACAATGGAAAAGAATATGAAAAAGAATATGTACATACATGTGTAACTGAGTCATTTAGCTGTACACTAGAAACTAACATTGTAAATCCAACTATCCTTCAATAAAAACATGAAAAACTCTATAAAGAGACTAAGCCCTGATGATAAAGTATCCTTGTCCAAACTTTTACTCCCCAAGTATTTGCTATAAAGATTGCAGAGTTTTACCTCAGGATTTTCTAGAATACCTTACAGGCTAGGGAAGACTTCTAAACTTCAAAATTCCAATAAATATGGCCATATTTAATTGTACTTTAAAAATTAAGTTATAGCAAAATATTCCATAAAAATTCAAAATGTTGGGAAAACAACAATGGTACCTTTTTCCGCAGATGACAACTAAAAGGTTAATGAGCAATACTATATTAGAAAATCTCTAAAATTAGTATCAAAAAGTCAAGGAAACCAACAGAAAAATGGCCAAGGATGGGAATGTGAAAGTCCTGGAAAGGCAATTCCAAATGGCCGGTAGGTATTTTAAAAGGTACTTAAACCCACTAGTCTTCAGAAAATGCAAACTTAAATTAATTTAAAATTAAATATTAGTTTATTGACCTCAGGCACACAAAATTTTTAAAAGAGCATTAAACCAGGATTCCCTGGTGGCTCAGTGACAAAGAATGTGCCTGCCAATGCAGATTCGATTGCAATCCCTGATCCAGAAGGATCCTACAAGCCCATGTGTCGCAACTCCTGAGCCTGTGCTCGGGAGCCTGGCAACCGCGACTACTGAGCCCATGTGTCTCAGCTCCGGAAGCCTGAGCGCCCGAGAACCCATGCTCCACAAGAGCCGACACCATGAGAAGCCCGCACACCGCAAGAAGAGAAAAGCCGGTGCAGCAATGAAGACCAACACAAACAAAATGAATACATAAATTACTTTTTTTTAAAAAGAGCATTAAACCTACCGTAGAAAGGTGAAAGGGAATTCTCGTATGACGCTGGTAGAAATGTGCTGTTAACTTTATGTCTGGCAGCACCTATTAAAATGTAAAACATACCTTTTCTCCTAGTCATGCTATTTCTAGGAATGTCTACCAAAACAGTGAGAGCAACAGCTGATAAAGATGCATGTGTAAGGATGTTTACTGAAGCATTGTTAGTACTGACAGAATGAGGGGTAAGTGAATATGCACCAGTTAAGGAGAATAATCAAGTAAATGAGGTCACACCTTTCCTTGAATATCATGTAACCTGTAACAAAAGCAAGTCTTCTATACCCATTTACTTAGAAGAACTTCCATCATATATTATTGAATCTTAAAAATAATGCATAATATAATACACTTTTTAACAAAAGCTCCCATAAATACAAATGTATGCATATACATTCATATATACAAATATTCAAATTTCATATGTGATAATACAAATATTAAGAACAGTAAGAGTAATATAAATCAAGTTGTTACCATGAGTTACCCCCAAAGAGTGGCTGGTTACGCCTAGGGAAGGATCACTCTGGTGGAGGTAGAAAGATTGCAGGGACTGAAGTAAGAGGAAAAAATGAAAGCTGGAACTGTTATCTCGTTCATTAAAATAGTATATGTCTGTGTTTATATTCGTAAAAAATTACCAAAATGTGAAGTATTTAAGGTTAATGGCCGACTTCGAGAATTTGATAAGAACAAAGAACCTAATTCCCAGAAAACACCCACATCTGCACACAGATCTAACAATGTTTAGTAGATTTAAAGAGATTAAAGATGCCCTAAAGTTCATCCATGGATACCAGATTAAGGCTATCTCAATATGTGGATTGAGGACCAGGGGCTCAGAGAAATCGAGTTTATTTCACCCATATGACATCTGAAAAGATCAAATGGCATTGCTTTGGCCCAAATTAGGCCGCTGGAGTCAAGAGCATTTTCCCATTGAAACGTAGCAAGTTGTATACTCAGGGATCAGCTAGTTCAGCCTGATCCATTTGATCAGAAGGTATGCATCTCTCTGGCACAAATCCTACTGCAAAGTCGGTATTGTCTTTCGTTATTGCAGGAGAATCTCTGGGCTTGAATTTTTATACGAGAAAAGTTTTTAAATTGGGGGGAGGGGGAAATTATTTTAGTGAATCAAATTAATCCTTTGTTTCTTTGCTTGGCAATTTAAATGCTGAACATAAACATCCACGTAGAAAAGAGAACAAAGTTAAGTGGCTTGGAAATACAGAGGCAATCCTAAAGGTTTGAGTGGGAGTACATTTTTCAAGTTGGGCTTTGCCTTTTTCTAACTCACAAGCCTTTCAACTATCATGTAGACGTGTTTCTTAAAAGCAGAAAGTTTTCTAGAAAAGATGTCTTAAGAGGGCCATGCGGCAAGGACCTGCTTTCAATCACAGCCTGCCAAGAGCATCAGGTATAACATGAAGTGCTGAGGCAAGTGGCTGGATTTCCTTCTTGCTTATTCAGTCCGGAGGCCACCCCTGATGAACAGTTGCCAAGTTACATGGTGGCTTGGTAATGGGACTGTTATAGACAAGGCACTAAATGAGTTCAAGAAACTCATTCATCTTATTGATTGTGCTTGCAATCTGGAGAGAATGCATTCACTCTGAGTACAATACAAATAAACTTCTACAGCACCTTTGATGCAAACACATCCCAAGGCATTTTTCAGCAAAGTACAGCACTAAAATGTGCAAGGGTACTGTCAGAGAAAATCAACCGGTTCAAATATATAGAGTTAAAGTTTAGGTTTAAATAAAGCTTTACATTTAGCATTTTGTATTCTACGTTAAATCCCACTCAAGAACGGGGGGAAATTATAAGTACGTGATCAGGTTCTGGAAGTTTTCAACATTCATCAGCTTAAAGACTATACTGGGTGATCACAAAAACAACCCCAGATATTTTTATATAGAAGTTTTAAATCTGCAGTTCATAATAAGTATATCTGCTCCCATCAGGCACTTAATAATCTGCTGTACAAATAACTCTAGAAGTTATTTTGTGTGATCTGGTTTGGCTCACTTCTTTGGTCAGCTTTGCAAGATGATTGCAAAAAACATGCTTCCTTTTCCTGCAGACATGACCCAGCTGACCATCACCCAGGTCATGTTCTTATCTTCATGGCTGCTTACCAATCTGTGGTGGCAAAAACAGGAGCCAATGTTTTCCTATGTTCCCCTGCTATGAAACCAGTCAGAAACACCTCCAAAAAGGCACTATTTCCTGATATGATTCTCAGCATGTTTTCAACATTCTATGGAGACACAGGTACATGCCCTGCCGTTCCTCAAAAATGAAAACTGACAAGATATATCTTCCACACGTCAGCACTGATGATGCTCTAAATGTATTTGACTGTTCAATGAAATCCACAGTTTCTTCACCCGAGGCTGACATCCTCAGTTATCAAATAAACCATCTTTGCTAAATAGCAGTTCACATTGTTCTCTATGTATGCATAACAAAAATATGTGGGATTGGGAAAAGTTGCTCTCCTCTACTCAGAATCATTTAACACTTTTACTTGCTTTTCAAAACAGAATGCTGCAGGTCATCAAGCAATCTACATTTTTGGTACCCATATTATCTTTCATATGGTGAATGCAGATGTTCTGGTGAAGGCCATAAATGCTAATCTGTTCATGTTTAGGGAGAGACTGGAACTTGAGAACACATAGGTGCATTCCTAATCATAAATGCATTTCTAATAGTAAGGGCATTTGTTGTGGGAACAAGCATGAGGAACAAATACAGGTCCAATCACCTTATCTGAATTCAAATATTTGCAGCAATAAAAGAAGATGAAGAATGCCTCTGAAATGTTCCATTGTGCTGGTCACATCACTGACCTTTATCTGTGATTTCAAGTAACTAGTCAGCCATCTGATTGATTTCTCAGTCAGAAATTTGCTGCCTAAACCCCTCTTCCAAACCACAATAGTCTTCTTTGGATCATCTGATCCCTAAAACCTGTGAACAGCCTGTGTGCCCTAGTCTCCTCTTGCTGTCTAACAAATGACCACAAACGTTGTTTAAAACAATACAAATGTTCTTCCCTCACATTTTTGTAGGTCAAAGTCTGGGCACACTGTGGCCAGATTTTCTGCTCCAGATCTCATCTGGCTGAAATCAAGGTTTGGCCAGGTGTCCTCACCTGGAGCTTCGTTCCTCGTCCAAGTTCACTGTGAATCACAGGATGTATTTCCTTCCAGCTCTAGGATGGCGGTCCCATTTTCCAGCTGGCAGTGCCTCCATCCTGGAGGCTACCTGCCGCTCCTTGCCTCATGATTTGCTCTCCAGGTGGGTCACACCATGAACACGTGTTTTTGTCCATGCCAGCCGGAGCACGTCTCTCTGTCTACCTCTCTATGACCAGCCAGAGAAACTCTCTTATTTTAAAGGGTTCACAGGTCAGGCTCACCCAGATCACCTCCCCATCATCAGATCAACTCATTTGGAACCCTAATTCCATCTCCCAACTCCACTCCAGAAAATCCTAGATTAGTGTTTGACCGACTAACTGGAAGAAGATGTGTTTACACCAGAAGTCAGGACTCTGAGAATTCTGCCCTCTACAATATATAAAAATCTCTTTTGGGGTGCTTCCTTTGAAGTAACAAGCAAATCCCATCAAGGAAAGTGTCACTCTGTCCTTTTGAGCACGAGATTAAAATTTTGAGACATGAGGATAACAACAATCTGCCTTGCAAACTGTTGTGAAGATTACAAATTGTAAAATGGAGAAGACTGCACATTCTATGTATACTTAAGGCCCTAGTAGTCTGTTTGGAGCAGCCAAGGTACCAGCGGTGGGATGCAGAGGTCAAGGATGCCTGCCACCCTCAGGGGCTTTGGACTGGAGGCCACACAGAAGATAAACAGGAGCCCACAGAGGACCCGCCCGTGGGGCTCAAGCCCAGGGGTCCACTGTGGACCGGC
The DNA here is from genome assembly GCF_055505025.1 of Bos grunniens. Lineage (NCBI taxonomy): Eukaryota > Metazoa > Chordata > Mammalia > Artiodactyla > Bovidae > Bos > Bos grunniens. Next base: position 19,442,436 of record NC_141191.1, on the reverse strand, counting down.
TGTAGCCCAGAGCCCTGACCTCACCGTCCAACAATTGCTGGGACTAGCCACGTGCACCCAGACTCAGATACTGCTCTCCGTGGACCCCCTGAGAGCCTTCCTTTAACTTGTCACATGGTTGGCTTCTTTTCTGCCTTCAGGTATGAGGCCAAACTAACCGTCACAGAGGCCTTTCTTTAGCATCACAGCCACATATCATCCCCTTAGTGTGACTGACAGATCCCCACCCTTCGTTACAACCTGAAATCCTCTTATATGTATCCATCTCTCCCAGAGGAACAATAAGCTCCATGAGACAGAGGCTTGGTCTTTCTTGTTAATTACTATGACAGACTGCTCAATTAATATTATTAAATAAATCAATGAACGAGCAATCTAAAGGCCCATAGCCTCTTGCAGGCAGAAGCCATGTCTGTCTACCCCTCTTCCTTATTGAATTGTATTCAACTGAAATGATTTGGTAACCACCTGTATTTACAGATTTCTTGCAAAGTCATCAACATCCATGGTCCTCTCCTAGAGACGTGGTAACATCTAAACAAAAATTGGGAAATGTTTTTATCTTTACATGAAACTTTATTTCCCAGGAGCTTGGGGTATTCTCTGAGAAGCTAGGAGACAACACGTAGATTCAGATACAACACATATGGGGGGCGTGTGTATGCACATGCACCTATGCACTCAGTCATGTCCGACTCTTTGCAAACCCATGGACTATAGCATGCCAGACTCCTCTATCCATGAGATTTTCCAGGCAGGAATACTGGAGCAGTTTGCCATTTCAAAACACATACATGGTGTATAACCATAGGCTTTACTATCAGGCGACTTAGGGTCGAACACCTGTTTCACAGCATACTCTACTTGTATACACATGAGCAAGATCTTTAAAATCTCTAAGCCTCAATGTCCTCTTGCAGAAAAAGAGCAGAACATACTAACATTAAAAGATGTCTATAGTATATGAATGTTGACCGTGTGCAATAGGTTTTTAAGAGTAAATTCTTTACTAGGTACCAAGATGCAACTATGCTGAGGTTTCAAAGTGAAATCTCATGTCAACATATGTAGATTTTCAATGAAAGTGTTTAAGGACCATCTCCACAACCACTGAGCTCCTCACGCATGTCAAGGACATGAGAAGAGGGCTGAGCAGTGAGAGGAGAGAGGACAAGAGACAGTATCTCTTTGGTGGGAGTCATCGCTGAGTTGGTCCTCACTCATTCCCTCTGAAGGAAAATTCTGTCTCCTCCTGGCTTCAGAGGGAACCAGAGGAGCTTGCTGTGTTGGTTTAGCTCAAGAGCTGATGGCTGAGGGTCTGGCTCCTGTTCACAGTGTCTAGAACATAAGAGAGTGGCTGACCAGTGGTGAAGGATCAGGAGAGGATTTCTGTACTGCTAACATAGAGTTGTCAGGCGTGACCTTCTTCCCTCTCTGTGCTGCACCAGGGGAAGCTCCAGTGAGCTAATGGGAAGAACAAGAGATGTACAAGGTGAGGGAATGCCGGGGCCCCCAAGCGAGACCCCTTTTGCTCAGCTGCTGCCAGTCCACCATGCCTGACCTGGAGGAAAGAGAAACTTTCTTATTAACCTACGTTCAGAGTTTCATATGTCTTGAGTTGAGTATTCTATCAAATGAATCGAGACCATATGGGAAGACTAAGAAAAGAGTGAAAGTAAAAAAAACAAAATCTACACACTGCTATATCGTATGATTTCTCAATATAGACTTACTATTTTTATTACCTGGAAGAGTTGCATCATTTAAGAAAGGACAATCCCAGTCCACTATATACTCCATAGAAAAATACAGATTTACTTCCTCTCCAAAAACTTTTCTAACAGAAATTGTAATTATAATGAAACATCACTGTTGTTGTTCAGTCACCAAGTCATGTCCATCTTTTTGCAACTCCGTGGACTGTAGCCTACCAGACTGCAGTCTTCACTGTCCTTCACTGTCTCCCTGAGTTTGCTCAAATTCATGTCCATTGAGTTGGTGATGCTACCTAAGCATTTCATCCTCTGCCACCCTCTTCTCCTTTTGCCTTCAATCTTTCCCAGCATCAAGGTCGTTTCTAATGAGTTGGCTCTTCACATCCAAAGTATTGCAGCTTCATCTTCAGCATCAGCCTTCCAGTGAATATTCAGCTTTGATCTCCTTTAGGATGGACTGGGTGGACCTCCTTGCTGTCCAAGGGACTCTCAAGAGTCTTCTCCAACACCACAGTTCAAGGGCATCAATTCTTCAGTGCTCAGCTTTCTTTATGGTCCAACACTCACATCTGTACATGACTACTGGAAAACCATAGCTTTGACTACATATGGACTTTTGTTGGCAAAAGTGATGTCTCTGCTTTTTAATATGTCGTCTAGGTTTGTCACAGCTTTTCTTCCAAGGAGCAAGCATCTTTTAATTTCATGGTTGCAGTCACCATCTGCAGTGATCTGGAGTCCAAGAAAATAAAGTCTGTCACTGTTTCCATTTTATCCCCTTCTATTTGCCATGAAGTGATGGAACCGGATGCCATGATCTTAGGTTTTTGAATGCTGAGTTTTAAATTAGGCCAGCTTTTTCACTCTCCTCTTTCACCTTCATCAAGAGGCTCTTCAGGTCTTCACTTTCTGCCATTAGAGTGATATCATATGCATATCTGAGGCTGTTATTTTTCCTGACAGTCTTGATTCCAGCTTGTGTTTCATCCAGCCCAGCATTTCACATGATATAGTCTGCATATAAGTTAAAAAAAAGCAGGGTGACAATATATAGCCTTGACATACTCCTTTCCCTATTTGGAACCACAAATTTCTCAGGAGGCAGGTAACGTGGTCTGGTATTCCCATCTCTTGTAGAATTTTCCACAGTTTGTTGTGATCCACACAGTCAAAGGCTTTGGAGTAATCAATAAAGCAGAAGTAGATGCTTTTCTAGAACTCTCTTGCTTTTTCTATGATCCAGCAGATGTTGTCAATTTGAACTTTGGTTCCTCTGCCTTTTCTAAACCAAGCTTGTACATCTGGAAGTTCTTGGTTATGTACTGTTGAAGCCTAGCTTGAAGGATTTGGAGCATTACCTTCAGTTCAGTTCAGTTCAGTCACTCAGTCATGTCCGACTCTTTGCGACCCCATGAATCACAGCACGCCAGGCCTCCCTGTCCATCATCAACTCCCGGAGTTCACTCAAACTTATATCCATCGAGTCAGTGATGCCATCCAACCATCTTATCCTCTGTCGCCCCCTTCTCCTCCTGCCCCCAATCCCTCCCAGCATCAGAGTCTTTTCCAATGAGTCAACTCTTTGCATCAGGGGGCCAAAGTACTGGAGTTTCAGCTTTAGCATCATTCCTTCCAAAGAAATCCCAGGGCTGATCTCCTTCAGAATGTACTGGCTGGATCTCCTTGCAGTCCAAGGGACTCTCAAGAGTCTTCTCCAACACCACAGTTCAAAAGCATCAATTCTTTGTGCTCAGCTTTCCTCACAGTCCAACTCTCACATCCATGCATTACCTTACTAGCATGCAAAATGAGAGCAGTTGTATGGTAGTTTGAATATTCTCTGGCACTGCCCTTCTGTGGGATTCAAATGAAAACTGAATTATATATGTTATACATACACACGCATTTTGTGTTGTGTGAAATAACCACAAGTTTCCAGTGGAGTTACTTATTGTCAAGAAAAAGGATCACTCCGAGTAGGCAAGGTGTTCCAATGGTGATTCTGCTAATATTAAAAGGACAGAGGACACAGAAAAGGTCATCTAGTTGGACAGCTTGTTAGGTACCTTTGAAAGTACAGCCTCTAAGGTGCTCTGTGGGGGTGTGGCGGGGGGACAGATTACAGGGACTTAAAGGAGTATAGGAAGAAAGAAAAGGAGACAATGACTGTTAAAATTCTAGGGAAGACAGACAGAAGCAGGATGATGGCTTCCGAGTATCTCAGCAAGATCAAATGAAGGGGAGCAGGAAGAAACCTGTGCTTAACTGCAAACCAAGAAGGAGAAACCAGGGCAAGAGAAAGATTTAAAATCCAGAAAAAATTTAAATAAAAAGGAAGGAACATTATCTTTTTATAAGAGCTACGATGTATTTTGTACTACCTATAGGCTACACCTTTTACTATATATTTATATAAGGCACCTCACAACAACCTGGTGAAGTAGGTGTCATTACACCCATTTTAAAGATGAGAAAACTGAGGCTTCCATGGTTAAATTCTTGACTCAAAGTCACACAAGTTTAGCATGCTCTAAAATGTCTATTTCCCTCAATAACCCACTAAGATTTTGCTCTTTTTTCTAAGAAAGAGGATGAATTAAACAGATCTCAAAGAAAAAATATATACTGAAATTAAGATGTGAGTAATTTAGTGACCTCCTAACAAAATAATTTCTATTTCTCCTAAAAAGAAGCCAAGGTAATTTTTCAAGAACGTGGAAGAAACATAAAATTGAAACCTAACGAGATACAGAGGTTTGGAAAAATTAGTGTAGGAAATCTGGTTGAGAAGTCACAAAATGTTCAAAAAAAAAGATTATAATCTCTTATTTCTGCCAAGAAAATAAAATGTGGCCCTCAACTGAGTCATACATGAGCTCCAGGACAATTTCACTCACTTCAGTAATCACATTTTTAGTCACAGGTATTATTGATTAGATGGGCTACCCAGGCACTTCAGCAGTAAAGAATCTGCTTGTCAATGCAGGAGACACGGGTTCGATGCCTGGGTTGGGAGGATCTCCTGGAGAAGGAAATGACAACCCACTCCAGTATTCTTGCCTGGGAAATCCCATGGACAGAGGAGCCTGGTGGGCTACAGTCTATGGGGTTGCACAGAGTCCAACATGACATAGTGACTGAACAACAACAACACTATTGATTTGACACTTAATACATCTTTTCCTTTCTTTTCTACAGATTCAGAGATGACAAAAATCAAATGACATATCCTATGCAGCAGTACAAGCCAAAGAGAACCCAAGTTTTGGAGGGACTTCCTTGGCAGTCCAGTGGTTAAGACTTTGCGTTTCTAATGCAGGAGGCATGTGTTCAATCCCCAGTTGGGGAATCAAGATTCTACATGCTGAGGAACTGGGCCAAATGAAAAACAAGAGAACCCAAGTTCTGGGGTGTTTATTTTTAACCAACTTATACAACATTCTCGTCTGGGGAAATTAATTCATTTCTAAAAGTTACTTTGAACTTGCGTTTGAAGGGACAAGAAGACTTTGTCAAAACACTGCTTTATGTTTTGAGAGAATAAATGGTAGAACAAAATGAGATTGTTATTAACCTTATAGTCCTTTCATTAGCCTCATCTTTCTGACTAGAGAGAAATGAGATGCTAGTAAAATGCTTCCTTTGCATTTTGCCGACCTAACAGAAGATGACTTTATTTAAATTATAGCTCATTTCATTGCCATGGTGCTATATATTAGAAATTGATTACCCCATTTCTTTTGTAATAGCTTCATTATATTTGGGGGGAGTCTTTTATTTTTTAAAATAAGAAATAATGAGTGTATAAAAGTGAAATCTTTATTTTTATTGTGCCTACGATTTCAAATAAAGCATACTGCGTGTAATTATAGCATGAAATTGAATTCAAGACAATTATTATTTTCTGAGCAAAATAAGATTGCTTACAAGAGGTTTTTTCTTAATCAAATATCACTTGTTGTCAACTTTTTAAAGCTTTATAGTAAGTCTGACACCACTTTCTAGCAAATAGAAAGTGCAAAACTGTGCAAAAAGTCAAAAAGTGCAAAAAGTCAAAAATGCAAACTCTTCCTAACTCTCTGTTTTCTGAGTGATCTTAACATACCCCTACTCAGAGTAATGTCTTTTATGGTCTTCTGAAATATTTTCAAATTTTTTAACTTTTAGTTTGCATTGGGGTACAGCCAATTAGCCCAGGGAGATCAACCCTGAATATCCACTTGAAGGACGGATGCTGAAGCTCCAGTATTTCAGTCATCTGATGAGACCAGATGACTCATTGGAAAAGTTCCTGATGTTGGGAAAGACTGAGGGCAGAAGGAGAAGAGGGCATCAGAGAATGAGATGGCTGGATGGCATCACCGATGCAATGAACATGAACTTGGGCAAACTCCGGGAGATGGTGAGGGACAAAAAAGGCCTGGAATGCTGCAGTCTAGGGGTCACAAAGAGTTGGACACGACTGGGTGACGGAATAACAACAACACAGCCAATTAACAATGTCATGACAGTTTCAGGTCAACAGCAAAGGAACTTAGCCACATGTATACATGTGTCCATTCTCCCCCCAAACTCAAACTTTTAATTAGCTACTCAGCATTTTTTTAATCTCTAAGCTGGTAAAATTTTTAATTAAACTCTTAAATAACAAACAGGAACAAATTCCTGAGGTTTGGGGGGAAGGGTGATGCTAGAAATAAGCAAAGGAGAGTGTGTGCGTGATGGCGCAGTCGGGTCCAGCTCTTTGCACTCCGTGGACTGTAGCCCACAACACAAGTCAAATGAGACACAGTTGTCTGAATACTGAATGCCTTGCACTGTTTTTCATGTTCTCTTTAGAACTTATTTTGTGTGATATAAAAAAATAAGCTGAAGTGATTGCCTCTGCCCTTGAAGAATTTTCAGTCAAAGGGAAAGTACATATATAAGTGAAAATACTGAAAAAGAACACCAGGATGGCATACTGGCACACTCAGCAGTCATCGACTGGAACAACCCGCTGGTCTGGGTTATCCACTCAGGGTTTGAAAATAAAATGACGACTGGAGCTGAGGTTAGTGACCACAGGCTGACTCTCTGAGGTCAGGGCCATGAGGAACGCTCTAGGAAATAGAGGATTTAAATCAGGGCTAAGTTGCCAAAGCAGTATTTCTTCTTGTGACATAGCCTACATTAATTTCCCTAAGCAATATTCAATACACAAAAGAATTCAGTCCTTACACTGTCTCCTTAAATTGGACAATACGCTTATTTATTGAAAACTGTTTTCAGAGAGTCAACCATATGCTTTTATTTACTCTATAATTTAAGACAGGGATATGCAACTTCAGTATTAAAGAGAGATGCTCAATATAGAATGACAGGTAGTTACAAGTTATAAGAGGAATTATAGATACCACTTAAAGAGCAAGAATGAAACAACTACTTTAAAAAATGGTTTGCTTTTTTAAAATCCAAAGATGCTATGAGAACTCCTAGGACACCATGTATTTAAATACATTCCATTTCCAAACAAGTGTCTAACAGCACTTTTATGAAATTGAGAGAAAAAAAATTTGCCGTTGCTCGTCCTCATATTCATACTGTAGGAACATCCTCAATTAGTTCTGGACATGGATAATGGTAACCAGCACTAGCCAAATCTTACGACTTTTATTAGGTCAATCTCAGTTTTTACCTCCTTGCCCTGGCTCTCCACAAAACTGTGAACCTGAGATCGGAGACTATGATTCAGTGAGTCTTGTGGGGACTTCCCTGGTGGTCCAGGGGTTGAGAATCCACCCTGCAATGCAGGGGACACACGTTCCATCCCTGGTCGGGGAATAAGATCCCACCTGCTGCAGAGCAACTCAGCCTGCACGCCGCGACTAGAGGCCTGTGAGTGAAAGATCCCACATGACGCAACTAGGATCTGATGTGGCCAAGTAAATAAACTTAAAATCAATCAATAAATGAATACATTCTTGTGCCTGGAAAGAAGTAGGTGCATCATGAGTGATAGTGAAAGAAGGAAAAAGAAAAAGAGGGAGGAGAGGAGGAGGAGGATAAGGAAGGGAGGGAGGGGTGAGTGGAAGGAAAGAAGGAAAAGAGAGAGGGAGGGAGGGAGGAAGAGGGGGACGGAGACAGAACAAAAATTCAGTCATGAAAAACCCAGATCCCCAACCAGTAAAACAAGTTAAGAAGGAAAGACAAAACTATTTATCCAAAATAGTACTGTATTTCAGAAATAAATCTGTATTTCAGACTTTGAAAACTGTTGTTGTTAAGGATCCTCTTAAATCCTTGGATAAGCATCCTCTGCAGTTCCTGCCTAGTGGAGAGATGGCAACAGAGGTCTGTCCTGACAGGTACAGTACAAGGGTGGTAAATCAACATATGAAGTTTAAATAAATGCCTTCCATGTGACTGGATTCCTACCATCTTTTACCGCTACCATTTTTAAACAGTAATAGACCAACGCAGTGTTATATATTTGAAGCAGAAGAGGGAAGAATTTATGAATGCCTCCCACAGAGCCATTTTATCCAAATGCCCTCCTTTCAGCATCCAGAAATCAATCATGAGCTGTGTACAGAGACAGCTGTGGTCCTCCAGCACTATGGGATAATGAATTTTTAAATGCAGTCCCCACACTACTTCTGAGACTTAAGGAAACTTAAGAGACTCTCAAGCCCCTCTGAATGATGTTCTTGGGTACAAAAGAGAAGTATCTTGAATATTTGGCTCAGAAGAAGATCTTCATTTTTTTTCAGCGGCTTCAAAGTTTATGTTGTAAATAATGCTTCAACTTCATATGAAATTCTGAAAGTTTTACAGCATGCTAATGAAATTTGGACCTCAGGACTGTGTTTTAGAACGTGGAGATGTCTTCTGTACGTGTGCCTGTTCGCCCCAGGAGGCATCCAAAGTCTGGATGTATACATCTTTGTTGGCTGGGAAACCGGACTGTCTGCTTATTACTATGAAGTCTGAGTAACAGGACAGCCTTAAGGCTGACAAAGCTCTTCAAGGAATAATGAAAATCAGAGATTTTTTTTAAAAGATGCAAATTAAAGGTAACTTTAGAAATTAATTCAGGAAGAGCAATGAGCAGGGAATGCCATTCTCAAGCTGAAAGTCAGAAACAATGGCAGAACTGCCCAAATGGAGAAACTGCTATTTTCATAAATGGTCAGAACTAGGAGTCAAGGCTATGGTTTTCCTGTGGTCATGTATGGATGTGAGAATTGGACTGTGAAGAAGGCTGAGCGCCGAAGAATTGTTGAATAAGACTCTTGAGAGTCCCTTGGACTGCAAGAAGATCCAACCAGTCCATTCTGAAGGAGATCAGTCCTGGGATTTCTTTGGAAGGAATGATGCTAAAGCTGAAACTCCAGTACTTTGGCCACCTCATGCGAAGAGTTGACTCATTGGAAAAGACTCTGATGCTGGGAGGGATTGGGGGCAGGAGAAGGGGATGACAGAGGATGAGGTGGCTGGATGGCATCACTGACTCGATGGACATGAGTCTGAGTGAACTCGGGGAGTTGGTGATGGACAGGGAGGCCTGGCGTGCTGCGATTCATGGGGTTGCAAAGAGTCGGACATGACTGAGTGACTGAACTGAACTGAACTGATACAAAGTATTTGCCCAAGAGAGTCCTGGTTTAACACTACTATACAATGACGCCCATGATTTAACATTCACCCTAGAAAATTTTATTTTTAATGAAGAATCACTATTAACAGTTACAGCAAAGTAAGTCAGAATGCTTTTGATAGACTTTCTCTTTGTACATCCAGCTTTGACACAGGTCTCATATAGATGGTACGGGGCACGTGTACAGTGAACAGAGTTCTCCCTTTAGTGGGTGGTTATATCTGAGAGACTGAAACCCACCACTCTTTTCCCAATATTTTCTAAGTGCACCATAACTAACCCCCTCCTTTCAAGAACAGTTTGTGGGTTCTCTGATAAATGGAATGTTCTCAGCAATCCCACTTCTGAGTATACATCCAAAGGAAATGAAAACAGGGTATCAAAAACACAACTACATTCCCACATTCACTGCTGCATTATTCAAAACAGCCAAGATAAGGGCATGACCTAAGTGTCCATTACAGAATGAACGAATGGGTCAAGAAGATGTGGTATATATACAATGGAGTATTATTCAGCCATGAGAAAGGAGGAAATTCTGCTGTTTGTGACAACATGGATGAACCCTGAGGGCATTCCGGCAAGCAAACTAAACAGATGAATACTGTGTGATCTTATTTATATGTAGAATCTAAAAACAAAGTGAAACTCACATAAACAGAACAGAAAAGTTGCTGTTCGAGGCTAGAAGGGTGAGGAAAATAGGGAGAGATTGGTAAAAGGTATAATATGAATAGGGTCTGAGGATTCAATGTAAAACAGGATGACTTGAGTTGATAGCACTGTATTATATATCTGAAATCTGCTAAGACTGTAGAACTGAAATGTTCTCACACACAAAGATGTGAAGTGATAAGTGTGTTAACTAACTAGATGAGGGAATCCTTTCACCATGTGTATGAGTTTCAAATCACCACAATGTCCATTTTAAATATCTTTCAGCTTTGTCAATTTTATTTCAACAAAGCCAACTTTTAAAATGAAATATTCTCCAACATCAGCAGCTGTGGTATGCCAGCTTTTTCTAATCTTAACAGTGATAGCCGTATTCTAATTACCAACCCTGCAGACTACCTTGGTCTAGCAGACAAATTGCGAGGTAGCCTATCTGTCCCTCAACTTGTGAAATGCCAAGAAGCTACCGGACTGAAAATCTGTAGGGTCAGTGAGAATATGGAAAGGTACAAGCTAAGTGTATACAGCTTAAATGTAGGGATAGAGGCAGGGTAGTTTGGCCATAGAATACAGATAGTTTTCCTTTTTTTTTTTTTAACTCACTGGTTAATCACTGGGATTTCCATCACTATAAGACTATGGTGTTGCCTAGCAGTGTAAATCAGCAATAGAAGTCATTTCTGACGTGCACTCCTGTTTTACGAGATGTTTTTAGAGATAATAGAATATAATGATTCACACTACAGACTCTTGAAGACATATAGACATATAGACACATAGATATACATATATAACTTGATTTGAATTCCAGATGTGCTTGCTATTCCAGCTTAAAGACCTTGAACAAATTTCTGTGTCTCAGTTTCTCACCTATAAAGTGATGAAAATACCACTGCCAAGTTTATAGAAGTGAGTTAAAAGACCAGTGAGTCAACATAGGTAAAACACTCAGAATTGCATGTACTTGGCACAAGGGTTACGTAAGTGTAAGACATTGTTGCTTATTAAGCACCTAATATACGCTGAACATTGTACAGAATCTAAAATTAAAACGTTGACTGCCTTCCATTTTAATAGAATTCTAATTCTTGATTACAGTACAACTATAGATGAAAAGTATTGGTTTAAGAAAAAAAATCAAGAAGTTTCAAAAGCACTCATAGAAACCAATTTTAAAAAATACTGCAGGCATTAAACACACACTTCAATTGGGCATACTTTTTATTTCATCGCCACCATTTCTAATAAGAAGTCCTTGGTAACCATCTGAAAACTTTATCCAGGGACAACATAGGAAACAGAACTAACCTATATAGAGAAGGTAATAGCTTCCATTTATTACATGCAGACTTTGTGCCAGCCACTGTTCTAAGCACTTTGCGGACCTAATTCATTCACACAACTCCAAGAGGTCTCTTCCAGGCTGGGCCAGACTCCGCAGGGCAATCCTGGCTTCACTCCCAACAACAGTCCACAGGGCAAACCGGATGTGGAGCAGAGAGCTGGGCGAAGAGTCCTCCTCCCGAAGCACTGTTGCTTCATTTTTGTTTCTATGTTTCTCTGCGGAACTGAACAGCCACAGAGGAGTGGTACTTATGAGGGTAGTGGGGGCAGGCAAAAAGGGGGTGGAACTCATCAGATAACAAGAGACCAAATTCCAACAAAAGCAGCAAGAAGTCTCCCCACCAGGCTATACATACTCTTAGATTTTACCCCCAGTCAAATTAGCAGGACCTCATCCAGAGTTCCCAGGTGGCGCTAGTTGTAAAGAACCCGCAGGCCAACGCAGGAGACACAAGGGACAGCAGGCCCAATCCCTGGGTCAGGAAGATCCCCCGGAGGAGGAAATGGCAACCCACTCCAGTATTCTTGCCTGGAGAATCCCCATGGACAGAAGAGCCTGTGGGCTACAGTCCACGGGGTCGCAAAGAGTCGGACAGGGCTGAAGTGACTTAGAACACAAAAAACCCAGGATTAAGAAGACACAGAAGAAATGCAAAACCGCAGCAGCAGAAACTCAATCAGCTTGGGAGGGTCTGCCCAGACACCTTGATATCTGCAACGGACGCTGCTCCATAGACAGGGAGCGAGCACAGCGGCCTGACGGATGTTAACAGACCCAGCTGGACTCAGAATCTTCTGGGGTCCTTATCCTGGATCTGCTCGTTGTCGGGGTCAAAATGACTATGCTGGACAAACCAACTACCTTTGGTAAATCACTCCTGGTTCCAGCCCTCCTCACTTCACCCCAGGAGCCCTTCTATACCCTGACTACTCACGCAGGAGAAAGAAGTCTGGGTACAGACTGCTTAGAGTCAGCAACAGACCATCTTTCCTTTGCTATCTGTCAATTTTTTTAATTAACCTATTTTTCCAAGATTCAGATAGTCATGATTTTATGCAACCTAGCACACTAATTGATAATCATGTGAAAATCACTGACTAATTCATAAAAATGTTTACACTGAAAGCTGACAGTTGCACGGATGGATGGTGGCTATTTATGAGTCTTTATGTTCTTCTGTCTTTTGGGGAAACTAACCTTATGATTTTTACAATGTGTATTCTGAACTTAAACGTACTATGTGAATATATTTATTTGAACAGAACATGAGTGAGGCATACTTAATATATCTTATAAAATCTGTATGGAGTGACAAGTACCAAATACTGTTCTCACCATTTTGATCAATGAGCTCATTAAAAGTTGTATCCAAGGAGAATAAAATACAGTATACAGATTTTAAAAATGCACTGATGTTTTATTACTAACTATTAAGGTCCACTAGAAGGATATGTTACGCCACGTGAACATGAAAAATGGTCCAGTGACATGAACAGAGAGTTCAAAAACTAGGAAATGCAACATATAAACACATTCATGAAAAATTAAAGGAAAGTGCAAATAAAATACATTTCCCTTTTAAATCTCTTCAATTAGGAAAAAATGGTTTTAAATTATAATATTTCATGCTGTCAAGGGAACAAAGAAATGGGGATGCTCATGCGTATCTGATCGAGTTTTTAAATGCTCCGACACTTTCAGAAAGCAGTTCGGCATTATGTAGGAACCGTAAAAAATATTCATACTTCCTGTGCCAGAACCCCCTTTTATGTAAATCTGTCTTAAGGAAATAACCTGAAACACTGAAAAAGTTATAAATCTGATTCAGTATTATTTATTATAGCACCCACATAGAAATAAATTCCCAAAGATAAAGAAATAATCAAATTATAGCAAATTCCAATCAGTAGAACATAATGCATCCTAATACATTTAATAATTATAAATGCTTATGCAGCAATATGAAAATGCTTATGACATAATGGTAAATAACAACCTCCTATCATTTGGGAGCAACTGGTAGAAATAAAGACAAATAATATATTTAAAAAAAAAACTATTCATACAATTCCATAAAAACAAGTATGTATGTAGGAAAAGATGATAAAAATTTACAAAATGGATCTAAGTAATTATTTTAGCATGATGGCTTTGCTTTTTATCTTTCTTCACAATTTTTGATGCAATTATACTACTCTTTAAATAATAAATATACTTTGAAGAATTCCTGAGTTAACTATATGAATTTAAAGAAACACAGAATGCCATAAATTGGGAAATTTAAAAGTATTTTTTCCTAAAGAACACCAAGGTCAAGAAAAAATTGAATGCATAACAACATACTGTTTAGAAAACTGTGAAAATCAATACATTTCATATTAATTCCCGTGGGATCTAATCAAAACAAAGCTAGAGTCCTAAATTTAAATACTTTTTCTAAGAAAAACGGAAAAATAAACTTTATCAACTAAAGCGGAAAAATAAACTTTATCAACTAAAGAATGTTTTAAACACACAAAGTGAAAGGAAAGAAGGAAGGAGGGAGGGAGGGAGAAAGAAAAGCAAGAGATGCAATTTAACGTATATATACATTTTGGGCAAAATTTATAGAAATTGCTACCTAAGTCTAGGATCAGATAGAAAGGAAAACATAATTTTATAATTTAATGTTTGAAATGTTTAGCTTCCTTAGAAGCTATCCGACATTACAAATTAGTGTACAATGTAGTGTAGCAAATTTCAACTGTATCTCATATCTAAAGGAATATGATCTGGTAACTAGGATGTGAAATAAAAAAGTAGTCCATTCATTTTGGAGCAAGATTTCAGAAAGCAGGACCCAGCTTTGTAGGTTTTATTTTCCTGTGGAGTGGGGCGGGGGGAGGGGGTGGTAGGTAGAGAACAGTAAAAATGGAAACAATGGTCAATATAAAAGAATGAAAGAGTATTCCAACTTCAGCCAAATGAGTGTGATTTCATAAGGACTTAAGTACTTGTCAGACAAATCAATAAGTGATCGGGAAAATAACAGGAGCCTAGACTCAGTTTGTGTTCCTCAACTGGAAACTCTTAAGAAATTGGATTCAAATTTTCTTTGGGAGCTTCTCAAATCAATTGGGAGGGAGTTTCAGAAAGCTCCACATCCTCCTTCTTGAGAGACACAGGTGGACAGAGAAGGAGGAGCTGTCCAACAAGGTGAAAGAGACCTCCATGGTTGACCAGAAGGACGGGACAAGTCAGCGCATCCACTACACACAAGTATACAGAGTTGGCAAGAAAAGCAGGGACTGGGGAATAGACAAACGTATTGAAAGCTCAGTGCAGGCATGATGAACCCTAGGCTTAGGAGAGTAACATTAATTTCAGACACCACAGGTGGTCGATATCTATTCATTTTCTGCCGCCAGGATATATAGTCTTAAGTATGTGCAGCTGAACGGGACCAGTGTAGGCTGTAGCTGAACACCATCACCACAGGTTAAAAGAGATTTTATAGAGAGAGGCACTGGGCTTCCCCAGTGGCTCAGCGGTAAAGCCTGCAACGCAGGAGACGTGGGTTCAATCCCTGGGTCACAAAGATCTCTTGGAATAGGAAATGGCAACCCACTCCAGTATCCTTGCCTGGAGAATCCCATGGACAGAGGAGCCTGGCGGGCTACAGTCCATGGGGTTGCAAAGAGTTGTACATGACTGAGCACCCACACACACACTGTACATACGTATGTATACGCACCTATTTGTATGCATATATGTGTGTATGGTTTCCCAGGTGGCTCAGTGGTAAAGAATCTGCCTGCAATGCAGGAGACAGGAGTTCGATCCCTGGGTCAAGAAGATCCCCTGGAGGAGGAGGTGGCAACCCACTCCACTATTCTTGCCTGAGAAACCCCATGGACAGAGGAGCCTCGTGGTTACAGTCCATGGGGTCACAAAAGTCAGACATAACTGTGCGACTGAGCGTGCAGGCACATGTATGTGTGTGCACATCATTTCATAATGTCAGAAGATTACTTAGCAAAGGGTCAACATTTACTCCCAATTAAATATCTGGAAACAGGAAGAAACAGTTTCTTCCTCAATAAAACAAAATTCCTTTAAAGGTTAATATTAAAACTCAATCCAA
Source organism: Bos grunniens (assembly GCF_055505025.1). Taxonomy (NCBI): domain Eukaryota; kingdom Metazoa; phylum Chordata; class Mammalia; order Artiodactyla; family Bovidae; genus Bos; species Bos grunniens. The sequence goes on along the minus strand of NC_141191.1, from coordinate 19,426,939 downwards.
AATCCTAGTCATTCCCTTTAAAAATGGGATGAAAATCAGAATGTCAACTACTGCCATTCTGTAGTATTTGTGAAGTTTGGATGATATACTAAGATATAACCAGAAATATTGGGATTGAAAAGAAATTAACAAAATATCATCATTTGCTTATAATAAAATAAATAAGAAACTTATTGAAATGTCACTTGGATTTTTTAATGACCTTATGAAAAAGAAAATGATACAAAAGAAAACCTCAGTAATGGGCACAACTGTCAACAACACACAGCTGAAAATAATGAAAATTAAATGTATTTGCATTAGAAATTTTGAGAATGAAAGTAAAAGTATAATACATGATCCTATGCAAGAGAAACTAAAAATCTTTTTTATAAGCACTTTCTAAAAATTAACAAGGTTTTCTGACTTCTAGATAGCTCTCCACTTGTGTCCCTATACTAAAATAAAATTTCGTTGAGACCGCTAGTTTACTCTTTTCCAAACCCAAGGTTTCATGTCAGTTCTCATCCTATTGGACCTCTTCTCACGACTTATACGTGCCAGCCATGCCCTGTTTGGAAAATCTTATCCTCCCCTGGACTATTCAAAATTCTTTCTCTTCTAGTCTCCTCTAAGCTCTAATTTCTGCTTCCCATCTGCTTTGACTTTCCCTTTCTAGATATTAATATCTTAATTTTGAGCTCCCTCAGTGTTTTTCCTTATTATCACTTGCCACCAAAACTAAAATATCTGTTTACGTGCTACAGTTTGACCTTTACCACGACTAGCATATCTGCTACACACTCTAGACAGCAAGCATCCAATTTACTTTTGAAGAGCCAGTACCTTCTTAGCACAGAGCTCAGCACTTAGCAGATACTTAATAAATGTTTGTTAATTAAATGAACAAATTAAAAATTATTTTACGCTAACTTATAAACTAAATTCTAAATAAAATTTTGGAAAGGATTTCTAAAGTGTTTTCCAAAATGTTCTGAAACACTATGGTTAAAATATTCTTAAATGTAAGAATAGCTTTTAAAAAAAGGAATCTGAGAGGGTTCTCCTAGACTATATTACTCATCACCAGTGAAAGTCATCCGGAAAAACCACTATGAGATACGACTACAGATACCATAGAATGTCTGAAATTAAAATAATCGACTTATGAAGGTTGCCAAGTATGTGACAAAACTGGAATTCTCACATGCTGGTGCTGCAAATGGATAATTGTATAGAACTTTAGGAAACCATGTACCAATTTCTTTAAAAGTTGTATATACCACATGACTCGGTCAATTTTAGGAAAGTTTTCAGAAAGTCCAAAGAAAATAAAAGCATATGTCTGAACAAAAAGTCATACAAAAATGTTTAACAGCAACTTTGTTTGCAGAGAAGGGAGGAAGAAAGGAAGACCAGAAAAGTCAATGTAATAACTTTCTACATAAAACTTTTTTTTTTTAAGCTCTAAGCCAGTTAATATATGAGGAAGAACTATATTAAGGTAGTAGGAATTGGGAAGCACGAGTAGGTCTTATCTAGGGTGGGTGACTGACCGAGTATAGGAGCAAAACTACACACATGCGTTGAATTTTTGCCCTTAGCTGGACTTTGTGTTCCCAGAATGGGTTTTGCTTAGTAGATAAGTTGTAAGCAAGGATGCTTGTTTGTTTGGGGTGATGTCAGTCAGACTGACTGACTGAATGGAAGAATGGACTATCTGAGTAGAAGACATCAATCTAAAATTAAATCTTCCTCAAACCTGCCCAGAGCAACTTATGCTATCCTTTCAAGGGTGAGATGACTGATAGCAAAGCAGCAAGTACATGGGTTCTTAAATAAATCTACGTGTGTGGTTCAGATTTATGCTATTCCATGAATTCTTTCCGATACACAGAGATACAGCTTGTTGCTGATGTCTCTGCGGTCCACCAAAAACATTTTCAGCGTATTTGTTTTTCCTCGGTACTTCTACATGGCATATGAAATTATTTATTCCCCACAATGGTCTAGAATCATATGGGCGGTACAGAACAAGCCACGGAGCAAGACAACTGAAATGTAAAACAAGTGACGGAGATGTGGCCAATGCGAGACAATCCTAAGACGGGCTGGGGTTGGGGTTCATAGACAAAGACCACAAACCCGTAATTTATCCTCGAAACAGAAGGCAGTTTTTAAGGCACAAGGTGTGAGTCTATACCAGTATAAACAGATGACTGGATAAATAAATAAATGAGAGGAAAGAGGCAAATCTCTCTTGCAGAAGAATTTCAAGTAATTTATGGAGACACTTCACCCTTGATGTGGGGGCAAAAATCACAATTCCGTTGAGTTGCACATAGCGACTTCCTTCCAAAGAGCACAGTGTGGAAAAGAGTGGGAGAAAAGCAACTTTCGATGGAGAAACCTAATCAACACTTCCTCAGTCAAGTGATCACTGTTAAAATCTACAATAATAAATCATTCTGACAGCATGTACTCTTGATATGATATGATGAAAATGGCCCATCACCCCTATTCTCTTCCTCCCCAAAACCCATCATCCCAGTGTAGTCATGAGAAAAACACTAGGCAAATTCCAATAGTGGGACATACTGCAGAATAATTATTCTCAAAACTGTCAAGGTTATTGAAATCAAGGAAAGTCTGACAAACTCTCCCCGCCAAGACGACCCTAAGGTGATAGGGCAAGTGAATTTAACGTGGGTTCTTGAATGAGATCTTGAAACAGAAAAAGGGCATAGATAAAAGTAGAAAAATCTGAATCAAATATGGATTTTAATAATAATGTATCAAAATAGGCTTATTAATTGCACAAAGCCTGGTAGGCTCCAGTCCATGGAGTCGCTAAGAGTCAGGCATGACTGAGCGACTTCACTTTCACTTTTCACTTTCATGCATTGGAGAAGGAAATGGCAACCCACTCCAGTGTTCTTGCCTGGAGAATCCCAGGGACAGAGGAGACTAGTGGGCTGCCGTCTATGGGGTCACACAGAGTCGGACACGACTGAAGTGACTTAGCAGCAGCATGGTACTAGTATGACTTCCCTTGTGGCTCAGATGGTTAAGCGTCTGTCTACAATGTGGGAGACCTGGGTTCGATCCCTGGGTTGGGAAGATTCCCTGGAGAAGGAAATGGCAACCCACTCCAGTACTAGTATAAAGGGCTTCCCTGGTGACTCAGTGGTGAAGATCCACCTGCCAATGCAGGTGACGTGGGTTCAATCCCTGGGTCAAGAAGATCCCCTGGAGAAGCAAATGACAATCCACTCCAGTATTCTTACCTTGAAAATCCCATGGACAGAGGACCTTGGCAGGCTACAGTTCAGAGGGTCACAAAAGAGTCAGACGTGACTTAGCTACTAGACCACCACCACCACCATAGTAATATAAGATGCTAATAATAGTGGAAACTGGATATGGAGGATGTGAGAACTCTCTGTACTGTCTTCTCATTTTTTCTGTAAATCTAAAACTGTTCTGAAAACAAAATTTATTATTGAAAGCTGCAAGATGCAATCATCTAGGCAAAGGGTGAAAACATTCAAAATCAATCCCTGAAGGATCAGAAAAGTTTCAAGAGCAGACTTTTATGGTGAATATTTATAATCTTTCCCAAGTATGCATCACTGGGCTTTTATCATTTATAATTTCTACAGAATTTCAGTTGTGTTCAATTCACCCACCATTACTTTTGCTTCTTTTAAGCTAAAACTGTATTTATTTTTTGACCAAGTGATACCATCACACAGTCCTCAAGTATGAAAAGTACGCCCACCAAAAAGTCTACCTCCCAGACTCAGAAACCAGTTGTTATTACTTCTTTGTGTATCTGCCAGAGATAGTTTATATGTCCATCAAGAAAATATGTGTGTGTGTGTTTCCTTTCTTCTATTTCTAGACAAATGCCTGCATACCACATATGCTGTTCTGCAAGTTGCTTTTTCTAAGTAGCCATACATCTTTGAGATTTTTTTAAGGAATTAATAAGCTTTCTTATTTTAAAAATGTAAGAAAGGCCAAGAATTATGCTCAAAGAAGAGGTGAAACTAGAACTGTAGTTGACAAAGCAGGATGTATGGATGCAAGAATGGAGGAATGAGGTAATATATGCTCGTCAGGGTGGGGGTGAGGAGGATTAAACTTGACTGTATACATTCTATAGGCTCGTATAAGCAAAGGTAACTAATTATCAGTATTGCATTATAAACGTCCATAGGAAAAATATGTGCTTTAATGTGATCTAATATAGGGACTGAACTTATACTCTCTTGTGAAAAATGAGGAGAAACAAATCCCTGAATAAGAGAAGGAAGCTCCAAACAGAAGGCATCCTAAAAATAACTCCAGGCAGGCAGAGTCTCCTTAAAGTCATCGATGGGAATTCCCTGGTGGTCCAGTGGTTAGCAATCCACATTTTCACTGCAGGGGGCACGAATTCAATCCCTGGTTGGGGAACTGAGATTTCACATGCCACACAGCATAATGTGCACACTCAAAATGGAACATTTGATTACGGTTCATGAGGGGAGACATTTTTGTCCATTCTGTTCACTGCCTGTCCCCGGAGCCCACAATATATATTTAGTTAGTTGCTTAAGATATATTTGTTGAATCAATCAATAGAGGTTAACATCAATCGAGGTTAATCAATAAATAGAAGTAGAATAAATGACAAATTAAGAAGGAAAAATCAGAGTGCTAAGAGACCCACAAAGGTAGCACTGTGCAATGAGTTACAACGCCAGGATTACCAGTTTCCAAGTTCACTTGGGGAGGCTGCCTGAAAGTGAAGTGAAAGTGTCATTTGCTCACTTGTGTCAGACTCCTTCCGACCCATGGACTGTAGCCGCCAGGCTCCTCTGTCTATGGGATTCTTTGCTGAAACTTAGATTTCTCATTTCTAAAACTGTATCAGTAATGCGCCACAGTGAAAAGTATATGCCATACTGAGTTACTGTAAAGATAAAACGCACATACATACCCACAAACACACAAAACATATATACATGTACATGTAAATATAGCATATTCAATTATATCAATATGTATTCTGTATATATGAATACATATATATATACATACATACATACATACAGAGAAAGATTACCATGTTGCTTAGTCTTTAAAACAGTGGTTATGATTATAATCAATGACAGTGGGAAGGATTAAAGAATGACTTCAGTGATGCCATGGAAATCTGGGAACTGGGCATTTCAAGAAAGAAGTTAGTAAAAAATCATAATCTTATATAGCAAAATTAAACTCAAACACAACTATAAAGGTAAATGGATAGATTCACCTGTTAATAGAAAAAACTACAACTAGAGTCCATGAGCTGCAAGGAAAGATCCCATGTGTCACAACGAAGACCTCACACAGCCAAATAAATAAATAAAAATTAAATTTAAAAAAAGAAAATCTGGTTCCTATTGCTAAAAAATAAAAAACTGCCTCCAAAGAGAAGCTAAGAGGAAGCGACAGATCATGACTGCATGTAAATTACTAGACAATGATAGAGAGCAGACTGTTACACACAAAAACAAACACAGACTCAACTATGAATATCAGACTACATGACTCAAGGCAAGTGGAAAGAGAAGGGCACTCGGTAATGATACAGATATGATTCACAGTGAGAATATAACTCTCATAAACCTTTATTTTGTGAAATTAAACTGTAAACTAAAACTGCAAGAACCAATGGAAGTGCCATCATAATGACAGATTTTTCACCTACTCACCCAGCTCCACAACAGATCAAGGAAATCAGGAATAATGGATACAACTGACTGAATAGTATAATGAAGATTTTTTTATATTTGTATGTATCAAACTCTATAAGCTAAAAACATTTACAGGGAATATTTATTGGAAAGCATATTTCAGGGACTGCCCTGGTGGTCTAGTGATTAAGACTTCCCCCTTCCAATACAGGGGGTGTGGGTTTGATCCCTGGTTGGGGAACTAGATCCAACATGCTGTGCAGTTGTGGCAAAAAGAAAATGTATTTTATACCATGCCAAAATCATGACTTCAGAGATTTCAAAAAAAAATTATAAATAATGCCACTAGAATATCTTTATTTTTTTTTTTTTTGGATGTTGGCAATTTGGTCTCTGGTTCCTCTGCCTTTTCTAAATCCAGCTTGAACTTCTGGAAGTTCATGGTTCACCTACTGTTGAAGCCTGACTTGGAGAATTTTGAGTATTACTTTGCTAGCATGTGAGATGGGTGCAATTGTGTGGTAGTTTGAGCATTCTTTGGCATTGCCTTTCTTTGGGATTGGAATGAAAATTGACCTTTTCCAGTCCTGTGGCCCTTGCTGCGTCTTCCAAATTTGCTGGCATATTGAGTGTAGCACTTTCACAGCAAGTAGCAATAACAAAAATACTCAAACTATGAGATAATAAAGCTTTATACACAGACAAATGTAAACCTTAAACTTTGATAGTCTAGTAAAAGTGAATATAAAATAATTATGCATTCAAAGAAAAGACTACAAAAAGAGAAACTATTAAAATAAAGCAACCAATAACAAAAATAATATCCCAGGGTCAGATAGCTTCACAGGTGAATTCTATTAAACATTTAGAGAAAAGCTAATGCCTATCCTTCTAAAACTCTTTCAAAAAACTGCAGAAGGAACACTTACAAACTCATCCTATGAGGCCACCATCACCCTGATACCAAAATCAGACAAAGACAACAAAAAAAAAGAAAATTACAGGCCAATATCATTGATGAACATAGATGCAAAAATCCTCAACAAAATTCTAGTGAACAGAACTCAACAACACATTAAAAATATCATATACCATGATCAAGTTGGGTTTATTCCAGGGATGCAAGGATTCTCCAATATACTCAAGTCAATCAATGTGATACACCATAGTAACAAATTGAAAGATAAAAACCATATGATAGGGAACTCCCTGGCGCTCCAGTGGTTAAGAGTCTGCCCGCAATGCAGGGGATACAGGTTCAATCCCTGGTTGAGGAACTACGATCCCACATCCCACACAGTAACTAAGCCCAAGGGCCACAATTACTGAGCCTTGCGTGCCACAAGTAGACAGTCTAAGTGCTGCAACTAAAACCTGACACAGCCAAATCAATACTGAAAACAAACAAACAAAAATATGATAATCTCAACAGATGCAGAAAAAAAACTTTGACAAAATTCAGCACCCATTTATGAATAAAACTCTTCAAAAATGGGCATAGAAGGAACCTACCTCAACATAGTAAGGCCATATATGATAAACCCACAGAAAACATTATTCTCAATGGTGAAAAATGGAAAGGATTCCCTCTAAGATCAGGAAAAAGACAAGAGTACCCACTCTCACCACTATTATTCAACATAGTTTGGAAGTCCTAGATACGGCAAATAGAGAAGAAAAAGAAATAAAAGGAATCCAGATCAGAAAAGAAGTAAAACTCTCACTGTTTGCAGATGACATGATACTATACACAGAAAACCCTAAAGATACTATCAGAAAATTACTAGAGCTAATCAGTGAATCTAGCAAAGTCACAGGATACAAAATCAGTACTCAAAAATCACTTGCATTTCTATATACTAACAATGAAAAATCAGAAAAAGAAATTAAGAGATTAATCCCATTCACCACTGCAACAAAAAGAATAAAGTATCTAGAAATAAATCTACCTAAGGAGACAAACGGAGAAGGCAATGGTACCCCACTCCAGTACTCTTGCCTGAAAAATACCATGGGCGGAGGAGCTTGGTAGGCTACAGTCCATGGGGTCACTAAGAGTTGGACACGACTGAGCGACTTCACTTTCACTTTTCACTTTCATGCACTGGAGAAGGAAATGGCAACCCACTCCAATGTTCTTGCCTGGAGAATCCCAGGGACAGCGGAGCCTGGTGGGCTGCTGTCTATGGGGTCACACAGAGTCAGACACAAGTGAAGCGACTTAGCAGCAGCTGCAGCAGCAAGGAGACAAAAGAACTGTATCCAAAAAACTATAAGACACTGATGAAAGAAATCAATGACAACATAAACAGATGGAGAGATATTCCATGTTCCTGGGTTGGAAGAATCAATACTGTGAAAATGACTAAACTACGAAATGCGATCCACAGATTCAATGTGATCTCTATCAAATCACCAGTGGCATTTTTCACACAACTAGAACAAAAAATTTTACAATTCGTTTGGAAACATAAAAGACACCGAATAAGCAAAGAAATCTTGACAAAGAAGAACGAAGCTAGGGAAATCAACCTTCCTGCCTTCAGACTATACTACAGAGTTGCGATCATCAAGACAGGATGATACTGGCACAAAAACAGAAACAAAGCCCAATGGAACAAGACAGAAAGCCCAGAGGTAAATAAACCCACACACCTCTGAGCACTTTATTTTGACAAAGGAGTCAAGAATATAAAATGGGGCAAAGATAACCTCTTCAATAAGTGCTGCTGGGAAAACTGGACATGTTCATGTAAAAGAATGAAACTAGAACACTTCCTAACACCATACTGAAGTGGTTTGCCATTCTGTTCTCCAATGTGACAAAATGTTGGCCACTGGAGAAGGGAACGGCAAACCACTTCAGTATTCTTGCCTTGAGAATCCCATGAACAGTGTGAACAGGCAAAAAGACATGACAATTAGAGATGAACTCCACAGATCAGTCGATGCCCAATATGCTACTGGAGATCAGTTCAGTTCAGTCACTCAGTCATGTCCGACTCTTTGTGACTCCGTGAACTGCAGCACACCAGGCCTCCCTGTCCATCACCAACTCCCAGAGTTCATTCAAACTCATGTCCATTGAGTCCGTGATGCCATCCAGCCATCTCATCCTCTGTCGTCCCCTTCTCCTCCTGCCCTCAATCCCTCCCAGCATCAGGGTCTTTCCCAATGAGTCAACTCTTCACATGAGGTGGCCAAAGTACTAGAGTTTCAGCTTTAGCATCATTCCTTCCAAAGAAATCCCAGGGCTGATCTCCTTCAGAATGGACTGGTTGGATCTCCTTGCAGTCCAAGGGACTCTCAAGAGTCTTCTCCAACACCACACTTCAAAAGCATCAATTCTTCAGCGCTCAGCCTTCTTCACAGTCCAACTCTCACATCCATACATGACCACTGGAAAAACCATAGCCTTGACTAGATGGACCTTTGTTGGCAAAGTAATGTCTCTGCTTTTCAATATGCTATCTAGGTTGGTCATAACTTCCCTTCCAAGGAGTAAGTGTCTTTTAATTTCATGGCTGCAGTCACCATCTTCAGTGATTTTGGAGCCCCCAAAAATAAAGTCTGACACTGTTTCCCCATCTATTTGCCATGAAGTGATGGGACCGGATGCCATGATCTTAGTTTTCTGTATGTTGAGCTTTAAGCCAACTTTTTCACTCTCCTGTTTCACTTTCATCAAGAGGCTTTTTAGATCCTCTTCACTTTCTGCCATAAAGGTGGTATCATCTGTATATCTGAGGTCATTGATATTTCTCCGAGCAAACTTGATTGCAGCTTGTGCTTCTTCCAGCCCAGCATTTCTCATGATGTACTCTGCATAGAAGTTAAATAAGCAGGGTGACAATATACAGCCTTAACGTACTCCTTTTCCTATTTGGAACCAGTCTGTTGTTCCATGTCCAGTTCTAAATGTTGCTTCCTGACCTGCATACAACTTTCTCAAGAGGCAGGTCAGGAGGTCTGGTATCCCCATCTCTTGAAGAATTGTCCACAGTTTATTGTGATCCACACAGTCAAAGCCTTTGGCATAGTCAATAAAGGAGAAATAGATGTTTTACTGGAACTCTCTTAGAGAAATAACTCCAGAAAGAATGACGAGATGGAGCCAAAGCCAAAACAACAGCCAGCTGTAGATGTGACTGGTGATGGAGTAAAGTCTGATCCTGTGAAAAACAATACTGCATAGGAACATGGAATGTTAGGTCCAGGCAAATTGGAAGTGGTCAAAGAGAAGATGACAAGAGTAAACATCAACATTTTAGGAATCAGTGAACTAAAATGGACTGGAATGGGTGAATTTAACCCAGATAACCATTACATCTACTACTGTGGGCAAGAATCCCTTAGAAGAAATGGAATAGCCATAACAGTCCAAAAAAGAGTCCAAAATGCTGTACTCAGGTACAATCTCAAAAACAACAAAATGACTTCTGTTCGTTTCCTAGGCTCACCATTCAATATCACGGTAATCCAAGTCTATGCCCCAACCACTAATGCTGAAGAAGCGGAAGTTGAACAGTTCTATGAAGACCTACAAGACCTGCTAGAACTAATATGCAACAAAGATGTCCTTTTCATTATAGGAGACTGGAATGCAAAAGTAGGAAGTCAAGAGATACCTGGAGTAACAGGCAAATTTGGCCTAGGAGTACAGAAGGAAGCAGGGCAAAGGCTAATAGAGTTTTGCCAAAAGAATGCACTGGTCATAGCAAACACCCTCTTCAACAACACAAGAGAAGACTCTACACATGGACATTACCAGATGGTCAACACCAAAATCAGATTGACTATATTCTTTGTAGCCAAAGATGGAGAAGCTCTATACAATCAGCAAAAACAAGACTGAAAGCTGACTATGGCTCAGATCATGAACTCCTTATTGCCAAATTCAGACTTAAATGGAAGAAAGTAGGGAAAACCACTAGACCATCAGGTATGACCCAAATCAAATCCCCTATGATTATACACTGAAAGTGATATATAGATTCAAGGGATTAGATCTGATAGACAGAGTGCCTGAAGAATTATGGATGGAGGTTCGTGACACTGTACTGGATGCAGGGATCAAGACCATCCCCAAGAAAAAGAAACACAAAAGGCAAAATGGTTATCTGAGGAGTCCTAATAGCTGAGAAAGAAGAGAAGCTAAAGGCAAAGGAGAAAAGGAAAGATATTCCCAACTGAATGCAGAGTTCCAAAGAACAGCAAGAAGAGATAAGAAAGCCTTCCTCAGTGATCAATGCAAAAAAATAGAGGGAAAGAACAGAATGGGAAACACTAGAGATCTCTTTAAGAAAATCAGAGATACCAAGGGAACATTTCATGCAAAGATGGGCACAATTAAAGACAGAAACAGTATGGACTTAACCAAAGCAGAAAATGTTAAGAAGAGGTGGCAAGAGTTCACAGAAGAGCCATATAAAAAAGATCTTCATGACCCAGATAATCACGATGGTGTGATCACTCACCTAGAGCCAGACATACTGGAATGTGAAGTCAAGTAGGCCTTAGAAAGCATCACTACGAACAAAGCTGGTGGAGGTGATGGAATTCCAGTTGAGCTATTTCAAATCCTAAAAGATGATGCTGTGAAAGTGCTGCACTCAATATGCCAGCAAATTTGGAAAACTCAGCAGTGGTCACAGGACTGGAAAAGGTCAGTTTTCATTCCAATCCCAAAGAAAGGCAATGCCAAAGAATGCTCGAACTACCACACAACTGCATTCATCTCACACGCTAGCAAAGTAATGCTCAAAATTCTCCAAGCCAGGCTTCAAGGTCAACCGTGAACTTCCAGATGTTCAAGCTGGATTTAGAAAAGGCAGAGGAACCAAACATCAAATTGCCAACATCTTCTGGATCATCTAAAAAGCAAGAGAGTTCAAAAAAAAACATCTACTTCTGCTTTATTAACTACACCAAAGCCTTTGACTGTGTAGATCACAACCAACTATGGAAAATTCTGAAAGAGATGGGAATACCAGACCACCTGAACTGCCTCCTGAGAAATCTGCATGCAGGTCAAGAAGCAAAAGTTATAACTGGACATGAAACAACAGACTGGTTCCAAATCGGGAAAGAAGTATGTCAAGGCTATATATTGTCACCCTGCTTATGTAACTTCTATGCAGAGTACATCATGTGAAATGCCAGGCTGGATGAAGCACAAGCTAGAATCAAGATTGCCGGGAGAAATATCAATAACCTCAGATGTGCAGATGACACCACACTTATGGCAGAAAGTGAAGAAGAACTAAAGAGCCTCTTGATGAAAGTGAAAGAGGAGAGTGAAAAAGTTGGCTTAAAACTCAACATACAGAAAACTAAGATCATGGCATCCAGTCCCATCACTTCATGACAAATAGATGGGGACACAGTGGAAAAAGTGAGAGACTTTATTTTGGTGGGCTCCAAAATCACTGCAGATGGTGCTTGGAGCCATGAAATTTTAAAAGACACTTGCTCCTTGGAAGAAAAGTCATGACTAACCTAGACAGCATATTAAAAAGCAGAGACATTACTTTGCAGACAAAAGTCCATCTAGTCAAAGTTATGGCTTTTCCAGTAGTTATGTATGGATGTGAGAGTTGGACTATAAAGAAAGCTGAGCGCTAAAGAACTGATGCTTTTGAATGGTGGTGATGGAGAAGACTACAAGGCAATCCAACCAGTCCATCCTAAAGGAAATCACTCCTGAATACTCATTGGAAGATGATGCTAAACCTGAAGCTCCAATACTTTGGCCACCTGATGTGAAGAACAGATTCATTGGAAAAGACCCTGATGCTGGGACAGATTGAAGGCAGGAGGAGAAGGGGACAACAGAGGATGAGATGGTTGGATGGCATCACTGACTCAATGGAGGTGAGTTTGAGCAAGCTCTGGGAGTTGGGGATGGAAAGGGAAGTCTGGCATGCTGTAGTCCATGGGGTCACAAAGAATCAGACACAACTAAGCAACTGAACTAATACCATACACAAGGATAAACTTAAAATGGATTAAGACCTAAATGTAAGACAAAATACTATAAAACTGTCAGAGGCAGACAGAACACTCTTTGACATAAATCACAGCAAGATCTTCTATGACCCACCTACTAGAATAATGGAAAAACAAAAATAAACAAATGGGATCTAATTAAACTTAAAAACTTTTTGCACAGTGAAGGAAATAAGGTGAAAAGAGAACCTTCAGAATGGGAGAAAATAATAGCAAAGGAAACAAAGAACAAATAGTTAATTTCCAAAATATACCAGCAGCTCATACAGGTCAATACGAGAAAAACAAACAACCCAATCAAATATTGGAAAAAGACATAAACAGACATTTCTTCAAGGAAGACATTCGGATGGCTAACAAAGACATGAAAATATGCTCAACATTGCTCATTATTAGCAAAACACACATCAAAACTTCAATGAGATATCATGTCACACCAGTCAGAATGACCATCATCAAAAAGTCTATAAACAATAAATGCTGGAGAGGGTATGGAGAAAACGGAACTCTCTTGCACTGTTTGGTGGGAATGTAAATTGATACAGTCACTATGGAAGATGGTATGGAGATTCTTAAAAAACTAGAAATAAAACCACCATATGACCCAGCAAGCCCAACTCCTAGGCATATACCTTGAGGAAACCAAAATTGAAAAAGACACACGTACCCCCAATGTTCACTGCCACAGTATTGACAACAGCTAGAACATGGATGCAACCTAGACGTCCACTGACAGATGAATGGATAAAGAAGCTGTGGTACATATATCCGATGGAATATTACTCAGCCATAAAAAAGAATGCATTTGAGTCAGTTCTAATGAGGTGGATGAACCTAGAGCCTATTATACAGAGGTAAGTCAGTCATAAAGAGAAAAACAAGTATCATATACTCACACATATGTATGGAATCTAGAAAGACAGCACTGATGAAATTATTTGCATGGCAGCAGTGGAGACGCAGAGAACAGACCATGGACACGAGGTTGGGAAGGGAAGGAGAGGGATGGATGCATGGAGAGAGTAACACAAAAATTTACATTACCATGTGTAAAATAGATAGCCAATGGGAATTTGCTGTGTGACTCAGGGAACTCAAACTGGTGCTCTCTAACAACCTAGAGTGTGGGATGGGGAGGGAGGTGGGAGGGAGGGGACATATGCATGCCTATGGCTGATTCATGTTGATGTTTGGCAGAAACACAATTCGGTAAAGTTATTATCCTTAAAAAAAAAAAGCAGCTGAGAACAAAAAAAGAAAAAGAAAATCATAAAGTGGTAAACAACTACAATTGTAAAATTGATATAGTAACAGCTTTTTCAAAATTTATTTGTATTTTTTCATTTATTCCCTCAGTTAATAAAAACCAATGAAACTGCTGAATTACCTAATGTTAACAATGACTTTCAGTGTGACATACTCATTTTTCTGTTTTACACAACTCCCTAACTTTGGGGCTTTCCCCAGTGGCTCAGTGGTAAAGAATCTACCTGCAGTGCAGGAGCCATATGAGATGCAGGTTTGATCCCTGGGTTGGGAAGATTCCCTGGAGGAGGGCATGGCAACCCACTCCAATATTTCTGCCTGGAGAATCCCGTGGACAGAGAAGCCTGGCAGGCTACAGTTCACAGGGTTACAAAGAGTCAGACATGACTGAAGCAACAGCACAGACTGGTTTTGCATCATTTTGAATGATACTCTTAGATGTTGTTTTATCTCATTAAGAATTTCTTCTCAGTATCCTAAATAAAAATGTACACCCCATGAATGTTCTTTTCCTTAGTGTAACTAAGTTCTTGTATAGCAAGAAGAAAAGAAAAAAAAAAAAACAGGCTCTGGCCATGTTAAACAGGAACAGAATTTGTTGGAAGCGACCTATAACTTCCTGGCTCAAAGTGAAGGCTTAAGAAACAGATTTATTTATAAAAAGGATGAGATGCCAAGGCAGTCTTAGGGATCTGAGCTATGAGGACTGAGTGTCTCACCAGACTGCATGATCTAAAATAAATACTCTCCAACTATTTTCTTTTAATTTTCCTGTCCCTGGGCCATTCTACTCAAGACATAGTGACCTAGAAGATTTCAACCTCATCTTGTAACTAGAGCAGGGAAGAGCAATTGTTTTTCAGCACACCAAGAAGGAACACAATGGCTAAAGAGGTCTTTGCCCAAGAGGAAATTAAGATGCTGATTATCAAAAGAGCTAAGACCAGCCAACCAGCTTTCATCACACTCAGGGTCCTGTCCCAGTTGCTCCTCCCCACTTCTCCCTTTTCTCGTCTTCGCTTACCTTCTCATCGTACACACACACTGTGGAAATTTTATCCCTCACCCCTGCCAGCAGGGCCTCAGTTATCATCTATCAATATATTCTGCAAATTCTCAAATCTGTATCTTAATCTCAGACCTCTTCCTCAAGCTTCAGATATTTATTCCCAAGGATCTACTATAAATTTCTTCATTTAAAAAGGGGGCATCTCAAACACTCACATTCCAAATTAAATTCATTTCTCATTCCACCACTGCACCCTGGAGTATTTCTTGGAATGGCCATGATGACTGCATGAGCAGTGACTACGAGAAAGGATGGAGTCTATTGGAAATGGAACCACTGATACAGATTCTGGAACGGTTTCAGGCAAAGAAATGCCTGAGGTGAGACTCATGGACTAGCAGGAGGTGACAATAGTCAATTCCAAGAAGTGTGTGGGAGGCAAGAGAAGAGGCCTTGGGATAAACAGGGAAGTTTCATTTAAAAAAAAAAGTTACCTGAGCAAAATGTCTGATATCAAAAAAAGAACATGAAGTGGGCAGTTCAATATGAAGCACAGAAGAGTATGAGCGTATCTGTGTGTGTGAATGTGTATGCGTGTGCATCTGCAATAAGGAAATGAGGTCTACTTCCTAAAGACTAGCGTTGAGACTTCGCTGGCGGTCCAGTCGCTAATACTCCATACTCCCAGTACAGAGGGCTAGTGTCCCATCCCTGGTCCAGGAACTAAATCCCACATAACGCACCTAAGAGTTTGCATATCACAACTAAAGATAAAAGGTTAGGGCTGATCAAGCATAAAGGATATGTGACCTATTTGGGGAGCCATAGGAAAATATTAGGAAAGAAACTCATCTGTAAAATGTAATTTTGGAAAAATCTAGAGAATGAATTGGTAAGGTTGGAAGCAAGAAGACTAATCCAAAACTAGTGTAATGTTCCCTATTGAGAAATGAGTGTGCTTAGGTAGATGTGGCTATGCAGATAGAAAGGAAGGGAATTATTTAAAAAGAAACTTCAGAAACTGAACTTCAACTTGGGAAAGAATTGAATACAATGTGAGAAGGAAAGGATTGCTGGCTTTAGAAACTGACGTGTTGGTGATGTCATTTGTTAATGTTGGAAATAAAAAGGAAAAAGGGGTTTAGAGGGGGCAGTGGGAATGACTAAAATTTACGCTTTGAAACATTTAGCTGGAGGATCCTATAGGGGACGTGCAGTAGACTGTCAGATGTACATAGGTTTGCATCTCGAGAGAGAGGGCTGAGTTGGAGCTGATAAATTTAGGAGTCATGAACCATGGACATGATACCATGGCATTAAGTCAGTAAATGAAAAAGATGAGTGACCAAAACGGAGACCTAGAATAGCTTTGAAAGAAGAGTCCTAGAAAGAGCATTGCAAAGGATGGCCTCAGAGAGTGGGGAAAAAGATAGCAAGTGTTCTCTAGAAATTCAAAAAATGTGAGCTTTTAAAGTAAAAGCAAAGCTTTTAGGGTTGTACTCAGGACCAAGTATATTTCTGTTCTTGGGGAAAGCAGTTTTAGTGCTATGATGGTGACTGTGTTCACTTTGGGATAGATTAGCACATGAAGGAGATACAAAAACTCAAGAAACACAAGTTTTGATTTTGGTTTTAGTCTGTGTTACAGTTGGAAAAGAAACACATGTTTAACTGCTGATAAGAAGTAGATTATAAAGGCTGAGAATGTAATAGGAAAGGGTAATAGGACCATGGTTCCTGAGTTACTGGAAGGAGACAGGATACAGAATATAGATTAGAAAAATAGAATTACCTATAAAGTATAGCCTTGTACACTATTTTAGAGGAAAAGCAGAGGATGGACCTGGATACAGACACTTGCACAGCACTGGTTTGTGCGTTAGGACATTGTGGGGAACGTTCTCTGTTTCTGCAGGGTTTGCTACAGGAGGTGAAATGGGGCAGGGTTTGGGAGTCGGGGTTTGAGGAGAGTGGAAACTGCCTGAAATACCTCATGAAGCGAAACTGACAAGAAACAAGCAGAAACTCCTAATTACTGAGGTCAGATACCATGAATTCAGAGTGGCTCAAATTTCTAAAGTTGTGCAATTATTTAAATTCTGATTTACTTAAATCACTGACTGATTCTCCCATCTGAACAGGTGGGCAAGGCAAACCTCTAAATGCTGACACACTGGGATCTGGGCATGACGGACTAGAGATACTTAAAAAAATCTTCAAAGTGATACATCATGAAGAGGGTCATTTTTAAGATTTCATGGTCCAACAATTCTTGATGACAAAGTGCAGTGGGAAATAACGGCTAAAATGAAAGGAAAACCGTGGTCTCTCATGATACAGAAGTTAGGGGATTTAGAAATTAAGGTAATGAATGTGTCAACCATATGAACCCTGAAGTCATTTTTAGGTGATGCTGTAGGATTCAGAAAGTAGAAAACACGATCCTGATTTTTTAATCTCCAGTGAATAATGTAGGGTGACAAGAAGCACAATGATAAGAGCAATAAGATAAGTCAGAGGATGTCTAGCTGGAGGTCATGAGCCTCAGAAAGCACATTTCATGAAAAGGTATTAGAACAGCTACAACACACAAGTGGCCATTCTGAGGTTTTTAGTTTGCAGGAGAATGATTGACCTTAATCTAAAGAACTGAAGGCAAAATGCTGTACTTGGTGGAAACCCAAGTTTTAGTTAAAATAAGTAGATTAGAATAATAGTTAAAGAAATGTATCAAAGATCTAAGGACCAATGAAGGTCTAGGGTCACAATGACAATTTCTGGACACAGTAGAAAAGATGTAATAGGGGAGATGAGCAGAGATTATTGGGATAAGACGACAGAGGACCAGAAACGCTAACATCTTGAGAGGTTAGTAAGAAGAGCGGGGATTTTAGAGATGGTGAGTGTATGTAGCCCCAACTTTTCAAATTGATTAAACCTAGAATTTTCCTAATCCTGACTGCAGGGGCTGGGTAGGGGGGGTAACTCAAACCTGTGATCACATGCTTCTCTACAAAATACATTTCCTCATCTCTTGGCGAGCACACCACTGTAAGGCAAAGCCACGGGTATGAAAACAGAGGTCATCTGCAGAAGCAAGCACAGGCCTGGAGACTAAGAGATACGCTAATGAACTGAAACTCAACATTTCAGCCTTTGGGTGAGAGTGTCCCCAAGGATGAGGAACGCAGCCAGAGAGTCTCCTTGGCTACATGGCAGTGGCCCTCTGAATGCATCCCTAGTCACTACACAGAGTCTCAGACTTACAGGCAGAGGAGCAGAGTGATTAAGACTCTTGATCTACTGCTGCGCTGGCTTTGGGCAGTTATCTTACTTTTCTCACTTTCGATGCTTATCTGCAAAACAGATGTAGCTTCCTCCCTGAGTTGTTGTGAGGATTCAACTAAACAGATCTGAAACACCTGGCACAAAGGTGGAATAAAATATGTGTTCAATAAACGGTGGCTTCTATTATTGCTTCCCCCCTACCCCCAAATAATGTTCTGGCAAGAAGCACACAGAGCTCTTCTGAGCCTGTGCTCAAAGGACCTTGCTGAAAGGTGGGGGGGGGGGAGGAAATAAATCCAAGTTTAGAATAGGTGTCTCACTTCCTTCACTGAATTTTCCTGGTACTAAGCCAGTCTTCTCTCCCTGCCTACTCCTGCCTTTAAAAAAAAAAAAAAAAACTGCAATCCAGTAGTATTTTGGACCTCGGCACTGGAAATTCTAATTCTTAATTCCAGGGAGGGACCACACAGTTCTGTATTTTCAATACCTCATGGAGGAATCTGGTGCACAGCCAGGATTTCAGACCACTGTAGACTAGAAAGTCATGAGTATCTTTGTCAGTATAGGCGTTAGGTGAAAATGACATTCGTAGTGAACAAGCAGTATCTCACAGATTTCACCTCTAAATAAGGGGAAGTTTGGAATAACCTCTGTATCATTTGGCTCAGTTGTCAGTCTTTACTTCCAGCTTAACGTCCAGAGCAGGACTGGTTTATTCTTTAGTCGCAGATCATTTCAGATAATGAAGGTCTTGAAGATCTACCCAGACTTCACCCCACCCTCTCCCAAATTACTTCACATTCTTGCCTCAATGTCTCTGCTTCTTCTTTGCCTTTATTTGTTTCAAAATCCAAAGCTAAAAATAAAAGTCTTTATTTCCTTTTTAGTAGATATTACATCTACACACAGTACATAATTCAAAAAATCTGAATTGCATATAGTGGAAAGTAGATTTCCTTTTCTGTTTCCTCGACACCTACTCCCACTACTTGGAGACAAGAATTGTTAACCGTTTCTGGAATATCCTTTGCAAGATAAACATGTTTTTACATACACATGGAGTGGATTATACCTGTTTTGCCTATTTTTCACATTACAATGGGTACTGGAGACTTTTCTATATCAGTATATATAGACAGTTATCCTTTATAAGAGCTGTATGTTCTCCAATGTTTGAATAGAACAACGTTTTATTTAGTTTTCTTGTTTAAAAAAAAAAAAACTACCATTTTCAGGCAGCTTTATTTATACCAGGAAGAAACAATATTCACACATTATGTTTAAAAAGCAAGGCAAGGAGGGGAAATTATGGGACAGCAAGACTAGGAAGAATAGCAGACTGTTTGGTTTTTTTATGAAAAAAAACCTTTTTTGTGACACAGAAAAGAGTATTTGTGACAGATATAGATTACTATATAGACAGATTTTTATGAAACAAAATAGAGAAATACCTCTGATCCCATCACCCAACTTAAGAAATAAAATACGACCCATAACTTTGAGGCTCCCTGTCTGTTCCTGTCCATTCTATCTGCCAGCCTCTGCTTCTCTTAATCGTTCCATTAACATACTTATTGAATTTTATATTATAGAATTGTACTGTATATTTTTTTGTGACTTGCTTCTTTTATTTATCCTTTTCTAGGATTCAACCTTTCTGACATATGTAGTTTCACTGCAATATAATGTCCAATTCATGGACACTGGACAATTTCATTATCCATTTTTCACAAATGAATGTTTGCATTGCTTGCAGGTTTTTGTTTTTACTATTATTAGCAATGCTGCTTTTACATGATTTTTTGTATGAGGATTCCTTGTATTCCTTGTATAAATGGGCAAACATTTCTCCAGTGCATACGCTAGGATTGAATGTGCTCATATTCAATTTATAAGATAAAACCAATTGTACCAATTTATATTCTATAGTTTCAGTGTCCCCCTTGTCCTACATCTTGTCAAAATTTGCTATTGTCATACTTCAAATCTTTATCAATGTATTGAACATATTATGTTACTTCACTGATTATCAATATGCCTTTCACTGGTTATGAATTAGAGCATCTTTTATATATTAAAATATACAACCAAACATAATATTTTTATATATTTACTGAACATTTCTATTTCTTCCATGAAACACCAGTTTGTATCTTTCGTTCACTTTTCCATTATTTCCTCTACTGTGAAAATTTTTTTTCAAATTTTGCCTATTTTGATTGGTTTAATACTTCATTTATTTTGAATAGTACTCAAGTTTTCAATTTCATGTATAATATGACCAAAAAAATCTTCTCCTGGCATATGGATTGCATTTTTCCTTTATTATATCTTTTGATGAAAAGAAATTGATAACTTTAATGGAGTCAAATTTATCAAACTTTTCTTTTATGCTTTGCACTTTGTACATGTTATTTAAGAAATCTTTTCCTACCTGAAGACTATAATGAAATTACTCTACATTTTCTTCCAATTTCCTAAGTTTTCTTTTCACATTTAAATTATCAGCACATACTAAAGTTAATTCATGCACACACAGATAGGTATATAGACAGATGGATAGAGAGAGAGTTGTTTATGGAATAAGACACATTTTCTCCCCTGATGCTCAGCGCCCAACTCATCACTGATCAAATATTCACACCTTCATCATGGTGTTCCTCGACTATCAAATTTCTGGTATCTATTGGCCTGTCCTTGTGCCAAGACCAGTATCGTATTCTCTGTAGATTATAATGAATCTTTATATTTAATAAAGCCTATCTTCCCACTTCATTCCATTTGAAGAATTTTCCATCACTCTTGGCTCTTTGCACTACCATGTAAATTTTTAAATTAATTTTTCCCATTTCCTCTTAAGTTCTGTTGGATTTTAGTCAGAAATGTGGTCTCTGTGATACTGATATTTTTTTAATATGTTGATATTTGCTTTATGGCCAAATATATGTCAATATATATAAATCACCTGTGTGCATTTGGGAGAAAAAAGTTAGTATACCTCAATGTTACAGAAGTTGATGCATATCCATTGTATAAATATACGAGTTTTTTCCTTCAGTTTCTATGCTTTCACTGGTATTTCTTTTCCTGCTTAATCTCTCAATTACTGAGTAAGTTTGCTAAAGCTTCTCACTGTGAAGATGGATTTGTCAATATCTCCTTGTAGTTACATCAATTTTTGTTTTATATATTTTCAAGTTATTCCATCAGTTATGTACGCTTTTAGAATTATTATATCTGTTAACTATGAGTAAACTCTTTTTCCCTTCTAATGCTTTTTCCATAAATACATTTAGTTGCTACTTCGGCCACCTCATGTGAAGAGTTGACTCACTGGAAAAGACTCTGATGTTGCGAGGGATTGGGGGCAGGAGGAGAAGGGGACGACAGAGGATGAGATGGCTGGATGGCATCACTGACTCGATGGACGTGAGTCTGAGTGAACTCCGGGAGTTGGTGATGGACAGGGAGGCCTGGCGTGCTGCGATTCATGGGGTTGCAAAGAGTCGGACACGACTGAGCGACTAATCTGATCTAATCTGATTATAACTATATAAATTTCTCTTGGTTAGTATTTACACAATATATCTTTTCTGTCTCTTTGTCTCCATCCTTTTATTATCCTTAAAGTTGAAGTCTGTCTTGCACAGAGCTGGATTTGTCTTGTTATCAAGTATGACAACTTGATTCTTTTTTGTAAGAGTTCAATTAATTTACATTAATTATTAGCATTTTTTACTCATGGTATACAATGATATTTTTATTTTCTATTTGTTTTATCTTTCTATGTCTTTTTTCTCCCTTCTTTTGAAATAACAATCTTTTCTCATTCTATATTTTTTCCCTCTACTGATTTAGAAGATATGCATTTTATCCTTTTCATGGTTACTACTGAAATGTTTAATATAGAATCTTTATGCCTCAAGCCACCTCAGGGCCACTTTGTTGCACAACTCCACAAGGTAAAGCACAGGAGGAGCCCAGCCCCACACTCTAAAATCTTTAACAATAAACGAATCTTTAAAAGCTTTAACCCCATCAGCCTCCTCCTGGTTGAAAAACTATTTTTGCCCTACGTTTTAGCTTTCTCTATATTTTTAATCTTACATATTAGATATTTTGATTATTTTTTATTCAGTCAATGTTTGCTACAATTTATCCACAATTTCTTTTACTTTTCCTTCTGTCTTCAATCTCAGACCTTCATTTCAAGATTCTTTTTCCCTTAAGTGCATCCTTTAGGCAATACTTTAGTGAGGTCTTTCTTTTTTATAATAAGCACTGACTTTTATATTTGAAAAAAAAGTTTCATGCTTGTTCTTGAGAGTTTTATGATATATACAATATTTACAGTTATAGCCCCTAAACACTTTGAAAATATTAATATAATTCTACTGTTGACCATCTATCTCCATCGTCACCGTGGAACCTAGCTGAGAGTCTAATTGTTCCTTTGTAGGTAATCTGTCTTTTTAACTGAGCTCTTCCATGATTATTACTATTGTTGTTGTTAACTTTATTTGTAGAGCTGTTTTAGGTTTATAGAAAAATTGAACAGCAAGTACAAAGAATTCCCATATACCCCTCACCATCTCCATGACCAACCAGTTTCCCCTCTAGTTTTAACATTTAGCACTAATGTGGTATGGGTTTCCCAGGTGGCTCAGTGGGTAAAGAATCCACCTGCCAACGCAGGAGATGTGGGTTCTATCCCTGGGTTGGGAAGATTCCCTGGAGAAGGAAATGTCAACCCACTCCATTATTCTTGCCTGGGAAATCCCATGGACAGAAAGCTTGGGGGGCTACAGTGCATGGGGTCACAAAAGACTTGGATGTGACTTAACAACTAAACAACAACTCGTGTGGTATGTATGTTACAATCAATGAGCCAATGTGATGCATTAATATGAACTGAAGTACACAGTTTATATTAGGGCGCATTCTTCCTGTTGTGTATTGTACAGAGCTTCATAAATGTATGATGAATGGTCACAACATCGCTCCACTGCCCTGAACATGCCCTGTGCTCCCTCCCTCCCTACCCTTGGTGAACACTGATCTTTTTACTATCTTCACAGTTTTGACTTTTCCAGAATGTCATGTAGTTAGAATCACACAGTATGTAGTCTTTTCAAATTGGCTTCTTCCACACAAAACTCAGCTTTTAAGGTCCCTCCATGTCTTTTCATGACTTGACAGCCTGAGGTCTGTGGGGCCTCCTTACAAATTCACCTAATATGCAAGCATACCTCTAAAGTAAGCTTCTATTTTTTTTTATTTTTTTAAAAAATGTAATTGAAGTATAGTTGATTCACAATGTCATGTTAGTTTCAGGTGTGTAGCACAGTGATTCAGTTAAACATATATATATATATTTTGGATTCTTTTCCTTTAAAATATTGAGTATAGTTCCTTATGTTATACAGAAGGTCCTTATTGGTTATCTATTTCATATATAGTTGTGTGTGTGTGTGTGTGTTGTGTCCAATTCTTTGTGACTCTTTGGACTATAGCTCGCCAGCTCCTTTGTCCATGGGATTCTCCAAACAAGAATACTGGAGTAGGTTGCCATGCCCTTCTCCAGGAGATCTTCCCAACCCAGGAACTGAACCCAAGTCTCTCTTGCATGGCAGGCAGATTCTTTACCCAATGAGCCATCAAAGAAGCCCAAATATAGTAGTATGCATGTGTTAACCCACAAGCCAGACAGAGAAAGACAAATATATGATATCACTTACATGTGGAATCAAAAAAATGATAACAAATGAATTTGCAAAACAAAAACAGACCCACAGACATAGAAAATAAATTTATGGTTGCCAAAAGGGAAAGATGGGGGTAAGAATAAGTGAGGGGATGGGATTAACATATGCATGCTTCTACTTCCCTGGAGGAAGCAGTCTAGTTTCATAGGAGGAAAGACTATTCTCCCTGATGGTAGAACACTGATCCTGCCCCTTGTGAATCAACTGTCAGCCCACTGTGCTAAGGAGCACGTAACTCTTTTCTTGGCACGCCTGAACACTGCAGGGGCTTTTACACTGGCTGCAACGGACTCTTAGAAACCCAATAGCACTACTGTCTGCTTCTGTTAGTTCAATTTAAAAATCTTACCTATTTCCCATCTGTCCCTCTCAGTGGGCAAAGGGTTATT
Source organism: Bos grunniens (assembly GCF_055505025.1). NCBI lineage: Eukaryota > Metazoa > Chordata > Mammalia > Artiodactyla > Bovidae > Bos > Bos grunniens. The sequence continues at coordinate 19,402,506 of NC_141191.1, read as the reverse complement.
TTCCAATACACCTGACCATGTGATAAAATCATATACAATAGAGTCATTCTTATCCTAAAGGAAATCAGTCCTGAAAATTCATTGGAAGGACTGATGCTGAAGCTGAAGCTCCAGGGCTTCAGCCACCTGATGCAAAGAGCTGACTCATTGGAAAAGACCCTGACGCTGGGAAAGATTGAAGGCAGGAAGAGAGAGAAGGGGACGACACAGGATGAAATGGTTGGATGGCATCACCGACTCATATGGACATGAGTTTGAGTAGACTCCAGGAGTTGGTGATGGACAGGGAGGCCTGGCGTGCTGCAGTCCATGGGGTCGCAAAGAGTCAGACACGACTGAGCAACTTAACTGACTGACTAAAATAAGATTATCTTCAAATGTTGGATTGGCCAAAATCTCACTATAATTTTCACCAATCTATGATTACCTTCATTCTAATATTGTTTCCATAGCTGTTATTCAAAGCCAGTCATCCTCAAGGCAGTGTTAGTATTATTTGAGAAGCACAAATAAAGATTTCCCAGCTGAAAAATTTCCTTCCCACTAAGCTGCCACTAGGGAAGGAAAGAAATTAACATTTATTGAGTTTCTTCTAAATGTGAAGCATTCTCATAAAAAGTTATCTCATTTAATCCTCACAACACCCTGCAAGATGGGTATCATAATCTAAATTTTGACACTTGGGGACACTAAAAGCTGCCAGTTCCCTCTGCAGGGAAGGGATTCTGCCCTTTGTTATTCCTTCAGGACAGCCCAGCAGTGGACCCAACAGAGGGACTCAACAAAAGGTCAGCTGAATAAATAAGACTTGAAAAGTCTAAAAAGAAAAAACTGAGGTCAAAAACTTTCTAAGAAACCAAGGAAAAATTCAAACCCCATACTGATTCCAAATTCCTATTGCTGCTGCTGCTAAGTCGCGTCAGTCGTGTCCGACTCTGCAACCCCATGGACTGTAGGCCGCCAGGATCCTCTGTCCGTGGAATTTTTCAGGCAAGAATACTGGAGTGGGTTGCCATTTCCTTCTCCAGGGGAATCTTCTCGACCCAGGGATCGAACCCAGGTCTCCATCTTTGGAGGCAGATGCTTTACAATCTGAGCCACTAGGGAAGCCCCAACCTTTATTAAGAGCCTAAATTAATATGCATCCCTGATAGCTCAGTTGGCAATGCAGGAGACCCCAGTTCAATTCCTGGGCCGGGAAGATCCACTGGAGAAGGGACAGGCTACCCACTCCAGTATACTTGAGCTTCCCTTGTGGCTCAGCTGGTAAAGAATCCACCTGCAATGTAGGAGACCTGGGTTCGATCCCTGGGTTGGGAAGATCCAGCTGGTAAACAATCTGCCTGCAATGTGGGAGACCTGGGTTCGATCCCATTCCAGTATTCTGGCCCAGAGAATTCTATGGACTGTACAGTCCATGGGGTTGCAAAGAGTCAGACACAACTGAGCGACTTTCACACACTCACACACAAACTAAGACTTCCCTGGAAAAAAAAAAAAAAAGACTCCCCTGATAGTCCAGTGGTTAAGACTCTGTGCTTCCACCGTAGGGGGCATCAGTTCAATCCCAAATAGGGGAACAAAGATCCCATGCATACCACCCAGCCAAAAAAAAGGGCGAAAAAATCCTAAATTACATGAGGTGCTAAGATTGTGCTACTTGAAAAACTTACATCATGGCATAACTCAAACATTGCAAAAAGTAAAAAAAAGTATGTGCTCTGCATTTTAATCAGTACCAGGGACACAGTTGAGATACAGTAATATTACTTCCCTTTTCCTATCTGAATAGAGCTACGTTAGACCTTTCTGGAGCCAGTTCTCTCTTGGATCATCCAGACCACGGACATCACTGACATCTCACATGTGGGGCTAACCTGTCAGTGCATTTTCTTGGCTTGAACCTATAGCAGTACTTTCCAAGACTGTGTTCTGTTCTTTGAATTGTGTGCCCATCACTATGGTATTATTATGAAAGAAGAACCAGACCAAAAGCAACATTTGGCGTACATTTAGCATGTAGCAGACCTGGACCCAGCCACCCAGCTAAGCGTGAAGGACTTGGAATCCAGTCCAGCTCTCCTGGATTTCCATTTCACAGTAAGTTAAAAAGTAAAGAAAGGTGAGAGGCAGGGAGTAAAACTGATTTTAGCATTCCAACCGAAGATAAACCATATTTCTGTTACATCAGTGAAATCTAAATGCAGAGTCAAGTGGGAAAAGAAATAGAGAAGGAAAAGGAGGAGACAGGGGAGAAGACACTCTTTCCTAACTTTTCACTTACTGACTCCATCACAGCCCAAAATTGCACAAACCCACTGAGCTCGCCAAATCTGTCCTTCCACTCAGCTTGCACACTTCTAACATCTTTTCACACACAAGTGCTCCCAGCAACTTTCCCTGTTACTGGTACAATGGGCTGCTTGGAATTGGCCTTCCAATCATAGAAGGATCTACCCAAACCAGAGTGCATAAAATAGACCCCAATTCTAATGAGCCCTAAGGAGTTTACTGAAAATCTTTTATGCCTCCAATTTTGCTTGTAAACACGTCATTTTACTCCCAGAAGAAAGGTATTTTGGCAATAGCAACTAGAATATGTCATAAACAGGATCAATACAGTGTGTCTGCCTGGAATGAGTCCCCTGGGCCACTGGCTGGGGCTCCACCAGATGGTCTCAAGGCACCGAGGTGCCTGTTCTGGTCCGGAGAGAGGTTGCCTCAGCCCCTGGAGCTAAGCTGGCACTCAGTGGACAAATTGCTTTCAGGTAAGAAGTGAAGGTCCTTCCCTCACCTTCTCCTTCTCCGCTGAATATACACTTAAGTATTCGTTTTCTATCTCTGCTGTAATGAATAACCACAAACCCGGTGATTTAAAATAACACAAGTTTCTCATCTCACAGTTCTGGCAATCAACAGTCTAAAATCCTTTTTTCCTAGATTAAAATCATGGTGTGGGTAAGCCGGCTTTCCTTCTGGAAAATCTAGAGGAAAACCTGTTTCTCTGACTTTTCCCACCTCTAGAAGCCACATACATTCCTTGGCTTGTAGCCCTTTTCTTCATCTTCAAGGCCAAGAGAGTAGTATCATTTCTCCCTTCTGACCTCTGCTTAATCCTGACGTCTTCTCCACAATTCCCCTGGCCATCATTTCCAGTTCTCATAGTCTATGACGGGCTTAATCACTTAGTCATGTCTGACTCTTTGCGACCCCATGAAGCCCACCAGGCTCCTCCGTCCATGAGATTCTCCAGGCAAGAATACTGGAGTGGGTTGCTATGCCCTCCTCCAGGGGATCTTCCTGACCCAGGAATCGAACCCAGGTCTTCTGCCTTGCAGGCAACTTCTTTACTGTCGGAGCCACCAGGGAAGCCCATAGTCTATGACACACTCCACTAAATGGTTACTTCAGACAGCTGTGGCAGGATATACAGAAGGGAGCGTTCAGCTACTGAAGCCCACACACCCTACACCCCATGCTCTGCTGCAATGAGAGGCCACCGCAATGAGAAACCTGTGCACCAGAAGGAGAGAGGAGCCCCCACTTGCCACAACTAGAGAAAAGCCCGCACAGCAGTGAAGACCCAGTACAGCCATAAATCAATCAATAAATAAAACTTTTTTAAAAAGGGGGTGGGGAATACAAAAAACCCCGAATAGCCAAAGCAATCTTGAGAAAGAAAAATGGAACTGGAGGAATCAACCTGCCTGACTTCAGGCTCTACTACAAAGCCACAGTCATCAAGACAGTATGGTACTGGCACAAAGACAGAAATATAGATCAATGGAACAAAATAGAAAGCCCAGAGATAAATCCACGCACATATGGACACCTTATCTTTGACAAAGGAGGCAAGAATATACAATGGATTAAAGACAATCTCTTTAACAAGTGGTGCTGGGAAATCTGGTCAACCACTTGTAAAAGAATGAAACTAGAATACTTTCTAACACCATACACAAAAACAAAGTCCAAATGGATTAAAGATCTAAACGTAAGACCAGAAACTATAAAACTCCTACAGGAGAACATAGGCAAAACAGTCTCCGACATACATCACAGCAGGATCCTCTATGACCCACCTCCCAGAATATTGGAAATAAAAGCAAAAATAAACAAATGGGACCTAATTAAACTTAAAAGCTTCTGCACAACAAAGGAAACTATAAGCAAGGTGAAAAGATAGCCTTCAGAATGGGAGAAAATAGCAAATGAAGCAACTGACAAACAACTAATCTCAAAAATATACAAGCAACTCCTACAGCTCAATTCCAGAAAATAAATGACCCAATCAAAAAATGGGCCAAAGAATTAAATAGACATTTATCCAAAGAAGACATACAGATGGCTAACAAACACATGAAAAGATGCTCAACATCACTCATTATCAGAGAAATGCAAATCAAAACCACTATGAGGTACCATTTCACGCCAGTCAGAATGGCTGCGATCCAAAAGTCTACAAGCAATAAATGCTGGAGAGGATGTGGAGAAAAGGGAACCCTCTTACACTGTTGGTGGGAATGCAAACTAGTACAGCCACTATGGAGAACAGTGTGGAGATTCCTTAAAAAACTGGAAATAGAACTGCCTTATGATCCAGCAATCCCACTCCTGGGCATACACACTGAGGAAACCAGAATTGAAAGAGACATGTGTACCCCAATGTTCATCGCAGCACTGTTTGTAATAGCCAGGACATGGAAGCAACCTAGATGTCCATCAGTAGATGAATGGATAAGAAAGCTGTGGTACATATACATAATGGAGTATTACTCAGCCATTAAAAAGAATACATTTGAATCAGTTCTAATGAGGTGGACGAAACTGGAGCCTATTATACAGAGTGAAGCCAGAAACAAAAACACCAATATAGTATACTAACGCATATATACGGAATTTAGAAAGATGGTAACAATAACCCTGTATATGAAACAGCAAAAGAGACACTGATGTATAGAACAGTCTTTTGGACTCTGTGGGAGAGGGAGAGGGTGGGATGATTTGGGACAATGGCATTGAAACATGAATAATATCATATATGAAATGAGTCGCCAGTCCAGGTTCGATGCATGATACCGGATGCTTGGGGCTGGTGCACTGGGATGACCCAGAGGGATGGTATGGGGAGGGAGGAGGGTTCAGGATGGGGAACACATGTATACCTGTGGCAGATTCATTTTGATATATGGTAAAACCAATACAATATTGTAAAGTTAAAAAATAAAATAAATAAAAAGGAGGTGGGGGAGTATTGATCAGTGTGGTTCAGACCACAACAGCCAGGCTGTAGGCTTTCAAGCATGAGGCTGACACCATCCCATGTGCAATCACGAGCTTTATGGATCGCAATCATCCAAAATCCCTCTTACCAGGCATGAGGTGAGGGCAAGTAAGTGCTATCCTTCTCCCACAAAAGGGGGATGGTAGTAGTAGTGTTAGTTGCTCAACTGTGTTCAACTCTTTGTGACCCTATGGACTGTAACCTGCCAGGCTCCTCTGACCATGGGGCTTCTCCAGGCAAGAATACTGGAGCAGGTTGCCATTCCCTTCTCCAGGGGATCTTCCCAACCCAGGGATGGAACCAGGGTCTCCTGCATTGCAGGTGGATTCTTTACCATCTGAGTCATCAGGGAATACAAGTCACAAGAATAACTTGTGTGCTTGGGACCTGTGTACTTTCTTTCTCCAAAGAAAGCCTGCAACTTCCCAATAAACCTCCAGCTGCATCAGCTTTTAACACTGGCCCACCTAAAGCAAGAGTAAACGAAAAAGCTATTTTTTTTCCAACTTCTTTGCAAGTTTAACACAAGGAAAAATGAGGAAATTGTCACATAGATGATCTTGATCCTCAGTGGAAGCCTGAAAGAAAGGAGCTCCATTTTAACATCCTGTCATATACAGTCAGTTCTGCTAGGATGCTACATATGTGTTCCTAAAAATCACCACATAAAAACCACAGGGCTTAAAGGTTTATGGACATAATATTTAAAAACTTTTTCAGTGACACATTTAAAAAAATAGAATTCTAATAAATATAGGAGCACAGTTTTTCGCTTGTTGAATGGTTAAGAAATACATAAATGGGTTGCAATAAATACGACACTTTACCTTGAAAAGCCTTATGGTGTGCTTGTGGACACAGGCATCAGAAAGATTGCAACTTGTGAGTTACTGTGAAGTGGTGAAAGGAGAGTCACCAGGAGGGAGAGGAAAGGAGGGGACTCAGATGGAAGGATGGACTCCAAAGGTTAACGATGTGGCTTGTAACATGTGTAGTGAATGCAGGTAGCTGGCAGAGATTTGAGGTGGGTGTGGGTGTGTGTGGGTGTGTGGGTGTGTGTGGGTGTGTGGGTGTGTGTGGGTGTGTGGGTGTGTGTGGGTGTGTGGGTGTGTGTGGGTGTGTGGGTGTGTGTGTTCCTGCTCTGTGCATTCCTTGCTGGCTAGGCTTAGCTGAATGCAGTTTACTGCGTTTGCCTAGTGTTTCTTGTGGATGAAATCATGCATAAGCAAACATGAGATTTCTGTTATGCTCGAATTATTATCTGATACATCCATTGTGTTGGAACAAATTTGCATTTTCAAAACAAGCATTATAGCAAAACTGAACATATTTGTGTATGAGTGTTCTGATAAGATCCTCCTAAGGGAGATAAGCCAAAGGACAGTAGCCTATCAAACTACTACGCACAAGTTGTTTTCACTTTTCAGGCATCTCTGGGTATCACTGGACAGATGTTGAGAACTAAGAATCATTCCCCTACATTAAAGGTAAAATGGAGAAGAGAGTGGGAAGATGTCTCAGGGAGACGCAAGAGGAAATGGAAGCAAGGAAGCAGTCTATCACAGTATGAAGTAAAGTGAAAGTGAAGTCGCTCAGTTGTGTCCAAGTCTTTGCAACCCTGTGGACTGTAGCCCACCAGGCTCCTCCACCCATGGGATTCTCCAGGCAAGAATGCTGGAGTCGGTTGCCAAATCCTTCTCCAGGGAATCTTCCCGATTCAGGGATCGAACCCAGGTCTCCCACATTGCAAACAGATGCTTTAACCTCTGAGCCTTCCACTGAATTTCTGGTTCAAAAACATCTACCTACACACTGTAGGTATGATTCCAACCATATGAAACTCTGGAAAAAGCAAAACTATGGAGACAGTGGGACGTCCCATGTAGCCCAATGGCTAAGACTCTGAGCGCCCAATGCAGGGGGGCTGGCTTCCATCCCTGGTAGGGGAACTAGATCCCGTATGCCACAATTAAAACTCAGTGCAGTCAAAGAAAATAAATAAGCAAATAAATTACTATGTAGGCAGTAAAGAGGGGCTTCCCAGGTGGCTCAGTGGGAAAGAACCCGCCTGTCAAGCAGGAGACATGGGTTCGATCTCTGGGCTAGGAAGATCTCCTGAAGAAAGGAATGGCTATGCACTCCGGTGGCTCAGACGGTAAAGCATCTGTGTACAATGCAGTAGACCCAGGTTCGACCCCTGGGTGGGGAAGATCTCCTGGAGAGGGCAATGGCAACCCACTCCAGTATTCTTGCCTGGAAAATCCCACAGATGGAGGAGCCTGGTAGGCTACAGTCCATGGTGGGGGTCACAAAGAGTCTGACACAACTGAGCGACTTCACTTTCACTTTCATTCTTGCCTGGAGAATCCCATGGACAGAGGAGCCTGGTGGGCTACAGTCCATGGGGTTGTCAAGAGTCAGACATGATTTAGCGACTGAACAATGACGACAGGAAGAAGGTCAGTGGTTGCCAGGATTTAGGTAAGGAGAGATGAGTAAGCAGAGCTCAGAGAATTTTTAGGGCAGGGAAGCTATTTTGCATGACACCACAACAGTAGATACCTGTCATTACACATTTGTCAAAACCCATAGAATGTACAACAGCAAGAGTGAACCCTAACGTCAACTCTGAGCTTTAGGTAACAATAACGTGTCAATGTAGGTCCATCAGTTATAGGAAAGGTACCACTCTGCTGGGGAATCTTGATGGTGGGGGAGGCTGTGCGTGTGAGGGTGTCAGGGGGATATATGGGAAAATCTCTATTTTCTGCTTAATTGTGCTGCTAACCTAAAACAGTTCTAAAGAATAAAGTCCGTTTTTTTTGTTTTTTTTTAATCCTTCCTTTGAAAAGAACTTAAATGAAGACATTACAAATATGTGTGGAGTATGAGTTCAACGCAGCAACCAGTTGTCAACAGAAAAGCCTTAAGACTTTCTCAAGCAATACTGTTCCTGCTATAGAGAATTTCCAACCCGTGTTTCTCAGTCATAGTACCCTGAAGAGAAGTTGAGAGCATCCAAAGGGGGAATCAGATTCGCATCTCTTACACTGATCAGCCACAAGCCCCTGCTGCATGTAACTTGTACGTCTGAACCAGTTTATCCTGAGAACAAACAAGAAGCACTAGTTTTTGCATCCTGCATAATGCTGACTGTGAGGACTTGCCTGGTGACTCGGAGAATAAAGGATCCACCTGCAATGCAGGCAACCCGGGTTCCATTCCTGGGTTGGGAAGATCCTCTGGAGAAGGGGATGGCAACCCACTCCATTACTGTCGCCTGGAGAATTCCATGGACAGAGGTGCCTGGCGGGCCACAGTCCATAGGGCCTCAAAGAGTCGGGCACGGCTGAGTAACACTTTTCACTTAATGCTGACTGCAGAGAGGCAGGTAAGTGTACTAAGGGATTACAGGGAGCAAGCCCAGAAGAAAGCATGTCCATATGAGGATGTGTTTTGCAAAAAGGAAGGTGAGAAGGAAAGTGCAGCGCAGGGCTTACAGAGGCCTAATCTAGTTACAACTAATGGGGAGAGATCCTGGGGCTAGGCTAGCAGAGTAGGTCCTGGATGAGACAGAAAGTGGTGTTTTGAGTGCAGAACTCATGCTGCTGCCTCCAGTGCCTTTGTCTCATCATCTTAACAACCATAATGGCAATATATTATCTTGCTCTTCTCTTCCCAGAGAGCACAGGGCCTCCCCTCTTCCCAACTCCTCATCCCCTCCTCATCCCTGCCATCACTTCCAACATCCCTAGTTCAGTTCAGTCGCTCAGTCATGTCCAACTCTTTGTGACCCCATGGACTGCAGCACACCAGGCTTCCCTATCCATCACTGACTCCCGGAGCTAACCGGTAGCTGGGTACTGGGTTGAAGTCCAACATCTCTAACCTTGCTGCTATTGGACATGGGAGCTGTTTTAGCTACTTATTCCTAGACTTCTAAGCCATCCTGTTATTATTTAAGGCGTAGTTGTCACAAAATAGATGCAGAGTTAAGGAATCATAAATTTAAAATACATATATAACTTAGGGGGCATAAATTGGGAAGCTGGGATTGACATATACACACTACTATATATAAAAGATAACTAATAAGAGCCTACTGTATAGCACAGGGAACTCTATTTGGTGCTCTGTAAATACCAGTATGGGAATGGAGTCTAGAAGAGAGTGGATATATGTATATGCGTGGCTGATTCACTTTGCTGTACAGCAGAAACTAACACAACATTGTAAATCAACTATACTCCAATAAAAAGTTCCTAAAAACTAAAATAAAAAACCAAGAACATGAAAAAATACATAAGAATTCTTTCACCTTATATCTTTATAATTGCTTTTAAAATTTTGCTTTTAATTACTTATTCATGCTTAAATTACATGGTTTTAGTGTTGATTCCATAATTGCTTATGTACATTATCAAATTCCAAAGCTAAAACTGCTTTCCTCAATTTGGTGCAAACTTATTCGGAAACTGAGTTGGAAGCCATGTCCCAAGCGGTGCCAGAGACACTTTGCTAGTCACAAGTGTGCGTGAATCTGTGGAGCAGAGACCACTTAATCAGCAAGCGCTGTTACCTTAAGAAAAAAGGAAACTTTCTCCACTATTTAATCCACAGTATTTTGGGCTTATCTTTGTTACAACACTTAACTGCTACACAACAACCTAAAGGTCACCAATTTGAAATTAGCATGTTGGTTTCACTGTTTCTATTTAAAATGTGTATACAAATATTTGAGTGGGTTTCTTTATTTAAATAAGATGCCCTTTCAGCTCACTGGTTTTTTCCCTCTCATTAAATCTTAATTAGCATGCAAAACAATTAGCTGGTCAGCACTGGCCCAAATCCACTAAACTGTTTTCCTTCCCTTTGTTTCCAGTCATTTAATAGTAAGTTTCTTAACTACCAACTTTTTCAAACAGTGTTTGTTTCTCTCAGATAATGTACAGGAGCAGCCCTCAAGGCTGTCCCTGTGTAGATTTCAGTAGAAGGAAAAGACAAAGAATCTTGAGTCTCTTTTTAAAAAGATCTTTCTAAATTGTACTAAGGGGATAAACATATACAAAATATAAAACTCTGGGAATTCTTTTTTATTTTATTCTTTATAATTCTTGAATTTCTAATCAGTCTAGCCTTGATCCATTCACTAGCTTTTTATTAATATTCTAAACATGCTAACCAAGACACTGAAACTCTATCCAATCAAACCAGACTGTCAGGAACATACTGATAGACCTCTAGATGAGTCAGTCAGCAAATCCTGAGCTATATTGAGAAAACTACTGGTTATCTGAGGATCCAGAGTACTGATACTTGATTAGAAATATCATTGGTACCCTCTGGCTACTTAACAACCAAAAACAATGAGATAATCTGCAAATCTTCACAGGGAGAAAGCTATTGGTTGAGAACCCAGAGTATTAATATTTGGTTTAAAATACTGGTGGTATCCTCTAGTCACTTAACAACCAAGAACATGGTTTTATTATATGTTATCCTCTGTTTTATGCCTACATTTTGCTATCATTGTAAGATCTTAAATTTTGTGCCCCCCAAAAGTAAATGTTTTTCCACTTACTTGGTCAACTAAATGCAGAATGAAGAAAGAGAAGAAGGAAACTCAAACATGGGAAGGAAAAAAAAAAATTGAGTGTAACGTAGCATCTTATTCCTTCCCACCTGTGATTTTTCTCTTAGAAATTCGTTATGAATGAATTCGGTACATTAAAATAGTACAATAGTTCCCAGTACATCGATGACTTCTCTTAATTCAAATACTTTTTCCAACAGACTTTTATTTGATATTCTTCTACCCTTCTGATCTGCTGCTGCTTTAAGCTAACCTGAGGATTTCTTCCAAAGCTCAATACTTGGTCCTATGTTCTTGATCTCCAGTCTTTTCTAGATATAAAGTGATGTCATTTCTCACTTCCATTATTTTATATATATGACAATCACTGTAAAAACCCTTCATGCAGTCTGAATCTGTCAAAAAAACTGATTTTCTGTCTCTAAAAGCCAAGGAAGGGACTTGCCTGGTGATGCAGTGGCCAAGACTCTGCACTTCCAACAGAGGGGGCCGGGGTTCCATCCCTGGTTAGGGAACTAGACTCCACCTGCTGCCAACTAAGAGTTTGAATGCCACAACTAAAGATCCTGTACGCCTCAACAAAGATCAACAATCCCGTGTGCCACAACTAAGACCCGGCACAGCCTAATTAATTAATTTAAAATAATAAATCAATGAAAGCCAAGGGATTCACTGTTCTTTCCCCACTATGTGCCACTGCTGCTGCTGCTGCTAAGTCGCTTCAGTCGTGTCCGACTCTGTGCGACCCCATAGACGGCAGCCCACCAGGCTCCCCCATCCCTGGAATTCTCCAGGCAAGAACACTGGAGTGGGTTGCCATTTCCTTCTCCAATGCATGCAAGTGAAAAGTGAAAGGGAAGTTGCTCGGCCGTGTCCAACTCTTAGCAACCCCATGGACTGCAGCCTACCAGGCTCCTCCACCCATGGGGTTTTCCAGGCAAGAGTACAGGAGAGGGGTGCGATTGCCTTCTCCAATTATGTGCCACAACCTCCCTCAAATGCAAACGTTTTATCAAACAAACTGGATTCTTCACTTAATTTCTACTGAAGAAAAACAAAGCCCAGTGGTTAAAGAAAACAGACTCTGAAGTCAGTACAGCTAGGTGGATATTGTACACCTGGCCTCTTCCACTTGACAAACTTGTGGCATTGGGCAACTCCTTTAACCTTTTCACAGTAGCATAAACATTATACACAATACTTCGCCTACAACAGATGTTTAATAAACGTGAGAAAATATTTTCCACCTGGGATACATTATCCAACAGAATATAATCTTAGTAGAGAGAAAACACATACGCATAGAAAATACTTCAAGTCACAGGTGTTCTCTCTGCCTCTGTTTCATCAATGCCCTAAAGAAGCTTCAAAGCAATGGCTTAATTACCTAAGCATGAAGGTGTGATAATCAGTCATCAGGGTGGAAAGCTGGGGTACAGCCCTGAGAGGGCCATGCTTCTAGGAAAAGGGAAAGAATCTGAACCCAGGCAGCCAAGATACCATCCATAAATGGAAGATAAAGGTGGTAAAACTGAAAAGAGGTGCATAAAATAGAATGTGATTTCTAGCAGACACAACTGCATCGATGAGTCTTCCACAGCATGCCCCTTTTAAAGACTTACTCTTTGCATCTTCATTAAGGAGCTAGTAAGAAAGATCAAATTATCTGTTCAACTCCTGAAGAGTTCAAAAGAACACTGCTGTACATTTAGTATGTGAAGGATACATTTTCTTCTCCAACTATGATAATGGTTAAAAATAACAGACTTGGAGCCAGACCACTTGGGTTCAAATTCTATTTCTACTCCTTGCTGGCTCTTTGAACATGGTCAAAGTCAAGCAACCTCTCTGTGCTTCATTTTCCCACCTAGAAACTGGTCATAACAATGGTAACTATATCTCTGGATTGTTGTGAGAATGAGTAAATGTGTTCAAGGATTTAGGATAATCCCATACAAAGAGTAAGTGCTATAAGCATTTGCTTTCATCATTATTACTATTATCATTCTATTTCAACACAATTCTTTTCTCGAAGGAATTGTCCCACTGATGACAGCAGAAACCAATTTAAATACTAGTGATGAGGTCAAAAGTAATTCCCTGCCTGTTGGGATTGTGTATCAGAGGGTGGAGCTTGCTCTTTATCAGCTATACTCATATCAGCTGTACAGACACGTATGTATGATGTTGAGCGCTGAGGGGAGGCCAAACCTGGGCCCTAAATGGACATTCATAACCAAACTCCACTGCATCTATCTTCACTCTGAATCAACTTACAAAGCATGTGCTTTACAGCATTTTAAGCCACATTAACTGATAGTGTTCACCACCTGAGTCACAGCATTCTTCTCCCTTCTGACATACAGGCAGATAAACTCTTGCAAAGAGTAGCAAGGAACAGCCCAAGACTTCACCACTGTTCCAACAATGCAAAAGTACAAACATTTCATCAGCTTCAACAAATTTCATTTTTATCATCCTTTCCTTGGTATGCAAAATGCCCGTGTTGTTCTACAGGCAAAGGCAAGCCATACCAGAGGAGGTTGTTATCAAGCCTTAAGTAGAACTTGAAATGGCGTTCCTTGTTTGGAGCGTCTTTCCTCTTTGACAGAAAACGAATTTATTTCTTGTGTTTTTAGTTGAAGGCGTAACAAGCATACAAAGACCAGGGCTGCTTTCGCCATTACATCCTCAACGCCAAGCACAATATGATGGGTAGATGCTCAACATTTGTTGAATGAGTAAAATTCATGTCAGGCAGGCAAAGTCTGGGCTTTTAGGGTCCTCAAAATACCCGGACATCTATCAGCTACCACGTGTTGGACAGACTTCGGTTTTAGAATGTATGCCACGTCGTTTACACAAATTACTGGCTAATTCACCGAAACCGAAAAAGTAGATTAATTTCCTGCCACACGAGGAAACCGGGCCTGAGTTAGAAATGAGGTTTCCCGAGGTGGGACGGGGGAGACAAAGGGCCTAGGGTGGCTGCGACCCCGGAGCCCAGAAGGCGCCCCAGCTCGCGAGGCACAGGGGATCCGGGGGGGAGCTCGTCCCGGCCGGGGGCGCCCGGCCTCCGGGATGGAGACCCGCCCGGGAGGTGGAAGGGCTCGGCGGGGGCGCGGGACCCCAGGCCCGGTCGGCGTCGCGGGCTCCTCGCCACACCGCCTACCTCATCCGATGGTGCCTGGCGACGCGCTCCGGGCGATGGAAGTCGTGCCGTCGGGGAGGCAGCTCACGGGCCTGCGGGAGTCGCAGCCGCGGTTCCCGTGTAGTAAGCGCCCCCGGCCCCTGGCGCCCACGCGCCGCCGGGACACCCGCGCCTCCGCCGGCCACGCGGCGCCCCGGCCTCCGCTCCGCCCACCCCGCCCAACCGCTCCGCGGTTTGGGGAGCGCGGCTTCCCGCAGCTCTACGAACAGGAATTCCGAGCACACATGGGCACATCTGAGCGTGTTCAGGTGCGCTCACTGAGTGTCGTGTTGGGCTTCCCTGGTGGCTCAGCTGGTAAAGAATCACCTATAATGCGGGAGACCTGGGTTCGATCCCTGAGTCAGGAAGATCCCCTGGACGCGAGCCTAGAAACCCACTTCAGTATTCCTGCCTGGAGAATCCCGTGGACAAGAGGAGCCTGGCGGGATACAGTCCACGGGGTCACAAAGCGTCAGACATGACTGAGGGACTAAGCACAACACAGCACAGCAAGGCTCTGAGAGTTAAAATAACTTGGGGAAGTTGAAACATGACTTTGTGAAGTTAAGAGCTCCAACCAAGGACTATCTAGTTTCAGAGCCCAACTGCTGCTCCCCAATTCCTCCCAGGATAGATTTTTCTGGGGGCATAAATACAGTGCCTCTGGCAAGACCATAGGGCACAGAAAAACATGTTCTTTCACTTGTCTTAAAGCTGTGTCTGCTTCTTCAGAAATGCCGGTGAGTAAGACATTCTGGACTCCCTGCCGTGCACATTAAATTTTGTAGAGGGATGTTATGGCCTTCAAACACGTGCCCACAGGGTCCGCAGGCAGTTTTCCCACCTGCAGAGATATTCCTGGGGAATAATTAGAAATGTACCCAAAGGTTTATGAATATGTGCGTTCATCACAGTGCCGGTCATGAAATAGCTACAAATGGAGAACAATCTAAATGTCCCACAGTAGGGAAATGATTAAACAAATTAGGGATACTCAAATGGTAAAATATCACTCCCCATTAAGAACTATGTTTTCCAAACCAATTACTTTTAATACATGATCCTATATTATTTCTGGATGCTGAAGGAAAAAAAAAGAGTCGTAAGAAACATTATAAGACTAATTTAGGAATTTTTAATATGGACTGTTTATTAAATATCATCAAATAATTACATCAATTACTGAATGTACATTTTTATATAAATGAAATTTAACAAATGTACTAAATTCTTAGAAGATACATACTTATACATTTAAAGATAAAAAGCTGTATTTTTAAGAAATATGAGAAGGCAGTCCACAATATAATTTAGGGTAATTAATTTTCATTTTGCTTGGAATATATATATATATATATATATATATACACACACAGAAAAAAAATTAGAAAGACACATACCAAAAATTAACATTGGTTATCTCTGTGTAGTGAGAGTAATCTTTTATTTTTTGCACATTTGTGCACACTTCTATTTTCCTATTGTGACCTATTATTATTTTGTTTCCTCCTCTCCAAGGCACAGAGAGAAATCTAAGACTAGGAAAAGATTGACTGACACATCATTGAGTTAAATTAGTATAGGAGAGCCTTGTATTCAAAGTAAGATAAGGCACCAATACACACAAAGAATAATTAGATCAAAGTTACATTTATGTTGTAAGGGAAGGGATAATTAAAGTAGCAAAATAGATAAAAACCTTACTTGAAGAATGAAGTTTTATTGGAAAATTTCAGGACAAGAGAAATATTATACAATATTTCATTTTTAAGTTACTCTAAGGCAAACAAACAAACAAAAAAAATGTTTTAAAGGTTATCAAACTGCAGTCCTGAGTGGAATCTTGGGTGATGTCCTCCAACCTTAGGATAGACTGTCCCCTCTCCTCCAGCCAGCTGGGGGGATACATGGTGGTTTACTCGCCAAGTTGTGTCCGACTCTCATGACCCCATAGACTATAGTCTGCCAGGCTCTCTGTCTATGAGATTTTCCAGGCAAGAGTACTGGCATGGGTTCCCATTCCCTTCTCCGGGGATCTTCCCAACCAAGGGATCAAACCTGGATCTCCTGCATTCAAAGCAGATTATTTACCAATTGAGCCACCAGGGAAGCCCCTGTGAGGATGTAGGGAAGGAAATGGCTATGATTGTGCATTCTATCTGGTGATATTCACTGCAAGAGGCTACCAGTGCCTTGCTGTCTCCTGGGGAAATTGTCCATTCAGGAAAAGGTGGAAGAGAGAGATTCAGGAAGGAGAGAGGAAGTTAATGGATGGATAATAGGCAGCTTGAGTGATGGGAGCAGGTTCTTTGTGGGACTCCCTTTATGTTGAAGGAAATGCTTTTATCACATGTTTTGTCTGAGACAGGGAGACCCAGGTCCTTGAACGGTGCAAGGGGGTGCCTTCGCCAAGCAAGGAAGTATATCTTTTCATTTTTCCGCTGGCCAGTCTTGCTCCCATCCTTCCTACCACATCTGCTTGGCTTGGAGTTTATATCTAGAAAGCTTGGGTGAAAATTTTCTTGCAAGTTTTATATCATTATTTACACAAACCCAGAAGGATAAGAAAAATGTAGATTTAATCTTCCCCATCCCTCCCCTGCACACACACTCAATCAGTGGCAGTCCAGTGTAGATAGGGATGCAGCCAAGATCTACTCAGGATAACTTTCTCAGAGGAGAGGAAAAAAAAAAAAGGCTGGTTTCCTTGGCAATATCAACCCCTCTGGGACATAGAGAAAAAATAAATAAAAAGGCCATTGCCAAGATTATTCTACAATTAAGTGTAATGTGCACTAAATTAAAATGTATTACTTTTACATTCATTTATCCAAATATTTAAAAATTCAATTTTTTGTAATTGAAGATGACATACTCCACATATGCTTGGTGTCTGTTTATATTTTGCTTCTTAGCTTTTTGAGAGAACAAATCAAGAAATAAAATTTAATAAAATAAGAAATAGAAAGACTTCCCTCTCAGCCCAGTGGTTAAGACTCTGTGCCTCCACAGCAGGAGGCACAGGTTCGATCCCTCGTCAGGGAAGTTCCACGTGCCTCAAGGTGCAGTCAAAAAAAGAAAGAGAGAAATATAGCCACGGATTATCTAAAACAGATGTGACTGGTTCACCTTTCCACAATCCTCTGAGTATACCTGATGTCAGGGTGAAAATGCAAATAGGGAACACAAAGAGCAGAAGAGGACAGTATCTGGGATTCATAGTCTAGTTCATATCTGCTCCCTGCCTTTGAGGGCACAGGATTAAGATGTATAAGGTTGAATGACCAAAGAGATCTAGATTAAAGAGAAGGGTGAACAGAGACCCCCAAAATAAGCCCAGTTACTTATTGACCTCCTTCTATGACTTTCTATGCTGATTAAGAGGTCCCATTATCAAACTTTGCTCATTTATTCTCTAATTTAGAAATTAAAATTTGTGAGAAACTTTTTCTTAATAATTTGCAGTCATTCATAGGTTAGATCCATGTGTTTTCTTGTCAAAGACTAAAAATACTGACACAAACTTATCTGAGTGGGAAGAGTGGATGAAGGTGTGCCCTCTGTGATAGGTGACATCCTGCAATGGGAGCAAGGAAGAAAAAAAAAACCTTAGGGACAGAGCACTAAGAATGTGGAGCCTGAGTGAGACAAGACAAAAGAGATTCTGCTCAGTCACTATCCTCTTCCTACACCCTGGCATGTTGGGATAAAGAAAAAGCTTGATTTGGTCTTTCAGAGATGAAAAATCTTCTGCTTATAGAAAATAGCAAAAGCTCAGAAAATAACCTAATATAAAACTCAAAAGGTAAAGAATCAGCCTGCAATGCAGAAGACTGTGTCCGATCCCTGGGTCAGGAAGATCCCCTGCAGAAGGAAATGGCAGCTCATTCCAGTATTCTTGCCTGGGAAATACCATGGACAGAGGAACCTGGAGGCCACAGTTTGTGGGGTCACAAAGAGCCAGACACGACTGAGCAACTAACACACAAAACTCAAAAAATCACTCAGCACCCACAGCCTTGATATATGTATCGACTAAATACTTTGCTCTGTCACCTTTGAATATATTAACAAACAACAGAAGGCTCCATGATCTTGTGAATATGGTAATGTGAATGCCACGATGATATTCACACATATCTTTGTAGCATTCTGAACACATAACTCTTCCTGAGGACCAACTCTTCAGGCCCCACAGGATGGGAAGAAAAGCACTTTTTCAGAGAAGGCCGAGTCATGAACAATAAGGAGAACCCATGCCTCCAGCCCCCTGGAGGAGTTAGGTTTGCCCTGGCACACAGAGCTTTACACATAAGACAGACACATGCAAATAGTAGAGCTTTTTAGAGTCAAATAAATAAATACACTTGAAAAAAATGACATAGATTTATAAACCTGGCCTATGACAATGGGATTCAGGTTACTAGGAACTAGTTCTATCTTTACATTTTCAGTGATCAGCACATATAGGGGGCAGTCTAGATAGTGAATTTGATTCAAGACACAGGATAAAGTCAGCTTTCTCCTATTGGTGTTAGAAGTTGATTATCCAATTTGGCTGTTCAGTGGGGGCTCAAGACAATGGAAACTCTTGAGGGTTGTGGGGGGGGTGGTGCTTTCTTTCAGATCACCTGATGTTAATACTATCAATGCATTAATCATCCTAATGAATAGTTACAGTTGGTCTTAGACCTCACTCTCCGAGAAGGCTGAGGGTGTCTCCCTCAGACGTGGTGATTCAGCGAGCAGATGACAAGAGGGCCTGTGTTGGTCCCTTCGTTTGGGAGACAAGGGGAGAAGATGGGCCTGAGAGCCTCTTGGAAAGAGGCTGGAGGGAAGCTGTAGATGAGGGACTCGTCTGTCACATTGTAGAACGCTATATGTCCGGACTCATAGTCTAAGAAGATGCCAACCTTATGCACTGGCTCTCTGACGTGTTGGCCTTTCAAAGGTGATGAGACCCAAAGACTATAATCATCGCCAATCTTTAAGCCTATAAGTGAGAAGAGGTCCCCAGGAGGCTTGGGGAGATTCCCCTTCCTGCTCACTGAGTCCTTACAGATGCCCACCTCCCACTCCGTCTTGTTGCCTACTTCCACCTCCCAGTAGTGTCTCCCGCAGGTGAAGACCTGAGTGCCCAGCACCGTGGCAGACTGGTCAAATCTTTCAGGGTTGTCAGGCAACTGCTGTCGGATTCCTCCATGTTTCACACTTTTCAGATCCTCAGACAAGACTAGGTAGGCATTGGCTGTGGCTGGATCTAGGGTTATATCCGCTGCAAAAGGAGAAAAGAATGAATCCCCATTTGCATTCTAGAAAACTCTCTTACGTATGTGGAATTTAAATTAAGGTCTTAGTATCTAGTCCTTTTTTTTTTTTTTTTTTTTGACTG
This sequence comes from Bos grunniens, assembly GCF_055505025.1. Taxonomy (NCBI): domain Eukaryota; kingdom Metazoa; phylum Chordata; class Mammalia; order Artiodactyla; family Bovidae; genus Bos; species Bos grunniens. The sequence goes on along the minus strand of NC_141191.1, from coordinate 19,383,047 downwards.
AGCCACTCAGCATGCAGGATCTTAGTTCCCCTACCAGGGACAGAACCCATAACCCCTGCAATAGAAGCATGGAGTCTTAACCACTGGATCACAAGGGAAGCCCCTAGTCCTATTGTTTAAAATTTAATTTAGGTGACGGTGGTGGGGATTTTTGTCCTGATTGGAACAGTGTCTCTGAGACCCTTCTTTTACTGTATCACAAAACAGAGAGAGTGGATCTCTAAAAGGAAACCAATAAATCATGTGGAGGATGATACTAGATCTCTGATAATGGAGTGGAAGTGGTTCTGTTTAAAAGACACTTGTAGAACTAAGAGCTGTTTATCCACACAGGTCATATATTTTGTCATTTGTATTTGTTTTAGCCAGGGTTGGTTATGGTTCTTGAGTTTGAGTGGGAGAAAAAGTTATCGGTTACTTAACTACTTGGTGCCAGGCATTTTCTGTACATTATCTCATTTAATCATGGCAAATATTATTATCTTCTTTCCATTTTTATAAAAGAAAAAAATACTGAGGTTCGTAGAGGTTAGGAAACTGGGCCAAGATTACAAAGTTGCCGAGTGTTTGAATAGCAATTCCTAATCCGCATTTTTCATTATCTCAAGCTTAAATGTATTAATAACTTCCTATGAATTAGGGCTCCCCAGATGGCGCTAGTGGTAAAGAATCTGCCTGCTCATGTAGGAGACACAAGAGTCACAGGTTGGATATCTGGATCTGGAAGATTCGCCTGGAGTAGGCAATGGCAACCCACTTCAGTATTCTTGCCTGAGGAATCCCATGGACAGAGGAGCCTGGTGGGCTACAGTCCATGGGGTCACAAAGAGTCGGACCTGACTGAGCACAGATATAGTGCAACTGCCAATGATCATTCGATGAAACTCGTTTTGAACCCCGTGAGAGACCACCTCTCCCAGCCTCCTGGGAGTAACTATCATTGATTATCCAGACAAGATCAGGCACCCCCATCATATCATTTTATACTTTTCTTTGTAGATCAAATCCCAATCATCACTATCTGTTTGATTAACATCAGTCTCCTCAATCTCACTGTAAGATCTACAAAAGCAGAAGTAAGTGTGTCTCATTCATCATTGTAAATATGTGCATGCGTGCTGCATGTGTGCTAAGTCGCATCAGTTGTGTCTGACTCTGTGCAACCCTATGTACCGTAGCCTGCCAGGCTCCTCTATCCATGGGATTCTCCAGGCAAGAATACTGGACTGGGTTGCCATGCCCTCCTCCAGCGGATCTTCCTGACCCAGGGATCAAACCCGTGCCTCTTATGTCTCTCTTATGCATTGGCATGTGGGTTCTTTACCACTTTGCACCACAGAACCTAAGAGCACAGTCCCTACTATAGCACATAGTAGGCACTTCTCAAATATCTGTTGAGTCCAGCATCCATTAGGCCTTTCTCGGAAGGTCAGATTGTCAACAAGATAAAAGGTGAAACCTAGTGCTCACCTCTCTAAGTCTTAGCCAGTGTAAATATTTGGAGCATTCTAAAAGGATAGTTCTTTGAATGTTCCCTCACTGAGATTTAAGAGTTTAGATCAGCTTTTATCCTCACAAGAACAGAGGGAGCAACGCAGAACCCCCTGAGGAGGTCTGTGTGTGTGCATGTACAAGGCGATGGGATGGACAAAACAGGACCATGCAAACAGAGGAAGGAGCAGGACTCAGACAGAAAACAAAGTCAGATCAAACATCAGTCAAGTCTCAGTACTTCTGCCCATTCCAGCAGAGATGGTCTGTGCCCACCCTGCACCCATCAACTCTGAAAGCCCCTAGAGGGTTGACAAATCATGCTGACTTACTGCTGAATTTTCTTAGCATCTCCCTCATTCCTGTGATGTGGCACAGAGTCAGTTCCGTGCTGATGGCCTCCGGACACTGAAGCAAGAGGGGCTCGCTCCTACAGGAGGGCAGAGACGGTCACTTGGTCTCCTCCGCACAGACCGCATGACCTGCTCCAACGTGAGAATCCAGCCCTTTCTACCCCAACAGCATGGACACTTTCATCCCCTCTCTGAAAACCTATTGTATCAGCACCATCACCCCATTCCTTACACGACTGAACACAGAAGAAAAACCTACCTTTCCAGTATTCCTCTCACATCCTAAGGGTATAAAAGAAAGAAAGTTAGTTTTCTGCACTCTGAGCACTAGCAAAGACAGTCCATTTTGAATACAGTCCTTTGCAGATTTCATAGAGTCCCCTTCCCATGGCTCAAGAATACTTTGAATGGGAGATCGTGTGGCAGAAAAAAGTCTCGAACTTCTTCTAGGATGAGTGCTTGTGAATGTGAAATGTTTCTCACAATAACTAAAGATCTCTTTTTCTCATACCATCCTTTGTCAACAGAACTTGGCTGAGAAAGGAGTTAAACTATTGGCCTTATTATCTAATGATGTCTCTGGGAGGTAGAAATAAGCAAAGGGAAGTAGCTTTGTGAGAGGTGAAACTAAGCCTGTGTATGGTTAGACTGGGTTATTGTACGTGCTAAGTCTCACTTCAGTCGTGTCCGACTCTTAGCGACCCCATGGACTGTAGCCCACCAGGCTCCTCTGTCCATGGGATTCTCCAGGCAAGAATACTGGAGTGGGTTGCTGTGCTGTCCTCCAGGGGATCTTCCTGACCCAGGGATGGAACCCAGGTCTCTTAGGTCTTCTGCATTGGCAGGCAGGTTTTTTTTTTACCAGCAGTGCCACCTAGAAAGCCTGAACTGGCTTATTGGGAAGGCAATAAATTAAATAGCAGCATTCTGGGGAGCTAGTCTAGGAAAGTGATTTGAAGCCGGAAACAGGAAACTGGAACACAGCTTATGTTTAGAAAGGTCCCAAAGAACTCAATAGTACCCTAGAAAGTTAGTAGAGGAAAGATGGTGAGGAATGTGGACTCAGTACACAAATACATGGGTTCTATCACCTACTAGCTATTTGACAGGCAAATTATCTGAACTACTAAATAACTGCCACTATTACCTGGATGAAAGTCGAGTTTTGGGGAGAATGGATACATGTATATGGATGGCTGAGTCCCTTTGCTGTTCACCTGAAACTATCATAACATTGTTAATGGGCTATACTCCAATATGAAATAAAAAGTTAAAAGAAAACAAAATAACTGCCTCCATTAACCCGTTTTAGGGCTTCCCTGGTGGCTCAGAGGTTAAAGCATCTGCCTCCAATGTGGGAGACCCGAGTTTGAACCCTGGGTTGGGAAGATCCCCTGGAGAAGGAAACGGTAACCCACTCCAGTATTCTTGCCTGGAGAATCCCATGGACGGAGAAGCCTGGTGGGCTACAGTCCATGGGGTCACAAAGAGTCGGACACGACTGAGCAACTTCACTTCACTTCAACCCATTTTATCACTACCAATCACCTATAGTAAATATCATAATAGTTAAATATCATAATAGTTAAATAATAGTTATATCATAATAGTTAAATATCATAATAGTTAAATAATAGTATTTAACCTCATCGGGTCTTTTTGAAGATGTAATTTAAAGTGCCCAGTACACAATGTTCATTAAATATAAAATATTTGGCAAAGCTGAGATTGCAATAAGGCAGGTACACAAAAAAATTGGAGTCATAATTTGACTTGTTTGGATGGACATTCCTCTTTTCTTTTTTTACCTTTTCCTCTTCAAAATTTTATTTACACTATACAGAGAACAGTCATTCTTTAAGAAAGTTTTCTTGGGGGGCCAGAACTTAATTTTTCAAGTAAATAAAGAAAACTTTATTCTGTGCAACTTGAAATATGATAGATGACATAAGGGTTTTTTTCTTCATTCGTTTCTCCAATGTTCTTACCTCGAAAGACTCTATAATCGAGTTCTGACACGTGGACTCTATCTGTTCCATCATTTTGCTCAGGCTTCGCATCTGCTGGGTCAGCCTGATCTCATTGTCCCGCAGTTTCTTCAGGTTCTCTCGTTCCTCCATTTCCAGCAGCTGCAGCTGCAGCTGCTCCTCCTCCTTCAGGAACTGGTGCATTTTTGCATATTCTGACAGGACAACCTGCTTACAGGTCTTTGTCTCTTCCTGACGTCACACCAGCATGCACACATGCGCGCACACACACACACACACACGGACAATAAAGTTAGTCACAGAATCACTTAAGTAGATTTTTAACTCTTACAAAGTCCTAGAGTTTCACTGTGACAATTCTTGAAACCTGACACATACATTCTGTTGACTAGCTAGGTGGATAGTTTGATATTTTAGGAGCTGTGTGTTGTAGCTTAGAGTAGTAAAAAAAAAAAAATCAAAAATTCTACTCCTAGGAGATTGTCATTCTAGTGGAAGCAACAAAAAATAAACAAGCAAATTATGATAGGTGGTGATGAGTACTATTATTTTTTAAAAGTAAAGCAAAATAAAGTTAGGACAAAAATTAAGGTGGGGGAAGCGTGCATTAATTTATTCAACATTTAGTCAATGAAAGTAGACAATGGATCACATACTAGGAATAGAAATGAACATCACCAATGCTCCCATGTAAGAAGTCAGAGGTTATTGAGATAATCAAAAACATGCTTTTAAAAAATCTAATTAGACATTTAGTTCTGCTTTTTGCTATACAGCTTAAATTCTAGTCTGCAGCTAACCTCGAGCTCTTGTTCAGGTGTACCAATCCACACCGTATTTTGCTTCAATTTTCCTTCCTCTTTGTTTCTTTTTTATCTGCCCTTTTTCCCCTAAATCATTTGAGATATTCTTTTTTTCAATCAGTTTCCATTCTATATGATATATGTATAACATATATTTCACAATTATAATCAGAGCAGAAATATAGGTAGCCACCATGTGGTATAGGTACAAAGAAGGGAAAAATAAGCCAGCCAGGCGATGGGAGAATTGAGCTGAGTCTTCAGATGGACAAACAGAGGTAGGCAGCCCAGAGCAAGGATACTCCACACTGCAGCACTGGAGATGGTAAGTTCTGTCATTTTCTTCTCATGCTCCATGAAGCATCCCTCTAGGCCCCCTTGTAGAATCACATACAAAATGGAAAAGTAAAACAGATACTGACCTTACACAATATCACTCTCTCCTTCTCATGGTTTAATATAACCTCTGTTTCCTTTCTCTTTTTACACAAAATGTCTAGTATTTCCTGGAGTTTCTCCTGCAATAGAAACAAACTCTTTGTGGTAAATGAGCAGAGCACCAGGTCATGAAGGGGTCTTGAGGACCACTAACAAGATGACTGAGACTTTAGATCAAAAGGGGAAAAAGGATCCATGCCCAGATTTGTGATATGGTGCCTGGAGATTAACACCCATGACTGTCACCCATAGAAAATATTATGGCAGCTGGGGCTTCCTTGGTGGTTCAGACAGTAAAGAATCTGCCTGCAAGGTGGGAGATCCGGGTTTGATCCTTGGGTCAGGAAGATCCCCTGGAGAAGGGCATGGCAACCCACTCCGGTATTCTTGCCTGGAGAATCCCATGGACAGAGGAACCTGGTGGGCAAAGAGTCGGACGTAACTGAGCAACTAACATCACCTTATGCGATAGAATCTGATTTGTGTTCTGAAATTCATATCGAGCCTCCCATCTTACTTTGTGATGTTCCTCAGCCTCACTGGAGAGATTCATTCTGTTTACTCCGTGGCCTTGGGTTAAGAAGTTGTGGCCCCCCGGCTCCTCGTCAGACAACATCCTGGTGGCAGCCAGCATCCTCTCGTAGCTGCCCTGGTTGCCCTCACTCTGCAGGACCTGGGATCTGAGCTGCTTGCCGATGCCAGCCAGCCTCCCCAGACGCTCATTGGGCTGGAAATGCGGGATCTCCAAGGTCCTCCAGCACTCAGGACATGACAAGGGGGTGTTATGTTCCTCCCAGCTTCTCAGGAGACACACTAGACAAAAGCTGTGCCCACACTCAGTGGTCACTGGGCTGGTGAAATAGTCCAAGCAGATGAAACAGGTCAGCTCCTCCCTGAGATTCTCCATCAGATCTGCTGTAGACATTTTCTCAAAGAAGGACATCTCAGCAAGTCTCTATTCTGGGATTTGAAAATGCTCCCCTAGAGTCTATTGTTTCGAGTAACAAGTGGGTAATCATTTGCTATGTTGTTATTACACAAAATTCTTACTCCTCTCTGTGACTAATTTCACCCATTGACACAAAGCCAATTATGACTTAATTTGGAACTCCTGTGTGCTGGGTTCATCATCAACCCCAAACTTTTAAGGAATGTCATGCAAGCCACATGCTGGATTCTGAAGATACTTGCTGCTAAGAGTTGTCATTTCAAGAGTTGATTACTATGTATAAATAGTACCATCAAACCACTGAGACACATTGGTTTTAGGCTGGAGGGTTGGGTATGCTATGCTAAGTCACTTTAGTCGTGTCCGACTCTGTGTGACCCCATAGATGGCAGCTACCAGGCTCCCCCGTCCCTGGGATTCTCCAGGCAAGAACACTGGAGTGGGTTGCCATTTCCTTCTCCAATGCATGAAAGTGAAAAGTGAAAGCGAAGTCGCTCAGTCATGTCCAACTCCTAGCGACCCCATGGACTGCAGCCCACCAGGCTCCTCCATCCATGGGACTCTCCAGGCAAGAGTACTGGAGTGGGGTGCCATTGCCTTCTCCGGAGGGTTGGGTAATTTGGTATAAACCAGTACAGAGATTTAAATTATAATGATCTCTGATAATATCGGAATTGGAGTCTCAGCCAGACCTTCCCACTAATGGAATCTAGTTGAGATGCTGAAGGAAGAAAACTATAGTATACATTCCTCTCTCTTTACGGCCTTTTCTTTCTTTGCCCAAAGCCTACAAGCTTTTCGCTCCTTTATCAGGTACTGTGTCCTTTGATTTAATTTTATTCATTCCCCCAACTGAGACTAATGCCACTGAAGCATTCCCTGACTTTTGATGTACAATGGATTACTAGAGTTACATGTATTGCTCTGCCCTACAGACTATGATACTCACCTCTCTGCCACCACAGAAAGCACCAAGAACATCTTTGTTGTTGGAAGTTGCCACGGGGAGCCATGACACTGTGGAGTGGATGGAAAGAAATTGTATTTCAGGATAAACATAATTTTGCCCATTTCTTTTCACCCTTTGAAAATTTTTAAACTAGACCTTCTTAAACCTCATCACTTCTTACTGGACAGAAATTAAGTATGTAGATGTTATTTTTATACTGATGAAAAAACTAAATGTTCGATTTGCAGACTGTGTACAACCACCTCTGAAATTAGTGCTGAATCCTATACATTTGCTGTCATATGTTCAGAAGAATCGAGTCTTGTCATGGCACGTCCTCCACTCCCTGCATACCAGGAAGTGGAATCTTAAAAGCTCTTCCTCAGAGTCTAACCAGCTCTATACCCCCATCATGTTCATCATACTTTATTTCTATTTTTCTCTTCTCACTCTCCAACTTGGCAACCTTTCATGGTTCTCCATACTCATGTTATCCTAATAATTTCTTTCTGACATTCATGCTCCCAACTGATTCTTCTTTCCCAATCATCTCCAACAAGATGTTAAATGTTTCCTTATCCTGAACTTTTGTCAAAAGACGTTTTCAAGCCTGAAATGATTCTGCCTCCGCCTTCCATCCTCCTAGTCAAAACTCATTTTTCTAAAGTCATTAATGTTTTAATCATATGTCATATGGGAATGACTGGAGTGAGAATTTATGCTAGCAAAAAGAAGCACCAGAGCAAAGAGTTATACCAAAGTTTGGAGTCATGAAATCTCTAGTGTTCAGATTTCTTATAGGCTAGAAATTAGGGGCACAGCTTCAAAATATTGTTAGAAATTAGTTTTGAGTAAGGGTCTTGCAAACACACACATACATGAGATAAAAACTACACTGCCATGAATTGCCATCTCTGGGAAAAGGATTTATGTTACCATGTACAGTTGATGTGTTAATTTCCCACACAAACTCAGAGTCTTTCACACTGACCAGAATTATTAGAATAAGCCCTTCATCACAGAGCCCGTATTCCAGTTTGGAATGAGGGGACTCTCGTGTTCTGAGTCGACTCACACTGATCTGTTTCATCCCACTTCCCTCTTCCAAATAAACCCCTTCCATAACTCAACACAATAACCACATCTTATTCATCACTGACTAAAAGAACCTTTTGCTCATAGCAAGGACTCAGTTTCCCTGTAAATAAGTTTCAGATGAATAGGTAGGGGAACCATATTGTTGTAGAATCACAATCTTCTGTCTAACTGGAAGCCAAGAGGTCATACAGTCCAACCACCTTCTAAAGATTATGAAGAAATGGAGACTAATAAATTGTGTTAGTTCCCTGAATACTTAGTGTAGGAGTCAAGCCTGGGCTAGGAAGCTGGGTCTCCCTCCTGCCTGTCATTCTTTTCTGTCTACACTATGCTGCAACTTGCTTATTGTCTTCTTTTAAAAAATAATTTCTATTTATTTTGGCCACGCCTTGTAGCACATAGAATATTAGTTCCCAGTCCAGTGATTGAACCCAAGCTACCTGCATTGGCAATGCTGGGTCTTAACCACTGGACTGCTAGGGAAGTCCCACTTACTTACTGGCTCAAGTGTCTTTCAGAAGGAAATTAGAGAGCTCTCATTATGGTGTGATCCTGTGATAAGCATCTGCAATCAATGGCTACACACTCACTATTGGGAAAGCAGACTTCTTTACCTTCTGTCTGAACACCTTGATTAGATTTAATTCAAGATGAAGTTTATAGAGTGGGCCAGCCTTCCCAAAACCCATTATACCAACCCTCCAGCCCTGTACAGCCAGACAGGATTTCTGAGATTAACAACTCAAACAGCTGCTTCTCTGGCCTGTCTCCTCCTGCAGAGGTATCCAAGAGGTAATTCAAGAGGTCCACAGTCACAACTATCACCCACTTGCAGCTAGGTGTGAAACACACAGAAAAAAGGAACTCAAAGACACAGGGAGGGCTAAGAGTTCCCAGGTGGTCCAGTGGTTAGGACTCCACGCTGACACTGCCAACGTTGAAGATTCAGCCCCTGATCCCAGAAGATCTTGTAAGGCATGTAAAAAGAGCCTTAAAAAAAAAAAAAAAGTGGTAGAATTTAAATTTCTTGACTGCTTTGGCATTTTTGTAGAAGAAATATTTCCTTCTTGATGAAAAACCAGGGAAAACTTCATTTGACCTGGACCTTTAAACTAACGGCTTAGGCACATTTCAAATAAAGGAATAAGCTACTATTTAGAAGTGAGAAAGCTGTGGGGATATTTGAAGAATAAAATACATGATCTGACAGTGGGTCAAGGTATTATCATAACAAAAAATATAGATTGTAACATTCTCTTTATCTAAGACATATTAAAAGACCCTGTTCGGCTTGTAAATATTCGCCTTTGTTATTCTTTCTAGGTAGCCTGTTGTTTCTACCCACTACACCTGGAGGGCAGATCAGAGGGGAGGGAGCTAGTGCTAAAAATTCACACTCCGTTCAAAGTTGTAACCCAGCAGCTCCTGCTGAGTTACCAAGGTCGGAGGCTGAGAGTTGCCCTCCAGAGCTCTGACAATTTATATGTCTTATGTGAGAATTTAGGCTGAGGTGTTTTGTTTGTTTTTCTGGAGAATAAACCCTTTATTTGTTCATCCCTTTACGTTAAGAAAAGTCAACTGTTGAAAATGTACTTGTTCCGGGCTTCGTGCTGAATGCTTTATGTACTTTATCTTCTAAAGAGATAAAAAGGGAAGCCAAGGAAAAGAAGAAAAACATCTGAGTTAGGAAGCCTGAGCAGGAAAATTTTTAAAAAGCAGTTTGAACAAATAGTGAAAAATAAGGATAAAAAGACATAGTCTAAATTTAGGTTGGACTATTAAGAAAAAGGAGTTATAGTTTAACTTCCCTCTCCATTTTATTTGTTTTTTCGGTTCCAATCTTTTTTTTTTTAATTATTCTTTAAAATTCATTTTTCATTGGAGGATAATTGCTTTACAATGATGTGTCTGTTTCTGCTGTATAACGACATGAATCAGCCATAAGTACACATATATATCCCCTCTCTTTCCCCTTTTTTAATGGGGAGGATGGGATTTGAGATTATTACAGATAAATAATTTTGAGTACCATGCAAACAGGATTTAATATTGGTAAAGGATAATGCTAGATTGAAAAAAGAGAATGCAAAAGTAACTAGTTTTTTTTTAATTTATTTATTTTTAATTGAAGGATAATTGCTTTAACAGTATTGTGTTGGTTTCTGCCGAACAGCAACATGAATCAGCCATAGGTATACATATGTCCACTCCCTCCTGAACGTCCCTTCCACCTCCCTCCCCAAGGTCGCTAGTTTTGTGTCTTGCTTTTATCATGTGACACTCTTTAGGAGATGCCTATCACTTAATCCTCCAGGAATTATTAAACATCTTTATGTTCCAGGTGTACTATACCCAGTAAATTAGAAAAACAATTATCTCACATAGACATGTATTTTATAGGTAAGGAAACAGATGCTTTTGTGTGTATATGTTGCTTCCTCATCTTTTTAATGGGAAGGTCTGCTTTTCTCAAGGAATTATTAACGTTTATTCCTAAGATTCTCACACCAAAAAAACAGTTATCTTTAGGGGAAAAAAGAATGAGAGTAGCTAGTATAAAATGAGAACTTTGGCTCTTTGCCAAACACCATTCTCTCTCTATCCATTTTTTTTGTTGTTGTTTGTGGCCACGTGTACAGCTTGAGGGATCGTAGTTCCCAAACCAGGGATGAAACTCCACTCCTTCACAATGGGGCTTCCCTGGTGGCTCGGACAGTAAAAACATCTGCCTGTAATGTGGGAGATTGAAGTGAGATTCATGGGTCGGGAAGATCCCCTGGAGAAGGAAATGGCAACTCACTCCAGTATTCTTGCCTGGAGAATTCGATGGACAGAGGAGCCTGGCGGGCTACAGTCCATGGGGTTGCAAAGAGTCAGATACAGCTGAGCAACTGAGAACATACAGCACTCACAGATGAAACCGTTTACCTCAGTTTGGAACTCAAACCCAGCCAAAACCCAGTTTGGGACTTAACACCACACGGCTGGGACTCAAGCCCAGCCAAAACCCTGTTTGAGACTTGTACCCACGTGGCTGGGACTTGAGCCCAGCCAAAACCCGCAGTACCTGGTTTCAGGACCTAATGAAGCTCAGGTTGTTGATGTCTCATCACAGAAAGAATTCAGTGAGAGACAAAGTAAAATGTGAGAACTGGATTTATTCAGATACAGAGAGAAACACATTCCACAGACAGAGTGTGGGCCATTGCAGAGGGTGAATGCACTGTGAAATTTGGTGTGATTTGTTTTTATAGGGGGAGGATTATTCCAACTATTTTGGAGATTTCCAGGATTTGGGCCACCGCCCACTCCTTGGTCTTTTAACAGTGCCTAGAACTGTCATGGGATCTCTGGGTGCATCATTTTGCTTTGTTGATTGAGGATTAAGGTCTAGTCTTGTCTGCCATCTTGGTCCCATTTGATTCTAATCAGTTTTATTGTGTCCTTGGGCTATGTCATTCTTTCAAAAGTTGTGGTGCTGGTGGTGATTTAGTCGCTAAGTTGTGTCTTGCGACCCCATGGACTGTAGCCTGCCAGGCTCCTCTGTCCATGGGATTTCCCAGGCAAGAATACTGGATTGTGTTGCCATTTCCTTCTCCAGGGGATCTTCCCAACCCAGGGATGGAACCCAGGTCTCTTGCATTGCAGGCAGATTCTCTACCAACTGAAGCCCTGTCCCTTTCCCTCCTGTTACACAATTGAGCAACTAATACTTCACAGTGGGAACACAGAGTCTTAATCCCTGGACTACCAGGGATTCCTTCTCAACACTTTTTATATTTTTACTTAATGCTCCCAGTGGCCCTCAGTTCAGTTCAGTTCAGTTCAGTCACTCAGTCATGTCCGATTCTTTGCGACCCCATGAATTGCAGCACGCCATGCCTCCCTGTCCATTACCAACTCCCGGAGTTCACTCAGACTCACGTCCATCGAGTCAGTGATGCCATCCAGCCATCTCATCCTCTGTCGTCCCCTTCTCCTCCTGCCCCCAATCCTTCCCAGCATCAGAGTCTTTTCCAACGAGTCAACTCTTCGCATGAGGTGGCCAAAGTACTGGAGTTTCAGCTTTAGCATCATTCCTTCCAAAGAAATCCCAGGGCTCATCTCCTTCAGAATGGACTGGTTGGATGTCCTTGAGGTCCAAGGGACTCACAAGAGTCTTCTCCAACACCACAGTTCAAAAGCATCAATTCTTCAGCGCTCAGCCTTCTTCACAGTCCAACTCTCACATCCATACATGACCACTGGAAAAACCATAGCCCTGACTAGACGGACCTTAGTTGGCAAAGTAATGTCTCTGCTTTGGAATATGCTATCTAGGTTGGTCATAACTTTTTTTCCAGGGAGTAGCGTCTTTTAATTTCATGGCTGCAATCACCATCTGCAGTGATTTTGGAGCCCCCAAAAATAAAGTCTGACACCGTTTCCACTGTTTCCCCATCTATTTCCCATGAAGTGATGGGAGGAGGTATATTTTAGTTCTAGTCCCACTTACAGATGAGAAAACAAACCTTGCTTGTGAACCTTGCCCTAGATATTCAAGGTGGCCTAACTCCAGTTGTTGTTTAGTTGAGAAGTTGTGTCTGACTCTTTTGCAACCCCATGGACTATAGCCCACCAGGCTCCTCTGTCCATGGGATTTCCCAGGCAAGAATACTGGAGTGGGTTGCCATTTCCTTCTCCAGGGGATCTTCTCAACCCAGGGATCAAACCCAAGGTACCAGGGCATCCCTGTTGCCTTACTCCAGAGTCCATGCTACTACCCACAGAGCTGTACTTCCATTTCCACAGGATTGAATGAGCCACAAACTTTAAACTCGAGGAGTATACAACTGTGACCAAAAGCAGGTTTGTTGGTTGTGCAAAGATCCGGTCAAATCAAACACTGAAGGTCAATGGGGTGTCTCCCCCTCCAACTATCCAATGGTAATTGGTGCTAGATACTGCCAGGTGGCGCTCCGCCCATGTTTATTGATTGCAGCCACAGAGGTTAAGTTCCTAAGAGGTTAAGCTTATGACATAGCTTAAGAGAGCAAGTGGAATCTCTTGAGAAAAACAAAATGACACTTTTCCTCACCACCCTTGCCCTTTCTTGGATATTGAGGTGCAAAGATCTAAGAAAATACCTGTTGGGCTAGGGCATGAATTATAGTTGGGAGAATCCTAGAGTTGGAGGTCTTAGGCATAGCTGGGAATTCATGAATTATAGTAATTCATGACAATAATCAGGTACTGTGTTTAAGTGTGCTTGGCGAAAATTGCTGCAAGTATAAGAACTAAGTGCTAAGCACCCTTAAGGAGCTGTTAAAGGGAAGGTTAAAAAACAAACAAAAAAAGACTTTTAGAAATGCTTGTGGAGGAGCATCCCCAAAAGATCGAATCTTTCCTGGCAAAGCAGCTGGGGACACAAAGCATGGTTCATGGTCACAGGTTAGGCTAGGTCATTGAGGTTTCATATATGCGACCATATACATGCTCCAAAATGTTTCTTTTTAAATCCTTTCAGTATCTTATTAGAGTCGTCGTTCTCAAACTTAATTGTATATATTCACCTGGTGAGTTACACAAAACCTGTAGCCTATAGATTACCTCCAGAGGTTCTGATTGACTTGGTTTAGACATAAAATTAAAATATGTTTGCTTCTTCGAAGGAAAGTTATGACAAACCTAGACAGTGTATTAAAATCAGAGACATCACTTTACCGACAAAGTCCGTTCAGTCAACCTATAGTTTTTCCTGCAGTCATGCACGGATGTGAGAGTTGAACCATAAAGAAGGCTGAGCAATGAAGAACTGATGCTTTCCAATTATGGTGCTGGAGAAGACTCTTGAGAGTCCCTGGGACTGCAAAGAGATCCAACCAGTCAGTCCTAAAGGAAATCAACCCTGATTATTCATTGGAAGGACTGATACTTGAAGTTGAAGCTCCAATACTTTGGCCACCTGATGCAAAGAGCCAACTCATTGAGAAAGACCCTGATGCGGGGAAAAATTGGAGGCAAAAAGAGAAGAGGGTCACAAAGAGTCAGACATGAGTTAGGAACTGAACAACAGTGCCCTAACTGGTACAGTACTTCTCAACATCATGTTGAACTTGTTGAAAACATAAATTCTTGAGCACCACCCCAGACTTACTGAATGAAAACCTCTAGGGTGGAGCCTAGCAATCCCTGTTTTAACAATATCTCCTCTTGACACGGATGAACTGTAAAGTTTGGAAGCCACAGCTTTAGGCATCACAATTGTTAGAGCTCTCCAGAAGACTCTAATAAGCAGTGAAACTTGAGAAGCAGGACTTTAGTGAAAAAAACTACTCCCTAGGACTGGGTTCCACCGCAATGCAGACTGGTTCCTTGGTCATGTTTTCACCCTGCCTTTTGCCAAAATCATACGTCTACCTCCTTGTCTTAGAAACAAGAATTACCAGCAGGAATGTGAATGGAGAGTAACATTCTGAGAAGAACATTCTGGGTAGAGGAATTGAAGTCCCACACAACTTAATGGGGTAAGAATGGCAATTAAAGCCAATATTTTATAATAACTATAAATGGAATATAACCTTTAAAAATCATGAATCCTTATATTGTACACCTGTAACTTATATTGTGGGGCTTCCCTAGTAGCTCAGTTGGTAAAGAATCTGCATGCAAAGCAGGAGACCCAGATTCGACCCCTGGGTCAGAAAGATCCCCTGGAGAAGGAAATGGCAACCCACTCCAGTATTCTTGCCTGGAGAATTCCATGGACAGAGGAGCCTGGTGGGCTACAGTCCATGGGGTTGCACAGAGTTGGACATGACTGATGCGACTTAGCAGCAGCAGCAACAGGAATTTGGAATCAGTATGGAGTTCGAATTTTTCCTTGGTTTCTTAGAAAGTTTTTGACCTCAGTTTTTTCTTTTTAGACTTTTCAAGTCTCATTTATTCAGCTGACCTTTTGTTGAGTCCCTCTGTTGGGTCCACTGCTGGGCTGTCCTGAAGGAATAACAAAGGGCAGAATCCCTTCCCTGCAGAGGGAACTGGTCCACGGGGTCGCAAAGAGTTGGACACGATTGGGCGACTCACTTTCACTTTCACTTCAATTTATATTGTACATCAGTATACTTCAATCTTAAAATGTGAAAAAAAGTGGGGACAAAAGACAGCGTTAAGTGAGAAGATAAGAATGTGATTATGAGTTGACTTTGAGACAAATTTCTGATCTTGCAAAATACCAGGTTAAAGTGAGATTTCTTTCTTCTTAACCCCTCTCTGCCTTCCTGAAAAGGACACTGGCTGCCTTGGCTCTACCAGATCTCCTGGAAGAGGTGACTTGTTTTATCTGCTCACACAATTTGAAGAAACCACTTGCCGTTGAATGTGGACACAAGTCTTGCTGTGATTGCCTCTTATGAAATTGGAAAGGAATCTGATTACAGCACCTGCTTTAAGTATAAAGAAATTTGCAAGGGAAGGGACTTCCCTGGAGGTCCAGTGGTTAAGACTCTGCCCTTCCATTGTAGAGACACGGATTTGATCCCTGGTCAGGGAACTAAGATCCTGCACACTGCATGGCATATTCAAAAATTTTTTTGAATAAAAAATAAAATAAATGTACAAGATAAGTGATCTGAGGTGTAACCTGCAGCTGAGGATGACGGCTGAGACAGCAAAATCCTCACATGATGGATTTAAAGGCTAGCATATGTGAGATCTACCAAGAAAAACTGAAGAGGTTCTGTGTGAGAGATCAGATGCTCTTTTGTGAGATCTGTTTTATGTCTCAGGAACACAAGCCTCATGGTGCTTACCACTGAGAAGATGAAAGATTTCAAGGTAAAATTGTCTTTCAAAATTTCAGGGATTCATTCTTATCATTCTTTCCTCTTTAAATACCTTGGGTTTTCAAAATCATACAGATTGAAATCATTTTGCTATCCCTTATCTGTCAAATATAGAGATTTGGGAGCCCCAAAGACCTCATTTTTGTTTTACAGTAAAACTTCTATTTCAAGCATGCATACTTATCTTTAAAAAATGCAAGTAACAACAGTTGTTATCATTGTGGGGAGGAATGAACAGTGACTAGGTGAGGCTGAGGGTGGCATCTGAGGAGTTGATAATGTTCTATAATAATATTGTTTTGGGGTATGGTCATATGGATATTCATTTTTTGATAGATCACTGAGCTATAATTCTTAAGTATAATTTTTTAAAATAATTCTTAAGTATAGGTATAGCACTTCACAATAATAAAAGTTTTTTAAAGAAAAAAAAAAGACCCCATTTTGACAAGGAGTAATTAATTTTCACTTTAGAACTCATTCCTGAGTTTGTGCTATAACTTCTATTACATAGATCTAGCATAGCAACCTCCAAGAGGAGTTAAAAGCAAACTTTCCTTTTCTGAATGAGATCCAGGAAATCCCAGATTTTCTGTATAAGACATTAGAGTCTCACAAGAGAGCCCCTTCCTCAGAAGAGAGAACTCTATTGAGTCAAGGAAGAAAATCATGTAAAAACCTATAATTATGTGTATATGTTGCTGAGAGGGGAGGCAAACTGTATTCAGTTTTAGGAATAGGAAGCTATAGGGCTGCTAACATAGTCAATAAAGTTCAAAGCCCTACCAGGGTCTCTGAAAAGATCCTAATCATCATTCTGGCAGATGTATCTGGTCATTATGTCACTCTGTGAAGGGTGAAAAGGAACTGCAAAATAATCACTTGGGAAGGGATTGATTAGAATGAAGGTAAGATGTCAGTTTGCTTGATAAATACCCTGGATACCCGCAGCCCCAGCACTCAAACCCAGTGGAAGTTTCCAGCAAAATATAAACTCACTTAACTAAGAAGCAAATTATCTCCTAGTTGGTTAACCTTTTAACCAATCATAACCACACTCTTAACGTTTACATCTACTAAACACATAAACGTGTGTTAAATATTAAACACTTAAGCATCTACTTAGTGTCATTTCTAAGGTTTAAGAGTACATAGCTTATGGTAATAGCCATATAATTGTAATCTAAAATATACAATTGAGACACTGATTTCAGATTTGTGAATTTAAGTAGAGACCCAAATATATTGGGCTTCCCATGTGGTGCTAGTGGTAAAGAACCCACCTGCCAAGGCAGGAGATTCAAGAGATGCGGATTTGATCCTTGGGTTGGGAAGATCCCTTGCAGAAGGGTACTGCAACCCACTCCAGTATTCTTGCCTGGAAAATCCTGTGGACAAAAGAGCCCAGTGGGCTACAGTCCATAGGGTTGCAAAGAGTCAGACATGACTGAAGCAACATAACAGGCACCAAATATATACAATGCACTGTAATATATAAAAACTCCAGATTTACTGTATGGATTTATGTATGCTGCTGCTGCTGCTAAGTTGCTTCAGTCGTGTCCGATTCTGTGTGACCCCATAGACGGCAGCCCACCAGGCTCCTCTGTCCCTGGGATTCTCCAGGCAAGAATACTGGAGTGGGTTGCCATTTCCTTCTCCAATGAATGAAAGTGAAAAGTGAAAGTGAAGTCGCTTAGTCGTGTCTGATTCCTAGCAACCCCATGGACTGCAGCCCACCAGGCTCCTCTGTCCATGGGATTTTCCAGGCAAGAGTACTGGAGTGGGGTGCCATTGCCTTCTCCATGGATTTATGAATACATACGGGTTTATGTATGGATGTGAGAGTTGAACTAGAAAGAAAACTGAGCGCTGAATTGATTCTTTTGAACTGTGGTATTGGAGAAGACTCTTGAGAGTCCCTTGGACTGCAAGGAGATCAAACCAGTCAATCCCAAAGGAAATCAGTCCTGAATATTCATTGGAAGGACTGATGCTAAATCTGAAGCTCCAATACTTTGGCCACCTGATGCGAAGAACTAACTCATTGGAAAAGACCCTGATGCTAGGAAAGGTTGAAGACAGGAGGAGAAGGGGATGACAGAGGATGAGATGTTTGGATGGCATCACCGACTTGATGGACATGAGTTTGAACAAGCTCTGGGAGTTGGGGATTATAGGAAAGACTGGCGTGCGGCAGTTCACAGGGTCGCAAAGAGTCAGACATGACTGAGTGACTGAACTGAACCCAGGTTTACTATTTTTATAAGCTTAATTTATCACAAGAATTTAATGCTTAGGGGAGATTTTTATTAAAAAAATTTTTTATTTATTTATTTTTGGCTGTGCTGGGTCTTTGTTGCTGCACAGGCTCTTCTCTAGTTGTGGCGAGTGGGGGCTACTCTCCAGTTGCAGTGCAAGGGCTTCTCATGTGCTGGCTTCTGCCATTGCTGAGCATGGGTTCTAGGTCACGTGGGTTTCAGTAGTTGTGGTTCCTGGGCTCCAGAGCACTGGCTCAGTAGTTGCGGCACGCGGGCTTAGTTGCTCTGCAGCACGTGGGATCCTCCCGGACTAGGGGTCGAACCAGAGTGTCCTGCGTTGGCAGGTGGATTCTTTACCACTGAGCCTCTTAAGAAGTTTGGGCAGGGGGAGGTTGGGTAGGGGTTGGGGCGGTGGATTTTTAAGTGAAATGATTGAAATACTTAAAGATATTGACTATACTATTGGGGGCCTATGAAAGTACTTTGTGATAAATTTTAATTTAAATTTGAGGTACTTTCTTTTATAAGTTGGCAAAAATTTTTAGTTACTAGAAGTAAGGAAGTATTGTAAAGCTTGGTTGTGATTCAAATCCGATATCTGTAATTTTCTGTACTGAGTGCTCTGGGTCACTTACTCAACCTCAAAATCATTAGCTTTATCAACCATAAAATGTATTGATAAAATGTTTCTCACAAGATGGTGGGAAATGGTGGTGGTGGTGGTTTAGTCTCTAAGCTGTGCTTGACTCTTCGTGACCCCAGGCTCCTCTATCTATGTGATTTCCCAGGCAAGAATACTGGAGTGGACTGCCATTTCTTTCTGCAGGAGATCTTCCTGACCCAGGGATCGAACCAGATCTCCTACACTCCAGGCCAATTCTTTACTGATCAGCTTTATCAGCTATAAAACATATTGATAAAGTGTTTCTCACAGGATCATGGGAAATACACAGATATAAAAAGAGCTTAACATATTGTGTTGCATAGCACTTTCTAGAATTATCTTAGTTTAAATATGTGGTCTTCCAGAATAATTTACTATTTACTTAGAGTCTAGACTTCCCTGGTGGCTCAGATGGTAAAGCATCTGCTTAAAATGCAGGAGACCCGGGTTCGATCCCTGGGTCGGGAAGATCCCCTGGAGAATGAAATGGCAACCCACTCCAGTATTCTTGCCTGGAAAATCCCATGGACGGGGGTGCCTGGTAGCCGACACTCCACGGGGTTGCAAAGAGTTGGACACGACTGAGCGACTTCACTTTCTTTCTTAGAGTCTAAGATAGACCTTATATGTCTCCACGACATGAGAATTTTGCTTGATGTTTTACCTTTTAATTCAAAGGTTATGTTTTCCTGTCTCAGAATGAAATCATATAAATTATAAAAGCTCAGGACAATAAGAATAAATGACCAAATAATTGATAAAATCATCACATAATTTGGCTGCATCAAATGTTAAACGAAAAATGAGGACTGAGTAGAAAAAGGAAAGAGATGGAGGCTGAGGAGGGAGGGATACTTAGAAAAGAATGCGAGTGATTTGAAGGAGAAGAGGGTTTGGTGGGGAGTGTCATTTGAGATAAAGAGAAAGGATGTATACTTAAGATTCCATAGGGTGGAACTAGGTTTTGGAAGATCAGATAGCAAGCAGAAGAATTTTTTCATTGTCCTGTCTGGTAGTTTTAAAACCACCACCACAAAAAAAAAAAAAAAAAAAAGGCATTGATATTTGATCAGTGGCACACTGATTGATGCAAAATGTTTAAATTAAATTTTAAAAACACAAACTTTTCAGAGACAGAATTATAAAACTTGTGGAGTTGTGCAGATTGTCCTTCTGCTGAGGTCGTGATAAGTCACTTCAGTCTGTCTGGCTCTTTGAGGGCTTAGCAGGCAACTAGCCCATGGGTCTCAGAGTCTGGCAAGATTGAGCGGCTTAGGATGCTCGAACAGACGCATGGACTGTAGACCCCCAGGCTCCTCTATCCAGGGTTATTCTCCAAGCAAGAATACTCTAGTGGGTTGCCATTTCCTTCTCCAGGGGATCTTCCCAACCTAGGGATTGAACCAGAGTCTCTTATGTTTCCTGCACAGGCAGGTTCTAGCTCCATCTGGGAAGCCATCCAGTGAGGTCAACTAAGAGCTATCTGAGATTACCCCTGACCTCCCATTCTAGAGCACATTCCTTAGTCAGGCAGCTGTTTCTCTCTTTCCTACCTACAAATAAAGCAATGATCACTTCTTTCAGCAAACAATGAACTCGGGCATTGTTCTCTAATAAAAACTATTCAATGGTTTAGGATAAAATGGGATGGCTAAGGAAAGAACTGAATCAGTCTCAGGTAATGCTTGTGAAGAATTTCTTCCTGTGAAAATTGTCACTATATACATGATGTTCATGAAGAACAAAAATAAACCACCAACAAAAACATTTATGTAGTGCCTACCAGGTAGTAACCCCTTAGTTAGACCTTGATGGTGGTGTAGTCGCTAAGTCCTGTCTGACTCTTTTGACCCCATGGACTGTAGCCCACCAGGCTACATGGGATTCTCTAGGCTCGAGTGCGTTGCCATTTCCTTCTCCAGTGGATCTTCCCAACCCACGGATTGAATTCCGGTCTCCTGCATTGCAGGCAGATTCTTTACCAGCTGAGCCACAAGGGAAGACATTGGAGGTATAGGAAAGAATGAAATATTCACCTGGCCACAGAGACTGAAATGCCTGAAGAAGGTCCCTGACTATTGGGCATTTCTAAGAACTCATTAAAATGCAAATTAGGGCTCCACCTCAGATCTACCCCAAGAAGACTGTTAGGGCGGGGCCCAGAAATCTGTTTGAATAAGCTGAGATGATCCTAGTGTTCACTGAACTTTGATAACCTCTGGCCTAGATTTATTGTATGGATAGGATGTGAAATGTGACCAGTTCCCTACCTGATAATGAGAGGGAGGGATTGAGGGAGTAGCTGAATAGATCAAAGCTCCTAGGTTTCCATTTTTCTTGCTCTTTCCCCGAAAGGAAATACTCAGGATTACAAAGAAAGGGAAGCTTTTCTCTGAAGAAAATCATGTGCGTGCTCAGTCGCCCAGTCGTGTCAGACTCTCTGCGACCCCATGGACTGTAGCCCGCCAGGCTCCTTTGTCTATGGAATTCTCCAGGCAAGAATACTGGAGTGGGTTGCCAATCCCTTCTCCAGGGGATCTTCCCCACCCAGGGATCGAACCGAGGCTTCCCACATTGCAGACGGATTCCTCACCCTTTGAGTCACCAGGGAAGCTTCCTTAATCATGGTTTTCTTTAAATACCTAAGCTTGATTTTAGTATTCAGGGAAGCTTTAGAAACATATATACAATGCAATGGTATAAAAGGGTAAGAGAAAAAAGCCAGGGCAAAAAATAAATAAAATTATAAAAAAACAAGAATAGGTATGAATTTGGTGCATAGATAACGTACTCATGATCTCCTACTTTGTTTTCATCTGGCTCCTGTAAAAATATTTTATCTCTATTCTCTGTCCTTCACTGATTTCTCTTTGTGCTGGTTTGATTTAAAATATTTACTCAGTGTTAGATAAAATAGATACAGAGGAAATGATTATAAATGGTGGGAAGGTATTTCAAGTTGGATAGTTAGAGAAAGGAATCTCAGAGGAAGTGATATTTGAGCTGAGAACTGTAGGGAGGAAAGAGGGCTGAAAGAAAAAGCGAACGTGTTAGTTGCTCAGTGACCCCAAGACTGTAGCCCGGCTCGTTGTGACCCCAACGATTGTAGCCCACCAGTCTTCTCTATCCATCGGATTCTCTGGGCAGGAGGCCGGATCATCTAGAACTGTGTTAGCCTTTGAATTTTATCCTAAGTGCCATGGGAAGTTATTAGAAATGATTAGAGGGAATTCTCTCCAATGGTAGGACCCTGAGATTTCACTGCTGAGGATGCCAGTTCAATCCCTGGTGGGGGAACTACAATCCTGAAAGCCACACAGCCAAATTAAAAAAAAAAAAAAGAAAGAAAGAAACTTGATTAAGGTTTTAGTATAGTATTCTGGTTGTTGAATTCACAGACTGAGGGAACAAACTTATGGTTGCCAGGGTACAAGGATCAGGTGAGGGATAGTTGGGGAGTTTGGGATGGACATGTCTACGCTGATATATTAAAAATGGATAACCCACAGGGGCTTACTATATAGCATGTGGAACTCTGCTTATTGTTATGTGGCAACCTGGATGGGAGTCTGGGGGAGAATGGATACGTGTTTATGTGTGGCTGAGTCCCTTGCTCTCCACCTGAAACTGTCACAACATTGTTAATGGGCTATATTTCAATATAAAATAAAAAATTGTTTTGTTTTTTTTTTTTAAAAAAAAACTCTTACCCCCCAAAAGATAGTATTCTGGCTGTTGTGCTGATGATTTAGAGATAGGAGTGGGGCAGGATTGAGTATGAACTAATAGAGGTGAGGAATTGATGGTGGCTTACATGGTGCTTCCAAATGAAATTTTAAAGTGAGTTTGGGGTCTGACTCAAGCATACTGGAATGGGTTGCCATTTCCTCCTCCAGGGGATCTTTCTGACCCAGGGGTCAAACAGGCATCTGTGCATTTGCTGGCAAATTCTTTATCATCTGAGCCACCAGGGAGTTGGGGGAGGGAAAGCATTATTGATTAAAATCCAAAAGTGTTACAGGTATGTTAATGTGGGGTGCTTATTAGACATTGAATTGCAGATGAGTTGGGAGTGCCGAGTCTAGGTAGAGGATTAAATAAACGTTTGGAAGTAAATGTGGATTACCTAGGGAGATATTAGAACTAGCAGGAAAGGAACCAACACTGACCCTTGAAGCCTGTGAAAATTTAGAGATTCAAGAGGATTCAAAGCCAAAAAAAAAAAAAAAAAAGAATGCTGAGAAACAGGAAAATTAAGTAGAAGGGATGTCATTTACAAGATCTTGATTACAAAGAGAGGAAACTGTTCCTGGCTAACTATTTTGACTGCTGAGAGCTCAAGATAAGGCCGGGAGTTGCCACTGACTTTCTAAAAGCCTTCATTTTTGTAATGGATCAGTGTTCTGCTTTGGTTTTTCAGTCTACATTATGTTCAGGGAGGCAAGACAAGCTACAAGGATTTGAAAGGACCTAGTAAAAAACAACTGGAGTAAATTCAAATCCAGATGATAAGTAGAGGATAAATATTTGCAATTTGTATAATAAGGGGATGGTATATCTTAAAATTAAGAAAAAAAGACCAAAAACCTGTCAGGTAAAAAACAGCTGAAAGGCTTAAACACGGTTCACAGAAATATTAAAAATAAACATTTTTATGAAGAACCTTTTCTAAACAGTTCTTCAAGACAAGAGGCATGATTTTAAAAATTTGCATATCTCTTTAATTTTTAATTTATATCTATTCTAGCATTCTATCCATTGCAATGTTATTTTAGTTGCAGGCCATGAAGAAAATCTGTCCTCACACTAGGACATAGTTGGGAAAGGGGAGATCATTTTATACCTTTTCAGATAATTGTTTGTTTTTAAATCATATTAATGAATGTTGTGTCCTCGGTAACACGAAAGTTCACTGATTTTATACTTTGAATCCACTTTACCCTTTCATAATCTTGTAATATCATGCATGCATTGAGCTTTTAGAAAATAACTTGTTCAGTCACTCAGTTGTGTGACTCTTTGTGAGCCCACGGACTGCACCATACCAGGTTTCTCTGTCCTTCACCATCTCTGGGAGCTTGCTCAAACTCATGTCCATTGAGTCGGTGATGGCATTCAGCTATCTCATCCTCTGTTGTCCCCTTCTCCCACCTTCTAACTTTCCCAGCATCAGGGTCTTTTCCATCAGACATTTCTTCATATCAGGTGGCCAAAGTATTGGAGATTCAGCTTCAGCATCAGTCCTTCCAATGAATATTTAAGACTGATTTCCCTTAGGATGGACTGGTTGATCTCCTTGCAGTCCAAGGGACTCTTAATCCTTTTCTCCAACACCACAGTTCAAAAGCATCAATTCTTTGGCACTCAACCATCTTTATACTCACCTCTCACATCCATACAAGACTGCTGGAAAAATCATTGCTTTGACCATATAGACCTTTGTTGGCAAAGAAATGTCTCTGTTTTTTAATACATTGTCTAGGTTTGTCATAGCTTTTCTTCCAAGGAGCAAGCATCTTTTAATTGGTTCACTGAATTTGCAGGTTTTCCAAATGTGGACAGATTTCATTTTACAATAGCAAAAACAATGAGTTGTTAATATCTCTACTAATTTCATCAGAAAAGACCAAGTATCGGGAAGCTGTCAAGCTTAGAATAGTAGATACAAGTTTTCTAAAACTCTCATTTTTGCTTAAAAGCTCAGATTTTATCATTGGGAACTAATGCACTTAGTTTCCTTGAGATGACAGTGTTTGAAAAAACGTCTTTCCAAATCACTACATGTGAATGACCACAGTCTTTCTACTAAAAATGACCTATGAAAAAAATAGCACTAGTATAGCTTGCAACTTAATCAGAAAAAATGCATTTTTGTGAGACATCAATTGTTTTTCCATAAGCAACATAAATGTTTTACACATTTCTATCTTGTCACCTGGTATGCTAAATCCTATCTTTTTTTTTTTTTGACAGCATGGCTCAGCATTTGAGATCATAGATCCCTGACCAGGGATCGAACTTGTGTTCCCTGAATTTGAAGTGCAGAGTTTTAACCACAGGATTGTGGGAAGTCCCTAAATTCTGTCCTCAATGGTTGAGATTTAATATTTTACCACAGCAGCAAGAAATATGAATGTTTTTAATTAAAACAGATTTTTTTTTTTTTTAACTGGAAGTCTACAAATAGGTAGAGATTTTAAAAATACAGTAAATGACTGTGGTCCTGTTTGCTGCTACTTCCTTGATGGTAGGACACCAGCAGTTTTATCTACTATCAGTGCAAATGTCAACATAGTGAAAAGGCAAATCAAGTCTGCTGCTTTGGCATGTACCCTAGCAAAATAACAATGTCTTCATACATTGAATATATAAGAATAACAGCTTCAGAATTTTTATTGTTTCATGTATCTTAAAAATTAAAAAAGAGTGAAAGGCCTAGATGATGTCATGGTCCATGCATGGGCTGGAAAAGAATTTTCAGAATTCAGGCAGAATGAGAAGAGAATAAAGTTTATTAGAGAGAGACAGACAGAACAGTATTAGAGTAGTGTGTTGGTTCAAGGGAGAGCCGAATACTTCGGCAGGCTTGCAGCCAATATTCATAGCCTCAAGACAGAAAATTCCTACTGGAATGGTGTCATTAGGTGTCAGGAAACTGGCCGGTTTAGATCTGGAGGCTCATGGCAACAATTGCTATGGGGCTTGGTCAGTTCCAGAGATTTTTATCCTGGGATCTTGGTACAGGGCTTCACACCTGTGACCTTGGTATAGGGCTCCACAGTAGATGGTCAAGTTTGGGCGGAATTGCAAGTATGAGAGGCAAAAAGAAGCCAATGAATCCAGAAATAAAAGTTTTGGAGTTCTGCTTTCTTTCAAGTTAATTCTTTGCAAGAGATGTTGTTAAAAAGAGCTGGCTAATGAGACAGAATGGGCAAATGTAAATCTGGTGTTACAGTGTCATCGGCAATGGCTACAGATGGGGTTAGACAAGGAAACTAAGGCGATTCCTCATTGGGAAAGATTTCCAAATTCAGTAGGTAATACATTTTAATAATATAATTAAAATATATCTAGTGAAAAGGTAGAATTGTTGCTCAAACGTTATCAGAATTGTCTGGAAATGGGGATGCACGGATTATAGATCACTTGTTCTGTTTTCTTAAAATATATTTGTATATATGCACATATGTGCATATGTATTACCTACATGTATTTATGCACATACTTTGTTGTTTAGTAGCTCAGTCCCGTCCCTCTGGCAAGTTCCTCTGTCCAGGGACTTTCCCAGACAAGAATACTGGAGCTGATTGCCATTTCCTTCTCCAGGGGCGGGCGTGGGGGGTAGGGGTGGGGGTCTTCCTCACCTAGAGATGGGACCTGTGTCTCCTGCATTGCAGGCAGATTGTTTACCACTTAGCCACCCAGGAAGCGAAAATATGTACATTTGTGCTGTGTTGCGCTTAGCCGCTTCAGTCTTGTCTTGACTCTACGACCCCATGGACTGTAGCCCGCAAGGCTGCTCTGTCCACGGGATTCTCCAGGCAAGAATAACTGGAGGGGGTTGCCATGCCCTTCTCCAGGGAATCTTCCTGACCAGGGATCTAACCGATGTCTCTTACATCTCCTGCATTGGCAGGCAGGTTCTTTACCACTAGCGCCACGGCCAGATCCCATATGTACATATAAATACGTGCAATTTCCCTTCAGTATTTTTGAAAAGGTTTATTTACTTGGGGTTTGTGGCTTCCCTCATGCCTGCAACGCGGGCGACCTGGGTTCCATCCCTGGGTTGGGAAGATCCCCAGGAAATGACAACCCACTCCAGTATTCTTGTTTGGAGAATCCCATGGACAGAGGAGCCTGGTAGGTTATAGTCATGGGGTCGCAAAGAGTCAGAGACAACAGAGCGACTTAACTTTCTTTTTTTTCTTTCATTTATTTTTTTAGCAAACATCCTTCAACGGCCTAGTCTCTGGTGTGACACGCCTTACCCTTCAGGCACAAAAATGGCGCCTCAGCCAGGCGCATGCGCACTTGTGGAGCTCCAGGGCGCGCCTCTCAGGCAGAGAGAAGCTTGCGCGCCTCCAAGCCAGACGTGAAAAGGAGTGCCTCCTTGGAACGCGGCGACACACCACTTCCCGTCCGTCTGGTTTAAGGAGCCCTCACTTTGTGGATCTCTGCGAGCAACTAGGTGAGTGAGGGATTCCTTTGGCTTGCGACTGGAGTGCCTGAGGCTAGGCTCTGTCTGCTTTTAGTTCCAGAAGTTCCTTTCCTGCTCTTTGCCACAGTGTGCTTTCCTTTGAGCGTGATTTTTCTTTTCTTTTTTTAATGACTTACTGGGAAGCACTTTGCTATTTTGTCACTTGTTAATTATTTTCAATAACTTGAAAGTCTCGGAGAACTTGACCATTGGTGGAATTCATCGTGTCTCGTTCCTCAGGCTCGTGGCTGCAGCAGGTTTGCTGGATCCAAAGAGTCCAGGACCCTTAGACTGCGGAGGACGGAGGCTGCCGAGTGCGTCTGCCCTAGAACCCCGCACTCCTTTCCCGTTCGGCGTGTGGGGAGGTGTATACCGCCTTAGAAACAGCCTGATCATCTCCACCGAGGGCCACCTGCCGGGATGTCCAAAAGGCCCCGCTCCCAGTTAGAGCAAGACACCCCAGGAGGTGTCCGCTGTGAGACACGCCCGCAGCCACCGCAGCTGTTCCGCAGTGGTGACCAAATGGCGGTTTGTGGCCACAGCCTCCCGCCCCAGGAGCGTGGGAGTCCCGTGGTGGTGAATGAAGTGCCAGAGGCGGCCGAGAAGTACAGGGTAAGCTTCGTACAGATCCCAGACCACCCTGCCATTCTGGCTGCCACCTCTTTAAATTAATTACCTTATTTGTTTGGGGAACAGGTATTCTGATCCTTCAAGGCCATTCCCTTAGTTGATGTTGATCAACGGAATACTAGATAAGTACCATATGCAGACCTTCCACATGTAGTCAGGGCTATTGGCCTTTCAGTTGTCTAAGGTTAGGAATCTAGCTGTTGTAAAGCAATTACTGTGATATATTTCTCTGCAGAAGTTATTCCAGGAGATGTTGGACACATTGAAGGAGAAACTTGAAGCAGCTAAAATCATACTGGCTGATGAACAAGAAAGAATGGTGATGATGCAGGTCAGTGCGTATCTTGATTCTTGGGCGGAAATTACCTATAATATTGGCTAGCAAATAACATAAACAGCATCATAAGACCAATGGCACAGCAGGAAAAGTTACTTAAAAATCCATAGGTAGGAAAAGTATTAATTTCTTCATGTATAAAGAGCTCTTAAAAGTCAGTAAGCAGGGGACTTCCCTGGAGCTCCAGTGGTTAAGACTGGACACAGTTCCACTTCAAGGGACATGGGTTCAGTTCCTGTTCAGGGAACTAAGATACTGCAACAAAAACAAAATGTCAGTAGGAGAAGACTAGAAACTCCATAGAGAAATGATCAAAGACATGAGAGCTTGCAGAAAAGCAAATGCAGATAATCTTTTGAGTAGACTGAATTGGTTCATACGCTCGTGTTAAGAGAAATACAAATTAACTATATTAAATTTGTTAGGGAGATGGCATTTTTATACCTTATTTATAAATATAAAAAAGACTGATAATGCAGTTAACAATGCTGTAGGAGATTGAGCATCATTTGTACTTTGGATGTGGCAGTGTAAATCCTGAAGGCATTTAAAGGTCAATGTAAGAATTTCTATTCGGGGCGTGTCAATTAGGAGTTTGGCATTGACATGCACTGCAGGAGGATTGCAGGCCGATTCTTTACTGCTGAGCCACCCAGGAAGCCCTAACATATTCACAGTACTATATATAAAATAAAAAATTAACAAGGACCTACTCTAAAGCACAGGGAACTATAGTCAATATCTTGTAAAAGTCTGTTAAGGGAACAGAAGCTGAAAAATAATATATAGACTGTAAGAGGGTGAGACCACAGGTAGGGAGTACCTGAAGGGGACTGTTTGCAATAATCAGGGCCACGTGATGGTGAACTGTGGCGGGAGGGGTAGTGGAAGTGGTGAGTACAGTCAGGGTCTTGATAAATCTTCACTCAGTAGTGTCATGAGGTTAAATATGGTCATTTTGTTGTGGTGGTTTTGGCTGCACCATGCTGCATGTGGAATCTGAGTTCCCTGACCAGGGATCGAACCAGTGCCCCTTCAGTGGAAATGCAGAGTCCTAACCACTGGACCTCCAGGGAAGTCCCTAAATACAGTTGTTAAGCCAACTACTCCCAATATATGTCTCTAGCTCAGACTTTCCAAGTAGTGGGCTTTCATGTCCAACTTTCTGCCTAGTATCTCTCCTTGGATGGCTGACTTATCAAAATCAACATATCCTAAACTGAGTTGCTGATACACTTCCCCATGTCTAGAATCTGTCCCATCCATAGTTCGCATTTTATGTTTTGGCAGCTCTGTTCTTTATCTAAAAACCTTGGGGTCACCCGTTGATTCCTCTTCTCTCATCCACTGTCCAAAGCATCAGCAAAAGCTGTTGGTCCTACCTTCCAGTTTTCCTGATCTCCTGCTCTTTGGTCCTGAAGTTGTGTAGATTTCTCAGTTTCCTGTCAATGAACATGTCTCTATCTGCATTTCATGTTCTAAAATTGTGTTGATACCTTGGCTGATGTTGACCCTGAAATTCCCTTTGTCCTTTGTATCTATGCCTATTATTTCCTCTCCAGTACTTTCTATTTCCTTGGATTTATATTAGAATTATAGATGGAAAAGGATGTCTATAGTATTTAACCTGAAATCTCATTTCTGTGTCTATGATGAAGAAAGAGGAGCAGAATTTTAAAGAAATGATTGAGTCTGAATATAGCATAAGGATCCGGTTGATGACTGAAGAAAATGAGATGAATTTGCAAAGCCTGCAAGGCAGATTCAACCTGAATTTAAGACAAACCAGTCAGAACCAACTGATGGAGTTTGCCACGAACCTAAAGGAGAAGTTCCAGGAAACACTACAGGTGAGATATGCAACGTGGCATCCTTACAATATTTGGGAAATGAAAGAAAGAAGAGCTAAAATGGCACAACCACTGACAACTATGCTTTTATTAAAATAATGTGTATATATATAGTCACCCCACAGTTCTATTCCTGATAATTTGTTTTGCAGATACATTTGCATGCAGATAAAAAGACACATTCATAAGGGATGTTGTAAAATGATTTCAGTACAGAGCCATGGCTTAGAGAAAGTCTCTGAAGCCAAACTGATGTGATTCCTAACTGGGTTCTGTAATTTACTAGTCTCATTGGCCACTTTCCCTGGTGGCTCAATGGTAAAGAATTCACCTTCGTTTGGTCCCTGGTCTGGGAAGATCCCCTGGAGGAGGAAATAGCAATGCGATCCAGTATTCCTACCTGGGAAATCCCACAGACAGAGGAGTCTGGTGGGCTACAGTCCATGGGATCACAAACTGATGACACAAATGAGTGACCGAATGACAATAGGTGGCTTTAGACATTCTGCTTAAGCTCTGGCTTACTTTCCTTAGATGTAAAATGATAATGGCCCTGAGTTCATAATATTGTGTGATAATCTACATGAAGCTCTTTAAATAGTGTTTGTACATGTGTTCATTATTGTGTAATGTAAATGTAAGTTTAAGTGTTGTTATTACTTTAACATTTGTTGATAGCAGGAGAGTGGATTCAACCTGTATCCATCAATATTGGACTCATGAAATGCATTGTATAGGACATACAATGGAATGCTCTTTAACCTTTAGAAAAGATAACATGGCTTTAATATGTATGGATAAGGAATGCTCTCCAAGAGCATATTATCTATTAAGAAAAAAAGCAAGTTGCCAGATCAGCAGTGGAATATGACATCACTTGTGTTAAGAAAAAAATAGCATGAACATTCTCATACGTGCCTAGATGGAGCATCTTTGCAAGAGTAGGAAGGAACCTCGTATCAGTGGTTTGATTATGTTTTTTATTATTGGTTGAATTTAATTTTTAATTAAATTATAGTAAGTCTTAGTTTTAATGAAGGAAATAAGAAACTTCCTGAACAAAACTGAACAACCAAAAAAAGAAAGTGACCTGTTTTAGGTCCAAGTTGTGAACTGATTAAGTAGATAGAAGGATACTGTCCACATCAACATAGATACAGTATGTCAGAGAATCAAGGGTCTGTTGAGGTGTCGTGCTTGACACAGAGGAATATCCTGGCCTTACCCAGTTACGTCTGTTTCTGGGTTGGCAGGCAATAGAGTGGGTTTTTAATGAGATGGTTGAATTAGCCAGTAAGAGAAACTGCCAGTTGTTGAATAGTAATAAAGAGATGCTTCTGCAGAGACTGAACTTTCTGGGGAGAGAGAACATGAAGAAACTGAAGGAGAGTGAAGTCAGGCTTTCTGAACAGATCTGCAGCCTCCAGCAGATCACCACAGAGCTCGAGAGGAAGTGTAGGCAGCCTGCCTCAGTGTTGCTCCAGGTAAGAGTCTGGAAATAACCTTCACTACAGTATTTGAGAAATGAGACGTGGATAGTACTCATTAGGAGTCAGTGCTAGAATACAGTACCCAGTGATCTTCAGGCCTACTTGAAGACTGTCAAAAGCATTATGACTCATCCTAAAATCATAGTATGTACAGAGCTGCTTCACTGATCAATAGTTAAGTTTGAATTGACATGCCCTTTACTAGGGTAAGTGGGCTTCCCCAATGACTCAGTGGTAAAGAATCTGCCTGCAGTGCAGATTTCCAGCCCTGGGTTGAGAAGATCCCCTGGAGGAAGAAATGGCAACCCTCTTCAGCGTTCTTGCTTGGGAAATCCCATAGACAGGGGAGCCTAGTGGGTATACTCCATAGGGTCACAAAGAGTTTGTCACGACTCACTGCGTGCACGCACGCACCCACACACACACAGACACACATACACTGGGAGTAAGAATGCAGAGTCCAGAGCATTCAGACTCAGCACACACACACACACACACACACACACACACACACACACGCAGAGTCCAGTGAGTGCCAAGGCATTCCCAGTATTGTATATTTTAAATTTTGTTCAGGAGCATGCTTTGGGACTTCCTTGGTGGTTTGGATGGTAAAGAATTTGCCTACAATGCAGGAGATCTGGGTTCAATCCCTGGGTTGGGAAGATCCCCTGGAGGAGGGCATGGCAACCCACTCTAGTATTCTTGCCTGGAGAATCCCATGGACAGAGGAACCTGGTGGACTACAGTCTGTGGGGTTGCAAAGAGTCAGACACGATTGAGCAACTAAGCACAGCACAACATGGTTACCATTTTCAATAAGTACATTTTTATATTTTAAAGACTATACAAAAACAAAAAACTATTCAGATGCACCTGGACATAAACAGTTAGGTTCTGTCGTAGAGCCAAGCCTCGTTCCAGACGGCACAGACAGGTGTGACCCAGTTACGTTCAGTTCCTGACCTCGTTCCAGCCACTGTCCCCAGCGTCGCAGGCTAAGTTCCTGCCACCCCCAGTATAGAAATCAGGTAGATGGGCAGAATTTGAATGAGGAACATCCTCTATGTGAAGTAGAGAGGATTATTTCCCTTGGGAATATAACAGTGATTTCAAGCATTTTTTTGATTTCCTGTTCAGTGTTGAAATTTGATATCTGAGAATTAGCACCATGAGGCTGAAGAAATTACTTGGAAATCGAGTTTTGTTATTATGAGAGAAAATATTTTCATGAGGACAAGTCACAAAAGGCTTGGCTCAAATACCCCCTAGTAATTTTTTTCCTCTTTTTTCATCCTATAGAATGCAAAATATGCTTTGGAAAGGTAAGTTAATCATTTTGGAAACATTTGGGTCAGATTCACAGTCTGATATGTGAGCACACAAGGGTGGAGTTTTGGGATGCGGGTAGCAATGAGAACCACCTACTGGATGGAGGAGCCTGAGGTCTGCATGGATAACTGAAATTATCATTTCTTTAACAGGAGTGAGTCACTACTATATCAGTTTCTACAGCCCGCCCAAATCACAGACCTGAGTTTGTGCCAAATAACAGGAATGAGCAAAATGCTCAAAGTGCTGCAAAGTAAGTTGACACATGTCCATGATCACAGGACATTTTATATTTGTATAAATTCCAGACAGCTGAAGGATTTAAAGAGACTCTGTATTTGCAGATATTTCTCCCATGGTTTGTATTTTCATTTACCTAGTAGTATCTTTTGAAGAGCAGAAGATTTTGAAGTTCAGTTTATCATTTTCTTTCCTATGGTTTGTTCTTTCTGTGGCCTAAGAAATTTACTGCAACAAAGATTTCCTTCTAGAAGTTTTACAGTTTTAGTTTTTGCTCTTAGGTCTTATTCATTTGAAGTTACTATTTACGTACTATTCAAGACATGGTACAACTCTCCTCCTTTTTTGTATATATGTGTATTCAGTTGTCCTAACATCATTTGTTGAAAATCACTTGAAAATGAACAGACCTGTTTTGAGTCTAATAGATTCATTGATCGTTATTTATACTTTTGGTAATATCATACTGGCTTGATTGATTATTCTATAGAAAGTCTTAAAATTGGGCACTGTGAGTTCTCCAGATTTTTTCTTTAAAAATAATTTTGGCCACTCTAAATCTTTCTCCACATAAATTTCGAAGTGAGCTTGTTGACTTCTACAAAAAGCCTGCTGGGGTTTTGGTTGGTGTTACACTGAGTCTGTAGAACAACTTGGGGATAAGGTGATATATCTCCACTTATTTAGGTCATCTTTGATTTCTCTCAACGGTGTTCTATAGTTTTCAGCTAATATTGTACATATTTAATTAGGCAGATACCTAAGTGTTTTTTAGTTCTATTAGTGAAATTAAATATCAGATTTCTTCCTTTCTAGTCTGTAAGCCTTTTCTGTATTTTTCTTAACCTATTGCACTTACTAGGACCTTCAATGCTTCAATGTAATGGTGAATAGGAGTGGTAAGAATCTTTTTCTTGATCTTAGGGAGAAAAGATTGTCTTTGACCATTAATGTTAGCTGTAGGTTTTTCCACAGCTGCCTTTTGTCATGTTGAGGAAGTTCCCCATCTATTCCTGATTCAGTAAGATTTCGTATCATGAACAGATGGTGAACTTAAGAGATGTTTTTGTCTGTATCTACCAAAATATCCATTTTTTCTTTGTTAATGTGAATTATGTTTGCTTCATATGTTGAGCCAACTTTGCATTCCCAGGATAATGTTTTATCCATTTTATATATTGCCAAAATGTATGTACTTTGGCAAGTGTTCTTTTAATGTTTTTAAAAGAATTTTTGCATTTATGTTAATGCATATTTTCTGTAGCTTTCTTTCCTTGTAATCATCCATTGGCATTTTAATACTTTATTTTATATTTTAATATTAAAATTTTATGTTTTAATATTAAAATTTTAATATTTTAATATTTTATTTCTAGATAATCTTATTTAGTTGTCAAACCCACTTAGTCTTGCTTTTTTTAGTTTCCTGTATTCTATAGGACTAGAAGTTTTTCTTTTTTCTTTAAATATAGAAGTAAAATTTATTGTAGAGTTTATGCCTGGCAATTCCAGTAAGTAAAGTTCTTCAGACTTTTTTCTGCTAGTCTCACTTTGAGTGTGTGGTTAATGATTTTTTTTCAATAGTGAGCTTTCCTTTTTTCCTTAGATATTATTTTTATAAGTTCTTTTCAGATAGGAATAAAAGGTGTACATTCTTCCAGAGACAATTTGCATTTATTTCTGCCAGTCTTCTGAAAATCCTAGGATCTTGGGACAAGCTGAAATTTAAAATTTAAGGCTTGTGGTTTTTAAGACCACTTTAATACTGATGTGAATTAGGTCCAGAGATGCATCTTCACTTGCCCATAAAAGTTTCTAGTGGATTAGATGGTAAAGAAAAAAATCAATGACTGCTACAGTTTTATGGCTTGACCAACTATAAAGTGATATGTTCCACTAAAAAGTAGAAACTGGGAAGGGATAGGTTTGGAGTTCCATTTTGGATGGAGAATGTTTGAAATTCCTGTGTTTTGTCCAGCTGGTATTTGTCATCTTTTTAAAGGAGTAAGTCATGAACATATCAGTTCAGTTTAGACCCTCAGTCGTGTCTGACTCGGCGACCCCATGGACTGCAGCATGCCAGGCCTCCCTGTCCATCACCAACTCCTGGAGCTTGCTCAAACTCATGTCCATCGAGTCACTGATGCCATCCAACCATCTCATGAACATATAGAAGATATTTAAAACTGAGGCTAAATGAAGTCACTTAGGGTAAAAGAATATGCAGGGAGTAAAAAGGAAGATCCTGGGCCGATCTCTGAGAAGTCACAATATTTAGAGGCTGAACAGAAGGAGATGAGAAGGACCAGTTAGAGATATGAAGACACCTACCACTTTCAGTCAAGTATGAGAAATCACAGTGAGCCTTCTTGACTTCAGCTTGATTTTTCTGGAGGATTCTCACAGGTTTTCAGGCCTCTAATATATTCACTTTTGATTTACTCAGTGTTAGGGTCCTGCAGGCAGCAGTTCCCAGATGTTTCTGCTGTGCCCTGGTGATATTTAAGATAAGGAAGGAAGTTCAGTCACAGGCCAGAGTCATGAATCAACAGCTCTATAGGAGACTCCAGTGCTCCCGTTGGTTCCAGGCTTGGGGAAGATCTTTAGGGAGTTTAGATTTGGGTCTCAGGTGATACTGGGCCAGGACTGGGTGTCGGTCATTCTTATGGCCTGGCAGAATTCCTTTCTGGTTTGAGAGGTGCTTTTCAACTCTCCGTAGTCCATTATTCATTGTTTTGTTCTTCTTCCTCAGATTGACCGCATCTCCTTCCATTATCTTACTGACTTTGTTTCTCTGTGATGTCCATTTGTTTAAAATTTTTATTTATTTTTGTATTTATTTTTGACCGCGCTGGCTCTTTGTTGCTGCACACAGGCTTTCCCTAGTTGTGGGAAATGGACTTCTCCCTGTCGTGGCGTCTCTTGTGGCGGGACCCCGCTTAGGCACATGGGTTTCAGTAGTTGCAACACACGGGCTCAGTAGTTACGGCTCACAGGCTGAATTGCTCTGCAGCATGAGGAATCTTCCCGGACCAGGGGTCACACCCATGTCTCCTGCATTGGCAGGTGGATTCTTAATCACTGGACCACCAGAGAAGTCCCTCCATTACTTGAAACAGAGCTCAGAGGTCCCTTCATCTGGACTCTCCTAGATTGCCTCTCCAGTATTTGTGGCTGAGACTGGTGCCATCTCATTAGGAAGCCCCTGATGTTTGAAGTCATCAGTCACTGGCATTGACGAACCCCTCGGGTAACTAAATTTCTTTCTCCCTGCAGGACCTATAACTTTGGACCCTAAAACAGCTCATCCCTATCTGGTCTTGTCCGAGGATCTAAGAAATGTGAGACTTAGAAACGTGCAGCGGGGTGTACCCGGTCACCCTGAGAGATTTGATTTCAGTGCCACCGTGCTGGGTGCGCAGAGCTTCACCTCAGGGCGGCACTACTGGGAGGTGGACGTGGGCAGGGCGGCGCAGTGGCAGCTGGGCGTGTACAGGAGCTCCACCGTCAGAAACAGCTCCGGAAATAAGGTCTTGCTCACAGGATCTCTCATGGGAACCGATCACACCTTCTGGACTTTCCCCCCTTTCAAAAGGGTCTCCTTGAGAGAGCAAGTGCACAGAGTTGGAGTTTTCCTGGACTACGAGTATGAGCAGATATCGTTCTATGATGCCGCAAAGAGCTCCCTCATCTATAATTTCTCTTATCTCGCCTTCCAGGGAGCTCTCAGGCCTATATTTTCTCTCAGTATCTCCAGTGGAGGTGTGAATTCAGACTCTTTGAGTATCTGCCTCCCTCATGTTTCTCCTTGTAATGATACTCTTAGCCCTCAGCCCTCTTCGGTGTGAAATCTAATAACCACGAGAGCCCAGAATGTTACAAGCATGACTTTGTATAAGTAATTTTTCAAAATAAGCCAGTAGAAGATTTTTAGCACTTGAGTTGGAGCCCAGTTGAGCACCCCAGAGCTTTTGCATTCATGTAGCCCATAGCCTCGCATAGAGTCGGACATGACTAAAGCAGCTTAGTATGAGGGCACAGCATGGCTTTCGATACCCTTTTCATGGAAGTGGTTGGATTTAAGCTGAATCATGAATGATAATAACTAAAGGACCCCATGCTAATTAGAACAGCAAGTGCCTATGTAGTATAAGATTGGGAAATTAGAGAAGAAAATAGTCTGGGATCCTTAAGACTGGGTTAAGGACTCTTGAGATTTCAGAAAACAGAATTGGGTATAATCAAGACTTTAGATTTGAGAATGTCATCAAAGTGACATGTGGAATGGAGACATCCTATTCCTGATGTTGCCAAGAGTTCTATCATCATTCCACATGAAGGACAACTTAATTTCCCCGGATACCTTATCTTGGTGGGGAGGATGTGTTTCAGAAAATGTGAGTATTTCCAAGTTGTTTCAAGTATTCTATTTCTTTCTTATAAGAAAATTAAATTTCTTAGAAGAAATTAGACAGTTTGATGCTTTGTAACGGTGTCTTGTGTTTGCCTTCGTCTTTCTCTATTTGATCACCCACTGAAAATTTTTTTCTGCAGCCTTGCTCGGGGGTTCGTACAATGCTAATAAGACAATGAAATATTTATTAGAGGGACTTTTAATGAAAGGTTTATCATGCTGGATCTCCATGTTTTTAACAGCCTGTAAGTGTGTATTAATCCTTATTATTCGAATGTAGAAACTGAGGCTCAAAGGTGATCTTGGCTGAAGTGTTTCTCTGCAAAGCAACTATACTTGATATAATGACAAATCCTGGAACATCACTGCACCAGTTACAGCTTCTTATATACAAACAACAGTTGCAATTTATAAAAATTCTGTTTACTTTTTTATTTTTAGTTTCTGGCTATGCTGGGTCTTTATTGAGTGCAGGCTTTCTCTAGTTGCAGCGAGTGGAGGCTATTCTTTACTGTCGCTGCAGTGAGTCGGGGCTATTCCTTATTGTAGTTCCAGTCAGCAGGGGCTTCTCTAGTTGTGGTGCTCAGGCTTCTCATTGCATTGGCTTCTCTTGTTGCAGAGCTCGGGTTCTGGAGTGTGGACTCAGTAGTAGTGATGCACAGGCTTAGTTGCCCCTCGGCATGTGGAATCTTCCTGGACCAAGGCTTGAACCCCCATTGCCTGCATTGGTTGGTGGATTCTTAACCACTGGACCATCAGGGAAGTCTTTTTTTTTTTTTTTTAATGTTTTGGCCACATTGCAGTGTGTGAAACTTCTCTCACCAGGGATCGAACCCATGTCCCCTGCTGCAGTGGAAGCACAGAATCTTAACCACTGAACCCACCAGGGAAGTCTGCGACTTTATATTTATTTGGACAGTTCTTTGATTGCCTTTCCATGAGATTTAAGTACCATGCCTATTTCTGTTCATTCTTTTGTGTTAAACAGTCCTTAGACCATGAATTCTCAAATATGTATTGTAAATGAGGAAGAAAGCATTAAGTAGTGCTGTATATTATGGTGCTGGGTAAGTGACGCTTAGAAGTTAAAAGTCCTGGAAGAGAGCTGCACTCGTGTCAGAACCAAAAGGTCAATAAACAGATTCAGGCGAACTGGTGGTTGAGTTTGTTACAGCAGCCACAGTGAAGTACCACAGACTGAGTGGCTTACACCTCAAAAGTGCCTTTACTCGTAGTTCTGAAGGCTAGCAATGACGGTGTTGGCAGGTTCGGTTCCTTCTGAAGACGGCTGCATGCCTCTCTCCTGGCTTCTCGTGGTTGGCTGGAAATCTTTGTTCCCTTACAGGTGTACCACTCCCCTTTTCTGCCTCGGTCTTCACGTGATGTTCTCCCTGTGTCTGGTCTTTGGCCTTTAAAAAAAAAAAATAAAGGCATTAATCACATTGGATTAGGGGTTCACCCTACTGTATGGGCTCATTTTACCTTAATAGTGACCCTGTTTCCAAACAAAGTACAAGGAGTTAGGAATTTTTTCTTGGAGGTGGGTGGTGGTATAGCAGTTGAAGCTTATGTGTGTGCTAAGTCACTTCAGTTGTGTCCAGCTCTGTGTGACCATGTGGACTCCAGGCTGCCAAGCTCCTCTGTCCAAACAAGAATACTGGAGTGGGTTGCTGTGCCCTCCTCCAGGGGATCTTTCTGACCCAGGGGATCTTTCTGACCCGCATCTCTTAATGTCTGCCTGCATTGGCAGGTGGGTTCATTACCACTAGTGCCACCTGGGAAGCCCATGGTGGGGGATGACAATTCAACCCACAGCATAAGGGTTAATGTAAACATAGTCTTTCATGTACAACAGCGAGTTTGTAAATTCTGTGTATCCTATAAGCACCTGAGGTTTTTTTTTTTAATCCCAGTATTCATCACCTCTTACATCCCCCCACTACACATACATTAATTACATCAAGATCTCTGAGATTAGGGACTTCCCTGGCAGTTGCTGATGGCTCAGACGGTAAAGAATCCACCTGCAATGCAGGAGACCTGGGTTCTATCCCTGCATCAGGAAGATCCCCTGGAGAAGGAAATGGCAACCCACTCCAGTATTCTTGCCTGGAGAGTCCCATGAACAGAGGAACCTAGCAGGCTATAGTCCGTGGGACTGTGAGTCAGACATAACTGAGTGACTAATATTTTTTCCGGCAGTCCAGTGGTTAAGACTTGGCATTCTAATGCGGGAATGCAGGGGTTGCAAGTTCAGTCCCTGGTCAGGGAGTTAAGATCACACATCCCTTGTGGCCAAAAAACCAAAACGAAAAAAACAAAAAACATTTCTGTAATTGGAATCTAGGCATCACTTTTCCAAAGCTCTGTGGGTGATTTGCAACATGCAGCCAAGATTAAGAAGTAAGTTTAGTAAAGGCAAACAGAGAACAGCTGATTTGGTCAGTGACTATACCGCCTTTCGTGTGGCTTGTAATTTTAATCTGTCAGAGGTGCTGGATGTGTGGTGCTAGTGCTGGGGGGTCAGGCTGTTAGATCAGAGATCAAGGTGAGCCTGGACGCCTTCCTTAGTAACAAGCATGTGTAGTTCACATGACTGGGACTGCCAGTCAGCCTGCTCTCTTAGGAAGATTGTTGACTGGCTCAGGGGCAGTTGGAAGGTACTCTAAGAAACTATATGTCTTGGAAAACTGGACTCAGTAAGAGCTAGGCACTCTCAGGCCATTGGAAGAAGCTTCCAGTGGTTTAGAATAGGGGTCCCCAGTCCCCAGAATCAGGCCACACAGCAGGAGGTGAGCAGCAGGGGAGGGATATATGCATAACTATTATCTGAATATATATATATATGTATGTCTGTATTTTAAAGAGAATGAGGGGGAGACCAAGGCTTCCTTCCCACTGATTCTGCATTATGATGAGTTGTATAATTATTTCATTATATATCACGGTGTAATCAGAATAGAAATAAAATGCACAATAAATGCAATGCATTTGAATCATCCCCAAACCGTCCCCCTTCCCCCACCTGGGTCCGTGGAAAAACTGTCTTCCATGAAACCGTCTCTGATGCCAAAAGGGCCGGGGACCACTGCTTTAGAACACCTCGGGTTATCCCTCAACACTGGGGACATATCTACCCTTAGAACATTTCAAGTATGATAAGTGTATGTTGGGCAAAAAACTTAAGTAAAAAAATGCATTTCCATTCTGTAGTTATAACTTGAAATGACTTCTCTGTCCGTATATAGATCACTTAAGTTGTGAGACTGTTTATAGCTGAACTGCTAACACATTTCTGGGATGAGCCCAGGAAGGCTCACAGCCCATACCGGTCTAGACCTACTAGCCTCCGCTGGGAGTCAGGGCAGTCTGCTTGAAATAATCTGGGGTTAAAAGAAGAAAAGGTAAGTGACCTCACTGCAGTAATTCTCTTAATCTTGAATAAAGAAAAGGAATTGGGATAGAGGAGATAATGAATTCATGGAGAATGGGCAAGTGGTTTGAAACTTTGATTTCTTGGAGTGCCTGATTAGAATGTGATAAATGCCATCACTGGTACACTGAAGTTAAAAAGCACATGGATGGGAAATGAAGACAGTTGGCATTTTATCTGTCCTGACCGATGGGAAAGTATACAATGGAGTGGGACATTTGCCCTGAAGAGAACCAAATGTGAGATGAGAAACTCACCGCAAGTGAGAGGAATTATGTGCAATAGATAAATGTGGTACAGTAACAAAAAGATTGAATTTAAGTATTACATGTTAAAATTTAAGTTGGTATATCTACTGTCTGCAAGGTAAGGTTCCAAATGCTTTATATGCATTACCTCATCTGAGTCTTCTAACTCTGAGATAGATGTTGTTTTATTGAGTCAAAAATATGCTAAAAACCTAGAGATAGTGTTACAAACTCTTGAAAAACCAGGCTATTCATTTCTTTCCACCCAGATTGTATCTCCTTAAAGGTATTCAGTGAGATCTGAGATTGACTGGAGGGGAAGGTGTAGGAAGTTGAGTAACGATATGAAAGTGAAATCCATGTTTCTCGAAAGAAGCAGTTGAGGACTTCCCTGTTGGTCTGGGTCAGGGAACTAGATCCCATATGTCGCCACTGAGGGAAAAAAAAGATCCTGCATGCCTCAATTAAGACCCATAAGACCCAGCCCAACCAAATGAGTAAATATATATATATTTTTTTAAAGAAGCAGTCTTTGGAGATTTAATGTAAAATTGTTTTCCTGGAAAGTATTTGTGTATTTGTATAATATTTTGAAACGTTATGTAAGCTTTTT
Organism: Bos grunniens; assembly: GCF_055505025.1. Taxonomy (NCBI): domain Eukaryota; kingdom Metazoa; phylum Chordata; class Mammalia; order Artiodactyla; family Bovidae; genus Bos; species Bos grunniens. The sequence goes on along the minus strand of NC_141191.1, from coordinate 19,341,443 downwards.
TTCCCCCTAAATGAGTACTTAGTTTTGTGTTCATCCTAATGAATATTCTAACCTGGTAATCTTTAGTGTATTTGTGGGTGTTGTTTCAGATAGTACTGTAGTGATTCCAGATGCTGGTGGGTTTTCTCTTTGAAAAAGGGAGTGGTCTAAGCATTGTTGTCCAGTTGCTAAGCTGTGTCCATCTCTTTGTGACCCCATGAACTGCAGCACAGCAGGCTTCCTTGTCCTTCACTATCTCCCTGAGTTTGCTCAGACTTGTGTCCATTGAGTTGGTGATGCCATCCAACCATCTCATCCTCTGTCATCCCCTTCTCCTCCTGGCCCCAGTCTTTCCCGGCATCAGGATCTTTTCCAGTGAGTTGGCTCTTCACATCAGGGGGCCAAAGTATTGGCATCAGTCCTTTCAGTGAATTTGGTGGCAATCTCCTTATCTCTGTGGTCTGTGACATTTCTGAAGCTAAAAGCTATTTCTGTGTTTGATGTTGAGATTCAGAACTTCAAACATGTGAATTTATTTCAGGGACTATAAATGTGAACTTCCTCTGAGAATATGCTTTCTTTATTTTCATTATGGAATTTCTTGGCTTGTGTAGGTAGAGGCGAGGGTACTAGTTTCCTGGACGATTTGGGGAACTAGAGGAGGTATATGACATACCAGCCCTCTTTTCAAACAGTTTAAAAAGTACATGTGAATATCCAACAGATGTCTTGCCTTTCCTAGTCAGAGCCAGCTATATTCCCAAATGTACCAACCTCATGTTTTATGTGAACTTCACAGGTTCACTTTGTCTCAATTTACTTTGAAAATCACTGGCCCCTTCAGTTGGCTCCCATTCTGTGTTCAGTCTGTCAGCAATACCTTCAATATATATCCCAGGTCAAACTCTTAACCAGGTTCCCTCTTGCCATACGAGTCTAAGCTCTTCTTTCTTACCTAGACTAGCATGGCAGCCTTCTAAGTATGGCTTTCATTCTTGCCTTCGTCCATCTGTCTTTCACAAAGAAAGCCCTCTCCTGAATATTCTATCTCGTCCTGTCTCATTTTCTTACCTCTTACTCTCCATTATTTCCTTTATAGCATCAATCATTACCTGAAGTAATATTATTTAATTTATCTTTCTTCCCTCCGTGGCATGCAAACTATATCATGGCAAGGACTTTGTAAGAATGGTGAATAAGATAACCAACAAATATTTATTAGGTGATTTCTGTATGCTAGGTATTTGACATGAGAAGACAACTCAGATACGTGACATCATTAGTGGATGAAGGCCGACCTTAGTGCTTTGGAGTACAGTTTTGCTTATTGGGCTTCCCAGGTGGCTCTTGTGATAAAGAATCCACCTGCCAATGCAGGAGACATGAGATGCGAGTTCGATCCCTGGGTTGGAAAGATCCCATGCCCTACTAGAGAAGGGCATGGCAACTCACTCTAGTATTCTTGCCTAGAGGATCCTGTGGACAAAGGAGCCTGCTGGGTTATAGTCCATAGGGTTGCAAAGAGTCAAACATGACTGAAGCAACTTAACACATGCATAATTGCTTATTTTTATTTTTTGTAAAGATGGCAGCTCCTAATGAAATAAACTCCTCCAGTGTCATTTCACCATCCAGTTTTACTGAGTATGTCTCTCAATACATGATTTTAAAAATCTGAACTCGGTGTTTTCTGTTTGTTGCTGTTGTTTGCACAGCATTTTATTCTTGCATGGATGGAATATAGTAATCCTGGCCTTAGGGGCAAAGGTCACATAAAGTTTCTGCTAACCAGAGGCTATAGCTACTAGATTAAAAAATAGACCGTTACAGGTTGAAATTGTGTATAAATTAGAAATTCTAAGAGCCATTTCCAAAATTCTCCATGGCTTGCCCATGAGTGTCAAAATCCAAATTCTCTTCAGCCCTGTTTTAGTTAATGGTTTCTCAGCTTTGAAGCACTTGCAGTTTTTCTCATTGGGTACATTTCTCTAAATGAGAGTTCTTATGCAAGGATCAGAACTCTTCTGTCATTTTAAAAAACTAGGTCCAAGAGAAGAAGCTACCTAATATCACTGAGTGTCCAAAAATATATACTGGCTGGTTGAGAACACAATGGGTTCTCCCCCTACCGCAGTGGGGGGTTAGTGGCTTTTCTTTTTGTTTGACAATGCAGTCATACTTTCATAGAAGATACTTAAAGAATGTATTTTTCCTTTAGAAAAGATGTCTTTATTTACCAGTGTTTCTCTGGTGATTTAAGAAATACTTGTAAAGTGAACGACAGAGACCAACAGTAAGAAGTAGAATTTAAAGGAAAACTTCAGAACTCATTAAATTATCCTCGGAGAGATGAAAAGATTCTAGAAATAGTGTGTTTCTATTAAAAAAATTTTTTTAAAGAACTTAACCATATGAAAAAACTATAGTAACGAAATTCAGATAAAGAGTTTGAAGGAAAAAACCTCCCACAGGAGAGAACAAGAAGATGAAAAATAGCTGAAAAAGCAAAGGTAAATCAATCTATTTATATCTATCTAATCTAGGAACTTTGCCGCCTGACCAGTGGGAGTTCCAAAGAGAGAACAGAAAGTATGGGAAGGACAGGACAATTTCAAACAAATTTTAAATGGATGGGTTTTACATTAAAGGGGCCTCTTAGAAGCCAGGGTGCTGAGTGAAGACATACACACCAAGGCAAAACATCAGGGATAAAGAGAAGACCCTAACAACGTCCAAAAGGAGAGGAAATAGGGTGCAGATGTAATTTTCAGAATGGCTTTGTACTCATCAATGTTGATAGTAGAAAATGGAGGTCAAAAGGCTATAAGTAGGGTCTCAAATAGGGAAGTTAGTGAAGACTCTTAACATGATTTTAGGGCCCGAGTCAGATAATTTTCAAGGTGTGTTTTGCAAGGCGGAGGACTGATGGAAGTTGAGCCACAGTTATGACATCAGAGCACGGGATGTTCCTCCCAGAAGGCAAGGTACCTAATGAGGTACCTAAGGAGTGTGATGCTGCTCTTTCTGCTTATCAGGCTGTTCATAGGCTTGTCTTTCAGGAGTAAATTGCCTAAAACCAATTGTTAAATTACCTTTGTTTGGTCTTAAGTATTAACAAAAGTGTGGGCCATTAGGTTGTTTTTAGTTCCCATTTTTCGTTTTTGGCTTCTGGGCCCGTGGGATTTTAGTTCCCTGACCAGAGTTTGAACCCGAATCCCCCGTCTTGGAAGCACAGCATCCTAACCACTGAGCTGCCAGCAAAGTCCCATCAGTTCTCAATTCTTAGATAAGAAAAATTTTCCTAGTAGTTTCCAAGGGACTTCCCCTTACCTTAACCAGTATATTTCTGTACATTTCATATGCAGAGATAGAGCAACATGGAGCAAATGTACCCAATGAGAATACTTCTCTGTATCTGTGGGTAGGTGGTGAGATACAGGGTCATACAAAAATGGGATCATTTTAAAGATGCTACTTTTTTTCCTTTGTATGATCCAAATAATTAGTTCCATTTTTCTGAGAGCCATTATTCAGCCTCCTGTTTTCTTACATTAAATCAGTGTGTGTGCATGCGTGCTCGGTCGTGTCTGACTCTTTTCAACCCTGTAGACTGTAGCCCACCAGGCTCCGCTGTCCATGAGGCTCTCCAGGCAAGAATACTGGAGTGGGCTGCCATTTCCTCCTCCAGAGGATCTTCCCCACCCAGGTACTCAACCCACTTCTCCTGCAGCTCCTGCCTTGGGAGGTGGATTCTTTACCACTGTGCCACCTGGGGAGCCCTCATGTCAGTGTGCGTCTCTTTTCATCTAAATCTCTGGAGATTCTTTTGTGTTAGTTCTCTTGACTTATTGCTCTCCTGGAGCCTGCAAGCCAATTATTACATTTTCAGGAATAGTGACAGTCAGCTGACATCATGTTCATACCTTGAGATCCGTCACACTGGATGTATTCACACCACAGAAGTCAGTGAGTGCTCCCCTTAGGGCTCCACACTCCCAGCTGGCTGCCAAACACTGACTAGTACACCACTGCCCGTGTGTCCCACTCTTAAGTATTTCGTTTTATAAGTAATTTTTCAGGAAAAAAAAAAGAATGGTTGAACTTACCTGTTCATTTGCTATAAGAAATGCCGTTTCTTATAAGCCCTCTAAGGTTATGAAACCAAAAAATGTTATGAAAAACATTGAGTTTTAAGTTTCCATGTGTTTGGAAACTGTGCTCAGTTAGATTTTGATATTTTTCGACTCTTGTACTTTAACTCATCTGGCTGCTACCTGTTCCTTTTTTTCTTTAGCTCTATGTTTGTATTTTATCCTGGAGGATAGCTGATTAACAATGTTGTGATAGTTTCACGTGAACAACAAGGGGACTCAGCCGCACACGCACGTGTCCGTTCTTTCCCAAACCCCTCCCATCCAGGCTGCCACGTACCACTGGGTACAGTTCCCTGTACAGTTCCCTGGGTACGGTAGGACCTGGTTGCTTATCCATTCCTTAGTTATGTCTTTGTCTTCAAGATCTCACGAGCCTTTGAGTAAGCTGACTGGCTGGTGCAGAAAAGCTGATGAACTCCCGCTGGAGATCTTCTTGCCCATCTGAGTAGTTAAAGCTTCATTTGTAGTCAGATCATTTAAATGAGAATTCAGATGACAACACTGTTATCCTCTGAGCTCATTCTGTGTTGTACTTCTGCTTATGCTTTTTCCAAAATCACCTTTCTACCTGTCCTCCAGTGTGGCTTTCAGAACATCTGACAAACATCTGAAAAAGTGCCTGGTAGCTGCTTAGTATTGGTGACTTGTGATGCAATTAGACAACTGCCAAATTATATATGAGGCAATTTCTTAGTTCCCTAGGACTACCTGCTGTGATAGATTATTACACACTGACCGACTTAACAGATTTATTCGCTCACAGTTCTGGAGACCAGAAGTCTGTGTTTTGGTAGGATGTGTTCCTTCTTAAGGCAGTAGGGAAAATCTGTCCCAGCCTTTTCCAGCCTCTGATATCCAGGCAGTGCTTTCTTTTCTTTCTCTTTTTTTTTAAGGTGGTCCTTTCTTACAGCTGCATTGCTCTACCTCTGCCCCATCTTCAAATGGCTTCCTTCCCGTCCTCCGTGTCTCAGATAGACAGTTGCCATCGGATCTACTACCCATGGAGTTGCCTAGATCTGCAAGGACCAGATGGTCACAGTCACAGGTCCTGGGAATGAAAGCATGTACATACCCTGATTTTTTTTTTGGTTGCACTGGGTCTTTGTTGCTGTGAGTGGTTTTTCTCTAGTCATGTCAAGTGGGGGTATCTGTGTTGCGGTGCATGGGCTTCTCACTTTGGTGGCTTCTCCTGTTTGCAGCCTCGGGCTCTAAACTGTGATGGTTTCACTAATTGCAGCTGGTGGGCTGTAGAGCACAGGCTCAGTAGTTGTGGCGCATGGGCTTAGTTGCTCCATGGCATGTAGGGTCTTCCCGGACTAGGGATCGAACCCATAACCCTGCATTGGCAAGTGGATTCTTATCCACTGCACTACTAGGTCTACATGTCTTTCTGAGGGCCACCACTCAACCCAGTTATAGGTTCTAGTGCTAGAAAAATGAACAAAACACTGAGCTGATAAGAAGTTTACAGTCTAGACAAACACATAACCGGAGAGCTACAATCTTGTAGAGTCATACCAAGTATTAGCAGAACCCAGAGGAGGGGTACTTTAACTCATTATAGTATATACTGAGTGAGGCGAATTTTTAAAAGAATCTGAGAGGGGGCCAAGCGTCTTCTAAGCAGAAGTTTAAAAGATAAATTTGAGTTATCTAGGACAGCAGCGCCCAACCCTTTTGGCACCAGGGATTGGTCTCATGGAAGACAGTTTTTCCTTGGATGAGGGATTGGGAAGGGGACATGCTTTCGGGATGATCCAAGTGCTCTACATTTATTGTGCACTTTATTGCTGTTACATCTGCTCCATCTCAGATCTTCAGGCATTAGATCCCAAAGGCTGGGCACCCCTGATCTAGGACAGTGTGGGTGACTTGGAGAAGGTCATCTTGGCAAAAAGAACAGCCACTTGAAGTCAAAGACAAGTAGGTGTTTTGAGTAGGAAAATTCCAAGGAGTTCAGTATTGCTAGAATGGAAAATTGCTCGTGGGTAGTGGTGAGTAAAGCTAAGACAGGAAGTGATGAGGGCCTCTCTGATTTGATGTGCTGTGAGATCATCTGGGGCCCTTGTTCTAGTGCAGACTCTGGTGAGGCAGACAGGAAATGTGCCTGCAATTCTGCATCTCTGAATGCAGATGCTGACGCTGTGTATCTCCAGACCTTACAGAGCCACACAGATTTAGACCAGTAGGCTGAAGTCCTGCAGGTGTAGGAGGAAATGAATGAAGCAGGGCAGAGTTAACTGGAGTGATCCAGAGAGCCTTTCCACTCCAAGAAAATGTTGCTTGATGGAAACATCTGTTTCTACCAGATCTTCTCATTATTTTCCAAGAGAAATAGGAATCAGTGTTTTTATCTGAAATTGTTCTAACAACTGAAAAAAAAAGTTGATCAGCTAGTTCTAACTGTTGAGCTGTGTCAGGACCTTCGGCATGCTTTCAAGAAGAGTGTCCCTGTGGCAGAGTGCAACGAAAGAATAGTCAAGAAATAACCTGGGATTTCCCTGGTGGTCCAGTGGCTAAAACTCAGCCCTCTCAATGCAGGGGGCCTGGATTCAATCCCTGGTCAGGGGACTAGATCCCATGGAAGGGCTTGAACGTAAACCTTTAAAATCAGGCTCTAATTTTTATTTGGCAAAATCAAGTAACTTTGAGTTACTTCAAGTCATCCTTGAAGGGATGTCAACCTTGAAGAGGTGGCAAGAATACACAGAACTATACAAAAAAGATCTTCATGACCCAGATAATCACGATGGTGTGATCATTCACCTAGAGCCAGACATCTTGGCATTCGAAGTCAAGTAGTCCTTAGGAAGCATCACTACGAACAAAGCTAGTGGAGGTGATGGAATTCCAGTTGATCTATTTCAAATCCTAGAAGATGATGTTGTGAAAGTGCTGCACTGAATATGCCAGCAAATTTGGAAAACTCAGCAGTGGCCACAGGACTGGAAAAGGTCAGTTTTCATTCCAATCCCAAAGAAAGGCAATGCCAAAGAATGTTCAAACTACTGCACAATTGCACTCATCTCACATGCTAGTAAAGTAATGTTCAAAATTCTCCAAGCCAGGCTTCAACAATATGTGAACTGTGAACTTGCAGATGTTCAAGAAAAGGCAGAGGAGCCAGAGATCAAATTGCCAACATCCGCTGGATCATCGGAAAAGCAAGAGAGTTCCAGGAAAACATCTATTTCTGCTTTATTGACTATGCCGAAGCCTTTGACTGTGTGGGCCACAACAAACTGGAAAATTCTGAAAGAGATGGGAATACCAGACCACATGATCTGCCTCCTGAGAAATCTGTATGCAGGTCAAGAAGCAGCAGTTAGAACTGGACATGGAACAACAGACTGGTTCCAAGCTGGGAAATGAGTACATCAAGGCTGTATATTGTCACCTGGCTTACTTATATGCAGAGTACATCATGTGAAATGCCGGCTGGATGAAACACAAGCTAGAATCAAGATTGCTGGGAGAAATACCAATGACCTCAGATATGCAGATGATACCACCGTTATGGCAGAAAGCAAAGAAGAACTAAAGATCCTCTTGATGAAGGTGAAAGAGGAGAGTGAAAAAGTTGGCTTAAAACTCAACATTCAGAAAACTAAGATCATGGTATCTTGTCCCATCACTAAATGGCAAATAGATGGGGAAACAGTGACAGACTTTAGCTTTATGGGCTCCAAAATCACTGGAGATGGTGACTGCAGCCATGAAATTAAAAGACGTTTGTTTACTCCTTGGAAGGAAAGTTATGACCAACCTAGATAGCATATTAAAAAGCAAAGACATTACTTTGCCAGCAAAGGTCCATCTAATTAAAGCTATGGTTTTTCCAGTAGTCATGTATGGATGTGAGAGTTGAACTATAAAGAAAGCTGAGCACTGAAGAATTGATGCTTTTGAACTGTGGTGTTGGAGAAGACTCTTGTGGACTGCAAGGAGATCAAATCAGTCCATCCTAAAGGAAATCAGTCCTGAATATTCATTGGAAAGACTGATGCTGAAGTCGAAACTCCAATACTTTGACCACCTGATGAGAAGAGCTGACTCATTTGAAAAGACCCTGATGCTGGGAAAGATGAAGGGCAGGAGGAGAATGGGATGACAGAGGATGAGATGGTTGGATGGCATCACCGATTCAGTGGACATGAGTTTGAGTAAACTCCAGGAGTTGGCGATGGACAGGGAGGCCTGGCGTGCTACAGTCCATGGGGTCGCAAAGAGTCAGACACAACTGAGCAACTGAACTGAACTGAAGGGCCGCCTTGATGGTATTCTCAGGAAGTGGCGTTGCAATGTAGTCCCCCTGTCAACTGAAAGAATGGTTCTAACACCTCCTCCCCGCAAGGAAGAAGGCAGTTCACTGGAGATGTTTGCATCCATCCTGTTTTCCCATAGAGGGTTGGGGACAGAATTGTATGGTTCAAGTAAGCCGGTTTGTTGATTTAACGAATATGCTATGATTCAACTAATATGCTATGAATTAGGTGTTTGTTGAATGTCCTACAAGACTGACCGAATGTTTTTTTTACACTTAAGAAAGGAACTAAATGTATTATCTTCCTTCAAATTTTGTCATCAACAATGCCTTTTGACAGCTTGTGGAAAACACTGGAAGTTTGTGTTGTTAAGTGTCTGAGCTGTCATGAGCGACTACGTCCAGCTCCATCACACAAATACAACTGTAATTAATTTGATGTGGAGAATTTCTTGCAGTTCCCCTTCCACTATTAAGGTTTTAATTTGTGTAACTGGAATCATACTATGTATAATTATAAAATGCACTCTGTTTGCTTTGATGACTAAATTATAAGACAACTTGTTTTTAAAATGTGTTTTTTGAATAAATAATACACTTTTCTACATCTACTCACCATCCAACCAAGTATTTCTCTCTGGAGAGTCTGTAAATATACAAACGTATATAGTTCTTTTTAACAAACTAATTACAGTACTTTTTCACATTTTTTTCTTCACAAAATAATACATCATGGAATTATCTGTTTTCAAAATTTTACTGAAATACATGATATTATAACAGACAGCCTTGTATAACATCATTTCATGTAATGCATGTTCAATTATATTTTAGAGGGAAATTCCTAGTAGAGTCCAAAAGCATATGCCTTATGATTTTTATATATGTCATTATTCTCCACAGAAATACCAACATACATTTTAACTTAAAATTGTTTCTTTCCCTTTGACTCAGTATGATCCTTCTTATAAGCATTCTTAATGCATTTAATCATTTTTTAGAAATATGCATGTATAATATATGTGTATATATATAAGCATAAGTTTGTGTGTATATATATATTTTACAAGTTGATAACCTTTATTATAATAGATTCTACAGCCTTGTGTCCTTTTAAACACATAAATGGTAACTGAATTTTCAGATGTGCTTCACAAATGGAGTACTTTACTGCTGAGCTCAGAAACTGAAGGACCCTCAGAAGAGGCTGGGGCCTGGCTGGAGGCCACGGATGGTGTGTGTTGAGTGGATGCCATCACTAGCAGAGGATACCGTCACAGTTGCCAATTGTGGGTCTGTGGGTCTTGTTTCATGCACACACATACATATAAATATATGAGTGTATGTGTGTGTATATACACCTACACATATGTACATAGGGAGAATGACTAAAGAATAATTAAACATCTGTGAACCCATCATCTAATTTGAAGAAAGAATGTGTGTGTGTGTGTGTGTGTGTGTGTGTATGTATGTATATTACTAGTGTCTTAAATGCTTTCTATGGGCTCTTCCCTGATAGTTTCTCTCTTCCTCCTTTCTCAAAATAATAATATTTTAAATTTTGCATTTGTATCTTTTACATGTTTTTGTTGTCTTGTTTCTTTGTTTTCGTTTTTGGCCGTGCCTCCATGGCATGTGGAATTCTTGTTCCTTGACCAGGGATCAAACCTATGCCCCCCTGCATTGGAAGGGAAGAGTCTTAACCACAGGACCACCTGTTGTCTGTGTGTTTTTTTTTTTTTTTAAATTTATAAAAGTTGTCTATGTATTAAGGAAGTTATTCTTTACTAATATTAGTTGTAGACTTCTCCCAATTACGTTTGTTTTATGTTGCTTTGTATAGTTTTTGCAGTTTCTCAGTTTTGTGCTATGTTTAGAAAAACCCTCCCCAATGTGACATTATTTTTTTAATCCCCCTTTTATGATTAGTTTTCTTTTACTCTTGTCGGCTGGTATCTTTGCATATGCTCCTTTCTGAATTTTAGAATCAGTATTCAGTCCTTCCTTAGAATATCACTCCCATCATAGATGTTTCTTGATATTATTTCTGGCCATCTGTGAAATCTTACATTTACCCTTTTTCAGAATCTTCATCAATAGAGGCCGTTTGTTGAATAATTAACAATCTAACCTTGGAATTTACAGTTTACCTGATGCTGTAGCTGTGGAGTTTGCAGAAAACAGTTCCTAATGCAGACTGCAAAGAATATCTAGCCTGGAAGAATCTTAATGGATTTGAATGTGCTGTTTTCATTCTTAAAGAGTGTTAATACAGAAAATTTGGGTTGACTACATCAATTTCTACCACCTGGAGGTAAACCAGTGTTGTTAATATTTTAATGTATTTCCTTTCAATTTATTCCTTTATGAATGTATACATATTTTTAATCTTAAAAATAAATTAGGAAGAAAAAAATCAATTAGGATTAAGATATTTAGTATTTTATGTCCTGCTGATTTCATATTATAACGTGTAAATATCTTCCTGTGTCAATACAAGTCTCAATCATTTTAATGACTGTATAGCTCCATTCTGTCAGTTTACCATAAATGAATTACACCATGTTTTGGTTGGATTCAGTTAAGTTACTTATAATTTTGTTTATCTGTACATATGATAGGAAGTATGGCCTGGTTTCAGTCACACATAGTTCTGTGTTTGGGATGGAAGTTCTTGCAAAGTGCTTTTCAAGTGGGAGTGATAAGGAAGTAGAGACTGGAAACTTCTGGTATACCTGTAGAACAGAGTCAGACCTTGTAAAAATAATGTAGCATTTATGGTCAGTGGTGAGAAAAGATCTTACATTTAAAAAAGTGTTTCTATTCAGTTACTTGATTCATGTTAAAAGAACAAATCATGCTTGGAGAAGTCCATGATGCAAAATGGTTTGTTTGGGTTTGATGAGGAGGAGCCAGTGGCAGCATATGGATTCAGAGCCTACACAGGCCCTCATTCAGTGATGTGTAAAGTTAGACCCATCCATCAAGAGACAGAGCTTACAGCTGTGCTTCTTGAACCGCCCTGTTCAACACTACCCACTAGCCACATGTGGCTATTTAAATTTAGATTCATTAAAATGAAAGTGAAATAAAAAATTCAGTTCTTCAGCCATACTGGCCACATTTCAAGTACCCAATTCTTGCGACCAGTGGTCCCCACATTGGACAGCGGTGTAGCTACAGAATAGTTCTATCATTGCAGAAAGCACTGTTCTAAAAAATCAAATAGAGCATTTTACAAAATACACAGGGGTCAGAGAATGGGTCGGAAGGATCCTGTCAGAAGGGTTTAAAAAAAAATACATATTTATTGCTTTTGGCTACAGAGTGTGGCCAACTTACTTCCTCGAGCAGGGATTGAACTTGTGCAGTTTGCACTGGGAGCACAGATTTTTAACCACTGGACTGCCAGGGAATCCTAGACAGCTATTTTTGTAGTCCATTCAAAGATAGCGTTAATAAGAAGGAAAAAAAAAAAGAAGATTGATGGGAGGTGATGTTCAGTTGTTCTGGGGTATTAAACATGGTACTCTATTTTTTAACTTGGAGAACTGGGAGATAGAAATTTCATGGAGAGAAATACAGGACACATAAGGGACAGCAGGTGGAAGAGGCAAGATGCTCTGGGATTATGCTCCCTGGATACTGGGGACTGTCCAGATAAGGCAGATCAAAGCAGGGGCACATAGAAAGAGCGTTAGAAGCATGAGTAGATCTTTGGGACAATTAGTTTGTCTTTTTTGTCTGTTTTTATTTATTTGGTTATTTATTTGAGGGACATGTTTGTTTTTCATTTTGACTTTTATTTCTGACTGAGTATGCTCAAGCCTATTAGGGAGCTATTTAAAAAAAAAATTAGTTAAAATTTATTTTGACCCAGCAAAAAAAAAAAAAATAAAATTTATTTTGAGTAACCCATACTTAAGTGTACAGCTCCATTAACTTTTACACATTTATGTACCAGTGACTCTACCACTTAAGGTTTTGATTCAGGTTTCTGACATTCTCCAAGGTCATCTGGTGCAGCTTCTTAGATAATACCGAACTTCCCCCACAGTAACCACCGCGCTGACTTCTACTGGTCATTAGTTTTGCCTGTTCCTAAATCTCATGTGAATGCACTGATAAAATACTGGTCTTGAGATATTCCATGCTATTTCTTGTATTGGTAGTTGTTTTATTATTGTTGGCATCCTGTGTAGTACCTCATGGTAAAAACAAATGATAGTTTTTATCTCTTCTCCCATTCGCAGACATTTGGATTATTTCCAGTTTTTAGCTTTTGTGGAAAAAAAACGGCTATAAGTGTTCTTGTGTACATTTTTCTCATAGACACATTGATGCCACTTGGGTAGATGTTTAGAAGTGGAGTTGCTGAGCCATAGAGTTCTGCTGCTGCTGCTAAGTCACTTCAGTTGTGTTTGACTCTGTGCGACTCCATAGACGGCAGCCCACCAGGCTCCGCTGTCCCTGGGATTTTCTAGGCAAGAACACTTGAATTTTTGAATACAAAAATCCCTAGCATTTTGTAAATGTAACATTAGCAACAACTAAGTAAAATAATGAAAGGGCAAAAAACGTTTTTCATTCGTTGAGAGGAAAAAAAACCTTCAAAGTTACTTGTGGGAACATTAATAATAAAGTTTACTTAACGACCTTAAAAATGGGAAGACATACTGTGCTTCTTGATGGGACACTTTATGTCATCAGATCAGATCAGATCAGTCGCTCAGTCGTGTCCGACTCTTTGTGACCCCATGAATCCCAGCATGACCCCAGGCCTCCCTGTCCATCACCAACTCCTGGAGTTCACTGAGACTCAACGTCCTTCGAGTCAGTGATGCCATCCAGCCATCTCATCCTCTGTTGTCCCCTTCTCCTCCTGCCCCCAATCCCTCCCAGCATCAGAGTCTTTTCCAATGAGTCAACTCTTCGCATGAGGTGGCCAAAGTACTGGAGTTTCAGCTTTAGCATCATTCCTTCCAAAGAACACCCAGGGCTGATCTCCTTCAGAATGGACTGGTTGGATCTCCTTGCAGTCCAAAGGACTCTCAAGAGTCTTCTCGAACACCACAGTTCAAAAGCATCAATTCTTCAGCGCTCAGCCTTCTTCACAGTCCAACTCTCACATCCATACATATGCCAATTCTCAACTAATTTCTAAAGTGATTCAAAATATAATCCCTTTAGGATTTTCTTGGAAAATACCAAATGGTTCTAAAGTGTATATGCAATAATAAATGTGTGAAAAAGAGGCAATAAAAAGTATCCAGTGAGATGGGGACTCCCAACCAGGTATAGACAATAAATTATTCAATAAACAGTTTGGGACAGTTGACTCTCCCTTTAAGAATAAAGTATATACCCTTGCCTCAAACTCAGTAATACATTCCAGATGGATTAAGGGTAAATGCAAACAAATTAATCCAACACTGTGAAAGAGACTACAGAAAAAAGTAGCCTTATAGTTTTGAAGTAGGAAAGGCTTTTCTAAGCAAGACATAAATCCTAGATACCATAAAATAAAGGTTGAACTATTTAAAATGACATAAAGTTAAAGACAAATGGCAAACTAGGGAAACTGTTCTGCAACATATATGACAAAGTATTAACAGTCTTAAGAGCTCCAACAAATCAATAAAGAAAAGACAGAGTCCAATAGAAAAATAAGAACACAAAAAAGGATTTCACAATGGCAGACATCAAATAGTAAATATGCTTTTTCCTTCACTAATAATGCATGAAATACAAATTCAGGTGTTAAGAAGAGAATGATTTTTTTTTTTACATGTGCAGATATATATAGCATCTTTGTGCCAAGGTTATGGGGAAACAGATACTCTCATAATTGCTTGGAGATGGTGTATGTGAGTACAACTTTATAGGGCACCCTGGAAAAATCTATTTAAATACTTTGGTTTTGATCCAACAAGTTCACTTCTAGGACTTAACCCATGGAAATTATTGAACAGGTATACAAATATGGATGACAAGGCATTCCTTTTAACATTGTTAAAAGAAGGGAAAAATGTCAATAGGGGAATTCCTAAATAAATTATGAAATGTTATGGGATTGTTAAATAGGGGATGGTTTCATGGATTTTTTTTGGTGGGGGGGGCACACTGTTTGCCTTGTAAGACCTTCGTCAGACCCATGCTCCTGCAATAGAAGTGCAGAGTCTTAACCATTGGACCATTAGGGAAGTTTCTAGGATGGATGGATGGATGGATGGATGGAAGTATGGAAAAGATTACTGAAATATATCTTTGAGCAAAATGATGAAAGAAGCTTCCATAAAAACTTGTTTGTATTGAAAACTCTGGGCTAAAAAATTTACATGGATCCTCTTATTTAATCTTTAGAATACTGATATCAAAACATTTATTACAAATATATCTTAATAAGAACTTGCCTTAAATGTACAGTACAGTAATAACCAAACTTTGTGAAATAAGTCTATCTTGAGATAGCATTTTTTACCTGTGAGGTTGGCAAAAATCCGAAGTTTTGACAGCCTACTGTGTTAGGGCTGTGGAAATAGGCACTGTCTTATTGTTGTAAGACTATGAAGTTCTTTATACCAACCACATGGGCCTTCTTTCATGTCTTTCCTCAGGAACTTCCACTTGAAACTTCCTTTGTGCAGAGCCCAGCGGCTGCTATTCATTTATCAGAGCAAAGTTTAACCTCACCTCCTTAAGGAAGTCTTCACCTCCCACCCCTCAGACTCCTGCCTTAAGCATTCATATTATACTTTCTTAGCACCTGTCTCGTTCCTGTTGTTCAGTCACTAAGTCGTGTCAGGCTCTTTGCAACCCCATGGACTGCAGTGCACCAGGCTTGCCTGTCCTTCACTATCTCCCGGAGTTTGCTCAAACTCATGCCCATTGAGTCAGTGATGCCATCCAACCACCTCATCCTCTGTCGTCCCTTCTCCTCCTTCCTTCAGTCTTTCCCAGCATCAGTCTTTTTCCAGTGAGTCAGTTCTTCACATCAGGTGGGCCAAGTATTGGAGCTTCAGCTTCAGCATCAGCCCTCCCAATGAATATTCAGGACTGATTTCCTTTAGGATGGACTGG
This sequence comes from Bos grunniens, assembly GCF_055505025.1. Taxonomy (NCBI): domain Eukaryota; kingdom Metazoa; phylum Chordata; class Mammalia; order Artiodactyla; family Bovidae; genus Bos; species Bos grunniens. Next base: position 19,325,963 of record NC_141191.1, on the reverse strand, counting down.
TTGGATCTCCTTGCAGTCCAAAGGACTCTCAGAGTCTTCTCCAGTACCACAATTTGAAAGCATTAATTCTTCAGCGCTCAGCCTTCTTTATGGTCCAACTCTCATATCTGTACATGACTACTGGAAATATCTTAGCTTTAACTATAGGGACCTTTACCTGCAAAATGATGTCTCTGCTTTTTAACACCTCTCTTAAATGGTATTTATTCATCTATTATTTATTTTTCCCAATCAAATTGAAAATTTGTGAGGTCAGTAGCCTTAACTATCATTTCTTCCAGTACTTGGCACCTAGTAGGTACAGAAAAGGAAAGGAAAGTTAGTTGCACGGACGTGTCTGACTCTTTGTGATCCCATGAACTGTAGCCCACCGGGTCCTCTGTCCATGGAATTCTCCAGGCAAGAGTACTGGAGAGGGTAGCCATTCCCTTCTCCAGGGGATCTTCCTGACCCAGGGATCGAACCCCATTCTCCTGCATTGCAGGCAGGTTCTTACCAACTGAGCTACTAGGGAAGTCCCAATTATATTCCAATTAAAAACTACTTTTAGTTGTGGGTGCCATTTAATTAAAATCTCTTAGCCTGAATTTCCTCAAGAAAATACACATCTCTTTGGGATGTTTCACCTATTAGGTGGGTACCATGAAGTATTACGTAACATAGTATGTGATACAGAGAAAACCCTCAAAAAAGGGGAAGCTATTCTAATTATTTGGGAGAAGGCAATGGCACCCCACTCCAGTACTCTTGCCTGGCAAATCCCATGGATGGAGGAGCCTGGTGGCCTACAGTCCGTGGGGTCGCTAAGAGTCGGAAACGACTGAAGCGACTTAGCGACAGCAGCATTCTAATATTTAATTACAGTTATCATTACCAATGCAGTGTGTACCTCGTTGGCTCATGACAGGTCAATAATTACGAAAGGCAAGTCATCCTTATCTGCTTCACTGTTATCGCAATAGCTATGCTCTGTCTAAACCCTTATTTCCTTAATATTTTTATTTACAATGACTTCTTAAATGTCTAACATAATCTCATGCTAAATTAATATCCACAAAATTATTAGTTCTTGTAACATTTTCTGCAATAAATCATTATCTAATAAAAAATGTTGCTAGTAATCACAGATAATTGTCATGAGAAGGTGCTGCTTGACTCAATCTTTAGAAAATGCTGAGATAATCACTTGATGTTTATCATTTCTCTTCTTTGCATGTCTCAATTGCACCTATTAAAATTATTTATCTCCATGTTTATCTTCATCATTAACTGGGATCTCTAAGGGCAAGGATTGTGACTGTAAATTCTATTGCCAGTGATTACCAAGATACTTTCTCAGAACAGCAGCTCAATAAATGTTTGCTAAATGAATTAAACAGCTTTTGAGTACCTACACTGATTAAGGAATGTTCTCAGCATGTTGGCAGAATTCAAAGAATAATCAGACACAGATTCCCAATTAAAAAGATAACAAACTAAAGGGGAAATACTTTTTTTTAATAAAAATGCATATGTTAGGTATGTTTTATATGTATATTATGCACATACAGTTAATTTTCATGAATGTTAATAACAGTAAAGATAAATTACTTTCAACTCAAAATTATACTCAAGCTGTATCTTAAAAGTTAAAGATGTGAATTATTAATATGTGTGTATCAATGCCAATTTAAGATTTTAAGGAAATACTAGAAAAAGTCATGTCAGAAAGAATTGGAAGTGCAAAGCCACTGAGATGGGAAAGTGAGGAAGATGTAATTAGGTACTGAAATTACAGTAGAGAATAGTATAAATGAGTTGATAAAGTTGATAACATGTAGAGTTCTTGACAGTTCATAGAAATGAAAACACAAATGTCTTTAAAATGGGAGAATGATTAACAAAATGTTTAATTTCATTTATATTTAAAAAAGAATATAAAGGTTACAATGGGATATCATTTTTTGTGTTGGCTAGCATGAAGGAGAATGGTGCCCTTATCCACTGTTAATGGAAGTATAAATTGGTATAATGACTTCAGAAGGAAATGTGCCAATATCGTTAAAATTTTAAATACGTTTACTCTTTGATCCAGCGGTCTCACTCCTAAGATTTTATTCTCCATATGAGCAATTGCACATATGACCAATGCTACCCATACAAGAACATTTATTGCAGCAGTGTTTAAAATCACAAAATCCTAGTACCCTAAGTACACTGTCAATGGAGGTCATAATTATTCAAGAAATACCTATGCCATGTTTATGAAGAAGAGAGTTTTTCAAAAATTAATGTGAAATGACCCCCAAAATACCATAGATGCAAAAGATACAGAAATGTGTATAAGTTGTTCCCACTTAAAGGGAGAAAAAATGATAATTTGGTGTGTGTGTGTGTGCAAGCACACATCTGCCTATCCCATAAATGCACACATGCTTAGGTGGGCTTATAATAATGCTAGAAAAATACAAAAGAAATTGCTCAAGTGGTAATTGCCTCTCTGGATAGAAACTGGATATCCGGAGAGATAGGAGAGAACATTCCTTTCCCTTTATACTAGCTGTTGAATTTTATAATCCTTGAGCCAGATGGGATTTTTCAAGCAATAGTACCAGAGTGAGTTGCCATTTCCTTCTCCAGGGGATCTTCCTGACTCGGGGATCTCCTGGGTTTCCTGCAATGGCAAGCAGATCCTTTAATACTGAGCCACCTGGGAAGTTCAGAAAATATTTAGTACTTACTAAGCCCCAGGTCCTTTCATAATTGCTGGAGATAAAGCATCTACTCTCATGGAATTTACATTGCATATGTACATGTTATAAACATTTTGAAATCTCATAGGACAAATATGATTAATGTAATATAGCCAAAATAAATATGAATTTTTAAAAATTTCATCCCAATATAAATTTTTTTTCAATTTCATCCCTGTATATAAATGCTGAAATAATTTTTTTAGCTCTTGCTAATCTAAAACTAGTTTTTAGAATAAAACAAAATCATTAAAATGTATTATTTTTACAGTAAGTACAAGTAAAACTATATATTTAAACTTACTTTTACATTTAGCAGTTCAGTTAAGTTCAGTCGCTCAGTCGTGTCTGACTCTTTGCGACCCCATGAATCACAGCATGCCAGGCCTCCCTGTCCATCTACCAACTCCCGGAGTTCACTCAGACTCACGTCCATCGAGTCAGTGATGCCATCCAGCCATCTCATCCTCTGTCGTCCCCTTCTGCTCCTGCCCCCAGTCCCTCCCAGCATCAGAGTCTTTTCCAGTGAGTCAATTCTTCACATGAGGTGGCCAAAGTACTGGAGTTTCAGCTTTAGCATCATTGCTTCCAAAGAAATCCCAGGGCTGATCTCCTTCAGAATGGACTGGTTGGATCTCCTTGCAGTCCAAGAGACTCTCAAGAGTCTTCTCCAACACCACAGTTGAAAAGCATCAATTCTTCGGCGCTCAGCCTTCTTCACAGTCCAACTTTCACATCCATACATGACCACAGGAAAAACCGTAGCCTTAACTAGACGAAACTGTTGGCAAAGTGATGTCTCTGCTTTTGAATATGCTATCTATAGGGTTGGTCATAACTTTCCTTCCAAGGAGTAAGCGTCTTAATTTCATGGCTGCAGTCACCATCTGTAGTGATTTTGGAGCCCCCCAAAATAAAGTCTGACACTGTTTCCACTGTTTCCCCATCTATTTCCCATGAAGTGATGGGACCAGATGCCATGATCTAAGTTTTCTGAATGTTGAGCTTTAAGCCAACTTTTTCACTCTCCTCTTTCACCTTCATCAAGAGGCTTTTGAGTTCCTCTTCATTTTCTGCCATAAGGGTGGTGTCATCTGCATATGTGAGGTTATTGATATTTCTCCCGGAAATCTTGATTCCAGCTTGTGCTTCTTCCAGCCCAGCATTTCTCATGATGTACTCTGCATATAAGTTAAATAAACAGGGTGACAGTATACAGCCTTGACGTACTCCTTTCCGTATTTGGAACCAGTCTGTTGATCCATGTCCAGTTCTAACTGTTGCTTCCTGACCTGCATACAAATTTCTCAAGAGGCAGGTCAGATGGTCTGGTATTCCCATCTCTTTCAGAATTTTCCACAGTTTCTTGTGATCCACACAGTCAAAGGCTTTGGCGTAGTCAATAAAGCAGAAATAGATGTTTTTCTGGAACTCTCTTGCTTTTTCCATGATCCAGCGGATGTTGGCAATTTGATCTCTGGTTCCTCTGCCTTTTCTAAAACCAGCTTGAACATCAGGAAGTTCACGGTTCACATATTGCTGAAGCCTGGCTTGGAGAATTTTGAGCATTACTTTACTAGCGTGCAATTTAGCACGCTTTACTTTATTGAGCAATTACTTTACTACTTGTGCAATTTAGCAGTTAGAAAGCCAAATCTTAAAAAGTTGGGGATCAGATAAAGGCTGCTAGAACTTGGATGCTAGATTTACAAGTTTAAGAATGAAAAACTCAAACTTGGTGGATTAAGTCAAAGTATTACAGTAGTTTTTTCAAACAAGTTTTATGAACCTGAATGAACAAAAGGGACAGCATAGGTGAGGCAAGAGCAGCAAAAAGAGGGAGCCCAAACAGAATGGTTCAAACTTCAGGTTTGGAGGTTTAAAGGACAAGGTCTCCATGGTGATCCTGAAGATGTGTCTTTGATACAAGATGTGCTAGAATAGGAGGGAGAATAAAATGTTGAGCTCAGTAATTTTGGAAGTGTTCTGAGACTAGAAGACTTTTGTTTTTTTTTTTAACAGAAATTAAATAGTAAGCTACAAGAGAAAACAAAAAGTAGAACTGTATGGCTTCCGTAAACTATATAGATTATGGCTTAGCGGTAAAGAATCCACCTGCAGGAGACTCCGGTTTGATTCCTGGGTTGGGGAGATGCCCTGGAGGAGGAAATGCCAACCTACTCCAGTATTCTTGCCTGGGAAATCCCATGGAGAGAAGCCTGGCAGGCTACAGTCCACGGGGTTGCAAAAGAGTCAGACACAACTTAGTGACTCAACAACAGCTACAGCAACAACAATAGATTATTATGAGGTCAAAATAGAAATGATCAAGGCTGTTTATTTCACGCATCTCTTTCAGATCAGCTAATTAAGGTCATTAAAATACGTTAATGTGAATATGGTTTGTGGTGTGTCAGGAGGCTTGCAATTGCTGAGAGATTATTCCATACACGATACACTAGCATTGTATTTACCATGATTGTTCTTGTTTGGTTGATTGAATTAAATTCCTTTTTATTTTATTGAACTGTCTAATTGCTCCATTATAATTTCTATGTATTTCCCCAAAGACTAGCTTCTTTATGATAGAAGACAATGAAGTAGCCCACAGAGATAAGCAAAAGTATAGGCATATTCTCCTCCTTTTAGTTGAAGAAGAAATGTATTTATTTTTATTATAATTTAGATTGGATGGGGAGGTGAATTCTATTAAATTAAACCACAGAGAAGTCACATAAATATGGATGGAGAGGATGTTTGTTAGGAGACTTTCCAACTGTGTGCTGAAATCTGAGAGGAGAGAGGAATAGCAAAACTGGAGAAGTGCTGTGAGGTGGCCTGAATCATTAATGTCCTTAAACATTACAGTCCTTGAAAAGCTTGTGGGCATTGGGTGCCCATGCAGTTGAGCTCATGTAACATAAAAGATAGGTACACTTTTTTTCTGTTGCTAACTCTAAGAATTACATTGTCAACGGAAAAAAAAATTGCACAGCCTAAGAGTTGAGAATTGTATTTTATTTTTGGTTGACTTACTGAGGATGTAAGCCCAGGATACAGCCTTTTAAAGAAGACTGAGGAACTGTTCCAAAGAGGTGAGGGAGGAACCAAGATACATAGGGGGCTTCCCTGGTGGCTCAGATGGTAAAAAATCCACCGCAATGCAAGAGACCCAGGTTCGATCCCTGGGTTGGGAAGATCCCCTGGAGAAGGGAATGGCTACCCGTTCCTGTATTCTTGCCTGGAGAATCCCTCTGACAGAGGAGCCTGGTGGGCTGTGGTCCATAGGGTCACAAAGAGTTGGACAGGACTGGAATGACTTTGCACGTATGCACAACTACTGAAATCTTTACATCTCACTTCCACATTACAGGAAATACAGATGATAAGGAAAATAATATCATGAGGAATAGGACAAATCTAGAAGGTGGAACATTATAGTGACTCAGTCTCTTAATGTCAATATAGTTTTAAAACAAAGAGGGGCTATTTGTTGTGGATTAAAATATACCTTAGAGGCATAACTAAATGAGAAAGTTTGTCATTTATTGTATTTTGATTTAAATAAACATCTTCTTGTGCCAGAAAATAAAGACATGACTGAAACCAATAGGGACATGTGACAAGGACATAGAAATCAACTTGAAAGCACTCCTGCTTGTGAAATTTGGAGCAATTTGAGCATCCTAAATGAACAATGATAAAGAAGTATTAGAAAAAGTGGATGAGATACATTCATGAGTCCATACTGGCAGGAAAAAATGAAAGAGGAAGACAGTTATTTCTTGAAGAAAAACTCCAATGAATAATTTTTTTAAATCACTATATTATAACCATTCCTATAATTGTTTCTGACAAGGATCATTAATGAACTAAAACTGTTGTGTGAAAGATTCTTGGGGAGCATGATGTTCACAAATATCAAATTATCAGCCAAATGATAGCTTATTAATTACAAAGATAAAAAGTATTTTTTAAAGGTGAGGGCTGGAAGACACCATTTTAACATCCTCAGTAGTCAAATTTTACATCCTCAGTAATGGGAAAAGCTGACATAAATTTTTTGACGTGACATACACACCACCTGTGTTGTTTTCCTGCCAGAAATGTTTTATCATAAATGAATCTACTTGTGAAGAAACCATGTAAAAATGCAAATTGAGAAACATTCTGTAAAACAACTGCTACTTAAAAAGATTAATGTCAAGACTTTCCTGGCAGTCCATTGGTTAAGACTCTGCGATTCCACTGCAGGGGGCTTGGGTTCCATCCATGGTAGGGTAACCAAGATCTGGCATGCTGCACAGTGTGGCTAAAAAATAAAAACAGTAAAAATAAAAAGATTAATGTCATAAAAGACTTAAGAAACCCATGTGTCAGCCCAGTCTGGTAAAAGAAAATTACTCATACCAACAAGGCTCCTACACCCCTTCCTCAAAATAAAAACATATTGGAAGCTGAAGCACAGATTTGGAAAGCAAAAAAAACAAAAAAAGAAGTACATTTTCCAAGAAGTTATTTCTTTGTTAACCTATCAAATCTAATGTCTCACTGACAAAGAATATTCTTAATGTGACCCAGGTCACCATCGTGTTACTGCTAATTGTTAAACCATAGTCTTTACATTTTAAAAATATTTCTACTTTGGGTTTTCTCTTATTATCATTTAGCTATGAAATAAATGAATATAATTGCATTCACCTTTCATTTCTAATTCTTCATGATATTTTTCAGTCCTAAAGCTTTTTTCACCTTGGGTCGTGATTTGTCAGGTTTTATAATCTCTGAGTATTGTCAGTGTTGCCCGTGTGTGGATTCAAAGACCTCTAGGGAAATTCTAGGTCTGCAGACAGAGGCATTGGTGATTCAGGAAGTGCTGTTCATTCCTCCAAGTGAGTATTGAACCAATGCCCCAGCACAAGAGGTGCTATCTTTTTTGAAAATGACATAAAACAGAGGTCTTAACTTTAGTATGAGGCTCTTTCATAAAAACACCCAGAAACTGCCTCAGTTTCAGATTTCATGAGCAATCTTAAAATTTTTCTAAAACATATGTACAAAACTTTTAATACTTCATAAGAGGAGAGGAACTACTGAGTTGCAAAGGTATCTTTAAACCTGATTACTTTTTCAAAAGGAAAATTCTGGTTTTGTTTTTTTCCTGAGTGTAAAGTTAGATATTTTTTGTATAAAAAAAATCCAGAAATAAAAGTATAAATGAAGTGAAAATTTCATACACAAATCCCATCCTTCAGTGGCAACAATTATTAGTATTTATCCAATGTATTACTCTAAAGCCTAGTAAATAAAAAAAAAATCTTGCCTTTGTGTTGTGTGGAGTATGTCTCAGGATAACCAAGAAATTACTTCTTGATACAAATATTAATGAGATTTTTTATTGTTCTTAATTTTTCAAAATGAGTCCCATTTTGCTCAGAAGCTTGTTTTGGTTTGTTTTTTAATTAATTTAGTTTTTAATTGGAGGATAATTGCTTTACAGAATTTTGTTGTTTTCCATTGTTAACTTTCCAGACAATGTGGTAAATCAGTCACCTACCAATGACTTAATTAATTGCATTATCAGCATACCATAATCTATATGATATTAAATATATTGAGGCTTTCTTACAAATTTGGTGTAACATTCTGTGTATGCTTGAAAAAAGTAATGTTTTTTCCAGAGTATAAAATTTTTTTTATATCTAGTATTTGAAACATTTTTCAGGTGTTTCCCCCCCCCAAATATAAGTTCACCTTAAAAATCATACCTATTTATTCCCGAAACCTAACATATTTTGGCTACATATTTTAATAAAAGTAGATTCAGAGAGGTTTTATGAGAGAAACAACCAGCCTTTAATGTCTAATTTATTGGTCTAGTCACCACCCAGCAGAGGGTCAGCATACATAGTTGTTGCTAACACATCTCTCGGATGTATCTCTCAGATGTACCCTCTCTGTCCTAGTTCTTTAGTTTCCAGGGTTGGTCAGATCTCCAATTTATCACTTTCCCTAGATACATCATGAATTTCAGTCAGTTTTACTGAGGTTGGGAGAAGAATCCCTCTCCCTTTCAAATAAATTTTATTTTAGCTAATAAACTCACACCAAACAGACACACAAGAGGATGGGAATCATTAAATAACTAGCTTTCTGAAACAAAGTGAAGTTTTTAATCCTATGACCCTTGGCTGTTGTTCAGTCACTAAGTTATGTCCGATTCTTTGTGACCCCATGGACTGCAACGTGCCAGGCTGCCCTGTCCTTCGCTATATCCCGGTATTTGCTCAAAGTCATGTTTATTGAGTCAGTGATGCCATTTAGCCATCTCATCCTCTGTTGCCCCCTTCTCCTCCTGTCCTCAATCTTTTCCAGTAAGTTGGCTCTTCACATCAGGTGGCCAAAGTATTAGAACTTCAGTTTCAGTCCTTCCAGTGAATGAATAATCAGGGTTGATTTCCTTTAGGATGGACTGGTTTGTTCTCCTTGCTGTCCAAGGGACTCTCAAGAGTCTTCTTCAACACCACAGCTTGAAAGCCTCGATTCTTTGGCACTGTCTTCTTTATGGTCCAACTCTCACAGCGGTACATGACTACTGGAAAAACCGTAGGCTTTTCAATATGCTGTCTAGGTTTGCTCTAGCTTTTCTTTCAAGGAGCAAGCTTCTTTTAATTTCATGGCTATCACTCTATTGCTCCATTTAGTTTTACGAACTGATAATAGCGTTTATTTGTGATTAGTTGTTGGGTGATTTTGTATTTGTCATGGTGAGGACAGAGGTGAGAGGATTCATAAATTATTCTCAGAACTGTTACTGATCCTCCAGTGGGTCCCCAGCAAGAGTTCTTATGCCTGATGTCATTCAAGCCAGTAGAGTGAGACAGCATTCAGTTCAGAAAGAAGCAAAGGAAAGCTCTGTTCTCTGATCAGAGAACGGAAAACTACCATTTGCTCTAGGGTACACGTTCTCCCCAAGACGCCATGGCAGGCCGCTTTAAATAGCTCTCATCAGCGGGGAAAGGATGGAGTTCTCGCGAGACTAGTGGGGCTGTGCTGCCCGTGTTACGGATCTCGTTGCGGGCGCATCCCCTGTGCACACGGCCCGATGCCGCTGCCGCCATCTTGAGTGGAGGCGTCGTGAGTTTGTTTCTCTTCCCAGCCGCTGGGCTCAAATAGAGTCAGTTTTCACCAGAAACTCTCATCTGAACTTCCCGCTGGGAGGCCTCTGCATGTAGCGCCCTAGGAGGGAGTGAAACTGGACTGAGCACAAAGGACAAAAAGCAGGTTAGACTTTATTTTATTCTCAAGTTCTTGTTTTCTGTTTTGGAATTGAAGTATAGGTGATTTACAATGTTGTGTTAATTGCAGGTTAGTTTCATACCCAGGGTAGTCAGCGAGTTTCATACACAGAGTCTGGTTTTATTTCCCAGAAATTACTAGTGGGCTTTGCTGGTGACAAACGCCTGCTCTGCCTTCTGCCCTGCTCCTCATTTTTGAGGGGTGCAGAGGGGCTAAGGTGCGGCTTCTGTAATTGCCTAAGGGTGTCATCCTGACCACCGGAGGAGGAGAGGGACTTCCCCAGCCACCTTCAGACATGTTTGCTTGTTACCAGGCCTCAGGCCTAACTCTTTGTAGTTTAAGCAACCCCCATTTTCCTAACGTTTTGGAGATGGGACCGCAAACAATTTAGGATGTGTGGGCCATGTATCAGCAAGAGAATAGTGGTCGCATATAAGATTTTTCCTAAAAACAAGTGTCTTGGTCTTTGGTCTGTAGGCAAGTGTGCCGTGATGTGGGGCCTGAATCTTCCTACTCACACTTTGTTGTTTTTTGGAAGAAAAACTTCAGGTCAGAGAGAGGTGCCCACAAGTAATCATGGGGACTGTTGCCCCAACTTGTCTCTAGAGTTTGAGGCTGTCTTTCCAGGTTTGGGGGTACAAATTGTTTCTTGGCTGGAAAGGGTGCAGGGCCAAGAGCGATGGGTGCGGGCAGGACCAGATACCGTATTCCATGAGAGCTTTCACAGTTTCTTCTACCTGGAGGGCACACTTGAGTTGTTTCGTTTCTTTTTTTCTTTTTCTTTTTGGCTGAGTTGCTTGCTTTGTAGGATCTTAATTCCTCAACCAGGGCTTGCACCTGGCCATGGCAGCGGATGCACTGAGTGCTCACCCCTGAACCAGCTGGGAATTCTCGTGTTGTTTCATTGAGGGAGCTTCATTGTTTCATTGAAGGGGCTAAGGTGAACCTTCTCTTGGGTTTGGGGAACGTGTCTAGGGTGTTTGTCTCATGTGTGCTTAGTCGCTCAGTCATGCTGACTCTTTGAGACCCCGTGGACTGTAGCCCACCAGGCTCCTCTGTCCCTGGGGATTCTCCAGGCAAGAATACTAGAGTGGGTTGCCATGCCCTCCTCCAGGGGATCTTCCCAACCCAGGGATCGAACCCAGGTCTCCCGCTTTGCAGGCGTATTCTTTACCGTCTGAGCCACCAGGGAAGCCCTAGTAGGTGAGTTCAAACGCACTTGACTAACTTATCTCTTCAGGTAATGGGAAGAAACTTAGTCCACTTTTCTTGAGTTTCCTAATATAGCTTGACTAAGGCCCAGCTCAGGGTCTGATTGGATCTCTCTTTCTTACACTGACAGTTGGGGTCTCCAGGCTGAGTGCAAGGTCTGTTATGCCCAGGGTACTTGTTTCTCCCTTCACCACTTAGATCATTACCGTTTTGTAGGGATCCTGGGAGCACAGACAGGGGGGTTATTTCTTTTACTAATGCCTTACACACTTTAGCTGCTTTTTCAATTATATCGGGGGATACTTCTGTCCACCCAAAACACCCATTCACTAGCACTGAAAGATGCTTGAAATTGCACAATACTGTCAGCATGACTGTGAAATCAGCCTGCTAGTTTTCCACAGGATATGTTACTCTGGTCTGAATGGGCCATATCTGGGGCAGGCGGGGGCGGTCTCTGGGGGCGTCAGGTGTTGGGGTTGTTCATTACATAGATGGGGCATGTCACAACTATCCGACTAACTGTACTTTTCATGCCTGGAGTTACCAGGACTCAGTTAACCAATCATACAGGGATTCCCTCCAATAATGAGTTCCTTAATGAGCCTCCCCGATGGCTTGACAAGCTGCAGTTTGGGGAAAGCAGTATTGCTCACATTTGTTAACTAGGCACCCATGGTCTCCTAGATCTCTATTGAAACATCATTTTCAGGCTTTGTCTAATTCGTCCTTTGTGTAGATTAGGGAATAACTGGATGGATGCCCCAGTGTGATCCCCTCTCTCAAGGGGGCGAAATTCAGATGACTCTGAAGACTACGCTGTGAACACACCACACCTGGTTATTGGATAGAATTGCTGTGAATTCAGCCAACAGCTGCCTCCTTCTACCCATCAGTGTCCTCAAAGATCAGAGCCAGTCATCCTCACATCAGCCTCCCAAAGCCTGTGCTGCTGGAGCCTGCATGAGCCTGAAGCCTTGTGGATGCGCACAAGCAAACAGGCCACAGTTCATCTCTTTGTGGCTGCCAAAATTTTGTTACTGACCTTCCTAAATCAGTTCCCCAAAAGGGTCCTTCTGCCCTTCAACTGATTTCTATTTAGAAGCAAAGGAAAGCTTCATTATCTGATCAAAAAATAGAGAGGTGTGAGCTATTTTTATTTTATTTTCTGGGAATTGTTAATGGGCTTTGCCGGTGACAGAACTATTTCCCTTAAGGTTTGTTCAGGGAACACCTATTAATATGACCCGGAACATACTTTGAGTAATGATGTACCGATAAATAGTGTAGTTGACAGGAAGACTCATAATCTCGGTAACTATTATTTCCATCCTTTTGTGGGGAAGGGGACAAAAAGTCTGTCTCTTTCCTCTGCTACTGATGTTTATAGAAGTGACTTTTTCATTGCATTTTGAGTGCACGTCCCGTGATGAGGTCTGCCTATAACATAAGACAACTTCCTAATGAAGCTTCTCATGAAGAGCTCAGCAACATCCGAAGCAGTGGCAGCCATGATGGAAGCATAAGGCACATTTTTCGGAGCCTTTGAAGCCTCTTGGGATGTATGGGTTCTCATCCGTTGTGTTCGTAGATTCTTCATCACGTCACACCGCACCACAGCTGCCATTTTTAATGGGGCTTGTATCCTCAAAGAAAGTGAAAGTGAAGTCGCTCAGTCGTGTCCAACTCTTTGCCACCCCATGGACTGTAGCCTACCAGGCTCCTCCCTCCATGGGATTCTCCAGGCAAGAGTACTGTATCCTCAATTTACCCTCAATTTAGAGGAGTCAGCATTGGTCCCTTTTTGCCTGTATTCCCAATGGGGGACCCATGATGTTTGCTGAGTCATCCAATGAAAATTTTATCTTCTGGATCCATATTATTTTTCAGGCTAGATATTAGCCACTGTACTCTTTCCTCTCATTGGAAAGATCTTTTTTTTGTAGAATAAGGCAGCTCCACTGTTCAGAGAAAAATCCCAGCATTTTCTTGTTATAATGATAGTGACCAACCATGATGCTTTCAAGGTCAGAGTCATTTGTCCTCTAGATTGGGGTCAGCAAAAATATATTTTTATCTCTGGAGAAAAAGCAACCAGATACATTTTTCCCATTGAAAAGGGGTTTTTTAGAGTGTGAAAGCACTCCCTACCCATATCATGCGCATATACAATTGTTCAGCGATGGGAAAATAGGTAACATGGGGTAATCAGCAGACTGTGAAAATCACTAGTCTGAGTTCTATAGGAGACCAAATGCCAGAGAAGAATCTTCTGGGGACAGGTTAGTGGCATTTTGGGAATACTGTTCTCATTTTAAACGTAAATATATACTGCAGTCTAACTTCTTTCTTAACATAAACACACACACAGAGTTATTGAACTGTGGGGTTGTATCTCTGTATTGACTATGGACAGTCAACAGTAGGGGCTTATGCACTGTTATAAAGGGGTAAAACCCAGGTTCTCATATGCCGATTTTTTTTTGTATTGTATGTCCTATTCCAGAAACATGTTCTTTTACTATTACTTGCTTTTTTCTTTTTTTAATTAAAAAGTATTTTATTTTTATTTTAGATAATTGCTTTACTCTTTCCACTAATGTGTTTTATTTATTTTTTATTGTTCTGGCTGTACCGAGCGGGATGTGGGATCATAGTTCCTTGACCAGGGATCAAACACTTGCTCCCTGCATTGGGAGCATGGAACTTAACCCCTAAACTGCCAGGAAAGTCCCATGTTACCTGCTCTTTAAATTAGTTGGCTACTTGAAGGAAAATGGCTTATGGCACAATTTGTATCACATCTTTTCCAAGTTGTGTATTTGTTTTCAGATTTTAAAAATTACAGTGAAAAAGTAAAGCGAAAACATAGTATTATCTAAAACCACAATGATATTACCAAACACCTGTTAGAATGGCTGTTATCAAAAAGACAAGGGATAACAAGTTTTCACAAGTATGCAGCAAAAAGGAAACTGTTGTTGCGAATGTAAATTGATACAGCCACTATGGAAAGCAAGGGTACCTCAATTCTCCTCTGGTCTCACCCTGTAGTAGGAAAACCTGAATTAGTTCACATGCCAGAATGATTTCGTAAGGAGTAAGAAAGCAAATCCCAAACACACAGTTCTTTTAAAGCCTCTGCATCATGTTTGCAAATTTCTTTTCAGCAAAAGGCAAGTCACAAGAGGGCAAGCCCAGATTCAAGGATAAAAAGCAATGGCCTTCACCTTTTGCTGGGAGAAGATTCAGAACACATTGCAAAGAGGTGTCTGTGAAGAATGGGAAAAAGTATATAACCATTCTTGATGACTTAGCTTGAATGCTCACAAAAACCTTGAAAAAATAAGAAAAGTAAAAGCACAGGAAATTATAGCCATTCATCTAAAATCAGACAGCAATACCTGAGGGTGGCATTGGTGTCAAACAGTTCATGTCAGTCACTGGAGACTGTGTCTCTTTTTTGTTTTGTTTTGCACATGCCTCCAAAGCACAGAGTTAAACCTGTTCAGTTCCCATCCACTATTATTTAAAGAGTATCTGTATGTATGCATATGCAGTTGACATTTTTGCAATATGTAAAGATCTACACAAATACAATATAAATTACCTAGTATCCCCTTCCTTCAGAGATGTTTGCTGACCCTGAACCCCTCCTGTATAGAAATCTTGTTGGCTCTTCTGTATATATGTAACTTCAGGCCATCACCAATCATGAGATTTTTGCAATTGTCTCTTAGATCATAGGCTCCATTATGAATATTCAGTGTGTCATGTGTTTATCAAGTGCCTAATAGAGGAGGTTGTGTAAAGATGTTCAATGAATATTGGTTGAATGAATGAACAGTTAACTGTTAGCATTTACTTTGTTCATCTACGGGTATAACAAATATCTCAGTTTAGATGTAGTATGACCCAGTTACCTCCCAAAGGCCCCCGTCTCCTAATAGCATCACACTGGGAACTAGTGCTTCAATATATGAGCTTAAGGAGGACACAAACATTCACAGTATCCATATTGATGTTCAGTTGTGACAAATGTATTGAAATAATGTACGATCTTAGCAATAGAGAAAAGTGAATGCAGGGTGTGTGAGATCTTTATGTTTCTGTAAATCTAAAACTATTTTAAAAGTAAAAATTTACTTATAGATATCTCAGTTCACAAAAAAAGAATATATTCACTTTAAGTTCTAAACAGTTCATGTTCTGAAGATGTGAAAGTAATGATTAAAAGAAGCCCCTTGAGCTTTTCTTTAAAGTGAGATATAGCCTATCTTAAATTAATAAAAGTCATAGAAACATTCAAGAATATGACCTATTTAAGAAAACAGATCATAGTTGAAAATGCTGCCACATTTTCAAGTTATGATTTTTCCAAGAGGCTAAACAACAATTAAGAATTTTAAGTTGATCTCTACCAAATTGCTTGACTTGGTGGGAGAAGACTGACTTTTCATTAAGTCATTTTGTGTCTTTCGAATTTTGTATCATATGTATACATGTATTACCTACTCTTAAAAGATTAACAGTTGGCTCTGTTGGGAGATGATAAATATAGCGAAAACCCTGTATGTGGGGAAAAAAGCAGCGTCTCAGCCAAAAATGACAAGATTGAGGCCGATAAGCTATACAGTTGGTGGTCAGGTAAATTAAGCCAAAGAGCAAAATGCCTTTTTGTGCCTGGAAGAATTTCAGAATTGACACTACCTCAACATTAGACTCATGCCAAATAATACAGCCAGGGTTTGGGGAAAAAAAAAAAAAAAATTCCAAAGTCTGGAGATTTTCTACAGATGAAAATTAAGTATTAGTAGAATAAAAATGTAATTTTGTGGTATTAGCATAGACCTTTAGCAATTAAGTGAAACTCTTAAAATGTAGTTTTATACTGGCAAGACAGAACCTTTCCAAAAATATCACACTAATAAGGGTGGTCTTTGAATGGAAGATTAATATATATTCAGACTTCATATGTTTTATAATCATAGAGTTTGGCAATTTTCATTAGATTTTAAGTTATAAAGAAAAGTTATGAACCGGAAGATTTTCCAAATTATACTAGGTGTGATCCTATTTACACAAAGGTGTTGTAAGACCCAGAAGAAAATTGACTAATGTATAGAGTTTCAGTTCTATTCTTGAGTAGTAATTAATGCTGTGACTCTGTGTCTCCATAGGTTATCAAGTTCTTTTGATGGTGATAATAAATTGGCCCATGAACAAACTAAGAATCTTGTGGAAATCTGACAGGCTCCCCAGAAAAAAACCTAGGTTTTCAAGGATTCATAGGATTTTTAGGATGTCAATAGATTTTAGGGATCAGTTTACTCAAATCTCTTTATTTCACAGATTTTTAAAAATCTAAGAGTCATGGAAGGTAGCTAACCAGTTCATGGTCACTAAGCAAATACTTTGTGAACAAAACTAAAATCCAGATTTCTTCCCAGGTTTCACTGCAAGGAATGTATATATTCCTCTGGTTAAATATACGTGTCATTCACCAACATTCCCAGTATATCTCTTGTTATAAAATTACTGGGATAGAGAAGAGCTATGCAATAGGCAAACTAGGTCAGTACAAATGAAGTTGTGGGAGAAATTTTGAGTCCTAAGAAAAGGAATTAAACAAGGGAGAAAGAAGATGACAATCTAATATTTCACAAAACAGGCTTCTACTCTTTAATTCCATGACAAATTCTTTTCTGCTAGTACATTCTAAATACGCGTCTTAGTTCCCAGTGAATTACCTCTATGTGAACATTCACTGTGGACGATACTGTTTGTTTATCTTTTAAAGACGTATGTATGTATTTTTTGGCTATAGTAGGTCTTCATTGCTGTGATGGGTTTTCTCTAGTTGCAGGGATCGGGGGCTACTCTCCCTTGTGGTGCCGGGGCTTCTCATTACAGTGGCTTCTCCTGTTGCAGAGCACACGCACTAGGGCCTTGGACTTCAGTGGTTGCAGCACAGGGGCTCAGGAGCTGTGGTTCCCAGGCTCTAGAGCGCTGGCTCAGTAGTTGTGACACACGGGTCTAGTTGGTCAGCGGCTTGTGGGATCCTCCTGGACCAGGGATTGAACCGGTATCCCTGAATTGTAAGGTGGATTCTTAACCACTGGAATACCAGGGAAACCTGATACTGTTTTGGAGACACTTCTTGATTCAAGCTAATTTTATCCATGCTCCTATTTGTATCCATGCCTCCTATTTGTAGGAAGTCAAGTTTGGAAATAAGGGAAAGGGGCCTAATGCTGGAGCTAAGAGCATCAGAAGCCAATTCTGAGGACGATGGCGGGCTTCCCAGGCGGTACAGTGGTACAGAATCTGCCTGCCAATGCAGGAGACACACGAGACGTGGATTCGATCTCTGGGTTGGGAAGATCCCCAGGAGTAGAAAATGGCAACCCACTCCAGTATTCTTGTCTGGAAAATTCCATGGAATGACGAGCCTGGTAGGCTACAGTCCATGGGGTTGCTAAGCAACTGAGCACACGCATGCGTGCACACACACACACACATGCATAATGGCAGTAAGGATGATAGGTGATAAGGAAAGCTCTATGTTAATAAGAATGCAGGCAATAGCAAATGATATACTCGGGATTAGAATTATTCTTAAGAATATCTGTTCACCAATTCCCAGTTTTCCTGGTGCACTGCCATACCTGGAATCATGTTTTTGTTTATAAGCTTTAGCTAAAACAATTCTTTACTATCTGTAATTATAAGTAATATTTGTAAGCCACTTCTCTCCAACGTAGTCTTGCTGCTACAATCATCCGTAATTGTATGGCTTCTATTTTGATCCATTTTGCAGAATTATCCTTGGACTTTGTATTCAAAAAATGCAAATTATGCATCCTACTGATTCTACTAATTAGACACACATGTCAGTAGTGGTTTCTGAATAAAAAGATGATTACAGAGGACCCCTGTCATATTTATTTAGGAGTTCCTTTATTTTTTTTTAAGGGGAAAGAACTGTCTAGATATTTTTGTTGCCCTTGCTCTTCAACAAGAGTAGAAGAAATGCAACCCACAATCTCTCAGTAATTCCCTAATCTAGTAACCTGCAGTGGACACTTGACATTCTGATGTCGGGGTTTTGATGTTGCAGTTTTTATATTTTCATTTTGATTCAGACTGAAAAACAAACATTAAACTTTTCTCTCAAGTGGAAAAACTTTATTTTTTCCCACTTATAACGATAAACAGAAATCTTGCTATTAAAAATAGAGACTTGACTTTATCTTTTAAAATTTTGTACATGTCCTGAAATGCTACTAAAGCTCCTCTCTCCGTGGGATTTCCCAGGCAAGAATACTGGAGTGGGTTGCCATTTCCTTCTCCAGGGAATCTTCTCAACCCAGGGATTGAACCCCTGTCTTTTGAGTCTTCTGCAGTGGCAGCCAGATTCTTTACCACCGAACCACCTGGGAAGCCCGACAAAAATGGAGACTTGATTTTATCTTTTTAAGTTTTATATCTGTCCTGAAATGAAACTGAAAACATAGTTATGAATAAAGAAGAGAGATTTCAGAAAATTTTTGGAAATAGGTAACGATGGTTGAGAGCTTAAGTTTAGTACCATGTAAATAAGGCATTATAAATAACCCTAGCTTCAGTGAGTTTAATGCATAGTTGGAAAACAAATCCACCCACATGAAGTATTAAAAGATGATTCATAATTAAGAGGTAAGTTGCATTGTGGGGACCAAGAATGCTACCAGCTCAAAGCATTAAAGGCTGGAACACACAAAAAAGCTTCCTGATAAAGGGTCTTTCATGACTTCTTCCTCTTCTCACTTGCCTAATTCAGAGGTTTATATCTCCAGAAAAATTACTGATTTGTTCTCTAACCAAGAATACATGAGAGTGCTACAAAGAAAAAAAAACTTTAATGATTAAAAAATGTGTACGAAAGATCATTTGGCATCAATTATAATTTTATTGGATGAAATGATGGTATTATAATTGTATTTAAAATTTTTCCTTATCTGTTAGAGATGCATATTAAAATATTTTTCAGATATGTACCTGAAATTTGTTTTAAAATACTCATAAAACAGATTTTCTGTGCAACAGATGAAATAAAAACATAGAACATTGATCATTAATGAAACTGGGTAACAGGTACAGGGAGATTACTGCTCTTTATACTTTTCTATATATTTTATTTTCTCTATAGTAAAAAAAAAAAAAAAGTGAAATTTAAAGCAAAAGTTACGCTTAAAAATGCAAGATTAAAATTAGCAACAAAAATAAACTGTTCTCTGTCCTTGTTTCTTTGGCATCTCTAGAGTTTAGCTATGGAAGAAAACCAGTTTGCTATTTTCCTATATATTGTTTATATATAGATATGAGCATAGTAATAGCACAAAATATAAAAGCCATGAGGGAGGAACTTCCCTGGCAGTCTAGTAGTTAAGACTCCACATGTCCACTGCAGGGGCCATGGGTTGGATCCCTTCTCTGGGATTTAAGATCCGGCATGCTGCGCAACAAGGACAAAAACTAGAAAAAATATTCTTAAATAAAAATTAAAAACCATGGCATTTGGGCAGAAGGGGCTTCTGGGATCTTAGTTCCCCAGCCAGGGATCAGATCTGGGCCTGGCCCTGAAAGTGTGCCGAATCCTAACCACTAGACCACCAGAGCATCCACCGTTGTCTCTTTCTTCTGTAGTGATAGAGCCACTGCCTTGTTAGGTAAGGCCATTTAGCTTAGTACTGATCAATGGACTGAGAAACTAATCTGTGGCCTTTATGGGACTGAGTTTTCAAGCTCATTCCCCGTGGCCCACTGACTTCAGCAGAGAATGGCGGCAACCCAATCTTAATCAAGTAGATGATAAGCGAGGGAATGGCAGAACTAAAGGATGGAAGATACTTGCATCCCTGAGTGACCGCAGGGAGGAGAGCTGCTGTGGTACTCTGGACTGCTCACATTGAGACCATAGACAAAAGAAATAAAGTATATATTACGTAAACTCATAGGTTTTTTTTTTTTACTTAGAAAGTGAAAGTTAAAGTCTCTTAGTTGTTTCCAACTCTTTGTGATTCCCCATACAGTCCATGGAATTCTCCAGGCCAGAATACTGGAGTGGGTAGCCTTTCCCTCCTCCAGGGGATCTTCCCAACCCAGAGATTGAACCCAGGTCTCCTGCATTGCAGGCGAATTCTTTACCCGCCACAAGGGAAGCCCAAGAATACTGGAGTGGGTAGCCTATTCCATCACCAGGGGATCTTCCCGACCTAGGAATCAAACCAGGATTTCTTGCAATGCACGCAGAAGTTTTACCAACTGAGCTATTAGGGAAGCCCTATTATTACATTTTATATATCTATCCTTATGTAAAAATGTATGTATATAAACACATTTCTGAAAAAAAGCTGCTGCTGCTGCTAAGTCTCTTCACTCGTGTCCGACTCTGTTCGACCCCATAGACGACAGCCCACCAGGCTCCCCCGCCCCTGGGATTCTCCGGGCAAGAACACTGGAGTGGGTTGCCGTTTCCTTCTCCAATGCATAAAAGTGAAAAGCGAAAATGAAGTCGCTCAGTCTTGTCTGACCCTCAGCGACCCCACGGACTGCAGCCTTCTAGGCTTCTCTGTCCATGGGATTTTCCAGGCAAGAGTACTGGAGTGGGGTGCCATTGCCTTCTCCAAAAAAAAAGCTACAATCTTTAATATAGAGTAAGCTAAAATTATTTTTATGTGTATCTACATATTTGGGTAGTCATATAGAGAAATTAAGTATTGATACTTAAAGTCTACAAATTATATAGGTCATATGTATGTCTCAATTTTCAAATGTGCTTCTAAAAACATTCTAATTTATAGCAATTAAAATTTTTTTCTTTTTAGTGTTTTGGTGGTATTCTTTTGATGTTTGTTGAATACAATGAACTTTAAATCTGTCAGTCATGTAATTGAGCTTAGGAATCAAGTTAAATATACTTTATGTGTTAATATCATTTGAAGTTCTGAAGAAAGGTATAAGCATTTTGAGTAAAAATTATAATTTTGTGAAACCAAGAGAAATACATACAAAGTTTATTTTACTCTTAGTAGATAATCAAATGACAAATGTTTGACTTTTTTTTTTTTTTCTACATGAATAGTCACATAAACATGGTTTTAGAAGGAAGGAGAATAAACCAATTAAAATACAGAATTTCAATTGGAGATTCTAACTAATTAACCTTTTAACAATTATTTTGAAAATCCTTTTAAATTTCCAAATACAGAAATATATTTTTGTTTGATTCTATCTTGATTTTAGTATGAAAAAGTTAAGGTGTTATACTGGACTTAAGTGATAAATCTATCATAAATGGATGATAAAATTTTTAAGTTGAGAAGATAGTTTTACTGAACAAAACTGTTCAGTAAAATTAGCTAAGAATTTTTGAATGCCTGAATTTCTTTTCGTAATTTGAATAATGTAAGAAGTCAGAAGTAAAATTTTGTGGTTATTAGATATGACTGAAGCAACTTAGCAGCAGCAGCAGCAATGTTTAAACTCAGATGTCCATTGTTAGGGATCTGTTAAGAAATTATGACATGTCCGTAAAAATATATAGGAGGCAGCTAAGACACATCATTAAATGAGAAAATTAAGGTGTAGTGAAAGTTGCTCAGTCATGTCTGACTCTTTGCGACCCCATAGACTATGCAGTCCGTGGAATTCTCCAGGTCAGAATACTGGAGTGGGTGGCCTTTCCCTTCTAGAGGGGATCTTCCAAACCCAGGGATCGAACCCAGGTCTCCTGCTTGTAGGTGGATTCTTTACTAACTGAGCCACAAGGGAAGCCCAACAATATTGGAGCAGGTAGCTTATCCCTACTCCAGCAGATCTTCCTGACCCAGGTGTGGAACCAGGGTTTCCTGCATTGCAGGCAGATTCTTTACCAACTAAGCTATTAGGGAGGCCCAATACTGGAATGGGTTGCAATTTCCTTCTGCAGGGGATCTTCCCAACTCAGGGATTGAACCTGCATCTCCTGCATTGCAGGCAGATTCTTTACCACTGAGCCACCAGGGAAGCCCCCTGGCCTAGAACAAAGAGTCTATAATATAATGTATTTGCATAAAATAGGGACACTTTCTGCTTTTAACTACATGAATAAATTATTATATAGTTTTGCAAACAAAAAATAAAAACTTCTGCTAAAATTTGTCATATATATAATGAGAAATAAAAAGTAGAACACACTTCAGAAACAGTTACTCAAATTTAGTTTATTTTGTCAGTAGGACATCTTTTTTTCTTTTTTAAGTTTATTTATTGACTGCTGGGTCACATGCAGGCTTTCTCTAGTTGTGGCAAATAGGGGCCACTCTCTAGTTGCAGTGTATGGGTTTCTCACTATGGTGGCTTTCTTGTTGCGGAGCACGGACTCTAGAGCATGCAGGCTTCAGTCGCTGTGGTGCACAGGCTTAGTTGTTCCTCGGCATGTGGATTCTTTTCAGTTCAGTTCAGTCACTCAGTCGTGTCCAACTCTTTGCAACCCCATGGACTGTAGCACGCCAGGCCTCCCTGTCCATCTCCAACTCCCAGAGTTTACTCAAACTCATGTCCATTGAGTCAGTGATGCCATCCAACCATCTTATCCTCTGTCGTCCCCTTCTCCTGCCTTCAATCTTTGCCAGCATCAGGGTCTTTTCAAATGAGTCAGTTCTTTGCATCAGGTGGCCAAAGTGTTGGAGCAGACCAGGGATCAAACTGGAGAAGGCAGTGGCACCCCACTCCAGTACTCTTGCCTGGCAAATCCCATGGACGGAGGAGCCTGCTAGGCTGCAGTCCATGGGGTTGCGACTTTCATGCATTGGAGAAGGAAATGGCAACCCACTCCAGTGTTCTTGCCTGGAGAATCCCAGGGGCGGGGGAGCCTGGTGGGCTGCTGTCTATGGGGTCACACAGAGTTGGGCACAACTGAAGTGACTTAGCAGCAGCAGCAGGGATCAAACCTGTGTCCCTTGCATTGGAAGGAGGATTCTCAACCACTGGACCACCCAGAAAGCCCATGAGGTGATCTTTTAAATAAAAAATGATCACTGAACCTTTAAAGGAATAAGAGATAAAAGAAGACAAAAAGAAATTTAATTTCATAGTATCGTAGTAAATATTTTTAGAATGGTTCGGAAACTGCCAGTGTTTTTAGAGCACTCACTTTTGCTGTTATATCAATGTCATGTCTATCCAGTTTTTGCATCATTGTTTATCACAGATGAATTTGCCTTCCAGCACGTCATTAACATTTTCACAGTTTCTGTTTGTACCATTCCTCTCTATTTGCTTATTATCTCGCAGGGTTTGAAAGGGAACTAGTTTCAGATTTCTTGATGACACCGTGGCTTACCTACTAGGATATGTATTTTTCAAGTCAAAGCAATTCTCTCTCCTGGTGACTAAGCAGGAGGGTTAAATCTGCAGTCTTCCAGTTGTTTTGTCACATCTTCCTGAAGAAATAAATGTATTTTGTCACGGAGTGTCTTCCCGATTTCTTAGATTATTAGACATGGCTATATTCAATTTAGAATTGAAGACAATTGAGAAAAGAATTGCTTTTTATCTTTACAAATATATCGTATCCATTTTCATTCACTCCAATTCATGCAAGGAAACAGCAGATATTTTGAGACTATTTTAATATTATCTGTGGCCATAGATTTTCTGCCAAGAAGCTTATATATATTTTTAAATATATATTTTAAATATATCACATGTGAAATGGATTGCCAGTCCAGGTTCGATGCATGAGACAAGGTGTTCGGGACTGGTGCACTGGGATGACTCAAAGGGATGGGACGGGGAGGGAGGTGGGAGAGGGGTTCAGGATGGGGAACACAAGCGGATTCATGTCAGTGTATGGCAAAACCACTACAATATAAAAAAGAAAAAATAATATAACAATATGATATTAATAATAATAGCATCAGATCAGATCAGTCGCTCAGTTATGTCCAACTCTTTGCAACCCATGAATCGCAGCACGCCAGGCCTCCCTGTCCATCACCAACTCCTGGAGTTCACTCAGACTCACGTCCATTTAGTCAGTGATGCCATCCAGCCATCTCATCCTCTGTTGTCCCCTTCTCCTCCTGCCCCCAATCCCTCCCAGCATCAGAGTCCTTTCCAATGAGTCAATTCTTCGCATGAGGTGGCCAAAGTACTGGAGTTTCAGCTTTAGCATCATTGCTTCCAAAGCAATCCCAGGGCTGATCTCCTTCAGAATGGACTGGTTGGATCTCCTTGCAGTCCAAGGGACTCTCAAGAGTCTTCTCCAACACCACAGTTCAAAAGCATCTATTCTTCAGCGCTCAGCCTTCTTCACAGTCCAACTCTCACATCCATACATGACCACAGGAAAAACCATAGCCTTGACTAGACGAACCTTTGTTGGCAAAGTAATGTCTCTGCTTTTGAATATGCTATCTCGGTTGGTCATAATTTTCCTTCCAAGGAGCAAGTGTCTTTTAATTTCATGGCTGCAGTCACCATCTGCAGTGATTCTGGAGCCCAGAAAAATAAAGTCTGACACTGTTTCCACTGTTTCCCCATCTATTTGCCATGAAGTGATGGGACCGGATGCTATGATCATCGTTTTCTGAATGTTGAGCTTTAAGCCAACTTTTTCACTCTCCACTTTCACCTTCATCAAGAGGCTTTTTAGTTCCTCTTCACTTTCTGCCATAAGGGTGGTGTCATAATAGCATAGGAGTATAAAATATTAAATATATAAGTAATATACATATATTTTTTACAAAGGAATTTGATTACTCAGGTGATTACTCACTTGATACTTGTCAAATATTGTTATTTCGACTTTGTTTCTAGGTATTAGCAGTTTTCTGATTTGCTTAAATAAAAAATACTTACTTATTTCTAGCCAGTAATAGTAAATAAAAGAAATTAGATTTTTTCTTCTGACAATCTGCTCCCAGCTCAATTAAGCTGATTGATTTGCATTGAAGAATTTTAAGCTAGTTTTCTGTGTGTGTGTGTGTGTGTGTGTGTGTGTGTGTGTGTTTTGGCCATACCAACTGGCTTTTGCGATCTTAGTTACTTGACCAAGAATTGAATCCAGGCCCTCAGTAGTGAAGGTGGGGAGTCCTAACCACAGGACCACCAGAAAATTCCCTAAAGCTAGTTAAACTCTTCAAAAATTTTGAGATTAAGTGCTATACTATCTAGTCCAGTGTTCAGGATCAAAATGCAAATTTTAGACTTCACAGTTTTTAATTAATCACTAAGCCATATTGATTTTTGCCTAAATGTCTCTCATTTGAAGTACTGTAAGAACCTTAAAAGTGGTTTTTATGCTTCTCCTTGTCCAATTCATTCTTATCAGATCTTTCTGAAATTTCATTTTCATCAGTTCATTATCTGATTCTAAACCTTTCAAAAAAACTTTGTAATAATTTTAATGACAGTTATTTGAAAAGATTGGGCTGGTAAAACCATCAATGTGTCAACAGGCAGGTGCTGGTTAAATAAATTGAATAATTAATGGCTTTTTTGGAACCAAAGCCTAGCTTCTTTTTTCCCCCCTTGTCTACCATTTGAGAACATGATTTTGTGAGTTATTCTTGAACACAAATCCATGGGGACTTTCTGTTCAGTTAAAAAAGACTAGGTATATGCATTTTTTTCTTCCCCAAATAAGTATTATGTTATGATGAAACATCATATTTACCATTCAGTCTATTGCATAACATTGTGCAGAGTATTATCGGTAAATATTTCATGTTATGTCTTAGAAAGTTATAGTATTCAAATGTGTCAGAATTAAAAACATTTTTTTAAATCATCTGATTATTTGATTGGGAACTTTCAAAACCACTTGGAGAAGAATCTACAAAGGCTCAGGTCCTAGGGGGCAAGCAGAGTTAAATGAACTAATAAAACGTGGCTATAAATGCAGGAGGAGAAGGGGACGACAGAGGATGAGATGGTTGGATGGCATCACTGACTCGATGGACATGAATTTGAGCAAGCTCCAAGAGTTGGTGATGGACAGGGAAGCCTGGCGTGCTGTGGTCCATGGGGTCTCAAAGAGTTGGACACGACTGAGCGACTGAACTGATAAATGCTAATAGGCTCTAGGTTCAGTGTGTCTATGTATGTTTCACTCACAATGAGTGCCAGAAATATTGAAGTGGTTCGGTCCAAAAATACAGCTAAGAAATGGATTTGGAACAAAGGTGGTTGGTGAAAATTCTGACAGTGTAAGACAAGTAGCAAAGTAATTTTAGGAGCCTTTCATTTTATCAGCAGTTCTCAGATCCAGGGTAGCAGTACAGGGAGTTGTCTTGAGCAACTGTGAGATGGGTAGGTACTTTGCTGCTAACGATAAAGTACCAAAATTGTAAATTATGTTACACATAAATTAGGAGAGTTATCCTTTAAGTACCTTATTGTCCTGAATTTCTTGAATGAGAAATGAGTTTCAGGTAGAACATGTACATGTGGAAAGAAAAATCATCTGGTTTATGGTATAACTGAAGAAACTTGGCGGATGTCCTTCAGTCTTCAATTCCACACTCCATTGCTAAAACATCCTACAAATTGATATTTTATTTTTTGTTTAAGATTATAGTCGTTAAAGTTTCAATGTATTAAGTCAGGGAGGAGGTACAATGTTTCTACAAAATGAGTTGAAGTATAACGGGTTATGAGCTTAGTTAAAATTAAGGAACAAAATATCACCAGGTGAAGGGTATGTTTTAGCAAGATGTGACACTGAGTAGTTAAAGGGCAGCAGGATTATTCTTGGGACTTTAGGAATGGCGGGAGTTGGAGAAAAACAAAACTGGGGAATGAAAGATATCAGTGACCAACAACCAGTTTGGCATCCAGCATCACAGAATGGAACATAGCACTAGAATGAATTCTAATCTTGGCTTTGAAATATAGCTTTGGAATGCTTCAGAACTTTCAATTTTCTGTTTCTTGGTTGATAAAATAAGGTTTCCAAAGAGGAAAAATACATAATTTCAGATATTTTTAAGATGGACATCTCCATTGCTGGTAGAAAAATAGATTGACACAGCTTTTCTGGAGCTCAGTTGGCCAATCTAAACAATTCATAAAAATTCGTATCATGCCATGTTGCTAACTTTTCATGAGGATATATCATTTTTACCTTTGCTAGTCATTATAACGGAGAAGGCAATGGCACCCCACTCCAGTACTCTTGCCTGGAAAATCCCATGGACGGAGGAGCCTGGTAGGCTGTAGTCCATGGGGTCATGAAGAGTCGGACACGACTGAGTGACTTCCCTTTCACTTTTCACTTTCATGCATTGGAGAAGGAAATGGCAACCCACTCCAGTGTTCTTGCCTGGAGAATCCCAGGGACGGGGTAGCCTGGTGGGCTGGCGTCTATGGGGTCGCACAGAGTTGGACACGACTGAAGCGACTTAGCAGCAGCAGCAGCAGTCATTATAAAGAGTTCAGTATTTACAGAGTTTAATACTAATATATTTTATTCTGGTAGAGATGCAAATGATTTCTGTCTAATAAAGAAAGCCCAAAGATTATGGTGTATTGCTCTGTAAGACATTAACCAGATTTTACAAAAATCTGCCCTACCAATCTTATTCTAGTATTTTTTTCTAAATGCCTATCGATACCAAGTTTCCCAGATGCTTTTGGAACTAGATTAACAATCTTACTGATTCCTTCATTAATGAATTAAATAAAATTTTGACAAATATCCAATTTATATTTCTGTGAGAGCCATGCTTTTAAATTTTAACAATAGGCTTATTGGTATTCTGCCATTAGGTTTATAAATATTATTTAACATGTAACAGATAATAAAGGATTAAAAAAAATACTAACCTAAGGTAGCATCATTTTCATCATTTCTTATTGCTTCACATCTTCAAAATTTTGTGTTGTCAATGTTTCAGATTTTGGTCGTTCTAGTAGATATGTAGTGGCGTGACATTGTTTTCTTTTGTATTTCCTTAATGACATGTGAAATAGCTTTTTATATGCCTGTTTGTTGTCTGTACATCTTCTTTGGTGAAGTGTCTGGTAAAGGCTTTGGCCCATTTTTAACTGGTGAGTTTTAGGAGTTCTTTGTATATTTTGGATAACAGTGCTTTGTTAGATGTGTCTTTTACAAATCTCTTTTCCTAGCCTGTGGTTTGTCGTTTTCAGTGTCTTCACATTGTTTTTCTCAGAGCACTTTTTGAATTTTAGTGAAATCTAGGTTAGCAGGTTTTTTTTTTTTTTGACAGATTACAACTTTGGTGTTTTATCTAAAAAGTCACTGCCATACTTGAGGTCATCTAGATTTTCTCCTATGTTATCTTCTAGGTGTTTTATTATTTTAGGTTTTACATTTAGGCCTGTAATCCATTTTGAGTTACTTTTTGTGGAGAGTGTAAGGTCTGTGTCTGGATTCATTTTTTTACTTGTGGATGTCCAATTATTCCCGCACAATTTGCTGAAAAGAGTATCTTTGTTCCATTGTATTGCTTTTGCTCCTTTGTCAAATATCAACGGACTATATTAATGAAGGTCTATTTCTCAGCTCTCTATTCTGTTCCAATGACCTATTTGTCTGTTTTTTCACAAATACCACAGTCTTGATTACTGTAACTTTATACTAAATACTGAAATTGAGTAGCATCAGTCCTCCAACTTTTTCTCCTTCAATATTGTGTTAGCTGGTTTGGGTCTTTTGCCTCTCATATGAACTTTATTTTTTTTATTTTTAGTTCTACCAGTTTATTGCTACCAACCCATGACCCTCCATCCTCATGCACACATGCTCAGTCATGTAACCCCATGGACTGCAGCCTGCCAGGCTCCTCTGTCCATGGACTTTTCCAGGCAAGAATACTGGAGTGGGTTGCCATTTCCTTCTCCAGGTCATATGAACTTTAGAATAAATGTGCCAATATCCACAAAGTAACTTGCTGGGATTTTGATTGGGATTGCATTGAATCTGTAGATCAGGTTGGGAAGAATTGACAGTTTGATGATATTGAATCTACCTATCCATGAACATGAAGTATTGTCTGTTATTTTGTTCTCAGATTTTTTTCATCAAAGTTTTATAGTTTTTTTTTTTTTTTGCCATGACACATGGCATGTGGAATCTTAGTTCCCCAACCAGGGATTGAACCTGTGCCCCATGCAGTGGAACTGTAGAGTCTTAACCACTGGATCACCAGGGGAATCCCTTAGAGTTTTTTTTCATGTGGATTTTTTACACATTTGTTAGATTTATGCCTAAGCATTTCATTTCAGGGGTGCTAATATAAAAGGTATTATGTTTTTAATTTCAAATTCTACATGTTCATTACTTGTATATAGAAAAATGATTTTTATATGTTAATATTTTGCAACCTTACTGTAATTGCATATTTAACTGAATATATTTAATGGCAAACTATTAACATATAAGGGCTTCCCTAGTAGCTCAGACAGTAAAGCATCTTCTTGCAATGCAGGAGACCAGGGTTCAATCCCTTGGTCAGGAAGATCCTCTGGAGAAGGAAATGGCAACCCACTCCAGTATTCTTGCCTGGAGAATTTCATGTACAGAGGAGCCTGGCAGGCTATGGTTCACTGGGTTGCAAAGAGTTTAACATGACTGAGTGATTAACACATTAACATATGAAAAGGTGATCTATTAACCATTGTTGTTGCTTAGTTGCTGAGTCATATCTGACTCTTTTGCAACACCATGGACTGTGTAGCCCACGAGGCTACTCTCTTCATGGAATTTTCCAGGCTAGAATATTGAAGTGGGTTGCCATTTCCTATTCCAGGGATGTTCCTGATCCAGGGATTGAACCCACATCTCCTGTAAGTCTCCTGCACTGCAGGTGAATTCTTTACCATTGAGCCATTGGAGAGCCATTGGGGAAGGTGGATTTTGAACCAAACCATGGAATTTCAGAACAGCCGTGGCATATATATGAGGGAAAAGTGTGGAAGAAAAGCCTATTTGAAATAGTGTCAGGAGATGGGTTTTATCTACATGCCAGCATCCACCTGTATGCCTGTGTGCTTTGTGGAGTGAGGATGTGTAAAAACAGACAAGATCCTTTTGTATAAGTGCCATATGATGCTATGGTAATGATTATAATAAAAGCTAAGTAATATTGTAATTCTAAAACCTCATCTACATCTGAAAATGAAAAGGAAGAATTCACTTCTTCATAAGTAGTTGAGGAATCTTTGTCAAAGAGTCAGAATTTTAACTTAATTTTTAAAAATGTGGATTTTGACAACTGCTTTGCAATTTTAAATATTAGTCAATAGGATAGTATGGAGATTATTTGTGAGCAAGTTCTTTTGTGTCAGTGGAAATGAAAATGTAGAATGGGGTCACTAGTTGTCTAAATTTTTCATTACAGGAAAATCTTTCTAATTTCATGGTTCAGACTTTCCTATAATTAATAAACAAAAGTAATTGGGGTCATCAGCAGTTCTTTGGTAATTTAATTCTCTTTCTATCAGATTTCCATTTTCTATCTGATACTGAGCCTGAGAGGCTTGAAGTAGATGTTGGTGTTTTTACTTTAAATTTGCAATTTTGATTAAATTCAAATGCTTTTCAGTTGTTACAAAAAGTAGAGGCAAACTATTTGACTGAAAACATTTTTGCAGTTTTTTTTTTTTCATTTTTCCTGGTTTAAATATTAATCTTTTGGTTTCCGTAGTTTCTTAATCCTCTGAAACTGATAATAGAAATAATAATAATGAGCACAGATGTTTTAAAGAATTTCACAAATGCTGATCCTAATCACTCACAAATAATTTATGATGTATGTATTGTTATTATCTTAATTTTGCTGATAAGACCAAATACTTGAGAGGAATTTCCTGTCAGTCCAGTGGATTAAGACTCTGCACTTTCAATGCTGGAGTCATGGGTTTGATCCCTGGTCAGGGAACTAAGATCCTGTATATCACGAAGCCAAAAAAAAAACAAAAAAGACCTAATAGTTGAGAAACTTGCCCAAGATAAATACAGTCAGTCAGTGGCAGAGCCACAAGTTAAAACCACAGTCCAGGACCAACGCCTGTTTGTAGTTCTACGGCTTCTTTACTGAAATGGCTGTTGGGTCTGTCTTTTGAAAAGGCCAGTGCTAAACTTTTAGAAATGCCATATTCTTCACAGATTTTTAAAAAAATTCAAAGTAGTTCTTTTAAGCAACATATATAATTTAATGTGAATACTTCGAGTCTATGGACATTATTTTAGGTTTTAAGTATGTATGGTTTTGCATATATCATATTCTGTATCTTATTCTGTCACATTACGTACTGAGCAGGCACATTGTTTCTTCAGCCATCCTTTTTTAACCTAGATCTGATCATACAATAACGATGCCATTACACATTAAAGGTTGAATTCTTTGATTTCATAAATGTGTTTGTGAATAAATTGTGTTTTAGAAAAAACTGCATTTGTGTAACAACTTTTATTCTCAGATCTTCACATAATATCCTACTTTATCCTAAATCCAAACACAGTAAAATGAGACAGGCATTATTTTTTATATTTTACAGATGAGGAAATTGAAATCCAAAAATTATGTGTATTGTCCCAAGGTCACACAACCAGTTAAAGGGAAAGGCCAGTGAGGAGCTCAGTTCTCTGAATTCACAGCGTCAGGGTTTTTATTTTTCTCCTCTAAGAAACTACTGTCCTTGTTGGACATCTTCTGTTGTTTCTCTTTTTTTCTTTTCATTTTTTTAAGTCATGTTTTTAGAGGAATCCTTGACTGTAGCCTTGATTTGGCTACTTCTAAAAGTTGTGGAACTAATTTGAAGTGCGTTCTGAGTAGTTTACATACTCAGCTGTATGTACTGGGGACTTCTTTGGTGGGGAGGAATAAGAGACACGGGGTTATGTGCTGCATTTGAATTTCTTCATGGGCAATGAATAATAATTATGTGGTTGCCAAATTAGTGCAACCAGTTTGAATGTTAAACAGTAAGACAAGGGCAAAGAGGTGTACCCCCAACTCTGACAGGAAACTAATGACCGAAACCTTTAACCAAAGGTAAAATAGCTCCGGAGTTAGTCCAGAGGTCTTTAGTTCAGAATAATTATCATTAATAAGTGACTGGCGTAGAGCTATTAAAGTGAGTTGATGGATTGTTTGCATCTGAATCATCTAGGGGCATTGGTTAAACCCTTGAGCTCCACCCACGATTTACTGAATCAGAATCTCTAGGTTGGGGCTGTGAATTTATGACATCATCTAACTTCAAGAGGAACCAGTGAATATAAGTAGGGGAGACAACAGAATATTTAGTTGTTTTCAAATATCAAAATTTTCCAGTTAAAAAAAAATACTGGATGGAGACAGAGAACAACTCCCCATTTCTTAATTATGGGCATTGCATGGTGACTTCCCTTCAAACAATGCGGTGTGAAGAAAGGTAATTTCACTGTGAAGAAAACTGACAAGTACCACCTCAGCCAAAGGATCAAGACCAGCATCAACTGGTGAGATTTAGTGTGTACTCTTGATATTAAGTAATGAGAATGACCGTTTTCCTCAGTGGTCTTCCTCTCAGAAGCATACTACCCATCCGAATTATGAGGAAAAACAGCAGATTCCAATAGAGGAGCATCCTACAAAATATAAGATCAGTACTCTGAAAAATTGTCAAAGTCCAAAGCCATCAAGAATGAAGTCTGAGACCCTTGTCACCATCAAGAGGAGCCTAAGGAGAACCTAAGAACTAAATAGAATGTGGTATCTTGGATGGGTTCTTGTGAACAGAGAATGGGCATTAGGTAAAAACTAAGGCAGTCTGAATAAATGTTGCAGCTGTATGGGTTCATTAATTGTAACAAATGTACCATACTAATGTAAGATGTTAATAATAAGGGTAACTGTGTGTGGAGTATATGGGAATTCACTACTATTTAATCCATTTTTCTGCAAGTCCAAGACTGTTATGGGGAGTTCCCTGGCAGTCCAGTGGTTAGGACCCTGTGTGCTCACTGCTAATGGCCCAAGGTCCATCTCTGGTCAGGGAACTAAGATCCCACAAGCTGTGTGGCACGGCCAAAAACAAGCAAACAAAAATGTTGTAGAAAATTATCTATTTTTAAAGAACCCTCTGGTTTGCTAATGGTGACTGGGGACAATTGTAGTAAATGGTAAATAGAACAGGATTTACCTGGCACCAGTTTTTGCCAGGGCTGTGCACTGTTGAAGGGAGGAGGCTAGACCTGAATCAGGACCTTTTAGTGCGTGCAGACTAATGTTCAGGATGGGAAGACCCACCAGCTGGTCAAGCACAGAGAACTCTTTTTACCTGAGACAAAGAGCTGTGGCAGACTGAATGTTCCTTTTAGGGGAGAAAAATGAGAGCTGCTTTAGGTCAATGTTTCTTGAGCAGATTTGAGAAAGAAGAGTTGGCATTGATTGAGAGCTTACTGTGTACCCTGCCCTGTTCTATATATTTCATAGACATTAACTCTTCATTCTCCCGACAGCCCCATGAGGTAGGCATTGGGTTAGCCCCACTTTACAAATAAGACAAAGGAGGCTGAGAGAGATTCCGTGGTTTGTAGGATCCCCTACGAGACAGTGCAGTATTTGGCTCCTGTACTGTACCGTTGCCAAGTGGGTTTTCCTAGGGAGAGTGTCATTTCCAACTTGAGTTGAGGATGTCTTACATCATTGGAGATTGGATTTTCCTTTCTTTCTTTTGTACTTTACATATAAGTTATTAAGAAACCCTGTGACCAACTCTTATCTTCAAAGTAAATAGTCTGATCACTTCTCACCATGACTCCCTCCACTGCCATGCTGATCCAGCCTCCATCAAAGCTTGCCTGACTTGGGACTTCCCTGATGGTCCTGTGATTAAGACTATGCATCCCCCTATAGGGATGATTCAATGAATTCTGACAAATGGACCAGTTGTGTAACAACAAGAACCACAAAATAAAAAGTTTCATCAACTCCTCAAATTTCCTCATTCACTCTAGTGATAGACTGCTGATCAGTGGTTAGCGTTTGCCAGTAGGTGGGGACTGCCATCACCACCTACTGGCAAATTTGCCTTTTCTAAAGTCTGTTACATTTAAATGAAATCATACAGTATGTGTGTATGGCTTTTGTATATGGCTTCTTTCACTTAGTGCTTTTGAGATGTGTTTCTGTTGTTATATGTATCATAACTCATTCTTTTTGATTGCTCAGAAACATTCCATGGTGTTCCATACCACAATTTGTTTATCCATTCACCAGTTGATGGACTTTTGGGTTGTTTCTAGTTTTTGGCGATGTGGGCCATTGATTGAGAGATTTTGGCCATTGATTTGGCCATTTTGAACAAATTGCTAGATGAAGGTTCCAGTGCAAGTCTATGTATGTATATATGTTTGTTTTTTCCGTTGGTTAAATATGTGGAGTGACTTTGCTTGGTCTTACGTAAGTACATGGTAAAAATTTTTAAGAAACTACCTAGTTTTCAAAGCAGTTGCATAATTTTGCATTCCCATTAGCAATTTTTGAGAGTTCCAGTTGCTTCACACCCTTGTCATTTTCAATTTTTAAAAATGCATTCATTGTAGTTGATGTGCCGTGGTATCTCTTGATTTTAATTTACATTTTCCCAGTAACTAAAGATGTATATGTTTTTCTGTGTTTGCCTTTCCTACATACATTGATGAATTATCTATTCAGATATTTTGACCAGCTTTTAAATTATGCTTATTGCTATTTTATTGTTGTAAAGTTCTTTATGTACTCTGGATTAATTTCTTTATCAACAATTAGGGTTTTTTTGGGGTGGGAGGGAGGCTGTCTTGTGGAGTGTGAAATCTTAGTTCCCTGACCAGGGTTGGAACCCAAACCCCCAGCAGTGGAAGCCAGTAAGCAACATGTGGCTCACTGCCTTTTACTGTAAATGAAGTTTATTGGAACACAATCATGCTCATTCATTTACACATACCTATGGCTTTCATGCTACAGGGGCTGAGTTGAGCAGTTACAGCAGAGATCATAAAATTAAAAATAAAGTTTAAATATTTATAACCTGGTCCTTTACAGAAAAATCTTGCTGACCCCTGGGCCAGAATATTTTATTTATTTTATTTTTAAAATTTTTATTTATTTTATTTTTAAAATTTTTATTTATTTTATTTGGCTGCACCAGGTCTTAGTTGCAGCAAGTGGGCTTTAGTTTTCTGACCAGGGATTAAATCCTTGGCCCCTGCACTGGGAGCATGGAGTCTCAACTATATACCACCAGAGAAGTCCCCAGAATATTTTAAATAGAAGTGTGAACTTTGAAATTCAGAGAGACTATCTGATGCTATAATATCTTACATAGTTCTCTGTGACCCACCACCAGTCTCCCTCCTCTGCCCATCTACTTTACTCGTCTACTAACCCTGAACCCCTTTTCTTAAAAAAAAAAAAAGTTACAGAATTCAGTTCTCTGCCAGAATTACAAAATGATTTAACTCTTTTAAATATAGAGTTCTTGTCTTATTTATCTTAATTTATAATATATTACAAATAC
The DNA here is from genome assembly GCF_055505025.1 of Bos grunniens. Classification (NCBI taxonomy): domain Eukaryota; kingdom Metazoa; phylum Chordata; class Mammalia; order Artiodactyla; family Bovidae; genus Bos; species Bos grunniens. The sequence goes on along the minus strand of NC_141191.1, from coordinate 19,290,183 downwards.
CTAAAACAATGATTTGAGGATCCATTTTTTTCTTTTATAGCAATTTCTTTTCTTTATTTTGATTCCCAAACTGCTTAACATCCTGCAGAACTAGGAAGGCTGCTTCTTGTTTTCTAATCCCTGTCTGTATTAACATAATCTATTATTTATTCTCAGACCGAATTACCATCATATTTGATGTTTCAGCTGGATTAGTGACTTCTGGCCAGGGCCAGAATAAACCGATAAAGCGAATTTCAGCATTTTAATGAGTCATAGCATCCTGAATGCAGAAACTTTACGACCTTTGATTCCAAATTGAACAATTGGACAATTAGTTCAATTGAACAATTGAACTAAAATCAATGTAAACTATATCAAAAGCTTCTCCAAGTGATAGGAGCAGTGTTTGAGTGATGTTAACCAAGTTGTGGGTAGAAAGAGTGTGGCCTTCCACATACAGTTATTTCACTTACTCTGTTTATCTCTGCTGGCTACATTGCCTGTCATTTCCCTTGGGGTTCAACATTCCAATTTTAATGAAAATGCTGGCATAGTCGCAGGACCTTTGAAAATGCTCTCTGGAATATGTGGGGCCTCTATCCACTACCAACACCACCTGTACGTCTTTCATTTCTCAACCTAATTATAATTTTCATCCTTAGTTTCCCCTAAGCCCCAAGACTGGTTTATATGCCTCTCTTTTCACACTGCATAGACCTGAATCATACCATTTATTACACATTGGGCACAGCATCTTACAGTTGGCTATTTACCTGTCTGTTTTGCCTAGATTGTAAGAGAAACCATTTCTGTCTTATTCCATATTGTATCTGCAGTGCTTAATACAGTACCTGGCACATGGTAGTAATTATTTGTTAAGTAAATAAACCTCTTAAATGTTGTCATTTGTGAAAAAGGTATAATGCAACTAACCTGTAGAATTAGGATGGTTAAAAAAAAAGATGCTGGATATGAATATATTTACATATCACCACACTAAGCAGGTAATAAACATTCAATGAATGTTAGTTGACTGTGAAATCTGCATTTTCTCTGAGTCGCTATAAAGCTCCAAGCCAACTTTTAAATTTTGTTGTAGATTCAGTTCAAACTATGTATATTATATACTAACATTCCTTTGCTTTTTATTTGGTCAGTTTTTTTTTGATTTTGGTTGTTAAATGGATTAGAAAATATGCTGAAAAATTAAATGTCCCTTTTAATAGAGTTGGGTAACCCTAAGTGATTTTGTGAAGCACGTTTTCCACTATATATTAAGTAAAAATGTGTTACAGAAAATTAAAGCCATACATTTCTGATTTGTTTACAGTTAGAATATAATTAATATTCTGCTTCAAGAAGTATCTTAATAGTTCATTATTATCATATATGTATAAAGTGTTCTTTTTCTCATGAGTGTATGCTAACTCTACTGAGTGAAAGTTTGATGAACAAGATACATCCATCTCCAAGTATTTTCCCACAAATTACTTACGAATGACAAAGGACGAGCATTGACTTCTCAGTTGAGAAGTGTAGTAGACACCACCTTTTAACCAAGTGTTCTCAAACATAACCTTGCCCTGGAAAAACCAGCATTTTAGGCCTTTTGATATAATGCAAGGTGAAGACCACAACATCAAAATAATTATATTTGTACTAAAGATACACAGTATGAATCTAATTATAAGGAAACAACAGACAAACCCAGTTTGAAAGACATTTTACAAAATAACTGTACTTCTCAAAAATGTCAAGGTCAAGAAACAGAAAGGATAGAAACTTTGCTATGTTAAAGGAGACCAGAAGTTCATGACAATTGCATGTAATATAAAGCATGATCCTGGATTGGAGCCTTGACCCAGGGGCGAGGGGATAAAGAATGTTACTGGGAAGATGGACAGATATGATTTGGAGATTATAGATCAGATAATGGGCTTCCCTGTGGCTGAGAAGGTAAAGAATCTGCCTACAATGCAGGAGACCTGGGTGGATCAGGTAATAGTTTAAATTGGAAGTGTTAGTTGCTCAGTCATGTCCAACTCTTGCAACCCCATGGACTGCAGCCTGCCAGGCTCTTCTGTCCATGAACACTCCAGGCAAGAATACTGCAGTGACTGGGTAGCCATTCTCTTCTCCAGGGGATCATCCCAACCCAGGGACTTGGGTCTCCAGCATTGCAGATTCTTTACTATCTGAGCCACCAGGGGTCCTAGTAGTCTTATGCACATGAATTTGAGCAAACTCTGGGAGATAGAGGAGAACAGAGGAGCCTGGCATGCGGCAGTCCATGGGATCACGAAGAGTATGACGCAACCTTACGATTAAACAACAACAACAATAGTTTTATCAGACTTGAATTTGATGACTACAGTGTTTATGCAAGTAAATAGCCTTGTTCAGCTCATCTATTCTTGATGAGAGGAGTGGGTTATGCTTAAAAAGATGGGAAGAATTGTTGGAAGCCATACTGGAAGGCTGTCTACCACAAAGCCAAAATAAACTCATTTAGATAAATTTGAATGTATTTCTCAAAGAGTAATTTAAGAACATTAGCATATAAAATGTCAAAAGAATTTCAGTTTGAATGAAAGTTAACCTGTTGTGTGTATGAATTCAGAACCATCATTTATAAATGTTTAGATGCAGTCTAATATATAAAAATGTCAGGCAGGAATTCCCTGGCGGTCCAGCGGTTAGGACTCTGTGTTTCCACTGCAGGGGGCCCAGGTTCAATCCCTGGTGGGGGAACTAAGATCCTGTACATGATGTGGTATGGCCAAAAAATAAAAGCAAATTTAAAAAAAGTGTCAGATGTTCTAGCTGGAGCCTCTCTTTACAATTCAAAGTAGTTTGATTCTTGTCAGCCACCAGGAGCCCATTTGTATAATGGACTTTTGAGTGAAGGAGAAAAAAGTAGTGTTTCTCTGGGCTCACAGGTGAACAGTGGTCTCTGCCTCAGGTGTTGTTGCTTTGTCCTGACCCATAGACTTGCACTGAAGAATTCATTCAGTTTTCATTCATTCATCCAATTTTCCCTCAGAATCGAACTGTTAGATTTATCCATATAAGGTGTGCCTGTCATTCCTTCCATCCTAGTCACTGCTGCAACTGATGAAGATGTCCTGTTAAATTATAATCACTCTGTCAGAAGACCTGCTGAAACAGAGCTCTAATTCTTTATAATGGTCTGCTCTCTTACCTCAAAATTATTGTATTCAAGCTGGCTGAGAGCACCTTTCAAAGACTGTATCTAGTATAACGTCAACTCAATGGACATGAGTTTGAGCGAGCTCCAGGAGTTGGTGATGGACAGGGAAGCCTGGTGTGCTGCAGTCCCTGGGGTCACAAAAAGTCGGACACGACTGAAGGACTGAACTGAACTGAGTGTAACTTCATGTGCTGTGCTTAGCCACTCAGTCATGTCAGACTCTTTGCAACCCCATGGACTATAGCCTGCCAGGCGCCTCTGTCCTTGGGGATTCTCCAGGCAAGAATACTAGAGTGGATTGCCATGGCCTCCTCCAGGAGATCTTCCCAACCCAGGGATGGAACTCAGGTCTCCAGCATTGCAGGTGGATTCTTTATCAACCAAGCCACCAGGAATACAAATATAAATTTCCTCTTAGGGAATTCCTTGGCTGTGTAGTGGTTAGGACTTGGTACTTTCACTGAAGATGGCCTGGGTTCAGTACCTGGTCAGGGAACTAAGATCCTGCAAGCTGCACGGTACAGCCAGAAAAAACAATTTTTTTTTTCTTGTAGTCTCTAGAGGTAAAGAGTGTCATCTTTTACTTCTTCGAAGATAAGATATTTAACTTTGGCCATATTTAAACATCCTAAAAGGATAACATTTTATTGAGACCACATTTCTTACGAGCTTTTTCTTCAATGATTGAGTGATTTACAAAAATGCATGCTCTACATTTTCTTCCTGTAAGGCTTATGTGGGACATTATCAGTTCCTCATATTTCTTTTGGAAGGACACAAAAGGGACATCATTATCTACTCCCCTATCTTTAAATGTGAGAAGCATGTGTCCAATTAAATCTAGTGCTTCCTCTTCATTGTTCTGTATGAATAATTAACCTTTCTAAGTGCTGACATCAGGAAGGTTTTGAATCTCTCTTTCTTCCAAGAGGAAAATAAAATGAAGAGTAGAACTGACACTTCTTTCGAGTTTTTAATCAGTTTGAAAGATAGTTAATAACAGTAAAATATAAGCATTCAAATGTAAAATGTTGATTCTTAAAATTATTTTGTTTAGTCTTTGGCTATAATGATTTTATTATCATAGGCTTCTCTAAAGTAATGATTTCTCTAATGCAATCATTTGGAACAATATGGTCACCAATCTACTTTCATTAGTCACATGGGAGCACTGTAAATCAGTTCCTATGATCTTTGCAATTGAAACTTGCTGGGTGCCAGCTGTGTTAATATCTGTTAATTATTATCCTTTTAAACCTCATTCTTTCTGTAAGTCAGATACGCACTTTAGGACTTTTTATAGTTTAGATTGTTCTGCTCATCCTCCTCCTGATCTCCTCCAAGGTTTTTGTCCCTCTCAGTTGATTTATAATGTAACCTTGAAGCAAGAAGTAGCATCAGTCGACTGCTGTTTTAATAAATGGCTTGTCAGCTGTTTTACAACTATGGTTATTTCTTTGACTAGAGAAATTTCTAGGTAGCTGGCTTTTGAATTCCCCATTATTTTCAAGATTTGACTGAACATTCTTGATCAAATCTGTCTTCTGTGCAAATAAATACTTGATTGGTAGAGAGAAATAGTTCTGATATGTTTTGATTTTGATTTTACATGGTCTGATTTGTCATACACTTACTAGTCAATTTGGAGGGTTGAAAATATGATAAGACTATTTTACATTTAACCTGTTAAAAGAATAGTTATCCTCTCTGTTCGGTTTTCTTGTTTTGCGACACAGAATTAAATTATCATGAGAAATCAATAAAATTTTGGAATGCTGCAAAACTTTTAGCTTCCACAGTCAAATTTAATTAGGTTCACTTTTCACAGTGATTCCCTATCCCCCCCCCCCCAACACACACAATTGCCATTTCAAAATAAGTCTTACCTTAAACTGAACTCATGTAGTCAGTCTCTGCTGGCTTCTATTTCTGCACTCTCAGTTTCCCTTTCCCTTAATGGCATCAATCCATCCACTCCACCAAGCTGAAAATCTCAAGAACATTCTAGATGTTTTTTCTTGCTCCCATGGATCCTGACAGTCTGCAAATTTTATGAAAACATGTCCTTCTTCTGTTTCTTCTTTATCTCTCCAATTGCTGCCTTTGGGGGGCTTTCAATATTTTGTACTTCCAAACTGACCTGTTTTCTCCAGTCTTCTCTTTTCCCCTGCTTCCTGTTAGACTCACATCCATAGCTCCACACAGCAGTGTTTGATACAACACTGCCTATTCTCTTCATGTTTTTGCTCCTGGCAATCACTAATCTACTTTCAATTTCTGTGAGTTTGTCTATTCTGGGCATTTCAAATAAACAGAATTGTAAGATAGGGAATTCTGTGTCTGGTTGCCTCAACTTAGCATGTCTTCAAGATTCATTGTTGTTGTAACATGCATTAATACTTCGTATTTTTTATGTATGACATAATATTCCACTTACGGGTATATCAAGTTTTGTTTATCCATTCATCAGTTGGAGGCATTTCGGGTGTTTCCACTTTTTGGCTGTTACGAATCATGCTGTTATGAACATTTGTATATAAATTTGTATATGTCTTGGGTATACATCTGGGGGTGAAATTACTGGGTCATCTGATTGGTGTGCTTAACATGTTACAGAACTGCTAAACTGTTTTTCAAAGTGGCTATACCATTTTACATTCCCACTAGCAGTGATAGAAGGTTCAAATCGCTCCATTTGCTGAACAAGGCTTTTTTTTTTTTTTTTTAATTATAGCCATTCTAGCAAGTGTGGTTTTGTTTTGTTTGTGGTTTTGACTTGGATTTTCCGAATAATTTACAATATATATCATCTTATTGTGTGCTTTATGGGTCATTTATTTATCTTCTTTGGAGAAATGTCTATTCAAGAGCTTTGCTAAGTTTTAATTGGTTTATTCGTCTTTTGATTTTGTATGTCAGTAAGGTGAAGTTAGTGGAGGTGATAGAATTCCAGTTGAGCTATTCCACATCCTGAAAGATGATGCTGTGAAAGTGCTACACTCAATATGCCAGCAAATTTGGAAAACTCAGCAGTGGCCACAGGACTGGAAAAGGTCAGTTTTCATTCCAATCCCAAAGAAAGGCAATGCCAAAGAATGCTCAAACTACCACACAATTGCACTCATCTCACACGCTAGTAAAGTAATGCTCAAAATTGTCCAAGCCAGGCTTCAGCAATATGTGAACCGTGAACTTCCTTATGTTCAAGCTGGTTTTAGAAAAGGCAGAGGAACCGGAGATCAAATTGCCAACATCTTCTGGATCATGGAAAAATCAAGAGTTCCAGAAAAGCATCTATTTCTGCTTTATTGACTATGCCAAAGCCTTTGACTGTGTGGATCACAAGAAACTGTGGAAAATTCTGAAAGAGATGGGAATACCAGACCACCTGATCTGCCTCTTAAGAAATGTGTATGCAGGTCCGGAAGCAACAGTTAGAACTGGACATGGAACAACAGACTGGTTCCAAATAGGAAAAGGAGTACGTCAAGGCTGTATATTGTCACCCTGCTTATTTAATTTATATGCAGAGTACATCATGAGAAACGCTGGACTGGAAGAAGCACAAGCTGGAATCAAGATTGCCGGGAGAAATATCAATAACCTCAGATATGCAGATGACACCACCCTTATGGCAGAAAGTGAAGAGGAACTCAAAAGCCTCTTGATGAAAGTGAAAGTGGAGAGTGAAAAAGTTGGCTTAAAGCTCAGCTTTCAGAAAATGAAGATCATGGCTTCCGGTCCCATCACTTAATGGGAAATAGATGGGGAAACAGTGGAAACAGTGTCAGACTTTATATTTTTGGGCTCCAAAATCACTACAGATGGTGACTGCAGCCATGAAATTAAAAGACGCTTACTCGTTGGAAGGAAAGTTATGACCAACCTAGATAGCATATTGAAAAGCAGAGACATTACTTTGCCAACAAAGGTCCGTCTAGTCAAGGCTATGGTTTTTCCTGTGGTCATGTATGGATGTGAGAGTTGGATTGTGAAGAAGGCTGAGCGCCAAAGAATTGATGCTTTTGAACTGTGGTGTTGGAGAAGACTCTTGAGAGTCCCTTGGACTGCAAGGAGATCCAACCAGTCCATTCTGAAGGAGATCACCCCTGGGATTTCTTTGGAAGGAATGATGCTAAAGCTGAAACTCCAGTACTTTGGCCACCTCATGTGAAGAGTTGACTCATTGGAAAAGACTCTGATGCTGGGAGGGATTGGGGGCAGGAGGAGAAGGGGACGATAGAGGATGAGATGGCTGGATGGCATCACTGACTCAATGGACGTGAGTCTGAGTGAACTCCGGGAGTTGGTGATGGACAGGGAGGCCTGGCGTGCTGCGTTTCATGGGATCGCAAAGAGTCGGACACGACTGAGCGACTGATCTGATCTGATCTGATCTGAAGGTGAAGTTTAGTGCATCTGTCACTTTCAAAGGTTTCCCTACTGCTTGGAAATGCTTTTAGCTTTGTCTAGTCAAGCATTTGGGCTTCCCAGGTGGTACTGGCAATAAAGAATCCACCTGCCAATGCAGGAGACAGAAGAGACATGGGTTCAATCCCTAGGTCAGAAAGATCTCCTGGAGGGGAAAATGGCAACCCACTCCAGTAATCTTGGCTGGAAAAATTTCATGAACAGAGGATCCTGGTGGGATACAGTCCATGGGGCCACAAAGTGTTGGACAGGGCTGAACACACATGCATGCTGTCAAGCATTTAAACATCCATGAATATATTATGTTCTGTGCCTGTGTTGGAAATAAAATATCTGATAAGACATGTCATCTCTCTTGTGGATTATGCTGCCTGATTTCCTACTCCTCAATCCTCTTTTACCCTGCATCCCAAATGAAAAAAAAAATAGTGAATTTGATCATATAACCTTGTGCTAATGACTTTAATCCTTCCTTTATTCACTACTAGAAAAAGTTCTAGTTCTTTGAAATGATTTATGAAGCCTTCAAAATTTGTTTCTTGCCAACCTCGTCAAGGTTATCTCTTGTCTCTATCCTGTACCCCCATCTGGGATAACTTTAGTGTAGTCTAGTTAAATGTGACATCTAGATATACTCAAGTTAGAAACTAGGGGAATAAGTGGGTTTCTCGTGGCTCAGTTGGTAAAGAATCTGCCTGCAATGCAGGAGACCCAGGTTCAATCCCTGGGTGAGAAAGATCCTCTGGAGGAGGAAATGGCAACCCACTCCAGTATTCTTGCCTGGAGAATCCCATGGACAGAAGAGGCTGGTGGGCTATACTCCATGGGGTCGTAAAGAGTCAGACACAACTGAGTGACTACCACTGACACGCAAAAACCTGAAGCAGGTCTCAGGTGAGAATGAAAGGAATCAGTGGAACTTCTTAACTCTGGATCGCAAACAGCGGATCTCTCTGAAGCCTGTGACGTGAGAACACAGGCTGTATTCTGTTACCCTGTTGTCTTTAGTGGGATCTTTAGATGTTCCAACCTCACAGGTTTGGTCCCTGGTTGGGGGATAAAAATCCCATAAATCCCAAAAATCCCATGGCCAAAAAAAAGAGGTCTATATAAATTTAAAAATCCCTTTACAATTTTGGCATAAACTAGTAAAATAGCAGAATCTATATGTATATATACACACAACACAGAAATATAAAGCAGACTATGAAATTCAAATTTTATCTCCAAAGTGGAAAGTATGTTATCTATTGCTACAAAATGAACTAACCCCAAAATTCAAATGGCTTAAAACAACCAGTTTATTTTTTCAGCTTGTTTGCGCTAAATTGACAAATAAAATTGTAAGATATTTCAACTCTACATTGTGATGATTGTATATATGTATGTGTATACCTAGATAGCATATTCAAAGGCAGAGACATTACTTTGCCAACAAAGGTCCATCTAGTCAAGGCTATGGTTTTTCCTGTGGTCATGTATGGATGTGAGAGTTGGACTGTGAAGAAAGCTGAGCGCCGAAGAATTGATGCTTTTGAACTGTGATGTTGGAGAAGACTCTTGAGAGTCCCTTGGACTGCAAGGAGATCCACCCAGTCCATTCTGAAGGAGATGAGCCCTGGGATTTCTTTGGAAGGAATGATGCTAAAGCTGAAACTCCAGTACTTTGGCCACCTCATGTGAAGAGTTGACTCATTGGGAAAGACCCTGATGCTGGGAGGGATTGGGGGCAGGAGAAGGGGACGATAGAGGATGAGATGGCTGGATGGCATCACTGACTCAATGGACGTGAGTCTGAGTGAACTCCGGGAGTTGGTGATGGACAGGGAGGCCTGGCGTGCTGCGATTCATGGGATCGCAAAGAGTTGGACACGACTGAGCGACTGATCTGATCTGATATATATATGATGAGAACTTTTAAGTTCTACTCTTAGCAAATTTTAATTTTACAAATTATAAACTATAGTCACTATGTAAAAAAAAAATCATCTACTTTTGTCATCCTTTTGTGGGTGAGAAATTTGGAAAGGGGCCCTCTAGGCCCTCCAGTTGATTTGGTGTCACCTGGGGTGAATGTGGCAGGATGATCCTTCCAAGATGGCTCTTTGATTTGAATCCCTGGCACGTGAGGATTCCTTCGCCTTGCTGTCTTCATGTCTTGTCCTGCTGGGCCTGTGCAAACGGCTTGCATCAGCTCCTGTTGCAGTAGCTGCTGCTTTTCCTGGGATGGTGGTCTTCAGGTAATCGTGCTTCTTAAGATGACAGTTGGTTTCGGCAAGAACAAGGCAGTAGCTGGCAGGTCTCTTAGAGGCTGGGCCTGAAGTAGGCTTAGCTATTGTATCATCAGTGACACTGCACCCTGTGGGTCAAAGTAGACCAAGCACAGATTCAAGGTAAGGGATCATAGACCCCAACTCTCAACTGGAAGAGTAGCAAAGAATTTGCAGTCATCCCTAAACTGCTATAAAATCTTTTAGGCATATATATTTGATAAGCATAGAGGTTTCCACTGCCCCCTGCCAAGTATCAGTAAGTACCACCCTAAGTCCTCAGCAGTTTGCAAATGTGGTGGCTGTCTTAAAGATGAGGTGCTATTACATCTATGTGTGTAACTTTTGTTATTGTTGTTCAGTCTCTAAGTCTTGTCCGACTGTTTGTTACATCATGGACTGCAAGCATGCCAGGCTTCCCTGTCCTTCACTACTTTAATAACTTCTAAAATATTTAATGGCCATGATAATCAAAACTCACTAAACTTGTATTTCTTTGATTTCTGCATGTGTATTTTATTATCAACATATGCATCTGCAGGAAGCATGTAGTTTGCCTTTTATGACCCATACCTGAGATCTTAGAAGTATTAAAAATAGTTTATTAATGCCCAGGGTATCATTCTGGCTCACCTAATACCTTGATTTACTGAAGTCACAAAAGTTATTTTGGCTTTTTTTATGGATATAACTTTAGCCACATTGTAAAGCATAGCTTTGTACAGGTGTTTTCACATGTCTGATCCACTGACATGAAAGAAATTCAACCCTTGGGTCATAGAGAAAGGAAGCAAAAGACCTAATAAAAAGCACATGTTAACCGTTAATGTTCATTTACCAAATCCTACTTAAACTCTTGTATTCTCAGAGTTAATCTCATCCAATTGCCTTTTAATTATAGTCTCTTACTCAGAGTTGCAAATATAATGGCTTTTTAATATAACTTGCAGTGTTCTGTGTCCAATGTAGGATGTAACCATGCAATTTATTCAGTCAGAGCTAGTGCATTAGGTAATTAAAACATAAGCACACACAGATTTCTGCACATGCATATTTGGCAGGAAAGTAATATAAGAATCTGACAATTTTTTTGCAGAGTTCTTTCTGGATAGAATAGAAGGGAAATCCTATGTCCACCAGTGCACAGTGTAGCTAAGGTGAAATACAGAAATCAAATATGACTGTTTGGGAGATGTGTGCACATATCAGAGAGTACAATAAACTAAAGTAGGAATATAAGTGGTTTAACATGTTGTTAACTATCTAATCACAGCCTTGGTTGATATAATTCTCAAGGCAAGATAGTTCTTCATTATCTAAGATGTTAGGAGTTGAACAGACCCTCAGTCTCCTGTCCCTTTTAGAGGAAGCCCCCCCCCCAAAAAAAAGATATGGGATTTCAAATAATTTTGACTATTAACAAAAATGACCATTAAAAAAAGCTTTTTTGTGTAGTAATTACTTTTGGGGAGTAAGAGTTGATGTGTGCATAGGTAATTAAACCCTTCTCTAGTTTCCACCTTTATTTTGGTATAACCAGATTTTATATAAAAACAAGTAGTGTTTTACTAGCTGTTTTAAAATACATATAATTTTGGTGACATTTAACTGAAAAGAATTTACTTCTTTTTTGGCTGTGCTGGGTCTTTGTTGGTGTGCACAGGCTTTCTCTAGATGTGGAGAGCAGATACCGCTCTCAGTATAGTGCACGGACTTCTCACTGCAGTGGCTTCTTTTGTTGCAGAGCATAGACCCTGGGACGCATGCACTCAGGAGTTGTGCTCCAGGGCTCTAGGGCACAGGCTTAGTTGCTGCACAGCATGTGGGATCCTCCTGGATCAGGCATTGAACCTGAGTCTCCTGCATTGGCAGGCAGATTCTTTACCACTGAGCCACAAGGGAAGCCCTGTAATTAGTTTTTAAAAAACACATTAAGGTACATTTTTATACATTTATTCATTCCATAATTTATTAAGTGCTAACTAATTATGCCCCATATGTTACAGTGATACCAAAGTTTTTTTTGCAGAGTGTATTTCTCTAGTGTTAACTTTAACTGTATTTGGCCATGGAATAAATTAAAAAAGAAAGGATACATGCTATGAATCCAAATATCAGTGTGAAAAGAAAAATAGTTATTGATCAGGATTTGGGGTTTGGAAAATGCCAGTATCTGGAGACATAAAAGACAAACAAGAACAGTTAGGAGGCTAGCCAAGTAACTTCCTACTCTCAGGTCAGAATTTAACTTAGTCTTTGAATCCAGATACATACTTTCTCAGGCTGATGCTCCTTGTACATTTACACGTTAGGGTTATAAATACTGAGACTTTGGCCTCTTCAACTCCAGAAAGAGTCGTCTCTGAAGGAGACCAGCCTGCACACACAGGGGATCCTTCCTGATGTTCTGAGTCCCAGCTCTCAAGTTTACAGCCTAAACCTTGCCATTGAATTTCTCTAGTCTTGACCGCTCTCTATTTAATCCTGCCTTTTACCTAGTCCTATCGAAGCTTCCTTCATAGTTGAGTCAGTCAAGAATCTGCGCGCAGTGCAGGAGACCTGGGTTCGATTCCTGGGTCAGGAAGATCCTCTGGAGAAGGAAATGGCAACCCATTCCAGTATTCTTGCCTGGAGAATCCCATGAACAGAGGAGCCTGGCAAGGCTACAGTCCATGGGATTGCAAGAGTTGGACTCAACTTAGCAAGTAAACCACCACCACAGTAGTAATTAGCTTATTCTTAAGTAAAAATGTAAGTCCTTGATATGTTTTCCTAAAAAAAAAAAAAAAAAAACAAAAAAACCAAAAAAACCCCACACATATAGTTTTATTTTTGGCATTTCTAAAAGCAAGATTAACTTCAAATTTGATATGTTTATATATTGTGTGTTGACTTTTTTCCCCCTGAAAAGTTGTTCATGGTACATACTTCCGCCTATGGCTTCCCTCTGGCTGTGGACCTCTTTCTTTCCCTTTACAGCCTAGCTTCCTTTAAGGATGTTTGCACACTTCCTACTGAATAAAGATTTATGCAGCTTGTTCCCTTTTAATGGTCATTTGTATTATGAATCAGACTACTATTAAAACATGTTTTAGTCAACATCTTTGAACAAATTATCTACATTAGTGCACATATTCTGTAAAATGGAATTCTAGAAATTATTTGGCCTAAAAAAACACTCATTATGGTTTGAACTGTGCACCCTCAAAAATCCATGTTGAAATCCTAACCCCCAGTACGTTGGAATGTAACCTCCTTTGGAGACAGTCATCTTTATAGACCAAGTTACAATGAGGGCATCATCAGGGTGGGTTCTAATCTAGTCTGTCTGATACGGTTTTAAGAGGAAATCTGAACACAGGCATGCGGAGGGAAGATGATGTGAAGATACAGGCAAATGTCACGTAACCTGGAAGATAGTCATCTTCAAGCCAATAAGACACATCTGGAACAGAGTCTATCTTCACAACCCTAGGAAGGAACCAATACTGCCAATACCTTTTTTGGAACTTCTAGCTCCAGAACTATGAGACAACAAATATCTGTTGTTTAAGTCACCCAGTTGATGGTACTGGTATGGCAGTTCCAGAAAACTGGCTAGTGCACCCCTCCCCAATGGCTTTTTATCCCTTAACCGACCATGTAGGAGAGTAACTTTCCCCCTACATCTCACTGACACTAAACAATCAATTTTTACCATGTTTTGCTAATTTGGAAGACAACTAAATGATCTTTTTAATGCACACGTCTGTGATTTTTTAATACAGATTTAATACATTTCTGGGGTTTTATTTCCTTTTATTTAAAAATATCTAAAATGGATTCAAATGGATTGACTTCATCAGTTAACTATTTATATCTACTATGATTAACATGGTTTGATACAATCATAAAAATAAAATGATTAAACAGTATGCTTAACTTGAAAAATTTTAACTACAGATTAATTTATTGAGAATCTATTGCAAAATTTTCATTCTCTAGAATTATCACTTGTATTAAGAAGTATATTCCTAAAAGGAAAAAGCTAAATGATTGAAAACTACAAAGTGAAAAAGTAAAAGTCAATTTCTTATAGTATGAGATATTAAGTCTCATATCCAAAAATCCACTTTGTTAAGATATTAAGTATTATGCTTTTGAAGTAAGTTCATTACTGACCTTACTGTTAGAAGGATGCTGTAATTCTACACAAAGTTCTAAAATAATACCTCATATTAGAGGAGCATCTTAGTAACATAAAAAATAAAAAAAAATGGCTTGAGGGTCGCAATATTGATTTTAAAATTGTTTCCTGAACTAATTATCAATGAGGCATATTTGTTCTCAATAACTCTTTAGTTAATATATGCCTGTCCTGTTTGATGATTACTTTTTAATCTTTTCTCACGGACTCATATTGGCCTTTCCATGAGTCAGGAGGTGGGCTTTCATGTTGTTTGACTGAATAAACTTCTTGCGGCAGCCTACAAAAGGACACACAAAAGGCTTCTCCCCAGTGTGGGTGCGCACGTGTGTGCGCAAGTTGAAGGACAGGGAAAAGCGTTTTCCGCACCCTTGGAAAGTGCACGGAAATGGCTTCTCTCCAGTATGAACCAGAAAATGTCTTTTTAGCTTTGCACTCTCCTTGAAGGCTTTCCCACATTCTGCACACACATGATCTCGGGGATTATGAACTCGAAGATGCTTCCTCAGGGATCTTTTATTCTGGAACTCTCTTGTGCATCCGTTGTGAGGACAGGCATGTCTTTCAGGAGCACCATATTCTTTATTTGTACTTGGCCTCCTAGTGCATCCTGTGAGCTGTTTAGATTCTGGAAAGTCCATGTTGGGTATTCCTCCGGGAGGAAGCTTCTTGCTTGTCTTGTACTCAGAAAACTCAAGAAGTGGATTCTCTCCAACCACCTGTTGAGGAAATTCTTGTTTTGCGTCCCTTTTCATGTATTCCAAGGAAGATTCAAGAAGTGAGCTTGCCGCAAGAACCTGTTGAGAAAGGTCTTGTTCTGATCCTTCTTTCAGACGTTCAAAGGACTGAAGGAGTGGGTCCTCTTCCACAATAGGTTCAGAAAACTCACCTCTTATTATGCATTCTATGTAACAGTCAGAGAAGGTATCATCTTTGACAACCCGGAAGCTAGCCTCATAGCACACATCCTCATCATATAAGATGCACGTTGTGTCAGGAGATTCCTGCTGGGCTGGCAGTGACTTGTCGGTAGCTCTTCTCCCCGGGCCTTTCTGGCTAGGTGTCGTTCCCCTTTTCTTCAGTTGCTGGTGCATGGTGTCCGGTTAGTTGCCTCCTTGAAGGTTTACACCAGGATAGATCAACCGCTTCTGGGTGGGAGTGATCAGCCTGAATTGTTTTCAGCAAGCACCTGTTTGAGATAGCAGTCATTAGGTGAAATGTATTCCAATTAATATAGTCTCAATTCCAGCCATGATCAGAAAATTACCTCAAAAAATGGCCTAGAACTCTTAAAAAAAAAAAAAAGCCTAGAACTCACTTTATAGCAATAGAATCACTACATTTACATCTTTGACTAATTCTCCAAGAGAATAAGAGAATTAGTTGTGAAGTACGTAGAGACTTGGATCATAACCATTTCTTTCCTGGGTACCCCCCACATGTCACCAGACCTTTCTAATTGATTAGCTAACGTCTACTGGGCACTCATGATGTACCTGCCATATTCTAGGCTACTTGTGGGTTGAGAGACGAGTGAGTAGATACACCAAAAAAAAAAAATGTATGCCTCATAGAGCGTATGCTCTTCTAGGCACAAAAAATAAGTAACATATATTGTATGTTATATGGAACAAGCCAAGGGGCTAGTAGAAAGCAGAAGTTTGCAATTTTAAATAAGGAGCTCCAGGTAAACCTTGACTGAGGGAGTGGCAGCAGATTAAAAACTTGAAGGAGGTGAGGGAGCAAGACAGGTCTACATTCTTATATAACTCTTCTGTGAAATTCAAATACTGCATTTAAAGTGCTCAGCACACTTCATGGCATAGAGCAAATGCTGACCGCTCATGTGAGCTACTGTTAGTTCACTTTTGTATTCATTCTGTAAGTAAATATAGGATCCTACTAAGTGCCAGGTACTCTTCTACACCAAGAGCAGCAGACTTTTTCTGTAATGAGACAGATTTAAGCTTTTGGGTCCTGCGGGCCTCTGTCATAGGTATTCAACTCTCTCACTGTGGCATGGAAGCAGCCTAGGCGGTACTTGGAGGATGGGCAGTTCACAGCAGAGACTGATTTGGTGCATGGCTGTAGCTTGCCCACCTTTGTTCTAGAAGATGGGCATCCAGAGAACAAACCACATGAGATCCACGCATTCCCGTCTCCTATCAGTGCAAGTCAAAATAAAGGCACAGGGGAATTTGGCCCCAAATGGTTTTTGATCATTTTTTAAAAAAATCTGAAAGTAGCATTATGAGAGTTACAGCATGATTATATTCTTCCTAAGAGCCCTTTGCTTAATTGTTACAATTGTTTAGCAATTAAGCAAAGTATCTAAAGATCTTTAGAGATCTAAAATTAAGATCTCTTAATTTTAGCCTAATGTCCTGCTGTAGGAACAAAAGTTAAGTGCTTTTTAAAAAGAGCAAATGTGAAAGTTACTGGAATGAAAATCAACTGCTTATTTTTAAACAGCCATATTAAAAAATACCACCTCAAAATTTTGTGTCATTTACTTTTGGTAAAATAATACACAGAATGAAAACAAAACATGCTTTCATGTCTTCTTAAACACTGTATATATATACACACATACATATTTATATATAAAGTAAATATACATTTAATATACTTTAGTATGTATATATTTAGTATATAATATATATTCAATATATATACTGAATATATACTAATATATACTAAAGTATACTTTATACAAATTTGTATAATGTATAGGATTATAATGTAATTTGTATTTGTATTATGTATATTATATATGTATAAATAATATGTAAATATATAACTATATAAACTATATATGTATTATATAAATTTACTGATCTGTATAAAATATATATAAATGGGGATTTCCCTCATGGTCTAGTAGTTAAGACTCCATGCTTCTAATGCAGCGGGTGAGGGTTTGATTTTTGATTGGGGAACTAAGATCCTGCATGCCTTAGCCATACACATACACACACACAAAATATAAATGTTATATGATATTTTAAAATTGCTAAGGGAAGACTTTTAAATAGCTTCTTAAGCATTTATATATACATATTATATAAGTAAAATAGGTATTATTTTATATGAATGTAAGTGTGTCATATTTATATATAAATTGCTCAGGAAAGAGATTTAAATGTAATAAATATATATTTCTATACTATATTTATACTTATTAAAACATTTAAAACTCTTCCCTTACCATCTGAAGTGCATATTGTTTTTATTGCATGTTTTTCTTTTGCCAAAAATAAATAGCATGATTCTTTTGAGGTGGTTATTTTTAAACATGCCTTTTAAAAAATATTATGAAGCTGTTTATATATGTTATATTCGTAATAATAAAATTAATGGTATAAGCATTATTATTTATTCTCTCCAATCAAGGAGACTGTATCCAGGAATATTTGCCTAACAAAATCTTGCTCTCATAGCTAAAAAATAATTTTTGTTTCATTTTATATTAGTGAACATAGCAGTTTTGGAGCAAAACCACTAGTGACAGACCTAAAGTAGGAAAGACCACAATAGCCCACTCCCTCAGTCAGCTCATTGAAAGTAGCTGCAATTCATTTGATTCCAGCTTTTCTCTGCAAACTTCTCTCTTGCCATCTCCAGCTCTCCTATTTAATTTCCAGCCAAATAAACTCTCCTTTCAATAAAGTGTTAAGCTCTTTCCTCTCAACAAAATAGTACCTAGCGTCATATGTACGTCTGTAACTTACATAATATTACTGTAATCAACTATATCCCCCCTCCAAAAAAAAACTAAGATAAATACCAAGCTATTTACCAAGATTTAAAAATCTCTGCTTAAACAGCATTTGTTCAGGCCTGCTGTACTTGATTCTCAGTCTCTATTCAAGTCTCAAAGCTAAATGCTCTCCTAGCTCCCTACTGTACACTGGCCAGAGCCCCTTGGTTCTTATTATTTCAGATCTGTCTTTCCTACCAGTCTGTAAGCTCTAAGGCTGTGTCTTATCTACATGCCCCAGCACTCACTAGTTTTGTATAATGATGTATACATTATATATCAATTGTATAAAAACTAATTGATGAATATGCATTTAGTCATCAGGCTGGTAATATCTCATTTAGCAATCCTATAAAAAATTAATTTACTAGAAGAAAAAGTTGCCAATCAGTGATGCTAATGCGTACAGCACTCACCTTTTAAAATAAGATTGTCAGATCTCTGACCATGCCATTTCTCACAATAGGCAAGCTTGTGAGAATGATGTATAAATTGAAATGGTAATTTATTATGAGAACACTCCTGTTGATACTCAACTACATCCACTAATGTGGTAGTACTGGTTAAGCGTGGTATGAAGACAAAATCTGGTTGTTACACATATTACTTAATGGCATGAGACTAAATATATATTTTTTTCTTTCTCAAATTGTGATGTAATTATTTCCAAAGTACATAATTTACTTATTCAGTCATTCGATAAATATTTAGTAGCAAACATTGCTAGGTGCTAACGCTTTAAAAAAAATATTTTTTTTTGGCTGCATCCCATGGCTGTATCTTAGTTCTCCTACCAGGGATTGAACTGGGCTCAAGGCAGGGAAGGGAAAGCATGGAGTCCTAACCACTCAGCTGTCAGGAATTCCCCCAGAGCTGACTCTTAAGGCAGCAGAAAAGATACAAAGTCCCTGGTTTTCATGGAACCTCTATCTGTGTGTGATAGAAATGTAAAGTTTTTATAAGATGGTAAATAGTTTCCGGTTGAGAAAAACGCTATGAAATGAAACCAATAAGAGGAAAAATGGAGGCGGCTATCTTTTAAAAAGAATGTCTGCAAAGGCTTCCAAGGAAGCATTAGAAGAAGCATTTGAAAAAGATTAGTCAGCTGAAAGAGGTGGAAGGAGAGTGTTCTTTTCAAGCTGCAGCAGAAAGCACAAAGGGATTAGCTTGCTGGATGGAAAGAAAGCCATGCTTGTTACACAAAATGGCGGGCGGAGGCCACAGAGGTCAGAGATAAGGTTGGGGACGTGCAGGAGGGAGCCATTTGCAGGTCGTTCCCAAACCGAGGGGAGCCATTCAGGGGTTTCCTTCAAACAAGGAAATTAGCATGCTTAGGCGGAAAGACTACTCATGCCGATTTGTGAAGAATGGATTAAGGCAGGCAAGAGTGAAAGCAGGAAAAAAATCCCTTAGGCTATTTAGTAATCTAGGAAAGAATGCTGGAGGTTTGGAGCTTGTAGTGGCAATGGAGGAGAAATGAAGGGAGAGGGAAAATGGAGATAGTCTTCCAGTTTGCTGTCGGGTTGGATGAAGGGGGGGAGAGAACAGGAATCAAGAAAGAGTGAGGAGAGTAATTTTTGCTCAAGCCATTGGGTGGATGGCAGTGCCATTTACAGAGATAATTGAAGAGGAAAGAAAGAAAATAAGTTTACTCTCTTTATAATAGTTTAAACGTGTTAGCATAAATTAGACCTAGCCGTTTCTTGCAATGAAAGCAGTATCAATTTGAAACAAAATTTAAAAATGCAATTTCAAGGAAATTTCAACCAGGCATTTGCTTTCTTGAGAGTGTATTTAGTTTCCTACTTTGGTTTGAAAGTTTGAGGCCAGTGGCTGGCCCGAAACAGCTGTAGATTAAGGCCGTTTAAACACCGGAAGTCTAACCGCCAAGGTCCAGTCCCCACCCGGTTCTAGGATGATAAAACGGTTCCCATTCATGATTTTCAAAAAAATTTTTGATAGGGATACAGTTTAAAATGCATCCTAAATAGTGAACTCAATACACACCGCTTCTCCAGTAGCTGAAAAAGAGCAGTTCGACTGAACAGTACTTACCCATGCTACGGTGGGGCACTCTATCTCCTGTTCCAAGTCCTTTCGAAGGTAAGATGTAGAAGAAACTGCTACTAGAGCTCCCCACACAGGGTTAAAATCAACCTGGCTTTAGGCTCCAAGGCTTGGATCCACCCTCCTTTTGACGGTTGCAGGTTACACCTACTTTTCAACTCTGCATTGATTAGTCGAATTTCCAAGGGAAGGCCGTACCTACCCCTAGGAAGGTTGAGGGATCAGGCAGCCCGTGGGCGTGGAGGTGGGTGTGACTCAGCTCCGGGTTCAGGTAGGTTTGGCCGCCTGACCTGCCCGTGCTGGGTCACCTTCAACCGGGAGCCCAGGGGCAGGGCCGACTCCCCACGCCATCTGTGTCCCTCACCCCTCTGCCATGTGGGAAAAACCTCTGAATCCCTACCGCCCACTTTCAGCAAGAAGTAGGCACTCAGTAAATCTCTACTGAACAAATGAACGTAAGTAGAATCAAATTTAGGTAATTCTGTGTCATTGAAAATCCATTTAACTGGAGGCAGTTTCACCCCTCTAATTGTACACCATGCCTTTCCCTTACTTTCCCTCAGACTTCATCCCAGATCTCACCCTACCCTCAGTCTCCGAAAAATGCCTATGAGTCTTTTACAGCCATTATGTGACTGTCCTTGTCTCTAAAGATAACACAACTCACTTTGAAAGTACCGGTCAGTCCACGCTCACCATTGGCTATGGTCTAGTGAAGTTAATAGTTCGTATAAGTGTACAAACCATTAAAACAAAAACCAAGTCAGTGTTTAAAAGCCTCTTAACATTTTCGCTTGCCTGCAATTTCACGTGTATATCTGGGAGGAGTTCTCCACTTTTTTTTTTTTGGTCTGTTGTACGATAAAAACCAGTGAGAAAAATTGGAGATCGTTTCCAACAGGGAAATAATGACTTTGTAAAAAATGGATTATTCCTCGATCTTCCCCAGTAGGCCACACCAGGTCCCCATCTGTTTGATATCAAAATTATGTAAAACTTTCTTAGCTCCTTAACTTGAAATATTTTTATTTGCAGGTGAATTTCTGAAGACAGGGATTGTGAGAAACTACTTCTCTCTTGTTCTTTGGGATGCATTGCTATGGTCTCTAGAAACTGCAGGCAAGTTCTCCGAGCAGGTTTGAATCAGATGTCTGTGTGTGTGTGATAAAAATGTTAATGTTTTGGATTTCAATAAGAAATACAACTTCAAGGAGCCAAAGAATCCTAGAAGAACATTCTTTCCAAGCCTTTAAATGTCAGTGTCATTGGTCGTTGAAAGTCCTTTTCCTCACTGGAGGCTCTCTCTCTATATAAACTGTCATGATCATCATTTACATATCTAAATGATACTTACGCTAAACAAAATATAAATGATATATCACAATATTGTGTATCCGTTGCATATTGATGTAATGTATATAGTACATATAGGATGACATGTACAGGAATAGATACAAATACACACATGTAAGTAAAGCTAAAGATTCTTTTTTTTCCACCTACTTTTTGCATCTTATTTGCCATACTACACCTTTTTTGTTTTCACCCCCTTAACCTTTGAGACAGTGCATACAATCAACTAGATTAAATTATAACCTCCTTCCCCACTTCTGATTCAGTCTGGTCACTTGATTTGTATTAATGTTAACTCTGCATGTAAACTGGAGGCTACATATTTAGAAAATCTCAATTTACATTTCACACTATACCTCTTACATAAATTATTCTGATCCCATTTTGTTTTAGCTTTCCTTTCCATGGCCCTAGAGAAGTAAATCAAAAAGAAGGAACTCGTCTGTTGTCATATGAACCCAGCTCAAGGAAAATTGAATTTCTTCAAAATGAGCTAGGGATCCAATTAAATCCGGAAACAAAATTGGGCTGCCTTTTGAAATTGATACAAAGAGGGTGGTGGATGGAAACAAGTGGCTTTTTGGATTGCTGGGGCTTTAGTCATAGTAATTTTTCTATGAATAACATTTTAGGTGGTTTTTAAAATTTGTTTTTACTTTGACAGCTTATTTCTGTTATCAACAAATATTTTCCCCAAAAAAACCTTAGGATTTGAAAACTGCAAATATGCTGTAGTTCACTCTACACATATGTAAGTTTCTCCCTCAGTTAAGCCTCTGTTATGGGTCCTGGGGAATCTGTGGCCCTGGCCTCCTGGGATTTGCAGACTGGAGCTGCAGGGCCAAAACTAGGGTGAGCATGTAACTTACTGGTTTCTGCAGAAATATTTCAGGGGTGCCCCCAAATTCAGTATTTAAGATTGATAATATTTTAATGCAGTATTCAGCAAGTAAAATTAGTGCAAAAATTCATGATGAACACAATACCAAAAATTTAAATAGAATGAAATAATCATGCTTTGTAAATATTGAAATTCAGGCTATTGTTAGGACAATGAAGGATAGGTATTGAATGTCACCAGAGCCCAGAGTAGGAGACTGTGACAATCTGGAAGCTGAGGAAGATTTCCCTAGAGTGCTGGAATCAGGTCAGCCAAGAGCGGAGATCTCCCTCAGAATAGACAGAATACCTATGAAGGCAAGGGGAGCTAGAGGGGATGTGCAGTGCCAGACCCCCAGGCCTTGTAAGTCATGGAAAAGAAGTTAGATGTTTATGCCAAGAGAAACGGGAACGGAATATTTTAAGAAAACGTGTCATGTATAGTCAATGCATATTAACCTTAAACTTGTAGGACGTTGTTTCATTGTCGGAGCTTAAGTCTATCTCTGTTTGACTTAGCGAATTAAATGTTTTACGTGCATTGTCTCATTTTATCTCAAAATCAAATTTATGAAATGATTACTATCATCATCACCATCACTTTACTAATATTTTAACTTAAGAATTCTGAGGCACAAAGGAAGTTTACACACCGGTAAGTAGCTAAACTCAGAACTTGAGTGTGCTTAATTCTTTGAGATACAGCATTTTAGATTATGGTATTTTACAAACTGCATGGTTATAGCTTTCATAAAAAGCCTCTTGTGTTATTATTTTCAGTAATTTATAATGCTCTTTTACATACTTATTTGATTTTGATAGAAAGCTTATGAATTGTTATTACCCATTTTATGGATAAGGAAATGGGAAGTCAGTAATGACAAATGCCTTATTGAAAGTCACAGAGGTATTAGTTTATGGGCCAGAGTTTAGAACCTAACTCTTGCTATCATGATACAAAGTTTAAAGGTAAAGTTAATTTTCCAAGTTCAGTCAGTTGTTTAAAGAGCTTTTAAAATGTCTTTTTAGAATTTCCATTCCAAAAAAGTCAGTCAATAATATATGTTTCTCCTTGAAATTCGATATCTTAGTAGATCATGATTTTTATGAGGGCATATTCAGGCACACTTTAACTACATTAAAAATATATGTGATTAACATGTAACATTAGTCACAGGTGCACAGCATAATGATTTGATATATGTATATATTGCAAAATGATCAGCATAATAAGTTTAGTTAACCTCCATCAACACACAAAGTTACGAAATTTTGTTTCTTGTGATAAGAACTTTTAAGATCTATTCTCTTCGCAACTTTCAAATACAATGCAACATTAATAAGTATAGTCACCATTGCATTCCTAGAACTTATTTTATAATTAGAAGTTGGTACCATTTGACTCCCTTTACCAGGCTGAGTATCGAGGGGTGAGTGGGGCATGGGGGCCACGAAATGAAAAATTCTACATTAAAAAGAAAATCTAAGTGGATGCAGTTTGATACTTCACATGAGCAGAATGAGACTTGTATCAAAATCTTGTTTATTTTCAACAGTCTTATGCTCTTTAGATGAAAACTGTAACGACATAAATATTGTCATCTTTCATTTCCTCTGTGAAGATTTATCAGTGGGCCTCAATGAAGGAGCTAAAGGCGATTATTTAGACTACAGATTCTGCACAGTCCTTCACGGTGACTCATGAATGTTATTATTGGGCAGTATAAGATGAACTATCCACATAACTCGTTTCCTATTAAAGAATTAAAATTGGGTTCACCTGGAGAAAAATTTTAGAGCTTGAAATTTTGATCTAACTTGATCATTGATTAACTTTGATCTTGCTTGATCTGTCTTACTTTATGTAATTTCTCATTTTTTTCCCATAAAAATTTAGGAGTCAACCTCAGATGTGTTTTCCGTTTTAGCTTTATTATTTTGAGATATTTTGGGGTTTGTGGAAGAGTTGCAAAGATAGTACAGGGCATTCTCTTAAATCTTTTCACCCAGTTTCTCTTAATGTTAACATCTTATGTGAACAGTGTACATTTAGCAAAATGAAGAAATCAATATTGGTATAATGCTATTAACCAAACTCTAGACTTTATTTGGACTTTACCATTTTTTTCCCAATAATTCCTTTAAAAATTTTTTGTTCTGATCCAATCCAGATGCCTTTTTGTATTTAGAACATAGTTAATGCACAGACATAAACTCCATAATGTAACCCCAGTTCTAGCCCCAGAAGATGTAATTTTTATCTTGGAATATCTTCTTTAATATCACCTCTCCCATAAAATTCACCCCAAAATTGATTCCAGCTTATATCTCTCTTAAGACTCAAATCAAGACTCACCACCTCTCAGGAAACTTCTTTTGGAAACTCAATTCCATCTCTCCCTATATAGAATTGGGATTCCTTGGTGGCTTAAACAGTAAAGAATCTGCCTGCAATTGCAGGAGACCCAAGTTCGATCCCTGGGTTGGGAAGATCTCTTGGAGAAGAGCATGAAAACCCACTCCAGTATTTTTGCCTGGGAAATCCCATGGACAAGAGGAGCCTGGTCCATGGAGTTGCAAAGAGTCAGACGTGACTTGGCTTTTAGGAGTATATTCTATATGATATAATCAGCCATTTAACATTACCTTTAGAAGTTTTTTTGTTATGTGTAATGTGGTAAGTAGAAAACCAGTAAAACACATCTGTGCAGGGGAAAGTCATTGTGACACATTGGAAGCTCCAGGCTTTTTAAGGTCTATATGTTCTAAAAAGGAGTATGGTAGAACAATAAAAGCAGAGCAACGGTTTCTGTTTTTGTACTAAAAATTATGAGAATAAATGATGAATGTCAGCCTGTGAGTAATGCTGGTTCTGTCCTTATTTGGGCAAAGAAAAATGTATTAAAAAATAGTCCTGGGCTACAGAGTTATATATAGTCTTTTTTTTTTGGGGGGCATTTTAAGATTTAAATTTATATTGTTCAAACTGACTTGGAATCAGTGGGTGAGCATTTTGTCATTGCCAAAAACACTTGAACGATGCAACTCTAAATAATTTGTTTACATATATGGTTAGAAGTGGGTCACTGTGGGTAAATATGTGAACATCAGTGATTCAGACAGTCTTTGTTCTATTTATTTATTGAAGGATAGTTGATTTACAATGTACCAGTCTCTGCTGTACAGTAACCTGACTTAGGTGTTCACGTATACACATTCTTTTCCAGTATTCTTTTCCATTATGACTTATCACAGAATTTTGAATACAGTTCCCTGTGCTATACATTAGGACCTTGTTTATGCATTCTAAGTGTAATAGTTTGCATCTACCACCCGCAAACTCCCAGTCCACTCCTCTCCCTTCCTGCTTCTCCCTTGGCAACCATTAGTCTGTGCTCTGTGAGTCTGTCTATGCTTTGTAGATGATCATTTGTGCCGTATTTTAGATTTCACATAAAAGTGATATCGTATGGTATTTGTCTTTCTCTTTCTAACTTAGTATGATCATCTGTAGTTGCATCTGTGTGGCTGCAAATGACATTAGTTCATTCTTTTCTTGGCTGAGTAGTATCCCATAAACAGTTGTTGATTTAGCAGTTCAATATGTTATCTTTTAATAGATCTTCCCTGTAGCTCAAACGGTAAAGAATCTACCTACATTGCAGGAGACCCAGGTTCAATCCCTGGGTTGGGAATATCCTCTGGAGAAGGGAATGGCAATCCACCTTAGTATTCTTGCCTGGAGAATCCCATGGACAGAGGAGTCTGGTGGGCTACAGTCCATGGGATCGCAAGGAGTCAGAGTCAACTGAGCGACTAACACTGATGTGTTATTTTTTCTTTTTTAAACTGAATCTCCCAAATGCGCTGTAAGCCAGGTTGGTTCAGGTGATCTACTTTATCTAATTAGATAGTGTAGGTCCTCATTTCTCCAGTTACACGTAACTGTTCTGTCTGCAAGATGCAGTGGGAATGAAATATATTAGTTTTTTAGCTACATCCATCTTTTTAACTTTGAACATGTAATAATATTTTGAATTGTTTATTAAAATGTTAAAAAGCTATAGAATGTAACACATTAGAGCCCAGAAACTGGCCTGTACCCATGGGGTAATGTGACTCATCTCCATTCCCCGGAACTTTGTGCTGAAAGCTAATCCCTAATGTGATGGCATTTGGAGGTGAGACCTTTGGGAAGTAATTAGGTCATGAAGGTAGAGCCCTTGAGGTTGGAATTAGTGTCCTTACAAGAAGCCAGAGAGCTGGCTTCTTCTCTTTGCATCACTGTGAACATGATGAGACGTTGGCGGTCTGCATCTCAGAAGAGGACTTTTGACAAGAACTGACCATGCTGCTGTCATGATCTTGGCTTTCAGCCTCTAGAACTACGAGAAGTAAATTTCTCATAAGGTGATAAAACACTCAGTATGGTATACTTTGGCATTTTATTATAGCAGCCTGACTTGACTAAAACCCTAACTCATGATGAAGGTGACCGTGGGAAAAGTCTAGTATTTTCAGAAGCAGTTGAGGCACTTAGCTGTCTGTGTGGCAAAAAATGAATCTTGACCCATAAATGACATTGCACACATAAATAAGTTCCAGGTTGTTGCTATAACCATGGATTGTAGATATAATTGTGGAAGGTAAAAACAGCTTTGAGAAAGAAATAGAACAGCTTCTTAAATTTGGGATTGAGAAAGCTTTTTATTTGGTACATGAAAGTACTGAATATAGAAGAAAATAAGTTGGATGAAATTAAAATTATAAACTTTAGGAGGTACCACTGAAAGAATAGAAAGGTATATCCTGGTGATTTTTAAAAAAGGTGTATGAGATGCCACTTCCTCCAATGGTTTTCCATCTCCCTTAGGGAAAAAAAAAAAAAAAAATCGCAATTCCTTCTTATCTTAGAAGATACCAAGCGATCTGGTCTCCACCCACCCTTCTGCCTCAGCACTGCTCCTCTTCCTCTCAAGCCAAACTATCATCTTCATTCTTCCATGTCCATATCTCTGCCATGTTTATTGGTAGGATTTTTGTACTTATCTTTCTTCTCTCTGAATTTCTCCACCCTGGATTACCACAAGCCTGGCTCTTTGCTCCATTCTGATTTCAGAGTCAGTTGTAGGGAGGGGCTGGTGTAAATGAGATTCCTCAGATGCTAGGATATCTCCATTTCCTTCATGGCACTTCTCACTCTAAAAGATATTATTAACTTCCCCAATGTAGGAGGAAAGTACAGGTAGAAGAGAGGCAGTCCAGGACTGAATTTCAGTTTACCCACTTAAAGTGTAATCTGTAAATAACAGAGGGCAAAGAAGAAGCTGAATGGATTTTCTTCAGGGTACTTATCAAGTTTCTTCAGTTTGCTGGGATTCTTTGCTTAGATAAATACAAAGGCTCATGTAGAGGCTTGGAGAAGGCAATGGCACCCCACTCCAGTACTCTTGCCTAGAAAATCCCATGGACGGAGGAGCCTGGTGGGCTGCAGTCCATGGGGTCGCTACGAGTCGGATACGACTGAGCGACTTCACTTTCACTCTTCACTTTCATGCATTGGAGAAAGAAATGGCAACCCACTCCAGAATTCTTGCCTAGAGAATCCCAGGGATGGGGGAGCTTGGTGGGCTGCAGTCTCTGGGGTCGCACAGAGTTGGACACGACTGAAGTGACTTAGCAGCAGCATGTAGAGGCTGCTGGGTATATGTTTCCTTTACTACAGAGAGAGCCAAGAAACCACTGCTGTGGTAGGATACTAAAGATGTCTCTTGCTGACCCAGTCCGGGAAGTCTTTGGGGCTTGGAAATGGGTCTCAGATGTGTGTTGCTAGGTCAGAATTGCTTATAGCTTCTAGTGTGGGAAGTCTCCTTTCCCTGCCTCTAGGGTTTCAACCACACAGTGGCCAAAAATTCAAGGGAGGTAAGAATTTTAAGACATTGGCAATGACTCAGTGGGTAAAGAATCTGCCTGCAATGCAGGAGACACAGGAGATGCAGGTTCGATCCCTGGGTGGAGAAGATCCCTTTGAGTGGGAAATGGGAACCCACTGCAGTATTCTTGCCTGGGAAATCTCATGTGCAGAGGAGCCTAGTGGGCTACTGTCCAGTGGGTCACAAAGATCGGACACAACTGTGCGACTAAGCAGCAGCAGTCATAGAAAAGAATTGTTAAGTTCTAAGAGAAAGGCAATGCCAAAGAAAGCTCAAACTACCGCACAATTGCACTCATCTCACATGCTAGTAAAGTAATGTTCAAAATTCTCCAAACCAGGCTTCAGCAATATGTGAACCGTGAACTTCCTGATGTTCAAGCTGGTTTTAGGAAAGGCAGAGGAACCAGAGATCAAATTGCCAACATCTCCTGGATCATCAAAAAAGCAAGAGAGTTCCAGAAAAACATCTATTTCTGCTTTATTGACTATGCCAAAGCCTTTGACTGTGTGGATCACAAGAAACTGTGGAAAATTCTGAAAGAGATGGGAATACCAGACCATCTGACCTGCCTCTTGAGAAATCTGTATGCAGGTAAGGAAGCAACAGTTAGAACTAGACATGGAACAACAGACTGGTTCCAAATAGGAAAAAGAGTACGTCAAGGCTGTATATTGTCACCCTGTTTATTTAGCTTATATGCAAAGTACATCATGAAAAACGCTGGATTGGAAGAAGCACAAGCTGGAATCAAGATTGCCGGGAGAAATATCAATAACCTCAGATATGCAGATGACACCACCCTTATGGCAGAAAGTGAAGAGGAACTAAAAAGCCTCTTGATGAAAGTGAAAATGGAGAGTGAAAAAGTTGGCTTAAAGCTCAACATACAGAAAATGAAGATCATGGCATCCGGTCCCATCACTTCATGGCAAATAGATGGGGAAACAGTGTCAGACTTTATTTTTTGGGGCTCCAAAATCACTGCAGATGGTGACTGCAGCCATGAAATTAAAAGACGCTTACTCCTTGGAAGGAAAGTTATGATCAACCTAGATAGCATATTCAAAAGCAGGGACATTACTTTGCCAACAAAGGTCCGTCTAGTCAAGGCTATGGTTTTTCCTGTGGTCATGTATGGATGTGAGAGTTGGACTGTGAAGAAGGCTGAGTGCTGAAGAATTGATGCTTTTGAACTGTGGTGTTGGAGAAGACTCTTGAGAGTCCCTTGGACTGCAAGGAGATCCACCCAGTCCATTCTGAAGGAGATCAGCCCTGGGATTTCTTTGGAAGGAATGATACTAAAGCTGAAACTCCAGTACTTTGGCCACCTCATGCGAAGAGTTGACTCATTGGAAAACACTCTGATGCTGGGAGGGATTGGGGGCAGGAGGAGAAGGGGACGACAGAGGATGAGATGGCTGGATGGCATCACTGACTCGATGGACATGAGTCTGAGTGAACTCCGGGAGTTGGTGATGGACAGGGAGGCCTGGCGTGCTGTGATTCATGGGGTCGCAAAGAGTCGGACACGACTGAGCGGCTGAACTGAACTGAAGAGAAAATAATTTTAGCTTTGGTACCAGCTTGTACCATATTCTTGGACCGCCTTTTTCTGAACTCTTCTCCTGTGCCTACCAACTCACCTTACTTCTCTACCAGCATGGTAGTCTTAGCACCTGAGTCTTTTGAGTTAAATCTCTTTAATTAAAGTTTCTAAATCTTCTTTTCCTTTCTGTCTCTACATGCCCTACATGTGTTTCCTCTGCCTGCAGTTCTTTTCACAGTGTTGTTCAGGACATTGGATTGATTTTTTTTTTTGTTCATTTGATACCTTTTTTCTTACAGTTTTGTTTGGAGTGATAGTAAAATCATATATTTAATATCCTTTCAATGTTTCTACTTTATTTATAATGACATTGAATGTCTTCCTCAGACAAAGGGGTCCCTGGGCATTTATAGCCTTTCTGTGTAAGTGCCAAGCCTCTTATCAGACACTGCAGCCAGTCTCCTAAAACACTGATGATACACCTTTTGCTTCCATGAAAATTTTGAATAGGTTCTAAAGCACACAAAAAAAGAGAGAGTTTTTAGTATGTTTTTGAAGCCTTCTCTAATCTGGTTCCAACCTTTTCTTCCTTTTTACTGTCTACATATTAAACTCTTCCAAGGCTTGCCTATCTTTGGCACTTGGTCCATATCTGGACTCGGCTAAGAAAAGCTTTTACATTTTTAAATGATATAACAACAAAAAAAAGAAAATCAAAAGAATAGTATTTCCTGATATTGAAATTCATGTGAAATTAAAAGCTCAATAACCATAAATAGAATATTATTAAAACAGAAACATGCCTATATGTCCAGCTATTGGATGTAGCTGCTTTTTATATTACAGCAGCAGAGATGAGGAACTCTAACACAAAACGTAAAATATTTATTATCTGGCCCTTTATAGAAAAAAAGCTTACTGACCCCTGAACTCTTCCATTTTAGCTGAATTGAGCTGGTTCATCTACAGAATTCTGCTGCTTTTTATGTGTGTTCTTAGGACTGAGCCAATTATTTTAGTTTTCGATTTTCTCTTCACACCGGCTCCACACCATGGGATAGACGTTCACCTTTTTCCTCACTGCTTCCTCCAGACTTCTCTCTTGCCCAGCACCTCGTGCTGACCAGCTTTGTTGACGCTTACCGTGTCAGACTGTTGTCATCACCACTACCCTTTGATGCTGTCAGCTGTAAGTATCCCAGAACTAATGTTAGTGACTTCAGTATCTGCAAGGATGGATGATTCTTCCTCATCTCAGCCACCTCGTGGTCCTAACTTTTCATTTCCAACGTCCGACTCTTTGTGGCCCCATGGAGTATATCCCACCAGCCTCCTCTGTCCATGGGGTTCTCCAGGCAAGAATACTGGAGATTCATGTAATTCATTCAACAAATGCCATGTTGCCATTTCCTTCTCCAGGGGATCTTCCACAGCGACGGATCAAACTTGCATCTGTTTTGTGTCTCCTGCATTGGCAGACAGATTCTTTACCACTAGCGTCATAGCCTGTCTCTAAATTAAAAAAAAATTACTGTCATATTCTCTCTCTCTCTTTCTTTACATATATATGTATATATATTTGTACATATATACCTACATATATATGTACATATGTATAAATATATGTTTCTATACATATGTATGTGTATATATATATATGGATGCTGGTTTAGTTGCTAAGCTGTGTCCAACTCTTTGCGACCCTATGGACTGTAGTTTGCCAGGCTCCTTTGCTCATGGGGTTTTCCAGGCAAGAATACTGGAGTGGGTTGCCATTTCCTTC
The DNA here is from genome assembly GCF_055505025.1 of Bos grunniens. Taxonomy (NCBI): domain Eukaryota; kingdom Metazoa; phylum Chordata; class Mammalia; order Artiodactyla; family Bovidae; genus Bos; species Bos grunniens. The sequence continues at coordinate 19,258,779 of NC_141191.1, read as the reverse complement.
TCCAGTGGATCTTCCCCATTCAGGGATTGAACCTGGGTCTCCTGCAATGCAGCCAGATTCTTTACCAACTGAGCTACCAGGGAAGGCCCAAAGGAAGTTGGGATGTGGTGGTTTAGTCGCTAATATATATGTTAGCGACTATATATATATATATATGTATATGGATGTATTTTGGCATGCTGCTTGGCTTGGGGATCTTAGGTCCCGAACCATAGATGGAACCTGGGCCCTCTGCAGTGAGAGCTTGGAGCCCTAACCACTGGACCACCAGGAACTCTCCATATTCTCATTTGAAAGCATCATGATCCATGATCATCACTGCAGTCTTCGTGGATCACCTTGTATATCTAATCCAACAATCTGCCATCCAGCAGCTCTCCATCTTTTCACTCTCTCTTCCTGCTCTTGTTCTCACTTCCTGTCTAGTCCAACCTTAGATTACATGGCCCATTATTTTTTTAATTCCCTTATGTACATAGGTTATAATCCTTTATTCCAAACCCTGAGGTCTGATCTATTTCCAGATTCAGATTAAAAAAATAAAGTAGATGATTATATATTTCCTATATACCATGTTATATAATATCTGTAGTGAAACTGATGATTATTCCCAAGTAAGTGTTATCAGTAAGGGCTCTAAATAGTTTTGTGTCTATTCAAGTTGAATTTTGCTACCAGATGAGTTGTAAGCAAACTTATGAAAGCAAAACAAAATAAAGCATTCCTTTTTCCATGCTCTTTTTAGATTATTAAATTGCAGAAAGGGATTTGGACCTGGGCCTTAAATTCCTTATTCCATTCTCAGTTCATTTTCTTCTCCAGTAAAGCGTCTACCCTGGTTAAAGCAACTCAGCCTACTCTGAGTTGCATCCAGGCAACTGAGCAAAAGGCACACCTGTACTGATGCTGCGTGTGTGCTAAGTCGATTTAGTTGAGTCCGACTCTGCAACCCCATGGACTGTAGCCCACCAGGCTCCTCTGTCCATGCGGTTCTCCAGGCAAGAATATTGGGGTGGGTTGCTATGCCCTTCTCCAGGGGATCTTCCTGACCCAAGGATCAAACCTGTGTCTCCTGTAACTCCTGCATCGTGGGCTGATTCTTTACTGCTGAGCCACCAGGGAAGCCTACACAGTCTTTGGAATTCTCCAGGCCGGAATATTGGAGTGGGTAGCCTTTGCCTTGTCCAGGGGATCTTCCCAACCCAGGGATTGAACCCAGGTCTCCCGGGGAATGATGGGTCTCGTGGGAAAGTATAATTCCTAATGGAGTGGGCTCCTCTCTTGTCCAGTAACAGTGGTCTTCATCAGTAGTTCTATCGCCCCCTAGAGGGCATAAGTATTTTGTGTTGTTCAGTCGCTAAGTTGTGTCTGCCTCCTAGGGATCGTATGGACTGCAGCACGCCAGGCTTCCCTGTCCTTCACCATCTCCCAGAGCTTGCTCAAACTCATGTCTATTGAGTCAGTGATGCCATCCAACCATCTCATCCTCTGTTGACCCCTTCTCCTCCTGCCCTCAATCCCTCCCAGCATCAGGGTCTTTTCCAATGAGTTGGCTCTTCGCATCAGGTGGCCAAAGTATTGGAGCTTCAGCATCAGTCCTTCCAATGAATATTCAGGATTGATTTCCTTTAGAATTTATGGTGTTGTCTATGGTCTAATATGTTTAAATATTGAGCATTAACATATGGGAATACATGTTATTTTATTATGAATAACTTTCCTTTTGTTTCTTTATATTATGATAAGGGCATTATATTGATTTAAAAAATATGTGTAGATAGCTTAAATTATTTTTATTATAGTTCCAAAGATGTTAAAAAATATGTGTTATAAAAGAGGACATTAGGTCTGATAGGGTTGAGAACAACTGCACAAATCAACTTACCTTCTTACTTTTATCTATATAATATACTTTATTGTTCAAGCAGTTTTAGGTCCACAATAAGATTGAGTGAAGGTATAGAAGTTTCCCCTATCCTCCTGTCTTCATTCATGCGTAACCCCCTCCTCTACCTATCAACATCCCCCACCAGAGTGGTACATTTGTTAACTATGTTGATGAACCTATACCGACACGTCATAATTACCCAAAGTCCATAGTTTACAATAGGCTTCACTCTTGTACATTCTGTGGATTCAGACAATTATATAATGACGTGTATTTGCTATTACAGTACCACATAGTGTAGTTCCTCTGCTCTAAAAGTCCCCTCTGCTCATTGCTCCCTTCCCCACGTAGCAATTATTTTATATTGTTCCCTCTTCCGTCAAACATCCCCCAGTCCTGGCAGCTATCTTACTGCACTGAGAAATGAAAGCAATTTGATCAGAACTTCTATGCATTCCACCACCCAACTCATCTACATCTGTACTCAGGAACTTTGCAGCCTACTTTGGTAATAAACGTGAACTGTCTGTGCTTCTATCCAGAGCGTTCTCTTCACTTATCACTTTATCACTGGAGGGACACAGAATAAATTATGGAAACTAGGTCGTTAGAATGTTCTTCTTTCAGGTCTTTCGTAGTTGGCTCTTTCTCATTGTTTGCATCTCAGCTCTACTGAGTTCAGCACATGAAGACTTTTCCTAATCATCCTTCTAAAGGAGTACTCTTCATCACCCTTTATCCTATTATATTGTTTTATTTTAATCATTTACTTACGAATCTCCGAAATTATTTATATTTTTATTATTTTATTGTCCATCTCCTACCCCTGTGGAATGTGAGCTCCATAACTGTAGAAATTTGCTTGTCCGCATTCTGTGATTATCAGTAGACACAGTGCCTGGCACATAGCATGTGATCAGTGAATATTTGTTGACTGAGTGAATAAACACATTTTCAGGATAGAAGCCTCTTTGGTCCTGAACCCCACCTGAAGAGACTTCAATTATAAGTCTCATGTTATAATAACTTGGTAATAAGGAAAAAGGGGCATTTTAATAACAGATGGGCTACTGATGGCCTTTGAAAGACTTGGATTGAAGGCTTTTGAGTTTTGAGATGACAAATGCTTCAGAAAGTAACTACCGAGCTAGGATGAAAATATTTTACTAGGAACTTTGAAGTGTAGTATTCAGCAGATAGTCTCTGATAGACTGATTCATCCATTTCTTTGGCAGAGATGGTGCAGAAGGAGTGAATATGATTTGTCGTCCAGAGCCCGTGTTTGGAGCTCCCAGGTTTTTATAAAGGGTTGTAGTAGAACATTTTAAACCAATGTGTGATCTCAGATCAGCAGTGTTGGCATCATAGGGGAGCTTGTCAGGAATGAAAATTTTTAGTCTTCAGATCTGCTGAGAACAAAGATTGAAGCTGGGGGTGAGGGGTGCCTGAACAGTGAGTTAAGGGAACAGGTTATGCAAAGGAGGCTTAAGAGTTATTAATTTTCACCTCATGGTCAAAATAAGCAACTTGGATGAACACACACGTCATTAAGTCTAGTGACTAGTCTAAGATAGCACAGGTGTTTGGTATTACACAGAGAATGGAGGGCAAGTCTATTTTCTGACTTGATTATAATGAAACACATTTTTTTTTCCCCATTGAGAGTTTTAACTCAGTGTATGAATTTCCTCAAGGCTTTTCAGTACCTTTGGGGAGAGGGTGAGTCAGAAGGTGATAGGTTTGGTTCTATGTCCTAGGTCAGCTTTGACCACCAAGGAGAAAGAAACAAGGAAAAAGAGAAATGGAAATTGGAGAAATGGAAAAAAAGAAATTTGCCTGTGTGAAGGCTGTATGGAATAAACATTGTTGAAATAGATTCCTATATGTATTTCTGTATAAGAAGGGATTTGCTTTTCCCTTGGTGAGGAAGAATGTAATTTGTTTCACAGATGTTATATGGGAAAGAAGAGAAGAACTGCAGTTGTGTTCACAAAGACCTTTGGAGTAGGCAGTGGATTCATATCCTGAAATAAAAATTCAAAAAGAAATAGATCTAGGCTTATTTGCTTGGATCTGGGGAATTATGGTGATTTACTAACGCACTATATTGCCATGACATCTTTATGAAGTCACTTTAAGCTTTCCTATATTTTTAATTAGCAGTCGTTTAGCCAGTGCCTCCGTTCCTTGGCAGCAGTGGTCTTAAATGGCTATGGCATAAAAAATGAATGATGCCGTCCCCTCTAAACATTTCAGACTGAACAAGAAGAGATAATCATTCTCTATGTGTCAAAGATTGTTCTGAAGCAGAGTTTGGAGAAATGGAGCTTCACGCTCCACCTCCAGAGTTTCTTCGACTTTAACAGTCTACCTGACACAGGTCCTAGTATAATGCTTTGTACTTAGTGAAGCTTTTCTGTGCTGTCCAGCCCCACAGTGAGTATAGTCAATGAGTCCTGATGATGTTGAATCAGAAATGGAAAGTCAGAAGTCAGGAGAGCAGTCTTTAAGAGTCCGTGTCTGTAGAGCTTGTCATCAGGTCCACCACCGCGTTAATATGTGTGCATTTTGGATGAGAAGGGGGAGATTCGGAGTGAAGAGGGATTTGGGTGCATATTATGGTGTGGTGCACCCTTTCCCTATTCTCAACAAAGCTACACCCCTGACTTGGGGCATGCGTTCATAGACGTATTTAGTTTAGATTAATTCATTTAGTATTGGATGTTCTTTTTATTAATATGAATAACCCTATAATTTGTTGTTGTTCAGTTGCTTATTTGTGTTTGACTCTCTGCGACCCCATGGACTGCAGCACGCCAGGCTTCCCTGTCTTCCGGAGTTTGCTCAACCTTATGTCCATTGAGTCAGTTATGCCATCCAGCCGTCTTATCCTCTGTCACCCCCTTCTCCTCCTGCCCTCCGTCTTTCCCAGCATCAGGGTCTTTTCCAATGTGTCGGCTCTTCACATCAGGTGGCCAAGAATTGGAGCTTCAACTTCAGCATCAGCCCTTTCAAAGAATATTTAGGATTGGTTTCCTTTAGGATTGACTGGTTTGATCTCCTTACATTCCAAGGGACTTGAACCCCAACATCACAGTTCAAAAAGCATCAATTCTTTGGTGCTCAGCCTTCTTTATGGTCCAACTCTCACATCTGTACATGACTGCTAGAAAAACCAGCTTGACTATATAGACCTTTGTAGGCAAAATGAGGTCTCTGCTTTTTAACACTGTCTATGTTGGTCGTAGCTTTTCTTACAAGGAGCAAGCATCCTTTAACTTCATGGCTGCATTCACCATCTACAGTGATTTTAGTATCCCAAGAAAATAGTCTGTCACTATTTCCATTGTTTTCCCATCTATTTGCCATGAAGTGATGGGACCAGATGCCATGATCTTAGTTTTTTTGAATGTTGGGTTTAAGCCAGCTTTTTCCCTCTCCTCTTTCACTTTCATCAAGAGGTTCTTTAGTTCCTCTTAGCTTTCTGCCATAAGGGCGGTGTCATCTGCATATTTGGTGGTTATTGATATTTCTCCTGGCAATCTTGATTCCAGCTTGTGCTTCATTCAGCTGGACATTTTGCGTGATGTACTCTGCATATAAGTTAAATAAGCAAGGTGACAATATACAGCCTTGATGTACTCCTGTCCCAATTCGGAACCAGTCCATTGTTCCATGTAAAGTTGTAACTGTTGCTTCTTGACCTGCATACAGGTTTCTCAGGAGGCCGGTAAAGTAGTCTGGTATTCCCGTATCTTTAACAATTTTCCACAGTTTGTTGTGATCTACACAGTCATAAGTAAATAGAAAAGCAAATTATGTTAATAGTTGGTCTCCACTTATTAAGGCTTACCTGATGGCTAAGATGGTAAAGAATCTGCCTGCAGTGCAGGAGATCTGGGCTGGGAAGATCCCCTGGAGAAGAGAATGGCAACCCACTCTGTATTCTTGCCTGGAGAATTCCATGGACAGAGGAGCCTTGTGGACTATAGTCCATGGGGTTGCAAAGAGTCAGACACAACTAAGCGACTAACACTTCCAGTTTCCACTTATTAGATGCAATCCGTGCAATGAATATAGCATGGCACACTGCAAATCGTAGGCATCTGTAGTTTCAAAAGATTGTTGATGCATGAACGAGTAAATATACTTACATATTCTTTTCCCTCTGTTTTTAAAATAAACTTAAAATTTTAATTTTTTAAATGGAACATATACAATTTATTGGTGTCTTTAGCTATTCCTTCACATTTGCATACCTTCTCTGTTGTTTCAACCTCAAGGATTAACTGCAGCTGCTCAGTTCTGAAGCAGTGGCAGGCACAGATGCTTGATTTAATGTGACTTTGAACTTCTCCAGAGCTGTCTGGGTGAGACCCCCCCGCCCCCTCCCCCACCTACAAGGCTAAAATTATGATGAATGAGAGAAAAAACCACTAGCTGCTGCTTTTCTGATTATCTTGAAATCATTTATTAAAAATTATTAGCAATTTATTTCCTAAACAGATAATGCATATGCACAATACAAACACAGCGGCAAGAGGGAGAAAAGGAAGTGTCTTTCCTACTCCTGACCTCTCACCACCCCTTGTTCTCTTCCCTAAACTAACTTACATGACCTTGTCTTCTGTGGCTTTTGTTGTCCATCATCTCCAGATAACTGTGAGCTGCATTAAATAGTTATTTTTAAGGTTGGTATTTAATGAAAAGGCATTCTTCATGACTTCCCACATATAAACCTGGGAGATGATTCCTGTAATCTGGCTTTTTAGGAAGAAAGGAAACTCCAGAAATCTTTGAGTGCACTGGTTGCTTCCACATAGAATTAATCATACTTGTTGTGATGCCGCAAATATTCACTTCTAAAATCCCTCTGCTTCTTACTGAGATAGGCATTCTGAAACAGAATTAGGAAAATGGAATTCATGAACTTGCTAACTCCACTTTCTTCGTCTTTATATGACCCTTTAAGGCTACTGTGAAAACATAGTAGGTTCATGAGACATTTCTCACCTTTCATAATGGTATCTCAATTTGTTTATAGCTGTGTTCACTAACTTCCTGGTTCCAAATTCGGTTGGGTCCACATAGAGACACCAGAAGAATTTTGTGAAACTATGTGATAAGCGTGATTTAAGCAATCAGAGTTTTCAGTATTAACATTTATGTAAAACTTAACATTGATATTTTGTGTGTTTAAACACAAAATTCATATGGATGTCTAAGATAAAATCGAAGCTTTCAAAGAAAGATTAGGCCTGAGGAGGCATATTTTTCTCTAACACTAGAGGAAGCCCTTGGAAGAGTTTGACAAGCATTCAAAATAGACAAATCTCTGTGGAAGTTGAATAACTTGGAATATACAAAATGAAGAGCAAAGAGTAGGTGTTAAAATTAGAACGTGGGAGGTAAATGATTCTTCAGTGGCTCCATCAAATGAACACCATTTGATGGTGTAACCATCCATGATTGAAATAAGACAGCATTGATAGAAGCACTTACAACTAAGAATATGTCCTATGTTAATAGGATTAAAAAAACATGTGTTACAATGAGAATACTTTTCCTACACAACTAAAAGTAAGATAATTAAATTCTCCTGTCAAATGTTGATTTTAAAAATCATGATTACCTTTATTAAGCAACATTTTAATAGATGCCTCAAGAAGGTAAGTCCTATATACCTACAGACAGACAATTTGTTCATTGTTGTCAAGAAAACTAGAGTGGTAGTTCTTATGAGATGGTAGGAAAAACTATCAAAAAGTGGTTAACTCTTTCTCCAGTGGTGTTTACCTAAAATCCCATGATTTCCTTTGACATTATCAATGCATTTTACTCCCTGAGCCTCCCACCTCCCAGTTCAGTTATTTCAGTATTTAGATTATTTAAATATTTAAAATATTTTAGTATTTTTTAGTATATCAATTTATATATGGTTGCATCATAACTTTAAATATATTTATATAATTAATGTAGAGTGTGGTACATGTCTTAAATGTAAATTAATGTCAATCTGCAACTTAGGGGTGGGTTTCCAACGTGGCTCAGTGATAAAGGATCTGCCTGCGATGCAGGAGACACAAGAGCTGTGATTTCAATCCCTGGGTGGGGAACATCCCATGGAAAGGAAGTTGGCATCCCATTCCAGTATTCTTGCCTGGGAAATCCGATGGACAGAGGAGCCTAGTGGGCTATATTTCATTGGTGAAATGAACAGTATTCAAGATATGTGATAGGCAAGAAGGATTTTATCAGCTGTACTGCCCTTGAATAAAGGAAGTATGAATATCTCAAAGATTTGCATTCCTAATCTTGTCAAAATAGGCCATTAGGGCTTCATTTAACCCCATGACCCCCCCCCCCGCCCCGCCGCCCTTCACAGGTAATGACTATGGAATCTGATACAAGAAAGTGTGCTGATCCATCCTAGCAGCAAAATAATACATCTGCTCTGAAGAATTAGGAAAATGGAATTCATGAACTTGCTAACTCCATTTTCTTCCTCTTTATATGACCCCTTAAGGCTACTGTGAAAAAATAGTAGGTTGTGCACCCTGCTTGTTAAAGCAGCCAAAGACTGAGAGTGGCAAGAGGTCGCATAGCTATTTTTCTGCCTACTTTTTTTTTTGGCTTGCAAGATCTCGGTTTCCTGACCAGGGGCTGAACCCAGGCCACAGATGAAAACCTGGAATCCTAACCAGTAAGCCACCAAGGAACTCCCTTGCCTACTTGCTATTAGATGTTTGTAGGATTGATGATATGAAGTCCAGGACTTGCTATCCTATAGTACGTGTGTGTATGGGAGCTAAGTCACTTCAGTTGTGTCTGACTCTTTGCAACACTATGGACTGTAACCCGCCAGGCTGCTCTGTCCAAGGGATTCTCCAGGCAAGAATACTGGAGTGCATTGCCATTCCCTCCTCTGGGGGATCATCCCAACCCAGGGATCGAACTCAACGTCTCTTCCATCTCCTGCATTAACAGTCAGGTTCTTTACCACTAGCGCTCCCTGGGAAGCCCATCCTATGGTACACCGCTTGCAAATTAGATAGTAAACTACAGGTGGGTAGAACTAACTAGGATCCAGCAATTTTCATGATCAGATTCTTCCAATTGTTCAATGAATTAATATTTTTTACTTCAGTATTGAACATTATAGGTTTAAATAGCTTCCCAGGTGGTACTAGTGGTAAAGAACCCGCCTACCAATGCAGGAGACATAAGAAACGTGAGTTTGACCCCTGGGTTGGAAAGATCCCTTGGAGTAGGAAATGGCCACCCATTCCAGTATTCTTGCCTGGAGAGTCCCATGGACAGAGGAGCCTGGCAGGCTACAATCCACGGGATTGTAAAGAGTCGGACACGAGTGAACCGACTTAGATTTTAAATACCCAACCAAGTAGGAAAGAATCTATTGATCTATTTTGGTGAATGTTCCATTTGAATTTGAAAAGAATGCGTGTTTTGCTGTTGGAATCTTAAGTTGGTAGCTACTTCTGTTCAAGTTTCCTGCTTACTCACTGATGTTCTGTGGCATTATCAATTTCTGAGACACATGTTGAAGTCTCAAATAATAACTGCATTTGTCCATTCTTTGTTTTTCTATCAGCTTTTGCTTTGTCTATTTTAAAGCTCTATAATTAGTTGCACACATTTAGGCTCGTTACCTAGTCTTGATGAATTGGCCTTTTTATAATTATGTAATGTCCCTTTTTACCCCTGGTAATATTGCTCCCTCTAAGTCTGCTTTGTCTGTAGTAATGCAGCTACTTTACTTTGTTATGATTAATGTTTACATGGAATTATCAGGGTTTTCCTCTTGTGAAAACCTTATAAAACTTGAGATGCTCTGTGAAAAACTAACATTGCTAATGGTAGAAAGTGGGGGAAATTTCAGTCTCAGATGCTTTAGTGCCACTAAATTTCATATCAGTTCAGTTCAGTTCAGTCACTCAGTCGTGTCCGACTCTTTGCGACCCCATGAATCGCAACACACCAGGCCTCCCTGTCCATCACCAACTCCCGGAGTTCACTCAGACTCACATCCATCGAGTAAATGATGCCATCCAGCCATCTCATCCTCTGTCGTCCCCTTCTCCTCCTGCCCCCAATCCCTCCCAGCATCAGAGTCTTTTCCAATGAGTCAGTTCTTCGCATGAGGTGGCCAAAGTACTGGAGTTTCAGCTTTAGCATCATTCCTTCCAAAGAAATCCCAAGGCTGATCTCCTTCAGAATGGACTGGTTGGATCTCCTTGCAGTCCAAGAGACTCTCAAGAGTCTTCTTCAACACCACAGTTCAAAACCATCAATTCTTTGGCGCTCAGCTTTCTTCATAGTCCAACTCTCACATCCATACATGACCACAGGAAAAACCATAGTCTTGACTAGACGGACCTTTGTTGGCAAAGTAATGTCTCTGCTTTTCAATATGCTATCTAGGTTGGTCATAACTTTCCTTCCAACGAGTAAGCGTCTTTTAATTTCATGGCTGCAGTCACCATCTGCAGTGATTTTGGAGCCCCCCAAAATAAAGTCTGACACTGTTTCCACTGTTTCCCCATCTATTTGCCATGAAGTGATGGGACCGGATGCCATGATCTTTGTTTTCTGAATGTTGAGGTTTAAGCCAACTTTTTCACTCTCCTCTTTCACCTTCATCAAGAGGCTTTTGAGTTCCTCTTCACTTTCTGCCATAAGGGTGGTGTCATCTGCATATCTGAGGTTATCCATATTTCTCCCGGCAATCTTGATTCCAGCTTGTGCTTCTTCCAGCCCAGCATTTCTCATGATGTACTCTGCATATAAGTTAAATAAACAGGGTGACAATATACAGCCTTGACGTACTCCTTTTCCTATTTGGAACCAGTCTGTTGTTCCATGTCCAGTTCTAACTGTTGCTTCCTGACCTGCATACAAATTTCTCAAGAGGCAGGTCAGATGGTCTGGTATTCCCATCTCTTTCAGAATTTTCCACAGTTTATTGTGATCCACACAGTCAAAGGCTTTGGCATAGTCAATAAAGCAGAAATAGATGTTTTTCTGGAACTCTCTTGCTTTTTCCATGATCCAGCGGATGTTGGCAATTTGGTCTCAGGTTCCTCTGCCTTTTCTAAAACCAGCTTGAACAACTGGAAGTTCACGGTTCACGTATTGGTGAAGCCTGGCTTGGAGAATTTTGAACATTACTTTACTAGCGTGTGAGATGAGTGCAGTTGTGCAGTAGTTTGAGCCTTCTTTGGCATTGCCTTTCTTTGGGATTGGAATGAAAACTGACCTGTTCCAGTCCTGTGGCCACTGCTGAGTTTTCCAAATTTGCTGGCGTATTGAGTGTAGCACTTTCACAGCATCATCCTTCAGGATTTGGAATAGCTCAACTGGAATTCCATCACCTCCACTCGCTTTGTTCGTAGTGATGCTTTCTAAGGCCCACTTGACTTCACATTCCAGGATGTCTGGCTCTAGGTCAGTGATCACACCATTGTGATTATCTTGGTCGTGAAGCTCTTTTTTGTACAGTTCTTCTGTGTATTCTTGCCACCTCTTCGTAATATCTTGTGCTTCTATTAGGTCCATACCATTTCTGTCCTTTATGGAGCCCATCTTTGCATGAAATGTTCCCTTGGTATCTCTGATTTTCTTGAAGAGATCTCTAGTCTTTCCCATTCTGTTGTTTTCCTCTATGTCTTTGCATTGATTGCTGAGGAAGGCTTTCTTATCTCTTCTTGCTATTCTTTGGAACTCTGCATTCAGATGTTTATATCTTTTCTTTTCTCCTTTGCTTTTCGCTTCTCTTTAGATGGCTTAACACACTTATCTTCAGAACTGTTTCAGAATGCAATTCCGAGATGTGATTTGTAAGTCTGAAAGTGAACCTCCTTCTTCTAAATAGAATAACTCTGAATATTAAAGCTCTATGAAAATCAGTACCTTAAAATGCATCTCTTAAAAATAAATAATCTGTTCATTTGGAGTACTTTAAAAATAAGTCTTATTATAAAAGATATGGCTATGATATTGAATTTTTTTGTGTGCACAAACCTACAAAACCTAGTATCGATCCTCTTTGCTAAAACTGTTGAATGGCCTTTGATATTCTTTTATGTGTTCAATAATGTATCTGTCCAGTCTAATGAAATATTGTGCCTCAATTTGTTCAGGGATAATGGTACAATAAAATGTAGGCTTAAGCATGAAAACCTTGTCAATACAATTTACTATGTTTTTTTGGTAGGTTTACAGTGCTGCAAAAAATCATGACATTATAAAGCTGCACCCATAAAGTATCAGCACATAACTCTCCTCCTTTCTATGCTAAACAAGTTATTAAAGAAGAAATATTAACTCTAATTATGAGAAATATAATCATATTTTATTTTTAGAATAATTGGTATCCCCCTTGTTAGTTAAAGCATCTTTGCTTTCATTTTTGATGAAAGCAACATTTTCATTTCATTTTACATGCCAAAGTAAAACAAAATATAATTATTGCTTTTTTCTTCCAAGTCCTTAAAGAGATTACCATCATTCTCTACTTTGCAAATCTAGACTTAACAAGTAAACAGCTGTTGATTTATTTCTTCTTCTCTAAGGAATTTTGATCTCAGCAGTTTGAATTTTTGATCTCAGCACTTAGAATTTTTTTAATCTATTAGTAGAAGTCAACACAAAAGAGATTAAAACCCACAAAATGTAAAAATATGTTGTAACAAGTGTGTTTAAAATGAGATTCTTGAGGTGGATATTGCTAAGCTTTGGAAAGGGGAAGACAAATATCTTTGATCTCTTTATTTCAAGCCAACACTCACTAAGAAAGAAAAACAAACAAACAAAAATCAATTGCTTTATGTGTTTTTGAGGAGCTTAGCTCAGTTAAGGGAAGCTACAGAGGGAAGGTTCAGCTACCAGGTCATAGAATGGCCAAAATAAACTATGGGGGACTAGACGCTGGTTGTGGACTAGAGATCTATAATGCTAATGAGGCATCCAGGTCAAGTCTCTTGTAAGGCAGTCCAGGAGGCTGCAGGCCCAGGGAGTGGGGAGGAATTGATAAGTGCACTGCCAGAGGTCATCTCAAGAATAAAAAGATACAGAATGGTTATCGCTGGGAGGGATAAGTATTATCTTAGCACAATAGATAAGTGTATTATTCCTGAATTTAGAAGAGAGATTGTAGCATAAGGTGAACACTTGGCTTTGTATTACAGTACTAATTGAGAAGTTGAAAATACCAAGCAAATGGACAACCACAAAAGGGATTTTACATTAGCTCTCAGATCTTGGACATGGAGTGTTCAAGCATTGATGTTGCTGAGTGACTATTGCCTAAAGAATGTGTGCTTACGTTATGGTGTGGTGCACAGTGTGCTGCATGAAAAAGGGGTCTTGTTTTCTGTTCCAATTAAGAGCTGTAAGGGACAATAAAGTGTAAATTCCTTGCACTTCAAGCTTTCAAAGATATTTATCTCTATGTAAAGAACTTAGACAAGTAGCCTTTTTCTTGTTTTGGCCACACCAGGTCTTAGCTGTGGCATGCCAGCTTTTAGTTGAGGCGTGTTGCTATTTACTCACCCAGTCATGTCCGACTCTTTGCGACCCTGTGGACTGCAGCACACCAGGTCTCCCTGTCCCTCACCGTCTCCTGGAGTTTGCCCAAGTTCATGTTTGCTCAAACTCTTGTCCTTTGCATCGGTGATGCCATCCAGCCATCTCATTGTCTGTCTCCCTCTTCTCCTTCTGCCTTCAATCTTTCCCAGCATCAGGGTCTTTTCCAATGAATTGGCTGTTGGCACAGGTGACCAGAGTTGAGGCATGCAGGATCTAGTTCTCTGACCAGGGATTGAACTCTGGCCCCCTGCACTAGGAGTGCAGAATCTTAACCACTGAACCACCAGGAGAGTCTCACAACTGGCATTCATTTTGAAGAGACAGAAAATTGCAATAATCAACAACCAATGGTGAACACAGTGTCAAAGAATATATTGAGTGAAAGATTTCTGCAGAAGCCAATGGATGAAGCCTCTGTATGCAGTTTCTATTTTGATCACACATGTAGAAACAGTATGGTAGCTATTAAACTGCCCTAATATATTGCTTCCAGTTTCCCTGTACAATATGCATTCCTCCCTGGTCTTACTTATAGAAGATTTTACCCCCTTGACAACAAAATAGCCTAGTTAGTGATAGCACTGTGTCCCACTGCCTGTGGGTGAGCTAAGTGATATTTCTCTTCAAGATGTAGATTTGGCATCGTTTCCTTCAAGTTTTTAATGATTCCTATACTTCTCACATGGTTATATCTTCCAAACTTCTTGTGTATATGTCTTTTATACCATTTACTGCACGGTAATGTAATTGTGTGTTTATATGTTGGCCTGTAGCTTATCATTACACATGTGAAACCTCAAAAAAAAAAAGTAACAATTTGTCTATTATTTTTAGTCTCTGATACAAGCTTCACACTAAATTATCATTCAGTATATTAGTTGTCTGTCGCTGCTGCTACTTTTTTCCCATCTGTTTGCTATGATCTTAGTTTTTTGAATGTTGAGTTTCAAGCCAGCTTTTTGACTCTACTCTTTCACTCTCATCAAGAGGTTCTTAGTTCCTCTTTCTGCCATTAGAGTGCTATCATCTGCGTATCTGAGGTTGTTGATATTTCTCCCAACAATCTTAATTCCAGCTTAATTCTTAGGTATCTATATTACACATTTGTTTCTCCAGTCTGATTTCTCTTCAAAGTACCTAGGATACCGTTGACAAAAGTTTTTTTTTTAATATATATATATATAGAAAGAAATACATCAAAAATAAAAACGAAGATAGCAAAATTTATTATTGTTTTCAGGCTTTCTAGTTGTTAAACATGTAATCTTGCTATCAAGCCAATGCCAGTTCAAATCTCTGTTCACACCATGCTGAATAGTGACTCAAAGAAGAGGTTTCTCAGAGGCTCCCAGGGATAGCTTGAAGCCTCTCCTTATCTAGAGGAAGAAAAAGATGATGAAAGGGTCTGAACTAGGAATTCTGTGAGCGCTATGGTGGAACTCTCAGTGTAACCAGCCAAGAGAGTCAGGGCTTTGTAGGGCTCTCTACTTTGGAATAGCTCTCGTTTGCTGTTTTTTTTTTCTTTCCTAAATACATGTATTTATTTATTTATTTGGCTGTGCTGGTTCTTCGTTTCACCATGCAGGATCTTTAGCTGTGGCATGTGAACTCTTAGTTGCTGCATGTGGGATCTAGTTCCCTGATCAGGGATTGAACCTGCATTGCGTGCACAGTCTTATCCACTGGACCACCAGGGAAGTCCTAGTCTTGCTTGCTGCGCTCTTTTGTCTTTTGAATGTCCTTTGTGTGATATATGAGAGACCTGGATATCCTCATGCTTAGTTGCTCATCTCCTAATCCTCTCAGGAGGCCAAGCAGAAACCCAGGTGTGGCTGAAAGGAAAGGGGGGAGGTAGGGAGCAGAGCCCTAGGCTTGAGTGAGAAAAGGTGTCCCTTCCTTGCTCCTGGCTTTCTGAGTCCACCACATGTAGGACCTGGCTCTCCTTTTCATGTTTATATCCCTCAGGAACTTACAGTGACAGCGATTTGGTGGGTGGTCTCCTCCCTGGAGCTGATGTCAACATTATTTCTTATTGCTAAAGCAAGAATGTTGTATTTGCTGGGGTATTCTGAAATGAAAACAAGTTAATCTTTGTGTGAGGGAGATTCTTAACAAGGAGACAAGAATTTTAACCTTAGACAGTTTTTTAGTTAGTTTCTTTGTCTTGCTGATTGAGTTTCCACATCAGTATGTCTCAAGGATTTTTCTGTACTTGTGGTTGGAATGTAGCCGCTTGGTATGGAACCTAAGAACTATTAGCCCAAAAGCCTGGAGGAATTTGAAATAGCCACACTTGATGTTCATTCACATAAGCAGGTTTCTGTGTAAGTTACAAGATTTTAGGACAAGCTTAAGGGAGGAGCTGAACTTTCTTTGAAGATGTGAGGTAAGACTTTAGTAGGCAGAGGATAGGTATGTAGAAGAAATACTCTCCATACTGCTTTGTTAGCAAATCTGCTAACAAATGTATACAAGCAAAAGACTTGAATAACACTTTCTGAGAATTGAGGCAGGCGCACAGATGGAATATGCAGAAGCTTTTAGTGTTAGAAAAAGCCTAGGTGGAAGTATTAGCACCGAGATACCACTTCCTCCTTGGTAAAGAGATGGCTGCCTGGTACAAGTGTGCTGACTGAGTGACAGGTATTTGTTTTGCCTTTGTAGGATGTGATTAATTGATATTAATAATATGTAAATTTTGTGCTTTTTCTTAATATGAACAAATCCCATGAAAACAAAGGCAAATGTTATAGGATAATATGTGCATTATCTAAAAATAAAGGAAATATTATTGAGATGAATTCATATCCAAAGGAAAAGGAACTACGAGGAAATAAATGTAGAATATGTAGTGAAAAGGGATTATTTTCAAAATAAATTATATTCTTTGTTCTTTTATCTTTTCCTCCCTCTTTTCCTCTTTCTTTTTTCCTTTTTTCTTTCTTCTCAAAACTATTTTGGTATTCTTTAGTTTTCTGTGTTGCTACAGTTACCGTGTGCCCACAGACAGACAGTCCTTAAAGGAACCATGATCTGGGTTGAAGGCAGGAAATAACAGAGAGCATTTACAGAACGAGTTTGTTATATAGTTTTGAGGGTGATTGTATCAGCCTTTAAAGATAGCTCTCGATAATGTCAGTGTCTATAACCATAATGAGTACAACTCTGTGCTAGGCACTGTGCCAATTTATAAACATTTTGTTTACTTTCACAATAACATGCCACAGGTGAACTTCTCATTCTGCAAGTGAAAAACTGAAGCTCCAGGCTTTAACTACTCAAAGCTCTCCAGTGGGAAGATGATAATGCTGTGAATGATTCCTTGTCTGCCTGATTCGCCCAAACTGATACTCTCTTTATTTCATCAGATTTGCTTTTTTGTTTGCTTCCATTACTCCTGTGCCATTCACTGTGATTCTGGCATTCCTACCCCAAAGATGCCCTGAGCCCTTTGCCATGGCTAACAGGTATTTGCCTGTATGGGGCTTCCCTGGTGGCTCAGGGATAAAGAATTTGCCTGCTCATGCAGGAGATTTGGGTTTGATCCCTGGTTGGGGAAGATCCCCTGGAAGAGGAAATGGCAACCCACTCTAGTGTTCTTGCCTGGGAAATCCCATGGACACAGGAGCCTGGTGGGGTACAGTCCATGGGGTTGCAAGAGTTGGACATGACTGAGTGACTCAACAACAAAAGGACCGTTACGTTCTCTGATTTGTGGTGGCTTTGGTGTTACACCTCACATGACCCATATGCCCCTGGCTTTCAAACCCATATCCCCCAGTGTCCTTTGCTCTCACCTCAGAACAAGGAATTTTTGCTGATGCAGAATTTTCTTGCTGCAAGGAAAAATTAAGGACTATTTAGAGATGTTCTCTTTGAGGGAGACTTTGAGGATCTTTGAATTTTTAATTTTAGATCTGTAGCTTTAGAAGTTAAACATGCTTTCTTAAAGAGATGAAGTTCAGCTGTAGAAACATTTTCAGTTTCTACGACTGCTGATATGGTTAATATTGTGAAAGGATAAAATATTTTGCTTGAAAATATTTTAATTACTTATACAGAGAAAGTGCTTCCGAAGAGAAAGATGGAGTCATATACATAATAAATTTAGTGTGAATGAAAATAGCTTTCTATCTCAGTGGAGCTGTACGATGATATAAGATTGCTTGACACCTAAAATTGCTTTCCTATTTGCTATTACAGTAGCTTCTTAACAGCTGTCCTTGCTTCCTTCATTGTCCCCTCCCCATAGCAACTTTCTTTGGAGAACACAAAAGCCAGTGTTCACTTTTAAAATCTTAAATATAACTTTATTACTCCCTGCTTCAGTTGTATCCCATTGTTCTTAGAATATGATTCAGCAGAGTCTGTTCTGGCTATAAAACCTATGAGTGGTTTCATTTCCATCTACCTCTTCAGCTGTGGTTTCAGGCATTGTCCAAGGGTCTTAGACTCTCAGTGTGTGTGTGTATTCCTATACACATAGATAGCATGGCTGTGTATAATGATTGTCACAGATGAGGCTTTTCCAGACCTTTTCCTTTGTTTGAAATTTGGGTTGTACCTGCCACTTAAAACAGTTATTTAACAGGTATTATTTCATACTCTTAACAATCCAGCAATATAAGCAGTATTTTCAATTTTCTATATTTCACAATTGACAAATGAGGCCTTACTGATGAACTGACTTGCGTAAGATGTCCAGCTGGTATGTGACAAATGTGTAACTCTAATCAAGTTTTATTAGTTCTGTACTTTTATTTATTTATTTTATTTTTTTTTAATAAGAATTTTTCTTTGTAGTAATTGTATTTTTAAGACCAAGTTTTATTAGTTCTGTACTTTTAAAAGCAAACAGTGACAAATAGTCATCAACCAATTGCTATGTGTTAATGTCACGGATTTTATCCAAGTCAGTAAGATATGTTCCTTCTCCTCAAGGAGATACAGCTAACTCTGTGATGCAAAATAGAATAAAATTAAGGCCGCCATCTGGGGAAGAAGAAAAATACTATGGAAACAGAGTTTAGGGCAGTGGTCCCCAGTCTTTGGCACCAGGGACTGATTTCGTGGAAGAAATGTTTCCATGGATGGAGGTGGGAGGGATGGTTTGGAGATGATTCAAGTAGATTGCATTTGTTGTGCACTTTTTTCCTTTGTTACTACATCAGCTCCACCTCAGATTATCAGGCGTTAGATCTTGGAAGTTTAGAGGCTAATGTTGATACAAATGTTGGGTTCAGCTTAAAGTCTGTTTTTTATGTAATTTGTGTGCAACATATTGTTGATGGATAAGTTAGATAGATGCTGATGGTGACATGCCAAACCCTAGATGGTGACACCTCACAGATAGTTTAGCAGAAGGCTAGTACAGCTGAATTTAGATTACCCATGCTCAGCTAATCTAGCTGAATCTAAGAGTGGATTTTAGAAAAAGTTGGATTGCTTATGAGAGTGGCATTTCAGTTAAATCTGGAGAGAAGAAAAATTAGTACCATGGTAAAGAGCAGATTGAGGGAGTCATATGAGCAAACGAGAGAAAACAGTTCTTTGATGGGGAAAGGTGCGTAGTCAAACAAAAGGAGAACAGTGAGTCTCAGCACAAACTATACATTTTTACCACCTGGAGAGACTTCCCTGGTGACCCAGAGGTTAAGATTCAGTGCTTTCACTGCTGAGGGTCCAGGTTTGATCCTTAGTCAGGGATCTAAGATCCTGCAAGCTTTGAGGCATATATATATATATATATATATATATATATATATATATAAATATATAAAATCACCTGGAAAATTCCATGCCTAGAGATTCTGATTTCATCAGTCTGGGCTGGGTCCTGGGCACAATTTCCAAAGCTCCCCCAAGGGATCCTCCAGTGCAGTGGGGAATGGGAACACGAGCTAACACCCTGTTGCTTAAGTGTGGATCCTGGACCAGCAGTGCCGGCACTGCAGGTTATGAGCTGTGAAAGGTAAGTCGGGTCGTGTGTGGAAGGTCTTGAATATTGTTCCTAGGAAATTAGCTCCTCAAGGCTCCTCAAGGGCAAGCATGGGCCATTTAGCCTAAAACCACAGCCTAACGGTTTTGTTAATTGCTTTTATAAATTATAATATTTGCCCTCTAGTGCTGGTATATTGCCTTAACGTTTCATGACAGTTTTTTAGTAACAACAGTTTTTCCATTTTTTAAAGGTATGGCAAGTTGTCCTTTTACCATGTACACGCTCTCCTCTCTGGTCACTTTCATAGGAACTAACCATGTTATACTCTGCTACTTATGGGTCTTGCTATCTGTTTCCCTTCCCTCCAGCCATGCAAAGCCTTTTGTGTTATTCTATCAATATTCTAGTCAGCAGCTTCAGTGCTCAGGTGATAAAATTACAAAATATTTCAGGTAAAACAATCACATGACTTTCTTGAGTTCTTTTAACCATATTTTGAAAGGAAATATGATGTCTAATAATAAATCATCCAGACACAGCCAGGAGTGCTCTTGGCAATTTTCGTGAAATTTGTGTCCCCTGAGTTAACTAATGAAAATGAATGGGGCAACTTTTGTGTTCCCACAAACTTTCCAAAACCTTTGCTACTTCTCAATAGACAGCAGGTGTCATTGAATAGAATACTGAGATTGATGTTAGGATTAAAGGTTATGAGTTATGAAGACAGCTAAAACTTAGATCTGAAAAATCTATGAAAGTCAGGCTATGAATCAGAATTTTGTGGGCTTTTTTGTTTGTTGCTTTTGTTTATTGTGTGTCCAAGGCTAGTTATACTAATTAGGTCAGAAGGCATAATTGGAAATGAAAGAAAAAACCACTCAGGGTGAAAAAAAAAGTGTCAGAAATTGCTGTGTTAGTTGATAAGGGGAAGGAATTGAAGAGCTGTTTCATCCTTCACCAAGCCCTGTAAATACATGGTGTGGAAATGGAATTTTTCTGAGCAGAGGTCATATTCTGTGACATTATATTATCTTGGTCATTGAATTTGAGGACTAAAAATGAAGCAACCTAAGTTCATACAAAATAAAATATGGGGTATAAAGAATCAGAAAATCTATTACATAGAATGAAATCATTTCTGAGTTGATTATTTGTGTAAGAATTTTGTGAGATGTCAGTTGCCCTACAAAAATAAGAAATGTATTTGCTGAAGCACTTCCCAAAGCAATAATAAAAACATCTAGTTACATATCAGGGCATGTCTATTTTGAGAATTAATTCTGTTATGGGCACAGAAGGATCTTTAGATATCTTCTTTCTCACACAGTGACATTTTAGCCCAGTAAATAGCACAGCAAAAAGAAGTGTTTAAAAGAGAGAAACTGCAGGTCAGATTCACTGGCTTCTTCTTTTTTTTTTTTTCCTTTTCAATGGCTTATTTTTTGAGGAATTAATTTACTTACTCAGTAAATGTTTCTTTAGAACGTCCTGTGAGGTTCTAAAGGAACTTCTCTGTTGATCCAGTGGCTAAGACTCTCCAAACCAATGCAGGGGTTCTGGGTTTGATCCCTGGTCAGGGAGCTAGATCCCACATGCCACAGCTAGGACCCAGTGCAGCCAAATAAATAAACATAAAAATAAAAGAGCTTCCTATGTCTTAGCACTGGTTTAGATAACTTGGTTATATAGGTTACTTAGAGAGCCTAGTGCTAGGATGGGGTAAACATAAGGAATTATGAGAATGCAGAGAATTCTTACTTAGTACTTGATTAAAAAAGTGTTTTGGAAGAAAGTAGAGTAAAATCTTAGAATATGATTAAATGGTTGAATAGACACTAGAAGAGGGAAATGATTTAGGCAAAGAGTGTAGCATATTTAAAAGCCCAAAGAAATGACAAAGAATGGGAAATTGAGGGACTTCCCTGATGGTCCAGTGGTTAAGACTCCTTGTGTCTACTGCAGGGGGCACAGGTTCGATCTCTAGTTGGGGAGCTAAGATCCTACATACTGCACAGCATGGCAAAAAAAGAAAAAAAAGAATGGCAAATTCAGGCACAGCTTATGTCTTGTGAGAGGAACTATGTCAAAAGAGAAGCCTAAATAATAGGCAGAAATGTGCTTATGAGGACTTTGTTAACCACCATAAGGAGTACTGGTTTCATCCTGAGGCAGGAAGGAGCCAAGATAAGTTTTAAGCTTTCAAAAGTGCATGAAAACTACAAAACACTGATGAAAGAAATCAAAGATGACACAAATAGATGGAGAAATATACCATGTTCATGGATCGGAAGAATCAATATAGTGAAAATGATTATACTACCCAAAGCAATCTATAGAGTCAATGCAATCCCTATCAAGCTACCAAGAGAATATGACCTTTGCTCAGGTATTTTTCATGGAACTAGAACAAATAATGTCACAATTTGTATGGAAATACAAAAAACCTTGAATAGTCAAAGCATTCTTGAGAAAGAAGATTGGAACTGGAGGAATCAACCTGCCTGACTTAAGACTATACTACAAAGCTACAGTCATCAAGACAGTATGGTACTGGCACAAAGAAAGAAATATAGGTCAGTGGAACAAAATAGAAAGCCCGGAGATAAATCCACACACCAATGGGCACCTTATCTTTGACAAAGGAGGCAAGAATATACAATGGAGAAAAGACAATGTCTTTAACAAGTGGTTCTGGGAAAACTGATCAACCACCTATAAAAGAATGAAACTAGAACACTTTCTAACACCATACACAAAAATAAACTCAAAATGGCTTAACGATCTAAATGTCAGACCAGAAACTATAAAACTCCTAGAGGAAAACTTAGGCAAAACACTCTCTGACATACATCACAGCAGGATCCTCCATGACCCACCTCCCAGAGTAATGGAAATAAAAGCAAAAATAAACAAATGGGACCTAATTAAACTTAAAAGTTTCTGCACAATGAAGGAAACTATAAGCAAGGTGAAAAGACAGCCTTCAAAATGGGAGAAAATAATAGCAAATGAAGCAACTGACAAATAATCTCAAAAATATACAAGCAGCTCATGCAGCTCAATACCAGAAAAATAAATGACCCAATCAAAAAATGGGCCAAAGAACTAAACAGACATTTCTCCAAAGAAGACATATAGATGGCTAAAAAACACGTGAAAAGATGTTCAGTATCACTCATTATCAGAGAAATGCAAATGAAAACCACAATGAGGTACCATCTCACCCTGGTCAGAATGGCTGCTATCAAAAAGTCTACAAGCAATAAATGCTGGAGAGGGTGTTGAAAAAAGGGAACCCTCTTACACTGTTGGTGGGAATGCAAACTAATACAGCCATTATGGAGAACAGTGTGGAGATTCCTTAAAAAACTGGAACTAGAACTGCCTTATGACCCAGCAATCCCACTGCTGGGCATACACACCGAGGAAACCAGAATTGAAAGAGATACATGTACCCCAATGTGCAGCACTATTTACAATAACTAGGACTTGGAAGCAACCTAGATGTCCATCAGCAGATGAATGAATAAGAAAGCTGTGGTACGTATACACAAAGGAATATTACTCAGCTATTAAAAAGAATGCATTTGAATCAGTTCTAATGAGGTAGATGAAACTGGAGCTTATAATACAGAGTGAAGTAAGTCAGAAAGAAAAACACCAATACAGTATATGAACTCATATATATGGAATTTAGAAAGATGGTAATGATAACCCTATATGCGAGACAGCAAAAAAGACACAGACATAAAGAAGAGACTTTTGGACTCTGTGAGGGAAGGTGAGGGTGGGATGATTTGAGAGAATAGCATTGAAACATGTATATTACCATATGTGAAATAGATCACCAGTCCAAGTTTGTTGCATGAAACAGGGCACTCAAAGCCGGTGCACTGGGACCACCCTGAGGGATGGGTTGGGGAGGGATGGGGGAGGGGGGGTTCAGGATGGGGTACACATGTACACCAATGGCTGATTCATGTCAGTGTATGGCAAAAACCACTACAATATTGTAAAGTAATTAGCCTCCAATTAAAATAAATAAATTAAAAACTGTGTGATGTGTTGAGAGGTTACCTTTGAAAGGCTGCACTAACTGTAGTGGAACAAAGAAATTGGAGATATAAAGAATCTGCTTTTAACCTCAACGTGACTTTTAAATTATAGTAGAATGTACAGTTTGATTCAAATAAGCTGTCAAAGTTCAATATACTGCCAATAACATCAATTTGTTGTTTGACTATGTTTTGAAGAGATTGGTGAATGAGGCAAACAATAACGCATTATCTTAAAAATTTCAAGTTAGCAATGGTCTGATCTGAGATATGAAAAATTCATATATTCTTGGACTATTATTCATGTGCTGTTATAGGATACTATGCATATTTTGTGATTTGAGTGAAAATTATAATTCAGTAATACTGATAAAGTGGCATATTTCTGTGAACAGTAATAGATACTGATCAAGTGGCATATTTCTGTGAACTGTACCTTAGAAATACTAGTTGACTTGGTTGTCTTGACTGGTTTATCTTTTCAGTTGAATTGCAACTAAATTAGTTATGTAGTGATTTATATTGAATGACTTGATTCCACTAGGATTTTTTTTTTTTTTTAAGTACTTAAGATGGACTAAAACTTGCTGATTTGGTCTAAAGAATCATTTTACTTACTCAGATTCAGATTTAAAGAACTTCAGATGCTAATGTAGACTAACACACATACCAACCGTCTCTATCTAGAACACAAACCAAAAGCCACACATGGCTGATAGTATATATTAATTTTTTTACAATACCAACCATAACTCAAGTTAGAAAACCTCAGGAAATCACTTGGTGTTATTGATCTCTTGGTAGTTTGTTGTTGGGGCTGGAGATTAAGGGAGGTTCAGAGGAGAATAAATGAAAAGTTTGTGTTTTGTTATTGTTATCAGCTTCATTATCATTTTTTATTACAGAAATAGCTGTTGTAAGAGTCTTTCATTATAGAAATAAAAAGAAAAATTTTTGATAAATCCTATCCCTAACCTATGGCTGCTTGTACTAGTTACTTTTTTGTTGTAAAGTCTCCATTGATTTTTTGTTGTTGTTGTTGTTCATCCATTCTTCTGTTTTGTTTTTAAATTTATTTTTTCAAAATATAGTTGATTTACAGTGTTGTGTTAGTTTCTGATGTATAGCAAAGTGATTCAGTTATACGTACTTATATATATTCTTTTTCATACTCTTTTTCCTTATAGTTTATCACAGGATACTGAATGTAGTCTTGTGCTATACCGTAGGACCTTGTTTATCCATCTGTATGTGTTAGTTTACATCTGAGAGAGAGAGAGAGTCCCTCAGACACTTTTCCAAAAACATGTCAAAATATTTAATACATTTTCCCAAAATAGAAGATACTATATGTTTTCCTGTTTTCTTTTGCCATTTAACAATGTATCTTGGGGATATTTTCAAATTAAAACATTCACTGCTTCTGTTTTTCTGTTTCCTAAGAAATACAAATTTTGCTCAGAAAAAAAATATTGATTTTATTACACTTGAGCATCAGGCTTGATATATTTGCTATTCCATGTATTTTGAGTGTCAGAGTGAAGGGGCAACACACCCTGTCTCATGATCAAAACCGTTGGCTTCACTTGGTCTCTTGTCCCTGACATACACACACACACCATCACATCTCCTTGAGTATAGCTCAGATCATCTAAACCTTTGTTCTCAGCTATCATAGCGTGAGATGAAAATATCAACCAGATAACCCTCTTTCTTCTCAAGTATCTTTTCTGGCTTCCACCTTTAGAGATAGAGCTTGGAGGCAAGTTCATGCTTAAATTTTTTTGAGGGGGACTCTGATGACAGCTATTGAAAATCATAGTGGATAAGGTGATCATATAATTTATCAACCAAACTGGGATATTTTTTAGGGTAAAAAACAGGGCCTGGGAGTAATTAAATATTATTTTTTTAGTGGAGGATAGTTTTTTACACTGCTGTCAGTTTCTGCTGTACAGCAAAGTGAGTCAGCTATACGTATACACGTATCCCTCCCTATTTTTGGATTTCCTTCCCATATAGGTCAACACAGAGCACTGAATAGAGTTCCCTGTGCCATACAGTAGATTATAATTAGTTATCTATTTTGTACATAATAGTGTATAAATGTCAATCCCAATCTCCCAATTAATCCTACCCCTCCCCTTTTCCCTTGTGTCCATATGTTTATTCTCTACATCTGTTTCTCCTTTGCTAATAAGATCATCTTGATCATTTTTCTAGATTCCACATACATGCATTAATGTACATCATTTTTCTCTTTGACTCACTTCTCTGTGTATGACACTCTCAAGGTCCATCTACATCTCTGCAGATGACACAATTTTGTTCCTTTTTATGGCTGAGTAATATTCCATTGTAGTTGTGAACCATATCTTATTTATCTGTTCCTCTGTTGATGGACATTTAAATTGCTCCCATGTCCTGGCTGTTGTAAATAGTGCTGCAGTGAACATTGAGGTGTATGTATCTTTTTGAATTATGGTTTTCTCTGGGTATATGCCCAGGAGTGGGACTGCTGGGTCACTTAAATATCAGGTCCTGAACTGAGTTGCCTGAGGAAATCAAGTTATTCAGGCATCTCACTTCTAGAGGGTATTTCTGGCAAGTCTGTTGTTTTAGTCTCAATCTCGTTCCTGCTTCCCTCCATAGTATTTTGTTACATATAAAAAATAACAAAAACGTAGAGTTTTCTGTATTTTGTTCAATGGCTCTCAAAGTACATGTATTACTGGAATCATGAAGATCTATCAGTAACCTTTTTCCTCTTTTATTTCTGCAGAATTGCTCTGTTCTGACCTATTCCATGCTATATCTTTTGGTCCCGTTTAGTATCTGTACCTCATTACACACTTGAAGAGCTATTTAATCTTGCACAAACACCCATATGGTGAGGTTTGAAACCTGGCACAAGAGATAAAGGCAAGTAATTACCATCGACACTTAACATTTTATCCTCTTGCCATTTAAAAGCTTTTTTTATAGAAGTCCTGATAATCTGTATGATTAAATGGCTAGGTTCTCCATTCTTCTGATGTATTTTTATGGCTTGGACTCAACAAAAATTTAGGTTTTTAAAAGTTGTAGTTGTAATCTTATCTAAAAACCTAAGCTAGTTTATCATACTTGCAAAAAAAAAAATGGTCTTACATGAAATGAGAAGTATGAAGTAGCACTGTAAACAGAGCACTTAATTTTATTAAATATAGATACTGCTGACAAAATAAATATGCTAAGATGGAACATTAACTATTAAAAAAATGGCCAAAGGTGCCCCAATGATTCTTCCTTACTCTCTTCATGTAATAAAATTATTATACTAAGGTTGGTTTAAAATACCCCCTTTAATAATCATCTTGGAACACATTTCATATATTTGGTTGGCCAAAAAGTTCATCCTTATTTTCTTATGTTTTGGAAAAACCTGAATGGGTTTTTTGGTCAACTCAATATATCAGAAGTTCAGCATTTGAGTGGAAATTATGGAGCTAAGGTATTGGGTCACAGTCCTGATTCTAACATTAATTAGCTCTGTGATCTTGAAAATAAAAATACAAAAATAATCATTGTCCTGAACATTCTCCTGTTTGCCTCTCTATGAAGAAAGTGAAAGAAAGTGAAGTTGCTCAGTTGTGTCCCACTCTTTGCCACCCCATGGACTCTACAGTCCATGGAATTCTCCAGGCCAGAATACTGGAGTGGGTAGCCATTCCCTTCTCCAGGGGACCTTCCCAACCCAGGGATCAAACCCAGGTCTCTTGTACTCTGGGTGGATTCTTTACCAGCTGAGCCACCAGGGAAGCCCAAGAATACTCGACTGAGTAGCCTATCCCTTCTCCAGCAGATATTCCTGACCCAGGAATCAAACCGGGGTTTCCTGCATTGCAGGCAGATTCTTAGCAACTGAGCTACCAGGGAAGCCCTTTGCCTCTCTCTGTATGTCATCAGTCCTCAAGATGGTCCCATCAAACAGGCATTAATTGCAGTGTAGGGGGCTTTGATTACTGACAAATTAGCCTAATAACATATACTTTTTCCTTTTCAATCTTGGCCCTAGAGATGCTCTAGAAACCAGAGGGAGGGAGATTAATATATCAAACTTATATAACAATTATGGAAACCCCACTCGGCAAAGTAAGTTTTCTTGGCTCGTGGTAAATGGCAGCTTGTAATGGATTATAGATGAGAGAGAATGAGAAAGGTTTCCAGGACTGCTGTCTGCCCTGTTGCTACTGCGGGCCACAGGATGGCTGCAAGCTTGGTATAGTGGTGGCCTGCAGCTGTGCCACTGAGGCTTCTTAAGAAGCAGCTGGTGTGAGGAAAGGAGACAAGTCCTGGCTGATGGACACCAGCTCCAGTCCCTCCAGTGTTCCTCCCACCCGCTTCACACCCAGAGGGTTGGGAGATCAAAACTGTGACTAGCCTGTCTTGAAGAGGAGGCCGGTTAAATGAGTTACTAGCCTCTGCCGAGATGGAACCGTGTGCTGCAGCAGCTGCTGACCTTTGACACGCCTTGAAGGGAGTTAGGAGTGGAGAGTGAGGTACTCTCTGCTCCATGGAAACTGGCTGTTTTCAGGAACTGATTTCATGGTCACATCAGCTACTCGTGCGAGCAGAAAACCTTTTGTAAAATGGGAGCTTGATGGCTTTGAACTCCCCCTTCACCAAAATCTTACGTATTGACCTTGCCCCAGTACCTCTTTGCAGCAGTTTCTCAGCTATCTGAGATGCTATCTCCCAGTCTACAGTCCTCATTTTGCCCCAAATAAAACTTAACTCGCAACTCTCATGCTGTGCATCTTTTTTAGATGACAGTTATGGCGACCATCGAAGCGACCCTTAACTTCCCTTCTTCACCTGAACTCCATGAGGAACTGGAGCCTTGGTAACAGCAGTGGTCCCTTGGGCACATCCGCCTCCTCTGGGAGTCTGGACGAATGGGTTGTTTCCACTTCCTGATTTATTATGAATAATGCTGCTATGATCATTTTTATGCTAGTTTTTTAATAGACACATGTTTTGCATTCTGTTGGGTAGTTTTCTCTCTCATTATTGTTTAGGATTCCCCTAACCAAAATTTCAACCTAACGTTGACAGTTAACTCCTAAATACTGAATCCTATAGGTTAAGAAAGTAATTCCATCTCTTGAGTCAGAATTCTGTTCAGGCCTTTTCCAAATTGTTATCAGACTTACTTGCTTTGTCATCGTTCCTGTTGTTGGCCCTTTTCCTACTGAAAACTTCATTTTCCTGTCTCACCATTTTAGGGGGTAATTTTCCTAAGGTTAATTTATCAGGGGACTTCTGGGCTTTCCATTTGCCAGATCCATTTTTTGCATGGGCTTCTGCAGCCTTCGTGAATTTATCTAAATTTGAGCCCTTCCATCATCCTTCTTTCTATCACAAATATCAAATGAGAGTAGACATATTCATCTGCTCTTACATTAATGCCAGGAAATTTTGCTGTAACTTGTTTAGCACTTTCAAAATAATTTTTCATATCGGTGCCACGCTTCAGAACTTTCATGAGCCACTTCCACTAGTAAATGGAAGCTAAGTACTATTTTTTATCTTTCTTTTTCCACTTTCTTGACTATAATCTCTGGTGCTTTAAAGTAGTATCAGTACTGGATTAATAAACCATGTCACAGAGGACATGCATTGTCAATAAATAAGAGGGCTTGTTTTCTTCATCTTCCATTTCCAAGGGGCACTTACCTACAGATTTAACTTATATTTATTTATTTTAATTTTGGCTGCACTGGGTCTTCATGGCAGCACATGGACTTTCTCTCTAGTTGTGGTACACAGGCCTGGTTGCCCCATGGCAGGATCTTAGTTCCCCCATCAGGGATCAAACCCACATCCTCTACCTTAGGAAGTGGACTCTTAACTACTGAACCACCAGGGAAGTCCCTTGCCACACATTTACTACAATCTTCTAGTGATCTTTTTGCTCCTCTGATTCTATTCTCTCAGTTGTCTTTTTTGACTTTTCCTAATCTACATCACTGAACTTGACCAAGGGTTAGCATTCATTGCTTCCATTTCACTTGACCAACTGTTGGCAAGCATCAGCCATCAGAATAAACCTCAGAAGAGAGTGAATGTGCCCTCCGCCAAGTGACTGTTTACTTCCTGGTGGTCACCTTCACAGGGTGGCCAGCTTTAGCAAATGGAAACATTGGATGCCTGGATAAATTTGAAGTTCAGGTAAATGACAGTTTTCTAATGTGTTTTACATGTTATATATTATCTGAAATTAAAATTTAACTGAGAATCCTGTGCCTGCATTTTCCTTCTCTAAAATTTGAGTTCCAGGTCAAGAACTCAAGAACTGTTGTGTGGTGGACTTCACAATAACGTCTTTGGGTTGTGATCACGACTGACCAATGCATTTTCTTCTCAGATGATCTAAGGCTAATTTAGCACTGAAGACTCTCTGATTGTGTATTAGTTTCATGGGGCAGGCATAACAAAGTACCACAAACAAGGTAGCTCAGAACAGCAGACAGTTTTTATCTCATGGTTCTGGAAGCCAGAATCAAGATCCAGGTGTCTGCAGGATCACGTTCCCTATTATGGAATTCAAGAAGAATATGTTTCAGGACTTTCCAGCTTCTGGTGTTTTTCGGTCTTTACATGAAGTGTGCATGCCCATCTCCTCACATGACATGCTTTTTTGAAAAAAGGACACTGGTTATATTGGATTGGGGTCCACCCTCCTAAAATATAACCTTATCTTAACTAATTATATCAGCAATGATCCTATTTCCAAAAAAGATCACATTCTGAGATCTTGGGGGTTAAGACTTCAACTCATCCTTTAAAGGGACCTTGTTCCACCCATGACAGATTAGAAAATATTGTGTAAAAACTTAATTTCAATATTGTTTACACATTGAGGCAAGATAGAAGTCCAGAGACCTAAACATGTCCATTAAGTTGAAAGATTTAAGCAAATAGGAACATTTTAATATAGAGTTAAAATATGGTCATGAAACTTGGAACACCTTAATTAGTCAACAATAGGATGTTGCAGCTATGCAAAAAATATACAGCTGAGAAGACTTAATGATATGGAAAATATTCATGTTAAATGAATAATGGCTATATGATTATATTAGTTTAATCACTTAAAATATTTGCTGGCCTCTCAGGGATGCGCTGGAGGTTCAGTCACTCAAGCTGAGCTTATAGTCCATAAGGCAAAAAATAAACATAGTTATTAAAATTATTTGCTACAACTATAACTGATGTAAAGAAAATCAGTGTGTTATAAAAATGTATGTACTTTTGAAGGATTGGAAGCCAAAGTATCTCTGGTACTTTCATTTGAAAATAAAGCTAGAACTGTTTCCATTTTAGAAAAATACATTAGAGCATAAATTTATTTTTGTAAACAATGAATCATGGATATAAAAGATATGGCTTCTTGCTTCGCAAATTTGGATACAATATATTCATTTTTTAAAAAGTTCCAAGTAAGTAAGCATCCCAGGCTTTCAATGGCTTCTCATGGAACAAGGCATAAAGTCTCAGCTGCTTGTTATGGCTTGTAAGTTCTCCCTTCATGGTCCTTGTCTTCATCTGCAACCTAATCTCCTATCAGAGTCCTTCCACTCTCTACTAGCTTGCTTCTTTCCAGCCACACTTATTTTCTTTCTATTCCTCTAATATGCCAAGCTTGTTCTGGCCACAGGGCCTTTGCTCTTGGTGCTTTTTCTATGCACAAAACTGTTCACCCAGAGCTTGGATAAGGTAGCCTTCTGCTCATCATTTCCGTGGGCATTCCTGACAATTTAGCAGTCTATGCCAAACCCACTCCTGTCGTATTGGCGTTTTATTGGTTTTGCAGCAGTTTCAGTTTCTGAAATCATCTAGTTTTAAAAAATTAGTTATCTATTCTCTTTCTCTCTCACTCTCCAACAGTATGGACGTTCCATTTGACAGCCAGCCTCTGGAAATATAATTAGGTAGAGGAGCACATTTTTCAAAACGTGTACCCCTTCAGCACATTTAAGGTATGATGCTGGCATAGTATTTAAGATTTTGATAATACCACAGAGAAAATAAGACCAGAAATAGATCAGGAAGATAGACGAGTGGTCCCTCACCAACAGTGACTCAGGCCCTGCTACGCTTAACCTCTCAGATTAGAGCCTGGTTATGGAGTCTTGGGGGGCTTCCCAGCTGGCTCAGTGGTAAAGAGTCGTCTGCCAAGCTGGAGACTAGGGTTCGATCTGTGGGCGAAGAAGATCCCCTGGAGAAGAAATGGCAACCCACTCCAGTATTCTTGCCCGAGAATCCCATGGGCAGAGGAGACTGGCGGGCTACAGTCCACGGGCTTGCAAAAAAGTCGGACACATCTGAGCAACTACACAACAACATGCTCTTCTGTTGACTGAATGAATTAGGGAAGGAAAGAAGCAAGGGAGGAAGGAGGGAGGGAGAACAGTTCTCAGGGCAATAAGTTCAATCCTTGCCTCTTGAAATCATCACCCCTTTCTCAATCATTCTAGAACCCTTTATGCTTCCTCTGTCTGAATGAGCAAGTAGTGCTTCTCATACCACGAGGATCTACAGAGAGAGCTGACAACATCCTTCTGTACCAAACAAGGCACTGTTCTGCTGTAAGAATTAATCCTAAAAATAATATTTCTGTTTAGGAGTTAAGACAGCAGTTATCTCAAGTCATTGTTTTGGCCTAATTTATAAACTCTGCTCAGGAGACTTCTGTCGATCAAAGAAAGACAAGAGAAGTTTTAAGGGGAGCAAAAGAGGGGCTTTGAACATGCTGTGTTTACAGTCTGACAAATGCTCCCGCACACATCCCCTGAATCTGTTTGATTTCCTTCCCTTTTCCTCCCTCGCTGAAACCTAAATATTTAATGTGTGAGAGTCTGTTCAGATAAAAGTGGCTCAGTGCCAGCTCTGGGTTAGTACTTCGCCTGAGGACACGAACAATTACAAACTATGGAGAGTTATGTATATCCAATGTTGTCAGTATCAGCTGTAATAATCAATGGGCTTTTTGTTTTATTCTCGTACTTAAACCAGCATCTGCTGTATCCTCATAACAGAAATGAATGGGTTTTTGAGACTGTATTTTATTATCTATTCGGCTTTGTGTTTGAAGATCAATATGGTTGCACACTTGATTGCATTTCTTCCTACCAGTAAGTTTTCCCTGTAGGCTCTTTTTAATTTGTTGAAATGAACTGCAATCAGGGCTGCTTCTTCTTGTCTATAAAGCCCACATTTAAATTAAAAATGATTTTTTCTCCAAAAATAGTTCGCTGCTTCTGGCTGTGTTCTACTCACTAGAAACACACAAACACACAGAGACACAAACCCCAAAAAAGGAAAAAATGCATCAAGTTACTTTATAAACATAAACATTTTATAAACTTGTGGAAATTTTACGTTAAAATGTTTGAAAGTCGGGCAAATGAAGATTTGCATGGGTCTAATGTAATTGCACCCTGACATCGCTGCATGAGCAATCTATTCTATTTGTTCTTATGTATCAGCTTATTGCGTTTTCATTTAACTTAAAGAAAAGAAATATTCAGTATTTCAGTTTACAGTATTAGTCTTCCAGTTTTTGGCCAAACACTTCCCTTAGTTAAAATGACTTTCTTCCTATTTAAGTTCAACGGTAGGAAATTTTACTAAGAAACTCTTATTACAGAAGGTTTTGATTACTAAATTAAAAATATCCCTTCACCTTTTGTAGCATAGAATCTTCCCTGTGCTGCTAAATTTTCAGTCTGATCAGTATTTAACTGATTATATTCTAAATATGTTTAACATTTTGCATTTGAAACATTTAGGCTTTTCAACCTTTACATTATCTGAAAATATTTATTTGACAATATACTTTGCTTGTGACTACCCATAATTCACTTCCAGACACTAATATGAGACTTGAATATATTTTTTTATTTACACATTTGCTCCTAGAATTTAATTTAAATGTTCTCTACATTTCAACATACATGTTTATAAATGAGAGATAAGAGATGTCAACTTCAAACAATAATCTCTTACGAGTAAGTGAAAACGGATTGGAAGAGAAAACTGCATGTAAGCTTAATGATGCAATGTACTACCATAAACAGTATAATGAGAGCAGACTATATTTGTTACTCTTTTGTGTTTTTCTCTTCCCTTTTATTGCCAGTCTTAATCATAAGAACAAATTGCAATTGTTGCAGTTTTTGTAATCCTTCTAAAAGCTTTTGGCAAAAGCATGGTGTCAACCATTCTTTAAAAAAGGTCCTTGAAAAAATAAATTAGAATGCCAGTGAGACTGGTATTCATAGAACTGGGACATGAGACTCACTAGATTTTAGAAATTTCTTTTATTGTTGATACTTATTTACTCAACATTGTAGAGTATCTTTGGGGGTGAAAACCATTTTCCGTTCAGTCGCTTATATTTAAGCATCACGAGATGATACTCCAAGTTCTTAATTTGCCATCTGTTTTTATAAGTTTTCTTTCTATAAGTGTAGTTAACATAATCATATTAAAATTCTAAGATCCTATATACAAGTATAAGGCAGTTTTATAGCAATAGTTATTGTCAGCATTTTGAGCACTATGTAATTTGATTTACTTCTTTTAATCATTCTGTGATAGGAATACCTGTGTTCCATTCAATGACCAAAAGGCGGTTAAAGTAACTTTGTCTTGGGTCTTCTGTATATATAGGGAGGTGTTGAAATTTGAAATCATACTATCAATAGGCTTAAGCACTAGATTATACCTACTTCACGTGATCATTAAAATATGCTAATACTTCTAGTATCATAACCTGCTTATGCCCTGCTTATAGTAGCTCCTACGTAAATATTTGCTGACTGTATAATGAGGATTATAAGTTAAATTTTTATATAGGGCAAAAGCTTTGCACCCAAGTTTCACTCTATCACTTATTTGTCAGCTATGCCACATTTCAAGTATGAACTAACTTGTTGGAGCTTTGGTTTATGCATATATAAATTGGCGTATCAGTACTAGTTAATAGTCCGATCTAATCACTCCCAATTCAAACTCTTGCAAATATTTACTTTTACGTCTTTTTTTCCTAGAAGATAATGAGCTTTTATAGGATTTAAAGTACCAGTATCTTGTTTATCTATGTTATTTAGAATCTAGGAAGTGTTTGACACATGTTGGGCACTTCCTATAACTACTAATTAAGAGTTTAATTTTGTTTACCTAAATTCATCCACTTTTAATTGGCATCTGTCTTATCTAATGATTATTCTAAATGTGTTTTCCTTTTCACCAAATTGTGAAGCAAGGTATACAATAAATTGGGTAAAAGATCATATTAAGTATACCTGACACAACCTTATCTATGCTAGTAGAATTCTTATGTTCCTAGTCTGTAGACCAAAAGGGCATAGTCCATTACCCAAGATGTATCCTCTATATAAAAGATATGAAAAAAAAGCAGGACATTTTATGAAAGCATTCAGTAATATTCTTTCTTGTTGCCTTACTTTTCACCCCATATAACCAATCAGTATCTATTTCCATGCCTTTTAGTTGTTAATATCTAATGGTTGTTATAAAAGAGGTAATAAGTAAGAGAATAAACATTGAATAGTTGAAGTTCAATAAAAAACTATTTTTGCTAAGTTAAAAAAACCAGTAGGCAAGCCATTTGTTTGCCTATGCCAGGCATCATCACCTCATTTCATGTTGAAATTTTAAAGCAATCTTTTTGCCAAGATTAGGTACATCCCAAAACATGTCGCATTTTAAAAACGACTGTCACTGTTATTTGCCATTCTTCTTTACTTGGAAATTCTGAATTTATCTAGAAGAACACAATGATCATTGTAACCTTATTTGGTTTGGAGTTTCTGGTTAAACAAACAAACAAAAAGCAATGAAGAAAAGACAGGAAGGAAGGAAGGATGAAGGAAAGAGGCCATTTCTTATGGTCTCATTGTATGAGGCTTAAAATAAACTCAGTGTGTGTCTTTACAGTGGTGGGTTTGAACAGGTAAAAACACTTGAATACCTGCCTCCTTCATTCTCTCCACTTCATCTTCATGCTAGTTGAATCTCTCATCTTCCTTTTGGAAAATTCTTCCCTCCAATCCATGTTCCCCATTGCTGTGAGAGTTATTTTGCTAAAAGCCTGTCTGTGTAAGGCAGACTTCCTGGTGGTCCAGCAGTTAAGATTCCACGCTTCCACTGCAGTGGACAGGGCTTCAGTTCCCTGGTCAAAAGCTAAATTCCCTTGGGCTGTGTGGTGTGGCCAAGGGGAAAAAAAAAAAAAAGCTTTCTGTGGTGGTGGGTTGTAACTGCTCCCCTTTGCTCACTTTGTCTAGCTACATAGGCTACTCCCCAAATACACCAAGCGAACTCCCACCTCAGGGGCTTATCACTTGCTGGACTGTCTCTAGAGAAACTCTGTTCCCAGATAAACATGTGACTTGCTATCTAGTTTTTTTAAGGCTGTATGCAAAGTTGTTTCAGTGGAGAGGTCTTTCTTGACCACTTTGTACATCGGGAGTTGTCAACTATGGCCCACAGCAGAGTCTGCTTTCTGTCTCTTTCTGAATGGTTCCTGAGCTGAGAATGGTACGATACTTTTTAATTGGTTAGAAAAAAATAAAAATCAGAATAATTTGTGACACATAGACATTGTGTGAAATTCAGATTTCAGCATTCATAAGTAAATTTTTATTGGAGCAAAATCACACTCATTCCTTTACTTACTGTCTGTGCTTACTTTCGTGCACATGGCAGCAAAGCCTCATCCTGTATTTTTATTATTTGGCTCTTTACAGAAAGTGATTACTGACCCCTGCTCTCTATATTATCATACCTGCCACACCAACCTGTCTCCCTCTCACTCCTTTTCCTACTTTGCATTTCTTCATAGCACTAATCACCTTGGTATTACGTTAATGTTTTAACTAAAATATATAGAAAAACGAAAAGATTATATGGGTTATCGGCTCTACTACCCAGACTGACATGGAATGTTACAGCCTCCAGAAGACTTGCAGAAATCCCTTCATCCTCTCCTCCCAAAGTAACAATTCTCTGTCTTGTAACACCATAGATTAATTTTGCCTCTTTATGATCTTTATATAAGTGAGATAATACCATATATAATTTCTGTGTTTCGCAGTTTTCACTCATGATTATTACATTTGTGAGATTTATCTTTATATTTCTGTGTACTATAGCTCATTCAATTTAATTAT
The DNA here is from genome assembly GCF_055505025.1 of Bos grunniens. NCBI lineage: Eukaryota > Metazoa > Chordata > Mammalia > Artiodactyla > Bovidae > Bos > Bos grunniens. The sequence goes on along the minus strand of NC_141191.1, from coordinate 19,222,047 downwards.
TCTGTTGTATAAATAAACCCCAGTTTTAAAAATACTCATTTTACTATTACAGACATTTTTATTGTATCTGGTTTTGGACTATTAAACATAGTCCTCCTATGAACATTCTGGTGCATGTCTTCTGGGGCACAGACATATGCGGTTCTACTGATTATACACCTAGAGATGGGAGTGTTAAATTAGAGGGTATGCAGGTCAGCTTTGGTAGATACTGCTGTATTAGTTTTCCAAAGTAATTGTACACATTTCCACTCTTACTAGAGATGTGTGGATGTTTCAGTCATCCTACATACTTGTCCACATTTAATATTCTCGATTTTGAGGCTTTAGTCATTCTACCTGGTTCTTCCTACTAAAATCTGACTTTTATGACAGCAGGGATTTTATCTACTAGTATTTAGTTAATTATCATTTCCACGAATGCTTGAAGCTTGTGTTTCAACTAATGTTGAATGAATGAATGCTTGCATGGTAGGGCTGTAGGAAAAAAGGGCAGACTTCATTCCAGGGTCTAAGAATTTTTATCTCCTGGTATTAACTTACACTACTCTGAACAACCATGATGTTTATCTATATTTTTGCATTGACATTTAAGTATTTATGCCAGGAGTTACATATTTTGGCGTACATTTCTTATTCCTCCTGCTAGAACCAGAGTTTGTCAGTCTTGACAGAGTGGCATTTTGGGCTGGATAATTCTTGGTTGTGAAGGGTTGTCCTGTGCATTGTGAAATGTTTAGCAGCATCCTTTGGCCTCTTCACACTTGATGCCAGTAGTACTGCCTCCCAGACTGCATCCTACCTCCCCATAGTGGTGACAGCCAAAAATGTCTCCAGGCATTTCCAGATGTCACTGAGAAGCAAATTTGTTCTCAGTTAAAAAACCAGTAAGCCACATAATAAGCTCAGTCAATTCAGTTCAGTCGCTTAGTTGTGTCCAACTCTTACATGAGAATAAATGTATCAACTTTCCCTCTTCCCAAGTTTAGCAGTTTTACCCATAGTAAATACTTCAACTATTAAAGATGTATTCAGTTGCCTCCTTGGATATCAAAATCACTTGGAAAACTTCAAAGGAATAGAGATTCCTAGAGTCAACCCACACCCTACTGAATCCAAGCTTGAGATGGATAGGCTTGAGGAATCTGTGAATGTGAAGGGCTTTCAGGTCATTCCAATGGGCAGCTTAGTCTAAGAATGACTACTTGTTAGGTGTCACATTTTTTAGTTGAGAAATAATTCAAACTGATTATCAGATCATACTGTACATCTGTGTGTAGATACAAAGTGCTTCCCCTTTAATAAATGTAGATACAGGTTTTATCCTATTAATTTATTATCTGAAAACTATGTTCAATTCAGTCTAAGCAATTTGTGGCTTCAGTGGCTCAGATGGTAAAGACTATGCTTGCAATGCAGGAGATCAGGTTTGATTCCTGGGTCAGGAAGATCCCCTGGAAAAGGAAACGGCAAACTCTTCTGGTCTTCTTGCCTGGAGAATTCCATGGACAGAGGGGTCTGGGTCTGGTGGGTTGCAGTCCGTGGGGTTGTGAAGAGTTGGACACAACTGAGCAACTAACACTCTCAGATAATCTACAATACATTTAAGAGTTGTTCTTCCTATTTAGGTCTTTGTTTTGAAACACGTCTGCAGTTGCAATTACTTTTTATTCTTTTAACTTCTGTGAGAAATATAATGAGAGAAAGATGTTGTTAATTATTCCTTTTTTGCATTGTTATATTCACCTGTTGGGGTAAAAATCTTAATCACAGCAGATGGCAGTGAAAAAGAAATAGTGACTTCTTCAGAAATAAAAGAAGGAATCAATTTACATGTGCCTTTTATTTTGAATTGCAAAATTCAGCAATATAAAGCATAAAAAAGATTGTATTTTGCAGCTGCATTTTTTTCAAGTGATATATACATTGGACTGGTAAAATTACATTTTTATGCAATAGAAAGGCAATTTTTATATTTAACTTTTAGTTTTTTTATTGATTCTGGGATAGTTTATTGTCAGGCTTCTGTGTGTTTTCTTAGATTTACGAAGTAAAAAGAAATATATTTTGACTTACTGTCACCAACTACAACTGATAGTATAATGTAGATTTTCTTCTATAAAAATTCTGAAGCATCTGAAAGCAGTTACCTGAAAGGTGAAGTAAGATAACTACTGATTTTCCAATTTTCTGTTTCCTCAGTATTTCCTTTGTGTGCGTCTGTTCCTTAGGGGTCATTCCCATAAATGCACAGAACAGCCTGGAATGATGATTAAATTAAGTGATCCCCTTCATTGTATACATCTAATTTATTGACAACTGGAATTGAGTTTTAGGCCTATTATTGAAACATTTCAACTTAAAAAAAAATATCATCTGTGCTATATGCTGCCTGTTCCCTGTCCACACTACTCTCTCCTCCTTCCTTATAACCAGAACTTGATATTTTTTAGAGTGGTAATGAGTCCAGTTTAAGGTGAAAAAGCAAACATAAAAATTCTACATATCTTTTGTATCCATAAGTGACCATGTGCTACAATGTTGATCAATAACATAGGAGCAAAAGTTACCCAGCAGGATTTCTAGGTGAGCTCTTCATACTTTAACTGGCCTGTGCTTGTTACTTTTTCCCTTAGTTCTTACTCTTTTTTTAAAAAATGTATTAATTTTTGGTTACACTGGGTCTTGGTTGCTGTGGGCGGTCTTTCTCTAGTTGCAGAGAAGGGGCTACTCTTCATGGTGATGCGGGGGCTTCTCGTTGCGTGGCTTCTCTTGTTGAGGAGCACGGGCTCTAGGCATGCGCTTCGGTAGTTGTGGCGCAGCGGCTCATTAGCAGCGGCTCACAGACCCTAGAGCGTGCATTTCAGTAGTTGTGGCACACAGGCTTCGTTGCTCTGCACCATGTGGAATCTTCCTGGACCAGGGATCGAACCAGTGTCCCCTGCATTGGCAGGTGGATTCTTACCCACTGTACCACCAGGGAAGTCTTGCTTGTACTCTCCTCTCCATAACTTGAAGGTAAATGGCCATATTTCAACGAGGAGGTAAAAAATCATGAAGACAAAAGACACATGATAATTCTCACTCAATAGGAAGAGAGAAAAAAGAGAGAAAAATGCATCATCAAAAACATGATGATGCATTTGAGTGCATCATTAGAAATGTTATATGAGAAAATAACACTATTACCCAAGACGCTTTACGCTGGCTTCCTGTTATGTTCCACTGAACCAGTTCCTAGTTGATAAACCGTCCTCGCGCCATAACCTTGTGACAGGCCTTGTTCTTGCCTCACTTGGTCTTTTTGAAAACCTTGTTTCTCCTTATTCTTGAACGTAAAGCATTTGTTTTTAATATATACATTCTGTCTTTAGCAGTATCACTGAGTGCCTATGTAATTTCTATGAGGTTTAATTTGGGTCTTCTATTATATTCTACCTACTCTGTTTCAAGAAGCTGGTTATATTCCAGAATCTTTCCATTATTTGCTCATGCTTAATTCTGCAAGAACATGACGATCCTTCGCTATCTGCTTGTATTGAAGAGCAGAACCCTGAAAAATCGATTGGAACTGGGGCTTCGCTCTAGTTTAAAATAGGCGAGGCTGTTTCTTTGGGGCTGTACTTCTCTATTTTTCCAAGATGCTGCCCATGTCTTCTGCTGTCTCCCATTACAGAGTTCTGTTTCTTGTGTGCCAGGGAATTAACTCCAGTCTTCTCCCCCTGGTAAGGGAGTGAGGACGGTCCACTCGTCCACAGAAACTCCTGTGCGAGTTTCTGCCTGGTTCTCACACAGCTCTTCATTCTTTGACCACTCGTTTCTGGGGCTTTGTGGGTTTTCTGCTATAAACCATGTTGCCTCCTTGCTGTCCTCATTAGCGGCCTTGCTTTGAGCTCTTACAGTTTTGTTATTCTGTTATGACTCTTTCATTTGGTTTCTACTTCCAGTATGTTGTTGTTATTGTCTTCTCTTTTGATATTTTGCCCTGATGGGTTTATGCCTTAAAACACAAGTCAACAAAGCAAGCTTGTTTTTGTGCACACTAAAGAGGAAGCAGAGGTTAGTACGTATTTCCAATCTCTTATCTTTAACCGGGAAATTATACTTTTATTTCAAATATTTCTTAAAAATATAACAGATATTCATTGTACTAAATGATGAAACATTTAAAAACTGATGGTTAACATTATTTTATTTCTTTTGAATCTATATTCGTGGCACATATATTTACCAATTTAAATGTTTAGTATTTACACTTATGATGTGTAATTACATATTATATAAATATAAAAGATATGAAATAACGTATATAAATGCTTAATACATGTGTATTTAAGGAAATTGCCATCAATTTTGAATGCAGCTTGCTTTTTAAAATTTACTGTTGTGTCATGAGCATTGACTCATAAAGTGATAATTGGAGCATGAGTTTTAATGGCCTCACAATATTTGATATTGTCAGTGAATACAATTTCTTCAAAGTATTTGCTGTTAGTCACTCAGATTGCTTTCTGGAGTTCAGCTTGTTTTGGATGAATGTCCTGTTCCCATCTGTCTCTGTTCTCCACAAGCGGTACACTTACCTTCATCAGACTCCCATGATGTGGAGGAGCTCCTTGACCTCTGTTTATTGACAGAGGAGTATTGCTAAATCAGCTCTGGAAGATCCTTCAAAAATACTCCAGAAAATCCTTCTTGAGGAGCAGAGCAAGAGCTGCTGGAATCTGTCCCTGTGCGGACTGTCGCCACTGCTGCGTTGTGTGCCTGCCTGTGCGTGTGCGCTTGTGTGTTAGTGTGTGCTTTATGTGGGGAGAGGGCAGGAAAAAGCCCTTCTTTTTTAAACCCACATGGGCCACCTAGTGTGCATGGACTTCTACACTCTCCATGGGGTAGTGTGGCCAAGCAATGGTTTTATGAATCCACTGCCTTTGACATTCCTATGGCATACGAATTGACAGTTATTTATTTATTTTAAATTTTTTTATTGGAGTATGGTTGCTTGACAATGTTGTATGAGTTTCTGCTGTACCTCAAAGTGAATAAGCTATACACACACATATATGGCCTCCTTTTTGGATTTCCTTCCATTTAGATCACCACAGAGCATTGAGTAGAGTTCCCTGTGCTGTACAATAGGTTCTCGTTAGTCATCTAGTTTGTACATAGTAGGGTCTATATATCAATCCCTCTGTCCCAATTCATTCCCCTCCTTGGTATCCATTCATTTGTTCTCCACATCTGTGTCTCTGTTTATCCTCCCAGAACAGCTTTGGGTTTGAGACTGGACTGTGCATGACTGTAAACATGTACATGCATACTGAATTTATTTCCCAGGTTTTGATTCTATTCCACATGTACAATGGCAGCATCTTATTTTCTGAGAATCATGATTTATTTTTTTCAGAACACGTGTCTAGTATGAAAACTTTAATTTCCAACGGGACTCCATATCCATTCACATTCTTGCAAATGCCAAGTAAACCATATTGCATAACTGTGACCACTTCTTGAGTCCGTGAGGTATTGTTGAAACTGTTGGCTGAAGGTGAGATGGTTTAGTACGAATGAAGTTGCTCATCTTTTCTAAGCTTCACTTGCCTCGTGTAAAAATTAAAGTACATCTCTCCTCTTTTCCATCAGAAGACTGATAAAAAGGTCAAATGAGATGATTTCAAGTTATTCATAAGTATTTAATGGACATTGCAGAAGATATGAGTCCTGAAAATAGAAGTTTTCTCCTCATTTCTCTACCTTACATGCCAGTTCCTTTATAACAAATGCCTCTCCTCTATGCTTCCACAGCATTTTTGTCAAGTACAGACAAGATTATCTGATGATAATGTTTGTTTTTTTCCTCTAAAACCTGTACGTTGAGCTCCCAGAGGGTGAAGATTTTGTGTCTTAAGTCCCGGCATCTAATAGAGTACCTGACATGCAATAGGTCTTAGTTAATGATTGGGAATTGAGTCAAGTGGGGAATGCTTTGAGAAGGGCTTTAGAAATATAAGGTACTTTGTAATATTGTCTTCTGTGTAGGGCTTTGGATTGTACAAAGTTCTTTCACATGTATTATTCATTTACTTGTATTTGATCTTCCCTGTGATCCTGTGAAGGCAGACGTTAATATCTTTATTTTGCAGAGAAGACTTAGAGTAAGATAGGTTTTGGGGTAAGAAATGAAAAAAATGATTAAGTGTCCTTTGCAGTTTATATGAATTTATGAAAAGTCCCCTGGTTATTGAGTGTGGGACAGTGCCATTTTGAGAAACGGAGACACATTCTTCAGCACAATTTGAAGCTTAATAATCATTCGATTTCTACTCGTCTTTAAACATCTTAATAAACTAATCAGAGACACAAATGAAACAATTCAGTGCTGTTCTTTCAGAAACATGAAAGCCCTATTCTGCCTTTATAGTAAAATATTTTAATGTTTAGTTCTTGTTTATAACTTGCTCTCTTTACACTGGTGCTTTGCACTTAATTTGGTGTCTCTTTTGTCCATAATCTCTTTACCTTTAAGTGATCTTTTATCTTTCCTGGAAACAGCTGACAACACTGTTTTTCAGTTCAGGACGTTTTCATAATTACATTTTTAGCCTTGAGGGAAAAATTGTATACCTCATCAAATCCTCTAGCTCTGCAACTGAGTAACTTTAACAACCCCAAATACCACTTGCTGCTATTATAACTTAATTGTGAATTAGGTAAAATAAAACTGCTTTATGACTTCTGACAACGTTAAATTCTGCTAAGTGGAAGTGTTTTATGTAGTGTTTTAATGTTACCAGTAAGTCAATAATATGGACTGTCTCAGGTGTTCATTTTCATTGAGAGACCTTGACCCACTGAACCAGTATTCATCAGCACTGATTTAATCACTTTACGTTTTCTGGTACAGAACTGTTCCTCAACGTGACACCATGGTGCTGTTTTTTGTTTGTTTTATAACTGTCTCTTGTTTATAAATTCAGCACTTCTCAGTAACGTAGTTTAGTTGGTCTGTTTTCTCACACTTGGCATGCCACTGAGTTTTTCTTTTTTTTGTTAAAATATATTTATTTTTAATTGAAGGATAATTGCTTTACAATATTGTGTTGGTTTCGGCCATACATTAACATGAATCAGCCATAGATATACATATGTCCTCTCCCACTGAGCCTTCCTTCCACCTCCCACTCCATTCCACCCCTTGTAAAATAGATGTGCTGTGCTTAATCACTCAGTTATGTCTGACTGTTTGTGATCCCATGGACTGTAGCCCACCAGGCACCTCTGTCCATGTGGAATCTCCAGGCAAAAATACTGGTGTGGGTTGCCATGCTCTCCTCCAGGACATCTTCCCAGCCCAGGGATCGAACCAAGGTCTGCCGCATTGCAGGCAGATTCTTTACCATCCTAGCCACCACAGAAGCCAGTGGGAATTTGTTGCATGACTCACAGAGCTCAAACCAGTGCTCTGTGACAACCCAACTGGGCGTTATAAAGACACATAACCAGGGCTCTCTTCGGTGGACTTGCCATGTAGCTGTAGTGATTCTTCCTTTGGGCCAGTAAGCTACCCTGATCTGGTACAAATAGAAATCCTCTGTTAATTTTGATATTCACCAAGCTTCCTTCTCTTTTGCATTAATTGTATATTGGGCTGATTATTGCACTGTGCTTAGTCACTCAGTCATGTCCTGTTCTTTGCGACCACATGGACTGTAGCCTACCAGTCTCCTCTGCCCATGGTATTTTCTTGGCAAGAATACTGGAGTGGGTTGTCATTTCTTACTCCAAATTATTATTATTGCATTAGTTTTGGTCACTTTGCCATTAGAAAGGTGAAAGAGAGTATAGAAGGCTCTTCACTATCTGATACATGTACACCTAACTCTGTTCTCTACTCCAGTTTTTGTCCTTATAAATCTTATGCTTCAGGCAAACCAGAGTATATTCCTATCATTGTCTCAAGTAATAGTGTCCCCCTGCCATTCTTCATGCTTCTCCCTCTCCAGAAATCTCTCACCTAGCCTGTTTTTCAACGTGCAATCCCAATATCGACTCTTCCCCACCGGTTGTACTACTCTGCCTTCACAACTATACCTTACCCCCTGCCACTTCCACATGAAGTGGGTTTAAATGTTCTCCCAGGAGTGGTAAATACTGTTTTAATGTAATTATTTGGTTTCACAATGTCTAATAGAACCCTATAGAGATGAAACTTCCTTCTAAGCATAGCATTGCTTTCCCTGTATCCCATTAATTTTGATGTTAAGTTTTTAGTATCATATTCAAAGTATTTTTTATTTCCCTGTATTTCCTTACCTCCTTTGACTTTGAGTAATTTTAAACATGTTGCTGAGTTCTGAATATTTGGGGATTTTCCACATATTCTAAAATTATTTCTAATTTAGTTCATTTGTGGTGAGCGAATCATGAGTACTGTCATGATTTCAGTTATTTTAAACTTCTCATGATGAAATGGTAGGATGACATCTCCAACTCCATGGATATGGGTTTGAGCCTTGCCTGCTGGAGTCCATGAGGTTGCAAAGAGTTGGACGCGATTGAGTGACTGAACAACAAACTTCTCAAGTTTTATTTCATGGACCAGCATACAATCTGTCTTTGTGACTATTCCATGTACTCTAAAATATGTATTAAGATTTTGCTCCGTGCTGTAGTCTAGAAATATTGATTGAGTTATATTGATTGAGTTATTCATATCTTCTTTACTGATTTTCTCATTACTTCTACCAGTTGCTAAGAGAGGGGTGTTAAAATAGCCAACCATAATTATGGATTTCTGTTTGTTTTTCCTTTCAGTTCTGTCTATTCATGTATTTTGAGATTATTTTTAGACATATATGCATTTAGGATTGTTATATCCTTTTTTTTTTTTTAAAGCAACCATTTGTGTATTTATTTTTTAATGAAGGCTTTTTTCTTTATTTCTTCCTGTTTTTTTTGGCCATGTGTGATCTTAGTTCCCTGACCGGGGATTAAACCTGTGCCCCTTACAGTGGAAGTGTGGAGTCCTAACTACTGGACCACTAGGGAATTCCCAAGGATTATTATATCTTCTTGACTTCTTGACTTATTTATTATTATGAAATGTTCCTCTTCACTCTGGTAATAGTCTTTGTCTTGAAGTCTACTTTGACATTAATACAGCTCTTACAGCTCTTTTGATTAGTGTTTGCATGGTATATCTTTTCCCATCCTTTGATTTTTAACTGACCTGTATCAGTATATTGAAATGAGTTTATTGTAGACAGCATGTAGTTGGGATTTGTTTTTTATATGGTAATCTCTCTCTCCAACATCCCTGCCGTATCTGAGCCTGATTCTGATGCTTTCTCTGTCTCTTCAAGCTGTGTTTTTGCCTGTTTTGCCTTGTAATTCTTTGTTGAAAGCTGGATGTAATGTACTGGGTAAAGGAAATTGCAGTAAATATACCATTAGTGATAGGATGGTAAGGGATGAGTAGAAAGGAAACATCCTGTAGTCTTATGATTGTGTTTAAGTCTTTTGCTGAGCTTGTGAGCTTTTGCTGGGCTGTGACCTTCACAAGTGCTTCTTACTGACCCTTCCGTTGGTGAACAGAAAGTCTCAGAGGGGCTGGAGTTGGTTATTTTCTTTTCCCCGGGTTATTTAAGGTCTGATAAAACCCCAATAGATTCGGTTCTGATAAAATATTTTCTCTTGAGGGAAGACCTTTTTAAGAACAGAATGCTCTGGGCATATTTCAGAATAGCTATTTTCTCCCTCATCCTGTGAAAAGCATGAGGTTTTTCCCCTCCAGTCTTCACTGTAAGAATCTCATAGTGCTCCTGAAGGTAGAATACAAAAGTATCCCTAATACCAAACCCGCTTGCAGTTTTTAACTCTCAGCCTTTCCAAACTGAGCCTCCAGCAATTTGTAGATTACAATTAATTTTCCTGCCCAGAACTGATTCTGTGGCACTTTCTGCTTTGGTAATTCTCTGTATCTAACTGGGCTATCTTTCCAAATTTGAGGGCAGCAGTTTGCCCTGTGACTTAAATTCCCCGATGGGGTTAAAAAGAATAGTTGATTTTCAGTTTTCTTCAGCTTTTTACTTGTTAAGAAAGATTGATGATCTTCAGATTCATTACATGCGCTACTGGAAACTGGAAGCCAGTCTCTTACTTTCAGTTGAAATATTAGTTATCTTACATTTAATTATTTATATGGTTGAATGTAAGTTCACTGTCTTGCTATTTGTTTTCTACAAGTGCTTTATTCTCTTTGTTCTCTCTTTCCCTTTATTTTCTGCTCTAGGTTTGATTACCTTTTAATGTCTTGTTTCATGTCCACGTTAACATATTAGCAATACTTCTGTATTTTTATAAGTTTGTATTTTGTAAAATACTTCTGTATTTTTATGTTTGTATTTTGTAAAATACTTCTGTGTTTTATAAGTTTATAAGATAGTTTTAACTTTAAACACTTTACCTTCAAATAAAATCATACCATTATGTCATTTTATATATAAGAAACTCACAATAGCAATTTTCCCTTTTTGTTACAGATACTGTCTTAGATTAAATTAACTGTTGAAATATCCATATATTTTTAGTAGTGGAGAGTGACTCTTTATAAAAGGGAACAGAAATCAATGAATGATAAAGTAGTCTACTAAAATCTAGCACTTAGATTTTAAGTATAGAGTATTATAGATTTATTGCATAACAGAATATAATGTATTGAGAATAAAATATATTCACAAACAGAAGACTTATTTTTTAATTGTTTGACTCAAATGTTTATTTTTTCACTCAAATTTGATACAGCTGATACTTCAAACAAGTACTTTTCAACATCAGTTTTCTGTTTCACAGGAATATTTTATCTCTTTAACATTTGCATTTCAAATATCATTTTATTAGAATAAAATTTATTTCATTTTAAAAAGAAATATAAAGAATAGAATGTCTTTACTATGTAGATTCAATGTAACATTTCCTAAGCAATTTTATATTCAAAGTATATGGAAAAAAGTTAAGATCAGCTCTAAACTTATATCTCAGTCTCAAGTAGCCTGATTAAATCTCACTGAATAAAGTGACATTCTTTCCATAAATTGAAGAAAATGTCTCCACGAATTCAATCTGCATTCTATCCTATGAACATTCTTTGCAGTATTACATTTTGACATTGTAAAGTGTACTCTCTCTACCATCGCTTATGCTTAATATGGCATAGTTTTTAATCTGCAATTTAGAGTTTCATTTTCCAAGTGTATGATATTTTATCTAAATGTTTTCTGAGAAATGCTTTATTTTGTTAGGAAAGAATAAAATGAAGCTACAGCAATGTAAATAATTTCAGGGAGAAAAGAACAGAAATACTTACTGGTTCAGATACAGATGTGTCCTGTAAAATGTAAAGTAATGCTCCAAAATATGAATATGAATATTTAAACTTAAAAAAAAATCCTTCTCCCATCAGCTATTAATACCACCCCATTTCTGTATTCACCTTTTTAGTAAAAGTATCCATGAGTTGCTATATTCAACTTTTTTCCAGTTCTTCTTTCTTTCTGTCCTCTTCACTCTTTCTTTTGGGAACTTTTTGTTTTGATCTACTTTCTACCATAAGTAAAAGTTAAATGAATAGTATGAGAAACTCCTACATATCTTACATATGAACTCTCTATTTGTTTACATTTTTGCTTGGTTTGCTTTATTCTCTTTATCTGTCTATCTACACATCCATCCACCACACATACACACTCTCATAGCTTCTTTTTTCTTAGTCATTTGAGAATCTGCAGCCATTCCCGAGGCTTCATTTATCTTTGTTGACTTTGTCATCATTGCTAAATGCGCGCCTTTCAGAATTGTTTTCTCTACCACTCTATTGAAATAGTGCTCCTTTGTGAATAGTAATATCCACAGAGTTCTTTCTTTTTCCTGTTTACCACCATCATATGCATATACTCGTTCATTCCTTGTGTAGTTACTAAGTCACGTCTGACTCTCTCATGGCCCATGGACTGTAGCCTGCCAGGCTCCTCTGTCCATGGGATTTCCCAGACAAGAATACTGGAGTGGGGTGCCACTTCCTTTTCCATCCACAGTATTAACTCTAATGGGCAGTTTTCCATCTCACCTGACAATAGCATTTGACACAACTGGTCACACTCTCTTCCTTGATTCAGGTTAATAAAATCGTTCAGGACCCCACTATTAAAAACATTTTTAATGTTTTTCCTGCCTCCCTTACCTCCTATTCTCAGTTTTAATTGTTGGTTTCTTTTCTGCTCTGCCACTTCTTGCAGTTGGTTAGCCCCAAAGGCTCAGTTCTAAGACATCTTCTCCTTTACCTACACTCACTCCCTATTGGATCTTATACCACGTCAGTGGCTTTATATTCCATCTACATTCTTGTTGTTCAGTTGCTAAAGTTGTGTCTGACTCTTTGAGACCCCATGGACTGCAGCACACCAGGCTTCCTTGTTCTTCATTATCTCCCAAAGTTTGCTCAAACTCATGTCCATTGAGTCGATGATGCCATCCAACCATCTCATCCTCTGTTGCATCCTTCTCCTCCTGCCTTCAGTCTTTCCCAGCATCAGGGTCTTTTCCAATGAGTTCGTTCAAATCAGGTGGCCTAAGTATTGGAGCTTCAGCATCAGTCCTTCCAATGAATATCCAGGACTGATTTCCTTTAGGATTGACTAGTTTGATCTTTTTGCTGTCTGAGTGACTCTCAAGAGTCTTCTCCAGCACAGTTCTAAAGCATCAATTCTTCAGTGCTCAGCTTTCTTTATGGTCCAACTCTCACATCCATAGGTGAGTACTGGAAGTACTAATCACTTCCAAATGCATATTTCTACCCTAGAAAATTTTCACAAACTTCAGGCTCAAGTATCTGTCTACTTGACATCTTCATTGGTGCTGAACTATCTTCTAAAGTATCAGTGATATTCAACGGCCAGTTGCAATATTTTTTCAGTCCCCCTCTCCCTGGATCTTTGTATTACACTTGTTTCTGCTGACCAGTGCTTCTGGTTTAAAGCTTCAATTCTTTGGTGTTTACTCTGCACTCTTTTTGTTTTCCTCTTCTATAATTCTTTTGCTTAGTAGCTTTCAAGTCTTCTTTTGACTTCCCCTCTCCCCAGCTTCAGTTTTGTTAGTTAGCTACTTTTCTGTTTTGTCCTTAGCTATTTTCTTTTCTCTTTAAAAATTTTGGGTCAGCTTAACTGAAACTTGTACTTTCCACCATTTTTATACCAATTGTTTCCAAATATCTCTTTAGCCTCCATCTTTCCTCTGAGCAATAAACTCAAATATCCAATATTTGAGTTTTAGACAGTTTAGTATCTACAGAGCAAAAATGTCCAAAACTCATTATCTTTCCTCCATTGCCTCTTAACTCCCCGCCCGTCTCCTACATTGGAGGTTTTGTCTTAAATAGCCAGTCATTCAAGCACGAGATTATGGAGCCATCCTAACGTTTTTCTCATCCTTTACACTTAATTAGTTACCAAACTTGGCTGGTTCTGCCTCATTGAAATATCTTATTTCCTTATTTTCTCACCATCTTAAACCAGACCTTTACATTCTCACTAAGACTATGGGATAACAGTCTGTTATTCCCGCTCCTGTTGTTAAAAATAAATACTGCTGCTAGAATGAATCCAGATGTTCAAATCGTAGGTTTATCAGCAAAACTCATCTGCAAAACCATTTACTATTGAGAATGTTTTTGTTTTAATACAACATTATTATTTTATTACAAAGACAGTAACTTTCTTTTAATTTAAATAAAGATGATTTGGGAAGCTTTGAATTTCTATTCATTTTACAAGGAACAAATTTGCATTTGATTCTTTTTCACATAATCAAGCAATTATGCTGAAATAACTAACATTTCAATGTTTTCCAGAGGATTATTTCATTCAATTCTTAAGTAAAGAATTTGTTTATGTTTAAGCTATGTTAGTATTATTTAACTGTAAAGCATAATTAATGTGGTTTCCATGAAAAAAAATATATAATTCATTTAAGAAGGTTTCTTTGGTAGCATGAATAAATGAAATAATGAATTCTAGGAAAGTGAAACCCAGAAAGGGGAATTTCTTTTTATGTTTCCTAAGAAAATAATTCTTATGGTGAAAAAAAGTTGACAAAAATCTGCGGTTTTGTTTTCTTGTTTTTTTTTTTTTTCTTCTATTTTTTAAAAGAAAAAAAAAAATCAGAGGAGTGCCAATTATCCCAGGAAACCAATGTAATGTTTCTGTTTCAGATTTAGTGTTGGTATCCAGAACAGGCAAATCCAGACAGACCAGAAAGCCGATCAGCAATTGTCAGAGATTGAGGGAGGTGGGACAGAAAGCCACTGCTAGTGAGTATGGGGTTTGGGACTTCCTAGTGCTCCCGTGGCTAAGACTCCATGCTCCCAATGCAGGATCCTGGGTTCCATACCAGGTCAGGGAACTAGATCCGGGGTGGTGCTACTAAGGGTTCACATGCCACAACTAAGACTCGGCAGAGCCAAATAAATATGAAACAAAGGTCCGTCTAGTCAAGGCTATGGTTTTTCCTGTGGTCATGTATGGATGTGAGAGTTGGACTGTGAAGAAGGCTGAGCACCGAAGAATTGATGCTTTTGAACTGTGGTGTTGGAGAAGACTCTTGAGAGTCCCTTGGACTGCAAGGAGATCCAACCAGTCCATTCTGAAGGAGATCAGCCCTGGGTGTTCTTTGGAAGGAGTGATGCTAAAGCTGAACCTCCAGTACTTTGGCCACCTCATGTGAAGAGTTGACTCATTGGAAAAGACTCTGATGCTGGGAGAGATTGGGGGCAGGAGGAGAAGGGGATGACAGAGGACGAGATGGTTGGATGGCATCACTGACTCAATGGACATGAGTTTGAGCAAGCTCTGGGAGATGTTGATGGACAAGGATGCCTGGCGTGCTATGATTCATGGGGTCACAAAGAGTCAGATACAACTGAGCGACTGAACTGAACTGAACTGAAGGTTTCTTTTAGGGGTAATGGAAATATTCTGAAATTAGATAGTGTTGTACATATACTAAAGAACATTCAAGTATGCAGTTTAAAATAGTGAACTTAATGGTATGTAAATTATATCTCAATTTTAAAAATTGGTTTTGGTATCAAAGTAGTTACATTATGTAGAATTCGAAAAGCACCTTTGACCCCTGCCAGATTGACAGTCCTTTCAGCAATGAAGAAGTGTTCTTGAGGGCTCACATCTGGGGTGCAAGTCACTGAGTGGGTTTAACAGTCCTATAAGGGAGTAAGAGTGCTCATTTTTTTATATATATCAGAATATATATGTACACACACACACACACATTTATACACACATATAAACACACACTTGTATTTAATGCTTTTATTTTTTGATATAATGAAAGCTTTTTTTTTTTTCACTTTTTTGCCATTCTATGTGGCATATGGGATCTTAGTTCCCCGACCAAGGATTGAACTTGTGCTCCCTGCAGTTAAAGTGCAGAGTCTTAACTATTGGAAGCCTGGAGAAATCCCTTTTTTTCTGATATTCTTGACTCCAGGGAAGATACATTCAGTTTCTTCATTTATCAAGTTATGATATGCATCAGCGATGAAAAAATTAGAATTACGAGTTGTTAATAAAAATGTGTGTAAGAGTGATTGAAATGTTAAGCTATTTATATCCTGCATGAAGTGGGTAACATTTAATGATTCTTCGGGAAATCCTTTAAAAGCTTAACCTCTGGGCAGTGTTACAAAATGGCATAGCTGGTCATTTTGAAGAAATATCACTAGAGCAATCTTTAATGATGACGGTGCACTTTTTTCTTGAGGTCTTGATTCCATAAAACATTTTTTTTTTTCCTTTCAAGTGACATCCTGTGAGAATTTATATAAAATTCTGTCATATAAAGGTACACATTAGAGGAGGTTAGTATTATTTTCTGGAGAAGGCAGTGGCCACCCACTCCAGTATTCTTGCCTGGAAAATCCCATGGACAGAGGAGCCTGGTGGGCCGCAGTCCATGGGGTCGAAAAGAGGCGGACACGACTGAGCGACTTCACTTTCACTTTTCCCTTTCATGCATTGGAGAAGGAAATGGCAACCCACTCCAGTGTTCTTGCCTGGAGAATCCCAGGGACAGGGGAGCCTGGTGGGCTGCCGTCTATGGGGTCGCACAGAGTTGGACACGACTGAAGTGACTTAGCAGTATTATTTTCTAAGTGAGTTCACTACAAGCTTTTTTTTTTTTAATTTTATTTTTAAACTTTACAAATTGTATTAGTTTTGCCAAATATCAAAATGAATCCGCCACAGGTATACATGTGTTCCCCATCCTGAACCCTCCCCCCTCCTCCCTCCCCATACCATCCCTCTGGGTCGTCCCAGTGCACTAGCCCCAAGCATCCAGTATCGTGCATCAAACCTGAACTGGCAACTCGTTTCATACATGATATTATACGTGTTTCAATGCCATTCTCCCAAATCTTCCCACCCTCTCCCTCTGCAACAGAGTCCATAAGACTGTCCTATACATCAGTGTCTCTTTTGCTGTCTCGTACACAGGGTTGGGACCTAATTAAACTTAAAAGCTTCTGCACATCAAAGGAAACTATTAGCAAGGTGAAAAGGCAGCCTTCAGAATGGGAGAAAATAATAGCAAATGAAGCAACTGACAAACAACTAATCTCAAAAATATACAAGCAACTCCTACAGCTCAACTCCAGAAAAATAAAATGACCCAATCAAAAAATGGGCCAAAGAACTAAATAGACATTTCTCCAAAGAAGACATACAGATGGCTAACAAACACATGAAAAGATGCTCAACATCACTCATTATCAGAGAAATGCAAATCAAAACCACTATGAGGTACCATTTCACACCAGTCAGAATGGCTGCGATCCAAAAGTCTACAAGCAATAAATGCTGGAGAGGGTGTGGAGAAAAGGGAACCCTCTTACACTGTTGGTGGGAATGCAAACTAGTACAGCCACTATGGAGAACAGTGTGGAGATTCCTTAAAAAACTGGAAATAGAACTGCCTTATGACCCAGCAGTCCCACTGCTGGGCATACACACCGAGGAAACCAGAAGGGAAAGAGACACGTGTACCCCAATGTTCATCGCAGCACTGTTTATAATAGCCAGGACATGGAAGCAACCTAGATGTCCATCAGCAGATGAATGGATAAGAAAGCAGTGGTACATATACACAATGGAGTATTACTCAGCCATTTAAAGAATACATTTGAATCAGTTCTAATGAGGTGGATGAAACTGGAGCCTATTATACAGAGTGAAGTAAGCCAGAAGGAAAAACACCAATACAGTATACTAACGCATATATATGGAATTTAGAAAGATGCTAACATTAACAAGCTTTTTTTTCTTTTAAGTCAGCTTCTATGCTACTGCTGCTAAGTCACTTCAGTCGTATGTATATGTGTGTGTGTGTGTGTGTTTGTATATAGTGTCTCTCCACAAGACTGATTCTTCAGAAACACATTCACTGTACATACAGATGGGGACTCCCATTCACATCAAGGAGAATCGCTCTGAAATACCACGGCTCATTTTACCATCCAAGGTAGCATAGAAACACTTCAAAGGAATTATGTAAAACTTAATACTTTAGTATTAAGTAAATCTTTAGTCTTTTTTGTTTTTGCATATTAAGGGATCTCATAGTTTACTGAAACTTATTTCCTAGCCTGCCTTCACTTCTTGATCACCTCTGACTTAAATCTAAACAGCGTTTCAAAATACAGAATTGTCTTTCCAGACTTGGATAAAATCAACCCCATTTATGTTTGATGAATTAAAACATTAAGTCTTGAGTTAGCAATTTGCTACTTACATTTAGTGAGGCAGAAAGAACCTCATTGAAATTTTTCATTAAAGATTGAATCTGCTATACACACCCACAGTTCAGAAAAAGACAGGGGGAATTTGATATTGAAATAAAATATCTTCAGTATCCCTCAACACTTCTTTCTTTCAATTAAAAAAAATCTGCAAATAAAATATATTTAGCTTTAATGTGAAATATTAAATATGCACTACACTTCAGTTACTTGACATACAAACTTCTACCAGTTGTGCCTATTTAGACAAAGGCATAAACCTAGACATAAATAGAAGAGGATTTCAAAGAATAAGTAAAACCTATTTTACAAATATTTATACTTTATTAATTCATGCATTTGTTTCTTTGTCACTTTTCTAAGTTAAATTGATTGCCAGTGGCATGTCAGGTCTCAGGGACTCAGTAATGAGCAAATAGAACATATAGAGAACTCATAGAACTCACCACAGGTTTTCAAAAGGAGCCTATTGACTTTGAATTTTTTTAAAAAATTCATGGAATTGGTTTAACATGATTTCCCTTGGTGCTGTTTAGTTTTTCGTAGGCTACAATGAATGGTAAATTAAATGTGGAGTATTAGAAGTGAACAAAATGCTAAAAATTGATGTATAAAAAGCCCAGTAACCTGGGGTCACTCAATATAGTGACAATATTCATTTGACCATCATTAGAAATTTTAGAAAAATGTTTTTGTCATTCTGTTGCTTAAAAATATAAAGTTCTAATACAAAGTATTATAAATGTCACCATTGAATAGTTTATCATTCACATCTCAAATTTTATGAAATTTTTCATTATTTTTTTAAATTACAATTTTTTTTGGCTGTTCTGGCTCTTTGTTGTGGCACTCGGGTTCTCTAGTTGTGGTGCTTGGGCTCCAGAGTTTGTGGGCTCAGTATGTGCCGCCTGGGGGCTTCTCTAGTTACGGTGCACAGGCCAGGATCTTAGTTCCTAAACCAGGAATCTAACTCTCGTTCCCTACATTGAAAGGATTCTTAAACACTGAACCAACCAGGGAAGTCCCTGAAATTTGTTGAAATTATCAGAGAATTTCCTTCTTCTGTGCTTTGAAATGTCTCATGAATCCTTTAAATTTTTGTATTCCTTTTGACTGTTTCTCAATGCTATTTTTCTGTATTTAGATTAAAACCTATACAATACGTTTTTGTAATGTTCTAGTTTGTTTAACCATAAATTATATGTTGTTTTATAGATTATCATTTCTGTTTTTTCTCCATGCAATGTCTATTTTTTTAAAAAGTATATTGATAAAACAGTGTCAAAGTTAGTATATATGTTACTATTTATAGTAATATATACAAGTATATATGTTACGAGGCATCAGCGGTTTAAATTGATGTCTCTGTGTGTAATTATTTTTATACCATCTCCTCTCTAGATTCCTTAATATTGTGCTCAGAATCAAATTGACTCTAAATAAATGACTATTTACCAAGTGCAAGTTAATCAAGAGTAAGAGTTTTGAAAATGAAATAAATATTCTACCAAAAGACAGCTCCACATAAATGCTGAGTACAGAGGAAATCTCTGAATTGTGAAAATGTGACACAGCAGGTGGTTTTTACCTTTTGACCTTCAGTGATTCCAGTCACTGGAATTAACAGGTTGAGTTTTTGCTGAGCACAAAGCAATTTCTGTGGCAACATTTTACATAGGGCCAAAGAGCAAACTAAAAAGCAGAAAGTGACTTTGTGTGATTTTCTGAGCAGCACAAAAGCATCATTGAATTGTTTCTCTTTGTACAGTGTAAGAAATGTTAGCTCCACTGTAACTCTTACCCCAGGCTTTCTAATTGTTTAGTCAGCAATGGAAGATAGTTGGCACACTTTTCTAGTGCCTCTCTGCTTTATTTTAATAGATAATACTTGAGTATCTAACAACACTTGTAGCTCTGAATTACTGAAAATGTTATTTAAATTTTTGAAAATGCAGTGAAATAGGCTTCCCTGTATCCTTTGAGTATTAAAATTTTCAGTGACCTAGTGAAAAGACATACATTTATTTAAATGTAATACTTCAACCTATAACTTTGTATTTCATACTAGTTAATTTTTAATTCAGTGCTAGCTTCTGTGATCTATGAATAGTGAAAACTGGTGGAGGAGGAAAGATTCATACAAAAAGAATTACTGTAACATGCAGGAGGATGCAATTAAACATCTGATTTATGTGGTAGAGAAGTGAATGCATCAAGAGCTCAAAGAAAAAGACCCATACCAGGCAAGGAGTAGTCATCAAGGTTTTCTAAGGAGTGGTAAAAACTGCACTAGATCTGAATAGATGAACATAGTTGGATAGGCAGAGGGGAGAAAGAAGGGAAGAATGTGTCCAGGCACAGGAAGTGGAATTCAGTTTGGACAAAGTCTTAAGAATTATGTGTCCAACACTCTTAAGTTGAACAGGAGCTTCCTTTAGTTCTGTGGTCATTCTTGCAGTTGTTTTAGTTTAAAAATGACCTTTAAAGTCTCCATTCATGTCCAGTCAAAAAGTGCCATTGACTTCTCTTTTGAAGTGTTACTTCTGTCCATCCTCTTTTCCAGTCTCTTGCGGCCCCTGTGGTTGTGATTCTTTGTCCTGCTTGATTTACTCCAAGGGCTTCCTAACACACCTTGCTTCTAGTCCATCCCACCTCACATTTATCCTGTGTCTTGAAATGCACATCCTATAAATGATCTTAAAATGACTCTCTTCGTCCTATCATCAACCGCAGCTTATAAAATTGTCTTAAAAGCCTAAGCTGTCATTTAAGGCTCTCAGTATGCCGAACAAAACTGTGATTTTCCTATCACATCTCCCACTCTTTAGGAGTTATCTTCCTTTGGAAGGCTAATGTATATTTTTCTCTAAATATGTCAGACTCTTTCCAGACCTGGTGATTTCTTTTCATGCTATGAATGCATTCCTGAAATGCACTCTTATCTCTTCTTCATCGTGCTAAATCCTATCCAGTTTTGAAGGTACAAGTCTTTCTCTCCATGAACTCATCCAAGACTATGCCAATTTTAGTGAATCTTACTTCCCCGAAGTCCTACAATGCTATTTAATTTTTTTTTTTGGTTTATTTCTTTTGGTCGTGCTTTGTGATATGTGAGTTCTTAGTTCCCCAACCAGGTATCAAACCTGCGCCCCCTGCATTGGAAATGCAGAGTCTTAACCACTGGACTGCCAGGGAATGACCTCCAATGCTATTTAATTAACTTATATGGCATTTATACATATTATTCTGTCTTGTTAATTAACTTTTTAATATTTGCCTATCCTGTCTTTAATTTCCTCCAAGATAAGTACTAAATATCAATAATCATTTATATGAATACTAAGAAATGTCTAATTGAACTCTGTACATAGTAAGTACTTAATTAAATACTTCATGCATTAATTGAGTGGTAAATGAAATTAGCGCTTCTAAGATAGGCCAAATTTGGAGCACCTTCAGAATTTCTCTTTTTACTGGTACATGAACAGGTAGAGAGAGGTCAGTGTTTTCTAAATTTTGAGTTTCAGATTCACAGACTAAAATCCAAACCCTAAGTGTCACAACTATAGTATGTGTCAAGATCGTCTGACCTTGTACATTGCAAATTTAGTCAGCCAGAAATGGGAGAAAGAACTTTCATTTCTAGCGTTAATGACAAGCAAATAAAATTTTCCTTTTATTACTACGGACTTCATATCTCCCACACCTTTTCATATGACCTCTGAGAATGGGAGAGGACCTTTTATTTATTTATTTATTTTTGGCTGTGTTGGTCTTTCTTGCTGTGCTGGCTTTTCCCTACTCCTGGTGGGCAGGGGCTCTTCTCTAGTTGCAGTGTGTGGGCTTCTTATGGCAGTGACTTCACTTGTTGCTGAGCACAGGCTCAGGGCCCACAGGCTTCAGCAGTTGTGACATGTGAGCTCAATAGTTGTGGCTCCCAGGCTCCAGAGCACAGACTCAATAGTTGCGGCACATGGGCTTAGTTGCCTGTGGCATGTGGGGTCTTCCTGGATCAGTTGATGGAACCCACATCTCCTGCATTGGCAGGTGGATGCTTTACCACTGAGCCACCAGGGAAGGCCTGGGAGAGCCTCTTAATGAAAGCACTATTTATTTTCTTTTGACACAGTCCTATTTGGGTAACAGATATGCAGTAGCTTTGGTTTCCTTATTATCTGAAGTTGTTTCCATAATTGGGCTTCCCAGGTGGTTCAGTGGTAAAGGATCTGCCTCCCAATGCAGGAGAAATAGGTTTGACCCTGGGTCAGGGAGATCCCCTGGAGAAGGCAGTGGCAGCCCACTCCAGTATTCTTGCCTGGGAAATCCCATGGACAGAGGAGCCTGGAGGGCTGCAGTCCATGGGGTCATGAAAGAGTTGGACACAATTTAGCGACTTAACAATAGCAACAGTTTTTGTAATTACTGGATTTAGCTACTCATTCAGCGGTTACAGAGTACCTGTTACAGCACTTATTCCAGGCCATCCCTCTGAACAGGGATGGAGATACAGGAGGCAAATAACAAAGACGTAATTCTTCCTCTTGTGAAACTCATCACACGATAATTGATATTTAATCAAATAAGTGGTTGGTCGTCATGATACCTAATTTATACTTTTAAATACATAATCCACTGCCATTCTTATACTTAAGAATCGTACCTTGTATAAGATGAACCAAAAATTATTAATTTGTGAAAAAGTTACTCCCAAAGAGTAGAATAATATGACGGTTGCTTTCAGTGGGAATCAAAACATGTTCTTTTGCTTTCTTTTTTAAAAAGTATTTATTTATTTGACTGTATTGGGTCTTAGTTGCAGCATGTGGATTCTCATTTGCAGCGTGTAGGTTCTAGTTCCCAGACCAGGGATCGAACCTGGGCCCCCTGCATTGGGATCGTGGACACTTAGCTACTGGGCCACCAGGGAAGTCCCTTTTCCTTTCTTTTTAAGGGCTATCAGTGTGTAATCCAATGTTGCGACACTTGAATGCTATAAGATATTAAAGACCAGGCCATATGAATATTACTATCTGCTTTAAGCAAAGTCCTGTTTCCAACCTATTGAACCAATTTGAAGTATTTAAATATGTGTACTCTATCTTCAAATAGATTATACTTTCCTTTATTCCAAATCGTATTTTCACATCTCCGTGTTTGGGTCTATGTCAAGTCTGCCTTTCTCTTTCTATCTGTCCATCTTCTGTGAAATCTACGGGGCCCAACTCAAGTTCTAGTCTTGTTGTAAAGTTTCTCTGATGCTTTTAGTACATAGTACAGTAAGAACTGCAGTGGAGCACATTTCCAAATGCTGTTTTGTTTTTTAATTATTTCATGACTTTTTAAAAACCCAGCCAATTTGAAGTCTTTTGTGGGAAGAGATGTTTTTTCCCTCTGAGGTTTTAAAATTTTGTATTTGTATAACATTGTGCAGTTTACGAAGAGGTCAATGCATATTTCGTTCATAACTAAGAGGAGTAGCTTGATATAACCAACCTTATAATTATGCTCTTCCGGCATGCTACAGGGCGAAGGAACAAAGCAAGTACACAGGTGAAGATTGGGATGAATGTTTAATAATAACACTTATTATTAGTAGCAGGAATTCTTAATGGAAGAGATTTATCTTTTTTCCCAGTGCAGTGAAAACCCAGGGTTTCAGAGAAAAGGGATATAAATTCATTGTTTTGCTTTGCTAAATTAAAGGAGTCTGCCAAAGCCAGAGTTTCTAGGAAACCAATCTAGTTTTTAAATCATTTGTGGGTGTGCTTAGTGTCTCAGTCGTGTCTGACTCTTTGCGACCTCTGCAGCCTGCCAGGCTCCTCTGTCCATGGGGATTCCCCCATGGAGTGGGTTGCCATGCCTTCCTCCAGGGGATCTTCCCAACCCAGGGACTGAACCCAGGTCTCCTGCATTGCTGGTGGATTCTTTTCTGTCTGAACCATATTTATGTATAATTTTTTATGCTTTAATAAAAACGTGCTATCTCATGATGAGATATTTCTTTAATTATCTGGCTTCAGTATGGGAATATACCAAATGTTAAATGTTCCAGCCCTTTTGCTTCATTACTGATCGATATTATCAATAGCATGTACCCATAGTGGAAATTGCCAAAAAGAAAGCTGCCAGGGCACAAACCTGGACTCAGCTGCCCTGAGCATACCTTTCAGTACTCCCCAACTCTGCCAGATATAACAAATTTGAAATTAATTCAACAAGCTATATAGAAAATTCAAGTGGAGCTATTTGAAACAAAACACTAGGCCAAAACATAGTTTTGTTTACATAGCTGATTTGTGAATATTGGAAGACAATTTAAAGATATTTATTATTTGTGTTTTCTTTATTTTTCCATTTTTACTTTCTTCAACAATAAAATATGTTAATAAGAAGGAAGATGAAATGTTTTACTGGATTTTTAGAAATATAAACCACTTATTCTCATCAAGTAATTAAAATATCTTATTTAAGGAGATATTTTAATGATTTCAGGCAGTAAAAATACTGGGTCTGTACTAGTTATAAATATGTGATATATATGCTAAATAATGTACATTGTCTTCAGAGTCTGCATACGCCCTGTCTGCAAACCTTGGAGCAGGCTTCCAGCTTGCAATTATTTTACAGCATCTTAATTAGTATGATCTGTTGAAAACCCTAGTCTCAGTTAATATTTATACAGATGTCTATGCTTAGCAGCCGCCCAGTTATAAACAAGTGTAAATGAACCTTTGGTAAACCGTATGTAATGTGGTCATTCATTTTGCATGCACTCAAACTATTTTGCAGCATCACTACCTGCATTATTTATATCTCTCTCCTATGCCTTGCTGATGTGAAATGAGCTCAGAGTCAACTGTTTACAGGCTAAATCTCTTAATATATGCTCTTATAATGGGATGAAATAAGACTGACAAGGTATTACTAGGCAATAATTGGTGATAAGCTTTGATGATGGCATTTTTTGGAAGAGCATTTTTAATGCTGATCTTACTATGTGCATCATTTGTGGCATTGATTCAGTTCTGAGGATAAACTTGTTTCCAAGAAAAATGCACATATGGGGACCAGAGAGAAAGTCTCTGTACCCAAACGAATGTTTCTGCTTAGCAGTCCGTATCAACCTGAGGCTCTGCCATAGCTGAACCACTTCAGTGAGGTTACGGATAGCCAGCAGCTGCTCTGGTTCTGGGTCTAGAATTTTTTTCTTGGTCATCAGACCTTGATCTTGGTTCTGCATTTAACAGAATCATTGTAAAACTACACAGTGTCTTTTGGTTAGAAATTTGTTCTCATTCTCTGCTGAAATAAATTCTGTTATGTGTGTTTGTGTGTACACGGGTATCTACATGTACATAGCTTCATTCATTTTGAAATCTGAAACTGTTAGTGCTCACCTCAGTATGAAAGGCTGTGTGTATGTGTGTTTGCTAGTGGCAATACGTTTTTTTAGAAATAACCTGCTCTGGTTCAGTTGAATGCATTTCTTTGCTTTTTGTAGGGACTTTTTCCCCTTCTCCTCTCTCAGTGGGCTCTTTTACCACATCACAGAAATTTGGAAAAGTAGAAATGAAGCAAAGGTGTAGAGGAGACAAGGGCAGTATCAGCAGTGGCTATTAGCAATAAAATACTGAAAAACACCTGTTCAGAGTATTTTGCATGTAATTATAATTTGATGTAGAAGTTACACAATGCAGTAGCTATAGACCCTTAACAGGAAATGCTTTCCAGCGTTGTGTTTGTGTGTCTGTGTGTGCACTTGTCGTCTGGGGGTCATTTGTTAACATTTGAATTAGTATTTTACATTTTCCCTTAAAGTCATATCCAACTATGGAAATTTGAATAGTGCCTTTTTTTCTCCCTCTGTCCATTCTGTGGTCTTTTATTCTGGCTTTTAAATACAAAAAAACTGTCATAGAATGTGTCATCCTTGCATCTTAGAATCTGAGATTTCTGAATTTGTATGATTATGTAATAGTATACAAACTGTGAAAGGAATAATTTACTACATATATTTTATCTCTATATTTATGGTGGGACAAAAGTAGACTGTTCTATAGACTGTTCCTCCCCTGCCACCAAGATACAGGGAAGAAAAGACCTTAGAAAACTCTAGAAATTATTGTACAGTGTCTATGAACTTTTGAAAACGAACTCAATGGCTTATATTTCTTGGTATTTTTTTAGCACAAAGCATAGTGCCTTGCTCAAAAATAGTCTTTGTAGTATGAATAAATATATGATTGGATAGAGAGATGAATGAATTATGCCTCTGAATCTTAGGAAAAGGGAATCTTACAGCTCAGGAACAAATGGGATGGTAGTAGTTTTCTTAGGGCCAACTACTTTAGTAAATGCAGTGGTCATTCATTTTGCGCACTCATGTCCTAGATTAATATTTCTAATTAGTGGTGGTTCTTTGGTGTCTACTGAGTGAATTCCTATTTTAGCTTTTCTTGCCCTTATTGTGTAAGAAATGTCTCCAATGACACTCAGTTGCTCTTTGCCTAGAATTTGAGTGCAGAAACAAATTATACGCTTAAAGTGGATTAGAATATTTCACATACATTGGACGGGGATGAATACCCTGTTAGGAGCAGACGGCTGTAATTAGAATGTGCTCCTATGGCAGGGAATTTGATTAGAGATGAGAAAGTTATAAATTCTTCATGGGAAGAAATTATCTGATAAAATTAAAAATTACCTCTGTTTCATGGATATTCTTTCTACTTCTTACCCACAAAGTTGCTAGTGCTAAACTGTGTGATACAAAGGTACCTTAATAATAAAATGAAATTGGCTAACAGAAAATAAATTTAAAATATAAAAATCTTAGATCCAAAAGTAAAGACAACGGTTAAAGATAGTGCTCAGAAGCAGCGATTTCTTCTGCAGTTGCTTTACATATAATCTTTTTATGGCACACACACATATATAAGAAAAGCACCTATTTTTTTAAAGTTCTTTTAAAAATTATGTGGTTAGGAACAACATATAACAGGAGCAGTACTGGGGGTTACTGAAAAACCTGGTGATGGGAAGTTATTTAAATATATTTTTGCATATAAGAGAAAAACACACCATACCTACAAAAGACCAAGAGCTGTATTCCCTTTTAAAGTTGTATATTCTCTCCATGCTAGTTCCTTTATGCTTCTGATCCTTTGCCAGATTCAGCTGTAGTTTGCTTTCCAGCCAAGTTGAGCTTTCATATATACTGAAGAATTCAAGAGTTAGAAAAACTGTCCAGAATTTTCATATCATGTCTTCCCATGCAATTGAAGGGATTATAGGTAGTGAAAGTGTCTCTATTACTTAAATAGATGCCTCGGACATTTAAAGCAGATCGGAAAATCCTTTAAGAACATTGATACTTCAAGAATTTGGAGGAAAGAAAAAAAGAGACTAAAACTTACAGTTTCTCTTTGGAACTGAAGAATCCAACTTTTCATAAAGGACTATAGAGAATTTGACACCTTTTAGAAGCCAATAAGTAATGAATATTATAAACATTCAGTATGATTAAAGACTCCATAGACATTATAAGATATTATAAGGAAAAATACCTGTCAACCTTTAGTTTTAAATTGTAGAATCCTGACTCTTAATTGCTAATCCAGTGGTGGAAATAGAATAGAGACATGAGGTACTGGGGGGAGGTATTCACTGAAGTCTGTGCCAGGCAACTGCTGTCTTTATTACCTGGCATACTGTTAGCTGCTACCCCCTGACCACCTACTGTCCAAGTGACACCGATTTCCTTCTCTTCCCTTTTATTTTCCTATTGCTCTTTATTAGAAAATTAGCTCTAGGACAGTGGTTCTCAATGGGGTAGTTCCTCCCATCCCAGGGGATTTTGGTGAATGTCTGGAGACATTTTTGGCTTTCGGACAGTATGGGTGTTTGTGTGAGTGCTGCTGGCATCTAGTGGTAGAGGCCCAAGATTCTTCTCAACATTCTGCAGTGTACACAACAGCCCCCAAAGGCAGTTATCTCTCTGACCCATGATGTCAGTAGTACTGATGGTTGGAAAAATCTTCTCTAGGCAGAAAAAGCAAAGAATCATAATCCTATCACTTTGTGGAAATTCTGTCTCCTGCCAGGAGCATTTTTATGTTTGTTACATGTTGAGTTCCTCCTGAAGTAGACACTAAGATGGAAATGAGCCAACAGGGTAATTTTTAGGCAATAATTTAGGGATTAGCACCCTTGGAAGGATACCTTCCTTCTTTTCTTACCCAGAAAGCATGATTGGGCAGAAAAAGTTGAGCTGAAATGAAGTTCCAATGAGGGCATCAACCAAATCCACCAAGAACTAGGAAGTTGGGGTGACTGTCGGGGGCTCCAGGTGCTGAGCAGGCCAGTCCTCGGTACCCACCCTGCCGTTTAGTCATGAGGCGTGGGCTTTCCTGGGTGGAGCCACGGTTTGAGTGAAGCAGCGTTCTTTGAAACATTCCCCAGCGGAGACTTGACAGCCGAGGGCCATCTTTGCAACAGCACTTCCAGCCACTGGGGAAATAGGGTCTTCCTGAAATGGGAATTCAGGTAGGGAATCCTGGAGTCTGCTGATTTTCTACAAAGCTCGATAGTGAAGCTTGCAGCCTGTACTGCTCTAGAGAGAGAAGATCCTATGTGTAGTTAAGAGCCTGAATCTAAGGTTCAGTGTTTTGATCTTTTGAGATAGTCAAGGTATTTCAAATGCCATTATACTTTTAAGTAATGTGATCATATGCAAAGAGCAACACTTGTTTTGAAGAATATAGGTATGTCAAAATTAAACTGATAGTTAAGCAGGATAGAAAGACACAAAGCAAAGAAAATGAAAAATTATTTTCTACCCTATGTAAAACTGTGGTAGATATTTTGAAGAAAAAGTTTTGCAGTTTATTTCCAATATTATTAATTAGTAAGTACTAATGTCACCATATTTTAAACTTAAGTCACTAATTAAATCACATAAGATGTCAAAGATACCAACTCTGCTTTCTGGAAGCAAATATTATCTATTTATAATAAAACTTTAGCTATTAATATATTGCTAATATAAACACTAAACATATGTTGGGAAAGACTTCATTAACAAGGGAAATATATAAAATAATACAATAAGACAATACAGTACAATTCAGTTAAATATTTTTTGAAAAGCTAAAATGCTCAGGGTAACAGTAAATATATCTCAATGAGTAAGAAAGATACTGTTTTTGGTAGAGGAATATTCATAACCCAGCAGCATCATAAAAGGGATGCTTAAAAAATAATAAATATGATACACCAAGGGCTTCCTTGGTGGCCCAGATGCTAAACAATCTGCCTGCAATGCAGGAGACCTTAGTTCAGTCCCTGGGTTGGGAAGATCCTCTGGAGAGGGATATGGCTCCCCACTCCAGTATTCCTGCCTGGAGAATTCCATGGACAGAAGAATCTGGCAGGCTGTAATCTGTGGAGTCACAAAGAATTGGAAATGACTGAGCAACTAACACACACATGATACACCCCAGAAGCAATATGAGTCATGCTGCTGAATTAAGGTGATCAGAGAGAATGCAAGTATAGACAGGATTTTGACATATAAAAATGAATGATGTATGAGGTTATCTCAGGCGGAAGAAAAAGCATAAGCATTTTATTTAAACAAAGAT
Source organism: Bos grunniens (assembly GCF_055505025.1). Lineage (NCBI taxonomy): Eukaryota > Metazoa > Chordata > Mammalia > Artiodactyla > Bovidae > Bos > Bos grunniens. Next base: position 19,192,542 of record NC_141191.1, on the reverse strand, counting down.
ATGTATTTTGGAGAATAATATTGGCTTTATAGAGAGTTGTCATCTTTTTCACTTGACCTATCTATTTAATAAAAGGAAAACTCCAGAATAGATAGTTAGACAGTTTTAAATATCTACGGTAAAAAGGCAGTATTTCTCTGGGTTAAAAACCTTTTTTCTTCATCTTTGTAAGGCAGTACTTCAATGAGTATTTAAATATTTTTGATTAGATATGGAACATCCACTGGGGAAGAATTCATGAGAGGTTAACTTTTTGTTAGCAAGTATATACCTATCAGAACTAGGCTCAGACATTTTCAGGATGAACAGATCAGAATAGGTTATAGTCAAAAACCCAGGAAGATACCAAAAGGATCAGGAGAATTGCAGATGTTACAGTATTGGAATGAGACTTGGGATTGGTTATTCAGGAAATCAGTACAAAGAGATATGTTCCAAAGTCAGTTATGTTTCAGTGAAAAAAACTAAAGGAGAGAGATGTGTTCTAAACATTCGTCTGAAAAGCAGTTATCAGTTTACGAGGTAAATATAGATGTGGTACAAAGATTATTGGCTGAAGATACAGACCAAGTTTAAATCCCAGAGTAGCAATCTGACCTGCTGTTGAAGCCGGTAGATGAAGATACAGCAGCAGGAAGTCAGTAACTGTATACAAGGAGTGTTCATATTGAGAATTCTGTCCTTTACGAATCAACAAGTAGAAACTTTGGTCGGTAGGGATGAAGGAAGTATGTATAGGAAATAAAGGGCCAACTTAGCAGGAAAGTATTCAGATATACAGAAGAAGCTTAGAACATAATGCTCAAGGAACCAAGCTATCTAGCAAAAGAGAAACAAACAAAAACCAAGAGGGGGCTGGAGAGAGAGAAAGTGGGAGAATAAAGTGGTTTACCAGCAGAATGAAGTTCCAGGCATCTCATCTGATTTCAGCCTGAAACAGCAGATAGTGAATGAGTGATCTAGAAAAGCATTGTGGCAGGTAGGCTCTGAGAGGCTCCAGTCTCTTCCTTCTGTTGTTCATGGCTTGCTGTGATCCTCTTCTCCTAAATGTGGGTGGGAACACATGACTTGTTTCTAACCATAAAATGCAGCAATAGTGGTCAAATATCACTCCATGAGATTTTGACTTCATTCATGCTGTTATACTCTCTCTCTGGCTCTCTCCTTTGCTGGCCCTGATAAAGTAAGCTGCCTTATGAAGAGACCCATGTGGCAAGAAACCAAGAGTCAGCAAGAACTGCAGGTTCTCAGTTTGACAGCCTCCAAGGAACTGAATCCTTCCAATACCTTTGCACACTTGGAAATGGTAGAGCTTGAGATGAGATGCCAACCCTGGTGGGCAGTGCAATTGCAGCCTTGTAAAAATTGCTGAAGCAGAGGACACAGCTAACTGGAGTCCAGATTCCTTACCATAGAAACAGAGGAATAAATATGGATGTTGTTTTGAGGCTAAGTCATAGTAATGCATTCAGTTCAGTTCAGTCACTCAGTTGTGTCCAACTCTTTGCCACCCTATGAACTGCAGCACACCAGGCCTCCCTGTCCATCACCAGCTCCCGGACCTTGCTCAAACTCATGTCCATTGAATCGGTGGTGCCATCCATGCATCCCATCCTCTGTCATCATCATCCCCTTCTCCTCCTGCCTTCAATCTTTCCCAGCATCAGGAGGATCTTTTCCAATGAGTCAGTTCTTCACATCAGGTGGCCACAAGAATTTCAGCATCAGTCCTTCCAGTGAATATTCAGGACTGATTTCCTTTTGGATTGACTAGTTTGATCTTGCAGTCCAAGGGACTCTCAAGAGTCTTTTTCAACACCACAGTTCAAAAGCATCAGTTCTTTGGTGCTCAACTTTCTTTATGGTCCAACTCTCATTTCCATACATGACCACAGGAAAAACCATAGCTTTGACTAGATGGAACTTTGTTGGCAAAGTAATGTCTTTGCTTTTTAATAGGCTGTCTAGGTTTGTCGTAGCTTTTCTTCCAAGGTGCAAGTGTCCTTTAATTTCATGGCTGCAGTCACCATCTACACTGATTTTGGAGCCCAAGAAAATAGAGTTTGTCACTGTTTCCATTGTTTCCCCATCTGTTTGCCATGAAGCGATGGCACTGGATGCCATGATCTTCATTTTTTGATTGTTGAGTTTTAAGCCAGCTTTTTCACTGTCCTCTTTCACTTTCATCAATAGGCTCTATAGTTCTTCCTCTTCACTTTCTGCTATAAGGGTGTTGTCATCCGCATATCTGAGATTATTGATATTTCTGCCGGCAAGCTTGATTCTGCTACTGCTGCTAAGTCGCTTCAGTCGTGTCCGACTCTTAGCGACCCCATGGACTGCAGCCCACCAGGTTCCTCCATCCATGGGATTCTCCAGGCGATTCTAGCTTGTGCTTTATCCAGCCCGGCACTTTGCATGATGTACTCTGCATATAAGTTAAATAAGCAGGGTGGCAATATACAGCCTTGATGTACTCCTTTCCCTATTTGGAACCAGTCCATTTTTCCATGTCCGGTTCTAACTGTTGCTTCCTGACCTGTATACAGGATTTTCAAGAGGCAGGTCAGGTGGTCTGGTATTCCCATCTCTTTCAGAATTTTCCACAGTTTATTGTGATCAACACAGTCAGAGGCTTTGGCATAGTCAATAAAGCAGAAATAGATGTTTTTCTGGAACTCTTGCTTTTTCCATGATCCAGTAGATATTGGCAATTTGATCTCTGGTTCCTCTGCCTTTTTAAAATTCAGCTTGAACATCTGGAAGTTCATGGTTCATGTACTGATGAAGGCTTGCTTAGAGAATTTTGAGCATTGCTTTGCTAGCATGTGAGCTGAGTGCAATTGTGCAGTTGTGTGAGCATTCTTTGGCATTGCCTTTCTTTGAGAGTGGAATGAAAACTGACCTTTTCTAGTTCTGTGACCACTGCTGAGTTTTCCAAATTTGCTGGAATATTGAGCGCAGCACTTTCACAGCATCATCTTTTAGGATTTGGAATAACTCAGCTGGAATTCCATCACCTCCACTAGAGCTTTGTTCGTAGTGATGCTTCCTAAGGCCCACTTGACTTCGAATTCCAGGATGTCCTGGTGTGATATCTGGGTCATAAAGATTTTTTTTTTTTTTTTTGTATAGTTCTTCTGTGTATTCTTGCCACCTCTTCTTAATATCTTCTGTTTCTGTTAGGTCCATACCATTTCTGTCCTTTATTATTCCCATCTTTCCATGAAATATTCCCTTGGTATCTCTGATTTTCTTGAGATCACTAGTCTTTCCCATTCTGTTGTTTCCTCTGTTTCATTGCATTGATCACTGAGGAAGGCTTTCTTATTTCTCCTTGCGATTCTTTGGAACTCTGCATTCAAATGGGTATATCTTTCTTTTTCTCCTTTGCTTTTCGCTTCTCTTCTTTTCTCAGCTATTGTAAGACCTCCTCAGACAACCATTTTGCCTTTTTGCATTTCTTTTTCTTGTGGATGGTCTTGATCACCACCTCCTGTACAATATAACGAACCTCTGTCCATAGTTCTTTAGACACTGTCTTTCAGATCTGAACCCTTGAATCTATTTATCACTTCCCTTTGGCTTTTCTATGTTAGGCAGCAGTGGATAACTGACAGACACTGAGTTGGTGATGAGGCTTAGTGATGTTGTGTTGAATGGCTTCAGAAGCAAACAGGGCCTTGAGGACAAGGTCATCTCTACACAGGATCAGTCCCTGTCAGCAGTACAGGGCCAGTGCAGGACAGTCTTCTACAGCCTCCGCTCCTTTTCTTGCAGGAGTGATGCCATTTTGCTGTATGGACTTTGTGGTTGCAGGCTGTAAACCCGTGAATGGGCAACGCACAAAGATCTGCCTCTCTTTAAACAAGTACCCTGTCCAGTTTCACTGCTGTTGTGTAAAACAGAGTTTGGGTAAAATCCAGTTTTGCAGAATCCAGTTTTAATAACTGAAAGACAAAGAGAATTTCAGTGATGTTCAAAAATATGTTCAGTGTTCTTAGTGAATTTAAAAATAAGCTTTTTGTGTGATGTTTTCAAGTCCTCAAATTCTTGAATCCAGTTTTCTTTTTCCTCCTGTAATCTTTAATGGAATCAACGATTTTTCATTTAGACCCTTAAAAGGGCAATGTGAAAAATCTTGATCCCCAAAGGATATTATATTCTAACAGCTTACTGGAGTGAAAGAAAATGCACTTTTCTTTCCTGTGAAACAACACTATATATTAGGAAATGAGCAGAAATTACGGGTTTATTTGATACAGGCATGAGTGATCAAATCTGAATTAGGGTTTCTTGTTTTACCACTGATTCATTTTGTAACCTTGGTAAACTTCTCAGCCTTTTTAGTGTGTGTGTGTGTTTTCCATGACACTTTAAGAAACGAAACAGTATATAAATCTGAAAGATTTTTGAAGATCTTTTTAGTATATTATGGTGTGTGTGACTACTTATTTGAGAAAGTTAGATCATAAGTTCTAAGGTGAGAGCAATGACAACCATATATATCATATTAGTTCCTTGTTACAGAACTTTTTTATATTTTTCTGTTTTAGTAACTGGAATTCCCTGGTAGCTCAGCTGGTAAAGAATCCTGCCACAATGCAGAAGACCCTGGTTTGATTCCTGGGTCAGGAAGATCCACTGGAGAAAGGACAAGCTACCAACTCCAGTGTTCTAGGTGTCCTAGATTTAAAGGTAATTTCTTTTGTATAAAATTTAGTCACAGGAGTGGAACATCTCTTGAAAAATAGGTAATTAAATTCATGCAATGTAGAATTGTGAATACTTAGAAATATCTAATATTAATAGATTTTTCTTGTTTTATCTATTTTTATAAAAATCTTTCAGTTGAAAAATTGTGTCCTAATTATTTTAGTATGTTTGTAAATTTTTACTGTATTAGAGCTTGCTTTTGTTTATATCAAGGACACATATTTTATAGAATTGGAACATTTTTACATGGTTAGAGAAGAGGAAAAGGAAAATGAAACTGGAAAACCTAAATTAAAAATTGCTACTAAATCAAATCAGAAGACATTTTTCACATAAACTAAAAGGCCTTTCCTCTGCAAAATAAACAAAATCTGATAAGAAATCTATAGTGACAAATAGCTTCTTTTCAAAGTATAGTACAATTGGCATTCAGTGTTTTTGGAAGTTGGTTGTAAACAACTTTAAGTAAAGCGCTCCTATGACTTGGTTTTTGGTGAAGACTTTTATGAAGCATTGCAGAGAAAAATTCTTGTAGACTAATAACTGGAGAAGCACAATTTTGAGATAATGTTTTCCTTAGAAGTCAAGCTAATGTATATGCCTTCAAGAAGAGGTCTTTTTATTCAAAATGAGACCAAGCCTGAGAAAGATCTAATTATTAGTTGATATTTTATTTGCATGGAGCGCACCAGGCAGCCAGAGTGCAGATATATCCTAGAAACGATTCTCTGCTGATGTGAAAAATAGCCAGGGATGCTGGTGACTGTGCTAACTCCAGACTCCCAGCACATTTCCATTAGTCAGAGTTTTATAGATGGTGATCTGGTGAATGTCTGTTAAGTGCTTCTGCAGTACAGAAATCAGGGCAGTGGAGAGGAACACTAAAACCCTTCCTGCTCTCCTGTCATGTACAGGTTACAGCTCCAACTCAAGACTCTTAAGGACCTGGCAATACAGATGCTTTTGTGGGACCAGGTCGGACCTGCATCATCTTCTGGCCTATGTGGATTATATTTATAATTTTATTTCTTGTTTTTCTTTTTAAAAAATTTCTGGCCTTCTCTATTGTTATTATGTACTCTGTTGAGCCATTTATTCTCTTGTTTGTCTAGATCAGGGCTTCTCTAGAGTTGAAGTATGTCAGTCACTTGGAGATCTTGTTAAACTGATAGATTCTAGTTCAGTAGGTTTGGAGTGGGGCCTGAAGTTCTGTTTCTTTCATGCTTCTTAAATACTGCTGCTGCTGCTGCTGCTGCTATGTTGCTAGCCACTCTGAGCCTCGGCTACTCTATCTGCTTCTTAAATGCTTTCCCATAATGTCCTAAGGTGTTTCTCATGGTAGATTTCCCTGAAGCACTCTTATAACCGCTACATATGACTACCCTTTTCTTCCTTATAGTGGTATCTTCTACCTTGACTTCTCTAGTTATAATTCTCCTGCCTACCACTCTGTTTGTTACTGTTTTCACGGGCTTCCCTGTGGCTCAGATGTTAAAGAATCTGCCTGCAATGTGGGAGACCTAGGTTCAATCCCTGGGGCAGGAAGATCCCCTGGAGACAGGAATGGCAACCCACTCCAGTATTCTTGTCTGGAGAATTCCATGGACAGAGGAGCCTGGTGGACTACAGACCATGGGGTCTCAAAGAGTCAGACATATCTGAGCGACTCACTTTCATGTTCACTTCATTCATTCCTCCACGCTGTAATTTAGTTTTGCTTGCTTTCTTGAACTTTTAAATGAATGGTATTAATGAAATAAAATCACAGGATGGCATCTTATGTGCCTGGCTTCTGTGCTCAAAATTATCCTTTGTGGGATTTATCTGTATTATTGTATACATTTTTTTTCTTTGCTGGATAGTATTCCACTGTAAGGATTATCACTCTGTCTTTTTGGACTCTTGATGGGTGTTTGGGTTGTCTTTAGCTCCTACCAATAATGTTGCAATAAACATTCTAGTACATATACTAGAATATCATTTTAGTTTGGTATTTACCTAGAAGTGAGACATTTGACCTATAAGGTATGAGGATTATATATATATATATATATATATATATATATGCAACTTTATGTAGTATTAAGTGCCAAAGAATTGATGCTTTTGAACTGTGGTGTTGGAGAAGACTCTTGAGAGTCCCTTGGACTGCAAGGAGATCCAACCAATCCATTCTGAAGGAGATCAGTCCTGGGTGTTCTTTGGAAGGAATGACGTTAAAGCTGAAACTCCAGTACTTTGGCCGCCTTATGCGAAGAGTTGACTCGTTGGAAAAGACTGATGCTGGGAGGGATTGGGGGCAGGAGGAGAAGTGGATGACAGAGGATGAGATGGCTGGGTGGCATCACTGACTCAGTGGAAGTGAGTTTGAGTGAACTCCAGGAGTTGGTGATGGACAGGGAGGCCTGGCGTGCTGCAGTTCATGGGGTCGCAAAGAGTCGGACACAACTGAGCGACTGAACTGAACTGAAGCTGTTTTTCAAAGTGATTAAATCATTTTATTGACACAACTTCTGGGTATGAGTTCCTGTTGCTATATAATCTTATCAACACTTACTATTGTCTATTTTTAATTTTACAAAGTCAGGTTGTATAAATGGCATCTGCTGTGGTTTTAATTTGCTTATTACTGAAGTTAAACACTGTAAAATATGCTTATTGGTCAGTTATAATATCCTCTTCTGTAAGACTGTTCAAGTTTTTTATCAGTGTGTCAGCCATTATCTTACTGCTTTGTAAAAGCTATTTTGCGTGTATGTGTTGTAAATATTTTCTCCCACCGCGGCTGTCTCACTGTATTTCTCTGGATACACAAAAATTCTTAAGTTAACACATTTGAACTAAGCAATATTTAATTTTAAAATTCATGTTTTTTTGGTCATATTTAGGAAATCTTCTCCTATTCTAAAGTCCTGTAGCCTTATATTATCTTCTAGAGGCTTCATAAGTTTGTTTCATTTTAAGCTTTTACTATACTTGAAATTATTGTGTATTTATGAAGCAGGAGTGAAGCTTAAAATACTTTTCCATACAGATATCCAGTTGACCCAGCACCATTTATTGAAAAGGCCCTTTTTTCCCATACTGCTGGTTTTGTCATACACTAAGTGTACATATAAACATGGGACTGTCTATGGGCTTTCTACTGTGTTTAATTGATCTCTGTTTAAAAATCCTAGTGCCAGTATCTTGTAACACATTGTATTCATTATAGCTTTCTTTTGAGTCTTGATATTGGGTAAAGTAAGTTCTCCCATCTTGTTTGTATTCAGGAGTGCCTTAACTGTTCTTGTCTGTTTGCATTCATGTATAAATTATCTGTAACTTTATCTGTATCTTAACTTTATCATGTATAAAGTATCTGTCAATTAAAAAATAGTTGGGATATTTGTTAGAGTTCAATCTATAGATAAATTTGAAAGAAATGACATCTATACTACATGAATCTTTCAATCTATAAATATGTTGTATACCTCTATTTATTTAGGCTTCTTTAACTTGTTTCAGTAACGTTTTAGTGTTCATGTAGAAGTTCTACGTGTAAATTATTAAATTTATTCCTAACTTTTATTCTTCCATAAATAGAATTTTTAACTTCCCTTGCCTTAGAATATATTTTTTTATCAGTTATTTTTGTTATAATGTTTTAAAATTATAAATGTAAATGGTATTTTTTAAAAATTAAATTTTCTTTGTTGCTAATATAATTTCGATCTACTTATATTGTAATATTTGCTGGTAAATTTTTTTAGATATAAAATAAGCTTAGATGTGTATTTTTTGAAGAGGTAGGTCAAAGCCTATCATAACATAATTTGAGCTTATTATTCCATATTTTAGTCACCTGTTCCTACTTATTTAGATTTGTGCATTTGTAATAAAAGTTCATATTTTCTACAAGCCCTGTTCTTAGGCATCTGCAGTGAAATATAAGACATTTGATCCATAGCTGGCTCCTCCTCAAAGAGGTAAGGGTTAGTAATGCCAATAAAAGCAATAAACACTTTGATACTCCTCTTGATGGATTCCTGCATCAGGTGATTGGACATATAGCAATAATAAATTCGGGTATAAACACATCAGTATATTCTGATTCTACACTAAAATATGGACCTAGAGGACCAATATGTGTAGATTTAAAGAGAAATGTGTCATGATTTAAAAGAAATCGTAGGAGAATAAACATAATAAAATATAAAATCTTAATTATGTACCTCAATGACTTTTTATAAACTTTAATTATATTTTATAATAAAATATATTAAATATATTTTATATATCCATGTAGCCCCAGCACATATTAAAATAAATTTACAAGACTACAGAAGTTTATCTTTTGCCTCTTCACCAATTGCATCCTCTAGAGAAAATTACCATTCTGAATGCTGTCTCTGATATATGATACTTGGGTATCATATATTGTCATTTTTTAATGCATTGCTGTATTTGCTTTAAAATATTTTGTTTAGAGTTCTTAAAATTTATGTTCTAGCTGGTGAAAACTTTCTTTTGCTGTCCTTTTTTATCTTGTTAAATATTTTTCAGTTTATTGAGATATATTTGACAAATGCAGTTCTTTTAATAATATATTTGCATGATGATTTCATATACCTATGCATTGCAAAAAGATCCCCACAACTGAGTTAATATATTTATCACATCACATATGTATCCTTATTTTTTCTTTTACTGTTCTTATCAGTTGCATTATCCTTATAAACCAAAGTTAATTTTACCCCACGAAATGAGATAGGTAGTTTTCTCCTATTTTTTTCTTCTCTGAAAATATAGTATAAAATAGAAATTATTTACATCTCCACAGACTAAATTTCTTTATTATTTATTATATTATTCAGATTTTTTTTCTTGGATCCAATTTAACATATTTTCTAGAAAATTATTCAGTTTAATTTTGAAATACTCATTTAAAGTTTTAAAATAATCCCATTGTGGGTTTTAAAATTTTTTAAAGAATTTCTCATATTATATATTCTGTCTCTTCTTATTTGGTTTTCTCAGTTCTCTTAGAATGCTGTATATCCATATTCCATATTTTCTGTTTCTCTGTGGAACACTGACATACTCTTTCGCAATTTTAATTGCAGAGTAGCTAAATCCAGTGCAGTGGAAGCGGCACATTTTTACTGCCTAAGGGAATGCATAGCAGTATGAAAGGAAAAGCAGCGTACCACACATCTTCCCTGATGAGTGTTACTTTGGGTAATTGTTGTACCAGAGTCGTCATGTCAAGTTCACAGTAAATGTTAACAAAATTTCCAGCTGACTCTAATAAGAAAAATGAAAATTCTAGTACAGTTAATGGAAAGATTAAGAAGACTAAGGAAAAAAAGAAGCATTTCAAACAGGAAGCCAGTGGTGGTGGTAGAGTGACTGCTCAATGATACACAAAAAATGAAAAAGAAAAAAAGAAATGAGAGTGATGAAATATGGTCAGTGTTACAGTTCTCCAGGTGGACCATTCCAACAGACAGTCAAGTCCAGAAAGAAGGGAGGAAGGAGGCTCAACACTCTAAAGGAAGAGTGTTAGTGGCTTACTGACTAACACGACTGTTAGTTGAGTCTGACTCTTTGACCCCATGGACTGTAGCCCGCCAGGCTCCTCCGTCCATGGGGATTCTGCAGGCAGGAATACTGGAGTGGGTTGCCTGTCCCTCCCCAAGGGGATCTTCCCAACCATGAAAGAGGAACATGAGGAAACCTTTCTGAGCAGGAGGTGAGTGAGCATAGGGATTAGAAGCTGAGGACCTCCTGGTGGAACACAATTTGGGACAATTGTGTTCTTATCAGTTACTTTGTGAGAGTGAAGATGTTACGGGCCGCAAAGACTGTGCCTTGAGAAGTGAGAGGAAAACTGAGAAGACTTAAGAGAGAGCGGAAGCCCTCTCTTATTTTTGCTTGACTCCCCTGCGAGCGCTAGCCTTCTGTTTCGGCTCCAAGGGTATTTTCATGTTTACACTCAATGCACCATCTGTTATTTTGCTGCCTGACTCATTATAAATCCCCCTATGTGTTGGAGCAACTGAAATCTCTGTCCTTTTACCCTCTCTGGGAGTGAACATTGTGAAGAGCTAGGAATTCAGGGCTGAAGGCAATTTCACTCCCTGATCCAGCTGGTTTGATGGGCTAGGTCACACGGGGTGATTGTGACTGCCTGCATCTCCAGCTGCTGGTCGTCAGCGGGTTGCTGCAGGCTTCTGCCTGGCCTGGCTAACGAGGGGTTGCTTTGGAACGGTGTAGAACCAAATGCAGCAGTGGATACTGGAGGAATGTGCCCAACACCTTGCTCTAAGGGATAAGTAAACTGGGACTTTTCACAAGCATCCCAATTACTTGGGATGTAGGCATTGGAGGTCTCCTCTTAACCATATTATCAATACTGAAGTGTAGCAAAAAAAGACAGGGAAATGAAGCCTGAGCTCCTCTTTCTTAATAAATGCTTAGAGTCTCTGAACAAATTTTCCCAAGTCAATGTAAAGATAAATGTTTGCTTTCAAATGATAAACTCATGTAGAGGAGAACTAGGGAAGGAAGGGATTAAAAGACTATTGGTAACAAATTTTGCAATTAGAGTGTAAGTTGAAGCTTCTTTATGCATATTCTTTAGATTAAGCCTTTTATTTTTCTGTAGGACTGGATAAAGGAATACAAATCGTAAGAAGCTAAGCGTTTCTAATCTAATGACCTTAGTTTTAAGTCCAGAGTTTGTCTCATCTTTGAAAGATTAAATATTTATCCTCCAGTTGTTATTCTCTAAGAATTGTACTTCCTGTTTGTGAGAGAGACAGGCCAAAAACCTGCTAAGTTGGACTTGGCAGTCCAGTAGTTAAGAGTCTGCCTTGCAAGTGCAGGAGAAGTGGGTTCAGTCCCTGGTTGAGGAACTAAGATCCCACATGCCTTGGAGCAGCTAAGCCCCAGCCACAACTAGAGTCTGTGCACTGCAACGAAAGATCCCACATGTTGCAACTAAGAAGCTCCCGCAACAAAGACTGGACACGGTCAAATAAATATTAATTTTTTTTTTTATTTCAAAATTTCCCTTTTGAGATTTTGACATATATATAAAGTACACATTATATATAATATATATTACAGTGACATATATAAATGCACAAGTGTATACACTGATTTATATATTTATAGGTGCTTCTAAATTTATATAATGCATTCTCCTCATTGATATCTGTATAAACCTTTCTTTGTTGTCTTCCCAGGGGTAGAGTGAGCTAGTATACATTGAGTGATTGAGTCAAATGCTTACACATTTTCCTCAGGGTCAGAACCAGGTATTTTGGTCCAAAGGTTTAGAGAATGCTGCTTAACTGGAGGATAAACATTTGATCTTTGAAAGATGAAAGAAACTCTGGAGCATAGTATAAAGAGATGACGTTGTCATGAAATTCTCACAGATGATCATGTTCTACCAAAAAACTGTCTTTAGTTCATTGAATTTTCTAGTTGTGATCTGAGATAATTTTCTCTGAAATGGTAGAAGGATATGTCAGCCTCTGAAGACATGCATATCCTGTAAGAGTGATAGGAGTCATCAAATTAGTTTTGCCTGTTGATAATCTCTGGCTCCCACCTCCTTGCCGTATTACTGTGTAACTATTTTTTCACTCAAGAATTCTATGATACTTTCTGGCCATCAGAGACTTTCCAAAGTCCTAGGAAAGCAGCACATTTCCTTGACTGGAACAGAAACTTAGTTCTCATTTTCTTATTGCTTAATTTCTTAGTTCCAGATCAACAGAAAGCAATAAAAATAACCAGTAAACTAAACAAAAAAATATATGTATATCTTAGTGTCTAATGAATTAGACTGTATTTTTAGTAGACAGATGGCATTGTGAATTCTGATACTTGCTAGTGTGCCTTCTGTGTGCCATTCTGAAGAGTAAAAAATTAACAGAAGCATTTCTGTACTTTAAGCAACATCAGCAGGAGTGTGAAGTAATTCTTCCTTTCAGTCTGCTCAGCTTGTTCTTGGTTAGTCTATTATGCTATATAAAGACTCTGGAAAAAAGCACACTTCAAGTGTGGTGTCTGGCACATCCCAGACTGGGAAAGGATACTAGACTGTTTGCTCAAGGATATAATTTTGCCCTTTGTCTTAATTAGCAGTTGAAAGATTGCAAGGCATAAAAATGGGGTGACATAGAAAAATAAATGCATGTTCACCTGCAGCCAGCAGTGTTCTAAAGTATTTTCTCTCCTTCTGAAACTGACATAGTCATGCTAGCAAAAGAATGATCTGATTTAAATGTGAGAGAAAATGTATGAACCAGAAATATAGTACTTCACATAAATATGAAGATCTTTCCATGAACCACATTGAATTCTTTACTCTCTACATCTTCTTTTTATTAAAGTCACAGTTGAGTAATGTGATTATTCTGAATTTATTTTAAAAAGAGAAAGCACTGCCTCTGACCTTTGAAAACCATAAGACACCGCAGAAATATTGTCAGTATTGTTATTTTGGTTTTTAATTATTATTACTGGAGATGAGATTGTGTCTAGGATCAGATTAGAATCTGATGACATCCAAAGGTTAGTGAAGGCTGGATATCACACCATTAAGTGGAATTGCAAAAAGTGACATTCAGTATTCAAATAGCCTTTATTAAACATTTCTTCTATGACATGACTATTTGGCATTTATCTCTAAGTAGCATTACCAATTTAGCAGAAAGCAAATCAAAATGAAGCAAACCAACAACCAGAACAGGCTGCCCAGTTAAATTTAAATGTGAATTTGAGATTAGCAGTGAATTACTTTATAATCATATTCTGATTCCAGTATTATTCAAATACTGCATGGACATATGTAAATTAAATGATTTGTTTACCTGAAATTCGTATTTAATTGAGCATCCTGAGTTTATCTGGCAACCTTGTTTCAAAGATAAAAGTTGTAATCTCTGAGAAACTTAGTGTATTGAGGCAGTCAATGTGTATATATTACTTGTTGGAGACGCAGTAGAAATGAAGCAACATGCTTTATGCACACAGAGGAAGGTGTAACTAACTTGGGTGACCCAGCCCTTGATTTTTTTTGTCCTTGCTAGAAAAGTACCTACAGCCTGCTCAAAGATAATTTGCTGTCCTCCAGTTCTACATGAAAGTGAAAGTGAAATTTGCTCAATCATGTTCGACTCTTTGTGAGCCCATGGACTATACAGTCCATGGAATTCTCCAGGCCAGAATACTGGAGTGGGTAGCCTTTCCCTTCTCCAAGGGATCTTCCCAACCTAAGACTGATTTTTCTCACCAGATCTGCTCCTGGTAAGGTAAAGTTCTCAAAAACAACACACAACTGGAAGTCAATAAGTAGTCAGTTCATCTCATCTGACCAAGTTTCCAAATCTCCCTTCCCTGGGTTTGTGGCTTCTGAAGTCCTATGACAGCAAATACTGATCTTAAGTAACATTGAGTACAAAAGCAAACATTTCTAACTGATCTGGAAGTTGTTTCTGGTGACTTATTTCTTACTGTTAAGAAATGGACGGTGCTATTAGAACTACATGTTTCTCTTTTTATCACCAACACCCACCAGTCCTGGCTGAGTCCCTATCCAAATGCTGAATTTTTGTCATGAACTCCTAACCTCCAGATTGTTGACCTTCAGAGAGGTGGAAGTAGCCTGGAGCTAGACTTAGAATCTCTGAATTCTAGCTTTTTCTTTGGTTAATTTGCTACATGGCTGGATTCTAAATTAAATTAGTTGAAATAGATGCTTTCTAAGGATTTTTAAACTTTAGGAGTTCATAGCTTTAAAATTAGGAAATACAGACCTAGCCGTCTATTTATCCTTGATTTAAAGCTGGCGTCCCCAAGCTCAAATGCCTGCAGGGGTTAGTTTGCTAACTAAACAAGCGATAGGCCAAGTGGAGCCCACCACGACTTGGAGCACACATGCAGCTTCAGACGGGAGGTGACTCATCAGCTCCAGACAGTGGTTATGATGAGGGCCTTTTTAGCTAGATCCTGAAAAGTCAGCCAGATTTTTACAGAAGCTGAAAATATATATTATTACATGAAATTTTCTCATTATTAGATGAGAGTAATTAATAAAATAATTTTAAAAACTGAAGAAAAATTCCACTTTGTAGATGTGGTCTTTAGACCTTGAGTTTGTCTCTGATAAAAGCATCATTATACATCTATAAGTGTTTTTTCTGTAACCCCGGGATTCAAATCACTGCAGTTTCTTGCCATTCATTGCCTTATATTATGGAGTAATATGCAGATTTTAAACAAATACTCTAGAATTTGCATGTGTATATTAGTGTTGTCTTCTTCCAATTAGTCATTTTGTAGTAATAATTATGATTAACGTCTGCTGAGCATTCGTTTGTTCCAGATTTTGTTCTAAGTATATATATGTATTTTTTTCATCTTATCTTTATAAAACTTTATTAGATAAATGTTATTATTAATATTATCCCATTGCACAATGTTTCACTTGATCCTTGCTCTTTAACAAACTACCCCCAAACTTAATGACTTAAAACAACAATTTGTCAATTCTAATGATTCTCAGATTGGCAGTCTGGATAGTTCTTCTGATACCACCTGGGAACATTCATGTTCCTGCCATCATCTGATGGCTCAAATGAGGCTGGAGTAACCAAGATGGCCTGAATTTTGTGTCTGGCTATTGACTGTCAGCTAGGGTATCACATGTCTTCTCCACAGGATCTCTCACCCTTCAATAGGCTAGATGAGGCATCTTCATAGCATGATGGTCTGATTTCAAGGAGGTAAAAATGAAAACTGCGAAGTCTCTTAATTCCTAGACCTTTAACTTGGATAATGTCACCTACTTGCATTACAGTCTGTTGGACTAAGCAATTCATAATGCTAGCCCAGATTCAGTCTGGGGGAAGACTCTATAAGGACATACATTTAGAAAGGTGTATTTTATCCAGTGTTGTTCTGTAACAATCTACCATATACAGACAGCTAAACTGAGACATGGAATGTTGAGTAACTTGCCTTAGATCATCCCATCTGTAAGTAGCAGATGGTTTTACAAATCTGTATAGTACTCTGACTTTCGGCCAGAAGCTGTAATACCATTGCTATTTATTCATTGTAACTTTCTTGAAGGATAACACTTATTTAGAGATATGTTTTTGTATCTTTGTTTCTAAAGTCACCTTATAATTTTTCTTGGAATGCCTATTAAAAAAGCTCCCTAGGGAAAGTTTTAAACAATTACAATTAATACGTAATATTCTGCACTTTGGTTTAAATGCCGAGAAAGAAAAAAATACAGATTGACATTTAGATCTTCATTTTTACCTTTATAGATAGAAAAAGTGAGTTAAATGATGTAGAATCAATTGCATCCATTTGTTCTATCTAGAATAAAGTGAGGAAGGGGGAAAAGGATGGTAGTATATTTATCTTCTGTTTTAAACCATAACCATAGATAATTCTAAGAAATACATTATA
The DNA here is from genome assembly GCF_055505025.1 of Bos grunniens. Classification (NCBI taxonomy): domain Eukaryota; kingdom Metazoa; phylum Chordata; class Mammalia; order Artiodactyla; family Bovidae; genus Bos; species Bos grunniens. The sequence goes on along the minus strand of NC_141191.1, from coordinate 19,176,345 downwards.
TAAATGTGTCTTCAGTGGAGGTAGTGTGTCTTCAATGAAGGTAGGTGTGCATTTTGAAACTTGAATATTTTATTGGAAATGATTTCTCTAAGCAAATAAAGATTTCATATCCTAGAAAATTAAATTGCTGACCAACATGTCAGATTAGACCAATGTGATATTATTTCTTAATATCCTAGGGAAGATATTGGGATATTTAATTCAGGATAAAAGGAGTATTCCTTGGTAAGATTGACTAAATGTTCTATTTTGAGACACTAATCAGTCTACAAAGTTTAGTTAACAATACTTTATTTAAAGTACTCAAAAGTTGACCTAACTTTTCTTTATCAAGTCTTAGGAAAACTGGCTTCACTTTAATAGGTCATCAGTTATTTATAAACTGCTTGCTTTCTCCAAACAGTATTGCATTTTTGGGGAGTGTGATTCTATTTTGATTCGTATATAGGGGAACAAACTCATTGAAAGTTACATTGACATCGGTTTAATAAGAACATGAAAAAGTAGAAAATTTCTAGGGCTATAAGGAATTGTCAAGATTTCTGAGATATCAGAGTTCACAATTTAAGTCAAAGACACATTATTTATTCACTTCTTGGAGATGAGAAAGCTTGTACTCCTAGGGTAAAATAATAGAACAATCAGTGGCTCTGTGTTCTCATTCCAGTGTTATAACTGACAGCATTGAATTTGTCGAATAACTTTCCTTTACTTCAGTTTCTATCCTTTATAATGGCTGTAAATACCTGAGCTTGCCTTAGGCACAGAGCATGATATTTTTGTTCTTCCATAGATTTAAAATAGCCTCCTCAAGTGACTGGGGGGACAGTTATAGGGCTCTTCATGGCGTTGCTCTGGTCCTACCTGTGTGTCATCGGTGGTGAACAGTGATGGGTGGAGGTCAGATGCAGATCAAGGTGGTGGTACTGGCCCTTTTGAAATTGGAAGAGTGAACAGGGTCCCCACAATGGACAGAATGGGGTGAATAGGCCATTTTCCACCCTCCACCGCTTTGTGAGTTTCTGCTCTCTCGTGGAAAAGTCTAGATGCTTCCAACCTGTGAACTTAATTTATGACTGAGGCAGATATGTTTTCTTACCAGAACAATAACCTGAACTCTAATTTTTTTTTAATTAGAAACTATGATTTGGTCTCATTATTATAGAAAACTCAATCTAGTGTACAAAACTCACACTTAGATTGCAAGAGATACTTAACAGATTTTGAGGGAAAATGGTGTAGATGCTTCAGCAGTTAAAAAAAAAATCATGAAAACACCAGAAATCTTTCAACTAGTATTAATTATTCATTTATTCAGCAGCTACTGATAAAACAATTGTTTTATTTGGAGTACTAAATTTGACATTGGCGATACAGTTTTAAACAAAACAGAACACAGTCTCCAGGTTCATGGGGCTTGCACATGAGATGCTGCTTGCTTCCGAAGGAGAAGTCTAATCCTTGCCAACATCAGTTGAATGAAAACCATCACCAGGATCCAGTGAATAATAGTCATCATGTAATGTAATTCTAAACTACATCATAATAAATGTGGAAGTATATATACAGAGAATGTTTTGTTTTATGTAACAGAGATATGTACTACAGTTTATTACAGCCTCCATGCAAATTATTTTTGCTGAGGTATTTCAAAGGACCAGATTTAGGAATAAAAAAGAAAAACAGCTGTATTTATTTGCATATATTTGCATGAATGCTGCACATCCCATCCTTCACTGGAAATTAGAATTTTAAAAAGTTACCTCCGAAGTGTGATTTTCAGAGTTTTCTTTTCTCAATACCGACTTAGAAACCTATTCATGGTTTCCCAAGTATCCACACTTTGGGCTTGAAATACATATTTAAAAGCTTTTCCTCACTGGCCATATTAAAAAGATACAGTGTTTATCTTTTGTAAATGTCCTAGATGTGCAAACCTGCTGAAATCTGAGCCCAGAGAAAGGAATAGCCAGAGTAGTTATAGAGTATCTAGTGCTGAGGAGGATGAAAGATAAAATAGTGATCCCACATTATATCTTTCTTCCTAATCAGATTCAAAGATGTGATTCCATTTTTAAGTCCCTTTGTATTGAGACAAAGTAACTAGTCTTCAGTGTATTTTTGAGTCGTTTAGAGGGTCGGACAGGACTGAGCGACTTCACTTTCACTTTTCACTTTCACACATTGGAGAAGGAAATGGCAACCCACTCCAGTGTTCTTGCCTGGAGAATCCCAGGGACGGCGGAGCCTGGTGGGCTGCCGACTATGGGGTGGCACGGAGTCGGACACGACTGAAGCGACTTAGCAGCAGCAGCAGACTTTCACTGATGGTCATTCCTTGTTTTTTTTTTTTTTTTCCAATCAAGGTGTAATAGTCAACAACAATAACAATAATAGGTATCATATATCATTTCCTTGATGTATGCCAGTCCCTTTGCTAAGTGCCTTTATCATTTTATTTAATTGATAGAAAAATTCTATGAGGTGGGCAGTATAATTATATTTATGTCCAGATAAAAAATCTGAAATTCACAGAAATAACCTGAACAAAGCCATAGAGTTAATAAGTAGGCTAGCCAAGATTCAAACTAGACCTGCCTGATTCCAAATATCTGGACATTCACTTCTGTTTACCCTCCTGAGAAAAGCAAACAATAGGCAATAATTAAAATAGAACAAATCATGCATGTAAGAAAAACAAACCCAAACCATTAAGATAGAGATATGGTTAATATACATGTAATTTATGTATGTAAAGACACAATTCTTTATATAAATTTTAGTATTCTTTCAGAAATATATTTTGTTTTTCAGTTGCTAAGTTGTGTCCAACTCTTTGGGACCCCATGTTCTGCAGCATGCCAGGCTTCTCTGTCCTTCAGTATCTCCCAGAGTTTGCTCAAATTCATGTTCATTGAGTCAGTAATGCCATCCAACCATCTGATCCTCTGCTGCCCTCTTCTTTTGCCTTCAATCTTTCCCAGCATCAGTGTCTTTTCCAACGAGCTGGCTCTTCGCATCAGGTGGCCGAACTATTGGAGCCTCAGTATCAGTCCTTCCAATGAATATTCAGAGTTGATTTCCTTTAGAACTGACTGGTTTGATCTCTTTACAGTCCACGGGACTGTCAAGATCTTGATTCCAGCTTGTGATTCATCCAGGCTGATGAAACATATTTAATAGATAGTAAAATAGATTAAAAAATTCTCACCCTCTTTATTGAAAGCAGCAGTTCTAAAAAAAAGCAAAATCTAACTGATTGTAGTTTTTTAAAAAAGCAAAATCTAAATGAGCCAAGCGTTGGGAAGGCAGTGTATCTCTAATACTAATCCGCCTGCCTGCCCCTTTGTCACTGGTTTTTCAGATCGTAATAAAGCACACCCACTGCTGCACCTGAGAGTTCCAAAACTTAGTAGTAGCCATCCATAATCCTTAAAATAGGAGAATCATAAAATTCACATGTTATAAAGAAGAAAATTAAAATAAGATTGCAAATCTAGGACTATTCCATTATGGCTTGATTTTTAGCCCTTTAAATCATTTTGCTTCAAAAGAAAGTGACAATTTTCATAATTTAGGAACTAGTTGATTTTCTTGCACACTATGCTCAGACGTATTAAAAATATGTTCTTGTTTAAATCTGAATGTTCTTGAAAAAATATAACAGCAATCACTAGCCTGAGAAAAGGTATGACTATCCTAAAGAAACATTGCTTTAACATCTTCAGTGCTTCCAAACCTACAGTTGTCTTCTCTATCAAGTCAGAAATATGGGTTCAACTTAGTCCACAGTCTGACTTCCCTACACATGTCTCACCTTCTTTCCTTTCAATCAAGCTAGCATCTTACCTCTGACACTGGCATACACATCCAGTTCCTGCCTCACACCATTGCTTATGTTATAACACACAACGTTTATCTATAATATTGATACAATGCTTTTGCTCCTTTCCTTTACCTACTAAAGATTCAGTGTAAGTCTTACCTGCTACAGAAGACACATTCTGTAGAGTCCTTTTATAAGTCTTGGTACACTTAGAATCATTAGCTTATTGTCTTGTGTGTATTCTGTGCCTCAAACCGACCTTTCTAAACTCTGCTCTGTGGTGCTAGGATGGACATATGTGACCAGTATTGGGTCTTGCCATCAGGTTCCTGCCTACAAAAGGCGCTAGAGGCAGACAGGAAAGCGGGAGGTGGTAAGATGGACACGGTCCTTCCTGTCAGCCTCGTTAAGGAGCAGCTTTGATTTAGCTTTTGTTCCACACCCCAGGCCATGCTCATAGATGTTGAGAGTGAAATACTAGGACCAGCCAGGCAGCAACACCCACCCCGCTCCCCACCAGAACTTCCCCCCGCCCCGCCCCCAACCAAACCCCAGCCCAGAGATAGTAGTTCCAGGTCTCTGGGATCCCTCCTGAGACCTGTGAGGTGGCCTCCATCAATAGTAACTGCCCTTCTCTCACAGGTTTTCCAAGATTCTAGGTTATGATAAGCCCATGCTCTTCCTTTTATCCCAGTCCAGGGGCGTTACCTAGGAATCCCCGTATCCCTGCTTGTTGTCTTCCCAGGCCTCCAGGAATTTCCCCTGTTAAAATGCTGGCATGGCTTTTCTGTTCATGACTCTGCTCTGACTGAAACACTCCTGAAAATGAACTTGAAATAAGTTCAAAAGACATTAAAAATGTGAATAATGACAGCACCACTTGAATATTATACAAGAGAAAAGACAGTACAGTGTTTTAAACTGCAGGCTTTGAAGTTTGACAGACCAAGTCAATCCTGGGCCAGTTACTTGGTATGATGTGACCCTGACATTTTGAAATATCTGTTTCTACACAGCTAAAATAGGGAAAATGCTTATTTTCTTGGGCAGATATCAACAGTGAATAAAAGAGTAGATGTCAAAAACTTAGAACAGTGTCTGGCGTGTAATAAGTATACAATAAGTTGTATTTAACACGTTAGAAGTGAAGAAAAGTTGACTAAATTAAAAGTGAATATGTGTGTTCAGGTTGATTAAAAGTCATACATTTATATTCTCTCTGTCTGTGTGTATGTGATGTTTCCCTTTAAGGACTAATAGATTGTTGTATTATCATTAATACTAGATATTCAAAAGGATTACTGTCTTAATTTTTGGAAAACTTAGCACTGAAATTGAATTCTAAAATCTATCTAGTGAAGGCTCATTCACATATGTGATAGTTCTTGTCTACCACTTTACTTGATTCTCACTGTCGTCTTCTATTTTCCATTTAAATAAATTCTTTCAGTTCATATCCTCCTCCTCTATGTTAGGCATTTATTTGTATTTTTTCAAGCCTTTAGTCTCTGTCCACCATCAAGTTAGCAAGTATAAATCATGATGTTTGTTGGTTACTTTATCTTTACACCTTGCTAGATTTATTTCAAATAATTCTTTGGTGCAATTCACTGAAATAAACTAGTACTCCAATTCTCATTCACATTTGATCTAATCATTCTTGACAGCCCCTCCTCCATAGTTTTTCATAGGAATCGATAAACTGCATCATACAGACAATAGTTTGAATTTTGGCACTTTTAATTTTTTTTTAAGTTTCCAGAAGTATATATTATGAGCCTCAATACTCATGACAAACTTGTTGTAGGATTATACATATTTTACAAATAAAGGAACAGTGATATTTTAAGTACCCTTCTCAAGGTCAGATACATTTATTGGAAACCAGTGAAGTCTTCTTTCTCATCATGTAACGTCATTTGATTATCTGCTCCATGAACTCTTAAGGTTACATAAGTATGAGGCATTCCTCCTTGACTTCTACAGTCATTGACTTTTACAGTCATTTATAGTTTTTAAAGAAATGATTGAACCAAACTTTATTTATGTTCAGTTTCTCTACTTTTATGTCTTGTTCTCAGTTTGAGGGTCAAAGTAAGCAAAACTGAGCATGTCTGAATCATCTGGGAGATTTTTGTTTTGCCCGTGATTTTGGAGAGTGTGTGTGCATTTGAGGGGTAACTGAGGGGTGAAGACAGGCAGGGCTCTGGACCGCTGTGTTAACAGTTGACACATGAACCTATGGGATGTCCTTTCCTAAAAATGTTTTTAAACTAGACTATTTTGTTGCCTAAACTGGGTTTAAGTATTCTTGATTAAAGTTAGAGAAACCAGTTTATATTAAAACAATTTAAGATACACACACCCATCCTAATGTTTAATCTGCTTTAATATTGCTCTTCTGTAAGGGTTTCAGAATACATTTCCAAGATCAAATATTCATGAAAATGATTCATTTTGCTAGTTAATTTTTATCAGTTATTCAAAGAGCCAGATGAATAACAATACAACGAATAGGATAATAAGATGCCATCTGTGAGGCATTGCGGTATGGTTAGAAATAGACTCAACTGAAGATGAAGCAGTTTAGGTTCTCTTCCCATCTTCATTATTCATTGGTTTTTGTTTTTTTTTTTTTGCCTTTGGAAGAGAAGTGCTTTCAGTATATTATTTATCACATCTGTTAATTGAGGTGAATGAATGATATGGTGGATGAATAAAATTAGTGCTGAATACTCCAGTACTTTGGCCACCTTGTGCAAAGAGTTGACTCATTGGAAAAGACTCTGATGCTGGGAGGGATTGGGGTCAGGAGGAGAAGGGGACGACAGAGGACGAGATGGCTGGATGGCATCACCGACTCGATGGACGTGAGTCTGAGTGAACTCCGGGAGTTTGTGATGGACAGGGAGGCCTGGCGTGCTGCAGTTCAGGGGGTCGCAAAGAGTCGGACACGACTGAGCAACTGAACTGAACTGAACTGACCACAGCACTAATTCTCTATAATTTAAACAAAAAAATAGGTTTTCAACTACCAGATAAGTTCAGAGACTTTCACGGACGTAACTGTCAAAACCCTGTTAACATGCAGAAACCACACACAGTGATACACACATAGGGCTGGTTTTATGGGTTCACGTAAGTGAAAGTTATAAATGATTATTTGTTATGATACATATTTTATATTTATCTCCATCTCTGTCTCTACCTCTTTCTCTTGGTATACACACAGAGAGGTCAAATAGATTAGCCAGAGTGCAGTCTTATGAATTAGCCAGAGTGCAGTCTTATGAATTCTAACCAACAGATGAAAGGTTTAATTTGCTACCTTGCTCCATTGCCCCCAGAAAATGAGTTCTATACAGGGAGCTGTTCTTTTTCTTAGGAAAGGAAAAAAAAATAACTTACATAATGTGTTGAAGTAAATGTCTGTGGCATAAATGTATATGTACCTCCCTGTATCTATCCTTGTATGTCAGATGAACAGGATATTTCAACATATGGAAAAATTTCTCAAGATTATGTTTAACTAGAAATTTCTCTCTCTCTCTAATATGTATGTTGCATATATATGTAAAAAATCTGTTGCATATACATATAAATATTTACTATAAAATTTAATTTTTTTGTAGTTTAAAAAATTATTAAAAGTCGAAAGTTCATTGCCTTTGTGAAATGTGATATAGTGTACTTTTCTTATATTCTGACCAACATCATATTTCATATTAAGAGGATCAGAGGAGAGCCACATCAGAAGATAAAATATTTAGTTAGTATAATAATGAAACAAAGTTTTATTCTGAATTATAGACACTTTTTTATCCAAGCTTTATTTTGATACACACATCTTCAAACACCCTGGTAAGGCTTGGAAAGGGGTCAGAAAGGACATAAGTTAGGATCGGTGCCCCAGTTTGGTCTGCTCCCAGTGGTCCATGTGAAATAATCAGAGGTGATAAAGAGTAGAATTCGGTGGAGAGCTCTGAACTCATATGTACAGAACAAGATAAGGCTCCCTGCAGGTCTTGGTATTAGTTTATCTCTAAAGTTCCTAAGTCATTTTGATAGAACCATTTGACTTCAGTATCAAATTAGGTACATTTATGAACGCTATCTATTTGTTAGCTTGCTTCCAGTCTGTTTCCTATTGTATCTTTACTATTTTTAAGTGTACACAATCAGGAGTTTTAAGTAGTAACAGGATGCATTGTAATGCTTTTAAAATGCTTTATTTGCATTTGAAGATCTTAAAACTAGGCATGTTAAAATATGCTATGCTTCTTGATATAGTTCTTTATGATAACTAAGAAATATCATTGAGGTAATTTGTTGTGAAATATTCAAGAATGACAGCTTAAATATATTTAAAATATCAGTTCTAAATAGTATTTTGTAATCATTCTGTAGTTTTGTTTCCCTTTGTGGCAACTTGTCATGGTTTTGTCTCATGGATGGAAAACTTTTTACAGAATATGAAAGACAGTTAACTTCATTTAAAGTACTTTTTGATAAAAGTCTGCACCCAATTGAATTACATGTATATGCGTGGAAAAAACATCTTAATGTTTTCTTTCTAGTCATAGCATCTCAGTGCTCTGCTGCTTTAAGAGTTTTTGGTAAGTATTTTGTGCTTAAATTTATAAGTTGACCTTTACCAATAAATGTAGGTTAAGATCTTAAAAATCTTAAATAATTATTGAGCCAAATAGAAATATTAATTTCTATTAATATAGAAATTTGAATAGTTTGCATTGAATACTTTGTGTTGTTTCGGTTTCCGGCAGAGGTCGTATTTACCAAAGAAAGCAGGAAAAACAAGTTGATCTCTTACCCAGTAGTGTTAGAAATCATTTGTGGGAAATAGTTTTGTATCCAGATATTTCAAAGGAAGAAGGAGGAAGAGGAATAAAATCACTGAAACATAACTCGGGATTTGATAAAAAGGATTTTACCTTTTTCAAAGTAAAATCTGGGTGGAGAAGAAAGGGACAGTGGAGTTGAAAAAACAAGGTAAAAAAGTGACGAAGATGTTCAGAGAAAAATGTAAACTTTGGGTCTGAAAAGTTCTTAGTAAAATACAGTGAGAAATGTATAAGGAAGAACAATGGAAATTGCTTTATAACAGGTAAGTTTCATGTTCATTTGAATGATTGTGAGAGCACTCATGCTTCACCCTTCGGACCTTCAAAGCATCCCTGCATCCAAGAGCCCTAACGCTACACACACCACCTCCACTTGAAACCTGCCTTTATTCCTGTATTCCATCTGTGCCTCCCAAGTTATTACGATGGTAATTGTTGGATTTCTCATTACAGAAAGTCAGCCCTTCATAAGTATTATATGTGGCTATTATTGGCAGACACAGTGTCAGTTTCTAAAGAAATATGAAAATTCTGCAATTTGAGGTGATTCATTATTTATCTTTTTTATGATTTTAATGAATACAAGTGTCTCTTATTCATTAAAAATAGAACAACAAAAATACTCATCTAGTCATTAGCCTCTTGATTAATCTTCCCCATTAAGCTAAAGATCCAAGCAGAGCACCTGAAAGCACCTTAATTCTTCTTCAGAGATCATCATCACACTAAAATTATTTGCTTCTGGAAATCATTAATTTCTTTTTATGGATATGAGATTTTTTTTTTTCTGGATTGCAGTATATTAACATTCGTTTTCATTCACCCCATTCTAGGAATTCTTGGTAATAAAGCAGAACTAAATGGCACACATTAAACATTATTCATTTAATCTTGGGGGAAGTTAGTTACAAGGAAAGTTTGAAGAGTGAGTTGAGAGTAGTTCTTCAATCTCGTTGGATATTTCATTTTATTTGCCAGTAAATACATAGCTATATATGTTACTAATACATATCAAGAGGTAAAAAATGATCACATAATTAATTACTCATCATTATTATATGCTAGAAACTCTTGAGATTGGCACGTGAGCCCCTTGCTCACCTTCTGAGGCGTCTCCTGGCTTCAGGAGTGTTGCCACTTGGTGATCCTTAGAATGACCGGTCACTTCCAACTAAAGTCAAATTATTCTGCATGAATTGCTGTTTTGACAGTTAAGGAAGGGCCCACTTCTAAAGATGGCTGGTGATGGGAAAATAATTCATGTGATTGTAAAGAAAATACACAGCTTTTAAAGTAGCAATCCTCACTTCTCATTTCCATACTTAGTTACCATATGTCCCAAGTATAAAGCAGTTGTTTTTTGGCAAAATTATTTTTCGGAAGACAGCACTGTCTGTGTCCTTAAGAAGTCTCTCATATAATAGAGAGTCTCTCTAATATAATAGTCTCTCTATCATTTCATTTTAAACAACAAAGTTCAGGTTTGACTGAAATGATTTCAAGTTTCCTAGATTTTTTTAAGAGTCACCTTACCTAGTGGGTGAAAAAGAAGGAAATATATATTTAAAAAACAGATTTAGTGATTATTCCTATGGGCAAAGACTCACAATTGCAAATGTGGATGTGGTTGTACACTAGTCTTTTTACAGTCACTTACTTGAAAGTATTGCAGAATGAAAGGCTTTGTTATTACCATATGGATCCTTTGGTTCCTGAGAACTTGGAAGAACAGAATGCTAAACCCCAGTGTAAGAGTAGGACTATCTTCAAAGAAAATGAAGCCAAAATTTCTTTTTTGGAAAAATGTTTGTTTAGTCAATTTTTGTTGTTGGTTAGTCACTAGGTCATGTCTGACTCTTTACAACCCTATGGACTGCAGCATGCCAGGCTTCCTGGTCCTTCTCTATCTCCAGGAGTTTGCTCAAACTCATGTCCATTGAGTTGTGATGGTAATGCCATCCAACCATCTCATCCTCTGTTGCCCCCTTCTCCTCCTGCCCTCAGTCTTTCCTCAAATCAGGGTCTTTTCCAATGAATCGGCTTTTTGCATCAGGTGGCCAAAGTATTGGAGTTACAGCTTCAGCATTAGTCCTTCCAATGAATATTCAGGATTGATTTCCTTTAGGATGGACCGATTTGATCTCCTTGCTGTCCAAGGAACTCTTAAGAGTCTTTGCTAGCTTGAAAGTTCGAAAGTATAGTTTCTTTGGTGGTCAACCTTCTTTATGGTCCAATGTTCAACATCCATACATGACCTCTGAAAAAAACCATAGCTTTGATTATTTGGACCTTTGTCAGCAAAGTGATGTCTCTGCTTTTTAATATGCTGTCTAGGTTTGAAACAGCTTTCCTTCCAAGGAGCAAGCATCTTAATTTCATGGCTACAGTCACAGTCTGCAGTGATTTTGGAGCCCAGTAAAATAAAATCTGACACTGCTTCCACTTTTCCCCTTCTATTTGTCATGAAGTGATGGGAACAGATGCCATGGTTTTAGTTTGTTGAATGTGAAGTTTAAGCCGTTTGTTCACTCTCCTCTTTCACCCTCATCAAGAAGCTCTCTAGTTCCTCCTCACTTTCTGCCATTAGTGGTATCATCTGCATATCTGAGGTTGTTGATACTTCTCCCAGCAGACTTGATTCCAGCTTGTGATTCATCTAGCCCAGCATTTCACATGAAGTATCCTGCAAAGAAGTTAAATAAGCAGGGTGACAATATACAACCTTGACATACTCCTTTCCCGATTTTGAACCAATCCATTGTTCCATGTTCAGTTCCAACTGTTGCTTCTTGACCTGAATACAGGTTTCTCAGGAGGCTAGAAAAGTGATTTATTATTCTCATCTCTTTGTGGATTGTCTACGGTTTGTTGTCGTCCACACAGTCAAAGGCTTTGGCATAGTCAGTGAAGCAGAAATGTATGTTTTCCTGGAATTCCCTTGCTTTTTCTATGATCCAGCAGATGTTGGCAATTTAATCTCTGGTTCCTCTGCCTTTTCTAAAACCAGCTTGAACACCTGGAAGTTCATGGTTCCCATATTGTTGAAGCCTGGCTTGGAGAATTTTGAGCATTACCTTGCTAGCGTGTGAGATGAGTGCAATTGCACGGTAGTTTGAGCATTCTTTGTCATTTCTTTTCTTTGGGATTGGAATGAAAACTGACTTTTCCCCATCCTGTGGCCACTGCAGAGTTTTCCAAATTTGCTGACATATTGAGTGCAGCACTTTGACAACATCGTTTTTTAAGATCTTATGTAGCTTAGGAATTATGAAATTATGTAGGAATTTTACCACCTCCACTACCTTTATTCTTAGTATGCTTCCTAAGGCCCACTTGATTTTACTCTTCAGAATGTCTGGCTGAGTGACCACATAATCATTGTTATCCTGGTCACTAAAACATTTTTGTATAGTTTTCTGTTTTTTTGCCACTTCTTAATTTCTTCTGCTTCTGTTAGATCCTTAGTATTTCTGTCCTTTAACATGCCTATCCTTGCATGAAATGTTCCCTTGATATCCCCAATTTTCTTAAATGGTCTCTTCAGTTCAGTTCAGTCTCTCAGTAGTGTCTGACTCTTTGTGACCCCATGGACTGCAGCATGCCAGCCTTCCCTGTCCATCACCAACTCCCGGAGCTTACTCAAACTCATGTCCATTGAGTTGGTGATGCCATCCAGCCATCTCATCCTCTGTCATCCCCTTCTCCTCCTGCCCTCAATCTTTCCCAGCATCAGGGTCTTTTCCAGTGAGTCAGTTCTTCGCATTAGGTGGCCAAAGTATTGGAGTTTCAGCTTCAACATTGGTTCTTCCAGTGAATGTTCAGGACTGATTTCCTTTAGAATGGACAGGTTGGATCTCCTTGTAGTCCAAGGGATTCTCAAGAGTCTTGTCCAACTCCACAGTTCAAAAGCGTCAGTTCTTCAGCACTCAGTTTTCTTTATAGTCCACCTCTCACATCTGTATAGGACTACTGCAAAAACCATAGCTTTGACTAGATACACCTTTGTTGGCAAAGTAATGTCTCTACTTCTTAATATGCTGTCTAGGTTGGTCATAGCTTTTCTTCCAAGGAGCAAGTGTCTTTTAATTTCATGGCTGCAATCACCATCTATAGTGATTTTGGTCTTTCCTATTTTATTTTTTTATTTCTTTGCATTTTCCACTTAAGACGGCTTTCTTATCTGTCCTTGCTATTGTCTGGACTCTGAATTCAGTTGGGCATATCTTTCCCGTTCTCTTCTGCCTTTCGCTTCTCTTCTTTTCTCAGCTATTTGTAAAGCCTCCTGAGACAGCTGCTTTGTTTTCTTGTGTTTCTTTTTCTTTGGAATGGTTTTGGTCACTACCTCCTGTACAGTGTTATGAACTTCCATCCATAGTTCTTCAGATACTCTTGTTTACTAGGTTCTAATCCCTTGAATCTATTCATCACCTCCACTGTATAATCATAAGGGATTTGATTTTGGTCATACCTGAATGGCCTAGTGGTTTTCCCTGCTTTTTCAATTCAAACATGAATTTTGTAATAAGTAACTCATGATCTGAGGCACAGGCAGTTCCTGGTCTTGTTTTTGCTGACTGTATAGAGCTTCTCTGTTTTCAGCTGCAAAGAATATAATGTCTGACTTTGGTCTTGACTCTCTGGTGATGTCCATGTGTAAAGCGTCTCTTATGTTGTTGGAAGAGAGTGTTTGCTATGACCAGTATGTTCCGTTGACAAAACTCTGTTAACCTTTGTTGTTCTTCATTCTGTACTCCGAGGCCAAACTTCCCTCTTTCTCCAGGTGTCTCTTGACTTCCTGCTTTTGTGTTCCAATCCCCTATGATGAAAAGGACATCTTTTCTTGGGGTTAATTCTAGAAGGCCTGTAGGTCTTCATAGAACCATTCAACTTCAGCTTCTTCAGCATTAGTGGTTGGGGCATAGACTTGGATTACTGTGGTGTTGAATGTTTTTCCCTGAAAATGAACTGTGATCATTCTGTCATTTTTGAGATTGCCCCCAGATTCTGCATTTCGGACTCTAGTTGACTATGAGGGCTACTCTCTTTCTCCTAAGAGATTCTTGCCCATGTAGTAGATTTAATGGTCATCTGAATTAAATTCACCCATTCCCATCCATTTTAGTTCACTGATTTCTCTTACCATCTCCTGTTTGACCATGTCCAGTTTACCTTGATCCATGGACCTAATCTTCTAGGTTCCTATGCAGTATTGTTGCTTACAGTATCAGACTTCACTTTCACCACCATTCACATCCACAGCTGAGCATTATTTCCACTTTGGCCCAGCCTCTTCATTCTAGAGTAGTTTATTGACAAGTGAAAGTGAAAGTCACTCAGTCGTGGCTGACTCTTTGTGACCCCATGGACTCTACAGTCCATGGAATTCTTCAGGCTGGAATACTGTAGTGCATAGCCTTTCCCTTCTCCAGGGGGTCTTCCGAACCCAGGGACTGAACCCAGGTCTCCCACATTGCAGGTGGATTCTTGACCAGCTGAGCCACAAGGGCAGTCCAAGAACACTGGAGTGGGTAGCCGATCCCTTCTTCAGGGAATCTTCCTGACCCAGGAATCAAACCAGGGTCTCCTGCATTGCAGGTGGATTCTTTACCAAGTTTATTGACAATGTTGTGTTAATTTCAGGGTTAGGGTTAGCGCACAGTGAAGTGACTCCGTTTTATATACATGTGTATCCACTTTTTTTTTTTTTTTGAGATTCTTTTCCCAGATACGCCATTTAGAAGTATTGAGTAGAGTTCCTTGTGCTATACAGTAGGTACTTATTAGTTATCTGTTTTCTATATAGTAGTGTGTATGTGTCAAGTCCAGTCTCCTAATTTATCCCTGCCTACCACCTTATTCCCTGGTAACCATAAACTTGTTTTCTACATCTGTGATTCTACTTCTGAACTTTTAGAAACAGTTGATTATTTATTTGCTGCATCAGGTCTTAGTTGCAGCATGTGGGACCTTTTGTGTCAGGCACGAGCTCTCTTGCTGTGGCACTCGGGCACGGACTTAGTTGCTCTGTAGTATATGGAATCTTAGCTCCCGGGTCAGGGATCAAACTTGCATACCCTGCACTGCAGGGTGGATGCTTAACCACTGGATCCCAGGGAAGTCCTGTTCTTTTTTTACGCTTCTGAATTTCTTATTGTGCATCTCCTCTCCTCAGTCTCATTTGAGACATAAGAATCATGAACTTTTCTTGTTCTTATGCCCCTATCTTTACACATACAATTTTTCAATCTTCTTTGTATTTTAAAGCAACTTAGACGTCACAAAATTACATGCTGTGGAAAAGAAAAAGTAACACATCTAATGCCATTGTTAGACTTGTTAAAGATGGTGAAGATAATATCGTCTAAGATGGATGTGGCTTCCCTGGTAGCTCAGATGGTAAAGAATCCACCTGCAATGTGGGAGAACTGGGTTCGATCCCTGGGTTGGAAAGACCCCATAGAGAAGGAAATGGCAACCCACTCCAGTGTTCTCGCCTTCTAAATTCCATGGTCAGAGGAGCCTGTCAGGCTACAGTCCATGAGGCTGCAGAGTCAGACATGACTGAGCAACTATCACTAAAGCACTTACTCAAGGTGTATGTGGACAGTTTGAATGAGAGTGAAAAAGAATAATGTTCCCAAAAGAATCTTTAATTTTATATTGCCATGTTGTCCATTGTGGTAGCCACTAGTCATGTGAGGCAATTTGAATTTAAATTATTTAAAATGAAAGAAATGTAAAAATTCAGTTTTTCAGTTGCATTAATCACATTTCAGGGGCCCAGTACTACACATGGCTAGTAGCAATAACGTTAGACAGAGCAGATATAGAACATTTTTATTATTGCAAAAAGTTTTGCTGTATGATGCTGTAACAGAGTATAACTTGAAATATTTGGATAATGAAAACAGTTAATATTATAAATAGACATTTGACTGTTTCATTTATATATTAACATTGCAAGTTGATGAAAAAAGTTTTGGAATAAAAGGTAATTACATTTGAGGTCATTTTACATTTAGGCAACAAAGTGATATATTAAAATATGAATTGACTGTTTATTTTATTAAATGTCATTGCCTTAAATTCTCAGTACATTTTGTTAATTTTGGGACATAGCTGATACTGGCACCAAACTTTGAAAAGCAAGTATTAAAGACATCAATTCTAAGGCAGTGAATATAGGACTTCATATTTAATGAAAGTTTCACAACTTACATAATCCTTGATTTCATTTCATCATGACATTTACTAAGATAGGCTTCCATTCTACAGAATGGCCCAGGGGCATCAAATAACGTGTTGTATGAAAATGTAACATAGAATAGTAAAATTTCTATATAAGAAAGAGTCAGAATTGTATTGCCTTTAAAACATTTTCTCCCTGAACTTGATAAGCAATCCTTGCAGTGTTACGTGTTTCTCCTCCTAGTTGATGCAGAGCACAGCCTCTATAACTGAGTCTTAATGGAATTTAGAAAAAATTTATAAGACTAGTTTCTAAATTTAAAAATATAATCCTGCCTGGCATTCTAATCAGAAATTCAGAGGCTTTTTGGCAAGTAAATTTCTTTGGTTATATGGATTTCCAGAAGGCATATTGCCAAAAGCCTTTCACTGTAATGAATCTTCTGAGTCTTCTCATACAATTACTTGCGACTCTGAAGATATCCTTAATTTTTGTTATAGTCTGTTACATTGATATTGTAGCTATGTAACTATAAATCCTCCTTTTGTTACATTTTCCTTTAATATTTGTGTGAAGAAGTAAACTGATTAACTTGTTAGCATTCACACCATCTCTCTCTGCATCCAGACCACTTAGCTTCATTTCACTCTTCTATTTTTGAATTAAGAAAAGACAATATTTGCATAGTGAACACCTTCAGAGATGAAGAGTCTTCCCAGTGGAAGTCTTACATACTTCCTCCCCAAGGTGTTTCCCTGAGATGAAGAAAGGAAGCTGAAGAGGAATAGCAAGAAGGGATAAGAAAGGCTTCTTCAGTGAACAATGCAAAGAAATGGAGGAAAATGATAGAATGGGAAGACTGGAGATGTCTTCAAGAAAATTGAAGATAGCAGGGGAACATTTCATGCAAAGATGGGAACAATAAAGGGCAGAAATGGTATGGATCTAACAGAAGCAGAAGGTATTAATAAGAGGTGGCAAGAATACACAGAAGAACTATATAAAAAGGATCTTAATGACCTGGATAATCATGATGGTGTGGTCAGTCACCTAGAACCAGATATCCTGGAGTGTGAAATCAAATGGACCTTAGGAAGAATCACTACAAACAAAACTTGTGGAGGTGATGGAATTCCAGCTGAACTATTTCAAATCTTAAAAATGCTGCTGTTAAAGTGCTGCACTCAAAATGCCAGCAAATTTGGGAAACTCAGCAGTGGCCATAGGACTGGAGAAAGTCAGTTTTCATTCCAATTCCAAAGAAAGGCAGTGCCAAAGAATGTTCAAATTACCACACAGTTTCACATGGTAGTAAGGTAATGCTCAAAGTCTTTCAAGCTATGCTTCAACAGTGCAGGAAGTTGGAACTTATAGATGTACAAGCTGAATTTATAAAAAGCAGAGGAACTAGAGATCAAATTGCCAACAACCTTTGGATCCAAGAAAAAGCAAGGGAATTTCAAAAAATATCTACTTCTGCTTCATTGACTACACAAAAGCCTTTGGCTGTGTGTATCACAATGAACTCTGGACAATTTTCAAAGTGATGTGAATACTAGACCATCTTACCTATCTCTTGAGAAATCTAAAGAAGCAACAGTTAGAACTGAACATAGAACAACAGACTGGTTCAAAATTGGGAAAGGAATATTTCAAGTCTGTGTATTTAACCTGTTCATTTAACTTCTATGCAGAGTACATCATGCAAAAGGCTGGGCTAGATGAATAACAAGCTCGAATCAAGATTTCTGGGAGAATTATCAACAAATACACAGATGATACAACTCTAATGGCAGAAAGTGAAGAAGAGCTAAAGAGCTTTTTGATGAGAGTTGAAAGAGAAGAGTGAACAAGCTGGCTTAAAACTCAGCATTCAGAAAACTAAGGTCATGGCATCTGGTCCCATCACTCATGGCAAATAGATGAGGAAAAAATGGAAACAGTGACAGATTTTCTTTTCGTGGGCTCCAGAATCATTGCGGATGGTGATTGCAGCCATGAAATCAGAAGATACTTGCTTCTTGGAAGAAAAGCTATGACAAACCTAGGCAGTATATTAAAAAGCATACACATCACTTTGCAGAAAAAGGTCCATCTATTCAAAGCTATGGTTTTTCCATTAGTCATGTATGGATGTGACATTTGGACCATATAGAAGGCTGAGCAATGAAGAATTGATGTGTTTAAGCTTTGGTGCTAGAGAAGGCTCTTGAGAGTCCCCTGGACAGCCAGGAGATCAAACCAGTCAATCCTAAAGGAAATCAACCCTGAATATTCACTGGAAAATGGATGCTAAAACTGAAGCTCTAATACTTTGGCCACCTGATGAAAAGAGTGGGCTCATTGGAAAAGAGCCTGATGTTGGCAAAGACCGAGGACAGTAGGAGAAGAGCGCCAGAAGATGAGATGGTTGGATGGCATCACCAACTCAATGGACATGAGTTTGAACAAACTATAGAAGATAGTGAAGGACAGGAAGCATGATGTGCTGCAGTCCACGGGGCTGCAAGAGTTGGCTAGGACTTAGCAACTGAACAACAGCAACAAGGAGGTCATTCTGAGAAGAGGTAAACATCTATTAAGTGTGAACTGAGCCCCAGTCATTTCACTGTGCAGTATAGAGAGGCTCCACCTAAAGCAATCAGCTGACACATAAGCTCCTATAATCTGTGGAGTCGACTGTCTAGTGAAGGACAGAGACATTTTAACCATCCCACAGACATATTCAGGAATATATTTTCAGTGACTGTGGCTGACACACAGAGTCCTTTCTGCGTTGTTTATTGCTGTTTCCCAGTAGGACTCTGCCCTCAGCAGACATTTGTTCTAGCAAGGAGAAGTCAACAGGTGCATGCAAACAAGCAAAGGGATAAACTTACAGAATGTAAATCTTGGAAAAGGGTTATAAGAGAATGATCTGTATATAGACTGATGAGAAGAAGCAGCAGAAGTTTCTGACGAGGTCTGAGAATTTGGGCGAGTCTCCTATTAGGGAGTAATAGTTGAGCAGCACTTCATTTATTTTGGCTGTGTTGGTCTTCGTTGCAGCTTGTATGCTTTCTCCAGTTGTGGCACACGGGCTTAGTGGCCCCGTGGCATGTGGGATCTTAGTTCCCCAACCAAAGCTCGAACCCATATCCCCTTTATCGGAAGACAGGTTCTGAACCACTGAACCACTAGGGTAGTCCCTTGAGCAGCACTTTAAATGTTAATGAGGGGTCAGCTGAAATGAGGAACTAATGAGGGAAGAAAAGAGATTGAGAGAGACATACTGAGTATACATCCTCTGAAAAATCCCGTAAAGAGTGGGACAAGGCACAATGGAGGAAGTAGGGAGAGAGATTTAGTATGGTAGGAGAAGGTAAACGGCAAGCGTGACTGAAATGGCAGTGGAAAAGTAAGCAGAGGACAGGGGTCATGTGGGATCATAAAGGCCGAGGTAATGAGTCTGGATTAGAGTTTATTTCACATGCAGTGAGAGTTTCAAGTTGCCAGATGGGGGGAATCAATTGGGATAGGATGCATGAGATGAGTTAAGAAGCTTTATGACATCAGATGAGAAAACTTAGATACGTGTATTTTAAAGTTATTTTCAAATTAGAGTAGTTGACTGAATTATATATTTGGACTGGGAAGCATTAAATAAACCTTTAGAGTTAGTCAGTGTTTGAGAGTAAATCTGGAGAGGAGGTGATTATAATGGAGACGGGATGATTCTTGGCGAGAAATGGTTGTTTCCTGTCCTTTTGGATAGGCTAAAACGTCACAGATGTCTCAAATAGCTGGACTTAGCACCGAACTGTTTAACACTTATGTTCAGAGTTCTACAAGTGCTATGTAATTAAATCCCACAGCATCACATGAAGTAGACACTCTTGTCACTGTAGATACTATTATCATTTTTTAAAAACTTTTTATTTTGTATCAGGGTATAGCCAATTAACATTGTTTTAATAGTTAGAGGTGAACAGAGAAGGGACTCAGCCGTGCATATACCTGTATCCATTCTCCCCCAAAGTTCTCTCCCATCCAGGCTGCCACATCACATTGGGCAGAGTTCCTTATGCTTTACAGTAGGTCCTTGTTGGTTATCCATTTGAAATATAGCAGAGTGTACATGTCCGTCTCAAACTCCCTAACTATCCCTTCACCCAGTCCTTCCCAACAGCAACTCTAAGTTCGTTCTGTTAAATCTGTGAGTCTGTTCCTCTTCAGTACGTTCATTTGAGATACTGTTATCATTTATATTTAATGAGGAAATTGAAGTTTAGACAGATTAAATAACTTGTCGATGAGATTATATAACGCAGCATCCTCATTTCGTAAATGAGGGTTCTGAAGCCAGCAGGTGGTCATTCATCTCCCTGTGGTGCATTGGATTATTCTTCATTCTGCACTCTTTGTCATGTGCATTTGCAGAAGGAAGATCAGAGGGATGATCTTCTGGAGGTGATCACTGATGATGACAAAGAGGCTGAGGAAGCAGGGGATGGCAGAGATGGCTTCCATGGTGAGGATGGCTCTTGAGCACATAATGGGGTTTTGAAATCTTGTCCAGTTATTTCTTTACCTGGGTACTTGTCTAAGATTAAAATTTTCCCTGGGGCCTCTCTCCTGGTATCTTCAGCACAGGCTCCCTGCTCTCCCCAGCCTCGTCCTTCTCTTGTTCGTTAATTCATACTGTCCCACTCCCAGTCCCTGCTTCCTTTGGCATCTTAGTAGTTATGTTATGTCTACTCTATAATTTTTGCTTTCAATTTTGATACCTCTTTATGACTTAACCATACAAGGATATATGATTTAAAATAAAAGTGTATTTGTCCTTGTCTCTGATATTCAACTTGACCCCATAACTTCGTTCAGCCGACACAATTTTAGTAATACTACGCGTAGAGCATGCCATAGTGGCGACTTCCTTTTGCCTTGACCCTGAAAGAGAGAAAGGGAGCAGAACCACAGCTGGAGCCTAGTCCTGCGAACCTGCGGGCTGGCTGGCAGAGCTCTCTTTTGAGATACGACTAACACACCTTTGTGCGTTTTATACATCATGTGGCAAATGAACTCATAAATTTTACCTAGAAGCAATTACGTTGTATGTGAAATTTTATATCATGCTTTTCCCCTTGTAATTATAAAGACTTTTACCCTATTTCTACAGTTCTTATAGGTTTTAATGGATGCTACATTAAGTGAATTAATCATAATTTACAATTTACTTCCTGAGAATGTAATCCATGCTTGTTCTGAGGTAGAATTACTGATTTAAAGCGTGTAAAGTCTTTCAGTTTATGTTGCCAAATTGCTTTCCATATGGTTGAAGAAATTTCGGATGGTCCCAGCAATATGTGAAAGTCATTCTACTTCATTGCTGTTTTAATGTAAAACTTTTCCTGTTTATCAGGTTTCAGCACTCCCATATTTTAAAGCCAATGTCTACTTAAAATGTGCTATTTTTTGAATTGCATGTTCATATCTCTTTTCCATTTAACTGATGAATTTTTTCTGTTATTTTTCTAGTTTGTGTGGTTTTTTAAAACATAAAAAGTCTCTCTTTTATTGCTATCCTCAGATCTATTGATGCTTTTATTAGTTGATGAAGGAAAAATTCAGGTACAGATTTGGGGAAACAATCATAGTCTATTTTTATGTATTTTAAAAGCACTTTAAATAGAATTATTTTGGTTTATGGTATGAAGTATCATTCTAAATGAATTCCCCCCTCCCCACCCCAGTTGCAAAGCACTTAGTTCAAATAATACTAACTACCCCTTCCATTCTGCAGTTTTGTGGTGTCTTTTCTAGAATATGCTAAGTTGTTATGGCATCTGGTCCCATCACTTCATGGGAAATAGATGGGGAAACAGTGGAAACAGTGGCAGACTGTATTTTTTGGGGCTCCAAAATCACTGCAGATGGTGACCGCAGCCATGAAATTAAAAGACACTTACTCCTTGGAAGGAAAGTTATGTCCAACCTAGATAGCATATTCAAAAGCAGAGACAATACTTTGCCAACAAAGGTCTGTCTAGTCAAGGCTATGGTTTTTCCTGTGGTCATGTATGGATGTGAGAGTTGGACTGTGAAGAAGGCTGAGCGCTGAAGAATTGATGCTTTTGAACTGTGGTGTTGGAGAAGACTCGTAAGAGTCCCTTGGACTGCAAGGAGATCCAACCAGTCCATTCTGAAGGAGATCAGCCCTGGGATTTCTTTGGAGGGAATGATGCTGAAGCTGAAACTCCAGTACTTTGGCCACCTCATGTGAAGAGTTGACTCACTGGAAAAGACTCTGATGCTGGGAGGGATTGGGGGCAGGAGGAGAAGGGGACGACAGAGGATGAGATGGCTGGACGGCATCACCGACTCGATGGACGTGAGTGTGAGTGAACTCCGGGAGTTGGTGATGGACAGGGAGGCCTGGTGTGCCGCGATTCATGGGGTCGCAAAGAGTCGGACACGACTGAGCGACTGGACTGAACTGAAGTTGTTACGTAGGTGATTTTCTCTTCCTAGGTTAACTCTTCCACTTGTTTGCATAGCTATTCTTTAATGAGTTTTTTTGAGAAGAGAAAATAGAAGCGGCATTTCTTTTCATTACTCAGTATTCTGCTTGGGAGCCAGTCAGTAAATGTTTATTGTTGTTGACACTGGAATAAAACACAGAGAAGGGGAAAAAAAATCTCCGCTACTCCATTCTGTACCCTGTATCCGTTCCTCTTCACTTAAGCAGCAGTAACACAGGCATTTTTCTACATTAAGGAACAAAACACTGATTATGTGGTAATCTCCGAGATATAAATGAATCTCACAGGTGGGTCCAGTTGCTGAACATTGAGACTTATTTAGGGAGTTTAAAGTGTACTGAATAGGGAAGGATTTGGAAAAGATTCAGAGCCATGGCCCTGGAAGAAAAAGATAATTGGAGTTTTAGAAAAGCCTGATGCAAAAAAGAAACACGTAAAAATGGAATGAGTGAGGGTGCTGAGAACCATAAGCTTTCGCTTCTTTGTATGTCAGAAGAACATGAACAGCAAGGTAAAACAATTTAAGTTTCCACTGAATCTGTATAGCTTTCTTATTGCTTTTATTTTTAAAAGCCTCTTTCTTTTTTTCATGTAGTATTTGTTAGTAAAAATTGTTTTCAGCTCAAAACAACTTCTAACTCTTAAGGACAGAGGCAAGTAGTGTATTCTTTGTGTATCTGAAAGATGAAAGTCTGAGCGCTGATAACAAAGAAGGGGCCAGGACTAGCAGTCATCAAAGCCCAAAGAAAAATCACAAGACAAAGCTTTGGAACTATCCCAGGAGCAGAAGTGGTGCTGAGAAGATGCGAGCTTCTGGGAGGCCTGGGGGCCTGTCAGGAGCTGTTTGGTGTTTCTCTTCCCTTATGCATCCTTCTGGGTCCTTCTTTTCTTTCTTCTTCAGCATTTCTTGCCTGGTGGATGTGTTTATCTCTTGGACCTTTCTTCAGTTTAAAATATCTTGCTGGGTGATATCAACTAGATGGAAATCATCTTAAATTTATGGCTCTGAGTTTTGCTATTCAATTAACTTAAAAGTCCCAGACATTGCTTCTGGGATAATTTTTGTGAGGGCCCCACAGGCGACTCAGGTTTAGTATTTTCAAAGCCGAGTTCATTATTCCTCACCATTCTTCCCCAGCTCCTTCTATATTCCCTTTTCTTAATTAATAACTTCAGCAGCCACACAATCAGTCAAGCGAGAAATCTTGCAGCTTCCCCAGTTTCCTGCTGTTTGATACCTCAGATTGAAATGTTTAAACCCTATATTCAGGTCGACCCTCCTCTTTGATTTGTCTCTCAGTTCAGTCTTGCCGTGTTTATAAGCCCTTTTGAAAGTCTTGCCTGGAGGATCACCGTAAGTTCTTATTTTACTCACCTTAGTCTTGTCCATCTTTGATCCACTCTTCTTTCCACTGGATATTTTTTTTTTTCTATAATACATATCTGATATTGATAGCTTATTTTTAAATAACCAGTAATGTCAGTATTTTGTCTACTGTGTAAAATCCAAAATTGGCCTCCACCTACCTTTCTACTTTATTAATTACTGTACCTGTTTGTGTACTCTAATCCTGAGTCATGCCACGCTGTTTTTTTTCTTCCCCTCTAAGTATGTTAAGCAGTGTCAGTCTTCCTGACCATATGATTAATTCAAACAAACTCATCCAAGTAGATTGAAACCACTCACTTTTGTTCTCCCATAACCGATTCTTTTATACCATGTAACACTCAGCATGGCTTTTACAGTAGTGCTATTTATCTTTTTTGGTGGTGTTTTTATGGCTGCGCTAAGTGGTATGTGGGACCTTAGTTCTTGGACCAGGGATCAAACCCATGCCCCCTTCACTGGAAGCAGGAAGTCCTAACCACTGGACTGCCAGGGAAGCCCCAGTGGTGTTTATTTTTGTACATTACAGAAATACACACTCATGGAAGGCAGCCAGTGTGATCTCTCCACTTTTGCACCCTCCCATGTCAACAAAGGTCCGTTTAGTCAAGGCTGTCGTTTTTCCAGTAGTCATGTATGAATGTGAGAGTTGGAGTATAAAGAAAGCTGAGTGCCAAAGAATTGATGCTTTTGAACTGTGGTGTTGGAGAAGACTCTTGAGAGTCCCTTGGACTGCAAGGAGATCCAGCCAGTCCATCCTAAAGGAGATCAGTCCTGGGTGTTCATTGGAAGGACTGATGTTGAAGCTGAAACTCCAATACTTTGGTCACCTGATGCGAAGAGCTGACTCATTTGAAAAGACCCTGATGCTGGGAAAGATTGAGGGCAGGAAGAGAAGGGGACAACAGAGGATGAGATGGGTGATGGCATCACTGACTCAATGGACATGGGTTTGGGTGGACTCCAGGAGTTGGTGATGGACAGGGAGGCCTGGCGTGCTGTGGTTCATGGGGTCACAAAGAGTCAGACATGACTGAGCGACTGAACTGAACTGATGTCTTCTATAAAATTTATTATGACAGTTTGCACACAGGAGCTATCCAGTGAGTGTACTTTATTGAGTGGAATGTCATCACCCTCTGTTTATGTAAAATATTCTGCATTGATCCCTAGTTCTTACCTGTTCTCCTCTACAGGGCTTAACATTTCAAAACCCACATACATATGCACAGAATATAAACCCACATACATATGCACAGAATATAACTCAAAATGATACACAAAAAATTCCTAACTGTGATTACTTCTGGAGAGAAAGATCTGGTGGAGGTGAACAGTGGGAAACTGAAACTTTTACCTCTGTGCTGTGCACAGTTTACAATATTATACTGTCTATTTTGGAGAAGAAAATGGCAACCCACTCCAGTGTTCTTGCCTGGAAAATTCCATGGACTGAGGAGCCTGGTGGGCTACAGTCCATGGGGTCCCAAAGAGTCGGACACGACTGAGCACCTTCACTTCACTATCTATTTTATAATCAAATCAAATTCTTCAGATCCTGACATAGACACAGTCATATTTGTTTAAAGACTTGAACATACTTCAGGCCAACTAATGTTGATTCAGGGGTACATTGGAAGAATGAATGGAGAAATATGCAATTCTTCTTCTTTTTTTTTTTTAAATCGTTTTCCTCAGCCAAATTATAGAGCTATAAGTGACATGAGAAGAGTTTCAAACTTATTAATGAATGTACATATACATAAAATATTATTTTAGACTTTAAAACAGAAAAGGAGATAAAATTGAATGTATATAGCTTACTAATTGCTGAAATTTTTGAATATTTAAAAATATAACTGATTTTCATAATTTAAATAACTTCTGTTTAAGAATTTTTTTTTTAAAGTAGCTCTCCATAAGGCTAAGAAGAAACTAATTGTGGCTCATGTATTTATCCCATGATATATTGGGTCATTCATGCCTTTGTTTTTAAAAACTAGTTATTTAGAAATGTATATAATCAATTTAATTATAATTGAAAATGTATGAACAGTAAGACCGTGAAAGTCTTACCTCTACACACAACAGAGTTAATGAGCCATAAAGTTATCCTGAACAGAAGTAAGTGCTGGCTTTGGATGAGTCTTATACATAATTCGTAACTTCAATGATAGGATCTTCCTTCTTTCTTTTACCATACTATAATTAGAGATGTATAAATTATTCTTTTCATTTATTGTGCATGTTGAAGAATTACATGTCATAAAATCCCTTGACATTGTCCTATTTTATCAACAGTGATTGTGGGATATAAAAGATGATTTAAAGAGCAGCTTGCACTTCTCAGAAGTCTACACTAACCTCTTGAGAGCAAATATTGAAAGAAAGGAGCTGGGAAATTAGGAAATTACCAAGAAGGCTTTAATCTTTTCAGTAGGCATGCAGCATACACCCTAAGTGTTATTTCCTTCTATAGGAAACTTCATTATTTTAGAAACATAAAGGACATTAATTCTAACATTTTTGTGAGGTTAAAATTTTGGGAAGTCTGGTCTCTTTGATATCCTAATTAAAGCAGATTTTGGATTCTTGAAAGAAAAATAGTTTCATTGAACTCCAAACTGGAAAAAAATGTACTCTAGGCTCAGTCTACCCGGCTCTTCTATTGTACTGTTCATATTTCCACGTTTTTACATTTGTACACAGAATTTGCTTCCATAAGTACCTGTTGGAACTGAAATTTTCTGTGCTAGACTAGAATCACTGATGCAACAGTTTCAGATGATTACATAGTATTTGGATGACAGCACTAGTTGGTAACTTGTTGTTGCAAACCACTGATATCATAAACATCAAAATACTTACCACTGCAAAATGGGAAATAAATGGCATTTTGTTTATTTTGAGTTCAGCAACATAATAACCAAAGATTTAGATTGAAAAGATATGTAACATTTCAGTAGGGTGCCTTAAGAGTTAGATATATGTGTGCGTGTGTGTGTGTGTGTGTGTGTGTGTGTGTACATGTTGTAATCTGACAGGTGGTGTGGAGTAAAATTTGATCCAAAGTAACCTGCTTGCCATCTTTTCACTCTTAACACTAAGCTCTTACCATCTCTTCCTTGAATCTTTAAAGAACAGACCATCTGTCTATTTTTTGTTGTTCAGTTGTTGAGTCTGACTCTTTGTGACATGATGGACTGCAGCATGCCAGGCTTCCCTGTCCTCCACTGTCTCCCAGAGTTTGCTCAAGTTCATGTCCATTGAGTCAGTGATGCTATCTAACAATCTCATCATCTGCAGCCCTCTCCTCCTTTTTGCCTGCAATCTTTCCCAGCTTTCCAGTGAGCTGGCTCTTTGTATCAGGTGGCCAAAGGGTTGCAGCTTCAGCTTTAGCATCAGTTCCTCCAATGAATATTCATGATTGATTTTCCTTTAGGGTTGACTGGTTTGATCAATCCAAGGGATTCTGAAGAGTCTTCGAAACCATCAGTTTTTCTGTGCTCAGCCTTTCTTATGGTCCAACTCTCACATCCATATGTGACTACTGGAAAAACCATAGCACTGACCATACAGACCTTTGTCGGCAGAGTGATGTCTCTGTTTTTTAATATGCTGTCTAGGTTTCTCATTACTTTACTTCCAAGAAGCAAGTGTCTTCTAATCTCATGGATGCAGTCACCATCTGCAGTGATTTTGGGGCCCAGGAAAAGAAAATCTGTCACTGTTTCTACTTTTTCCCCTTCTATTTGCCATGAAGTGATGGGACTTAAGTATTTCTGAAGATACTGGTTGGCATTCTGCTTGATGGTGTCTTCACATGGTGTATACTTGGATATCAGTAATGGGCAGAAGTTTGGAGTCAATCAGGGAAAGTAAAAATGTGATTGACAATTGGAAGCCAGTGATATATAATGTATTACGTGTTCATATCACATTGTTTTCGTTATGTATTGGGTTGGCCAACAAGTTTGTTTGGGTTTTTCCATGCTATCTTATAGGAAAACCTGAATGAACTTTTTGGTCAGACCAATACAAATACAACTTACAGACCAAAAGATATGGGTGTTGTTCTAGTTACTAGTCTTTTTAAACCTTCCCTTATTTTCAAGGAAAAGAATAAGACGGACAAAACAATACATTTACCAGTATAAAAAATTCTTAGAAAGGATTATGTCATTGTATCAGTAATACTGAGTTTGAGTGCTCAGTGGCTCTGTCATGTCTGACTCTCTGTAACCCCGTGCACCGTGTTCCGCCAGGCTCCTCTGTCCATGGGATTTCCTGAGCAAGAATACCTGAGTGGGTTGCCATTTCCTCCTGTAGGGGATCTTCTCAACCCAGGATTTGAACTCACATCTCCTGCATCGCAAGTGGGTTTTTTACCACTGCACCACCTGGGAAGCCATTCTGGAGGATATCAAACATTATTTTATATCACAAGTGACAGGATAGTATAATGATGCATTCAATGAATCTAGAAACAGAAGACTTCCATTGTTTACTGTCTGGGTAAGCGTGGCAACTTACTTTTCTTTCTCAGGGCTTTAACCATTTCATTGTCAATGAGATAGATGGATGAGGTCAGGAGTCAACAGCTCTTTTTTGTAAGGGCCCGATAGTGGGTTTTTTTTTTTTTTTTTTTTTTGCTTTGTGGCCCCTGTGGTTTCAGCTGCAGCTCCTCAGCTCTGCTGTCGTAATGCAAAGGCAGCCGAGGCAATATTTAAAGAAACAAGTGAATGAGCATGAAACTATCTGTCTTATAATGAAATTTATTAAAACCAGGAAACGGTCAGTAGTTTGGTAACCCCTGAACTGGATGGTTTCTATAATTCCTTCCAGTCATAAATGCTGGTTGTTGCATTAAGAGTGTACTTACTTTCCAAGTGTTGGAAGTTGTCATAGAGACATCATAAGAGGTGATTTAGTTCTTTTATCTACCTGAGGCAAGATTATACTTAAATCCCTAATGAAGACAGCCATCCAGCTACCTGATCTAGTAAAAGGATAAATCTCCCTTTACTTTTTTTTTGTAAAATGACTGTATAATAGGTTATATATCTAAAGTTAGTGCAAGATTTGGGAAATAATCTTTAATGGTTTTAGATTGAATATCTTGCCATTTTAAAAATTGACTTTACACATGATAGAAGACAGAGGGATGATATATCTCTTTTTCATTATTCTTATGGCTTCAAACCCTAGGAAATCATCCTTTCTCTTAATAGATCTAAACATTATAAAATTTTTCTTCCATACAAAGAGATTGTCATAAATTATTTTTTTAGATATGCAGTATAGATTTAATAGAGTAGGAACCATAGCTCTTCTGTCAGCCCTTCAAGCTTTTCATTCTGTTTATCTTTTTCATTTAGTCATTTTATGAGCTTTATAAACAAAACATAAAAAGTGCCTAAGGCAATGTAGTAATCAGATTTCATGTAGTAAAAACTACTGGAATAATCTCAAAAATCATTTATAATAATTGTTTCATAGTGTAAAAAATTCATTCATTAAGATATAACTGATCTTAATTCAAAGTAGAAAAAATGCAATACAGTTACATGATATGTTATAGCAACTAAAGTTAACATTAAGTTTTACTTTTCCATTTTCTGCCTTGATACCAAGTAGCTTTTTGGGAATGATTCCAAGTATTTTGGAAATGATTTCCTTAAATTATATTTATTGTTTATTTTCTATGTTTTATTTTCATATTAATTGGATAAACTACATAAAAACACATTGAAACTAAAAAGGACAAATGATCCTTAGGATTAGGTTAAATTTACTCCAGTTCAGTTCAGTTCAGTTGCTCAGTCGTGTCCGACTCTTTGCGACCCCATGAATCGCAGCACGCCAGGCCTCCCTGTCCATCACCATCTCCCAGAGTTCACTGAAACTCAGGTCCATCGAGTCAGTGATGCCATCCAGCCATCTCATCCTCTGTCGTCCACTTGTCCTCCTGCCCCCAGTCCCTCCCAGCATCAGAGTCTTTTCCAATGAGTCAACTCTTCACATGAGGTGGCCAAAGTACTGGAGTTTCAGCTTTAGCATCATTCCTTCCAAGGAACACCCAGGGCTGATCTCCTTTAGAATAGACTGGTTGGATCTCCTTGCAGTCCAAGGGATTCTCAAGAGTCTTCTCCAACACCACAGTTCAAAAGCATCAGTTCTTCAGCACTCAGCTTTCTTCACAGTCCAACTCTCACATCCATACATGACCACTGAAAAAACCATAGGCCCACATATATTTGCATGCAGCATATAATGAATATGATAAAACATAAAAAGTTACTGGAAGTCATTCCTGTTTTCATCTTCAGAATCTTCCTTTAATTTTTGTTTTCTAATAAAATCCAACCCCCAAATCCCTAACTTTCATTACCTAATTTTATGAAGCTTCGGCACCAAGTTAACAGTGAATTCTCTCAGGGCTGGAAAGAGGTCTATTTTACATACTCCCATGTTGTCAGTACCTAGGAGAGTTATGTAGCTTGTATAGGTGCCTTATAAAGGAGGTTGACTTGACTTAAAATAATAGTATCTTATCAGCATCATTGGGCTTCTCTGGTGTGGCTCCAGAGGTGAAGAACCTGCCTGCAGTTCAGGAGACTTAGGTTCGATCCTTGGGTCGAAAAGATCCCCTGCAGAAGGGAAAGGCTACCCACTCCAGTGTTCTTGCCTGGAGAATTCCATGGACAAAGGAGCCTGGTGAGCTACAGTCTATGGGGTCGCAAAGAATTGGATATGACTGAGCAACTAACACTTTCACTTTTTTTTCCATCACCATTATTAAATTACCGTCCTACTACTGTGCCATATGTTGCGCTGACTACTTAGATCATTTATAATTGTGTGGCAAGACTACAGACTGAGTTCTTTCATTTTAGATTTTTCTGTTTTCTCCCACCTTTTTTATTCTGTTCAAGTTGTTAAAATCTGCAGTAAAGTAAATATGGAGCCAGGATTTGAACATAGCTAGTTCATTACTTCACTGTACTGTTGTATTTCTCTCACACGTTCAACATGCAACTGGCATCACACTATAAACCCAGATATATCTTAATTTGCTCTATGGAAAAATATCTCTAAGTTAGTTATTCAGTTTTAAGTATTTGGCCACTGTCCCATATCATACACAAAAATTAACTCAAAATGGATTACAGACTTGAATTAAGACCCGAATCCCTAAAATTCCTAGAAGAAGGGCAATCTTCCAGACCTAGGTCTCAGTGATGATGTTTCGAATCTAATACCAAAAGTAAAAGCAACAAAAACAAATAAGTGGGACTGTATCATACTTTTCTGCACAGAAAAGGAAACCATCAACCAAATGGAAAGGCAGCCCACTGAATGAGAGCAGATATTTGCAAATCATATACTGATAAATGGCTAATATGCAAAAAATATAAAAAGCTCATACAACTCAGTGGCCAAAAATTAGACAATCTGATTTAAAAATGGACAGACAATCTGAATAAAAAATTTTCCAAAGAAGACATACAGATGTCAAATAGGTATATGAAAAGACTCTCAACATCATTAATCATCAGAGGAATCGGATCAAAAACAACAGTGAGCTGTCACCTCACGTCTGGGAATGGCTAACATCGAAAAGACAAGAAGTAAGAAATGTCGGCGAGGATGTGGAGAAAAGGAACCCCAGTGCACTGGTGGGAAGGTAAATTCACGCAGACATTATGGAAGACAGGATGGGGGTTCCTCAAAAAATTAAAAATGGACTCCCGTATGATTTAGCAATTGAACGTTTGTGTGTTTATCTGAAGCAAACAAAAACATTAATGCGAAAAGATACTTGCACCCCCACGTTATTGTAGCATATTTACCATAACCGAGACATGGAAACAGCCTGAGTGTTCATCAGTGGATGAATGAATAATGAAATTGTTGTATGTATACATATATACATATATTATATACACATACATAAACACAATGGAATATTATTCAGACATAAAAGAAATCTTGCCATTTGTGACAACATGGATGGATCACAAGAGCAATATGCTTACTGAGATAAGTCATAAAGAAAAACAAATACTTTATGATTTCTATTTTTTGTGGACTCTAAAGAAAAAAAACCCAAGCTCATTGATACAGGGACCAGATTGGTGGTTGCCAGAGATACAAGGTTGGAGGTTAGACAAAACGGGTGAAGGAGGTCAAAAGGTTAAAAAAAAAAGTAAGTTTCCTTCCCTATTTACATATATAAAAAGAAAAGCTATGGCTTCCCTGGTAGCTTGGACGGTAAAGCGTCTGCCTACAATGCGGGAGACCCAGGTTTGATCCCTGGGTCTGGAAGGTCCCTGGAGAAGGAAATGGCAACCCACTCCAGTATTCATGCCTGGAAAATCCCATGGGCTGAGGAGCCTGGTGGGCTACAGTCCATGGAATTGCAAAGAGTCACACATGACTGAGCAAATTCACTTCACTTCACTTCATGGCTAAAATTACCAAATACATATTTATATATAGCATGGGTTTAACAACCATACAGGCAAGTAGAGTGGCTGCCATAAATATGCAATAAAATGTCTCATTCAATAAAGGACAAACATTTATATATGGTTCAGAAAGTTATCTCCTTATAAAGATGACAAAGTTATTTTCCAAAATAATATTTCTCAACATTTGAAAAAAAAAAGATCACACAAAATAGGTAAATAGCCCAGGGTAGATAGAAGATGTCCAAAGAATTTAGCTCTCTGCTTCTTAGAAATCCAGTCTGAATTTCTTCCCTGACTGTGCCATGAAAATGCTTTCTCATCTGAGGATCCATCTTTCTCTATATCATTTTTCCTGCAAACATCTGGGAAGCTATTTCATCACAAAGCTGATGTGACTCTTATCTATTTAAAGTTCATTTTTTGAAAAAAGGTTAAAAGCAATGGAGCATGAAGCAGTGCCTAGGGTATTAGTGGTTTTAATTGAAAGTAGCGCCATTGTCAGAATTAATGCAAGGACTGCAGCTTGTTGGTGTTAAACCTGTAAGTCTCACAACTCAAAGAGAAGCTTCTTTCAATTGATGAAGTTTCTCAGGGATGACTCCCTTTGTTTTGCAAACTCCTAAACTTCAGTAAATGTGTTGGAAGAACTCTTATTTAAAAGCACATTACCTTAAGAGAAAGAAGAATGAAAAGTGAGAGACTGTACTCATGTATATGTACATATATACATGAATGTTCATTGTAACAGTGTAGGTGTGTGTGTGCTTAGTCACTCAGTCGTGTTCAATGCTTCGTGACCGCATGGACTGTAGCCCGTCAGACCCCTTTGTTCATGGAATTCTCCAGGCAAGAATACTGGAGGGGTTAGCCATTCCTTTTTCCAGGGTATCTTCCTGACCCAGGGATCGAACCTTGATCTCCTGCACTGCAGGCAGATTCTTTACCCTCTGAGCCACCAGGGAAGCCCTGCAGCACTGTACATAAGAGGCCAAAAGTGAAATCTACTGGAAAGGGAAAGTGACCTTGGACAAGATACTCTCCTCTGTGTTTTCTGTTCATCTGTAAAAGCAGAAATCCTAATAGCCCGTTATTATCATCATCATCATTTATTAGGGTGGCTTTGAGGGTTAAACAGTGCCTGTTATATATATCAGTTATATATAGAAACTGATATGTAAATATTATTAAGATGAAACAAGAAAGATTCTGTTGTCTTAGCTTTCTGCTGTGGCTGGAGCACATTTTGCTTTTGTTCAAAACTATTTGGGGCAAACTGACAAAGGAGAAAAATCCATGTTTGTGCTGCTTGTCTCATCATCAGTCAAAGAATATTCATTAATTGTGTCTCCACTGTGCCAGGCATCATCATGATCAAGTCAGACAGCAGCATTTATTACCTGCTCCTTGTGTGCGGGTGCAGAAGGGAGTATTAGTAAATGTCCACTTTCCCATTGTGTCATGTTCTTTATAAACCTAGTCAGAAAGCAGAGGCCCTGTTCTAAAATAAAATTGTGATTTACAGTTGTGTAGGAATGTAGTGGCTTTGAATAGTACCCTGCATAGTGTGAATTCCAACTCATAATTAGTGACAGACATATTCTTCCTATTACTTAGCACTTAGAGTGATGTTTCTATACCGCAGGTAGCAGCATCATACTGTCCAGGTGTAGTGCAGTTGAGACTATAATACTGATCAGCTCAGTTAGTCTTCTGTTCTCTGCAAACAGAAGTATTCATGGTCAGGGACCTTATTATTAGCTGGTGTTCTACTTCATCATTTTAAGAACCATTCAGTTAGGATAGATACAGTGCTAGCTAAGGTGCAGACAGGTATGGAATGAGACATAGCAGGGCAAAGGAGATTTCTGAAAGACTCTTTATGAGTGGTTCTGAACCTCAGTGCTTATTTCAGGAGCCTTGGTCAATACTAAGGTGTAGATGATGGCTGGAGACCAAATGGTGTTCTCTGTGACTGAGTTGAACTCATCCAGCGTAGATCTTTTATAGATGTTGTGTAGATCCTGAGTAGGATCTTGATGAAGTTTTCTGCACACAAGCCAGAAAACTTTGGTTTCAGTTAGGGACTGATAGATAAGTTAAAAGAGTTGTTTCCAGTTAGCTTGTTTTTGTGTGTATGAGTAAGATACAAATCAGTGGGAGTGGCACCTGCTTCCTTACTAATGAAGAGATGTAAACCCTTAGCTGACATTCTTTCAAATCAAGATATAATTTAATTTCTAATTATTTACCTTTAAAAGTATGTTGATACTTTATAGGTTTGAATCTGTCTTTTGAGATTATAATTCTACCTTTCACAGTTTTTGTGCAAGCTAATTACTTCTAAAACTGAAAAAAATTATTAGAATTCGAGAAGGAATACCAATTTGTTAATTCAAGTTACCTCCTTCTGGATATAATGTACCCTCGTTGTGTCCTAGTTTGAACCTCTCCGAATAGAGAGTATAGTGTTTTCAAAATATCCATGGAATCTATTCATTTGTCCTTTTCCTAATTAAGTAAATATTTAATGGTCACCTATTATGTACCAACTATTTTTGCAGAGACTAGCAGTAGAACACTGAGAAAGTCATACGAGGTCCCTGCTATCAAAAAGTTTGCATGACAGTGACTGGGAGGGGAGAGGCAATGGACAAATAACCAAATTCATGAACAGGATAATTTCAGGTGGTGATAAGTATAGTGAAAATGATTAAATAAATGATATTCCAGAGAGTTCCTAGGGGTTATGCGGCTGTTTTATACCACTAAAGAGGAATATTGGTAATGATGTCTAAATAAGGACCCACCTATGAGTTCTGGAGGGGGAGTGTAGTTTATTGTTTGGATGTCCTTCATGCAGTAAATGTTTGTTAAAGGACACAGTTGGGGGATAAATTCTGTGACTTTATCCTGGAATTCCAGAATTGTGTAAGTTGATGAAAAGATGTGTATATACTTGGGCATGTACACATCTGTGACGCAAACTCAGCAGCTCCTCAAATCTCCCTGCATCAGTGAGCAACATAAATTCACAGATGCTTGGTTCTGAGGAAGGAGGAAAGAATCCACAAATAAGTTTCATCAGTCACGTCTTTCCTATAAAATCTGATTGTTCCACAAGCGTGCACGTGGGTGGGTAGATGCTAGAGGACAGGGTGAGTTGAAACAGTGCCCTGGTGTGGTTGAGCCAGCTTGGAGCCTTCTTTATTATGATATGGTGACGAGCATGATTTACTTAGGCATCTTAGGTCATCTCTTTGTGTGTTAGTCACTCAGTTATGACCCTATGGACTCCAGCCCACCAGGCTTCTCTGTCCTTGGGGATTCTCCAGGCGAGAATACTGGAGTGGGTTGCCACGTCATCCTCCAGGTGATCTTCCTGACCCAGGGATTGAACTTGTGTCTCTTACATCTCCTGCATTGGCAAGTGGCTTCTTTACCCACCAAGCCACCTGGGAAGCCCTAAATCATCTGTAGCAGTTCCCAGAAGAAGGTAATACAGAATGCAGCAGCAGTAGGAATAGAGAACATAATCAAGCAGATAACATCATTTTGGGAATTATGGGAAGCCTTCTAAAAGAGGAGATATTAAACCCAAGACCTGAATGATAAATATTATGGAAGAAGGGAAAAGGGAAAAAGGAGAGGTTCAGGTTGTATCATCATTTGAAAAAACCCAAGGGAACAAGAGAAGAAATTTATTTGATAAACTCAAAGAGTTTCATTAATGTAAAATTTAGGCAGCCAAGAAGTTCAGTAGAAGGATTTGTTGTGAGGCTGAGATTATAGCCTTATGCAATGACTAGACCATGAAAGACATTCTAACTGGTGTTAAGGAACTTATACTTCATCCTGCTGCTGCTGCTAAGTCGCTTCAGTTGTGTCCGACTCTGTGCGACCCCACGGACCCCACCCCACCAGGCTCCCCCGTTCCTGGGATTCTCCAGGCAAGAACACTAGAGTGGGTTGCCATTTCCTTCTCCAATGCATGAAAGTGAAAAGTGAAAATGAAGTTGCTCAGTCGTGTCTGACTCTTAGCGACCCCATGGACCCCACCCCACCAGGCTCCTCCGTCCATGGGATTTTCCAGGCAAGAGTACTGGAGTGGGGTGCAGTTGCCTTCTCCACTTCATCCTGAGGACACTGGAAACCTATCAAATATCTGAATAAGAGAACGATGTAATCAGATTTATATTCTAGAAACATTAGTTGAACGCCAGTGGGGAGAGTGGACTGGAGAAAAGTCAGGGGCAAATGTGTAAAGAGGCTGTAGCATTCCCAGCAAAATATTAATACGTGGTAGTCAGAAATACAATAGTGGGAGTGAAAACAGAAGTGGAGGAATTAGATAATTAGAAGGAAGGAGCAAGACAATTGCATGATTGTAGTATGGAGAGTGGTGGTGAAAAGGGAGCAAATCGATTTCCAGGTCTTTTGCCTGAACACGTGTGTAACACAAGAAATAGAGAGCATGTATCAAGATGGTCAAGCCTTTGTTGTTTTTGTTGTTTGTTTGGTGGGGGAAGGAGTTAAGACAAATTTAGACTTTCATTCTTTTAGATACATAAGTATTCAGCATTTAGCAAATAAATCAGCCCCTGTTGTATGCCTGGCACCATGCCTGGTCACCAGAGACATAACCATAACTAACAGGCAAGATCTTGTTCCACAGAGCTTACATACTGGTCAGGGAGAGAGAAAGCAAGTGAACACATGAAAAGTGTTTCTATAAAATGTCAAGGTGACATGTTGAATTTGAGGTGCCTGTGGTATATTTATATGGATAATACACCCAAAAGGCTTCCCAGTGGTAAAGAACCTGCCTGCCAGTGCAGCAGATGCAGATGCATAATAAATTTACCCATTCTGTAGGGTGGTTGTAAGTATTACATGAATTAGTATAGGTAAGGGACTTAGACATATACCTGACATATAGTAATCATTATATACTCATGTACTACATTGTATTACATATATTTGCTTTGTTGTTATTGTTGTTATTACTACTATATAACTTACTTTAACTGGGTGGTAAGTTCCCAGGGACCTGGGTACAGTTTTGCTATGTCTTCCTATACTAAGTTTCTAATGCTCATTGGATCTGTGATGAATATTTTGGAATGTGGTTGTTTCACTCTAAGAGTTGCTTCATTGAAAAAAACTACGTTACTGTAATATTTTAGTGGGCATGTATTTTTCCCTTAATTCAATAAGAGTTTCTAAATTTTGTATTTTTAACCAAGAAATCATAACAGGGATTCACTAAATGCAAAAAAAAAATATTTTTCATCTATATTTTATAAGTTAAATGGAAGAATAATGGAAAAAATTGAAAATGCTCATGTGCTTCCAAAGTCATGCAGTTTTATAGAATGTGGAGATTTGACAGGTGTATAATTTATCGTAGAAAGCTGAAATGATGTCATTTGATGCCTTGCCTTCTTCCTTCTAACTCTGAATGAAGCCAGTGCTTGAATAAATAATGATATGGAGCAGGGTTAAGGTTTGAAAAAGGACATCGTTTCAGCTTATATATAACTTATTAAGGATCTGGAGAAAGTTCCTCGTGCTGGTAATGATAAGCAGTTTTAGGAAAAAGTTACCTTATAGTCCTTCTCTGCCGGAGTGTAAACATAGCTTGGCAAGTGACAGATGGTTGTAGATTCTCCACCGTCAATGACTTTATTAGTATTCTTTTCCCATGTGGGTTTGTATAAAAGCCAAATTTAGTTCAATCAGTAGTAATATTTGAGACAGTTTTTTTTTTTTTTCAGTAGACGGAAATACATTATGTGCTCAAAAAAGGAGATAAATACAGAAAAGTAGAAGGCTGTGGAAAATGTATAGTAGTGTATAAATATTTTGCTTTTGCACAAGATTAAAAAAATGAACCTTAAAGCAGAAACTCTGTCTACCCACTGATAAAAATGGAGATTTCATTTTAGTTCAGGTTTGATATTTGAGGGACTTGAGTTTACATTTAGAATATTATAATTCATTCTTTTTACAGGAATCATTCTTAAAATGAGAGGAATATATTTAAAATTTCACATATCCTTTTTATTCTCTTCTCCTCTAGTCATATGATATTGAATATATTTCAGCCCAGTGAATTTCAAATTTTATTTCATGTTACAAATATTAGCTTTGTAAATTTAGCCCTGCCTCACATACCCTATACTTAGCTTTCTTTAGAGATTATTTAGTCACATTTTTAATAGAAAACTCATAATTGCTAATGTTGTACCTCCTGAAACCAAAATCTGAATATTTTATGTTAAAACATATTGGCT
This sequence comes from Bos grunniens, assembly GCF_055505025.1. NCBI lineage: Eukaryota > Metazoa > Chordata > Mammalia > Artiodactyla > Bovidae > Bos > Bos grunniens. The sequence goes on along the minus strand of NC_141191.1, from coordinate 19,137,793 downwards.
TACGTTTTGATTTTCAAAATGATGTCATAAGTACAATCATTTTGCTTGCACAAATTCTGTGGAGTGCACATGACTATTATATTTAGCTATTTTACCATTACAAAGTAAGATTAAGGTTTTGTAAAGTAAGGTTTTGTAAAATGTTATATTGTGACATTAAGAATGAAGTCTGGACTCTCAAACTTACCTCTAGGTCTTTTGAATCAATGGGTGTTTTTCTTCTTTCCCATGAGCTGGCCAAACTTAGTGATCTGTGGCATTCTCTAGGGATGTATTCTTTTGAGATAATCCCAAAGTTCCCTCCCCCAAAATCGTCATTATCATGTGGTTTACTACATCTATAATTTCTTTATGCTGTTGATGTAATGCGTTACACTAATTGGTTTAAGCCAACCTTGCATACCTGGAGTAGATTCCAGGTTTGATCGTTGTGTAGAATTATTTTTATACATTTTTGGACTCCATTTCTAATATTTAATTGAGAATTTTGCATGTATATTCATGAGGAATATTGTTCTTAGTTTTTCTTTCTTATGTCTCTCTGGTATTAGGATAATGCTGACCTCATATTGAATAAGTTAGGAGGGGTCCCTTCTGCTTCTGTTTTTTGGAGCAAATTGGCGGAGAAGGCGATGGCATCCCACTCCAGTACTCTTGCCTAGAAAATCCCGTGGATGGAGGAGCCTGGTAGGCTGCAGTCCATGGGGTCGCAAAGAGTCAGACACGACTGAGCGACCTCACTTTCACTTTTCACTTTCATGCATTGGAGAAGGAAATGGCAACCCACTCCAGTATTCTTGCCTGGAGAATCCCAGGGACGGCGGAGCCTGGTGGGCTGCCGTCTATGGGGTCGCACAGAGTCGGACATGACTGAAGCGACTTAGCAGCAGCAGCAGTGGAGAACTGGATCATCTTTTCTTTAAATGTTTGGTAGAATTAACCATTGAGATCTCCTGGGCTGGATGCTTTTGTGTTGGAAGGTTACTCATTGTTGATTCACTTTAGTTGTTTGATGGAGGCCTATTAATCTCTTTGTGCGAGTTTTGGTACATTGTGTCTTTCAAAGAATTGTCCCATTTCGCCTAAATTATTAAGTTTGTGGTTATAGAGCTGTTCATAATATTCTTGTATTATCTTTTTCATGTCCATGAGATCTGTAACAATGACCCTTTTCTCATTTCCGATAGTAATTTGTCTTGCATCTGTAACTTCTAATTCTTCCTCTTTCCTATTATCACCACTGAGGTTTAGTAATGTCTTCTCTCAATTGCATTTTTTTGCCTGTTATAGTTATTAGTTTTGCTTATATGTCAATACTTAAATATAACACATCTTTACTTACCTGTGGATATCTTCTTTAAAGCTCTTTGTTGTTGACTTGCAAGAAAATATGGAATTCTGGTTATTCTTCAGTGTTTAAGTTTTTTTTTTTCCTTACTCATATCAACTTTATCCCCATTGCTTTAGTCCATTATTTTCCTGTGAACATAATAACTTTTTGTTTGTCACTTTTTTGTGACAAATTATGGTACAGTCCATCTGAAGATACTTGAAATAATAAGTAAGTAAGAAAAGAGGCCAAAAACAGGTAGCAGGAACCCAGTCAAGGGTTCTGTATAGTGATTTGTTCTGGAAAAAATGGGGAGGGTGAGTAGGGCTTTGGCCTCAGCAGAAGGGAAACTGAGAACCAAGGTGAGGGGTAGAGGTCAGCAGACTTCATTCACTCTTTTCCTTAGAGAGAAAGCCAGTCAGGGTTACTTTGCAGAGCTGCAACACTGGCTGGAGACCACCCTGAGGCCCCATGGGCCAGGTGGACCTACTGTGATGCACTTGAAGGCCTACAGAGGTGGCGTTCCTGCTAATGGTGAGCAGACAACTGGTCTGGAGAGGAAGGTCACAGAAGGGATGAGACCCATTCAATGTGCTTGCCCCAGAGGCAGCTTTGGGTACCAAAGCAGATCCTAATTTAGTCTCCTCCATCACCAGCGAGTGAATAGTGGCATGCAACTGTGAAGAAAACAGTGCTGTCATCTGGTTCTAGCTGCACAGTGTCAAGACTCAAAGATGCCCTAAATATGGACCACAAGCTGGTGCCTCCCAGTTGGCCTGCTGAACCCCTGCATTAACTCTCTCAAAATGTGCTGTGAAGTTCCTTCTTCCCAATAAAGACTAGTCATTGCATTGGCTCTTCCTCAAAAAAAAAAAAAAAAATTCTCCCAAGTCTTTTTTGGGCTCTTGACCTTTCAGCTAGAGGTATTTCCCAGCATTCCTTGACTCTGGGTGTCATCAAATTAATCTAAACAGAAACAGACAGAAGTGGTGAGGTGGCTGAAGTCTTTCTGAAATAAATGGAAGTTATGAATGTGAAGTTAGTGACTGTAATCAAAAAAATGTAGAGGGACAAAAGAAGAGGCGGAAAATAGACCTGCGAAAGGTGGGAATAAAACAGAATCTAAAAAAGATTCAGAGAATACAGGGAGGCTGAAGGAAAGAGAATTGAATGAGAATCAGGTTATGCTCAAAGGATGTTTCAAGGAGAAGTCAGAGAGGGTCACGGAGCAGAGAGATAAAGGCAAATAAGAGCTGGTTCTAGTTGGCATATTTCTGTGACGGTGGGAGTCAGGTCTCGCTGCAGAGTACACAAGGCATTCACCTGAATTGAGAAGTTAGTTTATGTACTTTGATGCATTCCAAGCCTATTCTTGCTCATCTACCCCATTGCTTATAATTTCACTATTTTCATAGTTAATTTTCTTGAATTATTTAACACTATTAATTAAAATTGAAATCAGGCAAAAAATATGCAATAATAACCTTAATTAAAAGGTTATTTTTCCAGACATGGGTATAAAGGTCTGCTTAATGCATCCTCAAAGCATTTCTTATGTTAAGCTTGACTATTTCTTTATGTGAGAGACAAAGAAAAAAAACTTACATTTTGAAGCTGAACTCATTAATCGAAAATAAAATTTTAATATTAATCAGTGGAGAGATTTTAGGAGTCATATGGTGAACTACCCTATAATTTTTTTTCAAAGTTGGCCCCACTCAGTGGGAATAATGTCAGTTGAACAAACATGTAATAATGATGTGTGACATTTATTAAGCCCTTACTCTGTGTTCGAGACTGAGAAAAATGTTTAATTCACCATTGCACTTTCACCACAGACAACAGACAGGAAAGCCAAGGCTTAGTAAAATCAAGGGAAGTGTCCAAGTCTCCCAGGTGGTGAGTAATGACATGAAGTTCAGACTCAGGCTGCTAGATTCCGAAGCTCGTTTCATTAACCATTATTATATATTGCTTAATTTGAGGGTAGGTGTGTTTTTGCTATTAGCCTTTCATTGGGAATTGTAAAATATTTTCCGAGCTATCTTTTATAAAAAGTTGTCTTTTCATACCATAGAGGCAAAACACTAAACCAGGTATATTTCTTGAGAAAAAGGAACGTGTTTATTATTTTTTAATTTAAAAATCCTATTTCCTAATATTCTCAGAAAGGAGAATTTCATTAATGCACTAAAAAAATAGCCTTTGGATTCTATAAGGTAGTTGTATAAGGATATTATAGCTATCACATGGAATTTATCTAGATTATTAATTTCATTTACAATTAGTTAATTGTTTCAGTAAGTGAATTGAGATCTTTTGTTAGGAGATGTAGAGAGGAATTACAATCTAACATTTGCATGAAGATCCCTCATATTTAATATATAATGGAGAAAACTAGTCCATTTTTATCCCCCCATTAGAAACAAAATCTCTCCTAATGTTCCATGTGCTTTTTAGGAAATTGCTAAATAATTCTAACCTCTATCACATACCTATCATTTAAATAGTTACTAAGGCAGCAATACTTGTAAAACACATTTAATTGTTAAGACTGTTCTTGTGAAACAAAGAAAATAACATAGGAAACAAAGGCTTACATTATAGTGTATTGCTGTGCTGGACAGTAAGATTTTGTTCACTTTTCTATACCCAGTGCCTAGTGGATATGATACAGAAGATACCCAATAAATAGAGCACTAAAAAAAAAAAGGCTACAAAGAGAATAAGAATTCCTAATGACTGGTAGAACATATAACTGCTAAAGCAAGAGAAGGAGGCAGGTCATTACAGGAAATTTCTAGAAGATAATGCTTGAGATAAAGATCTAAGACTACGTAAGTAATGAGTGTTTGGTCCTTTCCAGAAGAAAGGTGGCGGGTGTGTAAAGGCACAGAGCTACTGTCTACATTTTCATAGGCAGTGCTGTGTTCGGAGCCAGCTAGCCAGTGGTGTGGCTGAAATCCAGTTGTATCCATATGTGATTTTTGATGGTCCTGTGTCTTACCTCTGGCCCTCTACCACTGGACTTCTTTTTCTTTGCCACTCAATACTAATTTCATGCCTCATTTCATTTCATTTTGTATCTCTCTTCTCATTTATTCACTTAATTATTCATTAAAATATTTATTAGAAATTTATTATATATTAATTATAGCTAGTCCTGCCCTGTTGGATGAGTTGCTCATATCTTTAGCCGGTGTGTGATGATTTAAATTTGAGAGTTCAATGAATAGCATTATCCAGAAAATAGTTAGCAATGGTGATGAATGTTTTCTACCCATCTGATAGCACAGTAGCTGCCAGAGGCTTGCCATCACTCTGTTGATCATTTGTAAAACCTGACCAGTTTTCTTTTTGGTTCGTGCTCCCACAAGTTTACCTGCTTCTCCCTCATCCTTCTATATGGCAGTAGCAACATCTGAGAATTGCTGTTAGGGATGGTAGAGAGTAGAAGGGACACTGAGCATGTGAAAATAATTCTGCAGGTGACCAAATAGATAATATTAGAAGTAGTTCTAACATTGAGCAACTTTTGTTTCTTTCCTACTATGTACAAGTCTCCATGCTAAGGACTGACGAAAAGAAGATAAATAAAGTACCATTCTTCCTTTAAGTCATTTGAGAACCTATGGTGAAGGTGGGATGCATTTAATAGCATTTCTCATATTAAGTCACCAGATTAAAAAATAAATTTAAGTACCCTCAGAAAACATTCAGATTGATACATGTTTTGTTAACTTTTTGCTTAAAAGAAATTCTTTAGAATTATTTTAAAAATATTGTTTAACTGAAAAAATTTGGCTTCTTAAAAGTGTCATTTTCCTCCTGAATTGCAGTTAACAATGTGGACATGTCTCTTTATTTGAGGACTCTAATAGTATAGTTTCATGTTAAAAGTATTTTATGGTGTCTTCGCTTTTAAGTAATTTCAATTGTCTTTAAATACAATTGCAGTGTTTCCCTATAAATGTCTTTAGTTTTACTGTTCTTAAAGGGAAAAAGCATTATGTTCATGAGGTTTAATGCTCCTATATAAAATTGTCTGAGGCAAAACAACTTTAATAGAAGCACAGATCTTCCTTCTAATGTTTACACGTAACCTAAGCTCCTTGAGGGCAAGGATTTCATTTGCTGTGCATCTTAAAAGGACTCAGGACTGTGCTTTATTGGAGACTGTATTTGTTGAATTGATCTCTATATAATGAACACACTTTATAGATTAAAATCTTAATTTGTTAGATTAGTGCATCTTCTTCAAGTGTTTCCACTGCCAAGTTATAGATTAGCTATTCTGAGCAATTTTTTCCAGGATTATGTAAATTACAGATTGAGTCAATGTTTATTGCTGTCTCTAGCAATTAAAGAGGAGAAGGCAATGGCACCCCACTCCAGTACTCTTGCCTGGAAAATCCCATGGACAGAGGAGCCTGGTAGGCTGTAGTCCATGGGGTCGCTGAGGGTCAGACACGACTTCACTTTCACTTTCACTTTTCACTTTCCTGCATTGGAGAAGGAAATGGCAACCCACACCGTGTTCTTGCCTGGAAAATCCCAGGGACGGGGGAGCCTTGTGAGCTGCCGTCTGTGGAGTCACACAGAGTCAGACACGACTGAAGCGATTTAGCAGCAGCTGCAGCAATTAAAGGGCTTCCCTACTAGCTTTGACTGGAGAAGGAAATGGCAACCCAGTCCAGTGTTCTTGCCTGGAGAATCCCAGGGACAACGGACCCTGGTGGGCTGCCGTCTATGGGGTTGCACAGAGTCGGACACGACTGAAGCAACCTAGCAGCAGCAGTAGCTTTGACAGTAAAGCATCTGCCTGCAATGCAGGAGACCCAGATTCGATCCCTGGTTCAGGAAGATCCCCTGGAGAAGGAAGTGGCAACCCACTCCAGTATCCTTGCCGGGAGGATTTCATAGACAGAGGAGCCTGGCGGGCTACAGTCCATGGGGTTGCAAAGAGTTGGACACAACTGAGCGAGTAACACACACCAGCAATTAAATATTTGAGGGCAACATGAAGACTAAAGAGTTAACCAAATAATACAGAATTATAGCATTAGAAAAGGCAAAGTGTTCTGATTTTTTTGTTTTCCAGTTTTTCTGGGATAAAGATTTCATAATTTTAAGCCCATAAAGTATTAAATTTCTTTAAAGATCTTTGAACCATGTCATTTTTAAACAGTGGCAATATGTATGTGTTCACATACATAAACTATACTTACAACTGGCAGAATAACCAGTTAAAATATGAAAATGAAATCAATAACTTATAATTTATGTTGTTTATCTCTTTCTCTTGCTCAATTAGTTATCTTTTAGGTCATATTTTTGATTTATTTATTTATGTTTTAATATTCAAAGTTGGTCACTAAACCAATGTTAGCTTTAACTCAGTAAGACAGATTTAATGCTATAAAAGTTAAGGATGCAAATATTTTCTGAAATATTGCCCATTGGGAATTTTCTTTGCTTTATATCTGTAAGAACAGGCTCATGATAATGTGAATATTTAATCCTAATTATATGTGATACTTAAAAAAACCTACACACACTTCAGAATTTTACAGACACCGTACAAATCTCACAGGACTATGGGATGAAGTAACAACACCCTCCGAAAGGACTCTGAAAATTAGAATTTAAAATAAAAGTCATGCCAAGCCAGTAGATGAATAGCCAAAGGAACAGTTCATATTTCACATGGTTAGACAGCATAATTTCCACATTCTATGGGGAAAAAAATATTCATTGAATTTTATATTATCTGGCAATTAAAATAAACACAGTTAATTTTCATAACTAAAACAAACTCCATATGTTACCAAAAAGTTCTGAGAATTAAAAGCAATGCTAAAGGCAAAAACATAATTATTACTTCTTTTCTCACATGGATAAAATGAGAAAAGATTTCTTATGATGTAGTTCTAAAGCTTTGATATCTATCTCTAGCTCTTGGAGGTCTTCACAGTCTCTGGTGGGTTACTGGATGAGAACTTTGAGACAAATTTTGGTTTAGGGATTGTAACCTTTATAACTAATCAGATGGGTATGGCCTGAGGAGCCAAGAATAAAACCAACAGCCTAGAGAAGAGGGATCTTGACTGTAATAACAGCTTTGGGTCTTTGCCTTCTTGCTTCATTCAAAACCTTACTATTATCTTAACAATCAAGTTTTTTCCTGCTGTTTCCAGCCTTTGTCTTTCCATCTGCTTTTTGTTCTCTGTTTCTCTTCATGTATACAGACGAAGTTTTCAATAGAGCATTTGCTTCTTCAAGTTACTCTCCCATTTTTACAAATCTATTTTTTTTTTTTTTTTGTCTGCACCACATGGCTTGCTGGATCTTAGTTTCCTGACCCTGAATAGAACCTGTGCCTCCTGCATTGGGAGCATAGAGTCTTAACCACTAGACCACCAGGGAAGTCCCTACAAATCTATTTTAATATGTCTTAAGCATCTCTAAAAAGGCTTCCCTGGTGGCTCAGAGGTTAAAGCGTCTGCTTGGAATGCAGGAGACCTGGGTTTGATCCCTGGGTCGGGAAGATCCCCTGGAGAAGGAAATGGCAACCCACTCCAGTACTCTTGCCTGGAGAATCCCATGGAGGGAGGAGCCTGGTAGGCTACAGTCCATGGGGTTGCAAAGAGTTGGACACAGGACTGAGCGGCTTCACTTTCACTTTCCCTTTTCAAACATCTCTACTGTGCTTTGAAACCAACCCTTAGCTTTATATTTCCACATTGGCTATCCTGTTTGGAGTTTCAATCTAGACTTGGCATGATTGGATTATAAGAATATCTTGTTTTTAACTTGTTTATAACTATGAAAGGAAGTTTCATCGTTTACAACATTAAGAGCACTTTTGCTGTTCTGCTTGCCTTTGTCTGTAGAAGTTTATCAAAACCTCTTAGATGTTACTCACTATTAAAGTGGAGGACACAAGTGAAAATGCTAGATAAATATATTTATCTGAGATCATGTAAGCAAGTGTAGAATAGTAGTACATTAATTTAGGCACTGCCATGAAAAGAAATTATAAAAACACAAAGCTCAGTTTTCTATTTTTCAGTTTTTGTCATCCGAGAGTTGGTGTTTTCTGCTCATGATTATTTAAACAGGAATTTGTTTAGACAACGTTGACATCACAAAGGTCTGAGTTCTTTTCATTGTTTTCACTGCTCTTCCATAGGTGTAAGTAACACCTTGCAGTCCTGGAATCATGGGGATGTGTGCTTGGTGCAAGGCCTGCAGTCATGTCCTTGCATAGAGAGCAGAATATGTTGTTCACTGACACTGAGGTTGCTTACATGGCCCGCTCCTGCCCATTTTCATTCATCACAACTCACAGACTCACCGAAACAGAGCTTGAGTGTAACTTTGGAGGTCACTTTGTCTTTTATAGACATGTGTAGAACCCCCAAATTCCTTCCATCTATTGTACATTAGAATTAAAGACTTATTTCATGAGTTCCTTTTTCCTGGACAAGAATATATCAATATATTTGACAAAATTCAACACCCATTTATGATAAAAACTCTCCAGAAAGCAGGAATAGAAGGAACATACCTCAACATAATAAAAGCTATATATGACAAACCCACAGCAAACATTATCCTTAATGGTGAAAAATTGAAAGCATTTCCTCTAAAGTCAGGAACAAAACAAGGGTGCCCACTTTCACCATTACTATTCAACATAGTTTTGGAAGTTTTGGCCACAGCAATCAGAGCAGAAAAAGAAATAAAAGGAATCCAAATTGGAAAAGAAGAAGTAAAACTCTCACTATTTGCAGATGATATGATCCTCTACATAGAAAACCCTAAAGACTCCACCAGAAAATTACTAGAACTAATCAATGATTATAGTAAAGTTGCAGGATATAAAATCAACACACAGAAATCCCTTGCATTCCTATACACTAATAATGAGAAAACAGAAAGAGAAATTAAGGAAACAATTCCATTCACCATTGCAACGAAGAGAATAAAATACTTAGGAATATATCTACCTAAAGAAACTAAAGACCTATATATAGAAAACTATAAAACACTGGTGAAAGAAATCAAAGAGGACACTAATAGATGGAGAAATATACCATGTTCATGGATTGGAAGAATCAATATAGTGAAAATGAGTATACTACCCAAAGCAATTTATAGATTCAATGCAATCCCTATCAAGCTACCAACAGTATTCTTCACAGAGCTAGAACAAATAATTTCACAATTTGTATGGAAATACAAAAAACCTCGAATAGCCAAAGCGATCTTGAGAAAGAAAAATGGAACTGGAGGAATCAACCTACCTGACTTCAGGCTCTACTACAAAGCCACAGTTATCAAGACAGTATGGTACTGGCACAAAGACAGAAATATAGATCAATGGAACAAAATAGAAAGCCCAGAGATAAATCCACGCACATATGGACACCTTATCTTTGACAAAGGAGGCAAGAATATACAGTGGATTAAAGACAATCTCTTTAACAAGTGGTGCTGGGAAATCTGGTCAACCACTTGTAAAAGAATGAAACTAGAACACTTTCTAACACCATATACAAAAATAAACTCAAAATGGATTAAAGATCTCAACATAAGACCAGAAACTATAAAACTCCTAGAGGAGAACATAGGCAAAACACTCTCTGACATACATCACAGTAGGATCCTCTATGACCCACCTCCCAGAATATTGGAAATAAAAGCAAAAATAAACAAATGGGACCTAATTAAACTTAAAAGCTTCTGCACATCAAAGGAAACTATTAGCAAGGTGAAAAGACAGCCTTCAGAATGGGAGAAAATAATAGCAAATGAAGCAACCGACAAACAACTAATCTCAAAAATATACAAGCAACTCCTACAGCTCAACTCCAGAAAAATAAATGACCCAATCAAAAAATGGGCCAAAGATCTAAATAGACATTTCTCCAAAGAAGACATACAGATGGCTAACAAACACTTGAAAAGATGTTCAACATCACTCTTTATCAGAGAAATGCAAATCAAAACCACAATGAGGTACCACTTCACACCAGTCAGAATGGCTGCGATCCAAAAGTCTACAAATAATAAATGCTGGAGAGGGTGTGGAGAAAAGGGAACCCTCTTACACTGTTGGTGGGAATGCAAATTAGTACAGCCACTATGGAGAACAGTGTGGAGATTCCTTAAAAAACTGGAAATAGAACTGCCTTATGATCCAGCAATCCCACTGCTGGGCATACATACTGAGGAAACCAGAAGGGAAAGAGACACGTGTACCCCAATGTTCATCGCAGCACTGTTTATAATAGCCAGGACATGGAAGCAACCTAGATGTCCATCAGCAGATGAATGGATAAGAAAGCTGTGGTACATATACACAATGGAGTATTACTCAGCCATTAAAAAGAATACATTTGAATCAGTTCTAATGAGGTGGATGAAACTGGAGACTATTATACAGAGTGAAGTAAGCCAGAAGGAAAAACATAAATACAGTATACTAACGCATGTATATGGAATTTAGAAAGATGGTAACGATAACCCTGTGTACGAGACAGCAAAAGAGACACTGATGTATAGAACAGTCTTATGGACTCTGTGGGAGAGGGTGGGAAGAAAAAAAAAAAAAAAAAGAATATATCAATATGCCTGAAAAGAAAAGAAAACAAAACCCATCAAAAAACCCTTTATAATTAGATGCTGCCTGGAGCACCACGAAAATGATCATCTGACCCATTTTTGGTTGCATTTAGTATTTATTTCCACGACTCATATGTGTATATGCTTTGAGGGTTTCATTTTTTGTCCCAAGATAATATTAAAAAAAAAATTAAAAATAGGAGATTCTAATAAGTAGGTTCTGCTCAAATGTTCTTCCAACATTTTGAGGTGGACCTGTCCCCAAAATTGATGTGTATGAGGATTTTAGTACATCATTCACATAAAATAAGTAGTCCAGCCTTTTTAATGGTGGCTATCTAGACATCAACTGCAGTGTTCTGCCCTTAACAGGGAAGTTGTTTCCTATTCTAGACAGAAAGGTCACACACTGGCCATTAGAGTTCTGTACTTGGATGAACAGATAGAAAATAGAAATTTATAGTGAACTGAATTTTATATTTGCCTCCACATTACAAAACTATTACCCAAAGCTCTCTCACTTGAAAATATTTCTAAGCTTGCTGAAAAGGTAAACATTTGCAAACTGCACTTTGTTTAGTGAGGTCTTCAATATGAAGCACCCTTTATTTATCTTGTTAGCAAGTCAAAAGTTTCTTGTAGAGCTGTTGAGTTAGACTCAACATTTTTTAAAAAGGGGATTATTGTAAGAAAACCAAAGAGCATTAAGAGGCTCTTCAAAAAATACCCTGTTACAATAGTGATATGAAATGTCATCTAGGGTGTTAGAATCTTTTTTAAAAAATTTGCTACATCCTCTTATGTAACAGGAAAAGGTGCCTAGGATCCAGGTCCTGCTACGTTGCCCCCAGAAACCACTCTTGTACTGCAGGCGGGTTCTTCAGGAAAAATCTCGCTTTAGCACCAACCAAAAAGAAGGGAGTAAAGGAAAACAGTTGAAAATAACTACTCATACAATATTAAATGACTCATGATTTCATGATCAAAAAGGGCTATTTTCCCTCTTCCGCTGCAGTGACAGCAAAGCCCTTCACTTCATAAAGGACCACAGACCTATTTGTTGCAGATGATAACACACGGTAGTCCTGTGTGTTGGCCTGAGAATTGATGCTCGCCTTGGTTCAGGTGGTAATGACCCTCCTGAACTGTAATCCGTGATACACGGTGCAGATGCTGATAACATCTATTATTGTCATCCTATAAAGAAACTTAATTCTGTTGACAGAAAAATGTGGTTCATTCTACTAGAGTGCCCTTCTGACGGATGGAATAATTATTTTGACCCAGCTTTAGAGCTAGTTATGTTATTTTAAACAGTCACGCTGATAACGGTTTTATAATTTCCTGGGTTTTTATATTTTATGGGTGCATAATAACTGTCCTCATTTATTAAGTTTATCACTGCTTTACAGAGGCATGAATACATTTCAATTAGATTTGTATAAAATGCTGAATCGCAAATTCTTTTCGAAATAGAATGAACTGGGTCTATCATCTTAGTTCAACCCACTCAGATAATTTGATCCTTTTGGCTTAATACACATGTAAAACAAATTGCTCTAGTGAATCTGCATGTAAAATACCACCAGTCCTAAAGGCTCTAACATAAACAATTAGTTCCATGTTTTTATCTCATAGAAACACTGGTTTTCCACACCACAGAAAACAACCTTGCAAAGTTTATATTTCAGAATTATGTTAGGGAGGGGACAGTACATGGCGCAAATAGGCCCCCTTTATTGCTTTGCTGTTGAACAATGAGAAGGTCCCTAAACCATTTCAAATACATAATTAAAGATACCTGCTTGCACTTATTAAACTCAGGGCCACTATAATTCCTATAATGCTGAGCTTACCTCATTATTCACATTGAGCAAAAATTCCACTGGAAATTTAATTTTGAAAGGATGTTATGCTTATCTTAATATGCAGGTCTGCACAACCTATATTTAAAAACCATAAAGAGTTCATGTACCTTTCATTGAAACAAACATATGCTCTTGAAGGTTCTGGAAAGTCACAAAGCTTGAAGAGAGTTTATTTTTAAAAACATAGTAATGTAGTAGTTTTTCCTTGACTTAAAATATGTTTGGAGTATTTGGGTCGTTAAACAAAGGATATTGTATTAGTTCTTTCAGCTCATCAGTAACCCAACACAGGTCCTTGAAACCGATTATAGAATTCACAGTGGAATTTTGTGTCGTCAGTTTCAGTCATTAATTTTTCTAACCTGAAGTGTGGAGTGGCATAGTATGTGGTGTGATAGATACAGAGATAGATAGATTTTACCATCATTTTCATAACTGTGGACAACTCTGACAAGCTTTAGAAATTAGTATTAGAAAACCTTTCTAACATTTAATATGCCCCCTAAGAAAACTTTCTTATTCTGCACAGATCTTAGGGTAACAAAGGCACATAATCAGCAGCTGATAAATATTTACTGGTATATTTACAGAGATCCAATTAGGAATTGGTATCATAGAGATGATACCAAAATAATTTTGAGTATTCAAACTTTTTTTTATATGCCAAACATGACCAAGCCTGCAAAACTGCACTAGAATCCTGTTGTTTGACTTAACATGTTTGGATTAAAATATATTTGAGTTTTATTTTGCCTTTGTGTGGTGTGTATATATGTGTGTGTGAGCATGAGATTATCTAGGAAAGAGAGATTCTGAAACATAAAAATCTGTACAATAGCTATTGGAAGACATTTATTTCTCTTGTATCTTGAATAAAATAACAAGCACCATAGTAGTTTATACATCTTTTCTTGTATATATATCAACGCCAAAATGCTTCATTTACAGTCCAGAATGAGCAGTGACTTCTCTTTTGAGATATTATTTCTTTTGCAAACATTTCTTGGAAAGGATAAAGCTAAAGTGACTGTATTAACTAAAGTTTTTGTTGGTGAGACATTTAGCAAATAAACTAATATTACCTATGTGGTATGTGGGCACCAGCCAAGGTAACTAAATATTTACTCAGTGCATTATAAGTATCAAAAAATCTCTATCTTAAAAACCCAGCTACATTTTGTAGAAGCTAAGTCTTATAAGTTATTATTACATATATATGCATATTTTATTGTGGTAAGAACATTTAACTTGAGATCTTTGCTCAACAACCTTTTTTTTTTTTTTTTTTTGCTCAACAACCTTTTAAGTGTACAATACAATGTTGTGGTGATAGGCAAAATGCTGTACAGCAACTCTCTAGAACTTATTTGTCAGCAATAATTAACTTTAATTTTCCAACTTAGAAGGTTAAAGAAAAATGTGGTTTTTTTTTTATTTGACCAGGAATACATTTTGTTATTGTTGTTTTATTATCATTATTTTAGGTATGGCTGCTTTTTTCCTCAGAATTTGCTCTTTATTGTTTTTACTGTTTGAAAATAGTAAGTAGTGTGTCTTCTCACTGGATACAGTTTGAAGAAGCTTACACTTTCTGAAGCTCTGTACTTTACAAACTAATTAGCTCTAACTTCCTGCAACACATAATTGTTACCAGAGTAAAGCCTCATGGGAGGAACTTTTCCTTCTTACCTGCTTTTGGCAAGCCTAGTAAAATTGACGATTTATTGTTGTAAAAAATACTTATTAAAGATTTTCAACTTCCAATTTGCTTTCCTGGGGCTTGAATAGCGAAAAAATTTATCAGTAAGAAACCATTAAAAAAAAAAAAAGCTATTTCAAGCAGGTAGCACTGGTTGATATTTGATGACACTTTTTGTGATTGTTCCCAATTGAACCAGGAATTCTCTAGGTTTAACCAACTAGAGAATGATAAGAGAATCTATTACATTCCAAAGGAAATAGTTTTAAAATTCGTTTTGAATACTTTGTCAAGCAGGGGGAGCTTGATATGGTTAAAATTATTCAGTGCTTCTCTAACTGGATGGCAAGATATATATGTTTTTGATAAAATGCAGTGCTCAGCTCAGGGCACAATTAACAAATGCCTGATGAGCTGATTGTGAAAGTGATGATGCTTAGTAGCAGGTTTGTGACTTCAGAGAAAAACCAGTTAATTTTTTTCCATAGCCCATGTTTTTATTTGTTAAACTAACAGCCCATTTTGGGCTTCCTTGATCAGTCTCTTGGTAGATGTTATTTGGGACACACCTTTAAGAGAAGCTTAAATAGTTCTCAGAGATAATTGGCAATGATCATCTCACACTTTAATAACTCATTTAATTCCTTTTCTGCCAAGGTAACAGATAAGGAACATTTAATATCAGAAATGAGATAAAAATTATTTCTTATCTTGCACTACCTTTGTGACAATTCGTAGATCTACTTAGACTTTTACAAAGTCTGGCAGACAATTGATATGTGTCAGGACACAGATTAATTTCAGAGAGAACCAAATGGAACTATGGGCAAAACTTTGACTTATCAACAAACTTTTCCAAACTGTGTTTCACCAAATATTAGAGTATTCCCTTGCTGAAATAGGTAAGGAGCAGCGGCTGCGCTTTGGTGGAGCAGCCGAGATGAGATATCCCACACCCAAGGTAAGAGAAACCCAAGTAAGACGGTAGATGTTGCAAGAGGGCATCAGAGGGCAGACAAACTGAAACCATACTCACAGGAAACTAGTCAATCTAACCACACTAGGACCACAGCCTTGTCTAACTCAGTGAAACTAAGCCATGCCTGTGGGGCCACCCAAGACAGGCGGGTCATGGTGGAGAGGTCTGACAGAATGTGGTCCACTGGAGAAGGGAATGGCAAACCACTTCAGTATTCTTTCCTTGAGAACCCCATGAACAGTATGAAAAGGCAAAATGATAGGATACTGAAAGAGAAACTTCCCAGATCAGTAGGTGCCCAGTATGCTATTGGAGATCAGTGGAGAAATAACTCCAGAAAGAATGAAGGGATGGAGCCAAAGGAAAAACGATACCCAGCTGTGGATGTGACTGGTGATAGAAGCAAGGTCCGATGCTGTAAAGAGCAATACTGCATAGGAACCTGGAATGTCAGGTCCATGAATCAAGGCAAATTGGAAGTGGTCAAACAAGAGATGGCAAGAGTGAATGTCGACATTCTAGGAATCAGAGAACTGAAATGGACTGGTATGGGTGAATTTAACTCAGATGACCATTATATCTACTACTGCGGGCAGGAATCCCTCAGAAGAAATGGAGTAGCCATCATGGTCAACAAAAGAGTCCGAAATGCAGTACTTGGATGCAGTCTCAAAAATGACAGAATGATCTCTGTTCGTTTCCAAGGCAAACCATTCAATATCACAGTAATCCAAGTCTATGCCCCAACCAGTAACACTGAAGAAGCAGAAGTTGAACGTTTCTATGAAGACCTACAAGACCTTTTAGAACTAACACCCAAAAAAGGTGTCCTTTTCATTATAGGGGACTGGAATGCAAAAGTAGGAAGTCAAGAAACACCTGGAGTAACAGGCAAATTTGGCCTTGGAATACGGAATGAAGCAGGGCAAAGACTAACAGAGTTTTGCCAAGAAAATGCACTGGTCATAGCAAACACCCTCTTCCAACAACACAAGAGAAGACTCTACAAATGGACATCACCAGATGGTCAACACCAAAATCAGATTGATTATGTTCTTTGCAGCCAAAGATGGAGAAGCTCTATATAGTCAACAAAAATAAGACCGGGAGCTGACTGTGGCTCAGATCATGAACTCCTTATTGCCAAATTCAGACTAATTTAGAAGAAAGTAGGGAAAACCACTAGACCATTCAGGTATGACCTAAATCAGATCCCTTATGATTATACAGTGGAAGTGAGAAATAGATTTAGGGACTAGATCTGATAGATAGAGTGCCTGATGAACTATGGAATGAGGTTCGTGACATTGTACAGGGGACAGGGATCAAGACCATCCCCATGGAAAAGAAATGCAAAAAAGCAAAACAGTGGTCTGGGGAGGCCTTACAAATAGCTGTGAAAAGAAGAGAAGCGAAAAGCGAAGGAGAAAAGGAAAGATATAAGCATCTGAATGCAGAGTTCCAAAGAATAGCAAGAAGAGATAAGAAAGCCTTCCTCAGCAATCAATGCAAAGAAATAGAGGAAAACAACAGAATGGGAAAGACTAGAGATCTCTTCAAGAAAATTAGAGATACCAAGGGAACATTTCATGCAAAGATGGGCTCGATAAAGGACAGAAATGGTATGGACCTAACAGAAGCAGAAGATATCAAGAAGAGGTGGCAAGAATACACAGAAGAACTGTACAAAAAAGATCTTCACGACCCAGATAATCACGATGGTGTGGTCACTGACTTAGAGCCAGACATCCTGGAATGTGAAGTCAAGTGGGCCTTAGAAAGCATCACTATGAACAAAGCTAGTGGAGGTGATGGAATTCCAGGTGACCTATTTCAAATCCTGAAGATGATGCTGTGAAAGTGCTGCACTCAATATGCCAGCAAATTTGGAAAACTCAGCAGTGGCCACAGGACTGGAAAAGGTCAGTTTTCATTCCAGTCCCAAAGAAAGGCAATGCCAAAGAATGCTCAAACTACCGCACAATTGCACTCATCTCACATGCTAATAAGGTAATGCTCAAAAATCTCCAAGCCGGGCTTCAGCAATACATGAATCATGAACTTCCAGATGTCAAGCTGGTTTTAGAAAAGGCGGAGGAACCAGAGATCAAATTGCCAACATCCACTGGATCATGGAAAAAGCAAGAGAGTGCCAGAAAAACATCTATTTCTGCTTTATTGACTATGCCAAAGCCTTTGACTGTGTGGATCACAATAAACTGTGGAAAACTCTGAAAGAGAAGGAAATACCAGACCACCTGACCTGCCTCTTGAGAAATCTGTGTGCAGGTCAGGAAGCAACAGTTAAAAATGGACATGGAACAGCAGACTGGTTCCAAATAGGAAAAGGAGTACGTCAAGGCTGTATATTGTCACCCTGCTTATTTAACTTATATGCAGAGTACATCATGAGAAACGCTGGACTGGAAGAAGCACAAGCTGGAATCAAGATTGCCGGGAGAAATATTAATAACCTCAGATATGCAGATGACACCACCCTTATGGCAGAAAGTGAAGAGGAACTCAAAAGCCTCTTGATGAAAGTGAAATTGGAGAGTGAAAAAGTTGGCTTTAAGCTCAACATTCAGAAAACGAAGATCATGGCATCCAGTCCCATCACTTCATGGGAAATAGATAGGGAAACAGTGGAAACAGTGTCAGACTTTATTTTTTTGGGCTCCAAAATCACTGCAGATGATGACTGCAGCCATGAAATTAAAAGATGCTTTCTCCTTGGAAGGAAAGTTATGAGCAACCTAGATAGCATATTCAAAAGCAGAGACATTACTTTGCCAACAGAGGTTCGTCTAGTCAAGGCTATGGTTTTTCCTTGGTCATGTATGGATGTGAGAGTTGGACTGTGAAGAAGGCTGAGCGCCGAAGAATTGATTCTTTTGAACTGTGGTGTTGGAGAAGACTCTTGAGAGTCCCTTGGACTGCAAGGAGATCCAATCAGTCCATTCTGAAGGAAATCAGCCCTGGGATTTCTTTGGAAGGAATGATGCTACAGCTGAACCTCCAGTACTTTGGCCACCTCGTGCGAAGAGTTGACTCATTGGAAAAGACCAGTGATGCTGGGAGGGATTGGGGGCAGGAGGAGAAGTGGACGACAGAGGATGAGATGGCTGGATGGCATCACTGACTCGATGGATGTGAGTCTTGAGTCGCTCAGGGAGTGTGTGATGGACAGGGAGGCCTGGCCTGCTGCGATTCATGGGGTCTCAAGAGTCGGACCGGCTGAGCGACTGAACTGAGCTTGCTGAAATAAGCATGGAAAATGCTGGGTTAAGTAAAATTAAACACATTCCTTTGCAGAAGATCTCAGAACCTTTAATACATGAATATGAATGGAAAACATCTCTAAATATGC
Source organism: Bos grunniens (assembly GCF_055505025.1). NCBI lineage: Eukaryota > Metazoa > Chordata > Mammalia > Artiodactyla > Bovidae > Bos > Bos grunniens. The sequence continues at coordinate 19,118,917 of NC_141191.1, read as the reverse complement.
CATATGGTTTGCATCTCCTGGTGCTGCCTTCAGTAGCATTTTCAGAATGCCAGTTTCCTTCCTAACCATGTGTCCAGGCAGGTTTTCTTTTGGGTGAAGTTTCCCAGAGGGTTGCATTCCAGTGAGCTGATTACTGATCCTTAGTCACTGACTTGCCTTTGTGAGTTTGCCAGTCCGCTGAGAGCTTTTCTTTATCCCTTCAAAATGTCTATGCAGAGTAGTCTAGTTACCATTTAGAGTTTTTAATTTTTAACCTCATTTAATTTTATGGCTGCTAATTCTCATCCTTGGCTGTTATTCTTTGCAACTTTTCTTATTACTAAACTGTACAGAAAGAGAGCCTCTTAAATCTTGTGAAAAATAAGAACCGATATATTTTGAATCTGACAGTGATATAGTATACTTGATTAGCATTTCTAAAAATTTCATTGTCTTTTAATTGTTTCTCTAGTAGGGCATCATGAGAATTAGCAGACCTAGAATAAATTGTTAGATGACGACACAAGGAAACTGTAATTTCACCTGTCATCAACTTGTGTCTCTTCCTAAGCGAAATGAGCATTTTAGGAAATAAACAAATACAGTCAATCTAAGTGAAGAAAATGAAGGTCTTTCTGTCTGAAGTCACAGTGATGCTGTATTTTCTGAACTTCAGAAATGACGGGAACAGAAGGGTTGTAGAAGGGACAGGAAATGTTGCAGCAAATGGGTGAGATAGAGAAAAAAAGGATCATTATTAGTGTTTTCGTCATTATTTTCGAAGGCAGTTATGTTTAGTCATGGAAGAAATCCAGCTTCGTGAAAATGAAAGTGTCAGTTGTGTCTGACTCTTTGTGACCCTATGGACCCGCCAGGCGCTCTGTCCTTGGGATTGTCCAGGCAAGAATACTAGAGTGGGTTGCCATTTCCTCCTCCATGGGATATTCCCAACTCAGGGATTGAACCCACATCTCCTTCATTACAGGCAGATTGTTAACTGTCTGAGCCACCGGGGAGGCCCCATGATGAACACGAAATACTCTCTTTACTTCTGCCTATGAATTCTTCAGTTCAGTTCAGTAGCTCAGTCATACCCAAGTCTTTGCGACCCCATAGACTACAGCACGCCAGGCTGTCCATCACCAACTCCCGGAGCTTGCTCAAACTCATGTCCATCAAGTCAGTGATGCCATCCAACCCTCTCTCCTCTGTCATCCCCTTCTCCTCCTGCCTTCAATCTTTCCCAGCATCAGGGTCTTTTCCAATGAGTCAGTGCTTTACATCAGGTGGCCACAATATTGGAGTTTCAACTTCAGCATCAGTCCTTCCAATGAATATTCAGGATTGATTTCCTTTAGGGTTGACTGGCTTGATTAGTATATTTAATTGTAGGTTCTTGATTTGATATTTTGATGTGAATATCTGCAGCACTGACACATTCAACAAAGGTACTAATACTCTTCTCTGAGCTTGCCCAGGCTCATTGCTCAAATTATCAGGATAAATTGAATACTCAGAGGGAAAAAAAAATTGTTATAGTGCTATTTTAAAATTCCATTTTTCCTCCTGGCCAAGTTGCACTTACGAAATCAATCTCTCCTTGCCTGTGATTTCTAATACACGGTAAGAGTGCTACTAAATGTAGAATTATTACATTTTGCCCTGTATCTCAGTTACAGTGTCACATGGCTTTCTGATTGCAACCGGCAGCCTGTCCATACTCTAAATACATGACTCTGCATCTACTGCCCAGATGGTAGGAACTTCTCCAGGATCATTAAAGATGGAAATTCTATACTCAAGTGAAAAGCAGGCCTCTGTTTAAAGTCAAGAGTCCAGTTGTTTGTTGTTGTTCAGTCATGACACAACAAAAGGACATTCTCTGACTTAAAGAGCACTGGAGATAGAAAAACGGAAATCAGTTTGATGATTTCAAGAATAGTTATTGTCTGAGGTCAAACAAAGTATCATAACCATGCCTGGAAGATTTTGGCAAGAATGAATTTGATGATCTATCTCAAAGTCTAAACTAGATCCTAACTAATCAGAATTTGGGTCAGAAGTGTGCTCTTGACATTAGTGTGTGGAGTGCTGAACAATTAGCCAAATTCACTGTTCCGTGTTCTCGACTTTTCCCCAAGGATTTGAAGGCATCCTGTTGTGACCAATATCTAGGCCCTGAATCCTTTGTTTCCAGGGTGGCCTTCCTGGTTGCTTTGATGAGTTTTCTTTGTTTTCACTCCAACAACAGTGTGCATTTCAGCTTTCTTTCTTTCTTCCTTGTTAAAAAGAAAACAAACCCATCATTAACTTTCTTAAATGCAAGGCTGCTATTGTTTCTACTCAACTGAACTAATAAAATAAATAGCAATGGGAAATTTTCTGATGGATGCCTTCTAAATGATTACTATTATTGGGTGCCTTTAAACTTATGTTAAATGGGGATGGCATGCTATCAAACAAACTCTTTCGCTATTTTTAGTGTGTAGATAGGAGAACTCGAAAAAGTTTTTTCCTTTTCTTTGTAATTTACAATAAAATAAAACCAGATTGTTGTGGCAGTTTTACTAGCCATTCATTGTTTTCTTTTTTGCCTAAAACTAAAACAAAACAGAACAAAACAAAAAACCGTCTCTCATATCTACATATTGAGGATTCATTGTTACAGAGTTTCAGGTTAGTTATTCTTTATGAATCTTCCAAAATTTATTGTCAGTGCATATTGTTTTTGGTGGAGTGAAATTTACTATTTTTTTCCCTAACATACTTTAATAAATGTTATTAAACTATTAAACATCCTCAAACTAATCACCAGAATTTTACTTTTTTAACAAAGAAAAAAAATACAGACATAACTATTATCAAAGTAATCTTTGTTTAGCTAGTCATATTTTAATTGGTAACTTTGCAATGTCTGAAATATCCATGGAGTATAATTTATAGTTTGGCCATAGGTATACAGTAGGATTAACCAGCTTTCAAACAGATTTAAAACATCTGAAAGAAACGCTGTTTTTTTTTTTGTTTGTTTGTTTGTTTTTTACCAAATCACAAACACTGCAAATTAATTCTTATGAGACACAGAAATAATTAAAAGGAATAAATGTTCCTGGTGTAGGTTATCAGCAGTGCCTGTTACCTCCACCTGGAGAACACACCTCAAATCTATCCAGCTCCACATTTCCACTATTTCCACTACTTGGTTCAAGGCATTCCATCTCCCTTTAATACGCCTGTAATTTCTACTGTCTGATCTCCCTGATAAGGCTCTTTTCCCTGCCTCAGTTCTGTGCGAAACATAAATAAGATCCAACTACAGCCTGGGAAAACCCTCTCTTGATTTCCCTTTATACTTGAATCTAAAATCCTGAGTTTGACCTTACTCCTATCTACACTTTCTTGCCTCCCTGATTTCATCTCACATCACCCCCAGCCCCCCATTCTCCTTTTGGGAACTTGACTGGCCTCCTCTTCTCAAATATACTGAATTTCTTCCTTCCTGAGATGTATGGCACTAGCTGCTTTCTCTTCCTACAGGTCTCTTCCTCCAGAATTTTTCAAGACTTGCTTTTTTTTCGGTCAGTTCATTTCAGCTGAATATGATCTTTTGGGAGCTTTATCCAACTGCCCAAACTAGAATAAAACGCCTCCCAATTACTCCTTGTCTTGCTTTAACTCCGTCATAGCACTTATCACATTGTATTACTGTATTACTCCCCATCATTCCTTATCAATCACTTCCCCTTTTATTTTTCTTTTACCATTTATCACTGTGGTCTCTGAATGGACTGGAAGAACCATCATAACTATGTATCAGATAAAAGGTTAATATTCAAAATATATAAGTAACTCATACAACTTAATAGCAAGAAAAACAAATAGTCTGATAAGGAAATGAACAGAGAATCTGAATAGACATGTTTCCAAAGAAAACATATAAATGACCAAGAGACAGGTGAAAAGATGCTCCACATCACTAGTCATCAGGGAAATGCAAATCGAAGCTATAATGAGATACCATGTTACACTTGTTAGCACGGGTGTCATCAAAACACGTGAGTTAAGAGCTGTTGGTGTGTGTGGGTGTAAAGAAAAAAGAGCCCTAATGCACTCTTGGTGGGAATGTAAATTGAGCCCTATGTCTAGAATAAAAAATTTCTATGAGTTTACTGAAATATGAAAAAATGGTAACACAGGAAATAAGAACAGAATTCCAAATATTAAGTCCTCTTCAATTTTTGAAGCAAGTTTCATCCCAAAATGTCTAATCATTGTAAGTATGTCCATGTTATATCAGACCCTACTTTCCAGGCCTTCTGGTCTTCGTAGTGTTTCTAGTGTCCACTAATCAAAATGTCTAATTTCTACGGGGCTCTTACACTGAATCCAGTATTATGTTGGCCTTTTAATGTAGTCCTTTCCTATTTCTTTATCCCTTATTGCTTTTAAGAAATGAGGTGATCCTTAATTCTGAGTCTATGGAACTGCAGTCCCAGACTTGAGTCCCAGAATATTAAATTCTGTTCCTTTATAGCTGCTGCTGTGAGCCATCCACTTAATGTTAGTACTGGGGGCTCCGTTGCAGCAAACCTTGCCAGGTCTCTGAATGATCACCACCTTTATATTGAGTTTTTCTGTATTCACTAGTGAAAAAATGAGAAATATATTAATGAAAGTACAAATGAAAAACTTGCTATTCCACAATCCTATATCTTCATTAAATGTGTAAAAGTGTCAGTTGTAAGGCTTGATCTTGAGTGCTCATTATTGGAAGGAAAACCACATAGCTGCCTGGAATGCTTCGTAAATTGTGAGACCTCTTGGCTTCCGTGCTTCTTTTGCATTGTACTGTCAAATTTAAAGTGAAATCATGACTCAGACTTTACTACTCAGTGACACTTAGAAATCAATTATGATTTCATTGAAAGTTACATTATTGAATATATATATATATATGAGTGTTCATTGATACAAAGTATAAATGGCTGTATATATGACATAAAGGTTTGCTACTTCATGTAATTTATGTAGTGTTTTTATTTTCAGGAAAATGTCATCTTAGTACATATTTATACCCTTTATCTACATCAGTAAATTTGAAAAATCAGTGTAGAAATGCTGGCATTACTAGTGATGTTGTCTTCTTGAAGATATGTAGAACTTGAATTTTAGTTATAGTTCAAAAATGTTGTACTATGATTTCATCTTAAACAAGTCTGAAAAGTGAAACGCTTTTGTTTTGCCTATAACTTCAGCATTTACTTTAGCTATGCTGATGTGCAGATTATCAGAGTCTAAGAAATAAGGAGTTAACTTAATAATGTCTACAGTTCTTATTGCTATCTGCAGTGAACTCCTGTTCAAATGCAGGTTTGAGTAGTTCTTCAACAAAGAATCAGCTTTTGAAAATTGATATAATAGAGGATGAGGCATATGAGATATATTTTGTTTCTGTTTTCTTTTCTTCTTTTGCCTTTTTTTTACTGAAAATGATTTTGTTAAAAGCAGGAAGGTAAATGAAACCAGGACTTAGTATGCTTTTGGGACAGAAGCATCCCAGTAACCTAAGATCCTCCAATTATAGTTCAGGAGAATGAAAGTGTCTCTTTAGGACAAGGGTAATTTAATTAGTAGTTGTTGATAGTATATATTGCATGTATACCACTCCTTGAAATAGCACATTTTATTTTGCTAGTTCCCATCTTGGCTAGAAACTCTCAAGCCAGTGCCATTATTTGTGTTAGAGTAAATGTTCTGCCATAATAACCAAGATACTCTCAACATGCTCTCAAAATCAGGTTGATTTTAGTAGATTTTAGAGGCAGAAATAGAGAGGGTTCTGTTCTAAAACTTGTGTGAAAAACTGAACAGCAACTGGAATATAAAGCGAGTGCATGCAGAGTATATGTTTGCTGCTGAACTTTATCTGGAATTAAGCATGAGGCCAGACCAGATGGTGCTTACAGAGAAAGTTGGCCTAACTCCTTTCCAGACATGGGCTATTCCAGTATGGTGTGGGCATGTGAGAATAAGATAGCTGGTATAGCTAAGTTTGGAGAAGGCAATGGCAACCCACTCCAGTACGCTGGCCTGGAAAATCCCATGGACGGAGGAGCCTGGTAGGCTGCAGTCCATGGGGTCACGAAGAGTCAGACGCGACTGAGCGACTTCACTTTCACTTTTCACTTTCATGCATTTGAGAAGGAAATGGCAACCCACTCCAGTGTTCTTGCCTGGAGAATCCCAGGGATGGGAGTGCCTGGTGGGCTGCCATCTCTGGGATCACACAGAGTTGGACACGACTGAAGCGACTTAGCAGCAGCAGCATAGCTAAGTTAGGGCTTCCCAAGTGGCTCTAGTGGTAAGGAATTTGTCTTCCCATGCAGGAGATGTAGGAGACACAAGTTCCATCCTTGGGTTGAGAAGATCCCCTGGAGTAAGAAATGACAACCTGCTCCACGATTCTTCCCTGGAAAATTCCATGTACCAGGTAGCCTGACAGGCTACAGCCCATGGCGCTGCAGAGAGTTGGGCCTGACTGAGCGACTAAGCACTTGCACAGGTAGGTTAAATTTTTAAAACTCGCTAGTCTTGAGAAATTGCTTACCATTGATATACAGATTTTTTTCAGTTGTTGAATGAGCTTCTTCAAAGGATTGTTGTACATATTGGATTGGTAAAAAAAATTTGTCTGGGTTTTCCTGCAACATCATTTCAGTCAGTTCAGTTCAGTTAAGTTCAGTCGCTCAGTCGTGTCCGACTCTTTGTGACCCCGTGAATCACAGCACGCCAGGCCTCCCTGTCCATCACCAACTCCCTGAGTTCACTCAGACTCACGTCCATTGAGTCAGTGATGCCATCCAGCCATTTCATCCTCTGTCGTCCACTTCTCCTCTTGCCCCCAATCCCTCCCAGCATCAGAGTCTTTTCCAGTGAGTCAACTCTTCACATCAGGTGGCCAAAACACTGGAGTTTCAGCTTTAGCATCATTCCTTCCAAAGAAATCCCAGGGCTGATCTCCTTCAGGATGGACTGGTTGGATCTCCTTGCAGTCCAAGGGACTCTCAAGAGTCTTCTCCAACACCACACTTCAAAAGCATCAATTCTTTGGTGCTCAGCCTTCTTCACAGTCCAACTCTCACATCCATACATGACCACAGGAAAAACCTAGACTAGATGGACCTTTGTTGGCAAAGTAATGTCTCTGCTTTTGAATATACTGTCTAGGTTGGTCATAACTTTCCTTCCAAGGAGTAAACGTCTTTTAATTTCATGGCTGCAGTCACCATCTGCAGTGATTTTGGAGCCCAGAAAAATAAAGTCTGACACTGTTTCTACTGTTTCCCCATCTACTTCCCATGAAGTGATGGGACCGGATGCCATGATGTTCATTTTCTGAATGTTGAGCTTAAAGCCAACTTTTTCACTCTCCACTTTCACTTTCATCAAGAGGCTTTTGAGTTCCTCTTCACTTTCTGCCATAAGGGTGGTGTCATCTGCATATCTGAGGTTATTAATATTTCTCCCGGCAGTCTTGATTCCAGCTTGTGTTTCTTCCAGTCCAGCGTTTCTCATGATGTACTCTGCATATAAGTTAAATAAGCAGGGTGACAATATACAGCCTTGATGTACTCCTTTTCCTATTTGGAACCAGTCTGTTGTTCCATGTCCAGTTCTAACTGTTGCTTCCTGACCTGCATACACGTTTCTCAAGAGGCAGATCAGGTGGTCTGGTATTCCCATCTCTTTCAGAATTTCCCACAGTTTATTGTGATCCACACAGTCAAAGGCTTTGGCATAGTCAATAAAGCAGAAATAGATGTTTTTCTGGAACTCTCTTGCTTTTTCCATGATCCAGCAGATGTTGGCAATTTGGTCTCTGGTTCCTCCGCCTTTTCTAAAACCAGCTTGAACATCAGGAAGTTCACAGTTCACATATTGCTGAAGCCTGGCTGGGAGAATTTTGAGCATTACTTTACTAGTGTGAGATGAGTGCTATTGTGTGGTAGTTTGAGCATTCTTTGGCATTGCCTTTCTTTGGGATTTTTCCAAATTTGCTGGCATATTGAGTGCAGCACTTTCACAGCATCATGTTTCAGGATTTGAAATAGGTCACCTGGAATTCCATCACCTCCACTAGCTTTGTTCATAGTGATGCTTTCTAAGGCCCACTTGACTTTACATTCCAGGATGTCTGGCTCTAAGTCAGTGACCACACCATCATGATTATCTGGATCATGAAGATCTTTTTTGTACAGTTCTTCTGTGTATTCTTGCCACCTCTTCTTGATATCTTCTGCTTCTGTTAGGTCCATACCATTTCTGTCCTTTATCGAGCCCATCGTTGCATGAAATGTTCCCTTGGTATCTCTAATTTTCTTGAAGAGATCTCTAGTCTTTCCCATTCTGTTGTTTTCCTCTATTTCTTTGCATTGATTGCTGAGGAAGGCTTTCTTATCTCTTCTTGCTATTCTTTGGAACTCTGCATTCAGATGCTTATATCTTTCCTTTTCTCCTTTGCTTTTCGCTTCTCTTCTTTTCACAGCTATTTGTAAGGCCTTCCCAGACAGCCATTTTGCTTTTTTGCATTTCTTTTCCATGGGGATGGTCTTGATCCCTGTCCCCTGTACAATGTCACGAACCTCATTCCATAGTTCATCAGGCACTCTATCTATCAGATCTAGGCCCTAAATCTATTTCTCACTTCCACTGTATAATCATAAGGGACGTCTTGGCCAACTCAGTACTTGTGAGATTGAAATAGGAGATACAGATAAAGCAGCCAGTACATAATAAGAATGCAGAGGGCACTAGCGTTCTCTCTTGCCCTCCTGTTATCATGTATATTTACAGTAATCTTTGGGAAACTGTATAATGCAGTGAGTGGCTCAGAGGGAAGTCTCTGGAGTTTGTATTACAAAAACATACCCAAATAGAAACAAAAATAACAAAAGGAAAAAAGCAAAGTGAGTTTAAGTCTAGAGTCGAATAATTAGTGATTTATTTTCTCTGAGGCCAGTTTCTTCATCAATAACTTAGTGATGTAATAGTGTCAATGCTGTCAGCTGCAAAGCACCAGAAACTTGTGATTGAACAAAGCTGGTTCATTGACATGTTTCAGTGAGGAAGAACACACATCCTGGGGACCCTGGAACATGTCAGCAGGGAAGTGTTAGAAAGAAATGATAGGATTTGGGCTTTTGTCAAGCGATTCTGGAGACGGCTCAAAGAAGCAAAGTTTTATTCTGGATTGGAGGCTGTTAGGGAGTGGGGTGTCTTGCCTGGAAAATCCCATGGACGGAGGAACCTGGTAGGCTGCAGTCCAGGGGTCGCTAAGAGTCGGACGCAACTGAACGACTTCACTTTCACTTTTCACTTTCATGCATTGGAGGAGGAAATGGCAGCTCACTCCAGTGTTCTTGCCTAGAGAATCCCAGGGACGGCGGGGCCTGGTGGGCTGCCGTCTCTGGGATCACACAGAGTCGGACACAACTGAAGCGACTTAGCAGCAGCAGCAGCAGCAGCAGCATGACAGAGGAATGGAGGAGGCTCAGGTAGTAACTGGTGAAGGAGTGGCAACCCCTCCTTTTAGCCAGGTTAAGAGGACCTTCACTTACTTCTGTGGTTTGGTAAATGCTGTTTTTATCTGGGTTCAGACTTGATTATGGGGCGGTGATACTTTTGTCCTGCTCCGTCCTCATCACAGTGTGATCGCACCGGATGGCTCTGTGTGAGATAGAGTATGTGCACCAGGAGAACATCAAGCTCCAGCTCCCTGCCTTTCCGGCTGCTCTTCTCTTTCTCCATAGTGGTAACCGTAGTATATTATAATTAAAGAGAAAACCCACTTTAACAGCCTAGGATGGTGCCTGTTACTTCAAAATACGTTCCGTATTATTATTTTCATCATGGATGCCAGGTTTTTCCCTATGACAGTCCTATTTAAGATATCCTGTCTTTTTATGTTTAGGCTTGATTTCTGATTTGGAAAATAGGGACGTATTTCCTCAATCCGCAAAAGAAGCCCTCAAGTAGGACAATGACATCTCCCACTGTTATTTCTCTGCTTCCCGGTTTCTAGTCCAACTTCGAAGAAGTTGAGAGGATGATAATATCAGATCTTGTAGTGCTTTTAAACACAATTTAAATGTTATTCTTGTAAGTAATGTGAGTTACGGGTAATCTCTGGATATTTTAGTAGGTGGATAGTATTGAACAGAGGCCAAGAGCATGTTGTCTGTCTAGAGGTAGTCTGCCTGGGTTTGAATGCCCCCTCAGCCTTGTACTGACTATATAATCTTTGTGTGAAGAAAACACACCTCTGTGCTTCTTCACACTCTATAATTCTGACTTTGGATGTGTAGATTTTCCACATATTAAGCAATTCTCTGACACCAGCTCGATGTCCTGAAGTTGAACTCTATTCTGACAGTAGGGGTCAGACCCTTATCCCACAGAATTGTCTCTCTTGCTCCCTCAGATGCCAATTTAAGTCCCAGCTAGTCAGCTGTATTTCTGACTGGTCAGCTATAGATAAATTGGGGTTCCCATGACCTCCTCCTTGGCTTTGATAATTTGGTAGACTGTCTAACAGAACTTAGGGAAACACTTAACATTAACCTGTTGCTTGTAAAAGGATACAGATGAACAACCAGATGGAAGAGGTGAGTGCATAGTGCAAGGTGTGGGGTAAGGGGCGTGGAGCTTCCTTGCCGAGTCTGGGTATGCCACTCTCCCAGCAACCCCATGTATTCAGCAACCCAGAACATTCCAGACTCTGTACTGGTGACTTTTATGCAGGTTTCATTATATAGTCATGATCCATTGTTAACTCAGTTTCTACCGTTTTCTCACTTTCAGGAGAAAGGCGGGTAGGAGGGGGAGGTGGAAAGTTTCTAGCTTCTAATTATGGCTTGGTAACCAAGCTTGATCCTGAAGGTAGCTTGGAGCCCAGGAAAAGTCGCCTCATTAGAGCAAGACACTTCTATCACCCAGGAAATTCCAAAGGATTTAAGAGCTGGGTCAGGAACTAGGATCAAAGACCAAGTATTAGAACAAAAGATCCTCTTAGTGCTCTTATCACTCAGAAAATTACAAGGGTTTTAGGATGTCTGTGTCAGGAACTGCCAGCAGAGACCAATATATATAATTTCTATTATTTCACACTAGGAAAAATTTTTTTTTTTTAACCTTTGGTGCCTCAGTATCTTCAGATCTAAATGAATTGCAAATACCTGCTTCATAGAGTCAGTGTGAAGATTAAAGGAAATAAAACATTAAAGTGCTTAGAACAAATGCATGGGATATAATAAGCATTAACAGCAACATACAATAAATGCCAGCACAGTAGATTATGTAGCCCTTTAACTCCGGCCATTTCATCCAGTGGGGAAGGAGCTTGAGATGAACAACAAATATTCATTGCTAAGGACTCTGTATCAGATGCAGAAACTGTCAGATGTAGAAATAACTACAGTACCTGCCTTCAGGGAGCTCACTATAATATAGCTGAGAAATACATGGAAAGGTAAATACCTAAATAAGCCTGTAAAAATTCAGTACAGATGTCTATCATCGGTGATAAGAATTGCAGTGTCTTTGAGGAATGAGAATTAACTTCTCTAGACAGGCAAAATTCAGTGATATAGATGGTAGATGAGCTGAGTCTTGGGTGATTGATAGAATTTGACCATTCAGAGAGATGATGAAAGAGCACTCACTCTAGATAGATGGAACTTCAAGGGCAAATGTATGAGAATAAGATGATAAAAATCCCAGCAATAACAACAATAACGTAGCCACAAAAGCAGAGTAGGACACGTACTGAACATAAATGCAAGCACTCAGCCAAGCACTTGAATTTATTATCTCATTTAATCTTCTTTATGACCTTATAGAAAAGGTAAAATCATTATCCTCATTTAGAGAGGGAAACAAAGCTTAGGCATTTTAATTAATTTGTTTGCAGTTGCTAAACTAGCAAGCGCTGGGCTACATTTTAACCCTAAGCTAATGCACTCTAGGTCCCAACTCTTAACCTCCACTGTTTGGTTTCCCTTTAAACTATCTTTGTATATATCATACCATTTAAGGTCCCCAGTAACCAACCCAAATCAGTGTGACTGTGGTCAGATCATGCAAAGTATTTAATGCAATGTCATCAATTTTTTTTTTCTCTCTTGTGTAGAATGGTGAATCCATTGCTGTTTGGAGGAGTGAAGTGGTATAATTTTTTTTAAAGGTATTTAAACTAATAACCCTGTTTTTTTTATTTACCACAAGTATTTTTAAAAAACTCCACCATGGTCAAACTGATGTCTCTATAGAGGAAAGGGCCTGACAAAGTGAGGCAAGATTGTATTGAAAAATATTTCTTTCATTTGCAGAAAAACTTGCCATATATGTATTTTTTTTTTCTATGAGGTCATATTTTTCTCCGGTTTTAAGCCTCACATATAAAGAGTCAACCCACATACCTATGCCATTGAGAAAGAAAAAGGACAATGAGAAACATGGAGAAACCTTGAGAAAGAAAAATCATTAGATTTACTGATAGACATTAAAGACCAGTACATTAAGAATTACTCACTTCAAAAACCACTACAATATTGTAAAGTAATTAGCCTCCAATTAAATAAATTAATTAAAGAAAATTACTCACTTAAATTGTTCAGTAAGTAACAAAAGGGGCCAAAGTGCTTGGTTAAAAAAAAAGATGATTATTCCAAACAGCAAACCCATTTGTGTTCAAGCAAATAGCTGCTCCTTTTTCATTTCATAGACTTCCCTGATAGCTCAGTTGGTGAAGAATCTGCCTGCAATGCTGGAGACCCCAGTTCAATTCCTGGGTCAGGAGATCTGCTGGAGATGGGATAGGCTACCCAGTTTCCATTTGGTACTTATTGAAATGTCTATAATTTATTCATCTCAGGATACATTTATACATCTGTAGTGCCATTACTTTGGCTTATCTAATTGTCTTTGAAATTAAATAAACTGTTGAACAAGATAAAAGATAAAACTCAAGGGAGAACAATGGATTTAGACGAAGTTGTTCTTGAGTGGAAAATAGATCACAAAAGTAAAGGATTTTTATCAATTGGTCTGTAATAACCATTGTATGCCTTGTCAATCATGAATTTAAATTCTCTGAATTTGCATTTATAACTCTATGGATTATATTGCATTCATCTCCTGATAGTTTCCTCCATACTTCAATTATCTTTTAAATGTCATAAAAACCAAGTTTTTAAAAGTGCAGTTTTTCCAAGTGCAGTTCTTAGTTATGTAGAACTGACTCTGATAGTTAAGAGTGGAATAGGAATCAAAGGCTATTCCAAGTGCAGTACAAATTTGCAGTCTACAAATTACAAGCATGGTTTGGAATTTACTTTTCTAAATTTTAATTTGCATCTATTTAATTAACTTATGGTTTCCTTCTTTCTGGAATATTCTATGAAACCTTTACTAGGCTCCCCAGGAACCATCAGTGGAACAAGTTACTGGGAATGTGTTGAGTCTCCTTAACTGGGGAGAGGACCCAAGGATGTTACCATTCATGTTGAAGAGTGTTACCCCCGTGGAGAGCACAGACCTTAGGTAAGAAAGACTGGAGTTTGGATCACTGCTCTGTCTCTTGCTAGAAGTGGAGTCTTGGACAAGGTATTTAGACAGTCTGAATTTTGGCTTCCTCATTTGAAAACAAAACAAAACAAACAAAAACTCACCTCCTGAAGTTGTTGTGCAAAACAGTGAATATATATTTTCAATATTTATTATCAAAATGCTTTGCACAGGGCTGGTATAATAATACACATTTATTAAATGTGAACTCTCAGCATCAGTAAGTTATTGAGCTAGAACATTTGAAGACTTTCCAGTCTAGGGATTATATAATACTCTGTTTTTTTTTTTTTCTTAAATTACTTGTCTGTACTTAAGATTCTGCATCCAGTTTCAGTGTGTGGAGGTTTTCCCCACAGCACCAAGCAATTATGACCCCAGGGAGTGTCCTACAATTCAGTCCAGTTCTGACACAATCTACCCAGGGACATCATCAGATTCCATAGGTTAAGGGCTTAGTTCAGCAAGACTACTTTCTGCTTCAGATGCCAATTGTGAATCCAGTTTATCGTGTTTTGACCTATTGGCTGTAATCAGAGGTCCCTCTACCCTCTCCTTGGATTCCATTTATTTGCTAGGGTGGCTCACAGAACTCGGGAAACTAGTTTACTCACTAGATTACTGGTTCATTATAAATGATATTAAAGGATATGAAGCAGCAACTGATGAAATATACAGGTCAGTGTCCTGAGGAGAAAAGCTTCTATTCTGGTGGACTTTGGGACATGGAGGCATGTGGAAGTGTTCTAGCTTGCCAGCCCAGAACGGATTCAAACTCTGTCCTTTGGGGCTTTTATTGAGGTTATTATTACATTGGCGCGATTGGTTAAATCATTGTCTGTTGGCAGTTGACTCAGCCTCCAGCCTCTCCTCTCCCTGGAGGTCAGGGGATGGAATTAAAAATTCCAAACTTCTTATGATACTTTTCTGTCTCTGAATTCACTCAGTATGACAATTTGTGAGTCCATCCATGTTGCTGCAAATGCCATTATTTCATTCTTTTTGAATGGATTTATAATATTTCCTTGTATACATGTACCACATGTTTATCTGTTCCTCTGTTGATGGACTTTTAGGTTATTTCCATATCTTGGCAATTGTATACAGTACTGCAGTGAACAGTGGCATGCATGTTCCCTTTGGGACCCTGTTTTTCTTCAGGTGTATCATGATTTAATCAATTGATTAAATGAGTGGCCATTGACAGTTGACTTGACCTCCAGCCCCTCTTCCCTCCCTGGAGGTCAGGGGGTGGGGTTAAAAGTTCAAACCCTCCATTTCTGGTTGTTTTTCCTGGTAATCAGCACCCCTCTGTAGGATCTATCCAGAAGTCACCTCATTAACATAAAAAAAGAGACTTTTATTGTTCTTAGCACTTAGGAAATTTTAAGGGTTTTAGGAGCTCTGTGCCAGAAGCAGTGACCAGGACCAAATACATATTTCTTATATATGAATCACCACATCCCAGGACTGCTCGTTTTGCCTGTAACATTTGTGGCATTCACTTGTTATTTATCTTTTCAGATGTTTGTCTTATCTTCACTTACATAGTAACTTTATTGAAGGCAGGCACTGTGTCAAGTTTATTACAAGTTTTTCCCTTGGGTATATGGAACATAATCTTCTGTACATACATGATTTTCTAAATCTTGTTTCTGTTGATCATGCTGATAAATGTATTTGAAAACCTTTCCCCCTACCTTGTCAGTGTTTGGTAATTCAGCTTACATGGATGTTTATTATTATTCTTAGGGAGTAAGAAATATGCAGGAGTTCTAAATATCCTAAGTGAAAGTCACTCAGTCGTGTCTGACTTTTTGTGACTCCGTGGACTCTACAGCCAGAATACTGGAGTAGGTAGCTGTTTCCTTCTCCAGGGGATCTTCCCAAATCAGGGATCAAACCCACGTCTCCTGCACTGCAGGCGGACTCTTTACCAGCTGAGATTCCTTTTATTCTCAAGGAATAGCTTAGACCCCAGAAACATCTGGTTCATTAAATGAATGTTTACACATTTCCACATGAATTTGCTTAAGGATTCATAGAGTGACAACTTTGCACCAAATTATACTTTAGTGGCTTCCAGCATCTTTAAAAATGAAGAAAATAAAATCATTTTTTTAATAGTTTTAAAATTCAAAGGATGCTTTCAATACTGATTTGAGAAAAGGAACAGGACCAACAGCAGAGTACAGGTGGATACAAATGAATATGCAAACATTGAAGGATAGACTGAATTCCCAAGCATCCTGATCATTGTTTTTTTGAGAGAAAGCTACAGGGGGAAACGTGCTCATGAAAAGTCTTCCTGAGCTTGTATTTTCATAGGGAAGGGAAAAAATAGTCTGTCATTGAAGTGTTCTACAAGGAGGAATCATTCCAGTGTCTCAAAGAATGGCGAGAACAAAAAATATACTACTTGTCTGCCAGAACCATTCCCCACACAGAAACTTATTATCTGCAGAGATTGTTTTAGATAATTCTACTGTGTGACATTCAAAAAGTATACCAACTCTGCTACATTCAGGCATGAGAAGCTAGTTTTCTGCCTGGCCTTCTGAGATTTTCTTCCACCTGCAGAGCTGTCATCCTGTACTTCAGAAGGAAAGATTTGAGACGGAAGAGAAGGGAAATTTTACCTTTCTGCAGATTTGCCCCTAGGGTTAGTGATTCACTTCAAAACACAGTTGTGTTCTCCCATTATGTGATCAAATGGATGCTTATATTCTGTGTGACTCAAGGCAACCATAAAGCTAAAAGAAATAATTGGAAGGATGGATGTCACTGACATGGGAGGCTCTTTTTACATACTTATTTCCGTTCAATCTTTTTGTTCAATACTCATTTTTGAGCTTGCCTTCCAGTGCTATCTACCTTTCTGCACTGGATCCATTCAGAGTCTGCCCTTTCAGACACTCTAATTTTCCTGCATTTAACCTTTAAAAAATTGACAATTTTTCTCCTCTTTACAATTTTATGACTTTTGAGTCTATAGAAAGCAGGAAATAAAATGCCATTTCCTTTCTCCAAATTAAAAATAAAAGAAATTTCAAAAGAGAACAGAAGACAAATTGTTAGACTGTCAAGATCTTCCACGTTGAGACATCGGATAATGAAATCAAAATGGATCATCAAGTATAGGTCAACTCATTTGCATTCAAGCATTTCTTTAAAATAATGTGACATGGGAGGGTTTTCTACAAACCCCAAATGCAGGTTATTTTGAAATCATCTTCTAAAACATCCTATTTATATTTAGCCATTGTTTCATAACTACTGACTTGCAGGAGAATGTTAGGAAGTATAGGAGAAGAGTAGCTAAGAATTATGAACTTTTAGTCATTATTATTTGTTATATTTGTTTGAAATATTGTCAAAGATTTTCCTATAATTTATCAATCTGTGAATATTGAATTCAAGTATACAGCAATGGGGTCTATCTCTAGTGAGAAGAATACATAAAATATAAAGTAGCTATATTTGGACACATGGTCAAATATAATCTAACAAGTGAGAGGATATCTGAAATCAAAACTGTTTTGGAAAAGTCTGGACTTTCTAAAACATTCAGTTACCCCAAAAGAATGTATGTGTGTGTGGTGTGCAGCCATTTATTCTAAGTAGAAGTCCAGTGAAATGTTGTACAGATAATTAACAATAAGGAAGAAGACTTAGTAATACAGTTAGTACTCACAAGAGGCCTTGTTAGAAACTCTGGCCTGTTGTTTCCATCAGATTTTATCAGTCACAAATTTCAGGTAGACACTTCGCTTTTACAATAGTTTTCATGTTTTCAAAAGTCATCATGAAATCAGACAAACAGTAATTAGAACTACTGCTATTCTAGATGCTAAAAATTAACAACAATTCTGAGGATGTTATATAGAACATGATAGTAGTAAATTGAAGTCCACCTATGGAAGAAATGAAGTGGGCATGTACATACTTGCTACAAACTTTTCCTCTCACCCAGTTGTACTTAACCTATTTGAGTCCATTTTGTTACCATTCGTTTATTTTTTCATTAACATATATTACTTTTGTAGTGTTTTGTGCAGGCAAAGGTTGGATAAAAGATCTTTATTGAAATGTTATTTCCTTAGATTAAGTAATTTGACTATAATTTTTATAGAGTACATGTTTTTAGTAAAACTCATAATAACTTATTGGTGTTCAGTTCTAACTTGATTCTTAGCAAGATAGAGTTTGTCCAGTCTCTCTGTACAAGTATAGAAAAGATTCTTCAGGATCTATGCTCTCCAAGTTCTCCAATTACCTGTTCACATATGTTATTAGATTCTTTGGTCATGATAGAGACGTGTAAAATTATAAAATATGAGTGTTTGAAGGGTGATTGGAGGCCATACACCCGTGCACACGCACAGAAACATGTATATAATATACATGTTGTATTAACCCTTCCGAGGCAGAAGTCTTCCAGTCCTTTCCTCCAAATGAATTTTTAGGCCAAGAGTAGTCATGACTAATCATTCACTAAGCTTTGCCTTCTCCTATGCCACTTCAACTCTTCTCCCCTCTGAAACCTCTCTGGGGAAAAATAAAGTACTGCAGCAGAAAAGTACTGCTTCTTAGACCTGGGAGCCTAGGAATCTAAAACAGCTTAAGTTATTGGTGGAAAATCAATTTGTTCTGACACTGTTTTTGAGGAAGGATTTGAGATCAATTTACCGTAATGCTACACTTGTTCCTGCCACTATGTTTGCTCAAAGAATGACATTCTGCCAAGGAAAGAGACAAGTATCTAAAACCTTCAGTCATTCATGAATAAAAGCTTTCCTATTGGGCAGTGTTGTCTGATCATCCTTGGTGTCAATTCATATTTTCTTTGTGCCTTGCTGATATTTTTAATGAAACTCATGATTAGGATATCGTACTTATTAAAAAGCCAGGTCCTTTGTGCCCTAAAGAATTGAAGAAACATAACCAGGCTATATAAACAGAATTGAAAAAACGTAGCTTTTCTTTTAGCCATACTATATAAATGGTCTAGTAGTGGGCTTTTCATGACTGTGTAGGGGCTGATAAGTGGGCCCATTTAAAGGCAGTTCCCCTGATCTCTCACAGAATATGGGAGGGAGTGATGTCTAGAAAAGTCTGCTGTCTAGGCAGAGAAACTGCTATCAAAATAAATTAATTATCAAGTGTTTATTATGTTTTATGTTTGCCTCTCATCGTAATTCTTCATAATTATTTAAATAGTTAGTTGTCACGATATCCAGTCTTCTGAGACTTGGAAATAGACCCTAACTAGATCAAGAGAGAAGGCAATGGCACCCTACTCCAGTACTCTTGCTTAGAAAATCCCATGGATGGAGGAGCCTGGTAGGCTGCAGTCCATGGGGTCGCTAAGAGTCTGACACCACTGAGCGACTTCACTTTCACTTTTCACTTTCGTGCATTGGAGAAGGAAATGGCAACCCACTCCAGTGTTCTTGCCTGGAGAATCCCAGGGATGGGGGAGCCTGGTGGGCTTCCGTCTATGGGGTCGCACAGAGTTGGACACGACTGAAGCCACTTAGCAGCAGCAGCAGCAGCAGATAGATCAAAAGGGCTATGAATCCCTATTTGGGCAAGAGGGAGAAGAGGTTTTTTGCTGTGCTTGTGAATTTATCATATGTTAATTTTGCATTTATTGAGTATTCACAGCTTAGTGTGAACAACTAAATCTACTTAGACATATTAGGCCATTAGGGTCTTTTCATACACTGTGCATTCAAGAGTCGAGGGCTGTTTCTTACTGGGGTCAAAGGATGTAAGACAAACATTCTTTGTAATTTTCCTGAATGGTGAAAGGGTTAGTAAATACTATGAATTTTTATGTAAATATAAATATATATACATATATATTCTTTCAATAAAGAAATCTCATGCATTCTAACACTGTATTAGTGTGCAATATCCAAGATATCAGACTGTCTGGCTCCATATTCTGTGTTATCTCATATTCTGTTTGGAGGAGTGTTTCTAATGACTGTGATCTGTGAAACCATGGGGGTCCCCAAGACCTTTTCAGGAGTTGCCAAGACCTCTTCACGGGGTTCTTGAGGTCATCCTATTTTAATAATGGGACAGTTTTTTTTTCCATTTGCACTCTCATTCTTCCACGGATGTATAGTGTTTTTTTCCAAAGATTGCTTAGTAAGTGATTATGTCATCACTGTTACAGATAATAAAATGTGTCCTTGCGCAGTCTTGTATTTTAAAGACTTCTTAGTATTAACTTTTAGTAGGGAAAGGAAAATATCAGTAGATATAGCCCACATATACAAAAGCTCTTCAGAGTTCCTCAGTAATTCTTAAAAGTATAGAGGATTCTGAGACCAAAGAATTTGAGAACTGCCTTAAAGAAATAAATTCCTTATCTTCCAAAAAGAACACAATCGATAGTTTCAGTAGAAATGAATTGGCAATACAAATATTCCCTGGTCATCCTAGTGTATCAGGCCTCCCTGACATGGTTTATTTTTGGATGCCAGAATCTTCCCTATTTTCATAGAGAAATATAACTTTCTTGGAGGACAGGCTTTCATGCGTCCGTTAGAACAACGTGTCCTGCAGAACAACCCTAACTATGTATACTTTAGTTTACTTTAGTTAGTAAACAATTTTTCAGGAAGACCTACAGATCTCTCCTTACTCTTTTGCACTCAGTATTATCACAGAAATCCACCTTGAATTCAGTTATATTTGAAAGATTTGATCCTATGAAGACTTGGTCTCTTTGAGGTCATTTGTTTGTAGTTTACTATGACCAACCAAAGGCTTCTTTGGAAGATAATCTCTTTGATATTCATAATATAGGAAAAAAATTCTTGCAAGGCAGTCTGAAAAACCTTGGATTATAAGAATTATAAAATCCTTTTAGGTTACTGTCTGACTCTGATTATTGGGAGACTATCTGAAAAAGCTGCCAAATTTGACATGTTTGTGTGTGATACACACTAGAGACAGTTTTACAAAGGGATTTTTTTTCTTAAGATACAGGACTTTGATCCAGGTTTTTGTGAACCAAACACTGTTTTCAGACACTCAGTCTTTCACAAATTACGGTGGAATTCTTTATCCAATATTAAATATACATTTAATATGACAAGAATCATAATAATTTATTGACTATATTTTAGAGAAATCATCAGTTATCAGATCTTGAAGAGGTTATCTTCAAGTTCAAATGATATAGAGACCCAAAATTTTGACTCAGAAAAGGTTAATTGCAAGTTGTAGAAAAAGTAAAAGTTGATGATTTTTAGTATATTGAAGATCCGTAAATCAACCACCTGATAAGTGAGAACACTTTTCAATGTGCCAGCTGTTTTATTTGCACCAGATTTCCTGGAGTTCATGAATAATATTGATTGGGGTAGTTGAATTGATTGTGCGACAATCCCCATTAATCATTGAGACAGCTGATATGAGCGTATCAGCCTTAGGACAGTTTGTTTATTTCGTGTATATGGATGTAGCTTTAATTCCCAGCACAGGAGTCTTCAGAGAAATTTACTTAATACAAATATTTTTTTCGACTGAGTACACATTACTCCAGTGCAGTAGGGAACATGAGCTCAGGGACATGGGCTCAGCATGTTGACATTGCATTTAAGGTTTGTAACAAAGGACTTTATTCTTCACTCTCAGGCTTAGAAATGAGCTCTGGTAAATCTATACCAGGAAACCATCTGCAGGTGTATTCATGGTGAGGATAGAGTGAGCCTCTGTCCACGAAGGAGAATAAAATGCCCCTGAGCATTGTGATTATGTTTCCTGAATTTTTGCAGTTTGCTTTCTCCACATCTGGTTACAAGCAAGACCTGGATTATATGTGAATATATGTGAGATGGATGCCCCCAAAGAGATTCCCAGTTGAAAACTCTGATTCTCCCCTCAGAGTTTCTTGGATGAGTACAGAATCTGAAAGCTGGTGGCAACACAAACTAGGAGTTGACTGTGAGAAAACATTTGGGAAAGAGATGACCAACATTTGCTATCTGCATTCAGAATTTCTGAAATATGACACAAGTAAAATAAGAAAGAATATTCACAAAATATCTACAAGGGAAATTCTCTATAATATGATTAACCCCCAAGTTACATTAGACGATTTTTCTTTTTAAAAGAAACTACTGTAGAATCTTACAGCACAAAAGAATTGTGGGTAGAAGTTTATAAAAATGGAACTTGATTTTGATTTTTGTGAGCAGTTAATTTGGAATAATGTAAAACTTTTTATGTGGGGATCTCTTGAAATGCCACAATTTCTATAAAATCTAAAGGTTAGGTAGTCATCTTCTTTCCTTCTTTTAACTATTCACCTTTTGAGAAAAGTGACTTTTTCCTAGATTGTCATCTAGTATTTGTTATGTTTTTGAATTTCTTTCGGCCAAATGTTCCTTTACTTGTTCTTTCTATAGATGCTGAATTTGTGTTTTCTTTGCCTCTAATTGGTACGTAATGGTTGTCTGCTATTCTCTCTCTCTCTCTCTGCCTCAGAGAGGGACCACAGCTTGCATTTGAGTCTCAGAGGGTTTTATGACCAAACCAGTCTTGTAAACCACAGTCTGAGACCCTTGGTATAAGTATCTTACACTTCCCTATACCATAGTGTGGTCCTTAGGGTTACAGTCTACAGAATGACCACCTCAGTTTAAAGAATAGCTCTGACACCTGCCTTTTTATGACCTTGAGTTAGTTTCTTACTGTTTTGGTGTCTGAGTTTCCTCATCTGAAAAACAGAGAATCGATTATACTATAGTTGATTATAGTTTTGAAGGGTAATTTAGTTAATACAGATAAGCTAATTAGGTCAGTGCCTGGCACCCAGAATAATTTCCAGTAGCTGTTATTATTGGTTTGCTTGACCTAAGTGAACCAACAAATGTTTTTTCTCTGTTCAGAACTGTATCTTACAGTCATCACTGACATAGAATCATACTGAGAGATTATAGTAATCTCCAATTATGTAAAATCATTACCTTAGTAACTGTTGTATGAAACAGAGAAGCCCCCCTCAGATAGGGAAGGTCAAAGCTCATCATGAAATCTCAAGCAAGAATTAAATGCACAAGAACCATGGAGCGGGTATTTGATGGATTCTAATCTATGAATTTTCTCATTCTGTAGATCTGTGTTGAGGCCAAGATTTTGTACTTCTAATAAAGTGTCCCGGGTACAAATGACTATACACACACACACATACATACATACATATATATGGCTTCCTTAGTGGCTCAAATGATAAAGAATCTGCCTGCAATGCAGGTGACCTGGGTTCAATCCCTGAGTTGGGAAGATTCCCTGGAGAAGGAAATGGGCAGCCCACACTGATATTCTTGCCTGGAGAATCCCATGGACAGAGAAGCCTGGCAGGCTACAGTCCATGGATTCACATACTAATTTATATGTAGTAATATATGTAAATAATAATTATATATATAGTAATGATTATACATATTGATTGTATATAATAGTGATTACATATAATCTATGTATATATATGTCATCTTAGTAAAAAGAGAAAATACTCAGAGTACAAATGACACAAACAATGATGTTTTCATTTTTTGCCATAGCTCTCTAAATAGAATGTTGAGTCACAATAGAAAAATGTCTTTCTCACAAAACTTCTCCTTCTATGAGTGAATGTTCCCTTTATTCTTAGACATGTTGAGAGTTCTTTGAAGTCTTTTTGGAGTAGCCAGTTACCTGTGAGGAAATAAGACTAGAGGCTCAGGGAGGTTTAGAATGATTTTCTTATTTTGGGCTGTTTCTCAATGCAAGTTCATGTTGGTATGATGTGAATCTATTTGACAAAAGTGTCAAGCCTTCAGGGAGAGTTTTCTGAAGGCTGAAATCAAAGCTGCTCTGACAAATAATTCAATATTTGTTTCCTATATTTGTTCCCAAAACATTTATATATTTTATATATCTTAAAAATATTCCATACCTTTCATCATCATAATAGCATAGTATCAGGTAGATAGCAAACAGTGTATGGGAGTCAGTAAGCTAATATTAAATTGAATTAATTTTAAATATTCTAAACTTAAATTTAGACACAAATAGTGCACACACACACAAACACATTTTCAGGTCTGAAGTCTTCTCTTTTTGCTCTAATGATTTTCATCTTATTCAGCATAAATAATTCACCACTTATGTATATTATTTTCAACAAAATGCATCTTATATTATTAATATCCTATATACCAGGCACAGGGCTTCCCGGGTGGTGCTAGTGGTAAGGAATCCGCCTGCCAGTGCAAGAGATGTAAGAGAAGTGGGAAGATCCCCTAGAGGAGGGCATGGCAGCCCACTCTAGTATTCTTTCCTGGAGAATCCCGTGGACAGAGAAGCTGGGCGGGCGTACAATCCATGGGTTTCCAAGGAGTTGGAAATGACTTCGTGACTAAATAGCAGCAACTCGAAGTTCAGAGAGTTTGAATAACATTCTTAAGATCATGAAAAGACTGGTAAACAAGAGAGTCAGGCTGTGTATACCTCAGTCTGTTTACACTTCAATCTGTGTACGCCAGGTGGACTCCCAGCTCACTCACTGCATTTCTCTATAGCCTGGAATTACAGCAATAGAGTTAGAGCGGCAGGCTCAGCTCATTCAGTGGAGCCACATGCAGAAACAGTACCTGGACATTCGGGCCTCAGACTGGGAGAGTGAATCTCCTTTAAAAGAGGACTGAATGTTGATGTGTGGCAAAACCAATACAATATTGTAAAGTAATTAACCTCCAATTAAAATAAATAAATTTATTTAAAAAAAAAATAAAAGAGGACTGAATGGTCTGCTGACCAAAACTGAGTTCCCTAATTCAACTTGTAAGTAAGAAAGCTGATATTTTGGAGTCTGAGTCCCCAGCTATTTTTCATCTGGATCAAAATGTTTAGGACAAAATGATATGATTAATATACCAGTACCCAACCCACCCCAGTATTCTTGCCTGGAGAATTTCATGGACAGAGGAGCCTGGCAGGCTCCAGTCCGTGGGATTGCCAAGAGTCGGGCATGACTAAGCAACTAACACACACAACCATTACCTAACAGGCGCACAGCTGCATGGTATTTGGAAACAGAATTAAAGACAGATTTGTGGCTATAAAATCAATTCTTAATATCATACCTCAGCCAGATAGTTCAGAAAAATACATGTGTGCTCAGTCATTCTGCCAGGTCCAACTCTTTTGTGACCCCATGGACTGTAGGCCGCCAGACTCCTCTGTGCATGGCATTTCCCAGGCAAGAACACTGGGGTGGGTTGCCATTTCAAGCTCCATGTGATCTTCCCAACCCAGGGATCAAACCCGCATCTCCAGCATCTCCTGCATTAGCAGGCAGGTTCTTTACTACTCAGCCCCTGGGAAGCTAAAAAAAAAAATGTATATAGCATTTTATAACATTGATAAATGTAATTAAGACCAAGAAAATTCAATATGTTTAAGAAGCTTCTAAAGATAAAGCTTTCACATCTCCTTCATAATAGTTGCAAAGAATATGACTCTTTTTGCTTTAGTACAAGCTCATTTTGTATTCTCATCCTCTCTGAATTATTTGAAATATATTTCTAGTTTATACTTCAGCACTTCTTTCACTTTAGAATTTTTAGTTTGCATTTTTCGAAGTTGTTTTTGTTTTGGCTGATATTTATTTCATATCTTAGCAACACTTCTTTATGTTAATTTGACCTTTTCATCTGTCTTTGAAACCCTCATCAACTTGAGTAGTCTCTATTTTCTTAACTTGTCTATAAGTGTTTAACCTATGTCTGTGGGGGTCTGTGGGGATTTGTTGGTTGTGATTTCAAACCCTCTTTCAGTTCTTTCTCTCAGAAGCCTCAAATAAAGGAGGATAATTCTTTTAAGAAGTGGTGATTATAGAAAGAATGGAGCAGTACATAAACAAAATATATTGCAGTTTAAACCCATTCAAAGTCAGTAGAATATCTTTCTATTGGTGTATTTATTGTGAAACATCACAATATGCATCCTAAAAACAATAATTGCCATCATAATATTTAACATTCATTGTGTCAAGAAACTTTCTAGGTTTATTTTATATTAAGGACTATACTCTCCATAATAATACTTAATAAAATGTTGCTAAGTACTATTATTAAGCTCCAGTATACAGATAAGAAAACCAAGATAGAGGTCACACAGCTATGATGTAGCATTGTCAGGAATACCCATCGTGTGTGTGTGTGTATGTGGTTAAAGGTTATAGTCAATAAAATCCATTGCCAAATCTTAACGGAAATGTTATTTAAGAGTCAGATGAAAAGATCAAGTTTGATTCATGATGAAAAGTAGGGGCCATTTTTCTCCTCCCCGACAAAACCGCCCCAGCTCTTCATGGATTAGTACAGGACCTTTCTTACTCCTCTGGTCTCCTTGGATGATGGCTCGCTCACCATAGGTGTGAGCAGAATGGATGGGCTGACTCAGAGGCCATCAACTCTGTGATTCAGGGTCTCAGTTTCACTAGAAATTCATTCATCTGAGTCTGGAGCATGAAATTTAAATGACTTCCTTAAGACTCCAGCTGACTCCCAAAGACTAAATCTAATGTTGGGCAGAATGCCATTCAGATTGTTAATTAAAATGATGGCCAAGTATAGTTGAAAATTTGGGGACTTTAGAATCAGAGAATCTAGGGAGCAAGTTTCAGCTCTGCCATGAACTAGCTGAGTGACCAGGGACACACAAATTTTGCTTCAGAGGTCTTGTTTTCACAAAATGGTTCTGTCCTGAAATTCCTCAATTATATGGATTCAAGAGGGCATTGGAGTTGAGTGAGCTTGTCTTAGCTTGGACTGCAGTAATAAAATACCATAGGCTGAGATGGGATGGGGTGGAAGGTGGGAGGGAGATTCTAGAGGGAGGAGACGTATGTATACCTATGGTTGACTCATGTTGACGTATGGCAGAAACCAACACAATATTGTAAAGCTATTATCTTTCAATTAAAAAAAAAAGATCTGAACAAAATTAAGGAAATAATAGAAACCACATATGTAAGGAGTCATCAGTAATGAATGAATAACAATGCATTTCTCTGATGGCATCATTGCACACTGACAAAAATTAATAACAGTACAAAATAGAGAAACAACTATTTAAAGCTATGGAGAGACTCTCAGTAGATTATCATTTTGCATATATTATGCCATGTTGCTTACAATAGATAACATCCTGGTATATATTTTACATTTTAAACTAGCATTGCATTAATAAATAGTACTCACATAAATCTATAATTGTAGAGTCACTAATGTATTTTTATTTGCATGTTACTTTAAAAATATCACTATTTAATAAATAAACTACAAACACACACACGCACACACACACGCAAACAAGCTTTTCTAGTGATTCTGCCACATAGCCAAGTTTGAGAACCTTTGTAGTGCATTGAGAACATTGGAAAAGCAAAACAAAGCAAAAATACAATAGGCTGGATGATTTAAAGAATAGACATTTATTTTCCCATAATTCTGGAGGCTGGAAGTGAGAAATCAAGGTGCTGGCATGTCTGGTTCTGGTAAGAGTTTTCTTCCTGATTGTAAATGGGGCTTTCTCTTGGTGCATGCTCATGAAAAGAAAAGTGAACTCTTTCTCCTTCTTCTTATAAGGACATTTTTTTTCTTCCTGTTCTTCTAATCTTATTTCTAATTCCATCTTGAATTTCTCACCCTCTTGACCTAATCTGAATCTAACCACCTCTCAAAAGTCCCACCACCAGTACCATCACATTGGGGGTTTAGCTTCAGTAAATGAATTAAGGGGAGAGCATAATACTCATTTCATACCAGAGCTGTTTTAAACATGTCCAAACTGTGAAGTGGGATTCATAAATTTACCCTCTGTAAAGAAGCTCAGGATAATAAAAAACCACAAAATTCTTTGCTATAATTTTATCAGCTCTGTGCTGTTACAGATAGTTGTCTCACACTGATCATGCTTTTAGATTAATATTTATGATTGATAAAACAAAATTATTACTTAATAAAATGCAGTTTAATGAATAAAATTTTCAAAATTCAATGTCTTTGGTGCTGGAAATAAAAACAATACTTTCAGGTGTAGTTGATAACAGGAATGATTGTTGTTGTTGCTCAGTTGCTTAGTTGTGCCCAAGTCTGTTGTGACCCCATGTAGCCCACCTGGTTCCTCTGTCCATGGGATTCCCCGGGCAAGAATATTGGAGTGAGTTGCCATTTCCTTCTCCAGGGGATCTTCCCAATTTAGGGATTGAGTCAATGTCTCCTGCATTGGCAGGTGGATTCTTTGCCAACCTGGGAAGCCCAGTAGGAATTGTATCATGGATTTAGGGGAAAGTAATCAGTCTTTACAAAGCAAAGATGTCACTTTCCAGACAAAGTCCATATATAAAAGCTATGGTTTTTCCAGTAGTCGTGTACGGATGTGAGAGTTGGACTATAAAGAAGACTGAACAACAAAGAATTGATGCTTTTGAATTGTGGTGCCGGAGAAGACTCTTGAGAGACCCTTGCACTGTACAGAGATCAAATCAATCAATCCTAAACTAAATCAACCCTGAATATTCATTGGAATGACTGGTGCTGAAGCTGAATCTCCAATATTTTGGCCACGTGATGCAAAGAGCTGACTCATTGGAAAAGACCCCGATGCTGGGGAAGATTGAAGACAAAAGAAGAGGATGGCAGAGGATGAGATGGTTAGATAGCATCACTGACTCAGTGGACATAAATGTGAGCAAACTCTGGGAGATAGTGAAGGATAGGGAAGCCTGGCATGCTGCAGTCCAGGAGGTTGCAAAGAGTCAAACATGACTTAGCGACTGAACAACAGCAATCATTGTTTGACTAAGACATGGTAATTATTTGATATTCTGGGAGGATGATCTTCCTGGTAGAACTTAACCACATAACAAGAAATTTCTCCAATAAAGCATAAGGCATTTCTGAAAGAATCAGAATATGTGACCTATGAAGTTTGAGGTTCAAGTGACCAAGGAAGCCATGGTAGGTCATCCTCAGCTTCTCAGACTTAAAAATCAATGTTGGCAGTGTGGGTAGTCCCAGGGCATCCTGCTTTACTGTGGAGGTGGGCAGCAGAGGGAGAAGGAAGAATGCATATAGGGCATGTAACTTCAACAGAGCAGGGCAGAGAGCAGCTGGGAGGCACAGCAGGCACACAGTCACTACTTAGCAAATATTTTATTGAATGAATGAGCAAAGGCAGGTCAGATGAAACACTGATGAATACCACATACTAAGGTGTAATAGTATGGTCCATGAAAGAAGTATATGCTTGTAAGAGAGAAGAACTGAAAAATGAAAGAGTTAGGAGACCAGACAACTGTTCATAAAAGGCTTTTATACCAGATAATCAGACATTAGAAATAAAATATCTTGTCATCAAGTAAATGCATAGAGAGTCTCTAAGTATGATACATATGTAAATAGCATAATATCCTTCTTGACAAAGTGTTTATTAAGTGTTGACCTAATCTTCCTTGCTGCTTTTGCAGAAGACTGACAGTAACCACCCTATCATGATGAGACTCTGATCTACTTCTGAAGATTTTTAGGAAGAAAGGATTTCTGCCACCAGTACACACACTTGATAACAGCTTTGTTAGTTTAGGCCTTACAGGTTACCGAGTGCTTTCAGAGATTTTCTCCTTTGTATTTTTACCACCAGTGGTGTAGGAAGCACATAGTTTATTCTTGTTACAGATAAGCAAGAGGAGGCTCATTAGCAAAGGTGGTCATAATCAAGTTGCTGTTGAAGGACTGAAGTTGGGTCATTAATACAGGTCTTCCAGTTCCAAGTTCTTGCAGTGAAATCATGTTGATTCTAGATAAGTACTGTCAAAAAGTGTTTTTTCCTCCTAAACTGTGTCTCTCATACTATAATGAAGATTCAGTTTTTCTTGATTTGTAAAAAAATGAAGCTAGAGAGCATTACTGGCAGACATCTGAGACAGCTAGTTATTAAAATGATTAAAATTATCCAGTATAATTTTGTTAACCTTTCTACTTAGGCCATATTTTCTAAAACTCTTTAATCATCTTAGGTGGGTCTCATTTCAGTGTCTAATTATTAGAATTTGTGGTAAGCAGTGTGATAAAGTTACTTTACTGTTTCTTGAAAAACACAATCTGTCACAATAAGATAATTATGTGTAGAAAAATATGAACAGTTAAGAACATAACAGTACCTATCTTCTACGAATGAATGAAGAAGGAACTGCTGACAGTTAAGAGATTACTAAAATAATTGTTTCACAATACCGTGGGGTGAATTAGAAGCTAGCAGTAAAAATGTGCTTAAAAATAAATTGGCACAAGCTGCCTTAAAGAAGTGTTATTGTTCTTATAATGCTGTGGTTTTAAATTATAGTTCTTGTTTTCAAATGTTAAAATTAGAAACTTTATATCATGGGACCACAGCCTTAAACATCTTATAATATTGTGTGGTAATATGAAATTCTACTTATAAAAGCATTTTAGGTGTAACACTGTGGAAATGTGAGTTAAGGACAATAATTGTGGAGTGAATGCTTTATATTTTACAAATAAACCTTGCACATATATTGCTCACCCTATAAAGTATTATTATCTATATTTTAGCCAAGTAAACTGGAGTAAGGAGAAGCCAGAAATCCCCTCCAAATAGCACACAGGTCTTGGGCTGAACTCAAGAGATCAGACTCAATCTTCTCATTTCAAATATGGGACTTATTCCATTTTTTCACTTTCCCATTCCAAATATTCCACATGAGTCATGGAGCAATTTTCTACTTAGCCATCCCAGGCAAAAATGTAGGTGATACTATGTTTAAAAACTTTTAGTCCCTTTTGTCTCCTCTGTTTTAACAAAATGTATAGAACGTCCTTAATTATAAGAACTCAGCTTCTTTTTATACACTCAGGATATTGACACATAGGATCGCTACTCTTCTCTATTTGTTAGCTATTATCATCTTTTAAGCTCATGTGCTGGGCTTTATTCTTTTTAGAAAGAATGTATTTGGAAGTCTGTATTTACTGCTATAGCAACCTTTGCCCAAAACATTGAGTTACTTGACAAACATGGAGAAAAACAGCTTCCTCACCTATCTGAAACTCCGTGGGATTCACACATGCAATTACTGCTCTGGTTTGAAGGACTTCAAGAGATTGCAAGGACCACTGGTTGTGTCCACAAGGGCTTGTCAGTTTTTTAAACCCATGACCACATAAGTTGTTTTAAGGTGTCTTAGTATAGCTGCTATAACAATCTAGTGTTGACTGGGCGGCTTATCAACAACAGAAACATAGTTTTCATAGTCTGGAGGCTAAAAGTCCAAGATCAGGGTGCCAGCATGGTCTAGTTCTGATGAAAGCCCTCTTCTAGGACACAAACTGCTGTTTTCTTGTTATATCCTCACACAGGCGAATAGAATGAGGAAGTAAACTCTTTATGATTCTTAAAAGGACACTAATTCCATTCATAAGGACCCCATCCTCATGACCTCATCTTAATCCCAATTGTCTCCCAAAAGCCCCACTTCCTAATTCCATCACATTGATGGGTAGGGTTTCAACGTATGAATTTGGGGGGTGGGGTACAAACATTAAGTCTATAACAGAAGGAGAACTGAAAGTAAGTTGAATTTTGAGATTGGTCAGGCATGACTTTGAGTCCCAGCTCTATCCTTCCACTGAATTGTGTTCATACTTGCCAGTCTCATTTCTAAAGAAATTTAATTTTAAAGGAAGATTTGAAAAGTTAAGATGTATATTGCTATTCATTTGTGAAAATTCAGAAAGTTGAAGAAAATAGAAATTGTGTTTACTCTGAAATAAACATTAAGATTTTGAAGAATATACTCTATTATTTATGTGTATTTACTCAGAATCATATTGTAAATAGATATTTAAAGTCTGCTTTTTGCAAATAATCCTACAGTATATCATTAGTTTTATACAGCATCATTTTGAATCAGCAGTTCCCCAACTTTCTGGCACCAGGGACTGGTTTCACGGAAGCCGGTTTTTCCACAGACTGGGGAGAGGGGAATGGTTTCTGGATGATTCAAATGCATTACACTTATTGTGTACTTTATTTCTGTTATTATTATTGCATCAGCTCCACCTCAGAGCATCAGACATTAGATCCCTAAGGTTAAAGCCTCCTATTTTAAATAATTGGTTCATACTCCATGTTACAGATCACCATAAATTTAACTAATCCTCTGTTGTTGAGCATGGAAATGGTTTCCAGCTTTTTGCTGTTATAAGCAACACTTGGTGACTATCCTTATAGCTGAATCTTTGCTTGCTTTCTTTATTGTCTTCCTGGGATTTGTTGAGTAACTTTACATTTATATTTGAAGGTTTTCAACACAGATTGCCCAGTTGCACTCAAAAAATGCTTTACTAGTTGCTATTATTACCAACCACGCATGAGAATGTTGACTTCCTCTTTCCACCTCTCATTATGTACATAGCGATTCTTGAGTTTAGTGAAAATCAGGACTTCTGTCCTAAAGATAACCCCAGGTCACATATAACCAAGTGTTATATACACATAAACCATATGTCCATCAGATCCTTCATTTTCCCCCACAACGCTGGAGGCTTTTTCACTTACAACTCTCAGTGCTTTTTTTAAATACATTTTTTCATTTTCTTTCGTCTTTTGAATCTTAAGGTCTTCTTGACGCAAGAACAGAGGGATGCATGATCAAAGAAAGAAAACATTGTCAGCATTTGTTTTCTTTCCATTTGGGAATTAAAGGGAGATACATATAGAAATATGCCAAGCAT
This sequence comes from Bos grunniens, assembly GCF_055505025.1. Classification (NCBI taxonomy): domain Eukaryota; kingdom Metazoa; phylum Chordata; class Mammalia; order Artiodactyla; family Bovidae; genus Bos; species Bos grunniens. The sequence continues at coordinate 19,086,488 of NC_141191.1, read as the reverse complement.
GTAAGGAGCTTTAAGGAATTGAAAGTTACAAGGAAAAATGCAGTAACAAGCTGAGATGCGTAAACAGAAACCGTGGAAATGAAAGCATCCTGCAGAGAGGGTGGGCGTGATACGTACTGATTACAGCTCCTGACACGCACTTCAAGGGCCACTGAGAAAGCGGATTCTGAAGGAATACACAGCGTTGATGACGTAAACACACACACAAAGATAAGAGAGAAGAGATCACTCAGGCACTGGCCATCTGTGTGTGGGGGAGGGAAGGCGTAATGGAAGAATGTAAATGCAATGAGACGTTTATTTTAAAAGTTCAGAATCCCTTTCTTTTTCTGAAAGGATCAGGTCATTGAAAATAAGTTCAAAATTAGGAGTATATCTGACAAATAGAGAATTGCTAGAACTTAGGTGAAGGATTCTGTTACAAACATAAATTTTACCTAATAGAAATAAAGGCAAATGGACAAGCATAGCACCATTAGTTAGCAGGAAGGGATTCCCTTGCAATCTTCTAATAGAACTGTCTGATATCTTCCGTATAATATGTTTCCACTTTTAAAATCAAAAGTTCTTGCCCCAGAGTTCAATATTAGAGAAAATCTCCAAGGAATTTGTAACATTTTATGGATGAAGAAAAGATCTGGAAATTGAAGTCTGTAGTCCTTTTATAAGAATTTTGCACAGATACCCTTGAAGAATAATTCCAAGTTCTAGTCTTCTGCATCCTTAGAGAAAAGAATAGCATGTAATTTTAATTAGAAAACATGTGAGTTGTGAAAAATACACTTTTGTGCACTATAACCGAATATGTGTAATAGTTTTAATCCTCACATATATGAATGCTTTGAAGGTAGGATTGATTCATAGAAAACACCAGTGGCATCAACCATTTCCTAAAGTGATCAAGATTGCTTGGAGAAATATCAAAAACCTCAGATATGCAGATGACACCACCCCTATCGCAGAAAGCAAAGAAGAACTAAAAAGCCTCTTGATGAAAATGAAAGAGGAAAGTGAAAAAGTTGGCTTAAAGCTCAACATTAGGAAAACTAAAATCATGGGATCCAGTCCTATCACTTCATGGCAAATAGATGGGGAAACAGTGACAGACTTTATTTTTCTGGGCTCCAAAATCACTGCAGATGGTGACTGCAGCCATGAAATTAAAAGACGCTCCTTGGAAGAAAGGCTGTGACCAACCTAGACAGCATATTAAAAGGCAGAGACATTACTTTGCCAACAAAAGTCTGTCTAGTCGAAGCTATGGTTTTTCCAGTAGTCATGTATGGATGTGAGAGGTGGACTATGAAGAAAGCTGAGGGCCGAAGAATTGATGCTTTTGAACTGTGGTGTTGGAGAAGACTCTTGAGAGTCCTTTGGACAGCAAGGAGATCCAGTCAGTCCATCCTAAAGGAAATCAGTCCTGAATATTCTTGGAAGGACTGATGCTGAAGCTGAAACTCCAATACTTTGGCCACCTGATGCAAAGAAACTGAGTGAATTTGAAAAGATCCCAATGCTGGGAAAGATTGAAGGTGGGAAGAGAAGGGGCCGACAGAGGATGAGATGATTGGATGGCATCACTGACTCATTGGACATGAGTTTGAGCAAGTTCTGGGAATTGGTGATGGACAGGGAGGCCTGGTGTACTGCAGTCCATGGGATCACAAAGAGTCGGACAGGACTGAGCGAATGAACTGAACTGAAAGGGATCATTTCAAAGAAGAAATCAAGCAAAAAATGGCCTATGCTTAAAATCTGTTATTTGAGTCTAACTCTGTAAAGAATGAGATTGTAGCAGCATCTTGATATCAAGCCACTGGTGCATTCACCTTCCCTCCCTCCTTCCTCTCTCTGTGTGGTTCATGCTTGCTCAGTGACCATGTAGTCCTTACATAGTCCTAAGTGGCCTTGGTCACCAGGTAAGGTGTGTATTATGGCAGATCAGAACTGCTTTTGAAGTAGATTTTGGCTTTTCCTTTCATAGGTGCTGAGTTCACCCCTCTGCATAGGGCACATTTATGGCCATGTCATTTGCAGTGCCCACCTCCACAGGGCACCCGTCACAATGAGCTGTGAAACACGGCCCCCTGAGGTATCAGAGGCCATCCAAGTGGGCATGGTTCTTGATTAATCACCCTGATTTTCAGAAGAGAGCACTTGCCACATCTTTTACTTCGTTCATTTCCAAAGCTAACTGGCAGCATAGGTATGTACAAGGCAGATTTAAGACCAGGGTTAAAAACTTTGAATGACTTGCTGTTTCTGTTGTCACAGAAGAGATAAGAGCTCCGAAGAGCCGACAGAAAGTCCTTGTCGCAAACGTGAGAAGGAAAATCAGAACAAGTGGAATATTCTAGATTGTAAAGAAGGTAACACTTCAGTGACCTCGAGAGAGCACCTTTTGGAGCATGGTGAGCAAGTTACCCTGATTATAGGAAGTTGAGGATTGCATAGATGGAAGAAAATAGTTAATACTCGTAGGCTGCTGACTTAGATTTTAGCAGTAAGACAAGTGAAAAGGACTGAAAGATGGAGTAGGATCTTGGGGTGTTTTTTTGGTGTGTGTGTGTGTGTGCGCGCGTGCGCAAATTTTAGAAGCTTGGGTGTTATTGTACAGAAAGAAAGGAGAAAGAGAAACTGAAGCTATGAAAAGGAGACCACTAGGTGGGTAGTGGTCTACCCAGTGGGTGCCCTACTAGCAGGGCACCTCTGGCTTTGGGAGGGCATGTCACCCTGAGCCCAGGTAGCCTGGTGAGCCAATGCAGAAACACTGACACCTCTTCCTTGGGAGGCCACATTTTGGATGGTGTCTAGACGCCTCAGCTAGCCTTCTGTAGCTAAAAATGCATGCTATTACTAATAGGTGGGGTCTTTACAAGGGTATTGAAATCAGGGCTGTTTATCCCAAGCCTTTGGTTTTAGGTTACCGCGCAGAGCTACAAACTGCGCAGTGCCTCATGTCGGGAGGTTCATTATTTTGTACTACAACATAAAAGAGATGTCTGGGGCTCCCATGCATGCAGTTAGCTCATAACTCTGCCGTCCCTTCCTGCAGAACACCATGGGGACTATATCTTTCTACTTTTACATACATCTCAGATTCCTCTCTAGTAACTTTTCCCTGTTCCCAGGCGGCTGTTAATGCTCCCAGTAGCTCTCCTGGTTTTGCCTGTAGACAACATTCTCGGGAGAAGGCGGGAAACAGACACTGAGGTTTTCTTTAGGGGTGCTCCTGCCACGGCTGAGAGGTCAGAATGCAAGGGACAGGAATGCTCATTCCCAAAGATAAAAATGTCCTGTCTGAGTACATTTGATACAGTCTAATAGAAGCTAGCACATAGCCAGTTGTGTTTAGTCTTTTTCCCAGGGAAAATTTTCTACAGCATTTTGAATGTATGAATCTTATAAAGTGCCTTTCTTTTTCTGACATGACGCAGATGAGTGGCAGTGAGGTGAATGGGCCACCTAGCTCAACCTTTGTAAAGTGAAAAAGCTTTTAACCTGGTGGGGTGGTTGATTTTAATTGTATAGGAGGACTGCACTCTAAGAAGGATTCCTATTTACGTTTTATCTATGTTCATAAGCAAACATTTTGCTGTATATAAATTCAAAGAAACTTCCGTACTATCAATGTCAACTTGGCAGAAAGAAGTAGAGTTTAAAAAAAATAAAGTATGGTCACACAAAATGAAGCCTTTTGACGTTTCAGCACTGTGTTGGTATGCAAAAAGTCCACTGTCTCCTGAACTGTTACTCTTAAGTTTTGCTGTTGTTCAGTTGCTCGATTGTGTCCGACTCTTTGCAACCCCATGGACTGCAGCACGCCAGGCTTCCTGTCCTCTACTGTCTCCCAGAGTCTGCTCAAACTCATGTCCCTTGAGTTGCTGATGCCATCTAATCATCTCATCCTCTGTCACCTCCTTCTCCTTTTGCCCTCAATCTTTCGCAGCATCAGGGTCTTTTCCAATGAGTCGGCTCTTCGCATCAGGTGGCTAAAGTATTGGAACTTGAGCTTTAGCATCAGCTAGTTTATTAAGTATAACAAGTCAAAAGAGAGAAGTGTGAGGTTAAAGAGAAATATGAGTCATGGACAGTGACTTCCATGTGAAAGATTCCAATCTTCCATCTGAAAGATTCATAATTTCAATTATTTTAGAGTTGTATTACTTCAGAGAAAAAGGAGACTACGTATATAAGTTGTCATGATATTCGACTGCCTTCCAAAGTGATGGAAATAAAGCTGATGTGGATTTGAAAGTAGCACCTTGCTGCTCCACAGTAACAGAACTTCCCTGGTGGTACAGTGGCTAAGAGTTTGCCTGCCAATGAAAGGGACATGAATTTGATTCCTGGTTCTAGAAGATTCCACATGCCGTGGAGCAACCCTACTCCACGCACCACAGCTACTGAGCCCTCATGCCTAGAGCCTATGTTCTGCAACAAGAGAAGCCACCACGATGAGAAGCCTGTGCACAACAAGGAAGAAGAGCCCATAGGAGAAGGCAATGGCACCCACTCCAGTACTCTTGCCTGGAAGATCCCATGGGCGGAGGAGCCTGGTAGGCCGCAATCCATGGGGTCACTAAGAGTCGGACACGACTGAGCAACTTCACTTTCACTTTTCACTTTCGTGCATTGGAGAAGGAAATGGCAACCCACTCCAGTGTTCTTGCCTGGAGAATCCCAGGGACGGGGGAGCCTGGTGGGCTGCTGTCTCTGGGGTCGCACAGAGTCGGACATGACTGAAGCGACTTAGCAGCAGCAGCAGCAGCAGCAGCTCTTGTAACTAGAGAAAGCCTGCATGCAGCAATGAAGACCTAGTGTAGCCAAAATTAAAAAAAAAAAAGAGTAGTAACAGCTACTGCTGAGTGTCCATGATGAGCTAGGCCTTATGCCAAGGACTGACTTCTGTTAGTTTGAATTTCCATAGTAACTTTAGAGGTTAGAAAATGCCAACCCATTTCATCCTTGAGGCAACTGGGGTTCAGAGAGGAATGATGGTCAGACACTTTGCATGTGGAAGTGCTGGGCCCTGAAGGCCACCATCTTTTGTCTGTCTCTTGATGCTCATTCTGTTGTAGGTTTTGCTGTCTGATGCACTGAAAGATGCATTTTGAGATGAAGTCAAATGTTGGAAGAGGTGTCGGTGTCTCCAAAAAAGCACTGCATTGAGATGTAGCTGGGGCACCTTGAACAGACCAAGGTTACCTAGGTAGAATGTCCCTGAACCCTTTCCACCCTTGAATTCTCTGGCAAATCACCTGTGTTACATATAAGACTTAGACTCATTAAATATCTATTCCAAGAAGAGAGCATAAAAGAAATATCCTCTCCTCCCCCAACAAGGAGACAACAGTTGCTGCTGCTGCTGAGTCACTTCAGTCGTGTCTGACTCTGTGCGACCCCATAGATGGCAGCCCACCAGGCTGCCCCATCTCTGGGATTCTCCAGGCAAGAACACTGGAGTGGGTTGCCATTTCCTTCTCCGATGCGTGAAAGTGAAAAGTGAAAGTGAAGTCGCTCCGTCGTGTCCGACCCTCAGCGACTCCATGGACTGCAGCCTTCCAGGCTCCTCCATCCACAGGATTTTCCAGGCAAGAGTACTGGAGTGGGGTGCCGTTGCCTTCTCCGGAGACAACAGTACTGGAACATTGTACCGCCACATCCACAGTCCTGCCCAGGCAAAGGATCCCCCGCAAAAACCTTTTCTACTTTGCCCTTAAATATAAATAAGACTCTGTCATATCCACAATTTTGCTGCCAATAACTATGAAAAAATAGACACAGATTTATTAAACTTGGCCTGAAATTTTATCTGGATCTTTACAGAAAAAGTTTGCCAAACCTGTGCTCTAGAGGGATTAAGTGATTTTAGATTGGATCATTCTTTTTATGTTTCATAATCTTAACATAAACACAGCTAATTTGGAAAGGTGATTTTTCCAGTATCCGCATGTGTGGGGCGAAGACAATGACAGAGCTTCTGTCTGGAACCTGTTTTCCGTGGTGGAATCCCATTCAGTGCCTCGACTGGCCTTTCGGAGGACACCTATAGATGTTTGCTGGTAGGAAAGTAATGCTGACCAAGTTTCAGAGTTCTTAACTCTTATCTTTGCTCCAACCGTGAGACCACCTGATAAATTATTCTTTCCAAAAGCAGACAGGCTGGTCTGTCTATTTTCTTCCTCAGAAAAACAACGACAAAGACCAACGTGTTTCTTTCATTATTCACAAGTGAAACCTCATCAGCTGCTTCAGCAGACTCCTCTGCTGAGAGTTCTAACAGGCTCTAAACTTCAATTCAGCATCAGGCATGTGTGAACAGGCTTCAAAGGCAGCTTCCATCTTTCCTGTCCTTGTAGGATTATAGCCTTGAAATCCTTGAGGGACATGATGGCTTCTCTTGAGAGAAATCGGGCTGCCGTCTAAGTGTGAGTGATGTTCAGAGAGACACTAAAGAAGCCTGACGTTTGAAGTTGTGACTGAGTCTGCTCTGCACTCTTCAGACAGCCTGCAGTACTTTCTGTCTTGTTTACTGCTGCCAACGGGTCATTTCATGAAAAGTCACGAGTTGGAGTCACAGTGCTGTTATTTCCAACCACTCGTTTACTTGCAAAAACACAAGCAGGAACTTCACAAATAGAGTTTTCCAAGGCCAAGCTAATGGGGTAAGAAAGACTGCACGTAGGTTCCCAATGACCCAGGTTTAAACTAAGATTCTGCTGTTCCTCTTCAGTGTGGCGACAGGTACCTAAGTCCTCTGAGTTTTGGTGCCTTGGCTGGAAAATGGGATGTTTCCCCTGGGTTGTTTTGACGATAAAATGCGGTAAGTCACAGACCTAGTTTTCAACATAGCAGCTGTGCAATAAACATTATTCTATTATTTCCATTCACTAGAATTCTGAACATTTTCATGTTTGAGGATGTATGATGCTTAAACCTGGACCACTGAAGCACTGTTCTTAAAAAAAGTTAAACCAACAGACATGTATACACGAGCACGTACTGCTGACTTGTGTGTAATGTAAACATGACCTCGACACAACTTTACAAGGAGGGAAGCTCCAGTCTGTCTCTGACAATGTGAGAGTCCCTTCTCTGGCTCAGAGTCTTTACCAGCAAAGGGAGAGGATGGAAGCAAATGCTCTTGTCGGGTGGCATAAAATGCTTATTTCTCAGATGTATTCAGATCCTGATTCCATTAGGGGAATGCTGGTATATTGTTCACAGGTCTCAGAATCCACTCTCCTTGTGTTTTCATTTGAAGTTGTACACGGTATGCGATGCATTTATGTTTGGCTTGGGGATGTCATTTTGCACTTTAACATATGTACGGATATGAGTGTTTGGAAATGCGCTTTAATCAAAGTGCTGAAGTGCCACTCTCAGCTTTTCCTTCTGCCTTCTGCTCAGAGCTGTCCCTGGCTCCCTATCCCCTGCTGAGTGCCTAAATCACAATCTCCTCTCTCCCTGATGACAGTTATTGGGTTAAGCTGGCCTTTTCTGTACTCTATTTCTTTTTCTTGCTTTCCCTTCCTCAGTGGATTTTCTCATCACTACTTTTCTCATTTGGGGGGAGACAATGAAGTGCTTTGGTTGCTGATGAGTAAATGGCATGTAGAAATGAAAACCAGAGATACTATAAACCATATTAACTGTTAGCTACTCTGTTTAATTATATCCGTATGAACCATGAAAGATAACTGAAAGTTGACCAAGTTATCTTCCAGAGAACAATGGTTGTTTATACTTAGTTTTTGTCTTCTTGTGGCTGATTTCCTTCACTGAACTGAAGTGAGATGTCTGTGCTCCTGAGACTCATGCTTTGCCCTCTCGTTTTTTGGTATCATGCTGCAAGCTATTATTATGAGTACAGTAATGAACAAAATAAATCCTCTTACTGTAGGCAGATAATCTCTACTCCACGAGATAATTATCAGATCTCATGGGAATTTGTTTTTAAATTCACTTCATAATGATGGCTCTTTTCTCTGAAGATGCTTCATCACCTCTAATAGAATGTAATCACAAACCAGGGTGGGATACGTAGTGGTTGTTTAAAATCCATCTTTTAAGAGGAAAGGAATGGAGTCAGTTAATTATATCTAATGGCCCTTGATCTCCCATGAGGATAGTCCTTCCCACCTGACAGCAAACAGTGGTTTGAGAAGCCAGGAAATCTGATAAGTAGCTTTTGTTTGGTAAAAGGTGAGAGGTCTGCTTGTGTTATACGTCAAGGCTACTGTCTAAAAGAGAAGCACTTAGAACTGCATATTCCTTAAAGAAAAACTGACAAGCAGAATGAGTGTCAGAGCTAATACTCTAAAAAATAAAAATAGGAAGACCTTCTGAATTTTAAATCATCTCACAGTCTGTAAATATAGGTTTTTCATTTAATTGTAGAAACTCTCGTGAATGTTTTACATATCAGCAAATATAGCAGGTAATGAACTGTTGATTTGAAAGAAGTTCAGGAAATGCAGAGCTTAACTGAATTGTCTATTTTCCATTGGAGGATAAATTGATGTAGTAGGAGAAGGGGGGCAGTCTATTGATTCACTCCCCAAATCCCTCTGATCCCTACTGATAAAAGAAAGGGAGTCTAAGCCTGGTTTTCATCCAAAGTATAATCCTGTGTAGAGAGAAGTACCTGGGTCTCCTCAAATCTAATCTCATCATCACAATAGTTGGCCTCGTGACCCATTTTGAGTTTTATCAGCACCTCATGTATAAAATAGCAGTTGAATCTGCACATAGAAGCAGATTCCTGCTATGTGCTAAATGAAGTGCTGTGGATTATATCTTGCTGGTAAGAGACAGGAATACAGATAGTCTTTCCTAGAATTTTTCCCTTTCACTCATTTCTGAAATTAAGTTGAGGCTAGGCTGTGGTAGAGATTCTTGGTTCCAAGGAGAGGTGGACCACTTTACTAACACCTCAGCCAGTCTTAAAATGCTAAGTTGGATCCTAGCGGAGTCAGCATAGTAAGCAAGGAGAGGAGGATCACAGTGAACTGGGAAAGAGAAGAGACTCCATTTTAATATGTTACCAGCATACCTAACACCTATCCATTGTACACCTGTTACGCGCCAGGCACAGTGTCTGGTGTTGTCGGATCAGAAGGTGAATTGGACACAGTTCAATTACTTGGAAGAAGTAAACAAGCAAATCAGATCCACACCAAAATACAATCAGCTCTATGACCAACATGCAGCCGCAGTGCTAAGAGATAACACAGGAGAATCTAAGTGATAAAGAAAGGAAGTTCCCCCAAGATCTGAGTGATGAGAATAATACATCATGCCTTTTACATCCAGGAGGAATATATGGATGCTTGATCTGCATGACTCATTGGACAGACACAAAGTAGGATCTAAAGCAAAAATCGCAAATGTTGAGGGTAACAAAGAGGTGGTTAGAGGAACAGAGGGTACCCAGTCAGTGAGAGGACCTGCGTGCTGATCAAGGAGTTAACAGTTTATCAGGAAAGCCCTGCAGACTCATTGAAGGATGTTAAGCAGAAGATTGACGTGTCCATATATGTGATTTAAATATAGCCTCTGGTGGCTGTGGGGAAGGCACATGTGGGGAACCAAGACCAGAGCAGGAAGAATATTTTTATACATTATTTTTTTATTGGAGTATGGCTGCTTTACAATGTTGTGTTAGTTTCTGCTGTACAGCAAAGTGAATCAGCCACATGTATACCTATATCCTCTCTTCCTTAGATTTCCTTCCCATTTAGGTTACCACAGACCATTGCATAGAGCTCCCTGTCCTATGCAGTTGGTCTTAATTAGTCACCTGCTTTATACATAGTAGTGTATGTATGTCAATTCTAATCTCCCAATCCATCCCACTCCCCTTTCCCCCTTTAGTATCCATACATTTGTTCTCTCCATCTGAGTATCTGTTTCTGCTTTGCAAATAAATTCATCTATACCATTTTTCTAGTTTCCACATATATGTGTTAATATATATTTGTTTTTCTCTGGCTGAGTAATATTCCATTGTGTATGTGTGTGTATGTGTGTGTGTGTGTGCGTGTGTACCACATCTTCTTTATCCATTCCTCTGCTAATGGACATGTAGGTTGTTCCCGTGTCCTGGCTATTGTGAATAGTGCTGCGAGGAGTATTGGGGTGCATGTGTTTTTTGAAATTATGGTTTCCTCTTGGTATGAGCCCAGTAGTGGGATTTCTGGGTTGTATGGTAGGTCTCTTTTTATTTTTTAAAAGGACCCTCTATACTGTTGTCCACAGTGACTGTACTGATTTACATTCCTATAACAGTATAAGAAGACTTCAGAAAACATGGAATCAGTGCAAGAAGTAATCACAGCCTGAATAGTAATCATTAACTTTAAATATGTCATAAACCAGTAGGATGCTAAGTATTTTGTAAACGTGTCTCATTTAATCCTTATAACACACCTACAGAATAAGTACCAGATACCTATTTTAAAGATAAAGGAGCTGAGATTCAAGGGATTTGGAAACCTTGGTTGAGATTGCACAGATATTGGTAAACCAAAATTTGGACAAACAGAATCAGATTTATCTGACTTTAGAATATATGTACCAGGAGGCATCAGATAACACGTCCTGGGCAATGACGAGAGGATCTTAAGGGCCAGTTCAGGTGTAGACACAGAGTTTGGGAGAAAAAACAATGAGGTATATGTGGACAGTGTTAAATGTGAGGTGCCTGTTAGACATCTAAAGAGAGATGTCCCTTGAGCAGGTATATACTTAGCTGGAGTTTGAGAGGGTCTGGGCAGGCTAACCATCTACAGGCCAATTGCAGAAAATCACATAAATGGTTACTCACTCACAAAGAAATACAAAGTGAAAAAACTGACAAGTCAAGACAAAACACTGGGATGTAGAACTAAGCAAAAGAGAAGCCCATGAATGAAATCTGAATGGTATCCAAGATGAGTCTGGTGTAAAGTCAGCCTATCCATGTTAATTATGCTTTTTATGTACACAAGGTACTGCCTTGGGCCCTGTAGTTGATGCAAGAAACTAGTGTGACATCAGAATTTCCCCCCAAAATTACAGAAGTGATGTTGGGAAGAAAGTCACATACACACAGTTAAAATTGTTATAAAAATTCACAAAACCACTAAGCAAAGTAAGAAATATCACCAGGCAGGATGCCATACATTTCCCCTGTAAGTGGTTTAGGAAATGAGGGTTCTAAGCTAGGGGTATTAGTGAATCACTGGGGAACTGAGTGAACAAGAAGGGATTTACAGAAATTATAGAACAACTGATCTCAAATTTAGCTGTGCATCAGACTCAGCAAGGCATCTTGTTTAAAATGCAGATTTCCAGGCCCTTCCCTCAGTTGATCTGATTCAGGAGCTTGGCATTGGGCTCAAACGTCTGAATTGTTAATAAGGACTCCAGGTGATTCAGAAGCAGATGATCCATCAACCCCAATTTGAGCAGCAATATCTTAGAAAATGTTAAAATGAGGACAGATGTTGAGCGGTGCCTAGTATGTATGCTGGGGGAAGGGCTGGATGTTTAAGGTGAAGAAAAAGCAAGAATGAAATCAAGACAACATAAGAAATGAAAGACTATTTTCACAGATGGCCAAGAGAGTCCAGGTAGGGAAACACAGCAAGACGAAAATGAGACACAGAGACCTCCCTCACTGAGAACCTTGATTGTCATTGGAGGATTTGTTCTCAACTGAAGAGATCTCGTTGGTACTGAATGTTGTATCTCACTCAGTAAAGTGTTGCTTTTTGGAGTAGATAATATATGTCACATTGCCCTTGCTGTTGGAGAGTCTGCAAGTTCTTCTTGAGAAATACTGAGTTTGAGATCCTTAGAAAAAGAAGCCAAGACATAAGAAAGGAATGAGGTTGAAGTGATTTGAGCAAAATCAATAAAATGCTCCATAGCAAGTAAAATGCATAGGTTTCATCAGGTTATTTTAGTTGCCCCGTAACTGTTTGTCAGTCTCCCCAGGTGGCCCTGGGGGATGTGCAGGAGGTGTGAGAGAGGCGGGCTCAGTTCCTGAGTTGAGAAGATCTCCTGGAGAAGGTGGTAAGGAGTTGGACATAGCTGAGCGCACGTGTGCGCGTGTACGTACACACACACACACACACGGCCATTTGTCAGCTAGCCCCTCTTGTTTCATTTAGGCGCTTACTCTTCTGAGAATTATGAGTTTCAGAAGCTCTTTTTGCTTCCTACAAAGTGATATTTAAAAACTCATACTTAAAATATACTACCAGACATTAATTACTGTTAGTAACAACTCATGAAATTACTTCTCCAAACCATAGATGTGAAAATTCAGGAAAAGAAGTGGGAATTTAATCCAAGACTCTGACAGTAAATTGACATGCCTTTGCTTGATCTTATTCTGACATTTATTTTATAAGGTTTTGTCAGTAGCCTATAGACTTATTTGTTTCAGAAAAGAACTGTATTTTGAGGTCAAAGAGGAAAAAAAGGAAAGTAGCAAAGTGCAATGTTCATTTTCCCGACTTTTTCTAAGTGTCTTAAATCGTGTCTTAAATCCATCCTGATTCAAATACTGTTTCGAATACACAATCTCTAATTGCTGGGATGCTTGTCTTTAGTCTCTTTTGCATGGAGGTGAGCTTCTCAAGAAAATTCTCTGTCTCATATGACAGAAATCTCTTTGGATGTGCATCTTGTAAAACAAAAGGTTTCACTTTTTATCTTTTACCTCCTACTCGATGTCAAGTTTCCTCTCAAACTCTCCAATACTTCTTAGCTTATATTCTGTGAAGTTGGAAAATGATTATCATCTCATAAAATGTTATGCATCCGGCAGAGATAGGGAATGTAGGCAATTAACAAAGAAGCTATCTTTTTAAAACCTTTTATTTTATATTGAAGTATACCCAGTTAACAGTGTTGTGATAGTTTCAGGTACACATCAAAGGGCCTCAGCCATAAATATCCATGTATCCATTCTCCCCCGAACTCCCCTCCCATCCAGGCTGCCACGTAACGCTGAGCAGAGTTCCCTGTGCTCTACAGTAGGTCCTTGTTGGTTGTCCATTTTAAATATAGCAGTGTGTGTATATTGATCTGATCTCAAACTCCCTAACATTCCCTTCCTCAACTCTTTCCCACCCTCCCCCCTTTGCCCCCACAACCAACAAAGAAGCTATCTTTTTGTAAACTCAGTGCTAAGATCATTTCTAGTTCTGATAATCATGTATACATGGGCATGTTAATATTTCTATTTCAAACATCTTATTAGTAAACAAGACAGATATTCATCAGATGATTCAGTCCTTTAAAGGCCAAGCAGGGAAATCATTGTAATTCCAGGACAGTAGCAGTAAATACTTCCTTGTGGCCTTATTCCAGTGTCAGCACTTCATTTTAATGATAACTGGATCTCTGCTGCTCATTGTGAAATCCTTGGATGTATTTAACAGCCTGCTTAGAGTGTATTGGATTGATGGGGATGACCAAATGAAGCCAGCAAATTTAGTGTGAGGAAATTGTGCAGATTGTATGAGAGAGAGTCCTTCTGATGGAAGGTTGAACCGTAGCACAAAAATGTAAAGGTTTGAGTAGAAGAGTGTTTCAGCAGGTACAGTCATGCCTGTTGTCAACCTTCATCATTGTCAAGTCTCGCCTATTGAGTCTGCTTCTCTTAATTCCTGATTAGCAGCTGTCAGAGCACTGTCTAGAATGTGATAACACTTCTGTGATCGTTCTAATAGCAGTCTGTAGTTTGCAGAGCATTTTTCTTTTCTTAAAATTTTTAAAAATTTATTTGGCTGAACCAGGTCTTCATTGGGGCTCTCAGGATATTTGATATGTGTTGCAGCATGTGGGATCTAGTTCCCTGACCAGGGATTGAACCCTAGCCCTCTGCATTGGGGGCTTGGAGTCTTAGCCCCTGGACTATCAGGGAAGTCCCAGAGCATTTTTCAGAGAATCATCTTTTTAATGTTCTCAGCAATCCTAAGACACAAGAATTATTATGGTTATTTTATATATGAAGGAAAGGAGGATTAGTTAAATTGACCCAGGTTATTAGCTGAGTAAGGGTGGGCTTCTTCCTCCTGAAAGAACGTGCATCTGTGTTGGGTCCCTTTGGCTGCTCGCGTGAGCTTCATGGCTCTCACTGTCACGTGTGGTCTTGGGGGTCACAGGGCCTCGCCCCCCACCATGGAAACCGTAAAGGGCCTGGTCCCCTTCTTCCTAGTGCCTGGCAGCAAGGGTGTAGCTCATTACCTGGGCTCAGTCAATTTGAATCTGGGGAAAAATGAATCTTGAGAAAAAAAAATAAAGGAATGATGAGAATATAGTTCTGTGCGCTGAGTCTGCTGCCAGCAGCATTTGCTAGGCCCAGCGGTACACAGAGGCCCACATCCTGTACAACTAAATATTTAAACATTGTAAATCTATCTAAGGAAACTGCTTAATAATGTATTTCTATTCTTATACCTTGACAAATGTAATTTTCATTAAAACCCAGCTGGCCAGGATTGAATTAGAATTCTGAGAGCCCTCGGAGTTGCGGGCTGGATTTTGAAAGCTTGGGGAGAGTGGATCCTGGTGCTTGGCCCTGGTCTGCTGACCCCCTCTTTCTCTTCCTGCTCCAAGCTCAGCCCTGCTTTGTTGGGAGCTTCGTGCCCATGCACGTGGACACCCTGGCCTACAGATGCAAATATGCATTCTATCAGGAGGGAGAGGACCATCCTTACTCAGTTAATAACGCTGGGGTCAATTTAATTAATCCTCTTTGGGAAATTCATATTTCCCAACATGAAGCTGTATGTTGGCCACTTCCGTGTGTGGTCCACTCTTGAGTGTGTCGAGGCTGTGAAGAGATCTGCACAGGCTCAGGGTATTTGTGAAGGGAATTCTGGGGTCCTGTATATCCAGCCAGAGCTTGCTCAAGAAGGTAGGGATGGACTCTGGGCAGGCATGTTTCCTGAACTTCACAGACTTTTGCTTCAGGAAGGTCATATTCAGAAAAGGACCAGGATAGGCCTTCTAACCTTCCCACCTGGACATGAAGGCATAGTGGATGGTTGTATCCCATCTTGGGGTTTGTTGTGTCTTGGCTTCTAGAAGCCCTTTGGTTCTTGCTGGTTTTCTAAGCAGGTCTTCTTACCTCTGTGAGTCCCCTACGTACTTCCAGAATCTTTCGTGGGCTTAGAAGAGCCAAACTCATTTTCTGTTGCTTACAACTGGAAATTTTGTTTGATATACACAGTCTGTCACTTTTTCCCCACAGGATTAGGATGGTATGAGGTCAGGATTGACTGGACAAAGATGGATGAGCAATGGTAAGTACCATTCATCAGTTCATGATGAATATTCGTCTCTCATGGAAAGACAGGTAGGTAAGAATGTCTCTCTGACTTTGTATTTATTCCACCAGGCTCACCATTTCTTATCATCTTCCTTCAGAGTAACCTGAGTTAACCCCTTGGCTGAAATATTGTGAAGGGACACAATGCCTTGGGCTTGTTGCTGTAAAAACTAATATGCTATTTAGTTATTTAAAAGGCAATGAAAAATATCTTGTGGATTAACAAATCAACAGAAAGCCATTATAGGAAAGTATAGAGAAGCAAAAGAAAAGATATATATCCATAGTCACATGATTATGCCACCCCAATAATATCAGATAATTTTCTGTGCATATCTTTATAAAAAAGGTTCATACTGTATCAGTTCAGTTCAGTTCAGTTGCTCAGTCGTGTCCGGCTCTTTGAGACCCCATGAAACGCAGCATGCCAGGCCTCCCTGTCCATCACCAACTCCCGGAGTTCTCACATCCATTGAGTCGGTGATGCCATCCAGCCATCTCATCCTCTGTCGTCCCCTTCTCCTCCTGCCCCCAATCCCTCCCAGCATCAGAGTCTTTTCCAACGAGTCAACTCTTCACATGAGGTGGCCAAAGTACTGGAGTTTCAGCCTCAGCATCATTCCTTCCAAAGAAATCCCAGGGCTGATCTCCTTTAGAATGGACTGGTTGGATCTCCTTGCAGTCCAAGGGACTCTCAAGAGTCTTCTCCAATACCACAGTTCAAAAGCATCAATTCTTCGGCTCTCAGCCTTCTTCACAGTCCAACTCTCACATCCATACATGACCACAGGAAAAACCATAGCCTTGACTAGACGAACCTTTGTTGGCAAGGTAATGTCTCTGCTT
Source organism: Bos grunniens (assembly GCF_055505025.1). NCBI lineage: Eukaryota > Metazoa > Chordata > Mammalia > Artiodactyla > Bovidae > Bos > Bos grunniens. The sequence continues at coordinate 19,070,308 of NC_141191.1, read as the reverse complement.
TTGAATATGCTATACTGTATACACTGACTTCAAACCTATTTTTGTCCCCAGTTCTGTATTATATGCATTTTTATTTCAATAGTTATTCCCATAATATTTTTTAAATGAGTACATATTACATCAGTGAATGATGTGAGATTATCTAACCTAATGCTTATTGCTGGACGTTTTGGTTGTCTTAGATTTTACTATTGTAGAGAATATTAACAAACATTTTGAAATGAAATAATTATACATATGCTTAATTATTTCCAAAGGATATATTTCTGTAAGGGGAATATTCATTTTAAAGACTTCTCATGACTACAGTGTTTGAATGTTATTTAAAAACATTGTAACCCATGCAAAGAGTGATTATATATTGAACAGCGTTCCTCTAGTATATATTTTTTATTAAGAATTATTAAAGTATGGTTAAGAACTGGTATTATTCAAATCCTTTATATTAATTCAGTGTGTTACATACAATACACTTTGGCAAGATCTTTAAACAAATATGGAGGGAAATGAAAGTTTCTCTCATCTAAGAGTGACCCGCTTTTCTATTTCTCTGCTTTCTTAAAAAATAGCTTTGTTGTAATAATTCATGTACCACACAGTTCACCCGCTCAAAGCGTGTAGGTCAGTTGTTCGTATGGCATAGTTGTGCAACTCTCACCACCATTTTAGAAAAACTGTTACTCATAAGGGAAACCCTGCAGCCCTAGACGCTGCCCCGTCCTCTGTTATTCCCGGGCCCAGGGAACCACTTTCGGTTGCTTTTTGACACTGTAGGTTTGCTTATTCTTGACACTTGATATAAATGGAATCACACAGTATGTGGCCCTTGGTGACTGACTTGTTTCACTTAGCATACCATTTTAAAGGTTCATTTATGTAGTAATATGTGTCAGTAATTTGTTCCTTTTATTTTTTACTGAACAATACTCCACTGTATGGATATACCTCATTGATCTGTACATCAGATAGACATGTGAGTTGTTTCCACTTTTATATACTATGAGTAATGCTTCTATGAACATTTTTGTCCTTATTTTTGAGTGGACATCGTTTTTATTTCTCTGGGGTGTGTAAGTGTGAGAGTGAAATTGTTGATTGTATTTTAACTCTGTGTTTAACCACATGAGAAAATGCCAGACTGTTTTCAAAAGATACCAACTCTGTTTCACAGTGTTTATGTTGATAATTAAATTTATTTTCTTTTTAAATTCATTTTTTAAATAACTCAACTTTACCTCAGGACCTATAGTTGTTGTACATATATAAAATTTTGTATGTGTTTTTGAATAGATTTGCTGTAATTGTTATCTTACTCTATTATAAATGTAGATATTAATCATTTACTGTCTGTGGTTTCTAAGAACACATTATTAATAGTTTAATCAAGCATCAGTGATTAAGGTTTGGAAATGTTTTGTTAATGAAGAAGTACTGTATTCTCTTATAAGAAAATTGATAAAGTATATATTTTTGAAAAACTGATTTTAATGGATTAAGAACTTAGATTTATCGTAGTTTTTTGTGTTTTAAGCTTTTTGTTAAGATTTTTATTTTTAAAAGATTCTTATTCACTTTTAAGAATGTTATGTTATCCACATAAAAATCTTAATCTTAAGAATCTTATGTTATCCACATAAAAATCTTAATAGAAAGCTTAAAACACAAAAAAACTACGATAAATCTAAGTTCTTAATCTGTTAAAATCAGTTTTTCAAAAATATATACTTCGATATTTGGCAAAACTAACACAATATTGTAAAGTTTAAAAATAAAATAAAATTTAAAAAAAATCAGTATTAAAAAAAAAAAAGAATGTTATGTTATCCAAAGTACAGTGGTAAACCAAAAACATAGCCATGTATCTTTTTCTTTTAATATATAAGGGACTATCAGTTCAGTTCAGTCACTCAGTCGTGTCCGAGTCTTTGCGACCCCATGGACTGCAGCACGCCAGGCCTCCTGTCCATCACCAACTCCCAGAATTTACTCAAACTCATGTCCATTGAGTTGGTGATGCCATCCAACCGTGTCATCCTCTGTCGTCCCCTTCTCCTCCCACCCTCAGTCTTTCCCAGCATCAGGGTCTCTTCCAACGGATTGCACTATTTCACAGTGAATATGTTGCAGTCACTCTAGTTGCAGTTTTTAGTATCACATTATGCCCATCATCACCTGGACCATTTTGGGCTTTCATTGAAGGGCAGTTTAGGGTTTTTATGCTGGGGTTTCACACACATGCACTCAAGACAATAAGCAGGATATAGGCCAGGAAGACATTTCTGGTTTTGCTTGCCCAGGTGACCAGTATCCAGCAAAACTCCTGATATTTAGTTAGGTCTCAATAAGCACTTAATGAATAGTAAATCTACTTGTATACATTAGAAATAAAAATAAAAATCAACCTTATTGTCTTAGTCTTCTCTCTTTACATGTGAAAACTTCTCTTGGGGGAAAAATAAGATCAGTAATTTTTAAATGTTGTCTGGTTTTGCTTTATTTTTAGTAAGTGAATTTTGGGGGGGCAAACATTTAAGTCATTCATTCATTCATGAAACACTATTGAGTGTGTACTAATGGTCAGCCTCTTAGGTAGTTGGGGTTCAAAGACAGTATGATGTGATATGGTCGTCTTCCTCAAGTAGCTATAAGTCCTTCCTGAACCATGATGTTGTCATCTCGGGTCATCTGGCTGCATTAATTTTACTGCAGAGATTTTACTGTTAATATCTGACTCAGCTCAGAGCAGGACGTCTGATAGGAAGCAATGGTAATGTGATGTGAAATAAATACAACACAACTAACCATCTAATTGAATATTGAAAGTTAAGTCTTGCTGCAGAGAAAATACTTCTGTGACAATACTTTGAAAAGTATGTGGATAAATATTTGATGATGTAAAAGTGGCATTCAACCCCTGAGGTAACAAACTTTGATACACTTGAGACTTTGTGGAAAAGCTGAAGGGCAGAGTGGTGCATTTACTTTCAGAACAAAATCCACATGCATATATTGTAGGTCTCAGATGGATTTGCAGAAAATCTTGTTCTCAAAAGGATAAAAGTGTGCAAACTCTTTTGAATAAAACAAAAAAAATTCAGGGGAGTAGTATCTACAGTGTAAGCTGGAACAGGTATTCATCGGCGAAATTGAGATGGCTCACAGAGCTCTGGAAGAATCAAGCTTTATACTGGCATATATTCTATGAAAGGATTTCAATTCCCAGTGGCATCAAGGACAAGACTGAGATTCAGATCTGATCTCATAATTTCTGGAGAGTGGACTAAGTAGATGACATGAACCGACTAAAAGATTCTGAGAAATCTCAGAAAAAAAAGGCTATGAAGAGATGTTAAGATCACTGAAGATTTGTCTTCACTGGCTTTGACCTTCGATGTGTTAACTTGACCACTGTCTGATGGCGTGACCTTGAGCAAATTTCTCCAAGCAAGATGGAGGCAGCTATATCCCAGAGTTATTATGTGGATTAAATGGGATAATGTGTGTACAAGCATTATCCGATTTAATTACTCAAGTGCAGCATTCTCCTTGTCTCTAGCATATAGTAAGCATTCAAAAATGATAATAAATTGAGCATTTACTCTGTAGCAAGGACTTTTGCAGTACTTTATACCTATTGACTCATAAAATCTTCACATCAACCCTAAGAAGAAGGTATAGAATTGTTTTGTTTTGCAAACAAGTCACCAAAAGTCAAAACGATTCAGTGACTTGCTTAAAGTCACACAGCTACTAAGTAGTGAGCCTAGGATATGAACCCAGGCAGTCATTTTAAGCTTAATACTGTTACTACATTAGATATAAGCTTAGAGTTATAATACAAAAGCTAGTATATTTTAATGTAGAATTATTACTTTCATCCCAAAAGTTAAATTACCTTTTTAAACATTAGTTTGTGAATAAAAATAAATCTAGAAAACAAGAATATAGAGAACAGGGTGATTTCATGGCTTTTGTAGTCACTCTTAAATGGATAACTTCATAAAATGATGTAATTTGTTTTCCAGCAGAGTATTTGATATCTATTCCCATAGGTCGCATATCATAATGACTGTAGTGTTGGAGTCAATTAAATTATCTTAGAACTGGCTCTTGGTGATTCTAAAGACAGGTAACTTCATGACTCTAACAGATACATTATCTAAAAGCCAAGTGGTGTCAACGCTCCACTATGTTATAATTCAGAGTGTCTGTCATGACTCAGTTGCAAGATCTTTCAACCTCTCCTTTCGTGTATTAATCACTGTAGGTCAAGCCTACACCCTAAACTTTAGGCCCTTGAAGTCTACTCTGAATCAAATTCTAGACTCATATCTAGAGTTAGTTCCCTGGTAAAAGAAAAGATTACCTCTTTAAAGCAAGCTTTGGCACTCTGAATCTGACTTGGGGCTTTGACTCCGTAATCCTTGGTATGTGAATAGTGAGTCTTGTCTTTTTCAGGAACAGATGATTGATTCTGCTAAGACCCTAAAAAAAGAACTATCTAGTGTGGCAGCCACAAGCCTGTTGACACTTACATATGGCTACCCAGAATGCAGATGCACTCTAAGAGTGAAAACACATCAGAACAGAAAACTTAAGTACCAAAAAGAGAATGTAAGATAGATTATTATTTTTTAAAAAATAATGAGTACATGTTAAAATATATTTGGTTAGATAAAATATTATTAAAATGTCACATGTTTCTTTAAAGTTTATTAATGTGAATATTGAAAACTTATGAATTATACATGTGCAGCGCACTATATTTCTATTGGGCATTGCTGCTCTAAGAACTCTACACTATTCTGTTGTTTCCTTGGAAGACAGAAAACTGAAATCTGCAAGTTAGTGGTCTGGGAAGTCCACTCTTAGCTACAGACGCAGTCAGACCTTAAGGTCAGAAGAAAGAACTCTTCAGAATAGACCCGCCATCTCAATAGAGTGCTTGAGCAAACAGATGAGTAGAGGTATAGAAAAAAGGATTTATTTTTTAAAGATTAATACATTGTAGTTAATAATGTGCATCGTAATTAAAGTCAACTGAGTAGATATTAATGATTAGCCAGAGAGAATGTAAAGATAGGAAAAGAATAGGGTTTAGGTTAGAACCTTCAAAGATACTGACACATTAATATAAAAGGACAGATTACAGGAAAAAACAGGAAGAGTGCAGGTCAGATAAATCAAGGGAGGAATATATTAACATATGCAACTGACCAGGTTTGTGGATAAAGTGAGAAATTCCGATGAATTTATTTTCTAAATTGGCTGGCCTATCAGACAGCAAATTTAAGATACAAAGTTACCTTGTTCCTTAACTGTACGTAACTCATTTACATATAGAGAACCTTCTCCAACTAACAAAATTAAGAGCAAGTTATGAAACATTTATAATCTTTGACATGCCTGGCCAAAAGGGGAATATATAAACCACTGAGAATAGCTACTACTATTACTACTAACTACTAAGTCGCTCCAGGCGTGTCCGACTCTGTGCAACCCCATAGACAGCAGCCCCCCAGGCTCCGCCGTCCCTGGGATTCTCCAGGCAAGAACACTGGAGTTGGTTGCCATTTCCTTCTCCAATGCAGAAAAGTGAAAGTGAAGTCACTCAGTCGTGTCTGACTCTTAGCGACCCGATGGACTGCAGCCTACCAGGTTCCTCCGTCCATGGGATTTTCCAGGCAAGAGTACTGGAGTGGGTTGCCACTGCCTTCTCCGGTGAGAATAGCTAATTGGGTTCAAATCAGGTATGCAGATATTCAGTAAGCAAGTTCCATGAGGGCGTAAATGATCTGAGTCATACATGGTAAAGAAGCTGAGTCATGAACAGTAACCAACTTGGCAGTTCAGTTCAGTTCAGTTCAGCCGCTCAGTCGTGTCCGACTCTTTGCTACCCCATGAATCACAGCACACCAGGCCTCCCTGTCCATCACCAACTCCCGGAGTTCACTCAGACTCACATCCATCGAGTCAGTGATGCCATCCAGCCATCTCATCCTCTGTTGTCCCCTTCTCCTCCTGCCCCCAATCCCTCCCAGCATCAGAGTCTTTTCCAATGAGTCAACTCTTCGCATGAGGTGGCCAAAGTACTGGAGTTTCAGCTTTAGCATCATTCCTTCCAAAGAAATCCCAGGGCTGATCTCCTTCAGAATGGACTGGTTGGATCTCCTTGCAGTCCAAGGGACTCTCAAGAGTCTTCTCCAACACCACAGTTCAAAAGCATCAATTCTTCGGCGCTCAGCTTTCTTCACAGTCCAACTCTCACATCCATACATGACCACAGGAAAAAACATAGCCTTGACTAGACAAACCTTTGTTGGCAAAGTAATGTCTCTGCTTTTCAATATGCTATCTAGGTTGGTCATAACTTTCCTTCCAAGGAGTAAGCGTCTTTTAATTTCATGGCTGCAGTCACCATCTGCAGTGATTTTGGAGCCCAGAAAAATAAAGTCTGACACTGTTTCCACTGTTTCCCCATCTATTTCCCATGAAGTGATGGGACCAGATGCCATGATCTTCGTTTCTGAATGTTGAGCTGTAAGCCAACGTTTTCACTCTCCGCTTTGACTTTCATCAAGAGGCTTTTTAGTTCCCCTTCACTTTCTGGGTAACTGTAAATTTAGGAAAAGCCTCAAGAGGGTAGATTCTGGTTACATAAATGTGGCAGTGCTTCTGTGTGGTAAATCTGTGTCACAAAAAAGGACTAGCCAGATTTTATTCAAATTTTAGAGGATGTGTCTGGAATCATTTGATTTAAAATATAAAGTATGTGGCAGAGAGCACATTTGTGTGGGGAAGGGACCTCTGAGCAGAGGCTGGCAGTCAGCTCCCAGGGTAGATGGACTCATAGATTGCTGACTGAGCTGTTTGTTAAGCCATGCCCAACCCTGACACCAGATCTCTAGGGGGAGAAACAGGAAGAATTGATGAATTTGTTTATTAGTGGTTAACAAATCTCCTAGACAGTGCAAAACTGGACAGTGAGGACTTAAAATAGAAAGTAATTTCCTGTGAATAAAGCAGTACTGCCCTTCCAAAAAATGATAAAGAGTATTATTAACAATTGACTTTGACATGCTATCCATTATAGCCCTAAAACAGAGCTAGTAAAAGATTTTCTTTTCACACATTTACTAAATATAATTGACATCCAAAATTAATTTTGATCAACTTTCTATATAAATTTCTGTTTGCTCTCTCTCTCTTTTTTTTTTTTTTTTTTTGGTTCTTTTTCTGCTTGGGAACTATTCACTGACTCCACCATTCAGCAATGTGTTGCTTATCTATTCTAAAAATCTACCGAAAATATCAAAATGTTCGTTTTCTTCAGCAGTGTAACACCCATGCCATATCTTGTATGTGCTTAGTCACTCAGTCATGTTCGACTCTTTGTGACCCCATGGACTGTAGCCCACCAGGCTCCTCTGTCCATGGGGATTCTCCAGGCAAGAATACTGAAGTGGGTTGCCATGCCCTCCTTCCGGGGATCTTCCCAACCCAGGGATCAAACCCAGGTCTCCCTCATTGCGGGAGTCTCAAAGCAGATTCTTTACCAGCTGAACCACCAGGGAAGTCCACCCTTTTATAATCCTGTCTAATCTTTCTCTTTGATGTGTGCCTGTCTCTTTTCCTTTCTTCTGAAAAGTTGTTGATTTCCGCCATCATAAATTTTAAGGAAACCTGAGAGTGGTGACTAAATTCATAGTTCGTCATCATATGGATGTTTGTCTCAGCATCTTTTACAAGATAGTAAAATAAATCCTCTTTTCAAGATGCAGAATCTCTTCCACCAGAATATGTCATTGAACCAATAATCCAATAGCTTAGTTATGTATGTGCCAACTAAAAATTGTCATCTGACACTATAAGAAGGAATTCACTAACCACTGTAGTCGCTGACCTTCACCACAGGCCAGGAGTTCACGACAGAAATTAGGAATGAGGCAGTCTGCTCTGGGAAAAACTAGCGGAACAGTTCTTCAGATAGTTAGGTATTTTGCAAGAGATTTTATGAGCCCAGTTTCTTGCATCCTCCCATATCTAGAAAAACACTACAATCGTTAATGGAGATATTAAATCTTTAATGGAGAGATCTGCTCCTCACAGCAGCAGCCTTCTTGTGACTAGCAACAGCCTTCTGCCAGAATGCGTGCTTGACTGTACATACCCCCTTCACCAAAATCACGTATGCAGGACTCCCCCACCCTGACCTCTTCAAAGCAGTTCCTCAGAGCTATCTGAGAGGCTGTCTCCTGGCCATAGTCCTCATTCTGCTTCGAATAAAGCTTAACTCACTACTCACATTGTGCTTTTCTTTTGTTTCAGTCAACATATGTGATAGTGACTGCTAATTAAGATGCTGGGAGATCTGTGCTTTTCAACACACAAAGTTGTGTTTAAATTAAGCTTTGTTCAGTCCAAGTCATGCTTAGTATGTTGTTGCTGCTGCTAAGTCACTTTAGTTGTGTCCGACTCTGTGCGACTCCATAGACGGCAGCCCACCAGACTCCCCCGCCCCTGGGATTCTCTAGGCAAGAACACTGGAGTGGGTTACCATTTCCTTCTCCAATGCATGAGAGTGAAAAGTGAAAGTGAAGTCTCTCAGTTGTGTCCAACTCTTCTCGACCCCATGTACTGCAGCCTCAGGCTCCTCCGTCCATGGGATTTTCCAGGCAAGAGTACTGGAGTGGGGTGCCATTGCCTTCTCCGAGTATGTTGTTAGGACTTTTGATTTGCTCATCTTTCTACCTGCAACTCTTTGCTTTGTCTCATACACCTTTGGTTTTTTTCAAAGTTGTTTTGAATATTGTAGGTGATTTTTTTCTTCATGAATTTTAGAATCAGTTGTCAGTTTCTTTAAAAAAAAAAAAGAGCCTTCTATGAACTGAATCCATAGGTCTATTTAGTGTTGAGTTGATATATAAGCAATATGGAGTCTCTGATATAAAAAGGTAGTGTATCTCCTCATTTATTTAGTTCTTATACATATTTCATCAGTGTTTGGTAATTTGGAATAGGTAAATCTTACACATATTTTACTGTTAGTTTTATCCCTAAGTATTTGATTTATTGATGCCTTTGTAAATAGCATCATTTAAAGTTAATTTTAAATTATTGTTAACACATAGAAATACATTTGATATTTGGCTCCTTATATCCTGGAATCTTGCTAAATTCATATACTACTTTAAAAAAAATTTTTTTGGTAGGTATTTTTTTTATTTCCTCTGTAGACAGGTTGTCTGAGAATAAAGATCATTTTATACCTCCTTTTCCAATCTGTGTACTTTTTATTTCTTTTTCTTGCATATTGTGCAAGCATCACCAAGATGTTTGCTAGGAGTGATGAGAATATACATCTTTGATTCCCAATTAAAGGAGAAAACTTTGAATTTTTCAGCATTAAGTGTGCTACTAGCTGAAGACTTCTTTGACAGTAGATATCCCTCATTTGTTTGCTGAGAGTTTTTGTATGTTTGTTTCATTTCATTTTAAATCAGAAATAGGTGTTGAATTTTGTTGAATGACTTTCTTGCAACTATCGAGATGATCATATGGTTTTTCTTGTATGGTCTATTAATGTGATGAATTACATTAGTTGATTTTCACACGTTGAAATGGGCTTGGGTTCCTGAAATGAACCTCACTTGGTTGTGATGTATTATCATTTTTATATTTAATTGGTTCAATTTCCTACAAGTTCGTTGAGATTTTTGTGTCGGTGTTCTTAAGGATATCGCCTATAGTTTCTTATAATGTTTTTATATGTTTTTAAATCAGAGAATGAATTGGGAAATAGTTTTTCCTCTTCTCTTTTCTGGAGTAATTTATGTAGAATTGATTTTATTTCTTCTTTAAATGTGTCCATTTCATTTTATATTTTTCTAAAATGTATTCCAGCTTTCCTTTTTGTTTAATTCATATAAGAAGGGGCCATTCAGTTCATCTGCATTGTTCTTTATATAATATGATATCTATATTATCTGTCATAGGTTTCACATTTTTAAAAGACATAAATAGTTCAAGTGATTTTATAGTTAAAGAAATGGTGTCATACTATTTTGATAAAACAAGGTTATAGAAATTAGTTATTGATGAAATTTAAACTTGAAATAAATTATTTTAAACAGGATGGCAGCTAACATTCTTCATCTTTAGTGAAGAGTGTTTAAACAGAAACTTATTTAAATCAACAAAAGGGAGAATTTCCTGACCAAGAGGATTGATATTGAAATTGATTTGGATCTCAGGAGATGTATGTTAATAGGTTAAGTATTTTCCTAGCATAGATGAGTCTTCCAATGTACGATCTCCTGGGCAGAAGTAATACATTTAAATTTGCATGAAAAATTACATAAATATATGTAAATGTAATATGAAGTTTATCCAAGCTCATTGAAATCTTTAAGAATTATTTTTAAATTTTAGAATTAAGATGGGCTTTAAACATTATGCAGGCACTAAAATATAGAAAGTTAGGATTATTAAAAACATCTACATCATAAGCCCCTGAGGTTTAGGTAAGGAAATTGAAGTTCAGGGAAATATAAGAAACTTGTCCAAAGTAATTTATCTGGTTTTAAGAACAATTCCCTTTAAAACTGTTCATTATAATTTATATCATTATTCTTCATATGATGAGAAGAGTGGACATAGATAAATTTTTAGCTTTTAACCCTTGAGTCAGTTTCATAAATACTGCTCTCCTTTGTGGACTTCTGAATGAGCAACACACTTCTGGGTGCTGCAGTACTGGGAGTCCAGATTCTACTGTTAGTTCTGTCCCTGCAACCATTCAGCTTTTTGGTATAATTGTATGATTTAGAGTGAGAGCCTACTTCTGAAGATTGACCTCAGTCTGAGTTTAATTGTAGGAATACGATGGAATAATTCTATTTATTCTTTAAACCCTGAATGTTCAAATATTAGTGTGTTAGAAACAGTAGTTTCAGTGTCAGCTGGAAGCTTTTATACCACCAGAAACCACCGTCTTCCAATGCCCTTTGTCTGACTTGACTTTTATTTTAATTGTTTTTGAGAATCTCTTCTCTAGGAAAGAAAAATATCTAGCATAATCTTCTTCATAAATGACAGTATTCAAACCTTATGGAAATAGTAGTGGTTGAAAAGGAGGACAATTTCTTGAATTGACTTGAGGGAGGTGGCACAGCTATCTAGAGTGATGTTAACTATATTTAGCATAAGTGATATACTGGGTTCAACAGAAGGCTGATGATCATTTTAGTTTCTGTGTGAATCCTTTATCAGTCACAGGAAAGGTGGTTTAATTTGACAGTGGTTGAGCAATCTGTGATTCATAGGCTCCATAGAGGAGAGAGGATGTAATTTTCTGGTCTTCATTATTGAGATCAATAAGCAAATTATATAGGAGGCCATGCATGTCTGAAATAATGAAACAGAGTTGCCAGAACCAGTTTTTCTCTATTCTTTCTCTTTATTTCACAAAGGACCCTGAGAAAGCTGGGATTTGGAAATAAAAACAACCAACCCTGCTAGTTATATATTTTAGGTGAGGCATGCTGCACACTACTTGAATCCTATGAAAGAAAAGTGCATAATAAGAAGCCTTTGGTTTTCTAAGGTCAAAAACAATAAATAATGAAAGCAATGCAGAAAATACATAAAATGTGATAGTGTGTTTTTATAAGGGATTGAGTCCTGAGGGTGGGAGCAGGCAGAGAGAAGACAGATACTTTATTCAAATAAGGCATAAACTAGAGGCTGAATTATTATGCTTAAATTCTCTCTTCCAAACCAAGTCACCATATGCTGACTACATTCCACTTTTTTGCTTCATAAATTATGTAGCAAAAATGCTGTGCACATAAATCATATTTTGTTAAACTCAGCTTCAAGTGGGTACGTGTAACTTACTGTAAGTCCAGTCTTAACTGCTATTTTTTCCCCTTTAGATTGAAGTCTATTTTTATTGCAATCTCTTTCTTAATACTTTAATTTAATTTTGGAGTTATCATTTACCTAACAATGCTTTCATGCTTAAGAAAAAAAAATTGTTTTTAATTTAAGACCTATTAAACACACTGATTCTCAAATTAAATGAAAAAATATTTTGAAAGCTAATTATATACATTTTGAAACATCATATTGTTTGAAATATAAAACATGAACATGGATTTTTAAACATCATGAATGTGGATTTTAAAGCAAATATTATTTTAATCCAAACATTTTATCTAACATTATCTGTTCATGCAACCAAAATGCACATCTATGGGAGTCAGTAGTAAAATCCTAGGGTTATTTTATTTTTTGTTGGAATATAACTGCTGTACAGTGTTGTGTTAGTTTCTGCTCTACAGCAACCTGAATCAGTCATGTGTATACATATATTCCCTCCCTCTAGAACCTCTTTCCTACCTCCCCATCCCTAGGCCCATTTTAATATGGCTGTGTGATATATACTTTCTAGAGAGGAAGGCAAGCTGCCCTGGTTAAAAAGTTGAGAGGAAGTTTGCATCCCAAATTACCTTTATTTTTCATCAGAGGATCTCCTGATGAGAGCAACATGGATGCAGTGTAACAGGTAACATGCACTGTGTCTGCACTTCAGGTTGAAAAGATACTCAATATAACTTAGTCTGACCATGTGTTCTTACTGTTGAAGAAACAAAGGTTTTGAGAGGTAAAATGATTAACTCCAGATCACAAAGCTGCTCCAGAATTCAGGCCTCCCAGTTCTTGCCTTTTAATGGAAAGAACAGAGCCTGAGGCTTTAAATAGAGCTGGATGTGGATGTTAACTGTGTGACCTTAGACATAAGTTGCATAACTTCTCTTGGCCAAAGTTTCTTCATCAGTGATTAAAAAAATTTGAGATAATAGTTCCTGTATTTTAAGTTTGATATGAGGATTAGAAATGTACACAAAATGCTAGATATAGGGCACTGCCCATCATTTGAGGGACTTTGTAATAATACACAATTAATAGGAAGCATAATTGTTTACTGGGGCTTCTGTTACAGGCACAGGAATCTAGTCTGAGGAAGAAGAATAAAGCCTTGGCTGTAGAAATGTGTTAAAACTAAAAATTCTACCTAGGAGATCTTTAAAAAGAGAAGTAACCATGGAAATATAAACAGATCCACTGCATAGCAAAAGAAATAATCAGCAAGATAAAAAGGAAGCCTACAGCATGGAAGATTTTTGCAAGCTATGTATCAAATAAGGGTCTAGTCTCCAAAATGTATAAAGAACTCATGCAACTGAATAATGGAAAACCACAAAACAAAAAAAATCCATTTTAAAAATGGGCAGAGGAACTAAATAGTTTCTCTAAAAGGTGCTCAAAACCACTATTCATCAGGGAAATGCAAATCAAAACCACAATGAGGTATCACCTCATACCTATTGGAAGGGCTATTGTCAAAAAAGTGTGAAACAAGCATTAGTAAGGATGCAGAGTAAAGGAGACTCTTGTGTGCCATTGGTAAGAATGTAAATTGGTGCAGCCACTATGGATACAGTATGTAAGTTCATTGAAAAATTAAAACTAGAACTATTATTTGATTCAGCAATTTTACTTATGGCTGTTTATTCAGAGAAAATAAAAAAAAAACACTAGCTCAAACAAATATAAACATCCCTGTGTTCATTGCAGAAGTATTTATGTAACTAAGATGTTGAAACAACCTAAATTTGTCCTTTGATGTATGAATGGATAAAGAAATTGTGTTATATATATAAATATCCACGCACATAGCACAATGAAATATATGCAACTCACCCTTAAGAAAGAAAGAAATTGTGACAGTTGTGACAACGTAGATGGACCTAGAGGGTATTATTTTAAGGGAAGTAAGTCAGGAAAAGAAAAACTTCCAGATGTTCAAGCTGGATTTAGAAAAGGCAGGGGAATCAGAGATCAAATTGCCAATATCCTTTGGATCATCGAAAAAGCAAGAGAGTTCCAGAAAAACATCTACTGCTTTATTGACTACACCAAAGCCTTTGTGTGGATCACAACAAACTGTGGAAAATTCTTCAAGAGATGGGAATACCAGACCACCTCACCTGCCTCCTGAGAAATCTGTATGCAGGTCAGGAAGCAACAGTTAGAAATGGACATGGAACAGCAGACTGGTTCCAGATTGGGAAAGGAGTATGTCAAGGCTGTATATTGTCACCCTGCTGATTTAACTTATATGCAGAGTACATCATGAGAAATGCTGGACTGGATGAAGCACAAGCTGGAATCAAGATTGCCGAGAGAAATATCAATAACCTCAGCTATGCAGATGACACCACCCTTATGGCAGAGAGAGAAGAAGAACTAAAGAGTCTCTTAATGAAAGTGAAAGAGGAAAGTGAAAAAGTTGACTTAAAGCTCAACATTCAGAAAATGAAGATTATGGCATCTGGTCCCATCACTTCATGGGAAATAGATGGGGAAACAGTGGAAACAGTGTCAGACTTTATTTTTGGGGGCTCCAAAATCACTGCAGATGGTGACTACAGCCATGAAATTAAAAGACACTTGCTTCTTGGAAGAAAAGCCATGACTAACCTAGACAGCATATTAAAAAGCAGAGATATTACTTTGCCAACAAAGGTTCATATAGTCAAGACTATGGTTTTTCTAGAGTCACATATAGATAGATGTGCGAGTTGGACTATAAAGGAAGCTGAGCACTGAAAAATTGATGCTTTTGAACTGTGTGGTTTTGAAGACTCTTGAGAATCCCTTGGACTGCAAGAAGACTGAACCAGTCTATCATAAAGGAAATCAGTCCTGAATATTCATTGGAAGGACTGATGTTGAAACTAAAAAACTCCAATACTTTGGCCACCTGATGGGAAGAACTGACTCATTGGAAAAAACCCTGATGCTGGAAAAGATTGAAGGCAGGAGAAGGGGACGGCAGAGGATGAGATGGTTAGATGGCATCACCGACTCAATGGATATGAGTTTGAGTAAGTTCTGGGAGTTGGTGATGGACAGGGAGGCCTGGCATACTGCGGTCCGTGGGGTCACAAAGAGACACGACTGAGCGACTGAACTAAACTAAACTGAAAAGAAAAATACTGTGCAATATCACTTACGTGTGGAATCAAACTCAAACTAGTGAACACAGAGAGTAAAACGGGGGTTTCCAGGGGCTGTGGGTGGAGGAATAGGAGAGATATTTTACAGGTTTTCTGAGGGCATTTGAATGACAGAGTATTTAGGTATTAAAAAACAAGTTTCTTTGTCATAATGTTGCTAGGTTAGTCAAGACTCGTTACAGGGCTACGAAGCCATAACCTTTGGAGATAATGTTTTTCTACCAAAAAGAAATCCATTAAGTTAACATGTTACCTCACAGAAACTCAACTCTTAATTAAGTAAAATTAGCAAAATGAAAACAGTGCAGTCTTCTAGAGAATTAAATAATCCCTATTTGAACTTATGTTGTATATGACATTGAAAGAACATGGAGTCTTTTTTTCCCCAGTTTTAAACACTTTCCCTTGATGTGATTCATAAAAGTCCTCTTATAATTATTTTTCTCCCATCATGCATTGTGTTTCTATTGCCATCTTAACAAGTTTACCACAAACGCAGGGCCTTAAAATAACACGAATTTATTATCTCACAGTTATGCAGAGAAACAGTCTGGTATAGGTCTCACCAAACTAAAACTAAAATGTCTCCAAGTTCTATTCCTTTCTGGAGGCTGTAGGGGACAGTTTCATTCAGTTTCTTGGCATAGTTGAATTCATTGTGGTTATGGGAATAAGGCTTCCATTTCTTACTGTCAGCTGAGGGCCCTTGCCAGCTTCTAGACATCCTTGTTCCCTCTCTTCATCTTCAAAGCTTAAATGGAGGATCAAACATGTTGCATCTTTCTGACCAAATCTTCTGCTTTCCTTTTCCATTTGACAGACATATGTAATTCTATGGACTCACATAGATAATTTAGGATAATCTCCCCATCTCAGAGTCTGAACCCTTAATCACTTCTAGATGATCCTTTTTTCCTGTGTAAGGTAGCATATTCACAAGCTTGAGGGGTTAGGATGTAGATATTTTTTATGGAGGTCATTATTCCATCACACATTGTAAGTGTACATACAATTCAGTGGTTATTAATAAATGTGAAAAGTTGGGTAACCAATGCCCAAGCCAATTATTGAGTACATTTCACCACTCCCTCCAAGTTTGCCTGTGCCAGCCTGTAGGCTTGGTTCTGATCCCAACCCCAGGCAGCCACTGATTTGCTTTCTGTATTTATAAATTTGCCTTTTGAGGACATTCCTTTGTGGGCTTCCCTTGTAGCTCAGCTGGTAAAGAATCTGCCTGCAGTGCTGGAGACCTTGGTTCAATTCCTGGGTTGGGAAGATCCCTTGGAGAAGGGAAAGGCTACCCAGTCCAGTATTCTGGCTTGGAGAATTCCATGGACTATACAGTCCATGGGGTCGCCAAGAGTCAGACACAACTCAGCGACTTTCATTTCATATAAATAAAATCTGAAAATATTTAGTCTTTTCATTCTGGCTATTTTCATGGCATCTGGTCCCATCACTTCATGGGAAATAGATGGGGAAACAGTGGAAACAGTGTCAGACTTTATTTTTCTGGGCTCCAAAATCACTACAGATGGTGACTGCAGTCATGAAATTAAAAGACGCTTACTGCTTGGAAGGAAAGTTATGACCAACCTAGATAGGATATTCAAAAGCAGAGACATTACTTTGCCAACAAAGGTTCGTCTAGTCAAGGCTGTGTTTTTTCCTGTGGTCATGTATGGATGTGAGAGTTGGACTGTGAAGAAAGCTGAGCGCCAAAGAATTGATGCTTTTGAACTGTGGTGTTGGAGAAGACTCTTGAGAGTCCCTTGGACTGCAAGGAGATCCAACCAGTCCATTCTAAAGGAGATCAGCCCTGGGATTTCTTTGGAAGGAATGATGCTAAAGCTGAAACTCCAGTACTTTGGCCACCTCATGCGAAGAGTTGACTCATTGGAAGAGACTCTGATGCTGGGAGGGATTGGGGGCAGGAGGAGAAGGGGACGACAGAGGATGAGATGGCTGGATGGCATCACTGACTCGATGGACGTGAGTCTGAGTGAACTCTGGGAGTTGGTGATGGACAGGGAGGCCTGGTGTGCTGTGATTCATGGGGTCGCAAAGAGTTGGACACGACTGAGCAACTGATCTGATCTGATCTGATTTTCATGTAGCATATTTGTTTTTTTATCCATGTTTAGCATTTATCTGTAGTTCTTTTTATTGCTGACTATATTCCATGGATTGTTTATAATATGTCTTATTTATTCATTTGTCAATTAATAGACATTTGAATTGCTATCTAACAGTTGTTGACTATGATGAATAAGCCTGCAGTAAATATGCCACATATGTCTTTGTATGCAAATATATTTTCACTTCTCTTAGGTAAATTCCTAGGAGTAGATCATAAGGTAATTTTATGTTTAATTTTCAAGAAACTGGCATTTTTTTCCCCCAAAGTGGTTAACATTATTTTAAATTTCCTCTGTGGATGTATAAAAGTTTTTCCACTGGTTATTGTCTGTTTTTTTATTATTACCTGTCTAGTTGGTGTAAAGTAGTGTAGTTTTAGCTCATACATTTCTAAGGGCATAAAATGGTAAACATCTTGGCATGTGCTTATCAGCCATATGTCAACCTTCTTTTGTGAAATAGCTATTCAGATATTTGCCCACTTTTTATTTGGGATGTTTGTCTTCTTAATGAACTGTATGAGTTCTGTATTTTGGAAGCAAGCTGTTATCAAGAGAGATGATTTGCAGATATTTTCTTTTTTTTTCCTTTCTTTTTCCTTTCTCTGTGTTTTGAAGCTTTAAATTTTTAATGTTGATGAAGTGCAGTGTATCACTGTTTCTCTTATGAGTTGTGCTCTTTTAAATTGAGTTACAGTTAATGTGGGTGCATGCGTGCATGCTAAGTTGCTTCAGTCATGTCTGACTCTTTGCATCCCTATGGACTGTAGCCCACCAGGCTCCTCTGTCCTTGGGACTCTCCAGTCAAGAATATTAATACAATATTGTAAAGTTTAAAAATAAAGTAAAATTAAAAAAAAATAAAATAAAAAGGCAAAAAAAAAAAAAAGAATATTGGAGTGAGTTACCATGCCCTCCTCCAGGGGATCTTATCAACCCAGGGGTTGACTCTATGTCTCTTATGCTTCTGCACTGTTAGGTGGGTTCTTTACCACTAGCGCCGCCTGGGAAGCCCATAGATAATGTACAATATTATGTAAATTTGAGGTGTAATGTCAAAAGCTATACTTTATAATTATTATAAAATATTGACTATATCCTTGTGTTGTATATTATATCCTTGTAGCTTATTTTTAAATTTATTTTTTATTGAAGGATAATTGCTTTACAGAATTTTGCTGTTTTCTGTCAAAACTCAAGGTGAATCAGCGATACATATACATTTATCCCCTCCCTTTTGAACCTCCCTCCCATCTCCCTCTCCATCCCACCCCTCTAGGTCGATACAGAGCCTCTGTTTGAGTTTTCTGAGCCATACATACAGCAAATTCCCGCTGGCTATCTATTTTACATATGGTAATGTAAGTTTCCATATTACTTTTTCCATACATCTTACCTGGAGAAGGCAATGGCACCCCACTCCAGTACTCTTGCCTAGAAAATCCCATGAATGGAGGAGCCTGGTAGGCTGCAGTCCATGGGGTCCCTAAGAGTCAGGCACGACTGAGCAACTTGACTTTCACTTTTCACTTTCATGCATTGGAGAAGGAAATGGCAACCCACTCTAGTGTTCTTGCCTGGAGAATCCCAGGGACAGAGGAGCCTGGTGGGCTGCCGTCTATGGGGTCACACAGAGTCAGACGTGACTGAAGTGACTGAGCAGCAGCAGCATGCATCTCACCTTCTCCTCCCCTCTCCCCATGTCCATAAGTCCGTTCTCTGTCTCTTTCTCCATTGTTGCCCTGTAAATAAATTCTTCGATACTATTTTTCTATATTCCATATATATGTGTTAGAATACGGTATTTATCTTTCTCTTTCTGACTCACTTCACTCTGTATAATAGGTTCTAGGTTCATCCACCTCATTAGAACAGACTCAGATGAGTTCCTTTTTATGGCTGAGTAATATTCCATTGTGTATATGTACCACAACTTCTTTGTTCATTCATCTGTCAGTGGACACTTAGGTTGCTTCCATGTTCTAGCTATTGTAAATAGTGGTGCAGTGAACAATGGGATACATGTGTCTCTTTCAATTTTGGTTTCCTCAGGGTGTATGCCTAGGAGTGGGATTGCTAGGTCATATGGTGGTTTTATTCTTAGTTTTTTAAGGAATCTCCATATCATCTTCCATAGTGTCTATATCAATTTCCATTCCCACCAATAATGCAAGAGCGTTCCCTTCTCTCCACACCCTCTCCAGCATTTACTGTTTGTAGACTTTTTGATGAGGGCCATTCTGACCAGTGTGAGGTGATATCATTATAGTTTTGATTTGCATTTCTCTAATATGAGTGATGTTGTGCATCGTTTCATTTGTTTGTTAGCCATCTGTATGCCTTCTTTGGAGAAATGTCTGTTTAGGTCTTTTTCCCAGTTTTTGATTGGGTTGTTTGTTTTTCTGGTATAAGTTGTATGAGCTGCTTGTATATTTTGGAAATTAATCTTTTGTCAGTTTCATTTGCTATTATTTTCTCCTATTCTGAGGGTTGTCTTTTCACCTTGATTGTAGTTTCCTTTGCTGTGCAAAAGCTTTTCAGTTTAATCGGGTCCCACTTGTTTACTTTTGGTTTTATTTCCATTACTCTAGGTGTAGGAGCCTGGTAGGCTGCAGTCCATGGGGTCGCTAAGAGTCGGACACAACTGAGTGACTTCACTCTCACTTTTCACTTTCCTGCATTGGAGAAGGAAATGGTAACCCACTCCAGTGTTCTTGCCTGGAGAATCCCAGGGATGGGGGAGCCTTGTAGGCTGCTGTCTGTGGGGTCACACAGAGTCGGACACGACTGAAGCGACTTAGCAGCAGCAGCAGCAGGAGGTGGGTCATAGAGGGTCTTGCTTTGGTTTATGTCAGTGAGTGTTCTGCCTATGTTTTCTTCTAAGAGTTTTATAGTTTCTGGTCTTACATTTAGATCTTTAATCCGTTTTGAGTTTGTTATTGTGTATTGTGTTAGGAAGTGTTCTAATTTCATTCTTTTAGATGTGGCTGTCCAGTTTTCCCAGTGCCATTTATTGAAGAGACTGTCTTTGCCTCATTGTATATTCTTGCCTCCTTTGTCAAAACTAAGGTACCCATAGGTGCATGGGTTTATTTCTGGGCTTTCTCTCTTGTCCCATTGGTGTATATATCTGTTTTTGTGCCAGTACCATACTATCTTGATGACTGTAGCTTTGTAGTATAATCTGAAGTCAGGAAAGTTGATTCCTCCAGTTCCATTCTTCTTTCTCAAGACTGCTTTGGCTATTTGGGATCTTTGGTATTTCCATATGAATGTGAAATTTTTTGTTCTAATTCTGTGAAAAATGACATTGATAATTTGATAGGGATCGCATTAAATCTGTAGATTGTGTTTGGTAGCATAGTCATTTTTCCAATATTGATTCTTACTACCCAGGAACATGATATATCTCTCCATCTGTTTATGTTGTCTTTGATTTCCTTCATTAGTGTCTTATAATTTTCTGTGTAGTGTTCTTTTGTCAACTTGGGTAAGTTTATCCCTAGATATTTAATTCTTTTTGTTGCAATGGTGAATGGGATTGATTCCTTAATTTCTCTTTCTGATTTTTCATTGTTAGTATATATAAATACAAGTGATTTATGTGTATTGATTTTGTATCCTGAAACTTTGCTAAATTTACTGATTAGCTCTAGTAATTTTCTTATACTATCTTTAGGGTTTTCTATGTACAGTATCATGTCATCAGCAAACAGTGAGAGCTTTACTTCTCCTTTTCTGATCTGGTTTCCTTTTATTTCTTTTTCTTCTCTGATTGCTGTAGCTAGGACTTCCAGAGCTGTGTTGAATAATAGTGATGAAAGTGGAGGCCCTTGTCTTGTTCCTGATCTTAGGGGGAATGCTTTCAGTTTTTCACCATTGAGAATAATGTTTGGCATAGGCTTATCATATAGGGCCTTGACTATGTTGAGGTAGTTTCCTTCTATGCCCATTTTTTGAAGCATTTTAATCATAAATGGGTGCTGAATTTTGTCAAAGGCTTTTCTGCATCAGTTGAGATTATCATATGGTTTTTATCTTTCAACTTATTAAGTTAATATGGTGTATCACAGCAATTGATTAGTGTTTATTGAAGAATCCTTGCATCCCTGGAATAAACCCAACTTGATCATGGTGTATGAACTTTTTGATGTGTTGCTAAAATTTTGTTGAGCATTTTTGCATCTATGTTCGTCAGTAATATTGGCCTGTTTTCTTTTTTTGTGTTGTCTTTGTCTGGTTTTGGTATCAGGGTGATGGTGGCCTTGTAGAATGAGTTGGGAAGTGTTCCTTCCTCTGCAATTTTTTGGAAGAGTTTTAGAAGGATAGGCATTAGCTCTTCTCTAAATGTTTGATAGAATTCTTCTGTGAAGCCATCTGGTCCTGGGCTTTGTTTTTTGGGAGATTTTTGGTCACAGCTTCAATTTCAGTGCTTGTAATTGGGTTGTTCATAATTTTTATTTCTTCCTGGTTCAGTCTTGGAAGATTGAACTTTTCTAAGAATCTGTCCATTTCTTCCAGGTTATCCATTTTATTGCCATATATTTGTTCATAATAGTCTCTCATAATCCTTCTGCATTGTTGTGACCTCTCCTTTTTCATTTTTAATTTTGTTGATTTGATTCTTCTCTCTTTTTTTCTTGATGAGTCTGGCTAAAGGCTTGTCAATTTTGTTTTTCTTTCCAAAGAACCAGCTTTTAGTTTTATTACTATTTACTATTGTTTCTTTCATTTCTTTTCCATGTATTTCTGCTTGGATCTTTATGATTTCTTTCCTTCTACTAATTTTGGGGTATGTTTGTTCTTCTTTTTCCAGTTGTTTTAGGTATAAAGTTAGGTTGTTTATTCGGTTTCTCTTGTTTCTTGAGGTAGGATTGTATTGCTCTAAATTTCCCTCCTAGAACTGCTTTTGCTGCATCCCATAGGTTTTGAGTTGTGTTTTCATTGTCATTTGTTTCTAGAAATGTTTTTATTTCCCTTTTGATTTCTTCAGTAACCTGTTGGTTACTTAGAAATGTGTTGTTTAATGTACGTGTGTTTGTTTTTCTTACACTTTTTTTCTTGTAATTGATATCTAGTCTCATAGGGTTGTGGTCAGAGAAAATGCTTGATACGGTTTCAGTTTTCTTAAATTTACTGAAGTTTGATTTGTGACCCAAGATGTGGTCTATCCTGGAGAATGTTCCATGTGCACTTGAAAAGAAGGTGTATTCTTTTGCATTTGGATGGAATGTCCTGAAGATATCAATGAGATCCATCTCATCTAATGTATCATTTAAGACTTGTGTTTCCTTCCTAATTTTCTGTTTTGATGATCTGTCCATCAGTGTGAGTGGGGTGTTAAAGTCTCCTACTATTATTATGTTACTGTTAATGTCTCCTTTTATGTCTGTTAGTGTTTGTCTTATGTATTGAGGTGCTTCTATTTTGGGTGCATAGATATTTACAATTACTATGTTTTCCTCTTGGATTGATCCCTTGATTATTATGTAGTGTCCTTTATCTCTTGTAATCTTCTTTAAGGTCTATTTTGTCTGATATGAGGATTGCTACTCCAGCTTTCTTGTGCTTCCCATTTGCATGGAATGTATTTTCCCATCCTCTCACTTTCAGTTTATATGTGACTTTAGGTCTGAAGTGGGTTTCTTGTAGACAGCATATATATATGGGTCTTGTTTTTGTATCCAGTCAGCCAGTCTGTGTCTTTTGGTTGGAGCATTTAATCCATTTGCATTTAAAGTAATTAATGATATATAAGTTCCTGTTGCCATGTTCTTAATTGTTTGGGGTTGATTTTGTAGATCTTTTTTCTTCTGTTGTATTTCTTGACTATATAAGTCCCTTTAACATTTGTTATAAAGCTGGTTTGGTGATACAGAATTCTCCTAACTTTTGCTTCTCTGAAAAGTTATTTATTTCTCCATCAATTTCAAATGAGATCCTTGCTGGGTACAGTAATCATGGTTATAGATTTTTCCTTTTCAGTACTTTAAATATATCCTGCCATTCCCTTTGGGCCTGTAGAGTTTCTGCTGAAAGATCAGCTGTTAAGCATATGGGGTTTCCCTTGTATGTTACTTGTTGCTTCTCCCTTGCTGCTTTTAACATTCTTTCTTTGTGTTTAGTCTTTGTTTGATTAGTATGTGTCTTGGTGTGTTCTCCTTGGGTTTATCCTGTATGGGATTCTTTGTGCCTCTTGGACTTGATTGGCATTTCCTTTTCCACGTTGGGGAAATTTTCAACTATAATCTTTTCAAAAATTTTCTCATACCATTTCTTTTTCTCTTCTTCTTCTGGGACCCCTATGATTCAAATTTTGGTGTGTTTGATATGGTCCCAGAGGTCACAGAGACTGTTCTCAGCTCTTCATTCTTTTTACTTTATTCTCTTCATAAGTTATTTCCACCATTTTATCTTCCTGTTCACTGATTCATTCTTCTGCTTCAGATATTCTGTTATTGATTCCTTCTAGAGTATTTTTAATTTCAGTAATTGTTTGTCTCTGTATATTTATTCTTTAAGTCTTCTAGATCTTCATTAATTGATTCTTGCATTTTCTCCATTTTGTTTTCAAGGTTTTTGATCATCTTTACTATCATTATTCTGAATTCTTTTTCAGGTAGTTTGCCTATTTCCTCTTCATTTATTTTGACTTCTGTGTTTCTAGTGTGTTCCTTCATTTGTGCAGTATTCCTCTCCCTTTTCATTATTTTTTTGTAAATTATTGTGTTTGGAGTCGTCTTTTCACAGGCTTCAAGGAAAGTTGAATTCTTTCCTTGAAGATGGTTGAATTCTTTCTTCCTTTTGGTTTCTTCCTTCCTAAGGTTGGTCCAGTGGTTTGTGTGAGCTTTGTATAGAGTGGTCTTTCCTGGTGGCTCAGAGGTTAAAGCGTTTGCCTGCAATGTGGGAGACCTGGGTTCAATCCCTGGGTCGGGAAGATCCCCTGGAGAAGGAAATGGCAACCCACTCCAGTACTCTTGCCTGGAGAATCCCATGGACGGAGAAGCCTGGTGGGCTACAGTGCTGAGTTTTTGTTTGTTTGTTTTTCCTCTGATGGGCAAGGCTGAGTGAGGTGGTGATCCTGTCTGCTGATGATTGGCTTTATATTTTTGTTCTGTTTGTTGTTTAGATGAGGCATCCTGTACACAATGCTGCTGGTGGTTGGGTGATGCCAGGTCTTATATTCAAGTGGTTTCCTTTGTGTGAGTCCTCACTATTTGATACTCTCTAGGGTTAGTTCTCTGGTAGTCTAGGGTCTTGGAGTCAGTGCTCCCACTCCAAAGGCTCAGGGTTTGATCTCTTTTGCTTTCCCTTTGTGCTTAGTTAAGTTTCACTTGTTCGGAGGGTGCCACTTGCAGAGGTCTTGCACACAGCATTTATGACTGGAGTTCCAAGTGCAAAACGGTAGCAACCATATCTCAGTTCAAGATGTTGGCAGCTGGGAGTGTGGGGAGATGCTGGGCTTCGCTTGTTTATTTTTTACCTAGTAGTTTGGACCTGTTAGTCCTCTCCTTTATGTTGCCCCTCCCCCTTCCCTTTCCCTACTGGTAACCACTAGTTTTTTCTCTATATCTTTTTTTAAAAATATAAATTTATTTATTTTAATTGGAGGCTAATTATTGTATTGGTTTTGCCATACATCAACATGAATCCACCACGGGTGTACACGTGTTCCCCATCCTGAACCTCCTTCCCTCCTCCCTCCCAGTACCATCCCTCTGGGTCATCCCAGTGCACCAGCCCCAAGCATCCTGTATCCTGCATCAAACCTGGACTGGCAATTCGTTTCATATATGATATTATACATGTTTCAATGCCATTCTCCCAAATCATCCCACCCTCTCCATCTCCCACAGAGTCCAAAAGACTGTTCTATACATCTGTGTCTCTTCTGCTGTCTCGCATACAGGGTTATCGTTACTATGTTTCTAAATTCCATATATATGCGTTAGTATACTGTATTGGTGTTTTTCTTTCTGGCTTACTTCACTCTGTATAATCGGCTCCAGTTTCATCCACCTCATTAGAAGTGATTCAAATGTATTCTTTTTAATGGTTGAGTAATACTCCACTGTGTATATGTACCACAGCTTTCTTATCCATTCATCTGCTGATGGACATCTAGGTTGCTTCCATGTCCTGTCTATATCTTTATCTGTTTCTTTTCGTTACAGTCAATAGTTTGTTTTATTTTTTAAGTTTCACATGTAAGTCTTACTGTACAGGGTTTGTCTTTCTCTATCTGACTTGCTTCACTTAGCATAATACCATGCAAATCCATTCATGCTGTTGCAAATGGCAGTTTTTTTCTTTTTTATGGCTGAGTAATTTTCCACTGTGTGCACATGGATCTTCTTTATTCAGTCATCTGTTGATTGACACTTAGGTTGCTTCCGTATCTTGGCTATTGTAAATAACACCGTTATGAACACTGGAATGCATGTATCTTTTTGAATTAGTGTTTTCTTTTTCTTTCTTTCTTTTGTTTTTGGATATATAGCCCAGAATGGAGTTGCTGTGTCGTGTGGTAGTTCTGTTTTTAGTTTTATGAGAAAGTGTTTTCCACAGTGGATACACCAACTTACATTTCTCACCAATAGTATACTTTCTTTGCTAAATATTGCTTTGCCAAAACAATTTTAGCATGTAGAAATTTGGGAATTTAAGTGCTAGCAAAAGAAGAATGTAACAACTTTATTTATCTTCAGTATGTAAAAAGGTCACAATATCGTAAAGCTGCCAAGTGGCTGACTAGAATAGCAGTACATTAATACAAGTTTAGACAGATCATTCAATTGATAAATTGGAACTGGAGACCAAGTAATTGCTGGCAAATTTTCTAAAGGACCATGTTTCTTTTCAGTGTGAATCTGCAGCCAAAGCACCTTTACTGTGAGGAATAAATAAATCAATCACAGATACTGAATTCTTTTTTAGCACCATGGTAACAAAGACTTTGAATGAATCCCCAATATGGTCTATTCATATCTCCTGCCATCATAACTAAATTTACTCAAAGGTAATATTATTGCCACCCTCCTCTGACATTGTACATGGGAGCAGGAAATCCACAGATAAAGGCTCTGTGAGTTTTAAAAGCATGCAAAGGTACCTTGATCCCTGGAGTTGTATCACTCTATTTTTTCCATGACACATTTTGTAAATCACATTACCTTGTTTATGATCCTGCTACAATAACCTGTTCATGTATTTCTTTCAAGACAAATTAAGTGATCTGCTTAAAATGACCCCCTTCTGTTTTCACAATGCACTTTTTCCTTGCTTCTCTGTATCCCATATTCCTTAACACACTCCCAAATGATCCCTTCCCTTTGGATCTAGAATGTTATTGTTCTCCTAAAAAGAATAAACTGAACCAGCCTACAACATTGATATGCTTAGTAAGATTACCCAAACCATGTCTTATTTCATTAGCTCAGGTTTGTTTGAGAGAAAGTGAACAGAGTGAGTCTGGCCCCACAATGCTGAGGCAGATCAGGGCTCTGGAGAATGAACTCTGAGAATGATTAAGAACGGAAGAAACCAGTTTTCTGTTAGATAATTATCAGCTGGCACCCAGACTCAAGAGTGCCCAGCAAATGTAGGTAAGAAATCTGAAAGACCAGGTGACCTCAGCTATGATTTTGCTTTGTTAATTACTCTTAAGCAATCTATACTTGGCTCCGTGTTGTTGAAGTTCAAATATTTAAAAAGTAGTCTTTGCTTTGGATAGATGTTTTACTTTCACTCCACCTGTGCTGATTCTCTTACTGATGAAATTCTTAGTTATCTGATATGTTCTGAATTAAAGACAGAGCCTGATTACTTCTACATGCTTTTCTTCAACTTCTGATTTTGCACCATTCTTTTTAAGAGAGCTTCCCAGGAAAGTGACTCCCCCCACAGGACCCAATCAAATTTCCATATCAGTTAAGAAATTTGACAGCAGTGTTAACAGATTTCTTAGTTATTAATACAACGACTTTGTTAGAGCAACTCCTTCTGCTTCCTTCAAACCTTTAGAAATTCTTCCCTCAGGTTATAGTCAATAGAAAATTGAGAGAACAATTCAACAATTATCTGTACAGCAATCTTTTTCTTTCCTTTTTTAAAATAAAAAAATCCGAAGTTTTAAGATAAATAACAATCTTCCCATCTAAAACAATAGATATAAAATATTCAAGGAAAACTTCTACATAAATGAAAGGAATAATATTTTGATAGGGTGTTAAAGGCAATGGCACCCCACTCCAGTACTCTTGCCTGGAAAATCCCATGGATGGAGGAGCCTGGTGGGCTGCAGTCCACGGGTTCGCGAAGAGTCGGACACGACTGAGTGACTTCACTTTTCACTTTTCACTTTCCTGCATTGGAGAAGGAAATGGCAACCCACTCCCGTGTCCTTGCCTGGAGAATCCGAGGGATGGAGGAGCCTGGTGGCTGCTGTCTATGGGGTCACACAGAGTCGGACACGACTGAAGTGACTTAGCAGCAGCAGCAGCAGCAGCAGGGTGTTAAAAAAGGTTTTTATTTGCAAAACTTCTTAATGTAGCCATCAGTAGGTTTTCAGTTGTCCCAGCTCACAAAATGTAATTCCTAACAAAATAAATATTACATTTGTTTTTGCTAATTTACTAATATAAAATCAACAAAAGAATAAAAGCCATTGTGAAGCAAAACCCAAAATAAAACTGTGGGATGCATTTTTGTGGGGTTTTACAAGCTTAAAAAGCAAAGAAATTACAAATCTAAATTTTGTGGGTTTGATATATTATGAGTTTGCAACAAAAAATATGTATAGTGTTCAACCTTTTATATATCAGACTTAAAATTTAATACATCATCATTGTATACATGATTGGGTAACTGAGTGACTTAAAATGATTTTATTTAATTTATTTTTTTTTTGGCTGTGTGGCACGTGGGATCTTAGTTCCCTGACCGAGGATTGAACCCATGCCCCCTGCAGTGGAAGCACAGAGTCTTAACCACTGGACCACTAGGGAAGTCCCAAGAATGACTTAAAATAATTTTATAACTGAGTTAAGCTGATATTTTATAATCAAATGCTTGAAGAAATGTTTGATTAAAATATGGAGATCTCAGAAAAATAAAATTCTCAGAGATGATGACTTCTTTCAAGAACAATTAAGAAGCCTTTAATATAGAGAATGCAGTATTTATTGCGTATTCTTGTAGAGGGGGGCTTCCCTGGTGGCTCAGATGGTAAAGAATCTGCCTGCAATGCAGGAGACCCAAAGTTTGATCTCTGCATCAGGAAGATCCCCTGAAGAGAAGAGAAGAGAATGGCTACCCACTCCAGTATTCTTTGCCTGGAGGATTCCATGGACAGACTGTAGGCTGCAGTCCATGAGGTCTCATAGAGTCGGACACAACTGAGCGACTAACACTTTCAAGCTACATGCTTGTAAGAGAGAAAATTATTTAAGATAGAATAAAAATATACACACATTTTTAAAGTATAGTTATATTCCCATATTTGTTTTCAAGAGGAATTTTCCTTCTTGTTTTCCACATGAAATTTGTTGCCTGTCTAACTCTGCTCTTGATTTGACCACCTCAGGGAGGTCATGCGGTCCCCTAAGCCTTACAGTAGGCTGTTTTCCAGCCAAGAGGAGGGAAGGTGAGCAGCTGCTTTTAGAGCAGAGTCAGTGCTTCAGCTAATAGGAGTGTTAAAACCAAAAACAAGAGTCCTTCTCCCGCTCTTCCGTCTGTCACTTCTGTACCGGGTGTTTCTTGCTGCCGGCCCAAGTGAAAATCTATCCCGACTGAACCTGAACTTTTATCATCTTGTGTGGCCATTGGCTATCTTGGCCGTCAGCTCATTTACTCTAACGGATATGCAAACCGCTAACAGAATGCTTTCCTCCATTTAAACTCAGTCTGAATATTTGCAAAAATATTTCACATACTTTAAAGGATTTCAAGGTGTGTATATAGTATCAGGTTTTGGCTCTTTTTTTTTTTTTTTTCTTCCTCACTGTGAGCTGTTAGAGTAGAAATATCACAGTCTAGAATTAGACTTCCAAGAAAGCATGATTCAGGTTAACACATGGCAGAAAGTCAGCTTTGTTGGCAATTTTCCTGGCTTTTGCCGAAGGACTAACTTGGTGTCCTTGGGCGAGATATTTAAACATTCTTCCTAAGATTCCTCAACTTAAAAATGGAGATACTATAAAATATAAACTTGGAACATATAGATATTAGAGGCTCCACAAAAAATACAAATGAGAATTCAGAAACTCTGTATAACAGAAACTTTTAAGATCTAATTTAATTCATAACTCTTGAAACACATAACCTGTGCCTGTGGTTTCTGTCTTTTGATTTTGAACTACCCATTTTATGAAATTTCCATAGAGTGCCTAACTTGAATAAATTTCATCCAAGTCTGTGGGGCAGTTGCTAATTAATCGTTTAAAATATTTTATGTTCAGGTTAAGTTAAAATGCATTTGGCTGGGAGAGAAACGGGTTGAGTTCCATGAGCAAAGCAAGCTCGTTTAGTGCAGAAATAGCTGAGGATACAGCTAGACCACCAGGAGCAAGGATCCTGGTGTGCTCTTCAGGGAGTGAGTAGCCCCTGATTAAGAAGTTTATGCTGCCACAGGCTCAGGGTAGGCACCGAAGTTACAGACAGACAGACATCATGAGATTATATTACCCATATAAAGAATTATATAACCCATATAAATTCATAAAGCTAAGTAACACAAGTGCAAACATTCCTGAATCATCGCCCATCTTTTATCAGTTTGACCACATCAGAGAATGACAGTGCTGCCAGACGAGAGCGGCAGCAGGCCTCCTGGAAGGAGAAGGGGCTCCTGGAGCCATCTGGACCCCTGCGAACCATTGCTTCTCTGTTTATTGTTCAGATCTGGGGTTGGAGGCAGAAAGGGATACTGTCTGCTTTGGAGATTGTGAGAGAGGAGGGGACTAAGGAGAAAGGGGATATTGTTGAGCCTCTGTGGAGAGAATTTAAATCTAAATTTACTTTTCCTTTAGCAAAACCACTCTTCAATAAGAGCCATGAATTAAGTGGTCTTAGGACAGACTTTAAAAGATTATTTCCATGTATCTAGACACTAATGGAACTTTAGGTGTCTATGGCCAGGCTCCAGGAAGCCTCAGCTTGGGTCTCTGAGGCAAATGAGGAGTCCATAAGTGAAGCAGCAATTTGAACTCATAAACTGTGTGAGGAAAGAAACAGAACTTTAAAGAAGTATGTTTTCTTTTAATACTGCCTTGTAAATTCCAAGTTAGTTTTCTTTATGTGTTTCTTTCTTTATTTGACTGATCTCTTTGTGTTGACAAACAAGATGTTTGTCAGACATATTTCTGAACCGTCTATAATTAATGGCGTACTTCAGTGGTAAAGAGTCTTTGCTCAGGTCAGGTCTGCTGTGTGAGTAGCACTGCCATCTATTGGTATGTATCTCAAACTGCAACTCAGGTTAGCATTGCTGCTGCTGCTGCTGCTAAGTCGCTTCAGTCGTGTCCGACTCTGTGCAACTCCACAGACCGCAGCCCACCAGGCTCTGCTGTCCCTGGGATTCTCCAGGCAAGAACACTGGAGTGGGTTGCCCTGTGAAAACAAAGATCATGGCATCTGGTCCCATCACTTCATGGGAAATAGATGGGGAAACAGTGGAAACAGTGTCAGACTTTATTTTTGGGGGCTCCACAATCACTGCAGATGGTGACTGTAGCCATGAAATTAAAAGACACTTACTCTTTGGAAGGAAAGTTATGTCCAACCTAGATGGCATATTCAAAAGCAGAGATATTACTTTACCAACAAAGGTTCGTCTAGCCAAGGCTATGGTTTTTCCAGTAGTCATGTATGGATGTGAGAGTTGGACTGTGAAGAAAGCTGAGCGCCAGAGAATTGATGCTTTTGAAGTGTGGTGTTGGAGAAGACTCTTGAGAGTCCCTTGGACTGCAAGGAGATCCAACCAGTCCATTCCGAAGGAGATCAGCCCTGGGAT
The DNA here is from genome assembly GCF_055505025.1 of Bos grunniens. Classification (NCBI taxonomy): domain Eukaryota; kingdom Metazoa; phylum Chordata; class Mammalia; order Artiodactyla; family Bovidae; genus Bos; species Bos grunniens. Next base: position 19,039,073 of record NC_141191.1, on the reverse strand, counting down.
TTCTTTGGAAGGAATGATGCTAAAGCTGAAACTCCAGTACTTTGGCCACCTCATGCGAAGAGTTGAGTCATTGGAAAAGACTCTGATGCTGGGAGGGATTGGGGGCAGGAGGAGAAGGGGACGACTCACTGAACTGAACTAAACTGATCTGTGATTATATGGAGAGTAGAATAAGAATTTAAAAACCAGACCAGCCCAGAGTAAGAACTCTGGAGGTTTTGCCATGATTGATTCAGTCCCCTAATTTTACTGCTGATGTGCAGAGAAAAGAGAGGATTCTGCATTGATAAAACTATCCCAAATAGATAGTTGCAGTTTTTGTTGTCTTTGTATTAATAAAGGGCCAGAATATATATAAATACACACATACACACACTTCCCTGATGTCTCAGCAGTAAAGAATCTAGGATGGTGCAGTGCTGGAGATGCTGGAGATACGGGTTCAATCCCTGGGTCGGGAAGATCCCCTGGAGGAGGGCATAGCAACTCACTCTAATATTTTTGCTGGGAAAATCTTATGGACAGAGGAGCCTAGTGGGCTACAGTCTATTGAGTCGCAAAGAGTCAGACATGACTGAGGTAAGCGAGCACAACACACACACACACACACACACACACACACACACACACATATAAAACAGACAACTAGAGAACAGCTTATAATCATCTGTCTTGAGCAGGGTAAAAAATGAAGAACAAACAAGAAAGCACAGGCATTCAAGACATTTGCCCAGTCATTGCTATTAAAAGAAATAAAATACAGTTTTCAAAATAGCAAATAAAATTTTGAGACTAAAAAGATAACGTATTAGATAAAACTATTCTAATCTTGAAACAGATTTATTTTTTAAGTAAAAAGAATCATTATGTTTATTATAATAGTTATTCCTCCTTCTCTGAAAAAGAATCAAGCTTTCTCTCATGGTTATAGCATTTTTCTTTTTTTTCTCTTGAAACCAACACGCCAGTCTTTAACCAAAAACTGACATTGTACACTCAGTGGTTTGACAAGAATAAGGTTGTGAAATGATATACATTAAAAATTAACTCTGTGGGGAAGTTTTCAGATGTCACATTACAGGAAATAATCTAAAAACTACAGGCTATGGGATTCCAAACTGGGGAAATCATATAATACAGAACAAGAAGTTCTTTCCATAAACTTTTTTCATACCTTATGAATCACATATGTAGTGCCATTACTAAAGACTATTGAAATCGTTTCCTGGGGGAACTCCTTTACTCACGCCCTTCAGACACACTTTGATCCTACAATCAAAACCTCTCCCTTGCCTAACTAATGAACTAGAAAACCCTGAATGCGATGTGATTTATTTTAGGTCTCTAACCTGAAATTTATGATGCGAAAAGCTGACATTATCTCGCTACCTGAAAGAATGCATTCACTTTTCAAGTTTGGTGTTTGCTCAAGCAAGAGAGCTCCTTGGTATATCCAACGCCACACGGGCAAAGCACTCATTTTCAAGCTAGCAAGTTATTACTAAGCATGTGTTTATTTTTCTCACTGTACTTTACAGTGAAGGTCACCACAAATATAGGCCACATCAGGACATTTTAAGAAAGTATTGGAGCCACTTAAAGTCAATGGTATACCACAGAATTACGTGAATTCCTGTGGGATCCCACCTTACGATGGTCAAGTTTGTGGTTTTTGCAAATTCTGGAAATAAACGGATGCCTCGTTGGCAGTTTTAGACATCCACATTACACGAGGCAAGAACAATTCAAATATGACTTAATTGGCAAGAAGAGTCAAGGAACAGCTAATACTCCTTTTCACCAGAATTTTCTAAGAAAAGTAACTTCTTTTCTAACCTTGGAATCCTAACTCATTAAAATCGTATAGCATCAGAGAGCAGGCAGTTGAAGAGCAGGCAAGTTTCAAATCATTTTGGTAAAGCTGTTCAGTGCTGAGTTTAGCAGCAAGAGATCCAAAGTTTCCCTTTTCATCCGTGAGTATTTTCTAAGGTTTAGCTACGAGCACACCAGAAGCCCGAGGCATGCTTTGCTGGCAAACACACCAAGGACAGCAAGGTGGTAATTTTGTGGAAGGAACTGTCTGTGACAGAAGAGCAGGGAAGTTATTTAGCCCAAAGGGTGGCAGGTAAGAGCAGGACTCTCCACGAATGCAGTCTCAGAATTGGCAGACAGTCAGGTTCCTAACAAGTCCAGAGAGAAAGGTCAAGAGGCAAAACGGGGGAGACCTCGCACAAGCATTGGCTTATGATGCATTCAGCACAGGTGCAGAGCCTGCCCAGGAAAAGAGCAACAACATCCTCTCTCTCCTGTCCGAAATCCTTGCTCTGCAGAAGCAGGTAGTGATGGGTTCTTACTGGAAAACTGGGCAATGCTTTTACAAGTAGCAAATTGTGATCACTTCCTTTGGTGCTTATTAGACTAACATTAATCATTATAAATTCTTGTGATGTGACATTATTTCCTCCTCTTTGTTCTCACAAGAAAACCTTAAGCACTGGGTCACTTGCCAAGCAAACTGGTGAAGAGGGGTGATTTATTTTTTGGCTATTTCTGGTTGTGACTGACTTTAAATGAAGGCTCATCAAGTTGATAAAGAAAAACCTAGACATGATTATAGTTTGACTGAACTGTCTTCAACCTTGATTCATGGCCTGATGTTTGCCAAATCATACAATCGTTTGCATTCAGATTTAAATTCTGTCAAACGATTATAGCAAATACTCAAATAATTTAGCATTTCTTTCAGTAGCTACTATACACAGATCTTTCTTGCATTTAACAACATTTGCAGCCTTCTTTCAGTTCATTTCAGTTCAGTCACTCAGTCGTGTCCGACTCTTTGCAACCCCATGAATCACAGCACACCAGGCCTCCCTGTCCATCACCAACTCCCGGAGTTCACTCAGACTCACATCCATCGAGTCAGTGATGCCATCCAGCCATCTCATCCTCTGTCGTCCACTTCTCCTCCTGACCCCAATCCCTCCCAGCATCAGAGTCTTTCCCAATGAGTCAACTCTTCGCATGAGGTGGCCAAAGTACTGGAGTTTCAGCTTTAGCATCATTCCTTCCAAAGAAATCCCAGGGCTGATCTCCTTCAGAATGGACTGGTTGGATCTCCTTGCAGTCCAAGGGACTCTCAAGAGTCTTCTCCAACACCACAGTTCAAAAGCATCAATTCTTCAGTGCTCAGCCTTCTTCACAGTCCAACTCTCACATCCATACATGACCACTGGAAAAACCATAGCCTTGACTAGACGGACCTTTGTTGGCAAAGTAATGTTTCTGCTTTTGAATATGCTATCTAGGTTGGTCATAACTTTCCTTCCAAGGAGTAAGTGTCTTTTAATTTCATGGCTGCAGTCACCATCTGCAGTGATTTTGGAGGCCAAAAAAACAAAGTCTGATACTGTTTCCACTGTTTCCCCATCTATTTCCCATGAAGTGATGGGACCAGATGCCATGATCTTCATTTTCCGAATGTTGAGTTTTAAGCCAACTTTTTCACTCTCTTCTTTCACCTTCATCAAGAGGCTTTTTAGTTCCTCTTCACTTTCTGTCATAAGGGTGGTGTCATCCGAATATCTGAGGTTGTTGATATTTCTTCCAGCAGTCTTGATTCCAGCTTGTGCAACGTTCTTTAGATGATCATTATTTTCCATATTGCATTTTCTATTATTTTCAACAATTTTCTCCTCCTTTCACTCCATATCTTGTTTTCATAATGGTAGGACACAGTGTTTAAGGCATTAAAAGCAGCTTGTGGTGTTACACAGTTTTGGAAATCCTGGTTTGAGAATTAGAACTAATGCTGGAGTAGTTGATAGTTTTATGTCATGGTCTATTTCTTTAAATTAGCTGGATATTAAACTAAGAGAAATGTAAAGTTTAAACTATGTTTTGTTTTGTTTTTTTTTCTAATGAGGATACCTCTATTCTTTCTTTACACAGACAACAGTAGTTTCATGATATTTTCTTGATAGAGAATACTCTTAACACAATTTAATTTAATATTGTTACCTGCCTTTAAGAGCTATCTGCTGTAAACTGCTGATTGCAGAATAAAGTTTTCTTGTTACTATCTAGCTGTAGTGTTGACTAAAGTTCTTATTTCTGTATTTTATCTTCTATGTTGATGCCTCATGAGATTGTCAGTAGTCCACTCTTGGTTGGAGTTTTTTATTTTGTGCTTTTCAAATAGCAGATCACTATGCTTCTTGGGGCTGCTGTCTATGGGGTCGCACAGAGTTGACTGAAGGGACTTAGCAGCAGGAGCTGCATGCTGCTTGGGTAGCCTTTTGTTTTCAAAGCTTTTGGTTGCTTTATTTTTTTTTCAAGATTGAGAGATTTTACTCTGTTTCAATAAAGTACCTACACAACAGCAGTATAAATTATGGAGCAAAATATTGCTCTTTTATGGAGTTTAAACTGCTAGACATGTATGCCTATATATCCCAGATATGAGTGTTAAGTCATACATGATTAGTTAAAATGTCTTTTATATCAACAAATGTCTTTTTGTTGGTTATATAGAAGTCAATTATCAATCATTTAGAATATAAATAATCCTGTATGCAGCCAAGGAAGAAGCAAACGTCTGTAAATAACCTTTGAGAGGTCAAGATAAACTTATTGTGTCATCTATTAATTAAAACTGTGTAATATTGAATATTATTCTCGGGCGCAATACTGAGAACACATATGACTTGCTTTTATGGAGCTTGTAGTCTATGGAAATGATAAGTTTTAACAAATAAATAACACATAAGTAATACAAAATATGTAATTTTAAGTGAGATTCAAAGAATGATTAGGGGTGAGTTAGATGAATACTAGGGAAAAAGTGTTCCAGGCAGAGGGACAATTGTTCAAAGTCCCGAGAGGAAGAATAATACAAAAATGAGCATGTAGAATAAATAGGAGTCACATTTATATATTTAGTTATAGAGTTATTTTTAAAATTGTAAAGACATTCCAGATAGCTTTCCTATGCGCCAAACCAGTCCCCACTATTGACGTCTCACATGAGTTTAGACTACTTAATGAACTGATACAGTTAATTATTTATTAACTAAACTTCATACTTTGTTCAGACATCCTGAGTTCTTACACTGTCCATTTTGTGTTCCAGAATCCTACCCAGGGGCCACATTACTTTCTCTTGTTTCCTTCGATTCTTCTTGGATGTGTGATTTCTCAAACCCTCCTTATCTTTGATGACCTTAATCAGTTTTGAAGAGGACTACTCAGGTGTTTTGTAGGCTGCCATCTACTGTAATTTTTCTGATGTTTCTGTCATGATTAGACTGGAGTTAGGGTTTTGGGGAGGGAGATTACACAAGCGAAGGGCCATTTTCTTCGCATCATGCCATGGGCGTACACTCAACATGATTTATGACTTTGACTGTACCTCACTGAGGCAGTTTCAGCAGTTTTTTCCACTGCAGAGTTATCTTGCCATGCTCCCTCTTTGTGTAATGGAAAGGATGCAGGATGTCCCTCTGTGCAACTCACACTTGAGCAGTGGGAGTTATGTTCCATCCGCTTAAGAGCAGAGTAGCTGCATAAATTTTTCTGCTTAAGACAATTGTTTCTGTTCTCGACTAGTTTATTTAGTCAGTCATTCATTTATATCCATAAGGACTTATGGATATTTATTTTATACTTTGGGTTGTAGCCCAGCTCTACTTTGTTTCTCAAACTGGTCCACTGTTGGCCATCAGCAGCCCTGCCTTCTGTGCCCCTTTGACATGCCCTCACCATGTGGGGCTTTACTTTGGGGAGAGACAGCAGTGCCTTACTCTGTGTCACCACAAGACATTCAAGGCTTATCCTGTGAATTTCCTGCTCCAGTGCGAGCACCAGCCGTTTCTCTAAAGAGCCCTGGTTCCTTTTATGGGAGAACGTACTAGAAAGCAAGATCTGGGCACCTGGTGTGTTCATTGCTTCTGGTTTGCCATTTATTTTAGGTCTTCTCTGCTGACCGTGGGAAAAAATGTATGTATGTATTCTAATGAATGGGACAAGGGGACAACAGAAGATGGGATGGTTGGATGGCCTCACCGACTCAATGGCTATGAGTTTGAACCAACTCCAGGAGATAGAGAAGGACGTGCAAGCCTGGTATACTGCAATTCACAGGGTCGCAAAGAATGGGACATGACTTAGCCATTGAACAACACAAACAACAAATTCTAATGCACGTGAATACACACCTATCAATATTTATACAGGTGATCACTTCTCTGTATTTTGAGCTGAACATGAGGTTATAGTGATGTCATCATCTCTGATCCATTAGTTTATGCATCATTCTAATGTCCTTTGCTTCAGTTCAGTTGCTCAGTCCTGTCCGACTCTTTGTGACCCCATGAATCGCAGCACGCCAGGCCTCCCTGTCCATCACCAACTCCCAGAGTTCACTCAGACTCATGTCCATCGAGTCAGTGATGCCATCCATCCATCTCATCCTCTGTCGTCCCCTTCTCCTCCTGACCCAATCCCTCCCAGCATCAGAGTCTTTTCCAATGACTCAACTCTTCGCATGAGGTGGCCAAAGTACTGGAGTTTCAGCTTTAGCATCATTTCTTCCAAAGAAATCCCAGGGCTGATCTCCTTCAGAATGGACTGGTTGGATCTCCTTGCAGTCCAAGGGACTCTCAAGAGTCTTCTCCAACACCACAGCTCAAAAGCATCAATTCTTCATCGCTCAGCCTTCTTCACAGTCCAACTCTCACATCCATACATGACCACAGGAAAAACCATAGCCTTGACTAGACGGACCTTTGTTGGCAAAGTAATGTCTCTGCTTTTGAATATCCTATCTAGGTTGGTCATAACTTTCCTTCCAAGGAGTAAGTGTCTTTTAATATCTAAATTCTCACTCCAACTAAGAAACCTAACTGCCTCCACCCATTTTCAGAGGTGTTCGATTCCTGTGTACATGTACAACAGCATAGGAGTTTGCGGGGAGCGAGCTCCGCCCCTGGCAAAGGTCATGAGGAAGGAGGCTTGGCATACTCAAAGGCGGGATCAAGCCTCAGGAGTCTCCCTGGAAATTCTCGAGCAATCTACCCCCCAAACCAGAGTCTGCCTACTTTCTGCTTTGTGCTCTCACCTATACCTCTGACTTTACGGGGGGCTGTCCCCCACTACCTCTCTGAAAAAAGAGTTAGCTTACAGCTCCAGTTAATAATTCCTGGTTGTGACAGTGTTTAACCTACAAACTCCCTTGGAAGTCCTCTAGCCTGCCTGAATAGGTTTTTCCGGCCACATGTGATTGCTCAGAGCCTCCAAACTGTGAGAGGCATGAGATGTTCTAAACTGTATAAATACAGATTCCTTTGAGCAGTCAAAAGATTGATTAGAAATTGTATTGGTGAAGGGATTTTCACTTGTTGGGCCAATATTTGCTGCTAAGTCTCCATATCCCTTACCTGCTGTGTCCCTGGCAGTGTATTGATTAATATAATTGGTGTAAGTAGTAGCTTTAATGTTTGTAACCTGGGACCCTTGAGTTAATTCTTTTTCTTGTTATAGCCCACCACACCTTTGCTCTGTAGGAATGCAACTTTATCTAATGCTTTTTGGAGGCTGGCGCCTGACTTTAGAATAATCACCTTTAGAGAAAAAGGCCTCCGGGCCAGAAGATGATGCAAATCACCTAAACTTTTGCATATGATAAGTTTGCAGGAAGAAAGCCTGACTTACTGCATGACTCTACCCCTTCCCCCATTATCCTCTATGCATAACTTAAGGTATAAAAACTACTTTGGAAAATAAAGTGCGGGCCTTGTTCACCGAAACTTGGTCTCACCATGTCGTTCTTTCTCTTACCTTCTGGCTGAATTATTCAGCCTCTTTTCTCCACTGAATTTCCTCACTGAGCTATCCTCATTCTATTACTCTTTATATCCTTAATTAACATTTAATTAAGCAGTTGTTTCCTGATCCTCGCCGACGCCGTCCTCACTTCGAATTCCCTGGATCCGCCGGGGCTGGACCCCGGCAGGAGTTGTTAACTGTACCCTCATGGGAAGTAATATTATCAACTAGAGTAGAATGCCTGTGTGCAAAAATTTTTCCCCTTGAAGCTTAAGTTGTTTAGTTGCTCACTCGCATTCACCTCTCACGTGACCCCATGGACAGTAGGTGCCAGGCTCCTCTGTCCATGGGATTTCCTAGGCAAGAATACTGGAGTGGCTTACCATATCCTTCTCCATTAAGCTGAGGGGTTGTACCTAATTCCAAAGTTACTTAGGTCAGCATCTTTCTTCCTCCACCCCCACGTTACCACTCCAGTGAAGAAATTTCATGTATTTATAATACAGTAGGATTCTCTTCTCATATTCTGCATTTATTTCTGGGGTCTCCAGTTTCCTATTTTCTAAAAATGTGCATACATTAACGTTTATTCTTCATGCTATAAAATTTTTATCAATTTTAACAAATGTATGATGTTATCCATCTATCATTACCATGTTATCCATCTGTCTACCACAATATCGTAGAAAATAGTTTCACTGTCCTAAAAATCCATGGTGCTTTGCTAATTCACCTCTCTTCTTCCCTCCTGGCAACCGTTGATCTTTTTACTATCACTGTAGTTTTGCCTTTTACAAATGTCACATAATTGAAATTATACAGTCTATAGCCTTTCAGACTGGCTTCTTCTACTTAGCAATATGCATTTAACTTTCCTCTATGGCTTTTTCTGTCTTGATAACTCATTTCCTTTTATCACTGACTGTTATTCTGTTGCATGGATAACACACTTGGTTTGTCCATTCACCTAGAGAAGGATTTTTTGTTTGCTTCCAGTTTGGGGCACTTATGAATAAAGCAGTTATAGTTATTCATACTTAGGTTTTCATGTGGATGTAAGTTTTCAGATAAAGTCGATAGATACCTAGGGGCACAATTAGTGGATGGTGTTGAAGGATTATGTTTAGCTTTATAAGAACTTGCCAAATTGTCTTCTATACATATTTGTTCATTTGAACCCCGAATGAATGAGTGTTCCTGTAGCTGTGTAATCCTCATGGCCATTTGGTAATGTGACTTGTTTTTAGACTGTAGCCATCCTAATAGATGTGTGATGGTGTCATATTGTTGTTTTAAATTTTGACTTCCTAATGACAAGATATTGAGCATCTTTCTGTATGTTTATTTGCCATCTTTTTGAAGACTCTTCAGACATTTTGTCTATTTTCAAAATTGTTTTTTTCTTATTGTTGAGTTGTAAGAGTTCTTTGCAGAGTTTGGATACATGTCCTTTATCTGATATATGTTTGGCGTGCATTTACTCCTGATCTCTGGCTTGTCTTTTCACTCTCCTGACAGTGTCTTTTGCAGAGCAGAAGTTGTAACTTTTAGTAAGATTCAGCTTAACAATTTTTTTTCCCAGTTGATTATGCTATCAGTGTCATATCTGAAATCACCTTGCTAAGGTCAAGGTAACATAAGTTTAAAACAAAAATGAACTGATTTTCTAGAGTAATTTTAGGTTCACAGCAAGATATAGAGATGTCCCATGCATTCCCTGCCCCCACACCCGCATAGACTCCCCCATTATCAGTACCCCCACCGGAGTGGGACATTTGTTACAACTGATAAACCTACACTGACACATCCTTATCACCCGAAGCTCAGAGTTCACATTAGGATTCACTCTTAGTGTTGTACATTTTCTGGAGGTGGACAAATGTGTAGTGACGTGTCTTCCCCGTTATAGTATCACACACAGCCGTTTTACTGCCCTAAAAATCCTCTGTGTGCTACCTATTCATCTCTCCATCCCCTTTAAGCCCTGGCAACCGCAGATCTTTTTACTGTCTCCATAGTTTTGCTTTTGTAGGATGTTATACAGTTAGAATCATACAATATATAACCTTTCAGATGGGCTTTTTAAATTTTTTGATTGCATGATAATTGCTTTACAATGGTGTGTTGGTTTCTGCTGTATATCAAGATGAATCAGCTGTATGTTTACATGTACCTCATCCCTCTCGAGCCTTTCACCCTTCTAGGTCGTCGTAGAGCCTTGAGCTAAGCTCCCGGTGTTGCCTGGCAGACCCCCACTGGCTGTCTGTGACGCTTGTGGTAGTGTATACATGTCAGTGCTGCTCTCCCAGTTTGTCCCACCGTCTGCTTCCCCTGCTGTGTCTGCAAGTCCTTTCTCTACAGCTGCGTCCCTATTCCCGCCCTGCAAATAGGCTCATCAGCACCATTTTTTTACATTCCATATATATGCAATATATGCATTGATATACGACATTTGCTTTTCTCTTTCTGCCTTACTTCACTCAGTATGACACTCTGGGTTCATCTACCTCACTACAACTGACTCAGTTGACTTTTTCACTTAGGAATATGCATTTAAGATTACTCATATCTTTTCCTGGCTCAATAGCTCATTCCCTTTTAGCACTGAGTAATATTCTATAGTTTGACTATACTGCAATTCATGTATCTATTTGCCTACAAGTGGCAAGCCACTTCAGTAATCGTGCTTGGGGAATCAGAAGAGCCTGGTGGCCCGCAGTGAATGGGGACTCAGAAAGTACACATGTATACCTGTGGCGGATTCATTTTGATATTTGGCAAAACTAATACAATTATGTAAAGTTTAAAAATAAAATTTAAAAAAAAATAAATAAATAATACAAAGACCAAAAAAAAAAAAAAAAGAAAGTTGAACACCACTGAGCACGTGCGTGCACACGCACACTTTAACGACTGAAGGCCTTCTTGGCTGTTCCCGAGTTCTGACAATTATGATTAAAGCTGCTGTAAACATCTGGCCACAGGTTTTAGTGTAGACCTAAGTTTTCAGTTCTTTTGGGTAAATCCCAAGGAGCGTGATCCGTGGCTGTTATGCTAAGAATATGCTTAGCTTTCTACGAAACCACCAGACTGTCTTCCAAAGCGGTTGTACCATTTGTATTCCCGCCAATGTAAGTGAGTTCCTGTTGCCCCGCATCCCTGCCAACCTTTGGTCCGCCTTCTGAATTTTGACCATTCTCACTTTCTCATATGTGTATAGTGAAGTCTCTTTGCTGTTTCAGTTTGCATTTCCCTGTTGACATACAATGTGGAGCCTCTTTTTATATACATATTTGCTGTCTGTATATTTTGGTGACGTGTCTGCTAAGATCTTTGACCTCGTTTTTAATCCAGTGTTTTTGTTTTCTTATTGTTAAATTTTGAGAATTCTTTGTATATTTTGTATATGTCTTTGGCAAATACTTTCTCTTGGTATTTATTTTTCTCCTTGTTTCTTTTTTATGCTCTTCAGTTATGTAGATTGCTCTTTTACATTTTCTTCTAGAAGTTTTATAGCATTTTGGTTTACATTTGAGTTGAATGTCCATTTTGAGTTACCTTTTGTGAAAAGTGTAAGATGAGTGTCTAGATTTGTTTTTTGCACATTGTTTCTCAATTATTCCAGCACCATTTGTTGAAAGAATATTTTTCGTCTATTGAATTGCTTTTGTTCTTTTATCAGTCATCAATTTATTGTATTTGCATACAAGTTAAACAATATTGAATTGTTCAATATTGTTCAGTATTAATTGAACAATAATTTCATCCCAGAAACTCCTCTGGAGTTAAGTGTACAATTTAACAAATTTTATCAATTTATAGGCTTATGCAACAGTTACTATAATCAGTTTTAGAACTTTTCTTTCATTTTAAAAGGCTGTCCTGTGCCCATTTTCAGTTAATACTCACCCTTACTCCAGCCCTAGAGAACCACTAACCTAATCTGCCTTCTGTCTCTCTGTTTGCCATTTCTTGCTGCTGTTGGCTAAGTCGCTTCAGTCGTGTCCGACTCTTAGAGACCCCATGGACTGCGGCCTACCAGGCTCCTCCGTCCATGGGATTTTCCAGGCAAGAGTAGAGTAGAATAGCTGGTTCATATGGTATAGATGATGTTGTTACCTCTTGCTTTTCGATCATTGTCATTCTAATAGATGTGAAGTAGTTTCTCATTCTGGCTCTAATTTGAACTTCCTGATTGACTAATGACATTGTAGGGAAGCATCTTTTTATATGTTTATCAGTCATTCACATGCTTTATTTAGTGAATGTCTTGTAATTGTTTACTCAATTTTAACTAAGTTATTTATGTTCTTCTTATAGATTTATAAGAGCCTTTTATATATCCTGGAAACTAGTCATTTATCAGATACGTGTGATTTGCAGACTTTATTCCTGTATGTAGCTTGTCTTCGTTTCCTGAAGGTGAATTTTGAAAGCATAAATATTCTGTTTTACCCAAATCTGTGTCTCCTGAATTTAAATTCTTTTTTTTAATGTTTTATTTATTTTTCATTGGTGGATAATTGCTTTACCATATTGTATTGGTTTCTGCCAGACGTCGACATGAATCAGTCATAGGTATACATGTGTCCCCTCCCTCTTGAGTCTCCCTCACACCTCCCACCCCATCCCATCCCTCTAAGTTGTCACAGAACATCGGATTTGAGCTTCTGGTGTCATACAGCAAAGTCCCACTGGCTATCTCTTTTGTATATGGTAACATATATTTTCAATGCTACTCTCTCAACTAAATTGCAGTTCTTAAGATCCCAAATAAAATTATTTGTTCTTTGCAGCCTTAATTAAGTTTGACCAAGATCAGTTTATCTTTTTTTTTGTCCTTTTATGGATTCTGCTTTTAGAGTTACATGTAAGAACTCTTGGCCAAACCCAAGTTCATAAGAAATTTCTTATGTGTTTTCTTCTAGAAATGTTATAATCTTAGCTTTTACATTTAGGCCTGTGCTCCGTTTTCAGTTAGTGTTTGAGTATTGTGTGAGTAAAGTGTCTAAATTCCTCTTTTCATCTGGTGTTATCCAGTTGTTCTAAAGCTTTTCATTGCAAAGATCATATTTTTGTTAACTGTCTAACATTTTCCTCTCTGAATTGGTGCCTTTGTCAAAGATAATTGATCTTATATGTAAGAGTTTATTTCTGGGCTTTCAAGACTATTTTATTAATCTTTATTTCTATACTTCTTTCAGTACTACATGTTCTTGATTAGAAGTGCTTTACAAAAGTGTTGAATTCAATAAGTATAAGTTCTCTAACCATATTTTTATGGCAGAAAGTGAAGAGGAACTAAAAAGCCTTTTGATGAAAGTGAAAGAGGAGAGTGAAAAAGTTGGCTTAAAGCTCAACATTCAGAAAACGAAGATCATGGCATCCGGTCCCACCACTTCATGGGAAATAGATGGGGAAACAGTGGAAACAGTGTCAGACTTTATTTTTTGGGGCTCCAAAATCGTTGCAGATGGTGACTGCAGCCATGAAATTAAAAGACACTTACTCCTTGGAAGGAAAGTTATGACCAGCCTAGATAGCATATTCAAAAGCAGAGACATTACTTTGCCAACAAAGGTCCGTTTAGTCAAGGCTATGGTTTTTCCTGTGGTCATGTATGGATGTGAGAGTTGGACTGTGAAGAAGGCTGAGCACCGAAGAATTGATGCTTTTGAGCTGTGGTGTTGGAGAAGACTCTTGAGAGTCCCCTGGACTGCAAGGAGATCCAATCAGTCCATTCTAAAGAAGATAAGTCCTGGGTGTTCATTGGTAGGACTGATGCTAAAGCTGAAACTCCAATACTTTGGCCACCTCATGCAAAGAGTTGACTCATTGGAAAAGACCATGATGCTGGGAGGGATTGGGGGCAGGAGCAGAAGAGGACGACAGAGGATGAGATGGCTAAATGGCATCACCAACTCGATGGACGTGAGTTTGAGTGAGCTCCAGGAGTTGGTGATGGACAAGGAGGCCTGACGTGCTGTGGTTTGTGGGGTCACAAAGAGTCGGACATGACTGAGCAACTGAACTGAACTGAACCATGTTTTTATATTTCAAAATTATGTTGACCTGTGGCCTCACCAAGTTAACCTTCTTCAGAGCTCTGTATCTCAGTGGCCATACCATTCTTGCATTTCTCAGACTGAAACCTTAGAGTCATCTTTGTTTTCTCTTTTTCTCTAACACTTCATGATTAGGGCCAAGATTGTAAAGAAAGAATGCTTTACATTAAATAGCAACTAAAATAGTGCTTGCAAAAGAGGGTATGGTATAAGGGTGGTGGCGTTACAGATGTACAGTGAATAGATTTTAAGTATATTTTGAATGTTAGAACCACTATAATTTTGTAGTGGACTGAATATTTAAAAATTTAAAGTTGAACATATTGACTTCCTGTTCTAACACCACTCAGCAGCTCCCCACCCAGAGTTGAAACCAAAATCTGTATGTTGTCTGTAGTGCACTGCGTAACTGGGGTTTTTACTTCATCTCTGGTCATGTTCTACTACACTACCAGTCTGTCTTCCCTTTGTTTTGGCCACTTGGACCCTCTCAAGCACACCCTTCTCCCAGCTCCAGCTCTTCAATTGCCTTGATGTATGCCTGGCCAGGGGACATATTTGTTGATGAATAAATTTATCAGATTGTTTATTAAACATAACCATAAGCAATATTAATTTATTTTTATACCATGTGGTATTTGAAGCCATAAACTAGGGGAAGTCAAGGGAAGAAGAGTAAAAGGTAAAGAAAGACATAATAACAGTAGTAATGTATAAGAAGAAGTATTAATGTCTAATAAGTATTAATATCTAGCACAGAAATTGTGTGAGGAATAAACACTATAACTCAAAAGCTAAAACTTTTATTGTCAGCAATGCCTTTCTGCCCCTTGGCAGGCACTGAGTGCTCTACTATTCAGTCCCTGACAGTCACGATATATTGCTGAACCATTTAGAGAAGGTTAAAAAATATTGATCGCATCATGAAAGCAAGAAAGCAGCTTAAAGTGATTCAGGAAAAAAATAAATTTTATGAGTTGGTCTAATTTTCCAACGATTTTACTACTTAAAAAAGTGGCTTTGCTTATTTGGAGTATTAGGTTGGTTCTTTTCTGATCATAGCAAAGAATTGAAAGGTCAGACCAGGATAGCCCAAGCAGGCAAGATCTGTTCAGCTGTACGCTCTGGAAACGTGTGAGCAGACCAACTCGTGCAGGAGTGGTCCTGCCCCCTTTTTGACTTCCTGCTTAAATCATCTGTTCCCTCCTCTGGACAGTCCTGGGGCCTGGTGGTTTGTACTCTATGCAAATAAGGCATGAGCCGAGACCTCTCAGGGAAGGGGGTATGCCAGACTCATTTTCCTGCCAGGAGTCTTCACTCAGGTCCTTGGTTTAGCCGCTACTTCTTCTGACTAACATTTTGGGTGCCCCTTTTCCCTACTCTAACTGCCTAACGAGAGTATTCAGTTCAGTGAAATAATCCTTTCGTAGTGCTGTAGCAAGGGGCCTTGCCCCAGGCACCCTTAAGATGTGTTATAGGAGAGCTTTTCATTTATGTGACATAAAGACATTCAAGTTAAATAATAACTTTTAAAATAGCATAAATATTTTTGCTTTTGAAATATGTATCGTGTTATTTTACTCTTATTTTATGAAAACTTTTTTGAAAATGGTTTATGCTGATTATAAAAATGTAGAAAGCATGGGAGGAAAAATCACCCACAGTCCCACTAGCAAAAAACAAACACCATTAAAATGTATATGTTTCATTACAAGTTTTTTACATAATTATATTCTTCTAAAACTCTTCAGATTACTTAATGTCTTATTATTAGTTTAAAATTATTATTCTTTGTATATCTAAAACCTTGCAACATTTAAATAATTTTTAAAAGAATAAATCATTTCAATATCCTATGGGATATGGTTAATGCCTTTGTTTATCTATGTACAACATCCTTATTTTTCTAACATTGTCTGTAATACATTTTATTTTAAATACTTTAACAAAAAATTCTCTGTTAAAAAATAAGCCTAATAGAACATAACATTGGAGTTGTATTATAAAATATTTATAATAAAAAACTTAAGCATGAAACATAAGTAGCTACTTATTCACAGGAGTCACTAATCTATGGAAACATTACTTAATTTCAATGTAAAATGCATTAATGCTACATAGGTAAGTTAGGATCCCAAATGAAGTACACAGATATTGTTTTAGAATGTAATTTAATTGCTATGTTTTTGTCAAAACTGCAGAAAGGATTTAATAGTTCATGACAAAAGTGAAATTGTACATTGCCATTCAAATTATATATTTTATTTCCTTTCTGAAGGGCATTGCACTTAAATTGACATAATTTACTTACATATGGAAAAATGCAAGCTTTTCCGTACCAGAAATCTTAAACTTTACATTTTATCACTCTCTCTCCCTTTAATAATAAACTCGTATCTTTGACCAACTTCAAATGCTTAAATGATAATAGTGATCAAAACTGTAGGAAATAATTGATCTCTTAAATAATTTGACATTTAAAAGGCATCTTCAAGTCTTCCAGTCTCATTATCTTCTTTTAGAAATCCTTTCAAGAGATTCCTGATAGTCATCCCACCTTGGCTGGAACATTCCTAGTGTCTGGGAGCTCTCCAGTCTTTCACTCCATGATTACTTATTCAGTCTTTCACTCCATGATTACTTATTCAGTCTTTCACTCCATGATTACTTATTCAGTCTTTCACTCCATGATTACTTATTCAGTCTTCCATTATTCATGTGTTTAAACATTCATTTGTTTAAACTTATTGAATATCTGCTCTTTACCTGCCAGTATGCTTGACATTGAATACACAAGATGAATAAACCTGGAGAAACATGAGTGGAACTACGATGTTTGCTTTAAGCTTATATATCTCTTCTTCCCACTTCTCTCTTTTCCTGATTATAAAAATGGTGGCTGTGAAGAATAATTCTATTGTTTTTGGTTAAACGTCTGTTTACAAAAATAAGATAAAAAGAATTAAATGTGAAACAAATCTGTTTGCCAAGAGATAATCCTACAAATATTAGTATTTTCATTTTGCTTCCCTTTCAGTTCAGTTACTCAGTCGTGTCTGACTCTTTGCAACCCCATGGACTGCAGAATGCCAGGCCTCCCTGTCCATCACCAACTCCCGGAGTTTACTCAAACTCATGTCCATTGAGTCGGTGATTTCATCCAACCATCTCATCCTCTGTCGTCCCCTTCTCCTCCCGCCTTCAATCTTCCCCAGCATCTGGGTCTTTTCAATGAGTCAGTTCTTTGCATCAGGTGGCCAAAGTATTGGAGTTTCAGCTTCAGCATCAGTCCTTCCAGTGAATATTCAGGACTGATTTCCTTTAGGATGGACTGGCTACTTCCCTTTACTTCTTTTCTAAAAATTGTACAAACAAACCCAAGTGCACACACTTTGTATTTCTAAGCTAAAAATATCTTTAATTTCTTTATGTGACACAGTTCCGAGTTACCATATTTAAAACTGCCTTTTGTCTAAAATTGTCTCTAATGTATTTTTAAGTATGGTAGCCAGAACTAAAAAGGTAACCATTATCTTTTAAATAGGGTAGCCAGAACTAAACATAGATTTCTGAACACCGAAACATAGATTTTCCTGAACACTAGTAGCCGAGTTTAAACTGCAGTTGTTTTGGGAGAGGGAGAAGATGAAGTCATGCACACGACTGGTTCATGTCAAGCTTGTTTTAGATGTGTAAGTACAGTGTCATATTCATAGTACTGATGGAGTATTGAATAGCCAGAATTTTTATTATTTCTTTATTGTTACTGGTAGGCAAGATCTTTCTTTATCTACATTTCCTCTCATACTTTTAATCTTGTCACTTTAGCCTGTTAAACATTTGGAATTAAGGTTTTGTGATTAGATGTACAGTTACCCATGCTTCCTTGAGTTAAATGATTTCTAAATTTGATTCTCTTTATATCTTTAATGATTTTAAAAAGCAATGGAGTCAAGACTTGGGCAAAACCTTCAAAACAGATAATAAACCATTAATAAATAATTAATCCTTCAACTTGATCATGAACTTTATCTTGGTAATGAAACAGTTATCAGTCCTTTTGGTCTCCCAAGCCACAAGAAGATCTCATTATCCACATTTTTCAGTCTTCATATGAAAAAATCTTCAAATCTCTTGCTAACAACCTGAATGCATGTAATCGTTTCAGCATTTGTTTCATTGCTTAGTCCAATTACCCTGCTTTACAAAGAAAAAAAAAAACCTCTTATTTGATGAAATTTCTTATGCAACCTTTGCTAAATTATTATGATCATTGTTACTGTTAACTTTTATTTGTCAGGTATTGATGGACCACATACATCTTTGATAATCTGTTCTAGAATTTCACCAGAGATATATCTATATTTTATTTTCTTTTTTACTTCTTACTTAAAATTGACCTAATTTTCTCTGGAATGATTTCTATAAGAAAGCACATACTTAGTTTTCTGTTTTTTCCCCCCTTTTTTTGGACTGAAAGATAGGATTAAATCATCTAATCCAATCTCATTTTTAAAATGAATAAATTGAGGCATTGGGAAATACATTTATGTCAGTGTAAATCTAATCATGCATTTTATTTAGTGAGGTCCTTTACCATTCGCCAAGGACAGTCCTAATGTACTCAAAGAAGTTAACTTCCAAGTTGAAGTTACCCTCGGAATTTCCAGATATGACTTTCCATCATTATGAAGTTGAGCAAATTTCATAACTGCAGTCAGGGGACTTTATGATTGGCCTGACTCCATCTATTCCACATAACTTACATTAATAAAAATTATCATTGGATAAGAAAGGGATAAATTGGATACAATCATTACATTAAGTATAATATACCAAACTGTTGACCTTATATCTATAATTGAAGGACAGACCAAGAGAAGACTGAGATTTCTATGGTATGAACTGAAGGGCAAACCTAAAATAATTGATGTTTCCCTGATACAAACTTGCTGTATAAAATTTAACATTTTATCTAGAAATGATTTGAATTTTGCAGAGCTTGTTTTTAGAGGTTTCAAATCAGCATTCACTGTATCATATTTATAACAATCAAAGTTAAAAACCTGGGGCAATTCATGTTTCTGTTTCTCAAATAAATTGTATTTCTGTCAGCTGCACAGAGATAGGATATTAATGTGAGTAATTTTAAAAAATGAAAATGCGAATAAAGCAAAAAAAAAAAAAAAACAGCCCTCAGAGTGTGAATTTTCTTCTTGCTCTTTGAATCTGGAAGTACGCTGGCCTTTGCAAAACCAAGGTGTGTGAGTTAGGCCACGTCTACTGAAGAAGAGGACTGAGGCTTCTCTTTCATTTTGAATCAATTCAGCAGGGGTTCCTGATTGCTTGAAAGCTATGCAAGCTTTCACTTTATGTTAGTTTTAGAAATCTGTTTGGAAAATTGTAATGCGTGTAGAGCTGAGAGTGGTATTCATCCTTGTTCTCAGAAAACTAGACTAAGTGCCTTGAGAGTAAGAGACTAGCACATCATTTCAGGGTTAATCATTATATTCATATCTACAGTAACAGCAATTATTTGAGAGTTTGTGTGTGCTAGGTCTCATTGATTTTTGTTGAATTTTAAAATTTCACAATAAATAAATGAATGCATTTCATTGTAAAGGATTAAGTCAATACACATAAAATACAATTCAACCTTGATAAAATTATTTTCCTGCAGGCCCCACCCCCTCCTTTGCCTGGTCCCCAATTGACCATTGTCTTTATGTGGTTTACATATATACATATACAAGTAAAGCATATATATTTTTCTACAAATATGCTTTGTATAGTACACATGTGTATATATGAATTATATATTATACTGTTTTGTAGACTTTAAAAAGTACATGGAATCAATTATTATGTATTTTTCTTCAATTTGTTTTTCAATTTAACAGTATGGCTTTGAAAATTCTTTGGCAGTATATGTAGATAGAGCTTATTATTTTAAACAGTTGCATTAAACCATGAATGATTGTTTACCTAGCTATACTGATGGACATTTAGGGGTTTTCTCATATCCCTAATTATAAACAATGTATTTTTGCAGGACTAGAGTATTTATCCAGGGCAGATTCTAGGAAATGAAATTGTTAGATGATAGTATATATATTCTATATTTTATAATGTTCTAGATTTATTCTTCAAAGTGGGCATAAATTGATACTCGCCAACATTGCATTTGAGGAGCTGTTTCTCTATAACCTCACTGGCACTATAATCATTCTGTGGATTATTTTTTTTAATCTGATGGATACAAATTGTTATCTTGTTGGAGTTTGAATTTGCATTTCTTAGAGTATTACCATTGAGGATTTTTTTTTAAATGTTTATTGGTCATTTATATTTCTTCTATGAATTATCTGTCCCTACATTTTATTCAGACTGCAAGGAGATCTAGCCAGTCCATCCTAAAGGAAATCAGTCCTGGGTGTTCATTGGAATAACTGATGTTGAAGTTGAAAGTCCAATATTTTGGCCACCTGATACGAAGAGCTAACTCATTTGAAAAGACCCTGATGTTGGGAAATACTGAAGGCAGGAGGAGAAGGGACGACAGAAGATGAGATGGTAAGATGGCATCACCGACTCAATGGACATGGGTTTGGGTGGACTCCAGGAGTTGGTGATGGACAGGGAGGCCTGGCGTGCTGCAGTTCATGGGGTCACAAAGAGTCGGAAGACTGAATTGAACTGAACATTTTATTCACTTGTAAATTACATTCTTTGTACTTAAAAAAATTAATTAAAAAATTCTTTACATATTTAAATATTCTGAATATTTTTTATTGTATACAATAATAATGGCACTTGTGGCTAATGAGCCCACACACCATTCTAAGCACTTTATGTGGATTAACTAATTTACTTCTTTCTGCACAGCAAACCTGGTGGATTGTCTCCATTTTACAAATGAGGGAGCTGAGACCAGAAAGCTGAGAAACCCTGCCCAAGGTCACAGTAGCTGGCAGAGTTGAGTACAAACTCAGATAGTCAAACAAACCTGGAGTTGATTTTATTAACCAACATGTAATATTAGATGAGACATCTGATATTATATATGTTTCATGCAGTAGAATTTTTTCTCTCTCTCTTCTGTTTCTTAACAGAAGAGTTTAAACAGAAGGAGAGCTTTAATATCAAAAGTACACTGGTACTTTCCTTGGTATTTATTATACAGAAGCCTGTATTTTACATCCCCAGGTTTTTTAGTATTTTCCTTTGTTGCTGTCCCCCTGTATTGCTTTAAGCTCTTCTATAGTCTAAAGATCCATTGTATGTTTTTCCTAATATTATTTTTTAGTTTATTAATATTATTAATATAAATAATAATTTACCTAGTAATATTATTGTTTCATTACATTTAGAATATATGATATATAATCCATAAGTTTATTTTTACCCCACAAGTTGATAACCAGTTTGTAAGCCCTGTTTACTGAGTTTTCCCATCCATCCTTTCCCTACTAATTTGGAAGCTTACCCTTACCATCCTTTGAGTTTGCACACACAGATCTGTTTCTTCATTTTCTATTCCATGGCACTGATTGTTTTTCCTTTTCTTGTAACAAATCTTTGCTTAGAACAGTAAGTAAATGTTAATCACCACCACAAGCTTATAATTTGTTTTTTTTTTTAATGTGTTTAATGGCTAGTTTTTTACCTTTACCTTCCAGTCCTTTCTTTAAAAAATTTTAAACTTGCCTACCATACAGTGTATAGATATGTTTATTCCTTCATCTGTGTCTTCTAAACTCATTATTCCAAATGAAGCTTAATCTGTTTGATGAGTTTCTTGGAAAACATGCTAAATTGTAACTGAATTGATTAAAATATGGATAATAGACATCTCCATTACATTGAACTCTCTTAACCTGGCATGAGGTGTGGGTTCATTTCTTTATATCTTCCTTTATGTTCTTAAATATAATTGTATGGTTTTCTTTATATAGAACTCACATTTTTCTCATTAGGTTTATTCCTAACTATTTTAATATGTGTGTTGCCAGTGCAATTGGGCATTTTTACTTATGCTTTCAAATCGGCTATTGCTGATGCTGTTGATTTTGATCTACTTTTATTTTTTATCATGGGTTGGCTAAAATCACTTAGCAGTTTGTCGATTGATTTTCTTGGCTTTTCCAAGTAGAATATTTTTCTTTGTTCCTAATTATTCTATCACTTACATATTTATCTTGTATTTTACCTGGCAGAACTTCCAATATAGTGGGTTGAACAGTACTACAGAGTATTTATGTCTTATTGCTGGAATGTTTAATGAATGTTTCTAATGTTTCCTGACAAATATTATACAGACTGAATATTACTGGTACCTACCTCTGTCAACAAGTTTCCTCTTCTTTTTGTTTGCTAAATAATTGTTTTATTTGTTTGTTGGTTTGTTTGTTTGTTTTATTTAGGAAAGAGGGTGAATTCTCCCCTACCCCCAGTTTTACTTCAGTATAATTGACATAACATTGTATCTGTTTTAGATGTACAGAAATAGTGATTTAGTACATGTATATATTGCAAAATGATTGTTGCAATAAGGCTAGTTAACATCCATCACCACACAGTTACAATTTTTTTCTTGTAATTAGAACTTTTAAGATTTAGTCTCTTTAGTTCAGTTCAGTTCAGTCGTTCAGTCGTGTCCGACTCTTTCTGACCCCATGAATCAGAAAGGACTGGTCTCCTTCAGCAGCTTTCAAATAAGCAATGCGGTTTTGCTAACTCTAGTCCCCATGATGTACATTATATCCTCAAAGCTTATTCATCTTACAGCTGGAAGTTTGCACCTTTTGACCACCTTCACCCAGTGTTCCCACCCAGCACCCCCTACCTGTGGTAACCACCGATTTGTTTTCAATACCTGTAATTTCTTGTGTTGTTTAATTTCTCATGTAAGTGACATCATCAACTACTTACCTTTCTGTGTCTGACTCATTTCACTTAGCACAGTGCCTTCCAGTTTTATCCATGTTGCTGCAGTGGCAGGAGTTCTTTCTTACAGTTGAATAACATTCCATTTTCTTTACCTACTCTTCTATTGCTGAACACTAAGTTTGTTTCCAGGTCTTCACTATTGTGAGTAATGCTGCAGTGAACATGAGAGTCAGGTATCTCTTCAAGGTAGCGCTTTTATTTGCTTTGGATGTATACCCAGAAGTGGAATTTCTGGGTCATGTGGTAGTTCAGTTTTTAATTTTTGAAGGAAGCTCTATATTGTTTACTGTAGCGGCTGGACCAGTTTATCCCCACCAACAATGCACAAGTGTTCAAGAGGGTGGATTTTATCAAATAATTCTGTAGAATCACTCATCTCTAAAACTCATAATCACTATGGCAGGTCAGAGTATGAAGTGAGATTTGAAGAGATGAGGTAGAAATGTAGAACCAGCCTCAGGAATACTGGAGAAAAAGGGAAAGTTCTTAGGATCCAAAGGAAACCAAGGAGAGGAAATTGTGTTTTCTCTGCTTTCTGTCCTTTCTCTCATGTTCCTGAGAAAAATGATGGAAACTATCCTTAAAGGAACTGTCATCTTACAACCCAAACTTCATGCCAGTTAAAGTCAAAGCTTATGATTGTGTCTTTGATAAAGTTACAGAACTGTGAGCAAGTCTGAGCAGAAGAAAATATCCATCACTCTGAACTGCTCTTTGCATATTAATATGTCCTAATTCTGGTATTTCTGAACCTTGCCAGCTGTTTAAACTAAATGGATGAACTGCTGTAAAGCGCATGATCCAAATTTCCTTCTGGAACAATTTGGCAGCCTTCTTATAGATATAATAGCAGGGTTCATTTGGGTAGAAATATATTATTATCCAAAATTCAAATGTTTGGTAAATATCACTGATTTTGAAAATATATTTTCTGCTTTATGATTTCTACAACTAAATACCTTTGCTGTTTGGATGTTGTAAAATATCTTTCTAACCATTTCTTTGTGACCATCATTATCCCTCCTCTCTACCACTTTTGCATTTTTCTGTGAAACTCATGTTTTTTGCTATTTGCAGTGTCTCAATACACGAATGTTTCCCTAAATTCCTCTGATTTAAAAGTAATATGTATCTTTACTTTAAAAAAAAATGTAAAGTTATGTTTTAATCAAAACCAAAATAATCTTTCAGTTCATTTCAGTTCAGTCGCTCAGTCGTGTCCGACTCTTTGCGACCCCATGAATCGCAGCACGCCAGGCCTCCCTGTCCATCACCAATTCTTGGAGTTCACGGAGACTCACGTCCATCGAGTCAGTGATGCCATCCAGCCATCTCATCCTCTGGCGTCCCCTTCTCCTCCTGCCCCCAATCCCTCCCAGCATCAGAGTCTTTTCCAATGAGTCAACACTTCGCATGAGGTGGCCAAAGTACCGGAGTTTCAGCTTTAGCATCATTTCTTCCAAAGAAATCCCAGGGATGATCTCCTTCAGAATGGACTGGTTGGATCTCCTTGCAGTCCAAGGGACTCTCGAGTCTTCTCCAACACCACAGTTCAAAAGCATCAGTTCTTCGGCGCTCAGCCTTCTTCACAGTCCAACTCTCACATCCATACATGACCACAGGAAAAACCATAGCCTTGACTAGACGAACCTTTGTTGGCAAAGTAATGTCTCTGCTTTTGAATATGCTATCTAGGTTGATCATAACTTTCCTTCCAAGGAGTAAGCGTCTTTTAATTTCATGGCTGCAGTCACCATCTGCAGTGATTTTGGAGCCCAGAAAAATAAAGTCTGACACTGTTTCCACTGTTTCCCCATCTATTTCCATGAAGTGATGGGACTGGATACTATGATCTTCATTTTCTGAATGTTGAGCTTTAAGCCAACTTTTTCACTCTCCTCTTTCACCTTCATCAAGAGGCTTTTGAGTTCCTCTTCACTTTCTGCCATAAGGGTGGTGTCATCTGCATATCTGAAGTTATTGATATTTCTCCCGGCAACCTTGATTCCAGCTTGTGCTTCTTCCAGTTCAGCGTTTCTCATGATGTACTCTGCATATAAATTAAATAAGCAGGGTGACAATATACAGCCTTGACGTACTCCTTTTCCTATTTGGAACCAGTCTGTTGTTCTATGTCCCGTTCTAACCGTTGCTTCCTGACCTGCATACAGATTTCTCAAGAGGCCGGTCAGGTGGTCTGGTATTCCCATCTCTTTCAGAATTCTCCACAGTTTATTGTGATCCACACAGTCAAAGGCTTTGGCATAGTCAATAAAGTAGAAATAGTTGTTTTTCTGGAACTCTCTTGCTTTTTCCATGATCCAGCGGATGTTGGCAATTTGATCTCTGGTTCCTCTGCCTTTTCTAATACCAGCTTGAACATCAGGAAGTTCACGGTTCACGTATTGCTGAAGCCTGGCTTGGAGAATTTTGAGTATTACTTTACTAGCATGTGAGATGAGTGCAATTGTGCGGTAGTTTGAGCATTCTTTGGCATTGCCTTTCTTTGGGATGGAATGAAAACTGACCTTTTCCAGTCCTGTGGCCACTGCTGAGTTTTCCAAATGTGCTGGCATATTGAGTGCAGCACTTTCACGGCATCATCTTTCAGTATTTGGAATAGCTCAACTGGAATTCCATCACCTCCACTAGCTTTGTTCATAGTGATGCTTTCTAAGGCCCACTTCACATTCCAGGATGTCTGGCTCTAGGTCAGTGATCACACCATCATGATTATCTGGGTCGTGAAGATCTTTTTTGTACAGTTCTTCTGTGTATTCTTGCCACCTCTTCTTAATATCTTGTGCTTCTGCTAGGTCCATACCATTTCTGTCCTTTATCGAGCCCATCTTTGCATGAAATGTTCCCTGGGTATCTCTAATTTTCTTGAAGAGATCTCTAGTCTTTCCCATTCTGTTGTTTTCCTCTGTTTCTTTGCACTGATGGCTGAGGAAGGCTTTCTTATCTCTTCTTGCTATTCTTTGGAACTCTGCATTCAGATGCTTATATCTTTCCTTTTCTCCTTTGCTTTTCACGTCTCTTCTTTTCACAGATATTTGTAGGGCCTCCCCAGATAGCCATTCTGCTTTTCTGCATTTCTTTTCCAGGGGATGGTCTTGATCCCTGTCTCCTGTACAATGTCACGAACCTCAGTCCATAGTTCATCAGGAACTCTATCTATCAGATCTAGGCCCTTAAATCTATTTCTCACTTCCACTGTATAATCATAAGGGATTTGATTTAGGTCATACCTGAATGGTCTAGTGATTTTCCCTACTTTCTTCAATTTAAGTCTGAATTTGGCAATAAGGAGTTCATGATCTGAGCCACAGTCAGCTCCCAGTCTTCTTTTTGTTGACTGCATAGAGCTTCTCCATCTTTGGCTGCAAAGAACATAATCAATCTGATTTTGGTGTTGACCATCTGGTGATGTCCATTTGTAGAGTCTTCTCTTGTGTTGTTGGAAGAGGGTGTTTGCTATGACCAGTGCATTTTCTTGGCAAAACTCTGTTAGTCTTTGCCCTGCTTCATTCCGTATTCCAAGGCCACATTTGCCTGTTCCTCCAGGTGTTTCTTGACTTCCTACTTTTCATTCCAGTCCCCTATAATGAAAAGGGCATCTTTTTTTGGTGTTAGTTCTAAAAGATCTTGTAGGTCTTCGTAGAACCGTTCAACTTCAGCTTCTTCAGCGTTACTGGTTGGGGCGTAGACTTGGATTACCGTAATATTGAATGATTTGCCTTGGAAACAAACAGAGATCATTCTGTCGTTTTTGAGATTGCATCCAAGTACTGCATTTTGGACTCTCTTGTTGTCCATGATGGCTACTCCATTTCTTCTGAGGGATTCCTGCAAGAAACTAGAATTTCTAATTACTACAGAAGAATTTTCTTATTGTGTTTTAGTGTTGCTTAACAGTAAAATTTTACTTTACTTTGGGTAAGAAGATATTCAGTGTCCTATTTTAATGTGAAAAGAAGCTGATTATCCCCACATTGCTAAAATTTATTAGAAGCACTATACAAGAAATAAAATTCCCTTGATTTTTTTCCATCTTTGATCTCAATTAAATCCTTAATAGTACATATTTTACGAAACAAGGAAATTAGTTCCTTTCCCAAGAAGATGATCTCTCTAAGAATTCCATTGTCTTTTGACTCATCACTAAGTTCTAATGCCTGGGGAATAGGGAACCTGGAGAGTGGCATTTCTACAAATATTTATGACTGTTTTATCCTCTATGTTGTTCCTTTCCTTCCTGCTGCTATAAATTCAAGCAGAGAGCCTGATGTGATACCAAGTATCCTTTAAAGGATACCACGTATCCTTAATCAGAACATACCATTGTGATGAATTTGCATAAATGTAAACCATTTCTCAGAGATAAAAATATAGATGATAAATGTATGGGAGAATGTTTTGTAGTAAAGAGATTCAGGTTTAAAAGCTAGGTATTATTTTATAGGTATTAATTTTGCATTTAAACTAATAATATCTAATTCTAGTAAAGCAGAAATGTTCATATACTGCTGGTAGCAATAAAGGTGGTGAAGTCTCTTTAGAGAGCAATTTGTTAACACATGTGAAGAGCAAAAATAATGCATACCCACAAGTTCATAAGCCTCATTTATGGGTATTTATTTTAAGTATATAATTCAAAAGTATGAAAAACTTATTATATAAAGTTACATTCATTTAAATACTATCAATCATGATTTAAAAAATGATTTAACAAATGAGATTTGGTTAAGTAAATTATAGCACCTACATGAAATCCTCCACAATCTTATTTGTGAGAATTTACTCACAGGAAATATACTAAAAATATCTAATTGTAAAATAATCTTTATTGGGTCTAACTGCTATATTGGAGAGGCAAGATTCATGGGATATAGTCAGATATCAACTTAACGTCTGGTCACGTCTTTTTTTAAATTTATGTTTCCAATTTAATTCAATATTCTCTTAAGATTTTTTTTTACAGATGTCTGTTATTTTTCAGATTCCTTTACTCTTTAGGTTATTGCAGAGTGTTGAGTGGAGTTCTCTGTGCTATACATTTGGTCCTTTTGATTATTTTATGTATAGTGGTGTGTATATGTTAGCCCCAAGCTCCTAATATGCCTCCCCCAACCTTTTATCTTCAGTAACCATACATTTGTTTTCTAAGTCTGTGAGTCTATTTCTGTTTTGTAAATCAGTTTATTTCTGTCATTTTTTTAAGATTCCACATGTAAGTGATATCATATATGTCTGTCTTTATCTTGCTTACTTCACTTAGTGTGAATAATCTCTAGGTCCGTCCACATGGCTGCAGCTGACATTATTTTATTCTTTTTATGGCTGAGTAGTATTCTATTGTATATATGTACCACATCTTCTTTATCTATTCATCTGTCAATGGTCTGTTCACTTCTTGTTAAAGCAGTTCTGTGGGACTAATTTTTCCTATCTTCTTGGATGGCAGTTAGCTCAAATTCTGTGATTCTCTAGTCATTCTTAGATAAATAAAAAGTGCTACCAGTACTTTCAGTTCAGTTCAGTTCAGTCGCTCAGTCGTGTCCGACTCTTTGCAACCCCGTGAATCACCCCGTCCATCACCATCTCCCAGAGTTCACTCAGACTCACGTCCATCGAGTCAGTGATGCCATCCAGCCATCTCATCCTCTGTTGTCCACTTCTCCTCCTGACCCCAATCCCTCCCAGCATCAGAGTCTTTTCCAATAAGTCAACTCTTCGCATGAGGTGGCCAAAGTACTGGAATTTCAGCTTTAGCATCATTCCTTCCAAAGAAATCGCAGGGCTGATCTCCTTCAGAATGGACTGGTTGGATCTCCTTGCAGTCCAAGGGACTCTCAAGAGTCTTCTCCAACACCACAGTTCAAAAGCATCAATTCTTCGGCACTCAGCCTTCTTCACAGTCCAACTCTTACATCCATACATGACCACAAGAAAAACCATAGCCTTGACTAGACGGACCTTTGTTGGCAAAGTAATATCTCTGCTTTTCAATACTGTATCTAGTGTGGTCATAACTTTCCTTCCAAGAAGTAAACGTCTTTTAATTTCATGGCTGCACCAGTACTTTAAAAAACATTAAAATAGTCTGTAACTTTCAGTTTAGAAATGGTTTATTTTATTAGAGTAATTACAGCTTTATACTTATTCAAAGTTATTATTTTCTTTTTCCCCTAATTTCCATTCTGAAATGCGAAAAAAGAGCCCTGTTAGACTCCTCTCTTTTTTTTAATTCAAAATTATAGTACTTACAGAATTTTAACAGCATGCAAAACCATAGTTTATGTTGTATAGTGATATATAACTAACACAAGATTGTAAAGCAGTTGTACGCATAGTGTTCAGCTGTGTCCAACTTTTTGCGACCCCGTGGACCCACCAAGCTGTGCTGTCCATGGAATTTCCCGGCTAGAATACTGAAGTGGGTTGCCATTTCCTACTCCAAGGGATCTTCCCAACCCAGGGGTCAAACCTGCAGATGTGTTACCACTGTGCCCCCTTGTCTTTGTAAAGCAATTATACTCCAGTAAAAAAAAAAAATTAAAAAAAAGATTTCTTCTCTTTTCCTCCTTTACACATCTAGCTTTCCTCCCAATCCTTCACACACCACCTTTTAATTAATAAAGGACAGAAAATATGGCTTGTGTGGCTATAGCAAGATAGATTTAGCACAATAAATATTAGGAGTGATTGAAAAAAACAGAATACAAAATGTCTCACTGGACTGATTTGAAGGCATAGATACTCCTTGGGCTCATCCATCATAGAAGGCTTACATGGCTTCTTTGAAGAACCTTTTATCCTCTTACTTCCAAAGATCTCATTTATAATTCTCTTGATATTGGTGAAGAATCTTTAATAATTGGTGCTGATAATTTTGCTAACCTCTGATGCATATGGAAGTCTTTCTATTTTCTGACATTGTCTAGAGGGTATTTAAGATCATCCTCACATATCTTTAGAAGGAAAACCATCACCTTGGGTTCTGCCGCTTAAAGGAGCAGCCACATCAAAGGTATCTTATCATTGTTTCATTTAATCTTCACATCCTGCTGGGTCTGCATTACTGTTTCTGTTCTAAAGACGAGGAAAGAAGAGTTAGGGAAGTAACTTGCATTTTCATATGTTTATGTGAAAAAAGTTGGATCTAAAACCAGATCTTTCTGACTCCAAAGATCTAGGAGTCAGTAGAGCTGATTTGGCTCGCACTTTGCATAGGACTCCTGAGAATCCTGTATGCAGGTCAAGAAACAACAGTTGGAACTGGACATGGAATAACAGACTGGTTCCAAATTGGGAAAGGAGTATGTCAAGGCTGTATATTGTCACCCTGCTTATTTAACTTATATGCAGAATACATCATGAGAAATCCTGGAGTGGATGAAGCACAAGCTGGAATCAAGATTGCTGGGAGAAATATCAATAACCTCGGATATGCAGATGACACCATTCTTATGGCAGAAAGTGAGGAACTAAAGAGCCTCTTGATGAAAGTGAAAGAGGAGAGTGAAAAAGTTGGCTTAAAGCTCAGCAGTCAGAAAACTGAGATCAGGCATCTGGTCCCATCATTTTATGGCAAATAGATGGGGAAACAATGGAAACAGTGTCAGACTTTATTTTTGGGGGCTCCAAAATCACTGCAGATGGTGACTGCATCCATGAAATCAAAAGACGCCTACTCCTTTAAAGAAAAGTTATGACCAACCTAGACAGCATGTTAAAAAGCAGAGGCATTACTTTGCCAACAAAGGTCCGGCTAGTCAAGGCTATGGTTTTTCCTGTGGCCATGTATGGATGTGAGAGTTGGACTATAAAGAAAGCTGAGTGCCAGAGATTTGATGCTTTTGAACTGTGCTATTGGAGAAGACTCCTGAGAGTCCTTTGGACAGCAAGGAGATCCAACCAGTACATCCTAAAGGAAATCAGTCCTGAATATTCATTGGAAGGACTGATGTTGATGCTGAAACTCCAGTACTTTGGCCACCTGATGACTCATTTGAAAAGACTCTGATGCTGGCAAACATTGAAGGCAAGGGAAGGGGACAGCAGAGGATGAGATGGTTGGATGGCATCACTGACTCAATGGACATGAGTTTGAGTAAACTCCGGGAGTTGGTGATGGACAGGGAGGTCTGCTGTGCTGCAGTCCACAGGGTCACACCATAGGGTCGCAAAGAGTCGGAGATGACTGAGTGACTGAACTGAACTGAACTTTCACAGGACTTGGTATACAAATAGGCAGAACTATTTACCTCTCTGTGTATTAGATTCCTGATCTGTAAAATAATGGGACTAGGAGATTTCCTCAAGTTCCCTTCTACTTTATGTTCAATATCACACTTTGGAATATAGTATCTTCACTTTTGAAACCTTTAAATACCAGGAGTCACGTGCAATTCATCAGCTTTCCCAATGATCAGTTGTATACCATAGCATGTTCCATTAGAGAAAGTACCCACCACCATGCTGGAAGCAGTGCTTTCTGAAGGTTTAGTGGGTTCATAGCACTGTAGTGGGAGCGATACAGAGTACCAAGTGCAAGTCTGTATTTAAGAATTCAGTTATATTGGCTCTTAGCCCTTTCTGAGACATTCTTTCAAGTAAATGGAGATGAATGAAGCAGATTGATCAAAGTGCTATCCTTAAGACTCTTTGTAGTATGATTGTAGCAAACTGTTCTTATGGGAGCATTCAGGGCCAGGTTTCTGTCATCTATATTTTATAATATCCACAGACTGAGAATTCTTTGTGATTCTTTTATGTACGTTACAAGCAGCTACAGTGGGAGAAATATAAGCTTATTACAGTTTGAAGAAAGACCTTTCAAGGACTTTTTGCTTAATGCAAAACCATTGCTGCATTAGGTACAGAATTAACACTATAATTAGAATAAATCAAAATGTTCTTGGATTGGTTTTATTTTTAGGAAATGTTAATTGCATGTTGCTTTATGTTCTGTCTATATGATGGACTTCTTTAATTAGATTATGAGTTTTTGGTTTGAAGGTCCAACCTCAGGGTAATTAAAACACTGGCTGATTAACCATATTTTTTGAACCTTACACTTGGGAAATATTTTTATGGCTATATTTCCATGTCTCACCTTCTGTATGAATATATGATTTTTTTCCCTTTCTTATGAAAAAAGTGTGGAAAAAATGGTTGATGGTCTGCTGTTATAAGAAATGGTTTATAATTTGGATGATGATGTGGTGGTGTTTTTGGTATATTGAGGGAGATGTGTCCATCAGAGAGAGAGGCTGGTAGTGGTCGTTTAAAATCCTGCTTCCGTCTGCCAGGCTGAGCTCGGCCACCAGGAGCCCCTACTTGTGCCAGGCAGTGAAGTGTCATTTAACTGTTGGCAGAGGATGAGATAGTTAAATAGCATCACCGATTCAGTGGACATGAATTTGAGCAAACTCCTGGAGGCGGTGGAGGCCAGAGGAGCCTGGCGTGCTGCAGTCCATGGGGTCACTAGGAGTTGGACATGACTTAGCAGCTGAACAGCAAGAAACAGAATTTCGAGTAAATTTCTAGAAACTTGTAGATGTTGTAAAGTGGCACCCTAGACTTATTGTTAGTTATCAGTTCTTACAAAAAGCAGCAAAGGTTTATCTGCTTGGGAAAAGGAAAAAAAGAGAAGAGGGGCAAAAAGGGGATGAACATGAAGCAAGTGACTATGACATTAAAAAACCAAACCATTTTAACATTGTAGGAGAAAATGACAGTGGAGGGGAGCGAGTAAGATTATGGACACT
Organism: Bos grunniens; assembly: GCF_055505025.1. NCBI lineage: Eukaryota > Metazoa > Chordata > Mammalia > Artiodactyla > Bovidae > Bos > Bos grunniens. Next base: position 19,006,459 of record NC_141191.1, on the reverse strand, counting down.
TGTGAAATCAGATTGAGGGGGAAAACCTAACAATACAGTCTATAGAAGAGCAGTTGACAGAAGTGAGTTTCATCCTGGAGGAAAATGATTCATCCAGACGATTAATGGATTACAGAAAATGAGACTTTCTCATAACTTACTGAAACCTTGAAAGAGTCCTGTCCTCATACATGTGGCATTACTTTCCCTGCACCCTGGCAGAAACAGGGGCAGCCACACCTGGAACTCCGAGCCTCCTGACACCCATAGAATGGCAAACACAGATACTCCCCGGCCCCAGTAACCTTTCTTTTAGGGGAGGTGATGATGCCTGGACTCACCAATTCCTACTTTGCCACTAACTCTGATTCAGGGTGGCTCCGCCTAGACAGTTTCCTCGCTGGTAAAGTAGAGCTAATAATAAAGGCTTAACAGGAGCCAGAATTAAATCACATAGATAATATATGTAAACCCATCCCCCTTGACCATTCTAGAGTGTCAGTATATTTATCTTCTTCATAACACTTCTTTCAGTAACAGTTACAGCTCATCTCTTCAGTTTCAAAATGACACTTATACTTCTTTCTTCTTTGAGGCATTGGTTTCCTAACAGCTTTAGCTGCCCCTCATCCTATGGTAATAATGGTCTTTCTAGAACATCAAGAGGGCCTAGCCTCTTCCACATTCTCCCTTTTTCAAGTTCTGTAAAATACACCATTTCCCCTTCATGATTTGCATGCTGCTATCATTTACTTGAATTTGTCTCTTTATATTTTAAACTTCACAAAGCATAATTAAAATTTTGTATAGTTGATGTTTACTTAAAATTTCTGTGTATTTACTAGTCTTGCTGTTTTGGGTTCCTTTCTGTATCTGTAGCTTTCCAGCTCAAATCATTTTCCTTCAGTCAGGAAAATTTTCTTCAGAGGCATGCTGTTTCATTTGTTTATCTGAAAATGTCTTTAGCTTGCCTCCATTTCTGTTGAAGGGTTTTTGCTGGATATGGATTTCTGAGTCTTCTTTTAGCACTTTGAAATTATGATTCCACTATTTTCCAGCTTCCCTTGTTTCTACCAGGAAATGTTTTTGGTTTATGCAGCACTTCTTCTTGTGGTCTTTTATCTTGGCCAGCTTTTAAGATTTCCACGTATTTGAGGTCCAGCAGTTTTAAGATTTCCACGTATTTGAGGTCCAACAGTTTTAAGATTTCCATGTATTTGATGTGGGAAAATTTTGTTAAAATATATTGAGATTACTTGTTTAAGATTCCTTGGGATTTAGTATCTATGAATTGAGGTATTTCATCAAATCTGGAAAATTCTCATCCATTCACTCTTCAAATATTGATGGCCTTTGTTTCTTCTCACCTTCTTAAACTATAACCTTGTCATTTGCCTTGAGTCTTCTGGTACCATTTATTAAAGAAGAATTTATATTTTCTGGCTCTGCATCATTATTACCAAATATCATTATTTATTGCTGTGTATCTTAAATTTTCCCTATACTATCAAACCTGATTTCTTCAAGTTTTCCTATTTATTCCTGTTCACTAAATCCATATGCTTTACCTTGCTTCTCATTCTCCTCAGTTTCTCTATGGAATTCATCACTATTTACAGTCTTTTTCTTTCCTCTTAAAATTTCTCCTCTTGGCAACTTAAGGAGAAAATTAATTTCATAACACAGTCCTGTCTTTTTAATACCCTCTGTCTCTCTTTCACGTTAAACCTACAAAGTATGGTTGATCTGGAAGAGTTTTTCATCAAATTCTTTTTTTTTCTTTTAGTCATTTCTCACTCAGAGATCCTATTGCCTGTCGCCCCCTACCCACAGCTTCTCGCCTGCATCTAGAGCCCGCAGTGCACTGTGGGCGCTGGGCAGGCCGTGCTGTGTGCTCATGGCCACGGTGCACTCAGGCTTGTTAGTGTGCTGCTCCACTGGTGGTTATATGTTTTGAATATCACCCATGATTATTATTCCCAACTGTCATCTCTCAGAGGATGAGATGGTTGGATGGCATCATCAACTTGATGGACATGAATCTCCAGGAGCTGGTGATGGACAGGGAAGCCTGGCGTGCTGCAGTCCATGGGGTTGCGAAGAGTAGGACACGACCGAGTGATGGAACTGAACTGAACTGTTGCCTCTCTAATAAGTCCCCATCCCATATTTTCAATGGCCTTGGGGAGATTTCCATTTGATTTATTTCCAACATCTTAAACTCAATTTACGTAAAGCTAAAAATCTTTATCTCCACCCCCACTCCCTTCCCACTTCTCTTTCCACATTTTCTTACTGATGTTCACATCTCTTAATAATAGCACTTAATTTTAGGTTTTATCCTTTCTTTTATTCTAAATTCGATGTATGGACAATTTTTACTTTTCTTCTTTGTGTGTTTTTCTGATTAACCTTTCTTTCCTTTACCATTGATGTACTTGCATCCAAGCATGTCCCAACATGTGGGTTTCTACCTGGATTCTGTTCTCATCTAGTTGATGTGCCAGAGCCTTATCAGTGTTAGAACAGTACCACGATTATAACATTGTTTCATATTCACAGAAGCCACTGTGGCTTAGAGAATACTTCTTAATTATCTGTATTGAAAGCCCAGTTTTGTTTTTGCTTTTGATTTCCATTTCACAATAAAGAATACCTTTGTAAAATACAGTAAAATGAATCACATAGATTAAAAAAATGGCATACAAAAAACAGTGCCACTTCCTAAGTTATATGTTTTAACAGATATAAAATTACATCATTAAATTGCTGTGCAATTTTTATGCACATACTCTCAATTTCTCATCAAGGATGGTAGCAGTTTATAGACTGGCACAGTCTACAGATCACACATGGAGTAGACCATACTTCAGTCACCATGACACTGATTTTCCACGGTGCCTACAGAGCAGAATCAATAGAGGATATTTAAAGTATGCAGATGGCCATGCCCCTAAGAGGTAGTAATAGGATCTCTGGATGTGTGCCAGGGCATGGGCATTTCAGAAAATTGATTATGATACTCATCCAGGGCTGAAAACTACTGGCTTATGGAGAAAAGTATAAACTTTCAATTCCCTATAACTGGATCCCAATCTGTCTTTTAAATATTGTCAAATCACTTCCTTCATATATCCCAAATTTCAGTCAGGCAGGATTTTTTATGTTTCCATCAATCATCTGCTCTCCCTCATGTCTGCTGTCTACCCCCTGCCTTTTCTTCCATCTGCAGTGTCCTCTTCCACCATCTCTACTATCAGAATCCAATGCATTCTTCAGGTGTCTATATACGGAGTAATACCCCTCATTATGAAATTGCAGTGAATTGCAAATTTTAATTTTGCCCTCATCTAAATGTCTTGAATACTTTATGATACTTATGATATCATTTTTATTTAAATTTATTTAAGTTTATTTAAATTCTGTTTGTATAAGCTTTATGATATAAAGAAAACAATTTTATATTCAAGAGAACTGTGTCTGAATCCAAATGCTACCTCTTTGTAACTGTGTGACCTTAAGAAAACCCAGTAACTTATCCAAACAGGGACATTGCAATAAGCATCCAAGCCTTTATCACAGTATAGTTGTTATAGCTAAGTGAGATAATGTACGTTAAAGCATTATCAATATAAGATGTTATTAACAGCTTCATTAGGTTAAAAGCATACTTGAAAAAATTGAGTAAGATAAATCTTTATATTACTACACCCCTAGGTAGGATATTTCACACAGTAAGAATTCATTTTTTATTTTCAGTTGAGTGAATAAATAAGCAGATTCCTTACATAGTAAGATTTCTACTATTTGTCCCAAAAGGCCATCTTGTTCCAAATTATTTCCAGTAGCTTTTTGATATTGGTGCCTGAAATTTCAGCATTACACATTTTCCCCCCTTTGGATTAGCATTGACCAAACTAAGATAATTCATTGAATCATTCTTACTTATGTCTTTATGTAAATCTCTTCATCAGATTCCTTCTCTGGGGAAAGGGTCTAGTGTCACATGAAGACACAAAGTTGTTACTGAAAAGATGGGAAGGGACTTTGAGAATACCAATGGATAATGTAATTCATTTAGCCTTTTATTCATGAAAGGAATCTGAGTTGATCAAATGATAAGTTAATCTTTATTGATAGCTTACTATGTATTAACTAGAAATGCTAAACCCTTTACATGAATTATCTTTGTAATCCTTACAATTTGCTTATGTTAACTACTGTTAACATAACCAGGGAACCCACCAGGGTGTCCCTGGGGCTCATTTGGTAAAGAATCTGCCTGCAATGTGGGAGACTTGGGTTCGGTCCCTGGAGGAGGGCATGGCAACCCACTCTAGTATTCTTGCCCAGAAAGAATCCCCATGGACAAGAGTAGTTTAGAGGGCTAAACTTTGCAGTCCATGGGCTTGCAAAGAGTCAGACACGACTCAGAGACTAAGCACACACAGCACAACCACCCTTAGCCTCACTTTGCTCTTGAGGAAACACAGACTTGGTAAGTTGACTAAGGTTAAAGGACGTAAGTATAGAGTTACGCAAGTAGTAATCCAATCCCAAAGAAAGGCAATGCCAAAGAATGCTCAAACTACCGCACAATTGCACTTAATCTCACACTAGTAAAGTAATGCTCAAAACTCTCCCAGCCAGGCTTCAACAATACATGAACCGTGAATTTCCAGATGTTCAAGCTATTTTAGAAAAGGCAGAGGAACCAGAGATCAAATTGCCAATGTCCGCTGGATCATCGAAAAAGCAAGAGAGTGCCAGAAAAGCATCTATTTCTGCTTTATTGACTATGCCAAAGCCTTTGACTGTGTGGATCACAATAAACTGTGGAAAATTCTGAAAGAGATGGGAATATCAGACCACCTGACCTGCCTCTTGAGAAACCTATATGCAGGTCAGGAAGCAACAGTTAGAACTGGACATGGAACAACAAACTGGTTCCAAATAGGAAAAGGAGTACGCCAAGGCTATATATTGTCACCCTGCTTATTTAACTTCTATGCAGAGCCCATCATGAGAAACGCTGGGTTGGAACAAGCACAAGCTGGAATCAAGATTGCCGGGACAAATATCAATAACCTCAGGTATGCAGATGACACCACCCTTACGGCAGAAAGTGAAGAGGAACTAAAAAGCCTCTTGATGAAGGTGAAAGAGGAGAGTGAAAAAGTTGGCTAAAAGCTCAACATTCAGAAAACGAAGATCATGGCATCTGGTCCCATCACTTCATGGGAAATAGATGGGGAAACAGCAGAAACAGTGTCAGACTTTTTTGTTTTGGGGCTCCAAAATCACTGCAGGTGGTGATTGCAGCCATGAAATTAAAAGACGCTTACTCCGTGGATGGAAAGTTATGTCCAACCTAGACAGCATATTGAAAAGCAGAGATATTACTTTGCCAACAAAGGTCCATCTAATCAAAGCTATGGTTTTTCCAGTGGTCATGTATGGATGTGAGAGTTGGACTGTGAAGAAAGCTGAGCACCAAAGAATTGATGCTTTTGAACTGTGGTGTTGGAGAAGACTCTTGAGAGTCCTTTGGACTGCAAGGAGATCCAACCAGTCCATCCTAAAGGAGACCAGTCCTGGGTGTTCATTGGAAGGACTGATGCTGAAGCTGAAACTCCCAATACTTTGGCTACCTCATGCGAAGGGTTGACTCATTGGAAAAGATCCTGATGCTGGGAGGGATTAGGGGCAGGAGGAAGAGGGGACGACAGAGGATGAGATGGCTGGATGGCATCACCGACTCGATGGACGTGAGTCTGAGTGAACTCCGGGAGTTGGTGATGGACAGGGAGGCCTGGCGTGCTGCAATTCATGGGCTCACAAAGAGTCGGACATGACTGAGTGACTGAACTGAACTGAAGTAGTAATCAATGGAGGGACAGTTTGAACCAAGATTGGACCCTGGAACCCAAGCTCTTGGTCATTAAATTCAAGTGCATTTCAGAGCATACTTCTAATAAAACCTAAAGAATGCTTACTTTTTGTCAGTAATTGCCCAATAACTATTTGGGCCTAAGTTTGGGTGTAAAAGTGTACAAAACATAGAGTCCCTAAAGTACACAGACCCTATATTATAGTGAAAGAAAAGTCAAGTAGAATTTATTTTAAGAAATCTAAGCACAGAGTATGATGGTAACATCAAGGAGACCTGACTCTGAAACTTAGCTGGAAAAGATGACTGACAGCAGGCTTCCTGGAGGAGGTCACATAAAGAGCACTGGAAAGTCTCTTCAGCATAGGCAGAGGATTGGCAAAAAAGGAAATAACGTTGAGAGGAATGGAGTATCCCATACTGAGGAAGAATAGGCAAAGACTTGGAAATGAATAAAAATATTGGCTATTTTGGGAGCCTTGTTGGAGATTAGGTAGTTCCATGGTAGATTAGGTGGTTCACCTACTGTGTGGGAGGCTTGGGTTCAATTCCCAGCCAGTGCACTGCATATCCCTTTCAGGGCTTCCCTAATAGCTCACTGTTAAAGAATCCACCCGCCAGTGCAGGAGACATGGGTTTCATCCCTGGGTCAGGACTATCCCCTTGAGAAGAAATGGCAGCCCACTCTAGTATTCTTGCCAGGGAAATCCCATGGACAGAGGAACCTGGTGCGCTACAGTTCATGTCTTTGCAAAGAGTCTGATACGACTTAGTGAATAAACAACAGCAACAATTGGAGAGTATGGCTGAAGGATACAGTTAGAGGGCACAGCTAGTTAAAAGGCAAGACAGGAGATAAAATTAGGACCAGGGAAGGTTCAAAACCAAAAATTATTTTATGGATTATTTATCTTGTGGTTTATTTAATTTTAAATTAGGATTTCTGGACAAAGAGACATATGCTTAGTTCTTCTTTAAGAATTAGTGTGATCCAGAATTTATCTCATGCTTCTACATACTGCAATTTCTACAGTTGCTTTCAACAAGAGCCATTTAATATGAAACATTAACACTTACCAAAATAAATACTGGACACCAAACAAGTTCCATGATTTGGATTCCTGACATTACTATGAAACTAGCTCTAGTGGTCTTATTAAAAAATATTTTACTTATTATTAAAATCAAGAGGATTCTAGGAATCTTAATGGGCACAACTGAAGAACAAATAAGTGAGCTTAAAGATAAATTAATAAAATTTATAAAGGATAACAGTGAAGAATGAAGACAGAAAATATAAAAGAAAAGCTAAAAGAAAAAAATAGAATAAATAAATTTTGAAAGAGTCCAGAAGGAGAGAAAAATGCAGAAAGAAAACGTGAAGAATTAATAGATACTTTTCAAAATCTAAGAAAGTTGAAAGACTTCAAATAGATAGGACTTAGAACTAACTGGGGGAGAGAGAAGGAATGAGGATAGCAATAGACTTCTCAATAGCAAAGTGCGAATAAGACAATGTAATCTTATTTTAAAAGTATTCAAGCATAAGAACAATGAATCTAAAATAGTATAGCTAAGGAAGTTGGTATACAAACAGAACCATTTAATAAAATTATTCTTACACATAAAAGGCCTCCAAAAACATTTACCATGAAATGGCCCTCATTTAAAACACCTTTTGAAGAACAGAACTAGGAAATGCTGAAAGAGAAACAGAAAGTAGGCATAAACAAATACTGAACTTGTAAAAATATTTAACTGTTAACTAATGGTTACACTTACAGAAATAAAAATTAGATTACAAAAAATTATATTGACAGTAATTCAAAACTAAAATTCTACTTAATAGTATTATAGCATAATAGTGAGATACAAGTCAAAGGAAATGTTAGAACTAATCAAGTTTTTAATGTTAGAAAGAATATATATTTACACATTTAGGACATCAATAAGGACAAATGAGTATGAGTCTTTTGATAAAGACAACAATTAAAATGATAGAGTAAAGCAGAAGGAGAAAAATATTTTATTGAAAGTAGGAAAGGAGCAGGGAAAGTATAAAAAGAGAAGAATAAATAAAAATATTAGATGGCAGAGATAGGTCTTAATTTAACAACAATTATAATTTACATTTAAATTGAAATTATGAATCAAGATGCCAGAAATAAGATCTAATTTCATAGTAATTACACCAATTAGTGCTCAGAGTAAACTAACTAATTAAAAGACCAAGACTCCCTAATTGGATGAAGAAATACGTTGTCTGCCGGAGAGACAAACTGGAAGGAAACATACTCAGAAAGACTGAAAATAAGAGGATGGAAAACATATACCAAACAAACATAAATCAAAGAAGTTAGACATTTTCTTATGCAATTTACATAGTGCTGAATGACAGGAGTCAACTCTACAATGAAACCAAATGAAGAATCAGTCACAGTAGAGACAGGAAAGAATTTAGCAACGACCAAGGGAGACACAAATGAATTCAGATCCAGGACTGGGATCATTGCAAGAACGGGGTTGCAGTTTGTGTTAGACCGCTGACTTGAGAAGGTGGCCACTGGTAGAAACGAGATGGCCTTGATGGAGCAGCTTTGAGAAGTAGACATTGAGATCCGTTCATGGAGTGATTATAATGGAGTGTGTGGAGTCTCTTGGTTGCTCTGAGATGATCTGCTATGGAATATCTAATACCTGTTGTGACTGGGAAGTAAGAATTTTAAAATACAAGACTATGTATTCCTAAAGAACAAAGACATAAAAGAATGTGAAAAAAAATGAAAATAAAATAGTGTAATAGGCAGAAGAAGAAAGGAAGAGAGTGAAAAAGGGAGGATGGAAGAAGGAAGGAAAGAACAGGTTAGGATCAGGAATGCGTGTGTGCATTAAGTTGCTTCAGTCGTGTCTGACTCTTTGTGACGCTATGGACTGTAGCCTGCCAGGCTCCTCTGTCCATGGGATTCTCCAGGCAAGAATGCTGGAGTGGGTTGCCATTTCCTCCTCCAGGGCATCTTCCCGACCCATGGATTAAACCTTCACCTTTACCTCTCCTGCATTGGTAGGTGGGTTCTTTATTGCTAGTACCACCTGGGAAGCATCATGAATAAACTATGTCTGTTTCCCCATTGTTGCCCTGTAAGTAGATTCATGTTGAGGTTTGACAGAAAACAGTAAAATTCTGTAAAGCAATTATCCTTCAATAAAAAATTAATTAATTAAAAAAAAAAACTAAAAAAAAAAAACCCAGAATAAATTATGGCAAAACTAAAAGGCAAAACCCCAGGGTTTTTCTAACAGATAAAATTATGAGTTTTACTTTGCCTATAAAACAGTATTATTTCTGCTTTAGATGACAACAGATTGTCTTGCATGTAGTCCTAAAAATTTGAGTATTTAAATTTTTATTACTTGTTTATAGGTATATCTGAGATAGTGAGACTTCATTATAAGTAAAATAAAACAAAACAAAACAGAACTTGTTTTGATGAGATTACCAAAGCTGCCAACACTTGACTTCCTCTCCTGAGGTCTACTGTGGAGCAGTAACACAGACCTTTACTCCATATAACCTTTCTCCTACTTGTTCTGACCTGTGCTGAAAGTTCCAGAGTGTTTTGTCTGACTGGACACTCCTCTCACAAGAATTGCCTCTGGCTTTATTTGTCAATGTCATCTGTAATGACACCCAAAGGGGAGAAAATACATAAAATTTTTATATTATGAATACCATGGAGGAAAACAGATACAAAGATTGACTCTACCAAGCTCTCCTTCCAAGAAGGGGATTTACAGAGCATAGATTATCTTTCCTTATTATAAGAAATTTCTGTTTGAATGCTGAGGCAGAAGCTCATTCTAACATAAAATGTGAAAAGTTAATACAGGAAGTCTACCTGCATAGAGATAGTAATATCATTCCCTCTCACTTTTGTTATTATTTTAACATTATTTTTTAATAAACTTCTCATTTAGTATGTGGAAAATATGCAGATACTTGTCTCAAGTTGTCTTTTTGCAACCAAAATCAAGGAAAAAATAAAAGAACCTACGTTGATCTGCCTGTTTTCCATCATTGCCTCTATTCATTGAATTTTCCTTTTTTAAGAGTCCGTGGATGTTTTCAAGGTAGTAACTCTGGAATCATGATTTTTATTAGTGGGAATTATTAATACTTAGTTTACTATTTAATCTTTCATAAAAGAATTAGGTTGTTTTTTCAAAGTAAATACCTGAAAGTAAATTTAATTTAGAGTGGTTTTAAGGTTTTTATAGACGTTTCAGAATGCCATCTCATGCGTGGAGGTAGATATTAAATGTGATATTTCATAAAGACAAATGGATGCAAGGAAGCAGGTTTGTCAGTAATGCTTTGTTGGGCTCTGCCCTTTTTAAAATAAGTTAATGACTTTTGTTTCATGACCCATTTCTAATGGTAGCTTGGTCTTTCCAAGGAGGATGCCATTGTCCTAGTTCAGAAGTATTAGGCAGCCATAGCATTGGAGCACGTTAAAAGCAAGTAGATAAGACTTAAATGTTAAATACCTCACAGAATAAAAGGCCACCAATTAAAGAAATTATTTGCAGACAACAGATTATAAAGATGGTGCTTAGGCAAATATCTTGATAGTAAAATTGTATTTTAAAACATAGTTATAGTAACTAGACTAAGTTAGCATTAGGAAGCACACAGCTTTTCTAATTAAATACCATCTCATTGTAGGTCATATGTTTCATGCAAATATTATTTTAATTATATAAAGGAAGTATATTTGTCTCTTTTCACTCTGAAAGCCACCATTTTGCTTCATCTGATTTTGCTTCACTTAGACTTTGATGTAAAGTGTTTGGGAAGAACTAAGTTTAATTCATTTATGATCATAAAATATTTTTGTATGTTTCAGGCTGTAAATCAAGTGATTTTATGATCTAAGAATCAGAATCCTATGTTATGGCCCCATCACTGTACTGGACTCATGAGTTATTTAATATTTCACATCAAGAAATTTCTCTTTAGAGAAAAATTTAATTCTCCATCAGTGATGAGGTTCAATTAAACATATTCATGTTTAGTGTTTTTCTTTTAATGTACTACTATATTGTGGATTGAAATGGAAAAGTATAGAATTTTTCAAGTAAGTAAAATACACAAAATCAGTGCATGTGAATAGACTAATGAACAATTCAAGTAGTAACTGAACAACCATAACTATTTATCATAGAGAATGTGCAGCAAGAGAATGATTCTTGTAGGTCAATGTTAGGGATTAATGTATGTAGGAAGTGGTTTTGAATGCTGAAAAGGATTATTTCCTGTGTCCTATGCTCATTCTTAGCAGCTGGTCATTCATAAAAATCCCAGGTTATGTTGAGTTTCTAAAACACCAATTCAGATATGAGGCTGCTTGTAAAGGTGCAAATGACGTACAGGCCAGCAATATCTGAAACAACCTGCTGCTGCTAAGTCGCTTCAGTCGTGTCCAACTCTGTGTGACCCCATAGACGGCAGCCCACCAGGCTCCCCCGTCCCTGGGATTCTCCAGGCAAGAACACTGGAGTGGGTTGCCATTTCCTTCTCCAATGCATGAAAGTGAAAAGTGAAAGGGAAGTCGCTCGGTCGTGTCCGACTCTTTGCTACCCCATGGACTACAGCCCACCAGGCTCCTGTGTCCACGGGATTTTCCAGGCAAGAGTACTGGATTGGGGTGCCATTGCCTTCTCCTCTGAAACAACCTAGACACGGAGCATATCCATTGTGGCTTACTCAGTGTTCCCTTGCATAGTTTAGATCTGTTCAATTTTAGTATCCCCATCTTTTGACTAGGTCTCCTCTTTCTCTTCCTGGCTATCCACTGTACCTCAAAGATTTCAGCTCTGTATTAAGATGGTGATTTACAATTCTGACACTATTATTTTTCTATGACCAGGCTTGTATGTTACATAGTTTGTTTTGGAGGCAACATGTGAAAGGAAGGAGGCTGAAGAAGCAATTCTGAGGTCATTTCAAAACCTAGGTGAGAGACTGAGTACAGAATTGAATTTACATATGGCAAGTAAAAAGGAGACTGATCCCATAAGGGATCATAAAAGGAGAAGACTACGTAAACCTGATGGATAAGTTAGATGTGAAGGAAGACTGTTTGTTTATGGCGCAACCCTGGTTAGTCCAGTGTGAGTATCCTTGACTCTTGCTGCTTTGCTCTTTTAGCACAGCCCTGTAGTGCAGGATGAAGCTGTGCCTTCCTGCCAGAAAGAAAGAAAAAGAAAAAGAAACAGTGTGCTCCTTAAAAAACAAAATGAAACAGGTTCTGGCAGTTGTACACATTACTGCTGTTGACACCATGGGGAGAAAATAGATACAATCTTTATTCTGAGTGGCCACATGCGCATCTGAAATCCAGTATTTCATTAAGAGTAACAAATAGAAAACAGATGTAGAAAAAAAAAAACAACAGGAAATTAACATGTGATACTGTATTATTAACTGATTTTATGCTACCGTCTATTATTTGTTTCCATTCCTTGTTCAAGACTCCACATTGTATTTAATTGCATTGAGTCGCTTCAGCTGCTTGCAACACATTCTGGTAAATTCTCTCTTCATTTCTATTCTATTACAAACATTTAAAAATTTTCTTTATTATGGCCTCTTAGATATTTAAAAGTGGACATTTAATTGCCAAGTACGTAGGATTTTTAAAGTATATTAATTTCTCATTTAAATGCTTTCTTATCTATAACCATTCTGATTTTTAGTTTTCTAACTTAATAAGGCTTTCAATGGCTGTCAAAGGTCTCTTGGTAAATGTCACATTTCACATGAAAATATGTGGTTTATTTTCAAATATCTTTGATATTGATTTCTAACATAATTCCACAGTGATAAGAGAATAGACTCTGTATGATTTTAATACCTTTAGACCATGAAATATTTGTACCTTGTGTTACGTCCCTGGATATGGTCCAGTGTCTCCTAGTTTATGGAACTTGAATAGAATTTGTATCCTACTGTTGTGTGAAAATTGTATAAATCTTAATTATGTTGAATTTATTCATAAGTTTTTCAGGTCTACTATATCCTTCTACTTCTCTGTATATTCTATTTGTGAGAGTTTGATATTGGGACTCCAACTAAAAATCTTAATTTATCTCCTTAAAAAATCATTGTAATATATAGTGAAGCTATATGTAACTTTGTATTTTCCAAGTCTCCTATAAATGTGTTATCATACTTTCATAATTTAAAAAATAAAAAAAATAGAATAAAAAGAAATGGAAAACAACTCCCAGTTATAACAAAAGGTATCTCCCACCCCCAGCCACTCAGGAGTAGAAGAATGAAATGAAACTTGAATGTTTTCTTGACCCAATGGTAGAGAAGTTGATAAAGATATGAACACAGACACATTTTACTCATATACACAGGCATATATATGTAGGTATGTGTGCTTTGGGCAGTAATTTATGGGTAAACTACTGTACACCCTACCTATATGTTGACTTAAATCATGCTTCTCTAGGAGGCTAAAAAAGGAACAAACCATTTAGACTGAGTTATAAGTACCCCATGAGAAAGATAAATCCTCAAACCAAATTGTGTTTTAAATTCTCTTTGATTTAAGATATCACATTATTTCCTTTAAGTGAAGATAGAAATGGAGGAACTTGGTAGGGAGAATAGAGCTACTGGGGCATTACTATAAATATGAAGTGTTCAGAAAGCATGTAATTTTAAATATTATTTCACTTATAATTTTGAGAATATTGTTTCTTGATCTCAAAATTTGATAAATATGCCTTTTTTTTTTTTTATCATTTCACAGTTTCCATACTACTCTTATTAGAAAATGCAGTGGGTTAATTTTCAAACCTGTAATTAGTATATTATACATTCCACAAATATAGTAGCAATCTCTCCATTTTCTTTTTTGCAAAAGTCAATTTCATACATACCTAAACAATGGAATAAACTAGGGTCTCTTCCCTGTGGCTGTATTCTCTTGTATATCCTACTGAGTGTAACAGTCCTAGAGTTTTATTGCTTAGTTATTGTTGTTGTTTTTTTCCAAACGTAGTTACTGCTTTGGGCCATTTCCTGCATGAGGAATCATGAAGTGTGAAACAGAAAACAGACTGAGTGGATCTCTAACATTAGAACTCAGCACGTTTGGGAGAGTGGCCTTAGATATATTTCAACGTAAATGTGTTTGAAGAAGATAGCCAAACTTTAAGTCCTAGGTGGTAGAGATAATAACCAGACAGGTCTCTTACAACATTTTTTTCAGGGAGATAATGTTAATGAGGTCAGAGAGCAGTTCAGTGATGGCATAATAAGTCATGCAAATACTGCACTGGAGAAAAGATGAAAAGGTGTTTAAGAAGGGAAATAAGATTTTAACCTGTGGGTTAAATCCTTTGAAAGGACTTCACCATTACTCATACTAGTGTTACTCATTTTTGACCAAGTAGCAGGACCAATAGCATTTGATTCTGCAGCTTATATGCCATCTGTACTGATGGTGAATTACTGCATTTCAAACTTCAGAATAGCATATAAATACATGCTCTGAGTCACTTTGGTATAAAAGGTTTCAGAAAATTTATGACATATTATGGAGAGGAAAGGAGCAGTCACATTTGGATTTAGAACATCCATATTCTAACAGATCTAAATCAGAACCATTTTTTTTTTCCAACACAGAAATGCTTCTTCATGGACATCAAGACTGTCCTAGTTTTTTATATCTGTGTTTTTATGGATTGTAAGAACAGAAAGTCAAAATATTTGGAATTTAAGAAGTAGTCAATGAGATTGGACAGGCGTTTACATTTGTCATTTATTTTAAAAAAATTTTTATATAGTATAATTGCTTTTTAATGTATCACTTTCTGTTGTACAGCAGAGTCAATCAACTGTATATTTACATATATCCCCCTTTTTTAAAGATATTCCTCTTTTTTGGATTTCCTTCCCATTTAGGTCACCATGGAGCATTGAGTAGAGTTCTCTGTGCTATAGAGTAGGTTCTTATTTAGTTATGTATTTTATGCATAGTATCAATAGTGTATATATGGATTTGTCATTTCTAAAGGCTATTTGGGAAGTCCTTTAAGGATATGTCTATTTTTTATCTGATAATTTGATCAGTAATTATACTTTGAAATTCTAGTATCTACCTCTCTCTTGCCTATTTGTCAAAACAAGTTTTTTATGCAGATGATGACCCATGTATATGAAAGCATTTTATAAACTAAATTCTATCTGAGAGTGAATTACTGTCATTTTAGAGTAGATACTAAAGAAGTTAAGGCTTGTACAATAAGAGGGCAGAAACGGGACCCATGTTCTCTAGTACACAGGTAAAAGTGTAACACTGGATACTCAAAACAATCTAGACTTCCCTTTCTTCAAAATTAAAAGGTAGTTGAATTAAGTTAAAAGGTGGGCTACCCGGGTGGCGCTAGTGGTAAAGAACTTACCTGCCAATCCAGGAGATGCAAGAGACGTGGGTTCTATCCCAGGGTCTGGAAGATCCCCAGGAGGAGGGCATGGCAACCCACTCCACTATTCTTGCCTTGAGAATCCCATGGACAGAGGAGCCTGGCAGTCTACAGTCCATGGGGTCACACAGAGTTGGACATGACTGAAGCAGCTTTAGCATGCACGAATTAATGATCTCTAAGAATTCTTTTCATTTTTAATATTCAGCTGCTAGGACAAGTAAATCATTGGAAGTCCAAATAGCAATGAAGTGAAATGCTTCAAAAAACCATAGCAATGTCAGTCGTAAAAAGAAATGAAGTACTGATACATGCTACAACATGAGGAACCTCAAATGCTCTATGCTAATGAAAGAAGCCAGACACAAGATATTCCATTGCCCTGCAGTTCCATCCCTGTGAAATGTCCAGAACAGGCAAAGCCATAGAGACAGGAAGTAGATCAGTGAGTTCCCAGGGCTGGGAACAGGGAGCAGGGGATCCAGGGTTTCTTTGGGGAATAATGAAAATACTCTAAAATTGGTTAAACTAATACAATTATGTAAAGTTTAAAAATAAAATTAAATTAAAAATAAAAAAATTTAAAAAAATAAAATAAAATTGGTTATAGATGATAGATGGATGTGCAACTCTGTAGTTATTAAATAACGGTCAACCACTAAATTTTGTGCTTAAGTGGGTGAATTGTGTAGCATATTCATTATATCTCAATAAAACGGTTTTAAAACATTTTATGGCTTTAGTGGTGCCAAGGACAAACATTGAAAGTATCACAATGGTTCTCTTTTACTGGGACGTCAGTCTCTGGGTAAAGATTTCTTTTTCCTCCTCACTAATGAAAATGCTCATTAGGGTGGAAAGTACAAGATCGGGAAGTGTTTACCTCAGATATTTTCTTACTGATCTTATCAACATTTTGCTGTGCCTTTACCTACGAGTCTAATTGTTTTGGCTTACTCTCATTGGACAATGGAGTTTTTGTTGTTGTGGCCTCTTATGTTTCAACCACTTGTTTTCTGCAACCACTCCTGCCTGTTATATTCACGGAATTGGACTTTATCCTAGCAATAAACACGGATCTGGAGGAAAGGTAGTTCACAGCTAAGCAGTAACAACATGTATATGTACATATTTTTATCGTCTACTTTTGCTCTCTCAGTTCAGTGAAGTGATCCCCAATTTACAGTAGAAGGATCCAGAAAAGTTAAATGTTTTGTCTAAGGTTCAAACAATGATTATGTTGCAACTCCTGGATCAGAATTTAATTTTATCTGAAATCAAAAGCCAAGTTCTTTCTTTTCCATTGTACTGACTCTTCCACCAAAATGAAAGAAGAAGAAAAAAAAAAAGCTACCCTTTTGGAATGCTCTGTACTTTTTAAAATAGAGTTGTTATATAAAAAAAATCCTAGCATTAGAAATAGTCCAGAGCTTGGAGAGAAATTGAAACTTGAAAAAACTACCAAGCAAAGGTTCACAAAAAGTCCACCTAATTAAAGGATTTTTATTTTTACAAAAAGATTCAATATAGAGAGCCTCCAGAAAGAGAGTTCTGGTAGGCATTTAAAACATGATTTGATTTACAGAAATGAGAGGCAGTTGCTTGTTGAAGCATGAATCAGAGAACGTAAATTTAAGTCTTAGTTCTTCCACTAACTACTTGAGTAAATTGTGAAGCCTATAGGAGCTTCAGTTTCCTCAGTAATAAGCCATGAGTTTAGAAATTATCTTTTATTCATTCATTCTTTTACCCATTCATTCATACATTCATCAAATATGTGCCTTCTATGTGGTACACATTCCATAGGGACAGCGAAGGAACACGGTCCTGCTGTGAAGGTCGCTGCTGACTTGCTCTCAGCAATTCTAACCTTCTCATGCTCTGCAGTTTGTGGTAGGGACTAGCATTTCCTTAGGGTCTCTTGGCTTCTGATTTCTTGGTTAGTTCAGCCTATGGGAGGTATTGGCAGAAGATTAGAGAGAGTAGAAGGTATGGGAAAATCAAAGCATTTCTTCCTTTAGTGAATTCTGCTCTTCCCAGGCAACCCTGCCATTATTTTACTTCTGGAAATGCTGCTGCCTTCGTGTCTACATCCAGGGAGTCATAACTGCTTCCCATCATCGCTAGTATCTCAGTGCATCATGCTCCCCCCTTTTAAAGAAAACTACAACACATCAACCCAAGGAATCTACAAACCCCAAGCAAGATAAACAACTAAGAAAAATACGTCAGCATGCATTGTAATCAAATTGTTGAAAATCAGTTAAAAAGAGAAATTCTTGAAAGCAGAGATGAAAGAAAGCCAAAGATAAGACATACGCTGACTTTTTACCAGAAATAATGGATGCAAGATAATACGGAGTATTTAAAGTGAGGAAAACAAAAGCAAAAGTCCCTTTCTACCTAGACTTCTACATCTGGCAAAAATATTCTTCCAAATTGAAACAAAAATAAATACATTTTCAAGAAAGAGCTGAGAGAATCAGCCACCAGATAATTAGCCCTACAAGAAAAGTTAAAAGAAGTTCTTCGGGGCAAAGGAAAATTATACCATATGAAAACTTGAATCTTTAGAAAGTAATGATGAACAACAAATTTTATATATATATATATATATATATGCAAATATAAAATATTCTTACTTGTGTTTTAAAATTGTTTTTATAAGAATGGGTTTTAAAAGCAAAATAAGTTATTTTAGGTTTTATAAAATATAGAGAAAGTGAAGTGAAATGAAGGGTACAAAAACAAATGATGGACTGAGTGTGCAGGGGTGGTTGCAAGTGTGAGGTTGGGGTGTTCAGTATTATTTGAAGTTGGACTTTGATAAGCTAACGATGCATATTGTGAAACACTAAAAAAGTAAAACAAAGTGTTATAGCTAATAAGCAGTAATTTAAAAATCTTTATGATTCTATGAACATTGTCTCAGCAACAAATCTATTTTATTAGCTAAAAGTACACCTACTTAGGTTTTATTTAAACATTTTATTAATTATTGAATCTTCCATAATTCAAACATAAACTCATCCATGGGCTATATATAGTCCATGGAATTCTCCAGGCCAGAATTACCCACTGGAGTGGGTAATGTTTCCTTTCTCCAGGGGATCTTCCCAACACAGGGATTGAACCCAGGTCTCCCACATTGCGGGCAGATTCTTTACCAGCTGAGCCACCAGGGAAGCCCAAGAATACTGGAGTGGATAGCCTATCCCTTCTCCAGCGCATCTTCCTGACCCAGGAATCGAACTGGAGTCTTCTGCATTGCAGGTGGATTCTTTACCAACTGAGCTATCAGGGAAGCCCCATAAAGAGTATACATGTTTTTAATTCCAACCAAGAAGAAAAACTGGAGGAAATAACAGGTAAAAATTGAAGCAACTCCAATACCCTTAGGTCATTTACTTCCACTTCCTCAAAGAATATTGGTCACTTGACTATTTCAGCTCTGTTCATGAATGTGTTTCTTCAATAACGTTATAACCTTGGGATTCCCTTATTTCTTACATGATACTCAGCTGTTGACACCACATCTGTTAGCTTTATTGAAGGTCTCTGATGAATCCATGACTGTGTAGGTACAGTATTTAGATATTCTTTGGTTGGGTAGATTTCATTTATTTAAGTATTTGATTAATTTCAAATTTCAGTGTTTAATGTACAATACAAGATATAGTTTTGACTTCCATCTGACATACTGTCACAAAACTTGCTCATTCTTTTATCCCATCCATCAAACAAAAGATAAATTTATATTATATTCCTAAGAGAAAAAATAATTGTTGCTTAAAGCTCTTGATAATTTTCAGATGGCCGTGGTTGATATTTCAAACATGAAATAAAAATTATGTGCTTGTTTATATGCATGAAAATGTATTGAAGATATTGAATAGAGAAATTTATTTGATTCCAAATATATTTTCTTAAAGGAAATAATCTAATGAGCAGAATAAGCATATACATATATTGTTTGCAAAGTGATATGAACAGAAATTATATTGTTTAGCGAATATAGAAATTGAAGAGCTTCTCGTATGTTCATTAGTGTGAAACAGAGAATTAAAAGTTTTCCTATTCTGAATTTCACTAATCAATTCATTCAGCTACATTTGACCTACATCTTGAGATTGAGCATGATTCACATATATATTTCTTGAAGACAAAGCCCAGCATGTAATCATATATACGCTGAAGCAATGTTTTTTTCCTAAAAGAAGTGCAATAAATAGAAAAAGATCACACTTTTGAGATTAACTACTTCATCAGTTATTTTTTAAAATTTTATTTATTGTTGGCTGTGCTGGTTGCTGCACTTTGTTGCTGCACTTGGGCTTTCTCTAGTTGTGGTGAACAGTATTCTCATTGCGATGGCTTCTCTTGCTGCAAACAAGGGCTCTAGGCATGCAGACTTCAGTTGTTGTGGCTTGCAGGCTCTAGAGCTCAGGTTCAGTAGTTGTGGCCCAAGGGCTTAGTTGCCCTGAGGTATGTGAGATCTTCCTGGGCCAGCAGTCAAACCCATGTCCCCGGCATTGGCAGTGGGTTCGTTACCACTGGGCCCCTAGGGAAGTCCTATCAGTTCATTATAATTACACAGCATTACAAAAATATAATGCTGTGTACCAAGCACTCAAGCTCAACGGCTTCTGTCAACAGTCATTCAATATTTCTTGCAAGTTTTCAGAGTTGGTGAAACTAGATAAGACAAGGAAGGGGCGTTCTAGTCCAGCTAACATGCATACAGCCAACTGAGGATTGGCTGTTTGTGTTGCATTGAGTCTCTGAGTGGGCTCATTTCCATCGTTGGTTATACTCCTGGCATCCAAGGATTGTCTGCAGTAGAAGCACAAAAGAGGAAGTAGAGACATGCAGGGCCTCAAAGGCCAGACACACGGTCAGTCCCATCTCATTCTAGTGGCTGCTGCTGCTGCTAAGTCGCTTCAGTCGTGTCCGACTCTGTGCAGCCCCATAGACAGCAGCCCACCAGGCTCCTCTGTCCCTGGGATTCTCTAGGCAAGAACACTGGAGTGGGTTGCCATTTCCTTCCCCAATGCGTGAAAGTGAAAAGTGAAAGTGAAGTTGCTCAGTTGTGGCTAGAGCACATCAAATTGCTGATGCCAGAATCATCTGTTGTGAAAGAGATTGCCAAGTCACAGGGCAAAGAGGTGGATACCAGGGAGGGTGAATAGTTGAAGTAATTAATAGAATCTATCTTGTCTCTGCTACTGTAAGACCCATTTAAGAATGTGCCAACTACGAGTAGCCCATTGATACCGAAAGGATCTACTTCTCAAACCTCTGTAACTTGATCTCAACGTTCAAGGCCTTCACTGAGCATGTCTGTGCTTGTCGTCTATTATTTTTGTGCCATCTTCAGAAATACCAGCATGCCATAAAAGTGGACTGGTCACCAAATTCGATAGGATCGCAGTACACATGGTATTTATTTAGAGATGCTGTCAGTACATTGCATCTTGCCACCATATCACTGATCCATACAACTTGTGTTCAGTGGTTATACTAGCTTCATTTCTGCAGTGCTTTATTGAGTCTTTCTAACAATTTTGGGGCAAATACAGAGTATAAAAATAATCCTTTTAAAGAACAAAGTTTATGGCCTTCCCATCCTTTTCCCTCCTATTTTACTATGTCAAAGAAAAGTCAAGCTTTGGGGAGATTTTTCCCATATTTATCTTGTAACACATGCAGTTTAAAACTGCTCGTTTGCCCATGTGATGTTCAGATGTCCCAAAATAAACAGCAGTTGTTAAAAAAAAAAAAAATCTTAACTGCAAAGCCATCGGTATAGTCTGATTCTCTAACTCTGCTCTAATTGTGACCATAAAACAATGTAAGATAAATCGCCTTATGTAATATATTCTCTTTTTTTTACTTTTTTTTTTTTCATTTTTTTCTAACAAATGAAATCTAAAACTAAAACAACAAATAAAATAACTGTTTTGGTGCTGACTACTGCTTTCTAGACTTTTAAATTAAACACTCTCCACTGTAATATGTTTCAATAGATTAGAATATTACCTTCTGTGATAGCTAAACAGTTGTATATTTGATTAGTTTTCAAGAATCCAGAAATGAGAGTTAAGGTCTTATTTTTTCAGTGATAAAAATGAGATAACATTTAGCAACATTCCTCCAGTTAGGTCCTTTTCTTTTTTGACCATACATCTTAACATTACTGAATAACACATGGTAGAAAAACATGTAAACTAAAAATTTTCATAAAGATATCAAGAAAATGTTGACATTAAAGATATATAATTGTAATTTGCTCAAAAAGTAGTCTTTTCTGCCTAAAGCTTCAGGAGGTCATTTCTAAATAAGAACCAATATTTGAGCAATCTTACAGTTTGCAAAGCACTTCCAGCCCTATATATCTATGGTTCAAGGAGGTGCTTGTTCAAAGTTAATTAGCAAATAAGATGCACAGCCCACATTCACATATTGTAATTTCTAAACTTTGTATCTCTACAGACATTCTGCCATCTGCGTAACCTTGTAAAACCTCTCCACTCCTGATCCTACCTTCCTTATCCACTCCTTATGTTTTCTTCAGTTTATGTAAACTCAGTTTCTACATGCATCAGCAAGGTTTTCCTCAGTTGTAGTCTGAATGTTATCTTCTATCTTCACAACTGAATTGAGAATGTTATTACAGGGAGAGATCTGTGCTGGATGTTTCTGTAAAAGCTGTCTCCTGTTCCCATCATACGCCCTTCATCTCTTCATACTCACCCACGCTCCATACCGTTTGGTGACTGAATGTAAAGAAACACTTGGTCATTAGTGTAACTAACAGCATTTCATAGTTCAAACTAATTGGATGTTTTTCTGGTTTAGTACACAGGGCTAAAATGTGTGTGGTCATGTCTCGAGGATTCTATAGAAGTAAATGGCCTTGTTTCTAGAATACGTGAAAACTGTCTGATCTAAGCAGAGTTGGCTGAATTCTGTTGATCCAGACTATCTCCCCTGAAGCATAATTTTCTTGCTTTTCATTCAATAAAGTTCCTAAATCCCCTTCTTAATTAATTTATGTTTTTCTGCTCTGAATGTTGAAAGGCTTCCAACAAAACCTGAAAGCAGAAATATTTCATCTCCTGGAGTTTCAATGAACTTTTTTTTTTTTTTTGCTTAATAGCTCAGTGAAACTGGAGAATAATTACTTTTTCAGTTAATGTTAAACTGATGGCATTTTTTAAACAAAAAGCTGGCAGCACATATTATGTCAAGCTATAGTGCACCAAAGAGCGGTTTTGGCCACTTTGCAGCTCACCTCTGAAACATCAGACTTCTTTGTCGTGCCAAGTACAGCATTAAGAAAGAACACAATGAAGATAGAGGGGGATGTGGAAATGTTTTTGTTCTAGTTGTGGAATTCTGTATCTTTACAAACTGCCACATGAGGCTGACTTCTCAATCCTGTTTTAAAATAACCAGGCAGTCCTTTCGCAACCCACCCCACCCCCACCCCCGACCAAATCTGTTTACTCATGATCTAAAAAATATGTACATATAAACAGGTTCACATTGATAAGCCATTCAAGTGTTTTAATGTTTCTCTGGTTTGTTTAAAACTCAGGACAAAGTCAGCCTTTTATTGTACCTTCTGAAATATTTTAAGAAGACTAGAAAGTTAATATTTTCTGGCCATAAGCCAGGTATCAGTACATACTATACTGATGACTGAAATGAAGGATTGTAGGGCCAACTCATTCATATAACCTTAATAGATATTTCGATCAATCAGTTCACATGAGAAACTATATTTCTTTTTTTTTAATGAGCAAAGCTCTGTGTTGGATATTGTGGGGACATTTAGCAAAGATGAAACAGTTGGGGTTAGGACAGCTATATAAATAACTATATTTAATATACAGTAGAATGTATTGAGTTTAACAGCGAAAGTGAAAGTTGCTCAGTTGTGTCGACTCTTTGCGACCTCATGGACTATAGAGTCCATGGAATTCTCCAGGCCAGAATACTGGAATGGGTAGCCTTTCCCTTCTCCAGGGGGATCTTCCCAGCCAAGGGATCGAACCCAAATTCAATAGTAGATGCACAGATAAAATGCTTTGTGGAAGAGAGGATGAGGTCGTCTTTTTGAAGGGACTGAGAGACAGTAAAAGAGGAAAGGGGGCAAAGTCAGAAGACCTGGGTCAGAACTGCGTGTGATGTGACCTTAGCTGAGGGTTTCTACCAGAGGCATGCTGGAGACAAGCAATCCAAAGTGAGAGGAATCAATTCTAAGTTGTAAATACAGAGTCAGGAATCAAGATCAGAGTCACAGAGCTAGGAGTTCAGAGGTGGGAGGGTCAGAATGAGAGCAGTTTGGGAACAAGTGAAGACTGATGCCAGAGAAACACTGAACAAAGTTTGTGAAACATGGGGTTTGAGGTGGTTGGTTTGGGCTGTTGCCTTTATTCCGCAAGAGACGCCATGTGAGCAGGAAAAGGTTATGCCCAATTTTGCTGGTACTGGTGGCTGTTTTATTTGTGGTATGTGTGTGTATTTATGTGTATATCTGAAGAACTGGATTGTTTGTGCTACAGGTTACACGATTACTGCTATATTTATGTATGTAATAAAGCTTTATTTGATCTTGAAAACAACAAATGAATATATCATTCAGGATCTAAAAATCATCTTAAGCTCTAAATTACCAGTAATGTTTATGTTGAGGCAATCAACTAAATAGTATGAGTTTTTTAGTCTTACCTTTAACTGAGTAAATACAATTATAGCAGACATAGGTTATCTAAGTATATAAAGCAGGCAACCAGAAAATTAGTATACTTTGGTCTTGGTTGTGTTACATTTTACCTGGTTATGAGTTTTATTGTGATGTACTTTACATGTCATAGAGTTCACCCATTTCAAATGTACAAGTCAGTGATTTTTGGTCACTTTGACAAGTAGTGCAAACGTCACCATAACTCAGTTTCAGGACATTTTCATGCCCCAGCTAAGATCCCTTCTGTGTATTTACATTGATGACTTCTGCATATTTAATCCCTTTCTTGGCCTGCAGCCCCAGATGATCACTAACCTACTTGCTTTTTCTGGATGTTTCGTATATATGGAATCATACTGGCTATGGTCCCTTGAAGACGTTGACTTCTTTCATTTAGCATGATGTTTTTGAGGTTCACGCATGATGTGGCATCTGTTAGCAGTTTCAACTAGTATTCCATCATATGAATATACTATATTTTGCTTATTCTTTCACCAGTTGATGGATGTTTACATTGTTCCTGGGTTTTCACTATTATGAATAATGCTACTATGAACATTTATGTGCAAGTCTTTGTGTGGGTATATGTGTTATTTCCTTTGATTAGGTACCTAGGAATGGAATCCTAGATGATAGGGTAGTTTTATGTTTTAACATTTTGGCAAATTGCCAAATTGTTTTTCAAAGTGGCTGGCATGGTTCTTTTATCTGGATGTTGATGATGAAGACAATATCTACTGGTCACTGATTCTACCAGGTGTATATTGTATCTGTAGGCTAGGGTTCCATTCAGTTTTCACAAAAATTCACGTGGTAGGAGGCTCCAACACTATTCCCGTGTAAATCTTGGCTTTCACTCTATTCGTCATTTAAGTTGCTCGAACATTAGTAGCCTAGTATTTAACAAGTAGGCCTAATACCTCAAGGGGAAAGACCACCATGGGCTAAGTGAGAACAAGAAAGTTTCAAAGTTTGTTGATATTAGAAGTCAGAATAATTTATGAACAACTCGAAAATAATATCTGGTTTAATTGCAGAAGATGAGTGAAGAAGCATATTTCTTTCTTGGATGACCCATTTATGCTAGAAATGTAGTGCATTTTAAAAGATGAGGAATCAGAGTGGCGCCTGACTAAGTACCATGACGGGTACTGTCCCAAGCTGATTGTAACTCAAGCTTAGCTCATGACCATCCTGAGACTAGGCCGATGGATTCTTCCAGAGCATGACCAAGTCCTGTTTCTTGTTATATCCCTGATGACTAGATAGGAATAGGGGCATGATGTGTATTTTGGTTGATCGAATGTGGCAACACATAAACATGCACTTTCAGAGATATTCTCAGAGGTATTAGAGTCAAATCACAGTGACTATATAACCAGTAGAAGCACCACACCACAGAACGGATAGAGCATGATTGCTGAAACTCTAAATCCATACTAGCAAGGTAAGCTCACTCTGGTACTTTAAATTTACCGTTTTAAATTTCCTCTCAAGGCCAAATGAAATCTGCAGGGGTACTTTTATTTCATGTAGTCAAATGTACTTGGTCTCACAGAAAAATCTAAGTTAAAGATGGTCCAGTGAGAAACAGACATAGAGAATAGACTTATGGACATGGGGAGAGGGGAGGAGAGGGTGAGATGTATGGAAAGAGTAACGTGGAAACTTACATTACCATATGTAACACAGATAGCCAGTGGGAATTTGCCGTTTGTCTCAGGAAACTCAGACAGGGGTTCTGTGTCAACCTAGAGGGGTGGGATGGGGAGGGAGACGGGAGGGAGGTTCAAAAGGGACGGGATATACGTATACCTATGGCTGACTCATGTTGAGGTTTGACAGAAAACAAAATTCTGTAAAGCAGTTATCCTTCAATAAAAAAATAAATTTAAAAAACATATAAAGAAAAGATGGTCCAGTGATATGGAACCTAGGGTATGGCAAACATTTTAAGAGGGGAAAAAAGGTACATCACCCATGTGTGTGCTGTATTAAATGAAACAAAATAGTATCCAGATAAAATCATCATTTTTCATGTCCGTTAGGAGTTTGGTTTTAGATCCTAATGGCTTTTCAAATTCGTTTAAAGATTATTTTATCTATGTATTTGTTTTTGGCTGTGCTGGGTCTTCGTTGCTGCGCAGGCGGTTGAGCGCGGGCTAATCCTCAGCGTTCTCGGGCTTCTTGTTCCAGTGTCTTCTCTTGTTATGCAGCCTGGGCTCTAGGGCCTGCGGGCTTCCGTAGACGTGACATGTGAGCTCAGTAGTTCCGGATCCTAGGCTGTAGAGCACAGATTCTATAGTTGTGGCACAGGGGCTTATGGCATGTGGACTCTTCCCAGACCAGGATCGAGCCCATATCTCCTACATTGACAGGTGGATTCTTTATCACTGAACCAGAAAAGTGAAAGTTGCTTAGACGTATCTGACTGTTTGCAACTCCATGGACTGTACAGTCCTTGGAATTCTCCAGGCCAGAATACTGGAATGGGTAGCCTTTTACCCAGGGATTGAACCCAGGTCTCCTGCACTGCAGGTGGATTCTTTACTAGTTACCAGAGAAGCCCCTCAAATATAAAAAAATATATAAAGTTAAAGGAACTTTAACTTAATAAATACTTAATGATTTTCTTATTTCTTTCTCTAACTGACCTTGAATGAAGACAGACAAACAAAGGCAGGTAAATAATTAAGGCAAAGATGTTGATTGATTATGACATGGACATATTTCTTAATTAAAGCTCACATAAATCCAGAGGTAGGAAGACAATGCATGACTGATACTTCCATACCTTGCTTCAGCATTTGCTCGGGAAACAACTTCCAACAACCATCAAAAACCTTAAAAATTCTTGTGTTTGTTGATTAGGTAATCCCTCTTCTTGAGATTTACCCTGAGAACATAAAGATAAATGTAAGAAACACGGAAACACTAGCAGAGAAGCGTTCTGCAGAAAAATATTAATCATAGTCTCTTCTTTCCATTTTTTGGCAACTTATTAGACAACAGACCTGCAGTGTGGGAGATCTGGATTTGATCCTTGGGTTGGGGGATCCCCTGAAGGAGGGCATGGCAACCCAACTCCTGTATTCTTGCCTGGGGATTGCCCATGAACAAAGGAGCCTGGAGGGCTACACTCCATGGGGCCGTATAGAGTAGGACATGACTGAGCAGCTAAGCATGGCAGAGCACAGGGGGTGATTATGTATATATCAAATGGCTCACTTAGTTGCGTATCAGTTCAGTTCAGTCACTCAGTCATGTCCGACTCTTTGCAACCCCATGAATCGCAGCACGCCAGCCTCCCTGATCATCACCAACTCCCAGAGTTCACTCAGACTCACGTCCATCGAGTCGGTGATACCATCCAGCCATCTCATCCTCTGTCGTCCCCTTCTCCTCCTGCCCCCAATCCCTCCCAGCATCAGAGTCTTTTCCAATGAGTCAGCTCTTTGCATGAGGTGGCCAAAGTACTGGAGTTTCAGCTTTAGCATCATTCCTTCCAAAGAAATCCCAGGGCTCTATGGCAGTTCTATTTCCAGCTTTTTAAGGACTCTCCACACTGTTCTCTAGGGTGGCTGTACTAGTTTGCATTCCCACCAACAGTGTAAGAGGGTTCCCTTTTCTCCACATCCTCTCAATAAATAAATTACAAAAAAAAAAAAAAAAAAACGAAATCCCAGGGCTGATCTCCTTCAGAATGGACTGGTTGGATCTCCTTGCAGTCCAAGGGACTCTCAATAGTCTTCTCCAGCACCACAGTTCAAAAGCATCAATTCTTCAGCGCTCAGCCTTCTTCACAGTCCAACTCTCACATCCATACATGACCACAGGAAAAACCATAGCCTTGACTATATGGACTTTTGTTGGCAAAGTAATGTCTGTGCTTTTCAATACGCTATCTAGGTTGGTCGTAACTTTTCTTCCAAGGAGTAAGCGTCTTTCAATTTCATGGCTGCAGTCACCATCTGCAGTGATTTTGGAGCCCAGAAAAATAAAGTCTGACACTGTTTCCACTGTTTCCCCATCTATTTCCCATGAAGTGATAAGGTAGCCATTAATAATGCTGGTGGTTACAATATCCTGTGATAAACAATAATGGAAGAGGATATAAAATAATGTGTATATTTATATAACCGAATCACTTTGCTTCACAGCCAAAATTAATACACTGTAAATTGACTACACTTCAGTTTAAAAAAGGAAAAATATTATAATAAAAAACATAATGCTGCTGATTATAGTTACATAGAACACAGGACCTGGAGAAGGAGGTGGCAGCCCACTCCAATATGCTTGCCTGGAGAATCCCACGGACAGAGGAGCCTGGTGGGCTGTAGTCCCTGGGGTCGCAAAGAGTCGGACACGACTGAGCATGAGCGCGAGCGCACAGGAAAATGCTCATGATAAAGTTGTACATAAAGTTGATACAAAGTATTACATGCATTTAAATAAATTTATTTATTTTTAATGCATAGAGGAAAAAAGTCCTGGGAAATTGTACAGTAATACTAACAGAATTAGGCTCCTGTGATGAAGGACCCTGTCTCTCTTCTGTTTTCTAGTTTCTGTGTGTGGTTATGCGGTTATCAAGGAAAACAAAAAAAAAATAAGAATGAAATTAATCCTTAAACTTGTAGTAAAAATAAATCTTTGGGCTTCTTTAGGGATAAGTGTATACTTCAGTTCAGTTCAGTTCAGTTCAGTCGCTCAGTCATGTCCGACTCTTTGTGACCCCATGAATCGCAGCACGCCAGGCCTCCCTGTCCATCACCAACTCCCGGAGTTCACTCAGACTCACGTCCATCGAGTCAGTGACGCCATCCAGCCATCTCATCCTCTGTCGTCCCCTTCTCCTCCTGCCCCCAATCCCTCCCAGCATCAGAGTCTTTTCCAATGAGTCAACTCTTCGCATGAGGTGGCCAAAGTATTGGAGTTTCAGCTTTAGCATCCGTCCTTCCAATGAACACCCAGGACTGATCTCCTTCAGAATGGACTTAGGGATACATATATAGAGGGATAAGATGTATCCCTATACATCTTTAGGAATGTGTATAAACAAAGTTTCCATATATCATGTTATTTAACTTGATCACTGTTTCACAGTATGAATAATATTCTTACCTTCATTTTGAGTGGGAAATAATAGCTTGGAGAGTTCATTATATTAAGTAATGTTCAGTAAGGAGTTAAGTACAGCATTGACTGAAATCCTCATCCTGGTCAATTCCCACCAGGGTATAACCTCTTAACCAATGTTCTTGTCCAACCTTAAAACTAGAACTGGGGAGTAGGTGATAAACTTGAGACCTTTCAGATTAACTGTGTAAAGGTAAAAGAAGTATCTTCTGGAGTTTGGTTTTGCATAAACAGAAGTTTCCTGTGTCTGAATTTTTCACTTGTAGTTGGGACATTAGGCAACATGAAATTGGACGCGGGGGGAGGATTGGAGGTCAGAGCAGGCGAAAGTTCTTGGCATGTTTCCTCTTGATTAGTTTTACCAGTCAGTGCTAAACCAGGATCCCATGCTTCTGTGGCCTAAGGGATCACCAGATTATGTTTCTTGGAGACAAGAGTATCTGGCCCTATTTGGTATTCCTGAACAACTTTCCATCTTCCAAATAGAAGCGTTTTTGGAAACGTGCAGTCTGTCCACAAGGAACCAGGAGTAATATTTCCTGCTCAGTGAGTTGTAAAAGACAAAGTATTACTATAGCTGCAACCCTGATTTGAAAGAGTGGATCAAATGTGACTTTTCAAATGGAACTTTCAAGGAGTGGGTGGGCGGTATTTCCTTTCTCTTTCTTTAAAATGGTCTGACTCACCCCATCTAATCAGCTGAGGCAAAATCCTCTAAGAACAACTCTGAATGAGAATTACAGTAACAGCCTTTGTCTGACAGCAAAGAGGTTTTCCTGAGGCAATGTGTTTGGCCTGGAGATCAGCCCAAAACAGTTTTATACTAGAGCAGTTGAGTTTGTCTCAGAAAAATATTTGTTTGTGCTGACTGGAATTTGAATGTGGAGTAGGAGGATCCGCCGGGTGTGAAGTGTGACAGTGTTTATTTGAATTAGATGGTAAAAAAAGGGAGTCATATCAATTCCAGGAAAGAAGTTCTTTTCATTGGAAATGTCCACACTTTCAATCTCTGCGTGACTCTCCCACTCTCTTTTAGAATAGATTTGACACTTTGGTTTTGGTTTAGAAACAAAAACAAACAAGCAGACGAAGCTATTATAATCTTTCCCACTATCTTCCTGTGATACAGCACGGTAGCTGTGCAGTTACGGAAAGACATCAGCACAGTTTCCATGCTGGTTGAACAGTTTTGAATAGAGCCCAGAGGCACCCTGACATGTTTAAGAAAAGGGAAGAACTGAGTCAGTTTAGTTGAAGTAACACCCAGAACTGGTACCATCACACCATACGGTAGGACTATGCAGCGTGTAAAAATAACCACCCTTTCTTACATGTGCCACACTCAACCTTCTCCTTGAATTGCTAGAATTTCACCCAGTGAAGGACTATTTGGCTTCTGTTTCCAAGTTCATGTTTTGTACTCCTCCTGCTCCAAAGAAGAGCAATTTGTAACAATTTAGCCACTAATAAATAAATGATCCTATTGTGATAAAACAAATAGCCTTGAATCATAGAATTTTTGTTGTATCCTTAATGAACATTGATTACCATCATGATTATAATGATGTGATCTGTTACAATAAATTTTTAAGTAAACACTGCTACACCTGCAAGCAGCCAGAGGAAGATGTGAAATCAATCCAGCAACCGACATTCTATTTCTAACCTTTCACGTTCTCAACTGTCATTTGCTTTGAGAGGGATTTTAAATGAACATTCAACATTTCACAAAACTTGCTTTCTGTACTCAATAATTTATTTCTTGTTAGAACGGTTTTTCTGGCTAATTAAGATGAATTGTTTGTAATGAACAGAAACCTGGCATTCATATAGATTGGCTTGAAGTCTGAATTCTAAATGACTAAAAGAATAGGAACCTTGAAATTAGAAAATGTTTACTTACGCTGCAATTTGCTGGTCAAAGATTCAGATTCATGATTCAGATTACGACACATACTTGGGTCACGATTTCTAAAGTAATGACAATATTTCAAACAAAACTTTCTTCTAATTAAGAGTTAAAAAAAAACTTTTTGAAAAGATCAGAGATTCAATTTGTGTGCATCTTAAAGATCAGGATTTTTCTTGGAAATTTATTAGTTGACTTTCTTCAGAGATAAGTTTCTTTAACTTTATACTTTCAGATTTTCTTTATTTTCTCAATTATTTGTCTAGATGACATTTTAAAAGGGAAAGAATAACTGACTCAATTCGGTGACCTTGGTTAAATAACATTTCTATAGGATTGAACTAGATGCTCTTTTAAGGCCCTTTTCAGCTCTAAATTCCATAATCCCAGCTAGTTTTTCTTCATTCTCATGTACTTTAATTGCCCTCTGACGTGGTGGGTTCCCTTTGAGTTTCAGATAAAGAACAGGATGTGGTCCAAGGTAAAATGGAACATTTTACACACATACGTTGAAATGGACAATATGCTTATCAGGATGATCTTACTTATTGGTTCCCAACGTGTGTGAACGTGAAGATCCCTCTTTCACATCAAAATTTTGAGTTTTTCCTCATGATTAAATTACTGTACATTTTTTCCATGTAAGTATTGAGAAAATGTATAGCAATAAAAGCTACCATGATAAAAACAAAGAGCTGCAACTACATGTCTATAAGAATGGCTAAAATCTAGAACACGACAACATCGAATGTTGGTGAGGCTGTAGAGCAACAGGAACTCAAATCTGTTTGCTAGTGAGAATGCAAAATGATATAGCCACTTTGGAAGTAGTTACAAAATTAAAGTTTCTTGCAAAGCTAAACAGATTCTTACAATATGATCTAGTAATTGTGCTCCTTGGTATACACCCAAGTTGAAAACATTTATCTACCCCAAAACCAGCCCATTCATGCTTATAGTAGCTTTATTCATAATTCCCCAAATCAAGATGTCCTTCAGTAAGTGAATGGATAAATAAACTGTGGTGTATCCAGACAGTGGAATATTATTCAGCAATAAAAAGAACTGTTAAGCCGTGAAATTTAGATGTGCATTACTAAGTGAAAGAAACCTACCTGAAAAGCCTGAAGAGGCTCCACACTGTATGATTCCAGCTATAGACTTTCTGGGAAATACAGCATAATGGAGACAGTAAAAACATCAGTGCTTGCCAGATATTCAAGGGGAGGTAGGGTTGAATAGATCGTGCCCAGAGAATTTTTAGGGCAGCGAAACTATTCTGTATGATACTACAAATGGTAGATACATGTCATTACACATTTATCCAAAATCAGAGAGTGCATAGCACCAAGACTGAATTCTAATGGAAATTATAGACTTTGGGTGATAATGAGGTATCAATCCATCTATTATAACTCTGGTACAGGATGTTCATAGAAGGGGAAGCTGTATATGTGGATGGAGAAGATACATGGGAATTCTCTGTGGTGAGTCTAAAATAACTAAAAAAAAAGTCTATTAAAAATTAAAGCATTAAAAAATACACTTAGCGTATGATCCAGCAGTCACATTCTTGGTCATTTATTCCAGAGACACCTATGTACATCATACACACGCAGACACACAGAGAGGCTACTCTGACCTTAGCAATCCATCTAAGTTATTTGGAGGCTATTAAGCAGAATAGTTGCTTTCCCTGGTGGCTCAGTGGTAAAGAATCCGCCTGCCAATGCCAGAGACACAGGTTTATCCCTGGATTGCAAAGATCCCCTGGAGAAGGAAATGGCAACCCACTCCAGGATTCTTGCCTGGGACATCCTGTGGACACAGGAGCCTGGTGGGCCACAGTCCATAGGGTTGCGAAAGAGTCGGACATGACTTAATAACTAAACAACAACAACAATTAGAATGGCAACTTGAGATTAGTTTGAAAACAATTCTTGGTATATCGTAGAATGGTGGACATCTTGAAGCGTTTTATGGACTGGCAGATTGGGAACCACTGCTTTATGATAAAGTGGCTTCACTTGAAATATTAACATCAAAGTCCCCAATCTTACACAAATTATATGCACTCAATATGAATGTAATTTTGAGATGCTTCACACAACTGCTATTTGCTTGTAGATATTTTCAGTCAGACTATTCAATGTGGGCGAATAACCACTGAAGCTCAGTGTAAATGTTAGCACAAAGCACATACAGAACATCTTTTTTGAACTCCCTGTTTTCAAACTAAGGGTGGAAGTCTGGATACAGACTTCCCAGGATACCAGTCACTATTCCCTGAACTCATGGGCTCTGCAACAGCAAAACACTGTGAGATGCTCTTTTTTAATGACCTAATATCCTGCTTGAAGTATTTTCTTGACCTATATGCTTCTTTGGGATTTATATCATTTGTTTGTGCCTAGACTTGTATCTGCTTAATCACTTGGTTAACTTTTAATATATTGCATGTTAGCATGCATTTATTGTTCTCATTGTCATATTTGTAATAAAGACAACTTGTGTTGAGTACCTGTTATGTGTGTCCCAGGAAGCTGTGTTGGTAGTTTATATGTTATTAATATATATTATTACCTCCTCACAATAACCGTGCCAAATAGATATGGTATCCTTTTACAGATTCAGAGATGGTGAGGTCAAGAAATCTGATGATGGTGACAGAGCTTGTAAGTAGCAGAACTGTGATTTGAACCCAAGGCTGCTCGATATTTAAATAATAGTGATGATGATGTGAAGATTAATTTCCATAGCTTTAAACAAGGACAGATTCTGTCACAATGCTTATCATAACACCTCATAAGAGTCTCAGCTCTACAGTAACCTGCCAGAACTGAATGAATCCTAGTTACACAATTTAACTACTGTGCGATCTTCAACAAGCTACTAATATCTCTCTGCTTGCATTACCATCTTAAAATGAAATAATAGTATACTTGTGCTATAAAATCACTGTGAGAATCAAATGCATTTCTATGTCTATGTCAATATGTTTTGAATAGTGACTGGCCCATGGTAAGCATGAATTCTTGATTAGCTATTATTATTATTAAAATATTAAAAAGGCATTTTAGATGACATTACTACAGCATTGATGTTGTAGAATGTTTATAGGTTTTCAGTGCCAATGACGACTGCTTTGAAATTTCGATTACTCAATATTCTCCATTCAATGTGGACCTCACTGGAACCGATGAGGTCCCCACCCCTCCCTGGTCTGATTGGATTCACCACTGAACACTTCCGTCAGGAGCCTTAGGTTGCTAAGCACCCTGATTGTAGAAATGGCACACATTTGGAACGTGCTTGAAATGAAGGCTGTGGAGCCGACAATTTGTATTTTTGAAAATCCTATGAAGCATAAGTTGCATAGGATCCTTTGATTGCAGAGACTGTGAGATGATTATTATCTGGGTATTTACAATATTGGTACCTGGGATAGCACAGTGTCAGTGTTGATAAGGACTCGGGGTACTATAAAGTAAGTTTAGAAATGTATTTGTGAGTCCTGTAAGAAAAATATCTTCAAACCTCAAGGTTGCTCTGTCAGGTTACATAGTTTGAAATTACATTAGTTGTAGAAACATCAGCTTCTCTGACATCAGATACATTTCTCCCTGAGAGGAAGATTGAAACAGCATTATGAGACAGTTAACCAAAATGAGAGGGTGTATTTTTGACACAACCTAATGTTCATTCACTAGGGCTCATATGATTATATTCAGCATTGCACATAAAAGTATACTCATTTATACACATAAAACATTTAACTTGCTTGTGGCAGAATCTGGTAGACAAATTCTTTCCTTCATTGATTTTTTAAGATCAAAATTTACATTTCTAGAACTATATTTTCAAATCATGAGTGTTTACCCTGGCTTTGTACTTCTCTTAATTTTAAAAGCATCTTTCTGTTTTTCTGATAGTAACATGGAAACTGCTGTTCAGTTGCCAAGTTGTGTCCAACTCTTTGACGCATCCGACTCATGAAAATACACAGTTCCAGTTGAACTCCAACTCTAGATTCAGAGATGACTTTTAACTGAGGCTAGATGGAGGAGCCTGGAAGGCTGCAGTCCACGAGGTCGCTGAGGGTCGGACATGACTGAGCGACTTGACTTTCACTTTTCATTTTCATGCATTGGAGAAGGAAATGGCAACCCACTCCAGTACTCTTGCCTGGAGAATCCCAGAACCCCAACAGACGGAGGAGTCTGTTGGGCTGCCGTCTATGGGGTCGCACAGAGTCGGACACGACTGAAGCGACTTAGCAGCAGCAGCAGATCTAATGTGCCTGCAGCAGATAGAAGCACATGAAGTATACTTTATTTCAGGTTATTAGTAACAATATGTCTGAAAGACTGTGGGATCTCAGAAGTTATGACTCAGAATACTGTTTTATAATTAACTTGTAATTTAGTATTTAACAAATAAAAGTTTACAGGGGCTTCCTTGACGGTCCAGTGGTTAGGAATCTTCCTTCTAATTCAGGGGACATAGGTTCGATCCCTGGTTGAAGAAGTAAGATCACATATGCTGCAGACCAACTAAGCCTGTGTGCTACAACTAGAGAAAAGCCTGTACACTGCATCAAAGACCCAGCACAGCACCACCGCCCCCCCCCAAAAAAAAAAAAAACAGTTTACAAGTAATTTGGAGAAAATAGTCCAGACAGGTAAACATTACAGGCCTTAATTACTTCATCTTGTATGTATGGGACTAAAGAAATAAGCCATGTGAGATATGTTTAATGATGGAAACAGTAAAAGGAGATAAAAAATTCTTAAGCTAGAAAATGCTCCATAACAATGAATCAGGTGAGGCCTGGAACAGATATAGAGAGACTGTTTCTCTGTTTGCTCCTGACTGCCTGAGGCAAAGCTTACATCAGAAAAGGAATGTGCATCTCATTAAAAACTGTAGCCTTGAATCTGCTGTAAATCTTTGATTTTTAACTCAAGAATGCAGTCCTCCTGTATCCTGACAGGGACAGAAAAAGGAAGCAAGATTTTTTCTCCTAGAGTTAATTAAGAGTCTGCTGTATCTTTAAAGTGTTCTTATTCTTACAAAGAAGGAAAATGATGGAAAGTGTTTAAAAATGTAATAGATGCTTCTTCAAAGAAATTAACATAATGCATTTGGGAATAGGATCACTGCAAAATGAAAATTTTAACTATGACATTTTAAATCCACATAGCCAGATAAGCATGCGTGGAGCATGTGAATTTAAATAAATATTCTGTTGGTACCTGCTGCCTTTGTGGAAACTTCTGAATATAGTAATTGAGTCATTTAGATAGAGTGTGAAGTATAATATTTCTATTCTTTTGGACTCCGAGTTGGTGGAATATGAAGTGGAAATTGTGATAAAGATGGGATAGAGTACAATTAGTAGATATATGGCATCAGTAATAAATGCATTTTGCAACAACAAAATACTACAAGACAATTACTGTTAAAATATTAGGTCAGGAAATTGTGGTTTGTTTCTCTGAAAGGAGTTGATGG
Source organism: Bos grunniens (assembly GCF_055505025.1). Classification (NCBI taxonomy): domain Eukaryota; kingdom Metazoa; phylum Chordata; class Mammalia; order Artiodactyla; family Bovidae; genus Bos; species Bos grunniens. The sequence goes on along the minus strand of NC_141191.1, from coordinate 18,969,772 downwards.
GCTCAATCTGATTCTTAGTGCTTATTCTAAGGGTATCTGCTTCACCAAGGAAACACAACAAAGGGGCCTGGACAGAGCAACCAATTGGTTTATCTATTTTTTTCCTCACTCCCTCTAGATTATCTGTAAAGTCTTACCAATTAGGCCTGCAAAGGAAACAAATACAGGTGTGGTCCAACTGGAGGAGTAAGAAAACACGGATGGCATTTGAAAAGACCCTGATGCTGGGAAGGATTGAAGGCAGGAGGAGAAGGGGACGACAGAGGATGAGATGGCTGGATGGCATCACCGACTCCATGGACAAGAATTTGGGTGAAATCTGGGAGTTGGTGATGGACAGGGAGGCCTGGCGTCGCAAAGAGTCGGACACGACTGAGCGACTGAACTGAACTGAACTGATGGCATAGGAAAGCATGTTCCACATTTTGTCAGTGCTGTCTCTGTTAGTAATTATATTACAGTCCATTTGCAATACATGTATTTTTAAATTCAGAAGAGTGAATGAACTCTTTAATACCAGACTGCAAACTCTTCAGTACTGTTTGGCCCCTAGATAAATACAGAACTTGAAAGTAAGGGTTTAGAAAATCTTATAGATATTTAACAGAGTAATTTTATGGTTACTGATTCTAATAATAAAACAAGGGGTTGTGTTTTGTATGTCTTTTTTTTTTTAATTTCATTTTTCTAGTAGTTCAACTCACTTTATTTAACACAGTATCGATTCTGCAACAGGATTAAAAAAAACTAAACTCAATTCTTTACCATAAATTGTTGAGAAATCTAAGTTAGATTCCAATGAAATAGTTGCACATTGGATAAAGCAGGGGGTCAGCAAACTACAAACTGCAAGTCTGATCCATGGGGTCTAGGATTTTGGGGGATGCCCACAAACAAAATCTCTTTTTACATGTGGATGTTTACAGCTAATTTGATAATCAGAAATACTAACCTTAAATGCCAACTAAGCAAAATGTTATTATCCTCCCCCCAAAATTCCCTTCTTCTCATTGGTAGATTTATATTATTAAAAAATATATACTTGATTTTTATTAAATTTCTGAATTTCAGCAACACAAATTTGTGAAAATTTTCTCCCTTATTATATATGTACATAAACGATGCCTTGATTTTTTTTTTTTTTTTCCCTTGGCTGGCTCAGAATTCCTAAAATATTTAAAATCTGATCCTTTGAAGGAAGTGTCCGCCACTGAGATAAAGATGTTTTTCAACTCATAAGAGTTCTTAACAATATAAAAATTGTATATTCTTCAAACTCATACATACATGTTTTACTTACAGACATAGTAATATAATTCAAATTCAGATTTTATTGTAAAAAATCCCAAGTTTTCTAAATTTAATGCATTTTTCATTAGGCATTGTGTTTTCATGTATTTATCTACACATTTGTATCATTATAATAATTCTTTTTTTAAAAAATAGTGGAGACTATCAAATTAAACTAGAAGATTCCCTTCAGTGTCTTTCTAAACACAATCCTAGTCACTAGAAAAAAACTGAAACTTTTCTCTTTTCAGTTCTGCTGGTGGTTACTGCCATATTCCTAAACTACATTCTTCTTTACATTTTATCAGTTTTAGATATTACTTCTTTTTTTTTAAGTGTATAAATGTATCTTTTATTATTCAGTAGACAGTTTTTTTTCAGTCTGGGATATTGTAAATCATATCTTCAAAAAGAGGGCTACAACAATGTTCCCTTCCATATAAGAGGGGGATTTCAGCTTATTTACCACTACCTCCTCTCACCCTCTCTCTTTTTAAGAGAAATTGTTATTTTAGTTTTTCTATTGATTTCATTAAATACTTTTAAATAATCTATATAAATGTTTAGTTTTTCTTTTCTTAGCAACTTTAGACATCTCTTGATGCCCCAACTTGTTAAAACATCTGTTTTTCCCTACGTATCTCATTCTTAATTCTTTTTCTCATCCTCTGTCAGCTGTACCCTGACATAGGCAAAACTGAGAATATTTGCATTCAGATCAGTGCATATATTAAATCTTTATTTAGCTAGTTTTAAGATCTGAAATTAGATATATGGCCTTTCCTTTCTCTCCATATCCCTGGTATAGTAATTGCTTCAAGGACAGGCTTAAAATTGGATTAGTCCACTAAGATGCAATTCCAGGACTTTACAGAAACATTTTTCCCAATAGTCACAGACCTCTCCTTCAAAATCTTCTATTAGATGTTTATAGAACCATATGGATCTAGCCTTTATTTCTCATGATTTTTGTCTCACATTGTCACTTTGCCTTTTTATTGTATATTCTGGGAAATTTCCTGTACTTTTTTTTTCCAGCTAATTAATAATGATCTTTTGCTCAGGCAATAATTACCTGAAAACCTGAAAACCTTAGTCTTAATTTCTAAGAACCATTTCTTATTCTCTGAAGGCTCTTTTCTCTTTTCTCTTCTTATTTTATAGTTTGCTTATACATGTTCTCAAATTCCTTAAGGGATTAGAATTATTTAAAGTTATTTCCTTATTTTTTTAAAGAAAGTTTTTTATTATGTTTATTATTTTTGTTTCCCCCTCAGGGTCAGTTTTCCTTGTTTGTATTGCTGTTTATCTTGCATAGTTCTCGTGTAACACAAGTGTCTGGTGTCCTTGGAGTCTGGACTGTGGCCATGTCTTTGTGGTGCCTTCTACCATCTTCTTGATTAATGGGTCAGTGTAGGTAGGATTTGCAGAGATGATGCAGAGGCTTTGTGAGACAAGGGAAGATTGCCTTGTCTCTCCACAAAGTGAGTCCTCTTTTAAAGTATCCACAGGTCAGAGGGCATTTCTGAGACAATGGGAGCAAAGAAATACTTCAGTCTAATGTCACATGCACAGTGGGCTTCATTTGGATGCTTTCCAGCAAGAAGATGATGTCGGAAAATAGGAAAGTGTAATAAACATCCTAATTGCCTAAACATAATGCCAACTCAGACAGATTGACTTTTTCCGTAGATTTATGACTTTGATCAGAGTGGCATGTGAGATGCAATGAAATAGCTGGAATCCACAGATGATCTCCATATACTGATAGCATTGGGACACTGACTACTCCAGATACCCTAACCCAAACCTAATAAGAAGGTCAGTATACTCAGACTTTAATACAACATGACCCTTCTCAATAAAAGAAAGATGGGCCACTCCAGACACAATGGCATACTTTCCAGAAACCTTGAGTTTGCTACCCATACTGTCCTGGACATTGTTATTGGGGAAGATGTTGGATGGAGACCATTAGGAGCCTTCATATACCACCTTTTATTAATATTTCCTCTTCTCATGTATAAAATTTTTAGAAACATTTCTCCAAGATTCGGCTTGGCAGGGATTTCATGTGTTTATGTCAGTATACATTTAAACATTTCAGTGATCATGACAAAACCATGCCAGTTTAGAAATTTTGGCAAGACAGACAGAAGGTCCATAATAGTTCCCCCAAATTATATACATTTATAGGGTGTGTTTAATCTTTCTTAAATTAATTTGACAATTTCTACCTGTATGCAAGTTTTTTAATGTCTGTCATGATTTTGATGTTACCTCTTATTCTTCTCAGTCTGCAATCAAGGCTACTACAGTAAAATGTGCTAAAACCTGTTTTAGTTGTTGAGTAAACATTACTCACCAAATATTATACTGAAAGAACAAACTGGTTAATTGTATTACCAATAAAGTACATAAACAAGTAAATATATTAATGTTATATTTGTAACAACTAAGAAATAGTCTATAAAAATAATAACTATAAAAGTCTAATGACTGGCCTGATTAAGGTAGCTAAAATCACTTTCATAGGATCTATATAGAGATGATTAGTTTCTGTGATTAAAATATTATCAATCTCAATTCACACTGCTAAACACTTGTTAAAATCAATATTAAAAAGGAGCAATATAGTTAAATTAGTATGAACACTACCTACAGTGAAGTTAGAAAGAATGAGTTGAATAGACCATTGTGTTCACTCTTCTTTCTTGCTCTGTATTTTAAAAATGCAGGTTTTAGTTGAAGTCTTAAATACTTACGGGTTAGATACTATGTGTAATCAAATGATATCTGGTTTGAAGCATGGATATATACAGAAATGTGTATTATGCTTCTCACTTAGTATGTAAAACCTGATACATTTATGATATTTAGATCCTGTGTTCTTCTACATCACTAGCAGCTGTCTCAATTCCAAAATGTCTTCTATTTTACCATTTTTATGGTGCCTGACAATCTCTCTAATCACGTGAAGCAATTCTTGTGAATTCAGTTATTGTTATATGTTATTTACCACACTGATTAGACTAAACCACACACTGTGGTCTATTATTTGAAATTATACATGAATGTTGCTTTATGAGATTGAATGACTTACTGTTGTGATATTGAAATTGTTATAATCTAAAGTTTTAAAAGAAAAGGAACATTCTAATGAGTCTTTTTCTTTTTGATGATTGTCAAATTATTAGGGGCCACATATTGACTCTAAATATATAGCCATCAGAAATTATACAAATGTTTTTATTTTAAACAAGTAATTTGGTTTTATTATAAAATTTATCTAGACAGCTAAACAGAAAAAATAAAATCAATGTAATTTTCTTCATGTATGGGATGCTAAGTTGAAGGAACATCCTCATTTTATAGTGTACACAATCAAATAAGATATAGATACATATATATGTTCATGATGTGATATCTTAAAATTCCACTGAAGTTGTATGATAATGTGACCGAAGGAATATTTTTCTCAGTGAACATTTAAAAACAACAAACATTTTAGAAACATTGAATAGGTTGGACATCTGTCTCCAAAGAAATAAAAATTATTAATAAGGAATTGTTGTTTAATTAAACCTTAGTTTGGAATTAAGGAAATACCCAGTTATATTCTTATGTAATTTTACTTTCTAAATCAGTATTTTCACTAAATTTTCAATTGAAGTTGTGACAGCTTATACTCTTTATGAACAAAACAATATATATATCCTGTTTATAAATACATATTTTATTTTAATTTATGTAAATTTACACATATATCACATATATCTGATATGTAATAAAATAATTATGATAGTAAAGAATTTGCCTGCAATGCAGGAGACCCAGGTTTGATCCCTGGGTCGGGAAGATCTCCTGGAGTAGGAAATGACAACCACTCCAGTATTCTTGCCTGGAGAATCCCATGGACAGAGAAGCCTGGCAGGCTGCAGTCCACGGGGTCACAAAGAGCCAGACACTGCTGAACAGCTAACACACACACACACACACACACACACACACACAAGCTTAAAGGCATTTTGCTACAATCTACCATTCTAGGTTTTATATATTTCTCAAATTATTTTTAAAAATTACATAAAAATTTAAATAATGTATGTGTTTAACATACAGCAGAATTTTCATATTAATGAGAATGCCTCTCATAAAAGATAATCATATTAATATGTTTCGCAAATGAATAAAATTTTTCTTCTAGAATCCATTTTATATAATTCAAAAGACTTTCCTCATTAAATTTAATTATACTAAAGCATATATTTATCTGTTTTCTCTAAAATGTTTAGATACTGCTTTGAAGGAATCCTAAGATGCACAATTTTTCAAAATGCTGCAAGCTAGTAGATGACATGGAAGAATAAACACATGATCAGAAACTAAAGAAAGCTGACGTGGAAGAAAAGAAGAAAAAGATGAAAGCAATTGGATCAATTCACAGAAACCATATCAGGTAATTCCTATACTTTTGCTTGTTTGTCTATTATGTGTAGATGTGTGTCTGCTGAGAGTGAGGGTTGAGTAAGAAGGAAGAGAAAGGACAGTGGAGAGGAAAACAAACTCAGATTCAAATATATCAGGCACTTCGATCATCAGTAGATAAGTCCATTTCCTCTCAGCTGAAGGTGGCGGCATGCTCTGAAAGATCTCAGTAACAAATTGTCCCTGTCATAAGTGAGCTCCAGTTTTCCTTATCACCGTAGCAAAAGGCAGGATGAATCTCATTGCCTATTGCAAGAGCAAATAACCTCCCCATAGTAGATATGGACCAAATTGAATCGTTCTGGATCCCTTCACTTTTCATCTTGTTAACTGTATGCCAATTTGGATATTTTGGCCATGAGCAGTTTGTGGAAGCTGACTTCCACAAAGTCACCGCACTAGAATCATAACATAATTTGGGCATTTACAGATCATGGCGACATTTTCTGCAGACTTCTTGGAAAGAAGTCAGATTGTTTTTCAAAGAAGTATACTAGAAAAAGTAATCCGTCTTTCTACTGAATACAATTTTGTCTCTCTTGCTAGCAGCTAAACTCTATCTTCTAACTGAAAGTAGAGCTTTAGATTAAAGCCAAAGCCAGTTTTGGATTGAAATAATACTTAGAAGACAGGGAGGGAAGAGATGGAAGAAATCTGTCTATGGTAGCATCATTGTACAGTTGATCAAGTCTTCTGAGCTAGTGATTTCCCTTCATTGTTTAAGATAATCTGAGTTTAATTTACCAGTACATTAAGAGATTTGTGTATAATACACTGTCCTAGAAAATGACAGCTTCTATTCACTTTCTATCTGATAATATTTCTCAGTAGAAAATCCCCATTTTCTTATTTCCGTTATTACAAAATTACATAATTTGTCTATTCAAGTTCAAGTTTAGTTATTTTCTTACCTGATAATGTGATTTCAGTTCTTTCAACCAGATCCCATGTCTGCTTTTAAATTTAAATTTTTCTGTTTGTTTTTTATATTTTTCTCACATAACTAGGCATTTCTTAGTGAACAATAGATTCTTCTCCCACTAGTTCATTATATATGGTCCTTCCATCTCATACCCTTATTTAGCATTGTTTCAGTGTAAAATAGAACCCCTGAGAGGTAATAAGATAACTTCCCACAGCTACGATTTATCTTAAAAGAATAAAAGACATAAGCCCCAGAGAGAGTCAGTTTACATGATGGTGGAGTTTAGTATTAGAAAATAAGAATTTGAAACCTTTGTTAAATGGAAAATAAAAGCAACAATTTTTAGCTATTGTCATCTAGATTAAAAGTAGTATCATATTTCGATTCTAATGAATTAAAATAAATTCATTTGCAAGTTGATTCTATTTTTCAGCTCCCTTGAAGTCTCTAAGTTTTTAGTTTCTCAGTATCTAAAATTTGAGTGTTTAATGCTAACATTAAATTCGGCAGTTTGTATATTTTCACTAGGCTTCCCTGCTGGCTCAGTTGGCAAAGAGTCCGCTGGCAATGCAGGAGACCTGGGTTGGATCCCTGGGTCAGGAAGATCCCCTGGAGAAGGAAATGGCAACCCACTCCAGTATTCTTGCCTGGAGAATTCCATGGACAGAGGAGCCTGGTGAGCTGCAGTCCATTGGGTCACAAAGGGTCGGACACGACTAAGTGATTTTCACTCACGTCACATTTTCATTAAAGTATTTCTTGGAAAGTTTTGATAAAAGAGTAGATTTGAAAATTTTGCCCACAGACAAAGATATTAATAATGACCAATTACAAGAAAACAAAGTTACTATCAATAGTTTTCCTAAAGCAATGATTATGGTTCATAGGGGTCCATGAAAGTTTTCTAGATTTTAATAACTGATTGTTATGTTAATGTTTTATGAGTTTATCCTTACATTTCTATTATAAGTATTTGATTTGTAATATTTAGGGAAAAAACAGGCTTCTTTATTAGATTTCATCAAAGGTAATTTTATTCCTTATCAAAAGTATCTCCATTCTTTACCTAATTCAGGTTCTTTTCTTTCCTTAGTGCAATCGGGGATAGGTAGGGAGCAGTGATCTGCAGTTCCATCTATTCTAATAAATATGAGTGGGAAAAAGTTGAATATTCTTCTGTATAGTGGTGGCTAAAGCCTATCCAAGTAAATATAAAGCCAGAAGAAAATTAAGACTGAGGCTGTACCATTCATCTCTGATTCTCTGTCTATGTCTTTGTGTGGGTAGGTTTTGTGTAACTTAGGCCAGAATAAGGAACCATTTTATAAATGCATAAGAGACTTCCCAGGCGGCACTAGTGGTAAAGAACCTGCCTGTCGGTGCAGGTTAGATAAGAAACATGGGTTGGATCCCTGGGTTGGGAACATCCCTTGGAGGAGGGCACCACAACCCACTCTAGTATTCTTGCCTGGAGAATCCCATGGACAGAGGAGCCTGGTGGGCTACAGTTTATAGAGTTGCAAAGAGTTGTACATGACTGAAGTGACTTAGTATGCAAGCAAGATGGCTTAAGGACCTCCCTGGTGGCTGAGTAGAGTATGCCTGCTAGGACAGGAGGTATAGGAGATTTGGAGTCAATCCCTGGGTCAGGAAGATCCCCTGGAGGAGGAAATGGCAACCCACTCCAGTATTCTTGCCTGGGAGCTCCCATGGACAGAGGAGCCTGTCTGGCTACTATCATTGGGGTCCCAAAGAGTCAGACATGACTTAGCAACTGAACACAGCACAGCAATCAGGGCTTAAATACCTGAGGAAACAAAGAAAATGTTTGCTTTTTATGTATCTGTATTTTATGACAACTTCTAATTACTAGAAGTCCCTTGGTACATGAGAATATATTAAAAGGTAGGATGTATTATCAAATTTTTGAAATATACTTTCTGTTTGACATTAGATGCTTGTGTGATAATAACAAAGAGCTGTATATTACAGATGAAAAAAGCCCAAATTCAATAGAAAATGTATGCCATGCGTTTTTCCAGTCATACAGATGGATTTTTGTCAAACTACTACAGTTTCTTACCTCTTGGCCTTAACTGATCTGATATATGTATATTTAAAGCTGATGTTCAAAATGGAGGAAGACTCTCAAAACAAGTTATCCAAAGGCTGAGGAATTACCTGGGTGAGTGGAAGTAAATGAAATCCCTCTTTTTTGAAGTAAATGGGCACCTTTTAGGATGCAGTCTGAGAGGAGTACATGCAAATGTAATGAGACATGTCTCAGCACAGAAATCTCTTCTGGAAAGGCATTGTTCTCATCCCATACAGGATAATAGGTCCCCTTTTGTGCTTCCTTTAATTTCTGTATTTTGTAATTTAAAAAGATTAGCCATTATAGACAAAATTTCATTTTAATCATAATAAGGTATATTATAAAATCTGGCACTACCTCTTGTGCTGGCAGATTAAAAAAAAGACAGTATTTCTTCCATCAAGTTAAAATACTTCTTAATTAAAATATGTTTATGATAGATGCCCTTTTCTGTCCATATGTAAGCACCTAGTCCTGGCTGGTCTTATATTTATTTCTAGTGGTAAAACTTAATGCATACTTGTAAGGAATTCTTAATATTGTTGAGGCTTTGCAAAGAATGCATTAATGTTTGAAAAGAACAGAGGAGCTGACCTTGGGAGGGGTCTGAAAAATGCTTCACAAATCCAAATAGGAGTCCAAAACAGTGAGTGAAGGGTAGAGCTTGAGTGATGAGAAAATGAGGAAGAAAAGCAAGGTGAAAACAGGAAGGGTTTCTGAGAGCCTTTTAGCAGAAACAAGTTAAAACAAATCATTAGGCACCCAGTATGATTATAATATAATTAGATAAATATTCCTGGGTGGCTTATGGAACTGTCTTCTTATTTCAAAATCACACCATGCTCATAAATGTGCTCACATTTGTCTCTTGCTGATACCCATAGCAACAAATTTCCCATTAAGCAACCCTGAAAATATGGACATCCCAAGCAATATGAACTTCTCAAGGGCAAAAATGATGTCATTCATAATGGTATATTCAATCCTTACTGCAGTGTATGGCATATAGGGAACAAATATATTGATTGAAAATAGAAATGTAATTTCACTTTAATTTTAATATCCACAAGTTCTCTTGTCTGTTTTTCTGAATTTTAGCTAATTTATTCTGCATGGTTAATTTATCTTACTTTGAAACTATTTATTAAGGATAAACATAATTGTAATTAGTTTTTCTGAAAATATAAATAAAATTTGCACAAAAATTACTAAACTCTATTCTTTCTCTTAACACTGAGTGTTATAGCAGAAAGGCTTTGGCTTTGGGTTCCTATTTCTGGGTTTGAGTTCCTGATCCACCACTTATTATGTCACTTAAAGTTTCTGAGCCTTTAAATGAGTACAAAATACTTTATAATTATCAGGGTGTTAATAGTATCGTACTATTAGTTGTTAGAGGTAAATGAAATAATGGGTGAGATGATATTTAAACATCAACTCCTCTTTCTCTTCTCTTCTCTTCTGAATTTTGGGGGTATTGACAGATAGGCAAGAACTGGCCTCATAGTATGAATATTCAGGACAGGAATCAGCTTATATTTAGTTGGAATGTATCATGTCTCTACTTCTCTGAGGATGTGTGAGAAATATGTTCTGTCCTTGTCTCCATAGATCAAAAATTGTTGCTATATTTTTTCTTTTTAGAATTCAAATTCCTGTTGTTAAAAAACAAAACTCAACTGAGTACATTTTAAAGATCTTATTGGTATTATTCAATAATTCATAATCAGGTAGCAGCCCCTGTAGCAAACAGAAAGGAGCTCCAAGGAACTGAACAAAATGAAAAGACTTATTAGGCAGCAGGGAGCAGGAACAAGGAAGTTACACCAGACAGAACAATCGGATGGGTTATGACAAGGCCACCTTCCTTGGGGGGACAGTAGGGTCTATCAGGCAAATTAGCTAATAGTGCCAATCGGTGATCCCGATTGACTGACATAAGATTCTATTTCTGGAAAAACTGAAATGGTAATGAAAGCTCGGTTTAGTGAGGTGGGACCTATGAGTGACTCCCTTTGGAGCCTGTTCTCTTGTTTTTAGACCTGTTTATTTGCTGAGAGTATCTTTACGTAGTGGAAAGCAGTATCTGGGGGTTTTGGGTTTGTCTTCGGTTTTGTTTTTGTCTTTTGCCGCTCTGTGCAGCACGTGGGATCTAGCTCCCTGTTGTTCAGTCACCACGCCCTGTCCGACTCTTTGCAACCCCATGGACTGCAGCACGCCAGGCCTCCCTGTCCCTCACCATTTCCCAGAATTTGTCCAGGTTCATGCATTGGTGATGCCATCTGACCATCTCATCCTCTGTCGTCCTCTTCTCCTTATGCCGTCAGTCTTTTCCAGCACCAGGGTCTTTTCCGAGTCGGCTGTTTGCATCAGCTGGCCAAAGTATTGGAGCCCCCTGACCAGGGATGAAACCCATGTTCCCTGTTGTGGAAGCATGTAGTCTTAACCACTGGACTGCCAGGGAAGTCTCAACAGCATTTTGGGCTTATATTCCTGAACAGGTATATTTAAATAGTTTTCTAGAAGTAAAATCAAAAAGGTTTAAAACCTAAATGTCATTGTTTTTCCTTGTTATTATCTATTAATCCCTCAATGCCCAACTCACGTATATCATTTTCCACCAAGAAGCCTGCACCACCCCAGTCAAAATTTTTGTTTCCTGAAGGCCTTGCATTGCTGTTCAGTTTCCAGCCATATGTGGTGACATATTATTATTTAATTAATACATATATGTTAGAGGCCAACAATGAGTCAAGTTGGGAGTATAGATAAATAACACAGAAGAGACAAAAGTGTAACTATTAACATTTATCTTAACTCTACTTTTATAATTTAAATGGCTTATCTTTAATATACATTTACAGAGGTCTGTGGAAAACTTTACAATTTCCCTATTACATTTTGCAATGAAACAAATCCCACAACTAAATTTCAAATGTTTTAAACATGAAAATTAGAATCTAACATTCTCATGATTAATTTTTTTTCTGAATCAGATTTATTTCAGTCTAACAATTGCTGTCCATTCTAAAGGAGATCAGTCCTGGAATTTCTTTGGAAGGAATTATGCTAAAGCTGAAACTCCAGTACTTTGGCCACCTCATGCAAAGAGTTGACTCATTGGAAAAGACCCTGATGCTGGGAGGGATTGGGGGCAGGAGGAGAAGGGGACGACAGAGGATGAGATGGCTGGATGGCATCACCGACTCGATGCACATGAGTTTGAGTGAACTCCGGGACATGGTGATGGACAGGGAGGCCTGGCATGCGGCGATTCATGGGGTCGCAAAGAGTCAGACACGACTGAGCAACTGAACTGAACTGAACAATTGCATAGAATTGAGACCAAAATTTCAAGAATAGTCTTACAACTTGATATTAACAAGGCTGAGACTAAAATGCTCAAAAATATGGCAGGTGATCATCAACCACATATTGTTTTCAGATGCCATTAATTATTCTGTTAGTGATTCTCTCTATTCATATAGAGTGAGTTTTTTCAATTCAAATTTTAAACCGTTATTATTTTGCATGTATTGTATTACAGCAGAATCTTTCCTTTGTTCTAACAGACTCCAGGAAACATTTAAAATTCTATAAATTACTTAGAAGTCAACCACTTCCCTATTCTAACCTGAATTTCAATATAATACAGTTTTAAAGGCAAATATAGTATATTAACATACACTGTATTGTTCATTCAAAAGTAGGTCCTCTTGGGTATAATCATTTAACTTATATTTGTGCTTTTTATCAACACAAAATACATCTCTTGCATGTTCATCCTCCCTAAACTGATAATGAACATAGGGAAACTGTCGCTAGATATTGATAATGAAGAATCCATTAATTCCTTGGTTATGCCTGCCTGGTGTGTTTAATTTAAAATCCTTAACTATGTAAATACTATACTATCTTCATTCAGCGTGTACTTTTTTAAAATCCATTTTTACACTATGCTGTCTTAACTCATTACACTCAAGGTCTGTTTCTGCTATAATAGCTGAAGAATCGATGCTTTTGAACTGTGGTGTTGAAGAAGACTCTTGAGAGTCCCTTGGACTGCAAGGAGATCCAACCAGTCCATTCTGAAGGAGATCAGCCCTGGGATTGCTTTGGAAGGAATGATGCTAAAGCTGAAAATCCAGTACTTTGGCCACCTCATGGGAAGAGTTGACTCATTGGAAAAGTCTCTGATGCTGGGAGGGATTGGGGGCAGGAGGAGAAGGGGACGACAGAGGATGAGATGGCTGGATGGCATCACTGACTAAATGGAGGTGAGTCTGAGTGAACTCTGGGAGTTGGTGATGGACAGGGAGGCCTGGCGTGCTGCGATCCATGGGGTCACAAAGAGTCAGACACGACTGAGCGACTGAACTGAACTGAACTGAAGTGACCACTAGATCTTCCTTTAGTGTGAGTTACCAGTTAATTGAGAACTGTTTTGAATGTCTTTAATAATTAAAAAAATGGTGATGTCAGTATTGAATTATAAAATTAAGATAAAGAGATAAAGAGACCCAGGGATATTATGACCAAAACTGAAGTTAACGGATACAGCTGACCGGGTTTCAGCATTTTCTCTGGAACTTGTTCTCATGATAAAAGAAATGTGTTCTCATAGCATCATCATAGACAAAGTCCAGTGAAAATGTTTTGTAATCAACCATCTTATAATGGAATAAATGTTGATCTGATTTATGAATTTATGGATTACTTAAGCATAGAGTTCAACATTTTGTCATCAGGTTTTAAATGAAATTTATATATTAAGTTGCAGTTATTCTAGAATATTAGAGGATATTAATAATTGACTTCCTCAGAATGAAGATTTGTGGGCAAATCCAGCATATTTGCATCAATCTATCAAACTAGGGCTTCCCTGGTGGCTCAGATGTTAAAGAATCTTCCTGGAATGCAGGAGACTTGGGTTCAATCCCTGGATTGGAAAGATCCTCTGGAGAAGGAAATGGCTCTCCACTTCAGTATTCTTGCCTAGGCAAGAACAAAAATATACAAATTTTAGGTTTTTTTTTCTCCACAAATTTAAGGGTGAATAATAATTGAAAAGTCACTTTGAAAAAAATATATATTTTTGGCTGTGCTGGGTCTTCTTTGCTGCTCGCGGGCTTTCTCTAGTTTCAGTGAGTCGGGGCTAGTCTCTTGGTGCAGAGCTTGCACTTAAGGAAGTACTCAGTTCCCCACGGCACATGGAATCTTCCCTTACTGGGGTTGAACCCGTGTCCCCTACATTAGCAGGCAGATTCTTAACCACAGGATTACCACAGAAGTCCCTGAAGAGTCCCTTTTGATGCCTATTTCTTGGCAAGAAACAGTCCTTTAAAAAAGTTGTATGTGGGTATGTTCGTGTTATCACAAAAGCAGTTTACTTTTTGATACGCTTGCAAAGATTGCTGCTGCTGCTGCTGCTAAGTCGCTTCAGTCATGTCCAACTCTGTGTGACCCCATAGACGGCAGCCCACTAGGCTCCGCCATCCCTCGGATTCTCCAGGGAAGAACACTGGAGTGGGTTGCATTCCCTTCTCCAATGCATGAAAGTGAAAAGTGAAAGTGAAGTCCCTCAGTCATGTCCGACTCTTCGTGACCCCATGGACTGCAGCCTACCAGGCTCCTCCGTCCATGGGACTTTCCAGGCAAGAGTATTGGAGTGGGGTGCCATCTGGGCACTTCTGAAATTCACTTTTCCCAAAATGATAAAAGACGTTTTATCTAAATATGTAATGTTTTTATGATCACAATTTTGATTATTATTGGCAAAATAATACCAGAAATTTTCATTAGCAAAGTAATACATATACCTGTGTGTGAACAGCTTTAACACACAGGCAGCATCCTCTGTAGAGTCTGAAATGCCTACAGTCGTAGCTGCCCTGTTACAATAGGCTGAGAAAGAAGACAAGCATCTGCATTGTGCAATGTGGTTACAGAAATATTTAACAAGGGGAAACAAAGCATGGTCTAGGGGCTTCTTCAGTTGCCTTTCAAAGTGATATCAATACGGAATCTTACTGGTTTTATCATCTACCGTGAGTGTCCCTGGTGCTCAGATGGTGAAGAACCTGCCTGCAATGCAGGAGACCCAGGTTCAATCTCTGGGTTAGGAAGATCCCCCTGGAGAAGGGAATTGCTACCCATTCCGTATTCTTGCCTGGAGAATTTCATGGACAGAGGAGCCTCACAGGCCACAGTCCATGGAGTCACAGAGTCGGGCATGACTGAGCAACTGACAGTTTCACTTTCATGGGTAATTAAACCTTTCTCTTCCAGCAGAAGCTGGAAAAGGAGTGGTCTAAACCAGAATGCTTAATTGTGTCTCTCTCCCAGGAAAGGTCTGAGCCAGAAACTTAGAGAAATAAGGAAATTCTGCTCCAGCCTCCTGTTTCTCATCAGTATGTTAAGTGATGCATTCCATTTTCAGCCATGAATTGTGAAGGTTAGAATACTGAGGAGAGCGAGGCAGGTCTGACCCAGGCATCATTCCTGCTCCTCCTGATAGACCTTCCACATGTTTGCTTTCATCGTTTAGATTGAATGGCTGAACATCAATCATGCCCACATTCAAATGTAAATATGAAAGCATATTCCAGAGTAAAATATAAAATGGATTTTGGTCCTTTTGGTGAGTTAAATTATCTGCTCGATTGCTTCCATCCATTAGTGGGGATAATAGAGAACTGACTGAACATCTTTTCTATACAGGAACAATTGAATTAGGCTTTCTATCTACAAAAGTGACTATCACAATTACTGAATGTGTTTAATGCCACTATAAATCTTTCCTGAAAGTAGAGAAAGAAGAAATAATAACTCTTTGAGATATTCAATGGCTGGGAAAAGGGAAATTAAATACCACAATTATTCAAAATTATAAGTAAAAGCAACTCATGGGCTGCCCAAACTCTGGGAACCACAGTATCGCGTTATTAAGTAAACACAGATTGGAGTTTCCTTCATAATAGTCTAGACACCACACCAGACCTTAGCTCCTAAATATTTATGAAAAATTTTCTAAGAAAGCAAGATGGATATAGTCTAGACAAACAGTTCTTTACACAGATTCTCTTCTAGAAAACACTCATAGTATATTCTCAAAAGGCCATCTTTTTAGTGGGAGCTATAGAGAGCTCCTATAAACCAATAAAGGCATAGTGTTCCCATGCTTCTTAGGGGCATTTTTGTTTGTATGATGAAAGACCATGCCGTATCAACACACATAATTGTACTTGGAGACCATCCTTTTGCCAAAAGAAAAGCTGTCTAAAATTGAAAATTAATTATAGTTTCAGTTTAGCCTTCTCTGTCTCTCCTTGTCTGTCTCTTGCTTTCTCACCACAGCCTAAGACTGTGCTTAGTATCTGTGTTACAAATACTGCAAATATAAAGACATGGAGAAGACTTAAGTATTTCTCCCACATCTCTAGATTAATATTTAAAACATAGCAAACTAAGTAGTAAATTAAAGATGCCATGGAAAAAGTCTCCAAGAGCTTGACTTCTGCAGTCTTACAGCAGGAGTTTTTTATAGATGATTGACCCCACACCTAGTTTTAGCCACTCGGGGCTCATGGAGAGCAATCAGTTCGAGTTGTTTGGTGTCACACAACTAGATGATAGAAGAGCCTGGCCTGGAAAAAGTCTGGACCCATCAATAAAATTTATTTCAAGGAGGATATAAAACACTGGGAAAACGAATGCCTTCAGCTAAGCCTACTTACTCCATTTTGTTGTTTAATGTGGTTTTTACCATTGCATTTTGTTGCTGTCTTGAGTCTATTTATGCATATATAAATTTGCTTTATCTGCCTTGGCTTTGTATTGTCTTTTTAGTTTGTTGAACTCACGTGTGATAAGGAACATGCTATTTGCTAATGCAAGAAACCTCCGGATATCCCGTATAGGATGCTGTCAGTAAAAGTGCCCTGGAATGTGATGTTCCAAAGGTCAGGGTTGCCTTTTGTTCATATTTATATCCTAGCCACTAGCCATATTGGTTATTTAAATGCACATTTAGATTAATTAAAATTGAATAGGTAGGATTCACTTTCTCCATTGCACTAGCTGCATTTCGAGTGCCCAACAGCTTGAAATAATTCCATTGCTCAAGTGTAACCACTGGTCGCTACCAAGTAAGGAATATCAGCAGCAGCATAGAAGTTCTCTCAGTGCTGGAGGGCTTCCCTGGTGGCTCAGCTGATAAAGAATCCGCCTGCAGTGCAGGAGACCCAGGTTCGATTGCTTGGTGGGGAAGATCCCCTGGAGAAGGGAATGGTGACCCACTCCAGTATTCTTGCCTAGAGAATTCCATGGACAGACCATGGGTCACAAAGAGCCAGAAATGACTGAGTGACTAACACTTACTTAGTGCTGGTGGCAATGAGTACTACAAAGACAAACAGAATATTCGGGAGAGATTGGATGGGGGTACATATAGAGAGAGACAGTTGACAACTAGGTTAAGTGGATGGGTAAGGAGGGAGGGAGGAAGAGAAGGAGGGTAAAAGAATGAGAGAAGATGAAAGGGAGATAACTAGCTGATATTCTGAAATATTTTAGATAGGTTCTGTTGCTGGGTAATTCGGTAAGAAGTTCGCTCATCACCACCTTTCTGAGGCTTATAAAATGTATCTGATCCACAGGATACAGAGTGGAGAAGCCGTGACTTACTATAGGCACCCTGTCACTTCAATTAATACAGCATGCCCACCTCGAGGTAGGTGCTTTGAAGCAGAGTAAGAAATAGCAGCTTTCAAATTCTTTAAGCATAAAGAAGACAAAAGATGCAGTAATGATAATTTAGGACGTGAGCCTCTGGCATTCATATTATGGCATAGGGATGCAAAAACGATAAAAATGTCTGTGTACCTGTGGTTTAAGTCCATATTTATAACTTTTCCTTGAAGATTATATACTGCATTCTCATTGTTCCCATCATTTTCTTCTTGTTTTAAAATCATGTTATTGTATTATTGATAAAATTAATTTTAATATCTTACAAGCCATTTAGCAGAGCCAATAACATCTGCTAAGTATCACACATTACCAATGAGGATTATGATCCTTGTCTAATGACTACACGCAAGACCTTTTTTCCTGAGAAACATATAAAATGAAAAAAAAAATTTTAATGAAACTTATTAGGTTACATAATCCTTTCCCAGAGTTGAATAGTTCTCCAAAGAATAGTCTCAGTGTTTCTTTCTCAGCCCAGTTGGAAATGGCCCATATAAAGGAATGACTGTCTTGCTCCCTCGGGAAGTGACAATATGTAGAATTCTGAATCAGAAACATCAGATTTCTGTGCAGAGTGAGGTTTTCCCATCCTATAATAAGAAAGAACATAAACTTCCCCTCAGTGATAACACAGAAAAAGCTTTTATTAAATATTCTCATAAATCTACCTTGACTTTTTGCTTTTGTCTTAAAAATTTTAATTCTTAAACATTCTGAATAATTGTTATTCAGAATGTTGGCTTCCCTAGTGGCTCAGACAGTAAAGATTCCGCCTGCAATGTAGGAAACCCAGGTTCGATCCCTGGGTCAGGACTATCCCTGGAGAAGGAAATGGCAAACCACTCCAGTATTCTTGCCTGCAAAATCCCATGAACAGAGGAACCTGCTGGGCTACAGTCCATGGGGTTGCACAGAGTCAGACATGACAGAGCAACTAACAATTCAGAATATAAATCATTCTGATGGGAAAGTACCTTACCTTTTCTTCAAGAATGATAATACTCACATGAAAATACAGCCAATTTCAGATAAAAGTTTTCATTTAGATATGTCAGTATACTGAAATATTTTAAAAACTCAATGATATGAACCATGAGGCAAATTATACCAGTATTAGTGGAGTACCATCTGGACATAACATCCATTTCTCTTCACAGCAAAGGATGCTCTCAATCCAAGGAAATATTCCAATGGATCTCTCTGTAAGTAGGAAAATTTTATTTTCGTTTTCATTACACATGTTCTTTTCTGTATGGGTTATATGTAAAAAAGTTTTTTAATACAATTATTCAATTAAAAAGTGTAATATTTCACTATGCTACTATATGCTAATTATGGAGATGTAGGAATGAATAAGAAAGTTAGAGTTTATGATTTAGCGGAGCTTAGAATTTAGTTGTGACATAAACATCCAACACAAACTTACATGAATGTTTATTTTGTCAAAATTATAACAATAATATCATATGCATATAAACACATATGTATATGTGTATTTAGTGAAAGGCAATCATTGATTGCAAGGAGAATATAAAATAGGTGGACCTTATCAGGCTGGGAGGTCAGAGGGGGGCCTCCCTTTCAAGTAGCATTTGCTGGGTAAGTATTTCCATGTGAAAAACTAAGGAAGAACCTTACAGGAAGAGGAAACAGAATGTGGAAAAGAGTCTAGAATGTTCTGGAAACGAAAAATGTATATGCCTAGGATGAAAAAGAAAGTGCTAGACTTTGTGGCTGGAGAGAGAAGCAGAGGCTGGCAAAGAGATTATTGCAGAGGAAGAGAAGCTGGAGGGGAGGAGGAGGACATGAGAGTGGTACTGCGGAGCGTGGAGCTTCTGAGAGGTTCCGGGAGATGAGGACTCCAAGGTGCCCTGAGGAAGATGGCAAATGACCTCAGCAAATGCCAGCTTGATGTAGAGTGTGACTGTGGTGAGCCATCATGAGAGAAGCTAGGAGTAGATGGGCGCTGAAGAGGAGACGGAAACTGTAATTAATGCTTTCAGAAAAGTTGGCTTTGAAAAGTGGAGAGAGAACTACGCTTGCAGGCATTTGCTTTGTTCTTATTTTTAAGAATGGCAAATACTAAATTAGATTTCAGTGCTGGTGGGAAAAGGTCCAGCAGATAGGGAAAAGATAGATTTAAGAAAAAATGAAAGAGAGGGGATAATTCCTAGCATAAGAAAATTACAGAAAGAATTACATTTTAGATAGTTATATTTCTTTCAAATATGATACACATATATCTGGAAAATATTCTACTCTGTGCTTTATTATGGAAATTCTCTTTGTAGTTATCTCTTTCCAAATTTAATTAATTTATTTAATTTTAATATTTAATCATCTGGCATTAAATTGTTTACTATGCATTATCCTGAAACTATTCACAATGCTCATTACTAATAATAGCTTATATTAACTTAGCATTCCCTTATTACTAACAAATTTCTAGGTCATATCATTGCTCATATAACTAATGAAATTTTGGTTTAATTGGGCATTCTCAACAGTATGTATCTATTCTTAGATGGAACCTTGTTCTTAGGACTAAAAGAACTTACATTATGCAATGGAATGAATCTCTTGATCCTTTGAATGGAGAGAGGAAAATACAGAATAATGGAGAGGGATTTGGGAAGATGGCAGCTCAATTCAGCCACCACTTGTGGTTGCTGGGACCAGCTAAGAAGAGGTCTGGTAGCAGAGAGCAAGTAGCCAAGGGCTCCCTCTGGGCCTATGGGTACAGGGTTAGAGCAGACTCTTCTCTTTTGGGAGCTAAAAGAAATCCAGAGGAACAGTGTCTAAGACCTCTGGGTGGCCATCCTAGTGAGAGATTGGCAAAAAGCTTTTCTGACCCATAAAAGCAAAAATGGCATCTGATCATTTGACTGTCTAATCATTGACTCAGGAAGGTCATGATGATCTATCAAAAATATGAAAAAGTCACAAGACCTGAATAGAGTCTCAGAATTCTCTCCACCCTTAATATCAGACGATGTGAACCTTTGAATCTGGAATATTAAAGCCTCCCCACTATCAAATGTACGCCCCCCATGGCTCAGATGCTAATGAATCTGCCTGCAATATAGGAGGCCCAGATTTGATCTCTGAGTTGGGAAGGGAATGGCTACCCACTCCAGTATTCTTGCCTGGAAAATCTCATGGACAAAGGAGCCTGGCGGGCTACAGTTCATGAGATTGCAAAGAGTCAGACACGATTGAGTGACTGACTCTACTGCTACCACTGAATGAATTGTTATATATCAGAAATCAATATCTAGAATGTATAATTTTAAAATATTTTATTGACAATGGAAGGAGGAAGAGGGTGTAGGGCAGGGGAAAGAGGAGGGATGAAAAACTTAACCTTTATGAACAGTATTATAAACTTGGTTGAACTGTATTAAAGAAGAACCAAACATAGGGAAAGGTAAAAATATTTTGGATAGGAAATCTCTGCAGAATATTTTGGAAGTAAGCATTGATTTTATACAGACCCTGTGACCCTGCAGTTCTGTTCCCACATGCACAGGCCAGAGGAAGTCTGATATGTAAATACACGAAGAGACATCATCATCATCATTACTGTCATGACTATTCATGTTTACTGAGTATTTATGTACGTGTGTACATGCACGCTCAGCCATGTCCAGCTCTTTGCGACCCCATAGACTGTAGTCCACTGGGCTCTTCTGTCCATGGAATTTTCCAGGTAAGAATGCTGGCGTTGGTTGCCATTTCCTTCTCCAATTTATGTACAGGTACACCCATAAGCATATTATATGTAGTAGCTCCTTTATTACATTGCACCATTTGAAAATGCTGATGTTTGACTATTTTTGACCTACAAAAATCACAGTTACATATGCCTCAGGCTAATATTCTTTTTAATATTTCTATGAAGTAGGCAGCATTATCTTCATTTTAAAATGGGAAGCTGAGGCCCAGAGAGACTAAATAACTTTGCCAAGTTTGCTTAGCTACTGAATGGATAGCCATACATCAAATTCACAAAACCTGACACTGGAATCCATGCCCAAACCTGCGGTGCGGTACCACCTCTCAACCTGGAAAGAATGTTCACAGCAGCACACCTCAGGATAGCAATAGGCTGAAAACAATATTAAAGTCCCTTAACAAGGGAACAGATAAATAACTAGTTGTGTATTCGTAGAATACGAAGTACCCAAAATGAATAAACTAGAGTTCCTCATCTCCACGTTAAGTGGAAAAAAGCGTTTCCATGAAGGTTAAAAACATTTAAGATAGTGTTATATTTTGTTGAGGGACAAAGATGTATATGACACACAGATTCTTCCCCACAAATGAGAAGCCCCAGGCTAGGGTAATGGTTAATGCATGTGTAGAGGATGTCACTGGGGGAAGGATGAGGAAGAAATGTCAGCTGTATTGATAATATTTTAGTTTTAGTGAACTGGTTGGGTACATGAATGCTTGTGGTCTCATTCTTAAGGCAACTCTGCAGTCAGAGAGAGAGAGAGAGAGAGAGAGAAATACCCACAAAAAGATATTCTCAGATAATGTTATGAGGAATGAAAAACTTGATAAGAGTGGGGGCAGTAAAAAAAAGACAGCATTAAACATTTCAAAGATGTACACAGGGAGTACGATATGATCTCATGTATGTAAAATTAATCTGTATTTACTTGCATGTTCACAAGAGGAGCATGAAGTAGAGAGGCCAAGATCTTAACAGAGATTGTGCCAGTGTGATAACATTTCAAAGTGACTTTTACAGTTTTCTTACAATTTTGTACAATTTTCAAGTATTTTGCACTTACTTATATGCAGTCAGAAAAAGTTACAGCATTGTAGACAGAGAGGCTTGAGAAAGCTAGGTGGGAAGATGGACTCAAACTTTCAGTAAGGCAGATAAATGCTGGCTTCTCTTTCATTTAGGCTTCCCTGGTAGTTCAGATGGTAAAGAATCTGCCTGCAAGGTGGGAGACCCAGGTTCGATCCCTGGGTTGGGAAGATCCCCTGGAGAAGGGAATGGCAACCCACTCCAGTATTCTTGCCTAGAGAATTCCACGGACTGAGGGGCCTGGCTGGGTGCAGTCCATTGGGTCATAAACAGTCAGACACGACTGAATGACTAACACTTATACTAAACTTATCTCTCTCATTTAGAAGTGATAGACAGTATTTCCCACCAAGATCACTCATCTGGTTCAAATTCCATGTCTTATGGGACACCATCTAATTAATTAGCTAACGATCTCCCTAGGAATGTTTGGGCTAGGGATCTATCTTCTTCTACGGTGTGCTTATATCTTTGACAGGCATGGGAGCTTTTTATTTTCCTTTTTTTTACAATTTCTATTTTTCATTAGAGGATAATTTACAATGTTGTGATGGTTTATGCCATACGTCAGCATGAATCAGCTGTAAGTATACATATGTCCCCTCCCTCTTGATCCCTTCTACCTCCGCCCCCATCCCAACCCTCCAGGTCATCACAAAGCACTGGCTTTGCGCTCCCTGAGAACCAAAAGGGAGCAGTAGCATCGAAACGTGTGCACTACCATATGTAAAATAGACAGCCAGTGGGAATTTGCTATATGAAGC
Source organism: Bos grunniens (assembly GCF_055505025.1). Classification (NCBI taxonomy): domain Eukaryota; kingdom Metazoa; phylum Chordata; class Mammalia; order Artiodactyla; family Bovidae; genus Bos; species Bos grunniens. The sequence goes on along the minus strand of NC_141191.1, from coordinate 18,946,637 downwards.
AGGGAACCCAAAGCCCGTTTTTTTAAACTGGAATGGTTGGGGGGTAGGGAAGGGAGAAGCAGCTTAGGGGTCCAGGAGGAAGGGAGAATTTTAAATTCAGAGTTACAAATACATAGATTTTTGGAAGGGTAAATAACATTAGGGATGAATTATATAGGAGGAGAGCACCAGGTGAGGGATTTGAAGTTCTAAGTGGGGCTAGAATGAGGTTCTATCCTTCCCTCATGGGAAAGGGGTCTACTCCATACACGCCCCTTGAACTGCCTTGGACTGCCCTAGAGAAGACCAGAACCTGGCCAGTCTCTTTTTCATGAAGTTGAGATGAGCACAGAAACAGAACTATCTCCTTGCCCAGATGGTAAGGTACGAGATGTGTTAGAGAGGAAGCCATTCTTTCTACCTTGCCTGGAACCTGATGATTCTTTGTCACCATAGGGACAGGGCTTCGCCAGCATATGGAGTCAGCATCTTGCAGGGTCAGTGCATTTCTCAAGAAGGGCAGATGAGAGGTAAACTTCCCCAGATGAATTCCCAGGGAGCCAGAGTAAAGTGGAAGGGAGGTTTGGTCTCCTGCTGACAGATGAGGTTGTGAGCAATTGCTTTGAGAACTTTTAAAGATGACTGGAAGACTTAGGGGAGCAAATTTCTAATAACAGGAAGATGGTTGGTTGGTTCATAAAAAAAGAATGTGTATCATTGTGTACGCAAAAATAGATCATGGTTAGAAGTACCAATATGGGTTACCCTTATTTGGCTAAATTTGTAACTAGGTATTGTCTAATGAAGAATGTTAGCAGTGCTTTTTAGTATTGTGAGGATTACTCTTCACAATGTTAAAAAGTTAGGAGAATTGTCTGAGTTTAACTTTTTTAAAATCATGAAATGAGTGAAAGAATAATAGTGTGAGAGACGATAAGAGCCAGAGTGAGAGACAGATAAAGACATGGAGAAAGAAAGAACATTAGTTACACATAGAAGCAGACGGGATGAGGAAGAAAAATGAAGACCCATAATAGCTCTTCAATCTGTCTTTATAGAAGTAAACAATCATTAATAGTGAAAACACAGAGCTGAAACTTTAGAGCTGAAAGGAGGCTTAGTTTTCATAAATTCCAGAAAGCTCATTATACTGATTAGGAAACACAGTCTAAAGACTTCCTTAGAAGAAGAGTCTCAGACTGAACAGATTTCTGTTGAATGTCATGTATTAACTTAAGGCTTAATATATGTATTGTTAGCATTTTCCAAATTGGGTTTTCAGCAAATTAGTAGCAAATGAATCATCCATAATTACCGGAGTTGAATTAAAGGAGAGTATTTTCCTACTTAAAAGGTAGGCTGGGGTCAATTTTATGGCAGTGTTATTTATGTTTATGTGTAAAGACATCTGGTGGCCTGAAAATTCCATTTCCATTTCCAAGCCTTTTATATTTTCCACAAGTTGAAATTCCTGGTTCCTGCTAAATTCATTAGAATTGTTATATAGGTGAAAGGAAAGGATATAATAGAAATGGTAAGTGAAAACCTGTCATGAAGTCACTTTTGTGACCCCATGGACTATGTATAGCCCGCTGGGCTCCTCTGTCCATGGGATTCTCCAGGCAAAAACAGTGGAGTGGGTTGCCATGCCCTCCTCCAGGGGATCTTCCCAAATCAGGGTTCGAACCCAGGTCTGCTGAAGTGGCAGGAGGATTCTTTACCACTGAGCCACCAGGGAAGCAGGGTATTAGAATTCAAAGGAAGGTAGAATAACAGAGCAGACTGAGGGGAATATGGATGAGAAGAATTATCCTCATCTTCAGAATGGAGAAGCTAAGGCACAAAGTTAAATAAGACAGTGACATGTGCGCCACAGGTGGATGGGAAATGCTGTCTTAGAGTAGTTTTAATTTGCTTTTCTCTGGTTGCTAACGAGTTTGAAAGTGTTTTCCTCTGTGAGGCATCCATTGTGCTTCCTTTATTGAGAAACCCCTTATCTTTCGCCAATTGCTACATTATTTGTCATTTAAAAAAATTCATTTGTAAGAATCCTTTATATGCTCTTCATACCAAACCTTTGTTGGTTTTGTGTTTTGCAAACACATCCTTGCTATTTGAGGCATGTGCCTTCACTTTTTAATGGTTTCTTTTCATGATCAGAAGTTCTTTATTTTAACATAGTATAATTATCAGTCTTTATTTTATGGTTGCCTTTTATGTCCTTTTCAATATCCTATCCGGAGATATTTTTTTATTGTCTTTCAAAAGCTTGTGCTTTTGCCTGAAACATATAATTCTTTAATCTGCCTTAAAGTTACACATGGAGAGGATATGAAGTAGAAATATAATTTTTATTATTTTGTATCTACAACTAAATGTGCTCATACCATTTCTGAACAGTCTGTCCTTTACCATTGTACTACAAGCCCCATTTCATGAAGGATCAGATTTCTAAATGTGAGAGTTTATTCCTGTAGTTTCCATTCTCCTTTCTTGCGTCTTATTTGTCTATCTCTAGACAAATATCATGCTATCTTAATTACCTTTGCTTCACAATAAGGTTCAATATATCTGATAATAGGGCTTCCCTGTTGGCTCAGATGGTAAAGAATCTGCCTACAATGCAGGAGACCTGGGTTCGATCCCTGGGTTGGAAAGATCCCCTGGAGAAGGAAATGGCAATCCAGCATTCTTGCTTGGAGAATTACATGGACAGGGGAGCCTGGAGGGCTCTACAGACCATGGAGTCTCAAAGGGTTGAACACGAGTGAGCAACCTTCACTTCACTTCACTATCTGATAATAAACCCCTACCTTCCTTGGCCCTTTACTACATAAATTTTAGAATCAGCTTGTCAGATTATAGGTAAAAAATTTTTGTGTCGTTATATTGAATTTGTAGATAAATTTGGGGGGAATGGACATTTTTATGATGTTGAGTCCTTAAAATTTAGATATAGTTTCTAATGGGAAAGACATTATTTTCCTAGGCCAACAGGCATGATTTTTTTTAATATTAAAATTAATTTATATCTGAAGTTAAACTTAGTAAAACTGAATTTTAAACAGAATGAACATTTATAAAAATCTGAAACTCCTCTAATTCTAGAAGCCAAGGAGCAGTTTACAAAACTGAGACACATTTTACAAAGCATTCCTTACCTGAGACCCTTGTCCTTTTAAAATTCACTGAGTTATAAGAAGAGAGAATCAGCTTTTATAATTTTAAGGAGCTTAATTCATCTGGTTTAAGTTCACTGATACTAAGCTGATATAAAAGCTGTTTCTTCTAGGCTGCTAGAAGTCTGTCTTTTCAGTTGAATTTTAATTCCGGTATGGAATTGCTTTTTTTTTAAGCTACATTTTTCTGAAAATGCATATATTTTGAGCAACAATTTCCTCCAAACATCCTCTTATTTATGCGTTTCTGATTTTGTGCATTCCTCTCATGGTGAGATGAACAAGCAGCTGAACTTAAAAGGGTCAAAACTTCAGAAGCCCTTTTTCTTGAAATGCAGGGCCCGAATTCACTTACAGAGTCAAAACTGGTCCAGAGTTCTTACTTTCATCGTTCATGTGTTTCCATAAGCAAAGCTTCCTATTCCCTAAATCCCATAGTCGGAAAGCAGCTCTTCCAGCCTGGCTAAATATGGGGTATGTCAACCAGTCTCCCTCTTCATCTGGGTGGGTGGTACCTTGAGAGCGTTAGTTGACCCTACCCTTGGCACTGACGTCAGACCTGTCACTGGTTCAGATGCCAACTGAACTCATGAGATGCTTCATCTCTTCTTCCGTGGAAGTGACTTCAGTCATTGGGAGAAACAGAAAACTACTTATTATGTGAAACTTTTGGACCCATAGGCATGTGGGGTGTTTTGAAGAAGACCGAGATCTCATGGCTAGGGATCCATGGCAGTAGAAGGAGACAAAGGAAAACTGCCAATGGAATCCTCTTAGGGGGATGTAGCTAAGAGAAAATTGGTTTTACTTACACTTGGTAGATGCAGAAAAAATATTTGTTGATAACAGCCAATCTTCAAAACTGTATTTCTACCAAAAACCAATTCAGAATTCTCAGAAAACCATTGAAAGACATAGTGATATAGAGGAAATTGAGTTTTACTTCTTAAAGCAAGTTTTCTCTATCTCTTTGATTGTCCCCATCAATTTTAGATTTGGATTTGCAGCAATAGATTTGTGGAGGCTCATTTTTTTTCCTTCCTGACTCTATGGCTACAATTTATTCAACAAGTCTGCACCTTGGGTTATGACTATATGGATCTACCAACTAGATTTCCCTAGGGTGAAGTAGCTAGATCTGAAAACTTTTATCTTGTAATGCACTCAAGCTTTTGCTAAGAAGTATCATTATTTACTGAAGTAGTAAATATAAAATGCTAACTATATTAAATTATTTGCCCCCAAATGGGTAGAACATAGAAAAAAGTTAAACACACATTTCTATTTAAGTTCATTATATCTTAGGCAGTGGATGTGAAGTTATTTCCGTTACTGTTAATCCAACCCTGTCTTTTCTTAATCATTAAAGGAAAAGATTTTCTTTTTTTTCCTCTTCAGGCATCAACAATTCCAGAGGCCTAAACTATCATAATACTTTTTGGCTATTTCAAATAGCCAAATCACAAATCTTTCTTACTTCAAGTAGTTTAGATTTTATAGGAATTTAATGATATTTAATGGATTTCTTAGGCTTATCCAGAAGATGATTTTGGTTTGTCCAGTTGGCACTCTCAGCACTGGTATATTCTCTTTACCCTGTCTCCACAAAAGGACCTCCCTTCCCTCCTCCTTACTTTTTTTGCATTGGTTATCTGCTTCCTTTCATTTTGGAATAAAACTGGAACATTTAATAGGTAGATAAATGCAATTTTGTTGTTTTGATTACAATCAGCAGGGTTTTTTTTTTTCCCCTGATGCCTATACTACCATGTCACTTACTCTAATTCAGGGCTAAGGCCTTTTATATGCTATAGTTCAATAATTAAGATTATGAAACAGCCAGCCTAGGAGATTAATAACACATATTTAAACTTACTTCTTAATGGGGCTTTGCATTTTTCTCTCTCTGGCCATCATAAAATTCAATCAGATAGAACATTTTAAATGTTATATTCAGGACTTTTCCTCTGTTCTCTCGTTTTGATCCTCACTTGATATGTCTGTTTTTCTTATTTCCTTCGTTGAACAGAAACAGTAGCTAACTTCTCTGTAGTTCAGAAGATATTAATGGCACTTTTTAAAGGTTAAATGATAGCCATATAGGGTTATAAATTGTAGGTTAAAGTGTATGATCAGTTGCTAAAATAGAAAATACAATTTGGGGCTTTTTAGTTGTAGAAAAACAATTACATATAAACCACTATGATTTCTATTAAAAAAAAAAAACATTTTCTATCACAAATCAAAGGCACAAAACCATAATATGTCAGCATTAGCAGTATTTTGGCAAAAATGCACTTTTTCAAAGTCTAAAGCTTGCATTGCTTTTAAATGATAATGAAGTGGCTCTTAGGCACAGTAAGAAACCCTCTTCAGATGGTCTATAGCTTTAGAAATGCTTTAAAGCATCAATATTCTCTGCAGAAGTCTGATCTTTTAAAATTGCAAATTGGAAAGGCATAACAAATGTCTTCCTGATGGTCAAGTTTTAGGAAAATTAAAAATGTGGAGATTAGCATATGATAGTACAAATCCAGGAATGGTTGTTTTTAATCCTTCTGTTCCATACACAGGTTTTAGAAGTTAGAAATTACAACACTTTGATTAACAAATAACGTTATAAGGTAGATATGTATCTTTTTCACAGGGAGATGTTGTGAAATTAAGAACCAGAAATCTTTGTAAGTCTAGCTTAGTGCTAAGCATGCTGTTTGGTCTCAAAAATCAAGAGATAATTAATATTTTGCAGTCTGTTGTTACTGTTTGTTTTCTCCTCACTTATTGCATAGTTCTTTTTAAATAAGCAGAATCATCTGAGTCTAGAATCTCTTCCTACCCATTTACAACTCCAACATTTATGTGTCACTCAAGTAATTTATGGATGCAGGAGCCAACATGTGTCTTCACGTGACCGATTTTCTTTCTTAGGGCAACTGGGCAAAATTGGAAGTTAGGTTATTTGTCTTTGGTGTTTTAGCCTGGTTGCCTGGAAAGCATCATGCTGCCTCCCAACCCCCACCTCCATTTGCTCCTCTGACCTTGTCAGGAAAGGCTCTCCCCCTCCCCAATCCTCACCAGAGTATGCCCGGTGCTGATAGACAAAGGAAAATTTTTGATGTCTTTGAAATATCAGACTCTTTATTCCACTATTATTCAAGATAAACTTTGGGTGGCCTTACTATTTCTCAAGATATACTTGCCAGTTCTGGGACAATTTCCAGACCTGGCGTATTTCTGACTCTCTGGAGACCAAATATTCTGGTTTCTTTGGGACTATCCCAACACAATTATTAATAGTGCCTCTTGCAGAATCAGAAGTTTCTGTTTGAACAATAAAGTATATGGCTGCCTTAGCTATAGATCAATACTTAATTTCAATTTCTGTAAAAGAACAAGTAAGTTGAGGCCTGGAAAGAGAATATTGGTTTTAATGATTCAACACTTTGCTGGTATTTGAGAAAGCAGATTAATTGGGGATTTGGGGGCTTGAACTGAAATGAAATGAGTTGAAAAGTGAGTGAGATGCAAGGAAAGGATCATACCTGGAGAGGAAGGTAGGTTCTTTCACAATTAATCAAATCAAGTCACATTGTACATTTCCATAATAACCCATATCATTGCTCTCAATCATAGCCTACCAGCAGCTCAATTATTTTTCTTTGTTGAATCTCCTATCTCATTGTCAGTCCCCTCCGTATCTATTCAGGCTCTACACTAGAAGCTACAGAATCTTGCTTCATTTTTCTTTCCCACAAAATTACTGTTTTGTTTCTGTCTCTTCCAATTCTGTCATAAGATCTGAGTCAGAGACTCTCATTGGTTTTGCCACTGCTAGGGGTGTTGTCATAACCTTCTAACTAACTAGTTTCCATGTGTGTTCAGTCACTCAGTTGTGTCTGACTCTCCACAACCCCATGGACTGCAGCACGCCAAGCTTCCCTATCTTTCAGTACCTCCTGGAGCTTGCTCAAACTCATGTCCCTTGAGTCAATGGTCCCATACAACCATCTCATCCTCTGCCGCCCCCCTTCTCCTTTGGCCTTCAGTCTTTCTTAGCATCAGGACTTTTTCCAGTCAGTTGGCTCTTCGCATCAGGTGACCAAAGTATTGGAGTTTCAGCTTCAGCATCAGTCCTTCCAATGAATATTCAGGACTGATTTCCTTTAGGATTGACTGGTTTGATCTCCTTGCAGTCCAAGGGACTCTCTAGAGCCTTCTCCAGCACCACAGTTTGAAAGCATCCATTCTTTGGTGCTTTTAATTTGTCTTCCATGCTATTGACTGTTATTTCCTGGAAAAATATGTATCATGTCCTAACCTGCTTTAAAACTTCTGTGTGCTTACTGTTGCCGATAAAGTAAAGATCTAGCTGCTTAATAGGGTATAAAAGAGCTTTCAAAATCTGGTTTCAAAGTCCATTTTCAATTGTAGCCATTCCCGTCTCCAAGTTCTTGTCCTGCTCTGCACTAAACTGAAACTCAGGTCATGCTAAAGTCTGTTAGTTCCTACAGACACCTTCTCTCTGTTTCTTTGCCAGAATGTCCTCTTCTTTCTCATTGCACTCCCATCTTTCTATGCTTCATGTATGTCCAGATAGGCTTCAAGACCCAACTCAAATATTATCTTCACTCTGAAGCTTTTTCCAACTCTTTTTTAAAGCAGAAGTTTGTGTTACCTGTGCACTTTAAAAATGCTTCTATTCTAATGCTGACAATGAAGGCCCTGATTGGTGACTGTCTTACTTTTCTGTTATCAAACTTCTGAGGGCAGCAACAAAGTTTTGTGTGTTTCTGTATGGACAGAACTTAAGAAATTCTAGTACATGATTAGACCTCATTCTGTATTTGTTAATGAAGATTAAGACTCATCATACATTTCACCTGGAGTTCTTTGTATCTACTTTCTACCTCTATTGAAAACCACATATTCACTTTTTTATTTTATATGGACTCTAGTTCCCTTCAGTCTTATCAGTATGTCTTTTTGTTTCTCAAACTTAAGAAGTTGCGGAGTCCCAAGGTAATCTCAAGGATTCTACTGATCCCAGTTGGAAGAATATAACATAAATTAATCTAAATATTTTAGATGATCATTTATCACTATGTGATAATATACAACAATATCTGTGGTGCATACTGAAATTTCATAGCAATATACAACCAGAAGATGGTCCTCTAGATGATTGAGAAAATGCTCATATTAATTTTCAAAGAATTTTGTCAAAATTAAATATAAGATAAAAATTACTCAGATCCCTAGCAGATCTCCCAAGGCTATTTTGAGAATCACTGCACTGTGGAGAGTTCCCTTCTACTCCTGTGCACTGCCAGTTTATTATTCAGAGAACACAGCAAGGGTCACCAAGTAGATACTATGGATATTTGCCTACAGAGGGAATGTATCCCATCCTCCCAGTCACAGCTCACCAAAGAAGAAACACAGTTTGAGGAATAGAAATAAGAAGAAGAGAGAGTGAGTGGAGAGGAGGCAAGAACAGGTGAAGGAAGGGGGCCCACAGAAGTAGACAGGGAACTGGCCTGGCTCTGGACAGAGGCCGGGCACATGTCCTGCTTGATGGATTTGTCAGGGACACAGCGCACCGTGGTCTGCCTTGAGCCACCTGCTCTGATGTGTCTACACCTTTCTGCTTAGTCAGAAAAATTATACTGTTCAACATTAAGAGTCTATTTCTTGCTTTAGATGGAAATGTCATCTCTAGAAATTCTCTGTAAAAAGATTCCTATTTTACAGGAAAAATTAAAAAAGACCAAGCATTCTGGTTAATTTACTACAGTGATTTGTTAGTTTAGATCGACTCCCTTTTAGCCAGCTACAGTCTTCCGAGGTACAAGGAATTGAAGCTGTGACTCATAACAGTAACAACAACAAACATAATAATGCATCACATTTTCTAAAAGCCTAAGTGCCAGGGAATGTTCTATATTTTACATATGTGAAATCATCTAGTCTGTAAAAATAACTCTGTGATTAGGTGCTGTTATAACTCTCATTTTGGAGACGGAGGAACTGCCAAGAATCTCATCTACTGATTCTGCCATTATGTTCATCCAGTCTCTTTTCAACAGAACCCTTGGTCATGAAGAAGACTAAAGATAAGGACAGGCTGCCTTGGAAGAAGCACATCTGTACAGTTGTAAATTCTGAGCATATACCTTATGATCAGTTTGACCAAAATAAACATTCATGCAATTTTAAATATACATTTATTAAGCTCAAACTTAGAGGCACTGGGCTAGGGGCTGAGACTAGACAGATGCAATAGAAATAATAATTGAGAAATATATGTGCAAACCCCTTGTATATGAAGAGCAATGTATCTTCAAGGAGCAATGTTTCAAGCAAAAGGCTTTCACTCTGTCCCTCAAGCTTCTAGTCTATGATTTCCACCCCATCAAGGAATTTACTAAGCAAAAGCATTTTCACTTCAAAATAGCTTCTTTCTATTTCTTCGTTCTGAAGACTGAAACTCTTCTGATTGCTTGCATTTCGATGGAATTGACCAGAGAAGGTTGCCGTGCACTTAGATAACACTTATATTTGTCCATTCAAAAAATTTTCTTGAGCACCTATCTGCCAGGCTTTGCTCAGTGCGATGTAGATAGCAGTGAGCAAGACAGAAATGGTTCTGAGTCTCATGGAGTTTGCTGTATAACATGTGCTTTGGTGGGCTACCACTAAGCAAAAAACATCTGCCATAAATCAACAAAGTTATTAATTCCGACTTCTAGCCGTAAGGTGGCACACCTCCAGTGATTTATTGTGCAGGAACTGCCCTTGCTATGCATGTTCTTGCAAAGTCTCATTAGGACCTTTAAACTAAAAATATCTGATCCAACTAAATTTTGGAAAAGGAAACTATTATTTGAAGAATTCATTTTCAGCAGCTGAGTGCCTCAGGAAGTTAGTAATGCCCAATGGAGCTTTATGCTTCTGGTCTTCTCATTTGAAAGCAGCAGAGGTTGGAACAGTTCTTAGTTATTAACATCTAATGGCTGTTTTGTGACTTCTCAAGTGCATTGGACTCCTCCTCCCAAGTCCCAGGGAATGGAAAGATACTTATTTGAATTCAATTAACTCAGAGGAGAGTCAGCCTAAAGGATAATGATTGAATATACTTAGTACTGAATGTTCCTACATCTTCCCTAAAACTTAATGATGGATTTGTTGGACTGTTAATTGCCAGGAATATATGGAATAGAAGCCCTGTGGAGAAGTAAAGCCAAAGTCAGGAAGTATCTATCACCACCATTCTCCCTCTGCCATTAAGTTACAGTCTCACCTCTGTCTGTATCCGTCTTAACACAGAATTCCCTTTGCAGAAGTTACCCCTTAATGTTCCAGATAGAAGCTCCCTGAAATGTAGAAAAGAAGGACAATGAATGAGACTTCGAATCTGTGCTTTTTCTTAGAGGCGACTTCTCAGTCTGTCTTTCTCTTCTAAATGTCTGTAACACACATGTTACTTTGCTAATTGAAAAGATACTTCCGTTTTTATAAGTCTTGAATAACTTCCTTTTTGATCACTCAAATTCATATCTAGGTTAATGAGATGCTGTACATAAATTCCATGTTGTTTTGTAGATGCTATCAAAAGCTGTCATAGTAATTTGTTCACAGATTTATTCATTCTCAAATATTTATTGCAGATATGCTGTGTGTCAGGCATTGTGTGACAAAGCGCAGGCATACCAGTGAACAAAGGGAAAGTGAATTCGCTCAGTCGTATCCGACTCTTTGCGACCCCATGGACTGCAGTCCACCAGGCTCCTCTGTCCATGGGATTTTCCAGGCAAGAGTACTAGAGTGGGGTGCCATTGCCTTCTCCAGGAGATCTTCCTGACCCAGGGATTGAACCCAGGTCTCCCGCATTGCAGGCAGACGCTTTACCATCTGAGCCACCAGGGAAGATTTCAGTGAACAGTGAACAAGAGAGATATAATTACTACTCTTATGAGTTTACAAACTCACACATGTATTTATTTACTCGCCTATTTAACTAGTATGTATAATATGCTAGATCCCGTTTAAGGGACCTGGGAAGATTCCAAAATAAATAAGAAAACATTCTAAGGAACAAATGCAGGAACATTGTAAGGAACAAATTATGGGGATAAATTTTACTTCAGTTTATACAAAAGGTGTTCAGGTTGATTGCTGGTGCTGTTAAACAGGTTAGAAGATGAAGGAGAAGAACTAGCTTCAGGGCAGGTTTAGGGGAGACAAAACAGCAAAAATAGTGGAAGGATAAGGAAGCCACAGAGTTTGATTTGAGATGATATATCCACGTGTGTCCTTTTCTACTCAAATGAGAGACCATGAGCTTCTCCAATCTCAAGAAAGAACTGATGTCTTCATTAATGCATATGTTAGATATTATTTATTTTTTATTCTAAATCTTGTTCCCAAAGGAGTTTTAGTAGCTTAAAATGCCATGTAGAATAAAGTAAGATAAAATACAGATGAGAATACAAGGGATGTGGCGGGCATTTCTTGTCTTTGGAGAAAATCTTTCTCCCAAATTAAAAACCATTCTTTTCTGCTACATGTATCTCTGGAGCTTCCTGGATCTCATCCTATCTAAAGTCTGATTGTTTAACTTTTTCTTTGTTTCTGTGATCTAGTCCAGACCTTACAAATTTTTTTTTTTTTTCTTCCTTAAATCGGTTAGATTTTGGCTCTTCTGGTTTCAACCATAGAATACCTGATTTTAAAGAAGTTCCTAACGGTGGTTGTTGTTCTTCAGTTGCTAAGTCGTGTCCAACTCTTTGTGACCCCATGGACTGCAACACACCAGGCCTCCCTGTCCTTCACTGTCTCCCTGAGCTTGGTCAAACTCATGTCCATTGAGTCAGTGATGTCATTCAACCATCTCATCTTATGTCACCCCCTTTTCCTCTTGCCTTCAATATTTCCTAGCATCAGGGTCTTTTCCAGTGAGTCGGCTCTTCTCATCAGGTGGCCAAAGTATTGGAGCTTCAGCAGCAGTTCTTCCATTGAATACTCAGGATTGATTTCCTTTACAATTGACTGGTTTGATCTCCTTGCTGTCCAGGGGACTCTCAAGAGTCTTCTCCAGAACCAGTTTGAAAATCCATTCTTTGCTGCTCAGCCTTATTTATGGTCCAACTCCCACATTCATACATGACTATTGGAAAAACCATAGCTTTGACTATATGGACCTTTGTCAGCAAAGTGACATCTCTACTTTTTAATACACTGTCTAGGTTTGTCATAGCTTTTCTTCCAAGGAGCAAGTATGTTTTAATTTCATGGCTGCAGTCAACATCTACAGTGATTTTGGAGCCCAAGAAAATAAAGTCTGTTGCTGATTCTATTGTTTCCCCATCTACTGCCATGAAGTGATGGGACCGGATGCCATGATCTTAGTTTTTTGAGTGTTGTGTTTTAAGCCAACTTTTTCACTGTCCTCTCTCATCTTCATCAAGAGGTTCTTTAGTTCCTCTTCACTTGCTGCCATAGGGTGGTGTCATCTACATATCTGAGATTGTTGATATGTCTCCCAGCAATCTTGAATCCAGTTTGTGAGTCATCCAGCCCAGCGTTTCTCATGATGTACTCTGCGTATAAGTTAAATAAGCAGGGTGACAATATACAACCTTGACATACTCCTTTCCTAATTTTGAACAAGTCCATGGTTCCATGGCCAGTTCTAACTGTTGCTTCTTGTCCTACTACAGGTTTATCAGGAGGCAGGTAATGTGGTCTGGTATTCCCATCTCTTTAAGAATATTCCACAGTTTGTTGTGATCCACAAAATCAAAGCTTTAGCATAGTCAATGAAGCAGAAGCAGATGTTTTTTGGAATTCCCTTGCTCTTTCTGTGATCCAGTGTATGTTTAGATTTGACCTCTGGTTCCTCTGCCTTTTCTAAATCCAGCTTGTACATCTGGAATTTCTCTGTTCATGTACTGCTGATGCCTAGATTGAAGGATTTTGAGCATAATCTTGCTAGCATGTGAAATGAGGGCAATTGTATTTGAACTTTCTTTGCGTTGGCTTTTCTTTGAATTCGAATCAAAACTAACATTTTCCAGTCCTGTGGCCACTGCTGAGTTTCCCAAATTTGCTGGCATAATGAGTGCAGCACTTTAATAGCATCATCTTTTAGGATTTTAAATAGCTCAGCTGGAATTCCATCACTTCCACTAGCTTTGGTTGTAGTAATGCTTCATAAGGCCCACTTGACTTCACAGTTCAGGATGTCTGGCTCTGGGTGAGTGACCATACCAACACGGTTATCTGGGTTGTGAAGATCCTTTTTGTACAGCTCTTCTGTGCATTCTTGCCACCTCTTCTTAATCTCCTCTGCTTCTGTTAGGTCCATACCATTTTTGTCCTTTATTGTGCCGGTCTTTGCATGAAATGTTCCCTTGGTATCTCTAATTTTCTTAAAGAGAACTCTAGTCTTTCCCGTTCTATTGTTTTCTTCTATTTCTTTGCATTGTTCATTTAGGAAGGCTTTCTTATCTCTTTTGCTGTTTTCTGGAACTCTGCATTCACTTGGATGTATCTTTCCCATTCTTCTTTGCCTTTCACTTCGTTTCTCAGCTATTTGTAAGGCCTCCTCAGACAACTGCTTTGCCTTCTTGCATTTCTTTTTCTTGGGGGTGGTTTTGGTCACCATCTCCTGTACAATGTTACAGACCTCCGTCCGTGGTCCTTTAGTCACTCTGTCTACCAGATCCTGTCCCTTGAATCTGTTCATCAGCTCCACTGTATAACCATAAGGGATTTGGTTTAGGTCATACCTGAATGGCCTAGTGGTTTTCCCTACTTTCTTCAATTTGACCCTGAATTTTGCATTAAGGAGACAATGATCTGAGCCACAGTCAGCTCCAGGTCTTGTTTTTGCTGACTGTATAGAGATTTTCCATCTACAGCTGCAAAGGATTAATCAATCTGATTTCAGAACTGGCCGTCTGGTGATGTCCATGTGTAGAATCATCTTGTGTTGTCTGCTATGACCAGTGTGTCCTCTTGGCAAAACTTTTTAGCCTTTGCCCTGCTTCAATTTGTATTCCAAGGCTAAACTTGCCTGTTACTCCAGGTATCTCTTGACTTCCTACTTTTGCATTCCAGTCCCCTATGATAAAAAGGACATCTTTTTTTGGTATTAGTTCTGGGAGGTCTTGTAGGTCTTCACAGAATCATTCAGCTTCATCTTCGTCAGCATTAGTGGTTGGAGCATAGATATAGAAGTAATATCTTGCAAATCACAGAATTGTGTCCTCAGCTGAGCTGAAGTAACATGAAGCTTAGTGAGACCCCTCTCCCTGGTCCAGCAGTTGAAACACTGTGATATTGTAGCAAAGTGATTGGTTAACTAATTTCCTTGGAAATCAGTTCACATACTTCCTAGATAGAAATTAATAATATGGTAGAAAAATAACAGAATTTTGGCATGTGTTGACTAATTTGCAAAGGTTCTATGAAAAGAGGCTAGTTTTACTTTAGTTAAAACTAAATTGTATAAAAGCATGAAGAAAAACAAAGAAAAAAAGTCCCTCCAAGCATCTCCTGATAAGGATTTTTACCATAAAAAGCCTAGACTAAAATGAAGCCTGAGGACAAGGGGCAGGTCACTTTGGACTTCTCACTTGAGGTTTATGTTCTAATGTCCTGGTAGAGATCCAAATGAGCCCCGTAAGTTGGGTCAGCCCCAGATGGAGAATCCTATCTATTGCCATCTCAGATGTGACTTGACATCACATTGTCACATTGTCTCTTCCAGAGAGAATTGGAAAAAGACAGGCTGGCTGACCAAGAGGCTCTTTCTCCTGAGAGGGCTCCAGTTCTTACTTGCTTTGGACCGCCTACTATTCTGTTGTGTTCATTCACCTCCTTTTCAAAACAAGAGGAAAGGTTTGTTTTGTTCTGTAATTATGCTTTTTTTAAATTTCCACCACTGTATATTATATATATCAGGGATAGTTAAATATATAATTTTCATATATTTAAATATATCATTTAACCATAGGTTGGTCCACCAATAAAAGCTAATCTGGACTTGACCTAGAGAAATTCCTATCACCCAAAGATCCTGACCTTGTATCTGGAGGCAGATCCTTGTTCAGAGGACAAGATTTTATGACCCCCTTATTTAGGAGGGGACAGTTAGTGGATTTTAGATGTATAATTAACATGTGCATTGAATTTGGTGTGGGCATTTTTGAAATTGCATGTTTGAAAAGAAGAATCAGTGTGCATGTTGGAATGAAATGTTCAATATTATGAACATCTGTTATTTTAGCCTGTTTTATCAATAAGTTTAAGCTGAGAGTTGCTTCCATTACAAACCCCAGGATTCAGTGGCTTACAACAAAGGCTTATCTGTTGCCCACATTGTATGTTCATATGAATTAGCTCTGACTCTGCTGTCATCCTCACTCCAGGACCCAGACTAAGTGGAGCTGATTTTATCTGAGACATTGCAGTGGAATGAGAGAACATAGAAGGATATGCCCACATTCTTAGGACTTCCGCAAAGAAATGACACACATCACTTCTGCTCACATGTCATTGGCCGAAGCAAGTTCCAAGCCAGTGCTGACAGCATTAGGGTGGGGATGGATAGCTTTCTGAGGGTGTAGGTGTTATAAGGAAGGACTCAGAATAATCTTGTTTTTGCTGGTAATAACACTCAATTTTCCCTTGAAGGATAATCCCTTGCCAACTCTTAGTGAATGTGGGTTTGACAGGATTGACCCAGATCCAGAGAGGGCATGAGAGAGAGCTAGGGTTAGCTAACCAGTTTTGTCCATTTCTCTGGTCAAAGTAAGACCAGTGAAATTCAGTTCCTGAATGGAGAAGTTCTTTTTATGTTGGAATTACTAAGAAGATAACCTATAATCTTGGAGCTGCAAGGAACCATCTAGGTGGAAAAAGGCACTAAGAATGAAATAATCATAGAAGAAAACAAAACTGAGAGGTAGAGTGCATTAAACTCTGGTCTGATGTGACTCTTTGAGTCTCTGTCTCCCCCCTTTTCAGAAGGGAAACCAAAATATGTAAGTCAGTATTTTTTCCCCCCTAGGAGTCAATTCACATTGACTTGTAACTTAAAGATTTCTTATTTTATAAGGGAAGGGGCCTTAGTGCCTGAAACACATTTCATGTAAATGCTTCTCTATACTTTGCTGAAGGGGCCCACAATTTTGGTTACAAGTTCCCTAGCTCTCAACTCAAAGAAAAAAAATTTGATTGGTATATAATACCCTTACTATTCTTGCCTAGAGAATCCCATGGACAGAGGAGCCTGGCAGGCTACAGTCAGTGGGGTTGCAAGGGTCAGACACGACTTAGCAACTAAACCACCACCCTTACTATACTGTATCTATGTTACAAGAAATAGCCCAATATATGTTCACAATGATCAAACATTGGTATTTTCTTGTGATCCAGCTTGGTGCAATTTGCAGTACTCTATAGTGAAAACAAACCATTTCTCCAGCAATCACAGTTTTTCATAGAAAGTTTCTTCCATGGGACATCAATTAAAACTTGCTATGCAAAGTGTGGTACACAGATCAGCAACATCGGCATCACTGGGGATTTGCTATAAATGCAGAATCTTAGCTCCAACTCAGACGTACTAAATCAGAGTGTACACTTTCACAAGATCTCCGGGTAATTTTTTTTTTTTTTGCACAGTAAAGATGTTCTGTAATACGGTAAATATCTTTAAGGGTACTCCAAAAAGAATGTATTATAATATTTATAAGATTGTACATTTCCCATTATAACTTAACAGCACACTGTCATGTCACTCTAGGAGGGATGGAAAAAATCCCAGGAGGGGGTCTTTGGAAGCATTTCAGATAATACAATCCAGGAATTTATTACTGATGTGTTTCCAAAGAGCACAGTAATGCATATAATCAACCAGCTAGTCACCTTTCTATTATCCCCATATCATAATGAGGGGGGTCCATGAACTTTGTTGATTCACATAAAGTGTAGCGTCATGTCGTGTAACCTCATGGCGTGGTTCAGTCCCCACTTCAGGTCTTTTCCAATCTGAGCTTCATCTGATGGAGCTCGTCCTCTTGGGTTTGACTACAGATAGGTATGCTGGGTCTTGCAGCTCACTCTAACTCCCAGGATAGCTGTAGTAGTGTTAGCTGGTGGCCCTGGTTCATCAGCCTGTCAGCCACATCTGGAAAGATTCGGTCTGAACAGTGCTGGGAATTGGGGACCAACTCATCTTTCATGCTTCCCCTGGTCAGCCAGGCACATCACAACACAGTTTTTGCCCTCCATCCTGCTTAACTTTTTTCCTCCCATGACCACCTGATAAGAATTTTTACCTGTCAGGTTAAAGAAAAGTCTAGGCAGAGGACAGAGCCAACCTCACATTATGTACAAATTTGGTTATCAGCAGAATAGATTATATTCCTATTTTAGCAGTCTTTCCAGTTGGCTTAGTGGTAAAGAATCTGCCTGCCACTGCAGGAGATGCAAGAGATGTGGGTCCGATCCCTGGGTGTGGAAGATCGCCTGGAGAAGGAAGTGGCAACCCACTCCAGTATTCTCACCTGGGAAATCCTATAGACAGAGGAGCCTGGAGGGCAGTAGTCTGTGGAGTTGCAAGAGTCAGAAACGACTTAGCGACTAAACAACAGCAAAGTATAGAAAGAATGGTTTTACAAGGAAGAAAACACATAAGAGAAGGGCAGTTGACTTTATTATGTCTGAGTTCTCAATGCACAGCAGTCATCGCTGCGAGCATCAGTGTGTCAGATTACACATTGCAAAAGTCCTGCCTTTCCATTAATCAGAGGGCGGATTATGCTGCTAACCCACCGAGAATGGTCTATGAAACACAGCTAACCTGGCTTCATGTGGAGTTCCTAGGCACCAGGCACCAAACAGAGGTACACAGCATCTGGTGAAAATCATTTAGAAAATAATTAGATTTTTTAAATCTCTCTGCTTCAGCTCCTGGGATAAATTTGCAGTTGGGGAAATCTTTAAATACAGACTTAAGCTTCTAATTAGTGAAGATAACATTTGGGTATAAATACTACATACATAAACACTCTGAGCTCTTTCTTTTGAAACCAATAAAAATAATATTTCTTCTTTTCTGCTGTTGCTTTTTCTGACTTTTTAAAGAGAATTCATTTCACTGTTTCTGCCATTTGAAGTAAGGATGGCACTAGCAAAGCTTATTTTTTTTGTATTTCTCTATTTGATTGGGACTAAATAATGGTGCAGGTTTATTTTTCTTACCATTAATATGAATGAGTATTTTGGACATGAGTTTAGATCCTTCTACCTGTAAAACCATTCAGATCAGAAAGGCCAAATTCCAAGAGCTTGACAAGTGCATATCTAGCCAGTTTGTTTCCTTTTCATCACCTGATGCTGAATCAGGCCATGTGGAGGTTTTGGTTCAAAAACACCCCAGGAGCAAATGTGGATGAGCATGGTGGTCAATGATACGGAAAGTATTTGGAATAATATGGACTTGATCTTTTTAAAGATTCATAGAACATTCATTTGCTTTTATAATGAAGTAAAAAATTTTCTGGGTAATTAGTTTTAACCAAAACATTTTCCAAACAACTGTAAATTCTATAATTGAGGGATCAGTCAGGAAACTTTACTGATATTCTTAACTAATCAGTATAGCCATTTGATAAACTCATTTGAAGAAATAAGATGCTCATGACAGTAATAGAAGGAATATATACCCTAGGAAGAGAAGCATGTGAGAAACACTATAATTTATTGAAATATAAATACAGTCATCTTATATTTTAGGAATCAAATATACATTAATTTTTATAGCATCTGTCAGTTCTAGGTATTTTTGTTGTAAACTTCTTTGCTATAGACATCTTTGCCACAAGCATTTTTGCTGCGTAATAACTAATTGCTGAACAGAGCAATTTTACCATAGAAGATAAAATAGCAAAAAATAAAAGAGACATTAAGAAGGACATGATAAGTTGTGAAGCATAAGTATCAAAATAAAAAGCCTTTATTGCAAAATACAAAGTATTTGAATACATTTAAGGTGTCTATAGATTCATGGTGACACTGTGAAATAACTGTTTTATTTTGTGGATTATACCTAAGCACTTCTGTTCCAACTTTTTGTACTTTTTTTTTTCTTCTTGTTGATTTGTCTCCTTGCTCGACATTGTACTTTTTCTTTTTTAGTAAAGTTTGTTTCTTCATTAAAAGAGGTGTCCATTTCCAAGTGCTGGGATGTGGATTTGTAACTGATCTTTGTAGTGTATTGTGGAAGCTTCTACATGGTTGAATGTTCTTGGCAATATGTTCATTGATAGATATTTCAAAGCTGTGTTGGAAATGTGGGTTCAACTCTACCTTTTAAGCCCTCAGCCTCTTTCTCCTCAAATGCAGTGTGTTTTAAAATAAGAAACCAACTCTTGGGGCAAATCTTTGTCATCTGTCATGTTCTTTGTATTGTAGGTGTCAAACCAAAGTGTCAACTAGTTATTTTATCTTTCATGGCAAAATTGCCATACAACCAATTAGTTACATGTCAAAAATGCCACAGAAATTGTTGCTGCAAAGGTATTTACAGAAAAGAAGGTCGCAGTGAAAACTATCGAGACATGACATTTATCCTTTCTCTTCTTTCTCTGAGTTTTGTTCTTTCTTATTTTTTCTAGAGAATCTTGATAAAGTCATCTAAAAATTAAAAATCTAAAATGAGTTTTTGGAAGGTCTAAAAATCAATGTTCTGGAGCTCATCCTTAAATTTACAGAAATGATTATTTTTAGGGAACTGACTTATCAAAAGAAACATTGCATACATCATTATGTGGTTAGAAAAATACCCATGTTCATTCCTTATTAAAATGCTATCTTTTTTGAAGGCAAAGGGTATGGCATTAATCTTCAGTGTATGTTTTGTTGAGCACATACCACGTGCCATACCTCTGCTTCCGTGACCTCAGTTTCGTTTTATGCCATCCTTTAGGAATTATAGTACTTTTCCTTTGAGGGGAAAGGGTCCTGGAGAAAGGTTCCTATGGACAGGCAACCATGACAGTGTTATGTGATTTTCCAGGTGGGGATAGTGAACAGAAATTCTCAAGGCAACAGATTAGGTAACTGAAATGCAAAAAAGATTCTGAAAGGAAGAGTAAGCATCTGATAAGGACTCTCTAACACTGAAGCTTATATCTCTACCAAGAACCTCTTAGTTTCTTAAAAGCAAAGGATTATCTGTATTCACTTTTAATTGTTCATTGCTAGCACAGCACCTGCTAAGTGATCAATAAGTCCTGGGAATTTTCATTTTTAAACATGTCCTCTTACTACTGGGCTTCCATGGTAGCTCAGATGATAAAGGTTCTGCCTGCAACGTGAAAGACCCAGGTTCAGTCTCTGGGTCTGGAAGATCTCCTGGAGAAGGGAATGGCGACCCACGCCAGTATTCTTGCCTGGAGAACTCCATGGACAGAGGAGCCTGGTGGGCTACAGTCCATGGGGTAGCTCTGCCTTCAAATCTCACTTCTGACACTTTAGTTCATCCTCTCGTGTGGACAGTTGCAGTCGTTTCTGAAGTCACTTTCCTGTCCTTTAGTCTTTACCTTCAATCAGCCCCCTGTGTGATTTGTGCCCTACCCACCCATTCCGTAACTCCTCAGGCACCGCACTTTAAAATAGGCTCAGGAAGCCACTTTGGGTTCTCTGAACACCCAAGGCAGTAACAGTTCTCCTCCATGACGATATTTGTTCTCTTTGCTGAAATGACTTGACTACCTGGAAAAAAGAAATGTGACATGTCCTTCAGGACTTATTTTATAGATTCCTCTATGGAACTGTTTTTCATCTACCCAGGATTGGTGGCTCTCTTCACTAGTTTTGGGTCTTACACAAACACTGTTACAGCAGACTGGCTACTATGTTGTAATAACTTGGCTTTATTTCTGTTTCCTCTGCTAAGCTGGAAGTTCCTGGAGGCAGGGACATCTTATTTGGCACTAAATCCTTAGAACACATGCGTTTGAGTTCAGTAAATGTTATTAAATGTTGAACAAATGAATGGATATGTCTATGCTTGAACAGTAAGACACTAACTGGTGCCAAAAGAACATGGTTTTCCGTATTAGAGGTTACAGTCTGTGACAAAGACGCTATCTGTGGACAGAGAACGAATTCACAGAACCTTGAGCCCTTTGGCATGCAAGGAATAGCAGTGTGACACAGAGTATCTTGGGAAATTAAGAGCAGGATGACATAATAGCTTCTTACACTACCTAGAAATCCGCACAGATTACTCCACATTTCCTAAAATCAACATCAAAACCCCAAGCAAGAAATTGCTCAGTGGAATGGTATGATTAGGTCAAGAGAGCACAGTTCACATGGAAGAAAATCTAAAAATAATGGCCTGAGAATTGACAACACTTTCTCTAAGTTAATTGTTTCAGAGGAATATTTCTTAGTACTGGAAAGTTGAATAAGCTTAGAATAAAGGATTAAAGTTAGGGAGAACCTTAGGACCCCCTGATTTCAACTTCCCATTTCTGGAAAGGTGCTTATCCAGATTCAACTTGAATACTTCCAGTGATGGGAATCATTTTGGAGGCAGCCATGGATTATTCATGCTGAGTTGAAATCTGCCCTCTGTAGTTTCATCCATTGATCTTTGTTCTTTTTCCTGAAGCTACATTAATTGTTTTTCTGTATGACAACTTTTCATGTATTTGAACACAGCTTTCATTTTTACCCAAGTTTCCTTTTCCCAAGATTAAAAACACTCCATTTCATGTGATAATTCCTTATGTGATGTTGGGTTAAAGCCTTTCAGCTCTCTGTGATCATATTCCAGTGGACTCACTCCAGTGTGGTACCCAAATGTGAATGTAGCATCACAGATGTAGCCTAAGCACTGCAACCTAGAGAAGACATTCCTCAGTTGATGTGTTTGGTGTATTTCTTTATGATGATCAAATATTGTATTAGATCCAAAGAGTACATAGATCAAAATAGTATATATGCCAGGAGTTGTTTGGGGGCTGAGATAGAAAGATGAGTAAAACAGTCTTTGGTTTAAGAAGCCCATATCTGACAGACTACAGATATCCTCTTAATATATTGTGATATTATACGAGTACTATCTTTGAGGTGTAAGCAAAATATGATCAAGTAACTCATATCTTAAGTTTTTAGACAATTGAATATCTATGCCTATTTTAGAAGACTTGCTATACCTCAAGATCACCCTAATTCCAACCACGTGCTGTTGATTTTTTAAAAATTCAAATTTTGGACTTTATGCATCTTTCTTAATTTGATCTTATTGATTTTGTTTTAATTCCAGCCTGACAAGGTCTTTCAAATCTCTGTCATCAAATATGTTAGTTTTACTTTGTCAGCTCTAAGTCTGACAGTAACAGGAAAATTGGCTGCTGTTTTACATGAACAAAAATGGTTTGTGTTCTGCTTTCCCAGCAGAAATTATGTTTGGGAATTTGGTTAATGGGAAGTGGTAAGGCATATATTTAGAAAAGAAAGTTCATTCCACTCTAGACAAATATAGGCACTTGGAATTCTATCCACCATGACTCACAGAAAGTGCAGAATCTTCTCATCCTCAGCTACCACATGGCGTTAGTTGCTGGCATGTGGTGAAGTCCAGGCCTGAGAAACAGACAAAAGGGAGACAAAAGCTGATTCATTTTTTTTTTTAGCATCCATTTCTGATAAGCAGAAGCCCTACTGCAAGTTGAAAGTCACCTTTACTCTAGCCACCCAATGGCGCATTTAACATGTTTGGTAATAAACTTTTCCTGCATCTCCGCTTGAATGACATCTTGCCAGAACAGCCTCCCCTGACTACCCTGTAATACCATCTCTGTTTCCACGCTCAGTCGCTTGCCCGGCATTGTCCTTTCCCAAGGCTCTTAGCACACTTTGGCACATTACATACTTCCGTTTGTTGTCAGTTTCTCTCCAGCCCCGGTGCCCATAGGTACTAGAGTGTGAGCTCTATGAAAGCACGGATTTTGGTTTATTTATTGCAGTGCCTCCTTGGTTTTGAAGAGAACCTGACACTAACACATGGTCTATCAAGACGTGTTCAAATAAGTATTTGTTAAGTATGTTAATCAATCTGGAGTAAAATGGTGGGAAATTATTCAGCTACAGTACTTAGCTGGCAAAAGACTGAAAAAGATAAAACTGAGAAAGTCATGTTTACTTTTCCTTCATACAAAGATAAGATTAATTATACAGAGAATTTTGAGCTTCTCTAAATGAAAAAACTCTTAAGAGTCCCTTGGACTGCAGCGAGGTCCAACCAGTCCATCCTAAAGGAGATCAGTCCTGGGTGTTCATTGGAAGGACTGATGCTAAAGCTGAAACTCCAATACTTTGGCCACCTCATGTGAAGAGTTGACTCATTGGAAAAGACCCTGATGCTGGGAGGGATTGGGGGCAGGAGCAGAAGGGGACGACAGAGGATGAGATGGCTGGATGGCATCACCGACTCAATGGACATGGGTTTGAGTGAACTCCGGGAGTTGGTGATGGACAGGGAGGCCTGGCGTGCTGCAATTCATGGGGTCGCAAAGAGTCAGACACAACTGAGCAACTGAACTGAACTGAACTGAAATGAAACAAAGTCATATGTACTTTCCCTGTATGCTGACGCTACTTAGTGATGTGTAGACAGTAAAAAGTATAGGAAAGAGTAGTAGGAGATATCCATGACCGAATACCAAGTAATGGGCTAACTCCTTAACACAGATGTTGTCATTAAGCATCACAATATTCCCATAAAGTAGATTTTATCATACATTTTGTTTATACAGAAGCGGAGGCTCAAAGGACTACAGTCATTTATCAATGATTCCCTCGCTCAAAGCACCAGAAGCCCAAAGCCATGTTCGTTTAAACTTCTCCCACCTTGCAACATTTACTCTAGTCATAAACCAAGAAACAAATGTCACTTCCTTTTGTGAAACTTTCTGTTACCATTACCACACAAGCTGGGGAGTTTTATCAGTGGGTGAGGCCTTCGTGATATAGCCAGAGTTCTGTAATGAGTCACCTCACTGCATAATAGAGATGGTTATGCTTAGACAAGTGACCACCAAAATGACAGTTGGGTATTTTCTAGTCCCTGCTTTCCTTGCAAATCAAATTTGCCGAGAAAGCCAGGTAAAGCGATGTTTTTTAAAGCTGTCAGCATTCTTTACATCAGAAACAAATTATGTGTTTTCTATCACATTCATCACCCCCTCAACAAGATTTTATCCTTTAAATGGGAGAGCTGTGTGAGGCCAAGTTTGCACTTTTCTCTTGCTGGCAATTTTGTGAGGTAAAATAAACTACAAAGCTTGCTCTTCAGACCCTCTCTGAATTCTGACAGTCTCCCAGAAGCAATTTTCACTCGGGGGTTACCAGGAAGAAGTAAAAGGATTGCCCATAAACCAGACATACATTACTGAGAAGGGACAGAAAACGGGGAAGCACAGTGACACGGGTCCTTCAGCTTCACCCCCGGCAGATTACCTAAGGTCGGCGATGCCCTTGGATATCTAAGCTTTTGGAAACATTGGAGAAACATCCTCCAGTTTCTGTTCCTCCAGTGCACGTCATGATTATTGACCCCACTCTCATACACATTGTTGAAAGGTATGTGGTTTGCACTTACATACAGGTCAAAACTTTTTTATTTGGAAAAGCCTCTCTTCCCTTACCTGTCCAAGCATCATGTGTTTTCTGTCAGCAACTTACACAGAGAGTGAAATAGATGAGGCGGAAGTAGGAACAATTTGACACTCAGCAAAGACCACGCCAAGGTGCAATTCCTAACACAGTTTCTTTGGCGTTGCCCTTGGAGGCCCCTTGCCTGTCAACAGTTCTGTGAGGGATGGGAGGCTTCTCGTAGCATCTGCTCCACCTTCTCATCTCTTTCGGCTGACTTAAAGTGTCTGATTTGGGTGTCTGATCTGTTTTAAGTATCTGATTTAAGAGGGCTTGGGTTTCCTCCCAGTGGTCATCTGAGGCCCCAGTCTAGTTACAACAGGAAATAGGTATGGGCTACTATCCAACAGGAGTGTGGCCTGGGAAACTCTTCTGAATATTGTGTAACAAAAGATGTCAAGCTTATTAACATAAGGATCAGAGTATGATCAAAAATAGGCCTTCCCTGGTGGCTCAGATGTAAAGAATTGACCTGCCTTGAAGGAAGACACGGGAGACACAAGTTCAATCCCTGGGTCAAGAAGATCCCCTGGAGGAGGAAATGGCAACCCACTCCACTCTTCTTGCCTGGGAAATCTCACGAGTGGAGGAGGCTGGTGGGCTACAGTCCCTGGGGTCACAAAGAGTCAGACACGAGTGAGCAGCTAAGCATGCAGGTGAACAAAAATAAGACCAACTCCTGTGTAAGACTTTTCCTCAGATCTCAAGTTGGTAGCCTACTCAAGAAAAGAGTGGTTACCACTGTAGGTGTGTTCTGTTTCTCTTCATCTAAGCAGAAGGTGTAGAGAAAGGTGCCCAGAAATCCTGTGTGCTGAATAGGTATTTCTGTCTTGAAAGCGGCATAGCAGATCACAGTCTGGCATTAGGCCTCCAGAGCCTGAAAGGACCAGGCTCCAGTGGGGTCGGTGGGAGAGGATGCAGTCAGTGTCACCCTTCCCTGAACACTATTTTTCCTCCTTCATTGCAAGATCAAACAATAATAATAACAACATATCTAGTGAATGTATCTGGGCTCAGTGGTAAAGAATCCGCCTGCAATGCAGGGGACCTACCTGAGTCAGGAAGATCCCTAGGAGAAGGAAAAGGCAAGCCACTCCAGTATTCTTGCCTGGAAAATCACATAGACAGAGGAGTCTGGCCAGTTATAGTTCATGGGGTCGCAAAGAGTCAGACTAAACAAGCAACTAAGCGACTAAACCACAAATCTAATGAACAGAGTAAACACAGTAACTTCCAAACTCTTTAGTCATAAAACCAGTACAGAGTGTCTCCTACATGTGAGACATTGCATAAAATTCTAGCAGTGATACAAGCGTGAAATAAATGAAATGCCATCTCTTTCAAAATCCTGACCTTTTTTTTTGTGGGGAAAGCAGACTTGAAACTGGAATTACCAAGTGATCTCTCATCATGTCATTTCACTTCTGTATTTGTGAAAGGTGTCTGTGCATCTTCAGTTGGCTTGTCAAGCTCTTTGTCCTGAAAAAGGAGATCATCCATGGTCTGTCTGGTCCAACTTGCCTCTCCAACATCATCTTTCTCTTCATTCTGCCTGCATCCTAGTCTTCAGCATCAACAATCTGCCAACACTTTCTTCAGTGTTCCACAGGGCTTTCATATCTGTTGCTCCCTTCATCTAGAATGCCTTTCCCATTTATCTTGAATAAGTTCACATTGTTTAAAGACTCAGTTTGGGCCTTCTAGAATGAATGAACATCCATTCATCACATCCCCTTTAAACCATGACTTCTGTCAGGGTTTGAAAGAAGCTCATTGCAAATCATAGTCTTCACACTAGAATGTGCACTTCTTGAGAATGAACAGCTTCTTTTGTCTCTGTTTCCTTAGCATGGTTCCCAGGGCCTGACACCTCACAGACCTTAAAAGTATTGTGAAAAACTAATGGTGATACAAAGCATTTAACAAAGCAGAAAAAGAATGATACAATAGAAATGCAAGGCAGGTGTTAGATGTAGTTAGGGAGAAGGAGGAGTTCATAATGTGTTCATCATTCTAGAAGCTTGGATTGGGATTTCTACAGTGCCTTAAAGAATGGGCAGGATTCAGGAAGGGAAGAAAAGTTTTTTTAAGATGAAGATTCAATGTGAAAGAAATCAGACATGTCTGAAACATTCAACTGAATAAAGGCTTACAAAATAAGATGCCAGAACAGAGAGAGGTTGTTTATGTGGGTTAAGTCTATCATGAGAAGATTGTGGTCTTTATTTAGAAGGCAATGTGGAGACGTTGATGGTTCATGAGGAAAAAAATTGCATAGTATAATGCTTGTTTTAGGAAGATAATTACGGCAGCAATGTGCAGGGTGGTTTAAAATGCAGTGTCTTAGAAAACCAGGAAAGAAAATGTTTCAAGAAGAATGTTGCCAGTGTGAAATTGAACAAGACAGGAGAAAAGGCAACTGGTGACATAAGAAAAGCAGGAGGTGGAGGGGAAGAATAAAAACATCACCAGAGTTAAGTAGTAGAGACCAAATGGATTGAAATTGCCAATGAAGTAGGTTACCTTTGGAAATAAGTGTAGGTTCTTCCTTCTAAGAAAGGAGAGGAGGAGAAGAAAATGGTAGAAAATCCAGGATTCTGAGTTAAAGCAGAGTAGAGAAGTTTTAATACTGATAATTCTATATTAAATTAGGATATCTTTTATGTTTTAATTTGTTGTTGTTCAGTCGCTTAGTTCTGTCCGACTCTTTGCAACCCCATGGACTGTAGCAGCCTAGGCTTCCCTTCACTGTCTCCTGGAATTTGCTCAAACTCATGTCCATTGAGTTAGTGATGCCATCCAATCATCTCATCCTCTGTTGCTGTCTTCTTCTCCTGCCCTCAGTCTTTCCCAGCATCAAGGTCTTTTCCAATGAATTGGCTCTACAAATCAGGTGGCCAAAGTTTGGAGTTTTAGCATCAGTCTTTCCAGTGAATATTCAGGGTTGATTACCTTTAGGATTAACTGGTTTGACTCCTTGCAATCCAAGGGACTCTCAAGAGTCTTCTCCAGCACCACAGTTTGAAAGCATCAATTCTTTGGCACTCAACCTTCTTTATGGTCCAACTGTCTCATTCGTACATGACTACTGGAAAAACTATGGCTCTGACTATATGGACCTTTATTGACAAAGTGATGTCTCTGCTTTTTAATATACTGTCTAGGTTTGTCATAGCTTTTCTTCCAAGCAGTAAGTGTCTTTTCATTTCATGTCTACAGCCACCATCCACAGTGATTTTGGAGCCTAAGAAAGTAAAATCTGCTAGTTTCCATTTTTTAGTTTCCATCTATTTGCCATGAAGTGATGGGACTGGATGCCATGATCTTGGTTTTTTGATTTAGGGCAAGGCAGAGTCTTGTGATGACCATGTGGAGAGTAAGGGATGTGTTTTGAGTTTGAGTGGCATGGAAAACTTCCAGAACAGTGCTGTCAGAAATAAGAAAGGGGTTAATTAGTATGCTCTGAAGCACTGACAAGACCACTGAGGACTTGCCTGAAATAACATAGCATGAGTTTTTGTTTGTTTTTGTGGAGGCAACCACCGTGGTTCCAGTATCTACAGCTGACTAACAAACCATCACCAATTCTGTGGCTTAAATCAATGGTCATTATATTAAATTTGTGACCTCTGGGTCATAAATTAGAGCAGAGAAAGTCTGAATGGATCTTTTGTTCCATGTGGAATCGACGGTCGCTCAGTTTATCCAGTTGGTAGCTGGTGGAGCCTTCGCTCTCATGTCTGGCACCTTGGGAAGGTGGCTGGAGACTTGCACACCCGCATCCCTCTCCATGAACTCTTGGGATTTTTACATGCACTGTCCATCAGATTAGCCAGACTTCAAACAGAAAAGGAATTGTCTAGGCTCTCCAGGTCTGGGACTGGACATCAACGCAGAGCCACTTCACAGTTGTTTCTTGGCTAAAGCAGACAGAAATCCCACCAATTTTCAAATAAGAGAGACCCGTGACCCATTTATTGTTGGGGTACACTACAAGCATTTTTAGCTAGCTTTTTCCCCCCGCTAGTGTGAGTCATTCTAACACCAGTGTAACACATTTATTTTCTGTTTTCTGTGTTGTCCCCTGAAATGTAAGTCACGTAGAGCAGGAAGTTCTGTTTTGTCTCAAGTATCTGATATGCAGTAGACAATAATTATTTGTCACATGTATGATAGAAAAATGTAGACAGAGGAGCAGATAATATGGGTATGAAATGCCCAGGAAGAATGACAAGAGACTACAAGATAATGGTTCCCTCCACATTTGTGAGGCTTACAGCATTTCCCATCAGCCATCAGTGACTCAGTAAGGCTTTTCACCTCCAGGGAGGAACCATATCAACATCTTCAGGACCAATGCTCCAATGAACCGATTTATCTTTATCCCAATTGGAAGTCTTCCTTCAGTTAAGATTATTGCATTGATGAGTTGCTAATTAAGCATACAGTTTGGAGGAGCCTTCATCTACATTTCATAGAGTGGCTTTGAGAGTTGGTGGATCCTCTGAAATCATGTGAGCAAATGCATCATCTTGAGTCTTATCAGATTTTCAAAGGGAAACCTGAGCCCTAAATATTAAAACAGCACTCTCAGAATAAACCGTACTTGGATCTTACCTTTTAAATAGAAAAAGCTAAATCTTTCAAATATTATGAAGAAAAAAATCACCTGGAACAGGAAAAAAGACACTTGTAACTTTAGCTAAGGCCACATATGTAGCAAGCAGGTCGATGCAGTAATCTTTAATGATTCCCCAGGAGCTATTAAGTTTGATTTGGTTAGTGACTTGTGAACCTGTGGGGATTTGTTGGTTAAGTTATTCTAGCTACTAAGAGAAGTCACGTCAGAAAGTCACTTAAAAAAAAGATATTTTTGGAGATTTAGACTATGAAAAGCTCTGTTTCCCAATTAGTGCTTAAAAACCTCTGATTATAATGTGGTATTCCTTTAAAAATCCCCTAAGTATATGTTAACAATTGAACTTGAACTAAAATTACAACTCCATTATTTGAAAGTGCTTTCATATACTTTCCTAGTTTTCTATTATCTTACTAAAAAAAATTTTTTTTTTTAAGTTTACAGTTGTCAAACTTTAACAACATTATCAACATAAGGGGGATATATATAATCAAGTATTTTAAATATTGGATAGTTTATAAATTGAGAAGGCTATAAAGACATTAGGTAGATTACATCTGCTAAGTCGCTTCAGTCGTGTCTGACTCTGTGTGACCCCACAGACGGCAGCCCACCAGGCTCCCCCGTCCCTGGGATTCTCCAGGCAAGAATACTGGAGTGGGTTGCCATTTCCTTCTCCAATGCAGGAAAGTGAAAAGTGAAAGTGAAGTCGCTCAGTTGTGTCCGACCCTCAGCGACCCCATGGACTGCAGCCTTCCAGGCTCCTCCGTCCATGGGATTTTCCAGGCAAGAGTACTGGAGTGGAGTGCCATTGCCTTCTCTGAGATTACATCTAGAAACATGAAATCTACAGGGAAGCTAACACAGGCTTAAAGTGCTGTAGGAATATTAAAATGTACAGGACTTTTAAAAAAGTTTTCTTATTTTTAAGTGTAACTACTTAAATGATATCACCATTAGAATTTCCTGTCAAGGTTTATAAATTCCACGCAGGCTAAAAAGCTAAAGGCTTTATCTCAGCCATAGTCAGATTTCTCTCATTGCCTGTGTTTTTTTGAATGAATAGCCATTGCATGGGACCACCCTTGATTCCTTTCTAACCAGGTACATCTGGTACCCTCATGTTCTCAAAAGAACCTTAGGTTCTGCAACCATCCGGGCCCTATAGCTAAGGCAGGAAATGCACAAATATGGTACCAACACAGGTCTAAAACAAACATACTTGCACGCCCTGTATTCTGATTCATTCCTTGTTCCCAATCTGTAGCTCAAATCCCATCAGTTTTCCCCTCACTGAAAAGTCCAATTCCTTAATCTAGGTCTTCCTCACGTTCCTCTGAGATAATACCTCTACCTCATCTTCCTGATGCTGAACTACTTTGTTTTTTCTTTCAAATGCTGCTGAGACACAAAACTCTGTAGAACAGTCCATTTTCTCTTCAAGTGCCAGTGGTTTTTCATTTTTCAAAGAATCAATAAATCAATACTGTGCCTCTTCAGTCTCTCAGAACAAAGAATAGGAGACCTGACCAGTTAGACAATGGCTAGTGAGAATTAGGTTGTAATCTGTGATTAATTGGTTCACAAGTAAAGATCAAACGAAAATATAGAGGGATACTTCTTGTTTTCCTTTGGCCCAGCTTCGGGTCTAGTATACTAGCGGTAAAGAACTCGCCTGCCAGTGCAGGAAACAAAAGAGACGTGGGTTCAATCCCTGGGTCGGAAAAATCTCCTGAAGAACACTGAACCCACTCCAGTGTTCTTGCCTGGAAAATTCCACGGACAGAGGAGCTTGGCAGGCTACAATCAATGGGATCGCAAGAGCTGGACACTACTGAAGCGATTTAGCACTTAGCAAGGTCTAGGAGTCGGTTCAGTTCAGTTACTCAGTCGTGTCCGACTCTTTGCAACCCCATGGACTGCAGCACGCCAGGCCTCCCTGTCCTTCACCAACTCCCTGAGCTTGCTCACACTCATGTCCATTGAGTTGGTGATGCCATCCTGTTGTCTTCTTCTCCTCCTGCCTTCAGTCTTTCCTATCATCAGCGTCTTTTCCAATGAGTCATTTCTTCGCATCAGGTGGCCAAAGTATTGGAGCTTCAGCTTCAGCATCAGTCCTTCTAATGAATATTCAGGATGGATTTCCTTCAGGACAATCAAAGAGTTGGACTGAAGTCACTTAGCACTTAGCACTGTCCAGGATCCAGGAGTCAGCTATGTCTAGATGTAGTACTGGCACAATGCACATACAGTGAGTCTGATTCTGGTACACAGCATAGAAATTAAAGGATGTATTATACTTCTGGAGTCACATGAACTTATACAAAACTTAAGTACAGGTTGCTCTGAATCTAAGCAAACGTGCTGTGCATGCTAGGGGTAGAGAAACTTAAAGGTGACTTGACATCCTGGTCTTAGGTGAACATTTGCATTGAGAACAAGAATTACAGGAGGAAAGAACTCTATAGTCAATCTAATTTTTATCAGTCACCAACATATACTTTCTCACCTAATGAGTATTGGCTCTTTCCTTGGTCCCCTAAATGATAAGCTTACCTTCTAATCTGTCTCTCTCTCAATACTGTAACCCTTTTTCGGAGATACCCCTTCATATTTTCTCCATCTCATCAAGTCCCTTCAATCTACTTTGTATTTTATTTCAAATGCCGCTGAGGTGGAACTGAGTTCCGATTCCATTTCCTTCCTGAAGCCATCTCCAGCTTCTTCTCGTCATTCTGGTCTATCTTTTCTTGGAACTCCTGCAGTGACGATGAATAATGGCCGTGTCAGGCACGCTTAGTTTCGTAAGTGGAGAGTAGGGAACGTGGCTTTAACTTGTTTGTGTATTATTTGTTGCCTAGCACAACTCTAAGAGCAGTGAAAGCTTTAGATGATTGTTTTAATCAGAACTCAAATATTATAAGAAATTACTAAGCTTTGGGGAATTATATTTGATTTTTAAAAGGAAAGAAATAAATATAATCATGAAAGCAAAGAATTTAAAATTGGAGAGCGCTGTTAGAAGTCATCTCATTTGACCTCGAAAACTAGTGAAGGAGGAAATGATATGCCAGTTTGTGCATACCTAAGCAGCAAACTTGGAGAAGGCAATGGCACCCCACTCCAGTACTCTTGCCTGGAGAATCCCATGGATGGAGGAGGCTGGAAGGCTGCAGTCCATGGGGTCGAGAAGAGTCGGACATGACTGAGAGACTTCACTTTCACTTTTCACTTTTATGCATTGGAGAAGGAAATGGCAACCCACTCCAGTGTTCTTGCCTGGAGAATCCCAGGGACAGGGGAGCCTGGTGGGCTGCTGTCTATGGGGTCACACAGAGTCGGACACAACTGAAGCGACTTAGCAGCAGCAGCAAGCAGCAAACTAATGACAGATGCAAGGCCAGAACTCAGGACCCGAGTCCTATCCTAATACTCTTTGCTAAACTGGACCACAGCATATAGCATATAGCATATAGCATATAGCATATAGCATATGTGAGCATGAATGGACATATTTTAACTATGCTTGTCTTTTGAGATCATGAATGACATGCCTTGTTTTAAACTATAAAATAAATACTTTGGATATGACTGTGACTGACGCTGCTGGTTGATTATCCAATATTCATTCCTCTTTCTTCCTTTACTACTTGAATATATCTATGCCATAGAATACAGAGGGACGGCTATGTGCCTAGTTTAAATCTAAAGCCTCCCAGTCCTCTTCATGTTGAATGACCATTTGGTATGTGTCTCCTTACTAATGAGATATAATTAAAACTCTGCTGGGGATGTGATCACATTTTCAAATAATGAACAAAATCCTTATGTGGGGAAGGTTTTGGGATCTTTATCCCTTTGCCTTTTTTTATGTTTGGAATATAGATGTAATGCTGGAAGTGCAGTAGCCATCTTGTGACCATGAAAAGGAAGCCATACCAAGTATTATAAATACCATGATAGGAAAAATCTGAACCCTTGATTACATTCATGAGGATTAGACAAGGTCTTGAGTCCACTCCAGACTTCTGAATAAGAACTATAAATCTACTTGTCTAATCCATTAGTTAGTAGATTTTCTGTTACTTTTGTCTAAATACCCTCCTCCCAACAAAGATAAGAGCACAAAATATGTTAAAATGCAGTGGATCTAGTGACCGATTCAGTCATGTTATTTGACTAGCCCTTTTGCAGTGACTTTGCCACAATGATGCTTTTTTAATATGTAACAGCTTAACTGTTTTCTTAAATGGCTTAAATATGCCAAGCACTATTCTGCTGCTAAGTCACTTCAGTCGTGTCCAACTCTGTGCAACCCCATAGACGGCAGCCCACCAGGCTCCGCCATCCCTGGGATTCTCCAGGCAAGAACATGGAGTGGGTTGCCATTTCCTTCTCCAATGCATGAAAGTGAAAAGCGAAAGTGAAGTCACTCAGTCCTGTCCGACTCTTAGCAACCCCATGGACTGCAGCCTACCAGGCTCCTCCGTCCATGGGATTTTCCAGGCAAGAGTACTATTCTGAAGCCCTTTAAATATATTATCTTATTTAATGATCACTACAATTATGTGAAGCTGCATTGGTATTCTCATTTATAGAGATAAAAAGGAAAATTTAGAGAGGTCAATTATCTTTATGCTTACATGATAAATGTCCCTAGATACCAGTGACCATGTTCTGTTCATCTGTCACACCATGTAACAAACCATGTGAAGCACAACTCTGTGAGTTGATTTATTACTTTAAAATTTAAGATAGTTGATTAACAACCTTGTTTTATTCTCCTTAAATGAAACACTAAAGCCGTAGTACAAATACAAAACCTGGACAATCTGTATGTCACCCAAACAGAGTATTAGTTAAAGTTGTGCAATTGGAAACCATTAACTTAATACATAACTTCATAAAGAATCCATTATATAATTGATTGTATGTTTTGCTTTGGCTCTTAAACTTGACCTTCCATTGTGCTGGTAATTATTCTAGTGGTAGCGCCTTCGAACAAACAAAAAACAGTAGTACATTCCACAGCTTGGCAACACTTCAGCACCAGCTCTACTTAGTAGAATAACTTCTAGATTTGCCTTTCTCCTACAAAAACATGATTTTAAGTACAGATTCCATAAAATAGAGCTGTAACACTTAAGTACAGATTCCAATATCTTTCAGGTAATTCATGATTTCTGATCTTTTATTCTCTAGGGATTTTTTTGTCCATTTCTTCCCTTGGAAAACAAAGGGAAGCATGAAAAAATGGAGTGGCCCTTGATGAAAGACTTGAATAAATATATATGATAATAAAAAAGAAAATTGATTATCTTACATCATTAAATAGTCACTAACTAGAGCAACTTTTTAAAAGCTAATTATAAGTCTAGTTGTATCTGTTTAACTGAGAAAAGTAATATTCTGAAGTCAATTGAAAATATACATCAAGGTAAAAAATATCTTCATTCTCTCGACACTAGATATTTAAGACAAAATATTTTTCTCTTTTAAACTTTTTGTATATTTGCCAAAGTAAAATGGAGGAATTTTCTCATGGCTATATCAGTTCAGTTTACTTCAGTCACTCAGTCGTGTCCAACTCTTTGCGACCCCATGGACTGCAGCACACCAGGCTTCCCTGTCCATCACCAACTCCTGGAGCTTACTCAAACTCATGTCCATTGAGCTGGGGATGCCATCCAACCATCTCATCCTCTCTTATCCCCTTCTCATCCTGCCTTCAACCTTTCCCATCACCAGGGTCTTTTCCAATGAGTCAGTTTTTCCCATCAGGTGGCCAAAGTACATGAGTCTCAGCTTCAGCATCAGTCCTTCCAATGAATATTCAGGACTGATTTCCTTTACGATGGACTAGTTGGATCACCTTGTTATCCAAGGGACTTTCAAGAGTCTTCTCGAACACCACAGTTCAAAAGCATCAATTCTTTGGTGTTCAGCTTTCTTTATAGTCCAACTCTCACATTCATACATGACTACTGGAAAAACGATAGCTTTGACTAGATGGACCTTTGATGGCAAAGTAATGTCTCTGCCTTTTAATATACTGTCTAAGTGGCTAAAGCTGAAACTCCAGTACTTTGACCACCTCATGCGAAGAGTTAACTCATTGGAAAAGACTCTGATGCTGGGAGGGATTGGAGGCAGGAGGAAAAGGGGACGACAGAGGATGAGATGGCTGGATGGCATCACTGACTCGATGGACGTGAGTTTGAGTGAACTGCGGGAGTTAGTGATGGACAGGGAGGCCTGGTGTGCTGCGATTCATGGGGGCACAAAGAGGCGGACACGACTGAGCGACTGAACTGAACTGAACTGAACTGAAGTTGGTCATAACTTTTCTTCCAAGGAGCAAGCAAAATTTCATGGCTGCAGTTACCATCTGCAGTGATTTTGGAGCCCCCTTCCAAATAAGGTTTTTCACTGTTTTCACTCTTTCCCCATCTATTTGCCATGAAGTGATGGGACCAGATGCCATGATCTTAGTTTTCTGAATGTTGAGTTTTAAGCCAACTATTTCACTCTCCTCTTTCACTTTCATCAAGAGGCTCTTTAGTTCTTCTTCACTTTTTGCCATAAGGGTGGTGTCATCTGCATATCTGAGGTCATTGATATTTCTCCCAGAAATCTTGATTCCAACTTGTGTTTCTTCCAGTCCAGCGTTTCTCATGATGTACTCTGCATATAAGTTAAATAAGCAGGGTGACAATATACAGCCTTGACGTACTCCTTTCCCAGTTTGGAACCAGTCTGTTGTTCCATGTCCAATTCTAACTGTTGCTTCTTGACCTGCATACACATTTCTCAGGAGGCAAGACAGGTGGTCTGGTATTCCCATCTCTTTCAGAATTTTCCACAGTTTTTAGTGATTCACACAGTCAAAGGATTTGGCATAGTCAATAAAGCAGAAATAGATGTTTTTATGGAGCTCTCTTGCTTTTTCAATGATCCAGTGGATGTTGGCAGTTTGATCTCTGGTTCCTCTGCCTTTTCTAAATCCAGATTGAATATCTGAAAGTTCATGGTTCATGTACTGTTGAAGCCTTGCTTGGAGAATTCTGAGCATTACTTTGCAAGTGTGTGAGATGAGTGCAATTGTGCAGTAGTTTGAGCATTCTTTGGCATTGCCTTTCTTTGGGATTGGAATGAAAACTGACCTTTTCCAGTCCTGTGGCCACTGCTGAGTTTTCCAAATTTGCTGGCATACTGAGTGCAGCACTTTCACAGCATCATCTTTTAGGATTTGAAATAGCTCAACTGGAATTCCATCACCTGCACTAGCTCTGTTCATAGTGATGCTTCCTAAGGCCCACTTGAGCATTCCAGGATGTCTGGCTCTAGGTGAGTGATCACACTATCGTGGCTATCTGGGTTGTGAAGATCTTTTTTGTATAGTTCTGTGTATTCTTGCCACCTCTTCTTAATATCTTCTGCTTCTGCTAGGTCCATACCATTTCTGTCCTTTATTGTGCCCATCTTTGCATGAAAAATTCCCTTGATATCTCTAATTTTCTTGAAGAGATCTATAGGCTATATACATCTCATGGCTATATAGGCAGCAGATTTAAACTTGTTATACAGTAGTCAGTGTTTTGGATAAGAGGCAAAATAAAACTCCCCCAAATTTGTGGTTTCAGGAGAAAAACTTATGAAAAACTTAGATACTATGAATGCAGTCTAATACCAGTCAGATTAACTGATGATGATCTTGTTTTTAATGTATTGCAAAAATCTTCATCATGATTGCTTCAGAAAGTATTTCACCATCTCTGCTGAATTTTCAGATGTTCCCCATAATGCAATTCCACTTGGCTGTATACCCATTATTGTCTTATGGCCTCTATGTGACCTCCAGTGGGATTGTTTTAGAGGTAATTCCTGATAAAAAGAAAATCCCCAGTCCCTAAGAACCCATATCACTATAGCAATCCATTCTTCCCTATTAGGGAGATGTGAATTGCAAGGCCCTTAGTGAATTAGCTTAGTGAAGAGAGGGTATTTACAAACAAGAAAAAATAAGCAGAAAATAGAGAACAGGCTATAGCCACAAGTTAAATTGAGTGACACAAATGAGAAGCATGGTCAGATATCACTGGAGAGAAAGGTCACTGAAGTCTCAAACCCTGGGGACTAAGTGTGCTGCCCTTTGAGTTCATTCTCTCCATTCAGTACTGAGTGGGGGACCCCTGTATGCAAGAAACAGTGATAGACTCTGACAGTAGCAGAGACTGTGACCCCAAGGAATTTGCAGTCTAGTGGAGATCAGAGGGAAAACCAAGTTGTGATGCATTATGACAAAGTCTGAGTAGAGGAATGTTCAGCTTCCACGTGTCAGAGGGGAGGGAGCTTATCATGGTTGGGAGCATGAAGAAGAAATTGCTGAGAATAACAGATAAGCAATTCATTGAACTAAGGAAGCATTAGCTTTGGATAAATACCCGGAAGTGGAATTGCTGGATCATATGGTAGTTCTATTTTCAATTTTTTGAGGAACCTTCGTACTGTTATGCATAATTTCTGCACCAGTGCACCTTGACACCAGCACCATACAGGGCTTTCCTTTTCTCCCTACCTTTGCAAACTCTTGTTATTAGTATTTCTTGTCATTTTGATGGTGATCATTCTAACAGGCATGTGGTGATCTCATTGTGGTTTAAATTTGTATTTCTCTGAAGATAAGTGATGTAGAGTACCTTTTCCTGTACCTGTTGGCTATTTGTATGCCACCTTTGAAAAAAAAAAAAACAAGTATTCAAGTCCTCTGACCATTTTAAAAATCAAATTTGTCTTGCTATTGAGTTGTACAATAAATGAAGACAGGATGTAGTCAAGATCTATACATCCATCGTAGCATTATTCACAATAGAGGAGATAAGGAAAAAAACCTAAATGCGCATCAGTAGATGTATAGATAAGGAAGATGTGATAGTATAATGCAGTATTATCCAGCCATGGGAAAGAAGGAAATCCTGCCATTTGAGACAACACAGATTGACCTTGAGAGCAGTATACTAAGCAAAATAAGTCAGAGAAAGACTATTAGTGTATAATATTATTTATATGTGGAATCTGAAAAAGCTGAACTCCTAGACTGAGAGTGGATTGGTGGCTGCCAGGGGCTGGGGTTGAGGAAAATGGGGACATGCTGGTCAAAGGGCACAAACTCCCAGTTATTAGCTGAATAAGCTCTGGAGATCCAATATCCAGCCTGGTGATTATAGTTAATGATACCGTATTATACACTTGACAGTTGCTAAGCGAGTATATGCTAAACGTTCTCACTACAAAAAAATAAGTGGTGATTATGTGACATGATGGAGATGCTTGTTAACACCACAGTGCAATCATTTGGCAAGATTATAACTGTATCCAGTCAACACATTGTACTTCTTAAACTAACTCAATGTTCTAAGTCAGTTAGATAAAGCTGCAAAAAAAAAAAAAAAAAATTGAGCTTCTAGTCTGTGAGAATTCTTGTACAACCTCAATGAAGTATGCTAAATTTGAGGATAAAGTCCTTTGGGAGCTTAAAAAAATTAAAATTTACTCTTCCCCTAGGACAGAGA
Source organism: Bos grunniens (assembly GCF_055505025.1). NCBI lineage: Eukaryota > Metazoa > Chordata > Mammalia > Artiodactyla > Bovidae > Bos > Bos grunniens. The sequence goes on along the minus strand of NC_141191.1, from coordinate 18,907,527 downwards.
GTTTCAAGTAAATGCTCCAAAAAAGGAAGGAAACAATTGAGCTGGGTGCATTTTCTTCATAGAAATAACTTAGCTAAGCTGTGTAAAGAGCACCAGTGTGGAGAGCAGAGGATTTCCATTCTGCCAAGACCACAGGAGGGTTTCCCTGTTGGCTCAGACAGTTATCTGCCTGCAATGCAGGAGACCTGGGTTTGATCCCTGAGTTGGGAAGATTCCCTGGAGAAGGGAATGGCTAGCCACTCCAGTATTTTTTGCCTAAAGAATTCCATGAACAGAGGAGCCTGGTGGGCTACAGTCCATGGGGTCAAAGAGTCAGACATGACTGAGCAACACTTACTTACTGAGGCCAAAGGAAGCAGGAGTGAAGGGAAAGGAAGTCAATGAGGCTGGAAAGTTAACTTGGGGTCTGATAATTTAGCCTTGAGGCCACTTAGAGAGCTAGAAGTTAACCACAAAGTGGTTGATATGAAATCCATGGACATAAATGATGTCTTCAAGAGAGAAAGTATATATTAAAATTGAAGAGCTAAGAGTCAAGGAAGACTAATCTGCTTCCTTTCATAAATGTACTTGAGAAGGCCAGGAAGAATTGCCTGCATTAAGTGCTAATTATGCTAGTCTTCACCTATGACATGAAGATTATCAATGTTCCATCTGTAGGTCTTAGGCATAGGGGTTTTCCCAGCAGTGGGGATGAATTTACACTAAATGTCAAAGCTGCCTTGTTATCACCTTTTCAAGAAGGTTCGAAATCATTAAGAGTTGTAGGTTGGTGTTTAGACATAGTCAGAATTCAGAAATAGGCAAAGTTATTTAGTTTCCACCAAATTCAATAATGAAGGGAAAAAGAGAGAAAGAGATGTTGAGAAGAGACCACATAAAACAAATTAACTTCACCTTTGAGTTACAAATTGGTGTATATTCCAAGAAAATATAACCTATTTCTAATTCAAATAATTATAACTCAGCAAGTCCAGGAGCTAACTGGCTTAGATCATGAATTCCTTATTCCCAAATTCATACTTGAATTGAAGAAAGTAGGGAAAATCACTAGACCATACAGGTTTGACCCAAATCAAATCCCTTACAACTATACAGTGGAAGTGACAAATAGATTCAAGGGATTCGATCTGATAGACAGAGTGCCTGAAGAACTCGGACGGAAGTTTGTGACGTTGTACAGGAGGCAGTGATCAAGACCATGCCCAAGAAAAAGAAATACAAAAAGGCAAAATGGTTGTCTGAGGAGGCCTTATACAGCTATGAAAAGAAGAGAAGTGAAAGGCAAAGGAGAAAAGGAAAGATACACCCATTTGAATGCAGAGTTCCAAAGAACAGCAAGGAGAGATAAGAAAGCCTTCCTCAGTGATCAATGCAAAGAAATAGAGGAAAACAATAGAATGGGAAAAACTAGAGGTCTCTTCAAGAAAATCAGAGATACCAAGGGAACATTTCATGCAAAGATGAGCACAATAAAGGACAGAAATGGTATGGACCTAACAGAAGCAAAAGATATTAAGAAGAGGTGTCAGGAGTACACAGAAGAACTATACAAAAAAGATCTTCACAACCCAGATAACCACGATAGTGTGATCACTCACCTAGAGCCAGACATCCTGGAATGCAAAGTCAAGTGGGCCTTAGGAAGCATCACTATGAGCAAAGCTAGTGCAGTTGATGGAATTCCAGTCGAGCTATTTCAAATCCTAAAAGATGATGCTGTGAAAGTGCTGCACTCAATATGCCAGCAAATTTGGAAAACTCAGCAGTGGCCACAGGACTGGAAAAGGTCAGTTTCATTCCAATCCCAAAGAAAGGCAATGCCAAAGAATGTTCAAACTATGACACAATTTCACTCATCTGACACACTTGCAAAGTAATGCTCAGAATTCTCCAAGCAAGGCTTCAACAGTACATGAACCGTGAACTTCCAGATGTTCAAGCTGGATTTAGAAAAGGCAAAGAAACCAGAGATCAGATTTCCAACATCTGCTGGATCATTGAAAATCAAGAATTCCAGAAAATCATCTTCTTCTTTATTGACTATGCCAAAGTCTTTGATTGTGTGGATCACAACCAAGTGTGGAAAATTCTTAAAGAGATGGGAATACCAGACCACCTGTGTTGCCTCCTGAGAAACCTATATGCAGGTCAAGAAGCAACAGTTAGAACTGGACATGGAACAACAGACTGGTTCCAAATCAGGAAAGGAGTACATCAAGGCTGTATATTGTCACCCTGCTTATATAACTTATACGCAGAGTAGATCATGAGAGATGCTGGACTGGATGAATCACAAGCTGGAATCAAAATTTCTGGGAGAAATATCAATGACCTCAGATATGCAGATGACACCACCCTTATGGCAGAAAGCGAAGAAGAACTAAAGATCCTCTTGATGAAAGTCAAAGAGGAGAGTGAAATAGTTGGCTTAAAACTCAACATTCAGAAAACCAAATCATGGCATCTGGTCCCATTACTTCATGGCAAATAGATGGGGAAACCTTGAAAAACTTTATTTTGGGGGGCTCCAAAATCACTGCAGATGGTGATTGCAGCCATGAAATTAAAAGATGCTTGCTCCTTGGAAGAAAAGTTATGACCAACCTAGATAGCATATTCAAAAGCAGAGACATTACTTTGCCATCAAAGGTCCGTCTAGTCAAAGCTATGGTTTTTCCAGTGGTCATGTATGGATGTGAGAGTTGGACTAAAGAAAACTGAGCACCAATGAAGTGATGCTTTTGAACTATGGTGTTGGAGAAGACTCTTGAGAGTCCCTTGGACTGCAAGGAGATCCAACCAGTCCATCTTAAAGGAAATCAGTCCTGAATATTCATTGGAAGGACTGATGCTAAAGCTGAGACTCCAATAGTTTGGTCACTTGATGCGAAGAACTGACTCATTTATAAAGACCCTCATGATGGGAAAGATTGAAGCTAGGAGGAGAAGGTGATGACAGAGATGAGATGGTTGGATGGCATCCCCAGCTCAATGGACATGAGTTTGAGTAAGCTCCGGGAGTTGGTGATGGACAGGGAGGCCTGGCGTGCTGCAGTCCATAGGGTTGCAAAGCGTCGGACATGACTGAGAGATGAAAATCAACTCAACTGAAAATTGGATTTAGCAAGAAATATAGAACCCCAAATTCCTTGCAACTTCTTTTCTGAACCTGAAATCTCTTATTGGCAGTCAGAGTTCATGCGTTGTGGACTCAAAGCCCTGGGAGACTGAATTTTGTTCCTCGCAGTGGAATGGCGAACTATGTTCTTCTACATCAAATTCTAAGAGAGAGAAGATTCTTTTCAGATCATTCTGAATATTAAGCAAGTATGCATAAACAGTAATTTCTGAGAACACAAATGAATAACCGTGAGTCAGTTTCATTCTTCTGAGACGTGCATCATAGGGAAACAGAACAGGAAAGAGTTTTGCTAAAATAATAATGAGCACAGCCCTATGAAAGAGCTACTTTGGTTCTTTCAGACTGGCTGACTGCTTAGGGGGTGACCCTGAGCAGTTTCTGAAGCAAACAAAACAAAGATTTGAACCAAAAGGTGGTGAAGGGAATAGGAAGACAGAGGGTAAATAGTTATGTATTTCTCAACTGAAGCTGTGCACATTCTTTTCTTATCTACAACTGGTTGCATATATTTGCATTTAGTCTTAATATGCAGTGGTGGAACAATAGCTCATATAATATAGATGACACCTCAGTTTAACTTTTGTTCTTCATTGATGGTTTTTGCGATATGTTGTTTTCACCCACATTCATGAATGTGACAATCTCTCAGTTCTGAGAATAAAAATACTTTGACCCATATTCATCTGTAAATGAATTTATTAGAAAGCTCTGGATATTCCCTAGATATTCATATTGGGAACAACTGATTTCACTTTATCCTTTGTCGTCTTCTCAGAAGATTCATAAAGAAAGGCAGGGGCTGTAAGAATTCATACATCAAGGGTTTTATGCATGTCACATGTTCCTGAAAAATACTTAAGTCCTGCAGAAAACTTGCTAGAAAACATTTTGCTGTTGCTAAGTCGCTTCAGTCGTGTCCAACTCTGTGCGACCCCATAGACAGCAGCCCACCAGGCTCCGCCGTCCCTGGGATTCTCCAGGCGAGAACACTGGAGTGGGTTGCCATTGCCTTCTCCAGTGCATGAAGGTGAAAAGTGAAAGTGAAGTCGTTCAGTCATGTCCGACTCACCACCAGATAATTGCAATTTGTTTGCATTTGAAACAAAAATGTATTTGCATTTGAGTCAAATTGAAAGCAATGTTAAAATCTTCAACTTGCCAAGACATAAAGTCAGAAATGAAGTCTGTACAAGAAAGAAATAAAAATCATTTAAAATGCAACATTTATCATTTCAGAAAAAAGCATATTCAGTATAAAGACAAATATCTGTGCTGTATAGATGGGGCTGATAATTTCCATTATTTGTTCAGTTTAGAGAATCATGATGAGCGATGGGTGGGAGAGTTGCAGTTTTCAGAAATTCATAGTTTTATTGCATCTTTTCAGATGAACTTTAAAATGAGAAGTTGTGTTGCTTACTTTGAGGTTTTAAAAAATAGTTTTATTATAGATAATGCTGTGGCATATAGGCTCCACACTGCTTCCAATGCTTCTTCTATTTCCACTGTCAGGACCTTCATTTAGGCTCTTATTCTATAAATTTGAAATATAGTTGAATTAAACTATTGTGTTAGTTTTAGGTGTACAGCGCATCTATTCAATTACATCTTCAGATTCTTTTCTCTTATAGGCTATTATAAAATATTGAGTATAGTTCCCCATGCTATACAATACATCATTGTTGATTATTTTATATATAGTGTTGTATGCGTATTAATCCCAGCTTCCTAATTTATCCCTCCCCACACCTGCCCTTTCCCCTGGTAACTGTAAGTTTGTTTTCTATGGCTGTGAGTTTTCGTTTCAGAAGTAAGTTCATTTGTATCTTTATTTTTTATTCCACATATAAGTGATATCACATGATATTTATCTTTATCTGGCTTACTTCACTTACTATGATAATCTCTAGGTCCATCCAAGTTGCTGCAGATGGCATTATTTCATTCAAACGGCGTTACCTTTTTTAGGGCTGAGTTGCTATTCCATTGCATACACATGCCACATGTGTAGTTCTGTTTTTAGGGTGTTTTTGTTTGTTTGTTTTTCTTTTAAGGAAGCTCCATACGGTTCTCCATAGTGGCTGCACCAGTTTGCGTTCCCACCAACAGCACTGTGGTCATTACACTTCAGCAGGCCTGCTGTGCTGGCTATTATTCGTCCCTCCAAACTGTTTCCACCTTTCTCTCACTTGTTTCCTACTGTAGGAGGCTGGTCTTTAGAGACTTGCATTAATGATCTCTCTTGCTCTGTGCCTTCTGACTGGGCTCAGCCAGTAGAAAAGTTGGTGAGAGAGTCATTTCCTAGGCAGGTTGATAAGGAGTCTAGGGGTCTCCAAGGAGAGAGGGGTCTGGAATTCTCAAGGAGGAAGAAAGGACAAACTTTTTTTCTTTCTCCACATTCTTTAGGATTATATAGCAATAATGTATCCTGCCTAAGGACAGTCTTTGGATTCAACCTTCTGTTATCTTAAAATGTTAATTATGGGAGTAGACCTGGTCTTTACAAGGATGTATCTTGCCTGAGGACAGTGTTATCTTAAAATGTAAATTATGGGAGTAGGACTGATGAGGTCTTTACAACCTCCAGATATTCTTTGGATTATATAACTTCATTGTTAACACTAGCAAGCGGGTACTCTTTCTGCCCCCTTCTGATGCCTATGTCAGAAGCTTTCTCTATCTCCTTTATACTTTAATAAAACTTTATTACACAAAAGCTCTGAGCGATCAAGCCTCGTCTCTGGCCCTGGATTGAATTCTTCTCCCCCGGGGGCCAAGAATCCCGGTGTCTTCGCGTGATTCAACTACAACCTTTCATTGGGCAGGTTATCAGAAGACGCAAGAACCGTGAGACCGGGATATTATTCACCAGTCCCTTTCCTACAGAGTAGGGGCGATGGCTGGCCTCCTGTCCCAGAGGCCAGAGCCCCTCTTCAGCGTCCCGCCCCCACAGCTGCAGTTGCCTAACTTTGCTTCTTTGAGCCCAGGCCTAGTGATGACTTTCTGTTGCTGCCAGGATGCTTCCACATCCTCCTTGGTTCCCAAAGCCCTGCGCACATCTCTGTAAATAGACTCTTTATTAAACTGTCCTCCAGTGTCCTGTTTGAATAGGCTACGTGGTCCCTGCTGGGATCCAGCAGCCTTGAACTAAGCCAGGTCTTACGTGATGGCAAAGTACAGACCATGATTAAGCAGTGTCTTCATCTACATTCTGTGATGAGGAATGTAGTAGGATTAAAGCCAGTCCCCCAAGCAGTGTCTCTTGTTAACCCCTCAAGTATTGGCCTGGCCACTCTACCGGCCCTCATGGGACACACCCCAGTCTGAATTTGGCAACTTGTTTCATGTATGATAATTTGTAATGATTGTTAGGACTACTTGCATAAATAATAAAATTGATAAAGTTTTGTAAATATATGCTGAATTTAGATGATATGAAGCATTTATTTAATAAGCTAGGCATCCAATCAAATTTTTTTCAAACTTTAAACTTTCTATTTTATAATGGGGTATTGCCTTGTGGCTCAGCTGGTAAAGAATCTGTCTGCAATGCAGGAGACCTGGGTTTGATCCCTGGGTTGGGAAGATTCCCTAGAGAAGGGAAAGGCTACCCACTCCAGTATTCTGGCCTGGAGAATTCCATAGACTGTATAGTCCACAGGGCACGAAGAGTCAGACACAACTGAGTGACTTTCACTATAGCTGATTAACAATGTTTTGGAAGTTTCAGGTGAACAGCGAAGGGACTCAGCCATACATATATATGTATCCATTCTCCCCCCAAATTCCCCTCCCATCCAGGCTGCCACATAACATTGAGCAGAGTTCCCTGTGCTATAGACTAGGTCCTTGTTGGCTGGGCATTCAGTCAAGGTTTCTCTTAATTACTAACCTGACAATAACTTGACAAAAACGTTTTTCTTTTTTTTTTTTTTTACATGAATAGTTGAGATAATTAAGTATATGATGTGATTCTAGAATGGGCTTTGGGCTGAGCTGATCTCAAAGAAATGATTCAAATTACTGTATCAGGTCTCATCTTGCAAACCACATATTCATCACACTGATAACAGCAAAACAATATTCAAAACAGCTTGTGTGGCCTGACATAAAATATTTGCCTAATAACGTAATTCTTTCTCATGGGGACTTTAAAATTTGGTTAACATAATTTCTTCATTATCACTTATGTGTTAATAATTCAGACATTATTACTCTAATTTTTCTTGATTTCTAAATCTTAGTATTTGTTTCAACTTTTAATTCTTAAGTATGCGTTTACAATTGCAATCTTTTGTCATAGGAAATAGGCAATATTATCTTATAATAGACTAGTAAAATGAAAATGAATAATAGAAGGCAGATATTTAGACATTTATAAAAAGTATTTTCATGAAAACATAAGATAAAATTGTTAGAAATAACTTACAATTATTCTTTATAATAAAAGTTGATATGTGATTACTTGCCTATTATGAGGTAGGGCATATTGTGAAAAAGGGAAAAAAAAGTGTTAGTCTCTCAGTTGTGTCCAATTTTTGGCAATCCCATGGACTGTAGCCCTCCAGGCTCCTCTGTCCATGGGATTTCCCAGGCAAAAATACTGGAGTGGGTTGCCATTTCCTACTCCAGGATATCTTCTTAACCCAGGGATCAAACCCAGGTCTTCTATACTGCAGACAGATTCTTTATCATGTGAGCCACCATAATTATTCTTTATGATAAAAGTTAATATATATTTACTTGCTTGTTTTGTGACAGAGCATATTCTACCAACAGTATCTACTTTTAATAGACTGATTTGGCTTATAACTTAATATAAAGTTCTTTGAGATCCTCAGAAGAATATAGATATGTAAATGGAAATTAGTGGAAAATCTGTGATGTCCTGATTGTAATATATATAATGTCTATTTACTCATATCCCACCATACTTCCTTCCCTCCTGTCTCATCTAATACAGGTCATATTTGTGTTTACTTTGCAGAGAGTACAGAGCATAACTCATGAAATCTTTCTCTATTCTTCATTTCTTTTAATTATTGAGAATGTCAGATCTTTGTGAAAGGCACTAACGACATTAATTTCTATATATTATACAGACATCTTTTATAAAATCAAACATTCTGAGTTTTCTAATTTGGTCAAAATTTTATATGTTACATTATTTATTATTGCTAAAATTTTGCAGCATTATGATAGAAATTCACAGTAACTTCAAGGAGTGAGCCTTCGTTTAGTATTCATACAACTTGAATTCCAAATTTTTCACAAATAAAATCAGAGGGCACAGACAAAAAGGGGACATATGAGACTTTTTCTGTGGAAATGAAGCAGTCAGGATGCAGTGAAGAAACAGAAGCCTTGCTCTAATGCAGTGTGTGTGTGTGTGTGTGTGAGTGTGTGCACATGCGTGCACACGCTCACGCCTGAGATTTCATTTGAAAAAGCAAAGGAGTTTAATTAAATGTGGATTGAGGTTCCCAACCACCAAGTCAAACCCACGTGATGATAGATGTAAGTAGCTTTCTAGCTCTGAGACCACACACTTAATCCATCTATATTTTTCAGCTGCCAGACATTAAATAAATAAATAAATCCCTGCACTTAACATTTACTTGATGCCTTGCTTTTTAAAGGCTGAAATGGCAAGTCAGAGGAAGGAAAACATAGCTAAGTAGGTCATGGTGGAAAGGCCCCCGTCTGTTCTGGGCCCCCTCTCTCACTCTTCCTGAGAGATTGGCCAATAGTGTGCTCGTGTTCATACTCCCTGGTATCAGCACAGTGGAGTCTCTAGGGGCTATTACTTCATTGCCCATATATTTTAAATGTAAATTAGAACACCTACTGAAATGAAAAGAAAAATCAAAAGATCAATTTCACAGGCCAAAGGAGAGCAAACTCATAATATGGATATCTAAACAACAGCGTGCATAAAATAGCAGGGATGTCAGGCAATTTGCCCAAAAATTATGTATTCTGTAAAGTCCATTTGCATATGCTGCCATGCTACCCTTGTAGCGCTTTGTTGTTTTTTTCCTCCAGTAGTTTTAGGGCTCCATGGAAATTGAGCCTGTGCAGTTGATAAAAGCCTTCTACGATACACCTTCAGTTAAGAATTGCATTAGCATAACAACACATGTTAAAGGTAATCACCTCAATGTCATGTACTTTTTGCAATCAGTGTCCGCATGCCCTGTGGCAGAAGTTCCTGGATGTGCCTAGGGAGAACAGAAGATGCCTAATGAGAATGGCCAGAGCTCTGACAAGAGTCGGACGCTGAGCGACTTCACTTTCACTTTCACTTTCATGCATTGGAGAAGGAAATGGCAACCCACTCCAGTGTTCTTGCCTGGAGAATCCCAGGGACAGGGGAGCCTGGTGGGCTGCCGTCTATGGGGTCGCACAGAGTCAGACAAGACTGAAGTGACTTAGTAGCAGTAGCAGGGCTCTGATACCTTGTTTTTTGTTTTTTTTTTTAATCTCCTCTGGGTCACATTCTAAGTAACATCCATTTAAAAAAAAATTGAAATATAGTTGACTTGCAGTATTGTTAATATATTAATTTTGGGTGTACAACATAGTCGTTTGATAATTTTGATAGAATATACTTTATGCAGAGTTATTAATATTATGTTAGTAAAATATTGACTGTATTCCCTGTCCTGTACAGTCCATCCTTGTAACTTATTTATTTTATACCTAACACTTTGTACCTGTTAAACCTTTTCACCTATTTCTACCCTTTCCCACCCTCCTCCCCTCTGTCATATTTGTGAATCTGTTTCTGTTTTGTTTGTTCATGTGTTTGATTTTTTAAATTCCACGTATAAGTGAAAACATACAGTATTTGTCTTTCTCTCTTTTCACAAAGCATAACACTTTCCAGGTCTACTTCTATTGTCTCAAATGGCAAAATTTCATTTTTAAAGTTGATATAAGGCATAGACTTAGTGATTCTATGTATACACTTTGGAGAAACGTGTTTCTGGGTGTGAATTTTGATTGTACCATTTGCCTGCCTCATAGATGGTCAAGTGACTGCACACCATGAAGCCTTTCTCATCTGGAAGTGGAAATAATGGTCATTATTAGCACTTAACCCATGGGGTGGTTGTGAGGATTAAATTAAATTACATATGTAAATACTTTAGCCAGCTACCTTCTGCCCAGCTGGAAAGTAGCTGTTTTCATAAGTAGGTTCAATGTTGCTTTTCTTTCTTCATCTCTCCTTTGCTTCTAATCCAGCCTCCACACTGTTCATTTCCCTCTCCTGTTTTCCCACTTGTGTCTTTTAATCCATAGGACAAAAGCACATAGTCCTCCACGCCTAGACTCAGGCCTCTATTCCAGGGTCACCTCCTGTCTGTGCCCCCGGATCCACTGAGATTTTCATCGTCTTCACTGCTGAGGGGCCTCTTCTGCATCCATGTTTTTTTGTGTGTTCGTCTCTCCTCTGACTGAACAAACTCTAGCTTGCTTTCTAGGACTTCACTCAAGTGCCACCTTCGCTTCTCCACCTAGGTGTCTTTTTTCTTTATATTCTCACTGACCTTGACAGCCTGGATCTCCTAGTACTATAATTACTGCCTGTATGTCCATGTCTTTCACCAGATGACACTGATCAGAGATCAGCTTCGAGCATCTCTGGATTTTTGTTCTTTTCATTTTCATGCTCCTGTCCTAATGTACTGACAAGTCATACCACAGGAATTTAATATGTGCTTGTTAAATAGAGGCCTGGGTACCTATGGCACTGAGATGGGAGACAGCCATATCCTTCTATTAAATTCAATGTTGTGCAGTGTTGTATTGCATATTTAAGGGTTGCTAAGAGAGAAGATCTTAAAAGTTCTCATGACAAGGAAAAATATTGTAACTATGCGTGGAGATGGATATTAACTAAACTTCTTGTGAGTGATCATTTCCTAATATATAAAATTATCAAGTAGCTATTTGGGGGCTTCCTTGGGTCCAGTAGTTAAGACTCCACCTGCCAGTGCAGGGGATGTGGGTTTGATCCCTGGTCAGCTAATTTCCCACTTGCCTTGCAGCCAAAAAACCAAAACATAAAATAAAACCAATAACAATAAAGACTTTAAAAAGGTCCACAACAAAAAATTATTTTAAAAAAAGTACTTAGGTTGTACACCAGAAACTAATGTAACTTACATGCTGATTATATTTCAGTAATAATAGAAGCAAAGCAAAAACCTTGCTTGACAACCCTCCCCGCCAAATTCAGTGTATGTTCATGCACTATTCATGAATAAGATAATTCTTGCTCTTTAGACTTTAAATGTCTTCAAGAAGAAATGAACATGTAAACAAATATAATTGCAATATAACATTCAGTGAAAGAGGCTGTTACGGGAGCTCTAGGAAGGATCGCTTATTTCAACGTGAAAAAGTTAAAAAAGGCATTCTGAAAGCAGGGAAACGTGGTTCAAAAGATCATCTCTAGAGCACTTTTATTATTGTTTATCCTTCTGAGAAAATTTGCAAGTGTAACAAATTGTAAACATATGATCAATAAGGATGTCTCTGAACTTAATGTTCTATTTAACATAAGCAACTATATAGAGAGATTATTAGTCTTGGTTACAATTTTGAATAATTCATATTAACATATTTTTAGTACTAAAAATTAAATTGACCATAACTGCATCTTTGATAGTTCCAAAGGCCCTTCAGAATGCTGGGGTGGCTCGAGGTCAATGTGAAATTATCTCCTAACACATAAAGAAAATGGTTACTTGAACAGTTTGAATTATCTTTAAGTAAGCATTTACTGAAACATCTTGAAATTTTGCCACCCAATACACAGGACTACCTGTGATAGCATAGCTACCTGTGTTCCCTCTTTTCGAAATTTAAGAAAACAACTCTGTAGGACAAGATATGTGGAATTTCTGCAGATTTCCAGAGATGACCATTTCGTCAACTTTTATCAAATTATTAAAAAAATTTATTCAATTTGCAGAATTCATAGATGGAAAGACACACTAAGGTGGTGAATAGCTAGAATAAATTTCCATTAAGAATTGCACTTCTGTCTTTGTTCCTGTAACTCTTGCTGGGTTGGCAATTCTTTGGGAACTCTTTCATATTAGATGTCATTCATATAGAGAGAAGACTCAATCCTGAGCCATCTTTTTTCCATTTGTTTTTCCTCTGTGCTTTGTCTTGTCGCCCAGGCATGTCCGACTCTTTGTGACCCCATGGACTATAGCCTGCCAGGCTGCTCTGTCCATGGAATCCTCCAGGCAGAACACTGGAGCGGGGTACCATTCTCCAGGGGATCTTCTCAACCCAGGGACTGAACCTGGGTCTCCTGCTTTGCAGGCAGATTCTTTACCGTCTGAGCTACCAAGGAAGCTCTTTTTTCTCTACCAAATCTAATCAACAAATATTTATAATTACTGATTGGGACTCATATTTTTTCCTAAGAATTTTGAAGAGTTTAAACATAAATATGTAGTCGACAGTGCCATTACTGATACCTGTAGGAATATTGAGAGTCAGCCAGTCGTAGAACATTAAGTAGTAACAGAAGTAACAGAATCTTCTATATTTTTGGATGTATGTATTATGGATTATACATATTTTGGTTTGCATACATGTATTAGCCATATGTATTATGGATAAATTATTCACCAAACTGAGATATATGAGAAACTAAGGAAATTACAGATCAATATAAAGAGTTAGTTAATATCCATAAACGTCTTTTTACTTGGCTTTTAGAAAACTAGCATTGCTATGTTTTCCTTCTGTTCAATAAATGTGAACACCCTCCCATGCCTACTTCAGGGTTCATCAGGAGTAGAGATCACGTGATTACATAGCAAATGAAAATAAAAACTATCACGTGAAAAGGATTGATTTCACTGCGTTAATGTCAGCCCTTCCAAAAACAACAGCAGCCCAAGCAGAGCATGAACACAAACGAGCAGAGGGCACCAGCTTCTGCTGTTTTGTTCTGCAGGCTCCTGGCTGGCGAGTCATCTGCAGCACTCCGATTATAGCTACAAGCGTCCAAAAGCAGCTGTGGACGGAAATAAGTTTTAATTCTGAGTGAATAAAAAAAAGACTCTTCTAAAAACATTCATTTTACAGTACACAGTAGCCTGGCAAAAATAGCAGCATTCTTTTTATATCCTCATTCTCATAAAAATGAAGACAATAATTGGAAAATACACAGTAACAAGCCATTATTCTCCCTTTCTATCTTAATCTGCTTCCAGAAGAGGGAGGTGAAAGAAAGCTCTTTTTGTGTGTGAATGTTTTATTTTTTTTTTATCCAATAATATAAAAATGCTCTAAGTTTTATAGGTTTTAAAAAAATTTTTCATGGCTTAAAAATCAAAATGACTTATAAAGGGTATAAGTGGGACACAACCACATTTTGTGTTTCTGCCGTATCCTTCAGTGTTTCTTTATATATGAAGATATATTACTTCTCCACTTGGCTAGCAAAAGATTGCATACTACAAAGATTGTTCAACACCTTCCTTTTTTTGCCTATATCTTGAAGGTTTCTTCCATATCAATATAAATGAATGTTTGCATAGAATTCCATTTTGTAGATATGCAACTTTTTCTGCATTAATTACTTTTAAGGGTAGGGAGATGCAAGCTGTAATGTTCCTGTTTCTTAAAAATAAATAATTTTGGGGACTTCTCTGGCAATGCAGTGATTAAGACTCTGTGCTCCCAATGCAGCGGGGCACAGGGTCAATCCCTGGTTAGGAAATTAAGGTCCTGCATGCTGCACAATGAAGACAAAAATAAAATAAATAGAGTTTGTCAGAATGGATTAAAGAAGAGCAAAATCTAGCTACATGTTGTATATAAGAGATACAGAAAAGTAAAATTAAGTTAAAAAATAAATAAAAGCTTTTAAATCTGATGGGAATGTTAGATCAAAGGTGAAAACAGAGTTTAAATACACTGCTCTAAGATTTTCAATGAATGGTACAATCACAAATCAGGAGATGATAGTTTCATGTTCGTATTGCAAAATATTATTGGTTTTGTATAAAACGTAAGCACCCACGCATACAGTTTACATATCAGTATGACAAGCTGATATCTCTAAATACAAAGAATATTCAAGAACTGGTCACAAAAGCACTTTGCTTTGTAATGCTGTATTACTTTTAATGACTTATGTTAATAGTTTTTTCTTCCTTCTAAATTAATAAACTCCTTATCTTCTATGTCTTTTGTAAATACAGGGCAGAACTGAAGGTGTTGGGAATTTGCAAAGGTGGTTTAGTGTTTGTGGCAATAAATACTTTTCTCAATATTTTTCAGGCCATCATATGTTATTTTCTTGATATTCTCTTGGATTATTTGAACCACTAGTTCTTTCTATAGAGTAATTAAATTAAAACCAAGGATATCCACATAATTCTCAGAGTACGTGACGATGTTCATTAATAAGCAGAGAAATGCAAAGGAGAAAAGGACTTTTAAGAATCTATCATCTTACAGATAATTTAAGTACAGAGAAGTTAAGCAAAATTGTCCAGTACTGTATAGAGCTGAACTGGGAGAATTTGATTTCAGGAATGTTGATTCTGATTGATCCCCTTGTTCTTATGTGCCGCTACTTCATCAGTAAAGAGTTTGTAAACAAACTCTGTAAGCATCAGGGCAGCTATTAATAGACACAGGGAGACCATTTGGCAGGCTATTGCCACGTTCTAAGTGAGAGCTGGTGGCTTGCAGCAGGTTAATTAGCAAGCTTGAGAGATGGTTGTAAAGCAGACAAATTTTAAAGGTAGAACAAATAGGATTGTCTGATGGTTAGAATGTGGAGTGTCAGAAGAAGAAAGATGCCAAGAATAACTTAAGTTTTTTTGGCCCAAGAAGAGAGAAAAGTGGAATTGTCATCACCATTGTTGAGAATGGCTGAGTGAAAAAAAAAATGTTAGAGGAAAATTCGGAGTTGAGTTTACTTTGCTATTGTCACAAAGATGGCTTGTAGCAAAGCATTCCAAAAGCTGAATGGATTTAAAGAGCAGTCATATATTCTTCCTTACTTGACTGTTGGCTGGCGTCATCTTGGCAGGAACTGAGCTTGCCTGGGTGTGGCTCCAGCCTATGGGTTAGGACATAGTTGTTCCACTGTCTTCTTGACTAGCAGGGTGGTTGAAGCATGTTCTTAGAGGGCAGAAGAGTTGATTTTTCTTGAAGCCTAGGCCTAGAACTTGCATATTGCCACTTCCCACCATGTTCCATTAACCAAAGCAAGTCACCCTATCAAGCTCAAAATGAAGGGACTGTTGGTAGCAAGGATGTGAGTCTGGAGTTCATGGAAGCAGACTGGGCTTCACAGAGAAACCAAGGCATTATTAGTGTACAAATAATATCTAATGCTAAGCGATTGGATGAGATTAGCAAAACAGTGAGTGTGATAGAGAAGAGGTTCAAGGTCTGAATATCTTGGAACTGAAAATTTATATGGTCTAGGTGAGGAGGAAGAACTCAAAACTGAGACTGAAGACTTGCTGCAAAAAAGGTCAGATGAAATCCCAGAGAGTGTTATGTCCTGGAAACCAAGTGAAGAAAGTGTAGAAAATGTGATTGACTTTGTCAAATATTGCATATAAGACAACACAGGGGTTGTAGGTGACATTAATGAGAATAACGAGACAAAACTCTGATTGGACTGAATTTAATAGAAATAGGAAAACAGATGAATAGAAACATTTTCAACTAATTTTACTATAGACATGGGAAAGAAAGTTGGGGGGATTCGAAAAAGGGTAAACTGGGGCTGAGATATTTTGTGGAAGTGTGTCAAAGTTTTAGCCTCTCAGTTGTGTCTGACTCTGTGTGACCCCATGGACTGTAGCCTGCCAAGCTCCTTTGTCTATGGAATTCTCCAGGCAAGAATACTGGAGTGGGTAGCCGTTTCCTTCTCCAAGGAATCTTCCCTACCCAGGGATCAAACCCAGATCTCCTGCAATGCAGGTGGATTCTTTACCATCTGAACCACTAATCTTTTCTGCCAGCTCCATTTAGAAAAGTCTCTAAAGAGACTTTTAAATTAGCCAGCTTGGACCACATGTCCATCCCTGACCAGTTGCGTCCAAGAGGATAGGGTATTGAAATTGGTAATGTTTGTCAGCACCATATTTCTCGAAAGAGTTAAATGTGAAAAATATTCAAAAGAAAGAGAAGAGAGTAAAATTAAAGCAGACTAAAGTAACAGGCACAAAAAAAGCTTCCTTTTCAATAGAATTTTTATAATAATATAATATAGTGGGTAGTATGGGTAACAATACATCATTATGTTACTTGGGAATTTGGCAACAGGGAAGAGAAAGAAGTAAGCCAACATACTAAGAATATTAAAGACCCTGAATCCAAAATCCATAAATCCTACATGTTCTCTGAATTTATTTTAGTATTATTCTTTTCTCACCAACACACTGCTGTACCCTCTTTTAAATTGGTAGAGTTCATCACTGTAGACATGTTCTGAAAGGTGACTCTTTTTAGATTAGGAAGTGGTAAATTCAGAGGAAGTGTTTTGATAAGGTAGGCAGTTGTGGCTTGTATCGTTTAAATGACACAGAGAGTTGAATAGAGTGGAATTACTCAGTGGATGTTATGAAAAAAAGTTGATTGGTCAGGTATTATCACCCTCCCCAAAGCTCTGATACCGTTATATAATTATTCAGCTTCTCGATTCACTTGAAGATATGCACACAGCTTCTAATGAGCAGTTTGAATAAGAGAGGGGCAAATTGGAAGAGAAAGAAAATCAAAGTGGATGTCTATTAATGCAATGCACAATTCAAACACCTGAAATGAAACAGGACAGATATGGGAAAGAAGAAAAGTTAACAAAAGATGTCAGCTCCTTGACCTGAAACAGAAATCTTGGTATTCATCAAAGGCAAGAAATTATACCACAGGAATCCCTTAACATACTTAAATACTTAAATTTTCAGCAGAAGTCTTAAATTTGAGTCTAGTCTTAGCTCTAGCTAGTTAACTGGGAAGCAAGACACTTACTGTTTCTGAGCCTTGATGAATAAATTCAAAAACTGTAAACTGATATGAAACAATCATTGCTCTTATGATATTCTACTATATATGGTCATGTGATATATGTGTGTGTATATATGTATATATTAGATATATATGTGACATGAGCCAAAGATACTTTATTTTATTTTACTTGGGGTCTGTGCACTGCTTATTAACTGTAGCCTCAAGGCAACATGCTTGGCCTCTCTGAGCTCATGTCTCTTCTTTTGTACCCATGCAGAATTGTTTGGAAGGTTATACAATTATGTACAGTTTCTGCCACATACAGATACTTAAAGCTAGAAATTCTTAATATCATTATCCTCATATAGTCCATATTGCTGCTGCTGCTGCTGCTGCTAAGTCACTTCACTCGTGTCCGACTCTGCGCGACCCCATAGACGGCAGCCCACCAGGCTCCACCATCCCTGGGTTCTCCAGGCAAGAACACTGGAGTGGGTTGCCATTTCCTTCTCCAATGCAGGAAAGTGAAAAGTGAAAGGGAAGTCGCTCAGTCGTGTCTGACTCTTCGCAACCCCATGGACTGCAGCCTACCAGGCTCCTCTGTCCATGGGATTTTCCAGGCAGGAGTGCTGGAGTGGGGTGCCATTACCTTCTCTGTATTACTTGGCTTCAAATGTTATTACCTATTTGAAGATTTGGAATCATGCAAACCTTCCACTCTGTGTTTCTCATTCTAAAATACAAAGAGGGGTGATACTATGTACATTTCTACTGTTGGGCTTTTTATCATTATCTCTGCATTGCTAGCACTGAATGCAATAGAAAGTTTGAACTTACTGGGAAAAATTGTGACCCAAAAGTAGAAATAAGTCATATCAAGTACTTCTCAGAAAAGTGTGCTGTGAGAATGAATGGTTCCACTTCTGCTGCTACAGAACACTTGGTTTGAGGGAGCGTGTTCTTGTAACAGCAGTGATTTTTCTAAATAGATCAGGATCTTCTGTCAACTGTGAAAGAAACCCATCTTCAACTCTGTTTACCATCATTTCTGGCAGAAAAATGTAGAAGGACTCTGTGGTCTCCTAAAGCTTCCTTTAAAAATTAAATGATACTGGCAGAAATATAGAAATTGGATTAGCAGGCAACTGCCAAGCTCATGATCATACATTTAAATAAATGATGATACACTTAAAATAAATATAAATATTATGATACATAATTCAAGTGTTTTCTTCTGATATAATTTTAATACAACATTTTGTGCTCATACTTGAAGTAGTGTAGTTTCCATTGCATTTTTGTGTAACTGTTTTAGCATCTTTATTGTCTAATTGATATACCATTTGAAATTTACAAGCCAATGGTTTTTAGTATATTCACCGAGTTGTACAGCATTGCCAAAATTTAAGTTTGAAACATTTTTATCAACTCAAGATAAATCCCATATCTATTTGCATTCACTCCATAATCCTTCCTCCCCCGTTCCACAAGTCCTGGGCACTAGGCTAATATTCTTTCTTTATAGATTTGCTTATTCTGAGCATTTTATATGCATGGGGTCATACATTATGTGTCCTTTGTAACTTCTTACACTTAACATAATGTTTTCAAGTCCATTCATATTGTAGTATGTATTGCTATTTTATTTCTTTTGTCAAGTAACATCTAGGTATTTATTCAGCTGTTCATTATTTTAAAAATGTGTGTATTGGTTCCACTTTTCGCTACTTTGGATGTTACCACTATGAACATCTATGTACACACGTTTGTGTGGGCATATATTTTAGTTATTTTGGGTATATACCTAGGGTAGAAATGCTGGATTATATGGTAACTCTGTTTAACATTTTGAGGAACTGCCAAAATAATTCCAAAGTGGCTGCACCAGTTTAAATTCTCATCAGGAATGAATGAGGTTTCAAACTTCTCTCTGTCTTTGTCGATACTTGGTATTGTCTGTATCTCTGTTTACAGCAAGCCTAGTGGGTGTCAATTATTATCTCATATGGTTTTGAGTTGCATCAGTTTTATTAGCATCAGAGAACAACATGTAGTAGAGGGACTATGGTTCAGGAGAGGAGAGAGCCTTGAAAAGGTGAGCTGGTGATCTGTGAGGACATTTTTTGGAGAGCATTTACAATGTTGGATGTGGTGGTCTGAGAAGATGCTCTTGGCCTGAGACTGGGAGCTATCATGAGAATAGGAATAAGCCAGACATAGACGAGGTCTTAATTAAACTGAAACCCAAGCTTTACTCAGCTCAGTTTTAAGGTGATCAGCTCCTCTATTTGCCTAGCAGAAGAATGTAAAAAAGCTCTCAAACTCAACATTTAAAAAATATATATTATTTTTCTCTTAAAGTTACTTCTATATTTACTAATATAAAGAATCATATAATAAATACCAAGAGAAAGAGTTGACAGACCTAGAAGACCTGTAGATGATTTAAATGTTATAATCAGCAGATAAAAACAATGTAACTATTAATGTATTCAAGAAAAAAGGAAAAAAAGGAAATAGATGAAAAGATGAAAATTTACAAGATAATTGGATTCTGTAAGATGAGTAAATGAAAGTATTAGAAAAATTTCATCAGATATTGAGAACTCTTATTACTGAATTTAACACAAGAATATAGATATCAAATGTCAAAATATGCAACTAATTTTTTTTTCCATACTCTTGGATATTGAAGTCATGTGCTTATAAAAATTCCTTGGGTCCAAAGCAGGAATAAAATGATAAATTTAACAACATTTATACCAAATACCATTGAATACATAGCCCATTAAACGTGTGAGATGTAACCAGTGAGAGGTTTAAGAAGAAATCTACTGTTTGAGTGCATATTTTAGAAAATAAATACCAAAAAAAACCAATGATCTAAACTTGATCTCAATAAGATAAGAGTGGAATTTACTAAAATACTAGGACTTCCCTGGCAGTCCAGTGATTAGGATGCCGTGCTTTCCCTGTGGAGGGTCCACATTCAGTCCCTGATATGGAAACTAAGATCCCACAAGCCAAACTGGTGCAGCCGACCCCCCCACCCTGCCCCCAAACAAACAAACAAACAAAAAACCAAAAGAATTCACTAAGATAGAAAATACAGAATAGAGGAAAATTAACAAAGGCACAATTTGGTTTATTTAAAAAAAATAATAAAAGTGATAAACTACTATCAGGACAAGTCAATGGGCAAAAAAAGAAAACACGAGTTAACCAATATCAGGAAAGAAAAAGGAAAACTTTAGCATAAAAACTAGATTCACTAAAAAGAGAATGCAAACCTGTTGTGAAAGAATTAAAATGAATGTGTAAATTCAGAGTATGAGGTCAAAGTGTAAATTAGGTCTTGTCATTTTTCTTTTCAAAAGTCTAAAAACTTTCCGATCATTCTGAAGATGAGTAAGGGCAAGTAGGATCTGCTCTTGTCCACAACTTCAGCCTTTCTGCTTGCTCTTCTCAGCTGCAGCCACGCTGGCTACTGATGTCCTTCAGTTCTTTAGACACACAGAGTTCTAACCAGTGTCAGCGTTTTCCCACACGCCGGTGTGTCTGCCTTTGACTGCGTTAGATGAAGAATCTTGAATGGGCCTCTTCTGAGTAAGCTTGAGCATGTATTTTCTATTTTGCTGTCTTGGTTTAACATGATATCATTTTCTGGGATATAGAACAGTCTGTGTGTGTGTGTGTTAGTTGCTCAGTCATATCCTATTCTTTGCGACCCCATGGACTGTAGCCTGCCAGGCTCCTCTGTCCATGGTATTCTCCAGGCAACAATACTGGAGTAGGTTCCCAGTCCATTTTCCAGGGGATCTTCCTGACCCAGGGGTCAAATCTGGGTCTCCTGCATTGCAGGCAGATTCTTAACCATCTGAGCCACCAGGGAAACCCTTGGTATAGACTATAGAATAGTCTATATCATAATCTCTATATTATTGCAATGAGTCCTGTAATTTATTTTTCGCATTATATTAATACAACTATTATATAGTGACTTAAAATATAGTCAGTAAATCTTTATAATATATATTTATAGTAAATTTATTTATAGTAAATAAATCTTTTCTACATAAAAGTAGAAAAGAGAAAGCAATCCATAATCCAGTCTTCCAAAAGAAAAGCAATATTATTGAGTACAGTTTTATGCTGTATTTTTATATAATGTAATTTAAAGTAATCTTCCACATTATTATACTTTTTTATGGGTCTATAATATTCTATCACATGGTAATATCATACATAATCATTTTATTTCTGATAAAAAAATGTTTTGAGTCTTCTTGATTCTAAAGAATTCTGTGATAAACATCTTCTTTCATGAAGCATTTTCTGAATTTAGGATTTTTTCTTAGACCATATTCCTAGGTGTGTAACTGTTATGTCAAAAAAATGTGTATAATTTTGGAGTGATTACTACATAACACCAAACTACTCGCTGAAGAATTGTGCTACTGCCCACTCCATTAGAAAGAGTATGATGCCCCTTCCTATCACTAGGTTTCTTCAGTTTTTTAAATAGCTTCTGTTGGGTAATAGGAACCATATTTTATTTTAAAGAAAATTTTCTGTTTATTTTATTACAAGTACTTTATGTAGTGGTTCATAGTTGAGGTACATTTTCTTTTGTATGGCTGTTTTTATTCATTTTTCTGTTGCAAGAAAATTACCTTTAGATGATAACTTTGCAGACCACTTGAAATCATCAGCAGTTAAGTAACATGGCCTACACACATAAAATAGAAAGTAATGGATAGATGCCTTTTAGAAGAAAAGTGGGTATTAGTTTTCTATGAAAAGTACTTGAAGTGACTTTCAAAATATTCATCAAATAGTTTATAGAAACTAACAATTCCTTAATTTGTTTTTTTTTTTTACTACCCCTCTTGTAAAGCACTCTATTAAACATAGTTAAAAGCACAGAGTCCCTAAGGCATATCTGCTCTATAATGGGGAGAGCTTGTTGATAAAATTGTTAATTAGCAGTTTATCAAGATACCCATGTCACTGTATATTGTAAAATGCCCATGGGCCAAATGTAAATTTATTCATAAATTAACATAGGAAAAGCAAAAGCAACATCAGCAAGTTGAAGGTCTTATCTACCTGTTATGCTGAAATGCTAATCAACCCATGGTTATTAAAGATGCATATAAATAAAAAGAACCTCTTCCGAACAAAAAAATATGCCTTATAATAAACTTTAATTAGCTTAATAAAACTTCCAAGTTAAATTTATAAAATTGTTAAAGATCAGTCACAGTTCCTCTTTGGTAAATCTAAAATTTTTCTAGTGAAACCTATGCAATACAACTTAAATTAGAATTTCAAGTAGTTATGAAAAATACCACAGGGAAAATCAAGAAAAACAAGGAGCATTGTCCTACATCTCTAATTCCTCTGAATTTTTTCTAAACTCTCTTCCTTTAGTATCACTTCTGAACACAATTGTAATATTCCAAAAATTCACTCAAACACATAGAGTGCCATAAATGGCACTGGGGCAATCTCACAGAATTTATTTTTCACCAGAAACAAAGAGAACAAAGACATTGTTCGGATTCATAAATGCTAGTTTATACCCACTTGGCAAGCAACTGAATACACCTGTACAATGATAAAGATATCTGTCACTCTTGGTTAGATACTCTCAGTTTCCATTAAGAGTTAATTATATCACCACATGATAAAAAATAATATTTACATGCAATACTTGCATTTTCGATTCTCTACTATTGTGAATAGTTAATTATCAAATATGTTAGCTCATTTCAAGTTAGTCAGTGTCCATCACGCCCTAAACTTGGTTCCAGCAGTTACTGGTGATTAATGTTATCACAACAAAACACTGCTCCCCA
Source organism: Bos grunniens (assembly GCF_055505025.1). NCBI lineage: Eukaryota > Metazoa > Chordata > Mammalia > Artiodactyla > Bovidae > Bos > Bos grunniens. The sequence continues at coordinate 18,884,508 of NC_141191.1, read as the reverse complement.
TGACACCGCAGAACTGGATATGCTGCTGATGGAATTGGCTTATGAGTTCGTTAAACATTCTGTTAACAGCTTACTGCCACCAGAACTGTGCACTCAGCTCTGCTCCCAGAAACTGACTGAAGTATTTAGGAAGGTACAGAATGTATTCAAATGGGTCCAAATCAAGACCTAACAAAAAAGAGTGTGTTTTATTTATGGAGCATTTTTCATGTGATATATCCAGTGTGGACGGAGAAGGCAATGGCACCCCACTCCAGTACTCTTGCCTGGAAAATCCCATGGATGGAGGAGCCTGGTGGGCTGCAGTCCATGGGGTCGCTAAGAGTCGGACATGACTGAGCGACTTCACTTTCACTTTTCACTTTCATGCATTGGAGAAGGAAATGGCAACCCACTCCAGTGTTCTTGCCTGGAGAATCCCAGGGATGGGGGAGCCTGGTGGGCTGTCGTCTATGGGGTCACACAGAGTTGGACACGACTGAAGCGACTTAGCAGCAGCAGCAGCAGCATCCAATGTGGAATTCTTTTTTGTTTGTTTGTTTGTTTGAATGTGTCTTGCTTCTTTTTTAAGAAGTCATGTACTTATTTTTTTTGGCCATGCTGGGTCTTTGTTGCCGTGCAGGCTCTTCTCTAGTTGCTCAAGTGGGGGCTGCTCTCGAGTTGCCGTGTGTGGACTTACTGCAGTGGCTTCCCTTGTTGCGGAGCACGGACTCTTAGGCAGTGGGCTTCAGTCATTGCAGCACATAGGCTCAGTAAGTACAGCTCCTGGGCTCCAGAGCACAGGCTTAGTAATTGTGGTGAATGGAGTTCGCTGCCCCCTGGCATGTGGGATCTTCCCAGACAAGGGATCAAACCTGTGTCTCCTGCAGTGGCAGGAGGATTCTTTACCACTGAGCCACCAGTGAAGCCCAGAATTTTTTGATTCATTGTTACTATCATTATTGATTGGCTTTAGCCTTTACAGCAATGTGTAAGAAAGTTATTTTTATGAAAATCACTTTATAGGTGAGGAAACTGGGGCTTTGAGGGGTTGATGATGTCACCAGATCCAGTCAGCAGTGGCAGGTGTTGCTGCGGCAGCTTTCCCATCCCGCAGCCTATGTGTCTGCCGTCATGCTACATCTGCAGTGTTGAAGAGCATGGGCTTCTTCAAGGTCAGGCCTTAATTCCAAGGCTCTTTTACTCTGACAACAAGATTCAACATGTTATGTAAATTGCCCTCTTTATAAAGAGAATAAAAAAAACAAACAAAAATAGCCTGGTCTCTTCCAGGAGCTTTCTGAGTCCCATTTCTGATCTGCAAAACAGTAGGAGTCTTAGCACTCCTGCTCTGCACTTATTAATATTTCATTTCTATTGCACCACCAACTTTGGAGAAAGAGGGAGAGGGAGAAGGTTTATGTTAAAACTTTTAAATAATAATCTTAATGGAATGCTGAATAACATGATCAAAACAGTGGGGAAATGAAATCTGAGATAATAGCATCAATATAACACTTCTACACATAGCAGACACTCAGTTTTGAAAAATTTCAATAACCTGTTGATGAAACTGTATTTCTAAAGGAACAAGTCTGCGCTTCTAAGTTTTAATGAGCATTCACAATGTGAAGGCAATTTGCTTATTCCTCTTTAATTTATTTGTATTGAATTGAGCTTATTCAGCCACCAGGAAATGTGCTCAGCCCATGGCAGTTCAGAAGGCTAGAGGCATTTGTGAACACTTTTTGGAGAAGAAAGGGTTTTTCTGTGGATTAAAAGCAGAAAAGGAAGAAATCATGAGTTTTGAGGATAGCAAATGAAATAATCAAATCCAGTAACCAAGAAATGCAGATGAAAGGGAGCTTTGAGACAAACCGAGTGACCGTGAAGTTACCATTCTAGTCTTCTGCTCAAATTCCCTTTCCTACCCTCAGATTCACAAAACCTTTATGGAGGCCTTGGTTATCTCCAGTGTTTGGGATGGAGCTTGAGCAGATCTCATGTAGATTCCAGGGGCTGGGAAATGTCAGTTGATATTAAGAATATATAAGCACAACATGTGTGTGTTGTTCAGCCTGCTGTTGGGAGGTTACTTGGCAGAAGGAGGGTGGTGGCAGGGGGTGGGAGAAAACACAAGAGAAGGGTCACTTTCATTTGTGATACATTTCAGTCCTTACAGAAATGCCTGCCTGCTGTTCAGGTGATTCACTGATCTGTCCCGTCCATCCACCTCTCTGGACCATAGATTCAAAGTGTTTTATGGTTGTCAAGTCTGCTGGACTCCAAACACAAGCCTCTTTTATGGATGAAAGGCAAATTTATAGACAGAAGGACAAATATCATGCCTGGAGATAGCATCTTTTGGTCCTTGCAATCTTTTTGGAAAATTCATGTCTATAAAAACTCTTTCATAACATACCAACAAGCCAGAACCAACAACATTAGATCCAAATTGTTACAGGGAGCACATAATAAAACTGTGGTACCTATAGTCTAGTAAAAGGCGTTGGCCTTGTTGTTGTCCCAACAGCTGTTGTTTTAGAAGAGATTTAACTAGTGTTGTAGGGGGGAAAATGTCAGCAAATGAGTATCTTTAAAGTTTTGTTCTCTCCCTGATGATTTCTAAAGATAGCCCGTGCCTTTACAAGTGATTTATGGGTCCATTAAAGACTTTTTCTGTATCTGTTGCTCGTTTTAAGGAATGTAATTTTTTAAAAGCACAGTATTAATTATAAAAGCTCAAATAAGGAAATTCAATGGAGAAGGCAAAATATCCAGTGTGTAGAAATATACTAAATAGTTCAGGAAAGTGTAATTTGCAAAATCAGTTGAACAATCTGGGGGTAGGATCTAGATGGTTAGACTTCCTTCTGCTTGAAGACAGTGAGAAAGGCATGTACAGGAAACAAAAAAAGTTACGGACAATAATGCCCATGGCTGTCCAGTCATTAGTGAGACTCTTTCTGCTGGCAACATGGACAAACGCTGTTGATTTTTATGAAATCAGAGAAATTTTATGAAATTTATGACATTTGAGAATTTAAGAAATTGCAACATTAAAAGCTGGCTAAAGACTTACAGTCAGCAGGTAGGAAGAGATATGATCTAGCACATGACATTTATTCCTTAAATCCTACAACCAAGGGAGTTTTTGTAACAGGGTGAAATTAATACATAGTATGCTTATGTGAGACTTCCCCGGTGGCTCAGCAGTGAAGAATCCACCTGCAATGCAGGAGACAAGGGTTCGATCCCTGGGTTGTAAAGATACCCTGCAGGAGAAAATGGCACCCCCCCTCAGTATTCTTGCCTGGGAAATCCCATGGACAGAGGAGCCTGGCAGGCTACTCCTATAGTCCATGGGGATCACAGAGAGTCAGACATGACTTAGCAGCTGGACAACAGCAACAATAATGCCTATGTTGTTGAATAAGCATTCAACTTAAGCCCTGAGAAACACCCTTGGTAACGAACACATGGACCTTTGCAAGTAAATCTCACTGTCATCGTTTTGTGTACGAGCTCTGAAGCCGTAGAGCAGAGATTCGGTTTGGCCTCCACTCCTCAGTAATTGAGTGACTCTGGGCATCAATTAACCTCTTTGTGCCTCTGTTAATTCACCTATAATGTGAGGATAATTATAGTAACTAAGTCATCTTTATGTACAGAGATAATAATAGTATCTACCTGGTAGAGTTGTTCCCAGACTTAATGCACAAAGCATTTAGGACAGTGGATACTTAGCAAGGCCTCAATAATATTATCTATCAATATCTTTTTAAAATCCTAAATTTACAAACAAGCAAACCAAAGGTCAGAAGAACCCATCTGCTACAGATGATGGCTCCAGGAAGTGACAGGGCAGGGAGTAAGAACCAGGTTTACCTGATTAGAAAATTCTTATTCTTTTCCACATGATCGTGGATCGTAAGTCTGTGTATAGGTCAAAATAAAAGAAGCAAAACAAGCCAGTCATTGGTTAGGTCAGGTGAAAGAGAAGGGGAAAGGAGGGCTGATTATGGCAGAATGGTGAGATTATGACTCAGCAGTATATTATTTGAGCTGGTCACTTGCTCTGGGATATGTGTGGGAATGACTTCAAATGCAGTGAGTGGTTACATTTTGAAGCCATAAATTTCGTCTTGCCTGGGTTATGTGATATAGGATTATAAGCAAATCTCTTAATATTCCATCTTATTTTTGTAACTTGTAAATACAGACCCAAAAAACAGATCAAAATCATCTTTTAGCCCCTTTTCCCATTTAAATCTTGACTTAGTTATATTCAATGAGCCTTAGCTTTTTGTCTGATCTAAACTTCACCTTTTAAATGAATCCTTGCCACCTTATGCATGAATATTTATTGAGTCCTTGCTAACCGTGTAAACTATGACAATTATTATAAAAGTTAAAAGGGATAAATTAGCGTTAATCCTGTTCTGAAGAATGTCACATTCTAGTAGGAAGGTCAAGGCATAGGCACAAGATGTTCAACGTAAGGTAGAAAGCTGTGATTTCTCTTTTGAACATATAAGTGAAATACTACAGAAATCCAAACCTTGAAAGATGTAGGGCTGGAACAGGGTCTAGAATTGGAATGTGCAGACATAAGGAGAAGAGAGATACTTTGAACAAGTTTAGAGACTGTGAAATGCATGAACTAAACAGCTTTGTTGGCATGTAGGGGATGGGTGTGGAGAAACGGAAAATGAGGCACAAGCTCTAGATAGCAACTAACGAAGTAACAGGGACTGAGACTAGGGTCAGGATAAGGATTTGAGAGTAGCCTGGGGACAGTATCAGGGCTTCCCTGGTAGCTCAGTTGGTAAAGAATCCGCCTGCAATGCAGGAGACCCCGGTTCAATTCCTGGGTCACGCAGATTCGCTGGAGAAGGGATAGGTTACCCACTCCAGTATTCTTGGGCTTCCCTTGTGGCTCAGCTGGTAAAGAATCTGCCTGCAACACAGAAGACCTGGGTTCAATCCATGGGTTAGAAAGGTCCCCTGGAGAAGGAAAAGGCTACCCACTCCAGTATTCTGCCCTGGAGAATTCCATGGAGGGTCACGAAGAGTCAGACACGACTGGGCGACTTTCACTTTCACTTTGGGGACAGTAGGTAGGTAGCCATTGCAGATTCTAAGCAGAGGATGGCCAGATTTGAGCTATCATTTTAGGAGAAGAATCTTACAGCAGATGGTATGATAGGGGAAGAGAAACCGAGGGAAGGTCAACCAGGAAGGAATTGCCATAATTCTTACTCTACGTCACTGAACAAACAAATAGGTGTTTTTGATTAGTGGACCTGGTTTAGCCCTTTGTCAGCCCATTAATATACTTGTTGAATGAATAAATAATATTTTAATATTAGGAAAAAAATGCTCTGCCAAGCCAAAATAAAACTCAGTAGACTTGAGCTGACAAGATTAAGGTAATCCTGACAAAAATATAATAGCATTATAGAAAGCAGATTAAAGAATGCAAATGTTTTTGTTTGCATGACCAAAAATACCATCAAATCCATTAAAATATTCATGTTATTTGCAGAATGCCCCTGTCTAAATATTTCATTTTTGCTCATTTCCATACATGCAATCAAAGCTATATTTTACATCCAGGCTTGTGCTGTGAAATATGATGGTCTGTTCAAACAATATTATAATAACACAGCCTCAAAAAATTTACAGAAAATCTTTCAGAGAGCCTCCTCTACAATCTGTTTGTTGTATAATTAGGTGGCAGGTTCATTTATAATCTCTCTCCTCTGCTTTGGTTCAGTTTTGGGGATATGTGTAGAGGGGCCCAAATTAAATAAAACTAGGTGAAGTGAATCATGTAAGAGTTGCTTAGCTAGTCTTTAGTGATGGCTACATAGGAGTCTGGGAAGTATAAGGACTGTATTTATCAAGTCTCCTGTCCTTAAGCAGTTTATCTGATACTATTAACATGAGGAAAACATTTTTTTTTTTCTACTTATCCCAGAACTCTTGGTACATGATAACTTGCAAGCTTATAGTAGCACTTACAAAATTATCAGCTTTTATATATTTGATTGATATTGGAATTTTTAAAATCTGCGTAAATGTTTTAGTCGCTTCCATATCTTTTGTTGTATGACCAACTTTCTTGGAAGGAAGAGGAGGTATGTGTCCCAGGCTCTGACTTAGAACTGAAGAGACATCACCTGTCTTAGAGAAATGCCTCTCCCGCCCTGTTTTTACCTGCCCTTTTATCGTGTGTCACATCCCTTAGGCAGAGGTTACGTAAGGGGTTACTGTGGACTGTCGTGTACACTGAGAGTCTGGGAGTAAATGCTTTTGGTGTTGAGCAACTTGGCCATCTCAATGGCCATTTAAAGTCATCTGGAGTTGCACTCTTCCGTGATTCAATTACGTCTTCTTGCAAACTGGTTATTTGAAAAAGAAAATGGGAGATGTAAAACATGGTCTTATACACTTTGATATTTTATCTATCTATTTACTTGGCTTTTAATTTATTATCTGTGTAGTTTTTGATAGGGGGCCAAACCCATTTTTTAATATGGACCCACAGATTGGGGAACCAGTTTTTTTTTTTTTTTTTTTCATAAATCACAGCCATAATGCACTTTTGTAATTTTAGAATTATGGTTTCTTTAGAATGAATTAGAACTTAATGGCAATCACAGCAAGATGGATGCAGAATCCTAATAAACTCGTCTTTATGCCAGTCTGTTTCAGTTGTCTTGCCCATGTATAATCAATGGCGTATTTTAGCAGTTTGTGTTCAAAAGTCTTTAAGTGAATTTTTATTAGTTTTCATAGAAAGAGCAACTCTTTCATCTTGTACTCAAATTCCACCAGTTATCTGTTAGGCAGCTAACTAAAATATTTAATTGTCATAATAAGTAACTCTGGAATAAACAGATTTAGGAAAAAAATACAAGTAGCACTTGCTAAATATAGAACTTAACAAATGGGAGCAGAATTATACCATGAGGGAATTACCTGATAGTCCAGTGGTTAGCACTCCCTGGCCAGGGAACTAAGATGCCACATGCTGTGTGGTGTGGCCAGAAAAATGAAATAAATAAAATAAATATTTTTGTAAAAAAAAGGCTCGTTCCATGATACTGGAGTATAGCGACCAGCCACATGATTTCAGTGGCCAATGCCAGGTGTGTTTAACAGAACAAATGAAAACGTTAATTAACTGTTGAGTTAGGTAAGTAAAAATTGATTTTGTTGTTATTGTTCAGTTGCTAAGCTGTGTCCAACTCTTTGTGACCACATGGACTGTGACACGCCAGGGTCATCTGTCCTCCACTGTCTTCTGGAGTTTGCTCAAGTTCACGTCCATTGAGTCAGTGATGCTATCTAACCATCCCATCTTCTGCCACCCACTTCTTCTTTTGGCTTCAGTCTTTCCCAGCATCAGGGTCTTTTCCAATGAGTTGGCTGTTTGCATCAGGTGGCCAAAGTATTAGAGCTTCAGCATCAGTCTTTCCAATTAATATTCAGGGTTGGTTTCCTTTGGGATTGACTGGTTTGATCTCTTTGCAGTCCAGTTACATAAACTCAGTCTGTCAATATGTGGGTATCTTTGCTGACAAAGTTTTGAATCTCTAAGGCAGTTGCTTGTTTCAAACACATGTATATGAAGTATCTTGATCCTATATTTTATTCCCTAAAATAAAGTTTCTTTCACCTTTAAATAATAGGTACATTTTGTAACAAAACAAACTGTAGCTGAGAACTACTAATTATTATTAAGCACTCAAAATTTAACAGGTGCTCTGCTCAGTGTTTTTAATCAGTTATTTTCTTTAATATTTTTAACAACCCTATGCATTTAATACTAGTATTATCAGCATCAGCAAATAGGAAAACTGAGGCTCAAAATGTAAAGTTACTTATCAAGAGTCTCACAGGTAACAGGCAAATGCTACAGATTAAAATTCATTATTCCTCTGATCATAAAAGCCTAAACTTTTGACCATTATGCCATCATTTTAAATTTGGCTCAGTTTGCAGGATCTTAGTTCCCTGGCCAGGTACTGAACCCAGGCCACCACAGTGAAAGCTCTGAGTCCTAACCAGTGGTCTGCTGGGGATTCCATAGATTTTTCAACCTTGATGATTTTGCTCCTGATGATATTAATCTTCTGTGTCTACTGTTAATACTAATTTCTAAATTTAAATGATCAAAACTCACTCAAAGTTTTCATGACAGTATTGTCACGTCTTATTTTTTAAGGACCTGAGGGTTCTTGAGTTTCTATTCTTTCTCGTCATCCCCTACTCCCTTCCATTCTTCCTTTCTCCCTAAAAACAGTGAACACGATGACGTGCATTAGTGTTCTAACTGGCCTTTCCCGCTTCCACTTTCTGTCCCAGCGGTCCATCCAGAGTACTGTAGTCAGAGTAATTCTGTGAATGCATGTCTGACGACACCTCTGCTCTGTTCTGACCTTCCAGAGGCTTACTGACTCACTTAGGATGTAAACCAAAGTCTCTAAAGACATTCAAAGCCTTAAGGGGTTTGCTCCACCATATCTTCACCTTCCTGACTTCATCTTCTCTGCTTCCCTCCGCTCCAGTCACCGTCCTCCTTGCCCATTTTGAAAACATCAGGCCACTTCTCCTTCTGGGTTTCTGCATTTGCTGGTCCATTTCCTGGAACCCACTTATTCCAAACGTCTGCTCTCTCACCGCTCTCACTTTTGGTCAAAATGTTAGGCTTTCATTGGGATCTTTGGTTGCCCACCCTAAGTGACGTTGTGTACCCCATCATCTCTGTTCCCTTTTCCCACTTCCCAACTTTTCTGCACAGTACTCATCACCTTCTAACAGCGTGTTTATTTTACTTCTTTGTGTCGTATGATGATGTTCAGGTCTATCTGAGTAAAAGGTCTCTTCATTCCACGGCTGCATCCTCAGTGCCTAGACCAGTGCTCAGCGCAGAGTAATGCTCTCCACTGAATTGGATGAATGACTAAAAGAATGAATGATGATTTTTCAAGAAGCATATTTTATCAAACCCTAATGTATGTGGATAGTTGACTCATTGGAAAAGACCCTGATGCTGGGAGGGATTGGGGGCAGGAGGAGAAGGGGACGACAGAGGATGAGATGGCTGGATGGCATCACTGACTCGATGGACATGAGTTAGAGTGAACTCTGGGAGACGGTGATGGACAGGGAGGCCTGGCGTGCTGCGATTCATGGGGTCACAAAGAGTCGGACACGAGCGACTGAACTGAACTGAACTGAATGTATGTGGGTAGGAACCTAAACATGTTTAAAAGCATCTGTGAAACTGTAGGCAGTTTAAAGATTGAATATTTAGACTTAACATTTATCATAAAATGCAATCGTATTTTACTTTGACAAGTCAAAATTATTAATCATAGGAAGGAGTTTTAAAATGCTGACATTTTGTCACCTAGTGATAGAATAAAGGAAAATATGTCTATAATATACATATAAATGACATATAAATGTATGTACACATGTATGCATGCACACAGACTCACAGCTCCATATTAGGACTTTAGGAATTATATTCTCAGGTTATATTTAGCAGAAACCATCACAGTGTTCTGTCCTGTAGTAGCTTTATAATCTGCCAAACCAACTTCATCTACTCGGTTACAATTAAGGGACAAAGAACAGGTATAAATGGATTATATCAAGGAGTTCTTCAGCATAAAAGCTTGACTAGGAAGGAATTACCAGCCTGTTCTTAAGGTCTTGAGAGGCTTATGAGTTCAGGTTGATTGAATTACACAGTTGAAGGAAACATTTTCAAATCATGCTTGCTATGTTTCCCTGGGAATTGCTGAGACCAAAAATAAATAACCAGGTTTAACTTAGCCCAGAACAAGTCACATGCCTGCCAGGTTAGCAGACAGGGAAAAATTATACCCATTGTGGCTATTTAGAAGAAGTATTCTGGTTTTCTCTTCTATATTTTCACCATAATAACTCCTACTCATTTGGCGAGACAGATATATCAAATGTGATTTTAAGATCAATATTACAGGGAAGGCATTTTCACTCATAGAACAATCTGTGTTCACATCTGTCATAGTAATGCAAGGGTTTAAATTGGAAAATCTGTATGTTTCTTTCCAATTCAATTCAAATGATGCCAACAAATGTCAAAATTCACGATTTGTTTAATGTCAGAAGTCTTTTCAAGGCTCAGACAGTGTCCTCTCCCTCTAGCCACCCCATAGCCCTGTTCATAATTTTCCGTGAACTTTAATAGTTCTGTGAACATGATCCTTAGAAAGCTACTAAACTACTAGATCATATCAGCTGTATCTCATTCCTGGGTTCCTAATTATATTCTGTAACTTGACCAGAGGAACTCCTTAAAAATGATTTTTCCAGGTAGCCACATGAGCCCATGAAGCTGGAGGATAAATCTCTAGCAGGTTTAACACAAAAGAAAACTACATTCAGTTGAAAACTCCATTTTTTGAATGTTCAATTCTGAGTTGCTTCTGGATAAAAGCAGAGAAAGTAATGTATTTTTTTTCTTCCAGTTTTATTGAAATGTAATTGACATTTAGCACTGTATAAGTTTAAAGTGTAGAGTATAATGATTTGACTTATACACATGAAATGATAATCACAGTTGTAGTGAATATCCAACACCTTATGTAGATAAAAATTAAAGACATAGAAAAAATAATTTTTTGTGATGAAAACTTGAGATTTATTCTTGGAAAATTTTCATGTATAACATACTACAGTGTTGATTATATTTATCATGTTGTACATTACATCCCTGGTATTTATTTATAACTGGAAGATTATACCTTTTGACTTCCTTCATCCAGTAGGCAAAGCAAATAGTAATTTCTGTTTAATTGTATAAGGAAGAAAATCTAGCTCACTCAAGTTTTCACTTAGTGGTAATATGGATAGGATCATATTGAACTGAGTGTATTTCTATTAGTTTGTGTAAGCTTCTAAAAGCTTATGAACAGTTAAGACTCTGGAGAATCCCTTGGACAGCAAGGAGATCAAACCAGTCAATTATAAAGGAAATCAGTGCTGAATATTCATTGGAAGGACTGATGCTGAAGCCCTAGCTCATTGAACACCTGATGCGCAGAGCCAATTCATTAGAAAAGAGGGATACTGGGAAAGATTGAGAGCAGGAGGAGAAGTGGGCAATAGAGGATGAGATTGTTAGGATGGCATCACTGACTTCAAGAGGAACTAAAAAGCCTCTTGATGAAAGTGAAAGTGGAGAGTGAAAAAGTTGGCTTAAAGCTCAACATTCAGAAAACAAAGATTATGGCACCCGGTCCCATCACTTCATGGGAAATAGATGGGGAAACAGTGGAAACAGTGTCAGACTTTATTTTTCTGGGCTCCAAAATCACTACAGATGGTGACTGCAGCCATGAAATTAAAAGACACTTACTCCTTGGAAGGAAAGTTATGACCAACCTAGATAGCATATTCAAAAGCAGAGACATTACTTTGCCAACAAAGGTTCATCTAGTCAAGGCTATGGTTTTTCCTGTGGTCATGTATGGATGTGAGAGTTGGACTGTGAAGAAGGCTGAGTGCCGAAGAATTGATGCTTTTGAACTGTGGTGTTGGAGAAGACTCTTGAGAGTCCCTTGGACTGCAAGGAGATCCAACCAGTCCATTCTGAAGGAGATCAGCCCTGGGATTTCTTTGGAAGGAATGATGCTAAAGCTGAAACTCCAGTACTTTGGCCACCTCATGCGAAGAGTTGACTCATTGGAAAAGACTCTGATGCTGGGAGGGATTGGGGGCAGGAGGAGAAGGGGACGACAGAGGATGAGATGGCTGGATGGCATCACTGACTCAATGGACGTGAGTCTCCGTGAACTCCGAGAGTTGGTGATGGACAACAGGGAGGCCTGGCGTGCTGTGATTCATGGGGTCGCAAAGAGTCGGACACGACTGAGTGACTGATCTGATCTGATCTGATCTGAGCAAACTCCAGGAGATAATGAAGGACAGGGAGGTGCTGCAGTTCATGGGGTCACAGAGAGTCAGACACGACTTGGCAACTGAACAACAACATTGGAGAAAAAGTGTTGAAAATGGGTCAATTAATTTAGTGTTTTTTTTTTCTTTTTTAAAAAAAGATGTTTGGTTCCTGGAGTCAGGCCTGTGCATAGTTGCCCTAAGTACGAGGGGAAATCAGACTGAGTGCTTTCTACACCGTCCTGTTTTGATTCCAAGAGAGGATCTTTATTAGCCATCTGAACCACTTATTTTCCTGGCTACTGTATCCTGCATCCATGTCTCGCTCCTTACCTGCCATCTGTATCAACCAGGTACATACATTAGGGATAAAGAATTTCAGGCAACTCTTAACTTGTCATCTCAGCTTTATACAGTTGAGTTGGGTGGGGCATGGAGAAATTAGTGTTCCTTTTTGTAAGTTCTCTTGCTGACCATCACCATGCAAAGCATAGCACTTTAAAATTTAGGTCCTTAGATATTCCCCTGGGCATTCTCTAGCGTTCATGCAGTCCTCCTTTTTTCTTCCTCACATCACCTTTTTCTCCTCAGTTCTTTCACTGAAATCCCAGTTTTTCTCCATGCGCCAGATACTCTATTCCATTTCTCAGCATTCATGGAGCCAGAACTCCACCCTCAGATAGTGTAAACTGTTGCCTTTTCTGTGACTGATATGAGTCATAATGATTCTACCTTTTCACTCTACATTCTCCTCCTCCTTGAACATGGTTTCTTTTCTCAGTATGAAGGGGATGAGAGGGAACAGTCTAGTTCCCCTCCAATCTCAGCTGGGAATTCTTTCAAATTTAATTTCCACTCATAGCACCCTTCATATTACAGCTAATACAGCTTTTAGTTTGTCTCAGAAGCATTCTTCACTGATCCCCTCAAATTACTTTATATTTTATTAGCCCCATCTCTGCATTATCTGTTCATATTTTTAATTGTTTATATACAAAATTTCTATTTCCCCATCCGCAAGGTTATATCAAGGAGAGAGAATCCATTCTCTCATTTAGAATTTTACATTTAAAATCATAGAATATTAGTCCTGCAATTCACCTTAGAGATCTAGATGCAGTTCAGTGACCTCATTGTAATGATGAGTAAACAGAATTATATTATAGCCTCCTATTAATATATAACACAATGTACACAGGAAATATACAACAAGCATGTGTTGAATAAATGAAGTTCAGCTGCTCATTACCTGCTCCCATTACCTTTACCTGATTGGCAGCATTTATTCACCACTTGTGTATGAAACAGTGATAAATGCTAAACAAATGGAATTGAAAAACAATCACAATAGGAAAGATAACATTGAAGCGGGTAACTCTATTAAGACTCTAAGCATGGCAGAGGGGTTAGGGTTGGTGTGACATGCTGGTAATCAGGAGACTCCTAAAGAAGGAATTCCTAGTGGGGAGTACAGGTTGCAAGGAACCTTCCAATTCTCTGCGCATTAATGAAGACTGACATAATTGAAAGAGTATGATTTTAAAAGTTGAATGACAGTCCTGAAGCATCCAGGAAGATGAAGTGCTCATTCATTGTCTTGTATGCTCTGTTATTAATTGGTAAAGTGTAGGACCAGTTCTCCAGAGAGCATGTATTCTAAATTATATTTACATTCCTAGTTGGCTCTATTCTTTCCTATAATATGATTCTTTCAGGACAGTTCTTCTAATTGTTGAATCTTTAACATGCATTTATGATTATTAGGGAAACCATCTTTATTTCAAGTTCTGTGCCTCATGTTGGAAGCATTTAAGTATTTGGTTAAAAATGCAGTTAATTGGTTTGTGGTTTAAGAGAGAATATGCTTCAAATGATGCTCAAGAGGTAGAAATGATTGCCTAAGTCTATTTAGTCATTTTCTTTCTTGGGAGAGCTGAACTTTAAAGTTCAAAAAAAGAGAGGAAAGGCAGAATCAAAGTAGAAAGCTATTTCAGACAAAGGGCAATGAGCATATATAGTTAATACATCTGCACTAGAGATTTAATGACTGAGTTAAATACAAATATCTAAGAAAGGAGATAGGCAGAATATTTGAGATGCAAAGTAAATGCTATGCACTATAGAACACATAATTTTTAAAAAGTATAATACTCATTCATGAAAAAATTCAGATGCTGTAAAGGTGTTTAGGAGAAAGTAAAAGTCTCATTTCCCACGCTTCACTTGAACTTCTTACAAACATTTGTTATCAGTGCCTGTTGATTCCTTTCCAAAACTTCCCAGACATACCTCCATCTCTGTTTCCACATCTGTCTACCTACCATCTACCTAACTTTTACTTTATCTATTGCTATAGATTTCAATCTATCATGATGTCTCTCTGTCTGTGGGTACATGCAGTTTTAACATAAATGAAATCATTATACATTTTGCTCTGCAGCTTTCCTTTTTGTTCTAAAATTTAACAATATACCTTGATATCTTTTCAAAGCAGCGATCATATTTTACCTTCCTTTTTTCATTGCATAGTATTCCATTATATGACTAATTTTTAAAATTTAATCACTTCCTTATTGATAGACATTTTGATTACTTTCTCTGGAAGGTGAGTATTTTTCTCTATCCTTCTAGGTTCTCCTGGCTGGTCTAAAAATTAAATTGACATGAGACAGATTCAGGGCTTCCTTGGTGGCTCACGTGGTAAAAAGTCTGCCTGCAATGCAGGAGACTTGGGATCGATCTCTGGATCAGGAAGAACCTCCTAGGGAAGGGAATGGCTACCCACGTGTGCTAGTGGTAAAGAACTCACCTGCCAATGCAGGAGACATAAGGGTTGAGGGTTCAATCCCTGGGTCAGGAAGATGCCCTAGAGGAGGGCATGGCTACCCACTCCAGTATTCTTGCCTAAAGAATCCAATGGACAGAGGAGCCTGGCGAGCTATAGTCCATGGGGGTCACAAAGAGTTGGATGTGACTGAAGCAACTTAGCACACACGCATGAGACAGATTAACAGGAAGAAATCCATTACCAGCTTTTCTCTAGGCCCTTTAACTGTGCCGTTGGAAAGGAGAACAACATTGTGAAATTAGAATATTTAAACTGGATTTTTGCTTTTCCTTGAAGGTGATGCAATGGGCTACTTCTTTGAAACAGCTGGTGCTAAGTACAGTGACCAATTCTCTCTTTAAAAAAAGATCACACAAAAGTTTAATAACCTATATACATAGGAGAGACCCAGGAAAACTGGGGAACTCGAAAAATGGCCAAACCCCTCACATTAAATATCACCTTTAGCTAAAGACAAGAGAGAATGTTCAGGGCAGTGGTTTGGGACATAAAAGGGGAGGAAGGCAGTTGATTTGAAAGTGGAAAAGTGAATGTTTGGTGAATAAACATTTGCTGGGCCAGGAATAAGCAAGGGGACCCGGAGAGGAATTATAACAGATTTTGCTAGGTCCCTCCTTGTCTACACACCGAGTTCATACTATAGTTATATGTGGTTCTAGTTCTCGTTCTAGAACAAGTCCTCTAGCTACATTCTTTAAGCAACCAAAGGGTCAGAGTTTCTTCCTGGGTCTTTTGGGCATTAACTGTTTTCAGCTCAAAACAATCCACATGACAAAGAGACGTTTTGGGGTGATAAGTTTTGCTCCCCTGGAACTTCAAGGTTTCTTACAGTGAACCTCCCTGGGCATATAACTGTAATAAATTCAAAGCATTTTAAAGGCTCCTAAGAGAAGAAGTGAGCAAAGTTTTCAAGAAGGTTATATAGTTAGAGGAGAAATGAAGAAAAATGGTGTTAACCAGGTGGAATATTGAATGCAATCAGAGTCAGAGTCGTATTGCATAGTGATATATACGTATGAGATTCTCATCCATTCAAACTATTTTTAGTTAGAGCCAAGAAGCTTAGAGAAATTTTCCATAGTTTAGAATTCACTTAACACTAATTATATAATCCAATTCATCATTCTGAATATTACTAGTTTTTATGTTTAAGTTCAAATGAAAGGCACTTATAGAGAATATAAGTAGCATTTTTGTCTTTGCAGCATTTTTCTCTTTTTAAAATCAGAGTCAGCAGTGAGTCTGTCCAGGAACTAAACTTTGTGCTAAATTATTCTCTACTTAATTGTCAGAGCTTCCCAAACTACCAATGATGCTTTTTCCTCAAGCTTTGCAATTCCTGTAGACTTTAAGACAGAAAAATAGTTCTAGGTTAGAAAAGCTAATTTGCAATACTGTCAAATCCATTTATAGTCCATCCAGATCTGTAAGCCAGCGTAAAGCTAACGATCTCTCTCACAAGGATAACATAAAGAAAGTGGATAAATTGTAACATTTGCAGAGAAACTTTATATTAAAATGTTTAATAGTGAATTTCAAGTGCATTAATTATGTGAAAAATTGTCAGGCTCAAAATAGTAATAGAGATAAAATGTTTCTTTTTTTTTTTTTTTTTTTTTAGAAATTTAAAGAAATTCCTAAAAATCTTTAGACTTGTGAGGGTGATACCCAGGCCATAGGCACTTAGTATTGAGGGGTCTCTCTGTGGTGGTGGGGGGGTGTGACTGACTGTACCTCTTTGCCCTGCCCAGATAAGGGAGGAGGTTGAAAGGAATTAGGATGTGAAAGAGGTCAACAGGAAATATTCATGCAAGTCCAGACAAGACCTTTATAAGCACCAGAAAGAGAGCGAAGTATTGGAAGCAGCGCTGCTTTACTATTTAGCACGGATGCATCTAGATCAGTGCTTCTCAATCTTGCACGTAGATTTATGGACATTACTAACCTGCAGATTCTGATTCAGTGCTTCTGAATTTCTCACAAACTCCCAGGTGATGCCAAGGCTACCATCCTTTGAGTTACAAAGCAGTCTAGGTATTAATGGGAAGATTAGTTGTGGTTAATTAATGGAAAGCAGATGGAAAGTGGCAATTGATAGAGGGGGTGAACAGTTCCATTTCCTTGGTGGGTCTAATGCTCATGCATGGCTTCAAAGGGCTGCAAACAAAGTTCTGGGAATGCTGATGAAATAGTTAGCAATTTCTATTACTGTGGGAATGTTAATTTCAGTAGCTGAAGAAACCATTTTTGGCACACAGCATCAGGAAATTGGGCATTGCCAACTAAAGAATGTTGCTTGCCATCCGGCTCTACAAGGATTGCATCATTAGCCACTGCAGTCACTGAGCTGAACTTCAACACACCCTGAAAGAAGTTGAGGGTGGAGCCTGGGAATGAGGCACTGTGCTCTGGCAAAACAGGCCTTCAGATAGATATTTTCAGGAGAAAATTTTATGCACCCAATTCCTTGCATATTTCCATATTTAGAAAAGCACTGAAGTCATTAACTAAAATATCTGTCCCTAAACCTAACTTTCTACCAAGATGTAGGCTTGGTTACACATACCACTTCTCCAAAATCACATATATACTGACCTCCCAACCTCTTTGGAGTTAGAGCCTCAGGGCTCCCTGAGACCCAGTCTGTAGTCCTCAGTAAGACTCACCAACAAAACTGAAATTCACAACTCTGTGTGTTTTTATTTCAGTTCACAGCATCCAGTTCTCAGAAAGCTATTTTGGTCAAGGGTTATAATTGCACTTGATTAGACTCTGAAGGCAGAGAAGGCAATGGCACCCCACTCCAGTACTCTTGCCTGGAAAATCCCATGGATGGAGGAGCCTGGTGGGCTGCAGTCCATGGGGTTGCTGAGAGTCGGACACAACTGAGCGACTTCCCTTTCACTTTTCACTTTCATGCATTGGAGAAGGAAATGGCAACTCACTCCAGTGTTCTTGCCTGGAGAATCCCAGGGACGGGGGAGCCTGGTGGGCTGCCATCTATGGGGTCGCACAGAGTCGGACACGACTGAAGCGACTTAGCTGCAGCAGACTCTGAAGGATTGATGGGGATTGAATTGAAAGGAACCAAGAGGAAAAGGGGCAAGAGAATTGGAAGAAAATGACCCCCCAATTCTGCAATACACTGACCAATCATCAGAGAAATGTTAGTAGCTCTTTGTGGGCAAAAAACTTGCGGGAAACATACATTCACTATGTCTGTATACACTAATTCATTGAATTTAAGAGAATTCATCTGTTTAGCTATTCTTCTCAAGGGTAAAGGCAAATTATTGATCTAATGCACTTTTCAGGGTGCAGCCATATACTTTTAAGTTTAGATTGTTTCAAACAAGGAAGATGACAGAAATTGTATCATATGAATCTAGAATTTCTCTATATTTTGTCTTGTCTCTTACTAGGATTGTAGCTAAGTATGTCTCGCAAACTATGTCTATTTAATTTGACCATTTAGATCTGAATTTAACTGGTCATTTTATTCTGGATCTTTAAAGAACTTGTATAAATAAATTGAACATATATGCTCTGTATGCGTGTACATGCCTGTGTGTGTGCTAAGTCGCTTGAGTCATGTCTGACTCTCTGCAGCCCTATAAATACTATAGCCGACCCCCCTCCCCCGCCCCCCGCCAGGCTCCTCTGTCCTTGAGATTCTCCAGGCAAGAATACTGGAGTGGGTTGCCATGCCCTCCTCTAGGGGATCTTCCCGACCCAGGGATCAAACCTGAGCCTCTTACATCTCCTGCATTGGCAGACAGGTTCTTTACCACTAGTGCTACCTGGGAAGCCATATGCTTTAGTCACATTAAAGCAAATTTTAATTAGAAGAATGAAGATCCTTAGAAACTATACAAAATCTTTTAACTTCTGAAGACGGGGAAATCAAGCTTTGAAAAAGGTAATAGCATATTTGCTGAGTGCTTTCACCTTTAAATGTGAATAGAGAAAGAAAATATTAACATATAGGGAGAAATGGAATAAAATATTTAAGTATAGGATGGATAGTCATATGACCTCATTTTTTCCTTTTTCTATTTATTAATAGCATTATTTTCAAGAAGTATAGCCAAAGACTGGTATTTTACAGTTGTAGCAAAGGTGTGATTTTTGTTATCTGAGTAATACTCAAGGAATTTCAAAATTGATTGCATTTGTTGAAGAGAGTAGAAAACTAATGTATTGACTTGAAAATGTCCTATTTTAAAACTTTTATATTTCTTCTTTATTCATGTACGTTTTATAATTAACTTTCACATTTTGACCAAAGAATGGTATGTCCTTCAGCCTAACCCCTGCTTTTGTTATGCATGAATGGTGCTTTCCATGTGGAATCACATTTTAAAATTTGATTTAATACCTTAAATTTAGGTCAAAATGTTGAGAGAGAAAACTGGTAATTTGACTTCAAAGCCGATTCCCTTTCTTTCTGCCCCATCTCTAAATAAGTTTATTGTTCTCAGAGTCTTCTGGCAACATAATTGAAATGGCTTACACCATTTCAAACCACATTTAGCTCCTTTGAGATGTTAAAATGTTGAAGCTGGAAAATGTACCAAAAGTATATTTAATTTTCCCCCTATTTTCTAACTAGATAGGAAGCAGTCAATCAACAACATTTATTGGGTTCTCACTGGGTGCTGTGAGCTGCGGAGTAGATTATATTCAGAAGTGTTGAAAAACTCACTCTTCAGTTTACTAACGCTTCTACAAAGGAAGGAGTCCTTCTGTTGTCAGTAAAAATTCAGATGAGATGGTAGAGAGGTGAGAAGCTAACTCAGAATTAATGGCTAACAGTAAAATTTAAACGGATAGTTCTAAACCCTCAATCTTGATAAGGTTGAACAGTTAAAAAAAAAAAAAAAGTAAAAAAATAAAGTTTTCTCTCTACACTGGAAATCCATGTCCAGGAAGAAATAAAGACATAGTAACTATGTGAATTCATGCAAGTTTTTGCTGAGGGTTTTGTCTGTGTATCTATCTATAGAAGGTGGCTCTAGTGGTAAAGAACCCACCTGCCAATGTAGGAGACATAAGAGACAGGGGTTCAATCCTGGGTTGGGAAGACTCCCTGGAGGAGGGCATAGCAACCCACTCCAGTATTCCTGCCTGGAGAATCCCATGGACAGAGGAGCCTGGCAGGCTACAGTCCATAGCGTCGCAAAGAGTTGGGCACAATTGAAGTGACTTAGTATGCACATGTTTTGATGTATGTATGTATGTAGCGTCTATCTACTATCATTTTTCTTTGGTTCAAAATAAGAATTTATAAAACGTTAACTTCTTCCTTACCTGATAACTGATTTGTCATTTATCCCAATATGGTAACAATACAATCATAAAGAAAATATGCTAGTCTTCAATGACGGAGGAGGGACAGAACAAGATTACAAGGCTGTCATCACCACACCCAAATGTTGGTATTTGCCTGAGTCATCACACTGCCTTGATTAAGAAAGGGAGTGGGCACTGTGTGTGTGTATTATTTAAATGGAAACATCCACAGTTGTATTTGATTCATTTTCCTTTATTCAGTTAAAAATAGTACAATATTTCCTGATTTTAAAACCACATTTTAAAAATTATTTACACTATTCAAAACCACACCAGGAAATGCACCAAAAAATAATACTCTATAAATATTCAGCAAGTCCTTTATCCTTGGCTTATTTGGCTGCTTTCATTTCATTAAACACATCATTGCAATACTAGTGAGTTAATGCCATAATCCATTATCTTCCATCTTTTAAGTCTGTAGCCATTTCTTAATTTACCACCACATTGACATTCCAAGTGTTGTTGTAAGTAGATGATTAAAACAACCGCAACAAATAGGCTTCAAGGTAGTGGTGTCAACTACCAAATTGCTCTTCTGTCTTTTCAGATTAATATATAAAAAGTAGTGTTGCTAATTACTTTTTTTAAAAAAGAAATTGTGTCATCGTAAGCATGATGTCTACATGATAAACCAGAAGCATCACTTTCTTTCTCTGCAGTGCCAATGTTTATTGCTAAAAGTGTTAGTCACTCAGTCATGTCCAGTTCTGTGACCCCATGGACTGTAGCTCGCCAGGCTCCTCTGTCCCTGGAATTCTCCAGGTAAGAATACTGGAGTGGGTTGTTGTGCCCTTCTCCAGGGGATCTTCCAGTCCCAGGGATCGAACCCAGGTCTTCCACATTGCAGGCAGATTCTTTACCATCTGAGCTACCAGGGAAGCCTTATTGCTAAAACCCCTGGGAAAAAACATTCAGGCAAAAGAAATACAGATCGTTTTAAGCTCTATTGTGTTCATTTGTAGGTTTGTCTTTATTTTCTTAAAACATAATACACAAATACTTCAAACCTTTGAGGAATAAGTCTCCAGATTTTGTTTTTATTTATTCTTCATTCTTGAGTTTGTGCTGTAGTATCTGTGAAAGGAATAAAACATAATTTAAATATATTTTTCTTAATTTAATATCTTACTTGAAGAATTCTACTTCTGGGGTCATGTTACAATATTCATCTCTCTTTCTCTCTCTTCCTTGTTTTTCTCTTTTTTATGAATATTTATTGGAAAGAGATGAGCAAGGATTAAAATGAAAAGTCACAATGAAATTCTGCTTTATTTATTTACCTGTTTTGTTAAGGCATGAGAGAAGACCCTCAAGTAGGTCAGTACTTTTTTCCTTTTAAATATGAGGAACAAATCCATTTTGATTTATTATTTTCCTTCAAAGGACAGGTGACATTTCCTGCAACATTAACTTTAATTCATAATCCCCTTTTGGCAAGCAAAAAGAGAATTACAATTGGAAAGATTTTCACAGTCAGACACTCCACTAGAATGAAATACTATATAGAAGGCTTCACTTCAGCCAAACCAGCAAAATCCTTCCATTGCCAATTTTTCTTTTATATTTTGAAGTTGGCCTCTCAGCACAGATTTGATTCACACCATTTAAAAATAAATCTGGTGTCTGCAAAGCAGAAAATTCAGGCTGTGTTGTCATAGTATCAGTATTTCCATTTTTATGCCTGGAGACAACCTAGACTTCTAAAGAGAGCTACGGTTCCTAATACTATGGTAAAAGTAAAACCTAATTTTATTGTAAGTGTTCACCTGATTTTTATATTTACTAAAGAATAAAGTACCACATTTATACATAGCACATTAAACATTTTTTATGAGTGATTTAATGCCATGAAAAAAAAATGCATCTGTGTTAAGAGGTGATACCCTATGACAACAATTGATTTTGAGATATATAGCTTAAATAAGAATTTGAATTCAATATCAGTGTGCCATTTTGTTTTCACTTTATCATAACGATTTCATCGTGAACTGCATAAAGATCAACTAAACAGTCGATGGTGTTTGCCTGGCATCCGCGTGGTCCCTGGCCTAGAGATGGCTCTTGACGGGTTGGCCTGTGCTCCCTACACATACACTCTGAGCATCAAGAGATGGGACTTTTGCTCCCTCCATTGAATTCTGAGATGACTTTGACTAAGAGGATGCGGAACATGTGATGTTCCAAGGCTCGTGGGTCCAGACCAGAGTGTGAGAACTTTCAGTTCCTCCATCTTAAATCCTTGAGCCAGTACATGTGAAACCTTAATTATCCTGTCCGCAGGCATGAGTGCTTGTGTTTATGTGAGAGAGAGAGAGACAGAGAGAAAGAACATGAGGGAGAACCAGGAGAATAAGACATCAGAAAAAGAAAAAACAAAAACAAAAATCAGAAGCATCACAGCCAAGAGGAGTCTAAGGAGATGTGACAACTAAATGTAACACAGAATCCTGATGAGATCCTGGAACAAAAAAGGACAAGAGCTAGAAATTAAGGAAATTTGGTGGAAAACAACAACTGTGGATTTCAGTTTTATAAATTGCATCATGATTGGCTCATTAATTGTAATAAATGTACTGTACTAAAGTAAGATGTTAGTTATAGAGGAAACTGGGCTCTACTATCTTCTCAAGTTCTCTATAAATATAGATCTGTTCTAAAAAATAAACTCTGTTTAAAACAAAAGTGTAGCCAGTGAGATAGGCATTAGGGAGCTAGACTGCTAGCTACACCTCCTCCCAGCTGCCATTTTTCTGCAAGTGCAGAGAAACTGCCAGTGAGGCAGCAGAAGCAACACCCAGCAGAGCCTCAGCCAATGCACAGAGTTGACAGGCAATGAAACAGCTGTTTAGGCCTCTGTGTGTTGGCATTGTTTATTAAGCTGCAATAGGTAACATGACCAACATGCTGCTTTCATTTGGTTATGTCAAAGATGTGTGGTAGTTGCTCAGTTGCATCTGACTCTGCGACTCCATGAACTGTAGCTGGCCAGGCTCCTCTGTCCTTGAAATTTCTCCAGGCGAGAATACTAGAATGGGTAGCCATTCCTTTCTCCAGGGGGTCTTCCTGACGCATAGATCAAACCTGGGTCTCCCGCATTGCAGGCAGATTCTTTACCGTCTGAGCCACCATGCCTATTTTATAACATGCAACTTGAGAAAATGAGTCACTAAGACTTTCATTTCATTGGGAGGCATAGAGATGTCTGGAAAAGGAGCTGCTCTTTGGAAAAGATGATAGCTCTGGTGGAAATGTGAACACAGGTTCTGGGGTCAGAAAGCAGGGTTCCTATGTTCTGTTTACCTCCAACTAGCAGTGTGTACTAGAAATGGTTACTCTTTCTTATTAAGAGGTTTTTTTTTCCCCATCTATTAAACATGTTACCATGCTTATATCATAGTATGATAATTAGAGATAATACACTGAGGCTCTTGACACAATTGCAGGCACAGAGGACTCGTGCTTTAAATGTGAGATGCACTCAGCAGGCCACCCTTCGCGTTGTGTCTCCTCACCCATCCGTGATGATGCACAAGAGGCCCCTCTTTGCCATTGCTTAGTTAGTTGCAGATCTGGGTCTAATTGTATTATAATCGCATCTGAGCAGATACTAAGCTCTTAGTTATTGATTAATTGTGTATCAAGTAGTTTACATATATTGTCTCATTTAATTTTCAAGGCTACTATCCAAGATGGATATCATTGCTTGCTTTTATTTAATGAGAGAGAAACTCATGCTTTAAATCATTTACATTACCTGCCCAAGCTCAATAGGCTGTCAGTAATAGCCCTGGAAGCTAAGCCTAGGCTATTAGATTTCAAAGTCCATGTACTCAAATGTTATGATTTATTTCTTCTGTTTGCACAGCTTAGTTGTTTTTTTTTTTTTTTATTAATTCTTATTAATTCAATACTGTTCTAAAATGTACTATTTTTAAGCCTGGAATTATGTTACTTATATGAAACCAGGTTGATATTAACCAATTCGATCTCGGTCAGAAATTTTTTAGGTGCTTTGCTATGAAACCATATCAGAAAGGAATACATGGAAATACACACAGATACACACAAACACACATATATGAACTTAAATTTACATATGTGTGTATATACATATATATTTACATATACACACACACATATAAACTTAAATTTACACATGTATGTATATATGTATATATATATATGGTTGGCATCACCAACTCAATGGGCATGAGTTTGAGTAAATTTCGGCGTTGGGGATGGACAGGGAGGCCTGGAGTGCTGCAGTCCATGGGGTCGCAAAGAGTAGGACATGACTGAGTGACTGAACTGAACTGAATATATATGGCTTAAATTGTGAAGACCTAGAATTCTCAAGTAGTGAAAGGAAATATTTTTATACTTGAAGAAAAATTCAGTATAACTAGATAAAGATCAAGGAAAAAAAAGAACCACAGTGCTGCAGTGATTGAGCTGAAGAATACAATTAAGTTGTGATGAAGGGCAGCAAATGATGATGATAGAGATATGAAAAGGGAAAAAATAAACAAGACAGGAGAAAAAGAATATGGTCTGGTAATACTGACAGTGTTCCCAAGAATTTAGCCACAGTGGGGAGAGCCACAGTTACATAACTAACCTCCGATCATAATCTCTTCAGGGTAAATAAAGAAGGAACAGAGAATTTCTACACAAATATTCCATAAAATAACATTTTTAAAAAACCTTAATTTTTGGTTATCTGCGAAGTACTCAGGATACCAAGTCTGTCAGTTTAGGAGCTGAATTTTTAAAAATGGGAAGTGGTTCTTCTCCTGATAAGAATGGCATTTCCATTTCATCTTTATGGCTCTGAAACTGCTGTAGGAATAGGAAGAGAGAGGCAGGAGATCAGGGTGACAGAAAACAGCCCCCTAGAAGAGAGGAAAAAATTGGTTTTTCAAAGTTTTTTATTCATGAGTGAAGCAATACTTATATTACTTCCTTCTAACTAGACAGTCAGCATTGATGTCATATTTGTAGTTTCCTACAGCGAGATGCCCCTTCTGCCTTATGTGACTATTGTATTATTTACTTGTCTTAATTTCCTATGTGTGTGTGTGTGTGTGTGTGTGTATACACACACACATGCTGCCGCTGCTAAGTCACTTCAGTCGTGTCCGACTCTGTGCAACCCCATAGACGGCCACCCACCAGGCTCCCCCGTCCCTGGGATTCTCCAGGCAAGAACACTGGAGTGGGTTGCCATTTCCTTCTCCAGTGCGTGAAAGTGAAAAGTGAAAGGGAAGTCGCTCAGTCGTGTCCAACCCTTAGCGACCCAATGGACTGCAGCCTACCAGGCTCCTCCGTCCATGGGATTTTCCAGGCAAGAGTACTGGAGTGGGGTGCACTTCTCCGGAGAAGGCAATGGCACCCCACTCCAGCGACTTCCTTTCACTTTTCACTTTCACGCACTGGAGAAGGAAATGGCAACCCACTCCAGTGTTCTTGCCTGGAGAATCCCAGGGACGGGGGAGCCTGGTGGGTGGCCGTCTATGGGGTCGCACAGAGTCGGACACGACTGAAGTGACTTAGCAGCAGCAGCAGCATGTATAGTATACAATTATATATATAATATATAGTATATATAATATTATATACTGTCTTTTGGCATAATATATAAAATTATATAGTAATATATATATTATATATTATTTAATATATAATATATATATACACACATAAAAGTTTGAGGCTTGTGGTAACTAGAATAATGGCTCTCCCAAATATGTCTATGCTCTGATCCCTGGAACCTATGAATTTGTTATTAGGTTGGTGCAAAAGTAATTATGGTTTTTGCATGTTGAAATTTGCTGTTTGATACTGGAATACATTCTTAAATGGGGTTATGTTATACATCATTTTAATGTGCAGTTCTCGCTTTATTTTTTTTTGCAAATGACTTATTACTTGCTGTGTATTTTATATTTATTTTAGATTAAAGAAATAATGTTAGACAAAAGGCAAATTAGAGTGATTTTTCTTATTCGACTGCAAAATGGGTCGTAAAGCAGCAGGAACAACTCGCAGCAGGAACAATGCATTTGGCCCAGGAACTGCTAATGAACATACAGTTCTGTGGTGGTTCAAGAAGTTTTGCAAAGGAGACAAGAGCCTTGAAGATGAACAGCATAGTGGCTGGCCATCCAAAGCTGACGGTGACAAAATTGAGAGCCATCACGGAAGCTGAGCCTCTCACAGCTGCACTAGAAGTGGCTGGAGAACTCGATGGCACCCGTTCTATTACTGTCTTTGGCATTTGAAACAAAGTGGAAAGGTGAGAAAGCTCAATAAGTGAGTGCCTCGTGAGCTGACTGCAAATCAAAAAAATCATTTTGAAGTGTCTTCTCTTACTCCGTGCAACGACATCAAACCATTTCTTGTGGTTTGTGATGTGCGATGAAAAGTGGATTTTGTACAACAACCAGTAGTGACTAGCTCAGTGTTTGGACTGAGAAGAAGCTCTGAAGCACTTCCCAAAGCCAGATCTGTACCCAAAAAGATCACGGTCACTTGTTTGGTGGTCTTCTGCCCGTCTGTTTATTACAGCATTCTGAATCCCAGTGAAACCATTACATCTGAGAAGCATGCTCAGCAAATCAATGAGATGCGCTGAAAACTGCAAGGCCTGCAGCTGGCACTGGTCAACAGGAAGAGCCCAGTTCTTTTCCACAACAATGCCCGACCACACATGGTGCAACCAGCACTTACAAAATTGAACGAATTGGGCTGTGAAGTTTTGCCTCATCTGCCGCATTCACCTGACCTCTCACCATCTGACTGCCGCCTCTTTAAGCATCTTGACAACTTTTTGCAGGGAAAACACTTCCACAACAGGCAGGAAGCAAAAAGTGCTTTCCAGGAGTCCGCTGGGAAAAAAGTGTTCATAAAATCAGAAAGCACAGATTTTTATGCTGCAGGAATAAACAAATTTATTTCTCATTGTCAAAAATGTGTTGATTTTAATGGTTAATAAAAACCATTTGATTAATAAAGATGTGTTTGAGCCTAGTTATAGTGATTTAAAATTCACGCAATTATGTTTGTACCAACCTAATAAATCGCAAGACAAAAGAGACTTTGCAGATGAGATTAAGGCTATAATTCTTCAGGTGCAGAAATTATCCACCTGAATCCAATCTCTTCACAAGAGCCCTTCAATAGTGAGAACCTTTCCTGGTGGGTCAGAGAGATGTGACATGAGAGAGACTCAGCCCGTGGCTGTTGGTTTTGAAAATGAAAGAAAGGGCCGTGGGGCAAAGGATATGGTCTTTAGAAGCTGAGAATGGCCCTCATTGACAGCCAGCAGGAAAACGGAAACCCGGATTCTAGAACAGGAGATTGAGTTCTGCCAACAGGCTGAATGAGTAAGGAAGCAGATTCCAGAGAGGCACTCAGCCAAAGACACTTTGATATTAGCTCCCTGAGATGAGAAGCAGACTTTTGATCTACAGAATTGTAAGATAATGAATTTGTGGTTTTTTTATTATTTGTTAATTAGGTAACTTTTTATTATTAGTTACTTTAATTAGTTATTTTGGGCTGTACTGGGTCTTCATTGCTGTGCAGCCTTTTCTTTAGCGGTGGTGAGCAGGGGCTACTCTCAAGTTGCCCTGCGCGGCTTCTCATTGTGGTAGTTTTCCTTATTGTGGGGCACGGGCTCTAGGGGGCGCAAGATTCAGTAACTGCGGCACGTGGGCTCAGGAGTTGCAGCTCCCAGGGTCTAGAGCACAGGCTCACTAGTTGTGGTGAACGGGCTTAGTTGTTCCACGGCATGTGGAATCTTCATGGATCAGGGAT
The DNA here is from genome assembly GCF_055505025.1 of Bos grunniens. Taxonomy (NCBI): domain Eukaryota; kingdom Metazoa; phylum Chordata; class Mammalia; order Artiodactyla; family Bovidae; genus Bos; species Bos grunniens. The sequence goes on along the minus strand of NC_141191.1, from coordinate 18,856,547 downwards.
CAAACCCATGTCTCCTGCCTTGGCTGACAGATTCTTTACCACTGAGCCACCAGGGGTTGTGTTGTTTTAAGATGCTAAATTTGTAGTAACTTGTTACAGTAGCAAGAGACAACTTATACAAGTTTAATTATTGTATCTTGTCCACTTACATTTTTATACAGCGTAGCACAGTGCCGTAATTATGTATTATATATGTAACTATTATATATGAAAGCTATTATATATCAAAGCTATGGTTTTTCCAGTAGTCATGTATAGATGTGAGAGTTGGACTATAAAGAAAGCTGAGCATAAACAATTGATGCTTTTGAACTGTGGTGTTGGAGAAGACTCTTGAGAGTCCTTTGGACTTCAAGGAGATCCAACCAGTCTGTCCTAAAGGAAATCAGTCCTGAATATTCATTGGAAGGACTGATGTTGAAGCTGAAACTCCAATACTTTGGCCACCTGATGCTGAAGAACTGACTCATTTGAAGAGACTCTGATGCTGGGAAAGATTGAAGGCAGGAGGAGAAGGGGATGACAGAGGATGAGATGGTTGGATGGCATCACTGACTCAGTGGACATGTAATCTCCAGGATTTGGTAATCTCCGGGAGTTAGTGATGGACAGGAAAGAAAGAGTTGGACATGACTAAGCAACTGAACTGAATTGATTATATATGAATATTATATTAGTGAATTTATGTATAATATACATAATTATATATAATTGGTAAAGTTACCAATCCCAAAGAAAGGCAATGCCAAAGATGCTCAAACTACCACACAATTGCACTCATCTCACACGCTAGTAAAGTAATGCTCAAAATTCTCCAAGCCAGACTTCAGCAATACGTGAACTGTGAACTTCCAGATGTTCAAGCTGGTTTTAGAAAAGGCAGAGGAACCAGAGATCAAATTGCCAACATCTGCTGGATCATGGAAAAAGCAAGAGAGTTCCAGAAAAACATCTATTTCTGCTTTACTGACTATGCCAAAGCCTTTGACTGTGTGGATCACAATAAAATGTGGAAAATTCTGAAAGAGATGGAAATACCAGACCACCTGACCTGCCTCTTGAGAAACCTGTATGCAGGTCAGGAAGCAACAGCTAGAACTGGACATGGAACAACAGACTGGTTCCAAATAGGAAAAGGAGTACATCAAGGCTGTATATTGTCACCCTGCTTATGTAACTTCTATGCAGAGTACGTCATGAGAAATGCTGAGCTGAAAGAAGCACAAGCTGGAATCAAGATTGCCAGGAGAAATATCAATAACCTCAGATATGCAGATGACACCACCCTTATGGCAGAAAGTGAAGAAGAACTAAAGAGCCTCTTGATAAAAGTGAAAGTGGAGAGTGAAAAAGTTGGCTTAAAGCTCAACATTCAGAAAACGAAGATCATGGCATCTGGTCCCATCACTTCATGGGAAATAGATGGGGAAACAGTGGAAACAGTGGCTGACTATTTTTCTGGGCTCCAAAATCACTGCAGATGGTGACTGCAGCCATGAAATTAAAAGACGGTTACTCCTTTGAAGGAAAGTTATGACCAATCTGGACAGCATATTCAAAAGCAGAGACATTACTTTGTCAACAAAGGTCCGTCTAGTCAAGGTTATGGTTTTTCCAGTGGTCATGTATGGGTGTGAGAGTTAGACTGTGAAGAAAGCTGCATGCTGAAGAATTGATGCTTTTGAACTGTGGTGTTGGAGAAGACTCTTGAGAGTCCCTTGGACTGCAAGGAGATCCAACCAGTCCATTCTAAAGGAGATTAGCCCTGGGATTTCTTTGGAAGGAATGATGCTAAAGCTGAAACTCCAGTACTTTGGCCATCTCATGCAAAGAGTTGACTCACTGGAAAAGACCCTGATGCTGGGAGGGATTGGGGGCAGGAGGAGAAGGGGACGACAGAGGATGAGATGGCTGGATGCATCACCGACTCTATGGACATGAGTCTGAGTGAACTCTGGGAGTTGGTGATGGACAGGGAGGCCTGGCGTGCTGCGATTCATGGGGTCGCAAAGAGTCGGACACGACTGAGCAACTGAACTGAACTGAACCAGTTATTTGTTTTCTGGTCCTAAAAACAAGCACAAAGGCACATACCATTATCACTCCTATTTTACAGATAAGGAAACTAACCTTAGTGAGAACAGAGGGTAAATATAAATACTTCGGCATTTCTATTTCTCTTTTAGGTTTTCAACACTATAAAAATAAATTGTGAATGTGTCCACTATTACAGAATTAAAGACCTTTCGTATAATAGTTCAGCTCACCACTCACATCTATGTTAACTATGACATTAATTATAAATATAAGCCAGACATTTTTTCATCAATGTGAAAGTTAAACAGTGATTGATATGTTATTTTAAAAACTAAAAGCATTGATGTGAGTACTCAAGAGATTGAGCTTAATGAATCAATCAAACTTTATCTTGTTCATTCAGAATAGATCTTATGTATTTTGCAAAACACTCTCCGCCCAATTAACATTTTATTCAAGCTAAAAAATAATACCCAATTCCAATAAATGGACTTTAATAAGCTCTCACCTTTTCTTTTTTGTGCTGCATATCTCCCGGTACACGAAGAATGCTATATATTGTTTAAGCGAACAATCAAAGGGATGTGGGTTAATTACTTAGCAAGGAAGCTGCAGGGTCCTTACAGATGTTATCTCTATGTCAGGATTGGTGTTTAACCAAGGCCAGCAGATATTTAAAGTAGGAAGGAACCAGATGCAATTTTATCTGGTGAATAACACTAATTTGCTAGTCTGGAACGTTAGCATAGCACTGAGCTTCCGAGGATAATCATGATAATGACTAGGAGGAAGAACATAGCAACCTCTAAGGAACACATTTTACCCACACTGTCTCACTGAATTCCTCCCTGAATGCAATAGGCATCTTCAGTGATATTTTACAAGGATGGAAATCTGAGCTTTGTGAGGTTGAGTATCTTGTACAAGGACACAGATAAAAAAATCTCTCAATGTGAAGGTGTCTGAAATTAACAAGTTCCCTGTTCATATATTTCAACTTTTCATTATTTCTCTCATTTCACAAGATTCTATCTTTAAATTGCTGTGGGTGTCCATGAAGGAGAAAAAAATTAATACAATTGGTGAATGTTACAAGATTTCTTTGTTGTTTAGAAATAAGTGGCATTTATATGATAGGTAACTTTTGCCTTAGAAATGTTTTTATTATTTCTTTGCCTTTAGCTGCACTGTCCTACATGTGCCAGTCATGACTACTTTTGCAGGATGTCTAAAAATACTTGATATTTTATTTCAAAGATTTTCAAATTAAGATAATAATAAATGGCATATAATCAAGGGTATATGTGTGGCTTCCCTTGTGGCTCAGCTGGTAAAGAATCCGCCTGCAATATAGGAGACCTGGGTTCGATCTCTGGGTTGAGAAGATTCCCTGGAGAAGGGAAAGGCTACCCACTCCAGTATTCTGGCCTGGAGAATTCCATGGACTGCATAGTCCATTGGGTTGCAAAAGAGTCAGACACAACTGAGTAACTTTCACTCACATACATATATATGAAAATCTGAAAGATATTTTAAAAATATATGTCAATATGTACAATATATCAGAGCTATATATGCATTTCAGTTGTATATCAGACCCCTTTATATCTCAGATATGTATTTTTCACATATATATGACTTTTCATATATATGTCTGTGTGTATATACATATATGACTGATGGATTGACATACGGGATAGTTGAGTTTCAAAAATTAAGTTCTCAATCATTTCCAATTTTCAAGGTCCTTTTTATTTCACCTTTAAGAGTTAGGCTCTGAAATAATGGAAGGGGATATATAAATATAAATATATATAGTTTTCCCCAGGTGTTTTACCTGAGAAATTTATGTCTAATATTTTCACTGTCTTAGAATCTAGGATCTCTACTGATAATAATCATTGTGTATTCTCATCTTGCCAAATAATTCATATGATCAATTCTTTTGAAGATTTCTTTTTGAAAAAAAGCATGTTTTTTAAGGAGTGTTAGTATGTTACTCCGGAGAAGGCAATGCCACCCCACTCCAGTACTCTTGCCTGGAAAATCCCATGAACAGAGGAGCCTGGTGGGCTGCAGACCATGGGGTCGCTAAGAGTTGGACACGACTGAGCGACTTCACTTTGACTTTTCACTTTCATGCATTGGAGAAGGAAATGGCAACCCACTCCAGTCTTCTTGCCTGGAGAATCCCAGGGACGGGGGAGCCTGGCGGGCTGCCGTCTGTGGGGTCGCACAGAGTCGGACACGACTGAAGCGACTTAGCAGCAGCAGCAGTATGTTACTCCAGCAAGAATCGACATACGGAAACCAAACTGTACTTACAAAAATTACATTCAACTCAAGTTTACTTCTCAGTGATGTAACTTGATTTGAAAAAAATAATCACACCTCCTTTAACATATGTAAATCTGGATTCTGTGATATATAAATCTGAATTTCAAGATGCTAGAAATTATTTGTAAATGATAAATACCTTGGAAAATATTCATTATACTTCTCTTTTTATAAAAAGCTAAAACTATTTGTAAATTAAATTATGACACCTATGATAAGCAATGATCCTATATTTTTTGTAGGTGTGAAAATATTCTAGGATTTTTGATAAAATAATTGAAGGTAGAGTAATGTTTAAAAATGTAGATGTCTAAAGTGGAGTAAAATGTTTTGTCCATCATTTTAAAACATGTACTTTTTTAAAATGACATAACTTCTGCACATTTATGAGATAGTAAAAAAATAGTGTTCATCTTTTATTTCTTCATACATCCCCCAAATCACATATTGACCACTAAAACTTGTTGATGGGGTATACTATACAAAGTTGAGAAAATCTTATCTTCAAGCGGTGTTTTGTTGGTAAGATGAATCTCATTAAGAGATCTGCAGTGTTCTATTATTCTGCGTCCTGCTCAGATCACAAGAATCTTTCCCACTGAACTCGTTTCCTAAGGCTATCCTAACAAGTTACCACAAATGTGATGGCTTAAGACAAGAGAATTTATTTACTCACAGTTCAGGAGGACAGGAGTTCAAAATTAAGAAGCTTGCAAGATTGGTTCCATTTGGAGGCTCTGAGGGAGAAGGTGTTCCCTACCTCCCAGCAAGCTTCCAATGCCTGTTTGCAATCCTTGACGTGCAGTCCTTGACATGCGCTGCTTAAAGACACAGTACTCCAGTCTCTGCCTCCATCCTCACGACTCCTTCTCTGTGTCTCAGTGTCTTCTTCTCTGCTTATACTCTTTTATCATTGGATTTGGGGTTCATCCAAAGTCCAGAATAATCTTGAGACTCTCAGTATAGTTACATCTAAAGAGACCCTTTTCCTAAATAATATCATCTTCTAGGTTTCAGGATTAGAAGACTTGGACATCCCTTTAAAAAAATTTTTTTTAATTGGAGGATAATTGCTTTACAGTGTTGTGTTGGTTTCTGCCCCACAACAACTTGAATCAGCCATAAATATATATGGATATCCTCACTCGTGAGCCTGCCTCCCACCCCACCCCCCATCCCACTCCTTTACTGGACATATCTTTTGGGGAGCCACTATTTAACCCACTGCATGCTCAGTCGCTTCAGTCATGTTCAACTCTTTGTGACGCCATGAAGTGGAGCCCACCAGACTCCTCTGTCCGTGGGATTCTCCAGGCAAGAATATTGGAGTGGGTTACCATGCCCTCCTCCAGGGGATCTTTCAGACCCAGGAACCAAACCCACATCTCCTGTGTCTCCTGCATTGCAGGCAGATTCTTTACACAGTGAGCCGCCTGGGAAGCCCAGCTGTACCCACTGGGCCCATATTTAATACGTATGATTCTTTTTCTATACTGTTCACACAGCCCCAGACCATCAGTCTTACACGTGTCCCTGTATTATGGAAGCAATAAAATAGAGTGGGTAAAAGCATAGACTCCTGAGCCAAGCTGTTTCTTTTCAAATACTGGCTCTGCTATTTTACTAGCAGTTAACATTATGTAACTCTGCTTCGGTTTCCTTACCTGTAAATGTACATAATAATAATACTTAATGTGTATAATGTTCGTGTTAAATAATATGTAGAAGCCCAGGCCCATATGAGTATTGCCAATTACCGTTACAGAACAATTGTTTTCTTTAGCAGTAGCTACTGTTTTGAAATGTGATCTTATAAGATAAGTCAGTGGAATCACTAGTTCTGCAGGGTTACATTTAGACAGGAGAGATGAGATCTAGGATTTTAGGTCAAGAACTTGACAAAATGGCAGGGATGATTTAAGAATAGAGGAGGCTCAGAGAAAGGTTTTTTATAACAACTCTGCCCTGAGATAGAACCTTCTGGCCATTAAGGGTTGTAGAGCAGGAAGCATAACGGAAGAGGTTGGGAAGAAAATAGTTGTCTCCTATGTATGGTGAGTTTGAAACAACAGTAGATGTATTTAGCCAGTGATTAGAAAGTACAGTGAAACCTTAGGGGTGGAAATTTGTTAGTTACTCACATAGAAGTAAATGATAAGACTAAGGGAGAAAACTTAAAAGAAAAATAATCCCAGAGAACAACAGAATTTCAGAAAGCATCCAGTTGAGGAAGATAGAAGAGCGAGCGTTCCCACTAGGAAAGATAAGAGTGTTTAATGATAAAAGTGAAGTGACAAAATATGCAAACTGATAGAAATCAGGGGAAGAAATTTTATGAAAGAGATACAAAAAGAAATATCAAATATGTTAGCAGAGTCAAGGATACTGGAAAGACATTGGCCTTTTCTCAGTTTGCAATTAGAAAGTCAGTATTGAATTTTAGATGAGCAGTATTTGTAGAGATTTGGAAAATCCACTGAGATTTCAAAAGGTTGCACATTGCATGAGTTAAGAAAGTGGAGCCAATAATTGCTCCAAAAGCTTAGCAATAAAAGAAATAACTTTTAGAAGTTTTGTATCAGGATTTATTCTAAAAGTAAGATTTTTGACCATATTTGAAGACAGTAATGATGAAACTAACAGAGTATACTAATTGAAGGGATAAGAAAGCAGGGACATAATTTTTGTGAAGGCTTAGAGGATTCAGGAGGGGAGAGATTAAAGGAGAATGATGAAGACCTTGGATCTGGAGATGATTCGGTTCAGTGAGGCAACAAATATTTCTATGGCCTAGAGAAAGCATATTCTTGCATTTCTTCACTGAAGCAGTGAATATTTATTGAACCACCCCTCCTACAAGGTTAGCACTAAACAATAGACACCGAACGATAAAACAGACCAAAAGCTCCTCCATAGACCTCACTTCTGGTTTTTATGTGAGCTTAGATCTAACTTGTAGAGTAATCAAATAGCATGTGACATTTAAAAAGCTCTGCTTAAACACTTAAGAGTGGCTTCCCTCAGAGCTCAGATGGTAAAGAATCTGCCTGCAATGCAGGAGATCCCAGTTCGAGTGAGGAAGATCCGCTGGAGAAGGCATAGGCTACCCATTCCAGTATTCTTAGGCTTCCCTTGTAGCTCAGCTGGTAAAGAATCCGCCTGCAATGCGGGAGACCTGGGTTCATTCCCTGGGTTGGGAAGATCCCCTGGAGAAGGAAAAGGCTACCCACTCCAGTACTCTGGCCTAAAGAATTCCATAGACTAGTCTATGGGGTCACAAAGAGTCGGACACAACTGAGTGACTTTCACTTTCACTCAAACAGTTAAGAAAGTTGAAGATGGTGTCACCTGGGTTCAATGGTTGATTAAAACAGAAGGTTAAAAGATCTTGAGTTGTTAATCTAGAGTTCTGAGTGGAAGAAGGTTTCTTAATCTCACCACTGTTGACATTTGGGGCTGGATAATTCTTTGTGTGAGGGGCCATCTTGTAAGATGTTTGGCAATATCCCTGGTCTGCCAATAGGAACCCCAAGCCCCAAATTGTTGACAACCAAAACTGTCTGCAGAATTGTCAGATGTTCCCTAGAGAGCAAACTCACCCAAGCAAGAGGACTGCGCTAGAGAAATATCCTGGGCCTGGCTGATAGAGGTCCAGCTATGGAGAGAGGAAGGAGAAACTGGCTGGAATTATGTGGATATAGAGAGGCATGAAATAAAGAGGGCCATGGTAATGGTGAACAGCAGATTCAGTGTGAGTGAGGAGAGTTGAAATGAGATGGTAGTGTGATGGCTGATTTTATATGTTAATTTGGGCAAAGGGATGCCAGGAAAGCCTGTGAAATCAGACTTCTGGGTGTCTATGAGGGTGTTTTCAGATAGCAGTAGTGTTCGAATGGGGAGACTGAGTAGAGGAGAGGCCCCTCACAATGCCCTGACACCATCCAGTCTTTTGAGGAACTAAATAGAATAAAGCATACAGGAAGTGAGAATTCACTCTCCTGCTGAGCTGGAACATTCATCTCTGCCCTTGCCTATCAGTGTTTCTGGTTCTGAAGCCTTGGGATCGGACTGAATTACACCACCAGCTTTCCTGGTTTTCCAGCTTGCAGATGGCAGACTGTGGGATTTCTCGGCCTCCGTCCATAATTGCATGGACTAATGCTCATAATAAAACTCCTCTTTATCTCCTCCTCCCTGTATATCCTATTGGTTTTCTGTTTTTTCTGGAGAACACTGACTGATACAGGATGTTGCCAGTAGCATCAGATAGAACTTGGAAATCAGAAGACCTGTGTGTGACCTGAGTAAAAGCATTTACCTGCTGAGTCTCAACTCTTTCCTCTATAAAATGAGGATAATATTACAGGTTGTGTGGTTTTGTTGTAGAGTTAGATAAAATTCCACCTATTAAATTATTTCATACAATAATATGTGCTCTACCAATAAAGCACTTTTATTAAGTTTGAATATATGAGAAGACAGAAAAAAAATAAGTCAAAGGGCAGGCAAAGCGCTCTAGCTATTTCACATGAATTTCATATGGATGCTTTTGAACATATGTAACACTTCAAAGATGAGTAGTGTATAAAACCTCAACTTTTTTAGATTGGTTTCTAAAAACTTTCAAATGCTTTCAACGCTCTCTGTGTAATCATGATGGAAGACAGATTTTGGACAAAATAAGACTGGAGAGTTTGGACAGTGGCCTAAAATTATGTGTTCTTTTTGTGTCCTATGAATTTAGAAATAGTTGGGACATTTCTGGTTTCTTTTAATGTGTTTAAATGTGTGTAAAGAACAGCTATATTTGAGCCTAAAAAACCCTGTGTTGTTACCACCCTTCTGGTCTACATGGACTAAAAATATAATGCTTTTCCAAAAAGGTTTCAGTGCCTAGATCCTGCCTGACTTCTATAGTCAATGTATAAACCCCAGATAATACAGGTTTGTGATGGAAATGCTGACATGCTTTTAGGTCTACCAGCTGTAACTTTTTGGCCCTGACTTGCAGCCCCGCTCGACACAACTTAAAGATTTTTCAGTACGATCTTTTGAAATGGAGGACTATGAGAAGGTGAATTTGGGTAAAATCATAACGGTTTCCAACAAGCTGTATTGACATGTAGATTAGTTTGAGAAGGTCCTCTTTTGGTCCAAATTCTAGGTGGATGTCAGTCAGTCTGTTTGCAGTTTTAAATAAGTCACCTTCTCCAAATGGGTGTGAAGAAATGATTAGGAAAGTCCTTTTTAAAATGTATATAAAATATTACACCTCCTTCTTTTGATGCAATATGCCTTTGAGCATCTTGTTCCCAGTGGTCCACTCACAACATTGTGATTGTCTTCTTACTCTCGTGATGTGTTCTTTCTTGTACTTCATAGGTTGAGAAAAAGCTCCATTTTTACTTATATTTAGCCTTAGTGTTCATGTGTAATTGGCCTAAATAGATCTCCAACATGTTATGAAAACCATCAGAATGGGAGCACCAAGGATAACAAATTACCTGACTGTATTAGAACAATTCTTTGTTACTTTCTTTCCTAGAGTTGTTTTTTTTTTTTTTTTTTAATATGAAAACTGGTTGTGTATACATACTAAAATTTAACAAATTTAATAAGTTCTCAGTTTCACACCATTTCCATTCATATAAACATTTATTTGCTATTTGAACTTTGGAATTGACTTCAAATGAGCATTGGAAGATAACAAATCAATATAGATGCTTTGTAGTATAATTTTCCAAATCACTTGTTAAGATCTTTTTTATAAAATATAAAAGACATAATTTCCATATGCCCATAAATGATGCTACAGTCATTTTTCTAGTTTGTTTTCCTTGCCTGTGAAGTTGTAAAGTAATTCACTTATTTGTCTATGAAATGATAGCAAAACCTTTATTACTATAAGGGATTTGACTGAGAATATCACATTAAAATAAACCATAAACAGTGAAACAATTTTTTTTCAGCAGAATTCATGTTCCTGTCTTTTTTAAATGGCCACGTGAAAGGAAAAAGATAATGAATATCCTTGGTGGGTTATTTTTACTATTCAGAAGCTGCATTTTCCATGTACAAAATCTTCTCTTATTAAGTAAAAGTTGCTATAGCCTCAATGCAGATGTTTTTTTCAATTATTTTTTTAAGTTCTTATGTTAGATTTTGACATTCTAAACACAAAAGCCTTTTTATAGGGTCTATTCTTTATTAAAATCAGCTATGTTATTCTGAACATTCTATATATGGCCCGTGATTTGTTTGCAGACCTTCTGGGCATTTTCCCCAGTACCATACAAATTGCATCCCAAGAGATTTTTCTATTGAGTACATCTTTCATTACTGTTTCTTCTATTTATTTCTAAAAACAAACTAATATTGGATAGTCCCAAAAGATGAAGTGTATGCTATGATTACATTGTATGAACACATTTTCAACAAAAAAAGATAAATATGAGTTTTTAGGCCAACTGTATGTAAGCCAGAAATGGAGATGCAATGAAGTAGGGAGAGAATATATTGTGAGTTTGATTTTTATGGAAATTCTGTAATTTTTGTTAAGAGTTGTGTTCCGAGTGCAGAGTCTTACAAGGTGCCAGCCTTACTTGGCAATGATCTGCTCTATTTTAAGCTTCTGTTTCAATTCCCGATTTCTAAGATCATTATAGTTGTGCGTGTCTATGTATGTGTATATACATGTACACATATTGGGAAGGGGGGAGAAAGAGAGACATAAAGACAGAGACAGAAAGAGCGAGGGAGAGAGAAAGAAAGACAAAACAAGCTCAAAGGTGAGGCAGCTGAACTCACTCCTATTTTATAAAATGGTTTTCTACAACTCTTTTCACTTTTCCCAACTGTTACCATTTTTCTCTGCAAGAGTCCTAGGTTATTTTTATCACCCAAACTTCCAGTGTTTGAATATGCTACTGTTCATAATCTTCAAATTATACCTTACACATAATTTATCACCTAAATTCCAACACTATAATTGGTTTAAGTTTATCGTCATCATTAATAATAACAAGCAAAGCATGGTCAAATGTTGCATCATGTATTATAATTATTTTATCATTACATTGCTTCTAAAAATTTGACAATCATATAGTATTTCAACACTTCTGACCCAGCTCCTTCTCTTCAATATTGCTCTTGATTAAAAACTATTTTTCCACCTCCATATTCTGTATACTCCAGTCCCCAGTATTCTGTGATTGAATTTAGTCTCTTTCTACCCATACTCTCTCTCTCAGTTGATCCTGTATTCTTTCAATTATCTTCATCTTTCATAATTCACTATTTTTTCCATGAGTTATCTAAAGTTATTTTGGTGGGAAGTGAGCTGTTGATGAAAATGAAAAAGAAGGGTGAAAAAGCTGACTTAAAACTAAACATTCACAAAACTAAGATGATGGCATCTGGTCCCATCACTTCATGGCAATTAGATGGGAAAACAGTAGAAACAGTGACAGACTATTTTCTTGGGCTCCAAAATCATTGCATATGTTGACTATAGCCATGAAATTAAAAGATGCTTGCTCCTTGGAAGAAAAGCTATGACAAATAGCACATTAAAAAGCAGAGACATTACTTTACCAACAAAGGTCTGTCTAGTCAGAGCTATGATTTTTCCAGTAGTCATGTATGGATGTGAGAGTTGGACCATAAAGAAAGCTGAGGCCAAAGAATTGATGGTTTTGAACTGTGATGTTAGAGAAGACTCTTGAGAGTCCCTTTGGACTGCAAACAGATCAAACCAGTCCATCCTAAAGGAAATTATTCCTGAATATTCATTGGAAGGACTAATGCTGAAACTGAAGCTCCAATACTTTGGCCACCTGATGCAGAAGAACTGACTCATTGGAAAAGACCCTGATCCTGAGAAAGATTGAAGGCAGGAGGAGAAGGGGATGACAGAGGATGAGATGTTTGGATGGCATCACTGACTTCATGGACATGAGTCTGAGTAAGCTCCAGGAGTTGGTGATGGACAGGGAGGCCTGGTGTTACAGCCCATGGAGTTGCAAAGAGTCAAACACAACTGAGCGACCAAACTGAACTGAAGTGATGACAATATCACTCAAAATAACTTAATCAGAAAAGTGACATCCTGGCCCCTGCAGCTAGCATATCCTGCCATGGAACTGTCTTCAAGGAAGAATTTATGCAGAGGCTCTAACTAACAAGGAACTAAGCAGGCTGAGGGGTGCAGGTGATGGTACCTGAAAAGCCAGTTCTCATTAGCAGGAAGGAATAGTTTATCACTTACAGTGGGGTTCTCTGGTGGCTCAGCTGGTGTAGAATCCACCTGCAATGCAGGAGACCTGGGTTCGATCCCTGGGTGGGGAAGATCCCCTGAAGAAGGGAAAAGCTACCCACTCCAGTATTCTCACCTGGAGAATTCCATGGAATGTATAGTCCATGGGGTCGCAAAGAGTCGGACATGACTTAAGTGACTTTCACTTTCACTTTACAGTGTTTAAAATCATTGGTATATAATAATAACAAAAAGCACAACTTGGCTTAATTTTGCATGTTTCAGTTCAGTAGCCCAGTTGTGTCTGACTCTTTGTGACCTCATGGACTGCAGCACACCAGGCTTCGCTGTCCATCACCAACTCCCGGAGTTTGCTTAAACTCATGTCCATCAAGTCAGTGATGCCATCCAACCATCTTGTCCTCTGTCAAGTCCCTTCTTTTGATGTAGTTAATCTTTTATTAATTATGCAATTTATTATTTATTAGTAATACTAATTAACTATTAATTATGTATTAGGTACTTACATGACCTTAAAGTATAAAACAAGATATATTCAAAGAATTAATGCTTCCATCCTTCTCCTGAATACCCTGTCCTGCTCTGTCTCCCTTTAGGTAACCATTGTTTCTTTTAAAAAATACAAGTGGGTACATATATTTAATATACAAACACATACATGTAAGTGCACATATATATGATATATATATAGGGACTTTGCCAGTAGCTCAGTGGGTAAAGAATCCGCCTGCAACAGGATATGTGGGTTCAATCCCTGGGTCAGGAAAATCCCCTGGAGGAGGAAATGGCAACCCACTCCAGTATTCTTGCCTAGAAAATCCCAAGGACAGAGGAGCCTGGTGGATTACAGTCCATAGGATTGCGAAGAGTCAGACACAACTAAGCAACTAACACTTTTCACTTTCATGAGAGAGATATATATATTAGAATCTCTCTCTTTTCTTCAACAAAGGGAGCTATACAATAACACTGTTTTGCATCTTGTTTTTTTCACATTATATTCTGTTGTTACCAAGTTAGTTAAGAGCATCCTCATTCTTTTCTTATAATTGCATCACATTGTACTTTGTTGTGCAGCAAAACTTAACATGGCTGGGCCATTTTCTTTTAACAAAATAAATAGCTGCACTAGTAATAAAAACAAAATTTTATTATAAAGCAAAAATACTTTAAATATTATGAGTAGCATATAAATATATTCCTTTATCCCTACAAATCCCTTTATGTCAGTTGCTATTTGAAATGTATTTCTACTCAACAACATTATTAAGATTTTTTTAAAGCAGTTCCTTCTTTGTGGTGGTTGTTCAGTCACTAAAGTCATATCACTCTTTCTCTGCACGCCAGGCTTCCCTGTCCTTCACTATCTCCCAGAGTTTGCTCAAGCTCATGTCCATTGAGTTAGTGATGCCATCCAACTGTCTCATCCTCTGTTGCCCCCTTCTCCTGCCTTCAGTCTTTCCCAGCATCAGGGTCTTTTCCTGAGTCAGCTCTTCAAGTCAGGTAGCCAGAGTATTGGAGCTTCAGCTTCAACATCAGTCCTTCCAGTGAATTTAGGATTGACTGGTTTGATCTGCTTGCAGTCAAAGGACTCTCAAGAGTCTTCTCCAGTACCATAGTTCGAAAGCATCAGTTCTTTGGCACTCAGCCTTCTTTATGGTCCAACTCTCACATCCATACATGACTATTGGAGAAGCCATAGCTTTGACTAGATGCACCTTTTATTGGCAAAGTGATATCTCTGCTTTTTAATACACTGTCTAGGTTTATCATAGTTCTTCTTCCAAGGAGCAAGTGTGTTTTAATTTCATGGCTACAGTCACTGTCCACACTGATTTTGGAGTCCAAGAAAATAATTTCAAATCTAAATCTCAGAGGGTCAAACAATTCGAATGAAATTTTCCCTTTCTCCAACCAGCAAAGATTTTCCTCCTTAATTGGTGTTGATGTTTCTGTTCAAAAAAATTCCACCCCATTTTTCTTTTCTAAAATCAGGAACATTACTAAAGGTACATTTATTGTTTTGAAAACTTTGATTTTGTTTAAGAATCCTGGTCAATTAATATCCAACTTCACTGTAGCTTCTTACTGTATAAAGTCACCTGTGCTTCCCTGAACCTGCCCTTGTCCCACTGTTAACTCACCCTGTCATGCTTACCTACCGGACTCCCACCCTAAATTACCTCCCCTCAGAGAGAGTATTAGGGGCTTCTCCTTAACACTAAAAAATACTGTGTGCGTGTGTGCCTCTTAGCACTTCTCAAAGTTATTTACTTGTCTGCTCTTCTCCTATCCGATTGAAATTCCGCTGGAAAAGGACCATGTCACTTTTCTCAACACCTTCTACCCGCAACATAGTACTAGATAGGGTAGGTTATTAGGAAGTTGAATATACCGTATGGACCGTAGCCTGCCAGGCTCCTCTGGCCATGGGATTCTCCAGGTAAGAATACTGGGGTGGACTGCCATACCCTCCTCCAGGGGATCTTCCCGACCCAGGGATCAAACCCACTTCTCTCACGTCTCCTGCACTGGCAGGAGGATTCTTTAACACGAGCACCAGCTGGGAAGCCATCAAGTTAGAAACTTGTATGTGCGGATGGTTAATTGTGTCACATTCATTTTTATATTTTGATATGCCTAACAAAATGCCTAAACATAGATGGAATATGCAGCATCTTTCTTAAACTGAAAAGTTTAAAATATTAAAGGAGCACCTATTTAGGTTCATTTAGCATCATTACCCTCTGTTTTTACTTAATGTTATAAAAAGAGACCTTACCATAATTGTTCAATTGTAGAAAATGGATGTGGAACAGAGTCTATGAGTTTGGAAACACTTGCAACAATAACAATACATTACCCAGAGATAATGAGATTTTGTTTATCTCTTTTTCCTAGCCTGCAGTTACAGTATTCTTGCTAGGTCTTTTTGCCATGCATTCTAAAATGTTATCTCTCATTGAGTTGAATAGTGGAACTTTTCTTCTGATTATAGAAACAAAATTTTAAAAAATGATTTAGAGATAATTGGAGAGTGACTGTGTTCTCAGATATTTTTAGGATAAATAACATTGAGAAAATAAATTATCCTTGGTAGATGGAATGCTTCTGGAATGTAGGCATTTTAAATGTGACTTTCTTTGATCATTTTAACAAGATTTTGTTATTCATATTTTTTTGCCTAAATATTATATTACTTGCTCTGAAATATCCTCATAAAGTTTATATAATTCTTGCATTAATTACTTGCAAGTCAGAAAATCACATCTGGTCTGTAAACTATGAATAGTAGAAACATATTGTCAAGAGCAGAATGCAGACTTTTCCTATTTTAAGATTGGATTGAATAAGAATATGCTATATAGGAAGGCATACTACTCCAGTTAATATCTTCATGGGTTAAAGCTCACTTCATGAAGTGAGCTTTCTGTTTCCTTCCAGAAAGACTGAATGAAGTATCTACCATAAGTAGCAAACAGCAAACAAAAAACATTTTTTTCCCTCAGAGAATCTTCATATCATTTTGGTCACCTATGCATTTTTCATAAATTCTCTATTTAAAATGATTAATGAAAACAATAGTTCTTTGATGCTGGTAAAGGTCAGTTTGTTGGCTGGTGTTTTTTTAGACTTTATAGGTAGTAAAATAATAATCCTAACTTCTGCCTTGACATAATTAGCATCAGCAACCATTTTTGTTGTTACCTTATTTCTGAGACCGTTTCTAAGTTTTAGAGATAATTTACTTTTGGGAAATCCAAAAGAGATGACATGCCTTTATAATTATATTAGCAAAATATGTATACCACCACTGATGGAAATCACCACATATAATATGCTAATACAGTTCAGATTTTCTCGTAAATATGTTGGATTTCTTCTGATTGCCTTTCCATATCCGTCCCCCACCCAGGTCTGTCTGCTTTCTACCCCTAAGGGTCAGAGAACTTGCTTCCTGATTTCTGATTGAACTTGGCTAATGGGAGGTATCAGTAGGAAATCGTGGTGGAAGGAAAGTGAGGTCAGGCTCTTTATTGCTCTGGCTTTCTCACTGCTAGGTATCCATGGGCTAACTCTGCACATCCAGGAAAAACCATAGCTCCTCTCAGGCAGCTTTAGAGGCGCCTCGGATTTTGTCTCCTCTTTGCCCCTTCAGACCTAGCCCTGGAAACAACTTCCTGCTGCTAGCCCCAGGTATCCCGCGATCCTTTGTAACTTCTCTTAAACCTTGTCTGTAGCTTTGTAACTACAGACACAGCTTGTTTTATTGTGCTTCACTTTATCGTGCATTGCAGACATTATGTTTTTTATAAATTGAAGGTTTGTGCAACCCTGCATCAGACACATCGATAGGGGCCAGTTTTTCCAGCAGCATTTGCACACTTCATGTCTCCATGTCACATATTGGTAATTCACTCAGTATTTCAAACCCTTTTTCACTATTATTGTATTTTTTATGGTGATCTGTAATCAGTGGTCTTTGGTGTTACTATTTTAATTAATTTTCTTTTCTATTTTTTAAAGTATTACTTTTGTTAGACATAATGCTATTGCATGCTTAATAGATTATAGTAAAGTTTGAACATGACTTTTATATGTGCTGGGAAGCTAAAAGAATTCTTGGGACTCACTTTATTACAATATTTACTTTATTGTGGTGATATGGAATGAAACCCACAACATCTCTGAGCTGTGTCTGTAGTTTTCTATTAAACTCTCTCAGAATACCCAGTTTCAGTGAGCTGTTTCCAGACAGGACTTGTACTGATACATACACTATTTTTGCATGTCTCTATTGGTATCTACTCCTTTAATTTCAATGGAAATTTACTAGTGTTCATATGTATGGTGTCAGAATAGACATCTAATAGTAAATTTTCAGACATCCACAGCACAAATAAAAATGAGAAATAGCCATACAAGACAGACTATCTGTTATAGACTTTGCAGTCTATAAACTTTATTCAGAAGCAGAGTATCTCATTCAGTCACATTCCTCATTTTTAGGACACAATGATAATTAGCTTGTCTCTCTATTTGCCCTACCTAAGACATTTTATAAACTACAAATTGGAATGCAAGAGCTTAAAAGCCCACTAACAGCAAAATTTAGTGACAGATGACAGCCAAACAGCACGAAAGGTGACAGAAAGTATAAATAGAAGACACAAGCACTAAAAAACACAACTGTCTAGAGCAAAAAGAAAAAATAAACATTTCTAGACACCCTGATAGACCGTGGAAGCATCATCACATTCTAACCCATAAGGACAAACACATCCGTAACGGTGATTCCAGGCTGTATTGTCCTGTACCTAAGAACACAGGAGGGCATAAGATACCTGTTAGAAAAATCCTGCTAATGATAATTGGATTTTGTTAGTGTTTGTTTTTTTTTTTTAACTTAAGTGGCATTATTTAACTATCTGGAGAATGAGATGATTTTACATCTGAATTTTATGCACACATAGAGTGAACAGTATGAATTTAACTCAATGCTGTTTTCATTTATTTTTCGGTTTACTATTTCTATCTATATATTTACTCTACTTCTATCTCATTTTTTTTTTACCGTTCCAGTGTATCTAAATGTGATTGCTCCAACTGTGTGTTTTCTCAGTTTCTTGACTTTATTTTCTCCAATAGCATTTTTCTTCACCCAGCCTTAGGCATGTGCTACACCTTGCAACTACCAATACATATAAACATATTATTTCTACCCACAAACTACCATTCCATGATCATCTCCCTTTTTATTTCCAGTTCACATAATCTGTCACAGTTCTACCTAAGCTAGATTCCATGATCAACTGTTATAAGCTTTTCCTGAGTACATGCTCAGTATGGTGAGCTGAATAGTGGCTCCACACACACACACAAAATTCCATATCCTAAATCGCTGAACCTGTGTATACTCAAATATCAAAAAGGAAGCTGGAGATGCAGTTAAATTAATGAACCTCTTCGTCTTGAGATGGAGAGATTATCCTGGCTTTTCTGTGTGGGTTTTGAATGCAATCCCGTGAATTCTTACAAGAGGGAAACTGCAGGGGGCAGTTTAGGGGGCAGATTTGACACACAGAAGCCAAGAAGGCACTGTGGCCATGATGGCAGAGCTGGGACTGATGCAGCCACAGCAAGCAAGAGTGCGGCACCTCCGGAGGTGAAGAGGCAAACAGTGGATCCTCCTCTAGGGGGCGCGCTGCTCCACCACACGGTGACTCCCATGAACCGTGCTGGTGGTCATTTGTTAGAGGAGCCATAGGAAACTAGTAATTCAGTTTCTAATAGCTAAGATGAAGCCACCACCTTGGTTGAATTCAGCCTCCGTTTGCTTCACGTCTGCATTCAAGCAACTGAATGTGAGTGGGTAAAAAGCACAGCCACGTTGAACAGTCTCATTTTTAATTCATATGCATTTGATTCACGACTAAAGATATCAACTAGGTCCCTGACGTGTCCAGGGATTATATTATCCTTGCTAGTCAATCCAAACATCTAGATGACTGTTGTGTATCTTCTCCTTTCTTCTCAATCTTCAATACTTCTCCCCCATCAGGACTCTTCAGCTAATAATCTTGCTTCTTACTTCATTGAGAAAGGGCTTCCCTGGTGGTTCAGATGGGAAATTATCTCTCTGCAACGTGGAAGACCTAGGTTTGATCCCTGGGTTGGGAAGTACCCCTGCAGAAGGGCATGGCAACCCACTCCAGTATTCTTGCCTGAAGAGTTTCATGGACAGAGGAGCCTGGTGGCCTGTGGTTCATGGGGTTGCAAAGAGTCCAGGACGACTGAGTGACTAACACTTTAACTTTCACTTTCATTGAGAAAATTCAGGCTAATAGAAGTAAGTTTCTACAGAACCTTGTTAGAACATATACTCACCTTTTTCTGCCAGTAAACTTTACCTTCCTGCCCGAAACCATAGAATATTGATGGTCTATGTATGCATGAAAGCCTTTCACTCTTTATCTTTTTTAAGAAAGCAGTTCTCTCTGTGTGCTGTGTCATTGGCCTTCCCTTTTCCACCAAATCCTTACCACTGCTACTGTTATTTTACCAATTGTTAAAATTCTTTACTGCTCACTTATTATCCTTTGTGGTATAACTATTCCAAAGGGATTTTTTTTTTTTTTTAGTTTTGTTGTCTCAAGTGCTCTTTTCCCATTCTCTTTTAACACATTGAATCCAGATTTCAGATCATTAGTGTTCCTCTAAAATTGCTTTGTCACAGATCACCAACGACCTCCACATGGATAAATCTAATGTCAATGCTCCAAACAAGATGTTTTCATATCTCTTGACTTAATAGCAGTATTTGATATAGTTGTGCATTCCTTTCTCCATAAACCTCCCCCCACTTGGTTTTTAGAAAGTTACATTCTTGCCGAGGACCTGCCCCGGCTGATCCAGGGTATTCGAAGCGGGGACGGCGTCGGCGACCTATTTATTTATTTAAATATTTTATCAAAGATATAAAGAGTAATAGGATGAGGATAGCTCAGTAGGAAAATTCAGTGGAGAAGAGAGGCTGAGTGGCTTGGTTTACGCGGGAGACCAATAAAACTTCAAGACAAGAAGTTTGCACCACTTACGTAGGCCGCAGGCGTCCTTCCGTTCTCCCGAAGGAGAGGAGACACTGAGGCCTCCCCGGTCGGATCTTAGAAGCCCAGGCATAATTAGTAAGCATGGTGGGTTCCGCGCTCCAGATGGAGACTCAACCAGAGTGAGAGAGAGAGCGACTTGGGGAGACCAGTATTTCGAGAAACTGATCCCAATTCTTTATTTTCCATGGTCTACTTTTATACACTGAGATGTTATGCAAAAGTCACGCAGGGTCAGCAGTCCTGACTTTTATCAAAGTCAGGTGCTTCATACAAATGTATACAGAGGTCTTAGGGGTGTTACATCATCTTCTGGCCAGGGGGGCCTGCTGACAATTTACGACCCTCTCCTTGTGACAGCGGTCAGTCAATCAGGACACTTATTTCTCCAGGGCTGATTATTCTCAAAACAGAGGCCACCCAAATAAAGTTACATTCCTACAGGGTGAGGGTGTAGTGGGTTTTAGTTAAGGAAAGAATTTACTTAGCCTAAGGTCTAACGTGATTAATATCAAAGGTTAATTCTATATATTCATTAATGTGTGTAAGGGCAGGGGATATGGAGACTTAGCAACAAACATTGGCTCAACAAATGAAAAACCCTTCACCAACACAATTTCTAATTAGCCCATTATACTAATAGTTTTCTAACTTTTCTAAGGAACCTGTTTTTAGAAGGTTTAAAGCATCTTGTGCCTCTCACGTTTGGGAGGCTGTGAGCGATCACATGTGGCCGGACAAGCCTGTCAGGCAGTCCAGAGAACCTTCAGAGGAGTTTGTAGGTTAAAACACTCTTATCACGCCCAGGAATTATTATAAACTGGAGCTCTAAGTTAACTCCTTCTCCAAAAGAGGTGGTGGGGGACAGCCCCCCGTAAAGTCAGAGGTGTAGGTAAGAGCACAAAGTAGTAAAGTAGGCAGGCTCTGGTTATGGGGGTAGATGCTCGAGGAGTTCCAGGGGGACTCCTGAGGCTCGATCCCGCCTTTGCGTATGTCGAGCCTCCTTCCTCATCACCTTTGTCACGGGCGGAGTACCTCACTCTGGCCCCCAACACATTCTCTTCAGTTTTCCTCCAGGTTCATTCATTCCTCTTTTGCTTCTTAATGTTAGAATACCTTAAGCTTAGTTTTTGGCCCTCTACTCTTTGCATGCCTTCACTGTCTCAATAATCTTTGCATTCTGATGCCTTTAAAAATCACCCATAGTCCAGTAACTTGAAAAGTCACTTCCAAAGTCAAGACCCCTCTCCTGAAACTTGGTGTCACATACCTAATTTCCTCCTTGATATCTCCATCTGGATTACTAATAAAATGAAGCGTCACACACCCTAGAACTCAACTCCTGATCTCCATCCACCTCTTTCAAACTTGGTCAAATTGCAGCCTTTCTTATCATAATTGATGAAAATGTCATCTGTCCACTTGTTCCAGTCAAGAACTTAGAAATCATCTTTGATTTCTCTCTTTATTTCACATCCCACATCTGTTACACCAGGAAATCATCTAGGCTTCAGAATATATCCTGGATCTAGACTCTCACCACCTTCTTGCTACCTTTTTAAAGGCGATGTCATTTTCCTTGACTTCACTGACCTCGTGTAATGGTCTCCATGCTTCTACTCGTTTCCTCAGAGTGTCTGTTCTCAACACATGAGCCAGTATTCCTTCTGAATGTAGGTAAGAGTAGGGTCACTCTATTCAAAACTCTTCTAATTTCTCTTGGAGTAAAAGCCCAGAGCCTTGCAAAGGCCTCAAGTTCCTACATGATGAAGTATCCCTAATACCTCTTTGAGCACATTGAGTGAAAGTTCCTCTTCATTCTTCCAGATGCACTGGTTCCTTGCTGTTCTTCATATGTGCCAGGCACATCCCTGTCCTTGGGTCTTTGCACTGGCCATTTTTTCTTGAATGTATCTTTCTCTAGTGACTCATGTCTAAATCCCTCACATCCTTTAAGAGGTTTCACTTAAAATCCTTCTGAATAAAGCCTACTCTGACCACCTGATAAAAATTGCACTATCATTGAGCTTTTAATTCTCTTTGCCTTATTGTATTTTTCATTTTCCAAACAATCCCCACTTTTAAACATACTATCCATGAACCCTTTTTTTTTTTTCAAAAAACTTTTTATTTTGTATTGGGGGATAGCCAGTTAGCAATGTTATAACAGTTTCAGGTGGACTGAAAAGGGACTCAGCAATACATATACATGTATCCATTCTCCCCCAAATTCCAATATACAGATTATTTATTTTTATTTATGAACTTATTATTTATCTTCCTTCCTTTGGGATATATACTCTTTAAAGGTGATATATTTGTTTTGTTCACTGATGTATTTAAGACTTAAAAACTGCTTAGAACATAGTAGGTGCTGAAATATTTATTACATTGTGAGAATCAATTTAGAATTGCTTAAGAGGTATAAAATTTTTACCATAAAATATATAAAAAGTGTAAATTAATATTCTAGTTTTAATAATTCATGCCAATCTGTGAAAATAATCTTACAAATTCTCATCTCTTCAAATAAAAATCTGATGTTTTATTATGTTAGCCAGAAATTTACTGGTTTTATTTTGGAATAACTTTCTTAAAATTGCACTTAAAACAACGAGTAATCTCTCCTCTTTATCACAAAACATACAATTGCCATACCCAAAGTATTATGTAATAGGAATCAATTTGGGGTTATATATTCTTGAATTTGGGGCTTCCCAGGTATCTCAGTAGTAAAGAATCTGCCTGTGATGCAGAGTATGCAGGAGATGCCACGGGTTTGATTCCTGGGTCAGGACGATATCCTGGAGGAGGGCATGGCAACCCACTCTGGTATTCTTGCCCTGGAGAATCCCATGGACAGAGGAGCTGGGCAGGCTCCAGTCCATAGGGTCGTACACGGCTGAAGCGACTGAGCATGCACGCTTGAATTTATACAAATGAGCTCTGTGATCCATAGCATTAGATGGTTAAAGAAGCAGAATAAAGAACTAATGTGTATTGAATCTCTAGCTGCTACATTTAAGATGTATATCCTTAATTCCACTATTAAAATTGCTTTGTGTTTTCAGCATAATGCTAGGTAGTTTATATATGCTGTTTCAATGAATTATCCCAACAGTTCTCTCAAGTAGGTAAAATGATATGTATTTTATATGTGGGAAAGCTAGAATAAGAAGAATTAAAATCATTTTCTTTCAGGCAGCATTGGTAGAAGATGTCACGATCTCAAAGCCTGTGTGACACCCACCAGGCAGTGAGAGCAACTATGCTAATTTATGTACGAGGCTAGATGCAAACACCATTTTTAACTTAGGGGCCCTCCTTTCTCAAAACACAAGTTCTCACAATGCAAGGAATGCAGTTCCCTAGTAATGCACAGAGTAGCTATTTTTGATATTCATTCCAGAAACTCAGACATTCTGAACAAAACTTGTTCTCAGCTTTTAAGAAAGTTTTGGCTGCTCTTCAACCACAGCTTTGGCTTAACTTTCATCACATGACCTAATAAAGTACAGATGATATGAAAGACAGTCTCCATCTGTGAATGCGAGGAGACCAACCACTGATGCCGACTCTTCTGCTGCTGCTGCTGCTGCTGCTAAGTCGCGTCAGTCGTGTCCGACTCTGTGTAGGAGGATGCAAAGCGCACACATACAAACCTTTTCCAAAAGGAGAGAAAAATTCAGGTAATTCACGTGAATGTTAGGTTGAAGTAAAATGTAATGAAAAGGAAAAGGTCTAGCCATAGTTGCAAAGTTGTTGGGCCAACCAGAGGAAATAAATGTTTTAGTAGTAGCAATATGTAATTTACTCTTACTATTGTGAAATGTCACTGAGGAAGTCTCCAAACAAGTATGCTTTGTGGTAGGTAAATTGTTACGAAAAATATGAGGGGGTAATTCTTCCATTTTAAGATGCTGAGAGCAGCAGGAAATGTAACCACTGGCTGTAGATTGAAAGCCTTAGAGGGCCTACAGAGTGGAGATCTGGCTCCTCTCAAATACAGTTCCTGGATTTGATCTGCAGTTGTTTAAAAGTTGAGTCATTCCGGATGCATATTTACTCTGAAGAAGGATTACATTTCAAAATAAAGACAGCATTATTTTGTTTCTCTTCAAATCATCTTGTGACCATAAAAAAATCTAAAATTATCCCTCAAAATAAATTTCAATGATTCTCAGCAACAAATGAAAAGGTAAATTAAAATTGAACAAGAAAGATAAAGCTAAATAATAGTAAAAATGAAAAGTAATATTTGGGAGTCTTATTTTTATTACTCAAAAACAGCAAAACAGACCTGAGACTTTTTTGAAATAATGTGATTTTTTTTTCAAGAATTTGTATTTCCTCAATTTAAAAATATGATTCATGATTTCCCAAATTTTTGAAATTTATTTTGAAAGAATTGTTTTCTTTAAGTATTTTTCTGATATTAAAAAAAATAGCATCATTGAGGTATAGTTCACATACCATACAGAGAAGGCAATGGCACCCCACTCCAGTACTTTTGCTTAGAAAATCCCATGGACGGAGGAGCCTGGTAGGCTGCAGTCCGTGGGGTCGCTAAGGGTCGGACATGACTGAGCGACTTCACTTTCACTTTTCATTTTCACGCATTGGAGAAGGAAATGGCAACCCACTCCAGTGTTCTTGCCTGGAGAATCCCAGGGACGGCGGGGCCTGGTGGGCTGCGGTCTATGGGGTCGCACAGAGTCGGACATGACTGAAGCGACTTAGCAGCAGCAGCAGCAGCACATACCATAAAATACACCCATCTTCAAGTGCACAATTGATGGTTTTTAGTGTGCACACATCCTTGGACATTTATCACCACAAACAATTTTAGAGCATTTTCATCACCCTTTAAAGACAACCTTGTTGTCTCTAGTTATCACACCTTCTCCCAATCATCATATTTTCTATAGCCTTGCATGAGTGTTAAGTCACTTCAGTCCTGTCTGACTCTTTGTGACCCTGTGGGCTGTAGCCAATCAGGCTTCTCTGGTCTATGCTATTCTCCAGGCAAGAATACTAGAGTGGGTTGCCATGCCCTCCTCCAAGGGGTCTTCCCGACCCAGGGATCGAACCTTCGTCTCTTGCATTGACAGGAGAGTTCTTTACCACTAGCGCCACCTGGAAAGCCCCCAAGTCAACATGTGTAGGCTTCAGTTCAGTTCAGTTCAGTCGCTCTGTCGTGTCCAACTCTTTGCAACCCCTTGAATCGCAGCATGCCAGGCCTCCCTGTCCATCACCATTTCCTGGAGTTCACTCAGACTCACATCCATTAAGTCAGTGATGCCATCCAGCCATCTCATCCTCTGTCATCCCCTTTTCCTCCTGCCCCCAATCCCTCCCATCAGAGTCTTTTCCAGTGAGTCAACTCTTCGCATGAGATGGTCAAAGTACTGGAGTTTCAGCTTTAGCATCATTCCTTCCAAAGAAATTCCAGGGCTGATGTCCTTTAGAATGGACTGGTTGGATCTCCTTGCAGTCCAAGGGACTCTCAAGAGTCTTCTCCAACACCACAGTTCAAAACCATCAATTCTTCGGCGCTCAGCTTTCTTCACAGTCCAACTCTCGCATCCATACACGACCACTGGAAAAACCATAGCCTTGACTAGAAGGACCTTTGTTGGCAAAGTAATGTCTCTGCTTTTCAATATGCTATCTAGGTTGGTCATAACTTCTTCTGTAGGCTTAAGCGACTGTAATTAATCTAGCCATACTTTCTACCTATGAATTTGCCAATTCTGGACATTTTATATAAAAGGATCATACATTATGTGGTTTTTTATGACTACTTTATACTTAGCATAATGTTTTCAAGGTTCATCATGTTATAACATATCAGAATTCATCCTTTCGTTGCCAAATAATTCCATTGTGTGGTTTTACTGCTTTTTTATTGATCTATTGATCAGTTAAAGAAAATTTGGGTTGTTCACACTTTTTGCTGAGATGGAAAATGTAACTGAATATCATGTACGCATAATTGTAAGGACATGTTTTCATTTCTCTCGGGTATAGATCAAAGAGTAGAATTGCTCGGTCCTGTAGTAACTCTATCTTTTAAAGAACTGCCTGTAACGCATATGCTATACATTTTAAGTTGTGACAGTTTTCACTTTGTTCAACTTACTTTTTCTTGTTATAAGGGCAAAGGGTGACAACTCTTACATGTCTGAGCTGAAACTGGAAATCCTGATACCCTCAGCATCTTCTCCAGAAACCTGTTTGTCTTTCTGAACCACGGATTTCTCTGTCCTGGTGCTACATGGGCAGAGCTAGTGTGCCAGCTTCTTGGTGCTGTGGCCTCTGTTATTGCGGAGCACGGGTTCTCAGGTGTTCAGGCTTCAGTAGTTGCGACCCGTGGGCTCAGTAGATGTCGTACATAGGATTAGTTGCTCCCTGGAGTGTGGGATCTTCCCGGATCAGGGTTCAAACCCGTGTCCCTAGCATTGACAGGCAGATTCTTTACCACTGAGCTACCGGGGAAGCCTGCTGAGTAGAGTTTTGATTAACTTGAATTTTCTCTTTTCTGAGATTGTGTTAATTGTTCTCTACCAAGAATCCCTATATACCCTGGGGAGGATTTGTCTTTAAGTCAGTGTGGAGCCTTGGCGATTTTTGTTTTTTCCCTTAGTACTGTGTGTATTTCCAATACCATCCAACACAGAGTGAAACAAAGTTAGAGGAGAAACCACAATTTTATGCTTGTTTCCTTTCTTTTTAATTTTTTTTTCATTCTTTCTTTTTCCCTTTCTCTCAAATCTATGGCAGAGTTGTTGCATATGTTTGTTTAATTTCCTCCTAATTTTTAAGTTCTTTGTGAATCATTTATTATAATTGGGATACTTGTGTTTACTATCCTGGGGATGTCTACCTGGGAGTCTAAAGGAAACTGAATTTCAAGTAGACCATTTTAGCTAATATTTGTAAAAATGTTTAGAATATTTTTTTTAATATGGGGACAAAAAAAAAAAGATTCTTTTTCCCTTCAAGTAAAAGACAACCAGGAAAAGAGAAATCAGTGGCAGAATCCTTGGCTGGTGGTGAGTAGATGCTGGGCTCATCCTGATTGTGCCGCCAACTCTTGACGCTGTGACTTTGGATAGAGGCATCTACCTTCTTCAAGTATTATTTGAGTATTGTATTCCCAACATTGTATCACTGGGGATTCACTGATGAATAAGACAAATTCTTACTCTCATGGACTTGCAACCCACTTAAATGTTCCTTTAAAATTTTAATATGCTTAGTGCCCACTCTCCCGTTTTAAGATGAGTCTTGCTGAAATACTGAATGGGATAGGACCTTTCACTCTAGCATTCTTTGATTTCCAAGCATAAGAATTATAGGACTTGAATGGGTATGTGATGAAAAAATGAGGACTCTCTGTCATGGGGAATTTAGCTAAAGAAAACATAGAGCTGATAGGTTTGCAATTAAAACACTTTAAAAGGACCGGTGAGTCCATTGACATATTAGATGTCCATATTTTCCAAAAATGTCAAAGTTCTTAAGTTACTGAATAGGACATTGAAAAACCTGAAGTCCTTGAGCTCTATATTTTGTGGTTTCTTGGCAGCTTAGAAGAAGCAACTTTTCTTTGCTCATCCACATAATACATTTTTTAAAACTTTTTTTAATTGAGTTGATGTACAGTATATGTTTCAGGCGTACAACATAGTGATTTACAGTTTTTGCAGGTTATATTCCATTTATAGTCATAAAATGTTGGCTGTACTTCCCATGTAATACATTTTTCAGCTTAAATGTTACCAAGCCTGCCACTGTGTTCCATAATTCTCAGTTCTGTAATCATGGAGACGAAATATTACAGTGGTTTAACATGACAGGTAAACAAAGGATAGAAGGGATTTTATTAAATCACCTCCTAATTCAGGGACAAAAGAACACATTAAGAATCATTGTCCCTGTTCCCAATTTTTTCTGCCTGGGTCCAAATGGCTGAGCATTGAGCTCCAAGAGAAGAAAATGTGAAGGATTTGATTGGAGCTCCCTTCTCTTCCCTGTGCGAAAGCTGCAGTTTAAAAAAAAAACAGAGAGGGGAAAGAGCATCAGTTAAGAGTATTTAACTTCACGAGAATACCAGGAACCTTGTTGGTGATGCTTCTTCACCTTCAGATTACTTATTTATTCCACATACAGTTCATTAGAACTTCACTTTAAAGATAAATAGCAAATAATAGTATCTTTCATCTAAAATTAGAAAATTCTAAGCCTTTTCAAAAAGTCCTGCACAAGGAATAAAATATTAGCTGCAAAGGTCTTACTTGCCTGTGTCTCAAGTCCTAATCATAAAGTTAAATATGAAGATACTTTTCTATGAAGTCTAATAAACAACTCATTTTTTTTTGCATATATACCAGGCTCCTCCATCCATGGGATTCTCCAGGCAAGAGTACTGGAGTGGGCTGCCATTTCCTTCTCCAGGGGAATCTTCCTGACCCAGGGATTGAACCCGGGTCTCCCACCTTCCAGGCAGACGCTTTAACCGCTAAGCCGCCAGGGAAGCCCCCAGCAGAATACTGGAAATAAATCAGATGTCAACAGAAAAAGTTGTTAAATTATGGTATATACATAAAATGAAATTCTAAGCAGCTAGTTAAAAATTGTTTAGCTGCTAAGTCACGTCCAACTCTTTGCGACCCCATGAACTGTAGCCTCTCACGCTCCTGTATTCATGAGATTTTCCAGGCAAGAATATTGTAGTGGGTTGCCATTTCCTTCTCCAAGGGATCTTTGCAACCCAGGGATCGAATCTGCATCTACTGCCTTGGCAGGCAGATTCTTTACCACAGAGCCACCTGGAAAGCCCCCAAATAGCTTCAAATTCACCATACAAACTGGCCCATATGGGGATCACAGCCATGACCTTGGCATTACTTGTACTACACTCTAACCAACTGAGCTAGCCAGCCGAATTGGCTACATAGAATTTCATTGTGTGGATATACCAAAATAAGAGATGTACGCTCTTACTTTTAGTGTATGTGTATGGCTTGAGGGGGCAGTCAAGACAGGTTTTAAATGTAAATTTCAATAAGACATTTGCTGTCATACAAGAAAAAAATTTTCTGTTGATGTCTTAAGTAAAACAAGGATACTGACCCCCTACTATGGCCCCTGAACTTTGGCCCAATACTATGCTCATTATTAGTGTGCATATCTTTTGGACACTGAATCTTTTTTCCAAGTTTGTCTTTAAAACTATCTGGAGAAGCACGGTAACCAGAGAAGTGATGTTCAGAGCTTCAGGCGACAGCATTTAATCTAAGTGCAGCTCCTGGAAATAAAACAAATTTAGATTTCATCTGATATTGGGAATTGCCAAGTAGGTCTAGCTACCCCATTTCTATTTGAAGTGTCTGCCAAACCACAGGCACCATGATCATAGCTAGCATTCACTGACCTCTTACTCTGTACCAGTTGCTTTATATCTGTTGATTCATTTATTTCTCATAATGATCTCATGAATAAGGTGCAGTTGTCTTTCTTTTAATCTAAGATTAAAGGAAAAGTAGGTGACTTATTCAGGACCACACACCCAATGAGGTGACCCAGACTTGAAATATAAGCAGTCTGACTTTAAAGCTCTTGCTTTTGTTTGCTCTCTTATCCTCTCTGAGGCTCAGTTTCAGCCCAGGATGCTATAGAAGTATGCAAAGGTGGTTGTGATTTGAGAAAGCTAGACTCCTGTTGGCCCAAATTCTCACCCCAGCACAATATGGCAACACCACACACTGGCATAGGAATTTGGCTCTGAAATACCTCTAACACTAAGTCAGATTATGTGGCTTATGTTGAAAGGTTTTGTGCTTGGCTGTTGTCAAAGATGTCGTTGAAGCATCATTAAATGATGCCACACAGTTGTTTACTCTGGGCACCTAACAGCAACAAACAAAGCTACCTGCAAACATTCCAAAAGGCTTCACGGTTGCTTTTTCCTGTGTCCTACCCACCAGCCAAATGAGTAATTCACTCTTCCCCACAAAGACTCATGTTCTTCTTGAATCTTCAAAGTCTTATACCTGTGCCTGTTTAAATGTTGCCCATCCTCACAAAAGACGCTTGGTCCTTGGAAGAAAAGCAGTGACCAACCTGGACAGCATATTAAAAAGCAGAGACATTACTTTGCCAGCAAAGGTCTGTCTAGTCAAAGCTATGTTTTTTCCAGTAGTCATGTATGGATGTGAGAGTTGGACCATAAAGAAGGCTGAGCCCCAAAGAATTGATATTTTTGAACTGCGGTGTCGGAGAAGACTCTTGAGAGTCCCTTGGACAGCAAGGAGATTGAACCAGTCAATCCTAAAGGAAATCAGCTGAATATTCATTGGAAGGACTGATGCTGAAACTGAAGCTCCAGTAGTTTGCCCACCTGATGTGAAGAGCCAACTCATTAGAAAAGACCCTGATACTGGGAAAATTGAAGGCAGGAGGAAAAGGGGATGAATGAGGATAAGATGGTTGGATGGCATCACTGGCTCAATGGACATGAGTTTGAGCAAACTCCAGGAGATGGTAAAGGACAGGAAAGCCTGGTGTGATGCATTCCATGGGGTTGCAAAGAGTCAGACTTGACTGAGCAACTGAACAACAACAAATCCTCCTGGTTTCAAAGATATGCAAGCTCTCTTAGTTTTTCTAAGTGGAAGTATCAGTTCCTTCTGCATTTTCATTGTGATGTTTATCATTCATTATCCTTCTTATCTGAGAACTATTTTATACCTTCCTTATTTCTCTTCCCTAGCTGGCTCAGATGGTAAAGAATCTGCCTGCAATGCAGGAGTGAAAGTGAAAGTCGCTCAGCCATGTCTGACTCTCTGCAACCCATGGACTATAGCCTGTCAGGCTCCTCTGTCCATGGAATTCTCCAGACAATTCTACTGGAGTGGGTAGCCATTCCCTTCTCTAGGGGAACTTCCCAACCCAGGGATCAAATCAAGGTCTCCAGCATTGCAGGCAGATTCTTTACTGTCTGAGACACCAGGGAAGCCAGGAGACCTGGGTTTAATCCCTGGATCAGGAAGATCCCCTGGAGAAGGAAATGGCAATCCACTCCAGTATTCTTGTCTGGAGAATTCCATGGACAGAGGAGCCTGGCAGAATCCAGTCCTTGGTGTTTCAAAGAGTCGGACATGACTGAACGACTGTCACACACACACAGCCATGAAGACATGTTTTTCATACCAAATTTGGTCTTCTGTACACCACAGTAGGAATTCAGCACACATTTTTGGTAAGAAATTCATGAACAATGAATGAAATGTGTTGAGGAGCCCTGATGCAGGGGAGTGTTTGCATATTTTAAGGAAGTGGTTGATAGAAGCAAACACTGATGCAGCAACTGCATACTTCGGCATTGCCTCCATCAGGCAGGACAGTTACTCAAAGGACGCAGTGCTTGTGTTCACGCAGTACTACCCAGATGCATGTGAAACTCCTCTCAGATCGTTGTGGGTATTTGGCTATCGTATTTCACTCCAGTGGAGGTGTATGGAAGCATGACTAAGACGACAAAATTCAAATCAGCATGGGGTATTTAGGATAAAATAGCTGCCTTTGCATGTGGACATTCTTTGGGATTTACACAAGGAAACTAACAGAGAGATGAGAGTCCTCCTAATTTCACTTTCTATTTCAATAGACACTTGCCAGACTTTCCTTCCTATCAAAGACATGGGTAAATCCTACTTTGTAGAGCATATGGCAGAATAATTTAACTATGACATCAGGGAAACCGCAATATCTTTGAACCTCCTTGGATTCCTTCTGAGTTGTAGGAGATGCAGATAGAGCTGTTTGCAGGACATCAGACTCTCAAGACTCAATCCTTGTTCTCCAGTATGTGACTCGCAGCTGCTCCCTTCTGGACACTTGAACTTGTGTGTCCATAGACGAGAACTCCTTGGGCACTGGCATCAGGCTGTAGTCCGTGGGGTTGCAAAGAGTCAGAAAGCCAGAGGTGAATGTATGTTCATAATAGGGGATTTCCTCTTCTCACTCCCTTCCCATCCTGGCATTAAAGTACCAAGAGGTCAGTTTGTTTTTTTTTTCCCTCTTTTTCCCAAAGATGACTTAGTGACTTTCAGATCAGAGCAAGGGGCAGTAAGCAATGTATGTGAATGAAGTCAAGGTGTTGGACAAGTTGCCTGTAATTTTCCCCCTGCACAGAGAGAATTCTTCTCTAGCGAGTTCCCTGGATCCCCTTCTGCTTACCCAGGGCTCGACTCACACAGAGGCATTTACTTCTGCTTTTCTAGGCTGACCATTCCATTCCCACTGACACCTTCTTTCTATAAATGGTGTTGACACTTTCCATGTCCCAGTTCCCATGGACCACTTTGAGTATTTAATCTGTGCGAGCATAAACACCAGCTCCTAGGATGGAGTATCTGCTGGAGAGGCAGTTACCCTCCCTCCTTTAGCCTTTCAAACCAGGCAGATCTATCCTTACGACTTTCTTAATTCTTCATTCTACATTTCAGCTCCTTTCCTTTATACTTTTCTCCAGGGCTAAAAATAATTATTCTTCTGTGCTTTCCAAGGATCTTCTTTTTAGAGCAAGGATCTTCTTTTTAGAGCTCTCAGAATCTACTTTCTCGCTTGCATGCTCAGTCGTATCTGACTCTTTGCAACCCCATGCACCATAGCCTGCCAGGCTCCTCTGTCCGTGCGATTTCCCAGGCAAGAATACTGGAGTGGTTTGCCATGCCCTGTTCTAGGGGATCTTTCCAACCCAGGATCAAACCCATGTCTCCTACATCTCCCGCATTGGCAGGCAGATTCTTTACCACTGAGCCACTTGGGAAGCCCCAAGGTTTCCCAATTAACTATAAGATAGAAATTTCCCTTCCTTGTCATAGCAACCAATAACCCCTCAAATCTGAAAAATACTTGTAACACTTTTCTATTTTAATGTGTGCCCTTGTTATGATGTCAGTATTTTTACATTGACAAGAGATAATATAAAATTTAAATATCTAAGATCTTTGCATACAATTCTTAATAGTCTTTGGCTGGATACCCTGTGTTGGCTCGCTCTAACTACATTATACCCTGTCTGTATCTGGGAAGGTTGTAGAGCTAACAGGTACACTCTTCAGACTCTTTTCATACTAGGATTCTTGATGGATGCAATTGTGGGAAATTAGGAAGACAGGAATGAGCAGAGTCCGTCTTCCTGAAGGTTTTGGATGGTGCTGCTGGCAAGCAAGTTCATGGAAATACTGAGTTCCTCCAGTACCAGCCAATGGCTATTACAAGGATTCTTGGATGTTAAGACACAGTGGTGGCAGAGGAGTCAGTTTTAGCTTATTTCCAGCAAAACTCCAGTGTGCTGGCCTCAGAGATAGTAGTTCTATTTTCTGTTCTGTATTGTTTGGTGGATAATTCTGAAAGAGTAATAAACTCCTTGCACCTTCTACAGATCTTGCAAATATCTAACTTACTGTATTGAATACCTTTCTGCTTAAGATACCTGGAGTTCTCTCTAGTTCTGGCACCAAACCCTGACTGATTCATCCTCCCCGCCATGCGTATGTAGGAAATGTGACCTGCGGGGACCTCCAGATCTGTCCTTCTTAGAAGGTCTCCCCCACTGTCAGCAGTCTCAGCACTCAGCAGTCCCCTAGCAGTGTGTGCTCATCCCATCATCCAGAGTCTTATCATGAGCTTTCATATTTCCATTTCTCAACATGCCATTCCCTCTCGATCGTGTCTCACTCCCTTCTCACCTCTTCCTTGACTCCCTTTCTTGCGTCACAAGCTTCAGAATCTTCCTCAGTTTCTTTATTAAACCATTAGAGCAAAGTGAACTATTTCTTCTGTATTCGGTAGACATTTCCATCACAAACTTATCATGTGACACTGCAGAAGGCCTTCAGATTTCTGTCTCCTAGACTGTTAGTTCTTTGAGCTGCGGTACCTTGTACCCCATTTGTTCTCAAACATCTAAAACACGGATAATAATTACTTGACAAAATTTTGAATGAGTAAATGGAAATTATTCATGGCTTCTCATTGGCTTCATATATAGTATGTCTGTCTTCCTTGGTGCACTTGGCTTGGTATACTTTATAGCTGCGTATAAATAATAGTGGCCTGTTGGACGGCTGCACTGTCCAGCAATGAAGTGAAGCATTAAAACTTTCCACCCTCATGTTTTCTGGCTATTTTCACACTGCTTTACCCCACTCAAAGCATATGTGTTTGAATATGATCTGATTTATAACATAAATTCTCAGAGGAGAGAATAGAATTTGTTTAGATTGTTTAATATAGATACTGTGGCTGAATCTTCAAAAATATACTAGAGGATAGTAATTTAAATACTCACACTAGGTGGGACATTCACTGAGGGCTTTTCCATACTGTGCTTGAGCAGAAGAGTATCCATATTTGTTGCATCGTGTGTATAAAGAACAGGTAGTCAAAACTGTCTCCTATTATAAGGGGAAAATTACAGCAAATGGCTCTTATACTACTTCTGAACACTGGTATTTCCTTTTATGGGAATTCCTATTTGAATGTGGTCTGAGAATTTATTGCAAGACTTCTGTTAATACTGAAATGTGAAACTAACTTTCTGTATAAAATTTTACTTTCTACTAAATTTCTCATTCAACCTGATCATTAAAAAATGTGCATTTATGAGAATGCCAAGACAAGGACTGTACAAAAGTTTGTCTTTCTTTAATAGAATGTGAAGGAATTATTTTTCTGACGCTATGTACTTTTAGCTTTTTTTTTTTTTAATGAACTTTTTTTTGATTCTTTTTATTGGAAGAGATGTTATTCCAAAGATTTCTTTTAAGCAAATTTTTTAAAAAACTGAAAATTGTTGCCACCATTTCATGATTTCAAGTTTTCTTTATCCAAAGTCAAAAGTCAGTAATGAGTACAAAATATTTATTAGGAATGAAGGTATAAAATAAGGTTATAATGGAATACTGACAGATTTTATATTGTTTTCATAACCATTGCTAAGCTCCCTGAAGAAATATATGTTCCCCCAGGCAAAAACACACACTGAATGTGTTTTTGTAAATGGGTTATTTTCACATGAAGCTCATTCCGAGCTACTTTAACAAACCAGAAACCTTTGCATCTTTGAGGACAAAAATTGAAATTTGTCCAGTTATTGGGCAGTATGGACACTGTTAGCACCAACATATTCAGTGAATTCTGGCACATTTATGTTAATTACATATCTGCTAATTGTAGACATATCTACTAATTGTAGACTCTGTTTTAGACATGTTTTCTTTTTAATAATATACAGTTTTTATTTTTTATTTTACTTTTTAATTAATTTTTTTGGCGATGCCACATGGCATGTGGGATCTTAGTTTCCCCACCAGGGATAGAACCCATGAACCATGCCATGGAAGCACAGAGCCCTAACCACTGGACTGCCATGGAAGTCCCTAGAGACAAGTTGTATTTATGATTTTAATATTAAGTGAATTGAAAACACTCTTTTAAAATATTTTTTTTTTACATTTAAACATTTAAATGATTCAGCATAGTCATGGCCACTCAAGGAATAAGATGATGCCCCTGAAAAAATTTGGATTGGATATTAAGACTGATGGTACCATCCACACACCAACAGGGTGTGAACAGTTTATAAGACATTTGAAAGAGAGGACATCCCGCATGAGCCAAAAAAAGAGAAAGGCTTGAGAAAACAAGAAGAAAGCCTGGCCTGGGGTTTCTGTGGTGGCTGGAATGGCAGGAAAGTAGAAATGTTAGATGCTCAGTCGTGTCCGACTCTTTGAGACCCCATGGACTGTAGCCCCCCTGGCTCCTCTGTCCATGGGTTTCTCCAGGCAAATATACTGGCGTGGGTTGCCAGTCCCTTGGGGATGGGCATTTTTTGAGTGGCATGAACTTCCTCTTGGTACCAAAAGAGAGAGTACCCAGACTTTTATGTCATCTTGTCCAGATATACAAAGGGAGGGGACAGGGGTGAGGCTTAAAAAACTGTTAGCAGTCAGATATCAAAAATCAAGTCAGAATCTTTCATTATGCTTGGAATTTGCTCTGTTTATGTAATATTGAGCTGCCTTCAAAAGTTAACAGTGCCTTATACTGCGCAACTTGACAAGCATAACAGAACAAACGAGAGCCTCGGATATAGACACACTGAGTTCACATTCTAAGTTGTTGCTTGTTTTCTTTTCACAGGGCTCTGATGAGCAATGGATGAGAAAAAACAGATGCAGAACGTCTGGTGCACACGGGAGATGGTCCATAACAGTAAGTCTTTAGATACTTTGCTTGAGATTGTCTCAAACGTTGATGCCTCTATCGCAAATTTGATTGCTGTTGCTGCAGATCAAATACAAAGAAAATTTAACCTTTGCCAAAAATAAACAAAGTGGAACACTAGTTAAAATGGTAAGGACAGATTTTAACCTGTAATAATTTGCCATAGAGTCTAGCATGAACTGAACTCAAGTTCGATGTGTACAGAGGTGAATGGGCATTTTAGAGAGAAAATGTGTGTCGAGAGAGGGAGCAATCAGGGGCTTGGTGAACAGAGTCTGGTAAATGAAATATTACAAAAAGCAGGCATAGGGATTGATCCATGTGAAATCCACGAGGGTTTGCTAACTGGTGCTTGTTGAAAAGTCGAAGTTTAGCTCCTCTTTTCCCAGAGAGACTGAGAGACGCTGGCCAGTCTCTAGGTGTTGGCTGAAACAGTGGATTTTTTGGCAGCATTGAATTTTCTCAGGCAAGTGCTTTAGGGGTGGCTAAAGTCTTCCCAGGGATGCGGCCTTGAGCTGCTAGAAACATGTTAGTGTTTGTTCAAGTCTCTATAGGTCAAGCTGGAGGCCTAGTTAAGAATAGAGATCAGTGGACCCTGGTTAGAGTTTGGTCAAGGAGAGCATCTTGGCACCTTAAAAGGGAATATTAGAGAAATGGCTTTTGGAAATTTATACTAAATTTGAAAACTGCTGAAATTGTTTATTAACATAAATTTTAAAATTCTAAGTCTTGTTTAGAGATAAAAATCTCAGCACATGAAGTTATCATATTAGTATGAGGTTGAAAAAGTATACGAAATTTATTCTATTTTTGGCTAAAGTTTACAAAGGCAGTTTTTAAAATTTACTTTGAAATAATTACACACTTACAGGGAATTGAAAAAAATATATACAGGAGGTATCAAATACTTTTCATTCAGCCTCCACCAGTAGTAATACCTGACATCTTTATAGTACAATATCAAAATCAGGAAATTGACAACATACAATCCAAAGAGCATATTCAGGTTTTATGGGTTTTATTCTTAGGCAGGAAAGTTAGTATTCTACCTCTACAGATGTGCTGCATCTGCAATGCACATAAAAGACCCCTTGGTCATCCAAGCTTCGGCAGGTACCCATGACGAGTTGTACTCTTCAGTACCGTTAATTCTGTCATCTCAGTACACAGGCTCAGTCCTTTCTCTCATTCTTTGGCCTTGTTTTGCTTTGCTTTATTTTGACATAACTTCAGGCTTTGCTTTATTTTGACATAGCTTCAGGCTCTCATAAAAGTTGCAAGAATTGCACAAAAATTCCCTTATGCCATTTACGCAGATGACTCAAATATTCATATTTTACCACATTTACTTTACTCATCCCACACATTCATGCACATTTTTTAGCTGTTTTCTTCTGAATACTTTAGTGTTTACTGCAAAGCAAAGCCATGCTCTTTGCAACCCCAGCACAACTTTAAAAATCAGGGAATTAGCATTGACACAATACCATGAGACACTTTATATAATTTACTCATTTTGCCAGTTATCTCAATAATATTCTATACAGCAAATGCATTCAGTTGTCATGATTTCAATCTCCTTTAGTCTGGGGCACTTCCTCAGTAAACATTCCTTTGTTTTCTGTGACACTGACACTTTTGAAGAGCACAGGGCTGGTTATTTTTGTGGACTATCTGTCACCTGTAATCTGTCTTCTTTTCCCTCTTGATTAGGGTCGGGCTAAGCACTTTTAGTCAAAAATGCCATATAAGTAATTCTAGTTCTCAGTGCCTCAGATGCGGAGGTGGAAGAAGTTATTTGTGCCATTATCGGTTACATTAATTTTGATTGCTTGGTTTACTTTGTTTTCACAGCTTTATCCGGTATAAAGCTATTATTTTTTTCTGCCTGTGCGAATATAACCTTGGCTCCCTCCCCTTCCCCTAATCCTTTAAGGTTCAACTCAAATTTGCTCTTCTACTTGACATATTCTCCACTGTATACCTATGTTATTAAGAACTTAGCTTCATTACTGTGTTGATTATATGGGGAAGTAACATTTTTTCTATAGTACCTAGTAGGTCAGAAACCTTTGTCATTAAAGACTTTATCATATTTATCACTGTATATTCTAGAAAGATAATAGGTTCTTAACAACTGTTAATTGACTAAGCTAGCAAATGAATAAATGAATTCCAAAAGGTAGATTTGAGAAGTATTACCTTCTTTGTTTTATAAAGATGAATAGTGAAGGTCAGCAGAGGATGGTGATTTATGACTGCAAGATCTTAACACAGCTGTTGATTAGGTAGCAAAGGATATTACTGAGCTAATTTTGGGGGAGTTCAAAAGCCTGCTTTCATTTACCATAACTCAGGAAAAGGAAGGCAAGAGACTTTTTACATCTCGGTTCACGAGCCTAGATGGGTTAGAAAATGTTTCGTGACTGGAGATAGCCCACCGGATATATCAGTTAGCGATACAGTACAGCCCACCGCAACTTTAGTGAACTGCGGTAACACTCCTTTTTCATTCACACTCTTCTGTGGGTTATCTGAGAATCAACCCATCTCGACTGAGGCCAGCGGGCTGGCTGTAAGCTTCAGGTTGGACCTAGCTAGGCTCTATTTGTCTCTTATTCTCCTGAGCAGCAGACCCTCCCAGACTGGAAGAACAGTTGGCAGAGGCCATACCAGGCAGCGCCTCCCCGGCCGGTGTGCAGAAGCGGCACACGGAGCCTGACTTTCATCTCCTGTTTGCCAAAGCCAACCACGTGGCCAAGCCCAGCCTCATGAGGGCCAGTCCATACCCTCGGTGCGGGTGTACAAGAGGGACAAATAATTAGGAAGAGTAATTTGGGGGCAATAACGCAACTACTGCAGAAGTACAAGCACAGGGATGGCTGTATGCCAACTTCAGGTAGAGGAGGGACCCAGCGAGGTTGACGCATCTGAGAGATCTCCTGAGTGTCGAGGTGCCCAGGTGCAGGCAGGTGTGTCTACCTGGCATGTGCCAGCTCCCCCTCCATGCTCCCTGTGCTCTGCCAAGTGCATATTCTCATCAGATCTAGAAATGCCATCTTCCCAATGACTACATATGTGTGCTACCTAAGGCATTTAAACATTCTGATGTTCAGCATACGCCCGCCTAATTCACACAGTTGTTGGCAGAATAAAAAGTCACACAAGAGAAAATACTAAAAAGTTGCGAGTACGACACTAGTAATGCCTTACTGTTATTGCTGCTGTTTCGCTCTTCAGTCCAGATGTTGGTTGCTCCCCAGAGTACATGGAGATGCTCGTACTCTGGACAGGAGCTTACTCCTGAGTAGACACACCAAGGTTTATGTTGGCTTGTATGGGACAGTAGTAAATGAGCTCTTGCACTTCTGTAATTTCTAGAAAGGACACTAGAAAATGTTCTGGATGCCAGGGGTAACTTTTCAGCAATTGAAAAAAAGAAGGAGGGAGAGGAAGATGAAGAAAATTCCAAAAGAAAAGCATCCTTCCCTAGAAATCCAGTTTTCAACAGATATTTAGAACTGAATTTTGTTCTTGTTGATTTGGGTATAGTGTATTACACTTAGTATGCATATAAAAACCATGTGAACTCCACAGAGTAGATGGTTTACCCTCCACAATAACCGCAAATAATCTGCCATAATGTTGCATTTTGCCATTTATATGTTTCACAGAAACTCAGAGTCAAACAAATAGGATTGTAACACACTAGTTTAGGGAAAGGATTGTTTTTTCTTTTGAACTTTTTATTTTATATTGAGGTATAGCAGATTAATAATGTTGTGATAGTTTCAGGTAAACAGCTAAGGGACTCAGCCATATATATATATTTATTCATTCTCCCCAAGCCCCCTTCCCATCCAGGCTGCCACATAACATTGAGCAGAGTTCCCTGTGCTATACAGTAGGTCCTTTTAGTAGAACTGAATTTTTAACATGTTTGCTACTTGAAAAACAACTTATATTTCCAAACACAATGTGATCAAGTAAAAAGCATAATAAATTCAGGTAAAATTCACTAGAGGTCTCTACCTGCTTCACAAAGAGCAGATAAAAAAAATCTTTTCTTCAGATATGCTCACACTCCTCCCGTTATTCAAGTCATAACTGTAAAAGTCATGGTCTGCTTTTATGGTTCTGTGGGTCTTTTTGGCAACAGAAAGCAAAGGCTTAAGTCTTTAATATGAGAATGTGAAGTAGCTGCTTTGTTGTGTCACCTAGTCATGACAAGTCTTTACCTCAAAACAAAAAATACAGCCCATCATTTGCTGAGTTTATCAGGGCAAAAAAGAACAACCATTTTTAGTTTTAAACAGGAAGTGTAAAGAAACTTTTAATAGATAAAGAGAAGAGAAATACGTAGAGCCAAAGGATGCTTCTATAGATCACACATTCAAGAAAAGCATTTACTATCTCCACATTTTCATTCACCCTTCTACCCCCCACCAAGGTATAACTTTATAACCTATGAAGGCTAAAGACTTGCATTCTGTGGTGCCAACCCTCTATTCTGTTTATTAGCAGCAATCTCTTTTCTTAGCCATTTTCTTTGCTTTTGGGGGGAGAATGACTATATAAAGGAGAATAGTTTCAGAGTTTCTAAGCAGTTCTATGAATAGATTGGTCTCTGGTAGAACTAACCATGCCTAAATTTGATCCATGCAGACACCATTGTCAGAGTAGCCCTCTTAATTCTCATTTCCTTCTCAAACCTAAATGCTTCCAGCAGGCACCCTAAGCACACGTTCCTGACTGACTTGAGGCGTTTTCCCAGATTTCTCTTTGGTAACTTGCATTTTGCACCAAACATATCTCACACACACATGGCAGCAAATATAATGCTATAGGGTGTGAGGCATGCAGCTCTTTCCCTATTTCATCTCAAACTTCTCGCTTGTCTGAAAGTCAATATTCATACTGATCATTTTAAGCACATAACATAGCTCTCCTCCAGAGCTGAATAAGCCTCTGGGGAAAATGCAGGACGAGTAACAGTCTGGTTCTCTTTTATAGAGAATGAAATATCTGAGCTTCTAGAACTATACCTTCGATTTCAGGAAGTTTGTCTTCTTCCTAATCTTTTTAAGTTGCATGTCATTTGCCATGTGGGTCCTTCAGATGACAGTGCTCTGCAGAAATAGTTTTAAGTCTTTCTTTCCAAATATTTGGCTTTGAGGCTTTATTACCCTCCTTCCCGCTTTTATTCTGTTCTTTCTTTTCCTCCTGAATTTAATTATGAAATCTGATTTACCAAACAACAGATTCATTATATTCTTTAATGAGTTTATTCTTTATTCATAAAGAGGCTTCAAATATGTTATCATAGAATACATGAGAGAGGAAATCGTGAGTCCATCCAAGTCATTTTCTAGGTCAGTATTTCTTGATGATATGTAGTCTGATAACATTGCCTTTTCTGTGTATTGTTTTTTTAAATTGCCATGCACTGCTTGGTACAGTGTACTGGTATAATTCTCACAAAGTCAATCTACATATACTCTGGATTTAACTAATCAAGGTTTCCGATATTATGTAATCACGTTTTAAAATGTAAAAACAGTAGATTTATGATCTCCTTTTTTATTGTGGTAAAAAACACATAAATTTTACCATCACAATCATTTAGAAGTGTATACAGTTCAGTAGTGTTTCGTATATTCACATGGTTATAAAAGAAGTTTCCAGAACATTTTCATCTTGGAAATCTAAACTCTTTACTGTTATTGTTCAGTCACTAAGTCACGCCTGACTCTCTGCGATGCCATGGACTACGGAAACCAGGTCTACCTGTTCCTCACTGTCTCC
The DNA here is from genome assembly GCF_055505025.1 of Bos grunniens. NCBI lineage: Eukaryota > Metazoa > Chordata > Mammalia > Artiodactyla > Bovidae > Bos > Bos grunniens. Next base: position 18,814,184 of record NC_141191.1, on the reverse strand, counting down.
CGATTTTGCCCAACTTCATGTCCATTGACTCAGTGACGCTATCCAGCCATCTCATCCTCTGCGTCCTCCTTCTCCTTTTGCCTTCAATCTTTCCCAGAATCAGGGTCTTTTCCAGTGACTCAGCTGAAGTTCTATACTCACTAAACTGTTCCTCTTTTCCTCCCCCTGGCAGCCCCTACTGGCCACCATTCTATTTTCTATTTCTATGAATTTGGTTACTTTAGATACTTCGTAACAAGTGGAACCGTATGGTATTTTTTGTGACTGCCTTATTTCTCTTAGCATATCGTCCTCCAGATTCACCTGTGGTGTAGTATATATCAAAATTTCCTTCATTTTTAAAGCTGAACAATATTCCATTGTGTTTGTGTACATTTTCTGTTTGCATTTCTCCATTGATGGACATTTGAGTGACTTCTACTTCTTTTCTATTGTGAATAATACAGGTAGGAACCTGGATTCACACAGATTGGCTGTTGCAAAGGACAGAACTATATATGATAAGCACTTCAACATGTTGAGTTATCTGAATTAAGTATAGGAAGTATTTTCCCAAATTCTGCAGTGAACACTAAAGAAATATTTCAGATTAAATACCTTGCCCTACAAACAACTTGCAATGATGAGTAACAGAGGTAATTAGATTAAAAAAACTTTAATTAAGCCTGTCTTTTACTTAGGTCTTACCTACATGACTCAAAGCCATTCTTAAACTTAAATGGGAAATGTGTATGAGGGATGCACATTTGAAGGGTTCTCAGGCTGCCCTCTTCCCCCAAAGAGGCCAAAGTCTGATCTTCACTCTTTATAGTCACCCCACTGAAAGGCAGCATCTAGTCACTCTCTGCTTCCTGAGAGTGACTGTTACTTGATCATGCACTCAATGGGGCTTTTCTGAATACAGAAGTACCAAGAGTCATTTTAGGAGCCTGGTTCTTTTTTGTGGCTCCTGAATCATCCTAAAGACTTTTTTTTTTTTTTATGTTTTATTTTGTTTTGGAATATAGCTGATTAACAGTGTTGTGATAGTTTCTGGTGAACAGCAAAGGAACTCAGCTATGCATATATATGTATCCATTCTACCCCAATGGCTTCCTTGGTAGCTCAGCTGGTAAAGAATCTGCCTGCAATGCAGGAGACCCCAGTTTGATTCCTGGGTTGGGAAGTTCCCCTGGAGAAGGGGTAGGCTACCCACTCCAATATTACTGGGCTTCTCTGGTGGCTCAGAAGGTAAAGAATCTGCCTGCAACGTGGGAGATCTGGGTTCGATCCCTGGTTTGGGAAGATCCTCTGGAGGAGGAAAAGGCTACCCACTCCAGTATTCTTTCCTGGAGAATCCCCATGGACAGAGGAGCCTGGCAGGCTACAGTCCATGGGATCACAGAGAGTCAGACATGACTTAGTGACTAAGCACAGCACAGCACAGCATTCCACTCCAAACTCCCCTCCCATCCAGGCTGCCATCTAACGCTGAGCTGAGTTCCCTATGCCAGATAGTAGGTCCTTGTTGGTTATCCATTTTAAATAACGGATGTGTGTGTACATGTCCATCCCAAACTCCCTAACTATCCCTTCCCCACTGGCAATCATAAGTTCATTATTTGAGTCTGTGAGTCTCTCTCTGTTTTGTAAGTAAGTTCATTTGCATCATTTCTTTTTAGATTCTACATGTAAGGGATGTCATACAATATTTCTCCTTCTCTGACTCACTTCACTCAGTATGACAATGTGTCAGTCCGTGCATGTTGCTGCAATGTCATTATTTCATCCTTTTCAATGGCTGAGTAATATCCCATTGAATATAGATACCACATATTCTTTATCCATTCATAGTGAATTTTTGGAGATTTAAAACTCTTTTACCAGTATTATCTGTGACCAGTGACTAAGCTTAGGGAGTTCACAATAAAGTGAGAGGTACATGAAAGCATTGGTTTAAATGTTATTCATAGAAACACTCATACTTGCTTTGGATGTACTATGGTAACTGTGCCTCTGTGATGATATTGTGATGCCATGACCTGCTCTCTTGTTGGTTTCACTTTCTGGACCATGAGCTCATTGGAAACAGACTTTGCTTTATTCAACAAGGTCTCTCATATGCACTGTTACTGCTATTTACCTCAAGTTGTAGTAATACCTATAAGATACAAAATGTGAGACACATTTCAAAACAGTTGAAATCATTAAAGTAAAAGGGCCTGTAGCATGTAATTATTATTTATTGGTAGCAATCCACTTATGAGAAGGTTCCAGTACACAGTCTAGTCAGAAAATAGTAACAGATTGCATTGAAAATGGATTTTCCTTTGTAAGAACAAGGAAGAAACATCTTGACACTGATTAAGAGAAAAGTGTGCAGTGTTAGTAAAAACAAATGTCCCTTGGGCCCTTCAGGTATTATTTTGACCTACATAAGTAACATGTATGCCTAAGTATAACAAATTGTAGAGTTTTCAAGTGGTTTAAATTCTATAGAAAAGTGATATTACTAGGAAGCATTCTTTAGATGTCTCTTTGACTCATTTATAAATATACGTATATATGTATAAGCAAAAATCATACAAATTAGTAATTTAGAATTTTATTGGTATGTGTGGTTAATAAAAAAAAAAGTAAAAGTTACTCCTTGACCCTGCCTTTGGTAATAATCCGGAACTATTAGAACCTCATTTATTTTCTCAGAGCAGTATCACCGTGGAGCTATAGTATCTGACAAGAGCAACTCCTGTCTTTACTGGGAATGCTGCAACTACTGTGTCATAAATCAGAAAGCTCTAATGGGTTGGCGGAAGGGAAGCTGCTGTAAGGAAACATAATTAAACCACTCTTTGAAGGCAGGGTGTGAAGGTAACTAAATCCATTTATCCCTTCCATGAACTCCACTCTTACGTGTGTTTGCAAAGGCTGTATCAGAAAACCAATTACAGATGTAGCTTCTGCACTTGGCTTGCTATCGCTGAGGAGCAGCTAATGTCCTGTAAACACTACTCTGTTATCTTATTAATTGAAGAAACACAACTCAAAAGGGAAGTGTGTTTACTTCCAAGGTAATTAAAAGAAATATTGAAAAGGCTGGGGACTCAATACCAACCGGCCTGCCTTTCAGAAAAAGTGACTGACCTCAAACTTGCATTTAATGCTCATCTCTCTAAATTCTCACCAGGACGTTCTTAAAGGATCAAGTTAAAAATGTCAGAAAAAGGTTTGTTCTGTAAAGATGTATAACTTAAGGAAGCATTGTCTCAAACATAAAAGAAATATTTATGTCCTTAGACAAAGGGACTTCAAACCAGTTAGCCAAGAAACAGGCAAGCAGTCTAATAAGTCTTTCCAAGGTAAAAATGAAGACTCATGAATAATTCAGGTACAAATTTTATAAGAGGAAACAAATACTCCTCACCTACAGTTATCTGGGGAAGACTTTGTGACCAGGTGCAATTTCAAGAGCTTTTTTGAGTGATGAGAGTATTCGAATTGATGGTTTCAATACAATATTTAATTTATTCTAAAAATACATATAGATACACTAAAATTTTAGACTGTATATAGAGATATTCTTAAAAGACAAAAGTTCAGAAACTCTAAACCAAATTTTCTTCAAGAATAAATTATGCCACAGAGCACTGCAGCAGAAATTTACTTAATGATCTGAAATAGTGAATGTGCTTTCCACAGAAATTACACTGTGAGTGAAAAAAAAATGGGACTACTTACATGAAGAACGAGTGAAACCCAGAGTTAGCAGAAAGAAGGAGATAGTAAAAATCAGAGCAGAAATAAATGAAACTAAAGGGACAATAGAAAAGATGAATGAAACTGAGAGCTGGTTCTTTGAAAAAGCAAAATTGACAGACCATTTGCTAGAGTTGTTAAAAAGGAGAAAGAGAGAGTACTCAAATAAAACCAGAAAAGAAAGAGAATTACAACTGTATCAAAGAAATACAAAGGACCACAAGAGACCACATTGACATTGACATTGAAGTCACTCAGTCGTGTCCAACTGTTTGCGACCCCATGGACTGTAGCCTACCAGGCTCCTCCGCCCATGGAATTTTCCAGGCAAGAGTACTGGAGTGGGTTGCCATTTCCTTCTCCAGGAGATCTTCCCGACCCAGGGATTGAACCCCGGTCTCCCGCATTATAGGCAGACGCTTTACCATCTGAGCCACCAGGAAAGTCCCATTAGAGAGAGACCACAGTAAACCATTTTACACCTGAACATTGGACAACCTAGAAGAAATTGGAGAAGGCAATGGCACCCCACTCCAGTACTGTTGCCTGGAAAATCCTATGGATGGAGGAGCCTGGTAGGCTGCAGTCCGTGGGGTCGCTAAGAGTCGGACACGACTGAGCAACTTCACTTTCACTTTCCACTTTAATGCATTGGAGAAGGAAATTGCAACCCACTCCAGTGTTCTTGCCTGGAGAATCCCATGGACAGAGAAGCCTGGTAGGCTACAGTCCATGGGGTCGCACAGAGTCGGACACGACTGAAGCGACTTAGTAGTAGTAGAAGAAATTAGTAAGCTCTTAGAAACATACAATCTTCTAAGACTGAATCAGAAAGAAATAGAAAATATGAATCAAGTAATTGCTAGTAAGGAGGTTGAATCAGTAATCAACCGCCCCCCCCTCCAAAAAACAAAAGTTCAGGACTTTACTTCAACATAAATTGCTAGCATCCAAAATAGAGAATATGATTACAGCTTAGCTAAAGTCTTTTCAATGTTCTCGTTAGATCCCCAACTGTCTCCATATAAGGGACTCTTAGGGTCAGTTTACTTTAAAGTCCCAGTCTCATTAAGGATGCTTTGAACATGCACATCTACCTTAATTTTCTCAATCATTTTTAATGAGTTATTTATGAAAGCAAACAACCAATGTATTTACTTGCTCTTACTGCTCACCATAGGTACCAGAATATCAAGAGAGCAATAAAATGCTGAAAAATTGAAGATGGATAATTTGGGGTAGGCATAAGCTCCATGCTTAACATTTAAACATAAATTTAATGTTTCCTTCAAGTTTTTAAGAGATTTAAGTTGTTGTCTTCAGGCAATCTAAGCACATGGTAACTAGCGTGAATGTCCACATAAAAATGTGATAATAAAAATGGTCACATATGAAACTTGCTCAGTCGTGTCTGACTTTTTGTGACCTCATGGACTATACAGTCCATGGAATTCTCCAGGTCAGAATCCTAGAGTGGGTATCCATTCCCTTCTCCAGGGGATCTTCCCAACCCAGGATCATACCCAGGTCTCCCGCATTGCAGGCGAATTCTCTACCATCTGAGCCACCAGGGAAGCCCAAGAATACTAGAATGGGTAGACTATCCCTTCTCCAGCAGATCTTCCTGACCCAGGAATCAACCTGGGATTTCCTGCATTGCAGGCAGATTCTTTACCAGCTGAGCTCCCAGGGAACCCCCTAAACATATCTTTAATGTTTCCTTCAAATTTTTAAGAGATTGAAGTTTTTGTTTTCAGGCAATCAGAGCATGTGATAACTAGCACGAATGTCCACATAAAGTTGTGATAATAAAAAGGGTCACGTAGCATTCCTGTAAATTTGGTAAATGAGTCCTGTCAAGACTCAACCCTGGCAGTAGCTTCTTTGTGGGCATAACTCACCCTTGCTTGCAGGTTCGTGTTTGGAACATCATGACCTTACTGAGCAGTAATAAGAACCACTCTCCTGTGGCACAGTAGCGCTGGTAATCTCTGGGAGTTATGTAAAAAAGAAGGGCAGGCGACAGTATGCTGTTCATTCGTTGAGTCGTGTCTGACTCTTTACAACCCCATGGACTATTGCCCGCCAGGCTCCTCTGACCATGAAATTCTCCAGGCAAGAATACTGGAGTGGGTTGTCATGCCCTTTTCCAGGCATCAACATGGAGATTTGCCTAATTTTCTCTGATTTAATCTTTCTTTCTTGGCTCCTTTTCCTTCTCTCAGGAAAATTTCATGGAGAGTATGTCTTGGATCCTTTCCAACTAAGGCAGGTTTTTAGACCCACTGAGTAGAAAATATTTCAACAAATCATGTACTGTATGCTTTTTTTATTTGTACAATTATTATGTATAATTTTTTGTACATAATAAAAAACAGTGTAGAATGAAATCAAATGCTTAAATGTGGAGGAAGAGAGGGACCCATCTTGGTCTCTGAAACAAAGCCTTATCTTTTGACTTATTCATCTATTATGAGTGCTCTGGCCAGGTTCCCTTTTTTAAAATACAGATCCTTCTTGGATTGGGATATATGTTAGCACCTTTCATTCTTCACAGCATCTCTATGAAGAAGACCTTACTTCATTTCACAGTTTAAAAGAGGGAGACCCAAAGCACAATTGAGTGTTGAGATTTAAATTCTATCATCTAACTCCCCAAACTGAATTTTTACCACTAAACTTGCCTTAATGTTTCAAAGGGAATCATTAGAAAATGGGAATTTTAATAGAGAGGTTGACGTAATGAATTTGGAATTTTTATTTTCTTCATCTCCCATAAAAGCCAAAACTATAGTTCAATTCAATTCAATTAAAATTTATAGGGAATATTCTATGCCCAGGGCAGTGCACTCAGTACTGAAAGCTACAGACACATGAGAAGATTCAGTCCCTGTCCTCAAATAATTTATATCCAGCATGAAAAAAGAAAATATGATTAAATTTGACCAATCTTGACAATCTGATGCATAAGACAAGTACTGTATCTTGTCCTGTATATATATTGTTAGAAGAATATGAGATGTTGTAGGGCTGGGAGAAAGGGAAAAATCATTTCCCAATGAGATGGGCCAGCTTCAAAGGAACCTGAGCGACACAGGATGACTCAGAGAGAGAAGTAGGAAGGGGAAGACAGTAGAGAGTCACAAAACAGATTTTTCTTTGCTTCCACAACATTGCTTAAAAGAAACAGAAGTCTTTTTTTTTTTTTTGGTATACCTGTTTCTGGTGTAAGTCAGCTTTGTGTGGAAAAGCCTTCTCCACCCAAAGACCATGTTAACACTTGTTGTTCAGTCGCTCAGTCATGTCCGACTCTTTGCGACCCCATGGGCTGCAGCACGCCTGGCTTCCCTGTCCTTCACCATCTCCCAGAGCTTGCTCAGACTCATGTTTGAGTAAAAAAAACCCTTGAGTCAGTGGTATCAATGTTAACAGTGGTGACAAGCAAAGGAAAGCTCTGGGAGGGTGTGAGAGTGCTGACTCAAGCCCAGAAGATCTTCCAGTCAGAACTGAGGAACCAGGAGCCCATGACTAAGATGCATAATAGCCCTCTCCCTGACCTCAGGCTCTGTGTGCTTCTGAAATCTCCCTGGCCCTTCTTCCCTCTCCCACCCCCTCCAGCAAAGCTTGTAACTGTTTGCAATAGAGGCTGGAGTTCATGGAAAACAAAGGTGAATATGGTTTTGGGCTACGTGACCCTTGTGAGTTGTTTTGAAAGGATTCCCTGAGGCGGGAGGAGAAATAAGACAGGACAAGAAAATAACCCAAGGGGGAAAGTGAGAGAACTAAGTTTGGAAAGTCATATATACCCCCAGGGGAAAAGAGTAGGAAAGAACTGGTTTGAGGGAAAAAAAGAAAAGGAAAAGTTGGAAACACAGGGAACAGTAGGAAGTTTCCACTTGTGAGTGAGAGAGAAGACTATTTCCTAATTTGTATTACTCTTCAACATACACAGAAAATGACCTTCAGTTTTCAAATCTGTCCTTGGGATTGCTCCTTTCTAATAGTTTCTTAGTACAGATTTTCTCATTTGAAAATTAGTTCATCTTGGTAATGTTTACCACTTGCTGGCTTTATTGTCTTTTCTTCATTGTGCTTTGAGAAATTGAGAGATTATATTACCTCATGAAGTCACATATGCAGCATCTCACTGTGTTTTTGAAATGTTTGCTTATAGAACTTGGAAATAGTCCCACTACAAGCAGGGAACATAGAAGGCTGTAAATTTGCTGGGGCTGCTGCAACAGAATACCACAGACTGGGGAGCTTATCAACAACAAAAACTTGTTTCTAAAATCCTGAAGGCTGGACCTCTGTGATCAGGGTGTCCACGGGGCTGAGGGTGAGCCCTCCTCTAGGTTGCAAACTTCTTTCTCATTGTGTCCTCATGTGATAGAGGGAAGAGCTCGTGTGTCAGGTCTCTTTAATAAGGGCTCCAATCACCTCCCAAATATCCCACCTCCTAATGCCGTCAACCTTGGGCACTAGGTTTTCAACATAGGGATTTGGGGGGTAGGGACAGAAACACGCAGACCTTAGCATAGGAGAACTCACAAAAGGTGATTCACCTCCAGGATGACTTTCCACTCTTGCAAACAACTCGTGTGTGTGTGTGTGTGTGTGTGTGTATTAGTTGCTCAGTTGTGTCCAACTCATTGCGACCCTGTGGACTGTAGCCTGCCAGGCTCCTCTATTCATAGAATTCTCCAGGCAAGAATACTGGAGTGGGTTGCCATTTCCTCCTCCAGGGGATCTTCCTGACCCAGGGATCGAACCCAGGTCTCCTGCATTGCAGGCAGTTTCTTTACTGTCTGAGCCATCAGGGAAGCCCTAAAACAACTCCTAAATTCCTAAAAGTATAGAGTAAGGAATACAATTAAAATAAGAGAAAGGCAGAAAATTTGTGATGGAGAATTAAAATAAGAAGTGAACTATTTGAAGAAATCAAGGGATTATAACTAAATTCTTTTGATTTGATATAGAATTTATTATTAATTATAGTTGCTAATTAAGGACCATTTTGAGATCCCACTAAGTGCAAACATTTTTCACTGATTGGTGATTTTATTAAATTTTCTCAAAATCTACATAAGTTGAACAATATTCTCATATGGCAGTTGAACTTAGTAATTAAAATAGTCAGTCAGTCAGTCAGTTCAGTCGCTCAGTCGTGTCCAACTCTTTGCGACCCCATGAATTGCAGCACGCCAGGCCTGCCTGTCTGTCACCAACTCCCAGAGTTCACCCAAACTCATGTCCATCGAGTTGGTGATGCCACCCAGCCATCTCATCCTCTGTCGTCCCCTTCTCCTCCTGCCTCCAATCCCTCCCAGCATCAGAGTCTTTTCCAGTGAGTCAACTCTTTGAATGAGGTGGCCAAGCACTGGAGTTTCAGCTTTAGTATCAGTCCTTCCAGTGAACACCCAGGACTGATCTCCTTTAGAATGGACTGGTTGAATCTCCTTGCAGTCCAAGGGACTCTTAAAAGTCTTCTCCAGCATCACAGTTCAAAAGCATCAATTCTTCGGCCCTCAGCTTTCTTCACAGTCCAACTCTCACATCCATACATGACCACTGGAAAAACCATAGCCTTGACTAGATGGACCTTTGTTGGCAAAGTAATGTCTCTGCTTTTGAATATGCTATCTAGGTTGGTCATAACTTTCCTTCCAAGGAGTAAGCGTCTTTTAATTTCATGGCTGCAGTCACCATCTGCAGTGATTTTGGAGCCCAAAAAATAAAGTCTGACCCTGTTTCCACTGTTTCCCCATCTATTTCCCATGAACCGATGGGACCGGATGCCATGATCTTAGTTTTCTGAATGTTGAGCTTTAAGCCAACTTTTTCACTCTCCTCTTTCACTTTCATCAAGAGGCTTTTGAGTTCCTCTTCAGTTTCTGCCATAAGGGTGGTGTCATCTGCATATCTGAGGTTATTGATATTTCTCCCAGCAATCTTGATTCCAACTTGTGCTTCTTCCAGCCCAGCGTTTCTCATGATGTACTCTGCATAGAAGTTAAATAAGCAGGGTGACAATATACAATCTTGATGTACTCCTTTTCTTTTTGGAACCAGTCTGTTGTTCCATGTCCAGTTCTAACTGTTGCTTCCTGACTGCATATAGGTTTTTCAAGAGGCAGATCAGGTGGTCTGGTATTCCCATCTCTTTCAGAATTTTCCACAGTTTATTGTGATCCACACAGTCAAAGGCTTTGGCATAGTCAATACAGCAGAAATAGAGAGTTTTTCTGGAACTCTCTTCCTTTTCCCATGATCCAGTGGATGTTCAACCGGTGTCTAATTCCTAGGTCTCTGCATATCCTCCCAAGGTGGTTAACTCAAAGGTCTACTAGACTCAAGACCTGTGAGGGGTAGTTCAGAATCCTCAGATTAGGAGAGTAGAGCTTGACAGTATTTTACCTATATAATAGAGTACAACAGAATTTATTTTCAGACATTAAGTATGCCTCCCCAAAAGACAGAAAAGAGTGGACTAGCCCTGGAGGTCACCGGTTTGTGACTGCATCCTGGCATGCTATTTCCTTAATGTACATGCTCAGAGACATATTCTTGAAGCAGCTTTCACTTGGATTTAAACTTTTTTCTTTTTCCTAATAGAAGTCTGAGCTTATCTCTTCTCTATAATGAAAAGTAAATGCTTTTATGCTTAGCAGAAAAGTAGCTTTGCAAATAAGCAAATATACCCGTGGTTTTTGGATTATTTTCCCCACTAATATCCTTGCTAATATGTCATAAACAGTGGCTGTGTTTGAGTTTGGCAGGATGCCACAAATAAATACAACTGCCTGGAGTTTAAACTCCAAATGCCTGGAGTTTAAAATTTCCACACGGCATTTCCACTATAACCACCACGTGGAACTATAAGGCTTGATAGACGCTGCCAGATGCCTGTGTTGGAAACCTTATATGTGTGCTGACATTACCATTGCCCTGGGATGCTCTGTGGCTCTCAAGTAGAGAATAAAGAACTACCACTGCGTTAGAAACACCCACGTGTGAGTTCAAAGGCAGGAGGGCAATAGATAAGGATGAGAAAGCGAATGTGTGATAAGAAAATCACATAGATTCTTTGCACACTAAATCTAGTTTGGAAGAGCAGCTCTTTCTGTAAAACATGCCTCTTACAGGAAGATTAAGACTTTATTTTCGCATTTGGCGAGATTGTTGAATTTTCGTAAAATATCTAATTTGGTGAACACTGGACTAGACAGAAATGTTCCCTAGAATCAGATGTGCTCTTTTGTTCATCTTCTCTCCCCACATTTGATTTGTTCCTAGGTCTAGAATTGAGTATAATTTGGTTGACTGGAGCAAGGTTATATGGAAATGAGACAAGAAAGGAGCATTCCACACAATTTACTTTTTTAATTACACAAAAGAGAAGACAATAAGATTTCTCTGTCAACAGTAGTCTCAGAGTGAAAAGGGAAAGCATACTGAGGAAACTATGCTATATTCTTCATTATTATGATCACAAAACAACATTTTGTCTTTGGCTTTTGGGGGAGGTATTTAAAAAAAAAAATAAAGGATCTTACTAGAATTTAATATCCAAACATATATAAGGAACTCTTACAGCTCAATAGCAAAAAAGACAATATGAATGAAAAAAGATCAAAGAGGACGTGAATAGGCATTTGTCCAAAGAAGACACAGAAGTAGCCAGCAAGTACATAAAAAAGGTACTAAACATCACTAATTACCAGAGAACTACAAGTCGAAACCACGAGATACCACTTCACACCTGTCAGAATGGCTATTATCAAAAAGACCAAAGACAAGAAGTGTTCGCAAAGATAGACAAAAGAGAGCCCTGATGCACTGATGGTAGGAATGTAAATTGGTGCAGCCACTATGGAAAAAGTACGGATTTCTCAAGAAATTAAAAACAGAACTACCTCATGATCCAGCAGTTCCACTCTGGGTATATATCCAAAGGAAATGAAGTCACTGTTTCAAAGAGATATCCACACTACCTCCACGCTCACTGCAGCATTATTCACAATAATCAAGACACGGAAAGAACTTCAGAGTCCATCGATGGATGAATGGATTTAAAAAATGAAGTATATATGTATGGATAAATAGAATGTTATTCAGCCACAGAAAAGTAGGAAATCTTGTCGTTTGTGACAACATGGGTGACCGTGAGGGAATTATGCTAAGTGAAATAAATTAGAGAAAGACATATCATACAAATACTATATGATATCACTTACATGTAGAATCTAAAGACATCAGAATGGAAACAGAGTAGAATGGTAGTTGCCAGGGGGCTGAGTGGTAAGGAAAATAGATATATGTTAAATTTCCAGTTTTATCATGGATAACTTCCAAGGATCTAAAGTACGGCATGCTGACTGTAGTTAACAATACTGTATTTTACACTAAAAAGTTGCCCTGGGAGTAGAGTTTTAACGTTCTCACTATAATAACCACAATGACAGAGTAGTAATTATGTGAGGCAAAGATGGAGGAGCCTGGTGGGCTACAATCCATGGGGTCACAAAGATTCGGACATGACTGAGCGACTGAGCACGCATGTGCAAGGTTAACTAACTTCTTGTGGTAAACGTTTCACAATATATAGCTGTATCAGATCTTCACATGTATACCTTAAACTTACAATGTTTTATGTCAATTGCATCTCAATAAACAAAAAGCCAAACAATTTTCACAAGCATCTCAAACTTAACATTTCCAAGCAAGCTTTCATTATTTTTGTCATGGAATACCACAGTAACCTTCTAAGTAGGCTTACCACCACTGTTCTCTCCTCTATGTTGCTTCTAGAGTGTTCTTCCTAAAACAGAAAGCCAGGCATGTCACTCCACTGTTCAAATGGAGGCAGATGCTGAATCCGACCTGATTCCTTAACATGGTGTAAGTGTATTGATAATCAGAAACCTCACAGCCTCCTAATTCCTACTGTATGTTCCCCTTTGTCTCATGGCCCCTCTCCGTCTCTGGTTGGATTATATTATTCCAAATACCATGTCATACTTTATTTACTTTCTTTTCTTTAACATGTACTGCCTCTTTTTTTTTTTTTCAAGATATTCTATCTCCTGATGTGCCACTTTACCTCAACCTAGGAGACCAGGGAATACCTACTCATCCTTCAAGATGCAGTTCAGTTATCACCTCCTTTGTAAAGCCTGTCCTGTTGCACTAAGTCACTTCAGTCACGTCTGGCTTGTTGCAACCCTATGGAAGTAGCCTGCCAGGCTCCTGTGTCCATGGGACTCTGCAGACAAGAATACTGGAGTGGGTTGCCATTTCCTTCTCCAGGAAATCTTCCCTACTCAGGGATCAAACCCATGTCTCCTGCATTGGCAGGTGGGTTCTTTACCACTAGCACCATGTGGGAAGCCAAAAGCCTTCCCTGCTGCTGCTGCTAAGTTGCTTCAGTCATGTCTGACTCTGTGCGACCCCAGAGATGGCAGCCCACCAGACTGCCCCGTCCCTGGGATTCTCCAAGCAAGAACACTGGAGTAGGTTCGCCTAGCCACTCATTACTTCCTGTTGGGTTCCTCCAGAGAACTTTCACCAAAGCAATGATCCCAAAAGATGCTTTCCTGTTTCTCCTTACTAAGGTGAGAAGACTATAACTTAAGTTTTATCTGGTAATTGGCTGTCTAGTACCAGCTTGTTAGAGATGATCATTAGACATTCAGGAATTTTGCAAGATGGCTGTTAAATTGTGGGAAACTTAAAATCAATCATGGTAGGAAAATTTACACCCCCAAATTGCCAAACACTATGCATAAGGATACTTCTAACAGAGTTGCTACATAGTCAGTAGAATTGCTCAAATTATTAATGTGATTTCAATTAGCTAAAAATTATTTGAGCATAAGTAAATAGAGATAATTACACAAACAACGATGGAATTTAATACATGATCACAGTTTGAATTACAATCAAATTATAAGAAACAAGTACAGATTTCAATTTTTTAAATAATTAGAGGTTTATTCTAAGACAGCATGATCTGTAGGTACAGGTAGGGTGGCTCAAATACAGGAATGTTGGCTTATTAATCTTTGTGTAATTATACATCATGCAGAATCTGGCATGTGGTTGATCCTCATTAAATTCTTATTAAGCAAATTTCCACATGAAAAAACATGGAGTATATTTCTGTATCTGAAGGGTTGGTTATTTTTATCCACTCATATAGAATCACTGCTGGAAACTGGCAGTGCCCATATGGTAAAATTTTGTTCAGAAACAAAAAAAATTAAGCTAGTTAAAAGCAAAAGAAAAAATTTTCCAAAAAAAAAATCTGAAAAACAATTGCTTTTTCCCCCAAGATGTTGATTTTTAGGGATGTTATATGTTGACTATTTTGTGATGTGCTTAATTTTTATTAACTATAGAGATATTTATGTATAGTAGCTATACTATATACAACCATATTTATGTTTATTATCAATATATTAGCTACTTATTATTTATATAATTTTTAGAGTAAACATATATATATAGAGAGAGAGAGAGAGTAACTATAATCTTATAAATAACTGAAGCTACTTATAGTATAGTGGAAAAAATTATTTATGTACACAGTTAACCAAAAAGTTTTCACATGTATTTGTGTTTAGATTTTTATTCATTTCAAAAGTCATATGTAATTTACATCACTGGTTGTCAGTTTATGCGTAAGTATCACTAGAGGAGCTATATAAAACAGCGGCTGTCACTGCATAAGTGATGAAACCCACAGAGCCACATGGGAACCAGCAGGTTTAAGACAATATTTTAGATTACTTTGTCCAGTACACTTATTTTACAGATGAGGAAGCAGTGTCAAGAGACATTGATTTTCTTTGTTTGTCTTTATACACCTTGCTAAGGGCGTAAAGTGAAGTTGCTCAGTTGTGTCCAACTCTTTGTGACCCCGTGGACTGTAGCCTACCACGCTCCTCTGTCCATGGGATTTTCCAGGCAAGAATACTAGAGTGGGTTGCCATTTCATGTCATTGTCTTTTAAATCAGCATATTTAATAGTATATAAACTTTGTTTGTGTGGGTGTGTTTTGCCTATATGGAAGCTAAGAATGCTATTCAGAAATTATCAAAGACTAAAGAGTAAAAGAAACATTTTATTTATTTTTTTAATTTAAATTTATTTATTTTAATTGAAGGCTAATTACTTTACAATATTGTATTGGTTTTGCCATACATCAACATGAATCCGCCATGGGTGTACACATGTTCCCAATCCTGAACCCCTCTCCCACTTCCCTCCCCATACCATCCCTCTGGGTCATCCCAGTGCATCAGCCCCAAGCATCCTATATCCTGCATCGAACCTGGACTGGCGATTTGTTTCTTATATGATATTATACCTGTTTCAATGCCATTCTCCCAAATCATCCCCCGCTCTCCCTGTCCCACAGAGTCCAAAAGACTGTTCTATACACCTGGGTCTCTTTTGCTGTCTCTCATGCAGGGTTATCGTTACCATCTTTCTAAATTCCATATATATGCGTTAGTATACTGTATTGGTGTTTTTCTTTCTGGCTTACTTCACTCTATATAATCTGTTCCAGTTTCATCCACCTCATTAGAACTGATTCAAATGTATTCTTTTTAATGGCTGAGTAATACTCCATTGTGTATATGTACCATAGCTTTCTTATCCATTCATCTTGCTTCCATGTCCTGGCTATTATAAACAGTGCTGCAATGAACACTGGGGTACACATGTCTCTTTCAGTTCTGGTTTCCTCGGTGTGTATGCCCAGCAGTGGGATTGCTGGGTCATAAGGCAGTTCTATTTCCAGTTTTTTAAGGAATCTCCACGATGTTCTCCATAGTGGCTGTACTAGTTTGCATTCCCACCAACAGTGTAAGAGAGTTCCCTTTTCTCCACACCCTCTCCAGCATTTATTGCTTGTAGACTTTTGGATCGCAGCCATTCTGATTGGCGTGAAATGGTACCTCATTGTGGTTTTGATTTGCATTTCTCTGATAATGAGTGATGTTGAGCATCTTTTCATGTGTTTGTTACCCATCTGTAGGTCTTCTTTGGAGAAATGTCTTTTTAGTTCTTTGGCCCATTTTTTGATTGGGTCAATACTCATATCAGATAAAATAGACTTTAAAACTAAGGCTGTGAAAAGAGACAAAGAAGGACACTACATAATGACCAAAGGATCAATCCAAGAAGAAGAGATAACAATTATAAATATATATGCACCCAACATAGGAGCACCACAGTGTGTAAGACAAATGCTAACAAGTATGAAAGGGGAAATTAACAGTAACACAATACTAGTGGGAGACAATACCCCACTCATACCTATGGATAGATCAACTAAACAGAAAATTAACAAGGAAACACAAACTTTAAATGATACAATAGACCAGTTAGACCTAATTGATATCTATAGGACATTTCACCCCAAAACAATGAATTTCACCTTTTTCTCAAGCATACATGGAACCTTCTCCAGGATAGATCACATCCTGGGCCATAAATCTAGCCTTGATAAATTCAAAAAAATTGAAATCATTCCAAGCATCTTTTCTGACCACAATGCAGTAAGATTAGATCTCAATTACAGGAGAAAAACTATTAAAAATTCCAACATGTGGAGGCTGAACAACACGCTGCTGAATAACCAACAAATCACAGAAGAAATAAAAAAAGAAATCAAAATGTACATAAAAATGAATGAAAATGAAAACACAATAACCCAAAACCCGTGGGACACTGTAAAAGCAGAGCTAAGGGGAAAATTCATAGCAATACAGGCATACCTCAAGAAACAAGAAAAAAGTCAAATAAATAACCTAACTCTACATCTAAAGCAACTAGAAAAGGAAGAAATGAAGAACCCCAGGGTTAGTAGAAGGAAAGAAATCTTAAAAATTAGGGCAGAAATAAATGCAAAAGAAACAAAAGAGACCATAGCAAAAATCAACAAAACCAAAAGCTGGTTCTTTGAAAGGATAAATAAAATTGACAAACCATTAGCCAGACTCATCAAGAAACAAAGGGAGAAAAATCAAATCAATAAAATTAGAAATGAAAATGGAGAGATCACAACAGACAACACAGAAATACAAAGGATCACAAGAGACTACTATCAGCAATTATATGCCAATAAAATGGACAACTTGGAAGAAATGGACAAATTCTTAGAAAAGTACAACTTCAAAGAAGAAGCATTTTAAATTTATGGGATCTAAGTAGCAATCCAGTCAATAGCTGAGTGCCCACAGAGGAATTATCACGACAAGCAAGTTACACACACCAACCCACAGCTCATATTCTGGTGAATAAATTTGGAATCTACCAGATTTTTGTGTGTATTTATTTTTTGTTCTTCATACATTGTGTTCTTTAATCATTAGTTTTATTAATTTTGTGAAAGTGAAGCTAATCAATCATGTCCAGTTCTTTGCAACTCCATGGACTGTAGCCTGCCAGGCTCCTCCATCCATGGGATTTTCCAGGCAAGAATACTGAAGTAGGTGGCCATTTCCTTCTCCAGGGGATCTTCCCAACCCAGGGATCAAACCCAGTTCTCCTGCATTGCAGGCAGACTCCTCACCATCTGAGCCAACAGGGTAATCTTTGTTATTTTTAAGTAACTTTGAATGTCCCACTGTAACGTAGCAAGATTAGTTTTTATATTGTTTTCTTTTTTCTAATTTCATATTTTTATTGTTTTGAAATGTAGAGGGAGATCATTAATAAACAATTTTATCAAACTCCTTTACCATTGATAGTGAAGATTTGAAAAGTAGTTCTTAATATATAAATTGTCACACTTGATAATTCCTTTCTACCGACTGTCTCATTTCTGTCATCTCTAATAGAAGAAATTTTGGAAATCCATTTCAGCTAAATTTATCTGATCATTGAAAACTCTTACCTGAGTGTGTTTTTCACATATCTTATTTTGGGTGAAATTCGACCCCCCCCCCACCCCCCACAATTTACCCTTGATTAAGGTCAAGATGTTTCTTACAATTTATATTAAATATTCCTCACAGTTTAAATTTTAAATTTATGGCCAAAGAATACAGATTCCCATCAAGCGATAGCATGGTTTATGCCAGTGGATAACCAGCTCCAAGCATTCAGAGTCCCGTGTCATGTAACTATGATCTCAGTGGAATTAATTTCATAATTCAACAGGTAAACTTGTTAGACAAAGAAAAATATCTTTAAGTTCTTGTTAAGGGCAGAGACCATATCATCTTAATTCAGCATGTAACATAATGCTAAGAACAAATAATTTGTCAGTAAATATGTATCGAATTGAACTAGATTTAAAAAAAAAGTCATCCAAAATAAAAAAACCTCAGCTCCCTTACAGGATTCATAGTTTTTCAAAATGTCTTTCAGTTTGTACCTTGTATAATTATATTTAATAAATATTTCTATAGTATCACTTATGGTAAAAACATATATCTTCTTCTTATTAAGTTATTTAAAACTAAAAATAAATGATCTAGGAAAATAAAGTTTTTCTTCTTTCAATACAGAGACAATTTCAGAATCTTCTTCCAACTACTCAAATGTTTATTGACCACTGAAAATATTTTTGTACTAGGTAAAAATGGTCCAGGATGTAAAATGCTTCAGAAAGATAAATTAGGCACAAGTTCTTGCCTGGAGAATCCCAGGGACGGGGGATCCTGGTGGGCTGCCGTCTATGGGGTCGCACAGAGTCAGACATGACTGAAGCGACTTAGCAGCAGCAGCAGCAGCATGCCTTTATTACAAGTCCAAACCTGTAAGAAAGCACCTGTGTATTGTACAATTTTGAGAAACAGGCTTGAGGAGACTCTGAATTGATATACTTCTTCAGTTGCTCTTGTGAGATTTTTGTGATATAATGAAGAAAGGAATTAAGTAGCCAGGAGGTGGATACAATGAAAATCTTGCATTTATTTTAATAGATTGTGAATTATTTCTGTACCTTGGAGACAGCTAAATAAAAATGTAAAAGTTATAGAAGAAAATGGAAAATAAAATCATATTTTAAAAATTATTTAATTCATTAGTTAAGTAAAACAAAATTTTATAAGATACATTGAGCTATTAACATCTTAAATTCTTAAAAAGACTAGGATATTTTATATAATTTTGTTAAATTATCATCCCTTATTAATTATGTAGTTTAATTCTGCAATCAACACATTTAGTGATAATGAACATTTTAAAACTTGACTCAAAATGTTCATAACAAAATGTTTTTAATACCCAATGATATAAATATGATATATATTTTTAATTATATTTATCTTCTAATTTTTCCTTATTGTATTAGATGTATTCCAATATTTGGTATTACTTTGCAGCATATTTTCAAGTTTCAAATATTCAGATAAATGTTTATACAGATTTTCAATGCTAATGAATATTTAATTTCCAGATATTTACATGCATTATAACATCATGCAATTTACATTTTAATAAAGATGATACGGCTACAGCTAAGTCACTTCAGTCGTGTCCAACTCTGTGCGACCCCATAGACAGCAGCCCACCAGGCTCCCCCATCCCTGGGATTCTCCAGGCAAGAACGCTGGAGTGGGTTGCCATTTCCTTCTCCAATGCACGAAAGTGAAAAGTGAAAGTGAAGTCGCTCAGTTGTGTCCGACTCTTAGCAACCCCATGGACTGCAGCCTACCAGGCTCCTCCACCCATGGGATTTTCCAGGCAAGAGTACTGGAGTGTGGCGCAATTAAATTGAACACAAGATCAAATACCTACCTCTATCCCAGACAGATCATAAAATTAAAAAATATATAAAGATGAGAATTTTAAATGTAGTCTAATTAAGCAAAAATTTTCTTACAGAAGTTTTACAAATACCTAAGCAACAATTTATTTCACTACCTAAATAGGTATGCCTATATACAAACTAATACTGCTGTATTTGTTTGCAAAAAAATGATGATAGAGATGTGAGGTGAAAGTCGCTCAGTCATGTCTGACCGTTTGTGACCCCATGGACTATATAGTCCATGGAATTCTCTAGGCCAAAATACTGGGGAAACGGTATTCTGGGGAAGGAAAAGAATAGCCTTTCCCTTCCTCAGGGGATCTTCCAAATCCAGGGATCAAGCCCAGGTCTCCCACATTGCAGGTGGATTCTTTACCAGCTGAGCCACAAGGGAAGCTTGTGATAGAGACGGATATATGCTAAATAGATGATAATTTTGTTAGTCAGCCTTACTGTTTTAAATCAGAGGTAGAAATCTAGACATTTATTCTACTTCCTGCAAATTATTTTTATTTTGTTTTTATTTTTATTTATATAGGAGTACACAAGATATGTGAGGTCAATCTGATAATATCTATTCTATCCATTAGTTGAATTTTTATGCTTAGTTTTTAGCTGAATACATGATACATATTAGGCACTCAAAACTGATGAATCAATTGCTGAGTATATGACTTGTTAGGTAATTTCATATAGATTGTTATATATTGTCAGCCTCCTTAAATACTTCTTGAGAATTAGAGGTAATGTCTGTATTATGCATTTTGAGTTTTAGGCTAAGGAAATTGTTTGAAATAGTTCTATGACTGAAAGTAGGCCAACATTATAAATAATTTTACACCTGAAGTGAATTTTAATAGAATAGTAATCTAGCGGTAAATAGCCAGGTTATAAAGATCTCAGAGCATGGGGGAATTACTGACAGTCTAGATACTTTTTAAATGCTGCCCAAATAAAAAAAAATTTTTTTAATAAAAAATAATTAAGTAAATAAAATAAAATTCTGTCCAAGGATTAAAGAGGACTTTAATGAAAAGTGAAAGAGCGGGTTAATCTCTTTAGTATTTATGATAACATATAAGAAAATCACATTTTCAGAAACAAAAATGAAGTAAAATAGAATGGATAATGTTAATAAAAATGTACATCATATTCTCCAGTGGATGTTTTCCTTTTATTTTCTCTTGAATTTACTTATTATGTGAACGTGAAGTCGCTCAGTCGTGTCCGACTCTTTGCGACCTCATGGGCAAGTAGCCTGCAGCAGGCTCCTCCGTCCATGGGATTTTCTAGGCAAGAGTACTGGAGCAGGGTGCCATTTCCTTCTCCAGGGAATCTTCCCGACTTATTACAGATTACTAAATTTGTTTATGTCTTATTTATAAACTCTTTCAGTTTTCTGTCTATAAATTTTTTTCTGTCTGTAATTTATGTCATCTTTGTTCACAGAAATTCTCAAGTCCTTCTGCTCCATCCCTGTTTAACCTAAGGATGGAATGAAAACGTTTATCATACCCTTAAAGGCTTTGAGTAATTTTACCATTGTTCTGTAGGACAGATTCGGGAGTGGTAATCTCTCCAGACCTCACAATATGAAGATCTTCATTCCATTCATAAAGTACTGGGCTCCTTGGAGGGCAGTGTCAGATCCCTGATAGCAGATATTAGAGCTAGTGGAATGATGAGTCAGAGTCTTTATTTTAAGGGTTAGAAATCTTAGTTTCCAGTTGCACCCAGGAATAAAATAGAAGTCCTTGCAGAAAGCTAAGTTACCGCCAGACTTCGCAAATCCCAGGCAGTCATTGCCCCACCGACTGCCAGATGGTTTCTGCTCTGTGGTTGTGCTAACGTATCGCTGGTCCACTGCTCAGCTCTGATTGGCCTGACTCACAGGCATCCTCACAGCATCCCTCTCTGACAGGATACAAGGCAGGGGCACCTTTCCCAGGGAGCTGGAAGAGCCAAGTGTGGTTCTTAGTGCCCTTCATCTCGGCCTTCAGGCTGTTTGTCACTGCTTCTACAGGACTGAACAGACACACAGACGCTCTAGGCACAGGAATAACAAAGAGTTTTCACAAGGACAAAAATAAAGTCATGTATCTCCCTGTGAGGGACAGCACACAGCAAAACATTTCATTTGCATAAAATTATTGAGATCTTATAATGTTATTTTACCCAACTCATCTGGAAACCTGTCAACTCTATTCTTCTCTGCTTCCTTTGGTGGTACTGATTTTTTCTGAAGCTTGAGCCTTTATTATACTGGTGGTGGGGATAGAGGGAAGTAATTGATGAAATACTAGTAATAGAAAGACACAGTTTGTGCCTGTTACTAAAGCAAAGTCAGCACAGATCATTTCATGAAGAATTTTTATGCCATTTCTAAGGATGAAAATAAGTGTTGCAGATAAAACTTGAGTGTCAAAAAAGTTGGAATTTCCAGGATAATTTCAACATTAAGGTTTATGGGACCAATAATATAAGAAAATGGTTCAGAAAAGCCAGCATCACACCAGAATATTTAGAGCATATTGTTGCTGTGGATATAGTACATAGTGCAACCACTTAGGTCAGAATTGCTATGGGGTTTATAATACCTGCAGCTTACAAAGAGCAACACTGGACAGAGCCTACAGAGATTGTTTTATACTTACTGAGGCTCCGTGGAAATACCTAGTGTGAATTGCTCCAAAAAAAGTAGTGGTTCAAAAACTGATGGAGTAAACATCCTTTGCATTATGTAGAGTTCATGGAAATAAAATAAGTAAAATCATAGTGTACATTTAATTTACATTTTCTCTGTACACTCAATATTATCCTCAGACTGTGGAGTTTCAACAGCACGGAGCAGCAAACTCCAAAAGCTTTCCAGAACCAAAACAGTGCGCTCAGGAGCCTAAAGCATTCTGGAGTGACTGGACAGCTGATATCCCATCAGATCCAGGGTGCTAAATGACACCTCTTAGGTAATAAATTCCTGTTTTTGATTTTGAGGTCCTACAGTTCCTAGGACAGCACTCTGCACATTTGCACATTTAATCAGTGCTACTTGATAATGAATAAAGGATTTTACAGCACAGGATCAAATTGGTCCTGAGAGAAAAATCTCTCACTCTCAGAAAGAAGCGCTTTCTTCTGAATTGCTGAGTAGCATCTCCCCGAGCTCATCGACATGAAACATCCTCAGGTAAAGAGCCACTCTCACTTCGCTTGAACTTCCCCAAGGTCAGACTCAGGAAGGACCAAGAGTAGAACACAGGTTACACGGTCCACTTCACTTCAGAACCTCCAGAACTAACAGTGGCTCCTGAAGGGTCACCATGCATTTGGCAAGACAGTCAGACTGCTCCCAAAACTGTCACAGATGGAGAAGCAGTCAAGGCCCAGGGGCCTTAACATGTCCCGAGAGACTGCTGACAAGATAATTCACCTCTAACATCGAAGACTTAATCCCCCTTACTACGTGAGAGGATACAGTGCACACTACATATCCACTCATTAGATTCACGTTGCCAGGTGCCATCAAGGGTCCTGACAGAGTTGCTGGGGTCCAAGGTCAGTACGTTCAGTGCCAGTGTGTGTGGAGGAGGTGCGATTCCTAAGGCCAGCTCTCACCTCCTCCTCCTCTTCTTTGGTCCCTGCCTAGACCGCCAGTTTCCAAATTTGACTCATTCTATGCACTACCCAGTATCCTTCCAGTATTTTCCTTTTCTCTGTAAATTAACCAGTTTCTGTTTGCTTACTTTTAAAAAATTCTAGCTCCCTGACTAGCAAACATGGGTGCTTGATGAATGTCTTCATTAACAAGCTGTACAGATAAATAAAGGGGACATCAGAACTATATTTATTATAGAATATCACTTTTGTTTGAAATATGTTAGTATATTCGCAGGAAAATGAAAAAAAAAAAAAACTTTAATCAGCGGACATAATGAGAGTCCTCTTCAGCTGTAAACTGTGCCTCGTGCCTGATTGCTTTGAGTTCCTTGTGTTCAGAGACCTGAAGTTAAGAAGAGGGGAAACCAGCCTGGCCAGGTGACTGACTGGACCACTGAGTGGGAGCAGGACTGTGGTCACAGTGGAAGGGGGCAGCGGGGAACAGCTCACTCGGGTCTCTCTCTGTCCCTCGGGGCTGACAGTATATTATCCTCATGCGTAAGCCACGATGGCAAGCAGAGGTGCCTGGGGACATGGGGAATGGAGAACGTGCGGCGGAGGAGGAGTTGATGGGGAGCCGGTGTGGACGCAGGGCCCTAGCCTTCCTGTGCTGCATTGCCTTTAGGCACGGAGTCTGCCAGCAGCCTTGCCCCTTGGATGTATCCAAAGAAAGGGCTTGGGTGGCATCAGGGGTCGACTAGGGCTTCCCAGGTGGCGCTAGTGATAAAGAACCAGACTGCCAGGGCAGGAGACTTAAGCAGTTTCCATCCCTGGGTTGGGAAGCTCCCCTGGAGGAGAACATAGCAACCCACTCCGGTCTTCTTGCCTGGAGAGCCCTGAGGATAGGGGAGCCTGGCAGGCTACAGTCTACAGGGTTGCAAAAGAGTCGGACATGACTGAAGTGAGCGGATTAACTGTAATGGAAAAGGAGAACCACTGCTTAGATACCCCTTGTTGCCCTAGATGCTATGAGTCCTTCCAGTCTGTATTTGTGACCTCTCTCAGGCTTTGCTTCATCTGCATAGAGCCCCTCCCAGAGTGACCCACGTCTTATGACTAATGATGATAATACAAATGTCTGGTCATCTTGCCCCAACAACAGGAGGGTTCTGAGAGGCCATTTTCTCTCCCACTGGCCCCAGCCTGCTTCCTTCCCGCTGCTGTTGATGCCAAAGACAAAAACACCCTGCATCCTAAATTCTGTGTAATGTCTGTTTCCCAGGAAATCTAACCTGCAACGTAGAACTTAGAGCACAGGAGACCTAGTGAGGCCCCTCCTAAAGGAACCTCTTTTTATTTTCTTGGGCTTTCCAGGTGGTGCTAATGGTTAAAAAATCTGCCTGCAATGCAGGAGACAAACGAGATGCAGGTTTGATCCCTGATTGGGGAAGATTCCCTGGAGAAGGAAATGGCAACCTGTATTCTTGCCTGGAGAATCCCATGGACAGAGGGGCCTGGAGGGCTGAAAGTCCATGGGGTCGCAAAGAGTCAACACGACTGGGCAACTGAGCACAGCATGACCTTCAGGAATAGAAGCTGAATAGATATTTGTTGTATGAATAAAGAATAAATACATCATGTTGGTCCAAATTGGCTTGAGCCAATCACTGGCAAGGGAGAGGGAAAGCCATCAGCCGGAGAGGGGCTTCCCTGGTGGCTCAGATGATAAAGAATCTGCAGGAGACTCAGGTTCTATCCCTGGGTCAGGAAGATCCCCTGGAGGAGGAAATGGCAACCCACTCCAGTATTCTTGTCTGGAGAATCCCATGGACAGAGGAGTCTGGTGGGCTACAGTCCATGGGGTCGAAAAGAGTCAGACACGACTGAGTAACTAACACACTTCGTTTTCTTCTAAAGAAAATGTGAAAACTAAGTATCACTATTGGTAATCTAAGGAATGATGCTTGTGGAATGTATAAATATGTGTACTTAGCTCACTTAGTGAAATCACTTTACAGGCTAATCTTACCCGTGTGCTCTGCTCTGTCCAGTGGCAGTAATTGCCTCCAACTAGTCATCTTATACGGAGAAGGCAATGGCACCCCACTCCAGTACTCTTGCCTGGAAAATCCCATGGACGGAGGGGCCTGATAGGCTGCAGTCCATGGGGTTGCGAAGAGTCGGACACGACTGAGCGACTTCACTTTCACTTTCCACTTTCATGCATTGGAGAAGGAAATGGCAACCCACTCCAGTGTTCTTGCCTGGAGAATCCCAGGGACGGGGGAGCCTGGTGGGCTGCCGTCTATGGGGTTGCACAGAGTCGGACACGACTGAAGTGACTTAGCAGAGCAGAGCAGTCATCTTATAAATGAGTCTGATGGTCATAAGTGGGACTAGACAGGAAGGAAAATGCCCATCATCGTTGAACCTGAAAACAAAACAGTATCACAAAACTCCCAGGTAACATGCCCTGTGAATAATAAGGCTAGTTAATCAACCACTGATTATTACTCTAATATACCTTAGACCAGGCTTCTCCCTAACATGGAAGAATGGCTGCAATATGGAGAAATTCCGAAACTCTGAGCCTGTTTTTCTGTGTGTGGATTTGAAACCCTGTCTGAGCTCCTTATTTCAACCAAACTGGGAGCCCTTCTTTGAAGTTTAGGGGTAACGGGAGAAGTTTATCTAATGTGCAAGAGCATGAAATCTCCCAGGCTAGACGGCCAGGTGGCACTGAGTGAGGAGCCGTGAGTTATTTGAGCTGAAGATGACAGTGCTTTGGCAGCTTCCAGATCATGTGCTGCCGGCATCTCTCTCCTGCACACGGAAGCCCAGATGTTAGAGGATTTCTCTGTGTTTGATCCCAAAACTAGGTGCTCCTCTATAAATTTCATGTGCAGCCCTTTAGATCCTTAAACGTGTAGACTGATATTAATAGGAAAAAAGCAGTGAACTTGGAGTCAAATATTCTGGTTTTAAACCTTAGTTCTGCTACATAAAAGCTGATGAATTCAGTATAGTTTCTCATTGGCAAAAAAAAGAAAAAGAATTTTTAAGGAAAAGTTAATAATAAAAATGTAAAAACAAAAAGTAAAAAAAAAAAAAATGTAGCTAAAGCACCATTTGCACAGGACCAGACATTACAGTTCAGTGTTTACTAGTTTTTTTAAGTAAATTTGGATTCTCAGCCATAGCGCCCCTGATCACCACCCCCCTTGGCTTTTTCTCCCATCCTTCCCCACAACCCAGTTATTTATTTTCCAATTTTAAGTCCAGTCCAGACTTAAAATATATAAATCAAGATTTATTTATGATTATGAAAATGAAAGCAGTTCCAGAACCTAGATCATGTCTTTTCAGCATTAATTATGCTACCATTTTATGATAGAAACAATAAACATTTTAAAAGATGTGATTACATTGAATGCCTTGACTTTTCACGTCTCCAAATAGTTTTAATAATTTATATAGCATAATAGCAGGGATAATCTATTAGTTTCCTTCACTGCTTTTCTGTCCTGGTAATTTCATAATTACATATAATATAAATTATTGTCATTAAAGTTATTCTTGTTTTAAAATATTTGCTGCCTCTCCCTAGGTAAGGATTAGAATTAGGCTTGGCCCTGTGGCCTAGTTTGACCAATGGAAAATGACTAGAAATGATGCAGGTCACTTCTTAGAAAGCAAGCCTTAAGGTCCTATGAGTGTTTATTTTTTTATTTTTTTCCCCTCTCTTCCCTGGTGGTTCAGACAGTTGAAGCATCTGCCTACAATGCAGAAGATCCAGGTTCGGTCCCTGGGTCGGAAAGATCCCCTGGAGAAGGAAATGGCAATCCATTCCAGTACTCTTGCCTGGAAAATCCCATGGAGAGAGGAGCCTGGTAGGCTACAGTCCATGGGGTCGCAAAGAGTCGGACATGACTGAGCGACTTCACTTTCTTATTTAAGGTCTTTGATTCAAGGTGGATATTGCATTCTAAAGGGATGTGACCCATCCTCAGAAAGTAGCACCACTGAGCTAGCTATCACTTCAGTGGGCCATTCTAATGCTCCATCCTACCTGCAGCATTCTGTAATGACTAGTAGGCCCCATGATATCCTACTTCAAATCTCCTTTGCTGTAGAGTGAGCCCAGTTTATGCCGAATCCCATGCCAGCAGATCAAATACTTTGTAAACTCTTGGAGCAGGAAAGGCAAACCTAAGTCTGGAGTATATGTCTAGTTCTGTGATTTTTCGCTTTTCTGTGGTGGAAGGGTCCAGTGTATTCAACTTGCCACCAAGTGGCCAGTTCATTGTCTTGAGAGATGGTGCCAGTGTTGGCCTCTGTTACTGGCAAGTTGATCATCGGATGGCAGAAACAGCTAATCAGCTTTGGTAAGTATAGAAGCCAGTACATGTCTATTCCACTATGACCACTCTAAGCTGGCAGTTTTCTGTTATTAAGTACATGGTCTAGATTACTATTTCCAGGTGTGGAATACACGAACTCCAAAACCCAAAGAGGCTAACTAGGCATTGTGTTATCTAATGGTGGGAGGTATTATTCATGGGTTTTATTGTTTTATTGTTTCATTTAATGTGTTATTCATGGTGGGAGGTGTGATGCAGTAATGTATCTTTTATTAATACTTTGGCTGGTGTGTCTTGGCACGTTGACCATGATCTCTGGCTGCTGACGATTTTAATTGATGAGGAAGTATTCTGACCATTCATGAGGTTTATATCCCATCTCATGGAGCCCATATATCTAAACAGAGCTTCCAACATGCTAGCTCCTTCTTGCATATCCGACTTTATTATTAGCATAATACAGTGACTCAATGTGATAGTCTGCAAGCTTTCCAGACAGTCCTGAACATGGCAGATTATATAATGGCAGAAGGAAAGAGAGTTCACAAAGCCCCAGGGCAGAGCAGTAAATTTATACTCTTATATATTATAAGTGAATGCAAATTGCTTCTGATTTTCTTTTCCGATAAGGAGAGGGAAAAACTCTCTTGCCAGATCAAACAACACTTGTCATGTACCTCCAGGCCATGTTAAGTAGAGATCCAACACCAGGCATGATCCTACAGCTGGGGCTGCTCCCTGTGGTCTCTGGTCATCCTCTGGACGAGCATATTAAATGGAGAATGATCCTTTAGATCTTAAGGGAGGCACTGATTTCGGCCATTTCCCCCACCCCCTGGGGTGTAGTACTACTTTTGTTCACTATGTTGGCAGTGTCAGGGATGACTTTTAAGGGCTTTCATCTGGCCTTCCCACTATCAGACCTCTTATTCTCTAGACAAAGGACTCAGTGTGCACTGACCCAAATACCAAGCAAATCTATCCTGATTTCTACATGTGAGGGCCAGGTAAATGACCTGTGAGGGCTTAGCAGACTGTACAGACCCACTATGAGCCTCATCTCAGAGAGGACGTTGTGTGTTACCTGACCCCCCATCACCCTGCCCTCATAGAGGAACTGGAATAACACATCAGTGCTCTCGTTGTCAACAGCAGCTCAGGCTTGTTCCTCTTCGGGTTCAGTGCACTCTTCTCTAGTGTGATGTGGCCTGAATAAATGGCCATCAGTCCTACTAGGGAAAGACTGGGAAATCATCGCTGTAAATAGTCGCTGCCTTGTCACAGGGGCCTGACCCGTGGAATTCCAGTTCCCTTTCAATCGTGTGATATGAAGCCTGAAAACTGACTCAGATCCAGAAATTAGACACAGGAAACTGTACCTGTCCCTGAAGATGGAAAAGAGCTGAAGACCTTTGATGTCAGCATCCCAGCCAAGGGGGTAGCAGCGCGTTCCTTGAAGGTAAATTGCCGTACCCATTCTAGCCTCTCTCCATCATTTCTTTCTTTTTTTTTTTTAAATTTTATTTTATTTTTAAACTTTACAATATTGTATTGGTTTTGCCAAATATCAAAATGAATCCGCCACAGGTATACCTGTGTTCCCCATCCTGAACCCTCCTCCCTCCTCCCTCCGCATACCCTCCCTCTGGGTCTTCCCAGTGCACCAGCCCCAAGCATCCAGTATCGTGCATCGAACCTGGACTGGCGACTCGTTACATACATGATATTATACATGTTTCAATGCCATTCTCCCAAATCTCCCCACCCTCTCCCTCTCCCACAGAGTCCATAAGACTGATCTATACATCAGTGTCTCTTTTGCTGTCTCGTACACAGGGTTATACTCCATCATTTCTTTTAACAACAAAGTTCTCTTTGGGAGAAACACACGAGCCTGAAGCAACCACAATCAATACTACTTGTAGATAATTATAGGAGGCGCCTGTCAGACAGTGAAAAGGAGCTAGAGACTGAACAGAGACTCAGTGATGATTTTGGAGCCAGTGGTCTTACTTACACAAGATCTTGTTTGATGTCATTATCAAAATTCCCCTAAAGATGGCCATTAAAAGCAACACAAAAAGTGGTTATATTATAGGTGGACAGTATAATCACACAGAAACAAATACAGAAAAGAAAGCTAAAGCAATTTAGTGTTCTAAGCGTTGAAAAGCAAGGATTGTGACCAAACTATCACAAGCAGCTTAAAGAAAACATGATGATGTTGTGTGGTAGAAGAGTGTGAGATGACTCCAGTGGTGAAACTATAATGATGGCCAGCGTCTGGTGGTAAAGACCTGTGGAGAAAACAGCTACTGGCTTCCCCCTCTCTCTGTGCCGAGAGACTTAGCCCATCATTCTCTCCTGACCGTGCATGCTCTTGGTGACCCCCTGGACTATAGCCTGCCAGGCGCCTCTCCAGGCAAGAACACTGGAGTGGGTTGCCATGCCCTCCTCCAGGGGATCTTCCTGAGTCAGAGAGCAAACCCACGTCTCCTGTGTGTCCTGCATTGCAAGTGGATTCTTTACCACTGAGCCGCCTGGGAAGCCCTTCCTGACCACAGGGTAGTGCATGGAAAGGCTTCATGAAATTTCCATGAGTTGCTTTTGCATCCCCAATTTCAGAACCACTTGACAACTGTCCTGGAAATGATCAGTGCAATCCTTCCCTGTAACTAATACCATCTGCACAGATTCACCTTTTAACTCAACACGGCAGGGAAGAACAGGGAAAACTCAGTATAGGAAAAGCACTCGTGGAGGAAGCAGACGGGGGAAGTGGAAGAGCAGAAAACCTGAATTTAGAAACAAAAACTAGAAAATAAAAATTCAGTAAGTGTATATAAAGGTAATGTTGCTCAGAGATGAATGTATCTTGTTACTATAGGCATTTTGTTTTATTATATACTTTGGGCCTCTGTGGACACGTTTAGGAAATCTCATTTGGTGGACAGTGGCCTATTTCCGAAAGTTTATCAGAATCCTATTATACTCTAATCTTCTCTTAAAGCATTTATCCTTGGCTTTGGATTGTCCACAAATCCAATTAGCACACTTTTAACTCAATTTACCAAGTATTTAATAGTAAGACTGAATAGAATGAGGTTGAAAAGGGCTTCTTCTAACATACAAGTTGTCATTAGGCTTCTACAAATAAAGGCAATTCATATTCTAAGGGTTTCCCTTTAAGATTGGGATGAAATCCAGCTATTACCGTAACAGCAATAGCAATAACCATCATGGCCTTACTACATATATTTTTATAAAACTAGTTCACAACCATCATTTTAGTTATTCTTTTCAATAACCCTAGGAGGGCAGCTAAGCATCACCAAATAAATTCTTGATACAATATTGTTCTGACTTTGGAAGATGTGAAAATAGTCATTTATCTTTGTAATACTGATAAGAAAATCTAAAATGGCTTAGACAGTTTGGAATAAGGCCTAAACTTCTGTTCAGTATCTTAGTATTCCCTACTGGCCCTGTCCCGTGATATTGAACCATATTTTTCTTGTCTCAAATATTCATCCTTATCTATTTGTCATGGAACAAAAAACTGCCTACTCTTTTAAAAAATATGAAGGGAGATAAAAAAAAAAATCGTCATTTAAATTTTCTGACAACATCTATTCCTGCATTTAACAAAACTGCTAAATCACTGCATCCAGCCCAAGATGGCCTTGGCCTTGCTCTGAGTGGGTCTTATGTGTCTTATTATCCTACCACATGGCTTCTCCTCCCTTTTACTTGCCTGAGGAAATGCCACTTCATGGACCTCTGCTGACCATGTGATGGATAACGAAGCTACGAGGAAATTTTTATGAAACTGTCCAGAAGTTGGAGCCCTCAAACAGTTTTCTTTGGGTGATGCAGAGCATCACTGTAATAACTCAGCCTCCTCTGAGCACTTAGCTCTGCTGGGAGCACAGCCTCACAGGGAATTGTTTTCGAAGCAGTTTGTCCAAAGATCCTCTAACCCCAATCAGGTGCTTTAAAGCTACCAGGAGTACAGGACAAATTTCTACTTGCCCTGCCTGCAAAGAACACCTGTGTGTCTATTTTTCTGTCTAAAGACATTGTTAGGATCTTCATACTC
Source organism: Bos grunniens (assembly GCF_055505025.1). NCBI lineage: Eukaryota > Metazoa > Chordata > Mammalia > Artiodactyla > Bovidae > Bos > Bos grunniens. The sequence continues at coordinate 18,782,619 of NC_141191.1, read as the reverse complement.
CAGGCGTCGTTGACTGAGAAACGCATGGTGGATGCGGTGGTGTCTCTTGTTACCGACGTACGTGACGCTGGGGTGCCTGGCTGAAACACTCCAGGTCTTACCAAGCTCTTCCTCGCCTTGCTGCCCCCTCTTCTCTTTAACAGAGGCTCTCAACTGAGGAAGTGAAAGTTTTGCCCTTTCACATGCTTCTGAGACATACCCGGATGTGCCTGCAGCTTTCCTCAAAGTCCCCAAGGCAGGGCAACACCACTAAGGGTTACTCTTCTGCACGTTATCCCCACCTCTATCCTAAATTACCTTCAAGCTATCTGCTCTGAGTCTGTAGAACAAGTTTATATTTGTAAAGGTGTTCTTACATTTGTTGATCTTTTTGATGAGACTGAGTTTTGATGAGAATATTACTTCTCAATCAACCCCTTTTCTTTCCAAATTTCCTGTCATCTTCTATGACTCCCTCAGTACTTTTATTCTCTGCTGCCGCCAAGGGTGGGAGGGCTGCCAGACAAAGGTTATAAATGTCCTCATCTATGTGGGAAGATAGATTCACTTTTTACACGAACCAGATCAGAAGCTTTTGAATATGAAAGAGAAGAGTTGACTCATTACACCAAGCATACTCTACAAAAAATGGTTTGCTTATTTTAAATCACTTTGGCTATGGACCAAAGTGCAAAGTACAAAATAAATTTGCTATCATTGTTTGGACTTGGGTCCATACATAGCAAAACAAAACAAAACAAAAACCTAGACAGCATATTAAAAAGCAGAGACATCACGTTGCTGACAGAGGTCCATATAGTCAAAGCTATGGTTTTTTCCAGTAGTCATGTACAGATGTGAGAGTTGGACCATACAGAAGGCTGAGCACTGAAGAATTGATGCTTTCTCCAATGGTACTGGAGAATGCTCTTGAGAGTCCCTTGGAGAGCAAGAAGATCAAATCAGTCAATCCTAAAGGAAATCAACAGTGAATACTCATTGGAAGGACTGATGCTGAAACTGAAGTTCCAATACTTTGGCCACCTGATGCAAAGAGCTGACTCATTGGAAAAGACCCTGATGCTGGGAAAGATTGAAGGCAGAGGAGAATAGGGCAGCAGAGGATGAGACAGTTAAGATAACATCACTGACTCAATGGACATGAATTTGAGCAAATTCCAGGAGATGGTGAAGGACAGGGAAGCCTGGCGTGCTGTAGTCCATGGGGTTGGACATGACTGAAAAAAAAAAAAACAAAAAACAGGACATAACTGAACAACAAGTGCTGGCAAATGCTACTCTTTTATTAGGAAGTGTGATGGCAGGGATGCAAGAGGGGGTGGAAAACAATGGTGCGTGTGAGCAGAGGTTGAAACCGGAAGGAGAGAAGTCCCTTCCTGTCAGTCCCTGATCACTGCTCAGCCTCCCACAGACCTGTTCCCCCCACAGGCCATCAGTACCCAATCGTGACTGTCCACGGAAGACGTGTACATATATTCCAAAATATTGATCTATTCCATTTTGTAAATTATATTCTGAAACCTACTTAATATTCAAGCAATGCAGCCATAATTTTGGAAATAATATGGCATTTAAAAAAATTCATCTAGAGCCATGAAATGATGAATTTTTCAGGCTTGATGAAATCAATAGACATGAATTAACACAAGATTTAAGGCCAAATAGATAACCTCTTCTCTCCTTCCTCCACCCTAAGCACAATACCCAATGGCCTAGGAAAAACTCTTAGAAAATAGACAGTATTCATGGTTTTAGAAAAAAGTATTTGGGACAGGAAAGGACATGTGCCACGTTTCTAAGGAGAATATAGTATCCCTTGTTTGCAGTGACCCTCCAAACTCTTAAAGAGGAAAAGGACATCTTCTGATGTCTTATATTCGTCCACTGAAGAACTGACTTAACTCATGTGTTCAATACATTTTTGAATATAATACTTAAATTAGAATCAGGTGAATGGTTGTGATGAAATGCAACAGTAATCGCAGGCTTTTCTCACAGTGTTTTTCTCAGCTTAAGAGTTCTGACTTGTTTTTTTACTATTCACACATAACATGTGATGTAGAGATTCTATATATAAACTCAGCAGTTAACACATGACCTCTTTTGTCGTGTTTGTTTTTCAAATAATGAAGCATCTGTGAGCCATACATCATCACTCTTTTTCTGATTTGCAAAAATCATTTCTACCCTTTCTAAGCTGAGACACCCTCTGGCAAGATCAGCTTTAATGAGATGACCTCTCTTGCATAATTCCCTTCAAAGATGTACAGAGAGATACTCTTACTACGTTTATAATTACAGACAAATTTTATAGAACCCTAAGCAACACTGCCTGGAAGAAAATTCACAGATTGATACGTGTGATGAGAAATTATTCCCCCAATTTTCTGTTCTCTCACTCAATCTGCTCATGGTGATGGAAAGCATTTACAGGGAGGAGTATTCTAAATCAGTAGCAACTGAATGACTGGGTCATTTGCCAGAAATGCACTAAAATAGTATGATTTTTGGTTCCACCATGGTGTCTACAGGAGGGTGATAGGTCAAGGAACTCAAATAATCTGACCCTGGGCTAAGTCTTCTCCAGACCCCACCATGAATTTGCTGTCTTCACACATGGCTCCATCCTCTGCCTGTCGTCCCCCCTCTGTTGACCACTGCACCACAAGAAGAGGTAGTCCTGGGTGAGGGAACAGGGCTCTCTAGGTGAGGACTGGCAACACAGCAGGGCAGTAAGGCGAAGCTCAAGGCAACTACTTTGAAGTCATTGGGACTCACAATAAGGTCCTTGTGGTGAAACAATGGCTCCCGCCTTCTGTAATATGTGCTTATTGGTAGATAGCCTCAGGGAATGACCCTTGACATTTATGATAACATAAACAGCATCTCTTCAGTCAGTTCAGTTGCTCAGCCATGTCTGACTCTGCAACCCCGGGGACTGCAGCACGTCAGGCCTCCCTGTCCATCATCAATTCCTGGAGCTTGCTCAAATTCATGTCCATCAAGTCAGTGATTCTATCCAACCATCTCATCCTCTATCGTCCCCTTCTCCTCCTGCCTTCAATCTTTCCCAGCATCAAGGTCTTTTCCAGTGAGTCAGTTCTTCACATCAGGTGGCCAAATCATTGGAGCTTCAGCTCCAATGAGTATTCTCACTTCCAATGAATATTCAGGACTGATTTCTTTTAGGATTGACTACTTTGATCTCCTTACAGTCCAAAGAACTCTCAAGTGTCTTCTCCAACATCGTAGTTAAAAAGCATCAGTTCTTCAGCACTCAGCTTTTTTTATAGTCCAACTCTCACATTCGTACATGACTACTGGCAAAACCACAGCTTTGACTATACGGACCTTTGTCAGCAAAGTAATGTTTGACTAGATGGACCTTTGTTGGCAAAGTAATGTCTCTGCTTTTTAATACGCTGTCCATGTTTGTCATAGCTTTTCTTCCAAGGAGCGAGTGTCTTTTAATTTCATGGCTGCAGTCACCATCTGCAGTGCTTTTGGAGCCCAAGAAAAGAAAGCCTGTCACTCTTTCCCTTGTTTCCATGTCTGTGCTGTGCTTTGTCGCTCGGTCGTATCCAACTCTTTTCAACCCCATGGACTGTAGCCCACCAGAGTCCTCTGTTCATGCCCTCCAGGCAAGCATACTGGAGTGGGTTACCATGCCCTCCTCCAGGGGATCTTCCCAACCCAGGGATTGAACTCAGGGCTCCTGCGCTGCAGGCCACCAGGGAAGGCACCAAGTCTCCATCTCTACCTGAGAAAATTCCTGAGGGGGTCGTAAGGAGGGGTGGGGGGAATGTCACACAAAATCAGTGTGTGAACCATATCAAAGAGAACAAGTTATCAGGACTAAGCAGAACGCTTGATGAAGGTGAAGCAGAGTTGGCTGTTAAAAGGCATCTATAATCTTGTCTCGTCCTATTTCAATGAAATCCTTGCTCAGAGGAACACATAAAAGAAAGTTCACTGGGATTTTGAATGTGGTAAAGACTTTATGTTTGATAGCATTAGCATGTTATTATCCCCAAGTAACTCTCATATATCTACATAGTTGCGGGTCTGTTTCTGAAGACCATCAGAAGTAAAAAGTGAATATTCATTTTTGTGTGAATGTAGATCATCTGAGTTCCTCAGTTCCAGTTGGCATGAAAAAGAGTGTCTTCTCCAAGTTCACTAAAATCTAAAATGGATTAGAGGGCTGATTCCTTTGAAGATTTTATTTTAATTTTCTGCTAGTCATTCAAATTTCCCCCCAAAGGAGTTTAATATATAACTAATTTTAGAATTTAAGAGTGATTAAATACCCAATTAAATTGAACAATGAAAGTATAATGTAACAGAAATTAACAATGTGTGGAGGATAATATTTTGGAGATTTTTGATGTTTGATGACTTTTGTTTGCTTCTTTCTTAACACATGAAGCATTTCTCTGTATTATAAATACAGAGTTACTTTTCAACTTTACAGTCCCCTTCTGAACAGCACTGTAATGCCAACAATAGTTTCTATGGATTAAGCTCCCCTAGTCAGAAGACCGGAGAAGGCAATGGCACCCCACTCCAGTACTCTTGCCTGGAAAATCCCATGGACGGAGGAGCCTGGAAGGCTGCAGACCATGGGGTCGCTAAGAGTCGGGCACGACTGAAGCTACTTAGCAGTAGCAGTCAGAAGACCAGGTAGAATAAATACAGATAAGTAGAGATAGAGATATAGAGATATAAATGTATATAGTCACATATGTAATCAGAAGACTGGGTAAATTGAATACACACATATATATGACATATACACTGTATTATATAATTATCACCTGTGTTTTCACAGGTCACACAACTAATGAGAGTAAAAATATCCCCATAAACAATTGTAATAGTTAAATAGTTACAAAATCATTCCTCAATGATGCTTATATCTCGAGTCTGTAACAAAACTCAGAAAGAAGCCAAAGTAGCCAAGTGTGTCTCCTTCAGGGATTGTGTGAATGGCAAATAGAATGGCCTGTCCTCACTTGTGTAGGGTATGGCTGATGTCCCTCACCACTCAGGAGTCCCGTCTTTTCCAGGCATTGGCCTCTCGGTTTCCTTGACCACAGGCTACAGTTTTACCTGATGCAAGCCCTGGACCACATCTGGTTGTGCAGCATGGTGTTGCTCTCCCTGGATGGGTGCCCTGAACTTGGAAGGGTGCACAGAGCTGTAGTGAACTTTCTTTTCCATACATTCTGTGGCTACCTCACCTCTTAAGGGCTAAACACAAGTCTGTGATGTAGGTAGGGCAGGGAAAAAGTGGAGCAAGGAAACCACGGAAGTGAGATCTCTCACCTTGACTCACTGACTTAGGACCTGACTTGTGCACTTAGAAACTCTCCTGCTACTGTGGGGGGTTTTTTCTGCTTCCTGTCCATGACCAAACACATCTGAATTTTGGGGGGAACTGAGCTCAGGCTCAAAACTTGAAATACTCTCCCCTGTTACCTATTTTAAATGTATTTTTTCTAATATATGATGATGAAAAAGGGAAATATGTCTACATTAATGCAGTTTGACTAGGGAGACGATGTATTCTGCTCCAGGGTCACATAGCAACCTTAACGCGATATGCAAAGTCCAGGTGATTAAGAGAATTAATAACCACAATCCAAAACAATCCATTATTTCTCTACATCCAGTCAAAAGTATTGTTGTTCAGTCGCTAAGTCATGTCTAACTCTGTAACTCCATGGACTATAGCAGGCCAGACTTCTTGTCCTTCACTGTCTCCTAGAATTTGCTCAAATTCATGTCCATTTAGTCAGTGATGCTATCTAACCATCTCATCCTCTGCCGCCCTCTTCTCTTTTTGCCTTCGATCTTTCCCAGCATCAGGGTCTATTCCATTGAGTCGGCTCTTTGCATCAGGTGGCCAAAGTATTGGAGCTTTATTTTTAGCATCAGTCCTTCCATTGAGTATTCAGGATTAATTTCCTTTAGGATTGACTGGTTTGATCTCCCTGTTGTCCAAGGGACTCTAAAGAGTCTTCTCCAGCACTGCAGTTTGAAAGCATCAGTTCTTCGACGCTCAGCCTTCTTTATGGTCCAGCTCTCACATCCGTACGTAACTACTGGAAAAACCATAGATTTGACTATATAGACCTTTGTTGGCAAAATGATGGCTTTGCTTTTTAATATGCTGTCTAGGTTTGTCATGGGATTCCCTCATAGCTCAGTCGGTAAAGAATCTGCCTGCAATGCAGGAGACCTGGGTTCGATTCCTGGGTCAGGAAGATCCCCTGGAGAAGGAAATGGCAACCCACTCCAGTATTCTTGCCTGGAAAATCCCATGAATAGAGGAACCTGGTGGGCTACAGTCCACGGGGTCACAAGAGTTGGACGTGACTGAGCGGCTAAACCACCACCAGGTTTGTCACAGCCTTTCTTCCAAGGAGCAGACGTCTTTTAATTTTACAGTCACAGTCACCATCTTCCATGATTTTGGAACCCAAGAAAATAAAATTGCGACTATTTTCACTTGTTCCTCATCTATTTTCTATGAAGTGATGGCACTGAATGCCATGATCTTTGAGATATATATATATATATATATATATATAAAAGTTTTAAGCCAGCCTTTTCACTCTCTTCTTGTACCTTCATCTAAAGGCTCTTTAGTTCCTCTTCACTTTCTGCCGTTAGAATGGTATCATCTGCATACTAAAGTTTGTTATTTCTCCTGGCAGTCTTGATTCCAGCTAGTGATTGATCCAGCCCGGCGTTTTGCGTTGTGTACTCTGCGTATAAGTTAAATAAACAGGGTGACAATAAACAACCTTATCGTACTCCTTTCCCAATTTTGAACCAGTCAGTTGTTCCATGTAAGGTTCTGTTGCTTTTTGACCTGCATACAGGTTTCTCAGGAGACGGGTAAGATGATCTGGTATTCCCATCTCTTTAAGGATTTTCCACAATTCCTTGTGATCCACACAGTCAAAGGCTTTCGCCTAGTCAATGAAGCAGAGTTAGACATTTTTCTGGAATTGCCTTGCTTTCCCAATGATCCAATGAATGTTGACAATTCAGTCTCTAGTTTCTCTTTGTTGTTCTTGTTGTTTAGTCACTCAGTTGTGTCTCTTTGCGATCCCATGGACTGCAGCACACCAGGCTTCCCTGTCCTTCACCATCTCCCAGAGCTTGCTCAAACTCATGTCCATTGAGTCAGTGATGCCATCCAACCATCTCATCCTCTCTTGTCCCCTTCTTCAGTCTTTCCCAACATCAGGGTCTTTTCCAGTGTCACCTCTTCGCATCAGGTGGTCAAAGTATTGGAGCATCAGCTTCAACATCAGTCCTTCCAATGAATATTCAGGGTTGATTTCCTTTAGGATGGACTGGTTTGATCTCCTTGCTGTCTAGGGGACTCTCAAGAGTCTTGTCCAAACCACAATTTGAGGGATCACTTCTTTGGCACTCAGCCTTTTTTACTGTCCATTAGCCCCACTGTAGAGCCACTGGGCAGGCAACACACAAACTGGAGAACAATTACACCAAAGACGTTCTCTCACTGCTGTGAGAGTTCTAGGACCCACAACTGACTTTGCAGCCCACAAAGATCCAGCAAAGGGACTGACTTGGAAGGTCAGCTCTCCCATGACAACCTAGTTTCTCTGCCTTTTCTAAATCTAGCTTGTACATCTAGAAGTTCTTGGTGCACATACTGCTGAAGCCTAGCTTGAAGGATTTTGAGCATAACCTTACTAGCATGTGAAATGAGCACAATTGTCCAGTAGTTTGAAAATTCTTTGGTACTGCCCTTCTTTGGGATCGGAATAAAAACTGACCTTTTCCAGTCCTGTGGCCACTGTTGAGTTTTCCAGATTTGCTGACATATTGAGAACAGCACTTTAACAGCATCATCTTGGAGGATTTTAAATAGCTCAGCTGGAATGTTGTCACCTCCACTAGTTTTGTTCATAGTAATGCTTCCTAAGGTCCATTGGACTTCACAGTCCAGGGTGTCTGGCTCTGGGGGAGTGACCATACCATCATGGTTATCCTGGTCATTAAGACTTCTTTTGTCTAGTTGTTCTGTTTATTCTTGCCACCTCTTCTTAATCTCTTCCTGCTCTGTTAGGTCCTTACCATGTGTATCATTTATCATGTCCATCCTTCCATGAAATGTTCCTTTGATGACTTTTCTTGAAGAGATCTCTAGTCTTTCCCATTCTGTTGTTTTCCTCTACTTCTTTGCATCATTCCCTGAAGAAGGCCTTCTGACCTCTCCTTGCTATTGTCTGTAACTCTGCATTCAGTTGGGTATACCTTTCACTTTCTCCCATGCTTTCCACTTCTCTTCTTTCCTCAGCTATTTGTAAAGCCTCCTCAGACAACCACTTTCCCTTCTTGCATTTCCTTCTCTGTGGGATGGTTGTGTTCACTGCCTCCTGTACAGCGTTACAAATCTCTGTCCATAGTTCTTCAGACAGTCTATCTACTAGATCTAATTCCTGGAATCTATTCATCACCTCCACTGATAATCAGTGGACTTGATTTAGATCATACCTGAATACCCTAGTGGTTTTCCCACTTTCTTCCACATTAAGCCTGAGTTTTGCAATAAGAAGCTGATGGGTCTCGGTCTAGTTCTGCTGACTGTATAGAGCTTTTCCATCTATGACTGCAAAGAAGAATATAATCAATCTAATTTTGGTATTGACCATTTGGTGATGTCCAAATGTAGAGTTGTCTCATGTTGTTGGAAGAGAGTGTTTGCTATGACCAGTGCGTTCTCTGGGTTAGCCTTTGTCCTGCTTCATTTTCTACTCCAAGGCCAAACTCGCCTGTTACTCCAGGTATCTCTTAACTTCCTACTTTTGCATTCCAATACCCTGTGACAAAAAGGACATCTTTTTTTGGTGTGAGTTCTAGAAGGTCTTGCAGGTCCTCATAAAATCATTCAACTTCAGCTTATTTGACATCAGTGGTTGGGGCACAGGAGTGGATTGCTGTGATGTTGAATGGTTTGCCTTGGATACGAACTGAGATCATTCTTTCTTTTTTAAGATTGCACCCAAGTACTGCATTTCAGACTCTTTTGTTGACAATGAGGGCTAATTCATTTCTTCTAAGGGATTCTTGCCCACAGTAGGAGATACAGTGGTCATCTGAATTAAATTTGCCCATTCCCGTCTATTTTAGTTCACTGATTGCTAAGATGTTGGTGTTCACTCTTGCCATCTTCTACTTGACCACGTCCAAATTACCTTGATTCATGGACCTAACACTCCAGGTTCCTATGCAGTATTGTTCTTTACAGCATCAGACTTTACTTTCATCATCAGACACATCTACAACTGAGCATCATTTCCACTTTGACCCAGCCTCTTCATTCTTTCTGGAGCTATTAATAATTGCCCTCGGCTCTTATCCAGTAGCACATTGGACACCTTCCAACTTGGGGAGGGGGAGTGGTGCTCATCTTCTGGTGTCATCTGGTGTCATATCTTTTTGCCTTTTCCACACATGGTCCACTGGAGGAGGGAATGGCATCCTTGCCACAAGAACCCTGTGAACAGTATTAACAGAATAGTATCTTTAGCTAGCACAGTTTAATTTGTCCATTTGTCAACTCAGTGTCACAGAGACTGAGTTCCTACAACAAAGAGTAGGTTTTGATGTGACTGTTGGAAATAGGGCTTTTACTAGACACAGATTGCTTCCTGAGTAGGGTGCCACACTGAGGAATTTGGGTTACACAAAGAACTCCAAAGCACATGAGAGATGGTTTGTGTAAGGGAAACGATGGTATGCAGGAAGAAAAGGTGTCAGTAAGTTGATCATGCCAAGCCCATAGCTCAAGAGGTATAAAGTTGAATGCCTCTGAGGCCAGCATAAGATGTCCAGTAAAAACCCTATTTCCAACCATGTACATTTGTCTGGCACTGAAAACGTCCTTGGACATAGGATGTTTAGTGCTAAAACCATGACAGTTTGCTCATCCTAACCCTAAACCAACTGGAAGCTATGCTAAGTCACTTCAGCCATGTTCAACTCTTTGTGACCCTATGGACTGTAGCCTGTCAGGCTCCTCTGTCCATGGGATTCTCTAGGCAAGTATACTAGAGTGGGTTGCCATTCCCTTCTCCAAGGGATCTTCCCCACCTAGGGATCAAACCTGCATCTCTTACATCTCCTGCATTGGCAGGCAGGTTTTTTACCTGTAGCCCCACCTGGGAAGCCCCAACTGGAAGCCACCAGATTTTAGTTGGGATTGTAACAATCAGTAAAAAGAAATTATAAGAAATTTATACAAAGCAAGGACTAGACGTTTCTCACAAAGTATCAATTTTATTTCTGCTTTATTAGAATCATTCAAAAAGTCACTTAGGTATTAGAACTTTTTGTACTGCTTGAAAGTAATTCATCACCTAAATTCACTTGATGCCTCAAAAAAAATACTATGGTCCGTTAACTCACAAAATTAGTTAAAAGGGCTCCAAACACCCTTATAATGCAGGGAAATTTACTTTTTTCCTCTTACTCAAAGTATTGCCTTTTAGCTCAAATAAATAAAAGTTTGTACATTATTGTGATTTATAAAAAATCTCATATTCTACTATTTTAATGGAATAAAATATATTCTAAGATCACTCATTTACTTTTGCTTGCTTATCACTTCAAGCATTAAAAAATGTAGTTAACATGTATGTCCGGCCTTGAAGTTAAAAAATGTATTAAGGTATTTCATTTGACTTACATATCAAAAAAGGTTTTTTTGTTTATTCAGGAAAAACTTAATATCATACAAAGAAATCTCAATGTGTCTTTTACAAAGACTTCACAAATCTTTTATTGTCCATATATGGGCTTCAAATTGTTTCATATTTAATTAGAAAACTACCTTTTTCTAAACACAAAGCATCACCTTTTTACAAATTAATTAATTTTAGTAAAGTCATTTAGTGAGTTAAATACTCTTAAGCATTGATATTGTTGACTTAGTTTCAAGATCCTGACAACTGTAAGCAGTGCCTGAAGTTTAAGGAACCAGGGAAGAGAGTTGTTATGTAAATAGCATAGTCACTATATAATAAGGAGTGAAGAGGAATGCTTCCCTGAAACCCTCAGCTGACAAGATTATATCTTAAAGTGAGAAGTCTGCTCAATTTTTATTCTCTCTGCTTATACATTCATTATTATGGAATGAGCCATCCATTCAGCTATGAAACGTCAATTCCTAATAATTGTGATAATTGAGTTTTCACATAAACCAGTGTCTCCCTGGTGGCTCAGATGGTAAAGAATCTGCCTGCAATGTGGGAGACCTGGGTTTGATCCCAGGGTTGGGAAGATCCCCTGGATGAGAGCATGGCAGCCCACTCCAGTATTCTTGCCTGGAGGACCCACATAGACAGAGGCCCCTGGCGGGCTACAGTCCATGGGGTCACAAAGAGTCGGACATGACTGAGCGACCAAGCACAGCACAGCGTCTCCAAATAGAAAGGCAAACTGATGCACTGAATCTGAGAGAAAACTCCTCAAGCTTTCCAAATTTATTTCCCTGTTTTTGTTTGTGCTTGTTATGATTCAGGAGCCGTTTAAACAAATTGTTTTCGGGTTGTCATCATTTAACTTACTGAGTAACGTGGTCCAAAGAAAGGCCAAATTATTTGGTCAAAAGCAAGGCCAAAATAGAAAGGAAGAAACACAGTGACATCATTGTTGCGGTGTATATTCAAGTTGCATTTTTATTGATCACTGGGAGTCAAAACAAGTTCTTAAAAAATAGAAGGGAAACATGTGGAAGAACTTTCTGGACCAGGAAGAGACGAAACCACTCTCTGTCTACTACTAAATAATGTCAGGTCTTTGATTAATTATTGACCATACTCATCATAAAACCACACCATAAGCTTGTGAAAAATGTATTTCCTAGTCCAGCTTTATCTACTCTAGGAGTAAGTTTTTGTTTTTGGTTAACAAACTTTTCTTCAAGAAAGAGAAAACAGAACTATATGTGATATATGTTTTCAAAACCTTCATCTATCCACTGCATGATCATCTTGCTCAGTTTTTTGAATTTTATTCTTTTGTGAATAATATTTATTTTTAACAATTTGTCTCATTTTGCCAACAAAGGTCCATATAGTAAAAGCTATGGTTTTTCCAGTAGTCATATATGGATGTGAGAGTTGGACCATAAAGAAGGCTGAGCACTGAAAAATTGATGCTTTTGAATTATGGTGTTGGAGAAGACTCTTGAGAGTCCCTTGGACTGCAAGGAGATCAAACTAGTCAATCCTAAAGGAAATCAACCCTGAATATTCATTAGAAGGACTGATGCTGAAGCTGAAGCCCCAATACTTTGGCCACCTGATGTGAAGAGCTGACTCACTAGAAGAGACCCTGATGCTGGGAAAACGGAAGGCAAAAGGAAAAGGGGATGACAGAGGATGGATGGTTAGATAGCATCACTGACTCAATGAACATGAATTTAAGCAAACTCTGAGAGAGAACAGAGGAGCCTAGCCTGCTGCAGTCTGTGGCGTCACAAAGAATTGGACACCACTTAGTGACTAAACAACAGAGGCTCAATTTGAGCAAGTTCTCAAATGAGAATATTTTAGGAATGCAATCACAAGCCGGAAAATGACGAAATTGATGCCATGGAGTGTTTACTCATTCATGAACTTCTAAGTATTGACTGAGCATTTACCATATGCCCAAGCACTGCTGAAGGGGGATATAGTGGCAAACAAGAGGAATAAGTCGTTGGTCTCTAAGTAAAGATGAAGGTGGGGGAGTTTGTCAGTGTGCCACAGCAAGCAACAGAGATAAAAACCTTCTTTCTGGTTATCCACAGCCTGAAGGCCGCATCTTTCTACCCCAAACAGCTAAGGCTATCTATAAAATCACTGCTGGTGACACTGAAGAGTGAAGATGCTCTGAGCAGAGACCTAAGTGCAGCAGACTCTTCCCAGGTAAGACGGGGAAAGACATCACCTCCAGGGTAACCAGCGGTTGTGGCCCATGTTTGCCAGTGCACAATGGAAAAGGGCTGTTTATAGGATGGATCAGCAGCGGTTACTAGGAAGCAATAGAGACATGATTGAGTGAGGTCATCTGTGTGGATCAGAGAGGGCTTCCTTTTAATACCCAAGTCAAGTAACTCAAAATTCCACCCTCCACAGGCACAGAGTCTTTCTCTCACTCCTTGGTGGATCGTCTTCCTCTAGGACTTGAAAATAGGATTGCTTTCACTCACCTGCCTGAGACCTTCCCTTCCACCCTCTCCTGGGCCGTGACCATTGCCCCACTCAGCCCTGGCGGTCTACTCACTGTGCTGTGGATCACAGCCTGCACGCAAGGAGTCCTGCCTCCTGTCTGAATTCCCCAAAGTTCCAGCAACGCAAAGCAAGTGTATTCCTTCATGTGTTTTATGGAGAATATTTAGAAAAAATAGCAGGTTACTTTTCCTAGAGATGTAGCCACCTTTCTCTGCTAAAGGAACTTTCATTGCCCATGCCCCTCCAGGGGTCCAGGAAGCCTGCCATCTTACGGAGGAATTCCTCTTCCTTTCCCTGGTCTCCCATTCCAAAGTTCTCCTTCCTACATGTGCACCTCCAGGCAGCACTGGCACACTGCAAAATTCCTGTTACTTTTTTAGAGTTAATTTATGTCCTAGTAGAGTGGATAAAGTTCCTATTACTTCATTTGGCAGAACAAGAGCGTGATGGGATCCAACTTACATTGGTTTGATTTATGATTTTTCCACTTTATGACGTTGTGAAAGCAATACCTTGAATTCTGAATTTTGATCTTTTCTCAGACCAGCGAGCAATACCGGGTGCAATCCTCTCCTGTGATCCTGGGCAGTGGCAGCTGCAGCTCCCAGGGACCCACCATCACGAGGGTGAACAACCAGTACCCTTAAAACCATTGTTTTCCACGTTCACTCCAAATGTACATTACAGGAGACATTCAATATTTTACTGCAAAATAGGCTTTGTGTTAGGTAATTATGCCCAACTGTAGGCTAATGCAAGTGTTCTGAGTACGTTTGAAGTAGGCGAAGCTAAGCCATGATGTTCAGTAGGTTTGTTGTTGGTTAGTCACTAAGTTGTGTCTGACTCTTTTGTGATCCTGTGGACTGTAGCCCACTGGGCTCCTCTGTCCATGGGATTTCCCAGGCAAGAATACTGAAGTGGGTTGCCATTTCCTTCTACAGGCAATCTTCCCACTTTCAGTGGGTTAAGTGTATTAAATGCATTTTCAATTGAAGGATTATTTTCAATTTATGATGGATTTCTGAGATGTAACCCCTCAGAAATCAAGGGAGATTGGTAATTCTTACATAAAATATTTCCACTTAGGTCATCCCAGGAGCTGTTACACAAAGCACGTGATCACACTGGGATGTTATCATGATCCATATTTAAGCCATTCAAATAGTAAAGCATGTATCTGTGAAATCTCATTTTAAGAAATACTTCTCATAGGCCATATTTGAAAATCTAGTGCAGACCTTCTGAGACTTAGACCCCATATTTGATAGAATATAAAAGCTAATGCTTGAATAGCATTTGCTTTTGCCAGGTTCTTTGTTTCAAAAGATCCCCAAAAACATACCACATCAACTCTGGGAAGCACACAGAGATTGCTTGAGAATGCCAAAGATCTGGGAAGTTTATAAAACAGTCTAAGTTGTCCCCATAGAGTTAAAGATGAAAAGAAATGAACAAGCTAGAGCATACATCTATACCAGGAGATCATCTAGCTCAGTGAGGGGTGTCTCCTTTCCCCGGGAGAGTCTACTCCCCGAGCAAGCAGACATTTAGGACTATGTGCTGGGGAAAGGGGGGATGCCAAGTGTTTACAGCTGCCCCTCATCTTTAAGAGGAAAAGTTCTTTCCTTTGTTCACAGGGCTTTGTGATATTGTGATTTATAGTGTAAAAAAAAAAAGCATATTTAGTCTTAGTTTCTGGCACAGAGCTCTTAAAACCTTTGAAAATTCCAGTGTCGACAGCAGTAAAGATAACCTTTGTTATGGACATGAGGTGACTGGATACTCTAAGGATGGGAGCTGGTTTCCAAGAGACCAGTCTTGTGACTGGAAGGTTGGAACTTTCAGTCTCATCCCCTGAATTCCCAGAGAGAGGAGAGGGGCTGGAGGTTGAGCTGATCAGCAATGGCCAATAATTTAATCAATCCTGTCTGCAATGAAGCCTCCTTAAAAAGATAGTTGGAGTTTGGTGGGCTCTTGGGTCGGGGAAGGCATGGAGGTTTGGGGGCAGTGATGCTGTTGCAGAGAGGACAGGAGCTCCGTGCCTTTTTCCACACTTGCTCTATGTATGTCTTCAGTTTGGCTGTTCCTGAGTTATTTATTATCTATCATCTGGTAGGTAAGATGATTCTCTGGGTTCCATGAGCCCCTCTAACAAATTAATTGAAGCCAATGAGGAGGTTGTTGGAACTTCCCATCTGTAGCCCATCGGTCAGAAGTGCGGGTGACGACTTGGATTTGCCATGGACATCTGGAGTGAAGGGCAGCCTTGTAGGACTGAGCCCTCGACCTGGAGCTTCAACACTGTTGGCTGGTACAGATGGTGTCACAATTGAGTTGAATTTGTAGGACACCTGGTTGGTGTCAAGGAACAGCTAGGTGTGGGGCAAAGACCCACACGTCGGAATTGGGTGTGAAGTCTTAGGCTTCTTTCTGGGCTCTCATTATCAAACTGTGTTCTCAAGAAGATTCTCATCTTCCGCTGAAAATAAGCTGAAAGTTAAGGCTGATTTTTGTCTGGGAGGCAAAATAGAATAGTAATTAAAGGCTTTAGCTTCAGAGTCAAAATGTCCAGGTATGAATTTTGGACCTGACAAAATTCTATGACATTAAGGAACTAAAACCCTCCAAACTTTAGTCCTCTCCTCAGAAAATGGTCGTGCTAATTGTCTTTACCTCATGGGATGGCTCTGAAGATAAAATGAGATGATGCAAGCAAAGAATTTGGCACAGTGCAGGCTGTAGAGTGAGCATAAATATATATTAGAAATTATGTATAAGGACCTTATCTACCACTCTTTAATTTTCTTTGGAAAATCTGAGTTCTTTATGTTCCACTTTGTTAAGAAAGAGATGATCTGAGTCTGACAAACTGAATTAATGACTTTGAACAGAAAAACTCAAATTGATTTGAACTAAAAGTTTCCAACAGTTGGAATATATTTCAGAATATAGACTTTATAAAGACAAATGGAGATGTTTTAGCTACAGGATTCTGAGTCAGCCCACATTTTTCCTCCCAAACACACATTATTGTCCTCTAATATTTTTAAAAATTCCACAGCCAAAGTTGTCAGCTTGAAGAGATAAAGACCTCTCTCTTAGTCTTTTGTGTATTTTTTTTTTACTAAAATGGTTCTAAAGTTAACTCTCATCCTTATGAAAGTAGAATTATTAATGGACTCTTGAGGATACACATAAGGAAAAATAAGTCCATGTACATATTTCTCATCTGGCCTCAAAGGGCGATCATTTGGTCACAGCTTGGAGTCAGCCATCAGCTCCACCATGGAAAGAAATGACCTATTTCACTTCGGTATTTCTCACTGAAGATTAAAATATATGAAAGTTTAAAGGTGTCTGGATAGATCTAGGCAAAAAAATCTGAGTAAATATAGAGATGAACTCTATGAAACTTTATAAAACGATGATAAATGCATTTCAAAGGCAGGCATTTTATTTACAACTTAATAAATTAAAATTCTATAAACACTGTATTGTAGCCTTTGCTATCCCATTTCCAGGAAGCAAATACAATTGTAAAAAAGTCATCTTAGATTGGTATTTCGTGAATGCTTCCCTTTTTTTTTCTTCCCATCTGGATTGAAAAGTAAGGGCAGACTTAAATTCTTCTGGCTGTATCTTTGAAACAACTCCTGGAGCAATGAGATTATAACAATGGAAAATCCTCCATTGATCAGAGACTCCTGTTCCTCTCTCTGCTTCCTCAGCCTGGATTTCTCAGGACCCAGCCAGAGCAGAAAGCTACTTCCTTGGTAGGATAGCTGCCTGCTTGCTAAGTCGCTTCAGTTGTCTGTGTCCAACTCTTTGCAACCCGTCAGTCCTAAGTTTTAAAAAATCTAAAGCTTTTCTTGTTTTTATTTTCAATCTTGTGAAAGTGTTAGTTGCTTAGTCATGATCAACTCTTTGCGACCCCATGGACTGTACCCCACTAGGCTCCTCTGTCTGTAGGATTCTCCAGGGAAGAATACTGGAGTGGGTTGCATGCCCTCCTCCAGGGGATCTTCCTGACCCAGGGATTGAACTCACCTCTCTTATGTCTCCTGCACTGCAGATGGATTCTTTACTGCTGAGCCACCAGGGAAGCCCCTTGGTAGGGTGAGGGTCTACATATGTGTAGGATGGGACTGCTGCTAAGAGAGGAAGTTACTATTGATTTCCTTGCCAGAAACCAGCACGCTCTGGAGTCGCCTTCTACCTTCAAGCATCCTAACCCATTCGGTATCCAAGCCAGGAAATGGCACCGCAAACACTTTGTTTTTGAACTTCACACTTACTCTTCATGATTTAATTGTTTATGCTTCCAAAAGAGTTGAGGGAAATAAACTGACACATCGAAAATAATTAAAAGACAGCATCGCATTACACATTGATGCAGTGTATCGCTAAATACCAGAATAAGCGCTGAATTAGACAGTTGAGTGTGTAAGGAACAATGTGTTTGAGAGAATGCTTGATCTTTGATTTGAGAGAGTTGCCTGGAGATTGGTGAAGGTGAACACAGGTGAAGAGGAGCGTGCACACTGAGAACTCAAAGACTGTGCAGTTTGATGGGGAGGAGGAGCCAGATTGGAGAAAGTATGGATCGACAACCAGACAGAGGCATTTGGGTTTGATAATGCAGAAAATATGAAAAACTCAGATGTTTTTGAGTGGGAAGAGCCTGACAAAGAGCCGAATGGCAGTGTTAACTCTCAGAATCTCAGTTTTCCAATGTGTAAACATTGATGTGTTTGTGCACTCATATATTACAAATATATCATGCAAGGAAAAATGTGTTTGAGGGAGGAAATAAACAAATGTGTTATTGACATTCTTAAGTGAGAATCTCAATCGGCATTAACATTAAAAGCATAAATCCTTCTTTTCAGAGTTTGCTTATAATCCTTCCATCTGCGCGTTAGTCCTGGCAGCAGCAATGACAGCTCCATCTACAGCATGAAAACAACGAAGGTAAACAGCCCAGGAGCTGCTGTAACCGAGAATACAGGTAACATAGACGCTGGCACGACTTGGCTTTTGGTTTAGAATTCTGTTCTTAATTCTGAAGTCCTAAAATGCACAGTCTAAAGAAATAGAAAGGAGCCTACCATCTAGGGGGATTCACTAGGCAGTGTAGGATAACTTCCTACCCACGGAAGCTGTGGCAGATGCTGGCTTCCCAGAGGGGAGGCTGGATAGCACATTCATGGATGCTGAACCGGATTCAGGACTATGCCAAGCAGAGGATTATGAGGCACCAAGTTATGTGCAGGCCAGCAACAAAAGGCACCATTATCACATCGTGAGGTCTGGCTCACCATTATGTCGATGAACGAGGACTCTGGCCCAAAATACAAAAATGGAAGTGATTTTCTAGAATCTTGCTTTATTTTCACATTACTGCGTCTCTCAGGGTTTCTAAAATGCTCAGTAAATTTTTTATGTACAAATACATTTTAAAAGTTACAGTTGGATGGCATCTTATAAAAACATCATGCATACTATGTATATGTTTTTAAATTAATTTCTTATACAGTTGTTAAAACACAAATTTTTGTAGCTTACTTGCTTAATACGCCTGAGATTAAAATGCTTAGAATGCTTTCTGTTTTCCCTGTATTAGAGAGGACAACCAGAATTCGTGTTCTCAAATCAAGGCAAAAATATCTTTGAGACAGTATGATTATTATGTGAGTTTTCCCTTTTATTTTTTTATTTTTATTTTTTTTTGAGTTTTCCCTTTTAGTGCTCCTTTTAAAAGTTGCAGTTCACCTTTAAAAATTAAAGTCCACTGACATGCAGAATGATCATAAAATAGATGTTTCATTGTTAGGGTGGAAAGTTTCTATAACTGGGTTTTAATTAAGTTATTTTAAATGGATATTTCAAAACCTGAGTGGGTGTGTTAATAACGTGCTAATATATGCAGCTGGTAATGTCTTTTCTCCTATTGACTGTGAGTGAATCACGCTTTTATCGAGATTTGCCCCTGTCATTTCTTCCCCCACACCCTCCTTTTTTTCTCTTCCCTGCATAGGCGTTCAGGTGGCAACCTTGAAAATACTCCTAACTAGGAGACAAAGCTGTGAAGCCCCATTCCCAGGCTTCAGATAAAAACTTCCACTGTTTACATCTTTACATATTCTGTCCACATTAAACTTTGGATGTCAGATGGCATAGATGCTTCCAAAGGAAGCTGTGGTGTGTCCTCCAAAGGGCGGGCACAGGAGACATTGCTTTGAACACTGATCCTCTAGCTTTCCTGACTCGCTGGAGGAGAGCAGCGAGCAGGCAGATACAGGGAAGTCTGCATGCTTCTGAAAAGCCAAGTCCGTCAATCGTTTCATCCTGTTTTCATTACTGGGAACTCGGGATTCTAACTCAGGGTAGCACACAGGCTCTCTGGAGCATAGCTGGAGATGAGATTTGGATTAACTAAGAAGACTGCCCTCTCGCAAGAGTGCCCCATGGCTGGCCCACACAGCCCACCTTCTGACTCCAAAGTATGTTTGGAGTAACAGGCTCATGTAACAGGCTGCAGTTCCTCTAACAGGCTCAGCAGACTTCAGTTCTGACACACAGTTGCCATCTGCTTGTCTCTAGGTGCTGTGATGAGCTCCCATCCCAGACGCCCACTGTGGCCCAGCCTCCTTGTTCCCGGTGCCCAGCTCCCATACACATAGCCCTCTCACACTCCAGCTGTCTTCTTATGATTTGTCTTCAGCATCATGTGGCTTCTATGTGTTTAAGCTTGAGGCGCCGGAGAGCTTTCAAGGAAAGGTAAGACATCTATGAGTTGGATATATGTCATCATGGATATTTTCTTATACTTTATATAGGGTCAGGAGGACAGGAAGTAGCCATAGTACTCTTTAATCCACTGGCCCAATTTGGGTGGTTCGAGGTAATATCAATATATTCCATTTTCATGCCTAGATGCTACGTTGGCATCAGTATATTTATGATAGAAATATACTGATCTGTAGAAATGAATTAGATGACTACAGCCTCAGAATATAAGGGGAGAAAAGTGTTATTTTGGATTTAAGTTGCAAACGTTAGACTATCATGTGTAGTTTCAGTAGAACTTTGTACTATACTAGTTGGTTTGCTAAAGTGGCACCAGGAGCTAATGGTAGAGGCATGTGGAGCTAATCAGATTCACATCCTTGCTCTGTTACTTTTACGACGTGTGTGCAGTTTGGACAAGTTCCTGAGCTTCTCCAAGCCTCAGTGTCCCTAGATGCGAAATGCTACTGTTGACTGTCTCCTGTGATTGTTGTGAGGATTTGGTGAATTATTATGTGATTAGACAAGACTCAACTTGTTACTGTTGAGTTACTGTTACTGTTACTGGATCAGGCAGTAACATTTGAATGGATTCCTGTTTGCCAGAGAACTTTGACTCAATAAAAGGCAAGTGAAACACATGCTCAAAGAAAAGCACATCCACTCCGCCTTCATAACAGATAAGGAGCTGGCAAATATGGCTAATGTACAGATCGAAAATGCAAATTCAACACAATTGTGTTCTACCCAGCTTTCTAGTATCTGAGCAATTTAAACAGTCCCTTCTAAGTTGGCTTCCTTGTTAAACATCTTCTAAATGTTTAACCACTGAAGGGTTTTTTAAAAATATAATTTTATTTATTTACTTACCTATGTTACTTTTGGCTGTGCTGGGTCTTCATTGCTGTTCGGTCTTTTCTCTGGTTGTGGCAAGTGGGGCTACTCTGTAGTTGCAGTGTGCGAGCTGCTCATTGCAGTGGCTTCTCTTGATGCAGCGCATGGGCTCTCAGATGGTTGGGCTTCAGTGTTGCGGCTCCTGGGCTCTAGAGCACAGGCTCAGTAGTTGCGGCAAACAGGCTTAGTTGTCCATGGCATGTGGGATCTGCCCAGATCAGGGATCGAACCCGTGTCTCCTACGTTGGCGAGTGGATTCTTTACCTCTGAGCCACCAGGGAAGCCCCTGAAGCTGCTTTTGCAAAATTGGTTTTTGGTCTCTTATCCTCAAACTTCCCATACATACCAAGTCTATAGTACCTGCCACCCTTCTTTGATCTGTAATTGCTGTCCCCGCTTTCTTCTTACATCTTTGCTAAGAGAAGGGTTTGGGAACGAGTATCTCCCAAAACTTCAAATATTTCAGAATCCTCAGAAAAATCCCCGTATGATCTGTATTGAAACAGCACTCACTTGGCCCCAGTGCAGAACCCATCATGGACAAAGGAATTGGAAAGTGTGTTTAAGGTGGGCTAGAGTTCAGCTGTAAGAAACCACACGTAAGCAACCACTGCAAAATGAGGTGAAGTCCCTGATATTTAGCTACAGATGTAGGCGTGGTTCTCACCAGGTGGGGTCTTGCTTGGACAGAGTATCTCAGTTTCCTGGTGTTTCACAGCTTTTTTAATATCCATTCAGGAGAGACATGCCAAAAATTTACACAGATATGGGCAGATGTCAGTGCCCCTCTGGATTCTTAATGGAAACCAACAATCAACAAGGCTACACATTCAGTTAGGAGAAGAGCCAAGAGCTGCTAGCGTGTCACTGCTCATCTGTATCTCTAACCACAGAGCAGCTCCGTCTCCACCCCCCAGCCTTTGTGACTTACCCTGCTATCGTGCTGGCAATTTGATTCTGAATTTTGTCAACCGAAATCCAGTTACCCACAAAATGCTACATTCATCCAAAAAAGAAAATAACAGTAGGTAATCTTTTTACTCCAAATATGAGCCTTATGTGAGAGTAACTTGATAACATAAAGAAAAAATATGTAAACATATATATGTATACAAATATGATGTTTATGGCTGTATGCATTGGTCTTTATTAGCTGCTACAATAAAATTCAATGGACTGGGTGGGCTAAACAACAGAAATTTATTTCCTCATACTTCTAGAGGCTATAAGTTCCTGATCAAAGTCCCACAGGGTCAGAAGAGCCGTCTTGCTGGCCTGTACAACTCTGGCCTAATGTGACCTTTCCTTGGTGAATGGAGAGAGAGAAAGAGTGAGAGAGACTCTTCTTATAAAGCCACCAATCCTATCAGATTAGGGCCACACATTCATGGTCTCATTTAACCTGTGTGTGCGTACATGCTCAGTTGCTGAGTTGTGTCCGACTCTTTGCAACCCCGTCGCCTGTAGCCCACCAGACTCCTTTGTTTATGGGATTGTCCAGGCGAGAATACTGGAGTGGGTTGCCATTTTCTCCTCCAGGAGATCCTCCCAACCCGAAGGATCGAACCCATGTCTCCTGAGGCTCCTGCATTGGCAGGTGGATTCTTCACCACTGAGAAGCCCCTAATAACCCCCTGAAACTCAGTCTCCAAATACAGTCACATCAGAGGTTAAGGCTGGGCTTAATTATAGAAATTGGGGGAGGGTGGTGGTGAACAGTTCAGTCCATACTATGTAACCACTATAGTAAACCACTGTTATACAGATTTATTCAGAAAAGTAACATAATCTTTTATAATTAATTGTCAGGTCATCTAACATCAAAGGTCTACTCTGTAGACCTTACCAAACGCCATGTCTTTCCTTTCTGGGCCTATCTCAGTAACAGGATAGCTTTTCTCATCACGTTTTCTCCTGGTAAGTTCAGTCAACACACACAGCATTATTCCAGCACTTGGTACATGAAATCAACAAGCCCTCTTTTCCCATGCCAGCCGGTTTCCTACCTCATACATGCCAGTTCTAGTTTATGAGATCTGAACTTGTAGTGCTTTTATTCTTCAGATTTCTCCAGTACCTAAATTTCATGCTAAGATTCCTAAAGTTGTTTATCCTCCCAGCCTTCTGAGATCTGGAAGCTGTACTCAAGTGCCAGCCCCTCACGCTCGTAAGTGTTTGCATTTCATGTCTGAAACTCAAGTTTCACACTGCTCTGAAGGCTCACTGATTCGTCAAAGGAAAGGAGAACTTACTCACTTGCAATCATCATATTTAACTCTGTCTCCATGAGATTTTTCAGTTTCCAACCAGTTTATCACTTCCAGTTTTCCTCTCTCACCAGTTTTCTGAGTAACCCCCGTCCTGCCACGGCAATTAGCACATGCACCCCTGGCCACCACACCTCCAGGCACATGTACACCCTCTTTCTCAGGGTATGTTCTCCCATTACTGCCAAGTAGAAACCTCTTTTCAAAAGAAAGAGCTTGCCTCTCATTGGCCCCTTAGCCTCCTACTCAAATATATACCCAGGAATTTTCATGGAACTCAAAAAAACCTTTAGATCAAAGTTTAATGTGTTTCCTAGTTGGCTGGCAATACAGCTTGGGATTTTCTTTTTTTTAATTAATTTTTTATTGAAGCATATCTGATTTGCAGTATTGTGTTAATTTCTGCTATAAAGCAAAGTGACTCAGTTATACACATATATACATTCTTTTTTATATTCTTTTTCATTATGGTTTATTCCAGGAGATTGTATATAGTTACCTGTTCTATACAGTAGGACTAGCTGTTTATCCATTCTAAATGTAATAGTTTGTATCTAACTCCCAGCCTGGGGTTTTCTTAAAGATTTTTATGAAAAGTCACTGCAACTACCTTGACAGTCCTTGCAGGCCCAAACTGATAATAGAACATTCAAGTCTATAGTTAGATTACGATGTAGGTTTTATGTGTCTTGGAAGTCTAAATCTAGAAACCATTTTAGATGGCTTTGAATTATTTGGGGAATAGTTTTAAAAACTTAAATGGTTTCTCAGTCACATCGAAGAGAGTATAAAAACTTATTTATTATTAATCTCCAGGCCATTGTGACTTGATTTAATGCCTTTCCCTTCCCGAACTTCGCTCACCTGACCACGCCCCTAGCTATAGCTGAAGGGACCCATGAGAGGTGCTTGATCTACACTGGCCCGTGACACCATTTTGTTTTAGAAAAGTAGGATTGAGACAGGCCAGTCACTCTACAGGCCTCTTGAGCTCAAGGCATGTAAAACTAAGATCTGCAGGGTCCTCTTCTGCCATGCAGAGAAGGCAATGGCACTCCACTCCAGTACTTTTGCCTGGCAAATCCCATGGACTGAGGAGCCTGGTAGGCTGCAGTCCATTGGGTCGCTAAGAGTTGGACACAACTGAGCGACTTCACTTTGACTTTTCACTTTCATGCATTGGAGAAGGAAATGGCAACCCACTCCAGTGTTCTTGCCTGGAGAATCCCAGGGACAGCGGAGCCTGGTGGGCTGCCGTCTATGGGGTTGCACAGAGTCGGACACGACTGAAGCAACTTAGCAGCTTCTGCCATGAAGAGAAAAATGATGGAAGCTGATGGGCAGAGAGAAACAGAGGAAGGACCCAGGCAGCCCCAGAGGGAGACGGAGGATGACTGAGAGCTGAATTTGGTTTCCAAGGGAATTGCCAGCTGCTCTTTCCCGTGGCTTCTGAGGCCCAGCTGCTAGTTCTTCATCTGAGTTCCATGACCTTCCCTTATATAGTGAGTTGAATGGTGTTATGGTCTGAATGTTCATGTCTGCCCCCCCTAAACTTATGTGTTGAAAGCTTAATCTCCAATGTGATCGTATTTGGGGGAGGGTGGGGGGATAATTAAGTCATGAGGCTGGAGCCTCATGAATGGGATTGGTGCCCTTATAAGCAGGGACATTACAGCGCTTGCCTCCTGTCTTGGCTCCTCACCATGTGTGGACACGGCAGGAAGAGGCTGTCAGCAAACCAGGAAGCAGTCCTGGATCTGCTGACACCTTGACTTTGGGCTTCCCAGCCTCTAGAACTGTGAGAGAGAAATGTGCGTTGTTTAAGCCACCCAGTCTATTGGAATTTGTTATATCAGCCCAAACCAAAGTATATGGTAATCTCCCAAGAGACATGTCAACCTAAAACCTCAGAATTGAACCTGTGTGTAATAAGGGTCTATGTAGATATAAGTCAAGATCTTGAGACGAAATCATTTCTAGACTAGGGTGAGGCCTAAATTCAGTGAGGGATGTCCTTTTAAGAGACTGAAAAGGAGAAGACAGGGACATAGAGGAGATGATGATGTAAAAGCAGTGATAAAGGATGGAGACACAGCTTGGAATGATGCTTAGGCAAGCCAAGGAATGGGCAGGACGGCTGGGCAGCCACGGGAGGCTACATGAGAGCTGGGTGAGGATTCTCCCCGAGAGTCTTCAGGGCCAGTGGTCCTGCCCCTGCCTCATCCTGGACTTCCAGACTCCAGAACCACGAGAGAATAAATTTCTATTGTTTTAGGTCAACTGGTTTGTGGCAATTTGTTGCAGCAGCCTTAGGAAACGGACACACCTCTTAAATCTTTTACTTCGTTCTATTTAAACTAACAGGGACAATGTTTAGCTTTAGTAATAAACAAAAGTTATTTCACTAAGACAGAGGTTTATTTATAAATAACAATTCCTTGACAAACACAATTTAAAATTATACTTATTGTACGACAGCAAAATATTATTTTAGATAATGTTAACATATTTAACAAACTGCCCTGCAGTCCGTGCTGTACTTAGTCGCTCAGTCATGTCCAGCTCTTTGTGACCCCATGGACTGTTCCCCCAGGTTCTTCTGTCCATGGGGATTCTCCGGACAAGAATACTGGAGTGGGCTGCCATGCCTTTCTCCAGGGAATCTTCCCAACCCAGCGATCGAACTCAGGTCTCCCACAGAGCAGGCAGATTCTTCACCATCTGAGCCACCAGGGAAGCCCAAGAATATGGAAGTGGGTAGCTTATCCCTTCTCCAGGGGATCTTTCCAACCCAGGAATTGAACCAGGGTTTCCTGCATTGCAGATGGATTCTTTACTTGTTAGATTATGTTAGATTATGATGTAGGTTTTATGTGTCTGGGAAGTCTAAATCTAGAAACCATTTTAGATGGCTTTGAGTTATTTTGGGAATAGTTTTAAAAACTTGAGTGGTTTCTCAGTCACATTGAAGAGAGTATAAAAACAGCTGTAGTCCATGGGGGTCTCAAAGAGTCAGACACAACTTAATGACTGAACATCAACAGTCTAACAAACTACTGAATCAAAACAAGGAGATAGTGTATATCGAGGACAATGACTACCCTGTAGTCGCTGTTTGGTCGCTGTTTGTTCACTTGACATGGGCTCAACATCCAATGTAAATATTTTCCCTGCTGTTCTAAGATGGGACGATCCGGGCATGCATTTAATTTTTCAGTTTGTTTTCTAATTATTCATGGAAATGATAATGCCTTTTTCATTAGTTACTGGTCACAGTGAAGTACAGATCTGCAGAGCACTAAACTGCAAACAACAAAAAACCATCTAATGGGAAAAGGGGGAAAAGAGCCATTAGATTCCAAGGACTCTAGACCAGATTCACCACCCTCAGCCTCTTTCACAAATCGACAGGACTGTTCTCTTCAGCTATGGCCCATTAATTAGCTGATCCTCTAGTATTTGGGGCCGTAGTAAGAGATTCCATCTTCCCACACGGAGACATGCAAACCTACAAAGACCTAGAAAATAGACCAGACACTGGAACAGGACATGATTTAGTGAAACTCACTGAGTTTAAAGAAAAAATGTAAGGCCCAGAGAGGTGTTGTGAATTCCCTGTAGTTGCACAATCCAGTTAATGCATTCTGACTGCTACTAAGTGCAGGACAAGGAGGCTGCAAGACTGGGCTGCTTAGAAATGCACACGACTACCAAGCTAAAGAAGAAAAAAAATCAAAACGAGCAAATACAAAACACTACAAGATTTTTAAATGCTATTTTGTGGTCACTGGAGGAAACTGAATTCTGCCTTCAATTCCATCCCTCTGTCCCTGAAGTGAATAAGAAAGAGAAGTTCATGTTTCTTTTGCAAGCTATGTTGTCTGTTCAATAAAGTCTGAATAGTAAGAAAATTAGGTTCTGCCCTGCCCTTGTCTGTATTTCTCAGCTTGTCACACATCTGCAAGTAAATTAATCCAAGAGAAAAGAAAATGGTGTTTATTTAAAGTTCAAGGCATTTCTTAAACATAAGCATTTAGTCCAATGGGTCACTGATTTCATTTTCAGAGTACTGATAACAAAATCCATATATTTAAACATTAAGAAAATAATAATAAGGAAAACCTTTTTACTTGTTTTGCTTCTTCTCCATGGCATTTCTTGAGGGTTTAGGCATTTGGCCCCTAATTTTATTTTTCACTTCACTGCTCTGACAGCTGAGCTGCAAAGCTTGGCATTCAAAAAAAAAAAAAAAAATCAGTATGAGTGGTTGAAATGTATTATTTCCTTGGTTTGAGAAGGCTTGGGATGTCTGGAGACTTACTTCCCAGCCATCTTTGTTGGTCACACAGCTTTTTGATGAAAGATGAATTGGAAAGAAAAGAAGGAATGTAATGATCCAGTGGCATGGAGATGTGCTGGATAGCTTAGTATGTACCTGAGTCCCCGTCCTCCTCTCTGCACCAGGACGAGAATGTCAACTGAAGCTCCTGGTTTCGTATTCTTGTCATTACTCAGACAAGAAAGCAGTGTTTTGTTCTCTGTAATCTTTATCATCATTTACTTCTAATCGCCTCTCAATCCTGACAGTTCCACCTTCAGATTTACCAATCAGATCATCATCCTTATCAGACAGGGCTTGTCTTAGGCTTCCCAACTGTGTGTTGTCACCTCGGCAGTCTTGCTTCTTAAATCAATCCTCATCTGGGTTCCAGCCCTTTGGTAAACAACCTTCAGGTAAGATTTTAGATTACAAGGAAATCAGAGGCTCCATTGCTGCCTTACTTTAGCTTTATCTAAGATGCTGGCTATTATTTCTCACAGGGAAACAGTAACTTGCCCAGAAATCACTCACTTCATGGAATAAGAGTAGTGAATCGTCTCAGAATCTTTAGTTACACTGTCTGGGAACCAGAGACAAGACTCCGCTGCCCTTCAAGCTCCGACAGAAACCATCCAGAGCCATTTTCTTAACCAGATTTGAAAACAAACAAGCAGGCAATGCCCAGAAGTGCCTACATTTGCTGAGTTTATAAATTGTGAATGAGTTGCGAATGTTTTGCATTGTCGTGAAAGAGGAAAATCTAAATTTTAAATGTCTGCTCCTCAAAAATAAACACTAGAAAGGATAATCAAGAGAAAATAAAATGAGAACAAGTGGAAATCTTTTTTCCTTTTTCTTTTTACCAGGTTTAATGCGGGACTGCAGTGGGCTGTGTGGGCTGGAGGGGGACAGAGTGGGTCATAGAGCAAAGGCAGAGGTGAGGGTTGTTCGTTGTGCAAGCTGTTCCTGCAGTTGTTCCACGCTGTGGCCCCAGCTTTAGGATAGTAGGCAGGCCAGGGACAGGCCCCTCATCACCGTAAGCTTGCCTGGATGGCATTCGTTGTCATTTAATGCAAAAGTCTGGGAGAACACCCTCAAGACTAGGAAGGACCCGCCCTTCTATTGAATTGAGGGCTAGAGACTGTCCATGTATTTTTTTCCCAGTCTCTCAAGTGTGTTCTGCTTGGAATTGGGTTCGCCCAATGTTTAATGCCCCCTTGCCCTTTGAATATAAGAACAAACATATGTTATTTATCTCTCTTCTCCAGTCTTGTATATTCCAACCTTTCTGGGTTATTGCCATTATTTATGACTCTACTAAAATGTTAAAACTGGCTTCAGAAATGTCAAACAGAATAATGGGAATGGAGAAATCAGAGACAGAAGTCAGCTATAACCAGTCCCATCACTCCTGCTTCTACACGGCAAGTGTGACTTATTTTCTTATTCAGAGTGCTTTTGTGGCAAAGTAAACCTTCCATTCGTTAAAATGCAAAGATATGCACTCACACATGTGCACCAAAATGTCCACAGAGGTAAAAAGAGAGTTTGCCAAGATGTCAGTTTACTGAATTAAGTCTATGTTTAGTACTGTGTCAATTTTATATTAAAGGGCTTGCATGCTCTTTTTGGAGACAATATTCAGTACAGTCCTAGGTAAGCTCATTTTGATAGGCTGTATTTCAATAAGAAGGGAAAGATGGAAATGGAAAAGAAAACAAAACTGAAAATTATTCAAAATGGAAAGAATGGAATAATGTTTACAAAGCAGTAAATACTGGTAGGTAAGGATGACAAGTCAAACATAATTGCCAAATTTCTGTGATCATTGTAAGTTAAAAAAGTAGCTACAAAGAAGTAGGGAAATGGGGACCCCCCCCCATGTCTAGTTGTGAACCTTTTTCTAACTAATCATATAACAATAGGCCTTTGTGTTACCTCCATTTCATCTGTGAGAAAGAGAATTTGAATGGACGATCTCTAAAGTCTTTCATCGGAAAAGCCCCTGATGCTGGGAAAGATTGAAGGCAGAAGGAGAAGGGGACAGCAGAGGATGAGATGGCTGGATGGCATCACTGACTCGATGGACATGAGTTTGAGCAAGCTTCAGGAGCTGGTGATGGACAGGGAGGCCTGGCGTGCTGCAGTCCATGGGGTTGCAAAGAGTCGGACATGACTGAGCAACTGAACTGTATTGAAAGTCTTCTAACACTCGATTTTTATACTTTTAACTCATATACAAATTCGGATTGAGAAAAATCAGAAAAGGTTCATTTAAAAATGCATGATTGTGAAAAATTCACCTATTAATTTTAATAATTGGCATTTTCTTTTAAAAATATTATCATGTTTATAAGTGATAACCTATTTCTAATTTATTGGTTTATTTTTATATCTAATCTCATTTGGAATATCATCAGAAATCCACAGGGTAGATAGCACTAAGCTGACTTGTAAGTGTAAACACTGAGACATGGAAAAGTTAAGAGTAAAAAGTATAATGTATAAAATATAATCCTGAGTTTTCTGAGTCCTTGCTTATTCTTTTAAGCCAAGCTACTGCTCCAGAAGTACAAAAGGCATAAATAACTTTTTAGAGAACTATTGAATACATCCCTAAAATACTGAGATTAATTTCCATAAATTCGAGGCAGATAGCAGAAAACAGAAAAGAAACTGAGCTCCGAGAGGCTCACAGTCTCACGCGTACGAATCTCTCCAGCACGCAGAGGCGAGAGTGAGAGCCGACTGGTATTCGTGTCGGTTATGAATGTGTGCTGTCTTAGCTTGGTTCCCTGGAAACAGACTCTAAATTGGAGATTTGTGTGCTTGAGATTTATTGGGGATTGGTCCTGGGAATTACACATGAGGGGAGTAAAAGAGCAGGATTGAGCACAGGGCAAGGCTGAACCATGATGCGGTTGCAGCACGGACCTCAAGTTGATCCTCTGGGAGTTCTTGAAAGGAGATTCCTACAGAGCTGTCCCTTACTGAGGCAAGGGGAACAGTCCTGTATATTCCCTCTTTGATCAGCACTGGACTTCCCTTGAGGTGGAGACATAACATTGAACCAAGTGATTCCCTTCGGCCAAGGGTGGTTTTCACATAAGGACTCAGCTATGAAATGTCAGTACCCAGTAGTCCGAGCAGCGAAGGTATTCAGTTCTCTCCATCCTGAAGGGAGGATCAGATCAGATCAGATCAGATCAGTCGCTGAGTCATGTCCGACTCTTTGCGACCCCATGAATCGCAGCTCGCCAGGCCTCCCTGTCCATCACCAACTCCCGGAGTTCACGTAGACTCATGTACATCGAGTCAGTGATGCCATCCAGCCATCTCATCCTCTGTCGTCCCCTTCTCCTCCTGCCCCCAATCCCTCCCAGCATCAGAGTCTTTTCCAATGAGTCAACTCTTTGCATGAGGTGGCCAAAGTACTGGAGTTTCAGCTTCAGCATCATTCCTTCCAAAGAAATCCCAGGGCTGATCTCCTTTAAAATGGACTGGTTGGATCTCCTTGCAGTCCAAGGGACTCTCAAGAGTCTTCTCCAACACCACAGTTGAAAAGCATCAATTCTTCGGTGCTCAGCCTTCTTCACAGTCCAACTCTCACATCCATACATGACCACAGGAAAAACCATAGCCTTGACTAGACGAACCTTTGTTGGCAAAGTAATGTCTCTGCTTTTGAATATGCTATCTAGGTTGGTCATAACTTTCCTTCCAAGGAGTAAGCATCTTTTAATTTCATGGCTGCAGTCACCATCTGCAGTGATTTTGGAGCCCAGAAAAATAAAGTCTGACACTGTTTTTTCCATGAAGTGATGGGACTGGATGCCGTGATCTTCGTTTTCTGAATGTTGAGCTTTAAGCCAACTTTTTCACTCTCCACTTTCACCTTCATCAAGAGGCTTTTGAGTTCCTCTTCACTTTCTGCCATAAGGGTGGTGTCATCTGCATATCTGAGGTTATTGATATTTCTCCCGGCAATCTTGATTCCAGCTTGTGTTTCTTCCAGTCCAGCGTTTCTCATGATGTACTCTGCATATAAGTTAAATAAACAGGGTAACAATATACAGCCTTGACGTACTCCTTTTCCTATTTGGAACCAGTCTGTTGTTCCATGTCCAGTTCTAACTGTTGCTTCCTGACCTGCATACAGATTTCTCAAGAGGCAGATCAGGTGGTCTGGTATTCCCATCTCTTTCAGAATTTTCCACAGTTTATTGTGATCCACACAGTCAAAGGCTTTGGCATAGTCAATAAAGCAGAAATAGATGTTTTTCTGGAACTCTCTTACTTTTTCCATGATCCAGCAGATGTTGGCAATTTGATCTCTGGTTCCTGTGCCTTTTCTAAAACCAGCTTGAACATCAGGAAGTTCACAGTTCACATATTGCTGAAGCCTGGCTTGGAGAATTTTAAGCATTACTTTACTAGCGTGTGAGATGAGTGCAATTGTGCGGTAGTTTGAACATTCTTTAGCACTGCCCTTCTTGGGAATTGGGATGAATATTGACCTTTTCCAGTCCTGTGGCCACTGCTGGGGTTTTCCAAATTTGTGACATAATGAGTGCAGCACTTCAGTAGCATCATCTTGTAGCTCTGCTGGAATTCCATCACCTCCACTAGCTTTATTGGCAGCAGTGCTTCCTAAGACCCACTTGACTTCACACTCCACAATGTCTGGCTCTGGGTGACATACCATCATGGTCATCTAGGTCATTAAGATCTTTTCTGTATAGTTCTTCTGTGTATTCTTACCATCTCTTCTTGATCTCTTCTGCTTCTATCAGGTCTTCACCATTTCTGCCCTTTGTTGTGCCCATCTTTGCGTGAAGTGTTCCTTTGATACCTCCACTTTTCTTGAAGAGATCTCTAGTCTTTCCCTGTCTGTTGTTTTCCTCTCTTTCTTTGCATTGTTCATTGAAGAACGCCATCTTGTCTCTCCTTGATATTATCTGGAACTCTACATTCAGTTGGATGTATCTTTCCCTTTCTCCCTTGCTTTTCACTTCTCTTCTTTCCTCAGCTATTTGTAAAGCCTCCTCAGATAATCACTTTGCCTCCTTGGATTTCTTTTTCTTTGGGATGGTTCTGTTCACTGCCTCCTGTACAGTGTTATAAACCTCTGTCCATAGTTCTTCAGGCATTCTATTTACTAGATCTAATCCCTTGAGTCTATTTGTAACCTCCACTGCATAAGGAGAAGGCAATGGCAACCCACTCCAGTACTCCTGCCTGGAAAATCCCATGGGCGGAGGAGCCTGGTAGGCTACAGTCCATGGGGTTGCTAAGAGTCAGACACAACTGAGCGACTTCGCTTTCACTTTTCACTTTCATGCATTGGAGAAAGAAATGGCAACCCACTCCAGTGTTCTTGCCTGGAGAATCCCAGGGGAGGCTGGTGGGCTGCCGTCTATCGGGTCTCACAGAGTCAGACACGACTGAAGTGACTTAGCAGCAGCAGCCACTGTATAATCATAGGGGATTTGATGGAGCTAGTATCTAACTGCCCTAGTGGTTTTACTACTTCCTTTAGTTTTAAGCCTGAATTTTGCTGTAAGGAGCTGATGATCTGAGCCACAGTCAGCTGCAGGTCTTGCTTTTGCTGATTGTATATAGTTTATCCATTCTCGGGTACAAAGATGTAATCAGTTTGATTTCAATATTGGTCATTTGGTGATGTCCATGTATAAAGTGGTCTCTTGTGTTGTTTAACAAGGGTGTTTGCTATGACCAGTGTGTTCTCTTGGCAGAATTTTGTTAGCCTTCACCCTGCTTCGTTTTGTATTCCAAGGCCAAACTTGCCTGTTACTCCAGGTATCTCTTGAGTTCCTACTTTTGCATTCCCATCTCGTATAATGAATACGACATCAGTTTTTGATGTTAGTTCTAGGAGGTCTTGTAGGTCTTCATAGAACTGATCAACTTAAGCTTCTTTGGCATCAGTGGTAGGGGCATAGACTTGGGTTACTGTGATGTTGAATGGTTTCCCTTGGAAATGAACTGAGATCATTCTGTCATTTTTGAGGTTGCACCCGAGTACTGCATTTCACACTCTTTTGTTGATTACAAGGGCTACTTCATTTCTTCTATGGGATTCTTTCCCATATCTGCTACTACTTACAGTAGT
Organism: Bos grunniens; assembly: GCF_055505025.1. Classification (NCBI taxonomy): domain Eukaryota; kingdom Metazoa; phylum Chordata; class Mammalia; order Artiodactyla; family Bovidae; genus Bos; species Bos grunniens. The sequence goes on along the minus strand of NC_141191.1, from coordinate 18,748,950 downwards.
AGATATAATGGTCATCTGAATTAAACCCACCCATTCCCGTCCATTTTAGTTCACTGATTCCTAAGATGTCAATGTTTATTCTTGCCATCTCCTGCTTGACCACAGCCGATTTACCTTGATTCATGGACCTAACATAGGAATGGACCTAGATTCCTATGCAATACTATTCTTTACAGCATCGGATTTTACTTTCATCACCAGACACATCCACAATTGAGCATCATTTCCACTTTGGCCCAGCTGCTTCATTCTTTCTGGAGGTATTAGTAATTGTCCTCCACTCTTACCCAGTAAAATATTGACACCTTCTAACCTGGGGGGCTCAACTTTCGGTGTTATATCTTTTTGCCTTTTTTATACAGTTCATGGGGTTCTTGTGGCCAGAATACTGGAGTGGTTTGCCATTCCCTCCTCCAGTGGATCATATTTTGTGAGAACTCTCCACCATGACCCATCCATCTTGCATGGCCCTACAAGGCATGACTCATAGCTTCATTGAGTTATGCAAGCCCCTTCGCCAAAACAAGGCAGTGATCCATGAAGGGGATTCTGTATATAAATTATCTAATTAACCAAGAAACATTTACAGATAACCTACTGTCTACAATATGGCACCAGTTCAGGCAATGTGAAGAAGACAAAGAATTGTAAAACCCAACTTACCCTTTTCTTATGTAAAAGAAGGAAGCACATGCCACTGATTCAAGGCACAGTGATTGCAACGGAGGTAGAGATGCATGGAAAATATTTGAAGTAGGAATTACATGAAATGAAAAACTATGAATGAATATTATATTGGGTTGGCCAAAAATTAGTTTGGAGTTTCTGTGTTACAAAAAAGCCAGAAAAACTTTTTGGCCAACCCAATAATATAGAGATTCCTTTGGGAATCGTGGGTAGTAAGCAAAATAGATCTAAAGTGAGATATAGCAAGATTGTAGATGGCCTTGAATCCTGAGCTAGTAAATAGGCTTTAAGGAAGGAATATAAGCCAATTGGCCTTCTAAAAGGCATGTAAGAAGCATGCAAAACAGATTGGATTAATGGGACAGCTCAAGGATCTGAAAATAGTCTTTGGCATTCAAGGGCAAGTTGACTTTCTCGCCTGTCAGCTTGACAGCTATGGAAAATCAGTTTTTATGAAAATGGCATATGAGATAAAAATTATCAAATTTAAACACCTGTATACATTTCATCCCTGTATTATATTTCTATTGTATTACTGTTCAAGAAATTTCAATATGTGTTTTCTAAAAAATAGAGTACTGAGCCATCGTTTTATGTCTCACCCCACAAAATACATTAATTTTCCCCAAAGCTAACCTTTTTTTCTCTAACACTTTGAGTGCATTTGGCTAGACTATTTGAAAGTTTTCCTAATATTTTACAAAATGTGTTACCTTTGTTTCTCTATATGTTTAACTTCTATTCTGACAATCTTACATCTAGCTAGAAATCTAAACATTTCTTTCCAGTCAAGAAATATATTAAACTGCAAAAATATGATATCCAGGGTTTGAACAAGACAAAACAAACCAACCTTGAGATATTCATGAACTTCAAATCATTCAAAATTCACAAATCTGTATACATTATGCTGCAGGGATTTTAACAATATGTGTAATGTGACGTACTGCCTGCTTTACATCTAGACAAAATAAATACAAACGGTAATGGTTTTGTTGAAATCTTTATACACATGAACATTATAAAATATGTTAGATAGGAAATCTGTTATGAACATTAAAACAGCATCTTATATATGACTTCTGCAATAAGAAGCTGACCCAAATATCTGGGTATGCATGATCACATCTCTTCTATTTTCTCAAGCATCTACAGTTTAGACAGTTCCTAGTGAAGAGAATATTTGATTGATTTTAATGCCATTTTGTTTCCATCACTGCCATCTGGATATAGACTCTGCATGATTGTCTTCTTCTCCCTAGCTTTTAAATATTGATGTTTCTCACGGCCAGGTGCTAAGCATTCTTTCCTTACTCATATACAGTCTGTCCCAGTTAATCTCAACCATCCCCATGAATGTAAATACTAAATATAAGCTGAGAAATACAAATTATATTAATATCTTTAACCTCAAATGCCCTCTAGATCTAGGCTTATATCCATTTGAAATCTATAATAAATGCCTCTTGGGCATGTCAGCTAGCTAGATTGCCCCAGATATGTTGTCTGGCCTTCCCAGACATGTTCCTAGCATGGTCATCCACATTTCAGTGAATGGTGTCATCATTCCTTTAGTTTAAGCCAAGAACCTAAGATTCACCTTTGACTCCTCCTTCCTCTCATCCTTCACATCCACTCATCAGCCTGTCTTGTTGCTTCTTTCCATATAGATCTTTCAAAAGAATTTTTTTTATTGGCGTATAGTTGGTTTACAGTGTTGTGTTAGTTTCAGGTCTACAGCAAAGAGAATCAGTTATACATATACATCTATCCATTTTTAGACTCTTTTTCCATATAGGCCATTACAGGGTATTGAGTAGGGTTCCCTGTGATATACAGTGGGTCCTTCTTAGTTCAGTTCAGTTCAGTTCAATTCAGTCGCTCAGTACTGTCCGACTCTTTGCGACCCCATGAATCACAGCAGGCCAGGCCTCCCTGTCCATCACCAACTCCCGGAGTTCACTCAGACTCATGTCCATCAAGTTGGTGATGCCATCCAGCCATCTCATCCTCTGTCGTCCCCTTCTCCTCCTGCCCCCAATCCCTCCCAGCATCAGAGTCTTTTCCAATGAGTCAACTCTTTGCATGAGGTGGCCAAAGTACTGGAGTTTCAGCTTTAGTATCATTCCTTCCAAAGAACACCCAGGAATGATCTCCTTCAGAATTGACTGGTTGGATCTCCTTGCAGTCCAAGGGACTCACAAGAGTCTTCTCCAACACCACAGTTCAAAAGCATCAATTCTTCGGCGCTCAGCTTTCTTCACAGTCCAACTCTCACATCCATACATGACCACAGGAAAAACCATAGCCTTGACTAGATGGACCTTTGTTGGCAAAGTAATGCCTGCTTTTGAATATGCTATCTAGGTTGGTCATAACTTTCCTTCCAAAGAGTAACCATCTTTTAATTTCATGGCTGCAATCACCATCTGCAGTGATTTTGGAGCCCCCCAAAAATAAAGTCTGACACTGTTTCCACTGTTTACCTACCTGTTTCCCATGAAGTGATGGGACTGGATGCCATGATCTTAGTTTTCTGAATGTTGAGCTGTAAGCCAACTTTTTCACTGTCCTCTTTGACTTTCATCAAGAGGCTTTTTAATTCGTCTTCACTTTCTGCCATAAGGGTGGCGTCATCTGCATATCTGAGGTTATTGATATTTCTCCCGGCAGTCTTGATTCCAGCTTGTGCTTCCTCCAGTCCAGCGTTTCTCATGATGTACTCTGCATATAAGTTAAATAAGCAGGGTGACAGTATACAGCCTTGACGTACTCCTTTTCCTATTTGGAACCAGTCTGTTGTTCCATGTCCAGTTCTAACTGTTGCTTCCTGACCTGCATATAGGTTTCTCAAGAGGTAGGTCAGGTGGTCTGGTATTCCCATCTCTTTCAGAATTTTCCACAGTTTATTGTGATCCACACAGTCAAAGGCTTTGGCATAGTCAAGAAAGCAGAAATAGATATTTTTCTGGAACTCTCTTACTTTTTCCATGATCCAATGGATGTTGGAAATTTGATCTCTGATTCCTCTGCCTTTTCTAAAACCAGTTTGAACATCTGGAAGTTCACGGTTCATGTATTGCTGAAGCCTGGCTTGGATTTTATATACAATAGTATATGTCAGTCCCAGTCTCCCAATTTGTCCCTCCCGCATCCTTATCCCTTGGTAACTAACTATAAGTTTGTCTTCAACATCTGTGACTCTGTTTCTGCTTTGTTGTTGTTGCTCAGTTGCTAAATCATGTCTGACTCTGCGATCCCATGGACTACAGCATGCCAGGCTTCCCTGTCCTTCACTATATCCCAGAGTTTGCTCAAACTCATGGCCGTTGAGCCGGTCGTGCTATCCAACCATCTCATCTTCTGTCGTCCCCTTCTCTTGCCCTCAATCTTTCCCATCACTAGAGTCTTTTCCAGTGCATTGGCTCTTCACATCAGGTGGCCAAAGTATTGGAGCTTCAGCTTCAGCATCAGTCCTTTCAATGAATATTCAGGGTTGATTCCCTTTAGGATGGACTGGTTTGCTCTCCTTACTGTCCAAAGGACTCTCAAGAGTCTTCTCCAGCACCACAGTTCAAAAGCATCTGTTCTTCAGTGCTCTGCCTTCTTCATGATCCAACTTTCACATCCGTGCATGACTACTGGAAAAACCATAGCCTTGACTATACAGACTTTTGTTGGCAAAGTGACGTCTTTGCTTTTCAATACACTGTCTAGGTTTGTCATTGCCTTCCTGCCCAGTAGCAATCATCTAATTTCATGGCAGCATCACCATCTTCAGTGATTTTAGAATCCAAGAAAAGGAAATCTGGCATTGCCTCTACTTTTTCCCCTTCTATTTGCCATGAAGTGATGGGTCTGGATGCCATGATCTTAGTTTTTTTAATATTGAGTTTTAAGCTGGCTTTTTTCACTCTCCTCTTTCACCCTCATTAAGAGGCTGTTTATTTCCTCTTCGCTTTCTGCCTTTAGAGTTTTATCATCTGCATATCTGAGGTTGTTGATATTTCTCCCAGCAATCTTGATTCCAGCTTGATTTTATCTAGCCTAGAATTTCACATGATATACTCTGCATATAAGTTAAATAAACAGGGGGACAAAATACAGCCTTGATGTACTGCTTTTCCAATTTGGAACCAGTCCATTGTTCCATGTCTGGTTCTAACTGTTGCTTCTTGACCTGCATACCGGTTTCTCAGGAGACAGGTAAGGTGGTCTGGTATTCCCATCTCTTGAATTTTCCACAGTTTTCTTGTGATCCTCACAGTCAAAGACTTTCACATAGTCAATGAAGCAGAAGTAGATGTTTTTCTGGAATTCCCTTGATTTTCTATGATCCAGTGAATGCTGGTGATTTGATCTCTGGTTTCTCTTTTCTAAACCCAGCTTGTACATCTGGAAGTTTTCGGTTCACATACTGCTGAAGCCTGGCTTCAAGGATTTTGAGCATTATCTTGCTAGCATGTGAAACGAGTGCAATTATGCGGTCGTTTGAACGTTCTTTGGCACTGTTCTTTGGGATTGGAATGAAAACTGACCAGATTATGCATAATGTTTGTAACCAGTTTTTTCACGTAATAATATATCATGTACATATTAACAGTTGCTTTGTAAATAAGTTTATTTGTACCATTTTTTTAGAGTCTGCCCATAAGCAATGTCATCTGATGTTTGTCTCTGTGTCTGACTGCCTTCACTCAGCATGACGCTCTCTCGGTCTAGCTAGCTCCATTCCTCCACCTCTCCTCTCATCACCCTGATCCAAACCACAGTTATGTTTTGCCTGGATTATTCATTCACTTCTCTTCTGTTGTCCACTTTTCCCCTTTTTAACCTTCTCAACCATGAAGGCACAAAAATAATTTTTTTAATGTAAATCCTACCTTAGGAGCAAGACACTTCCCACTAAAGTCTTTCAGTGGCTTTCGGTGACTGAGAGAGCCCTGCATGGCTTGGACCCTGCTTTCCTTTCTGGCCACCCCATTTCCCCAGCCACTGAACTCTGTTCTACCCATACACCACACTTTCCGATCTTAGGACCCTCGTAGTTCCTATTGTCTTTTCATATGACTGGATCTTCCTCATCCAGTGTCTGAGTGGAACCCTAATCTCTATACAGGGCTCTCCACATCATCTGAAATGTAATCTTTTTTAAAAAAATAATTTTATTTATTTATTTATGGCAACCCACTCCAGTGTTCTTGCCTGGAGAATCCCATGGACAGAGGACCCTGGTGGGCTACAGTTCATGGGGTCGCAAGAGTCGGACATGACTTAGCGACTTCACCACCACCACCACCATTATGGCTGTGCTGGGGTTTTATTATGCACGGGCTTTTCTGCAGTTGCAACAAGTGGGGCTACTCTAGTCATGGTGCTTGGGCTTCTCGTTGCGGTGGCTTCTCTTACTGTGGGGCACAGGCTGTATGGCACACGGGCTTCAGCAGTGCAGCAAATGGGCTCAGTAGTTGTGGCTTACAGGTCTAGAGTGTGGGTTCAATAGTTGTGCCGCATGGGCTCAGTTGCTCCTCAGTATGTGGGATCTTCCCAGACCAGGGATCGAACCCATGTCTCCTGCCTTGGCAGGCAGATTCTTATCCACTGAGCCACCACAGAAGCCATCCAAATCATCTTAAAGTAACTCCTTTAATTTTTTTTTCCCTGTATTTTTAAAGCTATGATTATTATAAAATAAGGACCCAGAAATACCATTTTGTTCTTTGTAGTGCTTTTCACAGTCTGGATTTTATTTTACTTATGTGATTACTTGCTTGTCTTCCCCATGAGTATGTGAATCAAGAGTGAGGACCTGTTCAAATTGGATTCCTAATACTAAACACACTGCCTGTCATCTAGATGATAAGCCAGAAATATTCTGGAGTGAATCAATAAATGCATGGAAGAATGAAATTTGGAATTGAACTAAAATATCAACAGTACTAAAATCACAAATTTCCTTTTAGAAATTATTTTCTTGGTGCTTAGTACATTAAGTGTAATGGTGGAACTTTCAACAGCCACAATCTTCTCAAAGTATGGAAAAATATAGGGAGTAAAATATTTCCATGGGAAAAAAAAATAGACCATGTGTAACAAGGTTGCCACAAATTTCTGGCTGTTTCAGAAGGAATTGGCAGTCTCCAATTGAAGCCAAGCCAAGGATAGTAAATAGGGTGTGGTGATATATCTCAGAAATTGTGTACATTGGCAGAGTTGGAGGAAGACAGTTTTTCATATGCTGCTTCTACTGTATTTGGGCTCATGATAGTATCATTAGTCTTTTTATTCCTTTCAAGAATGACACAATTTACAAGAAAACTTGTTTTTTATTTCTAAAAATAAGCTCTAATTTTATAATCTTCACAGTTTAATAAGGTGTGAATTAATAGTCCCTTAAAATGATGTCGTAATTTGGACGTTTATTAAACACACCAGTTTTAATATTTAAATTTACAACAAAATCACTATTATAATTAAAACACCCAGGCTTAGCTTACCCTGGCATTGTAAAAGAGGACAAACTAGTAAGATGTATTTTTAATGTTAAATAAGTGAATAATTTAATATTAAAAATACATCTTCCTAGTTTGGGTAAACTCTGGGAGTTGGTGATGGACAGGGAGGCCTGGCGTGCTGCGATTCACGGGGTCGCAAAGAGCTGGACACAACTGAGCGACTGAACTGAACTGAAAGTGAATAACCTTTGGTAGCTCATTTTGGAGACAAGTCTAGGTTTCTTCTTAAAGGGAGGAATTTTATTCTCACCTCCGACTATTCCTTTTCACTGGGGTTTCAATTTCATTTCCAAAAGTTCATCTTGACCCTGCTGATTGGACTATGACAGATGCAAGAATTAAACCTTTGTTTCGTTAAATAACTGAGATTTTTGACTCAGTGTCTTTATAAAAGTTAGCCTTTCCTAACTAACACATCTGTAAACCCCCAATTTTCTAACTATTGGTTAAAAGTTGTGGCCACCTGTTGTTTTAATTATATGATTATATTAGGTACAGGCATACCTTATTGTCCTTTGCTTTATTGTGCTTCAAAAATATGCTTTTTGTTCCCCTTACAAACTGAAGATTTATAACCTTGCATCAAGTAGTCTAATCGTGCAATTTTTCCAGCAGCATTTGCTCACTTCATGTCTGTCTCTTTGTCAAATTTTGACTATTCTTGAGATACTTCAAACTTTTTTATTTTCATTGTTAGTATGATCTGTGAATGGTGATCTTTGATGTTACTGTGGCAAAAAGATTATAGTTTGATGAAGGCTCAGATGATGGTAGCATTTTTTAGCAATGAAGTATTTTTTTTTAATTATTATTACTTTTTTTACTTTACAATATTGTATTGGTTTTGCCATACATCAACATGCATCCGCCACGGGTGTATACGTGTTCCCATCCTGAACCCCTCTCCTACCTCCCTCCCCATGCCATCCCTCTGGGTCATCCCAACACCAGCCCCATTTTATATGGAGTGTAGCCGATTAGCAATGTCGTGACAGTTTCAGGTGAACAGCAAAGGGACTCAGCCATACATATACATGTATCCATTCTCCCCCAAACTCACCGCCCATCCAGGCTGCAGCATAACATAGAGTTCCCTGTGCTATACAGTAGGTCCCCGTTAGTTACCCATTTTAAATGTAGCAGTGTGTACAATTCCATCCCAAACTCCCTCCCTATCCCTGCCCCTCATCTTTCCCCTACTGGCAACCATATGTTCATTCTCTTAAGTCTGTGGGTCTGTTTCTGTTTTCCAAACAAGTTCATTTGTATCTCTTCTTTTTAGAGTCTGCATATAAGGGATGTCATAGGATATTTCTCCTCTGACTTAAGCAAAGTGAGTATATTTAAATTAAGCTTGTTGTTCTTTTTAAGACTTAATGCTATCGTATACTTGATAGACTATAGTATACTGTAAACATAACTTTTATATGAACTGGGAAACCAAAACATGTGTGTGACTCACTTTATTTTGATATTCACGTTAGTTTGGTGATCTGGAACTTAACCCACAGTATCTCTGAGGTACGCCTGTACTATCCTCTGCACGTTATATAAATTTTCTTATTTAAATAGATAAGAATATTTAAGTACTTTTCGTATTTGCCAGTTTTGGGTATCATTCTATTATTAACTGCTTTATTTGAAGGAATACACTTTCTGAACTCAGGCCAACATAGGTTTAAATTCTGGTTCTATCATCACCTCTGGCTTTGTTGAGATGCAGGCAATTAAAATGCCTTTCTGAGCCTGTGTCTGTTTCTACACAAAGGGCCTGTTAATGCCTAACATACTTGGTTCTGGTAGGAATTAATTGAATATTCTATGTAGTACCCTTAGTATATTAAGGACCTGACAATAAAGAATGACTTAAAAGTATTCCCTGTGGCTCAGATGGTAAAGAATCTGCCTGCAATGGGAGAGACCCGGGTTTGATCCCTGGCTTGGGAAGATCCCCTGGAGAAGGGACTGGCAACTCACTCCAGTATTCTTGCCTGGATAATCCCATGAGCAGAGGAGCCCGGCAGACTACAGTCCACGGGGTCGCAAAGAGTTGGACACGACTAAGTGACTGTGCCTTTAAAAAAAAATGTGATAGCATATAGATGGTAAAGCAATACCTGTACTTCTTCTTAGAATATCTATCAATCATCATGAGAAGAAAATGAATAAGGAAAAAATATGCCAGAAGGTTTTGCTTTTAACTTATTTTTTATTGGCAGTTCTGTGTCTTTGTTACTGCTTGGGCTTTTCCCTAGTTGGGACGAGCAGGGGCTACTCTAGTTGCAGTGTGTGAGCTTCTCATTGAGGTGGCTTCTCAGTAGTCGTGGGGCACACACGCTTAGCTGCTCCTCAGCATGTGGGATCTTCCTGGATCAGGGATGGAACCCATGTCTCCTGCATTGGCAGGCGGATTCTTATCTGCCAGGCCACCAGGGAAACCCCAGAAGGCTTTTATTAAAACATATTTTGATCAGTTTATAAGTAGAATCTGTTGTATCAAAAGAGCTTACCAGATCAATTAACATGAAAATGCTGATATGTCAATAAGCTTTACAAAGTTAAGATTGTGCTATATAGTCTACCATGATGCTGGGCAAGATGAAGGCGGGAGGAGAAGGGGACGACAGAGGCTGAGATGGTTGGATGGCATCACCAACTCAATGGACATGAGTTTACTCAAGCTCCAGGAATTGGTGATGGACAGGGAGGCCTGGCGTGCTACAGTCTGTGGCGTTGCAAAGGGTCGGACACGACTGAGCAGCTGAACTAAACTGATACAGTCTACAGTTGTGAACGTATCAGAACCAGCAATAAAATAATAGTCAAGGGCATCCTTTTGATTTTAGGGAGAATTCCCTTATTTACAATTATACTTAAAGAGGAATTCCAATATTTAATGACAAATTAGAGGACAAACAAGGAAATTCACAAATTATAAGAATGAAATAGTTAAATGTCAACATTTAGGAAAAAATATTTTCCACTATTATTTATAAATCATAGATACAATTTTTGTGTTTCAGTTCATTTTTTAGTGATTAAAACAATAAAATTATTTTTAAAATCCTGTAAACATTTTTAAAGCATAAAATATTACAAAATCTCATGACATAAAAATCAAACATTCTTCTATAGTAATTATTCATATTTTAAATGCATGCAGAGCACTGAATATTTGCTTTTAAGTGCAGAATACCTTTTAAGACTCTGGAGAAGCATGCTGTTGCACATATTTTATTTTATCCAATTAGTCCAGAGCATTCATCTTATACCTCTTCATTGACTTCTTCTTTGAGAAACTTACCTGATGGGCACTGAAGTTTTCCTTTCATCTTAAAAAAAAGCACATGTAGATTTTAAAATTAAATGTTAATATTATCATTAGTTCTATAATAATCAGAGATCAAAAGTAACCCCTCTCTCTTTTTCTCTCTCTCCTCTTCCTTCTTTCTCTTCTCTTGATACAGTTAAAATCATCTTGAGGGTATCTTATTAAATACCCTCTTATAGATGTACACAGTTAGATACTCACAATAAGATTGATTTTAATTGTATTTATAAACAAGAATAATTTTGTTTCTCATGAAGTTCTCACTAGGTACTTTAGGAATTCTAAATCTGAAGAATAGTTATCCTGATCGTTACTTATACTCTTGGACTAGACCTAAAAGTCCCCATTTTGTCATAGTGGAAGGAGGCAAGGAGGCGGGCAAGGAGCCTTTAAACAGCAGCAGAAACAGAAGCAGAGCCTTAAATCAGCATTTTAGCAGGAGGTGACCCTCACTCATCCATAATGACTCTGAACAGCCACTCTAAGACTCAAGGGAAGAAGGCGCAGGGAGGGATTTAGGAATTATGATGTGGACAGTACAAGCTCTTCCATATAGTGACAGAATCTCAAAGGAGCTCATATCAACTCCTATCTCTCTACCTCCTTATGGGACATTCTAGACACTGTGTGAAAAACTCTTCCCAAAACAGTACTATTTATTTAAAAAGTAGACACTTTATGCAGTCACCCAAACCCCTACAAATGAAATTTCCATTGACAGTTTTTCCAAGTGATATGATGGATTCATGTGTATTACACAATTACTCAGAACTGTTTTTTTTTTTTTAACTTATAATTATTGATGCATCTAGAACAAAGTTAGCAACTACATGGTTAGTCAGTGTCAGATTTATTATAAGAAATTCTGGGAGATACACATTGCATATACAGATTAAAAAGGCATCAAAATAAGTAACATCAAAACGAAGTATATTTCAGAATGTTTTTCACTGCAGTGGCTCTTCTAGTACAATCGAGATTTTTAACAGTCTCTTCACTAAAACAATTAAAGATTTTTGATTTGTGCTTAGCAATGAAAAGGGCTTCCCTGGTAGCTCAGCTGGTAAAGAATCCACCTGTAATGCAGGAGACCCTGGTTCAATTCCTGGGCCAGGAAGATCTGCTAGAGCAGGGATAGGCTACCCACTCCAGTATTCTTGGGCTTTCCTGGTGGCTCAGCTGGTAAAAAATCCGCCTACAATGCAGGAGACCTGGATTCGATCCCTGAGTTGGGAAGATCCCCTGGAGAAAGGGAAAGGCTACCCACTCGAGTATTCTAGCCTGGAGGATTCCATGGACTATATAGTTCATGGGGTCACAAAGAGTCGGACACAACTCAGAGACTTTCACTAGCAATGAAAAGCTTCTCAGAAACCTTTATTACCGAAAATACAAAACCAACTGAAAAAAAAATTTTTTTTAATCTTTAGATGACTTTTAGCCACCCACCCCAAAGCCACTGAGCTTAATTTTAATGACTTGAAGGGATGAAAGATTATGTATATCATACAAGTTTCTTGGTTCATTTTGGATTGCTGTGGCAAAAATGCCATACACAGTTTCTCACAGTTCTGTAAGCTGGTAAGTGCACAATGAAAACACTGATGAATTTGGTATCTAGTGAGGACCCTTCCCAGATTGTGGATGGCCGTCTTCACGCTGTAACCTTCCATGGTGGAAAGGTGGTGGAGCTCTCGTTTTTGTTTTTCTTATAAGGGCACTAATCCCATTTATGGAGACTCTACCCTCATGACCTCACCACCTCCCAATGCCCCCACCTCCTAATACCTTAACGTCGGGAGGTTAGGATTTCAGCATGTACATTTCTGATAGACAAACATTCAGTACATTGTAGCAAGGTTGTAGACTGGGTCAGATACAGAATTTTAAATTTACCCTGAATGAGATATAGGGGAATCTGAATGTATCGAAATTGGAATAAACCATAAAAGAAGCAGGCTCAGAAAAAAAATTTGTTTCTAACAACATGAGGTTTTAGGAGACTCAGAGGTTTCTCTCCTTCCTAGCCCATAGGAATTGCATGACGTAACTTTCCACCCAGCACAAACCCTGCATCTGTGAACCATCGCCACCACCACAACTTCCTTGGGGGAGATGGCTGCAGACCTAAAAGAAGGAAGCAAGGCACGCACTCAGGGCGTAAGTGTGGAGCACATAGTAGCACAGTGTGTTTAAGGAGCTGGGAGGGTTTATCATTCATTCATTCAGCAGGGATTTATGAAGGTCTTATGTATGCCACGCTGGATGCTGGGTATAATGGTGAACCAATTGGACACGGGCTCTATATGCAAGAAAGTACTGTGTGTGTGTGTGCTCTGGTGGGGAAGAAAGATACATTGCTAATCACATGGTAGATCTGAAAAACTCCAGATATGAACAATGGTATGACAAAAAGATAAAGGTACTCAAGAGTATGTATCAGCGAGACTGATGTAGCCAGAGTGGTCAGGGAAAAGACCTTGGAGGCAAAGAGAGCTCAACTGAGAGCTAAAGAATGAGCAGGAACTAAGTATGTGAGAACAGGAGAGTAGTACCTTCCAGACAGATAAAACATTGTGTGCAGACCCCGGGGCAAGTCTTGGTCAAACGGAGTCTGGACAGCTAGAGCGAGGAGGGAGAGCACATGTGGTCTGGGATGTAGCTACGGTGGTAAATCCATGGATCATGCTTAGATCTGTTTGTATCCCACTGTCAGTACAGATCCATGAACGCATTTTAATGGGGGAGTGGGCAGAGTCAAATGTTTTTGTTCCGAAATTATCACACTGGATACTGAATAGAGATTGCCTAGAAGCTTTGATAAATATGAACTACCAAACACTGATATATAGATATATATTTACATATATATACACATATATTTTAAATTATATATACACATATATTTCAAATTATATATACACATATATTTCAAATTATATATATATATATCAATGTTTAGTAGAAAATGGATTGCCTAGTCATTACATGTTGCCTTTCAAATTATATATTTCAAATTCAACTTCTTTGGCCTAGAAGAGTCAGATTTTACTTCTTGATAGATATACCCACATACCTAAAACTCGACAGTTTATTCAGTTTTTTTTTTTTAGTGACTAAATATGACACACATTTTTATTCATGATATTTAAGAATAAAAGATCCCAGAAAGTATATGTATATATACCATTATCAAAAATGACAATCATTGTTTTAACTTTCAGACCTAAGGTGTTGACGAAACCAAACATAAACTCTATATGAGCAAAATTAGTCTTTTAAGGATAAATTCAAGAAAGAATTTGGTCTAATACCAACTGGTCTGATACCTTGAACTTTCCTCTAATACCCAGGCCTTGTCCTTCCCCAGGGCCTCGGAACATGCTATTCACTCTTCCTAGAAGAGACATATCAACAGTATAATATTTGCTGAGTGAATGAATGAGTCAACGATTTCCCTGGTGGTCCAACAGCCAAGACTCTATGCTCCCAGTGCAGGGGGCCTGGGTTCGATCCATGGTCAGGGAACTAGATCCCACATGCTGTCACAAAGACTTCACATGCTGTAGCTAAAGATCCCACATGCCACATCTAAAACCCAGCACAGCCAAATACATAGACATTTTTTTTTTTTTTTTAATGAATGAGTCAGGATCTTCTTAAGGATGTGGACTATACTAAGTATTCACTTCCCCAAAGTAGCTATAATACATGGTATCAGCGTATAGATTTGAATTCCTAGTGCAGTGATGCTCCACTGGGAGCACTGTCCCCCAGGGGACAGTTTGCAGTGTCTGCAGATCTCTTTGGTCGTTGTAACTGATGGTGTGCCATCAGCAGCTGTGGGGTAGAGGCCAGGGATGCTGATAAACATCCCATAATGCACAGGACAGAACCCACAACAAACAACTTCTGGTCCCAAATGTCAGTAGTGCTGGGGTTGAACAACCTTGCTTTAAACTAATACATTTTCATTAGGAGAAGTCAGTTTTAGTAGCTCTACTGGGCCTTTGAGTCTGTCACATTACATAAAAAGCCTATTTAAATAATACTAGGACAGTGAATCCTCTTGATGAAAGACTACTGTCATATCCTCAGGGATTGTGTGTTATTTCCATCAGAGTCGATGCCCCTAGTCCACAGCTTAGGAACCCAGATTCCCCTGTAGATGAGTATCTTGCTTACTTCCTCACAATGCTGAGATGAAGCCTGCCTTTCCATTTGTTTTTCCAATGGTAAAATGACCAGTGATCTCCAAAGCTGAAGGCAGCTCTCTGCACCAAAGTGAGACCCTCTTCCTCCTCTACCACTTGACTAGACTCCTTTTTCATGATAGCTAAGATTCAGCCAGTTATGGAGACATAGTTCATTCTACTGAACTTCACCATAAATTTCAAGAGGATTAGGAGTATACTGCCTGTTTGTGAAAATCAGGAATCTGTGGAATTTTCAATATATGCACACACACACACATATTAACACACTTTTTACACAAAACTACAAGACCACAAGGCCTTGCTGTATAAAATATCCAAATATCCATTTTATGAGACTAATATACACCTGAAAGATGCATTGATTCATTAAAAAAAAAAAAAGTGTAAGTGAAATGGTCATATTCACCCAGGAAATGACCTGAGTGGAAGGTGAAGTATTTGTTACCTGATTTGGGTCATTTAGGAAATACTTAGAAAAATAAGAAAATATGCTTCCTTAGCTTATTTCTTAATTACCTTCTCTCCCCTAAATATTTGTAACTCTCTGCAGACATGCAGTCAGGCTAATACTGACATGTCCCTTAAGTGGCCCCACACTTTCCTTTTCAGGCTGTAGGAGGTTAGTAAGTACTTTCTGACCTCGTGAGTTTTCTAAGGCCTAATACATCCTACCTTAGAAGAGTACTTTGATTTAGTGCTTCAGGTAACAGCCATGCACTAGATGTTTTATGTTTTAGAGAACGGAAATGTCTAAACTATTATGTTCCAACTTTAGTAAGATAAAAAGAATTTCCTTACTAGTGAAAAACATGTTTCTGCATAAAATAATTGGCTGTCACGGAAATTACCATTCAAAGACCTAGGAAGCAGAGAATCAGTCATAAGACTGGAATAGTTAAAAAGAGGCTGTTGAAAGGACAATTAATTTATAATGCTTGGACTTGAGGTGGAAGTTTATGGACAGGACCCTTTCTGTCCTGTATTTTCCCAGTGACGGGGCATTTGCAGACTAGCCAAGTGTTACTGAGTTGAAGAATCTGACTGACCTGACATTCCAGGGAATTCTGATTTGGGGGCACTGGGTGGCCTGGCGATGACATCTTTGGGACCTCTCCTCCAGCTCTCCTGGAAGCAAAAGCAAATTCTGAAACTGTTAGTTCATTTCCCTTGGTTTAGGAGTATCTGGATTGGAGCTGGGATCTCAGACATGTACTGGCCTGGAGGACTTGCACCAGGACAGCTTGGCTCCAGAAAGGCTCAGGGAGTGGGTACAGGCCCATTTGGGGCCATGCCACTCTTAAACTACACCCAGAGAACCTCCAGGGTCAAGAATTCTCCAGGCAGTGTTGAAACAGTTACACACTATCCATTTTAGAGGTATGCATTCCAGTGTTTCCAATAGCAGAGCTCCCTTTATTTTTTTAAACTTTTACATTGGAGCCTTGGACTGCAAGGAGATCCAACCGGTCCATTTTGAAGGAGATCAGCCCTGGGATTTCTTTGGAAGGAATGATGCTAAAGCTGAAACTCCAGTACTTTGGCCACCTCATGCAAAGAGTTGACTCATTAGAAAAGACTCTGATGCTGGGAGGGATTGGGGGCAGGAGGAGAAGGGGACGACAGAGGATGAGATGGCTGGATGGCATCACTGACTCAATGGACGTGAGTCTGAGTGAACTCCGGGAATTGGTGATGGACAGGGAGGCCTGGCGTGCTGCGATTCATGGGGTCGCGAAGAGTCGGACACGACTGAGCGACTGATCTGATCTGATCTGATAGCTGACTAACAGTGTCGAGATAGTTTCAGGTGGTCAGCAAAGGGACTCAGCCATACATACACATGTATCCAAACTCCCCTTTGACCCAGGCTGCCACATAACATCGAGCAGAGTTCCCTGTGCTATATAGTAGGTCCTTGTTGGTTATCCACTTTAAATATAGCAGTGTGTACATGTCGATCCCAAACTCCCTATCTCTTCTTCCCTGATGACCATAAGTTCATTCTCTAAGTCTGTGAGTGCATTTCTGTTTTGTAAATAAGTTCATTTGAGTCATTTCTTTTTAGACTCTTCATATCAGGATATCATACGATTTTTCTCCTTCAGAGCTCCCTTTAAAGCTATTGATTTCCCCATAGCTTTATCTAGAATCCTAGAAGCAGGCTATTTGAATCTCTAATGCAAGGGCTTTAAGAGAATGGAGGTACTGTACCTTTTATTGTAACTTCCAGGGCTTTATAAGTATACATATTCTTTAAATATGGCATCATTGACTCAATGGATATGAGTTTGAGCAAACTCTGGAGATACAGAAGGACAGGGAAGCCTGGCATCCTACAGTCCAGGGGGTTGTAAAGAGTTGGACATGACAGAGACGGAACAACAAATATTCTTTAAAAATAAAAACTATTTTATTGTGACAGTTTTAAAATATAAAGAAAAATAGAAAGAATACCACAAAGAAGACTTATATACTTACCATCCAGATTTAACAACTGTAAACATTTTGCCTTTTCTGTTAACCTATAGGTTTTATTTGTATTGTTTTAGTCACTAAGTCATGTCCGACTCTCTTGCAACCCCAGGGACTGTAGCCCACCAGGCTCCTCAGTCCATGAAGATTCTCCTAGCAAGAATACTGCAGTGGGTTGCCATTTCCTTCTCCAGATCATCTTCCCAAACCAGGCATGGAACCTGCATCTCCTGCATTGCAGGCAGATTCTTGTCTACTGAGCCACCTGGGAAGCCCAATCTATACGTTCTATATAAATTTATACTTGTATCATTGCTTACACTTACCTTTTTGACTATAACACTTAAAATAATTTATATATATATCATTATTCTTTCCCCCAAATTCTTTAGTGTGAGAAGAAATGCTCTCCATATGATCACAGTAGCATGATTATATCTAACATCAACAATAATTCCCTAATAAAATCAGATACCCAGTCTTGGTCTACATTCCAATTCGCCCACATATCTATTCATGAGGATTCAATCATAAGGCACTCAATACATTTGTTGTGTCTCTAAGTCTTCCTAAGTCAAGTAGTTTTTACCACTTTTTATTTCTGCCCCTGCTATTAACTTCTTTAAGATATCAGACCAGATGTCCTATAGAATGTTTTACATTCTGCATTTGTCTGGGTGTGTTTTCATCACATAATTTATATTTCTCTATCACCTATATTTTCTATAAGCTGAAATTTAAAACGAATGTCATGGTTAGTCACAAGTTAAACACTTTTGTGAAAAACAGTTCATGGAAAAATCAGTATTTCTTGTTGCATTTAATTTACAGAATGTCTGTGTTGTTCGCAAAGTAAGTAGTGCCACTAGATTAATTCCATTAATCAGATCTTTCACCACAAAGGTATGTTTTCTCTTTTTCAATTAACAAATAATCTGTGGGGAGATACTCAACATTATGTGACTATTTTGTTTACCAGCATTTCCTCAAAAATGTTTACAGCCATTGAAGTTTCTTCCCTTAGCTGTTTCATTAAAGATTAGCAGTGATTTTCTACTTTTTTTATTATTATCCTATAAATAAGTAAAAAAAAAAAAAAGTTTATCAACTAGGGCCACTTTTTAAAAACCCTCGAATCTATAGTTCTTGTTGAAAAAACAAGATGTTATATCTTGTTCTCATCTTTTTTTGGACTGTCCTGGATCTTCATTGTTTTGAGGGCTTTTCTCTAGTTGTGATTAGTAGGGGCTATTCTCTTAGTCGTAGTCTTCAGGCTTTGAAGTGCGATAGCTTCTTTTGTTGTGGAGCACAGGCCCTGGAGCATTCAGACTTCAGTAGCTGTGGCACGTGGGTTCAGGAGTTGTGGCTCCCAGGCTCTAGAGCTCAGGCTCAGTAGTTCGCTGCTCCGTGGCATGTAGGATCTTCCTGGGCCAGGCAAACATAGTCTCCTGAATTGTTCTCATCTTTTAATTACCAGTTTTCAAAAGTAAGGAATTTGTATATTCGTCATCTCCACAGGTGATCAATGAGTTTGTTTGATTTATAGTCTCTTTCCTTAGCCTTACTATTAACTCAATGATGTATATTTATGTAATGGATTCCAGTGAATTATAGTTACTATTATTGGTGTTTGAACGCTCCCAATTTGGATCAGGAGGAGTCACTCTAGGCTGGCAACTGTGTCCTTTTAACACAATCTGTTCATCCTTGAATACCTTTCTTCTCAGAATATGGAGGGCACTCATGGTGTTAAAGCTTTGGCAATCACCATTCCCTTCCACTTCTTTGCTTCTTCCTTTAGAATTGGCCATTTCCTAAGTGTCTCTGATTCCTTCAGTGTGAATAATAATTAGAAGATGAAAACTGGGTGTGAGGAGTGCTGATTTCCACAAGGAATATTATTGTTTTTGGATGGAGAGAGCTAGAAAATATATCTTGTAAAATTACATTTTTATTTGATATTTTCAACTCTTTAACATTACATGGTTTTAAATTTGTATGC
The DNA here is from genome assembly GCF_055505025.1 of Bos grunniens. NCBI lineage: Eukaryota > Metazoa > Chordata > Mammalia > Artiodactyla > Bovidae > Bos > Bos grunniens. Next base: position 18,729,726 of record NC_141191.1, on the reverse strand, counting down.
ATTTTTAAAATTTTGTATGCATATATCTCTTTTTCTATATTATTTCAACTCTTGGATCTTAAACAGTACAATAATTAAATTACTACGAAGGCAAAGAAACTGAGATAATTTTAAGGTTCCTCAGCATTTTTAACCTTAGAATATATCTCTTAAGAGTAAACAGAGTATGCAGTATGTTCTAACATCATTCTGACGTGAATACGTATATTTCAAAAAACTTCTCAGTGCTCCATATTTTTCATTTGTCCTATAAAAACCATCTTTTTATACTTCCTTTCTCTTGTTTTAGTGTAGACCTTTTAGTAGCTTCCAGTTAACCTCTAGTATGAAATCTGATTGAATTCGGTTCTTCTCACCTTTTTCCCTCCATTTCTGTCATCTCTCTCATTACCTGTAAAGCAAGAGTCCTCCCTTCAACAAAAGAAAACTTTTGTTCTCTGACACTCCAATCCAGATGCCAGTTCCTTTGATTACTTCCTCACTTTCAGAACTAATCCATCATCTTCCTCTAAAATTAACAGGGTCTTCTCTAGTAATACCAGAAATTATATAGTTTGAAAGACACTTGATCATACTTTTATGCTGTTTAAAAATAGTTCTACAGTAGAGAAAGTGGGAGGACTTTGGCTAAAACTATGCCAACTGAGTGTCTAGTTTGATCAAACACTCAAAATAATGGCTGGGCTCTCTGTTTCTTTCTTCCTGGCACTGTGGGCTCTTTTTTGCAATCTTTGAGCATTGTGGGAAATAATTTCATAATGCATTTTTGCCCATTAGAAGATCTGCAGTGTTTTTCACCATGACTTTGGGTATTTTCTTTCTGCAATAACTTTGACCCTCTCCCAATATTTATCATTTACTTAATAACTGGTCTATTTCTCACACAATGATTTAGGGGGAAATTTTGTGAAGCAGAAATTTTGCAGTGCTCCATGTAAAGTTCTTCTGTTTCCATAAACTCCACCTGTAGTCTGCCCTGATTCTTGTGACAAATCGACTTTTTACTTCAAAGACTCAGTAACAAGATAAAATGATATTAAAAATGATTTTACTTTACCTGAGAATGTTACCAAAGTATGCTACATATCCAAGAGTCACATTTTTAAAATAATGAGAGCAGAGTTGATTACATACATTGGACAAGAAATCTGTACTGATTTTGTAGATCCTCTAGCACTTGAACAAAATACTGTAAAATACTGACTTAATGTCTCCTATGTGATTCTTTGCATTCCATTTTATCTAATCTCGAGGTGTATACCTTTGACAAGAACCCTAGACAGAATAAATAATATTAATTGAAGAGAAATTGAATTGCAGTAAGTTTGCAAGGAAATATAAGTATACAGAATTCAACAGCATGCAAAATCTTTAACCCTACTGGCTTTCAAATGGATACTGTTGTGCTTTATCCTATGCAATATTTCACTTCCTATGTGCATTTTAAGGGCATCTCACTTTAAAGAAAGCAAACAGAATAGCGTGGAGAAGAACATATAGAAATGTTGTTTAATTCTGGGTATTATGAAACTCTTCACACTGACCTTGAAGATTTATTACTAATGAAAAGGATCAGCATTATTTGTAGGTTCACCTTAGGAATGCTGAAATCTAAGAGCAAGATGTAAAGCTCAGACTCAAAGATTCTTTTTAAAAATCTGGAATTGAGTTTCTCTCTGGGATAAATATTAACTGTAGACAGAGGAACCTATGGAAGAGACTAAAGATCACAGAGAGAACTAGACATTAAAAGTGTAGTAAAGCAAAAGAGAAGAAATGAATTAAATTCACAAAATACTATCATAATGTTCTTCAGCTACTGAAGAACAGAAGCAGTAATGTTTCCAGATACAGACATCTTAAATAAGAGCATGTGGATATGTGACAGCTGTGGCAGTCAGATAAGAAAAGCATCGTGAAACAGGAGAGAAGTCATTTTCCTGCAACTTATTTATAGTCACCAGGGCTATAAAGGTACCGGGATAAGGGGGGTGGGAAAATCAATCCCAGCCTGTGAGAGGAAAACTCAGTACTGATTTTGTAAACATTATACATTGAAACAGAGATACCATTATTCCCCTTCATTTCCCACTGTTCTTAGATATAAATCGGCCTAGTGAAGAATTCTCATCGATGCCAAGATGCATTTCTTGGTAGTTGTCAAATGTTTTGAGACAGCTGTAAAGCTGCTAAGAGTAATTCAATTTTAGCAGATTCTAATGACGTTTGTGTTGACAGAATAATATTCATGGCATGTAGCCGGACGGAGCCTCATGGAGATCTAATAACCTTCTGGCCTAATGTGAATGCCTATTATATCTCCCTAAAGAAGCAAGGAGAGTTATTTGAAACAACGTACAGAGACACACTGTCCTCTGTTTCTGAAATTTCCACTGGGCAACCAGCCCAGATATCAGTCCGGTTACAAAGTACTGTACACTTTAAATAGGAAAAACAAAATCTAACTATAGACCAGCAAATTGTTGGAGCATCTTTAAACTCTTTTCTCTCCTTAAGAATTCTGAGAACAGTTACAAGAGCAAGAGAAGGAGGAGAAAAAGAAACATTTTTTTTTTCCCCTTCCATGAAGGAGAGGCTATGAAATCATAGGGAAAAAATGTTCTGACAAAATACAGTGTATCATCTTTTCAAAATACCCTGGATGGCCCTTTACCCTGAGTGCTTCAACTGTGAAAATAATATGACTTAAAAATTGTAAAATGCATCTTTTAAGAATTCAACTTTTAAAGCAGATTAGTTACAACACTGTGGCTCTTATTCCCACAGCATCCCTGAGGGGCTTAGCTTACTTTCTCACGGAAAAAGCAATGCTGTGTATTACAACTCCTAGAAAGAACTTGGCCTGCTCTTGAAATAGCTACGTAGTATTCCCCAAATAAGAATTTTATGACTCTGGGAATCCCAGGGTCACAAATCTCACCCCCAGGGTCCGTAGTCCCACGCCAGCTTGCTGCTTCTCCTTTGAGGGAAGTCAGTGACTTGATGCTGCCGTGAACGCCAGTCTTTCAGTGAGGTGACCCAGAGGCCTTGTGAATCAGAACGAAGCAGTGTTTGAAGAGTCAGCAGGAGTGAAAAGAATAGACAAGAAAATCAAAGTGAAAGTCAAAAGAAAACTCATCAATTCTGGAGCATACAAAATCAAATATAGAAAAACTAGGAAAACTTAATTTCTCTATACAGCTATTGCTGTGAACCAAAATGCATTTTCTGCTAATTCTTTTAAAGGGTCTGTTAAATCATCCAGCCTTAGAGATCTTCCTTGATCATGTATTTTCTCCCCATGTTATACAGCTAGAGTGCTTGGAGTATAACTTAAGTGAAAATAAATTCAGTAAGACTCTGTCTCCCCTGCCTGAGGCATATACCTCATTTGCTCTGTTCACCTGGCACTTGTCACACTGCCTTATTCCCGAAGTTTATAGATTTGTCTGTGTCTGTCTTATTTCCCTTAATGAGGCATAAAATTCTTGAGCACAAGGACCCCATCTTATTCAGCTCGTCTCCTTTAAAGGTGATAGATCCTGAAGACGGACCTGAGGTGGTAAGGTAAACTGGAGCCACAATAGCACAGCTCGAAGAAAACAAAATTACATCTCCTTCTCAGACACTGATGACTATTTCTACAGAAGAGCAGGAATATCCTAACAGAAAACTGGATGGATGTGGCCATAGTAATGGATTTCATTTTTAGGAAAAAAAAAACACGTTAAAATTTTTAATGTACCTTTGCTCTTCTTTCCCAAAATAAATTGTATATTTAGCCTCAGGGCTGCAGGGGGACAACCATAGTTATGCATGTTTGGAAGTAAAGATAAATTTCTTCTATAATAGGTCTACGGAGAAGGCAATGGCACCCCACTCCAGTACTCTTGCCTGGAAAATCCCAGGGATGGAGGAGCCTGGTGGGCTGTAGTCCACGGGGTCGCTAAGAGTCGGACACGACTGAGCGACTTCACTTTCACTTTTCACTTTCACGCATTGGAGAAGGAAATGGCAACCCACTCCAGTGTTCTTGCCTGGAGAATCCCAGGGACGGGGGAGTCTGGTGGGCTGCCGTCTATGGGGTCACACTGAGTCGGACACGACCGAAGTGACCTAGCATTGCATAGCATAGCATAATAGGTCTAATATTTCTTCCCCACCATTCAACTGGGAAGTAGAAGAAAAGGATACTTGCGCTTGTTTGTGAAGAATGCGTGTCATTCTTCCAGTATTTCTAGAGTAACTGCACTAACTGCATCTCTTCTAGGTAAAGGCTTGGTCTTTTCAATTACAACTCACGCCACCCTCTCATAGCATACATGTGGTTCACCTTATAGGTAAAAAAAAGTTTTACCTGTTTATGCATTTCTATTCCACTTTGTTCTAGAAAGGAATTCTGGCGACTGAGTAATTTGCAATAGAATGACCCCATAGATTTTTCCATAAGTCTGTTGAATGGGCTCCCCAACAACACTACCATATGCAGTTTCTTTGGTGGAATGTGAAAGCCTAGAAAATAAAAAGCAAACAAAGTTATTAGATGTAATTTTAAAAGGATTCAATTTGGAAAAATATGTAATGAGAAGCAAAATAGAAATATTGAAAATAGAACTTAACTAGGGAATCCTAGATAGACATGAATATTGAAAAAGGAAAGTGATATCACATACGTTACTCTTTGTGTTGCCAGGCCAAACAATAAGAAAAAAGTCTGTAGACAGTAATTTGGCTTGAGTCAGAGGAAAGTCTCCATCATCCACGAAGATTTTTCCAATTCTAATTTATCTAATTCTGTGAATATTGACAGATTTGTTTAAAGAAACACAATAATACAGGAAAGAAGCTAGAGGGAACTTGCCAATAAGCAAAATATGTCAACTTCTGTGCCAAGTTATGTTGCCAATGTTCTTTAAAAGTGAGGCCCAGAATTACTATTAAGTGATAATTAAAAGGAAAACCATATGCTCAGGGCCAGCTTGGTTTACTGGGGGAGGGTAAATTTTGCCTTGTACTATATACACTTATCAGTGATTTCTATTATATAGTGGACTAACCGAGGTTAATATATAAGCTTTAATTGATGTTTTTTAAAGTCAATCTATGCTGATTAACTTACTATTTCTCTTGCCAAAAATTTAATCATTAATTCATCATGAGTCACTACATAACATTATAAAAACATTTTATTTGATTATTATAAATCTGTATGTTGAAAGAAAATTAAATCTAGCAATTTTTCAGCAAACAAAAGAAGAAAAGCAATAGAACCTTTAAAATGATCTCTCTGAAAAGGTGTAACCAGATTGGAATAATTGTAGACTTCTTTCCCTAGAGTTAATGTCAATCTACACAACAAATTATCTCATACACTAGCTTTGGCTCATACAGTTATGATAAACCCAGAAGATAGTGGGGAAGTCACCATGTTAGCCCATTCTCTCTAGAAATATTTGGCTTCTACAATACTTTATCCACTTATGAATCAGTTCAGTCACTCCAGGCTTCCCTATCCATCACCAACTCCCGGAGCTTGCTCAAACTCATGTTCATCGAGTCAGTGACGCTATCCAACCATCTTATCCTCTGTTGTCCCCTTCTCCTCCTGCCTTCAATCTTTCCCAGCATCAGGGACTTTTCAAATGAGTCAGTTCTTCACATCAAGTGGCCAAAGTATTGGAGTTTCAGCTCCAGCCTCAGTCCTTCCAATGAATATTCAAGGCTGATTTCCTTTATGATTGGCTGATTTGATCTCCTTGCCATCCAAGGGACTCTCAAGAGTCTTCTCCAACACCACAGTTCAAAAGCATCAATTCTTTGGTGGTTAGCTGTCTTTTATAACCAATTTATATGCCATTTTGCCATATGCTATTTTCATAGATGCACTTAAAAATCTTTTTTAAAAAGTATCATGGTATTTTTAATGTGGACCATTTTTAAAGTCTTTATTGAGTTTGTCACAATATTTCTTCTGTTTTATGCTTTTTTTGGCCATGAGGCATGTGGGATCTTAGCTCCCCGACCAGGGATCGAACCCTCACCCCCTGCATTGGAATGTGGAGTCTTAACCACTGGACCACCAGGGGAGTCCTGTTACCCTGATACTTTTGATCCAAAAGTTATTTGACCTATATTTCAAGGCCCAGTTCACTGTCCCATGAGTCCAGCGCACAGGAGTAGACAGACTAAAGAGGCCCTAATTACTCTCCTTTAATTCTCCAAGCACATTAGAGTAACTCCAGGACCTAGTGTCAGAAAGGAAAGTCAACGGTTGCTTTCTGTTTCAGGTGGGTGTGTGAACACAACCCTGGAAAGCTCTCCATTATGGGGGGAAAGTTGGAAGGCTGTGATCTGGGTGTTCTGCAAACTCCACACTTCTAAGATTTATATTTTGTTTTACAAATGAAAGTTTATTTTATTAAAGAAAAAAAAAAAAAAAGGCAGCGCAGCTCTGCTTGGGCTTGTTAAAAGCTGTGTGCATTCCACAGTGGCTACAGAGAATGAATGCAGAAATCAGAGCCCTGGGGTTATTTGCCTGAAAGGATCTGGAGAAATACAAAACCGCTTTCATAAAAGTCTTTCTAGAGATCAGACTGCTGTGATTAGGATGTGAAAATTGAGGGGTTTGCTTTCTAATATTTCCCTTTCCATGCTCCCTTCTGGGTCATGACAATTAATTGGCCTACTTGGGGCCGAGTGCAGCTAGCTCTGTGATAATTGCTAAAAAATAAATAAATAAATAACTATCGTGGAGTCAAAATAACTCCTTGGGAATTTCACTTTTCTGTCAATGAGAGACTCCAGGACAAATACTTAATCTGTATCTGATACATTCTTCCCAGTTACCTTTACAGAATGACTGAAGGGTCCACATGTTAGCAGTGGCTTTTTTCAAAGTTTGTACATTAAAAAAAAAAAAAATGTATGCAGTCTGAGTTTGTATTATTAAACACTGGAGTGGCAAAATCTTTTTAGAGCTATAGTACTGAGTCTCGCTGACTTTCATCTAGTTTGCCCATGACTAAAGTGATCCATGTGGATTAAGGCAATAATTCAATCTGAATGTTTGCTTTGTATTTTAAAAACAAATGAAATGTTGAACAGTTGTCAGGTGTTAGCTTGATCTTTATTGTAACTCTTTGCTAAGATTACGAGGATTACACTGAGTACTTGAGGTAAGATTTGAATAGTGGCAAATACCAGGATACTGTTATCTGGTTTCAGCATCAGTCAAAGAAGTATTAAATAATCAGATAATGTCTCTGCTGCTCTCAAAACATGAAATCCCTTTATGCTAATCCGCACATGCTACCAATCAGAAAGCGACCACAGAAACTACACAGAAAGCAGTATATGTGCTTCTATTCACAGATCGTATATTCAATACAAATTAGGAATTAAGATACTCTGTTCTGATTCATCCACGCGTCTTACCTTTAGGCAAGAAAAAATACCCACGGGTTGCAGGCTCTCCCCTGGTCTCCAAAACTCACTGTGAGATCTCCATTCTTGCTTCCAGTGATTCCTTCCTGTTTTTCACCTATCTTTAAATCCAACTTAAAAAAGGAAAATATAGTTATTAGTGTCATGATATTTTGAATCTAAATTATACCTTCAAAATGATTTTATCTAATCCATTCACTTTATAGATAAGAGAACTGAACCTAATAGAATTATACTTCATTTTTAGTAGAATTCAAAACTTTTGATCCACAGCTCACTTATATTTTCATTACACCAAATTAGTTTTGGAAATTTATTGTCTGCTCTCTAAATCATTGTCTTTGGAGAGGAAAACACTTAGAATTTTTTAACAAAGCTCTAGAACATTGCTTTCCATTTTCATTTGATGATACGGGTGTCATTATGCACATTTCTGGGCTTCCCTGGTGGCTCAGATAGTAAAAAACCTGCCTGCAGTGCAGGAGATCAGGGTTCTATCCCTGGGTCCAGAAGATCCCCTGGAGAAGGAAGTCTGAGAAGCAAGGATTCTAAGCATACCAAGAAGCCAACATGTTTAATATACAGTTGACCCTTGGACAACACAGTTTGAACTGTGCAGGTCCACTTATATTACAGATTTTTTCAAGAAGTATATTGGAAAAATTTTTGATTTGTGACAATTTGAAAAAACTCTCAGATGAGCCTTGTGGCTTAGAAATATCAAAAAATTTAAGAATGATATGAATGCATAAAATAAATGTAAATAGTAGGCTGTCCTTTCATAGATAGGTGAGTAATATTTAATATGAAGTGATGAAATTACCAGACAAAAATTTTAAAACTATAATAAATATCTTTAAAAATTTAAAGGAAAAGGTGACCTAATAAGTAAATATATGAGGAGTCTCAGCATAGCAATTAAATCTATTATAAAGAATCAAATGGAAAAGTCTGGAATTGAAAAGTATGCAATCTGAAATAAAAATTCATCAGATGAACTTCACAGCAGATTGGCAATTCATCAGATGAACTTCACAGCAGATTGGCAACCACAGAAAAAAGGACAATGAAATTAAAGATAAAAAATTAGAAATTATCCAACCTGAAGAACAGAGAATAAAATATTTTTTTTAATGCAGTTACTTGTGGAATGACATTAAGCAGTATAACATTTCATGTATGTTTTTTTGCCAGAGAGAGCATTTCTTCATATTTGTTAAAAACCATCAACCCAAGATCCAAGAATTTCAGCAAACCCAGAACAAGATGAATGCAAAGACAACCACAACTAGGCACATCTAATCAAGCTGCTACATATCAAAAATAAACAAAGTATCTTAAAAGTAGTCAGAAGAAAAGAGAAGTTTTATACAGAGAAAAAACGATTTAATTGAGAGCTTCTCATCGAAAACAATCAAGTCCGGAAGACAATGAAATGGCGTTTTTAAAGGGTTTTAAGAAGAAGAAGAAAAAAAAAAAAAAAACTACCAGCCAGAATTATAATACTCTTTTTTTCTAGCAGAAGTATCCTTCAAAATATGAGTTAAATCAATTCAGATAAAAACCAGAGAGAACTTAGAGCTAGTGACTCTTCACTATAAGAAGTAGTAAAGGGATTTTTCAGAATAAAGAGAAATAACACCCAAGGAAAACTAGGAAGGAAACAATAGCAAACACATGAAATGATAAATATATGGGTAAATATAAAAGATTTAAGATAAATTTGTGTTCTAATTCAGGGACTCCTGTCATGGCGTTGTCTCTGCCCCTCAAATTTTGATAATTCTGGTTACCTACCCTCATCTTCAGAGTACCATGAAGCTCTCACTGTCTGCCTTGGCTGTTTCCTTGAGGGAATAAACCAAGGTAATGCCCAATTTCTTTTTCTCAAGTACTTTCTGTGTCCTTGTTCTCTGATATATTCAAAGAGTTGTTTTTTATATTTTCTCAAGGTTTCATATAGTTATCAGCAGGAGGGTCAACCTTATAAGCTACTCAGTCATGGCTGAAACAATGTCAGCCAAGCAATCTTTAAGGAGAAAACCAAAGCTAACAACCTTAACTCTGTATTTCAAGACATGAAGTTATAGCAATTCATACAATGTGACTTAATCAAGGAGAAAAAATACACAAGTGGGACATAAGAGTCCAGAATAGACACACGTAGATGGGATTAAATTGACGACAAAGATGGCACTTCATCTCAGAGGAAATGTACAGACCTTTCGAAAACTGATATAGGGGAAATTGGAAATATATATATATAATATGTTTAAATCTCTCTACCTAATTCACATTATATGCAAGAAGCAGCTTAGGTAAATTGTAGATCTAAATGTTAACTGTAAAATAATAAGGTTTCTTGAAGTAAACATGGGAGCATATTTGAATTATCTTGGTTTAGGCGAAGACCACTTAAACTAAACATGAAATGCATTAAACAGACAGGAAGATATTTTAGAATTACACTATTCTGTTCGACGCCAATAAAAGTGAAGGTACAGAGTAAAAATTGTCTTTGGTTTTTGTTTTGTTTTGTTTTTGCCACAGTTAAGGATAGAGATAGGACTTAACACTTACCAGAATAAATATAATGTATTGAAATTTAATATAAGAAACTGCAGTAGTAAGTGTTGTCAAGGTTATGTAGCAACAATATCTCCGTATTTTTGATAAGGAGAGTAAATTAGTGTTGTGGAAACCATCCACAATGCTAATCACAACCCACAGTGCTCCAGAGTCTTAAAAACACAAAAGCAGCAAACAACCTCCTCCATATAAAATAAACAGAAGTCATAAGAGAGGCTGAGGGGCTGCTTGCAAGAGTTAGCTGGTGGCTCTGCTTCACTTCTCCTAACCAGAATGATCCAGAGTTAAATGGCATGGAAGTGTCTGAGAGCCAAGGAGCAACGCTGCTTTCAGAGAGAGGACGGCAGTTGGGTGGGAGAACTCAGAGGGATAAGATACGAAGGAACAAATAAATAGAAAGCAAATATTAGTGAAAGCCATAAAACTCAGAAATGCTATTTCTAATATATGCCTTAAAAAAGTATACTTACGTTTATTAAAAGGTATGTACAAGAATATATATAGTTGGACTTGCCTGGCTGTCCAGAGGTGACAACTTCATCTTCCAACGCTGGGGCTGCAGGTTCAGTCTCTGGTAGGGGTGCTTGCCTCATAGCCAAAAACTAAAACATAAAACAGAAGCAGTATTGTAATAAGACTTTAAAAATGGTCCACATCAATCTTCAAAAAGAGTATTTATATTATTTGTACTAGCCAAAAGTATAATCAACCAGAGGCACATCAATCATCTAACAGATAATTAGATTTTCAGAGAGTTATACAAAAGAATACCATCCAACAAAGAAAATGAGCAAAATTATGCCATTCACTATAACATGGATGGATCTCATAAACATAATATTGAGCAAAAGATGACAGAGAAAATCGAGAAAAAAGAGCATTTATTTATATTAATTTATATGCAGATCAAAACAGAAAAAAGTAATGATGTTAGAGGTCAGGAGAGTGGTTATTTGGGAAGAGAATCAGAGACTGGGGAAAAGCATAAAGGAGACATGTAAAGTTCTGACATTTTTGACCTGAATAAAGGGTACAGAAGCATTTCACACGAACAGTCTTTGAGCCCTACTTTGTGGTTTGTATGTTTGTATATAAGCATACTGCGCTTTGATATGAGCAGCAGCATATTAAACCTGCAGTTTGGTAGAACAGAAGGTATAGGTACAATGATGAATTGGCAAGAAAGAGCAACAACAGCAAGGTTATAAAGAGAATTGTTTTGAATTGGGTTTTTCTAGGGCAACAGCTTTCAAACAGTTTTAAAGCCCCAAACTCACATTGTGTGTGTGGGTATTTATACTTATTTAGGTATATGTAAAAAGTGAAAGAGAACTTTTACAAAACAGTACCATACCAATAGCAATATACTCTGGTGCCTTCTATTCTAGTTACTTTTTTAGTTTTCTTCCTCAGTCTGAAAAAGGACATCTACAAAAAACTATGGTTAACATCATATTTATTGGAGAAAGCTTAAATGTGTTCTCCATGAATTTGGGAGTAAGACTAAGATGCTCACTAACACCACTACCAGTTAGCATAGTACCAGAGGCGTTATCCAGTTCACTTAAGCAAGAAAAATAAAGTTAAAAGACTGGAAAGAAAGTAAACTTAAATCACGGCAGGATTATAGAAAATCCAATGTTTGGTGGAGATCGTCTTCAAAGCCAAGATTGTCCAATTTTCTAGTTATCATTTTAATTATTAATTGATTATACATTTTCAATTAATGAGAAAACAGCATGTGTTTAATACACATTTATGGAGATAGGTACAGATATTGCGTGAGAATGAGATTCAAAATTCTAAGCACAGGTAAGCTTTGAACCAAAATTGTAAATTATTATAACATGCTTTTAACATCTGAAATCATTAGTTTAAAATCTCTTTATCAAATTTCCATACAAACTACTTCTTTGAATAAGTTTCTTATTATGCAGACTTAGTATACTGTTACAGAACTATTAAATGTAATAATTTAAATGCCCAATGAATGCTGAACAAAGTTAGCTTAACTATGCTAGGAATAAATATGTAAGTTATCAAAGGCCAGGTACAGACTTAAGTACTATGAAGAAGGCAAATACTTTCTAAAGCTTGTCTTTCCATCTTTAGCTCTATTCTGCCTTTTATTGTCATGTTATCAAGAAATTAGGTGTGTATGGGTATTTGTGTGAGTGTGTGTGTGTGTGTGTTCTGTAATGCTGGATAACACGACAAGTGCTCTATAGTAGCCAATACATTTCTAGGGCAAAGGAGCTGGAACTTTAGTACCTGGTTGCCTCTGGGAAAACTACCTTAGTTAACAGGAATCGATCCAACAGTCTTTGGCTAGCATCCAACTCAATAGGAGGTCACATTTTTCAAAATTGAGTTTTGTATGTGTGTTTATTTTGGAACTCCATTGGGATTTTCAGGATGTAAGCTTGTATTACGTTTTAAATATCTTTTCATAAAGATATTTAGATGTTCTCTTTCATGTATAGTTTGAAATTAAGTTCAGGAACTCAAGACACGGATATTCAGTGTGTCTTAACCCTTAAAGTTAATGACTTCTAATTAACCCAGCAAGAAGCTAATGACTTGTAATCACTTGCCAATTGATTCTGAGGTTTGGTTTTGTTTTTGTAAAATTAGTCTAGATAAAACAGAGAGCTATAGCTGGTGGGGGAAAGGCAGAGGAAGATCCAGGTTCAAGAAGTCACTCACAAGGTGAGTTCTAGAAGATACTCAGGGTGATAGAAAGCATATTTCTGGTCTTTTGCCAATTATTATGAGACCCATGAATGTTGTTGTAAATAAAGGTGCATGTACTGGAGACTATATAACTGAAACATTGAGAAAATCATTATCTAGTATCACTTAACTGATCTCGGAGAAGGCAATGGCAACCCACTCCAGTACTCTTGTCTGGAAAATCCCACGGATGGAGGAGCCTGGTGGGCTGCAGTCCATGGGGTCGCTAAGAGTTGGACACGACTGAGCGACTTCACTTTCACTTTTCACTTTCATGCATTGGAGAAGGAAATGGCAACCCACTCCAGTGTTCTTGCCTGGAGAATCCCAGGGACAGGGGAGCCTGGTGGGGTTGCACAGAGTCCGAGACGACTGAAGCGACTTAGCAACAGCAGTGCTTAGCACTTGCAACAATTCAGCTAAAAAAGAGGAATATACACATAAAATTGTGTATCAGATAACTGATTTTATATTTCACTTACAAAGATATATATACTTTGGTTGATGAAACTTGTTCCATAAGATGATAAAACATGAATGATTCTGAATCACATAAACATTTATTAAAATCTGCCCTTAGGCCAGGATCTGGGCGATCCATTGGGCATTGAAAGATGAATAACCCACAGCCCCTTTCTCCAGGAGTTTATACTGATTAATAAATAATCACCTAGAGTACAGAACTCTATAACAAAGAAATACTTTAGAGGATATGAGATTTGAAAATGCATGTGTAATCCTCTCAGGTCCTTCATACACAGCACATATATTTTTTTGTACCGCTTAGAATTTGCCAGTTACTACCCCCTAGAGGAGGGCTTCCCTGGTGGCTCAGACAGTAAAGAAACCGCCTGCAATGTGGGAGACCTGGGTTTGATCCCTGGGTTGGGACGATCCCCTGGAGGAGGGCATGGCTACCCACTCCAGTATTCTTGCCTGGAGAATCCTCATGGACGGAGGAGCCTGGCGGGCTACAGTCCATGGGGTCGAAAAGAGTCGGACGTGATCGAGCACGCGCATGCACGCGCGCACGTACATAGAGATATTGAAGTTCAGGAGGCTGACAAAGGAATTTTGTCAGGAATAAGGAAGATTTGGTATAACAATGATGTTGGCTAATCTTATTTGACTTGTAAAAAATGTTTCAGAGAATATTCAAAAACGGTCCCTACAGCTGTAGCTATAGAACAAATATCTAGCTTAAGACGAACACTATTCAAAAATACTATGTATTAAAAACAGTGGTTTGTGATTAGGTATAATTGGTTGTACTAGAGTGATAAGAAACTGGAAAAAAACAGTCATTATTTGTTACTATTTTTCAAGATAAGAAAACACAGAGTAGCCTGACATTATGGAACAATTTTCACAACCATGATGTTAAAAAAAAAGCTGTACTGATAAGGAAGATTTTTAAAATAAAGCAAAAAAATAAAAGTGCAGTGCTTCAAACACAATCTTTTTTTCCCCTTTGATCATGGTTAAGGGCAATTCAGCCCTGTAATTATTTTCCAACAGAGAAACAAGAAAGTTGGAGTTATCAGCAAATCAGCAACACTGGACACTCCTGAAGCCATGGCCCTTTCTGCCTCTATAAACATGATCAATACTTCTTCCTCAGTCCTGCAGCAGAATCACCCACTGACTCCCGCATTTTTAGCTGGCACCCCTCTTTTTAAGTGCCTGCCAAAGTATCCTACTTAACTATTATGGCAAGAAAAAAATATCAAATTAGGAAAGTAAAGAAAGAATAAGGCCATTGTCTGTGCAGTTGCCTTCCAGGCTGGCCTGTCATTTTCTCTGGGAGGGACCTCTGAACTGAATTGACTGCCCGAAGTCTTAGGTTCTGTTCTCACACCAACCACTATGATTCCATGTGAGCTCAGCCAAGCTCTTTGATGTCACCAGCCTTTCCTTTTTCAGAGAGGAGCCTGGTTGTGTGTGATTGCTTGTTTTGAGTGCAAGCGTCTGGGTACAGCTAATTAGACACCTGATGGGTTTGACTTCTTTGGGGTGTATCATTTTAATTTTGTTTTTCTGTTTTAATCAGTGGTGTTAGATGATTTCAGTAATGCTGATATACATATATCTATGCCTATGTATTATGTGTGTATATATTACACATAATGTGTGTGAAACTTTATAAAAGGTAGCTTTATAATAAGCACATTGTTTATTGTACTCTGACCAAGTGCAGAGGCTAATTTGAAAATCCTTGGAACAATAGTCAGAAATTCCTATTTTTAAAGAATTCATTCACGCATCCGCATGCCTCTAAGGACAGAAATGAACATGCCAGTTCAGCATGAGAACGATGACAGTTCGGAAAATAAACTCCTTGATTTTCCTTACAAAACAAAAACTAAAACATTACAGAGCTTTGTTGTTGTTTTAGACCAGAAGCTAACATTTCTTCTGCTTTCTTCTCTCATCTCCCAAAGCCATCTTCCCCTACGACTATCTCAAGGGAGGATCTAGTCTGAAAATTCAGGCAAGTTCTACCCGAACTGCTACTTGCACCAGTAAAACAGTATGCTATCCTTGCAAGTAAAGGTAAAGATCATCAATCAATCTTTCCTCCAAATTACACAATCCTCTGAGTAAAATTAATAATTACAGACGCAATTATGCTCTATTAGCATGAGTAAAATGTTTATGCAAAGAACCTTAGCTAAGTGAATGCAAATGATGGTAGATCACAGGCACACACACTTTACTCTGCCGTTTCCTCTGCCAGGAAGGAAACGTTCTAAGATCTTTGCCTGCTTTCTTGCTTCTCATTATGGAGGGTTCGGCTCTGATGCCATCTACTGAGAATGGTCATTCTTAACTATCCCATTTCATGAAGTACCCCAAACTCCCTGTTCCATATTACCTTGTTTGATTTGTATAGCACTTTGATCTTTAGTTACTGTTCTTTTGTTAACTGGCTGGCTGTCTCTCCTATTAGCCTGTAAGCACCATGAGAGTTGGGGACTTCTCTGATTCACCACGCCGTTTCCAATGCCCAGAATCATGCTCGGTGTACAGTAGGAATGCACGAATATCCAATTGGTGAACAGATGAACAAATGAAATGCTCTTGTTTTTGTTGGAAAAGATTACATAGGAAAGGATGAACAATTGCAAACCAAGCTCAAGACTGGTTTTACTTAGAAGTACTTGTAGTTTACCAGACAGTATTTATTATACACTTGAATTTTTAGACCTTTATTAATCTACCTGAAATTATACATAAAATAGCCATCATATGTAAGTGTAGAGAATATGCCAAAAAAAAAACAACCCACAATAATGGCAAATGCACAGTATTACAGTGAAGTAAAATGGCTTCTCCATGTGACAACTGACTCAAAGTTAAATTTCTAAGTACTTAGAATCATTATGTTTCTCTTTAATCAATTTCTAGATTGAGACACACTAACTCTATCCACACTGTAAACTCATGAAACATAGCAGTTATTAATTACAGTAGCAATAAAAGTTCATAATCTAGCTCCCTCATAGGTAGGTCCCCTATCAAAGAATGTAATACAAAACAGGAATTATTCTTTTTCATCTGTGTTCTTATTGTGTTAAATGCTGTTGCACAATTTGATTTTTGAGTTTTCATTGAAAAGAAGACCTTAAAAATATGGACAGTATTTTCTTGCCATGAAAATGAAAATCTGAGTTGCATGAGTCTTAAAGTACTTTTCCTGGCTAATCTTCTTTTTGCTGTTAAAAAATGTGATAAATTATTATATGATTCAAAACCATAATATAACTGAAGGAAATGATCATTTGAAAGGATTTTAATTAAATTATGTTTCAAGAGTACTTTCCTATGACAGTTTATTTTTCTTCGTATTTTTAAGTGTCAAATCTGCTATAAGCCAGAACTTTAGGGTAGTAAACTAGAAAAATTAAGTTATAGTTCACAGTAGGCATCTTCTTACACTTTGAATAGAACAGACCCGTCTGAATTCATTCCATATTGTATTAAGAGAAAAACTGTATGTAAACATTGTGTTTTGTAAACTATATACCTTTCCTTGGTCTTGCCACTAGAAAGATTTTTGTTTTTCATTAATAAAACCCAGTAATAAAGAGTTATATGATCCATTTCAATATCTGTATTCATAGAAAAGTTACATAAAAATATAAGAAAATTTCAAAATTAGGGTTTATTTTACTGTTAATATATGTGGGGAAATGTGGATTTGCTAACCTAGAATCTTATTTTTTCTTTGTAAGGATAATTGATTCTCTTTCTGTATGTAATATCTTTCAAATCAGACCACCAAGAAAAATTGATTCTAAAAAGTTAACATACCTGTGCTGGAATCCTTTACTATCAAGAGCATGCTCTTATATAGCTGATGGTCTTGGAAAATATTAAACCTGTAAGAGTTAAAAGTCAAAAAAATCAATAACACAAATTAGAAGAATTTATTGTGAAACAATATGGAGTCTCATAGATATACATCTAGTACAGCCAAATATCCTGTCATATAATGTTAAATCATTTTGAAATAGTTTTAAAATCCAAATTTGTAGCCAGAACAATTTCTGAGCCTCTTTTTTCGCTGCACTAATATTTTGTTTTAGTCATTAACCCAAAGATGCCTATAAAAGAACAGTGATACTATGGGATGTGATCAATAAACGCTGACGGTTCATTGATTGATGTCTTGGTCCTAGACAGAAGAGTTTCTAAGTCAGCCATGCCTACTTGTGAGATGAAGGTTGCAGTATGGAATTGTACGTGTTATAAAGTCACCCCTCTGAACTTCTGCGTAATTCATATCATCTATGTACATTTTGAAATTGTTCTGTAAAATAGGCAAGGCCATGGGTAAGTTCAATGTACATTGTGCAAAAGTATATTGTTTAATAGCTTTTATTTGAGAAAAAAATCATTTTTTACTTTAAATGACTTTGAGTTTAAACTGTAGTTTCTAAATTCTCCTTTGTTTCTTGCTCACAACCATTGCTGAACATAAATTTGCCTTTCCCTTCATGAAATCACTGCTAAGGACATAATCATTTGAATATGACTTATTTTTTTTAAAAAGTCCAGAAATTATATTGCTACTTCATGTTCTTATGGCACTTTGGTCATAATCCTGAGAAAATATTGACAAAGTTATTACTTTAAAATGTTAAGTACCAGTAGTAATAAATGTGGCAATCTGGCTAAAAAGCACATTAAAACCTACCTGTTAAGAATGTCAGAAAAAATTAGTTTATGGAAAACAAAAAAATCTTAATTTTTAATTATAAATTTATATACAAACTCAATCTTTCTTCTCTTCTCAAATTTTTACATAATTTTAGAGAATGCTGATTATATAAAGATGAATGAAAACCAACTCATAATAGAGCCCATTCTTCAGTCTATTGGAAGAGATATATATGTGAATAATAATTAAGATACAAGTCATGATGTATAGAAATTATAGCCCTTATACATTGCTGGTGGAAGTATAAGATGGTAGAGCCACAGTGGAAAAGATTTTGGCAGTTCCTCAAAATATGAAACACAGAATTACCACACCAGGGACTTCTCTGGTCCAGTGGTTAAGATTCCACATTTCCAATGCAGGGGGCAGGAGTCTGATCCCTGATCTGAGAACTAAGATCTCACATGCTGCACGGTGAGGCCAAAAAAAAAAAAAAAAAAAAAAAAGGCAGAATTACCACACTATCCAGCAATTCCACTCCTGGGTACCACCCAAGAGAAATAAAAACTTCTATCTACACAAAAACATGTACACAAATATTCATAGCAGCTTTATTCATAATAGCTGAAAATATAAACAATCCATATGTCCATCTATTAGGAAATGAATAAGTTACATGTATTATATTCATACAATTGAATATTACATCAGTTCCCTCTGAACCACAAAATTAAAAGAAAATCTTTCCCAGAAAGTGGGAGAGTTCTGCTCCTCGTACTGAATCAGGAAAAAATGAATTACTGATAACATGCTACAACACAGATAAACCTCAAAAACATTCTAACTGAAAAAAGCCAGTGAGCGACAGGAGATCACATATCTGTTTACACGAAATGCCCAGAATAGACAAATCTGTAGAGAAAGTAGACGAGTGGTAGTCTAGAGGGAGGAAGAGGTATGTGGAGCTAGACAGGAGGACGCAGAGTAACTGATAATGAGCACTAGGGTTTCAGGGTAAAAATAATGTTCTCAAACTAGATGATGCAGTTGTACAAGTCTGTGAATATACTAAAATGATGTTACGGCATATAGATCATATATCAGTAAAGCTATTAAGATACAAGGCAGTACATGATAAAACAAAAAAGTATTCCTGAAGGTTGGAAAAGAAAAGAAGTAATTCCTTGTGTGGTAGGGCAAGTGAGAAAATGGAATGTTAGCAGTTTCCTAGAAGAGGAAACTTTTAAGCTAGATCTTGAAAAATAAGTAGAAATTTCTCTAAGTTGAGAAACTTCATCATGTTTGACAGAGAGGCCAAAGCACAGATCTAGGGAAAGTCACAGTTAATTTGATAAACAATTCAGCAGTGGGAGGATGGATAGACTTAAGAAAGGTGCTTGGAAGTGACAGAGAATGGTAGGAAACAAGACTAAGACAACAGGTAGAAAACAAGAGCGGTTAAAACCCTTTAGGCTTTGCTGAAAAACAATGGTACACTCCTCTGAATTTGACAGAAACTATTAAAGTTTTTCTTAAGAAAATTAGCATGCTGCTTTTTGTTTTATAGAAATGAGACATACCTCTTTAAGATAAGATTTACATCTCTGATCAAAATTGTCCAGGAATCCAGGAATCAGTAAGATACTTAGCTGGTTCTGACTGGTCAGGAGTTGAATCAGTAGGAGGAGCAGAACTCTCCCACTTTCTGGGAAAGATTTTCTTTTGATTTTGTGGTTCAGAGGGAACTGATGTAATCTTGCAGACAGACCTCCCTGGCCTCAGGTACATCCAGGGACATTCTTGATCCAAATAAACTCAATAGTAACTGCGACACTGTCCGAAGTCTTTGGTCCTTTATCACTGTTTATCTTTTTCTCTAGTTGGGACTAAGAAACGAGATCCCCTTTCTGTTTGATGGTAAAACCAAAGTCACTGACTTTGTTGGTGCCAGTGTCATAGAGGATGTCTGTTTATGAAAAGTGGCAGCAGTGATAAACTGAGGGCATCCTGATGGCATTCAAAACCACAGTTCTAGCACTCTCCCAGGCCACAACCCAGCCCTTGGTAATGGGAGCCATTGATTTCCTCTTTGCGGTTAAGCTGGTTAAAGTTGAATTTCTGTCACTTGTAGCAAAATGTTTCTAACAGCATTAGAGCTAGGAAGTTTAATCAGTCACCAATAGATTCTTGCTGGCCTATTGGATGCACCATGATGTATCCATTACCTGATATCTGCCTGCAGTTCAGAAGATCCTGGTTCAGTTCCTGGGTTGGGAAGATCCACTGGAGCAGGGATAGGCTACCCACTCTAGTATTCTTGGGCTTCCCTTGTGGCTCAGCTGGTAAAGAATCCACCTGCAATGCAAGAGACCTAGATTCAATCCCTGGGTTGGGAAGATCCCCTGGAGAAGGGAAAGGCTACCCACTCAAGTATTCTGGCCTGGAGAATTCCATGGACTGTATAGTCCATGGGGTTGCAAAGAGTCGGACACAACTGAGCAACTTTGACTTCACCTGATATCTGTGACCTAAGAGCAGTATGTGTGCTGTGGTAGGGGAACTTAAAAATGAAGACTTTTCATCAATTTTTAACATCAGTTCCTGACTGATAGATGTTATTATATCCTAAATGGACACATTTTCTCTTGGAAAGCCATTTGCAGCTAAAAATGTAGGTCAGAGATACCAAAAATCCAGCAGGTGTGCCAGGTCTCCTGCCATACTTTTGGTCACCATGACTAGCTGACAACAGAATTTTACTAAACCTGGCTGTGCCCTTGAGTTCCTCATGAGCAGCCCACCAGGAAGCCACTGACAGTTAAGTAGAGTTTGCATGCAAGATCAAATCTACTTGCCAGCCTGGATAAGGTTACTGATAATGATCTTAATAAAATCATTATGACCCCTTTCTCTCTTCTCTATAAAGTTAAGCCCTTCTACCAGTTTAAGACAGAAAGCCTGCTTTAAGGAAATCTATTATTCATGTATGCCACAGCGGAGTCACCTTTCCCCGTATGGGTGCGTTTTAATCCTTTACTACAAACACTGGATGAAAGGATTTCCTTTTGGTGATAAAGAATTTCAGGCATCTGAGAGCAAATGGAAGAGTTATTTCAGGAGGACTTTTTCACAGAGCTTCTGGGAGCCCAGCGTGTGTTTGGGGCTAATCCCCCCTTTTTGGAAGTCATATCGCCTATATTGCACCCACCAGGCTCACTCTAGACAAAGAGAATTTGAGAGAGTCTGACCTCGTTCATGAAATAAACTGCCTTCAATTCATTTTATAGATTAGTTCAGAGATCTGTCAAATTTTATTTCAAAACCCTCAATATTCTATAGACCTTAAGTTAAAAATGATATATATTCTCTCCACCTGGCAGATTCTCTGCATTTTCTTAGCCAAGGTAGTGGAGGGGGGACATTAACCAACTGTCTTTAAAAGCTAAGCTCCTGAATCCTTACAACAACTGTCAGAGCCTGTTATCTTATAAACACACACACACACACACACACACACATACTAAGGAAATTAAGACCAACTAAGGAGATCATATTAATTTATTGCATGTACCCACATTTATGGGCTTCCCTGGTGGCTTAGCTGGTAAAGAATCCACCTGCAATGCAGGAGACCTGAGTTCTATCCCTGGGTTGAGAAGAGCCCCTGGAGAGGGAAACGGCTACACACTCCAATATTCTGGCCTGGAGAATCCCATGGACTGTATAGTCTATGGGGTCGCAAAGAGTCAGACACGACTGAGCAACTTCCACTTTCCCTTTCACCCACATTTATATCCCTGGTGGCTCAGATGGTAAAGAATCTGTCTGCAATGTAGGAGACCCAGGTTGGATCCCTGGGTAGGGAAGATCCCCTGGAGAAGGTAATGGCAACCTACTCCTGTATTCTTGCTTGGAGAATTCCATGAACAGAGAAGCCTGGTGAGCTATAGTCCATGGGGCTGCAAAAAGTCGGATGTGACTGAGTAACTAACACACATATTTATATCACAGGTGGAAATCCACAAAGTGTGCATAGAGCAAAAGTGTCCTAAAGAAGTCCCATTCTTCTTTGTCTTTTTCATGATGTTGTCAAGAACAACGAAGGGTCTGAGATTTTATCCTGACTAGAAGCAAATTAAGTAGCTCATCGAGGTTTCATGGATTCTGTCAAAAGTCAGTGACAAACAACATTGTTATTCAAGAAATAGCAGTGGCCGGAATATCAGCATTTTCCTGCTCCACAAGCCTAATTCCCCAAAGGGCGATTCAAACAGGGTCAGGTGACCCTTGTACCTGTATTAAAGGGCTGCAGTAAAGGAGAGGAACTCTGGGCTTAGGAATTCAAGTCTTTTATAATGGGCAGTAAATACGCCTGACCATTTGTTCTAGAGGAACATAATATAGTATAGTATGGTATGCTGCTGCTGCTAAGTCGCTGCAGTCGTGTCCGACTCTGTGCGACCCCATGGACGGCAGCCCACCAGGCTCCCCCGTCCCTGGGATTCTCCAGGCAAGAACACTGGAGTGGGTTGCCATTTCCTTCTCCAGTGCATGAAAGTGAAAAGTGAAAGTGAAGTCACTCAGTTGTGTCCGACTCTTAGTGACCTCATGGACTGCAGCCTACCAGGCTCCTCCGTCCATGGCATTTTCCAGGCAAGAGTACTGGAGTGGGGTGCTGTTGCCTTCTCCGTATGGTATAGTATAATGTAATATGATATAATATTAGTATGGTATAGTATAATAAATTTGGTAGAATTATTATTATAAGCACATCTGCCTTTTGTTTTAGTGACACTATTTCTATCTTCTAAGGCTGTTTGCTATTAAAAAAAAAAATCCTTGAAAACATAGTACAAGAACCACAAAAGACAGTGCCTCTGCTCATAAGACATGTAAAAATGAAAGACACACAGAAAATTATCTTTCAACAGATATGTACAACAGATTCTTTTTTGTTAGTCAATATGGGTTGGTTATATTGAAAGTCATAGAATTCCAATTAATAATGATCAATAGATTTCATGATAAATGTTCTCATTAAGAATTTTTGAATGTAATATTAACTGATTACTGTCATGTGATGCTTGGAGAAGGAAATGGCAACCCACTCCAGTACTCTTGCCTAGAAAATTCCATGGATGGAGGAGCCTGGTGGGCTACAGTCCATGGGGTCACAAAGAGTCAGACACGACTGAGCGACTAGGAGATGCTAGGAGAAATAATGGCAATGTACAAATTCAAAAAATGCCAAATTTCAAAAGGAAATAATGGCCATTTTATCCCTACCTTAATCCAAGAGTGAAAACACATTGAAAACAGTTGTGGGAGAATTTTATAATTAGAGAAACAGCTTCATCAATCTAAAATCAACCATTTAAAGATGATACAGTACATATTGGGGCATCCCTGGTGGCTCAGAGAGTAAAGAATCTGCCTGCAAGGTGGGAGACCTGGGTTCAATCCCTGGGTTGGGAAGATCCCCTGGAGAAGGGAATGACAACCCGCTCCAGTATTCTTGCCTGGAGAATCCCATAGACAGAAGAGCTTGGTGGGCTATAGTCCATGGGGTCGCAGAGTCGGACACGACTGAGCGACTCTCACGCTGCACTTTGACGCACAGTACATATTGGGTACTGGTTTCCTTTTATGACCTGTGTAAGGAGTAATGGAAATTAATTGTGTTTGATCCAGAACGCCAGCTTTATTTTAGATAAAACATGTAACTGAGTAAAATAACATATATGCCCTCAAATGATGGTCCACTTCAGATTTTATCAACTAAATCTATATTAAATAGTAGTTTAAAAGTATGGTATTGCTAACTAGAAATAAAATTTGATACATACTACCCTGTAATACTTAATCAAATGATTGAATAATCCCAGTATTTTTCCTGTAAACTTGTCAGGTTTGTAAAATGCCGTGACTATGCATATAACACATAGGAGCTGAGCTCGTGACTATGGAACAGGCAGTGACCCCACTTCCAAGCTTTTTGTGCTCACCTTTCACTTCAGGCACAAATTGAGCCCTATCTTTCCTGATAACTTCAAGGTCTTTTTTTGCCTGCATTGGTGTCTCACATAGGCAGTAATCCGGCATGAACTTGTTCCAAGACCACATCTGGTGGGTTTCAGACCGGAGTGAACCTTTTGGGCCACCTGGGCTCCTTGCTATTATCCATGACTGTATCCATGGTTCCAAGGCTCTAAAACCTTCAAACTCTAATAGCTGCCTTTGGCTCCTTTGCTCCCGATTTGTCTATCCTTTCCAAGCATATGTTTCAGGGACCATACACCAGGTCATTACAGTTCAACTGGAAGTCTTTGGAGAGGCAAAGCTGCCCTTCTTCAGAGTGAACCAGCGTAAGTAGATGTTCAAAGCTTTCCTCTCCATTATGCTCCTTGTTTGCATGTGGGGCCGTGCACCCGAGTGTTAACACACTACTGTCTCACTTGGCATCAGGTTGGCCCGTACCTTGTGCTGACGAGTCCTTCATTCTCCTCTCACTGCACATCCACCTTCGCCCAGTTAAAACTGGCCCATTTCAAGTTATTCTCCTTGCCTGTGGCTCTCTGGTCCACATGTTGCTGCCAGTTTCTAATGTAGAAGAATATCACCATGCCTTCCACATTCCACGAGGGTTGGTTCAGTTTTAAGAACGCTGTTATAGCAAGCAGCATAATGACCACTCTTTCCCTCCTCTGCTTCCTGCCCATCTAAGCAGCAGAGTGTACTAGGCTGAATGAACCCAGTAAATGTGGCACCAGTTTGTACTTTTCTTGAATGAAAAGCCATAATTAGTTTCCTTTAAACAGTGTAAAATGAACAAGATGGATTAGAGTGGTTGCTTCAAATAATTATGTAATTAAGATTTGTGTGCACTGCTAAGTGAATTCATAATCTTTGGGAAATTCTTTTCAATTATGACTAGGGCATCATAAGCCATGTTTTAAATTTTAAAATCTCAAAAAATGTTTTTTTGTTTTTTCCCTTTACACGTCCGGCTAGACGTTATTGACATACTGGCCTACAAATCTCCCTGTTTAAATTTTAGTTGGCCTAGAAATGCTCTAGAAGGGTTCATAATCAAGCCTGAAAATCTGATTTACCTAAAGAGCACTTGTTGGGCTCCCCTGGTGGCTCAACAGCAAAGAATCCACCTGCCAATTGAGAAGACACACGCCGCAGAGCAGCTAAGCCCAGGCAGCACAGCTATTGAGTCTGTGCTCTGCAGCCTGACAGCTACGACCATGGAGCCCACAAGCCGCAACGACTGAAGCCCGCATGCCCTAAGCCCGTGCTCTGCGACACATCAGCTAGAGAGGAGCCCCTGCTCACTGCAACTACAGAAAGCCTGTGCGGCAACAAAGATCCAGGACAGCAAAATAAATAAATAAAGAGCACTTGTTAAAAATTGCCCTAATGCACTTACCGAAACTAACAGTCAACAGCTTGGATTTTATGTACTTCGCGCTCTACGAGCTCGCTATGAATTAAATCTGCATGGCCTGACAATAACATTATCTGAACGTTCAAAACTAATTACAGTGCTGCAAATATTCTGCAGGAAGGTAAATCAATATGAAATTCAAAAGTGCACAGCAAGCTTATTTGCTTCATAATATACCTGTGTACCTTTTTTAAATTATAGCATTGTGATTTTTTAAATTAGCCATCATTCCATCCTGATTTGTCTTACATTACTACCAAAACATAATCAATCAGAAATGAACAGAGAACTTGTTCATTCAACATTTATAACCACCATTCAATAATTCATATCTAATGAACCAGAAAATATTCTCCCTTGTGTTATAATTATCTTTGTATATGTCTTATATTACTCTATCTGTCATCAGCCAATATACCTAGTGTAATACACTGAACACAGATATGCACCTATTTGTTGATGGAAAGGTTGGAAGGAGAAGGAAGAAGGGAGAGAAGGAAAAAGGGATACCTACTTTTGGATGTGTTTATTAATTATACATTCTCAAAAATATAAGCTTAACTGTAACTGGGCAGGGATATTATAAAAGATTCTGATTTTTGCAGTTAGATCATTAAAATTATTTCAGTGCTTCTGGATAAAATGTGCTTTTAGAAGTGTTGAGACTATGAGGATAAATACTTTATCTCAGGGATAAGTTAATGTTATAGAAATATTTTCTGGTTTTCACATTCTAATATTTTACAAAGATGTTTTATTACCTCTAAATTAGATATGTTTAAGTATAGTTACTGTTTATGAACAATTAGCAATTTTTCCTGGGATGTGAAACCATTCCATCACTATTCAAATACTTTTAATTTTAACTTAAAAAGAAATAATATAAAGACCAGTATTTGTGCTAATGATGATCAAGTTCTTACTTGATCGATCATAATTAATGCATTTTCACAAGATTTTTTGGGAGGGGTTCCTAAGATTTCAGGTCATCAAAATAAAGAAAGTTTTCTTTTCCTTAACTTTGAGGTTTTCTATCTTTGTTTTGTCTCACAACTCCAGCTTTGGCAATGGCATCTTGTGGTTAACCTCAAAGTGAGCATCTTTCTTATAGTTTCAACCCAAATTACATTTATGTTGACCAATCCCAAATCTTAATTTCAAACACAGTTGTTTTCTCCAAGCTCCAAATACCTCCAACTGCCTAGTCAACATTACAATTCAAAAGTACTGTTATTTTCACTTAAAAATGAATTTAAATGCCAGTATACTTTTTATTCCTTATCTTCCTGTTTAAATCAGTGATACCCCATGTGACACATGCTTCAAATAATTTTCGACCCACCTACATGGTGACAATCACCTTTTCTCTAATTTTTGATGGAACTGGAGACTTTTCGGGGAAGAATTGCAATCACAGACTGGAAGACTTGTGATGCTTAAGATGTGAAACTTCTTCCTGATTTAATGATGTGAAATGCAGAGTCAGTAAAAAGAAGCATGCTATTTAAAAGCAGAGCTCATTCAATTAAAAAATAAATAAATTTAAAAAATAAAAGCAGAGCTCAAGAACTATAATATGACCTGTTACCTTGTGTATCGAGTGACCCTGAATATCCAGGTAACTATCACTGAGAAGTTGTACCATATTTAAGAGTCAGCAGCAAGGTGCCACAAAATCCTTTTGTGTCTCCATCAGGATTTACCTGTTTCTGACAAAAGGTGAAAGATGACATCATTTGAGATACCGCATAAGCTAGTGAAGATTCAACCCTCACGATATACTTTTTCTAACTTTCCTAGCTTTACTTATCTGCTGTTGACTGTTGACCAATGTACTCCAGCTGATCAAATACTTATCCCTGAACATAAACTATTCCAAATGGTTTGGATTTTCTATACTTTCCCAGTATTTCCTGGAAAGACTAGATTTCTAGGATTCTTGGCATCTCCAAATTCCCTGATGTAACTGGAGATGTAACTCGTTCAGTGAACAAACCCGATAAGTGTGAGATGCTTATAACAAAGCAAACATTCAAATTCTTATTTTCATTAGGTTTTCTAGGGTCCTATTTTATCCTACTTTTGGATTAACCAAAAAAAAAAAAGCAGTCTCATTATTTTCTGAACATTCTTAGGTAATACAGTATCCAGTGGTGACTTTTAAGACACAAAATACAAACTAAATTTTTTAACAAATGTATAGTTACGTGAAATAATCAACACTTTGATCTTCATTCAAAGATAGTCCTTTTCCTCTGCCATATAGCCAAGGGAAGGGAAATGACCAGCGTCTCCCCTTTATCCCTGCCCCTCCCTTTCTACTTGCTACTTCTGCTACTTCCTACTTCCCTTGCTACTTCTGCTACTTCCTACTTCCCTTGCTACTTCTGCTACTTCCTACTTCCCTTGCTACTTCTGCTCTTCCAGGTTTGGGGCAGGAAGGATTGGAGGGTAGGAAGAGGGATCTGGAAAATCTTTTTTGCTTTGGTGGGCAGGTTTCATTCTCTGAGCCTGGATGTTTGAAGAAAGCTGCGCCCTCTTTGCACGTGATTAGGTTTTTCCGGAGCCTCCCTTCCGTACTCCACCCCGCCCTCTGTTCATTAGAAGGGCTCTCTGACTTGTAATTTCCTCTATTCTGGCCCCTTAATCTTTCTATAGTTTTTCAGATTTCAGAGGTTGAACTCCAGCAATTCTCTTCGTGTTCCTCAGGGCTATGGGGAATGGGGACAGGGCAGGAAGAAAAGTAATTAAACCCTCTATAATCTTATTCCCACCTTGTCCTAGTCAACAGTCAATTCAGCCTTTGAGCAGGGGGGAAAGAACTGTAGAAAGATATTTTGAGATGAGACATTGAGGAAGCAAGAATTATAAGGGAAGTTTCGATTGCCCCTATAGAGTTACTTCCACTCAACGTATTAAGAAGGAAATACTGTGATTCAGTTTTTAAACTCAAGTGCATGCATGCTCGGTCACCCAGTCATGTCTGACTCTTTGAGATTCCATGGACTGCAGCCCTCCAGGCTCCTCTGTCCATGGGATTTTCCAGGCAAGAATACTGGAGTGGTTTGCCATATCCTACTCCAGGGGATCTTCCCCACCCAGGGATTGAACCTTCATCTCCTGCATTAGCAGGCAAATTCTTTACCACTGGGCCACCTGGGAAGCCCCCACAAATTAATTAAACATCCACTGTATTTCCTAAAAACTCTGAGGATCTGTGAAGCTGTTAAAAAATTCTAGAATAATTTTTCTCCCAGCAATAGGAAGACAGATTCTGCCTTTTTTGCAGACTTAGAAAGTAATAGTTAAGTGGAAAAACCCAAAGGTTTCAGTTTTATCCGTATTCACCCATAGCTGTGCAGATCTGACCTAACTTGCTCACTGGCAGAATTCAGCCTCAACCTCCATTCTATCTGTTACATGGCATTGTAAAGCTGAAATTGCCTAAGACCTTTAATTTAAATTCCAAGCAATAGTTTGGAAAATCCCACAATGGTCAAAAATTTTGGCAGCAAGAATGGAAAAGTGAGCTTTGTCAGGACAAAAGGACAGCTCTAACCCCTGAAAGTAATCAAACACTCTTCAAAGAAGGTTTCTGAAAGTCCAAGCATGTCCTGGCTGGTTAGAGACTCCACTCCAACCAGTTCTCTCAGAAGATTAAAATTACACCAATTCAAGATCGGAGCTTTCAGTGCAGGGTTGATATTGAAGTGTGATATTTAATTCAGTGGGATAGGATTTTCAGTACAATTAAATCCAAAGCTATGGTTAACGTGACTATAAAAAGGACATTTGGTTATCCAAGTACTGTGATTGAGAGAATATGTTTGTTCATTTAAGACATTCAAAATACTGATAAGTAAATTTGATAAGTGATTTGTTAACTGCAGAGGGGAGGGGAAGAGCAGGAAGAGGACTAGCGAAAGGCAAGAAGATTAGAGGAAAATTAAAGTGGACTTTTAATCTCTTTCTATAATTTTTCTTTGCTTTTTCATTTAAAAAGCCTTAAAATGTGCCTATTCATGGCCTTACCAGAAACAAATGCATGAAGAGAAAGAAATCCAATTGATTTTTAATTGTTGACACCAAATTGAAAATTCAGAACAGTTTCTAGGAGAAATGTAAAACTAGTCAGATAATAATGTGAGCGCATTTGTCCTCTAGAGCTTGAGAAGCAACAACATAGCCCAGGGAAGTGGAGCACATTAACCAGGGCCAGGATGTAGCCAACCAAGACCCCTAAGCAGCATGAAGTGGGTCTAGAAGACTACAGGTCTGGCTGAAGGCTGCATATGCGTCTGCCAGTGGTCTTCTGACTACTGCTGTGAATTTGAATTTGCATTTCCTTTCCACTGTCTTCACATTATCAAAGTATTTATATCCATGCTATACATACTGTGGAGTTGGTGAGGGACAGGGAGGCCTGGCATGCTGTGATTCATGGGGTCGCAAAGAGTCAGGCACGACTGACTGACTGAACTGATACATACTGTCAGCCTATGGCTGTCTACAGTACTTCTCGCAAAGTAAGCCTTGTTATAAGTAACTTAATGAGTTATTTAATAATGATGATAGGCAAGTATTTATTTCAGGATGCTCACAATAAAAACGGAAATCCTCATTTTTCACATGGAAAACTAGGAAGCTTAGTTTGTTCAATGAACTCCCCCACGGCCATTTACCCAACTAGAAAATGTCAAAGTCAGAAATTGAATATATACATGTCTTACTTCACTCAGGACGCATGCTCAAAACACCATGGCTCTTTATTTTCTCTTCCTTTGGAGCTGGCTTCTCATCCTCAATGCTTCCATAGCTGTACCTGTCCAAAGGGGAGTGTTCTTTTAAACCAATACTCACTACACTTTCTGTTCTTAGTTTGGCCAACTTCCGCTGCCCAGCTAGTGAACTGCATTTTTAAAGAAGCTTCTAAATTTTTAGAAGGGCAAAGCCTAATTCTATCAAATAGCTTTCTATCTGGATGCATTAGAGCCAATGGGCAGGTGAAATATTGGGAACTAGATCACCAAAGTGGGAGGAAAGACCAGCTTCTCTTGGGGTCCCTCTCCTGTCTCACAACTGCAACATGCACAAAGATATATATTCTGGAGGGATAGTGATGACGTGATGACAATGATAGGCAACGACACTGAAGAGAAAACTCTTCCTACATAATTGTTGAACATTTTCATTTAACATCCTTATTAGTACATGCTGCTGCTGCTGCTATATCACTTTAGTCGTGTCCGACTCTGTGCGACCCCAGGGACCCCTGTCCCTGGGATTCTCCAGGCAAGAACACTGGAGTGGGTTGCCATTTCCTTCTCCAATGCATAAAAGTGAAAAGTGAAAGTGAAGTCGCTTAGTCGTGCCCGACTCTTAGCTACCCCATGGACTGCAGCCTACTAGGCTCCTCCGTCCATGGGATTTTCCAGGCAAGAGTACTGGAGTGGGGTGCCATTGCCTTCTCCTCTATTAGTATGTAAAACTCAACTAAAATCTTTTTTTAAATTATATAGAGAATAGCGTATATATATATTTCAAGCCAGGCAAATCTCCTATTAACAAATTTAATTTCCAGTAATCAAATAAACCATCTTTCTCAAAGCATCACCAAAAAAATCCAGTTGTCTTGTCTCAGCCATTTCATTAGCTGATATCCAGAAATGAACTGACACCTTTAGAACTCTTATAAATATTGTTTGCAAAATATATTTTACTTGAGTGATTTTTCCTCATGACCTCAAATAACTTAATGAATCAACTGTTTTTCTTCATATAATACTGACTGCCTTTCTGCCAAAGTCAGAAATCCTTTCACCCTGTGACATGCTGCCTTCTACCCCTTGCTACCAAAACCTCCAGGTTCCTAAAACATCAATGTATCTTTTACCTAAACTTGCCCTTTGAGGTAATGCATGCTTTTGAGTCATCTGTCTTTAATTTCCTTTGTCAGTTTTTCTCCCACTCTAGTTTCAGTTAAATATCACCTGGCATTCATGACATTACTGTGATCGCGATATTGTGAATGCCATCTAAAGAGTTTCCATATTCTGCACCTCCCCTGGAGATTACCTCCCATCTCCGGGAAACACTTTGGCCTCTGAGTTCTAGTTTCTTATGTCACTAATAGCTGACACTCATCCTGATTGAGGGAGTCCTGCCTGCCAGAAGTAAATGATTCCATTTAGGATGGAATAAAATAACTGTGTTGCTAATTATACCCACTACTTATTGAGTACTTGGTACATGCAAAGCAACCTGCTGAGTTCATTTCTTCCTCATGGTGATCTAATGAGAATGTATTCTTGGGACTTTCCTGATGGTGCAGTGGCTAAGATTTCATGCTCCCAATCCAGGGAGCCAGGGTTCGATCCCTGGTTTGAAAACTAGATCCCACATGCTGCAACACCTGGGACGGCCAAATAAATAATTTTTTTTTTAAGAATATATTCTTTTCCTTAGAAATTGTCAAGGTGAGGAATTAGGCACCAAGACACAAAGTCATTTGCCTACCATCACCAGCAGATATCAAAGTGGAGATTTCAACCCAGGCAGCCTCACTCCGGAGCCTGCTCGCCCAGCAATATTAGAGTGTCCGTGGTCGTTTGCGGGGACAGTACTGAGAAGGCAGAGTGGTGGGCAGCAAGCAAACAAGAATGGATGGGCTTCCCGGACGAGCAGTGTCCACTGTGTCCCAGACCCCACGGTTGTTTGAAAAGGATAAAAATCAGTGTGAAGGGGATATCAAGGATGAATGCTTTCAAGACTGTCAATTCATTTTACTCAATCTCAGTGCGTAAGAATACAGATGGCTACATAATTTCAGCTGGTCTGTGTAAATGATTAGCAAAACAACTCAAACCCATGGCCTATGGGGAAATTGCCATTGTGGTTCCAGATGTTCAGAAGATGTGCTCCCTGGACTAAGCCAGGCAGGGTCCCTTAGATGAGTTAGTGCCATTCTGTGAATCACCCCCCAAATGTGTAGGCTATGTACTGTATTTTTATTTATTAAGCAACCATGAAAGACAAAGCTGCAGAGGATTCCCAGAGCGCCAATAAACAATAAAAGAAAGCCCAACTGTTGTTTTGTTCACATTTCAGTTTTCCCACATGCCCCTGTCCTCAAACTGCAAAACTGCTGTTCATCCCCACGTTGACTTAAATGAAAAGCAGTAATCTGTTGGCATCAGTTTCTTTTAGGAGCAAATAGCAATGAAGCTTGCTATTTAAATCTTCCTTCCATTGACGCACATGAGTATTTAAATTGCACAGTTAAAAGTAATGAGCACTTAGTACGATTTTCTGCCAGCATCAAACTGCTCTCTCCCATTATCTAAGAGAAGGTATTCCATTCCGAGCTTCTCAGATGAAATAGGAGAGACTTCCTACCTGTTTTTCTTTTTTATTCTCGTAATTCCTTGGTTCTCCCAAGTCTTAGCCCAACTGCTATTAATTCTTGCATGCTTTCTTTACATGCTAAAGACCTCCTTGAAGCTGTCTCAGCAATAATGCTTTCTTCTTGCTTTTAAAAGAGCGGTCAAGATAAGTCAATCCACAACATATGTGTTTTCTCTGTCATTCTTCCTCCAAATCAGTGATAGTAATTTCTTCTGCTGTGAAATCCTTTATAAAACAGTAAAAAAAAAAACAAAAAAATAGCATATTTTACTTGTAGCTTAATGTGTGACTTGCTGTTTTGCCAAGCAGTGATTTCCAGTCAGATGTGTCACAGTGAAAAAAAAAAGTAATGATGACTTAAAAATAAGCTTGCTGATGTTTGATGACCCAGGCTTTGCAGGGTGGCTTCACCCAACCACTAATTCTCCACATTAAGAAGGACTGAGCCTCAAAGATCTCAGTGTCTGTTCTTCAGTTACTGTGCTTTGTCTTCCCTCTTTGAACCAGTGAAGTCGCTCAGTTGTGTCCAACTCTTTGCAACCCCATGGACTGTAGCATCCAGGCCTCTCCATCCATGGGATTTTCTAGGCAAGAGTACTGGAGTGGGTTGCCATTTCCTTCTCCAGGGGATCTTCCCGACTCAGGGATTGAACCCAGGTCTCCCGCATATTACAGGCAGTTGCTTTACCAACTGAGTTACCAAGGAACCCTTGGTCTTTGGGCTGGATACATTGTAACACGAGGTGGGATAATGGCCCATCCAGACTGGTGCCTGGAGTCAGTGGTTCCTTTTATACTGAACAGTGTCCATCTGGCTGACAGTCTGCTCTCTGTCCTACCTCCCACCACCCCAGGCCGTCCGGAGCAGGTCTTCCTCACTGTTTCAAGGAGTAACAGGGAACCCACACATCTCACAAGTTTCTTCTGTGAACAGATCTTCACCTAACATATGCTAGGATCTGCTCATTCCCAGGAAGTCCAGCCACTAACCCACCACACACCTCTCACCTGCCCGAAATGACTTGGTATTACACTACAGTATGCTTTTTTTTAAATAAGAAAATATTTTTTTAAAACAGGAAAACCAAGTGTGAGTCCAACATTAACTCACTGTTTTTTGGAATATGCTAATATATAGCATTGAAATGACATAAAAATAGATATTTGTGAGTTTTTAACAAGCAGTCAAGGAAGCTTGAAAATGCAATTTTTAAGTAATTTAACCAAGCATTAGTCTGTGTGTGTGTGTGTGTGTGTGTGTGTGTGTGTGTGTGTGTGAGAGAGAGAGAGAGTCACTTAGTCGTGTTCAACTCTTTGCGATACCATGGACTGCAGCCCACCAGGCTCCTCTGTCCATAGAATTTCCCAGGCTAGAATACTGGAGTGGGTAGCCGTTCCCTTCTCTAGGGGATCTTCCCACCCAGGGACCAAACCCATGTCTCCCGAATTGCAGGCAGATTCTTTACCAGCTGAGCCACCAGGGAGGCCCTCATGAGTCTATATTTAACATTAAACATTAAATACAGATAGAAAACTTCTCAACTCTCTCAGTGTAACTTGCCAACAAAAGAATTCATGTTGTAGTTTCATTAATTTTTTAACATTATTTCATATTATTTTTAAATATATGTCAAAAATATATATGATATTTAAAGCATGGTAAGACACATATCTACTTAGCTACCATTGTACATGATCAATAGCCCTGCTATTCTGTTGATTTTTTATAGTTATGTAAAATATGAATGTTACTAAACAGTATGCTATTCTGAAAGAGATGGGAATACCAGACCACCTGACCTGCCTCTTGAGAAATCTGTATGCAGGTCAGGAAGCAACAGTTAGAACTGGATATGGAACAACAGACGGGTTCCAAATAGGAAAAGGAGTACGTCAAGGCTGTATATTGTCACCCTGTTTATTTAACTTCTATGCAGAGTACATCATGAGAAACGCTGGACTGGAAGAAGCACAAGCTGGAATCAAGATTGCCGGGAGAAATATCAATAACCTCAGATATGCAGATGACACCACCCTTATGGCAGAAAGTGAAGAGGAACTCAAAAGCCTCTTGATGAAAGTGAAAGTGGAGAGTGAAAAAGTTGGCTTAAAGCTCAACACTCAGAAAACGAAGATCATGGCATCCGGTCCCATCACTTCATGGGAAATAGATGGGGAAACAGTGGAAACAGTGTCAGACTTCATTTTTTTGGGCTCCAAAATCACTGCAGATGGTGACTGCAGCCATGAAATTAAAAGACGCTTACTCCTTGGAAGAAAAGTTATGACCAACCTAGATAGCATATTCAAAAGCAGAGACATTACTTTGCCAACAAAGGTCCGCCTAGTCAAGGCTGTGGTTTTTCCAGTGGTCATGTATGGATGTGAGAGTTGGACTGTGAAGAAGGCTGAGTGCCGAAGAATTGACGCTTTTGAACTGTGGTGTTGGAGAAGACTCTTGAGAGTCCCTTGGACTGTAAGGAGATCCAACCAGTCCATTCTGAAGGAGATCAGCCCTGGGATTTCTTTGGAAGCAATGATGCTAAAGCTGAAACTCCAGTACTTTGGCCACCTCACGCGAAGAGTTGACTCATTGGAAAAGACTCTGATGCTGGGAGGGATTGGGGGCAGGAGGAGAAGGGGACGACAGAGGATGATATGGCTGGATGGCATCACTGACTCGATGGAGGTGAGTCTGAGTGAACTCGGGGAGTTGGTGATGGACAGGGAGGCCTGGAGTGCTGCGATTCATGGGGTCATAAAGAGTCGGACACGACTGAGCAACTGAACTGAACTGAACTGAATTCCCCTTTTATAATGATTGAATCACACTAC
Organism: Bos grunniens; assembly: GCF_055505025.1. Taxonomy (NCBI): domain Eukaryota; kingdom Metazoa; phylum Chordata; class Mammalia; order Artiodactyla; family Bovidae; genus Bos; species Bos grunniens. The sequence goes on along the minus strand of NC_141191.1, from coordinate 18,694,105 downwards.
AATATATGTGGAGATTTGTGTGATTTTCTTTTATTTCTCAATATTAACCTTTTGAGCTGCATGCATAAATTTGGGAATCTAATTTTTTTATTCTGTTCTTAGAAGGCAAAGAGTTGCTTCCAGGTTATTGCTTTTGTGCAAATGCAGCCATGACCATTATTGTACATATCTTCTGGTACATATAGCAAAAAAGTTTCTTTAAAGTATATTCCAAAGAGTGGAATTGCTGTTTTTAGGTAATATACATATATACTTTAACTAGGTAAAGTCAAAATTTTTCCCAAAGAACTACTGGTTAATGAGATTAATAAGATTAATGAGAACCTAATCTTCTGAACACCTATAATCTTAGATTTAAAAATGATTCCAGAAAGTTGGATGTCAAATGTCAACGAATTGTGATTTTATCATTATTCATCTGATTCCTAAGTAACAGTTTTTTGTATCCTCCGGGAGTTGGTGATGAAGAGGGAGGCCTGGTGTGCTGCAATTCATGGGGTTGCAAAGAGTCAGACACGACTGAGCGACTGAACTGAACTGAGCCATTAATGAGTCCTCTATCCTGAACTGCCTGTTCGCACTTTTACATATTGTTCTATTGGGTTGTTTGCTTATATATTCAATTTTATATGTTCTTTACACTTTTATTAGCTACAGTTTAATGTGTGGCTGATATTGTGTCCCGTTTGCGAGTTTTCTTGCTCTGTTTTAATCTTACATTTAAGTCATATTGGTTCCAAAGAACCATTTTGAAAATTTTACTGGCAATACCAAGAATCTGTGGACCAATCTGGGGGAAAACTGACAGATTTATGATACTGAGCTCTCCCTATCAATATACATGGTCTAGTTTTTCATTTATTTAGGTCTTCTTTGATTTCATTCAGCTAATATCATTCTATTCTTCATAAGAGACTCATATATTGCTTTTAATTTTATTCTTATGACACATTTTTGCTGCATTTGTATGTGCTATCTTTTATTTAGCAAATCCTAAGCATTATTTGCTAATATATAAAAATAAAATTGACTTTAATACCTTGAATCTTCTATTCAGCAATGCTGTTAAATCTCTTATGAATCCCATTGATTTTGGGAAGACTTTGGGTTTTCTCTTCCCTTTAAGATAAGGATGGTATAGTGGTACACCCTGGAAAAGGCTGGGAGAAAAGAATAACCCCTTCAGATCTGAGATACATGTGATTAGCTGTATAACCCTGATAGAGAGGAAAATGTGAACAACGCAAAAGCCAGTCAGGTACCCTCAAACTGCAGAATCTCTGAGGAGCTTGTGTAGAAGATGCCTAGGGATTTTTGTCATTGTTGTCCATTCATTGTTCAACTTTGAATCAAACCATTCAAGAACCTCCTCCACAGATTTGTTGTTCTCTGCTATCTTCTGGTTCAAAAATTGTTGACTAATTCATTAAAAATGTATTTTTTTACCTTTTAAAGAGTAAATTAAATATAGTAGTACATAAAATAGACAAAATGATAGCATTTTAGGTGAATACAGCATGTTTTGAAAACATCTCTATGTCAAGTTCAATTTTGTGCAACAAGTATTGATTGAGGGCTTTCTATAGGCAAGACTCTGACCCATTAAGAAAAGTATTTGTTTGGTTATCCTGTGCCAGGAAAAATTAAGAAGACAGTAAATTTTACTAATATAAGCCATCAATCTCAGAAATAGAAATAACGCTCACCCCCATCTTTACTCTGTAATAGGTTTATCACCCTGATTTATTGGATAATTGACTAATCCATCTTGCATATGTAGACAAGAATTCATCAACCTGAGATACTTAAATGTATTCATCATTGAAAGAAAACTCCAACTACCTAGGCATTACGTCCTAATTCATTAGCAGTGGTCATCACTCAACACTTTCAAGAGAAAAGTCATATAAAAGAAATGCTTATGAGAATTCTTTTTCTGACTCAATGAAAATTCTAACATTTTTCAATTCATGTCTAAAACGTGGAAATACTATGGTAATATTTAGCCTGAAAAGTGTTAGTTGCTCAGTTGTGTCCAACTCTCTGTTGACCCCATGAACTGTAGCCCACCAGGCTCCTCTGTCCATGGGATTCTCCAGGCAAGAATACTAGAGTGAGTAACCATTCCCTTTTCCAGGGGATCTTCCCAGCTCAGGGATTGAACCTGGGTTTCTTAAATTGCAGGCAGATTCTTTACCATCCGAGCCACCAGAGAAGCCTAATATTTAGCCTGTGTGTGTGTGTGCTAAGTAGCTTCAGTTGTGTCCAACTCTTTGCAACACCGTACGGACCTAGCCTGCCAGACTCCTCTGTCCATGAGATTCTCCAGGCATCAATATTGGAGCGGGTTGCCATAACCTCCTCCAGGGGATCTTCCCAACTCAGGGATCGAATCCACATCTCTTACATCTCCTGCAGTGGTAGGCAGGTTCCTTAATAGTTTTAGGGACATAATTTCTAGTAGCAAGGAAACAAATCTTTGTAAGCCTAAGAAATTTCTGAACATGTTGTAGATTTTCAATAAATGTTATTTTCTCCTTTTCCTCCTTGTGGTGTGTGTTTTGGGGGAGTAGGGAAGTTATATCTTTCAGAGGAGGTACCACTTCGAAGACTCAATTAGATGTTAAGTATTTAAAATATTTAAAAGATTTAATGCTCTTCCATTTAGTTCATTTATTTGAGCTACTCAAGTCTTCTATACCTGCTACATCTGCTAGCAATACAAAAATATATTTATTTAGAATCAATGCAAACAATACTGAAATATATTTGATAAAATTCCAAACCCTCCACTATTGCTACCAATCTTATTTCCCTCCCCAGAAGGAATAAAAGCAGTGTACTTTGTGACTTTAGAATGTTTCTTTATGCATTTACATAGATGGATTCATTGGAAGGACTGTTGTTGAAGCTCCGATACTTTGGCCACCTGATGCAAAGAGCCAACTCACCGGAAATGACTGTGATCCTGGGAAAGATTGAAGGCAAAAGAAAGGAGTGGCAAAGGATGAGATGGTTAGATAGTATCACCAACTCAACGGATATGAATCTGAGCCAACTCCAGGAGAAAGTGGAGGACAGAGGAGCCTGGAGTGCTGCAGTCCATGGGGTTGCAAAGAGTTGGACAGGACTTAGCCACTGAACAACAACAGATTCATTCATAAATGGATAAAATGTTACATAATTTAGAATAACTGTGTTTCAGTATAAATGGAATCAAATATTTATGCAAAATTTAGGTCTTAAAATGTTTCCATGTTTTATTTGAAAAATATAAATATGGAAATATTGCTTTCTCAGCTGCCACAGAGTAGTTTAATATAGTTTAGGATATTGTCTAACCATTCACTTACTGATGAAAAGTTATAATATTTACATCAATCTCTGAATATGTTTTAGATCATCCTGGTGTGAATATCCTTATAGATGCCTCCTGTAACAGAAGTGAGCAAGTGTGTACTAAAGATACTTGGACATTATATTTTCCCTAAGGGAAAGAAAGGCCTAGAAATTACATACGCTGTCCTTCAATCTACAGAACGCATCCAGAAGATTCCTTTAAATTCAGTTATGTGTTTCTCAATATGTCTGTCTAGTAAGTTCCTATGCCCGTGCACTCCGTCTCTTGCCAGTTCAGTTAGCTCTATCAGATTGTGGAAGATTTGTTTCCTAGATTAAAACTTTAGCCATGATTTCTAGTATCCCAGGACTGCCTGATGCCTGATACAAGCAATAATGTAGCTGATAGGAAAAAACTGCTTAAATTTGGCTGAATTCAGATTAGCTGAAAATAAGCTATTTAACTCAACAATTTGTGCAAAAATGAATACATATAAGAACTGTTATTTTGTTAAATATTGTGCAACCACCTATTGACCTTTGTAATATTGTACAGATAATTTTCTAAAATGCAATGTGTATTATATATAAACATTGATGTTTTGTCAGTAAAATTTATACAGCATTGTTTTTTTACCTTACCATATTTTATTTAGGCTATTTTGTTTCATGTTGCTAGACATTTGAATTTTTCCTGTATGTTAGTTTCTAAGCAAAATTTTCCTCTAATTTTGCAATAGCAATTATTAGGCATTCTCTGCTTATTTCATTATTTTTTACCTATACTTCTAATCCATTCTTAGATAATGCCCACTCTTTCAGCTTTCATGGAGAAACGTTGTTGTTCAGTCACTCAGCCATCTCTGAATCTTTTGAGACCCCATGCACTGTAGCCCACCAGGCTCCTCTGTCCATGGGATATCCCAAGCAAAAATACTGGAATGGGTTGCCATTTCCTCCTCCAGGGGATCTTCCCAACCCAGGGATTGAACTCATGTCTCCTGCACTGGCAGGCAGATTCTTTACTGACATTGCTATGCTAAGTCACTTCAGTCGTGTCCCACTCTGTGTGACCCCATAGACGGCAGCCCACCAGGCTCCCCCGTCCCAGGGATTCTCCAGGCAAGAACACTGGAGTGGGTTGCCATTTCCTTCTCCATGCATGAAGGTGAAAAGAGAAAGTGAAGTCGCTCAGTTTTGTCCGACTCTTAGTGACCCCATGGACTGCAGCCTACCAGGCTCCTCCGTCCATGGGATTTTCCAGGCAAGAGTGCTGGAGTGGGGTGCCATTGCCTGACATTAGATTAACTCATATAGCAAACAAAAGTGGCTTACATTAAAAAAAACGAAACTGCTGAATTTTTTTTCCACTTGTACAAAAAGGAAAATAGAGTCAGATAAACAGAATAGGCATTCAGTTAAGTCGCTCAGTCGTGTCCAACTCTTTGCGACCCCATGAATTGCCACATGCCAGGCCTCCCTGTCCATCACCAACTCCCGGAGTTTACTCAGACTCACATCCATCGAGTCAGTGATGCCATCCAGCCATCTCATCCTCTGTCATCCCCTTCTCCTCCTGCCCCCAATCCCTCCCAGCATCAGAGTCTTTTCCAATGAGTCAACTCTTCACATGAGGTGGCCAAAGTACTGGAGTTTCAGCTTTAGCATCATTCCTTCCAAAGAAATCCCAGGGCTGATCTCTTTCAGAATGGACTGGTGGGATCTCCTTGCAGTCCAAGGGACTCTCAAGAGTCTTCTCCAACACCACAGTTCAAAAGCATCAATTCTTCGGCGCTTAGCCTTCTTCACAGTCCAACTCTCACATCCATACATGACCACTGGAAAAACCATAGCCTTGACTAGACGGACCTCTGTTGGCAAAGTAATGTCTCTGCTTTTCAATATGCTATCTAGGTTGGTCATAATTCCTTCCAAGGAGTAAGCGTCTTTTAATTTCATGGCTGCAGTCACCATCTGCAGTGATTTTGGGGCCCAAAAAATTAAAGTCTGACACACTGGTCATAACAAACACCCTCTTCCAACAACACAAGAGAAGACTCTACACATGGACATCACCAGATGGTCTACACCAAAATCAGATTGATTATATTCTTTGCAGCCAAAGATGGAGAAGCTCTATACAGTCAACAAAAACAAGACCAGGAGCTGACTGTGGCTCAGATCATAACTCCTTATTGCCAAATTCAGACTTAAATTGAAGAAAGTAGGGAAAACCACTAGACCATTCAGGTATGACCTAAATCAAATCCCTTATGATTATACAGTGGAAGTGAGAAATAGATTTAAGGGACTAGATCTGATAGATAGAGTACCTGATGAACTATGGACTGAGGTTCGTGACATTGTACAGGAGACAGGGATCAAGACCATCCCCATGGAAAAGAAATGCAAAAAAAGCAAAATGGCTGTCTGGGGAGGCCTTACAAATATCTGTGAAAAGAAGAATAGGCATAACTGCCTTTAAATTGTTATTTTCAAAGTAGAAAAATTCTATCCTTCAAATTTCAGTTTTTTTAAATTAATGATTCATTATTGGCTTATTTTCCTATTTTTCCATATTTAAAGAGAAATGTATATTTTATTTAAAATGGAAAAACATAATTTTCTATTTCAAAAATACAAGTTTTTAAGCATTTTAAAATAGAAAAATATAAAAGGGAGCACAAAGCTGTATAATCTTACCTATGCAAACTATCTATTAACCTTTTAATTATCTGTACAAATTGCTTTCTAAATACAAAGTACGTTTATTATATATTATTTAAATATTTGTATCTCAGTTGTTAGCAAAATGGGGATCGTACCATTATTTTGTAACCTACCATAATTTATTCAGGCAATTTACCAAATGATATTTACTTTATTCCAACATCTTCATAACTTAAACAGAGTGTGCAGAAATAATTTTATTATGAATTTGAAATGTGAAAACAAAAAGACTGAGACTAAGGTGAATTGATTGGTTAAATATGAGAGAACATGACTGAAATGATATTAAATATTAAAAGACAAAAAAGTAGAAAAATACCTATCAATGGAAAAGAACATGTAATGATTTATTAAGGTCTGCAAAATGTCCCAAGGTGCACCAAATATAACTAATACTAAAAAAAAAAAAAAATAAAAGCAGTGTCTAGGAATTCTCATTTAAAGCCCATCATCATTTCAGCCAAAATGACCTGCTGACCAACTTGCTTTTAACTAAATTGCTTTCAGCGAAATTATGTTCTATAAAATTGCATTTGTCCACACTGCTTTTCCTAAGCTTTTTTTTAAATTATTTTTTAATGGTCAAATTATATGTTGCTGTTGGGACAGATTTGGGAATCTAGAAGCCACTTTTCCCCCATGCTTAGTTCTTTTCTCTATCTCTGCATCTCTCTGTCTCTCTGATCATCTTTATCCTCAGATTTCATCATTGATCAATTTCTATCCCTGGACCATGAGATTCTTCCTGTGAATATAAATGTCATTTGAAAGATTACCTTCTTCATACCAGACCTTCAGAAATAACTCTTTTGAGTTATGGCTATTTAACCACAGAATATCTTAACTCACCTAGTTTTAGGATGTTCCCTTCAGTCCTTTTTCAAACGAAATTTCATGCCTCATGTTGTTATCTCTCCTTATAAGATAAAGACCAGGGCTTCCCTTGTGGTACAGTGGATGAGACTCTGCCTGCCAATGCAGGGGACACAGGTTTGATCCCTGGTCCAGGAAGACCCCTCGTGCCGCAGAGCAACTAAGCTTGTGCATCACTACTGCTGAAGCCCATGTGCTGCAGCTGCTGAAACCTGTGCACCGAGAGCCTGTGCTCTGCAACGACAAGCCACTTCCCTGTGAAGCCAGGCACCTCCATGAAGAGAAGCCCCGCTGGCTGCAACTAGAGAAAGCCCACATGCAGCTACAAAGACCCGGTGCATCCATAAACAAATACATATTTTAAAAATCCTTTAAAAAAAAAAAAAAAGGATGAAGACTAAATATTTTAAGTGAACCCCTGAATAAAACGTGGTGCTGTATAACCAACGAACAAATCAACTAGGCTACTCCGTCACTCACTGGAGCATTTTACAATAGCACACGCTTTCCACATATACCAGGAACACTCTATTCCCCCCACCTTCTGGCTTCATCCTCCAGTTCCCAAAGCTGTCTGCACAATGTTACTGCCATAATAACAATGCAATAGGAAAAAAAAAATTATCACTGTGCCAGTATTCACAGCCTTTCTCTCCTGAATTCCAAAGATTCTTGTTTGAAAGGCCATCTCTTGACTTCTTCTCTGTAGCTCCAATCCAAACAGCAGGCCGCCTGTGATACTGCGCTTTCCCAGTAGCTGTACCAAGAGCAAGAGAATGCTGAAGAGTCACAGGGCAGAGGGTCTGGTGACTGAGGTGTGGTGGACACGGTGCATGAGAGTGTGAGTGTGCATGAGAGTGAGTGAGTGTGAGGTGGGGGGAACAAGTGAAACAGAGGAGCAAAGTGGCATGAAGGAACAGGACATTTTTACTTTTGTGATGTGTGGTTTTCATGAATGTATAATATTGAAAGAGGAGATTATATTTGAAAGCATTTGTGATAAAACCTCCTATGTCATAGACAGAGTGAAATGGCCTGGCTGGATTTGTTAAGAAGGTGAAAAGCAAAAATGATGCCTCAGAGCTTCTGGAGTCAGATTAGTGTTTCCTTTCAACATGATTTTGAGAGACTGGATCATGTGTAGACATGGCTTATAAATATCATCACCTGGTCAAGAGCACAATAACATGTCCTGACCACTCTCACACAGGTAAAATTAGAATTAAAAACCATCCTCCACTTGATGACAAATTCCCAGGGATCACTTTAATGCCAAGGGGCAAATCTGGCTCCCTTGCCATGTTTTTTGCTTCAACCATCGAACAGAAATTTGCACAACAATCACCAACTACATTCCAACTCAAATTTCTCTCAGCTCTATAACCAACCCATACCCTATTTTGTATTAATCCCTTTCAGCCTAACCACATCACACTCAGCATCTCACTTAAGAAGGGAACACAAATCTGTCATCTGAGCAATACTGAAGTCTTGCTGGAACATGACAAGCTGCAGTGTTTAGGAAATTGCATTGTTCTGGAGAGAGGAATCTGAGAAATCTACAAATCTCTCCATACCTTACAGCATCCTTTCATCACTCCCACGCCAAAGGGGACCAGAGCTCACACTGGCAGTATCGGGAGGAGAATAGCCCTGTAAATATATTAGATGTTAGGTTCAAGTGCTGCAACAGTGGCAGCAAGATTTTTGCACATATTTTCAAAAGAAATCTACCATAGTATAAGGCTACCCTCGAGAACTCATCTGGACCTACTTTGTAAACTCCCCGTATCTCTCACTTTTCCTTGTTACTGCTGTCTGTTATGACTCCTCAGAAGCATATCTTTATGTTTGCCCTTATTATTTCATTTTCAATATCCTGTCATATGAAAGTTGTCCTTAAGTTCATGTTTCCCCTAAAAATGCCTGTTTTGTTCACGGCTACATTCCTGGCACATAGGACAATGTTGGTACATAGTACATGTGCCCATTTGAGAGTGCCTGTATCCTATCTCTTCTTTACTCCAAAAGCTCAAACAATACCTGCTATGGTAGTATAAAGGATCTGCACTGATTTTAATTATCAGAGGAAAAAATTCATAAAAATTCATAGTAGTTAAGTTAAAGATAGGAAAAAGTGCAGAAAAATCCTCTGTTAAGATAAAGAACTAGGACCAAATGATGTTTTGCAGTTGTTTACAATGCTCTAGGAGCTGAAGTTTGTAAAGAAACCATAACTAGTAATTTCGAAGAATGCAGTTACCTGCGTTAGGGTGGTCAGGAAAGGACCCTCTGAGGATCTTATTTTCATTAAGAAAACCAAGTAACAAGAGCAGAGAGCCATGTGCAAACTTGAGAGAAGATCATTCCAGGTACAAAAAGAGCAAGTTCAAAGGTCCTGAGGCAGGGGGAAGCTCAGCAAATTCTAATAATAGGGCTGGCGAATCAAGTGAAGATAGATCTGTGGGGAGAAGAAGCATCATTAGTGTTTGCCAGTCTGAAGATTATTTTCCAAAGATTTGCATAATAATGTCTGCTGATCTCAGCATCTCTAATTTTTTTTAAGTTTGTTACTTTCTTCCTTTAAAAAAATTGTTTAAAAAGACTTACAAAGTTGCTTAACATACTCCAAGTTATCTGAAAAAATTTTTTCAACTTGAGTAGCAAGAGGAGATAAACACAATCTGTGAATTATCTGCTTGGGAAGGGCACTTAGAGAAAAAATGTAAAGAACATCTATAAATAACATTTATATGAAGAAGTTTTAAAAATTATCATTTTCCCCAAACCATTATATCACTCAACTACACAATTTTTGTTGGAACATAAGGAAGTGGACAAGAACAGGGAAGCTTGGAGCTTGAAAGGTAAGTTATGACTTCTCATTGATTGTTTCTAGGAGGAAATTAATTATGTCTTTCTTAATAGAGGGATAATAAGGGAAGTGGAGGTCTACGGAAGAGAGAGAAAAAGGCTATAAAATGTTTGATACTTAAATAAAGTATTTTAATTCCCAGCTGAGAGTCCAGTGACAACTACCATAAAATCAGGAGGACCCAGTAAAGACTTGGAATGAGCTAATTTTACTCAAGAATGAGAAAAAAAAATCAGCATGAATAATAATTGAAGATTAGAGGGAAATGTATTTAATACACTTAACTTTGTAAAAAAAAATTCTGACCTAAATTATATATTATTCATTTAAATTCACTGTATTTAAGTGCACTAGATAGTAATTCTCATAGACACTAAATATAGCTCTGTTAAGCACTCTTCGTGTTTTAAAAGAGTGGAAAAGGGACTTTGGTTTAAATCTCTCAGTTAATCGCCCTTATAGGAAGTCTAGAGGTTAATATGAGGACTTAGCTATCTCCACACACCAGGTGGATAAATATGGACATTTGAAGTGTAATGTCCAGAAGATAAAAAATTTTTAAATCCTTGCATTGTAGCCTACAAAATAAAAATATTTTTAAAGTATTAGTGTAAATATATCCAAAGTCTTTATAAATTTTCAGCTAGATCAGTTTTGCCAGCTGGTAACTTCAGAAAACGTTGGGAAACCCATCTGATAGAGGAGAAGGAAATGGCAGCCCACTCGAGCATTCTTGTCTGGAGAATCCCATGAACAGAGGAGCCTGGTGGGCTACAGTCTGTGGGATCACAGAGTCGGACACAGCTAAGCGACTAACACACACACACACACATCTAATATAGGCTTTTATGACTATGATTCCTCATCTTTGAAGCATTCTTTCAGTGAAGAATATTCTAAGCTCTATATTAGGTTGGAGGAGAAAGTTAATTAAATGTGTGAACTTTCCCTAGATGGACTCAGATGTCACAGTCTATTTTTTTCATTGTTGGGGCCAGAGAGAAAGTCAAAAATGTGCTCACCGTGATAGGAAAAAGATCTACTCCCTCGAATTAATATTTTTAATACTGTTTATTACTTCCACATAGTATCAGTAACTGGTCTCCCAGTTTGCTTCCACATATTGACATGAAATACATCCCCATTTTACAGCCATTCTTCTTTTACAATGTTTCTACCAAAAAGTGATATTTCTAAAAGGGCTGTATCTGGATTCTAGTGTGGCAACAATTTAATTCGCCTTGCGATGTTCCATCTTCTACAGAAGAATCAGTCCCCTCAGAAAGCATATTGCATACATCCAACACTAAACCTGTGCTAATTTTGAAGAAGAGAATCTTCTACTCAGATAACCAGTACTTTTACTCTCACGTCTCATTTCAATTTCTGTATTCTCATCCTGCTCTTGAGTGCTCTCATATTTACTGTTAGCTGTCTGGTTTATAAATTGTAATGTCAGGCACAAAAATACCAGACGTTTCTCATGCACTTTGGGCTCCATTTAGGATCTTAGGACGCTCTTTGTAGCTGAACTGTGAAAATACTATTTGTAGATTTATAATGAATTTTGAGTTTTGTGGAATCCTAAAAATCAAAAGTATTTACTCCATGGCCTGACGATAAAATTTAGTGGGTATTAATTTTTATATTTTAACTCTATATTTGACAAAAGTATACATTTATTAACAAGTTTCCAACAGTAACAGTGATACAGTGCATTTAGAATCTTTTTTCTGGATTTTTTTTCTAGTAATGTTTTTTTTCTAGCTGTAAAACAAAATTCTAATCCAATCCCCATTTCTTCTATTTACTAACAGTCAAATTTTCAACATTACTTAAACCTGGCTTCCTTGATCTGAATAGTAAGCCTCACTGTCATAGGCCATTATAAAGATGCAATAACTGAATATAAAATAGTTAACTAGTAAAGACCTACTGTGTAGTACAGGAAACTCTACTCAATACTCTGTAATGACCTATATGGAAAAAGGATCTTAAAAAGAATGAATATATGTATAAGTATAACTGATTCACTTTGCTGTATAGCAGAAACCAATACAACATTGTAAATTAACTATACTCCAATAAAAAATTGTTTTAAATTTTTAAAAAATCTTGAGAAAATAAATAAGATACAAAGATGTAATGAACAGCACATGGAATATAGTCAGTATTTTATAATACTTTTAAATGGAATATAACTGGTAAAGATATTGTATGTTGTATACCTAAAACTAATATAATATTGTAAAGTCAATAAAAAATAAAGATTAAAAAGATTCAATGAGACATTATGCTCAGTAAACATTATTTTCCTTAATCTAACTTGCTGAAACTTTTTTATAATTATAAAAATTTGAGATAATAGGGGATTCACATGGAGTTGTAAAAAATGATACAGAAGTTTCTTCTTACTTTTAAACCCATTTCCCTCAGTAGAAGCATTTTTCAAAGCTGCAGTACAGTATCGCAGCCAGGATGTAACACTGATGGAATCTACACACAGGTCTTGTGTAGATTCCCCCAGTTTATTTCTACTGCTATGTGTGGGTAGTGTGTATACATGTTTAAATTTTTATTTTAAAGTAACTTTAAACTTAAAAAAAACTAAAAGAATAATAGCAGGAACATTTTTTCTTTTTCCTAAATAATTTTAAGTTGCCAACCTGACGCCCCAAATATATTAAGTATGAATTTCCAACAAACAAGGACAGTTTCACATATACAGAATTACCATCAAAATCAGGAATTTAACATGGATACATTATTACCATCTAATCTCCAGACTTGATTCACATTTCATCATTTTCCAATAATTTCCTTTCTAGGAAAGGATCCAGTTCTGTTTAGTTGGCATATCTGTTAAGTTCCGTTCACATTGGATCTGTTCCTCCATCTTGACTTACATGACTTGACACTTTTAGAAATTGTAGGTAAGTTATTTTATAGTATGTCCCTCAATTTGAGCTTGTGTGATTTTTCTTCATGACTAGATTCAAATTACGTATTTTGGGTAGAAGTATCAGAAAAGTAATACTGAATTATTCTCATTGCATTCTATCAACTTATAAGTAAGTTCAGTGCATGCCATTACTGGGGATATTAAACATAAGTGCTTGTCAAAAGGTATTTTCTTTCAGTTTCCCCAGTTGTAAAGATTTTCTCTTTTACCTTTGTAATTGATCAGTATTTCATGCAGAAGTGCTTTGAATCTAATATTGAATAGTAATATTTTGTGCATCATTTAACTCTCACCAAAATATTTTACATGCATTGATGTTTTGGGCTGAGTTACTTATTACTCTGATGATGGACAAATCATCATCTTATTCTGCAGCTCTCTGTTACTTGGCATTCCTCTGTTTTCAAAACCTTTCAGCCCTTCCATTCATTTGTTCATGCATTCATATCTGCATGACCTTGTAGATTTCCATTTTATTCCATCGATTCTAATATTCTAATATATTGCTAGGATTTCTTATTTTAATGCTCAGGTTGTTCCAGATTTGACTAGTGGGGATCTCAAAGTAGTTTGTGTGTCCTTTTGACATGGTTCCGTCACTAGGGGAACATTTATTTTCTGGCACATCAAGCTGTTCCTGACTCACTTGTTTCTTCCCTTTTTCAGCCCAGGAAATCAGAAATTCCTCCAAGGAGCTCTGGTTCCTTTTAGTGGAGAATGGTGTTTACAAAGGAAGATCTGAGTGAACGATATGCTCACTATTGCTATTGGGGTATCTCTGCTCCCAAGCTCTCTCAGACAGACCTAGGGTATATAAGAACTATACTATATAGAATTACATCATTTATCCCCACATTCTCCCTTCCTTCCTTTGTTCCTTCCTTCATTTTTTTCCTTCTAATCTATTGAAAATTAAATTCACATGAATATTTCCATATTTAACACATTAATATTTCTATATTTCCAGCATTCCAGGGTTTGTTCTCATTTTCTCTTTTTCCATACTGTAACTCCCTTTTCCAACAGCAATAAATCAGACTCAGCTTTTCTCAATATAAATAACTATTTGATTATTTACCTGCTTAAGTACTCAACTCATATCAGAGCCACCATCACCCTCCTCTTTATCCTCCCCATCTCCTCACCACTGATGCAGACAAACTCCCCAAGTTGCTTGGTTTCTGAATACCAAGCAGTGGTCTCCTGCCAGTGCAGGAGACACAGGTTCCATTCCTGACCCAGGAAGATCCCACATGCTGTGGAGCAACTAAGCTGGGGCGCCCCAGCTGTTGAGCCTGTGCTCTAGAGTCTCGCGGCCCAGACTACCGAGCCGTGCGCCACAAGTACTGAAGCCTGTGCCCTGAGCCTGTGCCCTGCAACGAGAGAAGCCCCGCAGTGAGAAGCCTGCTCACCGCAACTAAGGAGGAGCCCTCACTCACCACAATACATATATATTTTAAAGCCATCTATCAGGTATTTCCCACCCGAAAGAGGAAAGGTGGGACCCTGAGACCTTCTTCCCAAACTCTTTCTTTGAAGCTGTCCCTGAGGTTTTGGGGTTGGGGTGTGTGGATGTGTGTGTGTGTGTGTGTGTGTGTGTATGCAGTCAGTTGCTCAGTCATGTCCAACTCTGCCAACCCCATGGTCTGTAACCCACCCAGGCTCCTCTGTCCATGGAATTCTCCAGGCAAGAATACTGGAGGGGGTTGCCATTTCCTTCTCTAGGGGACCTTCCCAACCCAGCGATCAAAACCATGTGTCTTGCATCTCCAGCATTGACAGGCGGATTCTTTACCACTGCGCCACCTGGGAAGGCCTAAGGTTTTGGTGGTGGTGACAGAGTATGGTGCCTTGGGTAGCAGCCAGAGAGGGTGGCTGGAGACCTGGGCCTGCTTTGTCTCTAACCCCAGCTCCTGGCAGTTTCTGGCCCCACAGCAAGTGTTCAGTAATATTCGTGTTCAGCGTTAGGCTGACTGGACTCCATAAGTAAGAATTGTTAACTTACCCAAATACACAGAAAGAGAAACTTTGTCTCACTTTGTGAGATTTGAGGCTTTGAGGTTATTTAGCCTCAAGGACTGAGAAGGCAATGGCACCCCACTCCAGTACTTTTGCCTGGAAAATCCCATGGATGAAGGGGCCTGAGAGGCTGCAGTCCATGGGGTCGCCAAGAGTCGGACACAACTGACCCACTTCACTTTCACTTTAATTAAAATAGAGTCAGGAAGCCAGAAGGGGGCGCCCTCTGGCCTAAAAGATTGCAGATCTCAACAGGAAGAAGAAAGACTTCCTCTTCTTGCCTGGCAAGAGCTCAGCCAATGAGAGACCATGGCAGCTCAGCAGGTGAAAAGCCATTATACTTTAGAACTCGGAATTCCTCCAACAGACTCTGTTTAGTACAGCTCTCTCAACTGGAGAATCCCATGGACAGAGGAGCCTGATGGGCTGCAGTACACGGGGTTGCAAAGAGTCAGACACAACTGAGCGACTTCACTTCACTTCACTTCTGGTTGCTCTGAGTAGACTTGAGTGGCTTACCATTGCAATTCCTTGCTGATTCTGATAAAAACCCATTTTTGTTTTTTTGGAGAAGTAATTGGCAGTCGAAGGTCAACACTCCCCATTTTGTGCTTTTCTGTCTCACATGTTGTGGACACCTCGCACCCTCATGGACTCTCCCAACCTATTCGACAAGGATCTGAAACTCATTCACATATTGTAAATAAACAAAAGCCAGGTTTTTTTTTCTCCCTTAGATAATGAAGACACAGAGACTAGGTGCTAAGTATTCTTTACCTACTTGACATCTTTTTTATAAACAGATGGCTTTCCTAGGCACTACGTTTGCCCAGCTTCTCCATCATGCTTCAAGTTGAGGTCATGGCTCCGTTTTTGACCTGTTTATCTCATATCTGGTTCTACCCTGTCCACGCTAGACCATACTCTTGCTCTAGATTGTATTTGTAGCTGGTTCTTGCTTGTTAATAAACAAGAAGATAGAAAGAAATGACTTCTCAACTGCCCCGGGGGAAAACTGATTGTGGACTGGATGGCTGAAGTTTGGAAAACTGAATAGACAATACAGCCTTTTGTGGTTTTTCTGATACGAGCTCCAGGAGGACAGTGCACCCGTTCGTCTGGCGGTGGAGCAGAGCGCACAGGTCAGCAGCGTTGATGCACACAGACCAAGGCGAGACCCCAGGGAAGCAGTGCTTGGAAGCCGGAACGCAGGCTCCTGTTGCCTGTGCTCGCGGTTGAGGTGATCTCACCCTCAGATCTTCCGTCAGATTTTCTTTAGATTTTCCTTCCCCTATGGTTTCTCGGCGGCGAAGTGTTTTATTGAACGTCTGGAGTAGCAGCATAGGAAAATGTCATAAAAACGGAGGAAATTAAACGAAACATGCCCGGTAGGAGCTGAGCATGAACGTGCCAGTTCCTGTTCTTCATTGCTGTTCTTTCCAGATGTGGAGAGTTTTCTTGAAATGGAAGAAATAAAAAAAGAATGTTTAGTGGTGTCTAAAAATATATAATTGGATTCGATGACTATTGTGCTGGAAAGGTGTTTTTCAGAAGTACTTCCTGGAGAGAAAAGACATACGAGAAATTATATTTTGGCTGGCCTGGCAACATGATTTTCCACCCTGAGGACTGCGACTGTTTTATCTGGCTGTCACCTTTTTGGCTTTGCTAACAGTTAACCCTCTGAATGGATATTAAGAACTGAGTGCCAAGGTAGCTGTTCAGTGTCTCCACCTCACCAGTTGGCTGGTGTTGCTGCATTAAAAAAAAATAAGATATATTGCTGTGGAATACAGGGGAATATTTTCCTTATGGGTAGAACCTTCATGGAAATGTGGAAAAGAGTCACTAATATCTTTAAAGATTTTTTTTCTTTTTCTTTAAGTTGCCTGAAATCTTCTTACCCTTCACTCAGTGCTGTTGACTGGGTTTTACCTCCTGCTGTTGACAGGGTTTACCCTTTTGGAAAGAAAGTCTTTGTCTCAATAATCTTCTCAGTGGTTCTATTTTAATACCATTCATGATGAGTGATGATATTTCACTTGGTCTTTTTCCTCTTTCTAATTCCACTCACCACACACTTTTTTCCTTACCTGAAGGGGGAAAAAGTTTTACCTTGATCTTTGAAACTGCTATTTCATGGAGTTGCACATGCTCTCAACAAACCTCCCAACTTTGTATCCCTACTGTTTTCTTGATCCTGTCATTTTCCAGCCCAAAGTCTGAAATGAAAGAAAGAAGTTCGATCAAAGGGAAGGGAGACAGAAGCACCCTGCTGCCAAGAAACCACTTGGACATTTTCCTCCTCTTCAGAACGTTCTATTCATTCTCCCAGTCTATTGAAATGTACTGGCTACAAGGTAGAGAGTTACACAATGAAGTGTCATTACACATTTGAGGTGTAAGGATCTACTAGACACATTCTCTGTCTTCAAAAATTTAAATTTCAGTAGGTGAGAAAAGATACTTTTAGAATAAGCTACAGGCTGCAAGAGAAGTCCCTGTTAAGTGCTAAAACTGAACAAATGAAAAGATCTATGGGTCGCCTGCATCAGGGAATTACTATATTAATTTTATGAATCAGGGAGTTATTTTATGGGGAAGTTCCATTTGATTTGGGACAGGAACACTGGATGAATTTTACAGGTGGAGATGGGGTCAGAGGAGAGGGACTCAACAATAAATGGTATGAACATGACTGTGTTCATGTAGAGAAAACAAAAGTTTCCCATACCTGTATTGCTCCCCTTGATGGTTACACCTTTCATTTCTCATGTTGTTCCTTCTAGTTCTCCACCTTGACAGGGTCCTATGGAGCCAAGGAGAATGTGGAAGCTTCCATGTGCCCGCCGCTACCCCCAGCCCAAAGCTGTCTGCTTAAACTGAAGTTTACACCCAATCCACTGATGCTTTGGGAAAGCAGTCGGGCCCTCTGAAAGCTTTTACAGTTTTTCTTTTCTTTTCTGATTACTCTAGTTGCATGAGACTCACTACTTTTAAAGAGAGTCTGTTTTTCCTTCTGAAAACTCTATTACAAATTTACTTGTTACATGTTCATTAGAAACCTGATCTTCTTCTGCCCTACAATTCTGTTCCCAAAAGCAGTCACGCAGTGAGAACATCCTCTTTTGCTAGAGATAAACTCTGTTCTCCTTATGTAAATTAACAGCAGCTTTCTCTCTGCAGGGTGACACACACACAGAATGCTTCCTACCCTCTGACACATGATTTGGAACATTGGATGGATTATATTATGTACTTACTCCTAAATTCCAAAGACTTGAAAAATACTTACTACAATAAAGCTCTTACCATTAAGAACGAATACATGAACAGAAAGGAATACTATCAATTCCCTTGGCAAAACAAACAATAATGGCTTTATGAACGTCTTTTCTTTATGATCCCTTCTCTTATAGAACCAGATATCTTGGGTTTGTAGAGCCTTCCCTCTAGGATGTTTAAAAGATAACATTGTAGTAATCGAGGAGGCAAGAGTGGCATGAATATTGTGTTTTCAGGAATTATTTACCACAGCCTGGCTTTGAGAGCCTATTTTGTGAAAGGAGATAATGTCAGTTAGGACACTGGGAAAAACCAGTGATTGTCAAAAGTACCGTCAAATCTTTCATAAAAACAAAAGAGTGAATCTCAACTCAGAGACCAAAATCCAAAGTGGATCCAAGTTTTGCTTTGGCTGCAGGAGTTTGTCTGCATCTCTAAATAAAACAAAAATAAACTCAACAGTTGTGTATTTCTCAAGGCTTGCTGAGTAATGCTTGTTTGTTGCCAGATACTTAGTCAAGCTGAGCCCTCCTATAGAACATCCAAAATGCTTTGGGTTCCTTTTTTTTTGGGGGGGGGGAGTATAATTGCTTTACAATGTTGTGTTAGTTTATGCTGTACAATGAAATGTATCAGCTATATGTATACATATATCCCCTCCCTCCTGAATCTCCTTCCCACCTACCCCCATCCCACCCACCTAGGTCATAATGGAGCACTGAGCTGAACTCCCTGTAAGGCTATGTCCTCAGCTGGCTAAAGTTTCAGACAAGTTCCTGAATACCAAATCTACTGGCCTCTTCTAAACCAATTCTCCCTATTTTTACAGAGTTGGACACCCTCTCTTAGAAAATCTAACCTCCTGAATATAAACATTATCAAGAAATAATAGGTAGAAAAACCTAGAAAAACAGGTAGAAAAACAGAGAGCTTCAATTCACAGCTTGGATGCTTTTGAAATTAGTTGACTGATGATTTTTAGAAATCTTTTTACAAAAACTGATAAAAGAGTCATATCTCTCATTAAAATTATAAATTTGCTCTTCAAATTTAGCTCTATAGACCATTTGGAGTTTATTTTGTAATATGCTTTGAGGTAGTCTCAAAGTCATTTTTCTCTACGTAGTTTTTCCAATGTGATTTAACAAATATTCTTTCCTTTACCACTGAGTTTTCATGCCAGCTTAAGTGTATACCAAATCCTCACATATATAAGGATTTGCTGAACAAATCTATTCTTAATTCAATATCTATTTCTATGCCCGTGCCATATTCTTTTAATATACTTTTGTGATGTCTTAATAGCTTTGTTGTTGTTTAGTCACTACATTGTGTCCAACTCTTTGCAACCCCATGGATGGAAGCCTGCCAGGCTCCTTCTGTCCATGGGATTTCCCAGGCGAGAATATTGAAGTGGATTCCCGTTTCCTTCTCTGGGGATCTTCCCTCAGGGAATCAAACCCATGCCTCCTGCACTGCAGGCAGATTCTTTACCTCTGAGCCACCAGGGAAGCCTTATACAATAGCTTTCTATTATTAAAACTGCCTAATTGTGAGCCATTGATCTTCAATATAATTTTTAGAATCAGCTTTTCAAATTCCCCAGTAAAATCTTATTAGAATTTTGTAGCAATATTGACTAATCAATATCTACATTAATTTGGAGAGAACTGACACAAAACAATGCTGTTTTCCACTTATTTAGGTCTTCTTTAAAGTTCTTTAGTAGAGCTTTTAAAGCATGTATGTGTGCATATAAGTCTTATGCATTCTCTGTTAAAATCAAGATATTCACATGAATGCTGTTTAATTTTCTATGTGTTTTAACTTGTTTTTACTGATGTAAAGAGGTGCTAAAGATTTTTAGCTTGCTTTAATTCTTGGAAATTTGCTGAATTCTTATTAACATGAATTATTTTGTGTCGATTTTCTATGTGAGTGACCAGAGCATCTTCTGACAAGGGTTTGTACCTCTTCACTTCTACCCTTAAGTCTCTTGGTCCCTTTTTAAAAGTTATTTTTTGCATTGGCCAGAATCTCCAGCATCACCTTACCTATTTCAACTCCTAGTTCAAATATTACCTTTTTTATCCATTTATTTAAGCTTGTGACTCCCACCCAAGATTCTTTTACCCCCTTCTTGGGTTTTCTTCATAATGCCATTACTTGGACTTCCCAGGTAGAACAGTGGTAAAGAATCTACCTGCCAATGCAGGAGAAGCAGGCTTGACCCCTAGGTCGGGAAGATCCCCTGGAGGAGGAAATGGCAACCCCCTCCAGTATTCTTACCTGGGAAATCCCATGGACACAGGAGCCTGGAGGGCTACAGTCCATCGACTCGCAGAGAGTCAGATACAACTGAGCGACTAAGCATGCACACACTATTACCCACTGTTAGACTCAAATATAGACAATTATTTGATTTTCTACTTCTTGTTAGAATGTAAGTTCTGTGAGGACTGGATTGTGTTGTCTGTTTTCGTTCCAATGGAATCCTCAGTGTCTAGGAGAGTGCTGGGAGGACGGTGGGTGACAGACAGGGATCTGTTGAGGAATAAATGCTGGACAATTGGAATGGTAGGGGGTATTTCTTATTCCTTAAATCTAAAAAAAAAGTATAACATATGAAAATTTCTAGTGAACGTAGCTTTTTATGTAAAAAAATATTTTATTCTAGTCCTAGTGATCTATTAGTATGTTTATACTAAACATTTAACTTTATCTAATAATTTTGTGCATAAATTACAAAAGAGGCAGCATAAATTAAAAGATATTCTTAGGATCCAGTGAAATGAATATGATAATAGGAAATGTAGGTAATTCTGCAAATTGCTCATCCAAAATGAAAATGAAGTTAATTCTATCCTAGGTGGACCTCAAAATTAGAAGGCAGAGAGGGCTACTTATGCAAAAAGAAGGCTCTTGATCACTGGTATTTGATAAAAGCCACTTAAATCCATATAACAGAGTCTGATGTAACAGTTAATACTGAGGAGTGGGCTGGGGAATGGTTTTACTGAGACTTTCTCATGAAAAGTCAAAAAGTTGTAAATTATAAAATAAGTTAATTTTACTTTTAATAAAAATAAGATTATAATATGTTAGTTCTAAGAATCAAATTAATCAAATGTTAGTTAGATGAATTGGGCTTTTATTTTTTCTCATAATATTATGTTATAGAGATATAAGATTTCATACTTCATTTATTATTTAAAAGCAAAATTAAACCATTTATTATTTTTTAAAAGAATTCTTAGTTTTCATCAATTTTTCCCATGATCTTTTAAAATTATTTGATGATTAAGTCATTCTGTTTTACTTACCTATTATGCATCAACTTTGTTTCCTTTCCTGTTCTTCAGTTATTAGCTGGAATAGACGGATGGGCTTTCATTTGTCGTTGGGTCTGTTGTGATCTGCTCAGTTCTTTCATATCACTTTTATTGACTGCACAAAATATTGCATCTTTTACTATGGTAACCCTTTCACTTTGCAAAAGCTTTCTGTTATTTTCCATTGTATTACTGAATATCTAACAACTTGCAAAACTACTCCCTGTCTCATGGCAAAGTCAGATTGTAATATTAAACCTCAAATGTAAAATCTTCCAGAGCAAGGATTTTGTCTGCTTTGTCTATAAGAGTCTCTTCCAAGACCTTAATGTGAAAACCTCACTTCCTACTTTGAAATCTACCCTACCTTCTATTTCTAGCCTCATTTAACCACAATTTCCTATCCCTTCTAATTCTAGTTCTCTGGAAAAATATACATAAGTTAAGTCCACGGGCTAGAGTTTCTTGTAGTACTTACGGTTGGGGAGGGATTAGTTGGTACTTTGTCACAGTTTCAATCCATCTCACAGAGTGGTCTCTATGAACCAAGAGAGAAGGAAAAGCTTCAATACTTTATTAAGGGCTAACTAATAAAACCAAGGAATATACGTTTATATCTATTTGTTGTCTTCTGAGGGTAATAGCTTTACCACATCCATAACTCTATCTACAATATAAATTGATATAATATAAATGTTGAGTATGAAGTTATTCTCCTTTCCTCTGCAATCATCCCCTTTGTCCATTTCCACATTCCCTGTCTTCTGGTATATGACATGATGCCTGGCACAAAATAGCTTCTTAACGAAGAGCTGTTGAGTTTGTTGTTTTTTTAGTCACTCAGTCGTGTCCAACTCTTTGTGACCCATGGACTTTAACCCACCAGGCTCCTCTATCCATGGAGTTCTCCAGGCAAGAATACTGGAGTGGGTAGCCATTCCCTTCTCCAGGAGATCTTCCCAACCCAGGGATCGAACCTCCTGCACTGTAGGCAGATTCTTTACCATTTGAGCCACCAGGGAAAGTCAAATACTCTCAAGCCAGAAAACTAGTAATAGTTTGTATGTTTTTACAGAATTATATATAAATATTAGCTGTAATCAATTTCTTCATGCCACCATGAACAAATGCAAGTTTAGGTGTAAAAAAATGTCACTGAAGAGAGGAAGGATTCCAGGGAAAGTTTTGCACTTTATGTGTTGAAGGAGGTTAATATTGTATAACTCTGTGGGGTCCATTTACATCAAGCAAGTAAATGACAGGCATATATATACATGGAATCAGTGATCTTTTTTTTAATATGGGCATGAATAGACTTGATTTTCTTATAATCAAATATGAACAATAGTGACAAACTTGAGTACCACTGGCTCTGGGAAAATCCAAGTCTTCCTAATAGATAAATGTATGGTGTATATAGTTCATTAGTTTGGTTCATTAGAACACAGCAAAGGCCCCAATCAGAAGCTGAATTCCTGTGGTGATCAAATTATCTCCACTTTATACCATGGCCAACTCTTAACTCTGAACAACAAATCTGAGTTGGTGGTCTCAAGATGATCTGAATGAAAACAGTGTGCAGTTTTAAACTTGTCAAATCGATCACAGCTGTAATGATTGTCATTCTGGGCTATAAAGACTTTTCTGCAATCATCGTTAATCCAAAAGAACAAAACAAAAAACATTAAATAACCTTTAAATAAGGTACTATGGTAGGATTTTTCTTCGTTACCACTGATCTGAAAATAATCTATCAGAGCAGAATGACATCTTTGTTAAAGTCTAATTTCTAACCCATTAAATTTGCTGTTAGGGTAAGTAAAATTGAGTCAGTTTTCATATGCAAAATGAAAATGGCAGCTACATTATTGACTAGAAAACAAAGAATAATTTAGATGAATAAACTGAACCCCAAGCCCAATGTATACAGAAAATTTCAATCCAAGAAAAGAGTAACAATATAATGAGTCTTTTTCTCTTTTGCCTTCATGTAACACTGGAAAAGGTCAGTTTTCATTCCAATCCTAAAGAAAGGCAATGCCAAAGAATGCTCAAACTACCGCACAATTGCACTCATCTCACACGCTAGTAAAGTAATGCTCAAAATTCTCCAAGCCAGGCTTCAGCAATATGTGAACCGTGAACTTCCTGATGTTCAAGCTGGTTTTAGAAAAGGCAGAGGAACCAGAGATCAAATTGCCAACGTCCGCTGGATCATGGAAAAAGCGAGAGAGTTCCAGAAAAGCATCTATTTCTGCTTTATTGACTATGCCAAAGCCTTTGACTGTGTGGATCACAATAAACTGTGGAAAATTCTTCAAGAGATGGGAATACCAGACCACCTGACCTGCCTCTTGATAAATTTGTATGCAGGTCAGGAAGCAAAAGTTAGAACTGGACATGGAACAACAGACTGGTTCCAAATAGGAAAAGGAGGACGTCAAGGCTGTATATTGTCACCCTGCTTATTTAACTTATATGCAGAGTACATCATGAGAAACGCTGGACTGGAAGAAACACAAGCTGGAATCAAGATTGCCAGGAGAAATATCAATAACCTCAGATATGCAGATGACACCATCCTTATGGCAGAAAGTGAAGAGGAACTCAAAAGCCTCTTGATGAAAGTGAAAGTGGAAAGTGAAAAAGTTGGCTTAAAGCTCAACATTCAGAAAACAAAGATCATGGCATCCGGCCCCATCACTTCATGGGAAATAGATGGGGAAACAGTGGAAACAGTGTCAGACTTTATTTTCTTGGGCTCCAAAATCACTATAGATGGTGATTGCAGCCATGAAATTAAAAGACGCTTACTCCTTGGAAGAAAAGTTATGACCAACCTAGATAGCATATTCAAAAGCAGAGACATTACTTTGCCAATAAAGGTCCGTCTAGTCAAGGCTATGGTTTTTCCAGTGGTCATGTATGGATGTGAGAGTTGGACTGTGAAGAAGGCTGAGCGCTGAAGAATTGATGCTTTTGAACTGTGGTGTTGGAGAGTCCCTTGGACTGCAAGGAGATCCAACCAGTCTATTCTGAAGGAGATCAGCCCTGGGATTTCTTTGGAAGGAATGATGCTGAAGCTGAAACTCCAGTACTTTGGCCACCTCATGCGAAGAGTTGACTCATTGGAAAAGACTCTGATGCTGGGAGGGATTGGGGGCAGGAGGAGAAGGGGACGACAGAGGATGACATGGCTGGATGGCATCACTGACTCGATGGATGTGAGTCTCAGTGACCTCCGGGAGTTGGTGATGGACAGGGAGGCCTGGCGTGTGGCGATTCATGGGGTCGCAAAGAGTCAGACACGACTGAGCGACTGATCTCATCTGATCTGAACACTGAAATGATAATATCAGT
This sequence comes from Bos grunniens, assembly GCF_055505025.1. Lineage (NCBI taxonomy): Eukaryota > Metazoa > Chordata > Mammalia > Artiodactyla > Bovidae > Bos > Bos grunniens. Next base: position 18,669,330 of record NC_141191.1, on the reverse strand, counting down.
ATATTTCCTTTGCTTTTGTTCCTGTTGCTGCTGCTGTTTTTTCTTTTGTTTTTAGCTCAACTGCAACTAGATCATTCTCATTAAGTAGCATGAATATGTTAAATTCTGGTTACTTTACTCAAACGAAGAACATCCTTGCTGCCATTGAAAGTTTAATATGCTACAAATTTAGTATCACTAAGCCAAGAAAAAGCAATAATCTGACCAATTATTTGCCATTGTTATACTACTACTCTTTTTTTCCTGGAATATTGACAGGGGCTATAAAGATTATTAAACTTTCTGAAAAATATAAAGCAATATAGGGTAACTTATTTCAGGCAATTTTGACTGTAAAAAGACCAGAAAGCCCAAAGGAAAAATATAATAAAATCTTAGAATAAAATTAAAATTTTTATAATAGTTAAAAATACTGAAATGTAAAACTTTACCATTATAATCACTATTTACAAATTATACTTAAATACTGAATTTTTATGACAAAATATTTGATCATTAATTATTTTCTACATAAATGTTTTGTTATAAGTGAGTGTGAGCTAAAATTTCAATCATTTCTGTTTAGAAATGAGTTTTCTTTGAAATTAGCCAATGTATACCAGTCCTAGTAGAGTCAGTTATAATTTTTTTTTTTTCTGGTCCAGGATCACACACTGCTTTTAGTTTTTTTTTAATGTCCCTTTAGTCTCTGCAATCTAGAATAGGGCTTCATTCCTTTGTCTTTCATGGCTTTGGTATTTCTGAAGAGTATAGGTCAGCTGTTTTGTATACTGGCCCTCATTTTGAGTGTGTCTAATGTTTTCTCATGATTAGAGTCAGTTTATGCATTTCTTGAGCTTCCCTGGTGGCTTAGAGGATAAAGTGTCTGCCTGCAATGCAGGAGACCCGGGTTCAATCCCTGAGTCGGGAAGATCCCCTGGAGAAGGAAATGGCAACCCACTCCAGTACTCTTGCCTGGGAAATCCCATGGACGGAGAGGCCTGGGAGGCTGCAATCCCCGAGTCTGGAAGATCCCCTGGAGAAGGAAATGGCACCCCACTCCAGTACTCTTGCCTGGAAAATCCCATGGGCCGAGGGGCCTGGGAGGCTGCAATCCCTGAATCTGGAAGATCCCCTGGAGAAGGAAATGGCACCCCACTCCAGTACTCTTGCCTGGAAAATCCCATGGACGGAGGGGCCTGGGAGGCTGCAATCCCCGAGTCTGGAAGATCCCCTGGAGAAGGAAATGGCACCCCACTCCAGTACTCTTGCCTGGAAAATCCTATGGATGGAGGGGCCTGGGAGGCTGCAGTCCATGGGGTCGCAAAGAGTTGGACATGACAGAGTGACTTCATTTGACTTTTGACGCATTTGATGGAAGGGTACTGCCATAAGTGATGTTGTACCCTTCTCAGTCCATTAAATCAGGAGACCCATAAATGGAAATATTTTAAAGAAGAAATTTAATAGCAATTGTGCCATCTCAATGAATAAGCTAGTTTCTCTTTTTCTATGAACATTTCCATAATTTTTCATACCTGTAACACAGAATGATAGAATTTTTTATTCTGCTTCCTTTTCCTACATTGTAGCATTTTTATGTTTCTGTAGAACTTTATAATTTTCACATAATAATTGTATAGTATGCTGCTAAATTCATGTGCCATCATTTAACAGGTAATCCATTCATTGTTGGGCATTCAGGTTGTTTCAGATGCTTCACTATACTCTTTATTAAGTGAACAAAAATGATACATGTTGCACTGCTGATGAAGCTATTAAGTTCAACTGGACAAAAACTTATGACAAAACGTTATGCTAACGTAACTGAAATTCTCTGTTCAAGTCTTCAGCAACATCCCCCGTTTTCTCAACCCACAGACTTACAGAAACAAGAGCTTTGCAACCAGCAGGATTTGGCAGAGAATAAGGGTGGAACCAACTTGCAGTCATTCCCAATCGTAGAAAATAATTTTAAATGTAGACTGTGTCATTTTTCTTGATGGACTACAGAATAGTTTGGTATGTAAATGTGCTTAGGGAAAAATGTAATTTACATTGGCTTAAATATGCTTAAAATTATTCTTTTTTTAAAAAAAAGAACATTAGAAAAAGCTTAGATGGGAATTTTGCTCATGCGTTTTCCAACTTTTATGCTAGAAAAGAAGATATCCAAGAGAAATCTCTGCATACCTATGTAAGTGGAAAGAGAATAATGTTTGACACGGGCCAGTTATTGTGAATTATTGTGAATGCACCTGGAATGCTGCTGGGTGATCAGAAAGAGCATGCTGATGCTCTGTAATGAAGCTCTGCAGATCCTCCATCCAACATGGGTCCTTCGGAAGATCTCAGACATAAAACCTTAAATCAGAATGCCAACCATCTTTATGCCCTGCCAGACTCCCAGGAGAGGAAGTTAGAGGGAAAGGATGAGAGAAGAAGGCTATTGGTGATCCCTCTTTAGGCTGCACTCTTGCCTAGGTTCACAGCAATTAATTGACTAATTTCCAAAACTGGTCCAACCACCAGCTTGCAGAAGAGCCTGTGAGAGAATCATCTGCTGAGTGGGAAGGAAAGAATTCATGTAACTCTTACTGGTTATATCACTGCTTAATTTGACTTCGCTGTATCTAGTCAACTCATTATCTTCTGTAATGGGTCTCAGAGGGAGGGGTGGGAATGGGTAGCTGCGACACAGATAATACTGAATAGCAAAGACAGCAGACTATTTTCTGTTAGGCTTTTGCATATATCATATGCTTAAGAAGGAAGTATGTTTATCTTTCTAATTATGTTTTGCTTAGACTAATTTTCTTTTTAATTCCCATGCCAATGAAAAAGCTATTTCATATTACATGGATAGTAGGGGAAAACAGCCTAGGTTTTAAAATCTTCAAGATAAAATTGACAAAATTGGTAAACTACAAACCTGAAATATATTTTTTCTGAAAATGCGGCCTCTCCAGTGCCTCAGTCTAAGCCTTCAGTAACCAGACTCTTCAACAGATTCCCCAGTATGGCCTTCTTTTCTCTTTCTCCTCTTCAACCCTGCAGCCAAAAGGGAGCCCAGTGGTTGCAGAAGGAAGTGATGCTGGGTTCACACTGTGGTCCTGACTCACCCATAGTTGAGGTGCTGGAGCTGGGGGAGGGCTCACTGCCCTCGCTGCCACTAATTCCTCAAGGTTTTCCTACTCTGCATCCAAGGGCCTCTGAGTGTGTTAACCTACTGAAAGAAAAAGCCCAGACAGCACAGTGCAAGGGGCAAGTTTTGGTCCTGCCCTCCTCCAACACAGCAGTGCATCCACGTCTCCTCTCCCAGGATACCTCATCTTATCAGAAGTGACCCTCACTGTGCGCGCCTGCTCTTTCCCCAGTTTAAAGTGTTTAAATAAACTTCAGTTCTTTCTTTATTAAGGTCCTGCTGTTGATTCTCAGGAATCTTATCTTCTTTCCATAAATCCATCTTTTGCAAAGGAACTTGTTTTGTCTTTCAAAAGTATTGATGGGAAGCTGGGTGAGCTTCAAGAAACTACTTTGGAGAAAACAAAACACCAATACTCACTTTTTTTCTCTTTACATTTCTGGTATAGTGACGCAGCTCTCCTTTGGCAGGCAATTGGTTGTCGTTCATCATCTGGTAGATAGGAGATCACTTACAAGAAAGTTTAGAAAGAAAAGCATCGGTATAAAATGTAATCTGTCATTTCAGTAGAGGGATTGTTTGAAAGCACATCTCTCTATACTAGTCTCCTGTTTAAAACCCTCCAGTGATCTAGCATTCATGGCATTAAAACTCTATGTCTTATAGTTGCAAAATTTCCAGCTGGTCTTTCTAGTTTCATCTGTGTGATGAAACTAGCCTCCCCTGCTAGGCTAATGCAAAAGTCTATTTTCCATTCTCCTAAGGCATCATGTGTTCAAGTCAATATAATTTAGGATAATGTCATTGTTGACAGAACATGGGCTCACAGCCTGAATATAGGCTCCAGTCCCACATCTATCAACACATTTTTTGGGAGTAGGGGGGCAAACCTTATTATCCTTGAAAAAGCAATACTGAATGCTACCACTCACCCTGCCTTTTCGGTCCATTTCTTTGTGAATTCAAAAATAGCATAAAACTAAAATGCTGCCCAAATGCTTCTTGGGTGTGTAGTTCCCTGGGCTTGTGGTCATAATTAACATGGGTGAGAAGACTAACTACATTTCTCCTCTCCATGTCCCTTCCCTATGCCAAAGAGAAGGTGATTTTATTACAGATAAATTCATCTTTTTCCCTTTTTATTAATTTTTTAATAAATTAAAATTTATTATTTTTAAAATTAATTGACCTATAATAGTATGTAAGGTTCAAGTGACTACGTAGTGATTCAGTATTTTTATACATTACAAAATGATCACTGTGTTTGTCCTGCTGGTTGCAAATGTCAAGATTTTTTCTTTTTTTAAGGGCTGAGTAGTATTTCTTCCTTTTACTCCTCACATATTAGAAAATCCTGTTGGCTTCTCTCCAAACTATACTCAAAATTAACCACCTCTCCTCCAGTCCCCCAGACCCCACTAAAGCCCCCTAAAGGTGCTGCTTTTCACTCCATTGCTCGTTTAAGGTCTTCCTCACAAACAAGTCAGAGTGATACAGTTAAAATGTGAGTTACATTCCATCCCTCATCATGGAGCACTCTTTAATAGCTTCCTTCCATCAAATCCTATGCTGAAACTCATCCGACAACGTGCAGCCTCATCTTTCCTGCCAACTCTTCCATCTCATCTGCTTCATTTCCTGCTACTTCCCCTGCACATTGCACTCCAGCATCAGACCAACCACTTTATATTTTCTCAAAACACCAAGCCCCGCCATGGGCCATTTTCAATTGTTTAGAATCTTCCTCCAAAACTTCCTATACAATAGGATTTACTTATTTGTCATGCTCGCTGCTCATTTCCCATCTGTAGAATGTAAGCTCCCCAAGGGCAGAATTCTTTGCTTTATTTACTGGTATATGTTAAGTAGCTAGCTAAATAGCTCAACACATTTTTGGAACTTCTTAAGGGTTGGTCATTGAATGAAAAACTATTGGCTATTATTGTTGATACTATCAATAACACAAGCTACACTTGTCTTTTCATACATACACAACAGTCACACAGCTTCATTTCTTTTTAGCATCAAACAAAGGACTCCCATCACAGATTTAACATTTTTGAATATCAATCTTATAAGAATGAAAGAAAAATAATTATTTTTGTACTGGGTTAGTCAGGCTTACATAATTAAGGTTTCTCAAAAAATTTCTCCTTTTCTAATAAATGATAAAGCCTAACATTTATGTTTCAGGCTTTGTTTCTACTATAATCCAAATGGATATTTATCATCAGTATTCAGGGCATGTTTTATAGAAAAGTAATAAAAAATGCCTACTTAGACATTTCAGAAAGCCATTTCTGTATGACGAAAATTGCAGGCTCTTGGGGACTCAGTGAAATGAATGTCATTTTATCTATTACTGCTCCAAAGAGGGCTGGTTTGGTATGTGGAATCTTTGCACACACTCCTGAGGCATTCTGGTTTGGCATTTTTCATTCCGAATATTCAGATGAGCCCATTCGAGACCATGGAGGCTATATGTTTGATTATTCAACTGTAGGCCAGGTGAGCACAGGTGTTGACAGTACGGGAATCCTATCGTGATAATTCCTGCCCATGTTAGCCATGGTTTTCCCATCATTGCGATGATGTTCAACTGTGTAATCAGTTAGAATTTAATTCAGTTCAGAATTAATCTAGAAGTCTGAGCATTTCTCTAGTGTACCACTGCTGAAGATTAGCCAAAGCTAGATTCTAAGTTCAGAGATCAGGACCAGCAGAGGAGAGAGGGGGAGCATAAGGAAGGACTGCCAAAATAAAGGTTGGCTTGCATGAGTATGTCTGCTTTATCCCCTTCACAGCTATAAAAATCTGGAAGACCAGTTTATTTTGGAAAATCAATCTTTAGTATACATCACATTTTGGGGAAAAAATGGTTTATATAAAAATGTCTATACCAAAGTTGCCATGGTATACATTACAAGTGCATATATATTATGTATAAGGAGAAAAATAAAATCTGCTTTGTATTTCTACCTTTGGGACGACTCCAAAAACCATTCCCCCAAGCAATAGGCTATTTGATCTCCACTTTGTTTTGCTCCTTTTGGAAGCAGTGAAATTTGTACGATTAAGATTTAGAGAAGTCCTCAGGTGGTCATGGGCTAGAGTACTTTAAGGACCACTGTTCTACGTTAGTTAGCTATTCCTCTGGGTTTTGTTTCTTTAAGTGGGGAGCCATCCTAAATACAAAACAGAGAAGAGCCTCAGCGTGGCCAGCTCACTTTGGTTGAAAGAACCTAAGCCCTGGATTACATTGCTTGGGTTCAAATCCCACCCCTGCCACTGACTGACTAGTCAAGACTGAAAGGTTACTTAACCTTTCTCTGTAAGGATAACAATAACACCTTCCTTCAGGGATATCTTAGGATTTAACTTATTTTAAATAATGCTGTATTCGTCTGCTTAGGCAGCCGCAATAAAGTACTGCAGACCATGTAGCTTAAACAACAGACACTTATTTTCTTACAATTCTGGAGGCTGGAAATCCAAGATCCATGTGTTAGCATAGTTGGTTTCCAGGGAGGACTTTCTTCCTGGCTTGCAGACAGCAGCCTTCTCGTTGCAATCTCATCCAGCCTCTTCTTTGTGTACATACACTCCTGGGGTACCTTCTTAGAAGGACCCCAGTCTTAATGAACTAGAGCTCCATTCTTGTGAGCCCGTTGTAACCTTATTACTTTCCTGGTAGCTCAGATAGTAAAGAATCTGCCTACAATGCAGGAGACCCAGGTTCGATCCCTGGAATAGTGAATCCCTAGAATGGCTACCCATTCCTCTATTCTTGCCTTGAGAATTCCATGGACAGAAAAGCCTGTCAGGCTACAGTCCATGGGGTCACAAAGAGTCGGACACGACTGAGCGACTAACATTCTCTTAAATATTTCTAGTCAGTAAGGATCTATTTATAAAAATACAGGACTCCTAGGTGGCCCTGCTCCAAATACAGTCATAGAAGGGTTTAGGGCTTCGGCATATGAATTTTAGGAGAAGACAATTCAGTCCAGAGTGACTACGTATACGCTATCTGGCACATAGTAACTTCACAATAAATACCAGCTCTTATTTTGTGACATGCTTTTACTTTTCTCTCAGGTGTGTATGAGTCCTACTTTCCACACTTACCACTTTGGTTCATGAGAAATCCAGTTTATAAGTAGAGGCACATTTACATGAATCATCCCCAATGATTGCATTATTTAAAATGACAGGGAGTGTAGTTCTGAGATGACTTGAAATGCAGACATATACACCTGTCCCATTAATTTATGTAAATTTATGTAATTTTGTAAAAGACACCTGACTGTCATCTCCTACAGTACGCCATTGCTCAAAGTCAGCAGACTGTGGTCCGTGGGCCAAGACTTGCTTTTGGGTGTCCGTGAGCTAAGAATGTTTTCTACATTTTTAAAAGTGTGGCAAAACACACACACAAAAGAAAAACATGTGACTAAGACTTCATGTGGTTCACAAAGTTGAAAATATTTACTATCTGGCCCTGTACTGAAAGAGATCGCTGGCTCTGATACATGGAAGGAGTTTAATTTGAGCCCTTCAAATACATTCATTTCTTGTCATGTGAACACCTTGGCTTTTCTCTAACCTGAGCCAAGTCTTACTAGTTACTCCAACATATTCTCCTCATCTTCTTTATTTTGGGGAGGTGTGTTCTACAGTCTCTAGCATGTCTGACCAACTTGGGAGAAATGTACCAGGCATTCACGTTCTCCCGGTTCTGGGACCCACTGAAAGCCTCAGCAGTGAGCAAGGACCGCTAGAGCTGCTTTTTCTGTTTGTGCCTCTTCTGATCAGACTGGAGCTCTTATTTCTGGCTGCTGTTGTCCTGCGCATCTTTGAAAACTCCTTCCCTTCTGCTGTGGGCTGGGAAAAGAAGAAAACAGAAATCACGACTGAAGAACACTTTGTATCTATCGGGTTTCATCAGATTCTGTTCATATGTTAGGGTCCTTGATTCTCATAACTTTATGACTATACATAAGAACAGGAAAAGCTAGAAAAAAATTTTGTGAATTTAGAGTTAAGGTTGCAAATTGAAATACCTCACTGGCTCGTGGAATCCAAAGAATACATTTATGAAAAGTTAGAAGAAGGGACAGGATAAAATTAGGCCAGAATATCCCTTACCTGTTGCTTCTGCTTCAGTCTCTTTCACATGACAATAGCTTATTTTCTTATAGACACTTGGCCTTATGATCATTAACATCTCCTAAACTCTATGTGTCATAGCTTCCCAAACTAAAAGGGGACTGGATCATTCAGTTTCAGTAAAATACACACACACACAACCCCCAAAATCCAAGCAAACAAAAAACCCAGAAAGGATTTTTAATTGGCTTGATTTGGATCACATATCCATTCATATACCAGTGAAGAGGAAAAAGAATTTTAATTGGCCAGTTTGGATCCTGTAAGAACATGGAATCTCCCAGTTTAGCACATGGAAGTATTTCCTAGGAAAAGAAGAGTTCCTAGCAGATAATAGCAATAGTAATATTTTGGCGTATCTAGTAAGCCAGACACTAGAATAGATACTTGCATGTGTTTTTAAAAGGATCAGGAAAAGAAATTTTTGTTTGTGTGAAGTAAGTGAAGTGAGGAGATATCCTATGATATCACTTATATGTGCAATCTAAAATATGATACAAATAAACTTGTTTACAAAACAGAAACAGACTCAGACACAGAGAACAAACTTATGGTTACCAAACAGGAAAAGGGGATGGGGAGATAAATTAGGAGTTTTGGATTAGCAGATATAAACTATTATATACAAAATAGATAAAAACCAAGGTGCTGCTTTATAGCTCAAGGAACAATATTCAATATCCTTTAATGATGAAAGGAATATGAAATATATATGTAACTGAATCACTTTGCTTTACACCAGAAACTAACACAACATTGTAAATCAACTCTACTCAGTTGAAAACTTTTTTAGAAATACCTTTTTTCCTACAATCCCAAAGGAATTGAGAATTACATTCTTTATCATTATTGCCATATCATTGGTACATACAATTTTTGCCTTTAGAAAAATGTACAATTACAAAATCAAGATTTATGAAATTATAAACCTTTGGTAGACGTTTTGTCTTTTGCTCATTTTCTGTAAGTCTGTTTGTCCAAGTCAGAGTTTTTTTTTTAAATGGAACACTTTCTCAGAGTTCTAGGCAGCCTGCTGCTGCTGCTAAGTCGCTTCAGTCGTGTGCGACCCCATAGACGGCAGCCCACCAGGCTCCCCCGTCCCTGGGATTCTCCAGGCAAGAACACTGTGGGTTGCCATTTCCTTCTCCGATGCATGAAAGTGAAAAGTGAAAATGAAGTCACTCAGTCGTGTCTGACTCTTAGCGACCCCATGGACTATAGCCCACCAGGCCCTCTGTCCCTGGGATTCTCCAGGCAAGTGTACTGGAGTGGGGTGCCACTGCCTTCTCCGCTAGGCAGCCTATTACCCCATTTTACATAAAATGAAAAAACAGAAATGCCAAAGTAATCAGAGTCTCATGGATGGATGCTCTCTAGACAAAGAGTTGTGGTTTTACAATCTTGGCTGCCCACTATAATCACCTGGGAAATTTTAAAAGGTGCTCATGACCGGACCACGCCCCCCAGAGATGGTAATTTAATTGGTCTGATTTAATTACCTGGTACAGGGAGTGTTAAGAGCTCCCTAGGTGATTCGAATGTGCAAGCAAGACTGAGAATCATGGCGTAGGTGGGTACTGATTAATTCAGGGTCAGTTGGGTGTGTCTGTGGGGCTGGGCACTGGAGAGAAAGACTTTCATAATCAGTTGACTCTCCAAGCCAACTGAGTCACTTGCCACCAAGTAAACTGGCTACAGAGCCTCTGAAGACTGGAACCAAAGCATCCAATTCAGCTAGACTTTGCAATATCTTGAGATTTTTTTGCTCTGGACAGTTACTTTCACTTTCAAAATTTTCTTTTTCTTAAAAATCAACCCAAATGTTACCTTTGCATTTTCCTAGTGGCAAAGATCATACCATAACAGATATTTTATGTTATTGACTATATTTCTTCTGTATTTTGCTGCTACTGATGAAGCAAATGATCACAGAAAGATTAAACACACATGAAATGACCTGGATAACATGCATTGTAGGCACAATGGCTTTGCTCTTTTGTCTGATTTGAGTTTGTCTCGAGATTCAGTATTATAGGGAAAGAATATTTCACTTGAACTACAAACTATAAACTGAAATTGTCCTTCAACTGGAAATAGTCAACCACAATGGGATTTCAAGGGGAAGATTTAAGAGCAGCTTCAAAGAAGTCAGAAATTTAAGGACAAGAAGATGCTGATGTGTTAGGAAAGTCTACAATATTTGCTTCTGTGGTTTTGAAGATGTAAATAGAAACAGCCATAGCAAAGAACTTCTATAATTAGCTTTCATCCTGATTCCAAAAGTTGCTTATTATAGAGCTTTTAATAGTATGTGAAAACCACGGCTTAAAACTCTTGGTTTGAATTTTCTGGCACTTTAATGAAAAAATTAGTATTTTCAAGCTTGGGGGGGTGTTTCTCTAAAGTCATGTGCTAAGCAAGTAAAAGTCTTCTGTTGCCGAAAGGTTTTGGGGGGAGGGTGGATGCCCTGGTAATTTTCTCCTCCCCGGACATAGTTTTCCTAAGAGTCAGAGAATGCATTTAAATCAGAAATGAAATGAATTACTAATCTAAGCTGTGGGTGTAGTTATGGACAGACACTGGTATTTAGACCAAACAAATGTGCTCTTTAAACACAGTGATCATACCCAGTTGTTCTTCCAAAACCACAACAGAGAACGATCTTGCTCAGTTAATCATACCTCCCTGAAGAGCCACCACCTCCAAGGGTGTCTGTGTTCAGCAGCAAGATGGAGCGACCACATCCTACCTTGAAAAGCGAACCCTCCTCACTGTCCCTCAATCCAGACTGCCAGGCAATATCAGGTCCATCTTGTGAGCTCACCAGATGTGCTGTCTCTTGTTTCTCCACCCTGCTGAATTCCTTGTAGGTCTAAACCCTATAGGATTTAAGTCAAATCTGGAGAAAGACTTTGAATAAGCCTCCACCACCTCCAGATTTTATCCACATGCAAAGTAAACCAGGTGGGAATTTGTGTAGTCGCTAAGTTGTGTCTGACTCTTTTGCAACCCCATGGGCTGTAGCCTGCCAAGCTCCTCCGTCCATGGGATTTCCCAGGCAACCGTACTGGAGTGGGTTGCCATTTCCTCCTCCAGGAGATCTTCCAGACAGAGGGATTGAACTCGTGTCTCCTGCATTGCAGGCGTACTCTTTACTAAATTCTGTCTGTAACTGAAAGAACACAGTGTTATTGGTGAGTGGTCAAGGAATATTTATGGCATTCTTGAGTTCTATTCAACATTTTGCTGAGAAGTTTCAGGAAAAAAAGAAAAGCAATGGTGACTGATGGAATCAAATAAGTGAATCACGTAAAACTACAATACTTTTTACAAACCAGGGGAAAAAAATTAGTTCTGGATTAGTCTCTCGGATACCACATAGGGAAAATCTAGCCTGGCACACCCCCTAATTTGCAGAAATGGCAGTGAATCTTGGCATATACCCTATAGAAATTTGTCAAATAAGATTAGTTCTGGGTTCCGCCAAGAATTCAGGATGCTGCTTGATGATCACTGTGGGATTCTCTTGGACGGCCTTGAATCCATCCAATACAAACTGAAAAACTTGCAGCAATGGTGAAATAAAGAACCTTTATTTCTCAAACTTGTCTGTTGAGAATTTTTAAAAATTATCTATACTTATAGCCCTTCCCAGAATGTCTGAATCAGAATCTCTGGTGGTACATATTTTGAAAAAATATTCATAAAAGTTTCAGATGAACAGCAAAGTTGAGCATCTCTGAATTTAGGTGAACAGAAGGGATTAAATTTCCCACAGGAAACTAACTAGCTCTTCTAAGGGTAGACGGACTAAAGATTTGAGGGGATTGTTCCAGATCATCTCAGCAGTCCTTTCAGGGGAACTCAAATCATTCAAGATGTTCTAATGAACAAGACTGGTTACAGAAAGGACACTCTTTAATGGTAAGAAGTCTTTGAACATCAAAGAACTGTACACTTGAAAGCATTATTCCAATCAACTTTGTTCTGCAAGAATTAAGTTTGGAGATGACTTTTATTTTTGCTGTTTGCAAATTTTACAAAAAAAGAATAACACTTTCAGTTAGACAAACTTCTATTCTCTGTAATATACCCTTCATGTAAATATTTTCCTGTTTTTATATTTGTCATATCTCATTCTCAAGAATGCTTCCCTTAGAAAATGTTTACCAAAATATGATCCTACAGTTCATAATTAAATTTTGTACAATTTCTTTGATGAAAAGGAGTATATATGAGAGAAGTTTGGACTAACACTTATTGATCTCCTCATATGCATCCATTTAATTATGGACTCATTAGTATTCTTCTCATTTTACTGTTGAAAAAAATTGAAGTTCAGATCAAGAGTCATCTCCAACACTGTACAGCTGTTAAGTTATAGTATCAGTATTTAAAACTCAAGTCTGGCTGATTCTATAGTTCCTATTTGCCAAATTGCATTAAACCAGGACAATCCATAGAGAATTAGGCATCTTTCTTATTCCTTAAAAGCATGTCATTTAATAATTCATTTGGAGGATTAGTCTGTATTCACAGCATGGCCATAAAGATTAGACAATTGGGAATCTAATAAGACTTTTTCATCTTTTCTATTTTCCAATTTTTCACGAAGGAGTATATAGATACTTTAAGGAATCATTAAGAGGATCCAATTTTTAAAAATATACTGTCTTCCTAGCCAACTAAGAAACAATACAATAGATTAAAGCAGGTGGAGACCAAATTTTTGCCTTTATTGTGGACAAAGTTTAGGCTGAAGGATATGACTTAACTCAGGAGGAAAGTGGGCCTCCTATAATTGAATTCCAGTTTGAAACACTTATTCAGGTACAGGCAACCCTCAGAACACTGCAAGTTTGAAGGAACAGAGTTAAATGTATACTTTCTATAGCCAGGCTTCCTTTTAAGAGAAAATTCTAGATTTCTCCAAACTCACCAATCAGATAAGTTGTTCCACTGGCAGTTGAGAAAGTCCAGCACAGCTACAACTACGGATCTCCCTTCAAATGGGGTGGGGGTGGGGGTGGGGGTGGGGGTTGTGTGTGTGGGAAATCAGAATTGAAAAAAAGTACTTCTCCTGGTCAGAAAACTGTAACAGGAAGTTTTTCACATGCTTGATAAAAATATGTAAGGACACACCCCAGGTTAAACTTTATTTGCTGAGTTAAAGGAAGAAGCAAAAGGCTAGCAAAACAGCTCCCATGTTTTTTTACAGACCAGTTCACTGAAGAGGAAAACAAAAAGCCTCAGGTGGAAAATCATTTAATATCACTGTTTTGGTAGGTACTAGTCAAGCACATATGAAAATCAAGGGTTTGAGGTGACATAAATACTATCAGTATCAGAGAAGTTAATCATTAGGATATTTCTATTATACTTTAAAAAAAAGCCTTGCTTTGTGTTTCCTCCATCTCTGTGGTAAAAATGTGCCCTAAATTTAGGTATCTTTGAGGACACATTCCTCACCATAAGTCCTTGGTTGTGTACTAAGAGACTGCAGAAAGACAGCCGTATCCACATAGCTTTGGATGGTCTTTCGATTCTTCTTTAGTCTATTTGAAGAAATATCCCCATCAATTAATATTCATAAAATGTGGGGTACTTGTTCCACTGGTACAATGGTTCCACATTCATACCAGCACACAACAAATGAATTCATAATTAATGTAAATTAAATGAGTTAAATAATTTCTAACAATTTCTTTCTCTTCATGAGTTTTTAATTTATCCTTCAAAATGATGTGTAATATGAAGTCAGATTTCTGAATAATTTAGGCCAACCTTCCTACCCCCTTCTCATAAAAAGTTCTATGAGATTCCTTAAATTTGAGCCAATATTTGTTTGATATAACATCTCAAAAATCAGGAAAATACTAGTGCCAGAAGGCACTGGGTCTTAATACCCTAATTTTGTAGATAGGGAACCTTGGACTTGAAAAGATTAAGTGATATAATGAAGATCGAAGAATAACTTCTTTAGTAGAGCAGAAACTGGAGTTAAGTTCCTCCAACCCCTGAAAGAGCTTTTCAACACCAGACGACTTTATTTTTCAATTTACTTTCATACTACTAATGTCTAGCTTAAAAATTCTATTTCCTAGGGCTTCCCAGGTGGCTCAGTGGTAAAGAATCCACCCGCCAATACAGGAGATACAAGAAGCGGGGATTTGATCTCTGGGTCAGAAAGATCCCCTGCAGGAGGAAATGGCAACTCATTCCAGTATTCCTGCCTGGAGAATCCCATGGAGTCTCAGAGAGTCAGACATGGCTGAACATGCACGTCTGACCAGGATGGTATTTCTCAATCCTGTTTGCTTTGTTTTGAAGTTTAATTTGATAGTACCTTTTTTTGCTTTAAAATCTGGTGTGATTCTACAGAAGGAGGGAAATGTTCTTTTATTGCTTTTATTGTTGCTTTTTATACTGTAATATAAAAAAACTTAAAAATATTTAAATCGCATGATATCAAAGTTCTTAGAAAACCATTTGGTTTATCTCCATTCAGCTCTAATAGTAACAGTGAGTTCTAACCTCATGAAGGGTCTGCATGTGCACTTTCCATTGATTAAACATTTCGGTGCTTGGCTTCGGTTTCCCAGACTTGGTATTTCATTTGGATTTGACTCCCGTCACCTGCATTTTGCAGGGGTTCCCTTTGCAGTTTCCAATGGTACATGTCAAATTGGGAGAAATGTCCCTGCCTGTTTATTACATTAGAAGATATTTAAGTGCATTTCCCAAATAAGATGTCCTGTTTCCACCTGACTGCTGCCAGTAACTTCAAAATCTCTGGGGATGACCAAGTCTGTTCTCAGAGGTTCTCCTTGGAGTCTGATTGTGTAAAACAAGTCTGCTTCTTTTCCGGACGCACTTGGAAATCTCTCTTTTGTTCCCACTTCATTTAAAAACATGTTCAGCTGCTCCACACCAGAGGAAAACATTTCTGTTTTACCCAAAGATTTTTGCATCCACCAAGGTTAATTAGATAGATTTGTTGTCCAAAATTTGAAATCGGGTTTTGTGCCTCTTAGCAATGATTTCCATCAGCGTAATGCAGCCATCATACTTTTCCAACACAAAACATATGAATCAGGGCATCGAAATTTCTTGATGTAAAGTAAACTGTAAAATGTAATATCATGTACCATATGTCTGCGCAGTGGGAAACAACTGATTCCAAAAGAAATAAGCCTAATTTTCTGACCCACTGGTGTGAGAGGGACTGGACTTGGATGAGGCACAAAAGAAGCCATCTGAAGATGTAGCGTGCCAGAGGAAAGGGACATTTTGATAATGCTGCCCTGCTCAGGAGCACATCCACTTTGATAGGAGACCCACTCTGATGTGAGCACAGAAGACAGAGTGTTGGAAACGGACCTGTTCTCTGGTCAGTTTCCTCCGGCTCCTTTCACGGCTGCAGCAGCAATATCCCATGTACTCCAGTGGAGCCTTCACCAACAACTTCTCTCAGGACAGGGAAAGTTGGAGTCCTCATCTAGGAGCCAGATTTCCTCTGGATTAAAAAAAAAAAATCATATAATTGAAATAGGATTACATGTTTAGTGTTGAAGTATTGATGGATTGCTTTCTTCCTTCTGCATGTATGGACAATCTGAACTGCAGTTTATACATGGTCTAAATGTCTCTCCCCAGCCCATTTTGGTCTTTTCACAACCTTCAGCCAAAAAAAAAAAAAAAAAAAAAGAACAGGATTTCTCAGGAACTGTGAAGGAGCCAAAAAATATGCTAGACGCATTAGATTTATGCCGGATGTAGGATCTAAGAGAAACAAGAAATCCAGGAAAAGTTTAAAAATCAGATTGAGTCTAAGAGGAAGCAGTCTCTGGCGTGGCGCCTGCATGGATAGGAGGAATGATGCAAGGAGGGCTATAAGTCACTCATTTCCCAATTAGACCTGATTTTCCCTGATGGCACCATAAACCCATGTCTCCACACAGCAGTAAAATTCATATTCCACTGATCAGTCAGGTTCTTTATTGCTGATGAGGTTTCCTGAGTAAGTTCAGTAGTAGCCCTAATGAAATAGCTTCAGATTTGATGGATGGAGAGAGTTGGAGCCTTGTTTAATAGTACTGTTTCAGTTAAGACCTTCACAATTCTTGCCAAATGGAAACTGAAATAAAATTTCAGTATATCGAACCTGGCCCTTTTCGTGACAGACAGGTTATTGGTTCTGAAGCACCACCAAAATAGCAGCATCATATGGGAATGACCAGCACGTCTGGACTGTGGCCCCAATCTGTCCAGAACTGTTCACTTCATTCCATGGTGAAGAGTTTCCTTTCCTGTAAAACAGGAACCAGAGGTCTCCTCCAGGTGTAACCACTGTGGTCCTGAGAACAGGACAAAACAAATGTTCTAATCACATTGAGTCTGGTTTCCTTCATGAGAATGCTTCAGCCAAAACAACCACAATTAAAATAGTGTGTGAGAAATGAGGTTTGGGGTACCACTATTTATCAGGCAAAGCTATGGTTTTTCCAGAAGTCATCTACAGATGTGAGAGCTGGACCATAAAGAAGGCTGAGCATTGAACTTTGGTGCTAGAGAAGACTCTTGAGAGTCCCTTGGTCAGCAAGGAGATCAAACCTGTCAATCCTAAAGGAAATCAACCCTGAATTGTCACCAGAAGGACTGATGCCAAAGCTCCAAAACTTTGGCCACATGATTCAAAGACTCATTGGAATGACTCATTCCAATGACTCCTTGGAAAAACCCTGATGCTGGGAAAGATTGAAGGCAGGAGGAGAAGGGACGACAGAGGATGAGATGGTGGGGTGGCATCACTGACTCGATGGACATGAGTTTGAGCAAGCTCCAGAAGAGAGTGAAGGACAGGGAAGTCTGGCATGCTGCAGTCCATGGGGTTGCAGAGTTGGACATGACTGAGTAACTAAACAACAACAAATTTATCAGGTAAATGGATCAAATGTCTTAGGGGCATTTTGGATAGCACCATCATACATACTGGCATGAACTAAGCATCTAGAGGTGTTCAGGCCAAGACCAAATATTCTACAAGGGGAAAGGAGAGGAGACAGGCAAACACTGACTTGAAGTGGGGAGGCTGGACAGCAGGCCCCTAGACCAGTTTGCACAGAGGACATGATTGAGAGAAAGCCCTGTGTCCTTTCCACCGCCGTTACAACCAGGAGGTCACTGCTGTGCAGAGAGGGGGGTTAAGGGCAGCATGCACAGCTCTGAGGGTACCGGCCCCCCACAGGCCTTCACAAATGCAATGTAGGCAGAGCTCTGTTCTGGCCGTGTTCATCTTCCTCCATGAAATCCTCTTTTTATGTTCTCTTCTCTCCACGATCAACAACACAAAACACCCAGACATTAGTCCCAAGGAAATCAGTCATCCCCACCCCAACCAGGAACCCAGACTCCTATCCACTTCTACTTATTTACTATAAAACATTCCATTCAGAGATCCTATGCCAGTATGTATATTCATGTGATTTTAATAATTTGCCCATGAGAATATGAAAAATGATCTTTAACCTTCCAACTGGTGGATGTTTACATCCTGAAGTACTTCCTGTGTTCCCAGGAGGAATTCTAATTTGTAATATATGGAGATGGTACGTCTGAGTGGTGGCTTTTATGGTACCAGAGTGCCATTCATCCAAACTCCCACAGAGAATGAAACAAAGAAATTAACTTTATTTATCTCATTTCATCTTCACAAATTAGTGAAGCAAGCTTTATATATATATACACACACACATATATATATATACTTTTAACTTTTTATAATAGACTGAAATTCAGAAAAGTTTAAATGACTTGCCCAGAGCTTAGTAACTCCATGTTCTAAACACTCAACATGTTTTTGTACTTTATTTCAGAATTCTTAATATGAATATTCAGAAGTATTAATTTTGAAGGCAAATTAAGAGTATTTTCTGTGTATGATAGTAGAACATGGGACTGTTATTCCTAAAGAGCAAGTGCTTTTAGTCTGGGAAGACCTGAGTTTGAATCCCCTGAGTTTGATCTGAGATTAAGGGAAGGGTCTTCAGATGTTCTGAGAATCACTTTTGTCTCTAGAGAAGGGAAACGGAAGTTTAAATAAATTGGTGTATTTAAAGACCTTGTACCGGTAGACACAATCCCTTTTTAATGTTTCAAATTTTTGAAAAGTAAAAAAAAAAAAATCCTGTCTTTGGAAAATTATACTTAGATTTCTAAAAATTATAAAAAGCTGTTCACAATTGTTATCATAAGGGCCTACTCATTATATCTTCATTTTTAAAATGTACCAGTTAGAGCAATTTTTAAAATTATTTCTTGGAAACCTACCACATAAACAACTGGCGTTAAAAACAAAAAAAATACATTGCTCTATAATTGAGAAAGTGCTCCTGAATAAGAGAAAAAGATGTTATAGTAATAATACAGGACACTGAATTAGTGCTACAGAATTAGAGTGTCATAGATCTAGAGGCAGAAGTTATAGCTTGGTAGCCAATTCAATGGCTGGTTTAGACCAATCTCACAGCTCAGAAACTGAATTAAAGGAAGTGATTAGTCTACTTTTTCAGGTTTTATTATTTACAGCCTTCAGATAATAGTTTTTATTCATTTATTACCATTTTATTTTATTTATCCCCAAAAGGAAAAATAATGCTGAAGGCCAAGTTAAGAAAAGATTTTATAACAAGGCAGTTTTCTGTGACTGAGCCCCTCAGTAGAAAAAAATCACAAAAGTGAACTGGATTCAGGCAAAGAAAGAAAGAGTGAAACAACGCAGCATTTGGAAAGTAGGAAATACTGCGCATGCTTCCTGGGGAATATAACAAATCCCTCCTTTCTCTCTCTCAATATATGTAAAAACATATACAGAAAAATAAACAATGCTCTTTTCCCTCTACTGCTGACTCCGTTCTGAGAAACAAAACCAGTAAGATACATACACATATATGTATGTATTCAGAGTGGAAGGGGAAAAAGTATTTGTTCAACTTTACTGAGGTTTAATTGTCACAAAAAATTGTAAGATATTTAAAGGATACATCATGAAAGCATTGCTCCCATCTAGTTAATTAGCACACTCATCACCACACTCATCACCACACCTATTTACATATTTACCTGTTTCCAAATGTTTTATTTCTCTTATAGCTGAACCTCTGTTCCCTCCTTTTACCAACCAGTAGAAAAGCAACCACTTTCCTACTCTCTGTTTCTACGAATTTGACTTTTTTAATCTTTTTCAGATTCTACATGTAAGTGATCGCATGTAGTATTTGTCTTTTTCTATCTGGCTTATTTCACTTAGCCTTCAAGGCCCACCTGCTGCTGCTGCTAAATCACTTCAGTCATGTCCGACTCTGTGTGACCCCATAGATGGCAGCCCACCAGGCTCCCCCATCCCTGGGATTCTCCAGGCAAGAACACTGGAGTGGGTTGCCATTTCCTTCTCCAAGGCGTGAAAGTGAAGTCGCTCAGTCGTGTCCGACTCTTCGCAACATGGACTGCAGCCTCCCAGGCTCCTCCATCCATGGGATTTTCCAGGCCTATGTTGTTACAAATATCAAGATTTCCTTCTTGCCTCCTGCTGAATAATATTCCACTCTGTGATATATCACACAATGGAATATATTTACATATCCCACGTCTTCTTTATCTACTCACCCATTGACAAACACTCAGGTTGCTTCCATACCTTAGCTGTTGTGAGTAATTCTGCAATGAACGTGGGAGTGCAGATATCTTTTGGTATCCTGTTTTCATTTTCTTTGGATGTGTACCCAGGAATGACTTACTGGATCATAAGGTAGTTCTATTTTTCATCTTTTGAGGACCCTCCATACTGTGTTCCATAGCGGCTGCAGCAGTTTACATTCTCATCAACAGTGCTCAAGGATTCCCTGGAGAAAAGGCATTTTTGATGATAATTTTTAGTCAGATCATACCATATCTGAAGCTAGTCATCCCTGGAATGTCCCAATTGAAGAGCCTATCGATTTCTATATAGAAAAATAGCACAAGTGATCTTCTGAACCCAGATCTCTCGCACTGCAGGCAGATTCTTTACTGTCTGAGTCACGAGGGAAGTCTAAGAATTCTGGAGTGGGTAGCCTATTCCTTCTCTGGGGCATCTTCCCAACACAGGAATCGAACTGGGGTCTCCTGCATTGCAGGCAGATTCTTTACCAGCTGAGCTATCAGGGAACATAAATATTCCTTAAAACACTGAAGGTGTCTAAGTGAGAAAACCATTCATAAAGGCAAAAATAGCATTCAATACACATACCCCTATATAAATACTATCTCTATATCTGAAGCTGCCGAAAATTCCAACCAACAGGATAGGTACCCCTAGGCTTTAATGCACCAGAATTGTTTCAATTCCTTGCTTTCCATAAGAAAGATTTTATTTCCCCGGTTGATCAGAGAGCATTCTTGGAGAAAAATCTGTTGATATTCCCCTTGCTGAGTTTTAAATAGCCTGAGTATGTGTGATATATCTTTTGTAGTGAGTACTTTAGAGAAAAAGCATTGCTTTTAAATCTCATGCATGCCCCAAATGTAATGTGAAATAAATTCCACTGTGAATGAGCTCCTGCCATGTCTAAAAACTGAATTGTAATATGCAAGTTTCTCCGAGACAGGTCATTTTTTTGTGGTCTTAAAAGCAGCAAAGCTAAGAGGACTGATAAATTTTAAATCTCTCTAGCAGATTTCATGTAAAGCAGTAAGTTTACATCTCTATGCAACTCTAGTAGCAAAAACATGAGTAATTCATTCTGAGTCTTCCCTGGGAATTCAAGCCTGTTCAATTAACAGGGTATATTTTACTCAACATAGGAAAGAAAGTTGTGAATAAAAAATAATAATGATACCAACAGCCTTGAGTCTGCCCTCCAGGAATTTCTGTTTCATCTTTGAGATGAACCTAGGGTCAGAGAGTGTAGTCTTTCAAATTTTCCATCTTATTTTTGGCATTCTTCTGAAACTATCAGATTGTAAATAAAAGCTCCAAATCAGGGCTTCCCTGGTAGCTCAGTGGTAAAGAGTCTGTCTGCCAATGCAGGAGACATGGGTTTGATCCCTGATCCAGGAAGATTCCACATGCTGTGCAACACCTAAGCCTGTGTACCCCACAGGATTAGTTGTTAAGCCTGTCCTCCAGAGCCCAGGAACTGCAACTACGGAGTCTGCTTGTAACTACTGAAGCCCATGCTCGCTAGAGCCCATGCTCAGCAACTAGGGAAGCCCCAGCAACCAGAAGCTGGCACATGGCAACAAAGGGTAGCCCCCACTTGCCACAACTAGAGAAAAGCCCAAGCAACAGCAAAGATCCAGCAAAGCCAAAAATCAAGCAGTGGAAAATGTTTATTCAATTAACATTTATGGAGATAATGTTTTTAAAAATCTGGGAATCAATCAAATCACTATTTGGGGGTTCACTGCCATAGGAAGTAAAGAGCTGAAGTTCCCTTCGTGATTCTCTCATCCCTCAAGGATGAGGGGTCTTTTTTGAACTCTCAAAGAACATCTTACCTTCCCTGGAAACCCTTCTCAAACGCAATAGGAACCTAACTAAACGGCAATATCAGCCATCGTTTATTGAGCAGATACTACATACCAAACACTTCACTCGCTTTTCATATAGTATCTCTCTTTATACATCATTATCATCTTTCATGTATCATGTTCCTTTCATATATTGTCTTACCACACCATAATCTTTCACATACAGGTATTGTTATTTCCAGCTTAAAGAGCCTGAAGATCAGTATGTATGTATGTATGTTAGTTGCTCAGTCGTGTCCCACGCTTTGCGACCTCGTGGACTATAACCCACCAGGCTCCTCTGTCCATGGGATTTCCCAGGCAAGAATACTAGAGTGGGTAGTCATTTTCAGGGGATCTTCCTGACCCAGGGATTGAACCCGTGTCTCACACATTGGAAGCAGATTTTTTTTTTTTTTTTAACCATCTGAGCCACCAGGGAAGCCCAGTGAGGTTAATTAACTGAACTAAGGTCACGGGGTCTTTAAAGGAGCCAGATTCAAACCCCGAGCTATCTGTCATCAAAGCCCGGGTTCTTTCCACTGCACTGTGCGTTCCTGAAAACGTGCCTCCAGGGCCTCATACTGAAGCTGTGAAGTAATACATTAACACAAATACAGTCATAGCGGCCCTGACTGGCTTTTTTCTCCCTCACCTCAGATCATTCCGCAAACTACTAAAGTGTAGTCTGTAACCTGAGAAAATGTCTTCCCAGAGGCATTTCACCTGCAATCACCGAAGATAAGAAAGCATTCCATATGCCACGCCACTTTTAACTCAGTCCACAGAGGTCAGCCCTTCACTGTTACCAGAGTTTCACGACTGAGCAGAGGGGAAACCAGTGGACCAAAGGGACGTTCATCTAACAGATAAGACTTGCAAAATTCAGCTCCTGAGTAACAGTCATGTACCATGCACTGACTGCTATGCATGTCCTGTACCAGTTGAAATATGCAAAATAAATAGTTGAGCACACAAACTGTTTTTCCAAAAACAAGTCTTTTGCAAATGCAAATTGAGGTCACACAGGCATGAACTGTAAAATAAGCGTTAGGACATTCATGTTTTATCTCTTCAGCTCCAAGAACTTCACAGCTGCTCTTAATGGGTACGTGAATATTTTACGTGTGTGTTTTGAAAGTAATGTATTACCTTTCTTAAAATTCTCTATAAATGGCAGATTGTGGCAGAAATGTTTTTCTCAAACACCTAAGCTTTCCTAAAACACTGAACCTTATTCTCAGAACCCAGTGTGCTAGAAGTGAGGTAAGAAAGTGTCATTTCTTCTTAAAAAGAAATGTATCATTTCTTTCAAACATAAGTGTTTCCCTTTAATTTTATTGGCCTCTGGAAAACATTTGTATAAAACATTACATTTTATAGATTTTTAAAAATTTGCTTTCCATACTCTTATCAGTTATATGCCATTGAAACTGACTGAGCAGCTGTATTGGTTAAAATGATAGAATAAGAATGTATCAATACCCTGTAATGACCTATATGGGAAATGAATATTTTAAAAAGTAGATATATATATATATATCTGACTCACTTTGCTGTATAGCAGAAAGTAAAACAAGTGTAAATCAACTCTGCTCCAATAAAAATTTTTTAAAAAGAATGTATTATAGCGTTAAATTCCTCTATAGTAAGCTATGTGTTTTTTAATTGTGGCAAAATACCTGTGACATAAAATTCGCCCTGTTAACCATTTTTGAGTGTACAGTTAAGTAGCACTAATTACGTTCACATTGTACTTAATCACCACTACCTATCTCTAGAACCTTTTATTTTTCAAAACTGAAACTGTACGTATTAAATAATAATGCCCCATTTCCCCCTCCCCAGTCCCTAGAAACTACCATTCCATTTGTCTCTATGAATTTGACCTACTCTAGGTACCTCATGTAAGTAGAACTGTACAATATTTATCTTTTTGTGATGGATTATTTCACTTAGCACAATGTCCTCAAGTTTCATTCATGTTGCAGCATGCATCCGACTTTTCTTCCTAAGGCTGAATAATAGTTCGTTGTATGTATACGTCACATTGCATCCACTCGTTTGTGGAGGGACACTTGGGTGGCTTCCTTCAGCTATTGTATGTAATGGTGGTATAATCACGTGTGTGCAGACGTCTCTTTAGGATCCTGCTTTCACTTCTTTAGGTCTACGCCAAGAAGTAGAATCGCTGAATCGTATGATGCATGCTCAGTCGCTTCAGTTGTGTCCAACTCTTTCAAACCCGTGGAATATAGCCCGCTAGGCTCCTCTGTCCAGGGGGTTTCCCAGGCAAGGAAAGCAGGGTGTGTTGCCATTTTTTTCTCCAGGGGATCTTCTCGACTCAGGGATAGAACCCAGGTCTCCTGCATTGCAGATGGATTCTTTACCAATTGAGCCACCAGGGGCTAACCCCTATTAAATACATGACTTGCAAATATTTTCTCCCAATCCATGCATTGTTTTTTTACCCTTTTAATGGTGTCCTTTGATGCAGTTTTAAATTTTTCATACAGCACAATTATCTTTCATTTTGTTACCTGTGCTTTTGGTGCTATATACAAGAAATCACTGCCAAATCCAATGTCATGAAGATTTTCCCCTAAGGTTTATTCCAAGTTTTTTAGTTTCAGCTCTCCCATTTAAGTTTTTAAGCATTTTGAGTTAATTTCTGTATATGATATAAGGTAGGAGCTCAATTTCATTTTTTGCATATGGATATATGTGTGTGTGTGTGTGTGTGTGTGTGTGTAGGCCATCAATTCTCATTATTCATGGAAGTTTTGTTCTACACAGTCATTACAAACACTGAATTAGGGAATACTGAGCCATTGCTCTAGGAGAAATACAAGATTAGTCTCCTGAGAGCCTGTGGTCACATTTTTGTCAACTAATCAATACATAATCTTGTATTATGTGTGTTTCTGTTTAAAGACACCCTATTCAATGTACATTGTTGATTTATTAATGTTGAACTCAGAGCCAACAGCACTGTGACTCATGGCTGAATGAAGCTTATCTAACATACTGATTTTCTCTATAATATAAGCCCTGCTCTTAGGAACACTAGAACGCACTTCAGCACAATGTTTGGGGTGATTTTAAACAGAAAAATCACCAATGAAAAATATAAAAAATGAGGAAAAGGTGGCACTAATTGGACTGTGAAAAGGACACTTGTGTCCAGTTACAAGAGCAGAAACATGAAGGCAGAGAGTCACCTTGTTCCACTTTACTTGGGCACTCGTGCACAGACTGACTGAAATGTTTTGCTACTCTGCCTGGTTCTGCAAACGACCATGAAATCCCCACATGTATTGATGTGGGGATTACAAATACATTTTAGTGGGACTTCCCTATGGTCCAGTGATTAACAATCTGCTATCCAACACAGGACACAGGTTCCACCCCTGATCAGGAACCACATGCCATGGGCAACTAGAGAAAGCCCACACATCACAACAAAGACCCAGCTCAGCCAAAAATAATAATTTAAAAACACACACGTAAATACATTTTAGTGAGTAAGCAAATTTGAAAAAATTGAATCCATGGATAATGAGAACTGTGCAAATATGTATTTCAACTTTGCTTCAGAAATCCTTCTCTCTCTGACATCCACTGAGAGCAAGAACTGGATACACATACGCTCTGAGAATGATATGTATGTGCTTAGTCTTTGTTCCATATCAAGGACTCTGATATAATTTAGTTAGGTTCCTCCTCCCCGCCGAGAACTAACTTACCCTCTCTCACCCACAAGCACCATTTCAGAAAGCATTGAGAAAAAGATGTTCATTCTAATTCTGAAATTATACTCTATGTGGTTATTTGATCCAAATCATTGACTTTTCTGAAGACAGGTCACATTGACTCAAGTAAATAAATACCTGTCTACGGGGGAGATAGATGCACCTTACTAGCAAGACCCAATGTCCTCAAACACTTGAGCAGGTGACTCAGATACTTCATCTGGCTCCAGTGTAGCTTCTGACAGGAGGAGACAACCCTCTCTAAAAAATGTACTAACCAAGCAAGAGAAGATATTGCATAGAAACCAGGAATGTTAGGTCCATGAATCAAGGTAAATTGGAAGTGGTCAAACAGGAGTTGGCAAGCATAAACATCAACATTTTAGGGATCAGTGAACTAAAATGGACTGGAATGGGTGAATTTAATTCAGATAACCATTATATCTACTACTGTGGGCAAGAATCCCTTAGAAGAAATGGAGTAGCCCTCATAGTCAACAAAAGAGTCCAAAATGCAGTACTTGGGTGCAATCTCAAAAACATGAATGATCTTTGGTCATTTCCAAGGCAAACCATTCAATAGCACAATAATCCAAGTCTATGTCCCAATCACTAATGCAGAAGAAGCTGAAGTTAAATGGTTCTATGAAGACCTACAAGAGCTTCTAGAACTAACACCCCAAAAGATGTCCTTTTATCATAGAGGACTGGAATGAAAAAGTAGGAAGTCAAGAGGTACCTGGAGTAACGGGCAAATTTGGCCTTGGAGTACAAAATGAAGCAGGGCAAAGGCTAACAGAGTTTTGCCAAGAGAACGCACTGGTCATAGCAAACACCGTCTTCCAACAACACAAGACATGACTTTACACGTGGACATCACCAGATGGTCAATACCAAAATCAGATTGATTATATTTTTTGCAGCTGAAGATAGAGAAGCTCTATGTAGTCAGCAAAAACAAAACTGGGAGATGACTCTGGCTCAGATCACGAACTTCTTATTGCAAAATTCAAACTTAAATTGAAGAAAGTGGGGAAAACCACTAGACCATTCAGATAGGACCTAAATCAAATCCCTTAGGATTATACAGTGGAAATGACAAAGAGATTCAAGGGATTAGATCTGATAGACAGAGTGCCTGAAGAACTATGGACAGGGGTTCATGACATTGTACAGGAGGAGAGAAGTGAGAGACAAAGGAGAAGAGGAAAGATACACCCATCTGAATGCAGAGTCCTAAAGAATAGCAAGGAGAGATAAGAAAAGTCTTCCTCAGTGATCAGTGCAAAGCAATAGAGGAAAGCAACAGAATGAGAAAGACTAGAGATCTCTTCAAAAAACTTACAGATATCAGGGGAAAATTTCATGCAAAGATGGGCTCAATAAAGGATAGAAATGGTATGGACCTAACAGAAGCAGAAAATATTAAGACAAGATGGCAAGAATACACAGAAGAACGATAGAAGAAAGATTTTTATGACCCAAATAAGCACGATGCTGTGATCACTCACCTAGAGTCAGACATCCTGGAATGCGAAGTCAAGTGGGCCTTAGGAAGCATCACTCCGAACAAAGTTAGTGGAGGTGATAGAATTACAGCTGAGTTATTTCAAATCCTGAAAGATGATGCTGTGAAAGTGCAGCACTCAATATGTCAGCAAATTTGGAAAACTCTGCAGTGGCCACAAGACTGGAGAGGGTCAAGTTTTCATTCTAATCCCAAAGAAAAGCAATGCGAAAGGATGTTCAAACTACCACACAATTGCACTCATCTCACACACTAGCAAAGTAATGCTCAAAATTCTCCAAGCCAGGCTTCAGCAGTACATGAACGAAGAACTTGTTCAAGTGGGTTTAAAAAAGGCAGAGGAACCAGAGATCAAATTGCCAACATCTGTTGGATCATAAGAAAAGCAAGAGTTCCATAAAAACGTCTACTTCTGCTTTACTG
The DNA here is from genome assembly GCF_055505025.1 of Bos grunniens. NCBI lineage: Eukaryota > Metazoa > Chordata > Mammalia > Artiodactyla > Bovidae > Bos > Bos grunniens. The sequence goes on along the minus strand of NC_141191.1, from coordinate 18,641,786 downwards.
ACTATGCCAAAGCATTTGACTCTGTGGATCACAACAAACTGTGGAAAATTCTTCAAGAGATGAGAATACCAGATCACCTGACCTGCCTCCTGAGTAATCTGCATGCAGGTCAGGAAGCAACAGTTAGAACTGGACATGGAACAACAGATTGGATCCAAATTGAGAATGTCAAGGCTGTATATTGTCACCCTGCTTATTTAACTTATATGCAGAATACAACATGCAAAATGGCAGACTGGATGAAGCACAAGCTGGAATCAAGATTGCCAGGAGAAATATCAATAACCTCAGATATGCAGATGACACCACCCTTATGGCAGAAGTGAAGAAGAACTAAAAAGCCTCTTGATGAAAGTGAAAGAGCATAGTGAAAAAGCTGACTTAAAGCTCAACATTCAGAAAACTAAGATTATGGCATCTGGTCCCATCACTTCATGGGAAATAGATGGGGAAACAGTGGAAACAGTGGCTGACTTTATTTTTTGGGGTTCCAAAATCACTGCAGATGGTGACTGCAGCCATGAAATTAAAAGATGCTTGCTCCTTGGAAGAAAATCTATGACCAACCTAGACAGCATATTAAAAAGCAAAGACATCACTTTGCTGACAAAGGTCCATCTAGTCAAAGCTATGGTTTTTCCAGTAGTCATGTATGGATGTGAAAGTTGGAATATAAAGAAAGCTGAGCACCAAAGAATTGGTGCTTTGGAACTATGGTGTTGGAGAAGACTCTTGAGAGTCCCATGGACTGCAAGGAGATCAAACCAGTCAACCCTAAAGGAAATAAGTCCTGAATAATCATTGGAAGGACTAATGCTGAAGCTGAAGCTCCAACATTTGGCCACCTGATATGAAGAACTGACTCACTGGAGAAGATCCTGATGCTGGGAAAGATTGAAAGCAGGAAGAGAAGGGGACAATAGAAGATGAGATAGTTGGATGGCATCACCGACTTGATGGGACATGAGTTTGGGTAAACTCCAGGAGTTGGTGGTGGACAGGGAGGTCTGGCGTGCTGCAGTCCTTGGGGTTGCAAGGAGTTGGACACAACTGAGTGACTGAACTTTTCTGAATCAAGTACTGTTAGTTTTTTTTCAGCTTGGCTCTAAGGGGTGTTACTGTAAATGGATGGGACACTGCATTGCTATATTCACTTTCCTTGAACCACACTAACCTAAGATTGCACATAGGGAGTCCCAACAATTGGGAAATACTACTAAGATCCCATTCTCCAAGAATTCAAGACTGAGGGCAGTCATGGGCCTGTGGTGAGTCCAAGTTAAAGGTCAGATCATGTAGGCTCAGCTGACTTCTCCCTGCTGCGACCTCCTTCATGTCTTTCCATGGAAATGAGTTGATTTCATTCAAACTAAAATAGGCTTTTTTGTTTTACTGCATATTTCTAGCATTCACAATGAAGGTCAGTTTATATCTATGTATGTGTACATACTTTTATACTAATAGATATGAAATATATTCATATCATGTGTCCATTATTCCTCCCTCACTGTGTCTAGATATCAGGATTTAATCACTCCTTTATTTGAGACTTGTGTCTCCTTCAACAGAAATAGACTGTGCCTTCTGGTGTTCCTGTGGGTTCAGCTGTGTCTCCTAAAAGATGCATTCAATTCTTAGACCCCAAGAGCTGTGAAGGCAACTTATTTACAAATAGTCTCTCTGCAGATGTGCTCAAGGTAAGATAAGGTCATATGGGATTAGAATGGTGTCCTTATAAAAAGAGAGAAATGTGGACACAGAGGCATTGACACCCAGGGAGAAGATTACAAGAAGACAGAGACCGAGATGGGAATGACGCAACTATAAGCCAAAGAACAACAAGAATCACCATCAATATCAGCAGTTAGGGTGAGGCGAGAAAGGATCTTCCCCTAAAGCCTTCGGAGTCAGCATGGCCCTGTCAATATCTCTATTTCCAATTCCCAGAACTATTGGGTTGGCCAAGAAGCTCATTTGTATTTATCCATAAAATCTTATGGATAATTTGAATGAACTTTTTGGCCAAGCCAGTATATGCGAGAGGGCTTCCCTGGTGGCTCAGACAGTAGAGTCTGCCTGCAATGCAGGAGACCCAGGTTCGATCCCTGGATCAGGAAGATCTCCTGGAGAAGGAAATGGCTACCCACTCCAGTATTCTTACCTGGGAAATCTCACAGACAGAGGAGCCTGGCAGGCTATATCCATGGGATCACAAAGAGTTGGACACAACTGAACAACGAACACATACAATATATGAGCGAATAAGTTTTTTTGGTTTAAACCATCTAGTTGGTGGTAATTTGTTAGATCAACCCTAGCAAACTAATACAGATGTCTCTTCTGGAAACAGTACTGCTTGTATAATGCTTTGTCTCTTTCATCTCGGGGAATTATTTCTTAATTAAATGCATCATAGAGAACATCTATCTAATTTTCTGAGATCCAAGAACATTATTTGTTGCAGATCACAGAAAGATAAAGGGGAAGAGTCAGAAGAATAACACAATCTCTTGACTACTTGATTTGTGTTTCTTTGTAATGCACACACTTGCAAACAAATTTTAAACAAATGGTAGAAAGAACAAAAACATAATTCTTTATCATCCTGTCAAACTACAGTTATAGATTTAGCAGCAATGAAGAAATATATTCAGAGCTACAGGAGCTAGTGCCTTACTGTGCCAAATGTACATTAAGATTCGGCTTGGTTCAATAAATAATTTTTAAATACAACCTATCACATTGTCTTGGATTTTGCTCCTTATCATAATAGCACATGCAATGGGATTCAGACCTGCATCATTTAACTCGTGACTCTCACAGATTAAACAGTTTCTACCTTCCGGGACTTCCTAGGTAGCTCAGTGGTAAAGAACCCACCTGCCAATGCAAGAGATGCAGGTTGGATTTCTGATCTAGGATGATCCCATGTGCTGCAGAGCGACTAAGCCCATGGCCCACAACTACTGAGCCTGTGCTCCAGAGACAGACCCCCAACTACTAAAATCCACACTCCCTAGAGCCTGTACTTCACAAGAGAAGCCACTGCAGTGAGAAGCCTGCACACCACAACTAGAGAAAACCAGCACAGCAATGAAGCCCTAGCACAGCCAAAAATAAGTAAAAGTATATATATATAAAAACATCTTCTACCTTCCTTTTCCCAAATGTACCCCTCACCCACATAACATGCAAACCTACAGTAATGCTTAGACCTTGACTGAAGCATTAGGTGTATGTGAAAAATCTATACATCTATGTATTTCCCAGTGAATAAGACCTATTTCTCTCCAAATTATTATATATCTACAGAGCAAATACTGACAAGGCAAGGCTCAGCATCAAAGATAAAAGGTGAGGGGGGATATGCTATCCTTGGTGACGGCAAGAAGCACCATGTACCCTCACTCCACAAACACAGATTTCAGAGCTTGTTGGTCATTCTGTTTTCCTAAAACTGAACAGTATATCTTATTTCACAAGACTGATCGGAGATAAAGTTTGAGTGATTTTATTAACAATTTAGATCAGCAAGTTATTACTCTCATTCACCTGTTAGTAGGTATACAATATTTACTTTTCTGAATGCCAGAGCATGACATTGAATTTTCTTCAAAATTACTATTCGATTTATAGTTCACTTCTTCTTGGGGAACTGTCTTCAAGAATTATGGTTACCTTCAGAAGAATTCAATCAAACTTATTTTACAGTGCCTTACATTTTTAGTTATCAAGGTTCATTAAAATTCAGTACCACCTGTCCTTTTTGGTATTGCATGTATGGTGGGATTTATTTTTAAATTAAATTTTTTGTGTTTCATTGCTAGATATGTACCAGTACTCACTGACAACATGTTTTTTTCAGCCATACAACTTCTTCAGTTTTGGGGTAATATTACTACATAACCAAGCTTTGCAAATTTCTTTCTGGTTTATATATAAATATATATGCATGAATATGTATATTCAATACATATTTATATATGCTACTCTATTTTAAAAGTGCTTTAAAATTAGTTCAATATATGCATGACAAAAAGTTCTTAATATCTTTTCAAAAAATTATCCTTGTATAATTAAGAAACATCTTGCACTTCAGCTACTCTTTTTTTTTAATTGAAGTATAATTGCTTTACAGAATTTTGTTGTTTTCTGTCAAAGCCCAACATGAGTCAGCCATACGTATACATATTCCCCTCCCTTTTGAAACTCCTCCCATCTCCCTCCCCATCCCACCCCTCTAGGTTGATACAGAGCCCCTGTTTGAGTTTCCTGAGCCATACAGCAAATTCCCGTTGGCTATCTATTTTACATATGGTAATGTAAGTTTCCATGTTCCTCTCTCCATACATCTCACCCTCTCCTCCCCTCTCCCCAAGTCCATAAGTCTATTCTCTATGTCTGTTTCTCTACTACTGCCCTATAAATAAATTCTTCAGTACCATTTTTCTAGATTCCATATATATGCATTAGAATAAGATATTTATCTTTCTCTTTCTGACTTACTTCACTCTGTATAACAGGTTCTAGGTTCGTCCACCTCATTAGAACTGACTCAGATGCATTCCTTTTTATGGCTGAGTAATACTCCATTGTGTATATGTACCACAACTTCTTTATCCATTCATCTGTTGATGGACATCTAGGTTGCTTCCATGTTCTGGCTATTGTAAGTAGTGCTGCAGTGAACCATGGGATACATGTGTCGTTTCCAATTTTTGTTTCCTCAGGGTATATGCCTAGTAGTGGGATTTCTGGGTCATACAGTGGTTTTATTTCTAATTTTTTAAGGAATCTCCATGCTGTCTTCCATGGTGGCTGTTATCAGTTTATACTCCCACCAACAGTGCAAGAGGGTTCCCTTTTCCCCACACCCTCTCCAGCATTTATTGTTTGTAGACTTTTTGATGATGGCCATTCTGACTGGTGTGAGGTGATATCGCATTGTAGTTTTTATTTGCATTTCTCTAATAATGAGCAATGTTGAGCATCTTTCATGCAGTCACTCTTAAACACTGAAAAATTGATACTTTCAATAGTCTGGTGGTGGTGGTGGTTTAATGGCTCAGTCATGTCCAACTCTTTGTGACCCCATGGACTGTAGCCCACCAAGCTCCTCTGTCCATGGGATTCTCCAGGCAAGAATACTGGAATGGGTTGCCATTCTCTTCTCCAATAGTCTACAGCTATGCTAATATGGTGGCTACTAAATTTAAATGAATTAAAACTTGATAGAGATGAAAATTCAGTTCCTCAATCACAGAAGTCACGTTTCTGGGGTGTTCACTAACTACATGTGGCTAGTGGTTACCTTATTAGTGTGGCTATACAGGATTTCTATTATTGCAGAAAGTTCCATTGGAGAGTTCTGGCCTATAGCATTAAAACTTAGAATTTAAAGTTAAAAAAATAAATTTGAAAAGAATATGATTATGGCTTACTTACATATTGCAAAGAATAGATTTTTAAGACTCTAAAACAAAGGCCAAAAGAAAAGGGAAAATAAAGGATCTACTTTTTCCACTTATTTCAGTCATTTGCATGCTTCCTATCACAGGGAGTGATAATCCTTAGTTGCTTAGAGTGTTTATTTCAGTTAGGGATTTAGCTGGCTTTCTGAGAATATCCAGGTCTAATTCTAAATCTCCTGGTACATGAGATATATAATATGTGAACATTATATACAGTCACATCATTCATGTTATAGATGAATGTTAGACAGATATAAGGATACAATATACTTATATGGTAGCATTCATGTCTTAAAATTCTATGTATTATTTTTTAAATAATGACTTACCATTATCTGTTAATGCACATTGTACTTTAATTTTTATATAAAGTTTTAATCCACACCTGGAAAGAGGAAGGAAAAACTTAAGAAAATTCACACAAAATAACACCTCTGCTAATGAAAAATATTTAAACAGAGTAAAAAAGCTAAATTTGGGCCCTCATTTAAATTTTCCCTTCTTGTCATTCATTTCTAAGTTTTAGTTTCAATGTGACTATTAGATAAGGAAAATGAATAAAGCACACCTTTAAAGATCATTAAATAATATGTCATAAAAATTGCTCAAGGTCAAAGCTCAAACACCATAGGGAAAGCTGCTGGCTCTTCAGGGAACTTCTGAGTAACAACCAAAATAATCGTGTCAAAGATGCAGGGGTGCCTCCAGCCAAAAACAGGAAGAAGGTTTTCCTACAGAGATTATTGTTGTAATGGTGTGTGCTCCTAGGAAAGAGATGGACTTTAATAATGTAACAAGTCTGTCAAAACCCCACAGCAATGTCATTTGGTGTCTGGCCAGAGAGATGTACTCTCTCTAACACTGGAAATGCTACTCCCAACTCTTTCCCCAGTCATTGAAACAAAAAGTTTCACTTCACTGTTTCTCAATGGACAATTCTTTGTTATAAAAATTAAAAACAGGACACAGAACATGTTCAAGTTGGAAAGCTCACTAAAGTTATGTGAATTTAACAGTACAGGCTATTAAATTGCTTCAGCCTTATAAGAATGCTCATTCAACCACCTTGCACCAAACTGCCATAGGAAAAGGCTAATGCTCATTGTTATACAAAGAAAGATAAACGTAATTTATGAAAGTAATAAGGAAGAGGAGAAGGACTAACTGGGTATCAATTATTAATACCTTTTAAAATTGTTTCCATTTTCTTCTCACTGTCTTCTGATTTCTTTGACATCTTCAGCTATATTCCCTGGGAGATTCATAAAAGAAAAAAAAAGATGAGCAAGATAATTAAAAATAAAGTATGTTTAGGGGAGATATAAGTTGGTTACAGGGTGAATTTAAATTGATCATATGTGTGGGCTTCCCTGGTGGCTCAGTGGTAAAGAATTCGCCTACAACGCAGGAGACATGGGTTTGATTCCTGGGTCAGGAAGGTCTCCTGGAGAAGGAAATGGCTATACACTCCAGTATTCTTGTCTGGAGAATCCCATGGACAGAGGAGCCTGATAGGCTACAGTCTATGGGGTCGCAGAGTCAGACATGATTGAGTGAATGAACACACACATACCCCTTATGTATACTGATATTTTACTGTATCTCCAGCACCATGCTATGCCCTAAAAAAAAGGCACTGATTTCAGCACATTAAATCCAATTATAGTGCAGTTTTATATGGTTTACCCTAAATAAGTTCTGGAATCAACTAGGGCATTACTTAATTAATCAGACTCTATGAATAATTATCGGAGAAGGCAATGGCACCCCACTCCAGTACTCTTGCCTGGAAAATCCCATGGACGGAGGAGCCTGGTAGGCTGCAGTCCATGGGGTCGCTAAGAGTCGGACACGACTGAGCGACTTCACTTTCACTTTTCACTTTCATGCGTTGGAGAAGGAAATGGCAACCCACTCCAGTGTTCTTGCCTGGAGAATCCCAGGGATGGCGGAGCCTGGTGGGCTGCCGTCTCTGGGGTCGCACAGAGTCGGACACTACTGAAACGACTTAGCAGCATGAATAATTATATCATAAAATGTATGTTACATTTAGTGCCACATCATCTTGCATTGAGCTTCACTCATAGCTCAGTTGGTAAAGAATCCACATGCAAAGACGACGACCCCGGTTTGATTCCTGGATCAGGAAGATCCACTGAAGAAGGCATAGGCTACCTACTGCCGTATTTTTGGACTTCCCAGGTGGCTCAGCTGGTAAAGAATCTGCCTGCAATGTTGGAGACCTGGGTTCAACCCTTGAGTTGGGAAGATCCCCTGGAGCAGGGAAAGGTTACCCACTCCAGTATTCTGACCTGGAGAATTCCTGTATAGTCCATGGTGTTGCAAAGAGTCGGACAGGACGGAACGACTTTCACTTTCACTTTTCATCTTGTATAGATGTGGCACTAAATGTAATATAGACACATGTGTCCTGTATACACACACGTCTTTATCATGTAATAATACTCCAATTAAAATTCAAAAAAGGGAGAAAGTTGCAATTAGCTGGATTCACCTTGAGAAAGGAAACTAGATTTCATGTGGCCTTGATGGACTGTTCACATACACAGAAGACAGTGGGGAGGATGGTCTTTGAGGTCTACAAAGAAACAGTCAAAAGTGAGCATCTCAGCTCAGAAGACAATTCGGTTTCTATTGGAGACATGGGACTTCGCATATGCGCTGTATGGCTGTGGAAACCAGGTTACGAATATGAGACAGAGGTCCATATCAAGGAGCCAAATACGCCTTCCAAAGTGGGCAAAACTTATTAAGATAAATGGCAGATTAGGCATTTGCATTTGCCCTCTGTTACTCTAGGGCCTCAATGATATAAAAGTCCAGAAATACAATAAGGAATAAACTTAAACTATGAAAAACAACAATGCAATTGGGCATCAGCCATAAAAAGTGATCACAACAGACTTGTGGAAATTGTTGAGGGGCAGGGTGTGCACAGCCTACTCTACTGCTGTGTGCTGATGAGGCTGAGACCAGGGGAAGGGTTGTCCACCCATGAGGCTCTGAAAGGTCCCAGGCTCGGGTCTGCAGGGACTGCTGAGGGCTTAGGTCGTGGGGTGCAGCCAAAGAGAGAGAAAGAGACGAATCGAATCAGCACTTACCTCCCTCCATCTTTATCCAATATGGAAAGCAGCTGAGAGCTGCTATTACCCCAGTGTCAAACCCTAGTTCTTCTCTGGACAAACAGAAAGTATCTGGGGAAAGCTACTGCTCGCAGCATGGATGCTGACATTCCAGAATAAATCTTTCTTTGTTCTGTTCCTGGGGGATTTGGAGTTTGACAGCTAGCTCCTTATCTATTCACTGCAAAGAGGGTTTACTAATCAGCATGACATCACCTCTGTTCATAGGTCCCCGGTCATGTTTTTCAGTCGGGTGGGAGACCAGGCTAGAAAAGAGCAGCAAGTGAAGTTCTCACCAGATTCCCACCTGCCGATTAGAATGCAAATTCAACAGCAGTTGTGTGAGCTGCTTGTGAGCCTCTCAGAAACGTGTCTGCTTCCCTTTATGCACAGGCAGGAAGCCTGGAAAGTACATTTCCTAGACTGACTCAGAGGCGGCACCTGCACAAGCTCTGGAAGGCAGGGGAGAAGAAGACAGGCATGGCTTCTGCAGACGGCGGAAGTGAGCGTCTGCCAACCTGGCTCACGGGTCCTCCTGCGAGTCACTCAGTGCTCTGGTCCCTAAACGTGCTGATTTTCTAAAGACCAGGACCAACTTCCTGGACCTAAAACACACCTCCAGTGCTTCCTATGGTTTTGTAAGCTTCTAATTTCCTCTGTTCACTTACCTCCTGTCTCACTTTTCTGAATGAAATTTGTCCCATTCACAGAGATATATGAAGAGACTCATAGATTACTCTTACTTTTATACACAAAGGTAAAATAAATTTTAAAAAAACAATGTGAAAAAGAATAGCTCACATTGGAGTAGAGAGACTTAATTTAGACAAGACGACACCAGAAAAAAATAAAAGCTGGATTCCTATTCTTAGACAAATTTTAAAATATAATACATCCTTGAAACAAGATACTATAAAAATGGAGAATAAGAGATGTTTAAATACAATAGCTGAAGAGGACTCAACAGGATTTAAAAAACAAATGGAAGAAATTTAAACTAAAAAGCACAAAGACAGCAAGATTCGGGGATACAAAGAAAACAGAAAAAAATTAAAGCAGTGAATTTATCAAAGAAATTATAAAACGAAAAGTCCGAAATCTAAAGAAGTACACTAGGTGATCTGGTGGGGGCGGGCGGAGGGTTTATGCTTGATCTTGGTCACCTAAAGGTTATTTTCATTCTTTAAACAAGTAACCGCCTTCCCCCATTGTCGACACCCAGTGGTGGCTCAGACAGTAGAGACTGCCGGCCATGCAGGAGACCCGAGTTCCATCCCTGGGTTGGGAAGAGACCCTGGAGAAAGGAAATGCTACCCACTCCACTACTCTCACCTGGAAAAACCCATGGACAGAGGAGACTGCTGGGCTACAGTCCATGGGGTCGCAAACAGTTGGATACAACTGAGTGACTAACACTTTCACTATTCCTAGTACATTTCTTTCTCAATTTTATTAAAAATTTAGTCTCTAGCACCTCTGCTGTTTTATCCAGTCTAAATTCCCTATAATCAAATGACAGTAAACATTCGCTTTTTAGTAATATATTACCTTTCTTGTTCCTTTTTCCTTTTGTACCATTCACCGGGACCAAACCACAATCTTGGGCCAACCCAGAAACCTTCCTTCTGTTCCCACATCATGCTGGGGAGGAAGCCATGCAAACAGATGCAGTGTAGTAATAGCACGAGGCAGATCATTCTTCTCCTGAGAGCTAGCGATTAAATTCCCAAAGAAAGGCAATGCCAAAGAATGTTCAAACTACCGCACAATTGCATTCATCTCATACGCTAGTAAAGTAATGCTCAAAATTCTCCAAGCCAGGCTTCAGCAATACGTGAACTGTGAACTTCCAGATATACAAGCTGGATTTAGAAAAGACAGAGGAACGAGAGATCAAATTGCCAACATCCACTGGATCATCAAAAAAGCAAGAGAGTTCCAGAAAAACATCTATTTCTGCTTTATTGACTATGCCAAAGCCTTTGACTGTGTGGATCACAATAAACTGTGGAACATTCTGAAAGAGATGGGAATACCAGACTACCTGACCTGCCTCTTGAGAAATCTGTATGCAGATTAGGAAGCAACAGTTAGAATTGGACATGGAACAACTGGTTCCAAATAGGAAAAGGAGTACGTCAAGGCTGTATATTGTCACCCTGTTTATTTAACTTATATGCAGAGTACATCATGAGAAACACTGGGCTGGATGAAGCACAAGCTGGAATCAAGATTGCTGGGAGAAGTAACAATAACCTCAGATATGCAGATGACACCACCCTTATGGCGGAAAGTGAAGAAGAATTAAAGAGCCTCTTGATGAAAGTGAAAGAGGAGAGTGAAAAAGTTGGCTTAAAGCTCAACATTCAGAAAACTAAGATCATGGCATCTGGTCCCATCACTTCACGGAAGATAGATGAGGAAACAGTGGCTAACTTTATTTTTGAGGGCTCCAAAATCACTGCAGATGGTGACTGCAGCCATGAAATTAAAAGACGCTTGCTCCTTGGAAGAAAAGCTATGACCAACCTAGATAGCATATTAAAAGCAGAGACATTACTTTGTCAACAAAGGTCCATCTAGTCAAAGCTATGGTTTTTCCAGTAGTCATGTATGGAAGTGGGAATTGGACTATAAAGAAATCTGAGCACCGAAGAACTGATGCTTTTGAACTGTGGTGTTGGAGAAGACTCTTGAGAGTCCCTTGGACTGCAAGGAGATCCAAGCAGTTCATCCTAGGGGAAATAAGTCCTGAGTGTTCATTGGAAGGACTGATGCTGAAGCTGAAACTCCAATACTTTGGCCACCTGATGTGAAGAACTGGCTCATTTGAAAAGACCTTGATGCTGGGAAAGATTGAGGGTAGGAGGAGAAGGGGACAACAGAGGATGAGATGGTTGGATGGCATCACTGACTCAATGGACATGAGTTTGGGTAGGCTCCAGGAGTTGATGATGGACAGGGAAGCCTGGTGTGCTGCACTCCAGGGGGTTCCAAAGAGTCAGACACGACTGAGCGAAAAGCAATATTCAGAAATTTTGCAAGTGAACTGTTAAACCATTGACATCACACATGTCGGGAAATTGACAAATACCACAAATCAAGACATTCATTTCTCCCCAAAGAGCCAATGTACCTACACACGACTGCCACTTTTTTGCTCTCCATACCCACCTGGGCTCTCTTCTCTACTAGATAATCCTTTTTAGTTTCATCATCAACCTTCCACTCCATTCTCCATGAATTATTTTCCAAAATATCCATTCTCCTCAAACTTCTTACTCTAGTCCTTCCTTCACTCTGGTCACATTTCATAAAGAAAATAGTTACATCATCTGCCAATTCTCTCACCACCCTGCCATACGTACCCTGTAATTTCCCCACATCCTTCCATTCTAATTTTTCCTTCTTCCTTCCTGGTACAAAATTTTCCCCTTTCACCTGGATCTTACCTTCTTCTGCCTCCTGAGAAACTTCTGTTCGATTATCTCTTTTTTTTTCCTGTGTTGATACTAGCTTCTCATTAGTTTGTAAATATTCTCAAATTTCTCCAATTAGAAAAAAGTATGTCTTAGCCCCCTACATCCCTCCTACTATGATAGTCTTTCTGGAGCTTAGGACCATGCCAGGCTTTCTGAAGGGAACCTCCCACCGACAACAGTAGCTGCAATAGTAGCAGTAATAGTAATAGTGTCTGCAATAGTAGCTCTGGAGCCAGAGAGCTGGGGGTGAGGTTCAGGGTCTGCCTCTCACTATGTCTGCTACCTTAGACAAGTGACTCAACCCCTCTGTGTCTCTGCTTCTTCATCTGAAAGCTGGGGAATACAGTCCTACTTATCTTAATAAAGGGGTTGACACAGCTAAAGCACTTAGATAAGTGCCGGACATAGCAAACAGCAATTATCAGTTATGCACGATGAACTATTGTTACTCTTCACTTCACTGCCCTCCACTGCTCAGGTCATCAGCAGTCCTCAAGTTGCTAAATCTAATGTGCATATTTCAGGCTTGACATTTTCAAACTTTTCTGCAGCATCTGACCCTGCATCCTGGTAATTCCCCCTCCGCTTGAGTTCCCTGCCACACCATCCTCTTTTCCTTGTAACCTCACATACTGTGTTTCCTATTCTAAAAAGCCAGTGTATATACATACTATATACACTACCATGTGTAAAATAGCTAGCTAGTGGGAAGCTTCTGTGTAACACAGGCTGTATTCTGTGATGACCTAGAGAGCTGAGATGGAGGGTGCAGGGAGCAAGGTCCAGGAGAGCGGGGCTGTATGTATACAGATAGCTGATGGATGTTGTTGTACAGCAGAAACTAATGTAACATTGTAGAGCAATTAAATTCCAAAAAAACCCCAAAATAAACAAATAAAAACAAAACAAATAAACAAATGTCATTATCATGACATTATGATAATGATAATGTCATGTTCTTCCTTGACTCCAGGCTTCTTGAAAATGTCCTAAGTCAGCTGGCTCACAAAAAAATATTCTGGGGCTCTTATTATTAATAACAATTATTGTCAATAGATAGAGTTAGGTGAGTGACAGATAACAGGTTCAAAACCATCCTTACTATGTGTTGTATAAGCTAATTCCCAGCTTCCTGTCCTGCTTGGTGTCACTATACTATTCATGAAATGTTCACTGTCAGGAAAGTGACTACTTAAAGGTCACTCTATGTTAGAGGTAAGAGCCAGTTCATATTAAAGTTCATATCCTATTAAATAATAGTCCAACACAGAACCATCAATGAGTCAGGCCACAAGCATCATCCCTAAAGGAACAGGTAAACAGGACTGAATCACAGCTACACTGTGTTCTTACAAGGGTGGGAATGTCTCCAGCACACTTCTGCCCACTCACTCCTTGAATACCACTAATGTTACCCATGTAAGTTTCTAACACCCACTATGTTATCCTGCACATCTCAAATTTTACCAATGAAAACTCATTTCTAAGGTTAATTATACTAAATAATAGTGACTGTAACCATGAAATGAAAAGATGCTTGCTCCTTAGGAGAAAAGCTATGACAAACCTAGACAGTGTATTGAAAAGCAGAGACATCACTTTGCCCACAAATGTCCATATAGTCTTAGCTGTGGTTTCCCCAGTAGTCATGTACAGATGTAAGAGTTGAACCATAAAGAAGGCTGAGTGCTGAAGAATTGATGCTTTCAAATTGTGGTGCTGGAGAAGACCCTTGAGGGTCCCATCCATGGACTGCAAGATCAGCCCTGAATATTCACTGGAAGGGTGGATGCTGAAGTTCCAATACCTTGGCCACTTGATACGAAGAGCTGACTCATTGGAAAAGACCCTGATGCTGGGAAAGATGGAGGGCAGAAGGAGAAGGGGGCGGTAGAGAGTGAGATGGTTGGATGGCATTACCATCACTCAATGGACATCAATTTGAGCAAACTTCAAGAGACAGTGCATTACCGACTCAATGGACATGAGTTTGAGTAAACTCCAGGAATTGGTGATGAACAGGAAAGCCTGGCGTGCTGCAGTCCATGGGGTTGCAAAGAATCAGATGTGACCAAGGGACTGAACTGAACTCAGAAGGTAGTGGAGAACAGAGGAGCCTGGTGTGCTGAAGTTCTTGAGGTGGCAACAAGTCAGACACGACTTAGCGACTGAACAGCAACAACAAGCCCCTTAGCTGTTGATGGGAAATAACCAAGCTGAAACACTTGTAGGAGCTGCTTCTGAAGAATGATCTTCCCCATCAACTGGATACACCCTGAAGTGCGAGCTCCTCATTAAAGCAACTGGCCATTCCCATCTAACATGGATAGTACTTCACCAGCTCCAGGGAGGTTTTGTAAAGTTCATAAGCATCGTAACAGGTCTTGTCATATCCTTTTTCAAAGTGAACCATCCTTCTTCCTGCACCTCCTCCAGCCCCTCTTCTCCTGGAGAAATTCCATAAATATCCCAGATCAAGATTCAGATGTGGCTTTCTCAGGGCCGCCTCCTCAGCTCCAGGGCAGCCTAGTAAGCTCCAGGGAGCCTGGACTGTGAGCTCTGCTCCACTCTGCAGTGGTACAGTTGCATTTAATTGAAACTGTTTATATACTTATCTTTTTTTTTTTTTTTTTATCTTTAAGACTGTATGTTCCTTAAGATCAGAGGCTGGGTCATTCATTGATCATCTATTTATTCCCAGGGGACCTCCATACACCTGGTATCATGTAGGTGCCAAGTGAATGATCTTGGAATCGACGAGAGGAAAGAAACCCAATAGCAGTTTACATTGGAAACTGCTAGTTTGTTCACAATGATCAAACCTTTGGAACGTCTATGATGCAAAAGGATGTGAACTACGATCTGGAAATATAAAGAGGAATGAGTCAGGGGCCCTGATCTAATGAATTCACACTCAGTTAGATAGATAGAGACACAAAATGGGCAATGGTCATAGAACACAGATCAAGATACACACCCCTACTTCCAGGGGAACTGACTGATGGGGTCAATCAGGGTAATACCATCACCTTGTTCTTAAAACTGATTCTGTTATCCAGGTTTAAGTCAAAAAGTTCTGACATTACCCTGATCAGACCTTGCTTTAGAAAAGGGCACAGGATATATTATAGGGCCAACAAGACACACGGGGAGTTTGGCTGGGATTTCTGAGACAGAAATCTTACTCTTTTAGAGCTTTCAAGAGAAATGTTTCCTCTTCTAGTCTGTCTGTAATGTACAGAAAAAGCCTGGGACTTCAGCATTTTGCTGTCATGGAGGCAGCCAGTCTTATGCAAGTCTAACATAATAGAAGGCAAAGAGGAGAGGTAGAAAGAACCGGTTCCTTCATACACAGCAGTGTGCTGCTGAATCAATATAGCTGTGTCTCATATAGGCTTTCTATTATAATTGAATTTTTCCTTATCCCAGTCTTCTCCCTACTTTTCATTATTTATATTTGAAAACCATTCATTATAAATGTGAAAATAGGGCACATAATCCAGATTTCAAGATTTATATCTCATATATTCCTCTGTATGCACTGGCTAATAAAGCTGCTGTTTTGACTGATATGGCTAGTCACTGAAATTAATTGTAATAAGAACACTCAGACACTAGAGTGGTCTGGTGGAATTAACCAAACCACCCGTAGTTTTGGCATCAGGTAAACACTCAACCTGCTTTGAACTGCCAGGCATTTGCTTGTAAGACAATTAGTTGCATTAATAGAAGAAAAAAGAATCAGGGTGGGGAGAGAAAAATGGTAGCAAATGGAATAACCAACCCTCAATGGCAGAATGCTGCCTTCTGTAAAAAAGGGGTTTCTGTACAATTCATAGATTAGAACAGAAAAAAAAAAAAATCAAGAATAACTATAAAATCACTGCAAGATGATTAGGAGCCAAACCTTTTTGAGGCAGGATTCAAACATATCTACTACAGAGTGACCTATCCGCCAGCGCACAAGGGTTAGCAGCATTCCTTATACGACTGGAAGTCAAATAAAATATATTTTTCAAGTGCTTTGAGAAGCTCTCCTCATGCTTGTTTGGAAAATTTAGCACAGCAACAGCATTCAGAAGTAAATCCCCACCCTACAGCCTACATAGAAAGAAGGTGTAAACTGAATCTTATTATTTCTGCTGCTTCTGTTTCCTACCCAATCCAAGGTAAGTGAAAAGAATTAATTTAACTCTTACAGAACATCTGTTTATTTCAATCAATTTCAGCAACATTTTGTATGTGATTATTTTAGAATACTCATGTTTAACAGTTACTCCATCCATAAAAAAAAAAGCTTGAATCTATAGCCCAGTTCAAAGTGCATTAGTCTTATGCACTAAATCTCACTGCCAACCACACCTGGCCTGTTACCCTAGCAAGGCTTGTAGGTGCAATGTGAAATAAGGCCAGTGCATGCCATAAAGAGCTGGTGAGTTGTGGCAAAGAAAAAATGATGGGCCCACATTAAAAAGGAAGACTGAAAATAGTCTTAAAGCAGGGTTCCTTAAACTCTACACTATTAACACTTTGGGTCATGATTAACATCTTTTGCTGTGAGCCATTGTCCTATGCATTGTGAGATATTTAATAGCATCCTGGCCTTCACTCACATGATACTAATATCCCCCAATTATGACCATCAGAAACATCTCCAGGCACAGCCAAAAGGCCCCTGTCCTGGTTGAGAACCACTGGTTTAAGTAAAACAATTTCCAAATGAAATGATGACAAGTTGGTGTTTTATGAGCACTATCTAACTCTTACAGGGCCTTCAAAAGTAGATACTATTTGTTTGTTTTAAAGGGAAATGCAGTTAGTGTGAGATGGAACAAACAATCGTCTAAGGCCCGACGACAGTCCTGGATTCAAAGGCTAAATGGTACTGTTCTAGGCCCTGGACATTGAACACGGACTGAGATAATAATTTTGTCCTCAAGAACTTCCTAGTACTTTGACTCCCAGCTAAGGTGGGGGAAGGAAGACAGAGAGCCCTATGGAAAGGCATGGGAGACTCTGCATGCCGCCTTGGATTTGGGAGGAAATGTGGTCAGAGCAGGGGTAAACTGGAGTTAAGCAGATTAATGGAGGGCAAGACGGGTTTCGGAGCAGAGAGGAAGTGATTTCCATGAAGAGCAAAAAGGATTTACAAATACCAAGAATGAAAAGAGAAGGTGGCACAGATCAGCAAGACTGGAGAAGAGGATGGGGAAGGACTGACTGGCTTCTCAGTGTGTCTTTGAGCAAAGTGATGAGCTGGAAACAAGTGCAGTTATCTTCTAGGACCCTCGTTATCTGCTGGAAAAAGTTCTTCCAAGGAAATCCATATCTACACATATGGAACAGCCATGGTGTTTGTTTGATAACAGAATCAGTGCTGTGTTCTTGACTACATTAAAAAACAAAAGCACTGGGATGGCACCATCTCAGCCTGTTAAGCATTAATATTATTTAATTTCACTTGTGTTCTTACCTCCATATAGCTTGGCACTTTTCTCTCCAGAATATTCTTACACACTCATCTAGTAAAAATATACATAATCTCATCAAACTGCTGCTGCTAAGTCGCTTCAGTCGTGTCCGACTCTGCGACCCCATAGACGGCAGCCCACCAGGCTCCCCCATCCCTGGGATTCTCCAGGCAAGAACACTGGAGTGGGTTGCCATTTCCTTTTCCCATCAAACTGCAGATGCTGTCTAAACTGTGCTGCTCATTTTACTGAGCAAGATGCATGGTGGGGCACAGAGGTCTATTCAGAGCCAGAGGGTATCAGAATTCCAGAAGCTCTGACATCCAGAGCTGGTTTGTCGTTGTTTAGTCACTCAGTCGTGTCCGACTTTGCAACCCCATGGACTGTAGCACGGCAGGCTTCCCTGTCCCTCACCAACTCCAGGAGTTTGCTCAAACTCATGTCCATCGAGTTGGTGATGCCATCCAACCATCTCATCCTCCGTCATCCCCTTTCCCTCTTGCCTTCAATCTTTCCCAGCATCAGAGTTTTTTCCCGTGAGTTGACTCTTCGTATCAGGTGGCCAAAGTATTGGACTTTCAGCTTCAGCATCAATCCTTCCAATGAATATTCGTGCTGATTTCCTTTAGGTTGACTGGTTTCACCTCCTTGCTATCTAGTGAACTCCATGAACAGAGCTGGTTTAGGGGAACTATACTGAGAAGGCAGACCAGTGAAAAAAAGTTTAAGAGCAGACAGGTATTTACAGTGTTCTTCAATTCACGTAAAAGACATTACAAGTGGACTTTATAAGCATACTTTGTATATTATATTTAATTTCCTTTCCATGACTGTAAAGAAAACATCTGACCGGGCCTCAAGATGTAAGAGAGCCAAACCTTGCCCTTGGTGTATTTTCACTGTCTTCAACCCCTTTTTAAAGCTATGAACTCCATCATTACACCTAGTGGATTTAGGAGACTAGGGAGATATAGTGTGATATTAAAAATGCACTGGCACCATACTCAAGAGATCTGGGTCTCTTGATATTTTCTACATAGCATGATGGCAGAAATCGAAGAAGAGCTAAAGACCCTCTTGATGAAAGTAAAAGAGGAGAGTGAAAAAGTTTGTTTAAAACTCAACATTTAGAAAACTAAGATCATGGCATCCAGTCCCATCACTTCATGGAAAATAGATGGGGAAACAATGAAAACAGTGGCAGACTTTATTTTGGGGGGCTCCAAAATCACTGCAGATGGTGACTGCAGCCATGAAATTAAAAGATGCTTGCTCCTTAGAAGGAAAGCTATGACCAACCTAGACAGCATATTAAAAAGTAGAGACATTACTTTGCCAGCAAAGGTTCATCGAGTCAAAGCTATGGTTTTTCCAGTAGTCATGTATGGATGTGACAGTTGAACTATAAAGAAAGCTGAGCACTGAAGAACTGATGCTTTTGAACTGTGGTGTTGGAGAAGGCTTTTGAGAGTCCCTTGGACTGCAAGGAGATCCAACCAGTCCATCCTAAAGGAAATCAGTCCTGAATATTCACTGGAAGGACTGATGCTGAAACTGAAACTCCAATACTTTGGCCACCTGATGCAAAGAACTGACTCATTTGAAAAGACCCTGATGCTGGGAAAGATTGAGGGCAGGAGGAGAAGGGAATGACAGAGGATGAGATGGTTGGATGGCATCACTGACTCAATGGACATGAGTTTGGGTAAGCTCCGGGGGTTGGTGATGGGCAGGGAAGCCTGGTGTGTTGCAGTCCATGGGGTCGCAAAGAGTCAGATACAACACAGCAACTGAACTGAACTGAATTAGCATGACTGACACTGTGTTTCCATAGATAAAGCACGGGAATTGATTGACGTATGTTCTGACAACCTCACCAGCTTGTCATGGGGATAAAAATAATAAAACCATATAAAAGTGCTTTTAAAACTTAGACCTTCTAGAACTTCAAGACCTTCTAGAACTAACACCCCAAAAAGATGTCCTTTTAATTATAGGGGACTGGAATGCAAAAATAGGAAGTCAAGAAATACCTGGTTCGGCTCAGTTTAGTTGCTCGGTCATGTCCGAATCTTTGTGACCCCATGTACTTCAGCACGCCAGGCTTCCCTGTCCATCACCAACTCCCAGAGCCTACTCAAACTCATGTCCATCAAGTCATCCAACCATCCATCCAACCATCTCATCCTCTGTCATCCCCTTCTCCTCCTGCTTTCAATCTTTCCCAGCACCAGGGTCTTTTCCAATGAGTCGGCTCTTTGCATCAGGTGGCCAAAGTATTGGAGTTTCAATTTCAGCCTCAGTCCTTCCAATGAATATTCAGGACTGATTTCCTTTAGGATTGACAGGTTTGATATCCTTGCAATCCAAGGGACTCTCAAGAGTCTTCTCTAACACCACAGTTCAAAAGCATTAATTCTTCAGCACTCAATTTTTTTATGGTCCAACTCTCAAATCCATACATGACTCCTGGAAAAACCACAGCTTTGACTAGGCAGACTTTTGTTGGTAAGGTTTTTAATATGCTTTCAAGGTTGGTCATAGCTTTTCTTCCAAGGAGAAGTGTCTTTTAATTTCATGGCTGCAGTCACCATCTGCAGTGATTTTGGAGTCCCCCCAAATAAAATATCTCACTGTTTCCATTTTTTCCCCATCTATTTGCCATGAAATGATGGGACCAGATACCATGATCTTCATTTTTTTAATGTTGAGTTTTAAGCCAGATTTTTCACTCTCCTCTTTCACCTTCAGCAAGAGGCTCTTCAGTTCCTCTTCGCATCTGCCATAAGGGTGATGTCATTTGCATGTAGGAGGTCTTTTATATTTCTTCCGGAAGTCTTGATTCCAGCTTGCGCTTCATCCAGCCCAGCATTTTGCATTATGTACTCTTCATACAAGTTAAATAAGCAGGGTGACAATATACAGCCTTGACGCACTCCTTCCCCAATCTGGAACCAGTCCATTGCTCCATGTCAGGTTCTAACTGTTGCTTTTAAACCCTCATACAGATTTCTCAGGAGGCAGGTCAGGTGGTCTAGTATTCCCATCTCTTTAAGAATTTGCCACAGTCTGTTGTGATCCACACAGTCAAAAACTTCGGCATAGTCAATAAAACAGAAGTAGATGTTTTTCTGGAACTCTCTTGCCTTCTCTTTGATCCAACAGATGTTGGCAATTTGCTCTCTGGTTCCTCCACCTTTGCTAAAACCAGTTTGAACATCTGGAAGTTCACGGTTCACGTACTGTTGAAGCCTGGCTGGAAGAATTTTGAGCATTACTTTACTAGTGTGTGAGATGAGTGCAACTGTGCAGCAGTTTGAGCATTCTTTGGCATTGCTTTTCTTTGGGATTGGAAAGAAAACTTATCTTTTCTAGTCCTGTGGCCACTGCTGAATTTTCCAAATTTGCTGGCATATTGAGTACAGCACTTTCACAGCATCATCTTTTAGCATTTGAAATAGCTCAACTGGAATTCCATAACCTCCACTAGCTTTGTTTATAGTGATGCTTACTAAGACCCACTTGACATCGCATTCCAGAACCTCTGGCTCTAGGGGAGTGATCGCACCACTGTCATTATCTGGATCATAAAGATCTTCTTTGTACAGTTCTTCTGTATATTCTTGCCACGTCTTCTTAATGTCTTCTGCTTCTGTTAGGTCCATACTGTTTCTGTCCTTTATTGTGCCCATTTTTGCATGAAATGTTCCCTTGGTGTCTCTAATTTTCTTAAAGAGATCTCTAGTCTTTCCCATTCTATCATTTCTCTCTATTTCTTTGTACTGATCACTGAGGAAGGCTTTCTTATCTCTCTTTGCTATTCTTTGGAACTCTGCATTCAGATGGGTATATCTCTCCTTTTCTCCATTGCCTTTTGCTTCTCTTCTTTTCTCAGTTGTTTGTAAAGCCCCCTCAGACAACCATTTCGCCTTTTTGCATTTCTTTTTCTTGGGGATGGTCTTGATCACTGCCTCCTGTACAATGTCACAAACCTCTGTCCATAGTTCATTAGGCACTCTGTCTATCAGATCTAATCCCTTGAATCTTCCACAGTGGAATTTGTCACTTCCAGTATATAATTATAAGGAATTTGATTTAGGTCATACCTGAATGGTCTAGTGATTTTCCCTACTGTCTTCAATTTAAGTCTGAATTTGGCAATAAGGAGTTCATGATTTGAGCCAGGGTTATCTCCCAGTCTTGTTTTTGCTGACTGTATATAGCTTCTGCATCTTTGGCTGCAAAGAATATGATCAATCTGATTTTGGTGTTGACCATCTGGTGATGTCCATGTGTAGAGTCTTTTCTTGTGTTGTTGGAAGAGGGTGTTTGCTATGACTGGTGTATTCTCTTGCAAAACTCTTTTAGCCTTTGCCCTGCTTCATTCTGCACTCCAAGGCCAAAGTTGCCTGTTACTCCAGGTATCTCGTGACTTCCTAGTTTTGCATTCCAGTCCCCTATGATGAAAAGGACATCTTTTTTTTTTTTTTTCGTGTTCATTCATCAGTGTATATTTCTCAGTCACCCACTGATGAACTGTGCTCCCCACTCTATTCCGAAACTAGTGGGTGAAGAAACCATATTTGTTATACTCATTCTTAAACTCCCCTTGTCTAGCAGAGTTCTTGCCACATAGTAAGCACTCCATAAAAATGGATTAACTGAAATGATTAAGGGACTGAGTGTAGAAATGAATGGACGGTAAAATTTCCACAGATTGTAGGACAGCAACATCAATCCTAAAGGAAATCAACCCTGATATTCATTGGAAGGACTGATACTGAAGCTGAAGCTCCAATGCTTTGGCTACCTGATGCAAAGAGCCTACTCATTGGAAGAGACCCCGATGCTGGGAAAGACTGAAGGCAGGAGGAGAAGAGGGTGACAGACAATACGATGGCTGGATGGCATCACCAACTCCATGGACGTGAGTCTGAGCAAAATCCAGGGGATAGCGAAGGACGGGGATGTCTGACGTGGTGCAGTCACAAAGAGCTGGACACGACCTAGTAACTGAACAACAGCCAGTGTTTTCTCTATTTCTCTGATTATAAAAACAATGCTGCTGCTGCTGCTAAATCACTTCAGTCATGTCCGACTCTGTGCGACCCCATAGACGGCAGCCCACCAGGCTCCCCCGTCCCTGGGATTCTCCAGGCAAGAACACTGGAGTGGGTTGCCATTTCCTTCTCCAATGCATGAAAGCGAAAAGTGAAAGTGAAGTCTTTCAGTCATGTCTGACTCTTCGCGACCCCATGGACTGCAGCCCACCAGGCTCCTCCGTCCATGGGATTTTCCAGGCAAGAGTACTGGAGTGGGGTGCCATCATCCCTCAACTTATTCAGGTCTCTATATATTACCTTTGGAGAAGGTCTTCATTGACTGCCTATGCTAAAATGTACCCTTTCCCATTATCTGCTCTCCCCTTTGGCCCTGCTTTATTTTTTGTAAAACTTACCTCTATCTGACTTACTTGTGTGTAACTTAATTGTGTGTTTATTTCTTTATCCCCAGACTAATAAAATGGGTAAGAGGGAAGTGATGGTGGCGGCAGTATGCTCCAGGAAGAAAGAGTATCACTGAAATTGTTCAGAATTGAGTGATATTAAAAATGATTGACTTTTGGTGGTTGGTTTGTTTGTTTTTTAATTCTCTACAGACAGTGCACCCTTTATTACCTGCATTCAGGATGAACGATCCCTCTGCTTCACCCTTAGTGCATCAATGCAAACCCCACTAGAACAGAGATAGCTTTTGGTTTTTTTTCATGGCTTTCCCCCTACATTAGGTAAATTTAAGGGCAGTATAAGCATTGGAAAATAAATATTGACATTTAAAAATAGCCATTCATAATCCCTTCACCCAAAAGTTAAATGGTTTTTTAAAAACATTTTAACATGTTTTCTTCCACCCTTTTCTGTGTATTTTTTTTAACATAAATAAGAGCATGAAATGTAACTCCTATGCCTGCAGTTTGTTTTTCCTTAATAGTTTCTAAGTAGTTAAATGAATACAATCTGAAAGCAGACAGCCACAGTTCCAATCCCTGATCTGCCACTTACTGAAATGTGAGCTCTTAAGTCACATACTTAACATCTTTGAGCCTCAGCTTCCTGATTTTAAAAATAGGCTAATCACATAACTGCCTGTTAAAAAGATTAAGCGAGATAATCTATGCGCTTGGCTGGTGGTATGTGAATGTTAGTTTGGGGCGTGGACAGCCTCTAACATGGTCTGCAGTGATCCTAGCCTCCGGGTATTTGCATCCTGTGTAATCTCCTACCTTTGAGTGTGGACCATGACTCAATGCCAGAGAAGTGACTAGTGACTCACTGCCAGAGAAAAGAATATAGCAAAAAGTAATCGGGATGCTACTTCCAAGAACTGGTTACAAAGAGACTGTGGCTTCTGTGTGGGACCACACTCTTGCTCTCTCCTTAAACTCTGAGCCAAGCCAGCTGCCTGCCACATGTGAGCTGTTAGGTGAGGTTCCTTGTGGCAAGGAGCTGAGGGAGACCTCTTGCCAACAGCCAACAAGATACTGAATTCTGATGACAACATGAATGAGCTTGAAAATGAATTTACCTGTTGAACCATCACGTAAGACCACAGATGCAGTTCAAATGGATTGCAACCTTTTGAGAGACTTTGTCGCATTGGCATTCAGATTAACTGTGCCTGGATTCCTCATCCACAGGGATTCTCTGGTAGCCCAGACGGTAATTTGCCTGCAATGCAGGAGATCTGGGTTCAATCCCTGGGTCGGGAAGATCCCCTGGAGAAGGAAATGGCAACCCACTCCAGTATTCTTGCCTGGAAAATCCCATGGCCAGCGGAACCTGCTGGGCTACAGTCACGAAGAGTTGGACATGACTGAGCTACTTCACTTTCACTTTAAATTTCCTCATCCACAGAAACCATGACATTAAAAAGTGTTTGTGATTTAAAATAATTTCTACATTTTGATGGAAGTCGTTATGAAATTTCAATATAGGAGAGTGTAGAGAGTCCCCTGGAAAGTAACATTTTTCTTCCCCACGAAGTTTTTGAAAAAGATAGGAAACAGGACTGGGAGATGGGAAATCAACATACCTTTTTATTAATAAAAGCTAAGCTTTGGTATGTGGCTTGGTATGATAGCTGCATAATCTTTCAACTGAGTCACAGAGGTAGGCAAACGGAGAATCCTGTCTTGGACAGTACTGGATAAAACAGGCTTTTTCATGTAGCTGGAAAGAACAGGACTCTGGAGAAAGATTCTGTTACTGGGAAGAAACAAGAAAACAGAAGTCTTCCAGCAGCCAGATACCCAAAGGGAAAAAGGATTGAGTAGATCATGCTCAGTTTTATGACTCCAAGTTACTAGGTAACTAGGAGCAGCATGGGTAATGAACAGGGCAAGTAAACCCAGGAGCCAACAACCATGGAGTCCCCTGCACCTAGAGGGAACTTAATCAGTATTGATTAAGTAGCACTCCTGGTCTCATTTCAGCCTTTACAAACTACTTATGAAAATCACCATAATCACTGTACCATATTCATCATGTGGTTGTACTCCAACTTATTAAACTAATCACATCTTGTTAGAAATTTAGATTATTTCAAGTTTTTAGTGTTGTAAGTATTGCTGGTGTGAATATCTTTCTTATTTCCTTAGCATAAGTCCCCAAAAAGAGCACTGTTAATTCACAGGTTAAAGTGAAGTTGCTCAGTCGTGTCCGACTCTTTGCGACCCCATAGACTGTAGCCTACCAGGCTTCTCTGTCCGTGGAATTTTTCAGGCAAGAGTGCTGGAGTGGGTTGCCATTTCTTTCTCCAGGGGATCTTCCCGACCCAGGGATTGAACCCATGTCTCCCACATTGCAAGCAGACACTTTACCCTCTGAGCCACCAGGGAAGTCATTCACAGGTTATGAGCATTTAAATGTTTCCTCTATTCCTAGGGTTAGTTGTTCAGTCCTGTTCAACTCCATGCAACCCCATGGGCTGTAGCCAGCCAGGCTCCTCTGTCCCTGGAATCAGGCAAGAATACTGGAGTGGGTAATCATTCCCTTCTCCAGGGAATCTTCCCAACACAGGGATCGAACCCAAGTCTCCTTCATTGCAGGTGGATTCTTTACCATATGAGCCACCAAGGAAGCCGATTTAGCAGTATATTGCTAAATAGGTCTCAAAGGGCTGATTAACTTTTTCTCTCATCAATGGAGTATAAAAATATGCTTCTGACCCTTGAAACCTTGGATTTTAGATGTTATTTGATAATCTTTGCTAATTTGATAAGTGAATCATATCTTGTCCTTATTTTAATTTGCAGTTCCTTGGTTATTATTAAGGTTGAAGACTTTTCATTGTTAATCGGCCATTTGTATTTCCTTTCCTCTAAGTTATCCGCATGTTTCTGGTGTTCATGGATCCATTGGCATTATCCATCTTCATCCTTAGGGCAAACACTCAATTGCCCTCTCTTCTGGAGCTGTGTGATCCCACAGAGAAGAGGGACTGAGAAAATGCCACAGAATGTTTTCAATTATTCGTAATATTTCCGGAATAACCTTTTTTTGGACTTAGTTTTTCAAGAGTGTTTCATACTCTGTTGTTGTTGTTTAGTCACTAAGTTGTGTCTGACTCTTTTGCAACCCCATGGATTGTAGCCCACCTGGATCCTCTGTTCAGGGATTTCCCAAGCAAGAGTACTGGAATAGGTTGCCGTTCTCTTCTCCAGTGGGTCTTCCTGACCAGGAATTGAACTTGTGTTTCTTGCATTGCATTGGAGAAGGAAATGGCAACCCACTCCAGTATTCTTGCCTGGAAAATCCCATGGATGGAAGAGCCTGGTAGCTACAGTCCATGGGATCACAAAGAGTCGGACACAACTGAGCAACTTTCTTTCTTTCTTTTCTTGCATTGCAGGTGGATTCTTTACCACTGCACCACCAAGAAGCCTCATACTCTATTATGGCGCATCAGTTCAGTTCAGTCGCTTAGTCGTGTCCGACTCTTTGCGAACCCATGAACCGCAGCATGCCAGGCTTCCCTGTCCATCACCAACTCCCGGAGTTCACCCAAACCCACGTCCATCGAGTTGGTGATGCCATCCAACCATCTCATCCTCTGTCGTCCCCTTCTCCTCCTGCCCTCAATCTTTCCCAGCATCAGGGTCTTAATGACATTGAATATAGCATGATACAATGTCAGGTTTTGTTCTATGGGCTTTGCATAGATTAATGCACTGAATCCTCACACCGACTCTACCAAGTAGCTACTATTTTTATAACCATTTACAGAAGAGGAAGCTAAGGAGAAAAAGCACTGAGTATCTGTTTTGCCCCAGGTAAAACAGATAACAGGTGGCAGAGCTTGAGAGTATCCATGCCAGGGCGTGAGAGTTTATCCACTGATCTACCCAGTACAACACTGTGGTTAACCCTAGAGGATAATGGACTTAATCTTCCCTAACAAGTCATCCTCAATGAATAATGTGTCTCCACATTAAAAGGATAAGTGTTCTACATCACTCTGATAAGTTTTAATAATAAAATGATTGTTTTCAAAACCGAAGAAGTTTTTTTCTGATTTTAAAGGATCTATTTATTTTTATGTTTAAAATGTTCAGAGAATTCATAAAAAAAAAAACAAAGAAAAATGATGCAAGTTCATCCTCCAGAAGTAGAAAAAGTACAGTATAAAAAAATTCGAGCAATCTGAAATTCTACTTTTATATTATGGCAACAAAATCTGATGGGATGAGGGAGGGGATTAAAAGCATAAATCTTACTTGCTCTAAAAGACTCTCACACCACCCATTGACTATATATATATATATATATATATATATATATATATATATATATGTATGTATGTATATATAAAACACTAACATTTAGATGTTACTAAAGGAACATACAAACTGGGGGAAACTTAATTATTTAGGTACAAGCTTTTTAAATTCAATTACAGAAACGAGATTTCACTTAAACAGAAGAAAAAAAGCATTTAAAAACGGCCCAGATAACCTCAGATATTTGGGTTGCTTCCTCTAATTTTATTTCCCCTTCTATTTAGAACACTAATTTGTTGCATTTACTTTTGCAAAAAGAATGTACCACACACTTAAGTTAATCAAACTTAAATAGTAAATCATGGGTGAATGCAATTTAGATGTACACTGCAGACCTGAAACCATGCTACTGAAAACTTATGACTTCCATTTTATGAAGTCATGAAATGACTGGCTGCTCTAAAAACTATGCCAAATATTTAAAATCAACTGAGATTGATTTTTGGTTATTGGGGCTATTCAAAAATCATATAATCCTAAAACTACAAGCATAAGCACACTGTTCACATTTAATTTAAAAAATTTAAACAATAATTTTTAAAGCCTAAAATAGTCTTTACTCGAAAATCCTTTAAAACTAAACATTGATTATTCTTCTAAAATCATTAATTATCTCATGCCTTAATTGTCAGTGTTACCAAGTGAGAATTGATCCCAAATATATATTTTCTGGTGTTAATATCTATTTCACCTGTTTGAAAATACTGTGAAAAATTATACTTCACAATGTAGGGACATGATATACTCAAGTAAAGGCAAGCACCATATGTTCATCCTCTTGTCTAACAATATACCTGGTTCATAGTAGACATGAAGCCAGTAATTGTTGTCCATATTTTCTATCTAAAGGTAAATATATTAGACCTTGAATATTTTCTATTTTCATGCCAGTATATCACTAAACTTCTCTTTCACTGGGTGTTTAAAATGCACAGGCTTAAGAAGAATAAAAAAATAGGATCAGTTACTTTGGCAGCAATCCAGTGATACCTCTGTTCTTGACCTCTTTTGAATCTCTTTGATTAAAAATCAAATATTTGATTGGATTTAAACTGTAGGGTTTTTTTTCCCCCTTTCTCTGTTTTTACTTTATCTTCCACCCAATGTGGTAAGTACTGATCTATACAGAGTTGCCCATACAGAAAAAAAGAGCAGAACCAAGGTATATCCTAACTTCACTTCTCACTAATCTGTAACTCTGAGCAAATTTCCCATTTGCAAAATAATAGGATCTAATATTGTTCCCTTATAACATCACCTAACAAAATCATAATACTACCCATCATCATCATGTTTAACAACTTCCACAATCCTTGCCTATTCTTAGGTACACTGTAATTTCTTTTCAATGTTATTTTTATTTCTAATTATCCAAGGTAATCAAAGATGTGCTTTTATCAAAAATAGACTTCCACCAAAAAATAGAAAAATTCTAAAAATGTGGATGGGAAAAACCCAAAAAAGATAAACGTTTGGAAAATCTGACAGAGTTGAAATGTTCCCAAATCGATGACATGATTATGACATACTATGTGACAGTGAGTAAGTCCTGTCTTTTCTATTTCTGGTTTTGTTCAGAGCCAGCCAGGGGACAGGATGGAGTCAACAGCTCACGTGATCTTACATTCCCTAGCTCTGTTGCTGGGCCTAAAGGTGCTTGGTGTGTCTCTCATTTCTAAGAGAAACGAGATGCGCCTTAGTCAGTGTGAGGCTAGCCTGTAAGATGGTATGGGCTCATCCTGGCACTGGGGTGCTCTGGATTGTCCCATCAGTCCAGCAGCCACGAGGACTTGTCCGTCACTAGATGGGGGAGCAACCCTAAGTACCGTATTTCCATGCAATAGTGCGCAAAGGTACCCAGCAGGTGACAGCATGGAAGAAAGAGTCTCCTCGCCCCCTTCTATCTTTGCAGGGAGGCCCTAGAAGTCTTCCTGTTTTATCTCATTGTCCAGTGGAGGTTATACCTACTTCTTGAACATACCTCTGTACCCTAAGATCAAAGTAACCTGAACCAAATCAGGGTTTTGGTGGGAAAGAAGGGGGTCAGAGGTAGGATATTTTAGATTGGCAATATAGTGTGCCTAATTTAGATGAACATATTTAATACAACAAGGTAGGGGAAGATTTTAATTTTTTTAACAACAGCAACAAAAACCCTGAGCTTCAAATACAATAAGTAACTTGTCATAGACCACAAGACTACATAGGAATGGAGCAGGATTGAAATTCAAGTTTCTCTCGCTAGATATAGTTTTATTCTTAATATCAAGTTCACGGATTAAGTCCCCTTTGACTGTTAAATAATTTAACTGAAATGAGTATGTTTGTTTTAGCTTTGTATGTGTACAAATTTATGGGATAAATAAAAATAATTCCCTCAACTCTATTTGGTAAGATATTAATTTCCATAAAGATACTGAAAGGCTTAAGTAGAATTTACAAAAGAAAGAGGCTAGAACATAAGGAAATAGTAGAGTTGAACACCGAGTAGATAGAGAGCCATGGGACTTACTTTGTTTTAAAAGACAAAACCAGCTACTAGTTATAAGGCAAGAAAATTATTACCATTAATAATGAATGACAGTAATACACCAGCAGATTCCTACAAAGTCTTTTCTGTTAGTTAAATGATGTAGGAAACAAGATACTATTTATTCTAGTTTTGCTATTGACTTCTACATTTACTAGTGATATATTTTAACAGATTTCAGTATCACTTGTGATCATCTAAATGGTGATAAGAGACACCACCATCTACTGGAGACAGTGGGTGACCCACAGACCTTTCACAGGAGAATGTTTTTGAGGCAGACTTGTTTTACTTATGCTAATGTTAAAGCGAGTTTCCTGTTTTAAAGCACATTTCAGCTGGTCTAAATACAGCAGAGTCCCTGAAGGAAGCCATATTTAAATTAACTCTCCTTTGTATGGCTTTAAATTCTCACACTGACTGTTTGATTTTGCAATTTTTCTTACTGCCTGGCAAGGGCAAGTAATTCTGTATGCTAAAATACTATGTTCGAAATTGGCACAGTTATCAGTAACTGCAAGAATTTACCCAACAATTATTTGTGCAATTATTTATATTTCAAAAAATACCTTTCTGTTGAATGAGTACTTGCAATATAGATTTCCATCATTAGAATTAATTAGGCATAAAAAATATCAGTGTGCATTCACAAAGACGCAGTGTGGGTTTGCCTTCCATAAAGTCTCATGTTCAAAGCAAGGATTTATGTAGAATTTCATGTAAAAATGTATCTATAATCACTGTGTTTCTACCTTCAAACTGAGCATAAGGCTTAGGGCGGCAATATCTTACACCTACACACTGCAGCTGTGTTAGTTCTCTCATCTTTTTTATTCTCTTACCTTTAATTAAAATGCATTAAAGAAAGAAAAAAGACACAAATGGTTGTAGAAAGCAGCATTTAAATGGAAACGATTGCTCTAAATGCTGCTGTTTAGGAAATATATGGCGTGGTGTGCAGCTTTGCAAGGCGTCAACAAGTACACACGAGATAACGTTAAGGATTATCGATTATGATACTGGTTAGAGTAAAAGGACTATTCCTGGGATCTGACTTCCAGATGGAATTTTTCAGTCTATAAGCCAAGGCAACTCCTGAATCTTTCACTTTTTGAAATCGTGTGTGTTTTCATAAAATTTACAAATGCATATAGCATTGAGTTACTTTTCCATTGCTGCTATAGAAAGTTACCACAAGCTTGGTGGTTCCCAGCATACAACTAATGTATTAAGAGTTCTGGAGGTCAGAAGTCTGAAATGGTTTTTCTGGGCTAGAGACAAAGTGTTGGAAGCATTTTGCTCCTCTCTGGAGGGTCTGGAGGAGAATCTGTCTCCTTGCCTTTTCTAGCTTCTGCAAGCTGTCCTTATGGCTTGGCTCCCTTCCATCTACAAAGCAAGCAATGGCCAGTCCACTCATAACCTATTCCTCTGACACTGACTCTTCTGCCTTCCTCTGTATTATGGACCTTGGTGATTACACTGGCCCCAAATGGACAATCCAGGATAATCTATCTCAAAACCAGCAGATCAGCAAATATGACTTCATCTGCTACCTTAATTCCCATTTCAGTTCAGTTCAGTCGCTCAGTCATGACTGACTCTTTGCGACCCCATGAACCACAGCACGCCAAGCCTCCCTGTCCATCACCAACTCCCGGAGTCCACCCAAACCCATGTCCATCAAGTCAGTGATGCCATCTAGCCATCTCATCCTCTGTCGTCCCTTTCTCCTCCTGCCCTCAATCCTTCCCAGCATCAGGGTCTTTTCCAATGAGTCAACTCTTTGCATCAGGTGGCTGAAGTATTGGAGTTTCAGCTTCAACATCAGTCCTTCCAATGAACACCCAGGACTGATCTCCTTTAGGATGGACTGGTTGCATCTCCTTGCAGTCCAAGGGACTCTCAAGAGTCTTCTCCAACACCACAATTCAAAACCATCAGTTCTTCGGCACTCAGCTTTCTTTATAGTCCAACTCTCACATCCGGACATGACCACTGGAAAAACCACAGCCTTGACTAGATGGACCTTTGATGACAAAGTAATGTCTCTGCTTTTTAATATGCTGTCTAGGTTGGTCATAACTTTCCTTAAGGAGTAAGATGCTTAAGGAGTAAGCATCTTCTAATTTCATGGCTGAAATCACCATCTGCAGTGATTCTGGAGCCCCCAAAAATAAAGCCAGCCACTGTTTCCCCACCTATTTGACATGGAGTGATGGGACCAGATGCCATGATTCTAGTTTTCTGAATGTTGAGCTTTAAGCCAACTTTTTCACTCTCCTCTTTCACCAAGTAATTTAACATATGCAAAGGTTGCAAGTATTAGGTCAGGGCATTTTTCTAAGAGGCCATTGTTCTGCCAACCACACACAGACACAGATATACCCCACTCTAATACAATTAGAAGTATAAATATTTAGTAGTCCAGTATTTTCACTCAAAGATTTGACATATTTAAATATGTATAAACCACGCATATTTGAGCACTATATAACCTATGTATGCAAGTAATTACCACTTTGTATAATAAATGTACAGGCAAATTCATAAATACTCCTAAACAAAACAAGTCATGTGTTAAATGCACAAAATTAAGTCTAAGCTCTTCTGCTTCACTTCCCTGGTTTTTACCTTGGCTGCTGTGTCATACTTTATCCACCTACTTGTTCTAATAAGGTGTTCACCACACACCTCTGTTTCAAAAAACAAAGGCATATAATCACATATGTACACATACAAACCCACTTATGAGCACACATCCACACACCTAATCAGGTTTCTGAATCAGTCTAAGGGAAGGAAAGCTTTTTCATCCTGATTTCCAAGGATTCACCTTGCAGTTGGCTGTTGCGAAATCCACTCCCATGATGTTTCCAGGACTGAAGCCACTCTAATCCCACGATGACTAATTCTAAGAAGGCTATGGTTACACCTGCATTCAAAGTCTGAGTCCCCCATCTCCTTGCAATGTAGGCATACACCATACATCCTGGTTCACCTCTAAGCGTAGACTCACATTCTGAGGAATTGTATTTTGATTTCTAGGAGGATCCTAGAATCCTGACTGCGTGTTGACGGCATTAGGGTTAGATTGTAAGATCTTGCGCACTCAAATTAATTTCTGGCATGCCTGCTGCTGCTGCTGCTGCTAAGTCGCTTCGGTCGTGTCCAACCCTGTGTGACCCCATAGATGGCAGCCCACCAGGCTCCCCCGTCCCTGGGATTCTCCAGGAAAGAACACTGGAGTGGGTTGCCATTTCCTTCTCCAATGCATGAAAGTGAAAAGTGAAAGTGAAGTCGCTCAGTCGTGTCCGACTCTTAGCGATCTCATGGACTGCAGCCCACCAGGCTCCTCCATCCATAGGATTTTCCAGGCAAAAGTACTGGAGTGGGGTGCCATTGCCATGGCTACTGAGAGGAAAATCATATTTATTACACAATGCATTTTGTTCTATTGAAAATGGAAGAGGAGTTACACTGGCAGAATTCACTCTGTCTTAAGTAACATGCTCAACCTAGAACAGCTTATTAGGCAACTAAATTCCCTAAAACTTTTATTCTTCTAAGACATTAAATCATTGCAATAAATATTTACTAAACACCTATTAACAGCCAGGCTCAGCTCTAGGCACATGGGATACATGAGTATACAAAAGAGAAAAATGACCCACGTCTAACATGTGTCATGTCACAGAGCAGAGCAGCACACTCAGGCCACCTCAGATAAGGGGCTTCCCTGGTGGCTCAGACAGTAAAGAACCCACCTGCAATGCGGGAGACCTGGGTTCGATCCCTGGGTTGGGAAATACAGGACTTTGTCATAAGAAGCCACAACGCAGGAAGGAAACAATGGCAGACTGCCTTTCTCATGGTCTTGTTCTTCCCTAGACCTGCTTCTCTTTCCATTCCTATTGTAATTTACCTTTTGGTGTATTGTTTTACATACTCACTCATCACTAGAACGTAAGCTTCAAGACAGCAGGCAGGGGATATCCTTGATGTTGGTCATAGCAGAATCTTCATGGCTCAGAACAGTGTCTGGCAGATAGTAGATTCTCAAGAATTTATTTGTTGAATGAATGAATAAATAAATAACTGAACTTTGCCTCTTGGTCCATTCCTGATTACTCTCCTCCTCAGCTCCCATGTCATACTTTATGCAGTCCCTATGATCTGTCTGTATTGGCATATACTGAAAAAAGAGAAGTAGCATTTTGTAACTGTAGCTCTCTTAGTTTTCATTTCTTCATCTGTAAATTGAGAGTAAAAAAGCTTTTACTGGCTATCTACTGCTGTATAATAAATGACCCCCCAATTTAGTGGCATATAACCATAAAAAACAATAAAAGTGTATTATTTCATATAATTTTTAGGTGCCAGGAATCTGGAATTGGCTTTGCTGGGTTCGTAGCACCAGGGTCTACTAGCCAAAGGCTCTCATGAGGTTGCACTTAGGAAATTGGCTAGAGCTGCATTCATCGGAGGCTTAACTAGGGTTGAAGCTTTATTTCTGGGCTTATTTCTGCATTGTGGGCAAATAATGCAGGTTGTTGATCGGAAGCCTCAGTTCCTCAGTTTGTGGTCCTTTTCACAGAACTGCCTGGAGTGTCCTAATGACATGGAGCTGGCTTCCTTCAGAGTGACCCAAGAGTGGGCAAGGCAGAAGCCACGTGGCTTGTGTCACCTAGCCTCAAAAGCCACACACCATCCTTTCTGCAGTATCCTACCAGTTACACAGGTCAGCCCTGTTCACTGTAAGACAAGACTGCACAGAGACACCAATACCGGGAGGCGAGGATCACGGGGGAATCATCTTCAAGTCTGGCCACCAGAAGATATTTACCAGGATGGTGGCTGGCATTTAAATAAATCAGACATGTCAAGTACATGGCATGGTGCCAAGTATACAGTTATTAGGAAATATCAGCTCTGTTTGGTTGCTCAGGTTTCGCTGAGCTTTTTTTTTTTTAATATGTATTTAGTGATCGAAGATTCTCTCTCAGTGCTTTCTGTAGACATCTGCCTTTATCTGCGGAATTCACTGTCTTTCTTATCCATTCATTCAACAAGTCTGCCTTCCTCAAATACTGTAGAACGTGTCAACCTTATTCACCTAAAATAAACATTCTTGACACCATCCACAAGGTGAAGTAATGACCCTCGATGGTATGAGAATGCACTATTTCTTGGCATCTGTGCAATGATATTATCTCCTGGATTTCCAGGGTACACCTGAGGTCTGGCAGCCGTAAGTAAGTTGGCCACCTTCTCTAGCTCACCCTGATCACTTTGACCCTTTCAACATTACCTTCTCTGCTTCCAGCCTCTCTGCACACAAAGAGAAGTCTATCACGGCCTCAGTCTAGATGTCATGAAAGCAGACCTCTGTGGCCTCAGTAAACAGAGCTGTGCAGAAATAAAAGGGATAAGGAAGTGGATGAGTACAAGACTTTGACAGAGGACTGAAGACCAAGCTGGGAGCAGAGGAAAAAAAAAAATCTTTCTAAAACAAACTTTTCACCAAATCTGAGATCAAATCATAGGAAAAGGAGAAATCTTGAAAACCTCATTCTCCTTGATTTTGTTTTGGATGATAAGCTGTTGATGAGTGCTCTCCTATATGCATTATTTTTGCACATTTGAAGAAACTAATCATAAGCCTCCCCTGAAGCTGGCACCTGTTTAATTCTGTACTGCCAGCAAGGGTGCCACAGGAGCAGAGGCCTCACTTTGGGTAGTTAGCCCAAGATTAAACTTCAGCTGGAACACTGGGAGAAGCTGGTATGCTGAGTCAAAGCAAGTTCCAGGTTTAATTTGATGTTTTCCATGCACGATCAAAACTGTGGTTTTTCCTAACTGTGGAGCTATTGCCTCCTCTGCTTTCTTTTATGGGTTCCCCGTAGAGTGTGTGTTATGTTCTGATATTTGAAATTGATCATGCCGGTTCTATTTCAAGGGTGATAATAAACCTGGTACCAAAGCTGCGGTTTGTGAAGGTGACTTAACCTTTCTTCTAATACGGTCAATTGATTTTGCCTTGTGGCACAAACTGATTTCCACTATGATCTGCTGATGACTTCAATTTAAATATCACATACAGATGAAGAATTAGAAACGGAAGAGAAATCGTTGTCTGGATTTTTGCACGGAGAGCTGAAAAGAGTTATCCCTCCTTACGTCCAGACTATTATTATAAGTGTTGCCATTAAGGAATTCATAGACAAATTAAAACCTTTTATTATCTGCTATGTGGGGATGAACATGTACAGAATATCAGATTTTTCCATTTACTTAGGAAGGTAAAGATCAACATGCCAAAAATCTTGAAGCAATTTTAAGATCAAAATGATCCTTGCCATTGTGTGGTGAAACAAAGTTAAGTTTTAGAATTAGATAAAACAGACTTACTGTCCTCAGTTTTTTTATCTGCTGAGAAAACAAAGAATTCCTGCTCGTTAGTTCTGTGAAGGTTAAATTATTTAACATCTGCAGCACCTAGAAGAATATTAGGTGAATGTTGAGTAAAATGTGAGTTCTCTTCTTTCTTGGAATGGTTTTTACAATATATGTACAATTGTTGTTATTGTTTCTTCATTTCTGGGTCTAAATAATCTCAGGTATTATTCTCATTTGCTACAACAGATTTCCTTCATATCCCGTATTGGCTGGGTTACAGATGAGTTACCCAGTGACTGATTGAGAAATAGATCTCTGAACATTTTATTGTCATCTTAAAACGTGAATATAGGTTGGATCACAACTGCTTTGGCATTAATCAAAATATATGCAACACTTACAGTTGTTCTTTCTATGGCAGTTTTCACTGGTGCCCTGTGACCTGTTCACTATCGTGGGTGAAAGTCCAGTAAATTTCATTTTTGTGGTTTAAAAAGCTTTATTTCTAAATGATTAGTTGGCTAGAAAAATGATAAACATCCTAACTCAAGACTTGGGTGAGAAAGAGATCTGATACTACTTGTAAATTCTCCACTGCAAACAAAACCAGCATTTATATGACGAAAGAAACATGTCAACCCATTATCAGCCCTTGGCTTCCCTGGTGGCTCCGATGGTAAAGCGTCTGCCTGCAATGCGGAAGACCCGGGTTTTATCCCTGGGTCAGGAAGATCCCCTGGAGAAGGAAATAGCAACCCACTCCAGTATTCTTGCCTGAAAAATTCCATGGACTGAGAAGCCTGGTAGGCTATGGTCCATGGGGTTGCAAAGAGTCAGACACGACTGGGCAACTTCACTTCACTTCACACATGATTTTAAGTTTCCAAAACTAGGATTAAAAAGATATCCAACAAGGACCAAATGGGAACATGATACATGTGTTTCTAGAGTTACTTAGAAATTACTTTGTAAAACAAACTTTGATATTCATGGATTGAGAAATAAAGATGCCTCTAGATAGCTTAAAGCAGCATTATGAAGGTGGACACATGCTATATTAGCATAGTATTTACTCCTATTCAAGTAGAAGCCAAACTTCTATTTCTTTATATTATGCCTTCTGGAGACCGGGAGGAGAAAACCAATTTACTTAAGAATTAAAACAATAATTTTGAAAACAAAGCCCCAGGGAGCTCAAGGACATGGTAATAATTGTACCTCCAGAATGAGGCAGCAAAATCTGTATCTTTTATTGAAAAAGATTGGGGTGGACAACGGCTGTAAAAACAATGAGATTTTAGTGACTTAAAAATGGGAAGACAAATGCTATGAGGTTTTTACTGAAAACCTTGTGCTAAAGAAATTAATACATATCCAGAGCTATGGCATATGCATATTGTGTTTGGAAATATCCTGATGTGTTTAATGCAAATTCTTAAACACATCAGGATAAGTTTGGTCACTAGGTCATGTCCAGCTCTTTTACAACCCCCATGGACTGTAGCCCACCAGGCTCCTCTGTCCATGGGATATCCAAGGCAAGAATAATGGAGGGGGCTGCCATTTCCTTCTCCAAGGAATCTTCCTGATCCAGGGATCAAACCAGGTCTCCTGCTTGGCAGGCAGATTCTTTACCATTCTTTACCACAATATATTACCTAAAGTAATACACTCAAGGCCCTGTATGCATCTCATCCATGGTTTAAATTTGGATTAAGGGGCAAAACAGAAGGCCTAGTTTGTGTATTATATGAAACATAATTTAATAATCAGTGAGTTAAAACTGCTAATTGACTCAACTCAGTAAAACGTCTTTTTACACTAACTCTCAGTAGTCAGTTTCCCTGAATTTGTTATGCCTGTGAATGTTGGAAAACCATGGCCTTCCTTGGTATGATAGCTGACACGAGTTTGACTTCTCGCTGTATTTGCTTGCTCAGTTGATTTGGTAATATTCATTTCTCCTTAGATTTTCTGTATTCATGTTCTGAAACACTTTTTCTCTTTACATATAGACTTTTATTATCAAAAGGTAAGTGGGCTTCCCTGGTAGCTCAGACAGTAAAGAATCTGCCTGCAATGCAAGAGACCTGGGTTCGATCCCCGGTTTGGGAAGATTCCCTGAGAAGAAAATGGCCAACCACTCCAGTATTCTTGCCTGGAGAATTCCATGGACTAAACGAACCTGGTAGGCTACAGTTCATGGGGTTGCAGAGTCTGACACAACTGAGCAACTAACACAAGAACGACGTTAAAGTACAAAGACAGTATGTTTGTTGAAGGAATTACCTGAGGGGCTGCAGATAGCAAAATGTTTGTGTAAACTAAAAAATGCTTTCTTACAAGAAACTCGTTCAACAACTTAAATCTGTGTGTCTGTAGGCAGATTTTATAAACTCAGGGCTGGGACTACTAGAGAGACCAATTTTGTTGCTTTGGCCTTGATTCTAGAAAGAATTACTTAGTTTTTTGTTTTTTCTTTTTTAATTGCTTGAAATTTTCACAGTCCTCTAGGAGTTAAGAACATAGGCTCGTTGACTTTATATGAGCCGGACCTGACTCTCCTGATCTTGCCATGTTTGTTTGTTTGTTTGTTTGTTTGTTTTACCATACCAGATAGCATGTGAGATCTTAGATCTCTGACCAGGGATGGAACCCATGTCCCCTGTGGTGGAAGTGTGGAGTCTTAACCACCAGGGAAGTCCCTCTGTCACTTCTGATGTGACCTCTGCCTCATTCCCTCTTTAAGCCCCTGTTTCCTCATCTGGAGAAATCACACCTAGTAGTACCTGTTCTTCATGTTGTAAGGATCAGATTGGATTTCCTTATAACAGTACAAAGCACAAGTGATTGGTGCATTTAAGTTTGCAAAACTTTTTACCTTTATTCTCCGTAGAAGTTGGTTTGATTCATTCTTTCCTGAAGAGCTCTGAGCAGTCTTCTTGCCTTTTTTTCATCAATGTCTTCACTCTGTGGAAACTGTTCTTCCAGGTATTGTGGAAACACAGCAAAGGAGATCTTTGACTCTCCAGAGCTCCTTCTCTAGTGGGGGTAAATATGCATAGAAGCAGCTCAGAACAACAGTGTGGATGATAACTGTTAGAGCAGAAACACAGCATTGTTAAATTAACTTCAGGAGTTCAGGAAGAAGGCTGGTTGTATAACTTTCAAGTCCAGAGCAAAATGAGAACGCAGAGGCCCTTGTTCAAATTTCAAGAGCAGAGTATGAAGCTAGCACTGGCCACTTCTGAGCTTGGGGCCATGTGTGACTGTGTGTGTCCCACACCTAAGAGGTGGATCCAGACTGGATGGGCACATTCATTTCAGGCAAGAAAATTAGAGATCTATTTGTTGAGAGATCTAGCGGATCAACTAGACCTTGGAGGATGGAAAGAACTTTGAAGAATGGATAGAACGGTCTGGACAAAAGAAAAAAATTGTGTTGCACCTCCCCTCCCCCACTCCATGGAATTAAAACTAGTTTTTTGTTTGTTTGTTTGTTTGTTTTTAATGAGACTTACTAGGGAAAAGAGATTTTGACAATAGAAAGGGAAGGGAGATGAGATAACAGAACTAAATTTGAATTTTCTAATAAGAAAAAAGCAACCCAAAAGATTTTGAGAATAGATGCAAGATCAGATCAATTTAGGAAGATGTCTCTGGTGGCAGCAAAACAGAAGAACTGACTTGATGAAGGAGGCACAGGCAGCGGGAACTCTGCAGGTGAGAGTGACGTATTCCTTAACTGGGGAGGGGCAAGGTTCTCCGTTTCTATTCTCCGCAATGTGATGTGTGCTTTTTCCTTCCCCCACACAAAGCAACGATCTGTTTCTGTTCTGAAGACATCTCCAATTATAGAGTGCCGGCTAGAGAAAAACATAATGGAATTTTAACGAGATTTCTTTATCTCTGTAGACAGCTTTTCAGGAACATCTCCATTGGGGTTATAGAAGGAGAGGCTGAGAACACCCAAATGTGCCTTGTAAAACCTATCATCTTTTCTTGGCCTTTGAGATAGAATTGCATTCCAGAAACACCGGGTCACTCTGTATGCCAGGTCATGCCTTGAGGACAGCATGGGTAAGCCCTCGCCCTCTCCATCGTCAAACAGAAGAGCAAGTCGCTACATGTTGCTGCGTCTGCCTCTCATCCTGACAAACTCTTCAACACTGGGAAATGCAAACCTTCTTCTTTCCCTTTCTGTTTTTCTTATAATAACTCAGCCTTGAGTCAGAGGTACAGGTTCAGCCTCCCCAAAGTGCTGCTGTCAAATAGAAGGAGTTCCTTTTGTCCCCTAATTTACCATGTCTTGCTGCTGCAGCTGCTAAGTTGCTTCAGTCGTGTTTGGCTCTGTGCGACCCCACAGACGGCAGCCCACCAGGCTCCACCATCCCTGGGATTCTCCAGGCAAGAACACTGGAGTGGTAAGGAAAGCTAAAAAGTTCAGGACTACAAGGATAGGATCAGCTATCCCTGAGAATGGAGAATGAGCACAGGGAGCTGTATTTCAGCACCTACGAGATACAGGGAATGGAATCTTCTCCTGTGTCACATCCCAAAGAAACGGGAGAAAAAGACAAATATAAGTTAATGTCAATGGAGTATTAAAACTAATTAATAATGTTAAGGAAGAACTCTCCTTAAAGTAATTTCAGAGCTTTTTTTCTTTTCTTTTGCTCCTCCATTAAACTTTTACTATTGCTGCTAAACTTAAGTCTTTTCAAGCCTCAGATTCCTTACCTGGGAAAGGAACAGATACTTGCTAAGATCCCTTCAGCATGAGAACATGGCCTTGACACTATCTGGCTTGATGAATCTCTGTCTCGGGTGCCTGTGTAGGGGGTGAGAGAAAAGGGTTCACATTCCTGCCTAAATACTTGCCTGCAAAACGCCCATTCCCTTGACTGCAGCACTCACCTCCATAAATGTATTTCTTAAACACAGGTAGTTACCTTGTTATTTTCTCCAGGATAATGTGTAGATTACAGGCAATAATTAACATTCCTCCCACCACGTGCAGCCAGTTGAGGACTGAGTCAGCAGCTGCCCATCCAGCTCAGAGTGTGGGGTGCAGGTAGGGGGCAGAGCAGATGTATTCAGAGGAATCAGAAAACACGTGCATTTCCAGGGCTCTAAGAATGGAGGCTCAGCAGCCCCTTGAAATAGAATTTCCTCTGCAGGTCTCTTTCATAATTCCAACCAGACTTAATAAATTGTTTTCATTTTAGTTGCTCTTTTAAAAACTCTGACCATTCACTTTTTGCATTTCTAAGATGCTATACACACATAGAAAGATGTCTGATATTTGTACAGAGATAATTTTGCTATTTGGAATATGCACAGCAATAAGAGCTAAGAGAAATGGCCCTTGGGAAATCTCTATTTTCTGGAATCTGGATTGTAGAAAAAAGCTACATCAGAATCCCATAGTATGCCGAAGAGTGAAGTGAATAATGGGGCAGGGATCTACCATGGTCCAGGAAGCAAAGCCTTCCCAAGGGGCCACAGAGGTAGTAAGTGTGGTTGGGAGATTGTGAGTATGAGAAAGCTGTAGGCACTTACTGCTCCCCTAGAAAAGGCTTATGGGGTGAGGATGGGCAGTTTCTTAGAGCGTTTTCCACTCACTGTGGTTCAGTGGCTCGGTTGTGTCTGACTCCTTGCGATCCCATGGACTGCAGCACACCAAGCTTCCCTATCCTTCACTGTCTCTTGAAGTTTGCTCAAACTCATGTCCATTGAATCAGTGATGCCATCCAACCATCTCATCCTCTGTCATCCCCTTCTCCTCCCGCTTTCAATCTTTCCCAGCATCAGGGTCTTTTCAAATGAGTAAGCTCTTCACATCAGGTGGCCAAAGTATTGGAGTTTCAGCTTCAACATCACTCCCTCCAATGAACACCCAGGACTGATCTCCTTTAGGATAGACTGGTTGGATCTCCTTGCAGTACAAGGGACTCTCAAGAGTCTTCTCCAAAACCACAGTTCAGAAGCATCAATTCTCCAGTGCTGAGCCTTTATGGTCCAGCTCTCATATCTGTACATAACTACTGGAAAAACCATAGCTTTGATTAGATGGACCTTTGTCAGCAATGTGATATCTCTGCTTTTTAATACTCAGAACTACTTCCAAGAAGGTGCCAGGAATAATTCTGAACTTCTGTCACTGAGCTGCAGAAATAGAGCAAGAAACTGCGATGTTAGAGGGCAAGAATACTATAGCTAGTTGTCTAAAAATACTAATAACCATGATGCCAGTGCTTCAGTGTCTTTAGGTTTTTTAGTCACTGGGATATGGAGTGCAGATATCTATTGATAAACAATAATAATAGAACCACACACCAGTAACCTGCCTCCCAGTCTGTGTACTCGCACGTGTAATATTTCCCGCCTTTTTAATTTATATTGAAAACAAGGTTCAAAGAAGTTTATTTGTATACATAGAGCTGATTCACTTTGCTGGGCAGTTGAAACTAACACAACATTGTAAGACAACTATACTGCAGTAAAAACTAATTTTAAAAAGATTTTAGCGACTTTGCCCCCACGTCACTTAGAAAAGGGCAAAGTTTATAGATCCCAAGGCATAGACAGTCTTTTATTTTTATAACTGGAAATGCAAATCAAACCTACAATGAGGTATTATGTCCCACTGGTCAGAATGGTTATCATCAAAAAACCTACAGACAATAAATGCTGGAGAGGGTGTGGAGAAAACACTACCCTCCTACCCTGTTGGTGGGAATGTAAGTTGGTGTGGCGGCCATATATTGAGCGAAAACCATAATTCAAAAACACACTGCACCCCAATATTCACTGCAGCAGTATTTACAACGCATGGGAAATCTTGTTGACTGCCTGCATTATAACAGCTTTACCTCTCAAGTAAGGATGGTTTTACTTGAGCACAAGTCTTCTCATTTTCTTTAAACCACTCACCGTGTTGTTTCCATCTCATTCTTCTTAAAAATAGTTTGTCAGTTTTAATTTGTTTCAAGTAGAATATTATGCACAGATATGAACACAATGAAGAGGAATTTCTCTTTTGCTTCTATGTTTTGAAATTCCGTTTGATGACGATATTAGTACCTTTGAATTTGTGATTATTTTTGTTTTCTTTCATTTTTGCCTCTATTCTGGTATGCCTACATAGAATCAAAATGCAAGAATTTGCAGCAGAAGGGACAAAATGGTTCAATCCAAAGAGTCACTGATATTTGGTGAACTTGGCAAAATGCACAAAACATAAGTCATGAGTTTTAATTTCTGCTCCATTACCAATTCAGTTATATTTTTTTTTTTACTAGAGTCAGTGGGTGAATTTGAATTAAATACCAAAGTTTACGTTGGTTTTGCTTGTTTTTTTCCCCTGTATTGTTGTACACCTGTGCACACCTGTTGTTTTTTTTTTTTAATGCTACTACATACAAGCATCTTCTCATTTGAAAGAAAGTTTGCATTCATTTGAAAGGCATGAGCTGCCTAGAGTACTTCTCTCCTTTTACCTTTACCATCTTGCTGTAGAAGGTCATGCATCTCACAGTATGTATCTCTCTGTTACAATTTGCTTCCAGCTGAGCAGAAAGGCTGAGCCAAGTTCAATGTGTCTAACACACCTCTCATGGGCACGGGAGGCTGCAGATGCTGGCAGAGTCAGAGAAGCACTGGATCCCTCTTTATTGGCA
Source organism: Bos grunniens (assembly GCF_055505025.1). Classification (NCBI taxonomy): domain Eukaryota; kingdom Metazoa; phylum Chordata; class Mammalia; order Artiodactyla; family Bovidae; genus Bos; species Bos grunniens. The sequence goes on along the minus strand of NC_141191.1, from coordinate 18,597,773 downwards.
TGTTGCAGCTAATTGATGCTCCGTGGATTCCTTGCTCCATGTCTGATACAGCCCTTTATAATCCTTCCAATTTCGTTGAGCTGCTGAAGCTGACTGTCTCTGCTGGAGCTCAGAGACACACAGGTCAGTGGTCAAGGAGAAAGTCTTAAAGAGCTCTGAGTCAATTTGCTTCTTTTGTGGCCACTGTGGCAATGTTACAATGAAAAGAAAGAAAGGACAGTTGTATTCATCAACAAATTCTAAACATGGACTAAGTAAAATATGTCAAAGCCAAAGAGCTCATGATTTCACTATATGTGGAAATCTAAACAAAACAAAACAAATGAACAAAGTAACAAAACGGAAACAGTGTCAGAGAACAAACAAGTGTTGCCAGAGGGGGACAGGGGGTTGGAGAGAAGGTAAAGAAGTGGGCGGAGGTAGGGATGGGGAAATGGAGGAAGGCCATCAAAAGGTACAAACTTCCAGTTATAAGACAAATAAGCTCTAGGGATGTAATGTACAACATGATGAATATACTCGATCTTTAATAAAGATAAATATAAATCATTTCAAATCTTTAAATGTATTATTTAACAACACTGCTGTATGTTATGTTATTGTCCAGTTGCTAAGTCATGTCCAACTCTGCGATCCCATGAACTGCAGCTCACCAGGCTTCCCTATCCTTCACTATCTCCTGGAATTTGCTCAAACTCATGTCCATTGAATAACTTTCATATGTTACATATATACTGTAGGTTATATATAAAAGTTAAAGGAGTAAACCCTAAGAGTTCTCATCAGGAGGGAATTTTTTTTTCTTTTTCCTCTCTTTTGTATCTATATGAGATGAGGGATGTTCACCAAACTCACTGTGGTCATTGTTCAAGATGTAGATAAGTCATATCATTATGCTATATTCCTTAAACTTATACAGTGATGTATGGCTATTAAATCTCAATAAAACTGTAAGAAAAAAATGTTTGTAATAAAATAAAAAATAAATTCCAAACATACAAAGGAGTTTCAGAGATACGAAGATAACTACCTCAGCCCTGGGCCTACTCTTTACTAAGACTATTAACCAGGACCAAAGGCTAAAACCTCTGTGAGACGTAACTTTCTCTTATATAAAATGGAAACTGACAAGAATTCCCCAGCAAGACAATATATAGTAATTACATAAATGGAGGGACATATTAAAGTATTGGAATTTTACTGAAGCATCAGAATATCCTTGGGCTTTTTAAAAAGTGGTCACATTAGGGAATTTAAAACTTTTATTTAAATACGACAGCTTTGACATAACCTGAACAGTTTCAAAATAATGTTATAAGAAGCCACATGTGCCACAAATATAAAGTTAAGGGTAGGTTGTATGTATATATAGCATTTCTTTCCTTCTTGGACTATTTCTTTTCTCTGTTGCTTTTTTACTTTCTTGATAATTTATTTATTCTTTTGATGACATACACGGAACCAAGTTTATTTTTCTTTGTTTAGCTTAAAATACAAAACCAATGTGCCACACGTATGCATTTTTCTATCAGTCAGGTGTATATTTTTAAAAAAGTCTTAATTTTTTGATTCCCGCTTTTACCAGAAAACTCAGTAACAGAATTATAGCCCCAGGGGTAGATATTCACGTTGATATATTTGTAGAGCTCCGATTAGTGATCTGAAGTATATAAACTATGTTTTAAAAGGTTTTCCTATCCTCCATTCACCCCTTCATGACCTTTGCTCAACCAGGGTGCACCAGCTGACTGCCCTGAGGGCTGGGCAGTCACGCTACATAAAGACAGCATTTTTTGAAAAGGGTAAAGCAAGGTGTTGAACTCAGCCTCTTGGCAACCTGCAACCTTCCTCCACGACTGCAGGACTCGAGAGGCTCATAAAGTGCATTCCTCTTCCTCGCCTCTTAACTCCGCAGGCACCGGTGATAAGAACCTAACAAGAACCGCCTTTTCACCACTAGAAAATGCTAGAGTGGATCCAGAGAAATCAGAAGTCAGAGAGTCAAGCTGCGCACGGGAATGTTTCCTTTCGTTACAGGAATTATTCTGTGTGTTTTGACCCAGAGTTGGCTGTGTTTCAGTTTTCATGTTGATGGCATCTGAGGGAAGGCTAACGGGGCGGTCAGGTGAAGCAAACCCAAGGTTCATTTTACTGTGGTGGCCTGTTACTGATTGCTGCAAAAGAACTTTTGAAACTATCATCCTGATGTGCAAGGAAAAAAAAAAAAACCTCAATCAGAAAGCCCAGCAAATAGGCTGAACTCTATAAAGCCATTTTCTACACACACACACATCTGAACGGAATTAATTAGCACTCTCATTTTCACATGTTTTAAAGGCTCAGCCTTAGCTCTGTCTAACCCTTAGAAGTTCATTTATTTCCCAAGCATAACATCAGAAAATGTGAATTCTTTATACAGACATGAGAGCTTGATTTCTACTCCTGTGAACATTAAAATAAACAGAAGATAAAGGGGAAAAGAGAAAAGGAGGGAGGAAGGGAAGGAAGGAGCCAGGGAAGGAGGAAAGGGAGGAAAGAAAAAAAGAGGAAAGGTATTCTTGGAACAAAATGAAAACCTTAATGTCAATTTTCTCTCCTTTGGGTATGTTTCAAGTTGATGGAAGGTGGGAATTAGAAAGAAACAAAGGAAAAAGCCAAGCTACAAGGATGTTAGACTGTAACTTTTCAATCAAAATATAATATTTGAAAGTAAAAATATGTTATCATATGACATCACAGTCAAAATCTTTGTAGAATTCTCCATATATCTCCATCTAAAAACTCATGAAACTTTACTATACAGAGAAATATAGGGTAGAAAAAGGAAGATGATTCCTCAAAACTGTCTTTCTTATTAAAACCTCACTTTTGGAGAGATTGACATGACTGCAAATAAGCACCTGGAATTTGTCAATTGAATATTTCTTATTTCAATCCAAATACACGGCATTTGTACAGTTACCTAAAAGTATATTTTGAGAAAATCTCTGCAGCACAAAAACCATGCTTCCTCTTCAGAAAATATGTTATCTCATAGTTTACTTTTAGAGACCCAGGCTGCAGAACTGGTTTAACATCATTATGTGGTCATAAGAGACAGTCTTGCTACTACTGTAAAGATACAGAGCACAAAGTCGAGACTATACCCAAGACTACTAAGATTCTCCCAGCACTGCGGAACTAGAAAGTGGAGAGACCCCATCACTGAGTATATTCAGAAGCGTGGCTATGGCAGCTCTTCCGGTTGGGTAGACATATCCAAGATGTCTGTGAAGCCCCAGAGAGCAGCAAAGCAGAGTAAAACACCCCCGCCCAGGGCCTGGGGTTCTTTCCGGGGTTCTAAACACTATATGCATCTTCCTAAGTGTCTCCTTTACTACTGAAGAATGATTTGACTTCTGGAAGTAATTTAGTTAGTAAATAAGAGATGATGATTAGGATAAAGATGGTCTGTAATTTGGGGTTAGACGCCATGACCCAACATAGCAATTTCCCCGTAGTTTATAATTTTTGCTTCCAATCTTGAACTGGATAGAGTACAAGTGTAAGAAAACAAATGACTGTTTTTCCTTCCAACATTCTAAATACTTGATTTTGATTTGGGTACATGTTTGAATCTTTAGTGTGTTAGCATAGATATTATCTGAAATCATTTTTCTCTCTATGCCTACTCATCAGATGGGCACCAAAAATCTTCATATTTTTAATATTGTTTTGTAAGTTTATCATATGTATACATATAAATGCATACACATGAATTACTTATATTTATTTATCAGTCATATCAGTTGTAATACAACATTTGAAGCTTAAAAACTTTATATTTGGGCAAATATTACATTAAGTAAAAGTATACTTTCAATGAATAGTGTTTTAGTTTTTGCAAAAGAAAGTTGGAAAAAGTCAAGTGAATCTTTGATAGGCACTATAGTGTTTTACTTATGAACACCAAAGGACCTCATAAAATCAGCAGAGGTTCAGAGAGCAACTTGTTGTGTTAACGTTATTTATATTCTTATCTAACTTACTGAAAATGTTTTATCATAGTATGTACCCAAATAGTTGTTAAGCAGCAACTCTTTAGAAAATGCTAAGTTGCCCAATAATAATAACCCAAGAAATTATGTATCATTTGAGGTTTGGAACTGAAATAAAGTACACAATTTGTAATAACCACCTGCAAATTTGCAAAGCCACCACACAATCGTACCATGTGATCAACTATCTGAAAAAAAAGGGATTTCAAAGATGAAAGGAAAATTAAGGTAGGCATATTCTTTTCCAAGAAAATAAAGATAAAACAGAAGTGTGTGTTTTGTATATTTTTATTACAGAAACAAACTGACCTCTTATTTTTGAAACAGTAAAAATTATTTGTAGAAGTTAGTGACTGTCATCCTTTTGTGCCCTTCTTCTCCCCCTTCCCTCAAACACACACACACACACACACACACACACACGCACACAGAGTTTTTTCTCAGGAAATGTATGGGGCTCTGAGGATTTTTCTTAATTGAGGTAAAGAGGCTAAAACATCTAGAAACCATAGTCTCTTTCCATTTATGTACAAACCTTTACATTTTGTGAAGCTAGGAGTTTAGTTGATCGAGTAATGAGTATAATGAAACAGTTGGTTTATTGAGCATTTCGGGTAATGGTGTCATCATTAACTCTACTAGGAACGGAATACATAGGTTACAAACTCCCATCACTGTATGTATTGGAGAAAAACAGGTTTTTAAAGTTATCGTTTTTATGGTAAATGTAGTAATCAAATATAATCATAGAAGAATTAACGTGGCATAGTATTTTGAAAGGCAACACACAGCATTACATATAAGTAATGCTGTTTATTTCAGAAAGAACTCTGTCTAACCAAGATAATTCCTACACGTCTTTAATGAAGGAAGCTTAGCATTTCCCCTGGTAATTATTCCTACAGTCTGACAATAGCTCTATTCAAGAGCTTTTGTTATATATAATAAAATAGTTGCTCCAATTTTACCAGTTCCTCCCTGAAGAGAAATAATTGATTTTCATTCTTTAAAAGCCTTAAAAGGCTTTCAGATGAATGTTTCTATCTTCTGACAAGCAAGGAGATCTCTGGGACCATGGCCTGGTCTCCATGCAGTTCGAATGGATCGTGTCTATAAGCCTGCTGCAGTAGAGAAAGGGGAAGAATCTATATAAATTGCAAATTATGATCAAATCAGTCACAAGTAACATGAAACAATTTGAAAAATGAAAAGTAGAATGTGTCTAGTTGTTCTGATTATGCAATTATATCATTGTGCGTAGATCTATAACCGAGAATCATTTTCTTATTTCCTATTGATTGAGGAGCATATACGGCTATAGAGATTCTTTTAAGGGCAATAAGATACGATTTTGTCCAGAGTTTCAAAGGACACCTGAGTCTTGTCATGACCCAACCAGCCCTTCTCCAATGGGGTATCTAAGTGGCAGATATGAAAAGGAAGTCAAAAGATTATTTAGTTATTAACTAGGCTAAACTAGAAAACCCAGTTATTATTTGGTAAAGTGAACTGACCAGATGGTTCAAACTAGACCCAAGTGGAATCTCTTTGCCTCCCAAGAATGGCTCTCACCACCGGATGGCCACAAAAAACTAAAGCAACCAGTGTTTACATACAAAGAAAAGGAGAGACGGACTTCCCTGATGACCCAGTGGTTAAGACTCTGTGCTCCTCGTGCGGGGGCCTGGGGTTCCATCCCTGATGGGGGGCTGGATCCCATATGCCCCAACTGGGAGTTCACATGTCACAGCTAAAGGCCCCATGTGCTGCAAGAAAGACCGAAGACCTTGTGTGCCACAACTAAGAGCCGGCACAGTCAAATAAATAAATAAAAATAAAACATTCAAAAAAGAGAAAAGATATTAATGTCTGCTGGCTTTCTTATCCAGCCAACTCTAAGAAACAGGAAGCTAATAAACCAGCCTTCCCTAGTGGCTCAGACAGTAAAGAATCTGCCTGCAGCACAGGAGACCTGAGTTCGATCCCTGGGTCGGGAAGATCCCTTGCAGTAGAAAATGGCAACCCACTCCAATATTCTTGCCTGGAGAATTAACCAGGGACAGAGAAGGCTGTTCAGCTACAGTTCACGGGGTCACAAAGATAGCACACAACTGAGTGACTAACACTTTCACTTTTCAAAGCAAATAATAAATAAATGTGGCCAATCAGATTTGTATTTAATCCACTTGACAAAGAACAAAAAAGGGTGATGGGTAGAGGGGCAGGAACCTTAACTCCTCTCTTGCAGGACTTAGAGTGTTGAATTCAGGCCTATTCTCTTCCCTGTAAGTAGGATACAATCCTCTCTCAATATCTGCAAGGAATTGGTTCCAGGACTCTGGGGAATACCAAAATCTGAGCTACTCAAGTCCCTTATATAAAATGACATATATTTGCATATAACCTATACACGTTCTTTGAATCATCTGTAGATTACTTATAATACCTAATACAATGCAAATGCTATGTAAAGAGTTGCTGTTATTGTTGCTTAGTCCCTAAGTCCTGTCTGACTCTTTTGGGACCCCACGGGCTGTAGCCCACCAGGCTCCTCTGTCCATGGGATTTGCCAGGCAAGAATACTGGAGTAGGTTGCCATTTCCTCCTCCAGGGGATCTTTCTGACCCAAGGACTGAACCCATGTCTCTTGCAGTACGTGCAGATTTTTTACAACTGAGCCACCTGAGAAGCCACAGACAGTTGCTAGCATGTAGCAAATTCAAGTTTCGCCCTTCGGAATTTTCTGGAATTTTTTTTCAAACATTTTTGATCTACAGTTAGCTGAATGTAGAACCCTCAGATACGGAGGGCTAGCTGTACTCTGCAAAACCACATAGAAATATCAACTCCTCTCCAGGATATCCTGCCATAGCCCAAGTTTCACAGGCCTTCTCCACAACAACTAAACCGGGAATCAGGAAACTCCAGGCAGAACTCCCAATCATCTGGGGAAGCTGCCCCAAAAAAGAAATTTCAGGCCAATGATCTAAGGTTGGAATCCTTTACTCGGTGAGCAAACGTTCTACTAAGCAGAACAACTTCAACCTTCTTCCCTAGTGCTGTCTACTGGACTGCATGTTCTTTTCAATTATACAATACAGAGTTATCAGCTACCGTCACCATGTGTCCATGGACAGATAAATAGACAAAACATGTGGTATATACATACAGCAGGCTATTATTCAGCCATGAGAACAGAAGGAAATCCTGATATTTGTGACAACATGGATGAGCCTTGAGGCCATTACGCTAAGTGAAATTAGCCAGATAGAGAAAGACAAATACTGCATGGGATCACTTATATGTAGAATCTAAGGAAAAATGTCAAACATAAAACATGACAATAGAAAACTGATTGTCATGGGAAGGGGGTGTAGGGAAAATAGGAGAAGGTTAGAAAAGGGTAGAAACTTTCATCTATAAGATGAATAAGGCCTGAGGATTTATTTTATTTTATTTATTTATTTTTTAGGCCTGAGGATTTAATGCCTAACAAGGAAGGTCTGTTCTTCCTGATATGTGTATGTCTGGCTAAAAATGTTTGATGAATGAATGGAGTAATGAGATATATAATTAATTTGGAGGCAAAGAGTCATTTGAAGAAAGATATGCAACCAAACACATTAAATGTAACAATTATTCATTCTTGTTTGTAGGCTGAAAGATAATGATATAAACTATTTGCATATTTTATTAATTACACATACATGGCTGTTGTTATTCAGCTCCAAGTCATGAAGTAATATGAGAAGATACAAAAGAGCATCATCAAGACTTCCAAGGGGACATGAATATTAGTAAGACTGTCTTAAAGTTTCAAGCTATAGAATATGTCTAAATAATTAGAGGAATAATTTTAAGAGGAGATATGGAGGCTTCTATCCTTAACATGGATGCTGCGGATATTCATCCAGCCATTCAACAAAATGTCAGGAGCACTATGTCCCGGGGATTCCATTAGACATCAAGGGATCAGAGATAAAGAAGGAATAACTCTCTGTCTCATGGAAATTCCATTTTACCCAGGTATGCAGCATGAGAAAGCATAGTCTACAAATATTTGAGAATGTGGGAAAGGAAGTATCAATTTTCTATATGTGTCTAGGTGAGCAATTTGGGGGGTATTTTTATGAGATTTGAAGCTTGATTGGGATATTTCTTCATGTGAACTTTGGGTGGGAAAAAATGGGTAATAGGCAAAGCTAGGGTAAGTAGAGCTTCCTTCGTGGCTCAGATGGTAAAGAATCCACCTGCAGCGCTGGAAACCTGGGTTCAATCCCTGGTTTGGGAAGATCCCCTGGAGGAGGGCAGGCAACTCACTCCAGTATTCTTGCCTGGAGAATCCCCATGGGATAGAGGAGCCTGGAATACAGTCCATGGGGTCTCAAAGAGTCAGACATGACTGAGAGACTAAGCACAGCACACAGGACAAGTAGAAATAGGGGTCGGGGCAGTTAGTAGAAACGAGGAGAAGAATACAGCATAATGAAGGCATGATATTTTCTGGAGTCTGAGTTCTCTGGTGGTTAAAGCAGATTGTGAAGATAAGGAAAGGGGTAAATTTTTCAGAAGACAGAGTGGTGAAAAGTGATACTTGAAGGTAGTCCCAGGACAGCTTGTAAAGGTTCTTGGATCCACGTTGAGGAGTTCGGACGGCTATCCCCTTGATGCTGCTCTCTGATTAACTTCTACCTCCAGATCAGACTCCTCTGCCGTTCCACCTAGAGACATTCATCTCAGTTCTTTACCTCTTCCCTGGGTCATGCTTAATGAACTGACTCCTTCGGCATCAATCTCTCCTTTTTCTTGTATTTTCTCTTTAGTGTTTGAACAGCCTCATGTATTTTGCATAACTAAAAAAATAAAACATCTGAATGATCTTCACCAGCCACCAAGCTCTCTTTCCTACTCTTTACTTCTGAAGATTGATCCGTATAATTGCATTACTCCTAATACCACTGTAACTGGGATTCTGCTCCACCAGTGAACACCTCCTGTGTCAAGATAAACATCATTGCTGACCCTGTTGTTGTCAACTCTAGGGGACATTTTAAAATTACTTCAGTGAGGTCTTCTGCTGCATTTGTTAATGTCATACATGTACTCTATGCTTTTTAGTATCTTGGCATCACCTGAGTTCTTTTTTTTTAACCATTCATTCTCTATCGTAGGATATTTCTCTCTCTACCATTTAATGTTGATATTCTTCAGGATTCAGCCTTTATCCTATTTTCTTCTCATTCTTCACACTGTTCATGAGTAATTTCACATTCACGCATGGTTTGAAATGATAAATATCCATCCGATAAAGACTCTGAAATTGGTCTCTCTGGCTTGGTCTTCCTTTGTTTTAGATTTCTTTATTTAGCCAACTTTCACTTGGCCATCCTACAGTATATCAGACTCTAAAAATCCAAGAAATAATAGAAGGACCTCCTCCAAACCTTCCCTATTGTTTGTATTCTCCAGTATCAGCTCATAGTCACCATATCATGCTAGACTACTTCATCTCCACTATTATACCCTCCCTTACAATAGTCTGGGGGTTTTATTCCTATGTATATCTTAAAGTTTTTCTTTCCTGTATACAAATACCAGCCTCATCATCTGTGGCTTTCATGACTACAATATCCTTCCAGTCAAGATCTTTTCCCTCCATCATTTTTCACATTTATTCCACTCTTTATCCAACACTAAAATGACTCACCTTTAACAGAACTATAAGTTTTCCTAATTAGAACCTACTATCAGTTACCCATTACTCAAGAAATGCAGCCAAACTCCAACTCATGCTATATTCTTGCTTGTTTTAGACCATCTAAAGGTTTCCCATTAGACTTAAAATAAAAATCATATAATTCACCGAGACACAGAGGGCTTTGCCAAGGGGGTCCCTCCCTATCTCGCCAATCTCATTGTTAGCCACCGGGCCACCCTTGCTTGCTATAACCATGTTGGTCTTCTTTTAAGTTCTTCAAAGAAGCCAAGCTCTTTCCTACTTCAGGTCCTTTGCAATGAGACTCTTTCCTCCAACTTTGTAAGTGTTAGTTCCTTTTCATATTTAAGTGGAACCTGATCAGAAAGTCTGAATATGTCTGCTCTCTCACTTTTTTCTGTCAGCCATTTGTGTTTTCCTTCAGAGCACCCATCAGAACTTACACTTGCTTTCGTATTTTTTTTTTTTTTTTGACTCCTAATGTGTACAATGTGAGCCCCAAGAGAGCTGAGACAGCTTTTCTCAGATTTACTCTGTATCCACAGAGTGCCTGGTGGTCAGAAAGGCACTCAGTCAATGTTCTTGAATGGTTGTAAGTTGTATACTCATGACACCTCTTTCTTATCTTCTTTTCCAGCCTTCTGAACCTCTATTTCCTACCTCACAGTTATTGAGAAGTGCCATGTCACACCCTATTAGAGGGTATGTAGAAGCAGAAAAGGGCAACAGAGGACGAGATGGTTGGATGGCATCATCAATGCAGTGGACATGAACTTGGATAAACTCCAGGAGATGGTGAGGGATAGGAAGCCTGGCATGCTACAGTCCATGGGGTTGTGAAGAATCAGACGCAACTTGGTGACTGAACAACAAAAACCCTTCGATACATTTTCTCCTGCTCCTATATCTGTCTGGATAATCACCTATGCTTCCCTTCCCTCTAAGCCTGCATGATCTATTAAGCCTCAACTCAGGGATAATCCCACCAGGAAACTTCCCTGATAACTTAGGCTATGTTAAGTCTTCCTCCATTGAGCCCCATGACACTCTGGGTTCCCTCTATAACACATTCCATGTTATATTGAAATGATCTGCTTTTGGCTGACTTTCTACCTCCCCAATCATATATCCATATTCATATTCCTTTAGGAGAAGGCTCCCATCTTATTCTACTTTGTATTCCATCTCCAAGTAGGGTGCCTAACAGATACTTTTGGGCAACCTTATTTTTAAACTTTATGTTTTAAATAATAGGCATTCAGGATACTTAATAGGAATTAACTGTGACATAGTCAATTCTGTGCTTTTAAATAATCTCTTTGCTATATGGAGGCTGGATTGTAACAGACAGAGCCTATTAAGCCTAATAAGAGGATGAGACAGTGATGGAGCAAGAGATACTGAACTAGGAGCAGTGACCAGTTAAGAACCACTAGAGGATGAGGGAAATACAGACCTGTTGGTTAAAGGCTACAAACTTTCATTTATAAGATGAAAAAGATCTAAGAGTCAGACACGACTGAGCCACTGAACTGAACTGAAGGACCTAATATATAAAATATGAGGATTTCAGCTGGTAACACTCTATTTCATAATTGAAATTTGCTAAAAAGGTGGAGATGAAATGTTCTCAGCAAAAATGGGGAAAGAGGGTAAGCAAATAAGTGAGGTGATGACTGTGTTAACTTAACGGGGGGAATCCTTTCACAATGTGTAAGTATATAAAATCATCACATAGCACACTTAAATACCTTAAATATTGTCAGTTATATCTCAATAAAGCTGATAAAAGCAATGTATAAGACACAAGTAAGTTGAAATGGTAATGACAGGAAAAGTGAACTGAAAAGAGGAAAGAATCTAAGATGATTAAATTTTCTGATTTGATTAATGGAATAGTGTAACCGTCTATAAAAAAGCAAAATGATATATGAGGAGGCTGCTAATGTGCAATTCAGCATTCATAACCTTTGGATTCAGTCAATCTTTCCTATAAGTCAAAGAATAGTTGAGTTTGTTCCTTCTCATTTCTGCATTTGCGAACGTGAAGTTTGACTATTTATGCATTCTGAAATACCAACAGTGTGAAATGAGAACATATCTTTCTTTTTTTCTACCCATTAGTCCATTAGCCTTTCATGTCCATTCTGTGTAATTCAAAATGCAACCAATATAGGAGAGGATAATTTTTTTATGTTTTACTTTCATAAAAGATGGTTCACTCTCTTGGTAATCAGTTTTACACATTTACTTTAATTGTATCAATTTCCGAGTGTTATGAACCTTTCCCTTGACATCTATATAATTCTACATAATTTTCAATTGCTTTCAATTCCATCACTTAGCTGAGCTTCATTCCAGTTAGTAAAAAATAAGTTTTTAGAAAACCAGAACAAAAATAAAATTCAAAGCATTATGCTAATGTAATGTGTTTTTTCCCTATGTGGAAACTTGGATATACACCAAAGAAAGAAAATGCCGAAATATTTTATTTACAGGAGGAAAAAAAAATCATCAAAACAATTGTCATGTTAGTCCATATCAGACCTATTCTATTTGCCATTAGAGTAAAATTTTGAAAGGAGTATTTCATGAAGATGAAACTTCATGGAATAATCCATGAAGATTTCCTGAGGGTGCTGATCTACTGATAAGTAAGAGCACAGGACCTGAAGTGAGAGAGGCTTCCTCAAAGTTTTTCTTTCTGGCAAATTTCTTCATTTCTCTCTGAGCTATATCACATTGTAAAATGAGAAAAATAATTGACTTAGTTAAGATTTCATAGGATGCAAGCTTTAGAAATGCAATTCAAGTTAGTTTCAGTGCAGAAAGGAATTTATTATGGCAGGTTACCCAGAGTGTTAAGATGCTAAGTGCTAACTTACTTGAGCGGTGTCCATTAGCTCAAATAATGGTTCTTTCTCTCTCTCTCCATCGCTAGTGACTGTTTTCTTACGTTGGCTTCATTCCCAGCCAGGAGCTGGTGCCTATATATGTGGTGGGAAAGTTGCTGGCTCATTCTTTCTGTTTTGTCTTTTTTTTTTGTACCATGAGTGGAGAGGACTTATGTAATTCTGGAACTGACAGAGAAACAAAAAAATAGCAACTTTCCCAGAGCAGCGTAATTAGTCATGCTTGGGCCATGTGACCAGCCCTGAACCAATTGTGGTTTCAAGAAGAAAAGTAATTATGATCATCCAGGCCATGGGTTCAGCCAGCATTTGGTCCTGGGGAGCAGATCAATTCCACCCAATCACAAGATTTCTGCGGAGTAACTGCAGAATAAGGAAAGGCTGCTCCCATAAGGAGGAGATGACAGACAGGCAAACAACATTATAAAAAACATTATTATAATACACATTCCAAGGTGGCTGGCAGGTTAAATTGGATGATACACCAAAGCACATCAGAAAACTCAAAAAGGGTTTATTATTAATTACTGGCATACAGTATTAATATAATCATAGGCTATTCTTATCTTCTGCCTTAGAGGACATATCAGTCTTTGCCTGACCAATTCCTGGGACTTCATTGTCAGGCTAACAGTATAATAAGAAACACAGGGTTGAAGAATTGAAGAGGCAAGGGATCATATATTGAACAAATATTTACTGAGTCTCTACATTGTGCTGAGAGTTCTAGGTGCTAGGATACAGTGCTGAAACTAAACAGGTGCCCCCTCTTGTGTAAACAAAATAATTTCAAGTATGATCAAAGATTTCTAGGAAAACAAGACAAGGTAATAATGCTTTAAAAAGTGCCTAGGAATGAATTACTTTAGACTGGGTGTCATGAAGAGGCCTTGGCAAGAATGTGATCAGACAATGGCATAAGATAGTCAGTACCTGTTGGCTAGAACGCAGTGAATGAGAAGGAGCAAAACAGAGATGAAGATGGGGAGAAAACAGGTGCCTTGCAGGTTATGGTGAAGGATTTTAATTTGATTCATTTGAACCTATTGGTAATAGAAGTCACTGAAAGATTTTTGATCAGGAATAAAATGTGATTTGCTGGTTACTGAAAAATCATGCCGTCTTACTTGTTAAAAATTACTAATTGGGGCAAAAGTAGAAACCAGAACACCAATTAGAAGGTCTTTGCATCCCATACTGTAATGATGGTGATGAGAAACACAAAGATCTCAGTAAAGGTGAAAAGTGGATCAATACCAGATAATTGTGGAGATAAAATTTACAAAACTCTGTGCTGGATTGAGTGTGGAAACTGAGGGCAAAAGAAATACCAAGAATAATTTATAGGCTTTGGTCTTGAGCAACTGTGTGGATGAAAAGATAGGAGAAGAAATAAACTTGTGGATAAAAGAATCAGTGAGTTTCCCATGCTAGATTTGAGCTCGCTCTTAGACATCGAGATGGCAATGTCAAATAGCAGGTGGTCACGTGAACCTGGAGTGCAATCCAAATCTGTTAGCCCAGCCAACCCTCTCCACGCTCACTGCCCCCAACTCTCCTTCCAGCTAGTGGGGTCTGCTTTATCCACAGCTACTGGGGTCTGCTTTCTGTCCCTCCAATGCAACAAGTGCCTTTCTGCCCTCTGCCTTGGCCACAGGCCAAGAACACTCTGCCCTAAATCTTCAAGTGGCTGGTTTGTCTCACCATCCAAGCTTCAATCTCCACATCTTCTCCCAAAGACCAGCTCTGTGGCACTGCACACCACAACACAGAGCACTTAGGACTATCATACTTATTTGTTTTTCTACTTTCTGCTTCTCTCCACAAGAATGTACATCCTCTCTGGATGGGACCTATATTTAATTTTTTGTTCCCTACTTGTAATCCTCAGTACATCTTCCCTTGTGGCTCAGCTGGTAAAGAATCCGCCTGCAATGCAGGAGACCTGCGTTCAATCCCTGGGTTGGGAAGATCCCCGGAGAAGGGAACGGCTACCCACTCCAGTATTCTGGCCTGGAGAATTCCTTGGACTGTACAGTCCATGGGGTCGCAAAGAGTCGGATACGACTGAGCACCTTTCACTTCACTGTAAGCCTAAGAGTCTAGAGCCTGGCACAGAGGAGGTGGTTGTGAATACTGGTTAAATAAATGAAAGCAAAAGATGTATTTTTGCAATACTGCTCTGAGGTGCACCCTCTATGCAATCTCATGTGGTGACCACCCTTAGCGCCTTCTATTTAGTGCAGATTCCAGAACCACACTGCCCCTTGCCAGATGTGTGATCTTTGATAAACTACTTAACCTCTATTTCAGTCTCTCCATTTAGAAAATCTGGAAAAGATAGCCATCCCAAAGTGTTATGGGGATTGAAAAAAATTATGCATTTTAAGGGCCTCAAAGAGTGTATGGCTTGTGGCAAGCCATGAACAAGTGATGGCTATTTTTAGCATCACCATCATCATCATCCCTAGACCAACTGACTACCATCGGGGAAGCATTGTCACATAAGAACACAAAAGCTTCTGTCACATTAAACTCCAGACCGTAAGGCTGGAGAGGAAAATGTTCAGAGAAGACATGATAGTGTGTGATCATCATTTTCAGTCTTATTTAAGTGGGAAAAAGAATGAATTAGCAGAAAGTTAACAACCTTACTTAGAATATGTTTCAACTATGTGGGGATTTGGGTGTGCCATTTTACTTGTTTTGATCTTAATTCTCTCATGTGTAAAACAGATTATTCCTAAGATCTTTCCAGCTCTAAAAGTTTATGACTGTTTCATAACCACAAATCCACATGTAATACAAAGGGGGGAAACTTAAAATTAATTTCCTACTTAGTTTTCAACAAAGTCTAACTTTGTAAGGTATAAGACATGCACCAGTTTTTATTTTCATCCTGATTTCTATGAACAATATTTCTGGATCTCCCAAAATTCTATGCCGTAAATAAAGCATTATTGTTGTTTAGTCACTCAGAAGTGTCCGACTCTTTTGAGACGCCCATGGGATTTTCTGGGCAAGATTACTGGAGTGGTTTGCCATTTCCTCCTACAGGGGATCTTCCAGACCCAGGGATCAAACCCAGGTCTCTTGCATCTCCTGCATAAGCAGGAGGATTTTTTACCACTGTGCCACCTGGGAAGTCATGATTGCAGTCTATTTCATGAGTAGGTGAAAGCATGCTAAATGACTTTTTCCAAGGTCTTTCTAAAAATATTTTAGAAGACCTGAGATTAAAATAAAATTATTTATTCCAAGTTTCTTATCACTTGGCTGAATTAGCTCTCATTTTCTTTCTGGCACAGTTAACTTGGTAACATTCTCCTGTTAAGAGGGTAATCTTGGATGAAATAACCATACATCACTCCAAAGAGATTTCAAAGTACCAAGAATGCTTTCTGGATTATAAATTCCTAGGCGACTTTACTTCATGTAGACCACAAAATACATTCAAATTAGCCAGTGATGAGTCAAAAATTACTTTGCTCTAGGAATTAGACAGGTGTCAAAGGGAAATTATAAAATGTAACCACTGCAGAAATCTCTTATTTCACATTCAGTGGCTTCTGCTCCTTTCTGTCCAATTCCTCACGTAGATAATGATTTCAGTGGCTGTAAATACTTGTCTTAACATCGCTATTCTCAATTTTGGGGGGTTTATTTTCTCATTTAGATCTCATTGAAACAACGGACATTTAAAAACAGCTATTAAAGATGATATTCATGCAAAAAATCACGTACATGAATGTAGTATTTGTCAAATATATTTATGCTGCATTAAAAACTGCATTTAAGTAAACAAAACAAAAATCCTATTTGTTGACCTTTTTCCAATCATTAACAAAAGGATTAACAGGGTTCCTGTGGTGGTTCAGTGGTGAAGAACCTGCCTGCCAGTGCAGGAGACGCGGGTTCAATCCCTGATCCATACTACGGGGCAACTAAGCCCGTGTGCCACGACAACTGAGCTTGTGCTCTACAACCTGGGAGCTGCAACTGCTGAGTCCATGTGCCTCAACTACTGAAGCCCACGCACCCCAGAGCCTGTGCTCCACACCAAGAGGAGCGACCGTAATGAGCAGCCTACATACCACAGCTAGGGAGTAACCCACACTCGCAACTAGAGAAAGCCTACGCAAAGCACAAAGACAAGCACAGCCAGATATAAATACATAAACAAATAAAATTTAATTTAAAAACTTCTCATCCTACATAACACAAAAGGACTAAGAATAACAAAGAGGAATATATCTATGATTATACATAGATAAATCTGCCTCACAAAATAGCTAAGTGAAGATGATGAAGATGTAAGGAACATCAATATGTGGATTATTTTCATGAGCTTTATTTGTCTTTAAGAGAAACAAGAATCTTAAAAAGACAGTGAAGTTTATTATCACCACTTCCTGGTAATTTTTGTCCTTCTGAAGCTTGGACCAAACAAAAGAGTAAACCCTCCTTGGAATCTACATATCACTGAAGTGTCAGACATGCCAATAATATTAAGGGCCTGATGATTTACAGGAACATCCACACTTCACCTGACAACTTTCTATCCCCACAAGAATCTATGGATCATTTCTCTTTAGGGAAACCAAATCAAAACAAAAACAAGACAAGCCACACTTTCCGATTTTGCAGCCTCTTGGAAGGAAAGAAAAACCAGGAGGCATGTATTCTGCAGTATGTGAATCACAAAACCCTGAATTTCGGTTTTCTATCATCACTCAATGTCCTGCAGGTGATACTTGTCATCGTCACAATTATGAGACTCTTCAAATAGAGACATGTTCCAGAATCCTCCAGGAGATGGATTTCAATAGCACTTTGGGCAATTTACACAACCGGCTTCCCCACTCAGCTGGAAAAAAGCCATCATCTCTTTGAGGGTTGCTAAAGGGAAGGTGGATCTTTAGGTAACCTAATTGGCTGGCATCTGGTCCCATCACTTCATGGCAAATAGAAGGCGAGAAGGTGGAAACAGTGACAGACTTTATTTTCTTGGGCTCCAAAATCACTGAGGATGGTGACTGCAGTCATGAAGTTAAAAGACATTAGCTCATTGGAAGGAAAGCTATGACAAACTGAGACAGCATATTAAAAAGCAGAGGCATCTGCTTTGCTGACAAAGGTCCGTATAGTCAAAGCTATGGTTTTTCCAGTAGTCATGTACAGACACAAGAGCTCATTATAAAGAAGGCTGAGAACCGAAGAATCGATGCTTTTGAATTGTGGTGCTGAAGAAGACTCCAGAGTCCTGTGGACTGCAAGGAGATCAAACCAGTCCATCCTAAAGGAAATCAATCCTGAATATTCATTGGAAGGACTGATGCTGAAGCTCCAATACTTTGGCCACCTGATGAGAAGAGCTGGCTCATCAGAAAAGACTCTGATGCTGGGAAAAATTGAAGGTAAAAAGAGAAGGGGATGGCAGAGGATGAGATGGTTGGATGGCAACACCGACTCAATGGACATGAGTTTGAGCAAACTCTGGGAGATGGTGAAGGACAGTGAAGCCTGGCATGCTGCAGTCCATGAGGTTGCATAGAGTTGGACACGATTAAGAGACAGAATAGCGACAAAAAGTGGCTTCACTCGGAGAAGGCATTGGCACCCGACTCCAGTCCTCTTGCCTGGAAAATCCCATGGGTGGAGGAGTCTGGTAGGCTGCAGTCCATGGGGTTGCAAAGAGTCGGACATGAGAGCAACTTCAATTTCACTTTTCTCTTTCACGCACTGGAGAAGGAAATGGCAACCCACTCCAGTGTTCTTGCCTGGAGAATCCCAGGGACGGGGGAGCCTGGTGGGCTGCCGTCTATGGAGTCGCACAGAGTCGGACACGACTGAAGCGACTTAGCAGCAGCAGCAGCAGGTGCCCCACCCGAGTAGATAACATCCTCACAAATGGCCTGATCTGTTTTCATCCCACTCTCTTCTGTCCCTTTCCTTTCCATTTTTGAGTTTCCTTGTTTCCTACATGTATCTCTCTGTCTATATCCTCGTAGCAAAAAATAAGAAGATGTGATTTAGAAGTGGTGAATATGAATTGACAAAGAAATACTATTCAAATGCCTTTCTTTCTTCCAGTTTGTGACTGTATCATCTCTTTGTGAAGGGCAAAATACACAGCCAACAGGGGTTGTATGGGTGAAACAGGGTATTAATAGGAATGTTCTTCTCCAATAACGTTCACATCATGGTTTAGAGAATGTATAAAATGAGAGACTTATCTACTGTTTGTAACTTTGCTAGAAAAACATGTGGGTTACCTAACAGGGTAAGAGTAGGCCAAATTATAGCTGACTATATGAACTGATTTATGGGGGTGAAAGTTTGGATTAGGCTCCATGATGCAATGTAGAATTCCAGGAGTTTTACAGTTTTTACAACCCATTACAAGGGCAGAAGGAATATATTTTATCTTATAACTCATACTTTCTACTTTTGTGCATGCATCATGAAAAGTGAAAGTGTTCGTTGCTCAGTCATGTCCAACTCTTTGTGATTCCATGGACTGGAGCCCACCAGGTTCTTCTGTCCATGGAATTCTCCAGCAAGAATCCTGGAGTACGTTGTCATTCTCTTCTCCAGGGGATCTTCCCAACCCGGGGATCAGACCCAAGTCTTCTGTATTGCAGGCAGATGCTTTACTGTCTGAACGACCAGGGAAACGAATATGTATTATGTAAATGTGTAATGTGTAAATATATATATATATATATATAGGCATTAGGCAATTGAAGTTTTAGAAGACCTCTAGATAACAGTATCTTCTGTACCTAAAATACTATTTTTTCAGTTCAGTTCAGTTGGTCAGTCATGTCTGACTCTTTGTGACCCCATGGACTGCAGCACACCAGGCCTCCCTGTCCATCACCAACTCCCAGAGTTTACCCAAACTCATCTCCATTGAGTTAGTGATACCTTCCAACCATCTCATCCTCTGTCGTCCCCTTCTCCTCCCACCTTCAATCTTTCCCATTTTTACCCATGTCAAATAAGACCTCTTATAATGTTCTCTTTTCAAGATTTTTGAATGGTAATTTTCAGTTTGGCTTAAGTTTTGGCTATTTACAGACTTGTCATAATTAATACATGGGCTTAACCAAGGTCTTTTTTGAAAGCTATAGATAGATCCCCATATCTGATTATTGATCATAGTGAGGTTAATAATGTTAACCACGCAGCAGATGGCATTTTCATTTGTTTTAATCTGAATTCATCATTCTCACTTATCCGTGTGTGTAGCACCACAATCTGCTAATCAGTGGGATTTGTGGAAGACACAGCCCTACCTGTAAAGCATTTTCTGAACAATACTTGTCTTGGCATCCACAGGTAACTCTCTCAAGGTACACAGTTGGGAACCTACAGGGAAAGGCAGATTATAATGCATAAGGCTCTGTTCTCACCTCATGTGAAAAGCAGGAGTGAGATCTTTAATTTCTCAATGAGATGTTTGGTGAAGAATTGTGTATTTTCAAAATCCTCTTTGTATAAGTAATTACTACTGATTTCAAAATCATTTCAGTAGTCACCATGATAACTCTTGGTAAAACAAAACTCAAATGCAATAAACGTAATACCAAGGGCAGGTTTTTAGAAGAAAACTAATAGGGAAATATATAATGTTAACCGGGGGTGGGCAAGTTTTAAAATATTAGTTTAACACAGCCGCTTACTAGCTGTAAGACTTTGGGTGAATCTCTTAACCATGACATAGTATATTGCCTCTCATTTGAAAAACTTGGATAATCATAACCTACTTAGCAATGTTTCTGTGTAGATGAAAGCCTAGACTATATTTCACAATCAGTAAAGCATTATTGCAGTCACTGTTGGTATTATTAATATTACATTGGCAATGGAGAAATTGACCAAAATGACAAGTCTTTATCTAGCTTGGTAGTATATTTTGGATTGTAGACACATGCTGTGCTTAGTCATTCAATAGTGTCTGACTCTTTGCAACCCCATGGATTATAGCCTGCCAGGCTCCTCTATCCATGGGATTCTCCAGGCAAGAATACTGGAGTGGGTTGCCATTCCCTCTTCCAGGGGATCTTCCCAACTCAGGGACTGAATCCAGGTTTCCCACACTGCAGGCATATTTTTACCATCCAAGCCACCAGGGAAGCACAGCAGGGTTAATTGTAGCTCAAATTTCCAATGTTTGTACTTGGGTTGAAAATGCCCATTGATATTAACATAAGAATTTTGTTTACCACAGAATTAGCTTACATAATATTCACAAAGTCTAGGGAAAATAGAGGCACATACACTTGAACTTCTCTGATCTTCCATGACAAGGTAAAGGTCGGAAAAATTCTAAGTGTCACTTACCGAGTAGTAAAACGGAAGAGAAATGCTGATGAGATGTCCAAATCTAAGCCAATGCAGGATAAATGAAAGAACGTGCTGCTTTGTCACAACTGTGGGCTTTACAACCAGACCTAAGTTTGATCTCAGTTTACCCACCTCCACATAGGATGCTCCACTGAGTCTATTTCCTCCTTAAAAAGCACACTCCCTTCTAGCTATTTCTGAAGTGCTTCCCGGAGGATCAAATGAGACAATATCATTGAAGATGCCCATTTCCTTCTCCAGGGCATCTGCCTGACCCAGGGATCGAACCCAAGTCTCCCGCATTGCAGGCAGACTCTTTACCCTCTGAGCAATCAGGGAAGCCCAGAAGATGCCCAGGAGAAGGCTCAAAACTCTCAGATGCTATTTAATATTGGTGAAGCTTTTTTTTTTTTTCTGTTTTTCCACAGAAATGCTTGCAGACTATTGTGCCAGTTTATAAATAACACATCTCAAAAGAGTAAGGTGAAAAGATAGAGTGCAAGTAACAAAGGTGCCTGAGGGGCATGCCCATCAAGCAAAAGAGTCCTTGATAATTAGGGAGGGAATTAAAATTCCATATTTAGCTAACAAATACTAAAGACAGATAAAGGTAGTGCTGAACAGCCCTCAGAATGCGTTGTCTTTTCCTCACTTCCTACTCAGCTGATTACTAAGGACAACAGAGCCGTTTCGTTAATTCATAGCAATGATGAGGAGCCCCACAGCAAATAATTGAATATCACAGAGTAATCACTAAATAAATAAGTCCCACTTTAAAAAAGAAATGTAACAGTGCTGAGATATAGGAGGTAATATGTTCATTCTATAATTGCAGCTGAATTTTAATTATTTTGGATAATAATCTATTCCACATATATGGATGCTCTAATGCATTTGAGGTATTATCGGATGGCTCCACCATTTCCATATCTGAATAATTATCTAAGTACTGAATGAGTTCATTAAGAAATTTGGATGGCTGATTTACATTAACATATGCCACATTCCTATTTTAAAATGGTTTTCATTATCATCTCAGTTTCCAAGTTTTAATCACGCCTCAAACTTGGGCAAGCCACAATTACCAATGAGTAAAGTCATGTGAGTTCAACCAAGAAGCAGGCATAACAGGATTAACTGCTTCTTGTAGTCTATCTTCACAATCAATAATGATCACAATCACTGAGCCAATATGTGATCATCTGCTGTGTCTGTTAAAATGGCAGTAATAAGTGATTCAGCTGTCCTCAGATCATTCAGTTTTACATAAAAAGTATACTGTCTCTCCAGCAGACCAAGGGTGTTCAAAGGAGATAGAAACAAAAGCCAAGTTTACACATGAAAGAAAGCAAGCCATTATTCCAGAACCCCGAAGCACTCCAACCCACCTTACAAGGTTATCATTGAAAACCTTACCCATATCTGATCCACTAACATCAACTTATTTGATAGTAAATAGTGTATTCTTGAAGAGAGGGCCCCAAATTCAATTTATACCTCACAGTTGAAGTAAATAATAAAAGACTGACAAATCTCCCTGCATACATCCCCATAATTTCGTGTTCCTTTTGATCAAATTGGGGGAAAGACAGAGCAGAAAATGAGATTTTTGCTTGGTTAGAAGGCTGCATAAGTGGAAAGTGTGTTTTTAAAGGTCTGCAGGAGAACAATTATATCAAGGATATAAATATGACAGAAATAATATTTGTAGAAAATTAAAGGGGATTAAAAGGAAAAAGAATCAAGTCAATAAAACTTCTTAATCAAAAAAATTATGACCTAGTCATTAATAACACGTGGAATACAGGATCCTGTTTGTTTGAAACGGCATAGATTGTCCTTCTGAGAGAATACATGCTACCAGTGAGCAAAGGAAAACAGATGCTCTTCATTTCTGACACCTTGTAGAGTTATATCCTAGCTCAGGATAAAGTGAGCAGGTGCACAGAGAGGAACTTCGTACACTGAGACTCTGAGGACCAGAAGGCTCTGGTCACCATCATGGGCTGTTTCACAGACAAGCTTATGCCTTGTAACTGGTCGTTGACTTTGGCCTGAACAGCTGCTGGAGGAGGAGACAACTTGTCTTACCCTCACTTTCAACAACTTTTTTCTAATGTAGCTTGACTACATTTTACTACAAAAGTTTTAACCATTGTACTTCATTTTATTAAAAGGACCTTGATTCTACCCTCTACCCTATTGATTTTTAAAAATGTTTTGGATCTTTTAAAATTGCAACACGACATGGATGAATCTAGTGATGATCACACTAAGTGAAGTAAGTCATAAAGAGAAAGATAAATACCATGTGATGTCGCTGAAATATGACACAAAAGAACTTATCTATGAAACAGTAACAGAATCACAGGCATAGAGACTTGTGGTGGCTGGTGGCAGGCAGGTGAGGGCGGGAGGGATTGGGAGTTTGGAGTTAGCAGATACAAATTATTATACATCGGACAGATAAACAACAAGGTCCTACTGTTTAGCACAGGGAACTATACTCAATATCCTGTAATAAACCATAATGAAAAAAAAGAAAAAAAATATATACATGAAGCTGAATCACTTTGCCGTACACCAGAAACTAACACAACACTGTCAATCAACTATACTTCAATAAAATAAATTTTTAAAAAACCATTAAAATTGCAAGACAAAATATCTTTACTTTTGGTTCTTGCTTTGATTACAACCTTAAAGCTTACACTCTCCAATTCTTACTAAGGAAAGAGCTAGAATTCATACATATATCTGCATATTCTAAGTTTTCTAAGATCAACCCTGACCATCAAAATAATATGTATTTTACACTATTTTTGTTGCCTCTTAGAAAAATACTCACAAACAAAGCTTCAGCACTCTGCCATTGACATACACTTAGAGATGTTATCTACTGAGAGTAAACCTATGGATCACTATTTATTCATTGTAGTGATCATATTAAAGATATCACCAGGGATCACCTAAAAAGGACTAATGGGAAATATTTCTTCTGACTGCAACATGTAGGAAAGCAATGATTCTTATAAACAATTGAGTCGTATTTATTGTCTGGATATTATTTCTTGTAAATAGTGGTGTCCCTCTCTGCTTTGGCTCTCCATCAACTTACACAATACAATATATGTACTGATGTGTTAATTTTATTCCTAAATGTATTAGTTTCTTATTGCTGCATAATAAATTATCTAAAACCTTAGGGCTTAGAAAGCAATAAACATGTATTACCTGATAGTTTCTGTGGGTGCAGCTTAGCTGAGTGTCTCGGTTCCAAGGTCTCATACATGTCTGTGATCAAATTTTGGCCAGGGCTGTCTTCTTGACTAAGGGCTTAAGGAAAGGAGCATCTGCTTTCTTGGAATCACTTACCTGGTTGCTGATAGGATGTGACTTTTCACAGGATGTTGGACTGAAGTCCTTAGTTTCTCATCGTTGGTCAGAGGACTCACTCAGTTCCTTGCTGAAGTGCCTTGATCACAGGTCAGCTCACATGGCAGACTGAGAAAGCAACAGAGAAGATGTAAGTTACTGCCTTTTTGGAACCTAATCTCAGAAGTGATCACTTCTGGTACATTCTATTCAATTAAAAGGAAGCCACCAGGTCCAGCTTACATTCGAAGGGATGGAATTGCACAAAAGCATGGAGACGAAGAGGTGTGGTCCTTGGGGGCCAATGCAGAGGCTATTATTTTTATTTTTTTATACAGATTTCCCCTTTGCCTTAGTCCTCATTATTTTTATTCTTTGTACTATGCATACTTAATAACCTTCCTTAAAAGGCAAACACATATCATATGAACATGTGATATGTCTTCAATAAATGTCTACAGTGTTAGACTGAACAGCCTCAGTCATTCACTTTAACAACTGCAATAATTATTAATCCATCCATTAGATGTAGATCTGTTTTGAGAAGTAGGCATACCATCATTTTTAAAAAGGAAGAAAAAAGTCCTGCCTTCCAGAGTGGGTGTGGGGAGTCAGTATGGAAAGTAAAAATTCTAGTTATCATCCATTCAGTCCTTTAAAAGTCATCAACCAGTGCCCACTATTTTTCAGGTACCCTTCCGGCCATAAGGCATTTTGATTCTCTAAGATAGAGTATCACTCAGGGAGAAGTTGGAGCTTAGGTTCTAGTTGAGAATCAGAGATTGGAGGAGCCTGTAGGTTTCACACAAAATTTGATAATGCTTTGTAGTGAAAAGTTTAGTGGTTTTCTATTTTTCATTATGACATCTGCATAAATATCATGTGCTCCATGCAAAAAATGCAGTGTCCGAATAATTCTCAAGTGAACATGCCCATGTCAGGGCAAGCATGATGGAATGACCACATCAAAATGCCACACGCTCAGAAGGGAGGGCCTTGTGGTTCCTTGTGGGCTCTTGATTATGGAAGTTAGAGGCGTCAATTCTTGAAACTTTTTTTTATTAGACAATGGGTACTACACAATTTATCAAAAGTGATAGAAGAAATTTTAGTTGGTGAGTTTTATTAAAGTACCACAAATACAAAATGTGCATGAATTGTTCAGTGTTAAACAAATATATGTTTCTAATCTAGAGAGCTCAAAACTCTAGGGAGGTGAAATAAATGATAAAGATTATAATTTTGTATTTTAGAAAGATGGGATGCAAACAAGTCAAAGAGTCCTTAGCTCATTTAGTAACGAAAGGGTCACAGTTTCCTTCCTCATGCCTCTTGCCCCAAGTGACTTCTAATGCATCACACCCTGATGTTCTAAAAGAAAAATTACATATATAGAATCTATCTGGAGAGACTCAAACATTTTTTCTATATTTACAGCTTAAATATTCAGTAACAAATGCTTAAGTAATTCATGTCCTGAATATTCATTGGAAGGACTGATGCTGAAGCTGAAGTTCCAATACTTTGGCCACCTGATGCAAAGAGCCGATTCATTGGAAAAGACCCTAATTAATGCTGGGAAAGATTGAGGGCGAGAGGAGAAGGGGATGGCAGAGGATGAGAAGATTGGAGAGCATCACTGACTCAAAATGGACATGAGTTTAAGCAAACACAGGGAGATAATGAAGGACAGGGAAGCGTGGCATGCTGCAGTTCATAGGGTCGCTAAGAGTCAGACACGACTTAGTGAATGAACAAGGAGAACGATAATTAAGTGTTCAAGGAAAATCTGAAAAAAATCCTAGTTGAACAAATTTAAATAGGTTTTTTCTATGGAAAGATTTCTCTGAGCCTCTAATATGTTAAAGCTCAATGTTAATTTTATTTACCATCTAAATGTTTATTAATGGGAATTATATTTTTTTTAATATAAATCCTCTTTGCTGGCTGTAAATAAACCCAGTCTCGTCTGGGTACATTTTCTTTTTTTAATATACGTTGGATTTGATTTTCTAGTGTTTGAATATAAATTATTTTTAGAATTTTTACACCTATATTATAAAGTAAAATTGATCTGCACATTTTCCTTTTACATGGCTTTTTTGGTTTTTGATATAAAATGAGTTGGATATTCCCTCTTTTTCTGACAATTAAGAAGAGTTTGTTAAATTAAAAATTAAGGATACTCTACATTTTGAACATTTGGTAGAAATCACCTATATAATCACCTGATTCTGCAGTTTTAAATGAAGATTTTTATTACTTATCTGTTTTTTGAAGACTAATTTAATTATTTTAATACTTACAGAATTATTCAAGCTTTTAATTCTCTTTAGATCTCTTCTACACATTTTCTCAGGAATTTGGCCATTTCAACTCAGATTTCAGAATCATAAGAATATAGTTGTTGCTAGTGTTGCTATTATCTTTTTAATTTATCTTTAGAGGAGGGACCTCTTTTCACTCATAGTGTTATTTATGTGTCTCTTCCTTCTCCTGATCTCCTTTGTGGGATTTTTATTTTCATGTATTCCAATTCTGGATTCTTGGATCCCTCATCTGACTTTCGTGTTTCTACAGTATATTCCACAATTCTAGTCTCTCCTCTGGATTATGAACACCAGTATCCTGCATGGTCCTCCATCTCTCTTTCTCCTTGGGCTAGGATTTCCCTGATTCATTTTGGATCAGACACTTCCCACTACTTCAGGAATATGCTCTAAGCCAATCCCGTCTCAGTCAGAAAACACACTCAGGATGGAACCAAGCAAGTCTCTGAGTCTCGGGAGCTACTTTCCATCTTCTCCCGACTTGTCTGCCCCTCACACGGTAGCCTGGCCTCTGGAGCTTTGAATTCTCCACGATGCTATCACCTGCGCCTGGCCAAGGCTCAGACCCTCCCGTGCTTCCTTCTGGCCTTCATCTACTTAGCTATCATCCAGGTTTGGCCACCCCTGACACCCTCAACCTTGAAAATAGCCCACTCCATTCTCTTCCTCTATTTTTCCCCCCAACTTTTTGTGTTTGTAAGGGGGTGTGAGCCACTGAGACAGAGACAAGATGAGTCCAGAGGAAAAAAGGGAAATGGACAGGCACTGGGAATGGGTGCTTGAAAAGTATTCTCCTGACACTGAAAATAAAAGCCTGAGACTTGGGATCGACTGTCCTCTCATGTCAGTCTTCTCATGGAACATTAGCAGCTATCATATCTCTACTGGGCATCCCAGGTAGCTCAGTGGTAAAGAACCCTGCCAATGCCAGAGACATGGGTTCCATTCCTGAGTCAGGAAGATCCCCTGGAGAAGGATCCACGGGGCTGCAAAAAAGTCGGACACGACTGAGCATCTGAGCATGGTATGTCTCTACTTAAAAGTAGGTTGAATCATTTTAATACAAAAAGGAAAATTTTGAATGAAACAATCTTTTGAAATTTTCTGACATATTTTAAGCGGATTTTTCGTTCTGCATCATGTACTTTCTACCTAATCTCTGACATGCCACTCACTCACATCTAAGAAATATGAAATACTGTACTGCCTGGTAACTGGATAAGCCTCTCTGGCTGTCTGTGTGCCCAAAGTTCCCTTATGATTTTCTAATGCCTGCACTTCATCTTGATATGGCTTAGTACCCATGTGACAACAAAAGTCAGGCTGTTTATTTCCTTGCCCTTGACATCATTTTGTCAAATGCTGATAGCAGATGTAAATATGAAAATGCCCAAACTAAAGTGACTGTGATAGTTATTCTGTAATTTTTCCCCATTTTTCTCCGTTCATAAGTTGGCAAAGGATCTCATCAGTCAAAGCCTCAGAAAGAAAATTCTCCAATTCTTTTAAACTGTTTAACAAAGGCTATGTCATTTTTAATCTCCTATGCGGGGATCAATGCTAAACGGAATAAACAGATACTCTCCCTGAAGAAAACTGACGTTAAATGCACCTAAAAGTTCATCTCTGGTTTGGTATCAATCATTTGCTTAATTATCACCATCTTCAGGGCTTTTTGAATTAGAGACAAGACAATAGTGTGACAGAGAACATAGAAGGCTCCCTCTGTTCCCTGAGTTAAGGGCCGTTCCGCAGTCTCTCTCCCTCTTATTTGTTACATCTAACAATCGGGAGGTGAACGTGCTTAATAGGCTTTGTGAAAAGTTTCATTTCTTTTTTCTGAAGGAAGCTATAGCTTTGGACTCATCTCCTCATGCGCTCCACCTTTTGACAGCACTGAGCCTTCACTTAAGAAAGAAGTTTAATTAATGCCCTTGGATATGCTGTTAACCTTTGAAATGGTTTCCTGATGCATGGAGGGCCTTTCTCTTCTGCCAGGAATTGATTTTAGAAATGGCCCTGCCTCCCTGTGCTTTGAGATTCAGAGCAAGGAAGAGACCATGCGAAGTGTAGCAAGGCTGGTATTAAGAGCCCCGTGAAGTACAGCGATGAAGCCTTTGCATCCGTATCTGGAAAACACAGATCACTGAAAATGTGGGAAATCCGCTACAAAGAGAGATGATGGTCTTATGAAGAGGTTATAATATCGTCCCACTGAAACAGAACCACAACACTGAAAATACAAGGCAAGTTTCAAAGAAACTAAAGAAAGGCCCTCAAATTTCTAGTAAGATAATAAAGTTTTGTTGTTTTTTTTTTTTAATGGCATAGACAATGGAGACACAGAGTAGGGAAGGAAGGACACAACTTTAAGGCTAGGAAATTTTATTGTATTTTCCTGGCATGGCTCCCAGAGTCCTTGGCAAAGAAAAAGATGCCAAAGAGTTATTCTTCAGAGGCTTTTTTCTGTTAATGTAGTTTTTATTCAATGTACAGTTGTTTAATGGGACAGATGTTATTTAATTAACTGCTATTGTAGAAAAGTGATTTTTTTTTCCCAAAGCGGAAGCAGTGTTTGGGGGCAAAGGGTGTGGTGAGAAGTACTGCAGAAGGTTCTTCGTGTCTGTGCTTGCTTACTCCAATAGTAACTCTTGGTATAATTAAACTACTCTGGCCCTCAATTTGATCTGTGCATCAGGAAGATTCCCTGGAGGAGGAAATGGCAAACCACTCCAGTATGCTTGCCTGGGAAATCCCATGGACAGAGAAGCCTGGTGGGCTACAGCCCATGAGGTCACAAAGAGTCAGACGTGACTTAGTGACTAAACACCCACCCACCCACCCACCCACACACACACATATGTGTTTCCATGGTAGCACAGTCAATGGAGATACCACAATTTTGTCATCTCAATTACCACCTTCAGAAGAAGACCATATTGGTTTGTTTGCATGGAAGTTACCAAAAAAAAACAATCTGCCGCTGATAAAAAATAAATGAAATTCTGTTCTCAGTTATATTATCACTTCAGTTTTTTTGAACTTCACTTATGAAACCTATTTGTCTTCTATATTAATGATACAGGTTGCTTATTGAATTAATAAGGACCAAGCAATAAAGATCTGAGGAGAATTTGGAGCCCACTGGACTATAAAACAATCCCATTTTCTCAATCAAATTGCTAAGTGTTACACTATTTCCTAATGAGAAATACCACTGCACCGTGTTTCCCTTCTAAAACCAAATTAAGAAACAGGTATGCTTGAGGCTATGTTATGTACCCTCACAGGTTTAGCTGACATGGCACAATATGAGGAAAATGTTGAAAACCAGCTAGCAGCGGCTAGGCCAGTGCCTCCAGCCCCATCACTCCTCACTAACTGGGAGCCACAGTGGAGCCCTTCTGGTAACCAGGTCTCTCCTCTGCTGGTGAGGACCATTCAGCCAAGTGCTGCTCTGGCATGCGTTCGCTTGGCAAGGTCTGTTCAGAGGAGTGTAGCCCAAGAGATGTGGCCTGGCCAAAGGCTGTTCACGTGTGGTTCTAAGAACATTTGAAAGCCAAGTGAGTTACACCCAAGCTGGTATGGGTATGGAACAATAGTGTCCTGGAACATAAAACTTTTGGCTTTCAGTAAAAACAAGATTTTATTCTTCCCCAAGTGTTCCCAGATTTTATTCTAGTAGGTACTAGAGGGGACTTCCCAGGCAGCACTAGTGGTAAAGAATCCACCTGCCAATGCAAGAGATGCTAAAGACACAGGTTTGACCCCTGGGTTGGGAAGATTCCCTGGAGTAGGAAATGGCACCCCACGCTAGTATTCTTGCCTGGAAAATTCCATGGGCAGAGGAGCCTGCCAGGCTACAGTCCATGGGGCGGCAAAGAGTCGGACATGACTGAGCACACACACACAAGTACTAGAGAGTAGGTATTTAACACAGGTAGATTGAAACTTCAGTCTTTATCCTTTCAGCTGAGTCAGCAAATACTTTGCACACTGACCTTTAGGCAGCAGTGCAGGGCTCATCCATCTGCGAAGGTGTGACGCTGAATAGGAAATGGAGCTGTCCCTGGGGCTCTCACGAAGGAAGGGAGTTTTTCATTGTGGCCTATCATTTGTTCACAGTACAGGCTCGCTTCAATATGAACAAAGTGTTCATTAGGCAAATTGAAAAATGAATGACTTGCAAGACACTGTGGATATAAATATTATGCCCTTTTTAACTGACAAGTGAAATGAAGGCAGGAAAGATGAAGTACAGTCCCACAGGCCACACGGTCAGTGACAGAAGCATACTTCAAAAGTTTTGCGTTTGAGTCCCCATCAGCATTTACCTTCTACGTCAGGGGCGGCTTTTCCTCCTCTTGGCTTCAACGTTGACTAATTGGGGTCCTGTGAGAAGGAATCTCTTTAAAGATAGGAGAATTGGAGAGTCTTCAGCAAAGATTCTCTTTTATAAATCTTGATTTAAAATTAAGAGAAGCTGCTATGAAAGCCAGAAAGAAAATGAAATGTGGTTAATTAAGCATGTAAACTAACCGCAGAGATGTGTAGCCATGTTAATAGTATATTAGCCGTCATGTCCGATTCGTGAAACTTTAAAATTTATATGACAGAGTTATGAATGAGGTAACAAGAATTACCTCTTTTGCAGTGATGATGGTGTATGAAATTAGATTTCTAGCTAACATCCTTCATACTCAGAAAATCTACAAAATGCTTTCAAATGAATGATTTAAACAGATAGGGAGAATGAACACTTTCTCTAAAAATACGTCTAAGCATATTTCCACAGCCTTAGTATTGGAATGCTATTCAGATAACAAGTTTATGTATGCACATATAACAAAAGATTCATTGTTGAAATGCACCAAAATTAGAGACAGAACTGAATCTCAACAAAAATTAGCCACTTTTCTATATAAAACTGGCATTTCTAGGGATAGGTTCATATTTGTAATATATTTGATACCATCTAACAAAATTCTAAGAGGACATGGCAACCCACTCGAATATTCTTGCCTAGGAAATCCCATGAACAGAGGAGCCTGGTGGGCTACAATCCATGGGGTCGCCAAGAGTCAGACACGACTTAGTGACTAAATAACAACAACAAAATTCTACCTATCGGATTAGCCCTTAACACCCAAATTCCCAACCCACTAAGATACTACAGCAATGGTCTTTATCTCTACAACTAATTCTACATTTCTTTTTAAGTCCTTTGCTTAAATATTGTATAGAATAAGAAACTATTGACAAAAATAAACAAAAACCAAGTATTTTAGGGTCAGGTGAGGAAGAGTGGAATTGAATTTTTATGATCCACTTTACCTAAAAACCATTTAGGAGCCACTTAATGTTCGTTCAGCTTTCAATTCATAAGCTGTGTTAGGAAATATCTCATAGAAAGAGGATGCATGAAGGTCTGGATAACAGGGGTCAAGTGAAGTCATATTTTCCTCCATCGCTAGGAAAATGACAACAGTGACTGTAAGATCCAGGTTGTCAACAAACCAGCGCTTTCAGAAATCTCTGCATAAGAAAGAAAGTTCACACGCACACAAAAGCCATACAAAGACCATCCCTCGGAAGAGTTGCCTCTTGGTCCAGAGGACCCAAGTTTGGTCAGACCTGAGAAATCCACAAGAGCTCCTAAAAACAGAACCTCAGAATTTCCCTGAAACATGTCTATAAAGACTATGATTCGAACTTCCCTGGTGGCCCAGTGGTTAAGAATTCGCCTGCCAATGCAGGGGACACAGGGTCAGTACCTGGTCTGGGAAGATTCCAGACACTGCGGAGCAACTAAGCCCACAGCCGCAGCTACTTAAGCCTGTGCACAGCCTAGAGAACATGCTCTGCAACGGGAGAAGCCACCACAGTGAGAAGCCCGCACATCGCAACTAGAGAGAAGCCACTGCTTGCCGCAACTAGAGAAAGCCCATGCGCAGCAATGAAGACCGAGCACAGCCAAAAATACATAAAAAATTTTAAAAAGAGTATGATCCCGCTTTCCTATAGTTTACACTAGGATCCTACTTGCTCTAATGTCCATTCTTATGCTTCACTTCCTTCTCTGTATTCCTCATGCCAAGCTGAGATATACAATTATCTTTGAGAGTCCCCGGTTCTAGATTATTTCCTTGGGGGAATGAAAGGAATGAAAAATGGAAAGTGACAAAGGACAAAGATATGTCAATATGCAGTAGATATATTGTACTATGCACCACCCAGTGTTATTGACACTGAAACACAGCCGCACAGCATCTCATACACAGCAACTGCAAACCCCCTGTTGCATATGCTCTGTGAGTAGAGTCATCTTGGTCTTCAAAAGTCTGTGTGTGATGTTTAATTCCTGTGGGCTCGTTCTATCTAAAATCTCTTAATTTTACACATGAAACTGATAACATGCATTATTGTATTCTATAAAATGCTTGTTGTTTAGTGGAAGCCAAGTTCTGTGAATATCTTATCTTCTTAATTCTCCTTGCTGTTGTTCAGTCACTAGGTCAGGTCTCACTCTTTGTGACCCCATAAACCGCAGCATGCCAGGCTTCCCTATCCTTTACTATCTCCCAGAGTTTGCTCAAACTCATGTTCATTGAGTCAGTGATACTATGCAACCATTTCATCCTCTGCCACCCCCTTCTTCTTTTGCCCTCAATCTTTCCCAGCATCAGGGGTTTTTTCCCAATGAGTTGGCTCTTTGCATCAGATGGCCAAAGCATTGGAGCTTCTACTTCAGCATCAGTCCTTCCAATAAATATTCAGGGTTGATTCCTTTAGGATTGACTGGTTTGATTTCCTTGCTGTCCAGGGGGACTCTCAAGAGTCTTCTCCAGCACCACAATTCAAAGGCATCAATTCTTTGGCACTCAGCCTTCTTTATGGTCCAACTCTCATGTCTGTACATGACTACTGGAAAAACCATAGCTTTGACTGTAGGGACCTTTGTCAGCAAAGTGATTTTTCTGCTTTTTAATACACTGTCTGGGTTGGTCATAGCTTTTCTTCCAAGGAGCAAGCATCTTTTAATTTCATGGCTACATCACCATCTGCAGTGATTTTGGAGCCCAAGAAAATAAAATTGGTCAGTTTCTACTATTTCCTCTTCTATTTGCCATGAAGTGATGGGACTGGATGCCATGATATTAATTTTGTGAATGTTGAGTTCCAAGCCAGCTTTTTCACTTTCTTTCAGCCTCACCAAGAAGCTCTTTAGTTCCTCTTTGCTTTCTGCCATTGGAGTGGTATCATCTGCATATCTGAGGTTATTAATATTTCTCCCAGCAATCTTGATTCCAGCTTGAGATTTATCCAGCCCAGGATTTCACATGATGTACTCTACATAGCAGTTAAATAAACAAGAGTGATAATGTGCAATCTTGCTGTACTCCTGTCTCAATTTTGAACCAGTCAGTTGTTCCATGTAAGGTTCTAACTGTTGCTTCTTGATCTGCATACAGGTTTCTCAGGAGACAAGTAAGGTGGTCTTGTATTTCCATCTCTTTAAGAATTTTCCAATTTGTTGTGATCCACACCATCAAAGGCTTTAGCATACTCTGTGAAGCAGAAGTAGACATTTTCTGAAATTTCCTTGCTTTCTTTATGGTCCAGTGGATGTTGGCAATTTGATCTCTGTTTCCTGTGCTTTTTCTGAATTCAGCTTGTACATCTGGAAATTCTAGGTTCATGTCCTGCTGAGGTCTAATTCTTCTTGCCCCATAACAAATAAGTGTCTATTTCCTTGAATGCTCTAGCTTTGAGCACTTGAATTCTATTTATCTTCTACAATAGAGGGCTGACCTAATCTCCTTTCCTGAATTAGGTTTTAATATGTATATATTATGCTCATAATTCCAACTCTAAGTGCTAAGCAAAGGAAATTCTGTATGAATGTACACTTTGAAACCAAGCCTTGTAGTATTACAATGTCTCCAGGGATTTATTTGTGTATAACAGCTAACTACAAAGTAGGGTTAGAAAGGTAAGGTAGATTATTGGAGGAAGAAAGATTTATTATTTTATCACTTTAGTTATATATTTTTCAGCATCCAAATGACATTAGTCTCATGATTTTAAAAATTAGCAAGTGGTAAATAATATATTAGGAGCATTTGAGAAATTAAAAAGACTCTAGTAGATAATAATTCTTTAAAAGCTCAATAAAATGCCTCCAGAGCACTTACTGTTGGATTAATCAGACAATTTTAATCAGTATATTCAATATACATTATTAACACATATTTCTTCAGGATTAACGTCCATATTTTGCAATTAACGCATACAACAACAGCATTTACAATCTGTCTGGTACCCCACTGTTAATATTATGTGTAACCTTTACTAAAAAGCTCTTGTCTCAGGCTTCCCCTGTGGTTCAGTGGTAAAGAATCCAGCTGCCAGTGCAGGAGTCGTGGGTTCGATCCCTGATCCGGGAAGATCCCACGTGCCCTGGAGCAACTCAGCCCACGTGCTGCCACTATTAAGGCTGTGCTCGAGACCCAGGAGTTGCAACCACTGAGCCCATGTGCCCACAACTACTGAAGCGCTCACGCCCTGGAGTTCATTTTCCACAACGAGAAGCCACCACAGTGAGAAGCCAGTGCACTGCAACTAGGGAGGAGCCCCCGCTCGCCACAGGCAGAGTAAGGCCCGCACGTCAGTGAAGATCCAACCTGCTGCTGCTGCTAAGTCGCTTCAGTCGATTCCGACTCTGTGTGACCCCATAGATGGGAGCCCACCAGGCTCCCCCGTCCCTGGGATTCTCCAGGCAAGAGTACTGGAGTAGGGTGCCACTGCCTTCTCCAGAAGATCTAACATACACAAAAATAAACAAATTAAAAAGTTGTCTCATGTCAAATGCTGTGTTATTATTAGAAAGTATGCAGGAATTAGAAATTAAAAAGAAAGAGGCAATAATGTGTATCTTTACCAGAGCTCTTGATGTATTTCACTGAAATTATAAATTCATATTCTAGGCATTATAAAAGTTTAAATCACAAATTTCCATGTCTCTTTTTTCACAGCTCTTTAGATGATATGATAAGCTCCTCAAAGACAGCGAGTCTATTTTATCTGACATAGAAACTGGGACTACGTCTGGCGCAGAGTATGAAAGCAATAATGTTCTTGCTAAACTAACTTAAACCAGTGGGTAAGAGGTTAATTATCATAAGTAGAAGTGGTAAAATATATCACTATAAAGAAGGCTGAGTGCCAAAGAATTAATGCATTTGAACTGTGGTGCTGGAGAAGACTCTTGAGAGTCCCTTGGACTGCAAGGAGATCAAACCAGTCAATCCTAAAGGAAATTAACCCTGAATATTTATTAGAAGCACTGATGCTGAAGCTCCAATACTTTGCCCACATGGTGTGAAGAGCTGACTCACTGGAAAAGACCCTGATGCTGGGATTGAGGGCAAGAGGAAAAGGGGTCAATAGTGGATGAGATGGTTGGATGGCATCACTGAGTCGATGGAAATGAGTTTAAGCAAACTCCAGGAGATGGTGAAGGACAGGGAACCCTGGTGTGCTACAGTCCATGGGGTCACAAAGAGTCAGACACAATTTAGCGACTGAACAACAATATATCAGTACATTCTGGATGAATGGAGGGATGAGTGAATGAAAGAATAAACTCCAGAAGCAATTTTACTTCTGTTTCCAACTGTCCCATTAAACCTAGTTGGTACTTACAGTCCACACCCTGCCCTTGGCAGAACAAGGACATTTGTACAACTCGTATGGTGATATAGATAATTGAAAGGCCCGTGAAAACTTTAAGTAATGAGTACAATCTCAAGGAATGTAAATTTCCTTTCCTAGGTAATATTGAAAAATTCTGAGCTGATTCAAGTTAAATTTCAGTTCCTCCCTCAACTGCAGCCTGTAGCTAGCAGTGGAAGTGAAATTCCTTTCCTGTTTTTACCAGACGGGTTGGAGAAGGTTGGATATAAAAGTGACAGGAATACTCATGCTCTTTACATGACCGCTGCTGTCACAGGCCTGCCTCATGCTTTTCAGCCCTTGCACATGTTTTAAGGCTGACTTCCTTGTGCAAGTGCTTGTGTGTGTTCTCTGATGATTCCTCTGCTGGGCCCCTTCACTTGCCACTCCTGTGACATGGGCAGTGTCTTTTTTTTTTTTTTTTTTGGGCAGTGTCTTTCCTTGAGTCTTCAGCTTTGAAAATCACACATCAGCTTCTGTCCATGGGGTACGCCTTTCAGCCACTTGGGTCCCTGGTAGGAAAAGCCCTCGGGCAAGATTTGTTTTGAAATGGCATCATCATGACATCCTCTGGCCAAGTAGCCACACCTCTGTTGACTTGCACTGATGGGGATTCATTTTCTTCCCAGATACAGTTCTTCTTTTCCACACAAACCTCTTTGACTTTCTCGAGCATGATTGTGGGGCTATGGCCTTTTAACCACCAACTCATCAAGTTGTCCCTGAAAATATCCCTTAATAACCTTGAACGAAGGGAATGTGACTTCTTAAGGGGAGTGTGGTTCCTGATGCCTTCTCAACACAGAAATTTTTCCAATCGTTACTTGACAAAATCCTGCCCCAATCTTATTCAACCTTTCAAATTTTATCTTGGTGAAGAGTCGCTGGAAAGAGACTCAAAATCATGTAACTGGTTAGCAAATAAAAAGTTTGAACTTTATTTAATCATTTTCATCTTCCAATTTAATAGTCTGCCTGGTCATTAACATAGAGCCAGGGATGGCAAATCAATTTCAACTCCCATGCCGGCTCTGATTCAGTAATGGAGCACTGAATAGAGGAGATCTAGGCTCTAGGGTGAGAATGTCTTTATTGACTAGTGATGCCTGCAAAGGGAGCAGGAGTAGAAGATAGGGACATCCCTGTGCCAGGCAGGATCTATGAGGGCAGATACCTTCATGCTTGTCCTGTTCAGGTTATATTTCCTGTCCTAACAACATGCCTGGAATCAGGTAAGTTCCTGTTAAATGTGTTGAATACATGAATAAGAGTGTGTATATGTAAATGAGGATGATGCTGTGAAAGTGCTGCACTCAATATGCCAGCAAATTTGGAAAACTCAGCAGTGGTCACAGGACTGGAAAAGGTCAGTTTTCATTCCAATCCCAAAGAAAGGCAATGCCAAAGAATGCTCAAACTACCACACAATTGCACTCATCTCACATGCTAGTAAAGTAATGCTCAAAATTCTCCAAGCCAGGCTTCAGCAATATGTGAACTGTGAATTTCCTGATGTTCAAGCTGGTTTTAGAAAAGGCAGAGGAACCAGAGATCAAATTGCCAACATCCGCTGGATCATGGAAAAAGCATAGAGTTCCAGAAAAACATTTATTTCTGCTTTATTGACTACGCCAAAGCCTTTGACTGTGTGGATCACAATAAAGTGCGGAAAATTCTTCAAGAGATGGGAATACCAGACCACCTGACCTGCCTCTTGAGAAATCAGTATGCAGGTCAGGAAGCAACAGTTAGAACTGGACATGGAACAACAGACTGGTTCCAAATAGGAAAAGGAAGGAGTACGTGAAGGCTGTATATTGTCACCCTGCTTATTTAACTTATATGCAGAGTACATCATGAGAAACGCTGGACTGGAAGAAGCACAAGCTGGAATCAAGATTGCTGGGAGAAATATCAATAACCTCAGATATGCAGATGACACCACCCTTATGGCAGAAAGTGAAGAGGAACTGAAAAGCCTCTTGGTGAAGGTGAAAGTGGAGAGTGAAAAAGTTGGCTTAAAGCTCAACATTCAGAAAACGAAGTTCATGGCATCCGGTCCCATCACTTCATGGCAAATAGATGGGGAAACAGTGGAAACAGTGTCAGACTTTATTTTTGGGGGCTCCAAAATCACTGCAGATGGTGACTGCAGCCATGAAATTAAAAGACGCTTACTCCTTGGAAGAAAAGTTATGACCAACCTAGATAGCATATTCAAAAGCAGAGACATTTGCCAACAAAGGTCCGTCTAGTCAAGCCTATGGTTATTCCTGTGGTCATGTATGGATGTGAGAGTTGGACTGGGAAGAAGGCTGAGTGCCGAAGAATAGATGCTTTTGAACTGTGGTGTTGGAGAAGACTCTTGAGAGTCCCTTGGACTGCAAGGAGATCCAACCAGTCCATTCTGAAGGAGATCAGCCCTGGGATTTCTTTGGAAGGAATGATGCTAAAGCTGAAACTCCAGTACTTTGGCCACCTCATGCGAAGAGTTGACTCATTGGAAAAGATTCTGATGCTGGGAGGGATTGGGGGCAGGAGGAGAAGGGGACGACGGAGGACGAGATGGCTGGATGGCATCACTGACTCGATGGACATGAGTCTGAGTGAACTCCGGGAGTTGGTGATGGACAGGGAGGCCTGGCGTGCTGTGATTCATGGGGTCACAGAGAGTCGGACACAACTGAGCGACTGAACTGAACTTAACTGATACAGATAGTTAGATCAATTAAATATGTAATATTTATGTTATTTTATATATATGATGAATATTTAATAAGCTAAATATTGTTTCATATACGTACAAGTTCAATTACTTTTTCTCTTTTGGCTGTGCTGGTCAGCATGTGAGATCTTAGTTCCCCCACCAGGGATTGAACCTGTGCCCCTGCACTGGGAGCACGGAGTCTTAAACCCTGAACCACCAGGGAAATCCCATCACTTACTTTCAACTAATTGTTTCTTATCTTTATAAGAGTAAATTATAAAACCTTAAGGCCATACAAGCCCCTGAGGCATAATTAAAGATATAAACTTGAATTCAACTCAAATGATAATTATGACCATTTTAATATCTCTTTCAAAGAAAAGCTTAAACATGGCTGATTACTGGCTATGTTATCATATAAAATATGATTTTAAATAAAATTAATTTGGGTTTTCAGAGTATGTTAGTTAGCATACTATCATCTAAAAAGAAAATGATAGAGATAAAAGTTGGTAACTTTTCATGACTTGAGGTATACATTGTTTGATAATGATTGATAATTATTGCCAGGTGGGGCCTTAGTTAAAGCTAGAAAAACACTCCTGTAATAAACCATAATGAAAAAGGATATGAAAAAGAACATATATGTGTGTGTGTGTGTGTGTGTCTGTGTGTGTACACATGACTGAAACACTTTGCTGTGCACCTGAAACTTATATAAGTTTGCAAATCAACTATACTTCAATTTTTAAAATATAGATTTAAGACCAAAAAAACCTAGAACACCCTAAAGCTTAGGTGATAGCATTCCCCTCGCAGCCTCCTTAACCCTGTCTAGTAACTTCCTACTTCACTGTCCTAGACAACAGATCGGGGACCTCTGGAATAGAAAGCCAATGCTGCCTATCATCAGAGTCACCACTGTTCCTCAGAAACTGTTAAATATAACACCAGCCTTCCCCGTGTACCACATGGGGTACCTACAAGGGGTACCCACTAGCCTGATTCTATTTTATTTTTCCTCTCCATCTCTGTGAAGGTCCCTGCATGTCTCACAACTGAAAAGAAACAATACAATGAAACAGAATGTAAAGCAAAGATTTTATGATACTTGATCAAGTAAATACAATTGAAGACGAATTCATACAGTTCAGTTCAGTCACTCAGTCATGTCCGACTCTTTGCGACCGCATGAACCACAGCACACCAGGCCTCCCTGTCCATCACCAACTCCCAGAGTCCACCCAAACCCATGTCCATCAACTCGGTGATGCCATCCAGCTATCTCATCCTCTGTCGTCCCTTTCTCCTCCTGCCCTCAATCTTTCCCAGCATCGGGGTCTTTTCCAATGAGTCAGCTATTTGCATCAGGTGGCCAAAGTATTGGAGTTTCAGCTTCAACATCAGTCCTTCCAATGAACACCCAGGACTGGTCTCCTTTAGGATGGACTGGTTGGATCTCCTTGCAGTCCAATGGACTCTCAAGAGTCTTCTCCAACACCACAGTTCAAAAGCATCAATTCTTCGGCTCTCAGCTTTCTTCATAGTCCAACTCTCACATCCACATATGACCACTGGAAAAACCATAGCCTTGACTAGACAGACCTTTGTTGGCAAAGTAATGTCTCTGCTTTTTAATATGCTATCTAGGTTGGTCATAACTTTC
Source organism: Bos grunniens (assembly GCF_055505025.1). NCBI lineage: Eukaryota > Metazoa > Chordata > Mammalia > Artiodactyla > Bovidae > Bos > Bos grunniens. Next base: position 18,556,943 of record NC_141191.1, on the reverse strand, counting down.
TTTCCCAGGAGTAAGCATCTTTTAATTTCATGGCTACAATCACCATCTGCAGTGATTTTGGAGCCCAGAAAAATAAAGTCAGCCACTTTTCCCACTGTTTCCCCATCTATCTGCCATGAAATGGTGGGACCAGATGCCATGATCTTCGTTTCCTGAATGTTGAGCTTTAAGCCAACTTCTTCACTCTCCTCTTTCACTTTCATCAAGAGGCTTTTTAGTTCTTTACTTTCTGCCATAAGGGTGGTGTCATCTGCATATCTGGGTTATTGATATTTCTCCCAGCAATCTTGATTCCAGCTTTTGCTTTCTCCAGCCCAGCATTTCTCATGATGTACTCTGCATATAAGTTAAATAAGCAGGGTGACAATATACAGCCTTGACGTACTCCTTCCTTTTCCTATTTGGAACCAGTCTGTTGTTCCATGTCCAATTCTATCTGTTGCTTCCTGACCTGCATACAGGTTTCTCAAGAGGCAGATCAGGTAGTCTGGTATGCCCATCTCTTTCAGAATTTTCCACAGTTTATTATTATTATTCATACAGTACAGCCCTCAAATGTCAAAGGAGAACATCAAATGGAACATATTTAATTTCATCAGTATTCACAATTGCCAGGACATGAAAACAACCTGCTGCTGCTGCTAAGTTGCTTCAGTCATGTCCGACTCTGTGCAACCCCATAGATGGCAGCCCACCAGGCTCCCCCGTCCCTGGGATTCTCCAGGCAAGAACACCGGAGTGTGTTGCCATTTCCTTCTCCAATGCATGAAAGTGAAAAGTGAAAGTGAAGTCGCCCAGTCGTGTCCGACTCTAGCGATCCCATGGACTGCAGCCTACCAGGGTCCTCCATCCATGGGATTTTCTAGGCAAAAGTCTATTAATGGATGAGTGGATAATGGATTATTATTCCATCATAAAAGGAGGAAATCTTGCTATTTGTGACAACATGGAGGGACCTGCAGAGTATTATGTTAAGCGAAGTAAGTTAGACAGAGAAAGGCAAATACTCTATGATTACATTTACATGTGGAATTTAAAAAAAACAAAACCAGATTCATAGACAAAGAGATCAGATTGGTGGTTACTACAGGCAAGGGGTAGTAAGTGGTAGAAATGGGGAGAGGTGGTCAAAAGGTGCATACTTCTAGATATAAAATAAATAAGTATTGAGATGTGCAGCATGATGGCTATAGTTAACGCTGTTGTATGCTATACTTGAAAGTTGTTAAGACAGTAAATCCTAAAAGTTCTCATCACAAGGGGGAAAAAACATTTTTGTGTTTTTATACAAGATGATAGATGTCTACTAAACTTATTGCAGTAATCATTTCAGACGATACATAAATCATTATGCTGTATGCAAACTTCTACAGTGCTGTATGTCAATTATATCACAACAAAACTGAAAAAAGTAAAAATATAAAGAGAGCAAAAGTAAAAAAAAAGAGGTATAAATTATGCACATAATATAAAAATTTTCTTAATGTAGGGAAACTGTTATTCCAAGAGAATTTACAGAAATACTATTAAAAATAATATCAGATACCAGGAAAAGGAACAAATTACATGTAAGTAATTGCATAACTTCTCTATCTACACTAGCACTGTGGACCATTCCCGATTGCAATGATGCACCATGACTCCTCATCCATGGCATGTGTAAAATGATGTTACCTCTGAGATGGAACTTCTTTGGATTACCATTTAAATATTAAATTACCATTTAAACAATTTAGATTCTGGAAAATATTCACACTATAATTCCTCTCAAAGTGCAAAAATACCTTCCATTAGACTTCATGATGAACATACTAAAGCTTTTAAAAACACCTAAAAGTAACATTATTCAAAACTCGAGTTGAGGTTATTTACGGGAAGCACTTCAGTATGGCTCTTTTAAGTTTGCAGCTGCCACTTGGTTGAAATGTGAATGAACTCACAGACGTGTGGCTATTATTCAACTGAAGACAGTTTCCCAGAAAGCTAGATTAACAAAGCACATCCCATTAGGTTTTGCTTCGAAGGTTGAATCTTCACAGTGAAAAGAAACAAACTTCAGAGGTATAAAATGTAAGACTACTTTACCCCAAATTGCAGAATCCAATGATTACTATTACTTTCAGTAAAAAGACTAGCCTCTTTCCCCCTATGCTGTCTCCGTTTTTTTCTACTGTTTTAGAGAATTCCCTGGAGAAGGAAATGGCAATCCACTCCAGTACTCTTGCCTAGAAAATTCCATGGATGGAAGCGCCTGGTGGGCTACAGTCCATGGGGTCACAAAGAGTCGGACACGACTGAGTGACTTCACAACAAGTTAGAGAATTATTCTAAAGGCGTTACTATTCATAATTGTCTTTCCAAAATATCTTTGTCTAAGCAGGTCACTGTACCTTTTTTTTTTTTTTTTTTTGAAATTTAAACATTTTCATGATTGTGGTCCTGAATATCTTCTGAAATACTTCTATTCCCCTAAATTCAAAATGTCTCATCTACTCTCAAGTTGATCTAGTGTTTTTCTTGTGCCACATTATTCCCCTAAGAGCACCTTGGATGAGAACTTGAGAAAATTTGCTCAATAACACTTTCATCATATTTTAAGCTCAGTCCTACTAATCAAGAATTGGATAGTAAGTGCTTCCCTTTAGATACATGTATTAAAACATATAATATTTTTAAAGACCCAAGTTGCAGCATAGTGGAGTTGATTACTCTGAAAGTCTTCAAAATCAATGTCTGGACAAACCATTTATAATCACATATAATCGTTAAGACAGGACAAATCACATTAATTAGGGCTGTGGAAGGAATCAAATCAGCAAAGTTTCATTTGACTAATTCAGTAATAATCATGCAACTGTAATTTGGGCTCTTTGGGAAGTTTTCATTCCAAACTAAAGATGAAAGTGCAGAGAGAAAAATAAATAAATACAAACAGCCTAACATCCACAGTGAGATCAACGCTGTTATCGGAAGCAGTATAGAGGAGAGGTAAGGCAGGGAAAGTGCTGGGCAAACGGGCAACTTTGATTCCTCGACTCGACTCGCTACTGTGTGACCTTGAGCAAGTTATTTAAACACTGTGCCTCTTCTCTGCTATGAGCAGGGAGAGACTGATGGCCTTGCTCGGTGTGGGCCATCTCTTACCTACGGAGGTATGTGCCTAGGGCTACTCTTCAGAATCACGGGACACTTTCCACCCGTGTATGTCATCTTTGGGGGCTCAGACACAAAATGAGATAATTCAACATCCTGTTTCAATGGACTCGCTGTTGTAATTATTTTCAATGTACTTATCTTGCATTCCTGTAGCACTGTATCACACATTATTTATTCTATTTTAATTTGAAAAAATGCAAACTTTAAGTTGTAAAAGCCATAAAGAAATAACCCATATACCACTTTCACCAACTGTAAACATTTTGCTACATTCTCTCTCTCACACATATATATGTATATATACATGGTGTGTGTATGTATATGTGTGTGTGTTTGCTGAATCATTTGAGATTAAGCTGCACATTTCATGACCCGAAATACTTTAACACATCTCCTAAGAATAAGAATATTCTTAAAAACCACAATACAGTTACCACATTCTATAAGTTTGATACTCATTCAATACATTTTCCCAACCATGCTCATTACAGCAACTTTTTTCCTGATTCGCTATCCAATCCAGGACCTTGCTTTACATTTGGTGATATTTTATTTATTGTTACATTGCTTTACTAATTTTATCACTAGTCTCCCAGTATTAAGCTAGATTATAAACTCTTGATGACACATACTGTATTTTAATATTTATTTTCATCTTTGTACTTTCGGCATAAGCACAGTTCTCCCACATAAAGAGACTTGGTAACTATTTTATGAAAGGCTTGTTGGAAGCTACTTGTCAGTTTTTCCCATATTAAGTACTAAGCCAAAAATTTGATAGTGATATTTTTCGTTTAGAAAGTGGGACTCAGAAGTTATTTCATCCAAGCCCTTATTTCTTTGATGAGATCGCAAAGAGTCACTTACTAACATTACGCAACTGGGAGGGTCAGAGCAGAACTCGAGTCGCGTTTCGAACTCTCTAGAGCGTCATGCACTCTGTCATGCCATGCTAGCTTTCTCAGGCACTCGCAGAATCAAGCATGGATATGTAAAATGTTGTTTCCTTGCTCAGCATCTATTAATCTTGGGCAACTTCACCAATGAGAAGAATAAGCATAGTTTAATATCTTGAACTACCCTTCTCTAATCTGAGCCATTCTCATTTAGAAAAGCAATCAGGGTACAGAAACCACCTTTCACGACTGTGATAGATGTGGACCTGCTATCACTGTGCATCAAACAACAGCTATTTTCCATCATCATGTGGGACATTGTTCAGTGTTGGACTGGAGTGTTGGAACATGAATATCACAATCAATTTAGCAATTAGCATTTTCCAAGACAATAGACACATTATTGGTTGGAACAGTAGCACACACTTTAAACAGAGAGCCATTGAACCACTACTTAATGCCTGCTTCAGTCTCTTTTATGTAGGCTTAATGAACAAGGATGAACATTAGGGGAAAATTTATTTGGAAATTCATTAAAAACATATTTTATTCAAACCATATCATTTTCCATATCTCTTCCAAAACTACACATAAAGAAAATAATATGGATTTTTAAGGATGAACTCTCTTACTGATTTTCACTGGCATACATATAAAATTCTCCAACATTATAGTATAATATCATAATATAACAATCAGATCAGATCAGATCAGTCGCTCAGTCATGTCCAACTCTTTGCGACCCCATGAATCGCAGCACACCAGGCCTCCCTGTCCATCACCAACTCCCAGAGTTCACTCAGACTCAAGTCCATCGAGTCAGTGATGCCATCCAGCCATCTCATCCTCTGTTGTCCCCTTCTCCTCCTGCCCCCAATCCCTCCCAGCATCAGAGTCTTTTCCAATGAGTCAACCCTTCGCATGAGGTGGCCAAAGTACTAGAGTTTCAGCTTTAGCATCATTCCTTCCAAAGAAATCCCAGGACTGATCTCCTTCAGAATGGACTGGTTGGATCTCCTTGCAGTCCAAGGGACTCTCAAGAGTCTTGATACGTGCTATCATTTTACCTGCTCAGAACATGGTTTACCTCCTTAAGAGGAACCTCATTCATGTTGTATTTCACAGTTTCACCCTAATAAAGTTATCCATTCTATACATATATTGTTAAATTGCAGTTTTCTCTGTGATAGGAAAGGGAAAGTCAAGTTTCTCTGAGATTTAAAAATCAAAGCGATAACTTCCATTTTATCCCTGGAGTCATTAGGTGGATAAAGTCTCTGGAATATTGCTCACTTGACTAAGATATTTTCTTTCTCTGATAAAATTTGCAGCCATCAATGAAAGAAAGGGCCATGTCACCTCGTCTATAGAGAAATCAAATAAAGGGGAAGCAGTGTCTCGGGGGAGGGGAGAGAGGAAGGAATCCCTCAAGACATCAAGATCAAGAGGCTAATTCAGCTCTGACCATCAGAATGGGAGAAACACAAAGAAGTTTCAGCAGAGGGCTGTGTGTGTGTGTGTGTGTGTGTGTGTTGTCTGAGTTTCTCGTCTACTAGACTGTAAACAACCTGAGAACAGAAACTATCTTTTTTTGCCTGTTCTCCGCACAGTGTCTCACTCAGCGCCTTGAATGTGAGAAATGCTTAATAAATGTTTGCTGGAGAAAGAAAGCAAAGAAGGAAGAGGGGGAAGAAGAAAGAGAGGGAGGGAAGAGGAAGAGAAAGGAATCAAGAAACCTCCCAATGAAAAATAAAAGCTTGTCTCTACCAGTTGTGCAACTTCCTTCAAATCCTGTTTGCAGGCTTCTTTCTCCGACGTCCTCACCCTCTGCCTGGCCTCACAGAGACGCTCACCTCTCACAAACACAGCCAGTGTTTCTTCTTCTAGACCTTCTGACTCCTTATCCCGGTCACATCTAACCCCTAACTGCAGTGCTCTTGAACTACAGAAACTTAAGCGTTGGATCTATAGGGAATTTAAGACAAGCAAGTCCAACTCCTTCATTTAAGAGATAAAGAAATGGAAACATAAGGGGATGAAGTGATTTGTTCTCCTGCAAAGACTCAGGTCACTGTACAGCCTGCTCCAGAAAACAGATAGTTTCAGATTCCTGATGTTTTTTCTTTTTTTTTTTTCCTTTCTAAATGGTTTCAAATTTCAACAGTTTTGCTGCCTTGATGCCCTGTTACCCTCAATTACTGTAGAATGTGTTTCCTACAAGTAATATCTTTTCCTACAAATCTCTGATACAGTAATTAAAACAGATAATTTAGTGTTAATATATTTCAGCCATCTACGTGCTGTGCCTAGTCGCTCAGTCGTGTCTGACTCTGCGACCCCATGGACTGTAGCCCACCAGGCTCCTCTGTCCATGGGGATTCTCCAGGCAAGAATACTGGAGTGGGTTGCCATGCCCTCCTCCAGGGGATTTTCCCAACCCAGGGATTGAACCCAGGTCTCCCACATTGCAGGCAGATTCTTTCCCAGCTGAGCTACTGGGGAAGCCCTCAACCATCTCATCCATGTTCAAATTTCTCCAGTTGGCCAGAATTTGTGTTTCAGCAAAAGGTTCCAATCTAAAACTCTATTTGGTGACCATGTCTTTTAATGTCCTTCAATCTCAAACGGTTTCTCAAGGTTTCCCTGGCTATCACGACAGACATTGAGACATTGGAAGATTACAGACCAATTATTTAGAAGATGCTCTTCACTCTGGCTGTTTGATGCTTCCTCAGGATTATTTATCAGACCCTTTGCAACCCCATGGACTGTAGCCCCCCAGGCTCCTCTGTCCACGGAATTCTCTAGGCAAGAATACTGGAGTGGGTTGCCATGCCCTCCTCCAGGGGATCTTCCTGACCCAGGGATTGAACCCAAGTCTCCCACATTATAGGCAGATTCTTTACCATTTGAGCCACCAAGAAAGCCCTATATATTTTTGGTGGGAATTTCAAATGAGATGCTGTGTTCTCAGTGCAGTCTATCAGTGCTTTATCATTTTGCTTTGTCTCATTTGGTAATGTTCACCTTAACCCCTTGACTAAGTTGTAGTCCGCCAGGCTTCTTCACTATAAAATCGCTCTTTGTCCCTCTGTGAAGGTACTTTAAGACAATAATCCATTCCTCATCAAAGTTTCTACCACTAATGAATAGTGTTTCTGGCCTGCATTGTTACTATGATGGCTGCCAAATGACGCTCTTCTTTTTTAAACAGTAATCAGTCAATAGTCTACTGTTAGGAGAAGGTCAACTATCATTTTTTTTATTCTGATGCTAAAATTGTCCCTTATTTGGCTGCCTGGCTTCTATGTCCTTTTGAAATGTCCTGATTGTTCTTTCAGTATTTTCTTATTTTCCAGTATAATGAGATGCCTTACATTTATTTTAAAACTTCCCTAATCCCACCCTACATCAGCCATTTCTCTGGGGAGTCCTGGTTCTTTGACCGGGTGGATTTCACATGGCAACATCAGGATGGCACTGGTGTGTCCCTGTTCTCAAGTCCTCTCATTGGACAAAGCTAGTTAATATATGCATGTATGTGCATACACATACTATACATTATATTATATGTTGTTGTTCAGTCACCCAGTCATGTCCGACTTTGTGACCACATGGACTGCAGCACGCCAGGCCTCCCTGTCCCTCACCATCTCCTCGAGTTTGCCCAAGTTCATGTTCATTACATTGGTGATGCCGTCCAGCCATCTCATCCCCTAATGCCCTCTTCTCCTTCTGCCCTCAATCTTTCCCAGCATCAGGGACTTTTCCAATGAGTCATCTGTTCACATCAGATGACCAAAATACTGGAGTGTCAGCTTCATACACACATGCATATCTATCTATACATTGAAAACCATGAGTTCAAACCCATACCTCAATTCCAAACTAACACCACAGAGCTTATTCTGGTGTTTTCTTTTTCCTTATTTCCTACAATGAGAAACCTGTTTCTATCTTTACTATACTTATTTATTCACTCAGTCCCCCAGAAGGTAACCAATTCCTCATCAAACCAGCCCTATCACCAATCTTCCTGCCGATGTCCTATTCCCCACCCTGCCCCCAGCCACAATGAGTGCACAGGTGCCCCGCACACACAGCTTGGGCTCCAACACTTATACGTGGATGTTGCTGTCATTACCTCTATCTCCCACCAGGATGCTCTCAGCACCTTGACCTCAGCCTTCACGACCCATGGTGGGTTTCATCGTCAACACCCACACGGAGGCAACCTCCTCCTCTCTTTTGGGCTCTGATGCTTATTGTCATACTATCCACATGCCCTTTGGACCCTCTGAAGCACCACCTCTCCCCCAAAAGTAGGAGGACTTTCACCTCTCAATTTTAAAGCTTACGATAAAGCCACAGTAAACAAAGCAGTGTGACAAGCATAACGACTGACATATAGATCAATGGAACAGAATAGAAAGTTCAGAAATAAACCTTTATATTGATATGTATATAGTCAATTTACTTTTGAAAAAGAGCCAAAGAAATTTAGTGGGGAGAGGATAATTCTTTTCAACAAATGGTGCTGGAAAAAATGGATATCCATGCAAAAAATCACGATAGTAATCACCATTTTAGCTCTTTATAACACAAAAAAACCAACTCAAGATGGATCATGACCTGAATGTAAGATAGAAAACTATAAATATTCTAATGTAAACATGAGAGAAAATATTTTTGAAACTGGGTTAGGCAAAAGACTTTTTTTTAGATGGAACACTAAAGCTGTGATCTATAACAGAAAAATGGATAAATAGGACTTTAGCTCCCCCACACTTCTCACGTGGACTTTCTCCTTTTCCTTCAGTTGGCCTTTTACACCCATCACTGCCAAAACCTCTGTTTTCTTTCAAGGAGACCTTCTTCACTTGATCTAACTCCGGCACCCTTCACTGGGTTTCCCACAAGCTCCCACCTACCACTTCCTGTGCAGAAACCCACTCAGCCAACTGAGTTTTAAAACGTCACCTCCAAGGGCACAGATACCATGTGCAACTTGCTCAAGCAATAACGTCTTTACTGCATTACAGCCCCTCCCCCCTTACAGGCGCACGCCTCGCTCAGCCCTGTCTAAAAGCTTCCGGACAGAGAAGGAAAGAAATAAGGAAGAACAGACTTTGAACTCAAACAGTCAGTGTTCTCCTTGATTACTGTTTGAGTCATTAAGTGTCTGTGAGGAACACACATCAGCATATCTTCATTAAAAATCTAAGACAAGTATCCTATCTATTCACCATATCATATTTATTCCTGGAAAAAGATACCAAATGCACAGCACAGAATAATGCATCTTATGGGGTTCTCAACAAATATTCATTGGCTAAAAACACATATATTTCCTTTGCCAAATACGTAATAGTTCAATTGAAATCGAATTTCACATCATAGATTGTGAGAGCTATAAATTATATATTGTGAATAACAATTAATGAATTAAATACATAGAAGGAAGTAGGTTAACAAATTTAACTGGAGACTATCCCAGAAATTGTTCATTGCATCATTTTGTTTTCTAGCCATGAGCACCAAAAACAATTCTTTTCTCTTTATAGAAAATTTTAATAAAAAATCTATACTGAGTATGTTGTTTTATTTTGAACTAAATCATTTCAATAGGCAGGGTGACACAAGTGTGGCTAAAATCTAAGACATTGACTTGACAATAAAATGTCTATTTTTTAAAAAATGATTTGATTTGAAATAGCCATAACCTTCTGTTATAATACTGGCCCCTTAAAATGATTTTCTTATGTCTCAGCATTTGCCAAACTGAAGGAAAATCTATTCTTATAATAAGCCCATACTGAAAATAAAAATTTAAAATAGTCGATGCCAGATATTAGAAGACTAAGTCAATATAAACTATACCATTTTTTATTTAATTTATAATTGAATACCTTCTAAAAACTTCAACTATGATTTGTTTTAATAGTGAACCTTTGTTATGGTTTCTGCTGGTTTATGGTTATCTAAATATTACGAAAGCCTCATAAACAATGCACCATATATACATATAGAAAATACTGGAGACAGATGACCTAGTATAGAATTCAGTTTTTGAGGTGATTGGAATCTTTACAAACCAGAAAATGGGGGAGAGGGAGGGCTGGAAACTGGTGGAAAGAAAATGGACAATTTCCATCTATCTACATCCATAAACTAAAGTTAGTTCTATACAAAGTGAGACCAAGAAACAGAACACTGGAGAGGACACACATGATAATATAATGGTATGATTTGTACTGCACTGAATTGAACAAAACTGCATTTTTCCCAAACCACAATATACTTGGATACCTTTTTCTAAATGTCTCAAATGGACACTGCCTTCATTGTGTAGGTTTGGATAAAGCAAAGCACAGGCAGCTCATAACCCTTCTACTCTACAGACTGCATAAATTTGAAATTTTGAGAGGCTTGGCCTCTACTTGCTAAAATCTTGCTCAGCTAGTGAAAGCGCTGAACTTAACATTTAGCTCCTTTTATTGCAGTTGGTCCTGTATTTTACAGCCCTCCTTCTAGAAAGAAGGCTTTTTATCAATTCAACAATATCTCATGATTTTCAGGCTGTTTTTCAGGCATATTCCTTCAAACATTCTGGCAATCCAACAGCAGCTCCAGGTTTAGTTATCATTTGCAACTACCCTCTTCTTTCAGGGGTGCTCCTCGGTGGCTCAGCAGTAAAGAATCTGCCTGCAATTCAGGAGACACTGGTTTGATACATGGGTTGGTAAGATACCCTGGAGAAGAGCATGGCAACCCACTCCAGTATTCTTGCCTGGAGAATCCCGTGGACAGAGAAACATGGCAGGCTACAGTCCACAGAGTTGCAAAGAGTCGGACTTGACTGAAACAACTGAATACACACACTGTACTTTCAAACAGATCCTGCATCTTTCCAGTCTTAGTCTGGTGATTCTCTATTATCAAGTATCCTATAACAATATTGTGATGCTAATCAGATTAGTATGCTTTAATCACTATATTTCTGTGGCTTATTTTCTACTAATTAGAGCTAGTAAAATGTGCTGTTAATTTAATTAATGAAGGAACTCATCATTGACAGACATCATCTTTCTTGCTTCATCCACATATTTAAACAGAGCCTGAAGTCCGCAGGTGATTTAATCGATCATCACCGTAGACAGCAGCAACAACGCCTATCTCGGACCAAGGGAACGCCTCCATTTCTTCATCATTTCAGTTCAGTCACTCACTCGTGTCTGACTCTTTGCAACCCCATGAAACTGCAGCATGCCAGAACTCCCTGTCCATCACCAACTCCCGGAGCCTGCACAAACTCATGTCCATTGAGTCGGTGATGCCATCCGACCATCTAATCCTCTGTTGTCCCCTTCTCCTACCTTCAATCTTTCCCAGAATCAGGGTCTTTTCAAATGAGTCAGCTCTTCGCATCAGGTGGCCAAAGTATTGGAATTTCAGCTCGAACATCAGTCCTTCCAATGAACACCCAGGACTGAGCTCCTTTAGGTTGGACTGGTTGGATCTCCTTGTAGTCCAAGGGATTCTCAAGAGTCTTCTCCAACACCACAGTTCAAAAGCATCAATTTTTCAGCACTCAGCTTTCTTTATAGTTCAACTCTCACATCCATATATGACTACTGGAAAAACCATAGCCTTGACTAGACAGACCTTTGTCAGCAAAGTAATGTCTCTGCTTTTGAATATGCTATCTAGGTTGGTCATAACTTTCCTTCCAAGGAGTAAGTGTCTTTTAATTTCATGGCTGCAATCACCATCTGCAGTGATTTGGGAGCCAAAAAAAAAATAAAGTCAGCCACTGTTTCCACTGTTTCACCATCTATTTGCCATGAAGTGATGGGACCAGATGCCATGAACTTCGTTTTCTGAATGTTGAGCCTTAAGCCAACTTTTTCACTCTCCTCTTTCACTTTCATCAAGAGGCTCTTTAGTTCCTCTTCACTTTCTGCCATAAGGGTGGTGTCATCTGCATATCTGAGGTTATTGATATTTCTCCCAGCAATCTTGATTCCAGCTTGTGCTTCTTCCAGCCCAGTGTTTCTCATGACGTACTCTGCTGCTGCTGCTGCATCGCTTCAGTCGTGTCCGACTCTGTGCAACCCTATAGACGGCCGCCCACCAGGCTCCCCCGTCCCTTGGATTCTCCAGGCAAGAACACTGAAGTAGGTTGCCATTTCTTTCTCCAGTGCAGAAAAGTGAAAAGTGAAAGTGAAGTCGCTTAGTCGTGTCCGACTCTTAGCAACCCCACGGACTGTGGCCCACCAGGGTCCTCCATCCATGGGATTTTCCAGGCAAGAGTACTGAGATGGGGTGCCATTTGATGTACTCTGCATTTAAGTTAAATAAGCAGGGTGACAATATACAGCCTTGACATACTCCTTTTCCTATTTGGAACCAGTCTGCTGTTAAATGTCCAGTTCTAGCTATTGCTTCCTGACCTGCATACAGGTTTCTCAAGAGGCAGGTCAGGTGGTCAGATATTCCCATCTCTTTCAGAATTTTCCACAATTTATTGTGATCCATACAAAGGCTTTGGCATAGGCAATAAAGCAGAAATAGATGTTTTTCTGGAACTCTCTTGCTTTTTCCATGATCCAGTGGATGTTGGCAATTTGATCTCTGGTTCCTCTGCCTTTTCTAAAACCAGCTTGAACATCTGGAAGTTCACGGTTCATGTATTGCTGAAGCCTGGCTTGGAGAATTTTGAGCATTACTTTGCTAGCGTGTGAGATCCAATTGTGCAGTAGTTTGAGCATTCTTTGGCATTGCCTTTCTTTGGGATTGGAATAAAAACTGACTTTTTCCAGTCCTGTGGCCACTGCTGAGTTTTCCAAATTTGCTGGCATATTGAGTGCAGCACTTTCATAGCATCATCTTTTAGGATTTGAAATAGCTCAACTGGGATTTCATCACCTCCAATAGCTTTGTTCATAAGGCCCACTTGACTTCACATTCCAGGATGTCTGGCTCTAGGTCGATGATCATACCTTCATGATTATCTGGGTCGTGAAGATCTTTTTTGTACAGTTCTGCTGTGTATTCTTGCTACCTCTTCTTAATATCTTCTGTTTCTGTCAGGTCCATACCATTTCTGTCCTTTATTGAGCTCATCTTTGCATGAAATGTTCCTTTGGTATCTCTAATTTTCTTGAAGAGATATCTAGTCTTTCCCACTCTATTGTTTTCCTCTATTTCTTTGCACTGATGGCTGAGGGAGGCTTTTTTATCTCTCCTTGCTATTCTTTGGAACTCTGCATTCAAATGGATATGTCTTTCCTTTTCACTTTTCTTCTTTTCACAGCTATTTGTAAGACCTCCTCAGACAGCCATTTTGCTCCTTTGCATTTCCTTTTCTTGGGGATGGTCTTGATCCCTGTCTCCTGTACAATGTCCATAGTTCATCAGGCACTCTATCAGATCTAGTCCCTTAAATCTATTTGCCACTTCCACTATATAATCATAAGGGATTTGATTTAGGTCATACCTGAATGGTTTAATGGCTTACCCCACTTTCTTCAATTTATGTCTGAATTTGGCAATAAGGAGTTCATGATCTGAGCCACAGTCAGCTCCTGGTCTTGTTTTTGCTGACTGTATAGAGCTTCTCCATATTTGGCTGCAAAGAATATAATCAATTTGATTTCAATGTTGGCCATCTGGTGATGTCCATGTGTAGAGTCTTCTCTTGTGTTGTTGGAAGAAGGTGTTTGCTATGACCAGTGCCTTCTCTTAGCAAAACTCTGTTAACATTTGCCCTGCTTTATTCTGTACACCAAGGCCAAATTTGCCTGTTACTCCAGGTGTTTCTTGACTTCCTACTTTTGCATTCCAGCCCCCTATTATAAAAAGGACATCTTTTTTAGGTGTTAGTTCTAAAAGGTCTTGTAGGTCTTCATAGAACCACTCAACTTCAGCTTCTTCAGCGTTACTGGTTGGGGCATAGACTTAGGTTACCGTGATATTGAATGGTTTGCCTTGGAAACGAACAGAGATCATTATGTCATTTTTGAGACTGCATCCAACTGCATTTCGGACTCTTCTGTTGACCATGATGGCCACTCCATTTCTTCTAAGGGATTCCTGCCCACAGTAGTAGGTGTAATGGTCATCTGAGTTAAATTCACCCATTCCAGTCCATTTTAGTTCACCGATTCCTAGAATGTCGACGTTCACTCTTGCCATCTCCTGTTTGACCACTTCCAATTTGCCTTGATTCATGGACCTGACATTCCAGGTTCCGATGCAATATTGCTCTTCACAGCATCAGACCTTCCTTCCATCACCAGTACCATCCACAACTGGGTGGTGTTTTCGCTTTAGCTCCATCCCTTCATTCTTTCTGGAGTTATTCCTCCACTGATCTCCAGTAGCATATTGGGCACCTATCGACCTGGGGAGTTCATCTTTCAGTGTCCTATCTTTTTGCCTTTTCATTCTGTTCATGGGGTTCTCAAGGCAAGAATACTGAAGTGGTTTGCCATTCCCTTCTCCATTGGACCACATTTCTTCATAAACTCCTTTAAATAATGATAGCCATGACCATCAACACTAAGAAACTAGTCTCTCACTAAGTACCTCGAGTGATGTAACCTTATAATAGCTTAAACGTTTTGATCCAATTCCATATTCACAATCCCAACATAATACACTTAAGTAATCATTTTAATCAACAAACTTGTCAGATAAAAATGAAATCAAGGAGCTGTGTTTGAATTGCCCATGTGGAATTGAAATAATTGGTTAGATTAGCTAAAAAGTCTATCCAACTTCTCATATAAATCCAGCTGTTATCTATATATTCTGAAATAAACACACCTCAGGATGACCTTAATTTACAAATGGATCAGTTTTGTAAAATAATTTGCTCAATTATTTTTTTCCAATATAAACGCCATTGCTAGTTGGTTTTCCTGGTTGGCTCAAAGAGTATATTTCATCCATAACTACTGTTCCTAACATAATAAAACTACTCATTGAAGCCACACAGCTCTACTTGACGGGCTATGTCCAGACTACTCAGTTTCCTTCTTCTCATCTACTTTCAAGCCTCCCTTTGCTAAAACATTTCAAGTGTTTTCATAAAAGCAGTGTCAGCAGAAATACTAAAGCCAATGGTCGATCCATAGCATATAAAGAAAGAAACAATAATGAATTAATTTAGACTAATGTGAATTTGGAAATAAAGCTCTGTCTTCCCACCAAAATACTGGTAGCTGCTTGTAATTGTTTCCCAGAAAAGTACAGGAAAATATTGTATGACTTGGTTATTTATGCAAAAGTAGTGGATCCTAATGTCAGGATGTCTATCTTGTTGATGGAGCTGTAAGGTACAACCTTCGGATTTGGGTCTATATGACCACTAGGCCCCCTGATGCAAAGAGCTGACTCATTGGAAAAAACCCTGACGCTGGGAAAGATTGAAGGCAGGAGGAGAAGGGGACGACAGAGGATGGGATGGTTGGATGACATCACCCACTCAATGGACATGAATCTGAGCAAACTGCAGGAGGTAGTTAAGGACAGGAGAGCTTGGCATGCTGCAGTCCATGGGGTCTCAAAGAGTCAGACCTGACTTAGCAGCTGAACAACAATGACCATTGTGCTGTGCCTAGTCACTCAGTCATGTTTGACTCTTTGTGGCCCCATGGACTGTAGCCCACCAGGCTCCTCTGTCCATGGAATTCTCCAGGCAAGAATACTGGAGTGGGTTGCCACATCCTCCTTCAGGGGATCTTGCCAACCCAGGGATCAAATCCAGGTCTCCCACATTGCAGCAGATTCTTTACTGTCAGAGCCACAAGGGAAGCCTCAGCAATGACCACTAGGATCTCTTGACAGAGAAGGCAATGGCAGCCCACTCCAGTACTCTCGCCTAGACAATCCCATGGACGGAGGAGCTGATAGGCTGCAGTCCATGGGGTTGCGAAGAGTCGGACACGACTGAGCGACTTCACTTTCACTTTTCACTTTCATGCATTGGAGAAGGAAATGACAACTCACTCCAGTGTTTTTGCCTGGAGAATCCCAGGGACGGGGGAGCCTGGTGGGGTCACACAGAGTCAGACACAACTGAAGCAACTTAGCAGCAGCAGCAGCAGGATCTCTTGAAACTACATAGCTCTAAAAGTAAATCATATTAAGTTAAGAAAGAATGGAATTGGAAATTCCTAATTGTTCTTATTGAGGAAATATTTTTGTTTCTTTGGGTTTTCTCAAAGCTTTTTGATCTGAAGGAAGATTATAAGGAATCATTTTATTTTTCTGTATTCTTCTCTAGGATTAGCTACCAGATGATACGTGGGTCTCAATGGATTAGGAATCTGTGTTAGAGTCAGTTCCAACGACAAAAAATGGTTGCTTTGAAATAACTGGTTTGGCATATCCAGAAACATGATTCTCTTCACATTCAAAGCATTTTTTTTTCCTCCAGGTTGCTAAAAACTGGATGGACCCCAGTAATGCCTTCAACTAGTTCCTATATAATCTTCTATTCTCCTTTGGTAGATCCCTCACAGAGGATGCTGGTCTTGGCTTTGTCACTTGCTTAACTAATCAGACATTAGCAAAAGTGATGTGAACAGAGATTTCAGAAGTCTTTCCTCTCGCTGTTGTGGGTACCCTGCTGCCATGGGAACAAGCTCAGTCTAGTCAGATGTATGATGAGAAACACATGGCCCAGTTACCCACACTGCCCCAGCTGCCACCCAGTTAGCCTCCAGAAGCAGAACAGTCATGGTGACTGGCAGCTGACCACAGACACATGACCGAGATCAGGGGAAAAACTGTTCTGTTAAGCACATCTCAGATTGCTGACTCAGAATTGTAAGCCAAACAAATGATTGTTTTTTAAGCCACTAGTTTTGAGATGGCTTGTTTTGTTGCAAAGACCAATTTACATGAAAGCACTTTTTCATGATTTTTTATAATTCTTTTAGGACTAGAAATGAAACTATTTCCTATGGTGGAAGGAGTATTACTAAGATAAGATTTCGCTCCACTTAGAAAAAAAGAGCAAAGTAGGAGGACTTTATTCAATCTCAAAACTTCCTATAAAGCTACAATAATCAAGGCAGTGTGATTAGCGTAAGGACTGACACATAGATCAATGGAACAGAATAGAAAGTTCAGAAATAAATCCTTTTATTTATGGTCAACTGATTTTTGACAAAGAGCCAAAGAAATTTAGGGGGAAAGGATACTTTTTTTTTTTCAACAAATGGTGCTGAAATTATTGGATAACCATATGTAAAAAAAATAGCAATAGTAATCATTATCTTAGCTCTTTATGAGATGCCAACAAAAATCAACTTAAAATGGATCATAGACCTAGATGTAAAAGAAAAATTTTTAAGATTTCTAATTAAAACATGAGAGAAAAGCATATTTGAAATAGGTTAGGCAAAGATTTATTAGCTATGACATTAAAATTATTATATATAAAAGGAAAATTGATGAATTGGACTTCATCAAAATTTCAAAACTTTTGTTTTCTAAATTTTAAAATTAAATACAAGTCACAGATTGACAGAAAATAATGCAAATCATATATCTCAGAAAGACTTGTATCCTGAATCTATAAAGAGCTTCTACAGCTCAATAACAAAAACCTCCAGTTGAAAAATAAGGAAAAGATCTAAATAGACATTTGTCCAAAAAATAAATCTAAATGACCAACAAGCATTTGAAAAGATGCTCAACATCATAAATCATTAGATAAATGCAGATCAAAATCACAGATACCACTTCACACACCCTAGGATGGCCATAATCAAAATCCAGACAATAAAAAGTACTACTGATGAAAATATGGATCCCCCTGCCCATTGCTGAAGCAAATGAAAAATAATGCAATCACTTTGGAAAACTATTTTTCTTTCTTAAAAAAGGTTAAATGCAAACGTATGACACAAAAATTCCTGTACTGTTTATCCACCCAATGAATATTGGCCATTCGTCCAAATGAAAACTGACATTCATACAAAGATTCATACAAAAAACTGACATTCATACAAAAACTGACATTCATTCATACAAGCAGCACATTCACAACAGTCCCAAATTGTGAGCAATCTGAATGTCTATCAGCTGGTAAACTGATTGAAAAAAAAATGTGGTATACCCATACACTGGAATAGTATTCACCAATAATAATAATTAAAAAAACACAAGCTACTGGTACAACACTACAGGTAAACCTCAAAAATAATGTGTTAAGTAGAAGAAGCATTTCAAAAATCATATTGTATTCTCTTATATGCTATCTATACATTTCTTTTTTGTTGTTGTTCGGTCACTCAGTCACGTCCAACTCTTTGCAGCCCCGTGAATTGCAGATGCCAGGCTTTCCTGTCCTTCACCATCTCCCAGAGCTGGCTCAAACTCATGTCCATTGAGTCAGTGGTGCCATCCAACTACCTCAACCTCTGCCACCCCTTTCTTCTTTTGCCTTCAATCTTTCCCATCATCAGGATCTTTTCCAATTAGTCAACTCTTCACATCAGATGGCCAAAGTATTGGAGCTTCATCATCAGTCCTTCCAATGAATATTCAGGGTTGATTTCCTTTAGGACTGACTGGTTTGATCTCTTGCAGCCAAAGGGACTCTTCAAGGAGTCTTCTCTAGCACCACAATTCAAAAGCATCATTTCTTTTGTAATTAGCCTTCTCTATGATCCAATTCTCACATCTGTATATGACAACTGGAAAAACCATAGCTTTGACTGTACAGACCTATACCACCCACAGAGTGATGACTCTGCTTTTTAATACAGCCTAGGATGTCATATCCTTTCTTCCAACGAGCAAGTGTCTTTTTAATTTTCAGCAGTGATTTTGGAGCCCAAGAAAATTAAATCTGTCACTGTTTCCACTTTTTCTCCTTCTATTTGCCATGAAGTGAGGGGACAAGATGACAGGATCTTAGTTTTTTTAATGCTGAGTCTTAAGCCAGCTTTTTCACTCTTCTCTTTCACCCTTATCAAGAGGAAAAGTGAGGTTACTAAAGAAAGCAAAAGGGAAATCAAAAAATTTCTAGAAACAAATGACAATGAAAACACAATTCAAAACCTATGGGATGCAGCAAAAGCAGTTGTAAGAGGGAAGTTTATAGCAATACAATTCTACCTCAAAAAACAAGAAAAACATCAAATAGACGAGCTAACTTTACGCCTAAGACAACTGGATAAAGAAGAACAAAAACCCCCCAAATTAGTAGAAGGAAAGAAATCATAAAGATTTGAGCAGAAATAAATGAAAAAGAAGTGAAAGAAACAATAGTAAAAATTAATAAAACTAAAAGCTGGTTCTTTGAGAATATAAACAGAATTGACAAACCTTTAGCCAGACTCATCAAAAAAATAAAGGGAGAGAAGAATCAAATCAACAAAATTAGAAATGAAATAGAGAGGTTACAACAGAAAATGCACAAATACAAAGGATTATAAGAGACTATTATGAACAACTCTATGGCAATAAAATAGACAACCTGGAAGGAATGGACAGATTTTTAGAAAAGTTCAATCTTCCAAGACTGAAACAGGAAGAAATAGAAATTATGAACTACCCAATCACAAGCACTGAAATTGAGGCTGTAATGAAAAATCTCCCAAAAAACAAAAACCCAGGACCAGATGGCTTCACAGGAGAATTCTATCAAACATTAGAGAAGAGAATGCCTATCCTTCTAAAACTCTTTCAAAAAATTGCAGAGGAAGGAATACTTCCAAACTCATTCTATGAGGCCACCATCAACCTGATATCAAAAGCAGATAAAGACAACACAAAAAAGAAAACTACAGGCCAATATCACCAATGAACATAGATGCAAAAATCCTCAACAAAATTTTAGCAAACAGAATTCAACAACACATCAAAATGTTCATACACCATGATCAAGTCGGGTTTATTCCAGGGACGCAAGGATTCTTCAATATATGCAAATCAATCAATGTGATACACCATATTAACAAATTGAAAGATAAAAACCATATGATCATCTCAATAGATGCAGAAAAAGCCTTTGACAAAACTCAGCACTCAATTATGATTAAAACTCTTCAAAAAATGGGCATAGAAGGAACCTACCTCAACATAGTAAAGGCCATATATGATAAACCTATGGCAAACATTATTCTCAATGGTGAAAATCTGAAAGCATTCCCCCTAAAATCAGGAACAAGACAAAGGTGTCCACTTTCACCACTATCAACATAGTTCTGGAAGTCCTAGCTACAGCAATCAGAAGAGAAAAAGAAATAAAAGGAATCCAGATTGGAAAAGAAAAAGTAAAGCTCTCACTGTTTGCAGATGACATGATACCATACATAGAAAACCTTAAAGATAGTATCATAAAATTACTAGAGCTAATCAGTGGATTTAGAAAAGTTGCAGGATACAAAATCAATACACAGAAATCACTTGCATTTCTATATCCCAACAATGAAAAATCAGAAAGAGAAATCAATCCCCTTCACCATTGCAACAGAAAGAATTAAATATCTAGGAATAAACTTACCTAAGGAGACAAAAGAACTGTACACAGAAAATTATAAGACACGAATGAAAGAAATCAAAGACAACGTAAATAGATGGAGAGATATTCCACGTTCCTGAGAGGGAAAAATCAATATTGTGAAAATGACTATACTACCAAACACAATCTACAGATTCAATGTGATCCCTATCAAATTGCCAATGACATTTTTCACAGAACTAGAACAAAAAATTTCACAATTCATATAGAAACACAAAAGACCCCGAATAGCCAAAGCAGGCTTGAGAAAGAAGAATGCAGCTGGAAGAATCAATTTTCCTGACTTCAGATGATACTACAAAGCTATTATCATTGAAACAGTATAGTACTGGCACAAAAACAGAAATATAGACCAATGGGACAAGATAGAAAGCCCAGAAATAAACCCATGGGCCTATGGGTACCTTATTTTTGACAAAGGAGGCAAGAATATACAAAGGGGCAAGGACAGCCTCTTCAATAAATGGTGCTGGGAAAACTGGACAGCCACATGTAAAAGAATGAACTTAGAACACTTCCTAACACCATACACAAAGATAAACTCAAAATGGATTAAAGGCCTCCATATAAGA
Source organism: Bos grunniens (assembly GCF_055505025.1). Classification (NCBI taxonomy): domain Eukaryota; kingdom Metazoa; phylum Chordata; class Mammalia; order Artiodactyla; family Bovidae; genus Bos; species Bos grunniens. The sequence continues at coordinate 18,535,773 of NC_141191.1, read as the reverse complement.
CTGGAAACCATAAAACTCTTAAAGGAAATCATAGGCAGAACACTCAATGACATAAATCAAAGCAAGATTCTCTATGATCCACCTCCTAGAGTAACGGAAATAAAAATGAAAGTAAACAAGTGGGACCTGATTAAACTTAAAAGCTTTTGCACAGCAAAAGATACTATAAGCAAGGTGAAAAGACAACCCTCAGAATGGGAGAAAATAATAGCAAATGAAACAACTGACAAAGGATTAATTTCCAAAATATACAAGCAGCTCATACAACTCAATACCAGAAAAACAAACAAAAAGTGGGGCAAAGACCTAAGACATTTCTCCAAAGAAGACATACAGATGGCTGACAAACACAAGAAAAGATGCTCAACATCACTCATTATTAGAGAAATGCAAATCAAAACTACAATGAGATATCACCTCACATCAGTCAGAATCAGTTCAGTTCAGTCGCTCAGTTGTGTCTGACTCTTTGCGACCCCATGTTGCGACTGCAACATGCCAGGCCTCCCAGTCAGAATGGCCATCATCAAAAAGTCTACAAACAATAAATGCTGGGAGAAAAGGGAATGCTGCTGCACTGTTGGTGGGAATACAAATTGATACAGCCACTATGGAAGACAGTATGGAGATTCCTTAAAAAACTAGGAATAAAACCACCTCATGACCCAGCAATCCCACTCCTAGGCATATACCCTGAAGAAACCAAAATTGAAAAAGACACATGTATCCCATTGTTCACTGAAGCACTATTTACAGTAACTAGAATATGGAAGCAACCTAGATATTCATCAACAGATGAATGGATAAAGAAGTTGTGGTGCATATACACAATGGAGTATTACTCAGCCATAAAAAGGAACACATTTGAGTAAGTTCTAATGAGGTGGATGAACGTAGAACCTATTATACAGAGTGAAGTCAGTCAGAAAGAGAAAGACAAATATCTTATTCTAATGCATATATACAGAATCTAGAAAAATGGTACTGAAGAATTTATTTACAGGGCAGCAGTGGAGAAAAAGACACAGAGAACAGACTTATGGATATGGAGAGAGGGGAGGAGAGGGTGAGATGCATGGAGAGAGTAACATGGAAACTTACATTACCATATATAAAATAGACAGCCAACGGGAATTTGCTGTATGGCTCAGGAAACTCAAACAGGGGCTCTGTATCAACCTAGAGGGATGGGGTGGGAAGGGAGAAGGGAGGAGGTTCAAAAGGGAGGGGATATATGTATACATATGGCTGATTCATGTTGAGGTTTGACAGAAAACAACAAAATTTTGTAAAGCAATTATCCTTCAATAAAAAATAAGTTTAAAAAAAAGAGGGTAAGTGAATCTATGGGGCAGAAAGTAATCAGTGCTTGCCTTGGGCTAGAGGTGGGAGATAAGATTGACAGCAAATGGGCACAGGGAACTTACTGGAGTGATTTTTAAAACATTTTTAAACTGGGATGTAGTGATAATTACACTGTTCTATAAATCCACTAAAAAAAAATCAATTTGCACGCATGCCTGCACTTTCACATAATGTAACTAATACCTTAAAAAAGCTTGGCTGTTAAAAAAAACAGACTAACTTTGGACTTCCTCTTGAAAGAGAGGAAAAAAGGGAACTGGTAAATATGAGAATAAATGTGATTTGGAATTTGCCCGTAGACAAAATATAGTTTTTAAAAATTGACCAACTGTCATCTTCTGTGTATGCGTGTATATGTGAGTTAATGATCAACATACTGAAATGATAATATTATTCTTTTCTTTTGGAGTTATGCTAAAGTGAAAACTTTCATAGCATAATCACTCCCAGCAGGGGAGATTGGACAGCAGGGAACTTGTGGCTGCCCGCAACGTGTCTAGGAGGCCAGCAGGAGGACAGATGATGTAAGCATAACAGGTTGTAACCGTATCTGTGAAATCGCTTTCTCTGGCCCTCACCCAGTACCCACCCTGTCAGCGCCCATCAGCACACCTGAACACGGTCAGGCCCCTCTGTCTGTCCAGACACCCAGCGTCAGATTCAAGTGAGGAACGTGAAGGTGGTCTTGATGGAGCATATGGTTCCATTTTGCTGATTTGGTCCAGTTGTTTGAAAACACATTGTCATAAGTAGCATGCTATTTATCATATTTCACTATCTTTCAGGAGAGGTTTCAAGAGGAAAAAAAAATCATACTTTTCCCTGATGTACTCTTACTTTCCCAAATTTGAGAAATAAGCTGTTTCATTACTTTACAATGGAAAAGAAGATTGCACCCCATTTTTGTTTTACAGCATTTATAAGCACATGCGTTGTTGTGATAAATTAAACCTGGCAAGGATTAAGGGAAAATTCTCCACCTAAGTGATCATGCAGCTCCAGGCAACATCCATAGGTCAGCTCAACTAGCCCTCTGCCAAAGACACAGTGTGCTTAAAAAACCACACCCAGACAAATGAAAGTTTATTCTATTTTTAAAGATTTCCTGGGGAGAGGATCATAGGAATTTTTGCCCCTTAGGCATTTAGTCTGTCTGAGAAATTCATTTTACATAGGAACATGATAGAAACAAAAAGAATATGATTGTCTGGCTGCAAAATGCAAGGACTTTTATTATTATCATCATCATTCTGAAATACAGAGGACAAAGTGGAAGATAAAATTCATGCACTATGTCTGGTGTTCTTCTGATTAATGAAACAGACCCTTCTATTTTGTTAAGGTTAAGTAAGCGAGCCGAGCCAAGAAGCTTAGTTTTGCATTTTAATTTTGGGGACTCTCGACAATAATAAGGCTGCTGAACATAAGAATGTAAGCCAAGAACTGTTTTCTCTAGATTTCTACTATGTTTTTCCCCAGCTATTATACTGAAGAAATTGTGGTTTAGCTAGTAAGAGATAGGTTCATAAATTTAAAGTATTTATGGGTCATTCTCAATTATTATTCTGAGATATCGAACATCCTCCAGCATAAATGGAAAAGTCAGCTCACAAGTGGTTTAAAATGAGAAAAAGTGAATAACCAAAAAGTCATTTGAATATATACAAAATACAAATAAGCTTCTGGGCACATTTTAATTTAAAAGAAATCAATGTTTTGCTAAAATAATTTTAATTACTCAAATTGCCCATTGTCATTATGAGCTTCATTCTTTTCCTACTTAAGGGTGATCATTTGCTCAAATTGTCCTCCTCTCAGTGGGTAATGGGTAAAAACTGACCTTGTGAAAAGAACTCACTTCCAAAAAAAAAGGAATATCTCTCTACATTTCAGTTCGTGCTTAAAAAAGACAAACAACCAAATGGGGGAAGGGCAGAGGGGTGGTGTGGAGGTTGAACCAGCTTGCTAAATGCCCAGGGCACCAGAGAAAAAGCTTACTCCATGCATACCTAATGGAAGGGCAAGAGCAGAGAACCAACCACGATACAGCCTGTCTGAATGAAGACCTAGGTTGCTGCCCAGCTCTGCCCAGCTCTGGGTCACGAGCACCTGCAGGAGCCAGACCTGCAGGAGTTTCCTGCTTTGCTCTCTTCATCACCACTCCCTCACTTCCTTTCCCTCACCTCCGCCTGCCCATTATACATCAGAGTATGAAAATTCCAAAGTCGAGTGCTGTCTAGAATTTTTAAATATTTAACCTTTATCTTGCTCATATTTGCCATCACACTCAAAAGATATTCCCATACATATTAATCATTTTACTTCCTGGTAAGTCATGTATATGGTGTTTTTAAGAGGAGGAGGAGTATGCTGGGAATGGCAGACATCAGTGGGTCTGTGGAGCTAAGCTGGTTGGCAAGGGCCTGCCCAGAGCTTTGAGACGAAGCCGACGGCTTCTGCTTCGTAACGCTTAAATCAAGAAGAAACCCAGATAAACCCACCTCTAAGAAGGAATGAGGAAAACAGAGGATGGGGTCCTGACAGGAAAAGGTGGCCCCAGTGAGGAGGCAGTGACCACACCACTTACTGCCCAAGAGCAAAGAGAGAGCAGGTGCCATCTGCTGGCTTGGAATGCCAGGAGCTGAGGATCTGCCCAGGACTGGGTGGAGGTTCGCATGAAATGAGAAGCATGTGCCATCGAGGATCTGGGTGCTCATATGCCCTTTCAGTTCAGTTCAGTGGCTCAGTAATGTCCGACTCTTTGTGACCCCATAGACTGCAGCACGCCAGGCCTCTCTGTCCATCACCAACTCCCGGAGCTTGCTCAGACTCATGCCCATGGAGTTGGTGATGCCATCCAACCATATGCCCTCTGCGTGGCACAAAAACTATGTACTCAGGCCAGTCTAAAGATGCCACACAGGAAATTTCAGAGTTCTAAACCAGTGTGGGTATAAACTTGCTTGGAAACCTTTGATTGCCTTAGAAGTAGCACAACATTCAAAGCTGAGGAAAGCCTGAGATAAACATTAGTTTTCATGGGTTTCATGATAAGGCTCCCCCCACCCCGACCCCCCCGCCCACTACTTTACAGAGAACCTATTGAACAGAGATGAAAATATTCTCTTTGAAGTTTGGTTAACTCACTGAGGATCTGAATAAATTTTCATAACTTTAGGTTAAGGAAAATATGCAACAAGCTAGAACATTGATATAAAACATGGATAGCCATAAGCAGAAGGGAAGATAAACTGCTGCAGAAGATTCTGGGTCTGTTGTAAAGAAGAGATTTCTACAACAAAAGTTGTGAAACTTTATCTTGAGATGATGACTATTAAGCCCATCGTACAAAGTCTTTTAAAAAATATTTAGTTAATTAATTAATTTGGCTGTGTCAGTTCTTAGTTGTGGCATGCAGGATCTCAGGTGAAGCACGTTGGGTCTAGTTCCCCGACCAGGGATCGAACCAGGCTCCCTGCATTGGGAGCACAGAGTCTCAGCCATTGGACCATCAGGGAAGTCTTCCCACAAAGTCTTTACACAGAGAATAAATACTACATTCAGGCAGAGAATAAACGGTACAGTCGACATGCCTGAGCGACTGAACTGACTGAAATGGTACATTCAAGCCTAGAATTAGAAAATCTTAATTAAAAATCCCATGTGCCTTCAATATGTCAGGAATTGTATGCTTTGCATGAGCTTTCTGTTTTAAACATCACAAGAATTATTTCAAATGGTCTTTAGTAGTAGTAGTAGTAATAGTATGCTCAGTCATGTCCAACTCTTTGCCACCCCATGGACTGTAACCTGCCAGACTCCTCTGTCCATGGGATTCTTCAGGCAAGCATACTGGAGTGGAGTGCCATTTCCTCCTCCAGGGAATCTTCCTGAACCAGGGATCAAACCTACATCTCTTAATGCATTCGCAGGCAGATTCTTTACCATTAGTACCACCTGGGAAGCCCATTTTTATTATGATCATCAGCACCACCATCTAACAAAACCCTGAAACTTAGAATGGTGAAATAAATAACCTAGAATTATTGACCTCGGGATTACAAGAGTAAAGATTTGAGCTCAAGTTTTACTTGAGGTTAAGAATTTTGCTTTTTTATTTCCCTATTGTGATTTCCAAAGATGGATTTTTATGAATGCCTGAAGACTCTCAGCTCGGGACGTCCCCTGTGGTAATGATTACAGGCTCTCAGCCCATGAAAGGCTGGGACTTTGATCATAGCTGATGTCAGAGCTTTCCCACTGGAGCCTGGGAGAATTCAAGGACCCAGATGAACACGAGCCTGCAGAACTAATTGTCATGTGTCTATAAGGTACTGACTTCATTCCCTTTCTCCCACGTTTATTCCCTGCATCCACCGTGAAGTCTCAATAGGTATGTAGGTTTGAGTTTCTACCTGTCTTAGGTGAGGTTCTCTGGGAAACCTATCTGAGATGGAGATTTGCACTCAGAGAGTTTATGGGACCAATACCCCAGGGAGAATTGAAGGAAGTAGGATTGAGTGGGTGAAAGAGTTCAACTGTGATGCAGTTTTAACAACTGCTTGCAAACCCTTCAGTTGCCAACATTCCCAGAAGTTGGTAGAATAAATGCTTCTGTTCGTGGGTAGTGTAGTGAAGTGAAGTCACTCAGTTGCGTCTGACTCTTTGTGACCCCATGGACTGTAGCCCACCGGACTCCTTGGTCCATGGGATTTTCCAAGCATGAATACTGGAGTGGGTTGCCATTTCCTTCTCCAGGGGATCTTCCCGACCCAGAGATCGAACCCAGGTCTCCCACGTTGTAGGCAGATGCTTTACCATCTGAACTACCAGGGAAGCCCAAGAAAGTGAAAGTTACTCAGTCATGTCTGACTCTTTGCCACCCCATGAACTATACAGCCCATGGAGTTCTCCAGACCAGAATATTGGAGTGGATAGCCTTTCCCTTCTCCAGCAGATCTTCCCAACCCAGGAATTGAACTGGGGTCTCCTGCATTGCAGGCAGATTCTTTACCAACTGAGATATCAGGGAAGTTTCGTGGGTACACAGCACTCAACTGCCACATACGCAGGCCTTCAGTGCATCGGCTGACACCAGCTTGACTCAGCAGACATGGCTAATCCAGCAAGTAGTAGACTCCCTCTGGGAGGTCAGCCTACTGGCAGTGGCAGGAGCAACCCTAACTCACCCGGACTCACTAGCTCCAAGAAGCAGAGCTGCACATGAAGTGCTGTATTTATTAAAAAGCCAGAAGTGCAAACAGAGAAAATCACCAGCAAGGATTTAATGGTATAGGTTGGTGGACCTGATGAAGGTTACGGTCTCTGCTCAAAATATAGATTCTCTGTGGAAGTGCAACACTGTGCCCAGCCCTCCTTTTGGCCCTGAACATCTGAGAAGGGGAGAAATGGAGGGAAATGGTTTGATATCACACCCAGAGTGAGCCAATATAGCACATCCAGACACAACCTGCTGTGATAGCTCATCATGGATTAGGAAGCTAATTTCGGGGTTAAATACATTCTTACATGTCATGCTAAATTTATTCTATTAAAAAGTGTTGTTGGAACACTTTCACTAAGTGTTTTCCAAAGATCAAATGTTAAATCCAATTACACCCTAAGGTTCTCTGTCTACAAGTGAAGAGCATGGCCTAGAGAGTTTTCATTCAATCAATAAAAAATTTAATACACACCTACTATGTACCAAGTTGGGTTTCCCAGGTGGCGCTAGAGGTAAAGAACTCATCCACCAAAGCAGGAGATGTAAGGGTTCCATCCCTTGGTCAGGAAGATCCTAGAGGGCATGGCAATCCACTCCAGCATTCTTGCCTGGAGAATCCCATGGACAGAGGAGCCTGGTGGGCTTCAGTCCATAGAGTTGCAAAGAGTCAAACATGACTGACGTGACTTAGTATACACACATGTACCAAGCATTAGTCCAGTCCCTGGAAACAAAAAATTCTGCTGAAATAGTGCTGTCTGATAAAAAAAAAATCATGTGTACGGAAGACACATAAACAGCTAGTTAAATAGTGATTTGATAGTGTTACATACAATAGTATTACACACAAATTGCTATGAGAGCCCAAAGGAAGAAGCAATCAGAGACATGACAATAACACCCTTGGAAATAATGGCAGGTGTTGAACTGAATGCCGGAAGCATAGTTTGCACTCCCAGGGCCCTGTAGTCTAGCAGCCCTTAAGCTAACACCATTGCTGTTTTTAATGTCATCCTTGCAGGGGTGGCAGGAGTAACAGTAACAGAAAAAGCAGAGGGAGAGAAATACTTCAAGTAAGCTAGGTTTTCTGAAAGTTTTCTCTACAAAATCTAAACAGAACTTGACATTTGCCTTCAAAGAATGCAGTTATAAAAAAGAACGTAAGCACAATTAAACCACTCAATCCTCTACACATTTTTTTTTCTTTTGTAGTAATCTCAGCCTTTCTGGTTTATACATACTTTATCATCAAAGAAAACTGACCTTGTTTTCAAAACAATTTAATGACTCACTCAGACGTACCCCCTCTCCACTCCCCCCACCCCCAAAAATGGCTTCCTTTAAAAAAAAAAAAAACTATTTCTTGCTTAAAGGTTTCATGCATATATCAACAGCTTAACTTTTGTTTAGAGTTTTCTAGATGGCAGTTAGGAAGCAGGAAAGGACTCACCTCTCTGAAAAGCACGTAACGTCTGGCTAGGTGTTTATTCCGCTGCCTGCAAAAATGATTTCAGATGGTTTTTCATGGATTGCGCAGACTTCCTCAGCTCCCTCCCGCTCTGGCGAAAATTCCTTTCCTGGGGCGGTAAGTTGAGAGGAGAGCTCTGTAACTTTAGACGACAAGCACCTGTCCTCCAGAGCTTCCAGTGGATTCTTCATCACGGGCAGCCTAGAAGCGAGAGTTTAGAGTCACATTTTTTTTCCATGCAGGATGTGGTAAAATTTGGAAATTTTTAAATGAAAAAAAGAAAAGGTATGTAAATATTTTAATCTCAGATAAAACTTGACAGGGAGGGGAAAGGAATCAGGAGTGATGGAGAAACATTTCTCCTAGTTCAGGACTTTGTGTGAGGCTTGGAGAGTCATGCACTCTAAATAGCTGGGGACAACCTTCCGATAGAGTTCTAAATGCACTGTTAATGTTGGAAAGAATTAAATAAGTAATATTTTTATAAGAAAACCTTTTTTGCATTCTATGCTCTTCTATTATTTGATTCTTATGAGACAAACTTTTCAAAAGAATGAGCATTTGCCAAAAGAATGATAAATAGAAATACATGAAAATGTTCTCACGGAGAACACCCACTCTGTAAAGTCTCATCTAGCTCGGGGGGTGCATCCCTCCCATGATACTTATGCCCTGTGTTTCCAGCAAGCACCGGTCTCCTTTTGGCCTACTGAGATTGGGATGACCTTGGCTACAGGGCAAAGGCAGAAAAGAGATCAAGGCATGCACAGAAACAATAATCGGGGGAGACAAACTTGAATTCCACAGCACTTTGGCAGGGACAGCGGGATGGCCTGGTGCACTGTCTGCCGCGGCACGCAGTTCAACTGTCTGCTCTGATAGAAGCCTCCCCACAGCAGCCTCTGAACTACAGACACACGCTGCTGTCGCTCAGCCACACCCCAGAGCAAACACTCTTCCATGTGAGCTGATAAACCTATGAGAAAATTACTGTTGGCAAATGAGTTTATTAGAGTCCTTTGAGAATCATAATCATGCTAATATGAATACTTCCATTTGCTGGGATTCTAGGACATGTCAAGCATTGGAATGGGCACTTGAAAAACATTACCTCTAATTACAATTCTGTAAAATAAGTTACCCATTCCTTAGAAAATTAAATGCCTCAAGGTTAAACGACTAAACTGCATTCATGTAATTACCAAGTTGCAGAGGTTACATCTGCACCTAATATTTCTGATTCCCTTAGATTTTCACATCATCGCTGTGGACTCAGTAAATAATAATGGTGTCAGGTGTCATTTATTGAGCACCTATTGTGTACCTGGTGTTCCGCTATGAACTGTATGTATTTCATTGTATTTAATCCCCAACATAATCTTTGATATCAAGGAATGTTATCTCCATTTATAAAAATCTCTGATAAAGGTAAAATGTTTGTCTAAGTAAGGTTTGGGGATAGTTATTACCTGTATTACTGCAGGCATAATGGATCTTTGTTTCCTACTTTTGTTCAGGAAATAGATTGAATGTCATGTCGTCTACATATAGATAATTCTATAAGGCTCTCTCAAAATATCAGCTAACATGGTGCTGCTTGTACATCTTTTACTCACAGAGAAGAATGGCTGCATGAATCTAATGCCAATGATTGAGAGAACAAGCCTTGGAATCATCCCAAACTGGTTTAGAATCCAGGCTGGGTCATTTTTGAGCTCCGTGATGATCATGTAGCTACTATTTAATCTTTCTAAGTTTCCATTTTCTTAGCTGTAAATTATAGATAATAATACCCAACTCATAAGTATTTGTATTGAACAGATCAAATCAGGCAATGTCCATAAAACCTTTAGCACAATGCTTGGCATCTACTAAGTGCAAAATAATTGCTAGCTGTAGCTATTTTAAATCAACAATAATCACATTTTATTGACTGCATCAGTTAGAATTTGATATAGCTGCTTTAAGAGGGAAACAATTAGCAGTGCCTAACAAAGATAGATAAAACTTCTGTCGCATGTAAAAAAGCACAGAACAGAGACCAGGACATGTACGGTGACTCCATGGTGTCATTAAGGAGACCCAGGATGTGATCTTTGTTCCATTAGCTAGACAATTGCTTCCATTCTCAAGATTACCTAATGGTCTGAGATGGTTTCTGAAGTTTAAGCCAGCTCATCTGAGTCTTGTGTCTAAAGGAGAAGCCCAAAAAAAAAGAGACCCCTTGAAGCCAGGTTAACTCCCTTAAATCTACCTTCCCATGGTCCCATGCAACTCATCTGATTCTACTGCACTTACTATTATAGTCCTTAGTTGCATAGCCACACGGCACCACCGGGAAACGAAGACATATAGCTTTTTATTCTAGGAAAAATTATGCCAGCTAAAATGATTAGGATTTGTTTCTGAGGTGGAAGGGGAAGACAGATGGTGGGAAAGGTAACTGATGGTCTCTGCCACACTGGACAAGAATGATATTACCCTGATTGGAGCAGGTCAGGGCTGATGGAATATTATCAATATCTTAGATCCATCTTTTTACTTAAAAGATGGTAAATGCTCATCCAGGGAGATAATAGGATGTATGAAGGATTGCCTGATGAGTCGGAGGCAGTCCTCAGACAGAACTCATATCTCCTCACTGCTGGTCCAATACACTGTTCATCAAATTTGCTATCTTTCTAATAAATGACATTTTTGTTCTTAAAAAAAAATCTTTTAGAGGGATATGACTTAGACCTTTAAGGCTTCTAGTTCTTGTTTCATCCTTCACATTGGTGAACAGTGGTCAATATTCAATTTGCCATTGTAAACTCTGTTTATAATCACTAACAGCCATTTTACCAAGGCAATAAATATAATTCTGTTATTTGCTCTACAGATATTATTGTCTAAGCCTTTAATTATTCTGTTATTCTCCTCTGAACTCATTTTATTATTCTTATAGTCTAACATTTATCCTATGAAGATGCATTTTGCCCTTCCTGAGGTTATAGCCAGGGAAATAGAGTTTCCTAAATTATAGAGTCTGTAATTTTCAAGCTTGTGTTTTTCTTAAAGGAAATTTGCTTTGCAAGTTTCTATCTCATTTAAACTAAAATGTGAAATACTAATGTGCTGTTTGATATCTATGCAATCCTGAGGGCCTTTTAAACAGGCTTTGGAAAAAAACTTTTATTTTTAGGAGAGGAAGATATGTAATGCTAAAATCACCCTAGTAAATGGACACAAGCAGTGAAAGATTAGAATTAAGTGCAGGCCAGTAAATTTTAAATGAATCCTAAATTAGAGTGATTTCTCCAGTTCCTAATTAAAGAGGTTTTAATCACAGACTGAGAATAAAAGCATAAAAGAACATGCGGCAAGAAAGAAATCATAATTATTTAGTTGGAAGAAAGACATGTTAGAAAAAAATCTGTACCATCATCTTGTCATACCTTCCAGGCATGCTTTCAAAGGAAAACAAGAATTTCTTTCTGCTCTCTAGAAACTTGGATTTACCTCAATCACAGATTCTTTTGCAAATGAATTAATAGGGAATTCCAAATTTTAACAAGATGTCTTCTCATAGAAAGACGTTAATCCTAAATTGGTAAATCAAGGAAAAAAAGACAAAAAGCTATATATAGAACCTGGAAAAAAATCTCTTTTAAAAAATAATATATATAAGCACGGATATTTTAAAAGTTATAGAAGGATACACACCCAGAGATTAATAGTAAATATCCTGAGTGGCAGAATAGTGAAGAATTTCCCCCTTTTCAGTCTATGCTTTTTTTATAAAGAGAAAAATTTTGTTTATATTTTAATTATAAATGACACAATTACCTGATGACAAACCACTGAATTTGAAAGTTAATAGGTGAACTCTCAAATGCACATTTTAATGAAAGAACAAAACACATCTGTTAGGTAGTTAGAATAGGAAAAAAAAAATATTCAGATCCTATAGGATCTCAAAGAACGAGCTGGAGAGTTCTCTGGGTGGCTACAATCTCTCTTCGGGGGATCCTTCTCTTAGCGAAGGGGAATTTGGAGTTGGCTAATGTTGCTGCTAAGTCGCTTCAGTCGTGTCCGACTCTGCGACCGCATAGACGGCAGCTCACTAGGCTCCACCATCCCTGGGATTCTCCAGGCAAGAACACTGGAGTGGGTTGCCATTTCCTTCTCCAATGCATGAAAGTGAGAAGTGAAAGTGAAGTCGTTCAGTTGTGTCCGACTCTTCATGACCCCATGGACTTCAGCCCACCAGGCTCCTCCATCCATGGGATTTTCCAGGCAAGGAAAACACTGGAGTGGGGTGCCATCGCCTTCTCCATTGGAGTTGGCTTATGCCCCTACTAATCCCTATTATCACTATATTGATGCTGCTTATGATCGCTCCATGTATTATCAATTGTCTAACCCATTTTGTCTCCTCCCAGGTCAACAAGCTACAACATGCAGTGCCAGTTCAACAAGGATATATAAAACTACACCTGACCACAGGAAATACCACTCACCCTTAGATGGACACTGCTATAAGGACTCTGAGGCTTGAGACTAGCAAGAGGGGGAGGCCTAATGCCCCTCACCACCCCAGCTCAGCAGGAAGTAGCCAGAGAGACCTCAACGACCCTACTCCCAAAGAACTGGGCCTCCCACTCCTAAGGGGGGAATGTTAGGTAGTTAGAATAGGAAAAAGGAGTCCAAAATGGCAGTACCTAAAAGACAAAGAAAGGGAAAGCCCAGGAAAACAGAACAAAAGAAAACCCGCAGACCAGAGTGAGAACTTCAGGTGAAACAAACACACCCCCTTCTTGCCTAGCCCAGTTTGCTTAGGGCAGGCTCAGCGGGGAGGAGATAAATGAACGAAATAAGGAAGCCAAAACAGATTGAGGCCCCACCTTTGGGGTTGCCAGCCCTCACGCCTCAAGGGTGTACTAACCTTTGCTTGCCAAACAAAACTCTGAGCTGTAACCCAACTATAACACTGTTCCATCATTTCAAATCTTTGCTGTGGCAAGACAGAACTGAGGAAATTACACACTTCCCCAACATCTCCAATGACAATGATATTATGTGGACAGAATATCTACTGTATTGGGGAAAGTTATGGCTCTGTTTATCCAACAAAACACTTGGTCCTTTGAAGGTATCAGAATTTGTCTACTCATGGCTGCAGTCACCATCTGCAGTGATTTTGGAGCCCCCCAAAAATAAAGTCTGTCACTGTTTCCACTGTTTCTCCATCTATATGCCATGAAGTGATGGGACTGGATGCCATGATCTTTGTTTTCTGAATATTGACCATTAAGCCAACTTTTTCACTCTCCTCTTTCACTTTCATCAAGAGGCTCTTTAGTTCTTCACTTTCTGCCATAAGGGTGGTGTCATCTGCATATGTGAGGTTATTGATATTTCTCCCCACAATCTTGATTCCAGCTTGTGCTTCATCCACCCCAGCGTTTCTCATGATGTACTCTGCATATAAGTTAAATAAGCACAGTGACAATATACAGCCTTGACATACTCCTTTTCCTATTTGGAACCAGTCTTTCTAATGGTTGCTTCCTGACCTTCATACAGGTTTCTCAAGAGGCAGGTCAGGTGGTCTGGTATTCCCATCTCTTTCAGAATTTTCCACAGTTTCTTGTGATCCACACAGTCAAAGGCTTTGGAATAGTCATGTAGTCATGTATGGATGTGAGAGTTGGACTCTAGAGAAAGCTGAGCACTGAAGAATTGATGCTTTTGAACTGTAGTGTTGGAGAAGACTCTTGAGAATCCTTTGGCCCACAAGGAGATCCAACCAGTCCATCCTAAAGGAAATCAGTCCTGAATGTTTATTGGAAGGACTGATGTTGAAGCTGAAACTCCAATATTTTGGCCACCTGATGTGAAGAGCTGACTCATTTGAAAAGACATTGATGCTGGGAAAGATTGAAGCAGGAGGAGAAGGGGATGACAGAGGATGAGATGGTTGGATGGCATCACCAACTCAATTGGACATGAGTTTGAGTAAACTCCGGGAGTTGGTGATGGACAGGGAGGCCTGGCACGCTGCAGTCCATGGGGTCACAAACAGTCAGACATGACTGAGCAACTGAACTGATTTTTTATAAAATTTGAAGAAAAAAATTTTTTTGTTTTCCAGATGTCCACATAATGGTACTATTATTTTACTATGGTAAACTGGGGAACAAATGAAGAATAAAAAATAGTTCATGTAAACTTACTAGCATTTAAAAGTAAATTTATATTCTGTTATATTTGAAACATAACACCAGTAAATAGCATTATTTATTCAGTCTATGACCAACCTGCTGCTGCTAAGTTGCTTCAGTCGTGTCCAACTCTGTGCGACCCCATAGACAGCAACCCACTAGGCTCCTCTGTCCCTGGGATTCTCCAGGCAAGAATACTGGAGTGGGTTGCCATTTCCTTCTCCAATGACCAACCTAGATAGCATATTAAAAAGCAGAGATATTACTTTGCCATCAAAGGTCCGTCTAGTCAAGGCTATGGTATTTCCACTGGTCATGTATGGACGTAAGAGTTGGACTGTGAAGAAAGCTGAGTGCTGAAGAATTGATGCTTTTGAACTGTGGTGTTGGAGAAGACTCTTGAGAGTCCCTTGGACCGCAAGGAGATCCAACCAGTCCATTCTGAAGGAGACCAGTCCTGGGTGTTCATTGGAAGGACTGATGCTGAGGCTGAAACTCCAATACTTTGGGCACCTCACACAAAGAGTTGACTTGTTGGAAAAGATTCTGATGCTGGGAGGGATTGGGGGCAGGAAGAAAAGGGGACGACAGAGGGTGAGATGACTGGATGGCATCACCGACTCAATGGACATGAGTTTGGGTGAACACCAAGAGTTGGTGATGGACAGGGAGGCCTGGCGTGCTGCAATTCATGGGGTCGCAAAGAGTGGGACACGACTGAGCAACTGAACTGAACTGATGAACAATGGCAATGTTCATGGCACGTATCAATTGATAACCATTGGCAATAATTCCAAATGTCTCAGGGAGCTGAGAATAGGAATGTCTGGGAATCCACTTGGGTTGTTGCCCTCACCACTGTGTGCACAACCTGAGTTATCTACACATTAGTTGGTCACAGGAAAATTTCCCAGAGGTCAGCCTTATCTGCACATTCTCATTCCCCTTTTTCCTGTGCTTTCTCTCACCTGCCTGTCCCCTCTGATACCAAGGAGCAAGAGACAGTGATAAGAGACAGAGATGCAGAAAGAGCCAAAAATCAGGGCACTGAGTAAAAAGCCAGTACAGATCAAATAGAGGTGTTGACCTCCTCCTTCAAAGCTCTCCTCCCAGGTGTCCACAGGACCTCACGCTCTCCAGCTGCCCTGTCACAGGCGAAACCCAGTACTCACTGCAGACACTGCAGCCTCAGTTCCTTTCTGTGACCTACTCTTCTTCCACATGTCATCAGAATCTAGCCCGAGCATAGACTATGTCCCCTCCATGTCTATTTCTGATCAAACCTGATAAACTAATAGCAGAGCCCAATAGAAGTCTATAGCCATTCAGCAGATAATCTTCTGGGAAAATAAACCAATTATGCAGGATTCAAATACTTTATCTCAACCATAGAAGATGCCCAGAACTGCCTTTCTGGGCCTATTTCAATCTCGTTCTAAGGAGACTTCCAAGAAAGAACTCATCCTACAACTTATAAGCTGACTGACCACAATTCTTAGGAGATTCAAAATGAGTAATCATTGACTACTGTAATCATTAGGTTTGCTCCTAGTCTGTGTTCAAAGGAAAATGGAGACCTGTGAGTCCAAGGTAAAATTCTGTATCCTGAAATCTCTGCAAGTCAGAGCAACACAGAAAAGTCACTTCAAGAGGCTATGTCAGGCTTCCCTGGCGGCTCAGTGATAAAGAATCTGGCTGCCAATGCAGGAGACATGGGTTTGATCCCTGATCCAGGAAGATCCTACATGCCATAGAGCAACTAAGCCCATATGCCACAACTACTGAGCCCACGAGCCACAACTGCTGAAGCCTGCACACCCTAGAGCCTGTGCTCTGCAACAAGAGAAGCCACCACAATGAGAAGCCCATGCTCCACGAGAGAGTAGCCCCTACTCACTGCAACTAGAGAAAAGCCCACGCAGCAACCAAGACCCAGCACAGCCAAAAATAATAAATACATAAATTAAAAAAAATTTTTTAAAGAGGCTATGTCATCTCAAGTAGATTGTGACTCAAAGAAGGGCAAGGCAGAGCAGCATATGAGTCAAGCAAAGGACAGGGCTCCCAGAGGTAAACAGGTTATTATCCAGAAGTATAGACTCTGTGCTTTGCAATTTAGATTTTTTAGCTGATCAAGCAACTAACAAGTCTTAAGCCAGCAAAAAAGAAGAGAGAGTTGGTATTTCCTCACTGATATGTCTGCCTCATTGTGGCCAGCCCACCTGCCGGGAAAGAGCAGCTGGCTCATGGTCAGCATTCTCTTGTCAGTTCTGACTTGAGAAAAGCCTAGGGATGCCACCCAGGGGGAATAAAGCATACATTCCGAAGCTTTAGGTGTTAGACTTTTTTTTTTTAACCTCTGGTCTGTTAAAAATGAACCAAAGAACTTAAATTATGCTAAATTTGTTCCCTGGACAATTTCTGGGTTTCATCATTTTAGATGTCTCTCTTTTGATCATATGATTCTGGAAATTTGCTGCACTTTGTAGGGATATTTCAGAGACTATGGCTTGCTCTTGTGGTTTGTCCATCATCAGCTTATGTATACAGATGTGTGAGTGGGCAGGGGACCAAGTGCCAAGATTCAGGCTGTCTCATTCCCTCCTAAGGACTGACCACTGACCACTGTGTAGTGAGAGGAACACTGTGTTAAGTGTGCACAGGCAAACTTGTCTGGAGCCCAACCAGACCCACAGATCCTTAACTGCCTTTCCCTGGAACCATTCCAGAAGCTTTGAGTAAGACTTTCGTCAAGCCCCGGGACTCACACCTGGCCCTATCCACATGACTCTCTGTAAAGAATGACCTCTCAAAATTATTGGGATGGGATGTCCAGAAGCAAATGCATCTTGTGAAGTGCCTGAGAGACACAGAGTAGAGGAATTTTATCAGGAGAGAAGAAAACTAAATCCAGAATAGTTTTCATCACTTATTATTTCCTATTACTATTGTAATAGGAATTACTTTCCTATTATTTCCTGTTTTCCTACAATTTTTTCCCCTATTACTATTGTAACAAATTGCCACAAACTCAATAGCTTCAAACAAAACAAGTTTATTCTCTTACAGTTCTGGAAGTCAAAAGTCCAAAATCAGTCTCACTGGACTGAAGGCAGGCTGAAGGCAGGGCTGGTTCCTTCTAGAGACTCAAGGGGGAAATCCATTTCCTTGCCTTTCGCCTCTTCTAGAGGCCAGCTACATTCCTTGTCAGGGGGGCCCTCCTCCATCGTCAAAACCAGCGCCTGGTGTCTGGCTTCTGTCATCACAGTATCATCTTCTCCTGTAATCAAATCTCCCTCCCTCTCTCTCCTATATAGAACCTTGTGATTACATTTAGGGACTACCAGGATAATCTCCCCATATAGAGACACATAAATTTATCATTCTGGCAAAGTCTCCTTCCTGATAAGGTCACTGACAGGCTTCTAGGATTAAAATGTGAATATTGGTGGAAGGATCATCATTCCATCCAGCACAACCAGAAAATAAGGATGTTTATGGTTATACGAGACAGGGTTCTCTAAGAAACATAACCAACAGAATATAGATATAGATATAATTTTATCCATAATACCATTTAAAATACATTAATGCTGCTGCTAAGTCACTCCAGTCGTGTCCGACTCTGTGCGACCCCATAGACGGCAGCGCACCAGGCTCCCCCGTCTGTGGGATTCTCCAGGCAAAATACATTAATACCTTATATTAAAGCTCTTTCTAGATATATATTACATATGTATTAGATATCATAATCATATGATATACAAATATACTAATATAAAATTTCATAAATTATACATCTATTTTTATGAATATGTAATATTTATATTATATATTTAATATACATATTGATATTTTGAATACCTTATAATCATACACCTAGAAAGAGGATTTTTTTTTTCAAACTGGAGTTTCTGCTCCAGTATTCCGGCCTGTATAATCCCATGGACAGAGGAGCCTGGCAGGATACAGTCCATGGGGTCTCAAGGAGTCTGACCAGACTGAGCAACTCTCACTACAGATGCTTTACAGTGCTGTATTAGTGTCTGTAAATCAACTATTTGTATACCTAGCTCCAGTTTTGTGGATTTCTCTCCTATTTAGGTCCCCACAGAGCAATGAGTAGAGTTCCCTGTGTTGGTGTTAGTCGCTCAGTTGTGTCTGACTCTTTGCTCCTCTGTCCACAGAATTCTCTAGGCAAGAATGCCGGAGTGGGTAGCCATTCCCTTCTCCAGAGGATCTTCCCACTCCAGGGACTGAACCCGGGTCTCCCGCACTGCAGGCAGATTTTTATCACCTGAGCTGCCAGGGAAGCCTCTCTTTTTTGGATTTCTTTCCTGCTTAGGTCACCACCGAACAAGGAGGAGAGTTCTCCTTGCTATACAGTAGGTTTTCATTAGTCATCTATTTTATACGTAGCAGTGTGTATTTGGCTGTGATTATGCTACTTACATAGGCTCCCCTGGTGGCACAGAGGTTAAAGCGTCTGCCTACAATGCAGGAGACCAGAGTTCGATCCCTGGGTCGGGAAGATCCCCTGGAGAAGGCAATGGCACCCCACTCCAGTACTCTTGCCTGGAAAATCCCATGGATGGAGGAGCCTGGTAGGCTACAGTCTATGGGGTCCCAAAGAGTCAGACTGAGCGACTTCACTTTCACTTTCATGCTACTTATAGGCTGTGTACTTATGACAAATAGTTTGACTTCTCTGAGCCTCAGTTTCCTTATATATAAATTGTGAATTATTTTGCCATAACTATGTGAAATATTGTATGCCAAGTGATTTGTGAATTGCTACAGAAAATAAAGATGTTATCTTGAAGGGCCCACCATGCACTCTTGCCTATTTACAAATAAATGCATTGTTAATTTTATATATTTTGGTACTTTAAAGTAGTTTAGGTGTCTATAAAGTTAAAGGTTAAAATAGAAAAACTCTTTTGGAGCCCCAGAGGAATTCTCTATACTTTCCATGATGGTAAAGTTACTATTAGTACTTCATCATATAAAGAAATTCCAACATCTAGAAATAAAATTAGCTTCAGAACAATGAAGATGATTATAATGCCAAAGTGGCTAAGATAAAGGATACCAAAGTTGGCTATTTTGTTATGTATAAAAGGGATCTGAAGAGTAGTAACCGTATTAAAGTAGTATTAAAGATATTTATATTTAATACATACATAGTGCTTTAATGTTTTTTGTGAGCAGACTATCCAATGGCATTTTCTAAAATAAGAAAAATTAATAACAATGAGAATTTGAACATTGACCCTGAAAAATAGGGCTGTTATTTCTCTAGGCAAGATGTAGGTGTTTCTCAAGGATGCAGAGATTTCTCAAGGATGTAGCTCACTGAGCATCCTCAGGCCTCTGCCCTGCAATCCCCAAGCTTTGTTGTTGTTCTTCAGTCACTCAGTCATGTCTGACACTTTGTGACCCCCTGGACTGTAGCCCTGCCAGGCTCCTCTGTCCATGGGATTTCCTAGGCGAGAATATTAGAGTGGATTGCCATTTCCTTCTCCAGGGGATCTTCCCAGGGGTCGAATTCGTGTCTTCTGCATTGGCAGGTGGATTCCTTTATCACTGAGCCACCAGGGAAGCCCAATCCCCCAGTTGACTATCTAACAAATCTCGTCCCTTCTGATTGGTCCACACCTGTGCTGTCTTAGGTGTATCATAAAATACCACTTCTGCTAACAGGAGGACCACCTACTGTCCCCAGTCTATATCCAGAGGTCTGCCTTCCCGACGATGGGCCAAACCTGATACCTAATTATACACACCTTTTCCAATTTTCCGTGAATCTGGCATTTCTCTTCATTATTATTCTAGTGAGGCATTATACATAGTAGCCATTCAGTAAATATTTGATGTTAAATTATTCCAATATGAGATGAGAAAGAAAAGTAGGAACTATCACAGTTTCCTATAAATTATACATACAAATACTACTTCAGGAAAGTAAAAGGCTTATTAAAATGTTTTAGACATTATAATATCATGAGCAAATATTTTTCTCTCATAGAAACACATGGCTTATAAACTGATAATATATTATAGAAACTGATAACATTAATTAAGGAGGAGGAAACAGATTCTCCTAAATTGATAATGTGAAGAAAGAATTGTACCAAATTTTGTGGAGAGCAATTTGACACTGCAAGGCAAGAGTAGTTAACAGCTCTCCCCTCCTTTTATCCAAATGTCTGCTTCTAGGAATTTTGCATGAGAGACAATGTTATGCTTAAATTTTGTATAATTACAAAAAGACCAGGATTTAAGAACACAAATGTTCAAAGAATCACTCATAATAGCAACAAAGAGAAATTACACAAGTGCCCAATTATAGAAAGAGAAATAAATTATATTGCTTACATATAATTAATACTTCATACATTATATTTCCATTTAATGCATTGTATAAAAATATTAAATTATGCAACAATATGTACTGTTTAATTTTATAATGATACAAAATTTTAAATAAGATTAAATTTAAAAATTATAAAAAATGAAAAAATATAAAAATAAATATGTATTTATACATTTCATTTTGAAAGATTGAGACTGAAATAGAAATAGTGGTCATTTTTCTGAATCAAGATAATTTTTTAAATTATTCCCCATTTCTTTTGCATTTTTCTAACTTTCTACAGTGAACATGTATTAATTTCTTAAGCAAAACAAAAAACTCTATAAAATTGAAATAACACACCGAGGGAAATAAATATCCAATGTAGAAAAATTAATCCCATTTTCCTCTAATAAACTGTTAGTCAATGCTTCATTGTGTACTAGGCTCTGCGAATTGGACAAGGTCGTTACCTACGTGACATTCATCAAAATGAATGTTTAAAATATCTTTCAATTTAATACTGTCTCAAAGGGATTTGGCAAAATGCCTGCTTGAATGCATTATTAAATATGTCCAGGAGGACGCTGGTTTGATTTTATGTCAGCTTCAGAAGATGATGAACACAGGCACCACAACATTCTCAAGTGAATTATAACCAATTTGCTTCTAGTCAATGGTACCTTGACGGCCCTTAAACAAACTATGTCAATACAATCCCTTTGGTAGATCTCCATTATCTGAATTTGACTCATGGGAAGAATATTGAATAAATATTTTCAATTCTTATGACCATTTTGTTTGTTTAGATGAAGATTTTCAACACCTGTGAAAAGAGCCCTTCCCATCCTTGGCGCTCAGTGACCACCAACACCTTTATCACCAAGGTCTTAATTAATTAGAAAAAGTTTGTGTGCTAGCTTCAGTTAAAATTAGCTCCGCAATATAACCTTTCTCAGGGAAGATACCTTGAGAAAAAATACACTTAGTAACTAAGTGTTGAGAGGTACAGAGTTCCAGGAATTTACTAGGCACAGTCTCCGCTGGAGATGAACTCACACATAAATGTTTATGTCAGATCTAGTGGGAACGGCAATACGACAGACGGCTCTTAGGAAGGGCAAAGAACTGGAAATCACTGGGGAGTCGTGAAGATCCAAGGCTGGTTTAACATGATACAAGAGAAACAGGGCAATCAGTAGGAAGTACATTTGAACATTTTGATTGAGTTTTCAGAAACTTAAATGTTACTGCATTTATCCAAAAAAACATAAAGTTAAATTTCTTATCTTTGAGCCCCTCCTCCTCAGCCATTCAAGATACTCATTCAGGCTTCAACTA
This sequence comes from Bos grunniens, assembly GCF_055505025.1. Lineage (NCBI taxonomy): Eukaryota > Metazoa > Chordata > Mammalia > Artiodactyla > Bovidae > Bos > Bos grunniens. The sequence continues at coordinate 18,513,814 of NC_141191.1, read as the reverse complement.
ATTTTATCAGTGCTCTAAGAATCCCACTACTTTAGAAATTGCTTTATCTACCTAATTTCATTTTATTGCAAAATATTCCCATCTGAGAAAGAATTTCTGTGGAATTCTTTACTAAAATGTGAATTATTTTTTAGGTGTTTCAGTCATTTCATGGATGGAGTATAAAATGCACCTGGGATCGTTATAAATCAAGGAAGAGAATTACCACCGGATACACCAGTGCAATGGTTAAATGGAATAGAAACGAGATGCTCAAATAAACTGTCTCTGCAAGGAATAGTACCTTATTTGATTGTATGTCTTCTTTTTATAGAAGAATATTGAAAACTTCTGAATTGGGTATAAAATGACAAATTGTTATATGATAGCTTTTATCTATAAGACAAGGAAGTTGAAAAAAAATTATTTCTAAGTTCCCTTCCATTTTTAAAATACTATGATTCTACCTTTTTCACTCATAACATGACAGTAATGGCTACCCAATGCTAGAGCATCAACCTAAGAATGTTTTTTAATGACCGTTGACTGCCAACTATCATTTTCCATGTCAATGGCCCAGAAAAAGACTTGAGATCCATTTGGACCTCATAGAAAGTAAGGCACTAGATGTACAGATTAAAATGAAGTTATCCTTTGTGAAGTTGTTCCAGAGATGGGTTTTTAGTTGAATAATTGAGAAACTGTTTCTTAATGGAGGCTCAGTATTTTGGCCAAACCACACAAATCTTCATCATCCTTACAAGAAGTGATTAATTAGAGTAATGATGACCCATCATTCGTGCCAGTTCTCAGAGAGTAAAATGTATCTCAAAATCTTCTTAAAATGTTATCTTGGCTGGATGAAGATGAACATAAATGTTTTTTTCAAAAGTGACATGAACAGCACTCTGGAAGTTTCCTTTTGCCTTATATTATTAATATTTTCTGGAAAAGGAAGAGACTTTGGCAGGCTAGGGGAGAGTATAGAGAAGAAGTGGAAAAATGGATGATGCCTGAGTACTGAAGCTCAAGGATTCAGTAGCAGTGTATGAATATGTTCTGGGGCCCTGAAGTTCTGCACTGGACAGCTGTGCTGTGCTCAGTCGCTCAGTCATGTCTGACTCTTCACCATCCCGTGGACTGTAGCCCAGCAGGCTACTCTGTCCATGGAATTCTCCAGGCAAGAATACAGGAGTGGGCGGCCATACCCTCCTCCAGGGGATCTTCCCAACCCAGGTCTCCCACATTGCAGGCTTTACTGTCTGAGCCACATTCTTTACTGTCTGAGCCTTCAGGGAAGACCATGAATACTGGAGTGGGTAGCCTATCTCTTCTCCAGGGTTCAATTCCTGGGATCTTACTGACCCAGGTATCAAACCAGGGTCTCCTGCATTGAAGGCGGATTCTTTACTAGCGCACTGGATACCAAGTAGCCACAAATCGTCTCCCTGATTCTGCACCAAGCACAACAGCAGCATCTTAAATCAGAGGCTTAGGACCCAGGGAGAGCAGACCATCAAGAATCTGAATCTGGAAGAAAACTTTAAGAGCTGTACTACTGAGTGAGTCATGTTCCCTCAGAAATCCTGAGATCACTTGGAAAGGGACTAGCCCTGAGGTCCTGCTTGGGCAGATCGGGATTTGGAGCTAACTAGATTGGGGTGTGGATGTTAAACTGATCGCATTTTTACTTGCAAGATAATGAAGTTCAAGATATTTATACTGAGTAGCAAATGACTTTCAAAAGCAATGCAGATTACTCTACATAATAATGCAGATATCCTCTGTACTGGTAAATAAAAAGATGAAATTTCAGGCCAGACCAAAATCCTTTTTTTCTCCCAGTGAGTTACATTGAAATTTTAAAGTAAAGGCATCAAAAGATCATTATTTATATGCAAATATTATTTTACTTTAAGGAAGTGTTATTCTGACCATTAACTATGGAAACTGAATAAGTCAGTTCAACTCTCTGGCCTCAGGTTTTTATTACAAAAATAGAGGGATAAACAACATAACAGTTAAATCTTCTATTAATTCTAATATTTCAAATATTCCATGATTCTGTCAACCACTTCTAAGATTATATATATTCAAAGATACATATGCATTCAGATATATATGATTCTATATACAAATATATATGACTACATATATATATAATCAAAGAGAGGATTTGTAATTTGGGAGTAAATCCTTTGATTGCTTAGTTACTTCAACTTTTGATGTTTTATATCAACAGTACATTTAGTGATATCCCTGGAGAACTAGTGAACTCCTATTACAGTTTGACTTCCTGATCTGAAAAACAGATGAATCAACATCCCTAGCTACCGACATTATAAAAATCAATACCTTCACATCTTGATCTTAGTCTTCAATTTTAAACATTACCCCCATATAGACCCATAGAAGAATGAGAAGTTTCCTGTTTTTTTAATTTCTCTTCTCAGTCACGTCTTGTGTAGCACAGTCACAAATTAAGACTGAAAAATGCCTTCTCCTTCTCTATGCAGCCTGTCAACCAGAAAAGACAAAAGGATCCTAATCACCTGGCTCCTGCAGGAGGAATACACCCTCGAATGGACTCAGGATATTCCGTCTAGTCACTCATTCAACACAAATCATTTCAATAGACCTATTGTCTCTAGCCTACGCTAATTTACTCATATAGCATTCAAGCATACGGAGTCTCCCTGAAAATGAAATCTTAATTTGCTTCTCTAATGGAACTCATTTTACTTCTTTTAAGCTCTGCCTTTGATTATTACTTTGTGACACTGAAAAACCAGCGATAAAGCATTTTAATGATGACACCTCATGATATTTGTTTCACCTGCTATAAAGTAATTAGTTATTTAACTATAATAATTGCTTATTAAAATGAAATGCAATAAATGCTAGAAAATCTGTAAGCCAATTTAGCCACTTAGAAAAAGCTATGGTCTGTTAAGCTACCAAGAACAAGGACTTATTTGTGTATATGTGCGATCTGCACTGTATTCCCATGCTGTTTTTGCTTTTTAATACCCTGTGTTTTGGTACCCTCAGTGTAGTTATTAGCAAACAGGTGTCCTTATTTGAATAAGCTTCCCTGGTGGCTCAGACGATAAAGAATCCACTTGCTAGTGCAGATGAGGGTTCAATCCTTGGGTAGGGAAGATGCCCTGGAGAAGGAAACCCACTCCGGTACACTTGCCTGAGAAATCCCATGGACAGGGGAACCTGGCGGGGCTAGAGTCCATGGGGGTCACAAAAGAGTTGGACATAGGGTCACAAAAGAGTCAGACACGACTTAGCGACTAAACCACAAGTCCTTATACATAAGGTGTTACTATATATATTAATATATGGTGTGATTATACATATAATATATGTAATAACCATAAAGTACTGCCGTGGTAGCTGAGAAACCAGAGATTCAATTCTTAAGAAGTGTTTTCTTGTGAAGATGATCCTTCAGTTCCAGCCTGAGTAGGATAGGTCTGCTCTGCTGTATGTAAAGCCTACCAGGGGAAAAGATGCTATTTGGAGACTTGTATAAGCACTGAAGATAAATTTCGTCTACCAAGAAGAGTGCTGATTTTCACATAAGAAGCATTCTCTGGCTGCCTGTGCTGATGTTAATTTGCTGGCTGAAGGCAACGACTACAATAAATACCGAAGATAATCCTGACTTAGCTACAAGAAGAGGGAAAACAATGGATTTTAATAAACTATATAATAAACATTTCGTCTCTGTGTTTCAAAGGAAATTGACCTCTAAAGAGGGAAAGCCTACTTTTAAACTTCTCTTTGACAGTCTAGAAGGGGATCACAATCAAATCAAAAGAAAGCACAAAGGATTGGAGAAAACGGATTTGCTTTCTTCATTTTCTAAAGTCACGTGACCTGCTCAGCTCACTTATTCTCTGGATCTCATACTTTCTAGTTTCCTTATATTTAAAATTTTAGTATTAATTGCCTCACAAGTGATAAATTCTACTAAGAGAACTTGATTACCTTGGAAAAGAGATTTCACACATGTACACACACTTCACAGCTTTAATCGTCATAGCTTAGGTGTCAATCATTTATACTTTAACAAAATCTATACATACAGGCCATTTAAACATGTAGTAGGCGCATTATATATTAACTTAGACATTCAATTGCAGGCCATCTGTTACTCTGTAAACATTCTGAGGTTAATTTTTAAAATTTGTCTTTGCAGAATATACTAGGTAGACTAACTTACATAGACCAGCCTCCTATATTTCTGCTCTGAAATTTTTTATGAAAAGACTCAGTGTGAGAGAATTGCTGGGTCAGATGAATGTGAGCCCACTTATAACCCAGATATAAGCCCTTTTGTTTTATTTCCTTCACTAAAAAAGCCTCTTCGGCACACATTACAGCAGACGAATTTATGAGGAGCCTTATTTAATTTACTTTGGTCAGAGGATAGAGATCTAACTTACCCCTCAGCTTAAAAATAAGAGGTACCAAGACCTAAAGTAAATAACTGAGATTATAAATGTACCCTTTTAAAATAAACTTGACTTTCTAGAAATGATAAGCATAAATTCATGACTTTTTACCTCATACTAATACTGTGAGAAAGTTGAGGTTTTCAAACCTGTAATATTTTTTTAACAATTAACTTGATGTTCTTTACAGCAGATGTCCTTAACCATCCCTTTATGCTACTTCCCCATCCTAACCACCACCATGCTTGCTCCTTGGAAGAAAAGCTATGACAAACCTAGACAGCATATTAAAAAGCAGAGACATTACTTTGCTGGCAAAGTTCCATGTAGTCAAAGCTATGGTTTTTCCAGTCATCAAGTACAGATGTGAGAGTTGGACCATAAAGAAAGCTGAACACTGAAGAATTGATGCTTTCGAATTGTGGTGCTGGAGAAGACTCTTGAGAGTCCCTTGGACTCCAAGGAGATCAAACCAGTCAATCCTAAAGGAGATCAGTCCTGAATATTCATTGGAAGGACAGACGCTGAAGTTCCAGTGCTTTGGCCACCTGATGCGAAGAGGCAACCCTTTGGAAAAGACCCTGATGCTAGGAAAGACTGAGGGCCAGAGGAGAAGTGGGTGACAGAAGATGAGATGGTTGGATGGCTTCACTGACTCAATGGACATAAGTTTGAGCAAACTCCGGGAGATAGTGAAGGACTTGGAAGCCTGGCGTGCTGCAGTCCATGGTCACAAAGAGTCAGACATGACTTAGCGACTGCACAACAACCAGCAGCACCAACCACCAATTCCCCCAAAATACCAAACCACCAGATTGAGAGGCAGAGACCCTGACGCTGGGAGGGATTGGGGCAGGAGGAGAAGGGGACAACAGAGGATGAGATGGTTGGATGGTATCACTGACTCGATGGACATGAGTTTGGGTAGACTCTGGGAGCTGGTGATGGACAGGGAGGCCTGGCGTGCTGCAATTCATGGGGTCACAAAGAGTCAAACACGACTGAGCGACTGAACTGAACTGATCCGTGGATGGACTTATGGACTCATTATAATAAAATACTGAAACTGTTTTCTTACTCTTACGTGTATTAGGGCTCTTGTTTACAAACAACAGAAACCCATTCTGGTGACCTTAAACGGAAAGTGAATTCACTGAAAGGATATTGGCTAGTTTGACAAATTTACTTGAAAGATACTGTAGAACCTAGAAATCAGTTACGAAACCAAAGGAAGCTAGGCAATAATAGTGAAAATCACACAAGAAGAGACTGGTTAGGACCCCACTGCTAGCAGACATAGTATTTCACTGCTGGAAACACAGCTCTTGCTGGTCTGGAGCACTGAACCCACTTGTGCCTCCAGAATAAATACACAGGGATCACTGTTTCTTTGTAACATTAGATCTAAACTCAAAGACCCAGGAGTAGACAGGATGATTCAATTGGCAAGACCTCAGGCCATGTGCCAGCCTTCTATCTGCCATCTCAGAGACTGCAATGGGCCTCTGCAGATTCTGGGGTCCATACTACTGGGGGGACTTGGTTGTTATGAAAACGTGCACAATGGCCGCATACCTAACAGCTAACTCTGGGCAATTTAAGAAAAAAGAAAACTATATATATATATATATACACACACACACATAAACACATACATATATATGTATATACATGTATTTCATGAAAAAAGTGTTAGCTACTCAGTCGTATCTGACTATTTGCAACCCCATGCAAACCCCATATATTTGCAACTATAGCCCACCAGGCTCCTCTGTCCATGGGATTCTCCAGGCAAGAATACTGGAGTGGGTTGCCATGCCCTTCTCCAGGGGAGCTTCCCAACCCAGGGATCAAATCTGGGTCTCCTGCATTGCAGGCAGATTCTTTACCATCTGTGCCACCAAGGAAGCCATATAAATATAATTATGTACATATACAGTCAACCCTTGAGCAATGCAGGAGTTAGGGGCATGGGGCAGCAACGCTCATGCAGTCCAACGTTCATCTGTAAATTTACTGTTGTTTCTCTGTTTTCGAAGTCCTCCCGTATCTAAGTGCAAATTGTGTAGTATTGCAGTGCCTGTTTAGTGGAAAAAGTCTGTGTCTAAAGGGACCCATGCAGTTCAAACCCATAGTGTTCTAGGGTAAACTGTACATATCTTTCAGGAATCTGTACTTTTTACTGGGGAGATAATTTATAGCTTCTATCAGAGTTTTACAAATATTGATCACCCAACCAAACTGAGAATCATTTTTGCATAGAATCACAGAACTTTATCTCCAGAAGGAACCAGAGACCGCAAAGATAAAGAGATCACACTTGATATCCATTAGTTAAATCAATGCAAGGGCTTGAATAGAGGAACCCAGAAAAGGGAAGCTGTTTTCACTCAAAGAAACCTAATCACATTTCAAGTCCTTTAATTGGAAGTTTATATCTTCCCATAACTTTTCAGTTTATGAAAACTGTCAAGTTTCTTCATTGGTCACCAGATTAAAAAAGAAAAAACTGGTTGGCAGACACACAAAAAATCTTCATCCCAGGGGAAGAAAACAAGGGTTTAAAAACTGGATGCTGTTACTTGGCTACAAATTACTCTTTCGCTCAAGACCACATTTAAAAAGACATAACACTGTATCCACTTGCTTCCAAAATTAAGGATGCAATTAGATTTCTGACTCAGATATGGTTCCATTACAAAATATTCCATCTTTAAATCAAAGTTTGAGTAAATGAACTGCGTAAAAACTTGCTAGGAAATTTTCGGTCATTTACTGTACAACATTTCCTGTTTTCTTTCCTTCCTTTTCTTGTTTTCTTTATTTTTTCTTTATTCCCTCTTTTTTTCTTCTCTATTTAAGAAGTGCACATAAATACCTGTGTGGGAGGGAATTACACAGCATATCTTGCTTTGTTTTATCCATCTACACAACAACAGCCACTGGTCACAGTTTGAACTTTAAGAACTGTTTTTTAAAGGCTAAGAAAAAGTAAATTTTTCAAAAATAGCTTGCTATCAATAGCAGTAATATACAGAAAAATAGAACTGACAGCCAGGCATAAAGATATATAACTTTATTAATCTTAATTCAAGAAGCTTTTCATAATGTTTTAATTAACCTATAAAATCTCATAAAGACCTATGAAGAGAAAATATAATGTTCCTCCTTTTGTCAGAAAACCAAGGCCAAGAAAATACTTTCTTAGGTATGAATTGTTAAGCAATAATCAGGGTCTACAGAGTAATTAACATCATCATAATAATACAAGTCAGGCCAGTAGACCATGAACAAGGCAAATGTTAGGTAGTGTGGTTGTTTCCTTTAGGTATTAAATGGAGTTAATAGGTTAATACCCAGAAAATCAAGGTGAGATGGGGCTTCAAGAACAAGTTGGAAAAAAAAGGCAAAGAGAAGGGTAGCGGAGGTGGGACTGAGGAGTTAACACAGTGCTCTGTTGTCTTCAGGAGATAACAAGGCTGGTGAGAGCTGAGAATTTCTAGGAAAATGAAGATCAGAAAACATATATTTGAACAAGTATAAGGTAGTTCTAAAGCATCACACCAAAGAGTTTGACTTTGGGCAAATAGTTTACTAAGTATTTTACAGAGATGTCTGATATTTCTGTGAGCAGATGAGCTAGGGCACTCATAGGAAGAATAAAAAGGAAGAAAAATGCATTGTAAAAGTATTAAGGTAACACATGTAATACTGGTAATGCTATTCATACTTCAAGGACGTACATAAATTTGAAAGAAGCTGCCTGCACAAACTTAAGTGTTGTGGCTTCAAATTATGGACTCCTCCTACCTCTGTATTGTGCTATAAACACACCGTGGTAAAAGGGAAGATAATTTACACTTGAGTCTGAGTGTAAACTGATAGCAGAACATCAGCAGAGTATCATTTATTTAGTAACAGGGATAAAACTCAGAAAAAAATTAAAACCTAGAGATATAGATTTCAGGACAAGTTAGGAAAACAGAGTTTCCAGAGATCTTATTAGTCTCTACAGTGAAGTATGGTAACACATTACTTACTTAGAGAGGGAGACAGAGCTACTGGGCCCAATCAATTCACATAGTTCTGGAAAGTTCTCAAGCCTGGTATAACAACAAAGAGGATTGATGGGGAGGTGAAGTGGGATATTACTTAACTGACTCAGTAAACTAGGGCTCACCAGTGGGGAGAGGGAAGCCGGGAGAGGCCTTGGAGGGGTAGGGGGAAGAAGAGAGTTATTTTGCGAAGAAAAGGGTTATTATGGGATTATATGGAATCATGTACTTTTGAAAACTGGAAAGACCAAAGAATTTAAAGAGTCTTTCATTCAATAAAAAAGTTTTTAATGTAAATGCTACAACTGCTGTGTGATGTTAAATTATATCTATCAAATAAAGCAATTACTAGTGAGCACCCCCAAAAAAACAATTGATGAAAAGTTAAGAGAAAAAAGCAGTCTATGGTGTTGGTGAGAACTATTCTGATTAAAGAAACAAAGCCTGGGAGAGAAGCTCTAAGGAGCCCAGTGGGTTGAGGGAAATGGAAAGAGGGAAGCATGGTTGTAGAACAGTTAGAGTGTGAAGAGCAGGCAGGGCATGACACCCAGACACATTAACACCCCACCAAGTAGCAATCCTAAAGGAAATCAACTCTTTATATTCATTGGAAGGACTGATGCTGAAGATGAAGTTCTAATACTTTGGCTAGCTGATCCAAAGAACCGACTCACTAGAAGATGCTAATGCTGGGAAAGACAGAGGGCAGGAGGAGAAGAGGGCAACAGAGGACGGGATGGCTGAATGGCCTCACCGACTCAATGGACATGAGTTTGAGCAGACTCCAGGAGATGATGAAGGGGATGGGAAGCCCGGCGTGCTGTAGTCCATGGGGTCGCAAAGAGCTGGACACGACTGAGCGACTGAACAAGGTAGTGTGAACACAGGGAGGCTGGGCTAAGTGGTGAGGTCTCTGATGAATGGCTTAGCCAAATGCTCAAGGGGCCTACTTGGGCTTCATGCTACTAGAACTGAGTCGATAGCATCACTTGACCCTGAAAGAGGAATGCTCTGGCAGCATCACTGAGTTTCAGGGAACACTGTCACATTCCCAGCCATCTAGTGCTACAGCCTTTGTGCTCTCTGGCACCAACAGATGGTCCCTGGCACAACTCTGAAAGATGTGCTTCCTGGCTCTGAGTCGCCTAAAGCCTTAGATGGATCTCTACCCAGAAAAAATTCTGAGAGTCCAAAGCTTCAAATAATTTTAAATCAAAAGTTTAGCCTTGGGGGGCAAAAGGTTAACTGAAAGTCAAGTTTGCAAAATCCATAAAACAGAATGAATAAAATACAGAGGCGTGAATATAGCAGTCACTGGAAAGAGAATTGATGCTCTCTATTATACACACTCTAGACACTTAGAGAGGAAAAACAATGAAAGACCTGACCCCAAAAAAATGTTTGTGAAGATTTTTAAGAGATTATTTTAAGTGCATACTACTCTTTTATCTATAAAGGGTATTATCAGATGTGCCATGAAAAATGGCTATTAATTTGGCCAGGATTACCCTCTTCTCTTTTATTGGTGACTGATATACTCGTAAAAGACACTAAGAAAAATATAAGTCTGTTTTGAAGCAAGTACATAAAACAAGACTTGGAATTTAGTAGCCATAGTCCTTGGTTCTGGTTTCAAGTGTTGCAACCTTGAAGAAGAAAAGCAAACATTTTTTTCAGTGAAGGAAAAAGTATGTGAAAACACAAAATAGCATTTATAATGTGATTGTTAAAGCCCCGCGGAGGTGATGAACTTTAAAAAGGAAAGAAAGGAAAGAATGAACTCACATTCGCCAAGAATATATTTGGGAGTTGAGCTGAGAGAGTTAAAGCAATGCATGGAAGTTACTACTGAGACCTTACACTGGTGCCTGTGCAATTAACTTAATATTTCCTTTCATTATGCCCACACCATTAAAAGGCATTGGTTTTATGGACTGTAGGATGATAAAAAGGATTATTATTTTGCTCATATCTGTAATGTCGATGGGAGAACCGTGCCGCTTAAGTTTCTCACACACAGTTCATAAATTCAAGAACAAACTCTCTCCTCCACTCCCCAATCTTTCAACCCTGAGGCCTTCACCAAGGAAATATTTCAACTGGACAGAAAGGCAGGTCTCCTGCTGGAAGGGCAGCAGGAATCCAGGGATTCTGTCTCTTCTCTGCAGAGCAGAGAGAATGTGCTGGAAGGCACCTGGACAACCCTGCTCACCTTTTCTCTTCTATGAAACAGATGTAAATTAAGCCACTGTCAGGGCTGTGCGGTGAACTCAGTCTGATCAAAGAAGAAGGCTTTTCCTTTCTGATAAACTACATGTGTACACACACACTCACACACACACACCGAGCTTTCCTTTTTTCCAATACAAAAGAAGAAATATATTGAAAGAAAAATGGGCCTGTCTTTAGGGACACAAGCTTGAATGAAAGAGCAAGTCAGCAAATGGCTAAAAACTGGTGGGGGAGGACAGTGGATAAGTTGATGGCTGTTACAGAACGAAGCAAACTATATAGTAAAGGTTTGGTGTTTATTTGTTATTTCCTAATTTCATTAACCAATACTTACTGATCTTAATGGACATACAGTCGTCTGGGGATACAATCACAAACAAGACAGTTTCTTTCCTTTAGTTAATATCTGAGAACTATGCTCAAGTTAAATTGCTGGTTCTCACAAACCCAGTAAAAGTTATTTTATTCTATTTTCTCTGCAAATAAATGAGTAGCAGAATAGTATTGACTAGGTTCAGCCTGATTGCCTGCTAATGAGTTTCTTAAGATCTGCTAATCATCAAAGACAAGATTCGGTGGCCAAAATGAATTTGCACTGTGGTCTGGAAATAACATATAATATGCAGAGTGATACATGTCCACAGAAATAGGTGGCTCATACAGAGGCAAAGCAGCAAAAGACAAATTCTGTCAGCAGGGGCATCAGGTTAGGTCTGCCTCCGGCTTCCCTGGTGGCTCAGTCAGTAAAGAATTTGCTGGCAATGCGGGAGACCTGGGTTTGATCCCCAAGTTGGGAAGATCCCTTGGAGGAGGGGATGGCGACCCACTCCAGCATTCTTGTATTCTTCCCTGGAGAATCCCCAGAGACAGAGAGGCCTGGGGGCTGCAGTCCACGGGGTTGCAAAGAGTTGGACACGACTGAGCAGCTAAGCACAGCACAGGGCAGACTGAGATGCTGGAGCTGGTCGTGTAATGGTATGAGAGAATGGGAGAGTCCAGGCAAGGGAAGAATGTTTGCACAGGGCAGTTCTGTAGTGGGTTCAAATGTAGCCCTTTCGAAAGCTGTTTTCATCTAGAGAGTAGATGTTGGCAATAAAAGACATACATATCTTTTATTTCCATACCACTGATAAAAGAAAACTTCAGAATGTGTAAAGTTACATACCCTAGAGCAAATCATTACTACTTATTTTAGCTCTAGACAATATCAGTCCTCATTGTGATATATGGTAAAAGAAAAAGATTTGCTTCCATTCTAGTTCCATTTTCAAAAGAAAATGTAGCTGAATTTCCTCCATAAAGGAAGACATGAGAAGTTAAATTTTCATTTGCTGACTGAAAAGCAACAGTACTATGAACACACAGAGACAGCTGTGTCAATTTTTTTCCTATGACAAAAATATAGTGAAAACTAGACTAAGACCATGTTCCCATTCATTAGGTTCTAAAGAAGAAATACATTATGTATGTCATACTCATATATTTTTAAAATCTATAGTTCAGTGTTATATAATTTAATCAGCATTCAGTAAAAATTCAAGACTGTCAGTTGAGCAGTGTCCAAAAGTTTGTCTTATTTCAAACATAACAAAACTAACTACTTTGTATGGAACATCACGTCAAACCAACTCACTGTATAATATTTTCTAGGTTTTTAGCAAACTCCAAAACTCTAGAAATATATCTGGTGTGCTTAAGTATAGCCCTATTTCTCATCATCTTTTCCAGATCAATGTAAAAGTGAAGAATGATAATCACTTTATGTAGAATTACTTTGACTATAAGTTTAATGTCTCCATATGACAATTATAGAATAGATGGATGGAAAAAGTTTATAGTTTCAGAGAGAGATTAATTTCCCTTTCCCCAGAACCACCTATCTGCTTCTTTGATTCAGGTTGTTCTGTCATATAAATATTTGCTTTTCCTGAACTCAACTGAACCATGAAATATAGGTATGTTCAAGATGCTTTTAGAATTGGAAACAAATAGTAAGACCATAAGCCTATGTTTGTGTCGAAAACATTGAATTTTTTAAAACCATGCCCAAATTACATTCTTTTGAACAACTGTTTTCCTTCCTCTATCTCACAGGAGGGATAAGTTTTTTGATTATCTTGCAAATGAGTAGTGCCTCAAAGTCAATGGATGTCCAACAAATGTTATCAACTCATCGGCCAAACAGTATGTGTTTTGTGATTGAAGCCTGTATCAGGTAGTTGGTGGGGAGGTAATACATTTGCCAAAAGTATAATAAAAGGAGTATTTATAAAGGGAGGCCAGGATTATTGAAAACTGTGAGGGTAAGAGCAGTATTCTGGAGATAGGAATGATGGAGAAGGAGGTGAGCTTTGTAGAGAAAACCAGCTTAGCCTATTCCTTCCAGTCTGCCTATAGAGAGGACCCAACACAAACCCTGAGGACAAGAGTTTCACTATGTAAAGCCTGTGGGTCAACTCTAAAGCTGGGAGTATACAACCTACTCTGGTCAGCTGTGGTGTTGACCCTACCCTCAGTTTGAAGCTCAGTCTTCAGTCAGTCTCTTTCTGGGCTTTCCTGATAACTCGGTGTTAACGAATATGACTGCCAGTGCAGGAGACATGGGTTCGATCCCTGAATCAGGAAGATCCCCTGGAGAAGGAAATGGCAACCCACTCTAGTATTCTTGCCTGGGAAATTCTATGGAAGAAGAGCCTGGTGGGCTATAGTTCATGGGGTCGAGAAGAGTCACACATGACTTAGCGACTAAACAACAAAGCCGAGAGTAGGGTGGAGAAGGGTGGAGAGTGCATCTAGGGGGCAAAGGCAGATAAGCCACACCACCACAGACCGACACCTAAGGGCCTGACATTTCACCTCTTGCGTCTGAGTATGACAACAATGGATTTTGAACTCAAACTTTCCAAGCTTTGATCTGATCACAAGCTAATCCTTTTCAAAAACACATTTTTTTTTTCTTCTTAGTGCTGGAAAGCATTGCTCTAGTAGAGTGGAAAATGGTAACCAGACTGAACAAGATGCAAATATCCAAGCGCCTCAATTACATCTGAAGAGTAATTTTGGCAATAAGAAGAAAATATGGTTCTTGAGTAACATACGTCCATGTGCTCCTCTTTTGAAGTCTCGGATCTGTCAATCACTGGCCAATCAAGTGTTTGTATATATACCATAAAGAGAGAGAAGATTTATTGATTCATACAATCTACAGTCAAACCTTTACTGAGAATGTATCAGGCTAGTTATCCTTCTCCCTTAGACTGACTGAATGCAAAAAGCATTATGTTAAGCAGAATTGATGCTTTGAGAATTAGCTATGTATTTCATTCTATATTTAATTATCATATTTCTTCTAAAATCACCTTTTAGATATTTGCAAAAGGTTGTGTATGCCTTTTCTCTATATAGCAAAAAAAAAAAAAATTCTTAATATATACACAGAAAGTTTGGTGAATAATCAAGCTTATTTAGGTACAGTCTATGTACGAGAGAAGTTGAGATGTTTCTAATTTATTCTTCATTATAGTCCAGTCTTTTAGGGACTTCCCTGGTAGTCCCAGTGGTTAGGACTCTGCACCTCCACTGCAGGGAGCACAGGTTTCACCCTTGGTCAGGGCATTAAGATCCCACAGCCGCAAAAACTAGCCAAAAATAAGCTTTTCAAACTTGATTTGTAAAATATTTTTTTCTACTGGATTGGGTTCTATTGTTAAGATATCCTCATTTACTACTTTGACAGTTACATATATATTTCCCACCCAAACAGTGAATTTCAGCTGCTTTTCCTTTCCTTGTCTGCCCAGCAGGAACATCTCAAAGTCAGGGGCTCTTCTTGGCTCTGAGGCAATGGAAGCTGGAAGCAATGGGAGTGGATGCTGTGTGTCAGTATGTCTCAAAACACAGTGTCTCCCACAAAGCACCAAAGCCCCCATTACTTGTCTTTAGAATGAGTTTCTCTAGTCAGATACTACCCAGCATTAGTAAATTGTGCCCGTCACAACAAGCACGTATCCCTCAGGACAAGCTACTTAAAAGGGGAAATCCAGCTGGAATCAACTATTTTTATCCGAAAAAAAAAAGAGTCTTTCGTCTACCTGCCACAGGACTTGAGATCATGAACAATTCTGTAGTGGTGTGAAATAAAACCCATTATCCTAAGGACTTACATGTTTCCTGTCACTGTGAGGAGCTAACAAAGTTCTGAGTTTTTATTCCCAGGGCCCGAGGTGCATTTATAAACATAGCTTTTAAAGTTCACAAGGACAGTTAATGTGGTCGATTTTCAGAATCAAATCAGGTCCCAAGGTACTGCAGCTCTCAGAACGTTGGCTGGATCTTGGTAGATATCTCGGCCAAATTCCTTACCATGTCTATGATCCCTCATTTGCACGGATCATAAGCTTAATTTGTTGTGTCATTAGCAACCTATATTAACTTCTAGGTTATCTGATTGTACAAGCAGGTGTTTTTATATACTGCAAAAGTCTAACACATTGCTCTGTATCTAATAAGACCTCATTAAACCTCTCTCAACTGAATCAGCATCTTCAGTGTTAATAATTTGGCCACAGGCTCTGATTCTATAAAGTGCTTATAACCTTCAAAAACTTTCTATAAAACAGTATTTTTTCCATTAAAAAAGTCAAGTCTTTCCGCTGAGATGAAAATATAAAATTAATAATGTTTAAAATTTTCAGACACATCAGTTCAGGTTCAGTTCAGATCAGTTCACATCACATCCGGGATGATCTATTCCCAATGCTTCTGTATCAGTTTCAAAACTGTGGCATGAACAATACTATCATCTCTAAGAAACCTCTTTTTGAACACATCTTTCTCTGAAATCTTGTCCCATTTAGAGTTAGAATGCCGGGATAATATTTTATAAAGATAGCCTATTTCATATGATACGGTGTCTTAATATTTAGTAACATATTCATGTATGTAACTATTTTCTTGACAGCAAAATCATAAACTCCCACAGGGTAGGTAATATGCCAGATTCTTCTAGGAGGTACATCCATATCAATGAAAATTGAGAGCAAAAAGAAGTGACTATTTCTTTTCCAACTAAACTATTTTATATCTTGAGCTGGGTCATGGGATAATGCCAGCAAAAAAAGTTCTGGTCCACTGTTTGCAAGAGAGCCTACCTCTCACTTTAGCATATGGTTGTACTGCTGCTGCTGCTAAGTCGCTTCAGTTGTGTCCGACTCTGTGCGACCCCATAGACAGCAGCCCATCAGGCTCCGCCATCCCTGGGATTCTCCAGGCAAGAACACTGGAGTGGGTTGCCATTTCCTTCTCCAATGCATGAAAGTGAAAAGTGAAAATGAAGGCGCTCAGTCATGTCCGACTCTTAGCGACCCCATGGACTGCAGCCTACCAGGCTCCTCCGTCCATGGGATTTTCCAGGCAAGAGTACTGGACTGGGTTGCCATTGGTTGTACTAGACATTCATAATTTTCTTTGAAGTTTCTCCTGTATCTCTTACATGAGGGATTTGTTTTGCTTTCTTTCAGTTGCTTCACTTTTGCTTTTTCTGTGTTCTTATTGAAATATATTTGACATATAACATAAATTTAAGGTGTACATGTTAATTCAATACATTATATATTGTAATATGATTACCACTGTAGCGATCACATCTTTCACATTACATAATGATCCTTTGTTTCTAGTGGTGGGAAACATTAAATTTTAGTCTTTTAGCAAGTTTGATAATTATAATACAATATCATTGTCTATTGCACATTAAATCTCTAGGACCTGTTTACTGCTTGTTGCAAATTTGTCCCTTCAAACACGTTTCCTATCTCCCTATCCCCCATTCTGCAGTAGCCACCATTTGGCTTTCTGTTTTCTTTTTTAGATTTCACATATAAATGCTATCACAAAGTACTTGTCTTTTTCTGTCTGACTTATCTCAGCATAATGTGTTCCAGGTCTACTGAGTGAGTCAAGGTGACTATTTAACACAATCTTGAAACACACAAAAAAACAATTTTTCTCAACTCCAAAGGTTGAAAGACTTTAAACGATAAAATGTACATAATTGTCTAAAGTCGCCTTTTGGCTTTTTGAGTAGCTTTTTCCCTCTTTACTATCATGAGCCAGATACATCAAGAAACCTTGGAGTGGTTAGAAGGGCAATAGAATGGAACAATTCCATTCTATTGGAATTCTCATTTCAGAATTATAATAAGTTCAATGTTATGGAACATCCCAGCTCAGATTCAATTAGGACAATGGCCAAGAAAATGCTTTGTTGAACCACAGAGAAAGTGGCAGAATTAAGTATTTACTCTACCCTCCCTTCCAAATTATGAAGTACATTTAAAATTTAACTAGGCGTTATATGCATGTATAATTGATATTTTAAAATCTTCAATATTTCAAAATATTCTCATAACCTCACAACCAAAGAAAGATGTGTCATTTTAACCACAGCTGCTCAATTGGAGGCAGTAGGGATTGAAACTTAAAAATACCTAAGCAAATTTGTTTAATATAATACCATCAATATAGTGAAACTAATCATTTATACTTTTGTCTGAAGATGTCAAAGAATTTTGAAAACATCAGTTCAGTAACCTTCACAAAAACTCTGCAATTTAGATTAAGATAAGTCCATTCCAAAGTAAACCTCCTTTCCATGTTGCACATTTTCCATCATAATAGAAAAGAGTCTGACATGTGTCCCCAGGTTGCACATAACAGCCTAGACCTCTCAGTTGTTAACAGGATAATATATATGTTGTTGTTGTTGTTCAGTAGCTAAGTCATGTCTGACTCTTGAGATCCCATGGACTGTAGCCCACCAGGCTCTTCTGCCCATGGAAGAGTTGGACATGACTAAGCAACTGAGCATGCATGTGTTAACTCTATCTCAGTAAAGCTGGGGGAAAAAAGAAAACCAGAAAAAAAATACTGAGATAAAATCAGCTGAACCACTATTATTATCCAATGAATAATTTACTGAGAGTTGACTCTTATGACTCCACGGGCTGCAACCCCCCAGGCTCCTCTGTCCACGGAATTCTCCAGGCAAGAATACTAGAGTAGGTTGCCATTTCCTCCTCCAGGGAATCTCCCCAACCCAGGGATCGAATCTGGGTCTTCTGCATTACAAGCAGATTCTTTACCATCTGAGCCACCAGGGAAGCATATATGATATACATATGCACAAATATATTCACATATTACAAATTATGAAGAATCTGAAACAATTAGCATTTAAGGTCTTAATTTTTTTTTTAATGTTTTTTAAAAAGCTTTCTTCTAAACCCTTGGCTAGGAGCAGGCTGGAAAATGATTTTGCTCAGGTTTGCATTCATTTCATTTTTTGTTCTATTTAATTTGGCAGCGTTCGTTGCCCTTCCGTGTATTTCATCCTGCTCTCACCCTAGGGTAATTCAATGACCAACAGCTTTGTGTACCAGCCAATCCCTTCCTTACACTGGGCTTTGAAGCATTGCTTTAGTGAATACTGAAAGCAGGTAAACTTATTCTAAATATTCAGACTCCATAACCAATGATTTGCCAATAGCTCAAGACTCTTTTTCTTTCTAATAGCAATGTCGAGATCCCTTCAACTGCTGGAAGCACAGGGGATAGTTTTCTCTGATACTGTCCACAAAACATCTTCCCTACCTGTAGGATATTTCAGTATCTTAGACTTTGGAAGAAAGAAAAGACCCTCCAGATGGAGGGTTATCTGAAAGAATTTCCCCTGCTACTTAAAAAGTTTCACATCTGCAGTAGTGCTTAATAAATCCTCTCCAACCACCAACCAAAGTTAACTAGGTCCACCTTCAGCATCCCTGATAAATTTCTATTTCATATCACTTCTGTGGAACATATATCTGTCACGGGATTTACCTTCCCATGCTTTGCCTTCCATTGGAACAGTCACTTTGCAAAACAAATTTAAGTGTGCACATCAATTTATTTAAAAATTCATGGTTAAGATGTACTATTTATTTCATACACATAAATATTGGCCATTGTTTATGTATGTTGATGTAACATTGAATTTTGTATTTATGCTCTATCAAAAAATTTTGAGTGTCTACTCTAGTGCCACCTTTGTTCAATGCTAAACAAAGAAAACAAGTTGGGAAAAAAACAATTATTTTATCTTACTGATGCAATTAAAATTTTACATCTGCATACCTTTCTATTTGTTGTGTTTCTAAATTTTATTTTTACTGAAAGTTGCCACTTTTTTAACAATAGAAAAAATCAACAAATTGATCTTAAATAATATAAAACTTTTTATGTGAGAGGTTTATATACTACAGGCAAGGAAATGGAAGAGACTTTTTCTGAGGAGTCTTAGAAAAGAGATCTAAGAATAAGATGTTAGGGGTTTCCAGAGAAGGAGTCTAGCCAGATTACCTCAGTGTTTTGCTCACCTGGATGGAAAAAAGTGTAGAATCCATGCAACAAGAAAATATGCTAAGAAAAGGAATAGTGGGCGATTGTGGGAATAAATAAATCAGGGGGAAAAGCAGACAATCACTAGTTTCAGTGGCTTAAAAAATATGCAGGAATTTTTTTTTTTAATTTTGCATATTACACGGCTCAAATCTTAAGTGTGTTTATATGATCCTAATCCTGTTAGTCTGAGTATTGATATTGATCTAACCAAAATCATCTAATATTACTTTCCATTGGGTTGAAAGGGCAGGAATTAGGAGAGAAAGATGGGGAAGAGATTACAAAGAGCTAAATTCTCAGCTCCCATTTTGAGAAATCAGTAGTTAATACCTAAAACAGACAAAAAGTGCCCAAGAAGTAGCAAAAATACTGTTGAATATCAAGATTTAGCAATATACAGCTATTCATTAGAGACACATCTGTAAATAACAAAAAAAAGTGTCAGTTAAGACTTGAAATGTAGTTGTTTCTAGGGAAAGAAAAATGAAAACGAGGGTGATCAGGGACTGATGACTCTTCTAACAAGTTTTAAAGAGTTCAGAGTGTGTTCATAGATAAATTATACAAAGTAAAACCAAGTTAGGACCTGTTAAGTATATAATGATATGCCCAAGAATTGTTCCTCACAAGGCAGAGAGCACAGATAGGAAGCCAGTGCTCTAGTGTTTTTTCTTATAAAGATACTAATCCTATTCAGGAGCGCCCACCCTCATTATCTTAATAACTCTCCAAAGCTTCACTTCCTAATACCATATAAACGGGGGTTGAGATTTCAACAAACAAATTTGGGGAAGACACAAACATTCAGTTCTTCAAATGCACCCACTGCCATTTTGCTGAGGGAATGGCTTTCACATGGACTCTTGCCACTCTGATCTGGCTCTTTCGCTTTGATCTTCCACAGCACAACAGATGAGGAGCTGTTATTTATAAAGAGGCCTGCAGAAGTTTCCACAATCATGGGGCAAGTAACCCACAGAAGAGCTTACAAAGACTGCACAGAGCCATAGCACCATTTCCCTTTCTCTCTCTGCACAGCTCCTGGACCACCTCCAGGTAACTCCGTGGATGTACAGCCCTTCCTTGGCTCCAACCTCCAGGGAATAATGGTTTACAGCATTACTGAGAGAACCCCCACACAGACTTCTAAGAACAAGCAATAATGAAAATACAATGGCAGTCTAAATCTAGAGTTTGAAAACAAACAGTTCTCAAAAGGAAGTAAGTTCTGCAGAGAAAGCCTTAACAAGAAAATTCAGAGCAATTTAGCTCTTTGGAGCCATAACTTCAAGAGAGTAGTGGATATGCTCTCCCATAGCAAACTCTGGGAGATGGTGGAGCACAGGAAAGCCTGGCATGCTGCCGTCCATGGGATCGCAGAGAGTTGGACACAACTTAGCAACTGGAAAACAACAAACAATGCTCCTTAAAATGCAAGACTCCTTACTCTTCCTCACTTAGGTTGTTGTTTTTTTTCCCTAAAGCTTCTATTTCCTTCTTCATAGTTACATATACTTAAAGTTTCAACTAAATCTAGACTCACCACAAAGAAATTATAAAATTCCTGCCCATCTCATCCTATATTTCCTTGTGTTAGTTTCATCATTTTATATTTCTTTTTTTCTACATGAGATTTTATGCTCCTTGAGAGTGCAGAGCATGTGTTATACTTAGAAAACATCTGAGTATAGATAGTGCCTCTGTGTGTGTGTGTGTGTGTGTGTGTGTAGGTGCTAATTAATTCCAACTACATTTATAGCAATTCAGGTAAAGAAAAAAATTCATGTGCTGTAATAATACCACTCAATGGCTTACTTCTTAGAAGATTTAATCTAAGTTGTTATATCATGTTATCCACAAATCTAGTCTTGAACCCATAACATTTCAGACCTAGAAGTGACTTCAGAGACACATTAGACCAACTCCTTAATTGAAAAAAAACTTTAGCCTAGGAAAGTTAAGATTGCAGATCAAATGGTCATAGTTTGTAGCATGACCCTAAACTTTCAGAATTGGAAGACTACATTCTTCCCAGCTCATGCTGCTTCTTTTCTATAAGATTATACATCCAGTAAGTATTCTTTGAACTCCTGCTGTACATGTGCCATGCATTCAAAATAATATGTGAATTCAGCCTATAAGCAGCTTAAAGTCCAGGGGTTGACATATGTTACTACCAGGTATACCCTGAGATGAATGTTCAGAAGACTTCTAGAGCTGCTCTAACAATAGAAAGCCATGTAAAACATTTAAGAGTCAATCCTTGTAATACACACTTCTTATCTTGAGAAAAACTGTTATGATTCACCCAGAATCTAGCTATACATTTTTTCCCTCTGAGAAGTCTACCAATAACCCGAACATTATACCAATTCAGAGTGTTTACATTTCTGAAGTTTCAAGCAGGCAAATAACGCTTTTTGTAAGGTATATTTATTTCAAGAGGTAGTGAAATTATCAATTTCCTGCCTCTTGAGATTGGTCTATGGGCATCCATCTCTTCAGTGCTTACGGGAACCACCTAAACATTAATCTCATTTCTGCTCACTCAAAAACAAATTGACATTCAACTCTATTATTCTCTTCGCTATTCATCATTACTCAAAAACTTGAAAGACATTACACTCCATGTGTCTTTCCGAATACATTATCTGATCTACACTTTCTGGAACTAAAATTTATGATGATCGTGATGTCAATATTGATATCTAGGAGATCTACATGTGACATATAAATCATGGCTTAATCTTTTCAAATCTAATTAGTATCTAGATAATTGTATATCTGAATAACCAACTTTTACATATTCATATAGATATGTATATATTACATATATATAATATTACCTTGACATCTCAGAAAAATGATGAGTCTAAAAGAGAACCCAGCAGAATAACAATAAGATTATAAGTCATGATTAGGTGGAATTTATCCTGTGAATGCAAGGGTGGTTCAATATACAAAAAGAAAGAAATGAATGGAATGCATCACACTAATACAACACGGGGCGGGAAGGCTAATAATCACACGATTGCCTAAAGTGATGCAGTAGCAACATTCAAAAACACAAAAACAGGGAATAGAAGGAAATTTCCTCAACCTGATAAAGGGCATTTGTGAAAATGATCTCATACATATTCAGTGATGAAAAGCTGAAAACTTACGATTGGTAACAAGACCATTTCTCTAATGATTTTGTACACTAATCTAATTTTACCAACTAAAGTACAAGCTATTTAAGTGAAAGCAAAAGTATCTTTTACTTCTGTGCAGTTCACTTACGTCATGCTGGAAACAGAGTTAATGTTTTAAAAACCACCTTGGTTTCTTCTACTTTGAAAACACCTGAATTTAAATTAGAAT
Organism: Bos grunniens; assembly: GCF_055505025.1. NCBI lineage: Eukaryota > Metazoa > Chordata > Mammalia > Artiodactyla > Bovidae > Bos > Bos grunniens. Next base: position 18,491,277 of record NC_141191.1, on the reverse strand, counting down.
CTTTTACATCAATGGAAAAATCTTGGAAATGCTTTTGCACTTCTGTTCAGAAAAGTAAAGAATAGGGATTGATACATTACAGTGTCCTGAACTGAGCAGCATTCTTACTTAGACAAAGGAAATTTTTAAGGTCATTTGTTACATACAGTATTACTAAAGGAAAATTATTGACTTAGATATTTAATCTTTAAAATAATACCCTTTCAGAAGTTCTGAAATCACGAAGCAAAACTACGAATAGTTTTGATGCAATCAGCACATTTATTTACACACCCACTGTCTTAGTTCTTAAGCATGTCTTTGAAACACTCAACTTGACAGTTTTTGAAAAGGTGCCTTGTTTCAACAAAAAACTATGAGAACACCCATAATGTGGCTGTTTCCTTTCAAAAGAAGGAATGCAGGGGAATTTTTTTTCTGTTTAAACAAATGCTATTGTTTTATTGCCAATTTTTCTTTAAAAGTACCCATTAATGAATCCTGCAACCTTATTAGGTATTTTTAATCAGTTAACAACACTGTTAGAACTTGTAATAAATTCCTACATACCATAAGAAAGTTCCACAGTCTTTAGTCATTCTTTGAACCTATAACTACCTACCTGACAATTTGTTTCCAAAATGCTGATTTAATGCTGCATAGTTCATTATGTTATCATTGGATTTCCATAAAACAGAATGAAAATTACTTTCTTCAGTTTTATTTCATGAAATTGATGATAAATTTATGTTTACATTGTCTCAGTATTTTTCCAACTTCTAAATCTCTACAAGCTTGTTAAATAGCACATTGAATATGCATTCCATTCAGTTTTATCCACTTAGAAACACCAGCAAATGCTCCTTCCAGCCTGCACAGAAAAGGGTCTTCTCCCCAGAAGTTAAATATTTCACTCATTTATGTCAATCTTATGGAAATTCTAGTTTATTTGCACTACTGTGCTTTCAAAAGCCTAACATTTTACTGCTTAGAATTCTATATTATCCAAAAAGTTTTTATATTTTAAATGTTCAACTGATTTGTTATTGTAAGAAACATAAAATTAAAATATAACCTGAAAACAAACTATAAAAAAACTCAAAGTGCTAGATTAGCAAACTAGAGCTTAATGGAACTATTTTTTGCAACATTTATCCCATCAAAATATAGACTATTACTTCAAGCTACATGCATGTATTTTCTATTTTTCCCTATTTTGATTCACAATCGTTTCTCTGTCATCTACAGCATAACCAAGGAATAACCAAAGACAGACAACTTATAAAGCTAAATCCAGCATCTGAAAGTCATATTTTTAACCCAATGTTTAATGCCTTTTCTCATTTTCTCAAAAGAGAAAGATAAGTGAGTTGGATAAATTAGATCTTAGGTCACTCATTATCACAAACGTAGCCACAAAGTTTGTTGTAGGTGTTGTGTTCTCACTAAAGTGAAGTGAAAGTCACTCAGTTGTGTCCAACTCTTTGCAACCCCAGAGACTACACAGTCCCTGGAATTCTCCCGGCCAGAATACTGGAGTGGGTAGCCTTTCCCTTCTCCAGGGGATCTTCCCAACCCAGGTATCGAACCCAGATCTGCCACATTGCAGGTAGACTGTTTTACCAGCTGAGCCACAAAGGAAGCTGTGTTCTCACTGTGTAACCAATATTATATTAAGTAATCTGGGGAACATAAATGAAATAAGATTCAACCTCTATCTGTGCAGTGCAAACCCCCAATTTATATTTGCCCCTATACAAACACTAGGTAGATATTGATGTGCAATGATACTGCCAAAACAGAAATAGGAAAGGAGTAATCTGGTTCCTAAATACAAGTTTTTCTATGGGTAGTTTCAGCAAGTAGACTGTTAAAAGCCCGTCAGCCCAAATCCCCCTCCTAAAAAAACTGAGGGCAATTAAAAGATGAAAATCCATTCACTTACTCATCAGAAGGGTATGAAAATTACCCCACAAGTAGATCTTGGCTGCAAAACATATGAAGTAGAAGGAACTCTCCACATTGCATATTGCTCCAAGTGTTTTACCTTGAATATTATAACTAGTAGCTCTTCAATGTCTGGTAAGTAACATATCATCAATCAACACCAGCAATGAAAGTCAAGTATGAAAAGGCACTGAAACATGCTGCATTTATAAGAAGCCGAGCAACCATCCATCATGTGTCTCTGACTCTTGGAGGAGCAGCAACAACAAACTGGGGTTCAGCAGGAGGGGAAACAGGAAGAAATTTTGAAAGAAACAATACCTATACCCACAGGCTACTGGAAGAACACGGATTTTCTTAAAACATTCACTAAAAAAGATGGCCATGCCTCGACTTTAAAATCACCTAATCTTTACATAGTAGAGTTTGTTTACGAAAGATTATGAAAGACAAAATAATGTAAAATATGCTAAAGGCAGTCTCTTTCTAAAACTTAAGCTAATCATCAATATGAAACATGCATTATTTCTAATACAGCATAATGTACAACAATTCCCATAAAGACATACTGTTTGAGTTACAAAAGTGTTTCTCTTCTCAGAAATTTCATTCTAACCCTGGCCAACACCTATAATTTACACGTTACTATACAAACCACAGGTAGGAGCCTGACCTATTATAGGTAAGACTTGTATCATTGATGTACACTTAAATTAATACAGAAAATGCAATGGTCTGTAATCTAGTTTTATACCATTTCTGAATTGTGAACTAGAAAAGTGCTATGAAACACATTCTACTTAGAGATTAAGGGGGCAAATATTTCATCATCAACATTTTAAGCTGCAAATCTGTGTTTAAAAGACATTTCAAAGCAACGAAATAGACCATGACTTCATTTGTATTTACTGAGTTCACTTTTCAAATTCACTGAAAAACATGACTGAGAAATGTCCCATCATTTCTACCGGGAAAAAAAAATGCAACCACCATTCAGTTCTCAGTGAGTATATTAGAACATATCCATGCTTTATCCATTACCCCAAACCCTTACAATATGCAATCCATAGTACACCAGAGAAGTTGAAGATGAACTTCTTTAAGAAGAGAATCAAAGGAATTTATGGGGCCAGTTCTACATCTGGTGAGACTATTTGGCATAAGACCAGACACCCAGAGTTCTTACTTGCAACAACAGTACACAATCACAGAAGTAGATGCTAGAGGAGATGGTTGAACTTGGGCCAGGAGAGATAATAGAGACAGAGAACAAAAGAGAAACACCTAAATCAAAAGGTCTATTGCCAATTTGTCTTTCACTATAAAAGAGGGATAGTTCGTGTGTAAAAACATTCATGAACCAGAAAATCAAAAGGTAATTTTGCTCCCAGATTTGGGGATAGAAAAGAGTGAAGACAAAAGATTTTTGATAGAGAAAAAGAAAAAACAACAAGAACTACTTCCTTTTCAAAGAGTCTGAAAATTCCTTTAGACAAATAGAAAACAGGCAGTAAGACCTATCACTGTTTCAGAATGAGTTAAAGAAAAAAAAAAAATATATGGATGCAACCAAGATTCCCACAAACATGTATAAGAAATGAAAAGTCCGTGATTTTCATGATGAACACATAGCACTCAGCATGAGCCATTCAAAGTCAAAGGCAAAAGCTTATTATTTAACTGATTTTTCTTAATGCTTTCTTCTTTGAAAATTAACTGTATCATAATACTTCAAAGTATTCATTTTTATTTAAACCAGAATAGAAAGATAGCTAATGCAGTTATTTCCTAAACTACCCATAGCACAATGGTTTTCTACTAAAAGGTGTGAATGTCCTCAGTGCTGAGAATGGCCCCATAAAATTGTGCAAATGAAAGCTATTGCCTTTTTGACATTTTATCCAGTGCTGTACCTTAAATAAAAAGATGGGGATTGGAAATAAAGAGCCACATCCTGGAATGCAAACTGTTGTCTGGTAATATACATACATTTATAAAAGAAAAATGACAGACATTAGAACATTCAGTGAGAAATTTTAAGGACAATTTGATTTGTCCATCAGTTATAACATCTTTCTCATTAGAATCTATGCAGTTATATATTATCTTTTAAAGATAAATATAAGAATCTTTTGGAACTAAACAGGAAGGTATGTTATTTTCATTGTATGGCAAATTACTTATAAAATTTTATGAAAAAAATGAAAAAGCTGCAGAATTACTTTGCTCTTACCTTAGATTTGAAAACATTATGGAATATCAGAGTGAGAGTTTTTTTTTCCCCTCTACTTAGTTCTGGAATTTTTTCCAGAAGTACTTAGAAAAAAACAATAGTTCTTAAACTTTGTAGTCTCAGGACCTCTCCTTTAATTATTAAAAAGTATTGAGAAAGAAGAAAGCTTTTGTTTATATGGATTAGGTATACCTATGTTTACTGTGTTAGAAATTAATGCTGAGAAAATTTAAAATATTTGTTATGTAAATCTAACCATAACAACTTATTACATATTAAGATATATATTTTAAAAACAGAGTGGAAAGAGTGACATTGTTTTGCAGTTTGCAAATCTCTTTTGTGTCTGACTTAATAGAAAAGCCAAAAAATTGTTTTGGTTAAAGTATATCAGCAAAATCATTCTCACACAGATATGTGTGAGGAAAAGGAAGAGTATTTTAATAATCTTTTCAGGTAATTGTGGATAGTATTCTTTATTAGTAGTCCAAAACTTGATAATTAGTAGTTTTTAAATAATAGATGCCAAATAGAATCTGAAACCATAGCAATGAAAGCTGTATGCTCTGCTATATTAAAATCTCTTGCACTATCTTAAACTTCAATAGATTTTTTTAGCCTAAGTATGGTTTTGTAATATCAGGCATTGCCATGTGGAAAATACTGATTTACTGGAGATTTGCCAAATATTACCACATTCCACTATTCAATATTTTAAAAATTCTATTGAGTATGTTTAATACTTCTGATCTTATCAGAAAAGTCTTTGAGTATTAGGAAGCAGCTAAGTTCATGGGAGCAGGTAAGTTTTTCCCAATTCTAATTTTCACTGGCAATAAACACGATTAGTCCTTTTCCTCAAGATGACAATTCAATCATTTATTAAAAAACTACCCAATACTCAACTTTGAATAGCCATAGTTTATCTGTCAGTTAGGCTCTCAAATAAACAGTGTTCCTGAAGAAAGTGGCTAGTTCATCCAGAAATTCAAACAAGTGCTCAAGGACTCTTCCCCAGGACAACTGTTATAATTCAGTAAGCAGCAGAAAAGCTTTATGTATATTTTCCACTTCTTCCTATTCAATTCAGTCGTCATTCATGTCTGACTCTTTGCGACCGCATGGACTCAGCACACCAGGCTGTGCACCCTCAGCACACCTGTCCATCACCAACTCCCGGAGTTTGCTCAAACTCATGTCCATTGTGTCGGTGATGCCATCCAACCATCTCATCCTCTGTTGTCCCCTTCTTCTCCCACCTTCAATCTTTCCCAGCATCAGGGTCTTTTCCAATAAGTCAGTCTTTGCATCAGGTGGGCGAAATATTGGAGTTTCAACTTCAGCATCAGTCCTTCCAATGAATATTCAGGACTGATTTCCTTTAGGATTGACTGGTTTGAGTTCCTTGCAGTCCAAGGGACTCTCAAGAGTCTTCTCCAACACCACAGTTCAAGAGCATCAATTCTTTGGGGCTCAGCTTTCCTTATAGTCCAACTCTCACACCATACATGACTACTGGAAAAACCATAGCTTTGACTAGATGGACCTTTGTTGGCAAAGTAATGTCTCTGCTTTTTAATATTCTGCCTAGGTTGATCAAAGCTTTTCTTCCAAGGAGCAAACATCTTTTAATTTCATGGCTGCACCATCTGCAGTAATTTTGGAGCCCAAGAAAATAAAATAGCCCACTGTTTTCTTTGTTTTCCCATCTATTTGCCATGAAGTGATGGGACCAGATGCCATGACCTTTGTTTTTTGAATGTTGAATTTTAAGCCACTTTTTCACTCTCCTCTTTTACTTTCATCAAGAGGCTCTTTAGATCCTCTTCACTTTCTGCCATATGGGTGGTATTATCTGCATATCTGAGGTTATTGATATTTCTCCCGGCAATCTTGATTCCAGTTTGTGCTTCATCCAGCCCAGCATTTCTCATGATGTACTCTGCATATAAGTTAAATAAGCAGTGTGACAATACACAGCCTTGACATACTCCTTTCCCAATTTGGAACCAGTCTGTTGTTCCATGTCCAGTTCTAACTGTTGCTTCTTGACCTGCGTACAGATTTTTCAGGAAGCAGTTAAGGTGGTCTAGTAGAATATTTAAGAATTTTCCACAGTTTGTTGTGATCCACACAGTCAAAGGCTTTGGCGTAATCAATAAAGCAAAGTAGATGTTTTACTGGAATTCTCTTGCTTTTTCTATGATCCAACAAATGTTGGGAATTTGATCTCTGGTTCCTCTGCCTTTTCTAAATCCAGCTTGAACATCTGGAAGTTCACAGTTCATGTACTGTTGAAGCCTGGCTGGGAGAATTTTGAGCATTACCTTGTTAGTGTGTGAGATGAGTGCAATTGTGCGGTAGTTTGAGCATTCTTTGGCATTGCCTTTCTTTGGGTTTGGGATGAAAACTGACCTTTTCCAGTCCTGTGGCCACTGCTGAGTTTTCCAAATTAGCTGCCATATTGAGTGCATCATGTTCACAGCATCATCTTTTAGGATTTGAAATAGCTCAACTGGGATTCCATCACCTCCACTAGCTTTGTTCGTAGTGATGCTTCCTAAGGCACACTTGACTTCACATATTGAAAAGGTATGTGCTCAGAGATTGAGATTGACAGAATTAGTTTTTACTGCTTCATCAAGAATATTAAGTGAAACGTGTGTGTGTGTGTTTAATGTGGGTGTATGGCAATGAAGAATACAATAAATACCACCATATATTGGTGCCATGACCTTGATCACTGCTAAGATGACAGCAGTTTTACTATTGTCTTTGTGCAATTAGTACTAATATAAATAGTGGAAAAGGCAAGTAATGTTTTAATATTACCATGAAAACTGTTCTGACTCACAGATCCCCTGAAAGCTACCCTCAAACAACCCTCAAAGGATCACAATTTTAGAACCACTGAGACAGATAAACAAACCTTCAGCCACATTCTTCTAGGATCCTCAATGTGGTCTCCGTATTGACTTTCTAGGTAAGGGACACTCCAACAAGAAACTCAACCACAAGGAAAATGCAAGTTTAGTAACAGTTTTATCTCAGTCAGACCCTCAAAATAACCCAAAAAACTCCTTCAAAATCTCAAGGAGCTCCTGCTTTTTTGTGTTTTCCTCTCCATCTCAGATGTGTTTATGGAGAACCGGTTTCAAATGGTGCAAATCAAGGCACTGGATGGGAAAGAGAGGACGAGAAACAGGGAATGTAGAGGGAATACACAGAGGTGATGGAGATGCTGCCCTTAGGAGTTACTGTACAAGGCTATTTAATATCTCAAATATTTTATTAAGTAAAAAAGTCAATCAAATTACTTCGGTGGTCACCTTACAGTCTACTAATCTCTGATTAGAATAGGTGGAAACATTTATTGTATCCAGTTCATACGCAATCACTTTCTAGTTAATGGAGTCCATTATGGTTAAATTTTGAGTGCCTAAGAAGCTGAATATGGGAAAGTCATTTTGTATCCTTGTAATCAAGCACAGCATGTATTATAGCTATCTTTAGAAAACAGAAGAAGCTCTAAGGAAATTTCTTCATATCATATTTAGGAACAATTAATCCCCACTAGACTATTTGATACTATATACTGCTAATACCATCATTCCAGAGATTCACATTAAACATTTACTATATGTGGAGGGGGGAAAACTGTCTATATGGAATTTCTCTTTACTCTGTTGAAATATTGTGAATGTCTATTTGACCCAGTCTGAAGCCTGGCTATACCCAAACAGGTCTTTGGGTTGATTTTCATGCCAAATCCACCCACTGTATAGTATTTCAGTTATCTTTGCTTCATTGCACGCTGGAAAAAATGTGTGCAGAATCTTGAGCAAACTGCTATAACAGGATTTGTAACATTTGTGATGTGGATTACATTTTAAAGCGGTTTCAAAGGTAAAGTATACAGGAGAATGACTGTGAAATCAAATGATGAGAAACATTCATGATTCTACAAGTAAATTCTATGGAAAATTAAATTGATGAATACTAAATTATAAAAATAATATTCCAAATTGTTTCCTAATTATATAGAGAAAATATTATAATATCTGCAAGGAAGAATATTTTGCATATCTAAGTTTAAGCAGAAGTCTTGAAAGCTAAGGGTTATGCTTTCTGATATTAAACAACTTTTGTGACATAAATAGCAACTTACCAAAGAACTTTAGAGAAAAACTTCCTTTATAAATTATATTAAATATAATCAACTTTTTTATTCCCAGAATTCTTTATGTTTATCTAACTGACAGATCAGAAAAAGTTCTCCATGTCACTTCAAGATTTTTTTTTTTTTTTTTTACCCTATAGCCTTTTTACAGGAGAAGGCAATGGCACCCCACTCCAGTACTTTTGCCTGGAAAATCCCATGGATGGAGTAGCCTGGTAGGCTCAGTCCATGCGGTCGCTGAGGGTCAGACACGACTGAGTGACTTCACTTTCATGCATTGGAGAAGGAAATGGCAACCCACTCCAGTGTTCTTGCCTGGAGAATCCCAGGGACGGGGGTGCCTGGTAGGCTGCCGTCTATGGGGTCGCACAGAGTCCGACACGACTGAAGTGACTTAGTAGCAGCAGCCTTTTTACATACATCAGGAAAAGTAGAGGGAATAATATCACTTTTCAATCAACTTAAAGTTTTTCTTAAAGTAGTTATCCATTTCCAAACAATTCGAAACTTTAGAATTATTCCTCATTTTTCCTTTCAATCTGTAAATGAAAATGAAGTCTAGGTGTCTTTTTTCCTACCCTACCATATAATTTGACAATGAAACTACTTAAAGCACTTCAAATATATTTAGCATACTGAGCAACATCTCATATTATATATATATACATAAAAACATATTAAGCACAGTTTCATTTTTTTCTTTATACTTGACACTTATTCTAATTAGATATAAACTGCTTCACAGGAATCTTTAGATATTTGGGTCTTCGTCTCTCCTCTTCGTGGCACTGAATCTTTATTCTAACAGATCATTTCTTCAACTATTCTCTAAAGGGCTCACATTGAAATGTATTCAACAAGGACTACCACAAGGTTGTAGGTGGTTGATCGGGAAGATTCCCCTGCATAAGGAAATGGCAAGCCCCTTCAGTATCATTGCCGGGAGAATCCCATGGACAGAGGAGCCTGGCAGGCTACAGACCATGGGTCACAAGAGTCAGACACGACTGAGCACATAACCACAAGCACAATAACCTCTAGAGTCTTTCTCAAAAGGATTCTACAGATAGTTCCCCAATAATGGCATAATCAGAAACTTGGACTAGTGGAAGTATAGTGTGCAAGGAGTAATCCGAAGCAGAGTCAGAGTCATGATAAACCAAATTAAGAAGACCAGGTTTTGGCATGAGGATAATGGAAACTATCAAAGGATTATAAGTATTGTTACATAATACTTTAAAATATTTCACTGTTATCAGTGATAACTATCACTCAGTTGGACTTTATAGGAATTATATAAGTTATAATCCCTATTGCCCAAGAAATATATTATTGAAGACCTTCATATTCCTGCTGTTAAAGATTGGGTTATCCTAGAGCAGCCAATGGTAACCTACTCCAGTATTCTTGCCTGGAGAATCCCATGGACAGGGAGCCTGGCAGGCTACAGTCCACGGGGTCTCCAAGAGTCGGACACAGCTGAGAGACTGAGTGACAACACAGCAGCCATAGGACAGGGGTCTGCTCTATTATATATATTATACACTAGATGTATATGTATTATATAATAGAGATATATTAGAACCACCTATATCTAATGTGTTAAAATGTATGCGCACATATGTTAGAACCAATTCTAGGCTTAACATCTGCTGAAGATAACTCTAGACTCCACAGTCAATTAGATTCATACGAAGCTCTACTTAAAATTTTGCAGCCAAGACCCCCAGATCAGTCAACAATGAACAACGTCCAAACAATAAATATTTATGGAAAGTCTGCTGAACACGGGATTAGTCCTCTCCAAGGATTTGCAATGAACAATCACAAACCAGACATGGAATCTTGGAACTGAGTCAAAACTAGCAAGAGACTTAAGGAGTCAAGAAATGAGGCTGAGCTAACAAGAACTTTTGCCTTTTTACTATCAGTGGCTATCTTCAGGATTAAATTTTCTAAATATAATCAATTTTCTTCCATTTGCCAATCAGTTGAGAAATAATGAAGGATTTGCTGTGTGTCAGGCATATATTTGCTAGGTGAAAGAAACACAGAGGAAAAAATTAGACCCAATTCCTGCCCACTCAAGCTCAAAAACTAATGGGGAAGGCAGACAAGAGAGAAATTGTAAATGTGATTAGCACAATGGAGTATTGAGGGAATGTACATCAATAGTACCTAATCATTCGGGAAAAGAAAGAATCCTGGTTTTAATCAAACTAATCAAATTCTCCAAAACACTGAATAATATTAACACAAATAATGATCACATCACAGTTAGTTCATTGTGTATAATTCTCTGAAACTGGCTGTTTCCAATTTTCCTCTAAATTTCATTATTTTGCATAAAAATGCTTGAGGGTGAGAATTGCTTTGAACTGTCTCTTAGGCTCTCCTGTTCAAAAATGCAAGACTGAGAATTCCTAGCATGCCATTTTGACCACCCAGTCCTGCAAATATCTCCCTGACTGATTAGAGTTCAGATCTGACACCAAAAATCTTCCAGACTATCTGTCTTTCTCGGTTCTAAAGAAAAACCATTAGACCAAATTCTTGGTTTTCTCTCTTTCCAACTCTTCACATTTGCGAATTTGCTTTACTCATGAATAATGCAGACTCGGTCAAGTATTATATCTTCTCTGGTAAGAACTTTCCTAACTCTTCATCACAAACAGGATTATTCCCGGATGACAATTACAACAGTAAGTTATTACTCAGAACATCATGTGAACTCAGTTAAATGAGGTGATGTAAACTACATGAAGTAAATTGAAATTAACAAAAAGGAAGGAAAAATGTCTTGAGGAAATGAAACTAAAAGAACAAGTAATTTGCCAAAGACACTAAACTGTATAATGGTTCAAAGGTATTGGTTATAAGTTGAGCACCAGTTTCTAAATTATTTAACCTAATTGTACTAAAAGAAAAAAAAAAAAAGCCTGTCTGGGTATCCAATCAATAGGGGAATTTTAAAATCATCTGATGAAGTTGCCTGAAGCAGAGTGGAGAAGAAAGTTACTTATTTACTTTCCCTACCTCAGCAATACACTTGGAGCCAAATCATTCCAACATGTGTACCAGAGTCTCATTTTAGATTTTTTTTTTTTTTGATGCATACTATTTTTAAAGTCTTTGTTGAATTTGTTACAATATCACTTCTGTTTTATGCTTTGGATTTTGGGCCACAAGGCATGTGGGATCTTATCTCCCCTACCAAGGATCAAACCTGCATCCCTTGCATTGGAACACAAAGTCTCAACCACTCAACTACCAGGGAAGTTCCCTAGATTCTTCTTATACGCATACAATAAAATCTTTGTCATTCTTCGGCTATTTCATTTAATTATCTGACACTCAATCATTTTTCATATTTTTCTTAAGCATTTTGTTTTCCCCATTCTTATATCATCTCTTATTTAATAAAATATTTTTGGGAGGGGGTAAGGAAGTAAGCTAGAAATAATTTTGGAACATAGTAAGTATTAAGTTTTGTCCACATTTCATTTCTTTACATTTTTATTTAATCTTATTGCTAAATTCAGACAGACAGGAGAATTCTGTTCCAAAAGAAAGGAACATTTTCTCTTTCCAAGATACTAGAGCCAAAAATGGTGACTAGAGATGATACCTGGTGCAGAACCAGCACTGACCTCTGTTGTCCCTTCACAACAAGAGCAATCTCCCCACCAGGCTGTCCTACACGGAAGTTTAGGCCGAGGTTGTCATCAGTCACCTCCCTTCTTGTTGTTCAGTCGCTAAGTTGTGTCTGACTCTTCGTAGCACGCCAGGCTTCCCTGTCCTTCTCTATCTCCTGGAGTTTGCTCAAATTCATGTCCACTGAGTCACCTCCCTTAGTGCCTGCCTATTTCCCAAGTCTGATTCTTCAGCTATTCTGACAATTCTGTGAATTAACCAACATCCTTTCAGTAAAATTCTTTCTGCTTTAAACCAGCCAGAGTTGGTTTCTATTTCTAGCCACAAAGTGCCCTGAATAAAGCAAGGAGATTTATTGGACTCTGAGACCATTACATTAGTGTACTATTTCCTGGATGGTGCCCTAAATTTATAACTTACACATATTTCTCAGGAACCAAGAGAAACTGGTAAAATAGAATTGGACTCATTATACTGGATAGATGGCTCTCATTCTAACACCAGACTTCAGGTCATCATAGGAATTCCACTTAATAACCCTGAAGTTTAAAAAAATAGTAATGAAAGAGGTATTTTTTTGAGCTATTGGTCTTCCCTGGTGGCTCAGATGGTAAAGAATCTGTCTGCAATGCAGGAGACCTGGGTTTGACCCCTGGGTTGGGAAGATCCCCTGGAGAAGGGAAAGGCTACCTACTCCAGGATCCTTGCCTGGAGAATCTCACGGACAGAGGAGCCTGGTGGGCTACAGTTCATGGGGTCACAAAGCGTCAGACACGACTGAGTGACTAACACTTTCACTTTCTTTCAAACTATTATATACCTGGGTTGAATTAGACACTTTTCTGGAATTGGAAACCGTTCAGTCCAAATTCACTGGCTCTTCCATAAGTAAGCTGATACCAAAAGAAGACTTAGGTCTTTGGTACTCTGATTAATTTTCCTCATTTCATCTATTATTTAGTAATATAACCTGAGAGAATTTATTCCTCCACCAAAGAATTCAATTTTAAATTAGTTTTACATACCGTGGGGCTTCCCTGGTGACTGAGATGGTAAAGAATCTGTCTGTAATGCAGGAGATGTGGGTTCAATCCCAGGATCAGGAAAATCACCTGGAGAAGGGAATGGCAACCCACTCCAGTATTCTTGCCTGGAGAATCCCATGGACAGAGGAGCCTGGAGGGCTACATGGGGTTGCAAAGAACAGGACACAACTGAGCGACTAACACTTTCACTTCACTTTACGTAAGCTAGGAAATCTTGATACAAAATACTAAAATTATTGTCCTATTGCAGTTAGAAATACACTCAGCTGTGAATAGCAGAAAATCCTATCATGAGGTTTGACTAAGAAACAGTGTATTTGATACATTAACAAGGAGTCTAGACTAGCCCTTCTCAGCAATGCCATCAGCAACTCAGAAACCTTCCAACTCTCTGCGCCTCCATTTCTAGCAGGTGGTTTTTCCTCCTGATGGTCATTGTTGCAAGATGTCTTGGACATCTAAATGTCACTTTTATGTTCAAAGCAGAAAGAACACACGGGGGTTAAGGCAAATCCTTCTCCCAGGAAAAAATTAGTTTTTTCATCTGAAAAAATCAAACTCTCTCCTGAGGAACTTCTGACTTCCTATTATTGCACAGAGCTATGCTCCTGATCTAGAAAACTTGGAAGTTCAATAGTTGCTTTCTAGCTCCATGGTACAAGGAGGTAAAGGATGAAGTAGTTCAAATGAGGACTAAATGAATCAGCACAAATTTACAGTATCAGCCATGTCTCATGACCTAGTTTTGATTGAGCAGATTCAGTGATTCTAAGGCCTTCATGGAAATACGATGAAATCTTTGGTTTGCGTTATTACTTAGTCCACAAGTATATTAAGTAGAGATTCGTCCTGATTTTAAAGTACACATCATTCACATTTCTCTTTAGCTAATAGTCTATTTTATTTGGGCAACTGTCTGCATTACTTATCTAGTGCTGAATAACACATTACAGCAAAAGGTAGCAGCTCACAACAGCTAACACATATTGTCTCACTGTTTCTGTGAGTCGGGAATCTGGGTGTGGCTTCATAGGATATCTTTTGTGCTAGGCCTCTCAAAAGGCCACAGTCAGTGTTTGTCAGCAGGGGATGCAGTCTCATCTAAAGCAAAGGTGGTCCCCAATCTTTTTGGCACGGGGGCCAATTTTGTGGAAGACAATTTTTCCACGGACCAGAGGTGGGAAGGGTGGTTTCAGGATGATTCAAGTGCATTCCATTCATTGTGCACTTTATTTCTAATCTGATGCTGCCGTTGATCTGACCACAGATACCAATCCATGGACTGGAGGTTGGGGACCCCTGCTCTAATGGATCAACTGGGGGAAGTTGGCTTTAAGTTCATTCACGGCATTTTTGATCAAATCAGTTTCTCTCTGGTTACAGCAAAGACCTCCTTTGGTTCCCTGCCACGTGGCCTTTCCTTAAAGTGTCACTGACAGCAGGTATCTAGCTTCTCTAAGAGGAAGGTAGAAAGAAAAGGAGAGCAAGACAGAAACCACAGCTTCTTCACAACCTCATCTCAGCTGTGATATCTCATATCCTTTTCCACATTCTGTGTACTGGAAGATGGGCACCAGATCCAACCCACATTCAAGGTAAGAGAATTGCACAAAGGCATGACACCAGGAGAGCTGGAGATGACCGAGTGACTAAGCACACACACACATGAAACCAGGAGGCAGGATTCATTGAAGAGGCAGTTTAGAGGTTACCAACATTACGTACATCGTCTATGTAAATAGGCAACTGATTGGATGTTATTATGAGACTTGTTCTCTAATCTGAGTAACTCATATAACTTGATTATATCTTGGAAACACTGAGAAGAATTTGGTATTACAGTTGGAAACTAGTTTAAGGAAAATATTTTCTTAAATTCTAAGCGTAAATTTCGATTAAATAATTCTTTGGAAAGCTACTAACCAGATTCACCTTAGACCCTCTTCTAATTCCTAAACTACATAAAAGATTGGATTCTTTATTATGTTAATTTGTGAATTCATTTAGAAATGTTATTACTATCAATAATGTCTTATATTTTATATTTTCAAGTTTGGTATTTCGATGTTGGGCAAAACTAATACAATATTGTAAAGTTTAAAAATAAAATAAAATTTAAATAAAATAAAATAAAAAGTGCTATTGATTTGAGATGTCTGTGCTGCTGTGGTACTTAGTCGCCTGTGGTGGCTGACTCTTTATCACTCTAGGGATTATAGCCCACAAGGCTCCTCTGTCCATGGGATTGTCCAGACAAGAATACTGGAGTAGGTTGCCATTTCTTTCTCCAGGGCATCTTCTGGATCCAGGAATCAAGCCCACAGCTCTTATGTCTCCTGTATTGACAGTTTCTTTACCACTAGCAACACCTGTATTAAATAACTTTGCTCAGTTTTATAAATTCTAAGTTTCTTCATTGATTTTGTTTGTTTGTTTTTAAAGGTCCCATCATCTGTAAATAAATGAGACTTGTTGCTCCCCTTTGATTCTTATGCACCCAATTTATTTTTCTTATTCTCTTGCATTAACTAAGATTTTCAGTATTATGTCAAACATTTGTAGCAATTGGGAAAAATCACTTTTCTTTTCTCCATTTTTAAAGGTTATATAACTACAGCTTTTTCAATGGTTATGACTATTGCTGGAGGTTATATACTTTAATAGAACATCTGGTATTGAAATATAATTTTCTTTGGGAAAAAATATATTCAATTATTATGTATGTTTTAAATGTTATTAGAGGTAATTGAGTTTTGAAGCTTTTTATGTAAGATAGAAATTACCTGTTCCTTGAGTTAAGTAGAATGCATATTTAAAACAAGTTGGTATTGGAGCTATTTGGGGCAAATTGGTATTTGATTATATTTTAATTTCTTCCCTGATAAATATCATATCCAAGTTTTTTTTTATCTAATTCTGTAACAATTTTGTATTATATATAGCTCCAAAAGTTCATTAATTTAATCTCAGTTTTCAAATTTTTAGCCATTCTGTTGTTCATGATAAACTCATAATACTTTGATCTCTATATTATATGAGGTTATCTGCAGGTCTTTTAAAACTATCTTTTTGTTATTGATCTCTAATTTTATGCTTTTGCCTCTATAAAATTTGAGTTTTCATTTATAAATATTCATGTACATGCAAAAAGAATGTGTATCCTATGCTTCAGAGTATAAAATTCTGTTTACATCTACCAATTTAGTTTACTAATCCTAAGGTTTTTTCCCTCAAATAATCTAAATCCTTCCTTTTTTCACTTTTGTCTTCTTGATCAGTTTTTCTTCTCAGACATCTGTTAACAACACTAATTACAGTTGTGGATCTACCTACTTTATACTCATAACGTCTTTTTTCATAATACAAGTATTCATGCAAGTATTCATTCATAATACAAGTATTTTTCCATCATTTACATTTTAATCTTTATTTTTGTAATATAAATAACATTTATATTTTTACTTATATTATTTAACAGCTTAAATTGCATTTTATCTGTTACTTAAATTGATCAGTTTTCCATATTTTTAACTATTTATTTTCAATTTTTCTGTTTCTTTTCATCTTAAATTTATCCTGTAGACAATGTATTGTGGCATCTTATTTCCACTGAGTGTCTCACTGATTGGGTGTGCATGTTTAATTTCTTTACATTTACTTTAATTACTGTCATGATTTACTTCTATTTAATTTTTCATGTAATTATCCTTTATTCTTATTTAATTTTTTCCTCACCTTCTGCCTTTCTTTGACTAGATCAATTTTTTCTATCTGGCCTGAAAATTAAAATTCAACCTCTATATTTTTGTTGCTAATGTATTAAACTTTATACTTTACTTTCTTAGAGCCCATTAATATCTATTTCTTCCCCTTGAACAAAAGGACCTCGGTTTTCCATCAAAATCTCCCTATCTCTCCTTGTTCCTTACTTCTCACCATATATTAGTATGATCTACAACTTTTACTTAGATTATTATAAAACTATACCATACAATGTAGTAACCCACAAACCACAGATGATGATTCAAATATAAATTCCTTAAAATTAAATACAATTTAAAGCTCAGGGTTTTTTGCCACATTAGCCACACTTTACATAATAATAGCTATATATGGCTAAGGACTATCAGATTGGACAGCAAAAATAGAACATTTCCATCAAAAATAAAGGTCTACTGGATAGCTCTGTTATAGATATATACAAATAATTATACACACTTTTTGCCATTATTTCTTTCTTTTGAAACCATGTGTTTTCTCTGCATAGGACTTTCTGTAGAATGTTTTCTATAGAGTTAATGTTTTATATGACTTGTACGTATATCTCAGAATGCTTTTAATCAATCTCATGTTTAAATGATAATTTACTTGTATATGCAAGTTTAAATGAGATTATTTTCCTTCAGTATTTTAAAAATATTACTTTAACATTCTACAGTTGCCATTGAGATTTTTGATGTTAATTAATTTATAGAAAGAAGTTTTTTCTAGACACTTTTAGAATTTGTCTTTGATGTTTTAAATGAAACGCCTTGTGCCAAGATTTGGGGTTTCCCTTATCGATGTTGGCTCTTGCTCTATGGGCCCTTTTGATCTGGTTCTTCTGTCTTTAATTCTTAGCCATTATTCCAACAACAAGAATGCTGGGCTCCATTCAGTTTATCTAATAGATCAAAGTGGACCTTTCTATCTTCTTTCTATATTTTACTTATTCTTGGATATTTTCCATCTCTCTATCCCTTTATTGCAACTTCTAGGAAAATTCTGTAGCTAGGTCCTTGATCTCACTGATTCATCCTTTGGCTACATCAATTCTTCTGTTATGTAGTTTATTCCTATCTTTATTTGATTCTTCACTGATTTCCCTGATCCATATTTGTAGTATTTTGCCCTTCTTGCTGAAGATAGCCATTGATTTTTAATCCTTGCTTTATCTGGGCCATTAATTCAGCTTGCTCTGATAAGAGTCTTCAGTATCTATTTTTCTTTTCAGAGGTAATACACCTCAAAAAAAGAATTAGTATACCTCCTCAATTACCTTTAATTTTTTTAAAAACCTTTTTTCTTTCCTCTTCCTATGAACTTAAATTCTGCTAGGACTACTGATTACCTTATCTGGGAGCACTTAATTGGAGCAGAGAGTAAAACTTAGACCTAGCACATATTCCTCTCCTGGTACCTTTGGGAGGTTATGGAAATGACTTAGAGAGAAGAACCTCTATTATTGCACATTTGGAAGCCTCTGTGTCTACTCCAGAGCTTCCCTGGTGGCTCAGTGGTAGAGAATCCACCTGCCAAAGCAGAAGACTCTTGTTCAATCCCTGGGTCAGGAGGATCCCCTGGAGAAGGAAATGGCAACTACTCCAGTATACTTGCCTGGGAAATCCCATGGACAGAGGAGACTGGTGGGCTACTGTCCATGGGGTCACAAGAGTTGGACACCACTTAGTGACTAAATAACAACAGCACATCTACTCCAAGCCTCAATCCTGCCTTTCACTGAACTCCCATTTCTTTTGCCCAGACACTGCTGTTCCTAGAGTCCAGTTCCCTCTGTTGTAATTATCTTGTGCATTAAACAAGGAAAGGGTACCAGCCTCCCCACTTGAGATGGTAACGATCCGGGTTCCCGCCCCACCCTTTCACTGTTATCTGGCTCCTCCACCGGTGCTGGCACGGGGCTGCGGCGTCCCCTCACTACAGCGCAATGGAGAACACAATGATGCAGCCAGGGCGATGCTGGCTGAAGAGACGAGGTTAGAAAGCTCCTGCTCACAGCAGCCCCTAGCTCGCAGCATCTGGTTCTCTTCAGGTCAGGACAGCTGCTCACCTCCCGGAGAACGCCCCTGACACCCTTGGTGATCACTAGAGCTCACTGCGGTTGCTATCGCCCTCCGTGTTGCTGGTGTAGCGTTTCCAGGTTGAGCTTACACAGGCCGGTCTCCTGTGCTAGTTTGCCGTCTTGTCCACAGGTCTGTTTCTTGATCAAAGTTTATACTCTGACCTGATTCAGACATGGCCATAGGACCAAATAAACAAAGAACAAGTGATTCCTTCATGTGAAAACTTTCCAGGAACACTTGGCAGAAAAATTCTATATCCCATTTCTATTGAAAACTGGACCAGGGAAAAACCTCACTTGGGGGGAGAAAAAGAAAAGCCTAAAATGGCTTATCCATTCCTAGCTTCTGTTACTTCAGATTTTGAAAGCAAAATTATTTATATTTTTTCTAAAAATATAAATATAGAATATTGTTAGTTCCTCAAAATAAGCTTATACTCTTACAATCAAAATGGTAGAAATAAATAATTGTTGATGAAAGACATAATAACCACTAAATTATCAGCAACATTTTATACTTTTATTAATCAGTTTCAACTGTTTTTTGGGGCTTTCCTAGTGGTTCAGACAGTAAAGAATCTGCCTGCAATGTAGGAGACCCGGGTTCAATCTCTGGGTCAGGAAGATCCCCTGGAGAAGGGAATGGCAACCCACTTCAGTGTTCTTGCCTGAAAAATACCATGGACAGATGAGCCTGGCAGGCCATAGTCCATGAGGTCACAGAGAGTCAGACACTACTGAGTGACTGACACTTTTGTTTTTTCACTTTTCAACTGTTTTTTTATGTGCCAGGCATTTCCAAGTTTATTATCTTCTCTGTTTTTGGTAGTCACCTTGAAAAGCATCCTTAAAGAAAGTTGAAAAGAAGTGGTGACTGGTCCCCAGGTAGTAAATGTTGGAACCGAGGTTGAAATCCAGGTGGAATTCTGTTTTTAACTACCTAACTTGCATTTATGTTGTTTAAATGACATTAAGGCTACACATCAGAAGATAAGGGTAATTACTCAGGAAATATTTACATCTGTCAAAAAGCTGTCTTGGATGTACACCTGGAAACCATGTACTTTGGTTTGATGTTTTATTCATTTTCTTTCTTTACAGTTTTTTTATTTACATATTATTTCAGAAACATATTGCTGGCCTCTCTGGGGGTAAACATGTGGTAGTTTCAGGATGAAGTCATACAAATGGAGCACCTGGGCTCTGCAGTCCCCCCCATGTGGGCATTATTTAGAGAGTCTCCCCTTAAGCAATAAGAGACTTTTCTACAGCTTAGGGTTTGGAACAGGGGCTAGGAAAAGCCTATAGGGAGTAGCTTTTAAATGAATTATTTAAGCAAAATTTAACTGAATTTAGATTGCATTTTTTCTTAAACCAGTTTCCAGATATTATATTAGATTCTTCTCTGTATTATCAAGTATAAGTGAAAGTTGCTCAGTCATGTCTGACTCTTTGTGACCCCATAGACTATACAGTCCATGGAATTCTCTAGGCTAGAATACTGGAGTGGGTAGCCTTTCCCTTCTCCAGGGAATCTTCCCAACCCAGGGATCGAACCCAGGTCTCCTGGATTGCAGGCAGACTGTTTACCAGCTGAGCCACCAGGGAAGCTCAAGAATACTGGAGTGGGTAGCCTATCCCTTCTCCAGCGGATCTTCCCAACCCAGGAATCGAACCGGGGTCACCTGCATTGCAGATGGATTCTTTACCAACTGAGCTATCAGGTAAGCAAAGCCAAGTGTAAGTCTCATAACAACACTGAATGATCCAAATCAGAAAAATTCACAGTTACATGCTTTGTATGGTCAGATATTTAGGTCAGAGATTTTTTTCCCCCACTTCAATAAATTATACCTTAAAAAGAGGGGGTCACCTTAAAGAATCAGTCACCTTAGAGGATGCCATTACAATTACTTTATTATGAACAAAAAATATAGTTTATGGCAAAAAGTTCTACTGTAATGACCCCTATCACTGCTAGTTTGGGATGCTTACAGAAGCCATCTTCAGAACCTGTAAAATATTCTGAACATACATAATCATTATTCTTACAGATATACGACCAGTTACAAGTGAATATTGTAAATATACATTTAAAAGATGAATGAAAAGAATAATTCAATGTTATATGAACAACCACCTACAGTGTAGGATAAAAATTTCTAATGGCAACATCATATATAATTCAAAAGTTGTGTTTAGTCACTAAGTCCTATCCAACTCTTTGTACCCCATGGACTATAGGCCACCAGACTCCTCTCTCCATGGAATTTCCCAGGAAAGAAAACTGGAGAGAGTTACTATTTCCTTCTCCAGGAGATCTTCCCTACCCAGGGGTCAAACCCACGTCTCCTGCATTGCAGGTGGATTCTCTACCACTGAGCCACCTAAGAAGCCCAATTCAAAAGTAGTGCTTCTCAAAAATATATGGAATATGACAGGGAAAATGAGATCCAAGTGGGCCTAACAAGTTGCTCTGGTGATGATGAAGACCCACCTGTTTGAAGATACATGTGACAAATTGAGCAAAATTGTTTTACAAAAAAATTAGCAGTGGAAAGAATCTTGCTCAGTTACTGTGTAATAATGGTAGTTTAAATGTGTAGATTCATTTTGATATTTGGCAAAACGAATACAATTTTGTAAAGTTTAAAAATAAAATTTAAAATAAATAAATAAATAAATGTGTAGATAGTACCAAATTTAAGAAATGTCATTGTTGTTGTTCGGTGGCCCAGTTGCATCCAACTGTTTGCGACCCCATGGACAGAAGCACTCCAGGCCTCTCTGTCCCTCACCATTTCCCGAAGTTTGCCCAAGTTCATGTCCACAATGCAGAAGACTTAAATACTTTTAGTTACTTAGTTGATTATTTTACCTATATCCCCAAATATTCATATGTTCAAGAATGGGAAAAGATTTAAGAATCTTCTAACAATGCTTTCTATTCAAGGGCAACTAATTTTGGGGCATCTGCATTAGATCTCCAAAGCTCTGCCATATACCAAGTTGTGGAGCTCAGCCCAGCAAAATGAACCACCACACCGTCTAGAAGCAGCCATGACTCTGAAAGATCATGAAGAAAGTGTAAACACAGCCAGGTGTAGGACATTTCTGCAGGTTTCCAGTACACTCTTTTGCTTGATTCACTCTCCTGAACAAATGATATTAATAATGGAGCTATAAATAGAAGTTATTGGATTTAAATAAATTAAGGGAGAATAAATATTCAAGCAATGACCATCCAAAATATGTTGTTGATTCTCAATAAGTATATAATTTCCTCAGGAGCAAAAAAAAAGACCAGTAGACAAGGAGAATCTTCCCACTTACTCACAATAAGAAAATATAGATTAGAGGGCTTAGTAGGAAATCTCCCTTCTACGTCAAAGTTAGCAATGAACTGAGCAAAGATGAAATTCAAATCGTTGTGACCTACAACATTCCTCAAGTCCCCTGCATTGTGGACATGAACTTGGGCAAATTTGGGGAAATGGTGAGGGAGAGACCTGGAGGGCTTCAATCCATGGGGTCACAAAGAGTCAGACACGACTGGGTGACTGAACAACAGCATTTCTCAAAAACAAGAGTGATGATCCAATTTATACAAAGAAGCTTCATGTCAAAGGCATCATAAAAACGGCCTGCTACTTCCCCGGTGGCTCAGTGGTAAAGAATCTGCCTGCCAAGCAGGAGACATGGGTTTGATCCCTGATCCAGAAGATCCAACATGCCATGGGACAAACCCATGCATCACAACTACTAGCCTGTGCTCTAGAACCCAGGCGCTGCAACTACTGGGCCCACGTGCCGCGATTACTGAGCCCCAGCATCCCAGATCCCATGTTCCACAAGAGAAGCCACAGCAATGAGAAGCCCGAGGACTGCAACTGGAGAACAGCCCCCACTTGCGACAATTAGAGAAAGCCCATGTGCAGCAATGAAGATCCGGCACAGCCAAAAATAAATAAATAAAAATTTTAAAAAAGGAAAACTGCCTGATAATACATAATGGTCAATGAAGGAAAGCCAAAAACCAGCTCATCCAACCCCACTGAACCTTTCCAAGATTTTTTCTGCAAGAAAGCTGATCTTAACAGACCAGGGATTCTTAACCTTAGCAGTGTTGACATTTAGGATCCAGTGCCCTGTAGGATATTTTAGCTTCATCACTTGCCCCTACTTGCTACATACCACTAGCATCTCCTCCCTAGTTGTAACAACCCAGAACAGCTCCAGATACTGCCAGCCATTACCCTGCAAGGACATCTCCCCCAGCTGAAGACAACTGACCGAGGCATTGTATGCTCAGTATTAGAATATCAGTAATGGCTGCTACTATGTTTTCTGGATAATTAATTGTAAATAAGCAAAGTATGTAGGAGATGAGGGAGGAAACGCTTGGCATTAATAACATCTGGAGCAAAATGAAGGTGAGAGAGGCAACTATAGATTCCTTTCACTTGTCCTTTCTCCACTACGGTCTTATAAATCCTGCAGCAGAAAGAGAACCGGAGTCAGCTTCAGTTATAAGCAGAAAACGAGTTCACCCCCAACTTTGTGTACACCTGGACCCTGGCAAGTTTCCTGCATCTGGCCTCGATGTTTCTGGATGGCTGCGTCCTCAATGTGACCAAGAGCGTTGGAGCCCACTGTGGAAGCAGGGTTGGGCTGCCCTTCCGTCCATCTGTTCTGCTAACCATGAATTCATGTTCCCTCCCTCAAAGGTGTTCTGTCAAACATCCCTAAATAGCAAATGTCACAGCTACATCCACCCTTTCTTCGGATACACGCCAAGGTGATTAAAGCCGCCTTCTGTGACTGTGTGCTTCTCAAACACTTCACACTTAACCCCAGTCGTAAGAACACTACCCCGCTTAGGAAGGGAAACTGAGACGAGTCCTGGGGTTAGGGCTCAGAGACTTCCTCTCTGGGCGTTATAAAGACAGTCGATGTCATATGAACTTTACCAGCTCCGCTTGCCTTTTCTTTTCCAGGTTCACAAAACGGAAAGCTGTTTAATTAACTTACTGTGTTTGAGGTCTCCTTTCCCTATGGCGTAGTTCCTCTTGCTTTTGGTCTCTGCTCCCCGGTTGGGTGAGGTTGATCCAGTGGCTTCTGTAGGCTTCATGCTGGGAGGGACTTGTGCCTGCATTCTGGTGAGGGGAGAGGAGTTTCTCCCCTCTGACGGGCAGGGCCGTGTGAGGCAGTTTTTTGCGGGGTGTCCATGAGAAGCCTGTCTGCTGATGACTGGGTTTGTATTCTTGTCCTGCTTGTTGTTTGGGTGAGGCATCCTGCGCTGGGTGCTGCAGGCAGTTGGGTGGTGCCAGGATATAGCTGGAGACCTTGGTGGGAGTTCTTGCTGATTAATATTCCCTTAAGTCTGGAGCTCTCTGGCGGTCTAGCGTCCTGGACTTAGCACTCCCACCCCAGAGGCTCAGGCCAGACTCGAGTTTTGCGTGCATCCAAGTATTTCCTTTCGGGTGGTCAGACTCCTGCAAGCTCTCAGCTGGGGCTCTGGAAGACCCTCTGCCCCTGAAGATGTACTCGTGCTGTGTCTGTAGAGAGGGATGTACTCCACTTCCACCTACTCCTCCGCCATCTTGTTTCCCCCTGCAGAAGGCTATTTAATTAAAATCAAGTGGTCTGAGTTAACCTCCCACTTCTCTCTCCATCTGTGGAGTATCTGTTTCCAGATATGCTCAGGCCGTTCCAATTTTTCTGGGCTGACATTGGTCTGGTTCACCCTGCAGCGGTATCAAACACACAGAAGCAGACGCATTTCCAAAGATGGTTATCTCTTTGCTGGGAGAGGCCTGACCTCTCCCCAGAGCTCCATTTTCAGAGGATTTCTGTTCTACGCCTTTTGTCTCTTTTCACTAGTGAAAACATACCTAAGAAAATACCAGGTCCTTTATGTATGCTCCCTAACTTTTCCTGAAAAATCACTGATGTTAAGTTTGCAAATTACAGACTTGCAGGCTAGCTAGGGTGAAGGCTTATTTTAGCTCTGACAACAGGTGTGACTTCTTTTCCCTCTTGCCTCTCTTCCCTTTTTAAGCAGAGAACATGTCTGATTGCAAGCTCCTTGAAGCAAGCTCCTTGTCTCTCTTTCTGCAACGTACTGTTCACTGTCATGAACGCAAATAGGAATGCGGTATGAATTTCTTGGGTTGAACTGAATTTTGTTTCTAAAGGGAAGTTGGCTGTGTCCCAGAGATGCCTTCCTGCAATTGACTCAGATGCTGACTACTCAGTCACTGATTACCATTATGCTGAGGGCTGCTGAGTAGGTTGGTAGCTTTCTGGAGTGGACACCTGTCTCTCACAGGCAGGGCTGAGTCACCAGATAATTTCACAGACTGAGCGGGCCCTGAGATATCCACTCAGAGCCACGACCAACCTGAGCAGGATTCTTTCTGGAAATTTAGTAGCGAAGAGGGTAAGTTCCAAGATTTTCTTCCTAGTGTTCCAATGCCCCTTGGTCTTCCAGGGTTCTCCAGCCCCTTCTGTGATTTGTTGAAGGTTTATTAGGCTTCCTGCTGAAAAATGTTGCATCATTTTTCAGATGGTTAGAAAGCGACAGGAACAGCAAGAGCTGCCTTTCCCAGTGAACTTAATCTGCAACGACTACAGAGATTGGCTGAAGATCCAGCACCTGCTACACTAGGAAGACACAGCTGCTCTGCGTCCAGTCTCACCCTAAATAATTACATCTCCGAAATTCTGCTGTACTTAAAAGCATTTAAAGATTTCTTGTGTTTATGTCTTCTCTTGTTAACTTGGCCTCTAAGCATCCCTCCACTTCTGTTTTGATGTATCAACCTCATCGCTTGTATGAACATTACGTATGCTTTCAGCCATTAAACCCATTATTACAAACCCACACAAAGATCCTACACGATAGGAATTATGCCTATTTCAAGCAGATACAACACATACAGGCTTTCAAATGATTTTTAAAATATGCAAGCCAGATAGAAAAGCAATTCAGGGGCTAGAATTTTACAATCAAGTGAACATGAATATGCTAAACCTCCAAGTGCCAACACTCTGCAAGACATTTCCATTAATTTTTTAAAAATAGATAAACCAAACTCTTTGCCTGAAGACCTCTAATGCTGATTCTGTACAGCTCCCATAATGTTGCTTTGATTCAACTCTCCTATCATTTCCCAAATTGGCCAGCAAGAGATGTGTCCATTCATCAGATGCCAAAAGCAGCAAGTGTTATGGGAATTACAGCCACAGGTCTTACACACTGCTGTGGGAGCATAAACTATACAAAGCCCTTGGGGAAAAAAAATTACCATTACCTAATAAAGTGATGATGCACACACTCTGTGACTCCAACCTTCTACTTCTGGGTATATTTCTTTGAGAAAGTCCCCCGTGTGCACCACGACACACATCCAAAATGTTCACAGCAGTTTTATTTTTAACAGCAAAACCCAGAAAACAACACAAACAGCCATTGACAGGGAAAAGATAATCCCTGTATATGGTGTTTTCTTCGTGTTTTCAAAGAAATCTCTGTCCAGTCCTGTACTTGTGCCAACAGATTTGACCGCTGCCTGACCCAAAGGCCTGCTTGAGCCTTCTATGACTCATCCTAGATCTTGCAGAGAACTGGACCAGGTTTTACACCCACTCAAAAGCCATCAGGCCACGATAATGCTCCATACCAAGAGATGCTGCTGCATTCCCTGCTGTACTCAATCAAAAAATGCCTTTCAGAATCCTATGTTGTTTGGAATGAGCTTCAGAAAGACTAAATTGATGCCAGAATAATGCTGCTCTAAAAATTAAATTCAGACTCAACGTACATTTTTCTTCATCCTGGATTGTTCTTCAACATCTGTTATATTTATTTAATTGAGTATTGCATAGCAGCATAAATAAGTACACTATAGAACCTATACTGATAGAGCTTATCTTACAAATATAATACTATGTTGCTTAAGGACACACACATATATATACAGATATGAATATACATATATTTTTCTTTCCCTGAGTATTCCCAGTCCCTTTGCTGGATCCCTCAGGTTGGGAAGTCTGAGGTGGGGCTAAAGATTTTATTTTATTGGGCTCCAAAATCACTGCAGATGGTGACTGCAGCCATGAAATGAAAAGATGCCTGTTCCTTGGGAGAAAAGCTACAACAAACCTAGACTGTGTATTAAAAAGCAGAAACATCACTTTGTCAACAAAGGTCCATATAGTCAAAGCTATGGTTTTTCCAATAGTCATGTATGGATGTGAGAGTTGGACCATAAAGAAGGCTGAGCACAAAAGAATTGATGCTTTCGAACTGTGGTGCTGGAGAAGACTCTGGAGAGTCCTTTGGACAGTAAGGGCAGCAAACCAGTCCATCCTAAAGGAAATCAACCCTGAATATTCAATGGAAGGACTGATGCTGAAGCTTCAATACTTTGGCCACCTGATGCGAAGAACTGACTCATTGGAAAAGATTCTGATGCTCGGGAAGATTGAAGGAAGGAGGAGAAGTGGATGACAAAGAATGAGACAGTTGGATGGCATCACCAACTCAATGGACATGATTTTGAGCAAATTCCAGGGGATAGTGAAGGACAGGGAAGCCTGGCCTGTTGCAGTCCATGGAGTCACAGAGTCGCACACAACTTAGCAACAACAACATCTGTGTATGTGTATACAAAAGATTTATTTGTGTGAGCATTTTTGTGTGTCTGTGTGTATATATATACAAAAGAATGATTGACACAAAATAAAGAGTGAGCAGTAGTTAGCCCGCAGCTTTTCCAGTCATCTCAGCCCAGAGACCAGACATGTGAGTGAACGGGCTATCTAGACTATTCCAGTTTCAGATTTCTCCATATAAAACCAGGATGCTAATTACTGTAGCATTACTATTAAGATAAAATAACATGTGTACAGTTCCTAGCATAATGCTTTGAACACATAGCTACTTGAGAAGCAATAGGCAAACAGCAGCATGAGAGGCCAAAGACTGAGATGGCTACAGGGCATCTCATACACAAGGACTTGGTTTTCAAGCTGTGGTCAGTCTGATTACCTGGATCAAAAACACCTGTGATGCCTTTAACAATACACGTGTGGACCTCATTGCAAACCTACAGAATTATCACCTCTATAGTTGGAGCAAAGCACTCTGCATTTTAACAAATTTTCCAGGTGATTCCTCAGTAGTAAAAGATTAAGAACCACAAGTTTAGAGATTCAAATTCAGTTGTGGGGGATTTCCCTGGCGATCCAGTGGTTAAGAGTCCACGTTTCCAACGCAGAGGGCATGGGTTTAATCCCCAGTTGGGGAACTAAGATCCTCCATGCCCTGCAGTGCAGCCAAAAATCTTAAACAAAAAAATAAATTCAGTGGTTGATGAGGTATCCTGAGGGAGGATATAAAAAGATCAGGAACGAGGGCAATGCAAGCTGCCTCTTTAATGATGACCAGGAGTACATAAAATACGAGTATCTGAAATTTTAATTAGTAATAATTAATTATACATACCACTTATTAATCAAGGTGGTAGATATAATATGCACATTATATTATTTCCAGTAAAATTTCTGAGTGGGTTACTACTCCTCTTCTTACAGAGAGGGGCAATGAAGCTCACAGCTGTTGACTGTCCAAGGACCAATATCTTAGAAGTAGAAGTGGCAGGATCTCAAACCAGGGCTGACCCACTCTTTCTATAAAGGTATAAGCCATCAGATCATATTGTTGCTGTGAGGAATGAAACAAGGTTATATCTACAGTTATGTATGTCCTAAGGGCCCAAAGCACTATTAATACATTCTGGACAAGAGGTGCCAGCAGGGAATATTTCCTTGCTAGAACTGTCCTTCTTTAGAAGTATAATCATTGAATAAAGCCACACTTGATTTTCTGTAGGCTACAACTACAGGGGACTAAAACTAATCGGATGTTTACATGAAAATTGAAACTCATATTTAATAACTCCCTGTGTGTGCTCCCCACAGATCAAGATCATCCCCAAGAAAAAGAAATGCAAAAAGGGAAAATGGGTGTCTGAGAAGGCCTTACAAATAGCTGAGAAAAGAAAGGAAGCTAAAGGAAAAGGAGAAAAGGAAAGATATGCCCATTTGAATGCAGAGTTACAAAGAATAGCAAGGAGAGATAAGAAAGCTTTCCTCAGTGATCAGTGGAAAGAAATAGAGAAAAATAGAATGGGAAAGACTAGAGCTCTCTTCAAGAAAATTAGAGATACCAAGGGAACATTTCATGCAAAGATGAGCACAGTAAAGGACAGAAATGGTATGGACCTAACAGAAGCACAAGATACTAAGAAGAGCTGACAAGAATACACAGAAGAACTGTACAAAAAAGATCTTCATGACCCAGATAATCGCAATGGTGTGATCACTCACCTAAAGCCAGACATCCTGGAATGTGAAGTCAAGTGGGCCTTAGGAAGCATCACTACGAACAAAGCTAGTGGAAGTGATACAATTCCAGCTGAGCTATTTCAAGTCCTGAAAGATGATGCTGTGAAAGTGCTGAAGTCAATATGCCAGCAAATTCGGAAAACTCAGCAGTGGCCACAGGACTGGAAAAGTCAGTTTTCATTCCAATCCCAAAGAAAGGCAATGCCAAAAATATTCAAACTACTACACAATTGCACTCATCTCACACGCTAGCAAAGTAATGCTCAAAATTCTCCAAGTGAGGCTTCAACAGTATATAAACCAAGAACTTCCAGATGTTCAAGCTGGATTTTAAAAAGGTAGAGGAATCAGAGATCAAATTGCCAACATCTGCTGGATCATCAAAAAAGCAAGAATAAAGCTCCAGAAAAATATTTACTTCTGCTTTATTGTCTATGCCAAAGTATTTGTGTGAATCACAACAAACTGTGGAAAATTCTTAAAGAGATGGGAACACCAGACCACCTTGCCTGCCTCCTGAGAAATTTGTATGCAGGTCAAGAAGCAACAGTTAAAACTGGACATGGAACAACAGACTGGTTCCAAATTGGGAAAGGAGTATATCAAGGCTGTATTTTGTCACCCTGCTTATTTAACTTATATGTAGAGTACATCATGCAAAATGCCAGGCTGGATGAAGCACAAGCTAGAATCAAGATTGCCGGGAGAAATATCAATAATCTCAGACATGCAGATAACACCACCCTTATGGCAGAAAGTGAAGAAGAATTGAAGAGCCTCTAGAGGAAAGTGAAAGAGGAGAGTGAAAAAGGTGGCTTAAAGCTCAATATTCAGAAAACGAAGATTATGGCATCCAGTCCCATCACTTCATGGCAAATAGAAGGGGAAACAATGGAAATAGGAACAGACTTTATTTGGGGGGGCTCCAAAATCACTGCAGATGGTGACTGCAGCCATGAAATTAAAAGACACTTGCTCCTTGAAAGAAAAGCTATGACCAACATAGACAGCGTATTAAAAAGCAGAGACATTACTTTGCTGACAAAGGTGTGTCTAGTCAAAGTTATTGTTTTCCCAGTAGTCATGTATGGATGTGAGAGTTAGACTATAAGGAAAGCTGAGTTCTGAAGAATTGATACTTTTGAACCGTGGTGTTGGAGAAAACTCTTGAGAGTTCCTTGGACTGCAAGGAGATCCAACCCAGTCCATCCTAAAGGAAATCAGTGTTGAATATTCATTGGAAGAACTGATATTGAAGCTGAAACTCCAATACTTTGGCCACCTGATGCGAAGAGCTGATAGATTGGAAATGACCGATGCTGGGAAAGATTGAAGGTCGGAGGAGAAGGGGACAACAGAGGATGAGATGGTTGGATGGCATCACCGACTCAATGGACATGAGTGTGAGCAATCTCCAGGAGTTGGTGAAGGACAGGAAGGCCTGGCGTGCTGCAGTCCGTGGGGTCACAAAGAGTCGGACACAACTGGGCGACTGAACTGAACTGTGTTTGTTGAGTCATGCGACCCCATGGACTGTAGCCCGCCAGGCTCCTCTGTCCATGCGATTTTCCAGGCAAGAGTACTGGAGTGGGTTGCCATTTCCTCCCCCAGGGTACCTTCGCAATCCAGGGATCAAACGTACATTATCTGTGTCTCCTGCATTGCAGGCAGATTCTTTATCACTGAGTCACCTGGGAAGTCCCAGTACACTCCCTCTCTCTCCCCAGAATTACGTCAAATGGAGTTTTTGGTTTTCTGGTTAGCAGAGCAGAGGTCTTCCAGTGCTAGAGCTCATGGGCTCTCTGATTCTGTTGTCCCCACACCAGCAGCAGTAATATTTTAGACCCATTCAGGGCCCTGTGCTAAGAGCCGGAGACAGTCTGAATGCCTACTACAGGTCCTGTCTGCTGAGGTCAAGAGTGTGAGGAAGGAAGTGAATGCGCATCCTGATGGAGACACCTGAGACTGAAGAAATCAGCGCTGATCCTCGCCCACCCCATCTTGTCTCACTTAGTGCTGGGCTCCGCTGCCCACCTGTGGTCTGAGATGGGAGGACAGGGAGGTGAGCGCCGGCCCCTCCCTGCTGTAAGTCTGCTCACACACGGCTCCAGGCCTGACCTCTATCTCTGTCTCAGGGGGTGGGGGGCGGGTGCTTTATGGACACCAGAGGAAAGGGTGATGTCAGTGTGAAGGGGGAGGGCTAAAGAAACTTGGCCACAGCCACATGTCCCCTAAGAGCAATTAGCCTTAAAATAATTTCCAAGTGGGCACGTCCCATTCTGGGATAGGCAAGGGCTTAATGGGAGATCGGAAAAGGAGAAAGTACATTCTGAAGTCTTTCCAACTGCTTGAATCTCCCACCAGACACAACCACTTGATTAACACTCATTTCTGCAGCTGTTGGTTTTCTCACTGTCCCCCACCTCCCCAAACCTCAGGCAGTCAGGCCCCACCGCCAGGCATCTGAAAGTCTAATGAAGTTTCTAATCTGATTTCTCCACTAATGCAGCCCTGACTTTGTCTGTACTGCCACTGACACACTGGATTTCTTTCTGGGTGTTTACTGTACAAACACGCTTTCATCATCTGTAAGCATTCCCGAAATAAGCGCCTCTGGGGAAGAATGAGAGTCCAGCCTGATGTCCCATCCCAGTCCCTGGTGTACTTTGAAATTTTCTTATCACAGAAAGTGAACCAAGGGCTCTCATTTTCCCATGCTCACGAGGTCTTCTGAGTGACTTCACATTCTATGAGCTATTTTTAGTGGTTAAATACTTGCTTCTGAAGAGCAAAGCTTCTCCTGTCCATTTGTGATCTGGGAATAAAAAGAATCTCAACATTATTGACAAAGGGTTCGGCCCTATTTTATTGATCTTCTCTGGCCAGAAACCACCTAAATATTTCATCAGAGTAGAAAATACTTCTGGCACCCTAAAATATTAGTGCAACAGGTTTTTTTTAAGGCATATTAAAATCAGTTAATGGTCACAAAAATCTTAAAATAAAATGATCAATGATTATTATTTTTAAAATAATCAAAACTCTAAAATTTAAGTATTAAAGCCAAACATGTTCTCAAGGCCAATTAAACTATGGACCAATTCTTTATTTAGTTTTGGGTTTTTTTTTTAAGGATGGAGGAAGTAGAGAAGGATAAAATTATACCCAGGATAGAATCAGTTCTGGAGCTGTATTACAATGACACGTATCAGCAGAACAATATATTTTAAACTTGTATAGCTTTTTTTTTTCACCATAATATACTTCCATCTGATTCTCTCATCTCAAATGTAAAAACTTTACAAGACAATACAATTTGTCTTTCTTTAATTTGACGTATCTGTTTTTACAAGAGGAAAAATGCCAAATTCTGTTTTAGAAAAAGAAAATGCTGTAAAGACAAGATTATCTGTCAACCAAATTACAACAGGATATCAGTCACATCTGAAATTTTTCTTAGCCACTTCCTGAAACATTCATTTGGACTCTTATTGCTAAAGCAAGACTTTCACAGACATCCTCGCAAAACTGTCTTCACTACAAAGCAGCACATTTCCAATAAAAAATCTCCTCTCCTTTGCTCTCCCCCATCACTGACCTAATATGGACATTTGGGTCCTGTTTTCAAGAGAAGCATCCACTGATCTGACTTGAGTATAATACTCCTTTCCCTTAATTCAACTTCAGTTTTGCCTCTGGAAAAATACAGAAGCAGACTGAATGCTTTTCTGTGACAGTAGCTATTTATCTGTGATTTAAAAATCATGCACTTTAATGAGTGGGGATCAGCAGGCTGAGCCTTTGGGAATACAGCCCAGCGGGGAGGCAGTGGCAGCTGGTTCCCTGCTGAAGACCCAGAGTGATGGGGAAACTCAGGCTGACTTCAGGCCTGGTTCAGGTCAAGGTCAGGGTCCAGTAAGTTCTTATTAGGTGACAGGCAGCAAATGATCTTCAAGTCTACAAAGGAAGAGAGGAAAATCCACTGAGGATTTAGATTCTAAGGGATATGGGTCAGACGAAGCTGGGGAGCACCTGCAGGAGGCTGAGATTCAGAGTGGCCAAGACTCACCCCACAGCCATATTGCACCCCAGATCCAGGGCTGCAAACTCCGCTTAGCAGGTCATCGGGGCATGGGTCCATCAGGACTGACTAGAGCTAGATCTGCAGTGACTTCAGCTGGGAGGGGTAGATAAACATTCTAGAAAATTACTTATTTGCATGTATGATTCTTCCAGATTCTTCAAATTATCTTACTTAGCCATTAAATCACTTTGGTTAGACAGTAATTGGATTCTCTCATTAGCGAAGTGGGAGGTTTGCCCTTTTACATTTCATAAGCCTGGGAAGAATGCAATTCTTAAATGCTCCTGGATAGTTTAGTCATTAAACTTCAGAGTTAAAGAAGCCTATGGTTTGAAAAGAATCCCAGATTTGCAATGTTGTATAGTGTTCAATGGATCCTTAACAGACTTTCATGGACAGCAAGTCTGCTTCTGACCTGGCCCTGTGGATCCCTGCTCACCCCTGTAGATACCCCTCTGCCCTCTGACTCCTCAAACCAGTCACGGGCCAGCCCATCAGTCTGTTCCTTGGATTTCAGCATGGTCTGTGATGGAGTCCACCACGGCC
This sequence comes from Bos grunniens, assembly GCF_055505025.1. Classification (NCBI taxonomy): domain Eukaryota; kingdom Metazoa; phylum Chordata; class Mammalia; order Artiodactyla; family Bovidae; genus Bos; species Bos grunniens. Next base: position 18,457,350 of record NC_141191.1, on the reverse strand, counting down.
CTTGACATGTCTATATTCAAGTCTTAGGTTCAGTGACTTCACTGCATCATCTGACACTTTTTTTTTTTTTTAACTGTACAAATTTTTTCTCTTACCACTGCTCTCCTGGCTTTTCATTCCTATGAAATGAATGAAAAGTCACTCATTCCCAAACTTTTTCTCCGTTTACTTTTCAGTCTGTCCCTTGAATACTGCTGCTTTTTTTAGTTTAGCTTTAGATTTCTTATACTCCTTATTCAATCGACACTACTGCCAATCACTTTCACTACCACTGTTTCAGCTACTTTCTGTAACTGGAAGCCCGAAATGTTCCTTGGAACTTACAATTCTATGGGAATGTCTTACACTTTCCTCAATGTCTCTGAAACTAATCTCTTTTTTCTTTGTTTTTTCACTTACAAATCTAGCTGCTCCTGAAGTCCTTACCATGACTACAAATTTGCTATTCACACAGGCTAACTCATCATATAGACAAAGGTTCATATAGACAAAGCTTCGGCTTTTCCAGTAGTCATGTATGGATGTGAGAGTTGGACTCTAAAGAAAGCTGAGGGATGAAGAATTGATGCTTTTGAACTGTGGTGTTGGAGAAGACTCTGGAGAGTCCCTTGGACTGCAAGGAGATCCAACCAGTCAGTCCTAAAGGAAGTCAGTCCTGAGTATTCATTGGAAGGACTGATGCTGAAGCTGAAACTCCAATACTTTGGCCACCTGATGTGAAAGACTGACTCATTTGAGAAGACCCTGATGCTGGGAAAGATTGAGGGCAGGAGGATAAGGGGATGACAGAAGATGAGATGGTTGGATGGCATCACCAACTCGATAGACATGAGTTTGAGCAGACTCCAGGAGTTGGTGAAGGACAGGGATGCCTGACATGCTGCAGTCCATGGGGTCGCAAAGAATCGGACACGACTGAGTGACTGAACTGAACTGAGCTGATTCATCACCCATTCTGTATCCTTGATCCTTGACAAGAGTCATTCCCCGAGTCCTTTTATCAGGGCTTTCGAAATATCTCTTAGCTCTATATTCTCTTCCCAGTGTGCTCTCCTTAGTTCAGGGATTCCTCAGATAGTGCCCAGATCATTTCCGTGGCTCCCTAGCATTTTTCCTGTCCTTCTGATATCTTTTGTCCTTCTGTCCTGCTGATCCTCTCTGAACCATTCTCCACACTGCAGCCAAGTTATTTTATGAAAACTGAATGAATCTAATTGTCTTATCCCTTGCTACTACTTCTCATGTTTTCTCCATACTGACGATAAAAGTCCAAACTCTTTAGAGTGGCATGCGTCTTTGTGTTGTTTGCAAAGAACATAAGTTGACTCCCCCCAAAAAGAAAGAGTATTTATTAAAAGTTACCAAGTGGTAACACATGGCACACAGAGGCAGGAAGCACACCTGAAGAACCTTGCTCACAAGCCAGGTGCTATCATGTCTCTGCTTCTCTCTGAGCACGTGTTCTATCATCTTGTTTCTCTCTGCAGACCTGTGAGCTCTACTTCAGGAAGCACATGGTGGAGAAAGGCTGCCAAAGCCCAGCCTTTGGTGATGTCTGCTCAGGTAGCCACCACACACCCATATGATCCCTAGTTGAACAGTTGTCATTTGATGGGCTCAGCCTACTCTATGGTTTAGCTCCTCTGGGCCCATGCAATCACCTTTTACTCAAGTGTTGTGGCCAGTGACAGCCAGGGACAAACAGGTTACCTTGACTCACACCTTCAGCAAGGTTGTGAATAATGAGCAGGTCCCATAGAAAGGCATGAACTGGACAGGTTTCCCCAGATGTAAGTAAACTCAACACATAAAACCTTTTCTTACTGCCCTATGCCTGCCTATTAAGCCTCACTCCTGCTTCTAGCTCTTCTTTCCTACACAAGACTTCTGTAACGTCCCAAATTTCTTACACATTTTCACCCCTTTTTGCATCCTGGTGGTACGTATCTGCCTGGTATATCTTTCCCTTCTCCAAACTGACCTGCAAACCCCTGGAACTATGCAATTGGGAAACTATTCATTGTCCTTCAAAATCCTGCATAAGTGCCACCTCCTCTTTGAATGTTCCCTAAAATTTCTCCCTTGGAATTAGATATTTCATCTTCAGATCCCATCATAACTTGAATATACCTCCCATTAACACTAAAATGCCCTGTATTGTCATCTTCAGCTGAAGCTCCAATACTTTGGCCACATGATGCAAAGAGCCAACCCATTGAAAAGACCCTGATGCTGGGAAAGATTGAGGGCAGGAGGAGAAGAGGGTGGCAGAAGATGAAATGGTTAGATGGCATCACCAACTCTATAGGACATGGATTTGAGCAAACTCTGGGAGATAGTGGAGGACAGAGGAGCCTGCCGAGGTATAGTCCATGGGGTTGCAAACAGACATGAGTGAATGAATAACAATAATTGTCATCTTTGGTTCCTATCTCTCTTCTTAACAGAGAATGACCTTCTTAATGGTAAAGTACAGGTTTGTAATTGTTTTGGTGGCAAGCATGTTCCTGAAATACGATGAGCCTCAACCTTTAGGGGGAAATAAGGGATGAGAAGAGAACTGGAGAGGCTTAAGGGAAGGGGTAGTAAAGCTGTACTCTTCCCTCTTATTTTCAGGAGCAAGCCCTAACCAGGCTTGCATCCACAGTGTGCCCTCTTTGGAGGGAAGGCTTGTCTGTCAAAAGCCAACTAGTGAGTGAATGATGACCTGCATTTCTGGGCCAGCATTGCTATTGGTCCTGCCCTCTCTACTCTAGCCAGATCAGCCCGCTGTCCTTGTCCCTCTATGTCCTCCTTGCTCACTTATGCAAGGCCCTGACATGTCCCATGATTGATGTCTGCATCTTTCTTTCAAGATCTCTATAGTAAAACTTCTGCTGCTTTCTTTTCCAGCATTTTGTCCTATCTTGTCTGGGATCTTGAAGCAACAGGGTTACCTTCAGGGTCTGTGAATTCCCTGGTTTCTGGCAAATTTTCATCAGACTTATAAGCTTGAGGACAGAGACTAAATTCTCCTTGACTAAATTCTCCACATCCTGGCATGAAGCCTGGCCAGTAGCAATCAATCAATAAATGGTATCGGTTTTGTTATTTCTTGCCAATTGTATCCAGACCTTCAGGTTCTGAACCTTCTTCCTGCTCTCCTAGCTATGGCTTCCTATCATAATAGAGCATTTTTTCACTGCCCAGGTGTCCAACAGGCACATGTGTTCAAGGAAAGATAATTGTATGACCCAAAGTCCTTCCAACCTAAGAAAAAGGTAACAGTGATAACTGCTTGAGATAGATACAGCGTGACACCAGCAGTCAGGGGTCCTCCTGGTTCAAAAGGCCACGTGTGATTTTTGCGCTCCCAGGATAGTCTCTCACAATAACTGCTACTGCTGCTGCTGCTGCTAAGTCGCTTCAGTTGTGTCCGACTCTGTGCGACCCCATAGACGGCAGCCCACCAGGCTCCTCTGTCCCTGGGATTCTCCAGGCAAGAACACTGGAGTGGGTTGCCATTTCCTTCTCCAATGCATGAAAGTGAAAAATGAAAGTGAAGTCGCTCAGTCATGCCCAATTCTTAGCGACCCCATGGACTGCAGCCTACCAGGCTCCTCCACCCACGGGATTTTCCAGGCAAGAGTACTGGAGTGGGTTGCCGTTTCCTTTTCCAATGCATGAAAGTGAAAAGTGAAAGTGAAGTCGCTCAGTCATGCCTGACTCTTAGTGACCCCATGGACTGCAGCCTACCATCCATCCTTTCCCTGCAATTCACTGTACTGTGATGACATTTGAATTAGGTTTGTTCTTTCCTAAAGCTTTTCCTCTGCTTATAATTCTACTATTTCAGCTCCCTCTGCTGATACTCCCCAGTCCTTACCCTGGCGTGGTCAGCCCAGCAGAAAGCTTTTCTGATGTTTGTCAGCATGTCTGAATGCCAGGTGCTCTTTCCAAGCAATTGCTACGCTTTTTAAAAGAGATCAGGAACACCGTTCAAGTAGCCTTCAGTTTTATTAAGGAGGGTCTTACCTCTAACTTTAACGTCACTGTCGCCATTTGCTTGGGGATGTCCAGTACTCCAGGCTCAGAACATGATCGTTGATTTAGTTTCGTTCAAAGTCCAATTTCATTTTAAGGAAGGGATGCTAAATCAAGTATGTATCTTCTTAATGTTCTCATAGTATCTGGTAACTTGATGAAAGACTCCAATGGTTTGGAATGTAGCAGTTGTCAATGTAGCCTAAGAGAATTAGGGAAGAACTGAGTGGGGAGAATATATGTACCACTATGGACCTGGGATCTGGATCTGGGCCCCAGCGCTCCTTCTGATGATCTCCCCATAGAGTTAGTCCGGACAGTATGTGAAAGTGAAAGTGTTAGTTGCTAAGTCATGTCCGACTCTTTGCCACCCTATGGACTGTAGCCCACCAGGCTCCTCTGTCCATTGAATTCTCCAGGCTAGAATACTGGAGTGGGTTTCCATTTCTTTCTCCAGGGGATCTTCCTGTCCCGGGGATCAAACCTGGGTCTCCGGCATTGCAGGCACTTTCTTTTACCATCTGAGCCACCAGGGAAAGCCTAAGAGTGGTCTAGATGATAAAGATCTCCATCTGGAAATCGAAATCTTCTAACATTAAGTATGAGTTTTTCCACAGAGCTAACATTGTATTAATTCCTCTAAAGCCATTTCATTGTCATTCTAGTAGCAATTCTCTGACTCTGGAAGGGGTTAAATGCCCAGTGGTAAAAATTGGTATTCAAAAAATATATATGAAGGGGTAAAAAGAGAGAGACAGTAGATAGAAAAGCCAGAGAAGGCAATGGCACCCCACTCCAGTACTTTTGCCTAGAAAATCCCATGGATGGAGGAGCCTGGTAGGCTGCAGTCCATGGGGTCTCTAGAGTCGGACATGACTGAGCGACTTCACTTTCATTTTTCACTTTCATGCATTGGAGAAGGAAATGGCAACCCACTCCAGTGTTCTTGCCTGGAGAATCCCAGCAACGAGAAGCCTGGTGGGCTGCAGTCTATGGGGTCACACAGAGTCGGACATGACTGAAGCGACGCAGCAGCAACAGCAGCAAATAGAAAAGCAAAGGAAATGAATGTTAATAAGGAACAGACACTAATAAGGAAGTAAATGTTTACCAAAGTAAAATGACATGAAAATAGTACTATGTCTAGACAGCCAGTATTTAGGAGGGAGTTAAGACATCACAGGAGAAACAAGAAAGCATGTTGAAGGCTGGAAAAGAAGTGGATATTGGTATGTGTATTCGTCCCATTTATTTCTTTCCTTATTCTCTTTGGCTATATTGACTAACGCTACGTTCCAAACCACTTGTGTATTTCATCAAGTTACCAGACACAACTGGAACATTAAGAAGATAAATAATTGATTTAGTGTCCCTTCCTTGAAATGAAATTGTATATTTTGAACTAAAGTAAATCAATGAAAAGAAATGCAAATATAAATCTAAGAGAAAACAACAAGAAACTTAATGAATATTTATGTTCTGAGCCTGAAGTAAGAAAGTGAACATTCTGAATTCTGTTTCATGTCCTGCCTTCACTCCTACGAGTCTGATCTTCATTCACACACTTATTTACCTGTGATTCAGAATTAATAATCTTCCCCCATCATGATCTACTGAATTAAATATACAGTAGGATATATATATCTGTTTATAGATTAAAACATATTTGGTGTCTTTAAAGTTATTATTAATAGAAAAATGTAAAACCTACATGATGATTAACAAAGATGATACTCAAACTTCACCAACAATTGCATGCATCCCATGGACACTCTGATAAATTTCCTCTCTTGCTTTGAACTGGTCCCTGGGTTCTATTACACCCAGGACTGCATCAGACTCATATCATGCCATGCTTTATTCAAAAGGTAAATTCACATCAAGTCCTGATGTGCCCTCCCCATACCCTGGGCTGGAACAAATCCCTTGGAGCCTGGATATGCCCTGTCCCTAACTGACTCTAGCTGCCCTATATGCAGTACTGGGATTAAGATGAGCTGGAGTTCAGGTAATAAAGCCAGGGCCACCTGCACAGGGCCATTCTAGGGAGGTCATTGGTGGTCACTGCAAGATAAGCCCAGCAATATCCTGGTGACTGTGATTTCCCCGAAGACTCAAGCTGCTAAATACTGAAATCAGTGTTCTAAATAGATAACAGCTTCTATTATAACATTCTCATACTTATCGCCTGCTTAACTGTATACAGTGAATTTATTTATTCCTTCTTCAATACAGCACAGCTTCAAATGTGTTTACCAATTATCCCATATTTTCTACTAATGCATTCTATGGAAATCCTACCATGGTGATAACTGATGTACCTCTAACTGCAGCTTAAACTTTTATTTTAAAAATCCTAATACATCACCCAGACTCCAGTATGAATCCTAATAAGAGAGCCTTATTTGTGCTTACATTGCCTACATGAAAAATGTGTTGATATTTAATCTGACATATAAATAAACACACCATAAATTTAAATTTTTAAAAATATTTTTAAACAACTGTGTGCTGAAGGTTACTATGAAATATTTTTTCGTGGTAGAAATTCATTTGGATTTTATTTTGACCATTTCTTGCACAATGAAGTAATATTTCAGAATTAGTTGGGAGACAATTCCCCACAGGACTCCTGCATTTCTACAAATCCTGTAAACAGAGGCACTGGCTGTCTTTGCTCTGGACTATGTTTTCAAAGATGCTTTGTGTAATAAATGGTACTGGAAGATAGAAATAGCATCTTTCACTGGAGCAAAGGATAAGCTTGCTTACAGCCTTGGAAAATACAGATGATATTTCCTCCCATGACATGGGACAATCATTGTACTATATAATAAATATGATATTTCCCTCTTAAAAAGAATAAGCATGCCTACTGCCCATTATAAAAGAGTCAAGTCCCCTAAGGTCAGACTTCTGTCCTCTAATGCAACCCACTGTGTGCTCAGATGTCACATGGCCTTCTCACTGGAGCTGAGGGCCGAGCTAACCAGCCCAGGAAAATGCAGGTATTCTGGATGAGAAAGTCCTTTACTGTAACACTGGAGTCTCCTGACTTCCATCAGCATCCATGAAACTGTGACAAGCTAACTCTTTAGCTTGCAATCTCAGTAAACCTCAGACCCTTCACGGTTCCTGATATCATTTTTAATAAAATCACATATAATGAAAAATTATATATGAAGGCACAAATGATATATGCATTTCAAAAATACTTTACTAAAACAAAAATGGAAATTTCTATTTGAATGAAGTCTGTATCACGCTGTATCCCCTAACATCAGCTGTATTTCAGAATTCCAGAGTGGTTTAGCCTATATAAAAAGAAAAAAGGAATTACCCTGATTCACAGAAACCCCTTCACAACTACTTCTCCTTTAAGAGATGAGCTGGTTTCAGTCTATGTTGAGTGAAATCATTCAACCTGAACTACTTCAAATTCCCTCCTCACTTCAAACTGTTCTTTATCTTGGCTAATCCTCTTTTTTCTTTTGTCTTAGAAGCAGTGTGGTAAGTTATTATAATCGGTCCCCAGGTCTCGCGCATCTCTGTATTTTTGCCCTTGTCCCATCCTCTCCCGCCTGGATTCTCAGCTGCTCTGTGACCTACAGAGCACTTTCCTTTGACCTAAAGAACAGGACTGCAGTGATGCTGGGTGGATGTCAGTGCCTAGGCCTTTAGAGGTCTTGCAGCTTTCTCTTCCCTGAGTCATCATATTAAAAAAAAAAAAAAAAAAAAACTCCAGGTTACCTTACTGGAGAGACAAAATGAAAGAGAGGGCCCAGAAGATAAAAGAGAGCCCTTAGCATTTCTGCCAAACAGGCTAAGGAGTGAGAGGAACAAGCCTAACATTTTAGTCATTCTGGTGCCAACTGTGGCAACTTCAGGTGGGCCCAGCTAAAATGACATGGAGGGGAGAAGAACCATCTCAGGTGGGAAATAATACAGTGAGGTTGCTTTATGCTACGAAGTTTCGAGGTGGTTTGGTGAACACAGCAGTGAATAACTGAAATAGATATAAACGTCTCTCTTCTTTACTGAGCCTTGCTTCTTCTGTCCTGTTGAGATCACTGTCTTCCTTAGTAGTTATCTCCATGTTTCTCTACTGGCTCCTTCACTTGCTTATAATGTTCTGCAGTCTTACCCCCCACCTTCCCCTGCAAAAAAAAGCCCCTTTTTGAACAGCAATACTCTCGAGAAACTATGTGCATGCTTCCATATAACAATTATCAAAAATTATATTTATAATATACACCCAGTTTTGTTTCCTCTTTACCTTCTATTCAAGTCTATCACTCAGATAAAACCTATCCATGTTTTTATCTTTTTACGGAAAGCACCATCTTAAAATTTTTTAATCCCCAGTCCTGACCTCGATCTGCATTCTTTTGGAATGATTTTGCATTTGACTCTAGGAACTGCCTTATTTTTTCAAGCTCCTCCATGATTATAAGTACCCCACGTTTTCTTAAGACATCTCTGGCTATTCCTTCCAAATCCTCTTGCTGGCTTGTGTTCCCCACCTGACACTGTTGTTTGGGCACATTTCCTGTCCCCCTCCCACTTCTCTTTTTATTCCATCCTCTGTAATGTCAGTGCCGCTGGTCCCATGACTTTAATTAAGACCTCTATTAAAATGGCCTCTAAATCACTCTAACTTCTCTCCCAGCCTCTAGGGTTTTGCTGCATAAACCCATCATCAGAACTGACATTTGCTGGAAGCTGGGGTAGGGGAAATAGGAATTTTAGACTTCACCTACTGAGTCAGTATCTGCATTTTAACAAGCACCCCCATCATCTGTATGTCCATGAAAACCTGAGAAGCCCTGCTGTAAATATGTATTTCCATCTACCTTGGCCAAAGCAAAAACAATCACTTTACCTGTTCTTCCCCAGAAGTACTGCAGAACACCCTTTTTTTTTTTTCCTAGTGAGCCATTCATTTGTCTATTTTGATTTTACCATCAATGCATCACAAAAGCCAAAGTCTTTGGCATCATCCTCATCATGTGCTTCTGCCTCACCTGCCCTCCACTACAAGTCCATCAGTTACCCATCTGGTCCATTTGACTGCCAGCACCTCTCCTTCTGCTCTGGCTTTGCCTTCCTGCTTATAAACTGAGTTTCCCTTCCTGGAGACTATTATGATCACATCTAAACTGGACACGCTCCCTCCAGCCTCTCTTTCTTTTTTTTTTTTTTTGCAAATTACAATATACTTTTAATAACTAATATACCAAGAGTTTATCCCAGTAATGTAAAGATATTGCAAAGTCATAAAGTTGTATCAGTATAACTCATCATGCCAACAGAGCAGTTAGTTAGCACTTTTCTTTCTTCTTTTTTTAAATTTTATTTTATTTTTAAACTTTACAATATTGTATTAGTTTTGCCAAATATCGAAATGAATCCGCCACAGGTATACCTGTGTTCCCCATCCTAAACCCTCCTCCCTCCTCCCTCCCCATACCCTCCCTCTGGGTCGTCCCAGTGCACCAGCCCCAAGCATCCAGTATCGTGCATCGAACCTGGACTGGCAACTCATTTCATACATGATATTAGACATGTTTCAATGCCATTCTCCCCAAATTCTTCTAATAACTTAACTACTTACGGCTTATCATCCTCACACAAACAAAAAATTAAATCAAAATGGCAAAAAAACAAAACAACGAAAATTTTAGAAAGAAAACAAAACAAATAGCAGTCAAAAATAAGACCAAAATAACAAAAGCATGTCACGTTCTTGTTTAAAATCATTGTGAAATTTTCTTCCTACAGAAGGTAATGTATATAAACTCTTATCATGCAGCATTCAAGAGCATGCAAATTGCAGCCCCAACTTGCCTTTTTTTGGCCCACTCCCTACATTCTCAAGTCAAAATGGAAAACCAACATTTACTCATCTGCTCACCTAGTCTGGAATTTTCTCCATTTCCCTATAGCCCAATGATTAGGTTAAATCTTACCTCTCCTTCAAGGCTCATCCTCTCTTGCATACACACCTCAATACCCTAGTCTAGAGACAGGCACTTGTCATTCCTTTGAGCTCATTTGACCTTAATGTAACTTATTCCAGACTTTAAAACACATTGCCTCAGATCTTGGTATCCACGCATAATCTACTCTGTAAGAATCCTTTCCTCAAGCTGAAGATGACATTCTATTTCTCTCTGCAGTCCCCACAATGTCTAACATAATAAGTACTTGATATATGTTTGTTCAACCTCTTAGTGAGTAGACTCAGATTGTTCATTAGTTCAACCATATTGCTAACTTATACTCATTTTTAAAGACTAGATTTAAAATATGTTTCAACAAAAAAATAGAAATTCCCACATCAGTTTGTCTCAGTTTGTGTGGTGATGGCTGGTAGATTTCCTCCCACAGAACAGATTTCTTAGGAAATCTTGATAAACCCTGGACCATATCACCACCAGTGGACATAATTACGATAACAATTTGGATGTGCTTTGCACACCCAGACGGGCCAAAGTCCATGTTTCTTCTTCAGTTTACTTATAAATAAAACTACCGTTGCTATGGATGTATCATCCAAAATATGCTTCCAGGAAGTAGGAGAGCAACCGTAAAAAATCCAGCACAGTAAAAAATTAGCAGCTCCATTCTTGAAGTATATAATCATGTTTAAAAGAAGACTTCCTGCAGAAATGTGGAATGGATCCTAAAGTTAAATTATATGATAGTTAAGACAAGTTTGTTGAGGGAAAAAACAAAATAGGACTTTAGAAGATATCAAGCCCTTATGCTATAGAATTCTACTGTGGACGAGTACTTGAGTACATGAGAGACTGTATAAATATTTTAAACTAGAATGATCAAACTTCCATGGGAAGCTTTTCATGACTTCAAGAGGCAGGAAGGAAGGAAAGACACTGTCAGCTTTTGAAATTCCATGTAAACAAAAATGGGAAAATCTTTTCGAGGCCATGGTACACGGCCTTTGTTTTTCCTCTTTAAAAGGCAAGTCTGTTGTTTTCCTTACTTTGATGGTTGAAGAAACGTATTTACGACTGATTACGCTGAAGGGATTTTACTCAGTGATCCCTACGTGTTACAAGGCAGCACGGAGCAACCAGAAACAGAGAAACATAAACAACAAAGGAAAAATAACTTGCTACCTAGCTTTGCTCCCAGAGAAGAATTCGAAGTCTGCATCAGAATTAGAGGGTGGGGCCTTCTCAGTCCTTTCAGGATGTCCGATAACTGTGACCACAAGGACAACAATTCAGACATTCCAGACTCATAGGAACAACCAAAGATTATTGGGTCTTGGCCAACTTCAGACGTCAAACATTCCTCCCATTGCTCGGAGTACCAAGGGGGCTAATCATGGGGGTTTTCAGGCTCATCTTCCCCTAATTTTTAATTCTGGCTGTTTACCTATTTGACCAGTTCCTATTTATTAGCCTTTTCATCAGAAAAAGTCAACCACTAAAGCAAAAGAAGAAGAAAATAAAACAATTAATTTTGTAACTGAGAACTGTAAGATATTTTCTTTGGCGAGATCTTAAGTTCCATGAGGTCAGGGATGACTTTCACATTGTTGTCCCCCTAGCACCTAGAATAGTTCTGGACATATAATACTCAGTAGATGTTTCTCAAATTAAGGGAGAAAATGAGTAAAATTAGACATAAGAAATCCAAAATTTGTAAATTACCTAAGATATCCTGTCTTTCATTTCTATGAATAATTGAGACCTGGCCCTGGTAAAAAGCCACATGACATGCATGAGTTTGTGCCAAGCAATGTTCTAGTTTGGCTGCTTGGTGTTACAAGGTGGTTGGGATTCCTTGATCAACATCCAAACCCCACGTTGCTTTAGAGTTTCTAAGACAGTAGCCTTCAAAGTGTTTTTACTGCAACCCAGAGTTAAGAAAGAAATTTTATATCAAGACCTAACACACACATCACACCACTCCACACACACACACAGGTAAAATTTAATAAAGAAAACAAAAGTTTCATGGAACAATATTTACTCTTACTATGCAAAATATACTGGTATGTTCTACTCATTTCATGACCAATTAGTGGGTTAGGACTTGTAGTTTAAAAAAATTCTAAGCTAAGCATGAGGGTGGTGAAATGGTCAAGGAGAGAAACTTAGACCTGCGATCACTTCCCTTAGGCAGTGGATCTCTGAGGGTGCAGTGTTTCAAGCTACTCTCAGGCATTGACTGGACTCTAGACTGAAGATTTCTGGATAAAAATTCACATAATGGCTCTGAAGTCAGGCAAAATACACAGTTCTTTGCAGTAAGGCATCGGCTGAGCTGTAAGCCATGTCTTAGACATATGCCTCAATCACTCACAGTGACTTGCAATTTTCCTAGCACACATGCAGTTGGGTTTTGAGGGTTGTATACAAGTTTCTCAGCAAGTCCCACCGTCATGAAGATGTTGTGAAGGTATTATTAAGTTGAAGAGGAAAGACTCTGACATTGGCATTTAATAGGGTTGATACTAAACATCATGAGTCACTCTGAAGACTGGAGAATCACTCAAAGGAACTGAAGCAATTACCAAAATAGACTCCAAGAACTTGGGGTTTTTATTTCATTGACTTAGTGCCTGCATAGAAGAGGAAACAAGGAAAACCTCTGTCCTGGTCAAGCTGCTTTGGAATCTGGTCTATGATATTCAACGTATAACATGGGAAATACAATGAAACAAGGAAAACCTCTGTCCTGGTCAAGTTGCTTTGAAATCTGGTCTATGATATTCAACGTATAACATGGGAAATACAACATGGACTCTTTGTCCTATTGATCACTGTTGAATATCTTTCAAAGAGAAAGATAAAACTTACCTGTACATGTAAACTACTTCCCAGACACTCAAATTTGCTAGATGTGACTCCTAGGAGGACTGAACTATGGAGTCTAGAGTCTACCAGGGTAAAAATGGAAGTGATAAGACCACCCACCTTACCTTTCTGTTATTTCTCTAGACGCATTTCATTCCCCCACCCAGTCTCTGTTGAATCTCACCATATTCAAGGTGCTGTGTTAGGTATGCACCCAGAGATGTAAGATGCGGTCCCCACCCCCACCGTGCTCATGGGGAGGGTAGAGAGAAACATACAAGTGATTCCCAGCACAACAGGCTGAGTGCTACAGTGGAATAATCTGAGTGAGGTGCAGCCAAAAGCAGGAAAAAAACACCTAAAGCAGCATAAAGGAGTCCTCAGCTTATACATGGGACATGATGCTTGAGCACTGAAGGATGACGAGCGATTTGCCAGACAGGTAAGAAGTGAGGGCATTAAAGCTGGAGGGAGCACCGTGTCCAGTTGCAGCATCTGAAGAGAACATGCAAGTTGGAGAAAAGGCCCAAAGTTCAGCAAGAGAAGCTGAAGATTAGGCTGATGACAGCCTTGTTCTGAAAGAGGCCAAGAGGAAGGACAATGATTTTAGAAGCCGCAATACACCACTGTCACTTAAAGCCATGACATAGATGCAAATTTTTAGGAAGATTAAAGCAAATGAGGGCTTCCCAGGTGGTGCTAGCAGTAAAGAACCTACCTGCCGATGCAGGAAACATTAAGAGATGCAGGTTCAATCCCTGGGTCGGGTAGATGCCCTGGAGGAGGAAATGGCAACCCACTCCATATTCTTTTCTGGAGAATCTCACAAGAAGAGGAGACTGTACAGTCCATGACTGTAGTGACAGAGTCAGACATGATTGAAGTGACTCAGCACACACAAAACAAATGAGGAGCTCAGTACTCTCAGTGTGTGACTTATACCTGAGCGACTGCTTCCTCTTTTTTCTTTATTTAAAATTTTTTTTATTGCTTCCTCCTTATACCTCTTCCTTGGTTCTATACAACATCCTCCTCCTCTTCATCATTATCATCAATAACCTCATCACAGTTTATGGAGCATCTACCATATGCTTTACCTTTGTCATCTTTAATCCTCACAACAGCCCAATGAGATAGGCTCTATTATCCCCCCTTTCCCAGAATCACAGATGCAGTGATGGATGGTGTCAGGTTTTGAACTTGGCTGTCTGATTCCAGAGCCCCGAGGCACGTAGCCACTATGCTATCCAATATATCTGTAAGGATGTAGTCTGCACCATATCCCCGGGCTCTGTAGTTTGGATCATAAACACTGTCTACAGCGCACTGAGTTACAACACCTTCTAAAGAAGAGATATGGCATTCTTTCCAAGCTCTCTTCACAGCAATGTTAATTACTGAAACTCTCCTTTTTCTAGAATTCTTTCTTTCTACCCTTCTCTGGGTTACCTTTGAGATTACTTTAAAGCATTCACCATGTAGATCAGCTGTTGCTATCTGGCATGTTCACTGTCGCATAATTTGCAAGTTGCAGAATTAGTGCTCAGCAGGATGATTCCAAAGCCTAGTGGACAGTATCACTCCAAAAGCAGTAGGCAGTAGGAACTACCGTGGCAGTACTGTGCTCACTTGGGCTATAAATTTCTTGAGAAAGGGAAGCTAGTTTATACTTACAACAACTGTTGACTATAAATCAAAGGAGAACTTTTGAAGCCAGATGCTTCATTTGTTATTCTAACGTGTATTTTCTTTTCTAAAGGATGGCAGGGTCCATGTTAGCTTCTTTACTCAGAAACTGAGTGGTTGAAATAAGCTCTGTCTTTGTGGGTAGACGACCTTGTGGTCCATCAATGTTCACTTGTCCTGTGAACTTGAACTCTTGGGTGATTTTACTGGTGACTGGATTTAAGAGTTCTATCTAGCAAGCTTTGTGAGAGTGACAATTTAAGTAGCTCTCACAAAAGTCACAAAAACACCAGGCCGATTGGGTAATAAAGTAGTTCCTTTAAAGTTAAATGAGTCATAATTTAGCATGAAGTAGATTGATTAGAGAAACACTTGTGAGTTGGCAGGCAGTTAGGATCCTGGAGTCATCTCGGTAATTAGGACTGTTATGATGGCTATTGGCACTGCATACACAGCAAAGATGGGTCATGTCAAGAATCCATTCAAACACTTGTGGGTTCAGAGACTCAAATCCGAGTTGAACCTTTTGGCGTTTGAGTTTGTTAACTGTTGGCTAAATGCCACTTCCTGTTCCTAAGAAAAGAGGCTTGAAAAAGTCTCATAAAAAATGACTTAAAAGGCTTCCTTGACTTCAAAGGGCTCTTACAAAACAACATTTTGATGAGTTAAGTGTAAAGGAATCAGAAACATACGGATTAAATTTCCCTTAATAGAGTCATGTGTCTTAAAAAACCAGGGAGGGAAAAGTAGCAAGTTCATTTGCTTAACATGTTTCCAAAAAGTCTAGGGTAGCCATTGATTCCCAAAGTGATCAAATTCTTCCATTCCAATATAATATTAGCATAAAAGGTATGTCAAAGGTTCCAATGGAATAAAGACCTGCATTTCTGTAGGTCAGGTTACATCAGGTCATCCTCTCTACAGTCCATTATGCCAACCTCCACTTGAAAGGAAACAGCAGAATGTTACAGACAGAGCCACAAAGAACAAAGAGAATTTCTAACCAGACCTCTCACTCAGGTCACGCAATTGTCATCAAGTCACCACACTGATGCATTAAGCTGACTTTACGGTTTGAATAGAGAAAATAAAAACAAACACTCTTCAGCCATGGAGTGTCACCAAAAGGCAGCATTACCTGTTGCACATGTTTGATTTCCACATCTTTAATCATAATTTTATGGGTTTCTCACCCTTGAAAATAAACTAATGATTATTTCCCAAGGGTTAGGGTCTTTGGATAAGAACATAACTGCAGAATATAGAAAGAAAGAAAAATCATTTGAACCGGTCTTGAACAACTGCAAATTCTGGTCAAGAATTACTCCTCATCAGGTTTGCCATGAATTTAACTGAGTGACAGCTAATCCCTGATTTATTCTGTGTCTGAAAGTCTTAAAGAACAAAGCATTTTACTTTTGAGGGCAAATAAAAACAAGACCACACATGTTTAACAATGCAGCGTTAGATGTCAATGGATAAGTTTGACCATTAGCTCTCAATATAACCTAAGTTAATTTTTTTTTATTTGGCCAAATATAATAGTATGAATTTTTAAGTAATAATGCACTAGATGGATCCCCTATAATGATGGCAGTTTCAGATCATAAAAGAAAAACTTCTGCAAGTAGACATTTCTTATTTTAATTTGCTGTGACTTAAACTGCTATAGTAACATAAATTAGCTTCCTTCTTAAAACAAAATTAGTGAGAGAAAAAGGTCCTAATTAATTGAATATATAAGTAACTTTTCAAAATGGTTTTATTTATGTCAACGTACTTCATAGAAAAGGAATGAATAAGAACTTTAAGTATTGGCTTGTGGAGTCTAGTGACATTTACATGTAATTCCAATTAATACAGATCAATAAATGCACTTAAAGTAAATAAACATTACTTTTTATCTAGCATATCTTCAAATTTGATTCTAGTAGACATGAACTATGTTAGGAAATATCAAGCAATCATAGAAACAACTGCAGATTTTTTTTGTTTGTTTCTTTATACGTCCCAAATCACCAAGTCCTTAACCATGTCCCATGACCCAAAGACCCCAGAGGACAAAGGAATGACATGGCCATCCTAGGGTACAGAAATACCCCAGAAAAGTTTACAACTTCTGAGGGATGGTGCCAATGATTTCAACCTAACTTAGTATTAGTTACCAGAACAGGATTTTGGATGTTATTAAGCAGAATTTTAAGAGAGCTGCTGAAACAAGCACTGAAAAATAAAATGATGTTAAGAGGACAAATAAGCTAAGCTAAGTCGCTTCAGTCGTGTCCGACTCTGTGCAACCCCATAGACGGCAGCCCACCAGGCTCCGCCGTCCCTGGGATTCTCCAGGCAAGAATACTGGAGTGGGTTGCCGTTTCTTTCTCCAATGCATAAAAGAGAAAAGTGAAAGTGAAGTCACTCAGTCGTGTCCAACTCTTAGCGACCCCATGGACTGCAGCCTACCTACCAGGCTCCTCCATCCATGGATTTTCCAGGCAAGAGTACTGGAGTGGGGTGCCATTGCCTTCTCCAGAGGACAAATAAGCCCTAATATTTCAGAAGTGTTCAAAGAAGTGGCTTCACTTAATTATAAACCCTGAGGCATGCTAATAATCACTGACTATAGGCATAGGGCAAGCACCACGCAACAACTGTCCATCCTTTCAAGAAAAAGGATTCGAAATTTTCTGTTCCCCATGCTTCTCTAAATCTTGAGATTATCTACCCAATTTCCTTTCCAAATATCCTGAACATTTTTGGGGGCATCTTTACACATAGTAAGTAGTTATGTTCTAATATGATATAATTACCGGTCAAGAAGCATTTAGTCCAGCAAATACCTCCCCTTCCAAGAATGCAGCTCTTGCAATTCTGCTATTGAAGAACCACAGTCTTAAGTTAAATATTACTCCCTGAGGTTCTCCTTACAAAATTTATATCCTTCTAGACAGGTAGTAATTAAGCCACTAAGGCCTCTGTGTTAATTAACCCATCAAGAAGATCTCTGTATAAGTTTTGGAATACATGATATCAGCAAGTATGAGGAAAAAGGAGAAACAGCAGAAGGAAAAAAGTGGGCAAGGTGATTCAAAGACAAGTTTCACCAAATTTACCAATTTGTCTAAACAAGCCCCACTTCCTACCCTACAGACTGTGACCTCTACCACCAAAATATTTTTCTTCCATAGTTTAGAATGATTTTGGGGCATCTTTCAAAGTTGTGTTACCTGATCATCAAATTCAAATAATGTAACTTCAGCGAGAAATACCCTGAAAACTGACAACCACAGCAGTGCCTCTCTCCAGTGTTAAATAACCCTTCCCTAACAGCCCAGACTGTGTTTCGTTGCTGTGTTTTCTTCACTGAAAAACTGTTTTTTCTTATCTCTCAAAATGCTGACTGGAAGGGGAGAAGACTAGCAAATAAAACCTCAGGGAGTTAATATTAAGACAAGTTTTAATCCCAGATCCTACCTTGTTATTAAAAAGATTTTGGATGCTAAAAAAAAAAAAATACAAACTTTAAGAATGTTTGCAACAAATACAGCAGGTAAAATATGTTTGCAATGCATAGAGCAACGCTTCTCAAGATTTTTTTCAATGAGTGATGGTCAAATGATCTTTTTCTCACAAAGTCCAGTTCTGCTTACAAAACTAAAAAATTATATGAATACCCACTTGCTATCCCAGTAGGTGTTAGTATAACTTTGCTAAACCACTTTTGTTTCAATGTGTTGGGCAGTGTCTTTGGTGATTTAATTGCCAAGTCGTGTCCGACTCTTGCAACCCCATGGATTATAGCCTGCCAGGCTCCTCTGTCCATGGGATTCTTCAGGCAAGAATATTAGAGTAGGTTGCCATTTCCTTCTCCAGGGGATCTTCCTGACCCAGGGATTGAAGCAGCATCTCTTACGTCTAAGAAGCTATAACAAAATGCCATTGACTATAGTTTATGAACCACAGAGATTCATCACTCACCATTTTGGTGGTTGGGAAGTCTGAGATCAGGATGACACTGTGGTCAGGTGAGTGTTCTCCTCTAGGTCACATATTTCTCACACTCACAGGGCGGAAGGGGTTAAGGACCTCTCTGCACCTCTTAAAAGGGCACTAATCCCATTCATGGGGGTCCCTTCCCAAGATTTCACCTCCTAAAACCATCACAGTGGGGGTTCAGATTTCAACACGTGAATTTGGGGTGCTCACTAACATTCAGATCAGTTCAGTTCAGTTCAGTCTCTCAGTCGTGTCCGACTCTTTGTGACCCCATGAATCGCAGCACATCAGGCCTCCCTGTCCATCACCAACTCTCGGAGTTCACTCAGACTCACGTCCATCGAGTCGGTGGTGCCATCTAGCCATCTCATCCTCTGTCGTCCCCTTCTCCTCCTGCCCCCAATCCCTCCCAGCATCAGAGTCTTTTCCAATGAGACAACTCTTCAGAGAAGGGAGTAAAATATAAACCTTTACATGTTCTCTTTAGAGTAGATCTGGCCTAGTAATCTGGATCTCTACTATGCTTACAACAACGATATGTTCGTTTAAGTAAAACCTAAAAAGGAGAAAGGAAAAGTAAATAAAGTTGATTTATTAAGAAAATGGGATGCTGGGAGATATTTTTTCAAGCTTTAATGTTTACAATTTTATGTCTAGAGTGTTGTTTGTTAAGAAGAATCTTAACAGGAAAATCACTTTTTTAAAGACTTGTCTTCATTACCCAGGACTGCTGCAACTTTTGAACCATTCTAGGAAGAGATGTGGAGAAGGCAATGGCAACCCACTCCAGTACTCTTGCCTGGAAAATCCCATGGACAGAGCAGCCTCGTAGGCTGCAGTCCTCGGGGTCATGAAGAGTCAGACACAACTGAGCGACTTCACTTTCACTTTTCACTTTCATGCATTGGAGAAGGAAATGGGAACCCACTCCAGTGTTCTTGCCTGGAGAATCCCAGGGACGGGGGAGCCTGGTGGGCTGCCGTCTATGGGGTTGCACAGAGTTGGACACGACTGAAGTGACTTAGCAGCAGGAGCAGCAACAGGAAGAGATGACTCAACTATTCCACAAGTTTTTTGTATCTGGGTCAAAGTACCCTCAGTGTTCAGCTAACATCCTATGGTTATCACTTGTGCCTATAAAACAGCTATCTAAAACCCAAACAGGAGATACTGAGGCTCAGCCCACAGCTCCAAAAAACCAGGTAGGGTTTACATAGGACAGACTGAGAAATAACACAGACACAGCTATCCCAGAGAAGTCACATATGGGAAACTCCATGAGACAGAGCAAGGAAATACCAGAGCCAGCAGCAAAACAGCCTTGCAATGATTTCTTTTGGTCAAATGCTAATTGAATGTCCTCAGTTCTGTGAACCAAAATGAGGCCAGAACCTGAGTTGGGCTAAACCTCCAAGTCTAGCTTGTTGTTTAGTCTCTAAGTCATGTCCGGGTCTTTGTGAGCCCATGGACTGCAGCACACCAGGCTTGCCTGTCCTTCACCATCTCTCGGGAGTTTGCTCAAACACATGTTCATTGAGTCAGTGATATCATCCAGCCATCTCATCCTCTGTGGCCCCCTTGTCCTACTGCCCTCAGTCTTTCCCAGCATCAGGGTCTTTCCCAATGAGTTGGCTCTTCACATGAGGTGGCCAAAGAACTGGAGCTTCAGCATCAGTCCTTCCAATGAATATACAGGACTGATTTTCTTTAGGATTGACTGGTTGGCTCTCCTTGCAGTCCAAGGGATTCTCAAGTCTTCTCCAGCACCACAGTTCAAAAGCATCAATTCTTCAGTGCTGAGCTTTCTTCACAGCCCAACTCTCACATCCATACATGACTACTGGAAAAACCATAGCTTTGACTCAACGGATCTTTGTTGGCAAAGTAATGTCTCTGTTTTTTAGTAAGCTACCTAGGTTGGTCATAACTTTCCTTCCAAGGAGCAAGTGTCTTTTGATTTTGTGGCTACAGTCATCATCTGCAGTGATTTTGGAGCCCAAGAAAATATCTGCCACTGTTTCCACTTTTTCCCCATCTATTTGCTCTGAAGTAATGGGATCAGATACCATGATCTTAATTTTTTTTTAATTTTATTTTATTTTTAAACTTTATATAATTGTATTAGTTTTGCCAAATATCAAAATGAATCCATCACAGGTATACAAGTTTTAAGCCAGCTTTTTCACTCTCCTCTTTCACCCTCACCAAGAGACCAAGTCCAGCTAGGGAGCTTGGAAATTGGGTGTGGGTCAGACAAGCCAGGGTCCTTCCCTCCTCCCCCAGGTTAATTCTATGTCCTTTTCCTCCTTTCTCAGAGTGCAGGTATAAGAGCATGCTTCCACCTCCAACCCTTTGACTAGGATGTTCTATCCCTCTCTTCGAATGCTGCTATTATTATTTTTTTTTTTATCTCTATCTCAAAGGCCCCAAACCACTTCCATTTACTGCACAAAGAAATTCAAAGCCTTCTAGCCAAAGTCAACTGTCCCTTCTCCAGGTATTCCATTCACAGTGATAACTGGAAAAAAATTGGTTATTTATATTAACCACACTAATAATAATAGCATAGATTCTAATTAACTCTGAAAAAACTGAAAACAATAACTGGGTTTTTGACAACTTTAAATTTCATTCTCTTGTTTTAAAAGGGGGACTCATGTCTGGTATGAGATGGGATGCCTGGAAGCTGTGCCATTCTCTCACTTTTGGGCAGCTGGTCACCCTGGCAGGGACACTATTCAGGGACAAGACTACCTTCCAAACTTATAGACAGCTTTGCCTTATGTATCTGCCTCTATAACCATTGGTCTTTGACACATTCTTGACTTTAGCTCTAAACCACCTTGTTGACTCATTTTATTCTACCTATTGATTCTTTCCTGTTTCAGAGCATTGTAATCTTTGACCTCATGAATTCTCTATCTCTAGCTTTTCCATCAAGCCTTGGAGCTGCTTTAAACTTGGGTTTCCCTTCTCAACCAGGATTCTTCTCACTAACTGTACAACAATTAAGCAAAGAAACCCTCTGTCCACACAGGCTCTCAGGACACACACACCCGCACAGCCTCAGACTGTGGCAACTTCTTCAGGTAGAATCAAAGCTAAGTAATCCTATTTAGGAGATGTCCAGTTCTACCAGATGTAATCTAACTCATGAAAAATAAGAAAAACAACAGTAGTAATAATTCTGACACCTCTGAAGAGAGTACTATGAAAAATATAAAACTTGAAATGGGATAAAATACTTTAAAATACATAATAAAAGGGAAGCTTTTGTATTGTCTTTAGATTTTATTCTTAATATTCAAGCTTTATTTTCATAAAATTGGATAATACTGTTTTAACTAAAAAGTTTTTTGGTTTTGTTCTGTTTTGTTTGTTAATCTTACTCAATTCCTGGTAAGTTTCTCTTAAACACCACTTTGTTCATTCCTTCCTCTAATAAGTAAATAACTTCTTGTGAAGAATTGTGAAGGAAATTCAATCATAATAAGAGTTCACTGACTGAAATCAATTGCCTTTAATGTACTAAAATGCTATTAAATAACCCCTCTTCTTTTAACCACCTAATATGGAAAGAATTAAGCTAACTTCAAAACCAATTTTATTATGCCAGACATGGTCTTCCTCTAAAATTAAAACCTTAGTGTGGTGACTCTCCACAGCAATAAGAAAGAACAGAGACCTATTTTATGTTTTGAAATCAACGTAATTCATGGATGCATGAGTTGGTGTATACTATAACAGACTATGGAGGACAAACAGTTAAATCTATTATTATTCAAAACTACATGGCACTCTGCTGGCTGTTTTGCCATATATTATATGCTAAAGCAATCCTAAAAAAACAGATAAAAATTGCACAACCTATAGGATGTAATTATATCAAACTTGAAAATCCCATCTTCATAACACCAGTATCTTACCTCCAAAGAAAGTATTGTCCTTGGAAAACAAAATTAAATAAAAAATTCCTGGAGTCTATTATACAGTGTCATGAAGTGTAGAAATACAATATAGGGTAAAAATTACTAAGCAAGTGATTCTTAAAACTGTTTTTTCATTCTGAAGTCCAGCATTTCCCTAGCAGGAAGTAATAGGACATCATTTTCAAACATGTGACTTCCTTTATTACACACTTGAGATTTCAGACTTTAAATGGAATTATATGCTTGCTTCTGGTGAATCATGTTCCTGCATTTAACGGGCTGCTAGCATTTGAAATCAGAAAGGAATTTTCCCTTAGAACACTTTCAAAAAGACATGGATAGTTTCCCGCCCCCTGCTCTTGGGAACAGGGAGTGGAGATTAACATTAGTGAGGAATAGAATAAAATCAATGTGAAAGGATGGACGTTTTGATTTGTCCTTTCATCTCCAGCTTTGTATTTCACCCTAAGACTTGGCATATGGAATATCATTTCATCTTGAAGCTCCTCGGTGGTTGAATGATTTTGACTGAGTTATACCCTCCTCAGTACAGGAAAATTGATTGTGTCCTGGGCTCATAGAAACTGGTAGTTATGCCAGGAGACTTGTAATGCTTGCTGGGCTGTGTAAAAACTGTGAAATGTGGCAACAGGAAAGACAGTAAAAGGAACTGGACATTTCTTTATGGCTTGCAACTTCTATCCTAGTCCAAATTGAATTGCAAAGTATTTTTGAACATTAAATTCCTTGGGGGAAAAAAACTATCATAGTAAAAATAAGACTTAGGGTCTTTAAAAGATTATCCAGAAAATAATTTTGTGAAAAAGAAAAATTAATAATCTGATTTGAAATCATTATGATACTAAAGCGTGAGCAAATACACAAGAAAAGTTCCTATTGATCAGAAACTCCCAGAATCTTCTACTGCTTTTCTGTTCTCAGAAGTACTAGCAGAAAAAACAACTTTGCCCATAAATTTGTTTGCAAGTGTATAAAAATCTGGCAAGATACAATTTTCACATTAATGGTTAGTCTGTGTGCCTATAAATACATCTTGGAAGCAAAATATACATACTCTTTCACCAATATTTTTTAACAATCAAAGGTTCAAAATGAAAGCAACATTTATTTTTGAAAGAAAGTTACTTATTCTATTTATGCCCCAAATGTGTCTCTTGCTGGAAATATTAAAGATGCGTGTCATTTTCCTTGATTTTATAATAAAAGAAAGGAAAACTTATTATTAATCTTTCTTAATAGATTAATCTTCATGTTTACAACAACTTGGCATTTTATGATTTCTTCCATTTGCAGGAATGCCATGGCTTGAGAAGCTTGATGGTGTCTTATCAAACTCCTAGCAGCAGTAAGGCTTAACCTGTTTGATTTCTGCACATGTTGCACATAGGTGAATATTTTGAACCAATAAACCCAAGCCGATTAGCCTTCTAAAAATGGATTAAGACCAATTTGTGTGATCTAAATTATGTAAGTTTACCTGAATTCATCTGGGACACACACACACACAAAAAAAACTCAGTGGCTTATGTAACACAGCTCATCTTGTTTCCTGTTCATTGCTCACAGTCTGAAATCCCCAGTGATCCACATGGGAGCCCATGACAAAAAAGCAATTGCTGGATTGATTGATATCTCAACAAATTGAGTTTTATGAAGGAGAGTTATATAGAACAATAAAAAGGGATATATTGTTTTGTCTATCCTATTATTTTCTATTCAAAATGTAAATAATCCCTATGACTGCTTGATGAGATGAACTATATCAACATAAATCTGGATTAATTTTACCATCAGCTTTCTAATATATCTCAAAAGTATTTAAATCTTTTTGTAAGGTTTTAAAACCTTCCAATGAACATCTATTTGAAATCTGTTTTCAAAGACCCACAAATCATGCCTTCCTTCCTTTATTTTGCATCTCATTGTGAAGAGCAATATAATTTTAGCAGTCACTACATCTTGGTCCAAATGAAACCAGAGCTGCTTTATAGGATCTCATGATGGCTCTTTCTGTTTGAATTGTAAAAGGAAAAGCCCTTTGCCCGGGCATGTCCTCTGGGTACTCTTCCTTCACTTAGATCATTTAATTATTAAACAGTCATGAGTCTACATTTTCTCAGTAATACATAGTACTTTATTATTGTTATTTTCAATTTTCAGGTGTTTTTTTTTCCCCTTTGAGGATATAATTTTTCATTATTTTAGTCATGGTTCTGTTTTGAGCTCCTTCAATACTTAATCAGACCTAGTTCCTTAAAATTAACTCAGAGAATAGATTCTAAGAAGACGAACTTACTAAACTGAGAGAGAAATGAGCTACATTCCATTTCAGATTGTGACAGGTAGTGTGGAAGGAATTCTCCCCTGACAAATGTATATTTTCCTTATCTGTTCTGCACTTGTTCAGCCCACTAATACTAACAAATAGAAAGCACATGGTTATAAATCTGTTATCCCCAGTATATTTTTATTGTGGGTGAATCTTTAATGTAACCAAAATGTCAGAGTCTAGTTGACAGTATATACAGAATGTGGTTGTTAGGAAACTTTAAACGTTTCTGAGTATTTTTTAAAGTAAATCTATTAGAATTCTTGGGAATATAGTTATGTTTTTAAAGACTGAGAAAAATAACTTTTGAGGATTTCTTTCTGAAATAACAGTAAAAGAAGGGTGTCATTAAGGTCCTATGCTGGCTAACTGTCCCTCTCTGAGCCATTTCTGATCCCTTCTCTGGTTTGTTTCCATTTGAACTGTGATGAAAAGTGACTGACATTTGATGTCCTGGTGAGCTTCCTCCTTATAAATAGTAAAAACTGTAACTTGTTCTGTTTAACCTTTTCGTTTGGACCACCAGGAATCTGAGAGAGCATCATAGTTCATCTTTAACAATGTTTAAGATTACCATGGTGGGCATATCTGTATGTAGTATTACACCGTATGCCCTGCTTGACTGTACTCTTGCTGTATTACATTCTTCATGGGATCTGAACTTTGTCGTTTCTATTTTCAAATCCCTCTCTTCTTCCTCTCCGACATCTTCATGCCTAAAGACTTACGATTTCTCTGCATGGTATTGAGAAATGGAGTATTTCCTGCCGTATCAGTAAACAAAGATGTTATGTGAATTCCTGAGCCCTAAGGGCATTCAGGAAAGAGAAAAATACCTCTGATCTAGCCGCCATTAGGCTGAACCACTCCCTACGGTGAGTTCTGAGGAACTCAAGATGTGAAAAACACAGGTTACTGGCCCCAGAGAGCTGAGATAGGAAAAGAATGATTTCAGTGAGTCCCTACTCTTGCATCTTCCCATAATAGAAAAGCACTAAATTCCTTACCTTGAGATATCTGGTTTTCTTTAATTCACAAAAATCCTTCTGATGTTCAGACCACCTGCCCTTTTGTTGCAAACGTCTATATAACCTGACCCCTACCCACTGTCTCCTCATCCCTCAGGGCTACTTGAGATGCTGCCTCTCAGACTTAAGTGCGAAAAATTTCCGCTGAATAAAACATAACTCTCAACTTTTAGACTGTGACTATTTTTTAAGTTGATGGTATCTTTTTGGAGAGAGAGTATTCATTTGTGATTCATGACCAACATCCACGTGGCTGCCTGTCCCTCCCTCGCATCAAACCACCCTGGACCAAGTGCAGTAATGGGATGGAGCCAGGCAGAGCGGTCCCCACTGTCACATCCTCTCACTGACAAAACGGGGATTCTGAATCTCTAAAACTGCATAGCATGTGCCCACAAGGACTGATGGACTTCCGTGCACTCTGCCCTGTGGCTATGCAACATCCCAAACCTGCATTTTGAATTGGGCTTCCTGACTGATGTAGAATGCAAGTAATGTTCTGCCTCAACTGACAGGAAACATCTTTTGAACTAAGGAAACACATTATAATTCCTAAGGCAAGGGAGAGAGAGCCTCCCAAGGTTTCCAGTCATCTGGCTACCTCTCTGTTCTCCTCTTTCGTAGAGAAGAAGCCACTCACCTCTGATTAATTCCCTGGACATCTTCATCACCCAGGAGTACATACATAGTAACATAATTACTGCCCTACATATAGTTCCCCGTAGCATTCTGTAACCCTGCAGACCTTGGAAGTGCGACTGAAGCAATATGTTCTTAGTACATACTGCTTACCAAGGAAAAATAAACAAAAGATGGCCTTGAAAGAGAATAAACAAAGAGCTCCAGGCACGACTGAAAGAATAAACAGTTTTTAGAATAAAATTGGTAAAAGGTAAGAAAGAGACTGCTGCTGCTGCTGCTGCTAAGTTGCTTCAGTCGTATCCGACTCTGTGCGACCCCATAGACGGCAGCCCACCAGGCTCTTCTGTCCCTGGGATTCTCCAGACAAGAACACTGGAGTGGGTTGCCATTTCCTTCTCCAATGCACGAAAATGAAAAGAAAAAAGTGAAGTCGCTCAGTCATGTCCGACTCGTAGCAACCCCATGGACTGCAGCCCACCAGGCTCCTCCGTCCATGGGATTTTTCAGGCAAGAGTACTGGAGTGGGGTGCCGTTAAGAAAGAGACTAGCAACACCCAAAAGGTGACAATGCGTGGACTGTGCATACATTTGCATTTATTTCCTCCAATTCTGATCATAAATCATTTTCAATAGCACGATCAACTATAGAACAATTTTCTATTAAGCATCCATCACGATAAAATTCTTATGCTCCTTTTCATCTCTGACCAAAACCTTAAGGGTAGAACAACTTATTTTATTTTGACTTCATTCTGCTGCTAAGTCGCTTCAGTCATGTCTGACTCTGTGCGACTCCATAGACGGCAGCCCACGAGGCTCCGCCGTCCCTGGGATTCTCCAGGCAAGAACACTGGAGTGGGTTGCCATTTCCTTCTCCAATGCATGAAAGTGAAAAGTAAAAGTGAAGTTGCTCAGTCCTGTCCGACTTTTAGCGACCCCATGGACTACAGCCCACCAGGCCCTCCATCCATGGGATTTTCCAGGCAAGAGTACTGGAGTTGGGTGTCATTGCCTTCTCCGGACTTCATTCTATCACCTTATAACTACTTCAACCAGCTCAATTTGAACAATCATGGCCAAACTCTGCTATGGAAGGCTTATTGTTGATATTGTTCATTTCCTTTGTTTTGTAGTGTATTTGTTCAGTATATCAAGCTTTGCCCCTCTATATCATCTGTAGCTACAGAAATTCTGAGTCTGCCTCTTATAAGATCATCTTAGTTAAACATGTGAGTAGGAGAAGCAGTTTGTGTTGTGGTTAAAGCTTCAGGACTCTGAGATGAGAAAGACTGAATTAAAATCCTGCATCTGCCTCTTCATAAATACATAAACTTGGGCAAGCTGCTTAATCTCCCTGTTCCACAAATGTCTTTTCATAAAAAGGAATAATAATGCCTCTTAACTGAGTGGTACTTATTAAAAGGCAACGAGAATACCACATAGCAAGTATTCAACAAATCTTAGTCATTACTACTATTTGATAATAAAAGGTTTTTGTTTCTACTGTATTTATCAGTCACCTTTGTTTTCTAGGTATCAATATAGGTCAAAACTTATAGTTGATTGAAATAAAATATCTCACTCATTCTAATCTCCTCCTCTTCCCCCTGAATTAGTCAAAGAATGCATTCTATGCCTCCATGCTTATTCTTGTCTTTCCTCTTGGTCTCCTCTCTTTCTCGTAGAGAAAAGGACAGAACAACACTGTGCCATTTCGGTTCCATGGTCATATCATAGACTTTCAATCACACATGGTTTTTCATATACTTTGGCCTCTACTTGGAGGGAATTCACCATGATCGCTGCTGTTTGCTAAATTCTTATTTATCCTAGAAAGCTAGGTCAAATGCAGTATCCACTATCAAGCCTCCCCTCGTTTCCCAAGGCACAGTGAGAAGTAGTACCCTCGTGCCTCTATAATACTGTAACCAAAGCTCTGAGCTGCCATGTAAATGTCCTATGTAATGGATTGATATAGTGATCTTCCTATCTCTGTCACAAAACACTGAGTTCCTTGAAGGCAGGGGCTATCAAGTCTGGATCCTTTACTTGATGTCTCTAGCCTCTAATATGTGGATCCCATACAGGAGATATAAGATAAATATGTTTTGAATGGATGAGAGTCTTCTGTCTTCTATAGAGAGAGGCTAAATTATTCATAAGTGTATCTAAAATACAGCACTTACAGACTAAAAAACAAAAATCCATAGAAAAGTTGAAAAAAGAAAAGCAAAGTAAACAATCCAGAAAAGTACACTACACAGAGGAACTTTGCAACTTTTCTGTGTTAGCTGATTTATTTTGACAAAAAGTGCTAGAGCCAGAATTCCATAAAAGCCTTCCCTTTGAGCGCTACTACGCTTTATCAACAAACATAACTTGTTATGACATAAAGTTACTTTCTTCTTCCCAAGCAACTCTTCACCATCACTTAGAATCTTAATCATTGGCAAGATTAAGAGTCTAAGGTTAAAATTTAGAAAACTATATTCCAACCAAATCATGAGTGTCTACTATAACATGGTTCTCAAATTTGTTGTATCAACAAAGCTTTTAAGAATTCCACCATAACACAAAGTAAAAGACCACTTTTCTTACATAGAACATATGTTTTCATAGACATCTGAGTATTTTATTTACTGTAAAATATAAGGGCATAAAAAGTGTCACACATTAAAACAACTATAAGTTGTTCAGCAATGTTTGAAAATTCTCATGCAATTGATTACATTAAAATTATGCTATTAGGCATAGATTACTTCTGGGTTAACTTAAAATACAAGATAACAGTAAAACTTACAGTATTAGTAATGAGAGAGTCTGATAGCTATGATTAAATTGCAGGCAGGCTAACTCTAGCTTTGCTATCAGCAGTTATTACATTATGATATAAAGCCACAGGTGGGTATCTCTGATCATCGGCTATTTCAGGAGGTGAGAAGATCCTGGACAGGCTTCTTCCCAGCTCACAGTTGCTAGGAAATGGGTCTTATTCTGAGGTCAGATATTCAATTTATCCCCAAATGTCTGAGGTTAATCCTCTAAATCCCTCCCCCAAAGCATATGAACTACCTTCTCATGCTTTCATCATCATGGAAGTCTTTATTTTAAGAAAGTAAATTTATATCACAGAGATGATTCGATGCAGTAAAGATATGACATATAGACATATACAAGAGAGAATTCCAAAGGTCCAGCTATATTAAGATCACAAAATTAGATAAGGGATAGAAGGATCCCCTTAAACAACTAGCTTATTCCTATCTTGACACGAGCAAGGCTCCTCAAACTTCAGCAGTGTGCTGGAAATTTTTAAAGGAAAATTTTCTCAGGATTAACTTATACTTTCTTTTAATAAATATAAGGAAAACCATGGAATTATTGAAATCTGCATGAAATGTGAAGGCAATCCAATTATTGTTCAAATTTATTTAAAACAAAAACAATCTGAAAATTAGTTTTCAATTTTCACAGACATTGAAAAGAAATTCCAGTTTCAACATAAACTTCACCACCAAACCAGTGATAGAAACAAATAAATGTTATGAATTATTCATCCATTTCAATACCAAGATCATTTGACCATAAGATAAGTTTTTTAACATTGCCTATGCTTTGTCTTCAATTTGGAAAACCTCATGTAATACCATCTTTTATATTTTGGTCAACTTCTATTTTCTTGTTAGCCCATTAAAGAATTTTTTTTTGTTTTTTTTAATTTTTTAATTTTATTTTTAAACTTTACATAATTGTATTAGTTTAAAGTACTTCCAGTTGCCAATTTTAACCCCAATGGGAAATTACTTTTGCCTCTTCAACTAAAAAAAGAATTCCCCATAAACACAATGGTCATTGTCATTTTGTTCCGCTGACATGCAGCCCCACAAAACAAAAGTTAGATGCTTTTGCTTTAGGTACCAGATCTGGTTCTAAACACAAGCCCAGAAGCACACGTAGAGATTGGATTCAGTTATAAAGTGGCCATGTGGATAACGCAGACTATACTTCTGTTAATTTTTTTACATTATTATCAAAATCAAAAACACTATTTTAAAATGCTCATAGGGAACTCACCCATCTCAAATAACACATCCATAAAAGATCCAAAAATTCCCCTTTGAGAAACACTGAATCCAGTTCCTATAGACTTGCTTATTATGGATTTAACTGTGTTCCTCCAAAATTCATACTTTGGAGTCCTAACCCTTACTGCCTCAGAATGTGACCTTATTTGGGGATAGGGTCTCTAGAGAGTTCATCAAGTTGAGATAGAATTACTCAGGTAGGCCCTAGTCCAATGTGCCTGATGCCCTGATTAAAACTGAAAGTTCAGACATGGAGACAGACACTCCTAGAAGGAAGATGATTCGAACAGACTCAGGGAGAAGACATTTGTCTACAAGCCAGAGAGATCTGGAGCAGATCCTTCCCTCATAGTCCAGAGAAGAAGCCAACACCTTGATTTTGGACTTTAACCCTCTAGAACCATAAGATGACAGAAGTCTGTTGTTTAAGCCACCCAGGCTGCAGTTCTTTGTTTTAACAGCCCTAATAAACTAACAAATCCATAAGCAAGCATGGAAATAAAATTCAGTTATAATGAGATCATCAAGATTATGCAGAACATGCTATAGTTTATTGATTTTAATGTTATTGTAAAAATTAAAAAAAAAATTTAAAAATGCTTGTGGAGAACTCACAGATCCCAAAGAATACCTCTAAGAAAGATCCAAAAATCCCATGTAAAGAACCTCCGAATTAAAACAGTAGACACTGTTTCTCCAGTTCCTATAGATTTCCTTAAATCACTCTTGGACACTCTTTAAATCAAGAGGCAGATGTTCTCAACAGGGTCATTGCCATAACTACATGAACTAAATAAAAAATGCCAGATTTTCCTGACTGCATATAGCAAGCAAGACAGATCAAAGTCATCTGGAACAAAAGGTCATGTAACAATGAAGTTCAAATGGCGTTTACTGACGATGACCAGAGATGTGAGCACAGAGCAGAAACACACCGAGTAATTCCTGTCTGGTAAGGTCCAACACGAAGACTCTTCGAGTGGTCAATAAGATAAATCAAACGCCAGTTTCTACCAGCAGAATTAAAAGGCAGCAGAGGGATAACTATGGCAGGTAAGCTCAGCATTTGCAAGAGCATTTGCAATCCTAGTAAACATGTCCCACCCAGCAAGAGAACCTCAGATCTGTCTCAGACTGACAGCGTGAATATAACTCATTGCCAAGTACTACTCTCTCCATCTCCCCAAATTAGGTGTCATTTCTCAACAACTTCCAGATACTTCTAATGTCAGGGAAATATGCCTGAAATGCCAATGTAGTGTAAGTTAGAGGGCTTAATAATTAGAAATTGTTATTTTTAAAATAGCTGTCATTTAGGAAGTATAAACTATCACCTGCTTTATTAGGTGTTTCTGTCTTGTATCCCATTAATTTCTTGCCATGATACTGTGAAGTTACTGTTACTACTCCCAGTTTGTGGATGGATAAATTCAGACGTTAAATCTTAGGGAGATTCAGTCAACCATATCAGTTTCCACTACAGATACTAGTGGAGACTTAACTATTATGACATATGCATGGTATACTATCCATTAGAGAAAAGACACCTTCTTAATTTATAAACACAGTTCCATCTTGTGCCCATTAAATTCAAACCTTTCAAATCAACCCTTCAGCCACTTCCTTAGCGTTTGATACATCATAGATGTAAACTACAACATCTGAACCTGATGTTCAGAACCTGTGTCCTGAACCTCCTACTTTTATCTTTATGTTTCTGTGCTCATGTGTTTGCCTTCGTTCACAGGAAAAGAAAAGCACTGCAGTGCCTCCAGTTTATGAAAACAACTGCCAACATATTTAGGGTCCAAATTAGAAGAAAAATAACAAAAATATTTGAAGGAAACAATTTATCAGCATTTTCACAAAAGATGAAAATGGACTTCTTAGGAAGCACATGCAGTAAGACAGGACTGTTGTTCAGACAATGTCACCCGATGAAAGCAGTAATCAAGAATAAACAGTGAAAAAGTAGCAATATGACATGTGAGGGTCATTCTGTGGCCATAACATATAGTTCACATGAAACACCCAAACCATTCCTTTTCATATGATGTTCTTTGCATAAAGTCTTACGCAGAGCACACGAACTTGAAAACTGATGACATGTTCTAGGATTTTCTTTGAAACAAAATACTTTGCCTTGTGAGTATTTCAGCTAAAGACTGGTTTTGAGGTCTGAATTGCAGATATTTGTTCTCCCATCCTTTTTCCATAGATAAACACAAATAATTTTTTTAATTTTATTTTATTTTTAAACTTGACAATATTGTATTGGTTTTAAACACAAATAATTTTATCATTATTTTTCTTAAATTTAGAAGAAAACATCAGATGAGCAATTTGGTGATATTTTGATTGAGATGTTTTGTTTGGTTAAACCCAGCTGATAGAAACTTAACACCCCACGTCCTGCAGTACATGAAATCATTTTGTGAAATAAACTTGTATCTTGTCCTTGATTGCCTTGCATAGATAAGGATTCCACAGGCATTTTGTAGCATTGCTATTTCTAACTCTCCTTAGGTATCTGTTCCTAAAGTCATACACCATTTAAGATAAAAGCACTGAATAATTCATTTCAAAGAGTTTCATGTGCCTTTTTCAGGCTTGGGTATTATACAGAAAATCACTTGTAAATTGCTTTTAGTCTCATTAACTATGCAATAAACTATGCAGAAATCTGAATGGCAAAATAGACCATTGAGGCCACACTTCTGGTTTTATTTACTAGCTAAAGAGAAAAGTCTTTAACATTTTCATTCTTATAGTGAATGTATTTATTGTCTACAAACCTCTTACTAATGTGAAAATGCTATTTTACCAGCTACAATAAATCAGTTGTCATGAAATTGAATAAAGACAGTAAAGAAACACCACTGAATTTTTTTCAGCACAGTGTTTTTACAACTTTGTACATTTCCCTTTAAACTCACTAATCATCAGGATCTTGGCAGTAAACACTTTCGTACTCACACATCAAGAAGAAAATACCTACAGCATTGCTTTCCTTTCTGCCTACCTCCCACATTTATTAGCCCAAGTTACCACCCATGTCAATATGAGTCATGTCTCTCTGGACATACATTTTATAATCATTCACCTGAGGATATAATCAGCTTAGATAAGGCCAAAAGTTCTTTAGAAATATCAGCCACTACCCATTGTCAGTGGCCAAGTTAAAATATTGTGTCATAAAATTTTTTAAAAAGCATAAAATATAAAATGAATAAAACAGTAAAATATTCTATGCATTTTACAGTCATGGCTTGAGCAATAAAAAAACAAAGTGAGTTAAGTTGTAATACAGGAAAAAATAATCATATTCCTAAGTATAGAGTTTCCTTCTCTTCAATACTATCTTACCTAATTCTTAATGGAAATATTTAGATAATAATCACACACTTAATAAACATTTAATGAGTAGCTTTCCTAAGTTAAAAAATTATTTTGGCTTTTTATTTATTATTTATTTGATATTCATTTGAAAAATAATGTTCAGCTCCTATTAGTCAAGAATCTGCCTACAACATAGAAGATCTGGGTTCAATCTCTGGGTCGGGAAGATCCACTGGAGAAGGAAATGGCAACCCACTCCAGTATTCTTGCCTGGAGAATCCCAGGGATGGAGGAGCCTGGAGGGCTACGGTCTATGAGGCCGCAGAGTCGGATGCCACTGAGTCACTAAGGAGCAGCAGCAGTCATAAATGCAATGCTGGACCCTACAAATGTAAGAGTGGAACAAACAGGCAGACACAGACACAAATGTGTGGGCTACACAGAAGAGAAAAGAGGCAATTACAGCATCCTGCAATAGCGCTCATTTGGAGGGAGCAGGCAGGAAGCCATGCAAGCCTGATATGAAGTACCAGGGAACACTTTCCAGAGATACGAACCTATAACCACAACCTGAATGATGACTAGCAGCTAAACAGTGAGAGAATGGAGGGTTCATGGGTGGGCTAGGCAGAGAAGAGTGTTGGAGAAAAGAGGAGAGGGAGGGAAGGAGGGAGGGAGGAATAGAAAGGAAAGAGGAGGGAGGGGGTTTGGGGGAGGAGGGAGGGGGTGGGGGAAGAGGGAGGGGGTAGGGGGAGGAGGCACCCTCCCACCAAAGCAGTAAAACAGAGTCTGTATTTCACTGCTTTGTTTTCTGGCAACTACATATTTATATAAGTTCCATGAAGTCCTTGGAATCTACATAGGCTTGGAATGTCTTGGTATTCTCATTTATTCTTCCTTATTTGATCAAGGTTTTCTTATAATATTTATTACCTTTGCAAAGACAAAGTTTAATCTTTGAAATACTCAAACTTTTTTCTTAAGTGTTAAAATAGCTAACACTGAAAACTTTTAAACTTTAGTTCTTTAATTATTTTGCTGAAACAAGTATAAGATGAGATACCCATCAAAATAAACTTGGGAAACCTTTACCTTATGTTAGAATAATTTTTAAATTAATACTCATTGTTTGTTTAAACTTAATACTCTTTGTTGTTAATACCTTTTTACATAATCATTGCATAATCTGTAGAGAATTAGAAACAAACTTTATTTCTTAACACTGAATCAGTCTTCTAATAAAATTGATTGTATTATAGGTATTATTTAGATTTGTTGTATAAGCTACATGTATGGATATGGATACATTTTAAAGGTCTGTCTTGTTAAAATAGGGCGTCCCTGGCAGCTCAGTGGTAAAGAATTAGCCTGCTAAAGCAGGAGACTTGAGTTCGATCCCTGGTTCATGAAGATCCTCTGGAGGAGGAAATGGCAACTGGCTCCAGTATTCTTGCCTGGAAAATCCCATGGACCGAGGAGCCTGGCAGGCTATAGTCCCTGAGGTCACAAAAGAGTCAAACATGACTGAGCAACTGAACAGCAACATTGTTAAAATAACTTCTAACAATGAATGGCAATACTGTTTATATCAGTATTACTAGTTAACCTCAAAGGATACTCATCTGTTTCTATATATAACATTATACTGAGTATTTTATGCTAACAGTGCCTGCATAAGTCTTACAGGAAAAAATGCAAAAATATTTATTTTAAAAACAATAACATTACATAAAACTTGAAAAACACAGGAGAGGAATCACTCAAAATTCGTCCATGTTACTGGAACAGCTATTGACATTTTACCTCTTCTGAGGTATTCACAAGCTGGGTGGAAATCAGGTATGTGGTATAATCAGGCAAATGCATTGCCCACTGTCTTCTTCCTGCCTCTAAAACTGACACCTTAATCTCTTTTTTGAAACCCTCTCTCTGGCTTCCATCCAGGGCATGATGCCAGGACAGGCAAATTTCTACATGGAACAATTTACAAAATAAGTCTCCGAGTCCCTCACAAGCCTCTCATCTGTAGGATGTGGCATCCTCATACTGCGGGCATCTGGATTAAGGGTCCTTGGACACATTATAATTGCACACATTATAACACATTATAATCGCATCATAATCACACACATTATTAACAGCCTCCCCTCACCAGCACCACCAGCACCCTCAAAGAAAAAAAACAAAGAAGAAGAGTAAAATCTGCCCCTGGGAAAATACAACGTTGAATGACTCAGTCTTCCCTCCCCTTTCCCACATCACTGCTTGACTTGCGGAATCTTAGTTCCCCTGACTAGGGATTGATCCTGCATCAGTCAATTCCAGAAAATAAAAGGACCCAATCAAAAAGTGGGCCAAAGAACTAAACAGACATTTCTCCAAAGAAGACATACAGATGGCTAACAAACACATGAAAAGATGCTCAACATCACTCATTATCAGAGAAATGCAAATCAAAACCACTATGAGGTACCATTTCACGCCAGTCAGAATGGCTGCTATCCAAAAGTCTACAAGCAATAAATGCTGGAGAGGATGTGGAGAAAAGGGAACCCTCTTACACTGTTGGTGGGAATGCAAACTAGTTCAGCCACTATGGAGAACAGTGTGGAGATTCCTTAAAAAACTGGAAATAGAACTGCCATATGACCCAGCAATCCCACTGCTGGGCATACACACTGAGGAAACCAGAAGGGAAAGAGACACGTGTACCCCAATATTCATCGCAGCACTGTTTATAATAGCCAGGACATGGAAGCAACCTAGATGTCCATCAGCAGATGAATGGATAAGAAAGCTGTGGTACATATAAGCAATGGAGTATTATTCAGCCATTAAAAAGAATACATTTGAATCAGTTCTAATGAGGTGGATGAAACTGGAGCCTATTATACAGAGTGAAGTAAGCCAGAAAGAAAAACACCAATACAGTATCAGTTCAGTTCAGTTCAGTTGCTCAGTATACTAACGCATATATATGGAATTTAGAAAGATGGTAACGATAACCCTGTATGCTAGACAGCAAAAAGAGACACAGATGTATAGAGCAGTCTTTGGACTCTGTGGGAGAGGGCGAGGTGGGATGATTTGGGAGAATGTCATTGAAACATGTATAATTGCATATGTGAAATGAAACACCAGCCCAAGTTCAATGCATGACACAGAATGCTTGGGGCTGGTGCACTGGGATGACCCAGAGGGATGGTATGGGGAGGGAGGTGGGAGGGGAGTTCAGGATAGGGAACACGTGTACACCCGTGACGGATTTATGTTGATGTATGGCAAAACCAATACAATGTTGTAAAGTAATTAGCCTCCAATTAAAATAAATAAATTTATATTTAAAAAAATAAAGTTGAGCTTCAGGTTCAACAGAGGCAGAAGGACCGGCTGGGCTAAGAGAACAGCCCAAAGGGAAGGCCTGAAGGTTTAAAGTATTTCAGCACGGGGTGGGGGGGGAGGAGTTCTGATGGGTGGGGGTGGAGAGACAGTGGAGCACAGGGTGGGGAGAACAGCCTGCGGTGGGAATCTGGCAAAACCAATGCAATATTGTAAAGTAAAATACAGTAATTAATTGAAAAAAAAATAAAGTACCAAAAAAAAAAAAGCACTATGAACCAAGTCAGCAAAAAAAGAGGAAAAAATGTATTTTTTTCTGTTGCTTTCAGTTTACCCTCAGTCCCAATGCCATCTTTTCTTTTTTATACAAGCTTCAGAAAAAAACAACCTTCAACCCACCTCCTTCTCGGCTCTGTTCCTGGTCTTTACATCTTCCAGACCCCCTTTTGCATCCTTCTGTCCCCTAAAAATTTCCAGGACATTGAAGAGCTAAGTGAGCTTCTGCTACTTAAAAAAAATTTCAAAAAAGTTCTAGATTAAAAAATAGATAAATATTCTATGAGATTATAAGCATGTCACAAAATCCAGAAACACCAAGATGTTAGTATTATTTTCTCAGGTGAGAAATCAGAGGACTCTACATTTATTTGTTACATATTTCAATGTTGTCTAATTTTTAACAACAATTATCATGAAGTAAGCAATAACTGTTTTAAAAAGTCTACTCAAAGAGTTAAATAAATGTATCCTATATGGTGCTTTTGAACTGTGGTGTTGGAGAAGACTCTTGAGAGTCCCTTGGACTGCAAGGAGATCCAACCAGTCCATCCTAAAGGAAATCAGTCCTGAATATTCATTGGAAGGACTGATGTTGAAGCTGAAACTCCAATACTTTGGCCACCTGATGCGAAGAACTGACTGATTGAAAAAAAACCCTGATGCTTGGAAAAATTGAAGGCGGGAGGAGTAGGGGACGACAGAGGATGAGATGGCTGGATGGCATCACCGACTCAACAGACATGAGTTTGGGTAAACTCTGGGAGTTGGTGATGGACAGGGAGGCCTGGCATGCTGTGATTCATGGGGTCGCAAAGAGTCAGACACGACTGAGGGACTGAACTGAACTGAACTGAACTGACTGATACGGTGTGTGATTATAAAGATGCAGAGGATCACAAGCCTAACTGAGATATGGAAGCTGAGTTGCTTCATTTCTTTAGTTAAGTAATTCACCTCTGCCTACCAACCTTACAGCCTTTAAAAATCCAAATTCTTAACTCCCACAAACTTTTCAAGGGATAATTTGTCAATACTAATAAGGGAAAACAAACAACAACAAAACCTTTTGAATGCACATAAATTTATGTGTTTATTTAAGGAGGCAATATACTTGTATTTGGAAAGAAAATTCCTCGAAGAATACATATGAAACCCTTAAATTTGGTAAAGGTGAAGTCAAGGGGGATTGAAAAATGGAATCGTTCAGGGAACTTTTATTTTTCAAGAACTTATAAAATTTTTATAATTGTTAAAGTTCTGCTTCAGCAAAATTACAAATGTTTATAAGTCATGTCCTATCCCACTGCTCATAAATAGGAAAAACTAAGTGTCTGTTGTGCCCATTAAAGAGCTCTGAACCATTACATATCAAAGAAATAAGACCATACGTCTACCCTCTGGGAATCTACAATTTTCTTGGGAAGACAAAGCTTGAAAATAAATCAGTTTAGCAGGGGGAAAACCTGAGACAGACTACTGTTAAGTTCTAAATTAACTGCAATCAAGTGCATATGGTCAAAATGCAAAAAGTGATGGTTGCAAGTGTCTGAAAGGAAGGATCAATATTTGGGGAGCAGTAAGCGACCTGATATGGAGAAGGCAATGGCAACCCACTCCAGTACTCTTGCCTGGAAAATCCCATGGACAGAGCAGCATCATAGGCTGCAGTCCTCGGGGTCATGAAGAGTCGGACACAACTGAGCGACTTCACTTTCACTTTTCAGTTTCATGCATTGGAGAAGGAAATGGCAACCCACTCCAGTGTTCTTGCCTGGAGAATCCCAGGGACGGGGGAGCCTGGTGGGCTGCCGTCTATGGGGTCGCACAGAGTTGGACACGACTGAAGCCACTTAGCAGCAGCAGCAAGAGCAGCAGCAGCAAGTGACATGATAATGCATGACTTACAGGTCCAAAGAAGAGAGAAGGGTGCTCTAAAGGTGGGGTTCAAAAGAGTTGCCACCTAGAAGTGGGAGACACCATGGTGCACATGAAGGAAGGGGTCATGGATGAAGATAGTTGGCAGGAACACAGAACGTGGACCTTCAGGAATGAGTCTTAAACATATTTCTAGACAAGATCTTCCTTGCAGTAGGTTTCAGAGGGTAGCTTCATGATTCGAAAATGACTGATAATTCCTACAGAAACTTGTTCATGATAATTAAATAAAGCTTTACAAAGAAAATATAACAGTGATAATAGGAGTGATGACAGATTTAGAAATGTTTGGCTTGAAAGAAAGGTATAAAGGCAAAGCATGAGGAGAAGGCAACAACAGAGGATCAGATGGTTGGATGGCATCACAGACTCAATGGACATGAGTTTGAGCAAATTCTGGGAGATTGTGAAGGACAGGGAAGCCTGGCATGCTGCAGTCCATAGTGTCACAAAGAGTCGAACACAACTGAGCAACTGAACAACAAAAGTTTGAGGAGGGGAGAGAGTATGATGTACCTTTTGGGTTGGAAGCATGGTGAAGAGAAAGTGCCCTAGACTAAGATTCCAGACTCATTCTGCCAGCTCTGACCTGTCTGCATGACTACTCACTTGACCATGTTGACGCATGGTGTAACATCTAGAAAGTGCCACATTTAAGAACACAATTTTTAGGATCCACTCCATCCCTGGATCATATGAATTTGTTTATGGGTTTTCCATGTGAAATTATGTAGGTATATTCTGTACAACTTTGATGAAATAATTCATACATTTAGGTGACCAAAATCTAGAAAGAGATTTTCACATCATGTGAGTATATTAGGGTTCTTGACTGTAAACAACACAAAATAACTCTGGTAATGTACGTGGCAAAAGTGATGTATTTAAAGGGATAGCTTACAGCATCCATGGGAAGACCAGAGAGCCAAGCTTGTGTGGGGAAATGGAAAAAAGACCCAGAAAAAAGTCCCTGTCATAGGCAGAATTCACTGCCATTGGCCTTGGACAAAGACCATACTGAAAATGTGCAAACAGCAGCCACAAATAGTCTCTGACTTTGAACTTGGCTATAGACCTTCGAGAGTCCCAGGCCCAGTGATGGTATCTAATTGGCTCAGCTTATGTCATGTGTTCATGCTGTAGAGGATTTAACGAGAGAGAAACATCCCATCTCATCTTAAGAGTAGGAGTCAAAGTCTTACTTCTCATCTGTTGAGGAATTACTTCCAAAT
The DNA here is from genome assembly GCF_055505025.1 of Bos grunniens. Lineage (NCBI taxonomy): Eukaryota > Metazoa > Chordata > Mammalia > Artiodactyla > Bovidae > Bos > Bos grunniens. The sequence continues at coordinate 18,416,659 of NC_141191.1, read as the reverse complement.
AGTAATGTATTCAGTTCAGTTCAGTTCAGTTCAGTCGCTCAGTCATGTCTGACTCTTTGCGACCCCATGAACTGCAGCACGCCAGGCCTCCCTGTCCATCACCAACTCCCAGAGCCTACCCAAACTCATGTCATTGAGTCGGTGATGCCATCCAGCCATCTCATCCTCTGTCATCCCCTTCTCCTCCTGCCCTCAATCTTTCGCAGAATCAGGGTCAGAGTTTCAGCTTCAACATCAGTCCTTTCCAATGAATATTCAGGACTGATCTCCTTTATGATGGACTGGTTGGATCTCCTTGCAGTCCAAGGGACTCAAGAGTCTTCTCCAACACCACAGTTCAAAAGCATCAATTCTTCGGCACTCAGCTTTCTTCACAGTCCAACTCTCACATTCATACATGACCACTGGAAAAACCATAGCCTTGACTAGACAGACCTTTGTCGGCAAAGTAATGTCTCTGCTTTTTAATATGCTGTCTAGGTTGGTCATAACTTTCCTTCCAAGGAGTAAGCATCTTTTAGTTTCGTGGTTTGCAATCACCATCTGCAGTGATTTTGGAACCAAAAAAATAAAGTCAGCCACTGTTTCCACTGATTCCCCATCTATTTCCCATGAAGTGATGGGACCAGATGCCATGATCTTCGTTTTCTGAATGTTGAGCTTTAAGCCAACTTTTTCACTCTCCATTTTCACTTTCATCATCACTTTTTAGTTCCTCTTCACTTTCTGCCATAAGGGTGGTGTCACCTGCATATCTGAGGTTATTGATATTTCTCCCAGCAATCTTGATTTCAGCTTGTGCTTCATCTAGCTTAGCATTTTCGTGATGCATTCTGCATAGAAGTTAAATAAGCAGGGTGACAATATACAGCCTTGACGTACTCCTTTTCCTATTTGGAAACAGTCTTTGTTCCATGTCCAGTTCTAACTGTTGCTTCCTGACCTGCATATAGGTTTCTCAAGAGGCAGGTCAGGCGGTCTGGTATTCCCATCTCTTTCAGAATTTTCCACAGTTTATTGCATTTGTATAATTTGTTATTAGCTCTAGGAAACTAGACAGAGGCAGTGAACCCCCCCCTCCCATTGTTATAAGTGTTTAACAGGTCAAGTTCTGTTTCTGAGATTAGTATTTTGTAGGCAATTCTTGCTCAAAGTAGGAAGCTGCATTTACTGATATCTCAGAATTCTTTTCAGCTCTAGGGTTCTGCTCTTCTGCAATTAGGCTTAATGACCAGAATATTAATATTTGGCTATTGGTAGAATTTTGGAGATTTTATCTCTGAAGTTGTTTATGTACAAATTTTGATCTATTACATCCACCCTCTCTTGTTTTTCCTTTAATCTCTTTTTTTTGATACAAAAGGTTGAATCAACTAACATGAAAAAATTAACTGTTCAGATTATGCAGCTGTCATTTTTCATGCTCATTGGGAATATTTGCTGGAAAAAATAAATGGAGTTGGGCTGCTACATTTGTTATCAAATCACTGGAAATTCCCTTATTACACTTTGAATCATCCTGAGACACACTTATTTTTAGCCGCTTTCTTGATGTTGTCATAAATCAGGATTCATCTCTACTTCCTTGTGACTCATGTTTCATCGGCATAAATAAATATTGAGAAGTAGTGAGTACAAATTTCTCTTGTGTTTGAACAGAGGAACTTAAGCAGGTGACAAGTAATTCTGCACCTCTGGAAGCTAAAGTCCATGGTACTAAATTTGACCTGACTTTATGTTCTCCCATTCTTTTTCTAAACATGCAGTTACGATTGCATAGAATTCTTTGGAGGATTTCCTGGGTATTTTTAATGAATCTAACTTTTTATATCTCTATTTAGGATCATATCTGATGATATTTCATGGACGTGCTCTATTTATAGCCGAGCATTGCATATTTTCACTCGTCATGAAACATTTGCTTGCAGATGCTGTTTGTTATTGTTTAATTGTTAAGTCCTGTCTGACTCTTTTGCAACCCCATGAACTGTAGCCTGCCAGGCTCCTCTGTCTGTGAGATTTCCCAAGCAAGAATATTGGAGGGGCTTGCCATTTCCTTCTCCAGGAAATCTTCCCAATCCAGGGATCAAACCTGCATCTCCTATACTGGCAGGCAGACTCCCTACCACTTGCAGATGTAAGCTCATTTAAGTTTTATAAGTGTGGGATTTTATATGTAAAATGGGCTTCCCTGGTGGCTTAGACAGTAAAGAATCTGCCTACAATGCAGTAGACCCGGGTTTGATCCTTGGGTCAGGAAGATTCCCTGGAGAAGGCAATGGCAACCCACTCCAGTATTCTTGCCTGGAGAATTCCATGGACAGGGAAGCCTAGTGGGCTACAGTCCATGGGGTCACAAAGAGTTGGACACGACTGAGTGATTAACACTTACTTACCTAGGTAAAACAAGTTGTAACCACCACTAGATACCAAAGTAGTGGTATGTGAGAGATCTCTTTGTTTTACTGTAATCTTGCCCACTCCCACTCTTGATCCACTCATATTCCCATTTATCCTCTGATAATATCCTTCTCTCTCTGACCTTTTCAAAGAGCTCACAGTACAGAGGGAGTAACAGAGATATGTACAAAAAAGTATAACACAGAAAGTGCTGTAGTGAAGTTATTAACATGTTAAATAGGAGAACAGGGAAGAGAGAGGCTCATTACATATTGAGAGATAAGGGAAGTCCTCTGGGAAGACACTAGAGTGGCAAAAGTCTATTGTGTGGGCAGGACTTCCAAACAAAATGGGAAAGTGAGTTTTCTAAATCAGAAGTAGAAGAAGCAAAGAAAGACCCAGCCAAGAGAGTGTGTTGAGATGAGCTCTGACGATACCAGGACAAGGAGGTGATAGGTAATGGGACTATCAGAGGCTGGATCAGACTTTGATTTTATTTTCCAAATTACGAAGAGTCATTGAAGGCTGTTAAGTACAGAAATGGAGAAGGCAATGGCACCCCACTCCAGTACTCTAGCCTGGAAAATCCCATTGGCAGAGGAGCCTGGTAGGCTGCAGTCCATGGGGTTTCGAAGAGTCAGATACGACTGAGCGACTTCACTTTCACTTTTCACTTTCATGCATTGGAGAAGGAAATGGCAACCCACTCCAGTGCTTTTGCCTGGAGAATCCCAGGGACGGGGGAGCCTCGTGGGCTGCCGTCTATGGGCTCGCACAGAGTCGGACACGACTGAAGCAACTTAGCAGCAGCAGCAGCAAGTACAGAAAAGCCTTGCTCTCTAGAAAGCTCAGATGATGTGGATGTTAAATTTGGAGGGGAAAATGCTGAACCCAAGTCATTCTTCTTTCTGTGCAGCAAATTTGGAAATGATATTCTGGCATGGTGATGGTGAGGGAGAAATTTTGAGAGTCAGCACGAGGAGAGCCAAGGGGCTTTTATCAAACCTGAAAGGTGGGGAAGAGGGACAGCAGGTAAGGTCAACAGATGTCACTTCACAGTCTTGACTGCTTCATAATTTCAGACATAATCATTCCAAGGAACTGAAGAGCTGCCTATCGTGATACTGAAATAATGAGGGAAAGGCCAGTAATACACCCTCAAATGCATCACACAACTTGAAATACCATTTGAATTCAATCCAAGTTGTTCAAAACCAAACTCCTAAAATCAAATGACAGCTTTGCCACCTTTGCTGTGGTTGGTAAGCAGGATAAGCAAACTTTCCACCATCTGTTGTTTTCCTAGATCGCTAGAGCAAAATCTAGAACTTCCCTGCTCTGAAATCACATGTTGGTTTGTTACTCTTTCAGTTCAGTTCAGTTCAGTTGCTCAGTCGTGTCCGACTCTTTGCGACCCCATGAACGGCAGCACGCCAGGCCTCCCTGTCCATCACCATCTCCCGGAGTTCACTCAAACTCACGTCCATAGAGTCAGCGATGCCATCCAGCCATCTCATCCTCTGTCGTCCCCTTTTCCTCCTGCCCCCAATCCCTCCCAGCATCAGAGTCTTTTCCAATGAGTCAACTCTTCGCATGAGGTGGCCAAAGTACTGGAGTTTCAGCTTTAGCATCATTCCTTCCAAAGAACACCCAGGGCTGATCTCCTTTAGAATGGACTGGTTGGATCTCCTTGCAGTCCAAGGGACTCTCAACAGTCTTCTCCAACACCACAGTTTAAAAGCATCAATTCTTCGGCGCTCAGCTTTCTTCACAGTCCAACTCTCACATCCATACATGACCACTGGAAAAACCATAGCCTTGACTAGACGGACCTTTGTTGGCAAAGTAATGTCTCTGCTTTTGAATATGCTATCTAGGTTGGTCATAACTTTTCTTCCAAGGAGTAAGTGTCTTTTAATTTCATGGCTGCAGTCACCATCTGCAGTGATTTTGGAGCCAAAAAAATAAAGTCAGCCACTGTTTCCCCATCTATTTAGCCCAAAGTAAAGACATTTTGCCTTCTTGGTTGGCACAGTTGTCCAAGAATTCACCCACAATGCAGGAGGTGCCTGAGACACAAGTTTGATCCCTGGGAAGATCCCCTGGAAGAGGAAACAGCAACCCACTCCAGTATTCTTGTCTGGAAAATTTCATGGACAGAGGAGACTGGTGGGCTTTAGTCCATGGAGTCGCAAAGAGTCAGAGATGACTGAGCACACACACACGCATGGTAAATAAAGACTTTTTATATTGTGTATCTACATGTGCACACGCACATGTGGGTGTGTGTGTACTGGGGGTGGAGAGAAGTGTTCAGTGTGAAGTATGCCTTCTGCTTTTTCCAGTAATGACATAAAATGCAGCTGTGTCTTTCAGCCTAGCCCAGCCCACACTCCCTATTCACCCTCGAGCTTTTATTTGTGGCATTTGACCAAGCCAATCCTGAGTGCTTTTTATCACAGGCTGAATGCAGTCTGACCGCTTGGCTTTCCCGTGTCTACTTCCCTTCTGCCTCCTCCTTTGACAAGGGTGTGCTTTTCCCAGCATATTTTTCTTCAGTTATGTACCTCCTGCTTCCAGAGAGAGATGGAGGCTGCCTATAATCCGTAATCATATTTACCACTCCCACCGTTGGGTTCAGAAATGTTTGAATGAGGTTTGGGGTTTGGTTTAATGTTTCTCTTCTAGCCAGAACATTTGTGATTCAGTATTTTTCCTTACTTGCGACAGCATTTGAAAGAGGAAAGAGAAGTACAGCTGGCACACTTGGAAAGTTCTAGGCCTACTCCTTGCCAAAAAGAACATCCAAGCCCAAGATGCTTCCTCTGGGAGCGAGACTACAGTGCGGGTAAATTATGCCCATAATGCAAAGTACTCCTTTCTTTCCCACAAGGAATGTGTGCCTTCCAGAACAATAATGCTACATCCATGCTGAGCTATGTCAGCTCTCAGAATCATGGTTTATATTTTCTGTCACCTGGTGGCAAACGGTGATTTGCAGCCTAGAGGTTACTTAGTTGGCAGGGAGGACCACTCAGCTAATTCTCAAACTGCATTTGGACAAACGGAGCTGCAGATTCCTTTAAAGGTGGATTTACCCCTTCTTTGAAGGCCTCCCTAGACTCAAAGGTATAATGGAAAATAAGAATTATTTCAGATCCTTCTCTAGCCCCTGCTCTCATAATTTATTCTACTTTGAAGAAATTTGGGCTTCCCTGGTGGCTCAGAAAAGAATCCGCCTGCCAATGCAGACTGGGTTCAATCCCTGGGTCGGGAAGAACACCTACAGGAGGGCAGTGGCAACCCACTCCAGTATTCTTGCCTGGAGAATCCCATGGACAGAGGAGCCTGGCGGGCTACAGTCCATAGGGTCACAAAGAGTTGGACACAACTGAGCAACTTTCACTCACTCACTCACTTGGAGAAATAATTCTCTGAAGCTTTCACCAGTTGGTCAGTGTCCTGGAAGCCTTTTGGAAATAGAGTAAGGGTAGGAGACGCAGGACAGTTTTCTCAACAGAATGATGCTGTTGGGCGGTTTTAGAGCTGCTTGGTCTTAAGTGTCAGGCTAAGGAATCCTCCAGAGTCTTCAGAGCGGAAGACGTGTTTTTGAGAGCAGATCAGGAAAGAAGCACAAGGAGCAGGAAAAGGGCTTTACCAGGAGCAGAAGAGAGAAGTCCTGGGCGGACTCCGTCACTAACTAGCTCCAGGACTCAGGTTCAGTTCCAGCCCTATCCTAAAAACAAGAAGGACACACCCAAAAGGATAATTTGGAATAATGCTTTGTGATGATCTATGTGAACTTCTAGATTCCTTTTTCTCCCCCCTCACACCCACACAGCCATCTCTCTTCACATATTCATAAAGGAACTGTAAAGTCAAAAAGGGCTCCCTTTGAAAACAGAACATGCATTTAAAAAGCCAAACGGGGAACTATTTCTTGAATAAACACTGAGAGTCTGTCTTTTGTCAAGCACTTGACTAGGCATTAAGAATACAAAGTCAAGCAATAAATAGTCTTGACTCTGAAGATGTATATGTTTTAGTAGAAGAAACTGCAAGATTCCAGCCACAGGATAAGTGTCTTCAGAGGGTACTATGGAAGCATTCAGGAGACATTTCTAAATTAGATGCGGGGCTTCCCTGGTGGTCCAGTGGTTAAGAATTAGGCTAGCAATGCAAGGACCCCGGTTTGATCCCTAGTTCAGGAAGATCCCACATGTTGCAAGCAACTAAGCTCTGAAGCCACAACTAGTGAAGCCAGCATGCCAGAGAACCTGTGCTCTGCAGCAAGAGGAACCACTGCAACGAGAAGCCCCCACACCGCAACCAGAGAGTAGCCCCTGCTCTCTGCAACTAGAGAAAGCCCAGGGCAGCAACAGAGACTCAGAGCAGCCAAGAAATAAATCACTAATAAAGTGAGAAAGAAAGAAATTAGATGAGCACACAAAGGAGAGCATCTCAGAAGAAGTTATGCCCTTACTTTTGAAGCATGTGTAGAAATTAGACACGAAAGAGAAAAGAATGAAGGTGGTTTTAAAGAAAAGAAACAACATGAGCCATTTTTCCATACTAAATAGACACGGGAAAACTAGAACAAATAAAGTTAGGGAAAGAAGCCAGACACTTCTGAAAGACTCACGAAAGCTTTAAGTCCTAGGCAAGGAATCTGAACTTTATTCATCAAGCTATGCAGAGATGTGGAAGGATTCCTGAATGAGTTAATGACATGATTGGACAAGTATTTTATAGCAACTGTTCTGACAGCATTCTGAATAATAGTTTTAAAGAGAGGCAAGAATTTTAATTAGGTGGTTAATGCAATAATTCAGGTAAAAAGGTGAAATCCTAACCCAAAGGGATGATGCTAGGGTAGAAATAAAGCAGCTAAATGAAAATGTCTGAAAAGGTAGAATTCAAACGATTCTATGACTCATTAAGTATAAGAGGTGAAGGAGAGACAAGAAGGGGATGTCACACAGGTGTCTGGCTTTATCAATGGCTGAGTAGTGATGGTACTCATTGAGATAAGAAATTAAAAGTAACCAATTTTCTGAAAAATCTATTTTAAAATGTTAGATTTGAGGTTTCTGTACATATAGTCTCAAGACAATTGGACATAGAGATGTGGAGCTTTTCAGAAAATCAGAATTTGCAATTCCATATGAATATGGATTACATACTCAGAAAAAAGTTGGGAAGAAAATACATCCTAAATTTAATGAGAGTTATCTCTGGTATAGATTTAAAGATGGAGTTTCCTTTCTATAGACATACATTTTATCTTTCAAATTTACATAGTGACTATGCATTACTTTTATTGTGGATAAACTTCCTTTTAATACTAAAATAAAAACTAGTAAGAAAAAGAGAAATGTCAATGTGGCCTAGAGCACCATCGAGCAATAGAGGAAATGCTGAGGAAAGTGTCTTCTGGTTTGACAATATGGAAATCATTTGGGAATTTTACTGGAAGTCCCTTTCCATGGATAGAGTTGTAAACGGGCTCAGAGGAAGTAGAGATAGCAAGCACAGGCAATGCTTTCAAAAAGTTTGACTACAAAAGGAAGCAGAAATATGAGCGGCAGCCTGGAAAAGAGGTGACTGAGCACAAGTAAGATACTAGTTCAAAGGAACATCTACAATTGGAATTATCTCAGTGTGTTTCAAGGCAACAGGAAAAAGCCAATACAGAAGCAGAAGTACAAAGCAGGGAAGGGATGACTACTGCAGCAGCATCTCAAAAGAGACAGGAGGCCATTGAATCTGAATGTCAAGTGAAGGAATAAGAGGAAAGGAGGAAACTATGGGTAGAGAAATAAAGAGACAAAAATTAAACACATGCATTAGCCTCAACTCTTTCCCGAATCTCATGCAGATAACAGTCAAGCTATTAATATACGAAAGTACAAAAATCCAAAAGTAATGAAAACATCAGTGATATAATTTCAAAAGCTGAAAAGCAGATGGATGTGTAGTAGCTGATTTAGCAGATCTGAGAAAGTTAGGAGTGGAAAAAAGCTAAAGAGCAACTCGATGCACATCTCTCCATCTGCAGGAGACTTGGGGATGGGGGGACATCTCTCACAGAATGCTGGCAGTGTGGGGTACCCCACTAGGCAAGAGTTAGGAAGGGCCTTCGCAGGGGAATCTGTGCCCCCTACCAGGAAAAAAAGCAAAGATACTGACATTGGAGATTCTGCAAGAAAATAGCCAGCCAACCCACTCTATTCTACCATGAAGCTCATCATCAAATCCCACCAACAGCATAGAGTTACCCAGAAAAGACTACTGTGAAACAGTCTTGAAATTTAAAATATATTAATAAAAATGAAAGCCCAATAGAAAAGTTGCAAGTTAAGGTGAAGAAATCCAGAAATCAGAAAAACATCTAGAAAATCGAGAAAATAGGGAATAAAAATAAAAAAGAAAGAAAGAAAATTAGAGGACTATTCAAGCAAGCCAACATCCATATAGTTAAGAGTTCCAGAATGAGAGAATAAGAAAGGAAAACGGATTTTAAAAAATCACCAAATAAGACATGAGAATTTCCCCAGAGCTGAAGGATATGAGTTTCCAGGTCAGAAAAATCCACCAAGTGCCAAATTCAATGAATGGAAACAGAACCACACCAGTAAATTTTGCTGGTAAATTAAAAGAAGTGGCGGAGGGGAGGGGGGTGGAGGGGAGGGAGGAGCAATTTTTATTTTTTTCTTTCCCCACAGAGCAAAGGAAAAACAAGTTGCATATGAAAGATTAGGGATTTAAATGATTTTGGACTTCTCAACAGCAGTGTTGGAAACAAAACGATGTGGAAAATGGGTTCAAAATTCTGAGGAAAAATCATTCGCAGCCAAGAATGCTAAACCTGGCCAGGCAATCAAGTAAGTGAGAGAATAACATTTTCAGACACGCGAGATCTCTAAAAAGGGACAGCTGCAGGGCAGGCATGGTCATCAACAAGCCAGCCCACAGCAGGTCAGAGGCTCCAAGATAGCCGGTTCCAAGAAGAGGAAATTAACGTTAAGGGTTGCAGGGATCGAGAGGAGATTTACACAACTGGGAAAAGGATAAGGGAAAACCAAGCAGATTATTATTAATCCAAAACACACACACACACACAATGTGTGTTTTAACCGCCTCCTCTTCATGCCTTTGGTGAGGGGGGAATTCCCAGCCTAGGGCTATGGGCTTGCTGAACACACAAGTCCTAACACTGGGCAGATGGGATCTCAGCAGTTTATTAATAACAAATACAACCTCGGGAGGAGGACACCACGGCAGGACCACACAGAGGTTGCTCTCAGGAACAGAGGGAACCAGCAGGGCCTTGGGGAGGCAGGCTTTGTAGCATCAAGGCGTTGAGGTGACCCCTGCGTCCTGTGCAAGGATGTGGCTGGCTTGTGTGCATAATGCCACGTGCTAGCAGGGGACGGAAATTCATTACTCAGAGACAGGCAGGAAGGCCTGTCCAAGGTCCCCTTGGAAAGGAGGGCCACTTGGCTGGGGGATGTAAACCATGTGAGGAGTCGGGAGAGGAAATTTGGTAGGTAGATTAATGAGGGTCTCCTGGTTTCTCCAGGTATTAAGGACGCACATCATATTGGGTCTTAATTTTAGGCCTTACTACATAGTGTCCAGAAAAGAAAAAGTAATTATAACACACCTATGGCTTGGCTGTGAATAGCATCTACACTTTATAATAAATAAATGTAACCTGCAGGAAATGGGGAAAGAAAATGTGGTGCATGCATTGAGAAGGAGGAGGTCTTGCTGCGTAACCTAGCTAATCCTCACCCTGCATGGTAGGAAGTCAACGGAAAGTAGATAAAATGGACAGATAAGTAAATAGCAACATACACACCATATTTAGAAATATGACTGTAAGGACCCAGAGTCTGCTAAAACGGTTGGTTCTGGAAAAGACAAATGGATTCGAAGTCAGGGACTGCTGTTTCTTCAAACCTATTTGTCTCTTTGAATTATGTGCATGAATAACTCTGAAAAAAATGTTAAAGCTAATTTTTTAAAAACAAATGAAGATGTTTGTTGTTGACAGGAAAGAAACCTGAAGAATTTACTGATGCTGAAATGTTGACTCTAGAGATAATGCATGGAGGTTTGGAGCATGCCTGTCATCTCCCAGCTGGGACCTCTTGGGTGGATTACCCAACCTCTCTTAACCTCTGGTGCTTCTGCTCTAAAATGGAGCAATAATAACCGTAGCCAGCTTATGAAGAGCTGGTGAAGATTAGCTGAGGTGATGCAAATCAAGGACTTAGCACGGTGCCTGGCATATAGTAAGCACTCAACTGATGACATTTTCTCAGAAGAGTAAAAAGCAGTCTTTTGCTGAAAGAGATGGGTGAGATGGTGAGGCTGGGAGTTTCAGGAATGAGATGAAAACTGTGAAGAGTCGCTGAGGGAATGGGACTAACACTGCAAACAACTGCTGTGGGAAAGGGAGGGCCCAGCTGAGGTGAGACCGAGAACGTGTGGCGACTGGAGACGCACCACTCCTCTGAGGCGAGTAGGCGCAGAGAGATCAAGGGCTTGGGTGGAGTGGAGTCCGGAGCTTTGCTGAGCCAAGAGGGCGAGAGACTCAGAAAAAATAGTGCCAAGAGAGTGATTGAAGTGATGGAGGCACAGTGTAGGCTGGAAATGAAACCCAGGAAAGGTAGAAGCTACCTGATTGATGGCGCCTGGAGCGTTTCCTGCAGCCAAAGAGGATGACGGGGAGTGAAAAGGTGGTGTGAGCTAGAGGGAAAGGCAGTCTCCTACAAAATCAGAAGGGAGGTCATGGCGGTTTTCCGTTTCATAGCTCCATGGTATGGAAAATAACACAAGACTTGGAAAAAAAAAGTCTATCTTATTATATGCTCGCAATAACCTTAGAAAGGATGAAGGGAGGACAAAGGAGATACCTGATATCTATTGACTACGTAACAGGTATCTGGATTGTGGTAGGCCTGTTACATAATAATTTTGTCTTTCACAACAGTCTTATGAGGTAAACAGTGATATTCCCATTTTATAAGTGAGTAAACTATAGTTCAGAAAAATTGAATAATTGGTTCCAAAGTCAATATAACCTTCATAGCACCCAGCTGCGAAGACAGACTATTAGTAAGACAACTAGCTGTGGGAACTAGGGAAAAATGTTTCTTTTTCCTCAAAATGACCAGGTTGGGCAAGAAATTCTTTAATACACTTCCAGAAATAAGACTCTAAATAACTAAGCCTGTGAACATCATTTTTCTCATTCATCTAGTAGAGGTAACACAATTGACCTTTACCCACCTCAGAAAGTTGTTAGGAAGATCAAATGAGACCAGGTATGTGAAATGATTTATATATTAAATCATGTATGATTGACAGTTTAAAATATTGAGAAATACAGGGGGAACAAATCAAAGTCATGAAGAAGAAAAATAGGGAGACAGATTCAAATAATATCCAGTGGACACTGACCCTCCCACTTATGAGCCCAAGACCTTGGTATGATTATCTCATTTCGCTGTCCCTCAATTTTCTTATCTAGAAAACAGGGATTAAAAATTGGACTACCTCATAGAGTTGTAAGAGGTACATGCATTGATTTATAAAAAGCATTTTTGAGAAATCCCTAGCGCCACAAAAGTGATAAAATATTAACTCATCATCATTATTACTACTACTATTTTCCAGATGTGGCATTTTTGTATAACAATATATACTATACGTGTGTGTGTGTGTGTGTGTGTGTGTGTGTGCGCGCGCTCAATTGCTCAGTCGTGTCTGACTCTCCAACCCTATGGACTGTAGTCTGCTAGGCTCCTCTGTCCATGGGATTTCCCAAGCAAGAATACTAGAGTGGGTTGCCATTTCCTCCTCCAGGGTATCTTTCCGAACCAGGGATCAAAAATCTCTTGTGTTGCAGGTGGATTCTTTACTGTCTGAGCCACCAGAAAAGCCCCGTATTATACATACAATATATACATACAATGTATTTATAATATATACTAAGAAATATAAATAGGTATTATTTACATATATTAGGCAAAATGCCACTCCTTAAAAATATATAATACACATAAATTATACAATGTATAGTTTATATAATACCATAAAATTATATAATATATTAACATTTCTTTATATATATAGTATATATAAAAAAGAGAAAGAAACTCCCCAAGGATCAGGAAAAAATTCAAAAGGGAAGAATCAAGACTAAAATGGGAATAAAAACTGAGATTAGAAAAATAATATGTGAAATAAAGACACTTGGTTGGCTGCCAGCCGGACGAACAAGTAGAAATAATGGGCAGTGCCCTGTACGTGTGATCCGTGCCGCTCCATGGAGTCTGTCTGCCCCATTGCCTGCAGTACATCAGTCCTCCAGACGTACTACTGCGTTCATTCATCCTGGACCCAACCATGTGCTAGAGCACCACTGTGTTAAGTGCTGGAGAATAAGAGATAAATAAGCCTGGTCCTTGCCCTTAGGCATCTACGAGTGAAAAAAGTCACCAATTTCGGCAAATTGTTCCAGTACAACTTGGAAACCACAATTTTTTACAAGAGAGAGAGAAATAATTGCAAAAATTTAATGAACATTTACCATGGGCCAGGCACTACGCAAGTGCTATACGTGTATTATCTTATTTAATCTTCCCAGGAAAGCCAGGATTCCAGGTGCAGAACTGCTGTTGTTAATCACTCTGCCTTGACTAAGAGTACAGAATCAGGAGGTGGTTGCCATAATCCAGCTGGGAAGGGCCTGAACTAGGGGAGTGGTGGCAGAAATGAGGAGAAGGAGATGGATCCAAGTTATATTCATGGAATTAAAATTTAGAGATCTTGGATATGCATTAGGTTCAGTGGGCGAGGAGATATTAGAATCAAAGAAAACTTCTGGAAAACTCTGGAGGGGCTTTGCCCAGTGACATGATTCTAGAGGGAACAAACATTTAAACTTCTTTAAGCTCAAGCGTATTTTCAAAATTCCTCATATATCAGAGACTGCTAGTTTCCTACTTACTAGCTATTAAGCCGTCTTCTTAACTAAGAGAACCTGTCCTTCAGTTAGTGCAAAAAATTTCTGCAGCCTCCCTTCCTGGTAGGGATAGCTAACGAGATGCCAGGAAAACGCATGGGATGAGGTTGTAGGTAATTTCCTGTGTTCCTCTCCCTTCTTTCCTAAATGAAATGTGGATCCAATGGCTTGAGCATCAGCAGCCTTTTCTGTGGCCCTTGAGGATGAGCACTAAAAGCTAAGGATGGAGGAATTAAAAATAGAACAGCCTGGGGCATTAAAGTCATCATGTTACCACCATACCAACCCTGGGTCACATATATTTGGCTCTGCCTGGAGAGAAAGTGAACCTCTTTCTTGTCTAAGCTATTGTTATTTCAGATGTCTTTACTAGCAACTAACTACTATTCTTCTTTTTTAAATTATGAAAGTATGATAACACATTTACGGGAGACTTGGAAAAGTCAGAACAAAGGTACATTTCTAACTGCTATTCTTAACTGATATACCTCCCACACCACAAACATGAAACTCCCTTGCTTTCTACCACTGCAGGTCTCTATAGTCATTTTAGAGAGCTGCTCAGACAGAGAATCATCCTCCACAACTTTGAAGCAGAAACTGAAACCAGAAACCCAAAACTCCAAGAGTTCTCCCCCTGTGCTCCTCCCATGTCTGGCTTTGCCCAAGAGCCCTGGCTCATCTGAAAGTCAAATTGAAACCCAATTCTCAATCAGTTGTGTTGTTTTTTTTTTTTCTTTCTTTCATGTGACCATGTAAGTAAGTAAAGTCGCTCAGTAGTGTCTGACTCTTTGCGACCCCATGGACTGCAGCCTACCAGGCTTCTCCATCCATGGGATTTTCCAGGCAAGAATATTGCCTGGAAAGATACTGACTGGTCCAGCATCTGGTGAGAACCCATTTCCTATTCACAGGCGAGGCCTGTTCACTGTAACCTCACGTGGCAGAAGGGAGGGGATCTCAGCACCTTTTATAGAGGCAGTAATTCTACTCACCAGGATTAGGCCCTAACCACCTCCCAAAGGCCCCACCCCCTAGTATCACCCTGGGGATTAGGATTCCAGCATCTGAATTTGAGGGAGATGAAAACATCTTGTCCACTGCATGAAGACTGTCAGAATGGAGTTAGATATGAATGTGAAGCCCAGGAGAAAGATGCGGGATGAGGATTTGGAACCACAAACGTGGATGGGGTCCCTAGGGAGAGTGTTGAAAGGAGAAGAACAGTAGAGGGTGAAAGAACCCCAGCAGCACCAGCCTATAACATGTGGGCAGAGGAGTCCTAAAAGGTGACAGAAAGAGCCCAGTGTAGTTGACAAGCGAGAACCAGGGAAAAAACGTGTTTATGAAGAGCTATGAGGAGTAAGAGTAAGCTCTCTCAAGACAGAGCGATTCCCTTAGTGAAGCCTTCCTTAGTAGCTATTTCCCACCTACAATCTTATTTATTTACTTATTTATTAGACAGGCTCTGTGCCACAGTGGGCTTTCTCTAGTTGCGGCGTGTAGGCTTAGCCGCCCGTAGCAGATGGGGTCTTAGTTCCCTGACCAGAGGTGGAATCCATGTCCCGCTTGTTAGAAAGTGGATTCTTAGCCACTGGACCACCGGGAAGTCCCTACAATTTTATTTAAATGCAGGCTGTCTTCCCTGAGGGCTGATGTGTGATGCTAACTAGCTTGTTCTGACTGGAGGCTTTCCTCAAGCAGAGGGCAGGGAAGGGAGGTGGGGAGCAGTAGAAGTCTAGAGACAGGGTAGCGGAGGAGTGACAGGGGGGTGAGGAGGTAGCAGTTGGTAAGAAACCCTCTCGACTGCCAACTTCCCACGTAATTCTGCCAGGCGACGTGAGCCTCACGCTCTGTCTCAGCACCGTGGGCCCCATTTGCCACCGTCCAGCAGTGTGTCGTGTCAACCAGAAAGCCTGCAGTCCTTGCTGCTCTGAAGCCAAGGCTTCGTTCATCGCAGTTACAGTGAAAAAGGGTGAGAAAAGCAGGTGATAACACAAGACAGTCTCTGAAGCCATAGCTGGTCGTTTAAAAAGTCATGTATATCTGGTTCTTAAATTTGAAACAGAATGGATAATTCGCATGAAGGGATATTTGTCAAAGATTATACATTTTGATACAACTATGACCTTTCAGTCCCATAATTCAGTTTTAGAAGTCTATGTCAGGATGAAACTTGAACTATTTAAAAACATATCCTTTACATTAGCTAAGACTATCTCCATATCTTTTACTAAAACCACTTTAATAATTAGAGAAGAAGCGTAACCATGATATGTAAAAAACGTGACTTTACCTGTTTTTCTTATATCATATGCCCTATAAACACTAAATGTGTCAGGTGCTTGCTGTTTAATGCAGTATCAACCTGTTCTGTTGATGATTATTTTGATGGCTGACATCCTTTGTTTTGAACCAGATGGAATACTTTTTTTTATTGCTGCAGAGTCTCCTTGGTTTATATTTCCTTTTCCTAAGAGAACTATAGCTATTTCTGCGAGATGCTCAATGCCGAATGAGGCTAAGATAAGACATCAGATAAAGGATTCATCTGATCACAGAGGTCCTTGTGTTGCACTGGGCTTTTTAAATATATAGTACCATGTGCAAGAAGGTCATGCCTCCAAGATGAATGGAATATTTATTGAAAGTCTTGCAATTGTGTTCTAACAATTGTGTCTAGTTTTAAAGATTCATTTTCCAGCACTCAGATCCTGGATCACTCTGATTGCACTCCATATCTGCAGAGTGCCAGATTCGTAACAGAACAGGGGAAGGGTGTCTAGAGGCACACTCTAAAACAACAATGGAATAAAGCCCAGAAACAATGTCCCTGCCCTGCAATCAGCTGCACCACGGACTTGTGAGAGGAGCTGAAGAGGCCATGAAGGGAGGTTGGCTTGTCAAATGGGATTTTCCTTTTCCATCTAGAGAACATTTATAATTCCTCCTCGACCCGAGTACACAAAGGCCCTCTACTCTTCTTCCTACATACAGTCTCCATTTAGAAGAAAATTACTTCACCCGTTAGAATTTCACCCTTGATGCTGTAAATCACAGTGACTAAAGAGGAGTCTTGATCCTCTTTGCAAGCTGGGACTAGATTGTATCAGGAAATGTTTCATCACATTCTTTTCCTGTCATTAGAGTCAATTATCATGTATATTTATGCATTCCTTTGTATGAAAGTGCAGTTTGGGTCTGAAAAGAGCCTGTACAAAAGGGCATTTTTAATTAGACAGCCTATGTGTCTCCTGACTCAAAAAAAGGGAATAAAATGATATGTACCTATACTGGACAAGCTCACAGAAGCGAGTTTCACCGCTCAGCGGTCCTTATTTAATAGAGCTGATGAGTAGTCTGCTGCATTCTCACGACCTCACACATCACCCGCCAAACATCCAGCTGAGCTCAGACCCCACAGATTATTATTGGTAATGATGTTTAAAGCAAAAATGGTTTGAACATAGCACCCGGAGCTTCTAATTTGGCAGTTAGAGCAATCTTGTTGTGACTTGTAAACTTTGCACTTAATTTGCGGGGTATTTAATACATAAATTAGGTGTAGAGCTGAAAGCCATGGTGCAGATTTAATGCCTTAAATTGTGTCCAGTCTATGATTCAAAATGAGCATTCCTAAATTTCCAACCAAAAGAAAAAAATAATAATAATAATGCTCCTCTCCTAAATCTAGGTAAAGTATTCTTTGGCAGATTTCAAAGCCTATGGAATGTTAAGGGAACATTGTTTTATTTTCATAGGCAAAAATAAATAAACTCCCTTCCTTTAAGAAAGATCCAGAACCTTCTGAGAGAGAGCTCAAGTGCTAATATCAAAACTGAAAATGTCCAGCTCTTGCCTGCCCAGCTCTCGCCCTGACAGCTGGGGTCAAGGCACACAGTGGTCCATCCACACAGCGGGGAGCTCCCCCAATTAAACAGATCCACTTCTTCAGCTGATGACAAGAAGGGGCAGGAGCCATACTGAAGTAGATGCAGTGGTAAGGGGGCCAGCGGTTGCTGCAGCAACATCTGTTTTCAAAAGCAGCAGTTTTGAACAGGGTTCTGTGATAGAGACACCAATACCGCAAGCCACAGTATATGTCCCGTGGTGGCAGTTGTGGGTTTTCATTGCTGGGCAGAAAAACTTCTCTACCAGTTTAGGTCCAACTAGGGGGACTTGTCAGTTAAGTGAGAACAGCGAGATTAACAGGAAAAAAAAAATTATCACCCATGCATGTACAGTACCCTTTAGAGAGAGAGTAAGTAACTCTGGGAACAGCTGGGGATAAAGGTTATATATAGACTTAATAAAGGGGAAGGGACCCCTAGGACATCAAGTATAAATTTCATACACAGTTTGGACTATCTAGAATAGTAGGGGAAGTGTCTCTGTTGACTCACACTAATGCCAAATTTTACATAATTTTATGAGTGAACACATTAAGCCTGTTACCTAGCTTCTCTCTCATAGATCGCTTGACAATTCTTTCCCCCAAGTCCTTATTATCACACACCCCAGCGGTTCATCTGCTATTATTTCTCTGCATTTCACAAGCTATACTCATCGATGCTGCATGGGAATGTATTTAATTTCCTGCCCGAGTATCAGCCTGCTGGTCCAGACCTGCTTAGAAAATTTTCTTTCATCTTTCCTCTTACTTTCCATACCAAGAGAAGGAAACCACAGGAATCCAATTTCGATACTGACGATTCACCCCAGTCTGCTACTACTGCTAAGTCACTTCAGTCATGGATCTCATTACTGGTTAGCTTGTCTTTCTATTTTATCATGAGAATGGCTTGTTGGTCATATTAATACAATGCTTTTTAAAAAAATTTTTGGACTCTCATTTGTACTGGCTTTGACTTCTTATTGTAGGTTTTAGGTCAGATATTTGTAGAGTGCTTGGTAGACTTAGCTGCAAGTTGACTGATTGTATTGCTAGTCAGTGTCTGAGAGAACCTTGATAGTTCTGCTCAATTGTTACTATTATAAATATAGTAGTATTTATATTAAATATATAAATAGTATTTATACTAAAAGTATAAATCTTTTAGTGGACTATTTTTGAGTTCATTGTTTGGCAGCAAAATTGAGACAAGTGTATTAACAACAAAAATCATCATCGTGGTTCTCCTACGGTGATCTTCGTGCCTCAGTACTGTGTCAACTCCACAAAATGGCACCATCTCTCCTGAGTAGTTTTCTAAAAGTGTTTCCATGTGTCCAAATGTGGCCCACGCCGCCATCTGAATGACTGTGTAGAGAAGGGTCTGAGAATGCCATCTTGTGTGAGAAGAGCTTCTTGTAGGGGTGGTGGGAAAACAGTCCACAGTCAGCTACCAGGTTTCTAATTGCATCCTTGCATAATGTTGGCTGAAGAGACTGAAAAAGCTTTCAGTGTGTTTTTAAAAATACCTAAAACATCACTAAAGTTCATACCTGCAGGATTTGTGCTGAGTCTTGCCTCCAGTCTTTCTCTGTTGTGTGGAGTTTTGGAATCCGTCCAAGAGCACCCCTTCAGGCCTTCCGAGTAGTCTCCTTTCCTCTGCGTGCAGGGAGGGCAGCAGTCAGGCTGATTACATCTGAGCTGTCATGCCATCAGCCTGGTGACCAAATCAAGCCAACTGCCTAGAATTTCAGCAGAAACTGGAAATGTGCATCTAACAGGAATTAGCTTGAGCAAAGAGACTTCTTGGTAAAATGCCTGGAATGGTTGGTGCCATGATATTTGCCTTTTTTGTTGAAAGCAGATGTTCACCACGGCTCCCTTCACAGTGAGCCGCCAAAGCCAGCCTGCCTGCGACACTATCTTACAGCATAATCTTTGTGGTTTCACTGTCTTGGCGTATCAGTCCTGATTTCTATAACAAATACCTTTCCCTGTCTACTCATTATTATTCCTTTGTCTCTTCCTGAGAAATGCATTTATCTTTTTTATTTTCCGAGTCGGATGTATTCTTTCCTCACACACCTTCCCTTAGTCACATAAACCATGCAATTGATCGTGATAATTACTGTTAGCCTAATTTATACTCCTCAAGCAATTCATATTTTCTTGCACTGTCTACTATAATTTAAAAGGGTTACTTCTTATAGAAAAAAGTAAGATTCTTCAATGTCTTCTTTGATTTATAGTTGAATATGTCCTACACTATGATATTTCAGAAATCAGAAAGGCTAGTTTTTTGTAAAATATTTTAGACAACTCTAGATTTACATTCAGTTCTGTTCAGTTCAGTTGCTCAGTCGTGTCCGACTCTTTGCGACCCCATAAACCGCAGCACACCTGGCCTCCCTGTCCATCACCAACTCCCAGAGTTTATCCAAACTCATGTGCATCGAGTCAGTGATGCCATCCAACCATCTCATCCTCTGTCATCCCCTTCTCCTCCTGCCCCCAATCCCTCCCAGCATCAGGGTCTTTTCCAATGAGTCAACTCTTCGCATGAGGTGGCCAAAGTATTGGAGTTTCAGCCTCAGCATCAGTCCTTCCACTGAACACCCAGGACTGATCTCCTTTAGGATGGACTGGTTGGATCTCCTTGATTTACATTAACTCTGTACAAATACCAGAGTGTCTTCTTTAAGAATTCATAAAATAATAGACTCTTAGAGCTAGAGTTTATAAATTCTCTAAATAATGATTTTCAGATTAACATACAGGAATTCTACAGAGGTTTCACTGGAAAAAAAGGAAAAAGGACACTCCCCAAAACATGCATACACACACCACACACACACACACACACAAATCACTCACATAAACACTCCCATTTCAAATACAGCAGTTCTGGTATATTAGACTTCTCCCTATAACACCTATAGAAAAGGGTCATCTGCTACATAAATATCAGTGGAAAAGTTCTGATTACTGGGGTACAATCTCCTCATTGTTCTAAAAAGATAATAAAGGTCCAAATGGCTTAAGTAGTTTAACCAAGGCATTGGCTTCTTATCTTCTTGTCAAGTCCCTTCTCTACTCACTTTCTTTTTAAATTCTTATTTGTTTATAAAATATATGTTTAAGGTCTTTTAAATTATGGTTGTTTTGATTTTTTATATTTAACTTTTATATTTAAGTGGTATATTTAAGTATTTGGTTTACAATTATCGCTGTAAGTGGAGGCAGTTTGAGTTTTATGACATAACCAGAAAGCTCTTTTTCACTTCCCTTGAGCACCAAAAGCTATCACTGTGAACTGTGCTCAAAAGGCATATTTATGTATCTTAGTGCTGGCCTCACCAAGATTACAATGTATTTTTCTTATTTTATATACAGATCAGAGAACTATAAAATCCAGGACAAAGAAAAATGATACACAAATATAGCATGAGTTTCATTCTGCTTTTCAAAACAATTTACTACGCTTCTTTGGCGATTATGCAAAGTTTATCCAAATGCTGCTCAAGTCTGTTAATAAAATATATTTGACAGTCCTAAAAAAGTTTAAGAATTTCAGAAGTATTTATGGTATGTACTTAAAAAGGTTTTCTGGAGCTGTTAAGGATAGCAAAAAAAAGGATTAGAAACTCCACTATTTGATCTTAAAAAATAGGTTTACCTTACATAAATAATTTCAAAACCATTTTTTCCTTGATAATTTAGTGCAAAATACTTGCAGTTAGAAGTAAAGATGGCCTTGAAGTTTCCCAAGGATGTGATGTGATTAGGACCTTGAAATTTATCTGTTAAGCCAGGGAACTATTGTGACTGCAAGCTCTTCTCTTCTGTTTTCGTCATTTAGAAAGCAAGGTTAGCTAATCTCATAAGATTTCTATGAAAACCTATTATAAACGACAGTAGAAACCTTTATAAAATAAGATGCAAAGGAATCCTATTAACTATGAAATCTGAACCATGGCCATTATAATGACAACTACACTCATGGGTGATTATGACAAAACAACGAAAGAGATAGTATTTAGCTAAGAAAAAGCAAGAAAGAAACACACATCCTCTATATTTTGAAAATGGATTTTCCAGACTAAGTAGTATGTATATGTATACATATGTGTATATATATATACACATACATACATGTAGATGTAGGTACATGTGTATACATGAAAGTGAGAGTCATTCAGTTGTGTCCGACTCTTTGCAACCCCGTGGACTACACAATCCATGGAATTCCCCAGGCCAGAATACTGGAGTGGGCAGCCTTTCCCTTCTCCAGGGGATCTTCCCAACCCAAGAATCAAACCAGGGTCTCCTGCATTGCAGGCGGATTCTTTACCAACTGAGCTATCAGGGAAGCCCATGCTTATATATGCATACACATATACACACATATAAACTTTGCAACCAGACATGAGTTTCAAACTTAGTTCTATCACTTACAAGCTACAAGACCTTATTCAAGTTACTGAATCGATTTTAGCCTTATTTTGTTAAATGAAGTTTCTAAAAACCACTCTGTTGTTGCATGGGTGAGGTAAAACTGGATGAGAAACTTTATATAATGCACCTGACACATAGTAAACACCCTGCTTTCATAAACACACCCCAAAAATGTAACATCATACAGTTAGTAAGCTTTTGGATCTTGCAGAAGGCCTTGTTCTATAATGGCAACCAGCTCCTCTGCAGGTCTTATGCAAGCTTAGCCTTTAGAGACAGGGTGATATTTTGATACAAATCTTGACTTTGATATAATTGCTTTTCCACATGTGTTTTGCCTTAGCGCAGACTCATATAAATGCCTTGAATGAAAATCAGGGACAACAATTCACCTATGGGCAGATCTGGTCCAAGAACATCATGTTTGCACAAGCTGCAATTCATAATACATACTTGTAAAATCATAAATAAATGAATCTGATGGCATGAATAGTTTCCCATGAACCAAAGTTGAAGAAACATCACAGTCTTTTCATCTTTTCATGTTATCATTGTTATTATTGTCTCTTAAAATAGCACAGTCCCGCACATAAAAACCTTATACCCTCTATTGATCAATCCTCTGTCCAATCTTCCCTTGAAGGGTGGTCTCTCTTGTGAGGCAGTAACTTCTTTATTCCCTTGTTGGATTCTGTTGCTCTTGTTTCTGTGGGTTTACATTATTTTAACATTAAAAATCAATACTTGTAAAAGGTCATGAAATCAACACATAGAACTTTGGAGGCATAGTAGAATGAATATATTTAATTGGGAATAATGAATCATTTTGTTTGATTTGAAAAAATATTTAGGATTTAGTATTTGGAACCTCTCTACCATTAAATCCTATATGCAGACCACATGGAAAAATGCTACCTAAAGCAAGGCTAACAGCCTTGGGAGTCTTATCTCTGTTCCCACCTCGTTTGTCTCCTTCACTATCAATACCACTGCTGACACCATCAAAGTGGCTCCGAGGAGCAATCTTCAAAATCTGTGAAAATGGTCTCTCTACAGTCCGTCTGGGAAAAGCATGACTTCTGCTTCTGGAAGCAAGAAGAATTCTGCCTGAGGGATTGCTGAGCTCACAATAAAGAGAGGTGAGCAGGGAATACACAAAAGAGACTATTTAAATAACTAATAAGAATACAAAAGATGTCAGGACTTCCCTGGTGGTCCGGTGGCTAAGACTCCAAGTGCCCAATGCAGGGGCCATGGGTTCAATCACTGGTCAGGGAACTAGATCCCAAATGCCACAAATAAGAGTTCCCATGCCAAATCTAAGACTCAGCACAGTGAAATAAATAAATAGAAAGAACATAAAATATGTTCACTAATCTTCAGCTATTCAGTTCAGTTCAGTTCAGTTCAGTTGCTCAGTCGTGTCCGACTCTTTGCGACCCCATGAATCGTAGCACGCCAGGCCTTCCTGTCCATCATAAATTCCCAGAATTTACTCAAACTCATGTCCATCGAGTCAGTGATGCCATCCAGATATCTCATCCTCTGTTGTCCCCTTCTCCTCCTGCCCCCAATCCCTCCCAGCATCCAGGTCTTTTCCAATGAGTCAACTCTTTGCATGAGGTGGCCAAAGTATTGGGGTTTCACCTTTAGCATCAATCCTTCCAATGAACACCCAGAACTGATCTTTAGAATGGACTGGTTGGATCTCTTTGCAGTCCAAGGGACTCTCAAGAGTCTTCTCCAACACCACAGTTCAAAAATATCAGTTCTTCAGTGCTCAGCTTTCTTCACAGTCCAACTCTCACATCCATACATGACCACTGGAAAAACCATAGCCTTGACTAGACAGACTTTTGTCAGCAAAGTAATGTCTCTGCTTTTGAATATGCTATCCAGGTTGGTCATAACTTTCCTTCCAAGGAGTAAGTGTCTTTTAATTTCATGGCTGCAGTCACCATCTGCAGTGATTTTGGAGCCAAAAAAATAAAGTCTGACACTGTTTTCACTGTTTCCCCATCTATTTGCCATGAAGTGATGGGACCAGATGCCATGATCTTAAGTTTTCTGAATGTTGAGCTTTAAGCCAACTTTTTCACTCTCCTCTTTCACTTTCATCAAGAGGCTGCTTTTGAGTTCCTCTTCACTTTCATAAGGGTGGTGTCATCTGCATATCTGAGGTTATTGATATTTCTCCCAGCAATCTTGATTCCAGCTTGTGCTTCTTCCAGCCCAGTGTTTCTCATAATGTACTCTGCAGATAAGTTAAATAAGCAGGGTGACAATATACAGCCTTCACTTACTCCTTTTCCTATTTGGAACCAGTCTGTTGTTCCATGTCCAGTTCTAACTGTTGCTTCCTGACCTGCATACAGATTTCTCAGGAGGCAGGTCAGGTGGTCTGGTATTCCCATCTCTTTCAGAATTTTCCACAGTTTATTGTGATCCACACAGTCAAAGGCTTTGGCATTCAGCTATTAGAAGAATGCAAATTTTAAAACTATACTGGGATTTCACAACATCCATATCGGAAAGGTCAAAATAAAGTACGAGAAGCCTCCAAAAGGCTCCCCATGGGAAAAGGCAACCCAAGCAGCCAGAGGTGAACACAGAGAAAGACTATGGTGACCTGAGCAGGCCAGGAGGCTGAGCCCCGGGTCTGCAGCAAGGCAGGAAACCTGAGCACACAACTGCTGAGACCATGGAACTCGACAGGGGTCTACACAATATTGAACTGGAAGAGAGATAGAAATGTTTATCTTATATATTTTAAGACTGTTTCCTAGAAAATTCAAATGCACACTGCTCACTGAATCTTCCTTTCCTGGGGGCTTCCCTAGTGGCTCAGAAGGTAGAGAATCTACCTGCAAGACTGGGGCCCCAGGTTCGATCCCTGGGTCAGGAAGATCCTCTGGAGAAGGAAATGGCAACCCACTCCAGTATTCTTGCCTGGAGAATTCCAAGGACAGAGGAGCCTGGTGGGCTAAAGTCCATGGGGTGGCAAAGAGTCAGACATGACTGAAATTCACCGGTAAGATTCACTGAATCTTACCAAAAACAAATACAAATTCTTCCTGGAGAAAAGCCTCCTTTATATAAGCTCCCAGGTTACCCTGGGTTAAAATCAACCAATGTGAGTTTACAATCAAAGATCAACAAATATTGGGGAAGAAAATCACCTTGAAGTAAGCAGATACAACAAGTTTAAAGTCCTTAAGTAGTCAACTATTAGTCTCATTAGGACTATTAGAGGGAAATCTTTTATTATTTTGATAGGTAAGAATGAGCAAGACAGAAATTGCTTGACATATTGGAAAAGGATTCCAAAAGTAATTTTATAAATACAATGTCAAATTAAAAGCTCAACTGACAGATAGAAAAGTAGATAGACGAATTGAGATCAGTGGACAAGCAGTGAAAAAAAGGTTAGGGGTGAAAAAAAGATGTGTCATGCAACTGAGGAGGGGCACTGTTAGATTACACATATGTGAAGCCAATTCATGGAATCGGCCACCACAGCTGTGGCTAGAATGAGACGGGAGACTGAGAGGATTTGCAATGATGGACAAGAAGCATCCAATAGAGATATACACCATGTTCATGGACAGAAAGCCTCAATATTGTAAATATGTCAATTCTTTCTACACTCAATTCCAATCAAATCTGAAATTTTGTATGGACTTTGCAAGCCCATACTAAAATTATGCAGAAGGGTAAAGGGTCAACCATAGCCTAGACATTTCTAAAGAAGAATAACATATGGATTACTGCCTTACCAGTTATCCAGTTTTATAAAGCTAATATTATAATGTGACACTAGCATACAAACAATTGAACGGTGGAAGAAAAAACAGTTGCTAGAAATAAATCATACATGTGGACACATGTATGATATAGATATTGCTGCTGCTAAGTCGTTTCAGTCATGTCCGACTCTATGCTACTCCGTAAATGGCAGCCCACCAGCCTCCCCTGTCCCTGGGATTCTCCATCTAGAACACTGGAGTGGGTTGCCATTTCCTTCTCCAATGCATGAAAGTGAAAAGTGAAAGTGAAGTTGCTCAGTCGTGTCCAACTCTTAGTGACCCCATGGACTGCAGCCTAGCAGGCTCCTCTGTCCATGGGATTTTCCAGGCAAAAGAGTACTGGAGTGGGGTGCCATTGCCTTCTCCATAGATATTGACAGATATCAAATATACTGTAGACTACTGGGAGGAAGGTGAATAAAGTATGTTTGGGTAATGGGTTATCTCCCTGAAAAAAAAAAATAAAAGAAAGAAATTGGACTTCTACATTAAGCCATTTACAAAAATCAGTTCTCATTGTATTCAAAACCTTAAATGCAAAAGACTAATTTCCAAATCTTTTAGTAGAAAATAAAGGGGAATACTGCTTGTATCTTAGGATCCAGAAGTTTCTTAAAACAATTAAAGCAAAGTGGTTAATAAAATCAACTAAATTAATGTTAAGGATGGTCATTAGTCAAAATATAACACAAACTGGGAAAAAAAATACACAAATACTTTCAGAGAATTTTTTAACATGTTAAAGCCATATTAATATTATACAGCCTTGAATGGAATTACAGCCAGGTACTGAAGCTCTACTCAGTTGTAAAGGAAATCAATCCTGAATATTCATTGGAAAGACTGAATACTTTCCAAAGTTCCAATACTTTGGCCACCTGAAGAGAAGAACTGACTCATTAGAAAAGACCCTGATGCTGGGGAAGTTTGAAGACAGGAGCAGGGGATGACAAAGAATGAGATGGTTGGATGGCATCACCGACTCAATGGACATGAGTTTGAGCAAGCTCCAGGAGATAGTGATGGACAGGGAACCCAGTGCTGCAGTTCATGGGGTCACAAAGAATCGGACACGACTAAGTGGCTGGACTGAACTGACTGAACTGAAGCTCCAATACTTTAGGCACCTGATTCAAACAGCCAACTCATTGGAAAAGACTCTGATGCTGAGAAGGATCGTAAGCAGGAGGAGAAGAGGACGATAGAGGATGAGATGGTTGGATGGCATCATCGACTCAACTGACATGAGTTTGAGCAAATTCCGAGAGACAGTGGAGGACAGGGAAGCCTGGCGTGCTGCAGTCCATGGGGTCACAAAGTCAGACATGATTGAGCGACTGAACAACAACAATTAAGCCAAAGGCAGTAAAAAACAACTCATTACCCAAGAGCAGAATCAGCTATGTGCTCTGTGTTTCCCAACACAGGCACCACTGGCATTTGGCACTGGACTTGCTGTATGAGATTATACCACGTGCTGCTGGAGGTTTATCACACTGACTTTCACCTCCTAAATGCTAGTAGCCACTATCAGTTACCATGACAACAAAAATGTATCAACGTGTTTTAAGTATTCTCAGGAATTGGGCAGCGCCTACGCTGGTTGAAAATCAATTTGATTCTACCTAGAAAATACTTTTTTTTTTTTTTTTAAACAAATAGAATAAGAAAGAGAACTGACCATATTTGAGAGCTAAACTTCAAGTGTTGGAGCAAATCATGTGTCTTTGCAAAGAGTGAAGGAGTTTCCCACAGCTCACAGGCCTCTGAAGCCTCAGGAAGAAATTCAGGGGGAGGCTCAATGCGGTGTTTCTTTTCTTTCCTGGGACCTCAGAGTGCAACCTGGAGCTCTCCACCCAGAGAAAAGGCTAAGAAACAGCATTTGGGGAAATGCTCCCATTGAATGATTTCCCCAGGTAAAAAACAAGAAAACTTCCAAACCATCTAAGAAAGACAGTACAGTTTTAGAAGACTAGGTTTCTTGATGTATTATTGGGCATCAAGAAAGAGGTTACTGAGGGGGAAAATGTTCCACTTCATAGTCAATCAGGGCAGAAAGAGACAGAGGAGGAAATAATAAGGTGCTGACTCTCAAAGATAAAATCATGGCAAATCCTTGAGGCTTGAGAAGAATGAAAAAGGCATATAAAATTATAATTTCATATTATAATTTTATAATTGTATAAAATTATAGAGCAGTCAAATGTCTGTCTCAAATAATGGACACAGGGATATCCCTTAATGTGCCCAGACTCCATCCTACTTATCTAAGATTTATAGATTAAGTTTTATAATTATTGCTTGTTGTACAATACTGGGTTCACATAAATTCAGTTTTCAAAGGCTAACTCATGTAGGATGATTATATATTCACTTAATAATAAAGGAAACATGAATTATTATAAAAGCATTTATCTATAAAGATTAATTTTACAGGAACACTGGAGAGGGCTTTGCTCACACACACAAAAAAGCCTGTATAGTACACATAAAATAAAATAAAATTATATTTATCATGTATTATAACATAATAAATTATTACATATTATAATAACATACATATGCTATGTTATGATAATGTGAAAAAATAATATATAGTTCATATAGTAAATATAAACAAGATGAAAATGACTTGTGTAAGCTAAGAGCTTACATGGGGTCACAAAGAGTCGGACACACCTGAGCGACTGAACTGAACCGAAAGCTAATAGCGTTGGTATTCAGCTATTCGGCTTTTTAAACTACTAATGATTATCCATGGTTCTAAGAGTAAAGGTCATCATCAGTCTTCTACATCACATAACTAGATTTTTTCAGAGACCCATTTGCCTGCCTAAAGCCATGCCTATTCATTCATGCATTTATTCATTCAATAAACACTAGCTCGGTTCCTACCATTTACCAAGCACTAAAGAAGCACTTAGGAATCTCAGCCCCAGAAAAGATCACAGCTTATTAGGGAAAGCAGAGAACCAAAACAAACACTGTAGTTAAAGATCAATTTTTTCATAGGGAACACTGCACAGCTAAATAATAATATATGTATGATGGGGGCCATGGAGGCAGTACAGAAGGCAGTTTCAAAGTTCTTCCTAAGGTGATACTGACACCGACTTGGATTTTGAAAGATAAACAGTGGTTAACCAGGGGGAGGCATTTCTCCACCCTCCCCCATGATGCCTGCCATCATTGCCCTGCATCTCGCTCTCATTTTGCTGCTTCAGCCCTCAGATCCAAAGAGAAATATTTCTCATTTCTTTCTGTCTCTGATTCTGGGTTCCAGCTACACTTTGTATATAACAATCAGCCAAATTTGTATGTTAAGGGGAGCTAAAGAAATTTAGAAAAGGCAGATCCTTCTCAGCAAAAACAATTGCCTCGCTGCACACTCAAGAAATTCAGCCTGTGACTAAAGTTGATCAGTCCTGCCTTTGTTCCAGGGAGAACTGTCGCTGTCCTCTTATTCGGTGGAGCACCAGCCAAACAGGTCAGAGGCTGGAAGGGGACATGATATTAAAGGGGAAATTAAAGTGCGTTGGTTTAATATCTTCAAAATGCTATCAACAGATACGTGCCTAAAAACCTTCCTTAGGATTATAACCAAGAGAAGTCAACTCCTCCTACTCCCTTCTCCCTAACACTGTTCTTCCTCTTAGTTTGGGAATTTAATCCTGTATTTGGTCACAGACATGCCTGCTATAATTTTATTATAGAAGTTTTTAATTTTTGCAGCCAGAGTGGGAGAGACTCAAGCTCATCAACATATTGCATCTTGAGAAAAAAGATTATTGTAACAAGGTTCTTTTATTTAGGACCACAGCTGAGTTGGATATCTAATGAGTCATACACAAATGAGAAATTTAATACAGAAGCAAGTATTTTCACTACATAAAGAAGACATATTCTCCTTACAGGAGTTCAGCTTCCAGATTTAGAGAGTAATAAAAGAACTACTGGTACTATTTACATCAGCAACACAGATATTCCAGCTTTAAAAGGTGGCATTGATAATTATTATAAGCCTGACTTCTCTATCTGCTTTAATGAATGCTTACATGAATTATATGTATCTGCATGCAGTAAGCCATTAACCAACACATCTTACTTATTGCTGGTTCTTTTAATGTAAGTCAGAAAATCATCTGTAAGCTCATGCAAATTAACAAGTGAAGCAATAAGATTCTAACAGATGAGCATCAGACATTTCAAATAAGAGAAAAAAATTAATAAATATGCAGGGAAATAGCTTTTTCATACTGAAGAAGAGCAAGCAAGGTCAGTAACATATGATCAGTGATCATTCAATTAAGAAAAATATAAAGGGATAAGACCCAATTATTATAAAGTTGAATGAAAGTGAAAGTGAAGTCGCTCAGTCGTGTCCTACTCTTTGCGACCCTGTGGACTGTAGCCTACCAGGCTTCTCCGTCCATGGAATTCTCCAGGCAAGAATACTGGAGTGGGTTACCATTTCGGGTCTCTCTCTATATATGTGTGTATATATATATATATATAAATGAATGAAAGACGGGTCCATATATACAGACATATATATACACACACACACATATATATATAGTTGGCAGCATTATAAGTCAATGTAACAGTTTTAGAAAACAATTTGGAGAGACTCTCTGAGATTATATTACAGTCACACACTTGCACCAAGTAATCCCAAGCTTGGGAATTTCTCTTAATGAAATGATCCAAAATAAGAAAAACAATTTGGGTTCTACAATAATTTGGAGTTGGCAAACTTTTTCTGTAAAGGTCTAGATAATGAATACTGATGCTTTTGAACTGTGGTGCTGGATAAGACCCTTGAGAGTCCCTTGGACAGCAAGGAGATCAAACCAGTCAATGCTAAAAGAAATCAATCCTGAACATTCATTGGAAGGACTGATGCTGAAGCTGAAGCTCCAGTGCTTTGGCCACCTGATGCGACGAGCCAACTCACTGGAAAAGACCCTGGTACGAGGAAAGATGGAGGGCAGGAGGAGGAGGGGGTGACAGAGAATGAGGTGGTTGGATGGCATCACTGACTCGACAGACATGAGTTTGAGCAAACTCCAGGAGATAGTGAAGGACAGGGAAACCCAGCATGCTGCAGCCCATGGAGCTGCAGAGTCAGACGTTATGTAGTGACTGAACAACAACAATAAATATTTTAGGCTTTGTAGACCATAGTGTTTCTGTCTCAACTACTCAACTCTGCCTTTATAGTGAATAAACAGCCATAGATGATATGTAAATGAGTATGTCTAGCTACGTTCCAAAGAAACTTTACTTACGAAAATAAGTAGTGGACAGGATTTGGCTTTTGGCCTAAACCCAGCTTCATAGTGGTGTTTACTAGTGGCAAATGAGTGGAAAAATCTAAACAATCTTAACAATTAGAACATAGTTTCATTAAATATGATAATCCACTTAACAGTTGATTATGTAGCCATTAAGATAACAACAATTATAAAAATTGTAGCAGGATGGGAAATGTTAAGTAAGAAACAGGATCCATACTGTTTGGATAAAGAAAAACTCTGTCCATACAAGGAGAAAGATTGAAAGGGAATACATAGAAATTGTAAATAATTGTTTGCTATGATGGGTAAGACTTGGAGTTCATTATTTTCATCATCGGTATTAAAAATTTATTTGAGAGGTAACACAGACTGTAATCACTCAGAGTAACACGGCATTGCTGTCATCACATGGCCTCTGCCTTTTGGTTAGAAAAAGTGCTAGGAAAACAAGGCCGAGGCTGTTGGCACTTTGGTAGTTCTAGGGTCATCATAACCACAGACAGATTCCTAACTCTGGTCCATCATCTTGCAAATTGGCTACAACAGCCACAAATAATCAGATGAAAAATTTTCATGACTTCAGTCCCTTTGCACTACTGGGACCACCTCAAAGGGTCTATCAAGCTCTGGGTCAATTAACAGCATGTTCGTTATATAGGGTGGGAGCCTGTACATTTTAGCTCTTATCCTTGTAGCAGCACACCAAAGGCCCTCCTTAAATAAAATCCCATATATCAGCAACTGAGCATAGCTTCAAGCCTTGGTCATAAAATCTCTATACTATTGTATACTGCTTAATGTGTTTATGTTATCTCCTTTGGTCTATGGCACTCACTGTAAAAGGATATTGGAAAATTTTAATAGATTTCTTCATTTCTTAGAACACATGAAAAACATGCATAACCACTCTATAGTTTGCTAGTTAAGAGCAAGATCTGGATCCAGATAGCCTAGATTCAAATTCCAATTTCCTAACTTCCTAGATGTTATATATGAATTTAGTTAAGCTGGTTAACTTCCCTATGCCTCATTTTCTCATCTATAAAAAACAGATATATTAGCAAAACCTACCTCCTATGGTTATTCTAAAGATTAAAGAAATTACTGATGCAAATTATTTATAATATAGTTTGGCATACTTGGTTATAGTGAGGATACACTGTTTCTTAATATTCAGTAACTGTCTATTGTTATCTTTAAAAACTATATTCCACTAATATTGTATTTCAAATCACTATTGTTCATGGAAATTTTGTCTCACTACTGTATTCATATTATTTTCTCCTCAGGCAGCACATAAAAGAATTATGGCAATTTCCTAAACAGACAATGGCTCATATACCACATCTCATAAATCTATAGCATTGTAAAAAGTGCAATGGAAAAAAAAATCAGATTTACTCTGGTAATCATCTTAATTTCACTGTTCCTCCACAAACACTGCTTTCTATCTATGAGCAATACTGACAGTCACTTTCCCCCGCCTGCAGTCAGTCTCCAAGAAGCACTGCGAATAAGGTAACAAAAGTCATCTTAGACTTTCAGTGAGAGTTACATGGGAAACGGTGGGTCCTCTCCAGGATGTTTCTAGGAAACTGGTAAAAAATTTGTCCTGGGATTTGTGCTGTCAGACAAAAGCAAGGATCTAACTCAGCAACATAGTGAATGCTGTATTTTTTTTATTGTAAGTCATAATCAGCATTCATAGGATTTTCAATAGTTGCTGTCAACACCCTACACTTACGCTCTAAGTGTTGCTGATTGAGCAACACTTAAGGTATCAATCAAACTCTGAAAACACAGAAGAGTTGAAAAGTAAATAACATATATAAGTGGGTAATAGCATGCTTTATTTGATGCCATTTGCAATAATAAATATGTTTGTATTTTCCTGCTTATACTAACATCACCATTTTTACACTTGCCGATAGTCCTTTTGTAATGTATCTAGCACAAAGATGCTTTTCCAACTTTGCTCATCAGTCTTCTACAGATCTTCCCACTTGCCCATGAAGTTTAGCCAGCCCTCACAATCCTTCTAACCGAGTGGATGACCAGAGTATCGTTTAGAAGTAGTTATAATCTCAACTGGAAGGTCAATATAAAAAAATTTTATAGAAATTATTTCTGTGGAGAAGGAAGTGGCAACCCACTCCAGCTTTCTCACCTGGGAAATCCCGTGGACAAAGGAGCCTGGTGGGCTACAGACGATAGGGTCACAAACTGAACAACAAAGCCAGAAGTGCTCTTCCCTTGTTAATTAAAATCTAAAACTTTAGCTACATTTTAGTAGCATACACACATATCTTACTAACTGAAACTGAACAGAACCCTTACAATTAGTCTTGCTGTATTTTTGCATAAAATAATGAGTTGGCACTTGAGTTGAAAAAAAATGGCCTTCTGGTGTTTTGCTTGGAAAAAAAAAACTGCCTTTGTTTTGAATATGTTTGTGTACGTTTCCATGCATATATCAGATATGCACTGAACTAAAGTGATGAGAATCAGTTTGTATTTACTTTGCAGGAGGTATCATGTAAACATGCATACGTTGAATGTAATATGGATCATGTCCAAGTGAGTGTTTTGGTGGATACAGTTTATAAATATGTCAATTATATACCTTTGTGTACTTGTCTGATTTGGAACTTGTAAAGTGAGGACTCCTTTTTACACATTTAGTAAAGAAAATGTCTGAAAGTAAAATATTTCCAAATACAGTCCAAGAAGGAGATATAGTTAAAAAAAAAAAAAGTTTGGAATGTAACCACATTGTGGCTTACATAACAATGTATGCATTGTATGCTTTATTATGCAAGACATGTTTCAAGGAAACATATTCAAGATGCAAATTCCAGAGCTCCACCCTCACAGACTCTGATTCAGCAAATCCAGGATGGGGCCCAGCAATCTGCATTCTTCCTGGGTATCCCAGTGTCTCTTAGAGAGTATATCTCAGACTACACACTGATAAAGACTGTGCTAGACAATCTGGCCACCTCATGCGAAGAGTTGACTCATTGGAAAAGACCCTGATGCTGGGAGGGATTGGGGGCAGGAGGAGAAGGGGATGACAGAGGATGAGATGGCTGGATGGCATCACCGACTCAATGGACGTGAGTTTGAGTAAACTCCAGGAGTTGGTGATGGACAGGGAGGCCTGGCGTGCTGCGATTCATGGGGTCGAAAAGAGTCGGACACGACTGAGCAACTGAACTGAACTGAGACAATCAGTGTGGACGGTGATTGCAGCCATGAAATTAAAAGACGCTCGCTCCTTGGGAAAAAACCTAGACAGCATATTAAAAAGTAGAGACATCACTTTGCCAACAAAGGTCCATCTAGTCAAAGCTATGGTTTTTCCAGTAGTCATGTATAGATGTGAAAGTTGGATCATAGAGAAGGCTGAGCACCGAAGAATTGATGCTTTCAAACTGTGGTGTTGGAGAAGACTCCTGAGAGTCCCTTGGACTGCAAGGAGATCAAACCAGTCAATCCTAAAGGAAACCAGTCCTGAATATTCATTGGAAGGACTGATGCTGAAGCTGAAGCTCCAATACTTTGGCTACCTGATACAAAGAACTTACTCATTAGAAAAGACCTTGATGCTGGGGAAGATTGAAGACAGGAGAAGGGGACGACAGAGGATGAGATGGTTGGATGGCATCACCGATTCAATGGACATGAATTTGAGCAAACTCCAGGAGATGGTGAAGGACAGGGAAGCCTGGCGTACTGCAGTCCCCGGGGTTGCAAAGAGTCAGGTACATCTTACCAATTGACTGAACACCACCACCACCACAATCACTGTGTTTCCACACCTCTATCATCACAGAATATTGAGAGTAGGAATCCATATCATAGTCTGTAGACCTCTGTTGACACACTAAATGATTTTGAATCATGTTGTAGATGAGGCTTTCCTGCTGCTGTATGACCACCAGGCCAGGATTCTTGGAATCTTTCACTCTTTATCATCACAGTTTGCTGGTTACTTCCTAGCATCTCTTACCAGAGATGAATATTCCAGCAGTACAACTGGTGTGGGACTTGATCCTGCTTTAGCTCTAGTTTTGAAAGTTGCTTGCCTTAAGCCATTCAGCAAATCTGATCCCACTAATCACAGAGATTATTTCCAAAGGAGTGACACATGACTCAAGTCAGGCCAATCAGGGCCAGGAAAACTCACTTAGAGGGATTTTGTTTGAAATTTCAGGAAGAGAGACTCTGTTTCCTGGTGGAAGTGCCAAGAAGCATGTGGTTAGGAGCTGCTAGCCCCTGACTAGATTCCCCAACCCAGGAAAATAAGACCGAGAAATAGAGCCTGGAAGCTGGACCTAAATTTGGGATCTGAGCTCTGAATAAAGTCTCTTCTGTCACTTGGAACATTGAGTTCTGTGGGTCCCCAGATTCTAATTTTCGCTTTAGGTTGTCTGAGTCAGGTTTGCATTACACACAACCCAAAGTATTCTGACTAATGTATTTGTGAAATGAGAATGTTTTGCTAGATTTCTTCCTTTACAAAATAGCTATGATCTTTAAAATTCTTTTAAACTAAAGATTAGGTTGATTAAATCACCCAATAATATCCAGACAATGGTCTGCATACAAATGGAATAGAGACCTTATCTTCTATTAACTTGTAAACTGACTGAGAAATTTCCCAATTGACTAATCTTTGGCAAATATTTTGGGAGTTGCTCTTAATTGGCTTCCCTGGTGGCTCAGAAGTTAAAGCATCTGCCTGTAATGCGGGAGACCTGGGTTCAATCCCTGGGTGGGGCAGATCTCCAGGAGAAGGAAATGGCAACCCACTCCAGTATTCTTGCCTGGAGAATCCTGTGGACAGAGGAGCCTTGTGGGCTACAGTCCATGGGGTCGCAAAGAGTCGGACACCACTGAGCGACTTCATTCACTTAATTGGCTCAAGTACTAAAACAACATGAAATGGGGTATAATTTACTATCCTATGTGCTATGGGACACACTAACAGCTACCAACAATTGAATTCTTTTATCGATCTTAACCAGAGGAAAAGTGTGATCTAAGTGATGGGTAGTTTGGGTAAAAGGAGAAGAGGAAGAACGTTAGCAGAGATTAGTCCACTGAACCCAGACATCACGATGGATCTGATGGTATTAAAAATGGTCATTTTACAGGAAGGAAAAGAGTTATTAGCAATGTATCAAAGAGTTCTTCCTGGAAAGGTAAAACTATATTTCCCAATTCCCCAAACTATATTTCAATTCAATTCAACTGAATTCACTGTCATCCCAGATACACAACATTTAGAAATTTTTTGCTATATTCTAAATCCGCAGATCATGTTCCACATAATATAGGTTTAACACACTGTATTGGGGAATAATTAAATATATTAAAAATAACATTCATGTTACCACATTGCTTTCCAAGTTAATACTACATGTGGTATAATACATTCTGTCCATCTCTTTTGAATTAATTGGGATCACAAGCCCTCAGTTTTAGACTCATCATTACAAAAGAATCTGTCAGATAATATGAAGAGACGGGGCCAGGCATGCAGCTAGATCTTACAGAGCTTACATTTTTCACCTCTGTAAGTCATAATTTCAGTGTTTGCAACATTTTGAGTTCAGACACCACAGGCAGTAATAACCGGCTTAAATGCCTTCACGGTACAGCTGCTTGCAACAATGCCTCCATTCATAACTCTCAAAACACAAAATGACGGCTACAAGTGCCTTGAAAGAATATATGCTCCTCTTTACATTGTCCCACAGGTTAACCCCTAGGATGCTCTCAGCTGCACACAACAGTAGCTGTAAATGAAAGCCTTACGCCCCACGTTATTACACACAGCCGTGGACAAGTACATACATCGTCACGTTTTCTCACTGCGGAATCTATGTTTGAATTGCACTGTGAAATCACTCTTTTGTGTTCAGGCGAATTTGTTCATATTACCATAAAAACTTCAAAATATCTTATCTGGTTGTTGGGCAGGCTAAAGGAGAAAAGAAAGTGAGAGAAAGAGAGCTTAAGCAGAATTACACTCAAGTCTTGACAGAAGAGCTGCAGCAGAAACAGTATTAGCAGAGACCCTTCTTTGGTTGCACATTAACAAAACCCAGCTCAAACTGGCTTCTGGAAAAGGGGAGTGTAGTGACTCTGCAGTTAGAAATTGGAAATGGATTTATCTTTGCAAGAGATGGATCTGGAGGTTTAAAAATGTGCTTGGAAAGCTCTGCCTCTCTCCTTCCCCATATTTCAGCGATGCTTATCTCTCCTTGTCATATCATAGGTAGGCTCTCCTTATGTGTGTGTGGTGTGTGCGAGGCAAGGTGAAGTCCCTCTGCCCTAGATACACACGCGCCCTGCTTAGCAATCACAGTGGAATCGGACATCCTCCACCCATCAAAGCCCTATGTCAATCTCAGAAAAGACACTGATTTATTTTCCTTGAGTCACATGCACATTTCTGAATGAAGCCTCGGCACTTCCGGTAGCTAGGCTTGTCCACAAGCTTACCCAGGAAGTGGGGACAGGCCGTTCTGATTGACATCACAAGCTGGATCACTAATAATGGGGAAGGAAGAGACAGAGGAGGGTGGAAAATGATGCTGAGCAGACAAAATCTACAGCTTCCACCAGTCCCTGCAAACCTTCTGTCCTCCTGACAAAACTGCAAGCTCTAGAGAAAAGATTTTCACAATATGAGAAAGACCATCCCAATAAAGGGGATTCTATAGGTTTTTCATAACTGTTCATTTGTGAAAACTTTTAAACCAATCAGCAGAGAGATCATTTATACTTGAACCAATGCATGAAAGGTCACTTGTGCATAATATTTCCTATGTGGATGGCGGACATTCAACATCTGAAAATTCTAAAGGCAAGTGAATAATGTGAAGTCATGAATCTGGAGAATATAATGGGTAAATAGAAAATAAATCAGGTGAATGCCTTACACCCAAAGTCTGAGGGAGGTGGGAATCAGATTATAATGTGGGAAACAAATTACTACCCAATGAAATTTTATCACTTACATTTAAATTCAAAATGAAGAATCTCACATTATTTTCTTCATCAATTTAAAATTATCATTGGACTTCACTGTGAAACTTACAAAAGCTGGCTTTTCAGTATCAATAGCCACACCTATTTCACCTCTGAAATTAGCATAAACACTTACGTTCAAAACTAAAAGCCATCCCTACCCTTAAAGTGGGTGATCATTCTCATATCCTGGGTTTCCCTCATAGCTCAGTTGGTAAAGAATCCACCTTCAATGCAGGAGACCCCAGTTCGACTCCTGGGTCAGAAAGATCCACTAGAGAAGGGATAGGCTACCCGCTCCAGTATTCTTGGCCTTTCCTGGGGGCTCAGCTGGTAAAGAATCTGCCTGTAATGCCAGAGACCTGGGTTCAATCCCCAGGTTGGGAAGATCCCCTGGAGAAGGGAAAGGCTACCCACTTCAGTATTCTGGCCTGGAGAATTCCATGGACTGTATAGTCCATGGGGTCACAAAGAGTTGGACACGACTAAGCGACTTTCACTTTCACATTCTCATATCCTAGTTTAAAGGTTCTTTGGATAAACAATTCTTTCTTAATGTGCCTTAAACTAGTGAGATATTATTGAGACTAATTCAGTTCCAACTAACTGAATGGAGTTAAAAAGGGAAATGGTTATTCTTCAAGTGCTTTCTCTAAATTTTGACAAAATTGTAGACTTAAGAATTTACTCACAGGTTTGAAGATTCACATTGAAAGAGTTCAGTGTGATCTTCTATCTGGCAAAACAGGTTCTTATTTTTGAGGGGGGAAAAAAAAAATCCTGA
Organism: Bos grunniens; assembly: GCF_055505025.1. Lineage (NCBI taxonomy): Eukaryota > Metazoa > Chordata > Mammalia > Artiodactyla > Bovidae > Bos > Bos grunniens. The sequence goes on along the minus strand of NC_141191.1, from coordinate 18,377,943 downwards.
ACCTAAGCACAATAATTCCCTGCTAACAAATCAAAGGTTAGATCTGTACACTCTTCCTACTGTGTAGCCTTTATGTCATTATGACAAAGTTGTCTGCTACTGCTAAGTCGCTTCAGTCCTGTCCGACTCTATGTGACCCCATAGACGGCAGCCCACCAGGCTCCCCCGTCCCTGGGATTCTCCAAGCAAGAACACTGGAGTGGGTTGCCATTTCCTTCTCCAATGCATGAAAGTGAAAAGTGAAAGTGAAGTCGCTCAGTCGTGTCCGACTTAGCGACCCCACGGACTACAGCCTACCAGGCTCCTCCGCCCGTGGGATTTTCCAGGCAAGAGCACTGGAGTGGGTTGCCATTGCCTTCTCTGGCAAAGCTGTCTAGGAGGTGGAAAATGGTTAGACATCAGAAAAATAATGATAGAAACTGTAAAACAAACAAACAAAACAGACAACTATAAATTTAAAGATGCTATTACTGTGCACGGGCTTCTCCGGTGGCTCAGTGGTAAAGAATCCACCTGCAATTCAGGAAATGTGGATTCAATCTCTGGGTCAAGAACATCCCCTGGAGAAGGAAATGGCCACCCACTCCAGTATTCTTGCCTGAGAAATCCCACAATCGGGGATGGGCGACAGTCCACGGAGTTGCAAAAGAGTCAGACGTGACTTAGGGATTTAACACACATACACATTGCTATGCTTGCCTACACAAAAGAGAAAACAATAGCTAGGTTAAAAATTAAGACAAAAAGTATAATTCAGTAAGTTTGCTGATCCCAACAGTTTCAGAGACAGGTGAGAGTTTTTGCTGAACTCACAGTGTGGCCAGAATCACCTATCTGGCTATTTATTTAGCAGGGATTTCAATCAATCAGATATGATTTACTACACAATCTTTCAAATTCACTTCATGAAATCCTTACAGTACTTTTAATTATCTCTAAGATATAATAGAAAACTCTCTCTAAGAACATGAATTCTGTTTCACTATGCATATGAGATAAGGGGACTCACACAATTTCTTTCACACTTTTGTTTCTTTACTAAAATCCAACTGAAGTTACAAGTCATTTCTCTTTTGACTGTAGTTATCCCCAACTCATAAATCCCTTCTTGGTCATTGGCATTATTAATTCACTGAACTTTTCTTACTTTATAACAAAATTTGACTTTCTCTCAATTCTCCCAGGTATAGAAGCTTTAAATAACCACATTTATCATGCTGTTCTCAGAATGAGATTCACCGAGCATTTCTTTGTAGATTTTTTACTTAATATTTCCACATATTTTAATTTAATTTAATTTAATTTAATTAAGTTGAAGGACCCCATTTGCCATATAATCGATTCACTATTCTAGAAAACAAGCTAGAAGCCAAGTATCATTCCAAACTCTCATTTTTTTAATAGAATTATCATTAACTTAAAAGATAAGTTTAAGTTCTTATCACTCTAACCAAGTAAGCATTATTTCAGTTTATATATATTGTATGCCAGCAAACTAAATTAAAATATAACTAGAACAAGGAATAAAATTTGTAATGGTTAACAATTACAAAAGGTATTCTTTAATTAGGAAACATTTTGATCTTTGATTTCAGCTTATCTAGAGACATTTTCGAGTGGTTAAACCAGGCCATATAAAGGGTTATAAGGTGCTATGACTCAGTTTTACTACATGAGAGTGGACCCATTCCACCTTTGTCATTTAGAGGGCAACTCTGCAATTGCCTCAGTCAAAAAAAAAAATTCCTTCCATGCCTGGACTCCAATCTGCCTGAGCATGTCTAAGAAACTGACATTATAGGCATGATGATTCAGAAACCTCTTGGGATAGCTCCATCACTTTGGGCCCTATCTTATGGAACATAATACAAAGTTTAAAGAGTACTTTGTCTTCCTGGATCCTCTTCAATACCAAACACCACCCGGATCTGGCACTCTAAAGGATGTCGGTTCTGAAGCCTGATGGAACAGTTGCCTGGACCTACCCTGCCATCCAAGCGACAGGAAAGATTATGGTGCCTGCTGGAAGGGCTGCTGAGAGAAATCCTGTCTGGTCTCAAGGCCAAAAACTGTTGTATCTCTCCAGAGGAACTGAGAATCATTTTCTTCCTGGCCTCTGTGACCATGTAATTGATTAGATTTCCCTCTTCTTGTTGGCTGCGAGAAAACTTAGAGCCAACTTCCGTTTCTGGCACTATTAAAGACTAGATATCCTGCAAGACCTTGCCAAAAAAGATGACTAAAATGTTGAATTAAGGGAAAAAATAGGTCTTTAATTGCCCTGAGGAGATGGCACGAAAGAGCACCGCAGAGGCCAAAATTAAAGTGAAAGCAGAAACCCAGAAGTTAGACAAGTACCAGGGCCAGCTTTCCCTCTGACTGCTTGTGCTGAGCCCTGAAGACCTTGAGTTTCCACCATGGCAGCTGCATAGAGTGTGAGGTGCAGGAAATAAATACATGCCCAAGTGGGAAAGTAAATAGGGAGAAGGGTCCACATAGTGCTGAGATATCAAAGAGTTACATACACTCAGCCTTAGGACAAATGAAAAATAAACCCACCTCAAAAAAACAGACAACATAGCAGTTTGCCTGACTCAATCTTAGAGCAAAGTAGAAAAGAAAAAAAAAAGATATCTTGAAATTTATACCACTGAAGTTCAAATTCATCTATCTATGTGATATAGGACACTTGGCAGATAATTTTATTTGAAGTGGTAAAATACTTTGGCCATCTGATGAGAAGAACTAACTCATTGGAAAAGACCCTGATGTTGGGAAAGATTGAAGGCAGGAGGAGAAGGGGACAAGACAGGATGAGATGGCTGGATGGCATCACCAACTCGATGGGCATGAGTTTGAGTAAACTCCAGGAGTTGGTAATGGACAGGGAGGCCTGGGGTGCTGCAGTCCATGGGTCACAAAGAGTCAGACATGACTGAGCGATTGAATTGAACTGAACTGAAGAGTATGTGTGCCTAAGATGACTGAAAAAGCAAATTCCAACTCTCTTTGGAAGAACATTACTTCAAGCCAGACATTAATGAATTCCCATAGTTAAAAAGAATACGAGCTCCCAATAAATTCACAAACAATAAAGGAAATAGTAAAACAAGATAAACTCAAGCAAGAACAACAGAAGATAACCAAAAAGGCTTCAAATATTGGAACTGTTAGATCTATAATATTACATTATTATGTTTGCAATCATTAAGAGGTTAAAAAAATAATAACTTGAAAAATAGAACCCAGGAACATAAGACTATAAAAAAAACCAGAGGTTATTCTTAAAAGAATCAAATAGCAGTTTTAGAAATTAAAAACTCAATCAACAGGACAAAGAGAATACATGCAACTACAGAGAGATAAACTAGAAGATAAATCCAAAAAGTTATCCTGAAGGTAATAGAGTGAAAAAGAAAAATATCAAAAAGAGTTTAAGAGATGTGAAGAATTAAAGCAATAAGGTTTATCATCTATATTTTCAACCAGAGTTCCAAAAAAAGAGAGAGACTATTGAAGAGACAATATAAAGGAGATAAGGACAGAGCACCTCCTCAATGGTGAAGCCCATGAGCAGAGTACATGTGGCACTTTAGCCCTGGAAACCTTCAGATAGCACCAACATGATAAAGGCCAGACTAATTAGAAGTGGCCTATGATAAAGTGGGAGTGGATACTTAATCAGTGGCTGGACTGGCCTCAGAGGACCTCATAAGCCGGATGTGTAGATGCCATGAGGCAGAAAAGGTTAAGCCTAGTGGCTTCAGAGGGGATGAAATAAAATTATCACGGGAGGTTTCTGAGTATTGCTCCTTAAACGCTGCCTATTACATTTGGAAACTCCACAAAGGCAGAAAGGTAGCAAACCAAAGTGACACTAGCTGAGTTAATGCTTTATGGATTATCACCTTTACTAATGGAAAGGAAGAAATTTTCTATTTTTGTGAAAATAGAGCAATATAAAACAATCCAAAAATCCCTTGATTGTAACTTCCAAGAGGTCTGAAAAATGGAAAGTGAAGAAACGCTTAACATCCGCTCTCACTTCTTTGCCTTCTCTTTGTGTCTCCCTGGATCTAAAACTCTCCTTGGAGTTTTCTCTAGTAACCACTCCTTTCCAAATGCCCTTCTATTTGTTCCCAGAGCTTTGCATGCCTATCACAGCACTTACTCTATTCTACAGAATTTTAATCTCTTCATAAGCTGTTAAACAGTTTGCTCCCTACATGCCAAACTACATTCTTACAAAATCAGACCTCATATTATTAGTGTTTGCATTCTTAGAGTCTGTTTGGATCTAGTTCAATGCCTTGCATATAGTTCCGTATGTCCAACTACAGAATTACATACGTGTATTTCTAGTCATCACACCATAATGTGTCAAAAATGAACCATTTCTCTTTGGATTACAAATGAAATGCAAAGAACTACATTTAATAAGAGAAAGGGTTAAAGAATAGCATAACACACTGCAGCCAAAAAAATTAAATGTATTTAACATTTCCTTATACTCCTTCTTATAGCTGAATTCAGTGATTTTGCTAAACTATTTTGTTTCCAAAATTGTTGAAAAGTAATTAGCATTCCTTATTTTCCAGACTGTATAAGTTTTATAAAACTTTTCTCTTTTCAAACTTTTCTCCCCCCAGGGCCTTCCAGGCCTCCACAGCTGGATATATTTTGCCTGCATGAAATCAAACAGCATTAATGCCTCCCCGTCAGCTGGTGCTATCATTCAACACACACTTTATTCAAAATTAACACTGCACCAGATTCCTCGTTAATTGTAGTAGAAGGTTTTGGAAAAGCTGGTGCTCTCCTGGTATGCAATGTGGACCCCAAGAACAGAGTTACAAAAATAGAATAATAGGAACATAAAAATTACTATTTCCCCCAACAGTAAATTATGCCCTAAGAAAGATGCATAATAAGATAAGGGATATATTTTTTATTTTTAGTAAGTTTTCATTTTGATGTAATTTCAAACTTTCAAAAGTTGCATAAAATTTATAAAGTCCAGTATATATTTTATACCATTTTACTGTATATTGCCCTCTCTCTGTCTCATATATATGCATATACACATACTTTCTCTCATATAATTTGGAAAAATGTATGTAAAACGAAGATCATGGCATCCAGTCCTATCACTTCATGGGAAATAGATGGGGAAACAGTGGAAACAGTGTCAGACTTTATTTTTCTGGGCTCCAAAATCACTACAGATTGTGACTGCAGCCAGGAAATTAAAAGACGCTTACTCCTTGGAAGGAAAGTTATGACCAACCTAGATAGCATATTCAAAAGCAGAGACATTACTTTGCCAACAAAGGTTCGTCTAGTCAAGGCTATGGTTTTTCCTGTGGTCATGTATGGATGTGAGAGTTGGACTGTGAAGAAGGCTGAGCGCCGAAGAATTGATGCTTTTGAGCTGTGGTGTTGGAGAAGACTGTTGAGAGTCCCTTGGACTGCAAGGAGATCCAACCAGTCCATTCTGAAGGAGATCAGCCCTGGGATTTCTTTGGAAGGAATGATGCTAAAGCTGAAACTCCAGTACTTTGGCCACCTCATGTGAAGAGTTGACTCATTGGAAAAGACTCTGATGCTGGGAGGGATTGGGGGCAAGAGGAGAAGGGAACGACAGAGGATGAGATGGCTGGATGGCATCACTAACTCAATGGACGTGAGTCTCAGTGAACTCCGGGAGTTGGTGATGGACAGGGAGGCCTGGCGTGCTGCAATTCATGGGGTCGCAAAGAGTCGGACACGACTGAGCAACTGATCTGATCTAATCTGATCTGATATAGTATATAATTTTACTTACAAAGAAGAATTTATAAAAATTATTTAGATATGATTTTTTCTAAATCATGAGAGGAAGTTACAGACATCATGTCCCTTTACCCTTGAATATGTCAGTATGCATTTCTTAACAACATAGACCAAACAGAGACCACATGCAATTTTTAAAATTAGAAAATCTAACTGACATTACGATCTAATCTATGATCCATGGTAAAATTTTGCCAGCTGTCCCCATAATATCCTTTATAGCTTTCCCCCCCACTCCCAAATCCAGCATCCAAGCCGGGATCACTCATTGCATGTGATGGTCACGTCACTTCGGTTCTTTTAGTCTGGAATAGTTATTTGGCCTTTTTTTGTGTTTCTTTTTAAGCCTATAAGCCAGTTATTTTGTAAAATGTCCTTCAAATTGGGTTTGTTTGATATTTCTTCAGGCTTAAATTCAAGATATGCACTTTTGGCAGAAAGACATAAAAGGGAAATACATTGGATCAGGAGGCATCTGATAATTTGGTCCATAATTGGCAATATTAACTCTGAAAAGTGTATTTTAGCTACATCAGTAAATCAAGAAGTAATACAAACATAGATTCTTATGAAAGCTTACCCCAAAATGAACCAAATATTAAAAATGTGTGACATTCAGAGAGCTAGTATATACTCACACTAGCTCCCTTTGATAAATGGGCAGGAAAATAAGTGAGGTGTTAAAAACAGAACAAAAGAGAAATTGTTGTGGGAAAATTTGAGAAACAAGCATATTTGCCTATTAAGCCAATCAAGTTGCTAATAGTTTCAGGGTATATGTAGTAAATCGGGAGTCATTTTTAAAAACTAATTTGAATTCCCCTAGATTCCCTTTCCAAGACATGACTGGTAATTATGTTTATAAATCATAACTGGCTTATGACAATGGAATATTTGGTATGTGTCTGGCAAAAAAAAAAAGTCATTTCTTTTTAAGTTCCCTTTAGTTCAAAAGCACTTAATTTTAAACAGGTTGTAAGAATATGTCCTATGACACTGTCTTTCAGTTCAGGTCAGTCGATCAATTGTGTCCGACTCTTTGCGACCCCATGAATCGCAGCACGCCAGGCCTCCCTGTCCATCACCAACTCCCGGAGTTCACTGAGACTCATGTCCATCGAGTCAGTGATGCCATCCAGCCATCTCATCCTCTGTCGTCCCCTTCTCCTCCTGCCCCCGGTCCCTCTCAGCATCAGAGTCTTTTCCAATGAGTCAACTCTTCACATGAGGTGGCCAAAGTACTGGAGTTTCAGCTTTAGCATCATTCCTTCCAAAGAAATCCCAGGGCTGATCTCCTTCAGAATGGACTGGTTGGATCTCCTTGCAGTCCAAGGGACTCTAAACAGTCTTCTCCAACACCACAGCTCAAAAGCATCAATTCTTCGGCGCTCAGCCTTCTTCACAGTCCAACTCTCACATCCATACATGACCACTGGAAAAACCATAGCCTTGACTAGACACAGTCTTTAGCAAAATTATAAAAATGTAGATAAATATAAAATACACAGATTTATGTGTATGTATATAATACGCATGCACATATTGCTTACACATGCATATTTACAAAAACAGGAAGTGTGTTTCTTTCTATTAGTAAAGGTCAGAGCCCACAAAGCACTCTACTAATGTCAACTTGTTTTCTTGCTTTTCCCCACTGATGCAGTTTTCATGTGTAACCAGCTGCATTTGGGTTTAAGAGTAATACTCATAAATCTCCCGTGGTAATTTTATTCTATCCCCACAACTGGATATAGTACAATGCTATTTAGAGTAAAGTAGAAGAGAATTTCAATGCATTACAATGTGCAAACTATAATTTCAGTTCCAATTTTCAGAATTGTTCTGTTAGAAAAAATAACTTCACTGGAGGCTTCAGCCCTGTACTATTTTTATGCAACTCTCTAGGCATGTAAACTTAAAGACTCAGATTGCACAAAGAAGCTATTTTTCCTTTGTTTTGTTAAGAACTCCATTCACTTAGCACTCAAGTGAAGAGTGAGAGATCCTTTTTTTTTTTTAGATGATGCTATATGATGGCAAGAAGCGGGGCAAGCAGTTAGACTTTTTGCTTTTAGTCCTTATCATTCTCCAAGACTTAAAGACATTCATTTTAATGAGGCTAAACCACGTGCAAGGCATCATTTTAAACTATAGTACAGAGTTTTACGAAAAGGACACCCCATCACTTGAACTGGTCATCATCAAAAGGTTGTAAAATACATCAAATACAAATAATTTTTGGATAATGCTGTCATGCAATATAATAATAATTCACAAATGACTCTGAGAGAGAAGGCATTTAGAAAAGACTTCTAAAAACAGCAAGGAAACCTGGCGTGCTGCAGTCCATGGGGTTACAAAGAGTCGGACATGACTTATAGACTGAACAATGACCACAAAAACAGCAAGGGCGAGAAGCTGGAGTGAGGTAGATTGGACTGAGCTTTGTGTGTCCCTAGTTGAGAATCTGCTTAGAGTTTAATCCCTAGGGAAAGGGATTTAAAAAAAAAAAAAAAAAAACAAGGTTCCTTCTTAGACATCACTGAACAATCTTCCTATTCATTTAAACTTCTGCCATAAGAACCTAAGACAAGAAGTTGTTCAAAGGTAAGGAAAGTTCATGGCCACATGAAGAAAACTTCTTATGCACGCCTCTTCTTTGCTAACAGGTCTTTTTGTGTTAACTCTCTTTTGCCCTGTTCACTCTGCTGCCGACACAATTAGGCACTTTCTCTTTCAGTCACCTTTCAACAGCTGAGCTCTCATAAGTGTTTCAAAGGATATATGGAGAAACAGTTGAAAGCAGGCTTGCTCATGGCCCTGTCTTTATTGCTTCTGGCTCCAGAGAAGATAAGAAAACCCTGCCACTTCTCCTTCATGTCAAATAACTTTATCAGAAGGAAGAAATGAGTGAATTATTCAAAGTCGCTTAGTGAATCATTGGCAGAGGAAGCAATAACTGACTTTTGGACCCTGCGGATCCTCTTCCTATGCCCCTTCACTTCACATCCACGAGACAGCCCCATATGGAATGCACAGCAAAATGATTAACTAGGATCCAATGATTCCAGTATGGGTTCCTTACAATCTACAGCTACTGGCAGATGGTTCCGTGGGAGCCCTTAAAAATAATCTTGTTTATACTTGAGCCCTTACAAGAAAGTTGGTCATTTTTACTCTTTTATTTTTATCTCTATGGAAAAATCAGGAAGCTGTTTATATAGGGATGCTGCTGGTTGTCATGGATGAAATGCAGTGACTCTGAGGAAAGGATATTAAATTTTTAAGGAATAAGAACACATATAAAAATATTTTTAAAAGGGGGCAATGCGAAGCAGTTTTCTAATTTTGTTTTTACATCTTTTGCAATGCCTATGGGTGAGAAGCAAGAGTTTTTCTTTTTTTTAAAGCAGTCACTTCTTTTTTAAAAAGTCCCTCCAGTTATGAACGTTGGCTGTTTTCACAGAAGTAGCAGAGGCTAATTTGAAAGAAAACTAACTTCTATGCTGCATGAAGGGAGATGAAGTAGATAAGTCCTTACCGTTTAAGAATGGAAAAGTACTACTCTTGGGGCCAGTTACGTTCTTGCAAAGTGTAAATCATTATGTAATATTTTCCCTGGGACAGCCCTCTCTTTGGGGTCATGAAAAATAACATTTACCTTAAGTGATCAATTTGATCCTCACCATTCAATAGCAACGCTGTGTGGTTTTGAACCACACACTCTTTCTACCACAGGTGTACAGGAGATATACGAACCTCACTTTCCTCATCCAAAATGAAAGCCAACATAGAAAAGCGGCAGAGAATGTCAACTGACTGAACTCACCCAGAGGGAGAAAAGAAAAAAAAACTTACACCATGAGGGGTTGGCTTTGAAGTAGTTGTCTCTTTATTAACCTAAGGGACACCCGGAATCTCTAGCATATCTCAAATAATCCAGGTTCTTGAAAAAAAAGTTCTGGATATAATTCAGAAACAGCAAGCCCCCTGAGTGTAACATTTCCACAGCTGACTTGATTTGCTGGCTTGTGAGCCAGACATTAAAAACGTCTCCTGGATAAGCTCCACTGTGGCCTCGTACAAAAAACAGTCGCTCTTCTTTCCTCCACCCACGCTCCTGGGTGATACAGTCGGGAGTGAACTGGGGATTTGTAAAAAAGAGGCTGATTCAACCTTCCCTTGTGAATTTAACCTCTAAATCAGATTTTGAGAAAAACTAAAGTGAGGCAGAAACAAAAGTGCCAGGGCAGAATTCAGCCCTCTGCACAGTTTCTCCTTCAGTAACCCCTTCCTAGCATGTTTGTTTACAACCAAGGAACAGCAGAGACAACACAACAAAAAATTATCTACCTTTGAGAGCTGTTTAAAAATGATAGAACGAGCCCATTGACAACGATTGGCTAGTTCACAATAAGAGGTAAATTATATGCATATCAAGGGCTTCTCTGGTAGCTCAGATGGTAAAAAAAAAAAAAAAAAAAAATCCGCCTGCAATGAGGGAGACCTGGGTTCGATCCCTGGGTTGGGAAGATGCCCTGGAGAAGGGAACGGCTGTGCCCTCCAGTATTCTGGTCTGGAGTATTCCATGGACAGAGGAGCCTGGCAGGCTACAGCCCATAGAGTTGCAAAGAGGTGGACATGACTGAGCGACTTTCACTTTCTTATGCGTATCAGTGTGGAAAAATAACCAAGACACTGTTAAGTGGAAAAAGCAAGTTGCAGATTAGAGAGGAATTATTGAGTCCATTTGTGGGGGAAAAAAATTCATATCAATGTTTAACTTTCTGAAAGAATATGCATACACAGCTAATTGCCGTCACTCTAGTCCAGGACACCACCACAGAAGCACTGAGGGCTCTGTGTGCCGGATGATTCTTGGCTATGGAGGCTGTCCTATGCCTTGCAGAACGTTTTACAGCAATTCTGGACCCTCTGCCCTCTGCCCTAGCTGTGACAACCAATGTTTCCCACTGGCAACTGTCCCCTGGGAAGCAAAACTGTCCCTAGTGGAGGATCACTGCTCTGAGGAATGAAGACGGAGGAGAGACTTGACTTCTCATCTCTCCTCTTCTGAACCATTTATTTTTATTTTTTGTTTGCTTGTTTGATTTTTCCATGAACATATACTACTTCTGTAAGGGAAAAAAAAAAGTTGATTTTTGTTTTGTTTTGTTTTATAGGAACAAGGGAAGAAGTTTCCAAATTCACCTCATAGCTCATATAGAACCTGGAAGAAAAAATGAACTATATAACTAATAAAAATGCTCCATAAAGCTGTGTTGCCACTTTGATTGATTTAGTAGCTTCACGTAGTACATTTACTCTGAAGAGCTTAAGGCTCTGTTTAAAAAAATTTTTTTTCAGGAAACACATTCTAAAATTTTTATAGTCAAAAAAAAAAAAATGACAGTAACAGAAACAGTTACAGAAAGTGGCAGCCAAAATCAAGCTATTTAATGAATGCAATCAGCATGGGTATGCAAGGTTAGGGATTTTTTTTCCACAGCCTAGAGCCAGCCCTCAGCAAAACTGCGAGAAATGGGCAAGGTCTTCAATACTCTTCCATCCTCTCCTGCCACTGCCCTCAATTATCAATTCATTTATTTATGCAAATATGCAGGAGGACTATATTAGACTCTTAATTCTTTGGGATTTGAGAAGCACTGACTGCTTGGGGATAAATTAAATTATGGTCTTATCCTTCCCGGTGACCTATGCACTTGAATGTACTACTCAGTGACAAGGAGCGTTCTCCTGGGGCAACTTCAGAGACCAGTGTCTCCTGGCAGGAGTTCCAGGAGGAAGAGAGCTGTCTGCCAAGTTGTACTACAAAGGCAGCCGCCTTGGTGAGATCGGGGCATGGCCAGGCTGCTCCCAGGGAGACATGAGGGAAACCCAGGAGGAGAGGGCGGCCATGTTGTTGACTCAGCAAAGAAAAACTCTGGAGGAGGATAGGGAACCTAAAAACTTTAAAAAGAGAAAAGTGAAAGTGTCTGGTCCAAAATGAGGGGAAACCCAAGCAACATACCAAACAAGGTGAGGGCGGGGACGGGAAGGGAGGAGAGGGAAGAAGGCAACCAACAATATGGAAGATGGCAGTATGAGGGGGAAGGGTCTCAGGAAAACGAAGATGGAAAAGGAAGTGCCTCGCAGGTAGTGGAGCAGCGGACAGGAAGTTTAGAAAGTGGGCTTGGTTAGACCTGGCACGCTCCTTAAGACGAAGGCTGTTCCCTTAAAACACAGAGCCAGTGGCGATTGTAAGGGTGGGGTAGATGAGGTACCATTCCTGAAAGTCAGAGACATGGATAAGCAGGTTCTACTTTGAAAAAAAGAAAGAAAGAAAGAAAGAAAAAAAAAAAAAACCCACAATAACTAGTATTCGTCTTCCTCAAGTCACCATATTTTAACTTCATGGTGCTTATCCATTATTCAGCCGTTCCTTTCACCAGTCTGCAGCCAGGACTTGAACTGCCATTTCCTGGTTCCGTGGGTGGTTAGGATAATGAGGGGTATTCTACGGCTTCGCTTCATTTCTGGCCTCCCTCCCTTTTTGAGGGTGTGGACTTTCTTTGCTCTGCTCCATAAAAGATACTGTCACACAGAAGGCTGTCTGTGTGTGGCCCTGGAGCCCCTCCAGCCTGCGCCTTAATAATAACAGCAGCAGCCAGAAAAGGCAGAAAATGGATTATAAACCTCAATGTTAACGTTAGGACTAGCAGTGGCCATGGTGCTGGCATTCTTTGCTTCTGAAACAGAAACAGAAAGAATGAATGCTCAGGACTTGATATGAAATCATTATTTGCAAGAACTTTTCTTCCTTGTACCTCAAGTTGGTCACAATGTGGACTTATGAAAATATCAGGGTTCTTAATATTTGAAAAATCACAAAATCAAGAACTCTCCATTAAAAAGAGTCAATAAGACTTTTTACTCCTCCCTCATAATGTGATTTATGGCAGTGTTTAAACGGTTTACCTAAAATTGAAGCATCAAGAATTATGAATTTACAAACTGGAAGCTTTTATACAAACCACTTGTAACAGTGGTGTCTGAGCTGAAAGAAATGGAGTTCCTGAAGGCATGTTCAATATTTCTAAGAGTTAAACAGAAATTGCAAGTTCACTTTCAATGAAGTTGCATGGGCTAATTGAAGTGTCAGGCACCTTTGATTCAGTGTGGAATTATATTAATGTAATGTGGCAACACTGGTTATCTCTTGCTGATCAGAATTTCTGTTACAGAGACAAGGAGAGAGAAAGGAGAAAACAGGAAGGGAGGGAGAAGGGAGAGAGACAAGAGGAACAGAGCAGAATTTCATTCTAGACTTGCATCAGTCCTTGTTAAATTAGGTGATGTGTAATCTCACCAGCCCTCAGTTTGCTTGTCTGTAAATACGGCATAATTCTATATCATGCCTCTATTAGTGTCGGGAATAATCCATGTAAGCATTCAGATTACTTAGACTGGAATCACCAGTCTTTCTTGGGCGCTTACTACATCCTTGACACAATTTTAGGTCATTCTAGGTTATTCAACACAACATTATGAAGTTACCACAATTATTATCCCTCTTTTCAGATGGGGACTTGAGACACAGAACAGTTTTTAAAAACTTATCTAAGGCCACACAGCTAATGAACTGGGGTCTTAAACAAAGCAATCTGGTTAAGATTCCATGGCTCTTCGTTACAAACCCACACTATTAACCACTTTGCTTCGTACCCTTTATATGTATTTAAACCTAACGTGCAATGATTTCTAGCACCATTATTCTATGTCCTTGTTATTAAAAATGAGAAAAAGATGTTGCTATCAAAAAAGTAGTGTTTCGTAGACAACATTCTTCAGAGCTCAAGATCTGTGTTGGTTAAAATGATTAGTAATCATTGTTCCATAATGAGGAGCTTGACATTTTATGGTCAGTCATTAGTTTAGTCACTAGAATGACTTTGATATAGTGACCCATCATTCACTCTTTTTTCCGGGCATTCATTCATTCACCAACCACATGAGAGGCACTCTACAATATGCTGCTATTTTAACAGATTCAAATATAGTATTATTCTGGTGTACCTATAATACATGTTTTATGCTCATTAAATTTAAAATATACTTTTAGATTAGTAAGTGGATGCTCTGAAATCACAAATCCTTTTCTTGATCCACTTTCCTCTTTGTATTACTTAATTTTTAATTTATTTATGTACAACTACCTACAAAAATATATATTGTCACCCTGCTCCTTTAACTTATATGCAGAGTACATCATGCAAAATGCCAGGTTGGATGACGCACAAACTGGAATCAAGATTGCCAGGAGAAATATCAATAACCTCCGATATGCATATGGCATCACCCTTATGGCAGAAAGAAAAGAGAAACTAAAAAGCCTCTTGATGAAAATGAAAGAGGAGAGTGAAAAAGCTGGCTTAAAACTCAACATTCAAAAAACAAAGATTATGGCATCCGATCCCATCACTTCATGGCAAATAGATGAGGAAACAATGGAAATTGTGGCAAACTATTTTCTTGGACTCCATAATTACTGCAGATGGTGACTGAAGCCACGAAATTAAAAGATACTTGCTCCTTGGGAAAAAAAGCTATGAAAAACCTAGACAGCATGTTGAAAATCAGACATTCTTTTGCCGACAAAGGTCCATCTAGTCAAAGCTATGGTTTTTCCAGTAGTCATGTATGGATGTGACAGTTGGACCATAAAGAAGGCTGAGTTCCAATGAACTGATGCTTTGAACTATGGTGTTAGAGAAGACTCTTGAGAGTCCTGTGGACTGCAAGGAGATCAAACCAGTCCATCCTAAAAGAAATCAATCCTGAATATTCATTGGAAGGACTGATGCTGAAGCTGAAGTTCCAATACTTTGGCCACTTGATGTGATGAACTGACTCATAAGAAAAGACCCTGAGGCTGGAAAAGATTGAAGGCAGGAGGAGAAGAGGACAACAGAGAACGAGATGGTTGGATGGCATCACCGACTCAATGGACATGAGTTTGAGCAAAGTCCAGGAGCTGGTGAAGGACAGGGAAGCCTGGCATGCTGCAGCCCATGGGGTCGCCAAGAGTCAGACACGACTAAGTGCTGAACTGAACTAAATATACAAAAAATGCATTTCTTAAATATATACAAGGTCACATGATTCTTCAGAGAAAATGTAATCTGAATTGAATAAGTGTAATATAAATAAAAAGAAGGAAAAATAACCCCCAAATAATCCTTACATACTATGGATCTTAGTACAAAAAATATATACGGCACATGATAATCCATCTCCCTTGTCCTGATATGCAGTCCTTACAAAACCAATTTGTGAAAAGTTTAAAAATAAAAAGCTTCTTCTAACTACAACCAATTAGAATGCAATTAGCTACAGTGAATGGTCTATTCCTGACTGTCCAAAAGCAGGTTATTCAGTTTATGGATTAACCATACTCGTTTTTCTACCATTTTCTCATTTTATGCTTCCCTGCTTCTCTTCTTTAGCTTTGTACCTGTTCATTAACATGTGAAGATAAGAGGCTCAAAGAAGAGTTTGGAGGTAGAACACAATGAAGCACTTGGATCCCTCATTAGTAGCTCTCACGGGGCTTTAATGAGAGAAGAGAGACAGTACAATGAGCTACATTAGGTCTCATGTATCAAAGTAAATTATCCTCCTTTCAATAGTTCGACATCTTTACCTAGAAACGTTCTCCAGTTCAGTTCAGTCGTGTCCGACTCTTTGTAACCCCGTGGACTGCAGCACGTCAGGCCTCCCTGTCCATCACCAACTCCTGGAGTTTACTCAAACTCATGTCCATTGAGTCGGTGATGCAATCCAACCATCTCATCCTCTGTCGTCCCCTTCTTCTGCCCCCAATACCTCCCAGCATCAGGGTCTTTTCCAATGAGTCAGCTCTTGGCATCAGGTGGCCAAAGTATTGGAGTTTCAGCTTCAACATCAGTCCTTCCAATGAACACCCAGGACTGATCTCCTTTAGGATGGACTGGTTGGATCTCCTTGCAGACCAAGGGACTCTCAAGAGTCTTCTCCAACACCACAGTCCAAAAGCATCAATTCTTTGGCCTCGGCTTTCTTTGAGATCAAGGATTCCTACCTCCAAACTTAACAGGTGATATTATAAAACTAGAGCTAAGAGAAGGCAGGTGACTTGCTCCAGGCCACCCAGTTAGACAACATCACAGTCAAGATGAGAAACTAGGATTTGTCAATGCCTCAACCTCCTCAATCCTCTCTTCTAATTTTCATCCAAACTCATGTCTTCCCAGTATATTATTCTGCTTCAGCATTTCATAGTAGTAAGGAATTGAGTGAATTCAACTTAAAAAATTCCATTAATAATTACAATAAAATTAGCTTATTTGAGAACAGTTTTGATTCTTTCTTTCCCATTGGTGGGATAAACCAGTGTTTATCAATCTGTTGTACATCAGGTCCTTCCAAATCATTTAAACAAAGAATATAGATTGAAAAGAATGGATGCCAAAAGTTCACTTTCTCCAAGAGCATTTAGTTTGGAGGTAAACACTTGAATGTTTTTGAGATGGCATATGAAATAGAAAAAGTAAGATAGGAAAGAAAAAAGGGAAAAAGAGGAGATGGAGATGGTAATGTTTTTACTTCAAGGACGTGATAGTTTAATAGTATCATTGAGGGGCTTCTGTGGTAGCTCAGAGGTGAAGAATCCCCCTGCCAATGCAGGAGACATGGGTTCCTTCCCTGATCCAGAAAGATCCCACGTGCCTCAGAGCAACTGGCCCGTGCGCCATAACTATTGAGCCTGTGCCCTAGAGCCCAGGAGCCACAAATACTACTGAGTCCGTGTGCAGCAGCTGCTGAAGCCTACGTGCCCTAAAGCCCTTCCTCCGCAACAAGAGAAGCACCACAGCGAGAAGCCCAAGCGCCACAACTAAAGAGTAGCCCCCAGGCCACAAGGAGAGAAAAGCCCGTGTACAGGGAAGACCCAGCGCAGCATAAACAAATAAACAATCCTAAAAAATAACAGTATCATTGAAAACGATTTTTCCTGTAGACTCTTAGTGATTGTTAGACTATCTTATGATAGACACCTATGGCCTCTGCTTGTAATTATCTATAATATATTTGTAATAGATTGCAAGAGCAAATACTCTAAAATTGATACATTCATAAACTATTATTTACATGAACAATCAGCTCCAAAATGAAATTTCTTTCCCAGAGTTTGCCCATTGATGGATTTCTGCTTTAAGGAGAATAGTGTAAATAATTCAGTATTTTAAAAATTGTCTGCAAAATTCAAGGCAGGTAAATGATTATTGTAATTTAATGCAATTAGTGTTTGGAACTATACAATAAAACACATACCATATTCATGTATTATCTAAGATTTTGATGGTAATACTTTCTTAAACATTTTGCTCCTTTTATCATCAAACTGCATTTGTTTGTTCATTTTAAAATTGTATTATTCAATTCACTAAATTTTTACTTATAAAATCTCTAAACTTGTCTTCAGTTGTCAATTTAATTGACAAACATTCCTTCAAACATTGCACCACTAAGAATTAAAAGCAACTCTTTTTATGTATCTTTAAAATATGAATAAAAAATGAAACAAAAGATATGCTTCATTTCATATGGATAATGTTAAATTAATTGTATTTTCTAAAATTAAATTTTAATATCTCATAAGAAGCCAAGGACATTTAGGGTACTTTTTAAAATTTTCTACTTTTAAATATTTTTGTACCATTGCTTTTAACGATGCACCATTCTGTTTGTTAAGTACATTTGTTTTTATTCATTTATTAGGCTATCCGAAAACATGCATATAAGCTAACTAGTCATTTTCAATAAAAGAAAAATAAGCGGAGAAATGATTATGATAACACTATAAGTGTTATAATTTTTTTAAGTAAAGTAAGTGTCTAAATATTTGAATTTTAGTCTCAGACAAAATTTCAAAGAGTAATATTTATATAGTTTATTAAGTTATATTTCTGGGGACATTCATGTCATTATTATTATTATTATTGCATTTTGACTATGGTATGTCTTTATAGGGAACAACAACAACCAAGAAAAGTTAAAATAAGTACTTAACCAATTCCCAACCACTCTACTGAGGGCTTTTTACTTGTTTATTTTCACAGTTCTATGAGGTAGCCGTTTTTATTATCCTCATGTTACAGAAGAATAAAAGGTTTACAAGTTAAACAACTTGTCCCACAGCTCATATTTAATAAGTGGCTGAGCTGAAATTTGAAGCAAGTTCTGGCTCTGAGCTCCTTCGGCAGATAACAGGCACTTTGTCACTTGGCAACACAATATATAAGTTTACTTACAGAGTAACTTTATAAAATCTATCTAAAGGTCAAAATTCTTCAGACTTGTGTACCCATGCAAGAAAACAGAAAAGGTCATTCTCTGGATAACTGAAGAAAAAGCTTCTTTTAACCTAAATTGACTAGCTTACTTGATAAGAATTTCCATATTATTAATTCAGTTGCCCTCTTTGCAACATAATCTTTGAAATGAAGAACTGGGTTTTGGAATAGCATTTTCTGTGCATGAGGCTAAGACAAATGGATTGAATTGATTGAGTCAATGAAATAATTTTTTAGTTAATTACATTGAATATTTGGAGTTTAAGTGGTCAAAATAAATTTATAATCAGTATTTTTCTGATTCTCATAAATAGCCTTCAACCCCACACACATAGTAATTCTGGGTATCTTTCACAATCTTCATCTTTACTAAACATCAAAAATCTCTCCCTCTCTCTCAAAATCTCCAACCTTCTTTTGCATTTCTCTATATTTTTTTTATAATCACTGTTTGTAAGTTAGGGGAAATAACCAATTCTCTATCAATGCTTTACATATTAGATAACCCAACTGTTCTGCATTACAATAACTAGAAGTCAGAGATGTAAGAAGGAGAGAGAGAGGTCACACACGATGCGGACACAGACCAGATAAAATTAACTTGTCCTTTAAGACCAACGAAGACCTTCCAAGCGAATGCATACCACAGAATTTTTACTGCTTCATTGCTGTGGCAGGATTCCCAAACTTCAGTAAAAGTCAGGGATGTATGAAATCAGAGATGGTACAAAAATGGAAATCCAAAGGATATCTACAAAATCTGAGGAATAGCCTTGCCCTTTCTATTTCCTCTGGGAACAAAGAAC
The DNA here is from genome assembly GCF_055505025.1 of Bos grunniens. Lineage (NCBI taxonomy): Eukaryota > Metazoa > Chordata > Mammalia > Artiodactyla > Bovidae > Bos > Bos grunniens. The sequence goes on along the minus strand of NC_141191.1, from coordinate 18,358,913 downwards.
ACAGTAAATAACTTTATCTAGATGCTAAGGCAGGGAAGGCAATGGCACCCCACTCCAGGACTCTTGCCTGGAAAATCCCATGGATGGAGGAGCCTGTTAGGCTGCAGTCCATGGGGTCGCAAAGAATCAGACATGACTGAGCAACTTCACTTTCACTTTTCACTTTCCTGCATTGGAGAAGGAAATGGCAACCCACTCCAGTGTTCTTGCCTGGAGAATCCCAGGGACTGGGGAGCCTGATGGGCTGCCGTCTCTGGGGTCGCACAGAGTCGGACACGACTGAAGCGACTTAGCAGCAGCAGCAGCAGCAGATGCTAAGGGGTGAGATGTTCCCAAGAGCATGCTGGAGCTACCATCTCTTTTGAGAATAATCCATCCTAAAATAAATGAGTTACTGAGTCTTTTAAAAAAGGCAAAATAAAACACTACGAGCTTTATGCTTTGAGAAGCAAAGATGGTCAATTAATAACAAAAAGGCAAAAACAGTTATACTAAATATATAAGTGTCACTGGCAAAGCTCATTAACAATTTCCAAGAAATAAAAATAGAACCTGGGTAATAAAATAAAGTCTAAACTTTGTTGTCCTCTATGTTTAGTGTCAGTTACTCACAGGGGGATATGTGCAGAGGTCTCACACCCAGCCTTTCAGATGAGCATTCCTGGTGTTAAACAGCGGCGCCAGTACCTCAGGGAGTGGCCATGTACTTGCTCTGAGAATGGATCCTCCATTCAAGGTGGCGTTGGCGAGTGGCTCCTGGAGTCGAGATGGAGTTGGCGTCCACATGCCCAGCAGACACCACACCATGTGCAGAGACGCCGTGTCTCCCACTGCAATCCGGAGCATAAGAAGTGCAGCTGCACTGAGGGGGTTACTCCGCCCCCTCACCCCCTCCTCCAGGCTGGCTGCAGACAATTGGGTAAAGAATTCACCTGTCCACGTATGCTCTGGAGCAGGTGTCGCCAATCTCTGGGCCACAGATCAATACCTCCTGTCAGATTAGCAGCAGCATTGGATTAGAAGCAAAGTCCACAGTAAATGCAACGTCCTTGATTCATCCCCAAACCATCCTCCCTACTCCTGGTTCTTGGAAAAACTGTCTTCCATGAAACTGGTCCCTGTGCCATGAAGGTTGGGGACCGCTGCTCTAGAGCGAGCTCACACCTCTCCATTCTCTGATCAGAGAAAAGAACTTTGCCTCTGAGCCAGACTCCATCTTGTTCTATTGGCTCCAATGACACACGAGCAGAAGGACCTTTGTATGCCGTGTCACACTGAACCCTTAACAAGAAAAAATAATTACTAAGAGCATTACAGCTTTAGAAAACTGCTTCAGGCTATTTCTTCCTGCTAACTGTTTGGACAAACATTTTTTTCTTTTTTACTTAATACACTTCAAAGTAAAGATTGTTCATCTCGAAATGGAGCAGGACGCTATGGTCCTTGCCCCTCTGTGTCCTTGCCTGCCCTTTGTCTGTGGAAAACTTCAGTCAAAGGATAAGTGTATTCAGAGAAATGAGAACATGCAAAAACAAAGGAAAACAGCCCCAAGCAGACCAAATAATAATAATGTAGTCATTAAGTATAGTCAAGGTCCTTTAGTTCCTTCTCAAGGGCCGTAGATAATATTCTGAGCCATCTCCTGTGAGCTGTCTTAAAGATACTGAAACCCCCACCAGGTGGAAGAAATTAACTACATGATGACCAGACTGCAGCTGTGACTTAAAATGCCACAATTCCGAGAACTGGCTTCAAAGAAATGGAACCAAACTGACCCTAGAACTGAAGATTCAGTTAAGTTCAGTCACTCAGCCATGTCCGACTCTTTGCAACCCCATGGACTGCAGCACGCCAGGCCTCCCTGTCCGTCACCAACTCCTGGAGTTCACTCAAACTCATGTCCATTGAGTAGGTGATGCCATCCAGCCATCTCATCCTCTGTCGTCCCCTTCTCCTCCTGCCCTCAATCTTTCCCAGCATCAGGGTCTTTTCAAATTAGTCAGTTCTTCACATCAGGTAGCCAAAGTATTGGAGTTTCAGCTTCAATATCAGTCCTTCCAATGAATATTCAGGACTGATTTCCATCAGGATGGACCGGTTGGATCTCCTTGCAGTCCAAGGGATTCTCAGGAGTCTTCTCCAACACCACAGTTCAAAAGCATCAATTCTTCAGTGCTCAGCTTTCTTTATAGTCCAACTCTCATATCCATACAGAAGATTAACTGAACCTAAAACAACCAAGATGATGCTGGTCAGATCATCGATGACCAATCTGAAGATGACTGTCAGAGATGACTGGGCTGTTTCTGCATGTGGCCCCCTCAGCCTATAAAAGCTCTTGCCCCATGATTGTCAGTGGAGGGAGTCAGTCTTTGGACAGACATCCCCCCCTCACTACCCCCCACCACCAGTCCCAGCACCTGAAATAAAGCAAACTGTCTTTTCCACAACCTGGCCTCTTTAATGGCTTTTGAGCAGCAAGCAACCGGACCTCCACCTTTTGGTAACAATAGAACCTGGTTTTTAAATTTTGAGTTTTTCAGGTAAGTCAAGAAACTTGATGCTTGGGGAGGAATATTCTTCTCTTTGCTTTATCTTCACAGCCATTTATGGGCTATCCTCCTACCACAAACACACATATCTGTTCATTTTTCATCACAAACTACTTCAGAGAGCAAAGTGTAGCTGAGACCAGAAGCTGTTAGATTCTCTCTGCACGAAGCCAGTTGCTGTGCTAATGAGTCGAGTGACCTGTGGGCCAAGAGGATGTGAAGTGGGGCACAAGAAGGTTCCATACAACCCACCCCTGCGTCATTCAGATCCACTCAGACTTTCCATTGAAACGGGCCTGTCAAAGAACCTTTAAGGTGTGACCTGACTACAATCCCTCCCACAGACCTAGCACAGTAAAGACACAGGAGGGAGAGGGAAGCAAGTTTCAGTAGCCACTACTCCACACCTGACCCCTCCTCCAGCACTCATCCCAAACTGCCATCACTCTTGGCTGCCCCTTGGTAGGTCTCGATCGCTTGCCTGGTGGAGCAGCCCTTCATCCCTAAAAGGACCTTCAGCCCCAAATGAATCTAGTACCGAGTTGCTTCATCCTTGTTGGGTATTTATAATTATTGTTGGTCATGCAGGCATCCAGACATCTCACTGAGTTTCCTGGGCTCCAGGCACACTTCCTCCTGCCTCTACTGAGGAGCAGGAACTGTAACTGCTCATGGTAATGAACATGTAACTGCTTCCTTTGTCTTATGAAATATCCAAAATGACCAGGCAGTGGCCACAGTTTCAAATTCTGGGCTGTGCTTGTTGTACCATCTATGATAAGCACTTCTGGGTACCAAGACCTCTGATCCAATAGAGCCACAAATTGGCAAGGACAGGAAACAGTAATTCTGCAAACGGGTCACTGGGAAGGATTCCTGGGCCTGTGAATTCTGTTGGAGATGAAGAAACACATACCTCAACCGAAGGCCAGCACCCCGATACTGTACAATGCATTCTCCAATTGTTGCCTTAGATGATTCTTCGGTGAGTCATTTTTTCCCTCTATTAGGCCGACTGCTCCCAGATCATGTTTGTACATGATCCAGGGGGTCCCAAGTTCATTTACCCAGTGTTGCATTTCCTTGCCAAAAACAAAAGGGGGTTCTTTGATCTGAAGCACTGCTGTGAAAAACCAGTGCTGGCAAGTTAAGCAATCTGAAAGCCCTCGGATGGTAGATCTGGAAGAGGCACTGCAGGCATGCAAGGCAAATCCAAGTCTAGCGTTGACATCAGTTCTAGTAAAGAAGAAATATTGTCCCTGCCAAAGTGGAGGGTTCAAAGTCATCAAAGTGCAGCCAAGGGGCCGGCTGGCCTCTTCACAGCAGTTCCAGCCTCAGTCTCTGCTGTTGACAGGCTGGACCGTGAGGGGCTGGGCACTGAGTAACTAGCTCAGCCTGGGACCATGAATAGCGCCCACACCAGCCACGAGGGCCCTGCTCTCCATAGGCCTCTTGAATGAGAACTCTGTAGCCAAGGACAGAGGCCATTTAACCTACACTGGCTGAGTCTTCATACCCAGCTTGTTATTCAAGACTCTTAGTGTTGATGCTCTCTGAGGGCATTACCTTAACACACAAAGATCCACACATTTTGTGCCCATCCCTGATTATCCAACAACATGCTCTTCCCCCAGATGTCCTCATCTCCAATGTTCCACTTTTTCTCCTTCCAGACCCCTGACCGACTAGCCAAGCTATTCACCACAACCCAAGAGTACATATACATCCTATAGTTCCATAAAATATGAATAATCGAGGCCCTGCGTTTCTGTCCATTGGGAGGAATTCCCTCCCTTACTGCCCCTTGAGGCCACCCTGAAGCTGTAAGAGCACAGCTACTCCATGGTTAGCACCGAGATACTGAGCCAGGAGACTCTCTCAGCTCAAGGTCACCTATGTTCCTCATCACTGGGCTCCCTCCATGCCAACCAGCAGGAAAACATGGAATCCTTCTCGGATGTGAGATTTCACCAGCTTTCTTCTTCTGCCACATCTTTCCTAATTTCAGGTAGAGAAAATTCTCTCCTTTTAAGTGCTCATGTGATTGAAGAAGGCAATGGCACCCCACTCCAGTACTCCTGCCTGGAAAATCCTATGGGTGGAGGAGGTGGGTAGGCTGCAGTCCATGGGGTCGCTGGAAGTCAGACACGACTGAGTGACTTCCCTTTCACTTTTCACTTTCATGCACTGGAGAAGGAAATGGCAACGCACTCCAGTGTTCTTGCCTGGAGAATCCCAGGGATGAGGGAGCCTGGTGGGCTGCCGTCTATGGGGTCGCACAGAGTCAGACACGACTGAAGCGACTTAGCAGCAGCAGCAGCAGCAGCAGTGATTAGAATGAGCCCACCTGAGTGGTCCAGCATAATCCTCCTGTTTGAAGGTCTGTAGCCTGAATTCCATCTGTAAAATCACATTTTGCCACATAACATAACATAGTCACAGGTTCTGGGGTTTAGATATCTCGGGCAGGGGCATACAGTACCTGCCACAGGGACTACGCTAGCAGGTTTGGATAAGGAGCAGAGTAGGATACGAGTGTACTTAGAGATGGTAGGTGGAGCCACAGAAGCTGGAAGCTCTGAAGTTTCCTGTGATGGCCCCTGTTTTCCAAACAGCTGGGAAACAAGGACAGGAGGTAAGGGTAGAGCTTAGGGTTGAAGGTGCTGGAAAAAGAAAGGAAGCATGAAATAAGAGTGGGGAAATGACTGTACTTCATGTGTCATTTCCAGGCAAAATGAAGGATTCAGCTGATGCTCATGGCCAAGAATTTAAAGAGACAAGTCAGCCCAGGAGTTGTTGAGCCTGAGAGCAGTAGAATTGAAAAGAAAACAAAAGAAAAAGAGAGATGATAAACTCGATGACTTAATGAAAATGTAGGGAAAGGGAAAGGAAGGAACTCTGTTCAGGGAGTAGGTAGCATTTGATTAAAAAAAAGACATATTTCAGAGAAATAAGGAAGTCAGAGGTTCAGGAGAACTCATTTGCTGGGGATAAGGGGGGATGGGCTTCCCAGGGGGCATGTAGTGGTAAAGAACCTGCCTGCCGATGCTAAGAGAAACAGGTTTGATCCCTGGGTTGGGAAGATCCCCTGGAGAAGGAAACGGCAACCACTCAAGTATTCTCGCCTGGAGAATCCCACAGACAGAGGAGACTGGCAGGCTTACAGTCCATAGGGTCGCAGAGTCAAACATGACTGAATTGACTTAGCACGTACTCGAGGGGAGTTTAATAAATTCTATATTCGACAGTTTGTGTTTGATCGAGTAGTGAGGGCACCTGTCAGCCAACAAGAGATATAGACTTGCAGACTGAGAGAGTGGCCAGCTCAGATACACAAAGTGGGGAATCTTTGAGGAGCTGAAAGCTGTAGCTGTGAGAAGAGCTACATTTTCTAATCATCTCATCATAGGGGTCGCACAGAGTCGTCATACACGACTGAAGCGACTTAGCAGCAGCAGCGTCATAGGATTGCTATAATGATTATAGATTATGTTCTATAGATAATAGATAAAGATAATGGATAATGCTCTATCCATAGCATCTTGCATACAGTAAGTATTCAGTAAGCATTAACTCAATGTTATTTTCATTATTATTATAAAATGGTAGTGCTAGAATGAAAACCCAGTTCTTTCTGACTCTAAATGCTATTTCTCACCTAAATGCTAGATTTACATTAAGGGTAAACAAGCTACAGAACTCATTTCACATGGATTATCCCTCTTTTATTTGTCTTTTATTTTACTTCTAACAAGATCTTTGTTTGAAGGACAATAGACATGTTACTGATAATACCAAAGGGACTAATTAAAATTCCGTAAACCCAACCAATGTTTATTTATGGATATATAGACGTATATACATATAGATGTATGTAATGATGTATGCTAACAAGTTGAAATAATCAAATATCATTTCTAACCCCATTTTGTGCTTTCATGGCAGGCTTTGTTTGGCATGAAAATATTAGTGATGTCAATTTGACATATTCAAGAGTCTCAGATCTCTGTTCCAAAAGCCATTTGAATGTTTACTCAGAAACCACATGAAGTACATTCGTAGGCAATGCATCGACTGGAGGATTCATACAAATTGTGCTTTCTGTGGTCTTCTTATGAAATGTCATGAGCAGCAAAACATTTGTATTTTGAATGTCTCTGGCTAGGTACTAACCACTGGGCCATTATTCATAAAAGGCATGGAATTGCAAATTTGTGATGCCCAAGCCAGCTGTAACATCACAATTCAAAGCACCCTGAGCTGGCGTAGCTTTGGCTCCTTCCCCATGGGGCTCACCATCTGGCTCCCATCAAGACAGCCAGCACCCTTCTTCAGGGCCTGCTGCCATTCCACTCGCTGGCTCTTCTCTACTTCTGCAGAGATGCCCACCAGTCCAGGACTTCCCAAACCCATCAGCTTCTGTACTCATGTGTCTCTTCCCCCCAGGCTCGCTAGAGGCAGATGCTTGCCTGATTTCCCTGACATACATCTTTTGGTTTAACACAGAGGTATTGTTTCAAACTTGCTAATGTGTGTGAAACACACGGAGTTCCACACGCTTGCCAAACATTATGAATTGCTTCATCCCCAATGGCACCCCACTCCAGTACTCTTGCCTGGAAAATCCCATGGATGGAGGAGCCTGGTAGGCTGCAGTCCATGGGGTCGCTAAGAGTCGGACACGACTAAGCAACTTCACTTTCACTTTTCACTTTCATGCATTGGAGAAGGAAATGGCAACCCACTCCAGTGTTCTTGCCTGGAGAATCCCAGCAACGGGAAGCCTGGTGGGCTGCCGTCTATGGGGTCACACAGAGTCGGACACGACTGAAGTGACTTAGCATAGCATAGCATAGTAAATTTAAGGGGAAGGCAATGGCACCCCACTCCAGTACTCTTGCCTGGAAAATCCCATGGATGGAGGAGCCTGGTAGGCTGCAGTCCATGGGGTCACTAAGAGTCGGACATGACTGAGCGACTTCACTCTCACTTTTCACTTTCCTGCATTGGAGAAGGAAATGGCAGCCCACTCCAGTGTTCTTGCCTGGAGAATCCCAGCAACGGGAAGCCTGGGGGGCTGCCGTCTATAGGGTCATACAGAGTCGGACACGACTGGAATGACACAGCAGCAGCAGCAGTAAATTTAAAGCAAGGCCTCTGAGGCAACTCCCTTCTTAAGTGAGTTCTAGAAGAGGCTGTCGTTCCTTCATGCACATTATGGAAACCTCATTCAATCAGGTCAAGAATTTATATCATTAACAAGGGAGTCCAGGGACTTCTCTGGCAGACCATGGGTTAAGACTTTGCCTTCCAGTGTAGGGGATGCAGTTTTAATCTCCGAGGAGTTAAGATCTCGTGTGCCTCAGGGCCAAAAAAAGCAGAAGCAGTGTTGTAACAAATTCAATAAAGACTTTCAAAAAATGGTCCACATCAAAAAAAAAAAAATCTTTTTTAAAAAAGGGAGTCTTTTTCATCGTTTTTAATCTATAAAGGATGATAAGGATATGATGATGACAGTAAATAGAGAAAAGTGTCTAAATAAACAGCCCCATCACTTCCACATTTCAAAATCTCACAATACTATTAGCTTTTTCTTTCCTAAGAAGTAATGTTTTCATTTCCCTGGTGAGTGTGTGGTGTGTGTACATGAGTGTGCTTGTGTGATGTGTGTGTGCGAGTGTGGTGTGTGTGTGCAGGTGTGTATATGTGTGAGTGTGGTGTGTGTGCTGCGTGTGTATATGTGTGAGTGTGGTGTGTGTGTGCTGCGTGTGTATATGTGTGAGTGTGGTGTGTGCGTGCTGCGTGTGTATATGTGTGAGTGTGGTGTGTGTGTGCTGCGTGTGTATATGTGTGAGTGTGGTGTGTGTGTGCTGCGTGTGTATATGTGTGAGTGTGGTGTGTGTGTGCTGCGTGTGTATATGTGTGAGTGTGGTGTGTGCGTGCTGCGTGTGTATATGTGTGATGTGTGTGTGTGAGTGTGGTGTGTGTGCTGCGTGTGTATATGTGTGAGTGTGGTGTGTGTGTGCTGCGTGTGTGTATGTGTGAGTGTGGTGTGTGCGTGCTGCGTGTGTATATGTGTGAGTGTGGTGTGTGTGTGCTGCGTGTGTGTATGTGTGAGTGTGGTGTGTGCGTGCTGCGTGTGTATATGTGCGAGTGTGGTGTGTGTGTGCTGCGTGTGTATATGTGCGAGTGTGGTGTGTGTGTGCTGCGTGTGTATATGTGTGAGTGTGGTGTGTGTGTGCTGCGTGTGTATATGTGCGAGTGTGGTGTGTGTGTGCTGCGTGTGTATATGTGTGAGTGTGGTGTGTGCGTGCTGCGTGTGTGTATGTGTGAGTGTGGTGTGTGTGTGCTGCGTGTGTATATGTGTGAGTGTGGTGTGTGTGTGCTGCGTGTATATGTGTGAGTGTGGTGTGTGTGTGCAGGTGTGTATATGTGTGAGTGTGGTGTGTGTGTGCAGGTGTGTGTATGTGTGAGTGTGGTGTGTGTGTGCTGCGTGTGTATATGTGTGAGTGTGGTGTGTGTGTGCTGCGTGTGTGTATGTGTGAGTGTGGTGTGTGTGTGCTGCGTGTGTATATGTGTGAGTGTGGTGTGTGTGTGCTGCGTGTGTATATGTGTGAGTGTGGTGTGTGTGCTGCGTGTGTATATGTGTGAGTGTGGTGTGTGTGCTGCGTGTGTATATGTGCGAGTGTGGTGTGTGTGTGCTGCGTGTGTGTATGTGTGAGTGTGGTGTGTGTGTGCAGGTGTGTATATGTGTGAGTGTGGTGTGTGCGTGCTGCGTGTGTATATGTGTGAGTGTGGTGTGTGTGTGCTGCGTGTGTATATGTGTGAGTGTGGTGTGTGTGCTGCGTGTGTGTATGTGTGAGTGTGGTGTGTGTGCTGCGTGTGTGTATGTGTGAGTGTGGTGTGTGTGTGCTGCGTGTGTGTATGTGCGAGTGCGGTGTGTGTGTGCTGCGTGTGTATATGTGTGAGTGTGGTGTGTGTGTGCTGCGTGTGTGTATGTGTGAGTGTGGTGTGTGTGTGCTGCGTGTGTATATGTGTGAGTGTGGTGTGTGTGTGCTGCGTGTGTATATGTGTGAGTGTGGTGTGTGTGTGCTGCGTGTGTATATGTGTGAGTGTGGTGTGTGTGTGCTGCGTGTGTATATGTGTGAGTGTGGTGTGTGCGTGCTGCGTGTGTATATGTGTGATGTGTGTGTGTGAGTGTGGTGTGTGTGCTGCGTGTGTATATGTGTGAGTGTGGTGTGTGTGTGCTGCGTGTGTGTATGTGTGAGTGTGGTGTGTGCGTGCTGCGTGTGTATATGTGTGAGTGTGGTGTGTGTGTGCTGCGTGTGTGTATGTGTGAGTGTGGTGTGTGTGTGCTGCGTGTGTATATGTGCGAGTGTGGTGTGTGTGTGCTGCGTGTGTATATGTGCGAGTGTGGTGTGTGTGTGCTGCGTGTGTATATGTGTGAGTGTGGTGTGTGTGTGCTGCGTGTGTATATGTGCGAGTGTGGTGTGTGTGTGCTGCGTGTGTATATGTGTGAGTGTGGTGTGTGCGTGCTGCGTGTGTGTATGTGTGAGTGTGGTGTGTGTGTGCTGCGTGTGTATATGTGTGAGTGTGGTGTGTGTGTGCTGCGTGTATATGTGTGAGTGTGGTGTGTGTGTGCAGGTGTGTATATGTGTGAGTGTGGTGTGTGTGTGCAGGTGTGTGTATGTGTGAGTGTGGTGTGTGTGTGCTGCGTGTGTATATGTGTGAGTGTGGTGTGTGTGTGCTGCGTGTGTGTATGTGTGAGTGTGGTGTGTGTGTGCTGCGTGTGTATATGTGTGAGTGTGGTGTGTGTGTGCTGCGTGTGTATATGTGTGAGTGTGGTGTGTGTGCTGCGTGTGTATATGTGTGAGTGTGGTGTGTGTGCTGCGTGTGTATATGTGCGAGTGTGGTGTGTGTGTGCTGCGTGTGTGTATGTGTGAGTGTGGTGTGTGTGTGCAGGTGTGTATATGTGTGAGTGTGGTGTGTGCGTGCTGCGTGTGTATATGTGTGAGTGTGGTGTGTGTGTGCTGCGTGTGTATATGTGTGAGTGTGGTGTGTGTGCTGCGTGTGTGTATGTGTGAGTGTGGTGTGTGTGCTGCGTGTGTGTATGTGTGAGTGTGGTGTGTGTGTGCTGCGTGTGTGTATGTGCGAGTGCGGTGTGTGTGTGCTGCGTGTGTATATGTGTGAGTGTGGTGTGTGCGTGCTGCGTGTGTGTATGTGTGAGTGTGGTGTGTGTGTGCTGCGTGTGTATATGTGTGAGTGTGGTGTGTGTGTGCTGCGTGTGTATATGTGTGAGTGTGGTGTGTGTGTGCTGCGTGTGTATATGTGTGAGTGTGGTGTGTGTGTGCTGCGTGTGTATATGTGTGAGTGTGGTGTGTGCGTGCTGCGTGTGTATATGTGTGATGTGTGTGTGTGAGTGTGGTGTGTGTGCTGCGTGTGTATATGTGTGAGTGTGGTGTGTGTGTGCTGCGTGTGTGTATGTGTGAGTGTGGTGTGTGCGTGCTGCGTGTGTATATGTGTGAGTGTGGTGTGTGTGTGCTGCGTGTGTGTATGTGTGAGTGTGGTGTGTGCGTGCTGCGTGTGTATATGTGCGAGTGTGGTGTGTGTGTGCTGCGTGTGTATATGTGCGAGTGTGGTGTGTGTGTGCTGCGTGTGTATATGTGTGAGTGTGGTGTGTGTGTGCTGCGTGTGTATATGTGTGAGTGTGGTGTGTGTGTGCTGCGTGTGTATATGTGTGAGTGTGGTGTGTGCGTGCTGCGTGTGTGTATGTGTGAGTGTGGTGTGTGTGTGCTGCGTGTGTATATGTGTGAGTGTGGTGTGTGTGTGCTGCGTGTATATGTGTGAGTGTGGTGTGTGTGTGCAGGTGTGTATATGTGTGAGTGTGGTGTGTGTGTGCAGGTGTGTGTATGTGTGAGTGTGGTGTGTGTGTGCTGCGTGTGTATATGTGTGAGTGTGGTGTGTGTGTGCTGCGTGTGTGTATGTGTGAGTGTGGTGTGTGTGTGCTGCGTGTGTATATGTGTGAGTGTGGTGTGTGTGTGCTGCGTGTGTATATGTGTGAGTGTGGTGTGTGTGCTGCGTGTGTATATGTGTGAGTGTGGTGTGTGTGCTGCGTGTGTATATGTGCGAGTGTGGTGTGTGTGTGCTGCGTGTGTGTATGTGTGAGTGTGGTGTGTGTGTGCAGGTGTGTATATGTGTGAGTGTGGTGTGTGCGTGCTGCGTGTGTATATGTGTGAGTGTGGTGTGTGTGTGCTGCGTGTGTATATGTGTGAGTGTGGTGTGTGTGCTGCGTGTGTGTATGTGTGAGTGTGGTGTGTGTGCTGCGTGTGTGTATGTGTGAGTGTGGTGTGTGTGTGCTGCGTGTGTGTATGTGCGAGTGCGGTGTGTGTGTGCTGCGTGTGTATATGTGTGAGTGTGGTGTGTGTGTGCTGCGTGTGTGTATGTGTGAGTGTGGTGTGTGTGTGCTGCGTGTGTATATGTGTGAGTGTGGTGTGTGTGTGCAGGTGTGTGTATGTGTGAGTGTGGTGTGTGTGTGCTGCGTGTGTGTATGTGTGAGTGTGGTGTGTGTGCTGCGTGTGTGTATGTGTGAGTGTGGTGTGTGTGTGCTGCGTGTGTGTATGTGTGAGTGTGGTGTGTGTGCAGGTGTGTATATGTGTGAGTGTGGTGTGTGTGTGCAGGTGTGTATATGTGTGAGTGTGGTGTGTGTGCTGCGTGTGTATATGTGTGAGTGTGGTGTGTGTGCAGGTGTGTATATGTGCGAGTGTGGTGTGTGTGTGCAGGTGTGTATATGTGCGAGTGTGGTGTGTGTGTGCAGGTGTGTATATGTGTGAGTGTGGTGTGTGTGTGCAGGTGTGTATATGTGTGAGTGTGGTGTGTGTGCTGCGTGTGTATATGTGTGAGTGTGGTGTGTGTGCAGGTGTGTGTATGTGTGAGTGTGGTGTGTGTGTGCTGCGTGTGTATATGTGTGAGTGTGGTGTGTGCGTGCTGCGTGTGTGTATGTGTGAGTGTGGTGTGTGTGTGCAGGTGTGTGTATGTGTGAGTGTGGTGTGTGTGTGCAGGTGTGTATATGTGTGAGTGTGGTGTGTGTGTGCTGCGTGTGTATATGTGTGAGTGTGGTGTGTGTGTGCTGCGTGTGTATATGTGCGAGTGTGGTGTGTGTGTGCAGGTGTGTATATGTGCGAGTGTGGTGTGTGTGTGCAGGTGTGTGTATGTGTGAGTGGTGTGTGTGTGCAGGTGTGATCATGACCTAAACTCTTCCAATACTCTCACATATCTTTATCTCCCCACCCATACAAACCTAATTTCTAGAAAGAACTAAAGTCATAGGGATTAAAGTGAAAATACAAGTTAAAATCCATAATATTTACAACATACATTTATAATGCTTTATGGTTTAAAAGACAATAAAATATAGTATCCAGTTTATGCCTGACCACCATCCTGAGCAGGGCACTATCTTCATTTTTCAGCTGATAAAACTGCAGCTCGTGAGGATAATGAGCTTTCCCACTGTCACCTACACAGGATTAGGTAGAACTTAGCGAGCAAGTGACAATATTTAACCACTTTTGACCAAAAATTACAATTTTATTTAATTTAAACTAATAGGTAGGACTCTCATCCAAAGCTTTTCCTCGCATATCCCAATGCCTGGACTCTTAGTTTATGTGATTTTTTAAGTACTGTAACAGTGAAAATGGTTAGATCATTTCTGTAAAGCACTTGAAAATTGTATTGCTGGCCACTTGTTATGCCTTGGCCTTAAGATGAACTTGATTATGCAGTCATAAGTTAAGAAGCTTTACACACTCACCAGAATAAGCAGTAAGGAAAAAGCAGGTAAAATATCATACAAGTTCATAGGTTTCATTTGGAAATAGAAATTTCATGACTTACTGTTTCATAGGAATAACAACTAAACAAATAATGATATTTAAGCCATTAGATCTATGAGTGGAATATATATAATGTTTAGGAGAGACAGTTGCGGAGTTCCTAAAAATTGGGTTTATTAATTCCTGTTATGCGGATCTTCCCATATCTACCATTTACACCTTTAGTAGTAAACACTAGGGGGAAAAAAGTTATTTTTACTTAAATTCCTAAGATAGTCCATCGCTTTATAACAATATTACTAAAGTCGTTGTTTATTCATGTATCAACTGGGAAAGCAGGTACATACACAAACTGGAAAAAGGAAATAAAAATTTGTAAATGAGGAGAATAAATATGTTAAGGCACATATTTAGCCAATATAGCCTGGGTTATAGACGAAGAATTGACGCTTTTGAACTATGGTGTTGGAGAAGACTCTTGAGAGTCCCTTGGACTGCAAGGAGATCCAACCAGTTCATTCTGAAGGAGATCAGCCCTGGGATTTCTTTGGAGGGAATGATGCTGAAGCTGAAACTCCAGTACTTTGGCCACCTCATGTGAAGAGTTGACTCATTGGTAAAGACTCTGATGCTGGGAGGGATTGGGGGCAGGAGGAGAGGGGGACGACAGAGGATGAGATGGCTAGATGGCATCACCGACTCGATGGACGTGAGTTTGAGTGAACTCCGGGAGTTGGTGATGGACAGGGAGGCCTGGCGTGCTGCGATTCACGGGGTCACAAAGAGTCGGCCACGACTGAGTGACTGAACTGAACTGAACAGTGATAATGGTTAATTTCAGCTCAAGTTACACCACCACCATTTCTGGAAGAGAAGAACAGTATCTTTATATAAATACTGTGAGGTAACGTGTCTGTGTAAGTTGCTTCAGTCATGTCCGACTCTTTGTGACCCCATGGACTGTAGCCCACCAAGCTCCTCTGTCCACGGAATTCTCTAGGCAAGAATACTGGAGTGGGTTGCCACGCCCTCCTCTAGGAGATCTTCCCAACCCAGGGATGGCACCCTGGTCTCCTGCATTGCAGGCATATTCTTTACCCTCTGAGCCACCAGGGAAGCCCTGCAAGGTAACAGCTTTAGGTAAAATGCTGCATCATAGTAGTGTTATTATTATTTCACATAAAAAAGGAGCATTTATAACTCTTTTAAAGTAAACAATTAGATAATTAGTTCTAACAATGGAAAAAGAGATAGAACTCAGTGGAATTCTAAGATTACATTTACTCAATGGAATTCTAAAATCTCACGTCCCTGATGTTAAACATTGATAACAAAGTTAGCAACTTGCTAGGCTATCCTCACTCTGATTTTGCAAAGGACATGAGTGACCACTAGAATGCAAACCAAGGGATTTTTTTTTATCAGTTTAAAATTTTACCGCATTCTCTGCACTCAGCTCTTAACTCCAGCTTCCTTCATTATCAAATTCTACCACCATTAAATCTTGCATCAATTAAATAGATACAATAATAATGATCAAAACTGAGTGTTTATGGCTCATTTTCTCACTTTTCCCCCTTCTCTCCTTAGCCTAAAGTTGTAAGGAAAAAGAAAAGATTTATCTCGCCATATCTTAGCAAGAGTTCTAAAGCATGCCATTAGAAAATACACAGGTGTGCTGGATGAAATACTAACAACCCTTACAAATAAATGGTTGGGCTTGGGGCAGGGGAGGGGAGGGCAGGGAGTGAAAAAATTCCTGGGGGACTAGAAGTGACGTTAAAACACAGCCCTAAGAAGTAAATCATCAATTAAGCCAACCATTGACCTCGGTGCAGCTACCAGTTTCAGATGACCTTCAACTTTGGTTTGATTTCTACACAGTCGGAGACCTCTGCCGAAAATGAGGACCCAGGAACGCATCAACGATAGGGTGAAGAGGGCGAAAAGCCACTGTGAGAGGCAGACAAAAATGATGCATAAATAAATTGCAAAGAGACAATGCAAACTACACATTCTAGCTATAACTCAATACAGATAGAGACTAACAGTGACAAAAAGGGTTGAAAAATCCCAGGCATTTGGAAACTGAGGACTGATACAGTTTCATCTGAATGACTGCGCCCACTTCATGAGAATAAAGTTTGCTAAAAGGCCTCACCTAAAATTTGATTGCACTAATTAGCCTGTAAATCTGTTATGATGTTATTGTGTGGCATAAGCATAATACTGGCTCTGTATGTTCTAATAATTCTCTATGTGAGGACTCATTTTTTTAAACCATATGAAAAATTTTCAAAGCAAAATGCAAATTAGTATTTTCAGCCAGGAGTCTTGATGTTTTCTGAAAAGCGAGCAGGAACAAACATCGAACATTAAATCAAGGTGGTTCTTCCATTTGATTCACTCATATACCTCACTCTTCCTTTTATTATAAGTAATTTTCTCTAAGTTATTCATAGAAGTTTCTCTGATGTTCTCTATAAATTGTCTTACCACCACAGACCTTCTTGAAAGATTACACTGCATGCTGTACTCAACAGACGAGACCTGCCACATTTAAGCACTGTAAAAATGAAGTTATTATTTCCTGAAAACCTAGCCACCTTTTTTCACTGCAACATTTATTCAGTCACTTCGCTCACTGAGGTCATTTATATTCATTCATTCATTCACTGCACAAATATTTCATGATACAAGCTATGTGTTCTGTATCTCGAGCCATGAAGGATACAGTGATGAAAAGACACACATAGCTCTAGCTATTATGGAGCTTGAGTGAAAGTTGCTCAGTCGTGTCTGACTCTTAGCGACCCAATGGACTATACAGTCCATGGAATTCTCCAAGCCAGAATACTGGAGTGGGTAGCCATTCCCTTCTCCAGGGGATCTTCCCAACCCAGGAATCGAACCGGGGTCTCCTGCATTGCAGGCAGATTCTTTACCAGTTGAGCTACCATTGTAGCAAAGACACATTATACATAATATGCATGAATTATTTAATTAATTAAACATGATAAATCTGTTCTTAAAATTGATTTAAATTACAGTATAGAAAAATAGCATGTGCAGTTTATCAAAGCTGGCCCCCAAAAATCTGTATTTACAAAGAGCTAACAAATTGCCTTTGTATAGAAATAACTGATAGCCTTTTGATTTCAAAACTTGTAATCACAGGATAAAGCTGGAAACTGTTGCTTGCTTTGCACAAATGTAGAAAAAGTCTTCCTTGAAAGAACATACAATAGCCTTTTGAAGTATAATGAGCTGACTTTAAAGATGAGGTGCCAGAGGAACAAATGACCCATTCTATTCAAAGACATATTGTGCCCTTGGACAGTTGTTATAAGGGCGTGTAATCCCCCCTAGAGAAAACTGTGAGGATTTTCCTTCGCCTCCACCAAGAAAAAAGTCAATTTGTCTGCACTGGGTATTCGACCACGACCTATTGGTATAGCATCATTCCCAAGATAATGCAACTCACAAAGGTGCCCATTTGTTGGACTTGCTGGTTGGAGCCAAATCTTAAAACTTGAAGTGGTGAGGGGAGTCCTCTGGGGGTTTAAATAATTGGGAGACAGAATCTAATCCTTCACAGCACACTGCCTGCCTACCAAAGTTCTCCAGGGCAATTCAGCAGTGCAGACCAGGGAATGCCGGCGTCTGGGCAGGTTGACTGACGACAGGACAGCCTGGGAGCTGGCACTTCAGCTCCATCCTCGGCTCCCTGACAGTTCTTGAGAGACGTGGAGGTACATCAAGAGAGACAGATAGAAATTCTGTATCTAACTGCAGTGCATCCCTCCCACCCAAGAAGGAGGGAGATGAAAAATGGTTTGGCTTTTCCACAGCAATCTATGCAAATGATTTATCTTAATTATTTTTAGATTGCAATATGTTGCTTCATATGTCAAATGTACATTAAAGAGCAATTAGCTTAAATGTCAGCATTAAACGATTCACTACTTAGCATTTCAGGCACAGAAACAAAAAATAATGAATCCAAGTGTCAGTGTACACCAACCTGAGAAGTTTCAATAGCAGTATACTTTACTTTCAGCTTTGAAACTGAAACAAGGCTTGCTGTCTTAAGTCCCACCCAGGAGACAGTCCTGAGGAAGTAAAAACAAAACAAAATCCAAAAGACAGCCACAGGAGTTAATTAACAAAGGGCTGTAAGCCAAATCTGGCCTGCCACATGCTTTTGTATATAAAGTTTTATCGGAACACAGTCTTGCCCGTTGGTTTACATACTGTAAATGCTCTCAGGCTGTAATGGCAGAGTTGAAGAGTTGCAGCAGAAACCATATGGCCTGCCAAACCTAAAATATTTACCATCTGGCCCTTAACAGGAAAAGTTTGCCAACTCCATGTTTACGATGTATGCATCATTCTATAAGGCGTATCCTTGGCACTGATGCCCAGGTACTGCACAGAGAGGACCATGGAGGTGGGCATAGACCCTCCTTGAGCATTAAGCAGAGTACTGAACAGTACCAAACCACCCAAGAAGAGGGTAAAAATCTTTAAAAGGTTTAGAATGAGCAGTGCCAGGGCATCACACAGAGACAGAAATAGTTCCTGTTCCTATCAGCCATACTGGAAAACATCATAATCCCAAGGCATTGAGTGGAATTCTCAAAAGGATGTTGCCTTAACAGGAGAAGCCATTTTTTTTACATATGCAGAATGAAATTAACATTAGACTGTGGTGTTGGAGAAGACTGTTGAGAGTCCCTTGGACTGCAAGGAGATCCAACCAGTCCATTCTGAAGGAGATCAGCCCTGGGATTTCTTTGGAAGGAATGATGCTAAAGCTGAAACTCCAGTACTTTGGCCACCTCATGTGAAGAGTTGACTCATTGGAAAAGACTCTGATGCTGGGAGGGATTGGGGGCAGGAGGAGAAGGGGACGACAGAGGATGAGATGGCTGGATGGCATCACTGACTCGATGGACATGAGTCTCAGTGAACTCCCGGAGTTGGTGATGGACAGGGAGGCCTGGCGTGCTGCGATTCATGGGGTCGCAAAGAGTCGGACACTACTGAGCAACTGATCTGATCCATTGCAGAAGAAAAGATTATTGAAGAAAATGCAGAAAAATTACTGAAAATCAATCCCAAGAAGAAAAGATAATTAAGTGAAAAAACACCAGTAATCTATGGCACAAAATCAGAAAATCTCATGCATGTTTCACTGGAGTCCTTGAGAAAGAGGAAAGGAGGAAACCAAAAATATTGGAAGAAACAATGACCAAATATTTCCAAATTTGATTAAAACTATAAAACCACAGATTCAAGGAGCTCAACAAATAACAAACTCAAAAAACACAAAGGAAGCTAAACCAAAGTTCTCTATTTTCACTGTTTCTATTCAAGATTGAACTAGCAGTTCTACTCAGTACAATAATGCAAGACACAGAAATAAAATGCATCTGGATTGGAAAGGAAGAAGCAAAACTGTCCATATTCACAACTAACAAAATTATGCAGCAAATTCAGTGAAATCTACTGCTACTAGCACTAATAATTTATTTCAGTAAGTTTGTAGGATGCAAGTTCAATATAGAAAATCAGCTTCACTTCTATACACTAGTGAGAGACAACTGGAAACTGAAATTTAATAAGCACTGCCATTAATAATAGCATCAAAACATGAAATACACAGGGATAAATACCTGTACACTGAAAACTACAAAACACTGCTGAGAGAAATTAAAGAAAACCAAAGTAGCAGGAGAAATGTATTGTTTTATGGGAATAAAAGACTCAATATTGTTAAGATTTGAAGTACCCCAAAAAGAATTGGGGCTTCCCTTGCAGCTCAGTCGGTAAAGAATCTGCCTGCAGTGCAGGAGACCCAGGTTCGATCCCTAGGTTGGGAAGATCCCCTGGAGAAGGAAATGGCAACCCACTCCAGTACTTTGGCTTGGAAAAATCCCATGGACGGAGGAGCCCGGTAGGCTGCAGTCCATGGGATCCCTAGAGTCGGACACGACTGAGCGACTTCACTTTCACTTTTCACTTTCATGCACTGGAGAAGGAAATGGCAACCCACTCCAGTGTTCTTGCCTGGAGAATCCCAGGGACGGGGAAGCCCGGTGGGCTGCCGTCTGTGGGGTCGCACAGAGTCAGACACGACTGAAGCAACTTAGCAGCAGCAGCAGCAGAATAATCAAAACAACTTTGAAAAAAAGAAAATTGGAACAATGAATCAGAATAGAATAGTGGCTACACGAACCAATGCCCTGTAGCTGTGTGGCAGCATTTCAATTTTGAGCTCGAAAGCCAAGGGCGCTACTCTCTCAATACACTCTGCCTCACCCAAAATCCTCTTGTTTGTTTGTGGGTTTTTTTAATTTTTAAAAATGTTTTATTTATTTTGGGGGCTGCACTAGTTCTTCGTTGCTGCACAGGCTTTTCTCTAGTTGCAGCAAGCAGGGGCTACTCTCTAGTTGCGGTGCTTGGACTTCTCATTGCAGTGGCTTCTCCTATTGCAGAGGATGGGCTCTAGGCATGCAGGCTTCTGCAGTTGCGGCTCCTGGGCTCTAAAGCACCAGTTCAACAGTTGTGACTCATGGGCTTAGTCGCTCAGCGGCATGAGCATGTGGGATCTTTCCAGACCGGGGATCAAAACCATGTCTCCTGCATTGGCAGGCGGATTCTTTACTGCTGAGCCACCAGGGAAGCTCCATCAGTTCTCTCTTAATAAAGAATTACTAAATATTAATTCACCACACATCCTGATTCTCTGGGGATTCTCTAGTGGCTCAGGCTGTAGAGTCTGCCTGCAATACAAGACATGGGAGTTCGATTCTTGAGTTGGGAAGATCCCTTGGAGAAGGAAATGGCAACCCACTCCAGTATTCTTGCCTGGAAGATCCCATGTCTGGAGGAGCCTGGTGGGCTACGGGCCATAGGGTTGCAAAGAGTCGGATACGACTGAGGGACTTCAATTTCACTTTTCATACATCCTGAGATGTTCTACACTCTCAACTGATAGAAGACAATTTAAAATTTCAATCTCTTTAACAAGTGGTGCTGGGAAAACTGGTCAACCACTTGTAAAAGAATGAAACTAGAACACTTTCTAACACCATACACCAAAATAAACTCAAAATGGATTAAAGATCTAAACGTAAGACCAGAAACTATAAAACTCCTAGAGGAGAACATAGGCAAAACACTCTCCAACATACATCACAGCAGGATCCTCTATGACCCACCTCCCAGAATATTGGAAATAAAAGCAAAAATAAACAAATGGGACCTAATTAACCTTAAAAGCTTCTGCACAACAAAGGAAACTATCAGCAAGGTGAAAAGGCAGCCTTCAGAATGGGAGAAAATAATAGCAAATGAAGCAACTGATAAACAACTAATCTCAAAAATATACAAGCAACTCCTACAGCTCAATTCCAGAAAATAAATAACCCAATCAAAAAACGGGCCAAAGAACTAAATAGACTTTTCTCCAAAGAAGACATACAGATGGCTAACAAACACATGAAAAGATGCTCAACATCACTCATTATCAGAGAAATGCAAATCAAAACCACTATGAGGTACCATTTCACACCAGTCAGAATGGCTGCGATCCAAAAGTCTACAAGCAATAAATGCTGGAGAGGGTGTGGAGAAAAGGGAACCCTCTTACACTGTTGGTGGGAATGCAAATTAGTACAGCCACTATGGAGAACAGTGTGGAGATTCCTTAAAAAACTGGAAATAGAACTGCCTTATGATCCAGCAATCCCACTGCTGGGCATACACACTGAGGAAACCAGAAGGGAAAGAGACACGTGTACCCCAATGTTCATCGCAGCACTGTTTATAATAGCCAGGACATGGAAGCAACCTAGATGCCCAATCAGCAGATGAATGGATAAGAAAGCAGTGGTACATATACACAATGGAGTATTACTCAGCCATTAAAAAGAATACATTTGAATCAGTTCTAATGAGGTAGATGAAACTGGAGCCTATTATACAGAGTGAAGTAAGCCAGAAAGAAAAACACCAATACGGTATACTAACACATATATATGGAATTTAGAAAGATGGTAACAATAACCCTGTATACGAGACAGCAAAAGAGACACTGATGTATAGAACAGTCTTATAGACTCTGTGGGAGAGGGAGAGGGTGGGAAGATTTGGGAGAATGGCATTGAAACATGTATAATATCATGTATGAAACGAGTCGCCAGTCCAGGTTAGATGCAGGATACTGGATGCTTGGGGCTGGTGCACTGGGACGACCCAGAGGGAGGGTATGGGGAGGGAGGAGGGAGGAGGGTTCAGGATGGGGAACACATGTATACCTGTGGCAGATTCATTTCGATATTCAGCAAAACCAATACAATATTGTAAGATTAAAAATAAAATAAAATTTAAAAAAATTTTAAAAATAAATAAAATAAAATTTCAATATTTATAACTCAAGCATACTGCTTCAAAGTTTATCATGACATAAAATCTTACATGTAGCAGCATATTAGAAAGAAATTTGCTATATAAAAGAAAGTTATAGCTATTTAAGAAAGGATTGGCTTTTTTATGAGGCAAGAGGAGGAGCCTGGAGGGCTACAATCTGTAGAGTGGCAAAGAGTCGGACATGTCTGAAGGGACTTAGGACACTCTTAGAGACAACATAAACTGAAGCCTACCTAATAGAAACATTTATCACTATCTAAAGGTCTCTTGAG
The DNA here is from genome assembly GCF_055505025.1 of Bos grunniens. Classification (NCBI taxonomy): domain Eukaryota; kingdom Metazoa; phylum Chordata; class Mammalia; order Artiodactyla; family Bovidae; genus Bos; species Bos grunniens. The sequence goes on along the minus strand of NC_141191.1, from coordinate 18,336,818 downwards.
AAATTTGTATGCGGGTCAGGAAGCAACAGTTAGAACTGGACATGGAACAACAGACTGGTTCCAAATAGGAAAAGGAGTACGTCAAGGCTGTATATTGTCACCCTGCTTATTTAACTTCTATGCAGAGTACATCATGAGAAACGCTGGACTGGAAGAAACACAAGCTGGAATCAAGATTGCCGGGAGAAATATCAATAACCTCAGATATGCAGATGACACCATCCTTACGGCAGAAAGTGAAGAGGAACTCAAAAGCCTCTTGATGAAAGTGAAAGAGGAGAGTGAAAAAGTTGGCTTAAAGCTCAACATTCAGAAAACGAAGATCATGGCATCTGGTCCCACCACTTCATGGGAAATAGATGGGGAAACAGTGGAAACAGTGTCAGACTTTATTTTTCTGGGCTCCAAAATCACTGCAGATGGTGACTGCAGCCATGAAATTAAAAGACACTTACTCCTTGGAAGGAAAGTTATGACCAATCTAGATAGCATATTCAAAAGCAGAGACATTACGTTGCCAACAAAGGTCCATCTAGTCAAGGCTATGGTTTTTCCTGTGGTCATGTATGGATGTGACAGTTGGACTGTGAAGAAGGCTGAGCACCGAAGAATTGATGCTTTTGAACTGTGGTGTTGGAGAAGACTCTTGAGAGTCTCTTGGACTGCAAGGAGATCCAACCAGTCCATTCTGAAGGAGATCAGCCCTGGAATTTCTTTGGAGGGAATGATGCTAAAGCTGAAACTCCAGTACTTTGGCCACCTCACGCAAAGAGTTGACTCATTGGAAAAGACTCTGATGCTGGGAGGGATTGGGGGCAGGAGGAGAAGGGGACGACAGAGGATGAGATGGCTGGATGGCATCACTGACTCGATGGACGTGGGTCTGGGTGAACTCCGGGAGTTGGTGATGGACAGGGAGGCCTGGCATGCTGCGATTCATGGGGTCGCAAAGAGTCGGACATGACTGAACGACTGAACTGAACTGAACTGAACTGAAAGGTCCTACATTGGAGAAGGAAATGGCAACCCACTCCAGTATTCTCGCCTGGGAAATCCCATGGACAGAGGAGCCTGGCAGGCTAAGTCCATTGGGTCGCCAAGAGTCAGACATGACTTAGCGACTAAACAAAACAAAGGTCCTACATGTAGCAAGGTGCTAGAAAGAAATTTGCTGATATTTATAGCTATTTGATAAAGAAACAGTTCTCTTATGAAGTACAAAACTTTGTTTTTCTTTCCCCATAATATACTTCTCTTATGAGAAATTAGTACAGCAATTCAGAGCTTTTGAGTCACTGAAGGTTTCATGACTTTTAGTCACTGAAGGTTTCAAACTAGAAGATTAATACCATCCCCTTCTACTTATTTCTTCATTCCAATCTGCCACATCAATTCAGAAAAACAAACTATTGAAATTTTGAGCCAAGAAAGTCATTGTTTTCAATTATAGGAAGTTTGCAAACCACCCCATGTGTTTGCTCAGTTTATTTAAATAAATGAAATTCTCTAAAAACTCAATTAGCCTTGCCATATTGTCTCTCCTTATGGATCTCCAAACATTTCATTAGTTGAGAATTTTACAAAGGCACAAAGATTGTTTTGTTTCTCTATTTCACAAGGAAAAAGAGAGTGAAAATGAAATCTCTAATTACCACTCTTTAGATTTCTTAAATAGATACAAGACCTCTTGAAAGACAGCTTCTTTCTCATCCAATTCTATGGTTACAACCTCTGTCCAAACCCAGCAGTATTTTACTTACATTATCAAAACCTGCTGGAAAACAAGATCTCTGGCTGCTTCAGATAGAGATGTAAACCCTAGAAAATATTCCATGAGGATGTCTTAGCGACTCACAGATTAAATCAAAGATGTCTAATAGAATCCTCAATCTCTTTCACTTGCAGTTTATTCCAAAATTCTTTTAATCCTGAACAGCTTTACTTATTCCTGGCAATTGGCCTATTATTATAGTCTCAGTGACACCTAAAATACTGCATTGCTCCTAATAAACACTGGATTCATTTATATTAGATAAATATATAACAGCACAAATAAGTTTATATGTTTTGTGACACACACAGAGACAAACACAGAGCCAGAACAGAATATAGTTCAGGAAAAGAAGATGAATTAGGTGTAGACATGAATAGAGCTACCGCTACAGATGCTAAATTTACAGATGCTACAGATACAGATTGCAATTTATATTTTTTCCATAAATTGGAAGGGAATTTAGAGATCTCAAATTTCCATAGAATGTAGGAATTCCTTCTTCCGTATCTCTCATTTTGCCTGGAGCACATCCAATGACAGAGAGTGCATCATTTAAAACCACTGTTCCTTTGTGGGACAACTGAAATTTTTAGAAAGTTAATCATTATAGTGAGGCTGAAAGCCGCTTCATATTTTCTATCCACTAGCCTTAGATCAATCATCTGAAGCTAGAATGTCTGTTCTTTTATGGATGGAGGAAGGAAAAGGCAGTCTCGTAGAAAGAAAAGTGTAAAAAAAAAAAAAAGAAGAAGAACATGTTGTGCAGTGAAATAACCACTGGGTAAACTAATGATTAATAGGTTATGAACTAATTTGAGAAGGCGCTTTCTGAGAATAATGACAAGAAGGATATGTTTCATTAAGCTGGATGTGCCACTTTCTGGGCTCAGAATCTCATTTATAAAAATGATTTAACTCATCAAGGGTTTTGAGCTCAAACACTATCAAGAGGCAGAGAGGAAACATCAATGAACAAAAGATCAGAGGAGTATTTGGGGATTGTGTTGAACTGAAAAACACTGCCCCTCTAATGACATTCATATTCAATTTAAAAACCACCCTACTGAGAACCCGAATAGACACATCGACACCATCTGGCTCTCAGGCTGCTCGTTCTGTCCCTTGAACTAGACGGCTTTTCAACCCACTTATCTGGTTCCTTCCACCTATCGTGTCCACAGCTTTACCGTTAACTGACCCCTCACCACACTGGTCTTCTATGAGCATCCTGCTCTGTGCAGCCTCCCTGCACTTGGGTCTCTGTTCAGAGACATGGGGAAATTTGTATGTTATCTGTTCTTTCTGCTTTTGTGCATTTCACCACTCTCACTCACTTCTTCCAGCATGTTATTCCCATGCTCTGAAAATTCATTCCCACTATCATTTTAAAAACATTCCTGCTTTTCCAAGAATATCTGTGTTTTGACATGGAGTCTCAGGAAGACTCCATTTAACCCAAAGGTACAGCGGGAGAATGATGACAATCCAGGCATGATTCAGGACAACCAGGCAGGATGAATATTTGGCGGGGGGCGGTGGTCAGGGTTGTAGTTCTCAGTGTCCTTAAACCCCACTGTGTATGTGGCTTTCCAGGTTTTTAACACTGATATCAAATTTTAAAACAAGACATAAAAGCTTCCTGCTGGTGTTAAGCCTATGATTAAACTGGAAGTATCTGCCAAAATGTTTGTGACTATTTTTGAACTTTTTAGTCAAAACTAGCTGTGGTGAGCGGAAAATAACACTGAGTATAGGAAATTAAAAAGACACAAGGTCCTTCTCTGACCTTTGGCATATTGGTCTTTTTGCAAGAGACTTAATTTACCGGACACTAGTTTCCTAATCCACAAAATAGAAATATTGTTGCACACATTGCTTAATTCATAGAACTGCTGTGAGAATACAAATGGAGATATCATATTTAATTTGTAAACTATGGGGAATTATTTAATGCAATATATAATTAAGATGAACTTACTTGACTTCTGCTTCCATGATGTAGAAGCCAATATTTCTACTACAAAAGTAGAAAAAGAGGGAGAGATGTTTTTAATGTTCATAACAACATCAGACAGCTGTGAAAACAACAAGAGTAAACCAACTACAATTCAGGGAAGGTGGAAATATTATAAGTGTACCTTGTGAAAAGTCAGGCCTTCACTGTTCTAGGTTTGGGCTAGGATAGGATAGGTCCCAACCAGAGATCATTATCATGGAAAATAGAAACCAGAAAAGCATTCAGCAGTTGGGCAATGCTAGATGACAAATTAGAAACTTGAGGAGACCCAGAAATGCTGTTATTTTACCTCGGGGGACATTTGTTGAGCTCTGAGCCTACACAGATGGTTGTGGAGCTAGGCCTGAGTTCCTCCTAAGAGGCAGATGAGATTTCCTGCTGTTTCTTAGAGCTTAGGAAGCGCACGTGCCAGGGGAGAGAACTTCCTAAAGCATGTGATCAGTCTTTTCCCTTAAGACTTTCACCGTTTCTTGAAGTTGCCTGGGAGAGGTGGCTTGGGAGCTGAACTGGGAACTTTCAAAGCAGAGAGCTGAGTCTCATGCAGGCTTTTAGGTCTGACTGAAGAGAGAAATCATTGATAGGCTTTCAATCAAAATACCATACAGCCATATTCAAAGAACGGGAGCAAGCAAGACATTGAATTTTACAAACACTGAACTCACGCAGCCACCACACAATCCAACCTCTGATTGACTAAAGAGATGCTCCCCTTACTACAGTCCATGGGACCGCAAAGAGTCAGACACAACTGAGTGATTCTCACTTTCACTTTCCCCTTGCTCTACATCTCTTTGCCTACACTTTGGTGGAAGACAAAGTCAGCTAGAGCCTCTCTGGTTCTTATAAATATAATGTACAGCATAAAATTAAAAAATTACTAGATATATAAGAGCCAAGGAAATATGACCAGTCATCAACAGGAGAAAATAAAACAATGGATGCAGATTATTTTAATATAAGAGTTGGCAAATACTTTTAAACAACTGTGATAAACTTGGTTTTTAGGGCAATGATGTACACAACAGAAATGCCTAGATATATTGACCAAAAAGCATGTACATTGATGTTTATAGCTGTGCTGTTCACAATCATTAAAACTGGGAACCACCCAAGAAACAGTAGAATGGATAAATAAATCACGACGTATTCACACAAGAAAACACACATAGCAATGAAAATGAACAGTCTGAAATTACTCATGATAGTAGAGATGAATCAATGTCGAGCAAAACAAGTCCAACCCCAAAGAATACATTCTCTATGACTCAAGTTATACAAAGTTTAAAAGTCAAAAATTATCTATAATTGAGAAGTAAGGAGATAGTGGTTACCTCGGGAGTGGGAAACGGGTTTGGAAAGAAACACAAGCAAAGGTCCTCAGATCCTAGGAATGTTACATTTCTTGATGTGAAGGCTGGATGCCTGCATGCCTGCTCAGTCACTGCAGTCAGGTCCGACTCATTGTGACCATCTGGACTGGAGCCCACCAGGCTTCCCTGTCCATGGGATTCTCCAGGCAATAATATTAGAGTGGGTAGCCGTTTCCTCCTCCAGGGGATCTTCCTGACTCAGGGACTGAACCCGCGTCGCTTAAGTGTCCTGCATTCATTGGCAGGCAGATTCTTTATCACTGACAGTACCTGAGAAGCCCCTGAGGGCTGGATACTACAGCGAAAATTCTGAAAACTCATCAAGCTGTGTGTACTCAAAATATGTGCACTATTCTGTATGTATTATTGGAATGAATATTTTAAGACTGAAAAAATATATAAATAAATGTACTTATTAACTTCAATAAAAGTTCTCAAACTGAATATGTAGACACAGCCTAAGTACTCAGAGAATTTACTTACAACCTATTTTGTGTAATACAAATTCACCAGAGACAACAGTCCAAAGGCAATATCAAATGTCTTACCTGCAAAGCCAATCATTTCTACAAATCACATTGTCATAATTTCCCCTTATTTCTTTATTATTTGATTGAAAAAAAAAACAAACCTCTCAATACATTCTTTCATAGAAATGCTTTCTCATCCCAGGGCATTTGTGTGTATAGTAAAACATTCCTCTAAATCTCTTACAATTTTTTTTGACTGCACAAAAAAGTGGTATATTTTATTTTTTTAATTAAATGCTTTATTTTATACTGGAGTACAGCTGATTAATAATGTTGTATTGAGTTAGTTTCGGGTGCCCAGCAAAGGGCCTCAGCCATACATGTAAATGTATCCATTCTCCCCCAAACTCCCCTCCCATTCAGGCTACCACATAACCTTAAGCAGAGTTCCCTGTGCTATACAGTAGGTCCTTGTTGGTTATACATTTTAAATATTGCAGTGTGTACATGTCCATCCCAAACTCTTTGACTATCCCTTCCCCTCACCCTTACCCCTCTCTGTAACCATAAGTTTGTTCTCTAAGTCTGTGAGTCTCTTTCTATAAAACTCATTTTGCCTGGCACTGTAATCCTTGACTAAAAGCCTCTAACCGAACATCATCTATTCACAACATCATGAAAGGCCTCTGTTATCCCCCTTGTAGTTGGCTTGATCTGGATCTTCCAGAACTAGTTGCCACTATGTCAGAAATTCCTTGTTTAAGGGATATACAATCCTTTACAGGTTCAAAACTTACTCATTCACTTGTATATAACAATACAGTTAAATCTGAAATACTTGCCAACTGCAGCAATTTAAATCAATTTTATTATATATCAGTTCAGTTCAGTTCAGTCGTTCAGGCGTGTCCGACTCTGCGACCCCATGAATCGCAGCATGCCAGGCCTTCCTGTCCATCACCAACTCCCAGAGTTCACTCAGAATCACGTCCATCAAGTCAGTGATGCCATCCAGCCATCTCATCCTCTGTCGTCCCCTTTTCCTCCTGCCTCCAATCCCTCCCATCATCAGAGTCTTTTCCAGTGAGTCAACTCTTTGCGTGAGGTGGCCAAAGTACTGGAGTTTCAGCTTTAGCATCATTCCTTCCAAAGAAATCCCAGGGCTGATCTCCTTCAGAATGGACTGGTTGGATCTCCTTGCAGTCCAAGGGACTCTCAAGAGTCTTCTCCAACACCACAGTTCAAAAGCATCAATTCTTCAGCGCTTAGCCTTCTTCACAGTCCAACACTCACATCCATACATGACCACTGGAAAAACCATAGCCTTGACCAGATGGACCTTTGTTGGCAAAGTAATATCTCTGCTTTTGAATATGCTATCTAGGTTGGTCATAACTTTTCTTCCAAGGAGTAAGCGTCTTTTAATTTCATGGCTGCAGTCACCATCTGCAGTGATTTTGGAGCCAAAAAAAATAAAGTCTGACACTGTTTCCAGTGTTTCCCCATCTATTTGCCATGAAGTGATGGGACCGGATGCCAAGATCTTCGTTTTCTGAATGTTGAGCTTTAAGCCAATTTTTTCACTCTCCACTTTCACTTTCACCAAGAGGCTTTTTAGTTCCTCTTCACTTTCTGCCATTATTATATATATAATCTGCTAAAAAGATAATAAGCAAAAAATTGTATTAGAGTAACAGCTGTCCTATAAATATTACCATGTACTTTTTTTTCAGGGGAAAAAAAAACATTTTATACATTTCAGAAAGCTGTACTGTATCTTTCAATTGAAAATATGTCTTTGGTTCCACAAAAACAGATACCCCAAGAATCTTCTCAGACTTAATGAGTATATGAGCCATTTTTAATTACTCTGCTCTAAAAGCCATATTTTTTAAGTTGGTAATGTTCTCAGTTCAGTTCAGTCGCTTAGTTGTGTCCGACTCTTTGCAACCCCATGAACTGCAGCACACCAGGCCTCCCTGTCCATCAGCAACTCCCGGAGTTCACCCAAACCCATGTCCATTGAGTCGGTGATGCCATCCAACCATCTCATCCTGTGTTGTCCCCTTGTTCTCCTGCCCTCAATCTTTCCCAGCATCAAGGGCTTTTTAAATGAGTCAGCTGTCCGCATCAGGTGGCCAAAGTATTGGAGTTTCAGCTTCAACATCAGTCCCTCCAATGAACACCCAGGACTGGTAAGGTTCTGGGGTAGAACAAAGTGTAAATAAATAGAGAGCTGACCAGAATGCATCGTGTATTGTGGAATCTGTATTCTATTAGCAGGGTCACTGCCAGGATTTTTGTAATTAAAACTCTATTGACCCATCTCTTTTTCTTCCAAAGCTGAGAAAGATTATTTACTAGGTCATAAATTTAAAGGTCATCAGATCTAAGACTGTACAAATGAGCAGAGAGCAGCCAGAAATTCTCTCAAAACAAGCATTTCTCTGATGAGATCAGAAGCACACAAGCAAGAACAGGTACTGAGGACATGTTCCATATTTAGAGTTTCATCATTAAATAAAAACACTTTTATATCTAAATTCAAGTCTGTGTTGAAAACCATCTCTGAAAGCATATAAATATGTTTAGCAAACACCCCATAGTGCATCGCTGTGTAACCTGTGGCCCTTTCTTCTTTTCGCCCTGTCATTTAGGAGCTGAATGCCAAAATCATAGTGTTTCACTGTAGCTACTACAGGGACAACTTTGTGGGAAATGCATTCCTTAATCTGTCTCTTATTAGCAAGATCATTAGTAGATTTTATAAATAGCAGTCGTAGGCTTGTTTACCAATTCTTCTTTTTCCTCTGTATATAATAAGAGTACTTATCTGTGTCCTCAGTATTAAAAGTTTTCAAATGTCAAGCCTCATTTGAAAGGCACCTATTATAAAATCTTCCCTCATGTTTCAAAAGTTTAATTTTCCCTTGAGCCAGAAAAAAAAAAATGGCTATGGACTCCAGCAATCTTGAGTCCGCTTGACACTTCATAAAACTGGGGAAAATGCAAATAGTAAGGGTTAGATCATTTGTTGACTGTTACAAATTAAATCTTTTCAACATTTGAAAAACAAGTTGGACCACCTTCCAGGAAATGTCCTTTGAAAACAAATCTGAGCTTAAAGATGTATTTTTGCTACCAGCAAAGAAAAATTATTTCACCCTAAAAGGGAAAGAAAGTGACATATAGATCTCCAGGTTTCAGTTCATCACAACTGATCACAACTTAAAATGTTCTTTCCTTGTATGTCCACAATTGAGTTTGTGTTAGGCTCTTCTGTAAATTTTAAAATATAATAAAAAGTCATTTTGATTTAGGTTCTTCCTGATTTACCCAGGGACAAAAATTAATCAGAAAATCTATGACAAATTTCTATCAGACTGAAATAAATCGTCTTTGCTCTTTGGAACACATTCATTTGGGCTTATAAATCATATTTTAAATGTAATATTATAAAATCCTTTAGACCGAGGACTATTTTTGCAACGAATAATTATACAATTTAATAATCTGTTATAACAGAAGCTAATAGTAAGCAAATGTGAGATATATAGAACATATTTATTTTTTAATTGCAGACAATGAAACAATTTATAACAACTTCTTTGAAGTGAGTTGCCAACTTTAAATGAATTGTAAAGTTTTAAGTTGTTATTGTTGTTGTTTGAATTAACAGGAATACAAAGTTCATGTTTAATGTTACAGTTAATGATTGATTTCTTACCCTGACATAAAATTTTTTTTTTCCTCTCTCTTCCTTTTCTCTATTCTTCAACTTTTCTTTGGTTTTCAACTTTGAAGTATTTGCTTTATGAAACCAAGTAAAAATGCACAAGGACTCCTTTAAGTATTGGCCCTACTTCTGGCAGATTTCTTTTGTTCCACGTAGGACAATCCATTCTTATCCTTCATTAATTCTAATAAACTCAGACAGGTGGCTGGCCTTCTCAAAGGACTTGCTTTAAAAATGTAACAAAACTTGTGTCGACAAGTATCAAATGAAGTGAAGAATGAAGCTACCTTTTGCTGAACTCAATTAGTGTGGGCAGCCAACCTTGATTATGTAGAAGAAGAAGGAAAAAAAAATACAACATATTTTCTTCAATAGGCAGTAAGATCTGACTGGAATTATCCAGATTAGAGGGTCAACAAACTGTGATTCACAGGCAAAATAAGCCCCACCTCTTGTTCTTATAAATAAAGTTTTATTGAAACATGGGTGTTTTCATTCATTCACGTAATATCCAGGTATGCTTTCCTGGCACAGTAGCATAATTGAGTAGTTGTGATAGAAACCAAATGACTCACAAAACCTAAAATATTTACTATTTAGACTTCTACAGAGAAAAATGTGCCAACTCCTGCTCCAGACAAATCTCTCAACTTTTACTTCGTTTTTAATTCCATTGTTGCTGTTGTTTAATCACTAAGTCCTGTCCAATTCTTTTTGATCCTATGGACCATAGCCCACCAGGCTCCTCTGTCCATGGGATTCTCTAGGCAATGGGGTGCGTTGCCATTCCCTTCTCCAGGAGATCTTCCCAACCCAGGGACTGAGCATGCAAGGCCTGCCGCCTCTCCTGCTTTGCTGGCAGATTTTTTTTTTACCACCGAGCCACCAGGGCAGCCCATTTTACTTCCACAAGAGTAGCCAAAAATGTGAGAAAATAGGCCTTTGGGCAGCGCAAACTAACACAGTTTCTGTTGAATTTCTGTGACTCTTTATTTTAAAGAAGATGCAAATGCAAAGCATTTCAATCAGGACTTATTTTCATATGCAGATGTATCTACTGGGCTCCAGTTTTGCTAAAGCCTCAAAGAGCATATGATAGCACCCTCCCTGTAAATTGCATCTTCCTCAGTTAAAGGCACTTACTGGTTTGATATGTGTGGGTTTTCTCTTTAATTGCTGCAGGGATTTGAATTGCAGGTGAATTAAAATTTAAAATTCTGATCATTTTGCAAACTTGTCATTATGCATGCTATAGGCAAGTTAGTAGATTTAGTTATGCCAATGATTGAGAAAAGATACATTATTGCTGCATTATAATGCATAAACAGGTTTTATGTTCCTCTGCATAATATTAGAAACTCAAATTTATGGAGTCACCGAGCTGTGATCATCATCCAGTTTTTAAATAAGGAAGCAATTGGTGATTTATATCACACATAAAGAAGTTTCCTTGTCAAGGCACTTGCTGATCCATGGCGTGTAATTTGGATAAACGATACAAACCTTCGATAGGGTCATTAGGAATTATTTACATTCGGGGTTTTTTGTTTGTTTGTTTGTTTCTCCACATTATTTAATATTTCTTTTTTTAAATTTTATTTTATTTTTAAACTTTACAATATTGTATTAGTTTTGCCAAACATCGAAATGAATCCACCACAGGTATACCCGTGCTCCCCATCCTGAACCCTCCTCCCTCCTCCCTCCCCATACCCTCCCTCTGGGTCATCCCAGTGCACCAAAGTGTTTTTTTGTTGTGGTTAATCTCAGGTGGCACTTACCTACTCTCTCTCAACCAATTTTGGTTCCTCCGAAAATCCATTTCAAAAGGTTTTACACCAGAACTTTTTAAATTAAAGTATGTGTATAAAAATTTAGGCACTGTGCAGCAACAGCTGTTACATCATAATAAGAGGACACACCAGAAGTTATGGGTCTCCTACTGAAAAAGCACTTCATCTATGAAGAAGTCTTGTCTAAAAAAGAGAATTAACTTCATCTATGAAGTTAATAGATGAAGCTAACTGATCTACACTCTATATCCAGTTACCAATTGATAGGAAATACACAGAGTAAAGGAGCGAAGATGTTGAATCACATTCTGGGGCTTTAACTCCCAAAATCTAGACTGAGAGAACTGTATCAGATAATGAGCCAGTGTCCTAACCAAATAAATTGCAAGGAAAAAGAGTGAGGTCAAGTGAAAACTACAGACTAATAAAGACTTAATCATATCAGGCAACTGCAATGTATTCACCTTATTTGGGTCCAGACCCAAATAAACAATTAAAAATCTATTTTTGACATTGAGGAGATAATTACAAAATTGAGCCTTGGCTAGATACGTAATGAAAGAATTACTGTCAATTTGTAACCGTTATAACAATATTGGGGGTATGTTTTTCCCCAAAGAATCCTCATCTTTAGAGACATATGCTGAAATTTGGAGGATTGAAATAACAATATTTGGGATTTTCTTCAAAATAATAATAAATAATAACAAGGGGAGAAATTTTAAACTTTTAAATTTAGAAAATAATAAGAAAAAGGGTAAGATGAAACAAGATTGTGATGAGATAATAAATGTTGACAGTGGGTGATGGGTACATTGGGGTTTATTATGCTGAGTCTACTTTTGTATATATTTAAAATTCCCACACAAGTTAAAAATATATGCAGGATACAATATAAAATAAGATGCCTCTTTATGACTAATTTTACTAATTCTTGGTGATAAGTAAAAGACACAAGTAATTTATTTAGGTATAGAATTACTTCTGGTACCAGCTTACACCTTGGAAGAAAAGCTATGACCAACCCAGAACGCATATTAAAAAGCAGAGACATTACTTTGCTGACAAAGGTCCATCTAGACAAAGCTATGGTTTTTCCAGTAGTCATGTATGGACGTGAGAGTTGGACTATAAAGAAAGCTGAGTACTGAAGAACTGATGCTTTTGAGCTGCGGAGTTAGAGAAGACTCTTGAGAGTCCCTTGGACTGAAAGGAGATCAAATAAGTCCATCCTAAAGGAAACCAGTCCTGAATATTCATTGGAAGGACTGAAGCTGAAGCTCCAATGCTTTGGCCACCTGATGTGAAGAACTGACTCACTGGAAAAGACCCTGATGCTGGGAAAGATTGAGGGCAGGAGGAGAAGGGGATGACAGAGGATGAGATGATTGGATGGCATCACTGACTTGATGGATGAATTTGAAAAAACCCTGGGAGTCAGTGATGGACAGGGAAGCCTAGTGTGCTGCAGTCCATGGGATGCAAAGAGTCGGACATGACTGAGTGACTGAACTGAGTGACTGAACTGACCAGCTTACGCAGAATATGATTCACTGTCTGGTTAACGGTAATAAACAAAGATTTTTTTAGGGGGAAAAAAATGCAAAGCTAAATAGCTTTGTTTAATGAAGTTTCAGAAGTATAGAATTTGTGTTTGTGTTTATCTTTCTGTTCAGTATTACTTATATTTTGTTCTTAAAACTCAAAATCCTCCACATACTTCTACATAAATCTTAGAACACTTATCGCGAGTCTCCTATGTGTTAGGCAGTTTAGCTTAAGTTCAGTGGCACGGAGTTTCATGTCTTCCTTCTCCATTTCTTCGTGGGAAGAGGAAGGATTTCTCTGCCAGAGATTAATTCAGGAAACACCCACAGAGAACCCTCACATAGTTCTATACTTCATATCTCACACTTCCATTATATTCTCAACCTACCAAATTAGTATCCCCCTTTTGTCTCAGGCTGCTTGTCAAATCTCACCTACAATGTGAAGCTTGCTGCCCTTCCCCTGGTAAAGGTTCTGCAGATGCTCCTGCACACACCTGCAGACTCAACCAAATCAATAAGGACACACACACACACTCTTGTGCATTAGGCTTCCCACGGGGCGCTAGTGATAATGAATCTGCCTGCCAACGCAGGAGACATGGGTTCGATCCCCGGATCAGGAAGACCCCCTGGAGAAGGGCATGGCAAGCCACTCTAGTATTCTTAAACCTGGAGAATCCCAGCAGGTTACAGTCCATGGGGTTACAGAGTCAGACACGATTGAGTGACTGAACACAGATGCACACACACACATAAGAAATATGTTGGCATTGATAATTCACAGATCTAATAAAAGTCAACTAGACGGAAGAGGTAGATTTTTTAATCCTTTCAGAACATTTGTATTATGATGGGTTTGACACCCTTAAGAGTGAACAGAAGCCTTTCCCCCATGTTCTAAAACCTAATTAGTAAGGTTCTTGTGCCTTTTTAATTCCAATTTTTTTTCCCTCCTATCAGCATAACTTTTGGACTTTTCTACTAATCTTCTTGGCCATAACTTTTATTGTTTAAGTTTTAAATGCCTTTCTAGAAAATAAAACCATGTGAGTTAATAGAAGCGAAAATCTAAATTTCTGTGTGAGAGCAGTAAGCAGCTGGGTAGCCATCTGCTGCCCTCCATCACCCCTGACACCAGCAGAGTCTCAGCCTTTATTAATTCTCGCCTAGACACTCACAGCAGCTTCCGAAGTAGGTCTTCCTATGCTCTGTGTGCTTAGTCATTCAGTCATTTCTGACTCTGTGATCCTATGAACTGTAGCCCGCCAGGCTCCTCTGACCATGGGATTCTCCAGGCAAGAATACTGTTGTGGGTTGCCGTGCCTCCTCCAGGGGATCTTCCCCACCCAGGGATCGAACCTGCGTCTCCTGCATTGCAGGTGGATTTCTTACCCACTGACCCATCCTATCTGTGGTAATTCTCGACCCTAAACTGTCCTCCCCAGTGCTACTGGAATGACTGGTACTTTCCCAGTTTAGAATCTGTTATTGTCCCTCCATCACTTACAGTGGTATCAATAACAAATAGTAAAAGTTTCATTAAAAAACATAAACATTATTCAAGTACTGTCGAACAATTAATTTGATTAAATCCTTGCCATCTCGCTAAAGAGTGTACCTCTTGGCCATTCCTCCACTAATTTACACAAAAACATGCTTACATTTTTCGATGGGACCTGTGGGGTTTTGTGCTTTCTGTTTCAAATTCAGTGACATGCATACATCTTCTGTCTCAAAGCACAAAGGATTGACTCTACCCGGTTCAGTTTTGTAATCTGCAAAGTGCAGGGCACAGTTATCTTACACCAAGGGCAAATATTTACCAAACAACTGCCTGAATTATTACAGAAGATATTAGCCAGGATTTACTAGATGGACCAAGCATTCAGGGGCTTCCTAGGTGACACTGGCTAAAAAACCTGCTTGCCAATGCAGGAGACATAAGAGATGCGGGTTCAATCCCTGAGTCGGGATCTCCTGGAGGGTGCCATGGCGACCCACTCCAGTATTCTTCCCTGGAGAATCCCATGGACAGAGGAGCCTGGAGGGTTACAGTTCACTCACAAAGAATTGGACACGACTGAAGCGACTTAGCACGCCCGCACGCCGCATCATTCAAATTCTTTGTTTATTCATTCACCAAACACTTGATAAAGGTTTACTGTGTACCACACGGTGGACTGAGAGCCTGAGATATAAAAGGAAATATAGTTGCTAGAATTAAAGGAGCTTATAAAATAGCAGACTGACATTTAGCAAATAAATTACCATGTAGCGTGATATATCAACAAGGTAGGAAGTGGTGGCGTGTGGCCGATGGTAAAGATTTCCTAGACTAGAGGATGTTATTTCTGAGCTAGGAATTAAAGGATTACTATGTGTTTATGAAGCTGACCCTGTGTGCTTGCAATGTGTGTGTGTGTGTTGTATTCCAGGGACAGAGAGTGATCTGGGCCCCTCAGGGAGGAGAAACAGCAAACAGCAAACAGCTTCCTTGAGGCAGGCTTAGTGGGAGAGAGGATACTAGCAAGGAGAGCCTCTAGGAGGCATGATGAAAGATGAGGCTGAGAAGCTGTGGGCAGAGGTATCAATACTACTCTTTTAGTTAACGTTCAAAAACAAGTTCTTATAGCTTAGAAATAAAAAGCTGAAAAAATGATAAAGATGTTGTAGCCTTACTGCCTATTTTATAAAGAAAAAAAAAAAGCAAAGCTAGGTCTCGGGGCCTCTTTCTTTCATTCTGCAACTCTTTCCACAATGATAAACTGTCTTGAATTTTAAAAGTTAGCTCTATATATTCTGCTATTTGATTGTATAGACTCTAAAATATGGATATAAAAAAAACTGAAAGACTAAGTTTTCCTGGTGTGTAGGAGTCTAGAGAATTTTAAATTTGTTTCAAAATTTGCTTCTCTGTATTGCTATCTTTTAAGTATTATATACTTACTATATTAAGTATTACATACAGATAAAAATTAAGATGAATACCAAATTATATATGACTTACTTCTATAATAAAACTACTTTAAAGTTATTTGAAGTATGGATAATGCATAATGTTTGTTTCTTTATGGACTTTTAAGCATTTGGCAAATTACAGACTCATACTGACAGAAAATAATGTATGATTTTATACAATACATACTTGTATAGTTGGTATTGGTAAATAAAACTGATACAAATAAAACCTATGACATCTTTGAGTTCAGTGATTCAAAGATATTACTTAGTGTCTTTCATGTTTAAGGCACAGTGGTATGTAAACAGAATAACCTTTTTTACCTTTTAATACCTATGCAAAAGTTGAAATTAGATAGCCTCCTTCTGCCTGTCCTCTTTAGGAGTTACATTTTATATCTGTAAACAACATTCTGTACCCAGACTTTATAAATTCTTTCTATTTTGTTCATATCAGAGTCTTCTTCCATAACTAGCATTTGGCAAAACTCTGCATTGTATCTGTTTTATTGTGCATTACACTAAATAGCTAGGTGGAGAAAAGATATAACAACACCTTAATGGAACATCTGGGACTAAAAACCACCATTTATATTTCTGCAGATGATTAGATTTACCAAGGGATCTTCTTCTGATGAAAACAGTAGAGAAATATATAGCCTCAATTCATCATAAACCACAACTCAAAACTAAACCTTGTGATGTAATCCTTCAACTCCCAATTCAGATAATTATTTCAAAATTGGAAGAAGGTGTTAAAAACATCTCTTAAACTGTGGCCTGAGTCACATTCAGGCTCAAGCAATAGCATTTGTAAATCACACTTTGAGATGAGATGAGATGAGAACCACAAGAAGACCAATCTGATGAGCATCATCCCTTGGAGTTTGACCCATGTGGTGATTCTCTGGGGGATGAGTATGGAAGCCCTAAAGCCAGAAAAAAGCCACACCTAAAGCCAGGTGTGTAGAGGGTAGATGTTGGATAAAAGATAATGGCCAACTGGAAACTTGACAAGTGATGCCTTATCACCTATTTGATGTGAAAAATCATCTATCGTATTCTTGAAAGCATTTATAATCTCTGCTGCCAAGTGTGTTCCTTTCAGAGAAATCTGGAAGGACAGAAATAGGTTTTACGTACAGTTGTGCCTGCCAGACTTGGAATTTCATAGATCAATAAAGTTTCAAATATGAATTTAGGGATGAATGTAGAGTTACTTGGAGAAGGCAATGGCAACCCACTCCAGTACTCTTGCCTGGGAAATCCTATGGACAGAGGAGCCTGGTAGGGCTAGTCCATGGGGTCGTGAAGAGTTAGACCCGACTGAGCGAATTCACTTTCAATTTTCACTTTCCTGCACTGGAGAAGGAAATGGCAACCCACTCCAGTATTCTTGCCTGGAGAATCCCAGGGATGGGGGAGCCTGGTGGGCTGCCGTCTATGGGGTCGCACAGAGTCGGACACGACTGAAGTGACTTAGCAGCAGCAGCAGCAGCAGTAGAGTTACTGACCTAGAGTTTTGTCAGGTAAGAACATTTTTTTAAATTTAAAAAAAAAATCATTATAATGACAATCATATCTCAAAAAAACAGTTCTAGCCAAAATGGTAGGAAGGTCACAATATCAGAATGAAGAAAAATCTTTCAAGATAAAAAAGAACAACTTGGTTTAAAATCCACCATGTTATACCAATTTTCCTCACTTCAGAAAATACCAGTTTTCCTCACTTCCTCATCTTCAATTCACTCGAGATTAAGAACAAATATTCTTCAACTTACAATGGCATTACATCCCAACAGACCCATTGTAAGTTGAAAATAAAAGGCAGATTTTCTTTTAAAATTCGAAGAGTGTTTTTGTCTGTATATCAATCAGAAAATAAATACTTTAGGAAAAGGTGGTCATAGCTAAGAGAAATAAAAAAGAAAATATTGTAAGTCAAAATTGCATTTAACATACTTAACCTACAGAACATCATGGCTTACTTGGGACTACATTAAATGTGCTCAGAAGACATCCATTACCCTACTGTTCAGCAAAACACAAAGTCTGTTCTATAATAAAGTACAAAACATCTCCTGTGCTTTATTGAATGCTGTACTGAAAGTGAACCAGACTGGCTGTCTGTACAGAATGGTCGTGTCCGTCGCTTCCTCTGATGAGTGCATGGTGGCCTGGGCACTGTGGCTGCTGCAGTCAGCATCACGACCGAGGAGGGGACGAAGTGGCGCTAGTCGGGGGAATGATCACAATTCACAATTTGAAGTACAACTACTACTTTCAGACCATCACAAAGTCAAAAAATTTTAAGATGAACCATCATAAATCAGAGTGGTTAGGAACCACTGAAGGAAGGGAGGAAAGACCAAGAGGATTCAAGGAATTTAACGGAGTACAAAAGTGGGCCAATAATATCTTATTTTTGAAAGTACTTGTTTCCTAAAATTAAGAGCTCGTTTTTTCATTCACAGGTTTCCCTGCTGGTACAGAGCCAAGCAGGTAGTATAGCCAGCTGTGTGGACTCTAATGAAACCCCCACACAAATCTTAAAGGAACTGTAGAAATTCCTGAGCATATTGTAGCATTTATGCTAAAGCACTGCTTATTTTCTTGGCAAATAGTAAAACAGGACCTACGATAATATTTGGGGCTTAATAATGCTGTAGCTTTCTTTGAAAGGCTCTTAGGAAAGACCTCTTAGACGGCCTTGCTAAGATATATTCAAGAAGAAAACTGCTGACTCTATGTACCACTCAACTGCAGAGCATCAGCAGTCTTGTTCTCCCAGATCTACCCAGCTGATGTTCTTGCAGCACCTACAATACCGCCTGAGAGGCAAGTGCCAGGCATCACTGATACCAAGAGAAGTCCTGATCTATAGGTGACTTAAAGCCAGATATGCACACATCTCAGCTATTCAGAGTGATAAAAAAAAAAAAAAAGGCGTAGTTATTCCTTAACAACACTGCAAAATGGCACAGATACATATCCTTAGGATTTTAGTCCCCAAACTATTTTAATGTTGGTTGTTGCTGCAGGGTCCCTAAACCATCTGATTAGTTGACAATAAGAACGACGACGATTGTTACCCTGTGTGAAAGACAATGCACCAAAGCAAAAAAATCTGATGTAATAGGATGATTCAAAAATCTTTGGAATATATATATAATACTCCTCTTACACTGTGTTTTCCTAAATTTTGAAAGTTTCCCTCTCTTATTATACTAGTTTTTAGCAATGTACAGTTTATGGGAGTAATATGATGTGTATGGAGCCATCAAGATGTCAAAATAAGGATCATGAACATATCCAAATGGCCTCAAAGAATAATATGACCAAAGTACAACTAAAAATTTACAGGTCATATCATATAGGGCTGCCCAGGTGGCACAGCGGTAAAGAATCCTCCTGTCAATGCAGGAGACACAAGAGATGCACATTTGATCTCTGGGTCAGGAAAATCTCCTGGAAGGAACTGGCAACCCACTCCAGTGTTCTTGTCTGGAGAATTTCATGGACAGAGAAGACTGATGGGCTACAGTCCATGGGGTCTCAAGAGAGTCAAGCAAGGCTGAGCATACACATGCACATATCATACACAGGTAGTCATATATTGCATATGAAAGAGTAAATCCTATATACTATTGTTAGGAAAATGATTGATAGCAAATTCTTGAATTTTGGAGAAGCATGGTGCATAAATGTTAAGTATGTGTCAGTAAGGGATCCGCCTTCACATCAAAACACTTCTGAGTTAATGGTGGTGGCTTTCACATGCCATATATAATGTGACTGTCTCGAGAACACTTTGGCAGAAATAGTACCACTTAACTTAGCATACTTTTTGTCCTTCACATATCCTCTGTTAAGAAATAAATTATTGTACTAAAGAATGGAGTTTGAGATATTAAATTAACAGATATAAGCTAAGCACTTCGGTTGGAAATGCCATCTTTGGAGTTATATCCTTTATAAATTGTTATTGGAAGTTCTGAAAAATCAATTTTAACCTTGTACAGGAAATAAAAGCAAAATAATCATGAAGTGTGTGGAGACAGAAAGGGACCATCAGCCAAAGAAGAGAAAAATGCGGACTTTAGAGAGGGAAAACAATAAATCTTAGACACACTGGTCCAATTTCAATAGTAAATGAGCTTTTGATTATTTATACTCTATGTGCTTTTCTACCATTATTAAAACAATAAATAATATCCAAGAAGAGAAGCAAAACTTTTAGTCTAAAAAAATCTCTTTTTTTTTAAGAGAAAAAAGCGTAATTAATATTTTGGAAATGCAGGCCACTGTTTGGCCCAAATGAATGTACAGTGTTTGATGCTTGTAATTCACTTAGTCTTCAAAGAAGAATTCAGTTATTTTATGAGAAATTAATGTCCCGTTGTGCATGCCTGTGTGCTATTCACTTCAGTCGTATCTGACTCTTTGCAACCCTGTGGACTATAGCCCACTTCATGGAGTCGGTCTAAAGATTAAATGAGAATATATTTGAATGATATCACACAATAAGCATTCAAAAGGACCAATCAGAGAAGTGATGAGGGAGGAAGGAACAGGCCAAGCTCACTCCTTCTTGAAGAAGGAAACTCCATCTTGCACTTTCAGTGAACTTTGGACTATGTGCCTGGTAGCCATGGGGATAACATACCTAGGGCCAAACTGGCCTCCTGGACTGATAAACACCAGATTCCATACCAAGATTTCTCGTCTCCAAAAAGAATGTAATAATCCCCTACGTAGTCAATCGCCTTTGTAATCTTTATGGCACCCACTGGTGTAGGCCACAATGTATAACCAGCTAACCCTTCTGATTATGAATCATGGCTGTAACCTGACTGTAGCTCTCTTTAACACTTTCCAGACTAGGTTTAAGGAATTTGGGGATGTGGGCTTGAGCAGTACACTTAAAGTATATAAGGTTTTCACAAAAGTCGGTCGGGGTCCTTGGCTAAGAGGAGACCCTGCCTTGGGCCCGCCGTGTAATAAACTGCGCTCCACTATCTGCATTGTCCTTCTGAGTGAGTTTGTTTCCCGGAACGCGTGGCTACAACAGTAACAGTAGGAAGAATTGTAATGTCAAAGTACATGGATCAGAATGAGGGAAAGGAACTGAACTAAACATTTATGCCATGAGACATGATCGTCTGATTCATCAATCTCACAAGTGGATGGTGTTGCCAATGGGATTCAAATAGTCCATGCAGAAAGACATTCTGCAACCCACCCTATTAGGGATGCCCTTTCTAATAGGATAGGAATAGCTGAAGACTCTTCTCCCTTTGAGAGTGATCGGCTGGCTTGGCCATCATTTGCTTCTTTTACTTCCATTTTTCCAGGCCTCCACTATTCCCTGACCTCTCTTTTGATAGAAATCCTTGCTGCTGCTGCTGCTGCTGCTAAGTCGCTTCAGTCGTGTCTGACTCTGTGCGACCCCATAGACGGCAGCCCACCAGGCTCCCCCATCCCTGGGATTCTCCAGGCAAGAACACTGGAGTGGGTTGCCATTTCCTCCTCCAACGCATGAAAGTGAAAAGTCAAAATGAAGTCGCTCAGTCGTGTCCAACTCTTCATGACCCCATGGACTGCAGCCTACCAGGCTCCTCTGTCCACGGGATTTTCCAAGCAAGAGTACTACTCTTCCCTTAAACATGCTAACACCCAAAATAGAGTTACAGTCTTCCAGACTCAAAAGCCATTCTCCTTTCTCCCTACAATATGAGATGATCAGTTAAGGAATCAACCTTACAGTTTAACTTCCTAGAGGGCAGTCTTTATCTCCCTTTCAAGTTGAAAAAGGGACACCACCAAGAATAGTCAACAGGAATATCTCCGAAAATATGATTATTTTCACTTTTCATATTTTTTACATAAGTGTAGTATGAACCCCAGTTTAAACCTAAGTTAGGTTAAACCTAAGATTTGACATGTCTGGACCTGTCTGGAAGACTAGTCAGGTCAACCTAGCAGGGATCTATTTAATAACAGGTAGGAAGTTTCTGTGAAATGGATGGCATCATGGACTCAATGGACTCTGCCACGCGTGAGAAGTGCTAACTTTGCTAATGTATGGCAACTGGCAAGACATGAGGCAAAAGGAGATGAAAGAAATGGGCAGCTTTTGAATATGCAGCTTGTCAGCATGAACTCTGGATGCACCTTGCTGCTGCTGCTGCTAAGTCGCTTCAGTCGTGTCCGACTCTGTTCGACCCCATAGACGGCAGCCCACCAGGCTCCTCTGTCCCTGGGATTCTCCAGGCAAGAACACTGGAGTGGATAGCTATTCCCTTCTCCAGAGGATCTTTCAGACCTAGGAGTCGAACCAGGTCTCCTGCATTGCAGGTAAATTCTTCACCAAGTGAACCACTAGGGAAGCCCCCATCTTAAGGGACGACTTATTCAAAATATACACATTTACTGAAAAGACAGTAGGGTGGGTTGGACGGGTGATTCTGAGCACAAGGTACTTTCTGTCACTTACATGGTCCTCAGCACAAGTTCACCTGCGCTAAAGTTCCAGGAAAAGGAGCTGCAGTAAAACAGTGAATAAAACCCAAAAGACCCATTTATTACAATCCCATTAAGAATAAAAGGCCTACTAGACAGGACTATTTTATCATTTTCTGCAAGAGTGTAGCTCAGTTTGGAGTGTCAGAATTATGAACTCAGGGAATGGAAGCAGGTGGCTGGTCAATCACTGCCAGTATCCAAAATGTGGACAAAATTTATTATTATTACTAATAACCAAGAAATAATGCTTTGAACCATGAATAACCCCCGTAAGATAATTTTCAGTGTCTTATTCATACCCAAAAACAGCTTAGATTGTGGAATACTGGACATTTGTGGCTAGAAAATCGATAGTATAAAAGCATGCAGAAAGAGTCCCTTGAGAATTATTTCCCACTTGGAGTAGTTATCACCTCATGTTCTCAAACTTTTATAGGACAATTTTGATAAGTATAGTTGTAATTAAAAGTATATCTATTTACAGTCACATATAAAAAAATATTCATTTGAGGACTATTTCTGCTTGCAGCTCTGTAGTGTAAAATGGATTAAAGATCTAAATGTAACACCAGCAACTATAAAACTCTTTGAGGAAAACATAGGCAGAACACTCTCTGACATAAATCAGCAAGATCTTCCATGACCCCACCTTCCAGAGTAATGGAAATAAAAACAAAAATAAACAAATGGGACCTAATTAAACTTAAAAGCTTTTGCACAAGGAAGGAAACAATAAGGAAGGTGAAAAGGCAGCCTTCAGAAGGAAGAAAATAACAGCAAACGAAATGACTGAAAAAGAATTACTCTCCAAAATATACAAACAGCTCATGTAGCGCAATACCGGAAAAACGAACAACCCAGTCAAAAAGTGGGCAAAAGAACTAAACAGATATTTTTCCAAACAAGACATACGGATGGCTAACTCTGTAGTATAAAGTCATCATCCATTGTTTTATCTGATATCCCTGACTTTAATGCCAGCAAGTGTGTTCTCCAGAAGAACTTCCCGGCTTCCATTTGGGGAGGACAATCGAAACATCAGAATCTTTGTGTTTCCTTGGTTATGAACTCAGGACTAAATTTAGGACTCGGCTGCTATAATACACAAACCCTATACCTGATGTATGTACTTCCTCATTCTGTTTAACTAAAGTTGTTTTGTTTTCTTTTTAATTGTCCTGCTTATTACATTTTTGCATATTCAAAGCAGAATCAAATCTATGTCCGAAGAAATTGAGCTTAGACATCATACATAAACAGATTATATTAAAACCAATTAAGGGGCTTCCCAGGTGGCTAGTGGTAAAGAATCTGTCTGCCCATGCAGGAGACAAAAGAGACAGGAGTTCAATCCCTGCATCAGGAAGAAGCCTTTGAGTAGGATGCCACTCCACTAGATACCAGATGCCACTCTGGTATTCTTGCCTGGAAAACTCCATGGACAGAGGAGCCTGGCTGGCTACAGTCCATGGCGCCGCAAAGAGTCAGACATGATAGTGCACACACACCATGGTGCATGTTCAACTAAGCATGGCATGAGAAAGGGTCCAAGAACAGTTTATTACCAAGTACTACAGAGAAAAATGGTAACCTGGCTTCAGTGAGCAACTACACAGCACAAAATACTTGGGTGCAGTATTAATCTCTGCATATGGATAAACTCCGGGAGATGGTGATGGACAGGGAGGCCTGGCATGCTGTGGTTCATGGGGTTGCAGAGAGTCAGACATAACTAAGCGACTGAAATGGAGCTGGATGGGTATAATTTGAATTCAAGAACTATTGTCCAAAAAAGATAGTTCATTCTTTAAACCAGTGATTGTTCCCACTGAACTGGTAATTTAAAAAGAAAAGTAATACCCTGGGTTCAGTCAGTTCAGCTCAGTCACTCAATCATATCCGACTCTTTGTGACCCCATGGATTGCAGCACACCAGGCTTCCCTGTCCATCACCAGCTCTAGGAGTTTACTCAAACTCATGTCCATCGAGTCAGTGATGCCATCCAACTATCTGATCCTCTGTAGTCCCCTTCTCCTCTCGCCTTCAATCTTTCCCAGCATCATGGTCTTTTCCGATGAGTCAGTTCTTCACATCAGGTGGCCAAAGTATTGGAGCTTCAGCTTCAGCATCAATCCCTCCAATGAATATTCAGGACTCATTTCCTTTAGGATGGACTGGTTGGATCTCCTTTCTGTCCAAAGGACTCTCCAGAGTCTTCTCTAACACCATTGTTCAAAAGCATCAATTCTTCAATGCTAAGCGTTCTTTACAGTCCAACTCTCACATCCATACATGACTACTAGAAAAACCATAGCTTTGACTAGATGGACCTCTGTTAGCAAAGTAATGTCTCTGCTTTTTAATATTCTGTCTAGGTTGGTCATAACTTTTCTTTCAAGGAGCAAGCGTCTTTTAATTTCATGGCTGCAGTCACCATCTGCAGTGATTTGGGAGCTTAAAAAAAAAAAAATCTCTGTTTCCCCATCTATTTGCCATGAAGTGATGGGACTGGATGCCATGATCTTAGTTTCCTGAATGTTGATCTTTAAGCCAACTTTTTTTTTTTTTCATATTGGATTTATTTATTTTAAGCCAACTTTTTCACTCTCTTTCACTTTCATCAAGAGGTTTTTGAGTTCCTCTTCGCTTTCTGCCATAAGGATGGTGTCATCTGCATATCTGAGGTTATTGATATTTCTCCCAGCGATCTTGATTCCAGCTTGCGCTTCATCCAGCTCAGCATTTTGCATGATGTATCTGCATAGAAGTTAAATAAGCGGGGTGACAGTATACAACCCTGACGTACTCCTTTCCCGATTCGGAACCAATCTGTCATTTCATGTCCAGTTCTAACTGTTGCTTCTTGACCTGCATTCAGATTTCTCAGGAGGCAGGTAAGGTGGTCTGTGGGTTGGTTAGGGTGCAGGAATTCTCATATACTTCTGATGACAGTGTTAATTGGCACAACTTTTCAAAGGCAGCGTGCTGAGTGGTTAGCAACAAGAGCGCAGTGTCAGGTGGATGGGAGGGGAGTTTGGGGGAGAAGGGATACATGTACATGTGTGGCTGAGTGCCTTTGCTGTCCACCTGAAACTATCCCAACACTTAATTGGCTATGAAAGAGAAAGTGTTAGTAAGTTGTGTCCTACTGTTTGCAACCCTGTGGACTGTAGCCTGCCAGGCTCCTCTGTTCATGGGATTCTCCAGGCAAGAGTACCAGAAAATCCCTTCTCCAGGGGGATCTTCTTGACCCAGGGATCAAACCCCGATCTCTGGCATTGCAGACAGATTCTTTACCGTCTTACCTAAATCCCACTTCTGCTTTTTTTACTTACTGGTTGTATCATCTTTATACATAAATAAAGGGTCAGACTTTATTTTTCTGGGCTGAAGGCAATGGCACCCCACTCCAGTACTCTTGCCTGGAAAATCCCATGGACAGAGGAGCCTGGTGGGCTGCAGTCCATGGGGTCGAGAAGAGTCGGACATGACTGAGAGACTTCACTTTCACTTTTCACTTCCATGCATTGGATAAGGAAATGGCAACCCACTCCAGTGTTCTTGCCTGGAGGATCCCAGGGACGGGGGAGCCTGGTGGGCTGCCGTCTATGGGGTCGCACAGAGTCGGACACGACTGAAGCGACTTAGCAGCAGCAAAATCACTGCAGATGGTGACTGCAGCCATGAAATTAAAAGATGCTTACTCCTTGGAAGGAAATTTATGACCAACCTTGACAGCATATTAAAAAGCAGAGACATTACTTTGTCAACAAAGGTCTGTCTAGTCAAGGCTATGGTCTTTCCAGTGGTCATGTATGGATGTGAGAGTTGGACTATAAAGAAAGCTGAGTGCCAAAGAATTGATGCTTTTGAACTGTGGTGATGGAGAAGACTCTTAAGAGTCCCTTGGAATGCAAGAAGACCCAACCAGTCCATCCTAAAGATCAGTCCTGGGTGTTCATTGGAAGGACTGATGTTGAAGCTGAAACTCCAATACTTTGGCCACCTGATGCAAAGAGCTAACTCATTGGAAAAGACCCTGATGCTGGGAAAGATTGAGGGCAGGAGGACAAGGGGACGACAGAGGATAAGATGGTTGGATGGCATCACCGACTCAATGGACATGGGTTTGGGTGGACTCCGGGAGTTGGTGATGGACAGGGAGGCCTCGTGTGCTGCGGTTCATGGGGTTGCAGAGTCAGACATGATTGAGCGACTGAACTGAACTGAACTGCATGATCTTATGTCCTTTAACCCCCATTTTTTTACCAACTTTAAAATGGATATACTGATAAAATTAAATTAGTCATGTTGTAGTGAAGATTGAGAGGTACTACCTGGCACATTGTAAGCATTTACATGTTCAATTTCCTTATGTGTTAATATTACTTCTCAATTTTGAGGTTTGGCAATACAAACAAAACCTTTAGATTAAGCATGAGCTTCTGACCCTGAAATTCCACTTTTCAGAATTTAGTCTAAGGAAATAAGGCCACCCACAATGTTTTAGTTGCCAGGATATCTCAGAATTCCAGTCATTAATCTGAACATCAGCTGTAGGTGTGTGTCGAGTCTTGAAACTAGAGTGAGAAGGTACAAACTGAGTCTTACTTGCTGATAATTAATCTTTTAGCGGTTCTTTCTAAGTGAAATAAAGAATTAAAATATTTGATTATTGTATGAGAATAATATTATCTGGAATAGCAGTCTTGAAATTTAGAGGAAAAAAATTAGAAAATGATCTGCAATTTGAAAGTTTTGCTGAAGCTTTGAGTTTGAGGGTTTTTTTTTTTCTCATCTCCAGTGAAGAAACACTTTTAGCTGACAATAGCTAATTAATAACAAGATTAGCCCTAGGGCAGTGTTTACTTGGCGTGATTCCCTAAACTCCCTGCATTAAAATCTACTGGTTTGTTTGTTAAACAGGCAGATTTCTGTGTCCATTCTGGTCTGCTAAACAAAACCCTGGCAGAGGCTTGGAAATCTGCACATTTTAAAAGCACCCAGAGGTTAAACAGGCTAAAGCTTTGGTTCCAGTCCCCTTGGAGATGAAGATCACCAATCCACATAAGAGAGGAGTTACAGATCTTCTCTGGTTGAAAGATTCAAGGTTGTGGCCTTATTATTTTGGAAAAACAGCAACAAAATAAATGACTTTTTAAAGGGAAATGGAAGAATACAGTCTTGATTGCACTATTCTGACTTTAGAGGATTTTAAATATCGCCCTTTGTGTTCACATATGTTTCTGTATGTGTACATTCACAGGATTCTGTCGATGGGTTTTTCTGTAAAAGCAAAGAATGTATATATAAGCACTCCATCCTTTGAGGGGCATTTTCTTATAAACTCTTATATCCCTAACAAAAAATAACAGCTGTCCAGCCAAGCTCTGGCAAAGGGTTTCATCTTTCTCTCTCTGCTCTCTTCGTTGGTATAAGCGTTAAATTTATTGTCACAGATGAGTGCAGTTGAAAGATTGGCTTTCAAAAGGCAAATAGGGTTCACTCCACGGCAAGCATTCTGGAGAGGAGGAGGAATTCCCTCTGAATTCTTTCTACATTGTAAATGGTTTCTCACTTAGGTTGTGTGAGATGACAATAAGGAATTCCATGATTCATTTTTAACTTCTATACTACCATTTCAAGCAATTCAATTTACAAAAATAAAAGAGCAACATCTTACCCACACTCTACAGTTATGGACCTACTAACATGAGGCGGGCATACCACTTCACAGACTCCCATATATAATGTCACACTAGATGTTTAAGGATGACAATGGTCAAAGAAAATGACTGATGGGTGAAAGAGAAGGAGGTAGCAGTTCCAGCTGATATGAAATTTCTTAGTTGGCTAAAGGGGTACAATGTGTGTGGGTATTCAATTCAAATGTGTTAAATATGTGTGCCTATCTCTGTACAGTAGGATATGCACACGTCTCATACTAATTATTAGACATACCTGTTAAGAGAGATTTGCATTAATGACGAAAATTAAAATTTACTTTAATGCAAACCAGTGTTTTACGGATTGTTTTTCTGTATTCCAGTATCCAAACTCTGAGTCTAATATGTAAAATCTGAAACCATGTACTTTTTGGTATCTTGGTCTGTCTGGCACCAGGATCAGCACCCTGACGCTAGGAAAAATTGAAAGCAAGAGGAGAAGGAGAAGAGGGCAGAAGAGGAGGAGACTGTGCGACATCTCCCGTCTGATGGACATGAATTTGAACAAGCTCTGGGCGATAGTGGAGGACAGGGAAGTGTGGCGTGCTGCAGTCCACGGGGTCACAGAGAGTTGGACACGACTAAACGAGTAAACGACAACAACTGGCAAAAACCAGTCCCACCCATGCCAACCTAGCTCCCATTTTTCCCTTTCACACACAAATTCTCCACACATATAAAGGCAAAGTCTTCTGATACAATTTCTCAGCAACTAAGACTTCCCCTCTCCACTCCAAGCTGTCATATCTAGATGCCCCAAGGCTGAGATTCCTTGTGCTTCGTAAATCATTGTAAGCTACCACCCAGTGTCTGCCTGTCTATCACATAACAGAAGCATCCTCAGAGCATGGAAGAGTGAGAAATCCTGGCAAGGGGTCAAGAGGCTAGAAAGAAGAGAAGGACACCAGGAGAATGTTCTCCTGGCATTTGGGGATCTTGAGACAAAGAGATGGGGGTGTGGGAGCCAGACTGGAGAAGCAAGGAAGGGACAGTCTATAGAGAGAGCTTAAAAATAATACCCAAAGCTGCAGATGTGTATAGAACCCTTAGCACTATGTATATTCAAAGACCATCCTTTAGATAAGTGGGGAGGCTGCAGAGGGACATTTATCACACGTTCTCACCCAATCTTCCCAGCATTATTTGAAAAGTTGTTGTCAGCATTTCCACTGCCTCAGTAACCTGCAGTTCTTGCTTACTAATTTAAAATTAAATGAATCTATTGTTCAATTTCCAATTTAAAGTTCTTTTAAAGACTTTGGCAAAAATCACACTTTTTTTTTTTTTTTAACAAACAGCAAAATAACTGTAGTTAGAGTTTGTCTTATTTTTAACTGAGAGAATTTTCTGTAGCTAGACATAAAATAGGAGCTGAAACAGGAGTAAGGAAATAGAAGGGATAGGCCAAAGGCATCTGACACAAGCTCCACTGGGCTGCTTCTTAGCTTTCTCTCGGACCCGCCTATCTCTCTGCTGATGGAACTGAAGATATGTAGATACACTTTCGGTATCTAATATTCTACCTGGGTGGGAACTAACTGTGCTGGCCTGCATTCTGCCCAGCTTTGCCCAGGCATGGCACATGCCTCTACCCTGCTGGCTCAGTACTGCCTAACAATTCAAGAAAGCTCCTGCGACATTCGCATGTCTGCACATAGAACAAGACATGATCACGTTATTCATTTGGAAACTCGATCTCACATCTCTAGTCTCCCTTTGAAGTTGCCTTTTCAATTTCTCTTCATTCCTCCAGCCACCAACTTTACTACTTCCTCAGTCCCCAAACAGGAGTTCTGTCTTGGGCTTCTCACTCTGCCCACTCTTTTGGAACCTTCTCATCCCTTCCCATGGCTTCCGTTATGATCTTTCTATCCAAAGCATCTTCACCTGTATCTTCTTCTTAGAGTTCCCTCCTGAGTTCTAGACCCTAATGTCAAACTAGCCAACCCCTCTTGAATATCCAGCAGACACCTCCAACACCAATGTCAAGGATGGAACTCATTATTATTTCCCACCCCCCGCCCCCAAAGGCTGCATTCCACATCTCAGCACACAACACCGTTGTTATTTTCCTGGATCAACAACCTGGGGCCACTTTGGGCTTTTCGTGCTCATTCACACAAGTATCCTCTCCCTCCCATAGATCACATCAAAATAATTACTTAATCCAGTCATCCTAAAGAATTCCACCATTCTTCACTCCCCTGCTTCCAGCCTAGTCCAGGCTAACATCACCTCTTTCCTCTGTTAAAAAAACATGATGTTTCCATATTCCCTTGCATTCTCTTTAGTTCCCACTGGAAAAATCCAGAGTGTTCTAAAAAGGTAAAACTCACGAAGTCAATTCACCATTAAAGTATGCTAATAATTTCTAGGGTTCATGGATTCAAATCTAAAAGTCTTAATGTTGCATGAAAGTCTGCTTATCCTTCTTGACTTAATAAAGAGCTATCCTTCTCTCTTTCTGTCAGCATTAGCTTCAATTTATTCTCCTTTACACACTTTAAAGTACCAAGTTCCAACTTATCTCAGAGATGACCTTCATTCCAGGTGTTTTTTTTTTTTTTTTTCCTTCCAGCTTGAACTCTTGCTTTGGCCTGGCCACTTCTTAGTATTAGTAATAATATTACTTTGTGAGATTGGCCTGGAACCATATTCAATATCTTATAATAACCTATAATAAAAAAGAATCTGAAAAAGAATATATACGTAACTAATCACTTTGCTCTACACTTAAAACTAACACAAAATTGCAAATTAACTATACTTCATTTTTTTATGATTAAAAAAAAAAAGATTGACCCTTCCCCTGCTTTCAAACTACTTAGATCCCTGTGGCAAGCATGGTTAGTTTCTCATAAGAAATTCACTCAAATCATCTTTCATAATAACACAACCTAAATTGTGTTCGGTGTGATAATGTGACCAGTTATTAGCGTCTGTTTAGAAGTGGTCATGTGACCTAGCGGTCATTCTGATCGTTAAGAGTTCATCAGAAGTCTCCTAGGGAGGCTTACAAAAACAATTTAAGTGAAAATTGGTTGACACGTGTCTTTGCCTTTTGCACTTTGCCTTGCTCTTTCTTTTTTTCTGCTTGTACTTATGGATGATGTCGGGATACAAGGTGAAACGCAACATTTTAGGACCATGAGGACAAAACTCACATTATGATGGTGGGACAGGAAAATAAATGGAACTTGAGCACTTTCTGGTTTCTCTGGACCCTGATATATCAGGGTGGAAAACCTCTTATATTTTTAAGCTTACTGTCTTGTTCCTTACTATCTACCTTGAATAATGCCAGACACAATGTAGAAACAATAACTATGGAGTGAATAGAGATGAAGAAGAAAAATCAAATGTAGCAGTTTCTGAGGGTCGTGGATATGAGCTCCTCCTAGACTCTATCTCTTCATTCCTTTTAAAGGCTTAAAGTGTTCAAGATTCTATGGAATAAACACTTGGATATGAATATCTAACTCTCACTGATCATTCATCTGATTTGAAATTCAAAAAGCTTGGTTAAAATGCAGGCATTTTATGGGTAGGGAAGGAGGTCATTAATATCAATGCTCAAATTAGTTTATCAAGTCATCTATTTATGGTGCTCTCTTATACCTGGGGAGACTACGGCCAAGACCCTACATACATGTTCCCAGGGAAAAGGAAGCAAATTGGAGATAATGAGAAAGGGGTTTCAAAATAAAGTCTGAAATATTATGAAGTGCTCCTGTACCAATATCTGTGTTGGCCAAAAATAGAGACAGTTTCTAATTTCACACAGGACAGCTCTCCAAGGATCACCGGGTATAATCTGTTATTGCCTTTACGTTTGAAGCATTGGCTCTACTGACACAGCCACCAAAGAAGTGATATCATTTTTACTAATGGTTCAGTTCAGTTCAGTTGCTCAGTCATGTCCGATTCTTTGCAACCCCATGGACTGCAGCACACCAGGCCTCCCTGTCCATCACCAACTCCCGGAGTTTACTCAAACTCATGTCCATTGAGTCGGTGATGCCATCTAACTATTTCATCCTTTGCTGTCCCCTTCTCCTCCCACCTTCAATCTTTCCCAGCATCAGGGTCTTTTCCATTGAGTCAGTTCTTTGCATCAGGTGGCCAAAGTATTGGGGTTTCAGCTTCAACATCAGTCCTTCCAATGAACATTCAGGACTGATCTCCTTTAGAATGGACTGGCTGGATCTCCTTGCAGCCCAAGGGACTCTCAAGAGTCTTCTCCAATCTACAGTTCAAAAGCATCAATTCTTTGGTGCTCAGCCTTCAACTCTCACATCCATACATGACTACTGAAAAAACCATAGCTTTGACTAGAGGGACCTTTGTTGACAAAGTAATGTCTCTGCTTTTTAATATGCTGTCTAGGTTGGTCATAGACTGAGATCCAGATAAAAACAGTTACAGGGATTCTCGGGTGGTCCAGCGGTCAGTACACTGGTCTACCACTGCAGGGGGCCCAGGGACAATCCCTGGTCAGGGAACTAAGATGACTCATGCTGTGCAGTGTGTCCCCCTCTCCCCCGCAAAAATGACTACAGGATATACAGTATAGTGATTTAGAGTTGTAGTTGTGGTAGGAATTGTTGATGGGAATAAAAATACTTTTTCTTCCAATTGCCAATCTAGGGTATCATCCATGGAAATAATGACAGATTGCCATATAGCACATAATTTATACCTGCTTAATATGCAAAATGGAGAAGGAAATGGCAACCCACTCCAGTGTTCTTGCCTGGAGAATCCCAGGGAATGGGGAGCCTGGTGGGCTGCCGTCTATGGGGTTGTGCAGAGTCGAACATGACTGAAGCGACTTAGCAGCAGTAGCAGCAGCAATATGCAAAATGGGCTTCCCACATGGTGCTAGTGGTAAAGAATCCTCCAGCCAATGCAGGAGACAGACATAAGAGATTCGAGTTTCATCCCTAGGCGGAGTTCTTCCCTAGGTCGGGAAGATCCCCGAGAGTAGTAAGTGGTAACCCACTCCAGTATGCCTGCCTGGAAAATTACATGGACGGTGCAGCCTGGCGGGCCACAGTCCATGGGGGTCACAGCTTAAAGTCGGACACAGCTGAGCACAATATGCATAATAGTAAGTATAGGGGAGAAAAGGGAAAAAGATTAAAATAGTGTCTTCTGAAGGATGTTACTTAGCATGTGACTTTAAGAAGGAAAAACTGAAATTAATTGTTACAAAGTTAATTCTTAGTGCCTAAGAAAAAAAATTGAATGCTTATTGAACTTCCTTAAAAACAGTCACTGAAAAGGCAGACAAGTAACAAGGAGACAGAATACAGAGAGAAAAGAAACAGGTAGAGTTTTCTAGCTCTTGGATGTTGAGTCTACTTTTTAAAAAATTCTAACTATGTAAGGAATAAAGAATTTTTTTTTTTTTTTTTGCCAGTGGCTAAAAAGTACAATATAATGAAAAGTAAATCAGAAATCCTGACAGCTGACACATTATCACTTTAGGTGTTATACATGAGCCAAAGTAAATAAAATATAGGTTAATTGGGATTACAGTTTTCAAAAATACTTTTGTTGGGATTTAAGAAGTGAAGAATCTCTGAATTCAGACAATTAAATTAAAATGATACGCTTTTTCTTTTTTATTTGTTCTTTATAATGAAAGAAATTTCACTAATGGTCTTCATTTCCTGAAGAGCTACAGCGGTTATTTTACTATGTTAAGCACTGTGGTCTGTGAGTTTAAAAAAAAAAAAAACAAAAAAACACGACATGTGGAAACGTCAACCTCTGTTAACAATCGAAGTACTGTTAGCAGCAAAGAGACAAGCTTCAACAAGACAAGCTAGGTATGGCATTTATCTTCCTTTCGGAGGAAAATAAACAATTTGGATTGATTAAAGAAAGAGATTGAAAATGTATTGAAAGACAAGTGGAAGACCAAATATAAATGTGATGAACACTTGTCCTTTGTTTGGAAAGATAAACTTTATATCTTCCATCGGAAAAAATGCGGCTCAGAATCTAGCCCCTGCAAGCCACGGTAGGTGTTAAGGATTGCTGAAAAGCCAATTCCAGGGGAAATCTGCTGTGCTTCACTCCTGAAAATGCTTGAAAAAGAGTAAAAGCCCTGAGGCCTGGCTAGCAGGTGTGTGACCACCTTCTCATCACAAGAGAGACAAGAGAAGAAAGAGTCTCTTTCAAATTTGTTTGCAAAATGATATTTCTATCCTACCACCTTAAATATGCATGGTTGATGATGACTTCAAAGTGGGGTCTCTACAGCCAAAGACGATACTGATTGATTGAGTCATTCGCAATTTAGCGGCTGATAAATTGCCTTCACATGCATTGTGATGTCTGCAGCCCAATGTAAGATTTTTCGGCATGGGTACAATATTTTAAAAAGACTAATTCAGGAAAAACTGCAGCCTAAAAAATGCCTTTTTTTTTTTTTTTTTTAACTACAGTTCCAATGACAGATTGATGATGCATGTAGGGCAAGCTTCCGATTCTAGCAAGAGAGCACAGGCTCCCCTGCAGTCACTCTGAGTCAGTCACCTCGGGCAAGCATTGTACACACATAATCCAAGCACTGAAGGGAATAAAGAAAAAAAGGGTTGACCAGATGAACATTGCTTTCTCCACTTCCTCAAACTTTCCTCCAGGTCTATACTGGGCACCAAGTCAGGGATCCAAGATCCCCTTCTTGGGTGCTAAGCCTGACTGCCAACAGCCACCTCAGGCATACTCTTTCTTTTTGACCATAAGATGGTCAGAAGGGTAATAAAATTAAGATGTGGTTGCAGTCCTGGGAGAGAAGGGTGGCCAAAGTCCTTTCTCCTTCCGGCCTTCATCATCTTCTCCCAGAAGAGTCACAGGCAAGTGAAACGATGAGGTCATGGGGTTTTAGGTTGGGCATCAACCCTCAACAATGATGCCAAGTACAGCAGAAGCATCGTAATTATTAGGCTAGTCTATGAGGCATTTCCTGCTTCCTTGAGCCATAGTTGGTCATTCCCTGATAATTACGGCCTCAGGGCTTTATATCTACTTTTATTGCAACACTTAATGAGTTGAAGTTGAATGATTTATTTATATGTCCATTTCTTCACTGCCCTATGACGTGTTAAATTATGAGTCCTCCACAGCACAACTAATGTCTTTAGGTCCCGTCTCCTCTCTCAGGCCCATCCCTCTCTCCTTCTGTCCCCAAACCTGCAAGTGTCTAGCACTTACATGCCACTTGCTAGACAGTCATGAAACATTCACTTGTTGAACAAATAAATGGACAATTTGCAGATCTGAGCCAACATAGTAAATGGAGAAAAGTTTCTAAAGAGAACATCAAAAATGACCTGTCACCTTTTCATCCCCAAGTATTGAAATATACTAACTTTGAAGTCAGAAAATAAAGGAACTTGTATGAAAAAATATGGAATATTTCACGGGCATGTGGTTACATAGGTAGGCATTTTCCTCCAGGTATAATGTTATTTTGAGTCTAACAATGCCAATAACATTCTTCTGAACGAAATGAAATATCACACTTCTGTTTGTGAAACCGTTTCCCACTGGATATTTGAGCAGATGAGTACACTGTGAAACGTGGATGTAACAGCAGGTCCAAACCAGGAGCAAACATCACACCTGAGATCCAGGGTGCAGTAAGTGCAGCTAGGGAGGAAACAAACAAAAGCCAGCAAAAGAGGGAAGGTCCTTAATAAATGAAAGAAGGGGACTCACAGGTGCTTTAAAGTGAAATCACACTCCTCCAGGGAAGTGGGTACCTGAGGGTGTCCTCTGTCATTTTGTTGGAACTTGGGAGGATAACTCTCAGTCCTGCTTAACTAAACTGCTGCTCCTCACCTAGCCCTTCCCAAATCAGGTATACCCTCACATATGGGAACTAGCAGCTTAGAGGAACATGATAGAAAGGTGGTGTTGCTTGGAGGAGAAGCCAGAATCCAGCATCAGGGGGATGAGCCCGAGCTGCTCTGGGGGAGAGGTGGGGAGAGTGAGCCTGAGAAGGGGTGGGCTCCCAGGGCCCAGGGAAGGGTGGGTGTGATGCTCGCCCACGGTGGTCCCTGCATATACAAAGGCAAGACCCCCACACTCCCTTCTAAGTGGGTTGAAGAATCACATTCAGATTGCTTCCTCTCACCTCCTCTCCTTTTAACAACTGATACGTCAACAGACAACATTTTACCTTTAAAACCTGCTGCTGAGGCACCTCTTTTGGAAGCACTAGAGAAGGAAAGCGAACATTCACCTGTTCCTTCCCTCCTGTGTTTTTTGGTGCTGCCAATGTGAAGGCGAGGTTAGAGAATAGCAGAGGGGAGTAACTCAGAGGCCTTCCTAATAGCAATTCACAGAGGAGATTCGAGAGAATTCCAAGCCTGGTAGAGAAAACTAAAAGAACACTTGTGGAGTAGAGGTGGCCCCAAATATGAGATTTTTTTTAAAGATTTTTTTTTTATGTGGACCATTTTTAAGGTCTTTATTGAATTTGTTACAACATCGCGCCTGTTTTATGTTTTGTTTTTTTTATGCCAGGAGGCATGTAGGATCTTAGCTCCCCAACCAGGGATCAAACCCACATCCTCTTCTTTGGAAGACAAAGACTTAACCACTAGACCACCGGGTAAGTCCCCAAAGATGGGATTTTTATAAGCAACAGTCTGAATGAGTGCATGAAAGACAACCTATGGATGTCTCCCTTAATTGTCTTTGTGTATATCAGGGAAGAAAGACTGAGATGGGGTAGAGGGTGAACAAGGGCTGCTGGCAATTCCTGTTCCCATGTCATTGGAGAGACTTAACAGTCATTCATTAGTTTCAAATGTTAAATATAGTTCATTTTGTCTAAAAAAAAATAGTCAAAATTCTAAGTTTCTTATGATCAAATGTGCCCATTTGGACAAAAATGCATCTTTTTCTCATTTTAGCATAAATGAACTTATAGATTGTTTCATTGGGAATAAACCTATTAGAGAAAAAATTACAGATAAAGCACTCAATCTTTGGTTGTGGCATTTAATTTTGAAGCCTCTTAGCAGAGATCAGACGCCTTCTTTCTTCTAGTTCGTCTAACTCTTATTCATCCCTAGAGAATCTTAATGACTATATTTTTATATGCCAATTTGCCTCCTGCTGAAAATTGTCTTCTAATCCTCTTTAAAAATTCTCTAATTCTAATCAACCTCTGGAGGAATTTATTGTCTGAACAGAGGTGTTCTTGCTTTGATTTACACAAATCACTGTGCAATGTCAACAAATGCTTGGCTGATGACTTGGCTTGCACAAATTTGCCTGGAAATTATAAATACCATCTA
Organism: Bos grunniens; assembly: GCF_055505025.1. Classification (NCBI taxonomy): domain Eukaryota; kingdom Metazoa; phylum Chordata; class Mammalia; order Artiodactyla; family Bovidae; genus Bos; species Bos grunniens. The sequence continues at coordinate 18,299,578 of NC_141191.1, read as the reverse complement.
TCTAATATTCCAAAGGAACCGACATGTCCTGTTGTGGCATTTCCTCCTGCATTTCATTTGGTTCTTTTGTAAATGAAATGAAATGAATGAAAATCATTTCATTCTAAGTGTGTACCTAAACTGTTTTAGGTATTTTAATATTTAAACGATAGCACACTTGTGTCCACTTTGTTCTCCTGTATTCTAAAGATTAACGTGTAGACATTTTGATTAATGTGTAGCAGTCTAAATAACATGAACTATCAAACAAAAATGGGCTTCCCTGGTGGCTCAGCAGTAAACAATCTGCCTGCAAAGCAGGAGACACAGGTTCGATCCCTGAGTCAAGAAGATTTCTTGGAGCAGGGCACAGCAACCCACTCCAGAGCCTGGAATGGGAAGTAAACTTCTACTAGTAAAACAGTCTGTAAATTAATATATCCTAAAATAAGAAAAAGATGTATTTTGTCCAAATGGGCATATATGATTCTTGCCTGGAGAATCCCATGGACAGAGGAGCCTCGCAGGCTATAGTCCACAGGGTTGCAAAGAGTCAGACATGATTAAAGTGACTGAGCATGCACACACATGTGTATTGAACAAAAATAAAGGTTCTTATAACTGTTTCTTTACAATCAGTTTTTCACTATTAGACCATCAAAATGTTTTACCTGAAATTTTAATGCTAGGGTTTTTTTTGTTGTTCAATAAACACTTATTAAGCAAGTTCTATACTCAAGTTTCGGAGAAGGCAATGGCACCCCACTCCAGTACTCTTGCCTGGAGAATCCCATGGATGGAGGAGCCTGGTAGGCTGCAGTCCATGGGGTCGCAAAGAATCAGACATGACTGAGCAACTTCACTTTCACTTTTCACTTTCCTGCATTGGAGAAGGAAATGGCAACCCACTCCAGTGTTCTTGCCTGGAGAATCCCAGGGATCGGGGAGCCTGGTGGGCTGCCGTCTATGGGGTCACACAGAGTCAGACACGACTGAAGCGACTTAGCAGCAGCAGCATACTCAAGTTTACAATGGTAATTATTTCAGGAGAGAAGGAAAAAAACTTAACACATCATTCCTATTTCTAAAAAGCTTAAAACACCATCTTGAACACATGGCTGTCAGGGTCTCTCTGAGCATCACCAGTGGCCCAGAGACAAAAAGTTGCTCTTGAGGAAGTTGGGTGAAACTAAAGACCTCACTTCCAGACACACTGCTTTGATGAGTCCTGGGGACACACTTCCTTGCTGGGGGCTTGGAAAAAGTAATCCCTTGCTGGACAGTTACAGCCCAGCTACAGTTCTCTTTCGAAGGAAGAAGATGAGAACAGATGTTGGTGATGAACTAAACACTTTGGCCACAAGCGTCTTTAAAAAGAAACTCTTAATTGTGGCTTGTGCTCCAGCACTCATTCTTCTAAACAAGATGATAGAAGTGGCTTTGCTCTTGAGGAAATCTCTTCCAGTTGTAAAGAAAGAAGCCTAGAGAAGAGAAATAAATGATAAGTTTATTTCTTACTGGCTGAACTCTAGATAACTCCCCCCCCCCATTTGGAAGGACAGATAAAAGTCCAATAGGTTATATATGCCTATTAATTATTTACATAAGCAACACTTACTAGCCCTCATTTATGTGATCTGAAAATTCTGAGTGCAATTAATTACAAATGAGATCAAAGTTACGTATTCCCTTTGATGTCCTATTGATATAATTTATTTCTGTCAGTGGAAAGTAATCACAATGTCACGTGTGCCGTGTGAATACAGGAGCATCCTTTCTGACACTGTTGCTTTTAATTTCTTAGTTCTTCCTCCTGAAGGGTATGTTCTGTGATGTGACATTTTGTCTATTCTCACTGCTTCCTTTTCTACGTACAGACTTGGTGGTCTTTCTAACTGTTTAAGTGTTCTGGCTTATTTTTGCTTTATTGACATAACTTCTCCAGACTTCACATTGTGCCCTTGAAGCTCTGAGATCTTGAGTCTATTCTTAGGTAAATATCACAGTAAAGAATATAGTGGTAATATCTGTAAATGTGCTTAAATTGCAATCCTAATGCTTATTACCTATATTCACTCCCTATATCATGTCTTGGCATTTTCATAGGATAAAGTTGCACATTTAAAAAGCTAATTAGACATATTATTGAGTATTTGGAAACAAGTTATTTCTAATTCAAGCAGTTGCCTGCCAAAAAGTTAATAACCTATCAAATGTTCTGAAAATAACCAACTGTGAGTTATCAGCAAAACTCTGCTTTTTTAGTGCATCTGCATAAAATTGATTTCGGGTTCGGCCCTACCGTAAGATAGTTCTATCATTTGAGTCAAGTCTCTTACTTCTTCTGAATAACTGTTACATCCCAGCAAATGGAAACAGTGCCTTTCCACCCTGCCTCATCAGGTGGTTAGAAATTTTTTTAAATCAAAGTTATTTCAAAGGCAGAATCATAAGCATCATCATTCCTCAAAATGATTTCAATTTATTGACATATCTGAAAGAGTAGCAAGAATTAACAGAAGAGTTAACACCAAGAGATCACACCAATAATTGCTGGTAAAAATTCTGACTTCAATCTAAGGATTAGGAAAATCATATTAAGACACTTTTTCCTCTAAGGCAGAGAAACCAGAATATCTCAATATTAGTAAGAAACAGGACTCAGAATGAAAAAAATAAATTTTTCTAAAACTATCACTCATTTTAATTTGACCTTTTTTCATTAAAAATCAGGTAAGATTTTAAATCATTAAATCAATTAAAATTGATTTTGAAATAGGAATCTACACTAAGAGAATATAAGGACAACATTAGTTATTTATTAATTAGGTACAGGCTGTGTTGCTATAACAGAGACCCAGGATACAACAATTTAAATAAGATAGCTTATTTCTTACACAGTAATAGTCCAGAGATGGGCAGAGAGTCCAGCCTGGCAAGACAGCTGAGCTTATATATTCATTCAGGGATTCATGGTTCTTCCATCTTGTTTCTCTGCCTTCTTTTATGGCAGCAATTCTCCAACTTTTTGGTCTCAGAATTGCTTTACATTTTCAAAAATTACTCAGGACTCCAAAGAACTTTTGTTTGTAAATATTATACCTATAAGTGTTTATTGTATTCAAAATGAAAACAAGTTTAATTAACTCATTGATTTCTCATTAACTAAGAAATAATTCTTTTAAAAATAAGACTATATTAGTTTTCAGTTTCTACTATAATAAATCACCACAAATGTAGGGACTTAATACAGCATTATTTTTCTATGGTTCTGGAAGTTAAAAATCTAAAGTCAAGGTCTTGGCAGGGCAGCTTACTTCTGGAAGCTTCAGAAAAGAATCCGTCTTCTTATCTTTTGCAGCTTCTGAAAGTTGCCTACGTTATGTGGATACTGGCCTCTTCCTTAATCTTCAAAGTATATGACTCCAGACTCCAGTTCTTTCATTACATCTTCTTTTTCTGCTTCTGACACTTCTGCCTCCCTCTTGTAAGGATCCTAGTGACTGCATTGTGCCCACCTATTTAATCCATAACATCGCCAGAAAGAAAAACACCAATACAGTATACTAATGCATATATACGGAATTTAGAAAGATGGTAACAATAACCCTCGTTATTGTTATGCGAGACAGCAAAAGAGACACAGATGTATAGAACAGTCTTTTGGACTCTGTGGGAGAGGGCAGGGGTGGGATGATTTGGGAGAATGGCATTAAAACATGCATAATATCATATGTGAAACGAATCACCAGTCCAGGTTCGATGCATGATACAGGATGCTCGGGGCTGGTGCACCGGGATGACCCAGAGGGATGGTACGGGGAGGGAGGTGGGAGGGGAGTTCAGGATGGGGAACACGTGTATACCCGAGGTGGATTCATGTTGATGTATAGCAAAACCAATACAATATTGTAAAGTAATTAGCCTCCAATTAAAATAAATAAATTTATATTTTAAAAAATCTACAACATCTCCCCACCTTCTTAATATCTTCACAGTCCGTTTTACCATATAAAGGAACATATTCACAGATTCTGCCCACTAGGATGTGGTTATCTTTGGGGGTAGGAATTGTCATTATTCAGCCTACCCGTCCCCCAACACACACACAAGCCATTAATTTTAACATAAATAACTGTATCTTCCAAAACTAAAACTGAAGTTTAGCCAGAAGAGTGACGTTGTTTTACATTTTGCAGATCTCTTCATTGACTTGATAACTAGAAGACAGCTGGATTCTCATATCTGCTTCTGCACTCAATCTGTTCTGATGTGTTATTTTGGTTGAAGTATAAGAAAAATAAAAGGGCTTTGCAGGTGCCGCTAGCGGTAAAGAACCCGCCTGCCAATGCAGGAGACACAAGAGACTTGGGTTTGATCCCTAGGTCAGGAAGACCCCCTGGAGGAGGACATGGCAACTCACTCTAGTATTCTTGCCTGGAGAATTCCATGGACAGAGGAACCTGGTGGGCCACAGCCCATGGGGTCGCAGTCTGACATGACTGAAGCAACTTAGCACGCATCCATAAGAAGAAAATTCACCTTCACACAGTCACATATTTGTAAAAAGGAGGGGTATTTTAAATGACCTCTCAGATAATTGTGGATATGTTTATTTCACACTCCACCACAACTTGACAAGCGGCAGTTTTTTAAAGGTTGGCTGCAATGTAGAATCTGAAACGTTTAATGAAGTTTTCATATTCTGCCATGTGAAAACCCATGTGACACTTTGAACTCTCTTGCCACATCGTATCATCATTATTTGGAAAATACCAGTTCACTAGATGGTGCCTATCTTTTGATTATTAGAACATTTTATGACACAATATTTAAAAACATTTAGTATATCCCCACTAATCTCATTAGAAAAGTCTTTAAACCTTGGGAAGCTATTAAGCTCCCAGTGGAAGACATAAGCTTTCCGATTCTACTTTTTGTTTTTCTTTAAATCTTGAATCTTATCTGTGGCAACACGTACTGCACTCGTTTTCCTTGAAGCACCAGACGTCCTTTGGTCATTTTCAAGAAACTGTCTTCCAAGGATCCACGTCTGAATAACTGTGGTTTGTCTGTGAGCTGTTTCTTCAAGTAAAAAACGGTGTGACATTTTAAAAAATACTAAGTGAACAGTCCAGTCCTCAACTCAAACAGTTTCGTGAGGGCTTCTCTTCCGGACAAGCATCACTGCTCCGCGTGCACAAGTGTTACGTGTGTATTTCTTGGTTCTTTACGCCTGCTATCGAAAAGTCATTTAACGATAATGATCATTGTTGGTGCTTCATCAAGGATATTTTTAAGCGAGTCTGCCATTTTTTCCTTCTGTGAGAGTATGGCCGGAGGCATGCCAGGACCACTTGCTTTACTACCACTTTGGTTCACACTAAGGCGCTGGCCTTTCTATCCGTCTCTGCTTTAGTATCATCAGCGCCCATGTCAACTCAGTGAGTAAGGCGAAAAACATCCCAGGATTATTTCTGAAACCAGTTTTGACAATGCAGACCCACTGAAAGTGTCTCCGGGACCTCTAGAGGTCTGGGGATAGCAGATTCAGAGCAACTGCCTTAGGGTGTTACCTTTGCCTGCCTCTAATCAATGCCACCTCCACAATCCAGCTTTTTAGGAAGGAAGAACGGAAGCAGAGAGCAAGTGATTTCTTCTCAGAGAAGTGACAGAGCAGTGATGCACACTCCATTACTGGAGACTTAGTCACATGACCACACCATACTGCTAGGGATGATGGGAAATGTAGCCTCCAGCTAAGCAGCCCTGGGTTTAGCAACAGCCAGGTCACTATCAAGGGGAGAATGCTATTAAGGAGACAAGGAATTTTCTGCTACGTGAATCCCATCACATTCTATTGTTCAAGTTGCCATATAATTAGCTTTCTACATATTCATTTTCGCTCATGTGCATCTTAAAAAAAAAAAACATAAGTTTTCTAAGTAATTCTTCTTAGGAGTTAGGTTTTCCTGACAAACATCCATAAAAATGGTGCAAATCTGAGATTAAAAATAGTAATATTAATCCAACTGAGGCATTCTTAGAACTAGGACAAGTCCTTAACAGTTATTCTGAGGTGGAAATAAGAATAGTGGGAGTGAAGCATAGTCTTCTGTAGATGGAACAGGACTGAAATAAATATAAGGATACTTAAATTTCTTTATTTTTTAAGGAAAAAAATGAAATGTCTATATATTTCTTTCTTATCCCATACCCTTTACAAGACAAGAGCATTTATAGTAATGAAAGAAACATGAGCTTTATGTATATTCAGTTCAGTTCAGTTCACTCGCTCAGTCATGTCCAACTCTGTGACCCCAGGGACTGTAACACGCCAGGCTACCCTGTCCATCACCAACTCCTGGAGCTTACTTAAACTACTCAAACTCTTTTCCATCAAGTCGGTGATGCCAAAAACCATTTCATCCTTTGTCATCCCTTTCTCATCCCGTCTTCAATCTTTCCCAGCATCCGGGTCTTTTCCAAGGAGTCAGTTCTTCACATCAGGTGGCCAAAGTATTGGAGTCTCAGCTTCAACATCAGTCCTTCCAATGAATATTCAGGACTGATTTCTTTTAGGATTGACTGGTTGGATCTCTTGCAGTCCAAGGGAATCTCAAGAGTCTTCTCCAACACCACAGTTCAAGAGCATCAATTCTTTGGTGCTCAGCTTTCTTTATAGTCCAACTCTCACATCCAAACATGACCACTGGAAAAACCATAGCTTTGACTATACAGACCTTCATTGGCCAAGTAATGTCTGTTTTTTACTGCGCTATCTAGGTTGGTCATAGCTTTTTTTCAAGGAGTAAGTGTTTTTTAATTTCATGGCTTGCACTCACCATCTGCAGTGATTTTGGAGCCTCAAAAAATAAAGTCTCTCACTGTTTGCCCATCTATTTGCCATGAAGTGATGGGACCAAATGCCATGGTCTTAGTTTTCTGAATATTGAGTTTTAAGCTAACCTTTTCACTCTCCTTTTCACCTTCATCAAGAGGCTCTTTAGTTCTTCACTTTCTGCCAGAAGAGTGGTGTCATCTGCATATCTGAGGTTATTGATATTTCTTCTGGCAATCTTGATTCCAGCTTATGCTTCCTCCAGCCCAGCATTTCTCATGATGTACTTTGCATATAAGTTATATAAGCAGGGTGACAATATACAGCCTTGATGTACTATCTTCCCGATTTGGAACCAGTCTGTTGTTCCATGTCCAGTTCTAACTGTTGCTTCTTAACCTGCATACAGATTTCTCAGGAGACAGGTCAGGTGGACTGGTATTCCCATCTCTTTAAGAATTTTCCACAGTTTGCTGTGATCCACACAGTCAAAGGCTTTGGCGTAGTCAATAAAGCAGAAGTAGATGTTTTTCTGGTACTCTCTTGCTGTTTTCAATCTTGGCAATTTAATCTCTGGCTCCTCTGCCTTTTCTAAATCCAGCTTGAAAATTTGGAAGTTCACAGTTCATGTACTGTTGAAGACAGCCCTGCCACACCCATTGACAGAATATTGAATTAAAAATTTACTGAGCATGGCCCTGCCCATCAGAACAAAACCCAGTTTCCCACTCAGTCAGTCTTTCCCCTCAGGAAGTTTCCATGAGCCTCTTATGCTTATCCATCAGTGGGCAGACAGAATGAAAACCACAATCACAGAAAACTAATCAAACTGATCACATGGATGACAGTCTTCTCTAACTCAATGAAACTATGAGCCATACCATGTAGGGCCACCCAAGATGGATGGGTCATGGTGGAGTGTTCTGACAAAATGTGGTCCACTGGAGAAGGGAATGGCAAACCATTTCAGTGTTCTTGCCATGAGAACCCCATGAAGAGTATGAAAAGGCAAAAAGGCCACTGAAAGATGTACTCTCCAGCCCAATATGCTGCTGGAGATCAGTGGAGAAATAACTCCAGAAAGAATGAAGAGACAGAGCCAAAGCAAAAACAATACCCAGTTGTGGATGTGACTGGTGATGGAGTAAAGTCCAATGCTGTAAAGAGCAATATTGCATAGGAACCTGGAACGTTAGGTCCATGAATCAAGGCAAATTGGAAGTGGTCAAACAGGAGATAGCAAGAGTGAACATTGACATTTTAGGAATCAGTGAACTAAAATGGACTGGAATGGGTGAATGTAACACAGATGACCATTATATCTACTACTGTGGGCAAGAATCCCTTAGAAGAAATGGAGGAGCCCTCATAGTCAGCAAAGAATCCAGCAAAAGAAATGCAGTACTTCGACGCACTCTCAAAAACGACAGAATGATCTCTCTTCGTTTCCAAGGCAAACCATTCAATATCATAGTAATCCAAGTCTATGTCCCAATCACTGCTGAAGAAGCTAAGTTGAATGGTTCTATGAAGACCTACAAGAACTTCTAGAACTAAGACCCAAAACAGATGTCCTTTTCATTATAGAGCGTTGGAATGCAAAAGTAGGAAGTCAAGAGATATCTGAAATGACAGGCAAATTTGGCCTTGGAGTACAAAATGAAGCAGGGCAAAGGTTAACAGAGCTTTGTCAAGAGAATGCACTGGTCATAGAAAACACCCTCTTCCAACAACACAAGAGAAGACTCTACGCATGGACGTCACCGAAATCAGATTGAATCACATTCTTTGCAACCAAAGATGGGGAGAAGCTCTATACAGTCAGCAAAAACAAAACCGGGAGTTGACTGTGGCTCAGATCATGAACTCCTTATTGCCAAATTCAGACTTAAATTGAAGAAAGTAGGGAAAACCACGAGACCATTCAGGTATGACCTAAATCAAATTCCTTATGATTATACAGTGGAAGTGACAAATAGGTTCAAGGGACTAGATCTGATAGACAGAGTGCCTGATGTACTATGGATGGAGGTTCATGACACTGTACAGGAGGCAGTGATCAAGACCATCTCCAAGAAAAAGAAATGCAAAAAGGAAAATGGTTGTCTGAGGAGGCCTTACAAATATCTGAGAAAAGAAGAGAAGCAAAAGGCAAAGGAAAAAAAGGAAAGATATACCCATTTGAATGCAGAGTTCCAAAGAACAGCAAGGAGAAGTAAGAAAGCCTTCCTCAGTGATCAATGCAAAGAAATAGAGGAAAACAATAGAATGGGAAAGACTAGAGAGCTCTTCAAGAAAGTTAGAGATACCAAGGGAACATTTCATGCAAAGATGGGCTCTATCAAGGACAGAAATGGTATGGACCTAACAGAAGCAGAAGACATTAAGAAGAGGTGGCAAGAATACACAGAACTGTACAAAAAAGATCTTCATGACCCAGATAATCACGATGGTGTGATCACTCACCTAGAGCCAGACATCCTGGAATGCAAAGTCAAGTGGGCCTCAGGAAGCATCACTAGGAACAAAGCTAGTGCAGGTGATGGAATTCCAGTTGAGCTATTTCAAATCCTAAAAGATGATGGTGTGAAAGTGCTGTGCTCAGTATGCCAGCAAATCTGGAAAATTCAGCCATGGGCACAGGAGTGGAAAAGGTCAGTTTTCATCCAGTCCCAAAGAAAGGCAATGCCAAAGAATGTTCAGACTAGTGCTCAATGCACTCATCTCACATGCTAGTAAAGGAATGCTCACAATTCTTCAAGCCAGGCTTCAACAGTAGGTAAACTGTGAAGCTCCAGATGTTTATTTACATAGAGAAAGAAAAGAAAGTTCTTTTCTCAGGTTCCACATTTGAAAAGGGTGATAAATAATACCTATCTCACACTGATATTGTGATGGATTAAATGAGAAGCTGTGTCAACAAAACTATGATGCAAATCACTAGGCAAGTAAGTAATTTTCCTGGTGGAGCCAAAGCTGCCGGTACTGAATTATCTGGAGTTTTTTAGTTCTGGCACTGCTCTTCAATGATTGAAGTCAATGCACAACAGGAGTTAGCGTCTCAAATATTCCCAGATAATTAGGTTAAAGAGACCCTTTCTAAGGTCAAATGTGCTAGACCAGAGGGTAGACTACATCCCTGATTGGTCTGAATCCAGTGCTTCTATAAATATGCTTTAATAGCCTCTGCCCATATAAGGAAATGGATCTTTTAGATCATATGCATTAATCCACGCAGCATGCTCTCTGTAGGGATGAGAAATCAAGACAGTGGTCAAAGCCAGAAAACAACCTGTGAGAAGGGATTTTGCCAAGAGCTCAGGAACAGTCTCTCTGTGGAAGTAAATGGTAGTCATTTACTTATCAGGGGGCTGTGAGCTTCTCCCCAACAGCTAGGGAGCTGGCCTCAGGACTGGGTGGGGGGGTGTGCTTACTTAACAGATCCTTATCAATCCCTAAGGCCCAAACTTTGCCTTTTGTTAATGTAAATAGAGAAAACATCTACCACCTACTCAATAATTTCCACACAATGTGAACCTTTGGGGACAAAGATGAATTTCTTTTCAATTGCTTGCGGAGTCTGTGAATTGATCAATGAAAGACTGAATGCTTAGATTGTGTAAGAGAAATAGGGTTTCTACTGAACTTGGAGGCGGGGTTTGAGGCCATTTCCCTTTAGGACTGCCGGCAGGGCAGGGGCAGAGTGCAAAGGAAGACCTGTCATTACCTGGGCGATGCTGGAGGATCTGGGAAGGCGCGGCCATCCTGGAGCCCCAGGGCCACCACAAGCGCACCAAGCACATCAAAAGGAAGACGGAACTTGAGAGACAAAGCACTAACCAGACCCTGATGCTGCTGAAAACAAACGCCGATAAGTTCGGTTTAACCCTAACAGACTTCAGGATGAATAAACAAACCAGGGAGTTAGGGTAGCCACGAAGAACATGATACAGTGACTACATCTTGTGTGCTACATTTAAAAAAAATCTGCACCAGCAACATGAGGCTCAAAAAGATTTTCTAAATGGAACAAAGCAAGCTTACAAGAGACAGGAAACGGCTATTTATTCCTCTTGACTTATATGTGATGACATGGAATGGAGCATACAGCATCACTTCAGTTCAGTTCAGTCACTCAGTCGTGTTCAACTCTTTTTGACCCCATGAATCACAGCACACCAGGCCTCCCTGTCCCTCACCAACTTCTGGAGTTCACTCAGACTCACGTCCATCGAGTCAGTGATGCCATCCAGCCATCTCATCCTCTGTCATCCCCTTCTCTTCCTGCCCCCAATCCCTCCCAGCATCAGAGTCTTTTCCAATGAGTCAACTCTTTTCATGGGGTGACCAAAGTACTGGAGTTTCAGCGTTAGCATCACTCCTTCCAAGGAAATCCCAGGGCTGATCTCCTTCAGAATGGACTGGTTGGATCTCCTTGCAGTCCAAGGGACTCTCAAGACATAGACACATAAATACAGGGGCAACCCCAGTTCATCTTTGCAGCGCCCGCATTCATAGAGGCAGCAACCACCACTGCTCAGAGCCCCTGGGAAATCCATGTGTACTGGCGGTTGGGCATACTCAGGATGGTTGGAGGACTGGGTAATAAGAGGACCTTGGCAAACCATCCACTGAGAGTTCCTTAAAAATCTTGAAGCATGCCACAATGGCCAAAGGATAGCTGGTATTGTCTTAAGTAGCTATTGCAATAATGATACTACTCATAATAACATAATTCAATAAATAAAAATAAATAGGTTGTAAAATCAGAGTTTAAGGAAGCACAAATGGGAAGCAGAGTGTATTAGGAAAGCATAAATAATTTAGAAGTGGTTACTACTTAAAATTTTTTTTTTTTGCAAAGTTTTAAGGGACGGTCATATTTCATAATAATTTCAGATCTCAATGTTGATTTACTTTTTCTAGTACCATCCTGTCTCCTTCTACTCTATTTGGAGAATACATGTAGTTTATTTTAAAACATTACAACTGAATGGAGGATACTTCCCCTCTGCCCAGGTTGAAAATTGTCAAACATTTCCCCCCATTGTTTGCTTTAAAAAACACTCTCATTCAGATAGAAAACTAAAGATTAAAAAACAATTCTAAACCTTCCAGACATGTATCGATTTGTAGCAATTCTCTTGCTTCTTTTTTTTTCCCATTCTCTGGACATGTGAATCCTACAGTTTCTTTCCATTCTTCTCACAGGTCTTTATTTCTCTGATTAGAGATCAGAATGCTTATTTCATTCAGCCCAGTGCTGTCAAATTATTGGTACTCAGGAGATTATTATTCCCAAGTCATGCAGAGAGAGAGTACTTCCTTTTTTTCCATACCTGAAATGGAAATCACATAGTTTAAATGAAATTTTCATCAAGATTAGTGATTAAGTCAATATGTAATTATTTGGAATTTCAAAACCTTTTTCTGTTCTTTGTAAATAGAAAATCTACAAATGAAAACTTGTGAAGAGGTTGAAATCAGCCAGACATCTCACTTCCTCATGCCGGCCAAAGGAGTCCACTCTATTTCTGGGTCTCCTGGACTCCGTGTAGGAAAGCTCTCCCATGCTTAGGTCTGTAGACTGTCCCACTGTTATACCCCCACTTGGAATACAGTAAGCACCCAATTAATGTTGGCGGTTACTATTATAATGATTAGGATCAAGATCTAGAATCTATACCATTTCTTCAAGGCCCAGACCTAGGAATCTTACTGTCTTAGCCAGCTTGGGCTTTCCTAACAAAATCCTGTAGACTGAAATACTTAAACCACAGACACTTATTTCTCCTAGTTCTGGAGGCTGGGAGTTCCAAGATCAAAGAGCGGGCAGATTTACTTCCTGCTGAGGATCCTCTCCCTGGCTTGCAGATGGCCACCTTCTCACTGTGCCTTCATGAGGTGGGGAGAAAGAGAAAGAGGATGGAAGTTCTCTGATGTCTCTTATTATAAAAGCACTATTCCCATTATGAAGTCTGCCTGTAGCTCAGACGGTAAAGAATCCACCTGTGATGCAGGAGATGCAGGTTTGATCCCTAGGTCAGGAAGACCCCCTGGAGAAGGGCATGGCAACCCACTGCAGTATTCTTGCTTGGAGAATTCCATGGACAGAGGAGGTTGGCGGGCTACAGTCCGTGGGGTCTCAAAGAGTCAGACATGACTTGAGTGACTGAGCACGCACATTCCCATCATGAAGGCCCCACCTCGAGACCTCAACTAAACCTAATTACCTTCCAAATGGTCCATCTCCAGACGCCTTCACATTGGGGGTTAGGGTTTTACACATGAATGGTGGGCGGGGGAGCCATAATTCAGTTAACAACATTCAGCTCCTGACCCCCCCCAATTCATAAATTTCTCATATGAAGAATACATTTATTCTATCTCAATAGCCCTAAAAGCCTTAACCAGCATCAAGTCTAAAGCCTAAGGTCCATAATCTCACTTAAGTATCATCTGAATCACCTATGGGTGAGACTTGAAATATGACTGATCCTAAGACAAAATTCCTCTCCAGCTGTGAACCTGTAAAACCAGATGTGCTTCCCAAATTCAATGATGGGCTGGGCATAAGAGAGATGTTCCCATTCCCAAAGGAGACATAGAAACTAAGGGTGACAAATCCCAAGTAAACCCAGAAGGCAGCAAAGCAGATTCCGTTATCTCTTAGGGCTCAAGAAGAATCCTCTTTGGTTCCAGCTTTACCCTCTGAGCCCTCTGGAGAGGCAGTGTCACTCCCACCGTGACACTGAGGAAGCTTGAACGAGGCACCCTCTCCCCAGGGTTCCACAGGGCCTCCTCGAGTGTGTCTCTTAGAGGGATCCCTCCCCTGAAGCAGTGGGCAAGGGCCAGCTGACCATTACTTTGATGGTCAAAAACCAGGCTGACATTTTGTACCATATTCTTATGTCTTTAAAGTAGGCTCTGTTGTATCTATAATGTCCTAAACTTAAGCAGCAGGAATTTCAAGTTCACCAGTAAGTAGAAGCTGCTGCTGCTGCTAAGTCGCTTCAGTCATGTCCAACTCTGTGCGACCCCAGAGACGGCAGCCCACCAGGCTCCCCTGTCCCTGGGATTCTCCCAGGCAAGAACACTGGAGTGGGTTGCCATTTCCTTCTCCAATGCATGGAGGTGAAAAGTGAAGCTACCCTTTGGCAAAGGTTCTCAATGCGAGGGAATAATCAGAAAGGACAAATGTTAGTGATCCATTGTGATTTTTAGGTTTCCTGAAGCATTTCGTAGCCCTCTGCTGGATTAAGATGTGCAAATGTCTGTCTTGAAGCACTGCTCAGTTGTAAGAGATAAGACTCACCTCCTTTGCTTTTCATGGCCTGGAATATCTGACTGCTCATGCTTTAAATCCTTTACCTGACAATGAATATACCCTGGGATAACATTCATCTCTCAGGCAGCACACATCAAACATTTTTAATCCCTATCTTTGACATACACCATACACCTCATGAATAATTAAGTAATGACTCACAATTGGCCCATTTTTCTTCCCTTTCTTACTTTGCAGACTTCAAAGGACTTTTGTACAGGTAGAAGGTGAGGCTGGTGGTAAAAATCAACCTAAATTATCTTCTCCCTCAGTATACGCTTTTGCTAAGGAGAACTTCATTCTTCAGTCATGATGAGAGAAAGCCAAATCTTCAGCTTCAAAGCTTTCAAGTCTTGAACAAATCCCTACTCGCTTCAAACCATCATTGTGAATTCCACCTGCAACTACTCACTCATCTGAGCGGATCTGTGTGCAGTTACTTAAACCGTCCCTAACCAAAGCAGGATCCTCCTACTGAGCAAAGCTGTGCAAGTGGAGACCAGATTTTCCAAGGTCAGAACACGTGGTTTCCACAGCAGCAGGGCGGTGTAGGAGCGCATAAGGAGATGGAGTCAGGGCAGTGTACGATAAAATCTGCAGTTCATGCTCTCCATTAAATATTTTAATGGCTTGGTTTTCATGGCAAAAAGCTAACTGAAAGTAATCCTTAGAACAAATCCTCAGCGAATCAATTCCCTTTGAAAAAAAAAAGTCAAGTGACTCACTGCTCTGTGGTGATCTAGATGGGAGAGAAATTCAGAAGGGAGGGAATATGTGTATACATATGGCTGATTCACATTGCTCTTCCACAGAAACTAGCACAACCTTGTGAAGCAACTATACCCCAATAAATAAATTTTAAAAAAATGTCATGAGATACTGAATTGAATCCAATTACAGTGGAAGCTAAAACAAAGCGTACTTCAGAAATGTGCTGCAGACATTCATTTAGTATTGATGATGGCATATTTGCCCTTCAGTGAGTCATAGTTCAGGGCTTCCCAGGAGGCACTGGTGGTAAAGAATCCACCTGCCAGTGCAGGAGACACAAGAGATGTGGGTTTGATCCCTGGGTTGGGAAGATTCTTTAGAGGAGGGAATGGCAATCCACTCCAGTATTCTTCCTGGAAAATTCCATGGACAGAGGAGCCTGGCAGGCTACAGTCCATGGGGCTGCAAAGAGTTGGACATGACTGGGCACAGCAATACAGGTCATGTTAGGTATTTAATAATTTTATGAGACTTTTGGATTTGATTTAACTTCGCTTAGTTATTTTAATCCATTGTTCTTAATAAGAGGGAAAAATGCGTTCAGTGCCCATAAATAGGATGAAATTAGCTTTCCTGCAAATCCATGTTGGCCCCTGGGTCACACCTTGGGAGGCATCCCCACAGGGACTGACGTTGGCACTGGGCTGTTCTTGTATTCTACCAAAGGCACAGCACATAATCTGGCACCTTCCTAGACAAGTTCAAGATGAACATGGGCCCGGTGCACATCCCTTATGAGTAAACAATTAGTACCTTCCCTGTAGGATTGTCTTCCCCATTAAATGTCATGCAGATTAAATGAGTTCATTCACAGAGAGTGTTCAGAACAGTGCCTGGCACCAGGGAAGCGTTCAGCGAATAATCATCATTATTTGGTTAACACTGTTGCTCTTCCTGTTATTGCGTCAACCCATTAAAGGACAATGAGGGCAACAAATCTTTATATATCTTTGGTCCTTGCTGAAACAGGTGACTTCCTGTATGGTGTGGACACGTCCAAAGGGAAGACACTTCAATAGAACACTTGATATTTTTACAATCAATTTCATGTGGAGATCTCAGAGAAAACCTTTCATAACACACAATATATGATTGGATAAAGGTAGCACAGAGAGAGGGCACTGTGTCAAAATCAAAAACAAACTTTTCTCTATTTCAGGGCTGGTGTTCTCAAGTTCTGAATGAGTGTGTGGCCAAAGCAGATAAAGGAAGCTGTAGAGAAGGAAAGACCGGAAGAAAGAGAACAGAGTATAAATTTAGGGGAGGAGGAATTTAGGGAAGTATTCTTTTTTAATAGGACAGAGCCAGGCATATCACACTCCATTCATTCACCATTCATTCTGAATTTTCCAAGAAAATCAAACCTGAATTCTCAACTGAATTCTGCTATCCTCCCAAAATAATTCAGTCCATCAAAGCACACATTCCAGGGGTTTACTAAATCTATATGCAGTCATTTCATTAGTCAAGGGATCCCATTTTCCCACTTATTCTTTCCCAACACCCCAATATGAAATAATTTCCCACACCAGCCGATGCACAAACCTTGCACTTCACAATCAGGCTTTATGCATGATGTTTGAGTATCTCAGATTGCCTTTGACTTTAAAATTCAAATTAAATTAGATGTTGCTGAGTTTAGAGTGTTTCCAGGAACCACACTTTATGTTTTAAGTTTTGGCTGCACCTACAGTATGTTGGGCCTTAGTTCCCTGACTAGGGATTGAATGGTCCCTGTCTCCAGCAGTGGAGGTGGAGTCTTAATCACGGCATCACCAGGGAAGTCTCTGCAACCACCTTTTGGCAGTAGTAGAAAAGAGAGATGCTAGGCTTAAGTGGCGATTGGGAGGGAATACTGAGGGAGTAACAGGTGAATAAAAAGTCATAGTAAAGGCTCAGGATCCACAGGCAAGTTAGGAGTCTTTCAAGATATTCAAATGTTAGGCCTAGACAGGCATGTTGGTTGAATAGGAATGACAAGGTGCTGAGGTATAAAACCAGGGTTAAATGAAGGCTCTGTATAGTATCAGGGCTTCCCTGATAACTCAGCTGGTAAAGAATCCACTTGCAATGCAGGAGACGCCAGTTTGATTCCCAGGTTGGGAAGATCCACTGGAGAAGGAATAGGCTACCCACTCCAGTATTCTATGACTTTCCTTGTGGCTCAGCTGGTAAAGAATCCACCTGCAATGCAGGATATCTAGGTTCAATCCCTGGGTTGGGAAGATTCCCTGGAGAAGGGAAAGGCTGCCCATTCCAGTATTCTGGCCTGGAGAATTCCATGGACTGTATAGTCCATGAGTTTGCAAAGAGTCTGACATGACTGGGCGACTTTCACTTCACTGTATAAAATGAATATTCTCCAGGGACATAAAAGGGTGGAAGAGGCATCAGTTCCACTAAATCCTCAGGGAGAGGGCAGTTGTGTCCAGAGAGCAATCTGCTGGTGATCAGTCCGCAGAACCAACAGAAATAAGGGCTTCTGAGCATTTTCCTTAAACTCAGCCCCATGAGCCAATAGCACAGTCCCCCCAGGGGTGACTAATAGTAAGAGAGGAAGAGATTCTCCCTCTGCTTTGGTGGATTATAAACCCGGACTTGGAAAGGACAAGTGGCAGCTTGTTTTTCGAGAATCAGTTTTTAAAAACAAAGGATTTACCTAGATGTCTTTTCCAGGTGAATCCTTTGTCTCTTCACTGTACTAAATTCCTCATTAACTAAAGCAACTGCATTTAGTTACCCACAAATGTTGGAGCCGCTTGGCAGATGGTCCAGCATCAGTACATGAGTCATGAGGAAGTTTTTCATGTCAATACCTTTTGGAGACCCAAGTAATATCCATGCAGTGTTCAATTAATATTTTGGTACTAATCCCAAGAGGCTTCCCTGGTTGCTCAGCAGTAAAGAATCCGCCTGCCAGTGCAGGAGATGCAGGAGACCTGGGTTCGATCCCTGGGTCAGGAAGATCCCCTGGAGGAGGAAATGGCAACCCACTCCAGTATTCTTGCCTGGAGAATCCCATGCACAGAGGAGCCTGGAAAGCTACAGTCCATGGGATTGCAAAGAGTAGGACATGACTGAGTGACTAAACTGAAACTGGACTAATAATCTCAAGTAAATCTTTCATTTCTAATACCTTTGGACTTTCATCATCTATAAAAATTCTTCATCCCCTTAAAAATTTAATTTAATATCAGCGGGTTGGAGAAGGACATTTATTTATATATAAATAAGTAAAACTCAAGTCCTAGGTATTTGTATGTTAACTTCAGAGCAGAAAAAAAAAAAAAATTTAGTTGGTAGGTGGTGTGGTAGAGAGGTCCAAGAGGGAGGGGGTATATGCATACAAAAATAGTAATAATAAAATTTTATTTTATTTTTTTTTAAACTTTACAATATTGTATTAGTTTTGCCAAATATTGAAATGAATCCGCCACAGGTATACCTGTGTTCCCCTTTAAAAAAATAAAATAAATAAGTGATACACATATAAAACAGCCATGTAGTGAAGAATAGCATACCCTAACCTACAGAATCAGGGATGATCCAGAATGGGAAGGTGACTGCCACTTCTGATCCGGTCCCACAAAAAGGAAGATGTAGAACAAGAAGCCTGGCAACTTCTGAGGGCAGAGGGTAGGGGCTTTGAAAGACAGACTGTGAATCTTTGATGAATGGCTTGAATCTACACTAGGAAGCTGTTGGTATTTAGTTGCTATATCGTGTCCGACGTATTTGCAACCCCATGGACTGTACCCGGCCAGGTTCCAAATGAGCACTCTAAATGAACTTAAACTCAAATTTCTAACCTCAATGAGATCCAACTGTGAATTGGTTATTCTATCTCCAGTTTAATATGCAAATAAACCGGGGGCCCGGAAGTAGATTGATTCACTTAAAGTCACACAGTAAGTACAGGAAATGAGATCTGAGCTTAGGCCTGACTGTCTGAAAAGTCATATTCTTTCCAACATACTATGTCACTGAATGTAAGATGTGGCCTCCCTCATGATTAGAGTCAGCTTTGTTTTAGGTTGCAGACATTCCATTCCTATAGTCTTCGTCCCATATTTTATGATATTTAGTAAATTTAGTAAACTTGCACATGGATTGTGAGCGAATTTTTTTTTAATGGACTGTTGTAAATAAAAAATGAGCACTACTGTCTGTAGTACTTGTTTGTTGACCAATTATAAATAGATCCTCACTGATGTGCAAATTTTTTTGCAAATTGAATGCCATGTTCTAGAAAAAGTATGAAAAGTATGAAAAGATGATTATTTTTTGTTTTTCCACCTTGCGGCCTTTATCCCTAGTCCTAAGTGTTCTTCCAGAACAGAACCAGCATTAGGATCATGATGGCAAGTCAACCACAGGAATATCTTCCATGACATGTTAACTGAGTTGGTATGCCTTCTGAACATCTTCCACTCTGCAGCTCCACATGTGTCGCTGGGCTGAGACCAGGAGGATATCAGAGGACCAAGGTTCTTCAGATGAGGGAGCAGCCAGCCTCCTTTTCAAGCAGTCAGCTTTCAGAGCCTCAGCGAGAGGATTAGAGAATTTGAACCTTAGCAATGCAGCTTTTTTTTTTTTTTTTTCTTTTAAACACTATCCCATCTGTTGGCCTCATGCACAGACAGCTGCACAAGGGCCTGAGTATCAACATTCTAATGTCAAGGGGCTGTGAAATTTTACTATTATGACAAGAAGTCTTCAGGGCCATAATTAACAGAAGAGGGAATTTCAACCCAAATATTATAACTTCTTTAAAACTACACCCATCTGTGAGCCTTATGTCCTCAGTTGAGCTTAAGTCCTGAAAGCAGCAGGAAAAAAAAAATTACAAAACATCATTTTTTTCAAAAAGGTTTTTTCTAGGGTGTCAGGGTAGTTAGGAAGGAGGGACTGGGCGTTGTTCACAATGAACAAGGGAAGTCAGCAGAACTATGATCATTGCAGAAATCATAGCAGAACGATGCACTTCCCATTCCAGCACTGATTTAATGGGGTACAGTTAGCAAAGCTTACATTTTTGTTACTGCTGTTGCCTCCTCTTCCCTTTCTCCCCCTTATCCCATTCCTTTCCAGGCTTCCCCAAAATTTACAAACCAACTTTAGTTTCCTTCTGTGATGTAGTAACATGGATAAGTGCTGTAGCAATACTTCCTGTGGCCAAGGTGAAAGTCCCAATAACGTGTCAAAGGTATAGAATCTAGCTGTGTTACATGGCTATCTTTCTGATTGAAGATATCAGAGGATATCTTTTATATCAGAGGATATAAAGATGAATAAGACATACTTTCAGGACTTCCCTGATGGTCTAGTAGTTAAGACTCCATTCTTGCAATGGAGAAGGAAATGCCAACCCACTCCAGTATTCTTGCCTGGAAAATCCCAGACACAGAGGAGCCTAGCAGGCTACAGTCTACAGGGTTGCAAAGAGTTGGACATGACTGAGCATGCATGCACTTCCAAAGCAAGGAATAGATTCCTGGTTGGGGAACTAAGATCCACATGCTACTCGGTGAGGCCAAAAAAATTAAGAATTAAAAATGAAAAAACAGATCATCACATAATGATTTTTAAAAAGAGGCAGTCTCAGTCCTAATGATGAGACACATAAGAGTCAAATAGATCATTTCAGTTCAGGGTGACAAGGCTACAGTTAAGGAGGGCCCAGAAAATAAGAGAAGTGGAAGGCAAAGGAGAAAAGGTATCCATCTGAATGCAGAATTCCAAAGAACAGCAAGGAGAGATAAGAAAGCCTTCCTAACTGAACAATGTAAAGAAATAGAGGAAAACAATAGAATGGGAAAGACTAGAGAAGACAAAGAGAAGGGAATGTTATCCAAACTATTCAGTGGTTAGGTTCAGTTCAGTTCAGTTGCTCAGTCGTGTCCGGCTCTTTGTGACCCCATGGACTGGAGCATGCCAGGCCTCCCTGTTCATCACCAATGCCCAGAGTTTACTCAAACTCATGTCCATAGAATCGGTGATGCCATCCAACCATCTCATCCTCTGTCATCCCCTTCTCCTGCCTTCAATCTTTCCCAGCATCAGGGTCCTTTCAAATGAGTGGTTAGGTTAAAACTGCGTGTGATTGATTGTTCCTTACCTATAGGAATTACAAGAGAGTTATCTAGATTACCACCGTGAATGAGATGATAATGATCTAATGAGTTTAAGCAAACTGTGACAGACAAGGAGTCTGTCTGGATGCAGTGAGGACAGGCAAAAGCTGAGTTCAGTTTTCTGTATTTTCTACAAAGGTATAATATATGCAAGGCTGGTAGAAATACAGCTTAAGTTCAGAAAGAGCAATAGAGATGCAAATGTAGGATTTATCTGCATATAAGTGAAAACCTTCAGCATGGAGGAAATGATCCATAAACAGTATATGAAGTGAGAGGAGATGCAGTCAATGAACCCTAGAGACCTCACACCTCAGCAGCCCCCAGAGTGTTATATCCTGTGGTCAACACGGTGAAGGGACTCACTGAACACCTGTTTAGCCATAAATCAAGTTGTACCCACACTCAGAGGACGATAGATAACATAGGCATCAACCTTTCCTGAAGGGTGATTCCCCGTGTGTTGACTGAATGCCTAAGTCATTCATCCATTTGTCAAATATTTGTTGAGCTCTCTAAGGCAGGTGACCATTTAAGACCCTGGGGATGAGGGCCTGAATGTAATGGTTGTTAGGATATTGAAATATTTCTGTGCTTCCCTGGTGGTACAGACGGTAAAGAAACCGCCTGCAATGGAGGAGATCTGGGTTTAATCCCTGGATGGGGAAGAATCCTCTGGAGAAGGGAATGGCTACCCACTCCAGTATTCTTCCCCGGAGAATTCTATGGACAGAGGAGCCTGGTGGGCTACAGTCCTTGGGGTCGCAAAGAGTCAGAGACACGACTGAGCGACAAACAAAGGCAGGTGACCGTTTAAGACCCTGTGGATGAGGGCACGAATGTAACAGTTGTTAGGATATTGAAATACTTTTGTGCCAGATGCTATATAACCGTAGTCCTCAGCCTCGCAGGAGACATTTGACAATCTCTGGAGACACTTCTAGTTGTCACAACTAAGGGGGCAGTGATCACAGAACCCAGGGAGTAGAAATCAGATACACAGCTGAGTACCCTATGCAAAGGACAGGTCCCAACGACAAAGAATTACTGGTCCCAGAATGCCAGTAGTGCCAAGGCTGAGACACCCTGGTGTGTGTGTGTGTATATATATAGTCACTAACATGAGCCCCATCGCAAGCTTCCTCCTCTCTCCTCTGCATCGCTCTTGCTTTATCCCCTCCTTCCCCCTTCTCAGGATCCAGCGACTAAAGGGTTAATATCTGCCCCCAAAGAGGCCTGCAGGACTTTGTTCAGCTTTATGGCTCCTGCCTGTTCTGATTGGTTAGTGCCCTAGCCTTATCAGTTGTTAAATATTTGGAATATTTTATAAATTATGGTCTCACTGGTCCATAAGTGTACCTGAATCATCTCAAGGATGATTATTATTTCCTTTAAGAAAGATTATGCCTTTTACTGAATAATTTGTATCCCCTGAAAAATGAAGATTTGAGACATCAAGCTGTGTGCGAAGGGTGGAGAAAATGCAAATTAGGGATACATGATGGTACAAGACAGCTAATAACATGCCTGTTGCTAACACAAAGGAAAATCTGGACAGAGTCTGAGAACTTTAAATGGAAACCACCTGGACTTAGTTTATCCCAAAGTATATGAAGGTATAAAGATTTAAATATAGCAGGTGATAATAGGAAAGAAACATCCCTTAAACCATTGTTGAACCAATAATTTTCCAGCCTTAAAATTTTATTTAAATGTTATTAAAGGTGCAGTACAAATGCTATTTGGCTAAGCTGTACAACATTGAAAAGCTTTAATATAAACATTTTAAAAATGAAATATCTCAAGAAAATTACATAGCAAAGAAAGTCTGTTTTGAACATTTGCTGCTTTCAAAACATCTTCACATACTGACATGGTTACTGACTAAAGATAAACATAAAATATTATATTAATCAGCCACCTACAGTGTTGCTTTCTGTTCAGTGCTACTGGGAATTAAACAACTGAATTATGCTCATGAAAAATGCACTATAAATTAGAAAAACAGTTTTGTAAAGACATAATCTTCATGGTCACACAATTTAAAACAGGGCAGCATGCCTTTTTATTTACCTGCCCTCAAAGTTCCCTTTAATTTCACCAGAATATTCAGACCTTAAAAGGTGGCATTAACATGAAAGTTTTCGTTTTCCCCAAAGGAAACAGTGTCAGTATTATAACTATAAACTGCCTAAATAATGTATAAATGTGTGCTGCCTCCAAAGTACACTTCTATTTCTTTCATTACATTATTTTTAGCAGGAATACACTAACCCCCTACAAAACTGGGTTTGTCCATTTCCCACTTAAAATTCAAGCCAATGTTTACATGAATATGTCATCAAGAATTGATATTAAAAGTTAAATGAGATATAATTAAAGTGCTTTGAAAAGTATAAAGTGAAAAAGAAAGACAGCTATCTTTACTCTCATTGCCACTGTGGATGTCAAATCTTTAGAACAACACAGGTCTGGTTTTGCGCAAGAAAATCCACAAAGAACCAAGTATCTATTATCCTTAAAATAATAACCTGATTTATTGCCACTTGAAATCTCACCTGCTCAAACGGCCTTAACCTTGACTACTTTTTACCTTAACCTTGTCCTCATGTTAGCTTTAATTCAATATTTACTTGCTGAGCACCTCCATTATATACAAGGTTCTGTTATATAGCATAAGTAGTTTGGCATTTTGAACTTTCTCAGAGACGCCAGTATTTTGATTACAGAGCCAAAATGCATTGGGCGTGGGCTAACAATGCTATGACCCTGGAAATCAGGTAGATAACAAGCTCCATCCTAGGACACCTGGACAGGAACTGAGTCCCATCCTATCCAGGTGGCTTTTGAACCACGCTAACGATTCAAATTCATTTAGAACAAAGAGGTGCAGAGCGAATGCTTGTGTGTGCTCAATCAGTTGTATCAGACTCGTCCTGCCAGGCTCCTCTGCCCATGGGATTCTCCAGGAAAGAATAAGGGAATGGGCTGCCATTTCCCACTCTCCAGGGGGTCTTCCCGACCCAGAAATCAAACCTCATCTCCTAAGTCTCCTGCACTGGCAAGTGGATTCTTTGCCACTTAGCTATCTGGCAAGGCAATGGCAAATGTTTACTAAATACTTGAGTGAGTGAGTGAAAGTCTCTCAGTTGTGTCCGACTCTTTCCGACCGCATGGACTGTATAGTCCATGGAATTCTCCAGACCAGAATAATGAAGTGGGTAGCCTTTCCCTTCTCCAGGGGATCTTCCCAACCAAGGGAGCGAACTCACAATGCAGGCGGATTCTTTACCAGCTGAGCCACAAGGGAAGCTAAATGAATAAATTTGGTCTTTTAATATTTAGAGATCTTTTGTTTATTTTACAATACATCTTAGACATACTATATACTATTGATTCATTTAAAGTCCTTGAAATTTTAGGAAACTTATTTTCACACATACACACACACAAATCCAGCTGGAAAGGAACATATTTTATAGAAATGCTCTTATCATATTTTAAAAATGATAGTTCATATTGAGATGTAAAACTTTTATGACCGTTAAGACAAATCAAACTTCTCTAATATTTCACAGTTTGCAATGATTTCAAATGTCTAAGTGCATTGAACCTCAGCTACTAATAGTAAACAACAGTACACATAGGAGAAGTCAATGACTGGATATTTCTGTAAGAATGAAAATCAGGTCACACCTAAACTTTCATTGTTCATTAGATTATTTACTGTCTCTATCCTCAGTTTCTACATCTGTCAGCTGTGAATAATAAAACTTCCAATGTCATAAGTCTGATTTAGGAATAAATGAAACTGTGTAGGCAAAGGAATGAGAACATTTTTTAAATTCAGAGACAAATAGAATTTTATAGCTGGAAGGACCTCAGACATTTATTCTGTTTTCTGTTTAGAAAAAAAGAAAAAAAATTGAACCTCAGAGGGAGTAACTTGAAGAAAGTCACATGCCTTGCCAGCGAAAGATCCAAAATCAAAACCTGGTCTCAGAACATCCAGCTCAGTGCTATTTCCATAGCATCTTATGAGCTAAACTAACTTGGAAATAATTAATAGTAAATGTTGGTGTCATAAAACCATGAAGTTCTACCCTCAAGCTAGCCACTCATCAAAAAAACGTATCTTATTTTGGTTTGTAATGCAAGCCCTCAACAGTGACTAATTTGATTTATTTTCTGGATTAGTTACCATAGATGCTTTGCAAAATGCTTTTCCACAGGCTTTTCATGGAAATAGAAGCTAAATATTAATACCCATTAATCTTTTTCTCAGATCAGAGAAGGAATTCTATTAAAATTCTATTAAAAACTTCCAACTATAACATCACGCAAGTATTCTTGCATCCTGAGTTCTTCTGTACTTTGCCCATCATTAAAACTGAGAACCCTTGAGAGCAGGAGAGTGACTGGGAACTGTTTTGGGCAAGGTGGGGGGGAGACATGGGGGGAGGGTAGCATTAGTCAGTCACTCAGTCGTGTCCGACTCTTTGCGACCCCATGGACTGTAATCCACCAGGCTCCTTCATCCAAGGAACTCTCCAGATAAAAATACTGGAGTGGGTAGCCATTCCCTTCTCCAGGAGATCTTCCCAACCCAGGGATCGAACCAGGGGCTCCTGCATTGCAGGCAGATTCACTGACGTCTGAGCCACCAGAGGTAGTGGTGGGGGGAGGGGTTATTCCAGCCTCTCTACACTTGCCCCTAGCATCATTCCAAGGTCCTCTCCACCTAAATGATTCTCAAAGCTGGCTTATTCAACAGAACCCATGAGAGGTTGTACATTTGTTTAAAAAGAATTTGTTCATATATTGTCATTTTGTAATCATTTTTCAAGGATTTTTCAAACATACACAAAAGTAGTGATAACAATATAATGAAAGCCACATATCCCCACCCAAGTTCCACAAGCCAGCAACATTTGTCCCTACTTTCTCCTCTATTCCTCCTCACTTTTTTTGCCCTCTTCTGGATCCCAATTATCATATGGTTTCATCCATAAATACTTCAGAATATTTAACAGCTGCTGCTGCTAAGTCGCTTCAGTCATGTCCGACTCTGTGCGACCCCATAGATGGCAACCCACTAGGCTCCTCTGTCCCTGGGATTCTCCAGGCAAGAATATTGGACTGGGTTGCCATTTCCTTCTCCAATGCATGAAAGTGAAAAGTGAAAGGGAAGTCGCTCAGTCGTGCCTGACTCTTAGCAACCCCATGGACTGCAGCCCACCAGGCTCCTCTGTCCATGGGATTTTCCAGGCAAGAGTACTGGAGTGGGGTGCCATTGCCTTCTCCTATATTTAAAAGATGAAGACTTAAAAAAGATGTAATCACAATGACACTATCATACTGGACAAAATTAGCAGCAAGTCTTTACTATTGCCTAATACCCCGTTTATGTTCGATTTTACCAGATTTTCTATAAAATGTATTTCAAAGTTGTTTTGGTTGAATCAAAATCCAAACAAGATCCTGAGGACTGTATTTTGTTGCTATGTTTTCAGAGCCTCTTTAAATATCTACTGTTTTTGTGCCTCACTCTTGTTTTTTCTATGCTATGGGATTTCCCTTATTCTGAACTTGGTAGATTGCATCCTCAAGGTATCAGTTTACATATGCTCTTCTGTCCCTCACATTTCCTGTCAACTCGTAGATCAAGATGCTTAATTAGATTCAGGTTCAGTTTTCGAGACACTGATATTTCACAGCAGGTACTTCGTGTCTGGTTGCCTGCTCACTTTCAGTGGTAAGATTGATCAGTGGGTTCTGGTATCATCAGACTGCCCCGTCCCTTATGAAGTTTACCCCTTAACCTTTTATCTAACGGTTTTAAGAGCCTTTGTTTATCACTGCCTAGACCCACTAGTTTATTAAAGTTTGCAAAATAAGCATTCTCAAATTCTGTCATTCCTTCTGCATTTTATTTATCTCTACCTTTACTGAGCTATACCTGACATATAACACCATAAACGTTTAAAATGTACTGCATAATGACTTGACCTATACATACTGTGAAATAATTACCACAGTAAGTTTCATTAACATCCGTTTCCTCTTATAGTTACAAAAAACCTGGGGGGACTTTCCTGGCAGTCCAGTGGTTAAGACTCAGTGCTTCTACTGCGGGGTGCATGGGTTTGATCCCCAGTTGAAGAACTAAGATTCTGCATGCCATGTGGCATGGCCCCCCCTGCCAATTTTTTTCCTTGTGATGAGAGCTTTTAGGATCCACTCTCTAAGCAGCTTTCAAATATACCACACAGTAGTATTAATTATAGTCACCATGCTGGAATGACATCCCCAGTCCTTATTTATCTTATAACTGGAAGTTTGTCCCTTTTGACTCTACCAAAATTGCCCCAGCATCCACCCTTGCTTCTGGCAACCACAATTAATTCTTTAGACCATCACTATTAATCCAAAATTTTTTCTTTATATATTTGTTGTGTTGTCATCCATCGCACTCATTCTTTTTGCTCCTGAAATTATCATGAAATGTTCATGCGCGCATGCTCAGTCGCTTGGTTGTGTCCAGCTCTGAGACCCCATGGAATGTAGCCCTCCAGGCTCCTCTGTCCATGGAACTCTTCAGGCAAGAATACTGGAGTGGGTTGCTGTTTCCTCCTCCAGGGGATCTTCCTGACCCAGGGGTCAAATCAACGTCCCCTACATCTCTTGCAATGGCAGGTGGGTTTTTTACCTCTGTGCCATTTTGGTCAACAGGTGCTCTCAAATGGGCACTGGCGTCTACGTGACAAGACCCACATCTGGCAGCCTTCTTACTTTCCGGTACAAAAGGCCAAAGAATCAGCCTCTCTGTTGGCTGCACTTCAGACTTGGTGCAGTGGCCCCAGGTATGTGCCACCCAGGGTTTGCTTGGTTATCATTTTTGGCTGAAGAAGGAAATGGCAATCCACTCCAGTACTATTGTCTGGAAAATCCCATGGACAGAGGAGCCTGGCAAGCTACAGTCCATGGGGTCACAAAGAGTTAGATGCAACTGAGCGACTTCACACACACACACATATTTTTGGCTGGCACTGTTGAAGACCACGCAAGAAGGCCAGACTGGCACAAAAACAGCCACAGAGAAAGCAGTTAAGAGAGTCTCATGGTGAGGGGGGTGCGAGTTGGGGGAGGCTTAAGAGGAAGGGGATATATGTACATAGCTGATTCACTTTGCTATACAGCAGAAACACATAACTGCTACTGCTACTGCTAAGTCGCTTCAGTCGTGTCCGACTCTGTGCAACCCCATAGATGGCAGCCCACCAGGCTCCGCTGTCCCTGGGATTCTCCAGGCAAGAACACTTGAGTGGGTTGCCATTTCCTTCTCCAATGCATGAAAGTGAAAAGTAAAAGTGAAGTCGCTCAGTCGTGTCCGACTCTTAGCGACCCCATGGACTACAGCCTACCAGGCTCCTCGGTCCATAGGATTTTCCAGGCAAGAGTACTGGAGTGGGCTGCTATTGCCTTCTCCAACACACAACACTGTGACGCAATTATTTTCCAATTAAAGAAATTTTTAAAAAGCCTCATTAAGCTTCATTACCACCTCGGGGTGGAGGCCAGTCACTGTAGCACCCTCCCACACTGGGCTCGCTGCAGTTGCTTCCTGTCCTCTAAGTCAGGGGTCTCCAACCTCCAGAATCTAATGTCTGATGATCCGAGCTGGAGCTGATGTAATAATAATAGAGATAAGATACACAATACATTTAATGCACTTGAATTATCCCCAAACCATCCCTCCACTCCCCCATACCCCTGGTCTGTGGAAAAATTGTCTTCCACAAAACACACATACATACACACAAATACACATCAATAAAAGGTTAGCGTTTAAGTTTTAATCATAAAATATATTAATATTTCCATAAATGCCAGCAAAGCATTAATTTTCAATTAACACACAAATGGGGGCGTCCCTGTTGTTTCAGTGGCTAAGAATCTGTCTTGCGCTCTCCGCCCGACCACCGCCGCGCCGCCATCATGGACACGAGCCGTGTGCAGCCCATCAAGCTTGCCAGGGTCACCAAGGTGTTGGCAGGACCGGTTCTCAGGGACAGTGCACGCAGGTGCGCGTAGAATTCATGGACGACACGAGCCGCTCCATCATCCGAAACGTGAAAGGCCCCGAGCGCGAGGGCAACGTGCTCACCCTGTTGGAGTCAGAGCGAGAGGCTCGGAGGCTGCGCTGAACTTGTGACTGGGTGCTGGATGTCTGGGTTGACGCCTTGGCCCACCAGGATGCTGTTAATAAAGTGTTTGTATTGTATGTAAACCTGAAAAAAAAAAAAAAAAAAAGAATCTGTCTTGCAATGCAGGGGACACGAATTCAATCCCTGGTTGAGGAACTAAGATTCTACATGCCACAGAGCGACTAAGGCTAGGTGTCGCAACTAAAACCCGACTCAGCCAAAACAAAACAAAACAAAACAAAATAAACAGGAAACACAGATATCCCTCATGGCCAGGCACAGCTGGTCAACCCGGCTCCCCGGCCCACGGAGGCCAAGTCGGGCGGGCCCACAAGAAAACCTATTAACAGGTTATCATTACAACAATTTCAGTTTGAAAGACACCAGTTTCCAAGTCAGTGTCCTCCCAAGCTCTGCATATTTCCATACTCTACACCTTGAATGGAAGAGTTAAGATATTTTTAAAAGAAGGCTTACACACCCAGGGAACAAAGATACTCTAAGCATAGCTACAAGGAATCTTCTACATATGCCAACTTCTAAATGAGTTTCAGCATCTGGGACTCAGTAGGGTAAACTCTATAATTGGGTTGCTCTCCTTTTAACAGACCCACGTAATTTTATAACACTTGTGTAAATTGATTTATATATAACGTTCCTACTTTATTGGTTTGCTCTGTTTTTAGCACTTGCTTACTGCTTTATAAGGTAGAAAAAAATGAATGATATGCAGCAGTGAGTGGTAAATCGGAAAAGAAATTCTCAGCTGGTGGAAGTTAGGGAGATTTTGGTTCCCTGAAGGTAACAGTGAGTGTAGAAAGCTTGTAAATAAATGAATGAGTGAATCAATGAAT
Organism: Bos grunniens; assembly: GCF_055505025.1. Classification (NCBI taxonomy): domain Eukaryota; kingdom Metazoa; phylum Chordata; class Mammalia; order Artiodactyla; family Bovidae; genus Bos; species Bos grunniens. The sequence continues at coordinate 18,269,465 of NC_141191.1, read as the reverse complement.
AAATAAACAGATTCTCTGTCTCATATTTGGAAAATTCAGATTCACTAGGATGTGAGATGGGGCCTGGAAAATTGTGCTTTTCAAAAGCTCTCCAGATTATTCAGCTGCTCTCCGTAGAGTTTTTAAAGCAACACTACCCTTTTGCTTTCCTCCTGAAGGGAAATGAAGGAAGTGTGTAAAGTTTTGAAACAATCACACCCATTCAATTATCCTCCTTTCTTGTCTCCAGTAAACAAAAAAAAAAAAAAAAAAAGAGAGTGAGGGAGAGAAAGGAAATTGGGCTTCATGTGTAACCTCTGAAAGCCTAGCCCAGCATTTTTAATGAATTAAAATCAGTATCAAATGTTCCAACCGAGTAAATAAATCAGCATTCAAGAAAAAGGATATAGCTGGTAAGCATGCTGACTGCCACTATCTGGCTTGATATCTGTGCCCATGTTTAAGACAGGTTTAAGACTGATTCACAAATAGTTTGAACTGCTTATTTCTATTGTTTTGTTTTTATAACCTGGGAGAATCTCAAAATTCCAGGCTCATTCCTCTGCCACACACCTGCAGCTGCTAGACCCCATGAGTTGCAAAACACATTTCTAATGCAAGCTCCCTCCTTGAAAAGATATATTTTATTGTGCTATGAAGAACTCTAGTCATAAAGGAGAGTATACAGACCAGTACATCCCTACCATCTAACTTTGCCTGATCTTGACATCTAGTCCTCATTCTATGAAGAAACAAAACTTTACAGTTATAGGTTCTTCACTCCTCCCTAATCTCATCCTTTTCACTCCCCTCTGACATGTAAATATTCTTCTGAATTTAGAATATGTTATTTCATTCATATTTTAACCATTTCACTACATATATGCCCATAATACAGAGGAGTATTTGGCATTTTCTAAAATCTATGTAAATTAATATTTTTACCCTCATGACTGGTTTTAAGATTTATATATTAACAAAGATGGCGTTTATTCACTCAGTTTAACTGCCAAATTTTATACCACTTCCTGAATAGTCCACGATTTATTTATTCATCTCTTTAAATAAATATTTAGATCACTTCCAAGTGTTACTATTCAAATAATGCTAAAGTGGACTGATACAGTAGCCACCTTTTGATGGGATAACAAACAACCCCCAAACCTCAAAGGCTTACAACACAAAACGTTTTTCTATCAGTGGGACTATGGTTTGGCTACAGCTCTATTCTAAGACTATAAGCATGAAAGAGCAAAGAGAAAAAAGGAAGTAAACCAGACGGGGGAATCTCTGTAGGGTCTCTAAGCATCATGCATTTCCTTTCCTGCTCTTCCAGCTAGAGCAGCATCACATCACCTGGGGACTTGTTAGAAATGCAGATTCTCAGGCCTCAATCCACATCTACTGAATCTGACACTGAGGGTGGAACCCAGCAATCTGTGTTTCAGTAAGTTCTTAGTGGTTCTGATGCCTGATAAAGTTTGAGACCCACCAGCACAGAAGTAAGGGCTTACAGTAATTAACATTCTAAGATAAGTAAAGGGAGGACACGTGTGCTCCGTAAGGTAGGTAATTGGATATTCATTAAACAATAGAATCCTTTTACATTGCAAAGGCACATTATAAATTATTGCAAATTGTATAAACTGTGGAACATGAAGAGAAACCAAGAGATACTACACTATTTATTGACATATTTATAAATAATCCTGACTGATGTAGTAACTGAGTGTATTGCTGCTGATTTATAGGAAGATTCTACTTTGATTTATGGTTTTGCTTTATTACCACTGACCTCTGTGTGATCCCATTTTGTGAGGAAGTTTTCTGGATCAGAGAACTACAGCATTGGTCTCTAAATAAATACTTCTACTGGAGTTCATTTTCTGGCTAATTTGCATCCAAATGGCCCTATCTGAAATACCGATAATAGGGCTAAAGATAGTTTAAAGATCCAAATCTTTGGAAGAAAGCTTATTATTAATAGAGTTTGATTTGAAGAGTTATATTGTTCTAGGAGATCAAATTTCCTATATAAAAATTTTCTAATCTATGCCTTTTAAAGATATAAAGTAGACTTTAAGATTATTGCTCAAATAAATAGAATTTGAATATGCTTTATATCAGTTAATAGATAACTTTTTTAAAAGGGAGAAAGCTGAAACCTATGCTATGTATCAGACTTTGTTAGATACTAATACGTGTTATTTCAACAACCTATTGAGGAAATATTATTATATACATTTTTAGATAAGAAAACTAAGGCTCTGAGCTCTCAAGTAATTTGTCCCTCATCACAAATAGCAGCCTAATCTAGGTCTGTCTGGCTGCAAATGCCATGAGCTTTTCATTGTATCACTTGTATACTTCAGCAAAACCATCTTTCCATAAACCTTCAACACATGAATACTGGGTAGATGCATTGAAAAAGAAGTCTTTGCACATGCAAAGTGCAATATAAACTAGTCAAGCAAGAGGCAGATATGAGCCTAAAATAAAGTCAATTGACAGGTAATTTCATAGAATGCATAAAAACATTCACCATGTTTTAAAGTGGGTATTTCAAATAGGCTTTCCACATTTGACTATGTAATCTCATCCACAAATGAATTAGAGCTGCATGCCAAGATAATATGGGTTTCCTTGGTGGCTCAGATGATGGAGAATCTATGTGCAATGCAGGAGACCCGGGCACAGTCCCTGGGTCAGGAAGATCCCCTGGAGAAGGGAATGGCAACCCATAGCAGTATTCTTGTTTGGAGAATCCCATGGACAGAGGAACTTGCAGGGCTATAGTCCATGGGTTCGCAGAGTCAGACACGACTGAGAAAGTAAGCATGCACACACTTCAGCAGGACATCTCAGAACTAGAACATTTCTAGGGAAATGGGTCTGTAACTATCTATTCTATATATCAGGCAAAATTTAGAGACCTATCTTCCTGTTGCCTCCCTGAGACAACTAGAAATGACCAACGTACAAGTTCAAAAGAGAAAAACTAAAACAATAAAGAGAGGTAAACCAGTTATTTAGGCTTATGTAGTCAAAGTATTCAATTTATTTATAACCTTTAGTTTCACATCCAGGCAAATCTGACAGCAGGGAGTCAGCGGCAAATGAAACACATGTAAACACATTTAATGGCTGACTAATCAAAATGCAGTTTACCTCAGAGTCATTAAGAGACTTGATAAAGGAGGGTGTCCGCCCCCAAAAAATTCAAAAAATGTTAAAAGTGAAGAAATAGCAATTTTTTATTAAACTGAAGATTAAGCAATGAGCTTCTGCTAGGTACTATGGTCTGTGTAGCAAACATTAAATACTGAAGCCTAAAAAGACCTTAAGTCCTGGGCGCTGACCAGGTGGTGCTGGTAACAATATTGAATATAACGCTATAAATAATTTATGAGGTCATGACAAAACTGTAGTTTTTCACAGAATCATTTTTAGTCCTTATCTGAGATGTAGAAAACTTTAGAGAACTGTTCCACCTGATGTGAAGAGCTGACTCATTGGAAAAGACCCTGATGCTGGGAAAGATTGAGGGCGGGAGAAGAAGGGGATGACAGAGGACGAGATGGTTGGATGGCATCACTGACTCGATGGACATGAATCTGAGCAAACTCCAGGACAAAATGAAGGACAGGGAAGCCTAGGTGCTGCAGTCTATGGGGTCACAAAGAATCAGACACCAATCATTGACTGAAAAACAACAATTCACAAAATTAACATAGTAAACCCTAGATCCCTAGTAAGCTACCAAGTTCTTTTTTAAACTCCAGCTACTAGACCCTGGCCTACTTTTGCCCTGACTAGAGTAATTTATCACATGCTGAAATTGTTTTGTTTATATGCTTTTTCTCTCACTACCAAATTTAGAAAGGGTATGGGCTGTAGAATTAGATGATGATCCAATCAGCACAAATCTCTTCAACAGATTCACTCAGTTCATTAATCTTCAATAAAGTCATTTATTTAGGGCATTGTTAAAATAGCCTTGAGTCACTTAACATCATGATATAATGATCCCCTAAGACTTGCCCCACATTAAATTCACCAAGAGGAAAAATTTTCCCCTACTTTTAAAGCTTCCCTCCTAAGTTCTTCCACTTCTACAGTGTGGGAGAATTCCATAAAAATAGCCACATAGGCCAACAGAACAGAATAGGAATTCCAGAAATAAACCTAAGCATATAGGGTCAACTAATTTTCGACAAGAGCACCAGGAATACACAATAGACAAAAAAGAATCTCTCTCTTGAGAGAAACAGTAAGTCAAAATGGTGCTGTGAAAACTGAATAACCACATACAAAAGAATTAAATTGAACCCTTACATTGTACTATAGACAAAAATCAACTCAACTTGGAGTGAGTCTTAAACATGTCTTGGTAAAACTCCTAGAGGAAAACACAGGGCAAAGCTCCTTGACATCGACCTTGGCAATGATTTTCTTGGCTATGACACTGAAATCATAGGCAATGAAAGTGAAAATAAACAAGGGCTGTATCAAACTAGAAAGCTTCTGCTCATCGAAGGCAATAACAAACAAAAAGACAACCTACAGAATGGGAAAAGATATTTGCAAGTCATCTATCTGATAAGGGGTTAATATCCAAAAATACGCAAGGAACTCATACAACTCAATAGCAAGATAACAATCCAATGGAAAAAATGGACAGAAGACTTGACATTTTTTCCCCAAGAAGGCATACAAATGGCCAACAGATACATGAAAAAATGCTTGGCACCACTAATTATCAGGGAAATGCAAATCAAAACTACAATGGGATATAACCTCACACTTGTTAGGAGGGCTACTGTCAAAAAGACAAAAGATGACATGTGTTGGTGAGGACGTGGAGAAAAGGGAATCCTTGTACACTGTTGGTGGCAATGTACAGCCATTATGAAAACAGCATGGAGGGTCATCAAAAACTTGAAAATAGATCCAGTTATCCTTCTTCTGTGTATACATTCAAAGGAAATGAAATCATTATCTTACCCATGTTCATTGCAGCATTATTCACCATAATCAAGATCTAAAACAACATCAGTGGATAAAGAAATTGTGGTACCTTTAATGGAATACCACTCAGCCTAAAAGACATCAGTCCTGAATATTCATTGGAAGGACTGATGCCGAAGCGGAAACTCCAATACTTTGGACACCTGATGAGAAGAACTGACTCATTTGAAAAGACCCTGATGCTGGGAAAGATTGAGGGCAGGAGGAGAAGGAGACGACAGAGGATGAGATGGTTGGATGGCATCACTGACTCAATGGACATGAGTTTGGGTAAACTCCAGGAGTTGGCGATGGACAGGGAAGCCTGGTGTGCTGCAGTCCATGGGGTCACAAAGAGTCAGACATGACCAAGGTACTGAACTGAACTGAACTCAGCCTTTAAAAGGAAATCCTGGCATTTGTTACAAATAGATGGACCCAGAGGACATTATGCTAAGCAAAATAAGTCTGACAAAGAAAAATACTGCATGATCTCACTTATACATGGAAGCTAGACAAGTCAAAGTTACAGAACCAGAGAGTATAGATAGAATGATGGTTTTCAGGAGTGGGGAGGTGGGAGGAATGGGGAGCTATTCATCACATGAGATAAAGGTCCAAGTTTCAGTTACATAGGATGAAGAAGTTCTCAAGAACTTATATACACCGTGGCGTCTACAGTGAATAGTTCTGTACTGTAGACTAAAAATTTGCTAAGAGCCTATATCCTAGGATCTGGAGAAGAAAATGGCAACCTACTCCAGTACTCTTGCCTGGAAAATTCCATGGATGGAAGAGCCTGGTAGGCTATAGTCCATGGGGTTGCAAAGAGTCAGACATGACTGAGCATCTTCACTTAGATCCTCGGATGGGCTCTTACCAGACAAAAGATAATCATTCTGTGAGGATATGGAGATGTTAATTAGCTTGACTGTAGTAATCATTTTACTATGTATACGCATCTCAAAGCATCATGCTATACATGGTAAGGAGCTACAATTTTTCTTTTAAACATAAAATATTGTCTTTGAGATGCTTCAGTGTCCACTGCGAATTCCTCATGCTAATGGGTCTCACGGTGTAACACATATAGAATCACCTACAAGGCTTCTTCTTTTTCTTAATTTTTGCTGTTTTTTTTTTTTTTTTAAACATGTACACACTGCTTTATTTATTTATTTTTGGCTGCTCTGGATCTTCATTGCTGAACGCGGACTTTCTCTAGTTGCAAAGAGCTGGGGCTACTCTCTCATTGTGGTTCACAGGCTCCTCGTTGTGGTGGCTTCTCTTGCTGGGGAGCACAGAATCTAGGGTGCACAGGCTTCAGAAGCTCACTAGTTGTAGCCTGTGAACCCCAGAGCATGCAGGCTTCAGTAGCTGTGGCACACAGGCTTACTTGCTCCAGGTATGAGGAATCTTCCCAGACCAGGGATCAGACCCATGTCCCCTGCATCGACAGGCAGATTCTTATCCGCTGCGCCACGAGGGCAGTTCCTGCAGGGCTGCATGAAGCGGGTTATTGCGCCCACCTCCAGAGTTTCGGACTGAGTTGGGTCGCACAGAGTCAGACACGACTGAAGCGACTTAGCAGCAGCAGGCCTTGGGCGGGGCAGTCTTTGCATTTCTAGCAAGTTCCCAGGTAATGCTGGTGAGGCTGGTCTGAGACAGCACTTTGAGAATCACAGCTCTATACTGACATCTTTGTTTACATGGAATCGAGGCAAATAGTGTAGGGTAATAGCTGCCAGGAAACCACGCCTAGGATTGCCAACAGCTGGTTTGAGAGAGATAATTAATAGGCCTGCTTGTATCAGTTAGGGTCTCAACTGGAAACAGATGGCATGCTTCAGATAGGATAAGTCCTGACAGCCAAGAAGTGAAAACCTTGTTAGGCCCTAGGGTTTTGCAATGAAGACCTAAGCATCCATGTACAAGATTGAACTCGGCCCACCTTCACACACAGTCATTTAGAACAGCTGACACAACGCAGGTTGTGAGGTTACCTCCATATGCACGCTAGCCACAATGCCCAAGGAGGTATCCTAGCTGTACGTTCTGACACGTTTATTTCTTTTCTCTCAGAGTATCTGGAGGCATTGCCCTCTTCAGCTCTCTGTCGTCCTTACCCAAAGCATGACTCAGGACTTCACCTGAGAAAGTAAAGTATCTGGGAAAGCTTTACTGCTGTATACAAATTTTATCTGAGTAGTCTTATCTCCTTTCCTCTGATCAATGGCCCATTTTTCTTCTACCTGCTGTAACAACTATTCTCACTTCAACATATATGCAGGGGGTTATTTTATCTCTTTAAATTTCTATATGTGAAGTTGTGGGCTTCCCTGGTGGCTCAGATGGTAAAGAATCTGCCTGCAATGTGGGAGACATGGGTTTGATCCCTGGGTAGGGAAGATCCCCTAGAGAAGGGAATGGCAACCCACTCCAGTATTCTTGCCTGGAGAATCCCATGGATAGAGGGCTACAGACCATGGGGTCGCAAAGAGTCAGACACGACTGAGTGACTAACATGGGAGGTTACAGCCATTCTTCCATCTCTTCTGGTACCTGTCGAAAGGACACTCAGCAGACACACTGGCAACTTTAGATTATAGATGATCTCTGTGTAGCCCTTGTTATTATAGCATTCTTCTTTACTTTTTGTTTTGATACTAAATATTTTTAATAATAATCTTTTTAAAAAAACTTATGTAACCTTCTTAGTTAATATGCGCAAAATGGATACAATTAGGGATCCATTCCACATCTCAGGACCAGAGTATTCCTGGACCAGCATATACCTCCTTTCCCATCACCGGTCTCCTCTGCCCCCAAGTAAACACCATCTTTTTTTAAAAAAAAAATGCATATGCTATATCTTATGTAGACTTCCATAAGCAGCATACTGTTTAATTTTGTTGGACTCTGAGCAAATTTTGCAGCTTCTATTCCTTATTCCATATTATATTTCTAAAAATTGTTTATATTGTTACATGTAGAAGTTGTATATTCATTTTCCCTGTGTAAATTTATAATGTGAAGATGCTTCAAATTATTCATTTCCCTGTTGCTAGACATTTGTGTCTTTTCTAGTTTTTGTTTTTATGAACAAAGTGGCAGTGAGTTTTCTTGTAGATGTCTCCTACATGGTTCAGGGTCCCTCTTGAGTGTACTGAACCTAGTCATAGCATTGCTGGATTATAGAATACATACAGATTCATTTTCACAGGGCATTATGCACTTGTTTTCCAAAGTAACTGCACCAATTTACAACCCTACCAGTATGGCATAAGAGTTCTCATTAAGCCACATCTTTACCACCTCTGATATGATCGGTCACCTTAATTTTTGCCAGTATAGTTTGTGTACAGGGTATTACATGAGGTTTTAACTTCTGTTTGACTAATCACTAGTGAAAGTATCTCTTCTTAGGTATCATATCAGGTTCTTAGGGCTGCTGTAACAAATTTCCATACACTGGGTGACTTGAAACAACAGAAATGTTTTCCCTCCCAGTTCTGGGAGCCAGAAGACCAACATCAAAGCACAGGCAGAGTTGCGCTCCTTCTGAAAGCTCTCAGGAAGAATCCTTCTCGCATCTTCCTGTTTCTGGTAGTGTCAGGCCTTCCTTGGCTTGTGGCTGAATAACTCCAATCAAATCTCTTTCTTTGCCTTCATGTGGCCTTTTAGATCCATGTGTCTCTCACCTGAATGACTCTCATAAAGATGCTCGTCGTTGGATTTAGGACCTACCTGGATAATTTGTTGTTTAGTTGCTAAGTCGTGTCTGACTCTTTGCGACCCCATGGACTATAGCCTGCCAGGCCGCTCCGTCCATGGGATTTTCCAGGCAAGAATACTGGAGCGGGTTGCCATTTCTTTCTTCAGAAGATCTTCCTGACTTAGGGATCAAACCTGTGTCTCCTGCGTTATCAGGAGGATTGTTTACCACTGAGCGGCCTGAATAATTTAGGATGATCTTATCATGAGATTCTTAGTTATTTCTGCAAAAACCTTTTTTTCCAAAAATGTCAGATTCACAGGTTTTAAGAATTAGGACATGGACATTTAAGGATCAGGGCATGTAGTTGAGGCACAATTTAACTCACGACAAAAATAATTACCATTCACACTTTGTAAAACACAGGTTCATGTTTTTTTCTCCCGATTATCTATTGAATCTTTATTATTTTCCTATTAAGCCTTTTTCTTATTGATTTGTAAAACTTCTTTAAAGATATCCATTTTATGTCTATTTGCTAAACAAGTATTCTCTCAATCTGTGACTTACATTTTTACTTTTTAGTATGATGTCTTGATAAACAGAGGTTCTTAGTTTTTATGTAATTGAATTTGCTATCTTTTCTTTTATGGTTAGAACATTTTATGTCTTATGTAGTAAACTCTTCCGTGGCCGCAAATAAATTTTCTTATATCTTCTTCTAAATATCTTGACCATTGTTCTTATAGTTTTACATCTTTCATTCATCAAGAGAAAAATTCTGTTCACAGTATATGAGATGAGGATCCAATTTTATTTTTTTTCATGAATAATGGATAACCAATTCCCCCTCATCCTGTCTTGATCCATGTCTAGAGCCACAATAGTTATCTTAGGATAAAGTGACAACAAGCTCGAGGATGAAAGACATAATCTAATGTGATATAGGCACTTACAATAGCACCAATATTTAAGTGACAGTCCTGTATCATTTAGAAAGAATAAGAAAATCCAGTTCAACATTCCTACTCAACTAACAGCATAATCTACATGACATCCTGCAAACCTTAACTGATACAATTTTATACACACTGAAGTCTATCTTTAGCCAGGTTTAACTATCATTGCAAGTAACTTAGAGTAGCTACTTTGAACTTGGGGTTACATATTTACCAAATGACATCACTGAATAAATTGGTGCCAAGAAACACCCAGGTTATTAACCCTCACTCAGCCGCCAGGTGGATGAATCAGCAGTGCCCTGTACATTCTGGGTAACTGTGGGCACAGGTGGTTCCCTGCATGGCTCTTCCATCAATCATGAAAATTAGTCAACTGTGTGGGACAGTCCATTGAATCCATAATTTCATGTCTAATAAATTTCACATGTACACACAAAAGTAAAGCTACCTGAGCTCTCAGAAAACCCAGTTTCACTAAATGCATTCATTTTACCACTGCCCTTTTTCTACACAAGGAAGGAAATAATTGCTTAACTGAAGTCAATTCGTAATCTCCAGATCTCATGAAAAACACAAGTCCTCCTTTAGAAAAGTCATCGTTGGAGAAGAAAACCTGACCCGGATTTTCCTGTACTGTGTTCTGACTGTTTTGGAATAGTCATTTGTGGGTTTAGAAACCTGTCCACACCTGTTCTGGCCAAAACAGTACCATTAGCCACCTATGACTATTTCCATTTACATGAATTAAAATAAAACGTTCAGCTCCGCATTTTGCACTAGCCATTTGTTCAGCGCTCCATAGCACCAATTCAAGACAACAAAGACAGAACATTTCCATCTTCACATACAGTTCCTCTGGAGAGTGCTTTTCTAGACGCTTTCTTCCACTCTATTCACATTCACATCTAAATTCATGTCGTACTTTAAAGTTTACTAAGTGCTTTCCAGTCCATGCTTTGACTGGGTGCTTACTCTATGATTGGTAGAAAGGCATTATTCAAAGTGTCTTTATCTACTGTTGAGCAACACATTCCCCTCAAACTTAGCAACTGAAAATAACAAACATTTATTACCTTGTGGAGTTTCTGAGGTCAGTAATCTGGGAGCAGCTTGGCTGAGTAATCTGGCTCAGGGTCCCTCATGAGGCCGCAATCAGATACGTGCTGAAGCTGGGGCCAGGTGGCTGTTGGAAGAAGCCTTCAGTTCCTTTTTCCTGTGGCCTTTCGACTTGCTCCAGAGTAAATACTTTGGAAGAGAGAGACGGAGGGGGCAGGGGAGGGAAGGAAGGGAGAGCATTGTCTTTTATAACCTGATCTCTGAAGTGACACACCACCCCTTCTGGCTTATCCTACTGTTACACAGACCCTGGTTGGCAAGATATGGGAGGAGATCACACACAGGAGTGACTGTCAGAAGCTGGAGATCATCCAGCCCATCTTAGACTTCAGCCAATCATGTTGCTCTTTAAGACACTCGGGAACGTGTCAAACTCACACAGCTGATAAACCTGAGAGAACATTAGAGAAGAACACGCATCTAAAAGAATTCCCAGGTGGTGCGATGGTAAAGAACCCGCCTGCCAATGCAGGGGATGCAGGAGTTTCCTGGGTTAGGAAACTCCCCCGGAGTAGGAGATGGCATCCCACTCAGGTATTCTTACCTGAAGAATCCCATGGACAGAGGAGCCTGGCAGACTGCAGTCCATGGCGTTGCAGAGTTGGACATGACTGAGCGTGCACACACACACACACACACAACCTCTGACTTTTTACTCCTTTCTTCCACAGTACTCTGGCTTCACACATCAAGGTGTTACTTCAACTTCCTTAAACAATTTGACTTTTTTTTTTTTAATAAACCAGTGACACAGACTAATATCATCAACCTGCAAATACTACAGCTGGGATTCAGGGGGTCTTAGTAACAATTGCTCCTCTTCTTTGCTTTCTCAGGAAAAAAAAAAGAAAATAAAATAACAGGAGAGTAGAAAGAACAGAAGGAGCCTGCTCCTGACAAGCACTCTGTCCTGACCAAACTCTAGATTGGCTCCTCTTAGCCCCTTGACCTTGACCTTGATGTCCATCTTTGTCGGTCCTGCATGGCCCAATTGTAGCAACAGGCCTGTGAAGTTGGTTTAGCCAGAATGCCCCACCCTCGCTATCTGACAGATTTCCTTTTCTCTCACCAAGCTCCGTGCTGAGTCACTTCAGTCATGTTCTACTCTTTGCAACCCCATGGACTGTAGCCTACCATGCTCCTCTGTCCATGGGGATTCTCCAGACAAGAATACTGGAGTGGGGTGCCATGCCCTCCTCCAGGGGATCTTCCTGACCCAGGAATCGAACCAGTATCTCTTATGTCTTCTGCGTTGGCAGGGGGCTTCTTTACCACTAGCGCCACTTGGGAAACCCTTTCTTTTACCACTCCCCAACTCCCATGTAATATCTGATCACCTTGGCCTGCCTTCAGCAAAAAGCCTGTCATGTTGGTTTATCCAGAATCCCTCTTTGCCCCTGATAGTCTCCTGTTAGTAATTTTCCATCCACTGACCCCCACCTTGCTCCTTGAATAAAAATTCCCAGTTTTCCTTACTGCATTTGAAGTTGTTTCTCTTTCCTGTTGCAAAAATGCCATCTCTGTTGACCCCACACCCATCATAATGGTCCTGATTAAAGTCCGTCTTAGTGTCAAACAAGTGTCATGAAAACTTTTTTTTAGTGCCTCTGGAGACAGCAAGTGGAGAGGAAGAAGTAAGAGGAAGATTCCTCTCCCACACCTAACCACACAGAAGAGACTTTCTACAAATTATTGCTCAGGGAAGGGCCAGAGGCAAACTGCCTCCCTTCCAAAATATACAAAACAAAAAAAGCTGACTTAGTTTACACAGCATACACATAGATGTGCTATGGTTTACCTCCAACCATAGCACATCTTAATTTAATTTTTTTTTTTTAATAATTCTATTTCAACTCAAGGGCAAAGTGTAGAAAAAGTGGGCTATGGTGAATTTCAACTGATTTCACTTTTTGGCTTGGCATTCAATATTGGCAGTCAGGGCTACAAGTAGATTCAAATTCCAAATGTCATGGATTTACTGGCTGTGGGTATTCCAGCTGACTGCTTTATCCTTTGATAATTATTTGAAATCAAAGTTTGGTTAACATTCACTGTCGATTCTAAGAAATTATTTCTGGATAACAAAGATACTGGAAAATATGCTAGAAATATTTTTGGATACTTGAGAGGAAAGAGCAGTAGGAATAAAGAAAAATCTTTTAGTTGAACAAATAAACTTTCAATTTTTTGTCTTTATTATGGTAGAAAAATGGGCAGTTTGCAAGACTGAATCATGCTGCTTCTAAAACCTTTTTTCATCATTAAGGACTCCAACGGTCCTTCCATTTGTCATTAGAGTCAGTCTCAATTCCTACTGACCTATGAGTTAAGGAGGTCCATCCACGTATCTTTTCTTTCAATATGGCATTTAAAGGCTAGCTGCCAGAGATGAAGTCAGGTAAAAGTAAGCCAAATCCTGACACAATCCACCTTAAGTAAAATGAAAATGTATGCTCTCTCACACAAAGAAGTGTTGAGTTGGGGTGGCCTTTGGAGATAGTTTAGGCTTCATCCTCAGCAAGTGATACGACAGCAGCAGTCCCAGGCATGACATCCTGATCTGACAACATCCACAGGACACATGATGTGTCTTGAGGCTCTCTCTTAGGAGGGAGGAATTTTTTCCCCCAGTGGCCTCCAGTAAACATCCTGGATGCTTCCGGATATCTCATTGGCTACAATTGGTCTATTGCTCATGACAAAGAGTACAGAACCACCACAATGGGCTTAAATAGATCATCTGTTAGAGAAAGGATGTTGGTGAACCATCACAATTCTTGTTTCCCAAATAGGAACCTCTTAGACTCTATATCAGGTTAGTTTTTATCACCAAAATATACTACCAGAAAAAGGATCTTGGTAGTAAAAAAAAAAAAAAGTATAGATATGGAAAAGCATAAATTAAAGATGGAAAGGAGAATTGGAGGAAAAAACCCTAGTGGTTCCAGACCAGGAAAACGAAAGGCAGAATATAAATTGAAATGCTGATCATGAAAATCCTATGAGATAATCCTTGTCAGAATTTAGTGAGAATTATTAGTATATATTTTTTTGCTGCTCAGACCAAATAAGTTGAAGTCTGACAATGATTTCAAGTTGCAAAGAAATGCGATCCAGAATTGGCATATCTACCTAGGCAAATAGGTTAAGCCAAACAAATAATGGATGTATTACATATCTATTATGAGACCAAATCAGTGGTACGCTCGCTCGGTGATTAAAGGACCCTCTTTTAAACAATTTTTTGGTCTGTATTTGGTACAGCTGGTACAAAGGAACATCTTTCTTCAATCATCATGTGAGTTTTTTGTTCTCCTCTTAGGCTGCTTCTTAAACAACATTGCTGACAAAGTCCTTGGTTCATAAAGCGCAAATGAGGAGTAGGGTGTAAGGAGCTGGGGGTGTTATGTTGACAAGTGTGTTAGCTATGAAGACAGTCAGCCTTGAGTTTCAGTCCAAAACATGACCCAGCATGAGTTATCCAATCTACCTCAACCTCACTATTTCATCTGGAATGAGGAGGTAGGTTATTAATTGCTAATATCCTACAGAATTTTGTAAGAACTACATGAAATGATACATATGTACAAGCTGGAACGGAGTTCAGGCTATAATTGGCATTAAGTCAATGTTACTTATTACTATTGGTTATATAAAGCCTCGTAGCAGAGAGGGAGTGGTAGGGGGAGAAAGAGTGGGTAAATTTGAAAATAATGATATTGTAGTTATCTTCATTCTTTACTGTGTCTCTCACAACAGACGAGGTGGGTTTTTGTTTTTGGTGTTTTTTTTTTTTTTTTTTAAGATCGCTTTAGAAATGCATGTTTATGAAGGAAAGCAAGACTCCCAAAATTCAGTAATGAAAAGTACATTAGATTTCATGTGGCAAAGACAAGACTCAAACCAGATTTATTGACCTTGGATCTAATGTTCTTTTTACTGCCTCTATTGAGAAAGTATTTCAACAGTTTCTGCATGATTCATTGCTTACTGTTCAAAAAGGTAGACTTGGAATCTTTCAGTCACTGAGCTGGGAAAGCGTCACAAGCTTTGGATGGTACATATCCAGCAGAATCTGTTCCCAAACCACATGGGGAGGTTGATCTCATATCTGTAGGGACAGAAGGTCCAAACAAGCCTTTTCTACTATACTATTTACGCCTGACATGAAGGTAAATGTTTTTGTTTGTTTTTAGTAGTTAGCCATCTAGTGTAACACTCCCAAATATCCCCCGGCACCTGGAATATTGGCACTGCCATCTGGAATTTCACCATTAGAATACAATTTTACGACTAAGGTTTAGCTTTAAGAAAGCCCTTGTTATAATGGACTTGGAAGGGACCAGGAAAACGAACACAGACATACCCCTAGTTAACTACTACTGATTCTTATCCGCTGGACTAGTTGTCTGTTTCAATGGCTCCCTTGGAGAGTGCAATGGCTTCGCTTCATCTCTCTCCTGAAGGAGAGCTGTATTTGAACGCAAAGGATAAAATATGCCTCACCTTTAGGAAGTGTAGGGGGGAAGAGGGTGTAGATGAGAAAGCACTGAAAAGGAGCAGAGAGGGTGGGATGACAGAAATCAGTCAGCCTTCCTACAATTATGTCACCCTAGGACTATTTTTAAAATGTCTTAGAATTCTTTTCTACTTTAAACTGAGTGACTCCCCCTGGTTTTCCTACTCAGCAATAGTTGAAGACAATGAAAAGGCCATTTAAGCCATGTTAATATTTCTTAATCACCAAACACACCTAAGTCATTAAAATTTGAATCCTTTATGATTTCACTTAGCATACTGTTGGTAACGTGATAAAATCTGGGACATGAGTGAATCTTTCTGTGATAGTTTTTTTTTTTTTTTTTTTTTTTAAGGCTTTGGAAGTGAGTCAGTGTTGAATGTATCAAAATTATAATGCTTGATGTAGCCTTCCAAAAACAATAGCAAAGTCTGTAACAACATTGTCCAACAAAACCCTACCATGATAAAAAACGTTCTTTCATCGGTCCTAAATAATACAGCTGCCATTAGCCACAAGTGGATATTGAGTACTTGAAGTGTGGCTACTGACACAAAGGGATTGGACTTTACTCAGCCACTTGTGGCTGGTGGTATTGGACTGTGTAAGTCCAGAGGTGGTCTTTATTTGTATTTATTTATTTTTTGGTTGCACTGCTCTGCCTGTGGGATGTTAGTTCCCTGACCAGGGATGGAACCCATGCCCACTGCAGTGGAAGCATGGAGTCTTAACCACTGGACCAGTAGGGAAGCCCAGTGTAGTTTTGTTTAAAGTTTTCTGCTCTCCTCACTTTGTTTTCAAAAGTACCTATTTCGATTAATGCCATCAATTTTATATATAAATTCCGTGGTTTTTTTTTTTTTTTTTCTATTGGAAAATGTTTCTTTACCTATGATAACTCCAAGGTGAGCAGAGCAAACCAAGTTGCCTTGCACAGCAGCATCTTGGGCAAATTTATGTATATTACTCATAAAATACTTGTAATATTCGGTCAATTTCTAATGTCAACTATTGACATAAAAGGAGCGAGCCTGTGTAGATGAAACGGTGAAGCATCAGACGTCTGTCCTCCGCACCGATGGACTGGCCTTTCAGGTCAATTGTCCTTTGATTTCCTCCTCCCCCCTCGGAAATCCGGCACCTTCTGGGTGCCCCTGGGTCTGCAGATTTATGGTGCCCTTCTCTCCCTCTCGTATTGAAATCATTTAAAATCATTTAAAACCTCCTTTAAATTCATCCTAATTGTATAGAGGAGAAACCCGAGTCATTGCAAAGAACCACGGAGGGAAAGAAAAGGACTATTGATGAGCTCCTACCTGCTTGTGCTTAGTCGCTCAGTCAAGTCCAAGTCTTTTCGACCCCACTGGACCGTAGCCCTTATGGCTCCTCTGTCCGTGAATTCTCCAGGCAAGAATACTGGAGTGGGTTGCCATGCCCTCCTCCTGGGGATCTCCCCAACCCAGGGATTGAACCCAGGTCTCCTGCATTTTGAGAGGATTCTTTACCAGCTGAGCTACCAGCGAAACCCCTACTATGTGCTTACTAGACACTTTATATGATGTTGGGGAAAAGGGTTCCCTGCTTGAATGCTGCTTCCCTGGCAAATAAATGACATTCAGTAAACATTTTTAAATGGAAAAACACAAGAATACAGTTTTACAACGTGAAACTGTTATCATGCCCTTATCAAGACGAGGGAACTGAAATGTAGAGAAGTTATATGACTTCCTTTAGGCTAAGTTCACCCAACGCGCCAACATTTAATAGTCTTTCCTCTTAACTGTTTAAGTCTTTGCCTTGCTTCCTGTGTCCTAGGGGTTTTGCTCTTTGCCTTTCAAAGATAACACAAGCTAAATTGACCACTAGATATACACCAATGGCTGCAAAGGTATTAACAGAACCCGTTCCTAGCCGCCAGCCCTTTTCCAGGGGTCTTTGAATTTTAATGCCAACCTTCTGGGGACAGTGTAAACTCACAGAAATGGCTCCCTAGAAATTTCATGCTGTTGAGGAGAGATTTTTATTTTGGTACTTTAGCGGCATTAAAAATATATATATTCCACAGCAGATATTTTCCTGGAGTGGATGTTTCCATAAAGGAGTCTGGATGCTTCCACAGAAAGACGCATTTCACTTACAAATTCAACTTCAACAGCGTTTGCCTTTATCTGATCCTATATTATGAGTAGACGATTGATTAATTCGTATTACCCCTATCATGATAGATGACTTGTAAGAAACAGAAATTGGCTCCTCCCCCATTCTCCGCCCCCCCCCACCCCTTCCCCGGATCCTCTGATGCTTCAGAGTACGGTCTAAAAACGGAGGCGCCTTTGGAAAGGATTTGCACGTTAAAATATGGCTCCGTGATTTTCAACGCACAGACCACAAACAGCGCTAGAGCCCGAGAAGTATTTAAAACAGATCACATCCTGAAGTTGGAGGGCTGCAAGAAAAGTACAAGTCGTCCAGGCCAGTCTGCAGAGGTTGTTCGGGCTTCCGCCCTGCAAAAAAAAAAAAAAAAAAAAAAAAAAAACGGGCAGGCGACACGTCGCGACGAAATCTCAGCGGCAGAAGGGGAAGAGCATCACCTGCAGTTCGAGGCGTGGGAAACGCCGGCGGAGGAGGCCGGCGAGGAAGCCCGCCGGAGAGGTGCGCGCCGCGGGGCCGCTCAGGTGCCGGGGCTCGGCGGCGCCGGGGGAGACGCGGCGCGGTGCAGAAGGGCGGACGGTCAGCCGTCGGGACCGCAAGACACCGCTGCGGCAGGGAGGCCGGCCCAGCCTGTCCGCTCGCCGCCGCTACTGTCCGGGAGGCGGACCCCGCGGGAGCACCCGGGTCCGGGGCGCGGGGCGGGGGGCGAGGCGGGGCGCTGACGTCACCTCCCCTCCCCCGCGGCCTCCGGGAGGGAGAGAGGGAGGGAGGAGCGCCGAGAGAGGCAGCAATCCGCCGCAGTTCCCGGCCGCAACTCCCAAACTCCGCGGCTCGGCTGCCCGGACAAGTCCTGACAAACTTGGTTTCTCCCCGGCCCTCGCGCACTCGCCTCCTTTTTCGCTGCTCAAGTTTTTTCCCCCAGGACGGTAAGCCTCCGGAGATGCGGCCACCTGGGCGGCGCGGGCGGATCGCACCCTCGCTGGGGACATGGTGAAGATCGCAGGGAAGAAGCAAAGTTGGTACTTCAGACACGGCTTCTAACAAACATCCAGATAGTGTGGGGATTACGGAGCTGTCGGCACTTTAAAGCAGGGCTCCGAGGACTCGGCTGGACGGGTGAGTTCCTTCTTTCGTGCAAGCCTTTCTGTCTTTTTAAGTTTAAACAGAAATGAAATAATGTGAGGGTGCTTGACTAGTATGGGGAAGCGTGTGCATCCTACCGGCTTTCCGCTTGGGGAACAGCACCCTACCACCCCCCACCACCCCCAAAGGCTGTGCTTAGCTCGGGAATCAAAGATCAGTATGCACAGGTTTTGGAATTCGTGAAATACTTGCAGAGCACTGTTCAGAAGAACTTGAAAAGCTACGCCGTTTGTGCATTATTTCGAATGTAACTTATTATAGAAATGGTGCGCGGGGAGGGCGCCTCCGTGCCGCGTGATCCGCAGTGGCGCAGCGCCCTCTAGTTCGGACACCCGGCGAAGCGCGCGCTCCCTGCGGGGTTCCGCGCGGACCGCGAACTTGGACCTGCCGGGTGCTCATGGAACGTGGGCGTGAGGTCCCTGGCCGTCACCCTAGCCTTCACTTACCACCCACTCCGGCCCATTCTGTGTCTGATTTACAAATACCAGCGTGGGTGAACTGGATACAGAAGCGGTGCTGGCAGAAAGTGGTTTTGTTTTTTTTTAATTTATTTAATTTTGGGGAACCCAGCCCCCATCCCCCTAATGTCCCAGAACCTATGGGTACTGGGTTAGGGAGGACTGACTATTGAGAGGACAAACGTGGAGCTTGAACTCCATCTCTCGTTCATGTGAAGGTAATTAGAGGGTAGCTAAAAGGCACCTCCTTTTCGTTTCTTTGGGGCTAAAGGATCAGTTAAAAACGTGGCAGCACCGGACTCTGAAATCTACATCTCTGGCTCTTGGCTGTTCCTCTGGCGACAAAGTGCGACTTCTTCCAGGCAATTAGGTTTCTCAGTGGACCTGGCCGGCAAATCGGGATTCCCCAACAGATGTTTAGTTCAAGTAAGCGGTATTATTTATTAATGAATAGTAATTTTTTTCTCCAGGAATTCTTTTGCGCCATTTCAAAATCTTGTGATTGTATGTTATAGGATGGTGTCTTTTTAGCCTTTTTACTCACCCCCTCCTATCCCCTAACCCCGCATACTGCCCCTACAAACTGTTGGCGTTCGCGTGTGACTGTGTTTCGTTTAGAGTTAGAATTCGGCCCGGGGCACCAACGAATTGAGCTTGGAGATCAGGTCACCTGCTTCCTAGGTGTTTCATGTATGAAGCTGACCTGTAACCCCGGGAGCGCTTTGCGCAGTTATGGCCCTAGCCAAATGTTTGGATGATGATGTTTGTTGGATGTGTGAATTTGTGTGTATTCTAAATAATACGCCGGGAATACACTACATACTCTTAGTGCCGCGAATCAGCACACTCATTCTGCAGGCGTGGTTTCTCCTTCCCAGCCACGACCTGGTAGACACTTTTTTTCTAACCACCGTCTTTGAGATGGCGTAAGAGTAGGCTGCATTAACTTTGAACTAAGGCATTTCCCTCTTTAACCCTAGACTCCTTCGCCCCCATCGGCCTGGTAGTTCCTCCAGCAGCCCCCTCCACCGGTTCTGGGGAAATCATCTCTCTTTGTCCTCACAGTGTTAACGTATTCTAGCTCCACAAACTTTCCGAGGTCACGTCCGCCCTCTTCCCCAGGCTGTTTCTCTACGCCCGGGAGCATTCCGGGCTGCGCTGAGCCTGCGCCTGGAGCTTTGCCCGCGCCGAGGATGGGCTCACAGCCCTGGGATACCCCGACTGCGCGCTCGGGCTAGCGGAGGTGGGGGGAGGGTTCCCCGAGGTTTCCCCTTCTCCCTAAAGAACCTGGAGTTTCACTGCGTTCACGCTTTGCGGGTTGTACTCACCGGGTGGGAAAGAGCACGAGGCGGCACAAGCTGCCTTTTGTCCCCGCAGCCCTGGGGATCCGGGGGCGTGCGCCGGGGGAGGCAGGCCTTGGGGTTCGTAACCCGGGCCTGAGAGGTTCCGCGGTCTAACCTCTGCACAAAGAGGTCGCGGAGGAAGCGTTTTCACTTTCCTGGGGTTTCAGTGTAGATTGAAAAAGGAAGTAGATTCCCATCAGACTGCATTCCTTTTCAGACCTTTTTTAAGACTTGATTCCGCCGAGCTAGGGCAGACCGGCAACCACGGCATTCAAATGCAGATTTAGAAATTCCCTCAAGGTACTCGGAAATCTAAAGGGGGGGTGGTGAGGAGGCGTGGGAAGCTTTTTCTTTAAACCCATAGCTGACTTTTTTTTTTTTTTGGAGCTAAGCTAATGTTTCCCCTCTCCTAGCAGGGAACATTCCATATTAATTCCTTGCACAAATGTGTGCTGGCCATAACTAACCTCGGCGCTAGAGCGATTTGTTTTCTCCTCGCGGTGTCGCTAGATCTTCCTGGGCATTCACTAATCTCCTGGCAAGGAGCCGGTCGCTGTAGCGGCCGGGAGCTCCCTGACCCCTTGGCCAGGCTTCGCGGCCCCGGGGGCCTGGCGGGCTGGGGGATGTCCGGCAGCCCGGGGGAAAGTAGGGTCGAGAGTTTCCGCGCGGGAGAAACGAGCGCCGGCGCGAGCGGGCGTGGCCGGGAGCGGAGGGATATCCCCCGCGCCGGGTGCGTGAGCCGCGCGGGTGTCTGCGCCGGGCGGCCTGGGAGAGCGGGGCGCGCGCGCGGCCCGCCGGGCGCTGCTTTGGAGTAGGGGCGCACGGAGAGCGCGGGCAAGCCGCTCGCTGGGACACGATGCAGCGCGGCGGCCCCAGCCAGGCGCCCGGCCGACCTGGACCCCGCCCGGGGGCGCGCTGAGGCGGCGAGGCGCGCGCCCCCGAGAACTCTGTGGCGGCCACTTGGGGCCAACTTTGCTGTAAGTTGGAAGGAGGCCAGAAGGGACCCGGGGACTGTGGGCGAGAGGCGCGGCGGCGCTCGCGGTGCCATCGCCGGCCAATCGGTCGGGCACCTTGCTGCTGAGAGGTTGGAGGGCTTCCACCCGGCTCGGCGTGGGTGGGACGGGGGGACTCCTGCCCGGGAGTGTCCAGCCCAGGATCGTGCCCCGCCGGCTCCTGGGAACGGAATGGAGAGAAAGAGACCCCCCGGATGGGTGGTAGGTGCCCAGCCGCCTGCTCGTTGGGAAAGTTCAGGGCAGCCCCCGGGGGTTCGAGCGGGTGGCGCGGGGGAGGCGGAGAGGCGGGAGCGGGCAATTCACGACGTGACCTGCCTGGTAATCAGCGATCCAAGCGCTTGGATCGGGCGGGCGGGTGGCCGCCCCGGCTCTGGCCCCCGGAGCCATTCTGGAAATCTGAGCGGCGGCTGCGGCGCGGGGCTCCGGGCGCCCGCGGGGCCGAGAACCTGCGCGCCGGCGCCTGGGAGCTCGGAAACTTCACGCGCGCGCTCCGGGCTCTCTCCCCTCCGGTAACACGCGTGTCTGCTGAGGACCTAGCCGATCTCGCTCCGCGGCTGCTGCTTCCGATTTGCGAGAGATTTCACGGCGTATGTGTGATGGGAGGAGAAGCCAGCTACTGAGGGATGAGTTTTTGAAATGGAGTGGCCGGTTTCCTTGGATGTTTTGTACCCTGGCGGGGTGGCGGGGAGTGCTGCCATGAGGTTTGAGTGGTAGCTGGTTGAAGGTAGTTAGAATAGGTGCGGTTGAGAAATCTCCGGACTAAACATTTGCAATTGTGCTGTCAGGGTGTTTCTAGCTTTTTTGAAAGTGAAACTTTAAGGTCTTTTTTTTTTTTTTTTAAGGAAGAGATTCTGCTTCTTTCTTGCGTTTTTTTCCTCTAACTGCTTTCCTCTAGGAAGCTAACTTTCTTTAGTCTCTGAAGATATTTTTGTTCCCACGGATGTGAACTGCGGAGCTTTGAAGACAAGAACGCAATTGTATGCATTAGGAAAGTAAACTCATAAATATTTTCTATGCAGTTAGAGGTTTGTTTTTTTTTTCCCCCTTTCTTTCCGCATGTGTCTGAACTGTGGTTTCATTAAATAGCTTTTGTTAACCAATTCCCTGGTGCCCAGTAGAGGAGGTTTTTTGTTTTGTTTTGTTTTGGGTTTTTAAAAAGCTTGGATATTTACAGTGATTATGAAAATTGGAAAAGATCTGAAATGCAAGTGATCTTCAGTTATTTATGTATTTTTCACAAAAGCCGATTCTTAACGCTTCATACGTTCAGAGTTAGGTTTCAATAGTTTTAAGAAGATAGCTGCACGTGTTAAAACTGGATGATGGTGCTGTTTTTTCAGTTTATTCTTAGTTGTGCTTCTCCAGCATATCCAGTACTGCAGTTACTCATAAAATCCAAGTACGTGGGGGTTTCTCCAGCTGTATAGGTTAATTCTGATGTTTGGCTTTGCCTTCAGTGTTTTCTGACAGCTCTAGTTCCACAAGTGGAACTACCGTCTCCCTTTCTTTTCTGTGGGGTTCCCTCGTGGCTCAGAAATTAAAGCGTCTGCCTGCAAGGCGGGAGACCTGGGTTCGATCCCTGGGTTCGATCCCTGGGTCAGGAAGATCCCCTGGAGAAGGAAATGGCAACCCGCTCCAGTATTCTTGCCTGGAGAATCCCATGGACGGAGGAGCCTGGTGGGCTACAGTCCACGGGGTTGCAAAGAGTCGGACATGACTGAGCGATTTCACTTCACTTCACTTTGACTTTTCTTTTCTATAGGGCTGCCCTGGTGGCTCAGAATCTGCCTGCAATGCAGGAGACCTGGGTTCCATCCTAGGCTGGGAAGAGCCCCTGGAAAAGGGAATGGCTACCCACTCCAGTATTATTGCTGGAGAATCCCATGGACAGAGGAGCCTGGTGGGGGTATAGTCCATGGGGGTCACAAAGAGTCGGACATGGCTGAGTGACTAACACTTTTCTTTGCTATTTATTTAAGCTTTAAGATGGGTGAAAAGCGCTTAAAACATTCCATAATTTTTAAAAACAGCAATGGATATAATAGGTTTGATCTGAGTAAAGTGTGTGATTGTGTACCTGTTTCTTGAAAAATGAATACCTTAAATGAGCCAAATTCTTTGGCATTCTGAAAGGAAGTAAGATTATTAGAGGACTTCATAAAATATTTCAGGCTTCCTGTATATGTATTCATTTGTGTCTTAATTAGTCACTAAAAGTACTTCTGGTAGCTCAGTGGTAAAGAATCTGCCTGCCAAGACAGAAGACTGCCAGTTTGATCCCTGGGTGGGGGAGATACCCCAGAGGAGGAAATGGCAACGCACTCCAATATTCTTTCCTGGGAGATCCCATGGACAGAGGAACTTGGCTGGCTGCAGTCCATGGGGTTGCCAAGAGTTGGACATGACTTAGTGACTGAGCGCACGCGCACACACACACACACATACACATACACATACACATACACACACACAAGTACTCCTAGTGGGTTCCCACCATGTTAATAGACCATTTAAATCCGTGTTATGGACAGGTGCCAAAAGAGGACTGTAAAAATGATGTGCAAAGTAATACTGTTTTCCTTGCCCTGGTCCCATGCCTTGCTAGTGTATGTGTTTGGACTTAGCTCCTAAGTCGTCTCCGAAGTAGTCATTTGTTTGAATGCTAGAAGTGAAAGAGATGTTACAGACTTTTTTAACTCTCTTATCCCTGTTTTCCCACCCAAGTTTGGTTGATTTTACATGGAATCAGTAAACTGAATCAAATTAGTGCATTATTATTGCCTTAAATGTCTCCGTGGCTTAATTTGTGGCCTAAAGGACCTGATTTAATAGCAGGAAGCTGGAAGGCTGGGTGTCTATTTAATCTTTATGAGTAGGAAACTGTAATAGGTAAGCTTTCTTTTGACCAAATTACATAGTTGATGAAGCCAAGGTATGTCTTTTTGTCTCAACTAATTGTTCAATTTGCAAGTGTTAGTTTGTCCTTAGGCGCTGGTAAGGAGTGTTTGAAGTGAGCGATGCAGATGATTCATTTAACTAACATCAGTAAGTTGCTGTTTTTTCCTCTTCTCATGTCTGAAAGCAACTTTTTATTTGAAAAATCTATTGAATTAAATGAGGAATCTATTTCACAGCATATAAGTTTTAAAAATCATCTTTAAATCTGAGATTTAATTATATTGGCCAAATTCTGGCTTACCTCGAAAGGTTTATTATATATGTGGAGATACGTCTATAATTAAATGTCTTCTACAGACCACTTAGGAAAATCAGTAATTATTTAATTCTTATTTTCATGGAATGTTCAAGCGTAATACTTCATAATAAGCTCACTAATCTGGCGTTGCCCGTAGCCATTTTGGAAGCATTTTGAGGTAGATGGTGACCCCTTTCTGAGCTGCTGGAAATTAGAGCCTCCTTGAGGGCACCTGTCTGCGGTACTGTTACTGGCCTAGTGGTTGGGCCTGGATTTTCTGTTAGGTTTACAGTGATGGAAGAGTTAATTTCCCATGTTATTCCTCCTTTTATTCCCCCTCCCAGCAGCCTCCCTTCAGTCCTGCCTTCTGTTTTCCATCCCCAAACGTCGTCCGTCTGTCCATTGATGAACCCATCTGTGGATCTCCTCTGTGCCAACCACTGAGCCAGATACAGTAAACAGTGGTGAGCAAAGCAGGTGTCCTCCTCTCAAGAAGCTTACAGTCCAGCAGGGGAGAAGGCCAAATGAACAGTGATCTCCAGCGTTATAAGAGAGATCCATCCGGGTCAGGGTAGTCCGTCATAGCACCTCAGTGAGCTAGGGATCTGGGATTGGGTGCGTGTTAGGCTAGGGTGAAGTCTGCAGGAAGAGGGAATCCAGGGGGGAATGGTTCAGAGAGAGGACATAGATGCAAAGCAAGTTGTAGAAGTCTTAGCTGTGAACTTGATTTGTGGTTTGATGAATGGCGAGAGAAAAAGACCAAAGCATACCAGTTCTGGGTTGATAGTGCCACCCATCACCTCCATTTTTACTGAAAAAAAGTATAAAGATGGCTTAAAAGGATTTAGTACGCACCCAGAAATAAACAAGACTTGCCCATTCATTTTTCAGTGTTGAGAATGAAAGCTTTTACAATTACTCTCTGTGGCTATTATAATTTATTAGAAAAATGCAGGGTTTTTTCCTGTTTTGAATGTCATCTGGAAGCTGTGAATTGGTTATAGCTGAGTAACAAGCAGGCTTTGTAAGACAAACAGTACTCTTTATTGACTCCTGTTAAGTGATTTTAGAGATCATTAAACATTTATTTAATATACAATATCTTCAAAAAGCTAGAATCGTTTACATTCCTTATTGTCTTTTGACAACTTCATGACAGTTCTTTTTGAAAACAGTTATCTTCCTCACTATTGAGACATCTCCAGAAGATGCTTTTAAATTGTGACCCTATTCAAATAGAACAGAAAGCTCTAAATTGCAGTAATAAGTTGAGTTCTAGTGACATTCTCACTGAGGTAGATAGAAGATAGGAGTATAATGAGGGAAAACACAAAATTCTTGAATATTTCTGTGTAATTTTATTATTGTATGTGGGATGGAGAGTCTGATCCTGCTTTCCTCTTAGAGGGCTGGAATGGCTAATGGTGTGCATAAGAGTTGTGACTTTGAATAATAAATACGAAACATTTAATAGAATGTATGAATTGCATCGTGTTGGGTCCCACCTAGCACTTGTGAATCTTCACTCAGAAGATTCAGATCTAAATACTAGATCTGCATACTTGATCTAAAACTTAGGCAGTATGTTCTCAGCATGGGGCTGTGGTCTGTTGTGTGAAGCCTGTGTGATCACAGGAATTGACTGAAACACTTTACATGGAGGTCTTGCTGATGAAGAAACATGAACGTGTTAATACCTGACTTCTACCAGTAAAATGATCTTTATTATATATGGATTTTCAGAAATCTGTGCTAAAGATACTTAAGCTTTCAATCTGAGGCCCTTTTCCTTAAAGGCTGAACTAGATAAACATTCTTTGTTTTCACTTTGGAAAATGTACAGAAGAAATCCTGGATTACTGTGTGTTCAAATAGTGTGATCACCTTCTAAATATAAAAAGTGTAGCCTTTGGCTAAAATGGTTTTTGCAGTTTAATTTTCATAAGCGTGAGCGCTGGGTAATAATGTACTTTTTAGATGAAATGGTATTGGTATCTTTCTAAGATTTTTTGTATGTGTGTGTGTGTGCGTGCGCTTTCCAGCTTTGCTGTTTGTTTTACCTAGAGTAGTAGCCACAGTTTCTTTGATCATGGCATTTTAAGGTGAAACCTGAGTTCACAGTTCTTGGTTAAATTACAGTTAATCTCTTGGGCTTCCCTAATGTCTCAGTGGTAGAGAATCTGCCTGCCAATGCAGGAGACACAGGAGACACGAGTTCCATTCTTTCTAAGTCAGGAAGATCCTCTGGAGAAGAATACTTCTGAAGTGGAATAATACTGGATCCTCCGCTCCAGTATTCTTGCCTGGAAAATCCCATGGATAGAGGAGCCTGGCAGGCTACAGTCCATGGGGTTGCAAAGAGTCAGACACAACTTAGTGACCAAGCAACAACAATATAAGACTATCTCTTAGAAAGTGGATTTTTTTTTTTCTTTCTGATGAAAAGCCTTTCATTTAATAGTTTATTATGATTACAGTGGCATTCTATTAGCCAAGTTTGCAGAGTGAATTCAGGGTTTTAAGAGGTCTTTGTTATGAACATGGCCACAAAAGTTGATTCCAGCTGTGGTGTGTTCCCTGAGAACTGCGGTGGGTGAGTTGTGAAGGGCGAGAGATGATGGGAATCCAGCTGTGAGGGAACTGTGGGGGCTGCAGAGGCTGCAGGGGCTGCTGGTCACAGAGATGCTGTGCGGAAAAACCGCTGCAGTGGTTTGACATCTTGAGCCTTCTCCTCGTGCCGTGGGGGTGTCCAGGGCACCCGTGGTGTAGGGATCCGCAGGGCACCAGCCAGTATAGATGGGTCATTTCCAAGTCCTCATGTTAGGATTCAGATGTTCAGAGAGATCTGTTAACTTACCAATGGCATTGTCAACCACTCTTTGTTGCTTCTGCCCCAGTGGCTGGTTCCTCTCGTCTTCTGTCTCCTACATCTTGGAGGACAGCAGGGCTCTGTCCTTGGTTTTCCTTTCTTGTCTGTCGGTGTCCTCTTCGCGGGTGAGCTCATTTAGTTTTCTGCTTTTAAATATATTAATAGTATCTTCCACATTCTGACCACTGTCAGGCTTCTGTCTGCAGGGGTGGGCCTCTCCTGCATGTCTAACTGCCGACTGGAAATCAGTTACTTGGATAACAGTTGGCATTTTTGTCCTAACGTGTCCAAAGCTGAACCCCCGATTGTGCTCCCTAACATCTGCTCCTCCCTCAGCTCAGGCTTCCCTCTCTCAGAACCTGAAGCCCACTTCCAGCTCAGCACACAATCTCCAGGATCTTCTTGGATGTCTCCCCCTTTCTCTCCTCCTGCCTCTACCCTCCGGTTCATCAATGGGTCCTGAAATGGATCCAGAATGTCGCCCTCCTCCCCACCCCCTCCATGACCACATTTGGGGCAGAGACACCAGGGTCTCTAACCTGTACAGTGTCTACTGCAGTGTCTTCTAACTGGTCTCCCTCCAGCTTTTACCCCGGCCACCCTCCCTTCTTTTGTCCACCCTCGTACTTGAGCAACCCTTTCACTTTGAGTTCGGTTCAGTTGCTCAGTCATGTCTGACTCTTTGCAACCCCGTGGACTGCAGCACACCAGGCCTCCCTGCCCATCATCAACTCTTGAGTTTACTCACTCGGGTCCATTGAGTCGGTGATGCCATCCAACTATCTCATCCTCTGTCATCCCCTTCTCTTCCCGCCTTCAGTCTTTCCCAGCATCAGGGTCTTTTCCAGCGAGTCAGTTGTTCGCATCAGGTGGCCAAAATATTGGCATTTCAGCTTCAGCATCAGTCCTTCCAATGAATATTCAGGACTGATTTCCTTTAGGATTGACTGACTGGATCTCCTTGCAGTCCAAGGGATTCTCAAGAGTCTTTTCTAACACCACAGTTTGAAAGCATCAATTCTTTGGCACTCAGCTTTCTTAATAGTCCAACTCTCACATCCATACATGACTACTGGAAAAACCATAGCTTTGACTAGACAGACTTTTGTTGGCAAAGTCATGTCTCTACTTTTTAATATGCTGTCTAGGTTGGTCATAACCTTTCACTTTAGATTCCAGCATGTCACTCGCCTGTTTTAATTTTGCTTGTAGTATTAATAGCATCCAAAGTCCTACAAATCACCCTTTATCCATGAAGCCACACTGATCAGAAGAAATGATAAAGACATAATTAGCAGAGGATAGCAGATATCCCTTGCAGAAGAACTCCAAATGATTTATGTAGCAGAACTCTTCTCCTGCTGACTGGTGGACTGCCTAGTGACTTCCTTCCAAAGGGTACAGTAGGGAAAGCAGGGAGCGAGTCTCCCACTGCAGAGAAAGCAGACAAGCCCTGTGTCAGCCCGGTGACCAGGGTCAGCATCAGCACCGAGGCGATGTGATGAACATGGCACTTCACCCCCCCACGCCCCCCTGCTCAACCTCCCCTCAATGCATAGCCCCAGTCTAATCATGCGAAAAACATCCGGCAAATTCCAGTCCAGGGACAGTCTACAAAATACCTGACCAGTACGTCTCAGAACTGTCAAGGTCATGAAAAACAAGGCAAATCAGAGAAACTGTTACAGTCCAGAGGAGTCTGAGACGATATGGTGACTGAATATAACGTGGCTGTCTTGGCTGGGATCCTGGCACAGACAAAGGGCATTGGGACTAGACAGTGACTGCTGCTGCTAAGTCGCTTCAGTCGTGTCCGACTCTGTGCGACCCCGTAGACGGCAGCCCACCAGGCTCCCCCATCCCTGGGATTCTCCAGGCAAGAAGACTGGAGTGGGTTGCCATTTCCTTCTCCAATGCATGAAAGTGAAAAGTGAAAGAGAAGTTGCTCAGACATGTCTGACTCTTAGCGACCCCATGGACTGCAGCCTACCAGACTCCTCCGTCCATGGGATTTTCCAGGCAAGAGTACTGGAGTGGGGTGCCATTGCCTTCTCCGAGACAGTGACTAACTGTGTTAATATTAGTTCATTAGTTGTGACAAGTGTACCATCATCAGGTGAGATGTTATCAGTGGGGAAACTGTCTTTGTCATTTTTCTGACAATCTAAAGGTATTGTAAAATGTCGGGCATACTTAAAGAAAGGATCTGCTTTGCTACTCTCCCCTCACCCACTGTGCCAAGCCACCGCCGTCTGTCTCTTTGTGGTTTCTCTAACTAGCACTTCTCTCCCGGACATGACTTTGAGCTCCAGGGGCCATTTGGCACTGTCTGCAGACATCTCTTTTGCTGGGGCTGCAGGGAGGAAAGGCTGTAGGCTTTTAGTTGGGTGGAGAGCAGGCTTAATACCAAAGGATGCCTGGGGCAGCTCTCTGTCCCACAGCCTCTCTTCCCCAGTCAAGAATTATCTGCCCCGAACGTCAATACGGCTGAGGTTGAGAAACTCGCATCATTTTTGTCTTTTCCTTCCATGTTTCTGACTACCGTCTCTATTTGCTTCTACTTTATTTTTCTCCTTAACACTCATCATCAGCCTCTGACAGATTCTTTGTTTCCATGTTTGTTTGACTCTCACCAGGAACTGTACCTTCCGTGAGGAGTTGATAGTTTGGTTCACTTATGTATCAGCTGCTGCTGCTGCTGCTAAGTCGCTTCAGTCGTGTCCGACTCTGTGCGATCCCATAGACGGCAGCCCACCAGGCTCCCCCGTCCCTGGGATTCTCCAGGCAAGAACACTGGAGTGGGTTGCCATTTCCTTCTCCAGTGCATGAATGTGAAAAGTGAAAGTGAAGTCGTTCAGTCGTGTCCAACTCTTAGCGACCCCATGGACTGCAGCCCACCAGGCTCCTCCGTCCATGGGATTTTCCAGGCAAGAGTGCTGGAGTGGGGTGCCACTGCCTTCTCCGTATGTATCAGCAGCATGTAGAATGATTCCCGACGTGGTGGTCCAGCACAGTGGTTCTTGCATGCTTGGTACTATCTGACTCTCTGCAACCCCATGACCTGAGCCCACTAGGCTCCTCTGTCCATGAGATTTTTCAGGCAAGAATACTGGAATGAGCTGCTATTTCCTACTCCAGGGGATCAAACCCGAGTCTCCTGTGTCTCCTGCATTGGCAGGCAGATTCTTTATCTGCTGAGCCGTCGGGGAAAATGGGTATGGTAGGTGTTCATTAAAAAGGTGTTGAATGAATCAAATAACAAAAGAAAAGTGAATTCACGATAATGTGTGTATGTGAGTGTTTGTATGTATGTATGTGTATATATATATATATGTATGTATGCTAAAAATTCACATAGTAAAGTGAAGGTGTAAACATCCCCCCAGCTGCCTATTCTCTAGAAGTTACTGCTGTTAACAGTTTAATTCTTATCCGTTCAGAAT
Organism: Bos grunniens; assembly: GCF_055505025.1. Taxonomy (NCBI): domain Eukaryota; kingdom Metazoa; phylum Chordata; class Mammalia; order Artiodactyla; family Bovidae; genus Bos; species Bos grunniens. The sequence goes on along the minus strand of NC_141191.1, from coordinate 18,238,551 downwards.
TTCTCAATCATTTTTAAGCACATCCATGAACTATGCACGTATTTATCTCCCCTTCCTTTTTGCAAATGTAAATGGGATGGGTTTAGTTTTCCCTGTTACTATATCTAGACTTCTTTACATGTCAGTGTATAGAGTACTGTCTTACTCTTTTTGATGACTCCATAATATTTTATTTGTAGAATTAAGCAAAAGTATTTTGCAGTAGAATCCTGGATTGAGATTTTGTTGTGAAGTGGATACTGTTGATAGTAACATTGTGTTCTAAAATAAAGGTGCTTGTGCAAACATCATCTTTTTAATGGTTTTTTAAAGCATTTTCTTTACATCTTATCCCTGGTTTGTAAATGCCTCAGAATCAGGATCTTTGCCTTTTAAAATAATTCTATGAGTTGTTGAATTCCATGTACCTAGCACAGTCTGGGCTTCCCTGGTAGCTCAGCTGGTAAAGAATCTGCCTGCAATGTAGGAGATGCTGGTTTGATTCCTGGGTCGGGAAGATCCCCTGGAGGAGGGATCGGCCACCCATTCCAGTATTCATGGACTTCCCTCGTGGCTCAGATGGTGAAGAATCGACCTGCAGTGTGGGAGTCCTGAGTTTGATTCCTGGTTGGGAAGATCCCCTGGAGGAGGGCATGGCAGCCCACTCCAGTATTCTTGCCTAGAGAATCCCATGGACAGAGGAGCCTGGCGGGCTGCAGTCCATGGGGTCACAGAGTCGGACACGACTGAGCGACCAAGTGCAGCACAGTAGTCTGTCTGCTTTCGGGTTCTCGATACCTGTAGGTTGAATTCAGTCATGAATCAAAGTTGTTACTTATTTTGATAAAATCACCAGATTGTTGCATCCTCCTCAAATTTCCCTTGAGTATTAGATCTGTGGACCAAATTAAGAGAGTTTTGGGAAAAGATTGTCTTATTTTGTTTAAATATCAGTTGTTCTAGAGGCCAAAAATCTGTCTGCTTTCCTGACTTGATCTGGTGAGAAGACGCGGTCACTAAAGAACAAGTTAGGCTGCCCGACTTCAACGTGATTCAGTATCAGTTAAATGTCTAATTGCTTTCAGCATATCAGCTTTTTCCTTTTTTTTCCCTAATGAAATGACTCATGGAGCAAAGTTGGCAGTCGCTGAGTTAAGCTCCTCTGAATTTAAGTTGTCATGCTAATTCCCTGGCTGTTTGGCCAGCCCTCCAGCCTGCTGTTTCTCTCAGCTCAGGGAGCAGTCCCATTTCCCGGGTGTTCATTGGAGAGGTCCTTCTCAGGGCCACAGTCCTGTCCTCTTGTGAAGCTGCCTTGATTTACCAAGTGAATGATGTCGGCCCCTAGGGAAACAGTTGGTCTGAAGGTAGTTGTCCTGCTTCCCAGCCAGGCCCCAGCCCAGTGGTCTTGGCTGCCTTGCTGCTGGTTCAGGGCACCCCTTTCTCAAATGTGCTCTTTCCTCCTGCTTCACCCTTGGGCCCTCTGCAGTGCCTGCTACCTTGCTGATCCGGCCCCTCTACATGTGTTTGCATGTGTTTGTGTTTTGTGTTCAGGGGACAGGTTATTCAGAGCCCTGAAGACAGTGGGCCCTCTGAGTACTGGTTGTGGGCAGCAGTCATGACACCCCAGTGCTGATGCCAAGATCCGCGTCCCTGGTTGAGAGAGGGCAGGTTCTGTTGGACAGCAAGCTAGTGGTCTTCTCTTTCTGAACAGACTTTTTTTGGCTCAGTTTGTTGGTTCAGAAATGACCTTAGTATTAAACTTGATGATATAATTATTTTAATACCTTTAAATAGTTATATAGTGCCAAATGAGATGCTAAACCCTTGTATTATGTAGGGAGTGAACTTAATCATTCTTATAAAGAAATATAATTTCAGGATAAAGTTTGAAATGAGATTGTAAGCTGTCATTATGGGAGGTTATATAGAACCACCATTGAGAGTTTTTTTGGTTGTTCTGATTTAGTTGTCCGAAGCTTCTCATGCTCAGGATACTGTAATAGTGTTAAGTTCATGAGGTTCTGAGCACTTAATTTACTGTATACAAGGAAATGTAGGCTTCCCTGGTGGCTCAGATGGTAAAGAATCTGCCTGCAATGCAGGAGACTTGGGTTCAATCCCTGGGTCAAGAAGATCCCCTAGAGAAAGTGAAGTCACTCAGTCGTGTCCGACCCTCAGCGACTCCATGGACTGCAGCCTTCGTCCATGGGATTTTCCAGGCAAGAGTACTGGAGTGGGGTGCCATTGCCTTCTCCCCTAGAGAAGGGAATGACAACCCACTCCAGTATTCTTGCCTGGGAAATCCCATGGACAGAGGAGCCTGGTGGGCTACAGTACATGGAGTCACAGAGTCAGACATAATTGAGCAACTAACACTTTCACTTTCACTTCATGTAAGTTAATGTAAACAAAGACTTCTCACATAGCGTAGTGGTAAAGAATTCTGCCTGCGAGTGCAGGAGACACAGAGACGTATGGGTGGGGAAGATCCCTTGGGGAAGGAAATCGCAACCCATTCCAGTATCCTTGCCTGGGAAATCCCATGGACAGAGAAGCTTGGTGGGCCCCAGTCCTCGGGGTCACGAGTTGGTCACGCCTGAGCATGCACACACCTGTACCAAATGGAAAGAGTCTTCACTGTGTACCTTTTTCAGTTCAGTTCAGTCGCTCAGTCGTGTCTGACTCTTTGTGACCCCATGGACTGCAGCACGCCAGGCCTCCTGTCCATCACCAGCTCTAGGAGTTTACTCAGACTCATGTCCATTGAGTCGGTGATGCCATCCAACCTTCTCATCCTCTGTCGTCCCCTTCTCCTCCCACTTTCAATCTTTCCCAGCATCAGGGTCTTTTCAAATGAGTCAGTACTTCGAGTCAGGTGGCTAAAGTCATGGAGTTTCAGCTTCAGCATCAGTCCTTCCAATGAACACCCAGGACTGATCTCCTTTAGGATGGATTGGTTGGATCTCCTTGCAGTCCAGGGGGCCCTCAAGAGTCTGCTCCAACACCACAGTTCAAAAGTATCAATTCTTCAGTGCTCAGCTTTCTTTATACTCCAACTCTCACATTCATACATGACTACTGGAAAAACCATAGATTTGACTAAACAGACCTTTGTGTACCTTTTTAGCAGTCATAGTTGCCTTCTGGAGAAGGAAACGGCAACCCACTCCAGTATTCTTGCCTGGAGAATCCTGTGGACAGAGGAGCCTGGTGGGCTGCCATCTGTGGGGTCGCACAGAGTCGGACATGACTGAAGCGACTTAGCATGCATGCATTGGAGAAGGAAATGGCAACCCACTCCAGTATTCTTGCCTGGAGAATCCCAGGGATGGAGGAGCCTGTTGGGCTGCTGTCTGTGGGATTGTACAGAGTTGGACACGACTGAAGTGACTTAGCAGCAGCAGCAGCAGCATACTTACCTTCAAGATTGAAGTGCAGGAATAAATTTTGTTGTTACAGCTGGCAGATGGTCATTAAGATCGTTGGAGTCAATAAACTGAAAATTGTTCTTGACCTTAGTAATTCTAGAAATATTAGCAGTGTTGATACTTCTATTGGAAAACCATTGCACTTACTCATATTCTGTGTAGATGGCGAATGCTGTATTAAAATGTGAGGTCTGAAACAAGAAAAGATGTACACTTTTTGTTCATTTCCCTGAAGTAATGTTTCTTATTTGCTTGGCTCGTAGGTGCCTGACAGTTAAGCGATGGGGAGGCACTTGGCCTCGCTTCTGCTTCTGCTGCGCCTCCTCCAGCATTTCGGAGATGGTGATGGAAGCGGAACGCTGGAAGAGATGCCCCTGCAGTTCACACATTTCCAGTACAATGTCACAGTGCATGAAAACTCTGCAGCGAAAACCTACGTGGGGCATCCCGTAAAGATGGGTATTTACATGACAAATCCACTGTGGGAGTTAAGGTACAAAATCATCTCAGGAGACAACGAAAACCTATTCAAAGCCGAAGAGTACGTTCTTGGAGACTTTTGCTTTCTGAGAATAAGGACCAAAGGAGGAAATACAGCTATTCTCAACAGAGAAGTGAAAGACCACTACACGTTGATTGTCAAAGCAGTGGAAAAAAATACTAACGCTGAAGCACGAACAAAGGTCAGAGTGCAAGTGCTGGATACAAATGACCTGAGACCCCTCTTCTCCCCCACCTCGTACAGCGTGTCTCTACCTGAAAACACAGCCATAAGGACCAGTATCGCGAGAGTCAGTGCCACGGATGCAGACATAGGCACCAATGGAGAATTTTACTACAGTTTCAAAGACCGAACAGACATGTTTGCCATCCACCCCACCAGTGGCACCATTGTTTTAACGGGCAGACTTGACTACACAGAGACCAGTGTCTACGAGATGGAGATTCTCGCTGTGGACCGCGGCATGAAGTTGTACGGTAGCAGCGGCATCAGCAGCATGGCCAAGCTCACGGTTCACGTAGAGCAGGCCAACGCGTGTGCCCCCGTGATAACAGCCGTGACCTCGTCACCGTCCGAACTGGACAGGGACCCCACGTACGCCATCGTGACCGTGGACGACTGCGATCAGGGTGTCAATGGGGAGGTCGCTTCTTTAAGCATTGTGGCGGGAGACCTCCTTCAGCAGTTCAGAACAGTGAGGTCCTCTCCAGGGAGCAGAGAATACAAGCTCAAAGCCACTGGCGCCATCGACTGGGACAGTCATCCTTTCGGCTACAACCTGACGCTCCAGGCGAAAGACAAAGGAACTCCTCCCCAGTTCTCTTCTGTGAAAGTGATCCATGTGATTTCGCCACGGTTCAAAGCGGGGCCGGTCAGGTTCGAGAAGGAGGTTTACAGAGCAGAAATCAGCGAATTCGCTCCTCCCCACACACCTGTGGTCATGGTAAAAGCCACGCCTAGCTACCCTCATTTGAAGTATGTTTTTAAAAGCACACCTGGAAAAGCTAAATTCAGTCTGAATCACAACACTGGTCTCATTTCCATCTTAGAACCCCTGAAAAGACAGCAGGCATCCCATTTTGAACTCGAAGTCACAACCAGTGACAGAAAAGCCTCGACCAGAGTCTTGGTTAAAGTCTTGAGTGCCAACAGTCACCCTCCGGAATTTACTCAGACAGCCTACAAAGCATCTTTTGATGAGAACGTGCCCATTGGTACTACGGTCATGAGTGTGAGCGCTGTAGACCCTGATGAGGGTGAGAACGGGTACGTGACTTACAGCATTGCAAACTTAAATCACGTGCCGTTCGTCATTAACCATTTCACAGGCGCCGTGAGTACTTCAGAAAACTTGGACTATGAGCTGATGCCACGGGTTTACACTCTGAGGATTCGCGCATCAGACTGGGGCTCGCCCTACCGCCGGGAGATTGAGATCCTTGCCACCCTTACTCTCAATAATTTGAATGACAACACACCCCTATTTGAGAAGATAAATTGTGAAGGAACGATTCCCAGGGATCTGGGCGTTGGGGAGCAGATAACTACCGTCTCTGCTATCGATGCAGATGAACTTCAGTTGGTGCGATACCAGATCGAGGCTGGAAATGAACTGGACTTGTTCAGCTTGAACCCCAACTCCGGGGTACTGTCATTAAAGCAGTCGCTGATGGATGGCTTAGGGGCCAAGGTGTCATTTCACAGCCTGAGAATCACGGCTACAGATGGAGAGAATTTTGCCACCCCGTTATACATCAACATGACCGTGGCTGCCCTTCGCAAGCCGGTCAGCCTGCAGTGTGAGGAGACGGGCGTGGCCAAAATGCTGGCGGAGAAACTCCTGCAGGCGAACAAGCTGCACAGCCAGGGAGAGGTCGAGGACGTCTTCTTTGACTCCCACTCTGTCAACGCTCACGTGCCCCAGTTCAGAAGTACTCTTCCAGTTGGGATCCAGGTCAAGGAAAACCAGCCTGTGGGTTCCAGCCTGCTTGTCATGAATGCTACTGATCTCGACACTGGCTTCAACGGGAAGCTGGTCTACGCCGTTTCCGGAGGAAATGAAGATAGCTGCTTCATTATGGACATGGAAACGGGGATGCTCAAAATCCTGTCTCCCCTTGACCGTGAGACGACAGACAGGTACACCCTGAACATCACAGTGTCTGACCTGGGACTGCCACAGAGGGCGGCGTGGCATCTGCTGGAGATCCGAGTCCTGGACGCCAATGATAATCCACCTGAATTTTTACAGGAGAGCTACTTTGTTGAAGTGAGCGAAGACAAAGAGATAAACAGTGAAATCATCCAGGTGGAAGCCACAGACAAAGACCTGGGGCCAAACGGACACGTGAGGTACTCTATTCTCACCGACACAGACAAGTTCTCAATCGACAGCGTGACTGGAGTGGTTAAAATCCTGAACCCCTTGGACCGTGAGGAGCAGCAGGTGCATTACTTAAAGGTTGAAGCCAGGGATCAAGCCAGGGAAGAACCCCAGCTGCTCTCTACGGTGATTCTCAAAGTATCCTTAGACGATGTGAATGACAACCCGCCCAAGTTTATTCCCCCTAATTACCGCGTGAAAGTTCGAGAGGACCTTCCAGAAGGGACCATAATCATGTGGTTAGAGGCCCACGACCCTGATTTGGGTCAGTCTAGTCAAGTGAGGTACAGTCTCCTGGACCACGGAGAAGGAAACTTTGATGTGGATAAGCTCAGCGGAGCCGTGAGGATCATACAGCAGTTGGACTTTGAGAAGAAGCAGGTATATAACCTCACGGTGAGGGCCAAAGACAAAGGGAAGCCCATTTCTCTGTCTTCCACTTGCTACGTTGAAGTGGAGGTCATCGACGTGAATGAGAACCTCCATCCGCCCGTGTTTCCCAGCTTCGTGGAAAAGGGTGCGGTAAAAGAAAACGCCCCTCTTGGTTCTTCAGTCATGAAGGTGTCCGCTCGTGATGAGGACATGGGAAGAGATGGGGAGATCCACTACTCCATTCGGGATGGTTCTGGTGTTGGTGTTTTCAGAATAGATGAAGAAACAGGTGAGTGTGTTCTCTTTACGCTGGCTTGCTCTTCCCTCTCATTTCTTTCTAAAGTAAATGTCCCCCGTGTTGACTCTTTCACAGTTCCCCTTTGGCCCCTAGGGCGCAGTGCACATCCATGCTTTTTGTCCTGTTGCCTGTGTCTTTGTGTAGTATGGAACCAGAGGAACCTGAATTGAAACCATGACCCCTGATCCTGACCTCCAGGTTTGTTCTGTATCTTATCAAAAGCTTCATTGTGATTTTTCTGTAACTCTTGAGAGGCCCTTCCGAAGTTTCTCCAGCTGGTGCAGGTGCAGACATAGGCGACCACTCCGCTGCCTGGCGTGCTATTCAGATGTTGGTGCACACCCGCAAGTAAGGGAGCCTACAGAGAGAGGACCGTGTACGTTCTCTAGGTTTCGTTTGAACAGCAGATGGAGGCTGTAGAAGGTGGAGTTGGAGGGACCTGGCTTTGAATCGTGGCTCTCTCAGCTGTTAATTTGATGGTCTTGGACAAATTGATTATCCTCTTAAAATTGACTTCCTCCACCTATAAGATGGGGGCACCCCAATTTACTGAAAGATTTTTGTGGGGATAAAGTGAAATAACGTGTTATCGTCTGTTGTTTAATGTCTTTTGGAAGTGGTAACAATGCTCCGTTATACATCCTTCCTCCTGGAATGAGGACCTAAAAACAGAACATCCAGGACAGCCATTTATGCTAGAGTATATATGTATTATTTTGCATTTTGTACATACCTCTAATTTAACTGCTTTTCATGGATTTTATAGTTATATGTCAGTCTCCCCTGCTGGCGTGTGAACCGTGTTATTACTTTGCTGGGGCAGCCATAACAAAGGTCTGCCACAGACACAGTGCTTAAACAACAGAAATTTATTTTTCACATGTGGAGGCTGCAAATCAAAGATCAACGTGTTGGCAGAGTACGTTTCTCCCGAGCCCTCTCTCCTTGGCTTGTAGTTGACCATCGTCCGCTGTGACATCACATGATCCTCTCTGTTAACGTCTGTGTCCTCATCTCTTTGTATGAGGGACCGCCCCCTCATTTTAACTTCTTTTTAACTCGTTTATCTCATTTGGGGCCCTGTCTCTAAGGACAGTCATGTTTTGAGGGACTGGGGATTTTGGACTTGGACACATGAATCTCGGGAGACACAGTTCATAACAAAACTACCTTTAAGGACAGGCTTTTAGCGCATATATTTTCTGTCCTCAGCACCCACCAGATATTGCCTGATAGAAGCTGCTTATTACATGGTAAAAGATTGAATGAGTAAATTAAAGATTATTTTTGTTTTGAATGTCCTGCCTTCTGAAACTGCTAGGGAAAATAGAAGGAAACTGGGTAACCCCAGCAGTCATCAGCCACAGATGGAGTTCGGTTTGTTTATTAATCTCACTGCTATTTCCTTTACGAATATGTCCATTCTAAAAGGCATATTTTTTCTTATTGTTTTAAATCTTCAAGTTTTTATTCAGTAATGCCACAAATAAGTTCTTCACTCAGTACCCACCCCAGTGTGCAGTTCCATGTCTAATAGGTGTACAGCAAGTGAAAAATTTAATTATTGTCCTAGAAATAAGTGATTTCAGAGGGTACACAATTTTTAACATGTTTTTGTTTATTCAGAGGATTCTTTCTCTAGTGAATTACATACCTCTAGTGTGTGGTATAGATCTGCAGAGTCATCATCTGCCACTCATCCAAAAGATCTGTAATGGTTAATTCAAGAGAAAATAGCGTTGCCAGCAGCAGTTAGTAATCACCCACCTGAAGAGTGGAATGGATCTTTTCCCTTATCATACTCTCTGATATGAATTAGTTTTCAGGTACATTGGCAACATAGAAAAATACCCAGAATTTAGTAACTGAAGCTGAAAGTATGAAGTGTTTTATGAATTTCATAAGGACAATTTTTCCTACTTATTTTTTTCTTTTCCAAGGTGGGCTTTGAACACCTTGAAAGAGAACTGTCATAGTTGAAAGACAGAAAATAGAAACAAAATCTTAATTTACATTTCCTTTATGTCTTAAATTATGTGAGCACTGTCTTTTGGGTTTTTTTCTTTCAAGTTCAGAAGAGTATTTCTATTGTTGCTTTTTAAAGACCTATTTAGAAACTAGCATTTTTGGTCTATAAATTGAAGAGACTGGAATAGTCTTACTATTGGGGGTGGGCGGATAGGGGAGAGGGTGTGCAGCCAACCAGCTGAACAGGGCAGCGTTCTGAAATAATTTTAGTCGTTTTCAAGCTGAATGGCAGGGCTAGACTTCAAGGGTGGTAATTTAGTGAGAGGCCGGGCATGGGTTGGGATTATGGGCATCGGGTTAGGAAAGTGTATGATCAACTGTTATGCATTGGTACGAAGATTGAGATTTAAAGGTGAGAGAAAAATTGGAAATTTCTAGGTCATCTCTTCTATAGTCCTTCCGTTATAGAGGAAAATACAGCAGATTTAGGTTTATATGCTTTTGAAGTTGCATAAAGGTGATGTAATAGTTTTTATACATTGCTCTGGTATACGTTGCAAGATATTTTCTTTTTGTCAGTAGGATTATCAGCCCAAGCAATTACAGAGATCCCCAGCAAGACATCTGATATCATGGTGTCGAATTCCTTCATGAAAAGTCAATATGTTTGTGCGATAGAAATCCTAAATTAGATATGCCACTTTTCTGTTTGGGTTTTGCCTCACTGATTTTGAAGGCAGGTTGGGAGTGTGGGGAGGTGCCTGGCAGATGAGGAAAAGTAGGAGCAGTTCTGAAACACCAGTGGGTACCCCCTCAGACAAGGCAGGCAAACTCCAGCATGAGTTGGGGTTGGCCTGGCCCAGGTGGAGTCATTAGCATCTTTCTAGAAGGTCAGTATGGGCTTCCTGGTGACTAAAGAATCTTCCTGCAATGCAGGAGACCCAGGTTCAGTCCCTGACTTGGGATGATCCCCTGGAGAAGGAAATGACAACCCACTCCAGTATTCTTGCCTGGAGAATCCTATGGACCGAGGAGTCTGGTGGGCTTCAGTCCATGGGTTCCTGAAGAATCAGACAAAGAGAACTTAAGTCTCTGCTGCTTGCCCACTTCTGCTGAGCTCTCACCTTCTCCTCTAGTGATGCCTTTCATACAGGGCTGATGGCCGTGGGCCTGTTCAGAGCTGCTGTGACTGTGAAGACCATGAACCTGCCTGCCTCATTGTCGCTTTGCTTCTTGCCTTTGACTTAACTTTAAACTAGATCATTGGCTGAATATAATAAAACCGAGTTTTTGTGGTGTTTTACCTATTTCAGCATTGTTACATAGGGATATCATTTGTATGCTTCTCATAGAACAGAGGACATATTCAGCTGTCTGAATTTAGTTCTTACTATTTTTAAGATCCTCCCTTTTCCCTTAAAAAAAAAACAAAACAAAAAAACGCTGCTTAAACTTGAAATATCCCCTGACAATTTTATTTTTTTTGGAAATGGAAATTCTATGGACTACCGAAAATATGTATTTGAGTGAACAGCCCTGTCAGCTCTGGGTGTTATGCATATTTTGCTAATTGGCTTTGCAGGGAGGTAACACATACTTGCAGTGTAGGGGTGACAGTCATTTGACTCATCAGTTAATCTCTCACTGTGTCATATGCTTTTTCCTGGAGAGGCTTCTGGGTGTTAGTGAACCATTCTGACAAATCCAAGCCCGCATGATTGAGGTTTGGAAGGGTTGAGTGTTGGGTGAAACATTATTTGGAAAGCCTGCCGTTAGAGATCAATCTCCAGTACTCTATAAAGAGTCTCCCCTTTTTGTCTCCTTAAAATCTGCAGTGAGGATTGTAAAGCAGGTTTAACAGAAATGTTACAGGAGTAGGTATCTTGGAAATGTGTAATTTCACATTTCGGTTTTTATTTGCCCGACTTTATACTTCTTAGCATTCACCCCATTCTCACTTCCAGGACATTGCTGGTTGCTTTGTCGGAAGCTTCCGAGTTGAGCAGAGTAGAATCTTAGGGCTTCCTCCTGGAGATTTGTGGAATTAATTCAGCTTAGTATTCTTGGCTGGTGAGGACCAAACCAACTTAATTATTACTTGAGCGCCAATAAAACGTTGCAGGTCTTTGCTCATTTTTAAAATAGGGTATAATTTTTAAAACTAGCGAAAGGCTTGGCCAAAAGGTTTACTTTTAAAATTGTTAATGGGACCTCATATCGAAGCAGGGTTTAGTTGAGCCCTGCTCCACCCGTGTCTGTATTGTAATGAACGCCTTCTGTGTGTGATTTCCCTACTGTCTGGAGGGCCTCAGTTGGGCTCTTACTGTAATGCAACCCGGTAAGAGTGTCTTCCCTTTCTGACTCGACGTATTTCGGGAGACCGTGTTTTTCACTAAGATAAAAGCAAATTTTTGAACTTCTTAGGGCTGTATTACTCTTAGAACACCAATTGTGGTTTCAGGATTGAAATTTACATTCCAGTGAAAAGACTTGGAATGAATTAACATGGAAGTAACAGCTGTTGCAATGGGATAAATCATCGTTCATGAATGACGGGAGGGAGAGTAAGGACTACGTCTTTCTTGAGAGAACCCGGCTACAGTGTCATTCCGGGGGAGTGTTACTGCACCATTCCTAGGTCTGGAGACTGGCTTAGGGGACGAAGGAGCAATGAGTTAGCCTGGTGGAAACAGAAGGGAATTCCAGTCCAGTCTCACCTTATTGTTGACTTCAGTGAGGAGGGAGAATGCCTCTGGGGATTCAGTCTGGTTTGGCAGAGCTCTTGAGTGTTTTCATTATGATTTTAATTATTCGCTCAAGTTTAAAAAAGACCTTTTCCCAACTTAAAAGTAGGATATTCTGCATACAGCCAGGGACCCATGATTTTTCCTACGGCCACTTCTCTCGGGACAGATAGTAGCCTGTAGAGGAGAAGGAAGGCTATTAATGGGCTCAAGCTGGAGGACTGAAAAGCCTGTAAGAGTGGCTGAGGGCCGGGCGGTTCCTAGAAGTGTGATCTCCTGGGGTGGGACCAGTTACCCTGCTTGGAGCTGGGTCTAGAATTCCTGGCAGCAGGAACTAAAATAGGGACTGGTGGGAGGCCGAAAGGGAGTGAAGAAATGTGCTGGTGAAAGGGCTTTTGTGTCGCCATCTCCTCCCTCGAGTGGCCGCAGCTGCTTTCTGTCCTGTTCTTTATTCTCCTCCCCAGAAAGTTGAGGAGAAAGGAAACTGGTTTCATGGCCCCAGTGAGACTGAAAAAGGGGCTTTGGCAGGAAGCACGTTATGATCATGTATGTGCCGTTGCTCTGGTCGGGAGTAAAGAATCTGTGACTCTGAGTCAGAGGATGGAGGGCATGGTAGTCCTTTCTGCTGGGGTGGGGATCCTCTGGGGAGCCAGGAGGGTTTTAAGGTGAAAACAGGATCTCATTAGAAATCCAAAGGGAACTCTGTTTTGGTTTGTGGGTTTTTTTTTTCACTTAAAAATTAAATTTATTTATTTTTAATTGAAGGATAATTGCTTTACAGTATTGTGTTGCTTTCTGCCGTACATCAGCCTGAATCAGCCATAGGCACACATGTGTCCCATCCCTCTTGAACATCCCTCCCACCTCCCTCCCCATCCTACCCCTCTAGGTTGTTACGGAGCCCCGGGTTGAGTTCCCTGAGTCATACAGTAAATTCCCATTGGCTTTGTATTTTACATACTGTAATGTGTGTTTCCATGCTAGGAAACAGGGCTCAACTTTCCTTTGCTGCTGCTGCCAAGCCGCTTCAGTCACATCCGACTCTGTGCGACCCCATAGACGGCAGCCCACCAGGCTCCCCCGTCCCTGGGATTCTCCAGGCAAGAACACTGGAGTGGATTGCCATTTCCTTCTCCAATGCATGAAAGTGAAAACTTTCCTTTAGTTATTTGTGTATTTAACAAGTTGATGCTTTAGGTGCCGAGGGACGGTGCTTGGAGGAGGGGGCGGGATATAACACCCTGTGCCCTGTGGTTCCGCGTGGTCTCGTGTTGTTGAGCAGCATGTGGTGAAGGTGTGCAGTGCACTGATCCAGTCCTGCGAGGCGTGTGAGGGTCAGAACTGGGAGGGGACGGGCTGGAACCACTTGGGGTGCTCTCCGGCCTCAAGCCTTTGGTGATAATGACAGTAGTGACGTGGACGTTGTGGTAATAATGAGCCACAGATACTGAGTGTCACGGCCAGTGCTGTCCTAAGCCCTGTATGTATGTTAACGTGTTTAATCCTCACAACTAAGACTCACAACTGCAACTCACACTTGACTCACACCTGTGACTTCCCTGGCGGCTCGGCCGGTAAAAGTGTCTGCCTACAATGCAGGAGACCCAGGTTCCATCCCTGGGTTGGGAAGATCCCCTGGAGAAGGAAATGGCAACCCACTCCAGTATTCTTGCCTGGAGAATCCCATGGACGGAGGAGCCTGATAGGCTGCAGTCCATGGGGTCACAAAGAGTCAGATAGGAGTTCACTTTCACTTTCACAACTACCAGATAGTTTCTCTTATCCCTATGTTACCTATGAGGAAACGTTCAGAAGTTAAACAACTTGCCCAAAACCACCTGGGACTTCCCGGGTGACTCATTAGTAAAGCGTCTGCCTGTGATACAGGAGACACAGGTTCAATCCCTGGGTCAGGAAGATACCCTGGAGAAGGAAATGGCAATCCACTCCAGTATTCTTGCCTGGAGAAGCCCATGGACGGAGGAGCCTAGTGATCTGTAGTCCATGGAGTCGCAGAGTTGGATGCCACTGAATAGGCAAAACCACTTGAGTGCTAAGTGGCAGAACTAGGGAGTTGTGTGCACGGGAACCCTGCACTGAACTGCCGTCACTCAAGAGTGGTCTTGCCACGCTGTTTGTGGTCAGTCGTGTCCAACTCTTTGCAACCCCCATGGACTGTAGCCCACCAGCCTCCTCTGTCCATGGCATTCTCCGGAGGGAGCCCATATAAAAACCACCAGTTGAGTAGGAGTCTGGGCTGAATAGGGTGGGCTGGGCTGTTCACTTCAGTCCTAAATTTGAGGCTTGGTCTTGAAAGGAATATTGACTCAGAGACTCTCCTTCCTTCATTTTTATTCCCAGAATGATGTGTGGCTCTTTGGTACATTTAGTAGAACAGAGTTTTAGCGTTACAAAGTGGTGGCATTTAAACACTTTAGATTATTGCTCTGAAGTGTTTAGTATCTGGTGCCGAATATAGACGGTAGTGAGCTCTGCTGTCTGGTGGCTGTGGACAGGTATCTCACCTGTGTTTGCAATTGTGACACTATGATCTTCCCATGAATAAAAATGCAGTCTGCCTGCCTGCCTGAACTCTATTGGATGTTAATCAAAGCCTCTCGTCCTAGAAACATTGTTTTAGCTGGCTGTTAGGGTCCTGGCTAACCTTTAAAACCAGTTTAACCCGCACAGCGGCGGGAGCTGGCTTAGCCCACGCTTCCTCTTTGAATGGATTTCCTTGTGTCCTTGTTGTCTTGCCCTGTCCTCCTCGGTGCCCTGGCCTCAGGTGCTGTCCTCGCCACCGTGACGCGTGTGGCTCGACGCCCTAATGAGCCTCTTCTCCCCCGCAGCCCTCCTGGCAGGGAACCACCTTTATGTTCTGAACGTGTTGAAGACCTGAGTGTTCATACTTTGAGTGGCCTGTGTGTGTAAAGATTTAATACCCCATTCACATCCAGGCTGTTCTTTCCATGTTGCCTGCCTTGCCCAATTCTGAAAATTGAGTAGATCTTGAAACTCGAGTTGTTTGCTCATGTTGGAATTTTTTTTTCCTTAACCATTTCGTTGCTGTTGTTTTGACTTTGTGGATTATTTGCATTCACAAGCCTGGGTTTGTCAGGTTGTTAATTACCTATTTGTATTTTGTGTGCTGCTTTGCTTCGCAGCTGCCTTCATAGCATTTAGTTTTTTAAAAAACCAAGCGTATTGGTGTACAGAGTGCGTGCTCACCGTACGGGACGCAGTGCCACGAAGCACAGCCTTTCATGTCTTTGTTACTGAGGATAAATGGGCTTGGAAAGATTGTTATTCAAGGGCACATGCGGAACTTGTTGAGTTGGCAGTTATCCAGTTTAACAGCAGTGATAAAAGTGGAGGAAACTATTCACATATATACTTCAAGGGCCAGTCTTATCAATTAACTTGCCTTGGGAATTGAAGTATGCCCTCTCGGAATGTCTGCTATCGTATTTAACCTGTTTCATTGCTAGGCCTCTGTGTAGCTGAGTAAACGGATCCGTTGAAAGAGATTCTTTAGAGGTGTCTTATTTATTTTATACTGGAGAAAGTCTACCAAATGTGGTCTTTTTAATTTTAGCCTAGTTGATTTTTGCTTTTCTTTCTTTCTTTTTTGATAAAGTTACCCAGCTGTTTCTGTGATGTAAGACTTCTAATTTGAGCCAGTTTAGCCATATTGTACTCTTATTTCCTTCATCTTTATCACCATTGACATGTACTTGTAGTTAATATTCATTGAGTGCTTTACCTGGTGGCCCACATGGTAAAGAATCTGCCTGCAATGCAGGAGACCTGGGTTCGATCCCTGGGTCGGAAAGATCCCCCGGAGAGGGGCATGGGAACCCACTCCAGTATTCTCGCCTGGAGAATCCCATGGACAGAGGAGCCTGGTGGGCTCCAGGCCATGCGATCGCAAAGAGTCCAACATGACTGAGCTTAGATCTAACTTAACCCCACTGTGTACTAGCCCTATTTTAAGCTCTTTATTTTATTGTCTCATTCAGTTCAGTCGCTCAGTCATGTCCGACTCTTTGCGACTTCATGGACTGCAGCATGCTAAGCCTCCCTGTCCATCACCAACTCCCAGAGTCTACCCAAACTCATGTCCATTGAGTTGGTGATGCCATCCAACCGTCTCATCCTCTCTCATCCCCTTCTCCTCCTGCCCTCAATCTTTCCCAGCATCAGGGTCTTTACAAATAAGTCAGCTCTTCACATTAGGTGGCCAAAGTTTTGGAGTTTCAGCTTCAACATCAGTCCTTCCAATGAACACTCAGGACTGATCTCCTTTCAGATGGACTGGTTGGATCTCCTTGCAGTCCAAGGGACTCTCAAGAGTTTTCTCCAGCACCACAGTTCAGAAGCATCAATTCTTCAGCACTCAGCTTTCTTTATACTCCAGCTCTCACATCTATACATGACTACTGGAAAAACCATAGCCTTGACTAGACGGACCTTTGTTGGCAAAGTATAATGTCTCTGCTTTTTAATATGCTGTCTAGGTTGGTCATAACGTTCCTTCTGAGGAGTAAGCATCTTTTAATTTCATGGCTGCAGTCACCATCTGCAGTGATTTTGGAGCCCCCCAAAATAAAGTCAGCCATTGTTTCCCCATCTATTCGCCATGAAGTGATAGGGCCAGATGCCATGATCTTACTTTTCTGAATGTTGAGCTTTAAGCCAACTTCTTCAGTCTCGTCTTTCACTTTCATCAAGGGGCTCTTTAGTTCTTCTTCACTTTCTGCCATAAGGGTGGTATCATCTGCATATCTGAGGTTATTGATATTTCTCCCAACAGTCTTGATTCCAGCTTGTGCTTCATCCAGCCCAGCATTTCTCACGATGTACTCTGCATAGAAGTTAAATAAGCGGGGTGACAATATACAGCCTTGACGTACTCCTTATTGTCTCATTAGATCATCATCATAATTCATGAGTAGAAATAGATGGGAATGTACTCTGTTCATCGAATTTTGAAGTATTTATATGCACGTATTTCTTTAAGTAGTGTCATAGAAATTGATGTGGTTTAAGGTGTGACACAGGGCTTCCCAGGTGACTCTATGGTAAAGAATCTACCTGCCACTGCAGGATTGGGGCTGATCCCTGGGTCAGGAAGATCCCCTGAAGAAGGAAGTGGCAACCCACTCCAGTACTCTTGTCTGGGAAATCCCGTGAACAGAGAGGAGCCTGGCAGGCTATATAGTCCGTGGGTTTAAAGAGTCGGATGTGACTTACCGATTAAACAATCACAAAGGTGTGATACATTGAGGGTATTCTGGGTAATACAGAGATGGTTCTTGACCAGGGGCTTCCATCTCTCGAGGAATTCCTCCTGAAAACCTTTCGAGTCCCTATTACACGAAGTCCAGGCTCTCCAGCGTAGCCAGTGATGCCCTAGTGAACTCGCCTCTCTCCTCCTGTGTCCTTTGCCTGTGCTCCCTCATCACTACCGCTCATCCTGTGCTGCGGCCACGTGGGGCCCCTCCCTTCCCCGCTCCGGCTCACCTCTCTGCACCCCACCCTTCCTGTCTCCCTGCCTTCTGGTAATAACGCTGACTGATCTCCTGATCGGCTCTTATTTTCCGACTCTGCTTCATAAATCTTTCTTGACAAGCTTTCTCCTTCATATAGAGCTGATTCTTTTCTTGCATGTGGCTTTTTTTTTCCCACATTATTGTGAGTTTCACTCTAGTGTAATTGTTTATTTACAGTTCTTTTCTTCTCAGTTGTCATCTCCTTGTGAGGGTGGATGCTAAACTTTTTATACTGGGTTCATGTCATAGGCACTCAGGAAATATTTCTTAGGTTGGCCTAATAAGCCACTGTTGCCTCTCCTGAGAAGCGTTTCCTGAGACCAGGTCGTTAGTCTGATTGTCTTTATTCCTCTTTCTGTACGTATCTGACTCAGGGTTTTTTGTTTTTTGCTCTTATTCGTGTGTGTGTCCCAGAACTCAAGGACAGAGCATGGTCTTACTCATTTTCCTGCTGCTTTTAATCACAGAGGCTGACGCAGCACGCATAGCCTTTGTTCTGCAAACAGACTGATTGTACCAGATAATAATGGTGTTCGTGAAAATGGTGTAAGACATTTCTTCTCCTACCTGCCTGGATACGTGAGCCCAGATCTTCAAAACAGGCTTGTTTTCAGAACCACAAAAACTTTTCAGAACCTGTTGAAAGCTGTGTATTCTCTATTCAGAGATTCAGCAGTTTTCTTACCGAACCAGGGACTCATGAATGGCTAACTGTATTCAAGACCCTCAGTGTCCTTGGGCCCTGGGTCTAAGTCCCTCGTCCTAGAGGTTCCAGGATGACCAGTCCTCAAAAGTTCTCATGAGGGAGGACCAGAGATGGGAGGAGCAGCGATCACAGTGGTGACAGTGGAGAATACAGCATTTGTATAATGCTCCACAGCCCGCAAGTGTCTTACATACAGTATATGGCACTTAGTCTAATATGTGCTTCTGCGGTGGGTTTTATTTCTGCTTTATAAATGAAGGAGGTAAACCTTTACAATGGACAAATGGAAATCACTTCTTTGTGTGTTTGTGCATGTGCGTAAAATGATTCAAGAGAATCTGTTATCCAAGTCTGTTTCCAAGTGAAGTAATAACCTGTGGTTTGTTGCAAACCTGTTATCTTCAGATATTCCTGTCTCCCCATTAAGATTGATTAGACAAACGATTGTAGTAAAATGATAGGCAATATGTCCATCTTTAAATAAGCAACCCTCTGGACCAGGATTTGATATTTAGTATTGGCAGCTTATTCTTGCCTGGAAAATTCCATGGACAGAGGAGCCTGGCAGGCCGCAGCTGATGGGTCTCAAAGAGTTGGACACGACTGAGCACACACACACATGCAGACGTGTGCGCACACACACGTATATTCACAACAGCCAGCTTCCCGTGGAAATCCTGCATAGCCCAAATTACAAGTATGCCTTTATTTATCAAAGTAAAACAGGGTGAGAGAATGTGGACTTCTAATAATTGAATTTAACTCTCTTGACAGACTGGATTTTTATTTAAATGGCCTTAAAAAATCAGAGCATTGGGGATTTAATAAACTATTTTAGTTTTGTAAGTAGTCTTTTATTAAAAAAAAAATTTGGTGAATAATGCCTGTTTTTAAGGCGACTGTTTGTTGTAAAAGGAGCATTGAATAATTTTACAGTGAAAGATGAAATAAATGTTTGTGTGGGAACATTTTCTGATCGATGTATGGGGATTCTCCAGACAAGAGTACTGGAGTGGGTTGCCATGCCCTCCTCCAGTGAATCTTCCCAACCCAGGGATCAAACCCAGGTCTCCCACATAGCAGGCAGATTCTTTACTGTCTGAGCCACCAGGGAAGCCCTGAGATTTATACGTAATGAGATTCCTATCACTTCCAGTAAATATGTTTTTTCAGTTTTTGTTAACAGTGATTTTGAAATCATTTATGAAGTAATATGTTTTCTTTATCACAAATTGAAAGCATTTTGTTAGTTGAAAACAGCTTTTTGGAAAGAAAGCTGTTTTGGAAAACTTTTAATTTAAATTAACTTTTAAAGTATTTTAAAGCATTTCAACCATAAATTCTTGGTTAAAAGATTCTCTGAGATCCATTTGCTTTTAGCTTTTTTTTTTTTTTTTTTAATCTTGGTCACACCTTGCAAGACTAGTTCCTTGACCAGGGCAGTGAAAGCACCGAATCCTAACCACTAGACCACCAGGGAACTCCTTGCTTTTGGCTTTTCATTAACAGTTTTACTTGCCTGTTTAGACTTAAAACTACGTGACTTCAAGCTATCTCAGACATCTTCATTTATCTTGTCACAGTGCTTGGCACACAGTTACTCATCAGTAAATACTTGTTTGGTGATGGTCATCTTTTGATAAGGCCAGTAAATGTTTGTTCCATGATGTTGTTCTTCTTTGATCTGTTCCTCAGCTGAAGGTGTTTACATTTTTAAATGAAAAAAAAAGATGAGTTTGCCGTGTAAAAAACAAGTTAGTTCACTGTTTGAGACATGTGAATGGAAATCCATTGCTTTTAAAGGATAGAACTAAAACAGTTTAAGGACTCTTTCCTAAGAGAGTGATGACTTCATGGAGAAGATGAAAACTGATTAGAAAAGAATGAACATGAATAGTATCCATGTTTGGTTTTAATTAGCTCAATGTTGTTGGTTTTAGAAAGAAAAGCAAACGCGTCTACAGAATATAAGGTTTAAAGCCCCTGAGTTTTCAAATAATGTGTTTTACATAAACTGTATGTTAGAACTATTCTAGCATATTTTTAGGAGAAGGCAATGGCACCCCACTCCAGTACTCTTGCCTGGAAAATCCTATGGATGGAGAAGCCTGGTAGGCTGCAGTCCATGGGGTCGCTAAGAGTCGGACATGACTGAGCGACTTCACTTTCACTTTTCATGCACTGGAGAAGGAAATGGCAACCCACTCCAGTGTTCTTACCTGGAGAATCCCAGGGACGGGGGAGCCTGGTGGGCTGCCGTCTATGGGGTTGCACAGAGTCGGACACGACTGAAGCGACTTAGCAGCAGCAGCAGCAGCATATTTTTAAGAAAACCTACTTTTGTCATTTCACTTACCACAATAGTAGCTAATGAGGGCAGGGACTTTGTGTTGTTCTTGCTGTTATTACTGGTGTCTAGAAGCGTGCCTGGCATGTAGTAGGTACACAGCGGCACTTGGCATATGAGAACAATTTGCACTTGAAATAGATTATTACCAAATAATAAAAGGAGACACATATGCTAAGTAACTATGATTGGGAAGGACCTTTTAAATTTGTTCTACCTGGAATATTGAGAGAAAATTCTAATTGGGATAGAAAGGTGTCATATGTGCTATAGTTAAAACTGATCTTCCACTTAGAATACTGCTTTTTCCATATCTCTGAAATAATTTAAAGCAAAAGAATTAGATTTACAGCCACAGCAGAATTTCAGTAGTGGTACCAATTCCTTTTGTTATAGTTTGCCTTCTCCAGAAGCAACTTCATTTGTCAGATTGAGTTACCAACACCTAGAATTAGAAATCCTTGCTTTTGTGGCTTCCTAGGTGAGGACACCTGCTTTAGGGATTGTTGTTTTCTTGGGCTGTAGCATAGCCCGTGTAATTCTCTGGGTTGAAAAATATTTCTTGTTTTAAGTACTGAGATGAATATCCATTTCTATTGTCTGTTATTTGGCAAAAATTTGAACACTTGAAAGACTTTTAGATTGATAGAGCCTTTTTTTTATTTGTGAGTATCATTATTGATGAATTTCTTAAAGCTTGAAAGAAGTAATTACTTCTAGAGTGTTTTTGAAACTGTCAGCTTTCTGCAGTAGATTGAGCATATATACACTGGCCTCTTAAAAAGCCATTTGTTGTCGGTTATAAATCTCTTGGTTATTTCTGTTAAAGGGATGCTGTTTACTTACAGCAAAACCTTTTTTTAAAGCATAGTAAAATTAAAGAGAAATTCAATGCCCTGACTCTAAAGAGAGTAATATATGCAAAAACCAAAAAATATTCTCATTTAAGTGACTGCATCTAGGTGAAAAAAGTTTGTTAACTAACATTTGCTCTTTGTCTGCTTTTCTTGCTTATTTAGGCATCTGATTCCACACCTTTCATCTCTATGAATAGATGGTTAGCAGTGTCCAATTCAGTTAACATTTTCCCCCTCCTCCCTCTAACATATAAGTAACTCCTTAGGATGATTCAAGGAAGAGCAGAAAACCTTTATGGAAGTTCTTCTCTGTTTTTGGGTAGAGATCTGTTCAGAGGAGGCACACTTGGTGCTTGAGAACAGTTGAGAGTTACAAGAAAAGGAGAGATGATGTCTGGGTTAAGTTTAATGAGGGAGATTAGAAGATTTAGTGGAGTAAATGCAGACAAATTCAAAGCTGAATTGAAACTTTCATCATCATTGGGCTGATTTGAAATACTGCGAGGAAAATCACGGAGAACTCTGCACCTTTTATTGGGAAGTAAACCACCTTAAACCTAGTGGCTTCATACCACCAGTTTATTTAGGTTACATTTCGGTAGGTTGGCAGCTGGGGCTGGATTCAGCTGGGTGCTTCCTTTGCTAGCTTCAGCTGAGCTCTCATGAGTTGGGTCGTTTGCTGTCAGCATGATGGCTCAGCTTCTGGGAGATGGTTAAATGGTGGTTGGGGGCCAGGGCTATAGACCCTATGTCTGTCATCGCCCAGCAGACTAGCTTGAATTTGTTCTCATAATGGTCTCAGGATTCTAAGAGCTTGAGAACGGAAGCAGCAAGACTTCTTGAGGCCTGTGCTCAGAACTCATCTGTTGCCACTTCTCCTACATTCTATTGACTGAGCAAGGTGACTCAATGGATAGGAAAATAGACTCCACCTCTCGATGGGAGGAGTTGCAAAGTATTGTTCATTTCTCAGTCCATTACAGTCACCGTACCTGACTTTTTTCCCTTTAAGGAAACTCCTTTTGCATATTAAATGTAATAAGAATTTAAAAGCATTTGAAAATTGTGAAAATATCTATCTATAGTGCCTTGAAAATGTTCTCCCTTACATATTCATGTATACATAAGGTTTTTAATGCTGTTAAAATATTTCATAGTTTTAAAATGCTTCAAGCTGTTTAAAAGAACATTTTCATGAAAGCTAGAACTTGAGCAAAGATAGCAAGTCTAAAGACATCAAACCCATAGTCTTTATTCCCAATTGTTAGCACAGAGATTTCTGAAGTTGCTTGCCCCCAGGGGAATTTGAGGATCCCAGTTCCTGAACAGCATTTTAATGCCAAAGGCAGAGAGACTGAGTGTCTGGTAACAGCAGCCAGGCGTCTTCACAAATAGCTTTTGGCTTCTGAATGTTCTTTTGTATGCCACTTGTCTTGTTGATTAATTTGTCACAAGTTATTTCGTCCATTTATTACTTTTTCTTAGAGGAAGACTTGGGGAAATGGGAAATGGAGGGACGATCTGGGGAATATCGAAAGAGGGAGGGATATAGGAGGGTTGCTTTGCTGTCTCTTGGCTTCATGAATCTTCCTTATACCTCTGTATAGCTTAAGTGGAAATGTATTAAAAATAATTTAAAGATGTATTTTAATGCCACTTAGTATTATATTAAAGTTAACTTTTATTAGAGTTATGGGACAAATGCAACAGAATAAATTGGAAAATCCCCCCATGACATTTTAAATCTCAGGACTTGAAACCAACTTTTAAATGTACCGACTGGCAACAAACTCATAAATGTACTGACTGACTAAGCATTGTGATGTTTCTGTCTGGAAATTTGGGAGATTAATGGCTTTGATCACATTGACTTATCCATGGAAAAGGAAATTTGTGGCTATCTTTTTATTTTTTTAAGAAGATATAATTAAACCCTGGTTAGTTTTATTTTCTGCAAAGAGATTAGAAAAACAAGGAAAAATAATCCTCCTTAGAGAAGAAAAGGGTAAATGACCTCAGTAAAGCGCAAATATTTGTTCATTGTTTATCTCTGTACAGTCATAATTAAATATCAAAATGAATGGTCTTGTTTCTAATAAAATTCTTTCATAGGAGGAAATTAAGGTTCTATAACAAGTTTAATTTAGGTTTCATTAGAAACCTGGTCTAGAGATGCTAACCTGAATTTTGATATTTTAATAGTGACTCTGAAAATAGAGTATATGGAAGATCGTTTTATATAAGATAATTTGCTGCTGTTGTTTCATTGCTGAGTCATGTCCAACTCTTTTACGACCCCATCAACTGTAGCCCGCAGGTTCCAATGTCCATGGGATTTTCCAAGCAAGAATACTGGAATGGGCTGCTATTACCTTCTCCAGGGGATCTTCCTAACCCAGGGATCGAACCCATCTCTCCTGCATTGCAGGCAAATTCTTTACCACTGAGCCACCTGGGAAGCCTCATCTAAGAGACTAGCACTCTTAAATTCTCTATTTGGGGATTAGAGATGAACCTTCATTATAGTATTAATGACACCTAATCAGTACAGTCTGCGTAACTAAGATAGTCTGTGTAACAACAAACAAATTCATGTCCCAGAGCAGACAATACAACCGTTTATTGGAAATACCCTATTGTTGAAGCATTTTATTCCAATGCAAGTGCCTGTATGAAAAAAAGAGCCTGTTTTCACAGCTTATATTTGCACAATTATATAAATTCTGCAAATGTTTGCTTTTATTTTTCAAATATTTAATGAAAAATTAGTTTACCAATTGAGGCAATATTACTCAATAGGGCTGTCCATGTATATAAGTTGGTCCTAGTGGTAAAGAAACTGCCTGACAATGCAGAGGACATTAGAGACCAAGGGTTCCATCCCCGGGTCAAGAAAATCCCCCAGAGAAGGGTATGGCTACCCACTACAGAATTTTTGCCTGGGAAATCCCATGGAGAGAGGAGGCTGGCGGGCTACAGTCCGTGGGGTCCCAAAAGAATTGGACATGACCGAGCTCCTGAGCACATGGATGCCACACACACACACCCGAGATTGATTTTACTAATGTACTTTATTTAATCTAACATATATTTCAGCATGTAATCAACATAAGTGTTGAGACCTTGCATTTTATTCACCTGAAGCCTTGAGTTGATGTGTATTTGCACTTACATCACATCCCCATGCACACTAGCTCCACTTCCAGTGTCTGTTACCACAGTGCAGACCCAGAGATTTGTGTTCAGTTACTTTAAAGAATACTTGCCGCCCCAGAGCAAGGCCCAGTCACCCAGTGAGGTGATGGCCGCACGTCTGTTCCTCCGTGGTTGGTTGGTGCACCTTGTGGGGAAGGGTGGGTGGGAAGAGTTGAGTATTTCTGTGTGATGAGTTGAATGTCTGGGATGGTATTTAGTTAGGATGTTAAAAACCCATTTTGCTGGTGTTGCAGAAATTTTCTTTGTCAAAGATGCTGATGGCCTAGATCCTGGCATATAAAATATTACAGTGGAGCAATTCTTGTGATGTTAAGCTAGTGTCAGAGTAGATGGAAGCTCATTTTGCAATCATTTAACTTGGCCTCTCTCTTGCTTTGTGTTAATGGACATTGGAAAACGACTTAGCGCTTCATTTCAAATTAGAACTTTGCTTTCAATTAAAAACTGCCTAGTGATAGCTTTTGTAAAATTCTCAGTCAATTAAGTGTCCTTTTTTTTCCAGGATAAACATCTCTTATTAAGCCAGTTCCATTGTATTGTCTTTGTGGTGCATATTTGGAATTGGTAACATAATTCTGGTCCTATTTGACATGTGGGTCAAATCTTCTTCATGTGAACATATATGATGTCTTAAGACAGTATTTTATAGAATGATTTTCCAAAGGATGTAATTAGGCCAGGTCTGCCATTTCCAAGTGAAACGAAACCTGTAGTACTTAACAAAAAAGTTCTATGGACTTGCGAAATTGCTAACCTTTGTAACTTATTCAGTTGTTCAGTTGTGTCCAACTCTTTGCGACCCCATGGACTGCAGCACGTCAGGCTTCCTTGTCCTTCACCATCTCCTAGAGCTTGCTCAAACTCATGTCCGTCGAGTCGGTGATGCCATCCAACCATCTCATCCTCTGTCACCCACTTCTCCTCTTGTCTTCAGTCTTTCCCAGCATCAGGGCCTTTTCTAGTGAGTCAGTTCTTCACATCAGGTGGCCCAAGTATTGGAGCTTCAGCACCAGTCCTTCCAATGAATATTCAGGGTTGATTTCCTTCAGGATTGACTGGTTTGATCTTCCTGCAGTCCAAGGGACTCTGAAGAGTCTTCTCCAGTTACCACAGTTCAAAGGCATCAATTCTTTGGTGCTCAGCCTTCTTTGTGGTCCAGATCTCACATCCATACATGACTACTGAAAAAACCATTGCTTTGACTATGTGGACCTTTATCAGTAACGTGATGTTTCTGCTTTTTAATATTGTCTAGGTTTGTCATAGCTTTTCTTCCAAGGATAAACATGTCTTATTAAACTAGTCCTATTCATATTGTCTTTTGGGTGCATATTTGGGGTGGTAACATAATTCCAGTCTGATTTGACCTATGGTGCCTAAATCTTCCTCATGTGAATGTGTATGATGTCTTAAGACAGTATTTTACAGAGTGATTTTCGAAAAGATGTGATTAGACCAGGTCTGCCATTTCCAAGTGAAGTGAAACCTATGGTGCTTAAGAAAAAAGTTCCTATGGGCTTGTGAAATTGCTAGCTTTTGTAGCTTAAAACCTGTACTTTTCATAATTCTCTCTGAGATGAAGGGCAATGATGATAAGCAGCCCTTCTGTAAACTTGCTCTGTGTTACTTCAGTTTTAAATTCATCTCAAAGTTTAAAAGTTCACAGTTTCAGCTTTGGGGATTTTCTGTGTAAATTTTGGGATGTGCACCCTGGGATTTTTTTTTTTTTTCCTCCTGTCATATCCTAGTAATGACCCTCTTTAGGGCATCTGAATGGACAGACCATTAAAACTTGCTGTGCTGTATGTACCTCAACTGCTGGCCTGGGATCTCACAGATCTACCTGTTTCCTTTGGGGCTTCAGCAGTCTCACATCAAAAGTTATGAATGAAGCTTAAGTAAATATGTTTATTTTGTGTTGGCTGCTGGCTGGGAATCTGCTGAAGCAGCTGGAGTTTGGGGTTTTTTTTTTTAACCCCTGCGGGGTGAGCCATCACTGTGACAGGTAAATAGCATTCCTTAATAAAGCTTGAGCTCTCCTCCCGCCCCTCTTCAGGACTGTAGATTGGAGGGATTGTCCTGCTCGGGCCCTATTGATTAGGTCACAGGAAAACAGAGTTGCCCTGGGGCCACCTCACGGCAGGAAATTTGCTAAAGCCCGTGTGAAAGGGCCACATGCGGGTCTCCAGATTACCTTATGAACAGGAATCAGTTCTGGGAGCCGAGTCCTTATTAAGGACCTATTAACTTCTTCAGGCATTGAAAAGCACTTGGGAGCGAAGGAACAATAAAAGGAAATTGTTCCCCCAGCCACTGAAGGTGCATCTCGTCCCATCTCTGGGGGTGCATCTGTTCACTTGCAAATTTATTTCCTGCTTGCGGTTTCTGTTAGCTTTAAAAGTTCCCTTTAAAGGTCTTGAAAGGGGAGTTTGAAAATGATTACATAATATTGATTATTTTCTTTGAAGAGTTGACTCTCCGTAGCATTTGGGCAAAGTTGGCAGGGAACCACATGCATTTTTAAAATGAGCTTTATTTTCCAATTAAAAGAAAGAAATATATAACCATTGTAGAGCTCTGGGAAAATGTAGGCTATTATAAAGAAAAAACTCTTAAGGTTCTGCTCTTTAGAGCATCACTGAAATGTTTTCCTAACTTGTGTACACACATCCCTATATAACTCCCAAGTGCTGGGTTTTTTAAAGAGTTAATTTACATCGTACATATCGCTTTGTTGACTTTCTTTCAATATTCATATCCTTTTATGATTTTTAAATATTCTTAAAGAACTTGATTCTTGGTAAAATAGTATGCCATCACAGAGGTTAATGGTGATATGTATAACAATACCCAGTTTTTAAATACTTTTAAATTACTTTCTTGTGTGTGTATTGTTTCTCTGTTGCCCTAGCATGGATTGCAGAAAGTGGAATTACTAGGTCAGAGGAAATAAAAATTTTAAAAACTTTTTGATACAAAACAAATTGCCACATACTTATCTAGAAATGAAAGCTTCATCAGCAATTTAAGAGAGTTCCTCTCTCTGCATTCTGGCTGCCACTGACAATTTGGGTTTCAAAGCAAAAACCCAAAAGATGCCAATATTGTTAGTCAAAAAAACTTACTTCATTCAAGGAACTATCATAATTGAAATGGTGATTATTATTTTGTGGCTGTATTTCTGGTGATGTGTTTGAAGATTCTGATTTTTACAAGCAAACTTTTGGAGACTGTCCTCTGATTTAATTCAACTTTTTTTAAAAAGCTCTTTCTCCCCAGTGGCATCTTAATGCTGCCTTTTTTTTTTTTTTTTAATGTATGTCTGCTGTGTACTAAAGTTCCTTTGTGGGTGGGTAGGGTGGGAAATAACTCTAAAATGAGACCTTACTTTTTATTTCACTTGATCTGTTTTGGGGAACACATGTATACCTGTGGCGGATTCATTTTGATATTTGGCAAAACTAATACAATTATGTAAAGTTTAAAAAAAAAAGCATATGTTTAGTATGAATTTCTAATGTTAGCTGTTGTGAGGCTTTTCAAATAAAAACTGTTCTTTTGCTGTTAAAACCAAGAATACAAGTTCTTCTCTCTTCCTTCCCTAAGTGGTCCTTGTAAATTAATTCACTAACACACATCCATAGTTGATATATACTCAGCAGCACAGGGATCGAATTAAAACAAATTAACTTATTCATGGGATGATATGAGAACAGATTATCCAAGCTCTGTTATCAGGCAACAAGCAATTCCTTGACAGCTATTAACTCAAATTAAGTACCTGGGAACAGCTCTTGACGCTGATAAAAGACACAGGGTTCTGTTCAAAGAGAATTGTGTGAAGAATAGCTTTTTAGAAAACCAAAGTTTTGAGATAATGACTTAGGCAGTCGACCTGAGAATAAAATATTAACATTAGATTTGTAATTGAGGCAGAGTACTGCGTTTAAACAGATTAGACCTGGATGTTATGAGGTTACTACATTGATTTAAATATGCCAAGGTGATTTTATTGAGCCCTTGGAAAAAAGAACACTCATTTGGAAATCCACAAATGTCTGTTTTTTGTTAGCTTCCTGTTGCATACCTACAATGGCAGTAAATCATAACGAGTGCCTTTTAGAGTCTAATTTACCAATGAAATGATAAAGATAGGAGGAAGTATGCAGAGCAAAAAGTCTCTACGTGGTTTCTTCAGAATTTAGGTGGAGAAAATTCACAAATAGTTATGTGCACGATGCCTTATGCATTGTGGGGGACTTGTTCTAAAGGCGACAATACCGAATGGATGCATCTTTAATCATCTGGAAGTAAAAATTCCATTATTTTTCTAAACCAGACAGTAGTTGTCTCTTTTAATGGAACAGTTGGTTGATTGCAGCTCTTTGGGGCTGTATTTCCCAATGCTTCCTTCCTGTATGTATTTGAATTCTAGCTTCAGGGATTGTCGTAAGTGAGTCAGAGAGTCAACGGAGGTAGAGTAGGGATCTGAGGTTGATTCATTTATTTTAGTAGGTTTTTTGGGTGGGGGAGGGTACATTGCATTCTGTTTCATCAAGGGAAGCAGGCTTCCTTACCGCAGATTCCCACAGCCTGGGTGTTTTGAAATGGACGTGTGTGCATGCTGAGTTGCCTCAGTGTGTTCAACTATTTGCAACCCTATGGACCATAGTCCGCCAGGCTCCTCTGTCCACGTGATTCTCTAGGCAAGGATACTGGAGCGGGTTGCCCTGCGCTTCTCCCGGGGATCTTTCCAACCCAGGGATCGAACTCCTGTCCCTTATGCCTCCTGCGTTGGCAGGCAGTTTCTTTACCACTCTTGCCACCTGGGAAGCCCGCTTCAAAATGGACTTGGATAAGTTACCAAGCAACCTGCCAAATGGATCAGAGAATCCAGAGTCTGCCAGTGTTTTTTAATTCGAGAGAGAATAATGTTTCTTACCTAATTTGAAGCAAATAAAATAGTCTAAGGTAAATGTTACCCCGAAGTCTTAATGGCATAAGTAACCAAGTGTGTGTTGGCTTTCTGGAAAGCAGATTTCTGTTATTGTCACAGAATCCTATGTGTAGAAAGCCTTATACTGGCTGGAAAGTTACTAGCTAAATGCTTCAAAAAGCTAAAGAAGTTGTGTTCAAAAGAAAAGTTAACTGGATTTTTTTTAAAATGTTTACTGTGTAATCTTCACCTAAGGAATAGCTGGAGGCACTGAAGCCAGGCCGTTATTTGCTGGTTGCAAAATCTGTGATTTTAAGGAAATCTTTTTGCAGATTTTTCCTCTGAAATAGGAAATTGCAGGTCTTCGTGTATTTGACGTTCTTACTAAAAAACGTGGGTGTTTAACTCTGCGGCTAACTGCCTCTCTTGCAGTGGTTAACGCTTTGTATTGCAGTCCCATATTCTAGCAGCTCTTTGAAATTTTATGTAAGGACACAGACCAAAATGCTTCATTACAGCTTATCCATTCATGAAATGCCAGGCTTGTTCTTCCTTTCCCCCTGAGAAGAGTTCACTTGTCTGCCTCTGCTGGTTCCGAATGCTTTGTTTGATCTGAGGGGAATGCCCTTGGACTGCCCTTCCTGTGTTGAAAGCAAGGTGAGGTGAATCAAAGTCGAGCCAGATAAGACAGGAATGTGCTTCTCGGTGACTCCTCCGTCATTTCTGGCTTTGAGACCCGGGCCCTATACTTACCTTTCTTGCCCAGGGGATTAGGGCACTGGTCTTTCATCCTCTTAGATACAGTATTTCATGCACAAGTGGAGCTTGCCTGCTGCATTCCTAAAATTCATGACTTGACTCTGGACATAAAAGAAGTTGCCAAAAATAATAAGAGATCAATATTTTCGGTTAGTCAAAACTCAGAATAGTAAACGGAAACCACACCTCTTTTATTTAATACTGTACCCTATCCAAAAGGTTTGTTTTTTTTTTAATTTGTTGAGTTTTTGTTTCGTTTTATTGCCATATACAGATGATTTGCCTGAAAGTGTTTCACTGTGCTGCCTCTAATATTAGTGGGGTAATGGGACCTGTAAATTTTTTTTTTCCAATTATCCCCTCCTCCCCCTCTCCCCCCACCCCAGTTACCCCTTCTCCCCTCAAAAGTTAATGATTAACCTGTGATCATTCACTTGTGAAAGGATGTTGATTGCTCGGGAAAATGCTTGGTAATTATTTGAAGTTTTCTAAAGAAGTTTCTTCGTGATTTCATTCTGCTGAAAGTGGGCCAAATATCAGTTCCACTTTCTGTGCCTGGAAATGTACAGGTGTGGAATGCAGGTGCCTTCTAGGTGAGAAGCACAGTAGCGGGTGAGTCTTGTCTGGGAGCCAACAGGAAATTTACACAAGCACTCTCTCCCTCGCACAGCCGCAGGCCTGGCCTTCCTCAAGCACTCATCACTCATTTCATGGTGTCAGGCAGAGAAGCCCTAAACACACCGTACAGCAGAACCTTAGTCTGGGCCTGGATCTAGTGCATCTGCATGAAGGGTCAGTCTGTGTGTGCGTGAGCGTGTGTGTGTGTGTGTGTGTGTTACTTGATCAATGTGTCTGACTCCTTTGACCCCAGGTACAGTAGCACACCAGTCTCCTCTGTCCATGGGATTCTCCAGGCAAGAATACCAGAGTTGCTGGCCATTTCCTTTTCCAAGGGATCTTCCCAGCCCAGGAATCAAATTCAGGTCTCCTTCATTGATGGCAGATACTTTACCATCTGAGAAGTTCAATTGAAACCTTATAAAAAAAATTATGTAATTTAAAAAGTCTTTCAAAAGTTTGTCTTTTCACAAAGAAGATAACATGGCTGGAGGTGACTGCTGGGATGCACCTTCAGGCCAGAGCAGGGTGTGGCCCTGACTCACCCAGCGGAGGTCCAGCTTGCCTGCCCTCCCAGTTTGCTGCTGAGGTTTCTTTTTTCCGTGCCACCTGCTGCTCTACCCTTTGGAAGTCCCACTGTGAATTCTTATGCCAGTCCAGGCTTTACGCCTGGCTCCTCGAGGACCTCTGTGATAGCTGGTAATCACTGGTGTCAAGGAGGAAAAGAAGAAAAAGGCTGCTTTCGGTTTTGATGGTGTGCCAAATCAATTTTCCTCTTTGGTAATAGACTTTTCTCTTGGATATAAACCTTTGAAATAAGATTGCTGTTTTAACAAGTTAAAAAATATCATTAAAACTCAGCTGATTTCTTTCAGAAGCAAGTTTTTCTTTGTGCTTATACATTGTAAAAAGTCTGAATTAGAGACACTTTAGGGCTTCTCCTGGTGGCTCAGCAGTAAAGAATCCACCTGCTGATACAGGAGACACAGGTTCAATCCCCGGGAGGGGAAGATCCCCTGGAGAAGGAAATGGCTATCCACTCTTGTATTCTTGCCTGGGAAATCCCATCAACAAAGGAGCCTGGTGGGCTATAGTCCGTGGGGTTGCAAAAGAGTCAGATACAACTTAGTGACTAAATAACAACAGCAACAATTTTTTGCAGTGTAGAAGTAAAATTAATGAACCTTTGAAAAGAATCTTGGGAGGTTTCTGCTTCACCTTCCTGTACCCAGCTCTTAACTTAGACAAAGAAATCCTCTAATGTCCCTTATCTCCAATACTAACAGTTTTATACCCTTTGATGACAAAGGGATTAACTATAATATATAGTTTAGTCTTCAAATTTTTTTTAGTAATCAAGTGTTCTAATTTGACTTTTTTTCTAGTTTTGATAATCACATCATATTTGAAATGAGACTGTATAGCATCTTCTAAAAGTAACTCTGTCCTTTACTGGGGTTCTGGGAGAGGGTTTATAACAGGCCTCAGTGACCGCTTCTGCAGTCTGGATGCAAACATTTAACATATTTTTTTGTACGGACAGTGAAACAACTAACTTACGTGCCTCTGTGTAAAGTGTGGACACAGCAATCTACTAGTCCCCTGCTCTGCAGTATCCCATTCAGGACACTCAGAGTGGTTTAGTCACCTGGTCTTCAAGTGATTCTAATATTTTGCTTCAAACACTACTTCAATATAATGTGGTTTCTGTTCTTTAGTTTGTCTCTGAAGTAATGGTAGCATCCTTGTAAAGTACAAAGTTAGGGATTAAGGTGTCATACCTGGAGAAGGGAACAGCTACTCACTCCAGTATTCTGGCCTGGAGAATTCCATGGACTGTATAGTCCACGGGGCCTCAAAGAGTTGGACACGACCGAGCAACTTTGGGCTTCCCGGATAGCTCAGTTGGTAAAGAATCCGCCTGCAAAGCAGGAGACCTGGGTTCAGTTCCTGGGTTGGGAAGATCCCCTGGAGAAGGGAGAGGCTACCCACTCCAGTATTCTTGGGCTTCCTTTGTGGCTCAGCTGGTAAAGAATCTGCCCGCAGTGCGGGAAACCTGGGCTCAGTCCTTGGGTTGGGAAGATCCCCTGGAGAGGGGAAAGGCTACCCACTCTAGTATTCTGGACTAGAGAATTCAATGGACTGTATAGTCCATGAAGTCACAAAAACATGACTGAGCGACTTTCACATTCACATTTCAGCTCTATAAGAATCTTCCTAAATCTTGGCTCTGCTTTAGCTTCTTAAGCATCAGTATGGACTTAGTAGTAGTTATTGCCTGTATTTTTTAATACTAATCAAGTAATCCTTGAAACACATCTATTCTCCCCATTTTATATGTGAGGAAACTGAGGCACTGACAGTAATAAATAACCATCAGTCACACATTTATTGAAGTGCAGAGTTGGGACCGTTAACAAGGACACTGTAAGAATGATTGATTATATTGCTTGAAGACTAATGTGCTTCAGAGTGATGGATTTGAAGAACAGAGCCTACATTTTCTGAAAATCCCGTTGCCCTCTCCAGTTCTGAAATGAGTAATACCCTTCATCAGTGATTGGCAAGTGTGATTAGGTGAGAGTCGTGGAGAGCGAGGTAAAGTCGGGCCAGGAGTATTTTGAGCTCTCTAGTGGTTAACCTTGAGATTGTGCCACTGATGCTTACTATTCCTGATACCAGTCATCTCTCCCACAAACCCGAAGCCTCATTTCACTCCCACTGGAATTTGGGCTAAGACAGCCCTTCATTTCTCTGCTAGGTACTGCTCTTGAAGGTAGGTTGGAATCTCAGGAGATGGGGTTCCACTTAGGGCTTTGATTCAAGCTCTGCAGCCTAATGACACGTCTTGTATCTCTCGATCACGGCTCCCTCATCTGTGAAGTTAGAGGGTTGAATTAGATGATTTTTATCACTTGTTTTTTAATTCTTTATTTTATCTAGTTTGATGGTTGAAAGTAACTAAGTACCACGAAACTTCATAAAAAGTAATTAAGTACCACGAAACTTCATAAAATGCTGTTTACTTAGGAGATCAGCTGCTTCCCTGTGCCTTTGTAGAGGTATTTGGGAGTATGGATCCCATTATGTTTTCCTCCAGAGGAGTGGGGGTTGAGGGCCCAGGGAAAAGTGGTAGTTGAGGAGGAGAGAAACACTGCAGAAATGACTGCTTTATGGAAGCATGTTAAATGATTTATTATGGTATCATCAATAGTCACAAATATAATTCAGATCTCATGGTTATGAGTTCTCGTCGTTGAATCTTTGAATTAGCTGTTTTTCTCTTTTGGAAAACATCAGTTCTGCTAAAGGAATCTCAGTCTTTTATTCTGACCCCTTGCAATTTCTTTTGAACAGATTAGGTTAGTCTGTTGGGTTATATTTCTCTTTTTAAGACAATAATTAAAGCCATGGCTATGCCAGCATTATTTCAGAATATGCTAGTCAAGTGAGCATCTTTAAAATTCCTTGAATATTTAGTTGAGACTAAATTTACAAACACAATTATTTTGTTTTTCTGATTTGGTACTTAGATCATTTGGGAAATAACATATGTATTCTTTCCATTAATTGATATTGTTAGAAGTAAATGGATTAGCTTACGGGATCTGTGAGTTATGCTTGAGAAGTTACCAAATTATAAAGTGATCATTTATAAATTTTTTCAGATTTTAACAAATAGCTTGTTATAGCAAACCAACCAAAAAGTAAAATAACTGGAAAAGATATGATTGCTTTACTACTTCTTTCGTGAATGGTTGGATGAAGAGACAAATCTATCCAGGAGTTTAGGATTGAATCTCTTTTTTAAAAATCATTTTAAAAATGATAGAGTTGATAAGAGAACATCTGGCCTCCTTCCTTTGAACTTATCTGATATCCTGTCATGTGCTAGAAATCGTTGAGGTTTTTTAGAAATGCCAGTAATGTTTATGTCTCGTGCTTTTTTTTTTCCCCTTTGCATTTTGAATTTGTATTTAGTTTTGGTGGCAGGGGCGGGGTGGGGGGAGAATTTTGGAAAGTAAAGATAATTTTCAAAACAAAATGTGAAAAACTTCCATTTTATTAGATTACCATTTACTTAACTATTAAGGAAGATGTGTTTTTAGTGTTTTGTACTTTTGGTCGGTTGTACCTTTCATCAAGAAGGTTTTATTTGTATTTATTTATATTTTTATATCATCTCTGAGACGTTTCAGTAACTGTTTTACTAGTTAATTACAAGTAGTATGCGATGGTTGAATGGCATCACTGACTCAGTGGACATGACTTTGAGCAAATTCCAGGAGACTGAAAGACAAGGGAAGCCTGGTGTGCCGTCCATGGAGTTGCAAGGACGTGGACACGACTGAGAGACTGAACAACAGAATGCTGTAATTAATTGTTGTGCAATTTTGACTATTTCTTCTAACTAGATTGTATATACTTTTCTAATATCTATGGCTACGTGGGCTGCAGTCCATGAGGTCGGTCGCTAGAGTTGGACATGACTGAGTGACTTCACTTTCACTTTTTACTTTCATGCATTGGAGAAGGAAATGGCCACCCACTCCAGTGTTCTTGCCTGGAGAATCCCAGGGCTGGGGGAGCCTGGTGGGCTTCCGTCTATGGGGTCGCACAGAGTCGGACACGACTGAAGCGACTTAGCAGCAGCAGCAGCATGGCTACATGATATCCCTGTGCTTATTTTCATAGTCTGTATCTTCTATTGTCCCCCCCCCGCCCCCTTTTTAGCAATGGTTGGGAGAACTAGAGAAGAAAATATTTCACTTGTTAATGAAATGTTCATTACTACTTTTTTAAAGAACAACTTTGGTCTCAGATGAAGTTAAGAAAAAAAAATAATATGAGAACTACTGTGGTTATTTATTCTATACAGTTAATTGTTTTCCCAAATTCAGTTCTCTGCTTTAGTGTTTTTTTAGTGTAGACACATGACAGCTATTTGAGACCCCATCCATCTACTCTTGTATAGCCTATTATTGTCTCCAGTAAGAATTATGTCTCCATCATCTCTAAGGTAATGGATTACTGATTTCAGAGTACTTCATGAAGTTTGTTTTCCTATTTGCTTAGCATAGTGCAGACTATATAATTCCTCCCCTATCTTTTGTGATTAAAAAAAAAAAATTCAAATTAGGAATCTTCTGGTCTGTTGAAGTCCCTTCCTAATACCTTTTCTTCGTTTAAAGAAATGTGAATTCAGAAAATAGGTGAAGTTAGAGAGGGGACTGTGTATAATACACAGTGATGTTTTGCCTTGGTATTCTTAGTAAGGTTTAATCAAATCTTGTAATGAGTTTAGGTCATTATTGATAGGTGTTTGATTTAATTTGTTAGCATAAAACACAATTTACCCAGAGTTTATCCTAAGTTATTAGTGGCGGTGAGTGAGTTTGCAACTAGGTTAGCTTCACCTGCATTGTGAGATCTTTTAGAGACTGGGGTTTGGCAGCATATTGGATATTAAGAGTAGCTGAATATTACCTCTAAATTATAGCTTTTCAATTTGTACATTAATTTGAATTTAATTTGAAAACTGCTTTATTATTAAAATGGAATTTAATAGAGAAACAGGTTTGTTTCATTCACTGATCAAAAGTAAAAAAAAAATGCTGTTTGGGAGTAGCTAGGAAAGGGGGGGATTTATACGGTATAGGGATTTTTATTTTCTCCAACTAGGATTCAGATCATGTAAAACACATGTACCCTTTGCATAGCTGAATGGCGTATGGGTCGCTGAACTGCATGTGGGTCTCAAGTTTTATTTTAAGAAAAGTAGTTGCAGTTTTCTGTGTTTAGAATCTGTTTTCTAGAAACCTAAACAGACTTGAGGAAAAGGAACGCTTGCTCTTCTCCCAGCCCGGTGCCTTCCAGGACTTCGGAGACAACTGTCTCTTTTGGAAAGAGCTGTGTTTATACAGTGGCCACTGTAATACTTGACTGTAGCCGAGGAATCTCATTCCATTCCTTCTTTAGCAAGGGAGTGCGTTAAGGAGTTTGGCATGAGGCAGAGTCCTCTCAACTGACATTTGAATCACTGAATAGTCCCTTGTCCTCTCCATGTTGGAGCACACTTCGCAGTACAAGTGTTTCAGGCAGTTGTTACCCGGCTTAAGAAAACCTCGAAGTCACTCTTAACTTTTAAAGGTTGCTTTTACATTTCTGAAATTTCTCAAGTTCTAGTTGATACACTTTGGATTAATCCTTTACACATGTGGGCTAAAAGAAGTATTTTTATGCAACACATATGTAGTTCTTATAGAAAAATTAGAAAATGAGAACACAAGGAAGAAAAATTTCACTTACCCTGTAATCTACCAGTTTTAGTGTATATATACAACTTCTCTCTGTCTTTTCTCAGAAAATGGAATTAATGTTATAATTTATTTTTTAAAATCATGTATTACATGTTGCATCCTAAAGTTCAGTCGGGCACTGATAACCTAAAAATGGATTTGCATGACTTCTGTGCAAGAGATAGAAATAATAGAAAATAAATGTTCTGATAACTAGTCATTAAAATACTACGTTGCCCTTCTGAAAAAGGCAGTTTGAAGGAATACATTACTATTTTGTTTAACTACCTTCCCCCATAATAATTTGTTTGACTCTTCTTGGTTTCTTTAGTACTTCTTTCTAGGCCTGGCCATTTTAGGACCCGTGTGGTTGTTGAATGACTGAAAGAAGGTATAAATCAGTAATACCAGGTTCCAGAGTAATTTCTAGCAAGATCCAGGCCACCTTAAACGATAGTAAATCCTTTCTGATGAAACCAGTATTGTAGAGTACAGTTTTCTTTTTTAAATCTGTTATTGGAGTATTGGATATTGGTATAGGTTTTATTGAGTATTGGAGTCTGGATTAAGATGTCACCAAGATTTCTTTTCCAAAGGAGGGTTTTCTTAAAGCAATCAGTTTTTGTCTGACACAAAATGTTTACAACTTGCTTTTAAGATTTAGAACTCCATCTCTACCTCTCAATATTTTAAGATTAATAACAGCACATTCACAACTAACTCAGTTATGATATTCTTAGCGTGGTATTCCAATGCCTATAACTTTATGCTTCATTTAATGTAAATGAAGTTTGCACTTCTATGTAACAGGATGGCATGATAAATATACTAACTTGATGGATACAGGATCGTGTGAATTGTTTTTTCTATCCTTTTCCCTTTTTTATCCTAAACTTAGTCACATGGGATCCTTGAACTTTGTGTGGGGATCCATTTGGCCCACATTTAGTTGGGTTTATGGGCTTCCCTGGTGGCTCAGCTGGTAAAGAACCCATCTGCCAATGCAGAAGACACAAGAGACACGGGTTCGATCCTTTATACTTTAATTCTTTTCATTCCTCCCACTATGGGCAGGTGAGGTAAACTTTTGATGTGTTGATTTTTTATTTCCATCCATAGTGATAGATTTATGAAGATCACCTTTTTGCTGTTTAGCCGCTAAGTCATGTCCAACTCTTGGTGACCCCATGGACTGTAGCTAGTCTCTCCTCTGTTCATAGGATTCTCCAGGCAAGAATACTGGGGTGGGTTGCCATTTCCTTCTCCAGGGGCTCTTCCTGACCCAGGGATCAAACCTGCATCTCCTGCATTGGCAGGCAGATTCTTTTTACTACTGAGCCACCAGGAAAGCCCATGATCACCTTCCCAGGCTTATGAGGAAAGAACCGGGACTTGAAGAGTTGGCCGGGCCTGTTAAATCACATCTCTTCACCCCGTAAGAACAGGAAAAGCAGAAGGGAGCCCCCTGGTGGCTGTGAGTTTCAGCTGTGGACTAGTCAGCCAGGTTTTGGATTCTCTGCCGCTGCTGCTGCTAAGTCGCTTCAGTCATGTCCGACTCTGTGTGACCCCATAGACGGCAGCCCACCAGGCTCCCCCATCCCTGGGATTCTCCAGGCAAGAACACTGGAGTGGGTTGCCATTTCCTTCTCCAATGCATGAAAGTGAAAAGTGAAAGTGAAGTCTCTCAGTCGTGTCCTCTTAGCGACCCCATGGATTACAGCCTACCAGGCTCCTCCGTCCATGGGGTTTACCAGGCAAGAGTACTGGAGTGGGGTGCCATTGGATTCTCTCTGCTCTGCAAATGGCAACCCACTCCAGTGTTCTTGCCTGGAGAATCCCAGGGATGGGGGAGCCTGGTGGGCTGCCGTCTGTGGGGTCGCACAGCGTCGGACACGACTGAAGCAACTTAGCAGCAGCTCTGCAACTGGTTGGGTAACTTAAGGCAACTTACTCAACTTTTTGAGGCTTAAGACAGGTTAGTGAATGTAAGTGCTTAGATGACTAAGAGTAAGGGAATTCTTTAATTAATTCACTGATGAATCTGTACTATGATGATGACCTTAATCCAGTGATTTTTCAGCTCTAACCCTCTGTGTTATGGAAGATGAGGAGAGGCCGTTGAGCTTACAGAATAATTGTGAGTATTCAACAAAATGGCATATATAAACCATATGCTGAGTGTGCATCCAAGAACTATAAGGTGGAAAAAGTAATCTACGTTGGAATTGAAAACCTTTTAAAACGAGAAACAAACTGCTAGAAGCAGTGCCGTTGGAATGTGATACGCTTGCATCCTCTGGCTCTTAATCCCTCCCTCCCAAGACTGGCTGGTGTACGTAGTTTTATCGCAGCAGTATGTGTTCAGATGATACGTTTGATACCCAAGGATGATCCTCTTTAAACGAGCTTACCCATGGAAGCCCTCATTAACAATATTAATGATTCTGACATGGAAATCAGAACTTGGAACCATTTTCCACAAAGCATAAAAACATGATTTAGCAGGGCTTGCCATGGGAATGACTCTTTGCAAAGCTAAAGCAATCCCTGGACTTGAAACATGATGCTTAAAATCTGATTATGAACTTTAATTAATACGTTTTAGTAACTTGGCAAGTCAAAAAGCTTCCTCAGCTGATTTTAAAACTGAAGCAGTTTTAATTGAAAGAGTTGATAGATATACAGTTTAATTAAAATGATTTAAATAGGCAATCTAAATAATGAAAAAACAGATTGACAGTTACTGCATAAGAAGCTTTCCCTTTAATCGTTAACTTATGATCTAATTCAATGCAATATAATTATATAATTTCCTATATATAATAAGACTTTTAAGAAGTCTTTTTTGTTTGTTTAGTTCTCATTGTAATGTAATTTGTTTCATAAAGTTGTACTTCGATCTGGCACTGGAAGTAGTTTCATATATATTAATAAATACTTTTGAATATTAAATCATTGAAGCTGTCAGTTGTTATCCATTGACTCAGATTAAATGAAAGAGATGAAAGTATATCTAAGCTATAAAGAGAAAATGAAAGAAGGTTATACTGGCAAAACTCTTAAAGGACTGTTGGTACTTAAGTTTGACTTGGCTTTTTATTGTGTGCATTTTAAATATGACTTAAAATTCATGGTTAGGGAAATTTACAGTTAAATTTTTTTTTAATTCATTGCTTTCCTTTATTGTCCCTCTGTCACTGTGTTTATTCTGGACTTTCCCCCCTGTCCCCCCACCGGGCATATACTTCTGTGTTTGTACTTCTGGTGTTTGAAATATAACTAAACCAAATCAAGGTTGTACTCTATATATACAGTTTTATAAAGATTTATATTTTTGCTCAATCTGTATATTGTTGACACTGTTCCTTATAAATAATAGACATACCATTTTTTAAAGCTGTGTCATAAATACCGTAATAAATTAGCCACGTCCCCTTTTTGTCCTGATGCTATGAAACATGCTTAATGTTTTAATGACACAGAATAGCAAGGTTTTTTGCAGCATCAGATCTTTTACCCAGATCCCCAAATGTTGGGAAAACAACAAAACCAGTTTTTTCCATCTAGTCTCTGCATTTGTGCATTCTGTTGAAGACAGGACTTTCCCAGGAAATGGCAGGCTGTGTTGAATTTCCCGCGTGCGTTTCTCCAATCAGAGGACACAGCCAGAGACTCAGAGGTGTAACAGAATGGCTGGAGCCAGACTCTTTGGGATTGAGCCCCGGTTCCACCAGGAATAAACTTAATTGTGTGACTTTGGGCAGGTGGCTGACATTGTTTCCTCATCTGAAATAGACATGGTTTCCTCTTCTCTATTTAACTCTATTAAACTAACTAACAACCCACTTCTTAGAGTTTCTAACTCTATTACCCACTTCTTAGAGTTTCTGTAAAGATGAAAAGCTTTGAGAAATACTTGAAATCGTAGCTGGTATATCGTGAACTCTGTATAATAGATGGATTTGCTGTTTTATAATAATATCACCATTACCACTTGACTTGACTTTGCTGTGTTCTTAGTCACAAATAGCTTCTCACAAAATAACACGGCAAACTCTTGCTTTTGGAAGACTGGATGATGGTCGCAGTAGGTACCGTGTTGTTCACCTTTGTGACAGGTCTTACTCTTTTTAGCCATGAGAAGACAGAGCGGTATACAGTGGACTGTGCTGTATGCTGATGTGCTGCATAGGAGCTTGCGTGGCCTGTGGGGGTTGCTTCTTAGTGGACTCATTTTGCCCTTTTTTAAATTTATCAAAAGCATGGGATATTTATCCTATTTGTGTGCTCTTGAGCATTTAGTGAAAGTGTATTACTCTCTTTTTAGAAATGTAAGATTTTTTTTTTTTTTTGGCAGAGAATTTTTGTCTGCAAGACTATTAAACATGACTCTCTCTATATTTTCCTTATGTTTTATACTTACCAACGCCAGTAAAAATACATGATAATATCTTATATTCTTGAGGTGAAAGGAAGTATGAAACTTTTATTTGACTCCCAAAAGCATTTTTTCTGTGTCATTCCCTAGGTGGACTGTATAGCCATTTTAGCATCTGAAATGTCTTTAATTTAACAGACTCTTATCTCATTTGTTGCTATATTTTAGTCAGCAATAACTATGTAATTTTGCCAACTAATGCAAAAACAG
This sequence comes from Bos grunniens, assembly GCF_055505025.1. NCBI lineage: Eukaryota > Metazoa > Chordata > Mammalia > Artiodactyla > Bovidae > Bos > Bos grunniens. The sequence goes on along the minus strand of NC_141191.1, from coordinate 18,196,939 downwards.
GCAGGAACATTAAATATATACATGTTACATATTTATATTATGATCTACTGTACTTAACGTTTCTAAAAGAACTAAAGAGTTTTCATTTGTTAGATACTATTGCATGTCAGATTGGTGCAGTCATTTTCAAGAGTGGTTAAATTTCAGAAATAGAGCTTTTTATATCAAGAAACTCATTTTATCACCTTTGCACATTAATGTTATCAAGGCAAAACTTGAGTGATAGCAGATCTTTCTTATATTTACAGTAAATTTAGAAGTTACAGTGTAAACAGATAAATAATTGGATTGCTGTTTAAATCTTTAGCCCAACATAACAAGGATTTTCCTATGGACACTCCAGGATCTCTCAAGGTGTTATGTTAATAACATTATCAGTCTGAATCTTTTGTTTAATGAAAATGAGATTAAAAAGAAAATTCAGAAAAGTTTTTATCACTTAAAGAAGAAACATTGTATATTCATTATCTCTGATGGACGTCTTTTGAAAAAATTTGGTAGATTTACAGAAAAGTTGAGCAGCTAGTACAGAGTTCCCATATGGTCCCCTGCCCTACACAGTTTCCCCTATTATTGTCTGTTTGTTATAATTGACGAACTAATATCAATATGTTCTTGTTGACTAAGGCCGTTACTCAGTTCCTTGGTTTTTATCCAGTGTGCTTTTTCTGGTCCAGGATCCTACCCAGGACCTCACATGACCTTTAGCCGTCATATTTCCTTAAGTTACTCTGGTTTGGGACTTGTTTTTCATACTTACCTTGTTTTTTGATGAACATCTGTTTTTCAGCACATCCTTAATAAGCACCCATTTACCAGGCCCTGAACAAAACAGGCAACAAATCCATGCCCTCAAAAGATTTAGTTTTTAGGAGAGAGCTTATCGTTTACTCTTTAAATTTAAAGACGAATGCCTTGTAGCACATTACTAAGCACATTGCTATTTAATATGACAATTGAGCGACTTCTGATTTTTCCATAATGAGCAGAAAAAAATGGAGTAACCATTTGCAGATTAACTGCAGAAGCATAGCTGTTGTATCTCTAGTCTGTAGAAGACAGCTGTTCTTTTTAAGTGAGTATTGTTTTTACATTTGAGAAAACATTTAGTTCCAAAAGAGTTACTCTGTTTATGATGAGACTATAGAAATGGAGAAAAGAACGGTCAACCCCTTGTTGCCTCCAGGGAAAATATCATCAAAAATTACAGTTGAAGTTTTTCTGGTGGTTGACTAAGAAGCTTTTCATACAATTGCTGCCATAAGCTTGGTTGCAGAGAAGTTTAAAAAAAAAAAAAAGGTATGATGATACGGTATATCCGAGATGAGGGTAGGGTTTGCAAGTTTATGTTGCCAAATTGTTGCTGATTGTAAGTAATTTTTAGCTGGAGTAGCCAAAGAAGCTGAAATAGCAGGGTTTTGTTGAAAGCTTTGGTACTAGAACTTGATATGGGGCCAACACCTGTTAAACCAAGAAAATAGGAAAATTCCAGGAAGAAAAGGTACTCTCTGGCCATGGGAATTTGAATCAGTTGAATTCTTTTGGGCACTATAGTGACTACATATTATTTTATTTCTGCCTTAAAGATTGCTGTGTTGAAAGCATCTTGCTGACTGGTGGCAGCTGGGGAGACTGCTGGCCGTTCCTGTCCAAGGCCAGTGTTCAAGTTAACAGGCCATCAGCCATCAGGGATGGGCAGCAGAAAGCAGTTATTTTTGGAAACTTTTATTTACTTTTGGGCCACTTACTTGAGCAACTAACACTGTACCCTACAGCCTTTGAATAATTGGACTGTGTAAGGAAGATGCCATCGGTACCTGTCTAATCATGGGCCTGTTTAAATATATGGACATGAATGAAACCTTTTTGAAAGAAATTTTGCTGTGAGCAGTATTTTCAGCCACATTGGTCAAGCTCTTTGAACAGTTACATTGTATTTTTTCTTTCAGCTCTATTTTTCCACTGTAGGCACATTTAAAATCAGTTTCCACAGTGACATCTGGTGGTAGTTTGGAAATCCTAGAGAGTATGTTAGGAATGATAAATATTTTTATTTAATAGCTCCAGATTTCCGGCTTCTTTCAAATTTTTCAGCTTTTAACAAACTCCCCCTGAAAATGCCTTCCTTGTATTCTTGAGATTGGAGAAACTAGCCATCTCTTGCTTCCGTTGTGTTTCATTAAAGCTGATAAATGATTCTTAGAACATTACTGGATGGTGCGTATATACCAAGCTTGTCTGAACTTGTCTTCTGTGCTCAGCATGCACAGTGTCGAATCACACAGCAGCATCCTTACCTTGCCTGCTGCTTGTGCGCTGTAACCTTTCGACGAGAAAGGTGTCATTTCCACCATAGCCATCTCACTGGCTTTTTCTGGTACGTCACGGATGATCTCGTCTGGCTGCAGGGAGCTCTGCCGCAGCCCTGGGCTATCACTTCTTTGTCTCTCACAGCCCAGGCTTACAGATCATCTAGCCGGTGCATGCCATTGTTGCTCCCCCAGAAAGTGAAAGAGGAACAAAAAATAGGTACAGAGAGGGAGGTATTTGAAGACAAGAGGGAAATCATTGGAAGTCAGCATATGGATGTATATACGTGCCAAATAAAATGGAGTGTGTTGAAAAAAAAATCTCTTTAAAACCAGAGTTTAGGTATTTATAGTTTTGGTTGGTTGTTTCAGGAAAAGTGAATTTATAACTCAGTGTGCAGAAAAGTAGGAGTTATTGAAAGCTGGTTTGGTAGAAGATCGTGGACTGAGGAAAATGGGACTGGGTTTAGTTTTGAGAATGAGCACAGTAGGTCGATTCACTTCCAGCAAAAGGTACCAACGAAGAAGTCTTCATGATGGAATTTTGAAAATTTGTTTCTTTTGAATGAGTTAAGATAACTGGAGTTACAGAAGAGAGCCATATATGCATGCTAGCTGTGGCTCTAGGAAGGATGGGGGAGAGAATGGTGACAAGTGTACAAGAACTGGAATGATGACTGAAGGAATAAGGAATAACTGAGTAAGGACTGAAAGAATAAAAACTGCTGTGGCCAGATTTCTAAGTAGTTGCTTTGTTGGTTGTCTCAGCAACCAGGATGCCTATAAAGAATAACCAAGATTCTGATGAGCCCCTGGTTAAGGAGGTACCTCACTCTGGACTCTTACAAACCCTCTGCAAAAATTTCTCTGCCAAAGTATGGTCTATTCCCACCTACGCCATGCTTTCAGAATAGTGGTTCGAATTAGAATCTGCAATTAAAATAGTGCTTAGGCAGTGGACCCTGGACCTCTGTGACCAAGCAGAGCCCTGGAATCTTCTCTGCTTTACTGTCCTTTAAGTTTGGGAAGGACTCTTACCTCCACAGTGGGAAACTGCTTGTGGAGTCTCATCATGGCAGCCCCCACCCACGTCCGTGGTACCCAGCACCCTTGCTGTGGTGGTGTGTGTGACAATGAATCTGTGGCTAATGATAACAGGATAGCCTAATGGTGAAGAGCCAAAGTTCTGGAATCAGACTGGCTCATTCACATCTCAGTTCCAGCTCTTTAATTGTTGACTGACTCCTTAATCACTGTGCTTCTCAATCACTCTTATGGCTACGGCCATTTGCTTACTTTATCTAAACTTCTGCCTCCTCGTTTGTGAAGCTCGGAAGAAAATCAAATGATTCCTGTGTTCTTTAAATGATTTAATGCATGTAAGCACCTAATGAAGTCCTTGACATGCAGTAAATCCTTATACTATTAAATTATTATAAATATAGCAAATTTACTCATTTTATTATCTAAGCTTTTTTTTTTTTTTTAAAGAAGGGATTATTCCATATGCCCTCCTTTCCCTTTGGAAGTTAAAAATTCACCTTATTTTTTAGTAATTTTGCTCTTTTACAAGGATTTAATAAAAGACATTAAAACATGAACATCTCAGAAGTCACTATATGAAATATACATAAAGATAATCAGTCCAAGAATTCATGAAATAGGAACACCTGAGTATCTCACTTAGGCATGTTTAATTGCTGATTCACGCAATTTTAGTTTCTCCCATATTTGAGTGGAGCGGCTTTGGTGTCTCACTTTGAACTGATGGTAATATCTGGCGATTCCCTGGACCTTGACACCTTCCCTCCAGACTGTGGCTCAGCAGTCAGGCGCAGACAGGTGGGCTCCCCCTCAGTTGCTAGGTTGATTGGGAGAGAGGGCAGTTCCCAGCCGAAGCATCTGTGTCATACATGTGCACTGCAGTCTGGACGCTTTCAGACCAGACTCCACGTGGAACTGGATGGAAAATCAATAGCTGTTTTTGTCTGTGATTTAAATCTTGTAATGTATTTGCATTTTCTGTCTCTTTTTTCCTTCTACCCTGACACTAAAAAAAAAAACCTATTGTATATGAATGAACACTTAATTTACTCCTTCTGAATACTGATCTGCAAAAAAATGGACAGAACAGCATTGACCGGTCTTTTCAGGGTTTTCACAGTAAATTTGGTTGGCTGCACCTTTGTCATACTAATGGTAAGACTGATGGGATTTTGTTGGTACCTGAAGTCAGAGATTCCTGGTGTTGGAACTCCAGCTCTGCCATTTCCTATGACCCTGGGAAAGCCTCATCACTTTTAATCTGAGATTTTCATTCACAAAATGAGAATAATAACACCACATATATGGGAAGATTAGATATAAGGAGTGAATAAAATAATGCATGTAAGATAGTTATAGTGCCTGATATATAGTAAAGACGGACAAACCTTTTCCTAATTATTGTTATTAAATGCCTACAAATGATGTTGAGAGGGAGACACAGCTTTTAAAATGAACTAGTTGAGGATTAGCATTCAAAAGAGGTGAGTACAAGTACCGTGTACCTGTCTTGAAATTTTCTAATAATGCTTCACCTGCCAAGTGAATTATGTTGCATTTTCATGACAGGGCAGAAATGAGAAGCATGTGTGCATTCATTTGTTTATGTAATCCTCTTAGGACATTCAGTTATTCCCTGATGTCCTTTGTTATCAATTGATGGGAGCGATAAAAAAGAAAAACTGGAAAAGATTACTTTCCCACGGTTACACAGGGCGCTCTTCTTTCAGGCTAAAAACAGATATAATTTTGCTAATTTAGTGAACAGATTCAGTATGCATAGCCTCATGTTTGGACAAGAGAAAGAGGAAAACATGTTTGACTTATCTGCTGCACAGACACCAGCTAGCTCCTTTTTTATTTAAGAGTCCTGAGTCTTTGTTCTATAGTTTTAGGAGATCCATTTTGAGGGTTTGCTAAGAATTAATGAAGCAGTAGTCGTAATGCTTCTGAATAGCAATACATATTCATTTTATGGTAATCCACTTCACATTTTAATATTTAGGTTTGCTCTTTATAAGTTGGTAACCTTTGGGGAAGGGTTAGATATAATTATTTAACATGTAAAATAAAGGAGGTCTTTTTTTATATTAATAACCTCAGATAAGCATATATATAAATTTACATTGTGATCAAAAAATAAGAAATCCAGATGTATATTTGGTCAAAATAAATACTGCTTCATTTCTGAGCACAGATTAAATTAATATTTGTTACTTTTTCTATAGTATTTTGCATTCAATGGAAAACTTTAGGGATTCTAGAGTTGTGCTAAGTCGCTTCAGTCATGTCCGACTCTGTGTGACCCCATAAACGGAAGCCCACCAGGCTCCCCCGTCCCTGGGATCCTCCAGGCAAGACCACTGGAGTGGGTTGCCATTTCCTTCTCCAATGCATGAAAGTGAAACGTGAAAGGGAAGTCGCTCAGTCATGTCAGACTCTTAGCGACCCCATGGACTACAGCCTACCAGGCTCCTCTGTCCATGGGATTTTCCAGGCAAGAGTACTGGAGTGGGGTGCCATTGCCTTCTGCATCTAGAGTTGCAGGATTTCCAAAATTCAACCTGGATCATATTGAACACTAAAAGTAGCATTAATTCACAGTGATGCTCTTTGCTGTGGCTCAGATGGTAAAGAATTCACCCGCAGTGCAGGAAACCCAGGTTCAGTCCCTGAGATGGAAAGATCCCTGGAAAAGGATATGGCAGCCCACTCCGGTATTCATGCCCAGAGAGTCCCGTGGACAGAAGAGCCTGGTGGGCTACAGTCCATGGGTCATAAAGAGTCGGACATGACTGGGTGACTAGTACACACACACAGTGCATAAGAGAAAAAATGCAGTGATGTATTTTGGGAAAACCAAATGACAAGATTACACCATTGAATAAAAAGGTGGCGTGTGCCCAAGACAAATGGATATGTCTGCTGTTAATCATCCTGAGACTAAGTAAGCCTGTGAGTGATTTCAGACAGACATTCTAGCCGTCTTCCTAGTAATTTTATAGCTCTACCTCTTACTAGTTGACTTGTGTCCGAGTTTGGGTCCATATGAGGATGATTCTGTACCAAGTTCAGTTAAGATATACATTCATTCTTGTTCATTCATTTAATAAATAGTTATATAAATAATAAACAGTAATGTGCTGGGTAAACTGGTATTTGACACGGAGGCTGTCTGCCCCTATGGAGCTTGTAACGTGGTGAGAGCACTGATGTTTGTAGCATCTTGATTGTGTTGCCATTTGTTTAAGGCAACACAATCTATTTAGGCAACACAATTCTATTAAAAGAAACAGAAGGATTTCAGGACGTAAGAGACCATATTTGCCCATTCATTTCTTTGGGCTGTTTTGAGACTTAAATCAGACAATTTTTGTAAAGCAAAGCACTCCACATAGTGCCTGGCACCTAATACTAAGGATGACAGAAGCTTCTGTAAGAGTGATACGTGCCGGATGCTGTATTCTGATCACCGTAAGTGTATTAGTTCATTTAATCAACATACTGTTGTTATCCCATTGTATAGAAGAGGAAACCAAGACGTAGAGAGGTGAGAGAGTTTGCTTAAGATGGCTTAGCTGTGAGCCTTGCATAAGTCAGAGCTGTCATGTAGACTGACACTTTACCATGGAGACAGGTTGTTATTGTTGTTGACATCGTGCTTCATGCTTTTCTTCTTCCTTCGCTAGGTGTCATAGAGACTTCAGATCGGCTGGACCGCGAGTCAACCTCTCATTACTGGCTGACAGTCTACGCATCTGATCAGGGCGTGGTGCCCCTGTCCTCCTTTGTAGAGGTCTACATAGAGGTGGAGGATGTGAATGACAACGCTCCGCAGACGTCAGAGCCTGTTTATTATCCGGAAATAATGGAAAACTCTCCCAAGGATGTATCTGTGGTCCAGATCGAGGCATTTGATCCAGACTCTAGCTCTGATGACAAGCTGACATACAAAATCACAAGTGGAAATCCACAGGGATTTTTTTCAATTAATTCTAAAACAGGTATGTGTTAATACTATTATGTATGAAATATTCATGCTTGTATGCTCTTGATTTGGGGAAATTTAAGAATTAAATTTCTTTATTTGCCACTTTTCTTTCATTTTTGATAAATCATTTTCCCTTAGAATTATTCAAGACAAGCCTTTATTCTCTGATGAAAATTTAGCCCCATTTTTTTTTTCCTTTCAATTTGCTTTTATAAAACTACTTTGCTTCTTAGTAGAGTTTCATTTACAGGTGAAAAAGCAAATATTGTAGTTTTGTTAATAGCTCTTAAATTTAGTAATGTATTTTAAACTTAACTGCAGATTCTACTGCTGCTGCATTTTCCAAACTCTCCATTTTATGAAAACTATCAAAAGAGTTTATTTCACAGTTCACAGTACTTTTTTTTTTTTTTTTAATGTTGTTTTGGAATTTTTCCATAGAGCAATGCTGTGTGTCTGCAGGCAGTAAAGGATCAGAATTCAGTAATTTTCAAATTGGGAGCAAAGTTTTGAACTCACACATCAAATTTTCCTTCTGACCATTTTTTTTTCTCTGAATGTCCCACATTCTAAGAAGGTAATTCCTTGACTCCAAAGTCCTTATAAACGAATGTTTGAACTTTTACATTTGACAGTGCATCAACTTTTTCCTTAAGTCCTGGTTCTCTTTATCCTATTTCACATACACAGAGGTTCAGCAGAGTTATCCTTTGTGTAGTAAAAAGTTAGCTACCGTTTATGCATGGAAAGTTTGCAAGTGGAGTTTACAGGCTCTCTTGATCAGAGTTAAATAGGAACTGCCGCATGACGCCAAGAGAGCAGTTCCTTCATAGGAGATAAAACTTCTCTTGAAGGAGGTCGTGAGCCTTTGGACCTCGACTGTTCAGTGAGTCAGTACTTTCCATAGAATCTAGTTTCCATAATCTAGATTATGAAGAGGTAGATTTATAATTTACATACCTCTGTCGGGACTTTGCTTCTTGTGTCTTATTTGGGGGAACTGTCCTGTTCAGTTTTTGAGTTGTCTATCTGATATATCAAGGAAATAATATATAAAAACCAGAATTAAGAAGGCATTCTCAGCTTCCTTGCCAGTCTTTGTTATTCTTTTTTTTTTGTTCTGTTCTTATTTTATAATTTACTTTGTTGAACTTAAAAGGAAGCAGTTTTTAAGGTGGAGAGAAGCTTGAGTTCAATATCCATGTACTGAAATGCCTGTAAAAAGATGCTTGATAAGGGAACATGTGTGTATGTAATATTTTGTGTCTTAAAATGTATGTTAAAAAATTAGTTTTCAAACCTCTTGTCACCATATTCCAACCTGTCCTATAGACTGTCTTTCTTGATGAGTACAAGTAAACAAGATTGATTTTTGATTATACTTTTGCCTTGAGATTAATATGCTCATGCTCTTTGGCCAAATTCCGATGTGTTCCTCTGATGGAGATTAAGAGTGAGGTTTGGATTGTTAGAAAACCAGTAGCTGATTAAGAATGATTAAGCCCTATAAGAATTTAATTATGTGGGAGAGAAACAGGACTTGAGGGTCTTTGCTTTTGGAAGTATTAGGAGTAGGATTCCAGGAGGGTTTCTTGAGCCCAAGAATAAGCGCTGGAACTAACAGATTGTACAAGAACACCCTGGTGGTTCAGACAGTAAAGAATCTACCTGTAGTGCAAGAGACCCAGGTTCAATCCCTGGGTTGGGAAGATCCCTGGAGAAGGGCATGGCAACCCACTCCAGTATTCTTGCCTGGAGAACCCCCATGGACAGAGGAACCTGGCAGGCTATAGTCCGTGGGGTCACAAAGAGTCGGACTCGACTGAGTGAGTAACAATTTCACTTTACTTTTTCAGAAAGATTGGAATCAGCAATACCTCTGGTTACTAAAGGCTTGTTTAAGCAGTGTCTTTTATACTGTTTCACTGCATTACTCATAAGTCAGTTCAGTCTCATTTTTGGGGAAATAAAAGGAAAGAACTAAGAGCTAAAAAATTTAGAATGCACTGTCAAATATAAAAGAAGAAAGATAAGATATTTATAAAAATTTCAGAGGATGATTTCACAGTCAAGAAACTATTTGCTTGAAACGGGGGTTGGTCACAGACCTTGAGAAGTCTAGAATCCACAGCCTCGAGGTGGTAATTCAGGAACATAACCACCCCTTTTAAACAGTTGCTTGATTGGTTAGATTTTAAAATGTTTTCACTTTTTTTTATATCATCTCTCTTGTAGATTAGATTAAGTCCTCTGTGAAGAGACAGGCAAGCAGGCTGTACATATGCCCTTTGGAATATCTGAGCAGATACCGTATGTCTGGACATAATGTGTATTTGAGGAGAAGGAGAAGGAAACTGAGAGAAATTATATAAGTTGGAGCTACTGTGGGGAGCCTTGAAACCTTGGTTATCTGTCTGCAGCCTCTGAAATGATGATGACGCTGCTGTTGTGTTATGTCTTGAAGAAACAGGATTAATGTGGCATCGCCACTCCCTTTAAGTCCGTCTGTTCTGACAACTCTTTGGAAGGGATGTCTGCTGAAACCTCAAAACCCTTCCTTATCTTTGGGGAGAAGAAATCCCATTTCGGAGTCCACAGCTAGCTCCCAGACCCTTGGGCGGTATACAGATCCTGTTGATAAAACAGTGGGGAAAAATTCATGCAGATTCCCAAGAGGTTTTATTTATTTATGAGTTGAAGGCAGATAACAGTGGAGAATAACTATAGTTAGCACTCAGGATTATTTGTTGTGAAGCATGTAGTAAAGTGTTGTTCGTAAAAATGTCTGATCATTCTACAAGTCACCTAAGTCTCTAAAAGTCTAGAAATAACCATATGTTAGCATGGGCACTGTAAAAGAAGATAGTAAATATACAGCCTCACAAGGTCCGCCTCTGGATTCTTCTGTTTCCGCAACTCAGCAGATAATTTGGGCATGATCTTCAGGGTCCAAATGTAACGCCTCGTAGGATACATGTGCCTTGGAACTTTTAAAGCAGATTGACTTTCAGTAGGCTGGTCAGGATCACTGGGGGCCAGATTGTGATAGCTGGTGAAGACAGTCAGGTAGAAGAAAGTTCCTGTGATGCGCTGACCCATCACACCACCTGGGGTCCCAGAATCATGTTGCTTAATTATTAATGGCAGAGGGAGAAAATCACCGGGCTGGAAGGCATGAGATGTGGGCTGTAGTGAGGTTTACCTCTGAGATCTTGGACAAAACTGGCTGCCAGGTCCTTAGGTTTATGATTAGTGATGAGCATCTTTGCAGCTGGGAGAGATGCCACGGCCTCGCCCGTGTGCATGTGTAAGTTACCTCTGCTCTGTTAACACTGCGTGAGATAAGCAGGGTCTCAGTAGATTGATAAATGCATGCCTGTCCTTTGGATGAGCAGATCTGATGGAGTAAAATGGGTCTACTTGCTTCTGAGTGGTGAAGAGAAATTTAGAACCTGGTGATGATCACAACATCCAGCAGACTGAAGGAAATCTGAATTCATTGCCATTCAAATCATTTTTTACACATCAGATGTTTACTGAGCCGCTGCTGTCTATTCAGCATGTTAAGAGATGCTCTGAGAGTTGGTAGTCTGCGTGTGTGAAATAGCAGAGAGAGACAGGTGAATGTGAGATGTGTGCCTGGGTGCTAATAAACGCCTCTGGAGGAAGTGGGAAAGTGATGATGACGGATGTGGTGGTGCAGTAAGGAGGATGAGGCCCCTTGGAAAAGTTAGTGTGCCGATACAGCAAGTAGTCAAGTGGATGGAGGGAGAAGGGGTTCGGGGGTGTTCTTCATGTTGGGACAGTTGGAAGGAGTGGTGAGGCCAAGAAATCCAGTTCGATGAGTGTATGAGAGAATGGCTGTGCTTGGTGGAAAGGTGTAAATACCAGAAGAAGGGTTCAAGGATAATATTTATGTTATTTTTATAAATAATGACCTATTTTGGAGAGTCTCTGTGCAATCCCTTGGAATGTTCTGTATAAACTTAAATCAGATGACCTCACTAAGTCCTCCTGGAGAGGAGGAAACATCCTTCTAGAACCTTTCTCTCTCCTATTGTCATAGTGGGATGCCTATGTTTTTTAAAATGGAACTAAAAAACCTTGTCTAGGACTGGGTTTGATCAGCTGAATTGGAGGTTCTCAGTGACAAGTTTGGATGAACATTTTAAAATGTATTTTGTGCCTGAAACTGCCTTTCTGCATCTCAGATGGTTCCAGTTATGTTGTTTATAGCTGGGGTGGCAGGGTGTTTCCTTTTAACAGAAGGTACAAGCAAAAGTGACTTGATCTAGTTTTCTTTTCTAATACACACTTTTGTTAACACCAGAAGTTCTTATAACATTTTTTGTTTGATTATGCTCAGTATCAGGGTAAATCTGCTTCTTTTAACAAAAATCATGCAGTTGCTTGATGTGGGAGAGAGGCAAGAGCAGAGAGTGTTAGATCGTCTGAGCCCTGGCAGCCTGGCTCCTGCACACACACACATGCGTCACAGCTTCCTTTGCAGAATGTCAAGGACAGAGACGAAGGGGGCCCAAACAATGGGGACCAGTGTGCACTCCCAGGCTCCACTCTGTGGGGAACCTCAGCAAACTGGAGCCGCCCCAGCAAAGTGTCTTTCTAGTCAGTGCTATCAACTTGAACTTTTGAGGTCTGATAGGTTCGAACGGTGGAGCCTGATGGGCTGCTGTCTATGGGGTTGCACAGAGTCGGACACGACTGAAGCGACTTAGCAGCAGCAGCAGGAGCAGGTAGCTTACAGTTGGCATGTAATTTCCAAGTGTTCATTTGGGGCCTGTGCGTGCTTTAGAAATGACTACGCTTTTATTCCCTTATCTCTGTTGGTATTTTACAAGTTTTGGACACAAAGCAAGTATTGCTCTTTACTTTTAAAAAAGTTGTATTGGAGTGTTGTTGACGTACAATCAATTGCACATAGTTAAAGCCTGTGATTGGATGAGTTTTGACATAGCTTCGCAGCTGTGAAACCATCACCACAGTCAGGCAGCAAACCTACCCATCTCTCTCCCTGAGTTCCCCAAGCCTCTCCCTTCTATTGCTGCCTCCTCCCGCCCCCAGGCAGCCACTGATCTGCCTTCAATCACTGTATATTAGTTTGCCTTCCCTAAAATTTTCTATAAATAGACTCATAGAGTATATACTTTTTTTTTTTTTTTTGGTAAAGGTTCTTACACTCAACATAACTTTCTTTTGGGAGTCACGGATGTTGTAGTGAGGACCGGGGCCCACTGAAATAGTTCATACCAGGCAGTTCTAAACCTGCTTGAGCTCCAGCATCTTGCCCTTTCCCCGGAAACAGCAGGGAAGGTTGCGACCCATTCTTTCTCCTGCTCCTCCTGCCTCCTGACTGACCCCGATGCAGACCCGCTTGGCTGCAGTGAATAATAAACTGTCTTTTCAGTGACAGTGGTCTTCTGATCTGGTGGCCTCACCATTCTTGAATGATAAGAAAGCCTACATTTTTAAGCACTTTGAGGCAACTACTGTTTGTATTTCTTTTACTAATGTACAAACAAGCGTGCATTATTTTTTTTTTCTCGTCTTTTTCACAGGGGTGGTAGCATACTGAACACGGTGATAAATATCTCGGGTTTTTCCCTTATTAGCATTAGAGGCTGTACCTTAGGAAAATTACTTTATTGTAGTCATTGATGGGCTTGCCACATTATTATAAGAATACAGGTACATATCCATGTACCTTTCATACCCATTTCACTGATGCACTTACTTTACACTATCTAGTAAATGTTTATGGGTTGTTGTTGTTGTTTTTTGTATCTTCCCATTCATTGGGGTACATCTTCCTATTTGGGAACAAACACTGGAAAAGAAATTTTTTATGGTTAAAAATAAATTCATCAGAAATTAAGTATTAATTAAGTATGTATTAAGTAGAGCTGTCCTTTTTGAATATAGAGTGTGTTTGTGGATGTGATTTCTGTGTGTCTGCAAGAACATCTTCAAAGGGTTTAGGCTCTTTGACAACTATTGGATCTGTTTCCATCTGTTTAAAATTTTAAACGGTTTAAAAATTTCTTGAGGCTGTTTCAGCTTACTGTTTTCCTAGCTGTTCCTTTATCAATTCTGGTAGAGTTAAGATTTCATGTGTTTTGGAGCCTGATCTCTACTCTAAATCTCTTATTATTAGATCTGGAGCATGTGGCACCGTTGGAATCACAGAAGCCACAGATTCCCTCTCTTTGGGCTGATTTCTGTGAGACCGTCACATGCTTGTTACCTTTGAGACTTGACCTTGAAGGAGACGGCCCAAGAGAAGCCAGCAGCCCTTGGCCTTCCTTCTTTTGCTGCGCTTCTGTGCTGTGTTCTGATCTTTCTTGTCCCACTCTTCCACTCCTGACCTCACTTTTAGATCAGGCTGAAATAAAACTTTCTCCAGAAGCCAGAAGGGCAGTGACAAGTGTAGCTTATTAAGCATGTGGCACTTTATATATTACAGCAGCCTCGCGGAGTTGATCTTTACAAGAAACCCTGTGAGATGGGCAGAGACTGCAAATGCCAGCAGTCTGCTGTCTTCTCCATTTGTGTTTTTCCCAGTTTTCAAGTAAATTATATGACTTCAGCGGAGAAGGAAATGGCAACCCAGCCCAGTATTCCTGCCTGTGAAATCCCACGGACAGAGGAGCCTGGTGGGCTACTGTCCATGGAGTCACAAGAGTCAGACACGACTGAGCAACTAAACCACCAGTACATCAGGCTTCAGGGAGAGGTAGAGGCTACCTGAGGTCAGAGCCAGGAAGACATGAGTTTCATAACCGCTGCTTTGGGATGCAGGATCCCATGTTCACTTGATGGGCTTTCGGGTTTGGGATGTACATGCAGTTTTGGATCTGTTTTTTCTGTACCTTCTTTGTTTTTTGCTGAATTAGATGATGGTTGCTTTTTAGGCGCATCTTATTTCTAGTAATATTTTCAGACCGAAAAGCACAAAGCTTGTAAATAACACTAAGTGTTTAAACTTGTTTTATTAACCGCGTACGGCAAGGATCATTAAACCTTTGCCGGGAAGGGCCAAGTCTGAAATAATATCAGCTTTGCACGCCACACAGTCTCTGTCACAGCCACTCAGCTCTGTCACTGCGGAGTGAAAACCGCCCTCGACAGCAGGGGAATTAATGAGAATGGCTGTGTGTGCCAATGAAATTTTATTTATGAGCATCGAAATTTGAATTTCATGTACTTTTCTGTGTCACAATATATCCTTTTGTTTATTTCTGATTAAAGATGTAAAAGCCATTCTTAGTTTGTAAGCTATACAAAATCAGTTTGGCAGTAGTTTTCTGACCCTTTATATGTTGATGTATTTACTAGATGGGCTGGTGGTACTGCTGATTTATTTCTGAGAGGGTAGAATACTTGATATTCCTGCAGTAAGAATTAAATTTATTTTCCATTACTCCAAGCAGTGAATACTTTAAAAAAGATGAGATCTGTATTTTGCTTCTCCAGGTTATTAAAATTCTTCTTTAAAGAATAGGAGTAGAATATTAGTTACCAAAGTTGAAATCTCAGAAGACATTTATCAAGTTGATGATAGACTATTATTCAGATCTCTTCTACTTTGAGAAATAACTATTTTTTGTTAGAAGATAAAATATTTTCAAGTTTTGAGATTTTTCACACTTCTTTGTGCTATTATATTCTGTTAAAAAATATTTCAGAGCTTGAAATTCCAGCTCTCACAGTTGATTTTATGTATATTTATCAAATTTTTATCATCTTCTCCATTTTTGTTTATTCCTTATTCTGCATTGAGATGTTCATGCTCAAATTAACCAAGTTACAGCTTCATATGCTTTGTAGAGGACAACTTTATACAGGGACCTTTTATTCATTGATTTACATGCTGAATAGAATAATGTAGGGTTATTTTATGTTCAATGTAAGAAATGTTCTTTAATTGCAGATAGAATAATGTATATATGTGTATATATGTATACATGTATATACATAAAATATATACACATGTACATATATATATATAGTAGTCCCTAAAGCATGAGAAAGTCATAAAATGCTATAATAGTGAATAGGTATGCTGGGTAACCATCCATGTTCTAGTCGAGTGTCATATTACAACTGATTTTTCTCAATCAGAGTAAATGGCATTTTATTGTGGCTGAACAAAGTGCAATAGGAAACAGCTATAGCTGCAAACAACTTCCGAGGGTTTCCGGTAACATTTGATAGCAGCACAGGAAGGAAATGAAGGGCCAGTCATTTTACAATGGGAGGAATTCATTAAAAAAAAAAAAAAAGTTTACTTATTTGTGGTCTTTTCCCAAATATTTGCAAATATTAAGGAAGACTCTATAGATTTTACCTGTTCTTCCTGCTTATTTTTTATTTTACCATGAAGTATGTTATCCTTAAAGTCTAATAAAAATCAGATTTTGTGCACTGCTTTTTCTGCACACGTTGGAATAGATAAGCTTTTCCCCCCAAAATCTGTTAATCTTGAATCCTTAAGATAAATTCTTTCAAGGAGTATTCTGTACTTTTCTATGTTGCTGGATATCATTTGCTAAAATTATTTTAAGTACCAGTATTTTAAGATTTTGCATTTAAGTGCCTAAGTGAGATTAGCCTCTTTTACATCAACATGATGTTAACTTTATAAGATGGGTTGGGTTTCTTCCCTTCACTATCAGTGCTGTATCTGACATTTGTGGGAATGTTGAAGGCAATTCCCAGTAAATTGCATTTGGCTTTTGATCTTATGTTTATCTCATGTCTCAGCACCATCCATTTTTTCAGTGAGAAGCAGCTAGTCAAGATAGAATTAAAGCCAGAAGAGAAGTCTGGAGATTTCAAGGTGCAAATTCTTGCTCAGCCCCTGCTTGTGTGACTTTAGGCTGGTCATTTGATTTCATTCTTTGAGGGTTTTCCACGGGACTGTGAAAGTTTGAACTAAATGAGTTCCGAGCGCCCCTCCAGCCTTGACAGCCTATGAATAGAGTTCCATTTTTGGCTCCAAGCCTAATCCCGCTGGCACCAGGACTGCAGAGACAAACAATAGCTGCTCAGATGGCGGCAGCTGCCAAGAGAGCTCCAGACAGGCTGTGGTTACATGCAGCCTTAGAACACCACCTAAATAAAGACAGTGCCGTGCTGCAGAGGATCGCTGGGCCCAAGGGCCAAAGCTCCAAGGGGACGGATGCTGAGTGGTAACTGTAGAAAAACTGGAAGTTCACTCTTGGCCTGTCAGGCAGTCTGTATTTTTAGATGCGAACTCCGGTAGCAATGCCCACCTCCTTGCCTGCCTTTGCGGGTGCTCGTCTCATCTTGCTTGTTTTGTGGTCATTCAGTCCTGGCTAAGGTCCTGGAGGGTCAAGGTGAGAACCAAGCATGATAGGGAGGATGTGGTTACTGCTTGATACTTATTCTCCAGTTGACTTGTCTAAAAATTAGCAAAATTTCATACGATTTCCATTTCACCTGTTAGAAGAGGAGTCTTAGAAATTTGAATAGGAAAACACTGTCCTTGGTCTGGTTTCTGTCCTCCCCCTTCCTGTGGTGTCCTCTGTCTACCCACTCTCCAGACCTCAGGACTTTTAGCTGGGCTCTTTGTAAATTGCAGTTAGCAGTCTTGTTTTGAGAACACTGTCACTTTATTAAAGCTGGTTGGGCACAAAGATCTGTAGACTAGATAGTACCTTGGGACAGTATTTGTCACGTGCTCCACATGGAATTCTACAGTTAATGGCTCTTGCTTTCCTGTCTCACTGTCCTTTGCTTCCTTTAATACTTTATTTTAAAAATTGGAATGGTGATGGCGTTCAGTCACTCAGTCATGTCTGACTCTTTGGGACCCCATGGACTGTACCACACCAGGTTTCCCTGTCCTTCACTATCTCCAGAGCTTTCTCAAACTCATGTCCATTGAGTTGGTGATGCCATCCAACCATCTCATCCTCTGTCACCCCTTCTCTTCTTGTCCTCTATCTTTCCCAGCATAAGGGTCTTTTCCAAAAATTAGAGTAAAAAATTAGAGTAACTGACAGTTATTACTAATAATTACCGATGTATTGCCTCCTTTATTTTCCATACATTTGATTAGTTCCTGTAGTTTTGTGATAGCTTAACAACTCAGAGCAGGCACCATGGAAACTAAAAAAAAAAATTCGAACAGTATCAGCATCTCAAAATCTTGGAAAGTTTCGCTATTTTCACTGTTTAGAGTTAAGACAGCTGCTTGCAGAATTTGGGTCTTGATATAACAATATGTTTGCTATTGAAATACTGCTTCAAATTTTAACCACAGAAAAAGATTCTGACTATTGTGGATGTTAAAATTGGGTTTTGACATGTATAATTCGAAATTGGAGACTCTCCAAAGGAATAGAGATGAGTTAAATCATTTAAATTAATTTGAAAAGTCAGTGTCTCATTCACACCAGCCACATTTCCAGTGCTCGGTGACCACGTATGCTGGAGGGGCAGCGTATCACGCGGTGCGCAAGGTGGGACTTGTCCATCATCTCCAGGAGTGCCGTGACCACAGTGCCTTTCCAGAATGTATGTTGCTGTAGTTCATGCATTTCTGTAAAACAAGCAAAAGGATGAAGACTGGCCGCAGGAGTAATCAGAATAGTGGGAAATGTTAATTAGGTGAGCAGGCTTTTGTTCTCTTCCTTGATCTTTCTCCTTCCTCTGCTTATTTTCAAGTAGAATAACTGGAAAATGACTCAAAGTAAGTTTTCTGCCATGCAAGGTGAACGCATGACCACACAGTGTTTTTGTTTTTGTTTTGTTTTTTTTCAGAGTCAGGACTTTTTCTTTCATAGTTTAGGTTCTTTAAAAACTCCTTCTGCAGATCACAAGTTATTTTCTCTCTCCAGGCAGTTGGACCTTAATCCTATTCAGAAATTCTGTTTTTTCGTTTGCTGTTTGTTCTCCAGCTGCCATCTCATTGCATCCATGGTGCTGATACTTCAAACCCTTCCTTCCAGAACCTAAGCCTCCCATCGTCCCTCCTTGGCTTCTTCCATTCTTAATGTGGCTCCAGGCTCTGATGCTCGGTGTTCACTCAGCTCCCATCTCGCCCCTTTGCTCGATGATGTTGAGTAAGCACCTTAATTTCTGAGCCTGTAAAAATGTTTATTTATTATGGTACAGGTATCGCCATATGTATACATATGGATCGAGTCAGATAATACATTTAAAGGTCATAGCACAATACTTGGGGATTTATTGAGCCAGAAAACAATTAGAGATGAATTGATTTGATGCATTAGTTAGCTTTTGTTTTGCAGCAAGGGATTCCCTGGTAGCTCAAATGGTAAAAGGAATCTGCCTGCAATGCAGGAGACCTGGGTTCGATCCCTGGGTTGGGAAGATCTCCTGGAGGAGGCATGGCAACCCACTCCAGTATTCTTGCCTGGAGAATCCCATGGACAGAGGAGCCTGGCGGGCTACAAGTCCATGGGGTTGCAAAGAGCCAGACCTAACTTCTCAAATAAACAACAATAAACTGTATTTGCTGTCTCAGTCCGTTTCTGTTTATAATGGCATTGGTCTACAAATGGGATGTTTTGTAGGGCAAGGAAATTGTTGTCTTTTCATTTCTATTTTTAACTTGACAGAGTTGAGGAGAAAAGGAAGAGAAAGATACAAGATTCCAAGAGGCAGCACTCGCATGTGCTTTTTTTCTGCCTTCTCCCACTCTATTTTATTCTCTAAGGTACTTTTTTGGACCTGTTAAATGACGAATAATTAACTGTTGCTGGTTTTTTTTCCCTTAAACTTCACGTAAGTGACAGTTGAGAATTTTCAGAGAGTTGAAATACCAAAGTGCAGGAAATTATACAGTGTGATGTGATGGGGAAGGGAGAATTAGACCCCATTCCTCTCATCTAGACTTCAGGAAAACTAAATTCTAATCCTGGCTTTGATGCTGATTTACTGGTGAATTGGAAGAATTTAATTTGTCTCCGGCTCAGGTAGCTGAGTTTGATCATCTTAAAGGCTTCTCTCTATTTCTGAAATAGTGCACTATTTCATGAAGTATAGCTGCTTCTGGGATTTAGTGGTAAAAATAACAGATGAGCACCGGTGTTTAAAGAGAAAGAAATGGATACATTTATTAGATATTTCATCCCGACAGGGTTAATAGCATGCATGTAGAAAAGGTATGCCCTGGATTCGTTTTTGAAAATAGATGTTTGTCAGGCAGGCAAGGCGGAGGATTAGCCGGCTTGAGATGTGAAAAAATTCCAGAGGTGAAAATGGAAGTGAACTGTGTCATGAATTCCAAAGCTAAATGGCTCCTTGGTGTCCTGCTCCCGGTGTGGTTGCCTGCCATGAGGTCAAGCGCCCCTCCAGAGAGCATCCACGGTCTTCCTCGATGTTCCTACTTCATTATAGTGTTTTGTTTTCTCTCCAGAGTTCATTCTGTGTGGAAATTCCACAGGAGGCACTCATTTTCTCCGAGGGGCAGCTGCACCTCACAGCACCCCGTGGTCAGGCTAGCCCTGCCCCTCCCTGTTGTGGTGTTAGGGACCAGGGAACTGTGGCCCTCGGGGTGGGCATCCTTTTGTACAGGTGTGCGAACGTAGGCAGGAAGCGCTGAAACACCTCACGTGTGGTTGGCTCGCAGCTCCTATACTGGTTAGTCCACGTCTGGATCTTCGTCTTCCTTCCTTCGTGGTTATAATCACTCTGCTAGCCTGCCGGACCGTCCCCTCCTCGTTAGAGAAATCCCTTTCCTGGTCTTCCTGCCTCCCTGGCTCTCGCTTGGTCTTCTTTTCCAAGCTTCCCTGAAGTTCCTTGGCAGAGGGACTCCCTCCTTTGCTTCTGAGGCTTCTTCATGGCGTTCTGGACACTTCAATAAGGTTGGCCAACCCTCCTCTTTATTTTTTTGGTAGGAGAAGGAAATGGCAACCCACTCCTGTATCCTTGCCTGGAGAATCCCATGGACAGAGGAGCCTCTGGCGGGCTATGGTCCATAGGGTCACAGAGAGTCGGACACGACTGAAGAAACGGAGCACACACGCACGCCCTGTTCACCATTCTTCATTCTCCTTTCTGTACTTGGGGAGTAATTAAGTCTGCCCGGCCTCTGGCAACTTCTCTGCACTTCACATCTGTGCCTCTAATTGTCTTCTGCTGGACACCAGCGTCACCTAGACCACCGGCCTCAAGGCCTGACGCCTCTTACCTGTAAACACATGTTAAATGGTCCTCTCTTATATAAGCTATAAATTTATATTATTTCCAAGTTTAGTGTAGGTTATTATATGCCTCTTACTCCAATACATGTTAAAAATCTACTCTTAACGGTTTTAAGAAATTCGTATGTTCACACATTTAAGTGTGTTTTTAAGGTAGTAGAGATACAGTAATATAAGCAAGGTACACGGGAAAGGCAGAGTCCTGTGGGCTTTGAAGGATACAAAAAAGACTGAAATGAGTGACTGGAGTGCCCGTGTGGTGATGTTGTGACAGAGCAAATGAGAGAGCCTGGAAGACCCAGGAGCAGAGCCCCAGGCTAGGCTTGTCACAGGAGACCTCAGAAGTGAGGTTTAAACTGAGAGGCTGAGGAATGGGTAGGAGCAGCTGGGATGATTAAATAATGGAACAGTAGAATTCATTGCATTTAAATGGAATTAATATTGCATTTGAATTAAGGGAGAATTAATTTTAAGTATATAGATCAATGCAAAGAAAGAGAGGAAAACAACAGAATGGGAAAGACTAGGGATCTCTTCAAGAAAATCAGAGATACCAAAGGAACATTTCATGCAAAGATGGGCTTGATAAAGGACAGAAATGGTATGGACCTAACAGAAACAGAAGATATTAAGAAGAGATGGCAAGAATACACAGAAGAACTGTACAAAAAATATTTCACGACCCAGATAATCACGATGGTGTGATCACTGACCTAGAGCCAGACATCCTGGAATGTGAAGTCAAGTGGGACTTAGAAAGCATCACTACGAACAAAGCTAGTGGAGGTGATGGAATTCCAGTTGAGCTATTCCAAATCCTGAAAGATGATGCTGTGAAAGTGCCACACTCAGTATGCCAGCAAATTTGGAAAACTCAGCAGTAGCCACAGGACTGGAAAAGGTCAGGTTTCATTCCAATCCCAAAGAAAGGCAATGCCAAAGAATGCTCAAACTGCCGCACAATTGCACTCATCTCACACGCTAGTAAAGTAATGCTCAAAATTCTCCAAGCCAGGCTTCTGCAATACGTGAACCATGAACTTTCTGATGTTCAAGCTGGTTTTAGAAAAGGCAGAGGAACCAGAGATCAAATTGCCAACATCTGCTGGATCATGGAAAAAGCAAGAGAGTTCCAGAAAAACATCTATTTCTGCTTTATTGACTATGCCAAAGCCTTTGACTGTGTGGATCACAAGAAACTGTGGAAAATTCTGAAAGAGATGGGAATACCAGACCACCTGATATGCCTCTTGAGAAATTTGTATGCAGGTCAGGAAGCAACAGTTAGAACTGGACATGGAACAACAGACTGGTTCCAAATAGGAAAAGGAGTTCGTCAAGACTGTATATTGTCACCCTGTTTATTTAACTTATATGCAGAGTACATCATGAGAAACGCTGGACTGGAAGAAACACAAGCTGGAATCAAGATTGCCAGGAGAAATATCAATAACCTCAGATATGCAGATGACACCACCCTTATGGCAGAAAGTGAAGAGGAACTCAAAAGCCTCTTGATGAAAGTGAAAGTGGAGAGTGAAAAAGTTGGCTTAAAGCTCAACATTCAGAAAACGAAGATCATGGCATCCAGTCCCATCACTTCAGGGGAAATAGATGGGGAAATAGTGTAAACAGTGTCAGACTATTTTTCTGGGCTCCAAAATCACTAAAGATGGTGACTGCAGCCATGAAATTAAAAGACGCTTACTCCTTGGAAGGAAAGTTATGACCAACCTAGATAGCATATTCAAAAGCAGAGACATTACTTTGCCAACAAAGGTTCGTCTAGTCAAGGCTATGGTTTTTCCTGTGGTCATGTATGGATGTGAGAAGGACTGTGGACTGTGAAGAAGGCTGAGTACCGAAGAATTGATGCTTTTGAACTGTGGTGTTAGAGAAGACTCTTGAGAGTCCCTTGGACTGCAAGGAGATCCAACCAGTCCATTCTGAAGGAGATCAGCCCTGGGATTTCTTTGGAAGGAATGATGCTGAAGCCGAAACTCCAGTACTTTGGCCACCTCATGCAAAGAGTTGACTCATTGGAAAAGACTCTAATGCTGGGAGGGATTGGGGACAGGAGGAGAAGGGGATGACAGAGGATGAGATGGCTGGATGGCATCAGTGACTCGATGGACGTGAGTCTGAGTGAACTCCGGGAGTTGGTGATGGACAGGGAGGCCTGGCGTGCTGCGATTCATGGGGTCGCAAAGAGTCGGACACGATTGAGCGACTGATCTGATATAGAGCATTCAGTTAATTCCAAACCTAGGTGATAGGTTTGCTTTTTGTCTTTCTGTGCTTAGTCGCTCAGTCATGTCCAACTGTTTGCGACCCCATGGACTGTAGTCCACCAGGTTCCTCTGTCCATGGGGATTCTCCAGGCAGGAATACTGGAGTGGGTTGCCATGGCCTCCTCCAGGGGACCTCCCCAACCCAGGGATCGAACCCAGGTCTCCTTCATTGCAGGCAGATTCCTTACTATCTGAGCCACCAGAGAAGCCCAAGAATACTGAAGTGGGTAGCCTAACCGTTCTCCAGGGGAACTTCCTGACCCAGGAATCTAACCAGGGTCTCCTGCATTGCAGGCAGATTCTTTACCAGCTGAACTACCCAGGGAACTCTTTCATCTTTATACTGAACTGGTAATATGGACATAAGGTCATCCTCATTAGCAGTCTGGTGTGCTGTAAGGAAATTGTAAAGTGAGGAATCGTATTTGCTAAGATACTTAACTTATTGGTCACAGAAAGTTATTTGCTAAGATTTCCTGTAATGAATCATTATGTTCTATAGAGCAGAACCCTGTTTTGCTGTGAACATGACAAGCTGTGGCCTCTTGCGATGTTAACATTAAGAGCAAGTTTCTGATAGGTACATGAGGACAATTAGATGGGACTAATCACAGCGATTTTCTGTCATTTTTGAATTCCTTAAAACCACAATCAGAAAGTGTGGTAAACTTTTGATAAGGAGAGAAAAAGGGGATTAACTTTAAAAGTTTTTCGACTAATGAAAATCAAACCTGTGTGACAGTAAGCCACATTTTCACACCATTAAGCATTGTGAACCATTTGCCTTGAACCTCTTTTAATCTAGAAATACGGTTTTGGAAAAACCCCAGATTCTAACGTACAATATAGTCTTTTGTTGTCCATATTAAAAAGAGAGCGTTGCTTCACTGAATTGTGGGGAAGATAATGCTGATGTAGATTCTTAGTGACTATTTAAGGGAAAAAAAGACGTTGAATTAAATGAAAACACAAACTTTTCATTTACAAGTTTAGAGAAATGCTTTAAATAGCCTTCAGTTGGTAGTTTTGTCAAATTAGCTAGGATAATAGGGGAAAATCAATTAGAATGATAAAATCTGTTCTTAAATATGAATTATTTGAGAAATTTCTCTGTGGAAAGCCACAGAAAGCTGGGCAAAAGGAGGCTTAGTCATGGCGGTGATTTGCCACCTGAAGGCCTTACCTGATCCTCACATCTGATGTCAGAACCACTCAGGTTATACCTGTCCATCATCAACACAATTTGCAGAGGATATTTTAGTGATTGGAGGGATTTTGTTTTTAATTTGTGTGAAATATAAGAATATATTTCATTAATTTTAATGAATTAAAATATATTAAGATACATGTATATATAATATATTATATAATATAAGATATAGATATTCTTATTTGATAGGAAAATCAAAGGAATAATGGACATGGGGTTTCTTTGAGGATAATGATCTTTTTCTTCTTTTTGGGGGAAATTGAAAGATTGTTATTTGACTAGCATTTACTGGAAAATCCCATTACTTTTTATGACAGTTCCTCATGTTTGAGGGTGGATGGCCCAGAGGTAATAAATCATAGTCAACATTATATTTTCCAGTAGTCCTTTTTGATATAGAAGCTTTTTCTGTCAATTCTTAATTACCTCTGCAGCAGTCACAGGAGATACGGATGAGGTTGAAATCCTGGATAATTTCATCTTTCTATAAAAATTTTTTCTGAGAAAATGTAATGTGGAAACTACTAAACAAAATTTTTAAATGGAACTGATTTTTTCCACTTAATTCTTGTCATTTATATGTTTAAGAACTATTAAAAAGAGAAAGTATGCTGTGTGCTGTGCTTAGTCACTCAGTCGTGTCTGACTTCTTATAACCTCATGGACTGTAGCTTGCCAGGCCTCTGTCCATGAGGATTCTCCAGGCAAGGATACTGGAGTGGTTGCTATGCCCTCCTCCAGGGGATCTTCCCAACCCAGGAATCGAACCCAGGCGGGCGTTACCGCCTGAGCCACCGGAGAAGCCCTGAGAAAGTATAAAGTATGTTAATAAATAATGTGTATTTTTGTCAATAAAATACACATGGCAGGCGGATTCATTACTGTCTGAGCCACCGGAGAAGCCCTGAGAAAGTATAAAGTATGTTAATAAATAATGTGTATTTTTGTCAATAAAATAATTAGCTATATATGAATGAATAATGTATTCCTCTTGAGAATAGATTAAGCGTTTACTCAAACTTCTACTCTCAGTGTGTGGTTTCAGGTACGGTGTTTTGTAATGGACTTTACTTTGTTAGGATTCATGAGCTGTTATCATTTCATAGGTCTCATCACAACCACAGCAAGGAAACTAGACCGAGAGCAGCAAGATGAACACATACTGGAAGTAAGCATTTCTTTATTTTTAATAATTTGAAGGATATTGTAATAACGTGAAGACTATTGTAATCATAAATATTATGAGAAAGAGCGGTCTCACATTAGTCATTCATAGCTGCTGCTATATTGTTATATTAGCTTCTGGTTATTAAGAAAAAGGAAAATAAAGAAAACACTGTGAGTATAGTTCAGGTCTCCTTTATACACCGTTTTATTCCCAGAAAATAAACAGATGCCACAACATCCAGAGCCGCAGGTTGCAAACGATGGCAGCCTTCGTTGTGTGGCCCTGTCACCCTGGTTAGAACCGCACTGCACACCTGTTAGCTGTGTGCCCCACTCTGGAGGCTGTTTTCTCAGTGAGTGTCAGAGGCCGATGGGAGCAGGTATAAGATACTTAGGGCTTCAAAGATGATAGTAAGATATTGATGGGAAATAAGATTAGTTTGCTTATAATAACATGTATGTTTTTCTGGAGTCCTTTTGTGGTCATTTATTTGAAGGCCAGAGTTGGCATGGATTTGACTGTCTTAAAAAAGAATTTGTTTTTTTTTTTGTTAAGTCACATGTGAAAAGCTTTGTGACTGGCGGCAGGTTAGGACCCCAAATTTAGGAACAATTTGATGAATGCTACAAAGCATAGTACATGGTGTATTTCTCTTTAATTTTTCCTTTTCCCTATGGATCATATGAAAACTGATCAAAAGGAAATATTTTGACAAGTTAAAATTAAAATAGTAAATACAATTTGGTTTTATTTTGAGAGTTGGGAAGGAAAATCATGTACTTTAATTAAAGCAGTTAACTTTACTTAAATAGTCTTGACAAGTACCCTCAGGATACATTCATTCACACTTTTATAAACAACAGAATTTACACCTGCCAAGCTTTAAAAGGAACATAGTTCCACAGGAAACTTCAGTCTACTTTAATGGTTTTAGTATTACATTGATTAATTTGGGAGGATGTGGGTGAGGGGAGAATAACTGAGGTCATTCCTTTTAATGTACATATTGAAGGGGAAATGAACATGTAATTTGAAGGTGAAATTGTTTCTTATGCATACAGAAGCATTCATCAGTGTAATCCTCAAGAATCTTAGATTTTCATACCTAAACTCAATACCCGAATACCTAGAATGAAAGTTATTTTGCATTTCTTTTACTGAAAACCTTCTTTAATAAGTTGGCCTTCAATTTAAGTGTTTGTGTCCTCTCTACCAGAACTTCTGTACAATAAAAAGAGAGCCAAGCAAAATGATCGCTAGTATTAAAAGGCTTGCTCCTTATACTTAATGTGTATTTTAACTGGCTGATTTAACTTATTTTATTGATGAGGTTTAAAAGTGATAGTTTTTAAATGCAGCATGTTAAGATTCTATTTTTAAACATATATAAGAGGACTCTTTAAGTACTTAACAAAATCTTCATGTATCTCTTCCTTCACTTAAAAATACTAAGTTTGTGAGAGCTTAACATTGGTGGCTGTCACATTACTGTTAGGGTGTGTGAGGAAGAGGGATAACGGGGTAAGGAGAGAGCCGGAGCTCAGAGCTGGTTCTTCCCTATCCCCTGCCCACCGCCCCCCGCCCCGAATTGCTGTGTGAAAGTGAAGAGGTGGTCCTGCCCCCTCACGGGGCAGTGGTCAGAGAACCTGTGTGTGTCATAGTGCTGTGTGAACTGCAGAGGCTTATACAAAAGCTGATTATCATTAGGAAGAAGACACTCACTTTTTATACAGTATATCTTAAAAACATTTCTTGATACTACCTTTTTTAAAAAAAAAAAAAAAAACAGGTTACTGTGACAGACAACGGTAGCCCCCCCAAGTCAACCATCACAAGAGTCATCGTGAAGATCCTTGACGAAAACGACAACAAGCCTCAGTTCCTGCAAAAGTTCTACAAGATCAGACTCCCAGAGCGGGAAAAGCCAGAACGGGAAAGAAACGCCAAACGAGAGCCTTTGTATCGTGTGATCGCCACAGACAAAGACGAAGGTCCCAACGCAGAAATCTCCTACAGCATCGAAGAGGGGAATGAGCACGGCAAATTTTTTATTGAGCCAAAAACGGGAGTGGTTTTGTCCAAGAAGTTTTCTGGAGCTGGAGAATATGATATTCTTTCAGTGAGTGAAGATCTAGTCTTTGAATTTCTTCCGTGCTTTGACTATTAATCTAGCCTTAAGTCTCTTCTCTCACAACTTTCTCTCCATTTACTGACCTCCCTGTGGTAACCTAACAGTGGGAAGTGTGGGTTTGTTTTTCCCTTCATTATTCCAGTTATTTCTGTTCAGCGAGGCATGAAAAGGTTGCTCTTTTTATCAGGCATTAAACACATGGAATAGACAGCACGGGATATTAAGTGTTTGAAATTGGTTCAGTGTTGCTGCTGCTGCTAAGTCAGTTCAGTCGTGTCCGACTCTGTGCGACCCCGTAGACAGCTGCCCACCAGGCTCCCCCGTCCCTGGGATTCTCCAGGCAAGAACACTGGAGTGGGTGGCCATTTCCTTCCCCAATGCATGAAAGTGAAAAGTAAAAGTGAAGTCGCTCAGTCGTGTCCGACCCTAAGCGACCCCATGGGCTGCAGCCCAAACCAATGCATGCTTCAGTTATGGGATGCAGCTTTTTATATGCGGTTTTTTTTCCCCTCTCTGCCCACATTTTATAGATTAAGGCTGTTGATAATGGTCGCCCCCAAAAGTCGTCAACCACTCGGCTCCACATTGAATGGATTTCCAAACCGAAACCATCCCTGGAGCCAATTTCATTTGAAGAATCATTTTTTACCTTTACTGTAATGGAAAGTGATCCAGTTGCTCACATGATTGGAGTCATATCTGTTGAGCCTCCAGGCATACCTCTCTGGTTTGACATCATCGGTAAGTGTTCATGATAGTTCTCATTGTCCTGTCTAGGTCACACTGAGGGGAGCCCATTTCTGGTTTTCTGCTTTTTGTGCACATCTCAGAATTTAAAATTGATAGTAAGACCTGTAAGTGGAGAATTTGTTTTAAATTGCATCATTTTGCCTGCAACATTTTTTTACGGTAATAACCAACATAAAAATAAAATAAAAGCACTGTGTTTAAAATAAAAGCACTGTGTATGTACCTTATTAATATAAAAGTAAGGTTTTTAAAAGTACATCAAAAGGACACAGAGAAATATGAATGTTTGGTCCAAAGCCACAGCTTCTTAATTTTTCCTTCTTGGTATATGACATATGGCACGTAACTATTTTTAGTGAATATGATTTGAATGTTTAAAATAACTGCCTGTGTGATTGTCACGTGTCAGTATTTTATAGGGAATATGGTTAAAATTTCTAATTTATAAGTGGTAGTGTCAACTATGACTTTTAAGTTTGATTTACCTCGTTTTCAGTAGGAAGCAGGCTTCACTGGATTGTTGTTGTTTAGTCACTAAGTCGTGTCCAGCTCTTTGCAATCCCATGGACTGTAGCCCACCAGGCTCCTCTGTCCAGAGATTTCCCAGGCAAGAATACTGGAGTGGGTAGCTGTTCCCTTCTCTAGGGGATCTGCCCAACCCAGGGGTCAAACCCATGTCTCCCGCATTTCAGGTGGATTCTTTACCACTGTACCGCCTGGGGGATCACTAGATTAAATCAGGCTAAAAAAATTATATGCCTCAGCCAATTCCTTTTTTTTTTTTTTTTTTTCTGTCATTTAATTTAGCTAGGCATAGAAAGTCGTACAACATCCTGAAAACTTTACATTAGACTTTGATATCTTAGTATTTTAATTCTTATGTCTACACAGTATTTTAATTACAAAGATAATTAAAATCAGAGGTATATTCAGGTTGTTTCTAGCTGGAACCCAGTATCCCTTTTCCCTCTTCATCCCCGAGCTCTCCTGCCCCAGCTGCTGTCTCAGCAGGTTGAAGCTTCTGGGACACGGGGTTCAGGCTGTACCCCTTAAACTTTCTCTCTAGATAGCTGGGCTATTTTCCCAACTTTGGTCTTTGAATGAAATTGTTGATCCTGTTGACACCTGTGAAACCATTACAGTTTAGTTTTAAATGAACAAAAAGGACTCTTCATAGTCAACTGCAGTGAGAGCAGTTTGCTTGCTTTGCCTTAATTCCTGTCGCATTTCCAGATGAGCAGGCTGCCCCCAAGCAGCACCTCACACCCTCTCAGCGCCTCCCCCATCCCCCTCCACCCCCGCCCCCCGCCAGCCCCCACCGCCGTGTAAGCGGACTGCCTCGAACCGCTGTGACTGATTGCTGTCCTTGTTCTGTGCTTGCCTTCCATGCTTGCTTCTTTTTGGCTGTGCCAGGAGACACACTTGCTAGAGAAGTGTTTTACATCTTTCCGATGACTTGTGACCTGAACTGTACAGCAGAAGGTATCTGCTGAGATCACATAATTTGCCTCAGATTATGAGATCTAAAGAAAAACAGCCATTTTTCAAATTTTATTCTTTCCAGTGACCATCTGTCATTGCTTTTTCTTTTCATAGCGGGTCCATGCTCATCCATCCCAGTTGCAAATGTACTGACTTTCCATACATCCGTAGATCCTTGGATTTTTAGATTTAACTCAACATTCTGTTTTGTGCATGTGCTGTTTTGGTTTTTGGTTAGATTTAGTCATAGAACTTCATCATGGTGTTTAGACTTTATTTTCATGCCATCTCATTTCATTGGTATAAGTATCTCAAGTTCAATAGCTTTGAAAAGAGAGTTTTGTCTTGAATATGATGGGGAATGCATTTGGGTAACGTTAATATTATAGAAAACTTTGCTTCATTAAGCTTTGTGTCCCACAGCAATGGGAAAAAATGTCCAATAGTGTAGAGTCAGGACTAACTGGCATTAACTTCTATTTTTTTCAAAGTTAACATTTGTTTTTAATAGTTATTTTATTAGATCTGTATGCTCTAATTGTCACAATTTTTTTAAGTAAAAAAAATTTTTAAGTAAAATTTTAAGTGGCCACCTTTGGTTACTAAATGATGCGATATGTAGCTACTGAGATGTAAAGTATTCAAAACCCTTGAAGAAACAAACTGAAAGTAATTCAGCAGTTGGTTGGTAGAATTATAAATGTTTTTTTGTTGTTGTTGTTCTCAGTTCTTGCTTCTTCTCACTTAGTAGCTTCCTCAACAGTCATGGATCAGCCTTTTTTCTTCCTTTTTTTTCAGTAAGGAAATGTTGTCTTTCTAGTTGGTCCTTGTTTTCTGGTCTTTCAAAATGAAAGCTCCCTGGAATCACTCTGATCACTGTATCAGAATTTTTTTCTTTCTTCTTTTTTTTAACTGCCATTAAAAATTAGAAAGCCACAAAATAATTGGTAGATTTTCATCCTGTGACCTGTTTCTACTTTTGTTTGTCCTAACTTAAACTAGGTGGCAACTACGACAGTCACTTTGATGTGGACAGGGGCACTGGAACCATCATTATTGCCAAGCCTCTTGATGCAGAACAGAAATCAAACTATAACCTCACAGTTGAGGCTACAGATGGGACTACCACTATACTGACTCAGGTAGGTGAATGGCTGATGGCACAGAATTCTGGTCTAGGGGTCCACAGGCAGTGGGGCAGTTGGTTCTGCCCTCTGAGGTTCCCACATCAGAAGTTACTGTGTTGATACAGTTTATATACATGTACACACTGAGGATTTTTATTTAGGCAATGAAAATTCACCATAAACCCTGATTTAGGTTTTGAATGCAATTAGCCAGTTTTAAAAAATTTGAAAGTAGACTTTAAAAAGCCCCACACATTTTTATGCCATCAAAATCTTTTAATTCTCATTTTGAATTGTGTTAGTATAAAGTATATCACTGTTGAGAACGACTTGTCCCAAGTCATTTGCATTAAAACTGGTTAAAGTGATTATCTTTTAAAATACCTTTTCGAATTGTTTTTTCCCCTTGGCTACCTTTGGTTGTGTAAAATAACTGATTAAACTGTTCTAATAATTCCTCTAACATCTTTATTTGTTCCTGTCTGATGATTAAGACATGGTCAGATCATTGAGTTTCAAATTTAAATGTCAGAGCCCTAAAAATTACATTTAAATTCTCTTCTTTCATATCAGTTCTCTTTGATTCATGGTGAGGGCTGGTTGTAGAACTTGTTAAATACTTGCTGTGTGCCAAGTATTGTTCCAAAAGCTGAATAACAGGACACAGAGTCCTGTCCTCTTTGAGTTTACATTAGAATGGTAGAAGCTAAAGGCTTGTGTTATGATTTGCTGTGTCTGAAAGGTAAAAGGAAGAAATTAAATGTTAGAAGATAAAATGCTTATGAATTCCAATTTCCTGTCTTTAGATTATAATACTTCAAATCTTAAGACAGATCATCTGCTAAATCATTTAGTTGTATTGAAGAAAAAAAATTACAGTCTGTGACGTCTTTTCAATTAATAAATGAATAGATAATTTAAAGTCAGTTGCGAAATGACCTTATTTCTTTCTCCAAATGCTTGTGATTTTTAGTGTATTTAGAATTGATATATGAATCGTGCTTTGGGGTCATTTTGAGATTGTCATGTAAAATTGCCAACACAGTATTAATTCAATCTTGTCAGTAACTGTTCTCATTGTAGAAGCTAGACTCTAGAGCATGAAAATGAGAGTAAAAGCATCAAAAGTTGTAATGAATTTAGCAGGATAATTTTGAAAGGTTAAAAAGTGTAACTGTATGGAGATCAGTTCAAGTAATTGACTAACCAGAAGTCTAGCAAAGGAAACTTAAAAGCGTAGAAATGACCCTGGGTGCCAAGCGTTTTCATTCCTGAAGATGGTATATCTACAGGTGGTATTTACCACTTAAAACGTAACTCCTGGTAATTGTAGTTTTCCTTGCTGTAGTTAGGAGCTTCATATGAAATATGGTGACTAAAATTCCCATAAAGTCCAGTAAATATGTTCTAGTTTTCTTTTCTCAGGGACACAGAAATTCTTCCATTTCAGTGCTTCAGGCATACTTCTGTAACAGTCTGAGTCATCCGCGGAGGATCTTGATAATATTGTAGTGAATTGCTGGCAGGGAGAGCTGATCAGAGTATCAGAGAGCAGCAGTTCCAGGGCCTAGGCTGACCTGTCCAGGTGTGGGCGGTAAGGGAACAATCAGTAATGAGGCTTTGATTCCCAGTCTGGGGCTGAGTATAGGAAGATAGGAATCTGAGTGGGAGCAGAGAGGCAAGCACCAGCTGTAGAAGAACACGGAGATCAGAGCCAGGCTGACAAGGCACAGCGGGTAGATGCCTGTTTGCCGGTGAAACTCGGGATCCAACAGAACAGGTTTTGCTGCATCAAGGTCAGGAGCGGCAGGCGTCAGGTCCATGGATGGAGAGCGTTGCTGTGGTTAGGCTGGGCGCATCCTCACAGAGGTGGGCGGTGGAGGGTTGTGACCTAGCGGTCGGTGCCCCGTTGGAACAACTGCCATCCTTGCCTTCCCGTCCTGCCGTCTTCTGTTGAGGATGCTGACTGGTATTAAATCAAGGCACTTTGCTTTATCTGATATCTCAAGGTAACTTGCCAAATCCAATTTACAGGGTTTTTTTTCCTTATTTTGGAAACAGCCTCACTTTCATGTTTTCTTTCGGTGTCTCTAGAGCATCATGATTGCATACCCTGGGGCAGGCCGTTTGGGTTGAATGGGGGCTCTGCCTCTTAACACCTGTATGTGGGCAGGTACCCTCTGTGGGAAATGGGCACAGTGACTCCCTCCTCATAGAGCTCCTCTGAGGGCGAAACAAGATAACACTCCAGTGTCCCCTTCTCCAGGCTCTCAGGCCTGTGCCCCGTGAGTGCTCCCCGTGTGTTCCCTCTTGCCCATGAGCACCGGTTTGGGCTCTTGTGACGCCTCTTGGCACTGAGTCACCTTCCTGCCTCCATCCTCTATCCCAGCGATTCAGCCTGCCCTGCCTGCTGCCAGACTGTCGGCCCGACTGGAAGGATGGGAGGTGAATTTTCCCCATCGGGCAGTTTAGAGCACACAGGCCATGAAGTTCTGTCTGGAGCACACAGGCCATGCAGTTCTCAGTTTGGGGCACACAGGCCATGCAGTTCTCAGTTTGGGGCACACAGGCCATGCAGTTCTCTGCCGCTGCTGGGAGACAGGTCTGCTCCTGGACCCCCTTCTCCCTGCTCTTACTGTGTCACCCCTTGTCCAGGCCCTCCTCTGCAGTCTCTTAGAGACAGGATGTTCATTCCTCCCTTGCCTTCATGTCTGTGCCCAAGCTTTTCCTTCCACTCCGGTGTATTTCATCCGCCAGTCGAAAAGCCGTGCAAGCGGAGTCTGCCTCCTCCTCGAAAGCTTCCTGAATGGCCCAGACCATCTCTAGACTCCTGAAAACCTCCTTGGTAATATAGGAAACCCGTGTGTGCAAGGTACTGCCCAGTGAGGTTGAAAGCTTCAACAGGCAGGGACGTCCACAATTCCTTTACACCCTCCGTAAACACAAGTGCTGAGTGTGAACGTGCCCAGAAAATATGTCAGTTGAATTGCTTTATCAATAAGAATTGTTCTTACTCCAGCTGTCCCTGTTTAGGTGGGATCAGGTGATCTTGAAGAAGGATTAAACTATTTCTGCCCAGCACTTGGTGAGAAAAATACATTTTAATGTATTTGTTGTTCAGTGGTTCAGTCGCTCAGTCATGTCCAACTCTTTGCAACCCTATGGACTGCAGTACGCCAGGCTTCCCTGTCCTTCACTGTCTCCTGGAGTTTGCTCAAGCTCATGTCCATTGAGTCGGTGATGCCATCCAACCATCTCATCCTCTTTTGTCCCCTTCTCCTCCTGCCCTCAGTCTTTCCCAGCATCAGGGTCTTTTAATGTATACTGGAAGTGAATATATAACGATTTAATTTATAGAAATTATCTTTATAGCTATGACTTTTAGATCATCATTGACCTTCAGGTATCTATAGTTTTAAATGTTTACATACATAACTTTTACATAAAACTCTTCTGGGGTTTGGTGGATGCACTTAGTATTCACATAGTTTAATGTTACAGATTCACCACTGAGGTTTTGGTATTCTTAGAACAGAATGGTAGTATCATCTTCATGAAAAGGGCTCTGGTCCACATACTTGCTAACCTCTGTTAACCCCAAAGTGGTTAAACACCCTCATGTGGTCCAGGGACTTTGGCCTCTTGTGCCATTCAAACTACTGAGCTTTATTCCATATGAGCTAGTGAAGCTCTGGTTTCTTGTTTATAACTGAACTGCCTTTTGTAATCATAGTGATTTCTACTATCCCTTATCCACATGTGTCTTTTCAATCTAAAAGTTAATCTTCTTACTGTCAGGGTAAATTTTTTTTTTTTTAGTTTAGATTGGGACTCACTTTATACACATCTGTTCTTTTTTCCTTTAAGATTTTCATCCCATGCTGGCATACTTAAGAGAACTATCTCCAGTGTACTTAACATTGCTTTTAAGTGAGAAATGTCTGTACTATCTATGTGTAGTTTGTGATCAAAAAATATAAGGCTTTTAAAGCACATTCTTAATTTTCCTTCTTATTCACAATATCTTATGGGTAGAGATTTGGAGTTGGCAAGATTAGAGCAAGAACTTCAGATATTGTGACCTTTAAGTAGCATCCTCACCTCAGTAGCTTAATAGTTACAGGTGCAAATCTGATACAGGAAATCAATCTATGAAACTTGGTAAAGTAAATTTTTTATCTTTCCATGAGTAATCTAGAAATATCTCTTCTCTGGAGACCTAAGAGAAAGTAAGTATGCATTTCAGAAAGAAATGTGTGTTACATTTTTCTTTCAAAAATTAGTCTCAATAATTTAAAAAGGTCTTTATTATCTTACTCATATTAATACAGGTAGTATGTCAATGAAAAATTTGAAATGTTTTTTTATTCCAGATTTTGGTTGCCTTTATTTCTCATGTTTGAATTCTGTTTTGCTCAAAATTAGTTTTTTTTCAGTGTGCATCTGATTTTTCCTGATTTTTTTTTTTAACACGAAAACATTGTAATTAGGAATATTGTTATGTGAGTCATTTTGTCGTTGCAGGTATTCATCAAAGTAATAGACACAAATGACCATCGTCCTCAATTTTCTACATCAAAATATGAAGTTGTTATTCCTGAAGACACAGTGCCAGAAACAGAAATCTTGCAAATCAGTGCTGTGGATAAAGATGAAAAAAACAAACTCATCTACACTCTGCAGAGCAGTATCGATCCATTGAGTCTCAAGAAATTTCGTCTTGATCCTGCAACCGGCTCTCTCTATACGTCAGAAAAGCTTGATCATGAAGCCATTCACCAGCATATTCTCACAGTCATGGTAGGGCTTTCGTTCATTGTTCTGCTACCATATGGTTCCTGGAGGGCT
This sequence comes from Bos grunniens, assembly GCF_055505025.1. Taxonomy (NCBI): domain Eukaryota; kingdom Metazoa; phylum Chordata; class Mammalia; order Artiodactyla; family Bovidae; genus Bos; species Bos grunniens. The sequence continues at coordinate 18,161,374 of NC_141191.1, read as the reverse complement.
CCATGTGATTGAGAGTGATTTTTACCCGTAACAGGATTGATAATATGCTGATTCTTTTAGGTACGAGATCAAGATGTCCCTGTAAAGCGCAACTTTGCAAGGATTGTTGTTAATGTCAGCGACACCAATGACCACGCCCCCTGGTTCACAAGCTCCTCCTACGAAGGGCGGGTTTATGAGTCAGCAGCTGTGGGCTCAGTTGTGTTGCAGGTTACAGCTCTGGACAAGGACAAAGGGAAAAATGCTGAAGTACTCTACTCCATCGAATCAGGTATTTTTGGAGCACTGCATAGGTTTATAACTTTGCACTTGTTATAAAGATATTTCTTCTAAAATTACTTCTAGATGTTGAAAGATTTCTGTATATCACTATGAAAACTGCTTAAACCGAAAGGAGAAAGAGGAAAAAAGTTGAACTTTTAACTCATTAGAAAGCAAAGATAGAGAGTCCTAACTACGTTTGGGTGATGTTCTCAAAGATTTCATAATGTTAGCATAATTCAAGGCTCTGAGAAGTCCTGCAGTGAAGAAAACTTTATTTGACCAATTTAGGATTTCCAAAATGATTTTAACCACACAGTCACGGTCCTCCACAGATACTCTTAGAATAAGGCTGGCCCAGTGATTTAACATTTTTCATTTAGTCAGAGAGTGTTTTCTCTGGGGCAGAGCAGGAAGCCCCATGATGGGAGTGCTGACTCCCGCAGTTCTCACTGGGTCACGGCCGATGAAGGGTACTATGCTGCTCCTACCCCTTCCAGGTTTCGCTTTTCTGCCGCTGTCACCCCATGCATCTTTCACAGCTGCATTTCACTCATGGAAGAGGGTGGTTTCAGTAGGTCCCTGGGTTGGGACAAGGACTTGAAGAAATGCTGACAAGGCTGGGGCCCTGCTGGAGTCGGGCAAGAGACAGCAAGGGTGGGAAGTCCAGCTGGAACTGTGGGCCTGGACAGCTCCGGGTGTGAATGGCAGCCCACTCCAGTATTGTTGCCTGGAGAATCCCATGGACAGAGGAGCCTGGGATCGCAAAGAGTCGGACACGACTGACTCGGCTTAGCACCCGGCAGGGCGCCAGAGGCCTGCTGCCGATTCCTGGAGCAGCAGAGTGGCGGCAGCAGAGTGGCATGCTGTTCTGTTTGCGGCTACTCTTCAGTCATCTGTGTCTTCATCTGGACTGTCATTTTATGTGCCAGGTGCCCTGCTAGGAGCATTCACGCTTGTGCTTGGCAGGTAGGGGCTTCCATCAGTCCACAGACGTATGTTCTTGTGAATGAGTTCTGCCCCTGATGAAGCCAGGATCTGCTCTAGAACATGTGACTTATCCAGTCAGAAGTTACCTTGCTCCAGGACTTGCCTGACTCATGCCAAATACTATAAGTATTAGTATTAATATTAGCGCTTAAATATGGAGAAAGCAGCTTCCAATTTCCCATCTCTCTCTGCCATTAGTACAAGGCTCATACTCTCTTCCATTCTTTCCCTATGGTGATTTTAGGATATTGAGATCATCCCGTTAACCTGATTTTTTTTTTTAAATAAGTCCATACCTCTGCATATTTAGGAATTATATATCTTTCTAGGCATTAGAATTGATAGGGGTATAACTAACTCTAGATCACATAATCCAAAGCTGAGCAAATGGAGAGCACTTTTTAAAAAACAGTGCTTAATCACTGTATTTTATGTGGTTAAACGATTTTTATTTCTTAATATATTTGAAGTTTCATGTTTTTCCTGAAAATGACCAAATTTAGGCCATTTCTTTCAAATAAAACCTCATATACTGCCTGAGGTTGCAGTGTTGAAATGTAGTGTAGTGTAGTTGACTTGAATAAAGATGATTTTTCCACTGGTTCAGAAATTTATCCATTAAAAAAAGCAGCACATTACATTTGTGCATGCCTGAGCACTTCAATAAAATAATTTTCTCCTAGACAAACTGGCTGGGTTTGTGTAGGAGAAAATGCTAAACTTTCCCTTAGCTTTCACATAACTTTCAACAACTGGGTGTTTAAAATATGATTGTCGGTGCCTGACTGAAGGCATGAGAATTCTTTAAATGCCTGTAATGACTGATGGGATTAGTAATCTGGTATTCCAGGAATGGAACTGTGTCTCCACTCAAAAACCAGATGATACAAGGGGCCTATTCGGATATAAAACTTGGACTTAAGATAATTTCATAGATTTGGTAATGTAAAAATCATACTATTCCACTTGATTTTTAGGAAATGACTGCCACTAAAATGCAATAGAATTACGTGTCTGTAAATTTGTTGACACTATTAAATGGTCACACAGCCTTTGTTCAACAGTGTACTCATACTCACTTGCTCCTGACTTGTGTCATTTAATAAAGCTCAGAAGAGTAGCTATAAATTCTGGCCATAACATTGCCGGTTTAATTAGCAGCAATTTATTGAGCAAAAAGTTTGGTCTGATGACAAGTCTTTAGGGAAAATGGAAGTCCCTGAAGAATATTTTCAGAAACAGTTATGTGTTTAGAGACACATCTGTGCCATACTCTGAGCTATAGTATTTTATTTTTTTAAAGTAGATTGTGTCTTCAAAACTGTTGTAACCTCTGGAATTAGAAGACACTCAGTAAAAATATGTATTGACTAGAATTGGTTTTCTTCCCCAAACTTAGGTTAACCGTCATTGCAGTTGCCACTTTTACAGAGCTTGCTGTACTGTCAGGCAGTGGGCACCCACAGCGTGTCCTCCGTGGGTAGAGGCAGGTCCTAGCACAGCTCTCTGACATGCCTTTTGGGGTGTAGGTATATATAATACAGTCACAGCTGACATGCACACATTTGCATGTTTGTCTGGATAACTGCATTGTTCATATAGAAGGAACAAATTAAGACTTTAGAAATCAGCGATAATCTCCCCTAAAGTGAATGACCGAGGCCCCACCCTAGCACAGACTTTTGTCACTGCCCTGTCAATTTGTTCACAAATGCCATCTGTGTATTTCAGTAATGGGTGAATGTGGCTATTACTCAATCAGACAAAGATGCATTTTAGCCACTCAGCAGCCCTCGGGGTTTTTCCACGTAAACGTGACATTGCTTTCCCATCTACAAATCTGATGGTTTCTGCTGTAGTGTATATATGGGTAGGATCCATATATTAACTAACCAGCTGTGTTCCTGTTTAACCTTCTTGTTATCATTGACAAGCTCAGAACTGTCTTTATCAAAATAAAAATACTACACGTAGTAAAGAGTGTTTCTGAATTTCACATTGCCGATGAAAATTTTTATCACAGATTTCCAGTTAGTCCTTACACATTCCTTTTGTTAGTTCTTTTAAATAAGGTGCTACCTGTAATAAATGGTTGTTGGCAGTGATTGAAGTATAGTATCAGTGAGGAAAAGAAAACCAAATAGATATATATGCATGTTCAGTCACTCAGTTATGTGTGACTCTTTGCAACCCCGTGGGCTGCAGCCCACCAGGCTCCTCTGTCCATGGGATTTTCCAGGCAAGAATACTGGAGTGGGTTGCCATGCCCTCCTCCAGGGAATCTCCCCCACCCAGGGATCGAGCCCAAGTCTCCTGTATCTCCTGCATTGGCAGGCAGATTCTTTACCACTGTACCAGCTGGGAAACTGTAAATAGAAATGTAGTATTTAATGAACATATTAATTTTTTCCAAGCTGCTGATCAACCTGTTTGGTGATTAATTTCTTTTCTTTCCATACATGTCTAAAAGTTGTTTCATTCAGCAAATATTTGTGGAGTGTCTCCTAAGTATCAGGTGTTCTTCTAGGCAGAGGTGATAAAACAACGAATAAGACAAGCCCTGCTGAAGTGGAGCCGACATTCCAGTGGGGGAACAGATAAGAACCAAGTGGCAGTATGACGTGCTGTAGAAAAGGGCCAGGGTAGCGGGACAGACCAGCCGTGATGAGTGGGACAGTCAGGGACGCCTCACCGTCGAGTTCTCCAAGAAGGAGGCATTTGGGCAGAGCCTGAGAGAGAGAACGAATGAAGAATAGCTGGGGGGAAGGCTTTTCCAGGAGAGGACACCCCCCAAACCCACTGAGGATGTGTTTACCTGATTGAAGAGCCTCTCGGTGCAGATAGAATCCATTCACTCCTCCAAGTAAGGCCTTGTGTATTTGAAGCTTTCACTGTACAAAATAAGAGAAATGCATATAGATGGATGAATATAAAATATATTTTATCAGTACAGACACAGGATAGTAAAGGGCGGGGATGCAGACGGTTGTCCAAGGTTTTCACGGTCCCCGTCTCAGGCCAGGCAGCCACTCAGACACAGCTGTGGACGCAGGAAGACGCACAGGTAGCTGAGAAAGGGCCTCGAAATTCCGATGAGTGCCTGAAACACAGCGAGAGAGGATCCGGGGTCACTGGCTCTCGTAAATACAGACAGGCCGGAAATTAGTGTCTGCAAGGCCTGGCAGAGGCAGTGTGACACCGTTCGCGGGCCAGGCTTCAGCTCAGCACCTTGTGGCCTGGAGTCGTTTCAGGCCAAAGTCCTGCTGCAGGTCAGGACACGGCCCCGGGGCCTGGACACGGAGCCAGGCAGACGTAATGAAAACCAGACTGGGTCTGGCCTCAGGAAGAACTATCACGGATTTTTGGAAAATGTGTTGAAGGAAGGAAATGAAGGCCGTTGAGGAAGTGTTTACTAGTAATGATGTGAGGAAGGGAGTGCTGCCTTGGGAGCCCCTGGTTGGCAAGTCACTCCAGGTATTTCTGCTCCGTGAATGGGCCAAACTTGATGGCAAACTGAGAGGAAAGCAAGAGTTTGAGAAAGCAGTTAAGTGGCAAGTCAGCCTTGTTTTGCGTCAGTGTAAGAATTTGTTTGGGGAAAATAAGTTCAATTCTATGACTCAAATAAATGATTCTGGATTCTTTGTTTAGAAAACAGGAAAGGGACGAAGGGTTTGTGGATGGATCGAATCTGAGGACCCTCACACTGCCATGATCTACCCAAAAAGATAGTAAACTGTGTAACCGTAGTAAACTGGCTTCCTCAGATAGGTTTCAGTCAGTGATGCAAAACCACGGAATATTGTGGAGTTGTACGTGTAGCTGTTGTAGATAATGTAGCTGTAAAAAGTCTAAAGAAAGCAAGTAAAACTCTTAGGATTTTCAGTTTTAGCATTATTGACATTTTTGGATCAAAAAATGCTTTGTTGTGAGGCTGTCCTGTGTGTTGTAGGGTGTTTAGCAGCATCCCTGGTCTCTACCCGTTGGATGGTAGGAGCACCCTCTCTCCAGAAGTGGTGGTCACCTAAAATATGTCCGACTGAACGTCCCTCTGGGTGAAATCGCCTCTGAGTTGAGAAACACTCACCTAGAAATTAAATTGACCTGAAAAAAATTCAGAGAATATTATTGAAATCTTCAAAACCTGGAAAGTGGGGCAGATTACATACAGGCTTCTTCATCAGTTCCCAAATGTTTAAAATGAGGACTAACTCTATTGAAGTTTGTTGAATTTAATTGAAGTCTTCCCTTTCATATAAGATTCTGGAGAATTTGCAAGCAATGAATACATTCCAAAGGGGGTTTGAGGGACTCTCGGAAATGATTAACTTCACTGCTTTATGAAGGAGAATCAGCTTTTCCCACAACACATTCCTGGTTCAACCAGAGAGAGTTTTAGCTTTAGTTGCAGAGTGATATAGGTTCTGTTTTTTGGGGGTTTTTTTTGATAATTTATAGACAAAACTTGGAAAAGTTTGCCTTAGTTTCAGTGGATAAAAATGAAACACATTGAGAAATGAGACAAGTTGAATGAAACCAGTTCCCTTCGAATGTTGGTCGGTCCTTGTATTTTTCTCTCAACATGCTTCTCTCCGTCTCCTCCCAGGAAACATTGGAAATTCTTTTACGATCGACCCCATCTTGGGCTCCATAAAAACTGCCAGAGAATTAGATCGAAGTAACCAAGTGGCATATGACTTAATGGTGAAAGCTACAGATAAAGGCGACCCACCAATGAGTGAAATCACCTCTGTGCGGGTCTTTGTGACCATTGCTGACAACGCCTCTCCCAAGTTTACATCAAAAGAATATTCTGTTGAAATTAGTGAAACTGTTGGCGTTGGAAGTTTCGTCGGAATGGTTACGGCCCACAGCCAGTCATCAGTGGTGTATGAAATAAAGGATGGAAATGTAGCTGATGCCTTTGATATTAATCCACACTCTGGAAGTATCATCACTCAGAAAGCTTTGGATTTTGAAACCTTGCCCATCTATACATTGACAATACAAGGAACTAACATGGCTGGTTTGTCTACAAATACAACTGTTTTGGTGCACTTGCTGGATGAAAATGACAACTTGCCAGTTTTTGTGCAAGCAGAGTATACAGGGCTCATTAGTGAATCAGCTTCGATTAACAGCGTGGTCCTAACAGACAGGAATGTCCCATTAGTTATTCGAGCCACTGATGCCGATAGAGAATCAAATGCCTTGCTTGTTTATCACATCGTTGAACCATCTGTACACAAATACTTTACCATTGACTCTAGCACGGGTGCTATTCATACAGTCCTAAGTCTGGACTATGAAGAAACAAGCACTTTTCACTTTACTGTGCAAGTTCATGACATGGGAACCCCACGCTTGTTCGCTGAATATGCAGCCAATGTGACTATACACGTCATTGACATTAACGACTGCCCTCCCGTGTTCTCCACATCATTATACGAAGCATCTCTTTTGCTGCCAACCTACAGAGGGGTCAAGGTCGTCGCGGTGAATGCCACTGATGCCGATTCAAGTGCGTTCTCACAGTTACTGTACTCCATCACCGAAGGCAACATTGGGGAGAAGTTCCTGATGAACCGCAAGACTGGAACCATAACTGTGCAGAACACGACTCAGCTGAGGAGCCGCTACGAGCTAACCGTCAGAGCGTCCGATGGCAGATTTGCAAGCTTCGCGGCCGTCAAAATTAATGTGAAAGAAAGCAAGGAGAGCCAGCTGAAATTTACGCAGGATTTCTACTCTGCCGTAGTGAAAGAGAATTCCACCGAAGTCAGAACACTAGCTGTCATAACTGCCCTTGGGAATCCAATCAATGAGCCCCTGTTTTACCACATCCTCAACCCAGATCCCAGGTTCAGAATCAGCCGCACGTCCGGAGTTCTGTCGACCACCGGCATACCGTTCGATCGTGAGCAGCAGGAGGCCTTTGACGTGGTGGTGGAAGTCACGCGGGAGCGGAAGCCTCCAGCCGTGGCCCACGTCATCGTGAAGGTCGTCATCGAGGACCAGAACGATAATGCCCCGGTGTTTGTCAACCTCCCTTACTACGCCCTGGTGAAAGTGGATGCTGCCATGGGCCAGGTTATCCGCCACGTGACCGCCGTCGACAGGGACAGCGGCCGAAACGGGGAGGTTCATTACTCCCTCAAGGAGCGCCACGAACACTTCCAGATTGGATCCTCTGGGGAGATCTCACTGAAAAAGCCGTTTGAACCCGACACCTTGAATAAAGAGTATCTCATCACAGTGGTCGCCAGAGATGGAGGAGATCCAGCTTTCTCCGCCGAGGTCATCGTCCCCATCACCGTGATGAACAAAGCCATGCCCGTGTTCGAAAAGCCTTTCTACAGTGCCGAGATCCCAGAGAATGCACAGCTGCACAGCCCCGTTGTCCACGTACAAGCCAACAGTCCGGAGGGTCTGAAAGTGCACTACAGCATCACTGAGGGTGATCCTTTCAGCCAGTTCACTGTTAACTTCAACACCGGAGTTATCAGTGTCGTGGCGCCCCTGGACTTCGAGTCCCACCCGGCATATAAACTGAGCATCCGAGCCACGGACTCCTTGACCGGCGCTCACGCCGAGGTCTTTGTGGACATAATCGTGGAGGACATCAATGACAACCCTCCCGTGTTTGCCCAGCAGTCTTATGCCACCACCCTGTCCGAGGCATCTGTAATTGGGACGTCTGTGGTGCAAGTCAGAGCAACAGATGCCGACTCGGAACCAAACAGAGGGATTTCCTACCACATGGTGGGGAATCACAGCAAGAGCCATGATCATTTTCACGTAGACAGCGGCACTGGCCTCATCTCGCTGGTCAGGACTCTGGACTATGAGCAGTTCCGGCAGCACCAGATTTCCGTGAGGGCTGTTGATGGCGGCATGCCCCCTCTGAGCAGCGACGTGGTCGTCACGGTGGACGTCACCGACCTCAACGATCACCCTCCCCTCTTTGACCAGCAGCTTTATGAAGCCAGAATCAGTGAGCATGCTGCCCATGGGCATTTTGTGACCTGTGTAAGGGCCTATGATGCAGACAGTTCAGATGCAGACAAGTTGGAATATTCCATTCTGTCTGGCAATGACCATAAGAATTTTGTCATCGACGGCAAGACAGGGATCATCACACTCTCCAACCTGCGCCGGCACGCCTTGAAGCCATCCTACAGCCTCCAGGTGTCTGCGTCGGATGGAGTTTTTAGGAGTTCTGCTCAGGTTCACGTGACTGTGATTGGAGGCAATTTGCACAGTCCTTTGTTTCTTCAGAATGAGTATGAAGTGGAGCTCGCTGAAAACGCTCCCCTGCATACTCTGGTGACCGAGGTCAAAGCATCCGATGGGGATTCGGGTATTTATGGTCATGTTACCTACCACATTGTCAATGACTTTGCCAAAGACCGGTTTTACACAAACGAGCGGGGGCAGATCTTTACTTTAGAAAAGCTTGATCGAGAAACCCCAGCAGAGAAAGTAATCCCCATTCGTTTCATGGCCAAGGACGCTGGAGGCAAGGTTGCCTTCTGCACCATTAACGTCATCCTCACAGACGACAATGACAATGCCCCACAGTTTCGAGCAACCAAGTTTGAGGTGAACATCGGGTCCAATGCTCCCAAAGGGACGTCAGTCATCAAAGTCCTCGCCAGTGATGCCGACGAGGGCTCCAACGCCGACATCACCTATGCCATTGAAGCAGATTCTGAAAGCGTTAAAGAGAATTTGGAAATCAACAGAGCGTCCGGCGTAATTACTACAAAGGAAAGTTTAATTGGCTTGGAGAACGAGGTCTTCACTTTCTTCGTCAGAGCTGTGGACAACGGGTCCCCACAAAGAGAATCGGTTGTTCCCGTCTATGTGAAAGTGCTCCCACCAGAAATGCGACTTCCCAGGTTTTCAGAGCCATTTTACACCTATACAGTTTCTGAAGACGTGCCCATCGGAACCGAAATAGACCTCATTCGAGCAGAACACAGCGGGACTGTCCTTTACAGCCTGGTCAAAGGGAATACCCCCGAAAGCAACAGAGATGAGTTCTTTGTGATCGACAGGCAGAGCGGGAGGCTGAAACTGGAGAAGAGTCTTGACCACGAGACCACGAAGTGGTTCCAGTTCTCCGTGCTTGCCAGGTGCACTCACGGTGACTATGAGCTGGTGGCTTCTGTCGACGTTAGCATCCAGGTGAAGGACGCCAATGATAACAGCCCTGTCTTGGAGTCTAGTCCATACGAGGCCTTTATTGTTGAAAACCTGCCGGCAGGGAGCAGAGTCATTCAGATCAGGGCATCTGACCTGGATTCAGGAAGCAACGGCCAGGTCATGTATAATCTAGATCAGTCACAAAGCGTGGACGTCATTGAATCCTTTGCCGTTAACATGGAAACGGGCTGGATCACCACGTTGAGGGAACTGGACCATGAAAAGAGAGACAGCTACCAGATCAAGGTGGTTGCGTCAGATCACGGTGAGAAGGTTCAGCTCTCCTCCACAGCCATTGTGGATGTTACGGTCACTGATGTCAACGACAGCCCCCCTCGGTTCACGGCCGAGATCTACAAAGGGACCGTGAGTGAAGATGACCCTCCTGGGGGCGTGATTGCTATCGTGAGCACTACAGATGCTGATTCTGAGGAGATCAACAGACAAGTTACATACTACATAACAGGTAACACATGTAAAAGGTTTAATTTCAAATCAAGTGGTATCAGAAGCATGGATTCTGAGATACATTCTTTTATGGCAGTTGAGAGTTAAAGATTCAATTGTAGTATATTTAAAATAAGTAGAAAGTAACAATCTCTTAAGCTGTATTTCAAGTTCTTTGCCTGAGCAAGGCCAGTCCTTGTTTCATTAGTCAGATTTTGATTTTTATGATTCATTCTGTCGAACTTTATACGTAGTATATAAAAAAGATATTACAATTTAAAAAATACAGTTGCAGTATAGGCGAAAGTGTTGCTGATGGTCTTTAAATTCTGTTTGGCTTCGTGCTGTGTTCAGATACACATTTTAGTGCTACTTGCTTTGTTTTTTGGTTTTGTTGAGGCTTGGGGGAGCTTAGTAAACGGGAAAGCTAATAAAACACATATAAATGGAATTATTTTTTAAAAACTTTTAAGTTATATATCTTTTATACAATTTGTTTTTCCTACTACTTATTCCTTTTTTTTTTGAATTTCGACAAATTGGCTGTCATCTCCTTCCTTTGATTTCATAGGCGGGGATCCTTTGGGGCAGTTTGCTATTGAAAATATACAGAATGAATGGAAGGTCTATGTGAAGAAACCTCTAGATAGAGAGGAAAGGGACAGTTACCTTCTGACCATCACAGCAACCGACGGGACCTTCTCATCCAAAGCTATAGTTGAAGTCAAAGTCCTCGATGCAAACGACAACACTCCCGTTTGTGAAAAGGTAGGCTACTCCTGTCTGTAAGTTCATGTATTATGAATTCAGATTTCTTTCTTAAACCTTTCAGTCGGACAGTCACACGGTGCTACTGCACGTGGAGTAATTCAGATGTCTTCCACGTTGTAAGTTCTTAGTGTTTAAGTCGAGATGGGGTTGATGGAGCCAGAGTTGGAGTAGTTTCAGAAGTACTTTTGGGGTATGTTTAAAAAGCTTGAAAACATCATTCAAAAATACTGTGAATTATGGACAGGATTACAGTTGTGTGTTAACTTGAAACATGCTCTGTTAACATTTTCCTGAAGGGATTCCCTTCATCTGGGGGTGAGGTTATGGAGGGGGGGATATTAGGCCAGGAGTTCTTGATACACAGCTCTCTTCTGCTCCAGCAGACTGTATTTAGAGCCCTTGCTTTTGCACACACTGGAGGAACCCAGAGGTGCAGGGTGTGGCTTCTGCCCCCGCGGAGCCCATAGTTTTTAACAGAGGACAACATGGGTACCAAGGAAGAGCTGTAGTTCAGCATGTGGGGTTGTTAGCTGTGACTTGACTCCTCTTTTGTAAGAAAAATAGTTCTGCAGACCCCTTGGATTTTAGTTTTATTCATTTCCCATGTGTTCTGTGACCCCAGTTAAATGATTTCTGTTGCTCCCTTGGCAGTCATCTTAACTTTCAATGTTCTAAGTTAACGGTATTGTTTACAATCTTTGTAGACTTTATATTCTGACACGATTCCAGAAGATGCCTTTCCTGGGAAGCTGATCATGCAGGTCTCTGCGACGGATGCAGATATCCGTTCCAATGCTGAAATTACTTACACATTATTTGGTCCAGGTGCAGAAAAATTCAAACTAAATCCAGACACAGGTAAAGGTGGAATTTGGGCAAAACAGATTCTGTTTCAACAAAGTCACATATTCAGGTGGTTTTGGATCACACAGATGATTTGAAATTGTATTTTGTTCTTGTAAATTTTACTCTCCTACTATAAAAATGGCATCGTTTAGAAAGGTAAGGAATAATTAACTGTAAACTTTATGGTGAGATAAAAAGTTAACAGCAGCAATATCACCTACTTGAATCAAGGATTTAACATTTATAAGTTTTTTATATCACCTTCTTTAAAAAAGGAAAACAACTCAGAAGTTAAAGTATATCGAGCTTTCTGCTTTATCAACTTTCCATATAGTTTGTTTTATTGAACTTGTGACCATAAATTTATAATTCAGAATATTAATTAAAATGATTAATGATATTTTACCTATTTTTAAACCTCTAAGATTGTATTTCTCTTCGAATTTATATTTTGTTAAAATTGGGGATCAAGTAACAGTTTTCTATTAAGCTTGCCCCCAAATTAATTACAGACATTTGAATCTAATTTTTGAGTCAATTAAAAAATACCTTGAACTTGGTAAATTGGCAACTCTTCTGCTTTTTGACGCTGTATATAATACAAGAGACCCCAGCCTGGAGATCTTTATGGCTTAGAGCTCTTTATGGCTTAGAGCTGGCCCCTAGCAGGGTTTGACAACCTCCAACTCAGAGGGCTCCCCCAGCTGTTGACTCTGTCACCGACAAAATTATTCTCCAGAGAAAGGCCATTATTCGGATTTTATAAATGTAAGAGGAAGAAGCATGTCTGCTAGCAGTTACATCTTCACTTTCAAGTGAGCACCTGGGTATTTGTTTGTTTTTAGGGGAACTGAAAACATCAGCCCCCCTTGATCGCGAGGAGCAAGCAGCTTACCATCTTCTCGTCAAGGCCACCGATGGAGGGGGAAGGTTCTGCCAAGCTAGCGTTGTGCTTACATTAGAGGACGTGAATGATAACGCCCCCGAGTTCTCTGCTGATCCCTACACCATCACCGTGTTTGAAAACACAGAGCCGGGCACACTCCTGACCAGAGTGCAGGCCACGGACGCGGATGCAGGTATAGCCCGGAAGATGCTCTTGTCTTCAGACTGTGGCCTGAGGGGCTGTTTTAAAACACATTCATCCCCTTCCACGTACCTAACCTGATGCATGTTGAGTAACTCACTGTTGTTGTTGTGTTAGCATTGGGATTTCCTCCGTGGCCCAGTGGTTAAGACTTCCCTTGCCAATATAGGGGGTGTGGGTTAGATCCCTGTTTGGGAAGTTAAGATCCTGTACGCCTTGTGGCCAAAAAACCAAAACATAAACTATATTGTAGCAGATTCAGTAAAGACTTTAAAACTGGTGCATATCAAAAAAACAAAACTTAAAATGTGTTGGCATTAAAAATTGAATGAAATCTTCAGAATAAGGAACTCATTTTTCATGAATATTCAAAATCTCAAAATTGTTCACGGTGAACTTACTGTGATGCCTCTAAAATTCTAGCCTGTGATAACTGATTTTTATATCCCATTGAATTAATTAATAAAGGGTTATTTTTTGGTGAATAAAGCATTTGTGACAAAGAGATTTAGTATCATAGGAACATAACAGAAGCAAACAGTATATTGTTTTAGTTTTACAGATCTTTCAAGTTTTTTTTTGGAGAAAGTAAGACTCTAGGATATATATTCATAGCATTTTGATAGCAGAGAATAGAAATAACTTCTTTGGTCATTCCTATACTGAAGAGTTAGAATATCAAATATATTAATTTTCAAATAAATGTTTGTCACTGAAGCTAAGTAGTAAGTAGGCTTTATTTTTAAAGATCTGGGTTTTTAGAACATAAGTTCCTATATAATATGGTCTTAAAAAAAGTCAAATGAGGCCGCCGGGAGGACCAGGAGGATGAGCGCTGAGCACGGACAGCTGCAGTAGTCTGGGGGCCGGCGCGGCCGGAGTCCTGGGGACAAGAAGTCCAGAAGGCGCAGCCGGCGCAAAGAAACCTACTCCATGTACATCTATAAGGTGCTGAAGCAGGTGCACCCCGACATCAGCATCTCCTCCAAGGCCATGAGCATCATGAACTCGTTCGTGAACGATCTGTTTGAGCGGCTGGCCGGTGAGGCCGCCTGGCTGGCCCAGTACTCAGGCCGAACCACACTGACGTCCCGGGAGGTCCAGACGGCCGTGCGTCTGCTGCTGCCTGGGGAGCTGGCCAAGCATGCTGTGTCCGAGGGCACCAAGGCCGTGACCAAGTACACCAGCTCCAAGTGAGCCGGGGCCCGACCTTAATAAAGGCTGCACTGCTTAAAAAAAAAAAAGTCAAATGAGTATGAAATTATATTTGTTTTAACTCAGTGAATCTTTCATTTAAAAGTTACATTTTAAAGATCGTAGTCAACAAGAATTTTTAAATAATATATATTAGCATTTTCCCTTTTCATATGTATGCTACATGTATTTTTTAAATTTATTTTTTAATTGAAGGATAATTACTTTACAGATTTTGTTGTTCTCTGTCAAACATCAACATGAAACAGCCATAGGTATACATATTTTTAAGTAGCATGCTTACATTTCTTGAAATAAAGCATTCTGACATGATGTGGTGTCTTGACAGGACTGAATCGGAAAATCTCCTACTCACTGCTTAACTCCGCTGATGGGCAGTTCTCCATTAATGAATTATCTGGAATCATTCAGTTAGAAAAGCCTTTGGATAGAGAACTCCAGGCAGTATACACTCTGACTTTGAAAGCTGTGGATCACGGTTTGCCCAGAAGGTTGACAGCTACCGGCACCATTGTCATATCTGTTTTGGATATAAATGACAACCCGCCCGTGTTTGAATACCGTGAATATGGTGCCACGGTGTCTGAGGATATTCTCATTGGGACTGAAGTTCTCCAAGTGTACGCAGCGAGTCGGGACATTGAAGCAAATGCAGAAATCACCTACTCTATCATAAGTGGGAATGAACACGGAAAATTCAGCATCGACTCTAAAACAGGTAACCTACCACTACGAATGTGAGGAAGCCCTTATACTGCCAGAAAGTCTAGATTGCTCAGCAGTTTACTGGTACAAAGACAGGTCATATGTTGTCAGTAGATACCCTAAAAAAGAGAAGACTCAAGTTTCGTTTGTGTTGTTATCTGAAGTGGGATTCACAGTGGGATTCATTTAGAAAGCTTTAAAACTATAGATCTATACCGGAGAAGGCAATGGCACCCCACTCCAGTACTCTTGCCTGGAAAATCCCATGGATGGAGGAGCCTGGTAGGCTGCAGTCCATGGGGTCGCTAGGAGTCGGACATGACTGAGCGACTTCACTTTCACTTTTCCCTTTCATGCATTGGAGAAGGAAATGGCAGCCCACTCCAGTGTTCTTGCCTGGAGAATCCCAGGGATGGGGGAGCCTGGTGGCTGCCATCTATGGGGTCACACAGAGTCGGACACGACTGAAGTGACTTAGCATAGCATAGCATAGCATAGCATAGTTCTACACACTAAAATCATTTCTGGCTTGTCTGTTATAGATATGAGCAAATTTAAGGAGAAAATTAAAGCATCATACTCTAGTAATTTAGTAAAGATATAAGATGTAATAAATCAGTAAAGATAAAGAGTAGAAAATAGTAGAAAATTTTGCATAATGGCCCCTTGTGGATCTCATATGAAATAGCTTCCCAAGTGAAACAGGAGTTGTGACCTCTTTGATCTTAGATTCAGTAGGGGCACCTGATAATTCATTAAATTGACTTCTTCATTATGCTAGCTGTGTACAACTGACAAATACCTGGACTGAGTTCCTTAGTGAGGGAATGCCAGGGGGGTCACAAGTCAGTGGAGCTCTTGACTCTGGCTGCATAAATACTTTTGTAGTCTTGTTAACCTGTCGACTAAAATAGCTATAAGGAAGTTGCTCTCTCCATTCAAACTGTGTTTAATTGTATGTGACTATTTCAGATGAAGGGTAGGTGTGTGATGACGCGATCTTAAAATGTATTTTTAGCACATATAAAATTGTTATTTTTAGGACTCTTTAAGTAGGATAGACTGTAAGGAGGTTAAAAAGAAACACCTTGAAAGACATTAAAGGAATTATTAAATCAAAAAGGGATTTAAAAAAATGATAGAATGTAAACAAAGAGTTATTCAAGAGATTTTTAAAAAGGATACGAATTTCTGTAGAAGTAGGAGAAGAAAAAGAAAATGAAAAGCCAAAGATAGTTTTTATGTTTTCTTTCTGTTCTATTAAAGTCTGTAGTAAACTGTCATTTAGAAGAGATAAGAAATGTAATCATTTTTATAACAGGGATATGGTGAGTACTGAGCAATTTAAGTTTAAAAGCAATTTAAATATTCCAAAGAATATCAGGAAAGTAAAAGCAATAAAGTTCCCAGGATGAGCCAATTCCTGTTTTAATTATTGAATTAAGAAATTAGAAAACATACGTAAGTGATAAGTAAACTCTTGAAGATTTCAGTCATAGGAGGAGAAAGTGGTGGCATTTTAAAGCACTGGAAGTAACTCTGATTTTCTACTCAGGAGCCATATTTATCATTGAGAACCTGGACTATGAAAGCTCTCATGAGTACTATCTGACTGTGGAGGCCACTGACGGAGGCAGCCCGTCACTGAGTGATGTTGCCACCGTGAGCATCAATGTGACAGACATCAACGACAATGCCCCAGTGTTCAGCCAAGACACCTACACGGCAGTCGTCAGCGAGGACGCTGTTCTCGAACAGTCTGTCATTACGGTGTGTATCTTTCCCTCTGCAGTTTTCTTCTGAGTCTTTGCAAGAATTTTTCTAGGGATTTATCCAGTTTTCTTATTGTTGCTGCTGTTGTTTTAATTCTGTTTGTCTGTTTGTTTATTTCTGGCTGTGCCGGGTCATTGTTGCTGTTTAGAGTTTCTCTTGTTGTGGAGAGTGGGGGTACTCTATCAGTTGCAGAGCACAGACTCTAGGGCTTCTGTAGTTGCAACACGTCAGCTCCGCAGTTGTGACTCCTGGGCTCTGGAGCACAGCTCAGTAGCTATGGCACACAGGCTTAGTTGCTCCGTGGCATGTGGGATCCTCCCAGACCAGGGATCAGACTCGTGTGTCCTGCACTGGCAGGCGTATTCTTTCCGGCTGAGCTACCAGGGACGCTCTCATCCAATTCTTAGAGTGGGCTTCCTTGAAAATAATTGGAAGATGAGGAAATGTCTCTTATTAACCCAGTTACTGGCTCTATTATAAGTAACTGCTGTTGATACCAGAAATTAGCTCAATAGACTTCTGTCACTTCCTCATCTGTCTCCTAAACAGGAGTGTGATGTTTTCTAGGTTATGGCAGATGATGCTGACGGACCTTCAAACAGCCACATCCACTATGCGATTATAGATGGCAACCAGGGAAGTCCGTTTACAATCGACCCTGCTAGAGGAGAAGTGAAGGTGACCAAACTTCTAGACCGGGAAACAGTAAGTGGAGAAATGAAATTGTTTACAGATTATCAAATAAATAGATGGAAGTGCCAACATTTTGGGAGATGTCGAAAGAACCAGCCTTGTTCTCAGGAAGTGACAAGCAGAATGTAAATACCTGAAAAGCAATTACAGTATGAAGATCTCTGGAATATGTGATTTGTTTCATACTTGTGGAGTTTAGAGAATAAAATTGTGTATTTAGGATGAAACTGCTGTTGGTACCAAGTGTCTTGAGACACTTCGCAGAGCTAGAATCTGGGTTTTACATAACAGCAGAGATTTGGGAGACGCTAGTGTTGAGAGGAGGGAATTCCCCATGAGGAACTGGCAGAAGGAAGAATGGAGAAAGGCAGTCACAGGGTGTATTTAGGAGATTTTATTCAGTTGTGTTGGAGGAGAGCTTACAGACAAGTGAGGGAGAGGAGATACATCAGGTGTTTTAGGAACAGATTTCAGGCCACAGACAAAGCCAGGATGCTAGGTTCAGGCTTGCACTGTGGGCATTAGGTAGTCACCGATGTCTGTGTGCCCAAGTGTGGCAGCACAGGGGGATGGTCTCTGAGGACCAGGCCCGCGGGAGGTCTGAGTGTCGTGAGGGGGTAGGAGGACCAGTGACAGTCATTACAAGGCGACAGGAGCCCTACTGGGGACAGCAAGCAGTGACACGTGAGTGACGAGACAAATGCGGACGCTTGGCAGAGGAAGAGTGAGGACCACAGAGCTGAGCCGTGGCCCGCCACGGAGAGCGGAGGTGGCTGATGCCTTGGTGCTGTTCAGGCTTGCCGTGACTGAGGAGTGCCATTAAAGGAGCCCACAGGGAATAGACTTGGCACTGGGGAGAGGTGCTCGAATGTGGTTTTGGGTGTGCTGATCTGTCAAGGAAAGTGGCATACTCAGTCAGTAAAATTGTTCAGCCGGTTTGGGGCCACTTTAGTCCAACTTGAGACTTGAAAGCTGGAAATACAGAAAAGGCATGTGCTTCTGGAGATGATCATGGAAGTGATCTGAGGTTTGGAGGTAAATGTGAGCGAATGAGGAGAGAGGCAAGCCCTCCCTCCCTGTCTCCATCCCTCCACCGATCCACCCATCTACTTATTTACTCACCCTCTCTCACAGACAGGAGGGGAGCTGCCACAGAGGCGATGAAGGGAAGAAGTGAAAGAGCCTTCATTCAGGGAATTAGAAGGGCATCGGGGGTAAGGCAGACTGTGATTTCAGAAGAATAGTGGGCACATCCAAGTTGAAAGGCGTTTGGGGAGATAGTGCTGAGATACTTCATAAAATCTCCATTCTTTAATTCCTTTTCTGACCCGTTATTTTTGAGCAGGGACTTTGCAAGAGATTGGGAAGCATGACCATTAACGCTTAGGATTGCAGTGCTGCTGGGCAGAACAAAAGTTAGTGTTTTTGACTTGAAACCAACTTCTCAAAACCTTGAGTAAACTCATGTCCATTGTGAGGTGGCAGGTGAGTTCCCCAGGCAGAGTCGCCCTCTCCTGTGGGCATGTGGGCATGTCTCGCAGGACTGGTACTTCACAGCACGTCCTCCAGGGTGCAGCCAGCCTCCTGGCCTCTTCACTGCTTCCTCTGAAAGAGAGACCTTAAAAGGAGCTGTCCTAGAAAAGCAGCCACCCCACTTAAGTCACCTTTTCTAGTAGGAAGTCACAAAGAGAAGGGTCTTGGGCGATTCAGGCAGGTGACGGCAATCCAAGTGCAACGTTGATGGGGAAGATGAGCTGGAGAGTCCTGAGCATTGAGAATGAGTGAGCCCTCAAGGGCCGGAGACAGCTAGATGTGTGTCTGCTTCTAGCTGAGAGTCGCACTGGGGCAGAGGGAAGGTTGCACTCTTTGACACGTGTGCACGTTTTTTCTCATCATTTGTGTTCCTTTTCTGTCTTAATTTCTGTTAATAGATCGGCACGTTTTCAAAGTTAGAACACCTTAACAGAGCAAGTACGTTTTTGAGAGGCACCTGAGATCCTCCTCCGTGTTAGTAACTTTTTCTGTCGGGCAGACACATTCCCTTCTGCAGGTGGCTTGTGGCCATGCCCCTGTGTGAGATTAGGGAATCGCCCGCCTGCAGGGCTCAGGGGACGGAGACCCTCAGATCTGCCCCTCTGGGGGTGTCAGAAGCACGCTTGAGACTGAACCCTGTTCTTTGGTCTTGTGGAAACGGACACGCTTCTCTTTGTGTTTTCCCCAACAAGATTTCAGGCTACACGCTCACCGTGCAGGCCTCTGACAATGGCAGTCCCCCCAGAGTCACCACGACCACCGTGAACATCGACGTGTCTGATGTTAACGACAACGCCCCCGTCTTCTCCAGGGAGAACTACAGCCTGATCATCCAGGTGACTGTGGGTCCTGGGCTCCTGGAATACGTCCTGTTGAAATGTGTGCTCTCACGGGGCTCGATTGTTCGTTCAAAATAGCTTTCCTTTTCCAAAGACGGCTTTTGAGAAAAATGGGAAGGGTGACATTACAGGGCTCTCGGTCAGTACTGAAAGATGAGCCATTTCCAAAATGCTTTCGTCTTTGTTTTTTTTGGCTTTGGTTTTTAAGTTAGGCTCAGTAGCTTGGTTCTTAACCTTACCTTCTGCCCTGCGTTTCCTCCTTGCCCCACTCAGACCCTCCCACTCCTCCGCCAAGCACCTCTCCCCTCCCCAGTCTCTCTACACACCCCCTCCCCTCCAGTCCCCCCTTCCCCGCCCATTCTCCCTACCCTTCTTGCCAGCACCACCAGCCCCTCTCCCCTCTCCTCCTTCCGAATGAAGCAGCGATGTCTGTCTGCTGTAAATGCCCTGTTGTAGAGAGCTTGCGCGGCGTCTTGTTGACAGCTGTGTGGTTCTCTTCCCTTCTGCAGGAGAACAAGCCCATGGGGTTCAGCGTGCTGCAGCTGGTGGTGACGGACAGGGACTCCTCCCACAACGGCCCCCCCTTCTTCTTCAGCATCGTGAGCGGGAACGAAGAGGGGGCGTTTGAAGTCAACCAGCAGGGAGCCCTCCTGACGGCGGCCACCATAAATAGGAAAGTGAAGGATCATTACTTACTGCATGTTAAGGTATTCACGCCTTTCTTCATGGTTTTTTTTTTTTTTTTTTTCTTTTTTTGAGGACTCATAGAAAAGAGCCACTGCGGTGATCTATCTTCTCATGGGTAAACAGCTTATGCCTCTTGAGAAGACAAAACTGCAAAACTGAATTAGAATTACAGTCTGGTTTTCTTTTTTTTGGTCAGATCTTCATTTTTATCCCATAGCACTTGGCAAGGGCATATTTATTTATTTGGTTGCTTTATCATAGACCTTCCCAGCTGGCGCTAATGGTAAAGAACCCGCCTGCCAATCCAGGAAACATAAGAGATGCGGATTTGATCGCCTGGGTTGGGAAGATCCCCTGGAGGAGGGCATGGCAGCCCATTCCAGAATTCTTGCCTGGAGAATCCCCATGGACAGAGGAGCCTGGCAGGCTACAGTCTATGGGGTCACAAAGAGTCAGACACACCTCAAGTGACTTAGCACACACTTTAGCGTAGATGTTGCTGGAGCTAAGTTTCAGCATGAATCAGTGAAAGGGCCAGAAAGAAGTATTTATCTTGTGGTTTCTTTCAACAACCCGTACATGCCAGAACTGTACACGATTAATTTTACCACTTGGTCACTGCTATTAACAATCTCTTTCCTATGAATTCAAGCATCATACCCCCAATTCCACTGTGACCAATTAACATAGCTACTCTGAAAAAGCTTTCTACCCTGTCCCTTGATAATGCTTCTCACACAAAGAATTAAGTATCTATCAGTTGGTCACGTTTTAGAACTTGAGCAGTGTAAATATATTTGTATTAAGAAGTTGTGAACGATGACACAGACGAAGGTGATTTTTCCCCCCTTTCCCCGCAGGTGGCAGACAATGGAAAGCCTCAGCTGTCGTCTCTGACGTATATTGACATCAGGGTCATTGAAGAGAGTGTCTATCCTCCGGCGATCCTGCCGCTGGAGATTTTCATCACTGCTTTTGGAGAGGAGTACTCGGGCGGCGTCATCGGGAAGATCCACGCCACTGATCAAGACGTGTACGACACGTTAACCTACAGCCTCGACCCGCAGATGGACAGCCTCTTCTCTGTGTCCAGCACGGGGGGCAAGCTGATCGCGCACAAGAAGCTGGACATAGGGCAGTACCTCCTCAACGTGAGCGTGACGGACGGCAAGTTCACCACCGCGGCCGACATCACGGTGCAGGTCAGACAGGTGACGCAGGAGATGCTCAACCAGACGGTCGCCGTCCGCTTCGCCAACCTCACCCCGGAGGAGTTCGTCGGCGACTACTGGCGCAACTTCCAGCGAGCTCTGCGGAACATCCTGGGCGTGAGGAGGAACGACATTCAGATCGTCAGCTTGCAGCCCGCCGAGCCTCACCCGCACCTGGACGTCTTGCTGTTTGTAGAGAGGTCGGGTGTCGCCCACGTTTCCACCAGACAGCTCCTGCAGAAGATCAACTCTTCCGTGTCAGATGTCGAGGAGATCATCGGTGTGAGGATCCTGGAGGTGTTCCGGAAGCTGTGTGCGGGCCTCGACTGCCCCTGGAAGTTCTGTGACGAGAAGGTGTCCGTGGACGAGAGTGTGATGTCAACGCACAGCACGGCCAGGCTGAGCTTTGTGACCCCACGCCACCGGCGGACGGCCGTGTGCCTCTGCAGAGGTAACGCACGCGGGGGTGGACATGGGCGTGCGGGCCGCTTCATGTCACAGCCTTCGATGGTGACACAGTAAAGATCTGTTTTCTTGAAATTCCTGTTCATTAGCTCTCCCTCTCCCCTCTTTTTTTTTTAACAAAGAAGGAAAATGCCCACTTGTACATCATGGATGTGAAGACAATCCGTGCCCTGAAGGATCGGAATGTGTCACTGACCCCAGAGAGGAGACCTATACCTGCATCTGTCCAGGTGGCAAGTCTGGTCAGTGCCCAGGTGAGAGGTTCAATTAAGAATAAAAGAGGGAAAAATTGTAAAAGTGTTAGTCCCTCAGTCGTGTCTGACCCTTTGCGACCCCATGGACTGTAGCCCCCCAGGCTCCTCTGTCCATGGGATTCTCCAGGCAAGAATACTGAAGTGGGTTGCCATTTCTTTCTCCAGGCGATATTTCCTAATCAGGGATCGAATTCAGGTCTTCTGAACTGCAGGCAGATTCTTTCCCATCTGAGCCACCAGGGATGAAATGACATCTAACTATTTAAATTGCCGTTTTTATGGCTACTTGTGAAAGTTGTCTTTTCATTTGTTCATGGCCTGGTAGCACTTCCTCTTCAGGGATTGGCCAATTCATGCTGTCTGCTCGATTGTATGGATTATTTGTCTGTTTCTCATTTTTAATGGATGGAACTCTGTATAATTTTGAGCATTAACATTATTTACGTGTTAACAGACCCCACTGTCTGTCTGTCACTGGTCTTTTGTTTAATTTTTATTTTCTCATTTGTGATTAATTTTACAAAATAGTTTTCATCTCTGGATTGATTCTGGTTTCATCGTTTTTGTAAAATATGAATTGTTTTACGTCTTGCTTGAGAACATTTGGCAAACCACCTTGAGGCTACGTATTTTTCTAAATTGTTTTCTAATGATTTTTTAATGGATATTTCATATGTGGATCTCTTATTTATCTTAGAATTCATTTCTCTGTGTTTTACAGTAGTCTGACTTATTCGCTGCAAATGGAGATCCAGTTTTGCTGTTGCTGTTTTTGAAACAAATAGACATTTCCCATTGAGTTGAATTTTATACTGTAAAATCTTAGATCCAAAACTTGAATTGGGGCATGGTGGTGGTGCGATAACATATAAATATGCTTAAACTTGTTCTGATTTATTTCTTCTCTTTGTGATTCCCAGGGAGTGCATCCGTAACATTTACTGGAAACAGCTTTGTGAAATATCGTCTAATGGAGAATGAAAACAAGTTAGAGATGAAGCTGACCATGAGGCTTCGAACGTACTCTGCCCACGCGGTTGTCATGTATGCTCGAGGGACCGACTACAGCATCTTGGAGGTGAGTGTTTGTGCATATTTGTATCTGAGCTTGTGGGAGACTTTAAAAGTATAAATTCCATTGTATATTCAGATGGCCCATTTTTTAAAAGAATAAGATAAGCTACATGAAATGATTGAGTTCTTCCTTTAAATGATTCATTGATACCAACACATAAGTTCTGTGGGATGAAAGGCTGTTTTTGCTCTACAGTAACATAGACATTCGGAGAAGGCAATGGCAACCCACTCCAGTACTCTTGCCTGGAAAATGGTAGGCTGAAGTCCATGGGGTTGCTAAGAGTCAGACACGACTGAGCGACTTCACTTTCACTTTTCACTTTTATGCATTGGAGAAGGAAATGGCAACCCACTCCAGTATTCTTGCTTCGAGAATCCCAGGAACGGGGGAGCCTGGTGGGCTGCTGTCTATGGGGTCGCACAGAGTCAGTCGGACACGACTGAAACGACTTAGCAGCAGCAGCAGCAACATAGACATTTATTTCTGTTTTTTACAAACATTTTCAGGTTCTTATGACCATTACATTCAAACTCTGATATTAATCTTACTAATATGGAGAGTTTATGGAAAGGTCCTACATACACTTGAAGAGATGATCAGCTTACCTTCTCTCTTTTTTTTTTAATCAAGAGTGATTCGTTTTTGGCTTTAAACAAAATCTGATGCTCTTCTGTTGTTCGGTTAGCAGTTGTCAGTCACTTACACAATGCCTTTAGGTTACGTAGTTGGAACTTTGATATCCCTGAGAGGCCTGTTTTTATTATTTGTACAGTAAACCAAGAAGCACGTGTTCTATGGTACTTAAATGTGAGGCCTTGGGTTTCCCTGGTAGCTCAGCTGGTAAAGAATCTGCCTGCATTGCGGGAGACCTGGGTTCGATCCCCGAGTCAGGAAGATCCCCTGGAGAAGGGAAAAGCTACCTTCTCCAATATTTCTTGCCTGGAGAATTCCATGGACAGAGAAGCCTGGCAGGCTACTCTGCCAAAGAGTCGGACACAACTAAGCGACTTTCCCTTTCATCCCTACTTGCTGCCTTCAGGCGGCAGACCCAGCCCCTCCTTTAGACGCGTGATCCGAGGCTGGGCTCGACGATTCCGCGAGAATAACACGCACAGTGATTGTCTCTGTCGCAGATCCACAACGGGAGGCTGCAGTACAAGTTCGACTGTGGCAGCGGCCCCGGCATTGTCTCGGTGCAGAGCATCCAGGTCAACGACGGGCTGTGGCACGCCGTGTCCCTGGAGGTGAACGGGAACTACGCCAGGCTGGTTCTGGATCAGGTCCACACCGCCTCGGGCACAGCCCCGGGGACACTGAAAACCCTCAACCTCGACAGCCATGTGTATTTTGGGGGCCACGTCCGCCAGCAGGGCTCGCGGCACGGACGGAGCCCCCAGGTGGGCAATGGTTTCCGGGGCTGCATGGACTCCATTTACCTGAACGGGCAGGAGCTGCCCTTAAACAACAGACCCAGGAGCTACGCACACATTGAGGAGTCGGTGGATGTGTCTCCCGGGTGCTTGCTGACGGCGACGGAGGACTGCTCGAGCAGCCCCTGCCAGAACGGGGGCGTCTGCCACCCCGCCCCGACAGGAGGTAAGCCTCACACCAGAGCCTCCCCTAAGTGATCCGTCCACGTGTGTGCACTGGGGCGAGGCCTCCCAGCGTTTCTGCTTTTCTTCTTCGTGTGCAGTTTGGTCACATACTGCAGCCGGTGTAAGAGAAGCTCGAGTGGAGCTGGGTTTAGGGTTCATCCTGGGAGTGGCTGGAGGGGTCAGTTTCTCTCCCACTGAGCAGTGGCCTCACTACATTGCGTTTCCAGACGTGTGTCATTCTGCACTCTAGCCTCAGGAAACCACGGCTGACCCTGAATGCCTTTCCAGCCATAAGGACTCCAACCAGGGGGTTGGAATTGGTTCCACATAGTTCTCCCTAAGCCTCCTTTTACCCGCCGGCCCAGTGAGGGGCCTGCCAGCCTTGCTCACTCGAGATGGAGGTGGGAGTGTGGTTTTCCAGAAGGCCTTGGGCCCCCTTGGGTAAGTTAGGATGACCTTGATCGAGTCACGAGTTCCCTCTTCAGTCCTTCGTATTTGTTGATACCAGCGGTGAAAGGTTTGGTAATGCAGACAGCTTTGTGCCCAGAGGGTATAGGGGATCGAATAGGATTTACAAGTCTTAGAGAGCCAAATTTTCACTTAAACGTAAAAACCAATACCCTGAGACTTCTCTTTCTGAGTTACTGAGTGATAGTACTTTGGGTTCCCGTTTGCCGGTTTAGGTTATTACTGCAAATGCAATACCTTGTACGTTGGGACCTACTGCGAGGTGAGCGTCAACCCGTGTTCCTCCAACCCCTGCCTGTACGGCGGCACCTGCATTGTGGACAACGGAGACTTCATCTGCCAGTGCAGAGGACTGTACTCTGGTCAGAGGTGCGTAGGTTTGCCCAGACTCCATCACTCACTGCAGCAGTCGCACTTCCGGTGTCGTCGTGTGTGCGTGCAGTGTCCACATTCACTTGCTCCTGTAGGTACAGAAAAAACACTGGGTTTTTATGCTTACTTTTCCCTTGTCCTTCAGGTGCCAGCTCAGCCCCTACTGCAAAGATGAACCTTGTAAAAACGGCGGAACGTGTTTTGACAGTTTGGATGGTGCTGTCTGTCAGTGTGACTCAGGTTTTAGGGGAGAAAGGTAACTGACTTCTTTCAAGATCTGTGTTTGCAGCTCTCTGTAGGGTCACAGTGATTGGCAGATGCGACAAAACTTCAGTAATTTGGACTGTGTTGCTTTAGAATTTGAATTCAGAGCTCATGGTGACTCTTTGTATAATTTATCTTTTCATTCTTTAAAAAAAAATATTGAAAAAAAAAAATACTGAACAAGTGAACATGATATAATGCTTGGAGTACTATATGCTTTGAATATAAAATGCTTCTATATTTTAAAAATGTTATTTATAAACAAGGAACATATGGGTACTTGCAGGAAGTAACTGGAAACAGTAAGATTGTTTTTTTTAAAAACAGATGCTCATGGGGTTGTTACCTATCTATAAGATAGATGACTTTTTTTTCATTGTTTATGTAGCATCTAAAACATTTCTCAACTCTTTAGGTATCTTTTGTGAGCCTTGCATAGTCTGAGAGGTGATCATTATTTTTGATGAAGAATATGAGGCACTAAAGATGCCTCTTGTCGACTTTGAATGAAATGGTTTTCAGTTCCAGGGACCATTTCACCTTAGACTTTCCCCCAGGTTCAGTTTAAAAACTTGGTGCTTGTTACATACAAGTGCCTAGTGCTATACATCTAGAAAAGCCTTCACCTGCCCCTTTTGTTAGAAGGCTTGAAGTGTGACCTGCCTGCAGGGATTCACATAACGTTTTGTTCTCGTAGTAATTCTGAATTTCACCGTCAGTCACGTGGTTTTCATTCATTAATCTACTTGTATCTTAGTCAGTACTCAATATAGTTGACAAAAATGTCCCAGTAATCAAAATTGTAATGCCAGGTGAGTATAGGGGTGTTAGAGGAGGATGCATTTTGTTAGAGGAGGAAGGGTTTGAGCGGTGACGGGAGGACCCACACAGGTGCCAGAGATGCCCACTGGGAAGGGGAGGGGAGGAGGGGGCTTGAGGGGACTTTCCTGTGGGCGATTCTGTAAGGGTGAGGAGCTAAGGAGGGTTTTCAACATGGAGAAACATCTAAAAATGAAAAACAGAGAGTTTTCTGGCCTTTCACATGCTGTATGGAGCAGTCATAGTCCCCTGTGGGAAAGTTATTGGAGAAATTTAATCCAGCCCTCTTGGAATACATTTATTAGCATGCACTTGTCTAAATCTCTGGATCAGAAATAGAGACAGACTGACGTTTAGCCAATGAGTTTGAGTCAGTCGTCTGTTGAATCCTTAGAAAAATGGCAGCTAAACATTGACGTGACATGTTTATCTCTCAGGTGTACAGGGTGTAAACTCAAACGAGTCATTCCTCCACGAAGGATTTTTGTGTAGTTATTGTTGATAGTGTGTTTTGGCTGTTCTACGTCTGGGTCAGTGTTGCTAAGTCACTTCAGTCGTGTCTGACTCTGCGACCCCATGGACTATAGCCTGCCAGGTTCCTCTGTCCATGGGATGCTCCAGGCAAGAATACTGGAGTGGGCTGCCATGCCCTCCTCCAGGGGATCTTCCCCAGCCAGGGATGGAACCCGTGTCTCCTGCGCTGGCAGGTGGGTTCTTTACCATTAGTGCCACCTGGGAAGCCCCGGTCAGTGTTGGCTGAGTCTTAACTAGGAAGGGATGAATAGCCTTTAGTCTCTATGATGCTGCCAAGGCCTCTCCTAACCCTGGGCTATCTCGGCAGGTGTCAGAGCGACGTGGACGAATGTGCTGGCAACCCCTGCCGGAACGGGGCCCTCTGTGAGAACACGCACGGCTCCTACCACTGCAACTGCAGCCACGAGTACAAGGGGAAACACTGCGAAGACGTGGCCCCCAACCAGTACGTGTCGACCCCCTGGAACATCGGCCTGGCCGAGGGGATCGGCATCGTCGTCTTCATCACAGGCATCTTTCTGCTGGTGCTGGTGTTCGTCTTCTGCCGCAAGATGATCAGTCGGAAGAAGAAACCCCAGCCCGAACCCGAGGACAAACACTTGGGACCCAGCGCGGCTTTCTTGCAAAGACCGTATTTCGATTCCAAGCTGAATAAGAACATTTACTCCGACATACCACCCCAGGTGCCTGTGCGGCCCATCTCCTACACCCCAAGCATTCCCAGTGACTCTCGAAACAACCTTGACCGCAACTCATTTGAAGGGTCAGCTATACCCGAGCACCCAGAGTTCAGCACCTTCAACCCCGAGTCCATGCATGGACACCGGAAAGCTGTGGCCGTCTGCAGCGTGGCCCCAAACCTGCCTCCCCCGCCGCCTTCAAACTCTCCTTCTGACAGCGATTCCATCCAGAAACCTAGCTGGGACTTCGACTATGATAGTAAGAATGGTTTTCTTCTTTTCGATAAAATGTCTCTGACCTCGCGGCAGTGTAGCATCTTTGTTAGTGATGAACGTGCCCAGACTCCACAGAGCTCTGGTACGACTGGGAACCTTTTCCTGGCTTCGCATCTCTGACCGAGCACTGTGGCCACGATGTTGCTTTAATTTAGGAATTGAATCTAGTTGTGTTCCATTCATCTGGAAAGATCATTTTGTTTTTGTAATTGATCTGGATTCTCAACTCTAATTGGTGGGGGGATTTTTATGACGAAAAATTGGGAGGGCATTTGCATGATAGGATTTTTTTTTTTTCTCAGATGTGGCTGGAAGAAGCGACAATATTTAAGTGGCCTGACGTCTATTGGATGCCTAGAAAAAGCTATATATTACCATTTTCAAATAAAATTTTAATTCCCCATGTTGTCTGATAGTCTCCCCCACAGGCCGGTTTATTGAGAATTTCTATTCTTATGAGTCTGCAAGCTGTATTTGTAGGTTTTGTATTTAGTATCTTGTTCTGTTTTGGAGATGTTTCTTTTCTTTTCTTTTTCTTTCAATGTTCTTTCATTGAATAAATCCCAGGCAGTCCACGGGTCAGGATACAGCAGGGAAGAAAAGAGAGTCTCCTGCCTTCATGGCATGTAACTCTTTTGTCTGTCATCTCCTTTTAGCTAAAGTAGTGGATCTTGATCCTTGTCTCTCCAAAAAGCCGTTGGAGGAGAAGCCATCTCAGCCGTACAGCGCCCGGGAAAGCCTGTCCGAAGTGCACTCCCTGAGCTCCTTCCAGTCGGAGTCTTGCGATGACAATGGTGAGTAAACACGCATCCGCAGTGCTCACCGTCCGCAGCCCCACTCATGTGACACAGGACAGGGACATAGTCGCTGATTCCATCTCAGACGGTCTTCACACTCACGTCAGACCACAGTTACACAGCCTTGCATGAACATCCGCCGGGGACAATGTTGCAAACATCCTTCATGCTTAGGAATTGGAACGGTAGTGACTGGTCATACTAAGAAAGAAAACGTAACTGATTGAAAGATAAGCTCTGTCTGATGGGTTAGTTCTGCAGCGACCTTTCTTCCGTGACAGTGAATGCTATAGAAGTTATGTGGATTTTTAAAAAAAAAACACCTCGTACCAGCTTCCTTGAGCACACCTGCGTTGCACACACGCTCGCACCCCCACGGCCCTAAGAGGAGATGCGATAGTCTGACATGGGCAACTTGAGCAGCACCTGTGATTGTTACAAGGTTCTATTTGTCTCTCCCCACCGACTCCTTTGCGGCCTCAGCTCCCATTTGGATCAGAGCGTACTGACTGAGAGCGCAGTTTAAGAGATTGCTAGTAAGTTGGATTATATTTCTAATGAAGAAGGTTTGACAGTGGGATCTTTGCTGCCAGTTTTGTTTCTTTGAGGGTGAATGGCGTTGATAAGCAGCTTTACCATATTAGCACATACCAGTAGAGAAAACTGTCAGTATCCAGAAACCCAATAAAGTGAGTTTTTAGTGGAAATTTTTGAATGTCAGAATTAGTTTGATTGTAATTTTTTTGCATAAAAATGCCATGTGTAAACAGTTTATTGATAGAAGGAAATAACCCACTAATAATTATTTGATTGTTTGTAAACCCAGAGTAGGTAGTCCATAATACACTGCAGAGACCATTTCGAAACTAAGGATGGCCATATGTATGTTCTATTCATTCCTGAGTCATTTCAAGCATGTTATATATGATATGAAGGTGCAACAGTGTTTATTATTTAGCGATAAAGTATTTGGACAGAGCTCTGCTTATCAAACCAACAACAAAGTAGAATTCTTTCTTTCATTAGGTTTAATTCTAAAACATTATAGAGTTGCCAGTTTACATAATCATTTATATCTTTGTCCTTAAATGCTCTTCATAAATCTCAGAATTTTGCCAGTATTTTCTTTTTTTTCCTAGGTTTTTTTTTCTTTTAACTGAAACATCATTCTTCTTAATAGTCTTAGATACTTTTAGTAAGCTATGGTCAAACTAGTTATGAAAATTAATTGCCAGATAATACAAGGTGAGAAAAAATATATTATCCAGGAGTGTCTTTATTTTAATCTTTATCATAATTTTAATCATTATGAATCATAAATTTGAAGCCTGTATTAAGAGTATATTTAAGTCATATTTCTAGTTTTCTAAGGCTGTTGTAATAGATTACATAGTGGCTTAAGACAAGATAGATTTGTTATAGGTCTGCAGTTTAGAAGTGTGACGCTTGTCTCAGCAGGCTGAAATTAAGATATCAGCAGGACTGTCTCCTTTCTGGAGACGCCAGAGGAGAGACCCTGTCCTGTACCTTTTCCAGCTTCTAGAACCTCCCCACATTCCATGGCTCATGGACTCCCATCTGTCAAAGACAGCAGCACTGCTCCTCACCGGTCTGTCTGCTGCAGTCCTAGCTCTCCAACCACAGCTGGGAAAGTTTCTCCCCTTAAGAACTCTTGCCATTACATGGGGGCTGCACAGATCATGCAGGGGAGTCTCTTCATCTCAGGCTCTTTAACTTCATCACATTAGCAAAGTCCCTTTGGCCAAGGATGGTAACTTGTTCCCAGGGCGAGGATGTGGCCTTTTCAGAGGGCCATCCTTCTGCCTGTTACATGCACACTTATTTATCTTGGCATAAATACTTTGAAACAGTTTGATACAGGAATGAAAAGGGGATTTACACAGGAAACAGCCAGGCAGACAGTCTGCGTTTCTCTGCTGGTATGTTAGCTCACCAGCTGTTAACTCGTCTGCAGAGACAGGAAAATTGGGGTGGGAGTACAGAGAACAGATACAAAGCCATTTTTGTATTCATATTGCATATTTTACCTTATTATGCAGCTCTTAATTTTTTTCCTGCAAACAATGTATGAGTGTATTAAATGGACCTAGAAAATTGGCTTAGCCAAGTATTTGACTCTTTGAATGTGAAAGCTTTTGCCCATGGGATGTTAAAATCAGGGTTGTTGTGTCCTGACTTGATTCATAATTGTAATTGTAAAACAAATTTATGGCTGAAAGTTATTTTCCTAAATTACAGTATAATATGGTTACTCTTTATTCCTTTGATTAATGATAACAAATATATAACTTGATTGGAAAAACCTGAGACATATAAGGAACAAGTGCAAAGATCATACATAATTATATAGCTATGTTTCGAGTATTTACGTCATTAAACTATGAGGTAGAAACTGTATAGTATGCAGACATCATATTTAATGCAGGTTCCTGACTCACTGAAGGTCTTTCTAATTTACTGCTCTTGTGCCTTTTCACAAGCTTCCATAGTGACTGTAATACACCTTGTCAATGCTGTCGTTGACATGGTGACTGAAGAAGGTATAGTTGTGTGTGTGTTCTGTGTTCGTGTTCACAGTGACTGTCCCTGGAGTGGTGTGCTTTTGCTGTTGTAGTGTTGTACAAAGTCCTTATGTGATGGTTCTGAAGAGGTTGAATACTTTTATGCTATGCAGGTGTGTCCATTCATAATCCAGAGGTATTACAAAATATCATTATGTATGTATGTTACGTATGTTACCTATGTCTGTGGTCTTTGTTACTTTTTTGTGGTTCACAGTGAATTTACACAGTTGCCAGAAGTCACCCATAGGGTCTTGACAACTGCCTTTACATGGAACAGTATGAAGAAATTAAAAGTAATTCTATCTAAAAAAATGTTTTAATATAGAAAATTCTCTTCGTGTGAATAGGAGTAAAACTAAGTATAACACAGCTTTTATAATTGCCTATACCTGAGTCTTCCCTTTTGTATTTTCCCTGGTATGGTTGAGGAAAATTGTAGAACATGATAGAGGGCAATATTTTTATATTTGGTTGAGTAAAAATCATTTTCTAGGAAGCTTTATCTGTTCAAAATTTTAAGAAATTCCTGCCTTAAATTATTTCAAATTAGCCCTCCATCAGTGCACTGGAATTCAAGCTATCACATGCAAAGTGCACAGGTATTTTCAGACTAGAAATCAGATCACTGTAGGGCTTGTGAAAAGCTTAATCGTTAGGCCTTAACTCCAAGATTTCTGATTGAGCAAATCTGGTTGGGGCCCTGAGAATGCACATTTCTAACAAGCCAGCCCCCAGTTGATTCTGATGTTGCTGATTTAAGAACCACACTTGGAGAACCACTGGCCTAGACCACTGGGGCCCACGAAGCTTAGGGAATCCTTTCTGCTGGGACAACAAATAGGTTTGCTGAGACATGGGTAAGAGAAGGATGGTTTCAAGCCAAGTTTGATGGGTGCAGCTTACTCATTTCGGTTACTGGCGAGTCTTACACTTAGTTTCCAGGAAGTTACCTTGTCTTCACTTGGTGTATCAGAAGGGGATCTATATTTTGTCTACTGAACCTTAGTTCTCCCATGATGGAACCCTAATATTTATATAATATATTGACTGAGTTTAAAGAAACAGAATTCGAATAGTTCTTTCATGGTAATCTCTTTCATTGAAAAATGTCTTTGACATATTAAATATAAATTGAGTTTAAAATGGAAAACTAAGAATAATGGAATGGCTGTTTAGTAAACAGAAGTTGTCAATCCTCTTTTTGGAAAGAAACTACCACATTTTTAGCAGGCTTTTTAGAATAGTTCCAGAGGTAAATGTTAGCTAAATACTGGCTTACTCATGTTTTAGAAATCACAACAATTTTTTCAGTTTTTGATTTAAATTCCTAGAAGAGAACCGTCAACCAAATCTTATTTGTTCCAAGTTACTTTATCACTGGGTTTTCAAGAGCATCATTGAATGCACAGAAAGCATGGGTCTACTTTAGAAAATTACTTGTCATTTATTTCACAATAAGAATTACAATGATAGTCAATGGTTAGTGCTTGACCTACATTATGTGATTTAATCCTCATAATAACTAAGGGATTTCCACCTCCATTTCGAAGAGAAGAGCCTGAAGCTTAGCCAGGGTAAGCAGCCTGCCCTGCGGTCACGTGATTCACGTTGACTTTGCCCCATGCAGAGTTCTGTGTGCAAAACAAGGACTCCAGGAGAGGGAGAGGCCAGACAGATTTGGGTGGGCTCAGGGTTAAGGTCAGCTGATGGTGTCTCTAAGGAAAGGTGGACAATGTGAATATAAAATCATGTTCACCCAGGGCAAGGTCTGGTGAGGTTTTCTCTTAGCTGTTCATCAGTATCTAAGTGTGTTTGTGGTTTCTCTGAATTACGGACATGTGAAGGCTATATTGTGCCGTAAACTTTGTGTCTGTCATGTAGCTATAGCTTATGTATTTTGCATTATCACCTAAGCAACCTGATGTTACCCAGCGTTAGGAAAAAAAAATGATTTTATAATCTTTCTCAGTAACATGAGGGGGTTATTTAAATTCCTTATCAGTTTACATTTTATTAGAGCCTTATAGACTCCATTTCAATTACTCCTCACAAAATTTTGTGTTTTCAGGAGTAGCTTAACAGAAACAAGGGAAAGTAAAATCCTGCCCGAATTTCCTGGCCACATCCCTAGTTCATCATCCCTCATCTTCTCCCTCCACTCCCACGTCCCATTTTATTTGTGCTACACAAATTTCTCACCATTTGGGATTTTCGTAGATAATGGCATAGAAGGCACAGTACATGGCTGGCTGGGCCTTAATAAAACAGTTTATATTGTGTTATGGACTTATCTTTATTGCCTTTTCAGCCGTCTTTCTCTTTTAATTACAAGTGTTTTCTTTTCTCTCTACTCTGCAACCAAAAGAGTCTTTGGCTGCTCCTGACCTCAGCAAATCAAGAGGTGACTTATGCATGCCAGTTGTTCATTCATTTTTCACTAAACACATGGGCGGAGACTTGACCCAGTGCTGACTTGCTGCACGTGTCTGCACCGTAACTGCTGCCTCCTCGTTCGCGGCCTGCATTCTAAATGTGCCTGCCTCACCTTCACTGGCTGCCAAAGGATTTCAAAAATCCTGGGGTGGGGGGCTACCCCCAAATTGGAAGGGTTTTTTTTTTTTTTTAATAATTATACCTTTATATAGTTGAAAATGACCCTTAGTCCTTTTTAAAGAAACAAAATTACTGTAGTTTATCAAAAATTGTATTACATTTGTCAATGTTTAATTGCCTTTCATTTGATTTTGAGGCATGCTTTGCTGTGTTACTAAATTAATATAATTTATTGTCTTTCTGAGGACTCATGGAAAATAGTACAATTGTAACATTAAGTTTATGACATTCTAAAGGAAATTTATTTTTAAAATTTTGCATGCTAAGTGATTACTTTTATTATCTGAAAGACACATTCGTTGGTATCTTTTTTTAATGACAAGTAGTGCAGATCAGGTGACATTCTTGAGCCGCCTTTCTGCAAGGACAAAATTTCTTTATCAAGGTCCTAAGGCTGAACTAACACTCTTCTTCATAGAGGGCAGAGGGTTTTCAATGACTGCAGGAAGCTGAAAGGATGATTGGAATCGTTTGAAGAAAAGTGCATGTCCTCTAGGCGCTAGCATACTGCTGCTTCTGTTAAAAACTTAACGTTTCTTTGAAAGTTAGGTACTTACCTAAAACTGTAAGTCCTCATTTCAGGAGCAGAGCCTAACTCATAGAGGGTCTCAGAAGCGGCGCGGG
Organism: Bos grunniens; assembly: GCF_055505025.1. Lineage (NCBI taxonomy): Eukaryota > Metazoa > Chordata > Mammalia > Artiodactyla > Bovidae > Bos > Bos grunniens. Next base: position 18,126,687 of record NC_141191.1, on the reverse strand, counting down.
AGGGGAGGGGGTCAAAGCAGGGACCGAGGCTTCCCCCGATGGTGGCCCTCGGTGCGCGGGACGGATGCCTTTGCGCCTGTGCGTGCTGCATACACTGGGCCCTTTGCCGCGGGGCACACGCTGGGGAGGAAAACACGTTGACATCTGGTTTTCTTTTCCAACAAGGGTATCACTGGGATACGTCGGATTGGATGCCCAGCGTTCCTCTGCCGGACATCCAGGAATTCCCCAATTACGAGGTAATCGACGAGCAGACCCCCCTGTACTCTGCCGATCCCAACGCCATCGATACGGACTATTACCCCGGAGGCTACGACATCGAGAGTGACTTTCCGCCCCCTCCAGAGGACTTCCCCGGCGCGGACGAGCTCCCGCCCCTGCCCCCCGAGTTCAGCGACCAGTTCGAATCCATACACCCGCCCAGGGACGCGCCGGCCGCGGGGAGCCCGGGCTCCGCCTCCCGAGGCCGGCAGAGGTTCCACCCGAACCAGTACCTGCCCAGCTTCTATGCCGTGGACCTGTCCGAACCTCAGAAAGCCGGCGCTGGCGACGGCAGCGCCCGCAGAGAACCCTACGCCCCCTACCCTGCGGGGTACCCCAGGACCTTTGAAGCCCCCGCCGTGGAAAGCCTGCCGCTGTCGGTGTACGCCTCCACGGCGTCCTGCTCCGACGTGTCTGCTTGCTGCGAAGCCGAGTCGGAGGTCATGATGAGTGACTACGAGAGCGGAGACGACGGCCCCTTCGAGGAGGTGACGGTCCCTCCGCTGGACTCGCAGCAGCACACGGAGGTCTGACCCCGCAGACTCGCCCCCCGCCCCCACCCCCCCAAGTGCCTGAACCCCAGCGAACCTAGAGCGATCCCTGCAGCGGATGCCCTGCCCTGCACCGTTCTCTGCAGCAGCGCTTGCGCCCCTTCTTCTGGGGAGCCGCCCCCGGGCATGGCTGCACTGAACCCCCACCCGCGCCTCCTGACCTGTCCGCCATCGCCAGTGTCCTGACCTACTGTTGTCGGATGCGGTTGACGTCTGCCGCACCATTTCCAGACTTTATTTTTTTTTGTATTTACATTTGTCCCGTGTTAAAACAATGAAGCGAAAATCAGCTCTCCTCTCTCTCGTTAGCATGATTCATGTATTTATATAGATTTGATTATTTTAATTTTCCTTTTTTTTTTGTAAATTTTATGTACAGATTTGATTTTTCATAGTTTTCCCCTAGATTTTCAAGATAACTTCGTGCATTTTGTTTTTGACCGGATTTTGGTGGTGTTCGTGTCATTTACCTAGCACCCTGATTTTTTTTTTTTTTTAATATAACCAGGGTTTCACTCTGTCCTTTTCAGCTGAAGTAGGACATTTCATTCATACATTTCAGTATAGTCATTCATTTCCAGCTGTACATAGGATGAGGACAGATCTGATCCATGAACATGTCTTAAATAAATGGGTTGCTGTATTTTAGGATTATAAACATTTTTCATTATTGGAAAGTGTAATGAGGACCTTCTGCAGAATCGTTTAGAACCAAAACCACCATGACACAATTTTTATAGTGTCTGTATATTTGTGATGCAAGGTCTTGTAAAGGTTTTTACTGAAAACTACCATTAACCAGTCTTTCTTACTGACAATAAATTATTAATAAAATACTTTAGCTTTGCTGCCTGTTTTTTCCTCCGTATTTATACTCCTGTTCAGGATTCGGTTAATGAATTGAGAAAGAAGGGTGGATGGACATAGAGGGATAGCTTTTTTGGCTTAAATGTGAAAAGTCTCTCCCAGCTATCAAAACCAGACTGTACTTACAGATGTTGCCACTAGGTGGCAGTATATGGCCACGTGATACCGCTCAAAACTATAGGTATAGAGGAATAGCACTTTTTTTTTTAAGCACTCATAATAAACATTTTCTAACATTTAAAAATTTTTTTCTTATACATTATTTTATTGCTATTACTTGGCCATAATTTCAGTGCATGTATAGTTTTCACCTATGATTTATATCACAAAGCTTTCTGTGAAGCATTTTACCTTTCTCTTGTCAAAGAACACATCCTACTTCTATAGGATTTAAAGTGAAACCCAGAAGTCATCTTTCATGTGTATTTATAGTCAGAATCCATCCCTCTGTCCCACAGCTACTTGTTCAATACTGACCACGTGCCAGCCACTGTGATAAGAATTACAAAGAATCAGGCGTTCCTATAACTTTGCAAAGATGCATTTTCCCTTTTATTAAATGACGTTATCTAATACATATAGTTTAAACATCAAAGAGAGCTAAAATATGTACAACCAAAAGCATCAAACTCACATTTTGCTGAAACCACTTGTAACTCTTTAAGCTGTTTTTCTCATTTTTCCTTTGAAATTTTTAAGTGTATATATTATTTCTTGAGTCACGAATTTTAGGAATTGCAGAAGATGATGTAACCTATCAAACCTCTAAGCCTCTTAATTCTCTTGTTATCCTCCCATATTGTTACAGCTTACTTTTTTGGTTTCATTCATTCATAATGTTTTCATTGCTTTGATGATGTAAATATTTACCACAGAGGTAAGTAGTATATGATGTTTCTTTCCATCTACTTTGCAACTTTCTTTTTTTCTTAATTGCCTTAACTTTTCTCTTATTTTTAAAAAATTTGTTAGTCTTTATGTATCTAAAAAATCTTTTTGATCACCTACTGAGTGTTGTTCTATATGGACAAAAATTGCTCTTGTCATCTTAGATTTTATACGAGGGGAGGATGGATGACAAGGGGAGATGGTAAATCACTAGGATACAAAGCAGGGTATGGAGTGATGAGCGCTAAGGGGAAAACTTAGTATGTAGGAAGGAAAGTGATGGGGAGGGTTGGGGATGGGAGGTGAATTAGTGGAAGACCTCAATGGCAAGCTGGGATTTGAATAAACAGCTGAAGTTGATAAGGGGGAATGATGCCAGTGGGACCACCTGGGGCACCAGCATTGCTGGCAGAAGAGCTCGTGTAAAGGCCAAGGTTAGAAGGTTAAAGAAAAGAAGGGAAACAGGTGTGGTCTCAAGAATTCACTTCTCCAGGGAAGGGACCTTCCATTTCTGCTTGAGAAATACTGTTGCTCTTATTTTAAAGTTGACTGGATGGGAAGACTGGCGGTTTTATCATGCACTTAGTCCCCCAGCTCTCATTCCAGGGAACAGTCCTGCTCAGCACCGAGCTGAGAGGCTGGGGTCTGACAACTTGTATACAGCTGAAGCAGCCCATACCCCTGGGACTCACCCCGTTCATTGCCCATTTTCCAATGAGAAATCATTGCAGGCTGCACGACCTCTCCAGGCTGTGAGGTCTGATTCCTCCTCTGCGAAGGCAGGATTTATCACTCCCCTCACCACCCATCTTCACATGTTATAGCGTGCTTTACAGTTGCTACCTCTTACTTGCTTTGAAAATGGGGTTGCTTTTTAACTTTTTCTCCCTTTCCCTGCCTTGGTTTTTCAAGAGAAGAAATACAGTCCTCTGCCATCTTAAACTGGACGTCTGGAATATGCTCTTAACCATTGATCCCCAGTGCCTAGAAAAACATCAGTATGTTAGTTTCCTGTTGCTCCATTGCAAATTACCGTAATGTGGTGGCTTAAAACACCCCGCATTTGTTAGCTCCAGCTCTGCACATCAGAAGCCCAGCATGGTAGGACCAGGATCTCTGCTTACATCTTGCAAGGCTGGAACCAAGTTTTCCTCTGGGCTGTGGCCTCCTGAGGTCTGGGTCCTCATCCAGGCTTGCATCTTGTGGGCAGATTCAGTTCCTTGGCGTCATTGAGACATAGGTCCCCATTGTCTTACTGGCTGTACAACTTGAGTGTCTTGCTTTCTCACTGACCGAACCCACTTTTTTGGCAGCCTCTGACTCAGGTTCTAGCTCTGTGATCCTCTGATAATTTAGTAGCTTACGCTTCAAAGCGAGCAGAAGAACTTCCCTCTTGCTTCCCATCTCTGACCTCAGGAGGGGCCCAGTCCCTGGTTTAAGGACTCACCTGATTGGGTCAGGCCCATCCAGGATATTCTGCCATTTGACTAATTAAAAATGAAATGATTAGTGGCCTAATCATGGGGATTCCTGTTGTATTTGCACATCTTTGCTCAAGGGGGAAATTACACTACTGCTCCCCAGGTGGGGTTCTTGTGGATCGCCTTGGAAGTCTACCCACCACCATTGGTACTCTGTCGGTTTTTATTTTGACAATACTTTGACCTTCCAAAACTCCAGACCATATTTCAAACTGAAGACTATTAGCATTTTTTTTTTTTTTTGAGGCATCATCCGGAGCTAGTTAGAAATGAATAAACAGATTATACAAAGGTTTCAAATGAAAATGATTAACATAACATCAACCATATGAATTAGTGTTGAACACGTTTATTACAGACAAATTAAGCAACCACATAGAACTAGCATATGGTTGTACATTTTTTCCTTAAAGACTCTATTTCCATTACCCTTGGTAGGCATAAGTCAGGGTCTGTCGCTTTCCCCAACTAGACTTCGTTTTGACTGTGTGTTGCCCATTTAGAGGTCCCTTGCAAAATTCAGATGCCTTAGAAAATTCTACTGCGTATTTCTGGGCACTGCTAAATGTCATTTCCATCTGGATTCGGTGTTTTATATATTTTTTTTTGGTGATGTATTTGAAGGCCACTTGTTATTTGCCACATTCGTTGTCTGCTGCCCTTGGAAATTATGATTTAGTTGAAAAGAGATCGGCAGACTAAGTATCCATTAGAAAAAAAATGCTAGTTCGAAACATTTGAACTTTTGAATTTCGATTTTGGACTGACTTTTTTCAATTCGGTCTCTAAAATTTAGATTCAAGTGTGTATGATGGGAAGAGTCTATTTACATTAGGTAATTGTGCTCGTCACATTTATTTTTATCATAAAGTGTGTGGAGGTATCATACAAATCTACAGAGTGTGAGAGATGTTTTCCAGGTGCCGAGAGATACCCAGCGCCTTTCCAGAAGCTGCCTTAAGCTTTTGGGTTTTTATTTGTGACAAGAAGAAAGAGGCCGCCTAAGTTCGCACATCCCTCCCAAAGAAACGAAGCTTCACCTATGACTGGGGGGTTGATTTTAAAAACATGGTGAAGGAGGAAGAACGAAGAGTGACCCAAGACACACTCGCTGTACATGAGTAATATGAGTTCAGAAGCTGTTGTCTACTCCTTTAATGAAAAGACTGAATTAAGCTGCGAGGAATCAGTGCTTTGAGTTGCTAGAACGACCAGTTACAGAATTTTGCCTGCTGCTATTTATTGATCATTAAAACGCAAATTAGTAGCCAAGTTATCTACAAGGGTTAGGAGAAGCTTTGACTCTTTGAGTTCTTTTCCTTTAAGAACGTTGCTGAGGGACTTCCCTGGCGGTCCAGTGGTTAGGAATCCACCATGCAATACAGGGGACACGGGTTCAACCCCTGGTCAGGGAACTAAGATCTCTCGAGTCCACATGCCGCTACTAGAGAATCCAGAGAGTCTATGTGCCCAAGTGAAAGATCCCGTATGCCAAATATTTAATAAAAAAAAAAATGCTGCTGAAAGAGAATTCCTCCCCTGTAACCTGTTTGCATGTTCACAGAGGGTCGCTGGGTGTGTTCATCCCTGCCCCTGTCTCATAAATAGCCACTGAACTGCTGCTGACTGCCAGACGCTGCCAGGCTCTCAACATCCTCCCTGGGGTCTCTCTTCTTGGCTTCCTCTTGTGATTTCTTAGGAAGCAGCTTAGTTCAAATTTTTAATGTTTGAAAACATCTGAATATAAGCATCACAGGAGATTAATCAGGGCTTCCCTGGTAGCTCAGTCAATAAAGAATCCGTCTGCAATACAAGAGACACAGGTTCAATCCCTGGGTTGCAAAGATCCCCTGGAGAAGGAAATGGCAAACCCACTCCAGTATTCTTGCCTGGAAAATCCCACGGATGGAGGAGCCTGGCGAGCTACAGTCCATAGGGTTGCAAAGAGACACGACTGAAGCGACTTACACACACATACTCAGAGACAAATCTATTATTGTTTTGTGTGTGTAGTCTGATTCTCTTTTCTGAGTGTGCTACCTAGGTTTGATTTACAAACTTGGTACTTTGTATCCAGTTTTGCTCCCTGCTTTTCACCGCTTCACCATGTAAATGATCCTTTTTAGAAAATGCCTTTTTAAAGAGTTTCATAGAGCGTATGAAGAGCATAATGTTTCTGTGCTTTTATAGAGCATAATGTTTCATCATATGGATTTGGAACCTATCTATTTTACTACGCTTAATGATGTTTATGATTTCTCACAGTGGTCCCAACATTAATGTCTTTTTTAATCCAATATTAATGTCTTTGTAGATTCATTTTTGTTCCTCTTCAGGACAGATTTCTAGGTACATGGATTGTTTTCAAAATATTGCCTACAAGAAAATTTAGACCTAAGACAACAAAAACGGCAGAACTTTGACGGCATTTTTACATCATTTCCTTACAATCGACCTAGTGCTCTTGCTGTGATAAGTCACTTCAGTCGTGTCCAACTCTTTGCGACCCCATGGACTGTAACCCACCAGGCTCCTCTGTCCATGGGATTTTCCGGACAAGCATACTGGAGTGGGTTGCCATTTCCTTCTCCAGTGATATTTCTATGCACGCTTTTTCCCCTGCCTTTTCCACATTACAGCATGGGTAGGAGATGATGTTTTCATGGTGCGGTGACGTGAGGCGCTAGGCTTCTCTAAACCAGAGGTCTTGGCCGTGTGTTTCAGCGCCCTGGGCTCCTCCCAATCACCCAGCAGGCTGGAGGGTCAGGACCTTGGTGCCAGAAAGCTCTGGTCTAGGGGATGCTGGACAACCCTGCTCTTTTTCCTGTTCCTGTGAATTTATTTCTGTGAAAAATAAAGTCTAGACAAGAACTGATTATCGTCACAAAATTAACCTTCATTTCCATTCAGTTTTCAGGGACTCCATATAAATATACCATCTAGGTTTAGAGTCTATTGGACTTGGCAAAGTATCCCCACCCCCGCCCAGCGCCCCCAGCCTCTTTTTCAGTTGATGGGGGTCCCCTCTAGTAGCCATTCCCCACTTTCACCAGCCTGCTGAGTCTGGTCAGTCCCTTTTTGACGGTCCAGTGTGGGCTGTTCTTTCTCTTTTGCAGACTGGCGTTCATCCCGTGAGGGTTTTCCCCTGTGGCTCAGCTGTAAAGAATCAGCCTGCCAATGCAGGAGACCAGTTTCAATCCCTGGGTTGGGAAGATCCCCTGGAGAAGGAAATGGCAACCCACTCCGATATTCTTGCCTGGGAAATCCCATAGACAGAGAAGCCTGGTGGGCTGCAGTCCATAGGGTCTCTAAGAGTCAGACACGACTGAGCGATTAAACAACAACCAATTCATTCCATGAACTTTCTGATTGCTCTCCATCTAAGGCCTGTGGTTCAATTTCAATTAGTGCGCCAGCCGAGAGAGCGTTGCTTGTCAGAATGTAATTTTCTTACCAGCAGTTTACAGCTTCGACTGCAAACAGAATGAGCCACTTGAAGAGAATGACAAGTAATTTTTTCCCCAAGAAAACCTCTGCTTCTGTGAACACGTGGGTCATTAATGGGTCACTGTGCTGTTGGAAAGAGTGACCACAGAAGAGGCTCCATTTTCGATGAAGCTGGACATAAAGAAGAAAGGAAAGGCATAGCATTTGAATGAAAATGTCATGGGACCAAATACATCTTGAGCAGAGCTGAGACCTTTCGCAGGGTCTGCAAGAAAGAGATGAGAAGTGTAAGCTCAGTGATTTCTAAACCAGAGCCATCACCCAATTATCTTAAGGGGTAAAGTGAAATTCTCAAAATGTCTCATGACTCTTGCTTCCATTTATTTTGATGTTTATGGATATTACCTAACAGTTTGAGGATGAGGAGAGATAGGAAAAGAAACAAATCATCTCCCCAGAGGACATGTCAAGCCCTTCATGCCTGCCACAGACCTAGAAGCACGGTTCCATTTCTTGGCCACAGATTTGAAATGTGAACCCCACCTGCAAATTAGGGTTACAAATGACATTTTAAAGTGATGCTCTTGTGATCTAAATTTTTACCTCCAATGAGTATTTTTCCCTTCTTTCAAAAATAAGCCTACTTTAGATGTTTTAAGTTAGGATGGATAAAATAAAACTTCATACGTAAACCTTATTAAACACATGAATTCTTTTAATTAAACTGAATGTTCAAAATACAAAACTATTCTCCAACTAAAAGCACTTATTGGACTGAGATAGTTATTAATAATAATAAATTCTGAGTTTTATTTTAATGATAAAAGTGCTGAGTGCTTACTTCTAAGGAGGAGCTTCACAAAATTAAAAAATATCCTCAGGTCATGGTTCTTCTATATACTGTCTATGCCATGGTTTTGAATGATCCATGCTTCTGGAGACCCACCCCCCCCCGCCACACTGAATGACAAGGCTAGGTTTGTTCTTTGCTAGAATAATAACATCAAACCTTCCTGAGTCTATGCACTGGGCTTTCTTCTATGACTCTAGCAAGATAAGATTTACAACTATGGTGTGGGGTAGTATCTCTTATAATCCCCCCATTTATATAGAGAAATGGAGACATTTGTCCATGATGACAAAGATGCCACATGGAAAGCCCCCTTCATCCTTGGGAGCCCACCCTCCTCTTAATGGGAAATAAGATGGGAACGTTCAGGGTCAAGATCACAGCTTCCTACCCTGTGGCCCCTCATTCTCTCACCTGCTTCATTGAACAAAATAAAAATAACATTCTCCATTTCATCTTGGCCCAAGTACTGGTGCTTCCGAGGCTCGCATGCCCTTCCTCACTCTGCCCCTTGTCTGCTTCGTTCATCCATCCTCTGAGTCATTCAGCTCCTTTCGTCTTGTGGATTGCATCAACAGATATTAATCTCTACCCTTTGCACATAAAGTGAACAAAGCTTACTTATGAGTAGTCATGACCTTTGACCGAGAAATATTCCAGGGTGGTCCAGGGTTGTGTGCTATGAAGCAACACATTTAGTAAAAACTGAACTACGAAACTTTAGCACTTTTTTCCCCCACTCCTGAAAAAGCTCCTAAAAAGCTAGAATCCTCCCCACTCCCCAAAAGCTAGAATCCTCCAGACTAGAATACTGGAGTGGGTTGCCATACCCTTCCCTAGGGGATCTTCCCAACCCAGGGAGCGAACCCAAGTCTCCTGCACCGCAAGCAGATTCTTTACCGTCTGAGCCACTAGGGAAGCCCAAAAAGCTCTAGTATTTGTTAATGCTGAAATAATAGTTACATGCCTGGAGTAACAGAGTAAATCAAAATCAGGACAGTCTCCTTATGACTTAGGAGTTTTCTGTATGTGAATTTGAAACTCAGGCAGCACGATTCTGACCCCTATGTATCTGGAGGACCTTGGCAGTGACTGTCATGGAGGCATGGAGATTATTATCTGTAAGCAATATACAGTTAAAGATGTAGTAACAAACACAGCTTCTCCCTTCGTGGATTTCAGGTGCTCTGATGCTTTCACAAAAGGAGACAGGAACACAGAGTGAACCCTCTTATCCTCTGTCAAGGTGTACTCTGGGGACAAAGCTGATTCGTCCCCAGGCTTGGAACATTGAGGCAGCCAATGAAGAGGGAAGGACATGGCTTACTTCAGGAACTCTGCCCACATCACTGTGAAATCATTGTAATCTGTTAAAGTGTTTCATGTGGTGAGCGAGCCCCATGTCATGAGTATCCTTCACCAGTATACACACACACACACACACACACACACACACACAACACCCCCAGTGCCGTTTCATCTCCCTGAGTGTGGTAAAACCTCTTATTTACACAACTGCACTTCCTGAGTTATTAAGGTTCAGACTCACTGAAATTTTTCAGAAGTGCTTGGTAAATATTTAGTGTGAGATTGCTCATGGAATGCAGGCCCAGGGCCTGATACAAGCTGATGGAGCCCCGCCTGGAGAAACCAGATTCTTATTTAGAACAAATGGACTGAAATCTCTCATTAGGGCTTATGATGAGGTCCTAGCTCTGCCAGCAAGGAACTCGGGGCTTGTCTTCTCTGTTACAATGAGGAAGAACCAAGCTGCCCTAATCCTTTACAAATGTCTGATGCTTCAAGCTGTAGGAAAATTCTTAATGACGGTCAGCTGTGGGGATCTGTGTGTGTGTGTGTGTGTGTGTGTGTGTGTGTGTGTGTGTGTGTGTGTGTGTGTGTATTTGTATTCCACTTTGTCGCTGTATTTGAGTACAGCAGGTAATATTCTAATTGATATTGAAACAGAGCAAGACACTGTGCACCCCCACCCCACCACGTGCTCTGTCTGCCTTTTGTCCACGGAAAACTTAAACCAAAGAATGTGTTTAATTTCATTCATCCTCAAGGGCTATAGATTATATTCTGAGCCATCTCCTTTGAGCCTTTCTGTGGGCACTGAAACCCCCTCCAGGTGAAAGAGGTTAACTACATGATGACCAGACTAGTCACGACATAAGCCGCCACAACTCTGAGAGCTGGCGTCAAAGAAATGGGAGCACGTCGATCCTGGAACTGGAACTGAAGACAAGTACACTTGACCAGATCACCGCAGGACCAATTTCAAGATGATTGGCAGAGCTGACGGTGCCATTACTGCATTAGCCCCCTCTTTCCATCTATAAGAGCTCTTGCCCAGTGAGCATCAGCAGCGGGAGTCGGCCTTTGCAGGCATGGCCCCCTCCCCTCTGTTTCTGGCCTCTGAAGTAAAGCAAGCTTTCCTTTCCACCAACCTTGCCTCTTTATCGGTTTTTGATGGGTGGGAAGCCGGACCCAGACACTTTCAATTACAGTTTTTGGTGCCTCAGGTGGGGCTGCTGAGCTGACTCCAGGGTTTTCCTGAATTCACTCGAGGCCAGGACAACGCGCAGGGATGGCTGCGAGGAACCCCCGCTCCTGGCTCACCGGCCCCGGGAGGAGGTCTTAGGGGGTCGTTTCTAGCAGCTGCTGAAACCACTTGTTCGGGGAGCCTCCCCGCTTCTCCCCTGCCCTGCAGCGGCTGCCAGCGTACTCTCTTCCTTGGTGGAGCAGAAACATGCGTCCGGAAGAGCTGACAAGCTCCAAGGCTGAGTAAGTCCACTGGTGTGCACCGGCTAACTTCTCTTTGGAGTACAAAGTGCTGTTCGGGCGTTTTGCCAGTTGGTTCTGAAGGCCGTTTGTGTCGCGGAGGTATTGGTTTGATTCCCTTCCCATCATCCTCCTGGCGGCTTTGTGACCCTCCTGTTTGAAGGTGTGTGAGCAGATATTCCCTTTGTGTGACTGGCATCTGTGTTATCTTCTGTAAAATGGTAAATCCAGGTTCAATTCATTAGAAAAATTGAAGTATGAGATTATGACTAAAGAGAAAAAAAATTTTTGATGATTTATGAAATGGTATTCTTTAAACTCTGGGGGGAAAATGGTCAAGGTGAAACTCTTTTGAAATTCCAAAACTTTTTTTTCCCTTGCATATGCAGTTAAAGAAAGCTAGTTTGATAAAATACTGTTTTCAAAATCCTGACCCCAAGAGAACAAAACTATGCTTAAAAGAAAGTTTGAAGTGAACTCTTCTGTCCTCAAAATACAAACACAGTCCACTTTGCCTGAGTTCAGTCTTTCTTGGGTTAATTAGGAGAATTTCAAAAGGTGTTTGGGTTTATTCATGGCTCAGAGGGTAAAGCGTCTGCCTGCAATGCAGGAGACCTGGGTTCGATCCCTGGGTCAGGAAGATCCCCTGGACAAGGAAATGGCAACCCACTCCAGTACTCTTGCCTGGAAAATCCCATGGACAGAGGAGCCTGGTAGACTACAGTCCATGGGATCGCAAAGAGTCAGACACAACTGAGCGACTTCACTTTCACTTTGTACCACATTAAAGAGAAATTATGCTATGAGAAAAACATAAGATTTTAGAAGTTATGGAATATGTACTTATTCGCCAATCAGTAGGTGCAGGTGTAACAGTTCAATTGCTTACTTCTTGGTTTTGTTAAGAATTTTAACCTTAACAAAAGGCTATACTATACAATATTATGTAATTACAGCTACTAAAATGATAAGGGAAGCATTCCAGTGTGCAAAGCAAGTAGGATGTGTGCTGTCAGTGAAAGAAGGTATAAAGAATGAAGGTGGTTTTATTGAGAAATGATAAAAATGTTGTCCTTGAGCTGTTGTTCCTGGATGGGGAAGAATATGCAATAAATCATATGGAAAACATTTGATAACTTTCAGATCATACTGCTGAACTGGATAAGAAATTTAAAGAATGCTAATGGAAATCTCTTGTTTTGCTTCAAACCATTTTTGACCCCAATGTTCAGGATGGAAAATAAATTGTCTAGTGAAGTTGTCACAGAGGATAATTACTTATGATGTGTGTCACAGCTGGCTTTAAGTTTACTGGTAAGAGTGCCTGTACAATGCTTGTGTGACAACTGGGCAGTTTTATTCACAGTTTCCAAAGACTTGGAGGCAACAAAGATGCCCTTCCTTAAGTGAATGGATAACTAAACTGTGGTACATCTAAATAATGGAATATTATTCAACACTAAAAATAAAGGTGCTATTGAGCAATAAAAGGGCCTGGGGGCAGCTTAAAAACAAATTCCCAAGTGAAATAAGCCAATCTGACAGAGCTACATACTGTATAATTTCAGCTAGAGGATGTTCTGGAAAAGGCAAAACTATGCCAATAAAAAAGATCAGTGGTTGCCAGAGGTTGGGGGGAAGAAGGGAGGAACAGGTAGGGCACAGAGGATTTTTAGAGTGAAAATACTCCATGATTTTATAATGATGGACATACGTCATTATACAATTGTCTAAACCAACAGACTGTACAGCCCCAAGAGAGAACCCTAATGTAAACTACAGCTTTGGGTAAGAAAGGAGTGTTAACATAGGTTTATAAATGGTAATAAAAGTACCGCCTTGGTGTGGGGCGCTGACCGTGGATGAGGCTGTGTAGATAGCAGCGGGGGTATATAGGAAATAGCTGTCCTTGCCTTCAATTTTGCTGTAAACCTAAAATTTCTCTTAAAAAAAAAAAAAAAAAATCCTATTACTCAACTCATTTGAAGTATCTATTAGTTTTCAAATTCCGTCCTCAATGCTCTCACTTGGGACTCGTTTCACCTCTGTTATCTCACATATACACCCACAGTGTTCACTGCCATTTGGAGGGTAAGGACTATATTTTATTTTTTCCAACAGTGCGGTTCTCCCTACGGTGCTCATGGGTGTCAGCTGAACGCTGGTATACTCCAGCATATACCACAAGGCTTACCCAGGACGTGGCTTCTGTTGCTTGCCTGGGGCTTCTTCTAGCAGCTTCCTAATCAGGGGCCTCAGGCAGGGGGGCAACAGAGGGCAGCCCTACCTGAGTCATTTGGACCCCGCGTTCCATATAAAAGTACCAGTCCCCAAAGCAGGATTCTAAGGATGCATCAGAGAACCATCTTGAAAGGCGTGGTATTTGGCAACACATTCCAGCTCAAGCCCAAAGGATGCTCCTCTGACCTTTTCCTTTCACGTGGGTAACAGCATCCAGGCTCCTCTACAACAAAGGATATGGCAAGAGAAAAATGAAAGGCAGGCAGGCAGGTTCTATGATGCTTTTTCTGGGAGGATCTCCTGGACCGAAAGGAGGTCTTCTAAACTGTCCTCTTTGCATCAAAACAAACAAAAACAGCACCTGGTTCAGGCAGCATGCCCCTCCGGCTCTCCAGGGCTGGAAGCAAGATAGTACTTAAAAGGAGAGGTCCCAGTGGTGCTAGTGGTAAAGAACTCAGCTGCCCATGCAGGAGACATAAGAGACTCAGGTTTGATCCCTGGGTCAGGAAGGTCCCCTGGAGAAGGGCATGACAGCCCACTCCAGTATTCTAGCCTGGAGAATCCCATGGACAGAGGAGCCTGGGGGTTACAATCCATACGGTCGCAAAGAGTCTGACATGACTGAAGCAACTTAGCATGCACACATCCTAGGACCTGTTCCCTTACCTTATTCACTAGCACAAAAAGAAGCCACGGACTGTATTTTAAACATAGAGCCAAGTATGTCCATTTTTCTTAAACAAGTACATTCATGAATGAAAGGAAATTTATTTCAAAGACTGTACCCTTAAGGCCTGGATACAGAAAAGATATAAAAGTAAAACCTGGGATACAGGTGAACTGGTTTATTTCCTGGATAATTTAATCAGTCTTTGGCTAATTTATTGAAAAGTTCCAGACTGCTGTTGGCTTGCCTCATCTCACACTGTTTGGGAGTCACTCCCACAGCCTGGTGGCTGGTAGTTACATAATGAGGTTGCAGATTTCTTAGATACCTCCAGCGGTCAAAGGAGGCTTGTTTTTAAAAGCTGTAGGGTGAGTGTGTGCCTTGCAGATGTCTGCAGGGAGAGTGCGGGGATTTGGCGGGTAAAGGTGTTTAGGTCTGTAACTGTTCCTGGGAGAAGTCTGATAGAGAACAATTTCCTGAATTGAACAGCTATAGACATAAGCTTGTGGCTCCTTTGAATCTATTTAATCCCTGACATTTGAAAGCACAATGAGTTTATGATTGCTGTGAGCCAGTGTTCTCAGGGGAACCTTCTATCATGTCAAGCCAACAGCATTCTCCATTCTTCCTACATAGTGGAAGCAGGTAGAGGCGTACACAGAGGTTGAGGGCAAGAATTTGTCGCTTTAAGGACAGTGTTCAAGAAGTCCCCAAAACAGCCTTTGGGGAAAGATGATCACCATTACCGATGGCCTTTGCAGCATATGAGGCAGAGGTGAGGGGTTATGGTGCGACCCCTGACTGCAAAAGTTCCTTGAGTCTTTTTTCATCTCTTACCATCTAGGAGGTTAGATGAGTTACTTTTTATAACATCGCATTTTACAGATGAGGAACCTGGGGCGCATGATGGTTATCTAAGGTACCCCGATCTGAGGGTTGGAGCCCAAGCAGTTTGGCCCTGATTTGGGGAAATGTTCCAGAGGGGACACTGTTTAATGGAGCATGGAAGGGTCCCTGGACCAAAGAACAACGTTCCTTAAGAAGGTGCAAGGACCATGTGGGAGAAGGCGAGGGTGGGATGATTTGAGAGAATAGCATTGAAACATGTATATTACCATATGTGAAATAGATCGCCAGTCCAAGTTTGATGCATGAGACAGGGTGCTCAGCGCCCGGTGCACTGGGATGACCCTGAGGGATGGGATGGGGAGGGAGGTGGGAGGAGGGCTCAGGATGGGGGACCATGGCTGATTCATGTCAATGTATGGCAAAAACCAATACAATATTGTAAAGTAATTAGCCTCCAATTAAAATTAATATTAATTTTTTTAAAAAAAAGAAGGCGCAGGGCCCCCCTGGGGCGCAGGCGGCGGCCCGGGCTCCCCGCACGGGGGCGCTGTCCGCACAGGCAGCGGCTCCCCGGGCGGCGCCAGGTGTCCCGGGCGGGGCGGCAGGTGCGGAGTCCTGCCGCCTGGGGCTGGGGAGCCGGGGTCATAAAAGGCGGCAGGGCGGGATCTCGCCGCTCTGGGGATCCGCCGGCGCCGGCCCTGCCCGCGCGATGGCGGGGGGGCTGTGGGACTCGCCGAGTGGGACCCCCAAGGGCAACGGCAGCAGTGTGCTGCTCAACGTCTCGCAGCCAGCGCCCGGCGCCGGAGACGGCGCGCGGCCGCGGCCCTCGTGGCTGGCCGCCACCCTCGCCTCCATCCTCATCTTCACCATCGTGGTGGACATCGTGGGCAACCTCCTGGTGGTCCTGTCCGTGTATCGGAACAAGAAGCTGAGGAACGCAGGTAGGGGCTCTCAGGACCCGGCAGGCTGGACAGGCAAGCCCCCATCTTTCCCCGACGGCAACCTCTCCCCTGTTCCGCCACCTTTGCAAGCACGCAGCTGCCTCGGGATGTCAACTGGCTCTTTCCTAGAAAAGTTAAACTTTTTTTCTTAAATCCTGGGGCCTTGAGTCATATTTTAAAATAGAGACCAAAGTACTTTTTCTTGAACCTGCCCATCTAAGATGTGTTTCCATGAAACAACTAAGAAGCCTTCAATTTCTATGTCAGAGTCAGATTTTCTTTCTTTTTGTTGGGGGGGAACTCACTGTACAATTTTCAGTTTCTGAGCTTAATTAGATTGAGAGAGACCACATACAGGTTTCAGAAAGTTCCTTTCAAATCAGATCAATGAATAAATCAATTGCTTGGTTTGACATGTAACCGATTTTTCCCAGCGTTGTTCAAATATGAGAAAATATGTAAGCTGGCAAGATGATAGGGAAAGTATTTTTAGTTTTGTTGTCAGGAAGAGTTTTCGGGCTTTAGCATACAAAGAGGAGCCACACACACCTATACCTGCTTGGAAAAGTGACTGTTATTCTCCCCTTGTTAAACAAATTTACATTTTAAACATTGATACTGATGTAATAAAGAGGGTGTTTTCGCATGCTGTACTACTAGAGCTAACTTTGTGCTTGAGTTAAACGTCATTTTTTTTTTCTCCAAGCAATGAATTGAAATTAGTTTGTCCTTGGTGGGAGCCCCAGAATGATGTGTCCGTAGGAGGACACTGGCGATTTGGACCTCTAAATGATGACTAGATGGCTACTTCTGTATTTAGAGGCACACTTTTAGGAGGTGGGGGTGGGGATGGGAAGGAACCGTGTGCTTACAAATTTGTTAAAAGCAGTATTTTTGTTCTAACTGGTAGTCAGTCAACAATTTGATTTTGTTGAGTTCCTTCCGAGAGGGCTCCCTTTTTTCTGTAATGCTTGGCACTGTCCGTAGTTTAAGAATTAATCAGCACCTGGTGATATGAATTGAATTGGAGTTGGTCCATTGAATAGCCTCACTTCACTGACTGGCTGAAACGAGGTTGCCGAAAGGAATTCTGCCTTTGGAAAGAGGCTCCTAGAAGAAAATGTAGACTGTAGCTCCTTGACACTGGTCTTGGCATTGATTTTTTTAATCCAACATCAAAAGTACTGCAAAAGCAAAAATAAGTGGGACTATATCAAACTAAATGTCTTCTATACAGCAAGGGAAGTCATGCAAAATGAAAAGGCGTCCTATGGAATGGGAGAAAATATTTTCAAATTATATATCTGATAAGGGGCTGATACCAAAGTCTATAAAGAACTCATACAGCTCAATAGCAAAAACCCAAACATCTGATTAAAAAATGAGCAGAAGATCTGAATAGACATGTTTCTGAAGACATGCTGGTGGTCAAAAGGTATAAAAGAAGATGCTTACTATAGTTAATCACCAGGGAAATGCAAATTAAAGTCACAATGAGATAGAACCTCACATCTGTCAGAATGGCTATCATCAAAAAGACGAGAGAGAACAAGCGATGGTAAGCATGTGGAGGGAAGGAACCTTTCTACACTGTTGGTGGGAATGTAGACGATGCAGCCACTATGGAAAACAGTATGGAGGTTCCTCAAAAAATTTAAAATAGAGCTACCACAGGATTCAGCAATTCCAATTCTGGGTATTTACCCAAAGAAAGCAAAACACTAATTTGAAAAGATATATGCACCTCTATGTTCATCACAGCGTTAGTTACAGTAGCCAAGATATGGAAGCAAGGTAAGTGTCCATTGACAGCTTAAAGGATAAACAAAATGTTGTGTAAATGCACAATGGAATATTACTCAGCCATACAGTAGAATCCTGGCGTGCTGCAGTCCATGGGATCGTAAAGAGTCGGACACGACTAACTGAACTGAATGGATACAGTAGAATGAAATCTTGCCATTTGTGACAACACAGATAGACCTTAAGGACATTATGCTAAGGGAAATAAGTCAGCCAGAGAAAGACAAATAGCATATTATCTCTCATACATGTAAAGCCACTCCCCCCCCCCAAAAAAAAACCTCATGATATAGAAAACAGATTGGTTGTTGTGGGTAGATTGCCAGAAATGGGTAGAGAGGTTGAGACAAATGGGTGAAATGTTTTTGTTTTCTTTTTTTTTTTTTTAAGTTAAATGGAATTTTCTTTAAAAAAAAAAAAAAAAAAGAGGATATGGGGAGACCAGCACTATGAGCCTGGTATGAGAATTCTCTGTCATATCCCAAGAGCAGAGTTGAGAAGCCTGCTTTCTCACCAGGACTGATTTCCTGCCAGTCCCCACTGCACCCTGGATCTCCAGGTTCTGGGCATGCTCGCTCTGATTATGATGGGTTAATCTGCAGTGCAATAGTCTCATTGCGTTAGTGATTGTTTTGACTCCTTGGATTAGGGTTTAATAACAGGACTTTGCTTTCAACCCTAAATTGTCAAGTAGGGTGTAATTCTCAGATCTTTCTCCAAGAGCTCACCTCACTTCGTTGATATCAACAGTTGCAGCACTTGGAAAGTTTGAATCCTACAGAACCTTTCATTTAAAAAAAATATCCACATGCCTGGAACAAGTCTACTTCTTACCTTACGAAAAAGAACTTAGGCAGGGTGCTATCCCGTCACACTGCTTTGTATTTTGTTTGCTGAGCAATTTTTTGATAGAGTTTATAAAACATTGCATTCCTGTAGCTAACTGGGGGACAGACCTGTGGTGAGCTTAAATATTTGAAACTTCTAGATAGCATATTCAAAAGCAGAGACATTACTCTGCCAACAAAGGTTCGTCTAGTCAAGGCTATGGTTTTTCCTGTGGTCATGTATGGATGTGAGAGTTGGACTGTGAAGAAAGCTGAGCGCCAAAGAATTGATGCTTTTGAACTGTGGTGTTGGAGAAGACTCTTGAGAGTCCCTTGGACTGCAAGGAGATCCAACCAGTCCATTCTGAAGGAGATCAGCCCTGGGATTTCTTTGGAAGGAATGATGCTAAAGCTGAAACTCCAGTACTTTGGCCACCTCATGCGAAGAGTTGACTCATTGGAAAAGATTCTGATGCTGGGAGGGATTGGGGGCAAGAGGAGAAGGGGACGACAGAGGATGAGATGGCTGGATGGCATCACTGACTCGATGGACGTGAGTCTGAGTGAACTCCGGGAGTTGGTGACGGACAGGGAGGCCTGGCGTGCTGCGATTCATGGGGTCGCAAAGAGTCGGACACGACTGAGTGACTGATCTGATCTGATACTTTCATAATTGGGGATCTTTATTCAAAAGGACCACTATTACAATTCAAACTATTTAAGGTTTTCTAGAATGAATGGTGGGCTTTCCAGGTGGCTCAGTGCTAAAGAATCTGCCTGCCAATACAGTATACACAGGAGATACGGGTTTGATGCCTGGGTCAGGAAGATCCGCTGGAGAAGGAAGTGGCAACCACACCAATATTCTTGCCTGTGAAAATCTCACGGACAGAGAAGGGTGGTGGGCTACAGTCCATGGGGTCACAAAAGAGTTGGACGTGATTTAGTGACTAAACAACAACAGAATGGATGGTAATATGAAACAGTGATAGAGAGCACTGATTCGAATATGAGTTTTGGGATCCTTATGAAAAATTATGATTGTACAGTCCATCAATTTCAGTTAAATTTATTTTATTGGTATTAAGGATGAAAAGATGGATGGGAGAGAATGGAAGAGGTGAGATAAGAAAATAGAAATGCCAAGGCATCTTAAACTTTGAACTAGGACTTTCTTCTGGGAAACTGGTAGAATGGCATGATTGTCTAAGCTCCCCTCCTCCTGTTCATCAGAACCATACCAGACACAGACATCAACCCCAGCCAGCAGGATCTTAGGTGCTGACAGACTGTCTGCTGGGCTCCTGTCCAAAATTTGCTATTAAGAACCAACAGTATCGTATTTGCATCTTCTGAGCAAAGTTCGTAGTGTAATGGAAAGATTTCTGCACTGAAACATTGGCATTCATACTTGCTAACTACCTTGTGATCTAAGAAATCAGTTAAGACATCCAAGCCGCACATTTCACGTTTGTCAAATACAGAAAATATCTAATCTTTTAGCCTCACAGATTGTTGTGGTTACCTAGTGAGATGATGTATTTGGAAAAGGATACTTTGCAAACTTTGCGTGTGGAAATTGATGCATATGTTGAAAAAGATAAGGCAGGTGTAATTGTGTTTTTTCCCCCTAGGTACACCTAACACAGGCGTATTCTGTTTGTTAAAATAAGCTGTAGACTTATGACTTATGAATTTTTCTACATACATGTTATACTTTAAAACTTCAGGTAAAAAATAAAGCAAGATTTATTTATTTAAAATTTAATTATCTGGCAGTATAACCTCTGTAGAAAATAGGCAATAAGTGGAAGTAAGCAAAACTAATGGACTCTCACCCATGGCTGATTTGTTCTGCATTGGAGCGCCACAAACCTCTGAGGCTAGTATCTGCACCCTCATAAATTATAAGCAGTGAATTAGAAGGAAGATTGACACATATCAGGGAATGGTACACGTGGCAAACAGCATGGGTAGAAACAGACTCATTAAAAGCAGGTCTGGAAAGCTGAACAAGCACAGCCTTTTATGGGAACTTTGTACAGAAACAAATAACTGCCCCGCATTAACCAATCCCAAGAAGAACAGAGCACAATGATGGATTTGTTACCTATGACCCTGAGCCATCAAGGAATGATCCTGATCACATGCAGGATGTTCTGCTTAAGAAGACAAGGATGCAATAGTTTAGAAAGATACCTGAGGTTTATTATTATTTTTCAGTCTGGTGCATAGTGGGGTAAACTTTCAGTAGAGTAAAAAAAAAAAAAAAAACGTTCCCAGAGTGACTCCAAGACTGGGTGATCGACACTGGTATTCCACTCCCACCCTTGTTTCTTTCAGGTCGATACTGAACATTATTCCTGTCGATCCTGTGTCACTAGTGGAAGGGCTGCACAAACTCTGGAGAAAACATGGAGCCTCTGCCTTGACTTATGAATTTTAAACTTGGATGCGCCAGGGCTGGTCTTAAGATGCTTTTAGGTCTTAGCAATGCCTACCTAATATTATTTTCAAATTCAGGTATAGCTTAGTAAAATGCATAAAACATAAGTGTACAGTTTGGTGTATTTTAACATATTTATTTACATAAGTGACCATCACTTTTGGGAAGTGAAATAAGGGTGGTGATAGATGGCAGTATTAGTCACAGCTTGAACTAGAATTTATGCAGAATCCAAGTACTGAAAACCACCAACCTGAAGTTTTTCTATCATCTCCGGGAGTTGGTGATGGACAGGGAGGCCTGGTGTGCTGCGATTCATGGGGTCGCAAAGAGTCAGACACGACTGAGTGACTGAACTGACTGACTGACTGATGAGCAGATTGTTGCCTGTGTTGAACTTGACTCTTTGCTTGTATCCTTTGCTCAGGCCATGAAGGACAATGCTCGCTGCCGTCTCTGTTAGCCTTGACCACACTCACTTCCTGTCATGAGTTCTGCAGCCCAGGTCCCAGTAAATGTGTTCATAGCTGCTTGATTGAGCCCTTGACCGTTCTCATCACCTGCACTAGCTTTTCTTGCCTCCTTCCCCTCCTTTCTCTGCCTTCTCTTTTGTTCTTCTCCATTGTCTGTTTTTCGCTCTTTGGTCTCTGATTTTCTTCAACCACATAATTAGATTCAGTCACTTAGTAAAGGTCATACCTGAATCTCTTTTTCCTAATTGGGTCTGTTGGGCATCAGCAAAAAATAGCCCTGAACTTAGAAGTGTGTTCTACAAGCTCACTCCCTGGTGACTCAGATGGTAAGGAGTCTACCCTCAGTGCAGGAGACCTGGGTTCAGTCCTTGAGTTGGGAAGGTCCCCTGGAGAAGGGCATGGCAACCCACTCGCGTATTCTTGCCTGGAGAATTCAGTGGATCGAGGAGCCTGGTGGACTACAGTCCATGGGGTCGCAAAGAGTCAGACACGATTGGGCGATTAACACAACATTAGAAGAATATTGTTTATGATATTGATATGATATGTATATGATATTTTGGTTCTTATGCTAGCTAGTCCACAAGAGCATTCAGACCAACAATATGGCTGAAATAATCTTCAGAATTTCTAGGTCACCTGAAACTCGTGAGCTTCTGAAAAACAACCTGCCTTGTCTGAATTCTAAGTCTCTTGGGATCCTGTGAGGATGGGAAAGGGTGGTGTGGGTGGGAGTGGGAGGGAGCTTCCCTTATTAATTCAGAAATGTCAAGAGAGGGTTTGGGTTCATGACATGATAATAGAGAATGGATTTAGAGTCAGAGATAGGGTGGAAATAAGTATAAGTATGTGCAGCTGCTCATAAGTTGAGAGCTCCTGTGTTGGAGACCAGTAAATCAGATCCTATAGGGAGATGTGGAAGGAGCTTGGGAAGAGAACGGGTCCAGAACCGAGGCTCTGGGCCTTCTTTCCCAAATGGATCTGTGTTAATCCATCGTCTCGTTGGACTGTTTGCACTTCAGTAAATTGATGGACAAGATCTCTGAGTCCTTTCTGATTCGGAGTCCTTTGATTTACGTGATTATGAAACTGACTACGAAGTTGGGAATCATAGTGCTATGAAACTGACTAGACTCGTGGTTGCGGTGCTGTGTGTGTAGATGGTGATAATTGGTGTCACAGTTCTTATGAAAGTACGCCTCACTTGTCCTAAAATATCTGGTTCATCTGTCATATATTGGCTGGAGGAAAATATCTTAATGGCATGTTGTTTCTCCACTTTATTTCCCAAGAAATGTTTACAAATCTTAGAAATTTTCCATATCATTTTCCCTCCTTGGAAAAGCATGAAGTGACCGACTACCCAGAATAATTCGAGCCTGTTCTGGTGGGCCTGTTTCTGGTTGCAGAGCAATGGATTACTTCTCTGGGACACAATGAGGTACTCATGAGTTTGGGCAGAGTGAGCCAGGGACACACATGATGAGCTGACCAGCAGAGTATGTGAGCAAGCAATCCTGAATGCCTCTGGGTGGGCCATCAGGGACAGATGGGCTCCTCCAGGCCTGTCGTGACCCTTTCAAACTGTAACCACTCAGGAGGAACAGCCTCAATAGATGGCCAGCCTGGCTATTCGGTTTGCAACAATGCACACCTGAAGAACAGCGGGTTCACATAAGCCAACGCTTCCCTCTCATGGAAGTGTTCAAAGGCAGATGTTAGAAGTGGTTCTAAAATAAAGAATCAAACAGTCTCTCCCGCAGTATCAATTTGGAATGTCCGTGTAGAGGTCATGAAAGTGGCTTAGTCACATAGTTTCCTGGTGATTTAAAAACCAGAGTTCTGTAGACTCTTTAAAGCCAAAGAAAAACACAGCAGAATCTAAACTATTTATATATGAACCAAGTGCCCGAATCCAAAAAGGGAAATAAAAACAACTCATTTTCAACACTTCCGAGTCATTTTATCCTTTCAGGAACTTTCTTAAAAAAAAAAAAAATTATTTATTTCGCTGTGCCAGGTCTTCGTTGGGGCATGCAGGATCTAGTTTTCCTAAGCAGGGATGGAACCCAGGCCCCCTGCATTGGGAGCATGGAGTCTTAGCCACTGGACCACCAAGAAGTCCCAGGAACTTTCTTTTTCAATACGCATTCATTCTGCACCTTACATTCTCCCCACTGTCAACGATGCTTTTGTGTGGTATGCTGAATATCCATGACATCAGCTATAAGGTAACTAACATAGTAACAAAGGCCTAGATTCTAGGATATACAGTCTTCCTCACTGATCTGTCTGGGGTTTTTAATGGTAAATCTAAACCTTTTGTAATAACACCGAAGCCTCCTTTTTATTGCTCTGGTTCATATGCAATTTTGCAAAAACCGCTGGCCATCTTTGGTCAACATTTCCATTTAACACATAAATATTTTACAGCATCCATATCAAATAACCAACCCCGATTATTAAAGGAGTTCAGCTTTTCAACCCTACCGTTCTATTTTTAAGTTATTTATGAATTTGTGTTTGAAGCGTTTTTCAAGCTTGAGAAAAATTAGAGGAGGAAACTGCTGGAATTGTACTTTGTGTCACACTGTCACAGACAGCAAATTTGGTCCAATTTCTGTGGATAAAGTGGAAAAATAACGTCTAATTTGGAATGTCTACTGCTTCGTACTTACAATTTACTTTGTACAGCAATTTACAGTTTTCAGAGTACTTTCCCACATTTTGTTTTATTTGTCCCTATAACAGCCTCCTCAGGTGGATAAAGGAAACTAAAACCCCAAATTCCTAGATAAATGATCAGTATTTCTTATCTCAGCACACAGCTCAGTGCAGTACAGCGGAAGGCGCACAGCAATGAATGTCAGAAGACCCAGGCTGAGTCTTGTATTTGCAATACTTTTATTTGTGGTTTGTTTAAAGCCCAGTTTCTCAATGTCTCTAAACCTCAGCTTCTCCATCTGTCCAGTGGGGTACTTATCTCACAGGGATGCTGGGAGGATAAACTTAGATTCTGCCCACCCATCCACCTATCTACCTATCATTTTGAAGTCATAAAATACTTTATAAGCAAAAGTATTATTATGTTATCCCTGGTGGCTCAGATGGTAAAGAATCTGCCTGCAATGCAGGAGACCCGGGTTCGATCCCTGGGTCGGGAAGATCCCCTGGAGAAGGACATGGCAACCCACTGCAGCATTCTTGCCTGGAAAATCGTCTGGACAGAGGAGCCTGGTGGGCTACAGTCCGTGGGATCTCAAAGAGTGGGACACAACTGAGCGACTGACACTTTCTTTTCATGTTATTATTAGTGTGTATTCTGTGAGTAGTTCTTCTTAGGTTGTTTTTATTTATTATTGCTTGGGTTTTTTTTTTTAACCTATTTTTTAAAAGGAATTGGAGGCTATGCATGGCAAGAGATGTAATGTCAGAAACTGAAGATTTAGGATCTAATTCTCCTGCAGCATTATGCAAATGTATGGAAATTCTCTGATGCCTCAGTTTTCCCATTTGTAATGAACATTACCTTTCACAGCTAAGTAGGGCTGAGATTCTGATTATTTCAATATCCACCCTCTGAGAGACTGATTATCTCAATAGCCAAACTGTTCTTTAAGTTAAAATGTATTAGTCCTGGAAGCTACAAAAACTTTCTCAGACAGGTATGTTATTATTGAGAAAGTTATGATCTAACTTTTATGTACAAACTTGTAGAATGGAGAATGATTTCAGGCTAACGAAGTTAATGTTTAATAAAATCCCTAATCTGATGTATTTCTTCTCAGACTGTTGTTTTCCTCCCGTTATTTTCCACGATGTTTGAAATTATTGACTCAAGGCAATATGTTACCTTTAAAGACATTTCATTGATGTTTTCCTTTGCATGCTTAGGCATTGTTTTTTAAAAGTATTTTAATATGGAACTCTAAATTTTCCAGACTTGTCAAATTCCCTGGAAACATTAGGGCAGTGGTTTTAGATTCCTAAATACATGATTGAATTTGGGTCCACATGACTAAATTTGGATCTTGCATTCTTCCCATTATTCAGTCTCATAAGAAAGCAGTAATTTTCAGCATTAAATTAATCATGGATGAGATAGAACTTACTTTTGCCAGCTTTCAGAATCATTTTTCTCTTTGCAATTTAGAAAGTCAACCAAGGATAAAATATAAACCTTCTGCTTTTATTTCTCACTAACTTTTGAGGGTTCTGCTTTTTTTAAAAAAAATACCTGCTTTGAAAAATGTCTGCCTTGGAAGTCATTTTAAATCTCCATTGAGTGTCCAAGCTTGTTTTGCTCATTCTTTATTAAAACCTTTGAAAAATAAAAACTAGAACATTTGAACATTTGAGGTGAATAGTAAGATCATTACAAGGTACCTTGAATTTCCCTATTTTTCCTACATATTTTTTCAGTTGTCTAACAGAAATGCCTTATCTTCTAAAAAATAAATACACACACTAAGGATTTACTAGGCTACCAAAGAGGCAATTAATGGATTGTTTTTAAAGAAGCATTTTTTGCATGTTGAGGACATTGCGTGGTGCCATCAATATTATCTGTTTTCATTCACAAAGTTGATTCCTTAATCAGCAACCTAATCTTCTCAACTTTCAAATAGGTTAGCTGACCTGAAACCAGAGGACTCTGGGTGATAGCTCAAGGAAATTTAGTGAAATTTAATAATGCTGCAAATGAAGGATAAGCTTTTGGGTTTTCTGATTGATGTTCTCTAAATTTTTTATTCTCCTACAGAGCTGTACTTTTTTGGCAACCCCACTGAAGAAATTAGTCTTAGAGAAATGGACAAAAAGGAAAAAAAAAAAAAAAGAATCTACTTGAGTCTGAATACTATTTAGACTATTTTAGGGTGAATTTGAGTTGTTGAGCTTATGGCTTAAAAGGATGCTTACTTGCTTTGATGTTGAGCACTTTGGGTGCTGATTGAATTGAGTATTTACTTAAATAAGTATTTATTGAATACCTTCAGTATGAGACAGAATGCAAATCCTTGTTGTCAAAATGCAAGCCACAATGTTAAGCATATGTAAAACATGGCTCCTATTTCAACAGATTACCTTCGCTCAGTTCAGTTCAGTACAGTTGCTCAGTCATGTCCGACTCTTTGCGACCCCATGGACTGCAGCACACCAGGCTTCCCTGTCCATCACCAACTCCCAGAGTTTGCTCAAACTCATGTCCATCGAGTTGGTGATGCCATCCAACCATCTCATCCTCTGTCATCCCCTCCTCCTCCCACCTTCAATCTTTCCCAGCATCAGGGTCTTTTCCAATGAATCAGTTCTTTGTATCAGGTGGCCAAAGTATTGGAGCTTCAGCTTCAGCATCAGTCCTTCCAATGAATATTCAGGACTGATTTCCTTTAGGATGGACTGGTTGGATCTCCTTGCAGTCCAAGGGACTCTCAAGAGTCTTCTCCATCACCACAGTTCAAAAACATCAATTCTTTGGTGCTCAGCTTTCTTTGTGGTCCAATTCTCACATCCATATATGACTACTGGAAAAACCATAGCTTTGGCTAGATGGACCTTGGTTGACAAAGTAATGTCTCTGCTTTTTAATATGCTGACTAGGTTGGTCATAGCTTTTGTTCCAAGGAGAAAGTGTCTTTTAATTTCATGGCTGCAGTCAAGGTACTTTTAAAATTTTGTTCTTTTATTTTCAAATAAAACATGGAATATAAAGGTGTAAGACTCAGAACATATTATATAACAGGAAAAATTTTCAAGTTGATTGGTAGGTGATAGCTGGAGCTTAAAGGAGTCATGAGCATTTTTAAAAGTGTTACCTCAGGATGAAAGAATAGAGGGTAATAAACAGAGAAATGTGAACTTTCCTTTAAGGGCAAATCAATGAGAGAACATCAATAGAGTCAATAGTAAGAGTCAAGAATAGAGACAAAAGCAGAGCTTTGAGGAGACTATATTGGCCCCATATCTTGTGAAGAAATTAATATAGCCTGAAGAAATACCTATTGGGGAAGATTCGAGGACCAGCCTGCTAACTTAAATTCATGAAAATTTTCTCATGTATCTATTAAATGGCAGATAATAAATGTTTATAACCCATGATTTGTATTTTCTCTTATGTAATTTTCTGAAACACTTAGGAATACAAAACTCTCTTATGATCTAGAAAGGGATAATGTACTTTTATCTTCCATACATTCAATTTCTTTTTTTTTTTTTTTTCTTTAAATACTTGTTGGGTGTCTCCTAGGTGCCAAGTCTAGGATAATATCAGAGCTTGGGACATAGTTCTTTGGCAAAACAAACACTATTCCAGTTAATTAATTTTAAGATTTGGTTTACATTTTAATGTATACTTTTAAGAGTTTTATTTGCTAGTTGTTTTTTTAAAGTTTTAATTTCATTTGTGCCCTTTTTACTTATTTTACTAGCTGACATTAATTATTTCTTCTATTTAGAGTTTGAAGTACTTTCAGTTATTCTCATTCTTTTACCAAATAAGCTTTTTAAAAAGATTGCTACATGTAATATATATATGTTTATATATATCATGCATATACTATATAGATGTATGCCTTTTAAATACATCAAAAAAAGAACAAAATTTTGAAGTTTTAAAACTTAGTTTTATGAGAATCTTATAGTTCTGTATTGTTAGCATTTTTTATTTCTCATTTAATTTTAGCATATAAAACGGGCAGTAATATGATTGTACCGTTTCTAATATTCACTTATTGGCCACCTGTGTGGCATGTGAAATCTTAGTTCCCTGACCCGGGATCAAACCTGTGCCCCTTGTGTTGGAAGCACGGACTCGTAACCACTGGACCACCAGGGAAGTCCCACCAGTTTTAATACTGACAGGAATTTTTTCTTTAACTTAGCAATTTAGAGTTCTTCTCTAATTAACTGGAGATATTATTGAAGTGAAGTAAAGTGAAGTAGCTCAGTCGTGTCCAACTCTCTGCAACCCCATGGACTGTAGCCTACCAGGCTCCTCCGCCCATGGAATTTTCCAGGCAAGAGTACTGGAGTGGGTTGCTATTTCCTTCTCCAGGGGATCTTCCTGACCCAGGGATCGAACCCAGGTTTCCCACATTGTAGGCAGATGCTTTACCATCTAATTTGTCTACTGAAGCTGGCATTTCCCTGAGACCTTCTACCCCCAATGACTCAGTGGGAAAAGAATCTTCCTGCTATGCAGAAGACACAGGAGACATGGGCTCGATCCCTGGGTCAGGAAGATCCCCTGGAGAAGGAAATGGCAACCCCCTCCAGTATTCTGGCCTGGAAAATCCCATAGATAGAGGAGCCTGATGGGCTACAGTCCATGGGGTTGCAAAGAGTCAGACACGACTGAACTAACACACACACATCCCAAGTAGAGTTAATAGAGTTTTTTGATTACCTTTTTAAAAATGTGGTTCAAATATTCCATTTCTGTCTTTAAAGTTTCATCCTTCATTCTGTGATATAAAAAATAGTGCAGACGTGAGTAATTTGTAGTCAGTGTAAAGATGAAAGATTGGATCAATACAGCTATAATATGGGTATTTACATATTACAGGTGTCTCCCTGAACCATCCTTCTAAGAACAGAATGACCAGATCTAGAAAATCAGCAGAATCCTTAAGCAAGATTTCACACCTTTAAAAACTCAAAATTGAGCTTGGGCAAGAGGGTCAGGTGTATTACCTTTTTTTTCTCAAGTTTTTTTTTTTTAATTGAAACATAGGTGATGTGCAGTGGTATGTTTCTGTACTATATTACTTTATGTTGAGCTCCTTATGGTGTTCTTAGTCTCTTTTATTGTAGAGAGGCTGTATTTATCAAACAGTTAAGAGCAGCTAGTCGTCATCTGTGTTCAGTGTTAGGGAGTCATGGCCAAATTAAGGAGCAGAATGGGGAGGTGCAGCGTGACAGAGAAAGAGACTGAAGACCCAGGAAGGAAGTAGGATGGAGGTGGCCAGAGAGCCAAGCCGTCCTCACACGCAGTCGTGTGTTATAGGAACAGCGTCTTCTACTGTTCAGGCAAGGTAGTCTAAGGACAGGTCTCCTAGGATCAGGGTGTTAGGTTTCAGAGACTTTAAGGAGGATGAAGGCTGAGAGAAGGGGTCAGGAAGAATGTCATTGATGACTGAAGAGAGGTTTGAGCAACGTGGTGTGAGTAGCGCCCAGGTATTCTAGAAAGTGAATTCAAAATTGGTGGAAAGGAAATAGAGGGACAGCCTTGCTTGAAAAATTGGGGGGGAGAGGAAGAGGATGATAGCTGCAGGGACAGGAGGGTAAGAGTCGGTTTGTCTGGGGACTTCCCTGGTGGTCCAGTGGTTAAGAACCCACCTACCAATGCCGGAGAGAGACACGGGTTCTATCCCCGATTCAGGAAGATTCCACGTGCTGCAGAACAACTAAGCCAGTGCTCCACAACCAGAGAAGAGCCAGCACACCAACCAGAGAAGAGCCAGCACACCAACCAGAGAAGAGCCAGCACACCAACCAGAGAAGAGCCAGCACACCAACCAGAGAAGAGCCAGCACACCAACCAGAGAAGAGCCAGCACACCAACCAGAGAAGAGCCAGCACACCAACCAGAGAAGAGCCAGCACACCAACCAGAGAAGAGCCAGCACACCAACCAGAGAAGAGCCAGCACACCGTAGCAAAGACCCAGCGCAGCCAAACAGAAAGTTTTAAAAAAGAAAAGCAGGCTTATTTGCCTGGAGTAGGCCCCTTGCAAGGTGACAGGGATCCAGGCAAGAGCCAGGGCGGACGAGACGCTTCCTCCAGCCCTGATGTGCATCCGCTCTGGGGAGCCACCTTTTATGAAGCTGAACGCTGTTTCCACCACAGCCAAGGAGAAGTAAGGAATGCGTTGTTTATCCAAAGCCAAGCACGTTCCGTGTGTTCTCTTGCATCTTTACCACGGCCGTTAGTATCGTGACTTATTACATATGAAGAGACTGAGGCTCTGATTTAGCTGAGGTCATCTAGTAAGCAACATAGTCAGGATTCGAACTCAGGTGTGGCTTGTTTCGGAGCATCTGGTCTACTTTCCCTCTGATAATCTAAAAAGACACGTTTCTGAGATACAGTCCTTTGAAGTTCAAGAATATAAGATGGCTGGTGCGCTTGTACTGCACCCCATCACCTTCAACATCTCAACTTTCCCCTGTCCTGCCCTTAACGTTTAATATGCATATGGAATTTTTTATATCATCCAGGTTTATAAACAGTCTTCATTAAACCAGATTTCTCAGAGCTGGGTCTATGGATTTCCTGCATAAAACAAATGAAAAATGTTTCCAAGAGTAGCTGAAGCTCATCCCCCTCCCCCATTTTAATTGATCTTTACCAGTTTAATGTTAAAGTCTAGGCACAGCAGGTTTTTTTGCGAGGGGGTTGAAAAAAATCTGTATGAGCAATGAATTCAGTGAGTCTCTAATCATGCTCCGCACACGGGTGAAGTCCAGGCTGAAAATGAAAGAAGGAATGAATATCGGTCTATTGAGAAACCCAAATTTGAGCAGATAAGAGCGCTCAATTTCTGCTCTAGACAGGTGTTGTTTAGAGACTAGGGATGTATTAGTTCATCCAGGAAACTGTTCTTGGTACCTGTTATGTGCCAGGCACCTTGCTGTCAGGGAGGATTGAAAGATTCCTTCTCATGGTCCTGAATCTCAAATACAGTCTTAGAGGAAGACAGACCTCCAAGCACAGGTGGAGGTGAGATGTAGGAAGCATGTCCACCCCTAGCGAGGATGCAAGAATTGAAGAGTGATGCCAAGAGGCATTCAGAGTCTATAACTTCTACCCAAAGAGGTTGGTTGTTTGGTTTGTAAGATGGCAGAGAACTAGCTCCTCGTTTTCCACCAAGAAGCTGATGACTTCTTTCAAAAACCACCCAGACTCATCATAGAGCTGAAGGTCTGTCTTATTTTGCCAGAAGCTGAAGTTGAGAACAAGATCAGAGGTTTGGTGCTCATGGTTTGTAGAAAGTGTGCACTCAGGAGGGAGCAGAAGTTAGTGAGGGAAGGAGACCAGGCAGGGAACGAGTCAAGCAAGGGTGAGATCGCTGGTGAAGCCTAGACTTGGTCTGACCATGAGGCGAGGGCCTCTAGGAGTAAATCCAACCATGCAGTTGTCGCCACTCGAGGCAGGAGGGCTGGCCTTTGTGCTCCAGGGTCAGCTGGTCATTCATTGTTCCACTAAGGGCATTTCTCTGGAGAAGGGCGCAGCTGCAATAAATGGAAGCACCCAGCACTCATCAGAGTTTCAGGGATAAATGTGTTTCATTTATATACATTGAAGATGCTATATTTATCGTGAAGAGTTGGTTCACATGACTGTGGAGGCTGAGGCATCCCGCAGTCTACCATCTGAAGCTGGAGGCTCAGAAGAGCCAGGGCAGATTCTAATCTGACCCTGAAGACCTTCGAGTCAGGAGTGTCTAAGGCAGAAGTCCCAGTCCAATGGCATAAGACCGAGGTTCCTGCTCAGTAGATAGCCAGCAAGGCTGAGTTCTCCTTTCCTCCAAATTTTTGTTTCTTTAGGCCCTCAATGAATTGGATGATGCTCATCCACATTGGGGAGGGCCTCTGCTTTACTCAGTCTACTGATTCCAATGTACTTTTTTTGGAAACACCGTTAGAGACACACCCAGAAATGTTAAACCACATATACCAAGGTAGTGTCAAGTTGATGCATAAAATTAACCATCCCAAGCCTGAAGTTCACAGACAAAGCGGTTGAGAAGAAACAATGGATGTCAAGAGGGAGAGTGAGGTCAGACTTGAACCTTGGAGGAAGGACTGGAACCCAGTAAGCCATTAACAGAGATTATTTTAAATTTCAGAGTGCATCTCTATGCTGGTTGAATAGACTCCTGCTACTGCTGCTAAGTCGCTTCAGTGGTGTCCAACTCTGTGTGACCCCATAGACGGCAGCCCACCAGGCTCCCCCGTCCCTGGGATTCTCCAGGCAAGAACACTGGAGTGGGCTGCCATTTCCTTCTCCAATGTATGAAAGTGAAAAGTGAAAGTGAAGTCACTCAGTCGTGTCCGACTCTTAGCGACCCCGTGGACTGCAGCCCACCAGGCTCCTCCGTCCATGGGATTTTCCAGGCAAGAGTACTGGAGTTGGGTGCCATTGCCTTCTCCTAGATGTCTGTAAAAGCAGATAGGTTGTATCTATCTGGAGTTACCCAGAACTGAGATGGAAGAGATGACCTTACAAGGTGTCTAATTGTGAATACTCTTATCTGGTAGAATTCTTAAATGAAAAATAGGAACTATCCTTCCTCCTCCTCCCTGTCACACCACACATCACACACACACACACACACACACACACACACACGGCAGCTGTGACAAAGCCTCTAGCTGAGTTCCCCAACAACAATATCTGCATAGAATCTAAGGCTTCATTTTTTTCTTCTCCTCTTGTAAAATAGGATCATTTCAAAGAAAAGTAAATGAATCATCTGATTATGGTAATTATTTGAACAGAAAAGAAGCATAATCACTATAAAATAAATGGAGCAGAGGATTAAAGCCATGAAAGAAATTTGTGACATCACTTATTATCTTATTTTAAAACTTAAAAATCTATATCAAGCCCATTTGTCATCATAACGTTCTGGGTAAAAATGTACTGTTTTGATGACAATTTCATTTGTAGCTGAGTTTCATATATTCTACTCATTTTTCAGGTATTAAACATGCTGAGTCAAAAAATTTATTGAAATATGCCCACGTTAGAATTTAAACATTGGTAATTGAAATTGAACTGTGGGAAAAATAAATTTGCTTTTATTGCTTCAATTTGGCTTAGTATAACCAATTTTCAAAGAAAATTGTTTTCATGACAATCTATCTGAAATTCCTACTTACATGCAAAACCTTGCCTTTTTTAGTCACTGCAGCTTTTTTACTTCACTTCTTTGCAGCATTTTTCAGGATGGAATAAAATTTTTCAGACAGAAAACTCACAGAGGTTATTTTATTTCAGATGTTGAGAGAAGACAATTTAATTTACTTTCTTGAACATTAGAGCAGAAGTCTCAGCTGGGTACTATTCAGGATACAAATATCAGGCAGACAATCTCAGGGGACGACAGTGTGGACACAGAAGAAAGCCAAGTTTACAAGTAAATGTAGTCAAAGCAGAATACCCCCCAGTCTGCCTGAAACGTTCTTCCCACTCTGTCCAGCCCCCTCCCTTCCTGTCTCGTCTTCTGTACATACTCATGTTGTACTTCTTCCTTCTCTTTTAAATTGTGTTTGTTTTTCTAAGATTGAGGGTCGGAGGAATCCTGCCCATTCATTCCCATTTCCCCAGAACCTGTGCACTTAATACATTTTTACTGAATGGAATTTATTACAACAGTTCCTAAATTGAAAGTTGTAAAAATAAAGTGATTTAGGAACCTTCAAAAGAGAAAGCTCTTCTGTGGTGAGGCAAACAAGTGAAGGTTCTAAGCATTTCTTTTAACGCAGACTGGGAGGGCTGGGGAGCAATGAAAAGTTAGATGAGGAGCTGCTCAGGGCAGAAGAAGAGTATGAAACAAAGGAAAACAAACCACAAAAGTAAATACAGTAAGTCCCCTGCATGTGAGCCTTCAAGCAGCAAAATTTCAAAGATGTCAGCGTGCATTCACATGTCCAGCCACCTAAGTTAGTTCTGTTTGAGGAGGCACTGATAGCTTTTGAGGCACAGGAACTGAACATAGAATGATACACAAGGGTTGTAACAGTCTTTCTTCACAATGCAATTCAGTGCTACTGTTATCTATGAGAACAAAAAGAGCTACTATCCAGACAACACAGGATCAGATTTTTCAAGAGGGGAGATAGAATTGAATCCAGCAAGGAACCAGAACCTGTACCATCCACACGAGGCATGAGTGAAATTGCAGCTTGCCCTCCATCACCTACTGCTGACAATCGGCTCTACCATCTCCCACCTCCTCTCCCCACTCCTGTCAGTAATTCCTTTTGCCTGTTCACTTGATGACAGCCCCTGTGTGCCAGCTGTTGTACTGTACTACTGTATTTCAAAGTACTGTAAAATTCAGTTCAGTTCAGTTGCTCAGTCGTGTCCAACTCTTTGTGACCCTATGAACTGCAGCACACCAGGCCTCCCTGTGCATCACCAACTCCTGGAGTTCACCCAAACTCATGTCCATTGAGTCGGTGATGCCATCCAACCATCTCATCCTCCATCGTCCCCTTCTCCTTCTGTCCTCAATCTCTCCCAGCATCAGGATCTTTTCAAATGAGTCAGCTCTTCGCATCAGGAGGCCAAAGTATTGGAGTTTCAGCTTCAACATCAGTCCTTCCAATGAACATCCAGGACTGATCTCCTTTAGGATGGACTGGTTAGACCTCCTTGCAGTCCAAGGGACAAGAATCTTCTCCAACACCACAGTTCAAAAGCATCAATTCTTCGGCGCTCAGCTTTCTTTATAGTCCAACTCTCATATCCATACATGACCACTGGAAAAACCATGGACCTCTAGATGGACCTTTGTTGACAAAGTAATGTCTCTGCTTTTTAATATGCTGTCCAGGTTGGTTCCTTCCAAGGAGTAAGCATCTTTTAATTTCATGGCTGCAGTCACCATCTGCAGTGATTTTGGAGTCCCCCAAAATAAAGTCAGTCACTGTTTCCACTGTTTCCCCATTTATTTGCCATGAAGTGACAGGACCGGATGCTATGATCTTCGTTTTCTGAATGTTGCGCTTTAAGCCAACTTTTTCACTCTCTTTTTCACTTTCATCACAAGGCTCTCTAGTTCTTCTTTACTTTCTGCCATAAGGGTGGTGTCATCTGCATATCTGAGGTTATTGATACTTCTCCCAGCAATCTTGATTCCAGCTTGTGCTTCTTCCAGCCCAGCATCTCTCATAATGTACTCTGCATATAAGTTAAATAAGCAGAGTGACAATATACAGCCTTGACGTACTCCTTTTCCTATTTGGAACCAGTCTGTTGTTCCATGTCCAGTTCTAACTGTTGCTTCCTGACCTGCGTACAGGTTTCTCAAGAGGCAGGTCAGGTGGTCTGGTATTCCCATCTCTTTCAGAATTTTCCACAGTTTATTGTGATCCACACAGTCAAAGGCTTTGGCATAGTCAATAAAGCAGAAATAGATGTTTTTCTGGAACTCTCTTGCTTTTTTGATGATCCAGCAGATGTTGGCAACTTGATCTCTGGTTCCTCTGCCTTTTCTAAAACCAGCTTGAACATTTGGAAGTTCACGGTTCACGTATTGCTGAAGCCTGGCTTGGAGAATTTTGAGCATTACTTTACTAGTGTGTGAGATGAGTACAATTGTGTGGTAGTTTGAGCATTCTTTGGCATTGCCTTTCTTTGGGATTGGAATGAAAATTGACCTTTTCCAGCCCTGTGGCCACTGCTGAGTGGCCAAATTTGCTGGCATATTGAGTGCAGCATTTTCACAGCATCATCTTCCAGGATTTGAAATAGCTCCACTGGAATTCCATCACCTCCACTAGCTTTGTTTGTAGTGATGCTTTCTAAGGAGCACTTGACTTCACATTCCAGGATGTCTGGCTCTAGGTCAGTGATCACACCATTGTGATTATCTGGGTCATGAAAATCTTTTTTGTACAGTTCTTCTGTGTATTTTGCCACGTCTTCTTAATATCTGTAAGATTAAAAATGTTTAATTTTTTTGTGTGTTTGTTTTTTATGTATTTTGGCTTCCCTGGTGGCTCAGATGGTAAAGAATCTGCCTGTAAAGCAGGAGACCTGGGTCTGATCCCTGGGTTGGAAAGATCTCCTAGAGAAGGGAATGGTAACCCACTCCACTGTTCACCCCTAGAGAACCCCATGGACAGAGCTACAGTCCATGGGGTCACAAAGAGTCGTGCATGACTGAGCGATTAGCACGCTTATGTACTATGTGTGTGAAAAGTATTATAAACCTATTACAGCACAGTACTCTCTAGCCGATTCTACTAGTTGGGTGCCTAGGCTAAGTATGTTGGACATGCAAACAAATTGGACTTAAGAATATGCTCTCGGGACAGAGCTTGTCCATGTATAGGGTACTTAACTTTAACATCCTTGTAAAAGAGCTTGTAAAATTTGACTAGCGTATACTTAACTTTAAAATATGTTGAATTATTGTGTTCATATAAAATTGTTACTTACCCTGATTATCTAGAGTTCAATTTTTCTACCTCAAGTTGTTTATAAAATCTAAAAGCATTTCTCCCTTTTCCTTCGGATTGAAGTGAGGGAATTGTAGAGCATTTATTGATCACCTATCATGTGACAGACACTGCTCAGTACTTGACAGAGATGGCCTCATTTAGTCCTCATCATACTCTGCAAAGACAATGCCATCATTAGCTCCACTTACAGAAGAGGAAATTGAAGTTTGATGTGATAATGTAACTTGCCCCAGTTAGACAGCTAGTAAGGGGCGAAGCCAATATTCTAACCCAGCCGCTGATAATGGGATGCCTTTTTTAATAACTATGCTATGGATGAGGGCCCTCTGTTTTCCAGGAACAGGAATTTGAGAACCTTTGAAGAGTTAGAGATAAAAGGCCTGGAACTTAGGGAAGTCCTGCCTGGCTTGAGGTTAAAAAAAAAAAAAGCGATATGAGGTTTCTCAGATAATGTAGACGATTCCAGAATAAAAGACGTGATGTGAGTATCCTCAAGATATATATTTTTTAAAGCACAAGAGAAACCAAGGAGTTAAAAAGAGAACAGTTTTGACCATGAAACATGCCTTGTTTGGGGAATCCAGGAGCTTGGAAACAGTGGAGTTGATCTGATAAGGACAATGAAGAGTTCAGTTCCCAGGGAGATGGCTTCCACTTCTTTTAGAATGCGGCAGAAGCTGTGACATCATGTCACCCGAGTGGCAGACCCAGCTCTTTTTCAAAAACTGTGAAAGAAAACCCATGCGACCCATGGAAACTGGCCCTAACCACAAAGGAAATGGCAGCCCACTCCAGTACTCTTGACTGGAAAATCCCATGGACAGAGGAGCTGATGGGGTTACAGCCCATGGGGTTGCAGAGAATTGGACATGATTGAGCCACCGACACTTTTCACTGTTTTTCAGTAACTGTGATATCGGGTCATCCGAGCAGCCGACACAGCTCTTTCTTGAATACCTGTGAAAGAAAACCCATGCAACCCGTGTGAAACTGGCCCTAACCCATGTTTTCTAAACCTTTCTCTTTTAGGGAATGTGTTTGTGGTGAGCCTGGCAGTTGCAGACCTGCTGGTGGCCGTGTATCCATACCCCTTGGCGCTGGCGTCTATAGTTAATGATGGGTGGAGCCTGAGCTCCCTGCATTGCCAACTTAGTGGCTTCCTGATGGGCTTGAGCGTCATTGGGTCCGTTTTCAATATCACGGGAATTGCCATCAACCGCTATTGCTGCATCTGCCACAGCCTCAGATACAACAAGCTGTATAGCAGCACGAATTCCCTCTGCTACGTGTTCCTGATATGGATGCTGACGCTCGTGGCGATCGTGCCCAACCTGTGTGTGGGGACCCTGCAGTACGACCCGAGGATCTATTCCTGTACCTTCACACAGTCCGTCAGCTCAGCCTACACGATCGCCGTGGTGGTGTTCCATTTCATCGTTCCGATGCTCGTAGTCATCTTCTGTTACCTGAGAATCTGGGCCCTGGTTCTTCAGGTCAGATGGAGGGTGAAACCTGACAACAAACCGAAACTGAAGCCCCAGGACTTCAGGAATTTTGTCACCATGTTTGTGGTTTTTGTCCTCTTTGCCATTTGCTGGGCTCCTCTGAACTTCATTGGTCTTGTTGTGGCCTCGGACCCGGCCAGCATGGCACCCAGGATCCCTGAGTGGCTGTTTGTGGCCAGTTACTATATGGCATATTTCAACAGCTGCCTCAATGCGATCATATATGGACTACTGAACCAAAATTTCAGGCAGGAATACAGAAAAATTATAGTCTCATTGTGTACCACCAAGATGTTCTTTGTGGATAGCTCCAATCATGTAGCAGATAGAATTAAACGCAAACCCTCTCCGTTAATAGCCAACCGTAACCAAATAAAGGTGGACTCCGTTTAAAAATGCGGAGCATGAATGGCAAGATCTGAACACTGCTCCAAGCCTTACTCATTTTCATTCCCTCTTGGTAGATGCCTAGAAAAACAATGTGGAGGAGAAAGCTTACAGTCTTCAGAGTGTGTCTCTATATGTCTGAGCTAATGTGCTGTCAGCATTTTGAACAAGTCTCTGGTTCTACTTACCAAGAGAAACAGAACATTCAGTGAGTTATATGTTCATTGAAGAGTATAGTTCAGGAACAGAGTGGGAGTTAATTTTAAGGAAAATGCTGAATGTATTCAAGTGGAGAAAGTGTGCAAACTTTTCTTTTATTGCCAAGTGCCACCAAGGTTCAGTTCAGTTCAGTCGCTCAGTCGTGTCCCACTCT
This sequence comes from Bos grunniens, assembly GCF_055505025.1. Classification (NCBI taxonomy): domain Eukaryota; kingdom Metazoa; phylum Chordata; class Mammalia; order Artiodactyla; family Bovidae; genus Bos; species Bos grunniens. Next base: position 18,087,847 of record NC_141191.1, on the reverse strand, counting down.
TTGCAACCCCATGAATCGCAGCATGCCAGGCCTCCCTGTCCATCACCTTTTACTCAAACTCATGTCCATCGAGTCGGTGATGCCATCCCCCCATCTCATCCTCTGTCGTCCCCTTCTCCTCCTGCCCCCAATCCCTCCCAGCATCAGGGCCTTTTCCAATGAGTCAACTCTTCACATGAGGTAGCCAAAATATTGGAGTTTCAGCTTCAGCATCAGTCCTTCCAATGAACACCCAGGACTGATGTCCTTTAGAATGGACTGGTTGGATCTCCTTGTAGTCCAAGGGACTCTCAAGAGTCTTCTCCAACACCACAGTTCAAAAGCATCAATTCTTTGGCTCTCAGCTTTCTTCCTAGTCCAACTCTCACATCCATACATGACCACTGGAAAAAACCATAGCCTTGACTAGATGGACCTTTGCTGGCAAAGTAATGTCTCTGCTTTTTAATATGCTATCTAGGTTGGTCATAACTTTCCTTCCAAGGAGTAAGCATCTTTTAATTTCATGGCTGCAATCACCATCTGCAATGATTTTGGAGCCCAAAAAAATAAAGTCTGACACTGTTTCCACTGTTTCCCCATCTATTTGCCATGAAGTGACAGGACCGGATGCCATGATCTTATTTTTCTGAATGTTGAGCTTTAAGCCAACTTTTTCACTCTCCTCCTCCACTTTAATCAAGAGGCTTTTGAGTTCCTCTTCACTTTCTGCCATAAGGGTGGTGTCATCTGCATATCTGAGGTTATTGATATTTCTCCCAGCAATCTTGATTCCAGCTTGTGCTTCTTCCAGCCCAGCGTTTCTCATGATGTACTCTGCATATAAGTTAAATAAGCAGGGTGACAATATACAGCCTTAACACACTCCTTTTCCTATTTGGAACCAGTCTGTTGTTCCATGTCCAATTCTAACTGTTGCTTCCTGATCTGCATATAGGTTTCACAAGAGGCAGGTCAGGTCATCTGGTATTCCCAAGGTAGTAATTGCTTTTTTCTCCTCCACTTTTTGAATATTTCTAGTAGAAAAACAAGCAATGTGTTTTACTTAAAAATGAGTACATAGAACAAAAAAGGGAAAGTGAGATGAGTAACTCATTACACAGAGAAAGGCTGAAAATAAATCAGTGAATAACTCCACAACCACTGCCATCACCAAGTCTTCACTTGGCTGGATTAGCATTGGGGAGCTGCAGTCATGATAATCACAGTGATCCTCTCTATTAAAAACTGTGCATTCAACTAGATAAAGAACAAACTATGTGACAGAATTCTTTTCAAATGTCAATAACCATAGTATTTTAAAGCACTAGCTACATAGAAAACTGTGTTCAACTTTGTTAGACATTTGGTTTATTATTATCTTGTCACTGAATATCATTATCATTCATGTCACTGACCAGCTGTTTTGAATTTTTCTCTCTTAATTTATTGAGTCATCTAATCAGGTAAAAGGTCCACAAAGGTCTGTCTAGTCAAAGCTATGGTTTTTCTGGTAGTCATGTATGGATATGAGAGTTGGACTGTAAAGACAGCTGAGCACTGAAGAACTGATGCTTTTGAACTGTGGTGTTGGAGAAGACTTTTTTTTTTTTTTCTTCAATTTAAATTGACTCTTGAGAGTTCCTTGGACTGCAAGGAGATCCAACCAGTCCATCCTAAAGGAAATCAGTCCTAAATATTCACTGGAAGGACTGATGCTGAAGCTGAAGTCCCAATACTTTGGTCACCTGATGCGAAAGGCTGACTCACTGGAAAAGACCCTGATGCTGGGAAAGATGAAGGCAGGAGGAGAAGGGAACAACAGAGGATGAGATTGTTGGATGGCATCACCGAGTCAGTGGACATGAGTTTGAGCAAGCTCTGGGAGTTGGTGATGGACAGGGAGGCCTGGCATGCTGCAGTCTATGGGGTCACAAAGAGTTGGACACAACTGAGTAACTGAACTGAATTGAATCAGTTAAAAATGCCAAAGAATCAAAGAGTTGTAGATTCTTAGATATATGTGCTAAATGCAATGAATGTGTTCTTGATTGATAATTGATTTGGGCAAGTCAATTGCTAAACCAGAAAGTTTTTCTTTTATAGGTAACTAAAAACAATATTCTGTAATAGCTCAGTATTTTATTGCCCTAATAATACTGAAAGTCTAGAAGAAGAAGGGAAAAAAGCATGAGTAAACTATGGTTTCATAAACTATGATTCTAAGTTTAATCCAAATACTATTTGGAAGTACTATGAGGTTTGTGGCATGGAGTGCTTTGCAGAAAATTAGAACCAGATTTTCTTGTATTTTAAAGTTATGCAAAAATAAAAACAACAACAACAAAAACAAACTATCACGTTCTAGAATGAATTGGTGTTTTGCAAATATATACAGAAGACAAAACTGATCTGGATATGTTTGCTAATATCTCTACAGCTATATAATCAGAATCTCCTTGGAAATTTCTAGGGTCAATTATCGTAAAAGATATCTCTGATAATTTGTTTGATCAAGCATATTTGAGAAATACTAAATTATTACAGATTTTATTTTCTTGGGCTCCAAAATCACTGCAGACAGTGACTGAAGCCATGAAATTAAAGGATGCTTGTTCCTTCCTTGGAAGGAAAGCTATGCTATGCTAAGTCGATTCAGTCATGTCTGACTCTGTGCGACCCCATAGACGGCAGCCCACCAGGCTCCACCATCCCTGGGATCCTCCAGGCAAGGATACTGGAGTGGGTTGCCGTTTCCTTCTCCAATGCATGATAGTGAAAAGTGAAATTGAAGTTGCTCAGTGAAGTTGACTCCTAGCAACCCCATGGACTGCAGCCTACCAGGCTCCTCTGTCCACGGGATTTGCCAGGCAAGAGTACTGGAGTGGGTTGCCATTGCCTTCTCTAGGAAGGAAAGCTAGATAGCATATTAAAAGGTAAAGACATCACTTTGCCAACAAAGGTTCATATAATCAAAGCTATGGTTTTTCCAGTTGTCATGTATGGATATGAGAGCTGGACCATAAGGAAGGCTAAGCACCAAAGAACTGATGCTTTTGATCTCTGGTATTGGAGAAGACTTTTGAGAGTCCCTTGGACTGCAAGGAGATCCAACCAGTCTATCCTAAAGGAAACTGAATATCCTAATTTTTCAGTCCTGAATATTCATTAGAAGGACTGATGCTGAAGCTGTAGCTTCAATACTTTGGCCACCAGATGCGAAAAACTAACTCATTGGAAAAGACCCTGCTGGTGGGAGAGATTGAAGGCAGGAGGAGAAGAGGCTTCAGAGGATGAGATGGTTGGATGGCATCACCGACTCAACAGATATGAGTTTAAGCAAACTCCAGGAGATAGTGAAGGACAGGGTAGCCTGGTGTGCTGTAGTCTATGGGGTTGCAGATATTCAGACAGGATTTAGCAACTGAACAACAACAACAAATTATAGTTTGTGGTGAAGAAGTTGATGGTGATAGTGATGGGGGATGTGTGTGTATGTTTGTAAGTTATCTCTAAAACTTTTCCCATCAAGTCATTTATATGTTAAAGGTCTAGTCAGAGCAAAATTAAATAGTAAAGATCATTTTAAAGCTAATGTTCCAAATTTCAGATAACATTCAAAGAGATTAACCATGGTAACTCCTTTTGAAAGATATTATACTTCATTCTTGATGCTGAGGATGAATTACTGTGTTGCTAACTATGTGTAGTATGATTTCTTGCTCTTCATAGCATTTTATTTCTTAATTTATACAATAGCAAAAATACGGCACAGAAGCTATGGCTTTTAAAAATTATCTGCCAAGTAGAGTACCTCACCTGAAGATCAAGTATGTGACTTTAAAGTCTAGAAATGTTTTTCTTCTCTATCATCAAAATATTAACTCGTTAAAAGAATGACAGTGAAAAAGTAACTCATAAAGATCAAAGACTGAGATTTCCTCTATTGAAATCACATTGTAAAAGACGTGTAAGCCTTCGAGACACAGATCAGCGGTGTCCTCACTGTAATATTAATAAATAGAAAGTGTTTCTCTCCTGAAAAAACCTCAGATAGGTAGGTAATCTGCTGTGCCTGATTTCCCCAGTGTGTAAATTACTTTGTGAACTGTTTGAAAGATTAACTTTATGTTTTTATTTTTTTTAATTTATTTATTTTAATTAGAGGCTAATTACTTTACAATATTGTATTGGTTCTGCCGCACATCAACATGAATCCGCCACGGGTTAAGATTAACTCTTTAAAAACTACTAGATTACTATTGATCCAATGATAAATACTGTTGCATAGTACAAAATGAATAGCTGGCAATGTGCTGCATTATTAAAGGGAGCACATTTTCATCAGGTCTGCTATGTTAATTAACTATAAGCCTCTGTTAAGGTAAACTTCTTTAATCTATCAGAATTACTTACCAGTGTAATAGTTTTTGTCAACCTTCCCTCTGTCTCTTAGAGTACTGGTGGTGATATGAGGGTTAGCAGTGAAACGAAATGACATTTTGAAGCGGCACAATTTACAGATTTTGTGAGTATTTGGACTGTCTGTAGCTTGCATTTCACTGCCTAGGCTGGCTGCTTTGTGAAGCTGATAGCAACACCTATGTTATAACATGAGGAAATACCTTTTTTTTTTTTTTTTCTTAGCAGAATCTGGATACGCAAAGTCTACACAAGACTGTTTGATTAAGGACAAGAATAGTAAAAAAAAAAAAAAAAGCAAAAGCAAAACAAAAACTATCGTTATCTTTTTAAAAAGTCAGTTGCTAGAATCATGTGCAATTTCTAGCATAATATTATTTACAGTCCTATGCTAATATCCAGTTGTAGTGGACAGACTCCAGAATCTGACCATTCCAATTTATATCATTCATTTGCATATTAACTCTGGAGGGCTTGCCTCAATTGTATTTCTTTCTGAAAAATTTAAATCACACAGAATTCTGTTTTGCCCCTGTTTGCCCCTACTGAATCTCACTTTTAAACATATGTTGTATTTCTTATACCTGTTGGAACATATCAGTTTGGGACTTTTATTGCCTGTGTTTTATTATGTAACCTTCATAATCACACAAAATAGGATTATTTTTGTTTAAAACTAAGGAGTTAATAGAATATTATGCTTTGAGGAAGGAGTAATTTCAGTTTTCTACTTTATTTCATGTTTCATTACCGTGTATTTGGGTATGTAAATCATTTATGTGCATAAACAATATTATTTTTTGACAAAGCAGCAGAACTACTTGATTTTAAATATTCTGGGAAGCAGTGTGACACTATAACCAGTCTTGGATATTAAATCTATAATTGCTCATTGAGTAAACACATTCAACTTGAATGTTGTGTAATGAATAATAATTTTGACCATTTTTTGGACTGTCTCTGATGCATTATCAAATATTTCACTGTGAATAAGCAAACACATCTGGACCATAATAGATGCATATCAAATTTAAATGACTGAATGTTACATTTGAGAGTTATCTGAGCATAAGCGCTTCCCAAGTATCTCAGTGGTAAAGAATCTGTCTGCCAATGCAGGAGACACAGGAGATGGGATTTTGATCCCTGGGTTGGGAAGGTCCCCTGGAGGACGAAATTGCAACCCACTCCAGTATTCTTGCCTGGAAAATTCCATGGACAGAGGAGTCTGGCAGGCTACAGTCCGTAGTGTTACAAAGAGTCAGACACAACTGATCATGCACACACAAAATCTTTAAGCAGCCTTTTCTTTTTTAAAAAATAATTTTCAGAATTTTTTTTCACTGTTTTACTTTACTCTTGTGCTTGAAAATCTTCGTTTAAAAATTATTTTTTACAGAACAAAAAAAGCTAGATTCTCTATAAGGATGAACAATAGTTTTGTTATTTTTGCTTGCAATTTTTGTAAATCTCTCAGAAGAGCATGTTGGTAAAAATTTGGGGGAAAAGGGAGATTTTAGTTGGGTCTAATATTTATGTTGCTGATGAGTGAGTACTTATTTTAGTAAGGGTCTTTTGGAACACCAAAGACTGAATGTAAAGGAGAATTGTAAAATGTAGGAAAAGACCAAAATATTTGGCCAAAGTCTTAACCTACATATAATGTAGCAATAACAAGTAGGGTAAAATTTTAGGAATAAATTAAGCGGGTACCAGGAGATGGTCTGGTAATTGTCAGGTTTTTAGATAGATGTGATCTAAACTTTTGTGCCAAGTTCCGGAAATGTGGGATATATCCTAACTGGGTTCAGCTTACACTACCTGCCCCCGGAAGTATTGCACAAGATGTGCGATCATCTTGTTTTGTTTTGCTTTTATTCTCTGTGGCATGTGGGATCTTAGTTCCCCAACGGAGTGTGGAGTTTTAACCACTGGACCACCAGGGAAGCCCCTCAATCACCTTACTTTAAAGTGGCAAAGGGAAATTTAAATTCCACTATGAGACATCAGTCATAAAGGAATATATAATTACAATCACAAGCCTTAATCATTTTTGTAGTATGTACCATCTTCAGAACAGAAACAGTTTAAATTAATAAAGATGATTGTTTCAGTCAATCAGTTCAGTCTCTCAGTCGTGTCTGACTCTTTACGACACCATATACTGCAGCACGCCAGGCTTCCCCATCCATCACTAACTCCCGGGGCTTGCTCAAACTCCTGTCCATCAAGCTTTCTTCATAGTCCAACTCTCACATCCATACATGGCTACTGGAAAAACCATAGCCTTGACTAGATGGACCTTTGTCAGCAAAATAATGTCTCTGCTTTTTAATATGCTGTCTCAGTCAGTCAGTCAGTCAGTTAAGTCGCTCAGTCGTGTCTGACTCTTTGTGACCCCATGGACTGCAGCACGCCAGGCCTCCCTGTCCATCGCCAACTCCCAGAGTTTACTCAAACTCATGTCCATTGAGTTTACTCAAACTCATGTCCAACCATCTCATCCTCTGTCATCCCCTTCTCCTCCTGCCTTCAATCTTTCCCAGTATCAGGGTCTTTTCACATGAGTCAGCTCTTCGCATCTGGTGGCCAAAGGATTGGAGTTTTAGCTTCAGCATCAGTCCTTCCAATGAATACATAGGACTGATCTCCTTTAGGATGGACTGGCTGGATCTGCTTGCAGTCCAAGGGACTCTGAAGAGTCTTCTCCAACACCACAGTCCAAAAGCATCAATTCTTCAGCACTCAGATTTCTTTATAGTCCAACTCTCACATCCATACATGACCACTGGAAAAACCATATCCTTGACTAGACGGACCTTTGTTGGCAAAGTAATGTCTCTGCTTTTGAATATGCTATCTAGGTTGGTCATAACTGTCCTTCCAAGGAATAAGTGTCTTAATTTCATGGCTGCAGTCACCATCTGCAGTGATTTTGGAGCCCAGAAAAATAAAGTCTGACACTGTTTCCACTGTTTCCCCATCTATTTGCCATGAAGTGACGGGACTGGATGCCATGATCTTAGTTTTCTGAATGTTGAGCTTTAAGCCAACTTTTTCACTCTCCTCTTTCACTTTCATCAAGAGGTTTTTTAGTTCTTCTTCACTTTCTGCCATAAGGGTGGTGTCATCTGCATATCTGAGGTTATTGATGTTTCTCCCAGCAATCTTGATTCCAGCTTGTGCTTCTTCCAGCCTAGCATTTCTCATGATGTACTCTGCATATAAGTTAAATAAGCAGGGTGACAATATACAGCCTTGACATACTCCTTTTCCTATTTGGAACCAGTCTGTTGTTCCATGTCCAGTTCTAACTGTTGCTTCTTCCTGACCTGCATATAGGTTTCTCAAGAGGCAGGTCAGGCGGTCTGGTATTCCCATCTCTTTCAGAATTTTCCACAGTTTATTGTGATCCACACAGTCAAAGGCTTTGGCATAGTCAATAAAGCAGAAATAGATGTTTTTCTGGAACTCTCTTGCTTTTTCGATCATCCAGCAGATGTTGGCAATTTGATCGCTGGTTCCTCTGCCTTTTCTAAAACCAGCTTGAACATCTGGAAGTTCACAGTTCACATATTGTTGAAGCCTGGCTTGGAGAATTTTGAGCATTACTTTACTAGCGTGTGAGATGAGTGCAATTGTGTGGTAGTTTGAGCATTCTTTGGCATTGCCTTTGCCTTATGCAGTCTAGTTTGGTCATAGTTTTCTTCCAAGAAGCAAGCGTCTTTTAATTTCATGGCTGCAGTCACCATCTGCAGTGATTTTGGAGCCCAAGAAAATAAAGTCTGCCACTGTTTCCATTGTTTCCCCATCTATTTGCCATGAAGTGATGTGACCAGATGCCATGATCTTAGTTTTTTGAATGTTGAGTTTTATTTAGGAATATTTTTATTGTTGAGTTTAACATGAGAGAAAGTGTGTGTGTGTGAGTATCTGTGGGTATATGTACATACATATTGTGTGTTTTAACTAGTTGACTGCTTTTTGTTTCAGCTTTTAATGATGATTTCAGAGAATGTGAATGTTCTCCACAGCTTTGAAAAGTGAAAAGATTACTTGGGTATTGTGCTCTTTTGTTAGTAATAATGAAATGATGCTTTGTCCATAGGAAACAGTATCTTTACTATGAGGACATGTTACTGTTCTGATTACAAGAGGGCTATGATTAACATGACTGTTTCAAAACCAGTTAGTTATTGTTGCTTTGATATATAAGATACTGATTCTATCTTTTTATGGGTCATCTGGTGCTCTAATTCCTGATAAAAGTGTTACTTTGACATGAGTGATGTGAGCATATCTGTCTTTTTAGCATAGAGGGGAGAAAATAGTCTTGCTCATTTAAAATAGAAAAAATTGTACCTTCTTTTGCCACGATGAGTGTTTAGCACTCTGACCATTGAGCTAAAGTTTAGACAAAATCAAAATAGAAAGTATCAACCTGAGTTCTGATATTGCTTTATACTTGTCACCATTTTCTGGTTGTTTGAGTGTAAATTTAAATAAAAACCTACAAAACCTGCTTTTTCGAAAAGCAGTTTATTTTTATATTTTTGAAAAAGTAACCCATCAGGTAATATACTTCGTCTTTCTTTACTTCTGTTTACCTGTCTGTACCTAGTAACTGCCAAAGATGAAATTCAGTGGGATGTTTGCTTGTATTTATTTGTTCTAATAAAACTTATATATGTGTATATGTATATATATCTGTATACATGTAAAGATGACTGATTTCTTGTCATCATTTTTTTTCCTGTTATTTGTTGGAAATTATAAGCTGGTTAATGATGGAGGGTCATTTGATAGTCATTTAAGATATATGCCTGTTTGTCAGCAATAAAAGCCTGTCTTTCTGTTTTTGGCATTTTACTTAGAATATAAATTACACGGCTATTCATATGTGTGTGCACTCAGTTGTGTCTGACTCTTTGTGGCCCTATGGACTGTTGCCCCCCAGGCTCCTCTGTCCATGGGATTTTTCCAGGCAAGAATACTGCAGTGGGTTGCCATTTCCTACTCCAGGGGATCTTCCCAACCCAGGGATCGAACCCTCATCTTTTGTGTCTCCTGCATTGGCAGGTGGATTCTTTATCACTGCGTCACCTGGGAAGCCCGTGTTCGTATATCATATATTTATATATTCTTGTCCATCACAGAAGTGGACTTAGATTAATTGAACATGATTTTCTCCAGCTTGATATGTGCAACCAACAAGCTGTATTCTATTCCAAATATTAATTTGTTGCTGTATTTAACAAATGTGTTTCTATTTAAAAAAATGTTTTAAATCCCAAAACAATTGTTTTTGTTCTCTATACATGCATGGGATTTATTTCTTTATTTCTTCCTGCAACCTCTGAGGGTAGGGAAAAGACAGCTTATATTCTAGACCTTGGCATGACCATTTCCTAGAAACAGGAAAAGGAAATTCAGGCCATGTTCAAGTCAGTCCTTGACTTGAATGTATCAGTTTTTTGTTACTCTGTAACAAACTACCCCCAGTCTTACAGGTTTAAAGAAGCAACATTTATTAATTCACAGTTTCTGTGGGTCAGTGATTTCTGGTCTTTGGCTGGTCTGAGGAAAGCTCTTTAGATTAGAGTCTCCCAAATGGTGTGATTAGGTGTAAGCTGACAATGCAGTCATCTCAAGGATCGACTGGGGGAAACATGACTCCCCAGCTTATCCACCTGGTTGTTGGTGACATTCATTTTCTTGGGGCTCTTTGGACCCAGGACCTCAGTTCCTTATTATCTCTATTTGGAAACCATCTTCTCTTCCTTGACCCGTGCGCCTCTTTATTAAAGCAGGTCCCAAGAGACAGAAGCAGGCAAATAGAACCAGAGAGGGGGAGTGAAACCAAAGAAAGTCAACTGCTTTTGTAACTAGTGTCTGAAGGAACATCCCCATCACTTGTGCTGCACTGCTCTTATTAAAAGCAAGTCACTGGGTCCAAACAACCCCCAAGGTAGGTGATTACTTCAGGGCGTGAATGGCAGGGGTGGAGATCATTGAAGCCACTTTAGAAGCTCCCTATCACACCCAGATACCCCTAGACCCTCTGGACAGGAAGAAATGGTCCATTTCTCATGTGAAAGTCTGTTGTTCCCCCACCCCCTTGCCTGAAGGTGAGGCGGAAGCCTCTGCCTTGAAAGACAGCAAATGCCCGGCTCAGGCTCTATCCCCATCTTCCCTCCCCTCCACTTGAGTCATGCTGCTGCTGCTGCTAAGTCGCTTTAGTCGTGTCTGACTCTGTGCGACCTCATAGACGGCAGCTCCCCCGTCCCTGGGATTCTCCAGGCAAGAACACTGGAGTGGGTTGCCATTTCCTTCTCCACACTTGAGTCATAATTAGAGTTAAAACACTCCACCAGGCTAGGGAAGTGCTGGGAATAGTAAGAGAGGGAAGAGGGTACAACCCAGAGAAATTCTAGAACATCGCTCACATGTAAATCAGAGCTGGTTAGTACATGTCGGGCTGGATCCTAAGGATTCTTGTTCAAGGGGAAGGAAACTTAGAGTTTATCAATTATGAGAACATTCTCTGTTCTTCTGGGTGAACACTGAACACCCTGATGAGGCTAATGGGTTGGTAATGTGTTTCTTAGAAAGACTGAAGAAAGTGATAGCCCATATGAAGAGTGAAACAGAATGTTCAAATTTCCTTTGCAAATGCTACAAGAAAGTGTAGAAAGATTCAGAGAGTGTGTAGCTAGAGACACTGGATATGGAATGAATGTATTAATGGGCAGAAAACCAATCAGATGACTGTGCTCCCCAAGACCACCAGTAAGAAACGTCATAGATGAAGTGTGTTAGCTGCTCAGTCAGGTCCAACTCTTTGCAACCCATGGACTGTAGCCTGCCAGGGTTCTCTGTCCATAGAATTCTCCAGGCAAGAATACTGGAGGGGATTGCCATTCCCTTCTCCAGGGGATCTTCCCGACCCAGGGATTGAGCGTGGGTCTCCCCCATTGCAGACAGATTCTTTACTGTCTGAGCCACCAGGGAAGCCCATAGGCCAAAGCTATCAGAAATTCACGAGTGAGAAGGTCATCACTGTGGTGCTCAGTATAGGTGTCCAGTTCTGTAAGCTCAGCCAATGTTAGGAAATGTCAGTACAGAACTGGACTCTGTGATAGCATTGGGAGTAGCAGGATGCCAAATAATAATGCCTGGAGACTTCCCTGGCTGGTCCGGTGGTTAAGACTTCGCCTTCCAATACAGGGGGTGCAGGTTCCATCCCTGGTCAGGGAGCTAAGAGTCTACATGCCTGAATGCCAAAAAAACAGAACATAAACAAAAGAAGCAATATTGTAACAAATTCAATAAAGACTTTTAAAATGGTCCACGTTAAAAAAAATTCTTAAAAACAATACAGTGTTAAAAACAGAGCATTTAACCATTAGCAGCAAGGTGGGCAGGGTCATTATAAAGCCCAGAAAGGTTGGAAGAACAGCCTTCTGCCCTGCTGACACTAGCTTCTCTGTTGCTGCTTTTCTTCAACTAAGCTAAAATCTGTGTTATAATTCTGAACACCCATCATCTCGGACAACATTGAGTACATCGTAAATTCTCAAGTGCTTGGAGTTTAAAGTAAAAAGGAAAGAGCTCTTTTTTCTAGCTGCCTAAGCCAAAGAAGAGTTTAGAAGAAAGCTAGGAAAGAGAGACAACGTAAAAACATGAAGGAATATGCTGAGATGTTTCCTAGTAAGTCTGTCTCAAAAGGTGGGATTGTTTTTAGTCATTTCATATTTTTCTATTACTCTAATCAGTTTCCTTTAATCAGTCTCTGTTTCAATGATAGAAATAGTGGATGATTTTTTAACAGGGGACATGTGGCAATATCTGAAGGCATTTTTGTTTTGGGGGCTTCCATGGTGGCTCAGATGGTAAAAAATCTGCCTGCAATGCGGGAGACCAGGGTTCTATGGAGAAGGAACTGGCAACCCACTCCAGTATTCTTGCCTGAAGAAATCTCATGGTCAGAGGAGCATTTTTGTTTTAGGGGCTTCCATGGTGGCTCAAATGGTAAAGAATCTGCCTGCAATGTGGGAGACCAGGGTTCCTGGAGAAGGAACTGGCAACCCACTCCAGTATGCTTACCTGGAGAATCTCATGGTCAGAGGAGCCTGGCGGACCATGGGGTGTGGGTGGATGCTGCAGGCACCTAGTGAGCAGAGGTCAGGGATATTACAGTGGATGGGACAGTCCCCTGCACAGAGAATTATCCAACCCCAAATGTTAATAGTGCTGAGATTGAGAAAACTTCATCAGAGTCACAGGAGCAGTGTAGCAAAGTCATTCAGAACTTGGATGCTGATACCATGGTACCTGAGTTCAAACCCCAGCTCTGCCACTGACCTACCAGCTGCATGACCTTGGGCGAATTACTCAGCCCTTAGATTTCTTCATGTTTAAATGAAGAATATGGCACTTTTTATTCTGTACAAAATAATTTTTTAATGGAGATTTATTCTCAGGCAAGCAAAAGGGTGAAAAAGAAATTGTGAAAATTATTTTTTTAAAAAGAAAAGCCTGCTTCAAGACGACTGGGTATGTGCATGCTCAGTTGTGTCCAACTCTCTGCAGCCCCATGGACTGTAGCCCCCAGGCTCCTCTGTCCATGGGATTTCCCAGGCAAGAACACTGGAGTGGGTTGCCATTTGCTAATCCAGGGGAATCTTCCTGACCCAGGGATGGAACCTGTATCTCTAGCACCTCCTACATTGGCAGGCAGATTCTTTATCACTTTGGCCACCTAGAAGTCCCAAATGAGTCTATAATCATACTTAAAACAGTACTTAAGCAGTGTACTTAAAACAGTGTCTGCAACGCAATAATATTGTAAGTTTGTTAAGGAAAACACTCTTTTCATGAGTTTTATGTTCTGTAAGTTAGAGACGCTATCCGTTCTGAGGGTGTTACCCAGTCTCGTTATCAAGGAGCATATCTGAGCAGATGTTGTGGACAGAGTTTAGCCTTGATTGACTTCATCTCCCATGGCTGAACGACAGACAGATCTCTGTTTTGACACTGATATCCGTGACCATCCGAAAAGTAAAAAGCGTGCTGTGCTAAGTCGCTTCAGTCGTGTCTGACTCTTTGCAACCACATGGACTGTAGCCCGCCAGGCTCCTCTGTCCGTGGGATTCTCCAGGCAAGAATACTGGAGTGCATTGCCATGCCCCCCTCCAGGGGATCTTCCCGACTCAGGGATCGAACTCATGTCTGGCATGTCTCTTGCATTGGCAGGTGGGTTCTTTAACCACTAGCACCACCTGGGAAACTATAAAAAGTGTAACTAGTTTAATTCAACTTTAACACGCCAGTTGAACCTTTCAGTGTTTCTCTGAGAGGACTGAACTGTAGTAGATGAAACAAACCAGTGGGTGAATAAGCTCTTTCAAATAAGAGCTGATATGTTGATTTGAAGTTTTCACTGAATTCCATGTAGGGAGAGCCACACGTGGTCAGCCACGCAAACGGCCAGGTCCAGTTCAACAGAGAGGACACTTCAAGGTTCCTCAGACAATTAGGATAATTAATGGAACTGCACAGAATAAACACACTCTTTCTTGAGAGGAATCATTTTCTATGGCTTTTTCCAGGTTTTCAGTGTATATTTTTTATGATTTTAAATTTATTTTAATTGGAGGATAATTACTTTACAATATTGTGATGGTTTTTGCCATGTATCCACATGAATAGGCCACAGGTATACATGTGTCCCCCCTACCCTGAACCACCCTCCCACCTCCTTCCCTACCCTCTCCCTCTGGGTTGTCCCAGAGCAGTGGCTTTGGGTGCCCTGCGTCATGCTTGAACTTGCATACGGTCGTCTGTTTTACATATGGTAATGTACATGTTTCAACGCTTCTCTCTCAGATCATCCCACCCTCGCCTTCTCCCACAGAGTCCAGTGGTCTGTTCTTTAGCCTCCGTCTCCTTTGTTACCCTGCTGGAGGATCGTCAGTACTATCTTTCTGAATTCCATATATATGTGTTAATATACAGTATTTATCTTTTTCTCATCTTATAAAGCAAAGAGTATAGTGTGTCTGCATGTGTGTGTGTATGTGTGTGTGTGTTTAAAGTACTCATCATAGTAACTTCACATCTGAATTGCAAAAGCACAGTGGTTATCTACAAGTAGGTGAATTTCCCCTGTATCATAATGAATTTTCTTAAAACATGGATTTTTGTCTCCTGATTCTTTCTGGGAGCTGGACCCATAGGAGCGTTAGAAAGACTGAATCTAAAACGTACTGTATTATAACTTTTATAACCTAAGGATAAATATAATCAGACCATACTTTAGTCTTTCCTAATTTACCTTAAATATAAGACTTCTGAAAATACTTGGCAACTGGCTTCCATTTCCTTTGCATTTAAGTCTCTATGTTGCAAGAGAGGGTAGATAAATAAATTAAAATTAATTAATATGTGTTTTCATCATTGATAACAATTTCTGTGTCCTGTAGGTATAGTCAGGTTCTGGGAGCAGCTGAAATCAATATTTAAGGGTCTCATTGTTTCAGTAATCATGCTAACAGGAGTCACTATATATTAAGAATAATCATTAATTGGGGTGTGAGATAACAAAACATAATCTAAGGGAAAACAATAGTACTATACACAAAGCCTGTGATATATATCATTTTCTAAGAAATGACATTGGTTAATTACGAAATTCAGGTTTGAAACTTGTCAGGTCATGGTATACTTAAAACTCCAAGATGTTTCTCCGAGAAAAGAAAGAAGGCCTCCTTTGCAGGCTTTCATTGTAAGTTCTAGGAGAGGAAAAATTCTGTTTGCTGCGGTGTAGCAAAATGAATGCAGGGCATGTAATTTTAATACTTGTGTCAGATTTAAATTATAGCTATATATTTTATTCATGTTTCTTTATGTGAACAAAATAAAATTATTCAACACTAGTTCCAATATAATTGTATGATTTCTTAGTTGCCAGTAAAAATAATGGTGTATGTTTCAGAGTGAAGTCTTAGCTATGCTAAACCATGAGGGAAAACATTGATGAGTAGTCTGTTTTGCTGGTTAATGATTTTTTCCTCCATAAAAAACCCTTAAACTTAAAAATATCTAACCCCTTTTAATGAAAAACTTCTAAAGTCTTATATCATTAAAAATGAAAAGAATACAAGCATGTGATTAAAATTTCAAAAGGAATGGGAAGGTATAAAGTATCACTTCTACTCCCAAATGCTCAGTTTCATTCAGCTGTAATCACTATGAACAATTCATTGTGGATTTTTAATGGATTTTTATATGAATATAAGCTATAGTCTTTTGAGGAACATAGGAATTCATATTATAACTATGAGTAAATACCAAGCCTGTTACTTGGTTCATCTTGAAGATCTTTCTATATCAACAAATACAGAGTTCCTATATCCTAACTTGTACTCTAAACACCTGCCATTCCCTTTATACAGATAGTTCAGAGATTAAACCAGTCCTCCACAAACAAAAATTGACAATTTTTTTCTATTTTTCACAAGTAGTGAAAACGCTAGAATGATCTTACTCGTACATATTCCTGCCCTAGCTGTGTGTGTGCATGCAGATAATTGCCTAATAATGAAGGTGGTATTTGTATCTTAAAATGATAGCTTTTTCCAACATTATATACAAAATGCCTTGTCAATACTAGGTTTTATTTATCTGTTCAGTTTTTACCAACAGGAACTGTAAAAGGCAGTAAATTACATTATCTTGGTTTTCATCTTGCCTGAATTTACACGGCCATACACTAATTGGCCATCTTTATACCTTTTAATTTTCTATTAAATTTTGCTTCCTTTTGATGTGGAGGAGTACTTAGTACTTCTCTAAATGATTTTTTTTTTCTGTAAATGTCATGTGTTTCGAACTTAAGAAAAGCCTGTGTTGTGCCTTATTTGCACGAGCAGGCTGTCGGGCGGGCTGACCGTATCTTCTGCCTTCAGTGGCTTTAATCTCTCTCTTTCCCTCTGTGTTAGTATTTCTGGTCCTTCCTTGCTGCCACCGATTTACTTTGCATCTCTGATCATTGTTTCTTGCTGTTTCTAATTTCAGTTCAGTTCAGTTCAGTCGCTCAGTCGTGTCCGACTCTTTGTGACCCCATGAATCGCAGCACGCCAGGCCTCCCTGTCCATCACCAACTCCCGGAGTTCACTCAGACTCATGTCCATCGAGTCAGTGATGCCATCCAGCCATCTCATCCTCTGTCGTCCCCTTCTCCTCCTGCCCCCAATCCCTCCCAGCATCAGAGTCTTTTCCAATGCGTCAACTCTTCGCATGAGGTGGCCAAAGTACTGGAGTTTCAGCTTTAGCATCATTCCTTCCAAAGAAATCCCAGGGCTGATCTCCTTCAGAATGGACTGGTTGGATCTCCTTGCAGTCCAAGGGACTCTCAAGAGTCTTCTCCAACACCACAGTTCAAAAGCATCAATTCTCCGGCACTCAGCCTTCTTCACAGTCCAACTCTCACATCCATACACATTTCTAATTCATTACGTTTCAAATGGCATTCAGTCTTTTATTTCCTTTCCTAAATCTCCAGTCTCTTGTTGACCCATTTTAACTTTTTGTTTGCTTCATTCCTGCTCTGTTTAACTGTTTTCCAGAGTACTAAAAGTGCATTAAATATATAATTCTTCGCTCCTTTGTATGTTTCCTGCTGAACGTGGGCCTATCCTTATCTTGTATATGATACTCCTTCCTACGATGCCTTTGCATATTTACTACCCTATAGTGCCTATTACCCAGCAGCACAGCAAGATCTCCTCGGAATAGTTTTGAAAATTCCAGTGCCAGGGATCATTCCAGACCTCACTGACCAGGCATGGCTCTCCTTAGGGTTGGAAACCAAAGGAGGGCTGAGAAGCTTGCCTCTTAAAGTTCTCCATACATCATTTTATATAAGGGTATGGAGTATCTATGGAGTTTGGTATCCTTGGAGGGGAAGGGTTCCAGGAATCAATATAGGACCACATCCCAGAAGCATTTGATTTTTAAAAAAATATTTATTTATTTAGTTTGGGCTGCACTGGGTCTTAGCTACAGCACGCAGGTTTCTCTCTAGTTGAGGGGTGCGTGTTTAGTTGCCCCACAGCATGTGGGATCTTAGTTCCCTAACCAGGGATTGAACCCCCATCCCCTGCATTTCAAGGTGGATTCTTAACAGTTGGACCACCAGGGAAGTCCCCCAGAAGCATTTTTAAATCACTTAACAGATACAAACCACCTTACATAAAATAAACAATGAGAAGTTACTATTTAGCACAAGAAACTACATTCAAAATCGTATTGTAATTTACAATGGAAAATAATCTGAAAAAACCATGTATGTATAACTGCGTCACTTTGCTGTAGACCCAAAACTAATCCAAGTAAATCAACTGTACTTCAATTTAAAAAAAGTCAGTTAAGGCTCATTTTGTCTGAGTCAACTGACATTTCTTTAGCTTGCTAGAACATACCTTGCTGGAGTCTAGCTTGGGCTAAAGTAGAAACGAGGTCTAATCATGTGGCTTTTCACTCCTCTGAGGATTAATCTTGGGCAGTGTCTTTCCAATGCCTTCCCTTCCACTGGGGTGGCACGTGCTTTGGGCTAGGAGGAAATGAGTGTCTTCTATCTCACCCTCCCCGCAGAGTGGTCTCTCACCCTGGCTTATGTCCTAAGGGGTTGAGGAGTCCATTGTTCTTGTTGCTGTTCAGTTGCCTAGTCATGTCCGACTCTTTGCCACCCCATGGGCAGTAGCATGCCAGGCCCTCCTGTCCCTCACATCTCTCGGAGTTTGCCCAAGTTCATATTCACTGCATCGGTGATGCCATCCATCTCATCCTGTAATGAACTCTTCTCTTTCTGCCCTCAATCTTTCCCCAAATCAGGGACTTTTCCAATGAGTCGTCTGTTTGCATCAGGTGACCAAAATACTGGAGCTTCAGCTTCAGCATCAGTCCTTGCAGTGAATATTCAGTGTTCATCCCCCTTAAGATTGACTGTCTGATATCCTTGCTGTCCAAGGGACTTTCAGGAGTCTTCTCCAGTGCCAGAATTCAAAGGCATCAATTCTTTGGCATTCTGCCTTCTTTATGGTCCAGCTCTCACAACCAAACGTGACTACCGGAAGACAATCGCCTTGACTATATGGACCTTTGTCAGCAGAGTAATGTCTCTGCTTTTCAACACACTGTCTAGGTTTGTCATCGCTTTCCTGCCAATCGCCTTTTGATTCATGGCTGCAGTCACTGTCTGCAGTGATTTTGGAGCCCAAGAAGAGGAAATCGGTCACTACTTCCACCTTTCCCCCTTCTATTTGCCATGAAGTAATGAGGGCAGATGCCATGATCTTAGTTTTTTTTAATATTTAGCCTTAAGCCACCTCTTTTACTCTCCTTCTTCACCCTCATCAAGAGGCTTTTTAGTTCCTCTTCACTTTCTGTCCTTAGAGTGGTATCATCTGCATATCTGAGGTTGTTGATGTTTCTCCTGCCTATCTTTTTTTTTTTTTAATTTTATTTTATTTTTAAACTTTACATAATTGTATTAGTTTTGCCAAATATCAAAATGAATCCGCCACCGGTATACATGTGTTCCCCATCCTGAACCCTCCTCCCTCCTCCCTCCCCATACCATCCCTCTGGGTGGTCCCAGTGCTCTAGCCCCAAGCATCCAGTATCGTGCATTGAACCTGGACTGGCATCTCATTTCATACATGATATTTTACATGTTTCAATGCCATTCTCCCAAATCTTCCCACCCTCTCCCTCTCCCACAGAGTCCATAAGACTGTTCTATACATCAGTGTCTCTTTTGCTGTCTTGTACACAGGGTTATTGTTACCATCTTTCTAAATTCCATATATATGCGTTAGTATACTGTATTGGTGTTTTTCCTTCTGGCTTACTTCACTCTGTATAATAGGCTCCAGTTTCATCCACCTCATTAGAACTGATTCAAATGTATTATTTTTAATGGCTGAGTAATACTCCATTGTGTATATGTACCATAGATTTCTTATCCATTCATCTGCTGATGGGCATCTAGGTTGCTTCCATGTCCTGGCTATTATAAACAGTGCTGTGATGAACATTGGGGTACATGTGTCTCTTTCCCTTCTGGTTTCCTCAGTGTGTATGCCCAGCAGTGGGATTGCTGGATCATAAGGCAGTTCTATTTCCAGTTTTTTAAGGAATCTCCACACTGTTCTCCATAGTGGCTGTACTAGTTTGCATTCCCACCAACAGTGTAAGAGGGTTCCCTTTCTTGATTCCAGCTTGGAACTCATCCAGCCCAGCATTTCTCATGATATGGTCTGTGTATAGATTAAACAAACAGGGTGACAGCAGACAGCCCTGCCATACTCCTTTCTCAATCTTGAACCAATCAGTTGTTCCATACCTCGATGGCATCCTCCTTTAGGGATTTGAATAGTTCTGCTGGAATTTCATCGCATCCTCTAGCTTTATTAACAGCAGTGCTTCTCGAAGCCCACTTGACTTCCCACTCCAGTATGTCTGTCTCTGGGTGACTAACCACTCCATCATAGTAATCTGGTTCATTAAGATATTTTTCATACAGTTCTTCCATGTGTTCCCTCCATCTCATCTTGATCTCTTCAGTGTCTCCTGGGTCTCTACCATTGTTATCCTTTATTGTGCACAACTTTGGATGGCATGCTCCCTTGCTGCTTCCGGTTTTCCTGAAGAGATCTCCAGTCTTCCCCCTTTTGTCGTTTCCTTCTATTATTAAGCACTGTTCATTGAAGAAGGCCTTCTTGTCTCTTCTAGCTATTCTTTGGAACTCTGCATTTAATTGGATGTATCTTTCCCTCTCTCCCTTGCTTTTCGCTTCTCTTTGTTCCTCCGCTATTTGCAAAGCCTCCTCAGATAACCGCTTTGCCCTCTCACTTTTCTTTTTCTTTGGGATGGTTTTGTTCACCGCCTCCTGTACAGTGTTATGACTCTCTGCCCGTAGTTCTTCAGGCACTGTTCACTAGATCTAGTCCCTTGAATCTATTCATCACCTCCACTGTAAATTCATACATGTTTTGATTTAAATCATACTTGTCTGGCCTAGTGTTTTCCCCATTTTCTTTAGTTTAAACCTGAATTTTGCTATGAGAAGCTGATGATCTGAGCCATAGTTAGCTCCAGGTCTTTTTTTTTCTAACTGTATACAGTTTCTCCATCTTCGGCTATAAAGAATATAATCAGTTTGTTTTCAGTATTGATCATTTGGTGATGTTCACGTGTACAGTCATCTCTTGTGTTGTTGAAAAGGGTGTTGGCTATGACTAGTGCGTTCTCTTGGCAGAATTTAGTCAGTCTTTGTCCTGCTTCATTTTGTTCTCCAAGGCCAAACTTGCCTGTTATTCCAGGTATATCTTGACTTCCTGCTTTTGCATTCTAATCCCCAATGATGAATGGAGCATCTGTTTAAAGTGTTAGCTCTAGGAGGTCTTCAGGAGAAGGCAATGGCACCCCACTCCAGTACTGTTGCCCGGAAAATCCCATGGATGGAGGAGCCTGGTAGGCTGCAGTCCATGGGGTTGCTAAGAGTCGGACACGACTGAGCAACTTCACTTTCACTTTTCACTTTCATGCGTTGGAGAAGGAAATGGCAACCCACTCCAGTGTTCTTGCCTGGAGAATCCCATGGATGGAGAAGCCTGGTAGGCTGCAGTCCATGGGGTCGCACAGAGTTGGACACGACTGAAGCGACTTAGGAGGAGGAGGAGGAGGAGGTCTTCTAGGTCTTCATAGAACTGATCAGCTTCTTCAGCATCATTGGTCGGGGCATAGACTTAGATTACTGTGATATTGAATAGCTTGCCATGGAAATAAACCAAGATCATTCTGTCGTTTTTGAGGATGCACCCAAGTACTGTATTTTGGACTCTTGTTGTCTATGAGGGCTACTCCATTTCTTCTATGGGATTCTTGCCCACAGTAGTAGATATAATGGTCATCTGAGTTAAATTCCCCAATTTTGGTCCATTTCAGTTTGCTGGGGAGTTCATTAGTGGTTCCTAAAGCAAGGTCCCTTGGTCTGGATGGCTTCAGGTTGGGGGATGAGGTGGGGTAAGATGTAGCAGGGGACAAGGCTGTCACCTCTCTCTGGGAAACTCCGACTCTGGTCTTAGCAGCAGCCTAGTGCTACTTCTGGATGGGCTCCTTCACCAGCCTGGAGGAACATACGTTTGCTTCCTTTTGCCAAGAGTCTTCTCTAGCTGCTCTGAGCTTCACTTCCTTAATGCACGGAGGAAATTAGGAAAACTCTTCCCAAACTCCCTAACTGTTCCTTCCCAGACCCCTGGCAACCATAAGTTTGTGAGTTTGGGATGGACATGTACATACTGCTATTTTAAAGTGGATAACCAACAAGATTCTACCGTATAGCACATGGAGCTCTGTTCAGTGTTATGCAGCAGCCTGGATTGGAGGGGGTTTGGGGGAGAATTGATACATGTATAAGTATGGTTGAGTCTCTTTGTTGTCCACCTGAAACTATCACAACACTGTTCATTGGCTATACCCTGATGCAAAATTAAGTTTTTTTTTTTTTTTTTTTAAAAAGAAAACTTAATTCTCGAGGCTATCGAGATAAATACCCAAGTTGACAACTGAGTGTAAGAATGTAGCCTGCCCCATCTTGGAAGCCAGGGGATGGAAATTGTTTATCTGGCCCCAGCATTAGTCAGTAGTGAAAATGCTATACACTCCTTCTCCTCTGCAAC
The DNA here is from genome assembly GCF_055505025.1 of Bos grunniens. NCBI lineage: Eukaryota > Metazoa > Chordata > Mammalia > Artiodactyla > Bovidae > Bos > Bos grunniens. The sequence continues at coordinate 18,065,699 of NC_141191.1, read as the reverse complement.
CTCAGATTCTTCATTTATGAAATTCAAGACTTAAAATCCTGTTTAATCCTGTACCTCTGAATTTCTTTTGGAATCTGGGCTGTTATAGGTGAGTTTTTACTCCCTCTGCTGGTAGATGTAAGTAAAACAGCAAAACAAAACAATTTCTTGCAGAATTCTGGTTAGGTCTCCCAGTCCTCATGTAGATGCATTGCTTGGCTTTTATTGGCTGTGGCATGTTTACATCGATATCGTCTTTTATATTCTCTTTAGAATATGTAATTAAGATTTATTAAAATGTCTCAGCTCTTTTTCTTTGACCATAATTTAGGCTTTTAACAAATAGTATTTTAGGTTAGGGGCTTCCCTGGTGGCTTCATGGAAAAGAATCTGCCTGCCAATGCAGGAGACGTGGGTTTGAACCCTGTGTCAGGAAGACCCCCTGAAAATGAAATGGCAACCCACTCCAGTATTCTTGCCTGAAGCCTGGTGGGTTACATGGGGTGGCAAAAGAGTCGGACATGACTTAGCAACTCAACAATAGCAAATTTTAACTTAGAAGACAAAGTAATTCAAATGTTAACTCTGTTCAATATCAAAATTTCTTTAAGTGTTATTTGACATTTCTTCATCAAAGAACTCAAAGAGAATACCAGCTTTGCCTTAGACCTAAATGATCATCAAGTGAAAAATAGTGATATTCCAAATTATTAAACCGTAAATGGCACCGTACTGGTTTAAATATAACTGGCAGTTTGGGGGCAATTTGGATTTATATTTCTAAAATATGTGAAAAGATCTATTAAGTACCTCTGTGATTTTATCTGCAAATGTCAAATAAGTTTATCCAATTTTATTCTTCACCACGTTTACTTGTTTTCTGCATATTAACCTAATTGTTTCAGCGTATCACAAGTATTGTTGGGGTTGATTATAACACTCACGTGACTAGAATATGAATTTAAAGAGTTCACGACAGGACACAGAATCACATTTGTTTGATTGTGATGGCTTTAGAAGTAACAAATTATAATTGGAACTAGATACACACATAAGAAAAGAGCTAGAGAGAATTATGTGACAGTCATTCTGTTAGATTCAAGGCCATTTTCATCTATAAAATTGTCCAGAATTGAACTAGGAATTTCAAACAGGTCATCTTATTGATTTCTTTTTTTAGTCAGGTAGTTAAAAAGACTCAAGAAAAAAAAATCTTCCTTTGAAATGGGAAAAAAAAAGAGAATAAAGGGATATGGTATTTAAGTTCTGTTACCTGATTTTACGTTTTTCACAATACTATATAAACCAGCTGTTCTCAAACTTTAATGTGCATGAAAATCAACCAGGGGGCTTATGTAGTACAGATGACAGGGTAGTGTTTTCAGAGATTTTGGTTCAATAGGCATGGGTAGGAGTCAGGATTTCACATTTTTTTAAAACATCCTGATTCTTGTACAGGTGATTGTTAAACTGCATTTACAGAGGCATCAGCTACAATGCTGATGACCCATCATTATGCTTTTCTACCCTTTCATAAAACACTGCTAGGCACAGTTGATATTTGGCTGTATTAAGATATGTCAGAGCTAATTTCGTGAGAAAATGTTAAGAAAATTTTAGATTGTTGTATATGTACTTTCATCTAATAATTCTACTAAATTATGACAGAAGCATTTCCTCATTTGTATACCATTATGAGTGTTAACGGGCTTCCCAGATGATGCTAGTGGTAAAGAACCCACCTGCCGATGCAGGATACATAAGAGACACAGGTTCAACACCTGGGTAGCGAAGATCCTCTGGAGGAGGGCACAGCAACCCACTCCAGAATTCTTGTCTGGAGAATCCCATGGACAGAGGAGCCTGACGGGTTACAATCCACGGGGTCGCACAGGGTCGGACACGACTGAAGCCACTTATCACACAGCACACACGAGTGTTAACATACATTAAAGGTAAAAGTAAGTGTTACACTATAAAGATCTTTTCATTGTTAACTATCATAAAGCCTTGGAAAATTCGTCTCTAGCCAAGGAGCTTGGGAAGAGTCTGAGGGTCTGCTATCTACTTTACTATTGCTTTTTCCCTTAATCTAAACTTTTTAGGGTATAGGCAAGACTTCAGAGATGTTGAGGGTTTGATTCTAGACCAATAAGTTGAATATTGCAATAGGCAACTCACATGAATCTTTTGGTTTCCTAGTGTATATAAAAGTTATGTTCACACTTTACCATAGTCTAGTAAGTGTGCAATAGCATTATGTCTAAAAAAAACTATGTAAATACCTTAATTTAAAAATGGTTTATTGCTAAAAATGCTGACCACCATCTGAGTCTTCAGTGAGGAGGTATTTTTTTTGTTGTTGGTGGAGGGTGTTGCCTGGATATTGATGGCTGCTGACTGATCAGGGTGGTGTTTGCTAAAGGCTGGGGTGGCTGTGACAGTTCATTAAAATAAGACAGCAGTGAAGTTGGCCCCATCAAATGACTGTTGGTTTCATGAATGATTTATCTGTAGCCTGCAGCTGTGTTTGATAGCACTTTGCACACAGTAGAACTTCACTCAAGACTGGAGTCAGTCTTCCCAAACCCCGCTGCTGCTTTGTGGATGAAGTTTATGTAATTTTCTCAATCCTTTGTTGTCATTTCAACAATCATCACATCCTCTTCACCAGGAGGAGATTCCATCTCAGGAAAACACTTTCTTTTTTGTGTGTGGATGTTCATTCATTTATTATTTGGCTGCACTGGATCTTAGTTGCAGTACTCGGGGTCTTTTCTTGCGCTGCATGGACTCCAGTTGCAGCACACGGGCTCCAGAGCTCAGTAGTTGTGGCTGTGGACTTAGTCACTTAGTTGCTCCACAGCAAGTACGGTCTTAGTTCATGGACCAGGGATCAAACCCCTGGCATTGCAAGGCGGATTCTTAACCCCTGAACCACCTGGGTAGTCCCAGGAAACCACTTTCTTTACTCATCTGTAGGAAGCAACTCCTCATCTGCTAAAGTTGTATTATGAGATTGCAGCAATCCAGTCACATCTTCAGGCTCCACTTCTAATTCTAGTTCTCTTGCTGTTTGTACCACCTCTGCAATTACCTCCTCCACTGAAGTCACGAACCCCTCAAAGTCATCTCTAAGGGTTGGAATTAACTTCTGCCAAACTCCTGTTAATGTTCCTATTTTGACTTCTTCCCCTGAATCACCATTGTTCTTAATGGCACCTGGAATGGTGAATCCTTTCCAGAAGGTTTTCCATTGACTTTGCCCAGACCAATTATAGAAATCATTATGCATGGCAGCTATAGTCTTACAAAATACATTTCTTCAATAAAAAGGCTTGAAAGTCAAAATTACTCCTTGATCCATGGACTTCAGAATGAACGCTGTGTTAGCAGTCATGAAAACCACACTAATCTCGTATACCAGAGCTCTTGAGCAACCAGGTGCATTATCAATCAGTAGTAATATTTTGAAAGGAATCTTTTTCTAAGCAGGTCTCAACAGTGGACTTACAAAATTCAGTGAACCATGCTGTAAACAGATGTGCTTTCATCCAGGCTGTGTTGTTCCATTTCTAAAGCAAAGGCAGAGTAGATTTAGCAAAATTATTAAATGTCCTAGAATTTTAGGAATGGTAAAAGAGCATTGGCTTCAACTTAAAAATCACCAGATGCATTAGTCCCTAACAAGAGACTTGGCCTGTCCTCTGAAGCTTTGAAGTGAGGCATTGACTTCTCTCTAGCTATGACAGTCCTAGAAGGCAGAAGGCATCTTCTTTCAATATATATCATTGATAACATCAATCTTAAAGGTTGAACTGACTTTGCACATTCCATGGACAAATATTTACTGAGCATCTACTAATATTTCTGGTCAGTGTTCAAGGCAATAGGATTCAGCAGTGAACAAAACAGACTCTGTCAAAAAAAAAAAAACAGTCCCAAGGGAATTCGAGGTTTATCTCCAAACACTGCAAAGATGCTGAGGTAAAACAGAAGACATTGTATCAGACAAATTTTTTAGCAGAAAAACATAAACTAAAACTCACTTTTTTGGTAAGAGAATTTTTGGGTTCATATAAATGCAAAATCCGAAAGTCTACTTGATGTGAAGTTTTGCTCCGTATATCAAAAAGTCACAAGGATCCCAGTTGGCATCTGTCTCACTAATCTGCTTTTCCTGTTACACACAAGACCTTTGAAGGCCAAGGATGTCTCAGCTGGCAGCAAAATGGTTACTGTAGTTTCAGTTCTCCAGCCTCACATCCAAGAGAGGATGCCTTTCAGAAGCTCCTCAAACCAGAAGAAAAGACTTTAGTTTTGCGCAATCCCCAGAATATACCACCTGGGTTTTTATTAGGTTATTTGCCCCTCTCTAAGAAAATTTTTTTGGCAAAGGGATAAGAGATTTGGCTTCCCTGATAGCTCAGTTGGTAAAGAATCCGCCTGCAATGCAAGAGACCCCAGTTCAATTCCTGGGTAGGGAAGATCTGCTGGAGAAGGGATAGGCTACCCACTCCAGTATCCTTGGGCTTCCCCTGTGGCTCAACTGGTAGAGAATCCGCCTGCAATACAGGAGACCTGGGTTTGATCCCTGGGTTGGGAAGATCCCCTGGAGAAAGGAAAGGCTACACACTCCAGTATTCTGACCTGGAGAAATCCATGGACTATATAGTCCATGAGGTTGCAAAGAGTCAGACACAACTGAGCAACTTTCCCTTTCAGTTTTCAAGGGGTAAGATATGTTGATTGACTAGAGCCCTTAACATTTCACCTTTGGAGTTGGAGGTGGGTTTTTCCCTCCACCCAAATTGGAGGAGACTGTCCTCCAAAAGAAAATTTTAAGAAAAACAATTAAAATATAAAGTGAAAGCGTTAGTTACTTAGTCATGTCCAATTCTTTGTGACCCCATGGACTGTAACCCGCCAGGCTCCTCTGTCCATGAAATTCTCCAGGTAAGAATACTGGAGTGGGTTGTCGTTCCCTTCTCCAGGTGATCTTCCTGAGCCAGGGATCAAACCCGGGTCTCCTGCACTGCAAAGCAGATTCTTAACCGTCTAAGCCACCTTCCCCGATGGCTCAGAAGTAATTAAAAGATACTATATATAGTAAAAATAGCATATCAAACACTAGTACCTTCAGGCTACCTGAAGTGTGAATTATATTGTCAGAAACATGAATAGAGTTTGTAGGTTTTGATCTCCTTGGCCACTTACAAGAAAGACCCGGCCTCTGGGCTTATAAGGAGTATAATAGGTCATCTTAGATATTCTCAAAACATGTTAATATTTTTAAAAATATATTAAATGAAGGTTAGGACATCTGGAATCTTTTATAATTAACAGTTATTCCTGTCAGTTCAAAGGAAAAATGGAGAACATGTTTAACAAGGATTAAAGGATCTCCTTTTCATGTTTTATTAATTTTTAATAACTCATAAAAATTTCTTGGTGACATCAAGGTCTTCACTCTGTTTCAACAAGGTAAATTGAGAGAGAAAAGTATTTTCAAGGCAAGTCAGAATATAACAGACAGTAAACCACTGCCTAGATGCCTATGGTGGATTCTGGACAAATGTGTAGATTGAAGGCTGACACTTACAATGTCTGAGAAAAAATAGTTGTCTTTAAGTAACTGCCATGGATTATGAGAAATGCAATAGTTAATATGTTTTTTGAGTGACTGTGTAACTGACTTCAAAGTTTTAGGTTTTTTTCTCCAAAACGTTCTACATGTAACTTTTTTCACATGTATAATCTTTTACTTTCAAGCACATGTCTACAAAATACATTTAGGCCACAGTTCAAAAAACTGAAGGCATTATTAAAATTTATTTCTCTTCTTCAGATGATGATGAAAACATGAGGCTGACAAGAAGAGGCTGTGAATTTTAGAGTTAGCCTGGGTCAAGCCACCGCACACCCCTTTCTGTGTCTAATATGATTATGCTTTCATCTCTCTGATTAAGTGGCAATCTGGCTAGTGACGTCAGAAGTTTCATCTGTCATGTAGATGTGCCTTTGCTGTTTTAACCTAAATCCCACCAGCGTCTAGCGGTAACTTGATCAGGTTCCTTTCTCCTCGATCCTCAGGAGAATTTAAGGACAGTAATTCACCCAAGGATCTCAATTACAACTGCGGAGATACACAGTCTCCTCTATAAGGCTGATTGGAGCAGAGCTGTCTCAGTTACCTACTGCTGTATCACAAACTGCCCTGATATTCAGAGGTTTGAAACAGCAACCATTTTATCAACCATCCTAACTGTTGTCATTGTTCAGTTGCTAAGTTGTGTCCAACTCTTTCTGAACCCATGGGCTGCAGCACGCCAGGCTTCCCAGTCCTTCGCTATCTCCTGGACTTTGCTCAAACTCATGTCAGTTGAGTCAGTGATGCTGTCTATCCACCTCAACTGTGGGTCAGGGATTTGGGCTGTGCTCCTGTGGGTGATTCCGTTGTACACAGCATTGACTAGGGACAGCTGGTGGCATTTGGTGGACTGCTGGTCTGATCTGGAGGATCTAAAGTGGCTTCGCTCCCAGGGCTGGCACCTTGGTGGGCATGATGGAAGGCTGAGCTTAGCTGGGCACCTGTTCCTTTCCATGTAGTCTCAGAGTCTTTTCCTGTGTCTTTCAAGCCAGGTGGTTAACGCAACAGCTCAAGGCTTCAAGAGAGACCCTTGTTCTACTAGGGACCCTGATAGAAGCTTCAAGGCTTCTTCTGATCTCACTGTGGAAACTCTTCTTCCAAGTTGCTCCTTCTATATTCTACTCCTCAAGCAAATCACTAAGGCAAGGACAGTTTTAAGGGAGAAAAAATTAGACTTCATCTTTCAATGAGAGTAGAAAGGATTTTGCAACCATCTGTATCCTGCCTTAGGCAGAAAATCCATGGATTGCTAGGCATTCATCCAAAGCCATACTGAAAAAATAAATTAGGTAAATCACATCCTTCTCTTAGTAATCTGGAATATGGAAAGTGATAAGATGGGACAGGGATCAATGATGAAATGGGGCACAGGTGGCCATTAGAGGACAACTTTGAGAGAAAGAGAATTTACAGATCCACCTTGCAAGGGATTCTGGGCTCCTGAGAGATGGGGAGATGGTGAGGGCAGCTGCCTATGCCCTGCTGGCCTTTTGATACCAATCCTCATGTACCTTTAAATTTTTTATTTTGTTTATTTGTTTTTGGTTGCACTGGATCTTTATTGTCATACACAAGCCTTGTCTAGCTGTGATAATCAGGTGTGGTGCATGGACTTTTCATTGCAGTGACTTCTCTTGTTGGGGAGCACAGGCTTTAGGGTGCATGGGCTAAGCTGCCCTGCAGCATGTGGGATCATCCCAGACCAGGGATCAAACCGGTGTCCCCTGCATTGCAAGGTAGATTCTTAACCACTGGACCACCAAGAAAGCCCAATCCTCGTATATCTTGATGATGACCCTTGCTATCTTGGAGGTTAGTTACATGAGCCACTATTTCTCAAAACCAAAAATTTACTAAATCAGCTTTTTACTACCTGTACACCATGCTTTTGCAGAATAAATTTGACTTTTAGAACAAAATATTACATCTTACTGCATCTTCTGCAGCAACATTTACTTAAAATATTTCTCATGTGGAATCATACTAAATGAACTCTTTAGAGTTACGGATCTACTTTAGTTTTTCTATTTCTCTCCAACCAATATTGTATCCAGTCTCAGCCACATAAAGTGTTTATTAGTTCAGTACAGTTCAATCGCTCAGTCGTGTCCGACTCTTTGCGACCCCATGAATCGCAGCATGTCAGGCCTCCCTGTCCATCACCAACTCCCAGAGTTCACTCAAATTCACATCCATCGAGTCAGTGATGCCAGCTCATCCTCTGTTGTCCCCTTCTCCTCCTACCCCCAATCCCTCCCAGCATCAGAGTCTGTTCCAATGAGTCAACTCTTCGCATGAGGTGGCCAAAGTACTGGAGTTTCAGCTTTAGCATCATTCCTTCCAATCTCCTTTAGAATGGACTGGTTGGATCTACTTGCAGTCCAAGGGACTCTCAAGAGTCTTCTCCAACACCACAGTTCAAAAGCATCAGTTCTTCGGCGCTCAGCTTTCTTCACAGTCCAACTCTCACATCCATACATGACCACAGGAAAAAACATAGCCTTGACTAGATGGACCTTTGTTGGCAAAGTAATGTCTCTGCTTTTGAATATGCTAGTTTTGAAAAATGTTCAGTCTGAAGAGAAAGCATATAACAAGTGTAAAAAGCACACTGTCCTGTCACCCATTTGCAGAAATTTTAGTGGGATCAACAGAATCCATCCTAAGTAAAATCTAAATGGCAGGCTGGGAGGTGAGAACATCTCAAATGGTTCAAACATCATCTCTGACTTTAAGGACACTGCTGCTGCTGCTGCTGCTAAGTCACTTCAGTTGTGTCTGACTCTGTGTGACCTCATAGACGGCAGCCCACCAGGCTCCCCGGCCCCTGGGATTCTCCAGGCAAGAACACTGGAGTGGGTTGCCATTTCTTTCTCCAATGCATGAAAGTGAAAAGTGAAAGTGAAGTCACTCAGTCGTGTCCAACTCTTAGCGGCCCCAGGGACTGCAGCCTACCAGGCTTCTCTATCCATGGGATTTTCCAGGCAAGAGTACTGGAGTGGGGTGCCATTGCCTTCTCCTTAAGGACACTATGTTCAGGCAAATAGCGCTTCACGCAGAGCCCTTTCTGGAAGAGAAACCATCACTGCCTTTACAAAGCCTTAGTGTTCTTTCTTGCTTCTTAGGTGCCATCTTAACTGGACACTGAAACAAATGTTTATTTTCTTATACAGAAGCTCAAAACTGAAGGTGAAATTAAACTATGCATTTTTTATGTGCCACGTACTTCACTGATCGCTCTCTGAGTATTCTCTTTGGTGCATATATGTGTGTTGAGACTGTGGTCATGCTGGGCTTAGTGATGATCCTTTCCTGTGAATGTAAACTATTTAAGGTAGAGGCCACGGGCTGGTCTCAGAAGAGGGCGCCAGGCCTTGCATCCCCAGAAAATGTTGCTGAAATTTGTAAAGGTGGGGAGGGTAAACCCCACCCCTCCGCCAAATGTGATTTAATGAATAATAGAGTCTAGCCACTAGGGATCAAATGAAATTAAAATTTTCTATGTGTTTTTGCTACTTCTGCAAACAGAGTTTTTGCTTTTGAGGCAAAGATACTGTCACTTCCACCTTATGATTGAACATTTAATTAAACAGAATGTTACCTTAGTTTTTACACTGTACTAGGAACACTGCAATTAGTCGTGAGGATGAGGTCTCAAAAAATTGTTCTATATAAAACATAGTGTACTCACCAAAAGCCGATTGCCACAGAAAATATTATTTCCAATAAATATGAATTGAAACATATCTAAGTAGATGTTTTTTGTCTGAGCATTGCTGTATAAATCATCATTTTTCTCCATCTCCTGCTGGAAATCATAAAGGAAAACCCTCCATTTCGAGCAAAACTGGGAGATGGATGTAAACGCTATAGTTAAAAATACCTGTATCATATGTCAAACACAGTTGAAATCTTGCAGAAATATGCAGGCAAACCAGAAGAATAAAAACATGAAGAATTATAGGTACCTAAGTGGCTGAATCTCAGGAAATGGCAAGAAAAGTACACCTCCTGAAAATGGTGGCCTCAGCCTGATTTTTTGGATTTTCATGCAGTTGCATTTCTCCCCAAGCACCCTGCTCTCACTGGCAGCTCTCTTATTCTCCCCAGGTGAGGAGGAATAACTTATCTCATGTGTGATTTAGAGAACCCCCCGCCCCCTCTTTCCTTCAGAGGGCACCAGCTCCCTTGCCCCCTACCCCGGCAGGGTCCTAGGCTCTGTCAGTTGAGCATTGCCCGAGAATGGTGGGCGAGCCTGACCAGCCCTGTTTCTTGGTCTGTTCAGGCAGCTATAACAAAACACCATTGACTGGGTGACTTATGAACAAGAGAAATTTTTCTCTCACAGTTCTGGAGGCTGAAAGTTCTAGATCAGGTGACCCACATGGTCAGATTCTAAGTCTGGTGAGACCTTGCTTCCCAGTTAATAAATGTCTGTCTTTGGCTGTAAGTCACGTCGTGGAAGCATCTCTTTTATAAGGGCACTAATCCACCTGGTGCGAAGAGCTGACTCATTGGAAAAGACCCTGATGCTGAGAAAGATTGAAGGCGGGAGGAGAAGAGGACGACAGAGGATGAGATGGTTGGATGGCATCACGGACTCAGTGGACATGAGTTTGAGTAAACTCTGGGAGTTGGTGTTGGACAGGGAGGCCTGGCGTGCGGCAGTCCACGGGGTTGCAAGGAGTTGGACACAACTGAGAGACTGACCTGAACTGAACTGAATCTCTCTTCTGAGGGCTTCACTCTCATCCCCTAAGCACCCAAAGGATTCACCTAATACCAGAGCAGTGGGCATTAGAATTTCAACATATGAGTTTCTTTGGTGGGGGAGCACACAGACAATTAAATTATAGCACGCGGGGTCTGGGAGTTAGGCGTTTTCGTGGTCTTAGAATCAAGTCATATTCTTAACGGCTCTATCAGTGACAAAAGCTGACCTTCCTCCATCTGCTGGGTTCCTTTACTGGTCTCTGGGTTGGTTCAGGACTGAGGAAGTGTGAAGCATGGCCTCCCTTTCCCTCTCGCCTCCCCCGTCCCCTCCCTCATCCCCTCCCGTCCTCCCTTCTGCTTGCCTTTCCTCAGGGTCAGAGGGCTCAGTCCTCACGGCCCTCAGTCCCCAGCACGCCACCGTCAATGGACCACGTGAGGACTCTCTCTCTAATTTTATTTCTCACCCATGTGTGTGAGTGCTCAGTCGCTTAGTCGTGTCCGACTCTTTGTGATCCCATGAACTGTAACCTTCCAGGCTCCTCTGTCCATGGGATTCCCCAGGCAAGAATACTGGAGTGGGTTAGCCTTCCTCCAGGGGATCTTCCCAACCCAAGGATTGAACCCTTGTCTCCTGTATTGCAGGTGGATTCTTTACTGCTGAGCCACAGGGGGAGCCCTTCTCACCCACTGACCCCCTCAGATCCCAACCAAACTCATCACTTTATCCAAATGTAGAATGATTCATTCCTTCCCTCTTCAATGTGGGAACTTCCATTGAAAGCTCATAGTGTGCCTGGAGTGAAAACTGACCGTTTGCCTCCCTCTTAACCCTTCCCACAGGGACAACTCAACTAAACATGCCATCTAGGCATTAAACTCCATTGACAGGGAGGATAGAACAGGCTAACCCATGGCCTTTTCTTTCCCGTGTCTTCCCTGATGGATGTTAAGGTACAGCTTCTTCTTGTCCACAGCTTCTCTGTGTAATGCCCTAGATCAACCTCATATGCAGAGCAGGGGGAGGATAGACCCAAGGGACAGAGCTTGATTTTTGCTGTTTCATTGTTCAGTCACTAAGTTATATCTGACTCTGACTCTACGGACTGTAGCACACCAGGTTTCCCTGTCCTTCACTATCTCCCAGAGTTTGCTCAAATTCATTTCCATTGAGTCGGTGATGCCATCCAACCATCTCATCCTCTGCCACCCTCTTCTCCTTTTGCCTTCAATCTTTCCCAGCATCAGGGTCTTTTCCAATGAATCAGCTCTTCGTATCAAATGACCAAAGTACTGGAGCTTCAGCTTTAGCCCTTCCAGTGAATATTCAGGGTTGGTTTCCTTTAGGACTGACTGGTTTGATCTCCTTGCAGACCCCCAGGCAGAAATATGCAGACTGCCAATGCCGCACAGAGCAGAGTAGGGGTCCCAGCCTTTATGGTCCTGTTCTCCCACATTTCCCTTTGGACCAAACAGCCTGCTGTTGACTAGTCCATAGGCCCCAAAGTTACTTCATTCAATGTGTGGATAATTCTAAATTGGTTCGTGTACTGCAAAGCTTTGCTCATTGGAAGCCTGATTGAGCTGATGTAGAGCTTCCTTAAGCCCTAAATCTCTTTTTTCGATTCACATCTCCTTGGAAGGTAAACATCTCTAATACTATTGCATGACATTTTTTTCATTCCATATTACCCCAAGGGTAGAAAATCATAACAATACTATTGAGAAACCCAGCCCACCCCTGGCATCCACTTTCTTGAACAAATTATAATATGATATTTTACACAGGAAATGTTGACATCCATTGCTGTCACATGCCCAGTTTCTTGTAGTTTCTGCTTTGAGTTTACCTCCTAGTGAAGTTAGTGGGATGGCTAGCTTTCCCTCAATCATGCTAGCTGTCCATAGTGCAAGACTTTTAGGACACTCTTCTGTCTGTTCAAGTAGGGCCATTTCTGCTAGTTAAGAATCTTCTAGTGCACAGAGTCTCATTGAAAAGGAAAGCAAGACACACAGGAGAGAAGAGAGGAAAATGAAGGCTTCTTTCAGCACTTCCTTTAATGCCTCAGTCTGTGAACCCAGGTTTTGGAAAAAAGAAGTGTTCCACTCTAAGGCTGCAGCCTTTTCTAGTGTGATTGTTTCAGACAAAATAGCTTCTTAGAGATTCAGATGGCAGGCACGTTGTTTTTATTTTTGTTTGGTTGGTTTTTGGTTTGTTTTGCTGTGCTGTGTGGCCTGAGGGATCTTACTTCCCTAGCCAGGGACTGATCCCATGCCCCTTGCAGTGGAAGCACAGGTTTTTAACCACTGAACCACCAAGGAAGTCCCAAATGGCTTTAAAAGTTAAAAAGTTGAAAAGGTTCCCCTCTAGTACTGTCAACTATCTTTTGTCAGATCTGGGCAAAATAGGAAAATAGTATTCCAGTTCCACCGGACACATCAACAATCAGATCTAGTTGCAGAATTTCACATTGCTCTATGTTTTTCTAATTTATTCAATGGATATAGTTTGTAACTACTGTTATTTATTTATTTTAATGCTCAAATTGCCCCCAGTTTAGCAAAGAGAAGCCAATTAAAATTGGCTGTCTGTTCTTTTATATATCCTATCATTTTTGAGCACTTCTGGTACCAGATATCCTGGTTCCATCTTGCACTTTCCTACCTTACACCTTGTACATATTCTGCAACTATTTTCCCAATAACTAGTATATGCTCAAAATGGAAATCATAACATTTTTTTCTTTCTCATCTTACGTCTCGTAGGCACATTTTAAAAATAAAGTACTCGAACCAGATGTTCTTCCCCTAAAATTATGATAAAATGTATAGCAAAAAGATATAAAAGAAAAAGCAGTAAAAGAACAAATGTTGTTTTGCAATTAGATGTTGTTTATAATAACTTGGTTCCTGTTATTGGTAAGGACCACCTGTCTGGGATAACCGCTCAATTTAAGTGAAAGCACAGTCTGAAGTGAATAGATCAAATCACTTACGGGAAATAGCTCTTAAGGATATTGTGGGTTTTAGCAATGTCCACACATGTGCAGTGTTGAGTCATTACATAATAGTCATCAGGGCAATTTTTTTGTATAGATCATTAATATCTAGGCAGAGCATGAGAAGTTTGACTCAGGGAAATAAAAATTGGAAACAGTAAAACTAGAATGAAGTAAAAGCTATAGAACACCTGCATGAGGAATAAATGCATAAAAGAAATGTGTGTCATCCGTTCATTTGTTGATCACCCATTGTGCGCCAGGCACATATTGGTTCTGGTTCTCTGGAGAATGCTGACTAATGCATTGGCTGAGAGGAGAGAGTACTTTGATGGGGAGAGTGGAAGAGAGGAGCAGGGATGGGCAAGGGCACCCTTCAGAAGAACAGGACGCTAGTGAGAATCTGTGTACAACTCAGGGAACCCCACTCACTGCTCTGTGGTGACCTAAATGGGAAGGAAATCCAAAAAAGAGGGGATGTATGTGTACAGACAGCTGATTCGCTTTGCTGCACAGTAGGAGCTAACACAGCATTGTAAAGCTACTATACTCCAATAAAAATTAAAAAAAAAAAACTGGTCAGAAACATGACCAGTGGCCAGCACTGTGAGACATGCAAAATAGGGATGCAGTCATTTTTCACAGGCATTTTTTTACTTTAATAAAGTCAATTCTCATCTTCCTTGTTTCCCACTAACTTTATCTTTTTTCAAATAGAACTATTTATCTCAATTCATTAACAGTAAAAGAGAAAGGCAACTTGAATTCCTCCTATGAGAACATCCTCGTAGTTGTCATATCTACTAGGAAGACAGAGCTGAACTCCAGAGAAAGACCTGTTCTTGATCTAGCAATTTCTGATTTTTTTAAATTCAAATAGCCAGCCACACAATTTGGGGTCATAAAATGAGGTCTACAAACTGCAGTGATTTTGAAGTGATCCAGAATCCCATAACAACAAAATGTCATAACCAGAAGTACTTTAGATATTCATTTGTTTCTTTAGACTGAAGTCATATTTTAATGGAATTGCAGTTTGCTAAAGATGAACTGACATTTTGTTACTTGTTTCATCAAATGTTCTATTTCCTGAGGAAACAGAACAGCAAACATGTACACTATATTTATTCCATCTCTCTCTTTTTTTTAAATTAATTTTTCTTTTTTTTTTTTTGGCCACACTGTCTGGCACGTGTGATCTCAGTTCCCTGACCAGGGAGCGAACCTGCACCCCTTTCAGTGGAAGCACAGAGTCTTAGCCACCAGGGAATTCCCATCCATTCCTTCTCTTTTAAATCATATTCTTTTATTCTCTGACTTCATAGAAAATAATAGGATAAATTGCGATATGTATTTGTTATCACCCTTAAGGTAAAAAATTTAAATCCTTAGTGTAGGATTATCCTTGAATTCCCAGGCTCTGCTCACCCTCTTCCCTCTGCCCAGAATGTTTTCATCCATCCTCATCTTCACCTGGCAAAGTCACATCCCTGCTCCAAGACTTACTGTCACATTAATAAATGTGACTTAAATGTCACAGTCGAAAACCTCTCATATATCCCTCCCTCCCCCCAGCTTCTGCAACCAGGTTGAGTCACACCCTTACACACTCTCAGACCAAAGTCTAATTTGATCAATGAACGTGCCCAGCACTAAACACAGTCTTTGGGATGTGTTAGGCACTCAGACGTTTCTGTCACATAACATCAATATAGCTCCAAAGGCTAAAAGCTGGAAACATATTTATTACACAATTAACACAAATAATCTTTGATCCCAAATGTCTTTTTCACTCAAAGACCTCGTGGTTAAAAAAATGTGCTTGTGATGGTTCATTTTATGTGTCAACTTGGACAGGCTACAGTGCCCAGTTGTTTGGGCAAACCTAAGCCTCGATGTTGCTGTAAAGGTATTTTTGTAAATGTAATTAATACTTATAATTAATTGACTTAAAAGTAATGCTAACACTGAAATCTTGCCTGTATTCTCAGACTACTGGTCTGACTTGCAGATTTCAGTCTCAACACTGTCACTCGAGTCCCGTTTTCCAGCCTGCCAAAAGACAAACACAAAGATAAATAAATAAGTTTATTAATTCATAAATGAATAAATCCAAGTGAAAATTTATCCACAGTTACTTTTTAAGTAATAGCATTATCTCAAACATATGTCAGACTCAATCAATGTTATATATTTCCTTAAGATATCATAGAAAGTAAAAGAATAAAGGATATTCACTTTCTATTTATCTTTCCATATATTTATATCTAAATCCTTTCTGTGATCATTTAGGGTAATATATAACATTGACCAAAATAGAATATATATGTTAACTCAGAGCAGCTCCCAAATCTGAAAATATATTTTGAATTATAACTCTTTGTACCCATTATGTGATAAATTTTAAAGCTTTTCTGCATTATTTTCATATCATTTTATTGCTGTCTTTCCCTTAATATGTGAGATGTCAGTGTGTACCTGGCAAAAATTATAGTCTTCATTCCCGTTAATAAATTTTAGCTGACCCACCACCCTAGAAAACTCATAAAAACAACTTCATTTGCAATTGGTATGCAATTGGTATGTTATTGCATATGGTATGCAATAACATTTCTTAACAATGTTATTAATATTTTCTTTGAAGCTTTTAAAATTCAGTGGTTCTAAATGTAACATCACTATACTTCAATCCTATTACCCTATTTTTTTGAGGTCATGAAAAGAATTTGACAGCCACAAAAAGAACTCTGGTTTGTTCATACAGCATCACACAGACTGTCAGTGTTCTGTCTTGAATAGGCTATTCTATGAGAGGTAAAGCCTGAGAATTTCCAAATTGCTGCTATTATTGTAGGCTTTAAAACTTTTATTATGAAAATTAGTATTTTCAATACCCTATATTGAAATAGCCATTTCAAACACATATCAACTCCAACTTAATGGTATAATCATCCCCGTATTCTCATCATCCTGTTTCCAAAGTTCTAAGCTCAAAGACAATCTTGTTTTATCCACCCCCTCCCAAGTCTCTACACTCATATTATTTTAAAGCAAGTGTGGACATTATATAGGTTTAAGCTGAAGTCTTTTTGTATGTATCTCTAGAAGATAAGAACTCTGAAAATAAAATAACCACCAACTTCCCATCTCGTATAAAAATGTGATAATTCTTCAGTTCATAAAATGTCCTGTCAATATTAACTTTTCCACTTGTCTTATAAATGCTATTTAAAATTAGTTTGCTCAAATCAGGATCTAGTTGGGGTCTTCTAGAGTGATTCATTGAGATAGCTCTTAAATTTGTTTTAATCTATGGATTCTCCATCATCTCCTTTCCCCCTCTCATTTTATTTCTTGAAGAAGGTGGATTATTTTTCCTGCAGCGCTTTCAGTGGTCTAGATTTTGCAGACCATTGGAAGTTTTCTAATGTCTGTTTTCATCTGTCCTCAATGTTTTTGCAAATTAGTAGTTGAGTATACAGACTTGATGTGATTTGCTTGAGTGATTTATTTAATTTGGGGAGGAGAGGCAAGATCACTTTAGAAGTTTTCTTCAAGAAGGGTTATTTGTTTTCTTTTAAAAAAACTTGATTTTATATTGGCGTATAACCAATTATCAATGTTGTGATAGTTTTAGGTGGAAAGCAGAGTGACTTAGCAATACATATATGTATATCCATTCTGTCCCATTCTGCTTCCCTGGTGGCTCTGATGGTAAAGAATACATCTGAAAGGCAAGAGATGCAGGAGACATGGGTTTGATCCCTGGGTCAGGAAGATCCCCTGGAGAAGAGAATGGCTACCCACTCCAATGTTCTTGCCTGAAGAATTCCATGGACAGAGGAGCCTGGCTGGCTACAGTCCATGGGGCCACAAACACCTGGACATGACTAAGCGACCAACATTCTACCCCAAACACCCCTCCCATCCAAGCTGCCACATAACATTGAGCAGAGTTCCTTATGCTATCCAGTAGGTCCTTGTTGGTTATCCATTTTAAATATAGCAGTGTGTACATGTCCATCCCAAACCACCTAACTATCTCTTCCTCTCACCTTTCCCCTCTGGCAACCATAATACGGAGAGAAAGCTCCTTTCCAATTGTCTCTTTTTTTGGTGTTAATAGCCATTTTAACTATCAATAACATTCATTCATTCATGCCTGTGTGCCATGTCGCTTTAGACGTGTATAACTCTTTGCAACGCTATGGACTGTAACCCATCAGGCTCCTCTGTCCATGGAATTCTCCTGGCAAGAATACTGGAGTGGGTCACCATTTCCTTCTCCAGGAGATCTTCCTGACCCAGGGATCCAACCCACGTCTCTTTTTGTCTCTTGCATTGGCAGGTAGGTTCTTTATCGCTAGTGCCACCTGGGAAGCCCTCATTTATTCATGAGAAGTTGCTAAAGGGCTATATTCTAATTCTATCACTTCTTTCCATTTACTAGCTGGGATATTTCTATGAGTAAATCTTTCTCATTTACTACTTGGACATTTGCTGATATGGTTGGTAAAGAAATAGCAGGATACATGATTGTTCCCCTTTATTTAGAAGTTTTCAGATTATTGAATTTATCACCCACCAATCATGACCCTTAGAATGTGTGTGTGTGTGTGTGTGGCAGTCTGTAGAAAGATCACTTGCAAGAAAGCTAAGTATCATGCAGGGAAAGCTGACTGGCTTTACTCTGGCAAATCCAACACAAATCAAGGGTGGGGTTTTCAGAATGGACGATTCTGAATCTGACCTGACAGCTGACATCTCCTGACGGATAGACTCACCTTATTCAAGGTCATAGATTTGAAATACAAAAACCAGAAGGGTGGTTTGTCATTTTCAATGAGAAAGAAAACTCTCCAGCCAATAGGAGGTTTGTGATCACTGGCCAGTGTTTTCTCTCCTGGAGAAAAATTTAAATAAGGAGCTGCAATAGTAAATGAAATTTGCTTGGTGGATCTGGTGTCATGACAGCTGGCCTATTAGATAAGTTGTTAGCCGGTGTCACGGCCCCATGCGCCTGATGCATCTCTCTGCTCTAGAAATATACTTGCAAAGGAACTGTTTTGTTGAACCAGAGATGGTGTTCAGACAATTATTTCCCCTGTACTCCTTGGATTGACACATTTTTGTCTTTCAACTTAACAATCAAGGGTTGGTTTGATAGGCTCATTTTATTCTTTAAGGATGACTTTTTCTTATCTTCACTGGGAGCTGGAGGGGGAGCAAAACGTTTCAACCTGAGAATGAAAGTTAAAAAAACCTATTGATATGTTCATCAGAGAGGCACTCACCAAGACCTGCTGAGAGAAAAGACCATCGGGCTCAATAGAAGTGAAAGGGGATGGACAGGGAGGGAAGAGAGTGCTGGACATAGGGTTAGGATCCTGTGGAGACCCAATTCCAGCACACACCCGTCATGAAAGGGGATGGACAGGGAGGGAAGAGAGTGCTGGACGTAGGGTTAGGATCCTGTGGAGACCCAATTCCAGCACACACCCGTCATAAACACACGCAGCAGTAGAACAAGATCACAGCTGAGCCCAGAGCCCCTGCCGTGAAGCCCAGCACAGGGCATGACTGTGGTGTGGGTGGGAGCCAAGTGGTCAGGGACCCCCAGGCAAGTGGAGATGTGTTCACTGGGCCAGATGGCATGGATTTTTAGCAATTAAAACTATCGAAACCCCTGTGCAACTAGACAAATCAGGCTTCCTTCTTGTTCTCGCTCTGTGGCCCTGGAATTCAGAATTGACCATTTAGCCCTCAAGGCCACCTGCTGCTGCTGCTACGTTGCTTCAGTCATGTCCGACTCTATGTGACCCCACCAGGGCTTTAATTTGCAGGGTTAGAAGTATGGTCTCAGAGAGGTAGAAAGTCTGCTTCTTTTGTATAAGGCATCTGAGAAATAAAGTTGGTGACCAAAAAAAATAAGAAATTTTATCTGCATTTGTACCATAAATTAGTGATTTAGGTTGCAATGGTTATAATCACCATCATCCTCAACTTCATCAACAGTCATCATTTGAGAAGCCCTGTGTACACAGTACTGGGGTCAGAAGTGGAATATTTCCTGCCACGTGGTAAACAAGGATGCTACAGTCATCAGCAATTACAGCACCATGGGTGGTGAGTTGGTGAGCCCTGAGGGAACTCAGGAAGGAAAGAAGACCTGCCATCTAGCAGCCATCAGACTGCAGCCACTCCCTATGGTGAGCCTTGGAGAAACCCAGGTGTGAAAATTCAGGATACTGGTCCCAGATAGGTGAGGTGTATATCAAAGGAATGAATTCTGTGAGCCCAGACTTCTGCATCTCCCCACACATAGAAAAACACTACATTTCTTGAGATATCTGGTTTTCTTTAATTTACAATAATCTTTCGATTTTTCAGACTCCCTTCCCTTTGTTGCAAAACTTCTCCATGTCCTAGCTCCCCACCTCACCTCCTCTGAGCAGTTCTCTCAGGGTTACATGAGATGCTGCCTCCTGGGCTTGGAAGTCCTAGAAATTCCCACCGAATAAAACATAACTCTCAACTTTTAGGTTGTGAATATTTTTTAAGTCTATAGTGGTGAGTGTTAGCTCACAGAAGTTTAGAAGTCACATCCCTAGGAGAGACTGATATACTTGGAGTGGTATTAATAAAATTTAAGAAATAGTAAAATAAAGTATGGAGAAGATGGAAACAAACAAAAGGGTAAACAAAAGTAAATATATATACACATATATATATTGAGAATATATTAACAGAATATATATATATATATATATTTTTTTTTTTTTTTTTTCAAATGAAGACTAGAGGAATTTGGAGTTATTGAAGCTTGAGGTGGCCAGAGTAAGCCCAAAGAACCATGCCAGCTGTGAAGGAGCCATGCAAATGAACTATGCTAAGGAATAAGGAGACCATAATCTTCTTTGGAAAATATGGCTTAAAAACTGGACACAGATTGCCTTTCTGCCAATGGCTGATAATGTTCCAGATGGCTTCTTGGGTGAATTTTTATCAAACGTTTAAAGAAAAAGTAGCAAGTCATTTCAAAAACTTTCAGAAAATAGAGGAGGAGGTGATAATCCACATCTCATTCTCTGAGTCCAATTTAATATGAAAAGCCTTCTACTTGCTATGGTTTCATCTGTTCTCGAACAGAAGCAGTGGTGATTGGCATCATGCTGTTATGTGTCTGCTCGTCTGAAAGGGAAGGCAAGCTATTGGCTTGTGTAGTATAATATACAGCCCAGGTTATTTGATAGTTAATGGTAAAGGGGAATAGATTTGATAAAAGTTATATCTCTTCATTCACAACACATGCAGTATCTTTTTTCAAAAACTCCCTCCCACTGTCTTGTAACAAAACCTAGCAATGCAGAATGAGGATGTTTGGACTCGAATGTAAATGAAAATATTAAGAGAGCACATGGGAATTGAACTTGGCATGCTTGTATTAGAGAATGCTCCACAGTTGCTTGATTGGGGTTGAAGATGAAGCAAATGGATAGGGGTATTATGGCTTTTTGCTGTTTTACCTCTGGATCAAATGAGATGTGCTCGGATGAAAACTCCCACATATATTTGTAGCGCTGGGCAGGAAGGGACAGTAGATCAATTAACTTCTCAAAGAACTCAGATCAGAAACCCGTATAGAGCAACTGACTCAGAAGTGCTGACTCATGCAGCAAACTTTGTGTTCTAAACAACTGGGGAATATTTCAGCCACTGTTCCATGTAGAAGAATTCTAAAACCAAAATAAAAGCTGTTCTGGCTTTTTACTTCAATCAATTCTGCCAGAAAGTTGGACTATAAAAATCATCACAAGGTTACTTTTTTAGCTTTACTGTTCAATTTTCCTGTCAATTCTAGTTGTTGTTCCGTTGCTCAGTCGTGTCCGACTCTCTGCGACCCCATAGACTGCAGCATGCCAGGCTTTCCTTTCCTTCACCATCTCCCGGAGCTAGCTCAAACTCATGCCCATTGAGTCGGTGATAACATCCATCCATCAATTCTAGAACCATCAATCCATTGATTCCTGGTATAAGGTGGTTGCGTCTAAGGAAGTTTCTGATAGCAGGCAATGTTCTAGGATTACAACTCTTCTGGAATTGAGTATCCTTCTTGGCTAAAATGCTATTTGCTGTCTCTCCACAGTGAGAATGTAATCTTCCTGATGACAGGTACTTTGTCTATTGTTCTCACCCCTGTATCCTTAGCACCTGCAATAAAGTCTGGTCCAAAAGTTCAAGCTCAATAGACCCATGAGGGTACTAGTGCGGTCTACCAGATATTTCCACTTCTACCCTCAGGCATAGGGAAATACTACACTTCCATGCCATACTGCTTCCTTGGATTGAGGTCTAGCTATGTGACTTCCTTTGCAATAAAAGAAATCTGTGACTTTATTTACTGTACAATAGGCATTATTAAGAGAATATACAAGTAAAAGATGAGACCGGATCCTCCACATCACATAATCCATAAAACTCAATTGAGGTGATTCATGGACTTAAGTGTCAAACAAAACTTTAAAAATCCAAGCAGAAAATACACACGAATGTTTTTCAAATAGGAAAAGATATATTAAGACATAGAAAGTATTGATTATACAAGAAAAAAATGGATACATCTGACATATATTAAAACTAAAACCTAAAGGTAGGGGCTATAATCCTTATTTCCTTTTTTAAAATTCTCTATAGGTTTTATTTTTTAAAACGGTATCTCTATTCATAAAAGGTACTTAATAAAATTGCATGGGAAGTGGAAACACCAAAAGGAATCAATTTATTTGCCATGTCTAATATCACTCACCACTGCAAGTCTGCATAAAATTTAAACATTACAAGAATGTTTGGGGGATTAAATCCTACTAGGGAAGTCAGGCAATGTATGGAGTGTATGAAAGTAATAAAACATCTCAGGCACAAGATTTAAATGCTTGGAAGAAATAGATATGCTATTTTCCAAGGCAAATACTCACTGGTATAAATGGAAGTGTTGTTTCTTCTTGCTTCCATTGACTGAAGTGTAATTCACCCCAGACAGTCAATGGGCAGAATATCAGTCTCATGAAAATGGAATAATTCTGGGAGAATTGTTAAGCTGAAGAATGTTAAACAGATGGGCAACATTTTTACTAGCAGGGATTGAACAAAATGTTCAGCTGGACAGGTGTAGGCTTAACGCCTTGAGGGACCTACGGTACATGTTCCTCTTTGACTTGGTTATCCTAATTCAGACACTGAGACATGAAAGATGCTCTCCTGTATTGTTCATTTTTTAAAGAGACTAGAGTCCGCTGCACTCTGGTGCAATTTAAAGTTTGAACATCTCTGGCAAATAAATGCCTTTGAATGGCTTGAATTTGGAGACCAGTCATTCTCAAACTATAGCGTACAATGGGAAGCAACTGAGGAGCATGCCAAGTGCAGAATCCCAGGCCCCCTCCGTGATCTGGATCCCCCAGAACTGGGATGGGGATCAGACTGTTTTTGAGGTACTGACTTGAACCTACAGGGAAAACCCTGAGAAGAGCTTTTCCTTGTCATTTATACCTGCAATCGAGGTTAACCTAGAGTCTCCAGTGAAGCATTCTTGGCCAGTCTGTGGTCCTCTGTGCCATCCTAGGGCTTCTCTTCTGTCTTCAAAGTTAACTTGTTGTTCAGTCACCCAGTCATCTCCGACTCTTTGCCACCCATGGCCTGTAGCATGCCAGGCCTCCCTGTCCCTCACCATTTCCCAGAGTTTGACCAAGTTCGTGTTCATTGCATCTCATCCTCTAATGCCCTCTTCTCCTTCTGCCCGCAGTCTCTCCCAGCATCAGGAACTTTTCCAATGAGCCGTCTGTTTGCATCAGATGACCAAAATACTGGAGCTTCAGCTTCAGCATCAGTCCTTGCAGTGAATATTCAGGGTTGATCACCCTTAAGATTGACTGGTTTGATCTCCTTGCTGTCCAAGGGGCTTACGGGAGTCTTCTCCAGCACCACACTTTGAAGGCATCAATTCTTTGGCGATCTGCTTTCTTTACGGTCCAGTTTTCACAACCGTAGGTGACCACTGGGAAGACCATAGCCTTGACTACGAACTTTGTTGGCAGAGTAATGTCAGTTTGTCATTGCTTTTCTGCCAAGAAGCAATCATCTTCTGATTTCATGGCCACAGTCACCAATCTGCAGTGATTTTGGAGCCCATGAAAAGGGAATCTGTCACTACTTTCCCCTTTTCCCCTTCTCTTTGCCATGCAGTAATGGGGGCTGATGCCATGATCTTAGTTTTCTTTTTTTTAAATACTTAGTCTTAAGCCAGCTCTTTTACCCTCATCAAGAGGTTCTTTAGTTACTCTTCGCTTTCTGCCATTAGAATGGTATCATCCACATATCTGAGGTTGTTGATCTTTCTCCCACCTATCTTGATTTCAGCTTGTAACTCTTCCAGCCCAGCCTTTCTCACGATGTGCTCAGTGTGTAAGTTAAACAAACAAGGTGACAGCCCTGCTGTACTCCTTTCTCAATCTTGAACCAGTCAGTTGTTCCATACAGGGTTCTAACTCTTGCTTCTTGACTCACAGGTTTCTCAGGAGACAGGTAAGATGGTTTGGTATTTGCATCTAAGAGCTTTCCACAGTTTGTCATGATCCACACAGTCAAATGCTTTATTTAGCATAGTTGATGAAACAGAGATAGATGTTTTTCTGAAATTCCCTTGCTTTCTCTATAATCCAGCAAATTTGGCAATTTGGTCTCTAGTTCCTCTTCCTTTTCTAAACCGAGCTTGGACATCTGGAAATTCTTGGTTCGCATAATGCTGAAGCCTAGCATGCAAGATTTTAAGCATGACCTTACTAGAATGGGAGATGAGTGCAATCGTCTGATGGTTAGCACATTCTTTGGTACTACCCTTCTTGGGATTGGGATGAGAATTGACCTTTTCCAGTCCTATGGCCACTGTGGGTCTTCCAGATTGCTGACATATTGAATGCAAAACCTTGATGGCATCCTCCTTTAGGGATTTGAATAGTTCTGCTGGAATTGCATTGCATCCACTAGCTTTATTAACAGCAGTGCTTCTTAAGGCCCACTTGACTTCCCACTCCAGTATGTCTGGCTTTGGGTGATAAACCACACCATCGTAGTAATCTGGTTCATTAAAAAATTTTTATACAGTTCTTCCGTGTATTCTTTCCATCTCTTCTTGATCTCTTCAGTGTCTACTAGGTCTCTACCATTTTTATCCTTTATTGTGCCTATTTTTGTGTGAAATGCTCCCTTGATGTTTCTAATTTTCTTGACGAGATCTCTAATATTTCCCCTTTTGTTGTTTTCTTCTATTATTAAGCACTGTTCGTTGAAGAAGGCCTTCTTATCTCTTCTAGCTATTTTTTGGAACTTTGCATTTAATTGGATGTCACTTTCCCTCTCTCCCTTGCTTTTCACTTCTCTTTGTTCTTCCGCTATTTGCAAAGCCTCCTCATGTAACCACGTTGCCTTCTCGCTTTTGTTTTTCTTTGGGATGGTTTTGTTTGCTGCCCCCTGTACAGTGTTATGGACCTCTGTCCATAGTTCTTCAGGCACCGTTAACTAGATCTAGTCCCTTGAATCTATTCATTACCTCTACTGCAAATTCAAATGAGATTTTATTTAAGTCATACCTGGCTGGCATAGTATTTTTCCCAGTTTTCTTTAGCTTAAGCCTGAATTTTGCTATGAGAAGCTGATGATGTGAGCCACAGACCTTGTTTTTGCTGACTGTGTACAGCTTCTCCATCTTCGGTAACAAAGAATGTAACCAATTTGATTTCGGTATTGACAATTTGGTGACGTTCGTGTGTAAAGTCATCTCTTGTGTTGTTGAAAAAGGCTATTTGCTATGACTAGTGCATTCCCTTGGCAGAATTCAGTTAGTCTTTGTCCTGCTTCATTTTGTTCTCCAAGGCCAAACCTGCCTGTTATTCCAGGTTTATCTTGACTTCCTACTTTTGCATTCCAATCCCTGATGATGAATAGAACATCTTTCTTAAGTTCTAGGAGGTCTTCTAGGTCTTCAGAGAACTGATCAACTTCAGCTTCTTCAGCATCATTGTTTGGGGAATAGACTTGAATTACTGTGATGTTGAATGGCTTGCCTTGGAAACAAACTGAGATCATTCTGTCATTTTTGAGGTTGCACTCAAGTACTGTATTTCAGACTCTCTTTGATTATGAGGGCTACTCCATTTCTTCTATGGGATTCTTGCCATATAATGGTCATCTGAATTAAATTCTCCATTCCCATCCATTTTAGTTCACATATTCCCAAGATGTTGATGTTTACTCTTGCCATCTCCTGCTTGACCACATCCAATTTACCTTGATTCATGGACCTAACATTCCAGGTTCCTATACAATACTTTTTGCAGCATCAGATTTTACTTTCATCACCAGACACATCAACAACTGAGCGTTGCATCCTCTTTGGCCCAGTCACTTCATTCATTCTAGGGTTATTGGTAAGTCTCCTCCACTCTTCCCCAGTAGCATATTGAACTCCTTCAGACCTGGGGGACTCATCTTTTGGTGTCATATATTTCTGGCCTTTTATACAGTTTATGAGGTTCTCATGGGAAGTATACTGGGGTGGTCTGCCATTTCCTCCTCCAGTGGATCACGTTTTGTCAGCACTCCCCACTATGACCCGTCCATCTTGGGTGGCCCTGCATGGTATGGCTCATAGCTTCATTGAGTTACACAAGCCCCTTCAACATGACAAGGTGGTGATCCATAAAGTTTTTAAGCCCTTATCAATTTGTGATAAACAAAATGAAGCATGTAATTTATCTTGTGAAGAGAGGAGCCCAGGAGTTATGAAATTTCCAAGGATAGTTTAAAACCTGGAGGAACAGAAAAAAAATTACTTTCCTTCTCCCAGGAGCTATCTAAGGTGATTCAGAATACTTTTGTTTCGGTCCTAATCAATTTTGATTTCAAGCTTTCTCAAATCTAGCTAAATGCACTCTCCTAATCAAATGGATTAATTTTAAAAGACACGCATGATAGAAATTTGTTTTAATTTGTGCACTTTTTTAAAAAAGATTTATTTACTTAAATTTTTTTGGTCGCAGTGGGTCTTCGTTGCTGCAGTTGCAGTGAGCAGGGGCTGCTTTTCATTGTAATACACAGGCTACTCCTTGCAGTGGCTTCTCTTGTTTTAAGCACAAGCACCAGGGTGTGTGGGCATCAGCAGTTGCAGCACATGGACTCAGGATTTGTGTTACGTGGGCTTAGTTGCCTGTTGGAATGTGGGATCTTCCTGGTCCAGGGATCAAACTGGTGTCCCTTGTATTGCAAGGCAGATTGTTAACCACTGGACTGCCAGTACTAAGTCGTTTCAGTCATGTCCAACTCTTGGCAATCCTGTGGACCATAGCCTTCCAGGCCCCTCTGTCCATGGGATTCTCCAGGCAAGAATACTGGAGACCGGATGACCAGTTCAGTTCACTTCAGTCGCTCAGTTGTGTCCAACTCTTTGCGACTCCATGAACCGCAGCATGCCAGGCCTCCCTGTCCATCACCAACTCCCAGAGCCTACCCAAACTCATGTCCATTGAGTCGGTGATGCCATCCAACCATCTCATCCTCTATTGTCCCCTTCTCCTCCTGCCCTCAATCTTTCCCAGCATCAGGGTCTTTTTCAATGAGTCAGTTCTTCACATCAGGTGGCCAAAGGATTGGAGTTTCAGATTCAACATCAGTCCTTCCAATGAATACCCAGGACCGATCTCCATTAGGACAACAAGGGAAGTTGCTAATTTGTGGACTTTTATTATTAATATGGTACTTAGCACCTTAGCATGTTATAAGCTGTTCTAGGGTGAAGCTGACAGTGACTTGGGTTTGTTGACTCTGGATAAGAACTAAGTGCTCTTCACACAGTGGAGGGAAGGTTTGCAGTAGCTGGTATTTGTTAAACTGACTGACTGAATCAACCACAGTGACCTGCCACCATCATCCCTGTGCTTCCCTGCAGGCCTGGGGGCGGCTGGGGGGACTTCACTCTCCAACACAACGGAATTTAACTGCTAATGTCCACATCACTTATTCATGGACGTGACCAGTCCAATTTTCTGCTTGTTATGTCAATCCGTATAAAGTAACAACAAAAAATGCACAAGATAAGTAACACAATTTCAATACATTTAAAAAACATATACTCAGTCTTGGCCTTAGTATACGGGCTTCCTTGGTGGCTCACTGGGAAAGAATCTATCTGTGCTGCGGGAGATGTGGGAGATGCATATTCGATCCCCGGGCCTTAGTATACAAAGTCATCATTTCACAGTAACCTTCAGTTTTTTAAAAAGTTGGACGTGAAAAGGTTTACAATTTCTTCCTATTTGGATATCATTACCAGTCCTACTGTGATTCCAGAAGGAAAAATACGGAGGCAACAGACCTGGGTTGTTGGGGAGCCCCAGGTATCAGACTCCTGACCAGAGTAAGACTTGGCCTCATGGGCTGTCTTGACTGTCAGCTGCCCCACAATAATTTTTAAAGAAATTCTGTGTTGTGTTGATTCATACTTATGCATGCCTTTGCATACTAATCTCTGAACATTTTTTGGTGATTAAAAATGTCTTGGAAACAGTAGGAAATTAAGAATGAGTTTGTTAGCACATCAATAAACTCATTAAAGTTGGTTAGTGAAAATCATTGTAACGATTCACTTCCTAGAAATTAGATCTTTTTTCCAGTAGTACTCCTTTCTGCTGAGAAAAACAGTAGCCTTTTCTTTTACTCCTGTAGCTGTTGTTATGCTTGTGACAATAGTCATTAATATTAACCATGCCTGGGGCCCAGAAAAATGGGGTGGTAAAGTTGGTGGAAGTGAGAACAAGAGAAGGCATTTTAAGTGGGAGAAGTAACAGTATGTTGTACGTTGATGGGATGACTCAGTGGATCTTGAAGTCAAGATGGTGGAGAAGGGTACAGCTGCTGGAGTGGGTCTTTCGGTGGGGAGCAGGGATGAGCCCTGAACACGAGGAGAGTTGGCATTACATATGATCAGGGACCGTTTATTTAGAGCAACTCAGTTAAAAGCAAGTTTTTTGGTGCTGAGGTACCCATGTTAGAGTTGTGTTGGTGAGTGAGGAGGCTGTCTTTGTAGTATCAAGGGTACTATTTTGATAGCTTTTGTTTTCTATGTCATTGTTTTAAGTTTTACACTGTGTAGGAATCATGTTTGGTTTGCAGTATGTCTTTCATCATGCCATCTCTTTTCTTTGCTCATTTTGGGGAGGGGGGATTTGGGGAAGGTGTCCATTCATTTATTTATCCAGTAAGTTGACAAACCTGCTTTTGCTATATTTTTAAATAATATTTTTTCAATCATCAATTAATTAAACAGTGACATGGATATTTTCTTTTGCTGGACAGTTCTGTAAATCTTAGCACATGCACTGATTTGTGTGACAACCACCACAGTTGAGATGCATAACAATTCCATCAGCCCCAAAGCTGCCTTTGTGCTAGCCCTTTATATTTAAATTCTCATCTCATCCATAACCTTTGGCAACCACTCCTTTGCGTTTATTTAAAAAAAAATTCAACTACACTGTGTTTTGTAATTCTTTGGAATTTTAGAAAGGTTTGCCTTTTTTTGCCCCCCTCCCCCCCCCCCCCCCCCCCCCCCCCCCCCCGTTGGTAACTTTCATGTTAATATCTCTTACAAGGTCCTTAGCTTCCTTTTCTCTGACTTAGGTGTTTACTCTTTGGTTCCTTATCTTCTATTGTCATCTGTCCTCCATACATGTCAGTGAGTTTGGTCTGTTTTCTCCCCCTTCCTCTCATTTTTAAAATGGAATTGTTTTTACTTTCTTGGAGTGTTTAACATCTGCACACCATCCTTCCATCTTTATCCTAATCTTGTTTTAATCTTAGATTTACATGTAAATATATTTAATGCTCAGTGCTTTGTTCAAAATTTCTCCCATAGCCACATGTCCCGATGAAGCTTGTCTTGTAGTTGATTTCTCAGGGACAAATTGTGATTGCAGCATTCCAAATGTGTCTGTATGTTTTAAACTATTTTCCAAAGCCTTGGAAGTTGAAAAAAAAAGAAAACTTGGCTGGATAGAAAGTAATTGAGTCGTACTTTCCTTGAGTTTCTTGAAAGTGTTACCTTATTCTTTTGCTTTACGTATGCTATTGAGAAATCTAAGGTGAATCAAGATTTCTCTCCTCTGTAAACAGCTTTGTTTGCTTTTTAGAGGCTCAGAAACACATTTTTTCTTGATCTGTAAACATTAGTAGTTTTACTGGCATGTTTCAGGGTTGAGAATCATGGGTTCTTTTTGTCCAGATCATGGTGGGCTCTTTAAATGAGTATTACACTGAATAAAATGAAGTTGCCATTGATAAACGTACATAATTTTGAATATTAGCAACTTCATGTGGTTCAGCTTCATAGATTTCAGTCTTGTTTTTACTTCAAGAACTTTATTTTGAATTATAATTAAACTTTAGAGTTCAGATGTTGATTGAGATGAATCTCAAAAACAGAGGGGTGATCTCCTAACTTTCTTCTGAGGTAGTCGTAGCGATGGCAACTTGACCAGCTTGTTGACCTGGCTGTGAGCAGCTGTCATAACAACCGAGTGACTTGAGTGACCTAGGACTGGCCATTCCCCTCACTCCCAAAGGCAGATGGATTGTTATACAGAGGGTGCAGGATTTAAGTTCAGAATGTATTTGAATCGTTCTTTAATAAACCAGGACTATTCTTACTAACACATCTCTATAAATACATTTGGGCCTCAGTGGTGGGTCCTATGGTGCTATGGGTTAAACAAACAAGCAAAAAAGGCAGTTAACATCTTAGAACATTTAGTTTGAAATGATATACTCTTGGGCTTCCCCCATGGCTCAGCGGTAAAGAATCCGCCTGCAGTGCAGGAGCCGTGGGTTAGTTGCCTGGGTCAGGAAGATCCTCTGGAAGAGGGCATGGCAACCCACTCCAATATTCTTACCTGGAGAATCCCGGGGACAGAGGAGCCTGGCAGGCTACAGTCCATGGAGTCGCACAGAGTCAAACATGACTGAAGCAGCTTAGCATGCACGCATGCACTCTTGACCTTACCAAAGAATCTGTCTGTATATAAATACTATCATATATTTGCATGTCGGAGCTTTAGGAAAGCAGTTGACATCTCTGAGCCATCCGAATCCCTCTGAAGCTTATGGGTTTCCTTTTCTCAGCAAATCTGAGTCCTTTTTTCTTTTTTTAAGGATGCAAAGAAATAGTGTCAGAGTAGTCCGTACAGGTAATGCTGTGAAAGAGGTGAATCACTATCTGAAGCAAAAATCTGAAGGCATAAAGCTCGCTGAGATGATGCAACCAAGGTGTGAGGAGTGTTTATAAGATGATCCACCTTGCCTCTGCCATCACTTGGGTTTGTGAACAGCTTCATTGGGGCTTCCTGGTAACAATATGAAATCTGGAGTATCAAGCTTGGCATGTACAGAAGATGACCTGGACTAGAGCCAGGCTGAATGACGGAATCAATGACTTGGAGATCACCAGGCAGGATAATGAATAGAAGCGACAGATGCAAGCAAAATTGGCTGGAAAAAATGAGGGCATCCAATGGCAGGGCACAGCTGCAGGAAGCTGTGGAACTAGCCCACTAGAGCCTGACCTGGGAGGTGCTGACTGAAATGACCATGCTCTCTCTTGACCTCTTTTTTTAAAAAAATAGTTTATTTTTGGTTGTGCTGGGTCTTTGTTGCTACGAGGGCTTTTCTCTATTTGCAGAGACAGGGAACCACTCTCATTGCAGCTGCTGGGCTCTAGGGCTCTCGCTCAGTAGTTATGGCTCGAGGGCTTAGTTACTCCATTCAGTTCAGTTCAGTCACTCAGTCGTGTCCGACTCTTTGTGACCCTATGGACTGCAGCACGCCAGGCCTCCCTGTCCATCACCAACTCCCAGAGTTTACCCAAACTCATGTCCATTGAGTCGGTGATGCCATCCAACCATCTCATCCTCGGCCGTCCCCTTCTCCTCCTGCCCTCAATCTTTCCCATTACCAGGGTCTTTTCAAATGAGTCAGTTCTTTGCATCAGGTGGCCAAAGGATTGGAGTTTCAGCTTCAGCATCAATCCTTCCAAGGAATATTCAGGACTGATTTCCTTTAGGATGGACTGGTGGGATCTCCTTGCAGTTCAAGGGACTCTCAAGAGTCTTCTCCAACACCACATTTCAAAAGCATCAATGCTTCGGTGCTCAGCTTTCTTTATAGTCCAACTCTCACATCCATACATGACTACTGGGAAAACCATAGCTCTGACTATATGGACCTTTGTTGGCAAAGTAATGTCTCTGCTTTTCAATATGCTATCTAGGTTGGTCATGGAGAAGGCAATGGCAAGCCACTCCAGTGCTGTTGCCTGGAAAATCCCATGGATGGAGGAGCCTGGTGGGCTACAGTCCCTGGGGTCGCCATGAGTCGGTCGCGACTGAGTGACTTCACTTTCACTTTCACGCAGTGGAGAAGGAAATGGCAACCCACTCCAGTGTTCTTGCCTGGAGAATCCCAGGGACGGCAGAGCCTGGTGGGCTGCTGTCAATGGGGTCGCAGAGAATCAGACACGACTGAAGCGACTTAGCAGCAGCAGCAGCAGCAGGTTGGTCATAGATTTTCTTCCAAAGAGCAAGCATCTTTTAATTTCATCCACCAGGGATCAAGCCTGTGTCTCCTGCCTTGGCAGGCAGATTCTTTACCATCGAGCCACCAGGGAAGGCTGAACTTTCCAAAGAGTTACAAAATCTCTGTAGACCAGAAGCTAACAATGGTCATTGTCACAAATCCACTGTCACCAACAGCCCTTGTGTTTTTCAGAGAACTATCTGGGAAAAACGTCACCCACCACCATAGTCACTACCTCCTGTGCCAGATGTCTGGATGTGACCTGTATCTCTAGGTGACTCGTGCACATAGGGAATGTGATGCTGGAAAGAGGTGCTGAGAAGTGGTGCCTTCCCAAGAAAGCACACACCAGGAATTTTCATGTTTGTTTGCTGAATAGTCAGAAGGGCTTCCCAGGGAAGTAACAGTTGAGCTACAACTGCAAGAAGAATCGCTTCCTGGGAAAGGTGATAGAGGGCTGTGGAGAGAGGTCACAGAAGGAGACGTGTGCTAAGAACAGACGGCAAGGGGTGGGGAGTTCGCGTGTGAGAGGAGACTGCAGGGACCGTCAGAGGCCAGGTGATGCTAGGCTCCGGAGGCTATGGGAGGAATTGGGATCTTCATCCCACCACCACCAAGGAGCATTTAAAGGGTTTTAAGCAGAGGGATTGCATATTCAGGTTTTCTTTATAAAAAGATCATCCAGGAATAACTAAGTACACTTAACAACCAAAACACTCCCCACCTACACATTTTACAGTGTGGAAAACAAGGTTATCCCACAAGAAAGGCACCCCATAGGATAACGCAGTTTCAAGGAGCCACATGTGTTAGCTCTGGCCATACAGCAGAAATGTAGGGAAATGTTTAAGGCCAGAACAAGAGGTTTTAATAAGGTTTTATTTTTATCCGTCCAATAGGGATTAGCATTTGGCAGGCATCCTGCTGCAGAGCTAACCCCTGTCTCTGGTTCTGTTTACTGAGACAGAAGCCGAGCCGAACCCCCAGCTGAGCATGAGACTAATTACCCGTATTATATAAAGAAGCTTTCTGTTCCCCAAAGCAAAACGTGCCAATAGTTGATAGGACATGTGCTCAGTGTCCCTGCAACCGGGAAGCCACTGCATCTCTCCAGTCAAGTTGTTTGCATTCTTCTTCTTGGTCGCTGGGGCACAAAGCCTTTTTGTGAATTTCCATGTCAGCAATTACTTCAGAAAGTTCCCTCATCCCACGGTGGTCAAAATTATACACTCAGGGGAGGAAATTCTTCACAGCGGACTTTTACAAGTATTAGTGGTTTTACATAGGATATTTTGGAAGCAGAAACAGCCACACACAGCTCTCACAGAGTTTATACAGTAAAGCATTGCCTAATTCATGCCTGTGTCTGTCCCAGTACAACATCTTAACATTATTAGATTAAATCTAAGCTTCAATAGGGCTTCCCTGGTGGTGCTAGTGGTAAAGAACCCACCTGCCAATGCAGGAAACATAGGAGTTGCAGGTTCAATCCCTGGGTTGGGAAGGTTCCCTGGAGGAGGGCACAGCAACCCACTCCAATTACTTGCCTGGAGAATCCCATGGACAGAGGAGCCTGGAGGGCTACAGTCCATGGGGTTGCAAAGAGTCAGAGGGGAATGAATAAATAAACTGTTGTATACGTAGACAGTGGAATACTATTCAGCAGCAAAAAGAAATGATCTGTGAAGCCTTGAAAAACCATGGAGGCAACTTATTATATCATCTGTAAGAAAGTTATTGCATGAGCGCATACTAGAAAACCAAGTGAGCACTGGCATGATTTTGATTTTATTTCATGGTAGAAATACAACCCATGGGGAGTAGGGAGGAGGCCACAGTATTGGTTGGAAGGGTGTATAGGAAACAGGGTCTGGTATGGAACCTTAGGGCAGATGAATGGAGTTTGGGGCAGGGTTCAAGTCATAGTTGGCAGGAGTGGTACTGAAATCTTGGGTGGAGGAAATTGAAGCCTAATACCACTGAGATGAACTGGTCCAAGCAGTCCTCCCATTAACAGTAACCATAAAAATAATAACAACTGCCATCTAGTGGATGGTTTGGTATATTACTGGAGCATTATCTTGTATCATTTCATTTGAATTCAATTTTTACAACAACCCAATGAGGTAGTTGGGCTTGCCTGGTGGTGCGGATGGTAAAGAATCCACCTGCAGTGCAGGAGACCTGGGTTCAATCCCTGGGTTGGGAAGATCCCAAGGAAGAGGGCACAGTGACCCATTCCAGTATTCTTGCCTGGAGAAACCCATGGACAGAGGAGCCCGGTGGGCTACCGTTTCATGGGGTCCCAAAGAGTCGGACACGACTGAGTGATTAAGCACAGCATAATGAGATAGTTACTAGTGTCTCCACTTTTAGAGATGAGGAAAGTGAAATATTAGAAGATATAGTAAGTTGGGCGAAGTCACACAGCTTAGTAACAAGCAGAAGTGGGATTGGAGCCAGGCTTTCTGACTTCCCACACTCATCCTCTTGGCTGCATGAGATACCACTGGGGAGTAAATTCTCTGACAAACTCTGTCCTGCTTAGAATTTGATGAGAATCCAATGACCTCAATCAACTGCCAGAGTTGTTGAAGATTTTATTAAAGGCCTGAAATATTCTCTTTTTTCCATGTTGTTCTTCAGTCGCTAAGTCATGAAGTCTTTGCAACCCCGTGAACTGCCACATACCAGGCTTCCCTAGCCTTCACTATTTCCCAGAGTTTGCTCAAACTCATGGCCACCACCTAACCATAGTTCATTGTATGCAGTCCGCGACAATTCCTTGCTCATTTTGCATGGTTTGGAAGTCAGAAAAATTAAGGATAAAAGCGGCAATAGCCACAGCAAAACTTTCTCCTCTGTTTCCCCATGATGAAGATGTATGCTGCTTGGGAGAAAGGAGTTTTCTTCTCCAGAGAGGCAATATGTGATGCAGCTTCTCATAAATCATGAACTTCTGGGACCCGCCTGTACTCGCCATCTGTACGATTTTGAACAGTTGGCCAATTATGTCATTGACCTAACTTAATAAATGTACATGTAACTTGAGTTAGACATCCAGCGGCTAGCCAGATGAACTAATTCGGCTTGTCTTTTCTGGGATTCCCTATTCCCACGAGTGGCTGGCAAATAGTAAGCTCTCAGTAAAAGTTGGCAGCTCTTATGTATGTTGTTATTATTATTATGTACAAAATCATCAGTGTTACAACTGCCAAGGTTTTAGACTGAGAACCTCTATTAAAATGCTTCTGTATTTCTAGTGGCTGTTAACCAGGACATCATTTAGAGATTTTGGAAAAGATTAGTTAATGAGCAGCTCAATTCATTAATGAGCCAACTCAGCTGTGCTTTTTTTCCCCTTAATGGCAGATCTTCTTACTCTCCAAGGCACCATTTAAACTATTAAAATAACTAATGGGATCATTACCATTGTCAGAAAAGTTCTAGCCTGAGCAGATATCTTTACTAGTAAAAGTAAAGTATTTGTTCCTCTAGAACTTCTCATATGCTTAATAACACCCACAAAGAACCAGGAAACAGCTGAGCAGAGAGAGGCAGCTCCAGGACTTCTGGGTCCAAACAACTACAAAAGTATATAAAATGAATGTTACATTTTTTTCAGGCTGATGGGCAGTTGGAGTCCTTCCTTCTTGTAAAGACAATTTCAGGTTGAATTTCTCTATGATTTTTAAATTGAATGAACACAAAGGCCTTAATTGTCAATCAGACGCATACAAAACACATTTCATACCCAGCAAGACTGTTATTGATGATAAATAAAATATACAATAAAAATAATAGCATGCTCAACAAATCAGTACCCAGGAGTGCCTGAATCCATAACATAGAGCTACCCAGTCCCCTTTCCTGCCGGAATGAGGTTTGGTTTCTGAAAGAGAGCCTTGTAGGGGGATAGATTAGTACAAACCTGCCACTAAGTTTAAGTGTCTTTCAGCTTATTTATCTTCCATATCATGTAGCTTTATCTGGTCCCAGCGTTTACTCTTCAACACAGCTGCAGTCCACACGTGGCAAGTTTATTGACAGTAAGTGATCTGTTCTAGACAGACAAGGAGTACCTTGTTAAAAGCTTTTCTAGATGCAGATGATACCACTTTAATGGCAGAAAGCAAAGAGGAACTAAAGAGCCTCTTGATGAGGGTGAAAGAGGAGAGTGAAAAAGCTGGCTTTAAACTCAACATTCAAGAAATTAAGATCATGGCATCATGTCCCATCATTCCATGGCAAATAGAAGAAGAAAAAGTGGAAACAGTGACAGATTTTATTTTCTTGGGCTCCAAAATTGCTGCAAACAGTGACTGCAGCCATGAAATGACAAGACACTTTCTCCTTTAGAAGAAAAGCTATGATAAACCTAGACAGTGTATTAAAAAGCAGAGACATCACTTTGCTGATACAGGTCCATCTAGTCAGAACTATGGTTTTTCCAGTCATGCATGGATGTGGGGGCTTCCCTTGTGGCTAAGCTGGGAAAGAATCTGCCTGCAATGTGGGAGACCTGGGTTCAATCCCTAGGTTGGGAAGATCCCTTGGAGATGGGAAAGGCTATCCACTCCAGTATTCTGGCCTGGAGAATTCCATGGACTGTATAGTCCACGGGATCGCAAAGAGTCGGGTACGACTGAGCAACTGAATGGCAACAGATGAGTAATTAGTATATGGTGACCCTGAGAGACCCCAATTTAACAGTTGATGTTTGCAGGGGTTTCTGCTCATGGCCAAGTTTGCTTCTGGTGTTCATAAGGATGGAGAAACTGTTTACAAACCTCTTAATAGCCCTTTGCTTTCTTAGAGCAGAGAGAAGTCAGTGGAATGCTAAAGACATTTGAAATACAGAGCAGCCAGCTGTTAGTCTCATCAGAACATCAAGTGCTATGGAGGGTCAACCATTTAAGTTCTATTTTAACCTGAATGCAGCAGAGCATAAAAATCGCCATTGTTTGATATCACAGTGAATCAAAACTAAGCTAAATTTAAGTGTGGAGAAAGTAAAACTTTCTTCTGCCCTTCTTTTTAGAATCAGAATAAAAAGCAGTGGAAATAAGCAATGAGAGATAGGTCTCTAAACACTTTTTAATATCTTCCAATGAAGTCCAAACAATTATTGACCTGCAATTCATTTCCCGACATTGACTTATCATGACTTATTTGTCTCTGTGAGTTAAAGCTACCACTTTTACACTGATTTTTATGAGCCAGTGTGCTGTGCTAGGCACTTTTTTATCTTAATCACACCTACAACAGCTTTGTGTAATAGGTAATTTATGTCTAATTTGCAAAGAAGAAATTATTCTCTCAGAGGAAAATGATTGTCAATCAAG
Organism: Bos grunniens; assembly: GCF_055505025.1. Taxonomy (NCBI): domain Eukaryota; kingdom Metazoa; phylum Chordata; class Mammalia; order Artiodactyla; family Bovidae; genus Bos; species Bos grunniens. The sequence continues at coordinate 18,028,341 of NC_141191.1, read as the reverse complement.
ATCCAAGAAGTGACAGGGCAAAATGTGAGCTCGTGTTCTTCCCATTCCAACCCACTGTCATCATAGCCACAGCATCTAATGGTCCTTCTGCCCGAGAAGTTTCTCGTGTGCTTATCCTGGAAAATTCCTACGTATTTGTTATCTGACTCAAATATAATTTCTTCTACTGAGTCTTTCTTGACTGTCAGGCAGATTTCATTACTCTCAGTTATTGTCCTGAGAATTTTGTATATGCCTACCTCTTTCAAAGTACTTTTTACACTCCTCCAACTGTCAATTCCTGAGACTCTGAAATCCCATAGGGTAATCGTTCACTTTATTGTACTCCTAATACCTAGCATCGTGTACACTCAGGAAAATCACAACCAGCATTTATTATTTGAAAGAATAAAAGGTAAAAACTATTTCACAAATGAGGTAAGATAGAATCCAAACTGTGTATGCATGCAGTGTAGAATCAGATAGAAAGCAATCATGAGTGCTAATTAGGCTGCCTTGTGGAAGTGGAGCTGGCCTCTCTAAGGAGGCCAGTGAGTAATTTCCAGATATGCCTCTGGCCTTTAGAATGAGCTGCAATTCGCCTACTTGCCAATTTTACATATTCTTGTGGGTGATGCTCCCAAAGATATTTGTGCTTCAATTTATTTGTTGTATTCAATAAAAGGTTATATATAAACCAAGTTACAAATGAACCGATAAGATCATATTTCTGATTTTGAAAAATATATATATTCAAACCATGTAGAAAGGAAACAAACTGTCCTCTTTACTTTCCTTATCTTTGATGAGTTCCATACACCATACATTTGCCAGGCTGAGTAGTTGACATAGAGGTGAATAGGGCACGGTGTTTCATTTCGCGGGTGGTGGGTGATAGGAACTCTCAGAAAAAAGTCTGAGAGCAATGCCCAAGTGCAGGTCCACATAAGCAAAGGAGAGCAGAGGAAAGACCAAAGCGTGATCACGAGTGAGTAGCACTGCGGCTCGTTCCAAGGTCATGGCTGTCTGTCCTGTGCGGACCTCACTGGAGCTCAGGAACCATGTACAAGGTTTTTCTTTCAGCAAAGCAAGTGCATAAGCAAACTAGAAACACTACATGAGGCCTCCTTGCATTGAGCAGTCCCCAAAGCATCGCTGTCAGGTTGAAATAGCCTCATTTCACCACTCCCCAGTTGGTAGATGAGTGGAAAACCAGGAAGGACAGCGTCAGTGTCAGCCTTCATCACTGCTGCCTCAAATAAGCCAACCTCCTACAGAAAGAAGGACGCCCTTCAGCTGCCTTCCATCAGCATCAACACTTCCCTATATTATTATTTTTTGTAGCAACTGGGAGCCATGAGTGATAGTAAGTGGCTTCCTAAGAGTTAGCCTTGAGATGTTTACTTTTGGCAGAATGTCAGACTGGATATTCTCAGGGACCCTTTCACCGGGGGGTCGAAACACCTACAGCCTGCCCTAAACATCTTTCAGAGGCACACATACTAAGTAAGTGTTATTCACGTAAAAGCAAGGTTCCTCTGGAGTCCAGCTGCCAATAGACAAATGAGGGCCGGCAGAACTTGCAGGAAAGTGGGCGGAGCCCCCGGACCACACTCCCTTCTCAGCCTCACCTCCCTGAAGCTGAAGGGGTTCTGAGTCAGAAGGGCTCTGTGCCTGCAGGCAGAAGAAAATGCCCTTCCTCTCTAGAGAAAAACATTGCAGCCACTCAGGCTCTTCAAATATTAAATTAAACCAAATATTTTTGCATTAAAATGATTGAATCCGTAATCAAAATTCTTTGCACAGAGAAATTAACAGGCCCAGAGGGCTTTACAAGTAAAACCTACCACAAAAGCCAGATGCTCAGAAATACATCTAGCAAGACATGTTTAGGATAGCATGGAGAACACTAAAAACCGTACCAAAAGACAATAATAAAGACAAAAGCATTGAAAAATTCTGTGTTTCTAGGTAGGAAAACCCAATATCATAAAACTCCAGACAGAATACACAGTACTATTCCCTCTCCAAATTAATCTAGAGTCAACCCAATTCTAGTCAAACACCTATGCTGCTGCTAAGTTGCTTCAGTCGTGTCCGACTCTGTGCGACCCCATAGACGGCAGCCCACCAGGCTCCGCCGTCCCCAGGATTCTCCAGGCAAGAACACTGGAGTGGGTTGCCATTTCCTTCTCCAATGCATGAAAGTGAAAAGTGAAAGTGAAGTCGCTCAGTTGTGTCCGACTCTGAGCGACCCCATGGACTGCAGCCTACCAGGCTCCTCCATCCATGGGATTTTCCAGGCAGAAATACTGGATTGGGGTGCCATTAGGCTCTTTTTTTTTTTTTAAAGAAACTTGACAATATGGTTCTAAATAACATGCAGTAGCAAACACATGAGAATAGACAAGATGCTAAAGAAGGACAGTTTGAGAAATCATTTCCCACCAGAGAGGAAGACATATTGCAAAGCAATGGTCAATTAAGCAAATGTGATGCTGGTACTAAAATCAACAAACCAAGAAGAGGAACACAATAGAGAGCAGAGAACTAGACTCACACACATGCAACTAGAGAAAAGCCCACATGCAGCGACGAAGATCCAGGACTGTGCTGTGCTAAGTCGCTTCAGTTGAGTCCAGTGGATGCCAGGCTCCTCAGTCCATGGGATTCTCCAGGCAAGAATACTGGAGTGGGTTGCCATGCCCTGCTCCAGGGGATCTTCCTAACCTAGGGATTGAACCTGCATCTCTTATGTCTCCTGCTTTGGCAGGTGGGGTCTTTACTACTAGCGCCACCTGGGAAGCCAATTTCTACTTCTGCATTAGATCAATTATTGGGAGAAGGATGTAGCTGACTAGCCACCAGGATTCCAGGTCAGCTGGAGAGAGACTTGTGTGACTAGCACCACCGGCCCTGGAGCACAAGAGGTTCTGTGTATATAGGGCAGGGCCGGGTGACTGAATGGGAGAGCCCGGAGGGGACTCCACGATGGATGGTGGTGGTGGTTTAGTTGCTAAGTCGTATCCAGCTCTTGCAACTCCATGGACTGTGGCCTGCCAGACTCCTCTGTCTATGGGATTCTCCAGGCAAGAATGCTGGAGTGGGTTGCCATTTCCTTCTCTAGGAAATCTTCCCGACCCAGAGATAGAACCCTGGTCTCCTGCATTGCAGGCAGATTGTTTACTGACTAAGCTACAAGGGAAGTCAAATGCAAAGATGTAACCTCTGCACAGAAATTTCCTCCTGTGCTTCTCTGACAACCTCACCGGAGTTGGATAACCTTTTCTTTTTTCCCAATAGAAAAGAATCAAGTTTTATTCCATTATGAATAGTATTGAGAATCTTCTCTAGTGTTCTGTTTTTGATGAACCAAAAGTAAGGCTGTGGGGAGAGGAGTTTTGGCTCCAGAAGGTGAGCTCTCGGGGATCTGCAGGTGCTGGCAGTTTTCTGCGGTGGCAGGTGGAGGCTAGAACGCAGCGAGGATGAAGCAGCTGAATTCCTAGGCCAGGCTCTTGCCAGCAGAGAGGCAATGTCCCACACAGAGTCTGTGGCTCTAAATAAAGCCTTGAATTATTCAGCTCATATCATTTTTTCATTTTTCAGCAAAGTCTAGTCAAAGCTGGTTTCAAATTGGATTTTTTAATTTCCTTCATCGGGATGGGAATTCACGGCATCATCTCATTCTGATCAGGGCATCGGCACTGCCAAAAACCAGCCTCGCTCTCTGGAAATCGGCCTCTTCTGCTCACAGTGTGGATCATTATATCATCCTTAGCAGCCAAAGGAAAACAGCCTGTCTCTCGTGAGAAGCGGGGGCTTCCCTGATAGCTCAGTTGGTAAAGAATCCGCCTGCAATGCAGGAAGCCCCAGTTCGATTCCTGGTTCAGGAAGATCCACTGGAGAAGGGATAGGCTACCCACTCCAGTGTTCTTGAGCTTCCCTGGTGGCTCAGCTGGTAAAGAATCCGCCTGCAGTGTGGGAGACCTGGGTTCCATCTCTGGGATGGGAAGATCCCCTGGAGAAGGGAAAGGCTACCCACTCCAGTATTCTGGCCTGGAGAATTCCATGGCCTGTATAGTCCATGGGGTTGCAAAGAGTCGGACACGACTAAGCAACTTTCACTTCACTTCTCTTTCTATGAGAAGCATCTACTGCTTCTACGGACATTCCTTGTATGTTCTAATGATCAAAGAGGCAAGTGGTACCCAAATGAGGCCCCAAACGAGAGAACAGCAGAACAATGGTAGTGACTCATCCCTATGATCAAAAGTGGAATAAATCTAAAATACAACTAATGCATGAACTTTAGAATAATGTCAATTTCTTTAAAAAATTTTTTTGATGTATGTCTAAAAATGTGGTTATTTTACTATCCGTGGATCCAGTCATATAAAATGCCCATTAGATACTTCATTATGTGTTTCAGTGCTAAAAGCTTTCTGTTCTTAACTGGGGGAAGCTTTGGCTTCTGTTCATGTTCAAATGATCAAGAATAAAAATTTAACAGTCTTAAATATTTAGGAATTTTAATGGTATTTTCTGAATATAAATATAAGACATATTTCTTGAGGAAACTTGTAAAATACATCAAAATACAGAGATAGATGAATAAAAATCCCCTCCACAATCCCAATGCACTGCTCATATTCTGACTTAATTCTTTCCAGTCATCTTTATATTTCTAGAACCCAATTAACATAGCTTAAAAGGGAAACTTCAGAGCAATGTCAAATTTGAAAACAGATGGGAAAATTTGACATGAAACACAAGCACATGGAATCCAGATTTGGATTAAAAATTGCGATAAATCATACTGTTAGATGTAAATGTCAGGTTCTTTTGATAAACAGTCCAACCAAGTTCCGTGTAGTCGAAGCTGCGGTTTTTCCAGGGGTCATGTATGGATGTGAGAGACCGTAAAGAAGGCTGAGCACCAAAGAATCTACGGCTTCAAATTGTGGTGTTGGATAAGACTCTTGAGAGTCCCTTGGACAGCAAGGAGATCAAAGTCGTCAGTCCTAAAGGAAATAAGCCTGAATATTCATTGGAAGGACTGGTTCTGAAGCTGAAGCTTCAATACTTTGACCACCTGATGCAAAGAGCCAACTCACTGGAAAAGACCCGGATGCTAGGAAAGCTTGAGGGCGAAAGGAGAAGGGGGTGGCAGAGGCTGAGATGGTTAGGTAGCTGACTCAGCGGACATGAATTTAACAAACACTGAGAGATAGTGGAGGACAGACGAGCCTGGTGTGCTGCAGTCCATGGGGTTGCAAAGAGTCATACATGATGTAGCAACTGAACAACAATCCTCATAGCTTGCTTTATGCTCACTGTTCCCACTAGCTCCCAATAAGATGGCATGAAAAAGTGAATCTCAGGCCAAATTATGCCAAATAAACAATTTAATGGCTTATGTTGGAATAAATAATGACTTCTGGAGGCCTTATTTTCCCCCCAGAGTGTGGGCACTGAAATATCTGATGAACAGGCCCCTCTTATCAGGGGTCGGTCATCTGAACTCAATTTCTAAAAGGCCCTATTTTTTTTTTCCTTCCACAGAAGGCGATTCTAGTTTAGTGATATAGTGGCTGAACTGGGGAGGTGTTTTGGGTCCATTCCTGCGATGTTCAGACACATCTTGGGGGACAGAAGTTTCTAAAGAGCTTGGTGGCAGCCAGAGACAGATTTGTGGGAGCCAAAAAAAGCCCAGAAGGTACTACCTGTAACTGTTCAGGGGCTCTGCACAACGTGCCCTCCACAGCACCTAAGTATCTCTGATTAGTAGGAATTGCGATTTTGTTATGGGATGCCCACGCTAAGACTGGACTCCAGTAATTTTTTGAAAACTTGAGCCCTACAAATTGAAGACAGGCTAAGGTAGAGCTGAGAGGGGAGTGGCAGGAGGCTTCAAAAATGTCTCAGTTCTGGATTCTGAATTCTAGATTAGTCTTCTGTTCACAGAATAACTGCGCCCTCTGGTGGGCACACCTGGAAGCTCTGACGGTTTCACACTGCCCTTTGGGAGACTTGTGCCTACTTCCCTAGACTTTCTTCCCACCGGTTTTTAAAAATTTTTCAAGTCCCTAAGTCAGCTGGCAGGCTTGTTAAATACTGTCCATGACTCAGGGCAGGTTTGTACCCCAGGCCATCTCTCTGTCCCATGTAGTGGACAAACCCAGATGCTAAGACTCCCTAAGAGGTTTGTTTCGTCAAAGCTACAAAACAGTATGAGCTTCGGCCCCAAGGTCACTGGTCTCTGCAAGCTGGGGGTCTGGGAGACACACAGCCAGTAGGGAAACCTCAGTGGAACAATTGGACTCACGGAGTCTTGGAGTAACTGTATCCTTCAGTTCAGCTCAGTTTAGTCGCTCAGTCCTGTCCAACTCTTTGCGACCCATGGACTGCAGCATGCCAGGCCTCCTTCTCCATCACCAACTCCTGGAGTTTACTCAAACTCATGTCTATTGAGTCGGTGATGCCATCCAATCATCTCATCCTCTGTCATTCCCTTCTCCTTCTGCCTTCAATCTTTCCCAGCATCAGGGTCTTTTCAAATGAGTCAGTTCTTCGCCTCAGGTGGCCAAAGGATTGGAGTTTCAGTTTCAATATCAGTCCTTCCAGTGAACACCCAGGACTGATCTCCTTTAGGATGGACTGGTTGGATGTCCTTGCAGTTCAAGGGATTCTCAAGAGTCTTCTCCAACACCACGGTTCAAAAGCATCAGTTCTTCAGCGCTCAGCTTTCTTTATAGTCCAACTCTCACATCCATACATGACCACTGGAAAAACCATAGCCTTGACTAGATGGACCTTTGTTGGCAAAGTAATGTCTCTGCTTTTTAATATGCTGACTAGGTTGGTCATAACTTTCCTTCCAAGGAGCAAGCGTCTTTTAATTTCATGGCTGCAGTCACCATCTTCAGTGATTTTGGAGCCCCCCAAAATAAAGTCTGTCACTGTTTCCACTGTTTACTTCCAAATGTGGGGTGTGCGTATGTGTGTGTGTGTATTTTGAGGGGAGGTATATTTTTGTTTTCTTTTTTAAATCTCACCAAGCCTTCAGAATTCAAAGGTTTCTGCTTGTTTGTTTGTTTCAATATTGCAGTGTGATCTTTTAAATACTCTGAATAATCAAGGGAGGGGGATTGTGTTCACATATGGACCAAGCCAGGCTGGGGGAAAGGGGGACGCATAGACAGCTGAGGGTTGGGAGAAAGGATTGCAACAGCTTAAAGGAAATCACAGAGAGACGGAAAGAAGAAGTCCCGAGGGACATACGTGGTGGTCCAGTGGCTAAGACTCCATACTCCCAATGCAGGGTGCCTGGGTTCGATCCCTGGTCAGGGATCTAGGTCCCAAATGCTGCAACTAAGAGTTCGCATGCCACAGCTAAAGATCCCGCCTACCACAGCTAAGACCCAGTACAGCCAAATAAATACATAAATATTGTTTAAAAAAGAAGTCCCAAGCCATGGGATTCAACCAGATGGCAAGTGACAGGGGATGACTTTTTAGAAGACAAAGCACTCGGTCTGCAGCACTAGAAGTCTGTGGGAGCACACCTTGGTACCCAGGCCCAGGGTCGCCCACTGCTGGGGGCTCCTGTAGTTGGTCTCTTAGGGGAAGTGAAGTCCCCAAAGCTGGGGGACTCTGGAGCTGTGGTTTAAAGGACAAGCTACTGTCTAGGAACTAGATATTTACAACCATTATATTTGAAAAGTCATGTGAATTTGAATTGAAGCAGTTGATTTGATTTAGTGTTTCCAGATATATATCAATACACAGAATTTGTTTACGTACATCATAAATTAAGTGCCTTCTGTCAGATCCTAGGGTTTAAAATGAGGCCAAAGGAGGTACCAAAGTGCCATCTAGAGGGGAAGTGGAGAATGAGAGGAAAATACTTGCAAGGTATTTTGTCTTTTTTTTTTCCCCTGTAAAAGCATCAACATGTTATTATGCTATAATGGGGATAATAATACCTTGTCTTGGACGATGGTGACGAGGAGTACAGAGTATAACAAGACGTAAAGCCCACAGCAGGCATTCCGCAAGATGGACAGATTGTAATATTCTTAGTTGCGTTCTTTTCTTCTCTTGTTGAGCTTCCCTGGTATCTCAGATGGTAGAGACTCTGCCTGCAAATGCAGGAGACCCGTGTTTGATCTCTGGGTTGGGACGATTCCCTGGAGAAGACAATGGAAACCCACTCCAGTATTCTTGCCTGGAGAATTCCATGGACAGAGAAGCCTGGCAGGCTTCCGTGGGGTCTCAAAGAGCCAGACACGACTGAGCGACTAACACTTTCCCTTACTCTTGTTAGCCAAAAATGATGCTCCTATTATTATTAACAACACTAATCGCTGACTGGTTGGCCGACTAAATTTTAAGCCTAGGATATCCACTTAACAACCTGTTAACTCTAGGATGTCCATTTTAACTCATTTGGATCGAATGAAATGATAGAAATGATATCCTTAAAGGATTGCTTAAATGGCTGCTCCAGAAGCTCCTAATTGAAGAATCCCGGGTGGGGCAGTGGTCAGGACCCTGCTTTCACATCTGAGTGCCCTGGGGAATCTAAGTGAAAGTGAAAGTCGCTCAGTCGTCTTCGACTGTTTGCGACCCCATGGATCATACATGGAATTCTCCAGGCCAGAATACTGGAGTGGGTAGCCTTTCCCTTTTCCAAGGAATCTTCCCAACGCAGGGATCCATCCTAGGTCTCCCACGTTGCAGGCGGATTCTTTACCATCTGAGCCACAAGGGAAGCCCAAGAACATCAGAGTGGGTAGCCTATCCCTTCTCCAGTGGATCTTCCCGACCCAGGAATTGGACTGGGGTCTCCTGCATTGCAGGTGAATTCTTTACCAACTGAGCTATCAGGGAAGCTCCCCAGAGATCTAAGAAGGCCATAATTTAAAATTTAGAGACCAGAAAAGACCTACCCCTGGGGGCCTTGGAGGAAGCATGACCCTGCTGAACCTTGATTTCAGGTTTCCAGCCTTTAGAATTGTGAGAGAAAGAGTTTCTGTTGTTTTAAAGCGTTCAGTTTGTGGCAATGTGTTACCCAAGCCCTAGGAGACTAAATCTGTATCTGAAGATGAGGGATCATCAAGACCCAGACAAGCAGTGAAGCTGAGTGAGTGTTAAGTGTTGTGGTTATCAGAAATATTCCTTTTCATTCATTCCCACCCCCCACCCCAGGCATGAGTGTGCGTGCACACACGCAGAGGCACACTCCTAGTTGAAAAATTGCTTAGAAGAGTTAGTTTCAGTCTGTAGATGGCCTTGGGAAGGACAGAAGGAAAGAGAAGCTTGCCTGCTCTGATGGATGAACACTGCATACACACTCCTGGAGGGAAATGGGATGGATGTCGGGAGAGGCCCCCAGAAGCGCGCCCCACCCCCTACCCCCCCAGGGTACCAGGCAGCTTCAGGCCATCTGGGGGAGGGGCGGGCTGAGAGGGGAAACCTCTGCCACAGCACGGCACCTCCCTTCATGGCTGCTGGAGCTTAGGGCAGTAGTGAAGTCTCTACATGTGAACTCTGAAGACCTTAACCAGAATGTGGGAAAGTCTCTTGCACAAGGACAGGGACAGGCCCGTTCTGCCCCAGTCTGATGTAGGCCGTGGGGAAAGCCCGTAAGAGCAGAAGATGAGAGGATGAGGAGGACCCAGGGGGTGAAGGGAGGATCAGCTGGGACAAGCCTCTTCGTCAAAATGGAGCAAAGTTTCTCTGAGTCTTTAATGAGGCAGGACAGTAGCCAAGGTTTTAAAGCCATTCTGGTCTTTTTTGATTTTTTTTTTTTTTTTTTTTTACTTTTGCTTTTACTGTGTCTTCCTCGGAAAATTCCTTTTTATCCCAATCTTTGAACCTGCTCCAAATTCTCTTTTCCCTTCCCTTCTCGTAGAACCCTATGCTGCCTCCTCATTTCCATTTAAAACTCTGTATTTTATACACGTGTAATTAGTTTCCTTTTGTGGCTCCTGCTAACCAGACTGGAAGCTTCATGAAGGTAGAGATATATTGAGTGGCTTACCACCGCATTCCCCCCAGTTCAGTCTGCTCAATCAATACTGTGCATATTAGATAGAATCTTGACACAGGTTGTTGGCATGGATTGAAAACGGGTGGAGATAGTGCAAAATTTATATTATTAGACCATATCTAAAACAATACCCATGTAAATATTTGCATCACAGGGAACATCCCAGTACTGAGAATACAGGTGGTGCCTTGAAAATGCTGAAGACACTGCTGTGCCCCCCATCCATGTGTTCCCAAATCATTTTCACCTGTAGGATTGGTGTATGTTACGTTGATTTCTGTCCAATACATTTATTGTCTATAAATGTAGATTTGTGAACCCACACTCACAGAGGCAGGTTGTCTTAGTCTTTAGCTTACCCCCTTCATCTTCACCAGCCCTCCTGTACCCAAAACTATGCCAAATGCATATGAAACCCATGCACAAACAGAGGACCCACTTCCAGGTGGATAGCTGCTTTTAATCCTTTCCCTTACAGAAATTCTGGAGTCCACATTCACACTCACTTATTCATAGCTTGTCTCTACCCAAACCCATTTAAAAATTAACAACAAGAATTCTTGATTATTCTGAAACCTGCCATCAAATTCAGTTAAGTTCTTTCTTCCCAAAAGAGTTCCCTGTACGCAGAGCACAGAATCTTGCGATTGGATGCTGACTGTCCCGGTTCCTATCTTCTCCGCTTCCCATGTTTCATTCACCACACCTTTTACAGTGGTTTCTTTGAGCAGTTCTACCTGATCCTTTGGTGCCGCCACTTGATTCTTTTCTGGTTTATCTGGCTGTGCTTTCATCTTTAAATATCTTAATCTTGATTGTATATCCTTGGTTTAGGAGAGGTATAGCCAACAAAACAGAGCCTGGATACTCAAGTCAGACTCGGATCATCACGGAACCCTGGGAGCTTGGGGAGCATGACAGTTTGCTTTTTCTTACTAATACCCAACCCCTCCAGTCTGTTACAGGCTCAGAATTGTAGCCTGTGGAGGAAAATGAAGGTGCAGTGTCTTCTTCAGTGAAATCCAAGCCCTTTTCAGGGAGTGATCTGATTTACCCTTCAGGAAGTCGAGCGGTCTCTGAGGACCCTTTCAAGGGCCTTGCGTTTTCTCCAGAATCCAGTCCAAGTACTCGACCACGTTGCTGTAAACACCTGGCCGCTCCCTTTGGCCGCAGCCTTCACCCCAGCTCGTGATGCCTACCAGGTGCCACACCTCGTTGTGCTTACAGGACAGGGGCCCCCCCGAATCCCCCTGTGACAAACAGAGAAAAGAAAAGGGCACGCAGATCAGTTTAGACTTCACTTCTTAAATACCTTGCCCCGGGAATGATTTCACCTGAAATTCTGTCTTGGCCCTTTAATAAACTTCAAAGATGCAGATTACCTGTCCCGCACACCAATCTATCCACGTCAGATTCTAGGGTAAGGAAAAAACAAACCCACTGTGTTCCCTGCTCATTGGCAGAAGACTGTTTTTCAAAAAATACACCAAACAGAGGACTTCCCTGGTGGCCCAGTGATTTAAGAATCCACCTGCCGATGCAGAGGTGGGGGCGGGGGTGGGTTCGATCCCTGGTCTGGGAACTAAGATCCCACATACTGTGAAGCCACTGAGCCCATGTGTCACATTACTGAGCCTGAGCAACTCGGGAGTAGTCCCCGGGCCCTGCAACTAGAGAAACCCCTGTGCAGCAGCAAAGACCCAATGCAGCCAAATATAAATAAATTAGTGAAAAAATTTAAATTAAAAAAAGTTTAATGCACTAAACATTCTAATTGGAGTTTATTCAATTGGCTGAAGACAGGGTTACCTTACAGGCATCCTTCCCTCCTTCTCTGTAGCCTGCACAGACCATCTTGCTGGTTATTCTGTGCTCTCTGTAACCTGCCTGGCATTCTTCATTTGTCATCAAGGGTACCTTGGCTTTCTGGAGAGTATTCTGTATTTTGTCTAAAACAAAATTTTGGTTTATAAATGGAATAACCGCATACATATAATATAAATTTAAATATAAGTACATATATTTAAAATAAAAATTGCACCTATTTTAAAAATCTAGAAGGAAAAACAATCAGGTTTAGTTCACAGACTTTTTGTAATTACAGCATGTAGAGAAGATGTTATCTCATTATTGTACCATTTTTTTCATGTTAATTTAGCTCAAAATTAATTATGGCTTTAACTGGAATTACTTCCCAGAGAAAATAATTGGATAACAGGCTAAGACATTTACTGAAAAGTGCTAGGTTTTGAATTAAACTTCATTAAAAGTAATGAGTCTTTAAAGAGATTGTCGTATTTAAAATTCCCAAATAGGTGAGGTATCATCTTCCTTTGGGTGATTTTTGCCTTTCCATCTTTATGAATACACTTTCTGCAATTGAATAATGTTATTATTTTACTCTCATTTTAGCTGTGTGACTTGAGGTAGCAGAAAATGTTGTGATTAAACTGTGCTCTGTATCTTCCGCTGTAGCAGACAGAGAAATGTGGTTTCTTACCTCTTAATTTTCTGTATCCCCATCCGGTCACCCAGCATTCAGTATACATCACATTTCTATCTCCTTTGGAAGGTAGGCATATGGGCCATTGAGAGTCTAAATTTTAAAAATCACAGTTTAGTTATCAGAAACAGAATACATCACATTTCCCGGGAAAACTCTCTTCCTTCACTTTCTATGATTAGGGTGTGTTCTCAGTTTATTATATTCGGGTTTTTTTTTTTCCCCCTCTTTGTCATACATTTTCATTCCTCATGTTCAGAGTTATCTATCACACATCAAGGAGGAGGGAACAAGAGACAGCCTCCTCCACTAACTGTCACTCTCACGAGGTCTGTGATGCTATAGAAACTGCTTCCTCATTCTGACTTGCCATCCTTTCTTCCTTAAAAAGGAGATATAAGCCATCTTTAACATTCCAATATATTATGAAGTCATGTCATTCTGTGAATCTGAAGAAAACTTGCCATTTTAACCCCTCCCCACAAAAAAATAGATTCAATCATCAGGACAGCATGTCAGTCTTTTATATGAATATATATATATATTTTAATATGAACCATTTTTAAAGCCTTTATTGAGTTTGTTACAATATTGCTTCTGTTGTTTATGCTCTAATTTATTTTGCCTGTGGGATGTGGCATGTGGGATCTTAACTCCCAGACCGAGGATCAAACCTGCACCCCCTGTATTGAAAGGCAAAATCTCAACCGCTGGACCACCAGGGAAGATCCCAGCACTCAGTCTTAATGGACTGAAAGGGGAGCTTTGCAGCCCTTCTCCCTTTTTAATGACAGTAATACATGGAGGGACTGCCAGGGTCAGGCCAGGAACCTGGGAGTGTGAAGCCCGGCATCACTGTAGACAACGTTCTGTTTAAAATTTTCCATACCTGTGTAATTCATTGTCGTTTCTAGTTTCAACAAGGCAATGTCATATCCACTTTCTGCCTTTTCATATTGATCATGAATTATTATTTCTTGAACCCCAAAGAAAGATGTATCCTCTTTTATTTCTGATTGATTCAAAATGCCACTATAGACACGCAACACATTAGGTGACTCGACCCTAAGGAGTAAGCAAGAGAGGAAAAGAGAATTCCCGTTAGCAAGTAATTCCCAACCTTTTGAGATACAGTGCTATTTAACTAACGATTCCTAGCCAGTGGGGGGCTTTTAGGTGGAAAGAAGTGATTTTCTGCTAAGATTTTTCAGTCACATAGTCCTCTTTTATGGAAGGTCCTGGGCTATCATTTACCTTATATTAAACACAAAAACATCAATGAATACTTTTTCCACCCTTCAACACACACACACACACACACACACATACACATTTCTGGGTTTTACTTTCAGTGCTGCCGTTGATTGGCTGTGACCCTGAGAAATTCACTCATACTTTCTGGCACCCCACTGTCCCATATGTTAAAGCTAAAAGAGACTATTGACCTCAAATCTTTGAGTTATGAGTAAGCTGCATAATGATAAAAATAAACCGACAAAACCACAAATCTGAGTCTAAAAACAACCCAGAAGATACTGCATTGCAAAGAGGAAATCTGGTCAACTAAAATTCCCTGGGATACACACAGTCTGTATGCTCTTGATGGAGCTTTTATATCTGGCCGGTAATGAAAATGACTGAAGTAGGGAATCCAATATGATGATGTATAATAAACACTTCTTTCTGTGTCTGGAAATAAGAGTGAGGGGTGGGGAGAGAGGAAGGGAGAGAGAGAGAGGAGGAGGAGGAGGAGGAGGAGACAGAGTCAGAGGGGAGAGGGAGAATAAGTGGGAAATTACATTCAGGAAGCGGGAAATTCTCTTTGAGTTTAGTCCTAAACCCAAAGCCCAGGACAGTGCACAGAAGGTGATATACTCAACAGGAGGTAAGCAGAAGTCCCCTGGGGATGTGTATACATTTAACCAGAAAAGTGGAATATTATGGAGTCAAACAGCCATGTTCCCGCACCTCTTCTGATGCTGGTATAGAATATGAACAGCTCTTCCTTTTTGCTTTTTCCCCCACTAAAGACAGAAAATTAATTTAGCAAATAGGAAAACTGACATCTTTGAGATAAAATACTAGAGTAGATTTAATATTAATATATGCATGAGCATGGTGAACGAGTAAAACCAGCAATGGTACTGAACTCGTTGAAACAGTGAGCAGCTGTTAATATCCACTGGTTTCCGATGATGGCGCCTCCACACAGGTGTCTCTGGGTGGGTGATGTCACGTGCAGAGTTATCTGCCACGGCCACTCTCCGTGAACAGAGCGGGTTCCTCCTACAATTCTGGTCTTGATTTTGGTTGTACACACTACGACAGAAGGATTGCAGTGAGTAGCTTCCTAAATCTTCATTTTCCATCAGTAGTTACATTCCTTCAGGCACACAGGGAAGAACGCCCTGCCCTGGGTTCAATAATGTACCGTGACCTTCACTTGAAGATACTTTAGACTCAAGTTGGCAAAGCATAATATGAACATAAAACCTGAATGAGTGGGTCACCTTGTAATTGCACATTCCCAAATAATGCCCCAAATAATAGAGAAGGACAGGGCAGCCTGGCATGCTGTAGTCCATGGGGTCCCAAACAGTTGGACATGACCAAGCCATTGAACAACAACAATAAAATAATGTCTCATGTGGGACTTCGAGGCTTACCTTCCCTCAAATGACAACCGCAGCGGTTCTTTTAAAGCAATGGTTGTCAAGTGTGGCCCCCAGACGGACCTCCCAGGCATGACCTGGGAATTTGTGAGAGATGATCATTCATGGGCCCCACCTTAGACGTCGTGAATCAGAAACTCTAACAGTGGACCCTGACCGCCTGAGTTTTGATCAGCCTCACTGACGTTTGAGAACTCTGGTTAGAGGTGAACACCTTGAACTCCATTTGCAGCCTTTGTCCAGTTCCTCCCACTGCCCTCCCACCCCAGCTGCCCTTTGGCCCGCTCAGTCACTCCAGCTCCACCCACACCCCAACCCGGCCTCTCTTCTGTTTGTGAACTGCTTCTGCCCTTTGGTCTTGTTGACAGATTGGGGTTTTATGCTCAACCCTTGATATTTCCGAGGACTTTGATTCAAACTCACCCCTCAGTTCTTTCTTGACTTGGAAAATTAATATGTCAGCAGTAACTAAAATACATTAAGAACATGTAAATAAAGACCTTGTTAAGATGAGTTCTATCTAGATCTCGGTGTTCGTTTCTCAGTTCAAACAAAGTGCTGAAAATACCCATGCTTGGCCTTGCATTTTGAACTAATAGATGTTTCTTTGGATGGCAGTTGCTCTGTGTCTTCAGAAAGTTAAGTTATAGTATAAACCAATGACAGTGAAAGGTATAAACATCTCAGTCAGATGTTCCCTTGCATATTAGCACATTTTTAATCTAATGCAGCAAAGCCTAATCAACTCATTTCACTTCTATCAGAAGGTGCATTAAAGACATAAGATTTTAGTTTCCTTTATCTTATAGTTTCTGTTTAGCTGTCAGTCTACACCTGATATAATCTGCAACCTTTAGAGACCAGAGTCCATAGATTCATTAGAAAGGAACATAAGGAGGAACATTAGAAACATAAGAAGCATTAGAAAGGAAGGAGGGTGAGAATGGATTCTGCAATTTAAGGTGTAAGTGGTGGCTCCCCTTTTAAAATGATGTCACCATTGCTGGCGATAAAATCGGCTGCATCCTTTCTATTGCTTGGTAGCACCAGCACAATGGAAAGATCGTAAATACTCCTTTTTGTCTTAGGTAAATTTATTGCAAGAAAAACAGAGAAGGTATGAGATACAACTCAACTGACTGTCTTTGTAAAGAAGCTAGAACCATCCAGAGTCCCATCTGCTGCTGCTAAGTCACTTCAGTCGTGTCCGACTCTGTGCGACCCCATAGACGGCAGCCCACTAGGCTCCCCCGTCCCTGGGATTCTCCAGGCAAGAACGCTGGAGTGGGTCGCCATTTCCTTCTCCAATGCAGGAAAGTGAAAAGTGAAAGTGAAGTCGCTCAGTCTTGTCCGACTCTAGCAACCCCATGGACTGCAGCCTACCAGGCTCCTCCATCCATGGGATTTTCTAGGCAAAAGTGGCAGAATTTCCCAGCTAGGAGGGTAATATTGGACACAATGTAACATTGTGTGTTCTACAAAACAAGTTTTCAGAACCTCAGGATTTATTTCTTCATCTCTCAGTAGAGCCAGTATTTCTGACAGATTTTCATATTTTGAAATCTACTACAAAGCATAATTATCACTTCCATTTCACTCATTAAATCTCAGCTGCAACTTAATTTATATTGCATTGTAATATTGGGCAGTAAGCAATAAAAGTCTAGAAACATGCAGTGTATGTAAATCAATGAACACTAATGTCGTCGTAGGTTATTACGATAATTTAGGGAGGAATGCGTGTAGGGAGAATGTTCCTATTCTTTCCCTTACTGTTGTTTGGCTACAAACCATCTTTTGTTACTAGGCTCAGAAATTGGCCACTGGAATGGAAGTACTGCTGATATGGTATTATCATTTTTATATTATTATAGGTTGTGCTTAATATAGATAATCTTTTTATTTCCACTCTCTCATACTCATTGTTACAAGTTAATAAGGTTTTACTGTAACTTTTGCTAATATTCATAAATACTCCAAACACTCGCAGGAAATCTGAAGGCCCTGGAGAAGGAGTTACTGAATATTTCTTGTATATATAACATAGTTTTCCCAACATAAGATGATTATTTATATTTCAATTAAAGATCAAGTAACAACCAGTAGAAAGAAGATGACTAATTAAGATGCTGGTTGATATTTCTATTATAAAGGATAATAAGAAAGATCATTTGACCGTGATATCAACAAACAGACATAAAAATGTTGACTAAACCTGAGCCTCAGCAGGCAATACTAGTTATATAAATGTATCAAATTATAAAATGTTTAAGCAAAAAATGTTAGCTGCTCAGTGGTGTCTGACTCTTAGCAAACCCATGGACTATAGCCCACCAGGCTCCTCTGTCTATGGGATTCTCTAGGTGAGAATACTGGGGTGGGTTGCCATTCCCTTCTCCAGGGGATCTTCTTGACTCAGGGATTATAACATATATTTAATTAATGCCAGGCAATGCAGAGTTTAGTTAAAGCCCAATATTTACCTTTAAAACAGGTCAGCCTGATTGACAGCAGTGAAAATAACAGAAAATTGCAACTGCATTCATTGTTGTACTAATTTTCTCCCCTCTGTGGCTATTACTGATTCTCTTAGTCACGACATACTCAGTATAAAAAACTCCTTCAGGCTATTACTTTTTTCAAGTGACGTTAAACTCACCATTATCCATTTTACATAACCTTAACGTGTATCCAGAGATGCTTCCTGTCCCATGAAGTATTTTAGTTGGAGATCCATTTGCAGAAAGTTTTAAGTAGCATTTACCCCTGCAGGTTGGAAGCAAAATGGTATAAACATAACTCATCTCTCAACAAGCTGGGACAGAAGCATCTATGGGACTTGACACATGTCTTACTTCCCTCCGTTGCACGATTCTTGAGATGGAGAATAGGTAAAGAACTGGCAGCGGATGCTGTTGGTACACGTTTTCTGGCAGGCTTCGTGGCTGTCCGCGTCTACGATGTCCAGTTCTTCTCCCAAGAAATCAGTGTTGCGATAGAATGAAGAATGGCAGAACACTGCACAGCAGAAGCACATATTGAGATGTGAAAGGCAAAACCCTCCCGCCCATTTGTTGACCTTGATCAGAAGAAAGGGCTTGCACTGATTACCTGGGACACTGTGTTGGCAGTGTTGTAGACTAAAACCAGAAAAAGCTCTGTTCTTTCTAAAGCGTGCGCTTGGCAATCCACTTGAAGATGTTTTAAGGAGACACAGATTTCTAAGAGTGAAAAAGAAACGTCAAGAGGCACCATGTAAACCATATCAAAGAAGAAGACATTTTCATAGCGCATATAGAAATCAGTTCCTGTTGGTATTTAATAGGGAAGGAGTTCCCATTTTGAAAGTACACTGAGTCAGACTGTAGGTTGCATAGGTTGCAGACAAATTTTCCAAACTGCCTCTAAATCTTCTGAGCTTGCTCTGTTCAACATCACTGTTCCTAGCACCTTCCTTTTTCATTTCCTTTCTCTCAACTTTCCTAGACTATCTCAACCATCCAGGAATGTTCATGCTGCCTAGAAATCTGCTGTAGGCTTAGACAGAGATAAATGCAGGCTCCACACCCAGGTGGCATTTCTCTGGGAGGAAGTAACCTTTCCTAACTAGTACAAAATCACAATCCAGGGCAGTGATGTCCAACAGTTTTTTGCAATGACGTAAACACTCTGCATCTATGCTAGTCACTACAACAGCCACTGCTGCTGCTGCTAAGTCGCTTCAGTCGTGTCCGACTCTGTGTGACCCCATAGATGGCAGCCCACCAGGCTCCCCCGTCCCTGGGATTCTCCAGGCGAGAACACTGGAGTGGGTTGCCATTTCCTTCTCCTAGCCAGCCATTTCATGAGTTCTTGAAATGCGGCTAATACAGCTGAGGAAATGAAGATTTAGTTTTATTTAATATTCATTAATTCAAATTTAAGAGGCCAAGCCTTGGCTTGTAGCACCCAGGTTCTTCTCTCACCCTGTAATGATGATCAAATACTTCCTCTTATAGGTATTGACTGGGAATTTTACAAATGGAATATGAAAGAAAGAGAACCGTGATTAAGACAAAATAACACCTTACAAAGGCATCTAAGTTCTGAAATTTTTAGTGCCTTAAGGTTCAGTCTTTGCCCTCCTTCTCTCTGTTCAATTTTTTGATGATCTCATCAGTTTCAGCAGCATTAATTACCAGCTGGGGATACCTAATCACTGCCTTAAATCTCTCTTTTTAACTGCCAATTCGATATTTCTTTCTCATTGACTACCAGACACCTCTTCCCTCTTGAAATCAACTCTATATGAAATCTTCCCTCATTTCTTCATTGGTGTTTTCAACCTTGCAACTTTCTTGAGCCAAAAAATTTTGCAGCCATCACTGACTTTTTCCTTCATGCTGGTATTCAATCCATCAGCAAATCTTACTGGCTCTACATTAACAATATATCCCAATCTGATCACTTCTGTTTTACTTCCACTCTGGCCCAAGTAGTGCAGGGTTTTTAATCTATCGAGTGTACTTATCGCATCCCCATGTTTAGAACCATATTGAGAAAATGAAAGTAACATATTCTCATGTGACACAGCTAGTATTGATACTTCTGTAGTTATATCCTCCCCCGATAAAAAACCAGTCTTGCTTGATGGACAGGAGCTCAATGGCTTATTTTGGCTGAATTCCTCTGGGGGACACTCCCCACAGGAATGAACAGCCATGTCGAGCAAATGCCAAGGACTCTTAAGAATTCAGAATCTAGATTTTTAAGCAAATAGTCTTAAGATGACTTCTCCTTTTTTTTTAGTGAATTTTGTTAATGGGGACAACAAACATCCTTTTGATGATCATAGCAATTTCCTGTGCTTTTATTACAGTTTCCTGTGTTAATATGCATCAGTAGGGAAATGGCCTAAATTCTCAAAGCGTCCTCCACCATTATCCCCAATTCTTTTGATGAAGGCCACTGTTTCTCCCCCTCTCCATTTTGAATTTGACAGGTCACTGCTATTTCCAGCTCTTTGTGCTCCTGGATCAATGATCTTAAACCAGGCATTGGGCTACGATAGTGAGTGACTATCGTTATTTTCTTCCTTCTATTCGGAACTAGCAACTCTCTCGTTGTCATTGTTCAGTCACTAAGTTGTGTCTGACTCTTTGGGACCCCATGGACTGCAGCACACCAGGCTTCCCTGTCCTTCACTATCTCCCGGAATTTGTTCAAATTCATGCCCATTGAGTCGCTGATAGTATCTAATCATCTCATCCTCTGTTGCTCTCCTTTTGCTGAAGGCAAAGACCTCCCTAACCTAAAGAAAAGCAAAAGTCCTGCGGTCAGTAAGTGGGAAATGGAAAGAGAGGAGCTAGGATTCTTCCTTGCAGTTTTTATCTATTCTAGAGAGACATTTAGATAAAATTTGTAGTTGCTCAGAATTTTCAAGGGTGGGTTTTGATCAACTGTTTTAAAAGATAACACATGACCCTTAATCTTAACTCTTTACCTTTCAGATGCTGTTGGCCATTCTTCAGACAAGAAGGTAAAAAACAGACAACTGGGATGGTGAGTACAGATGCTGCGACAGACAAAGGGATCTGGGGCCACGACAGTGTCAATGGTGATGTCCACAAACGCCGTTCTGGGGAAAATGTCCCTAATACAAGCTGCACAGCAGAAGACATCATATTCAGAGGGTCAGTTCATTGGTAGCGTCAGTAAAAGTAAAACCCCACTCACGGTATTCGTAAATTCCATATAAAAAATTTGCTGGGCGATGAGGGAGGGATGAACAGACAGAGCACAGAGAAATTTTAAGGCAGTGAAAATATTCTGAATGGTACTCTGGTGATGGAAACATGCCTCTATATATTTGTTCAGACCCATACAATGTATGACTCCAAGAGTGGCTTGTAATGTAAACTGTGAACTTCGGGTGATTATGATGTTGGCTCATCAGTTGTAACAAATGTACCATCTGGTGAGGGATGCTGGTAACAGGCGAGGCTGACTACATGTCTGGGCAGGAGGTAAAGGGAAATCTTTATCCTTTGCTCTCAATTTTGCTGCGAACCTAAAACGGCTCTAAAGAAACAAGGTCTTACTAGTAACTTTAAAAGATTTGTTTATCCCAAGATCTTTTACACTTTTAAAATTAGGATAACTGAAGTGATTGCTGTAAGCTTTAAATTCCAATATAAACTTTAGTCATACAGACCATTATGGATTTTTTCTCATGAGGAAAATAAAAGGTCAATGGGTCCATTTCATTAGTGAGCACAAATTGGTATCCTAAGTGAGGCCCATTGTACATATCATTAGCACTGAATGGCTAAACTACCTCATTAAGAAAATAATAGTTACCCAGGTTAGAAAGGCCACAGGACTTCAAAGAAAATCCAGATACCACTTCGTGGAGCTTCGTTATGCTGGTTGGTGTCCCCGTTTGGGTGTTCTTCAACAGACAAGTGTTACTAAATGAAGACCAAAATGGAAAATTATTTTATCCCTCCAAACGCAAGTAAGGAAAAATATAAGATGATAAAAAATTCACATTTAGAGATGGCCTGGGCATGGAAGCTAAAGAATTGCTCTGAAAACTTTGATCTGAGAGACTAGACAGCTGCTCTTGAGTCCCATCTCTGCTGGGAGTTGGTGGTTCTGTGAACTTTGTCAGTTTTATTTTTTCATCAGTAAAATGACAGCTTTAGATGGGTAGTAACATGAAGAGTGGAGACGTAGGAATTAAAGACTTCTCAAGCGCGTCTCAATTTTACCATTTTAACTTTTCAAATAATACCTAGCAACTCCTGAGGTCCTGGCTTGCTGTTCACTTTGCATTGAATCTTACACATAAAATATGTAGAAAGGTGGATTTGAGCTGAGCTAAAGATAAACCACAAAACCTTAATTATTGATTTAAGAACTTCATCTTGTGTTATCATTCATTGCTTTTCTTCAAGTAAATCTTTGACACTTTATTTCCGCTCATCTCCTTTTTGTGAATGTGTAGACCAGAATGTTAAAATCCAAATACTAGTCATTTTGAGTTCTTCTTTTATCGTTGGATTTCAGATAAGTATAGCACGTGTGTGTGCTAAGTCGCTTTGGTCATGTCCGACTCTCTGTGAACCCATGGACTGTAGCCTGCCAGGCTCCTCTGTCCATGGAATCTCCCAGGAAAGAATACTGGAAAGGTTTGCCCCTTCCTTCTTCAGGGGCTCTTCCCAACCCAGGGACTGAACTCACACCTCCCATGGCTCCTGCATTGCAGGCAGATTCTTTACCCCTGAATCACCAGGGAAGCTCCAGATAATTGCAGCTCCCTATACAAATCCAAAATATCTCAAATATTTCTAAATTTAAAAGTTAACGATATTTTCCCTAAAAATATTTAAGAGAAAAGAAGTTAATAAATTGCAAATCAGATCCTTTTATATTTTTACAGAATATATTTACCCCTGGAATATTTCAAAATCTAGTAGCGGGACAAGTTTTAAAGTATTTCACACAGGTTTCCGTTACTTTGTCTCAGGTGGGGAACTGTTATTTGGGAGGATATCTGAGTAGGTTTTTCTTTTTGATTCTACAAGTTCAGGCTATAGCATCCTTTAGGCTGAGAAGGGGACTGACTGACCATTACAACTGTTTTAAAATCGCCAATTAAGAAATGTAGCACTCTATAAATTAGCAGCAGACACCGGTTCAGTCCCTGGGTCAGGAAGATCCCCTGGAGAAGGAAATGGCAACCCACTCCAGTATTCTTGCCTGGGAAATCCCGTGGACAGAGGAGCCTCGCAGACTATAGTCCATGGGGTCACAAAAGAGTTGGACATAACTTAAGAGCCTAAACAGCAACAACAATAAATTAGCTAGGAGGTGGATTTAACATTTTTGATAAGTGTCACTGAAAGACAGATTCTGTATTATAAAAGGAAGTGCATCCACGTTGGACTTTAAATACATTTTTCACCAAAAAATCTATAGTATTAGTATTTTTAGAATTGTCTTGCATGGGTTGAAAATAAAATTTGACATCAAGTTGATAGGGAAAAAAAGAATTCCGTTTTGTTTTCCATCAGCCCACAGCTCGCTCACCGATCCTTTATGCTTGGAAAGTGCCTTGTGGCGAATGTAAAAAAATGGCAGTGCGTGTCGTCTGTACACCTCTGTTGGCATTCCCGAGCGCTCTGGGCAAGGGAGCTGTTATAGTTCATCCCCTTCATGTTTAGGTCCACATACATGTCTTTGCTGCAAGCTGGAAGTGAAATCAGAATATATGGTTATTTTCCAGTCTCTGGGGTCAAGTCTGATAATTCAATCTCAGCCACTGTTCCTCCAGACTTACTCTTTCACTGACTTTTTCTCAGAAATCCTCTAGTTCTGTTTTAATCTGCTTAATTCCTACTCTTCCATGGAAACAGTAAGAGGATGCCAGTGTCCTTCTTACACTGCAGCAGCATGAGACTTGTACATTTCTGCTTCAGCTTTATGAACTGGCCTCTCGTCTCCTTCACTCCACTAATGCACTGATTCACTCATTAACCTATACTAGTATCTATTTCACTATTAAGGCAAGTGTCATCTCAACCTTTAGAGCTGCTTTCCTTGATGTGAATTAATATATTTAATAAGGACTTTCATATAACACTTTAAGCTGGAAAGGAGAGGGGGGAAAAATGAATGATGACCCGATGTAGTTGGATGTGTCCGATGAGATAAATATTAATGGACTGTAATACGGTGGGGCTTCCCAGGTGGCATTAGTGGTAAAGAATCTACCTGCCAAGGCAGGAGACACAAGAGACAGGGGTTCTATCCCTGGGTGGGAAAAATCATGTGGAGGAGGAAATGGCACCCTCCTCCAATATTCTTGCCTGGAAAATTCCATGGACAGAGGAGCGTGGCGGGCTATGTCCATGGGGCCACAAAATGTCAGACGCAACTGAGTGGTTAAGCACAAGCACAACATATGGAGTGGTGGGGGGAGACACGCGTGTGTGCTAGTGTTTACTCTATGTGACGAGTACTTCACTGAGAGGGTTTGTTTCCATATCACAGGATTTTATTTTATATCCAGAAAACCATAGCTGGTGTAACTACATGTATACATCACAGTAACTAATGAATATCAATTCTAGCAAGACGTCTTACCACTTATGTGGTGCAAGCATTGCTTGGAAGAATATCCAGAAATTGCTCCTGTCATATTCACCATTGGCAGTGTTTCTGTAACACTGTCTTTCAGGATGCAAGTATACCTGTTTTTTTTAAAGAAATACCATTACTGGGTAAAAATGTATATTTTAAAATAACGGATCTTAAAAGTCAGCCCACAGAGAGTCAAAGAGAAGGAAACAAGTTCCTCTATCTCATGCCAAAACAAATATTTTCTTAAGAGACTGTGAATTTGGTTTTCATTCCAACATCCTGACATTGAAAAGAGGACATAAAATGTTCCTTCCAAACACAAAATAGGAGTGGGTGAACTGTGGACTTTTGGTTAAATGCAGCTCTCTGCCTGTTTTAGTATATAGTTCATGAGCTGAGAATGGTTTCTGCAGTTTTCAATGATTATATTTTGAATCATTATATAAGTAGTTATATAATATCTTTGATTTTGCTATTGGATCCACAAAGCCTAAGATATTTACTTTCTGCCTATTAAGAAAAACTTTGCCAACCTCAGAGGTAAATTCTAGAATACTAAATTTTTTAAGTTCAGGGAACTATGTAAATACTCTGAATGCAGCAATAGTGCATAAAGATGTTGATGATGTCATTCTGCAGTAAAGCTTTATTATTAAATGTTAAACTCAATATGAAAACAAAAATGGTAAGTGGAATGTCCCAAGATTTTTAAGAATATGACTATAGAGACAAAACCACCAAATGTAATTTGTGAACCTTGATAAGATTCTGGTTAATTGCTGTAAATTACATTGGAAGGACAACTGAGATGATATAAAGGGATTCTTGTTAATTTTTAATGTCTTTTGTGTGCGATAATGTATGCTGAAATATTTAAGGGTGAAATATTACGATGGCTTCAAATTATTTCACATGGTTCGACATCTACACATACATAATAGAGAAGACAAAAATGGCAAAAAGTCTTGGGATGATATGAAATCATTGTACTATTCTTTCAAATTAGCTTTACAAACAATGAAATTTTTTTCTAATAACATCATTGAGGGAAATGTTCTAATTTGAATAATATAAAATATAAATAATCAATTGAAAGGCAAAGAACAAAATGAGGAACTGGCTTTAAAGTAGGAAAAAATCAGACAGAGAGTATCACTAATATTGAGACCACCAGAGAAGTTGGAAAGTCCACACTGAGGGGCACATCTGTTCCTCCTGAACTGCCTAAATGCTGCTCTTTCTTCTGTAAATATTTAATATTTCAGTTGAAGGAAGATACATCTTCCAATGTTAACATTAAGTTTTATAAAATGGTAGATGACAGTTCATTGCTGGTAACTGTCTGTCATATACAATCTATTTCCTCTACATAGAAAAGCGAACATTTACCACTTGGTAGGATCTTCTGATGATGATTCAGTCATAAAAGTGAAGAGCAAGCACCTTGGGTGGTGGGTGCAGATGATTTGGCAGTGCTTGGCATTTGGCGCGAAAGCCACAGTGATGTCTCCTCCTTTAAAGCAGGCATCTTGGAACAGCGTGGTCACACACTCTAGGTTGTAATACATGACGCATGTGATTTTGGATTTCATGGGGCACATGTCCAATCAGGTAATAATCTCACAAAAGCAAGTGAAATAGGTCTACTTAACGGGAAATGTGCCAGAACTTAGAAACCAGGTCCATCAACACTTTTAGTTTATTGGATGAGCAGCCATAGATAGAAAAGAAAATTATAAAACGGCTTGTGTGTCTCAATAGAACGGCGCTTCTGAGTGATTGGAGATGTGGGTGCTTTGCGAGTAATTGATTTGTTTCTCAGATCTTTGCTGGCAAAAATGCCTTCTAGGACCCCATCCAGGTCTAGAATGGCCTCTGCTTTTCCTTTCCCCATCGCTTCTCTATGTCTAAACACCATGCTTGTGTGAAACAAAGGCTCCGTGTAGCCTTTGGGTAGCCACCCAACTTTGGGTACCTACTGCTTTGGGTAGCGTTTGATGGCTGTTGATGGGCTAAGGTATCATATCACTTCAGTCTTTTAAATGGACCAGTTCAATTGACCTACAACACTATGGTAGTTCCTGTTGCACAACACAGTGATTGGATATTTCTGTACATTTCAGTTTATCATCATGACAAATCTAGTTACCATCGGTCACCATACAAAGATAGTACATAATTATTGACTATGTTCCCCACACTGTACAGTCTGTTACTATGAATCATTTATTTTGCAGCTGGAAGTCTGCACCTCTTAATCACCCTCACCTATTTCTCTCTTCACCTTACCACCTCCTCTCTGGCAAACACCTGTTGGTTCTGTGTTTCTATGACTCTATTTCTGTTTCATTATGTTCGTTCATTTGTTTTGTTTTTAGGAATTAACATAGCATCGTGCATCAATTATATTTTTAAAATAAACATTTTTTTAAAAGAGATCAGATTTGTGTATACCAGAGACAGTCATTGGAGGAAAAGGGTATTGGATATGGATAGTCAAAAGGGGGATTTCCTGGCAGTCCAGTGGTTAAGACTTTGTGCTCCAAATGCAGAGGGCATGGGTTCGATTCCTGACTGGGGAGCTAAGACCCTGCATGCTGCATGGCATGGCCAAAAAAAAAAAAAAAGTCAAAAGGTACAAACTTCAAGTTATAAGATAAATAAGTACCAGAAATGTAATGTACAACATGATAAATGTAATTAACACTGCTGTACGTTGTATATATATATCAGAGAAGGCAATGGCACCCCACTCCAGTGTTCTTGCCTGGAGAATCCCAGGGACGGGGGAGTCTGGTGGGCTGCCGTCTATGGGGTCGCACAGAGTCGGACACGACTGAAGTGACTTAGCAGTAGCAGTACATTATATGTGAAAGTTAGGAGAGTAAATCCTACAAGATAGCATCATAAGGAACACATTTTTTTCTATTTCTTTAATGTATCTATATGAGATGATGGCCATATTGTGGCCGTCATTTCATGATGTATGTAAGTAAAATCATTGTGGTGTAGACCTTAAACATATACAGTGTGGTACATCAATTATATTTTAATAAAACAAAGCCGAACAAATAGGTCATTTTAGTAACAAAAACTTTAGACTCTTAGAAAAATTATGGAAGCCCCTTCCACTGAAACCATAAATAAGTTAAAAATACAAACATGTATACCTGTGGCGGATTCATTTTGATATTTGGCAAAACTAATACAATTATGTAAAGTTTAAAAAAAAAAAAAAAACTCAACATTCAGAAAATGAAAAAAAAAACCAAACAAACAAAACTAAATTACATAAAATTGAAATTTTCTTCTATTTCTAGAAAGAAACATCTAATATTCCAGATTGTGGATTTTTAGGTCATTACTATTTTAATCACTGAATAAATGTATTGGAGTTTTTAATCTTGGCATATTTTCCTTGACAAATACTAAGATATAACCCTTGGTCTTATTAAATATATAAATATATATAACAAAAATTAAAATATTTGGGCAGAACAAAATATAACTCAAACTTATTGTAGCAACAAAAAAATAAGTAAAACTAAAAATTAGTAATTTTATCTCAGTAATAATCAACATGCCAGTAAGTATGTGGAAAAGTATATAGGTAAAAAAACAGTAGAAATTATCACTAGAGGCTTAGAGGATTATGTAGTCCATGGACTTAAATGGGGAGAAATTTCAACTTTATTTTCACTAACTTCTAACTAAAATATGGCTTATCTTTCTATGACTAATGTAAGAGCAAAATGCATTAGTGTCCACAGGACATGTGCCTTTGTCATAATAAAAATAGCAGATTTGAAAACACTACAGTTTCAGATATCTCAAAATATCATTATCACTCATTACTAGTTTGATGGTAATTACCATGCAGGTTTAGACCCACGACTAGACCTTCTTAAATAAAATATTAAGAAGACAATGTGTGATTTTCCCTTTTGGGTTTATGCCCTCCTGTTTTCTAATCCATAAGTCAGGGAACCAAGCTATTTCCAGTCCACACTAAAGATAAAATTCTACTTACCACCAGCAACGGAGGCAAATAAAGCGAAATGTACCGTTTGATATAATAAAGTCATCCTACAAAAAATGAAAAATGTGCATATGTTTAGAACATAAGACATGAATTTATAATTAATTTACTGATGTCAGAGTTTACAAGAAATTTGGAGGGAGAGGAGTAAATAACTCGATAGTAGTCGCAGAGCTCTTTATCATAATGGTGAATTTTATCTTCCCCCCAATCCTAGAATGTTCCTCAACATGGTTGGTTGTGCTGTGGTCAGCACGTTCACGGTTGAGAGGAACCAAGGACTTAGAGAGAAGGGTCGTCCCCTTTCCTTCCTTCCCTCCCTCTCTTTTGCCTCCAGCTCACTATTAATCAGACATTTCTCATGATCATCTGACCCTCTCTCCATCTCCATTTTTCCATATTTATCTTCTCTTCCAATTCATTTCCTTTCTTTCCATTGTTGAAGTTTCTTTTCTAAATCTATCAAAGAAGCTATAACTGATTTTCTACTTCTAAAATATTCTATTTTTAAAATGAGGTTGCAAATATATTCCTAGATTGTCTTGGTCTTCTACACACATACTTATCTTCACAGAGCCCTGAATTGACATCTCTCTGGAAAACTTTAGACAGTTTTCCTGTCTCAAGGGAAATCTATGAGACAGATTGTCTTCTGATGTGTTCATATTACTCTTGAATATCTTTTCAATTTCTAAAATACTTGCTACTGAGTAAAAACTATTACTCTTCTTCCATTCTGCAATCTCCTCCCACATTGCTTATGGATATTAACTAAGAACTTCCAAAATATTAAATCAGACACATTTTATTCTCTATTGTAAAAAATTTTTAACTCCACAGAAAAAGGCACATCAAGGAATAATTGTTTGAGAGACATCTTAAATAATAATTTTTGAAATCATACCTGAAAAACCTTGTTTGTTGCAATTCTTAATAAGAATGTTTTTTGTCTTCCAAAATGGCCATCCTCTTCTAAAGGAGTTTTTGCAGGTACTGTTCACTTAACTTTAATATTTACTTTTACTGATTCCCAGTGTGATGTAACATCGTTTCCTTGTGCAGAATGCCTGTGAAAGTACTTAAAATCTTTGCATATCAAACATGTACTCTGGTAGAGGTGCTTGCTTTTTCAATACACTGATTTTTTTTTCTCTCTCGTTTTACTGTGTATTCAAACAAGTGACCAGAGAGAAGCTTGCTTGCCTGGAAAATCCCATGGACAGAGGAGCCTGGTAGACTACAGTCCATGTGGTTGCAAACACTCAGACATGACTGAGCAACTTCACTTTCA
Source organism: Bos grunniens (assembly GCF_055505025.1). Lineage (NCBI taxonomy): Eukaryota > Metazoa > Chordata > Mammalia > Artiodactyla > Bovidae > Bos > Bos grunniens. The sequence continues at coordinate 17,998,677 of NC_141191.1, read as the reverse complement.
CTTCTTCACTTCTTAACCATTGGGCAAACTCAAAATGAGGATGCCCTCTGGCCAAAGCTGCCCTTAACCACATTTTCAAATAGCAACTGTTAATCATTAATTCCAGGCTAACTGGAGTCTCACCATCTGAAAAGAAAACAAGGGAGGTCTGATGGACTAACTGATGTTTGGAACAGTAGAGAGTTGAAACTCAGCTGTTCCAGGGTTGTGGAGCAGGTGGGGCCAATTGTAGATCCCTGCTCTTCTGCAAGCCCATTTCCCATTAGACAGTGTTACCTCCTCAGAGACCTGGAAAGAGAGGATTAGTTGTAATGAGCACTAGCAGCTCAGTGGTAAAGCATCCAGCTGCAATGCAGGAGACCCAGGAGGTGTGGGTTCAGTCCCTGGGTTGGGAAGATCCCCTGGAGGAACAAATGCAACCCACTCCACTGTTCTTGCCTGGGGAATCCCATGGTCAGAGGAGCCTGGGGGGCTACAGTCCATGGGGTCTACAAAGAGTAGGACTCAACTGACTGACTAACACTTTCACTTTAGGGAACTAGATCCCATGCGGCCAAAAATAAATAAATAAAAATAAAAGTACATTTCAGCTACACAAAAAGCATATGTCTATAATGCACTGTTCTTTATGCAGTTCAAACATAGAATAACGAATTTATGCCAGGAAAGCTTTTTGTGGAAAACTGATACATGAAATTATGTAAGGTCCTTATTTCCCTGTACTGTTAACTTCATGAAACCCCATCTCTTTCCTAAAGCCTTAGTACAAAGATTATAATGATAAGCCTCCAACTCTATTGAGAGAAACAGAAAGACTCTGACAAGCGATATACATCATTGGGAAACCAAATAATATTTTCCTAAATTTGATCTCGCTAAATTAGTGAAATTTCTAAAGCCTTCGAAATAATATAAGGATTCCGAAATATTCTTGTCTATTCAAATGAAAATAGAGTAAGAGTCTTACCTGTGTAGGAACTCTTCCATATTAAACAGAGCTTCTTTTCAAATTGACACCAAGTATTCTAAGAATTCTCTTCGACTAATGTTTTGCAGATTAGAATTCTAATGTTAAATACTTTTCTCTTAAAGCTTTCTCCCCCCACCCCCACCCCCCGCAGTGAAGTAGAATGCTTTTGAAGCTTAATGAAAATAGGGAATTACTGGACAAAATCTCAGGAAAAATCCAGAACTTGGTCTATAGAGACCCAAGAATAAGTTAGAAGCTGGGATCCTTGGTGGCCTAAAATTCTCTGTCTGGGACAGGAAAAAGCGCACAGCTGCACTTTCTCAGTCACAGCCAACATCAGCTTTCTCTTGGAGTTCCTTTCTTATCAAGACTTGCTTTGAAGAAAAGCACAGACTCCCACGTCCTGAAACCTCTTCCTTGCTGTCCCTGAAATATCCCCTTTTCATTCTCTTTTAATACTGACCTTTCAACCCTGGCATTACTAATATTTGTAATATTAGTAATTTACTAATTACTAATAATTAGATAATTATTTGTTCTGAGGGGCTGTTCTGTTCATAGTAGGATGTTTACCAACATCTCTGGCTTCTACCCACTAGTACCCGCGTCATCCAGGTGTGGCAATCCAATGTCTCTAGATATTGCCAAAAGTCCCCTGGCCAGGAATGTGTCCAGTTGAGAACCACTGCTTTAGATGATAATGAAAATTGCAAATGACTGCTATACATGCTCCTGTCATTTTTTATCTTCCTCATAAGACAACATGACATGGACCTAGGATACATCAGTTCAGTCGCTCAGTCATGTCTGACCCTTTGCAACCCCATGGACTGCAGCACGCCAGGCCTCCCTGTCCATCACCAACTCCTGGAGACCTCCCAAACCTATGTCCATTGTGTCGGTGATGCCATCCAACCATCTCATCCTGTATCGTCCCCTTCTCCTCCTGCCCTCAATCTTTCCCAGCATCAGGGTCTTTTCAATTGGTCAGCTGTCTGTATCAGGTGGCCAAAGTATTGGAGTTTCAGCTTCAACATCAGTCTTTCCAATGAACACCCAGGACTGATCTCCTTTAGGATGGACTGGTTGGATCTGCTTGCTGTCCAAGGGACTCTCAAGAGTCTTCTCCAACACCACAGTTCAAAAGCATCATGACTACTGGAATGACTATTGGAAAAACCATAGCCTGGACCTTTGTTGGCAAAGTAATGTCTCTACTTTTTAATATGCTGTCTACGTTGCTCATAACTTTCACCTGGGATATGAATATCAAGTCGTATTCCTGACTCTGTCCTTGCGGGTGACCTTGAACTAATCTCTTTACCTCTTTGAGCCACCATTGCTTCATCTTGAGCCTAAAGACATACTCATTCATTAGACGTGAATGCCCATTCATAATCTATGAGATGTGAATGAAAGTGGCTCCCACTTTAATAAATTTTAAGTATACCTTAGATGTTTCCCACACCTCGGTGAGGAATGAGACAGATGCGGGAGCCCTTGGCTAACCTCGTATCACATGTATACATGTGCTCGGCTTTCTGCAGCTTGCTATGCTGGTGGCACAGTGCTGACTTTCAGGCTCGGTGCTGCCCCACGCCTCTCTGTCCATTCGCCCTCATGAAAGTGAAGTCATGCCAGCCTCTGGCCCTCTTAGCCTCTTACACACATCTGTTTGTTGACGCTCTTACTGGGTGAAGTGCTCTTTCTGTTTCCCCTTGTATTGAACACATGATGGGTAATAAAGAGACCAGTCCAGCACCACTGGTTCTAGTTGGCAACTTTAAAATGATTAGCATATCCCAGAGGAGCTTCACATTTAAAGCTGTCCTCTTTTGCCCAAAGGAGGTCATTCCCTGACCAGCAAGAGCCCAAGCATAAAAAATAAAAATAAAAAAAGCCCAAGGATTACACTGCAAGCCCTTCAAGTCCTATTCAAACATCCTTTAGGACACTAGTAGTGAAGATAAAAGATTTTCACTGCAAACCAGTTTTTTTCTTTTTAAATATAAAACAACACCCACACTATCTGTGTTGCACACTAAAGTAAAAGTTGAAGTTGTGGGGTTTTTTTTTTTTTAATCATTTCAGGGAATCCAGCCGGATATTACAAAATCTGGGGAATTTATTTGTGGAGTAAGCCCTTAACTCTTCAGTTTCTTACTGTGTGGTTTATGAATGACTCAGACCTTGTGGTTTTCTTTCAGTCAGTTCCCTCCATCTTTAGTTCTTTCTACCTACCCAGTATTTTGTGAATGGTCAAATTCTGTGTCAATGTCAAGTCAGTTCAGTGGCATGGAATATAACTACCTGATATCAGTTGTGGTGGTTGGTCACTGACAAGTTTGGAATTTGTGTTACATAAGAATTAATATCATTCATTCCAGGACTGTTTCCTACCACCAGGAATTTACTTATTACTGCCTCTGGGTTACTACTGCAGAACCCAGGATCCACTGTGTGTGCCAAGTCAATCGTGTCCAACTCTTTGCAACCCTATGGACTGCTCCTCTGTCCATGGGATTCTCCAGGCAAGAATACTGCAGTGGGTTTCCAAGCCCTCCTCCAGGGGATCTTCCCAACCCATGGATCAAACCTGTGTCTCCTATGTCTCCTGCATTGGCAGGCACATTCTTCACTACTAGCGCCACCTGGGAAGCCCACTGAACCCCCAGCAAATCAGACCCCTGCCTTCCACGAAGGCTACGTGAGGATCTTACGGCAGAAGTTGCACCCAGGCAGTTGCAGCCCCGCAGGTCTCCCCTGCACGGCCAGCCTGGAGCCCTGTGGCAACGCCCAGGGAACCAAGGTAAGAGGCCGACATGGAAAGCTGCGCTGCTAATCTTCCAGGTTCAGATAACCCATCTCTTCCTTGCAAAAGTGCACATTTCACAGGTTTCTTCCATTCCACTTGGCAGAACAAAATCCAAGATCAATGGCTCTTCACCCCAAGTGAGGCAGGCAGTAGTAGGTATGAATGACTGTGCAGGTGAGGCTGAGAGAAGAATTTATCATCCCTGGGATAGACTGAGTTCCGGAGGCAGTGGTAAAGTTAGAATGATCTCAGGCAATGTGCTACAACCTGGAGTCACTTATCTTCCGTTCTGTTTCACTGTCAGAATAAAACACGTGAATCACACTCTTTTGCCATTTTTATTTTATAACAAACAATTGTAGAGATACTCAGTTGTTTTCCTCTCCCATTACGGTGTTATTACTGAATGCTGAAAGCGTTATGCATTGTTCCTTTTATGACAGGGACGAGAGGTAGACACCAATCCTCTTGTCCTCTGGGGTTTTTGCAGATGAGAAACCCCAAGGTTCAGCACGTGAATTGGACACAGGGTGTTAATCGAATACTCCAAGGGGGGCTCTTCCCCGTGTCTATGAAGCTTCTCAAGCTGGCTACTTCCTCAAAGGCTGACCATGGCTGTCCTGGGTTTTCTCTAAAATCCAGTCCACGTACTCAGCAACTTTGGTGTAGACTCCTGGTTGTTCCCTGCGGGCACAGCCTTCACCCCAACTAGTGATGCCCACCAAATGCCATGTTTCTTCATGTTGACAAACCAAGGGACCGCCTGAATCACCCTGTGTCACAGTAAGAGGAAAAAGCAAAATGAGAGAAGGTTATGATGGATGTGCCTTTAAAATTCTGTAGTCATACCACACACACCACGCAAACAATTTCTCGTAGCTCTTCAGATATTTCATGTGTCCCATGAGCTGTTGGACATAGTAAAAGTGACCTAATTCAACAGTATATAGTTGGTGTTTTCTGTTCATTCCAACACAGAAAATTTGGCATCATCACATCCCAAGGTGAGATAAACTTAAAGTGCTTGTGTTTTAGCACAATGATCTGTCTGCACAATTGTCTTCCCTTAAAGATGGCATACTCCTGCTGTGAGATAGATATAAAAATTATAGGTGTATATTCAATTTTTAAAAGATTTTATATGAAATTATCAGGTTATTTGGTTCCAAGTCATTTAGAAAGCTATAGAGAACTGCTCTTGGAAAAACATATTTTGAAATGATTTTTCTCAAGTGGCCTATTGTGTGTTTTTCATACTGTAATGCATTACCTTGCAAGCATCTTTTCCTCCTTCTTTATAGCCAGCACAGATCATCTGTTTGGTTATTTTATAATCTCTGTAACTTTTTTGGCATTCTTCATTTGATATCAAAGGAATATTTGCCTTTTGTAGGGTATTTTGGATTTTACCTGTGAGGCAACATCAGAAGAAGGCAATAAAATAAATACAGAAGTAAGACTACAGTCTTAAATGAGAATGCTGAAGTTTCCATGAAGGTCATTTCTTCATATAAAAATTTTTGTATGTCTGTGTCTGTGATAGGGGCTTCATAGGTAGTACTAGTGGTGAAGAACCTGCCTGCCAGTGTAGCAGACAAAAGAGATGCAGGTTCGATCCCTGGGTCGGGAAGATCCCCTGGAGGAGGACATTGCAACCTACTCCAGTATTCTTGCCTGGAGAATCCCATGGACGAGGAGCCTGGTGGGCTACGGTCCATGGGGTCACAAAGAGTCAGAGATGACTGAAGTGACTTAGCACACGTGCATCTGTAGTAGGTGATGAGTGCTAACCAAATTTATAATAGTGATCATTTCACAACATACATAAGTCAAACATAATTCTGTATAGCATAGACTTATGCACTCATGTATGTCAATTATATCTCAGTAAAACCGGAAAGAGTATACATATGTGTGCTCAGTCGCTCAGTTGAGTCCTACTCTTTGTGACCCCATGGACTGTAGCCCGCCAGGCTCCTCTGTCCGTGGGATTCTCCAGGCAAGAATTCTGGAGTGGGTTGCCACGTCCTCCTCCAGGGGATCTTGCCGACCCAGGGATCCAACTCTAGTCTCTTAAGTCTCCTGCCTGGGCAGACAGGTTCTTTGCCCCTAACGCCACCTGGGAAGCCCTTCAACATATATAGTAGGTCCTTATTGGTTATCTACATATACACACTACTATACATAAAATAGATAACCAATAAGGACCTACTATATGGTATGAGCAATGCTACTCAATACTCTGCAATGACCTTTATGAGCAAAGAATCTAAGAAAGAGTGGATATATGTACAACTGATTCACTTTGCTATATAACAGCAAGTCACACGACATTGTAAATCAACTATACTGCAATTTTAAACAGTTTTTAAAATCTATAGTTTTCAATTTGGCAGGAATGAACTATACAATTTATAATAAAGTTGATTTACATTAATTGTTAAGAAATAAGGGCTTCCCTGGTGGCTCAGATGGTAAAAAGTACACCTGCAGTGCAGGAGACCCAGGTGTGATCCCTGGGTCAGGAAGATCCCCTGGAGGAGAACATGGCAATCAAGCCTAGTATTCTTGCCTGGAGAATCCCATGGACAGAGAGGAGCCTGGCAGGCTACAGTCCAAGGGGTCTCAAACAGTCTGACACGACTGGGCTATTAACACTGTCATTTTCAAAGTATTCTGATAAGTTGCAGTTTCATTGGTTTTCATTGTAATCCTGTGTGTTTTATTTATGGGTGTAAAAGCATCATTAGAGAAGAGGTTCGCAGGCTTTACCAAGTTGCAGGAAGGATGTGTTTTAAAAAAAGATTTAAAAACCTTCCAGAAAGAGAGATGACATGTCTGCCTGTACTCCTGGTTATTAATCCAAGGGATAACAGTGGCCTTGGGAGATGGGAACTCTATTAATTCTGAGGACAGGATGAGCTTGGGGAAGTTGTTAGTCCTGTATGGGACCAATCCTTTAGGAGAAGTCAAAGATGCTTAAGAGATTACCCTATGAATTTTTCCAGGACCAAGCAAAACTGTCTTCTCAAGAATTACTGAATACATATCTGGAAATGAATAGTTAGGAAAAAAATCACAAATCTGGATATAACTTTAGAGGCCAATTAAACAAATCTACTCCATGTGTTTTAACATATAAAATGCCATGTGGTACCTTTTTCCTCTGTGAAGCCCCATCCAGTTATCCAACAGTCAGTGTAAACTGGTTTTGTATCATCTTTGGAAGGTAGGCATATTGCTTTTTGCAAATCTGAAAGGTAATTTTTACATTAGAGTTTGGCTAGATTTAGTTACGGACATTGACTTTAAAAAGACATACTCTCCCTGCCCCTATATTCTCTTTCTCTAGAGTAGCACCAAGTAGAATACACCTTTTACTTTCCACTCAGTTTCTAAGGTCAGTGACTCAAGAAAATGTCTCACCAATCACAGTCATTTTGGGTGTTAAATTTTAAAGCTCCGAACCCAAATTTACTGTCAAGAGCCTTTACAAGTTCTTGTGTATGATTCCCTCAATAGTAATAGCAGAGGGGTCTACACTGTTTTAAGCATGATTTTTAGGCACTTTAACTTATTAACTGATTTTAATAACAATCCCATGGTGGGGTAACTGGAGGCAAGGACATCCTGCCGGAGGACACAGAATCTTTAGCAGACCCAGCAGGCATTTAGCAACTGTGGAGCTTTTTGTACCTCCAAATGCACCCCGTCCAACCACAAAGCTACTGTCTCCCAGAACTGCCTTGTCCAGCAGTCTCTTCCCTACTCAGGTTTCACCTGGAAATTAATATTTGAATATGCTTGCCCTCAGATACTCCTAATATGCCTATGCTCAAGGCAATGCAAATTCTGCTACTCTTGTCAAAGGAAGTCATGCTCCCTTCCATGTCTGTTATTATTTCAATAGTATAATATGCAGCTGTATTCCTTCCTGAAAGAACTAGGTAACACATCTTGGCCCTTAAGTAGAAGACATTTTATGTCAAGTCTCAAATTATTTTTCCTGGCAATACTCATCTTTCCCGCAACTTCATTAACCAGAAAATAAAGACAGTCTCCTTAGATTCTGACCCCTCCTTGAAACTGATGTGAAAATTTAAACCAACACAATTCAGCTGTACATGTCTCCTTAAATATGCTACGTACCAGTAAAATTCAAAGGAGCCTCAAGTTTTATTAAGGCAATGTCATGACTGCCTTCTGAGATTTTATAATTTGGGTGGACAATAATCTCTTTGATTTGTGAGAAAGACGTCTCTGTCGTTATCTCTGACAGATTTAAAATGCCACCATAAATGCGCCAAATATTTGACAAGAGAAGCCTAGGAGGGAAAAATAAGAACTGATTTGAAACCAGAAAGACTGGCCTTTGATATTGCTCTTTTCTCCTTTCACTTTACCTTTCAAAAAAGAACTGGGAAGAAAATACTACATATAATGTATGTTTACATACCTAATTTCTCCTCCTTGCAATTTAGCACCAACAGCAGCAGTGCTGAACTCTGAAGATTTAGTTAAAAATATTGGAAAGTGTATAATTATGTCAGGTTTTCTGTAAGTGAATGTACAAGAATGTTGCTGTCCCTTTCTGAGAGAAACTGTGTTCGGGAGATGTCTCGCAGTTTATCATGGAAAATCATTCACCAAGTTGAAAGCAATCACTTCCATGAAATTCAGAACTGGCAAGAAAGAATGACTGTACACAAGTCTCCCTGTAATCAGATAGGGTAGGGGGTCCCCAGAGAAAGAGATCCAGTCATGGTTTTCTTGATATAAGAGAAACCATTTTTAGCTTAAGCCGTTTTGTGACTTAAGTGGGACCACAACACTAGTCCTTGAATGTGCTCAGTCGCTTCGATCGTGTTGGACTTTTTGCAACCCCATGGACTATAGCCCACTAGTCCATAGGGTTTTCCTGGCAAGAATACTGGAGTGGGTTGCCATGACCTCCTCCAGGGGATTCTCCCCATCCAGGGATCAAACCTATGTCTTTTGCATTGCAGATAGATTCTTTATGACTAAACCACAGGAAGCCCTGTCCTTGAATAGGTCTCAGTAATTAATGATCTTAAAGGGAATAAAAGAATGCAGAGATGAAGGACTATTACAGGTAAGAGAAGTAACAATAGCAAAGATTATGCGTCAGCTGTAAAGACTCCTAGTTGTCTTCCAATGGCAAAGATTAGCCAGAAGCTCTCAACCACCAGATCAACTGGAACCTAAGGCATGATGATGGTGACCTTTTCTGACCCTCATGACTTCAATCAACTAAGGCCTGGACTCAGGCTAAGGCCCTTCAAGAATATGCATGTACCCTTAGCTTAAAACTTCTCCAGTTCTGCTGTTTAGGGACACAACTGCTTTGGGAAAGATTCCCAGTGTTCTCCTTACTCACTGCAATAATAAATCCTTCCTTCTCCCAATTTTTGGCTTGGTTGTGTCTTTTGACTTGACATCCAACCAAGAGGAAACCCCAGTTTTTATGTAACACCTCTAATAGGGCAAATGAGAGGAACCTCAACACTATTTAAATTATATCTATATTTTGGGAAGTGTGAACATTTAAATTAACTCTTTAAATATGGATATATGCAAAATAAGTCTAAAATTACTATCTAGAGCAAAGTTATAGGATAAATAAGTTCTGGGGATATAACAGATAGCATGGTGACTACAGTTAACAATGGCATGCATGGGTGCTCAGTCATGTCCAACTCTGACCCTATGGAGCCCACCAGGCTCCTCTGTCCATGGAATTTTCCAGCCACAAATACTGGAACAGGTTACCATTTACTCCTCCAGGGAGTCTTTCCAACCCAGGGATTGAAACTTCCCTGGAGGCAGGCGGATTCTTTATCCCTGAGTTACCTGGGAAAGTTGCTGAGAGAGAAAATCTTCAAAGTTATTACCACCAAAAGCTATTGTAACTTTGTGGAGGGATGGATATTAATAAACTGACATGATGATGGAGACATTGATTATAGAGTCTTCAAAATGAAGAGGCAAGATACAACTCCAGATAAGATGCAGCCAAAGCTTACCCATCGAAGCAATGGGCAGCAGTTAAGACCCACTGGCGTCCAATAATTGACCCTCCGCACAGGTGACTCTGAGCTCTCTGCTTCACTTGCAGGCTGACCTGCCAGGGCCACTCTCCCCAAGAAGCATTTGTTCCTCCAACAATGCGTGTCCTTTTTGTTGTACAGACTAAAAAGAGAGCATTGAAGTTAATGGTTGGGATCAGAGGGTGAATCACAGTCCCCTTCAATTAAGGAAAACAAGACACATAGTTCCATTATAAAAGATTTAAAAAAGCTATCTAAACAACTCAGACATCCCTCTACAAAGTGAGATTTACTCACCACGGCTGTCCCCACGTTTACACAACCTCAAGGAATAACCAGAGCTTGCTTGCGTCCCATAAGTTATGTTAGTTGGGGAGCCATCCAAAGACAAGCGTAAGGAACATTTACACCTAGACAAGATGATCAGCATGAGATTAAGCCTCAGAGGATGAAAGCCCAGGAAGTTATCTGCCAACTGTTTTTGAAAAATAAGCATTCACTAACTTCTCTCCTCTACAGTCTTCTGGGAATAAAGAATAAGTAAAAAACTGACAGCGAATCATCTTTGTACAGGTCTCTTGGCAACCATCCACTCCTTTCACGAAGGTCACATGCAGCTCTTCTCCTTCGAAAGCAACTTGCGGGTAAATTTTGGAGTGGCAGGGCTCTGTGCCTATGACAAATGTAAAAACGATAGAAAATGCAAATGATAAGCCACACATACACAAGTTTCTGGAACACTGAGGCTTGTTAGAAGATCATAGAATGTATCACATTTTGTGTAATATTTTTTTATCAAATCGCATTACCAGGCAGAGTTTGTTTGCAGGTTAGAAGGCTGTATCCAGAGATGGCATTTTCCTGAGGAGTAGGGGAACTCGGGCTCCCACTTTGGGAAGTCTTAAGGAAACAAACATTTCTATTGTCAAAAAAAAGCAAGAGAAAGAAAGAAAACCCCATTAAAGGCAAATACAAGAACACCTAATATCAAAAAAACACCCCCTGCAAGTTTTATTCTTCTGAGAAATTCCCTCCAAAGAACATCAGACTACAGGACTCTAGTGAATTACAGAGATTAAATGTAAATCAAGCCACATCTCCCTCTGAAGAAAACTTATAGGCACAGATAGCCCGAAAAGAGGAGAATGGTAAAGTTCTACCTTCTAATTTAAAAAAAAGAAGAAAGAACAGATTCTGGGGATTTATGTTGCTGATGCTATTATAACTTGATACCCTTCTCTTAGCTCCATCTTGTGTGTAAAGAAAAGGACAGGTTATCTATGGGTCAAGAGATGGAACCGGAACCTTGATCAGGATAAACAGGGCTCTAGTTTCTGAAACACTGGGGTCAGAACAAAGGAGCTTAAAGATATGCTCCCAGTGAGTGGTTTACTTCAAGCTAATACAAAACATTAAGATTAGTAGAAAAGGTATCCATGGCTATTATTTCATTGATTGGATGGTCTGTTTAAGTAAGAGAAGATGGGTAGGAAAGTCTGCTAATCTCTTAACTAATCAGCACCTGGCAGAAGAGCACCTATTTAAACTATGAGTTCAAGTGTGTTTATTTTTTCAATTAAAAAATTTTATTTTATATCAGAGTATAGCCAATTAACAATGTTGTGATAGATTCAGGTGGATAGCAAAGGGACTCCGCCATACATACACATATATGCTTCTTCCCCGAACTCCCCTGCCAACCAGGCTGCCATATAGCGTTGAGCAGAGTTCCCTGTGCTATACAGTCCTTGTTGGTTATCCACTTTAAATATAGCAGTATGTACATGTCCACCCCAAAGTCCCAAACTATCCCTCTCCCCCGCCACTTTCCCCTCTGGTCACCATAAGTTCATTCTATGAGTTCAAGTGTTTTGAGGGAAATGAAAACACTTGGGAAAAACTCAAAGTATAAAATGAAAATGATGCCAGGACAGTAGCAAGCGTGACACACGCCTACTGACCTCTGTGAGTCTGTCTTCCATGCATTTGTATAGAATGTGAAGAAAAGACAGCTGGGGTGATAGGTGCAGATGGTTCGACACACAAAAGCATCTGGTGCGATAATTCTGGCAACATCCACATCTGAAAACGCACTGTGTTGGAAAATGTCCACGCGGCAGCCTGTGAACCCACGGGGGAGACGCACATGTCATGATGCTGCATATGCTTGTACTTCGTCATCATAACTAAGGAAACTATGACTGCTGTTTGTTCATAGAATCACACATCCTTAGTGAAAAAAATGTCTGTTGAAATGTCCCCAAGCCTGTTGTTTGCCATTTGGGAGAAGAAAAATCTGGTCTCAATCTGATAAAAGACAGATACCTATGTCAGAGAAATAAAATGTCTTAACCTGTGCTCTATCCTGCTTGGTCTGAAATACCTAAGCTACTCAGCTTTTGTGTATATTTTCTTTATATTACCCTCACCCTGAAATTCAGGCCTTAGGCACATGGGCTTTTGTATTATGTTTTCCTGAATATTTTGAAAAATGTTTTAATAAAGACATCAACAAAAACCTAAATTTCTAACAAAAATGCCGTGTACCCATTAGAACAAGAGGAAATCCACTTTCATTTTCCATAATATAATTATATCTCAATTATACTTTTACTTATGTTCTTATTATTTACTCAGTTTGGTAACGCATGAAGTGTTTCATTTCCTGGGTCAGGAAAAGCCACTGGAGAAGGGATAGGCTACCCACTCCAGTATTCTTGGGCTTCCCTTGTGGCCCAGCTGGTAAAGAATCTGCCTGCAATGTGGGAGACCTGGGTTTGAACCTTGGGTTGGGAAGATCCCCTGGAGAAGGGAAAGGCTACTCACTCTGGTATTCTGGCCTAGAGAATTCTATGGACTGTATAGTCCATGGGGTCGCAAAGAGTCAGACACAACTGAGCAACTATCACTTTAAAAGTCTATTAGGGCCTCTCAGGTGGGTTAAGCGGTAAAGAATCTGCCTGCAATGCAGGAGACACAGCAAGAGCCACAGGCTTGATCCCTGAGTCAGGAAGATCCCCTGGAGGAAGAAATGGCAACCCACTCCAGTAGTCTTGCCTGGGAAATCACATGGACAGAGGAGCCTGGCAGGCTACAGTCCATGGGGTCACAGAGTTGGACATTTGGAAAGAAAGTTACGACAAACCTAGACAGCCTATTAAAAAGCAAAGACATCAGTTTGCCAGCAAAGGTCTGTATAGTCAAAGCTATGGTTTTTTCATTAGTCATGTACGTATGTGAGAGGTGGGCCAAAAAGAAGGCTGAGTGCTGAAAAATTGATGCTTTTGAACTGTGGTGCTGGAGCAGACTCTTGGGAGTCCCTTTGATTGCAAGGAGATTAAAGGAAATCAACCCTGAATATTCATTGGAAGGACTGATGCTGAAACTCCAATACTTTGGCCACTTGATACAAAGAGCTGACTTGTTGGAAAAGGCCCTGATGCTAGGGAAGTTTGAAGGCAAAAGGAGAGGAGGGTGGTAGAGGATGAGATGATTGTATAGCATCATCGACTCAATGGACATGAATTTGAGCAAACTCCAGGAGATAGTGAAAGACAAGGAAGCCTGATGTGCTGTAGTCATGGGATTGCAAAGAATTGGACATGATTTATCCACTGAACAACAAAAACAAATTATATTAAAATTAGGTAAGCTTAAAGAATAATGGTAGCAATTATGAGAAAGACAACAAGAATTCAAATTTAAATGAACATAGTTGGATCAAGAGAGTGTGCCTGCCACACATAATATCTTCAGATGGGAAGTTGAGGAAATTAGATCTCAACTACTTAAATCTTTTTTTAAAAAAATCAGACTTTAAGCTGGAAGAGAATTTATGGGATTCCATGTCTACCTTCAACTACATCCTCTCAAGTAGTTCAACCTTTATTTCAGACATTTATAATGACAAGGAGCTGACTACCTCATGACAAGGTTCACTTCTGGACCACTCTAGGAGTCAGAATTTCTTCTTATTTTCGTCATAGCAGTATCTATTTTATGAAACCAGACAGATTAGTCCAATCCTTTTCCCAATGACCATTCTTCAAAAACAAAAATTTAAAACAGTCATCCTGACTTTTTAGGGTTAAATGTCTAATCTGTTTCTTTAATGGTATCTTATTTTCCTGTTTCTAGATATCTCAGGATCTTGGTTACTCTCTTTTGATGTGTCTGTTGCTCCAAACAAAATACGGAACACATTTGCTGAATATAAAGTGCAGTCACAGTCTGACCTGTCCAGATGACAAAAGGACAGGGGCTAACTATGTTCCAAAGACCATGTTGTTTTTTAAAGCTAGTTTCGTTTTCATTTGTTTTGTTTCTCAAAAGTGCTACAAGATGTCGACAGAGTAAAGACCTTCCAAAACCCTTTCCTCCATTAAAAAAAAAAAAAGAAAAAAAGAAAGAAACAAGAGCACTGGCCAGAATGTCAAAATTAATGTCATTTCATAAGTCCAAAAGCGAACCAAAGGCTTATAACAGCCCAGGGAGTTTTTATCTAAGAACAGCCAAGTCTCAGCAAGAGCCCTGAGTTCTGTGAGGTTTTTAACTTGCCCTCTCATCCCCTCTCCACAGCTCCATGGAAGCCTTGAAAATACCCACAATCGTGGGGAAAACCAGCAGCCTAATGGGCCTCAGGAAGGGGCAGAACAGAGTTGGAGCTACTCCCAAGCCCTGTCCCCAGATAACTGTCATCATTTGACTGGAGGTTCTCAGGAAAACCCCATTCCCAAGGACTGAGTTTCTTCGACCTGATTCAGAACTTCCTCAGTGTCAACAGCCTTTTCCTTGAAAGTGTTTGTCAAAAAAAAAAAATATTGTGACTATTACACAACATTGTAGCTGCCTAAGTCAGTAGTAATAACAGGGGCATACCACAAGCCAATGAGAATCTTAGAAGGAAAACCGAGAGTCTGAAAATCTCTGAGATATTCCTGGGAATCTGGAAAGCCATATTCTTGTATAGAGCTGACTGTGTGCCTGACAGAGGCTCTGCACATTTCCCGTGCTGGGAAAGCCCCGAGCCCTCACCGAGGACTGACTTTGACCTCTGTGAACTCCGTGTCAGCAGAAAGTGGAGGCCAGGGCAAAGTTGTAAAGGGCAGGGCAGTGAAACGCATGCCCTAAGTCTCACAAAAAGCCCCTTGTCCAAGGCTGGCAAACTCACTACTTCTAGGCACCCAAACAAACTTCTGTCCTGTCATTAGAAAACTGTGGGGGAAGCTGAGCACAGACATCCGTGGTCATGTCACCACAGAGGCTAAACACTGTGCACAATTGGCTCAGAAAAGTCCTCAAACAGCAACAGCAACACAAAATAGTAACAACAGCAACAACAAACTCTGAGGAAGGAGGGCATTTGATGTCCCGAGCTTGTCACATGCTTGTATTAAAAAGTCTGATTTTTTTTTTTTTTTACAAAAAAATCATGAGACTTGCCAAGAAACAAGGAAATATGGCCCATACACAGAAGTAAAGGTCAATATAAACCATCACTAAGGAAGCAAGAACATTGGATTTACTATACCAAGACTTTACATCAGCTATTTTAAATATGCGTAAAAGAACTAAAGGAAACCATGTCCAAAGAACTGGAGAGGGAACTTCCCTGTTGGCCCAGTGGTTAAGACTTCCCTGCCTTTGAGTGCAGGGGATATGGGTTTGATCCCTGGTAGGGGAGCTAAGATCCCACATGCCTCATGGGCAAAAAAAAAAAAAAGCCCCAAAACATAAAACAGAAGCAATATTGTGACAAATTCAATAAAGACTCTAAAAATGGTCCACACACCAAAAAAAATCTTAAAGAAAGGACTGAAGTATGAAAACAATGTCTCACCAGATAATACCAATAGCCAGAAATTAAATTACAGAAAAGAACCCAATCTGAATAGTAAAAAATTAAATAATACTTAACTTGAAGCAATAAATCTGGAGCACAGCATGGAGGAAGTGTGCTGGGGGAGGCTGGGAACCAATGGGAAAAGAGAGGCATTGCTGCCAACTTCCCAGTCTTCTAAGGCAGGAGCCTAGCCCAGCTCCCCATTCAGGGCTTGGCGCAGAGTCAGCACTTGATACTGTATAGAAGTGGCTATTGATAATTTGGTTTCAGTAACATGTTATCATTGACATGCTGATATGCTAAATAAGATGGACTATCTTAGCAAATTTTCTGGCTCTTTCAATTAAAATTACCCCTATGTCTGAAACATAGGGTTTCATTGATTTATTATGCCAGAGTCCTTTCACTAGATAATAGACACCACTAAGAAATGACCATATAGTTTTCTCTACAATGTCACTGTACTAGTTTCCTAGGGCTGCTTAAAAAATTATCCCAAACTTAGTGGCTTAAAACAACACAGATTTATTATCTCACAGTTCTGAAGATCAGAAGTCGAGAAGTCTGAAATGGATCTTTGTCCTTAGTTCTTTCATAATGGGAATAACGTGTAGTGCTTAGTCATCAGTCGTGTCTAACTATTTGTAACCCCATGGACTGTAGCTCGCCTGGCTCCTCTGTCCATGGGACATTTCCAGGCAAAGATACTGGAGTGGGTTGCCATTTCCTTCTCCAGAAATGGGTCCTCCTGGGCTTTAAATCAAGATGCCGGCATGGCTTTTTTCCTTTGGGAATTTCTGTAGAACTTTTTTCCTTACCTTTTTCAGATTCTAGAGGCCTGAATTCCTTGACTTAGGGACCCTTCCTCCATTTCAAAGCCAGAAGTGTACCCTCTTCTGATCTCTCTGTCTGACTCTCTGATCATTCTGCTTTCTCTTTCTTTTATCAGAACCCTTGTGACTATATTGGGTCTATCCACATAATCCAGAATAATCTCAAAGTTTTTTTTTAACATAATCACATATTTAATCAAGCCTTTTTTGCCCTGTAAGGTAACATATTTACAGATTCCAGAGATTAGGATGTGGATGTTTTGGGGAGGCTCTTTTTCTGCCTAGTACAATCACACAGTGAAGTGTGTGTGTGTGTGTGTGTGTGTGTGTGTGTGTGCACGCTCAGTCATGTCTGACTCTTTGCAACCCCACGGGCTGTAGCCTGCATGGGATTTTCCAGGCAAGAATACTGAAGTGAGTTGCCATTTCCTTCTCCAGGGGATCTTCCCAACCCAGGGGTTGAGCCTGTGTCTCCTGCATCTCCTGCATTGCAAGCAGATTCCTTACCGTCTGAACTACAAGGGAAACCCCTAATTCTCTATGGTGCAAATCAAATGAAGGACTGTATAAATATCTGCCCTCACTGACCTTCCTTGTGGTACAGTGTTTCACTGACTGATGTGAAGACTGCTCAAATGTCCATTATTCTACAAAGCCAAGGCTCTTAGCATAATGACTAGTATTCCCCTGTTTGTTGTTCAGTCACTAAGTTGTCTCTGACTCTTTTGCAACCCCATGGACTGTAGTCCACCAGGCTCCTCAGTCCGTGGAATTCTCCAGGCAAAAATACTGGCGTGAGTTGCATTCCCTTCTCCAGGGGATCTTCACGACCCAGGGATCGAGCCTGTGTCTCATGCATCTCCTGTATTGCAGGCAGATTCTTTACCACTGAGCCACTGGGGAAGAAGCCCACACAGTGAAGTAGGAGCCATACAATTACCAATTTTCGAGTTTCCACAGGCCTTCAGTGAGAATCCAGACTCCACATCACTCAGCACCTTTATACGCGTGGGTGTCCCCTGTGGGCTCCGTTTTAATAGGCAGGTGTTCCTGAATGTGAAAAACAGAGGTTACTTTGCTTCCTAAATTCAAGGTGCCTGCAGAAGTCCATTCCCTGTTGAAAATGATCCATGGTCAGTGGAAAATAAACAAAGCAATCAGAACAGTGACCTCCGTGATGAGCGAGTTAGAAATTGTGTTATTCATCAAACAGACATGTCCCCCTCTATAGAGGGAGGGTTAGGGTGAGGGTGCAGTAGGAACTATTCTTCTATAGGACATTATTCTACTGAAATCTCACTCCACAAGCACAGGGTATTTGCGGACCAAATGGAAATTTTTCTCTTCAGGAAAAATGATGCCAAAATTGAATAAAATAATAAGACTGTTGTTCAGTGTCTAAGTCATGTCCAACTCTGCGACCCCATGAACTGCAGCATGCCAGGCTTCTCTGTCCATCACTATCTCTCTGAGTTTGCTCAGACTCATGTCCATTGAGTCAGTGGTACCATCCAACCATCTTATCCTCTGTTGCCCCCTTCTCCTCTTGCCCGCACTTTCTCCCAGCATCAGGGGCTTTTCCAGTGAGTCAGCTCTTTAAATCAGATGGCCAAAATATTGGAGCTTTGGCTTCAGCATCAGTCCTTCCAATGAATATTCAGGGTTGATTTCCTCTAGGATTGAATGGTTTGATCTCCTTGCAGTCCACGTGACTCTCAAGAGTCTTCTCCAGCACCTCAGTTCAAAAGTGTCAATTCTTTGGTGCTCAGCCTTCTTTATGGTCCGACTCCCACATCCATACATGACTACTGCAAAAACCATAGGTTTGACTATATGGACCTTTGTCCTCAAAGTGATGCCTGCTTTTTAAAACACTGTCTATGTTTGACATAGCTATTCTTCCAAGGATCAAGTGTCTTTTAATTTCATGGCTGTAGTCACTGTCCACATTGATTTTGGAGCCCAAGAAAGTGAAATCTGACACTGTTTCCACATTTTCCCCATCTATTTGCCATGAAGTGATAGGACCAGATACCATGATCTGTTTTTTGAATGTTGAGTTTTAACCCAGCTTTTTCACTCTTCTCTTTCACCTTCATCAAGAGGCTGTTTAGTTCCGCTTCACTTTCTGCCATTAAAGCGGTACCATCTGCATATCTGAAGTTGTTGCTATTTCTGCTGGCAATCTTAATTCCAGCTTGTGATTCATCCAGCCTGGCATTTTGCCTGATGTACTCTGCATATAAGTTAAATAAGCAGGGTGACAGTATACAGCCTTGATGTACTCCTTTTCCTATTTGGAACCAGTCTGTTGTTCCATGTCCAGTTCTAACTGTTGCTTCTTGACCTGCATGCAGGTTTCTCAGGAGGTAGGTCAGGTGGTCTGGTATTTCCATCTCTTTAAAAATATTCTTATTCTCTCTAAGACTAAGAAAACTGATTAAACCTAAAAACTCTCTCTGATTTTCAGTTGGGAGAAGAAATGGTTATGAAGGAAAAAAGGTTATGCTTCTGAAAACACCATCAGAAAGAACAGACACTGAATGTTACCCACCGGTACTCTGCACTGAAGAAGGTTTTCGTGGCATATGTGAAGAACTGGCAGTGAATGTTGTTGGTGCACCTTTCTTGGCATTCTTTGGCACTTCTCACCTTAGATGCATTGAAATTGACTCCTCTCATATCGATTCCTTTATAAATGCTTCGGTGGCAAGCTGTCCAAATAAAACACACGGAACAAATTCAACCAGTTTCCCTTCTGGAAGTGAATCATCAATTTGGGCTGGGTAGCTTTTTTTTTTAATTTTCTAGTGGACTATAGTTGATTTCAAATGTGTTGGTTTCAGGAACAGCAAATTGATTCAGTTATACATATACGTATATCCATTCTCTTTCAGATTCTTTTCCCATATAGCTTATTATAGAGTACTGAGCAGAGTTCCCTGTGGTATACAGTAGGTCCTTGTTGGTTATCTATTTAAATATAGCAGTATGTACATGTCCATCCCAAATTCCCAATCTATCCCTCCCCCCACCCTTCTCTGTTAGTAACCATTAAGTTTGTTCTCTGTCGGTCTGTTTCTGTTTGGGAGTCAAGGGGAGACTATTATTTGGTTGTGTATTTACTTTCTGTACATCTGACACCAAAGTGCCAGCCTCATAAATGATAGAGGCTCCTCAAGTGTGAGAGGACTGCTGAAGATAAGAGCGTGCATCCAGAATACAACCCCATCTCTGTTATCTTTCTAAGTGCTCCGTTCCAAAAGTGCATGGTGCTACAGAGTTTGAGCAGAAGCTGTTCTAAGGTAGACCCACTGTCCATTCAAACTGAGCTCAGAAATCACACCTTACCACTAATTTGATGACCACATCGCTTTAAAGAATGTCCTGAAATTGCACCTGTCCGTGACACTCTCGGCAGGGTTCCTGTAACACTGTCCTTCAAGAAGCAACCAAACCTGTTTTTTAAAAGTAGTTTAATAAGAAATAGAATGATAAACACACATTGAGGAAATGTCTAGCATTTCTATGCACTTATAAATACAGCCGGAAATAAGGAAAATACTACAGCATGCCTGAGACCTGCTGGGAAAAAAAACATCCTTAGAGGCAATTCCTTAATACCTAACAATCTTTGTAATACCTACCTTTAGCATTGTTTTCCTTTATATTCACATTTCAAGTAGAGAAAGTCAATCATATAAAAGAGGGAATGATTCTTCCTGTGTTCCCAAACTTTGTGGGAATTATGTTCCCACCTGGTGATTGTTGTTATAAATATTTTCATTTAAGAAATTAAATCAATCATGAGAGTTGCATCTATATTTGGTATTCATCCTGACTACTAACTCCTTACAGTCCACACCTACTAAAAAACTTCATTCTGTCTTTAATGTCAACTTTTATGTACTTTCCTTATTTAAAAGGATTCTAGAACCCAATTCAACTTTTTAAATGAAAAGTTGCTGCCTCTAACATACAGTCTAGGTTTGCTATACAAGTTTTCCCTTGTAGAGGGCTTCCCTGGTGGCTCAGATGGTAAAGAATCTGCTTGCAATGCAGGAGACCTGGGTTTGGTCTCTAGGTTGGGAAAATTACCTGGAGAAAGGAATGGCTACCCACTCCAGTATTCTTGTCTGGGATAATTCCATGGACAGAGGAGCCTGGTAGGCTACAGTCCATGGGGTCACAAAGAGTCGGACATGATTACACGGCTAACCTTTTCATTTTCATTTTCCTTGTAGAATCATGGAATGACAGTCTAACTCCTAGTTTTTAATTCAAATAGAATAAAGACAAAGGAAAAGAATTATGGATATGGAAATGGGAACAAGGAAGAAACATTCATTCTGGATATTGATCAAAAGTAAAGAAAATTATAATAAAACTGTGGTTGTACTTGAGCAACTTTATGACTGAGTAAGACTTTTCATTACCAACTACTTTTCAAATGCTCTTACTTTTTCAAATTACCAGTTAACAATATATGTTCATGTCCACACATGTGTGCACACACACACATGCGTGCACACACACACATGCATGCACATGTAGGCATACACATGCCATGAATACTGTAGGTGGCCAAACTGGCTCATTATAGGCATCATTCAGACCTCCCTTCTCCCAAGGTTACAAGATGGATTTTAATTATTTTCTCAACAAAATGCTTGCCTTCTATAGTATCTTAAGAACTATGCTATCCATAAGTGTGATCATGCATCAGACAGCAAGTACCTTTCTTGTTCAGGTGAAATATTCACCTATTATTAGACCCTTTCAGGAGAAGGCAATGGCACTCCAGTGCTCTTGCTTGGAAAATCCCATGGACAGAGGAGACTGGTGGGCTGCAGCCCACGGGGTCGCTAAGAGTCAGACACGAGTGAGTGACTTAGCAGCAGCAGCGTTAGACCCTTTCTCGAGATAATCTCTTAACTCAATGATTTTCAAATGTTTTCCTTGAGGTCTTGGATAGGAAAAGACTACTTTCTATGGCTCTAAGTCATTGTTTAAAATGCAGATTTCCAGGCCCAAGAGACTTCGGTTTGATAGGTCTGAGCTTGAGCCTAAGAATCTGCTTAGGTGATTCCAATGAAGCTGGCCATTTAGAAACATAATCTTGCTATATGGTGCACACAACTGATTCCATTTTGAAAAATGGCTTCCCCAATAAAGAAATATCAGCGTTTACCTTTTGTCTGCATCACTGGTTGAATTTTCAGGAAGAAAACTAAAGAGCAAGCACCTAGGGTGGAAGGTGCACATCAGCTGACAGTATTGGGCATCTGGGGTGTACATGGCTGATACATCCCCACCTCTGAAGAAGGTGTTGTGATATAGTTGAGTCAAGCATCCTATGACAGAATCATTGAAAAAAGACACATTAATGTGGAAGAAATAATAATTTTAAAAGAAATGTATCTGCGTTCTAAACCTTCCTAATTGGTCCATGGAATACCCAGAGATCTTATGACATGACTAAATGCAGAAGCAGGATGAAATATACCTGCTGTACAATATGTGGGATCTTAGTTCCCTGACCAGGGCTCGAACCCATGTCTGTAGTAGAAGCACAGAGTCCTAACCACTGGACAGCCAAGGAATTCCTGAAATAGTGTTATATTAGGGCTTGATGCATGATGTTAAAATTAGTTTTTGGGTACCTATGCATAAAAATACTTGGTTGATTTTCATTTATAATGCTCAACCATAATAATTTGTACATAAATTATTTTCCCTCAAATGCCATCTTAGCTTGGTTTCTCCCTATCTTCTAACATGGGAACAACTTTTCTGGAAGATAATTTGATGATATATATCATAAAACCTTCAAAAATATGCACACTTTACTATATCTGGTGTTTTAATTTCCAAAGTTTTTTCTACAGAAATAAACATGTATATAAGAATGTGCATACAAAAATATCATGAATAGAGAAGAATGCTGCTGCTGCTAAGTCACTTCAGTCGTGTCCGACTCTATGCGACCCCATAGACGGCAGCCCACCAGGCTCCCCTGTCCCTGGGATTCTCCAGGCAAGAACACTGGAGTGGGTTGCCATTTCCTTCTCCAATGCATGAAAGTGAAAAGTGAAAGTGAAGTCACTCAGTCGTGTCTGACGCTTCACAACCCCATGGACTGCAGCCTACCAGGCTCCTCCATCCATGGGATTTTCCAGGCAAGAGTACTGGAGTGGGTTGCCATTGCCTTCTCTGATAGAGAAGAATATTAAGCTCCAAAAACATGATATATATTTATCTGTTTGAAAGATCACTATAAATGGGAAACATAAGTTACAAAAAAGTATCTAATAACAGAGTGTATAAAGACACATGCAGAAAAATATCTGAAAAAGATATTTTTAACAAAGCCCATCTCTGTATTATAAGACTACAGATGACAAGTATTTTCTCATTTTCTGCTAATTTGCACCTCTAATTTCCCTAGCATGATCATAATTATTTTCAAAAATAATAAAATTGAAGTGACCATGGTTCACAGCATCTCTGGCTTCTACTCTTCAGCATTCAGTGTATTTGTATGTGGTAATGATTATGGCTCAGAAGAGCAATTTGGAATGAGGGGACAGATGGAGGGGAGTTTGGTTTAGGGGATAAAAGCTTCTTCCTTAAAAATTTATTTTTTGCCAAATGTAACCCTCACCCTAGACACTTAGAAGTGTTTGTCTTAGCCATAAACATCATTGTGATGTGGTCTTCTTAAGTCAACAAAGACTCAGAAACCACCCATAATGGTGGCATCGTAAAAACTCCATTCTACAATAATTAATGAAAAACAGTGTCTAAAATCATTCCTATTCTGTGAAATTTTAATGAATAGAAAGAGAAATAAGATAAAAACCTGATGGTGAAACTCAAACTATTCAAATAGATGACTTCCTAAATTAAATATAAATTAGGTACTTCCTTTTCTGAAATGATTCTCCAGAAGTCTAAAAGAGTAAAAATATGTACTGAGTACATATTATGGTACTCGGGTTGGACCCAGATGCTATAAAATACCTAGCACTCTTCTGAATATTCAGATAAAGTTGATTTTTTAATGTTGATAATAAGAATAGAGGGCTGCCTGTTTTAAGATCTGCTTTGTGGAGAGTCTTTTCCAAACAGAAATTTCTGTCGACACCTGCCAAGACATTCTCATTTATGGGCCCCTCCTTCTGGTGTGTCTAGGATGATATATCTGCCAAGTGGTAGTTGGTGCTGAACCTTAAAAGGATATGTGTCCTGAGGGTCGGATGTCTTGCTTGATTACTCTCCCCCTCACCCTTAACTTTGCATCTTAGAGATAATCCACTCACCACAGGAAACTGTAGCAAACAGGCAAATAAAGTAAGCTGCTTGCCTGAGTGCAATCATCCTAAAAGACAAAGCAACAGGCACATAACTCTACTGTTTATAGATCATATTTAACACGAATCTTAATTTAAGGTAATACAGATTTTCTTGTAAATGTCTGGATAGCAAATCTAAGCACACAATTATCAGTATAGAAGGCAATGGTTTTCTGAACATTTTACGCTCAAGGACTTGGCATGAGATACAAATTGAAACCTCTAGATTACTCTTGTGTTTATTGTCCATTTGGTACCTATGTTCTTAGCAATTATGCGAAGGGAATTGGTAGAGGGAAATTAAACATTTGTGAAACCTCTTGATTTGAGCAAAAGGAAAATTACTATAAACCATGGTAATGGTATCTGTCCAAAATCCCTAAGGATAGATATTCCAAATATTCAAGCCCGTTTTAAACTTTTTAATCAATGTTCTCTTTGATTGAAAAATATCTTACTCTTATGTTTCCACATATAAGAGCATTAGTTCCTTCTACATTCTCTAAATACACAGGAAATTAGAATGTCAACTAATAGTTGCTTTATAAAGTAAAAACAATGCTTAATGGAAAAAAAAAAAAAAAACACCTATTTGGAAGCAATCAGAATAATAGAAATCCTCTACCTGAAAGCACAATTGCTTCCGTGGTTCTGGAGCTGAGTTCTTGCCATTGAAAAATGGCCGGTCTTCAAGCTTTCCCGATAGGGCTCTGCACGCAGTATTTGCTTGGCTCCGATATTGACTTTGGTGTTCTGCCAAGAGTTTCAACTTTTTGTCCTGTCAACATATTCTATGAACATCCCATTTCTGTGTTCAACTATTTAATATGTTAACTATTTCATAATAGGACCACATAATTCATGTACACGTTTCCATTTTTAAAAATGTCCCCAAAATTCCTAGTTATTTGGGGCTCATAATGTATCTAACTAGACATTTCCAGTATAATGACCTGGATACATATGAATAAGGGGGTGGAAAGGGATCCATCCTCCTGGAAGTCATGATGAGCCTTTTAGCAAATGGTATCCATGCCTTCCTTTGTGAAGGAATCCTGTAACAGTGAGGTTTGTAGGATGGAATGGAATTGACCAATATTTAGGACTTCCTCCCATCCAGTTCAGGAATTAGAACGTAGCAGGGTTTGACAATTTGTTCACAGACCAAATCTGGTCCAGTGCCTGTTTTTATAAATGAAGTTTTATTGGAACACTCATGCTCATTCACTCCTGTATTATCCATAGTTGCTTTTACCCTATACAGTTAAGTAGTTGTGATAGAGACAGTATGGCCTGCAAAGCTGAAAAGATTTACCATCTGCCCCTTTTCAGATAGAGTTAGCACTCCTAGCCTAGAATGTAGACTTCTCTTTCAGGACACCTAGACCAAATGGCAACCCACTCCAGTGTTCTTGCCTGGAGAATCCCAGGGATGGGGGAGCCTGGTGGGCTGCCGTCTATGGGGTCGCACAGAGTCGGACACGACTGAAGCGACTTAGCAGCAGCAGCAGCAGCAGACTGGAAAGAAACATGCTGGTTTTCCTAGGAGCCTATTCTTGTTCAGGGAATTTTATTTTAAAGAAAAAAATCTCCCTATATACTGAAATATATCTCCTTGCCACTTCTATCCATCATTCTAGATTGACCTATTAAATCTATACGAAATGATTTACTCTCTTTCCTCTACTTTTAAAAATATGTAAAGACTACAATCCCTTGCCCACTAAATCTCCTTTGTTTTCTAACTGTTCTTCAAAGATGCAGTACATCTTTCTGGCAAATAAATTAGATTTTTAGGGAGTTCTTAAATAAATATTTAATGCATGTTACTGCAGTGCAGAACTATGTTTATTAAGAATGTAGGAAAATGTTGCCAGTAAAATGTTTTTTTCTGGCTGTAATGAAGTAGCATATTTCAAATATTCAGACTGCATATTTAAATATCCATTTAAATTCAGGGTATCAACTGACATACCAGCAAACAACAAAAGGGAATCCTCTGACTTGTGCAATATTAAAGAATCTAAATTGGTGATTTCCTTTGCTACTGGCCTCATCAGGAAAAAAAAAGGTGATGGGAAAAAAACTGCCCTGTCTCCAGATCACAGCAGAAACCCTCAGAGGTTGTTTCCCTAAATGGTGCGAGTACCGGTTTAAATCTATGTAAATATTCTCCTTTGTTTCTTCTGAATTTTTCTCATAGTGGAACATATGTTCTCATAATATAATAAAACTTAAGATTTGCTTGTGGATTCAGAAGGAGCAAATCAGAAAGAAGATGAAAGAGGCAATGATAGGTAGAATTCTAAAATGTTCCCCAAGGCTTCCTTCTATCATCCCAGACATTGAAGAAAATGGGGTACCACATTTGTCCACGATTACTTTATGTTACAGGACAAAAGCAATTTTGCAGATGTATCAATAATTAAGGTTACTAAACTGTTTTAGTAACTAATCAAATGGGGATTATCTGGCTGTGCCTAATCTTACCACTGAGCCCTTTAAAAAGAGAGCTTGCTTCTGCTGTCAGCATAAAAGTCCTAGAGATTCAAAGTGTGAGAGCCTTTGGGCGGGAGGGGGGCTCTCCATGGCTGGCTCTGGAACCACATGTTTACAGTGGGTGTGGTTTGAAGAAGCAAAAGGAGAAGAGAAAGTGGGGTATCACAGGATAATTCTACAAATAAAGAAGGTGCTGTTCCTGCAAAGAGGGAGTCTCTGGGCAGAGTAAACAAAGTTAAATGTATCTATCAGCATCTCATTAGATGCTGGAAATAAATACATTTGATTGATCCAAATACATCCAGGGTAAAAACTGACCTTTTTATGACCAGCATCTCTTTGTGAGACAGGTCAGGTGGTTCAGAAATTGACATTCCTCGGTTGTCTGTGACGGAGAGTAGAGTGTCAGTTCAATAGGCCCCGTCCTGGAGAGGTTTCTAGGCTGTAAACCCCTGGGACCCAGTGATGCTATGGTTTTTGCTTACTCCCAGGGAGCCCTTAAGAGAGATTTTACTTTTTGCTATCAGATGAACAAAACGTTCTGGGATTTCTGCTTCTCCTCTAGTTTATGCTTCAAAGTATGGGAAACTTGAAATCAGTCTATGATAGCAGCGGAAGGGTCATTTTGTTAGAAAGTGTGAATGACACTAATGATATCAACTCAAAAGTACTAATACTTTTATTACATTATGAATCAGTCATCCACTAAATTATCCTTTAAAGTTATCCATATTTCCAACTAATGTCAACTCTTAGGATAAAATATAGCACCCATGTTTAAAATGTAATGTATTTTTCTTGAGTTACCCCTTTTGAGTAGAAGACAGGTAATAGGGATATAGATATTTGATTATCCTTTTATTTAAAAAAATCAGCATCTACATTTCCATATTACAAAAGATGACATATTTCTCAGTTACAACTCTGACACAGTTTCAGAGAATTTCCAGGTTAAAAAAAAATAAAATCAACAAATTATTCTGAGGCTAAATGAAGATTTTAGACCTAAAGACAACATGTAGTAATATTTTACATTTAACTTTACATCATATTGTGGGGTCACTTAAATACACACAAAGGTTTACACGTAAGTGCATGAAATTCAGAGATAAGGCCAATTTCCACAAATAAAATTCCTATTATCCAGGGTCATTGGGGCGCAAGATTTCTACATACCCAGTTTTTAAGTAAGAAGGTTAACCATAAGATGGAAATCTTTTCTTTATATCGTATATGTTCTTGACTTTTTCTGCTCAGCTTAGGGGCTGGGTGGTCCACAATGGGGATATGAAAGTGGGTAGATCTGCTGACCCTGTCCTTAGTACCACAGCCTGTGATGCTTCCCAAGTGGCTTTGGTTTTGTAACCTCTTTCTTTGATATCCATTGAAGAATACATCATGCATCTTCTTGTTGTTTCTATCCTTATTGTCTTGGAAAATTGAAGAAACAATTTTTATTAAAATTATTTCTTAAAAGAAGTTTCTGAAAGTCACTGAGTGAGGGACTAGAGATGTTGTCTATGGCATTAAAATTTGGGGAACAGGTGTCTGTTATCAGCTTGACAGGTATGTCCTGGAGGATTCAATTTACTACAAGTCTAACCCTATACTAAGTGAGATGTGATTGATATACTTAATATAGATGAATGGCTTCTCTTTTTCTTTAATAATGGAAGAGGAAATATGCCAAAATCAGAGGCAGAACATCTACATTCTAATAACATATCTAGACATGGGTGCCATGAAGCAAGATCCTATTATGGAAGTGTCACCATATTGGGAGTGGAGAGATTTAAAGATCTCCATTGCCAGCTTTATCATCACCCACTAGCAGCGTGGCTTTGGGACTTACTTTCCCCTGAACTCAGCCTGTTCTATTAAGAGGGAGTACCCCTTGGTATCCACGAGGGATTGGTCCCAGGACCCCCACAGACACTAATCTATGGATGCTCAAGTCCCTTACACAAAATAGTGTAGCATTTGCACATGGATCTGCACATCCAACTCTGTACTTTAAATCATCTCTAGAATACTTACAATACCTAATACAATGTAGTGAAGTGAGTGAAGTCGCTCAGTCGTGTCCGACTCTTTGTGACCCCATGGACTGTAGCCCACCGGGCTCCTCTGTCCATGGGATTCTCCAGGCAAGAATACTGGAGTGGCTTGCCATTTCCTTCTCCAGGGGATCTTCCCGAGCCAGGGATCGAACCCAGGTCTCCTGCATTGCAGGAAGACGCTTTAACCTCTGAGCCACCAGAATACAATGTAACTGCTATATAAATAGTTGTGAATACAACGTAAATGCTTTGTAAATAGTTTGGCTTTCTGGAACTTTCTGGAATTGTTTTTTCAAATAATTTCTATCAGTCCTTGGTTGAATCCATGGATTCAGAACCTGTAGACAGGGAGAGGTCACTGCATAACTAGAAAATCTCTAAGGTCCTTAGACCTTCCAAAGCCTTAGAGCTCCCAATCAATTCCCTGAGGCATGGGGAGGGACAGGAGATTACCAGGAGGAATCTCTTCCAATAATATACAATATAGAAAGGTAATTATGATGCTCTGAAAAATGAAAGGAAAGCTATAAGTACACACTCCAAAGGGAAAGAGGAACAGAACCTGTGAATGAACTTATAAATGATCCACTGTACATGATTAAATCTTTGAAAACTATCATAAGGATTATTCTCCTCAAAACTGATACCACTGATACAATTCTTGAAATTTAAGCTCCTTAAGTCATAGTACTTAATTACACAGCCTTTTTGAACAAATGTATATGTGTACATGCAAATATTTATTCCTGAGTCAATAAGAACATCTTAAAAATATTCTAGAACTTCATTTAAATTGTATCTTTTGGGTCTGTTGATTGGAATGGAATTGGCCTGTGAATCCTTCTGTGGAGAAGTTTTTGTATATTCATTTGCGTATGGTCATCAGTTAATTTATCTTGGGATCAAGACCAGGAGTCAAAGCTATGATGGTGATGAAGATATGGAAACTCTTGCTTTGGTAGACTTGATCCAAGCTAAGTGGGACAAGAAAAAAATTAAATTGAGGGATTAAGAATACTGAATCCATGATCTACAAACTGTAAATGAAAAGTTCCCTTTAAAGAAAGACCTTTTTATGATAAGAGCATAACCCAGTAATACAGTTAGGATTCATCTGTGTTTCTCCTCTTCAACTTGATCCAGATGCCGTTACTTGGACGAAGAATGAGCTCTCCTGCTAGACCAAGTTCTTCTCTTTTTTGGTTGGATTCTACCCAAAAGTGCCTCAGGATGCAGGAAAGAATGGTCTTTTCTTCCATTATGGCAAACTTTTGACCTTCAAATTAAAGTAAATACCAACATCATTAAATAGATATAACTTAAATGTGAGAAATCAGAAGTCCAATCAGAGGAAGCAAACAATTTTATGTTTTTGCAATGGGCCCTGGGAGAATCAGAATCACTTGGGATGCTTGTTAAAAATGAAGATTCTTGAGTGCCCTTTCCTTCTCCCACCAGTACATCTGAACGGCTGGGATGGAACAGGAATTTATATTTTAGCAAAAGCCTAAACAAATCCTGGGCTCATTCAAGCCTGAGAATCATTACTCTAGATTACTTTCTTATTGAGCCTTTAATTTAATTTACTACAGAGTCACCAAATAAGCTTCAGACTCACCCATTTAAATCTGGTCTTATTATATGAATGCCTGTATTTGCATAAATGATAAAATGCTAGAGATTCTGAAGCTGAACATGTTTATAATGCTTGGTGATGTGCATTCACTTTGTTTAAGCACTTCAGCTGGCCTTAGGGTGTTTTGTGTTTTCGTTTTCCAAAATGAAGTTCTTAAAAGCAACAAACAGAAATTAAATATAACGAATCATTATACATAAGTTTTCTACCATATGAAGTATATTCTTTTTTCATCTAAAAGCTACAATATTGTCAACTTCTACCAAGGAAAGAATTATGCTTTATGTTATGGGCTAAATTGTGCCCTGATCCCCCAAATTCATAGCTTTTTTTTTTAAAGATTAATAAATCTTAAAACTCAGTATCTCAGAATATGACTGTGTCTGGAGATAGGACATTTAAAGAAGTAATTAAATTAAAACGGTCAGATGGGTGAATCCTAATCCAATCTGACTGGTATCCTTATGGAAAGGAAAGATTAGAACACACGCACAGAGGCCATGTAGGGTTGCAGGGAGAAGAGCAGCATGGATCCAGTAAGCTAAGGAGAGGCTTATTATCAATTCTGTTGTCACCTTGATCTTGGACTTCTAGCCTCCAGAATTGGGAGAAAATAAATTCCTGTGGTTTAAGCACCCAGTGTAGGTTACTTTGTTACGGCTGCACCAGAAAACTAATAAACTTTGTGACAGTCACATTTTAAAACAATAATGTGTAGCAAAGGGGAAGGAAAAGGAAGTCAGTTTTGTTAAAAGACAGTTGCCTATGGGATGCTATATCTCAAGAAATTTTTGTAAGAAAACCACTACCGCTCTGCCAACCTGAAAGGTGAAACCAGTTCTGGTGGATACAGACCTATACAGTTTCGGGGGCCCGCAGAGAAGGGCACATATGCGTATGTATGACGTCCTTTCAAATTCTCGGGAAAGAACCGTTCTGGCTTGAATTCCTCAGGATCCGGGAAGTACTTTGGATCTCTATGCAGTGCGTAGGGCACGATGATTACTTGACAGCCTTGCACGATTTTGTGACCCGCTGTCAAGAAGTAGTCAATAGGCCATGAGGATGGAGCAAGACAGACCATAAAAATAACCCACTCTCCCTGCTATTCAAATTATACAATCTTTACCAACTTCACAGTCTTCGGTAAGATTACGGGCAAAGAAAGGAACAGACGGGAAAAGGCGAAGGCTCTCCTTAATAACACAGTCCAGATATTTAAGTTTCTTCAGGTCTTCTAGGGTAACAGGACGGTCAGACTTCCCTGGTTTTAACAGAATACACAGAATAACAATCAAAGAATTATTTGAGCCTGGGAGATGGGACATTGATGAAGAGTACACATCAAAACACTGAATGTTAAATATCTACAGCTAAAGTAGAATCTCTAATATCACCCATAATCAAAATAAAATGAGATCTATTCAGTGAAAGAAACCAGACACCAACAATCACATATTTGTAGGATTCTATTTATAGGAAGTATTCTGTTGTTGAGTTGCTAAGTCATGTATGACTCTTTTGCGACCCGATGCACTGTAGCCCACCAGGCTCCTCTGTCTGTGGGATTTCCCAGGCAAGAATACTGGAAGGGGTGGCTATTTCCTTCTTCGGGGATCTTCCTGACCCAGGGATCCAACCCACATCTCCTGCATTGGCAGGTGGATTCTTTACCACTGAGCCACCTGAGAAGCCCAGGAAGTACCCAGAACAGGTAGTAAGTCCCATTAGAAACAGACTGTAAATTAGAGAATTCCAGGGGCTGAGGGAAGAGAGGAGAGTGGCCAAGTAATGAGACAGGGTTTGCTTTTGTGGTGCTGGGAATCTGAGGACATCACTGCTGGGTCAGCCTGTAGATTGCTGGCTGTGTAATAGAAATGTACATCCTAGCAGCTTAATGTGTCTTTTCTCTCATTCATGGCCAGATGCGAGGCGGGATGAAACAGGTTGCCTTGAGCCCATGACTCAGTGCTGTTGCATGTACACCTGCTTCATCTATTAAGCAGTGAGATGCCTGAGGATTGTAACATTTATCTGTGCATCACATGCCAAACACTTAGCAAATGCCTATATTCTTAACCAGGCCTTGCTAAGAAAACTGGCATTGGAAGGACCCCACATGGGAGCCTTCCTGCTCAGTGTGGTACCTTTAGAACAGATCCTACTGCATACCCTTCCTGAGCGAGAACAACTCTTGCTTCGGTGGCCATGGTGCCCACGGGGTAACCAGCGAAGGGGCTGAACATACCAAACACTTCTTCCAGCTCACTGTCCACTTTCTGCTGGACTTCTGGATACCAACCCAATAGATACAAGGACCAGTTTATTGCAGCTGCAGTTGTATCGTGGCCCTACAAATGCAAGGAAAAAATAGCTTAGCAGAGTCGTATGGTGAAGATTAGAAGAGAGAACTCCATTTTGAACTGTCTGGATCTGACAGCTGCACCGTGACTCCAGACATAATAAATTGAGGGTGCAGCATTTCCCCTCGATAAGAAACAAAACCGTCCCTTCAAAGGGGGGATTCATGCTTAGAGAGGCGTTTCAACGCCACACGAGGTTGCATATGTGGTGAGAAGGGGACAAGGTGCTCTAGACTGTTTTTAAGGGGGAAATATCTGACTTTCATGAGCCAATCTGCCAGACCTGTACTGCTCCACCTCCTAGCCTTTGTAAGGTGCTTTACCTGTGGACCTTGGAGGCCAGGAGTCTATATGTGGTTCTGAGTAACATCCTCCACGTCCAGAAGTTGATACGTCCCCTCCTGTAATACTGGCTGAGCTTTAGGCAAAATACTAAGTACTTTGCAGAAACTAACTTATTCTTCAGAAAAACTCTGTGAAACACTTGATACCACTATTTACATTTTAGAAATTAAAAACAGATCCTAAAATTGTTTACCTGAGTTCTTCAGAAAAAAA
This sequence comes from Bos grunniens, assembly GCF_055505025.1. Lineage (NCBI taxonomy): Eukaryota > Metazoa > Chordata > Mammalia > Artiodactyla > Bovidae > Bos > Bos grunniens. The sequence continues at coordinate 17,965,678 of NC_141191.1, read as the reverse complement.
AATTATTTGGAAAATCAATAGTAATAGTATAGCTCTATGAATAAGACTTTCAGGGGGCACTAAAGACAAAATTATTCCTCTGTGGAAGTTCTTACTATTCCATTTTTGCTATGCAACACAAGTGATAATTGTCATTTTTCTTTCTCTGGGCAGAAATCTCCAAAGCACCTTCTTCCTAAAACAGCTTCTCAGTTGAATTTGTTGTTGCTGTTGTTTAGTCGCTCAGTTGTGTCTGACTCTTTGTGACCCCATGGACTGTAGCCCATCAAGTTCCTCTGTCGATGGATTTCCCAGGCAAGAACACTGAGTGTGTTGCCACTTCCTTCCTAGAGCGTCTTTCCAACCCAGGGATCGAACCTGTGTCTCCTGCATTGGCAGGAAGATTCTCTACCATGGAGCCACCAGGGAAGCCTCTAAATTGAATTGTTTGAGGCTTATTCTGCAATTTTATAAAACGTGTATTTTTGGAGTCTCTGATATTGGTGTCCTGGCCTCTTCTGCAGCCTGCAGTGCCTTCACAGACGCCACCCTGAACTCCAGACAAGATCTGGCCCCTTTCACTCAGCTGTTTACCAAAGCCACAGAAGGAAGTGCTCTTGCTAAATAATTCTTAATAACTGCTCTTGAATTTGTAAGTGGAAGCCTGATCCAAATAAGAGATGCCTGCTGAGCATAAGGAAGCTGTGACAAGGATCTGGGGTGACAGGCAGCATCTCATAAGGCTAATCAGGAGAGAGCCAGAAGGAGAACTCAGGTCTAGGAACACTCAGCCTGCTTTCCTACACTGCGCCCTCAGGAGCACGTGTGTTCCGGCGCCCTCCCCAGACGCCTGCAGGCAGGGCGGCTCGTTCCACCCAGGGGCGGCCTGCACTGAGCCATGCTAAACCACCCATGCGCTTCCTCCAGTTCCAGGATATTACCACGTGGTGCTTTTTAAAACATTTCTTCATCTTTATTTGGCTATCCATCCACTGAATGGTTCATTCTTTGTAATATTTAATAACACTAGAATTACCTTTTGTAAAAACCGCAACTTTCTTTTAATGATGTGAAGCCCAGAAATCCCTTTAGAATCCACAAACTAGTTAAATTCGCTATCAGAGGGCTCTTGCTAATCTTCTTTAGTTTGGGCAGCTCATAGCAGGAGTTCATTTGCTAGAACTTCAAAAAGGAGGTAGTGAAAAGACAGACTTGGGGGTTTCAGAGTTTTTGTTTTTTTTAAGCATGAAGCAATACAGGGAACTGAGAAATTTCTGGCTGCTTTTCTACTTGGAAAAGTCTGATGGGTTTTAGGTTATCCTGAGAAAACTGCTTTACTCACCACAAGTCAAAGGCTTTTTTCTGAAGAAGAAAGTTGATCTGATAACTTAATCAGGTTCTTTTGTAATTTCTAGTTGTAATTTAGTGACTCATCCTCAGTTATATGAGGCTATTTTAAAACGAATAAACTTTTAAAAATAATGCTAAAGATTCAAAATTTTTTTTTGGAATTTTTAAAATGATACCCAAAAATGATGTGACAAGATAAAATACCTCAAACATAAAGGTGTCGACTTCTTCTCTTATATCTTCATGACTCAGCTTGTTCCCTTGGTCATCAGTCACATTTAAAAGCAAGTCAAGAAAAGCCCTGCATTTAGTTTTGCGTGGAGGAAAGTCCTTCTCCTTGTCGTTACTCGTACCTTCTTCATGTCTCTTCATTTCATTGGCCCGTTCAGTGATGACCTGTATGATTTAAATAATATGCTCTTGTGTGGAGTTTGATATAGCCCCATAATACATTTTCCCATGAAAATATACTAGTTTCTTTCATGGATTTTTTTTTTTTCCCTAAACCTTTCCTATTCTGACTCAAGAATAACTTAGACTGTTGTGGAAAATATAGATAAAGCTTCCTGTTAACATTTTAGGACATTATTTGATAAGACTTTTAAAAACAAATTTAACATCAGACAAATTCAGCATATTCAAGTGCCATCCTTCTAACACGGAATAGACCTGGTAATCCCCTAAATGGTGCCCTAGAGATTTGAATGAGCTAATGAGAAAAAGCTTGGGTGGTGAAGAGAATGCAGTCATTATATAAGAGGCTAATTATGGATCGCTCTCATTACTGGTTGGATTGGAGAAAAGAAACAGCTAGTTCATAGGTGACATCACCTGATGTGCTTGCTGTTCCTGTTGCCTGGAAGTCTCTCTCTTCAGACACCAGTGCGGCTGGCTCCCTCCTTCTTTAAGGTCTGTCCCCTCTGCACACCATCAGAAAGACCTTCCCGGATCACTGCTACCCTGGTCTCCAGCACTATCTTCCCAACTCTATTTTTCTCCATTTCACTCACCTCCCTGACATTATATTATACTTGCTGTATAATATAATGCATACCTCAAATATAGCATCCCCATGGCAGCAAATCTTTGTTCACTGATGTTAATTGCAACCCTTCCCTGATAGCTCATTTGGTAAAGAATCCACCTGAAATGTGGGAGACCTGGGTTTGATCCCTGGGTTGGGAAGATCCCCTGGAGAAGGGAAAGGCTACCCATTCCAGTATTCTGGCCTGGAGAATGCCATGGACTGTGTAGTCCATGGGGTTGCAAAGAGTTGGACATAACTGAGTGACTTTCACTTTAACTTTCAGAGCACTGCCTGGCATTTAAGGACATTCATTAGATCTTTTCTGAGTGAATAAAAGAACTAAAGCCCATAAATTTAATTTGGTCATGTATTTCAACTTTCTCCTCCTATCAAGCAATTGACCAAACCTGCTGCTAAGTGGTCTGAATGAATGGATCCTAAGTTCTTTGGTGACAAAACACCATATTTCTCTTCATCCTTGGGGAAACCCCTAGTGCCTGGCACTCAGTATGCAATTTTCAATGTTTATTAAGTAAATAGTATCGTTCATCCAATTTGCAGTTCATTAATTATTGGCATTGATAGTAATGCATGTAATTTGAGGAAATAATTAACTATAGTTAAAAGATACAAACTGTTGGTCATTCTCCCACCACCCAGTAATGGAGATTACTCTGTCTTCCACTGTAGGCACCTTGATGTAAAACTTCATTCATCCAATGTCTCCTGCCAGTAACCACACACATAATGCTAATACACAGTTAAGATGCAATCGTGCTGTCTACTTTTTTCCATTAGTATTCACCTTTTATGAGACACAGGTTCCAGACTATGGTAATACAACATAAAAATCTTGGACTTGTAAAGATCTGGAAGTGGAGAGTGGCGATGGTTCACAACATCGTGAATGCCCTTAATGGTACGTTTTATGTTGAGTATTTTTTTTTCTTCTAATTTTATTTTATTTTTAAACTTTACATAATTGTATTAGTTTTGCCAAATATCAAAATGAATCCGCCACAGGTATACATGTGTTCCCCATCCCGAACCCTCCTCCCTCCTCCCTCCCCATACCATCCCTCTGGGCCGTCCCAGTGCACCAGCCCCAAGCATCCAGCATCGTGCATCGAACCTGGACTGGCAACTCGTTTCCTACATGAGTATGTTTTATCACAAGTAAAAAAAAAAAAATCGAGGGCTTACATTGTTGGTAAAATCATGTACAATCTTTAGGCTCTTTCTGTGTTCTCGTCCATTTTTAAACATATAGAATATAAGGTCAAGCCAGAGCCAGGGCGTCTTCATTCTTTGATGTATCGAATCACTCATCCTATAAACAGGATAAAAACACATCAGCTGACGTACTAAGAATGTGTATTTCTTGAGCCCTGATGTGATGCCCCATCTCAGCATGGGTGATTTGGGGAATGGCGATTATTCATCTTAGAGGCTATTGAGAACTCCAAGCTTTACCATCAACATGAAGGCATGGACTATCCAGGGAAGCTTAAACATTGAATGCGTTCTTGAGAGGAACGAAGAATCCATTATAAAACATTCTGACCAGATAGCCATCTGATCTCTGCTTCTTCTTCTCCAGGGAGAGTTCTTGCTCTCCCCAGGCCAAGCATGGCTCTTGCACCACAAGATCATATGAAATCTGCCTCTTTTTAATGACCACTCATTCACTTGCTCACTCCTCTGCAGTGCTAACAAAACAAATGACTTCCCTCTTCCACGGAAAAGTGCTCATCAATCCCCATCTGTCACAGAGCTGTCACGAGCCCCACCCTCAGCATTTCCAGTGAAAAGCAGAAAGACCTACACAGCCTCCTCCTTTGTGACCAGCTTAGATGCCAATTCCACGAAAGGACCTTTCACGGCCACTCAATCTGTAAAATTTATCCCTGTGTCCCCTCTCGCATCAACTTGATCTTTTCTTTCCAAGTCATTATCATAATTTATAAGTTTATAGTCACCTGCTTCAATGCCTGTCTCCCCTGTTACTATTTCATGAGCCTGTATAAAACTAGTCAGTACCTTGTGCAGTGAATGGCAGGTTAGATGATCAATAATTAATAAGATTAAGTGAAAGGAGCCATGGATTAAACATAGGATATGTTGAATCAGATTCTGGTGCTGCCTCTTAATAATCATGAGAAATTTTAAAAGTAAAGTTGATTATTTCTATTAAGAAATAATACTCAAGGGTAGAAAATATAGGAAAGGAGAATGAACCACAACAAAAATAAAGCACAATAAGAAAAAGAAGCACACATACAACAATAAACACAGCTAACATTTTGATGTAGTATCTTCTCATTTTTCCATGAAAATGTCTTTCTCTTCAACTTAGCATCATAATATAATCTCTCAGTATATAAAATAGTCATTTAAAATTACTGTGTAATCTGAATGTGCTATAATTTACACAACTCTTCCTCTACTATTGAAATACATGCTTTAATGATTAGGTTGATTTTTAGTATAATGTTTCATTTTGAAATGAAGAAAAAGATACAATATAGACAGAAGTGATTAGCAATAATTTTTAAAGCCCTAATCAATAACAGTTTTAGAAAGGATTTCATTTACCTATAAACGGCTCGAACATACTCGGAATCATCATTTCTTTGAGCACCAATGTTCTTTCCCATGGCTGTTTCTGTAAAATAGAGTGAGAAGTAACCATTCAATTCACGCACACATCTTGGGTACATTTTCCAGTGTCAGACATTTTAAAAAAAGACATTATGTCCTGTTCTGATATATTGTAGAATTCTTCTTTTCCCTTTTCTCTCGAATCTTCTGCTTCTCTTCCTCCCAGCTCCTATCCTTCCTTCCCTCTGACCTTCTGGTCGTGCTGGCTCCGTAACTGCTGGGTTTGAAGTCCTGTGAATGGCTACTGCTTCTCAGGAGGCTAATTTAGGACTAGGACTATCCAGATGAACCCCAAATCCCTTCTAAATGGCCCCCCTCCACATACACCATGAACTGTTATTTTCTATTTGGGCCATTTTCTTTACAGCCTAACTTTAAAAATAAATCAGTGAGACTTACCACAGATTATATCTAAGGTACAAAGAGTGACGTAAAAAAAGCAGTTAAACGCTTCTTGGTTAACATGCTTTTCAAGCTTAGTAACCAATATATTTGCTTGTTCATTCATGACATCTAAGAAATCCTCCAGAATTGTAAAATGGAAAGTGGGTGTTAACATTTTTCTCCTAGATCGCCATTTGTTTCCAGTACTAGAAATACAATACATGGTTACAAACAAAAAAGAAGCAACATCTGAAACAGATAAAATATAAATATAGTCAAGTCACCAAGTTCTCCTGAAATAGCTTATTCTGTAGATTCTCGATTGCTTTGATCAGAATGACAAAGACTCATGTATAGCTACAGAATGTGAACATTTTGGATATTGTTCTATATTACTAATATTTACAAGGGCATTTATTAAAAATGGAAACAATTAAAATTTTTCCTATATTTCTAAGTTCTGAGGTTCTAAAGATTAGAACTTTTCTCCCTTTTGTCAATACCATGGTCCTCAGGTGATCCACTGTTCCATGATTTACTTTAATCTCTATTATCTTTGAATTATCTAAAGTCCCCACAAGGGTCCTGTCTTTCTGGAGTCCTGTTTCTGAATCAAGAATTGAGGTCCCTATGTTTGATATACTTCTCTGGGGGGGGATGTGACTGCTTTTTCATTATATTTTCAAGATATCCCTCCTCCAAACTATCCTTTGCTTTACTCCATTCATTGTTCTTGGAACACTAGTGATTATCAGTATTGAATACAGTGCCTGGATATTACCATATACCCAGGACTCCTGTCAATCAAAGGCCGATTGTTAACTAGACTCTTCCTTGTGCCTGCTCCCATAATTCTCGAGAGCTCAGTCTTGTTATTGGAAGAATACTTTGGGTCAGTTCCTGAAATAACAAGTTACCCAGAGAAGAAACTGTTTCTATAAGACAGCTTTACAAATTTCCACTGACATACCTTGTAAGAAGTCCTAGTCCAAGCCACGGTTCTAAGAACTTGTACATATAGGATTTTTCAATGTGCTTTGAACTGCTTAAAATTACCTCAAAAAGAGAAAAAAAAAAAGAGAGATATAGACATCAAAACGATATCAATTACAAGAACATCTGGCTAGAACACAACTACTTTTTAAAACAAGATTTCATAATTGTTATTTCTCTGTGATTCATTTTTATTCCTGTGCCTCAAAGAAATTCAATTAAGAGTTTTGAACATATAACTGTCATTCAGTCTTGAGGACTAAGTGGAATTGAAAGAAAACACCCAAGATGATTCCTGGTTTCTGCCACCAACTAGGAACTGAATAGAGAATTGACTGAGGGAGATGGGGGGAGGCAGGTGAATGTGGAGAATGACCACATCTAATGAGATTCCCACACCATCAAACAGACAGTGGAATATGGACCATATTTGCCACGTACTCACTTCCACAGTTTCTGCGTTATAAAGGGCCACGAGAGGCACAGGCCCGAGCCAGAGTTTCAGCAGTGGCAGGTGTCGGCATTCTTCAGTGAAATCAATTATCTGCTGAAAAAAATCTAGGAGAAATATTTAACCTTAAAATCAATCAAGACAAGAATTCTGTCAAATAAGGATCTACTGTACAGCGCAGGAAACTCTACTTAAAACTCTGTAATGACCTGTATGAGAAAAGAATCTAAAAAAGGAGATATATATATATATAAACACACACACACATATATATGTATAACTGATTCACTTTGTTGTATACCTGAAACTAATGTAACATTGTGAATCAACTCTACTCCAATACTTTTTTAAAAAAAAGACAAGAATTTTGTAATAAGTTCCTTATGTTATTTTAGATTCCACAGAGAAGTGAGATCACATCACACTTATCTTCTTTGTCGGACATTTCATTTAGCATTCAAGGCCTCAAGTTTCATCCATGTTTTTACAAATGGCAATATTTCTTTCTTTTCATGACTGAGTAATATTGCTGTGTGTGTGTGTGTGTGTCACATTTTCTTTATCCATTCATCCAGGGATGGACGCTTGGGTTGCTTCATGCTGATGCACCGCCTGCCTCAGTCTGATCTGACAGAGGAGACAGGGAAGTCTGAATCTGTGGTTTGAAGGTATCAGGTCCAATAGCAAGTAGCTGCTGAGGAAGACAAGTGCAGACACAGAAGCAAAAGCAAGAGGCTACTAGAGTTCAAGAGGCTCATGGGAAGACAGCCACAAAATGTAAGGCACAGCCTCCATGTGAGACGAGATGCCGAGGACAGGAACTATTTCACAGAATATTCTGAAATCCCCAGTTTTGTTGAGCTCAACACTGGGCACAAAGCAGGGCCTGGATAAATGGATGATTGACAATCTTAAAGAACTCATTCGAACCAAGTTTGGACAGTGCAATAGAAACCACATGCATTAAATTGAATCCTTAAAATTACTCTGTAATACTACAAAGTGAAAATGAAGTCGCTCAGTCGTGTCCGACTCTTTGGGACCCCATGGACTATAGCCCACCAGGTTCCTCCATCCATGGGATTTTCCAGGCAAGAATACTGGAGTGGGTTGCCATTTCCTTCTCCAGGAGATCTTCCCAAACCAGGGATTGAACCCGGGTCTCCCAAATTGTAGGCAGACGCTTTACCATCTGAGCCACCACCAAGGAAGCCTGTGATACAGCGAGTTTATAATATTAAACAAAAAAGTTATGTAAAAATATAGACCTTCCCATCCCCACTAAAGAAACAGTATGCTTAAGGAGTCTCATGTTCTTTTTGAGAATTTTTCTAATTGAAATCTCCACTGAATAAGACCTATTTTAAAACAAACTGCGAGTTGTCTTTGGAATTACTTTCTGAGTGAAGAGAATGACAGTGTACTGCCTTTTATAAAGGACCATTTTAATCTGCCATATAAATACTGGATTTTGGCATCAGGCAAACCTTGGCTCAATTTCCAGCTTTGGAACCAAGTTGTTTGATTTTGGGAAGTTGTTTAAAACTCTAAGTTAGAGTGGTTTCTTTTTTTCTTAAGCATGTACTTATATTTTAACATAACTTTTTTGTTTAATATTATAAAGCCTTAGGATAGAAAGGGAAGTCAGCTCAGCTTTTAAGTATTAGGGACTTTTCTCGTAGCTTAGATGGTAAAGAATCTGTTTGCAATGCAGGAGACTTGGGTTCAATCCTGGGTGGGAAAGATACCCTGGAGAAGGGAAGGGCTACCCACTCCAGTATTCTTGCCTAGAGAATCCCAACGACAGAGGAGCCTGGTGGGCTACAGTCCATGGGGTCACAAAGAGTCGGACACGACTGAGCAACTAACACCTTCAAGATGACTTTACAAATGTGGTTTTGATATAAGTAAATGTGTTGTTGGATCACTTGTGATGTTAGTCACTTTGATGTTTGGGTGGTGAAAAGTCTACTTGGATTTCTTCTGCCCTAAAATATGTTCAGTATTTTGGTAAACACTCTCCCACAAGGCCTCGTGGTATTCTTGTGAGTTTAAGATGACAGTACTGTTTTGCTTGGGAAAACAAAGGAAAATAATCCTTCGAGCATTGCAGTTAATCTTCAGCCTGTAAAACCACTAGCATTTACAATTAATTGGAGGGGGAATGGGGTTCTGGTCCCTGACTTAAAGCATGTCATATTGAGCAAATCTTTTCAGCTCTGGGTAATTCAATTTATACCCCTATGAAATAAAGTACATGTGTTCTCAGTTGTGTTTGACTCTTTGCGACCCCACGGACTGTAGCCCACTAGGCTCATCTGTCCATGGGATTTTTTTCCAGGCAAGCATACTAGCGTGGGTTGCCATTTCCTCCTCCAGGGGATCTTCCCAACCCAGGGATCAAACCCCAGTCCCTTTGAACCCATTTCTTGGGTCTCCTGCATTGGCAGGCAGATTCTTTACTACTGGCGCCACCTGGGAAGCCCTGAAAATAAAGTGCTCATATCTGTTAATAATTCATCCTCCCTAATGGAGGACTCCAAATCTCAGATACTTCTGAGACTTTTCTAGCTTTTTAAAGCGATCTTTTCCATCAACAAAACAATATAAATCTCTCTCTTCAAAAAGACGATCTCAATAAAAATAAATTCACTCTTAAATAAGAATTTTGAAACTTCCTGCGTGAGTTTTCAAGAAGGCCTGGCCTTAAGTTTTGTTATTACATAACCTCCTTAAAAGGGCTAAAATATTAAAGTCAAGAAGGAATCAAAGTTGTGGTCAAGTCTTGTGATGTCTGGATAGGGAAGAACCTCAAGTGCCTTTTGAGAGAGAGAGAGAGACAGAGATTTTTGTGTTCTAAGGGATTTATCTTGTTCCAGGTGGTGCCAGTGGTAAAGAACCCACCTGCTAATGCAGGAGATGTAAGGGACCTCGGTTCCATTCCTGGGTTGGGAAGATCCCCTGGAGAAGGGCATGGCCACCCACTCCAGTATTCTTGCTTGGAGAATCCCATGGACAGAAGGCTACCGCCCATGGGGCCACAAAGAGTGGAACACCTCTGAAGCTACTTAGCACGCAGGCACAGGGAAGTTTCTGCCCTTAAAGGCTTTAAAAGCCCAGACAGAAGCAAAGGCAGCAGTGTTTTGAGGTGCAGGAGCAGCTACGAGGTGGAAAAAGCAGCAGCAGAAAAGCAGGACAAGAGCTTAGAAATAAGCTTGCGATCTGTGCTGCACAGGCAGAAAAAGTTCATTTGGACCAGATGCAACCGCAATGTTGCCAGGTGTCATAGGGAACCTGGATAGAATTGGGAACCCGTCTTCTAATGAGTGGGTGACAAATTCTCTCTCTCCCGGCGTCGGCAGGCCGGGCACTTCGGTGTCCAGACTACATGCACGAGGGCCGCCAGGCGGCGCGTGCTGGAAGCCCGGGCCCTCGGATGGGGTCGCGGCCGGCGCCCTTACCTCTTGCGTCGGGCTTCATCATCAGCGCGTGTCCCACCAAGGGGTAGGGGTCCCCAATGGTCGGGACGGGACGCATCTGACGCCATTTCCGCGCATAGCTCGCCACCATCTTCAGGAGGTTCAGGGTGAGGGTGGCGCCTGCTAGGGAGACGGCGCACAGCCCGCTCCAGAGCAGCAGCTTCGGCCCGACGCTCAGCAACCACGGCGCCAGCATCGCGCCCGCGGGGCCGCTGTGCACCGGGGCCGAGACCGTGGGGACCGCAGGGCGGGATGCTGCGGGCGGCCGGCGCTGTCCAGCCCCCCGAGGTCAAGTGCGCGGGCGCTGGGAGGAGTTCGTGGCCTGCGGGCGGTCGGAGCCGAGCCGCAGGAAGGGGCGCGCCGGGCCAGGTCACTTCCCCCCTCTGGCCGGTGGAGGGGATGAGCACCCGCCTGGCTCCCACTCTGGTCTCCGAGCCGACGACGCCCGGCCGGGCTTGTTACGACGGGTCAAAGCCTTCGTAACGCGCACCGGCCTCTGTTGTGCTTCTAGCGGAAAACGAAAGTTCGGAAAGCGGCTTGAGCGCTCAATAGGCTGCGCGGGTGTAAACGGAGGCAAGTTAGTGGGTGGAGACTGGAGGATAATGAAGGTGGAGTGGAAGCAAGCGGTTTAGTGATGGAGAGGCGTCCAGGGGCTGGGGGCTGCGTGGGTTATACCCAGCAGCTGCTGGGTCCCGGACAACTTCAGGGTACAGCGAGCTGGATGTTTTAAAATGGAAAAAAAAAAAAGCATCTGGTTTGAAGCTCAACCTCTGGAGCTCATTTTTCGCTCCCGGCTGGGTATCTAACCTCGCTCCTTTGCACTCCGCTAGGACCGGCTGCCAGCCCGGATGGAGATGGGTTGCTTCTTGGCTTCCACGTTAGGGTCACCCGGGCAGCTACCTACTTTGACGCTGAGTAGCCTTAGGGGCACGACCTTCGGGGCACCAGTTATCAGGCTGCATTGGGCTGCTGATTGCGACACAGGTGGGTTGAGTAATCCAAGCTGTGATCCAAGTATTTTTCAGAGTATTTTTCAGAATATTTTTCGGGACCAAGAAAAGTTAGCACCCCAAGAGAACAAGACAAGGGCGGGGGTGGGGTGAGGATGGAGGTGGGGGTCTCTGAAAGCGGTGAAGGTAAGAGATGCTGGGAGAGGAGGGTTTGATAAGGAGACAGCAGTTGGGGAGCACGCTGAAAAGGGAAAGACGACACACCGCGGAGCCCGCACAGGGAAAAAGTAAGGACAGTGAGAAGGACCCTCCGGTTCTGCCCAGGGCCTGAGTTCTCTGACTCTCAATTCCTCCCTTTTCTCCAGGTGCCCAGTCCTGATTTTCCTTTCCTTTTCTACTCTTGATACTTCCTCGAAAAGGGGCTGAGAGGGGAGTGTTCCTCTCCTAGCAGAAGGTCCCTAAATTGTAGAACCAAGGAAGATGAAGTATTGAGAATACCCTGCATTTTTTTCTTTTTTAAATTATGAAAGTATGATAACACATTTACAGGAGACGTGAGAAATAAAGAACAGTTACATTCAGTTCCACTATATATTAAAATTACTCTTAAAGTAGATAAATTAAGATTTTTACTTGGAGTTTCAATATCAAAAATTAGACGAATTAAGATTTTTAGTTGGAAAAAAAAAGATTTTTAGTTGGAATTTCAATATCAAACTCTAAAAATTAATAGAATAGGCTGAAAAGTAGAAGGATATAGTAGACCTGAAAAGCACTATGAACCAGTTCAACATAATTAAGATTTATACAATTTTCACGCAACAGCAGGATGCAAAGAGAATATCCTGCATTTTTACTTTGCATAATTGGATTAGTTTTTCCAGCAGCTATTGTATAGTTTGCTCACAGCCACCAGCAGAGGAAACCTAAGACTTTTCTCTAACTGGATTTCAAGTCATCAACATATACTGACATAGAACAATGTTTGTGAAATATTAAGTGAAAAAAATAAGCAAGTCGCAGAACCAAGTATTTAACCTAAATGCCCTCTTTGGGAGACCTTTTTTCTTTAATTTAAAATTTATTTATTTTAATTAGAGGCTAATTACTTTACAATATTGTATTGGTTTTGCCATACATCAACATGAATCCGCCACGGGTGTACACGTGTTCCCAATCCTGAACCCCCCTCCCACCTCCCTCCCCATACCATCCCTCTGGGTCATCCCAGTACACCAGCCCTTTGTTTTTCTTTCTCTCTACCGCTAGACTGATATCTGGAAAGAAAAATACTGAGCAACTTGATCATTTGGGAATGGAGAAGAAACTTGAACTTTTATGTGATTCATGTCTATATTGTTTACTTTAAGACTTTAAAAAAGTGTATCTGTGCAACATCTGTTAGTATATCTTCCTGGACTTCGATTTCCTCCTCTCTAAAGGATCAAGGATAGAACTTGCTGGTGGCCCTGTGACTAAGACTCTGCACTTCTACTTGGTCGGGAACTAAGATGCCACATGACTAACATCTCTCCAAAAAATGGATCAAGGCTGAACTACAAGGTCAGTTATACATATAAAAGTACAGGGTTTGTATATATCTGACTCTCTGCTAATCTCTGTGGACAAAACAAGAACTGTAACATACAAGCGCTGCCCTCGGAAGTGGAGAAACAGGGTGATCCCAGGAGCAGCAAATGTGAGCCAAGAAATGCCCCCACTCACGGGAGGATATGAGGGATTCAAAAGGCAGTGGAGGGGCTCCTGTTTGCACACAGATCAACTCATAGTGACAAGAGCAAGGTAATTTGACTGGCGGCATGGAGCAAGCTGAAATAGAGCTTGACTGCCAGGCTTAAACTTTTATTTCTATTTTGAAGACAATGGTGAGTGAGGAAGAGGCACTGAAGTTTTTGTTTTTTTTTAAAGGGGCAACACAATAAAAGCCTTCTATTTTGTTCCCTTTCATCTTTCCTATGGTTTCCTTGTTACCAGATGGGACCTTCTCATGCTGCCTTGGAATACTGAAATTTCAGATGAAACCAGTCAAATGGCCAGGCCTGCAAGAAATGTACAGCACCATCCTTTCTCTCCGGGTGACAGAGTGCACAGTGAGTCCACCATAAAGTGGAAGGATCCTCTGTGTAGGGAACAGTGCTCTGCCAAGGTCAAGACTATCAGCCTTTGTAACCATGTTGATTGTCAGCCTTGCGGAATGAATCTGACTGCTTGGGAAGGTGTGAACCTTCCCTCCTGAAGATTCATTCTAGAGTAAAGGTTGAATTCCTTCTCACTTGGAAGGTCTTTGCCACTCTCTCCAGCAAGTGCTTTTGACAGTTAAAGTGGTAGGCCAGAATATGTTATAAACTACAGAAGGGCTTTGTAAACGTTGACACTTGGATTTACTTAAATTTTCTGTCACTTGGAATGGTTCCCAATATGAAAAAGGTATTTTAGACTGAAAAACAAATTCTGACTGGATACAGAACTATGGTATCTATATACTCACACACATGAAACCATCAGTGTAAATTCCTATCATCTTCAATTCCTCTCCCTGTATTCTCTCCTGAAGCCTCTGCAGTCACAGTTTTGCCTTGACCATTCTCCTAGCACAGATCTTGTCAAGATCACCAATATCTTCCATGTTTGTTTTTTTTTTTTTTTTTTAAGTCACTCAGGTGTGTCTGACTCTTTGCAACCCATGGGCTATACAGTCCATGGAATTCTCTAGGCCAGAATACTGGAGTGGGTAGCCTTTCCTTCTCCAGGGGATCTTCCCAAACTAGGGATGGAACCCAGGTCTCTCACATTGCAGGCAGATTCTTTTTTTTTTTGCTGTTGTTTATTTTTTTTTCAAGCTGTGGGTCTTTTTTTTTTTTAATTTTTTTAACTTTACAATATTGTATTGGTTTTGCCATATATCAACATGAATCCGCCACAGGTATACACGTGTTCCCCATCCCGAACCCTCCTCCCTCCTCCCTCCCCATACCATCCCTCTGGGTCGTCCCAGTGCACCAGCCCCAAGCATCCAGTATCGTGCTTTGGACCTGGACTGGCGACTCTTTTAGCTGAGTCAAAAGGGAAGTCACAAGGGAAGAATACTGGAGTGGGTAGCCTATCCCTTCTCTAGGGGATCTTCCCGACCCAGGAACTGAACTAGGGTCTTACAAACTGAGCTATGAGGGAAGCCCTATCTTCCATGTAGCTAAACCTTTAAGTCATTTCTCAGACCCTATCTAAATTGACTTATCAACAGCATTCAACATATGTGAGTGCTTATTACTTTCTTGAACCCCTGCCTCGTTTGAGGATTCCATATTCTCTGGACTGTTTTCTCCCTCACCGGTCATTCTTTCTGCTTTGCTCGTTTCTCTTCGCACAACATACCACTAGATGTTAAAATACCTAGAGCTTGAACTCTTTTTCTCTGCTTTTCCATTCTCCACTCTCTTGTTTAGCTCATCCATTTCAGTACTTAATTTATGTATTATATATATATATCTGGGGTATACATATCTGTATCTATATGTATCTGTATGTATATATATTCCCCCAGTCTGAACCTCCTCTTTATCTCCACTTAGACATCTAATAGGCATCAAACAAACACATCCCAACATGCTTCCAAATCTGCTTCTCTTGAATTCTTTCTGATTTTGGTAAATGTCAACATCATCTTTCCAAGTATTAAACCAAAGCCTTGGGGTCAACCTGGATTCTTTTTTTTGTTGTTGTTACCCTCTTCATCCAATCCAACAGCAAATCCTATTGGTTCAAATTTGAGAACACACCCAAAGTCCCTGACTTGTCACCAGCTGCCCCTCTGTCATCTAATCTGAAACATCATCTCACATCAGATTACATCACTCTGTCCTCAAAATTCTCCGGTGGCTTCTGGTTTCAGGTAACTTATAACTCCCACCGCCAAAAAAGAATCTTAATCCCTTGCCCCTGTTACTTTACTGATCTCATCTCTTATTATTTACCCCCTTGCTAAGTCCATCCCGTGTCCCACCAGCCTTTTTACTGCTCTCTAGATCTCCAGGTATGCTCCTGTTTTAGGCTGTGTGTTTTCCCCTCTGTCTAGAATTTTTTTTTTCATCTCTATATGACTTCTCATTTTCTTTGAGTCTTTGCTCAAATACTCTTTGCAATAAAGCCTTTCCTGATTATTATCTAAACTTGCAACTCTTTCCATCCTGTCACATGGCCATATGTTATGTTTCTTCATCACATTTATTATTATCTGACCTTATATTTCTATTGATTTGTTTATACTTTTTGTCCTCCATGAGAATATAAGTTCTGTTAGGGCAAAGTCTTTGTCTTGTTCAGCTCAATGTTCCAGAATCTTACATGAAGAAGGTGCTTGATAAATATTTGATGAAGTAATAAATCCAGGATGATGGTCACACAGTCACACACATGCTTAGTGCATGTATTCACAGTAATATATGAAAGTATATTATTTAGGAATATGCCTTTTTAATCTAGCAGTATATAACTATCTTGACTTTTGTCTCATTCTATTATTAATGCCATTAAAATCCTAGTCATTAATAGATATTACTCCCTCCTTTAGAAAAGTTGGTACAATCTGCCAGGTTGACTAATAATCACATTGTTCTAGTCATTGTGCTGACTTTCTTTTACATTTTTTTTACAGGCACTTTATATGCATAGACTATACTGCTCTGATAGAAAAGAAGACATGGCCATTTGAGATCTGAGAATATCTGAATCCAAGGATTTCAGTCACTATTAAAGGAAAACAACGGTAGGTAGGGGGAAAAGGAAGCAAAAGATAAAGGACCCTAGAGGCTT
The DNA here is from genome assembly GCF_055505025.1 of Bos grunniens. Classification (NCBI taxonomy): domain Eukaryota; kingdom Metazoa; phylum Chordata; class Mammalia; order Artiodactyla; family Bovidae; genus Bos; species Bos grunniens. The sequence continues at coordinate 17,949,574 of NC_141191.1, read as the reverse complement.
GCCTCCAACTGATACTGCTCCTGCACTGTCTCTGTTCAATTTTCTATGTTAATATCAGGTCAGGACATGTGCTCTGAAGAAAAATATGGCAAGTCTAGAGGACAGAGGGTGGATAGAGCTGCTGTTGAGACCGAGGGGTCTGGGAAGGTTTTCTGCAGAAGTGACCATTTAAGCAGAGATCAGATTGTGTTAAAATGAGGAAGATGCTGCTGCAAACACTTCCCACCAGTAGATGAGCACTTCTGTCGTTAATAGTAAAGAGGAAACCATTTGCAATATGGTTTAAGTACATTTATATTCAGCTTTTACACAAGCAATCAATTTGGGATACTTTTATTGTATTTGAAATAGACTGCCTGAATTTGAGCATGAAAACTAGTAAAAACAAAACTGGCTTGAGACACTTAGCCATTGACTTTCCTCTAAGTCAGGACAATGACTAGAACAATCTGAATATGAGTCAACCTAGCATACTGTACCAATTTTTCTATCTTCTAAAGAGGGAGTAATATCTATTAGTGACTATGATTTTGATGGCATTAATAACAGAATGAGACAAAAATGTCAAGACATAGTTATATACTGCTAGATAAAAATGCTTTTTTCCTAAATAATATACTTCCATATGTTACTGTGTGAATACACACATTAAGCACGTGGATGTCTGTGTATAATTGATAAAAGGATGGATTATAAACACATACTAGATTCGTCTGAGTAAAACCTAAAGAATCTGTATAGGAATGCTTCCGATAAAGGAGGAGGTTGGTAATTTTGACTCATATTCTCTTAACAATGCAAAGTGTTCAAAATTAAATTGTTTATTTGTTTGCGTTTCTCTCGGGCAGTCTAACATCTCAGACTGTCAGATACATAACATAATACTTCTTCCATTTCAAGTGATAAATGGTGCGCTGAGGCTTTCAGTGCTCCAGAAGGGTTGTAGTTCTGATGACGTCACATCAGGAGGCCACTTGGAATCTCTTTCTTAAAGTCAGTGTTGTCCTCTGGAAAGATTTAGGTGGATACTGTGAGCCTGAAATACCAAGCAAAATTCTCATTCAAATGTTTTTACAAATCCCAGCTCTCAAAAGGGTCATGTTTGTATGTTCCATGCAGATGATATATATTTTTTTAATTAAAAAAATTGTAATGTCATTTTTACACAAATCAGGGAACAGTCATAGGGAGAAACTGCCATTTGGGGTGCTGAGAAGAAGGAGGGGTGCTCCCCTTAACTGGGCCTGGATCCTGGCTGTGAGTTGTCCCAGATAACTGTCAGCTACCTTAAGAAGTCCTTCCCACTATTTGCCTCTCATTTCTTTTTTTTCTTTTTTCCTGCTACAGAGCAAATGCTGGTTAAGTTTATATCCCTGCTGCTTTTGGATCTGGGAACAAAGCTAAGCAGAAACCACATGCCTGCTCATCAGAGAGAAAACACATCGTTAGAAATACAGGATCACCTCTCTTATGTACCTTTCATTGCTTTAAAAAAAATCATATTACTACTTTATTTTACTTTAATTTTATTTTGGCTGTGCCTTGTCTCAGTTGCAGCATGTGGGATCTAGTTCCCTGACCAGGGATCGAACCTGGGCCCCTTGCATTGGGAGCATGGAACTTAGCCAATGGACCACCAGGGAAGTCTCCCTTCCATTACTTCTATAGACATGAAAGAGGGCTCCAACCAGCAATAATAATAGTTGTCAGAAAGTTATTGGTAAGAGAATACAGTAACTTAGTATTTGGTGAAAAAGTAAGAGTGTAGATTTTAAACAAATTCAGAGTTCGGTTTCCCCTTCCTAAACTCTCTTCCTGTGTGCTATTCTACTTTTCCACTTAGCACACTTTGGTCAACATTTCCAAAACCAAACTCATCTAAACTCCTCAGTACCATCTGCAGCTATCTGCAGAGATCACATTCATCAACCCTCACTCTCCTGTCTCTCAAGTACCATGGCTTCCTTTAACAGAAAGAACTATTGTCACTGAAGACGAAAGCAAACACTGCTGGGGAATGTATAAGGAAAACAGCAACAAAAAGGCCTGGCAGCTTAGAGCTATGAGCATAGCAAGGGAAATTTCAAACGAATACAGAAATCTTTAACATCACTATGCTGGGCTGATGTAAACAGTGATAAGCCTAGAATGTCCCAATGCTTGAATTATACTAGATTTATTTTAAAATGATACTATATTAAGTATTTCCCTTAAAACAGCAAATTGTCCTCTATGTTTCAGATTATTTATAATAAAAATGGTTCATAATTTTTGAGCGAACAATGTATCCCTGACATCTGGCTAGGTCCTTTCCATACGTTTTTCCAATAATTATTCTATCTAGTCTATTATAAAAGAACTAAGATCCAGAGAGGTTGTTATTGCCTTTGTTTACCTGCTAAATTGTGTCTGACTCTTTTGTGAGCCCATGGACTGTAGCCCACTAGGTTCCTCTGTTTATGGGATTTTCCCAGGTGAGAATACTGGAGTGGGTTGCCATTTCCTCCTCGTGGGGATCTTTCCATGCAGAATCGAACCTGCCTCTCTTGCATCTCCTGCATTGGCAGGTAGATTCTTTACCACTGAGCCACCAAGGAAGCCCCTCAGGAGAGGCCGAGGCTCTCTTAAAGTGCTCAGCCAATAGGTACTAGAGTTAGGCATTTGATTCCATAGTGACACACCTCACGACAACACTATGTGGTGGTGGTGGTTTAGTCACTGAGTCATGACAGATACTTCGTGAGCCCACCAGGCTCCTCTGTCCATGCGACTTTCCAGGCAAGGGTACTGGAGTGGGTTGCCATATCCCTTTTCCAGGGGACGATGCTATGTTACCTCCTTAAATAAAAATGCTGGTAATGGTTTTGAAAATTAAAATATCATTGGCCTGAGTTCAGGCTAGAAATGTCATTCTTTAAATGGCATGCTGCTGCTGCTGCTAAGTCACTTCAGTTGTGTCAGACTTTGTGTGACCCCATAGACGGCAGTCCACCAGGCTCCCCCGTCCATGGGATTCTCCAAGCAAGAATACTGGATTAAATGGCATACTAGCTGAGAATAAGTATTTATCTATAAAACTCTAAATCATAAAATAACTGGAATATTTGTATTATTACTTTTGTGAAGCATTTTTATAATTAGATCTTCAAAGAGAATCTAAAAGTATTGAGTTTCATTTAGAAGAAAAGTGTAGAAACTCTACAACAGAGAAAGACCTTGATTTCTCTTAAGACTCATAAGACAGCATTTTCTTTTTTACGTGGGTGAGGCCCTAAGTTATTCAGAATCTTTGGGCATTTTCTGTTTTAAGATTATGAAAATTAATAAAAGGAAACCTCAGCCAAAGTTGGGGGCAGAAGGCCAGTAGAGGGTGCTCTCTGGCCTGCTTACCACTCACCTTCAAAAATCCCAATAGTAAGACAGCTGGTAAAGAATGCCTGCAATGCAAGAGACCCAGTTCAATTCCTGGGTTGGGAAGATCCCCTGGAGAAGGGATAAGCTACCCACTCCAGTATTCTTGGGCTTCCCTGGTGCCTCAGACAATAAAGAATCTGCCTGCAATGCGGGAGACCTGGGTTTTTTCCCTGAGTTGGGAAGATCCCTGGGAGAAGGTCATGGCAATCCACTCCTGGAGAACCCCACAGACAGAGGAGCCTGGTGGGCTACAGTCCTTGGAGTCGCAAAGAGTCAGACACGACTGAGTGACTAAGCTCAGCACAACAGAAAGAAACTATCTTGGTCTTCCAAACAAGCAGCCCAGCCACATCCTACCCCAGCAGGAAGAGGGAAGACTTCCTTGTTGCCTAGCAACAAGCCCAGCCAATGGGAAACCCAGCAGATCAGCCAATGAGAAGCCATCATTACTTAAACCTTTCCTTTCCTCCAATGAACTTTCCTTTTTCCTTTGCTTATGACTTCCTTTCCTTGGCCTGCCTTCCTTTTATAAAAGCTATCCATGCCCTGCAACTCCTCAGAGTATCTGTTTGCCAGATGAGATGCTACTGGATTCATGAACTGTTTAAAAAAAAAACAAGTTATATCTTCAAATGTACTCAGAAGATTTTTGTTTTTTAACCAACAGTAGAGAAGTGCTTGTCTTTGTATTTTGCTCTTCATAAAAATTCCTGAGATACAACCAAAGACTACAAACACTTGGTCAAAATTATCCTCTCAAGGTAGATAATCTTGAAAACTTGAAACTTCACATATGACATCGTTTTGTTTGTATATGGAAAACACTGACCTGTTAAAAAACCTTGACCTGTCCACATGTGCCCAGCAAATTCCATCAGTGTTAATGAACCTTTTCGAGGTGTATCTGACTGTTAGAAGAAAAATAAAATGAAGGGTGAGTTTTATTGTTTTGAATATTTTTAAGAATCAGAGTTAATGGTTAACAGAGAACCTACCCGAAATGTATGGGTAGTGCTGGGCCTTGAAAACTGTTCCATGGTTAGAGATCTTTCTCGAAGAGGTGACCGTTCTACACTATCAGGTAATGCACTCAACCCATGATTTTGTAGATGTCTTCCTCTGAGCTAAATAAAGGATAATATATTCTTGTTAAAACAAATGCAATTCTTAAAAAGACAAAAGAAAATCTGTATATGTTCGATCAGTCCCTCGTCTATTCATTCTTTCGCTTATTTGAAAAACTTTTATTTAGATGTTGCTAAGTATACGGTCTACTAACACAAGTATCAAAATATACTTTGTGTAACTAACTGTATCTTTTAATCTGATAAAGCCCTAATAAGTAAATATGGATTAAAACATTAACCACATAAAATTCTTAATATTAAATTATGATAGAAATGTTATTCTGCATTTGTGAATGCAGCATGGGTGCATTTGTGAGGCATCTGAATTTTTTTAAATGTGATGTTTGACTGCTTTTATGATTCCACTCTAAGCCACAATATTCTAAGGTTAAATATTAAAGCTTTGCAACTCTTGCCTTCTGGGAATGATTTTTATTGCTGTGCCCAAGGAGGCAGAAGGAATGTGAGAGAAAGCACTGCCTCAGTTGGTTTTTCTCTCTCTAGACTTTATGTTCCTACAGTTGGCATTCTTCTATATTTTATCAAAGAGACACAAGTTAGGCTTCTTTGGTTCTCCAATGGTTAAGGCTCCATACTTCCAATGCAGAGTGTGGGGGTTTAATGCCTTGTCAGGGAACTAAGATTCTATATGCTACATGGCCAAAAATTAAAATAAATAGTTGCTTATATTGGAGTCTCGGAGAAGGCAATGGCACCCCACTCCAGTACTCTTGCCTGGAGAATCCCATGGATGGAGGAGCCTGGTAGGCTGCAGTCCATGAGGTCGCTAAGAGTCGGACACGACTGAGCGACTTCAGTTTCACTTTTCACTTTCATGCATTGGAGAAGGAAATGGCAACCCACTCCAGTGTTCTTGCCTGGAGAATCCCAGGGACAGGGGAGCCTGATGGGCTGCCGTCTATGGGGTCGCACAGAGTCGGACACGACTGAAGTGACTTAGCAGCAGCAGCAGTGAGAAGTCTGTATAAATCTGGGGGAAATCTGATTATGCTTCCTACCAGCAGCATAGCTTCCTCAGGCTTTCTGTAATTGCTTGGCTGAACTGAGCTTGGGTGAAGAAGACAGTGCCTCTACACTGCAGTGAACATGGTACAGACTAGCTATAAAGATGAGAGTTTAGGGCTTCGCCGGTAGTCCATGGTTAGGGACTCGGCATTTTCATTGCTATGGCCAGGGTTCAATCCCTGGTCAGGGAACTAAGATCCCTGATGCCATGTGGCAGGGCCAAAAAAAAAAGAGAGAACTGGTAAAAATGGCAGAGTATTTTACTGTGCTTTTAATCTATGCCAGGCATTATTTAACATCTATAAATTCATTTAATCCTTATAGCAATTCTTTGAGGTGGGAATCATTATTGCCCTTTTATAAATAAAATTAAGGGAGATTAATTTGTACCAAATCATACAGAGAGTTTGTGTGACAGGCTTCAAACACAGATCTACCTGTCCATGGGATTCTCCAGGCAAGAATACTGGAGTGGGTTGCCATTTCCTTCTCCAAGGGATTTTCCCAACCCAGGGATCGAACTCAGGTCTCCTGCATCAAAGGCAGATTCTTTACCATCTGAGCCCCCAGGGAAGCCCCTCCTGACCTAACCTTCACACTTTTCCTTACTACACCATCCTGACCATCAGATATTTCCTTGACACCTGGACCCTCTGATTTAATTCAGGCCATGTTTGTATTTCACAAAATATTGAATCAACCGTCCAGCCTCCTGTAAATTCTCACAAGCTACTGACTTTCAGGAAGCAGATCAGGGAGATGTTTTATGCTACTGAGCTCTTGTGAAAGTGTTAGTTATGTCTGCTTGCTTTCCAACAAACAGTGAAAATGGTGCACTTAAGTATTAAGACAATTGTCTTACGGAAACAGGGCGTGATCCGGGACCTGCCACGTGGTGCTCTCCAGTCTCGGAGCCTATTGGGGGCAGCCGGCTCCGTGGGGTTTGAGTCGGTGGGGAGCCCATACGGTCCACACCAGTTTGCCTGTAAACACAACAGTGTGACCTGAGCACCCAGGTGCAGAGAGACGAAAGACTTTTCTGCAAAGCTCCTCACCTGAGCTATTGATCACAGCCTGCCTCCAGCGCCTAGCAGAATGAGCTGAGTTTCCTGAAGATGAATGCGGGCGGGGGACTGAGCCCCAGCTCCAGTCACTCCCATGTTTAGCAAGGACTATGAGCCTGTGTTTAATAAGTGCTCAGCTATGCGCAGAACACACAAGTTTCTGAAGGTCTAGTTCCTCCCCTTATGGAGATTTGTTGTTGTTTAGTCTCTAAGTTGTGTCCAACCTTTTGCGACCCTGTGAACTGTAGCCCACCAGGCTCCTCTGTCCATGGGATTTCCCAGGCAAGAATACTGGAGTGGGTTGCCATTTCCTCCTCCAGGGGATCTTCTGGACTCATGGATCGAACCTGTGTCTCCTGCCTCTCCTGCATTGGCAGAAGGATTCTTTACCACTGAGCCACCAGGGAAGCCCTAAGGGAGATTACAAGTTATTGAAAACAAGATGAAGACACATAAATAATTAGATTACAAGGCAATGCAGTTGATATAGTGCTATGTCCAGTATCTGGTTCTTATTACAACTGCTGTAGAAATTTAGGGAATAGAGCAATCAATGCAGGATAAAATTAATTCTACTCTGCAGGGCTTAGGTGAGGAAAACCACAAAATTTTATGTAAGGTCATAAAATCAAGAGGTAAGATAATGCTCTTTGATGGGAAAACTAAATATTGTGAAAATGTCAATTATTCCTAAATCTTAAATAGATTTAAAGCTATGAGGTCCAATGTGATACTTTTTTTAAAATTTGACAACCAGATTGTAAAATTTATCAGGATGGGTTAGAAATTTTAATAAAAGAAGAGTAAGGATGATAAGACACCTTCCTTACAAGATAATAACATTGAAAAATTAAATGATCCAACTCATGCACAAGAATAAAGATGGATACTCTAGAAATGAATTCTAATTCATTTTTCATTTATTCACTAATCATAAACTTATGAAAATTAAAATATGACAGGTTTTGATCCATCAGGTTTTAAAATACACATACTACCTAAAGTTTACAGGCTGTAAGGAAAGAGTCTTATCTGTTCCCAGGGGATCTATAAAAATTGGTAGAACCATTCTTAGAAGAACTTTGAAAAAATATTTCAAGAGCCTTAAAAATATCCATAATCTTTGACCCAGTAGCTTTACTTCTAGGACTTACTACCAGGAAACAATTTTAAGACACCCTAACTAAGATTTGCAGAAGGCAATGGCACCCCACTCCAGTACTCTTGCCTGGAAAATCCCATGGACAGAGAGAGGGGCCTGGTAGGCTGCAGTCCATGGGGTCGCTAAGAGTTGGACACAACTGAGCGACTTCACTTTCTCTTTTCACTTTCATGCACTGGAGAAGGAAAAGGCAACCCACTCCAGTGTTCTTGCCTGGAGAATCCCAGGGACAGGGGAGCCTGGTGGGCTGCCGTCTATGGGGTCACACAGAGTCGGACACGACTGAAGCAACTTAGCATAGCATAGCATAGCATAGCATAGCAACTAAGATTTATGTCAGATGATATTCACTGCACATTATAATAGTGAAAATATAAAAGATATGAAATTTTCCAGTAACAGGGCAACACATATACCCACATAATTATATTTTAGTCATTAAAATCATGCTTTCAAAAATATGCAATAACATGGAAAATATGAGTAATGTTTAAGTGAAAAAGTGTATGAAAAAGTGGTACATTACAGGACTTCCCTGTGGTCCAGTGGTTAAGAATCTGCTTGCAGATGCAGGTTCCATCTTTGGTTGGGGAACTACTGATAAGATCCCATGTGCCACAATGTAACATCTTGTGTGCAGTGACTAGGAGCCAAAGCAGCCAAAAATACATTTAAAAAAGCTGTTCTTAGACTGTCAAAGCAATCAACAAGACACTACTATTAACCTAAATATTGCCTGACACTTGGGTGACTGAGAAAACTGCTTCTTTATAATTCTACAATTAAAGGAAGCGACAAATGTCTTTTTAATAGGCAATGATTTGATGTTGATTCCCCAAGGCCAATAGATTTTCTGAAATTCCCTACACAGAGTGAAACTTGTCCTTAGAGATAAATAAAACTAATAGGTATGTTGTTGAGTCTTTAAGTTGTGTCCGACTCTTCTGTGACCTCATGGGCTGTCCATGGGATTTCCCAGGCAAGAATACTGGAGTGGGTTGCCATTTCTTTCTCCAGGGGATCTTCCCAGTCCAAGAATCGAACAGCTCCTGCCACATCTCCTGCATTGCAGGTAAGGTTCTTTACTGCTGAGCCAGTAAAGAACTATTTACTGGAGCTATTTACTCTAATAGCTATGTATATCAATTTTTACACATCACAATGAAAGTATCAATTATGTTTTTTAAAGGCTAATAATTTGCTAATTATTAGTTTTACAGACTTGGTCATTGAAACCCATCCAAGACCCTCTCCCTCAAAGAACTTGCTTTTGTTTGGCTGCCTGTGCTATAGGTACATGGCCTGACTTTATATTCTAGTATCCAACTAAGTATACTACTTCAATTCATGTTAAATATCCAGAGGAATGAACCACTTAGAAAAATGTTCATATAAAATTTGACAGCGGATGCTTTGTCTGGAATAAACCACAAACTAAGTGACAAGCATCTCTGTCCTCTGTGATCTTTGCTTTACCACCAGAAACAAGACTTACAGTTTTGTCCCCCTAAGAACTTCATCACTGTACACACTGGGGATTTTCAGCCTCTGGGAGTCCGAGGTAAGAGAAGGCAGCCTCCTGTGCGCGAGTGTTTTCTTTGCGGAGGTCTGTGGTCCACGAGCATCTGTGATCCGGGCCAGACGGTTCTGGGCTGAGGAAAGAACAGCGGATCCTACACCCAATGGTTTGTCCTCCTGCTCACTCCTGGGGGAGAGAAAGCAACTTAATTGTTCAGGGGTAAGCTCTGCGAGAACAGGGCACTTACATATTTATCCTTTAGCAGACTCTGTCTAGAGCCTGGCATACAGAACATAGTCCCATTTGTTCAATGAATGAACAGACTAACATGCCCAGCTCAATTTTAATTTCAATGAAGGATCATCAACAGGGAAAAAAGATCTAAATTTCTTCTTGTTTGCATCAAACCATATAGCCCACAAGAGGCAGAATTCATAGCTACAGTCCCCTTTTCTTATCAGCCCCAACCTAACAGAAATTGTTTTGTGGCTGATACCTGACTATTGTCCTTTTACTTTACACATTGACTGCATGTGGTCTTTAGGGCTAGAACGCATCCAGCCGGGGGAAGGGGGTGGATCACTATTTTTTATACGCACTGTGTTCTATCTGCAAAACAGGTAGGTCTCTGCTGAAGTGGTTTTGCTTGAATTGTCATCACACCATTCAAGTCACTATAAAAATTGTTGGAGAAGCGATGTATCTGAGGAAAGTAAACACAATAAAAATTAAAAAGCATCCAGGGTCACTGCAATTACTGTTAAAGGACACCTTCAAACTGGCTAATGGGAGGTGAATTTAATAAAGGGACTCTATTTTCTAAAAATATGTGAAGAGAAATTAATAAAGAATGACCAGATTTCCAAATGGGCTTCTCCAGTCGCTCAGCAGTAAAGAATCCTCCTGCAACTTTGTAGAGTTATTAGGAGAATTCAATTTGATAACCTTGGTGAAAGCGTGAAATAAAGACTAAATTATTACTAATCTAATATCTGGCCTGTAATACAACCAAGTAGATTTAAAATAATATTTAGTTTCAGGCAAACAGGGTTTCTGAAACTAGAATTCTAATTAAAAATGTGGCAACCCTAATCCCATTTTCCTCATATCAAATACATATAAAAATGTCAGAGGCATAAATTAAAACCTAGTGTGATTACCACCAAATGCTTTGTCTATTTCAAAATAAACTCTACTAGTATTTTATTTTTACTTTTAACTTTGTTGCCCATTCACTTTCTTTTACATTTATCCAAATTAAAACAAAATAGCTATCAAAAACATTTTTAAAAACCATAAAAAGCCATAAGTACAACAAAACATCTGTTGAAAAATTTCCTTAGATTTGAAAATTTCCGTATTTCTCAAGTATATTTATGTTGAAGTGAAGTGAAATAGCTCAGCCGTGTCCGACTCTTTGCAACCCTGTGGACTGTAGCCTACCAGGCTTCTCCCTCCATGGGATTCTCCAGGCAAGAGTACTGGAGTGGGTTGCCATTTCCTTCTCCAGGGGATCTTCCCCACCCAGGGATCAAACCCGGGTCTCCTGCATTTCAGGCAGACGCTTTAACCTTTGAGCCACCAGGGAAGCCCTATACTTATGTTGCCTGATAGTTAAAGCTTTTCTTCTATGTTGTCATCACTGTTCATTTGTATGTGATTCACATTTCATATTTTAATATGAAAAGTGGGAAATATTATTGAGCCTGTCAGCAATTTAAAGAGACCAAAAAGTACATTAAGCTGGTAGCAATTTCAAAAGTTTCTTTTGAACAGCACAAGCAAAGACTAAGTGGAAAGCCCTGGCACTAGAGAGTAAATTCTTTTAGTTATTTCTGTTTTAATCCACTGCTCCCTGAACCTCACACCCTATTGCTCCTATGCTGGGTGCCTATTTCTGCCTCCGCTTTGTCATCCTCCAAAGTTGTAGTCTATATCTAAAGCTACAGCTGTCATCTATTCTAAACATATCTACTAGATTGCCTCTGTGTGTGTGTGTGTGTGTGTGTGTGTGTGCTCGCGCGCATACACGCATGTGCTGTACTCTTTGTCATGGCTTGACTCCCTCCAACTAACTTGTAAGAACCAGGAATTTCGTCTTCTCTTTTGTCTACTTCCCCACACCAGATGGGCTGTGCAAACATAGAGTCCAAACTCCTTAGCCCTCCGGAAGGTCTCCCATGAACAAGTGCATCCTTTCCAGCCTACTTTCCACTAGATCTTTCTTTGCATAGGGATGTAATTCAAGAAATCCGTATTGAGTTCCCAGTACATGTTTGTATGATTCTGTGCTCACAACAACCCCTTGCACAACATATGATTGCCCTCATTCTACAGATAAAGAAACTGAAGTTTAGAAAAGTTGAACAACAGGTCCAAGATAATCCTCCTTACGGGTCTCAATTCCCAATGCCACGTCCTGCCACAGAGACTCTGCTGGTCCCGGCGCCCCATTCTCCAGCCCTCAATCGGTCACTGCCACCCTCCCTCACGCCTCCACGTGAGAACTGTCTGAATTGACCCACACAGTCTTCCCACCCAGGAAAACTACCTGTTTCTTCATGTTTGGCTCAAATTTCATCTCCAACCTAAAAGATGAAGCCTCGCTTCAGGCAGGGTAAATCATCCTCGTCCGCATTCTCTTACAGCCCTTCTTTTGCACATCACTTAGAGAAGACACTGCATCTGACCTGTATAATACTTTTCACTCGACTATTTCAGAGAATATGCTGTGATCATCTCTGTATGTCCTTAAAACACCTAATATAGTTGGTGTGTGGGTGCTCAGTTGTGTCTGACTCTTTGCAACCCCATGGACTATAGCCCACCAGGCTCCTCCATGGAATTTCTCAGCCAAGAATACTGGAGGGGGTTGCCATTTCCTATGCCAGGGGATCTTCCTGACCCAGGGATCGAATCTGCGTCTCCTGCATTGGTAGGCAGATTCTTTACCACTGAACCACCTAAGAAGCCCCAATACAGTTCACTTAATACAAACTCAATAAATGCTGAATGAACTCAATGCATACTCATTGATTGAGTCTTTTATTGCTTTGGTGGGAGGGAAGGAGAACATCTGAAACCTTCAACTTGTCTAGAAATACTGGGGAAAGCATGTTTTCTTTTCAAAAATTGTGGAATCAGTTCTACCACTCCAAACAGCTGGAAAGTCACAAATCTGAGTGTCCCTGCTCTGTCAACCAATCTGGTGATTCTATTAAACTTCATCTGAGTGTCCCTGTTCTATCAGGAAATCTGGAAATTCTATTAAACTTCATAAAATATTTTAAAATTTTGGTCTTATTGGCCAACAGACCCAAATATCTTGATAACAATTTAACACTGGACACTGGCACTCTGGACAACCTGAGGCCAGATACATAAAGACTGAAAGAAAGAGACAGCGAGAAAGCACCTACCTGCTGTGGGTTAAGATGAGAAGCCAGGGATACACTTCGAGTTTCAGAGCTTCTGGATGGCGGAACACTGGACACATCAGCGTTAATGCGGGAAATGACTGTGGGTGGAGATTTATTCTCAGCTACTTTCAATTTTTCTTTCTGTTTTTTTCCTTCTGTGCCAAAGAAAAACCAATATCATTACAAAACATTATCTAATACTGTATATGTACTTAAAATTCACTGTTCAGAGAGAGCATTTCTTCTTGAGATCCTTGAGTCTGCAGTGGCCACTGACCCTTAAAGAGAACAGACCCTACAGAGTAATGGGCTTTGACACTTTTCCAAGAGCATCTAATGAAATGCCTATCCTTTCAGTGGTACGTAAGAAAAAAAAATCAGAATTATACACTGGAGCAAGAATGATTCTTGGTATTTTATAATATCCCAATTAATCCCTTTGATTGCAAAAAGTAATATTTAATTAATATATTATTAATTATATATAATATAATATATAATATATTATTATAATATATACTATTATATTATATTGATTAATTATTACTATATTATTAATATATATTATATTATAATAACATAATATATATATGATATATTATTATACTATTGTGAAAATTGGTTAACAGGAGTCATTACTGTCCACCACTGACATTTCTATCATGTTTCTGCTCGGTTTCGAGTAGAGAACATTTTATACAGGTAAATGAAGTGATTAATAAATTAGCTTTGTTGACCTTTTATTTTATAAATAATGTCATCTAGAATTAAAAAAACAATATCCCATTACTAGAGATTAGTTAGGTAATTTTTTTAAATCAGAATTTAAAAAGTGACTTCGAGCTTCTCTCTAATGTATTTCTGTATTTTTTCAGGAATACCTCAATCTTTTTTTAATAGCTCAAAACGTGAGAATGTCATTTCTGAGGTGATTAAAGGTTACTTGTGAATAAAGGCAGAAACCCACTTCCCTTCTCACTCCAGTCATGTCCTAGATTTGGCCAAGTCAAGCACGTGGGACAGAAAGCTGAGGAGCACGGGTTACTTTTTCTTTTCAATACGTCACATTCTACAAATTAAGTACCTGTAAGTTCCCAGTGTTTTCTGGTCAGCTTTTCCAACACCTCCACCACATTCATCCAGACGTGATCAAACACTTCCGCAGCCACCGCATCTCTGATACAGTCGTGTGGCGACACGGGAGGAAGTCCGTGCTTACGCCACGTCCTGCGACGATGAGCTGGTTTTTGTTCAAGACAGTCCTCGCCACTAAGGACAAAACCCATTCTCATTACTAAGCTATCAATGGTTGAGGTTAAAAGAATGCTACTCCTCTGTCCAACACACATGCATATTTGTATACTGTATGTATATAGACAAACAGCATTTTTTTAGTACCAATTTTTAATCAGGAGGCAAATTTTCATTATACAATATCAATAGCTCTTGTCTAAGAATCAGATACGCATTTAGAGCAGAGACTGGACCTGGACCTTTTCCCCTTTGCTCTCCTGGGCAGCTAGATTCCGAAACCCCGGGGGACAAAGGCCACTAGGAGCCTTTTTCCACTTTCACCAACGCGCTGAACGCAATTCTTATTTTCTGTCGGTGCCACTTTGTCAGAAAGAAAGGGAAACACTGCTCTAACATATCTATATTCTGCCAGGAACTGAAAAACTTCAGGGAGCACAGGACTCTGAAAAGAGTGGAAAATCTTTCGCATAAGTGAAAAATGCACAAAACACTAAATGAGCCTATAATCAACATACACGCCCAATAAATATTATTGTACTAAGTCAATGTCGAATAAAATTCTATTTACTCTTGTTTTCTGTCAAAAGCAAAATACTCTTCAATCTTTCCATCCACATCAAAAATCTCTTCTTCCAGAGATGAATGTGCCATGAGGTCCACAACCCTGGTGCCATCAGGACCCTGCAGGGAGGGGGCTGGGAGAACGGCTGGGACTATCTGAGAGCCAGAGATGCACAGCCTACGGGGAAAAGCAGATTCTCCATGAGGGTCAGCAATACAATGTTTACATGATCAGGGTGGGCCCTTCAATTAGTTATAAAGCCACAGATTTCCAAATTTTAAAAAGCACTAAACATTACATTTGACAAAAGGCATATGCTTAAAAGCAACATTTTAACCCAGGCATCATTTAAATTTTTAAGGGCTTCTTAAAAGTCTAAATTATTCTACGAGTTTGTGTCTTCTTTGCTATGATGAAGGAGCATCATGGCATAGTCTGTTCCTAAGATGTGTGAATGGCATAAGGGATTTACCAAAATCTGTTCATGAGCAAAAGAACACAGAATAGAGCTTTATTTCTTCTGCTACTGTCTTGAGGCTTAGAATCCATCACCATGAGGCAGTTCTTGATTTGGCATTAGCCCCCGCCTCTCAGAGTATTTGAAACAACAGTTTAAAAGTTAACTGTCTTGATACTTGTATTACATGCACACAGCACCATCAGTTTAGAATCGGAAGTATCTTGGGTAAAAAAAAAAAAATTGCTCTGTATTTGCCCTTTATTAAAATCTAAATTTCTAAGTTGGTGAAGCCAAGGATCGCGGCTGAGATAGACATGAAAAAGTATAACTAAAATGCATTTGAAAATACTTTTTAGGGCTCCCTACGTGGCACAGTGGCAAAGAATCTACCTGCCAACGCAGGAGACACAGGAGACTTGGGTTCCATCCCTGGATCAGGAAGATCCCCTGAAGGACGGCATGACAACTCTCTCCAGTATTCTTGCCTGGAGAATTCCATGGACAGAGGAGCCTGGCAGGCTACAGTCCACAGAGTCGCAAAGAGTCAGACATGACTGAGCATGAGCACATCTGCTCGTAACAGTGGATGGATGTGTGTGTGTGTGCTAAGTTGCTTCAGTCGTGGCTACTGGGGTTCCCCAGTGGCTTAGCAGTGAAAAAGCCACCTGCAATGCAGGAGCCACAGGAGATGTGGGTTCAGGCCCTGGGTCAGGAAGATCCCCTGGAGGAGGGCATGGCTACACTCCACTATTCCTGCCTGGAGAATCCCATGGACAGAGGAGCCATGGACAGTTCATAGGGTTGCAAAGAGTCAGACACAACTGAAGCAACTTAGCACATGCGCACTCTGGCTATTACTTATTCATTTAAATATATAATTTAAAATATGCTTCCCAGGTGGCTCAGTTGGTAAACAATCTGCCTGCAATGCAGGAGACCCGGGTTTGATACCTGGGTCAGGAAGATCCCTTGGAGAAGGAAATGGCAACCCACTCCAGTATTGCTGGAGAATTCCATGGACAGAGGAGCCTGGCGGGCTATGGTCCATGGGATCGCAAAGAGTCAGACACGACTGAGTGACTAACACTTTCACACTTTTCCAAAGTAACTTCTAGCAACATACTCTCTTATATTGCTGCTGTGTCCACAGTCATCAAGGAAGGGTCTTTGGATGGCAGAAGCAGGCCGGCTGCTCTGGAAATGCTCAACTCCTTCATCAGCAGGCGGGATGAGCTGTCTTCCTAATACTCTGAAAGTGGGGGGGAAAAAAAGGAAACTAACATTTTTTTATTGGAAAGGGGAAGATGTTTTGAAGCAGTTTGGAAAGTATGAAGTGATAAGGTAAATACTGGTACATGGGCAGTGTAACGGGATCACAGGAAACGTACGGGCTTTGAGGGGGGGACATACTACACTGCTCTTGCCATTGATGCAGAGCCTTTAGCCAAAGTTTGCAGGCTCCCTGAGCCACTGATTCCATCTGTTCCATTTTGTATCCAAAGTAGAATAACAGTTCCCTTGTAGGACTAACAAGTAGCTTAGAGACAGTATAATCACATTCAGACAACTAGGGTAATGCTAGGCACACAGAAGCTCCCTATGTTAACCGATACATTCGCAACAAAGGAAAATAATGTGAATATATATACTTGGTTTACAGTCCTTGCCATCTTTTCTTTTCTCTGCTCTCTCTCTTCCTTCATTTTTATCTTAAGTATATAAGACAACACTGAAAGAAACAGATCTGAGCTCCTGGGTTTAGGCAAGTGCACCATGATGCCTAGGAAAGTCCACATTGCATCGTTAATGTCTAGTGGATTCTAAGACAGGGGCTTACAATGGCCTGGAGACAAAAAATTAAACCTACTGAATAAAGATTTTTAAAAATCTTACTTAATTAACCAAAAGATTTATCAACATGTGTATGGAAGTTCTAATGTAGTCTCCCCAGATATAACCCAGAGAAACTTCAGATAACTGACATGGATTTTTTTTTTTTTAACCCTCTAAGTAGGTTTGGCTGAGTAATTGAAGGAAGACAATCTTCCCTTTATACTCAATCTATATACTTCATCTTTGATCTTAAGAAGAAATAGATGAGCTTCTCCTACATAAGGGATCTTGATGAGATGGTCAGATTCATCCACGCCATCATCCAGCAAATAATCTCTCTGTTCCTGCCCAGATCTTGCCCCATGCGTTGCTCCTCAAGGGCAGACAGACACAGCTGCTCAGACTCGGGAGTGGGAAGGCATGGATAACTCCCTCCCTCCTTCCATTCTCGCACCTGTGATACACACAATGCCTTTCCAGGCACGAGCTCCATTTGCTTCTCACAAATTAAAGTACACTTGGAAGGTCTCCAGATTTCCTCAGACACCATTTCAAAGGGAGTGATTTCTCAGTAAAGCACATGTGTTCTGGGTACATATTTTGACAAGCACTTTCACTCAAAATATACCGACATATTGAACAGGTCAACAGGGAGCAGTTCCCAACCCCCTTCCGGAGAATTTTCATGAACAACCTCCTCACCTCAGATGCAGGGACCGGCCCGCCCATTCACGGCACTCAGCCTGGAGATTCTGGGTCTGAGGGCTTACTTTCCCTTCAAACAACATTTCCTCGACCTCCCAGAATAACTGCTGTACTTTCTGTGCACTGGCTTTGTCAAACTCCTAAAATATAGAAATGCACATTTAGTTACAGGACTAGAAGTTGTCAATAAAGGCTTCAGAATCAATGACACAAATTTATATAATAGGAGGGAGTGTGACTCGATCGAAACCAGACATACCAGGGCTCCAATTTTTACTCTTCTGAAAAATTACATCCCAACTGAGACTTAGTTTCCTTAACTGTTAAATAGAGATAATCTCTACTACGAGAAAGTCTCATAATCCAAGATTTTACATAAACATAGTTACAGCTATGAATATACATATTAATATAGACATTGATAATGACAGAAACACACACACCATATAGCCAAGGACATACACACACACATATATGTGTGTACACAGACATGTGTCCCTCATATAATTGTGCATTAGACACCTAACTACATTTGCAAATTATAATCTTTTTCTAATGAAAAGGAATATTATTTCATGGAAAGGGAAATAATCACTTTCTTTTAATTAAGGAAAACAGAAAAACAAACAAACGAAAAACCACCTTAGGTATCCTAAAAGATGTGGTTATTAGGATGAGACCAGAATATTCATTTTTCCTGTCTGGCCTTAAGAGATTCTTGGGCTGTGGGCGCAGTGAAGTGTCAGTGAGAAAACCCTTCAGTTTTTCTGTATATTGAAAATGACTGAGAAGTAACAGACCTAGAGCCCTTACAGTCAGTTAGAAAAACATGAACAGAAGTACAATTGGAAGAACCAATTATTGGCTTACAGGGCAAGGGCTTTAGTTCAGTCCGTTTTCTCCCAGGGCGGGTGTGTGAAATCTAACCCATAAATTCAGCCTGACGTACCTGATCCAAAATGGTCAATTCAGGCTGATTTTCACAGACTGCTATTCCATATTTTCCATGATACTTCTTCCCCTTAGTTGATAAAAAACTAGATTCCCAGACTGCAGGGTAGCTGAATTACCTCTTTTAAAATACAAATAAGGAGAAAACTCAGAAGAATATTTGGCTGGGGTGTGAAGAGGGCTTATTTTCATTTTTCTCTGTTTTGTATTTTGTTGCATTTTACAAATATTACCTATCGAACAGTAAAAAAATGCTTTTAAATTCAAAGCAAAACAATGTTTAGGGACTGGAGTAATTTAAACTCTACAAGTGGAAGTCATAAGACTCTCTGGATAATTACTTGAACTTTTGCAGGAAAGGAACCCAGCATTTGGACGGTAATGCTCCATAAAGCAATGGTTCTCAGCCTTCTTCCCATCTGCACTCTTTTGACCAAAGAGTGTGGGTGGGGGTGGGCGGTGTTTATCCCAGAGACAGACTTACATCTCCTCTGAAAAGTGCCCGAGTGATTCAGGGCTGACTCCCTTTCAGCCGCCCCCCAACCCCCACCCTGCACCCCACAACCCTCTCCCTCTGGCCCCTCTGGAGACCCGCTCCTATAAAACCATGTAAAACCGTCCTCCCCGGGGAGTGGACCCACATGCACAGTCCAGGGCGGAGAGCTGCTTTTAAAGAAAGCAAAGAAAACCAGAACACAAACAAGAAAACAGCAGGAATGAGACCATCCAAGGAGCTAGTCCGGACTCTTCCATGGCCACAGGAGCGTCACAAAAGCCTGTGTTCCGGAATTCTCAGACTCTTGAGGGGATGAAGAGGTCAGAAACTGTGCAATCACACAGATTTGAATGGTAAGCTTGCACTGCAGACTAAAGTCCCACCGGCTCAGTCTCACTATAGGGTTAACATCTTCTGCTGGGATTAGATGTAAAATATCTGACTTAGAATATTCAGGGGAAATTCCCTAATTGTGATTTTTTTTTTTAAACAGCTTTTATTTTTCCCCAATTTTTCTCTTGTTCACGTTCCTAATTGTCAGAATCTCTCCTGAATTTCCAACCACAGATATTTATGCAAGAAATCATGTATAACAACCTGATAGGGGTTTGGAGGTGGGAAAAACAGAACTATCAACAGCTAAGATGCTGGATTGTGTGGTTATGGGAGCTTTTTCATCTTTTTTAAGAGTCTGTATTTTCAGTTTTATGTGTGACATGTCAGTGCTTTTATATTTATGTGTATGTACAAGTGGACCAGGTAGAGGTTTTAATTTGGTAAAAACTTAAAAAAAATAATAAAGCAGATCATCGTTATGAATTGCAACCATGAGATTATCCAAAATTTTGTGACATACATCATCTCTCCAGGAGTAAATGGAGCTCCTCTCTGTAGATAAACCAGTTGTTGAACTCTGTGTCCCAGACCCAGACCAGGAGTTGGGGGCTTCTGTAGGCGTGGGGCTCCCACTTGATGAAAATGATGACACAGATTCCCTGCAGGAAGAAATATAAGTAACATAAACGACAGTTACTGGAAACAGGTTTTACTGGGAAGCGGCTTCACCTCTCTGAGCTTACTTCCTCTTTTTTCTTTAAATATACTGGTTAATTTTCACAGTACACTGATTTTCAAAGATTTATGCAGTATAACATTTCACTTGGCTAAAAATAAAGCGTTTTATTTTTTTTCACCTTGGAGAAATCCATGGCCCATCAGTGATTCTGTTTCCCGTATTCATTCAGGCAAGTTTTGATTTTGTGATCAGAAGCATTTAAAGGCTAATTCTTACCGACTGTATTTAGCAATGGCTTTCTGTACATTTTTTGTAAAATGGGTAGGTAAAGGATCTTTGCTTTTCACAGTGAAACTCTGCTTTCCAGATCCTTCTGACAGTCCTCTTCTGAAAAAATAAAATATGAAAAGTAACTGTAAGATAAGTCCATTCATTAGGATATTTAAACTTTCCTTTCATAGAAAGTTGCCTCTCTCTTCCCATTATGTCTCCCTAAACACACACATGTATGAGCACACACACCCCACACACACCTCAAGACACTGAGACTTAGTTCCCTACCATTTTTATTTTTCTTAAAATCAAGGTTGTAGGGTGGGGAGGGAGGTAGAAGGGAGGTTCAGGATGGAGGGACACATGCACCCGTGGCTGATTCATGTTGATGTATGCAAAAACCACCACTATTTTGTAAAGTAATTAGCCTCCAAATGATGCTAAAGCTGAAACTCCAGTACTTTGGCCACCTCATGCGAAGAGTTGACTCATTGGAAAAGACTCTGATGCTGGGAGGGATGGGGGGCAGGAGGAAAAGGGGAGGACAGAGGATGAGATGGCTGGATGGCATCACTGACTCCATGGACGTGAGTTTGAGTGAACTCTGGGAGTTGGTGATGGACAGGGAGGCCTGGCGTGCTGCAATTCATGGGGTCGCAAAGAGTTGGACACGACTGAGCGACTGAACGAAACTGAAAATAAATAAATTAATTAAAAAAAATCAAGGTTGTTATTAACCTATATGCACTGTTACATAAACTAGGGAAAAGCAACTTCTTGTGACTCAACCAGATTGGTCTAAAGGTTGCCCCAAACCTAGGTGAACACAGCCTCACTCCAAAACTTGGTGATGGAACCGTGAACTGGATTTCAGGTCCCAGGTATTCCTTGACCCCAGGCGCCCTTGCACTTGCAAAAGCCAACCAGCTTTGTACCAAAAAAAAAAAAAAAAAGACAGTTTTAAAACATTAAAAGTAATGGAAAACTAAAACAGAAGAAATCTCTCAATTTTAAATATGGCATTAAACCTGGCTGGTGTAGTCCAGTTAGTGTTAATCATTAAAATGTCCTTTCAATGAACCTCTTAAAACATTTACTTCCCTTTAATCAAAATACCTTTCTAACAGTAAACTACTTCTGTTCTTTTATCAAAGTCATATTTTCCCACATGTTTTATATTAACTTTAGATATGGTAGTTATTTGAGGAAAACAGTCAATTTTCTAACAGGGACGCCACTCTAGCATTCATTTAAAAATCTGCTTTTCAAATAAATGGTATGTAATTTTCAACACTTGTGTTTCTGAATGTAAATGGAGTTTTAAAAACTATTAATATGAGGATCAGTTTTACCCTTTGTTATATACTAAAGAACTCTACAACAAGGAGAATTTTTAACAAGTTAATTACTATTACTTTTAATTACTATTACTGAAGGAAATGGCAACCCACTCCAGTATTCTTGCCTAGAGAATCCCAGGGACAGAGGAGTCTGGTGGGCTGCCGTCTATGGGGTTGCACAGAGTCGGACACGACTGAAGCGACTTAGCAGCAGCAACTATTACTTTGTATAGTTATTACTACACAGAAGTGAGCAATCATATATATATTTACAAGGGAGAATAACAGAACTATAGGATTTTTTCCCTCCCTTTATAGTCATAGGTACAAGCAAACAATCTTAAGAATAAAGCTGTTAAAGAAAGAGTAATGGAGAAAAGAATATAGACAAGCTTTTATACTAACACACTGCCTTACCTCTAACCCTATCCAGTCATGTCCACATGACTCTATAACTCCAAATAAACATAAAAATACTTATGACATAAGAGACAATAAAAAATTGTATCAAATACATCTGCTTTGAGTATTATAATATATATATATATATATAAGTTAATTTGCTTGTTATTGAGAAAGAATTTTAAACACCAGGGTGGTAAATTAGATAAAATATTATTCTTTGGTAATATCTATAGAATAAAATAGCATGGATTAGAATCTTGCCCAGGCACTGACAAGGCTGTGTGCTTGACCAAGTTATTTCTCCAGTTGTTGTGAGACTTAAACTAGATGAGTATGTCAAGTGTCTACATAATCAGGCCAGATAAATCACTACTTTGTTGGCATATGCCACTCGATGAAAACATCATGTTCTTATTTTATTTCACTTTTCCCAGCATTTCCAATTATACATGTCTTGGTACTTTAGTTTTAAAAAAATATTTATATTTATTTATTTGGCTGCACCAGGCCTTAGTTGCAGCACGTGGGATCTTTAGTTGTGGCATACGAACTCTTAAGTTGAGGCATGTGGGATCTAATTCCCCAACCAGGGATCGAACCCAGCCCCTCGCACTCGGAGTGTGGAGTCTTAGCCACTGGACCACCAGAGAAGCCCCTACTTAAGTTTTTTATTGGGATGATCCTGATACCTTATTAATATTTTCCATCTAGAGTACCCAAAATACTTCCTTTCACTTAGAGATGCTCTCTGTTTGCTGAAAGGATCCTTAGTGAGATATTAAATTAGTACCTCAAACAAAGAGCATACTTTGGCCCTCTAATCACTCTGAATGTTTCTGTTTAATGCAAAATGAAAGTATCCTCCATATCCAAGATATTGCTGGAGAATTCTTTATCCTTTATAAAGAAAGAAGATTTACAGTTCTTAGCATAGCTACTATCTCCAAAAATGACTATTTATGGAGCACCTAATCCACTCAAGTCCACCTTTCTCATTTTGAGCTCTTCCTCTGCCTTTTCTGCAATTGAAAGTTACAGTCATTAATCAGACTCATGCCAGTCTGCTTTGTTTTCAATGAACAGTAATTTCTTCTTTCAAAAAATTCACCCTTTTTCTAAGGGAGCAAGGGGATATCTTTTCAAACTAAGAAGAAAGCTGTTTACAAATTGAAGAAGGAACCCCTCTCTTCATATCACACCATATTCTTGCTCAGATCAGCATTCCTACTCACGTCAAAGTGTAGTTGAGGACAGGAGGACTGAAAGATGCACGGATGCTGGGAGGGGGCAGATAGCTGGAAAAGCAGATGCCTGAAAATGCTAGCAACCTCCATACCATTTCTACAACTCTTCTCACCTCTTCCCTGCCTCATCTTCTCTGAAACCCCTGTATTTCTGTGGGAAATACATCAGAGTTCAACATCAGAGTTCAGCTGAACAGCAAATACATTTGACCACAAAGTTCAAAGGAATTCTAAAGAGGAATTTGAGCCCAACAAACTCAATGCCTGCTCAAAGTCATGAAGAAGAGAGGGTTGGAGCTGGTCCTGGGACCCAGGCCATCTAATCTGCATGTCTCTCCAGGAACCACAAGTTACTGATGTGGTAAATGAAGGATAAAACACATAAAACTGGCCATGTTTCTTTTTACAGTTTATTTTGAACCTTCTGGTTTCTCTGGCCTCTAACCATGTACTGTAGTTATATCAGACATAATATTGAGTATCTTTAATATCCTGTAAACTGTCAACTCCTCCGTCATCTAGAGAGTCTAGGAAAGTATACACAACTTAAAGTATGTCTTATAAATATCTTAAAACTTTAAAGTGGTGACATGTCTAGTAAGCTTGTATTATGTGATACACAGACATATAAGCATTTTATACTATTTCCTGTCCATTCTGTTTAAATTTTAGAAATAATAAAATGCCACTAGTCGCTACATTTAAGGCTGTTGATCTGGGCACAGGATCTGGGTCTTAGGGCAGACTGAAGGGCAACCACTGAACTCTATTGCACTAATTGGTTGCTACATGAAAGTTAAATTAAGGCTAAGGTTTGGGAAGATCCCTCGGAGAAGGGCATGGAAATCCACTCCAGGATTCTTGCCTGGAGAATCTCATGGACAGAGGACCCTGGACGGCTATAGTCCAAGGGGTTGCAAAGAGTCAAACACGACTTCAGTGACTTAGCATGCACATGCACTCTATCTCCTTGAGTCACTCTATTCCAGGTCAAGGAAACGACTAGATAATCGACTTTTATTTTTTTTAAGTTGCCTCTTGGGAGTTACCTGGCAGTCCAGTTAACTGGACTTTCACTGCCTGGCCGGGGTTCCGTCCTGGGTTGGCGAGCGGATATCCTACAAGCGCCCCACAGCAGAAAGGAAAAAAAAAAAAAAAAAAGCCCTCAATAGCCCACAAACCTCTGTCACTTTGCTCTACAGAAATTCAATTAGTAATCAGTAATTGCAGCTTTCAAAATGTATATTTCTGCTTTAAAAGACTGTCTGAAACGTGAATGGGCTGGAAATGCAGGATGGTAAACCCTGATTTACACAAGCACATCCTAGAAGCAACTGAGGCTCTCTGCCCTCGGGACTGATGAAAAGTTATCTCAGACACCACGAATGCTCGTCAGACCAAGCGAGCATCTTGGCTCCAGGAGGCCGGATGATGTCAGCACGAGATTTCATGAATGGATGCCGGGGAACAGACCAGATGGATTCTGGCTTTGCAAGCAGTGGGAAAAATAAAAAAAATCAAGAGCATGGCACAAAAATGCTATCTATACGGAGGCAAGTTCATGCCTCCTACCTTCCCAGATCAGGACTTACCCAATCACCATCAGCCCCAGGCCTGGGCTTGCGTCCTGTGGGCCGGGCCCGGAGCCCAGAGGCCTGGGCACCGCTGGGCGCTGCCAACCCGCGCCCGCGCCCTGCAGGCGGCGCCCCCGCGCCCCGGGGGCGGGGGGTCCCCGGCCGCCCAGCTCTGCGCACCGGCCCGCTAGCCCTGCATGTGCCTCCGCAGCGCCGCCGGGAACCGCGAGTCTCTAGGGGTGCGGCCAGGGGCGCTCCGGGCCCAGGCAGCGCGGTCCATGGGCACTGCGATCGCCGTGCCTCCGCCAGATTCCAGTGCGGCAGGGCGACGCCTCCAGGCCCGCGCCCGCCCTCCCCTCCGCCTCCGTGGCTGCCGCGCCCCTCGAGGAGGTCGGGCAGCACCAGAAGCTGGTTCCCTGGCTGCGTCCCCCGTCTTCCAGAGACTCGCAGCGCTCCCTGCTCCCACCAGCCGCCCAGGGCCTCGGTCGCGCCCCCTCTCCCTGGAAGAGCACGCGTGCCTCCTTCCCGCTGCCAGGGGCCACCTTTCACAATCCAGTGCCCTGAGCTTTGACCGCAGGCGTCTACCGCTCCACTGCCCTCTCTGCGCCTCCAGTGAGCAGCGATCTGACCTTCGCACCCCCTTCCCCGGGGTCTGCCCAGACATGTGTCTGCCATCCTTAACCTTTAAAAATAGAAAGTTAATTAACAGGAGGAATACGGAACCATTTCACCAACCCCCCTCCTCGCGTCAAAAGATTCCTAGTGGGGATGAGGGTAAGTAGAGGGAGGTTTAATAAAAAGTGAAGTCTCAGCCTGGTAAAGGCAAGATGCTAATCTGATTAACAGGGACTCTAGATCTCATTGGGCTTCCCAGGTGGCTCAGTGGGGAAGAATCTGCCTGC
This sequence comes from Bos grunniens, assembly GCF_055505025.1. NCBI lineage: Eukaryota > Metazoa > Chordata > Mammalia > Artiodactyla > Bovidae > Bos > Bos grunniens. The sequence goes on along the minus strand of NC_141191.1, from coordinate 17,923,829 downwards.
CAACGCAGGAAACAGCAGGAGAGGGGGGTTTGATCCCCGGTTGGGGAAGATCCCCTAGAGTAGGAAATGGCAACCCATTCCAGTATCCTTGTCTGGAGAATCCCATGAATAGAGGAGCCTAGCGGGCTACACTCCTTGGAGTGGCAAGATCCTGCAGTGCGAGCACGCGCGCGTGCACACACACACTCTCTCACACACATACACACACACAGCACTAGGTCTCATTAGGCACCCAGATTCACTTCCTGTGCGGTCTTGTGTCTCCATCTTCAGATGCTTTCTCTCATACACCTTGTTTTGGTTTATGAATATATGCTTGTTTCAGTCTTGAACTCATACAATTACACCAAGATGAGAGTCACCAGAGGCTATGCTGTGAGACAGCCAAGTGGCCAAGCCACTCTTTTCATAAACTAAAAGAAACAACTCACTAAAAGAGTGAGTTGGCTGAAGTAAGATAAATTGTCAAAGTAAGATGTCCAAAGGTGGGTACTACCTGGGGTGTGCCCTCTCCCACTAAGAAGTTCTTAATAATCACAATGAATAAAGGGGACGCGGCCTGCCCTGGCCTCCATCCTCCTGTGAGATACGAGGCCTTCTAACCCTGAGCAGGTATAAAGGAGCCCATCTATTCCTCCTGCTGGAAGATAGAATGCCTCTCTCAGTGGGAAAGGGGTAAAAGAATCTGCAGACTTCTTTACCCTGCCAACATCCTCTTTGAGTCTCTATCCCTCCCACATGCCCAGTATACTCAGGCCTCTCAAGAATCCCCTAAAATGTCATCACCCCAGTCCTGGCCAAGTGAGGATGAGGAGCCTCCTCCTTGGGAGCATGTCCTCTGGCTCTGAAGACCAAGAAACAGCTCTGCCAGCAGACTGCCTTTGGATTTGAACTACAACTAAAATTCTCCCCTGGGTCTTTAGCCCTCTGATCTGCCCTGCAGGTATGGGATTTACCACCACCTCCACAATTATGGGAGCAAAGTCCTTAAAACTGAGTTGTTTGCATGCAATACTGCCACATAAGCACTAGACGGCACTCTTTTTGCACTTTGAAAACCATGCCCAATTACATTTTAATTCTATTACGTTTTGCATAAGAAAATGAGGAAAACAATAGAAAGGGAAAGACTAGAGATCTCTTTGAGAAAATTAGAGATACCAAGGGAACATTTCATACAAGATGGGCAAAGTAAAAGACAGAAACAGTACAGACCGAAAAGAAGCAGAAGAGATTAAGAAGAGGTTGCAAAAATACACAGAAGAACTATACACAAAAGATCTTCATGACCCAAATAACCATGATGGTGTGATCACTCACCTGGAGCCAGACACTCTGCAGTGCGAAGTCAAGTGGGCCTTAGGAAAAATCACTACGAACAAAGCTAGTGGAAGTGGTGGAATTCCAGCTGAGCTATTTCAAATCCTAAAAAATGATGCTGTTAAAGTGCTACACATAATATGCCAGCAAATTTGGAAAACTCAGCAGTGGCCACAGAACTGGAAAAGGTCAGTTTTCATTCCAGTCCCAAAGAAGGGCAAGGCCTAGCAAGTTCAAACTATTGCACAACTGCACTCATTTCACATGCTAGCAAAGTAATAGGAGAAGGCAATGGCACCCCACTCCAGTACTCTTGCCTGGAGAATCCCATGGACAGAGGAACCTGGTAGGCTGCAGTCCATGAGGGTTGCTAAGAGTCAGACACGAAGGAGCGACTTCACTTCACTTATCACTTTCATGCATTGGAGAAGGAAATGGCAACCCACTCCAGTGTTCTTGCCTGGAGAATCCCAGGGATGGGGGAGCCTGGTGGGCTGCCCTCTATGGGGTCGCACAGAGTCGGACACAATTGAAGCAACTTAGCAGCAGCAGCAAAGTAATGCTCAAAATCCTTCAAGCTAGCCTTCAACAGTATGTGAATTGAGAACTTCCAGACGTACAAGCTGGATTTAGAAAAAGTAGAGGAGTCAAAGATCAAATTGACAACATCCATTGGATCATAGAAAAAGCAAGAGAATTCCAGAAGGATATCTACTTCTGCTTCATTGACTATGCTGAAGCCTTTGACTATGTGGCTCACAACAAACTGTGGAAAATTCTGAAAGAGATGGGAATACCAGACCACCTTACCTGCCTCCTGAGAAATCTGTATGCAGGTCAAGAAGCAAAGGTTAGAACTGGACATGGAATATGGACTGGTTCAAAATTGGTAAAGGAGTATGCTGCTGCTGCTGCTAAGTCGCTTCAGTCGTGTCCGACTCTGTGCGACCCCACAGACGGCAGCCCACCAGGCTCCGCCATCCCTGGGATTCTCTAGGCAAGATCACTGGAGTGGGTTGCCATTTCCTTCTCCAATGCATGAAACTGAAAAGTGAAAGGGAAGTCGCTCAGTCATGTCTGACCCTCAGCGACCCCATGGACTGCAGCCCACCAGGCTCCTCCGTCCATGGGGTTTTCCAGGCAAGAGTACTGGAGTGGGGTGCCATCGCCTTCTCCAAAGGAGTATATCAAGGCTGTATATTGTCGCCCTGCTTATTTAATTTATATGCAGGGTACATCATGAAAAATGCTAGACTGGATTAAGCACAAGCTGGAATCAAGATTGCCAGGTGAAATATCAATAACCTCAGATATGCAGATGACACCACCTATGGCCGAAAGCAAAGAGGAACTAAAGAGCCTTTTGATGAAAGTGAGAGAGGAGAGTGAAAGCCTGGCTTATAACTCAACATTCCAAAAACTAAGATCATGGCATCTGGTCCCATCACTTTATGGTAAATAGATGGGGAAACAATGGAAACAGTGACAGACTATTTTCTTGGGCTCCAAAATCACTGCAGATGGTGACTGCAGCCATGAAATTAAAAAACACTTGCTCCTTGGAAGAAAAGCTATGACAAATGTAGCGTATTAAAAAGGAGAAAAATTACTTTGCCAACAAAGGTCTGTCTAGTCAAAGCTATGGTTTTTCCAGGAGTTGTGTATGGATGTGAGAGTTGGACCATGAAGAAGGCTGAGCACCAAAGAACTGATACTTTTGAACTGTTGGAGAAGACTGGTGTTGGAGAAGACTCTTGAGAGTCCCTTGGACTGCAAGGAGATCCAACCAGTCCATCCTAGAGGAAATCAGTCCTGAATATTCATTGGAAGGAGTGATACTGAAGCTGAAGCTCCAATACTTTGGCCATCTGATGCAAAGAGCTGACCCTCTGTAAAAGACCTTGATGCTGGGAAAGACTGAAGGCAGGGGAAGAAGGGGACGACAGAGGTTGAGATGAATGGATTGGCATCACCAACTCAATGGACATGAGTTTGAGCAAACCCCGGAAAATAGTGAAGGACAGGGAAGCCTGGCATGCTGCAGTCCATGGGGTCACAAAGAGTGGGACGTGGATGAGTGACTGAACAACAACGCTTTTGCAAGGTTTAGTGAATTTTTATTATAGTACAGATATAGGCTTCCTTCATAGCTCAGTCAGTAAATCATCTGCCTGCAATGCAGGAGACCCAGGTTCGATCCCTGGGTCAGGAAGATCCCCTGAAGAAAGAAATGGCAACCCACTCCAGTATTCTTGCCTGGAGAATCCCATGGACAGAGGAGCCTGGTGGGCTACAGTCCATGGGGTCACAAGAGTTGGACATGACTTAGCAACTAAACTACCACCACCACCACAGATATAGGACCTGGTTAGATCAGAAATCACTGTAGCAGTGAACAATATCTAGTCTTCGCAGTTAACACCACATGTCATCTCACTGACAGCCTCCATGGACAGTGCTTTCACCTTGGCAGGTAATTAGGTCAGGGACCTACATACCTTACTCCCAAACCTCACAACAACCCTAAAGGTGACTACTTTTTTGTATAGAAAAGGTAACCCTTTATTAAAAAGCAGTCTAAACTGGAAAATGATATTGTACCAGCATAATTTGTCAGATGATTAATATTACTATTTCTCTGCTGTGGAAATAAGTGTGTTTCTTTTCATTAGAAATGGCATGTACTAACTCTTCATCCATAAACATTTATATTCAATATTTCTGTATTCTTCAAGAAAATCAGAGATACCAAAGGAACATTTCATGCAAAGATGGGCTCGATAAAGGACAGAAATGGTATGGACCTAACAGGAGCACAAGATATTAAGAAGAGGTGGCAAGAATACACAGAACTGTACAAAAAAGATCTTCATGACCCAGATAATCAGGATGGTGTGATCACTGACCTAGAGCCAGACATCCTGGAATGTGAAGTCAAGTGGGCCTTAGAAAGCATCACTACGAACAAAGCTAGTGGAGGTGATGGAATTCCAGTGGAGCTATTCCAAATCCTGAAAGATGATGCTGTGAAAGTGCTGCACTCAATATGCCAGCAAATTTGGAAAACTCAGCAGTGGCCACAGGACTGGAAAAGGTCAGTTTTCATTTCAATCCCAAAGAAAGGCAATGCCAAAGAATGCTCAAACTACTGCACAATTGCACTCATCTCACATGCTAGTAAAGTAATGCTCAAAATTCTCCAAGCCAGGCTTCAGCAATATGTGACCTGTGAACTTCCAGATGTTCAAGCTGGTTTTAGAAAAGGCAGAGGAACCAGAGATCAAATTGCCAACATCCACTGGATCATGGAAAAAGCAAGAGAGTTCTAGAAAAACATCTATTTCTGCTTTATTGACTATGCCAAAGCCTTTGACTGTGTGGATCACAATAAACTGTGGAAAATTCTGAAAGAGATGGGAATACCAGACCACCTGATGTGCCTCTTGAGAAATTTGTATGCAGGTCAGGAAGCAACAGTTAGAACTGGACATGGAACAACAGACTGGTTCCAAATAGGAAAAGGAGTACATCAAGGCTGTATATTGTCACCCTGTTTATTTAACTTATACGCAGAGTACATCATGAGAAACGCTGGACTGGAAGAAACACAAGCTGGAATCAAGATTGCCAGGAGAAATATCAATAACCTCAGATATGCAGATGACACCACCCTTATGGCAGAAAGTGAAGAGGAACTCAAAAGCCTCCTGATGAAAGTGAAAGTGGAGAGTGAAAAAGCTGGCTTAAAGCTCAACATTCAGAAAACGAAGATCATGGCATCCGGTCCCATCACTTCATGGGAAATAGATGGGGAAACAGTGGAAACAGTGTCAGACTTTATTTTTCTGGGCTCCAAAATCACTGCAGATGGTGACTGCAGCCATGAAATTAAAAGACGCTTACTCCTTGGAAGGAAAGTTATGACCAACCTAGCTAGCATATTCAAAAGCAGAGACATTACTTTGCCAACAAAGGTTCGTCTAGTCAAGGCTATGGTTTTTCCTGTGGTCATGTATGGATGTGAGAGTTGGACTGTGAAGAAGGCTGAGCGCCGAAGAATTGATGCTTTTGAACTGTGGTATTGGAGAAGACTCTTGAGAGTCCCTTGGACTGCAAGGAGATCTAACCAGTCCATTCTGAAGGAGATCAGCCCTGGGATTTCTTTGGAAGGAATGATGCTAAAGCTGAAACTCCAGTACTTTGGCCACCTCATGTGAAGAGTTGACTCATTGGAAAAGACTCTGATGCTGGGAGGGATTGGGGGCAAGAGGAGAAGGGGATGACAGAGTATGAGATGGCTGGATGGCATCACTGACTCGATGGACGTGAGTCTGAGTGAACTCCGGGAGTTGGTGATGGACAGGGAGGCCTGGCGTGCTGCGATTCATGGGGTCGCAAAGAGTCGGACATGACTGAGCGACTGATCTGATCTGATCTGCTATATAAACTGTGTCTTTGATGAACAATATACAGTTGTTGCTATAATCTTAAATACAGAGGGGATTAAATTTGGTTCTTACAGCAGACAGGGCTAGGAGCTCCAGCAAATTCAAATCATCTAAATCCAATCAGGAATTAAGGAGATTTAAAGCTGGGTTTCAGTTCCTATGAGGCTGGTCTATTTCCAGTTTACCAAAACTTCAGTGGCTTTTTAAAATTTATTCTCGCTCTTCTACACGCATTCAGGTGGTGGTTTTCCTAAAACAACCTAGTTTGTCACTGTTGGAAGTAGAATGAAGGGAATTTTTGCACTGAAATATTGTACAACGTGTGATACAAATCTCCATTCATATCCCAAGGGAATCTTCAGTAAAATACACATTTTATCCCTAATTCTTCTTTTTTCCCCCTAATATTTTGGCCACACTGCATGGCATGAGGAATCTTAGTTCCCTGACCAGGGATGGAACCCTCAGTCCCTGCACTGGCAGCTCGGAGGATGAATCCGTGAACTACCAGGGAAGTCCCCTGTCCCTCCTGCAATTCTTTAATGCAAGAACAATTCATTGGTACTTAAGGGTGAAAACAAGATTGCCTGCTGCTTTGTAGTCGGTTTGAGGCAAAAACAGAGGTTTCCAAAGGGACAGGTAGATGGCTTATATGTATTTGGAGTTCACACACACACACACACACACACACACACACGATGCTAAACTCAAAGTGTCCATGTTAAGCAAAAGAGCAACATTAAATAATTAAATGGTAAAGAAAAGTGCTCCATTCCTAAACTGAATTTCATATTGACTTTGAATTCACAAGAATCATTAAGACACATTTCTATTAAGCACAGGTCAATCCTTGGCTAAAATAAAGGTAAAAGCACATTTTCCTTATTATAAAAAGGAAAAAAAAAAAAGGTATTATGTAGTAAGGTGTCCCACAGAGGGTTGTGTTGTTTTTGTTTTTTATAACACTGAGCTGAGTTACTGTTGAAGATAACATTACTATACAAATTTTGTATGGAGAAACATTTTTTAACTTTTCTTGCTTTGCTTTTATTTTAGTCAACTGCCTAGTACATGTATTAATGTCAACCTTTTATACTGGGGTAGAGCCGATTAACAATGTTTGACAGTTTCAGGTGAACAGCGAAGAGACTCAGCCGTACATACACATGTCCATTCTCCCCCAAACTCCCCTCCTATCCAGGTTTCTGCATAACATTGAGAAGAGTTCCCTGTATTATACTGTAGGTCCTTACTGGTTACCCATTTTAAATAAAGCAGCATGTACAAGTCCATCTCAAGCTCCCTACCTATCCCTTCCCCATCCTTCCTCCCCCCAATCCCCTGCAAATATAAGCCTGTTCTCCAAGTCTCTGAGTCTGTTTTGTAAGTAACAGAACAATTTCTTCTTATTCACATCTCACCTAAAATCATCGTCCTTCACCTTGATCTCAGTTGTGTGAAATCTGAACCAAGAAATTTAGGACTAATTTTATCAGTAATTAACATTTTAAAAAATAGAGTAGGGAATTCCCAGGTGGTCCAGTGGTTAGGACCCTGTGCTCTAACTGTAGAGGGCCTGGGTTTGATTCTTGGTAGGGGAGCTAAGACCCTGCAAGCCTGGATGGTGCAGTCAAAAATTAAATTAAATTAGAAATTAAAAAATAGAGTTTTACCCAAGACTATCCCTTTCACCTCCATTCCCATATCTTTACAGTTGTCAATATTTAATTAATATAAGGCTTCTTCTAAACCCTTAAGTGAAATGGCTAATTAAGAAAATGCTAATGTGTACATTTTCCCCTTAGCAAAGGCATATCTAACTGCTTCTCCTGTTATTTTTCCCCAGTAAGACAATGCTTGCTAATTATCTGCCTTACTTGTACAAATATCTGATTTACTATTAAATATACACAAAATAATTTATGCGAAACACATACATAATAAAGTAAAAGAGAGATAATAGTTTTGCTTTAAAGAAAGGAAATGCTTTAAAGAAATTCTAGCTTTATAATAAAAATCATTTGTTATCTGTGCCTCAAAGTGGACAAAAGTACGCTTTAATTTTTGTCTCCTTATAGTATTACTAGGAATATTATTTTGAGAAAGATAATTTTAGATTACTTAACATGATTTTTATTTTCAAACTAATTTTTATTGGAAAGAGTACAATTTCCTAGAGTCAGTTTGTTTCAGAAAAAAACGCTACCGATTTCCTTAGAAGTAGATTTTAATCCTTATTACCATCTTAATTCTTTAAAAAAAAACTTGGCTACATGTAAGCGTGGGGGATAAAAATTGACTGCGTGAATTTGTATCTTTCATTTCCACATATTAACCATCTGAATGAGACCATTTATAATCCTTTCTGAACCTCAATTTCTTCATATGTAAATGGAAATAAAATTCCTTCCTTGTGTGTATGTTCTGGGGATGCATGATAATGACTATAGAATATGCATACAGCATTTGGTACCTGGTGTTCTTGCCTGGAGAATCCCAGGGACGGGGGAGCCTGGTGGGCTGCCGTCTATGGGGTTGCAGAGTCGGACACGACTAAAGTGACTTAGCAGCAGCAGCAGCAGCAGACAAGGAAATACTAGTCATTATGCTAAGAACCTTGACTCCATAGGATAATACATATTTGAGAAACAGTCACAAAACTAATGCTTTAAAGCAGTGAAACACTATACCATAAGGAAGGTGCCTGGCCAAGTAGTTAATGAGGGCGGAAATCTATCCAGCCCATCATTGGAAAAGTGTTTCTTTTCTTATTCTCATGGGCCAGTGGAGCCCTGAATCAGCCTAGGGAGTTCCAGGGAGTTTCTAGAGGAGTCCTTCAGGAAATTGACGCAGAAGCACAAAATGCAGACCTCAGGGGCAACAGAGGCTGACTGATGAGGAGGTAATTGATCAGAGGGCGCTGATCCTTGTCCACAGCCTAGGTGGGCTGGTAGAACCCCAGAGGAAGGCTGTGTGCTGTGGGTTGGCATCTTCCTGGAAGTCCTGTGACGGACAACGTTGGTAAGAGAGCAGTGGGCTGCCCCCAGGGCCTCCCAGAAGTACCACAGAATTAACCGGGGAGATCCCTAACTGCAAGGGCCTTTGTGGATAAAGGCATGGGACCTGGGTTATTACGAAGGACAAGATTACGGATATCTCAGTATATTCAGCAGCGACAGAGGTTATTAAAGAAAAGTGGGCTCCTTCCCCACTGATGAATGCCCTGGTCTTATCAAAGCCCCCAGAATGAGGCTCAAGTCTAAGATAAAGATGAGAGCAATCCCAGATAACTGGGCTTTCATTTCCACCAGGGGAAGAAAGTGAGTTTCAAATGTAAATTAAACTTAAAATTAAACTTAAAAAAACTTAATGGGTCATAGGATTCCCTCCTTTGGGACATGATTCCCTCCTGTGCAATTCAGAAGGGATTAATACATCTGATCATTTATTACTGGTAAATCAGGGATTCTTCCAGAGAGACTACAAATTGGCAATAAGAGAAGAAAGCATGTCATGTCTGTAAATTTCATCTTAAAAGTTCCTTTAGAAACAAAAAAACACATTATCTGTACTTGCAAGTTATGCCTTATGAGAGAAACAACAGCCATCAAGGGCTGTGAACAAGCTCTGATGGGATACAGCATTGGTGTAAAACTTAAAAAAAAAAGCATTAACTGTGAGAAACCTCCTCCTTCTGGCCACAGGTTATATCCCCACAGCCAGGGCTCCCAAAAACTTTGTGACAAGAGCATATTCTTGACTCTAGATTATTTGAACAATCATTTAAAGAATGTCTTCTTTAATCAGAGGATACTGTTCAAACCTTGCTTAGCCCTGTATTTTAGGAAGAGTAAAATGCTAGTGTGGTCATCCGGCTGTTTTTTTCTCTCTTGATGTCCTGAAATTTGCTGTTCATTGTGGTTTACAAGTGTTTAAGTAAAGTCTGCTTCAGTGCTTCTCAAGCTAACATGTGCTATAGGCTTAGTTACTAAGTTGTGTCTGACTCTCTGCAACCTCTTTGCAACCCCAAGGACTAATGTGTAGTCTGACTATTAAATTTTTCTTTCCTATTCATTGTGGATGTTGTAACTTTTAAGTGTAATAAAAATAAATTATTAGAAAGCAAAATGGAAAAAAAGATGCACAAAACACAAAGTCCAAAAGTTTTATCAGTCAATAGACATAATGTTACTCTGTCAATTGTTAAAAACTTTTCTAAACATTTATTCTCTCAATCTTTCTTTTTTTTCAAAAGTTATTATTTTTTATATAATATAATTTGGTAAGGAGTTTGATGTCCTTTTAAAATTTTTTATTTATTTATTTTTTTTGTCATACCCCATGGCATTCAGGATCTTAGTTCCCTGACCAAGAATCAAACTAACGCCCCCTTCACTGGAAGCACAGGGTCCTGGACCACCAGGAATTTGTTCTTACTTTCTGTACTTATCATGGAGTGGTAACCGGTAACTGCTAGCATACCAAGTGTTACACACATTAGCTATTACATTACATTACATTAGCTATTACATTAGAAAAGGTTCAATATGTGTCTTTTAAATACACAGCAGAAGAACATAATAGCTCAAGTTCAGTTTTTTGAGCCTTCAAAGTAATAAAGAAGATAATTTAAAGCTTAAAAACCTACTGTATAAGACGTTAAGAACAAAATTCTTTTCTTGGGTTTAAGCAAATGCGAGGCATGAATGCCCAAGTCAGGTTCATTACTATTTTTTAATGAAATTTATGGTCATCTGACTGTAATAGAAAGTAATAGTCAAATGACAATTGTCTGCTGAGCACACCATTCATCCCTGTGGGAATGCAAAGTCCCCGCAGAAAGCATTACCAACTCTGGGAAAACTCCAAGACAATGGAACAGAGAGGCCCAAGACAATTATTCTTAAAGAAGGACATTTAGGGACTTCCCTGGTGGCCCAGTGGCTCAGACTCCAAGCTCCCAACACAGAGGGCCTGCGTTCCATCCCTGGTCAGGGAACCAGATCCTTCATAGCACAACAAAGAAGCTGCTCCTACGTGCCACAGTTAAGACCCGGTGCACTCAAAAAAATATATATTTTTTTAAGAGGGCTTCCTTGGCTCTCTAGTGGTTAAGAATCCGCTTTGCAATACAGGGGACACTGGTTCAATCTCTGGTTCGGGAAAATCTCACATACCACAGGGCAACAAAGCCCGTGGGCCACAACTACTGAGCCTAAATGCCGCAACCACTGAAGCCTGTGTGCCTAGAGCCCCCTGCTCCGCAACAAGAGAAGCCACTGCAATGCAACTAGAGAAAAGCCTGAGCAGCAACAAAGACCCAGCACAGCCATAAATAAATACATATTAAAAAAGGACATACGTACATTTAAATTTCCTCTGGATTTTTAGAAGATTAGGAACATACGCAAGTGGATATTATAATGGAAATATTTTCATTTCTTCATTTAATAAATATTTATTAAATGCCTTTTGCGGATGTGTGCTGTCTTAAATGTCACAGGACAAAGAGTTTACAGTTTACAGTTTAAAAAAGATATGTACATATAAAGAACACATCACTGAGTAGGAATGGCAAGGGCTATATGAAGTATTGGCCATGAACGATTTGATTTGTGAGGCTACTGGTTACTCCGCAGTGTCTCTAAAAATTAAAAGTTTGATCTCTGGGTGGCAAATACATTTTCTTCTAGATACTGTACAGCAAACAGTAGTAATACTAATTAAAGTAGCCTTTATCTTCTGTAAGTTTCACAGGGAAAATGATGAAAGATTAGAGTGTACTCTTATTTGTTATGCCTAATAACTGCACTAAAAGATTCCATTTTCAATACTAACTCTTACTAATATTTCCCTTTTTCCTTCCTAGTGGAAGAGATTAGATATGACTATCCCATTGCCTCAAGTGTTATTTGACACTGAGAATATAGGTGTACTACCCATGTCTTATTTTTTTCAGCTTTAATAGGATGTAGCCCACCAGGCTCCTCTGTCCATGGGATTCTCCAGGAAAGAATACTGGAGTGGGTTGCCATGCCATCCAGGGGATCTTCCCAACCCAGGGGTCGAACCCAGGTCTCCCACATTGCAGGTGGATTCTTTACTATCTGAGCCACCAGGGTTATACACATTTAGGCACTTAAAATATTATTTCAATGAATTTTTGGAACATCTGTATGAGAAAAGCATCATTATTATCTCCATTTTATCAAGGTGGAAACTGAAGAGCTTGCCCAGAATTACACAGCAAGCAAATGGTTTGAGATTGGAATTCAACTCATTCGATTCTTGCCTGAATCCTGAAGAGTCACCCCAGCTCTGGACTCAACAAGTCCCTGCATTCTTTTTCATTGGCAGTCAAGTTCACAAGTCCTGCATGCAGCTATTGTGATATTTCCGTACTTACAAGACTTTAACAAGGGAACTCAACCACTCACAAAAGCAATGACTATATACTATCAGCAATAACTTAAAAAAGATAGAAATACTTTCCAACAACATGAAGTTTAAATCTACCAGTCTTCACAAACAACAGTGCCTATCTGCCTATCTTATCTACTGATAGAAGTTCTTCTATTCGCAAAGAAAGAATAAGTCCATTTACAAGGTGATAATTGTATAGATCAAACCAGAAATGCAAAAGGAGGTAGTGATGAGGGATGGGGAGACAGGAAACCAGTGTGAAGGAGGGACAATGTGTATATCAAAGACACAGGGAAATGAAGGTGAAGTTGACAAGTGCTAGCTCACACATCCGGGGGTGTGGGAGAATGGGGTAAAGGAGGCAACTCAGTATCTCTGCCTCTGGTTTAAACGTGTCACTGGAAAGAGCGAACCCCTCTTCTGTGGGCTAGTCATTCATTTAATCTATGAATCAGAGATCAAAACTCATGCTATTACACAGCACCTTAATGAAAAAGAAAAAGGCTCTGAACTGAAAGTTTGCATATATCCCCACTGAAATTTCAGTATTTTTAATTTTAGTGAAGGCCAAGAACAGAATCAGGTCAAAGGTAAGATGCATAGACCTTCCAAAAAATATAAATTGTGAATGAGGACTTTTTTTTAAAATGAGTGGTGGTCTTAAAATTAGATTAACTGTTTCTCAAGATTTTCTTACCTTTGTTTGACATGTATCTACATTCTCTTTAGCTACGCTTTTCCCCCTCTTCCCTCTCTTATTCCTACTTTAACTACCTTTCACTCTTCACATATCTGGCTTGAGAAAACCAAATATATGGTTTTATTATTAGTTAAGCGGGCTAATGATTAACAGCAGCTATCTGAAAACAAATAGATAAGGTGAAAATTGTTGTGCAATTTAAATCCATTGTTGAAGGATTCTTTCTTATTCAGTGTCATAGTCAACCCAGATGTCCAGGAGGGAAAAAATACATTTTAAGATGCAAAAGGTCTGTAAGAACGAAAGAAAGATTTCTTTCTTTTTTTCTTCCCCCTTGTCCCTTTGTACATTTCATGATTAAAAAAAGAAATGAGGTATGAAAGGAAGGGAATATGACTATTTGTATATGCAAAAGAAAAAAAAAATAACTAATGTACTCAAAAGTGCTGTAGGGTGTTCCACAGAGAGAACAAACAAGCATAAATAAGAAGATCCTTGAACACACGTATCTGTGCCTATTATTCCTCAAAGCAATTTTATAAAATTCAGTGTCTGCCCTTTCAGGACAATTGGATATCTCTGCCAATGCAGATTAGCATACTGTAAACAGGGTCAAATACAGTGTTATTCAAAAAAGTATCCATTGAGCATTTTTGGACAATGCTAACATACACTATGGCAAGCCACTCCAGTGTTCTTGCCTGGAGAATCCCAGGAATGGGGGAGCCTGGTGGACTGCCGTCTATGGGGTCGCACAGAGTCGGACACGATTGAAGCGACTTACCAGCAGCAGCAGCAGCAACATAGACTAAAATGTTCAAGAAAGAAAACCACACTAGTGCTTTCACGGGCCCTACTGAATGTTTCAGTGCCTGCTGGAAAAAGGACTAAGATTAGAGTTCAAGATCAGTGTGTATATCTGTTTGCTCATAAAACATTAACTGCATAAATGTGAAGGACCAGTAGCCAATAACAAAGGTCTAAGTCCTTAGGCATACATGTTTTAGCCACTTGCAGGCATGCATGCTCAGTCGCTTCTGTCCAAATCTTTGAGACCCTATGGACTATAGCCTGGCAGGCTCTTCTTTTGTGAGGATTTTGTGAGGATTCTCCAGGCAAGACTATTGGAGTGGGTTGCCATGCCCTCCTCCAGGGATTCTAGCCACTCATCCAAATGCAACTGATTTTCCTTTAGGGGGAAAAATCAGTTAATTCATCTATTTCATAATACAATAATTTAAGTGAAAAGAAACAACTTACTACTTAACTGCTTATTTTAACACTGAGATGAGTGTCACATGGCTTTGTGAAAATAGTTATTTGAATTTTGAATGACTTAGAATCAGTCTTAATGCCAAAGTTTTCCAGTCCATTTTTGTGGGCAGAGGAGAGCTTTTCTGCTAGCAGGCCTAACCGTTCTTCCTTCACTAGACTACAATGAAGAAATCTGCATCCAGGAATGGGACTTCCTGATTTGTGCTTGACCATTTCACTACATTTGCCCTTGACTGTATCCTTTTGTGAAATTCAGAAGGCTGAACATCTTTATACCCACTTAAGAATAGCTATATCCTGTGCTCATTAATAAAATAAAATTTGCCTGACTTCTGACATCCACATTTTCCAAGAGGAATGTGTGTGAGTTTGTGTGTTGAGGGAAGTGTCTCCCAATTCCCATTGAGATGGTCCCCATGAAGTCAGTCACTGTTTGTGGAGTATCTCAAGGCCCAACGGCAAGAACGCAGGAGCTCTAGGATACAAGATACAACAAATCCATTTGTGTCAGATGATGTTATGCATACGTAAATTAACTCCATGTCTCATACCAAAAAAAAAAAAAAAAAAAGATCCCACTTAAAGGGATGAGAATTGAGGCTGATCCTTGAAAAAGGGGGGAGGCATGAGTCTCACCATTTCTTAAAATGAGAGCTGCGAGTGTAGTAATTGGGTTACCTGCACATCTGTTAATCCTGCATCAGAGAGAAGGACTCAAAGGCTCCTTTCTAAATCCTTAAGGAAACCAGACTCTCAAATGATCTAAAAGGGAAGGCTTCAGCGAAAAAAGAAACAAAATGTTGCCCCTCTTTCATGCAAGCCCTGTTTCATCGTCTCTCCTTCACTGATGGTAAACACCAGAGGATTATTTCCCAGAAAGCTAAGCGCAAGCCTGTCACAGCCTGTATTTTAAAAGAACAGAAAGCCAAGGAATCAGGACCCAAGAAAAGTGCAAGGAGGGTGATCCAGGGGAGTTAGTGGAAGTAATGGCAAATGGCGCCGTTCTGTAACCGGGCGCCCGGCAAGGTGGCTGTGGCAGGTGGAGGGGTGGGGTCCCCAGAAGGACCTGCCTGGCCCCAGCGGGGCTACTCACCCTAGCCGGCCGTCCTCCGAGTCGCTGTCCGAGGCCCACTCCTCACCGATGTCCGGCAAAGTGAAGAACAGGGTCTTGGGGCCAGGCCCGGGGGGCACCCGAGCGCTGGGTTCTTTCTCCCCAGGGCAGGGGGGGCGAGGGTTCCGCGGGCTCGCGGTCACACTGCTGCTGATGCTGCTGCCCACCGAGCCCCCGATGGACGGATACGCCGCCCAGACCGCTCCCGGGCCCGGGGGCTGCCGCGCCACGACCACCAGGTGGGCGGGGGAGCCCGCCGAGCTGCGGCCGCCGCTGGAGGGGGCGGGCGGCAGAGCCAAGGGCAGGGGCAGGGGCGAGGACCGGACTTTGGCTGCTCCAGGGCTACTGGGCAGCGAAGCGGGAGTCTCCACAGCCTCTGCCGGGCGGCCGGCGACGGAGACTCGGACGTGGGGGGCGGCGAGCAGGGGATGGAGCGCGGCGGGCGTCGGCTGCAGCAGGACCGAGGGCCCCCGAGAGCTAGACGGGGAGTCGGGGGCCAGGGCCGGGAGGACGGTCAAAGTCCGGGCCGCGCTGAGCGAGGTGCCCGGGCGGGAACCCGCGGCCCCCGCGGCAGCAGCGCCTCGCGAGGGGCTGGAGGAGGACACCGGCGAGGGGGCCGCAGGGGGCGCCGTCGAGGTCTTGAAGATTTTGGCAAAGAGAGACCCAAGGTCCAACACCGCGACCTTCATGTCCTGGCCCTAGATACGCCGTCCTGGCTGTGGCCCGAACCTCAAGTCCACGCGGAGCCGGGCTGCAGGGCTCCATCCACCGCCGCCCGCAGGGCTCGGGATGAGGCGGCCCTGGGCCGGGGCGGGGCGCGGCGGGGCCCGTGGAGTCCCCTCTAGTCGCGCACCCCCGGGGGGCCTCTGATGCTCTCTCCTAGTGAAGGAAATCCTGCTGGCGCTCGGCCCCGCTACTCCTCGGCCGGACCTTCCCCGACGCCGGGTTGGCCGCCCTCTGCGGTGAGCAGATCCTTCTTTGCCTTAGCGCTGCCGCGAGACCCCAAGGGCAGGGGTCCCGGTGCCCACGGGGGGCGACTCCTGCAGCCGCCGGTGCCACCGCGGGCGGAGGACTCAGACCCGGGCCTCCGGCCCCCGAAGAGACCCCGACGGGCCCCCGGGACGGCGCAGGCGGTTGCTAAGCTAAACAAAAACCCGGATTAGCTCACTGCTAATTGGGCCCCAGACTGCAGCCTCCGGCTGCGTCTACAATAGACACCTGGGTCTCCTCCTTGAACCTCGCCTTAAAGGAACACTCTCCAATTTATCACCCTTAGAACTTCACCAGATTTGCAGAAGTCTGGGCAAAATGATACGAAGTTTGAACACAAACCTGGGAACCATAACCCTGATTCCAAAAGATCTGGGACTTAGCCGAAGGCCAAAATGAAACATGGCCAGTCTCTGATAGGAGGGAAGGTTAATAAGAAGCTGTATTCAGATCATTTCTAGAGTATGAGCTTTCAGGGTTTAAGCCCTTAATCATCGGATTGATTCTGAACACAAGTAATGTAACTTGAAGGGAGAGTCAGCACAAAGGGTCATTGCTGAGTGAAGCTTGATTGAACTCACCCAGTTCCTTGGGAGCTGCACTTGTCTGCGGCCACCTCTCTGGGTTTCTGATTTTACAGTCCCAAGACCTTCATAGCTGAGCAACCTCTTAGGATGGAGCCCCAGTAACTTAACTCATAAAATACTGATGTGTAAATCCAACTCAGATGTGTTAAGTAATAACAGCTGCAGTGTTGTCTGCTCTTTCTCTAAGAGAGGAATTCCTGTTGAGGTCAAATTAAGTTGAGCACAGAATCAAAGCAAGGGGAGTGAGTCATATATATGATATATATTTCATATACAGAGGGCAGTAATATAAGGGAGCAAATCACCCTTCTCTATGAACAGCAGGGAATTCATCCACCTGTCTTCAGTTATTTCTATGCTTTCATTACTAACCACTTCCATTATTGCACACGCCTTTTTTTATATACATGCTATTATTGTTGTATAGCTGTGAAGTCGTGTCCACCTCTTTTGCGATCTCATGGATGTAGCCCGCCAGGCTCCTCTGTCCATAGGATTTCCCAGGCAATAATACTGCAGTGGGTTGCCGTTTTCTTTTCAAAGGATCTTTCCCACCCAGGGATCGAATTTGCGTCTCCTGCATTGGCAGGCAGATTCTTTACCTCTGAGCCACCTGGGAAGACCACTTTAAATACAAAGATACTGTCAATAAGGCCAACAGAAAAGTTCCTACTCTTTCAAGTCCCAGCCTTGAAGGTAGTTTGTCTCTGAGGTGTGTTTGCAGGTATCCTCTCTGTTACGGGCTGAACTGTGTTCCCCCCAAAGATATGATGTAGTCCTAACTCTGTGTGTGTATGTAACCTTATCTGGAGATATTAATAGGATCTTTACGATAAAATCAACATAAAACAAGGTCATTAGCATGGGCTCTAATCCAATACCCTTAAGAAGAGAGATCTCTGAACACAAACACACAAGGAGAACATCATGTAATAACAGAGGCAGAGGCTGGTGTGAGGCAGCTGTAAGCCCAGGGGCATCAAGCTTTGAAGGCCAGCGCCCAAAAGTTAGGAAGAGGCAAGGAAGATCCTTCCCTACAGGTTTCAGAGGGGGCTTGGCTCCACTGGCACCTGTTATCAGACTTCTAGTTTCCGGAACTGTGATGGGAAACATTTCTATTGTTTTAAATCACCCAGTTTGCAGGACTTCCCTGGTGGTCCACCTTGCAATGAAGGGTGAAAGTGAAAGTCGCTCAGTTGTGTCCTGCTCTTTGCAACCTCATGGGCTATGCAATCCATGGAATTCTCCAGGCCAGAATACTGGGGTGGGGAGCCATTCCCTTCTCCAGGGGATCTTTCTAACCCAGGGATTGAACCCAGGTCTCCCACATTGCAGGCGAATTCTTTACCAGCTGAGCCACCAGGGTACGTGGGTTCAGTCCTTGGTTGGGGAGTTAGGATACTGCATGCCGTAGAGCAACTAAGCCCATGTGCCACAACTACTGAAGCCCACGTGCTCTGGAGCCCATGCAACTACTGAGCCCATGCACCACAACTAGAGAATCCATGCATTGCAATGAAAAGATCCCACACACTGCAACTAAGACCTGACACAGCCAAAATAAATAGATAAATATTAAAAATTAAAAAAAAAATCACCCAGTTTGTGACACTTTGTTATAACAGCCCTGTTGCTGCTGCTGCTAAGTCGCTTCAGTCGTGTCCGACTCTGTGCGACCCCATAGAGGGCAGCCCACCAGGCTCCCCCATCCCTGGGATTCTCCAGGCAAGAACACTGGAGTGGGTTGCCATTTCCTTCTCCAATGCATGAAAGTGAAAAGTGAAAGTGAAGTCATTCCGTTGTGTCCGACTCTTCGCGACCCCATGGACTGTAGCCTACCAGGCTCCTCAGTCCATGGGATTTTCCAGGCAAGAGTACTGGAGTGGGGTGCCATTGCCTTCTCTGATAACAGCCCTAGGGAACAAATACACTATTGGGGTAGTAATTAATATTTGGGATGCTTCATGATCATAGGATCTTTCTGGTACCTCTATGAAAGTCTTCAGTGGGTGTGCTGCTGCTGTGCTAAGTCGCTGCAGTCGGGTCTGACTCTGCGACCCCATAGACAGCAGCCCACCAGGCTCCTCTGTCCCTGGGATTCTCCAGGCAAGAATACTGGTGAGGGTTGCCATTTCCTTCTCCATTGCATGCAGGCATGCTAAGTCTCTTCAGTCGTGTCCGACTCTGTACGACTCTATGGATAGCAGCCCTCCAGGCTCCTCTGTCCTCGGGATTCTCCAGGCAAGAATACTGGAGTGGGTTGCCATTTTATTCTCCTCAGTGGGTGTATTGGCTCTAAAAAGCTAGCTACAAATTAAGATAATTATCATAATTGTCTAAAAAAATCGACAGGGAGGATGACAGAATATATAAAAAGGACAGAAAAAAAAATACCATGGTGGTTTAAACAGTGGATGTAAGAACCTTCTGGTCAGCCCGCTTCATGAAGAAGGCACAATGGATAAATGATTGATCCTTTTGTTTGAAGGTCCTTTGAAAACAACGGATAATTGCAAACATGATAAACAATTCTACAGAAGACGCTAGGTCTTTTATACCCATTGTTCATCTGTCAACAGTCTTTCAGACAGACGTTAGAGGCTACCCGGCTTTTCTGTTAATTACCAGTAGCATGTCATTCTTAAAACATGAGCCCCGGGTGATGTGCCATGATGGCCTGGCTCAGCAGAGTAGAGAAGTGAGGGTAAATGCAGCAAATCATCCTTTTTAATTTTGACAGTGTTGATTTTGGAGAGACTTTATTTGAAATGTCAAAGTTGTGTTTTATGTGATAAACTTCTCCTGTTTAAGTTGTTTAATTAATTGGTTTTCTAATGTGTATAATGATGCTTGGCTACATCACTGAGAAAGTATTAGGAAGTGATGACCATGTTGCTATGTAGAGATATTATGTTTTGGAAACCTGAAAGTTAAAACAACCTGAGGAATTAATCTGTTTAGGGATTTATATTGTCTCAGTATGACACCACGGTCAAGATTCTATAAAGAAAAATACTATCAAATCTGATTTTATAAAAGAAACAACTAAACTTCCAGGCAAGGAAAGGCATTTGTTGATTTGACAAACATTTAGCTTAGCACCTGGGTGGAGACAGTACGGTATGGAAGCCTTTGGGGCTAGACTTCCTAGTTCACACTGTCTCTTTTACTGGCCAATACCCATGGCTCTCTGTTCCTTAGTTTCCTTATCTGTAATCCCAGGGTGATAATGGTTTCTATCTGAAATAATGGGACTTGGAGAGTTACATTAATGGACACATGCTTGGAATGTGGTATGATCCCACAGCATAAGCTCTCAGTAGATGTTGGTTTTTCATCACATGTGATACCAAGTTACACTGAGAGGATCCTCTTTATCTCAGCACAGATGAAGCCCAGGGCTCAGGCAGCAGCGCCTGCAGCTGCATCGCCCTCCAGCGGAGCACAGGAAATCCGTGCTATGCGGTGGGGCTGCCGGGCTCAAGGGCTTTAGGTCTCACCAGCAGGTCTCTGTCCACTTCAAGGGCCTGCACGTCCAAGTTTGTGCTTAAAGTGAACTGGGAGGTACACAGCAGCCCTGTGCCTGAGAGTTTGATTTGTTATAAAGCCTCAGTTTTAGCACATAATAACTGTGTGCAAGACTAATGAAAGGGAGCAAGAACCTATGGAGTCCTCCTGGGTATAAATCCTTTCTGTGTTTGTAGGGAAAGGTTTCTTCAGCCTCCTAGAACTTCCCAGAGTTCCAAAAGGCAAACTCAAGCCCCTGCTAATCAAGGAAGTAGATGGGGAGACAGTGGAAACAGTGACAGAGTTTATTTTTCTGGGCTCCAAAATCACTGCAGATGGTGACTGTAGCCATGAAATTAAAAGACACTTGCTCCTTGGAAGAAAAGCTATGACCAACCTAGATAGCATATTTAAAAGCAGAGACATTACTTTGCCAACAAAAGTCCGTTTGGTCAAGGCTATGTTTTTTCCAGTAGTCATGTATGGATGTGAGAGTTGGACTGTGAAGAAAGCTGAGCGCTGAAGAATTGATGCTTTTGAACTGTGGTGTTGGGAAAAGGCTCTTGAGAGTCCCTTGGATAGCAAGGATATCCAACCAGTCCATCCTAAAGGAAATGAGTCCCAAATATTCATTGGAAGGACTGATGCTGAAGCTGAAACTCCAATACTTTGGCCACCTGATGCAAAGAGTTGACTCATCTGAAAAGACCCTGATGCTGGGAAAGATTGAAGGTGGGAGAAGGGGACGACAGGGGATGAGATGGTTGGATGGCATCACTGACTCAATGGACGTGAGTTTGAGCTAGCTCCAGGAGTTGGTGGTGGACAGGGAGGCCAGGCGTGCTGCAGTCCATGGGGTCCCAAAGAGTCAGACAGACTGAACTGAACTGAACTGAATCAAGGAAGTGAAGGAATTTGGAAACAAAGGAGGAACAATCAAGAAACAATGGTGCAGCAATTAAAGCAGGGTCCAGGGTCCTCATCAAAGGACACACAGACCAATACCTCTGAGTTCTTCTGAAAGAACTAAGGTCTCCACCCATGTGGAGGATGGTAACTTCCAGCTGAGTCCCGGAACATCTCTTTTATCTTGCAATCAACCAAAGAGAAGAAAGTCACACATCCTGTAGCCCGCACCCAAAGCCTATAAAAACATTTCGCTGAAAACCATTGAGGGGTTTGAGATTTTTTGAACACAAGCCACTCATTCTCCTAGCTTGGCCATTCAGTAAACCTCTTTCTGCTCCAAACTCTGCCCTTTCAGATTCTTTGGCCTCATTGTGCATTGAGCATATGAACTTCTGTTCCATGACACTTGTCAGTCTTGCAAAAGACTGATAAATTGAAATCTTAAAACATCTTCAGAACCAAGGTAATTGCTGGGGGGTGAGAGGGGGAGGAAAAATCCCTGAATCTTCATGAAAAACATTTCACAAACCAAGACGCTCCAGAAGAGGAACAGAGAGGAAACTAAAGAACTAGTTAACAGTTCTCTAAAAAAAGTTTGCAACTGTAGAAGAGGAAGAAAATTATTTTTCTCTCTACACCTTAGGTTCATTGGGCCCTAAATAAAAGACTGAGAAAAGAAAGATTAACAAGAGTAAAGTTAAGAAGCTTCCCAGTAAGGAAATAATATTTGTACTATTTTTCTGTAACACCAGCTAAGATAATGCATCAGCAAGAGAAATTGAAAGTGTCTGATAAAATATTGATAACAAATACTTACGTACAAAGAATTCACAAAAGCCTAGCTCTCCACTTGAAGCAGAGCATATGGCAGTTGACACCGGAACAGATCGAACCACTGGCTGGGATTACAAAGCACATACTGATCCAGAGGAGGAAAGTCACCCGTAGCAGAGGTTTTCAGCTAGAGTTTGTCCTCTGTGGACAGACACTCCAAGATGAAGACGGTAGTAGGAGGATAAGAGGAGAGGCTGAACCCTGCCGAGATGAGATAGAGACGACATAGTCTTCATTCTCAAGGTCAAGGGGAGCTTCCTGCCTACACTTGTACAGAAAGGCTCTGTGGAGGTCAAAAAGAGTGTGCTGATGCCAACCTACCCATGGGCCTCTTCCCTGGAATCCATCTTGGCTAAGAGATGCACGCCCAGATAGGAGGACCCTGAGCTAAACCAAACAGACTCAGAACAAGGCCAAGCAAGGTGACTGGTCAGAGGAAACCCAGAAGAAACGCCCCATGTAAGAGATTCAAAGTACCACGAGGGCATGACTCCCTGCCTCTGCCCCGTGTGCCTGCTCACAGGGACTCTTGTTCCTCCTAATAAACACTTGACTTTTTTCACTGCTTTCCGTTACATTGTGGGAATTCATTTCCACAAAGCTGACGGGCCAGGGGCCTTGTCTCTGGCCCCCGGGTCAGCGCTCTCACTCTGAGACCTCATTCCATCTCTGGTCAAGAATCAAAATGGTGCTTCAAGCCGCTGCAGGCTGGAGTGACTTGAGATTTAGAAGACAAGGGAAAAGGACTTCGCATTTCCAGGGGCAGCCAAGTGTGGGACAGTAAAGACATGGGGAGGGCAGTGGAAGACCGCTGCTAGTGAGGTTTGTTACTGCTGACCTTTTCATGGTGCCGTCTTATCTCCTCCCGGCTCCCGGTTCGGGAGGTTTTTTCGCGGGGGAGGCGGTTTGTGGTGGGGGTTCGCCTTCACATGGGGATTTCTGTTCTGCTTTCAGGCAGATGGTGGTGGTGGGGATAGGGATGCAGATTGCTCATCCTGGTTGTCCTTTTTCTCAATTGCTGTCAGCTCAAAATGACCCTTATGCCAGTGTCACACATTTTGGAGTGGTATACAAAGCATGACGGGCATAAAATATTCTTACCTTTGACTTATAACACTTTAAATGTTTAAAGTTCAGTAGATTATAAAGGACACGATGCTTATAGTTCTGACTTTTAAAGTACAGCAAGAAAAGGCCACTGTGAGGAAAACTGGTTTTAAAAAGCACAGAGATAATTCATATGATAAATTTAAACAGTTTTCAAAAACGACAGCACTTTTGGGGAACTGACTCATCAATTTTCCAGGAATACAGTCAAGGACCCTCTCTCTTCGGACTCCTCCAGTGGTCATTTCTTTGTTGTTATGGTAACTGGCCATAAGCTTTCCCTGGTCGCTTAAAGCCCTGTGGCCAATGAGCACACAAGGAAAAGCTGAAGATTAAGACGGGCGTCACAGAAAGGTGAGTTCAAGCACAGTTTTGAATATTTTATTGATTTCGTTTTTAATTTGGCAATGTTACATGGCATGTGGGATCGTAGTTCCCCAACCAGGGATGGAATCTGAGGGCTCTGCATTGGAAGCTTGGAGTCTTAACCATTGGACCACCAGGGGAGTTCCAATATCTCCTTTTTTTTAAAGATAATTTCTCATATAGCATGGACAAAATGTCATAGTGTGTTAATTACTGTCCAAGCTGTATATTAATAAATCTGCCTTTAAGGGGCTTATAAATATTATAAAAAATAATTACACACACACACACACACACACACACACATTAGATTAGGGCTTCCCAGGTTGCTCTGGTAAAGAATTGTCCTGCAATGCAGGAGACACAGGAGATGAGGGTTTGATCCCTGGGTCAGGAAGATCCCCTAGAGGAGGGCATGGCAACCCATTCCAGTATTCTTGCCTGGAGAACCTCATGTTCAGAGGGGCTCGACAGGCTATAGTCCATAGGGTTGCAAAGAGTCAGACAGGACTGAAGTGACTGAGTATGGATGCATGCATATATTAGATAATAATAGATTATAATAACATATAATTGGGTTGTTTGTACTTTTGTACCTTTGACTGTTGTGATGTAATGAATCTGCTAATATCTCTTTGAGATCCTGAACAGTAACTCTTTTGGATTGCTGACCTGAAACAAATGCCAGATATTTCTTCAGCAAAAATGAGCTAATTTGGGATCAGCATAGAATTGCAATTGGGGTCCATAACCAGGGTGAGCCACGTGCAAGTTCCCACACAGCAAGAGAAGGAGACCATCTTTCTAGGGAGGAAAAAAAACCCCAGCGAATTAAGGAGAGCTGTAGTAAACAGAGTCCCTGACTTTTCATTGGCTGAGTCCTTGCCAGAAAAGAGAGTCTTTCTTCTTCCTGTTTGGCTCAGCGATCCTCAAGGGTATGACAGCGCCCTCTTCTGGTCTCTGTTTATTAATGTTTTACGGGATAAATACCCACAGGTGGGATTGCAGGATCATTTGATACTTGCAGTTTTTTGAGGAATCTCCATATTATTTTCCATAGCAACTGCACCAGTGTACAAGGGTTCCAGTCTCTCCACAACCTCACCAACACGTGCTGTCTTTTGGTTTTTTCAATAAAATCCATTTCAACAGATGTGAGATGACACCACACTGTGGCTTTGATCTGCAATTCCCTGATGCTGAGCATCTATCCATACACCTGTCGGACTCATCTCACACCATACGCAATAATCAATTCAAATGGATGAAAAACGTAAACATTTAAGACCTGAAACTGTAAACCTACTAGACGAGAATACAGGGGAAACCCTTCAAGACCTTGGTATTGGCAATGATTTCACAGATAGGACCCGCAAAGCACAAGCAACAAAAGCAAAAATGGACGAGTGGGACTACACCAAACGAAACAGCTTCTGCACGGCAATGAATACAATGGAAAGAGTAAAGAGCAACCTACAGAATGGGAGAAAACATTTGTAAGCCGTATATCTGATAACGGGTTGTGATATTGTGATTTATCATATGTGATGGCCTTTGTTCATTTCTGGCACAGAGCTAAAGCCCTCGAAATTCTTTCAGTGAGAAGAGCAATGGGAGCAGCTTTTGTTGTAATATTTGGTTTCTTGATCTCAGTTCCTGAAACACTCAGAGCCATAAAAGTGAAGCTTGGTGTCTTCACTTTTCACCACAACTGGCTTTAACTTAATGAGATGATGTGGAAAGAACCTAAGGATGGGGGCTGGGTGCCAGCAGAGCTGAGCATGTGATTAGAGGTTTGGAAATTTCAGTCGCACCTCCACATTCTGGGTAGGAGGGGACTGACACTGAATTCAGTCACCAGTGGCCAACGATTTAATCAATCTTGCCCATGTAATGAAACCTCCATAAAACCCCCAAAGTACAAGGGTTAGAGGGCTTCTGGGTTGGCAAACACCTGTAGATTCAGGGAGAATGGCTGAACTCCAGGAGGGCATGGAAACTCCACACCCTTTCCCCATACCTTGCCCTGAGCATCTTTTCCATCTGCCTGTTCCTGAGTTATACCCTTTTATAATAAACAGGTAATCTAGTAAGTAAAATATTTCTCTGAGTTCTGCAAGCCACTCTAGCAAATTAATGGAACCCAAGGAGTTGGTACTGGGAACTCAGATCCAATCAGGTGATGACTTTGGTGTGATTTTGTCTGAAGTTGGGGGGCAGGGGCAGTCTTGTAGGACTGAGCCCTCAACCTTTGGGGTCTGACGCCCTCTCCAGGTAGATAGTGTCAGAATTGAGTTGAGTTACAGGACACCCAGCTTGTGTCAGAGGACTGCTTGATTGTGGGAGAACTCACCCACACCACCACACATTAAAACTGGTTTTAGAAACTTTTGGAAATTAATTTCTCAAATATATAAGGAACTACAATTCAATAGCAAAAAAAAAAAAAAAAAAAGGGACTTCCCAGGTGGGCTAGTGATTGAGAATCTGCCAGCCAGTGCAGGGGACACAGGTTCAATCCCTGGTCCAGGAAGATCCCGCATGCCGTGGGCAAATAACCTGTGGACCCCAACTACTGGAGCCTGTGGGAAGCCACTGCAAAGAGAAACCTGCACGCTGGAACTAGAGAGTAGCCCCTGCTCGCCACAACTAGAGGAAGCAATGATGACCCAGCCCCAAATACATAAATAAACAAAAATGAATGATAAAAAGAACCTATTTGAGAGATTAACCAGAACTTCTGTTTCCTAACCTCAGTCCTGGACCATCCCTGAAATACTACCTTCCCTCTGTAGACTCTGCTATCCTGTCCAGAACTCGCCTGGTGTCCCCTAGGGAGTGTGGATCTGGTGGTAGACAGGGGTGTTCCTCTCTCTTCTGGGCGAGGGTTGATCTTGGGAGCACACGCCCTTTAAGGCCAGGGAATGTTGTGAGCCGCCAGAGATAAGTTACATCAGGAGAGGCTGCAGAATCACTGTTATCAGGAAGTCTAGAGGGATCCTCTGTTTCTTACCACTGCTTAGGTAACTGGCTCTCTCTGAGGAAGGACAATCTCATTTGACCCAGTGTTTATCCCAGTCAAGGCTGCTTCACACCAAAACAGCTCCAGCAGAACAGCTCTTTAAATCCCCCTGCACCGAAGGGTTATCTTCAGCAAATGAGTGGAGAAGAGTCTCTGATCTGAGAGTCCCCTCTGAGGCCACAGCCAAGACAAAGCCCTTTTTTTGACCAGGGCTTTGGGTTTGTACAGATGCCTGCATCAGTAACAGTGGGTCCTAAGGTTGCCCCTCCTGTGACTCCTCCCAGGCATTCCTGGTGTTTAGGAGCCTGAGCCCGTTCTGTCCAAGAGTACTTGATCTAAGACAAAGTTCTATAACTCATCCTACGGAGGAGGCATGTTTAGGAAGCTTGTAAGTTTCAAGGGTTAGGTCTCTTCAGAGGAGATACTGGCCCCAGATAGCTGAGGTGCACATCAAAGGAATGATTTCAGTGATCCCAGACTCTTGCATCTTCCCATGCATACTGTTCAATCGTTCTGTCGTGTCTGACTCTGCAACCACACGGACTGTCGCCCTCCAAGCTCCTCTGTCCACGAGATTTCCCAGCAAGATAACTATTGTGGATTGCCATTTCCTTCCCCAGGGGACCTTCCCAACCCAGGGATTGAACCCTGGTCTCCTGATTGGCAGGGAGATTCTTTACTGCTGAGCCACCTGGGAAGCCCATAGACGGAAAAGCCCTACATTTCTTAACTTGAGATATCTGATTTTCTTTAATTAACAAGTATCTTTTGACGTTCAGACTATCCTGTCTTTGTTGTAAAACTTCTCTGAAACCCGGCTCCTCCCTTCACCTCCTCAGAGCAGTTCTCTCGGGGTTATTCAAGGTGCTGCTTCCCAGGCTTGAAGTTCTAAAAATTCCCGCCGAATAAAACACGACTCAACTTATAGGTTGTGAATATTTTTTAACTCGACACCTGCTTCAGTTAATCTCCATCCAGGAGTCTGTTTTCTGGGGAACTGACTTAAGATAAAAGTGAGCTAAGAATTCAGAACAGGTTTCCCAGGAATTCTCACACAGAACTGGAAACGTTTTTCCATCACTGAAAAGTGCCATGACCCCTCCCTCTTGACTGTTTGTTAAGCTGGAGGGAGAAAGTCACAGAACCAGTTATTCACCTGAACAATAATTTGGATTGAAACTTGGTTGCAAGAGCTAAGAATGGCTGATGTATCACCTGGTGTACTTAGTGCCTAGTGATCAATTGATTATCATGCTTTGCTATTTTAATACAGATTTATATATTTATCGGAAAAAATAAACGCTTCAAATCCCCTTGTGTTATGTGAGAGTAAGTCTGGCTTGTGTGGACTGTGAAGTTATAAGTTATTCTCCTCTGTTCAACGAGGTGTCATGTAAATCGAAGTCACAGGCCCCAAGAGGGAATTTTATGATAATTTCTCATTTGTCTATAGAAATCCACCAAGTTACAACTTCAAAATACCGTAAGCGCTTCCCTGGTGGTTCAGTGGCTAAGACACTGAGTACCCCATGCAGGGGACCCAGGTTCCATCCCTGCTCAGGGAACCAGATGCCCGAATGCCACAACAAAAGACCCTGCGTGCTGCAACTTAGACCAGGCACAGCTACATCAAAATAAATATAAGAGACAAGCAAAACCAAAACAAACACAAAATACCTAACCCCTTAAATCTAAGCTCTTCTGCTATGCCCTCGGCAATATGGTTCCATCCTCTGCATACCCTGACTATCTTCCAGCACCAAGCCATGTCTCCCTCCTTCCCTTCCATCTTACAATTCATTCTGCCATCTTCCTTGTCACTCGCCAAAATCCTTCCTTGGCCAGGTCCATCTCTGAGCATCCCTTCCCACCTCAACTCCTATTGCCCCATTTCCTACAGTGCATCTCAGACCCAACTGTACCCCCACAGTGCTTAGCATGGGGTTAGGCACATATTGGAGAAGGAAATGTCAATCCACTCCAGCATTCTTGCCTGGAGAATCCCATGGACAGAGAAGCCTACACTCCATGGGGTCCCAAAGAGTCGGACATGACTTAGTGACTAATTATAGGCATGTGTAGCTAGCTCTTCAGTGAATATGATTTTTAAATAGCTATATTAATGTTTAATTTTCATACCCAAAATTTACCTGTTTTAAGTGTATGATTCAGTGATTTTTAGTAAATTTACAGTGTTGTGCAATCATTAACCTCAATCCAATTTCAGGACATTTTCACCACCCACAAAAGATCTTTGATGCCCACTGTCTCTAGGGTTGGCAAGAAACTTATTTTGAGCTCTTCATTTGAAACATCTTTACATTTTCTCAGGATGGCCATCAGTTACTACTGAGACCCTTTTACAAATAATCCAAGGTAGTATTTTAAAAAGTAAACATTGTTAAGTAAATGGTGTTGAAAACCTCTCGTTCTCACAAATGGATTGCGCCTACTTCTTACTGCAACCTAAAAGGTGTCATTTTTAAATCTCAATACCTAGGTTTATTTCATACTCCATGTTGTTGATTCAGCTGGATTCTGTTCTGAAAGTGAAAATGGGAAGGAGTTGGGGTGAATGGCTTACATGATGACATCCTGAGCACATTCAGACAAGTCAGTTCAACTGTGGAAATTAGGTCAGACAAACATTCTTTTCTGTACTCCCTTTGTCTTAAACCCAAGGGGGATGGACTCCCCCGAGAACAATTAGAAAGGTCAATCTGCAGAAGAACCGGCTGCTGCTTCCTGTGTAGGTCAAACACAAGTCAAGGCTTATACCTTTTATTAGTTATATTTATATTCAGTTAAACTGGTCATCCCTTGTACAGCCTAACCTCATAAATATTAAGCAACTTCTAAAAAATGACATTTGAACTCAATTTAAATTGTGCCCCTGTGATCAATGACTTCATAAACAAGGAAGAGAGAAAACGCAATATTACTTCCTGCTTTGCTTTTCACAAACTGATAATATATTGATAAATTCATAATAGTGAAAGTGAAAGTGAAGTCACTCAGTCGTGTCTGACTCTTTGCGACCCCATGGACTGCAGCCCACCAGACTCCTCCATCCATGGGATTTTCCAGGCAAGAGTACTGGAGTGGGGTGCCACTGCCTTCTCCGGGAACTTACTTTAGAGTCATTTAAAAGAGAAAAAATTTTGGTAGCCTGAAAAATCACTAAATTGAAGTATTTAAAAGTGTTTTGAAGTTGTTACATTTTGTAAAAGTTTGTGAATATAACTTTGTCCAGCTCCAGCAGCCAGACCTCAAAATGTTTCAGTGAGGTTGGGAGTATTGATAACATACAAAGTGCATCAAGAAAAAAGCAGTTGTGATTTTTATTTTATGATGCCAAAATAAAACAGGGTTCTTTCACAGATGGGCTTCCCTTGTGGCTCAGCTGGTGAAGAATCCGCCTGCTATTTGGGAGACCTGGGTTCAACCCCTGGGTTGGAAGATCCCCTGGAGAAGGGAAAGGCTATCCACTCCAGTGTTCTGGCCTGGAAAATTCCATGGACTATATAGTCCATGGAGTCACAAGAGTCGGACATGACTGAGTGACTTTCACTTTCACTTTTCACCATTAGAAAACAAATCTTTACAAAAAACAATAAAACTAACATCTCAAGCATAAGGGTGGCATATAAATGTGAGAGTGAAAATGAATTCTCCATATACTCATGTTGTTGTAGAGTTCTTCAGAACCAGCAGTACAGCGAGTGTACTTTATTTAGGATTACATGAACCTACCCTGTACTATTTAATAGTTCTGTGTGTGTATATATACATATTAATATGAAATATAGAATATTTAAATCAAATCTCCAAAATGTGACATCTCACATGCTTCCTAAATTCAGCAGACAAATGAGTGCTTCAGATACAGAAAATATCTCAGCATGATCATTTCAACTCTCCCTTATATTTGAATACCAGAACTATAAAGGTTTAAAAAAGCTATTCACGTCAATTTCCAATAATTAGACCCTTTTTAAATTGTAAAATGAAAGTAAAACAAAACAATCATAAGAGTAACTTGTACACAGGATACTTTTTAAATGGTTATAATAATATAGTCTACATGAATATATTATACCACAATCATCATCACTAATGATATATGAATAATTCAGTTCAGTTCAGTAGATCAGCTGTGTCCAACTCTTTGCAACCCCATGGATTGCAGTGCGCCAGGCCTCCCTGTCCATCACCAACTCCCAGAGCTTGCTCAAATTCGTGTCTATTGAGTCGGTGATGCCATCCAACCATCTCATCCACTGTCATCCCCTTCTCCTCCTGCCTTCAATCTTTCCCAGCATCAGGGTCTTTTCAAATGAGTCAGGTAGGAATAGTTAACATTTTGTTAATCACTATAATTTTCAAGATTGGCAGGCAGAAAATCCCAGTGGAACCAAGTGAATTAGCCAGGGCCATCTCCTGAGTCTGTGACCAGGATAAGACAATATTTTGTTTCCACAAAGCCAATCTACTAATTAACCTTTGGGAAGTAAGCCTTCCTGAAACACTTGTAAGCAAAAGAATTGTTTTTTCTAATGCCTCAGAAATCCAAATATCAGGAAACATAAGTATTCATTAAAAGATTCATTGTATTAAGTAATCAAAATGAAGAATAAATGTTTTTTGTCCTGAGTATATGGGATTCCCAGGTGGCACAGTAGTAAAGAATCCGCCTGCCAAGTCAGGAGGTACAAGAGACACGGGTTTGCTCCCTGAGTCAGGAAGATCCCCTGGAGAAGGAAATGGCAACTCACTCCAGTATTCTTGCCTGGGAAATCCCATGGACCGAAGCTCCCAGACACGAGGTCAAAAAGAGTCAGACACCCAACTCAGCAACTGAGCACACACACATGTGTACACTAAAATGTAATTTAATATTTAATAAAATCAACACTGCAACAGGCACCACTAAAACACAAAGTTTGCAATTAAAAAATTGCTGTAATTAAACTTTTAAAAATATAGGTGTACGTTTTACGTTTTACCCTTTCACAACTGAAATAGCATTGTACCCATTAAAAGTCATATTTTATTCTTAGTGCATCCAGAAAAAAAATAAATATATTTATCACAAACCCTTATATACCTCTAACTTTTCTTAAAAGTCATATTTTATTCTGAGTGCATCCAGAAAAAAAATAACAGATATATTTATCACAAACCCTCATATACCTCTAACTTTTCTTTAAATTGAGGACTATTTCAAAACTGTTTTCATAGGCCTCAGTAACCTGTGTGTTCATTAGTAAAAGATATTCTTATATGTTTATTTTGGGTCAGATTATGTCAATTGGTAACAAAAGGCCTGAAATAGGGAGACATATTTCCATAGAAGAGACATAGTGGTGATATTCTTACTTATGAATATGAATGAACAGATTTATGTTATTGTCAAGGAAAATGTAAATTTACCATGGAACTTTTTTAAATTAGGAAACTTACTCCTTTAATTCAGTCTTTAAATAAATTTAATGTGCTGAATTTCTGGACCCAAGTGCTACTTTCAATTTATGATGAAAAGCATTTACCCGTTCTTTCTGAACCGGCCAATTCAAGATGCAATGAGATTTAAACATCCCTCTTCGCAAACAGAGTGCATGGTTCAGTTTATAATCCGGAATCTCCTCAAGAAAGATCAATATAATGGAATCCAGATTTTGTTCAATAGCTTGCTGAACTGCATGGTGAACCTTGAATCTAAGTTAAAAACATTATTAAGTCATACATCAATACACAGTTTTTAACAGCCCAACACTCTAAAATCTAACATTCTCCTTGTAATTAACTTTAGTCTTGTCACTAAAACCCAGGTTATGTTTCTTCTTAATTTTATTTTTAAAATACTTTGAGTTGTGAGTAATAACGTTGCTGCTGCTGCTAAGTTGCTTCAGTCGTGTCCAACTCTGTGCAACCCCATAGACGGTAGCCCACCAGGCTCCCCCGTCCCTGGGATTCTCCAGGCAAGAACACTGGAGTGGGTTGCCATTTCCTTCTTCAATGTATGAAAGTGGGAAGTGAAAGTGAAGTCGCTCAGTCATGTCCGACTCTTAGCAACCCCATGGACTGCAGCCCACCAGGCTCCTCTGTCCATGGGATTTTCCAGGCAAGAGTACTGGAGTGGGGTGCCATTGCCTTCTCCGGAGTAATAATGTTAGTAATATTTAAAAGCTCAATTCAGGGGCTTTCCTGGTGGTTCAGGGACTTCCTTAAGGACTCAGCCGCCTGTAATATGGGACGGGCAGTTTGATCCCTGGGTTGGGAAAATCCCCTGGAGAAGGGAATGGCTACCCACTCCAGAATTCTTGCCTGGAGAATTCCATGGACTGTAGAGTCCATGGGGTCGCAAATGGTTCGATAGGACTGAGCGACTTTCACTTTCCTTCTGGTAGTTCAGAGGCTTCCCTGGCGGCTCAGTGGTAAAGACTCCACCTGCCAGTGCAGTGGACATGGGTTTGATCCCTGGTGGGGGAACTAAAGAGTCGGACATGCCTGAAGTGACTGAGCAAGCATGCACAGGGGAGCTAGGATCCCACTTGCTGCAGAGAAACTAGGCCCACATGCCACCAATTGCTGAGCCCATGGGCCACCTAGAGAGCCCACGCACCCCTTTAATGCATGAACAGTCCCGACTGCTGCAACTAAAACTGGACACAGCCAAATCAATAAAATAAAATTAAAACAAAATAAAAGCTCAGTTTAAAGATAAGAATACATTTCAAATGTCATAGTGTTCACCTACCTTTTGCATAGTGGATCTTTCAATAGATTCTGTGTTACAACGAAAATAATTTTTCTGCTCCTTCTGATGCTGTTCACAATTGCTTCAAGTTCAAGGACACCTGCCTCAAAGTCCCTTTCTTCCAGACAAAATCTGAGAGTATGATCTTCTTCCTCCATTGGGGAGAAGTGCTTCCAGACCCAATCCCTATCTTTATAGGCATGAATTATATATGCTGCATATTCAAACTGCTCTGCTCTGTCTATTTCTTTGAAACCGAGAACTCGATGCACTGAAACATTCCAATAAAAAGATATCCTCCAGCCTTCAAAATGGATGAGCAGTACAATAAAGATAAAAATCAAAAGGATATTGATGTTAATCATGAAAAGGAGTTCAAATGGGGCGCTGTCTTTGCAGGGCGATACATCGAAAAGCATTACTGGGTAACCATGGTATTGGGGCGGAGTGTTGCAGAGGTAATGGTTCGACAGTTCAGAGATGTTGGTGTGGGTACTATTAATCCAATTAACAAACCAGGCAATGCTTTCACAGGTACAATCAAATGGATTAAAACGCATATCTAAATAACTCAGGTTCCTGAACGCTGGCCCAAAAACAGTCTTTTGAACAGATGTTATGAGGTTCTTCTGAAGGCTTAATGACTTCAGTGACACTTGATTATCAAAGACAGATTGTGGAAGGATATTTAAATTATTCATTCCTAAATCAATACTCTTCAATTCACGTAAGTCCTTGAAGGCTTCCACTGGGATCTCATCAAAGCCATTAGACCCTAAGTTAAGGATGTGGAGGTGAAAAAGGCCCTTCAGAAACTGAACAGGGCCACCAGGGTTGGCATGCTTCCAGAGCCGAGCTAAGTTGTTATGCTGCAAGTCCAGAATTTCTAGTTTCTCAAGACCCTTCAGCAACTCGTCATTTATGTTGGCTATGTTGTTGTTGCTTAGATCCAGAATGACCAGGTTCGGAAGAGGGCGAAAAGGCGAAGGGGAGCAGTCCACATTTTTCAGGGCCACCCTTCGGAGCATCAGTCTTTGAAGGCTTGGAACTGAGGTGAAAGAGTTGGTGGTCAGCTCTAGGTATTTGTTGTAGGAAAGGTAGATTTCGACAATATTGTCTAGGCCTCTCCATTCCTGGCCTGTGAGTTCTTGCCCAATCTCATTAAGGCCGAGGTCAAGGACCTCCAGGTGCCCCAACCAAGAAAAAGCACCACTCTGAATTTTTGAGATTTTATTTTTGGTTAGGTTGAGTAGGAGCAGAGGACAACCAGCGAGCGATAGAAATGTCTCATTTGTTAAAGTCCGCAAACTTGAGAAGGAGTTGGAGAGACTTAAAAATTTCAGCCTCACCAATCCCGTGAAAGTATTTCTTTTTATGCCTGGAAAGTTGTTATCGTCCATGTTGAGGTACTCCAAACATTTTAGCCACTGAAAGGAAAAATCGTCAATCTTGGGGAGCGAAGTCAGTGAAATGCTTTGTCTAGTAAAAGACCGTCTCAAGTCCAGGCGTCTCAAGTTGGAAAGCCCATAAAAAGAGTGAGAAGACAAATGCTCTATGTTATTATACTCCAGAGAGAGGTATTCGAGATGTGGAAGCCAGGCAAAGGAGTCATTACCCATCACACGTAAGGAGTTACGGGAAAGGTCCAGCGTGGTGAGATTCGTCTGCTTCAGTCCATCGAAGGTCGTGTGGCTGATTGTGTCCAGCTGGTTGCTGCTCAGGGACAGATTTTCAATGCTTGTGTTTGACAGTTCCAAGCAGAGCTTCTCTGTGAGACTGGGGCTCAGCTTGGCATTGTTCAGAGAGAGGCCAGATAATTTTCCAATGGCATGAAAACACCCAGGAGAGAACTAAGAGTGGGATGGAAGAAGAGGTTAATATTGAAAACACAGCAGTCTGTATGACCTTTGGAAAACAGGCACAGTTCTTTACTCAATTTCCTTTCCTCTCTCACCACCTCCTCCGGGTTTTCACTCCATCCCTCTCTCTCCCAGCTCCTTCCTCTGTGCCTGGGTCACCCGCCTCCTGCTCCAGCCTGTACTTCCATGGTCACTGGCCACTACTCAGCACCCACATCTTGGCCTCCCTGCCGCTTCTTCAGAGGGTCTTCCCTGATCTCCCAGACTAGGTTAAGTGGCATCCCTGGTGGTTCAGACAGTAAAGAATCTGCCTGCAATGCGAGAGACCTGGGTTTGATCCCTGGGTGGGCAAGATCCCCTGGAGAAGAGAATGGCAACCCACTCCAGTATTCCTGGAGAATCCCATGGACAGAGGAGCCTGGTGGGCTACAGTCCAAGGGGTTACAAATAGTTGGACACGACTGAGTGGCTAACACACACACTTAGCCCTTTTATTTCACCACACTGAGTATAACTGTAATTAGTAAACTCTTTGCAAAGTAAGCTCTGGGGCAGATGCTGTTTCTGTCTTGGTGATCACTGCTCTCAGTGAACACCCCGGAATGAATGAGCGGACTTTATTACCACCCATTGACCGAAGTGTTCACTGACAGGCACTTTCCCTTCTGTGACTCTGAGCTCTATTGACACTCTCTGTTTTTCCAACAAGTTTTCTCCTGACTATTTCATTTTTCTGTTTCCATCTGCCTTCTGCTCTGCCCCCCAGTCCCTCACTGGAAGCCTTGGCTGCCCTGGGACTCAGTGCTGGAACAAGAGGGCAGAAGGCAGGAGAGAAGGAATCCAGAGAGGATAGATCAAGTCTACCAGGAGTGCAAAGAGGCTCTGGTTTCTAGCATGTCACTTCTGTGACCTTAGGGCTAATGGAAGAAATAACAAAGACATGGAAGAAAGTGTGCTTTATCATAAGTGAGTCAAAATACAAAACAGGAAAATGATTAGATTCAGTTTAGTCGCTCAGTCGTGTCCGACTCGTTGCGACCCAATGAACCGCAGCACACCAGGCCTCCCTGTCCATCACCAACTGCTGGAGTCCACCCAAACCCATGTCCATTGAGTCAGTGATGCCATCCAACCATCTCATCCTCTGTCACTCCCCTCTCCTCCTGCCCTCAATCTTTCCCAGCATCAGGGTCTTTAATTAATTAAGGGTCAGATTAATTAAGGTAAATCTATATGATAGGGTTATTTTTCTGTCACTAAAATGAAATTTTTGAATAACTCTTAATGACATGGAGGATACTCATGACATGATATTAATTTTAAAAGGCAGGATGCACCATCATCCTCAGAGAAGCAATACAGCACAGCTGGGAAGAGTACATGCCCTAGTCTAACACTTGCAGAAACTCAGCTCTGTTACCAGCCCATCACCTGAGATTCTGGGTAAGTTCCTTAACTTTTCCTCATCTCAATTTACTCTTTTTTTTTTTTTTTAAGTTATTTATTTATTTGGCTGTGCCAGGACTTAGTTGTGGCATGCAAACTCTTAGTTGCATCACGTGGAATCTAGTTCCTTGACCAAAGATTGAATCTGGGCCCCTTGCACTGAGAGTGTTGCGTCTTAGCCACTAGATCGCCAGGGGAAGTCCCTCAATTTACTCCTGTGTAAAACCACGATAAGCATAAGTTAGTTACAGAACTGTATAAAATTAGGCTGTATTCCTTTGCTAATCACCTGAAACTATCACAACATTGTTAATCGGCTATATCCCAATACAAAATAAAGTTAATAAAAAAAGAACTTGTCACAATGCCTGACACATAAGTACTGTATGAATTTCAGTTGCTCTGTTGTTATTTCTTTTATTACATGGAGAAAAGCTGGATACAAACATATCCAAATTCTAACACTGGTTGCCTTGGATCGTGGGGATTTGGATGATTTTTTTCCCTCATTACTTAACATCTTTTACATTTATTTATTTACATATTTCTACAATAAATGTTCTAAACAAAAAAATGCTGTTCAAAACGAACACAAATAGCTTGAGTAAGATATTTAATTATTATCTCAGGATAATTTCATTCACAGTCTCTTTTTTTATCTGAAAAATCAACATAGCTTTAAAAAAATTTGATTTTGCTTAGAATTCCCGATACTCTTCTTCTTGGTTTGTAAAGGAATAAAATACAGACATACCTGTATGCAAAAATCATTAGCAAATTGATGGTCATAGACCCCCCAAAAAAGGTTAGGTTTACTCCGTTATAGGAAGATGTTTGTAAAAATATAATGCAAGGTATCATTTATCGAGAACTTCCTACATGCCAGAAACTGCTAAATTCTTCCCCACACAGCCCTATGGGGAAGTGTAATTACTATATCCATTTTAGATTTAGGGAACTGAAGTAGACGGAACTTGAATCATTTGCCCAATTACATAATTGTTAACAGATAAAGCCCAGACAGGGAGTCAGCTAACCCAACTCTAAAGTCTGTGCTCTTAACCATCATACTATTATTAACTTTTCCAGGACTTCTGTACAAGAGGTAGCATTATTTCCACTTTATAGGCAAGGAAATTAGACCAAGAAAAGTATGTAAGTTCCCCAAGGCCAAAGTTCTGGTCTGTAGTGGACCCTCCACTTCTTTTTGACAGCACAGCCCCAGATTCTGGATTCTAATAGCTACCAAACTCACTTTCTTGTGAGGCTGATGGCAATGGCCCAAAGCAGTATGTGTGAAGGATTTCTGGAAAACATGACAAAGGTTATCATCCCTTCCTCATCTCTAGCTTTAGATTCTCATCCATATGAAACAATTAGGGTGTGCCCACACTGAAAAGTACAAAGGAATTTTTACCTTACCTCTTTGATTTGATTTGATGACAACTCTAATCTTTTTAAAGAAGAATTGCCAAGGAAATCAAATTCTTCTGGTGTTAGTGAAGAAATTTTATTATTTGATAATAGAAGCTCTTGAAGGTTCTCCAGTTGGAGCTGAGTTCCTAATTTAGTAGATGATAAGCCATTATGAGAGAGGTCTAATTTGATTAAATTCTGAGGAGGAAAAAAAATATGTATGTAAGTTATAGTCTTGGCATCAAAAATGGTTCTTCTAAATGTACATGCATCTTAGAAATAACTGGACAGCAAAATAGCACATCTCAATTATTCTCTAGAAAACTGTAGGAGTAGTAAGAAATCCTGATTGTTACTGAAAACACCATTGCTACAAAGATGAATTTCTTAATTCAAAGAATTTACTTCTCTTCCAAAATATAAGGACAAGTTTTATTTGTCATGATGTAAAGAATATTCTTAATAAGCATTTTACTTATTTATAATAAGCTTTCATTTATGATGTAGGAAATATTCATGTCGCTTATCAAGTAAATAGTCTTGCATTAGTCTTGAATCTAAACAACAGAAAAAAAGTTGAAGAAACAGCGTCTTAAGAGGCATGAAGAGAATGTTACTGGCCACGAAATTTTAAAAGGATTTTTATATTGAGAAATATTGGTGGTTGTGTAAATTTTGCATCCTGACTAGTACAGAATACTAATTTTTATTTGTTTCGTCTGTGCTTTGGGATGTTTTACCATTTCGTGCTACTTTTGAATATGTAAACTTCCACTCAGGTAAAACATAAGGAAAAGCTGATACATGTTAGGGCAAAGTCTTATGTAATGTCTATTAATAGCATAAGCCTTCAATTTATGTTTTAAAAATAAAAATAACATCTTGCAAGCAATTAACCAGATTTTGAGGTCTTTGAGTCCAAAGACATTTCTTCCACATCAACATCAGGCATGACAAGAAAGCATTTCAAGTCTCCAGCTATCCAATGAATCATTTTATAAATATGTCTAAGCGTATTAAATGTGTTCATTATTCTTGGTATCTAAGGCCAAGGGATGCTCAGTTTTTTTGTTAGCCCACAAAATGAAGAAAACAAAGAGTTCTGAAAATAACCTTGATATAAAAAAGCACTTAATAATTGCCTCAGATTTAGCATACATTTTGCATGGATTTACAATTCAAGCAAAGTGCTGACAAGAAAAAGGTGGTAGCCATTGGATAAGCAATACTGTAGAAGATTTCATAAATCAAAAGGAGATAATTTTTAGTTGAACAATTTGCTTTATAATGGGTCAATTTGTTAACTTTATTTAAATCAGATTTTGGACTCGACACTTTTTCATACCTGCAGGTGCTAAATCAGCAGTACTGAGAGTTTATTTGCCTTTCATCATGGGATATTCTGATTCGTCTCCACATCTTATATCTAAGTTCTGTTTCAAGTGGAAGGATGCAAGAGAGGAGAGTTCTTTATAATTAAGATTGAAACTGACTTAAGACAGTATTTGCTCTTTTGAAAATATTTCCAATCATAATGGCCATATTTGAGTGTGGGGTACCCCTCTTCCCATTTATGTAGATCAGACTTCTCATTCTTCACCTCGATAGCTACAAAGTCTAATGATGCATAAACGACTTGAAAACAATATTTGATAATATATTTTTCATTTCTTACATGAAAATGTTCATTTCCTTCTTACCTTCAGGTTTTTAAAGGGATCGTTTTTAATTTTTTGGATTGAGTTGGACATTAGATGGAGCTCAGTCAAATTCATGCAGAAGATAAAGGTTTTATCAGAAAGCTGAGATATCTCATTGTGTTGGAGGTTCAAAATTTCCAACCAAGGGAGACTTTGACACAGTTCTGGCTCCAGCTTTGAGATGGAGTTAAATCCCCCATCCAAGATAGTAAGTTGGCTGTATCTCGTAAAATTGGCAGGTGGCAATCTTCTGAGTTGATTATGGGTGAGATTCAACACAGTTATGTTTGTTGGGAGGTCATCAGGTATTTGCGTCAACTTCAGATGACTGCAATCAGCTACTTCATGTCTAACAGTACATTTGTGGGCAGAAGATGTACACAGTATCCAACAGGTCAACAGTCCCGAAAAGAAGTGGATATGATAAGGCAAAGGTCTGCTCATGCTTTTGCCTTATAAAGAAAAGCATAGACATAATGGACAGCATTAATAACATACGCTTTCATATTCATTGGTTTATTCCTTGTAATAATATGCAACCAAACGTGACTATGTGTCCTCTTGATACTCATAACATTTATGATAAACAAGTATGTTTTATACAAATAATACATCAAGTGGACTGAATCAGCACAAAAAACTCACAAATGGAACCCACAAACTCTCCCCTTCCCTGGTGACTCAGTGGTGAAGAACCTGCCTCCAATATGAGAGACCTGGGTTTGATACCTCGGTCAGGAAGATCTCCTGGAGGAGGGCATGGCAACCCACTCCAGTATTCTTGCCTGGAGAATCCCCATGGACAGAGGAGCCTGGCAGGATACAGTCCATGGGGTCACAAGGAGTCAGACACAGCTGAGCGACTAAGCAAAGCACACGGCACAGTTGCAAACTTCCAAGGTGAACCTCTTAACAGCTTCTACTTTTAATTCTCATGGTCACTTACACAAACCTGAATGATATCCTTATGTTTCCATTTCTTTATTTCCAGACGTTAAGTAGTTTCTTCCCACACCCCAAAAAATAGGGAACTTAATTATATTCTTTCCTCATCCTCTTCACATTTCTCATTAGTTATTTTTTATTTCATTTAATCTATTGTTACATTTCTCATTTTAAAACCTACTCCTAAAACTCTTCTCCTAGTACCATAAGGGTAGGACCTCTATTTACCAGTTCATAGGCACAGTCCCTGGAGAAGGCAATGGCACCCCACTCCAGCACTCTTGCCTGGAAAATCCCATGGACGGAGGAGGCTGGTAGGCTGCAGTCCATGGGGTAGCTAAGAGTCAGACAAGACTCAGCGACTTCACTTTCACTTTTCACTTTCATGCATTGGAGAAGGAAATGGCGACCCACTCCAGTGTTCTTGCCTGGAGAATCCCGGGGATGGGGGAGCCTGGTGGGCTGCCGTCTATGGGGTCACTCAGAGTCGGACACGACTGAAGCGACTTAGCAGCAGCAGCAGCAGCAGCAGGCACAGTCCCCGAAATACACTCCCCTCCTTGTCTAGGTGACATTTACTGCTTCCAGAAGGGCAACAGCTAGAGATCAGAATTACTGAGAAGGATTAAGCCATTTATAAAACATGTAAGGACTGAAAGACATTCCCAGATCTGGAGATAACACTTCATCTGCTAGAAAAGACTCTCCAAATGCCAGGCAGGGTGAGTGAAAAAGGAAAAATACACATACTCTTATGAAACTTCAGAATTGTGATCACTCACCAAAAACATCCTAAAACTCTCTAAGGAGAACATATATGATCCATTACTTCCACAGGAAAGAGATCCTGATGGCTACAAAGCTTTTCACCAGCAACATAAGTCACTAGAAAACAATAGTGATAAGCTTTCAAAACATTCATGGGGAATAATTTTGAACCTCAAATTTCATGTCAGGCTGAACAATTAAAGATAAGGGGAAAAAGCATTTTGAGATATGCACAGACTCCATAAGTTTATAACTAAGCAACCTACATAAAGGACTTTAATTCTAGAATGTACTTCGGTAAAACAAACAAAAACACAGCGAGAGAATGAGATGAGAGTGAAGAGCTGATGTTTCATGAGATGTAATAGAAACAAAGAAAGGCTGAAAGAGATGAAAAGTAGATTCACTGAGCCTTGCAATTTTGGAAAACCTAGGATTATACATTTCTTTTTCCAAGTGAAAGACAATAATGTTTGGGACATGGCTTCTGGAGCCAGGCTGCTTAATCCTTATTTATAGTTTGGCTTGTACAGTTTGGTTTGTAAATTCACAACATTTTCCCCTAAATTTACGCAGACACACACTAACATGTAATCCTACTTGAAAATTTGGAGCCAACTTCCCCAAACCAGTACTGCCCGAGGCTGATCAACCCACATTTACTCATTTCTGACCTTTCTACACGTCTGGACATTGTTCCATGTCTCATCTTCTTCCATTTTCCTTTTTAGGCCGAAGAAAGCTGTTTACTCACTCCTAGGAAAGCCTGAATGTTTTCTCATAGTCAGATTCACTATCGAATGTCAGCCCCTATCTCCTCTCCAGCCAACAAAACTGAGAAAAGGAGGTAAGTTCTTTAAAGCTCAGAAGGCTTTGTATCTTTAAGAAAAGATATGATTTTTTGTTTGTTTTAAGAAGGCGGGTGCAAAATGATTTCTATCACTTCCTCAGTGTGCTTTCCCACTACAGAACATCACAAAGAAAAAGAATACCACACAAAATGTTTCATCACGTTAATTAGAAATTGCTGCTGTCACTTGTTCTCTGTGTTACCATACACTTCTCCCCACTCCTTCACCTTCTCCCCTTTCCTCTGTTCTCCTTGTTGAATGATTCTGACTCCACTTCAAGCACCAGATCAAATAAAGACCAAAGAATGTTCAAACCAATGTAATTCTAGCTTTACCCAACATGAGAGCTCCTATCCCAGTAAGAATGTAAAAAATGTACCTTCACTTACTGTGACGACAGCTGACCGTTCCTTTTTTCATTAGTCCAAATCCAGTTCGTTTTCCTCTGGGGAATGTGCTGCAGTTTTGAAAGTGAAACTAAAGTTAAAAAAAAAAAAAGCTTTTCTACTTGGTACATTCAAAAGAAAAACATCACAGTCTCAGAAGTGTTTTCTATTGCTTCTTAAAAATGTCTTCTTTTTCCTTTTCCATGTACAGTCCCTTCGGTTTTATTAAAAGGGTCACAGACACAGTGACAGAGAATGTTGAAAGAATTAAGACTTCACCCTTTGATATGAGCAGAGCTAATACTCTAGAGGTTGATGAATATCTGACTGAGAGTGAATTCCTCTATTTTTTTTTTTTCAAACTGAAGTCTGATGCATGGCTGTCAGAAATCTAGTAGAATGTGATTAGAGGAACAGAAAAAACCCTCAGTCCCTAATTAAAGCTAAGTACTTTCACTTCTCTTATCTCACTTTATCTTTTCAGCAACCTTGGAAGGCAAATAATATAGAAATTAACCTTTTGATGAAAGAGACCAAGTTTCACAGTAGAGTAAAACCTGGCTTTGGCAAAGCCACGAGCCAGTCCTAACTCATTCTGTTCCACTTTACATGGTCAGACTCTGTTAGGGAACAAATAGACACATCGAAAGAAAATTCAGATTCGCTATTTAGTTATCAATTAGCTTTACTGACTTCAACTAGTGTAAGGAATATGCTTGTCAAAAAAATGAACACATCTTTTTCATTGTTAATGTAACATGATACGATTAATTTTTTTTTAATTACTCAATTTTTTTTTAGAGTTGGGAGGTAAGTTTGCTTGGGGGTAAAATGAGAAATGCAGCCCGGGAGATAGCATTTTAGATAGCTCTGAGAAACTATTCAGAGGAGGCAAGAGGAGGAACTAGGATATATGGGAGTTTTCCAACCAAGTGCAGGTAGTCAGGAGTATCAATTCAATCACTAATTAAAGAAACCACCATTAATTAAAGAAACCAGACTTCCTGGTTTCTCAGGACTTCCCTGGTGGCTCAGATGGTAAAGAATCCACTTGCAATGCAGGAGACCCCTGGGTTGGGAAGATCCCCTGGAGAAGGGAATGGCAACCCACTCCAGTATTCTTGCCTGGAGAACTCCGTGGGAGAGGAGCCTGGTGGGCTACAGTCCATGGGGTCACAAAGAGTCAGACAGGACTGAGTGTCTAACACTTTTCGAGGAATTTAGCACCTTTTTATGTATAGGAAGATGCAAGAGTCTGGTTCCACTGAAATCATTCCTTTGATGTACACCTTAGGTATCTGGGGCCAGAATCCTATGTTTTCACATCTTGAGTTTCCTCAGGGCTCACCATGGGGAGTGGCTACAGTCTGATGGCTGCTAAATGGCAGGTATTCTTTCCTTCCTGAGTTCCTTCAGGGCTGAACAGCTCAGGTTGGAGGGCTACAATCGCTGATAACTATGACATCCTTGTTTACTGATATGGCAGGAAATTTTCCATTTCTCACTATCATGTTATGTAGTAAAATATAACAATCGGCAGGAACTGTAGAGATCACTGAATCCAGCTTCTTTGTTTGAGAAAGAAGGAAAATGAAACACAGCGAGAAGAGGGCTTTGCCTGAAGACATACTGCAAGCTGCTGCAATGCTTTATACAAACAAGGGAAGAAAAGAGCCTGGAACAGGTGAAACCTGTC
The DNA here is from genome assembly GCF_055505025.1 of Bos grunniens. Taxonomy (NCBI): domain Eukaryota; kingdom Metazoa; phylum Chordata; class Mammalia; order Artiodactyla; family Bovidae; genus Bos; species Bos grunniens. The sequence goes on along the minus strand of NC_141191.1, from coordinate 17,879,403 downwards.
ACTAGCTTGACTTGACTGCAGAAATGAGAGCAAGAAATACATTTGTTTCAGATGCAAAATGCCCTTTCCTGGGCCCCAGCTTTGGGCTTACCACCTTGTGGCTACATTTTTCTGAGCCTCTGTTGTCACACCTATGCTATAAGCATAAGCAGGTAGCTGTCCTGAGTAAACGATTTATCCACTACATCTACGCATTGGGATGTGCAATAAAACATTCCCAGTATCCAGAAGGCTTCTCCTCTGTGAGCCCCCAAAGGCAGGGCAGGATGTACTTGTGTGTGACTCTCCGGTCACTCTTCCATGGTAGGTTAACACTGCTGGCTCCAACGGACCAGGCTGCCCTTCAGTATTCAGACCCTTGAGTGGTCTCCACATTGACCCTGGATTTGACCACATGACTAGCTTTGGCCAACGGGATATTAGTAAGCAGGCAGCTAGCCAAGGCTGGATAAGCACTGGCATGTCAGGACTTTCCCGCTTCCTTTCAGAACCCAGTGGCCATGTGGCGAGAAGCCCAGCCTAGCCTTGTGCAAGGCAACAGGGAGGAGAACCAAGGGTCTGGCCGGTATCTCCAACGGAGCAGCCAGAAGATGGCCACTGAGTATGCCACATTGGGACCGGGTCTTTCAATCCCAGTTGAGTCACTCCAGCTGATGCCCCAGTGAGCAGAGACGAGTTGTGCCCACAAGTCCTGCCCCAACAATTCCAGAAGAACAAACATAAATAACGTGATGTACTAAATCAAAAAATTTTGGAGTGATGTGTTAGACATCATTACATAAAATTCATTTCTTCCATAATCCAACACACCCATCTCTTATGCCTTATAACTTCTTGTACATATCAGGCTTTCCATAATGTTGGCTGAACTAATGAATGGCTCCCCAAAATAATTTTTATGGTGATCTCATAATGCAATTATCAGTTTAGGCATAATACCAGTTCCCATTGAGATATGATTAGTCCTCAGTTCATGCTGGCTTCTAAAAACAACACAGGTTAGTTTCTCTCCAGTGTATGTTTCTTAATTATGCATTAACTTATTTATCTATTATGGCAGTAGGTGCTACAGTGAAAAACTTTATTTTCCCCTTTTTAAGGAATTAAAACTGTGATATATGTCCATACATGGACTTGAAACAACCAAATCAAACAAAACAGAAACAGACTCACAGATACAGTGAACAAACTGGTGGTTACCAGAGTGGGTGGGCGGGAGAACAGATACAAACTTCCAGCTACAGAGTAAGTAAGTCACCAGTATGTAACGGATAGGGAATAGAGTCAATAATCTGAGAACAAGGTTGCATGGTGACAGATTATAACTTGACTTATTGTGATCAAAATGCATAAAGATACTGAATCACATGCTGTATACCTGAAATTAATATAATATTGTATGTCAATGTTGATTCCAAAACAAAAAACTTCCCATCAGTTTATTATGTGATCAGTATATTATGGACCTAGATAAACAGTTATATTTCCCTCAAAGCATCAGATGACAGTCAGTTTGAACTGTGCTCACTGGTGTCCTTTCACAACCACTGTTCAGAAAGGACATTAACTCTGCTCTGAGTTGTCTGAAATTCCAGAAGGCATTGCTTTTTCTTTGTGAACTCTTCCTCTAAAGTACAGGCACATGCGGCTTCCCTGGTGGGCCAGTGGTTAAGAGCCACCTTGCAATGCAGGGCACATGGGTTTAATCCCTGGTCCAGGAAGATCCCACATGCCATGGGGCGACTAAGCCTGTGCACCACAACTCCTGAGTCTAGAGCCTGCGCTCCACAACAGGAAAAGCCATCACAATGAGAAGCCCAAGCACTGCAACTGCAGAGTAGCCCTGACTCACTGCAACTAGAGAAAGCCTAGTGCACCAGTGAAGACCCTGTGCAGCCAAAAATAATAAAGCAAATAAAATAAATTTAAAAAACACAAAAATAATAAACTGAAAGACGCAATTCCTCTTGCCAGTGTCATTTCCATTTCTGCTTACTGAAGTGACGGTTTAAATTAAGTTTGTTGTTGGCCAGACAACAAACTCAGCAAGAATTTTAATGAGAGGAAGTAACACTGCGCCCCTCCCGTTACGTTCATTCATGTCTACTAAGCAAGAGTGAACCTGAACTTCCCCTCCGAAAGAAAAAAGAACACATACGCACAACATTTGTCACACAGAGCATCTACTTACTTTGAACTTTATTTTGTTATTTCTTGGTAATTTTACAGGGTGGTTGAAAGAGGTTAGACCTTCTCTCTCTTGTAAATCTAGGGAGGTGGGTTCCTGTGAATGAGTCTTGCGCTTCTTCACTGACAGTCTCAGGATATGGTGAAGGGTGCTTCAAACTCTTTGCTTCAAATTTGGTATTCATTTATTAATTTAAAAAATAAAATCCCAGCTCCAGTGGTTAACACTGCTCACTCCCACTGCAGGGGGAACAGGTGCTATCCCTGGTTGGGGAATTAAGATCCTGCATACCATGTGGGGTAGCAAAAAAAAAAAAAAAAAAAATTCCACTTCACAATCATCCTACACTATTTATTTATTTTCAACGTGGACATTTTCTCAGTAATTATTATGAGTAAACTGGCCTCCTGGAATTGTTCTACAGAGTTATGATTAAATAAATAACCCTAGGGGTGCTACCTCTGTCTGTATGAGGAACAGCTTAATTTCAAATCAAAATCTGCTGATAAGAGCATTTGTCCTTATTATTCTTACTTTTCCCCTTTCTTTTGAACTGGAGTATAGTTGATATGCAATATTACATCATCCTACACTTTAAATGGACATGAATTTCAGCAAACTCCAGGAGATAGTGGAGGACAGAGGAGCCTGATGTGCTGCAGTCCATGGGGTTGCAAACAGTCAGACACAACTTAGCAAGCAACAACAACCACACTTTAAATATCCTAATTAAATCTGAATGAATTGATGCCTACTGGGTTTCCAATGAATGGAGTTATAAATATTAGACAAAGCCATTAAACAATCACACTTAACACAAGGAAGTTCAAAGTATCAAAAGCAACTAATAATTTACTGCAATCAAATCGAAATGGTCATTGGTGAGAGCTGAATGCTCCTGCAGGTTGATTTCCACTTTATAAAGCAAATTTTGAATTTGTTATTGTTTAGTCTCTTAAGTCATGTCCGACTCTTTTGGGAACCCATGGACTGTAGCCCCCCAGGCTCCTCTGTCCATGGCATTTCCCAGGCAAGGTAAACACAGAAAATTAAAGAGGTTGTCCAGGGTTGAAAGAATTGGTATTTGCTTTTGAACATGCTTCTTGCCTTTCCCCTAAGAGGAAGCTACACTGTTTCTGGGTAATTTATAATAAGAGAACCGGTCCTTAAAAAATGAGAAGTAAAAGCGGAAGAGAGGCGGGGGAAAGGCAGGTTTATTAGGCTAAAGATTTGGAGAAAAAGTACAAAAACCTAATGCAACTCAGAAAGCTGTAATCTAGAGTCTACAGTCTGTATAAAATGTTAATCTTATTCTTTACCTAGAAATAGGCCTATATAAGAGTTAAATGTACATTTTTAACATCACCAAAAGAAATGGTACTGTTTCTTTCCACTTACACTACCTGTTATAAAGTGCCTTGGATTGTGAAAGGCCCTCAAAGGAAGTGAGTGAATTCTTTAAGAAGAGGAGCTGACCAACCCCTGATCAGGGTCTCAAACTGGGTCCCCAAGTTGCCAAATATGTGACAAAATCTATCTAATGTAAAAGACTGATCACCAATAAAGTCTTCTACCTTATGTGAAAAAAAAAAGAGAGCATTTTTTAAAAAACTCTGTTATAATCGACTCTTTGATGTTCGGATATTAGTTTTGAGTTCCATTTTTGGGGTATATTTGACGACCCCTAAATAATAGAGGAGACTTTTAGAGATTGGGCATAATTTGCCATAAACTTAATAGAAAACAATTAATCGTGAGAGTAGAAAGGAGGAAAAGAAGTACAAAGAGCCCCAAGTTCCCCATTTATACAGTATCAGCCAAGACTTGGACACAACTGAACACAGCCAAGAAAAGAGACCTGAAATTTCTGGGGTCTCTAAAAACATTCTGGTTAGAGTTAAACAGTGTATTAAAATATGAGTCAAGGTGAGGGGTCTGGCTACATTGTTGGAGGGTATATTGTTGTTCAGTCGCTAAGTGGGGACTGACTCACTTTGTGACCCCATGGACTGCAGCACTCCAGGCTTCCCTGTCCATCACTGTCTCCCAGAGTTTGCTCAAACTCATGTCCACGTTGAGTTGGTGATGCCATCCAACCATCTCATCCTGTGTCACCCCCTTCTCCTCCTGCCCTCCATCTTTCCCAGCATCAGGGTCTTTCCCTAGTTGGTTCTTCACATCAGGTGGCCAAAGTATTGGAGCCTCAGCACTAGTTCTTCCAATGAATATTCAGGGTTGATTTCCTTTAGGACTGACTTGTTTGATCTCCGTGCTATCCAAGGGACCCTCAAGAGTCTTCTCCCACACCACAGTTCCAAATGATCAATTCTTCAGTGCTCAGCCTTCTTTATGGTCCAACTCTCACATCCGTACACAACTACTGGAAAAACCAAAGCTCTGACTAGATGGTCCTTTGTTGGCAAAATAACATCTCTGCTTTTTAATATGCTGTCCAAGTTGGTCATAGCTTGCCAGTTTTGTTGGTGATAGGCAAGCTAGTGAGGTCTTTGGCCAAAATTGGATGGCAAGTGGGCTTCAGAATACATCATGTTTGGTTGAAACAAGGGCTTATTTGAAAGGCTTAAGCCTCCAGAACACAAATTAATGAAAACTTCATGACCAATAGACTGGATGGTGTGCAGCTTCACTTGACAGTTTCATTGCCTAAGGCAGAGGTCTGCGCACCCCTCCCCCATGTATTTTTATCAAAGAGAGGTTTTCTATGATGATGATATGATGTTGATTCCATTATTATCCCTGAAAGTGATTTGCATTTACTAAGCGGAGTTTTCTATCTCTCCTCTGGATCTTTCACTATATAGAGGCACTGGCCCTGGAAAAATTATTTTAACTCCCTAGGGAGGATCAGATGGGAAGCAAGATTGATGATCTACCCCTGATAACCTGAATAGAGAAGAAAATCTGGGGCACTGGAAGTTTATGCTACAGGGGCTCTTATATCCAATGGGCAGGTGTGTGGCTCAGGGAACAATCTGGATCCAACGGATCTCAGTAGAGTGTGCTCTCTGGATCTGGCCTCAGGCCATATGGGATGAGAGCAGGATAGAAAATCTATAAAAAGAGGGTGAGACAATCTTCAATTCAGTTCGGTTCAGTCTCTCAGTCGTGTCTGACTCTTCGTGACCCCATGGACTGCAGCATGCCAGGCCTCCCTGTCCATAACCAACTCCCGGAGCCTGCTCAAACTCATGTCTGTCAAGTCAGTGATGCCATCCAACCATCTCATCCTCTGTCATCCCCTTCTCCTCCTGCCTTCAATCTTTCCCAGCAATCAGGGTCTTTTCCAATGAGTCAGTTCTTTGCATCAGGTGGCCAAAGCTTCAGCTTCAACATCAGTCTGTCCAATGAATATTCAGGACTGATTTCCTTTAGGACTGACTGGTTTGATATCCTTGCTGTCCAAGGGACTCTCAAGAGTCTTCTCCAACACCACAGTTCAAAAGCATCAATTCTTTGGTGCTCAGCTTTCTTTATGGTCCAACTCTCACATCCATATATGACTACTGGAAAAACCATAGCTTTGACTAGATGGACCTTTGTTGGCAAAGTAATATTTCTGCTTTTTAATATGCTGTCTAGGTTGGTAATAGCTTTTCTTCCAAGGAGCAAGCATCTTTTAATTTCATGGCTGCAGTCACCATCTGAAGTGATTTTGGAATCCAAGAAATAAAGTCTGTCACTGTTTCCATCGTTTCCCCACCTGTTTGCCATGAAGTGATGGGACCAGATGCCATGATCTTAGTTTTTTGAATGTTGTTTTTTAAGCCATTTAAGCCACCCTCCTCTTTCACTTTTATCAAGAGGCTCTTTAGTTCTTCTTCACTTTCTGCCATAAGGGTGGTGTCATCTGCATATCTGAGGTTATTGACATTTCTCCTGGCAATCTTGATTCCAGCTTGTGCTTCATCCAGCCCAGCATTTCTCATGATGTACTCTGCATATAAGTTAAATAAGCAGGGTGACAATATACAGCCTTTACGTACTCCTTTTCCTATTTGGAATCAGTCCGTTGTTCCATGTCTGGTTCTAACTGTTGTTTCTGACCTGCAAACAGATTTCTCAAGAGGCAGGTCAGGTGGTCTGGTATTCCCATCTCTTGAAGAATTTTCCACAGTTTGTTGTGATCCACACAGTCAAAGGCTTTGGGGTAGTCAACAAAGCAGAAGTAGATGTTTTTCTGGAACTCTCTTGCTTTTTCTACGATCCAACAAATGTTAGCAATCTAACCTCTGGTTCCTCTACCTTTTCTAAATCCAGCTTGAACATCTGGAAGTTCTTGGTTCACGTACTATTGAAGCCTGACTTGGAGGAAATGGCAACCCATTCCAGTACTCTTGCCTGGAAAATCCCATGGACCATGGAGTCTGGTAGGCTACAGTCTATGGGGTCGCAAAGAGTCGGACACGACTGAGCGACTTCACTTCACTTCACTTCACTTGCTAGTGTGTGAGATGAGTGCAATTGTGTAGTAGTTTGAATATTCTTTGGCAATTGCCTTTCTTTGGGATTGAAATGAAAACTGACCTTTTCTAGTAATGTGACCACTGCTGAGTTTTCCAAATTTGCTGGCATACTGAGGGCAGCATCATCATTTAGGACTTGAAATAGCTCAGTTGGAATTCCATCACCTCCACTAGCTTTGTTTGTAGTGATGCTTCCTAAGGCCCATTTGACTTCGGACTCCAGGATGTCTGACTCTAGGTGAGTGATCATACCATCACGGTTATCTGGGTCATTAAGATCTTTTTTGTATAGTTCATCTGTGTATTCTTGCCACTTTTCTTAATATCTTCTGCTTCTGTTAGGTCCATACCATTTCTGTCCTTTATTATGCCCATCTTTGCATAGTAAAGGACAGAGACAATCTTAAAGGGCCATATAAGTCTGTATACCTGGAGGAGAGACACTTTATCCTTTAAATACAGGAAAGGGTGATGGGAAAGTTTTTTAAAGTTTGTGTAAAATATGAGTCAACCAAGGGACCTTGAATTAAGAGAGATTGCTGCTGCTGCTGCTGCTATGTCGCTTCAGTCGTGTCCGACTCTGTGTGACCCCAGAGACAGAAGCCCACCAGGCTCCCCTGTCCCTGGGCTTCTCCAGGCAAGAACACTGGAGTGGGTTGCCATAAGACCCAGCAAAAGGCAGAGACCTCTTTAACAGGTTATTGGTAATTTTGTAACTTGAACAGAAGCTCTTGAGGAGTGCATTAATTTTCTCAATTTAACCTGTTAGGAGGGACCTCTTGGAGGCTGTAAATTCTGCTCAGTACCTTTTACAGGAGACCAGCGGTATTTGTTTTGAGAAGTGAAATGTGTGCTTTGGTCATGATCAGTCATGTCTGGAACCCTGAAGCATATTACTCTTTGTGCTGAGTCACTGCAAGGTATTTTAAGGCAAAAGGTGCTATGACCATGGGAAATTTAGGCAAGGCATAATTATTTTTTTTCTCTTTTATATTTGATTATTTCCCTGAGATTAAAAAGGCCACCATTCTTAAATTTACCACATCCCAGATATTGGCCAACAATTATGACTTGAGCTCCCATATTGATTAAGTCCACAAAGCTTTGTTCAATCGGTATATTTTAGCAAATATTTAAGTTAATTTAGAACCTATGCAGCAGAGGCACAAGAGTCAACCAGCATCAATTTATCTTTTTGTTATACACATTTTCAAAGTAAATTTTGGATTGCCAATGGGTCAAATTATGGACCTTTGTTTGAAATTTATATACTTAAGTAATATATAGAATTTATATAATAAAGTACATAAATAAACATTTCATTCCTCTGTATTGTTTCCAGTGAGGTTGCTCCTAGCTGCTTAAAGCCTCAGTTCTTATTTTCTATCTCTGTCTGATAATCCACTGGAGAACCTTCCAAATGAATGCAGGAAAAGCAGGGGAAGGGCTAGAACCTACCTAGCAGGCTGCTGTCTGTCTTTCCCAGGGTTCCCAGGCCACCTCCCAGGGGCTGGGGTGTGCACTCTGAGGCTATGGCAGGCAGCCTGACCTTGGACAGTGCAGTTAGTCCCCTTGTCCTGAGTATCAGCCCGTCTGCATGTTGATACTGGCAGTACTTACTGAAGTCTGAGCACAGAGGCTCAGGGGTTTTTGCCTTATTCAAGCAATCGGGTAACTCAGGTAGGCATTCTGGAGAGGGGGAGTCCTGGATGGGAGTAAGATATTGGTGTTCTTGTGCCAAGAACCCCCTTTGGATTAAACATTGGGCTACTGGTCCCCAGGGATGATAACGATCCCCCTAGAGTGTGGGGAGCATATTGGTTGGAGAAAGATGAGGCCCACAGTGGGAAGAGGACAGGCGGGGGCCAGAGCTCATCTGAGCAATGTCAACATCGAGACTGGGGTGCTGACCCTCTGCCCTGGGGGAGCCACCCAACACCTTCCTCCACAGGGTACCCAGGAAACACAGGGAAGAACAAGGGTTCTGCTCCAAATAATAATAAAGAAACACCGAGATGTGATGGGCCCTGGAACGAGTCTCTGCCAAACACAGGCTGTGACCCGAAACCCAGGAGCATGCCCAGCATGCCCTATGGTGGGCCCACCTGGGGTAGTATCTAGAAGTCCGATTTAGCTAGTGAGCACTACGCATTTTGAATGTTCCCCGATCTGGGACATTAGCGTAAGGAGGGATGTGGCAAATTCATCAGAGGCACAGATTTCATCTTAAGTGGCTCTCATGGGGGCTCGGAACCAATCAGGAAGACAAGCACAGTCCTGTTCACAGAGCTGCTCGAGTCCATGCACAGCATTCTGCTCACAGAATAAAATCACCTGTTTTATACGATTTAAAGATTCTTTTGATGGTGAAGCAGGACACAATGGCATTCAGTCGAAAGGCAGCTCCAAACCAGAGAAGGCTGCCAGGCAGGCCCATGCAGGGTGTTGCAGTTTGCATCATCGTAGTAGTAAGCTGGGCTGTGGGGAGCTTAGCTAGTTCTTGTGGCTTCCTGTGGATTGAACAATTTGAATAATTTCAGCAGAATCTGGGGCTGAGGGGCTGTCCCTACCGGTCTGGTACTGAATTCGAGGGCAACTGGGGTAATTGTACACTGGCCTTTGTGAGAAAGTCCTGTAAGGAAAGTGGTTGTGGTGCGGACTTAATTGTTCAAGCTGTGGGGTGTGGATTAACTGCTCAAGGACAATTTGCCAGCTTCAAGCCAGGACCTCAAAACAGAGTCAAGACAAGGTTCAGTCAGTTCAGTTCAGTCGCTCAGTCGTGTCCGACTCTTTGCGATACCTTGGATTGCAGCACACCAGGCCTCCCTGTCCATCACCAACTCCTGGAGTTTACTCAAACTCATGTCCATTGAGTCGGTGATGTCATCCAACCATCTCATCCTCTGTCATCCCCTTCTCGTCCTGCCCTCAATCTTTCCCAGCGTCAGGGTCTTTTCAAATGAGTCAGTTCTTCGCATCAGGTTACCTTTAAGTATTGGAGTTTCAGCTTCAACATCAGTCCTTCCAATGAATATTCAGGACTGATTTCCTTTAGGATGGACTGGTTGGATCTCCTTGCTGTCTAAGGGACTCTCAAGAGTCTTCTCCAACACCACAGTTCAAAAGCATCAATTCTTCAGTGCTCAGCCTTCTTCGTGGTCCAACTCTCACATCCATACATGACTACTAGAAAAACCATAGCCTTGACTAGAAGGACCTTTCTTGGCAAAGGCAAAATAGTATTTCTGCTTTTTAACATGCTGTCTAGGTTGGTCATAACTTTTCTTCCAAGAAGTAAACATCTTTTAATTTCATGGCTGCAGTCACCATCTACAGTGATTTTGGAGCCCCCCAAATAAAGTCTGTCACCATTTCCATTGTTTCCCCATCTATTTGCCGTGAAGTGATGGGGCCAGATGCCATGATCTTAGTCTTCTGAATGCTGAGCTTTAAGCCAACTGTTTCACTCTCTTCTTTCACTTTCATCAAGAGGCTCTTTTGTTCTTCTTTGCTTTCTGTCATAAGGGTGGTGTCATCTGCATATCTGAGGTTATTGATATGTCTCCTGGCAATCTTGATTCCAGCTTGTGCTTCATCCAGCCCAGTGTTTCTCATGATGTACTCTGCATATAAGGTAAATAAGCAGGGTGACAATATACAGCCCTGACATACTCCTTTCTCGATTTGGAACCAGTCTGTTGTTCCACGTCCAGTTCTAACTGTTGCTTCCTGATCTGCATACAGGTTTCTCAAGAGGCAGGTCAGGTGGTCTTGTATTCCCAACTCATGAAGAATTTTCCACAGTTTGTTGTGATCCACATATTCAAAGGCTTTGGCATAGTCAATAAAGAAGAAGTAGATGTTTTTCTGGAACTCTTTTGCTTATTCAATAATCCAACAGATGTTGGCAATTTGATCTCTGAAATCTCTGCCTTTTCTAAATCCAGCTTGAACATATATAAGTTCTCGGTTCATGTACTGTTGAAGCCTGGCTTGAAGAATTTTGAGCATTACTTTACTAGACAATGTTAGAAAACACAAAACAAACCAAAATTATATGAGATCAACAAACTAGGAACAGAGGAAACTTCCTCAACAAAATAAGAGCTATTATGAAAACCCCACAACTAATATCATATTCAGTGATGAAAGACTAAAAGCCTTTCCCCTAATATCTGGAACAAGACAAGGATGCTCGCTTTTGCCACTTTGATTCAACATAGTATTGGAAGTTCTCAGGAGGAAAAGTAGGTAAGAAAAATAAACAAAAGACACTCAAGTTAGGAAGAAAGAAGTGAAATGACCTCTGAACAGGTATGACATGATCTTATATATAGAAAACTCTAAGGATCACACACACAGTATCACACACACACACACACACATACACACACACACAAATAGAACCAATAAATTCAGCAGAGTTGCAGGATGCAATGTCAACACACAAAAATCAGCTGTGTTTCTATGCACTAACAATAAGTTAATCTGAAAAGAAATAAACAATTTCATGGGAATTCCCTGGCAGTCCAGTTGTTAGGACTCCTCACTTTTACTGTCGAGGGCAGGGGTTCAGGCCCTGGTTGGGGAACTAAAATTCCTGGAGCCACATGGCCAAAAAGAGAAAAAAAGAAGGAAGAAAACAATTTCATTCACAGTAAGCAGCATCAACAAGTAGGTATCTTACCTCATGTGATTTCTAAATATGATTCCCAACTACTGAGAAAGGCAAATACTGTGATTTTGGAGCTTATCAAGCCCAAGTTCAAATCATAACTCGGTCACTTACTAGCTTTATGATCTTTGGCAGTTTTCCTCATCTAAGCATGAATTTCCTTCTCAGTCAATTGGGGACAGAGTAACCAATTAACAGAATTACTGTGAAGATCAGGGATGATTCAACTCAATGTTTGGCATATAGAGTGTACTCAATAAATTATAGCTATTGATTGTTTTTTTCTACTAATATCAATCAAGTAATTCTTATAAGAAAGCTAGATAGGCAGTACCTCTGAGTTCTGAACACTCAAAACAAATAAGCTAATTGTGTGCAAAAGCTTGTGAGCACATAAACGGCATTTCATCAGATTAACAATTTTGTATTTCTTGAGGAGTACCCATAGATAGTCTAGGAAAACAGGACCTGATTTTATCTGTCAAATCACCACCTGGGGGCATTCAGATACTGTTACAGCCAGGTGCCCACATGTCGCAGGGCACACCACCAGCACATCAAAGGGGAGACTAGTTAAGGAGATGTCATTGACAAGGACCTGAAGATATTAGGAGACTTAAAAGTGTATGTTTTAAAAATAAGAATATGCTATTAACATTGGTAGTTATTGTTCTATCTTCATCCAAAACGTTATACAAATCCTGAAATTATATTCCTGCCAAACAGATCTTGAGAGTTCCTTCTTTCATATAGTTTCAAGGATACTTAAACTTCGACAGTTTGATAAATGAAAAATAGCATCTTTGGTGTGTGTGTATGTACACCCAGTCATGTTCGACTCTTTGCAACCCCATGGACTGCAGCCTGCCAGGCTCCTCCGTCCATGGGATTTCCCAATGAAGAATATTGGACTGGGTTGCCATTTCCTCCTGCAGGGGATTTTCCTGGCCCCAAGGATCAAACCTGCGTGTCCTGTATTGTAGGTGGATTCTCTACCACTGAGCCATCAGGAAATTTAATTTTTTTAATTTATTCATTCATTTACTTATTTAAAATTAATTTTTATTGGAATATGGTTGATTCACAGCATTGTGTTAGTTTCTGCTGTACAGCAAAGTGAATCAATTATACATTTACATATAGCTACTCTTTTTTTAGATTCTATTCCCATATGGGTCATTACAGAGTACTGAGTAGAGTTCCTGTACTATACAGTAAGTTCTTATTAGTCATTTTACTTCTAGAAGTGTGTATATATCAATCCCAATCTCCCAATTTTCCCTCCCCCTCTTTTTGGCCCTTGGTAACTGAGCGAAGCTGATAATTTTTTCATCTTTATTTGTTTCTCACTAACATTTCTGATTATGTTATTTTCTGGTTTTTCTACTGTTTTTGTAATTTTCTTTAGTATTTATAAGAAGTTTTTTAATACTAAGAAAATGAAACTTTTTATTATATACCCTGTCATTTTCCCTGGTTTGTTAATTGCCTTTTAATTGTTTTGGCCACACTGCTTATGGGATCGTAGTTCTCCCACTAAAGATCGACCCTGGGCCCCCTGCAGTGGAAGCATGGAGTCTTAACCACTGAACCACCAGGGAAGTCCCTGTCTTTAAAGTTTTTTCAGGGTTGTTTTAGGCCATGAAAAAGTTTAGTGTAATCATATTTATCCATCTGCTCACAGCATCTGAATTTTGTTTCTTGCTTAGAAAAGTTTTTCAACTCTATGCTCTTCCATTTCATTCTGGGAGTTTAACTCCTCAATATACTCTCCAGAATGATTAAAACAGTATGCTCACAAACTTTCACTGCGCTAATACAGGATTGGTCCATAACATTTGCTAACTCAATAAACAGAATACTTGCAGGGGAGTTAAAATGGGGTAGGTATATATTTACCATTTTAGAAAGGTTTTCAATTTATGTTGTTAACTGATACAGCCAAATTGCAAAACAATATATGGTATACTCCATTTCTATAAAAAGAGAAAAAAGTACCTATATCTCTAAAGAATATTCTTTTATAGTCTTAGAAAAGCTCTAGAAAATTATGTAAGACAGTGTGAATAGTAGTTACTCCCAGAGAAGGGAGAACTCTAGGTATATGTGTGAAGGAAAAAGGATTTAATTTTCATAGTAAACTCTTGCATGTTGTTTAAGCTTTTATCATGCCCATACTCTGTTCTTATTAACATAATAAAGAATGAATGATAATAATTCATATAAAATAAAGAAAGATAATAAAAAGAATGAATGAATGAATCATAATAAAAAGAATGAACACTGAGATGTACAGGCTCTGAAGATATGGCAGTGGCAGCAGATAAGAGCAGATTTAAAGTAGATTGAGCAATTGGATAGCAAAACCTCAAACCCATGGACTGCATCACAAGCAAAACTAGTTGGCAAAGTATCGGAGGGTAAGTATAAGCTATCAGCAGCATCATACCAGCATCCACACAGAAGAAATTAGAGGTATATGGCATTTGGCAAATCTAAGTAAACGTTCAGCTTTTGGATGTGGAAGTTTACATTTAGCCAGATCTCTAAAATTCCCCCTCATATAAACCCAGAAATGTTAAAGAAACAAATCTCTTTTTGTTTTCTTGCTGACTTGAATATACCAATGTCCTTATCCTTAAAATATGAAAAAAATAAACAACTATAAAGTTCTAAAAGAGGAAGATGAGATCTTTTAACATTTTGCTGCCATCAAGCTTGACCACTTTAGCAATAAACACACTTTAGTACTAAACCAAACTATTCTAAGATGCTTTGAAGACCTAAAATATGTTACTTTGGTCCAACACACCTTTACATCCATTCACAGAGGAAATTTTTGTTCCAAACTTGGGAAGTTTAATGACCCAGCATCATGGAATGATTGGTCCTTGTATAGAAAACAAAATTCTTCTCAACAGGAACATAATTAACTTAAGATAGTTTAAAGAGTGCTCATGAACCAATCAAATGCAATTTGAGAGAACATTTCTCCCATCTTTTTTGCTTTATGTTTTTGGACAGTTCCTGACAAGGCCTAGCAAAAGGCATAGGACTTTGAGGAACTGGCTAATCTGCTAAGCAAGTAGAGAATTTGACCATCCTCCATTTTGTGTTGAGACTGCAGAACCGCCTTTGCTTCATTAAGTTAATGAGCCAAGGTTTCTGGAGAAGCCACTCATTTGCAACGCACCTGCTTCTCACATGATCGACGTGTCGATAATGTCAGTGCCTGGTACCACCAGCCCCTCAGGTGGGGGGACGTGCTCCTTGGCATTTGGAAATGAGATGCACAGTTATGAAAATCCTCTTCCTTTGCCTCACAGTTTGCGTGCGTTCCAAGTTTCGAGTGATCATTTCAGTTGTGCTGCACTTTTGCAACATGAGATGATCACTTCTGGGTATCATTTTAAACTAGTCTAAGGAAAATGACGGACAGGGAGGCCTGGCGTGCTGCAGTCCATGGGGTCACAGAGAGTCGGACACGACTGGGTGACTGAACTGAACTGAACTGAGTGAAAACGAGAGGAAACAGATTGAAGAAATAGGGAACAGATAGGAAGTTGAACTTTTACACCTATAGTCATGAATTTAAAATAGTTCTGACAGAAAGAGGCACAGCAGGGAAAACCAGAGCTTTGTAATCAGAAAGATTGATGTTCGCATCACAGTTCTGTCGGTTAATGACTATGAATGACCTTGAGTGGCCTTAACTTCTACATCTGAATAACGGCTTTAGTGATACCCACTTTAGAGGACTATTGTGAGGATTAAATGAAATAGTGTATGCACATGTCTGGCATATAGTAAATATTCAATGAATGGTCATTACTATTATTAGTATCTTTCAGTGGTAATTTTACTTACCTATTTAATACTTTTTAGCAATTACAATTAAATAGCCTTAAGACTCTGTTTTACTTAACATGTTCTTTTTTAAAATCAGATATGGTTATACAAATATGACATGCTCTCTTCTTTCCTTCTAGAATACACTTAAGTCTCTATAGTGTATGATGTATCTGCTGATGCTCAAGTTAATCTGTAAGGTTATATTCTAGGCTACGTTCGTTCTCATTGTTTTGGCAGCTAGGGTCATGTCTCACATCTGAACTTCCAAGTCAGTAAGGGGATCACAATCACTGTCTCACCTTAGGTTTGGGGATTTCCTTGGCTACAATGGAAGAAATTCAACTGGTGCTTGGAATACCTGATCTTCTGCTTCAGAGCACTTCTCAGGGTTTTTCAACAGAAGAGGCTCATCTTGTCTGGTCCCTCATTCAACTTTCTGTGGTTGGGTAACACTGCTATTCCTCTGGGTTGTGAGAGGTGTCAAGGAGCATGTCATTTCAACATACAACACTAGATGGAGCAAAGAGATCGGTTTTTTTGGTTTTTTTTTTTTTAACGTGAAAATTCTAAATGCTGGAAAAATTAAATTTCATTTTAAAATTCAGTGACCGGATAGGCTACCCAGAGATTAGAGTCATTAGACACTTGAGTCTGCTCTTTGTTCCTTCCTTTCTTCTCTGTTTACTCATTCTCCTTGTTTGGACCTGCAGCAGCCTTGAGATTTGGGTTCCCTGGCAGTGGTAGAAAAAGCAGAGGGTTTTACCGTGATTGTTCAGGAGTAAGCATAAGAGGTACAGGGAGAGTTTTCCTATGTCCGTGGAAACTCAGGAGACTGATGTCCACGTCTGCTTTACACGCGTATGTTTTGCTGCCTGTCTTCTAAGTCTGTAGGGCTGCTAAATTGTGCCTACGGCCTACCCCTTTCTTCAGCATCCTTCCCCTCCCCGTCACTGGGTCCAGGTCAACAGTGAGCTGCTGTCTGGATCACAGGAATCTCTCCTTACCCCCCTCATCCAGCCTTCCCTGTACATCGCTCCCTTTTTTCTACAGCTTCATTTCTCTTATCTACATCCCTGCCTGGAAAAGCCCAACTTTTCATCAGTCCCCTCCCGTGTGTAACAGATGAATTGAATCAGACTGTATAATTCTGCTGTCACCTCCCCAATTTAAAGAGCTCATAATTCTTGGTCGAGATCAGTTCTATCCCTTTGTTCTTCTTCCCTTCTCTTTCCTGTGTTTCATCTCACGCACAGCCTTCTACAACATTTATTCTAAGTAAGCCCTGGTTCAGTCAATGAAGGGATGGCTAAGTGGAAGAAAGGCTAGTTCCCTTGACCTCGTCCATCTCTAACACTGACTTTCCTGTTTTCTCCCACCCGACCTCCTACCTCCCCTTCTACTTACTTGTCCTGATCGTTTAACTGTCCTTTGCCAGTGACTGAATGCAGGGCCCTTGCTCAGATTCCTCCCTTTCAAGTCAGTTCATTCGTGTAATCTTGCCTGTGCTCTCCTATTGCTTCCCTGCTGTGTCATTTTAATTGCTGCTGTTTTGGTATTTTGTTTTCCACATTTGTCTCTGGCTTACGTGCATTAGGTCTCTGCTCATTAAAATGGATTAACTGAGATATTTATTGAAGTGGCAGACTTGGACTCATCTCAGCTTGCAAATGAAATCGGAATCTGACTATAAGATTGTAAAAATAAAACTGAGCTGGTAAGTTGGATCATTGGGGAGTATCAGGTAAACATAAAAAATGAGTTAGCTTTAATTCTTCAGAAGACAGTCCACGGGTCAACAGTCTTAGAAGCAAATAAAAATGACAGACTGGGCCTGCTGTTCACCTCCATCTGGGCAATTCTCAGCCTTTACCAACAGATAACTGGTGTTCTGCCAATTATTTCTCTACTGTTTCTCATTATTTATATTAAATGTTGGGAGCAAAGTTTCTCCCAATTTGCACAGTCCGTTTAAAGAGCCATGGAGTATGTACAAAACTTTCCTGGTGACTCAGATGGTAAAGAATCTGCCTGCAATGCACAAGACCCGGGTTCAATTTCTGGGTCAGAAAGATCCCCTGGAGAAGAGAATGGCAACCCACTGCACTATTCTTGCCTGGAGAATCCCATGGACAGAGGAGCCTGGCCAGCTACAGTCAGCAGGGTCGCAAAGAGTTGGCTATGACTAAGTGACTAACACTACTTTTCATGTACAAAAGCACATTCACTTCTTTATATTTAAAACTAAGAATGGCTGGGATTTTGATAGGTAATTATATATTTAGAAGTATTTATCAAAAAGTTAATACGTGTAAAAATAAGGGTTTTTTTTCACACTATAAAGTGTTTCATAACAACTTAATACTACTTGTGATAAGATGAATGGGATAGAAAAATCATCTATGCCTTGGCTTGCTGATGTCATGTCCAAGCAGGAGAGAGTGCATCTGGGCCTGGAAATTAATTTCAGCACCGATCCCGGCTGAAAATAACTCAGGATGTTTGTTAAACTGACTTGGGCTTGAGTGGAGTTCAGATGGATGAAAACTCTGCTTCTCTGTGGGCGATTATAGGTTAGAGAGAAATTGATGTGCCCAATTTCCATTTCTTTAAAAAAAAAAAAAAAGCCTTGTGACTCAGTACCTTGTAGTAAAAAGAAAGGACTTGGTCATCAAGATGACTTTAGGTGTCATTTCTCCGTTTCCTTTTGCCTCCCGCAGGACTATTCGTCAACAAAGTAGACGCGCTAACTACTGGCTAACTTGAACTGAGTGGGCAGCAAAACTGTCCACACTGCACTCGGGTGGGTAAAGAAAACGTAGCTTCTCAATTTCTCTATAACCAATCACATCCCAGTCAGGAGTTTTGACCTGCTGGGGTTGGTGATGAAGACGAAGTAGGATGGTGAATCCAGATTTAGTTCAACCTGATTTTTTATTTTAAAATCCTCCTTCATTAGATGCTCAGGTGGCCCCTCTCAGCTTCTTCCCACCCTCTCCCAACACCAAGGGAACAGACACAACGGTTCGCTCTCCCCCCTCAAAAACTCCCCGCATTCACCACATCCTCCTAGCACAGCAGGTAGGGTCTCCTGACCAGCCTTGCTCCCCACAAGGTCTCTTCTCTACCATCAGGGCAGAAGCTCTGGGATCCCAGCACCTTTATACGCTTAAGAGATGCATATAATTCTTTCTTTTTTCCCCTCTCTCTTCATCTCTCTCCAGCTCCATGTCTCTCACTCCCTCCGGCTCACTCTTTTTTCTTTCTCATCCTCTTCTCTCCAAAGTCCAGCCTTTGGTCTCTCTCTTGCACACTGCACACAGCAACACGATTCCAATTCCATTGTTGCCGCAAGCAGGACTCCACGTTTCCCCAAAGCACTGAAACAAACTTCCTCAAGGCTGGGATGGCTGGCCATTGAGATTTACCCGAAATGGAAATCATGTTTGAAAGGAATTAGGTCAGAAAATACATTTCAAAAACCGTTGTGCTTATTACGAACCATCCCTCATATAAAGGGAGATAAGGAACTTTCTTTTCACAAATATTGCCATGTTTCATATGGGGGAAAAAATGAGTCCATCAGGTTGTTAAATGTGCCAAATGACATATTTTTGGCGGGGGAGGAAGATCGTGAAGGACGAATTCCCATTGGAAAAAGAACTAACGCAGAAAGCTGATCGCTATCTAGAAGTTCGGAGCCCCATCTGATTAACCGGCTGCACACTTGTTTGCTTCTTCATGGCTGACTCTCCTTTGAAATATGGAAGTCGGGGGCAGAGTCATCACTTGAAAGGAGCATGTCTCAAGGCCAGATTTCTTGGAGGCTGCAGAACTTTTCCTTGTGCCCATGAGCACTGGATGGAGCAAAGCAGGAGTCTTGTTTATTCTCCACCAGCAGCCAGAGGAGAGAGCCTGGGCCAGAGGCTGGGAGACCACCTCACTGTGACCTTGGGACTGACCTTGACTTCGGTCCCTTCCTGCTGACAGAAAAGGCAAGTGGGACCCCCGAAGCTAAGCGCTGAGAGATACCAACAGGACCAGGAAGCTGAACGCACAGGCAGTGCCCTAAATTCTTCTCATACTAAAACCCAGACAAGTTCCCCCTGTGCTCTGAAACTCACATACCTTCTTTTCTTATTAATCTCCCTTTCTGGCTATTATTCAAGGACTGCGAATGAATCCCTTCTCAGGCTCTTAGGCTTTTTAAGCTGTAGAAAGAGAATGAAAAAAGTGCACCCTAAGACCTAGGATTTCTTTTTCTTCCTTTTGTGTTGCCAGCGAATCCCTCTGAAAGGCGAGCTGGCACAGGTTCCAGGAATTTGTGTAAATGCCGGATAGAGATCTACTGCCGTTTCTGCAGCAGCCAGGCGTTTCCAAAAATGGTGTGAGCTGCTGGCCTGCACTTTTAGGGCAGTGACCAGCCAGGGACCCGTGTGCTCTCCCACCTGCACAGAGGGCCAACGCATTTCTAATCTGGGCTTTTTACTAGTCGAGGGGAGAGGGTGTCCCATACATTGTAGTCACTCTATGAGCAAAATTGCTGCATTTACAGCCAAGTGATGAAGGCACACATGTCGTCTCCGTCTCCTCACTTTGGTTTCTTCCTGAGGAATCTCAGAAAGTGGGATGGAAATGCTGTGCCTGCAACTCGAAGTATTTTTCCATGGAAAGGGCCATCATTTGCTTTTGTTTAATTCTCAAAGGGTCTGCTGACTTTTCTCCAGTATTTCCTGAGGGCCAGCTGTATGCTGGGCGCTGTGGTTTATAGTAAGCCTACAGCTGAGGACAGGGGGGACAGTGTCCCTGCATGAGTGTGTGTGTGTGCGCTAAGCCGTTTCAGTCATGTCCAACTCTTTGACATCCCATGGACTATAGCTCGCCAGGTTCCTCTGTCCATGGGATTCTCCAGGCAAGAATATAGGAGTGGGTTGCCATGTCCTCCTCCAGGGGATCTTCTCAACCCAGGGACTGAATCCAAGTCTCATAGGTCTCCTGCGTTGGCAGGCAGGTTCTTTACCACTAGCAAGTAGAACTTACAAATGAATGAGGTAGGAGGACGCATTGAGCAAATAAAACTCAACAAACAACCACATGTATTTTATTTTGTTCTGAGGGCCCTGGCACTAGAAGGAAATCAATAGGGTAATGGACATGCATCTAGTCTGGTGGTAGGAGCAGTAAATATTATGGATTGGCTTTTACGACTCCTATTCCAACACACTTACAGAATCCCTTCCTGAAGTCTAGCTACAACGCTATGTTGAACTGTAGCAGCAGAAAAGCCAAAAAATAAAAAATTCAAAAGGCACTCCCCAGGCTCCCTTGTAGCGAAGGGCTGACTGTGGTCTCAAGGAGGCGATGAGCAGTGCCAGGCAGTGAAGAGCTGGACTCAGTTGCCAGTCTGTTAGATTCATCCAGATTACTCGCCCAGAAACTCTCTCCTGATCTCCACGTTGTAGATGCCGAGTGGCAGCTGGCGGCAGTGACACCAACAAGGGACACATCGGTGCCATGTCGCCCCTCCCAGCTGCTGCCCCTGACCACAAAGCTCCCGGCAGCCCTGGCTCAAGGGCAATCCCTGCCTCTCTCCCCAGGGTAACTACCCTAGGTGGTGGAGTGGTAAGGAATCCACCTGTCAGTGCAGGAGACTTCCAGAGACTCGAGTTTGATCCCCGGGCCGGGAAGATCCTTTAGAGGAGGAAACGGCAACCCACTCCAGTACTCTTGCCTGGAGAAGCCCATGGACAGAGGAGCCTGGCGGGCTACAGTCCATGGGGTCACAGAGAGTCAGGCATGACTGAGCATAAGCACAAGAACTACATCGAGATAATGACCCCGAGGTGATTCCTTTCTTTTTTTAAATTAAGTTATAAAGCAAACTTCGGGAGATGGTGAGGGACGGGGAGGCCTGGAGTGCTGAAGTCCACAGGGTGGCAAAGAGTTGGACATGACTGGGCGACTGAACAACAATAACAACACAATATCATATTAGTTTTAGGTGTACAACATAGTGATTTGATAGTTTTATAACATTATGAAGTGATCACCACAATGATTCTAGGTACCATCTGTCACCATGCAAGGCTGTTCCAATGTTCTAGACTATATTCCCTGTGCTGTCATGACATCCTCATGGCTTCATTATTTTATAGCTGGAAGTTTGTACCTGTTAATCCCCTGCACTTATTTCGTCCATCCTCCTCACCTACACCCTCCCCTCTGGCAGCTACCCATTTATTCTCTATATCTACGGGTCTGCTTCTGTTTCGTTTTGTGTGTTTGTATTTCTGATCCCGCATGTAAGTGAAATCATGTATCATTTATTTTTCTCTATCTGACTTAGTTCACTTAGCATAACACCCTCTGAGTCCATTCATGTGGCTGCAAATGGCAAGGTTTTACAACTCAATGTCAAAACAACCAAAAAACAGGTAGAGGACATGAACAGACATTTTTCCAAAGACGAGATACAGATGGCCGACAGGTGCGTGAGAAGGTGCTCAGTATTACTGATCATCAGGGAGATGCAAATGAAAATCACAATGAGATACCACCTCAGACCATAGTCAGAATGGCTATCATCAAAAAGATAATAACAAGGGCTTCCCTGGTGGCTCAGTGGTAAAGAATTCACCTGCCAATGCAGAAGGCATGGGTCCGATCCCTGATTCGGGAAGATCCCACGCGTGGTGGAACAGCTAAGTCCGCGTGCCACAACTATGGAGCCTGCGCTCTAGAGCCCGGGGGCGCAACCACTGAAGCCCATGGGCCTAGAGCCTGTGCTTCGCAATGAGAGAAGCCGTCACTGTGAGAGGCCAGCGCACCGCAACTGGAGGAAGCCCGAGCCCAGCAAAAGACCCAGCACAGCCAAAAATAAAGAAAGAAAAGATACTAACAAGCGTTGGTGAGGACGCACAGAAAAGGGAACACTTGTGTGCTGTTGGTAGGAATGGAACCAGCTGCAGTCCCCACAGAAGGTATGGAGGTACCTCAAAAAACTAAAAATCGAGCTACCATATGATCTGGCAACTCCACTTCTGGGTATTCATCTGAAGAAAACAAAAACCCTAACTGGAAGAGATACACGCCCCCCAGTGTTCCCTGCAGCACTATTTAAAATAGCCGAGATAAGAACCAACCCAAGAGCTCATCATCAGATGAATGGATAAAGACGATGTGGAATACTCAGTCAGTTCAGTTCAGTTCAGTCGCTCAGTTGTGTCCGACTCTTTGCGACCCCATGAATCGCAGCAGGCCACGCCTCCCTGTCCATCACCAACTCCCGGAGTTCACTTAAACTCATGTCCATCGAGTCGGTGATACCATCCAGCCATCTCATCCTCTGTCGTCCCCTTCTCCTCCTGCCCCCAATCCCTCCCAACATCAGAGTCTTTTCCAATGAGTCAACTCTTTGCATGAGGTGGCCAAAGTACTGGAGTTTCAGCTTTAGCATCATTCCTTCCAATGAACACCCAGGACTGATCTCCTTTAGAATGGACTGGTTGGATATCCTTGCAGTCCAAGGGACTCTCAAGAGTCTTCTCCAACATCACAGTTCAAAAGCATGAATTCTTTGGCACTCAGCCTTCTTCACAGTCCAACTCATATCCACACATGACCACTGGAAAAACCATAGCCTTGACTAGATGGACCTTTGTTGGCAAAGTAATGTCTCTGCTTTTGAATATGCTATCTAGGTTGGTTGTGACTTTCCTTCCAAGGAGTAAGCGTCTTTTAATTTCATGGCTGCAATCATCATCTACAGTGATTTTGGAGCCCCCCAAAATAAAGTCTGACACTGTTTCCACTGTTTCCCCATCTATTTGCCATGAAGTGATGGGACCAGATGCCATGATCTTCGTTTTCTGAATGTTGAGCTTTAAGCCAACTTTTTCAACTCTCCTCTTTCACTTTCATCAAGAGGCTTTTTAGTTCCTCTTCACTTTCTGCCATAAGGGTGGTGTCATCTGCATATCTGAGGTTATTGATATGTCTCCTGGCAATTTTGATTCCAGCTTGTGCTTCTTCCAGCCCAGCGTTTCTCATGATGTATTCTGCATCTAAGTTAAATAAGCAGAGTGACAGTATACAGCCTTGACGTACTCCTTTTCCTGTTTGGAACCAGTCCGTTGTTCCATGTCCAGTTCTAACTGTTGCTTCCTGACCTGCATATAGGTTTCTCAAAAGGCAGGTCAGGTGGTCTGGTATTATGTGGAATACTGAAGGGAAGTCCCTCAGTCCTGTTCGACTCTTTGCGACCGCATGGACCTACCAGGCTCCTCTATCTATGGGATTTTCCAGGCAACAGTACTGAAATGGATTGCCATTTCCTTCTCCAGCAGATCTTCCCGACCCAGGGATCGAACCCAGGTCTCCCGCATTGTAGACAGACGCTTTACGGTCTGAGCCACCAGGGAAATCCTTATGTGGAATGCTGCTGCTGCTGCTAAGTCGCTTCAGTCGTGTCCGACTCTATGCGACCCCATAGACGGCAGCCCACCAGGCTCCCCCGTCCCTGGGATTCTCCAGGCAAGAACACTGGAGTGGGTTGCCATTTCCTTCTCCAATGTGGAATACTACTCAGCCCCAAAAGACCATGGCTTCCTTGTGCCCGGGGCAGGCCCAGCACTTTCTGCCCCTCCCCAAGGGCAGGGATCTCCCTCTGCTCCTCCCTCCGAAGCGGAGTCGGGGGCCAGGCGCGTTTCCTGCTCCGCCCTCCACCCTTCTCCCGCGCCCACAGCGGAGGGCCGTGCGGAAAAGACACCAGGGCACCTGCTCCCTGAGTCTCGGGCTCCCGGACATTACCAGTCATCTCACTGGCCTGCCATCGGCCTCTCAGCATCTGTGAAAGTTTTAGCTGTTTTCTCCCACCCGCTTTGGCAGCTCCATCCTCCCCCACCACCCACCCCCGCGCTCTGTCAAAGTGAGTCTTGCCACCCACTTCCCCTCCACCGGCTTGTCAACTTCTCAGAATAGAGTTGATTGCTTTCTGATGTGCTCAAAAAATGTTTATGATTCTGTAAGTTAGCTGGCCTTTTCTCACTGCTGAAGGATGCCGCAGGGGGCGGGGGAGGGGGCGGTGACATCTCCTCCAAGCTGTCCACATCCAAGCGGAAGCAGAGGCAGAGATCTCTTTGAGGGGCTGGGGGGTGTCTGGAGTGTGATTCTCTCCCTGATCAGAGATCATAGCACCTGCGCTACTAAAAGCTTCCGATGTGAATCGTTCGTTACTTCACGGAGCATTTATGAAGCTTCTGCTATTTGCACATCACCATGTAAAGAGTTGAGGACACAAAGATGAATAAGGCACAGTCTTTGCCCTGCAGTTACTCACAACCCAGGGACAGCAATGGACATAAACAAGCGTGATGAAGCTGAGTGATGAAGCCATAATAGGAGTGGAAGCAGGCACAGAGGGAACACTGGCCTGAGGAAACAGGACACAGGGCACCGAGGATGTGTAATTTTCTGAGTTATTTCTGAAATTTTGGGCAAGAGTTTTCCACTCAGAAAGGGTGAAGGGCATTTATGAAGAATTTACTCAAAAGTGTTATATGTAAACAAAAGCATTTACATAGAAGTATGCCTTCCATTCCTCATTCACAAATAAGGAACTGGAATTCTGTCTTTTATTCTTATTCCAGGGTTAGCTGGATCAGAATTCTCTTTTTGAGGTCTAGTAGGTCAACCCCATCTTAGCCACAGTCAGCTCTAATAACAGGGAATCTAGTAGAGGGTATTTGATTAAAATCAGTATGTTTTTCTTAAAACAGAAGTTTGAAAACTAGTATCTAGGATGCTGTCATTCACACTATCCTTTTCATATTTTATGAAAGGATATTTTCATATCCTTTCCTTTTTTTTTGGAACCTCTAGACTTGTTGTAGCCCAAGTACAGGCGGCGCTAGAGATAAAGACTACAGATGGCATCACCTATAGATAGTCTGGTTGACCTAGAACCTGCTCATCTTACAGAAAGGCTGAGTTCACCTGGAGGGCTCAGAGCTGACTGTGGCTAAGATGGGTTTGACCTGCTAGACCTCAAGAAGAGAATTCAGATCCAGGCTAACTCTGAAATAAGAGTCAGAATTTCAGTTCCTTATTCGTGAACGAGGAATGGAAGGCACACTTTTATGTAACCTGTTGTACCCCAAGTACAGGTGGCTCCAGTGATAAAGACCACAGGTGGCACCACCAGCTCAATGGGCATGAGTTTGAGCAGGCTCCGGGACTCGGTGATGGACAGGGAAGCCTGGCTGGCGTGCTGCAGTCCGTGGGGTTGCAAAGAGTCAGACACGACTGAGCTACTGAACTGACTGAACTGAGTGATAAAGAATCCTGCCAATGCAGGAGACGTAAGAGATGCAATATGGGTTTGATCTCTGGGTTGGAAAGATTGCCTGGAAAAGGAAATGGCAACCCACTCCAGTATTCTTGCCTGGAAAATCCCATGGACAGAGGAGATTGGCCAGCTACAGTGCGTGAGGTTGCAAAGAGTCAGACACGGATGAAACAACTTAGCACGCACACAAGTGCATGGATGTCTGGCTATTGCTCGATCCGGACCACGGGAAGGAGATGGCAGCCTGGCTCGGAAAAGAAAAGGGATGCCATGCGGTAGCCAAGGCTCTCTTTTTTGGGGTCCCTTTCAGCCCAGTCCGATGTGTCAGTGCCAAGACAGGACTATCGGAGCCAAATAGGGACTGGCCAGAGTGAGATGCCCAGGTGAGGGCACGGGACACGGGCCAACAGTAAACAGAATATTCGCAGGGCAGAGGATGTCAATTACCAGGCATGGAAGCACAGCAACGCATCAGTCTGTGGACAAACCCAAGAGCAGAAGCTGGTGACGCAGACAAGGACGGGACAGAAGGCAGGACGGGAGGCTAGGCTGCCCCTGGGGTCTCATGAGGTGGGTGAGTGGTTGGTGGAATCTGTCTGGAGATCACAGACTCAGCCCGGTTTGCCTCGTCTCCGTCAGCATTTGCCTAACATTCCTAAGAGCCGTGCTCGACAGACACACAAAAACACACGGGCCACACGTTCCGAACCAGAACAAGACAGAGCAAGTCAAGCCCAGCGGACTGCACGAATCTGTATACTTGGGAAGCCACAGGATGTGCCTTAAAACATTCAACCTTATGACAATACCTTCTGAAAAGTAACATTTGAACTATGGATACAATTTATAGTAAAGGCTCAAGCCTTGTAATTCTATAAAATAGAAATATTTTAGCATTTGAAAATTTTTCCTTTTCTTTAACCATTGACTAAAGAAACAAGCTGGTGAAGAGAGAATCAGACTATAGAAGAGGATGAGAAATGGATGTTGTAGAAAATCCTACAGCGTGGCACTGTGTAGGCTGGCACCTCCATGTCCTCATGCCTTGGTATTTAAGGTTCCACTTGGGCAGGGGTGGAGGTGCTGAGCCCTGCAGAGAGAAAGTTAATTCCACATGGAAATTAAACAGCTGGTTGGTTCTTGGTTGTTTCAGCATTGCTTTGATCTCTTTTGCTGTTATTTTGGAGGAGGAAACGGCAGCTTACTCCAGTATTAGGGAAATCCCATGGACAGAGGAGCCTGGTGGACTAAAGTCCATGGGGTTGCAAAGACTCGGACACGACTAAGGAGATTAAGAACACATGCATGCTGTTACCTTGAACTTTCAAATAAGCAGGAAGTAAGATAGCTGTCAACTTTTGCCTAACATGACCTTCAATATCTTGAAGTCATTATTAAAGAATCCTCCATACACCCCCCAAATTACATTGAGCAATTGTTTTCCTGCTTGGAAACGTTCTTTCATATTCTATCTTCCCCAGCCCAGCAGACGAGAGTGTGTCCTCTTGTTTTGCTTCTGAATCTGAGATTTTACTGAGAATATTTTTCCAGTGAAGGCAGAAAAAAATAAAAAATAAAAAACAAAACACCATTATATTACATACTTTGAATGTAAGTGTCACCACCCAATTTTTAACCCTAATGTAGGGGGAAATTCATCAATCCAAGCTATTATTTATGATCATGCTCTTCCTTGTATTTTAATGACCTGTAAGTGATTTAAAACAAGCTTGTCTGGTGGTGACACTTAGCAGGAAGCTACTGTTACCGACCTGGGGCAACTCCCTCTGCTGTCTGTGTCCTTCCACACTGAGCGAATGTGTGCTCATAATAATGGTGGCACTAAACTGGGGCATTGTTCCTTTGTCGACTTGTTGCCTACTTTAATAGTAATAAAAATACAGGTTTAAAATGTACAGAAATGGGAAGAAATTAGTAGAGAATATTGCTATGAGGATCTTATAATTGACACACTTTCTTAATTTTCTTTGCATAACCAGTGTTCACTAGATGGTTTTTGGCCTTATTCTACTGAAATAACCAATTTTATTTTCATTTTGACTTCCACCTGGCAAAGCCACTTAAGGCTACTGCCATGAATCTCACTTTGGACCTCAGCATCCTCTTCTATAAAATGAGAAGTAAAATGACACAATGAACAAGGTGTAACTCCTGAAACTTAAAGATATTAAAAAAAAAATTCCTCTGAAAATAAGGGTTATACAATCCTTAAAGAAAATCTCTTTGGGTGAATCACAAAAGGGTAAGAATGTATATCTCTCAAAGTTTAAAATCATCAATTAAACATTTTCTACCTGGCAAGACTTTTCATTAGTAGGTCTAGAAGGCAGAATATTGCATAGGATATAGATTGTTTCCATTAATTGTTTGTGTGTGTATGTATGTGTGTGTATACATAAATTTTTCATTATTATGGTTTGTCTGTAGGTAAAAATCCTAAAATACAGGGTTAAATTAACAAATTCTTTTCACTGAAAATAGATAAACACGCATTTTCCTCAATAACAACAGTTGGTAAGAGCTTTATACTTTTAAACTGTTTTCATATACTTTTACTTGATCCTCATCATAGTGCCATGGGGATGGACAGCAGACATCAGTGCCTCATTTGATGAAAAACTACATACATAACTGATAGAGACAGAGGCATCTTGGATTTGTCGTTAGAAAAGCTGAATTATGAATAAAATGGACACATGACTCACTTCCCCAAAGGCTGCATCAGATCAGGCAGTCATTACCCAGACAAGTCAGACAAGACCAGGGTTATTTGGGCCTGGATTTTATCCTGTAAATTGTATCCATTGTTTCCTTCACTTTGGTGGCAGCAGATTGCTCTGGAAGTTACTGGCCGCATCAGGCAGCTAGAGAAAAACAAGTGCCTCGACCTCCAATTCTCACTGTGACCACTAGAGTGCAGTGTTGCTCTCTGCACATCTTAACCAGTCTCCACTCTGATGCGAAGAATTAACTCGTTGGAAAAGACCCTGATGCTGGGAAAGATTGAAGGCAGCAGAAGAAGGGGACGACAGAGGATGAGATGGTTGGATGGCATCACCGACTCAATGGACATGAGTTTGAGTAAACTCTGGAAGTTGGCAATGGACAGGGAGGCCTGGTGTGCTGCAGTCCACGGGCTCGCAAAGAGTCAGACAAGACTGAGCGAATGAACTGAACTCTAAGAGAAAAGACTGGAGTCCTGCAATCAATCTATACCACTGCCTCACAGGGTGCACTGGCGCAGTCAGTGTTAGGGACATGGCTTTGAATCCCCAGTTCTAGACAATGTCTCATTTGCCAGCCCCAAGCACTAGCGGATGACTGGCCTCTATACCACGTGGTGTGGTTTCGGTGGAGGGAAGGAGACAGTGTCTCTTTTCACTCACCAGTTTCCACTTGGGGGCTCTAAGTAAGTCTTGAAAACCTTGAGTCCTCTTCCTAAGTGTTAAGCTATCAATGAGTAATTGTCACCATAGGCTCAAAGATTTTTAGCCTGATTCATTTCCTAGAGAGAACAGTGAATGTATTGCTCTGATCACATTATTAGGCATCAAAAAAAAAAAAATTTATAAGGGGTAGGAGAGGAGGAGAGTTAAATAATTCTCTGCTCCTGTGATTAACTATGACATAAAAATACTATATAAAAACCACTACATAAAAAATATATTGCCATACCTTAAGTATAACCTACTTCTCCTGATGCTTAAAATGCCTCTGTGGGTGTGTAGGGGGAGAGATGTTTCTCACGACTGCGCTACAACTGAGTGTTTCTAGGAGGATATAAAAGTAGCCTGTAAAACTTTTTACTGTGGAAAGAAATGATCCCTAACTTTGCCTGGCTTCAGGGCCAGAATGGCTGGTGCTGGTTACAACGCTGACAGCAGATATTAACTACGGGTCTGTGAAATTTCTGCAACGAGATGAAGCCATGTCTGTGCGTGCGCCATCCCTCAGTCGTGTCCAATGCTTTGTGACACCATAGACGGCAGCCCACCAGGCTCCTCTGTCTATGGAATTCTCCAGGCAAGAATACTGGAACACCACATCTTATTAAGGTTAAGTCTTGGAGTTTCAAGGTCTCCTTCCTCTGAACTGAGTATCTGTGTCCATCTGGCACTTACCTTCTACCACCTTGTGTATTAAGCAATTTCCAGGGAGACTAGATTAAAAATTCATTTCAATTCATAAGACCTGTCTACAAATGTCTTACAGCACAGGTGCTGAGCTCTGAACTGAAGTGTCTTGATGTAAGAGGCTGGCTTCTACACAGCTAACCAAGCTTTGAGTTCTTGGGCAGCCCTTTGACACCAGTGATCTGTTTTGCTGGTCGTGCTTCCTGCAGACACACGCTCTCCAGGCAGCCCCTCTTGGCAATGCCCAGCTTCCCTCTGCTATCTCAGGGAATCCTGGAGCGGTCTCACCGACACCCTCCCAGGTTCTGCCTCATACACCTGCCCTTGTTCTCGTCTGTTTTCCTCAAAGCCCCACGAGAGCCAGGCTTCCTTCTAGGGCTGCTGCCCATGTTACAGAAGAGGGAAGTCCCGAGGGAGTGTGTCCCAGGGAGCCCGAGCTGCTGACCCCCCTCGGGGTCTTCAGTAGACCAGGACAGTCCTTTCTCACCGTCTGTCCCTGTACATCCAGGTTGAGGGACCAACCAATCAAAGCTAAACTCTCCTCCTCTCTTTTCATCACCACGTGTCTATGCCTCTTGAGAGTCCCTTGGGCTGCAAGGAGATCAAGCCAGACAATCCTAATGGAGATCAACCCAATATTCATTGGAGGGACTGAGGCTGAAGCTGAAGTTCCAATACTTTGGTCACCTGATCTGAAGAACTGACTCATTGGAAAAGACCCTGATGCTGGGAAAGACTGAAGGCAGGAGGAGGAGGAGGCAGCAGAGGATGAGATGATTAGAATAGCATCACTGACTCAGTGGACATGAACTTGAGCAAACTCTGGGAGACAGTGGAGGACAAGCGAGCCTGGTGTGCTGCAGTCCCTGGGGTTGCAAAGAGTCAGACACGACTTAGTAACTGTATAACAACAATGACAATCTGTGACAACCCCTGGCTCTTTCTCTTCAGTCACAGATTTCTGTCCCCCCTTCATCTCAGACACCTCTCAATCCCACCACAGCCTCCCCACAGAAACAGATCACAAAAGATACCATCCGTCAGTAAGTTCACAGGTATGACTTTGCCAGTTCTCACTCCTTAGTAAACTGTCTGGAGTAAACACTGATGATTTGCAGAGAGTTGTCAGGACAAGTGTGGGCATGTGCCCTAATTTTAGGGGTTACCAATCTGGCTAATGACTATACTGGCAGGCACTAACATAAGCATCCTTTAGAGTTTTAACACTGAATTCACTTGTTTGCATGGACCATACAGCAGAATCCATCTTTGATTGATTTCTAGTGATTTCATCTTAACCTTATCTCTCTAGTGATCATGCAGTTCTCCAGGTCAGGGAATGGGTCTTATTGCTATGATATACTCACCCCATAACCTCCATTGTAAGGATCCCAAGTTCTAACTGCTCCTCTCATATTTCCAGCTCCTCTCCCTCTCTGTCTCCCTCTCCAACAATCCCTTCCAACAGGAATGTCACCTCCACAGAGAACTTTTCTCCCCAAGCTTCCTCTCCTCTGCTTCATTCCATGGCACTTATCACCTCTGACACCCCATCAATTTTTACTGCCAGACCCCCCTCCCTAAGAAATCAGTTCCATAAAGGAGCTTTTGTCTATGTCATTCACTGCTGTAGCCTCAATGCCCCCAAAAGTGTCTCACACATAATCAACACTCAATAAACATGTGTTGAATAAATCAGTAAATCAAGCTTTTAACACAGCATTTCCCCACAGTGGGCAGTTAAGAAATACTCATTTATCTGTGTTAATACAGTTATGTTTTCATCGGTTCAGGGAAGTGGAAGGTCAAGTGTCCCTTATACATGGGGCCAGAAGAGCCTGTGCAAGCTTGCCACCCGTTAAAAATCTCCAGAAACAGTTTAAATGCCTTTTTTTTTTTTTTTTTTGGTAGCAAAATAAGCAAAGGATGCTTTGACATGAAGACTTTGGGACTGGAATCACGGAAGGCCCTGGAACTAGCTTGGCTTCTAGGATGATCAGTTCAGGGGTTTCAAACCAATTTGTACAGCAGGACTCTTTAATGGAATCAAGCATTCAAAAACCATTTATGTAGTGTAAAGCATTCATACTGTACAAATGCAGGGAAACATATGAGAGAAATTCCATGTTATGCATCCATAACATGACGATCTTGTCTTGATTAGCAAGGCTCTGTGTTACAGAATGTGGAGAGTATTCATTGGGGGCAATTAATACTTTTCAATACTAACTCTTACTAATATTTCTCTTTTTCCTTCCTAGTGGGGGAGAGTAGATATGACTATCCCATTGCCCCAAGTGTTATTTGACACTGAGAATATAGGTGTACTACCCATGTCTTTTTTTTTTTTTTTTTTCAGCTTTAACAGGATGTAGCCCACCGGGCTCCTCTGTCCTTGGGATTCTCCAGGCAAGAATATTGGAATGGGTTGCCATGCCCTCCTCCAGGGGATCTTCCCCACCCAGGAATTTAACGCAGGTCTCCCACATTGCAGGCAGATTCTTTACTGTCTGAGCCATCAGGGAAGCCCTTATTGGGATATAATTGACATATAACTTTATAAAGTTTAGGGTGTACAATGTGGTGATTAGATGTGTGTATGTATGAAAAAAACAATACCATATCCAGGCTGGTTAACACACCTCTCAGGTCACAGAATTACTATTTCTTGGTTGTGGTTTTGGCCATGAGAATATTTAAGATCTAGTCTCCTAGAAACTTTCAAGTATGCAATTCGGTGTTGTTAACTATAGTCACTGTGCTCTTCACTGGATCCCCAGCACTGTTTATCCTATAATCGGAAGTTTTTATCTTTCGCATTATCTGTATTTTGATGCTTTGCATCTGGGTGTCCTTGCTGACCGAGGAGGAACTTCCTCTTCCAGGATGAACCAATTGCTGGAGATAATAAAACACATCTCTTCCTTGGCCTTTCGAAAGCTTCACCTTTCAAAAAGAAAGCCAGTTATCCTGGAGCCCACAACCCTGACTGCCTCCTCTATTGGTTTCTTAGACTCAGGGCGAGTTCCTGCAGTAATTATCACAGAAGTCAGCACAGCCTCTATGCTCTGGAGCCTGTGAAAAATCATTCAAACTAGTGATCCCTAAGACTGCTCACACAGCGTTGCGTGCTCCTTCCTAGAGAAGCCAGGAGAAAGGTTCTTGCCCACATTTTTCCTTTGTTCTCCCTGCCTCCCGAATGCCCCCTAGGTACCCGCTGTGGTGTGGTGTGGCCCCTCTTCTTGGGGCCTGTGAGTAACAAACTATCTTTCACTGGTAATCATTTCCTGATGCTTTGGTCTTGCCATACCTCAATAATTATAAAACCTGTATCTTAAAACAGGGGCTTCCCAGGTGACCCAGTGGTAAAGAATGTGCTTGCCAATGCAGGAGATGTGGGTTTGATCACGAGGTGGGGAAGATCCCCTGGAGAAGGGAATGGCAACCCACTGCAGTATTCTAGCTAGGAGAATCCCATGGACAGAGGAGCCTGGCGGGCTACAGTCCATGCGGTCCCAAAGAGTCAGACACGACTGAGCAACTAATGCTTCCACTTTCTTTCAACACTGTGTACATGGTCCTGATTCTGCAGCTTTGATTTACTGCAGAAATAATCACGTCCTGAGGTTACATTTCTTTTCTTGGCAAGCGTCCCTTTTCTTCGCATCCCCTATGCCCTGTTCTCTTTATCTCCATGGTCCTCATCACTTTTATACGGTCAGTTCCGTGTGTTTTTCTGTCCCTCTCTCTGGAATGGGAGTGCTAGGGGGCCAGGACCCCTGTCTAATGATTTGCTGCTGTAACACCAGAGCAGAGCAGTGCTTGGCACCCAGCAGAGGCTCAATAAGCCCTACTGAAGGAGTATCTATGAGAAAGAACATGCTAGTGTGGAATTCACAGAGCTGTTTCCAATCAAGGGTTGAGATAGGTAGAAATATGTGTGATCTCCCCAGAGGATGGAGGAGGAGATGGGGCAGAGATAGTGCATCGTAGGGTTCCCTGTCTTGGCCATTTTCTGGCTCCACGGGCCCAAAGTACTTAGGGTGATTCTCAGTTAGAGGAATGGGGATAACACTTAGCAGGTGTGTGTGATGTTTATTACATTCAGGTAAGCTGAAGAGCTGGAGAAGGCAATGGCACCCCACTCCAGTACTTTTGCCTAGAAAATCCCATGGACGGAGGAGCCTGGTAGGCTGCAGTCCATGGGGTCGCTAGAGTCGGACACAACTGAGTGACTTCACTTTCATGCATTGGAGAAGGAAATGGCAACCCACTCCAGTGTTCTTGCCTGGAGAATCCCAGGGATGGGGAAGCCTGGTGGGCTGCCATCTATGGGGTCGCACAGAGTCGGACACGACTGAAGCGACTTAGCAGCAGCAGCAGTAGCACCAAGCTGAAGAGCTAGGCAGACACAGAAGCAGATGAAAAGCAGTCTGCTTCCAGCTGTTTGCTTATCTGAAACACCCATGAATTTGACGTACTTGGGTAATACCTATGGTCTTGCCTGTGATGAATCAAATTCTGAATAATAAGAATACTTTGGAGGCAAACATTCAGATGAATTGATTTCTCTACTTAACACACGCTTGCCAGAAAATCCTTTTTAATGAGTCCCTTGTTGAAAATAGTTTTAAGGTATTTAAATAGACTTCTTTCCTTAATAACATAATATGCTGAGTACGATTAACTTGTATTTGGATAATATGGTAGTATTTCATTAGCATTAACCTGAAGCTTAACTGAGCTGAGGTAATGTAATATTGGAGAAAGAGCTTTATCTTGAAGTTCTATTTTCTATCCTCATTTGACCTGATCCAGCCGAGAGTGACCTTTACTAAGCCACATTATTTTAGACTTTACTGTTTTGCCTCTCAATAATGGTATAGGGCTTCGCAGGTGGCCCAATGGTAAAGAATCCATCTGCAATGCAGGAGATGCGAGAGATGCAGGTTCAATCCCTGGGTCGGGAAGATCCCCTGGAGAGGGAAATGGCAGCCCACTCCAGTATTCTCGCCTGGGAAATCCCATGGACAGAGGAGACTGGTGGGCTTCAGTCCATGGGGTCACAAAGGAGTCAGACATGACTTAGCGACTAAACCACCACCACCAAGGGGAGGGGACTAAATGACCTGAGAGTTATTGGACTGTAATGGGCTATTATTCCACATAGTTCAGATACAGAATAGGTGAGAGGAAAGGGTTTTTACATGATGATCAAATCAAAGACTCAGGAAACCATGGATTTAAAACATACATTTAAAAATCCCTCTTTTCATTTGACCATCATGATTTTTTAGAGTAAATAAATGAAAAGCAAAGATTCTAGGTACTTGGTAAATTTAATAATGTAGTCTCAGTTACATTATATTTTAATGATTACAGAGTTCTACCTCTGTATTCCCAGTAAGGACAGAATTGTACATCTGATCATGATCAGCAATGAGTAATACATTTTATAAAATTATAGACTTAGTCTCAGGGATCTAGATATCACTTGGTCTATTCCTTATATCTTTATGTACAAGAAAAAAATGGAGGTGAAAGTGTGTACATATTTTGTCTGTGTGTGTGTGTGTGTGTGTGTATGTATAAAAGACAAGAAGGTAAAAGATGATTTCCCCCCCCACTTTAAACTTTTGGATTAAGCTAATCCACAGCCATCCAAACTAGTATATTCTATGTCCCTAGTTTCTCAAAAGGATGAATCTGTGGAAAACAAAACAAAAATCCAAGAACATCAAGTTCTTGGATTTTACTAGTCTGTTAGATTTGCATGGAATATTCACATGTAACCTCTGAAAGGAAAAACAACGAAGGCATTGACAAGTCTGTGTGGAGTCCGTAAAAACTTTGTGGATGGTAAAAGTATTATCAGGCCTCAAAACTTGAGATCAAATGGTCCTGGAAGTTGGGGAGCATCCAGTATGAGAATGAAAATATATCTTTAATAAAATTGCGCTTAATAGAAGGGAGAAATCTGCAGAGGTCATCTTTAGACTTTTTATTCCTAAATATAGACACTTTAAAATTATTTGAAGAAACCCCTTCAGAATACTTGGAGAAGAATTAAGCGGAGATGTCACCTGCAAAGTAGCTGCCGTTTTTACGAAGACTTTGTAAGAAACGCTCGGAAGCAGGCTCTTACATCATGGGTATCTTACAAGTGACAGGCGAACTATGTTGTGAGGAAGGGACGGGATGCCAAAGAGTGAGGAACGCATATAGGTAAGTGCTGGAATAGTTTAGGCATAAAACAATTTGTCAGGAAAGTCTGTGGGCTCATCTATAGTGGAGGTATGAAAGCCACCACTTACCTCTGTCATTCAGCACAGATAAATAGGCTTCTTATTATGCACACATCTTAACATGCTTCCCACTTTTTATAGACTGGGAAATTGACAAGCAACAGTGCTTATCCAATCACATTGTTAAAATGAGATTGCAGTCAGGATGGTTCAAAGCTTCTAACTTTTATACTTGTGTCTCATTATTATGGGATCATTTTAACATGTCAAAAATAAATCGATGGATTGGGGTGGGGGGGCTTCAGGAGAAATGTTGTCTTATCCTTTCAGGCAAACCCAGAATTAATCCTGTTGCAAGAAGCCTGTCTTTTTGTCTTAGCTCTGGTTTTTAAGAGCCTGTCTTTACATCTCAGCTCTGGTTTTTAAGACGGGGTCTTCATCCTAGGGCAAATTCTGTCAACATCATGTCAAGATGTCTCTCACTTCCCCAGGCTTATATGACAGTAGTTCGATAGCCCCACAGGAAGAGAGCTCCATGTTCCTTAATAGTTCAGTAACAACCCTGAGGTCAACTTTCTTGGAACAGCTTAGGTCATGGGACCATCCTTAACTGTAGTAGCCAAAGGATGGGGTACACCCAGGGTCCAGAGCAGGATTAACCCTCACACCTGGAGCTTGGGAACCCCCAGTCTACAAGGCTGAGAGTAAAGAGGAAAGCCATGGCTTGCCAAAAGAAAATCAGGACGCTGTCATCAAAGGCAGATGACTGAATGAGCAGCAAAAACAATAGATCTTTTCAAGCCAACTTGAATCTTCTTTTCAATCACTAGGGGGTTGTTCTGTTTAGGGTGTTTGGAAATTTAGGCTCACTTCACCCACAATTAATCATACTAATTTGCTACTATAAACTTAATGGAAAACCGAATTGTCCCATAAATTACTGAATAACATTTTGTCTTCTACAGTTTTACATAAAGCATAGATTTATGCCCACAGGCAATAGTATAATGCTGCAAATAATAAAACTTGAAAGTCACTATATTTAGTTGAAAATATGAACAAATTAACTGACGTAGAAAATAAAGGAAAATAGTTAGGTTTTTATGGTCATAAAGAAGTAGCTCCTTGGGCTTCCCTGGTGGCTTATTGGTAAAGAATCTGGCTGCCAAGGCAGGAGTCACAGATTCGAACCCTGGTGCAGGAAAATCCCACATGCCATGGAGCAACTAAGCCCGTGCACCACGACGGCTGAGCCTGTGCTGCTGAACCCGGGATCCACGACCACGGGGCCCATGTTCTGCAACTGCTGAAGCCCATACGCCCTAGAGCACGTACTCGCAACAAGAGAGGCCAAATGCAATGCAAAGCCCAAGTACCACAAGTAAAGGAGGAGCCCCTCCTCGCTACAATTAGAGAGAAGCCCGAGCAGCAACGAAGACCCAGCACAGCCAAAATAAACAAATAATATAATAAAATTAAAAAGAGAAATGGCTCATAGAGTTTTACACGTCAGTACAAACGAAATAGCTTTGTAAATGTTAAACACAAACCATCCCAAGGAACCTTAGACGTTAGAACACATGCCCCCAGTGCCTGACACTAAATGTAACTCAGCCTTAAAGTTTCCAGTGACTCAGATCTGAAACCCAGCAGCTCCCACAATATTATCATAACTGAGGAAAAAATCCAGAGCACGAAACTCTGTGTTTGTGAGTGATCTGTTTTATCTGAATCCTTGTTTTCCAGATTCTAAGCAATTTTGCTCATGGACTATACAGTCCATGGAATTCTCCAGGCCAGAATACTGGAGTAGGTAGGCATTCCCTTCTCCAGGAGATCTTCCCAACCCAGGGATCAAACCCAGGTCTCCCACTTTGCAGGTGGATTCTTTACCAGCTGAGCCACAAGGGAAGCCCTCACAGAGAATATGGCTCCTAACATCCTAAAATCAGCAATAGTCACAGTCTCAGTTTTACCAAACAAGAGCATGTTAGTTACTCTGCTGGGTTATAATCCAGTGTTCATTCATTCCTCTTTTCCACCTCTGACACATGAATAGAGGGTTGGTTTATGACCTGAACACAGAAGAGAATTGGTTGAAAGTATTGAAAATTTAGGGGACAAGCAATATCTTTTGTAAATAGCATTGAAAAAAATTATTTGCAGAGCTATGTTAAATTTCTGACTCATGAAAATTCAGAAGTTTGAGATAAGTCGATCTGTGAACATACAGTAGAATGTGATATACAATTAAAATGTAAATTTACATTCCACAAAAATGTTCATATTGCAAAAACGATGGTTCTTAAAGATACTGCAGGACACTAATGTATGGTGTTGGACTTAGAAAGTTCTACCCTGCTAAAAAACCAGGTATTAGGTGCCAAAACTTATTCACCATATGCAACAACTATACCAAGAGTAAGAAAGGGAAGGTGCCTGCTGAACGTCAAGTACTTCTTATCTCATTGTATTACCAACCCCATTACACAGATGAGCAAATCAAGGGTCAGAAAGATTAAGAATTCTGTCTAAAGTCATACAAAAATTTACCTACCTGAGATATGAGCAGAGGCCCAGCTGGGTCACCAGGCTGGACAAAGTCTGGACTTTTGGCCACACAAAGTCACATCAAGGTGCACTGAGAACCACCTTTTTGCTGTTCTTTACAAAGAGAAAACCCAGTTTCTGTGTGCTCACATATATTACTGAACACATTTACTCCAGATTTGCTACTTTTTTCACATCTGTATTTCCATAAATACTTTAGAATCATTTGTTAACATCTTTTGGTATGAGTATGTGTGTATGTGTCTGTCTTTAGCATTCTGATCTAATTCAGGGGCTTCCGTGGTGACTCAGATGGTAAAAAATCTGCCTGCAATGAAAGAGACCTGGGTTTGATCCCTGGGTTGGGAAGATCCCCTGGAGGAGGGCATGGCAACCCACTCCAGTATTCTTACCTGGAGAATCCCATGGACAGAGGAGCCTGGTGGGCTGCAGTCTATGGGCTGTATGGGCTTAGAAGAGTTGGACATGACTGAGCAACTAACACTTCCATTTTTTCACTTTCTAATTCTCCAGAAGACATCACACGGTAAGTCCTATTACACTTTAAGCATCATAATTCTAGGATATTTCAAGATACAATTTGCTCTTGCCTTTTAATTGTCAATATACTGGTGATTATTTTTGAAGTTTATAAGACTTACAGGTATTATTGGTAATTTATTGCAAATATATTCTAGGAGAATATGACGGAAGTCTTACTATGTTCTGCCACATTTAAATAACAATTTTATAGGAAACTTGATGGTCGTTAGAGGTAATCTGGTATACAGCTGACCAAGCCTAACTCTCCTCTATTTGGTAAATTCTTTCTCTAACCAGTCCACCTGGAACTGCATCACCTATTAATTGATCCTAAAAAGGGATGCCAGATTTAATGCTGCGATGGTTTTCGTTTGTTCACTCTACAGCCTCTTGTTTATAGCACCGTCTTCTTATTCTCTTTCCTCTAAGCCATGTCCATTTTGCAGAATTCAATTTCTGGCTCAAACCCACAATTCAGTGGAGTGAGGTCACTCAAAGACTGTTTGCCAGACCTCTCCACCAAAGGACAATAACCAAGGACAGAATGGAAAATCTCACACAAAGCCAGATTAGACTTTGCGCTAATGAGAGCATGGTATTGGTTACAATGATGCTATCTTATCTCTCAAAGGCAGCACAGTTACTATAAAGGCTCCAATCATCTTCTCATCCTCTTCAAGCTCTCCTGGGCAGACCCAGAGACTCCAGTTCTAGAACTTAACCTTGTTTTTCACGAGGTTTGTTTTCTTTACCTTTTGACGTGGCCAGGGAAGGTTCTGCCAATTAAGACATGACTTTAGAAAAAAGTGAAGGTACCTGACTCAAACTATGTTAAGTGCAACCCACTGTTTCGTATTATTCAGTTTATTAGAATTTGGGTATATTGTAGAGGTATTGGGTATATTGAACTTGGAGAGCTGAATTTTAATTTACCATTTACTTGCTATATGGTTTTGCTTAAGTCTCTGAAGTCCTCTGTGTTTTACTTTCTTGGTTGTTAAAAATTGGAAAAGAAATAATAATCCTACCTGCCAAAATTACCTTCAACATGTAGGAATACAACATAAACATATAAACAATTAAGACTTACAAAGTGCAAGTTTCTGCTATGTTAAAACCCAAAACATAAACTTCAACCATCTAATGACAAAAACCTATAGTAACAGTCCGCATGGCAATATGAACAGTAGGATAAAACAAATTAATCATTCCTTCAAGTACATATTGATCAGAAAGGAGTACTAAGTCGGTGTTTTTTGTACACATCTGAACAGGCATAACTCCCATGAAATTATGCTTTTCATGGAAACTTTGACCATATTAATCTTGGCAGAGTTGGGGTAATATTTTTGGAACTCTGAAAGGACTCTTTCATTTTAATTCCCATGAAAGGCTTTATTTTTCTATACTGTATTAGGGAAATCCAAAAAGGAAAAAAAGAAAAAAGGCACCATCATGCTTCAGATAATATTTTATGGAAATAAAACAGCAGGATCAGAAGGGTGCCCTCAGAAGTCACCTTTACCATAACTAAAATCGATGTGTAAGTGTGAGCCTTTCAGCTTTTATTCATTAATCATTCATTTCACACGGTGATTTCATAAATTCATGTTTGCATAATACATTAATAAGTTGGCATTTTCATCTTTAAGGTGTTTTTAGGCAAAGTGATTTTATCTCAGCACCACAGTGAGTCAGGCTCCTCCGGCTGTTTCTACCTCAAAAAGAAGTCCTAACTTTTGCAAAGTACATGGGCTCTTTCAGGCTATTGCAGCAGTGACCTAGTCTGAGCACGGCACTGGCTGGCTCACTTGAAGAGTTCATTGACTTCAAGGCTGGATAATGCACCCCAGAGAAGCTAAAGCAGAAAAAGCATCTTGCCCAACTCGATTACTCCACACTTAGTATTCTACTCCCATGAAGATTTTAGGAGGCATTTGGAGCTTCTTTTGCTCTGCACAGTAGAATTGAAGTAGGGAGTGTTGAAGGATTAACAAGTCCTAAGAACTGAGCCTCAGTACCCTCAAGATATGGTGAAATCGTAAGTCATCCCAATCCAGCGAAAACTGCCTCTAAGTGGTTTTGCCAAAACAAATCTCTCTACCAGCACAAGACTGTCAAGGCTCCAATTAGTAAATCCCTGAGCCCCAAAGTTAATTATGTGGATAATGAAAAGTGCTGGAAAACCCTCATTCCTGGGAAAAGGAAGTATCAGATCAACCATTAGCCCCACTGGGTAGATAGAGGGATGAGAATCCATCAGAGAAAGAAATACTTGTTCTACTATTAAAATGGAATAAAGACAATTTAATGATTATTACCATTAGATAAGTTTCAGTAACTTTTTGAAAGTAATAAAAGCCAGCAAAGGACACTGGATGTTTATTCCTCCTAAGCAGTCCCTCTGCTCTTATGCACTATAAAACACAAAATATGTTTAAGGTATTAGGGAAAAGAGGATTAAAAACACGATTTTTCCTTCAGCAGGAAAAGCCAGGATTCTCTGACTAATGTAACAATGAAGATTTCGGTATTTAATAACTGAGAGTAACGTCAACTCTCCCAGAAAAGGGGAGATTAAAGATAGACTATTCTATCAAAGATAGATCACCTAGAAAGATAGCATACTATCAGAATATCACAAAACTAAGTGTAAGTGTGAAAAATAATACTGAAAGACCATATACATAAAACAATACATTTGGTTAAAGCTTTGGTCTCAGTTGCTTCCAAACCAGGATAATTTAGTAAATGAACTGGAGGTGATAAACACAAGTAGATTTCATCCAAGACAACTCACAAAAGCCCAGGAATGTTGGGAATTTTACCTTTAAATGGCAAATGAGGAAATAATTCCTTAGAAGGAAGACTGTTGTTTGGGTGGAGGTTGCTGAAAATCCACCAAAATCTCTCTTCCATTTGTCCATAGCACAAAATCTCATTTTCCCTTCACACCAGAGTTTTTGCTGGACTCGGAACTGCCCAATCAGACAGCACATTTCCAAGTCTTCCTGGCATGTGGTGTGACCGTGGAGCTCAGTTCTCAGTACAACGTGGATGAAGTGACGTTGGCCACTTGTTCTTTGTCTTAAAATACTGGGCAAGCACACTTCCATACTTTTCCTTCTCTTGAGCTAAACTCATGACAATGGCTTCTAGAGAAGGGAGGTAAAAGAAAATGGAAGGAACCTGGCTCCCTGGAGGCCTGTTCAGAGGAGAGGGTCACGGCCCATCCAGACCACACACCTTAGTCCCATCACAAGAGGTGAAAACAAACTTTTCAACTTCATTTAAATTTGACACAGGGTGAACACGGCCCCAATTTGTTTAGGACAGTCCTGCCTTATGTGTGCATGTGTGTGCTCAGTCACTCACTAGTGTCAGACTCTGAAACCCCATGGACTGTAGCCCACCAGGCTCCTCTGTCCATGGGATTCTCCAGGCAAGAATACTGCAGTGGGTTGCCATGTCCTTCTCCAAGGGACCATCCCAACCCAGGGTTTGAACCCATGTCTCCTGCATTGGCAGGCAGATTCTTTACCACTGAGCCACCTGGGAAGCCCCTTATGTGTGTTGTTTTGGCATAATGATAAATGGCGTTCTCTTTCATGATGTCAAAATAAATTACATGGTAACCCTGTTTTAAATCAGTGTTTCAGGCTACATCTTTATATAGTAGCTCAGCTTCTCTACATAGAAACTGGCACCTGGAATTGGATGCTAACATAATAGTTGTGATTAACAGCCATGTGGTGGGAAGCGAGGGCATGTACACACCAAGTTAGGAGACTGGTAAAATATTTGATAAAATTTATGACAACCTAGAGCTTCCCAGGTGGTGCTTGAGGTAAAGAATCTGCCTGCCAATGCAGGAGATGTAAGAGATGTGGGTTCTATCCCTGGGTGGGGAATATCCCCTGGAGGAGGGCATGGCAACCCACTCCAAGTATTCTTGCCTGGAGAATCCCATGGACAGAGCAGCCAGGCGGGCTATAGTCCATGGGGTCACAAAGGGTTGGACACAAGTGAAGCAATTTAGCATGCACTCACGCATGTGACAACTTAAAAGACCGACCACGTGTACCTATCAAAGCTGCAGGCAGAGTGCTAGAATGTTAACTTGTGTTGGTTAGTCCTTGCTGCATTTAGCAAGGTATCACAAGAATGAAATAAACACAGGCAAGAATTAAGTTGAAAAGCAGAGATGAAACAGAGCAGATGGGGTTGAAAATACCTCCCATGTCTCAACTTCAAACAACAGTAGATTCATAGCTCTTGTTTCTCAGAACCTTTCTCAAAGACTTACCATTAAGCCAAAGTAAAAAAAGAGATCAGATTAAGAGTGTTGCCTTTACATATAAACTGGCTGTTTCAAATGCCATCATAATAGGTGCCTCTATATCCCAGAAGCCAGGAAATAAAGCTGGCCTAAGAACTATGTGCAGAAAAGGGTTTGTGGATGGTGACTGGAGCCTGGGACTGATGGGAAGAAATAAAACGACTTAGAACCTTGCTGGATGAAATTAAAAGATGCTTGCTCCTTGGAAGAAAAGCTATGACCGACCTAGACTGCATATTAAAAAGCAGAGACATCACTTTGCTGACAAAGGCCTGTCTAGTCAAAGCTATGGTTTTTCTAGTAGTCGTGTATGAATGTAGGAGTTGGACCATAAGGAAAGCTGAGTGCCAAAGAATTGATGCTTTTGAGCTGTGGTGTTGAAGAAGACTCTTGAGAGTCCCTCGGATTGTAAGGAGATCAAACCAGTCAATTCTAAAGGGAATCAGTCCTGAATGTTCATTGGAAGGACTGATGCTGAAGCTTCAATACTTTGGCCATGTGATGTGAAGAGCTGACTCATTGGAAAAGACCTTAATGCTGGGAAAGATAGAAAGCAGGAGGAGAAGGGGATGACAGAGGATGAGATGGTTGGATGGCATCACTGACTCAATGGACATGAGTTTGAGCAAACTCTGGGAGGTGGTGAAGGACAGGGAAGCTGAGTCGAATGAGACTGAGCGACTGCACAACAACATATTTTTATGCTTAATTTTTAAGCATACTAAAATCTCTCAGGAATGTAACTTTCTTAAAAAAAATAACAGATATGTTTATTTTGCCTTCCTTACTGGATGTTAAAATTATTTGCCAACATTTTGATAATGTGACTTTTTGATATAAATTAGTAAAAGCACAGAATACCCAATGCCAATTTAAATTCATATGCTTATATTCTGGGATTTTTCCATATACATCAGGTTGTAATTGAATTTTTACTAAAGCAATATTTTAGTCAAGGGTATTAGAACTCTAAGATTCCAT
The DNA here is from genome assembly GCF_055505025.1 of Bos grunniens. NCBI lineage: Eukaryota > Metazoa > Chordata > Mammalia > Artiodactyla > Bovidae > Bos > Bos grunniens. The sequence continues at coordinate 17,835,050 of NC_141191.1, read as the reverse complement.
GACTGCAAGGAATACTGGGCGAAGGTATCATTTCATATCTTGGCACACGTTAAGCTTTGAAAGGAAATAGCCATGAATAACTTTAGAAATATATACTTTAGAAATATATACTTCAGAAGGCATATTCTTTGATTCATCTTGCTAAAATCCACCTGGTTACCTAAAATCTTACTATATATGCTTATAATTTCTCTATGGAGGGAAAAAGCTGGAAAAGGTGGTTTTCTTTATATTGGCATTGTGCTAGTCAGAAGATTAGATCGCTTTTTATAATTAGTATTGGTTAATGTTGGTTCTTATTTTATCTTTTAGGGTCATGGGTGTCTTTGTAAGTAATACTGAATAAGCTATGCAAGGAAATAGATGCCTCTTTTTTGAAATTCTCACTGTCATAAGGGAAGTTAGGGAAATCACTCCCTTAGATCCTCGTTTTTTACAAATTTATTTATTCTTGGCTTCAAGGGCTTTCCTTCCGTTGTGGTGAGCAGGGGCTCCTCTCCAGTTGCAGCACACTGGTTTCTCATTGTAGTGGCTTCACTTGCTGCAGAGCATGGCCTCTAGGGCACAAGGGCTCAGTCGTTGTGGCTTGTGGGCTCTGAAGCTCAGCCTCAGTAGCTGTGGAGCACAGGCTCAGCTGCCCTGAGGCATGTGGAATCTTTCTAGACTGGGGATTGAATCCATGTCCCCTGCAGGCAGGTTCTTAACAACTGGACCCCCAGGAAAGTTTCTGTGTGTATGTGTGTGTGTTAGTCACTCAGTCCTGTCCAACTCTTTGTGACCCCATGTACTGTAGCCCACCAAGCTCCTCTTTCCATGGGGTTTTCCAGGCAAGAATACAGGAGTGGGTTGCCATTCCCTTCTCCAGAGGATCTTCCTGACCCAGTGATTGAACCTGGATCTCCTGACTGCAGGCAGATTCTTTACCATCTGAGCCACTAGGGAAGTCTGGGAAAGTCTCTAGATCCTCATTTTGTCTAAAATGTGATCCCGCCTGTGTCCAGCCTGGTTCTTGGTGCTTTCTGGACTTGCCTGCCAAGCAGTCTGGTGCTTTTGGTGCTTCTCTCCAGTTGTCTGGTGCTTCTCTCCATGGTGTATCTATGGTCTGAGTTTTCCATGATGGTTTTTTAATCAAAATTTTAGCAATCAGAATCCAACAACACATTAAAAAGATCATACACCATGACCAAGTGGGCTTTATCCCAGGGATGCAAGGATTCTTCAATATCCACAAATCAATCAATGTAATACACCACATTAACAAATTGAAAAATAAAAACCATATGATTATCTCAATAGATGCAGAGAAAGCCTTTGACAAAATTCAACATCCATTTATGATAAAAACTCTCCAGAAAGCAGGAATAGAAGGAACATACCTCAACATAATAAAAGCTATATATAACAAACCCACAGCAAACATTATCCTCAATGGTGAAAAATTGAAAGCATTTCCTCTAAAGTCAGGAACAAGACAAGGGTGCCCACTTTCACCACTACTATTCCACATAGTTTTGGAAGTTTTGGCCACAGCAATCAGAGCAGAAAAAGAAATAAAAGGAATCCAAATTAGAAAAGAAGAAGTAAAACTCTCACTGTTTGCAGATGACATGATCCTCTACATAGAAAACCCTAAAGACTCCACCAGAAAATTACTAGAACTAATCAATGATTATAGTAAAGTTGCAGGATATAAAATCAACACACAGAAATCCCTTGCATTCCTATACACTAATAATGAGAAAACAGAAAGAGAAATTAAGGAAACAATTCCATTCACCATTGCAATGAAAAGAATAAAATACTTAGGAATATATCTACCTATATATAGAAAATTATAAAACACTGGTGAAAGAAATCAAAGAGGACACTAATAGATGGAGAAATATACCATGTTCATGAATTGGAAGAATCAATATAGTGAAAATGAGTATACTACCCAAAGCAATTTATAGATTCAATGCAATCCCTATCAAGCTACCAACAGTATTCTTCACAGAGCTAGAACAAATAATTTCACAATCTGTATGGAAATACAAAAAACCTCGAATAGCCAAAGCTATCTTGAGAAAGAAGAATGGAACTGGAGGAATCAACCTGCCTGACTTCAGGCTCTACTACAAAGCCACAGTCATCAAGACAGTATGATACTGGCACAAAGACAGAAATATATATCAATGGAACAAAAAAGAAAGCCCAGAGATAAATCCACACACATATGGACACCTTATCTTTGACAAAGGAGGCAAGAATATACAATGGATTAAAGACAATCTCTTTAACAAGTGGTGCTGGGAAAACTGGTCAACCACTTGTAAAAGAATGAAACTAGAGCACTTTCTAACACCATATACAAAAATAAACTCAAAATGGATTAAAGATCTAAATGTAAGACCAGAAACTATAAAACTCCTAGAGGAGAACATAGGCAAAACACTCTCTGACATATATCACAGCAGGATCCTCTATGACCCACCTCCCAGAATACTGGAAATAAAAGCAAAAATAAACAAATGGGACCTAATTAAACTTAAAAGCTTCTGCACAACAAAGGAAACTATCAGCAAGGTGAAAAGACAGCCTTCAGAATGGGAGAAAATAATAGCAAATGAAGCAACTGACAAACAACTAATCTCAAAAATATACAAACAACTCCTACAGGTCAATTCCAGAAAAATAAATGACCCAATCAAAAAATGGGCCGAAGAACTAAATAGACATTTCTCCAAAGAAGACATACAGATGGCTAACAAACACATGAAAAGATGCTCAACATCACTCATTATCAGAGAAATGGAAATCAAAACCACTATGAGGTACCATTTCACGCCAGTCAGAATGGCTGCTATCCAAAAGTCTACAAGCAATAAATGCTGGAGAGGGTGTGGAGAAAAGGGAACCCTCTTACACTGTTGGTGGGAATGCAAACTAGTACAGCCACTATGGAGAACAGTGTGGAGATTCCTTAAAAAACTGGAAATAGAACTGCCTTATGATCCAGCAATCCCACTGCTGGGCATACACACTGAGGAAACCAGAAGGGAAAGAGACACATGTACCCCAATGTTCATCGCAGCACTGTTTATAATAGCCAGGACATGGAAGCAACCTAGATGTCCATCAGCAGATGAATGGATAAGAAAGCTGTGGTACATATGCACAATGGAGTATTACTCAGCCATTAAAAATAATACATTTGAATCAGTTCTAATGAGGTGGATAAAACTGGAGCCTATTATACAGAGTGAAGTAAGCCAGAAAGAAAAACACCAATACAGTATACTAACGCATATATATGGAATTTAGAAAGATGGTAACAATACCCCTGTATACGAGACAGCAAAAGAGACACTGATGTATAGAACAGTCTTTTGGACTCTGTGGGAGAGGGAGAGGGTGTGATGATTTGGGAGAATGGCATTGAAATACGTATAATATCATATATGGAACGAGTCGCCAGTCCAGGTTCGATGCACAATACTGGATGCTTGGGGCTGGTGCACTGGGACGACCCAGAGGGATGGTATGCGGAGGGAGGAGAGAGGAGGGTTCAGGATGGGGAACACATGTACTACCTGTGGCGGATTCATTTCGATATTTGGCAAAACCAATACAATATTGTAAAGTTTAAAAATAAAATAAAATTAAAAAAAAATAATCTGGAGGGCTGCTTGGTACAAGGTTTCCTGGCTTCCTTGAATACCCTCTGAGCTACTGCCTGACTTCAGATGGCATTCAGTTTGGCATTTCTAGGCAGGGGTGAGGGCCACAAGAACAAGGCAGTGAGAACATGAAAAGTGACAGCAAGACCCAAAGAGAAGCAGCAGGGAGCATATGATTCACAGAGCAAATATCTATTGATACAGGGATAGATGGTAATTGGGTAAGTGTTCAGAAATGGTGATGTAAGTTTCCAATGGAGGCTGTACTATGGTCCAAGCATAACTTGCAAGGTACTTTCTCCCAAAGCAGTGGTACCACCTTAGGACACAGGAAGCGGTGATATTACTGTGAAGAGAAGTTTGGACCTGCTAGGAGAGAAGCGACAGGCAGTCTATGAAGACATGTCCTGTCTGAATTGGGTTCCCCTTAACCATAACCAGACAAGTAGTTTAAATGCAAATAGTTTATATGGTGAATCCTGGGACCCCATCTAGGAAGGTGGGAAAGTGGGAATTGGAGGGGTCAGAATCCAACGAAGTGTCTATTACTGTGTAGTTATGACGTAACTATTGTATGCCAGGCACTAAGCCAGTCCTGGGATGGAAGGATGAACAAAACAGACACAGTCCCTATCCTCCCAGATCTTAACAGTCTAGCTGTACAGAGTCGGACACAACTGAGCGACTAAGCACAGCACAGCACAGAGTCAGATGCTAACGAGAAACACAGCAAGAAACATTTTATTCGTGGTTCTAACTGGAAAAAGAAATGATTGTGAAAGATAACTAATATTGCATAATAAAGATATTGATGAAATCATTACTTTTTTATCCTGATTTGTTGATTTCAATTTTAAATTTTCATTATAGTAAGAGGAAGCTACCTATTCCTAAGTCAAATCAGTTAACTGTTCTCAGAGAAAACTTACAATAGACATTCTTGGCTCTTGTCGAAGGACAGGCTTCAAGGACACTTTTAGAAAAAAAAAAATAATTTTACTCTAAAAATCAACAGTGTGATCTACGATTGATTCACTTAGATTGAATTCAACTTGACTCAACTCTGTGATATTCAACTCAAACCTAACAAAACTTCTTTGAGAATTGTATATATTAGAAAGAAATGATTCTTCTTGGTGCCCTAAACATTCATGCCCCACTCCCAGCTTCCCAAGGCCCAATAAGCTTTAGACCTGAGTTCATTTCACAACCTAATTAGAACTCAGAGAATGATTTAAGTGCAAAGCAACATGCCTTTACAGACCAGCAGGAAAGAACTGTAAAGTTTTGTGTTTTTTTTTTTTTTTTTTTAATGAATCATGGGAGTGAGTGACCTGTCCTGTTGTAAGCAATTAGTGAAGAATTATGTTCCAGTCTTTCCTAGAATAGATGCAAACAATCGCTATCTCTCTGCTGATTCTTCCTCTTTAAACTTGAATTTCTAAAAACGGGTTGAGTTTTGCGTGTTTTTCATTTAAAAAAAAAATCTATGGTTCCTTTTGCCTATTTTCAGCCCAGCTTCACTTTCAAAGTTCGTTTTGGGGACATAAATGACTTGCTCGCAGTTTGCCTGTGCCAGAAATGCCTTAGACAATTCGATATGGATTTTCTAGGAAACTAGGGCCAAAAGTAGTCAGTGCTAGATGAAATTTCCACCCATTTGGAAATATTTTTCTTCCTGTAAAGCTCTAGTGAAACTGAGCTTTACACTGAATTCCACTACTGAGGTTTTCAATCACATTAACTAGAGTGGTTTCCACAGCTTGGCGAGGCTTGCTATATATAGGTGTGAACGCCATTCTATTCAATTCAAAACAACCTCCAAAACATGTTTGCTTTCATTTTATGCAGAATTGAGAACCAGATTGCTTACATAAAATGCTTCAAGTAAAATTTCCTGCTGATTTGGTTGCTAATTCTTTAGATAAGCTGTTGCCTGTCTTGTTAATAGAGTAAGATTTCTAATAATATGGACAAGGGTTGCTTATAGTTTGAAATTTATCAAATAAATACTTTTTTCTATTTCTATCACGTTAATTTCAGTGTTATCAAGCACCAAGATAATTTGCAACATTATAGGAAAACAGACATTGGAAAATTCACTTAAGTGTTTTCCAATGACTTGAAATTACTATGACATCAGCTTACAAAAACCTTAGATTTCTGGTACAAGCCACACTGGACAGACAGAAAGCCCTAGTTGGAAGTGACCTTAAGAAACATTTCAGTCCTACAACTTCGTTTGATAGAGTCGGACTCTCCAGAAGGTTTTAAGAGAAAGAGAACCATTTTTAGCCCACTTGACTATTTCATTTTTTGAGATTAAATTTTCTTTATTAAGTAAATATTGTAAGAATGAATGAGTCCACTGTATAGCTTGTAAGTAATACCCTCTGAAAGGCTATTGGAAATGATACAAAGCTGTAATTTCTGAGGCATTTGTATATGTCCTCTGGTAAAGTCATAAACTGCTCTTTGTAGCCGAATATCTACCTTTCCTCTCATGGAGTCAAAACCACGTGCAAAGCCTTTACTGCAATGGTTACATTCTTTGTCATTTTACCATTCACTTTGAAAATAATTTAACATTAATCCTACATACATTAATTCAAACCATGTATGAGTTGAATCTGCTTTTTAAAATGTACTTTTATTCTTGCTCACACCTAGAAAGATCTATCTATACATCAGTCTTTTGGTACCAACACAACAGGCTGGTTTACTTGACTAACTGAAATCTAGTGAGTCTCTAGGAGACCTGGGTTGAAGGACCATGACTCCAGAAAGAACTTGCTTCTACCGTATCCCTGAGGGCATCCTCAGTCCTGAACCAATATTCCAATTTCTCATTTGGAGGTTTGAAAAGTCATAGGGGAAGCACAAACTCATATGACCATGCCTAAAATTACAATATGTATTTTTTCCTCACTCAGATCTGAAACTGAGAAAGACGCATCTTTCCCTTTGACACGAGGATTTTTTCCTAACCCATTCTTTTACCACGAAAGGTCTAATATCTTATGGACTTTAGATTTATGAAGAAATCTCAGTTCTGGCACTCCACCATGTGCTGACCTAAACAAAGTTTCACCTCTAACCCCTTGCCCCCTGGTGTCAGCAAGCAATTCCAGAGCCTCAATATATTAGCCCTTATTTAAACACCTAGAAATAGAATCAGCTCCTTCAGCTAAAGTTCAATGGAGGATTTAAATATTTATTGCTTTTTTTTCTGGTATTTAAAAAGATTTTTAAGAGGTGCATTCCAGAATACCTAATCCATAGTATTTGGGGAAGTAAATTTCAGTATGTTTTCATTGTATTTTCATGGGTCACAGCCCTCTCTATTGCTTTCTATCTGTTCTTTTTAAACATTTATAACTTTTTTTTTTTTTGGCTATGCCAAGTAGCGTGCAGGATCTTAGTTCCCCTACCAAGGCTGGAATCTGTGACTCCCTACAGTGGAACTGCAGTCTTAAGCACTTGGACCACCAGGGAAGTCCTAAACATTTATAGCTATTATCTGTCTAGCCCTTTAAGAAATTTGACTTCAAGACTCTTGCTTTCAATGAGAGGGTGAGTAATAAATTTGTGTCTTATTTAAATATATTCTGGAATTCTTAATTCCATCTCTATACAGTTTCTTAATTTCTTATCCTTCTTTCCAGGAAAAAAAAAAAAAGGTCACTTCTTGTATTATTTAAGAAAAAACAGATTCCATACCATATGCAAAAGAGTAGCAGATTAAGAAAAAGAGAATATTTTTTTTCTAACCTTCAGGAAGAATATTGACGGGGAGGGTGAAAAGTTGTAGAGGTAGATTTAGACAAAGAATTCATGTATTTAGCCCATAACTGCTGAATTCCTACAAGGTACCAAGCAATGTGTTAGCAGCTGGGAATAAAATGATGACTAAGACAGCCCTGGTCTCTTCCCTTATGGGGTTTTATAATAAAATCATAATTCAAATAATGAATAGCTGGTATGAGCATGAAGTATAATTAGAATACCACATTTTTCAAAGACTGTTTCTGGACATAGAGTCACACATACAAATCGAAAGATTGTTAAATTCGAAGCTTCTCAAATGCTTAACTGCCTTTAATGATATAGATCATGGAATTTGGTAGGTGTTCAACAATTAGCACCATGGCCATGAATTTCTACTTTGAGCTCTCGGTGTCCTTTTTGGTGTTAATCCTCACTTCTGTTTACTCCCCTCTATTTTAATTAATATTTCAGCAGTATTTAGAATTTTAACTCTGAGAGGTGTTTTTTCCCTTCTCATCAGTTTGAAGATGTTATTCTATTATATTTCCACATTTCTTTTTATTAATGAGAAGTATGCTGTTTACTCATTTTGGAACCCATTTGGAAATTTTGAACTGTGCTGTTGGAAAAGACTCTTGAGAGTCCCTTGGACTGCAAGGAGATCAAACCAGTCCATCCTAAAGGAAATCAGTCCTGAATATTCACTGGAAGGGCTGATGCTGACGCTGAAACTCCAATACTTTGGCCACCTGATGCGAAGAACCGATTCCTTGGAAAAAGACCCTGATGCTGGGAAAGATTGAGGGCAGGAGAAGAAGGGGATGACAGAGGATGAGATGGTTGGATGGCATCACTGACTTGATGGACATGAGTTTGAGCAAACTCCAGGAGTTGGTGATGGACAGGGAAGCCTGGCATGCTGCAGTCCATGGGGTCACAAAGAGTCAAACACGACTGAGGGACTGAACTGATGCTGTTTACCCAATTGCTTTAACTGGGTAGGTAAACTGTCCTTTCTATCTTTACAATTTTATTTTTGACTTTATGTAGTTTTAATGTGAATGTAGGTATGCATATATTCATCCTGCTCGGAATTCAATGTGCCTTTTATATAAGTAATCATGTCTTCCACTATGTCTAAAAAATCCTCTTATCCTCATCTTCCTTTGTTTTCATGGGAGGTCAATTGTTAACAGCAGGTGGTTGCTGACTTAAAAAAAATGCACAACATGAGAGTTGTGAGTTAAGTTTTACTGGGAGCAAAATGAGGACTGCAGCCCAGGAGACAGCACCTCAGGTAGCTCTGAGAAACTGTTCCAAAGACGCAGAGTAGAGAGGTCAGTGTATATGTGATTTTGGTAAAGGGGGATTACGTGCAATCAGACACATATTTTTCCAGAAGGTTTCTGCCAGTCTCCTGAAACTTTTGCTAGTCACAAGGAACAGTTGTCACCATGAACAATTTAAGTGCTTTTCTAGATATGCGGAGATACAAGAATCGGACTCTTAAAATCGGCTCCTGAAAGTATCTAACTCTCTGAAGACCTGTCCTGCCGGCTCGCCCATCCCCGCCCCCCCCCCCCCCCCGAGCACAGAGTGCCTCATTTCTGCCGTGTCCACCCTGAACTCCTTTCAGAGGGTGTTGAAAACCAGCAGCTGCAGCCGCACATGATTTGCTCTTTGTAGAAGTAGAAGGCAAGGGCTGTAGTGGACATGGTTAGGATGTAAATGGATCCGAAGGGGATGGAGTCAGTAAGGAGTTTAGCTGAGGGATGATTTATTTTTATCAGGGACTAAATTGATGCTTTTAAACATGTTTTAAGTAGAAACCTCAGTGTCCCCCAGAATTGCTTATAGAGATGTAAGTATTTTATTTCCGCTGCTTATTGCCCAGAAGAGCTAATGTGAGTGGAGCAATTTATCAGAAGAATAATTAGTTTTATCTGCGCACTCGTCTAAAGGATGCCTTTCATGTGAAAGAATCAGCATCAGAAGTCTCCATTTTCATGAAAATAAATGAATGAAGTAGGTCAAGGTGGTAAATCTAGACCAATAAGTTTAGATGTTAAGGCAATTCTGAAGCAAAGCATTGCGGCTCTCGTAAGCAGACACCAGCCTTCTGCATTGTGTTTGAGACCTGCAGCTGAATATGGCTTTGAAGTGAGCAGACAAAAGCAGTGATAGGCTTGAAAGAACTAAACTACTGCAAACAGAGGGTGTGTGTGGAGAAAGGAAAGGGGCCGCTTTTTGGTACCCTGGGTTAATTACCAAAAGTCTGTTCTGTAGCCTTGTTTTGAGATTTGGAACTGGCAGTTAACATTTATATTTCAAAACTTTAGAGACTCCCATAGGTTATGGTAAAGCTTCTGTTAAACATGTATTAATACAAATTCAATCAGTGAAATAGGCAGTCTGCCATTTTAAGGTAGTCATTTCCCTTCCATACGGTAGAAGCTACTTTATTATTCAATTCTCTCTTTTTTATAGGCCACATCTTATTTTTTTTAAATTATAGTGTAATTGCTTTACAATGTTGGGTTGGTTTCTGCTGTGCAATGCATCTCCCCTTCTTCCTGAGCCTCTCTCCCACCCTACCTGCTATCCCACCCATCTAGGTTGTCACAGAGCATCGAGCTGAGTCTCCGGTGCTATACGGCAGCTTCCCACTGGCTATCTATTTTACACATTTTTTATTTTACCATTTTACACATGGGAGTGTATATATGTCAACGGTACTCCCTCAGCTCGTCCTACCCTCTCCTTCTTCTGTAGTGTCCACAAGTCCTTTTTCTACATCTGCAGAGGAAGTCTGTCATCACTCATGAAACCTGGAAAGACATGAAAAGTATCTGCTTGTATGAACTACACAGGCATAGGAAAAGTGAATTTAAAGGGCATCTCTGAGCATGCAACATCCTACACATGACGTAGAGGGCATAGGGTGGACCAGATGGATGGCAGTATAGGATGGATCGGTCTGTTCCTTCCAGTACTATTTCCTCCAGTTTTCTTCTCTTTCTTTACCTTGAAATCCACAGTTCCACACAAATCCTGGTGCCAACATGAAGGAGGCATACAATGTTTGATGAATAACTAAATGAATATATGATTGCATGAAATGTCAGCTGTGAAAAGCCATCTTTTATAATAAGTTAGTCTTACAGATTATATTCTGAAGGTAATGGTAAAAAAAAGTTTTAGGTAAACTTTTAGTTTTATGTAAAACTAAAGGAATGCTTATTTTATTTCTAACCAAAAAGGTTGATTTAAACAGGTATCTTCTGTGGTGGCCAAATACTTTGCAATTGGAGCAAGTATCCTTGACCTTCTTAAAATTCCTCAATAATCATCAAATAGGTATTTAAAATTTTTTACTAACTTTGCTTTCATTTGCTTAAAAATCATTAAGAGGTAAAATTTGTAACTGAAATTATGTGTATCATTTCATAAAATTCACCTCATGTTAAAGCAGTAGTATAACTTATTTTATAGATTCTCATTTGTAAATTAGTTTTTCATTTATTTTAGAATAATTATAAATATTTTGGAGAAAAATAGCCTGAACATATTTGTATGTTTCTCTCAAATGCTGTTTAATTTTATTTCACTTTTTCATCACTTCAGAATTTTGAACATGCCATCTGCATGTCCTAATATTGATTTTAAGATGTGTTATTTTTTCTGAAATTCCCTTAACAAGAAAGTCACTGAAATTGACATATCTGAAACAGAGAGTGCTGCCAACAAACATTATATTTGGTGGAGGATTCCAAGCAGAATTCACATTTTTTGCCACAAAGACAGAGATAATCTTGGAAATTAAGCAGGAACTGAGTAATAAAGTGCTTAGATATTGAGCATCTATATTAGTTTCCATAATTTGCAATATCAAGCAAAGTATCTTTAAGAAATAAAAAACTTAGAGTGGTCCATGTTCAAGAACAGCTAACTTTGAGTGACAGCTTGCTGATGAAATAGCCATAGTTCAGTTCAGTTAGTTCAGTTCCTTAGTTGTGTCTGACTCTTAGCGAACCCCATGGACTGCAGCACGCCAGGCTTCCATGTCCACCACCAACTCCTGGAGCTTGCTTAAACTCATGTCCATCGAGTCAGTGATGCCATCCAACCATCTCATCCTCTGTCGTCCCCTTCTCCTCCTGCCTTCAATCTTTCCCAGCATCAGGTTCTTTTCCAGTGAGTTAGTTCTTCGCATCAGGTGGCCAAAGTATTGAAGCTTCAGCTCCAGCATCAGTCCTTCCAATGAATATTCAGGACTGATTTCCTTTAGGATTGACAGGTTTGATCTCCTTGCAGTCCAAGGGACTCTCAAGAATCTTCTCCAGCACCACAGTTCAAAAGCATCAATTTTTCAGTGCTCAGCCTTCTTTATGGTCCACCTCTCATATCCATACTTGACTGCTGGAAAAACCGTAGCTTTGACTATGTGGACCACGGTTGGCAAAGTAATGTCTCTGCGTTTTAATATGCTGTCTATTTTGGTCATAGTTTTTCTTCCAAGGAGCAAGCATCTTTTAATTTCATGGCTGCAGTCACCATCTGCAGTGATTTTGGAGCCCAAGAAAATAAAGTCTGTCACTGTTTCCATTGTTTCCCCATCTACTTGCCATGAAGTGATGAGACCAGATGCCATGATCTTAGTTTTTGGACTGTTGAGTTTTAAGCCAGCTTTTTCACTCTCCTCTTTCACTTTTATCAAGAGGTTCTTTAGTTCCTCTTCACTTTCTGCCATAAGGGTGGTGTCATCTGCATATCTGAGGTTATTGATATTCCTCCTGGCAATCTTGATTCCAGCTTATGCATCATCCAGCCCAAGATGTCGCATGATGTACTCTGCATAGAAGTTAAATAAGCAGGGTGACAATATACAGCCTTGATGCACTCCTTTCCCAAGTTTGAACCAGTCCATTGTTCCATGTCTGGTTCTAACCATTGCTTCTTGACCTGCATATAGATTTCTCAGGAGGCAGGTAAGGTGCTCTGGTATTCCCATCTCTTAAAGAATTTTGCACAGTTTGTTGTGATCCCCACAGTAAAAGGCTTTAGTGCATTCAATGAAGCAGAAGTAGATGTTTTTCTGGAATTCTCTTGCTTTTTCTATGATCTAATGGATGTTGGCAATTTGACCTCTGGTTCCTCTGCCTTTTCTAAATCCATCTTGAACATCTAGAAGTTCATGGTTCACATAAGGTTGAAGCCTGGCTTGGAGAATTTTGAGCATGACATTGCTAGTGTGTGTGATAACCATAAGGTTTACAAAACTGGAAAGATGGGCAAACAAAGGGAGGGAGGGACGCCTAGGATTTTTGCACGGGTTCATTCTATTGATGAATTCAAAGCATAAGAACGGGAATAGGTGCACAGGAAAGGAGGAAACAAGATGTCAGGGAGGGGCCAGCCCACAAAGAGGGAGGGAACAAACCTAGGTGATGTCCAGGAAGGCTGTTCACCCCATAATCAATGGGGAACTGGGGGAGGGGCTTGCATTCGAGGGATAACTTGCTCCGTGTAACAAGTCTGGTTGTGTGCCCACCAGACACCCAATCTTGCAAGACCGTCATGAAAGCCTCGCTTCCTGCTGGACGTCTGTCTCCAAGTCCATTCTTTGAGTTTGGGATGGTGATCATACTTCTCATGTATTGTACCCAAAATAGATATTATGTAACCAACTATCACATTTGCTTGAGATTTAAAAAGAAATGCATGAGAGAACCACAGTTTGAGAAAGGTGGGAACCAGAAAGAAATAGAAAATATGAACAGACCAATCACAAGCACTGAAATTGAAACTGTGATTAAAAATCTTTCAACAAACAAAACCCAGAGCCAGATGGCTTCACAGTCAAACTCTATCAGATGTTTAGAGAAAAGCTAATACCTATCCTTCTCGGATTCATCCAAAAAATTACAGAGAGGGGAACATTCCCAAACTCATTCCACAGGGCCACCATCACCCTGATACCAAATGCAGACAAGGACATCACACAACAATGAAAAGTGCAGGGCAATATCACCGTGACCATTTTTTCATTTCACTGCTGTGCTTTCGTCTCTGTTGGCCGATTTCCTCTTTCCATTATCAATTCTGGAAAATGTCACATCGGTTTATCATTGGGACCAACATGGTGACATGACTACACACTCTGCTGTCTGGGAGTGAACTAACAGATGGGCAGTGCCCAATTGCCAAGAGTGGCTGAAGGAAGTGATGTGATTGGTTCCTGAGCACGATGTGCCCCTATTACTATGAGAGACTCCACAGTCAGGGCAGAAGAGCCAACAGAAAAGTTTGTACACTGTGCAATTACCGTTAGTTAATATGCCATGGTAACTGAAATCTGAGCTGCGTTACCAGGGGACTGCGCTATGAACTGCACTGTGTAACTGATAGTCACGCTCGTTGGGGCCATGCAGAGTGAAGGCTGCTTGCAGATCTTTCATTTCGACAAGGGCGTTAATGACAGCATTTATATACCCATTGTTTCCTCCGGTTTACTTTTTCCATATATATTTGTGTGCCTGTTTATTGCCTGTTTCTTTTGGTCTGGTCTCTGCTTTGATATTAGATAATTGTTATACTTAAGAGTGGGGCTTCCCTGGTGGCTCATCAGTAAAGAATTTCCCTGCAATGCAGGAGTCGCAGGTTCAAGCCCTGGGTTGGGATGATCCCCTGGAGGAGGGCCTGGCAACCCACTCCAGTATTCTTGCCTAGAGAATCCCCATGGAGAGAGGAGCCTGGCGGACTATAGTCCATGGGGTCACAAGAGTCAGATGTGACTGAAGCAACTTAGCATGCATGCACACATACAGAAGAGTGGGGCACTAAATCTCATGTGTAGGGAATTCCCTGCTGTTAGGACTTGGTACTCTCATTGTGGAGGGCATAGATTCAATCCACAAGTTCCATGGCCAATAAATCAATCAATAAATAAATGAATAAACAAATGAACAAATCTCACATGTAGAGCTTATCAATGTGGTTTCATTGCTGGGTCATCTGGTTGCGTAATTTGTGAGGGAGTGTCTTGAGAGTCCCCTGGATTGTAGGGAGATCAAACCAGTTAATCCTAAAGGAAATCAACCCTGAATATTCTTTGGAAGGATTGATGCTGAAGCTGAAGCTCCAATACTTTGGCAATACCTGATGCAAAGAGCTGACTCACTGGAAAAGACCCTGATGCTGGGGAAGATTGAAGGAAAAAGGAGAAGGCGACAACAGAGGATGAGATGGCTGGGTGGCATCACCGATTGAATGGACAGGAATTTTGAATCTGAGCAAACTCGGAAATAGAGGGCGCCCGGTGATACAAGTGGTAAAGAATCTGCCAGCCAATCCGAGAGACACAAGAGACTCAGGTTTGATCCCTGGGTTGGGAAGATCCCCTGGAGTAGGGAATGGCAACCCACTCCAGTATTCTCCCCTGGAGAACCCCATGGACAGAGGAGGCTGACAGGCTACAGTCCATGGGGTCGCAACAAGTCAGACACGACCGAGTGACTGAACAACAAGGTCCAATTTTAGTGCCTTGAAGAAGATTTGGGAAGATCGAGTCCCCAGTGAGCACTAGATGTCCTTTTTGAAGAGTCTACATACTGCTACTTGTCTCACAGGAGAAAAGTGCAGGAAAGGAGACCCATTTCTCATTAATTCTCATATTTTCATTATACTATCTTAAAAAACAAACAAACAAAAAAAAAAAACAGAGAGATCCTTTTAGTATCTCTAGAGAATAAACCTCCAGTGTTCTGCTAAGATGAAGCATGGGTGGTCACAGCACCTGCCGTTTTTAGCCCCACTTTATTTCCGCTTCCAAATATTCATTATGTCACCAATTCCAGAGATTATTCAGGTTGGTGTGTTGCAAATTTTGTCATTTCTTGACTATGTACGTTGTTAGTTTGGGATTCAGCTTTCCCTGTTCACTTACCACCAGTCTATCTGCTGTCTCGTTCTCTAAATTTGGTTGCAAACTTTACCTATTTCTTTGTCTTTATGGGTTTATGGCTTTTAAAATAAAAACTACTGTTATTTTAGTGAGGTCTCATGAAGGAGAGAAGATTAAATATATGCAATTAATGCACTGTCTTTAATTTGAAGATATAAATAATTTGATTAATTTTTAAAAGTAGTATAATACCAGTGGTTACTTTTAAATACTCTAAGTATTTGGCCAAAGTCATGTATAAAATTGAACCTAATACGTGGACAGGAGATGGTAAGAGTGTACTTTTTTACTCTTTTCTAGTTCGGCCTGTTTTCATAGAATACCAGATTTGATATTTCTTCCTGGCACTTTTCTTCTGGAGGTGGTAACAAAGCATTTATTGTTTGTCATTGATCTTTAGGTTTTCATTATCATAGCTATATAAAGTCAACCATAAATATTGTAAGAGTGTTTTGTGTAAGTGATTTATAACACTTTCTTTAGATGGCCTCAACAGCCTTATTCAACAGCATCGTCTGGCATTTCTAATAACCCTCTTAATATATTCTGTCATCCCCATCTGTTTTGATTTAATGTTGATTATACAGACATGCCACATCGCAAGAGGCCACCTGATCACTTCAGTGCTGTGTTATTCGTGCATTAAACCAGAGGTATTTTCAGAGAGGAAACATAAAATTGCGATGGTTAAATTATATCCATCTTATTAGGTTTCTCCAGGATAGGCTGTGTAGAACTTTGGAGAATTAAACATTAGACGTGTTCACAGAAAATCACGTCACTGCTTTTTTGAAACCAACTCAGTTTAACCTGCCTCTGATTCCCTAACCAGCAATTCTCGGACTGTATCCCCGGGGAAAATATATTGAACACAGTGGAAGGTTAAGGCAGCCGAGTACAGTGAGACTAGGAAGCAGCCAATCAGATGGCGAGGGTCTAAAGATCTGATGCCTCCGGCAAGCCGCACCAAGCTGGGCTGGTTAGTCTGCTTTTATTGCGGACGAACACCACATACATGTTGTAACGCTGCCTATGTTGGCAGCGGCCACCAAGCAGACACCGTAGCTAAGAAGAGAGAGATACATGCCCAAGCAGCTCATTCTACACAGCAGCCAGCAAGACGGTATCCCTGTGCTGGAATGTTCTCACTCAAAGGTATCGGTTCTTTTTCGTTGAGTCGTTATTATTTCTTGAGAATTTCGGGAAGTACAGATGCTGGAGCCAGAGGAAGAGCTCTCTGCTTTCTAGTGATGCTTTGTTCCTAGTCTCAGTCTAAACGCCAGCCTTTTAAGACGGTTAACCTTCGGGGGAGACAGTAATAAGCAGCATAAAAGAACACTTTTAGTTGCTTTAACCTGACTGTTCAAAGACCCTTTATTAGGACTGACTCTTTTGTTATTGTTGCTATTGTTCTGAAGGTAAGCTGGCCAAAAACGTAGCTTTAAAACCATCACAGTCTGCTACATTTATAACTAAAAGAGACCCAGGGAAATAACTGGGAGGCTGAGGTGAGGGCAAGAGTACATATCTCAAAGGTTGTTGAAATTTATCCAGCTGTCTGCTAGTCTCAGAGAGAAAAGGGGCCACGTAGATGATCTCAGGCAGAGAAGAGAATTTTGTCAGTATGAGGATTCCTCTGTGCTTTAGACACAAGTTTTATTAAAACACACACACACATTTTGCATATTCTCATCATGCTTAATAATTAAGATACCTTAATTATCATTTCTTACTGACAGCTGGTGTAATCGTCCAAAAGTCATCAGCATATTAGAAGCTCTTGTTTTAGTTGCCAAGGTAATTGGCAGGATAATTTAATATGTTACAGGGTAACAAAAGACCCATGAGAAACGTATTGCATTAGGTGAGGCAGGCAATTGCTTTGTGGAGCATTTATTTTTTAGAGGGAGCCCCTTCTTTTGTTTCTCCTCTGCATCAATTATCTGTTGGAAGAAACGGATAGAACAGAGGCTTTCCATCATGTACCATACATTAAGCAAGATTTAATTTATGGCTGAGACATTAAATTGTTAGTCATATGGCAAGTGGTCCATTATCCTCTGTGGGACATTTGAAATTACACATTGGTGGATTATCAATGGTGGCCCGAATGAAGTTGAGATAAACTGTTGTCTTAGGGAGCAGAAATGAATACAAGAAGTGCTTTGCTTCATTTTCTTATCTTGGAAAAGCATGGCCCATTAACATTTTAATCTCCATAGCTAATTGTCAGGACTAACATTTTCATATTATATATCTGCAAGCTCTCTTAATAATACAGATTCTTTGTGTATCTTTTAAAAGAGAGGGGATATTAAGGCATTGATTATAGTTTCTGAATTTCAAGGCCTGCGGTATTTTCTTATCCTTGTTTTTATTCATTTATTTATTCATTATGGTCTGTGGAGCTAAATACACTTTGCCTCTGTAACATCATCAATTATGTATTGTGACACACTTTGTGACTTTCAGGCTCTATAAATATTTATAAGATGTATGATTTTATTTATAGAATAGCATATAAAAAATAAAGGTAATTATGTATAGCTAATGTTTCAAAACCACTATTTAAACTTAAAAACTCACTAGTTATATGTAATACAATACATTCATCATAATAAAATAAAAGTTATAATTTTAAGTTTTAAAATTTAAAAATCAACTATACAATAAAATATTTTTCATATATATGAAATTATTGCTTTTTTATTTCTCTGTTTAAAAGACATGGCTTTGGAGAACATAAAATTAGCCACTTAACTGGATGACCATAGAGAATTCATTAGCAACTTGGATGAATGGTAATGGAAATACAGGAATCAGTGTTGTTTTGCAGAAAAGAATATGGAAAGGTGATCTCTTGTACTTGAACTGTAAGAAGTGTCCTTATACCTGAGATGATGTAACATGGATTTCTACTAAAGGAAGAATAAAAGGAACAGGAAAATGTAGTTTAAAAAAGTAAGGTTGGAGTCAATAAAGCGTTTTAAGTCAGCAAGAGACAGCTTAAAGGGATTGAATTAAAGTAAAAGAAGGAGCATTTTCCCCTGAAGCTATGTGGGGATAAAATAATGAATGGAGACTGGCTTTTGGCTCCAGACAGACCTGGCTTAAGTCCTGGCGTTGCCAGCTACCTGTAAACATAGGTAGATTAGCCCTTCCTGGCTGGCTTGTGAGAGTTAGAGGAATCCACATAATTATTGGGAGTTTATGTAAATAGGAGAAGGGTGTAATTAAGAAGATATGATATCGAAGTCAAGTCTGACCTCCCTGGGGTTGACTGGGCATAGACGTGATTATTCTTTACACTTAGAAGAGGGGATTGACTACAGTAGAAGCAGAAGGGCCCTTGTTAGCTCATCACTGTCCTCCACCCCTTCCATTCTCTTCCATCTCCCCAGTAATGTCTAAATTTCTGCCTTGTGACAGCAATGCCTTCAGTGTAATGCTCTGAATCCTATTTAAGTGCAAATAGCCTTGGCAAGACTACCTGAAGATAGTGTTACACCTTGGTCTTTGGGCAGCACCTGGGAGCAGATGCTGATGGGATAATGCTGAGTAGTGGGGAGGTGGAGAGTGCACGCGAAAGGGGATGCTGTTGAGAGAAGAAGCACCCACTGAAGGCTGGGACACATCTTACCACACCAGGATAACTTAATAAACACAGAGACAGTGGGTTAACTGGGAACATAAAATTGGGCTGTGGGTCCTAAGTAAAGGAGAAAGCCTCGGTAGTTAGCAATGTGGTGAGAAAACGTGATACACGCACACTTTGTTTTCCTCGGTCACCTAGGAAAATGCTTGCTTGCAGGCAGTGACCTCATGCTGTTCTTGGGAAGAACTTATTTACTGCCTTGAAGGGGAATAAACAAGGGGACAGAAAATAAAATCTAAGGGAAAGAGCAAAATGTTTACTTTTTTTATGACAACTATTTTTGCCAGGATGCACGTGAGGAGATAATGTGACATGTAGCTTTGTTGAAAACGAACGCTGGCTTGTAGGCACACTCAACTTAGACCTAAACAGGTCTTAGAATGTCAATACAGCCTCTGAAAAGGAATGGTCTTCACATTTGTGAAACCCTCAAAAGTCTTCCCATTCGTGGTAACTCAACTGCACCTCCTTGATTTTCTTAAAATTAACTCCCATTCACTGCTCTGCTCCGACTGTTAGGGAATGCAGAGAGGAGCCTGCTGGCTACTTGAAACTTTAGGGCACTGGCCAGTGGTTTGCTGACAGGAGGGTCCTGGTGGTTCCAAGGTCAACCCCACCCACTGCCTAGTGTCTTAAATTCTACCTTTAATACCACTCCCAATAAAGTGACACTATGAAAAGCTGTTTTAACTTTTCTCTTCTACCACTTTCAATTCTCTGCCTTCTTTTTAGAGCTTTGGAGATGTTTGTTTGTTTCCTTACCCAGATTGGAGTTCTTCCAGGGAAAGGACAGAGGCTGACTTCAAATTTACCATTGCCTGGCAAAAGGCCTGTCTCGTAGAAAATATTACATAAGTGTTTGTTCAACTTATTAACACACTCCATTTCCCAAGAAGCTCCTCAATGTATGTATGTGGAACTACCAAGCTACCTAAGTTACATGAAGAGTAAAGTGGTTGAATTCATAGCCTCAACTGGCCCTTGCAATAAAATCTGTGAATTAGGAAGAATTTACTTCTGTTCGGCATCTCTCAGAAGCCTCAGGTCAATGTGTTCTGGCATATTCATGGTATGGCTGATACCTGGGAACTGCCCAAGCAGATCTGATAAGTCTGCTCTGATAAAGTGTTCCATAAGAGGTTGCTCTCATTAGTGGAGGAGCCACGTCTAGAATGTTCCATGTCAGGGAGGGCTGGTGGGAATAGTCATAAAAAGACACCAGCCAGGAGGTGAGGTTGGCTTCCAGAAGAGGGGTAAAAGGCAGAGACCTCAGGACACCAGCCAGGCAGTGAACTGGGCTTCTCAAGTCAGATGAAGACGTCTGGAATGAGCCTGGGTGATCCACCCACTCGTCATTAGAAACACAGAAAGCCAGGTTCAGGCATTGTATGAACAGTCCAGTTTCATCCTTCATGATGTTGTAAACCCTTCTCAGGGCTTTTCAAAATCCTTGTCATGGACTGAGAAAGGAAGCCAAGTGTAAGTTTTCCATACTATGCCTGAGTGGTGATGTGATGGGGCCTGCCTGTGAACAACTAGCACTGTTACTATAATATCAAATCCCTCTGATAATAGGTCCTGGAGAACAAGGGAGTGAGTCTGCTGGAGCGCTACCCAAAAATGTAGTCTTGTTCTTTACTAGTGTGATGCTTTGGGCTTATTTGAAGGGGGAGTCTGGATTTATGACCTGCAGATCAGTCATTCTAAGGCACTGTCCATCCTTCCTTACTCTCTTTAAACTGTA
Source organism: Bos grunniens (assembly GCF_055505025.1). Taxonomy (NCBI): domain Eukaryota; kingdom Metazoa; phylum Chordata; class Mammalia; order Artiodactyla; family Bovidae; genus Bos; species Bos grunniens. Next base: position 17,814,261 of record NC_141191.1, on the reverse strand, counting down.
CCATTAGACACCTTCCTCCTGGCAGTTATAGGGAAACATTTGTATGTTCCTTTGGTGGACATGCAGATTCTTCTTGAACTATCTGGGACTCTGATCCATTCATAATTCATTCACGGGGACTTTTGAGCTCCCTACAGTCATCATTGTAAGATCCGATCACCCCTTGTAAAGGTCCCTGGACAACTCCTCAAGAGTCTCTCTCTAAAAGCACACTCTGCTTGTTCATAGTGGAAAAACATGCAATGCTAATTAAAAAAAAAACACACACACACACATAAGAAATTCTCAACATGTCAAAATGTGTATTAAAAATTAAAAATGTTATTCCTTGCATGGTCTTGTATTTCTTAAGATTCCAAATATGCATTTAAAAAACCCATCACTGGGATCCTGGCAGGGACACTTACCACTGCCCAGTCACACTGCTGGGCACACAGAAGCACCAGGTAAATATTAACATTTGAGTTGAATAAAGAATCTCTGTAAATAACTCATAAAAACTGCCTCAAAACCCTCAGCCTGCACATCAATACAGAGTTTCTACAACCCACATTGGTCTCCCTTTTCCTAACTGTAGCAAAATTGTAACTTTTTCCCTTGGTTAGAGTCTCTCTAAGAATTGATCCTTTATCTGCCTATAATTTCATTTTATTCATCAGATCTGGGAGTATGTCCTTATTTGTTATTAAAAAAAATAGGTTGAATTTTGAGCTGTAGCCTGATGTTGAAAACTTTATTCTTAATTATTATTATTATTTTTGCTGTGATGCACACCTCCAGGGATTGAACCTGGGCCATGGCAGTGAAAGCCCCAAAGCCCAAACACTAGGCCACCAGGGGGCTTCCAAAATATTCTCTTTTTTTGGCCACGTGGCATGTGGGATCTTATTTCCTCGACTAGGGATTGAACTCATGCCCCCTGCAATGGAAGCATGGAGTCTTAACATTTAGACCACCAGGGAAGTCCCAGCCCAAAAGATTCTTTATGGAACCAGTTACCAGTTATAGCAAAAACTCTTTGTCCTTTCCTTCCCCTCTTTTTGTTCTCTGATCACCATGGTGGGATGGTTGACCCTCCATAAGATGGGCCTCGTGTGATAAAATGTCAGTGAATATTTTGAGAATGAGACGTTGTCAGTTATTTTTCCCCAGTAGATCTCAGATTTGGCATTTTCTTTGAATTTGCCCCCATTTTTGTTTAGACTCCTGTACCTCTCACCAACTTACTGCTTCCGGTTTTAATGGGTTTTTCTGTTTCTAGGTTCTCCCTTCTCTATTCTCCACTGCTGCAAAGTTACAATTTTAAAAAGCAAATGTATTCACATTATTCATTTTCTTAATACAGCTCCTCACTTCCCACTAACTTAGTCCAGTCTCTTCCAAAATGTGGTATAATAGAATATGAACTTTCAATCCAGTGACCTTCATTCAAATCCCGTCTGTACTATTTTTTCAATTGACCTTTGATTTCCATATCAATGAAACCAGACTGATTATCTATCTACCTTGCATTTCACAGGAAGTTTAAATAGGATAATGAATGTCAAATATCTATGATGCCATCTGCCGCAGAGTAGGCATTTAATAATTTGGAACAATTCTTTCTGCTCCAGACTCCAGTTCAAACACGATACCTGGCAAAGTGAAAAGGAACTTCTACTATCCGACATCTGCCTGCCTTAGCAGCCTCAACTCTCCACCAATCCTTTACCCGCTTCTCCCTTTATCCTCTAGAAATACTTGAAATTCGCAAACACTAAATGCTGTTTTAGTCTGTGTTCCCCCATGTTTGCCTTTATACGTCTTGTTTCCTTGACAAGGAAGGCAGAATTTCCTCCTCCTCCGATTTCCCAGAAATCTCCTGTTCATCACTGAACATGTAACTCAAGAGTTACGTGCTTCTTTTCAGGGATATTCTTTATACCTTATAATAAGATAGCTAATCCTTGGTGATCTTTACTATCTGCCGGGTGCTCTCTTAGGTAAGTATGTTACACATGCTATCTCATTAAAGTTGAAATTCATCATTCTACTCATCACAATATATCATCCATCTTCCCTTTACACTTTGAACTCCTTGAATGTAGGAAAAAATGATTATCATCGTTTGCATGAATGAATGAACAGCAAGACAGATGGGCAGAAGAGGAAGGGAACACAGATGTGTGTTATAAGATGTGAAACTCTTCCCTGAGATGGGCCTAAATTTAGGGAGAAAATGATAATGAAGCCCAGAGGTTTCAGAGAAGATCCTATGTGAATAAATAAAAAACAAAACAAAACAAAACAAACTTAAACCAGAATGGACTGATTGAGATTGGAGAGGTTCAGGTAAGTAGAGCTGGTCTCATACACAACATTAAAAATGAGAACAGCGGAGAAGCTAGATCAGGAAGGAGTCTCGGACTGCATTAATGTGAGTTCCTGACCCCCAAAGAAACTAACCAGAGAGGTCTAGATAGACAGAAAAAGAAGCAGTTGCTTCCAGAATTAATATAATGTATTCAGATTAGCATCCCTTGGTGCTGGACCATATGTTAAGTATATTACATGAATTGATTCATTTAAATGTACTTTAAAAACCCCAAGGGAGAAAGGATTTTGCAACCTCTATTTTATAGATGAGAGAACAGAGTGGTGGTCAGACTTGTCTAAGATTGTAGAGCCTGAAATGAGGAGGCTTGAGTTGGAACCTATTTCTCTAACTCTAGAGCTCACACCCTTTCTCACTCTGCTGTTTTGGCTCTTAAATGGTGGGAGATGGCTCAGGCCAGAGGAAAGGTGAATTACTTTGGAAGAAAAAACATAAACTCATTCCCAAGGCTTGGAACTGGAGGGAAATCATGAAATTGAAAGCAAAGGGGACTTAGAGGAGACAAAAGTTTTCATTCCAGGCTAAACTAACTGAGGGCTGCAAAATTTCTCCATCTATAGAGCACATCCCCTAAAAGTCCCATGACTGTGTACACTGGAGACTGACCATATATGTGGACTGCACCCCTCTGCTGAGGGAGCAGGGAGAGGATGGAGAGAGAATTCAAGAAAACTGGGAGGGGAAGAGCTATAGGCACTGGGAGCGTGAATTGTGGAGGCAAGCGTTCTCCTTTCTCCTTTGATCCCATCCTTGCCATGGGTGTCTGGCTGTTGGAGGATGGGGTAGAAACTGGGGGGTGACAGTGTCTAGCCCAGGGACCCAGCTTAGGGTTACTGCCCAGGGAGAGGTGTCTGGTTTTATCACCCTGATACATGGACGAAGGATAAGTTCTGGAGTCAGGGAGCAGTCCAGTGGGTCATAATTTTTCATTTTCTGTTGAATTATCTTTTATCGGTTTGATAAAATAAAAAGCTAACTGACATTTTGGAGAAGGTTTTATCATCGTATTCAGTCCTTTACATTTCACATTTTAAAGATGTATGCTATGAAATACACGCTGCCCACAAACCAGGCTCAGATGGACATCGTGTTGAACTTCTTCCATTGATACATTTTTAAAAGAATGGATCTGTTATTTAGGAGAGAAAATAGGGTAGACGAGGAGATGGAAGTTTGTTTTGTTTTTCATTTGGTTTGGTTTGGTTTGTATTCCCTTTGCTGACATTTTGATTAGAACATTGTCTACCAAGGGAAAATATTGTGAAACATGACTGCTCAAAAAATGTCATGCATTGATTTTTCTGGAATTCATATCTACAGCTAACTCTCATCATGACTTTTATGCTTCACACTCTGTGGATTTTTTCGGAGAGCTAAACTTAAAAACATCGTTGTGCATTTATTGCTCTTTACAAACCACCTCTTTCCCCCTTCATCTTCACAACTGTTTTAATTCACATTTTTCAGATTGCTTTGTTCAGATTACAGCAATCACCTTGGACAGATCCCTAGGCCCACCCCATTCAACCTGTACATAAAAGCCAGCATTCTCATTCTAAAACCCATTTTACTCATGTTAGTATTAGTAACATCCTAGATAGCTCTGTGTTCTCAGAATGAAGTCCAGCTCCCTTGTAGACTGCGTCTTTCCTGTTCATCTCTCAATATGTGAGATTCTCTAATTGCCTCTGTGCCCGCCCTCTATATTTCACTCATTTTGAACTACTTGTAGGCTGCCAAACATATCTTGTTGTTACAGCTCCTCCAGCTTTTCTGAGCGCTGCTGCTTCTACCTGGTTCACTGTCCTGCATCTCCTCCATCCAATCACTTCCTTACTTCTACCCCTAACACCTCGGTCTTGGCACCCCTAACACCTAGGATCTTGCTGTCAGATCCTACAGCAATCCCCGTTCACTCTGTCCACAGCTTACACACATACCCAGCATGGATTACATGTCCTTCTTCAATCTCATTTAGCCCCCTGTTCATATTTCTAACACATGGACCATGTTTACTTATGCTTTCCTGCTTCTCCATAACTGCTGAATGAATAAATAAATAACTGATGAGAAAAACAAGAATACTATGTAATGAAAGTGGCGATGAAAAGCACTTTTCCTATAAAAATGTGATAAGTGGAATGCCGTAAGAGATGCTGTATGTGAAATCAAATATCCTTCTCAAAGATTCACCAGAATTGTGCAACGATCAGGATATAGCTTGGGATTTATCTTCATTTTTCATTTGTGATGTAAAATGCGGCCCATTCAATGTGCTTCCTTTTGACTTGAATCACAAGTTTTGAGGGGATAGTTTAAACTGTTGCTAATTAACATGGCATTCTTTTACATGTTGATAGTTCTCTCTGTACATTTGGTTTGGCCTCCTCATTTATGCAGCATGATTCTGTTTGCAGAGAGCTCATAAATGCTTAGGAGAAGGCGATGGCACCCCACTCCAGTACTCTTGCCTGGAAAATCCCATGGACAGAGGAGCCTGGTAGGCTGCAATCCATGGGGTCACGAAAGAGTCAGACACGACTGAGCGACTTCACTTTCACTTTTCACTTTCATGCATTGGAGAAGGCAATGGCAACCCACTCCAGTGTTCTTGCCTGGAGAATCCCAGGGACGGGGGAGCCTGGTGGGCTGCCTTCTATGGGGTCACACAGAGTCGGACACGACTGAAGCAACTTAGCAGCCACTGCATAAATGCTTGGTAAATGGTCAACCTCTCATTGTAACTGTCACTGTATTAACTAGTGGACAGAATCAAATAGGTGAAATAAGCTTCCAAGCAATCTGAGAAGTGCTGCTCTGATGTTTATTTTAATAATTACTACAGGTCAATATTCTTCTTGTTTTTTTTGACTGCACTGTGTATCTTATGGGATTTTAGATCCCTGCTGCTGCTGCTGCTGCTAAGTCGCTTCAGTCGTGTCTGACTCTGTGCCCTGACTAGGGTCAAACCCGGGCCTTTGGCAATGAAAGCACAGCGTCCTAACCACTGGCTTGCCAGGGAATTCCCTCAATATTCTATTTAATGCTCAGGGCCCCTTCCCAAATCAACACTAACTTCTGAGTACAGTGTGGAAGACAGCGACATGTATAACTATTTAGTTTAATGTGATTCATAAGCCCCAAGGTCCCCAGAGCCCTAGTTAGTTTTAGTTGTGCTTGGGCTCAGTCGTGTCCAACTCTTTTGCGACCCCATGGACTGTATCCGGCCAGGCCTCTCTGTCCATGGGATTCTCCAGGCAAGGATACCGGAGTGGGTTGCCATTTCCTTCTCCAGAGGATCTTCCCGACCCAGGAATCGAACCCAGGTCTCCTGCATTGCAGGCAGATTCTTTATTGACTGAGCTATGAGGGAAGTCATGAACTATTAATTGCTATATTTGAGGAATTCAGTAGGAAGGGGATTTGTAACAGATATTTGATACTAAACGTCTCTGCTGTCGATGGCACTTCTAGTCCTATATTTACCTGTGCCATAGGATTAAAGGGAAAACACGTTTAGTAATTGCTGGACACACCATAATATTTATCGGCCTACCAATGACTTTTATAAAATTCACACTCATACTCCTTTATACTCTCTTCATTTTCCAGGACATGAGGCCACTTGCTCTGCCTGCCCAATGACCACTTTCAGCAAAGCTTCACACACACGTGTTGCCGAATGCTTTTTGTATGCCAGGTTTCCCTTGTTAAATATTTATGACTCTGTGCCATATTTAAATTTTCCACAGTGTGAAAAGTGTAAATGCATCAAAGGGCCATGAGACTTCTGCACTATGCGTTGCAGATCCGAATTCTAGACACGCTATGTCTTTCTAGTATCTAATTTTACTGTATTAATAAACAAGTTCACAGCCTGGAATCATCTGTTAGGAATGGAAGACCATGAAATAAAATGAAATTGGGGCTCAATCTATGCAGGTATTTAAGTGGTTTGGCCAAAAAATGGAAGTGGAAGTGTCGGAATCCAGATCTTGATACTCCCCAGCCAGCATCTATATAATGGTTCTAATCTTGTACCTAATACCTCTGCTTGGAGCCCTGTGATACTTTTTTGCCAACTGCTAATTAGAATTTGCAGCAGATTTAGAGAAGGAAAGTAGATAGCTATTTAAGTAATTTCACAGGATAGAGAATTTTCATAAAATGCTTTCTAAGAAATAAAGCAAACTAATAGATGGCAGGCAATTTTCCAGAACCCACCATTAGCTTTGTTTCAACATTTTTGTACTCAATATTCAAACAAACAGAAGAGCTTAAGAGATATCCACCACCTAGATGCAATCATTAACATGTATCATACACTATCATGTATAAAATAGCTAGCTAGTGGGAAGCTGCAGTAAAGCACAGGAAGCTCAGCTCGGTGCTCTGTAATGATCTGGAGTGGTGGGATGGGGTGGGGTGGGGTGGGATGGGGTGGGGTGGGAGGGATGCTCAAGAGGGAGAGGATATACATACATATATATATATATATAGCTGATTCATGCTGTTGTACAGCAGGAACTAATACAGCATTGTAAAGCAATTGTATTTGTCATATTGCTACATCCCCACGTGTGTGTCTGGAAGAAGTATTTGAAATTCAGCTGCGGACATTATGACACCCTTCTTTCCTAGATATGGATACCCTGAGAATAAGGACATTATCTACCTAGCCTTAATATTAACATACAACCAAGAAAATTAGTATTTCCCTAATACCCTCTAATATCTTATTTCATTTTCAAACTTCTTTATTCCTTATTAATGATTTTATTCTTTTGTTTTTCAACCAGGTTATATTGGAGGCTTATGCATTTAGTCTCCATTAATCAAGTATACTGCCCTCCACTGCTTTTCCCCGTGACACTGACTTTTGAAGAGAGCAAACCAGCTGTCTTGTGAAATGTGCCCCTATCAGGATTGGTGTGGGTGCCGCTTTGCAATGATGCTCACGTTATTGTTCATTCTTTTTGTCTCCCCTAAGTTGGAAGTTGGTTCTTTCAGCTTGAGCAGATCCTGTCTGTCAGTTTGGGGGAAGGTAGAGTCCTGAATGATGCTTTATATGGCGTCACACTCTAATGATGTCAAATTTCAGCCGTGCTGCATTTGATCTTTTGGTTAAGGTGGTGACTGCCAGATCTTCCTACTCTAAAGAAAGGTTTTCCTCTTTGATTCCTTAGGTAGTCCGAAGGATAGTTATTTGTCCCATGTGGACTGTCTTGTTTCCTAAATAACTACCAGGTTTGTCCACGCTGAAATGCCCTTAAGCAACTTAGAAAGCTTTTCTGGGTACATCTTTCCTGAACGTGTGTCGTAACCTAAGAAGAGAGTATTTCTCTAGAAACACCATTTATCCAATTCCATTCCATTAGAGGAAGTGCCAAGGTCTCCTATAAATTATTGTTGAATTGAACCATGTGTGTCGTAGGATATATTGATGATATTACACAGGTTAACTGTGGAATTTCTTTTCTCTTGTCCTACGTATTAAGTATGCCATCTGTTCATCATGTAGGTGCAAATCAAAGCCACATTTCTTCTGTTACACTCCCAGAAATAATCAGAACAATTTGGAGTGTCATGACCTGTTCTTCCAGGAATTCCCTCAGATTATGAACCAGCATGAATCACAAAGGAAGATCTCAGATGAGAACATATATTGTCTCTTGCTGTCTATTCTAAACTCCCTAAAGGCAAGAACCATAATTCTTATTAAAAAAATAATAAAGCAGGGGCACAGGTGGAAATTATTTTAAAGAAGAACATGAAGACACATTGTCCAGAAGGTTAGGAGTAAAGAAAATTTGAAACTGGGGAAGTGTAGTCAGCTAAGTAAATGCAGTTCTTGACTTGAGGAAGAGAAAAGTACTTTACTAAGTTGTAGGGGACATACTGTCCCAGAAGCTTCTACAAATTACCTCCTGCCACCAGCAGTTCAGTCAGTTACATGCTGATCCCAAAGAGAAGAAAGAGAAAGGGGGCTTTGTGTCGGTATCAAATTTAGCTTTTTCTGAGTTTTATTCTTCCCAAATGCAAAATAATTTGGGTTGTTTACGATCTCTAAAGTTCTTTCCACCAGAAGACAATATGGATCTAGGAGTGTGTTATGTAAGGTTTGAGGTGAGGCTGGAGAAAAGGGTCTACACTGTGCAAGGATTGAGGAAAGAGGTAAGGAAGATGAACCAGACCTGGGAGAGAGTGTGGGCTGAGCCACAGAGAAGGAAAGAAAGTGGAATGCCTCCAGGATAGAGAGGAAGGGTGTCCTTACCTGGGAAATTGACTTTGTTCCAGAAAATCACGAGAAATAATGCTAGAAGACTACTGGGGACCCATCATCAGTCAAGATTTTTGAGTGCCTACTACATGTCTAGATAGGGTTCAGAGATAAGACAGACAAGGCCTCCGTTCTCGTAGAGATTATACACCAGAAGGAGAAGACAGATAATAGACACATAGTCAAAAACGTAAGCTCACAGCCCTGTAATGTAATGGTGAAAGTACTAGGCTTTGGAGCCAGACGGTCTGGACTCAAATCCCCGTTCCCCAGTTTGACCTTGAGCAAGATATTCAAGCTTTCCATGCCTCGGTGTCTTATCTATATAATGAAGATAATAATAGTATCTGCCTCGTAGGTTTGGTGTGAGGATCAATCAGAAAAACACACGAAAAGCTTTAGAGTTTTTATTGTATGTACAGACAGTGCCTGGCACAGGGTAAATCTGAAACCCATGGAGGCTATTACTATTACACTGGTAAGTGCTGTGATAATAATGAAGCAGAGCAATGGCTTAGGTTTTCAGCTTCATCATGATTGACATTTGGAGCCAGATAATTCTTTGTTGTAGGGGGCAGTCCTGTGCATTTGAGGATGTTTAGCAGCATCCTTGGTTTCTACCCACTAGATGTGAGGAGCACCCACCTAGTAGCATCAGTCAAATCTGTCTTTAGCCATTTTTAAAGGTCCCCTGGCAGGCAAGATCACCCCTGGTTGAGAACTACCAGACTAGAGAATAAACCAGGTGCAGTGTTTTCAGAAAAGGTGATGTAGAAGAGTTATTTGCAGAGGAGTAAGAACAGAATCCCAAATGATGGGAAAGAAATAGGTAAAACCGCAGGGGAGAGTGTCCCAATAGAAAACTCTGCAGGATAAAGGCCTCAGGTAGGAACAAGCTGGTGGGGTGAGCTTGGCTGGAAAGGGGTACAGAAAATGTCAGAGAAGTAGGTTGGGTCAGAGTATAAAAGTCAACAAAGACCGTGGTAATAAATTTGGATTTTATTCTATAAGTGCTAAGAAGACATTAGAGGATTTTAAGCAGATGAATAATATGAATTGATGCCTAAGCTTATTCTTGGATGGCAAGAGGGCAGCTGTGGAAGCAGGGAAAACAGCGATGAGATGAAGGCAGGGTCCAGTGAGAAGGGAGGGGACTGGATGGGGTAGTTACAGGACCTGGTTGTAGACACAGCAAAATGTAACAGGACGCTGATATGTTCTGGTGGAAGAGCCTATAGAGTGGGTCAAGTGTTTGAGGATTAAAGGGCAGACCAGCAAGGAGCAGGTGTGTAGGGAAGGAGTTTAATAAATCAATTGTCCCGGCTTTATAAAGTTTGAGCTCCCATTAGTCATTCTGGTGGCAACTGGGCTGTTGACTCTAATGGAGATAAAACTAGAGGCTGGGGCTGGAGATATATGTTTAGGAGTCATCTACGTTTAGTGACATTTGAACCTCAGGACCATGAGGGATCACCAAAGGAGAGGAAAAGGTGGGAAACCAAGGCCCAAGTTCTGAAGCATTCCTACATGTAGAGGTAGAGGATGCAGGAGCCATCAGTGACACAGGAGAAAAACCCAGGGAGTGGGGTGTCCTGGAAGATAAGAAATGCTTCAAGAAAAAAACTGTCATCCGTGTACACACTACTCTATTTAAAATGGATAACCAGCAAGGACCTAGTGTATAAAACATGGAATTCTGCTCAATGCTATGTGGCAGCCTGGATGGGAGGAAGTTTGGGAGAGGATGGATACATGTATATGTTTGGCTGAGTCCCTTTGCTGTCCACCTGAAACTATCACAATGTTGTTAGTCGGTTACACTCCAATATAAAATTAAAAGTTAAAAAAATGTCATCTGGGTCAAATGCTACTGCAAGGTCAAGGAAGAAGATGGCATTGACTTTCCATTTGGATTTGACAAGATGGAGGGATTTGGTGACTATGACGGGAATGGTTTTGTTGACATAATGAGGAAGAAAGGGTGGAGAGGATAATGAAGAGAATGGGAGGTTGGAAAAGTGAGACACAGTGCAGGTACTGCTGCTGGGAAGGGGAATAAAGAGACGGGGCAGCAGTTATGGAGAATGTGGGCTAGGAGAGGCACTCTCTTGTGAAGATGGGAAATGATACGGCATATCCGAACACTGGTGGAACCATTACAGTGAAGAGGAAGAAATGAGTGATCCCGAGAGCCATTAGAAATAATCGCATGGCAGAATGTACTGAGTAGTGAAAGAGACAGAACTTCCAGGATGCAGTGGAATGGCTTGTCTTCTACAGACGGAAGGAGAGACTGTTCAATACAAGGGAGTGAGTGTCAGTGACAGTCGCTCAGTCGTATCCGACTCTTTGCGACCACATGGATGGTAGCCTGCCAGGCTCCTCTGTCCATGGAATTCTCCAGGGAAGAATACTGGAGTGGGTTGCCATTTCCTTCTCCACAGTAAAATGGAAGCGGAGAGAAATCTAGGTCAAGTGGTGTACTGGGGGTAGAAAATGAAGCAATTCTCGTCAGAATACTTCTGCTTTCTCAAAAAAGCATAAAGTAAGATGTTCAGCTGATACCGTGTGGCTGGAGGGTACAGGTTGAAAATTTAAAAAGAAGATATTAGTAAAAAGTTCTCTGGGATTGTGAACAAGAATATTGATTGGGAAATTTGTTACAATTGCCAGGCAATATTAAGACTTATGTCAGTGTGTAGTTGACCTATGTTGAAAGACCTATGTTGAAATGTGTAGTCATATTCTTAAAGTAAGACCCATAAGCATGCTTATGTATATTTCCTTAGTTGCATTTCTTATTTGAATCAGATATAAAGTAGTTAGAGAGTTGGGCTTAACCAGACTGGTATATTGTCAGATAAGTATACAAAGGGAAAACTGAAGGACAAAGGAATTAAGGGAGAATACAAGGGGGTGATTGCATAAACAAGAAATGGCAACCATGCTGTTGAAAAGTAGTACATGGGTGGCAATCTGGGCGGGAGAGGGGCTTGAGAGAGAATGGATACATATACATGTACATGTATGTGTACATGTATGTGTACATGTACATGTATGTGTACATGTATGTGTACATGTACATGTATATGTACCTGTGGCTGAGTTGCTTCGTTGTGCATCTGAAACTATCACAACATTGTTAATCACCTATACTCCAACATAAAATAAAAAGTTTAAATAAATTATAAAAGAAAGAAAAGGAGCACATGGGAAGCAGAGCTGAAGGACAGTGAGAACTTAGTAGAGCCAATGCCCTGGAATTCTCAAGGAAATAAATAATTCTTGGAGTGGCAGTAGTAGAATAAGTCATCTAACATGAAAGGAGATAATTATCAGAGTGGAGAATTACCACTGAGATTTCAGCAATGGCCAAGTCATTGGAAATGAATGGTAGGTGAGAGAGAGCTTTGACTTTTGGGGCAAGAAGTATGGGCTCTTATCTTCTTAAGCAAATGGTTTTACTTAGAGTTGATGGACTGATGAGCACTGAGTCAGAATAAGGGTGTGTGCGTGTGTGCATTTAGGATCCCAGGTTTTCTCAGATGATCCAAACCATATCTGAACTGCAAAATGTTAATAACTACTTGTCTAGACTCTAAGAAGTGGGAAACCACTGAAAGCATCTGAGCAGGAGTAAGATAATGAATATGCTATTCAGAAAAAAAAAATGGGGCTGAGTTTGAAAGGGTAGAGAGAATAGGAGATGTTGTATGGAAGAAGAGATGAGCAAGTCTCCATTAACACTGCACGGAAAGCGGGAGGCGTGGGAGCTGACTGTAGGAACCCCTGTCTGGGACTGACTTCCAGTGACACACGGGCAGCATCGTGTTTTCACATCACACTGTATTCCACGCTTCCCCTCCCTGCCACCTCTTCCTTTTCTTACTTAAGTGAAGTGGTGGCTTATGTCTCATGGTTTTAAATAGGCACCACTTGATGGGCTCTTGAATGAGAAGAACGTAGGGCTCTAGTGGCTTTACTACTAGAGTGTAAGTCTAGAGTATAAGTCCCCATAGCGAGGAGAGTCTCTTATTTATGTTTTTATCCTTGAGGGTCTGAAGAGGTCGTATCATCAAGAGAGGTCCTCAGAGTCATTTGTGGAATGAATACATGAAGAAAGGAAGGAAAGTCCCTTCATCCTCTAGATGCTTATTCAAACAGTTTTTGAGTTACGATATTAGCCAATGGGGCTTCCCTGGTAGCTCAGTGTTAAAGAATCCACCTGCCAATGTAGGAGACACGGGTTTGGCCCCTGATCTGGGAAGATCCCCTGGAGAAGGAAATGACAACCCACTCCATTATTCTTGTCTGGAGGATCCCATGAACAGAGGAGCCTAGTGGGCTACAGTCCATGGAGTCTCAAAGAGTGACACAACTTAGCAGCTGAACAACAACAACAGCAAATTATCCAACGAGGGTGTGAGGGTTAAAGGAAAAACCAGCAAAATTGCCAGCTGGAGAGAAGGCCTCCAGTGAAACTTACTGGGCAAAGTTTGAGGACATATCTTACCTAAAGACTTAATTTTTTTTTAACCTCTGGAGAAAAATGCTTTGAAGAAGAACTCTTCGATGTAGAATAAAACTGGAATCTTTGGAAAGCATGTAGCGCAGCAGGCTAGAGAGAGTGAACAGCCAGTCAGAGGTGAACTCCTATACCTAAGCTTTATGATCTTTTCAAGAAGGATTCCAATTTCAGGTGGCCTACTTTTACCATAATACCACTGTTCTCGGTTAAATTGTGTTCCCCACACCAAGTTCATATTTTGAAGTTCTAACTCCCAGGACTCAGAATGTGACCTTATTTGGAAATAGGTTGTTGTTAACTTAGTTAAGATGAGGTCATGCTAGGAAGAGGGTGGACACTTAATCCAATACGACTGGTGTCCTTACGTTGTTATTGTTGGGTCGCCAATTCATGTACAACTCTTTGTGACCCCATGGACTGCAGCATGCCAGGCCTCCCTGTCCCTCACTATCTCCTGGGGTTTGCTCAAACTCATGTCCACTGAGGCAGTGATGCCATCCAAACATCTCATCCTATGCTGTCCTTCTGCCTTCAGTCTTTCCCAGCATCAGGTTCTTTTCCAATGAGTCGACTGTTTGCTGTTCACATCAGCTGTCCTTATAAAAAGGGGAAATCTGGACACAGACCCACACGCATATGGAAAGCACCATGTGAAGATGAAGGCAAAGAGCGGGTGACTCATCAAGAAGCCAAGGGATGCCAAGGATGGCTAGCAAACCACTGGACACCAGGGGAGAGGCCTGGGACAGTCTCCCTGCCAACTCTCAGAAGGGAACAACCACAGCTAACACCACTGACACCTTGATCTTGGACTTCCAGCTTCCCGAACTCAGAGGGAATAAATTCCTATTGTTTGAGTCATAGAATTTGTTAGAGCAGCTCTGGGAAGCTCATAGACCCATAGAGATCATTCAACCGCAGCCCTGCCTGCTACTTCAATGGTTACTGCTAAACACCACACTTCATAGTGAGTCTGCAATAACCCTGTAAAAACGCTGTCACGCTGAAGGAGACATAAAATCACTGGGTGGATGGTGCTTCTACCAACATGAAAATGTAATTATCCACGCGCTCTGTGCTGCCTTTGAAGGCAGTATGGGTGCAGACATTCCTTTAGGAAATTGGCCATTATTAGTTACCATGATGTTTCACCATCTCGTCTTTCTGACGGAGTGGCTAAAAACAGCCGTCAGAGCATTGAGTGCATGGAATCTACATGCTTCCTCCATGCTGTAATCACACACACACACTGAATTAGCAGAGGAAGGCATTTTCAGGAGGAGCATTTTAAAGCAGAAGGCTTAAGAAGAATTCTGCTTTCCCCATGAGTGCTAAGGTATTGATTACAGAGAGCTGAACACATCACAGAGGGATAATTGACAAGTGACTCCTAAACATCTGCATTGAAAATGGACGGCAAAACTCTTCATGAGCGGCTGGGAAAGGGCATGTTCCCTTCAGAGGATAGGCCAGAAATGGCGAGACCTGAATACAGGGTGGCCCGTCTGTTCCAGGGAGCCTGCACAGACGCTGGTCTCAGACGCTCCCAGGGAACGCAGCCCTGCAATGCAAGAAAAATGCTTTGGGGAGACTGTCTGTTCTTTTCACATTTTCTAATAAAAACTTGGCTTTGGATAAAGAGAACAAGCCATGCAGTTGGCTTAGATCCTTAATGGCATTGGTCTGGCAAAGGTTTATAGGGCTATATTTAGGTGACCTAACACAATGTGAGAGGATCTTCTTTTTCATGGCAACAGGAGTCACTGGCCGACGTATATATGTCATCATCCTCACCTACAGAGTTTAGAGGAGCCTAGACTCACAGCCCTTCCTTTTTGCTGGCCGTAGCCGCCCGCACTGTAAAACCAGGCGTAGGTTACGACAGGATGACTGAGCACCACCTCCTGAACCCTCTGATGTCCTCAGCATGATTTCTCCAGATTTTAGGGGATCAATCCCCTTCTTCCCCTGTATCCACTGCCTTCTCTGCTCTCCCTCACACAGATTCCATGTCATCCCATAAGCAGAGTCGTGCAGCTGTTTCTAAGTAATCTCTTTGCCTCTTGACGTTGGGGCCCTCAAAGTCCAAATGGCTTCCTAAGGTGTTTTGTCGAGGTTTTAGTATGAAATAAGTTTCCTCCCTAAGAGGCACCTTGGAGAAAGCTCATAAAGGAATTGTTTTTCTCCCATTTTTATTCCTGTACTCTGAACACCTATATACTGAGACCAGACCATTTGTTTACATATCCTTGTTATTTATGATTTTCTTCTCTCCCTCTGTCGCTCTCTTCTTTCTTTCCTTTATTTTTTGTCTAATACTTTTTTTTTTTAACCATAATCAGACTATAAACTTTTTCAGGACAAAAACGTTCTCCTTAGCTCCTGAAATAGTATTGCGTATATAGTAGTTGCTCAACTAACATTTATTGCTAGATTGATTCTTTTCTCTTTTCCCACTTTCCTCATTCCCTCCTTCTTCTTTTTTCCTTCTCTATTCTGAATAAGAATGAAATATCATAATACTGTCTTTAATATGATTGTGCAATTTTACATAGAAGTCTTCACTTAATTATATCATAAAATTGTACATGATTTATCAATTTAAATATATTTATGTGTTATTCTTCATTTAATCAGTGTGTCTCTAACTTAGCTACTAAGAAATTATGTTTCAGTAGGGTGGATGTATTAATGCATTGAGTTTTTAGAGACATACATTTTGCAGGCACTTGAACTTTTATAAAAATATGTTGCATTCATGAATTAATTAATGAAGAGAGAGGCAGAAATTCACAAAACTTCTTATGCAGATCATTGCTATTTTTTCCATCACAGAATTCTTACATTCTTTTTATTGGCTGAGTAATATTCCATTGTATATATGTATTACATCTTCTTTATCCATTCCTCTGTCTATGGGCTAATATTTCAGTTGCTTCCATGTCTTGGGTATTATAAACAGCGCTGCAGTGAACACTGGAGTGCATGTATCCTTTCAGATCATGCTTTACTCCAGATATATTGCCAGGAGAGGGAATGCAGGATCATGTGGTGAGCTAACCATGATCTTTAATGCTAAGTCCATGACCTCCAGAGAGGTCAAACCTGTAGGGAAACTTCATGATATGTAGCCATCATGTGCCTGATTAGGGCTGTGGTGACTGGTAACTGAACCAAGAGCTCACTTATTAAGGGGCCATGTTGCTAACTGAATCTGTTCATAAGATGAAGAATGCTTTACATGATGTGAAAGACTCCTATTTTCCCCATGTTAACTAGTGTTTGGGGCCATAGAGTGGCTTAATGCAATCAGTGATGTTCCTGTAACAAGTGGATCCTATAGTAGAGTATTTGAATAAACTAATATCTAGGAGTGAGGGCTTCTGGAGACTGTTGATACTCACAATGCTGAGGAATGCAGGACTACTTATTTTCAAGAAGACCCCCAGTGTCCCTGTGAAATCCTAGCAGGCTTGTAAGCAT
Source organism: Bos grunniens (assembly GCF_055505025.1). Taxonomy (NCBI): domain Eukaryota; kingdom Metazoa; phylum Chordata; class Mammalia; order Artiodactyla; family Bovidae; genus Bos; species Bos grunniens. The sequence continues at coordinate 17,797,596 of NC_141191.1, read as the reverse complement.
CCTGCATTAAAGAATTGGCTAAAAATAGCAACCAGCTTAGTGGCAGGCTGATAAAAGAATAAATGTCAATTTCTTTGTGGTAGCCTATGAGCTCAGGATCTTATAGATCTGTGACTTCCCATGGATAGTCTCACTATTTCTTACTGTGCCAGTTAAAATAGATCCCATTCTTTTTTTCTTTCCCTCTCTCCAAACTTTGTTGTTAGACATAGTCTCCCAGGATAACAGGGAGCCATGTAATGAAATCTTTTTTCAAAGCCACCATTCTGAAGTATTTGAGTTTTTCATCTTCACTTCATGAACAATTCACTCTGAGGAGATAGTTAACTTGATCAGCTCCATAAGAAATGAGATTCAATGTTCAAGGGACATTTTGAAAAGTTAAAAAAAAAAATCCTACACTGATTGTTAAGTACCTACAAATATGCTTAGCTAATCCTCATGGTATTGGTGTTATCCCCAGTTTAGAAATGGCTAAGTGGAGAAAGATTAAAGCTGCCCAGGAAAAGATTAAAGGGTAGCTGTCTAATGTCTCTGAGAAAGAGAGCCACAGAAAATTGAAACCCACAAATATCACGAAAGTACTACTTAAGCCAAGAGCTATCTGGTTTACCTGCTTTCTGCCTCTCTGATCTTCTGTATCCTCAGTGAAGAGGAAGTCAGATATAATTGCCAAGGAACGTGTCGGCATTTTCATCCAAGTCTGCTTTCCATGGGCTGAGGGACTCTCAACAAAAGTAGAAGTCTCCTAGCTTTCTTTCATATTCAATATTCAAACCGCCATGACAGCAAGTCTCATTAAATAGGTCATTCAAAAGCATTTTGATGACCCATCTTTAGCACTAACATATTTTGTGAATTTGTGCAGATGACTTTTCTTATACTTTTCTTATCAGAAAAAGAAGAGCAACATTCTTTCTTTTCATTTTAATCAAGATTCAATATTCCAAATGTTGCCTTGATTCATAAGTCAACATTTTGAACTGATTCAAAATTCAAAATTAATTGTATTAAGTTCCCAGTTTTAACATCTTGGGTCTTTGAAACATCCTAGCTTCTTGAGGGAAACTAGTGAAAATTCACACACACACACACACACACACACTATTTTCTTGTAAATTTCTTTTGCCAGTTAAAAAATAAAATTAGAATATTCCAAGATTTAAGCTGCATCACACTTAGAATGTTGAGTGGCCAGACTCTCTCAGACATACCCACTCTATTCTGCTCTGTTTTTTTCCTTTTCAATCACTCAAGCCCTTTTAGGAAGGATGGAATACGGGTACTTTGTGTGGTAACACTAGACGCAGCAGAATCTGTTACAAAGTTCCCTGGCTGAAAAAGCACCTTTCTTTCAGCCCTATTGTACATCAGCTGTCTCCAGTTACAGCCAAAGTAGGTGTGTGATATATGACTGGACTTGCTGCGAAGGCAGGGACAAAAATCATAGGACAGAGACATCTTGTGCTCCAGTAAACTGATCTGCCCCAGCCTTCCATTAAGTCATCCAGCTCGCAGAATGGGAGCTTACATCAGAGATGGTGGGAATTGGTTTGAGTTCTGATTTTTATCTGGCCATTCAAGATCTATAAAAGGAGTGAATTTAAAAGTTTTCTTTTACAGAAACTATGAAGACCAATTTAAATATCCCGAACATCCTGAATTTAGAACTAGGAAGATTTTGCTACTTTAATATTTAAAACAATGTGACATACAACATCACGATTTTTATCTGATTTTATAATATTTTTCTTAGAATTGCTTTTAATCCAATGCTAATGACATACAGCCTGCATTTCCTTAAGTGGAAATGCTAATAATATTCATATTATTGAGGAAGATTAATGAGGAAGGACATTAATGAGGACAGCTAAAGTTATTCATTTCTTTGAATAATAGTTCAGAATAGTAGTCAGTTTTTTTGCTTGTTGGTAGAATCTGAAATATATATTCATACGGCCAGAAATTATTTACCCTATTTCTGAGGAAATAATGTATGTGAAAGCCATTGGGAATGACCCTAGGAGCATTATGACAGAAGTAGTTGATGTTGCTGTGATTATATGAGAAAGGTAAGTCATAGGAAAAGCAGAGAGGACACTTTACTTATGTAATTCAACATGCAATTTTGAGCATCAGATATGTGTCACCTTGGGCTGGGTTTCCCAGAGATGCATGATATGGAAAGAGGACAGGAAGGGAATAAGACATCTTTGAAATAAAAATGAAAAAGAGGATAAAAAGACTGCCAATGAGCAGTGAAGCTAGATCGCTGTATCATGTCTTTCAAGTTATCTCAATTTAATGTCATGTCTCTGTGAAGTGGTTAAATAGCCTGTGTGTGTCCAATTGCTTCTAGTACCGTATGTTTTTTACTTTTCTCACCTTGACTGCTTTTCCAAATCAGAAATTAGGATTAAAATTTTTTTTTAATTATACAGGCAAAAGGCCCATGCATTTTTCTATTATCTCATTTAATTATCAACTGCTTAGGATGGAATATTAACTACATTGCACAGACCGTGAAACTAAGGCTCAGAAAGATTAAGGAGTATGTTCACAGCCACATATCTAACTAGTGGCTGAGCTGGGATTTGAACAAAATTTTGTCTGGATGCAGAACCTGTGCCCATCTCACTTTAGGGACCTGGCCAGCGTTTGCTTTCAGCAGGACAGGACAGTGGACAAAGGAAGACTTGAGACAGACTTCTAGGCAGAATGCTCTTGTACTAAAATATCTGAGAGATAGTTTTCAATCTCCCAAGGAAGTTGGAGTTTGAACTAAATAATAATAAGCTTCTGCTTTAGGAGATCGGTTGACTATGTTGGGCCATAAGAGAAAGGACTTGATGTTGCTGAATAAGTTCATGGAAGAATTCATTCTTCATAATTCCCCCAACATCCCTTGTTCTCAGCGAACAACACAAATGCTCTGCTGGCACCTGGAACCATCTTAAGAGCTACAAAGGTTTTCTTCCGGCTTCTGCTTTGATTTCGTTTAGAGGCTTGTGGATGAGACGCTGCTTCTGTGGGTTCATTCTGACTTACTTGGACAGGCTATCCATACCACTCACGCATCAGTTACAAGGCTGGATAAATACCCACGGTGCTGCGGATAACTGCTACCCTGTTAGATCACGTCTAGACTGTTTTCCTTAATCATCACATTTCTCATGTAGTTTCCATGGCTAAATGAGGAGTTGTTTTTTGTCTTCCATATTCATGATCTGTTACTCTCAGGTGGCACCAGTGGTAAAGAACCTGCCTGCCAGTGCGGGAGATTCAAGAGACGTGGGTTCAATCCTTGGGGCAGGAAGATCCCTTGGATAAGGAAATGGCAACCCACTCCAGTATTCTTGCCTGGAAAATCCCGTGGACAGAGAAGCCTGGTGGAGTTGCAAAGAGTCAGACATGACTAAGCATGCATGAACACATTCCTGGTATATGGGTCTCTCCATCAGTTCTTGGAAGTCAGCATTTCTCAGCCTCCATACTATTAATATTTGGGGCCAGAAAATTCTTTGCTGTGGGGCTGTCCTGCATTTTGGAGGGTGTTTACTAGTATCCCTGTCCATGCTTCAGTCCATGGGGTCACAAAGACTGGGCGACTGAACAACAACTGTCCTTTACGTACCCGATACCTCTAGCCTAGGACTAAAAAGAATGTCTCCAGATACTGAAAATATCTCCTGAAAAGTACAGTTGCTCCCATCAAGAATCACTATTCGAAGGAAGATGTACTTGGAGTGTCATATCTTGGGCATCAAACACTCTATTCACATAGCAGATCACTTCAAGAATCAGCCCATAAACAGAACTACCTTTAATTGGGAGGTTAATCTGATCAACTCTGATAGTCATTATTAAAGAATTGCCTCCCTGTACTTCTCTGAGCAATGACTTCCCTGGTGGCTCAGATGGTAAAGCGTCTGCCTACAATGCAGGAGAGCCGGGTTCAATCCCTGGGTTGGGAAGATCTCCTGGAGAAGGAAATGGCAACCCACTCCAGTATTCTTGCCTGGAAAATCCCATTGACGGAGGAGCCTGGTAGGTTACAGCCCATGGGATCGCAAAGAGTCGGACACGACTGAGCAACTTACGACTATGACTTCTCTGAGCAGGTGACTGGGTGGCTTTAACTTGAAAGTGATGTTGGGTATGAGAGGCACTAAGCCTGATGTGTTCAGTATAACTCTTCCAGTCATTCTCCCTGCTATGATTTCTGGTCAGTTCCTAGAGGGGAAGCCACATCTATGCAAACATTTCCTAGATGGAAACAGACCAAAGACCATTGTGATGACCCTATTTTTCTAATTTAGTTTCAATAATTAGGGATAGGAGTCCATCTTGTTCTGCTTAGACTCGGAAATAACCTCTGCATTTAGTTATTCTGCATTCACTCTTGTTTCCATCTCATCCACTCTTCATATTGCAACTTAATGGCCCTTTTTCAGTGAAAAAATTGAGTCTTGGCATTCTCTAATTCGAAACCCTTCAGCAGTTTGATAACCCTTTAGACCCTATGAGATCTGATCTCTCCTTATTTATCCAGCCTCATTTAATTAACTTTTAAAGCTTTATTGAGATATAAATTGATAAACGCAAATCTGCACATATTTAATGTATACATTTTGGTGAGTTTGGACATATGTCTACATCTGTGACACCATCGCCCAATCAAGATACTAAATACATGTATCACCTCCAAAAATGTGTGTTCTTCTGTGTTTCATTGTAGTAAGAACATTTAACAAGAGTTCTAGCCTCAATATATTTTATTTTTTTATTTATTTTTCTTAGCTGCACTGCACAGCTGGTGTGATCTTAGTTCCCCAACCAGGAATTGGACCTGTTGCACCCTTTAGTGGAAGCACGGAGTGCTAACAACTGGACTGCCAGGGAAGTGCCCCCTTACTATGTTTTAACGTGCACAGTGCAATATTAACTATAGGCACTGTGCTGCACAGCAGGTCTTTAGACCATATTCATCTTGCATATGAGAAGCTTTATACCCATTGAGCAACTATTCCCCATTTCTCTTCCCATCCCCCTGGGTCCCTAGTAACCACCATTCCATTCTCTATGTTAGATATATAAGTAAAATCAGGCAACATTTGTCTTTCTATGACCAGCTTATTTCATCTAGCATAATGAACTCTAGGTTCATCCATGCTTTTGCAAATGGTAGGATTTCCTTCTTTGTTAAGACTGAATACATTCCATGGACAGAGAAGCTCTGGCAGGCTACAGTCCATGGGGTCACAAAGAGTCAGACATGACTGAGCAACTGAGCATGCATGCATTCCATTATATATACATACTATCTTTTCTTCATCATCTTTATCAACATTGAGATTGTTTCCATATCTTGGCTGTTGTGAATAGTGCTCCAAATGACATAGGTATGTAGATATCTCTTTGGTATCTTGATTTTAACCCTTTTGGATTTACATGCAGAAGTGGGATTGCTGGATCATACGATAGTTCAATTTTTAATTTTTGAGGAACTCCTGTACTCCTTTCCAGAGTGCCTCTACCATTCTACCTTCCTACCAACAGTGTACAACTGCCGCAATTTCTCTACATCCTCATCAAAACTTACCTAATTTTGTTATAACAGCCATCATAACAGGCAGGAGGTTATATTTCACTGTCTGCATTTTCTTTACGACTATATTGAGCACCTTTTAACACTCCTTATCCAGTCTCATTTTAAACCACTGACCAATTCACTCTGCTCTCTGGTACACAATTCATATAAACCTCCCATCACAGGATCTTTGCATATGCTACTTCTTCCTCCATCCTCCTTTCATTGAGCTAATTCCGCATATTTCATATTCTAACTCAAATGCTGCTCCTCATACACGACTTCCAGATGTCAAACATTCTAAGCTATCACTGTTAGATTTGTTTGTTTTTTTAACCCTATTATAGAGCTATGTTCCTTTCATTTAGAATATATATTTTGCTCTGCAATTATACATTTTCAGTGAAACAATTATTTGATTAATGTCTCTCTCCAATAGACCCTAAAGCCTGTTCATCAGGACCTATTAATTTTTTCTCTCTGGTATAAGTCTAGCACATAGGAAATTCTTAATAAATATTTCTAAAAGAAGGAGCAAAAGGGAGGGAGGCAGGAAGGAAGGGCAAGGAAAGAAATGTAAAAATGAAAAGCAAATAAATAAATAGACATCAAATGTCAGTGTGAGATTGTAATCCAACCCGTCTATCTGTACTCTCCTGGTTCTACACTGTTTCACTAAATAGATGGCTTTTTTCCAACGCACAATGATTTTTCCATACATCATAATGGTCTTTTGAGTTAATTATCACTTTAGGCTTTGAGTCAATATGCAAAATATTGCCAAGACTTACATTTTAAGAAAATGCTTTGCAAGGTGTTAGATAAAACACGTATGGAGCACATGTGAATGCCCTTAGAAGCAGACTCACGGGAGATGAAACTGAACACAGCTAAAGTTGCTTGGAAAATAAACGCTCCATTCAGATCTCTCTTAAAGCTGCCATTCATTTGGTTCTCTTGATTACATAAAATTTTTGTTAAAAGTGGTATAAAGGCCAAAGAACCTTTCAAAATAATGTGAAGAATTGAAAAGAGGAACCTGTGACTTTGTTCTACGGAGCATCCTTTCAGACGAAAGCCTTTTGTTCCCCTGTCCTTCATGTCAATCTGGAGAGCCATAATTCATTACACAGTCCATCTTCATTTACAATCTTTTCGTCACACGTTATAGCTGAACGAGGTGGAAAGAAACCCATTAGACATAACCCAGGCTTTCCTTTACCAGCGGGCATCAGACAGCCCCATAAAGTCATTTCCAATTAATTACAAATCGATTGTGTATACACATTTCAACACTGTTTTTCAAATGACTATAAAGAAGTCATGATTGGTTACAGAGGTCAGGAAGACTGTGGAACAGGAAGAGGGAGAGGGAGCGGCAAAGAAATGAAACAAAGCTGCCTGATCGTTAGCCTTTGTGGTATTTATAAATGTCAATTGGCACTGAATGATGGATGAGTTTCAGAAACCTCAAAACCCAAAGAACGCATAATGTTAACTTAATAGATTCTTGCAGGCCTGGGTTACAGCACAGTATTTTAAATAATCGTACCTTCATGGTAATAACATAATAGTACCTTTCATCTCCAAATCTCAGATATTTGCACGATTTATAAACCATCAAACTCTGAACCAGCTGCTGAATAACATTCCGCTGAGTGACTATGTAACTTGTTATACAGCAAAGTTACCTGTGGCTTCTCTAAGGTAACATATTAGAATGGCAACTCTGTTGACTGGATTATCAAAGCATACTTTCAAGAAAGAGTGGAATATTGAAGATGATCTGTATATAGAAATTCCACTGGAATGGGAAAATGGTACTGCCCAACTTTTTTTTTCCAACTGAGATTTAGTGAAGCAACCAAATGCAATGATACAGTATTATTTTTCTTTTCCCAAAGTTAAAGGGAGAGAAAATGTACTGATTTTTTAAGTTGCCCAGAGAAAAAGGGACACTGTAGTCCGGTTTTCTAATCTTTGTGTTTCCTGTGTTTCTTTGCTTATAGCTGGATGTTGCAACTTTGGCAAAGATTAGATCAAGCTTGTTGTAAAAAGATCAAGGTTGTTATAAAAACAACCCAGTCCCAGGATCATGGAATTTCAGACCAGAAAGAGAATACTTGAAGACGTATCTATTTTGGCACTCCAAATTTTCTTTTGCTTTCTTTCTTTCTTTGTTAATTTCTGTATATAAACAGTTATACATATTGGAAGGTATGTATGTTGAAAACCTTGAGAAAGGTGTATGGTTTTATGAGGACCTGCTGCAATTAAATTCAGTGTGATTTAGAGTTAACCCTCTCCCATAGGGGAAGATTAAGTTATGTTTGCTGTGCGAACTTTTAAAAAATTTAACCTTCAGAACTCAAAAAAATATTTTTCTGGGAATGCATTCAAAGTAAACCATTGCAATGAATGAGTCTTTGAAAAGTCATTCATGCATCCTAAAATCCAGAATGATGAGAATCTACTCTAGTTTTAAGATCCCAAAGAAAGACATTTCTTGGTGTTAAGAAATCATTTCCTCTAACTGCTCCCTTGCTGGGATGACCAACAAGTCTTTATGCTCCTTAGAGTCTGATCTAATTAAATAAATCCTCAGGAAGAAATGAGATAATCATTAGTGGTAGGTGATTGCTTAAGGCTTTTAATTCTTGAGATCGGATAAAAGCAAAGTACAGATTCTGAGTTTAAACTGATTCTGTCTAACTGTGTTGCTTTAGACTTATCTTCAAAGAATCACTTGGTGAATCCTTAGATATGACTTTATCAGGTACTTTAAAGAACTCCTCTAACAGCAGACAGTGAAGAGAAACTAAAGAGCCTTTTGATGAGGGTGAAAGAGGAGAGTTAAAAAGGTGGCTTGAAACTCAACATTCAGAAAACTGAGATCATGGCATACAGTTCCATTGAGGTGAAATGAAAGTCACTCAGTTGTGTCTGACTCTTTGTGACCCTGGAATACTCTAGGCCAGAATACTAGAGTGGGTAATCTTTCTCTTCTCCAGGGGATCTTTCCAACCCAAGGATCGAACCCAGGTCTTCCACAGTGCAGGCAGATTCTTTACCAGCTGAGCCACAAGGGAAGCCCAACAGTCCTATTACTTCATGGCAAATAGATGGGGGGAAAGTGGAAATAGTGGCAGATTTTATTTTCTTGGGCTCCAAAATCATTGTGGATGGTGACTGCATCTACAAAATTAAAAGATGCTTGCTCCTTGGAAGAAAGCAATGACAAACCTATAAGTCAGTTCAGTTGCTCAGTCGGGTCTAACTCTTTGCAACCCCATGGACTGCAGCACGCCAGGTTTCCCTGTCCACTACCAACCCCCAGAGCTTGCTCAAACGCATGTCCATCGAGTCAGTAATGCCATCCAATCATCTCATCCTCTGTCATCCCTTTCTCCTCCTGCCTTCAATCTTTCCCAGCATCAGGGTCTTTTCCAAGGAGTCAGTCTTTCACATCAGGTGGCCTCAATATTGGAGTTTCAGCTTCAGCATCAGTCCTTCCAATGAATATTCAGGACTGATTTCCTTTAGCATTGACTGGTTTGATCTCCTTGCAGTCCAAGAATCTTCTCCAACATCACAGTGCAAAAGCATCAAGTCTTTGGCCCTCAGCTTTCTTTATAGTCCAACTCTCACATCCATACATGCTGTCTAGGTTGGTCATAGCTTTTCTTCCAAGGAGCAAGCATCTTTTAATTTCATGGCTGCAGTCACCATCTGCGGTGGACAAACCTAGACAGCATACTAAAAAGCAGAGACATCACTTTGCCAACAAAGATCTCTATGGTTTTTCCAGAAGTCATGTGCAGATGTGAGAGCTGGACCATAAAGAAGGCGTGCTGAAGAATTGATGCTTTGAAACTGTGGTGCTGAAGACGACTCTTGAGAGTCCCCTGGATAGCAAGGAGATAAAGATCCTGATGCTGGGAAAGATTGAGGCAGGAGGAGAAGGGGGTGACAGAAGATGAGATGGTTGGATGGCATCACTGACTCAATGGACATGGAGTTTGAGCAAGCTCCAGGAGATGGTGAAGGACAGAGGAGCCTGGTATGCTGCAGTCCATGGGGTCACAAAGAGTCGGACATGACTTAGTGACTAAACGACAACAAAAAATCCAGATGTTGTCCCATTAGGTCAATCTAAATCAAGGTATTGGTGTTGTTTAGTTGCTAAGTCGTGTCCAATGCTTCGTAAACCCATGGACCATAACCCACCAGGCTCCTCTGTCTATTGGATTTCCCAGGCAAGAATAGTGGAGCAGATTGCCATTTCCTTTTCCAGCGGATCTTCCCAACCCAGGGATCAAATCTGCATTTTTCACATCGGCAGGTGGATTCTTTATCACTGAGCCACCAGGGAAACCCAAATCAAGGTATACAAACATTCAAAAGAGTTTTTGACAGAATGAACTTTAGTTGTGATGCTTTATTGGATGCCATCTAACACCTTTCAGAAACTGACTTTATTTCATTTATGTTTAATTTGTTGCACAAACAGAAGCGATATCATGACTGTTTTAGATAATGCTTGCTTATGTAATAAGATATAACTGTGAAGTGGGTCCCAGGAACATTATTATATTTGTTTGCTTTTGTTTTCCCAAATAGACAAAAGAAGCAAAACATACTCATACATTTTTAACATTTATTGTAGTTTTCGGATTGCCATTCAAATTGAATCAATTTCAACACAGCAAGACATTTCTAAATTCAATCCTACAGCACTTTAGTAAATGAAAACTATATTTTTGCATGAGTCATTCTTTGAATTACAAAATGTTCATCATCCAGGAGGGTTTATTGTATCCATAAAACTAATGCAACACAATAGTAGGTGTTAATGCCAGCAGTATCCGGCTGTTTATTTGGTAACATTCAATCCTGCAAGGTTAGTGCTTGATGCTTTTATGTGTCAGCTAACATTTCAAAATGTTTGTGCTATCAAGCACTTAGTCAGTGGTCAAGTTTTTTTTCTTGCTATTCTCCAGGGCAAAAAAAGCCCGAAGTTTATTTTTCTTTAAAATCAACATGGTGAAATGGAGGGCTTTAAAAAAAAAAGCAGCTGCTAGGATCTCAGTGGTAATCATGGTTTCTTCCATCTAGGTTCAGCTTCTCATTTTGGATACACTCCATCCTCTCCTACTTTGACTAAGTAGAAACGCTTAAAGATGGAAAGTGGCCGCCTTTAGATGATTATAAATTATATCAAATAAATAGCTTTCCAGACTATTAAGACACATGGATAGGAGTGATATTTTAACACTCTGCATAACCTAAAGGGTTTGTCCCACTTAAACCAAACTTTTCTTTACTTCAATTGAGAAAAGATAAAATATACAAAATGTTTTTATGACCATATTACTACCAATTTTTCTAAACTGATATACTTGATCTCCAAGTAGAAACAAAATCAGTTTTAAAAAAAAGACTTTCTGAGAATTAAACAGATAATTTATATCATTAATTATGTCAAATTTTAGTTCTTTATTAATTTATTTTGCCTCACAAAGACATTAATAGGACTAGAAATCAAGACAAAAGTTCTACTATAGACATTTTTATTATTGGATCAAAACCAACAATAATACTAATATCCAGACCAACGAAGCAGAAAATTTCAAAAGAGATGTTTCTTGAATTTTGACAAAATAAATGTAAAACATTTTGGGGGAAACATGAGAATTGATTAGCTAATTTATTCATTATTTAGTACATGTTTTAGGCCATTTAAAGCAGAAGGGGGACATTCACTAGGACTGCAAAGTAGAGACGGTGCAAAGCAGAGGAAGAACAGACACAGGAGGATGGAACAGAATAGGCGATGAAGCTGGATGGACACCCGGGAGGCAGGAAAGTCAGGGATGGCGAGCGCTGTGGGCAAGAACAAAACAGACAGGACTGGGAACTACAGTAAGTTCCCTTCATACGAACTAGGTACTGTGTTAGCTGGGTACCTAGCTAAGTTTGTTGAACTTACAAGTTGGATTTATGAACACACTCAGAGTAGACCTAGTTCATATATATTACAGGTATATAGTACTGTAATAGGTTTATAATACTTTTGACACAAATAATAATACATAAAAACACAAAAAATAAGCATGTTTAATCTTATAGTACAGTACCTTGAAAAGTACAGTAGTGCAGTTCAATGGAGAAGGCAATGGCACCCCACTCCAGTACTCTTGCCTGGAAAATCCCATGGACGGAGGAGCCTGGAAGGCTGCAGTCCATGGGGTCACTAAGAGTCAGACACGACTGAGAGACGTCACTTTCACTTTTCACTTTCATGCATTGGAGAAGGAAATGGCAACCCACTCCAGTGTTCTTGCCTGGAGGATCCCAGGGACGGGGGAGCCTGGTGGGCTGCCGTCTATGGGGTCTCACAGAGTTGGGCACGACTGAAGCGACTTAGCAGCACAGTTCAATGGCTGGCACACAGGGGCTGGCCACACAGTCACATCTTTGAAAGTTCCCAACTTGAAGGTTCGTATGTAGGGGACTTACTGTATATACTTTATCATCTGAATCTGGACACTTCTGAGAATGAAATAATATGCTGGGAAAACAGGCAAAAACTGGACTTCCTTGGGCAAAGCAGACTTAAAGAAACCATACACAGAGATAATAGAACAGATCATTTCAGCCATGAGTGAACTTAAAGGGTGAGATAAAATGATAGGAAAAAATATTTTGAAAGAAATAAAGAACAAAATGAAAGAGGATTAGCCCAGATTTTAAAATGTGTTCTAGAGCAACAATAAATTAAACAGTGTGGTATTAGTGGATTTTAGTCACCCCAACTTCCACTAAAGACTGTTAAATCTCTTCCCAGCTCAACTAAGTGCTGAGACATATGGACTCTACTCTATTAGGCTGTATCACACAGCCACACTCTAAGCATTTCATAACAAGTAAAATCTGGTGTGTGATGTCACTCAATATTTTACTCTTTCATTAATTGAGTAAAATTTTTTTCTTATATGGAATTTTAGATCACAGGGCTCTCAATGAAAGAGTAGGTATATACTGGCATTGGCATACACTGGTGGAGGTCTCTATATATAATTTTATATACTTATATATAGTCATATAGTGTATATCTTTACATATGAAGTTTAGAAACTTCCAAAACTATGTATGTGCACATATACTGGATTTGAGATGGCTACTTCTTATAGTTTCTCAGCACAAAAATTAACATTATAACACCAAAAGGCAATGCTGGGAAACAGACTACGAAGGAAATTTGATCTGAACCTCCACTATCCCATGGTCTGGCTTCAACCAACAATGACGAGTGAGTGTCTGAAGGAATGGATGAACCACAAATCCTCCACATAAATTCTACATATTCCATAATTCTATGTAAATTTTTCCTCTCAAGTGGGGATTTGGGGTGTAATAATAATAAAAAAATATTTATTAGAAGAAAGATCTTTGCCTTTTCATATCAATACGGATATAATATTATCATATTCATATGAATCATAGTTCTGCATATAATCCCAGATATGTGTAGAATCATATGAAGAATGGGCATATTTCATTCATTGATTCATTGATGGTTATTTATTTATAGCATGCTATAGTAGGCATATTCTTAAGCAATGCTTTATGAATGACAACTTTATAAATAACTGCAATATTTATTTCAGACCAAAAAATAGCCTTGCCAAAAGTGATTTAAAATTTTCTGGTTCGGACTCAAATATCTTCACAAATATTTATAAGTAACTTTCCAATGTCTTTAAAGGGGTTTGTTCAAATAAGCATCAATAAATAAATAACAAAAGTTGTTTCAATTTTGGATGGAGTTCCAATTCAATAGTATTGAATAATTCTGGAGATGTATAAAACAAATCATTGCTTGTGAGAGCAAACAGCAATAATTTCTTGCATCTATATAGATGACGTAGCTTTTATATTCTGCGTGTGGACACTGGCCATAAACTAAGCTGACATATTCCTGTCTCCCCTTCAGCAGTCCTGCCTCCAAAGCATTTGTTTGAGGATAACGGCCATGGTCCACACTCAGCCATCACAGTGCAGACAATACAGCTTCACTCCAGTTTCCACACATGCTCTTGACCTTGAGATGTCTGAGCGTTTTCAATCAAGTCTCCCAGCTTTCTCCTGGAATAACTTTGATATTTACTTTGCTGTTCTTCTGTTCTTACCTGAGAGTAAAACAGAGTGAATGTGGTGAGGACAGTGAGTCTTGTTCCAAATTAGCCTTGTCCTGAAATCACTTGGACTATTACCTTGGGCTCAGGACGAATATGCAGCTGAGGCAGAGGGTCGTTCTCCCTCTGCTGGGCCCAAATGAGCTTGTGTTTTATTCTTCTGACAGCAGAGAACATTGATTTTTGTTTAACGAACCCTGACTATGCTATTCGTCTTGCCCTTGTGGTCTTGGACTTGGTGATTCATATGAGGTCAGGTTTCCCTGATGGCTCAGTGGATGAAGAATCCACCCGCGATACAAGAACTGCAGGAAATGTGGATTCAGTCCCTGGGCTGGGAAGATCCTCTGGAGAAGGAAATGGAAACCGGCTCTAGCATTCTTGCCTGGAAGATCCCATGGACAGAGGAGCCTGGTGGGCTACCGTCCGTGGGGTCACAAAGAGTCAGACTGAGCACATAAACACATACATACATATGAGGTCATGACTTAGTATGTGCAAACACTTACAAAAAGATAGAGAGGACAATTAAAACCAAATGCAAACTCAAGTGTTTAACCATTCTCACAGGTGTGTCATCATGCTTCAGAGATGTCATGTCTTAGGAATGGAATCTTGTTTTGCTGTGTATTCCAGCATTTTCACATGAGAGTCATTTTTCTGAGCCAAAACATTCTACAGATCTCTGTAATGAAAAATTTTTAGTATCTCTTGATGGAGAAAATAAAACGCTAACATTGACAGTATATTTATGTAGCTGCTACACACAATAGAAGTATTATGTATATGCATTTGTATTATGTATGTTTTGTGTATGTATAGGTATATATACATATATATCATTTATCAACAAGCTCAATTTAGATTGTTTTACGAACTCCTTGAAATTACCCTTTATCCCCAGGGGCTTGAAGCTTACGGACTGGGGACAGCTGATTTACGGGCATGACACAGTCACTGTTGGATCACCCAGCAAGCTGGCGTTATTGCTTTGCCCCTACATGATGCTGGGTTGTCTCAGGTGGTTATGTCTCTGTTTAGAGGCCTGAGCTTTGCCATAACTCCCTGGGAAACTGCATGGTTTTGTGCTTTTCCTCTTCTTGGTCCAATGAAACATCAAGTTCACTCCACAATATCAAAATTGGATTTGAGATTATCTCACACATGTCAGCATGAGATGTTGACAAATTGCTTCTGTCTTTGGGCTGTGTGTACTGTTATCTGTTTAATGAGAAATTTCAGAGAAATACTGAGTCAGAGGAACGATCTCTTTAAAAAAAATATTTTTTAAGGTTTTTTTTTTTTTTTTTAATGTGGACCATTTTAAAAGTCTTTAATAAATTTGTTACAATATTGCTTCTGTTTCATGTTTTTTGGCGGCAGGACACGTGGGCTCTTGGGCTTCCCAGGTGGCGCTAGTGGTAAAGAACCTGCCTGCCAATGCATGAGATGTAAGAGGCACAGGTTCGATCCCTGGGTGGGGAAGATCCCCTGGAGGCAGGCATGGAAACCCACTCCAGTATTCTTGCCTGGAAGATCCCATGGACAGAGGAGCCTGACAGGCTACAGTCCATGCAGCTGCAAAGAGTCAGACACGACTGAAGTGACTTAGCACACATGCATGCCTGTGGGGTCTTAGCTTCCTGTCCAGGAAATCAAACCTGTACCCCCTGCCTTGGAAGGCAAAGTCTTAACCACTGGACCACCAGGGAAGTCCCTGGAACATTCTTTTTCATTCCTACCTGCCTCTGGGTATTACATACAGTCATCCAAGGGAAGGCTTTTTACTTCTTCAGAGATAGCTTCTCCACACAGTTCTGAGGCTGAGGAAACCACTGTTAGCAAGAAGCCTCTTCCTTCAGCCCCCTCTGGATTCCATCTAGCAAGTCTGCAGGGAGGTGGGACACACTTACTTCATCAGTGCCTACAAGCTTCGACAGCCCTCTTAATCTCTGTCTCTACTTCTGAAGCACAAAAATACAGTCTCCCAATGTCGTAGCATTCCTTCTTGTGTCCGACTCTTCGAGACTCCATGGACTGCAGCCCACCAGGCTCCTCCGTCCATGGGATTTTCCAGGCAAGAGCACTGGAGTGGGGTGCCATTGCCTTCTCTGTGTATATAAACAGAGACCCTGCTATTCTTTTATGGAAAGGGAAGTAGATATTTATGCAGGTCTTTTCCCCTGAGAAGTCATGTTCATAGTTAATTGATACAATTGTTATTGTTTAGTTGCTCAGTCAAGTCTGACTCTTTTGTGGCCCCATGGACCATAGGCTTCTCTGTATTCTCTTTGGTTCTTAGTAATAATGGTGATGATGGCTGATATTTATCCCATGCCTACTCTGCGCCAGGCAGTCATCACACAGAAAGCTTCCATGGATGTAAAGCTCAAAACACCCCATGGAATCAGTGCTATTGTTATTCGCAAGTCACAGATGAGGAACCTGAGGCTTAGCGAGGTTAAGTAGCCTCTCTGAAAGTGCGCAACTCGTTAATGGTAAAGCCAGTTTCAGAGCAGGAACTTTTAATTACTTTGCCACAGAATTAATATCCCATTTGGGAATGACACATAAAGCCCAGAACAGCTAAACCATTTGCTCTCAATAGAAGTGAACTGAAGTAATTTAGAGAATACAAAACCAGCACCTTAGGAGGTGCTTTACTACAGCATCTTTAGTAAGATACAGAAAGCAATTAGGATTGAACACACATGGTGCATATGTATAACTGATTTATAGACATAAATCATTATATAATATTAATGTATATGCTGTTTATATATTAATTATATATTGATAATTCCAACTATCAAGTTAGAATTTCTTTTTAATCTCAGCCTTACCAAAGATGGTCTTATTATATTGTCTTTAATAACTGTTTGAGACCCTGTAGAAGGCAATGGCACCCCACTCCAGTACTCTTGCCTGGAAAATCCCATGGACGGAGGAGCCTGGTAGGCTGCAGTCCATGGGGTCACTAAGAGTCGGACACGACTGAGCAACTTCACTTTCACTTTTCACTTTTATGCATTGAAGAAGGAAATGGCAACCCACTCCAGTATTCTTGTCTGGAGAATCCCAGGGATCGGGGAGCCTGGTGGACTGCCATCTATGGGGTCGCACAGAGTCGGACATGACTGAAGCGACTTAGCAGCAGCAGCAGCAGCAGCCTCTAATATTACCATTGTTATCTTAATATAGTAGAAAATATGTAAATAAGGGATTTAAAAATAATTTATCTTTTTGTATTTCTCAAAGAGACACTCAGAAAATTGAGCTTTGAAAAAGTAATATTATTGCAAAGTGGCATCTTATTCAACACTGCTATCTCAAGTAATATTCTTAACCCAGATTTTGAGGAACAGATAGAAAAATATCTAATATGCTCATTGAAAATATTATTTCCAGGAAAAAGATTACTTCCTGATAGAATTTACAAAGAATAGGGCAAACTACTCATAATAATTCTGATTGACAGTCAATCCACATGACAGCCCTTTTCACAATAGATCTTTCTTATCATACTTACACTTTTATTAAGAGGTGACTGTTTCACATTCTGTAAAACTGAAGACTTAGAAGTTAAAATAACAAGAAAGCAGGATGCTCTTTTAATCACAAAATTCAGGGATTCCAATGGTTTGGTTACATGTATTTTCTGAACAATTAAACTTTAACCTTGAGACTTTGTTTCAATGCCTGCCTCATAAGAACTGTCCAGTAAAGACATATTTCTTTCCATGCTAAGGAGCTTTTAACTCATTATTTGAAACCTAATAAATATTTCAACATTTGCCTTAATAAGAATAATTTAGCAAACAGAAATTTATCTTTGCATGTTAACCAAAAATCCTATAACCATTGCTAGAAAACTCTCTATATATGAGGATGTGAGTAATAAGAATATATAATTACCCCCAAATAGCCCCTTAATATTTTAAAAACATTTCTGCCATAAATGATTTCATTGAAATTTTTCTCTTCAAATTTTTGGGTAAAGCTAGGGGAAAAATCTGGTTTTGGAACCATTCTGCATAATACATGTATTCTGAAAAGATGGCTAGGCATTACAGTATATAAATGGCTTCATCATTTTAGACTGAACAAGGGAATTCCAGTGCTAATTATTTAGGAAATAAATGCAAACCTAATTTTTCTATCTTGTTTCATTTGGTTGCAATTGCAGATGTTGGATTTGTACCAAATGAGGTCAGCCTTGACCCAGAAAAAAATAGATGTCTATAAATGGTGTTAGACAACTTGGTCATTGCACTGCTTTCATTGGACTATCCTGGGGCTCTGGATTAAACTTAGTCCTTGCTTTTAGTTACTGAAGCAGATGCTTAGTCTGAACAATTGCAGTGTTTCTTCTGTCTCTCTCAGCATACATGCGCACACACACACACATACACACACATACAGAATATTGTACCAAACTGACCCAAAGCCTGGCATTCCGCGTGTCTCCATTAAACAACACAAATTAAAAATGAAACAAATCCCTAGGCAAGAGTCTCTCAGGATATTACTCTCTGATCATATCAGCACAATAATGTGTGGAACATCGTAGACAATTCGGTTTCAGATTTATGATCAACGCACCTTAATTAAATCACAGGATGCCTTGGCCTCTATACTGAAGCTCACAGCATTCAAACAATCTGCTTTGCTTTTCCTGAAGACTTGGAACTGACACCTTTTCCATGTTACTGCTCATTTTATTCCTACTTCATCTTTGATTTTTGTCCCAGGGATAATGATTATGCAATAAGGCCAACATGCCAATTGATGAAGCCACAAGTTAGTTTAATGATTTTTTTTTGTAGCCTTTATTTTATATTTATTTTACCACAAGTCTCTGACTAAGCCTAAGCAATACTGTCTTTGAAATACCCAGGAATTATTCTTGATTCTTCTATTTCTTTCATCCAGCCCATCATTCAATGAATCACTGAGTATGACAGATTTAACTTCTAAATTAAAACAACAACTCCCTGTCTCTCCTTCCTTATGCACATGGTATTTGTTCAGACTTTTCTGAACAAGTTCAGAAAAGTTGACACAGTTCAGTTCAGTTCATTCGCTCAGTCATGTCTGACTCTTTGCGACCCCATGGACTACAGCATGCCAGGCCTCCCTGTCCATCACCAGCTCCCAGAGTTTGCTCAAACTCATGTCCATGAGGCCATCCAACCATCTCATCCTCTGTCGTCCCCTTCTCCTCCCGCCTTCAATCTTTTCCAGCATCAGAATCTTTTCTAGTGAGTCAGTTCTTCGCATCAGGTGGGCAAAGTATTGGAGTTTCAGCTTCAGCATCAGTCCAGTGAATATTCAGGACTGATTTCCTTTAGGATGGACCAGTTGGATCTCCTTGCAGTCCAAGGGACTCTCAAGAGTCTTCTCCAAGACTCTTTGACACAGACTACTGAAATATTTTCCTTTCCAATCTCCCTTCTTATATTCCCTCTCTGTCATTGCCAGAATGATCTATGTACAATATAAATTTTAAAACTTTCGATGGCATAGGATATTTATGAGTTTCCTGGATATCACACAACTAGATGTATTATCAGAATCTTTGTTCTGTCTTCTTGCAGAAAGTGTGTTAATAAGAAAATATTCATTAAAGATACAGAGTCTATTTATATGTCAAAAAGTCATAGTATTATAGTCATTGTGCTTAGGTAGAATGTTAACCTCAGCTATGGAAGTGTCAAACCCTTTAAACTTTTGAATTCTCTTTATTTCTTGGCTTGAAACCATATCCATTGGTGTTCCATGAATTTTTTTTTTTATTCATGGCTACATGGAGGAGGTTGTGAGGCATATCCTTTTCAATCATTAATGTTTATGGTTGCTACTGATGACTACACCTTTTCCAGTGGTTCAGTAATACATACTAATCAGTGGCATGTGGTAACTTTTCCCCCAAGTGTTCATGTAATAGAGGACAGGTATCATCAGAGTAGCTGGAAACTGTTGAATGAAATTCATCAACACACTGATACTACTTTCCCATGAAGTCATCCTTCAAATAAGAACCTCCTGGCTGCAGCATCTGCAGAAGACATGACTCTGTAAGTGCACACACATTGCAGGCACGTGTGCCTAGCAAAGGTGTACAAAAACACCCAGAGGGGGTCACACAACACCCTTTATCCATCATTTTATTACACCACATGGTAGTTCTGTGTTTACGGAAAGAGCAGTAAATTGAAGTCAGAACTAAGGAATTTCCATATCTCAAAAATCAGTTATTAACTGTTCAAAGAAAATTATTCTATAATGTGTAACTTCAGTGCAACTGACATAAATATTATCCTCCAAGTTAAACTTTACTTGTATTTCTGAAAGAAGCTAGCTCAGGAAAATTCCACTGTTGCAGGTTTTACCTTATCAGCATATTAAGGGTCTAGTTAATCTCAGTATAAATAATCCCTCAAATATTTCTATTACTCTGGTATTCTTCCCTTTTTAGAGTTCTCATTCTTGTAATTGAGAAGGTACAAAGCCCATTGTCAGAACTTTCCCCTTGCTTTCCAAATTAACTTGTGATGTTAATGTCCATGATTAAATTAAAACAGAACACCACTGGCATTTCCTTTACCTGAGCTTTGTCTCCAGCCTCTCGGAGGTCAGCCCCCATCACAGCCTGTTCTTCCTGTGAAAACCACCTCAAGACGCACTCTGCTGCGTGGGAAGGTGTTCATACAGTCATCATTAACTACTATTATTCCCTTTAATCCAGCAGCCTGTTTATTCTTGACACCTGCTGAATATACTAATAGCTGCAAAGGTGACTAAATCGCTTCTCAGAGTTTGTATTGAACTCAGAACCCATTGATGCATAAAATTACCCATTTTCTTTAAGTGTATTTCCTTATGCATGAGTTCAGGGGAATCTTTCTTTTCCACCTGCTTCCCATAACAAATTTCACAAGAAAATCACTATGGAACCCATTAGAGTCTTTGTTTTACCCAATTTCATTGAATGAGATCACTCTGACTAATTCAAAACTTTGAGGGGGGAGAGCTAATGATCATTTGATCCTTCTTCAGAGGTGAATAATTATGGCCATACATTTTGTTGGGATTTCAAATCACTCCAATACAGTCTTTTCATCAACTCTTACTATTTACAATCCAGGTGAAGGTTTGTGCTACAAATTAGTGATCAAACTTTTTCATTAAGAATACTTTTGAAAGGAAAAGAAAAACTATAGTCTGCCTCCATTTGACTTCTCTGAAAAAAATTGTTAATGTTACAGTGTGCTGAAGTCACAATATTCAGATTTCTTATTGTTACGGCCAAGTTCTCAGAGAAGACCCCTAGTCCTTCCCTCTCAGCTGCCTTGTCTGGGCCAGTCACAAAGTGCTGTCTGGGGCCAAGAACACTGAGACCCGGACACTGAGCAAGAAGGCTGCCAGGCTCTGGGATGACATTGTCAGGGTTCCTGACTGGTGTGGAGCCATCACCATGATGCCACCCCTGGCCCCAGGACCCCTGCAGCCTGGGGCACAGATGCCCATTACTGCCTTGTCCTCCACAGATCTCACCTCTCTGGTTATCTGCCCCCTACTTCATGTCTGAGGCTGCAGCATAGGCTGAGCTGGGACACGGGGCCAGGGCAAGTGTGAACCTGGCTTTTATTCAATTCTTTTTTTTAAATTAATTATTTTTGGCTTCACTGGGTCTTCGTTGCTGCATAGGACCTACTCTCTACTTGTGATGCGTGGGCTTCTCATGGTGGTGGCTTCTCTTGTTGCAGAGCACAGTTTCTAGGATGTGCGGGCTCAGTAGCTGTGGTACATGGGCTTAGTTGCTCCGTGGCTTATGGGGTCTTCCTGGACCAGGGATCGAACCCGTGTCCCCTACATTGGCAGGTGGATTCTTAACCTCTGAACCACCAGGGAAGTCCCCTATGTTTCTTTTTCAAAACCTTTATTGGAATGGTTTAGTAGAGTTAGGTGTTCCGACAGTAGGAAATTGCTTGATCAGGCATTGAGTTCAGAAGATGCTGTGTGGTCAAAACAATGTCCTCTACACCTTGACCTTAATATAATCAGCTGCCTTTGCTTCAGTGACATCACCTCTTTGGCCTGTCACTCATAAGAGGTTGGATCATGGTCAGAATTTTGGTCTCCAGTGTGCCCTAATCCACTCTTCTTTCTTTTCTATGTCTTGGGTTCTTGGAAGCATGCAACTGGTAAATCATATTTTGTGGTGTGCATGTGCTAAGTCACTTCAGTCATGTTTGACTCTTTGCAACCCCGTGGACTGCCACCCGCCAGACTCCTCTGTCCATGGGGATTCTCCAGGCAAGAATACTGGAGTGAGTAGCCATGCCCTCCTCCAGGGGATCTTCCCAAGCCAGTGATCGAACCTGGGTCTCCTGCATTGCAGGTGAATTCTTTACCATCTGAGCCATCAGGGAAGCCCAATCATATTTTATTAGGTCTAAAATCAAAGGTAAATGTGCCATGTGATCAGAGGGAGAGATCATTTAAAACCTGATGCTCTGGAGGTACTAGGCAGGGTAGAAACAGAACCGGCCTGAGAATCAGAGGTATGTGTGGGCCAGGCTCTGGCAGGAACTCACGGTGTGTGTGAGGGCTCCCCTCGGTCTCTTTTTCAGGAAGATGCCAGGCTGGGATGAGACAGTCTCCAGACCCCCTTCCTTCTCTGACAGTCTATGATTTTCAAGTCACAGTGTCTGCCGTAGCCATGGGGTGTGACGTCTGGGATGATGGTGTGCTTTGTCCCTTTAATGGGGACTGAGGCGGCAGCTCCATTTGGCATAAGCTGAGCTGTATCAGCAGCATGGAGCGGATTGGCTGGGCCCCAAAAGCAGACCCCAGAGAGATATTGATTCTGACAGGCAAACAATTAAAGGGGGAAATTGGTGCCTTGTGGATAAGACATCTGTGTGCCTCTGATACCCTTGACCGAGTCTCCAGGGGAACGTGTGGCTTAATTGGAAAGGACGGAGCTGCCCTGGGTTAAGATCAATCTCAAAGGGGCTGGAGACAATGTCTGGGGAACTGGAAAGATGCGGTGAGGTTTTCAAATCTATTTTTATTTTTGCAGACTTCTAATAACAGAAATGACTATCTCTTTATGTTTCTTACTTCTGCAGCCAAGTCGTATGTTGGAAAATTAGTCAAAATCTAATTTTAATGTTATGTGACTATGCCGGGGGGCCATGAAGCATTTGGGAGATCGTACTCCCACTTTGCACACCCCACATGCCCTGCCAACATTTTCTTCCATGTTTGATCCTTCTGCTCTATTCTTTTTCATCTTTCCTCCTTTAATGTGTTCCCACACTATTTTCACTCTTTAGAAATATGCACACGTATATTCCCTCCCTTGCAGACTTTCATAATATCCATAAATGAGGTGCCGAGGGGCCCAGATGTCTCAGGATCACAGCAAAGGATGAAGTTTTACAAACACAAGCCCTTCTATTGGGTGTGTTTCAGCACCAGCCTTCAGTCCCCGGCACCTCACCTTGGATGTGGCAAAGGGTGTGGTGTTTGCTGTATTTAAACCTGTCCACCCTGCTTCAACCCTAGTGGCTCAGGGGTAAAGAATCTGCCTGCCAATGCAGGAGCCACTGGTTTGTTCCCTGGGTTGGGAAGATCCCCTGGAGAAGGAAGTGGCATCCTGTTTCAGTATCCTTATCTGGGAAATCCCATGGACCCAAGAGCTTGGAGGACTACTCCCTGGGTTGCCAAAAAGTCAGACATGACTTAGCAGCTAAACAATAAAAACAGCAATAACAACCTGCTTCAACCAGGCTCGAGGGTGCAAATGTCAGCACCCAACATCAAACCTCCGTACCACACACGTGTCTCTAGTACATGCATGAATCAGCTCAAGTTGCCAGAACAAAATACCAGAGAGTGGCTGTCTGAACAATAGAACCTCTCTCTGACAATTCTACAGGTTAGACATCCAGAATCAAGGTGCTGGCTCTTCTAGCTTATGGAAGGTCACTTCTGGCTATTTCCTCACGTGGTCTTTCTTTGGTGTGTGCACTCAGGGATGGGGTGAGGAAGGAGAACAGACTTAGTGAATCCCATCAGGAGGGCTCCATCCCTACACTCTAACCTAGCCCTGATCGCCTCCCAAAGGCCTCATCTCAAAACACCATTTCATCACTGTGTAAAGCCTCAGCCTATGAGTGGTGGAGGTGGCGGAGGTATACACTGCTGCTGCTAAGTCACTTCAGTCGTGTCCGACTCTGTGCGACCCCATAGATGGCAGCCCACCAGGGTCCCCCATTCCTGGGATTTTCCAGGCAAGAGTACTGGAGTGGGGTGCCATTGCCTTCTCCGGAGGTATACACTGCAGCCCATAATAGTCGAGGACAGCACGAGACAGCCCATTGCCGAAGGCTAATGGGACCTGCCTCTTATCCTTCTTCCTCACGATGCAACAGAAATCATTGTATTGAATACTTTCCCTCATTTCATGCGGAATTGTCTCTTTATTCCTGCCTTTCACATACAGCAACCTGAGCAAACCCAAGATGAGTCTCTTCACTGATCTAGATGACATCTGGTCAGAGTATATGGACCAGAGAGATACATTCTATACTTCCCTCGTTCTTGTGTCTTGATATAGTTGCCCTTTTCCCTGCTCAAAATCACTGTTCCCTTTGTGTGTGTGTGTGGTAAACTATAAATAATACTATATTTACCATTTTAGCGATTTTTAAATATATAGTTCTTCAGCGGCATTAAGAACATTCACATTATTGTGCAAACCATCACCGCCATCCATCTCCAGCTCTCTTTCCTCTTCCAAAACTGAGAGTCTGCCCCCAACAAAATATTAACTCTTCTTCCCTACCCCACCCCCAGAATCACCATTCTATTGTCTGTCTCTGTGAATGCAACTAGTCTAGATATCTCATATAATCATACAATATTCATCCCTTGCGACTGACTTCTTTCACTCAGCACAGTGTCTTCAAGGCTCATCCGCCTTGTGGCGTACATCAGAATCTCCTTTTTAAGTCTGAATGATATTCTATTGTACGAATACACTATACTTTCCTTACCTAGTCATGGACATTTGGGTTGCTTCCACATTTTGGCTATTATGTATACTGATCCTATGAACACAGGTCTACAATCTGAGTCCTCATTAATAAAACAAAAATTTTGGAAATCTGCCACTGCTCTGAGGAATAACTGACACCGATTGCTTGGCGTTTGTGAAAAGGAAATTCCGTAGAACTTCCTGAGTGGATATTTTACATTATGTCCAACCTTTGCCCCTTAAGGATACATGACTTGATTCTAAAACAGTAGCAACTTCACAGTTCTTTCATAGATGTATATTTTCTTGTAATAAAGATTTTAATCATTATCCTTCTGTACACTCAGGATAATCTTCTAAGACAATTGAAATGTTCTAGTTCACTTTGATGCTTAAGGATTTCTGGTATAAACGAGAGTAAAGAAATTAACTTGGTATCAAATTTAATATAAAGTATGAAAATAGGTTTGTTTAAAATGGCTTCTTAGATAAAATTCTGGGAGGTATTTTCACTTAATTTTTTTGTTGCCTGCTGCAAAAGAGAAATACTAGAATAGACAGAATCTTCAACTCATAACATTTGAGATCTGAAGGAATTTTGGAGACAGTCTATCTCAATTCCCTTATTTCATAGTTGACCAAACCCAGAGAGCTTATGTGATTCCTTTTTTCACTCTGTTCTTTTATTCATCATTCATTCAATATTTGAGAGTCAACTATATATGATGCACTGTCTCTAAGACCATAAAACATACCAAAGTGCTTATAGTTTTGTTCCTATCCTTAAAGAGTCTTACCTCTAGCAGGACAGACATGCTAGGCATTGAAGTTCAACAAATACAGAGTCACTATTATGTCCAGTGTGCCCTGTACTGAAGAAGATATAACAATGCAGAGCCAGAGTCAGTGAGCGTGGAAGCCAACAGTGAGACAAGGTACACAAACTCTGGACTGTTAGAAAGGGCCAGGTGAGGCCTTGGGGCACATGAGGACTTGAAGGAGGTGGGAATACACTAGGGGAAAATAAGTGACCTTAAAAAAAAAGTTTTTTATTTATTATTATTATTTTTAATTGGAGTATAATTGCTTTACAATGTTGTATTAGTTTTCTGCTGTACAACTTGAGTCAGCTATATGCAAGGATATATCTGATACAATGGAGATGAACTTGGGCAAACTTTGGGAGATGGTAAGGAACAGGGAGGCTTGGCACGCTGCTGTGCATGGGGTCGCAGAGTGGGACACGACTGGGTGACTGAACAGCAGCAACAATAGATACAGCCCCTCCTTCTTGGACTTCCTTCCCAGCTCAGTCCCCTATTCTGCCCTCTAGGTCATCACAGAGCCCTGAGCTGAGCTCCCTGGGCTAGACGGCGGCTTCCCGCCAGTTATTTTACATGATAGTTGTATACACATCAATGCCACTCTCAGTTCATCCCACCCTCTCCTTCCCCACCACCCCCATGTTCACAAGTCTGCCCCCCCCCCCGCATCTGCATCACTATTTCTGCCCTGCAAACAGGCTCATCAGTACCATTTCTGAGAGAGTTAGTATCCATCACAGACTTCAGAGGATGTGGATGAGCTGGATAGGCAGAGATGAGAAAGCTGAGGACGTGATCAGGACAGGAAGTCAGGAAACAGGGAGGCTTCTGGGGCCGGGGACGGGCAGACTCAGGAAGGGAGCGTATGTGGAGGAGTCTCTTTGCTGGACTCTCTCCTTAGGCTGCAGAGCTAGAAGGATCAGGTCTAATCCTGCCTCACCCTCGGGATCCTTATTTAGAACCATCAAATGTTAATGGTTCCTGCCACACTGGGTGGTTGTGGAGATCAAAGGAGACAAGGAGGCAGGCTCTGTGGAGGGCTTCATGGTGCCTGGAACACAGGGACACTCTGTAAACTCGAGCCACGGTGATGACTTTTGGACTGCAAAGAGCATTTCAATGTCAGTTGAAGTAAAGTGAATTGAATACACTGAATCCAAAAGAAAATGGATAGCCATTAGTGGATTTTGTATAAATGAATGCTATACTAATAAACACATTGTTAAAAAAAATTAATCTGCCAGGGTTAGGGGTGGAAAAGAAGGAAAGCAGGAGGTAGAATGTGTGTTAGGCAGTAATTGTGATAGCCCAGGTGACAAGTGAGTAATGAAAACTTCAGTATATCTCATGGAAAGGCAGTAAAGCATAGGAAACGTGTTCTCTCCCAGTTTGGGGAGCCAGAAGTCCAAAGTCAAGGTGTCAGTAGGGCACACTCCCTCTGGAAGGTATAGGGGAGAATCAGCTCCTTCCTCCTCCAGCTCCTGGTGACTGCCACCATTCCTTGGTTGGTGACTGCATCACTCTAACCTCTGCCTTCATTTTCATCACCTTCTCCTTTCTGTGTCTTTTTCAAAACTCCCTCTGCCTCTCTCGTAAGGATACATACAATTGCATTGGGATCCACCCAGAGAATCACATCTGCAAATGCTCTTTTTCCAAATAAATTAACAGTTGCAGATTCTGGGACTCTGTACAAAGACTTATCTTTGCAAGTCACTGACACTCAGCAAAACATTTTACAGAGTAAGATTAACACAATAAGAATTCAGAATTAAGAAATCTGGACAAACAACACGTTGGATGCTGGAGGACAAAAAAATCTAGAATGGTAGGTTTCGTAAAATTTGTGCTTATCAAAATTATAGTGAAAACTTACAACAATGCAAAGTCTGTGTGTATGTGTATGTGTGTATATATATATATATATATATATATATATATAGTGTGTGATTTAACCATGATAATTCAGTAAAACAAAAAACAAAAAAGTAACTCTTTCTACCCAACTGTTGTTTATCCTTATGGATAAAATTTTTGAGGGAAAAAAATCACAGATACATAGTGGATTATTTGTTATTAAGGTCAGTAATCACATCTTATTGGTAACTCTGTAGAAGGTGAAAATGATGCTAGCAACAATAATAAAAATACCCGAAGAATGTTTTCCTAAATTAGAAGGATCTTGCCACTCCTCAGGCTTTCCAAAACTTGTTAGGTTACAGTTCCCTGTGTTAAGAATGCTAACCTGTTTTACTTAGGTTATAGTAGCTCATTTTGCTAAAACATCAAAAATAACATTTTGTCAAATCACTTGCAAGAAAAATATTTTTGAACAAACCACAATGTTTCTAGTCCATAAATGTGCACACCGCCTGGCATGAGTTTACAGTGTCAAACTCTTAAATAGCAAAACTCACAGTCTAGGATGGCCCCTAAGTTGTGATTTCCCCTTCCTGAAACCAGACTGTGGCTGTTCATTAAGCAGTAGTTTTCAGCTCTTCAAACAATCAAATCTTTATAACAGCCTCAGAACTGTGTGAAAGAGGGAAGTGTGTTTCTTCCAATACTGTGATTTGGTTTGCTCAAAGACTTCCTCAGTACACACAGCACCTTTTCTTCCCAGCCCATACAGCGTTCTACTAGCAGAAAGAAATGTTTTTGTGTTTTCTTTTTTATCATTTGAACTGTGAGTCTTTAAGCACGGGAGTACACCCACGCTCTCACTCCACAATCTCACTTTGTTCCATGGACTATCTCCTTGCTCCGCTAATGCCGTTTACTGTTCCCACTGCATGGCTAGCCAGTCTTTGCTAAAGTGACCCAGGGTACCTACAAACCCTGGGAGGTACAAAACCTTGGGAGCTCGCACCTCCCAAGCAGTTCTTTCTGTCTTGAGACTGGCTGGAAGGTTCTTCCTCTATCCTCGGTTGTTCTTGAGTTGAAATCTGTTTCTCTGCAGTTTTCAACCCTTTGGTCTAAGTTATACCATAAGGGGCACACTGAACAATATGCACCTCCCATCAAACCACAGTTCATTGGATGCTTGAAGCTGGTGACAATGTCCCTTCCTGGCATGCTGAGTTTGTTCCAGGCTAAGTGACCCAGATTGCGCTGAGCATCCTTTATGCCTCATGAGTCCCAGTCCTCTCATCATGATGTTTCCTTTCCTTGTTACAGGTTCTAAGTCCCTTTGAGTGTGTGCTTCCCTGCACCGAATCCCACGTCCCAGATTTGGCCTGAGCAGTGGCTGGTGGGGCAGAACCAGACGGCACCACATTAATAGTATACATCTCTCAGTACAGCCTAAAATACCCTACCTTTTTGCTGTCCACCTCATTTTCTCTTTCAAAAGAGTTTCTAGCAGGGGTTTAAAACTCTTTAGGCATAGTCAGGGAGCAAATCATCAGTCAGCCTAAATGCTTTCTCAGTTCATAATTTTCCATCTTTGCCTATGGACTTGCTGGGTCCACTTGTAACACATTGCATTTGCTTGAAAACACTTGTGTTTACCAGCTTGTCAGATGGTTTACCAAGGACAACAGTTACTTATAAGAAAAGGAATGTTAAGTGCCATGGATTGACTCAGAACTTTTAAATAGGAATGCTAAGTTGAGAGAGCCGCCCTTTTGTCCTTTTATGTTAAAATAAAAAGTCTTATCTGACATCAACTGTAGCAATATTTTCTTAGATCAGTCTCCCAAGGTAAAAGAAATAAAAGGAAAAATAAACAAATGGTACCCAATCAAACTTAAATCTTTTGCAAAGAAAAGGAAACTATCACCAAAATGAAAAGACAGCCTATGAATTTGGAGAAAATATTTGCAAATGATGCAACAACAAGGGGTTAATTTCAAAAATATACAAACAACTTATATAACTCAATATCAAAAAAAAAAAAAAAAAGCAACCCAATCCAAACCATGGGCAGAAGGCCTAAATAGACATTTCTCCAAAAAATACATACAGATACCCAAGAGGCACATGAAAAGATGCTCAACATCACGAATTATTAGAGAAATGCAAATCAAAACCCCCTCACATTGGTCGGAATGGCCATCATCAAAATGTCTACAAATAGTAAAGGCTGGAGAGGGTGTAGAGAAAAGGGAACCCTTCTATACTGTTGGTGGGAATGTAAATTAGACCGCCATGGGAAACAGTATGGAACTTCCTTAAAAAACAAAAATAAACCAACCATATGACCCAGCAATCCCACTCCTAGACATATATTCATAAAGAGGAAAACTCTAATTTGAAAAGATACACACACCCCAATGTTCACAGCAGCAATATTTACAATAGGTAAGATATGGAAGCAACCTAAATTTACATTGACAAATGAATGGATAAAGAAGATGTGGGATACATATACAATGGAATAGTACTCAGCCATAAAAAAGAATAAAATCATGCCATTTGCAGGAACATGGATATACCTAGAGATGATCATACTAAATGAAGTAAGTCAGACAGAGAAAGACAAATATCATATGATGTAATTAGTGTGGAATCTGAAAAATAACACTAGTGAATTTATTTACAAAACAGAAACAGGATCACAGACATAGGAAACAAACTTATGGCTACAAAAGGGGAGAGTAGGAGGGATAAATTAGGAGTATGGGATGAACAGATATATAAAATAGATGATAAATAACAAGGATTTACTGTATAGTACAGGGAACTATCAGGCTTCCCTGGTGGCTCAGTAGTAAAGAATCCTCCTGCTAATGCAGGAGATGTGGGTTTGATCCCTGGGTGGGGAAGATCTCTGGAGGAGGAAATGGAAACGGACTTCAGTATTATTCCCTGGAAAATCCCATAGACAGAGGAGCCTAGTGGGTTACAGTCCATGGGGTCATAAAGAGTTGGACAGAACTGAGTGACTGAACACACATGCCCATAATGGTAAAGAAGATGAAAAATATATATACAGATGAATCACTTTGCTGCACAGCTGAAACTAACGCAATATTGTAAATCAACTATACTGCAATTAAAAAATACAAAGTTTTAAGGTTAAGCATCTTTATGGAAACTTATATGAATAAGGCCAAATTATTTTCCTCCAAAAAAGATATCCCCGAAAAGTGTAATGGAAAATGGAGTGGGTGTGTGTGAAGCACGATTTGGCACTCACCACCCTACCCTTTTTTTTCTCTACAGAGATGCCAAGGATATTCTAGAGAAATTCTAAACAAAGAGCCAAGTGTTCAAGTTCATGCCTACATTATTCCACGTTTTATCCTTTCCTAAAAATTTTGAAGCGCGTGATGAGAAGTGATAAAAATAACCGGTTAGTTCTTTTTTGAGTTTATATATGGTAACGTAGATGGTAGGCCTAAAGAACTTGAAAAGTAAACTATGAAATGCTAGCCTTTTGAAGTGTATTTGGCAATGAAGATAATCTCATAAGCTGAATGGGATCCATGAGACTAGAAGGGATCTGGGGTAAGATTTGGCCCCTGAACCTCAGTGGGTGGCCATAGAACACTCCAGTACTCTGAACTAAGCCTTCATTATGGTCTTGACCACTCTGAAAGGCTTGCATAAGGCAAAGCAGCAAGTGCCCCAGGGGGCTGCGTCTTATTTCGGAGGCAGGAACCTGAAAGGCAGGAGTGGACTTTGGCCTCGCTCTCAGATTATGTAATTCACACAAGAGCATCTTACACATCCGCAGCATGCCATCAGAAGGCCACGAACAAGAACTATGAATCTTTACTTCTAGCTCAAGTCTTGAGAGCTTTAAGGAGAAACCTGTGAACTGGTTCCAGTGATTGCGATGTTCAGTTTTACTAACTGGTACCATCGTTTCTAGCAACATTACTGAACATTTTGGTTTTTCTTTTTCTTCCTATTGATATCATTCCCAAGATAACTGTAGGACAGGTGTGGAAGAGCTGATGCACAGGTTGAGATCAGATGGTGGATATGATATATGAATTTATTCAGTGCTACTAGGTTAGTTGCTGGCTTTTCTGTAGGGGAATCAGTAGCATGACTATAGCTTTATTACATAATTATTGACTTCCCAGATGGCTCAGATGGTAAAGAACTGACCTGCAATGTGGGAGACCTGGGTTCGCTAGGTGGGTCAAGAAGCTTCCCTGGAGAAGGGAATGGCAACCCACTCCAATATTCTTGCCTGGAAAATTCCATGGACAGAGGAGCCTGGTGGGCTACAGTCCATGGAGTTGACCCGAAGTCACTTGACTGAGTGACTAACATAAGTACAAGTACAATTGTACATATAACTGTATATATATTTATTTATTGTTAATTTTTAATATATATGTATAATGTATAATTATTTCTCCCAAAGACTGAGAAAAGATTGTGTAGACAACATAAAAATACTAAAGAAACTCTCCATTATATGAGCATTCCAGGAATACACTGACTTCAAAAAAGACTAAATTTTAGAAACTTATGAGTCGGGAGTATGTTTAGAACGAAAGAATGTTGAGAGATAACAGAGGAAGCAGGTCATCTTGTGAAGAGGTAACAATCTATATGATGACTCATCTACAAAATACCTGCCCATCTCATGACCCGAAACCCAGAAAAAAGAGTGACTTCATCCCCCAGTGAAAATATATCTTCTTTCTCAGGAACCTCAGTGATGGTCTGGATTCCCTTTGTTCAGATCTTATTGATCCTTTCTATTTTTTGAGCCTTTATTTTGAACTTTTAACAAAAGACAGATGACTATTGTTTTACTAAAAATAATATATATTCATATTAAAAATCAAGCAGTACAGAAGTGTATAAAGAATGCAAAATGTCACCCGAAGTCCCGTCAGCTTGATATATAATCATCATTAGTGTTACTATTAATATTTATCTCTCTATAAGGACATCCAGATAGAAAAGATAAATGGGAACAATTTCCATATACAGGAGCTACAAACATGTCAAATTAGTTTTTACAGTCAGGTTTACTGAGGAATAATTACATTCAATAAAATTCACTCTTTTTAAATGTACAATTTTATGAGTTCTGGCAAATTCAGTCCTGTAAGCTGCACCACAATCAAAATATAGAATACCACAGTCACCCCATAAATTCCCTCATGCCTCTTTCTAGTCAATCACCTTCTCCCTCCCCCAGATCCTGGAAAAGCTAATCTGATTTCTGACACTACAGTTTTGCTTTTCCAGGAAGTCTTTTAAATGGGATCACACAGTATGCAGTTTTCTGTGTCTGATTTCTTTCACTTAGCATAGTGCTTCTGACATTCTACCTCAAGACTGATGAATAATAGCTTGTATCTTAATTTTTATTGCTGAATTGTATCAGTGTAGCACATTTTGTTTATCTGTTCAAACTCAAAGGTCCAGTCAAAGGACATTTGAGTTTGGGCTACTATAAATACAGCTTCTTTGAACATTTGTACTCAGGACTTTGGTTAAATATTTTAATTTCTCTTGGGCAAAAACCTAGAAGTGGAATTGCTCTTGTCAGTAGATGTTCAATGCCATGAGAAACTGGCAAACTGTTTCCCAAAGCGGCTGAACCATTTTGCAATCTCACTAGCAATGTACGAGTGCTGAAGTTCCCTGCATTCCCATCAGCACTGGTACTGTGAAGCTGTAAAGTAATTTGAGCCATCTAATGGGTGTATACTCGTATCTCCTGATGGCTTTAATTTGCATTTTCCTGATGACTTACATTAGGCATGCTTCATTTATTATGAATATGCCTTTTTTGGTGAAGAATCTATTCAAAGCTTTTATCCATTTTTCAAATTGAGTTTTCTTGGTTTTTTTTTTTACTTGTTTTCTTAGTGAATTCTGAAAGTTCTTTATAATATATATATATATATATATTAAAGAATTTTTGTTGAGATTGCATTCAATCTCCAGATGAGTTTGGGAAGATCTGATATCTTAACAATATTGAGTCTTGTTATCCATGAATATAGTCATTTCTGGTAGATTACTCTGGAATTTTTATGCACGCAATCGTATTTGTCTTTGAATAAAGACAGTTTTTTCTTCCTTTGCAATCAGTATGATTTTCATTTCTTTTTCACCAGTTTAACTTTCAAAAGGTACTAAAAGTTACTTTGCACTAGTGGAAGCAAGAAATTACATAAAGCTGAATGAATTGTAGAAATGCAGGTAAATATTTCTTTGTCACATGAAATATTATTGTATAAAAGATCACATCAAGATGAAAAAATATTTTGAAAATCATTAAGCAATTAGGTTCATTTAGTTTTTCATACTTTTGTTTTAAATTTAGATATTATCGATGAACTCAATCATGTGAAAGACTAAGGAAATTAACAATTTCATACCTTCTTCTTTTGCTTTTCTTACATGCTGCTCTTTGGTTATATTATTATATTCATTTTGCAAATATTTAATACACATTAAATTCTGTAATAACCAAAATTGTCACAATAATTTAAGCTTAGTGTTATTGTAAGAAAAAAATTCAACCTCACACCCATCCTCTCATAATTGTTTTTCTATTCCTGACATTTTCGCTTTGATTAATAACATATTTTGTCAGATATCATAGTCAAAAGTCATTGGCACTTTTTTTCAAGAAGAATTCATTTGTTCCATATTCCCTGAATTCTGAAGAGGTCTGTGACTTGCCCAAATTTCTCATCACTTGTAGATAACTTCCTTTTTTCCTATCTGGATGTCTAAAAATTCTTTTTTTTTTTTTTAAAGGTTTGATGTTAAATCATTTTAAAAGAATGTATTTTGGTATGAGTTGTTATATATGCATTTTCCCAGGAACAGAGTTTCTGTCCCTAATTTCAGAGAATTTTCTAGACAATGGCGATCAGCGTAAAGAGTACTGGTACAGCATTCTTAGAGAAAGAATTGTTGAGGGACTTCCCTGGTGGTCCAGTGGCTAGCACTTTGACTTACAATGCGTGGAGAGCAAGTTTGATCCCTGACTGGGAAGCTCAGAGCGCATATGTGTCTTAACCAGAAAACCAAAACATAAAAGCATTTTTGTGGTGGTGTAACAAACTCTAGAAAGGAAAAACAAAAACAAACAAACAAACAAAAAACATAAAAGAAAGAAATGTTGGGTGCTATGATAGCCTCTTTCTTCCAAAATATTGGAAACATGTTATGGAAAAACCCAAACGAACCTTTTGGCCAACCCAATACTCTTTCTTCTGATCACCGTTGCCTAGTCTGCAAACCTATTATCTTCTTTCCATTTGCTTTTAATCTCTTTTCCTGCACTTCTGTGCTCATTATCTGTTTATTGCTGTCTCTAACGCACTGTTCTGTAGAAGGCTATTATTTGGTTTCTCAATTTCCTTAACTTGCAATATCCCTTTTTATATCATAGTTTTGTTATATGACCATCTAAACTTTGTTTTGGAGAAGGCAACGGCACCCCACTCCAGTACTCTTGCCTGGAAAATCCCATGGGCGGAGAAGCCTGGTAGGCTGCAGTCCATGGGGTTGCTAGGAGTCGGACATGACTGAGTGACTTCACTTTCACTTTTCACTTTCATGCATTGGAGAAGGAAATGGCAACCCACTCCAGTATTCTTGCCTGGAGAATCCCAGGGACGGGGGAGCCTAGTGGGCTGCCGTCTATGGGGTCGCACAGAGTCGGACACGACTGAAGCGACTTAGTAGCAGCAGCAGCAAACTTTGTTTTACTGAAGTTATGTTAGATCCTTCTACAGTGCTAAGAATTTGAAAGGGATCTTATGTGTAACATTTAAATTTTACTAG
The DNA here is from genome assembly GCF_055505025.1 of Bos grunniens. Taxonomy (NCBI): domain Eukaryota; kingdom Metazoa; phylum Chordata; class Mammalia; order Artiodactyla; family Bovidae; genus Bos; species Bos grunniens. Next base: position 17,762,211 of record NC_141191.1, on the reverse strand, counting down.
TTTCTAAATTCAGACATGTACTCACTGATTCCTTGTTTGCTTTCCTTTCCCATTCATTATCTTTCTTCTCTTTTTTTCTTCTTTCCTTTTCTTTCCCATCTTTTATCTCTTAACCCCCTCCTCTGTCTCCTCCTTGTTCTCAGTGCTGTGTTTATACAGCTATCATCCCAATTCTCACGATGCTTATGCTGACCATAGGCAATACTTTCCAGATTCCAAACCAGTTACCTCTTATCAGCCCTTGTCTCCAAAGTCTATTTTCCTCTAGGCTATCAGCTGAAATTGGCAATTGTGTTCTATTTAGTTTCCTGTAGTTTGAGAGTCTGGCAAGAAGAGAAAGTGCCAAGTGGCCCTAAGCACAACGTTTTTTAGAAAACATCAATGAGAAATTTGCATTTATCCTTGTTGTTTATAAATAACAAATTGCTATTTTTGTAGAAGGTTTGTTTTCAGAGTCTAGAGTTCTTTGTGTAAAAATATGTTTTCAAGACATTCTTTGCCTTTAAGGACAGCTGCCACAATAATCACACAATGTTCTTTTCCTCAAGACACCATTCATTACTTTATTCTTGTTATAATATGATAGATCAGTTTTGACAGGGCATAATATTCCTCGTTTTATTTTAATAAGATTGCTTTTCTCGAGAAATCAATGCAATTATAGACCAATTCAAATGCATTTGAAAACCATATCAAACTTCACATGCTCTCCAACTACGCAGAGTCAGCATACTCCATGTTTGATTTGAAGATTCCAAATACAACTGGCTCCTAAAATCATTAAGTGCAACTGGGTTCACTAAACAATAAGATGTCTGATTCTAGAGGGGTTGAATCTGAAAAATCAAGATATAGATGGCAATGTGGTAGAGTGGGGAGGTAGCAGGCATAGGGGAAACTGCACAAAAATTAGAACTGAACAGGACTGATCTTGAGTCTGAACTTGGCCAAATCTTAGCTACTGAATCATGTGCAATTGACATATCTTGCCAAGTCTCGAGTTTTCAGTCTGTAAAATGGGAACATGTCCAGTTTTAGCTTATTCTTTCTTTCAGTCACACAGCTGGTATACACTGAAAGCCTACTACATGCCACAGTACATCTAGACACCAGGGTAAAGCAGGAAATGAGACAGCTACCTGAACATCCTCCATTTATGGTACTTACTTTCTTGTGTTGGTGCTAGGTATTTTAACCAAGATCAATATAAATGAATAATTTCAGATGGTTGTAAGTACTCATGAAGAAAACAAAAAGAAATTGGAGAGTTGGTATTAAAGTAGCTGCTTTAGTTGTAGAAAGACCTGACACAGACATGAACTTGGCCTGGTCAAGGGACAGAAACACGGATGCTGCTGCAGTGGCTTAAATGAGTGGAGGGTGGGGCAAGAGAAGATGTTAAGGAAGGAAGCAGAGGCTAGACTGTGCGGACTAAGAAGCTGGAATTTCATTCCATTACAGTGGGGTCTTCATTGGGGAGCAATAGAATCAGATTTGAGCTCTAGATTGCTTTGGCTGCTGGGTGGAAAATGTACTGCAAAAGGGAAAGAGTATTGGCAAAAATACCCGCTAGGAGGTGGGTGCCATGATGCTGGAGAGACCAAAATGGCCTAAGTTAAAATCTTGACACTGGAGTGATGGGAAGTAGTTATATTCAGCAAGTAGTTAGAGATGAAATCGATAAAACTGGCTGAGGGCTTGGATGTGGGGATGAGAAAAAGGGCAGCAACCAGGTATGGCTCTTGGATTTTTGGCCTAAGAAATTGGGTAGAGGAGGTGTTATTTACCAGGAAGGGAATAAAGGAGGAAGGGACAAGGTGGGATGGGAAGAGAATGGGCTTGGAGCAAATGCTTTGCTTTTAGGTTTCATCACAAAATGTTATAGTGATCTTCACATATGGATTTCCTGAAAATTTTATAGCTTTTCAAATTATATTAATAGTTTTTTTTTACATCCCCACTTTGACAATCACTCAAGTAGAGCAAATATTATTTTTTATTATTTATCTGATATACATACATGTTCATATCTTTCTTTTTGGGAGAATCATTTGGCTTTTCTACATATAAAATAATATCACCAGGAATAAGAGGAAGTTTGATCTTTTTCTTTGCAATGGTTATGCAGTCACATTATAACTTAATGATATATACTGAAACCTTCAAGGTTGTAATAGAAGTAGGAAATATTCCTGTCTAGTTCTTTATTTTAGTTAAAAATATTTTAATATCATGCCTTTTTGGATAATATGTATTTTTGATTTTTGGTAAAGAGTTGCTGTATTTGGTTGTCTCCATTTATTTCTATTTTTAATGAGTATTGACTGTTGAATTCTACCTTTTCAATGATTATCTGATTTTAAAAATTCTATGATTTTTAGGAGAGAGAGTTGTACTTTTAAAATTATCAAATCAAATATATGTGATGCTGGCTCCTGGGTTACACTACTAGAGAGTTTAATATGGTTTGTAAATGCATTTGAATTGTTATATAACTGAAGTAATTTCCTTAAAAAGCAACTTATTAAACAAATCTCTCTTTTATGCTTATCTTGGCTCTTTTATAAAAAATAAATTTTAAGTTTTTAAAAAACCAGCCTTTAATTTTATAGCTAATGGTTTAACAGATTGCAAATTGTAATAATAGGTTTTATCTTTCTGGCTCTTTTGTGGATAGTTATATATATGACATTACTATGGCTGCTGTTTATTTGTGCCCCCGGGAGACCATTTTTAAAGGAAATGTAATTATGTTTTTATCCTTCATGATCCAGAGGTTATTACAAAAAAAATTATTCTTTTCTTGAAGCAGATCTTTGACTTATGGTCTCATCATCCAAGAGAAACTGCATTTCAAAACTGAAAACAATCCTAAAACAAAATCATGACTATAAAGTATTAATCGACTTAAAAGATACCATGTTATTTTAATGTCATCAGCACCTTCTCTGATTCTTAAAGTCTGGTTTTAGAGAGACATGAAGAGTTTGATAACACTCTAGTCTACCTAGTACAAACGTATGTCTATTGTTCCAGCATCCCAACTGGTTTAGCATTTGTCCTGGAATTTTCATTTCAACAGAATTGTTATTTTTGTTGTTGTTGTTAACATCCCAGTGCATTAGTATTTGCATTGCAACAACATTTGTTATTAGCATTTTCATTTAAATAAGCCCATAGTATAATACTTACTATTATATTCTGTATTCTTCCAGGTTTGGCCGTGGTCTGGTCTGTTCACGTGTAAGATATACTAACAGAAAAAGAGGATTTATTTAGAATGGGACTAAACCTGAAAGCAGACCACTGACAACCTTTCTGTCTTTCAGAAAAACTCTTCGCCATATTAAAATCAATCCCTTTCAAATACAGAATGAAGGGCATTCCATGATGAAATGCATGGGGTACATAAGCAGCCGGGGGGAGATAATGCCTTCTAGTCTCAGTGGAAGTATGAAGTAGGAAACCCCCTTTTGTTATGGCATTCAACCAGTAAAACTCAAAGTCTAAAATGCATGAAATATTTAAACCTTAAAATAAAAGTTATTGCAATTCTTCTACGATTCTGTTACACATAAGTACTTTAGACTCAGACCAAAAGGCGTATGGAGAAGAGGGACAAATATAGAGAACGTTTCTCATGAAGAAAACCTGAGAATATGAATGAACATCAGAGGGTGGGTTGCAGTTTTTCAAGTACATAAGTTCCATATTATACCATACTATGAAACTTTTATAAACAACTAGATTTGTATATATTGAGGTAAGAAAAAGAAAATCTTGCAAGTTATGTTATTAAATGGGAAAAAAAAAAGCAAGGCAGCAAAAAGCAATATAGATTCTAGAATGATATTTATGATGAACAAAGCAACAACTGTATACATGTGTCAGTGTGTACACGTGATATGTATGTGTAAGCATCTCACAGATAAACTCCTGGAAGCAGCCAGGCACAACTGTTCACAGCGTTGACCTTTAGAGAGAGAAATGAGTGGAAGGCGGAAGCCAAGGGGTTGACGTCTATATTTACTCTTTCTGTAGCTATGTTGTTTGAGATATTAACAGAGAAAATAGAATCACATCTATTGTGTATGATCTTTAAAAACTAAACACAGAATAAAGAAAAGCCACTCTGTGTGAACGTGCTAAGTTGCTTCAGTCACGTCTGACTCTGTTGTAGCCCGCCAGGCTCCTATGTCCATGGGATTCTCCAGGAAAGCATACTGGAGTGGGCTGTCATGCCCTTCTCCAGGGGATCTTCCCCACCCAGGAATTGAACCCACGTCTCTTATGTCTTCCGCATTGGCAGGTGGGTTCTTTACGCTAGCTCCACTTGGAAAGCTACTAACCGTGGTCATCAACCAATGTTCTTAACATGAAGTATCACTCAGGTTCAGCAACATGGATTGACCACAGAGGGACTTCCAAAGCCTCCAAAGACTCCAAGAGAGGTTTCTGTTTTGTTGTTGTTTTTTGTTTGTTTGGTTGGTTTTTATCTAGCAGAGTTTTAACCTCAGAGTTGGGTAGATTATAAAACAAGAGACTCAGCACTGACTTCTGGTGTGAGAACTTACAGGGCATCACCAGAACACTGCCTCCCTAGCACATTCTCTAAATCACCCCTACCTTTTATAATGAAATCTGATTCCATTCAACCAGATATTCAGTCATGAAAAAGATCCAGACGTTTAAAATACATGAATGTTCATTCGTGTGAAGTGTTACACTAAACACAATATTATTCTGTAACATGCAAAACACAAGTAGGGTAAAATGTGATAATAACTATCTAACTTTGGAATCAAATAAATGGCCTTGTCCCTGTATTCGTAGCAAGGTCATTCACACAATTATAGTCAAGGGCAACTAATGGAAGTTTGAGGTCAACAAGTAACTGAAAACAATTGTTAGAATACTGAAAGATATGCAAAACTCATTTATCCTTAGGTCCTTTATCTAAACTATCTAAAAATAGCAATAGGGAGTTGAAAGTATGTGGGGAGATGGTATTTGGGAATGATGTGGCCCTAAAGGTTATGCCTAACATTAGCAGGCTCCTGAAAATGCATTTTAACTATAATAAGCAATAGAAAATTAAAAATATAAATATGGAGAACAGAATATGAAGTCACTCAACATGCATTTATTGGGTTTTTACACTGTACCAGACCCTGTCCCAGGAGTTGAACGAAATAGTGGGAAAAACTGACCCAAATCCTTGTCCTCAGGAGGCTTATGTTCTAATGAACAGATTCTCCATAATTTTACCACTTAATACAGAACTAAAATTTATAGTTTGGGCTTTAGCTGTTTTTTCTTTTCTCTTTGCATTTATATATGTATTTCTTCACAAAAGTAAAACCATGATGTGAATATTTTATACTTATAATGTAGCTACAGTTTCCACATGATTAAATACTTTTCAATAGCATTATTTATCATCATGGTTATCTTTTGGCTCAGAAGTTAAAGCATCTGCCTGCAATGCAGGAGACCTGGGTTCAATCCCTGGGTCAGGAAGATCCCCTGGAGAAGGAAATGGCAACCCACTCCAGTACTCTTGCCTGGAAAATCCCATGGACAGAGAAGCCTGGTAGACTACAGTCCATGGGATCGCAAAGAGTCAGACACGACTGAGCGACTTCACTTTATCTTTTATTTGAAGAAAATATTATTAAAATAACTGTCACATTTAAATGATTCCTCAAGGAAACCCATTCTTTCAGGAACCAGAAAAAAAATACCCTTCATTTTATAGCTGGGAAATTTGCTAATATGCAGAGTCAAAAGCAGAAATGAAGCTCCATCTCCAAGTTCCTGAAACTGTCCATGAGACTTTATTCCGGGCCTGGTGACTCTGGCATGTACCCCAAGTTGTCTACTCAATATCCGATCTCCTTTCCTACTAAGAGAACCCCAGTTGCATTTGAAGAGAAAGCATGACCCGGTGAAAACTACATTTCCCAGCATCCACTGCAGCCAATTTGAGTCAATGAAATGGGAGCTGCCGCTACTGCCTGGGTTTCATGAATATGTGCCTTAGCTTCCTGTTTCTCCTTCTTGCTTTGATAGGTGAGGTTGCAGGAGCCATCCTGTATGAGCCAAGAACAAGGCCATAAAACTGAGGATGGCAAAACGCAAAAACAGAGGAGCCTGCAACAGTAATAATGTAGCAGATTCTTCATATGAATCTTGACTTGCCTACCTACTACTTTTGATAGAAAAAAAATAAACTCTTACTTTGTCTAAGCGGTAGCTTTTCAGGGTTGTTTTTTTTTAATCAACTGAGTGGCTATCCTAACTGAAAGCATATCCCAATGCAGTCTTTAGTAAATCAAAAAGTTAGAAAAACAGCATTTTTATCAATTATTTATATCAGCTTTGTTCTTTAGATTTTGCTGCTCAGAATAGAAAACTGCCTGCCTAGCACTGTCTCGGCATCTTTGCCGTGGTCCCCATCCTTCCCCCAAATCCTTGTCCACTGTGTTTTCTAAATCTCATTCACCTCCAGAGGCAAATTCTTTCCCAACCTCCTGAGCATTCAGAACCTTGTGGTGATTGTGTATTTATGTTATGCTTCAGAAAGTCACCATTGTTTCGCCTCTGGATTTAACTCCAGGAGACTCTGTTTGTCTTCATCACTGTGTACTCATAGCAGAACATTCTGACCTATCTATAATGAACATCAATCTGACAAGTTGTCCAACCATTGCCCAAGACAAGGGATCTGGCATACTGGTTCAGAAGCAATACTTTTTGGTGGGAATCGGATACCATGTGACATCCTCCTGATCATGGAGACAGTTTCCTTGCCTCAGAATTTTGCCCCATACTTTTGGTTTTTCCTTTCTTCCACTAATCAGGCTCTATAGAAAGGGGTCAAGGGGAAAAAGTTACAAGAGGAGATAGAACAAAAAAGATGGTTGGTCCTTAGCCAACAATCGAGATCTTAAATTGTGGTGAGGTAATTTATTGAAATATTAAAAGCGTCTGTGTTCTTTGTTTTTTATCTCCACGCGCCTCCCCTCAATACGAATCTCTTTTTTCTGAGATTTGAAAGTTTTGCTCTGTAGAAAGTGGAAGCATTTTATTTCTGCTCTATTACTCCATGCTACTCTCTTCTCTGCCACTTTGCTGCTTCCTGTTGAACAAATAAAGACACCAGCATCTTTGCAAGGCGAGGATGGGGCTCAATGAAAAAAAAAAACTCTCAAAATGACTAAGGTTTTAATTCTTGCCAGACCAGTGGTTGAAATCAAATATAAGTTGACTTAAACCAAACATTCCTGTCGTGGTCTGGGCGCGGGTTGGAAAAGAATTTCCGGACATGAGACAGAATGAGAGGGAAATAAAGCTTATTCAAGTGGGAGATGCTGTTAGAACAGCAGGCCAGCTCAAGGGAGAACCGACATTAAACAGGGGTCCTTAGTCCACTTTTATACCCAGGGTACAAGGAGTGGGATGGGGTCTTATGGGTCATTTGCTAATTGGATGAGGCACTTATACTCGGTGGGGGAAGAGTAGGGAAAAATCCCTTCTCTCTCTGGGGCAGGAGGGGAGACAGGTTGTACTGTTCCATTTATAGTTACAACATAGGGGAGGGAAGGACAATAAGGGTCTGGTCTTTCCCCTCCTGCAAATTCCAAGACCCTCCTGGGTTTTATCTGCTCTTTCGTCCTTGGGTCACCACAATTCCTTCTTACCTGACTTCTTAGACAGAGATTCTCACCTACTATATCATCTCTAGAGGAAATGAAAGATCTACAAATGCATATCTTACAAATCTATGTCTTTTATTGAGGTTTCTAGCCAGCCATCAGGATGGAAAACAGATACATTGGTCATAAAATATGATTTGTTTCACATATTAGAATTAAGAATCTTGAGATGGAGAAAGAAGGGGAAATGAGAAAAAAAAAACTGACTCTGCCTCATCCGGAAATTTTTTTTAAGTGATTTGAACTAAATGCATTTGGTAGCATATAAAACAATGTCCATTGAATCTGTTATTATTTCACATATATGATGGGACAAGAAACAGGAAGAAGAAAAATTAGGCCTCTAGAATCAAGTTCATGGCCTTTTAAAAACTGAATGTGTATTAAATGTTATCTATGTGCGTTTGAGTTTAACTGTATGTGCGTTTGAGTTTAACTGTGTGCATCCAATTAACTTGATCTCATTTCCATTGTAAAATGTTTTATTTTAATGAAGTGTTGTTGCTAACAAATTAATTGAATTAGAAGTGAAATGAAATTTGATTTGGAGCAAGTCTTCCTTTTTGGCTTGTTTGATGTACTTGCTTTGTTTGCTGTGCAACTGGAAATACTGGCCCATTTTGTCTCTCCTGGTACCCACCCAACACCAACTTCCTTCAGCTGCGCTTTAGTAATAGAGATCTGTGTCTTACGATGCCCACCGGCTGGTAACTGCAGAAACCAACGCAGGGATCAACAACGATCAAAACCCTCCCAGACATGACTACAGTTCTGAGACTTTCTAAACCTAGAATTTCCCTTAGAAATCTGTCCAAATCATGATCTGCATTTCCTGGGTGAGAGTTCAAGATGACACCTGGCAAAAGTCCTAGTTAAATCATGCCATTTGAGACCAGCTTGTAGACAGTCTGTAGCGCTGAGCTGTTTCATTGCTAAAATAAAAATCTCAGCACCATGGGCAAGAGAAACTAAGTTATGTTTATCCAGAAACAGCTAGAGGGACTTCCCTGGCAGTCCGGTGGTTGAGACTCTGTGCTTACACTGCAGGGGCACGGGTTTGATCCTTGGTCATGGAACCAAGACCCACCCCCTCCCATGCTGTGTGGCCAAAGAAGAAGAAGAAGAAGAAGAAGAAGAAAGAGCTAGAACTTTTGCATTGGGTATCTGATAAAAGTTGGGAGCAGAATTTAAAATCTGATGGTGCTACACCCTGACTGGGGTTCTTTGAGACTAGAACCAGAGCTTACATCAAAGAGAACTAGACACAAAATGCAAAGTGTTTGAAATGGAAGGAAACTCTTAAGGGTGAAGGTAGGAATAAGATGAATATTTTCTGAGTTGGTGAATAATTCTTTCAGTAAGAATACTCTTGGAAAGGTATGGTGGGATTTTCAATGCCTTCCACTTAACTCATGGGAAAAGACCCTGATGCTAGGAAAGATTGAAAGTAAGAGGAGAAGGGGGTGACAGAGGATAAGATGCTTGGATGGCATCATCAACTTAGTGCACATGAGTTTGAGAAAACTCCAGGAGATAGTGAAGGAAAGGGAAGCCTGGCATGATGCAGTCCACAGGGTCGCAAAGAGTCAGACACGACTGAGCGACTGAACAATAACAGCCTAGCTAGACTGTGATAACCTTCAAAGCCTATCTATCTATATATACACACACTCACACACACACATATATATATATACACACACATATACACAAATACATAATAAAAGTATATAAAATATTCTTCAAAGCCTATGTGTGTGTATGTGTATATTCTAAATCCCTCAGAGTTTTACTTTTTTCTGGGTCTTGGGGAGAAAGAGTAAATAGTTAACTATTTACTATAACTAGAAAGAGTAAATAGAAATAGGAAATAGTTAATCTGATTTTAGGTCTGAGATTTGTATACAGTACTTCAGCAAAGAGGATTATTTCCAGCATCGTTAAGCTAATTAGCGGGCCTTGGTGAGGGCAGGGGTGCCAAGGGCAGGGAGTGAGGGGCAGAGGAAAGACACGGCAGAGGTCCCGGGTCGCGCGGGCCCTGGGCTGCTTTGCCCCTGGGCAGGGCCCGGCCACTGTGCCATTGTTTCCGTGGCTGACGTTGCAGTCACTTGAGTTGGAGGTTGATAATTAAACTTCTGTGAATTATTCTCTTTTACTATGAAAGGCAATTCTAAATTATTCCACCTTGGCAGCCACATCAAAGACAGGAAAATACAGACCAGAAAGATGCCTTAGGTAATGTCTAAACTAAGCATTTATTTGGGAAGATAGGAGAGCTACAAAAACATGGACTGGGCAAGGCAAGGAGAAGGTTTATCCTAAAGCACCCACCCGAACTTCTGCTGTGTGCCAGCTTCTATTAATCTTTACCTCCCACTCTCATTACATACAACCCACTTTCCACAGGATGTCTGCTTTGTCTCCATCGCGTTACTTTCTTTTGGTAAATTGTTAAATAATTTCCTTCCTGCTTCCCCCTCCCAAATCCGTAGAGCTTAATCCAGTGGAACCAATCTAGTGATAGGGGTGATGATTTCAATCTTCAAACGGGATAATCATCCAACTGTCAACTGGATATTTCTATCCTAATCTTTCTGCTTTGTAGAAGAGTTCGTAAATCAATAGGGAGAAAACCTTACCATACAAGAAACAAATACAGCATCATGAAATAAGCTTACATACAACAATCCTTTTGTTTCTGGGAGATCATTTTCATTGGGGCTTTTATTTATTTTTATTTTTCATTTACTGAGGTACAGTTGAGTTAGTTTCAGGTATACAACATGATGATTCTATACTTTTATAGATTAAACATCAGACCAAGTTATTATAAAATATTGACTATATTCCCTAAGTTGTACATTACACTCCTGTGACTCATTCGGGGCTTTTAATCTCTTTCTTTGAATTGAACCCTTTCTCGTGGGGAAAATTCAGTGTGATATTCTTTGCCTCAAAGGTATTTCGTTGGTTGGATGAGATTTTTTTTTCCTGAGGTATGTTTTCGCCCTTCTGGCTTTTTATAGTACGATAAGCACAATGATCTCATTCTCTCCAGTTGATAATAATGACATACTTTTTATAACTTGAAAAGGCATCTGCTTATTGATATGGGAGTTAAAATTAACTATAACGTAAGAGTTAGCCATTGCATGCCTCCCCTTATCTCGTGGAGCAAAATAAATAGGGTGGAAAACATGTGAACTCGCTGTTAAGTCTTTGTAAATGATAATCTGTGTTCCTGTAGGGACTTTTATCTTTCTTTTATGCTATATTTCACAGCCAAAAAATTAAACAAAGAATACAGTTTTTCTGAATATAGTCCTTTCTAAATAACCCTAAAATGAAGAGCAAATAAATCCTATAATGAAGTGGTCACACTGAATTCATAATCATAAACATTTGATATGTTAATAAAAATGTGATAATTGGCAAGCTGTTCTTTCCCTTTGAAGATGACATATTATCTCCACATTTCCTGTGGGACCCTATTCTGTTTAAAAATTACAAGAATACCATTAAAGCTGTTTGGAATTTCAATCCCAAACAAAAGGAAGAATAATAAATGCAATTAAGGTGCCTGACTAAATAAGAAACCTAGCGACTGAATAATTATAATAATTGTATGCAGTAGCACTGATATTCATAAACTAATTTATGAAATGACTTAATCCCAAATGGATATGATAATGGTACATTTAACATGTGGTCTTTTGATGATGAGTTAAAGCTGCAAGGATGGTGGATGGTAAATGGTGATAAATTCCCTCATGAAATGAGGACAGGGCTTTGCACGGGGTTGCAATTGTCTATTCACCTATCTGTCTCCCTGACTAAATGAAAATAGTTTTTTTTTTGTAGTCTCATAGGACTGCATAGTTTTTTTCTTTAATCTCTTTTTTGTTTTCAACAAAAAAGTATCCAGCACATTGCCTGGCATATAAAGACACTGGATAAACGTTTATTGTTGTTCAGATTATAGACATTGGTGAAAGAAGGCAGATCCTATAATTCTGAAAAAATTTGAGTATCGTGCCTCTCCTATTATAAAAATGCAAATGCCATGTGGGAGGCGGGGATCATGCATTTAGCCTCCTCAGCACTGAGCATGTTAGAATAACAGATAACTGATGCTATTTGAGAGGTTCCATCACCCTCTCCCTGGCCCATCTCTCCACTGGCCTGGGGTGCAGGGATGGACCCTGGTGGGGATGAGAGGATGCAGAGGATAGCACTGGACCACTGGGCTGCTGAGCGGCAAAGGTGCACGGGTTCTAACAGGCTGGGAGGGTCCAAAGATGAGTTTCAGCAGCTGCTCGATGGCAATTACATCCAGACTTAGCCACCTGTCCAGAAGGTGGCAGGTGCATGTGAGGAGGGAAGACACCCCCATCACCACTTCCAGAGTAAGGGAAACACGAGGGGGACCTGGGAATCAGGGACAGAGAAAGAAGAGGCGGAGTCGCCAAGCTTCACCTCAGAGCAAGAAGGACCCTGTAACTGGAACATTCATTCAAGAAATATGTTTTCTTGACTATTATTGTCAAATGCTTTGGGAATGAGTCACATAAGCTGCTACCCTCAATGCACAAAGAATTTAGTTCGAGAGGTGAGGGCCATGTCTAAATAATCACACAGCAGGGCAGGTGGTGATCTCTGCCACGTGAGGGACTCAAGGCTCAAGGTTCAGAAGCAAACAGCTCGAAAAGCTCTCCTACCTCTGTGCTGAGCTCAGGCCTGGTGACCTTCCCACCCCTGTCTGCCCTGGAGTCACAGAAATGCAATCTTTGTTCACAGTCAAGTTTATCTCTTTAGGCTCCTGCTGAAAACCATGTGGCCATTCTTCACTTATTCTCAGATGTGTTAAACCCTGTACCACGACCTGTAAGGCTCAAGGCTCTGCATAATCTGGCCTTCGCGGATCTAATCTGTAGTCACTGCCCAGCCACGGCTGCATTTCCAGGTTTCAACGGCACTTAATCTTTTTAAATTTACATTTATTGATTTTTAATTGAAGGGCAATTTCTCTATGATATTGTGTTGGTTTCTGCCAAACATCAGCATGAATCAACCATAGGCATAACTCTGTTCCCTCTCTCTTGAACCTCCCACCACCTCCCTCCCCATCCTACCCCTCTAACCTGTTACAGAGCCTGGGTTTGAGTTCTAAAAAGGAATACATTTGAATTCGTTCTAATGAGGTGGATGAACCTAGAGCCTATTATGTTCTTAATCTTAATTCCTTTGTCTCTCTCTCTCACACACACACACACGTACACAGTTTTCTATTCCATTTGTACAATATTTCTGGCAGTCATGCTCCTCTCCGCCCTCGGTACCCAGTTAATCCTGTGGTTTCAGTGTTCTCTCTGCCATCACGACCCTGCTCAAGCTGCAACCTCTTATCTGGACTATGGCTGTCACTGCCCCATATCCAATTGTGTCCCTATTATCAGGACTCTCCACAGCAGGCAGAGTGTTCTTTATTTTTCTAATAAAAATCACAGCTCTTTTCACTTATTTAATTAAAATTCTGCCATAATCAAACCCAGATTCCTCTCTGTGACCCCTAAGGCACCGCGTGAGCCGCCTTCTCTGTTTCTCCAGCCCCGCTACATGAATCACTGTTTCCCTCCGACTCTGTGCTCTGCCCACACAAGCCTTCTCTTGGTTTCTCAAGCTCTCTGAACTTGGTCTGATCTCAGGGACCCACACACACCCCATCTGCCTGGAACATTCTTCTCCCAGATGTTCTGAGGGTTTTTCTGTTTACCGGGGTCTCAGCACAAATGCCAGCTCCTTGGAAAGCCCTTTTTCTAATCGGCCCAATGAATGTAGTCCTTCAGTTCTGTTCTTAACACATGGTGCTCTGTATTATCTTCCTGCCACTCCTCTTATCTGAAATGATTGACCACTGATTTATTTGTTTACTTGTCCATCTCCCCCTGCACTGGGATGCAAGCTCGTCAAGATAAAGAACCTTGACTTTGTCTTGACTGTCTTGTTTATCCAGTGCCTATGAGGCTGGTGATTTATAAAGATTTAACCACTGTTTCCTGATTTAATGAGCAAATCTTCTTTCTCTCACTCTTCTTTGTTTTCAGTTGCTCATTATAATTCTGTGTAATTCTATTTCATCTCTAGTGGAAAGTTTCCCAGAACCCCAGCTGCTTGTGCAATTACCAGCGACCTTTTATTTATGGGCCACCTTCAAGCCACTTCCAATGTTAAACAGGAAAAAAACAAGTTCATAAAGTACGGAAGGATCTTTTGCATATAGTAAAAATGGTAAAGACTCTGCCATTTTTAGCTGTCATTCATCTAAGTGACTCATAGTATTGATTTCTTTACCAGTTCATTCTTTCCAGGCACCTGTTCTTGGAAATAACAGCCACTGCTCCTTAGGTTTTTATTCATTATTCACATAGCTCTGGCTTCAAGTTTTTATCCCATGCTATCTTAACATTTATTCATCATCTTTTATTGGTCACCAGGCACTGAGAATAGAAAGGTGGCTTTAAAATGGCCCGGCCTCAGGAAGCTTATAGTCTACTAGAGAGGGCTGGTATGGTATGGAAAGCAGCAAGAGCAATATGTGTCATAAGGTCTAGAAATCAGGTATATGTGGGAAATAGTGGGGCAAAACACAAGGGAGAGGCCAGTTTTCCATGGCAACGAGGGGCCCATGGAGCAACCTCACAGCGTGGAAATGGGCATTCCCAGCAAGGAAGCCAGGCCAGTAAGAGCAGGAGCTGTAAGCGCTTGGAGGAACCGCAAGGACTTGGAGTGGAGGGCATGGGGGTGGTAGACAGAGAAGGCAGGCGCAGAGCCGTGAGGAAGACGAGGTATGCTCTGCAGAAATATCTGAGCTTTATCCTGTGGAAAACATGGCCAGCAAAGGTGTTTATTTTCCACCCCAAGAAATTCTGAGAAAACCATGGTGTATTTTCAGAATGAGTTCTATTAACTCAGTCTTTTTGACTAAAGTAAGTCCTACTAAGGCCAATACTGTATTTTTTTAAGACTTGGTAGAAACCTCCTTGTGTCCAATTCTTTGTGACTCCATGGACTGTAGCCTGCCAGGCTCCTCGTTCATGGCATGTCCCAGGCAAGAACCCTGGAGTGGGTTGCCATTTCCTCCTCCAGGAGATCTTCCTGACCCAGGGATTGAACTTGCATCTCCTGCGTTGGCAGGCAATTCTTTACCACTGCCTCACCAGGGAAGCCCCAGAAACCTCCTTTACAGGCGACAAAATAAGCCAAGGTGGTGATGGTTGTTTGGTTTGCAATTTCCTGCAGTTTTCCTCCTGTCTTTGTTTTCCGCCAGCCTTTTGCATTTGCCCAAAGCTAGTACACATGCCTTATAATGCATAAATGGACCAGTTCCAATATGGAGAAAATTTTAAAGGTTTTACAGAAATCAATATGTAATTAGTAATTTCAAGGCATCATTGGAAACTATTGTAAATATGTAGACTCCTTTTGATGGTCCAAGCTTCATTTACTTTATCGTAAAAATAGATGAAATTGTCACAAGGAAAGAAATCGGAAAGTTGTCACATGTTGCCCATACATTTTGGATTTTCTACAATTATTACATAGAGTAAGTTCATGAAGCCAATTAATCCAATTAATTCTTTGGATAAAAATGTATTCAGTTTTCTGCGTAAAGGGAGATTTGATCTTATTACACATGGTGTGTGATGTGAGCTCCTTTAAAAGCTTTCCTGTGCCTCCCCTTTCAGCAGTATGCTCTGAAATGCAGGTTTGCCTGAGAGAAACCAGTGCTTACGGCAACCTCAGCAAAAAAAAAAGTGCAATTTATGGACCTGCTGGAAAGAAAATATGTCAAATAGCAATCTGCAACCCTCAAGAAATCCAGAGTGCCTTATTTTTACCAAAGCCTTTTCATTTCTGCTGCGTAAGGAGAATGTGGAGGAGGGGTGAGAATAGGAAATACGAAAATAAGTAGCAAAGAAAAACAGAGTATTTTAACTTGTGCTGCTAGACGAAAAGAGTGGCTAGCGGTGCCAGCAGTGAAAAATCTAGAGGATTATGAACCTCACAAAGGTCTGAGCTAGATAAGAGGTTAGTTAAAAGGCAGGAGGTGGGAGGAAAGAGGAAGTAACTCTGCTCTGTGTCTTCTTCATGTCAGCAGTGACCTGGGCATATTGATTCATAATCCTCTTTATTATTTGCCATGATTTTGAACCACAGTCTGATGGTACGATTGGGATTTTACCAATAAGGAAGCTATGAATAAAAGTCAAGGAGTCAGTAACCTGAGCTGGTCCCACAGCAGTGTGGGAGATGGCATTGGAATCCAGCTTGATCCAGAAGTCTGTGATCTTTCTGCCTTATGACACTGCTTCTGATTCTAAATGAGGAACATCCTAGTTTGGACGCACGATTTAAACTGGACTTTGGACTCAATGAGTAACAGAAAGGAATGTAAGAAATGCACTGATTAGTATCCTAGTGTTCATGTGTTTGACTTTTATACTTTCTAATCAATGGCAATTTGAGTGGCAGTAGAGTATTGTAATCTATCATGCAGGCATGTATTTGAGTATATACGTCTATACGTATATATTTGAGACGTATATTTACATTTATTGAGTGCTGAGTATGTGCTGACAATCACAATGGCATGTTTTTCTCATTTAAAAAAGTGGCTCCTTTCACAAGCCCAGTGACGAAGGCGGTGCCTCATCAGCTTTTGACCAAGGTTTACGTCACGGGCCTGGGAGACAGTGGCCTCTTCATGCCAAACGAGGACCCCAGGCATAAACGACAACAGCACACGTCACAGGCAGCACTGCAGCGGGCAGTGAGACTGGGGAAGGAAGTGGTGTGAATACCGACATCTAATCAGGGCACGGATGCTGGGTTTTTATTCTGCTGTGATTCCTGATGGTTCTTCAGTCTTTATATTTACCAAACACAAAGAGACCTCTCAGAAAGTGCTTTCCCTGAACGGTTTGTTTTTCAGAGAAGGAAAGTTGCTACCAGATCAATGTGCTTAACGGAGAAGGCGATGGCACCCCACTCCAGTACTCTTGCCTGGAAAATCCCATGGACGGAGGAGCCTGGTAGGCTGCAGTCCGTGGGGTCGCTAAGAATCAGACACGACTGAGCGACTTCACTTTCACTTTTCACTTTCATGCATTGGAGAAGGCAATGGCAACCCACTCCAGTGTTCTTGCCTGGAGAATCCCAGGGACGGGAGAGCCTGGTGGGCTGCCATCTGTGGGGTCGCACAGAGTCGGACACAACTGAAGCGACTTAGCAGCAGTGGCAGCAGCAATGTGCTTAAGGAAACGAAAAGTCCTTGATTAGCCACCAAGAAGCCTCCTAATGAAATGACATTTCCCCCCAGGGATGTCAAGTGGTTAATAAAATCTAGTGCTTTCTCTGTGCTTATTGTTGTTTTATGTGTTCCGAGGTACACTTCATAAATGTTGCTACAAGCATAAAGATGGCCCCCAAAATAGATGCATTTGCATGTCCACAAAAAGTACTGAAGCAAAAGCTTTATGGACATCCTCCACTTGGACTGTGTAGATAAAGCTAAATATACCATGTGCACATCCCTAAATGAACTCGTCAAAATCTGAGGGCTTCAAGAGGAAACGCCATCCTAGTGAACCCAAAAAGAACTAAAAAGTTTTCACTTTAGCTCCTAAAATGGAGGAGAGAATGTCAAAAGGTAATGTGAGGAAAAGCTATGCCCCAAATAAAATAGTTAATTTATAGAGAAACTGATCATCTATGATCATTTTTGCAGGGAAGAGTAAACTATTAGACTGTGGTCTTTATCCTCAGTTTAGTTCAGTTCAGTCACTCAGTCGTGTCCGACTCTTTGCGACCCCGTGGACTGCAGCACACCAGGCCTCCCTGTCCATCTCCAACTCCAGGAGTTTACTCAAACGCATGTCTATCAAGTCAGTGATGCCATCCAACCACCTCATCCTTTGTCGACCCCTTCTCTTCCTGCCTTCAATCTTTCCCAGCATTAGGGTCTTTTCCAATGAGTCAGTTTCTTGCATCGGGTAGCCAAAGTATTGGCGTTTTAACTTCAGCATCAGTCCTTCCAGTGGATATTCAAGACTGATTTTGTTTAGGATGGACTGGCTGGATCACCTTGCAATCCAAGGGACTCTCAAGAGACTTCTCCAACACCACAGGTCAAAAGCATCAATTCTTCGTCGCTCAGTTTTATGGCCCAACTCTCACATCCATACGTGATTACTGGAAAAACCATAGCTTTGACTAGACAGACCTTTGTTGGCAAAGTAATATCTCTGCTTTTAAATATGCGGTCCAGGTTGGTCATAACTTTTCTTCCAAGGAGCAAGCGTCTTTTAATTTCATGGCTGCAGTCACCATCTGCAGTGATTTTGGAGCCCCAAAAAATAAAGTCTGTCACTGTTTTCACTGTTTCTCCATCTATTTGCCATGAAGTGATGGGACCAGATACCATGATCTTAGTTTTCTGAATGTTGAGCTTTAAGCCAACTTTTTCACTCTCTTTCACTTTCATCAAAAGGCTCTTTAGTTCTTCTTCACTTTCTGCCATAAAGGTGGTGTCATCTGCATATCTGAGGTTATTGATATTTCTCCTGGCAATCTTGAATCCAGCTTGTGCTTCATCCAGCCCAGCATTTCTCATGATGCACTTTGCATAAAATAAGCAGGGTGACCATGTTCAGCTCTGACATAATCCTTTCTTGATTTGGAAACAGTCTGTTGTTCCATGTCCAGTTCTAACTGTTGCTTCCTGACCTGCATACAGGTTTCTCAAGAGGCAGGTCAGGTGGTCTGGTATTCCCATCTCTTGAAGAATTTTCCACAGTTACTTGTGATCCACACAGTCAAAGGCTTTGGCATAGTCAGTAAAGCAGAAGTAGATGTTTTCTGGAACTCTCTTGCTTTTTTGATGTTCCAACAGATGTTGGTAATTTGATCTCTGGTTCCTCTGCCTTTTCTAAATACAGCTTGAACATCTGGAAGTCATGGTTTACACACTGTTGAAGCCTGGCTTGGAGAATTTTGAGCATCACTGTGTTAGCATGTGAGATGAGTGCAATTGTATGGTAGTTCGAGCATTCTTTGGCATTGCCTTTCTTCTGGATTGGAATGAAAACTGACCTTTTCCAGTCCTGTGGCCACTGCTGACTTTTCCAAATTTGCTGGCATATTGAGTGTAGCACTTTCACAACATCATCTTTTAGGATTTGAAATAACTGGAATTCCACTACTTCCACTAGCTTTGATCATAGTGATGCTTCCTAAGGCACACTTGACTTCGCTTTCCAGGATGTCTGGCTCTAGGTGAGTGATCACACCATCGTGATTATCTGGGTCATGAAGATCTTTTTTGTACAGTTCTTCTGTGTATTCCTGCCACCTCTTCTTAATATCTTCTGCTTCTGTTAGGTCCATACCATTTCTGTCCTTTATTGTGTCCATTTTTATTCTGCCATCATTTAAATACACTTATAAATATATAGATCACAATCTTTAAGATGGCTTCATACAAATGTGTGCTTATAAAATGCTATGCTTGTAAGAATGAGAAATCTGCTAGTACTATATAGTTTGAAACCAGCAGAAAGCATTTTAATGTTATGGGAAGAGTTTCATGGTACCCAAGAGCAAGGACGTTTTTGGAATTAGAGACTCAAATTCTCTCTCTCCTTCTCCCTTTCTTATCTCTGCTTCTCTCTTTCTCTGTGAGCTGCTTCTTCGTTCCTCTTCCTTCCTGTGCAGGAGTTCTCTGGCCACCACAAGAATGTCTAGTTGTGCCTCTCTCTCATCAAGAGAATCATTTTGAGAACACATTCTTTCAGCTCCAAATTTAGATTCACAACAGACACATTTTGTTTCTTTAAAACACAGTGATTTGTTCCGCAAAATGGATAACCAAGACAGTGCCTTGTCATATTTTGATGACGGAGCCAAGTTTACCTCAAGTGATTAAAATCTGAAGAATCCCAGATGTTAATTACCGCAACAAGTGCGTTCCTGCCTCGCCTGGGACAGCTGCTGTTCCCTGAAGCAGTCAGCTGGAGCCAGGTGATCAAGTTTACAGTGGGGTGAATATGCTGTGCTGCTATTACAACAATAAGCATTTAGAGGGGTAACAGGTTCCCCCACCACCAAGGAGGATGAGGTAAAGAAAATTCAATACACCTATCTCAATGATCTTATATAATTAAGATTTCAATTCAAATGGGACCACGGCATTTCATAGGTAAACTTCAAACCAAGAAATCATTGCCATTACTCTTTTTCATGTTTCCTGTGAATCTGGGTCTGCCCTCCATTCTCCCACCCCACAACCCTTGCCAACCAGCTACTGCTCACCTTCAAAACTCAGCTTGGGTTTTTGCTGTCTTTGGGACACCTTCCTCAATTCCTCCCTCTTAGTAACATTCATACTTGTTCATACTTGAATAAAGCATTTATCACACTCTTTAGTATAGTGACCTGTTTAAAGAATGTGGGCTTCCTTGGTAGCTCACATGGTAAAGAATCTGCCTACAATTCAGGAGACCCAGATTTGATCCCCGGGTTGGGAAGACCCTCTGGAGGAGGGCGTGGCAACCCACTCCAGTATTCTTGCCTGGAGAATCCCATGGATGGAGGAGCCTGGTAGGCTACATTCCATGGGGTTGCTCAGACACCACTGAGAGACTAACACACACACACTTAAAGACTGTAATGGATAATTCCTGTGTTGAATATTTCATTCCAGAGACTATTTTCTTAAACTCTTGTGTAAAGATAAGCCTCAGTAGTACAGATGGCTGACTTCTACAAGAAACTTAAGAATAACATCTCTCTCTTTTTTTACCTATTTGGTGCTGACTGAAAGCCTTACTAAAAGTCCTAGATACATGTCATTTATACCTCAATTAAAAAAAAAAAAATAAAGTCATTGAGAGCATGAAAAAAATCCAAAACACAAACCAAAGGCTCCATAATCTTGCCTTCAGCAGAGAAAATATAAACATGATTTTCCTTCCATTTCCTCCCTAGACCTTAATCAGAGTTTCTAGGTTTCAACTCCACCAAAAAGAAGTCTACTGGCACACTCTCTGTTTCTATTCCTCATCTGATGATGTGAGAGTACCATATGCATTTATCCAGAAGAGTGTTTGAGAATTTTTACAAGTATAATATAGAGAAAAAATGCTGACAGCTACTTTACATCTCATGTTGAAAAATTATATGCTTGTATATTTCTCCCCAAAGGTGGACAGGATACATACCTCATAAATGTACCCCTTGTATCTTCTCCTTATTATATGCACAAGAAAGAATTATACAGCTGGTTTCATCTGTCACCATTGGACAGTGATCTCAAGCCCACCCCACTGCACACATTTGGGGTGTGGTAGGAATCCTATCTATGAATAAATGAAGCCAAGATCATGCCTCAAAGAATACCAGGATAACATCTCTGGCTGGGCGTTATGTGTTTGGAAAGGATAAATACTTCATCCTATAAAACTCTGGAGAAGTGATACTATTTCTTTTAGCTTCGATTTCTTCTCCCATAAAATTAGCTGTATAATACCTGCCAAATGGATGGTGGTAGTATTTTGATATGTTTATCTGAAACTCTTTTTTGGGGTTGGTTTTGAATTGGGCAACTATCGTCAACTATGACTGGGAATAAGAATTTTCTAAAACTAGTGACTCCAGGATATTAAAGAACTACACATTGTCATATGCTTGTGTTTCTCTGACAACCATGAAGAAACTGTCCTCTTTCTCTCCAGCAACTTTCTCACAAAGATGTTAGACATGACATATGGGATAAGTCAGTGGAGCAGAATCTTAAACTTCCTGTGACAGCTCAGCATCTCTCAAGATTGCAATGAAAACCCACGACACATGGACAGTTAGGGAGCTGTGCGCTTTTCCCAACTCATTACCAGTGGTACGACCCACATGCAAGCCAAATTTAGTCCTTCTCCTTATTTTAGGAGGAAATGGTGACTCATGCCTGAGAGTCAGGATGAGAATAAAAGTCTCCTAGGCATCTTCAAATCAGATTCTCTTCTTATGCCATGAACAAGCTTCAGGTGATAGCAAACCAGAGACCAAGTATAAATTAGTATCTACACAATCTTGAAGACTTGAAGGCTTATACAGGGCAGGAGTCGCCAGGGTAAGTGTGGATCAAAAGGCAGCATAGAAACCTTGATGCTACAAGAAAGATGGCCTTCTCTCCTCCAGTTGTTTGTGTAATTTTAACAACCGTATGCCTAACTTATGTTTCTGGCAACCTAGATCTGTTCTTTGTCTTTTCATCTCAATAGAAATTAAATGATTTTGGCCATCAACATTCTGCCTGTCTTCTTTTAGTCTCCTGTGAAGAGGACCAGATGAAATAAGACCTTTTATAGTCCTGCCAATGGCACCCCACTCCAGTACTCTTGCCTGGAAAATCCCATGGACGGAGAAGCCTGGTGGGCTGCAGTCCAGGGGGTCGCTAGGAGTCGGACATGACTGAGTGACTTCACTTTCACTTTTCACTTTCATGCATTGGAGAAGGAAATGGCAACCCACTCCAGTATTCTTGCCTGGAGAATCCCAGGGACAGGGGAGCCTAGTGTGCTGCTGTCTATGGGGTCACACAGAGTTGGACATGACTGAAGCGACTTAGCAGCAGCAGCATAGTCCTGCCACAGTCATTGGAATTGAAACAATGGGCTGCTAATGTTCCATTTTTACAGGCAAAGACCCAGGCCTGCCCTGTGAGAGCACGGTGTGCTGGGCTATTGCCTTACTCTTTGCATCTAAAAGAGTAATCTTGGAGACAGGAAAGGGCTTATATAGGAACAAGAATTTCTGAGTATATGAATGAAGAATTATCCTCGCACTGCTGCTGCTGCTAAGTTGCTTCAGTCGTGTCCGACTCTCTGTGACCCCATAGATAGCAGCCCACCAGGCTCCCCCATCCCTGGGATTCTCCAGGCAAGAACACTGGAGTGGGGTGCCATTTCCTTCTCCAATGCATGAAAGTGAAATGTGAAAGTGAAGTCGTTCAGTCGTGTCCAACTCTTAGTGACTCCATGGACTGCAGCTTACGAGGCTCCTCCATCCATGGGATTTTCCAGGCAAGAGTACTGGAGTGGGGTGCCACTGCCTTCTCCAAGTATCCTTGCACTGGAGATGACTTATTTTATCATGGGAATGCTACCAGAATCTATCAAGAATCTACCAGAATCTGGCAACAGGGTCAACCAGTGTATGCCAAGGGGAAGGATCTTTATAAGATCCTGTGTAGAAAGGAACAGCTCTGTAGAGATGACAAATGGAACACCAGTGATCACTGTACTAAGGCTCAGATACCACTCTCATGATCAAAGGGCATTATCCAAGAGAACAAAACTTTTCCAGGCCAGCTAGCCTATGACGTGAGTGTGGCACTATTATCTGCTTCTTTGATATAGATAAGTCACCATGGTAAAAATGCCACAGTACATATTTCACTTTGCTTCATCTGGGGTATCTAATGATCTCAAACAACTTGAAAATGTTTAGAATATGTTACCTGTAGGAATGAAGCCTGGAACTGCACCCACTGGATTTAATAGAGGAGAGAGACCCAAACTCTTGTAAAAAGGTGTTAGTTGCTCAGCCATGTCCAGCGCTATGCGACTTCATGGACTGTAGCCCACCAGGCTTCTTGGCCCATGGGATTCTTCAGGCAAGAATACTGGAGTGGGTTGCCATGCCCTCCTCCAGGGGATCTTCCCAACCCACGGATTGAACCCAGGTCTCCTGCATTGCAGGCAGACTCTTTAGCATCTGAGGCACAAGAGAAGCTTGTAAAAAGTTATAGATATAGATGTCCTTATATAAAGGACATTCAAAAGGGTTTAATCATGAGCCATGAGAATCTTCATTTCTGCCACAATTTTCCTAATACTTTTAAAAGCTCACTTCTTATAAATTTGTGTTTGTTTGAATTTCCCTTTGCATTCAGGTTGATTTCCCAGTTTCAGAATCACAGAGTCACAGAAGTCACTGATATGAAAATATAAATTACTAAAGCAAAACTTAAGATTGTGTGTCACAGGGGGATTTCATGGCGTTAAAAACCACTCACCCTCACCTCCCAGTGCACTGACTTTCACTTCCATTTTCATTTCATGACATTAGGGGATCTGTGTTGAAATATAGGTTGACTGTTACCCATATGACACATGACTTCCCAGGAATGCCCTTGAAGTCCTGAATCACCATGGAGACCATTAAACTTGACCTGAATCCTACAGCCCTTATGGAAAAATTGCCATAGCAACACCCTATATTGCTATGTTGCTAAAGATACCTCCATTTTACCGTACCTGTATAATTTGGAAGTATGTGAGGCTAGAGCTCAAAGCATAGTACGCAGGGGTCTCTGAGGCTAATCAAATTCTCTAGACTGCCCAATCCCAAGCCTTGACTTAGGGGCAAAATCTGTCATTCTGAAATTTCTGGATGGCTCAGATCTTAGAGTACAGACCAGGTCAGCCCTGCATCCCAGCATGAATATGAGAAGCCTGCAAAGAACCAGTTAGTTCTAATGCGAAAGCCAAGTCAACTATGCTTTGATGAGACTAGCCATCAAAAATGATAGTAAAAAAAATCCTTCCCATTGTGTCAGAGATACCACCTGTTCTAGACGTTTCACTCACTGTTTCTTAAGCCTGATGAACGTGTCTCCTTAGATGTGAGTTTCCACAGTTTAGTCATCATTCCAGGTCCCTAGGGTACAACTTACTGCTCCGGAAAAACACGTTGCTAAGTAGTCTACGGGGTTTAAGTTGTCACATTCCTTACGGAGTCAAGGTTACTATAACCGTCACTACAGCAGTTCTGGGAAGGGCCACAGAGCGGGGAGGAATTTCACACATGCCAAGTGTCGCTTACTCATCTTGCCAGGTCTGGCTGGAGCCTGCTGCCGTTGGGGGAGGGGACAAGTGATTGGACGATCCACACACGGGGACCCCAGATTCTTTGAGGGTGGGCCCTGAGCTATAATTGGTCACCATGACTCACTTGTTGGGGTTGATTTTATGGTACCAGCATTTCAGCACTCAGAAGTCAACTCCATGGCTGGGCAGGGTGAGAATTTGGTGCCTTGATCCAAAAGATACGGCCAGGGTTTTCACAGGGAAATCAGATCAGATCATTTCTTCCAACCCCAAAGAAACTGACTTACTTCACCATTTACTCAGTAGGTAGAAATAAAATTAGCGCTTTTTTTTTTTCTTATTGTAAAACAAGCTGTTTCTTGTTAGTTACGGCTTAAATATGAGGTGGTGAGAAGAACTAAAATAATATCAGTATTGTGTCTATTCTGAGGCAGAATTTCTCTAGTTGTCTTAGCCTCTGCTCCCTTGTATCATAAAATATCTCATCTCCATCACCACTCAAGCCACACTGAAGAATCCTCATCGCAGGCATGACCCCACAGTGAGCCATTTTTGTTTGTTTTCTGAGTATTCTCATCAAACAAAAAGATTTTGTCAAGCTTGACTTTCCCTAGTTCTTATTGGACGAATAGAGTTCTTTCTCCAAATTAATAAGATTTTTTTCAAACACAAATGCCCTTGGAGATTCTGAATCATAACCCCACGTGCCCCTCCTTCTGCCAACCACTCACACTTTACTGGTTTTGAATTACAAGCCTAGAGGAAAAGACACATGGCAATTTAACTGATTAATGTAGCATTCAGGAGAGGGCCACTCTCATTCTCCACAGAATGTCTTGCTCTCTACCTCGCTGAATAAATGGATGCTCTGATCTCAATCTTGCTTCAGGCTTGACCAATGAAACTGCTCTCAACAGAACTGCCAGTACCCCTTCATTTGGTTTAACCAACTGGTATTCCCAATCGTTTTTCAAAGTCAGGCTTATAAAAGTATAATTTCACCCTTTTAGGTGCACAGTGATATGAATTTTGAAAAAGGCATGCAGTCACGTAACTCTCTTCACATCAAGATACAGAAATTTTCCATCACTCCAGAAAAGTTCCTTGCATTCCTCTGTATTCAATGTCTTCTCACCTTCCAGCCCCTGGCCACTCCTAATCTATTTTCTGTCTGTACAGTTTTGTCTTTTCCAGAATGTCCTATTAATGGAAACATATAATATGGAGCCTTTTGTGTCTGGCTTCTTTCACTAGCATCACGCATTTGAGGCTTGTCCCTGTTGTTGGATACACCAGTCATTTTTACTTTTTTATTGCAGAGAAGCATTTTATTGTATGGATGTACCACAGTTGATTTATCCATTCTCCAGCTAATGGATACGTGTGTTATTTCCAGGTTTTAGTGGGATTATAAATGAAGCTTCTAGAAACATTTATATATGGGTTTTCGTGTGAACAAAAGTTTTCATTTCTCTTAGGTAAATACCTAGGAGTAGAATGGCTGGGTTACCTGAAATTTATGTTTCACTATATCTGAAACTGCCAAGCTGTCTTCCAAAGTGGCTGTACCACTTTGGATCCCACTAGCAGAGATTGAGAGTTACTGCTCTACTATATCCATGCCAGCCTTTGGTCTTACATTTTTTGTGTTTTAACGAATTTTAGCCATTTTGAAAAGTGTGGGGTGATACCTTGTTTTCATTTATAGTTTCCTAATGACTATTGAGTATATTATCATGCTTTTATTTTCCATGTGTAGCTCATCTTTGGTAAAATTTCTGTTCAAAACTTTTGCTTATTTTTTTTTAAATTAGGTTATCTCATAATTTTTCTGTTATGAAAGTTCTTTATATGTTCTAGATACCAGCCTGTTATCATACATGTATTGTGCAAATTCATTCTCTTAATCTATGAATTTTTTGTTTTCATAGCAGTAGAAAACACAAAGGCTTATAGTTTTTATTAAGTTCAGTATATAAAATTTTCCTTTTCTGGCTTGTGTTTATTGTGTGCTATCTAAGAAATTTTTTCTCTAATGCATATTTATTACTACAAAGCTTTTCCCCCCCTTTGTTTCCTTCTGTAGCTTCATTTTTTTTTTTTAATTGTGGTGTGCTAAGTTGCTTCCGGAGAAGGCAATAGCACCCCACTCCAGCACTCTTGCCTGGGAAATCTCATGGACGGAGGAGCCTGGTGGGCTACAGTCCATGGGGTCGTGAAGAGTCGGACAGGATTGAGTGACTTCACTTTCACTTTTCACTTTCATGCATTGGAGAAGGAAATGGCAACCCACTCCAGTGTTCTTGCCTGGAGAATCCCAGGGATGGGAGCCTGGTGGGCTGCCGTCTATGGGGTCGCACAGAGTCGGACACGACTGACATGACTTAGAAGTAGCAGCAGCAGCAAGTCGCTTGACTTGTGTCTCTTTGTGACTCTATGGACTGTAGCCCACCAGACTCCTTTGTCCATGGGATTCTCCAGGCAAGAATACTGGAGTGGGCTGTCCTTTCCTTCTCCAGGGGAATCTTCCCTGATACATTGATCAAACTTGCGTCTCTTATGGCTCCTGCACCGGCGGGCTGGTTCTTTTCCACTAGCACCTACATAAAATATACAACTTACCATTTTAGCCACATTAGGTATATAATTTCAGGGACATTTAGTAAACTCACAGTGTTACTCAACCATCACTATAATCTAGTTCTAAGCATTTTCACCACTCCTAAAGGAAACCCCATACCACCAGGCAGTCACTCCCTTTATTGAAACTCCTGACATCTGTGACCCTACACCTTTTGGCTCTTCTTCCTTTGTCTCTTTTGTAGGAACTTTTTCCTCCAGCTATCCTTAGAGATTTCACAAAGTCTGCCTAATCAGGTGCTCTGTTTTCTCTACACACGCTCCCCATGTTGCCTCACATACTCTTGAAGTATCCAATGTCCCTTATGTACTGATGACTCTTAATTCCATACTCAATACCAGACCTTTTCTAGCACACTTACTTGTCCAATTGCATGCCAATTACATGTCCCAGAGGCATGTCAGATTTAATATTTCCAATATTTACTCCATTAATCCTACTCTCTTCATATGCCTCTACAAACTGTTTTCTCTAGTGGTATTTTTTTTTTAAACACAAATCTGATTGTGCTGCTCCTTTGCTTAAACCTTTTGAAGGCTGGTTCCAAACAACTCACAAGGGCTTAGAAGGCCCTACATGGCCTGCGTGTGCGTGCATGGTAAGTTGCTTCAGTCGTGTCCGACTCTGTGACTCTATGGACTGCAGCCCACCAGGCTCCTCTGTCCATGGGATTCTCCAGGCAAGAATACTGGAGTGGGTTGCCATGCCCTCCTCCAGGGGATCTTTCCAACCCAGGGACTGAATTTCCATCTCTTATGTCTGTTGCATTGACAGGTAGGTTCTTTACCAGTAGTGCCCCCTGGGAAGCCCCTGCGTGACCTGACTCCTGCCTAATTCTCAGGCTTCTTCTCCTAATACTCTCCTCTTCACCAGGGCCCAATTCAGCCACATGACCCCCCGTTCTCTTCCTTGTGCCAGTCAAGTTTGTTGTTACTTATGCCAGAAACAAATCTTTGCAACACAAACGCTTGTGGTCATTTAGGTCATTCAGGCTGAAATGTGACCTCCTTAGTGACATCTTTCTCTATTCAGTCTAGTCACTCCACTGCCTACACATTCTCTTTCCTATGATCCTTTTATTTTCTAATAGTTACTACCATCTGAAATGACATTGCCTAATTACTTGTTTCCTGCACTCTTTTGTTTCTGCCTCTAAAAGGTAAGCTCCACGAGGGCAGGCTTAGTGACTGTATCTGTAGTATCTATATCAATGCCTGGGTGGAATGAAACTGAAGGACTAAATGGATGGATGAATTCTCTAGTCATCCATCCACCTGGTTATGGAAGACAGAAACCTGGGTATCATCCATAAAAGTTCGCTTAGTAAAACAGAAAGCACTCTAGATCGTTTAAGCAGGAAAGAATTTAATACTGGAAACTAGGAAACTACAGAATCAATTAGAAGCTCTACAGAAGCAAAGGTCAGAGAAGTCAGTGCTAGCTTTTAAGAAAATAGATAACAGGAATCTCAGAGAACTTCCACCTAAGATCTCAGCTGTCTACAACACCAAAGGGAGTGGTCCTCAGGAAATGACCCAGAAACCACTATCCAAACCTCATTCTTTCATCTGCCAAAGTGCATGCTCCTACCCACCATTGCTGGGATAATAGGAGGTTTTCCTTCTCTTCTGCCTTCTGATCTTTTCTGAGTACTATTTGTGGAAACCTAACAGGAGACTCCGATGGCCAAAGAGTGACCAAAATGTAGGGGCTCTGACACCTCCAATCTAGGGGAAGAAAATAGAAGGGAAGAACAGCATCAAGACACTAACAATCCAGCCATGAGCTCAACCACCTGCAACACACAGCAGAAGCTGCTAGAGACTCCACTGCTGTACTTCCCTCACATATCTCAGTGTCTTGCCTCCTTCCAGGCCCTCACTGTCTTTTGCAACAGCTTAATTGATGTTCCTTTCTTCAGCTTTGTTTTAAACTAATCTGTCTAAAATACAGCTCTGTATTATTCCGAAAGCAAACATCTTAGATACTGGGCATCACCTAGAAGGTAAACTGAAGTTGGATAACAGGGGGAGGAAGGCCTGGTCTTTCGACCTCCCTCATTCTTCTGCAACACTGTGCATATCACCCGTTTCTTCACTTCTTGGCCTTTCTTCATCTCATCCACTTTGTCTGGTTGTGCTTCCGAACCTCTTCCACTTCGTGCATGCTTCTCCTTTAAGACATTGCTGAGGCGTCACCTTCCCCAGGATGCCTTGCTTCCCCCCTCCCATCCCCTTCTGCTGTCATTCACACCCCATCTGAGTTAGGAGCACCTTGTTGATGCTCTGTTCAAATGATCAAGTCAGTTTATGGATCAGTCTTCCCTGCAAGACAGTGAGCATCTTCCAAGGATGGATTCTGCCACCTGTCTCAGCATCGACTGCCTGACGATTCAGAGCACACAGAAAGCATCTGATGAATGGTTGAATGAATGAATGAATGAATGTGTAAGTACTATATGCATCTGGTCCCTTCAAAGATTTTCAAGGACTGAGTATTTGCAAAGAAAGAATTCAGAGAAGTGAAATAGAGTTGCACATAAAAGGGACAAGGACATCATACTTCTCAAAGACCATCTCTGATTTCTTTTCCAAGAGTAACATGTTTTCTTTCCTCCTGCCTACTTGTATTTGATGGAAAAAGAAGATTGGAAAGGAACTAAAAGGCTTTTGTATGCTCGGAGAGCTGACAGACATGCTTGGAGGAAATTAATAGCAGGGGTGGCCGATCAGATACGCAAGATAGCAGCATTCCTATTCTTCTGAGCACAAGCAGTCAGCCACACAAGAGAGATGCTTAGAAAAGAACCACGGCAAAATCCAGCCAGATTCCATCTAGCCTGAATGAGAGGTGTTTTCGGTCTGCAAATACATAGGCATTTAATACTTTGATACTCTTTTTGACCCATTCACGTGAAGTTGCCTCTCCTTAGAGCATTTCTGTAATACAGGAAGATCTGATCTTTCTTTGTTTATCTCAACAATATGTTTAAAACGGGTAGGCCCTGTTCATCCACAAAATACCCTGACTACCAATAAGCTACATAGCACAGAACCTCCTTATCGATCTTCACAACTGGTGAACACACCTGTGCTCCTGGGCTGTGTCCAGCAGCTACGTCCACACTTACAGGAAGTGCTCACAGCTGCTCTTCTCCACTCTTTTCATTTCTTCCACGGGAAATGATTCATGGTGAGCCCCAGGTTGTTATGTGCTAAATCCCTTCAGTCATGTCTGACTCTGCAACCCCATGGACTGTAGCCCACCAGGCTCCTCTGTCCATGGGATTCTCCAGGCAAGAATACTGGAGTGGGTTGCCATGCCCTCCTCCAGGGGATCTTCCCCAACCCAGGGATGGAACCTGAGTCTCGTGTCTCCTGCATTGGCAGGTGGGTTCTTTACCACTAGTGCTCCCTGGGGAGCACCAGATTATACCCTACCTAATATACACATTTCACGATGCTTCATTTCTCTGCCTGCTCACTGATGCTCTCCAATCTCTTTGGTGCCATGCCCCCTGCCTTTATGACTGTGCCCCTCTGAAGGGCCTTCTGTGATCAAGCCAAATGCCTAATGATCCTAGGTAGTAACTTAAGAATTCTTTGTTTCACCTCCCCAGACTCAAAGCACACAGTATTTTAATTTATACAAACTGTCTTTATTTTATGGTGCACTGGCTTCTTAAGAGTTTCAGAAGTGCACCCTTCATGGGCCAAGACTTGGAAGACAGTCCCATCAAAAAACAACTCCTGACAACACGGTAAACAAGCCAAAGCACACTGAAGCACTGCTGTGCATGAGAAGAAATGTCATTTTTCTCCTAGCCTCTCCCCTGAGGAACACCCAGTGCTCTAGAGATTTTTCTTTGGAATAGGGACTGCAGGACACATGGATATTGTAAATATCACCAGAAAATAAAAGTAAAAACAGTCTCTTGAAGCTCTCCTAACCTGACCCCTGGGGCCACTGCCAGCATCCCTAGAAGAGCATTAGGGGCATGAATCTTGGGTAAAATATCCTGACTTTCCCAGATCTGCTTCCATCCTTGTCTAGAGACTCATTTGGAAATTCTCAGAATCTTATTCATCTTCTATACGCCCTCTTTCTCTGCCTGGAGCCAGTGACAGAGACTGAATCCCAGGGCTGTATCTGAGCTACCCTGGACATTTGCCTTTTGAATTTATCTTCTGACTCAGTTCCCTTCTGAAAGTTAAAAAATTTTTTTTTTTTTTTTTTTTTTGCCATGCCTTGGGCATGCAGGATCTTAACTTCCTGAAAGAGATCATCGAACCCATCTCCCCTTCAGTGGAAGCATGGAGTCTTAACCACTGGACCACTAGGGAAGCCCCCCTAAAACATTTTTTTTTCACAACATAGCATGAGCCCTGCTGTCATCGGATCTGTCTAAAGACAGATGGCACAAAATAAAAAAGACAAATGTTTTCTCTTTGCTTGCAAAAATAACACCAATTAGCACTGGGACCTTAAAGATTTAGTGCCTCAAAGCCAGGGCAAGAAAGGGATACCCAGTTGACGGCCCAAGAAAGACAGTGGGACCTGCTGGAAGGACGAATGTTTATCATATAAATCAACACCCCCAGGTGCCCCATGGCAGCTGAGCAGACCTGTCTGTGAGCAGATACAGAGATGCCTCCTCGGGAGCTGCAGGTCCTCATGGTGAGCTCTACGCGATAAGCGGGCGTATGTTAGGTGACGACAGAGAAGTCTGGATGGTTTCTATCACTAGGGCTTAATCAGTTTTTCTAGAACCCAGAGCCCGGCATTGCTTACGTGCTAAGCTATTACTCTATGGGGAAGGGATAGCGATAAGCAAACCCAAGTCGGAAGATGGAGGGAAAACTGAAAGTGAGGCAGGGAAAGAGGCAAAGCAAATAGGAGGTGACACATTACTGAGGGGGGCAGTTTCTCAAGGAAACACGGTTGTTAGGTTATGCGGAGTGAGCCGCTGCATCTCATCTCTGCTGGCTCCTCCCTCTCTCTTTTCTCCCTTGGTCAGTGTTAACCCCTCCATGCTCTCGGGTTCTCCTACCTGAGCCGCAGGGGAAACCACGGTGTCTGTGGTTGAGTAGGGGCCGACCTGGGTGGTGAGTTGCTGTGACCACCAATCCTACTGGGTATGGGGGAAGCTTTGCCTAAGCCCCCGGAGGTGGGGCAGAGGCAATCTGTGAGTTAGGAGATGAGACGGCAGAGGCCTCGGCTGTGGTTTTACATCCACAGGAATGGCGTGACTGATGGCTGGACCGCTGCAGCTGGGAAGGAGGAAGACAACTGAGGCTGATGGGGTGGGTGGGGCCAACCAGACCCGGGGTGACTATGGGAGGCGTCCTGCGCACCTTCCGGGGTGCCAGAAATCAGCATCAACTGGGAAGTATCATAAAGGAAGATGCAGAATTTCAGCAGGGATAGAGACTCCTAGACTGGGATCAGTGGAGGAGCTGAGACGTTGAGACGTTAAAAAACTCTTCAGACGGAAGAGGTTAGATGACTTGCTCAAACGGAACACAAAAGAATCCAGCATCCTTCCTTTTCTCAAAGCAATGCTGGTTTTTGTTTTTAGTTTAGTGTTTTTTTTTTTTTTTTAATTAAAAAAGCTGTACATTTTGGGGATAGTCTGAGTAATTTAGATAATTTTTCTCTTAGATCTTTTTTCATATTTATGATTGTATATTTTAATACTTTTATGATGATTAACTACATAGAGATTTATAAGCTTTCAAAAGCAATATCTCAACATATCTCCAGGAGTTATATTTACATGGAACAATCTGACTGCAGGAATGTTAACAACTATATTAGGGGTTGTGTTCATAAGTCTGAAGAAGAATGATCTTCCTCAACTTAATTAGGATGAAAGCCACTTCAGCAAAGCAGTATATATCTTCTTTCAACCTAGTTGTGTTTGATTAAAGATTGTATGAGAACTTTCCTCACACTTGGCTTTTCTTCTGAGGTTTTTGAAATGCTTAAGGAAAAAAAAGTATTTATTATAAGAGCTTTGAAACCAGTAGCGTCCCTGTTTATAAAATGTGGAGAACACTAGAGCCAAAAATCAACAATTTTAAAAACATTTTTTGGGTTGAGATCCCCTGGCTCAGGAGTAAATGGCATGGCAACCTTCAGAGAATATTTTGGCCTTTATCTGTGTTTGGGCCTGCATTTCTTTGGGCATAAAGAGTTGATGAATTCTGTTTTATGTAAAATTCAAAAAATTCATGTAAATTTAACAAATTCTGCATATAAGCAGGATTACTTAGAGTTATAAATTTTGTTTCTAACATATTTATGTGTGCATATATATATATATATATGTGAATTCATCAACAACTCTATATGCGTAAGCAAGAGATATAATAGCAGTAACTTAAGATCTCTTTTTAACACCTTGCGGGTAACGTAGACTCATAATCAAATATCCATTACTAAGAGGTGGTGACTGGTGTTTATTTCAGGTGCTGTGTGGACATAAACACCATACACTTAGAATTAGGAGCATAGCCATGTTTGTAAATCGAGTACACTAGAGTCGAGAGGAGTCAAGAGATCCTGAATGAATGAATGTCTTAGGTCACAGACCCACTTTTAGGCAAACATGCATCTTTTCAAACTTCTGACTATACACGTAATTCCTTATCTCTGTGCTTTCAGACATTAAGATTCAAAATAAGATTTTCTTTCCCCCCATGGCATTATTTGGCTAAGAAGAGCTTAATCCTTGAGTGTTACTGACATTCTAATGTCCGGCTCTGAGCTACATTTGAATCAAGGCTCTGGCACTTACTAGTTTTATAACTTTCTGAGGTTTTGTGTCCTGGTCTATAAAATGGGGATATACACCATGCCCACCTCATAGATTCATTGCAAAGATTAAATGAGTGACTTCTAGAAAGCACTCGGTGATGCATACATAGCACTTAATAAATATTGATTTTAAAATTATTATTATTGTTTCAATTGTGAGATAATTTTATAAAATACTTGCCCTTAGAATCCCTCTGTACATCACATGGCCTCTTCTCTAAGTTGACTTTTATCTGCCCTGATCAGGAAGAACCCTGGCTGTGTAGTTGCTGCTTCAAAGTGGAAAATAAAGCTTGTGTAGAAGGAGATGCTAAGAGGATGTAAAATGGGGAAACCTACAGGGCATGATTGTTCAGTTAGTTTCATTGGCTCAGTATAGATTTCAATGTATTAGTTTCCCAAGTATTTTAATGAAATGATCTAGGATTATGCTTTTTAGTGAGACATGGATTCGTGTTAGAGTTCCAGGTAGGCGGCTGTAACCCTTCACCTGAACCTTTTAGGTCATCGTGTATTACATTCTTGCTTAAGTTTCCCAGAATTAAATTTCACTATCATAGTTAGAAACCTCAACTATGAAAATGTCAAGAGGCTTCATATTTTCCCTTGAGTCTGTAATAGATTGTTTATGGAACTTCAAAGCCACGGGTCAGGCTCAGTCTCTTCCAAAATCCCTTGTCTTGTGAAGAAAGCTAGTTTTCTACCTTCAAGTGAGGGCTTTCAAATTTGAATCCTGTGCCATTATGTTGGTTTCTGGGTGGAGGAGAACTGATGGAAGTGTTTTTCTATTACTTAGTACCCATTAGCTGAATACTGCAAATGCACACATGTACACGCACACACACATATTTGAAATCTCTCTGTTTTTATTATTTTGAGCAATGCTCATATAAAATTTTTACTTATGTAAGCATATTCTAATGTTCTGTTGACAAATTCTTTTTTCTAGTGTAGTCTATATTTCTCAGGGGAAAATGTCTATGGGTCACCAAATATAAAGTGACATGGTTTTATTCCTTTTCCAACTAAACAAGTCAATAAAGTTTTAAGCTTCACTGGAATGGAAATATTCTTTTATTTTCCTTGTACTAGCAACATTTGATAGTCACTTACATGTTTTATTTCATTCCACTTTTTCCCATAAAGTTATTGCCAATTATTTTTGAAGATATTTTTGATGTTTTATAATAACTTCCATGGTTAGGCTATCTTATAACGTACAAACATTTTTACTTTGGGAGTATATTTGAAAAACAGTAGTGCAGTTGCTAGCAAAAATGATTACTTTTTATCATGTCCAAAACAAATCAAATGTATACTGATATTCCATAATATCCAAATTAAGTCATTTTGGGTGTTAAAATTTATAAGGCCTAACACTGAAATTATTTTATATAGAAATATTTACATTCACTATTTTGGTAAAATGAAGAGTAATTCTCATTTTAGGGTCTAGTAGCATATAGAGGGGTAGCATATACCCCTAGTAGAATGGTGTACACATTTAATGTTGCTCGAATGCTGCCTGATTTGAAAATAATGTGTATACTTTTCTTCACTTCATGAATAAAGTTTTCAAGAGCACAGGGGCATATTTTGCTCATAAACATCTCATTGAAGTAGACATAAGCTAAAAGTACACTGTAAGATACATATGTCTGTCTAATTAGGGTCTCATGTATATACCTTTATATTTTGTGTTTGCTTAGAGTGTAGAAGTTGGTTTACTCATTATTTTATCATCTGAATATCTATTAATTGACATTTTCAATGTCATAACTTTATATTCATATTATCCATTGATTAATTCTAGAACTATCTGTAGAGCATGTGTTATGTGCCAGGAACTGTGCTACATGGTACAGGCTTACGGTCCAGTAAGGGAGTTAGACATTATCTATGTGATACAAAAACATCAAGTGCCTTCTGAACCAAAACTGAAGACTAGTTATTCCCATTAGAACTATAGTACTGAATTTTACTACATTTTAGCTTTGTGTTAATTGAAAGAAAAATTAGTTGAGAATTAATATTAAATGAAAA
This sequence comes from Bos grunniens, assembly GCF_055505025.1. NCBI lineage: Eukaryota > Metazoa > Chordata > Mammalia > Artiodactyla > Bovidae > Bos > Bos grunniens. The sequence continues at coordinate 17,726,047 of NC_141191.1, read as the reverse complement.
TTAAACATCAAGATTAAATATTAATTTAATGGCCTGCCCTGTGGAAATCCTTATAAAAGCCTGTGAATTAGGCTTTTTATACATTTTATAAAAAATGTAATTCATTTTTTATATGAAGAAACATTAAGATACTATTCCACAGTCATATGGTTGTAGACATGGATAATTCTTTTGTATCTCATATGTAGTAGTGATCTATTACTCAAAATAGTTCTTTCCCAAACCATTTTATTTCTAAAAGTGTGTTTAAGGCATATATTAACTACGTGGTTTAGTAGTGCTAATTGCTTAACTCCTCACATTTGAAAGGATTTCATTAAATTAGGCAAACTTAAAAGCACAGAAGCTACCGTGTTACAAGCAGATAATCCAGGAGCAGTGTACATGAAGCCATTTAATTAATTTCAATGACCAGTTTCTGGAATGTTTAAGCTTTGTTGGAACTTTTAGGAACAAAGGGGACAGTGACCTCCCCATGAAAAGAATGCTGTGAATAAGCGGATCAGTTACTTATCAGTCTTGCTATTGTAGCTGTGCCAACCAGACATGTTCGCATTACTTGGACATGATGTGCTGTGGTAGTTATACTCAGACAGGAGAGATAAAAATAAAATTATGACTTCATTCTCCATGGATAACTTAGCCTTTGTTCTTTGGAATTAGCCATTTTAAGACCATGTATGAGAACAACATAATTCAGAAAAAGGTTCCAGATTGCACTGTAACAGTTTTAACACTCTGTTACAGCTAAAAAGGTGAGATCTTAGAAATATCAAACCTGCTAAACTCTGCTATTATGAGAAGAAAAGAATTTTTCAAAGAAGTGAAGACAAGTTTCAGAAAATATTTAAACCTCAACCATTACACTTGACTAATGATTAATGATGAAGAGTTTAATTTGGTTCAGCAACGATTTCCAACTTAGAGTTTGAAAATGGGTAAAGACAATGATAAGACTGAGTAGCCAGAGAACATCAGCAGTAGTGGTAATAATATTTAACATGTATTGCACAGTTGAGTTCAGTCACTCTGTCGTGTCCAACTCTTTGAGACCCCATGAACCACAGCACGCCAGGCCTCCCTGTCTATCACCAACTCCCAGAGTTTACCCAAACTCATGTCCATTGAGTTGGTGATGCCATCTAACCATCTCATCCTCTGTTGTTCCCTTCTCCTCCAGCCTTCAATCTTTCCCAACATCAGGGTCTTTTCAAATGAGTCAGCACTTCGCATCAGATGGCCAAAATATTGGAGTTTCAGCTTCAACGTCAGTCCTTCCAATGAACACCCAGGACTGATTTCCTTTAGGATGGACTGGTTGGATCTCCTTGCAATCCAAGGGACTCTCAAGAGTCTTCTCCAAACACTGTGCTAAGCCCTTCATAGGAATTATTTCATTTAATCTGTAGCCCTGCTGCTGCTGAGTCATTTTAGTCATATCCGACTCTGTGCGACCCCATAGACGGCAGCCCACCAGGCTCGCCCGTCCCTGGGATTCTCCAGGCAAGAACACTGGAGTGGGTTGCCATTTCCTTCTCCAACGCATGAAAGTGAAAAGTGAAAGGGAAGTCACTCAGTCGTGTCTGACTTCACGACCCCATGGACTGCAGCCTCCGTCCATGGGATTTTCCAGGCAAGAGTACTGGAGTGGGGTGCCATTGCCTTCTCCAAAAGATGAGGAAATTGAGGTCTTTATAGCTTCACAGTTTTGTTTCTGTTCAGCCCTGGGTAGACACACAGGGAATGAATTTTTTTTTTCAGCACCAATAACACGGCAGAGTACAGTGGAAAGAGCAGAACTTTGAGAGTCAAGAGACTTGCATTCTGTTCTAGACTGTAAGCTCCCTAAGGCCTCTATTTTGGTTACCATTCTATGCCCACACCTCTCCCAATATCTGTGATATAATGAATACTTAATGAGCCATTCTAAAATGACTGAATGATTGAACGGGCCACTAACTTGGTGTATAATCTTGGCCAAGTTGTTTAATCCCTTGGGGCTCCCCTCTTTTTTTAATTTCTTTCCTATTTTGTATCTTCCTTGCTTCCACAAATGATTTCAGATGTCATAATAAAAGATACAACTGCATAAGACCTTTAAAGTAAGGATAAAAGATCAAGAGTGATGTACGTTAAGTAGGAAAGCATCATACCTAAAGTCAAGGATAAAAATAACTGCTTCATTTGAGCATGAAATTTAGACTGAAAGTTGCATCAGAAAAGGAGAATCTGCTTGCAATCACCTCACCTGCCAGCTCTTCTGCCATAATTTGGGCAGAGCATTCTGCACCTGAAAGGATTCTTGGAGAAAAGAAAAGTCCCCAAATAGCAGCTTTGCTGTCTAATTATTTTCAATCATTAAATTATTCCAATTCTAGATGATCATGTTAGGTCCATTTTAGAGCATATGATCAAAAGTCCAAACAGCAGAAAAACCTTGCATAGGAAAACAGGCTTTCTCTAGTGAAATGTGAGATACTCTACTGAATGGAGAGGGGATCTTCCTGATCCAGGAATCGAACCCAGGTCTCCTGCATTCCAGGAGACTTCTTTATCTTCTGAGCTACAAGGGGCAATGAATGGAGAAACTGAAACAGCTCAAAAATTATGGATGAGGTCTAAAGGACAGATTTAAAAGATCAGAAAGAACCAAGTCACAACAAATCCTAAGTACCCTCAACTTAGGAACACAAATTATCCCTGACCTTCACTAGCAGAATGGTTGTGGGAAACAAGAGAAACCATGAGAGAAAGAATAGAAGAATGTTCCATCACCGTCACACCAACCCAGTTTAACATGATCACTAACTGTTCTAGGGAGGTTGTTTGTTTGGGGTTGGGGCATAGCAATTTGATAAGAAAAGAATCTGAACCAGTGATGAGAAAGGTAAATAATTAACTATGTTACTGAGACAAACAGCAGTAATCTGAGTTATTCAGGTTATACCTTGAAAAAGGAAGCATTAGTACCAGCAAGACTCCATCCTGAGAAGCTTTTTTCTTTATCCTGTGGACCTCAGCGTCTTTACTTTTACTACAGAAGCCACTCTTAAACTGGACGAGACTGCCTTTCAGAGATCAAAAGGAAATCTTTCCAACACACTAGATATGCTCTTATTTCTTCAATGTTTATGATCGTGTTTGTTCAGCTGTTTCCTCCCATAACTCTTTTCTGTTTGCAGACTCAAAATTAGATACTGGGTAATTCAAAGAACGATTCAGCAAAAATGTGCTTTATCACCTCACAGTCCCTCAACATGTATGCTGGAGTTCCTGCCTTTATATGATCATCCGGCAGATTCATTAATCAGGAAACTTCCAATAGCTCAGTGTCTCATTCTCCAAACTATGGTCTGAGAGCATCTAGATGGCCAATCAGAAGGTGAATTTCCTCGCTATTTTTCTTTCAATTTTCTACATCTAAATTAATAATAGTAATTAGAGAAATTGAAATAACCAAAAATGTGAAAAAGAAGTGAAAGACGTCCTTGGCAGTGAAGAATCCGCCTGCCAGTGCAGGAAATGTGAGTTCGATCCCTGGGTTAGGAAGATTCCCTGGAGAAGGAAATGGCAACCCACTCCAGTATTCTTGCCTGGGAAATCCCATGGACAGTGGAGGGGGTCGCAAAGAGTTAGACACTACTTAGCAACTAAAACAACAATGACAAATTAATAATAGTGATTAGAGAAATGGAAATAAAAAAATGTGAAGAAGTGAAAAGAATCCAACCTGATTTGCAAAATTGCCAGTATAAATGTGTAATCAAGGGATATGCAATGACAATTGTGCCTGAACAAAATTAGAGTCCACCAAGATCTGAAAGAGTTGGAATGAGAGGCAAAATTAAGTTTTACCAAGGTCTATGCAGTGTTATACACTAACATTCAAAGACACCCAGCTGCACTGTACAAGGCTAAGAGACAAATGGCTTTAAAACAGAGCTGTATTTAGCAACCGTAACACACAGTTCACGTGTGGAGCTTAGCATCTAGTATGTTAATATTAGGCCACATGAACAGAGGCAGGAGCAAGAACTATGGCTGTCTCATCCTTTGCATGGGTTAGAGAAAAGTTAGAGCAATCTTCACAGTTTAAGAGGAAAAAGAAGATATTCAAAGGACAGTTGAAATGATTTTAAAATTATTATAAACTGGGGACAAGTTTTAGGGACTAGGCACAGTTAGTTCAAAAAGAGTGTGTTTATAGAACACAAGGTGGATAGATTAGATCTGCTCTGTTGTTTCACACCACAGCAATGGGACCATCGGTAGAAACTGGGAAAGCAGACCCCACTCACACATGAAGTCCCTGACAACAGAAGAGGCTGCTCGGGAATGCAGGGAGCCCTCATCACAGGAATCGGTCCAGCCAATAAAGGCTGGTAGGGTTTGTCAGGGTTCTAAGCAGAGCTCAAGCACAAGGTGGTACTTCAATCAATTGACCTGCAGAGCCCTCTCCCATGCTGAGAATCTATCATTTGATGGAAGAAATGGAAATTGAAGGGTGATCAATATCAATATCAAGAGATATTTAATATGGAATCGATGTACTCTGTTATGTGTCTGCTTCTTGGGCCATGTGGGACCTGATCTTGCCATGACTGTGGATGGACCATAATTCCTTGCTGTTCTAGGATGCTCTTGCGGTTCAGCTATCCTGTGGTGCTTAACTGCTATCAGAGCAGCTTTATCTTTTCTTTCCTTGTTAGATTATAGAAGAAAAATGAAATGACAGTGCCTCTCAAGGATTTCTTAAAGGTCATTTCAAGCTCCAGATGATGATGACAATAATTTTAGAGGATGCTAAAATCCCTCCTATCTCCCCTTCAGGACCAAGTGCTCACCCACTCAGCCCTCCATCCCTACCCCAAGAGTGTGTATTATTGAAGGCTTACCACTGAGTCTCCTTCCACAAATGCTTTTACCCAAAGTTATGTCCCCTTCATGTAGGCGCCAGTGGTAAACAATCCCCTTGCCGATGAAAGAAATATCAGAGATGTGGGTTCAATCCCTGAGTCAAGAAGCTCCCCTGGAGGAGGGCTTGGCAACCCACTCCAGTATTCTTGCCTGGAGAATCCCATGGACAGGGGATCCTGGTGGGTTATGGTCCATGGGGTCACAAAGAGTCAGACACAACTGAAGTGACTTAGCATGCATGCATGTAGGCGGCCTGCATGTAATGAGTGGATGAAGGAGTAAAAAGGCCCAGTCTGCCTTGGCTTTACTTGGGACACACTGAAAGCGTAATCTTAGCACCACAGCTTCCTATGTCCTCTGCAGACACTGCATCAGAGTTCTCTTCTCTCTTTGTTCAGTTTTCCTTCTTCCACTCTCCTACATGTATTATAACTAAGGGTACTCCCCAGTAACCTTGTTGAGTAAAGCCTTTCCTTATCATCTGTTTTTAGAGAACCAGTGATGATGATGGTGACAAAGATGGTACTGATGGGGGATGGGGCAGGTAGCGGTAGCCGTGGAGAAGAGAAACCAACTGCATTTCATTTGCATTATCCCTTATACTAGCAAATAAAAAGACCCTTCAGATCTTCATAATAACATGGAACAGGCAGGAACCCAAATAATCCCCAATCTACAAATAAGGAGACTGAGAAACATAAAGTCAGTGATGTGTCCAAGATCCCAGAATTAGGGATAAATTTTACAGCAAATCTTGTCTTCCGGTTCTCATTTTAATGTTATTTCACCTAATTTTAGTGCCCGACACTTCGTAGAACTCAAGGAACTATTTTTTGGGTAAATTAGTCTGATTTCACTGACTTTTTATCCTTCCTTTTCTATCACTGACCCTGCAAATCAGGGAAAGGTAGAATGTTATCTGATTTTGCAAGATAATTGTAATTTCAAGTATTCTGAATTCTGTTTTCAATAAATCTGCTTATACTCACCAGCTAAGAGAACCAATTTATTTTTTTCAGAAAATATGACTTGTCAGAGAAGGCGATGGCACCCCACTCCAGTACTTTTGCCTGGAAAATCCCATGGATGGAGGAGCCCAGTAGGCTGCAGTCCATGGGGTCGCTCAGAGTCAGACACGACTGAGCGACTTCACTTTTACTTTTCACCTTCATGCATTGGAGAAGGAAATGGCAACCCACTCCAGTGTTCTTGCCTGGAGAATCCCAGGGACGGGGGAGCCTGGTGGGCTGCTGTCTATGGGGTCGCACAGAGTTGGACACGACTGAAGCGACTTAGCAGTAGCAGTAGCAGCAAGAATAATGTAAAAGGCAAAGAAAACGAAAATTTTCAAAAGGAAACTCAAGAAATATTTCCACAACATGCTGACATAGTGTGCTGTTTTTCTGCACTGATGCCTATCATAAACCAGTATAACTTGAATAACAGGTATTAATAGTCAATAAATGTGCAAACCTCAGCTTGGTGAGTGTATCTTATGGGTCACTCTGATTAAAAAATATTTCTACCAAGTCCTGGATGTAAAGGAAAACATTAGAGAAAACTCCCCTAGTTCTGTAGAGCATCTGAGCGCTAAAAGATGTTTCTTAGGATATATATGCATTGTTGTTGTTTAGTCGCTAAGTTGGGTATGACTCTTTGCGACCCCATGGACTGCATCACGCCAGGCCTCCCTGTCCTTCACTATCTCCCAGAGTTTGCTCAAACTCATATTCATTGAGTTGGTGATGCTATCCAACCATCTCATCTCTGTCATGCCCTTTTCATCCTGCCCTCAATCTTTCCCAGCATCAGTCTTTTCTGATTGGAGCTTCAGCTTCAGCATCAGTCCTTCTAATGAATATTCAGGGATTATTTCTTTAGGATTGACTGGCTTGATCTCCTTGCTGTTCAAGGGACTCTCAAGAGTCCTCTAGCACCACATGGAGAATGCATGAAATTCTGCAGACAAGAATTCTGGAGAGGGTTGCCATTTCCTTTTCCAGGGGATCTTCCCAACCCAGGGATGGAATCCAGGTCTCCTGCATTGCAGGCAGATTCTTTACCCTCTGAGCCACCAGGGAAACCCATTGTACATGCATGAATGTGGTGAAAGAATTTACAGGAATTTGAGTCCACATTTGATGAGGTGTCACTGACTTAAATATTGCTGACTAAAATGTTGCTCCCCTACTTTGATTCTGCTTGAATTAAGTTCTTGTTTGGCTTCTTAAGCCATGGACTTGAAATGCTTTCAGGCTAGCTTGTTTCATTAACTGCAGAAAGACTCCCTGTGGTGACCTAAGTTATTTCACTTTGTAGGAGTTTTAGAGGAAGATGTTCTATAGCAGAGAGAATAAATCTTAAGCAAGTGAAGTCACTGCAGCTGAGAGAAAATCAAAACCATTATTCCTCTTTCTTCACAGTGGACTTAGATCCTGTGTATAGAACAGCTGGAAGCAGAAATTGTTTCATTCATGTCAGGAGAAACTCTGTAGTTTGATATTAAAGTCATAACTGTTGCTAGTCAAATAACTTAGCATTTAAAGTCTAATAACCCTTTCTCCCTCACCACAGTCCTATGTGCAGTGCCTTAAAGCATTGAAAAATATAATACTTTATATTTTATGATGCAGAAACTATAATGAGAACAATCAAAATGATTTATCCTAGATAAATGGCCAAAAAAAAAATCGCTGAAAACATCACCATTTCTTTATAGCTGACTTCCAGTAATCTGATCCAAACAAACCACAGGAGTCTCTACATTTACAGAAAATTAATTTATAAAGCGTTTCAATAAGAAATTTCATATGGCAAAAATATCATGTAATTCTCTGACTTTGGACATCATGATTTTTGAAGCCTAATTTCTCATCTCTCACATAAAAATAATTCCTACTTGGCAGGTCTCTATGAGGAACTGATTTAATATTTATAAAACTTGTAGCATAGTGCCTGGCACATGGTAATCTGCTCAATAAATTACATTGACACAGCAATGGGACTATTACACTATGCTCTGAAATTGCAAATGATTTTCCACACAGTGAAAAAACACACCCACTGGACAAAATGAACAACAAAAAGATGTTCTCCATGTGCCTAATAATTCTCTGAGATTTTAGGTACATTTGAAAGGCGCAATAACTGCTTTAGATGACTGGTGTCCGATGCTGCCATACTTGACCTATAACCAGACAATGAGGTAAAGTCTGAGAGAGTCTGGATTCACAAGCAACGCTTGCCTTTGAAGATGCAATGAAATCATACATGTTTTCTCAGAAACTGATGGCTAAAGAGAATATGGAAGCCTACAGGCGGATCTCAGAATCCACACATGAGCATCAGACTGTCCACAGCCGCATGGGAGGAGGACACATTTTGAAGTGAGAATATGTGGGCTTGGAGAATTTTGCTTTGGAAAATTCTTCTGGAAAAAAGCATTCAGTCTGGAAGAGATTTGGTAGGATCTCTTCAACATACCAATTATATCCCTTTCTGTTGTTGCTGCTTCAATTTTATCATGGTAGATTCAGTCTATATCTGGTAGAAGAATCTTCTAGGCAATTCAGTGCAGGGAAAAAAGGCATCTAAATAAACATCCTGTTTGATATTATCCATGTTTCAGTTCTTTGCAGCCCCAACTCTGGATTGAGAGCTACAACTTTTTGCTCCAAAGAAATGATCATTACAACACCATAACTGTTACGGGTTGAATTGTGTTCCCCAAACAGGTATGTGCTGCATGCTCAATCGCTCAGTCATGACTGAGCACACACAGCAGCAGCATAAGCTGTAGACTGTTCATTTCAGGATATTTCTCTTCAACAGCTGAACAAAATTTTGAGATGCAATACACTGAATTCTCTACTTGGTCTTTATACCAAACCGTAGACAAAGTCTGACTTATTTGTTTCAAAATCTCAATTCCATAAATATATGACCTTGAAAAAGACAGATAAGAACCATACCCAATTACATTTATTCTGTTCCTCTCTCCTTTTACTATAATTTATTACTAATACTCCCCTACCAGTCTGATGTGAATTGAAAAAGTCTCATAAAACAGGTTTCTACCTTCTCATTGAAATTATATTCATCAAAGCTTCCCATGGAGAACAGATCAGTAAAACTCAAAATTTTTCTTTGATGTTTTCATATGGTCAGTTCATTATTACTATTTTAATAACTGTTTTCTTACAGAAAATATGTCCATTTATTGAAGAGTATACAATTCAACACAAATAAAGAAAATTTATATATAATCCAATCATTCATTATTAAATATGGGTAATGTTTAGTATAAATCTTATATTTCTTCCATGAAAATATATTCCAAATTTTACTTACAAAAATGAAATTGTGCTACTGCATATTTTTATGGATTTATTGCTGTTGCTATTTATTTAAATATAATATGAACCTCTTCTGTGCTATAAATAGGACAATTCTATATTAAAAGTCAAACAGAATCTTGATTCCTCTTTCATGCCTTTCAAAATGCTCAAGTACACCATGAAACTACCAAAGAGACACAGTTCACAGGGTTTCCCACACTGTTTTTGGCCTGTGGTGCCCTTTTTGAATAGCCTCTCATAGAACACATTCTGTAGATATCACACTACATAATTACTGTTAAATACTAAACATATCCTGTGGTGTAAAAGAGTACAGTGCTCAGTCACTCAGTCATGTCCAGCTCTTTTACGACCCCATGGACAGTAGCCCACCAGGCTCCTCTGTCCATGGAATTTTCCAGGCAAGAATACTGGAGTGGGTTGCCATTCCCCATCCCAGAGGATCTCCCCAAGCCCCCTGGGGAGATCAAACCTGCGTCTCCATTGGCAGGTGGATTCTTTAACACTGAGCCACCTGGAAAGCCCTAGGTGTAGAAGAACCATAATCGATTTAATCACTTCCCTATGACAGAATTCAAGTAATCATTATCTTTAATGAATTCCCTGCCTACTTTGTAAAGTTCCCATTCTATTTCTAAAAAAAAATAACTGTCTTTCAATAATTCTAAGATGCACGCTTTCTGCCATTGAAACATTTCAGAAAACCATATGCTCCTCAGCCAGGACGCAGCAGCCTTGACACTCTCGCCACGTGTGCGGACATCGACACTCACCGAACATCGGGGAGTGTTCTGAACACACAAGAGGCACACCCACTTCAAGCAGTGCTCCTATGCCGACAGCCCTCCTGGTGGCATAGAGCAGTGATTTGCAAACGTCAGGTGTCCTAGAATCTCTTGGAATAACAGCAAAGAACATGGAAGCCCAGGCTTTTCAGAATGATGCATGACTTAGGGCTCTGTCTTTATCACGTTTCTAAGTGATTCTAAAACTGGCCAAGTTTTGTTTTTTGGTTTTTTTGGCCAAGCTTTTTTTTCTTCTTCTTCTTTTTTTTTTTAATGTAAAACCATTTGTTTCGTTCTAAATCCAATCAATTTCACCACAGTGAAAATTAGTGACTGGTCAAGGCATGCCACTGTACACGGTGTTGTTTTCTGACTGGGGTTGGGACCTGGTCTTGACCCACAAAGGTGGCAGGAGGGGTTGGGGACCAAGAACATAGAAACACACACAAAAGAAAGGAAAACTACCTCGGCAGAGAGGCAAGGTGGTGAGCCTGCAGTGGGGGTGAGAAGGGGCTCCCTGGCGGGGCTCAGCCAGCACTCCTAAACCGACTCTCCTAGCCCAGCTCCTGGCAGAGGGCGAGTGGGGACCTGCAAGGCTCAAGGTTAAAGACCAAGTTTTTAAAATTACCACTAAACAGGTGACAATTCTGTGTGTGTCATGGGGAAGGAGGGCATCTAAATGTCACTCAAGGAGTTGAACACTGAACGTGAGGAATTTTAGGAATATCTTAACTACTTTTTCTTTCTTTCTCTTTTGTGTGCCCAGAGAGAGAGATGATGAGATTGACTCCACATCCATTTAAAAGAACTCTTCCAGCAAATAGTATTCAAACATAAAATGGCATATTGTGTCACCAGTTTATTGGCAAGCTTTTTTTTTTCTCTTTAGAGGAATGTAAAATAAGGATATGTCTTATGATGTATGAGTCCTTCATTTTGCTGGCAAGTCTTTGGCACCTGATCTAATACCTCACATAAAGAAGATGTTCAGTAAAGGTCTGATAATAAAAAGCCATGAAAACACCCAGCTCAAGGAGTTGCTCCACTAAATGTATTGCCTCAGTAAATGTGTCCCAGAGTTATCTTCCTAAAGTACAAATATGGTCACATCTTTGGTCTTTTAAAGACCCTGTTATGGCTTCCCATTTCCTGAAAGTCCAAAGTCCTTAACAAGTAGAACAAGGTATTTCACAAACTGCCCCATGCCTGCCTTTTCAGTCTCATCTCCTCTCATGCCTGCCCCGGCCCGTGTTTCTGCCACACTCAACTGAGGTCCTACAAACTTCACACTTGCTTTCCTGTCCCTGAGCTGTCACATGGGCTCTGCTGGCTGCCCTGTCCCCCAGTTCCCAGAATGAAACACCCCCTCCTAGTGCTCTTAGCCCAGGTCGAGTACAGCCCGTAGTCATTTTTCTCTGGCTCCCTGGGCATAATTGTACCTAAGAGCAAGTCCCATTGTAATGTAACTACTTGAGTCACTTGAATTTTCCTCTCAGAAGGAGAGCTGTAATTTAGTAACCTGACACCGGATGAGGTTCTTGGCAGGTAGTACAGGTTAGAGGGAGGTTTGTTGCGTTGCATAGAGGGGCGGCCATGAAGGAAGATACAATTAACCCAGGACTTCCCCAGCCCGTTCATTCGTTCAGCCATCATGTCTGTTTCAGGGTGCCAGGTGCTATGCTAAGCAACCGAAACAGGGTGATGATGAAACAGGCACGATTCCTGTTCTGATGAAGTTTATAATCCCGTAGGAACTGGGGTGCCCCAGGGCCTTGAAGGAAAATGTGACTCTTTCCTGAAAGGGCTACCCTGAGCTGAGTCATATTATCTTATTTGATCCTCATCAAAGTCCTATGAGACACTCAGGGGATACAGTCACATCACCCAATTTATGAAAGAAAATCCACCAAGGTCCCTCATGTATCTTATGCTTGGCTCATGTCATTCCCTTGGTTTATAGATTTTTTTTTTTTTCCCCTCCTCAAGGCCTCCGTATCTTTCAAAATATAGTTTAGGTATCAACTCTTTCTCCCTCCTCTGGTAAAGTTGATATGAAATGATATTTTGTGCTAATTTAAATCCACAAGGACTGTTTACAGAGTTAATCGTCTTCCTTTGATGTAGAAAAGGCCTAAAAGGTGAACATTCTACCCAACTATCATTTCAAGGGAACTATCTGGCAATTAGGACTTTAGACAGCATGAGAAATGAATTCTGCTCTGGGTAGATTTGGTAGAATAATTATGATTCTGGATTACAATTCTACCCTGAAAAAAGCTGGATGGAGCTCCCACCCAGCATTCTGCGTGCATGCTTGCTAAGCCACTTCAGTCATGTCCAACTCTTTGTAACTCCATGGACTGCAGCCCACCAGGCTCCTCTGTCCATGGGATTCTCCAGGCAAGAGTACTGGAGTGGGTTGCCATGCCCTCCTCCAGGGAATCTTCCCAGCCCAGGGATAGAACACGTGTCTCCTGGATTGCAGGTGGATTCTTTATCACTGAGCCACCCAGGAAGCCCCTGCACGGGCACACAGGTTGTTCATTTCTTCTAGCTGTGTATGCCGTCCCTGGGAGGCTTTCAACTGTGCATCTACTAAGTCTAGTACATTTTGTCCCTATGGTTTTTAGTTTGTTTTCAACATTTTCTCATTTGGTATCAAACACTTGGATCCTAAAATATGTACTAAATCATGTATTACTCAGACCTCATTATTTGTTCACTTTGATGAATAAATCTTACTGAACAGTTACATCAGAAAAAAACGTCTAAAGGGCAAAGGGCGACCCCTGCTAATTTGCATTCCTCTGAGATTTGTGTGTTTGGTGGCTGAGGGCTTTGGCAACTGCCTCTTCAGAGCTCGCAGAGCCTGCCAAGTTTCACCTCATGCCTCATGATTTGTTTCGGTGGCTCAGGTGAAACCAGCGGCATTTGTTTTAGAGTGCTTCTCTCCGGGAGTTGTTTGCCCAGGCTGATGGGGCTTCGTTACTAATTCAATAATGTGGTGACGCCTGAGCCCATGGTTTGCTGTGGGGTCGGGCGCTGTGCCACGTAGCCCGTAGGTACCCAGGAGCCGCTGTCTCCACAAGGAAACAACGGGAGGTGGAAAAGCTCCCTCGAGAGACACTCTGTTCATCTGGTCAGAGTGTCTCTCAGAGAACAAAGCCTGGCCCCTTGTAGGAGAGCAAAAGCCACCAGCCACCTCTTTCTAGGTAGCTTTTCAAGCTTATCGTTATGAAGTACAAACAGTCAAATTCCTTGGGAGCAAGCGCAGCCTTTGCTATACAGGGCTGGACGAATCTCTCACCCTGTGGGCTTAATATTAATAAAAGCCAAGGGTGCTTTTCTTTGCGGGTGAGGAAAGGCAGGAAGGGGGAGCAAGCAAGATATATTTGCTTGGAGTGGGGGTTACCAGGGCTGAGGGGCTGGTGGGTGTGGAAAGTTCATTGTAGATTAGGTTTTTCCTTTTGCTATTGGCTAACACTATTTCTTCCCCCCACCTGGTACTGACGCATATTAATGGACATTTTCAGATAAAGTCACACTTGAAAGCACCTACAGTTAAAGGTATCTGCAAGCCCAGAGCTTGAGAAACCTGAAATGCTTCAAACAACGTTGTTATTATTAGCCAGTCAAGACCATGTTCTCTGTATTTAAGCCTGGCCAAATCTTCTTTCTGTACCTTCTGTTACAGTTTCCTCTTTCCTCTTCATCCAGAGGGGATACAGAATTTCTAGTGGGTTCTCAGAACTACCAATGAATTTACTTCTGTGGTACACATACGGTATTTTTGTGTTAACAGATTTCACTTTATATTCAGTTTTTAAAAACATTTTTACGTAGCTGATATTTATATTCTTATCATTTGCCCTCTAGTAAGGTTTTGTTCTTCTGTAATCATTTTCTCATTCGTAATTCAGTCAGTAAGTGGATGTCTATAAAGCCTTCACTCTGCTGGGTTTGTTTTGGTTTCAGGTACCTCTGATTTATCAAGGTCATTCTGGATCCTTATCAAGCTTAGACTTCCTCAGAGGGTATGAAGGCATTGATTAATAGCCTGTGAGTCAGTTGGCTTCCCAGCATATATTTCTTGGAGGATGGAAGTTTAGAAATAAATCCCATTTGCTTAACAGAGGTACCCCAAGCCTCTTTCTAATTCCATCCAGGGTAATTGTCACACTTCCCATCTTGGTCCCACTTAAAAGCACATTTTTTCATGTTATTGCTAACATATCTAATTATGCAAGATTTAGTAAGATTCTTTGGCATATTCTCTGTGTTGCTAGGAATTAGAAAATTCAGTCTAAGCTTTATAACAGTCTGTACTATCCCATTAAACAAACCATGCTCAAGTTCTGTTCTCTTAGTTGTACAAAGAGCTTCTTTGTTACAACAGGGATGGGGTCCCTTGGAAGACTGTCACCCAGCTGCAGAGGCTGGGGGGCTTGGTGTGACTGCAAAATACTGCTTCAATCAGCAGTGATCTTGCTGAATTTTTACAGCAGTGAAGGAACCAGATTAAGAAGGATTTCTATATGGGAAACAAGGGATATGTGTCTTACTATCAGGGTAGAGGAAAGCAGTAAATGTAGAGACACAACAAACTTCTCTGAAAGTACAGAATGTTTCTAGTACTCTCTACCAAAGTGCCTCTTCATAACGCTAATCATTATCATCTTAGTCTAGAACTTAATAACTTTAGTTTTAACTTTGTCTCTCATCAAGTAATCTTACCTTAAATCTGTTTTTGTTCTAAACACTTGTTTTATTTCATTTTTTAAAACTTTTTATCTTAAAAACAAATAACTTCAAACTTACAGAAAAGTACAAATAATAATAAAATAAACTGGAATACCCTTCACCTAAGATTCACTAGGTGTTAGTATTTTGCCACGTCTGTGTTAGCCTTCGACAGATGGATGGATAGACATGTACATAGGTTTACATAAATCTAGTCGCCATCTATTTTCTTTAGTTTTTATTTTTAATATTTACTTTTTTATTTGGCTGTGCTGGGTCTTAGTTGCAGCATGTAGGATCTAGTTCCTCGACCAGGGTTCGAACCTGGGCCCCCTGCACTGGGAGCTCAGAGTCTTAGCCACTGGAAAGGGAAGTCCCAATTTTTATTTTTAATTGGAGAATAATTGCTTTACAATGTAATGTTGGTTTCTGCCATACAACAATGTTAATCAGCCATATGTATACATATGTCCCTATCTATTCTTATAAGTGGTAAATTGTACCATGAACATGCACACATAAGACGGATACATTATAAAAAAAGACAAATATATTAACTATTATGCATTATTATTCTTTTTGCTGAACCATTTGAAAGTACGTTGTAGAGTCCATGGCCCTTTACCCTAAGTACTTCAACATATGTTTCCTAAGAACAAAGACATATATTTTTAAAAACACACTATAATACAGAATGGGAACAACACTATTAAATATCACAGAGTCCATATTCAAATGGATGAATTGTCTCCAGAGTAGACTTTATGGAATCTTTTTTCCTGATCTAGTGCCCAGTCCAGGATCACACGTGGCTTTCAGTCTGTCTCCTAAGTTTCCTTTTATCTGCATCAGCTCTTCAGACCTTTTATTTTCATTTTTAAAGACACTTATTGTTTTCTTTCTAATTTTACAAGCAATATATGTTCATTGCGGACAACAGTTCCTCACCATTTCTTTTTCTTTAATGATACTTGCCATTTTAGAGATAAAAGTAATAGTAATCTTGAAAGGCACTTTTGCTGACAACATTTTAAAAGGGGAATGTGATTTATATGACATTAGATTTTGTTTTAGAAAACCATTCTTCATATTGTAGTGTGACAGTATATACACTTATACTGAAAAAAATTTCAAAATTAGAAATGTGGATTTTTACCCACATTCTTCATAATAAAAACCAAAACAATTGGCAGTAAATTACTGGTTTCCCTTTATATAGGATAACTTATTAGCTGTTAATTAGGTACCAAATTTAATTATAATGTTTGCTGCTGCTGCTGCTAAGTCACTTCAGTCATGTCTGACTCTGTGCGACCCCATAGATGGCAGCCCACCAGGCTCCACAGTCCCTGGGATTCTCCAGGCAAGAACACTGGAGTGGGTTGTCATTTCCTTCTCCAAATTATAATGTTTAAATATATAAATTTAAAAAATACTTTTCACGGACATTTTGTTTAAAATTCTACACTAAGACAACAAATCTCACTAGAGAAAACAGGCAAGAGCTATGAACAGGAAATGAATGGAAGAGGTGACTCAAAAGACCACTGAACATGAAGAGAAGTTCGATTTCATAAGTAACTAAAGAAATGCTAATTAAGACAATAATAAGTGACAGCTCTGTACCTATTATATTGGCAACATTTTGAAAGCCATCTGATGCCAAGGGTCCCTACTCTAGCTGGCATTGGAATCTGATTTAGGGCAGGCCAGGTATACAGTTACTAGCAACTTATGATGTATCTCATCTGGCTCAGAAAGATGAGCTGGGAAAATCCTATTTGTTTCTTGGGACTCTGTATTTAGCAATGAGCAAGTTAGAAGGGAGAATAAAAGTCAGATGAGGCAGAGCAGAGCCAGAGGGCCAGAGTGATGTGTCCGGCAGTCAGAGCAATGAGAGGAGAGGCTTGGGGCAGGTGGTGAAGCCTGATTCTGCAAAGAACACAGCACCCCACCACCCACCTCCCCATCCCCCGCTGCACGGAGTGATTTATAACAACCAACAGAGGGGCCGTGAGGGACACCATGGGAGCAAAATGATCCATCTCTGTTCCTGCTAGCTTCCCAGCTCCTAATCCTGTGCAGCTTCGGGTATTCTCTAGCTCTCTTCTTCAGTGGAGTACAGTGGGGGTGTATTGGGGCAAGAAGACAAGACAAAAGAAGACCTTGATAATTTAAAAGGAAAATGACGTCAAAGATGCTTAAACTTAGCTAAACAATCAATCACATGTGAAGGTAGAATAAAGACATTCTTGAACAAGTAGTGAGAATCCACCCTAAAATACCAGATGAATTCAGGATGTTTCTTGATAATTTTTTTTTAATGCCAACATTTAATCAAAATCACTTAAATTTTTTTGTCATAGTAAGTCAGTAATGCCTGGAATTGAAAAGATGAATTAAAACCCAGACTTTACACAAGCCAGTCTTTCAACATCTGTTCACTAAAAGTATATTATGTTGTCACTAAAAGTATATTGAAAAATTAGAATATTCTAAGTATGAGAAACAAGACGTGGACCAGGTTGGCCTCAGGGTGTTGAAGGAGCAGTAGAAGAGTTAGACAGGAAAGGAAAACAAACTGTGGAAAATTCTGAAAGAGATGGGAATACCCGACCACCTGACCTGCCTCTTGAGAAACCTATAAGCAGGTCAGGAAGCAACAGTTAGAACTGGACATGGAACAACAGACTGGTTCCAAACAGGAAAAGGAGTACGTCAAGGCTGTATACGGTCACCCTGCTTATTTAACTTATATGCAGAGTACATCATGAGAAATGCTGGGCTGGATGAAGCACAAACTGGATTCAAGATTGCAGGGAGAAATATCAATAACCTCAGATATGCAGATGACACCACCCTTATGGCAGAAAGTGAAAAAGAACTAAATAGCCTCTTGATGAAAGTGAAAGAGGAGAGTGAAAAATTTGGCTTAAAGCTCAACATTCAGAAAACGAAGATCATGGCTTCAGGTTCCATCACTTCATGGCAAATAGATGGGGAAATAATGGAAACAGTGGCAGACATTATTTTTGGGGGCTCCAAAATCACTGTAGATGGTGATTGCAGCCATGAAATTAAGACGCTTACTTCTTGGAAGGAAAGTTATGACCAGCCTAGACAGCATATTAAAAAGCAGAGACATTACTTTGTCAACAAAGGTCCATCTAGTCAAAACTATGGTTTTTCCAGTAGTCATGTATGGATGTGAGAGTTGGACTATAAAGAAAGCTGAGCACCGAAGAACTGATGCTTTTAAACTGCGGTGTTGGAAAAGACTTTTGAGAGTCCCTTGGACTGCAAAGAGATCCAACCAGTCCATTCTAAAGGAGATCAGTCCTGAATGTTCATTGGAAGGACTGATGTTGAAGCTGAAACTCCAATACTTTGGCCACCTCATGCGAAGAGCTGACTCATTTGAAAAGACCCTGATGCTGGGAAAGATTGAAGGCAGGAAGAGAAGGGGACGACAGAGGATGAGATGGTTGGATGGCATCATGGACTCTATGGACATGAGTTTGAGTGAACTCCGGGAGTTGGTGATGGACATGGAGGCCTGGTGTGCTGCAGTCCATGGAGTTGCAAAGAGTTGGACATGACTGAGTGACTGAACTGAACTGACTGAAGTATGATGAATAAGACATGGACCAGGTTGACCTCAGAGTGTTGATGGAGCAGTAGAAGAGTCAGACAAGAAAGGAAAACTGCTAATAATCTAGAGCACATGACAAGGATGTAACAGTAGAGGCAGATTCCAGGTACAGTGGGGGCACAGAGAAGACCACTGCAAATCCACCCAGGACTGTCTTTAGGGAGAGGGTCTATTTGAGCAAGGGTTGGAAAGATACAGTAGGAAGCAGACTGGGATGCAGGCAGAAGATGCTGGGGGATGGACTTGATAGAGAAGCTTTTGGAACATCTGCAGGCCAGAAAGCAAGAAATGGGATGTCATTCAAAACTGCTGAAACGTGGGGAAGAACAGAACCTGAGGCTGAAGTGGAAGGCAGGGGCAAGTTCAGGAGTAGAAAATTCAAAACGACTTAAGGGAGAGTAACTCAGATCAGAGCAGGCTGAAAACAATGTGAAGTAGGAACAACCCACCGACTTTTCTTCAGCAGATGTGATAACTTGAGCAGGCTCAAACCGACCGAATGTGAATATGCTCGGAGACAATGAAAATGGGACCCCCAAATCTGCATGCACATGATTCTTATGCACAGTAAAGTTGGCAATTACTACTGAAGCAGGAGTCCTAAAGTTGGGGGGGGGGGCGGACACAATACTTACAAAACAGTAAACCCATGACTACCAGCAAATGAAGGAAGTATCTGTGCTTATAAGTGCAAAGTATCGATACAACTATTCCAATCAAAGTGTTACAAACAAAAAGAAACAGGATGGTGTCTTGAAAGTATGTCAAATAGAATATGACTGGTGACAGTATTGAAGGGTGGGGATTTTGCAGAAAGTATAAATGGTTAATGGTGTGTATTACGGGAACTTCCTGGGAAGAGGTGAAATTTTAAGGAAGTGTGGGATGAGAGCCATCTAACTGAGGAAGTAAAATTATTCCTGCTTCAAAGGTAGTTTTAAAGCAAAAGAGTCTTAATTTGGTTTTGATTTTCTAAAGTATTTTAATACTACAAATAAATTATAAGTCAGTTAAAGAGTCATCTTCCACAGGAGGAGACAATAGGAATTTTTAGAATTTTATTTTAAAGTTTGTAGTACGGAAAAGTGTATTAAAGTAATTAAATACATGGAATCCATAAGTAACACCTCATTAAAATATCCTAACTGGTTTGGTTATTTTGGCCACATATAATGAGTCAAAGGGCTCTGTTTCAGCTGAGGGGCTACAAGATTATCATTGAAAAACAGAAAGTACTGATATAACTGCCCATATTTGCCAGTCTCCTTGAGGCTATGAGGAAGGTAGACCCCGTTTTGACAATGGTTTCAATTACTGTTGCTACGGTGATTTGCATGTTATTAACCTGGATAGACACAAATCTATGTATTGAGAAGGGCTTTCCTGGCTCAATTTCACATGACTCCGATAACAGAAGTTCCTCCTGAAAGCTGAAAACTCAAAAGCACTTGTACCATGGGTGAAATATTGAGAATGATCACAGAAGCTACCCTCCTCCCAAAATGATGAGTTCGATGAAAAGAAATTAGCAAGCTGTGTCGGGGCGCCGCACGTGATCAGCCGTGCTTGCTAAGTCTGTCTGTTGGTTGTTGCTATGGCTACGAAAAGCCAGTGGAACCCAATGAGCTGTCTGCAAGCAGTTGCTGGGAGGACCAGCCATTTTACTTATGGAAAACAGGGTGGCACATTCTGCTGAGCTTTACCCTGGAAGGAGCATTTAAAAAAAAAAATCTATTTGAGGGAAGAGAGAAGCGGTGGGCATGTTAGTATACAATTAGCACGGCCAGGCATGCCTGCCAGCTGCCGTTTGGACAAGCTGTTGACTGCTTTTCCTAGTAGCTGATCTGAGAACGTGGAATGCAAGGAGATAACACTGCCTATCTGCTATCACACAGCAGGAAAGGTTTTTGTCTTGGGAAGGCTCGCCTGGCCTGCAGTGTTATCTCGGCAGCTCTCTAGCTGCTTACCCTGAAAACTACTGACCCCGCAGGAGGTGTTTCCGGCTGCAAACACCGGTCCGCTGCGTGGCTGTTGCGTATGAGTGGCAGGTCTGAAGAAGCAGGTGTGTGCTCCGATGGGCACTGGACTGTAACGCGGGCGGACGCGCTCGGGTTTACCTGCTTCCTGTTAACAGATTGTTGGCTCAGAGAGCATCTGCCTGCACACTGAGGCCGAGGCTGAGAAGGAGGGTCCCCGTGTAGCCACTTGACTGACAGAGGTAAGCCTTTTTGTCCTTTCTCCAATACAGCATAACAATAACTCTGGGAAAACTTCACCTAGACGTTTACATTCATTGTTGGTTCTTTGGCTTTACCAAGGCAACACACACACAGACACATACACACACATACACACACATAAAATAGTGTCAGAGACAGAATTTTTTTAGTATAAGTTCAGGTTCTAGAAATCATAGCGATTTTTTAAAAAAATGCCTAATGCCTTGGGGTTTCAGATAAAAATTTGCTGTTCTAACACACCATGATGGCTTGTCCTTTTGGACAACCTTCATAATCAACAACCTTTCTCCTTTAGAAACAATGGAGGCTTTATAACCTGCACTTTGACATACATTAAGACAATTACATTGAAAATCAGGGCTGGAAAACCGTGAAGCATTTATTTTTAAGCCTCTGAAATGATGTATTTAACTCTTAACACACCTCTCTATATATTTACATTAAGGAAGTCTGTTCCCTATGTAGGTCATAACAGCCAGAGGATCGTGTCCCCTGCTTACTCTGAGCAGAGTCTTGGTGAACTGTTTGATTTAGTTGGGGGTAGTTGTAAAGCAAATAGTGTAGGTATTGGAAGCTACTCACACGTCCTCCCTGAGTATCATGCATGCCACGCTAGCCCAGAACACAACACCCTCATTGTGCGCCTTAGCTTGGAATCCAGGCAAAGAAAGGAAGTGAATCGCTGCATTGAGTTCAAGCACAGCATTACTATGTGACAGTAAAACTTCTTTTATTGCACAACTTTTCTCACAAGCAGATAGGTTTCAGAGAGAGAGAGAGTGAAACCAAAAACACAACACTCCTCTGACAGATGTACTAATATTTGCAGTGGATGTTTGCTATCCATTGCTACATGATAATAGCACAGATTTTGAATTGCAGTAGGAATTGCTCCTTACTGAGTATAATCTCTTAGGAACAAAGCTGTTACTGTGGGTTGAAATTGGTCAGTCAAATCGAAATTCCTGGTAAGGAAATGATCAAATAATGATTAAGTTCTATTTCAGCAACATTTCAGTTTTAGGTAAATCAGTTCTGTTGGTGTATTGGAAAATGTCAGATCATTTACAATGCTATAAAAAATATTTAAGGAAAAATATTGTGTTGAAAATGTTGAATAAAAACCTGTAAGTGCTAAAGATGAAATCTACCATGAAGTGTAAAATAAATAGGATCTGAGATCTACTTCTAAGAAATATATCTTTATTTGCTATCCTTTTACCCAACATGTGAATGACATAGGATAAACCTTTTAAGTATGATAATATAATTTTCATAGTTATGTATGAGTGTACATCACCTGTTTCACAAATAGAGCAATGTCATTATGCCCTCAGATAAGAGAGTTATAGAGCACAAGGAGAATAGAAACTTCTGTTCTTTTTGTTCTTTTTTTTTTAAATGTCACCAATAATCAAGATACAGAAATATTAAAAAAAAAATTCAAGATATAAGCAATCTCAGTCCAGAAAATCATCTCCAAACATTTAATGATAAGAGCTCTAACTAGGAATATTGTTTGTTTGTGTGTGTGAGACAATGTATAGGATAAAATAGTGAGGTGATAGCGTTGTACTTCACTTATGTTTAACTTTCAAAGCAAAGTTGAACTAACAGACTTAGTTTTGAGTCCAATTTTATAAATAACATCAGCCAAGAAAGTGAGTCTACTATAGCAAAAGGAAAGGTGGGGAAAGTCTTTCATCAACTTAATTCCTGTTGAAGCTTTGCATGGCAAAAGGAATTTTTAGAAGTAACACAGTGAAAAGCCCTGCAGCAAGAGAGGATCTTGTATTAGATTTTCTTGGGGGATTCTTTAGAAGAACCAGGTGTGACGTACCGAAGGTCGTCTCCTGTTGCCTTTGCATGGCACCATATGTGACGGGAGTCAGACTCTGGGAAGAGGGACGCACAGACTTTATCCCTGTGCTTTCTTCCCCTATGTTAATAACCTGTGAGGTGATGTGCTCTGAAAGATTAGCAGTCTAGGTCCGCTACTGCACAGCACATCTGCATAGTTACGAACGCAACAATTTTGAGAAACAGGCACAGAGATGCAAATCCCTATCTTTCAAGACTCCGCAGCTTTTACTGTTTTCCGCTACTTCCCAACTCACCTGCTAGCAATAGCAAATACTTTGTAATTCCCCAAATGCACTATTCCAAACTTTGGCAAAGCCTGTCTCCTCTGTATAGATTTTTTCTTTAAATCACCCCCACAGCGGCAGCCACCTGCCAGGCACCCTTCAAAATCCAGCTAGAATGTCTCCCCTGACACTTCCTCACCTTCTGCTTCAGCTCCATCCGATCTTATGTCCGTAGTCCTGCCCACTACACCCGGTTACACTTGTCTCTGCTCAAGGGCTTCCAGAGTATCACTGACCTCTGAACCTACTTGGTCGAGTGTCTAGAACTTGGCATTCTGACATTGTACTGATAACCTCGACTTCACTGTTTTCCTGTTAGTTACCATAAATATGGGCTTGATCTCGAAACGGAAGTCCTATTATCGACTATACTACATTTGATCAGAGAAACTCAAAACATCTAAAAACAGCAATGAGCCTTTAATTTCCCTGATTTCAAATTGTAGCTTCAAGATCACAATTTAATAGAAGGAATACATGTCCTGTAATACATCAGAATTTTCTCAAGGAAAATTTTACAATATGTAAGTTTTAAATAAAACCAATTTAAAAGCTTTAATATCTAGAAGATACTGTTTTTCTACTTGTAGCTATTATAGAATTTGCAGGGGAAAATAAGCACAATAAATATCCCTATAAGAAATATGCTCTAAAATCAGGTCACTTAAAATTAATGTTGAATTGATGATGATTAGTAGTTGATGATAAAAGTGTTAGTTATGGAATTGTTTTCCATACTAAAGTCAGAGGAAAGTAGAGGCCATGAACTGGGAAGAAACCAAAGGATTAATGCCTACAATAGCAGAATTTCTTTTGATTTTCCATGCAAACCTGAAAGGTTACAGGTAATAACTAGTTACATTATAATTTTCCATAACTTGAGTTCCTGGGTGATGGAGAGAACTGTTACACTCTTGTACAGGTGTGCGTTTGGTTATAGAGACGTCCCACTCTTTTTTCTATATTAGATGGCTTGATTATTATTTTTTAAAGCCTAAATTTTTACGGTCTCTTATGGAAAATTAATCACAGTGTTGTAATAAAAATAAGAATGCATCAAAAGTTACATTAAGAATGAATAAATATATAATCCCTCATCTCTAAGATACCTAAAAAGACAAAGTTGGAATTAATATAATATGAATTCTTGTACATAAAGTAGCAAAGATTAGGGAATTTAAAATATCCAAATGTTTGTAATTACTAAGCCAAATATTTAGGAAACCACCTAAATTCATATTTCATATTTTTTACACTATTTTCCAGCATTGAACTTTATAATCAACATAAAATATATAGTAACTCTTAAGTATCTTGCTGTCCTTTAAAGGCTTATTTTTACTATCTTCTAGCTGTTATTAATGTATAGCATGCTAATTAAATAATAGCTAAAGTTGAAATTGGTTCTAGTTGTCTTAAAGACTAACCATGCTTAATCAATTATTTTATATTGTATATAGTAGTTAGATTTCAGGAAACATGATTCCATAGTATTTCTGTATCATGTTTAAGATTTTCTTTTTTAAGTAACTAAGTTGAATGTCAACATATTATATGTATGTATGACATATAAGTATGTTGACATTCAAATGAAATGAGGGCACTCCTTGCATTTTATAATGAAGTAATGTAATATTTAATTGTATTAGATAATTTTCTAAAAGTTCCTCAAATAATTTAATAATAGGTGTCTGTTAAATTCTAAATTGTTACTGCAAAGAATTATATGGAGATTTTCAAGATGTCTTTATCTATATTTCTGAGAAAGTTAAGACATACATACATTTAGCTATAAGGGAACACATCTATAATTAATTGAGTTCTAAATATTGATGGATAAGAACCCTTATTCCAGATTAAGCTCATTTAAGATGATCTTATTTGATATATGACAGAGAATCATCAAAAAGAGGGTTTTATTTGGAGTTTCAGCAACATGATATATCCGTATGAAACCGTATTATACTTTACCCTACTCTTCAAAACAGAAGTTTTGTCAACCAAGAATTTAGTCAAAAAGACAGTGGTTTCTTCTTCCCCATATAGATCTGATATGATATAGATCCAGGATTAATTTTGCACCTTTGAAAAGCATTATTTGAGCCCAAATCCAGAAATCTTTCACTTTTCCTAACTCTAAGCAAAAGTCTCACTTTCAAAGAAAAATTTCCTACCTCAAAAAAAAATCTAGCCATACTCTCACTATATTTCCTAATTTTTTCTATCCACATTAGAATTTAAGAAAATTTTCTTTCTAATAAGAACATTATTTGAAAGTTTTAGTTATATTTTGGGTTTTTAATGTGCACTGTTGCTTACTTTTTAAAATCTTGACTTTTTAAGTAACCTAGACATTCAATTCTTCTAACTTTCCTTTGAGATGTCTTCTCAACAGCTGGTGTAAATTACACACCAAAAAGACTTTCTTATAATGAATCTTATCCTCTGCTTTAAGTAGGAAAGTTAATCCAACCAATTAGAAATACTTGTTCTTTTTTGATTTCTTTTCCTGATCAATTTTCAGGAATGGCTGAACGTGAGGGGCAGAATAAACCTCTCAGGCTCCAAGCCTTCTGACCGTCTACTGAATTTGGTGTCTTCTAGAGACAAATGTGGCTTTAAGGATCAGCCAAAAGGAAGCCAAACAAACTGTACCAAAAATAGGCTTCTAATCAAGAGCACTTGTTACAAAAATCCCTAAGAGTCCAGGCAGGGAATAGTATAAAGAATGGAAACTTTTTTAATATATCTACACAAATATATGCAAATGAGACAATCTAAGGAAACACTGGCCATGTTGCAGAAAATGTATTAGTATAAATGTTCATTCTATCTGCTTCTATAAAGTCGCTGTCACTACTTCTAGTCAGAGGTAATTATCTTCTTCGGAAACATTTAGTCCTGCGTGGAGGTGGCGGATCGAAAGAAACATGCTTAAGCTTTTGACTATGTGAGGACTCATCCTCCACCTGTGGACACATCAGCTACTTCTGTCTCATTGGATTCTTTTGCGATCAGATCTTAATGTTTAATAAGGTTTTCCTACTCTTTACACGTTAACCAAAAAAATTTAAGAAAGCAACGCTTGGTTGTTTGCAAGCAAGCTTTTTCACAGATTATCCAGATGTCTTCACACATCAAAAGATTTCAAATTTCTGCGCTACAGTTAACAAAGGGAAAGAGATTAGATAACAGTTTCAGCTGTTCTTGTGCTAACCATGTCATCTGGTGAACTGTTTGAGCACTTTCTGAAACAAGTACACTTAATCTGTCAGGTATATAATTGCAGTAGAATAAATACTATTATATCCCATGGGGGTAAATAACTTTGGAAAGAACTTGCCTCTCCGTATCCAGATGTGGAGATGTATATATCAATAGCATAGCATTACTAGTAGTGAAGATAAAAATTTTATAACTTAATTGTTCTGGAACAGAGTGAATAGACTTGTGTTGGCTGATACACCTCGAGCACCGGCTTGAACCAGTTTAGGTAAAGGGAGATGCTGACTATAGCAAGAACAGGAAAAGGTACAGATTGCTTGCGCAGAATTAAAGTTCCAGGGACAACTCAGCTTGCTTTGCAAGGGCAGCTGGAAGCTTGTAGGCATGTAGCAGACAAGTCAATTTATTAAATATTCAGTCAGTATTTGTGGACTGAATGAATGGATCACACTTTTCCCCTTGATGTTGTACTAATGGCAAATGTTGATCAGAAATGTTGCTTGAATTTAAAGATTAAAAGGTCACTGACAAGATTTTCTGTTTTTTTTTTTTTTAAATCATGAAACTTGAGATAGAAAAAAAAGATGGAAAAAATTTTAAATG
Source organism: Bos grunniens (assembly GCF_055505025.1). Classification (NCBI taxonomy): domain Eukaryota; kingdom Metazoa; phylum Chordata; class Mammalia; order Artiodactyla; family Bovidae; genus Bos; species Bos grunniens. The sequence goes on along the minus strand of NC_141191.1, from coordinate 17,699,380 downwards.
CTATTATTTTTAAAAATAAAATAGTCTTTCTGATGAGAAGACTCATATATTTTAACAATGATATAAAGCAGAAATATAACCAGAAGCTTAGATAAAACTCAAAGGACACACATCATTTAGTGAATAATTCAGACACCAAGAAAAATTGATTTCCATTCTTTTAACTTTCTTAAAATCTCTGGTTACCATCACATTCATCAAAATACGATCAACACTAAAGAGTAAAAGTATCTTGTGCTTTTTAGCGTAAGATAAAAATGTTAAAACCTAGAGTTACAAAAATTAAGAGGTTTATTTTAAGGCTTTAGAATATAGTTAAACAAAGAATTCAAGACAGAAAAAGGCATCCATCTGGGAGATTTTTTTCAAGTTAAAAACCATAGGAACTGGGAGACCTTCCATGGCCAAAGAAAATTGCTCTGATTAAACTCAAGAAAACAATGAAAACTGAATAACAAGATTTCAATAAACTGCAGAAAAAATTGCTCAGTTTTTTCAATCCAAAAGATACTACTACTAATAAAAAATTACATAGACTTTACTCTGTGCTAGCTACTATCTGAAAATCCCATGGACGGAGGAGCCTGGTGGGCTACAGTCCATGGGGTCACTAGGAGTCGGACGCGACTGAGCGACTTCACTTTCCCTTTTCACTTTCCTGCATTGGAGAAGGAAATGGCAGCCCACTCCAATGTTCTTGCCTGGAGAATCCCAGGGACAGGGGAGCCTGGTGGGCTGCCATCTATGGGGTCGCACAGAGTTGGACACGACTGAAGCAACTTAGCAGCAGCAGCAGCAGCAGCTGCTGTTATCTGAAGAGCTTTACATATATCAGCTTTTTGTTGCTGTTGTTGTCACCATACAAAGATTTTACACAGTTACTGACTGTATTTCCCACTCTGTATGCTTCATACCTGTGACTCATTTATTTTGCAAGTTTGCACCACTTAGTCTCCCTCACTTGTTTTTTTTCCTCCCCTCTGGCATCCACCTGTTGGCTCTCTGTATCTATGACGTCTGTTTCTGCTTTGTTATGTTTACTCACTTGTTTTGTCTTTTAGATTCCACATAAAAGTGAGGTCATATACTATTAGTCTTTCTGTGTCTGATTTATTTCACTTAGACCTTCTAGGTCCATTCATAGGTGTCACAAATGGCAACATTCCATTCTTTCTTAGGGCTGAGTAATATTCCATATATTACTCTGTGTGTGTATGTGTACATATATATGTACATAGATACACACACACACATTCCACATCTTTATCCATTCATCTTGTGATGGACATTTAGGTTGCTACTGTATCTGGCTACTGTGTGTGGAGTTTACTCTGTGCTAGCTACTATCCTAAGAACTTTACATGTATTAACTTTTAATGAAGGATCTGAGAATTCATGAAGCTTTTAAGCGTATTTTAACTGGAATTTTCCATAATGGGATCTTAAATTAGTCCCCAAAGAGGGACTGAATGAATAGCACATTTACTTGCTCCTTCTAAGATGCTCTCATATCAGTTTGTAAATTATATTATTTTTATCTAATTTTAATGAAGTTTTCCCTATATGTGTCTCATCTTTCCATATGAAAGTGAATTCCATGAGGGAGTGATGGCATTTTATGTCCATTTTACCTCCATCAACTTGTCATGGGAATGGCCTAGAGTAGATGAGTTTGGATGATTAGCCCAAGTAGTCTGCTAAATCAATTTCAACAAATAAAATTGACACCAAGGAAAACAGATGGAATCAAGGTAATAAAAACTGTATGTGATTCCATGTAACCGTCATGAGAATGAATTCAGTTTACATATCTTTAAATGTTTGTTGTTCTTTGCTATGATTTAACTGTTTGTTTTTGGTTAGTATGCTTTTCATTTAAAGCATACTAAGTTAAATGTCAGAGCCAGTCTTCTTAATACATGCGACCTCCTCAACAGAGGAAATCATGACACGACCAAAAATGTTCCTGCTCACTTAAACCACTTTAGACTTTTCCCCCAGAATTTAATCGCGTGAACAAGTTAACTATATGTTTGTATCTCTGACAATCAAGGAAACAATAAAAATGTGGGAAAGCATGTTATCTCCTTTACCAGAAAAACTGTTATTCATTTGTTGAAAATCTGTTTTGGGAAAAGGGTTTTTTCTTAGATCAGAACTTCAGATGACTGGTAATATATTCTGAATTCTTTGACACTGACTTTACTTAGAAACATGACTTTTTATATTATATGTAGTCTACTATATGTAGTTCGACTTCCTTTCAAACATAAATTTAATTTTAGAAGACTAACATAACTGATTTATATAATTAATATGACTTTTTTCTTGAATTTAAGAAACCTTCCTTCTGAAGTGAACAACATGCTTTTAATACATTTTAAATTAACTTTTAGATTTATTGGCAGCAGAGAGGCATTTCATCATTCTCATTTTATAAATAAAAGTAAATGAAAAAGCCATGAATAATCTAATTTAATTTGAAAACCACCTTCCTTTTGACCCAAAGTCCCAAATGTCCTCTCATATTGACAGTTCTCTGGTAAAATAATTGCACCTGATGTATGTATTATTATGTGATGTATTAACACATCATAATCATTTTGAACCCTAAACTTTTGCTTCCTTTGGGAAGAACTGGGAAAGCATACCCCTGAAACTCTTGTTCACTCCTCCTGGCACTAACATTTAACTTTGCAACTGTCAAGAACTGAAAGATTACAATCATAAAATTAAGCTTCCTGGGGAGTGTTCCATTCACGAACTGCCTTGCTCCCAGACTCCTCTGCATTCTGTTTATAACCCAGTCTGTGAGAGGAAGTGCTGACTTCCATGGTCCAAAGAAAGCCCAGCGGGGAGGAGAGGACAGGAGCTTAACAACGAAGACCCAGGAGGGTCCTAGTACTCCAAGGCATTTGCTATCGGATGAGGTCATTCAACTAAAAGAGCTAGGAGTTCAGTAGAAATTAGAAAAAGTCACGTGTTCTGATTTCCAACCAGAAGAAAAGCATTTCTTTTGAAAATTCAAGTTCTAATTTTAATGACAGAAACTGAAATACAGTTCAGTTTATGCTCTTTTCCTCTTCTAACTATTACAAAGACCTCAGTTCAGTTCAGTCGCTCAGTCGTGTCCGACACTTTGCGACCCCATGAACTGAAGCACGCCAGGCCTCCCTGTCCATCACCAACTCCTGGAGTTCACTCAGACTGACGTCCATCGAGTCGGTGATGCCATCCAGCCATCTCATCCTCTGTCGTCCCCTTCTCCTCCTGCCCCGAATCCTTCCCATCATCAGGGTCTTTTCCAATGAGTCAACTCTTTGCATGAGGTGGCCAAAGTATTGGAGTTTCAGCTTCAGCATCAGGCCTTCCAATGAACACCCAGGACTGATCTCCTTTAGGATGGACTGGTTGGATCTCCTTGCAGTCCAAAGGACTCTCAGAAGTATTCTCCAACAGCACAGTTCAAAAGCATCAATTCTTCGGCGCTCAGCTTTCTTCACAGTCCAACTCTCACATCCGTACATGACTACTGGAAAAAAGACCTAGACCAACGCTATTCCCTTTTACAACAAAATCTGAGTTCCTATGAAGCTCCATGTCTTACATTTCAGGGAGATATGGCAGGTACAGAAATGAAATATTGATGTATCCAGTAAGTCTCAAATTAGAACAATTTCCATGACAACTTACTCAGTCTTCTTTAATGAAACACTTGCACAGTTCATATACAGAACCAACATTCTGTTGTTGGGCTCCCTGTATATTATTTTGTGTTATGAGAAAAGTAAAGCATTTTTTGAGAAATCAGTACGTAAGAATTACACTCTTATGTAATGCATCTCACAGAGTGACAGTATTTTATCTGGCCAACAAAACAGAATAGTTTGTTGTTGACTAACATTAAGAAACATCACTTCCCAAAAGGTCGGATTACTATATAGTTGGTCAGTGCGTTCTGTAGGGAAATAAAATCAGAATTGCATCTGACAAGTATAATGTCAGGGACAGACAATTTGAAGACTATCCTCAAACTAGATTTGCCCAGCAAACACATCAGAACTGTGAGTCCATAACTAAGTGGACTAGAATATCTAGAGTCCCCTGTTCCTGCAGCTGGCCTTGACCACACACTGACAAGAGTCTCTAACTCCCTTTTCTTCCCAGACTTCTGAAGATTGTTGTCTCAATTGCTGGTATGTTCACATCAATTAGTTGGCATCTGATTTTATCTGATACTGAAAAGAAGGCTTTGATAGGGAAAATAGAGGATGAGAGAGATGCTAAGTTCCGAGAACAATGTAAGGAGAGACCAGACTCAAATACAGCTACCAAAGTTTTAAGTGTATATTTAAAAATCATTCTTGAATTTTCATATCATTCATTTTTGTCATTTATTGCATCCTCAAGGACCTACAATGTGTTTGGCATGGATAAAAAGATAAGAAAATGAAACAGAAAGACACTTAAAAAGCTTATAGTTTAGTAATAGAGATAAGACAGGAACACTAATTTTTATAATTAGAAGATGAAGAGTAATAAGTACTATAAGAGAAGTATAACCATGCATTTATGTATTTCCTCAAAAGACATGCCTTTGTGTAGTTTGGTATTGAGCAAAAGTTATTTTTCCTATTGAAGTTATGAGCACTACTAGTTCAATTTTGCTGGGAAAAATAAATAAGGATTAAAAAAAATAAATTATCTCAAAGGGTTTTTGAGGCTTAACTGGATTATAAAGGTTAAGTGTGTAGAATGGGGCCCAGCATGTAGAAGATGCTTACGAAGTGCTAGCAGTATTTCACTGGCCAAAAAGTTTGTTGAGGTTTTCGGTACGATCTTAGAGACAAATCTGAATGAACTTTTTGGCCAACCCAATATTATTAGCAATAATGTATATATAAATGAGTTAAGTAGAGAGGCATGTGCTGTGCAGGCTCTGCAAGTTCAGTGGTGACTTGCCAGACTCAGTTCTTGAGAACTGTTCACAGTCTTCAGGGATCAGGGAAAGGATGCTAATGATGACCAAAGAGTATCACAAATACCAATATAGAGGTGAGGGAACACTCAGATCAACTCTTCTAAGTGTTTGGGCTGCATCTCAAACAAGGACTGCTCAACAGTCTTAAAAATAGGTGATTCTCACTCAGAGTAGTATGGCATTCATAGAAATGTAGGGCATGCACAGGATCTACTGTGCTTGTGGGGGGGTGCTCCCGAGGTATCAACAAGGAAACATATGGGGCATAAAGAGTAAGTGGGCCCTTGTCTTGGAACACACTGAGCTCTGTGATTGACAAACAGCATGTGCTGAAGCACAGAAGCAAGAAGGAGGTGTTCTAAGGACTGAAAGTCAAGTCATTGGGTGTGGTTGGAATGCAGGGTGCTTGACATGGACAGAGAGAGGGTAACACGGACAAGAACACCAGAGCCAGATGGTGGCATCATGTGTCATGCTCAGGTAGATGAGAAGGCTTTGGAAGAGTTCAAACAGGAAGGTGAAATACTGTAATAAGATTTCCATTATAAAACCTTTATTCCGGTATAAAGTACAACCAGGGTGGGGGCAGGTGGTGAGACTAAATTCAAGGATTTCACAGAGGATGGTGCAAATTACAGGAAGAACACTGCCCCGGACCTTGATCTGTTATCTCTTAAGGATGTGGGACATAAGATTGGAGTTTCAGAAACTTCAGGAAACTTTAATTATCTGTGTTGAAATTTCATACAAATGGGAATTGCCATGTAATAGGCAAAGCCTGATGCAAGATGAAACGATGAGACTCCTTATTCAAAAATTATTGATAATTTCAAGATGAAGACCATAAAGTATTAAACCCAGCATCTGCCCTTTCTAAGCACAGGACCAGGTATAAATGCTCAGGTGGTTGTTTGTTGTTCAGTTGGTAAGTTGTGTCTGACTCACTGTGACCCCATGGACTGTAGCCCGCCAAGACTCCTTTGTCCATGGGATTTCCCAGGCAAGAATAGTGGAGTGGGTTGCCATTTCCTTCTCCACGGGATCTTCCTGGACCAGGGATTGAACCCACGTCTCCTTCATTGGCAGGTGGATTCTTTACTTCCGAGGCACCACAGGTCCATAAAGCCAACCCTGCACACAACTTGCATTTTTATTCATCAGATGTGAACACGCTTACCTTTTGTGCATCAAACTCAATGGACTTGATGAGTAATGAATTTGACTACCACTACTGGCAGCCACTTTTCCTGGTTGGAGGAAAATCAGCTTCTCCCCAGGCTGGGGCCCTTGGGATGCGTGAGTCCTGCCATACCCTTCCCATACTCCACATGGTAGGACCTCGGTCATCAGAACATCATCACCTGGACCCCTGCATCATGTCAAGGGGGCCCTTGAAGTTCCCAAAGTGGGAGGAATCTGAAAGCTCCTCATTTCTCTTCTACCTTCTAGAAAATCCTCTCTCCCCTCCTTTCCTGTGGTAAGAGGGCATTCCAACATGGAAGTGAGAAGATTGAGCCTTCCCAGAGGATGCGGGAAGGGGAACTGGGTCAAGGAAGCATAATCTGGAACTCTCTCAGATAAGCCAAATAACTCGAGAGTTTGGGGTGGATTGTGTGCCTGCAGTTCTATGTCCAGGCCAATGCTTGAAGATGCATTTGGATTTTTGTATTTATGGATTTCTGTGAATGACCCTAACAGTGTCAACATACTGATCAGTTTCAGACTTTCCCTGTAGTTCATCACAAATGGAATAGGGATCTGCCTCACTGAATAGCACCAGGTGCCAAGAGGGCCCCAGACACTCAGGAATGTGAGTGTGCCCCCCAAAATCCCCTACCCTGATCCCGCTTTGCCCTTCCTCCTCCTCCATCTGTCTCCATTCTCCTTCCGTCTGATGTCGTTTATTCATGGGGTTGTTGTAAAAATCCAAATTGCAGTTTGAAGTCCCAGTTAATTGTATTTAGTAAACAATTTTACGCTCATTATTGTTGGTTGCTGATTTTTAAAGGTCAGTAAATAACAGTATGAATTAAGTAAGTTTCAATAGCCCATAACTGCTTTTCCCTTTGTATGAGCCTTGTCAAAGACAAATTTTCTTTCATTCTGCATCAAAGTCCCTGCAGTTTTTTTTAAAGAAAGAGGTAAGTGTGTTAAGTGTTGGTAGTCTATTGAATAGTTAGGTCATTTCCAAATAAAATAAGATTTTGAAACATTTACTACTAAACACTAATTTCCTTTTTACAGAGAAACTAAAGAGATTTGGGACTATAAATGAATAATGTTTGGTGCCATCCTAAAATGTGCTAAGAAAGCAAGGGTTTTAGAAATTATCACTGGTATTTATGCTCACCAATCTATAAAATACTAATATAAAAGTTAGTTCTAGGTTGCTAAAGGAAAGTAGGAAGTGTGTTTTCAGTAAAAAAAAGAAAAAGGTATGAAAAAATACTAAAAAGAGTTATGCATGATCAGGATTTTCTAAAATTGGATTACAATTAGTTAGATAAATGGATTTTGTTAGAAATGACACAGCCATAAGAAAACTGGTTAGAGTCAACTAGGTCCAAGATGGCGGAGCTGACTTTCACTAGACCTTGAGCCTTGGTATTTACCCCTATTCTGACATATCAACAAGCTAAATGATACACCCATCAACATTGGCTAAATCTGACCAAATGTTCTAAACCCTTTTAATCTATCTTTTCGATAAAACTTCCTAAATAGAATTCTTCTGAAGTTCTTTTGACCTCTAGCTAATATTGGGGTGCTTCAGAGGGCCCCTGAAACATTCCAAAGAGAGATACTAAACTGTGTTTATTTGGTTGGTTAAATTACATGAAGAAGATTATCAGATGAGTAATAAATCTGCCCATGTTATAATGTCGGAGAAGGTAATGGCACCCGACTCCAGGACTCTTGCCTGGAAAATCCCATGGATGGAGGAGCCTGGTGGGCTGCAGCCCATGGGGTCATGAAGACTCTGACACAACTGAGCGACTTCACTTTCACTTTCCACTTTCCTGTATTGGAGAAGGAAATGGCAACCCACTCCAGTATTCTTGCCTGGAGGATCCCAGGGCCGGGGGAGCCTGGTGGGCTGCTGTCTATGGGGTCTATGGGGTCGTACAGGGTCGGACAGGACTGAAGCGACTTAGCAGCAGCAGCAGGGGCAGGTAGGGAGGAGCCTGCAGGGTAGAGTAAGGTCCAGTCATGGGCGTGGCCTTCAAGGGATGTAAGTGCAGGCGTGTGATTTAACATCTTTCAACCACAGGTCTGGAACCAGGTAAATGAGGATATTATGCCTGGGTCATAGGCCCATTAGTTCTAGTACATGAAATAATTCATGCAAAAGTACCCACAACAGTGCCTAGCACATAACTGGCTCTCAATAAATGACAACTCTGCCATCAGAAGTCTTCTGGGATGAAAGAGAAAAGGGGACCTAGCAGAGAGGTCTTGACATGATAGACCTGGATTGGGCCCAGGGCAAAAACTATCTACTGCAAAATTATCTGCATGAATTTCCACGATAGATAGTGTAAAGCATCTTAGTATAAAACCCACCAGACTTTCCGTGATCACATAGTTCTTAAACTTGACCTTTAAAACTCAAAGAAGCTTTTAGAATAATCTAACCCACATACTTTTTTATCTTCTGGTTATCACCGAATTATTTCATGCCAAGGCAAACTTCGCAGAGTTATTAAGTGAAAACACCATGTTAGGATAGAATGGGGGAGATCATTATTTTTAAAGATCCCAATTCCAAATAGCCATCCCACCATTAACTGAGCTAATAGAGAAGAATTTTAATGAGCCCTACAATCCCAAAGGACTTGCTCCAGAATGTGTTATAGGGTCTTTTGCCAATAGATTTACCTGCTTAATTATGTTTTTCTTGAGCTGATCTAAAATTAATCTTCAAGTCACGTGGTGCTGAGCTTGGTGACCTGCAACTGTTAGTTAGGAATGTCAAATAACAGTAAGTTTTCTTATAAATGTTAGCTACCATTCACTGAATGCATACTGTGTTGGGCAGCTTGCCAAATTCTTCAAATACCTCTCACTGACTATTCACAAAAACACTCTGATGAGGGTATTATTCTCATTTTACGGAAGAGGAAACAGGGTCTGAGAAGTTAAACATCTTGTACAGGGTCACACTTGTGGGGAAGGGAGGAATCAAACTTGGGCCGGCTAGATTCCAAACCGGTGCTCTAACATTTTTCTAGATTGATTCTTTGTGGAAACTTCTGACTAGCTCCCCCCAAAATATTATAATTCCCATGTTATCCTCCTCTCTATATTTTTTCTTTGTGGACTCAATAGAAATATTTATTTACCAGACTATACCAAGTATCTTTATTCTCAAAGACGGGAATCAACAAACAATAGAATTAAGGAGTGGGGGGAATCAATCTAGAAGGCAAATAAGGATTCTCTCTCTGGGGTGAGATTGCAGATGAAATTTTCTTTTCTTCTTTTGCTTGTTTATATTTTCTAAATTAACCTTGAGTTTTGAAAATTTCAAAATAAGGAGATGCATATTGGTGAGGGCCGAAGGAAATCTATGGGGCACCAAAGGCGCTTAGACATCTCAACCTGATGTTGCAAAGTGAAGCAATAGAAATTAAAAACAAAATGAATCACTGGTTATACATATTTTATAAATTTCCTTTTATTGCCACAATTTGCCTCCACTTTATTTGGGAGACTATTTGGAAGATGTACCGCTAGAAATTGATCACAGTTTGAGTTTTTTGTGCTCAATGTCAGTGGGCCTGTTTACTGGTGGTGATGGTTTTACCTCCGGATTAAGAATGATTAGTTCTACTTTGGAATCAAATACAGTTCAACTGGAGTTCGAAAAGAATTAAGAGTCTTGTGGCTATGTACACGTGGAACAATTTCCCTTTGTTAACCAGGGCACTGTGATCTAAAGGAGAAGTGGCCGCTCTGAGAGCATGTACGGATACTTTGAGGGAAAACAATCTTATCTCTTTCACATTTTTAAGATAGGAACTAGAACCATAGATAGCCATTAAGACTCCTAACCTGTAAGCACTAACACACTAGGTGAAATAGATTCAGAACATTTAAAATAAGAAAAATACGATGGAAAAAAGATCATTTCAAATTCAAAAGATCATTTCCAAAGCATTCGTTGTTCAATATACATCACATGGCCTGTCTCACTGCTTTGGTTCTTGCATTATTCATCATTCACTTTCCACCAGGATCAAGTAAGCTTTTTCCTGTGAGTACTATATTAGTACTGTACTAACGTGAACAAAGCAGAAGTTCTTGTCCCTGTGGAGCTTACAGTCTTAAGGTTTATTTATACTTTGTATATGAAGCTGAATGGCCTAATTCATGAATGTGTGAGCCTATACACACAAAACATATGGTGATATGAAGTGTGGAAAATTCTCTTAAACAATTACTGTATTCATAAATATATTTCCCAATTTTTTTTTCTAATGTAGATGGTGAATGTATGCATCCCATTGAGTGGTAATTAAATGGTGCATTGGCAAACTGTACTCATTCTAATTTAAATAGATGTCATTTTTAAGTTGCATTGAAAATAAGCATACTTTTCAGAATTAGGAAAATCTTTAAAGTTGTTTATTAAAAATGCCATTTTAATAAGCATCATTAAAAACAGTATATTACTATGCTTTTAAATCACACTGACATCTTTTATTGCTTTTCCCCACATTCATGGTCTCCAACTCAGTGTTCAAACTTTTTCAGAGGATATGGAATATTTATAACCAAACACCAAAATCAGCTCTTCTTTCCATTTATGGGATGTGAAAGAGGAAAGCAGTCTCAATGATACAGAATCAGTGCTGAGTTACACAAGTCATTCATTTCAGGAAAATGTGACCAGGGAATCTCGAATTCTGCCCTAAATTAATAAAGCCAGTTGCTAAGTAATAAATAAATTTTAGAGTTATTATATGTGAAATGAGAGATGCTTTCTACCCACCCAGAGGACTATTATAAGAATAAGGAAGTTAACATTCATGACATTAAAATGTGAAAGCTTCTCAGTATAGAGTTTTCTTTAAAAGCTAAAAATAGAGCTACCATATGATCCAGCAATCCCACGCCTGGGCATATATCTGGAAAAGACGAGAATTCTAATTGTAAAAGATACACGCACACCAGTGTTCATAGCAACACAAATTACAACAGCCAAGACACAGAAGCTGACTAAGTGTCCATCAGCAGATGAACTGATAAAGAAGATGTGGTATGGACTACTACTCAGCCATTTGCAATAACATGGATGGACCTAGAGGTTATCACACTGAGTGAAATAAGTCAGACAGAGACAAATATTATATGACACCACTTACATGTAGAATCTAAAAAAATAATACAAATTAATTTGTTTACAAAACAGAAACCAAGATACAGACATAGAAAACAAACTTATGGTTACCAAAGGTGAAAGGAGTGGGGAAGGATAAATCAGGAGTATGTGATCAACAGATACACATTACCGTATACGAAACAGACAACAGGATTTACTGTGTAGCACAGGAACTACATTTAAATCTTGTAATAACCTATGGTAGAAAGATTTTACACACACACACACACATACACAGGTATATATATTGTTGTTATTTAGTTGCTAAGTTGTTTCCGACTCTTTTGCAAACCCATGGACGGTAGCCCACCAGGCTCCTCTGTCCATGGGATTTCTCAGACAAGAATACTGGAGCAGGTTGCCATTTCATTCTCCAAGGGATCTTCCCTACTCTGGGATTCAACCTGCATCTCCTGCATTGCGGGCAGATTCCTTACCACTGAAACACCAGGGAAGCCCTGTATAGCTATATTAATATATACAGACAATCCCAAGGACCGAGGAGCCTGGAGAAGCTGGACACAATTTAGCAACTAAACAGCAACAATATGTACAGATTATATATACATATAACTGAATCACTTTGCTGTATACTCTAAACAAATACAATATTGTAAATCAACTATACTTCAGTTTTAAAAAACGTTAAAGTTTCTTTTATGTGAAGAGACCATCTGTGACTGTGACTGGCTATCCAGATAAATGGAGTGAAATACGAGTCCATATATTTCTTAACTCTTTGAAGGTGGAAATCATTCCAATTTTCGAGTCACGCAGCTACTCAGGTATCTTGTAATAATTCCCAAAGTGTATACCCCTTATCCATTTGGAGGAAACCATTAGTACATATCCAACAGATGAAATGACAGAGATACACTTATTTTACTTGTAGAGCCACAGAGATTATCATGTAAGTGAGAATCAGGAACGTTTCAGTTTTAAGTGTGTTTTTGTGTGCAAGTGTGGGCACTAATCGGTATGTGTTAATAGACTGATTTACTCACTTCGTTGTTCTTGTGTTTTATATCTTAACCCAATGCTAGTGCCTCTGAGAACAAAGTTAACAAAACCACTGAAGCAGACAGTGGAGCTAAGTATAAGAAACAATACCCTGCATATCCTGCCTGCTGAAGTGTGTGAAACTAGAGCCCTGTTTCATCAACCTGGAAGTTAGCAAGGACCGTTCATAAGCCTTTTCATGACTGTACGTATATCATTTTTCGTTGAAACAGAAATGGCAAACACAGCCCTTGAGGCACTGCTCACTTTGATTTGGAAACTGTGCAAGAATTTACATGTGTAGGAAGACACTTCAAACTCAAAACTTCTAAATATACTAAGACAGTGAGAAGACAGTTGAGAAGCAAGAATAGCAGCAAACTTACATAACCATTCCTCACCTTGTATGTGTTCAAGATTCTTTACTATTTAAGAAGGAGATGCATGAAATATTGCATTAAAAATCAAGATGAATTCAATGTTATGTCTGTCTCGAATGATTCTGTCATAAGAAACTAATATATTCTGAAGGCACCACATAAAGGTTTCCTTCTATAAATATATCAACTTATGTAACTATATTATATATAAATTATAAATGTAATTTATCACTGATTTGATAAATTATATTTTGATAAATCAATTATTATGACTACATTCTGAACAAGTTATGCATGAAACATGAAGGCTCTGATAACCTTGTGTTCAATTAAAATCCAGATAAGATGAGCTCCGCCTATGAATAGGAACGAGTTCTCCATGGAGACAGTTAGTGGACAGCATCATTTCATATGAACAGAGAAAGGACCTAGTATCCATCTCGGGGCACAAAAAAGCAAGCTTTAAAAATAGCGTTAAGCTGAATTGTGGTTATAGGGGGAATGAAAGAGCCATAATACGTTAGCTGGAAGAATAAAATCATCACAGCAAAGATGACCTAACCTGGTCTAAATCTCTAAGTCAAACACTCCAAAGAATAACTGGAGTCCACAGCCCAGGGGATCAGGTTTTCACCAGATCACGTTCTTCAGTTTGTAGGTTGTGGTGTTTATTACTATTTGAAATTTCCAGCACCTTTGTGGTTACCCAAAATAGAACGTGGTACAGAAGTCCAGTTTGGAGTCTCAAAGGTGTGTTCAAATGTGCACAAGTCTTTAAAAAGAGGCCAAGTGGATAGATCTTAATCAGGAACAAGAAAACAGAGTTCGTGTTACAGAATGTTAGAGCCATTGCAATTTATAGCCCAGGTTTGGTTTGGCCACAGGTGATAGGCAGCGTTTGTTAAGACCTTCCCAATTCTTTCTTCTCTTACTCAACGTTGTATATGCAAATCTAAAGGCAACCTGATTTTAGCCCTCTTTATCTGTCTTTGCAGGTAGGATTCATTACAGAGTAGAATTGTAAAACTGGGCAAATAACTGCACCCTAATGTAATGCTATTAAATGAACTCAGGGTTCTGTTTTTTTAGAAGAGTTTTACTAAGTGAGCCCTGCGTTCATAAAAATAATTACTTGTTGAGAATTATCTCATTTTTTGAGTCATTTTTCTAATTATCTTAAATGGTATTCTTCTCCTTTGATGATTGATTCCAATATCACTTTATTCTACTTGCGTGTCTGACTATGCCTCAATTAAAATAGACATAGTATTGAACTTTGAAGCTCTAAATTTTACTTCTGTTTTATGAAATGGTCTATTAACTTCTTTCCCCCACTGAATCCCTTCTCATTAGAATTATTGCAAATAATTCTACTTCTCTACTGTTTGTGTCTGTTTTCTTATCTCTCTGAAAACCTCTTTTGGTTGAAGTTGAAGCCATCACTTGATACTTTAATGAGTCTACTACTGTGGATAGCATTCACTCTAATTTAGTTCACTGAGGAGTTGAATCCAAGTTTCGATCAAAGCGGCTCCCAGCAAAAGAAAGCAGCAGTCAGTGATGGAGGAGCCCTGGAGCTCATGGTACAGACCGACAGGACCCAGGGGGGCTGCTCATCCCAACTCGGGTCTCGAATCTACTGTTGATGCTTGACCTTTCAGCCTCAGAAGGACAGGGTTTCTCAGACTCTGGCCTCAGTGATTTTCTATAAAGTGATCCTCTGTACCCCAGTGTTTTTTTTTTTTTTTTACTTTTAAATTTTATATTGGAGTATAGCTGTTTAGCAATGCTGTTGGGGATCAAAGAGAAATCAGGAGATCTGAGTTTTATATAAAAACTCCTATGAATCAAAGAAGAAATCAGACAACACACAGAAATCATGAACTAATAAAGAAAGAAAATATAGATGATACATAGACAGTTTCACTTAAAAACGTTATTTATAATCCCCTCAGCTAGCAAAGGGATCCGTGTTAACAACCTTTCTCTGTCCCTTACAGCTTGCCTTTCCCTTCTAAATGTGTAAGGAAGAGGCTGTCTTTCAATTACTCTTTTTGTTGTTGTTCAGTCACTAAGTCGTGTCCTAGTCTTTGGACTGCAGCCCGCCAGGTTCCTCTGTTCATGGAATTTTCCAGGCAAGAATACTGGAGTGGATTGCCATTTCCTTCTCCAGGGGATCTTCCTGACCCAGGGATTGAACCCATGTCCCCTGCTTGGCAAGACAATTCTTTACCACCGAGTCATCAGGAAAGCTATTTACTTTTTTACTTAAATCTATTCCCTAGAACAGTGGTTCAGTTGGTCAGTGCCTCTTTCACTTAAGCAAGTCAAGCTTGCCAGAAATTATCATCATTGTTTCAGTTCCCCATGCAGGGTATCCCTTTCATTAGATAAATATTCACGCAGAAGATTCTGGGGCCCAGACACTGTGCTGGGAACTGGCGATACTTATGGGGCTTCAAAAAAAAATTTTTTTTTTAATCTTTTGGCCACACTGCAGGGCACACATGGCATGTGAGATCTTAGATCCTGACCAAGGATCAAACCCAAGGCCCCTGCGTTAGCAGTGCAAGGTCTTAACCACTGGATTGCCAGGGAGGTCCTGATATTTGTGTTTCTAAAGGGGAGGCCAGTCCTCAAGGAGCCTACACTCTAGTAGAAAAATGACAGCAAACAGCAGCAACAACACATCAAACACTCTTCCACAGCAGGTGCTTGACCAACTGGTTTTCCCACAGTCTCACATCATCCTTTCAAAAGGCTCCCCAAAAGGTAGGGAATATTGTTTGTGTTTTACAGATAAAGCAAATCAAGGCTCAGACTAAGTAACTTGCTAAAAGTGACAGGGCTTGCTAAGTCTGATTCCAAACCTTGAATCTTTTTTCCAGCCATGTACTTATTGCTATAATAGGGGTACTTATACTTCAATTATGGAGAAGGCAATGGCACCCCACTCCAGTACTCTTGCCTGGAAAATCCCATGGACGAAGGAGCCTGGTGGGCTGCAGTCCATGGGGTTGCTAAGAGTTGGACACGACTGAGTGACTTCACTTTGACTTTTCACTTTCATGCTTTGGAGGAGGAAATGGCAACCCACACCAGTGTTCTTGCCTGGAGAATCCCAGGGCTGGGGGAGCCTGGTGGGCTGCCGTCTATGGGGTCACACAGAGTCAGACACAACTGAAGCAACTTAGCAGCAGCAGCAGCAGCAGCAGCATCCTTCAATTAATCACTTATCAAAATTGTAGTCAATGGATATAATTAGTGTGCATTTGTTTTTAGCAAAGACGGATAGAATTATAACTCTGTTCCTCCCACTTGCTAAGGGAATGACAGACTCTTAAAGGGACTTAGAAAGTCCACTCTTTTTTTTAATTTTGCTTCTTCTGGTTTATTCCTTTTAATGGTAATAAATTTCCTCATCAACCTGTTACTCACCAAATAAGATGATGATAATGCTGTTGCTTTAAGGGGAAAATACCAATCATAGAGAAAGTCATTATCAAAGTCATTAGCAAAGATTGGGAATTTTCTTAATCCATCTGTTTGACAATTTCATGAATTCTTATTTAAAATTAAAAAATTTTTAAAGCCCCATAAAAGTCTGAATGTGAGCTCTCTGAAATGAATTATAAGGAAATTAAACTCAGAATCTCAGTGTGTCCTATCCATTTCATTTTCCCCCATTCACAAACTAAAAGAACACGTTTGCAAAGATCAATTACTACATTGACAAATAATTTTTTTCTACCTGACTTTTAAAATAACTGATGATTACTTTGTGCCAGGTATGGCTTTTTGTGCAGTATCTTCTGCTGCTGCTGCTAAGTCGCTTCAGTCGTGTCCGACTCTGTGCTACCCCATAGACAGCAGCCCACCAGGCTCCCCCAGCCCTGGGATTCTCCAGGCAAGAACACTGGAGTGGGTTGCCATTTCCTCCTCCAATGCATGAAAGTGTAAAGTGAAAGTGAAGTCGTTCAGTTGTGTCCGACTCGTAGGGAGCCCATGGACTGCAGCCCACCAGGCTCCTTGGCCCATGGGATTTTCTAGGCAAGAGTACTGGAGTGGGGTGCCATTGCCTTCTCCGAGTATCTTCTTCTATCCCCTTAATAATGCTCTATGGTAATTAAGTGGGCTTCCCAGGTGGCACCAGAGGTAAAGAATCTGCTTGCCAATGAAGGAGATGTAAGAGCTGTAGGTTCCACGACTGAGTCGGGAAGATCCCTGGAGAAGGAAATGGCAACCCACTCTAAAATTCTTGCCTGGAAAATTTCATGGGTAGAGGAGCCTGGTGGGCTACAGTCCATGAGGCCACAAAGAGTAAGATACAACTGAGCAACTTGTCAGCTGAGGGAACTGAGACTCAGAGATCATGCCCAAACCAAGGAGCAAATAAGGGGCAGAACCAGAAAGTTAATTAAGGACTATTTATCCTCAAAGCGTGTGTTTTTAACTGTGTGTGTGTCATGCATTATTGAGACAATGATCATATCAAGAGCAGCAACCAACACTTATGCCTACTGTATGCAAGGTATTGTCTTAAGACCTTTGCGTATATTAACTCATTCAATCTTCATACCAATCAGATGCGTTAAGTGCTGCAATAATTCTTACTTTCTTCACACAAGAAAGAACTGTAGCTCAAGGAGATTTGGTAACCATGCTACTTGAAGGCAGTGGTGTCAGATTCACTGGTGGCAGACAGCCTCCAGACCCTTCCTGTCGAACATCAAGCTCCTCACCAATATAGACAGAAAGACAAAATGGTTATATGTGACTGATGGTTACAAAATGGAATGTATTATACTTTATATTCATTTCTCCAATGTATGGTACAACCAGAAGCCATGAGATAAGAATGCTTAAAATAATTTCCACATTGTATGTGTATCTTTAGTTTTATTTGAAACTGAAAAAATTATTGGCTTCCTAATCCAACATGCTTTTGCCTCAGTTATGACTGAGAGCATTTACCATTTTAAGAAATCCTAAATAGAAAATTTTAAGATCTTTTAGTACTCAAATACATCCCTCACCATCTTCTCAAAATCACTTTTTTTTTGTACCAAGGACAAATTCCATCATTCAGTTTAGCTTTTGAAACCTTGGTAAACTACACTGCAGTGACCCTGCTCAAAGTTTTCTGAACAATGCTCTGGCAATGTCCACTGAGAACAGGGTAAACAATGGGTTCCTGTTTTCTATTTCCTGCAGACTATTATGATGTTCTTATTCCTCTTGATATCACTGATCACTAATTGTTAGTTTTAGGGGGAAAAAAAAAAAGAGCCAACTACTCGATTATATTTCTTTAAAGCTGAAAAGGTTCGAATGCTGCAGCTCCTTGGGCTTCAAACATATCCACTCTGTTTTTCACGGCAATTTTCAGTCCATTAGAAAATGATAATGGGCTTGAGACTGAACACAGCAACTCACAAGAGATGAGGGCTAACTGTTGATGCCAGAAGTACTTTCAGAACTTCTGAAACTATTTTGTACGTGATTATCTTTATTATTTTTTTATTGGAACATACTCGCTGTGCAATATTGTTAGCTTCTGCTGCACGGCAGCACGCATCAGCTATATGTCTACATATATGCCCTGCCTCTGGGGCCTCCCTCCCACCCGACCCCATCCCACCCCTAGAGTTCATCACGGAGCACCCAGCTGAGCTCCCCTTGCTAAACAGCAGCTTCCCACTGGCTGTATATCTTACATATGGTAGTATATATGTATCAATGCTACTCTCTCAATTCATTCCACCCTCTCCTTGCCCCTCTGCATCCACCATTCTCCACGTCTGCGTCTCTATTCCTGCCCTACACATAGGTTCATCGGTACCATTTTCCTAGATTCCATATACACATGTTAATAGACGATATTTGGTTTTCACTTTCTGAGTTAACTGCACTCTGTATGACAAGCTCTAGGTTCATTATGATATCTTCATAGCCAGCCTAATAATCTCCGGCTATCTTTCAGCCAGCCTGAGCTGAGAAACTCGTTCTTGGATGATTGTGTCGGTATGCCTCTTTGTTTCCAGTGATCAGATTAACCAAGTGAGGGGCTGGTTTCCCCAAAACAACAAGGAGCCCGGGGTGGGTTCAAGGCTGCCTCAGCAGGTGCTTCCCAGAAGGGCATCTGCATTTCCATCAGCTCAGAGGAGCAGTGGCAGGTGATGGGGCGAAGGGTAGAATACCCTCTCCTCAGGAGGTTCTGTGTTAGCATCGCCCCCGTGAGACGTCTTGCCTGTAGCTTATCAGCCTGAACAAACCACCAGGGAATCCCAGAAGATAAGTTATTAAATAGACCTGTGACCAGGAATTTGTAGCAGCGTTGAAAGCAAAGATGGATCCTCCATAGGTAGGAAGGTGCGTCTGCCATGACTGTGTTACAGTATTTATTTCTTTTCGAGCCATGAGTCTGGATATAGTGAGTGACTTGATTGTAAAATGAAATGTGTCAGAGAGAAACTTCATTCGAAAGTGACCCTTAAAGAAACCCTGGCTGAGAAAAAGAGGAAACTCACGAGAAGGTGAAAATGCATGCATTTACTTTGGCTCAGACGTCCATTTCCCTCCCCTCTACCTAAGCACACACTACCCACAGACAGGACAGACCGTCCAGCACTTTCCTCTGGAGACCAGGCCAGTCCTGGCTCAGCCCAGAGTCTAAACAATGATTTCCCCCCCTGTTTTTGGTAAAACTGAGCTATCATTACTCATTTCTTGACACATGCCTCTCCCATACCATCTCATTTCTTGTGTTTCCTTTGTTAACAAGACTATTGTTGCTGTTTTTAGGAGGCTGACCTTGCTGGTTAGACCGTTCCCACCCAATCATGTCTATATCTGGCACATGGACAAATGAGCGTATCTGTAGGCACTGAGGTAAACAGATGAGGTTGCTAACAGCCAGAGGTGACTGGCCCCAAAGCTCCAGGTGCCTTGGGTGTCACCTAGTGAGGTGACAACTGAAGGGATCAATATTGCAGCAACATCCGTAACCTACCTGGGACACACCAACAGGCCACTCGAAGAGGTAGGAAGGTCTGGATTGCAGGGCGGATAACACAGAAAATATTAACATGTCCAGTATCTAAAAGCTCCCATTTCTAACCCACATTCATTTTAGGAACATATTTTTCTTATGCACTTGATATAACAAATCTATACAGCTCCTTCTAACCCTTGAATGTGGGTCCACTCTTCCTTATTATTCTTCACTCATATTTCATCTCTGTGGGTTTCAAGGACATTTTTCTAACATTTTGTGTATTATTTATGTATGCCTGTCCTTGCAAAATTAACTTTTGTGGTCATAGTAACGATGGAAATATGCCATAGATGGTTGGGTTAATTAGTTTGTTTTTTGAATGCCTCAGAAAAGATATTTTTCATGCTCTGCCGTGATGATTTCAAAGTGTCTTACACGTGTACAAAAAGCATGTACATATGTACAAAATAGTACATCTTCAAACATCCTTAGGCTGTAACCAGTGTCCTTGCCCAGGGTAGAAGAAAGTGTCTCACAGCCTCTTCCCAGGCAACAGAGCAAAGACCAGCCCCCAGTCTCCAACTCAGCTCTGTATTCCAGGCCACACAAAGCTCCCTTTCCTCTCCTTTGCCAGAGAACAAGATCACAAATCTCCCAGTTTTTCGATGGCCAGTAATTCCTGGTGTGTTTATAACTAATGCACTATATGGACATGACAAAGGGTTTCATGCCACTAGAATGACAATGGCCTGAGCAGGCAGTGCTGTGGGCGAGATACTTCATTTGTTTGTCTGCTCATCAAGTATCTATAAAAAGCATCAGGTACGGCTTGCAGGAAGCCACGTGGTATAACTGTCTGCTGCTGCTGCTAAGTCGCTTCAGTCGTGTCCGACTCTGTGCGACCCCATAGACGGCAGCCCACCAGGCTCCCCCGTCCCCGGGATTCTCCAGACAAGAACACTGGAGTGGGTTGCCATTTCCTTCTCCAATGCATGAAAGGGAAAAGTGAAAGTGAAGTCGCTCCGTTGTGTCCGACTCCCGGCGACCCCATGGACTGCAGCCCACCAGGCTCCTCCGTCCATGGGATTTTCCAGGCAAGAGTACTCGAGTGGGGTGCCATTGCCGTCTAGTAATACACAAATACGTCATTCTCTCAGTAACCCTAATCAAAAGAAATTGTGATCAGAGATCCCAGTTGAGTGATTAATACACCCTAATGGAGTATTACATGATTTTTAAAAAGATCTGGAGAGATGATGCAAGAATGCAGGTATCGATTTATTTCAAGCCTATTTTAGAAGATAAATGCAAGTTATTAAGATAATAGATTATATCCCGAGGAGGAAAACAAGTGCTGATTCTTTAAAAACTTTTTAAATCAAATATGTAACCAAAAAGCAATACCGTTTAGAGAATCCTCTTGGTTGGAAACAGCTGCTTAATCAAAATACAGAGTTTTTGCTTTTTAGAAGATAAGATACTTTCATAAGCTCTCATTTATATATAACAAAAATACCATCGTGTGTTGCTTAATGCCTTGAGCAGAACTTACTGAATTGCTTCTTTATTCAACAAATGCACACTGAGCCCTCCCTCAGTGCCAGGCACAAATATAACACACCTGTCAGGGGTTCGATGGGAATCAGAGGAGAAATCCATGAATCGATCACTCAAACAAAGGCAACGTTTGATGTTGGAGGGAACGTGAGGAACACGATTCTTTAAGAGTTAAAAACAAAAATGCTTGACCTTGGCTAGAGCAGGGAAACCCTTCCTGAGGAAAAGGCGCTTGAGCTGACAGCCGAAGGGTGCCTGGCATCCACGTCAAGCAGGGCAGGCGGCAGGCAGAGGGAATGAAGCACACACACAGGCCCCGACGGTGGTCCAACCCAGGAACTGAGGGGAGGCCAGAGAAACTGGAAGAAAGGGAGCTAGAGAAGGGAGGGAGATGTGCGTGGGGATGAGAAGAAGCAGATCGCACAGAGCCTTAAATAGGCCCCTTTGAAGGCTTATCTTGATTTTTCTACCATATGTAGCAACTGTTGCATATGCTCAATTTCAATGGAATATAAATATCGAGATCTAAGTCATAGTTATATAAAACAGCAGAGGCACTTGCTAAATACACATGGAGTTCAGACAGTCAGTTTAAAAACAATAAGGTTTTCACTAGAAAGTGAGTTGTAACAAAGGTTTTAAGAAGTTATTTCTATAGAATCTCTAGCATCTGATAGATAGAATCTCTAGTCTGAATCGTTCATTCAGACACTCACCTTATTTGGTAAAATCCAGTCCCAGATTGGATAATGGCAAATGGGATGGCAAGTCACATTTTGTTTCATGTCAGTAAACCAGGAAGCAGAAATAAGTGACATATGATTTGACAACTTTAATGGACAGCTTCAGTCCATTTGTGAAGCTGTGATAGTTCAACTGGAAACCATTGTGATGAAAATTCCTTCGTTCATTTTTATTAACATGTCGATCTTTTCCCCCAAACAAATCAATTAAAGGGTAATTTACTGGAACTATGGTGAATGGCTTCATCAACTAGAACCATATAAATATAACTGGAATATTCTTAAACAAAATGAAACTTTTTTTTTAAGTGTAAAGTTATTACTACTAGTCCACAGAGTTTTAATATTTTGATCGTCTGGTTGGTCTAACAAAGAACCTAGCCAACTTTCCTCCTTGTAGGCTTTTTTAAAGTACTGTACATATTTGCAATCACATTGTGCATAGATTCCTATTGAGTAATTTTCTCCTGTCAGGCCACAACAATGAACTGCAGATTCCTTGTTTGTAATGTAAATGATTGAATACATTTTGTTAATATGTTTTTATTCCTATGTTTTGCTATTAAAAATTTTATAACATTTCCAAGACAAAAAAAAAATAATAAAATAAAATAATTATGCCTGCAGATGTAGATCATGGGGGTGAGCGGGAATGGCCAAATGTGATCTCTTATCAGTCTAAGCAAACGTCCAGATGTTCGAGTTAGGAACGGGGTTTACATAGCTCAGTGTTTCTGCCTCCATTTTAGGGTATCCTCTCAGAGGACTTGTATGACTGGTCTGAAACCACTCAACCCATGGGCTTGGGTTTCCCCACTTGGTACATTTATTCACTGTTCAACACACTGAACTTCTTGGAGACGACCCTGTTGACACTTAGCGAGTGTGTGATGCTTCTAAGCATCACTAGTTTCGTCGCACACACACGTGGTTCACTATGTTTCATATGGTTGAAGCAGACAAGTGTAAAAGATGTCAGTACACTTAACTGAGCCTTCATTTTGCATCCAGCATGCCTGCTTTGGGGGTCCGCCCCTTCCTTTCATCAGCGTTATCTGATTTCTATCATTTCTATAGGATCAGAATCTGACTGCCTTTTCAGTACATCTTTGAAACTCATGCCAGTGTTTCAGGCAGACCTGCTGCCTCTCCCTAAGTACTAAAATATCTAAGAGAATGACGCATTGTTCTCCTGGAAAATTAGACAATGCTACCCAACTGACATGACCATGAAAGCCTTCAAACATTTATAGTGCAACTCACTTTTCAAAGGACTTCGGGGGGTGGGGGCGGGGGGAGAATGTGTAACCTAGAAAACAATATTCATGGGAAAACTACATTCACTTCCTTCCTTACTGAGATCCTCTCAAATCATAGGAAGCGATGAGGAATCAAATGAGAATTTGGAGTTCTCTTGGGGAAAAAAATTTAAACAACTCTCAAAGAAGCCCTCACAACGCATGTATTGAAGAAACCATGCACATAAAAGTCCCTAGATTTCATCATGGTATCTGAAAACAAACTACCATGTTTGGCCATAAAAGAAACCTGCACAGTTACGTTTTAATTATTTAACCAATAACATTAATAGCATTTGCAACATGCCAGACTTTTCTACATTCCTTTGAAATGACAACTCTTCTAATCCTCACAACAGCCTACTGAGATAAGTCCTATTTAAAGAAGAGGAAACAGAGGCACAGGGAAGTGAAGTAACTGGCCCAAGGTCACACCAAAGTGGATTCAAACAGACACACTGTCCCAGACTCTCTGCTCTTAAGCATTACACACTTTTTTAAGTTTTCTGAAACAATCAACCAACCAGTAAGACCTAAAGCTACAGATGATCGCTGCATACAGAACTAGGAGTTTTAAATATGACTGGTGTGGGTACACATTTTCTCTTATAATGAGGATTTCATTTTTAGGAAGCCCTTTGAGCCTACGAGGCTTTGGTTCCACCTGAAAAGGTGAGAAGGCATTTGGCAAACTGGTGAAAGCATTCAAAATAACGTGTTCACTTACTTAACGGTGGGGCAGAGGACAGCGGAAGCCTCTCTTCTCCAAAATGCCAATCTCTTGTGCTTCGAACAGTTGGAGGGTTACCTGAGTTAATAAGATCCTTCCTTGAGACATAAATACCTTCTAGGTTTGTTCTACATCAACTGTGCCTTAGTTACAGCTTCGATTAGACCAATACTTAGCTGAAAACAGTCTCAGTATTTCTTGTGTGCTATGGAGGGAGAAAAAGAAGTGAAACGCTAAACTGACTTTCAACATTTCCGTCCATTTCTCCCGTTCCCTCTTCATCTCTGAAAGATTATTCCTGCTCTAGCCTCTGAAACCAAGCCCGTCCTTCTGGAGAGTTTAAGAATCTCAGTGAACATGGTGGCCAGGGCACCAGGCAATTAGGTTCTTATCTTTTTCTTCAGAGCCTGCATTGCTGCCCGGAATCTTGCGAAATGTCCTGATTCCTCCAAACATTAGATATTGATCTATGGACCACTCTTTTAAGTAGCAAGGATCAAGAGCAGTGGTTCTCAAAGTATGGTCAAGAATCACCTGGGGACTTGTAGCGATCAAAATTTCAGGCCCCTCCTCAGACATACTAAGTCAGAAACTAGGGCTAGGACCCAAGAATGTGTCTTTGGATGAGCCTTCCAGGTAACTCTGATGCTTACTACAGTTTGAGAACCACTGGCCTAGATGGCACTGCCTGATAAAACGATAATACAAGTCACATTTATAATATAAAAGGCTTTGGCATTTTAAAAAATAAAAAGAGGTAAAATTAATTTTAACAAAACATTTAACATAATATGTCTGCAATACTATTTCAACATATGATCAAGATTTTTAAAAAATTCTGCTTACAATCTGTTTTTCATACTTAAAGTCTGGTATATATTTTACACGTACATGACATCTCAGTTCTGACAAACCACATGTGGCTCAACAGCCACATGTATCCACCACATTAGATAGACAGGCTCTAGACTTAAATAAAATCAGTCCTGAATATTCATTGGAAAGACTGATATTGAAGCTGAAGCTCCAATACTTTGGCCATCTGATGAGAAGAGCTGGCTCATTAGAAAAGATCCTGATGCTGGGAAAGACTGAGGGCAGGAGGAGAAGGGGACGACAGAGGATGAGATGATTAGATAGCATCACCAACTCAATGGACGTGAATTTGAGCAGACTGTGGGAGTCATGAAGAACAGAGGAGCCTGGAGTGCTGCAGACCATGGGGTTGCAAAGTGTTGGACATGATTTAGCGACTCAACAGCAACAACAACAAGTGATAATGTCATTAACTTTTATGCTTTCTGTGTATCAGGCATTACTTGGTTAAGCATTTTATGTGCATAATCATATAAACCCAACCACAACTCTATGGATTGGCATTGTTATTACCCCCATCTTATACAGAAGAAGAGTTACGCCAAACGCCTATTTAATGTTTCATCAATATAAGAAGCCTACTCTAATATAAGCATTTCCAAATGATTTTAAATCAATTTTTTGGTAAAAAACACAAAGGAAAAAAACAGAGAAATAAAACCATTAACAGTACAGTTGATATAACTGTTACGTTATTAATAACTTACAAAGACATAGTAGTTGGGTAAGTACTCTAACCTTTAAAAATAGGCCTCAATTTGCACTCTTCTGTGATGCCAAATCTGTTGAAAAGTACCTATAGACAGGCTGTCTGGACAGTCAAGATCTTTGGGGAACAAAGGAGTCCTGGGTGAGTTACTTGGCAGGGTAGGACTCATCCTAAATGGAACAGGGAGCTGGGTCATAACCTGTTCATTCAAGTGCAGATTGATATAAAATGACTCTAAAAATAGTTCAACGTGAAGCAATGAACTTCTCTTAGTATTGGTGTGAAAAGCACCCAGTTTGTAATTTAAAAATAATAGTTGACTTAGTACTCAAATAGTTAATCTTTATCTGTTCCCTTAACTTCGACGGTTTCTCAAGGAAGGTCCATTTTCAAATGTATTTTCCACATGTATACCTGTGGCGGATTCATTTTGATATTTGGCAAAACTAATACAATTATGTAAAGTTTAAAAATAAAATAAAATTTAAAAAAAAACTACTATAAGGAGAAAAAGGAAAAGCAGTTAAAAAGTTTAGTTCCTGTTACATGGCATAGTGATTGATATTTCTATACATTTCAAAACGATCACTACAGTAAGTCTAGTCACCATCTGTCACCATACAAAGACATTACATAATTATGGACTATATAAAATCCCCACACTGTCCATTTCACACCTTGTGACTCAATTTATTTTGCAACTGGAAGTTCATACCTCAATCTGCCTCACCTACTTCTTTCCTCCGTATTTTCTCTAATCAGTTACAAGGAAAGAACTGAATTTGATGTGAGCCTCTGGTAGCCAGCCTTCATAATATTAACTATAAAATATATCAGGTGGTTTTTATAATGGACTAAGATCAGGGAATCTTCTTTCATCTCTCAGCAGTACTTCCTGACTGCATAAGCGTTTTCTTTGTTACAAAGAATAGGGAGTTCAGAGGTTTTAGGGATTTCATCTAGAACAGAGGCTTTTATACAAATACTTAAGTGTTTCCTTGGTAGGAAGTAACTAATTTTCCTTTTTCGGGATGTTGCAAAAAGCCTAATGAAGCAATGGAAGCCAGGAGTCCGTCTGATGACGCATATATTCCCTGGGTCAGAGTAAGAGATCGCCACATCTCCAGTTGCCATGGTTTAAATAGCCTGTGGAAAAGAAGCTGTAAACGTCTGTAACAAATTCTGTCCTTACCCCCGCTGCGTTTGTGTGCTGTAAACCTTTCGAGGCAAAGAAATTAATTTTGTCCACTATTGTATTCTCAGAGTGCTTGGCATATCAGAAGTTCTTGCCACAAAAATGTTTGTTGAATGAATGAATACAATTTCCAGATCTTAATTCATCATTCTACAAACGAAAGCTCAGAGTTTGCCAGTCACTGCTGGTGACCCAGTCTGAAGAATTTCTTCACTGGCCTTTGGAGTGGGGAGAGAGCAGGGGATGGGTGCCTGTCTGCATCTTGTCACTGAATGGCCCCCAATCTCTGCCAAGAGATAAGAAATGTCAACAGCTTAACCCAGTAGCTTTCAAAAATAGCATGGTTGATGAGACTGGAAATGTGGGTGTGGGCTAGAAATAAATCATTTGTCTTCAGTCTTAAGGAGGATAGGCTGACAACAGTTATTCCTCCCAGAGAGAAATCTAAAATATTTTTTAAGACTCATATAATCCGGCCAGGAACTATCAGAAGAAAAGTCTTTCCTCTCAATACGGCATAAATAGAACATCTGATTTTCGACGAATCAGGTGAATCGTTTTGAAAACGCAAGGATTATGGCAAACTACTATGTTTCTTTAAGATTCCAGTTAAGTTTTTTTTGTTGTTGTTACTGTGTGCTTTACTTTCAATCATGCTGGCAGTTTTCCTCAAAATATAAATGAATATTTGCACAGTGAAGCAAGTTGTTGTGGGTTTCCTGGTTTGTGTCCCTGCCCCCCACGCCCCCCCCCGCCGATGTGTTGGGGGGGCGGGATGTGGCGATCCAGGCAAGGTTTTTTCATCCCTTGCAGACAACCCCGGCTGCTGTTAAATGCTGAAAATAGCTCAAATGCTCTCAGAACAGTAGCACCACCCAGCAGCTGAGATTCTTTCCCTCTCTCACTTGCCTTCTCTCTTGCCCCCCCACCTTTTTTTTTTTTTTTCCAGACACTTTGATTGGACTTAATCTTAAACCTCTGGAGTTCAAGACCTTTTAAAAAGGGCTAAATAAACAACCTCCACATGTAAAAGGCCACTGACTCCTACTTCCTCTCTTCAGATCAACTGTTGAACCTGGCTGCCTGTAGGTAAGATTTTTTTTTTTTAATTCTGGAATTATTTTGTTGGTTTATGACATGGACTCAATGTTTTTTAAATAACTTGTCAATGGTGAAAATAAGCAGGGGGATGGGGGTGGGGGACGGTGCTGGGGTTGCTGAACGCCCTCCAGGTAGATACGGAGTTCCAGAGTCCAGCAGCAGCCTGTGTGCGTTTCTGCGGCTGCAGCTTTAAACAGTGCTGAACGCGCTCTGTACAATGCTGACCTGCAGAACAGATCTGTCTGTGACTGAGCCAGAGCCGAGGCAGAACGCTAATTAAGCCTCCTTGCCAGGGTCGTCCCAGAGCCTTTCAGACACCCTCATTTTCTTGTTTAGACGGGGTTTACTTATTTTTAACTTTCTAAGGGCATTTTTTTTTTAAGGGAAAAGATGCAACTACCTGAGTAAAGGAGCTAGATTAGTGATTTATTCTTTAAGGACAATGAGACGGCTTTATCTTATTAACCTTCTTTCACCACTGTTTTGTTCATTGCTACTGTGGAATTAGAACCATTTTTTGTTTGCTTTTGTACTGCACCATTGTACCACAATTCAGTGACTCAGTTTTGAGGTTTCCTTACCTAGCTGATGGTCTTTGGCTAGCAGGTTTCTTTCTCTACTGCGACAATATAATAGTTTGGAGGGTTTTCTGTGCTTTTCCCCCTCCCCCACCTTACGCTTGGTCTTGACATTTTGCAAAGCACTTTGATCTGTGGACTTTAACTTCAAACATGGCATTTACTTTGATTGTGGGTATTTACTATGTTCAGTAAAAAGTCTTTTTTGTTTAAGGCTTTTATATCATTTTCATGGAATAATGTATTGGGTTTTGGTTTTCTCTCACTGATATGTGTTAGGTTTTATTAGTACTGGGACCCCCCTCCCCTCAGCAGAAAAGCAAAGACTATCCTATGGCAGGTTTCTCTGACCATCACAGAGTTTATGACAGCTTTCTGCTCCACTCAGCAGATGTCTAAAATCAAGCAGGAAATAATGGTGCACAGACCAGACTATCAACCCCTCATGTAAGTGCCTCTAAATTGCCATATGCCTTGGGGCCTTACTGTTGCTTTTTAACATGGACACTGAAATCCTTGGAATTTAGAGATTCTTATTTCCAAAGAAGTTTATTGGTATCTCACCATATGTCGAAAGAAAGCATGCATTTTAAACACACATCTTCCGGTTAATTTTTTTTTCAAAAAGAAGAAAAAAAATTTTTAAAGAAATAAAAGAATATTTTAAAAAGGAAAACTAGAAAAAAAGGAAAGGAGAAAAGAAAATTCTCTGTAGCCAGAAATCTGTTATGCTAGTGAAACTTCTGCTGAATGAGGGATAAGGAATGAAAAAAATGTATTTCCTAAAATAGGCAGAGTATAGCGCTTTCTAGCCATTCAGTCAACTTTTAGATGTTCTCTTTGTTTTAGAGAAAATTCGTGGGTATATCACATTTGTCTGTCACTCTTTTCTTCTCTACTGCAAACAAGGGTATTTTCAAAGTCCTCAGCCAGATACTGAGTTTGTCGTCTCCTGGCCATCTGGCGTTGCGTCCTGGTGAAGGTGAACAGTAGGACGAGCCTAAGCCTGTCGGAGAGTAAGTGCCAGGCAGGGGCCCTGGCTCCTCAGAGCTGATACAGGACGCACCCTGTGCTCTGCATCGTGCTGACAAGGAAGGAAGCCAGTGGCCACGGGACTCAGGTTCAGAGGGTGGAGCTAGGGAGTAAGTTATGGGAGACGTCACTCTGGATTAGAAGCAGATGCAATATGATCTCTAGAACTGGGACTGACATTGTAGGAAAACCTAGAGCTGTTCAGTCTAATTTTTTTTTTTTTAATTTCCCAAAGCTGGACATTTAATTACTAACTTTCTCTCTTCAGATCTGCATTATAAGAGCTTTTGAATCATCTCGTTTCTGTGATGTGTGTATAGTCAAAACTTGAAATCCTCTGGTCATTTTGAGCATATCCTTCACTACCTTTGGTGGGGGTCTAGAATACTCATCCCTTTAATACTAGGCATTCTTGATTTGGCATTGCTGAGGAGAAATGTGCTGCTAAAAAGGCAATGCTAGTTAAATGGCAACCCACTCCAGTGTTCTTGCCTGGAGAATCCCAGGGACGGGGGAGCCTGGTGGGCTGTCGTCTATGGGGTTGCACAGAGTCGGACACGACTGAGGCGACTTAGCAGCAGCAGCAGCAGTTCAGTTGCAGAATCCAATGGCCGAAATGTGTTTGGATTGTGACAGAGGCCATTCCATTCTTGAGCAAGCCATTTTTTTCCTGTTCTGTTGGGGTTTTTTTTTGTTTTCTTTTGCCTCTTAATTTTACTTTGAAACTTTGGCTTGTTTGAATGTGAAACTCAAGGAGAAAGGTAGCCAAAACCACTGGGTTTCACACAGGTTCCACATGAAAGAAGTATTCTATCCAGCCTTGCTCGAAACTTGGCCCAAGTTTTGCCAAAAGTTTCATGAATGTCACTGAGCCTGGATTTGAAACCTAATCCCAAGTCAAGTGACTTCTGGTGACTTTGAGGCTGTCCTGTAGAAGTATAGAATCTGTCAAACAAGGGCACCCCTTATTTTCACATCTCTGACTATAATTTCATGTATACACACATTTTTGCAATAAATTTCCATTTGTTCTGTGATACTTTAAAGCCAGGTTCAATCCTAATGTGAATTTTTATCGCTGGGGTATTGAAGCAATTGGCAAATAGAAGTCTGCGTTTTTAAATTCCAACACAGTCTGAACAAGTGGTGTGAACATGTTGGTATAATTCAGCTAAAGGAAGTCAGTCCCAGGAGAGTCATGGAGTGGCTTTCTTTGCTTAAATATACTTCTGTGCTCATGTGGAACAAACAGTAACATTTTGTCCAGGTCTGTCTGCTTGACAGTATGCCTTTTGTTCGTTCTCCAAAGGTGGTGTCAAATATATTGGTGGAAAAATAATAAACTTACAGATTTTTTTTTTTTTTTTGGCCTGCTCAACTGACACACTCCTAGGGAACATTGTAAGCATTGAAAAGTAACATTACTTGTAATGTATACTGAGGGTAAAGGAATCCTCAGCAGTCAATTTTCTTCAGAAAAGCTTGACCTCGAGCTGTTGTGTGACAGTCAAATGGGTTGGGTTGTGAAGTAGTATGTGTTTTGAGTGGCTGGAAGGAAGATGGGATTTGTAAACTTCCCTCAGCAAATGTTACATTTACATGAAAAATAACTGAGAAGAAGGGGACAAAGATGAGAGCAGAGCACTGGAAGTAAGAGGAGACCATCTGGTGCAGAGGGTGAGGAATCAGGACTGTTCAACATGACTTCTTTAACTCGACTTTGTCCTAGAAACTAAAACTCTACCTGCAAAATACCCACACCTGTAATTTTATTTAATACTCAGGATTATCAGAGATAATAGACTGTGTTTTTATTTCACCCCATGAATAGATGTTTCATGTTCAATAACTGGTTTCCTGGATCATCTGTCTTAAGGTAGGGTGGCATTCCTATTAATATGGGGTTGGTCATGCAGGCAGTGTGTTCCCAGTGTACAGGTGAGGACACTGATCCCCAGCATTGCCACGGTATCTATTTTACATCCCTAGAAAATAGCCAATGGCAGGTTGGCTCTCATATCAAGAGTTTTCAAAGTGTACCATTCCATCTCATTACATAATACAAAGCTATAAAACAAGTTAAAAATAGTAGCCAAAGGATAATAAGAAAATGGTTAGTCCAAGCTACGAGAGTGCTATTTGGAATCATAACAATTTCTGAGTTTCTATACTTCACTGAGAAATAATAATCAAATAATTAAATAATCAAATAATCAAAAGTGGGATGAAGGTTACAGAGAAAGACAAGCATGGGCCAGTGGTATCATGAACCAAAAGTTATGACTTGGTGATCAAAACAAGATGCAGGTCAGTGAAAAGAATCATGTTAGTAATGTGATACAGCTTAAATAAAATAATGTACTTGCTACTGAAAGGTCAATCCAGTATTAGTAAAGATAGGACAGAAACACTAATCTCTTGTTTTGAAGATACATTTGGGCTTGAAAAAAGAAAGTGAATTTAGTTTAATGGAAAAACACATGTACAGCTTGTGTTATTAAAGCACTGTGTTTTGGTTACTTTGACCTGAAACAAATCCTGGTCCAAGCACAACTCTGAATTGGTTTAATTCTAGTGGAGCCATTGCTCTTGACATGCATTCAGCTCAGTGGTACTTCTCTTGTTCAATTTTGCAAACCTAAGAAATTTGGTTGGTTTCGAATTTAGCTGCAAGCAGTGTTCGACCTGACCATTTAAATATTTTAAAACCACATAACACTCAACTTTAGAACAAATTCCTAGTGTTAAAAATACCTAAGAATGTTGAAAAAGTTATGTATAGGTACACTGTCTGCAAATTTAATGAGCATACAACCAAATATAGTTAACAAACACAGTTTTGATCTGTAGATCAAAACTATTTTCTATTCCACATTTATATGTTTTACTATGAAAGTATTCACTTAAAATTTTTTTTATTATACTGGGATTAAAGATCATGGTTAAGGACAGAAAACTGGGAATTCTCTGTCAGTCCAGGGGTTAGGACTCAGCACTTTTACTCCTGAGGGCCTGGGCTCCCCACGGGTTCAACCTCTGAGTAGGGACCTAAGATCCCACAAGCCGCAGGGCATAGCCAAAATATTCTCTTAAAGAGAAAAGAAAAGAGAAGCATAGAAATCTATCCCCAAACAAATATGGCTGAGTAAATGTGCAGTTAGACTAGAAACCGCATCCTCGTGGTACCAGCAAAGCCAAGTGTTTGAAGGTATTGTCTGGCATCTGGTTGACCTTCACGTAGACATCTGTGAATAGTCCAGAACAGTGGGTCTGTACTGAAGGATTCAGCAGGGGAGTGTTGGAGATTAAGGAGGAAGTTTTGCACTAATTCAAGAAGGATGCTAAATGTCAAGCTAAGAGATCCACACCTCCTTCTGATGTAAGAAGTGGTCATTATCCCTGACTGTACAGGGCAGTAAAATGATAACTTTGGGAAGAAGTAAACAGCTTACAGAGTATCACTTCTTAGCGGTTGAGATTAAAAAAAAAATAAATTGCTTTGAATAAAAATCTTTGAAATATAAATTTTTTAGTATTTTTATTTAATTAAATATAATTTTAAATAAACTTATTCTGTTTATTTCTAAATGTTTTATAATTTTAAATATAAATTATTTTACTTATAAAATGTAAAAAATATTTTATAAATTATTTGCTACAAAACTCAACAATTTACTATTGATGTGGGCATAAAATTAAATCACTGAAATTTTCTTTTTATATCAAATATGACTTCATTCAAAGCAAAATAAAACCAAAAGCACATATAAACAAGTTCTAAACTTTATATTGGTATCACAAAAGACTGTGGCTTATGATGAGAAACTTTTAAAAACCAAGTAAAAGACTGAAAAACTGAGTGAAATGGTAAATTCGGTGACAGACAATTTTTTTGTAGAAAAAATAATGAAAGATGACTTTGTAAAAAAAGAAAAAAACTTTTTTTAAGATGACTACTAGTTTTCAATATAAAATATATTTCATTTTAGTGTTCAAGCTACTTTACTTTAAAAATGGATGAATTTTATATTCCAAAATTAAAGTCGGTATTTGCACTTTGTCTCACATGGTGAGATCCATCACTTAATAGGCATAGTTTATGTAAAAACTTGCCTGGAAACAAAGTGATAATATTTATGCTAAGGTAAGAAAATTTGATTGCAGTGAGAGTTTTATCCTCTTTATAGTGTTTTACCTATTTTGTATATTGAAATTAAACAAAAAGCATTGAGGTTAAAAATCACTTGTGCCTAAATCATGTACATCCTTTTCCCTATCAACATTCTGAATGACTATATAAAAGCATACAAAAATTACATGTAAAAACACTTGGCAGAAGACCAGTTTGCATTTTTCAATGAACATTATAGCTTCTTTCACTTAACACCTGACATGCTTTTTAATTAAAGAAGAATGATCTTACATATAAATCAAAAAGGAAGGAAATTGAGAGGTTACTAGTAAATGCAAATGGTGTTTTCAGATCAGATCAGATCAGATCAATCGCTCAGTCGTGTCCAAATCTTTGCGACACCATGAATCGCAGCACGCCAGGCCTCCCTGTCCATCACCAACTCCCGGAGTTCACTCAGACTCACATCCATCAAGTCAGTGATGCCATCCAGCCATCTCATCCTCTGTCGTCCCCTTTTCCTCCTGCCCCCAATCCCTCCCAGCATCAGAGTCTTTTCCAATGAGTCAACTCTTCGCATGAGGTGGCCAAAGTACTGGAGTTTCAACTTTAGCATCAGTCCTTCCAAAGAAATCCCAGGGCTGATCTCCTTCAGAATGGACTGGTTGGATCTCCTTGCAGTCCAAGGGACTCTCCAGAGTCTTCTCCAACACCACAGTTCAAAAGCATCAATTCTTCGGTGCTCAGCCTTCTTCACAGTCCAACTCTCACATCCATACATGACCACAGGAAAAACCATAGCCTTGACTAGACGAACCTTTGTTGGCAAAGTAATGTCTCTGCTTTTGAATATGCTAGCTAGGTTGGTCATAACTTTCCTTCCAAGGAGTAAGCGTCTTTTAATTTCATGGCTGCAGTCACCATCTTCAGTGATTTTGGAGCCCAGAAAAATAAAGTCTGACACTGTTTCCACTGTTTCCCCATCTATTTCCCATGAAGTGGTGGGACTGGATGCCATGATCTTCGTTTTCTGAATGTTGAGCTTTAAGCCAACTTTTTCACTCTCCACTTTCACTTTCATCAAGAGGCTTTTGAGTTCCTCTTCACTTTCTGCCATAAGGGTGGTGTCATCTGCATATCTGAGGTTATTGATATTTCTCCCGGCAATCTTGATTCCAGTTTGTGTTTCTTCCAGTCCAGCGTTTCTCATGATGTACTCTGCATATAAGTTAAATAAACAGGGTGACAATATACAGCCTTGACGACTCATTTTCCTATTTGGAACCAGTCTGTTGTTCCATGTCTAGTTCTAACTGCTGCTTCCTGACCTGCATACAAATTTCTCAAGAGGCAGATCAGGTGGTCTGGTATTCCTATCTCTTTCAGAATTTTCCACAGTTTATTGTGATCCACACAGTCAAAGGCTTTGGCATAGTCAATAAAGCAGAAATAGATGTTTTTCTGGAACTCTCTTGCTTTTTCCATGATCCAGCGGATGTTGGCAATTTGATCTCTGGTTCCTCTGCCTTTTCTAAAACCAGCTTGAATATCAGGAAGTTCACGGTTCACATATTGCTGAAGCCTGGCTTGGAGAATTTTGAGCATTACTTTACTAGCGTGTGAGATGAGTGCAATTGTGCAGTAGTTTGAGCATTCTTTGGCACTGCCTTTCTTTGGGATTGGAATGAAAACTGACCTTTTCCAGTCCTGTGGCCACTGCTGACTTTTCCAAATTTGCTGGCATATTGAGTGCAGCACTTTCACAGCATCATCTTTTAGGATTTGAAATAGCTCAACTGGAATTCCATCACCTCCACTAGCTTTGTTCATAGTGATGCTTTCTAAGACCCACTTGACTTCACATTCCAGGATGTCTGGCTCTAGGTCAGTGATCACACCATCGTGATTATCTGGGTTGTGAAGATCTTTTTTGTACAGTTCTTCTGTGTATTCTTGCCATCTGTTCTTACTATCTTCTGCTTCTGTTAGGTCCATAACATTTCTGTCCTTTATCGAGCTCATCTTTGCATGAAATGTTTCTTTGGTATCTCTGATTTTCTTCAAGAGATCCCTAGTCTTTCCCATTCTGTTGTTTTCCTCTATTTCTTTGCATTGATCGCTGAAGAAGGCTTTCTTATCTCTTCTTGCTATTCTTTGGAACTCTGCATTCAGATGTTTACATCTTTCCTTTTCTCCTTTGCTTTTCGCTTCTCTTCTTTTCACAGCTATTTGTAAGGCCTCCCCAGACAGCCATTTTGCTTTTTTGCATTTCTTTTCTATGGGAATGGTCTTGATCCCTGTCTCCTGTACAATGTCACGAACCTCATTCCATAGTTCATCAGGCACTCTATAAAGTGACCACAAATAACTACTTTTAATATCCTAGGCATTTTCATATTTATTGAGTGAATATTGTCATAAGGGTCTTTTTATATTGCTTTAGTCATTTGCTTCTTAAAGACTGCCGCCACCATCCTATACGCGAAGCATATGGAGCTTGAGGTTTAAAACTTTACACTCTGACACTCTGACTACTGATCAGTCTCAAGGTAGAAGACATTGAAAAATCCAAAACAACTTTTCAAGTTAAAAATTCACAACCAGACATAGGAAAGAATTATAGAACAGTCTTATGGACTCTATGGGAGAGAGAGAGGGTGGCAAGATTTGGGAGAATGGCATTGAAACATGTATAATATCACGTATGAAACGAGTTGCCAGTCCAGGTTCGATGCACGATACTGGATGCTTGGGGCTAGTGCACTGGGACGACCCAGAGGGATGGTATGGGGAGGGAGGAGGGAGGAGGGTTCAGGATGGGGAACACGTGTATACCTGTGGCGGATTCATTTTGAGATTTGGCAAAACTAATACAATTATGTAAAGTTTAAAAATAAAATAAAATTTAAAAAAAAAGCATAAATTAAAAACCTGTATTATAAAAGATGCACTTAAAAAATATGACTCTCAGATTCTGGTTACCTTGGGGGACATAGGGAAGATATTTTGATCAGAGGCATGTACCACAGAATTTTATTGAATTCATAATGGCTTATATTTTAAGACGAATCATGGGTACATGGACATTCTCATATTACTCCTTTACCTTTTGAATGGCTGAGTAAATGCCGGCATCTTCCACGCCTTAAATTTAAAATATAAACATTGTAAATACTGAAAAAAATTTAAATATATTTCTCAGCTGCTAATATTGAGAAGACAATATTAATTTTAGTGAAAAGTGATTTTATAACATATAGGCAAGCCTCTCGGTGGCACAGGACCACAGCAGTGGTTTGATATGCGTGAGTTTCCAGTTAATGTTATCCTGTGCAAAGTAAGGACTACCTATGTTTAATATAAAGACTTCACTCTATAACTGAATAACACATTTCTTAAAATTTAATTTATTAAAAAAAATTTACATACACACAACTGTTCCTTAATTTTCACACTAACACTCTGATATCATGAGGGGTGGGGAATCCAGTGATTTTTCATGATCATTTGGCAGGAACCTGCCATTGAAAAATGACAATTTTCATTCTGATTTTTTTTGTTTGTTTTATCCATAGAGTTATTTCAGAATGCTAAAATGGAAAAGCTGACAGGCAGCACTATCTTTTTAGGAGGTTTGATGATGATGGATTATACTGAATAACTTTTTTCTTTTTTTTTTTTTTTTGCATTTTACACTTAGTCTAAAAATTCAGTACAAGCCAAAAGTCCCTTATATTAAATCACAGAATTCAAAGAAAATATGTTTCCTAGGTTTCCAGGCAAAGCCTATCAAAACATTTAAACTGTAAATAATAAACTCATCAAAGAAATTGTGATGTTCTGATAACACAGAGAATAACTTTGAATTTCTTCATGCCATTGTTACTAAAGCTGTGAAACCAATTATTAAATAATTAACAAAAGAGTAACATCTATAAACAAATGTGAGGAAGAGGCTTTTAGATTTCTGGCATTAGACACTGTCAGTTCCCTGACCATTAAAGTCTCTTTGCCTCCTGTGACACTGCAATATTTTCCTGCAGTCTCTGATCACTCCTGAATTCCACTGACAGGTGAATCTTTCTTTGCCTGATCTTAAAGGTGTTCCCTTGGGTTCTGTTCCTTGTATCAAATCTCCCCTCAGTTCATCTTTATCCTCCTTTGTGAAAATCTTAAAATCTATGCATCTACCCCTCATCTCTTTCATGAATTCTAGCCTCACATTTGTAAGGAAATGGTAAACACCCCATATGAATATCTTTAGCGTGTTTCAAACTCAGCACTTCTAAAACGCATCATCTTCCAATTCCCAACCTGCTCTTCTTCCCCAGGGCTCTGTTTTAATAATTGTGTCACCGACTTATTCAGAATTAGAATCTTAAACAAGTATTCAAATGTTCCTTCATACAAACTTAGTCACTGTTGAGTCTACCTACACACACAATTTCAATATCCCCGCCTTGTATCTGCTTAAAAGCCACTGCAACATTCTTGACTAGAATTTCTCTGTCCTGATCACTCTTGACATCCATATTTTCTGCCTTGCAGTCTAATCCCTTGAAGCCAGAGTTGCTTTGTTGAAATAAACAAGCTTGGTATGTAGGCTCCCCATACACCACACTCCCCTATCATATAGCAAGTACATTCACTTTGCTCTCTCCTCAGGCTTGAGGGACCAGGAAAGATGATCATGTCAACCAATGAAAGTAAACTCTGTATATGGTGTTCAGACATAAATAGCCCTGTGTTTTCCCAGACAAAAGGCAGAGTTGGCAACCTTTCCAGAGTCGTTAGTAAGAAAAGGTGTGGCTCGCTGTGCCAGCCATGGAACAGAGATCCAAAGTCAGTCTAGTTATTTCTCTCAAAAAATCCTTTCCCTCCGATTCTCCTTCTAACAGTAGTTCACAAATCACCTGTTTCGTTGGTGCTTAGTATGTACAATGTGATGGTTGTAGGCAAAGGCTAAGTGATAAACATTTTGTTAAAAAAAAAAAAAAAACAGACCATAGGAAGTACACAAAGTTTTAAGCCAGAAACCCCATGTGATTCATAAGAGACAGTGGAAGAAGTCTTTGAGAAATAAATGACTTTAATTTTTTGAAGAGCCTCCATATTGTTTTCCATAGAGGCTGCACCAATTTACATTTCCACCAGCAGTGCACAAGGGTTTCCTTTCTCCACATCTTCAATAAGACTTGTTATTTCTTATCTTTTTGATGATAGCCATTCAACTCTAAAATATGTGAACATCTTCAGAACTAACTAGAAAACAAAGAAATGACTGCAATAATATAAAAATATCCTTATGACAATATTTCACTCAATAAATATGAAATCACTCAAGGTATTAAAATCATCCGTGGTCACTTAAAATGCCAATAGGTTTTACTAGTAAATTCCTAATTTCCTTCCTCTCTGATTTATATGTAAGAATACTCTTCTTAAACATAAGCACAGTCAAGTGTTAAACGTACCAAGCTCTAATAGTCCATTAAAAAAATACAAAAACAAGGAATGGAGTTGTTTTGGGGGACAGCATAAAGGTCCCACTCATTGAATGATTGTCATAATTATAGTAAATATAACTTTATCTGAATAGTAGGATATAAAGAATGAAATTCTAAATACCTATCTTCTGGATCTTTGAACGTTTCTGGCACCATTGATCTTTAGTCATCTGATCAGGAATCATTTAAGAGGCTACTCAGTAGTCTGTTCTGGCTTCTGTGACAGACCCTGAGAACTAGCCATCCCCCGACCCTGTGCAGTAGGAGATAGTTATTGAAAGGTAATTGGCCAAATAGTCATATAATTAAAACTATAATAAGAGCCATGAAAGAAAGATAAAGGATGCTAGAAGAGCAGAATTCACAACTTTGAGGACCAAGGGTCAAGGACAAAAAGATAGCTAGATTTGGAATTTAGTGAAATTATTAGGAAGGTGAGTCACTTGGGGTAGCAACCAGAAGAAGCATTTCCTGTGCCGAGAATGATGGTCCCTTTTACCGATTACTGAGGGTAAAGAATGAAGAGAGATGGACACGATTCCTCCAAAAATAGATACATCAGGCATCACTGAACGTCCACCCTCTAGATACAAGTGAGTGCATGTGATGGACTTTTTCTCCTGTGGAAAATATCTTTAGAATGATAGCTAGCTGTGCTAGTATATATATAGTGGTGTTGGAGAAGACTCTTGAGAGTCCTCTGGACTCCAAGGAGATCCAACCAGTCCATCCTAAAGGAGATCAGTCCTGGGTATTCATTGGAAGGACTGATGTTGAAGCTGAAACCCCAGTACTTTGGCCACCTGATGCAAAGAGCTGACTCATTTGAAAAGACCCTGATGCTGGGAAAGATTGAGTGCAGGAGAAGAAGGGGACGACAGAGGATGAGATGGCTGGATGGCATCACTGACTCAATGGACATGGGTCTGGGTGGACTCCTGGAGTTGGTGATGGACAGGGAGGCTCGGCATGCTGCGGTTTATGGGGTCGCAAAGAGTCAGACGTGACTGAGCGACTGAACTGAACTGAACTGATATATATATACACACACATACACACACGCTAATTTATATGTATGTTGTGTATATATACACACAAACTATCTATCTATATATATATATATCCTAGCTTATATATATATATAAATTCTCCATGAATTATGTAGTGTTGTGTTTGCTCTGACTTAAATATTGAAGGAGTATGATTTCTGAAATGATTTATGAAAGATGAATGTGACTTTGAGTAAAACTTATTTGAGCTTTGAGTAGGATTTTCAAGATAAACATCCAAGGAAATGTCTAACAAGAGGGATATTGAAACACAATTTCTCAATGAATAAAGACCTTACTGATTGCAGCTATGAATTCAAGTATTTTGACATATGTTCAGGTGTTTGTTTTGAG
Source organism: Bos grunniens (assembly GCF_055505025.1). Lineage (NCBI taxonomy): Eukaryota > Metazoa > Chordata > Mammalia > Artiodactyla > Bovidae > Bos > Bos grunniens. Next base: position 17,658,777 of record NC_141191.1, on the reverse strand, counting down.
ACATGTAAGGAGTTACAAGTGAAAGAAAATGTTTAAAGTTCTCTTCCTCACTTTGAACTACATTTCAAAGAAATACATAATTTCAACATAAAATATATTTCCTCCATAGACCAACCCAAGTATGTGTATGAATGTGAATTAAATCTCATGGTTGGGGTTATATCTGTTCATTTTTATTATGTATCTGAAAGGGCAACTATTTAAAATATTTTCTGCTTTAATAATATTATTCAGAGTAGTACTGATAACAATATTTCTTCTGCTTCTTATACCCTTATTCACATTTTTCAAAATCAGCAACGAGACTAATTTATTTTAAGAATTCCAAGGTTTTCAAACAAAAATACCTGCATGCAACTAAAAAAAAGAGAGAGAGAGAGAAACGTGGTTTTTAATGCATTATTTATTTTAGGTATTTACTGTGGTCGGTTGTGTCCAACTCTTTGCCACCCCATGGACTGTAACCCTCCAGGCTCCTCTGTCCATGGCATTTTCCAGGCAAGAAGACTGGAGTGGGTTGCCTTTTCCTCCTCCAGGGGATCTTTCTGACCCAGAGATCAAACCCACATCTCCTGTATTGCAGGCAGATTTTTACCACTGAGCCACCAGGGAATTTTTCCAGAAATAATCATAAACTTTATATTTGTAAAAGGTAGCTGAGCACATTTGTAACATTTCTTTTCCGGGGATCAGTATTGCTCTAGAAACTGCTGTTTGAAATCACAAAGTGGGTATCTGTGTAGATATGTTTTGTTAATTTTTCAGATTATTCCTTCCTCATGCTATCATGAACAGTAGCAAAAAGGAATCTCAGAGAGCAATAAACAATGAACTTCCAGTTTAAAAAGTATTAAACAAAGCACTTCCAATTCAATGAATATTGTATTCCTAATACTGTGAAGAAAGCTGAGCGCCAAAGAATTGATGCTTTTGAACTGTGGCATTGGAGAAGACTCTTGAGAGTCCCTTGGACTGCAAGGAGATCCAACCAGTCCATTCTAAATCCTGGGTGTTCCTTGGAAGGACTGATGCTAAAGCTGAAACTCCAATACTTTGGCCACCTCATGCGAAGAGTTGACTCATTGGAAAAGACTCTGATGCTGGGAGGGATTAGGGGCAGGAGGAGAAGGGGATGAGAGAGGATGAGATGGCTGGATGGCATCACCAACTCAATGGACATGAGTTTGGGTGAACTCCAGGAGTTGGTGATGGACAGGAAGGCCTGGCATGCTGCTATTCATGGAGTCGCAAAGAGTCGGACACAACTGAGCGACTGAACTGAACTGAACTGAATGTAAGTCTTGAAGCCAAGAACTGGGAAACCTGGGCATTCATAGGTAATAGAAATATGTCGAAAAAAGAAGAATCAGAATATTTACTGGAGTCCCTAAACTGTGCAATTCTTGAATGAGCCAACTTTGAGTGGAAAACAGAAATCTGCCTCATAGGAATATGAAAGTGCTGTGGCATAGAGTATTTTATAGAAGTTGAAGATTTGACCTTGCGTGATTACTGAAGCTGACTTAGTATACTGTCCATGGGGTTTCCCAGGCAAGAACACTGGGCTGGGCTGCCGTTGCCTTCTCCGTGTTCTCTTTACCCACGGTCAGTAAATCTGTCCTATGCTATAGTCACGTAGCTCAGCCCTTAGGAAAAGACATCCCTCTTCCTTTCCAACACACACACACACACACAAATCTTATTTGACTTCTAAATATATCAAATGGAAAACCTTACCCTCATCTATGAGCCTGACAGTGCTTGGTATTAGGAGAATTACTGAGAAAAAAGCAATCAACTCTTTGTCGCTGTTACTTGAAAGGTGCTTTCCTTACATTAGGCATAAATAGTTTTAACTCCTACTTCATCTCTTAAGCAAGAAACTGTTCTTTCCTCTGGCATTTGGTGCACCACAGGACATGTTTCAATTCTTGACTTAGAAAGACTGAGTTCCTTGTCTCTCTAGAGATATTAATAGCACCACCATTCACTCAGACAGATGCAATCAGAGCACCTTCTAAGAGCAAAGCGCTGCTCTGAGTTCTTGGGATACATCAGTGAACAACACTGATCAAAATTTCTGCCCCCAAAGAGCTTACATTCCCATGAAAAGAAACAAACAATAGAAGATAAACATAATAAGTAATTACGTAGTAGGTGAGAAAGTAACAGAGTGCTTTTAAAATACAACAGAGTAAGGAAGATGTGGAGAATGTGTTGAGGACACTGCGGCTCAGAATTTTAAATGTGGAGCAAAGAACATGAAGGAGTGAGGAGCTGTCCATATGGATCTCTGGGGGAACCGTCGTCTAGGCAGAAGGAAGTGCCCCCCGCCAATGCCCCCAAGGAGCCAAGGCTTCCCTGTTCGAGGTACACCAAGGAGCCTGACCCAGTTGCAGCCAAGAGAGAGGGGAGAGCAACTGGAAGATGAGATCAGAGAGGCACTTACACTATAAAAGGCACTTATACTCTGGCTGCTCTATTGAGAGAAATCTGCAAGGGAAGGGTGGAAGCTAGGGAACTAAGTAGGAAGCTAGTGCAATAACCAAGTGCGAGAAGATGATGGCTTTGGACAGGGTGGGAATGGAAGAGGCGACAAGAAGTGGCTGGTTCTCCATGGGTATCTAGATCCCTGGGACATTCCAAGATTGAGAGGTCAGGACGCAGAGGAGAAACCAATCAATGAACCTGAGAAGATGTATCTAGAGAGACAGGAGGAAAAGCAAGAGGGCGCCATGTGCTGGAAGCTTAAGAGGGGAAATTGTATCAGAGGAGGAGGCATGATCAAGTAAGATGACAACTGAGACTTGGCTAGTGAATTTCACAAATTGGAGATGATTAGTGACCCTGACAAGAGCAATTTGGTGGAGTGGTATAATTCTGGAAGGTTTTTGGCATGATATTTAACTTAAAAAAAAAAAACAAAAACAAGTGTTTTTATTGGTGGGTAATAGCTTTTTTGATCGATTTAAACTTCCACATTATTTTTACTCCACATGCCCAGCAGTCACAGATTCCACAGTCTCTGGACCACTTGAGCACACGCTGCCAGTGTTTAATGAAATACGTGTCTTCAGGCCGGTAAACCTCACCACGTGACTTGGAGTGCTTTCTGCAGATGCACTTTCTGACTGCTGAGTGTTTACATGGACCATGGTGATAACCAAAATAAAAATGCTTTTATACTTATAGATTACTTCACTGAATTATATAAAACTGGTATCGATAAACATACTTACTCCAAAAAAATGAGGTATAACACAAAAAAACTCATGCAGATTTACTGGAAATCTGTGAATTGTTGTTTAGAACCTGAGAGTTTCTGCACCACCAGTCTTACTAATTGTGTGAAGAATTACATGATATTCTGGTTATCAACCTTCATGTTAACAATCTATAGTAGTTTCTACTTATTACACTCAATCACATGAGTGAATCAGCCAATTTGTACAAGCTGTCTTGCAAATAACTCCTATAATAAGAGTAAAATAAGAAAACCACCATTATGGAAATCATTGCTAAACACCTAAGCCTGAATTTTACCATCTCATTGTGTAGATCTAACTGGAGAGAAGGCAGATGCTTTAAGGACTTGAAATAGCTGAACTAATTTATGCTCTCGTCTGTGTGATGTGTTATACAATATAGTCCTATACCAAACAGGTTTCTCTCTGCTAGACTTTTATTGTGCTTCTGTGTTTGATTATGTTAAGTTGAAAAAGGTAAACACAGTGTTTTAATTTCTAAGGACTCAGAATAACCATTAAAATAGAATTTTGATGTTGCATTGTAGCAAATGACATTGAAGATAAATGCTATTTTCCTATCTTGAAATTATTTTATAACAGCATTAGTTTCTGAAGTCTTTAAAATATCAGGTTAACAATGAAAAGGAAATTAACAAATAAATCTCTAAAAGCTCAAATGTACAGTTAAAGACTAAAATTTATATAAAGTTTAGTTGTGTGTTTTCCTACCCAGAAATCAAAATTTGAAGAGCAGCTAGGGTATTTTGCTTTTCAAATTTCAAGATAGGGCTTCCCCAGTAGCTTGGATGATGAAGAATCTGCTTGCAATGGAGGAGACCCCGGTTTGATTCCTGGGTTGGGAAGATCCGCTGGAGAAGGGATAGGCTACCCACTTCAGTGTTCTTGGACTTCCCTGGTGGCTCAGCTGGTAAATAATCCACCTTCAGTGTGGGAGACCTGGGTTCGATCCCTGGTTAGGAAGATCCCCTGGAGAAGGGAACAGTCACCCACTCCAGTACTCTGGCCTGGAGAATTTCATGGACTGTATAGACTGTATAGTCCATGAGGTCTCAAAGAGTTGGACACAACTGAGCAACTTTCACTTTCAAGGGTATTTTGTCCTGCTTTTCGTCCTTCACTTAGATGAATTTCCTGTCTTATTGCTGAAACTACTTATAAAATGATAACATAATCAATAGGATGTTTCATGTTTCCTGAAGGGGCTTTGCAAACTCTAAATATCTTAGAAGCCACTGAAGTCTAGAGGAATGAACCAAACCTGACAGTATCTTAAAGTCTTCTAGTAGAAGATCAGGCGCTCTGAGCAGTGCACATTCTGTTTTCACCTCATGCAGTTCAATAAGGAAACCATCCCCAAAGTGGAGAAAGGGAAAGCCTTTTCAGGACCCAGACCTAGATATTACTGTATTACCTAACAGCACATGTAGTAGATACATTTTTGTAGGTTGACCACATGTAATTAGAGTTACATAGAGTTCAGGCCACATTCAATGATGAGTAGAACTTGAGTTTTTGTATGGCTTAAATATATATATACACACACACACATACACACACACTGATATATTTTTTAAACTTATTTATTTTAATTGGAGGCTAATTACTTTACAATATTGTGGTGGTTTTTGCCATACATTGACGTGAATCAGCCATGGGTGTACATGTGTCCCCCATCCTGAGTCCCCCTCCCACCTCCCTCCCCATCCCATCCCTCTGGGTCATCCCAGTGCACCAGCCCTGAGCGCCCTGTCTCATGCATCGAACCTGGACTGGCGATCTGTTTCACGTATGATAGTATACACACTGATATTTACTGCAGATCTATTTTCTAACATTTGAAGTGAAACTTGATCTTTTAACACATGTAACTGGGTATGAAATCAGGATCAGTGAGATAAACAAATCAAAGATTTTGGCCTCAATGGCCTCAGTGAGCTACTGAGGGTATGTTCTATGCAGTGATGTTTAATGAGTGACAAGAAGGTCCACGTGAGACCTTTAGCCATTGTGATCCAAGCTAATGAATGCTTTAGCCCCTCTTGGTAGTCAAATCCAGTTTTTAAGACTTGGTGCTACTTCCAAGTTCTATGACAATTTTCGTCGTTTTATCTCCTCTGCTAATGTCTGCCAGTTAAAATCTTGCCTGGAAAACTCCGTGGACAGAGGAGCCTAGCAAGCTGAAGTCCATGGGGTCACAAAAGAGTTGCGCGTGACTTAGCAACTGAAAAACACCAATGACAAATGAACGGCAGAATCAAGAGTCACATTCCAGCGACAGTGACTCTTCCCCCTCTTAGGACAAAGGTGCAGGGGACACTAATCAGATCTTTCCCTGAACTGGACAGGACTTCTCTTTCCAGAAAGAAAGGAGCATGATTGCTCACATGGTCAAGAGTGTAGTCTGGGCATGATAACTGACCAGGCCTGTTCCTAAATGACTGGGTGGAACAGACACCTGCCCTTCCCACTCCCTCTCCCACCCTCCACTGACCTGCACTGGATATTTAATCTCCTGTGTTAAGCCACTAAAACGCAGGGCTTGTCAATTACAGACACTGGCCAACCTTACACAGTTGGTGACACTATATAGCTACATGAATCCATAGTGAAATATGTCAACATAGCCTAAAAGACTTTATGATTACATATGAAGATATATTTCTGAATTGTTGTATTATTAAAAGATACATGAATAATTTCAGAAACTCAAATCCAATGGTACTATGATTTTAAAAGAATTTTTAAAAAATCATTGAATTTAACTTTTTTATTTCATTTGAAAGTATGTAAGTTACATATATGTCTTTTAGACATGCTCATTAAATATTTCTGCTTTCTAGGAGGATAAGAGTTATTCTAACACAAGGAAAAATCCACAAGATATAAATTTTTTAATTCCCCCAAATGAAACTGTTATTCTTTCTACTTTATCTGAAAAGAGTATTTTTATGAATAATCTTTAAAAACAGATTTGAACCTGTCAATCCAAATTAGTACCCAAATTGACATTTTCCAGATTGGATTTTTAGGAGGCATATTTTACCTTGAACTCCTCAATGTATTAAAATAAGTTAAACAAAGGGAATTTAAGATTTTCCTATTATAAAGTAGTAGATCTTATTGAATCTTTATACAAATTATAGTTCCCTGATGTGTTTTTTACCAAAACTTATTTTTTTAAAAAAAGACTTCCAGACAGTTTTTCATCATCATTAAATGACTTAGGAAAGTGAAGGATAGTGCTGGTGTTTAAACGGCCATGGTTCTATATCCACTCCCCTAAAACCTTACATTGGTATTCGTGGGTCAGTGTCCTACAAAGCATAGTGGATACAGAGTTAAAATTCACTCATTAGGTCTCATTAGGATCAAACATTTATTATGCACCAATAGCTACACTGAGTGTATTTCCTAGGATGGAAATTGTTTGTGGCTAATGTGCTGTAGAACCCGTAAAGTATTCATGACTGTGTTAACTGGTTCTGAGACTGGGTCCCCCTTTATGGAATGTGTTTCATCTCAGCAGCTGCTTTATATAATTTGGCTGGGGTTTCCCCCACTAGTCTAAATGTAGCATATTAATGCCAATTTAAAGATCAAATATTATGAATAACAGACATGCATTTTGTCTAATAGATATACATTAATTACCTCAAAAGGGTTACAGATTCTTCAGGATATACATTTTTTCATAACTAAATGGGTCAGAATTCATTAGCAGTTTGGAAAGACAAATATAAAGTGGGACCAGCAGCTGAGTTTAATTAAGTTGTCAGTTCTTTCAATTTTTTTCTTTAAGGCAATTTTCTACTCTTTACATCTGAATTCTTTCTGTAAAGGACTAAGCTCAGAATATCGTTGCTTTCCATTGGCATGATTTTGATGGAAATATTTTCAGTTTATTCTTTTAAAATGGTGATGAAACTGAATATATTCTTTTAAAAGTCTCTCAGTCAATGTATAAAAGTCTAACCACAATGAATTGTTGCTTAAATTCTTTTCAAATATGTGATTGCAGGTGTGTGGGTTCTGAATACAGATGCTGTCTATATTCTTGATATTTTCCAGTGGGAAAGAGACAGTATTGCTGGGATGATGAAGAAATTTAGACCCCTGGTTTGATGATAATGAAATGAAGCTGGATTTTATAACTTGTACATATCGTTGACCCTTAAAATGATGCTTTGTATGATCATTTTCATTTACACATTGGGAAGAGCTTCAGAAGTGTTAACTTTTTCAAAGTCCCTGGGCTAGTGAGTTACAGAGCCGGGATTCAAACCTGCTTTGTGTCACATTCCAGCACCCAGATCAGCCCACGACAGCAGGGAATCTCTCCATATTAGTAGAGAGGTAAAAAGGTATTTGCAAGTAGCCATATAAATGGTTACATTTGAACAGCTTACTATTTCCCCAGTGAATACACTTAGCAACCAGCCCCACCAGATAGAAAATTAAGCCACAGAACCCAGTTAGGGCTGCAGGTGAGCAACAGTTCCCCAAAGAACAGCTTCTAATTTTTGGTTTATAAGGAGTTTAATGGGCATACACTCGGTAGGCATGCAGTTTCTTTTTGAGGTTGCATCAAAGGCTCTTATCTCTATTTTGTATTTGTTTTGTCTACACGGGCAACACAAAGTCCTCCATTAGATCTGTAAACTCCTGGCAAACGAGTCCACTCTGGCCCATTCTGCTTTGGCCTTTGCAACATCTCCAAAATTATTTCCTCATCCATCAACACATACATTAACTAACTCATCTGTATAGTTTCTTCCCTACCTAAAATTTCGCTGGCCTGAAAGTCTGTTTACTCTGAGGTTATACAGCTTCACACAGTTGTCTCTGTAATTCTGACCCCAAATGGCCAGGAATCAGAGGTCCACGTGTTAATTAGTTGGTATCTAATTAGTTCTGATATCCAATCCTACTAAGATTTCAGGTGGAAAAAAAAATGTGTTTTTTTTCTTTCTTTTTTGTTGTTACTTAAGACAACATGAGGGCTCTGTCTCTATCTCCCACAAGGCTTGACTCTCGGTGGGGTATCAACAAGGCAGGAAACTCAAAGTAATTAAATCTCCTCTGACAGTCTGGCCGTCCTGGGGGGGTGGCTCAGAGCAGGGCCAATTCCCGGAGCTGTTTGCTCTTGGCAACACCATGCCATCTTGCCTCCTGACTGTGGTGCTAGGGTCACTCCCATAAGGCACGGGTTTTTGCAACAGTGACTTACATTGTTTCAGTGTTCCTCTCCTTCCCAGATGGTCAGAAGCAACTTCTGCTTCCAGGGAGGCTGGGCACTTCAGTCTCCTCAGCACCACCAGGAGGCTGACTAATGCAATGGTGGCTGATCCCTACTGGTAGCTGTGGAATTCCATGGCTTTATCAAGGACCAGTTTTTATTAAAAGAGCCTTACTCAAAGTTTCCTAAATATGCATTAAAAAAAAAAAACATAACCATAGCAAGCAGAGCTGTATTTCCAAACATCTTTTTGGTCTTTATCTGCTCCCCTCTGAGAAAATAACACCATCCTAGCTTGGAATTCTCTCTCATTCTTCCTCAGGTTCTGTTCCAAAGGGTGGAGCCCCTCATTTTTGCCAGTGGAAAGTTGCTGCTTCTTGCAGTGGAGCACTGGAGCTCATCAATAAATTAGGCTCCAGAAACAGCCCAAGGAAATCCTATAGTTGCCAAAGGTAAAAGGTGAACCGGCTCTAATAATAAGCCAGGTTTGGCTATCATTTTTCAATATGTTACTTGGATTACCAAAAAAAAAAAAAACTGATAAACTCAGTAACAAAATCTAAACATCTAAAATCTGTAACAAAAGCATCAGAGATTACTTTGAGGTGGTGAACAAATCAACTTTATGCTTCAAATGTCACTAATATCAAAACTACAGACACAAAGCCCATGATTAATCTCTCCTATCCATTATTAGCTCCTTAAAATGGCCCCGGGCCCTCCCTTGATACCCTGGACTGGCTGTGGAGGGTGAAAGAAAGTGAAGAAAGTGCTAGTTGCTCAGTTTTGTCCGACTCTATGCGACCCCATGGACTGTAGCCCACCAGGTTCCTCTGTCCATGGGATTCTGGATTCTGGATTCCACGGGATTCTGGATTCCATGGGAATCAGGCAGGAATACTGGAGTGGGTTGCCATTTCCTACTCCAGGGGATCTTCCTGACCCAGGAATCTTCCTAACCCATGTCTCCTGCGTCTCCTGCATCTCTTTACTCACTGAGCCATTGGGGAAGCCCATCAGATGTTTGTAGGGTTAACGCTAATTTCCCAGTTACACAGTATCACCAAGAACAGCCCTCTCTACCTCAGAGCAGACCACCCCAAAATTCACAAAATGTGCCTTGAATGGAAGACAGCTTTGTAACCAGCTCTTACAGCATCTTAGACCAAACCTGGGGAGACGTGTAAGAATCCCAGGTCCAGGAGGTAGCAGCAGAGACCACATCTTCCTCCTCCAGACTGGGAGCAGTGCATGCTGGGAGAGGACAAGGGGACACCATTGCCCTGATTGCCTCTGAGTCTAACTCACTGTCTGGGGCCCAGGAAGGGACCCAGTGATGGCACAACCTGCTACCTCTGGCTGTCCCTAAGAGAGGACAGAATGGTTTCGATACTGTGGGGCTCTTATCGGGAGAAGTCAGGCCATCCTGAACACAGAGCCCATTAACTACCAGCCTCCAGGCCTCTCCTATCACACAGATCATCAAAAGCCTGTTTGCACTCACAACCAGACATATGCAGTAAGTTCAAATTATTGCATCAAGGAAAATGTGCATCCCTTACTTACCGCTTAAAGCCTACAGGCTGCAACTAGTTTAGGAGACAGTCTGGTTGATGAGGAAAGAAAATCTCCCCACACAGGGACATTTACCGGGCATTCCTAACTGTGCATCAGTCTAGGATGAACTCAGCTTGTCACAGCTTGTCATGGTTGATCCCGCCGTTCAAACACAGCCTCCATTCTCACTTAAGTAACTTGGATGAGGTAAAAGAGACCATGTGGATCCGGAGAAATCCATCCCATTTCTCAAAAATAAACCCCCAAAACCTGACTTTACGGTGATGTCAGTGGCAGACTTTGCAGAAACAACAAAATGTATTTGAATTATGTCACCAGGGGAATCATCTTTCTATAACCTTTCAAGTCACTTAAGCGTAGAGAAAACATTCTCACCTATAAATCTTACCTAAAGGCGACCCTGATGAAAAGTCACTTGCTGTTTCTCCCCCAAGTGTCTGTCATTTTGTTCTTCCTTCTGTGATTTCTCCCTCTGCTATCTTTTCCATAGCTTTTAATGTAGAAAGACAGGGTTGAAGTCTTGCTGATGAGTGGAGACAACTAAAAATATGACCAGGAAGACTTATTTGGGACAGCTGGGGCTGCCCCACTTTTCAGGAAGGCCAAAATGGCAGAGTTGTGGCCAGGGGACAGAAACCCAAGAGATCAATGAAACAGTCTTTCATCATAGGCGCCTAAGTTGGTATCTTCAAAATGTGTGTGGCTGGTAGGTGGTGGGGGCAGTATATGTTTAAAAATAAAAATGTACCATCTAAAGAGAACCAGGAAGAGAAATGCTATTTGTCTGTTGCTACTTTGTTCTTTATCTATGAAAATAATATTTAAATTTAAATTCTCACCAACTATTAAGCACGTATTCTACTAAATATCACAGCGAATACTCTAGGTAGGTTAATACATTGATTGGTACAAGAAAGTGGATTCCATATTCACCAAGTATTCTGGGGAGCCTTGGAAAGGCTTTATGGAACTACTGTGTTCCCAAATCCCACAGGAATGAAGGAACTTATAGGAGAGGCTATTTGTTTTGAAATCACCTGCACTGATCATAGTGTAACTATATAGTTACAATAGCATCCAGCCATGTGAACTTATAGGAAGAGAAAGTGGGAGACAGAAAAATAAAACAAAAAGGAGAAGGTGAGGAGGAACAGGAGGAAGAGAGGAAGAGGAAGAAGAATTAGGAGAGGGAAGAGAAATGACACCAAGAATCTTAAGTTTGCCTCTCCCACCACCCATTTGATATCTGAAGCCTCTCTGAACTTCCAGGAGTGGGAGAAGGGAAGGAAGGGTAATTGAGTAGCTAATGAAGCGAAGAAACAAGAGCTCTCAGCTACTGGGGGTACATCCTGCAAGGAGGCAATAAATCATTGCACCTCACACTTTTTAGCTCCATGTCCTCACTTCATCCTGAGGACCAAAGGATGATGGGGAAGAAATAATTACAAGCCTCACAGTCTGGTTTTACCAGTCCTGGTGTTCAGCCTCCTAGGTACCAGGCAAGGAGCAAGGTGAGCCGCCGGTGCAAAGTCCGCATCAATATCTGGGATCCAGTGGGTTCACAAGACACAGCGAGTTCACCACTCTAGGCTTTCCCACTGTGCTGAAATTTAGAGAGGTCAAATGACATCGAAAGTTCCCTCTAAGCAGCAGATTATAAAACAAGCCTGCTCACGAGGATGCTTCCAAAAAAGTAATGTGAGCATGATCATAAAAATACAAAGATACACTTAAAAAGGAGTGTGTATCAACTTAAAGAGTAACAGCACCAAAGCTCCATCTTACCCACTGTCTGATCTTGAGATGTGAGGTTCAGATCTGGGGTGTTTTGTAGATGGGGGTAAAAGAGATGCCTCCTCAGGAAGCTGGAGCTGGTACCAACTGTGTCCCAAGGACTCAGGGCTATTTGTCACCATTCTCCCTGGGGCCCTTTAGATTTGGGGTGGGGGGTGTTGATACATGCCACAAGCTGTGTGGCTGGGAATGGGGTCAGACTGTGAGCACACAGGTGTGCATGCACACTAAGTCGCTTCAGTCATGTCCGACTCAGTCTGCGACCCTGCAGAGCTTTATAAATACACCTTTCCAGCTGTGTAACGCCCATCCAGTAGCACAGCTCATGGGTTAGGAAACATTGAGTCACTTAATACCAAATTCATGCATGATTTTAGCAACTATTTCTCTTTCCTGACCTCCCTATATTTTCTGTCCTTTTTACCATAGCGGATACATCTTCACTTCTAATTTTAAACTTTGGCTATAAGTTTACTGTTATAATAATAGCTAACAACTCTTGTGTATTTCCTACGTCAAAGACACAGCGGTGAACCATTCTGGTGGATTCTTTTATTCAATCCTGGAAGTAAAGTGCCCTGGGATATAAACTCCAAGAGGGCAGGACTCTTATCTGAATTCCTTTTGCCTGGGGGCAGGGGTAGTAAGTACTCTGTAAATTTTTGCTGAAGGAATGAACAAATGGATGAAAGAGTGAAAGAGCAGCCTATGAAGTGGGTCCTATGATTAGTCCCATTTTGCGACATGAAAAGTGGCCAGTCAATGGTGAGAACAAGACACGGAGCCGGGCAGTCTGTCCCCACAGACCGTGCTTCTGATGCGTACAGGTATCACCTTCACACAAGGTGGGTTTTGTTGTATTTTTATTCACTGCTTGCTTTAGGTACTGAGTCGTCCTAAAGTGCCAGCTGGCAGGCTTGAAAGATAGGATTCTGAAGGGTTGTCTGAATCCCACAGCTAAACTCCTGGAGCCAGGAACGCATCCTCAAGAACTAGAAACTATTTTCTTCACCAAGAATGAGCAGAATTAAGAAGTCAGTGGGGCGAGTTCAGTCAGGAAGAATGCGAGGGAGCTGAGATACCTATTTCTGAGAAAGGCATGTGGGGGCGTTGGGAAGGGCTGCCAACCGCGGGGGGACTCGAGGCTGCATCAAACCGGAAGGATTCTGAGATGCAGGAGACGAGAGGAGCCAGTACCAACCAGGGTCAGGCGGAGGGCGGGTGGGGTGGGAGGCGGTGAGCATCTTAATAACTACCTTGAAAGTCAGGCGTTCAAGTTCGCTCTCGTCCGCTGGCCACTGTATGATTTGTGGCTGGGTTAGTCCAACATGAAGGACCAGAGATAAAGCAGATAAAAAAAACAAAAAATGTATTTTTAGTTTGCTTTGTGTAGAGTCTAGCACAGTGTCCAACTGGGGCCACAAAAGCAAGAGTCGTAATGAAGTAAGGAGGAGGGGAGGTCGGGGGCCTGACCCTGGCTCTGAAGCAGTGACTGGGCTGGAGAAATGAAAGGTACTATTCATCATGAACTTCTCTCTGTTCCCCTCTTCTTTCTCCTTCATGACTCCTCTCGTCCTCTCTTTATATCAAGTCTTCAGCCGACATTTCTCTTTCATGTCTTATACTCATAGACCTTGTCCATATTCAGGCAAGGCATGGACCACAGGTCCTAACTTGGCAGTTTTTAGTTAGATTTTCCCTACGAACTTTTGGGTTCTAATTCTTTTTGCCAAGGGACCAGTACACACAGTGGGAACCGGTCTGAGGTGCTTCTTTGGCATTTCTGGCCTCTTAGCATCACTCCATGTCACAGTGCAGACAAGTTGACCTTCAAGCCTTCGTTTCACTGCCTGCCAGCTTTCCTTAATGCCAAAGCCACAGATCACTCTTGGGTTTGAAATCATCTTTTCGTACAAGCAAAGAGGAAGATCCAAGCAGCACAGATAACGTGGCCTGTCCGCCCTAGTGATACTCCATAGGCTGGAGCCTCTGTGCCTGCGGATTCCTCACCCATGCTTGCTCTCCGTCACTTATGTAAATGAAGCAGCATTGCTGAGCCCGCATCATTGGTGCCCTGATGAGTATCCTGCGCACGTGTGGCTGCTGGCCAATGCAGGCCAAGTCCAGGTTCAATGTACAGGCGAGACCGGCACTTTGCTCTGCTCCAGTCCCGTAGAAGACACCCACGGCAGACTTGTATTTCTGTCCAAGGCTCCGTTTTCCATCATCTATTTTTTATAGCACTGATACTAAACCGGCTGCAGCAGATGAAGGGTATTCTTTCTGGCTCAGGCGCATCACCATGCTGGTCTGCCCCTCCTGGGAAGCAGGCTTGCTGAGTTAGCTTTTATCCTTTACCATGGGAGACTCAGTTCAACAAAACGTAAGTGTTTTGAGATGCCTGGTATTTTCAAAATGTAAATATCTACTTCCCCACACATGAGGGGCAAAGGGCCATGTGATAAGATGGAAGAGGGATGGGGGTTTTATTTGGTACCATTGGTGGCAGGATGACAGTGGGTTTGAAGATGAGCAAAAGAATTTGCGGCAACCTCCAGTTTCGTAGTATGTCATTAACTTCTGAGAGAATCTTAGTTTATTCTGAGGCAGCTTTGTGACATTTCAGAATCACACTGTCATGTGCTGTCTCTGAAATGCTTGCATATTCTCATCTTTATATGCTCTCCAAATAGAATAAGCTTGCATTTTTAGACTTCTCTACGAAGAGTGATAAAGATTTGCAAACCAGGAAATTTAAAGATAACCATTTATAAAGGACCATAAGCCACTTTCCCCATACTAAACACTCCACACACCCTCACACACTAACAAACATAAAGAGATTTTAAACATTAACTAGCTAACTAGTAATAGCATTATATATAAACTTAGAATGCTTTTGGCTTACACTAGATTTACGTAGAATGATTCATTAAATGTCAATAATAAATGACTGTATTTGTTGCCCAATATAAAGCTTTAAATCTGTAGTGTATTTCACCAGGTCGTTTGTGGTTTTATGAGAGCTAATGCTCTTTATTTCTATATGCATATTTATCACATTTCAGGTATATAGCTATTTTTGCTTTTTCAAGCCTGTTTTTCTTTTGGCCTGTATTCTCGACTCTAACTCTATTCAGCTTTTTGGTTTTGTGAATGTTATTGACATTTTCAGCTGGTAAAAAACGAAAACACCCAACCAACCCACGTGAACTGCTATTTTTCAGTGTTCCTGTGTGTCTGTGCTCTACCTAACAGCAAGATCTGTAGGACCCCAGGAAGGGAAACAAGTCAGCTCTGGGCTACATTGTCCACTTTGTATTAAACTTGACAGTTAATTTGCACGTTCACACTTTTTTAACGCTGGAGTTCTTAAAACCCTGACAGCTTGAACCCTTTTAACTTCAGCTAAGTATGCAAATAGAGAATGGAACCCAGAGGGTTCCCTTGCATTGGTATCATTTCCAAGGTATTTATTTTGGTCAAATACAGAAATTAATTCATGTTTAATACTCTCTAGTAAAAGGGAATCATATGAGGGCAGTGAGAGAAAAAGTAGTATGGAAAGTGTTACAAAACAAGCCTGAACATTCCAGTGAGGATCACAAAAAGAATTCAGAGACCAAATATTTAATCAAAATTAATTTAACAAAATCACATTAAGCAAGGATCCTTCCCCAGACCCACGGATGAAATGTTTTAAATGCTTTTTCTATATAAAGAGACATTTAATCTGATAAAGCAAGTGGCATTTTTATACTCCAGAAAAATTATTTATTCTTAGAAAAGAAGAAATCCTGGACATGTAGCCAGATATGGGAAAAAATATTTAAGGGGGAACTTGTTTTGGCAGGAAAGAGAGAGAAAAAACTTTTTTTTTTTTTTCTTCTGAAGCACTTGGCAAAGCAGAAAGCTTAAAAATATTTCCCAATTTGACCAGTTGCAAAACCACACAGCATGTTTTGCTTTTCTGGTCGGGGAGAAGGAAAAGCCTCGATGGGGACGGCCTTCTGAGTCCCATCACGTCCCCTATCTTGATGGGGGTTAATCACATTAACTCAGCGCTTGCTGGAATGCCTAAGCTGTCGTTTGTCCTGCCCCCGCTGAATGAGACACACGGCATTCTGAGGAAGAAGCCAAAGCAGCCAATTTCTCAGAAAATACGAGAATGACCCCCGGAGGTTAACAGCACAATCTTTTATACAAAAATTACTGCAAACGTGGATCACGTGTTCTTCCCGGATCCGCGGAGTCTCTGTGTGTGCTGCTCACCAACAAGCTGCCCTGACTGGATCAGATGTGCAAGCAGAAGCTGGTGAATAGAGCATGGAGCTCACATCTCCTTTTTTTTTTTTTTTTGTCCCCTAGTGTGTTATATTCCCTGAAGCAGTTTCAATGAGATAGATTAAGTGGCGAGCAAACTAGCTCTTCTGGTCTTGTATCTGGAGTCAACAAAGGGTGTTTCTGTTCGCTGAGTGGAGAGTGGAAAGGTTTGTTTATTGAAAGGAAAATTCACTGTATTATTAATTTTTTTTCCACAGTACCTCAGAGGTCAACAAGAGGTAGGCAGCAGACAGAACCTGATTGGGGGGAGATTTGGCTTTCTCTGTGGGAGAGTCCTTTAATTCCTCCCACGATGTAAAACATAAATGCTCACAAAGATGCCCTACTTTCTTTCCCTGAGGCTGGGGAGATAACCAGAAGCTCCTCGCCTTCCCACCCAAGAATCAGAACCCTCACACTGTCAAGGGTCTTACAGGCCATCTAATCTTTGAACACACAATGTTTTAACATTGTTTGTTTGTTTTAATGATAGAGTTCCTTTCCATCCTCCCTTAAGAAACCCACATTTCTTTTGAGTTGCACCTTACTGTCAGCACGGGTCCCCCTAAATGGTAGGGCCATTCAAGGGGAGACACAGGTTGTAAAGGAGCAAAGTCTTGGTCCTGATCATGGGAAGGGCAGACACAGGTGCAGGACAATCCCTCAGTCCTCCCCCTCCTCCCCCTCCTCCCGGGCTTGGCAGGTGTCAGCCGCGGTCGGGCTGGACAGCTACCGCTCTTCCTGCCCTACCTCTTTAAGCCCCCATCCTGAGACCTGAAAGCTGTGGAAATTCTACTTGTAAATGCAAAGTCCAATCCATCATTGGAAAATCAACCTCTCCTTATAGCTCACCCTGAAACATAGTGAAAGAAGCAGCACTTTGAAAGCCCTTAAATAATTGCTAAAAAGGGAGAAATTGTGGGCAATCTCAATAGCAATGAACACTGACCGTTCTTACCCTGGCTCCTGTTCTTCAGTAAATGAGGGGAGAAGCTCAGATTCATAGGCGTTGCGAAGGGCAACCCAGGACTCAGACATCCTTATGGTGCTTTACTCAACTTGTGACTTGAAGTGAATACGTTAGTGATAGGGGCCAAGGGAGAAATTACAGGACAGCCAGGTAAGCTTGTACTCTCAGGTCAAATGGATCAGGCTTTCTTGTTGGGGAACCCTCCAGTTAACCTCACTATGGGCTCCGTTCCTGATTGCTAGTCACCGCTGAGAGTGGCCACTGTGTGGGATGACCTATCTCTGAACGGGTGTTAAGCCCTGTCCTGGAGGACCCTTCGGTTGAGTGGGTTGCATCAGAGGGGCCCTGGGCTGAAGAGGACACCCGGGAATACCTGGAAACTCTTCGGGGCTGAGGGTCACCCACAGTACAAACCCTGAGCTGTGACCAGGCAGCCTTAGCTCCTTTGCAAAAGGCATTTTGTCTGAAGCCTCATCCTCCGAGTTTGTGTTAAAGTACCCAGACAGAGCTGAGTGCTGTGATGACTGAATGTCATCGCCTTCAAGCTCTCCTTAAAGCTCACCATACCTCCCTATTCCTCCTGGGTCCCAGGTCTGCTCAGTGACCACCAGAGTACCCAGTTCCTTCATGCACAGACTTCTACATTGACCTTAATGATCCCAGGGCGCTTGCAGACAAGGGAGGACTTTTGTAGGGGAGGAACATAACTTCCCCTCTATCCTCCCCTCTATCCTGAGTTCTTAGCTATGGCTCCTGTAATATTAACAGAAGACAGATTAACAAGAGAAAAACAAGCACATTTATTAACCTGTATGCTTTGTATACAGGGAGGTACACAGGGAAAAATGAGAGCTCCCCAGGGTGGCTTAGAATTAAGGCTTCACTGTCATCTTCGCAGGGAAAGGGGAGGAAGATGCAGGTCTCTTAGGAGAGGGCAAATGACTTTTCGGAAGATGAGTGAGCCCTTAGAGTGCACAGGAGGTGTGATCGTCTGTGGCGATGTGTGTGTGGTATGGTGTTATTCCTAGTCTCCAAAGACGAGTCCCTCTTCCCTCGTTGATGAAACTCCTGGAGGGGATCCATGACCATTGAGTTCTTTTGGAGCTTCTGTCTTTAGGCAGATAAGGGAACTCAGAAAAAGCCTCTCCCTGCATTTGCTGTTTTTCAAGTGCCCACAGCTCAAAATAATGAATATACCAAAGCAGCATAACTTGGGGCAGTATATTCTGCTGGCCTTCACTTCTAAATGATAACACCTATATGCTGTAATTGCCTTTGATGCAAAGCGTACTTCCCCTTTTAGTTCAGTACAAACCCAGACTTGCACTACAGCACCTGCACGAAAGCTGGTGAGTTCTGAGGCTGACACAACTGTTGAGATGGTTCCTGATTGACTTGGTATCCCAAGCTCTCAAGAAGCCATGATGAGCAAATGCTTTGGGACCGTTAGAATGGGCCACTTTTAATGCAGCCATAGCAGAGTACATCTAAGCCCTGTTTGTGTGGGAGACCCAGCTCCCGACCCGCCACCTAGGCCTGGGTAACTTGGCACCTGACCATGGCTCTGCCTTGCACATTTTTGCAAGGATTAATAGAAACGCTTTGGGAAAGAGCTTGAACACAGAACACATCGGCTGCAATAGATACTATAACTGTATTGCTGGAAATTTAGCAACATTAGGATTGTATGAAAAATCAAATTCTGAACATTTTCTAAGAAATTTGTTTACTGCAACTATTAACTTCATCAAGGCACATGCAATCCACAAGATTTTAGTTTTCTGCAGGTAAATCATTTATTTTGATACATCAGTGATGAAGAGGACAAAACTACACACATACACACACACAAATATTTTAAAGATACAGTCCAGGAATGGCAATTTAACTTAAGTTTAACACAAAAGCAGATGCATTTTTAATGAGGTTTCATCAGATATTATTTATAAACAGGTAGCTTAAACAAAATGAAGACTTAGATTTGGGGGGAGGGTTGCATGTGAGTATGTGTGTGTTTGTGTGTGTGAGAGAGAGACTGTCTGTGTGAGACAGAGAGACTGTGTGTGTGTGTGAGAGAGAGAGAGAGAGTGTGTGTGTCTGTGTGTGCAGTTTGCCTTTTTCCTTGTCAGAATGGTTCCATTTTGGAAACAAGCTTTCTTCCCAAATTTGCAGATGCCTGCAAATAGTATTCTGCCTAGAAGGGAAAAAACAGCTTACTATGATTCATTTGAAACAAATCTCCTACAATGTCAAAAGGGGGTATTTATCACTGTGACAGATTGATTTATCTGCAGAAACAGGTATTGCTTCTCACCTGAAAATCAGGGCCTTCCCTAGAAATAGGTCGACTAGGCAATGCCTCCTGACAAGATAGGAGGACCCCTGAGAAGTTCCCATTGGCCTCCAAGTGGCTCCTTACCTCTCATGACCCTCGCTTCCTGGCTGGTCTGAAATTCTTGCCCACAGGGTCAATCCTATGTTTCAAAAACACAGATAAACTTGCTTAAGATAGAACTTACTGAGAGGAGAGTGTGTTCAACTTGTTAGCATCTCACAGAGCCTTAAATGGTCAGATACACTACTGTACCCCTTCACGATTCAGCGAACAGACCCAGAAAGGTGATTTTCAATTTGAAAAAAGCATCTGGGCAACTTAAATTTTGAATTGTAAGGAAAGGGTGGATAGCTGGTGAATCAATTGAGGAGAGATCCTTTGAGGAGGGGACATAATGGGGTCTCCTCGCAGGATGAGTTGGCTGTGGGCGGAGGGCAGATAGCAAAGCACGTGGTGAGTGAGGGTGGGGGTGGGGGAGAACATTCCAGAGAACTGCCTGGATCCTGCAGGAAGTGGGGTTGCCTCCCTCCTACCCTTTATGCCTCCCACCTCTCCTATCCTGCTCCATGCAGATTTGGAAAAGACACTGGAAGAGCCAAGAGGAGATGGGAATGGTGGATACAAGATATGTTGACACTATAGTCTTTGCTATCCTGCATACTTCCATTCTATTAAAATACTCATCGGTGGTAATGAAGCTTTGTTAGAGAAAGTTCGTTTTAAATAAATGGGGCGAGGAACGTGGAAATGGATCAGCAAAACAACTCAGGGCTGCCTAAGTCACACTGCCTGCTTCACCCCCACCTGAGACCCCCGTGGGTTAAACAGCCCCGATCGACCCTATTCTACGTAATTCTGGCGACTAGCTGCGGTGTGTCACAAACTAAAAATAACTACAGGTGTTGGCCCAAATATTTCCTTTCCTATTGTTTCTCGAGAACAAGGTATCAAACTTGGTCAACGAAGAAGCATATACACAATACAACGATAAAGTTAAGCTTTCCTGAGCTTGATTTCATTGCTATTTTGATTGCTTTCATGATCACCGAGCTGATCCCACCCACCTATTTATTGTAACGTTTCTTTTCTAGAGCCAGAATAGGACAGACTCATATACCATTCTGATCTGGGTGCATTTCTTCAGAAGGTACGCTGTGCTCATGGGGAACTGCGGCTGCCCGGGCATGGGGCTGACAAGGCCGGGAGGAAAGTCTGTGTGTGCATTTTAACAAGAAGGTTTCCCAGGGAAGTGAAGGAAGTAAAATGATGGGCACCAAAGGCTTTGAGGCCGCTCCGCCCTCTCCTGATATTCATTCCTCTCGTGTCCCAGCAGAATTTCTGCTGGGATTCTTCAGAGATACCCTTGGTTTAAGTTGATTGATGTAAAGGAGGCCAGTGGGGAAATCAGAGGAAGTTGGGGGGTAGGGGGAGGCCAGAGTGATGGTTCTGGGAATTCTTGACCCTGCCTTATTTCTCAGTAGGATATTGTGCTGGGTAGGGGTGAGGCCGGGGCGGGGGGCGGGGGACAAGGAATCTTAGGAATGCTGTGAGCAAACTATAATCAGGCCCCATCCTTGTCCTAAAGAGGAAACTAATCAGGCCCCACGTGCTTTGTGTTTGTGCTTAGTTGCTCAGTCATGTCCAACTTTGCGACCCCACGGACTACAGCCTGCCAGGCTCCTCTGTCCATGGGATTTTCCAGGCAGAATAGTGCCATTTCCCTCTCCAATCGGCCCCATCCTTGTCCTAAATATCTCCCGTCTCGCTGCTTCTCAGTTACAGCATGCCCACATGGTCCTACTTGTTATAGCGAGAGGATGCCTCTTGCTCACTGACACTCGACAGCGCACGGGAATGCCCTGACCACCGTGCACACCCCTGGGAGCAGGACTTCTAAGGCCCGCAAGCCACCTACCAGTGAACTTTCCCTGGCTTTCCACTGGGCTCCAAGAGTGGACAGGACAGCAAGATGCCACCCCTGGATGTCAAGGGTCAGCAGGGTCACTCTGCCCCTAAAGGCTCTAGAGAAGAACCCCTCTTGACCTTTTGCTTGCTCCAGGTGGTGGTCAGAAATGCTTGGCATCCCTTGGCCGATGGCAGCATCGCTCCAGTCTCTTACTGTCACATGGAGGTGTTCCTTTTTCTTGTGTGCCTGTCTCTCTCTGAATCTCTGTCATTATAAGGACACCAGCCACTATGTCCTTAATCCTCATCTGCAAAGAGCCTATTTCCAGGTGAGGTCACTTGCGTAGGTACCAGGATTAGGACTTCACCATATTGTTTTGGGGACCCAGTTCACCCTAGGATCACCACTGCTGGGCAATGGGTCATGTCCGAGCAAGAAGTATCTTTCAAGTGTGGATCACCAGCTGGTGACCCTTCAGTCCCAGACTCAGCACTCACCCCCTCGCACATCTGTGCAACTGATCTACTCCACGGGGAGCACAGAGGGCCGTGGTCCAGTGTCTCACTGGCAGGACAGGCCCACCTGGTCCAGGTGATTCCTGAGTGAGAACAGAGCCCCGAGGACTCATCACCTCACCATTACTCAGGAGCTTTGGTCTGAGTGAACCTTAAGCCCGCAACTTACATCTTCCAAAATACTAGGACCATCCATGTAATAGATCATTCTTTTTTCACAGTCTTTCTGTCACACTTTGATGCCCTTCCAATCCACACACAACATTGAGATTATCTTTCAAGGGAATGAGTTTTCCTAAAACTTCATGGGTCTCCTTGATTGTTCTGAATTTAGAGGGCTGCAGAGTACCCTGGAGTTACTTATTCCTATGCAGACAATTTATAAGATCACCCATCTCCATTGAACTTTCCATTTTCTACTCACATATTACTTCTAAAAGGAAAATTTTTACTTCCTCTATTGTAAATCGGGTTTTAAAGGTGCATATTTTTCAAGAAAGCAGATCAGATATCAGAGCATAGATATCAGGCTGTGGAATTTATTATCCATGATCTACAAATAAGAATCTGTGTGATACTTTTAGTCCTTTTTCTGCACAGTGATTTGAAAGTATATTTGGGAAGAGAGAGACAGGAGCAGAATGAGAGAGACCTTCCCCTTTCTAAGAGTCACTGCTTAGTCATTGCATTCTGTGTAAAGACAAAGAGAATCCTACTGAAAAGGTAAATATCAAGAGGCTTAGTTAGGTATGACTATGCAAGACATTTTATAAATATTTTGATACGCAGATACAGGAGAAAGTGATTTGTGAGACGGTAATTTTGCATCCTGCTATGGCCAAAGCCAACTGAAATTCCTCATTTGCATTAGCCATCTGAGCTGTTTTCCATTTGGAGAAATGTTCTATTCTGAGTTCCAGCTCCTCCCATATTAGGAGGGCAGTAATGGAGAGTCTGTATTTGAATCTGTCCAGATGAAACTGTGTATCCAAGTAAGTTCTATGTATCAGAGATGAAGTTATCTTGTTTTATTTTACTGCTGCTTCTACTTTTAATTTATACTTGATCCATCATTACAGTGAGGTCATAATTTCTTCCTTTCTTCTCTCCCTGCCTCAAGGAAGGATTTAAATTAACCAAAGGGACTTGGTTTTTAAAACAGCCTTTTAAAGAATATAGATATTTGCACATAAGAAAAAAAATAAAAAATAATGAGTGAACATTTGTTGCTTAATGGCACCCCACTCCACTACTCTTGCCTGGAAAATCCCATAGATGGAGGAGCCTGGAAGGCTGCAGTCCATGGGGTCACTAAGAGTTGGACACGACTGAGCGACTTCACTTTCACTTTTCACTTTCATGCACCGGAGAAGGAAATGGCAGCCCACTCCAGTGTTCTTGCCTGGAGAATCCCAGGGACGGGGGAGCCTGGTGGGCTGCCGTCTATGGGGTCGCACAGAGTCGGACACGACTGAAGTGACTTAGCAGCAGTAGCAGCAGCAGAAGGGAATAACCTGTTTAGTGATTTTGATAGGAAAAATATCCACTAAGCAGATAACATCAATTAAAAAATATATCTATACGACATTTTAGCCATAAGGATGGTATATGGGTAGAACGCTGCAGCTAAGTCAGAATAAAGCCCCTTCCAGGTTTCAAGATGGTTGATACTTGCTCACCTGTTCCAGCAGGCAAGCAGGTGCCTGGGAGCCCAGGTCCAAAAGTGGGACAGCATTTAAAGCCTGGACCTCTTCCAGCCGGTGACTTCTAAGGGCAGGGCCCTGAGCTGAGCTATTATTTGTGCATTCTAGCTGTAAAGTGCCTACTGCAACCTGGGCTGCAGCAGTTCACAAGAGGAATCTCTGTCCTTTCTTAAAGGAACTTAAAAGGACTCGCTCAAGGACTACTTGTCAGAAATGCTGAGTCATTAATATTGTATTACAGTTCATCACAGACATATGTTGCCTTTATTTGTGAAGGTTCATAAGAGCTAAAATATGACGTGTTAAAGTTTCTTGGCTGTCCTGAAGTGTCCCCCTGAGTGGAAGAAGGCGTGCTTCTCAAAAATGAGAGATGACTTTTACAAAAATCCAACCCATCTGAGAGATGATGAAATGAACATTTGGAGATATTATTCCCCTGTTCTTAAAAAAAATTTCATAGTGACCTTTTTAAAAGCCAAAATTGGAATTACACTGTGTTGGTCTGCATCTTCAATTTTACATCATTGTTTTGAGAGTATTTTTCCATTCATGAAATGTTTTTGAAAAATGTAAATTAATTAGTGACACAAGGAGTTAAATAATAAATAAATATATTACAATACAACCCAATGATAAAAACTAAAATTTTCTCTTAATGTTAAAGGACCCAGAAATTCTGCATTGAATGTTAGATTTTTCTCATTCCCTAAAAAAAAAATTACATAAGTTATACTGTACATGAAATGTGATGGGGTTTTTTCCCTACAATGTAGATCTTGATAATTCTAAAATTGGGCCAGAACCACCTGGAATATGAATCATTAGACTAAGTAAGTAGAAAAAGAGAAAGAGTAATAGGGTGCTTTTCCAGGAAACCAAAGATCTGTATTATTCCTTGTATTTCATGGGCTGGAAACTAGGGATCTGGGCAAGCTTTAGATTGGATGGTTTCGTAGGATTAACGCACCCTGAGTACTCGTAACCCACGTGCTTACAGACCTATGGCCATCAGCTGGCCTGATGTGAGGGGTGTTCTCCTCGAATCAGTTTAATGTAAGGACCAGGAAGATGGAGACAGCACTAAACATCTAGCTCTGCTCTTTACTTATTCAGAAACTAGAAGTACAGAGGAAATGGCAGAAGAACATCCTACCTCTAGTCACTTAGAGGGCAGTCCTCTGAAAGAGTAGAGATTTGCTCAGCTGGCCCAGAGAGAACTGGGTAGAAAGTCAATGAAACATCTTAGAGTCTTTTCATTTTTCAAGCATACAGACTTAAAACCAGCTTTATCGTGACTATACTTATTTAATATCGGTAGAACTTACAATGTACCACATGAGAAAACATAGGAGAGTAAGAAATAAATGAATTCTGTGAATCAGAGACATGATCTCCATGTAGGAAGATCAGCAATTACCAGTCACACAATTCTCATCATATGCAGTACCCCTCTGCTCAACACTTTACATATATTATCTAGTTCTCACATGATCAGTGGTAAACAGATGTAATCATTTTTATTCTACAGCTGAAGAAGGAGAGACCAGAGGGCTGACTTCATTCATTTCCCCACCTACTCCCTCACAGAATACGTATTTGGCTCCTAATGTGTGGCCAGCATGGTCTGAATGAAGGAGATGAGGTTGGGAGCATGGCCGTCATCTCTGCCTCCACCCCAAGCAGCCAAGGATTTGCATTGGTCTACTCATCTCCAAACCACGGAACCTAACACTAACAGTGCTATTTAATAGAGAAACTTGTGCAGTCTCACAGGAGACCAGCAAATCGCACTGCATCTTCATTAATTTTCTTCCTGAGTTCAGAATCACTGTGATTAACTTCAGAACCTGGAATGAAAATTACCAGTGCGAGTGTGCATTATTCTGTGATGATGAGTTGAGGCAGATGTTTGGTTAACCAGATTTAGAAATAAAGCCCTGTGGCTTTGCTGCTTTACCAAAAAAAGTCTTATCGATCGCCACAGAAGAGGGAAGAATGCTTACAGTAAAAGAAGCACCACCAATATTTACCTAGAACACGAGGTTCATCACAATAACCAGAATTAGAGAGAATGGCAAAGACAGGACCTTAGCAAGATACTTTCAAGTGATCCCCATTCACAAATACAATTTTATTTGGCAAGCCAAGGGCCCTTCTCAGCCACAGCAGGTGAAAACATTTGCCTAGGTGACAGATGGTAGAACCAGAGCCTGAAAGCGTCCATTTGCAGCCACATTCTTTCCATACACCATGCAGTGGGCTTTCCTACGGAATGCAGCCTCTGGCACTATGATAGATCTTCCGGTCCCCGTAAAGGAAGCCAGAACCTTATCTGAGTCCTATCCTTGGGCTGACTGGATAAACCCACAGACCCAAAACTCAAAACACTTTGTTTTGGGAATAAAAATCTTTTTTTGAACATTTAAATAATGTCCAGAAAAGCCATTCTCCTTAGGTTTACTAAAACTCAAACTAATTTGAAAGCATTGACCATATATATTTCAAGTGCTTTTTAATATTGGAACCCTTAGTCAAGGATTGTACTGCTAGGATGTGTTTAATCTTAAAAGCAAATCATATTTCCATGAGAGTTAGTCATCAAAGAAAGCATAAAACCTGTCTGGAGCAGATTCAAGAATGAATGTGTGAGTGCTAAGTCAATTCAGTTGTGTCCTACTCTTTGTGGCCCTACTGACTATATGTAGCCTGCCAGGTCGGAGAAGGCGATGGCACCCCACTCCAATACTCTTGCCTGGAAAATCCCATGGATGGAGGAGCCTGGTAGGCTGCAGTCCATGGGGTCACTAAGAGTTGGACACGACTGAGCAACTTCACTTTCACTTTTCACTTTCATGCACTGGAGAAGGAAATGGCAACCCACTCCAGTGTTCTTGCCTGGAGAATCCCAGGGACAGGGGAGCCTGGTGGGCTGCCATCTATGGGATCACACAGAGTTAGACACGACTGAAGTGACTTAGCAGCAGCAGTAGCAGCAGCCTGCCAGGTTCCTCTGTCCATGGGATTCTCCAGGCAAGAATACTGGAGGATGTTGCCATGCCCTGCTCCAGGGGTTCTTCCCAACCCAGGGATCAAACCTGCATATCCTACATCTCCTGCATTAGCAGGCAGGTTCTTTACCACTAGCATCACCTGGGAAGCCCAGGAATGAATACTAACCAGTAATTCATTCATAACAGTGATTCAATAACACTGTGAATCAATAACAGTGAATCAATAACAGTGATTGAGGATTGAGGTGTTTTATTTCTGTTTAATTATTTTTCCTGAACAAGATATTCCCCTTGCTTTATCTTAAAAGGTATAGTAAACTGGTTTTATCAAAATAAAATAGGCCTAATTATGGGACATTATTTTGGAAATCAAGTTTTATTGTTGCATAACAGTTTAATAACCATGATAAATAAGCCTGCATCCTAATGAACACATTTAGTTAAAGGAGCTTATTGAAATGAATCTCTTCAGGCTTTTCTTTCTTAATGTAAGTATGATCCCATAAAAGGCTTAATTTGGTAATCTGGTAACAAAATCATTAATTTTTCATTAATTTAAAAAAAAATTAAAAGTATTGAAATAAACAAGATTTGGTTCATTTAAATGCCCCATACAAGAGTATAAGAGTCAGTTACTGAATTTATTAAAATCCTCCTAATTTCCTCTTGTATGTGAGCATTATTACACTGTCAGTGTAATAACTAACACAACATGTTAACACAACAATTACAACATGTGTTGTAATTAACACAACATGTTGACTCTGACACACCTATTCTGTTAGCTGTGACTGTGTAATTGTGACCATCGAAGCTACAGGATCCCTGATGCAAACTGAGGAAGTTCCTCAATAAATCTGTCGGCTTTTCAGAGGGGAAGAGAATTTGCTCTGATGAAGCTATTTCTATCACATCAGGGTTGACTGAAGTGAATAACTCATTCAGTCACCATGGAGATGATGCCCGGGAGTATGAAGGGAGGAATGTGTGATTGTGCAGGCTTCCAGACGCTGCTGCTTTTGTTGGGGCATCTGTTCGGGGCTCCGGCTCTTGTGAGAAGCACGCTTAATGTCTCACAGAACCGCGTGGTTTTGCTTTCCCTTCCCACTTTTGTTGGTTCTCTAGAAGAGCCTCAAGTAAATATAAAACAAGGCAACCCAATACTTCACTCACAGGACCCCGTGTTCTTTCCAGAAGTGTGTCTCATATTTAAAGACGTGTGCCCAAATGTGCTAAAAACAGCCCTTCCTCCCAGACACATTTCTACTACTTCTATTTTGAAAGCCCTGGTCCATCTCCAGGATCCCATACTATATTTATCTTTATATTTGTGTCTTTCTATTTATCTTACAACTGTTTCCAAAATTTTTTAATATGTGAATACATATACACTTGTAGGACAAACGGATAAGAAAAGCATGTCAAAAAAAATGGGCAATCAATCTCCTTATTTGCTTAACCTACATCTAGCCAAGTAAAGTGTGTGTGGGTATATGTATGTATGGGTTTCCCTGATAGCTCAGTGGCTCAGTGGTAAAGAACCTGACTGCTAGTGTAGGAGATGAGAGTTTGATCCCTGGGTTGAGAAGATTCCCTGAAGTAGGAAATGGCAACCCACTCCAGTATTCTTGCCTGGAAAATTCCATGGGCAGAGGAGCTTGGTGGGCTAGTCCATGGGGCCACAAAAAGTCAGACTGAGCACACACACACACGGCTTTTCCAGCTGTCAGGTACAAATGTGAGAATTGCACTGTTAAAGAAGGCTGAGCACCAAAGAATGGATGCTTTTGAATTATGGTGTGGAGAAGACTCTTGAGACTCCCTTTGACTGCAAGATCAAACCAGTCAATCCTAAAGGAAAGTAACCCTGAATATTCATTGGAAGGACTGATGCTGAAACTGAAGCTCTAATACTTTGGCTACCTGATGTGAAGAGCTGACTGACTGAAAAAGACCCTGATGCTGGGAAAGACAGAAGGCAAAAGGAGAAGCGGGAAGCAGAGGAGATGGTTAGATAGTATCACTGATTCAATGGACAAGAGTTTGAGCAAACTCCAGGAGATAGTGGGGGACAGAGGAGCCTGGCGTGCGGTAGTCCATGGGGTTGCAAAGAGTCAGACATGACTTAGTGAACAACAACAAAGCTTCTTTAGATGAAGTATCTTTGGGGATGGAGCAATAAAGAATGATCCATGAAGACTTTGGGTATTTTTCTATTTAAAATAAAATTCTACTGATACGTTCATTTGATACTCAACCAGTATTAACTGAAAGCCTAATATGTATAAGGCACAGCGAAGAACACAAAAGTGAATAAAGCATGGTCCTTGCCCTCAAGAAAACATAAACACAGATAACAGTAAGAGAAGATGAAATGGTACAGACAAGGAACTATATTCACTTAAATGAAAGAGGGCCATTTATATCATATACACAGCAGGCAACTTTCAGTGGACCTCCAAGAATAAGTGTGATTTCAAGAGTGATTAGGAGTAATGCCAATTAAGGAAAGATATCATAAAAGGTGGTTCAAAATCGTATTTGCCTCACTACACCAGTCAAGCATTCCTGGGATACAGGGATGGGTTTTGATGATCTGGGCACCCCTGAGACCCAGAACTATGCCTGACACATGGGAGGCACCCAGTTAAAATGGGCCGACTAAACTCATGAAAGCTGAAACATAAAATGTATATAAAAAGGAACAGCAGAAAGTCCAGTTTGGCTAAAGAACAGAATATGAGAAGGCAAATAGAGTAGAACATCTTGAAGATTAGAATGGGAACATATTGTGCTGGGCTTGATTTGGAATGTATAAATAGATAATGTTAAGTCACTGGTCCTTGTCAAAAGATAAACCTCGCAACACTGCACCATCAAACCAAAAGAGAGAGAGAGACTGAGAGAGGTCAGAAAGGAGACTAGAGATAGGAACATGAATCAAAAGATTAAAATGATAATTTGTTTGCCAAAATGAAATTAAAATAACAGAAATTAATAGCAATAGTTACAAGAACTCTATGAACAATAGCAAGAATAATAAACAATAGCTAATATTTAATGATCAATGCTATATCCAGGCACAAGGTCAGAATGTCTATTAATTTACCTCTTAGGACTCTAACTTCAAAGTTGTAATTCACAAGTTTATAGGTCATCGAGTCTTGAAGGGACTAAAGATAATTTCCATGCTTTTGTAACTACTGGATGAGAGCAGGCTGTGATGGTTTATAGCTGCTGACCCATAGAAAACTGAAGTTTATTGTAAATATTAACAGGAGAAATGCTCAAAAATAGATGTCTAAATCTTTTTAAGGAACTAGTCAAAGATTTACTATAATTGCTTAAAAACTCTCCATTAAAATATAAACTGGCAACAATCTTATATGTGATTCACCTTTTTATTTTTTATTTTTTTTTCAGTTACACATATTATTTTCAGATTCTTTCCCTTATAGGTTATTACAGAATACTGAGTAGAGTTCCCTGTGCTATACAGTAGGACTTTGTTGCTTTTCTGATTTATATATAGGAGTGTATCTATTAATCTAATATCCCTAATTTATCCCTCTCCCTCTTTCCTCTTTGGGAACCATAAGTTTGTTTTCTATGTCTTTGGGTCTGTCCGTTTTGTAAATAAGTTCATCTATATCATTTTTTAAGATTTCACATATGTGATATCATATGTATTTGTCTTTCTCTGACTTTGTTCACTTAGTATGATCATCTCTAGGTCTATCCATGTCGCTGCAAATGGCATTATTTCACTCCTTTTAATGTTGAGTAATATTTCATTGTATACATGTACCACATCTTCTTTATTCATGCTTTCATTTCTTGGCTATTGTAAATAGTATTGCAATGAATATTGGTTTCTTTTTTTTTTTTTAAGAATAAATTCTTAATATCATCAAATATCCAGTGATGTTTAAATTTCCAGTTGCCTTACACACCTTTTTTTTTTTTTTCCTTGCTAATTTTCTGTTTAGTTGATCTATCCATAGGTGTGAGTGGGGTATTAAAGTCTCCCACTATTATTGTGTTATTGTTAATTTCTCCTTTCATACTTGTTAGCATTTGTCTTACATACTGTGGTGCTCCCATGTTGGGTGCATATATATTTATAATTGTTATATCTTCTTCTTGGATTGATCCTTTGATCATTATGTAGTGACCTTCTTTGTCTCTTTTCACAGCCTTTGTTTTAAAGTCTAATTTATCTGATACGAGTATTGTGACTCCTGCTTTCTTTTAGTCCCTATTTGCATGGAACATCTTTTTCCAGCCCTTCACTTTCAGTCTGTATGTGTCCCCTGTTTTGAGGTGGGTCTCTTGTAGACAACATATGTAGGGGTCTTGTTTTTGTATCCATTCAGCCAGTCTTTGTCTTTTGGTTGGGGCATTCAACCCATTTACGTTTAAGGTAATTACTGATAAGTATGATCCCGTTGCCATTTACTTTATTGTTTTGGGTTCGAGTTTTAAAAACCTACTAAGCACATAAGATGCACAAGGTCCTGAGCTAGATGGAATGCAAGATAAACGGTGATAAAGAAGTTAGCCTTAATCTCATGTGTATTATAGGCAATGAAACAGACAGACACAAAATAGGTAAGCATACCGGTACTGCCAGAGGAGTGTGTTTTGAGAACATGCAAAAAGAATCGTGACAGTCAATGCAACAGGCTTAAGAACAAGCTGGTTTTAGAGCCTCTTTCTGTGTTGGAGCCTATGAGGAAAACATGCATGATTTCAGAGACTATTTTTCACTGTTTGTTTGTGGTGGTTTTCGTTGTTTTAGTCACTAAGTCGAGTCTGACTCTTCGCGACTCCGTGGACCGTAGCCCCGCCAGGCTTCTCTGTCTGTGGGATTTCCCAGGCAAGAACACTGGAGTGGGTGGCCATTTCCTGACTGGGGGAAAATAAACTGTATGTTACAGGATTTGAATAGATTAAAAACACCTTTAAAAGCACAGAAAGAGTAATTAATTAGGGAGACAGAAGCCTTGAAGAATGGGTGAGATTTGAGGAAACCAAGAGATTTCCAAAAGGAAATTCTATACCCAGATGGGGAAAGCAGCATAACCATCCATGGTGAACTTTGGGAAAGAACAGGCAGACACGGCTGAAGTGAGGGCTGTGGTGGAGGAGGAGGCTGGAAACGGAGGATGGCATCAGATCAGGGGATGGCCTTATGGTCACACTAAATTGTTGGAAGTTGACCTTGGACAACCAGAGCCCTGAGAAGCTTCAGGAGGAGTGGCACAATTGGGCTAGGTTTTAGGAAGGGCCTGGGGCAACAGTGCAAGTGATGGTGAGGAGAAGTAGAGGAGTCAGGTTAGGTACCCCTACCTGACATCGCAAAGCATGGATGTGATCGCTGGATGCTATATTAGGAAACTTAGGTCAATTCTGCAAATATGACAGCACTCCAGCCAACATTTGCTGTTGAAGGATAACTAGCTCCTTCTAGAAGCCAACAAGACCATTAACTAGCTGTTCGTTCCTCTTTCACTTTCTGAGCATGAAAAAATACCCCCAAGTAGTCAAGAAAAACACACCAAAGTGGTCCCAGCACAGTTTAAGATCTAAATTTACGGTATCTTTTAAAAAATCTTTTAAAACACCCAAGCATCCTCAAAAATAGTCAGAGATGCCTATATGTAAGTCAAGAAGCCCAAGATTTTTTCCCCCAAGATCTTTTATTTTTATTTTTTTAATACAAAGCTTCTTGGATCATTAATTTGGGAGCTGCAACAATGAAAGATAACTTACAGCCTCAAAACTGCTTCCTGCTCTCCAACTGTAAAGAAACTGGCCTTCTGCATGGAAGAGTGCAACTCCCTGAAGTGTTTAAGTAATCTGCTAACATATAAATGCTAGAAACACTGAAAATCCTTACTTCTTGGGTATTCGCCCCTTGTGTACATAGCATACAAGAAAAGTTTAAAGTAAGTAAAGTGGTTAAAAATATGAGGCCTCAATACAGCTGGAGTCTATGGATTAATTACTGTACTCTCTCCCCACTCCTTGGGAACCCAGGGCCTTTACAGTCACAGAAGCAAGGTCAATGCCCTGATCTGTGACTGTGAACTCTCCTGCTTCTCCCTCAGCTCCAGAGATCACTGAACTAGAAAGATGCATGCTTCAGAAAGAAGCATTACTAAACTCCCCAAAGCTATGAAATTTCCAGTGTGATTAAGACACACTTTTTACCTTAAGCCTCCAGATTCCGTATGCCTTAACAAACACTGGAAATTATTCTAAGGAGGTGAAATGGACTAAGACTTGGTAGTTCTTAAAGTAAATCAGCATCTCTCCTTCAGGATATTTGAACACACCGGTACTGGTACCCTGAATCTTTTTTTTTTTTTTTTTGGCCTCCTGGCTTCCCGCAAAGCTTCATAATTATTTTCTCACAATCCTCATAGAAATAGATTGCTCTTTAACATCTGTTGCTTAGCTTTCAGCTTATTGGAACATACTCAATATGTTCTATACGATCTGTATTTCAACTAAATTGGGTCTTATTCTGCAAAACATAAAAGTGTTTTCAGAGTTCCTTAAGGGAGATGGAGCAAAAGAGTCCCTTTTCTTCCTATTTTTGGTGAAGTTGCTGCTCCCCTCCAGCAAGAAGGTTCCTGTGTTATTTCAGGTGCTCACCTTTATGGCCAGAGTCGTGCCTCCAAATACAATATACCTTTAAATGGCTCTGAGACTGATTAATTTCTCAGATGTTTTCCTTCTTCCTTCCATGACGATGTGAAATTCATCTCTGGCCCGCTTCAGCTATTACACAAAATAAAATTACATGGAGTCTTAGAAAGCTGGCTATTTTCCTGGCACTTTGGGTGCCCATTGTGGGTAGTATTTTGGGTAAGAGTAAAGGGCAGGGGTTGGGGGGCGGTGTTAAGAAAAGCTCAGGTGTTTCTGGTTAGTAGATACTTAATATCAATACTATTCTCAACGCTTTGGCCATTAGAAAAGGGAGATGAAGTTCTTAAACCTAACACAGGGATGAAGGAACAGAAGCCTTACGGTCACTTCAAGTCCTGTGTTTTCAGTAGCTCGCAGAATTCTGTCCCAGAATAACTTATGATCCATGCCTGATGTTTTTTTTAACGCATTTACTTATTTGGCTGCCCTGGGTCTTAGTTTTGACATTTGAACTCTTAGTTGCAGCATGTGGGATCCAGTTCCTTGACCAGGGATTGAACCCAGGCTGCCTGCATTGGGAACGTGGAGTCTTTAGCCACTGGGTCACCAGGGAAGTCCCATGCCTGATTATTTTTTATCACCAATCTCATGCCACAAACAGACTCATTGTAGAATGTCATTCTGCTCTTCAAAGTCTGAAGTGATATTCAGCACTTTCACAACTCTAAAAATATTCAAAAAGGCAACATAGCTGCTTCATGTTAAATTCAATTAGAATAAATTGTAGAAACAGTTTTCCAAATAATGTGTGTGTGTGTGTATGCTCAGCCACTTGGTCGTGTCCAACTCTTTGCAACCCCAGGGACCGTAGCCCACCAGGTTCCTTTGTCCACGGGATTTCCCAGGCAAGAATACTGGAGTGGACTGCCATTTCCTTCTCCAGGGCATCTTCTCAACCCAGGGATCGAACCTGTATCTCCTGCATTGGCAGGTAGATTCTTTACCACTGTGCCACCTGGGAAGTCCTTTCCAAATAAGACCACTTTCTAACTAAACAACCATGTGAATAATAATAATAACTGAAATCTAATTGTTCATAGCTGATTAGGACTGAAGAATCATTTTGAGATTCAAAGAATTAGGAACTCTTCTGTCTCATTAGACTAGACTTTCATAGATGTTTTTCATTTAAAAAAAAAAAAAATCAGAACTCAAAAAGTAACCCAGACACCACACACACACAAAAGTTACACATCCATCCTTTTTTTTATATATATTTTTAAACTTTACAATATTGTATTGGTTTTGCCAAATATCTAAATGAATCTGCCACAGGTATACATGTGTTCCCCATCCTGAACCCTCCTCCCTCCTCCCTCCCATACCCTCCCTCTGGGTCATCCCAGTGCACCAGCCCCAAGCATCCAGTATCGTGCATCGAACCTGGACTGGCGACTCGTTCCATACATGATATTATACGTATTTCAATGCCATTCTCCCAAATCATCCCACCCTCTCCCTCTCTCACAGAGTCCAAAAGACTGTTCTATACATCAGTGTCTCTTTTGCTGTCTCGTATACAGGGTTATTGTTACCATCTTTCTAAATTCCATATATATGTGTTAGTATACTGTATTGGTGTTTTTCTTTCTGGCGTACTTCACTCTGTATAATAGGCTCCACATCCATCCTTAACACCATCCTCCAGATAAGCAAATAAAGCTTATACATGATCATGGCTTTTTCATCACCCTGTCTGGGCTCAGTGACAAAACATGATCTCTTTTCTATTTATTTTTTACAGATTATTCTGAAGTATAATTTATTCTAACAGCTGTTACAGAACTCATGACCTTTCAACAGGTATCAGTGGTGCCCATTTATATAATATCCTGAGACTTCAACTATTGTTCTGACTAAAATTCAAACAACTTCTCATTTTTCTGCCTTACTACACTTTACTACCACTGAGAAGGTTGTTTTGGATAAAGATTATAATCTCACATGGTAGTTTTCCCTAAATGATTTAGAAGTTGAGCAACACAGAAACAAAAGCCTATCATTAAGAGGAAGACCTCAGTTCTCTGGAACAGGGCTTTTCCTCAAGTGACCAGATTTCATCTCCTAAAGAAAGTTCTTGTTTTCCCCATTTTTTCAGTGTGTATTAATACAGAAACCATTTTACTTTACAGAAAGATGTGGGGTTTTTTTTTTTTTTCCTTTCACTTTACAGTAAAATACTTGGCTTATTTGAAACTGTGGTCTTGGGTTCATCTTCTGGCTCTACCCCAGAATTCTTTCTCATAATTGTTTGGTTCTCAACCCCATTTGCATGTCACATCTGGATCAAAATCCCCATTAAATGTGACAAAACAGGGATGAAAGCAAGATTTTCACTGGCTGCTCCAGGAAGTTTTCTTATACTAGCTTCCAAGAGCTGCTGCTGCTGCTGCTAAGTCGCTTCAGTCTTGTACAACTCTTGTGCGACCCCACAGACGGCAGCCCACCAGGCTCTCCTATCCCTGGGATTCTCCAGGCAGGAACACTGGAGTGGGTTGCCATTTCCTCCTCCAGTGCAGGAAAGTGGAGAATCAAAGTGAAGTTGCTCAGTCGTGTCTGACTCTTAGCGACCCCATGGACTGCAGCCCACCAGGTTCCTCCATCCATGGGATTTTCCAGGCAAGAGTACTGGAGTGGGCTGCCATTGCGTTCTCCGCCAAGAGCTGCTACCTGTTGCTATTTAAGGAAGTTAGGGCACCAATTCAATTACCGTGGTGATTTTTACCTACAAATAGGTTAGAGATCAAATGTTTTCAGCACACTTAAAAGAGTGTGGGGCAGGGGGTGAGGGGGGAGAAGTTATTAGGAAGTTAGTTTTCATTATAGTTGTTCTGTTGTTCCCAGTGTATGGTGTCCCACATGGTATCACTTTAGTCTCTGACCAACCCCAGTCTCCGTCTCCCCGTGAGGGAGACAGATCAGGAATTGTAGCATCATCCCCACTGCAAAGGTGATGCCTTTCTTGGCTGAGAAATGTTTCTGAAAATTTTATCCAGACATCTAGAAACCTTAACTTTGGGCCTGTTCCTATACTGCAAAGACAGAATACATTCTATACCTAGAATGTACACACAAGGTAAAATGTAACTTGATTTGTCTTTTGGCAGTAGCAATCCTCTCAAATGTTTATATTACATGTGGATAATCAGAATCTACTGTCATAATATCAACTCAGGCAACATGAAGAATTCGGGACAATATGAGAAATTTAAGGCATTTAAAAAATTTATTTTCCAAACTTCAGAATAAATAATTTTGTTTCCTATAGGACATTCCAGAGATGTTTTGCCTTTTATGGTTTTTGGTCTCCTTAACCTTTAAATAACTTTTACTGGAAGTGATAATAAGGGAATAAATATTGGGCATGAAGTGCTTTACACTTAAAGGCTTTAAGAATTTCATCTTATTTAATACATCATGCTACTCTTTGTTGTGTCCAGGGCTGTTTCTAGAGGTACTGAATCACTTAAAATGCCACTGAATTTTTTTTTAATGTGTTATCACTAACGATTAATAATATCTGTCTAGAAACCTAGAAATCTAATTTTGTATTTAATTTAGGCACTTGTTTTCAAATTCATTTTAGGAATTAAATTACATGCATGGTGTGTTAAAAATTAACACAACTCTGTGCATGTCTTTGGAGTATCTCTTTAAACAAAGGCTCACTCTGAACTCTTTATGTACAAAACGTTGTGTTTAGACAATGGGATAGTAAACTCTGGAACGTGGAATGTAGGTCTAGACCTGAAGGAATCTATAATCCAATGGAGATGATAAGACATTTAGGGAAGAGTGGAAGAGATAACAGAGGGAGGAAGGAAACAAGCTCTTTAAAAGAGACACAAGGGTTGTGTGCCACCAGGAATATGTTTGCTAGCCAATATTTCACTCAACCAGTGACAGAAAGAAAATGAAATTTACTATAAAATTGGAGATTTTCCCCTTATAACTATTTCTACAAATAAGTTGAATGAGAAATTATGATTTGCTGGATTCCAACTGTGGTAGTCCATTCACTGGGATAAAAGCTCAGTGCTCCTGGAGATCCAAAATAATAGAGGCTTAAATAAGGGAGATGCTTGTTGCCCACTCATGTATCAGTGCAGATGGGTACTGGCATCGTTATCAGGGAGCCAGTCTCTTGCACACTCAACTTACAGCTTCCCTTTCATGGTCAAGATGGCCACTCCAGATCCTAACACCAGGTCTGTCGAGAGCAGACAGAGAGAAAGCCAAAGGCACCCCTGCCCTGTAAGAACCTACCCTCGGAGGGCATACATATGATTTGTCTCATGCTCACCAGCCAAACTCTGGTCACAAAGGAAGGAAAACTGAGAAATGGAGTCCTCGCCTGGCTTAAGCCATGTGCCCAGCTAAAACTTCAATTATAGGGTAAGGAGGAAAGATTGATCTAAGAAGACGGCTAGTTGTCTCTGCCACATGTAGTAACCAAGCTATAACCTCCTACCACAGAACTCAGAGTCATGTATGAGGAAAGCATCTTTTTTTAAAATCACATATTACTAGAGCTTTCATTTTCAAAAACAGATGAGATGCACCCTGGATGATTTCAACAATCAAAAGAGGATTTCTCACCTTGTCAAGAGCTGCCCTCTCGCAGCTGAAAGCTCACACCTTATGCTAAGCTAGTCAGAGCCAAATACGATTAATTAGATTAAGCTTGTCACTAAAATATCAAGACAAATGTTCTTGAAACATGGCACTTTCTCCCTTTGCCTTCCCCACCCCCCAGTCTTGTTTATGTACAATAAAAGTAGGTTGAGGCATGGTGTTGAAACTGATCCTTATGACTATTACTCTATATATCCCCATAACTGATAACCAAAGGCTGCAGAGCAAAACAGATCTGAATTGTGTTAGCATGGACTTCCCAGCCTGGATCACGTTTAATAATTAATCACAGTGATTTTCACGGTGGTTTGAGAGCCTTTATAAAAATACTACAGGCAAGTCTGGATACGTCGTTCTCTAAGGAGCTGTCTCGATTTAGTACCAGAGCTGTGACTTGCACCTGCTGCTTCTCCAAATCAGGTCTGAATTTTCCTCTTCTTCTTTTCTTTTTTTGGTAACCTTTCTCTAAGAAAATGATTTGCCAGAGGAGTTTTTAAAATGCACCATTTAACAACTCTATGACACACCTTGATGCAGTAGACAACAGATAAGCTGATTTTTTGAAAACCCAATTCTCTTTTAAAGGCATTGGGCAAACATGCTATGTAATGGAATATGATCATGCATTTGCTCATTTGTAGAGCAAAAATAAATCATCTAACTGTTCCTGATTTATAACTCTGAGTTTCCACATGGACACATTTGCTTAGAGTTAACCTGTGAAAGAAATTATTGTATAGGACTGCTCTTCCGAAGAGGGATCAGAAAATTATGAGTTGTGGAGATCTAGGAAACATTGTCTAAAAGTCCAACTTTCATTAGCAAATGAGGACACAGAGAAATCCACAAGATTCCACACAGTTAGCAACCAGAACCTGGACCCCAGGTTCTCCCAAACCCCACAGAACTGTACTAGGACCACATGACTTTTAAGTGGAATAAACACAGATGTCTTTGTGCACAGAATCTGACTAATACATAGCTAACCTTGGGCAGCCTGGAACACGTACACACTACATTTGTAACTGTCACTGTGACAGTGAGAATCACCAGCTACCAACACGGGAAATTTAAGAAAACTTTACCTTTCTCTTTGCTTCCTTGACCCTTGCCTACTTTGGTGAGTCTACCCTTTTTATCTGAACATGTGGCTTTCCAACCTTTTGAGGTTTCATACACCTGCGATTCTCTAACTCCTGGGTGGTGGTGAGCTGTATTCTAGAAACAATAAAATGATGCTCATAAACATAATGAAAATGATATCTTCAGTTCAGTCGCTCAGTCGTGTCTGACTTTGCAACCCCATGGACTGCAGCACGCCAGGCCTCTCTGTCCATCACCAACTCCCGGAACTTGCTCAAACTCACGTCCATCGAGTTGGTGACGCCAACCAGCTTCTGTTGTCCCCTTCTCCTCCTGCCTTAAGTCTTTCCCAGCATCAAGGTCTTTTCCAATGAGTCAGCTCTTCGCATCAGGTGGCCAAAGTATTGGAGTTTCAGCTTCAGCATTAGTCCTTCCAATGAATATTCAGGACTAATTTCCTTTAGGATGGACTACTTGGATCTCCTTGCAGTCCAAGGGACTCTCAAGAGTCTTCTCAACACCACAGTTCAAAAGCATCAATTCTTCAGCGCTCAGCTTTCTTTATGGTCCAATTCTGACATCCATACATGACTACTGGAAAAACCACATAGCTTTGACTAGACGAACCTTTGTTGGCAAAGTAATAGTCTCTGCTTTTTCATTTGCTTTCTAGGTTGTTCATAACTTTTCTTTCAAGGAGCAAGTGTCTTTTAATTTCATGGCTGCAGTCACCATCTGCAGTGATTTTGGAGCCCAAGAAAATAAAAAGTCTGTCACTGTTTCCACTGTTTCCCCATCCATCTAAATGATGAAACCAGATGCCATGATCTTAGTTTTTTGAATGTTGAGTTTTAAGCCAACTTTTTCACTCTCCTCTTTCACTTTCATCAAGAGGCTCTTTGATAGTTCATATTCCCTTAATCATTCTTAGTGCCATGGACTTTCTTAAGCACATTACTTTCTAAGTATATTACATATATTATTTCATTTCATCGTCACACGGATCTTGTGAGGTATGTACTAGTATTTCCCCCACTTTATGACTGTGGACACCAAGGCTCAGAGCATGTAACTAATTCATCCCAAGTCCCACAGCTAATAAGCATGTATGTTAGTTGTTCAGTCACGTCCAACTCTGCGACCCCTTGGACTGTAGCCCGCCAGGGTCCTCTGTCCAATATCAGGGTGGGCTGTCATTCCCTTTTCCAGGGGCTCTTCCCAACCCAGGGATCGAACTGGGTCTCCTGCATTGCAGGTAGATGCTTTACCGTCTGAGCCCCAGGGAAATAAGAGTAAGAGTTATTGTTTAAATTGAGTTGTCGGTTTCAATCGCTAAAACATATTAGCTCTCATAGAAAAAGAATTCTAGAGTTCAGAACATATATAGCTATGCATATACAGTATGTACAGAGGATGGTGTGGCATAATGAAATGAGCCCTAGTCTTGGGGCCAGAAGGGTTACAGTCTTCCCTCTTTTTATTTTATTTCAATCCAGAGGCTTGAGCTAATTGTCCTCCTCTGTTTGTGTATCTCTTTTGACCCATGTTAGGCTCTTGCATGTATGGATAAGCACTTCTTTTAAGACATAAGCCTCGCACTACACCTACGCATGATACTGGTTTTGAAGAAATTACTAAAAATTATGATTCCATTTGATTAAACAAATAATATGTATTAAACATGGGTGACATGCCAACCACACTGGACATGCCAGCTATTACTGGCCCTGCTCAGATAACAATTCTTAAAATTCTACTACATTCATTTCCACGGCTCCCTTACCCTCCTCTCTTTATGCAGAATGGTCCGGGATTCAATACCCCACTGCAAGTAACAGGAAAAAATGATCCTTAAGCAATCACTGCCTTTTTTTTTTTAACTTTTGGCATTCTGACAGTGGGGTGGTTGTGCCCTGTAATCAAAGGAAAACATAAACTGGTCATCTCCTAGCAACTCACTGAAGATTACTCCCAGGGAATAATTTGTGTGGCTGAGCCGGAGCGCACATAACTTTGAAGCCAGCAGAGCTCCTGCCCTGGCCGTTAACTCTTCTCCGTATCTTGCAGATACAGTGAACTCGTTTTTGATGATGTTGCAGGAAGAACAGGCACTAAAATATCCCAAGCGTGAGCAGTTTTATGTGAAAGACACTGAAAGAGTTTTATAATCTTTTTCGTTGTCGTTAAAAAAAATCTCATCGCAGTGCAGTGTCACTAGGCATCAAGATCATTTTGCGGCTCCAGGTTCCCCTTTTGCTGACGCCTGTTCCCCGACTCTCCTGTATAAAGGGACATCTGTCGCCTAGGGTTGGGCTGCGTCACGGCAGCCTTGCCTTCCTGGGTGTTTCCTCCCAGTGGGGGCTTCGTTCTCTGCCCCCACAGTCTGCTGTGCTGATGAGACCAGTCAGTCAACACTGGCTCCTCGTTAGTCTGAGGCAGCCACCATGTGCCAAACGAAGGTGCCGTCAGAGCAGATTTGACTCAGCCATCTGTGCCTCCAGGAAGCAACTGTGACTCGGAGAATTCATTTGAGCTCTTCAAACCAAGAGTTAGTGTGCTCCTTTAGAATTTTTAATTTATATAAAGAGGAAACCTGACTAGAGAATCTGTTTGAATGAATGACCATGGCAAGAAAGAGACCCACGTCTGGAAGGAGTCAGCCAGCCACTAGTCACAGGAATCGACACCAAAGAAACACTCGCTTTTTCACAGCAGGGGTAGTAAGTAGTAACATTACTGGCAGGATGCGCCAGACCCACGTTTGCAGGCTTTATGTATATTAATCATTGGACCCTCAAACAACGCGAAAAGGCTGGCACCACTGTTACTCTTATTTACAGAGTGGGAAGCTCCATAGGTTCAAGGAGAGGAGAAGTAATAACTTTCCTGAAGTTATCTGGGGATATGGTAGAATGGGCTTTTAACCCAGCTGGCTTGGCCCCAAACTCTTGATCACAGCGCCAGCCTGCCCCAGCAGCAGGCATTCTCGTTCGCCAATCCCAACTCTGTCTGGAAACCAAGGGCAGAAGGTAATGATGACACAGTTCTTGAAAATGCCCATAATTCGGATCATAAGCATTAGTTCTAACATGCCTTTTCCATGAAATCTTCTGATACAGAAATTATGTCTATTTCCAGCCTTTTCCATGAAATCCTCTGATGTAGAAATATGTCCATTTTTATTTGGTAAGAAAAAGAAGAGGACTGTTACCTTTTAGGTTTCTTGCTGTGCTTTCTGTATGGAAAAGTATTACTGTTCTGACCAGACAAAAATACGTAATCAACTTTAGTCCCAAGCCCTCCAGTAGAGTTACATTACAGGACACTGTGCAGTGAGCATGAACAGCCTTCTTTTTAAAATATTCTGTTAGATATTCTAAAAACATTTAATGAGTGGTCAGTATTTATTATTTATCTGTTGGGCATGTGGTATTTTTCATTTATTATTTATGATCTCTGTCTTTTAAGCCATTTAAAGTCAAGAGGGAAAATGAATGGGACCGTCACTCATGCACACTTATGAGGATTCTAATTCTGTCTACACTTTCAGTCTGTATAGTTAAAATTATTGATCCCCAGAAATTTTCTATTCATTATATAAAATGGTGTCTCATCTACATTTATCAAAAAGATTTTTGAAGTATAAGGAGTGTCTTTTAATCCTGCTAAGTTAGGTCTTATGGAAAAAGTAGAATTAACTTTACAAATGTTTTTCCTGATTTTAACATTTCAGTCCCATTTTTTTTAACCTTGATTATTTGGGCTAAATTATAATTTTTCTTATTTAATCTGAAAAGTTATTTTATTTTGTTTTACATCTGTCCCTTTGACCTTGTTAATATGCCTTTTCTTAACTTCATTATCTTTTTCTTAGAATGCAGGGATATTTCTTAGAGAGAAAAGCTATAAATTGCTGGAGAATAATATTAAATACTATAAATTGCTGGAGAATAATATTAACTACGTTAATATTAAAATAGAATGAATTTTGTTAAGTCCCTTTTTTGCCTTATTATCTGGGATAATTCCAATTTATGCCTGTTATGTCAGCATAAATATTAAAGACACTTCCTTTTACTACTGTTCTATTTAGACAAATTATACAGACATGCTTTCCAAAAGTAGTGTAAAGCTAATGATTAAGTACATTTGCTTTTATTTCCAAGAATTCATGTATACATGCCAGAAAACCTTATTTCCTAAACCTTCCTTGAAAACTGCCACTGTAAAATAGATTTTCTTTTTTTGACAGTGGCTTATAAGCCTTTAACTTGTAGTCCAGAAACACAACTCCTTACCTTGTCATAGAGTCTTATGTTCTGAAGCTGACGTAAGTGAAAACCTAAAATCATTCTAGATCATAGCAAGATAGTATTACTTATTGCTGTTATAAAACATATCTCTGTCAAATTTCAGGATATATTCTGTGTGCAAATGAGGAAAAGACCTAAAGCAAATTTAAATAAACATTAAGCTTGTACAATCTGCCATCATTCTACATGACACCAGCTTAGCGTATCCATGAAACTCCAATCTGACCTGATATGAACCATGTACAGACCAAGTATAGAATCTGTGGTCTAGCTATGGGGTTCGTTGAGGCTCACTTGTAAGACACTGCCCCAAAAATATACTACAGTCTAGCTTGTTGGCCCCTCCCATTATTCGGGATACTCCTTTAGAAATAAATGAAAGACAACCTGTTAAAAATTTAAATGTGTTCTTTTGAAGTCACCACTTGAAATCTTAACAAAACTTGATGTTTTGATAATGTAAGATAGAACATCCACCATACAGCCAATTAAATAACGAAGGTTCTTCCCACCAAGGAAGTAATTTTTTCATTATACTT
Organism: Bos grunniens; assembly: GCF_055505025.1. Taxonomy (NCBI): domain Eukaryota; kingdom Metazoa; phylum Chordata; class Mammalia; order Artiodactyla; family Bovidae; genus Bos; species Bos grunniens. The sequence continues at coordinate 17,614,850 of NC_141191.1, read as the reverse complement.
ACGATAGGTGGTAGCTACCTGTCCCATTTAGACTTGAAAGTTAAGATCACAAGTAGTGGTACTGATTCCAAATTTCACTGAACTGCATCAGCATTGTTTGGAACCAATGCCCGTGATCAGAGTCCAAACTGGATTGGTGACTGTTTGTCTAGAAGACAACAAAGGCAAATAACGGTGCTCAGAATGAACGTACGGCAGTACTTATGTGTGCGATGCTGCAGCATAATGACAGTGGAGCAATTAGCAAATAATAATGATTAGAGTTTCTGTTGATCCAATTATAAAACACTGATCTGATCCACTCTTCTTCTTGTACTCCCGTTCATAACAGCAAAATTTCCCACTGCTGCCTAAGTGGTAACGTTTGACTGCCTCTTTGCATTAACTATAAAGGGAGACAGGGAGATTGATTTCAGGAATTGGTAGTGCTCATCACTTCCCGGCACTACCCCGTGTGGAGCCACAGGAGGCCAGTGTGTCCGTGGAACTGCCCAGGAGGCTCCACCTCATGACTGAACTTCCTGCCTCTGAATCACATTCTCCTGAGAAAGTCCCTGGTCTTCTGAGCTTATGTTCTTGGGGTGGGAAAGCGATGATAAATAAACATAAGGTGAGGGATGATAAGAAGGGTTCTGATGAAAAAAGCTTACAAAGGGTAAAGGAAATATGGAGGGGGAATTCTGTAACGGATGGTTAGGAAAGCTCTCTCTGACAACGGGGTGTTTTAGACCTGAAGGGCTAAAGGAGAGAGCTGCAGAAACAAAGGGAGTGTTCCAGGCAAAGGCAAAGACCTGGGACCATGTGAGCTTGGCCTATGTATTCACGGGGAGGAGGTCTACAAGCCTGGAGCAGGATGAGCAGGGAGGGAGGGGCAGCATGAACCGCAAGGTTGAGTGAGGGCCCAGGACCCCGAGGACCCTGCAGACTATGGTAAGCATGGGAGACCAGAGGCCCTGAAGGGTTTCCACCAGGGGACTGAGTGATAGCGCTCAGGTTTTAGAGAGATCATCCTGAATATTCTGGGGACAGCAGAATGCAGGCGATATAAGCAGATGAAAGGAGACCAGTCGCAAGCCCCCTGAAACAGTTCAGACTTAGACTAAAGTGAAAGGCCGTAGTGGAGAAGGCAATGAAAACCATTTGGATTCTGGACATATTCTGAAGGCAGAGATAGTAGAATCTGCTCATAAATGAGGGTCAGGGATGTAAGAGAAAATATAAGTCAAATATCATGTCGCTGCTGTTGGTCTGAGCAACTGAAATGGTGATACTGTTTACAGAGAAGTCAAAGGAGGGGAGGGTGGGTGACAGGGTGAAATGAAAGGTCAGGGTGACGTGCCCGGCGGACATCCAGGTGGACACGGCCAACAGGCAGGTGATGTTCCAAGCCTGGCACGCTGAGGACAGGCAGGGGCTTGAGAAGTCAATTTATGAATCTTCAAATAGTCGTAATTTTAAGTTACCCAGTCTCTCTTTTAAACACATTCATATTTTACTCTGCCACTGTTCCAAGGCTGAGTGCCTAAACCCCAACATTAAGTTTGGGAATTTTGTTTGGGCTTAGTATAAACCCAACTGTGATGAAACAAACAAGCAAAAAATAATACAAAAAGATGATGGCAGTAAAAACACGGAACAAGGGTGGAAGGACACCAGAGATGTGCTGCCCCATTCTGCCATGTTAGCAGGTGCTTTGACCCTTAGGGCTCACCTGGACGAGGCTGCACAGCAAGAGACCATGTGCATGTTGGTTAGACCTGTATATTTCTGCGAATTGCTCTACCTGAACTTGAGAAGCAAAATATCTGTAATAAAAAGTTGTTGAGATCTGTTACATAATTCTATCTTGTTGTAGAAGGCATTACATTGGTTTTAAAATAATTCCAAATATCTAATTAGTAGGATCCTTGTTTGGGATAGATTTATGTGCAATTTACGAATAGAGCTATGACTCAGTTTTGCATCTGTTATGGTCCCTCAGTGTTTACCCGAAGAGCTTGGTTTCTCCCAGCCCCATCAGGTACATGGTCTCTCTGCATCTCCACTGCCAGACCTTCTTTCCTCCCACACAGTGTGGGCAGCAGACTGGTGATGCTCACTTTGCCATTAGCATTCATCGCTAATGCACAACGCAAAATTTGTAACTCATAAGACGAGGGCTCCCACAGCGCAGAAGCAGCTGTGTATCTTACACAGAAAATAAAAACTGAAACAAAAACAACTCAAGTGCTGGAAACTAACAGCCATAATAAAAATACAGGCATCATGCCATTGTGTGGGAAAGAACTTAAATAGTAAATATAGGGGAAAACACTTTTACTCCATCTTGAAAATTTGGAGTAAGAAGAATTTGGAGCGAGGGGAGAGGCACGTATACTCAAACACAGGTAGAGATAGACAGAGATACAGCTGAAGCTTGGAAATCCAGAAATAATGTTCCAGTTTGGATTTTAAAAGATGGCATAAAAAAGCAACAATGAAGATTAAAATATTAAACTGTCTTGAAAGTATTTGCTTCTTTGAAAGATGCACGCTTTTAAAAGATTGCTGATTGTGGGGCCTTTTCCCTCTTGCCTTGATGATGTGAAGGTTTTCAGCACCACGTTTCCTGCTTTTTTCCTGTTTTATTGGTGTGACCAGGAAAGGCCTGGGAAAGGGGAGAGATAGAAGCAGGTGTCACAGAGGGTGGAAAAAATGGGTGAGATAATTCCAGGGAGAACTCAAAATAGCTAAACTAGTCTTTTTGCCAAAGGTAAATGAAGTAATTTACTTTTTATAAGATTTGTTCAGCTGAATAAAATGATTTCATTTTTGAATGTTCCTGTGATTATAACTAAAATATGACTCATCCATCTGATGGCTCATTCTTCCTCTTGAGAATAAACCTTCAGAATCAGGATGAACAAGAGCTTAATGGAGCCATGTAGGGTGGCTCTGATGATGGTTTTGGTGCTGGCAAAGGAATCCAATGCTATTTGTGTTTCCTGTCTCTGATATTTCATGTATATTTTGGCAATAGTCTTTCTTGACCCAATAAATTTATTATGAGTTATTGTGTAGTGACATATGTAAACTTAAAGGGAGACATGCAATACATCATTTGCCAGAATGTCCATACATTGCTGAGGATGCTGCGTTACTGGTCCATGAGCATTTTGCTCTTCATGTAGGAACATCTTCTCTAGGAAGGGAGAATCCAAGTTGTCTCTGCCTTAAGATCATTGTCTGATTCCCTGAGAGCCACCAAATGGCCAGACTGTGCACTTAGTATCAAGGCATAGAGGAAGCCTGGGCATCTTAAGGAGTCTTCCCAGGTGGCGCTAATGGTAAAGAGCCACCTGCCAGTGCAGGAGATGTAAGAGACACGGGTTTGATCCCTGGGTCAGGAAGATTCCCTGGAGGAGGGCATGACAACCCATTCCAGTATTCTTGCCTAGAGAATTCCACGGACAGAGGAGCCTGGCGGGCCACAGTCCATGGGGTCGCAAAGAGTCGGATAAGACTGAAGCGATTTAGCATGCACACACATGGGCACCTTAAAGGTGGATGAAGATGAGCAAGGTGATTGGGAAGATGAGCATCCTCTGACTGTCATGTAGAGCGATGCAAAGATGTGGAGAGATGTGACAAGTGCCTCTGAGAGCTGCCACCCCTGGGCTGGTGGGGCAAGCAGTGAAACCTTCAACATCAAAATCTGCAGAGATGTGGATGTACCTAGAGGGTGTCATACAGACTGAAGTCAGAGAAAATCAGATGTTATATAAAGTCACTTTTATACGTGGAATCTAGAAAAATGGGACAGATGAACCTATTTGCAAAGCAGAAAGAGAGACAAAGAAGTAGAGGACAAATGTATGGACACCAAGAGGGGAAAGGATGGGTGGGATGAATTAGGGGATTGACGTTGACATATATTCACTCCTCCAGGGGGTCTTCCCGACCCAGGGATTGACCCCAGGTCTCTGGATGGCAAGCAGATTCTTACCACCTGATCCACCAGGGATGTCATGTGTATATATATACACTACTGTGTATAAAATAGGTAACTAGCAAGTCAGTTGAGGGACTACTGGTTTGCTTTGTGTTGATCTAATTTTGGCTGTGATAAGGAGCAGGAAAGTAGATATAAAGAGCTGATATTATCTGCCTTGCTGCCCCCTACCTATATACCACGAAGATCACCCATTTAGGGTTCATTGCTGACACAGGTACATGAAGCAATAATATTCATCCGTGCGTCACCGTTATCCTTCATGTACTCCCATCTCCTGATGCTGGATGTTAAATGATACTTTACCTGTATTTGGCCCACAGAAAGTTCAGAGAGCTAAAAATGCTTATCCTCTCATACCCAAATCTCTTCCTGTGTGGCTGTGATAGAGGCATACTGTCCTTTCCAGGGCTAAATGTCTCCTCTTTGACTTCAAACACATATAGTTGGGAGACAGGGAATGGTCAAGGTTCCCCCAAGTTCTGCTTATACAATGCCTGCTTTCAAATTTTTTGATTAATGAATTAATGCATTGAATAATGAATGAATGGAGACATTCTCTGAGTTAGGGAATGCTAAAAAATGGGGTGAGGTTTGGGAGAGGGGAATAATCATGAACCCAGCATGAAGTAGGAAACAAAGTATATTTGAAATGTAACTTAGATGTATCAATTTACAAATGAGGATAATTGGATGAGGGTCTAGGCTGCCATTTACTTTTGATGATATTAAAAGCTAGGTTCTTAAAATGCTAGCATAAATACCTACTCAACATAAAACAAGCCTTTTTTGAAACATGTACTACATGTAAATTGATGTCACATGCACAAGTCATTCTTATGTGTTTATTAAAATAAAGAACCCATTTTTTGGCATTATTTCCTGGACCTAGAGTTAATCTATGTTTTTGAAGGAAATAAATTGTTTCTTCACAAACATTTGCTAATTCATCCTTCTCCTTAAGTCAATTTTCTTTCTCAGTCAACTTTAACTCAATAACACGTGTATCATATAGTTGCCATGTAAATAACCAAATATCCTAAAATCATAATTTGTGCTAAGTAAACAGTCTAATTCCAAAGCTTCTGAAAAGAGAAACAGGCTGATTGAAATTTCTGTGGGTCATAAGACTTTGGTAATTTGTTTGTGAGCCTGATGTCAAACTTCCACAGTAACCAAAGCATATAATAGCAATCATCCACATGAAAAATCATGTGAAATAACACTGTACTTCACATGCTATTATAATTTAGCAAGCGCTGGCATGACTGACTCAGCCACTAAGAAAATGTAATAAAAATACTAGTTTGGAACACAATGTGCTGAGATCTCTCAGCCTTTTGTTTCCTCAAAGGTCAACAGATTTTACTCTTGGAAATACGAGATATGCAAAATAATGTAACATTCAGAATTTGAAACCACATTCTTGACTTATCTGTTTTTTCCACTGCAAATGCAAACTCTAATAGAAAACCCCCAAAATCAATGATCCTTGTCACTCCCAATGTCCCTGACACCATCACACCACCCGTAATGGAAAAAGCTTTAAAAAGGTGATGATAATTTATTGACTGAACTTTATTTTTATACAAATTGTTTTGGATGTACATTTATAAAATGGATATTGTTTTAGGCCACATGAAATCTCAAAATTGATCATCTCCACTGAAAGGCACTTGAGGTAATATGGGAAGACATGCCATATAGAAAGAGTGCTATAGACCTCATTCCTGGACTTACGTAAACGGGGCAGCTAGAGGAAAGCAGCCACGGACGATGGCTCAGACTCGTACTAATATGTATCTGTCACATACTGATGCTACTAGAAATACAGATCTTTCAAAATCTTTTTTTCTGAACTTTAATGTGTAAATAAGTCATTAAAATACTGACTTCCAAGAAGATTCTGCTTTATATCATATACAATCATGTTAGTAAGGATACTGGATTGTACCATTTAATACATATAAATTAACTAACTCTACACTTTCTGGATTTAGGAAAATTTCAGACCACAGAAGGACCTTATGTGCTTTTGCATTATAAAACAAGCCTTTCATTTTATAAGTTAAAACACTCAGGCAGCAAGAAGTGCAGAGATTTGCCCAAGCACATATAGACTAAATACTGACACTCACTTTCACACAAGGAAGACCTTGAGGGAATGTTAAAGAACATATACCTGAAAGTTCCCTAAAACATGTTGTTGAATCCTGACTCTGCCACTTCCTAGCTGCTGATGACAGTATACGTATTAATATATTTCTGAAGTTGCTCCTCCCACAAAGGGGAAAGTTGCTAACTTTCTGATCCACTCATTATCTTTGGCTCCCTCCTGACTTGAGGGAATATGAGCTATATTTTCTCTCTTTTTTAAATTGAGTTATAATTGACATACAGCATTTTGTAAGTTTGAGGTGTACAACCTGATGTGAATTATAATATGATGGGCTCCATTTCTCACCCTGACATAGGAAGGGCAGACAGGCAACATCCCAACTGAATGAGTTCACATTAGAAAACAAGTGTGATGGCTCTCCTCAACTACATTTGCTAGAATAATTATGGCAGCATGTGATCATAACACAGTTTCTAGGTCTCCAATGTTGCAGGAGAAATGAAGGAATGCTTCTGCTCTCCATTATAGAGAAGAAATAATGCTGAAGTCAGGGAGTGTCAGGTTTTTGTCATGGGATGTTCACTGCGGACACAGTCGCTATCTGTGAACCTGATGGAGTTCACAGCAGAGTCCATATGATGGGCACAAAAAGCCCAGGGTGGGTTTTTAAGATCATGACCCCATACCACAGCTTACCCTGGAGGGGAACCCAACCTGCCCTGAATCCTCAGGCCGTTGGGAAGTCAAGATGAAGTCTTTGCTGCTTTTCAAAGAGCAGCCAAAACTCAAAAGGAAGAAAGTAGAGAACTTCTCCCCATAGATAAAAGGGAGGAGGGAAGACTAACAAGGAGCAGATCAAATAAGACTTTAACTGTATATGTTAAAATATGTCCAACAATCATCTTAAGGAATATTCCAATCATTTCTAGTAGTGAGTGTGTCTAAGGTGTCATGAAACAGCACAATCTTTGTTCAAATAATTTTCACTGTTCCCCAATGTTTAATTTAAGTATAAATTTGTATGCTGTTTTCTTTGCCTATTTTTGGTGGATTGAGTGAAAGTTTTAGCTTTAAATAGTGGCAGGGTATAAAGGACTATATTAGGTATTAAAAAGTGAAGAATGCTGGGAACATGTGACTTGGTTAAGACCTACAAGTGAGGTCATTTGAGTTGGCATCTTGTTGAGCAAAAGAGTAACAGATAGCAACTCCAGTTTTGTTGTATAATGCAGAATTATTAAAGCCCTTAGTTCTAGGATAGAGTTATTTATATCCTTTCTGATGAGAGTTATAAACCAAATCATTTAAAACCCAGCATTGAGAAATAGTTGCATTTGGACATAATAGAGCAGTGGGTTGCCATTCCCTTTCTCCAGGGCATCTTCCCAACCCAGGGATCAAACCCAGGTCTCCTACACTGCAGGAGGATTCTTTACAGTCTGACCACCGGGGAACATTTGGATATCATGTTTCTTAAATTCAGGTGCATCCTAGTTCAGTTCAGTTCAGTCGCTCAGTCGTGTCCGACTCTCTGCGACCCCATGAATCGCAGCACACCAGGCCTCCCTGTCCATCACCAACTCCTGGAGTTCACCCAGACTCACGTCCATTGAGTCAGTGATGCCATCCAGCCATCTCATCCTCTGTCGTCCCCTTCTCCTCCTGCCCCCAATCCCTCCCAGCATTAGAGTCTTTTCCAGTGAGTCAGCTCTTTGCATGAGGTGGCCAAAGTACTGGAGTTTCAGCTTTAGCATCATTCCTTCCAAAGAACACCCAGGGCTGATCTCCTTCAGAATGGACTGGTTGGTGCATCCTAAGGGATACTGAAACTTTGTGTTACAACTGTTATTCTTCTCCCTGTCAGTGCAAAGCCTAAGTGTGAATAATTTAAGAGTATTAATCCTAAAATCATCACTGAGATGATTTCCCTGAGATGAAAAAACAAACAAACAAAAAAATAAGGGTACTGTCAATAATTTTCTTATGGCTGCTAACACTCACATGACAGCACTTTCCACCGAATCACTCAGAGGCCTCTCCACTTCCCTTCAGCATTCAGGGCTAGCCTCTAAAATCTGGGGAGATACTCACATCTGCAGCAGGCTGGCTCATGGACAAAACCAAAAGAACAACATTTTTTTTTTTTTAATTGAGGCCATGAGGTGCCAACGTGAGTGTAAAAGTGAGATCATAATCTTCCTTGATTTCTATAACCACTGCTTATTTTTATATTGATACAATCACATTTTTAAACCCCTGTGTCACACTGAGCTCGTAGCTCACTAAAGTTTGCAGACGTATTTCCGATAAAGTTTTGAGAAATCAATCTCTTCAACCTTATCATGAAATAATTTGGTATAGCTGAGTTGCAAGACTTTTTATTTATCCCTGTTAAAGTTTAACTCAGCCTGTTAAGATAATCTTTCTACTTGTTACCTAGTCCTCTCTTGGGTATATGCCTTCTGTGGAACTGCTAAGTATGCTAGTTATTTTCCCAAAAAATAAAAATGTTGAAAACACACAGCCAGGGAAGGGTGCTCCTGAAAATGATTTTTCATTCATCTGTAATTCCATCTAACACTTTCACATTAATACATAGAGATGTCATGAAGCATTTTGCCAGATTTCTTACTAAAGATCTAGTTAACTGCTTTTGCACTCTGAATATTACATTTGGATATAAGAAGTCAATAATTTTAACAATGAAAATAGAAGATATCTGTCTTTATTATCTATTTTCTTTGGCTCCAATGAAGAGTGTCATAAACTACCCACTCTTCAGCAAAAATACCAAGTTTCAACTTTCAATAAATTCAGAATTTCTTCAGAGGCAGTATTTTCCTTCAATGGCCTCTTATTTTCTTCCTTGGATTTTCACAAATTAGTCCAATTATCTTAGGATGTTTGTGAACTGATTTGAGATACATTTTCATTCTAAATAAACTTTGCAAGAGAAATATTATTTAAATGTTAAGTGACCCAATTAGAGCAAAGTTCTTACCACCACCAGCACCCCCAAATTCAAATCCCACATAGGGTAGCAAATAGAGTTTCACCATGTCATATCTGAGACACACACAAACACAGGTTTGTACTACTGCTGGCGGTATACAGCAGGCTTTTTGCCCTTGCTAAGTTATGCAAACATTATTTCAGGTGTTCAGGAAGCAGGTGTGTTCAATCAAAAGAAAAAAATGTGACTCTTTAATAGTCAATTAACAGTAAGCAGATTATTTAAAGGTAGTTATTTCATAAAATAACATTGCCATGGAAATACGTCCAAATAAATATTAACTTAAAATTCTGAGGTTTTCTTAAAAAAGAAAAACCAATAGTTATTGATCTAGGTTTATGCCTAAATAAAGCTGTCTATTTAGGCTTGTGCAGTAGTTGGGCAAAAGAAATCCTTGTCATAAACAACCATTATTTCCATGTTAGTTCTAGAAGAATAAATCTATGGTCTTCGGTTAACAGTCCTTACTTATTCATCAACCAGGTCTGTGTTTTACCTATAGAATCTACCACACCTCCTCATATGTAGGAGGTACATATATCTCTCTCTTGTAGCCCCTGCCATGTAGGTAGGATTCAGCACTCAGGCACTATGCCTAATGTACTGTATTATAATTAATTGTAATGTGTTGAGGGGAAGCAGCTTGATTTCAATTACATTTGAAGATGTCTTAAAAGGAGATGCCTTTTCTTCACTGTCAGGAGAGCTAAGTCAGTTTTGAGTGTCAACTTGTTACTATTTGATCTTGGAGCAGTCATTTCTCTGAATCCCCAAAAGCCTAAAATCAAAAATTGAAATGACTGATCCCAGGTCCTTTTCAGAAGTTGAAATTTAAAAAGTAAAACACACATAAAATTATACTTCTTTACTACTACCACAGCATTTAATGTTTGCTTCCCCTTAAAGTCTAAATATGATATATATAAAACTAAACTATTTAATTTCCTTTTATATCAGCTGACTTGTGATATCAGTGTATAAAAATTAAAATGAAAGGTTTACTAATAAAAATAGGAAATTTATGAATAAACAATAAGATCCTACTGGATAGCAGAGGGAATTATATTTAATATTCCAGGATAAACCATAATAGAAAACAATATTAAAAAGAATGTATATATGTATATAACTCAGTCATATTGCTGTACAGCAGAAATTAGCACAATATTGTAAATCAATTATACTTTGATAAATAATGTTTTTTTAATTTTGAAAATGGAGGAAATATTTCAAAGTTCAAATTTTTTAAAAATATGGTTCTTTTGTTTTTTTACATTGAACATAACTGTAATTAACATTTTTAAATTTCAACTTTATGGAAGCTATAAATGACATACACAATTGTAAGATGTTGCAAGTGTACATAGAGATGACACGTGTACACTGTGAAATGATTCTCTCCATTTGTTAACACATCCATCATTTCATATATTAATCTTTTCTTTGTTGAGAATATTTAAATTCTACTCTCTCGGTTGTCGTTGTTCAGGCATGAAGTCTGTCTGACTCTTTTGCAACCCCATGGACTATAGTCCGCCAGACTCCTCTGTCCATGGGATTTCCCAGGCAAGGATACTGGAGTGGGTTCCCATTTCCTTTTCCAGGGCACCTTCCCAACCCAGGGACCTCCTGCATTGGCAGGCAGGTTCTTTACCATGGAGCCATGAGGGAAGCCCTCTACTTTCAGCACATTTCAATTCTGCAATACAGTGTTATCAACCACGGTCACCACGTCATACATTACAGCCTCAGACCTTATTCCTCTGACAGCTCAAAGTTTGTACAGTTTTACCAACCTCTCCCTATCTCCCTGCCCCACCCCCAGCCCCTGGCAACCACTTTCTTACTCTCTGTTTCAATGAGTTTGATGGTTTTGTTTTTTCTTCTGTTTTAGATTCCACATATAAGTGATAACGTGCAGTATCTGTCTTACTTCTTTTGCTTAGCATAATGCCCTCAAGGTCCATCCATGTTGTCACAAATGACAATACTCCCTTCTTTCTCACACTTGAATAATGTTTGATTGTGTAAATACACCACATCTTTATTCATTCATCAGTTGGCACACATACAAGTTGCTTCCATGTCTTGACTACTGTGAATAATGCTGCAGTGAACGCGGGAGTGTAGGCAGCCCTTCAATACTCTATCTTCATTTCCTTTGGATATATTCCCTCAAGTGGGATTCCGGGATCATATGGTAGTTCTGTTTTTAACTTTTTGAGGGACCTCTGTATTTTCCCCTGTAGTACCGGCACCAGTTTATTCCCACCAACAGCGCACAAGGGTTTCCTTATCCCCACATTTCACCAGCACTTGTTATCTCTTGCCTTTCTGATAGCAGCTGTTCTAACAGGTGTGAAGTAAAATCTCATTGTAGTTCTGATTTGCATTTCCGTGATGATTAGTAATGTTAACACTTTCTCAGGTACCTGTTGGCCATTGTATGTCCTTACTTGAAAAATGTCTCTTCAGTTCCTCTGTCCATTTTTTAATCAAATTGGTCTTTTTTGAGTTTTGGCTTTTTGCAGTTGATTTATAGGAGTTCTTTATATATTAGCTCTTTATCAGATATATGACTAGGAGGTACTTTCTCCCATTCTGTAGGCTGTTTTGTCCTTCTGTGATAATTTCCTTTGCTGTGCAGAAGCTTTTAGTTTGCTATATACTCTTACTTGTGTATTTGCGTTTGCTGCTTTACTTTTGTTGTCAAGTACAAAACAAAATATTGTGAAGACCTAAGTCAAGCTTATGCCTTGTATTTTCTTCTGGGACCTTTATGGTTTTAGACCTTATATTCAGATCTTTTATGGATTTTGAGTTGATTTTTGTGTATAGGGTAAGATAGGCTTGCAGTTTTATTCTTTTGCATGTGGCTGTCCAGTTTTCCCAGCACCATTGAAGGGACTATCCTTTTCCCACCATATATTCTTGGCTCTTCTGTCATAAATAAACTGAGCATATTTGCATGGGTTTATTTCTGGGCTCTCTATTATGTTCCATTGGTCTGTGTGTCTGTTTTTAAGGCCAATACCATATTTTTTATTTTATAGCTTTGTAATAGAGTTTGAAATGAGGAAGTGTGATGTCTCCAGTTTTGTCCTTCTTTCTCAAGATCACCTTGGCTATTCATGATCTTCTGTGATTCCACACAAATTTTAGAATTGTATTTTCTATTTGTGAAAAATGCCATTGAAATTTTGGTAGGGACTGCTTTGAACCTATAGATTGTTTTGGGTAGTACAGACATTTTATCAATATTCTTCCAACCCTTGAGCATGAAATTATAGCTTCATTATTTATAGCTTCTTCCATTTCTTCCACTGATGTCTTACAGTTTTTAGTATACAAGTGTTTCATTTCCTTGGTTTCATTGATTCCAAGTAGTTTGTTATTTTTTACACAATTGTAAGCAAGATTATTTTCTTAATCTTTCTTTCTGATATTTTGTGATTAGTAATATTAGTGATTCGTGGATAGAAACACAACTGATTTCTGCACATTGATTTTGTATCCTGCGTCTTCACTAAGTTAATTTATTAGTTCTAAGTTTTTTTGATAGAATCTTTAGGGTTTACGTATGTGATATCAAGTCATCTGCAAATAGAGACAGTTTTATTTCTTTCAAATCAGAAAGAAAGAAGCGTATCTTTTAAAAGATCATAGATTTTCTTCTCAAAGTAGAAATTTATGGTACTCTCTGCAGTGGTGGATGGCAGGGGAGACACATTCATTTAGTGAAATAAACAAGGATGGCTGTCATCAGGATGTTATCACTCTGCAATTTGCCACACAGTTCTTTATGTGACATTTAATAGACATCTCTTTCCTCCAACCATCACCTTAGGTTATAAGCTGTCAAAGGTAATGGAAAGTCTTTTTTTAAAGCTAATTGTCACAAGCTTTAAAGTGTCCCTTCCCCTTAGGTTCAGTAGTAAGAACTTCACTGGGACAAGAGGCTAGTGTTTGATTCAACTATTTCTTTGGATCTGTCTCCTCTTATTTGCTGCAGTGGGCAGAGGGCATGGGGAGAATCTCAGCTAAAAGAAGGCTCTGTTTAAGGAAGAAAGAAAAGCTGCCTGGAAAGCAGAATTCCTTTTCAATTCCAATATGTCACTAAGTTGAGCATGGAGTAATTGAGTAATGGGAAAATACACACAAATTAACTTTATAGACTGTGGTGGCTTAGTTCAATCTAAAGCAATAAAATAAAGTCTGTGTATTTTCAGGAAAGTGTTGATTACATTCAATCAAAGGTAAAGGTCTGTCTCAAAATATTGGTGAATGGGAATGATGCCAGTTAACCAATCTGGGGATGGTTCACAACAGTTGGGGGGGTGTTTCATCCTGCTGCTGTTGCTGCTGCTGAAGATGACAGTAATGTTGCTATAAATCGTTTTTAAGGGCTTCCCTGACGGCTCAGACAGTAAAGAATCTGCCTGAAATCCAGGAGACTGACCCAGGTTCAATTCCTGAATTGGGAAGATCCCCTGGAGAAGGAAATAGCAACCCACACCAGTATTCTTGCCTGGAGAGTTCCATGGACAAAGAAGTCTGGTGGGCTATAGTCCTTGGGGTGACAAGAGTTGGACACCACTGAGCGAATAAATTATTTAGATGGCTGCAAATGGGCACAACTGTGTTTGAATCCAGGTCCACTTGACTTCAAGACCTATCGTTCCAACACTGTTCAGTTCACCTATAACATGTGTTTCTATAGTCTAATTCTTTACATGTCTCTTTGATGATGTGTCTGACTTACCAGGTCCACATTAAGGTTCTGGTTTATTTTCAGTAGGAATATATTTGGCTTTTGATTTATAGAATAGAAACCAACAGAAATTTCCTAGTACTATACTATCAAGTTGATCAATAGCTTTGACTTAGAAAAAAATGCATTTGTAAGTACTTAGATGTATTCTATAATCATTCTTAAGTACTATAAAAGTAAAAGATATCATGAAAGTATGATACTAGAACAATATTAAATCACGTGATCATTTAGTGCAAAAAGAAACCAATATTCTTTTATCATTAAATAAGAGTAAATTACAGACTTTGGAACTTTGGAATAGCATCAGAAAGAAAATTATCTACCAGGATTGACCTTGAACTAGTATACTTTTTAAGGAAAATCTGTACATATTTGGACTAGCTTGCATTGTAAAGTCTCAGAAATAAAATTGCTAGTTTCCTTGAAAAATATATGGGCAAAACTGGGTTTGAATACAGGTCCACTTGACTTCAAGAACATGTGTATACCCGTGGTGGATTCATGTTGATGTGTGGCAAAACCAATACAATATTATAAAGTAATTAGCCTCCAATTAAAATAAATACATTTAAATTAAAAGAAAAACCTATTCTTGAACCAACACTATTCAGTTCACCTATAACATGTGTTTCTATAGTCTTCAGGAAATTTTTCCAGGTATAATGAAAAAGAACACTGTACTTTTATGAAAATAATCAATGATCTCATGTCCTTTTGTTCAACACTATTCACAGTAATGATTTTGTCTTATTCCTATGAAATGACGCTAAATGTGTTTTGACCCCAGCATTCATGTGTGAATGCTATGGGTAATTTGACCTGCATACTAAGGACCCATCTTTAGGCAGCATTCATTCAGGAATGTCCAGAGGGATTTAAGTTCTTATATGGGGGCTGAGCAGGGACAACTGTGCCCTCATTATTGACTGAGATGATCTGTGCCACCCACTCAGAGGCAAAGGAGCCCCCGAGCTGGCATCATAGACTGGCTGTCAGCTCAGAGAAGCCATTCAGAAAAGGGTTTGACATGGATTCTCATTTATCTAAGCTCAGGGATTGTAAAGAACATAATAAACAACTTGGGGTATTTTCCGTGAACATTTCAAAGCAGCCTATTAATACAGTAGAAAGGACAAATGTCAACAACTTAAATTATGTCATTTGGCTATAATTGAAAAGTGAAATCATTTGGCATTTATGAATACTGCTAGTCCTACCACAGAGAGAGAGAAATGCATTGACCACTCAGGGTAGTTTATGCAGAAAGAATGGTATATATGACCCCATTTCAAAGTAAATTCAGGCTAAACTCTGGTGCATAAAATTAATATGCACCATATTTTTATTCTTGTGTTTATCTCTTAAAAAAAAAAATCTAACATTCCTCAATGTTTCCCACCGCTCTGTGTGTCCTGTCTTCTGAATTATTTTTGAACTCTGAATAGAATAATTTTAAAATGACCTAGCAATTTACTGGATTAAAATTATTCCATGGAAAATCTTTCAGGCTCCAGTCTTAAAATCCTCATATTAACTGAGCTAAAATGTAGTCCTATAGTTGTACAGCTGGCCTTGGTGCTTAAATTCAAGTCTACAAAAATAACATAACTAACACAGAATTCTTGAGCAAAATTGAGGACAGGCATTGACCCTGCTCCTCTTCAGAATGGAATGCCCAATAATCAAAAGAATTCAGGCAGAACTATAAGATTATGGACACAAAGTCATGTTGGTGCCCATGAATGAGCAATCAAACATCTTAAGATCCTCATTCAAAACTTAAATGACCCAATCTGCTGTCATGTTGGAAATAAAGGCTACTCTGATCCATTAAAAAAAAGAGAGAGATCTGATAATTGAAGGTAATTCAAGGGAAATTAAGAGACCATAGCCACAAAATCATGTCATTGCCCTCTGACCTCTGAGAAAAACAAACCCACTGCTATATACAAATTGTTGTTGTTGCTGTTGTTTAGTGCTAAGTCGTGTTGGACTCTTTTGTGACCCCGTGGACTGTAGCCTGCCAGGCTCCTCTGTCCAGGGGATTTCCCAGGCAAGAATACTGGAGTGGGTTCCTTCTCCAGGGGATCTTCCCAATCCAGGGACTGAACTCAGGTCTCCCACGTTGCAGGCAGATTCTTTATCATCTGAGCCACCAAGGAAGCCTCTATGTTGCCTTTTACATAAAAACTTCAGCAAAAACTGACCTTAAGGAAATATAGCTCCACACCACCTGTTGAATATCCTTCTGACACTCGAATGCACAGATAGTTCTTTGCCCTGTGGATTATCTGCTGAGGTTCAAGGTAGCCTGCATTTTGTGGTCAGTTTTCATAGTCTCGGCCCTAGTATAATTCCAATTTAAGAGAATACTTGAAATACTGTCTCTCCTGGTAGCAAGTAAACACTCCAGGAATTTGATGCTTTCCAGAATAATCTGTGCTTGTTATGTAAGTACCATCAAAGGCACTTTTTCAAAACAGAACAAAAGAGATTAGATTCGCCTTAGTTCTAACTGTCTAAAGAGAGTTCTCAGCTGTAGACTTGTTAATGGCTTTAGCACAAATAATGGAAATCAAATCACGCATTTTTATTAGTCACCAAAAAAGCCTTGGGTTTCGGGTTCTTCTGCAGAGCTCAATCACTGTGACTCTTCTTTTAACAACTTGGAAAATGTCTTTCCTGATTAGGAAGTTAGTCATTTCACGTTTTGACATCTAAAACAATGCGAAGTTTAAAAAAAAAAAAAAACACTCACAAATTACATTTATAAGTAACAGGATACATCACTTTAAAGATGACAAGCTCAAGGATTTGTGATGCCTTTCTTTGTTCCCAATAACCCTATTCTACTTTTTTGAGTGTCAGATACTTTGTAAATATCAGCATTTGAATTCAAACAACAAATGCTGATAATTAGTTCCTTAAACTTGGTATCAAAACATTATTATAGTAGCAGGTTTCATGTTTTGAGAACTAACCTTCCTTCAGTTTCATGTTTTCTGTAGCAATTATTACTATCCCAGTTCAAACACTGTCTTTGTGATTCAGTTTTAAAATTTAAAACATTATTTACTTATTTATTTATTTGAAGAGTAACTGCTTTGCAGTAGTGTTGGTTTCCACCAAACATCAACATTAATCAGCCACAGGTTTACCTATGTCCCCTCCCACTTGAAAAACTTCAAACAGTTTTAAACATCAAGTGTTTTGAAAAGGAGTGATAAATAGAACTGGGGAAATGTCTTTCCAGTCCTCATTTTTCTGGAGGCTTGTTTATTCCTTCTTGTTTTAGCAGTTGCTTCAGCCTTGGTCACAGACATCCCCTGAGGCTTCTCTTTTCTATTTATTTTGCCCATTTAAGGTTAACATATTAGGAGTTTTGCTACTGAGACATTAAAATAAATACATCTGGGGCTTTCTCAAGGCTCCTGCACTGACCACTGCCTTCTTGCCTGACTTCACTGGCATCCCCTCAATCCAGGCGGTATTAAGGCTACAGAGTAGAGCTCCTTAGCTATGTACCACGTTTATTTTTGTATTCGGAAAAAGAAAATAGAACCCTGCCTCTTTATTTATACTAGCTGAAAAGCAAGAGTTAAAACTCATCATAATAAAGTGTCCTGCAATCACTATTTAAAGTCAATTGGCATGAAATTTTACGGTAAAATTCAGTGTAATGTTGTGACTCTCTTGGTCCTGGATGTGGCAGCTGCAGTGTCCTTCAGGGTGGATGGGTAAGAATGTAACACTAAACACAATCGGGTGATACTAAAACACTACTAATGAGGATGTCATCTGTGTTGTTTTCAGTGTAAGCTCTAAAAAATAAATTGGGGTGAACATCAGTACTCTCATTTTATCAATTCTATATATTCCCTGCTGTAGTATTCATTGAGTACCGGAATCTTGGAGAAGAAAATGGCAACCCACTCCAGTATTCTTGCCAGGAGAATCCCATGGACAGAGGAGCCTGATGGGCTATAGTCCATGGGGTCGCAACAAGTCAGACACAATTGAAGTGACTTAGTACAAGTACCAGGATATTAGAAATTCAGTGTAGGCATAAAAAAGATAAAATCCTTCTCTTCTTGCTTCATATGTACATCTCATATCATTTGAGTGTATCGTTTTCATGCCGGTTTATTTCTTGAATTCTCCCTCTACCCTGGGGGAGAAGGTATCATTTTATTTAGCCAGTATCCACATTAAAAAATTTTTTTGAAGGTTTAAATAAACTTTTTTCCAGTTTATTGAGATATAACTGACATACAGTACTGTATAAGTTTAAGGTAAATAACAAAATGATTTGACTTACATACATCATGAAATGATGACCACAGTTAAGTTTAGTGAACATCCATCATCTCATATAGATACAAAATTAAAGAAATAGAAAAAATACATATTTTTCAATGTGCTGAGAACTCTTCAGATTTTCTCTCAACAACTTTCATAGATAATTGCAGCAGTGTTAATTATATTTATCATGTACATTACATACCTGGTACTTACTTATCTTATAAGTGGAAGTTTGTACTTTTTAGCTGCCTTCATCCAATTCCCCCTGCTCCTACCAGTGGCAACCTCAAATCTGATCTCTTTTCCTATGAGTTTGTTTGTTAGTTTATTTGTTGAGGTATAACTGACTTACAATGTAGTATGTTAGCTTCTGTTACACAACATAGTGATTCGCTATTTCCATACAATTCAAAATAATCACTACATTAAGTCTAGTTATGAATCTATCCCCATACAAAGATATTACATAATTATCGACTATGTCCCCCACACTGTACGTTTCATACCATGACGCCTTTATTTTGCTGCTTGGAAGTCTGTGCCTCTTAATGTCCCTCACCTATTTCTCTGTTCCACCCACCCTCTCCCCTTTGGCAACCACCGGTTTGTTCTCTGTATCTGTGACTCTGTTTCTGTTTTGTTATGTTTGTTCATTTGATTGTTTTTTTATTTAAAAAATTTTTTTGCTTTGCCATCTGGGCTGGCGGGATCTTAGTTTCCTGACCAGGGATTAGCCCTGTGCCCTCAGCAGTGAAAATGTGGACCACTGGACCACCAGGGAATTCCCTATCTTGTTTTTTCAATTTCACATATAAGTGAAATCATACACTATTTGCCTTTCTCTGCCTGACTTATTCACTTACATCCTCTGCTGCTGCTGCTGCTAAGTCACTTCAGTCGTGTCCAGCTCTGTGTGACCCCATAGACAGCAGCCCACCAGGCTTCCCCGCCCCTGGGATTCTCCAGGCAAGAACACTGGAGTGGGTTGCCATTTCCTTCTCCATTATATCCTCTAGGTCCACCCATATTATCACAAATGGCAAGATTTCATTCTTTTTATGGCTGAGTGATATTCCATTGCACATATAAGCCACATCTTCTTTATTAATCTATGGATGGGTGCTTGGGTGGCTTCCATATTTTGGCTATTGTAAATAACACTGCAACAAACACAGGGGTGCATATGTCTTTACTAATTAGTATTTTTGTTTTCTTTGGATAAATACCCAGGAGTGAAATTGCTGGAACTTAATGGTAGTTCTATTTTAATTTTCTGAGGAATCTCCATACTCTTTTCCATAGTGGCTGCAACAATTTCTATTCTCACCAGTAGTGCACAAGACACCCTTTCCTTGACGTCCTTGCCAGCACTTGTTATTTGTTGTCTTTTTGATAACAGCTATTCGGATGGGTGTGAGGTGATATCTCATTGTGGTTTTGATTTGCATTTTCTTGAGGATTAGTGATGGTATGTGTCTTTTCACATGCCTGTTGGCCATCTGTATGTCTTCTAGGGGGAAAAGGCTTTTCAAATCCTCTGCCCATTCTTACATGGGTTGTTTGATTTTTTGATGCTGAGTTGTATGAGTTCTTCATATATTTTGGATATTAATCCTTTATCCGATAAATTATTTGCAAATATCTTTTTCCATTTAGTAGGTGGTCTTTTCGTTTTGTTGACAGTTTCTTTTGCTGTGCAAAAGCTTTTTAGTTTGATGTTGTCCTGCTTGTTTATTTTTGCTTTTGTTTGCCTCGCCTGAGGAGACATAGCCAAAAATAATATTACTAAGGCCAATGTCAAAGAGCGTACTGCCTCTATTTTCTTACATTAGTTTTATGGTTTCAAGTTGTATATTTACGTCTTAATCCATTTTGAATCTATTGTTACTCATGATGTGAGAAAGTAGTCCAGTCTGATTCTTTTGATGTAGCTGTCCAGTCTTCCCAATTGGACATTTTAATTTTATTATTATTTACTGATCCATGAGGTATACTTTTTTTTTTTTTTTTTTTTTTACCTATCAGATATTAGAGTGCACATGGAAACTGAATGTGTGGTATAGGGGAAGTTCATGTTCACTGACAATAGGCCCTACTCAGGAGCTAAGGCAAAGTGACCAGGGTTAAACAACTATCAGAGAGCTCTTCCTCTTAGAAGCTTTGCTTCCTGAAGAGCCTATCCTTTTACTTTGGCTACAGGGTATAGAGAAATAAGAAACTCTAAAAGTGAGCACAGAGAATATGCCAGGAAAAGAACTAAGTCATGTTATACATCAAGAAATACTATAAATATTTTGAAACTTGTTTTCTACAACAAGTACCATTTTCCCAACCATTTCCAATAAATTAATCTCAACTGTCATACAGCAAGCACTCCAAAGGGGAAAACCACCACATCTGATACTGAAACAGAACTGGGTTTAGTAGTCATCATTTATTTCTTGCACTTTAGTAAAAATAGATGAATCTTACCTTTGAATACTTGCTCAAAATACCAGTACATTGCTTAAATACATTAAATATTCCCTGGCAATAAATTAACTCAATAATAAATTGAATATAATAAATGAAATAATGTAAAGTAATAATCTCAAATAAAATTAAATAATGCAATAAACTGAATAATGTAAAGTTAATGATTTCAAAGTATCAGAGTGTTTTTTAAAATTCTGGTAGAGGGCACTTAACCATCAGTGATCCTTTCTGGCTTAGAGAACAAAAACTGTTACTATAAATGTTTGAGAAAGCAATTTAATTTTTAACCATGAAAACCCTACTCCATTTTCATCCATTAATGATCAACATTAAACAAAAACACGAGTTTATGTTTATGATAATAAGACCAATAATAATTGAAGTTTAACTTGAATAGAATTATAAATTCTGCCCACTTTATTAAACTCTCATTTAAATAAAACTAATGATAATGTGATATTAGCTCACAGGTACACCAAAACCAAAGAAAAATACTTTCTTGATATTTTGCTCCCCACGCTAGTGAACAAATTAATACATCATTTTCTTTCTACAGGAAAACTGAAGACTTAAATAACAAACCCTCCAAGGTCAAAATGAACACAGGTATGCTGTCTCTGTTAGTTTTAAACTCTTCAGCCTCACTCTCTAAAAATCATCTTGGCCCTAAATCATTAGTTTAGCACTTGGCTGATCCTAAATGTGATACTAAGTTTCTGAGATAGATAGTCAAAGTCATTATTTGATTTCTTTGTTTTTGTACTTCAATCTTACAGCTATCAAAAGTAGAATTTTCTGTTTTGCTGTCTTTTACTCCTTTTTTTCTATAATTATATCATGACATTAACTCCTATAAACCCTAGGAAAAGGTAGTATATCATACAATGCATACATTTGAAAACTCTCACTTAAAATAGGCTAAATTCCTAGGCAGGTTGCTCAAGTGAGAGAACATTTAAAATTCTCCATTCTATAAACATTTTACATTGACAGCAGGAGTAGATAGAGTGCCAAAACCCCACGGGAAATCAGCTTAATTAATCCATAGACACACTTAGAGTCCTAAGTATTATATTTTTAGATGTGAGAACAGTATCTCCAAATAGCTTAACACTGGTGCTCAGAACCCCAGACTGTATACAGATTAATTGTAAAAAAAATTTTGTAATACTTGCTAGATACATATTATTTTTCCCCATAATTATTTTAACTTATATTCTCACCTTCTCCTTCTGAAATTCTTATAGTCAGTATTGAATAATTCTGGAAAGCAAGTTGAAATTTTCTAATTTTCAATTGTATTTAGAAAATACCACTTCCCACCCGTCAGTGATCACTCCAGAGCAGAGGATAAAGCATCAGATCAGATCAGATCAGTCACTCAGTCATGTCCGACTCTTTGCAACCCCATGAATGGCAGCATGCTAGGCCTCCCTGTCCATCACCAACTCCCGGAGTTCACTCAGACTCACGTCCATCGAGTCAGTGATACCATCCAGCCATCTCATCCTCTGTCGTCCCCTTCTCCTCCTGCCCCCAATCCCTCCCAGCATCAGAGTCTTTTCCAATGAGTCAACTCTTCGCATGAGGTGGCCAAAGTACTGGAGTTTCAGCTTTAGCATCATTCCTTCCAAAGAAATCCCAGGGCTGATCTCCTTCAGAATGGACTGGTTGGATCTCCTTGCACTCCAAGGGACTCTCAAGAGTCTTCTCCAACACCACAGTTCAAAAGCATCAATTCTTCGGTGCTCAGCTTTCTTCACAGTCCAATTCTCACATCTATACATGACTACTGGAAAAATCATAGCCTTGTTGGCAAAGTAATGTCTCTGCTTTTGAATATGCTATCTAGGTTGGTCATAACTTTCCTTCCAAGGAGTAAGCGTCTTTTAATTTCATGGCTGCACTCACCATCTGTAGTGATTTTGGAGCCCAGAAAAATAAAGTCTGACACTGTTTCCACTGTTTCCCCATCTATTTCCCATGAAGTGGTGGGACCGGATGCCATGATCTTCGTTTTCTGAATGTATGAAAAGGCAAAATGATAGGAGAAAGCATAGTGGAAGATATTTTTCTCGCATCAAGCCAGTTGCTTTTTTGCTGTCTCTTGTTATCAAAATGCCTCGAGGGAGGATTAGCAACCACTGGTGAGAACCAATACCTAATCCCTAGATCAAGTGTAGAGACATGCGCTCTGAAGGTGATTCTGTGGCTGCCCCTTAGCAGAAACTGGCTGCAACCGACCTCTGAGAGTTTGAAGTCAGCTGGCCCCTGGGGATGCAGTCAGCTCATAGGTGTGCAGGCAAGATGAGGACATTGGAGACAGTCAACAAGTACAGGGAAGGCTTAGAAATCAACAGAAATTGTAATCCTGGAAATGAACCAAGTAAAGTCATTTGGACAATTGGAGATGTGAGAATTATACATGGGAAATGAAAGGACAAATCTTATTAGGCAAAGGAGACTAAAGAAAGCAAATAGAACAAGCTTGTCTAAGTCATACTGTGAAACTGCAAAATCACCCCAGTGGGACATGCACATGAGGAAGTTATATTCACCGATTGTTCTGCAGCATCTTCTTGCAGACTTAAGTTGAACGTAATTTCCCAATATCCTTCATGTTGTGGAGTCCGATTTTTCTATTTATTATAACCTTATTATGACAGATGTATAATATGCAATTATACTAATATCATAGTCATTACAATGCATTAAATAATTAACCTTCCTATTCCTAGAATTCAATCCCCAGTAACAAAGTAGGCAAATAGAAATTTGTAAATTTGTTTAGTTCTCCAGGGTACTTGAATAAAGTTACTGCTCTAGTAGCATGAATATAACCCTCTAAAGCATCCTCTCATTAAAAGGTGTGAGCTGGGCTCTATATGGGATGTTAATTTGCAGATATTTTGATTATATGAGTGAATTTACACATCCATATATGCATGTAAATATGTTATTCAAACATACACATACAAAATTAATTAGAAGTGACTGGAACCCTTTGTTTAAAGTGCCAAAGTAATACTACAGTGTTGCTATAAAAACATACCACTTTTGAAAATATATATAGAACTATAAGAGCTTCCCAGGTGGTGCTAGTGGTAAAGAACCCACCTGCCATTGCAGAAGGCATAAGAGATAAGGTGTGGTCCCTGAGTCAGAAACATCCCCTGGAGGAGGGCATGGCAACCCACTCCAGTATTCTTGCCTGGAGAATCCCATGGACAGAGGAACCTGAAGGGCTACAGTCCATGGGGTCACGAAGAGTTGGATATGACTGAAGTGATTGAGCACATGCACCATAGAACTACATGCACACACACACACACACACACACACACATAGTTTTTCAACACTGTAGGAAGTTGAAGAAAGTGTTGTCACTGTATCTCAAAACAAAGTAGAAATTAGGTCCCAAATATCCAATAAATAAAACAGGTCTCCATTATCTACCTACCTGCTGCTGCTGCTGCTAAGTCACTTCAGTCGTGTCTGACTCTGTGCAACCCCATAGACGGCAGCCCACCAGGCTCCCCCGTCCCTGGGATTCTCCAGGCAAGAACACTGGAGTGGGTTGCCATTTCCTTCTCCAGTGCATGAAAGTGAAAAGTGAAAGGGAAGTCACTCAGTCGTGTCCGACTCTAGCGAGCCCATGGACTGCAGCCTACCAGGCTCTTCTATCTATGGGATTTTCCAGGCAAGAGTACTGGAGTGGGGTGCCATTGCCTTCTCCACCATTATCTACCTATCAATCATTAAAGAGAGATATTACTATTTCAATGTTCATTTGTCAGTCACTAAAGTTTTTCCAAAAAAAAAAAGATTCGTTCAAAGCAGCTTTGTTTTTAGCCCAATACATAATAAACCTGCCAAGGGAACTGTGACACATTTCTCATACTAAAGTATCTAAATAATGTATAAAATATACAAAACATGCTGTATTTGTACTCTTAGAATTTTTGGTCCACTATTTTTGAAGGAAAATCTTTGCTGGGGAGGAGAGAGAGAAAGACATCAAATGCTCCATTGTGTATATGGTTTACTCCTGTGAGTGTTTTCCAGCAGTAGAAGCAGCTCCTGAGGGTCTTGCCACTGCCTGGAAGCGTGAGCAGGTTATGAGGGAGTGTGAAGGTGAGGGCAGCATTAATGTTCTTTCGGATGACCTAAATATATAAGATAGCATCCTCATTTTGAGATCTAAAAGAATATCTTCAAGAAATTGCAGGAAGTACCAATGCATAAGTAAGAAGAAACAGGATATAATAGATTTCTTCATTCCAGCACTTTCACCAATGCCTCAACTTTTCAAATTAAGCTCTTTATTAAACTGTTAATCAAGAAAAATTCTCCAATCATTTTACCGAGTTCTTAGAGTTACGTGGAATACAAAAATTATTTAACCCAGAGGTTCCCACACTTTCTTGGTTGACGGGGCCAAGAGAGCTCGGTAATTTTTCACACACCCTCAAGCCAAAAGAAATACCTGACAGTTGTGCTTAGTAAGCAGTTAGGTGCAGACAGGTTAGTAAGTGCTCATATTCTATCAACTCAGAAGCAAACTGAACAAAATCATAGACTTCCCCGGCATCTCCAAACAGCCGAGGTTATTTTAGAGCTTCCCTGGTGGCTCAGAGGTAAAGAGTCTGCCTGCAATGCAGGAGACCCGGGTTTGATCCCTCGGTTGGGAAGATCCCCTGGAGAAGGAAATGGCAACCCGCTCCAGTACTCTTGCCTGGAGAATCCCATGGACAGAAGAGCCTGGTGAGCCCCAGTCCACGGACTTGCAGCACATCGGACACAACTGAGCGACTAACACTTCACTTCATTTCATATTGTGCGATATTCAATTGAAAAAATAATCATTTATCCAATTCCCGATGACCACAGTTACTTGTTACTGGGATGCCTGTGTGTACTGGGCGCTATAAAATTTCTCAGACTCAGAATTAGATGGTATTTCACTTCTGTCAATTACTGGCCCGGATGACTTTCCCAGGGCACTTGCGCTCCACCATAACCATCACCAAAAACCCAGATTTACAAAAGATGTGACGTCACCTAAAGGGAGATAACAGGATCTGTGATGTTGAAACTGGGAACTGCCTCAGGCTAGTGGCGGATGCAGTGTCTGTCTGATTCACATCATTTTCCTCAAAAATGTGAACTATGTTCGCAAACCCTTGTGAATCCACTGTGGTGGGTGCTTAATACAGAGTTCTGGAAACCAAAGGTTTAACCAGTGACCTTGGGTCTCTTCATTCTGAACTTTTCCCTTTGCATCTCTGCTTCTTCTTCAGATGTTCAGAATTAAAAGAACTAGAAAATGTAATCTCTAGTAAATGAGAGCTTTCCATTCACACTGTCAACACCCTGGAATACTTAGCCCTTTGTGACATTGATAGCTGCTATATATTGTGTATTCAATAATATTACCTCTATTTTATCAGAAACATTCATCCCCCATGGCTATTTTCAGTTTGCAGTTTGCTAAAATCCTGTTGGTGCCTCTTCTGAAGATACATTTGGTTGTATGTTTTTACCATTTTTGTCTTTCTATATTTGGTCTTTGGTTTATTTACTTTCTTTTGTTGTCCTATTTCTCTGTTTTAATTATTATCTGCATTACAAAATTGCTATTTTAAGTATATATTTAAAAACATATTTTGACATGAGAATCATTCTGTCAATTTAAAGGTCTGCTGACCTTACTACTTGTGATTTTACCAACAATTAATTCAAATCATACTTTTCAGCACTCAATTCCCTCATGTCCAATAAACGAAGTGGATACACTCCTTAAGAAATAAAGGAAAGCAATGTGCAAGACTAGCATGTGGCAAAATATAATAATTATAATATTGGTGGTTATAGAATTTATCTTTTTGTTATAGCTTTCAAAAAGAATTAAATTTAAGTTCTTTTGGTTCCAGGGGAATGAGCAAAACTATTTATTGCACATTCCAGCTACAAAGGAATGTGGGAATGGAATTGGAATCTGTTCCTAAATAGAACATTAACCTTCCAATTTTAGAAGTCTTGTTACGCTAAGCTTCTCAAATCATATTAAAATAGCTGATGCATTTTCACTTCTTTTGCTTCATGTTGTGATTTGCATTAAGTGTAAATACATAAATCATATACTTCTTGTTCAAAAGTACAAAAACTAATTTTTTAAACATGGTTGTTTCAGTACTGTATGTATCAATATTGTTTTATCTCAAGGAGGCAAAATTTCCCATAACTAATAATAACTGGGAAGACACAGAATATTTTTCTTTATGAATCTTACATATCAAATGTATTATGCCTGTAACAGGTAACAACTTTTACTTCAAGAGGTCCTTCAGGAATCATAATAGCTCAAATACAGTAAAACCTAAAATGATGGATATGAAAGTATGTTATAACATAGCTCTTAATCCTGAAATACAGGATATTCATAACTCTAAAAGCTAGTTACACTGCTTGTAAATTTAATAGTTGAATTCAAATGGTATACACAAAGTTCAGTTCTATACATGGTATTCCTCAAAGAAAAACCATAAAACATTAAATGTAAAATCTGAGTTTTTTTTACTAAATCATTGGCATCTATTTCTAAGACATAACCCTGGCGTTTTCCTTGTTTTGTTTCGGTTTAGTTTGGGGTGGGTGTAAATTTTGCAGACGTGTTCCGTGGTTACTAGTGCTGACTGTTCATCTCTCTCATGGATGTCTGTCACATTTCACTGAGATGCATGGTACTGCATGTGCTTTCTCCTTTGCTGTGGCCTCTGCTATGTCATTTTTTTGCTTCCAGATAGCGGTGGGTGTGCTCGCAAACGTGCCGCCATGTCTGTTACATTAACATCTGTGAAGAGAGTTCAGAGTTCTCCAAACCTGTTGGCTGCAGGTATAATATCACTAACTCACAGAATGTCACATTTGAATGGCTTTCTCTGACCTTTCTCTCTTTCCAGAATTATCCTGTTTGGATGATGAAAGTGGCTGTAAATACCTTTCTAATGCCCCACAAGTTCTTATTTTTCTTGTCTCAAGAATAGCTCCTATCCCTTATGACTGTTTTGCTCTAAAAATAAAAAATGTCAAAGGGAACTGATATCTTGTAGAAAATATTTTAAAAACATAATTAAAAACAACAGTCACTTGCCAAAAATGTGTTAAGTAGCTGCAAGTTTTAACAACTAAGTTTTTGTACTGCATGGACTAAAGTAACATAATATTTAATTAAGATAACTCATGGGTACTTTTCTTGTTTTTTACCTAAAAACTATTGAGGGTGGAGGCACAGAGTGTCAGAAGTGGGATTTGCGGAAATTGAATCTTTATTAATTTGCTTCTCTGTCAAAGGTTGCAAATAAAATGATAGAATATTAACTTTCAAAGAGACTTTAAATCTTCCTTTAATCCAATCAACAAAGAGCTTTCTAATATATATTTTTAAACATCTTGGTCCAATTAAAATTAACATGAACTCGCAAGTATAAATATACTCTAGAAAGTAACTGGGAGTGTGATATTTCAGCATCCACTGAAGTGTGTCTTTTTACAATAAATAATCTCTCATGACTTCAACCCTAGTCTCTCTAGACCCTGAAATATACCCGTATCACTAGGTGACTGGTTAGTTGGTTGGTCAATTTTATTTTTCCTGGGTTAGTTGGGGTTTCCTTTGATTTTTTAAATAATATTCATGGGTTTTGGAACAGAAGTGGGAAAGGGATGAAGGATATTTAAATAATTCTAATTCTCACTGTGCGTATTAGTGTTTTTTATACACATGCATTTATTAGTTAATTATTCAGGATGTCCTTAATTATGAAGCCACTTGACCCTAAACTATCCAGTTTTGTTGAGGAAAAATCAAGCTTCCATGTGGAGATTCCTACTCCTGCCCACCACCTTCAATCCATCAATAGATTTCAATGTCTAAATTTAAATACAAAACCAGGTGGTTCCATAATATATTACCTTTATTAAAAAATATAAATTGCATTGCAATGGATGTAGTAATGATCTCATTTTGGTTTGAAAAAAATTATCTTTATATATATATATATATTTGTACATGTTTGTTCATGTGTATGTGAGCATAGAAAATGTTAGAAAAACAGTCATTTCCCCAACTCATAGGATTTGTCAGAATTAAATGAGGGTAAATGAAGAAAATAAATGGACAGGTTTATCATAGTACTGACAAAGACAGTAGCCATTCAGTTAGTTAACTTGAATTTAGTTAATACATTTAATTCTTGCAAGGCACTTGAACCCTTTAAAGAAAGGGGCTATAAGAATTAAAATCAACATAACTTTAAAGAAAAGTATCATATAGAATATAGCATATCATAAAGAAATTTAAGTAAAACCCAAGAGTAGAGACTATGAGGTAGAGGGTACTGCAAGCACAGCTACATAAAAATCATAATGTTCAAATCATAAGGGTGGAAAGGACTGCTACGAACATTAAGTCCAGTCCCTGACACCAAGCCAGGAAAGCCCTGACAACTGCTCTGATGGGTTCGCTACCTTCTGCAGCTCACAGGGAGTGCTTGTTGTAAGAGGAAAGAGCAGTTAAAGTTCTTAGTTCTCAAAGACTATTTTCATGCACAGAACAACCAGGGAACGTTAAATCTGTCCCATTTACTCATTCTTAAATTTTCAAAGAAGCAATGACCACCCACTAAAGAATACTAAAAATTAAAGGCTCTGATCCCTAGAATTCTAGCTGGGTTTTTTTTTTTTTAACAAGTGAATGGTCATGAAGAGTGTTCAAGATATTAGACAAAACCATTTTCTCCAAGCGTCTGCCAAGTTATGTACCTGGCCAATTCTTAAAAAATAACCAAAAAGCTCTATTCTCTTTACTTGACATGTGTCTAGGACGCTTCTTATTACCCACTCCATATCACACCTGCCCTCCCTTTCCCAAGCTTTCCTGGCAGGGGTGAAATAAAAACAGAGCTATGGTGAACAGTGTCCACGTGGGATGCTGCATGACTTTCAGTTCCTCCGAAGAACTATAATATTAGTAAAGTAGCAAATTGGCACTTGGCATTTTATATATCTAAAATTAGGTTTATGTTAAAGAAACTGAAATATTTGAACACCTAAGGGTTCTTAAAGGACCACCCACTTAAAAGTAAATCTGAATCATTAACGTCCAGGATCTGGACAGAAGATTAGGCTGAATGACCTCTAAGATCCTTTCCAAAATTAAGGCTTTATGATTCCAGGTGAAGTTGGCCCCGTGGTATCATAGAACCAAGCAATACCAACTGAGTACCTAAAATTGTGCATAATTTATAGGAGATTCTTGAAAGTATAATTGCAAATAAAACTGAAAATAAATATGTCATCGGGCTGCTTTCCAGCTGTATTATCAAAAGCAATTTATTAGTACTGAAATGCTTACTGCAAGACAGTGGAATACTTGAAACAGCTTTTTCATTGTTGAATATAAAATCACTCTTAAATGGCAATAAGAAGAAAATTCAAAGTCTAGAGAGTGATTTGAAAATATCACATAATATGGCAGTGTATTTTACACTTTCTTAAAGTAAAGAAGAATTAAAGCTACAAAAAATTGATGGCATTGAAAGCTAAGGATCTGGTGGTTTGATTCATTGTTAGGAGAACCATTCATTGTTTTCCAAACTTTTGATCCTTCAAACTGATATTAAAAACTCATATATTCACCGTAAGCAATAATAAGATAAAATTGAATTCTTGCAATAATACTAAGGGGAAAATCAGTGTTTGATATATGTTTTAATTATATATCATATTTAATTAATTCTAGTCTAATTGAAGTAAAAACAAATGCACAAATTTCAATTAGTATATTTTATATACCCAGAGTTTTAGAACTGAGATAATGTTTGCTCAAAAAACAAAATGTATGTGGTTTTTTGCCAAATGATCTTTACTGCATTGTTCATTTTACCAGAGAACTAATTTCGACATTTCTTTTTCTTTTAGGGCGTGATTCTCAGTCACCAGACTCAGGTACCAAAAAACTATTCTGAATAACTACTACATTTGTTGTGAGTTTTTTAAAAAACATATTCATAGCCACATTGTTACTCTTACAGTAAACTTCAATTGCATACACAGTTATGCATTTTTAATGTCTAAAAAGAAAATTTCAATTTTGGAAATAAAAATAAATTTTATTTTAAAAATATGTTAAAAGTGGATGTAGATATTTTTGTATCCGATTTGTTTTCTCTTAATAAAAGCTTGGAGATGTTTCAATGATCGAAATCAAGAGACACTGAATGGAGATGCTACATGTTCCTCTCTTGCAGCAAAAGGTTTTAGAAGCGTTCGACCAAATCTACAAGAAAAAAAATCACCAACTCAGGTAATCCTGCACACTGCTGTCCACTGTGTTATTTTAAACCACTGCTCTAGAGTCTCTTTTCTAGTAACATGCATGTTTTGATATGTTTTATTCTTATTATGTTGCTTTTATATTTGTATTGACTTGTACTTACAACATGGAAGACAAGTCTTAAGTTCAAAACAGGTTATTGATTTTTCTTTTTTCTGATTCAGCTGATAAAAGCACATCAGTTTCTGGTATAATTTTCAGGATATTTTCTAATTCTTAAAAAAAACAGCCAGTTGATGATTTGGATTTCTAAGTTATGAGGCCAGCAATATATTATTTACTGAATAAATATGAGTTATGCAATTGCTCGTTAAACATTAACTAAAGAAACTCAGTGTTGGAGATATTAGTAAAACTGTCACAGGCATGAAACATGTTACCAAAACAATGTGAGTAAATACTGTATATATACCTCAAGGTCTAGAAATATACCAAGAGAAAATATTTTCACTTTTAACCTAATTTCCCAGAAAGTAGATGGAGACAAACTTGATACTGTATTCTCTATAAAACTATTTTCCCCCAGAAGGCAACTATTGACAGTAAATTAAAATGCATTCTGAATGAAATAAACATGATCTCTCAATCTGGCCAACAAAATGTATAGCATAAGAAGAAGGTGTGACATTGCTTTACTTTCTTTAAGGGTAGAGTTAACACTGGTTTCTTTAATGATTAACTTTGACTTTCTCTCTGTTTTTCCTTCAACACTATTTCTTTCTCTGGATGCTTTTGGTAACCCAGGCACCCCTTCCACCACCCAGAAAAGAGAGCTTTTGTAGCTCCTTGATAACCAATCATACAAAGGGTGACATTTTAGACCAATTAGTAACTAACACACAAAGTCCATCCTGTACAGAGTTCTTTACTAACAAAACACCTCTCCAGGGAACTATGTATTCTAATGATGATTCTAGCCAGACAATTGTATATTCTGAAGAATCTAACACAACCGTGTCATATACACAAAAAATCACTAACCCACTACCACCACCTTCCCACACAGGTCCCCCACCAAAAGCTGATATGAGTACCCCATTTCTCCAAGAGGACTACACCCAAGATTCTCAAACTCGGAGAATTTCCACATTGAAACTAATCCATAACCAGGACCCAGGAAGCAGCATCACCTTTAATCCCCCCCAGTTTCCCAAATCTGTTGAAATACCATCATTGCTCAAAAGGCCTTGCTCACCACCCGCTAACCCAGTGCCTGAGAAACACACAGCATCTCTTTCCATCCAGATAGCTCCCCTTTCGGGACACGATCCTGAAAGCCACAAACAGCCACCTGAGCTTTCTCCAGAGACTGCAAAGATACCTCTTCAGCCAGAGAGACAAAGACCTGCAGTTGCTGCGGCCTCTCAGTCCTCAGACTGCCAAGTGGTACCTTACACCTTCCAATCTCTTCTTACAGCGTTCTGTAGAGACCCTAACTCCCTTGGTTTGGGCTTCTTATATAACCCGATGCTTTGTTAGTTTGCAATCAGGAAAGGAGAAAGAAACCATCTTCCTATTTAAAACCCCACCAAATTCATCAGTAAATTTCTAGGGATCTTTTAATTTAAAAAATCTACAGATCTTTTACCCAGAAATAATGTTTTATAGGCATCTTCCTTCTAGATATTTATTAGAAATCATTGATGATTGGTTAACAATTAAAACTGAAAAATACCTTTAAGTTTTAAAGAAATATTGTTCATGCCAGGTTTCTGAGTACTTAGATTTTACTTTATTTACATGGGTAAAATCTCTTAAAATAATTGTCCATTATAATTCACTTTGAAAGAAACAGTTATCTTAATTCTAGCAGAATTTATTTTCTTATAGTTCAAAATTCATTTTCATTGAAACTCGATAAATTTCTATGTTTTTAAGTTTATTATTTCAGAAAGTATATTAATAAATCTTTAGTACTTAGACTATTCAGAAGTAAATCTATATTTCCTTATATGTTAAATTCTCCCATAGTGTCATTCTGCTGACATTTATGAATCTAGTTAGAAGAGAAATGTGTTCCTCTTCTTGGCTTTTTCACAGAATAATGTAATGTGAAGAGCATAAGCTTTAAGGCTAAACTGTAGATTCCAATCCAAACGCCATCACTGGCTATGTGATAAGGCAACCATCCTAACTTCTCTGTGAGTCTGAACAAAGAAATGAGAGTATTAATTAACCCTTAATTCATAGGCTATGATAAGAGTAGGAAGTTAGTAGAGGTACAGTACTCAGGATTCAGCAAACTCTGCTTAAATGGTAGCCATTTATAAGGACATGCTAGCAACTGCAGCAGTAGTGGGAGTCCAGAAAACACTCATACTTGAGTAAATAATTTGAAGAATGGTATCTACTGTAGCTGTACTATTAAAAGTCATCCAAGACATATCCTTGAAGCAATGTATTTTTTATCTTTATAGAAAGTCTTCAACAGACATCTGATTGACATCAACATCCTTCCCACACACACCCACCCATAAAGCAGAAACCTTAAGCTTAGATGATTAAAAAGACAAGTGGGTGTTCCTACTAAAATACCTTCTTTATCAGTGCAAATTGTTTTAATTAGGGTAATATCTTCTGAGAGCCCCTATGAAATAATAATAAAAACAGTAAAAACGACAGTAGCACCTAACAAATACCAAGAGTTCACTATATGCAGGTACTGTTCCAAACCACTCACATTTATTAACTACTTCCACAATCCCATGAGGTAGGGAGCAAAATCAAACTGAGACACCACAGACAGGGATGGGCTAGTGTCAGAGAGCAGGCTTATTTGTGTCCAAAAACATGTCCCTGGGAGCAGATGTAGAAGTCAGAGCAGACACCACCACATTCACAACTCAGTTCACTCATCTGACATAGTCTGGCTTTTTAAAATTGTTTTATTATGCTTAGAAACTTAACTTGAGAACTTTCTTCCCTATGGTTTTGTCACCATCCAGGCTGACCAGAGACGGTTTCATTATACAGTCCTCAGGGAATCAGCATGATCCACAAATCAGGATTTGAGATGCTGTCACTTTGACTCATTTAGGGCTTCCGAGCTGGCGCTACTGGTAAAGAACCTCCTTGCCAGTGCAGGAGTCATAAGAGATGCCAGTTTGATCCCTGGGTTGGGAGGATCCCCTGGAGAAGGGCATGGCAACCCACTCCAGTCTCCTTGCCTGGAGAATCCCATGGACAGAGAGCCTGGCAGGCTATAGTCCATGGCGTCACAAAGAGCTGGACATAACTGAAGCAACTTAGCACACACTTTATTCATTCAACAAATATTTATTGGGTGTGTGTCGTCTATTCTAGCCACAGAGTTGCATTTGAAACCATTGATGATTAAAGTCTTGTCGATGGCAGAGGGAACAAATATTAATAAAAACTTAGATAAGTAGAATCACATAACATTAGAAGGAGATTATATCAATAAACTAAACAGCACTGACCAGGATTGAGGGCAGCAGAGTCCGTGTTAAATAGGGTAGTCAAAGAGCCCTCATGCAGCAGACAGAGCGGCTTTGAAGGGGGAAGAACTTTCCAGGCAGAGGGAATATTTAGTAGTGTAAAGGCGCTCAGGCTGAAGCATGCTGGGGCTGTTCAAAGACCATCAGGGAAGCCAGTGGGAAGGAAAGGAATCAAGTGAGGCTCAGAGTAAGAGGAAGTCAAGTCCGAGGTAAGAGAGGCCAGATGGCAGAAGTTCTAAGAAGCCACTGAAGGATTTCAACTTTTACTCTCAATGAAAATGGGAGTCAGCGGGGGAATTTAAGGCTACGACTGTCACTATTTGACTTACAGTCTAACCGAATCATTCTGGCAGCTCCATGGAGAGCAAACTACAGGAGGGCAAGATGGAGAGTAGGCAAGCCAAGCAGGTGGCAATGCAACAGCTTAAGTGAGAAATGGCGGTGGCTCTGAGCAGGGTGGAAGCAGGGGAGGTGGTGAGAAATCGGATTCGGAATGTATTTTGAAAATACAGTACATAGGACTTCCTGACAGATTGCATGTGGGAGGTGAGGGAAAGAAAAGAGGCAAGGCTGCCTTCAAAGTTTTGCATCTTTGCAACAGGGAAACGATGGAATTTGCCACCCTCTGTCCCCTGAGACTGGATAACCATGGGTACAGCAGGTTTGGGGAAAGATCAGAGGTTCCATCTGGGACCTGATAAGTTTGAGGTGGGTTTTAGACAGCCATGTGAAGAGGTCCAGGATGCAACTGGATATAGGAGTCTAGAGATCCAGTGAAAGGCCCAGGTTGGAGATATAAGCCATCGCCTTATAGATGCTTTTGCAGCCATGAGACTGAATGAGATGACCAGAGCATGGCTGCAAAGAGAGGAGCAGGCCCAAGGACTGAGCCCAAGGGCATCCCAATAGTAAGAGGAGGAACCAACTCAGGAGACTAAAGGCAGTGTCTGCTAAGGGAGGAGGAAATCCAGAAAATGTGGCCTCCTGAAAGCCAAGTGGAGAAAGTACATTAAGAAGAGATGGTTAACTGCACAACTGATGCTGCTGGTATGTGGAAGATGAGATCTGCTAACCTGTCGCTGACTTAGAAGTGGGGAAGGGGGCCTTCTCAAGTTCTCTTGTGAGCTTGAGAGAGACTGGGAGGAGAAAAGTTGGACAGTCAGCTCCTTAAGGGGTTATTAATGTTAGACCATTCACTGAATGATTACCCTTTCCTGAGCCTCATCTTACATCATCTATAAAAACCTTACTTCATCTATAAAATGGGGATAATGATGTAGCATTCATCGCAGACTATTGCTGGGAGGTTTCACTGCCTATAAGGAGCTGGGTACAGTGACTGCCATGAAATTCCCTCAATATGGAGTAACTGTGGTTATTTTTAAATATCCTTTTTCCTGTGCATCTGATTGGGAAAAGGAAATATATTATTTTCAACAATACATTTTTTGAATGGGTGGATTAAAGTTTGTTTTATAACACTTTGTCAAAAAGTGGTATAAAACCGTTGCAGTTCTGACTTGTTTTAATTGTGTAAGAATACGGAACTGAGATCCACCCACTTAACACATTTTAAAGTATACAATATAGTATCATTGACTACAGGCACGGCTTTGTACAACAGATCTCCAGACTGTAATCACGTCACCATCTTGCATAACTGAAACTCCTCCTGTGAAGAGCAACTCCCATTTCCGTGTCTCCCCCATTCCTGGCAACTACCATTCTACTGTCTGCTTCTATGAGCTTGACTGTTTTAGATCCCTCATAAAAATGGAGCCATGCAATATTTCTCCTTCTGTGACTGGTTTATATCATTTAGAATAATGCCTTTGGATATCATCTGTGTTATCTCATGGGACAGGATTTCCTTTTTTTAAGGCTGAATAATTTTCCCTTGCCTGTATATACTGCGTTTTCTTTATTCATTCATTCACTGGTGAGGATCTAGACATGTTTCCACATCTTGCCTATTGTGATATACTTTAAGTCTCATTTGCCATGGAATGGCCTTTCACAGCAGTGACCTTTTGTTTTAAATACCCACATTCCATGTTCTTGTAAGAAAGTCTCAGTAAATGCCAAGAACTATGAGCTACATATCGTAAATCAGCCAAATATATGCTCTATTATAAAGAATCATCCTCCCAAGAAAACAGCAGTCCCGAGAAACAAAAATGCTCTATCGAGAGTAAAAGGGAAACTTTAGTGCTCTAGAAGTTTCATTTATATACTTGGGTTTTTATTAAAGTCTGACCATTAGTGTAAGAAAAAAACTATAGCCTACCATTAGGAATTTTCATTCTCTCCATATTTGATAATATAACACATTGCTTTATAAGCTGCATATGTTATAATTTACCTCCCACACATCTATGTATAGAGAGAACACAAAATGAGGTATGTTACCCTCTGTCACTATGTGAACAGATACCCTGTTGCTAAAAATGTTGCATTGTTCTCAATGTCAGATAAGTGCAAGTCTAAGTCAGGAGCTTTGAAAGACAGCAAAATCTACACCTCACACATTTTCTCTGGCATTTTTTACTGCTGTGTCCTTTGCTTCAGGAGAATAAACTTTATGATACATATAATATATAACAAATCTATTATGAAATAAAGTTATTGATCATTTGCCAAAGCTTTACTTTCACAGCTGCTGATGCACAAATGTTAGGGACTCAGAGAGGACTTTGTCTCAGTGTCATATAGAAGAGGGAGAGAACTCACCTCTGTGGCTCCATGGGGTCAAGATGTAGAATGTGAAGGAAGGCTGATAACGAATAAATGCCAGCAAAGTGGGATGCAAGAAAAGGTAGAGAATACAGAGTATACTTTCTGGACCAGTCCCATCAACACCAGCCCCAGTCACTCGTGTTCTATTAGGATGGCCAACCAATATTTCATGACTTCTTCTGTGTGAGTTTGTTATGAGATCAGTTGATCAGGCGTTACACTCACAAACTGATACAAAATATTGGTGACCTTTGACTTACATTCAAACACTTTAACCTTACATGGTCATGAAAAGACAGAGACACAAAACAAATATGATGGATTTTCTGCAGTCATCTATCTGCCACCAACTCAGTAGGGGGAAAAAGTCTGCTCTTGTTTTAAACTAGTTTTTCCTACTTCAGAGTAGTTCAGAATGAGAAAATACTTCCCTCCCCTTTTCATACTTTCATCTTCCTCCTCTTATGTTCTCTTCAGGGAAACATTTGTATTGTGATTCTTTCTCCCCCTGTGTCTAAGAGGGCATTTCATTAACACAGGCATCAGGGTTATGTTAAAGAAGCTCCAGCTAGTCTACGAGAAAAGTTTTCAAAGTTTGTGTGTGGGTGCCCAATCAACTGTTGAACTTTCCAGTTTTATCCCTGGAAATTTAACTGTGATATGAGTCAACAAGAGGCATTTTACTGTCATCTACACACACATACATGTGAAAATTGTAAGCATATCAGCGGCTTGAGAGAAATTCAGAAAGTGAGATAGCTCTGTTTTCTATAGACCCTCTCTAGAAGAACAATGAATAAGGACCCTTCCTAGTATACAAACTGATCATATTCCCCATAAGTATGGTGGTTTTAGAGATGATATTCTTCAGCTTTTGACAGGTTTCACATCCAAAGAAAATGGGCAAGCCAGTCCCAAGAAGGGTACAATCATTAATTTT
Organism: Bos grunniens; assembly: GCF_055505025.1. Classification (NCBI taxonomy): domain Eukaryota; kingdom Metazoa; phylum Chordata; class Mammalia; order Artiodactyla; family Bovidae; genus Bos; species Bos grunniens. The sequence continues at coordinate 17,576,646 of NC_141191.1, read as the reverse complement.
TCTTTTTATTTTAAAGGAAAAAAAAACTTGCTTTACGCAGATTACTCAAATATTTTTGAATGATTTAATTTAAAAAAATTTTATTTAGCATAAAGAGAACTAAAGAAATTTATATTATATGAAAATGTCTTAAATGAAACTGCATTGTTATGAGGAATTTCATTGACATTATCCAACCCAAGACTGTTCTATACTGAATTCCATTCAGACTTGTAGCAAAATTCTAACCTATTAGATTGTAATTATTGTAGTTTCATAATGTTACAGTTTTACTTGCATTAAAATCTAAACTTATGACTAAAAATTTACTAATAAAAAGGATGCAGTCCTTCTAAAACATTTCAAGTTCTGGGTTATTTTAAGGTTCCTATAAGTTAATTCTAAAATCTTAAAACTATACAAGTATAAAAGTATCATTTAAAATGAGTGGGGTTTTTTTACTTTATAAATGTTTACTTTTATATTGGCTTAGAGTTGATTAACAATGTTGTGTCAGTTTCAGGCGCATAGCAAAGCGATTCAGGTATGCACATGCATATCTATTCTTTTTCAAATTGAGATGGACATGTAGACACTGCTGTATTTAAAATGGATAACCAACAGAGACCTACTGTATATACAGGGAACTCTGCTTAATATTATGTTACAACCTAAATGGGAAAAGAAGGTAAAATGAGTGTCTTTAAACAACAACAACACAAGCTTACTAGATAAGAATAGAATAGAGAAATCTGACTTTTATTCAGGGTTGGAGTTTCTTAACCTGTTAAAGATATGCTTTTGAATATTCATTAACTCCTAAAATTGACACGAAATTTTATGAATGTGTGCATTTTTCCTGAGAAGGATCAATAGCTCTCAGATTTTCAAGGCATCTATGACCAAGAGATCATTTTATATAGTGGGCTTTTTTTTTTAATTCTTCAATTAAATGTCTGAGGAAAAAATTAATTTTAACTTTTTATGAGATCAGCAGTCTACATGAGATCAACTGTTATAAACATGACGACTGGCCAAGAACCACTTAAATCTTTACTAGGCAAGATTTTTACATTGATACAGTTCTGTTTACTGTATTCCCCATACTTGTATTAATATAATACTTTGGCTATCTATGTTACAACTGACACCATACCAAACACTCAATAATCCTCTATTCTGGAGGTGGGGGTTTCAGAGTGAGGAGTAAGAAAAAATATTTTGGTTCAGAGTTTCATTTACTCATGTTGAGTGAATACATTTATCATCATATTTGACCTGTGTGGTCAGATAACAGAAGGTTAGGATGAATAATCTTTAATGGGCCATCCACTCTCTTCCTTTTACAGACCACCCTTCCCACCATGTTCAGCCTCTTGGGTTGTATAGCCTTGGAGGTATTAGACCTTCTCTTTCGTCTTCAGTTTCTTTCTCCTTTACCTAAGATTTAAAGCCAACAGTAGTTCTAACCAACTAGGATGTACTCTAACATCATCCATGGCTGGTTTTTGTTTTGTTTTGTCTTTTTCCATTTTCACACAAAGATACCACTATTTCCACTGCTAGGATACCTTAAAGTTCAATCCTTTTAGCATCTTATAGTGGTAGGCTGCAGTCCATGGGGTCGCACAGAGTCGGACACGACTGAAGCGACTTAGCAGCAGCAGCAGCAGTGAAATCAAAATAGAGATTCAATGAGTGGAAAGGAAACAAAATTCCCTTTCCACTTAGTTGTGTTTAGTTTGATCAGTCTCTAGATCTGTAAATCAACATAACACAAGGCAAACTAATTTATAGTTGGGGGACACTTTCCAAGAAGGAGGCAGGAGGAGAAAACTGCTATAAGATTTTTCTGGTGAAGGGAAACTAATTCTGCCAACCGATGGATAACCAGGTATTAACTTGCTGTCACCAGTACAAAAACTAAAACTTAGGAGAAAAAAATTCCATTATGCCAGCACTCTTAAGCTCCTACCCCCAAATGAAAGCTGTGTGAAAACTGGTCTTATTTCCAAAACGCACTGGATTCGTTTTCTGCATGTTTTCATGCTTTTCCTCTACTGTGTGGTTGGCACCTAATCCTTCTAAATATATTTCCTTAAAGTGCTTGCAAATAAATCTGTGCTTTGCCTTCTCTGTCACACTGCACAAAAAGAGATGTTTTTATTAATTGGATAATTTATCTCTCTTCTCATTATTTTTCCTCAAACTCAGCTTGGAAACCAGAACTTAACTGCCAATGTGTTGGAGGTAAATGCTTCACAGACAAATCTGACCAGAAGCCTCTGCCCCATGCCCACCTTCTGGGGTACCTCATAATCCTTTTTCACAAGACGGTGGCTCCAGCCCAGCCTCACTTACCCTGCCACCACCTGCTGATTTGGGGTCTTCACACCTGCAAATACCCCCAAACCTTTTCACACTGTTTTTATAACCACGTCTCCCGGGGCGAGCACTCCTCCTGCTCCTCCAGGGAGTCCTCCTCAGCCACCCCAGATGAACTGCAGATAGCTGACTCTGACACCACTGACCATTCTGAAACACCTTCCCCAACCTTGGGTCAGCAGTCTGCCATGACAGATGGCGTCACCTTAACCACCCCTGCTATCATGCACGGAATTACTCCTCTTTCCTTTGCTCCATCATTTTTTAAACAGATCTCCAAAAGCCAAAAGGACCAGTTTCTTGTCTGCCATCTGATTTTGCACCTGAGCATTTTTATTTGCATAGGTGTTGATTTCATCTAAACCAATCCTGTATCATCTATTAGGGAAAATTCCACTAGAATCATCCTCATAAGCCTATTTTGGGCTGAAAAAGTCAATTATATTCTCCTAATTCATTTTGGAGTCACTTACGTTCACACTGTGTTGCTCTAGTGAGTTGTACAGTGATTTGCCTTAATAAGTTTTCTCAAAAATTTAGATATCCATATAATATGATGATGATTCGATTATAAAGTCTAAATCCTAATTTACTTCAGAGACTCATATGAATGTGCCCTGTGTGAGCAGTTCACATCTCCTTATTCATCACATACATGATTACTCACTGTATGATGTTAATTCTTGCTGCTCCTTCATTAACAGCTACATCTTTTGAACCCATTTGTCCAACAGGAGTAAATAATGTATATAATCTACACTGCAGAAATTTAGCCCTATGAATTTTTTGGAACCATTTTCCCAAGCCATTCCAATACAGAAATTTATGAATATTTATTGTTTTATATAGCAATAATTTGTCTTCCATTTAGATTAAATATAAATATTTTCCATACATATTTATATCATTTACATATGTCTTATTTGACAAGCAGCCCCTAATAAATGATTTATGAATGACTGAAGTGCTTCAAAATTTTATGGTGCAGATTTTCAATTATGTATACTGCATGTATGCCTGAAAGGGATACATATATCCTTGTGGAGCTAATTGTAACTGAACTTACTTTTTTTTTGCAGTGCAATAATAAACGTTTATTGTTTTAGATTCTGTCTTAGGTGGCTTGTTAAGCAGCAATAGCTAACTGATACAAAACCCAACACTATATGAACTTATTTTAAATTGCATATACCTTCTCCATGAGATGGCTTTCCTAATAATCATTTCATATAACAATAAAATATATTCTAAAGTTCTAATAGTAGCATTCAATTAGTAAAATCCTAATTGATTTAACATGATGAAAGACTAAATCTATTTGCAGTGTTTATTTTTTTTTAACCCATAGCCATTGTTATTGAAACCATCAATATAGAAGGAAGGGCAGCTTTCCTAAGTTTAGTTACAAAACATGATAGTTTTTAGTTCTCCTACCTTTAATGTTAATTCAAACACATTATAACAATAATATTGAAAATATATTTACAAAGATCAACCAAATTGGATTTGGGCCACGAGGCAAAAATATTATTGAATAATTCATCAAAGGTATATAAGCATTCTGAAGCATTTGGGGAGATCCGTGCATCACACTTATTTGAATGGCCAGTGCTCTAAGTTAGAAGACCCTCAAGACAGAGTTGCTTATGAGAGTAATTTCTGTAACAGCTCAGAGAAGTACTTCATCGTTAAGCACTATCATTGTAATGAAATGCTTACTGACTTTAGGACAGATGTGGCATGGCTAGAAAGTAACAAAATTGGATTAATTCTACATGATTTGAAAACATCTGCTTTAAAGTGAGAAATCATGGAAATGTGAAATTAATTGACTACCTATGTTTCAGGCCTGTACAACAAACGTTTAATTGTTTTAAAATAAGTAGATTAAGTTCACAAATTATGGTTCTTTATCTGTATGCATATGTGTGCTGTGCGTGTACTATATTCAGCTGTATTTTAACCAAGTGCTCTTGCTAACGTTTTATCTTATTTGCATGCATCTGCACAGTGCCCAGTGCTGCACTGTAGACAGACAGGCAAGCTTAATAGCAGTGAGTTCAACCTCTCTGAACTGAGCTGATTCAATTCAATTTTAATATGTATCTACTGAATATCTACTATGATATTAGCACCAGATTGCATGTTATACAGGAAAAAAAATGTTTAAAAAGCATATGTATCACAATTTAAAACAGGGATCTTGAAACACCAGTGGGGATATGAAAATACTCAGATAAAAAGCTATCAAAACAACAAATTAGTATTACTATAAAGGGCTAAAAAGTGAGATGAGAGCTGGAAGTAGCCAGAGATTTAACACATCTTTCTGATGTTCTGCGAAGTATTTGATTCTTCCAGAATAGATTGCTTCAGGACATATAAATGCAAACAATTATCCTCCTTCTGTTAGTCACCTTGCCCTGGAGACACTGATTCACTAGAGGGTACACATCCATGATTAAACCTGAGAGCCAATCCCTTTCTTCTCATCAAAGAACATTCATTTCAAATCCGACACGCAGAGCAGTATGACAGTGTTCTGACTACTTAAGTCATGACATAGGAACAGATTCACCCTCGTGTTTATTGTAACTGACTCCTTTGAGATCTTTGGACATCACTGTTGGCAGAGTGCTGTGCCCAGTGGTCAGCTGCTTCCATTCCCTCATCACCTCCTATGGTCTCTGACATAAAAAGAAAGTGATTTTCAAAGTAAAGGAAAATAGAGAAGACACTGAAAAGAACGTGCCATGCCCTTCTAGACATCAGTTTCAAAGTAAATAAACACTTGACAGCTGATTGCTGTCATGTGAGTGGAAGTCTTTATTGCCAATTAAGGAGTGAGGTGTATAGGGGAATGTGTGCTTTAACAGGATGTCTTTGCACTTTTCTCAGAGCCAGATAACAGTGAATGGAAACTCTGGAGGCACTGTGAGTCCAATGAGTTACTATCAAAGGCCGTTTTCCCCTTCTGCTTACTCGCTACCAGGCTCACTCAATTCAAGCATGATCATGCAGCATGGCCGGTCACTTGGTAAGTCATCTGATTTTCATGACAATTTCAATATAGCAGGTACAAACCACATGAGAAATATATAAAGCATCCAAATAATTTTTGGAAAAGGAAGAAGAAACATGCAACACTGCATTTTTTTAATGAGCCTATCCTAGGAGAGGAATTAAAGGCAGAGGGTTCAACACTGGAGAAAATAGACACCCAGCTATTCCAAGACAATGACTGCATCTATGTCTGTGTGTGGAGAAGGCTATTAGATATTTGGGGTGATGGCATAGAAAGACAGAGATGGCCATTTAGGGAGAAGCGAGTGCACATACAGCAGGAGAACTTTCCATGAGGGACAGATACCATCTGTGTTTGAGACAGCCCTTTCTTTCATGGAAAAGCTTTCATTATAGAACTGTTTAGCAATTAAAACAGCCTAACAAGGGGACAGGCGCCTCACAAAGTAGTAAACTGCTGTTGGAACCGAGACCAGAAGACCATCAGACGGGGGTGTGAGTTCCTTTAAATGATTCCAGAATTTTATAGGAAGTTATTTCTAAATCTTTGGGGAATTAAGTCAAAGATAGAGCTCTCCTCCAGAAAAAGAAATGAACATTAGAACAGCCACATAAATATTAAGACGTAATTTCATGGGGCTAATGAACTCTTTCGAGCCTCCTGGAAAAGAAGCTGTGCTATGTAATTCTAGAAACATTTTTATGCAGCAAACTATGTTAGGACAACTTAGAAGATAATGTAATAAGTATTTCTTGGCTTTTAAAAGGGTAAAGAAAAAACCCCAAACATTGGGAAACTGACCGAATCAAACCATCATCTGAATTGAAGCTGAAAAAGGTTTCATGCTTAGCAACCGGAAAGCCTCCAGGACAGCTGGAAACAGGGAACCCGGCAGAGGGCCATGTGACTTCAACCTACCTCTCAGAAAAGCAGGAGACCAATCCTCTGGACACCACCAAGCAGCAAAGAGAAAGGAACTAGACAGGGCTTTAACTCCCATGTCTTCATTGACAGTAGACAGCATCTTCTCACCCCTGACACTGTGTATTGAAAGAAAATGAGGGTATTAATTTACCCAGGAACACCCAGCCTATGGATTATGCAACTCAAACTTTTGTGGCCAACAAAAGCTCTCTAATTATAAGACTTACATGGAGCCATGAGACTCATTAAGCAGAAGTCTAAATATACTTGCTCATTCTCTAAGGCTGCTCCTGGGATCATCTGTGAATCTTATAATGATGTCCTTTTAGAGTATAAGAAAGTAGAATGTCTTTGTGCCAAAACACTGCCCTTATATAAGCAATCTGTGGTGTAGTATTATAATAGGAGTCTGTTATATTTAGATTCTTTATGGAGCTATGCATGAACACATATCTATAGTAAAATTCTACAAATTACTCTTGCCATAATATTTTCCCAAATAATTATTATCAAAATTAGACTCTCCTCTTTATCTTTCTTAATGAAAACAGTTTTGTCCCTCCCACTCCAACAAATAAAATATATAAATACTTGATAATGGACAGATTTTTATATTAGAACATATCAATGGGTCGATTTTACATATAAACTATACTACACAGAAAAAAATTCTGTAGATAAATATTGAACAAATTCTGCCTAGAGGAACTATTCTGCCCTAAAGGAACTTTATACAGTTGAGGACAAAAAGATTGAAAATGAGAGTTAGTGACCATATAAGAGCACAATAAAATAAAAGGCTAACTTGTATTATGTAAGCTATTAGTTCATAGAATCTTAGGAATCACATATTAAGACAGAGTTAACACCGATGGTGATTGCAGCCATGAAATTAAAAGGTGCTTACTCCTTGGAAGAAAAGTTATGACCAACCTAGATAGCATATTCAAAAGCAGAGACATTACTTTACCAACAAAGGTCTGTCTAGTCAAGGCTATGGTTTTTCCTGTGGTCATGTATGGATGCAAAAGTTGGACTGTGAAGAAAGCTGAGCACCGAAGAATTGATGCTTTTGAACTGTGGTGTTGGAGAAGACTCTTGAGAGTCCCTGGGACTGCAAGGAGATCCAACCAGTCCATTCTGAAGGAGATCAGCCCTGGGTGTTCTTTGGAAGGAATGATGCTAAAGCTGAAACTCCAGTACTTTGGCCACTTCATGCGAAGAGTTGACTCATTGGAAAAGACTCTGATGCTGGGAGGGATTGGGGGCAGGAGGAAAAGGGGACGACAGAGGATGAGATGGCTGGATTCCATCACTGACTCGATGGATGTGAGTTTGAGTGAACTCCGGGAGATGGTGATGGACAGGGAGGCCTGGAGTGCTGAGATTCATGGGGTCACAAAGAGTCGGACACGACTGAGTGACTGAACTGAACACCGTTTAGACTGGGACTTTGCACATACTCAGTGCTCAAAAAATATTTGATAGAAATACTAGCATCGTGGTGTCCACTCAAATCCTTTCCATAATTAAATGCAAAATCAGAGTCAAGTATCACTTTGCATCTTAATTTGGAGTTGCTTGGGAAAGATATTACTTTTATATACAATAGCACATAATGCAGTTTTATTCTTAGCCTTATTTATCCTTCATCATGAATTGAAATGGACTGAAAAAGCCTTTCTGTTGCAAACTAAAACATAATCGGAGTATAGAAGTTATAAATGTTATAATGGATTTTAGTTTGAAGAGGTCTTATCTTTATTTATCCTTATAATGATGAGTCAATTTTTAAAAATATCTTATGAAGTTCTGCTACAAAACACAGTCATCTTTTTAGATTTTTTTAGATCTGCTATATCTATATCTATACTTATATGTAATCAATGACTGCTACCCTGACATAAAGACTTCCTTATCCACATAAAAAAAAAAAAAAAAAAAGACCCAAGTTACATGAGTAACAGACCTGCAAAACCATGGCTGAGAGTCATACTTGGTCAGCAAAATTTTGAAATTTACTGTAGAAAAACAGAAAGTATATCATCAATTGTACTAAATAAATGATAATAACGTATAAATACCCATGTACTATAAATGGAATATATAGTACACCTATGTCCTCTTTGTTTCTTACAAAAGTACACCAAAAGTTAACAAAGATGGCTTGAAAATAAGAATGTGATAAATCTCAGCCACACTGTATGCTTATGGCAACTTTCACATCCCAGGGGTGAGAAGTCATGGTTTTTGCTTCTTTAAAGTAAAAACAAAGCTATTCTGGCCATCATAGAGTCTTAGATAAAAATTAATACTAATAGCTTATGATCATTTCTTTACCACATTTCTTTGCCACATGGTCTTTCAACAAATACTATTCTTCCCTTAACCCCTGTCACTGAATGATGAAGACCTTGTTTTCAGAGGTCCGAACAGTATATACCTACATGTTAACAAAGAGTGGCTCAAATTTAAGATAAAGGAGTTAAAAGAAATAGTGATGGAAATACACTCTGTATTTATTTATAGATATAATATGGAGCTTCCCTGGTAGCTCAGCTGGTAAAGAACTGCCTGCAATGCAGGAGACCTCAGTTCTATTCCTGGGTCAGGACGATCCCCTGGAGAAGGGATAGGGTACCCATTCCAGAATTCTTGGGCTTCCCTGGTGGCTCAGATGGTAAAGAATCTGCCTGCAAAGCAGGAGACCTGGGTTCGATCCCTGAGTTGGGAAGATCCCCTGGAGGAATGCATGGCAACCCACTCTGGTATTCTTGCCTGAAGAATCCTCATGGACAAAGGAGCCTGGTTCAATATATACCTACATGTTAAAAATGAGTGACTCAAATTTAAGATAAATGAGCTAGAAGATATACTGATGCAAATACACTCTATATTTATTTATAAATGTAGTATTACATGTGTGTTATTGGCTCAGTCATGCCTGACTCTTTGCAAGCCCATGGACTGTAGCCCACCAGCCTCCTCTAGCCATGGGATTTTCCAGGCAAGAATAATGTAGTGAGTTGCCATTCTCTTCTCCAGGGGATTTCCCTACCCAAAGATCAAACCTGGGCCTCCTGCATTACAGGCAGGTTCTTTACTGTCTGAGCCACCAGGGAAGCACATAGTATTACATATTTATGCATAATTAATCACATATAACTATGTAATTACAGATAATTATAATATACTGTATTATAGTAGGCATGAATATGAGGCTTCATTACTCTGATTCCCTGTGCATCAACTATATTTCACATCTTCTCTGCAGATTCCTCGGAGGCATACCCCCAGCATGCTCAGTCTCTGGACGGCAGCGTGGGCAGCTCGATACCACTGTACAGGTCCTCCGAGGAGGAAAAGAGAGTAACAGTCATCAAGGCACCCCACTACCCAGGGATCGGGCCAGTGGATGAATCTGGAATCCCCACGGCAATCAGAACGGTAGGAAATGCCAGTGCCCGCTTTGCTCCGGGGCTGTGCAAATCTCCACAAAGGATGGATTGTCGGTGGCTTTGTGCATTCCTACACTCTTATATAATGAGGATTGCCCTCTGTGCCATCTGAGTTCTCATGAATATTATGCTGTGTGCAGCAGAGAAAAGGAACTGTCCATTGAAGATAATGGCCCAATCTGTTTCTCTATTTCAATTTAAAAAGCACGAAAATTGTGATTCTGTGAGATGATAGAAGTAAGCTTTGTTTGCCTTCACCTTTTACCAAGGAGTGTTAAGGCAACAGAGAGAGAAGAGAGAAGGGAGAATTAAATGTGAATTCTTTGGCTGCACTGAATTCCCACGTGCACAGCAAATAAGCCAGTGATTTGTGTCTGGAGATGGATGTGCCTTACCGCCAGGAGATTGGGAGCCCTGGATTGGGAGTTGAGAAGCCTGATGATTGGAGGGAAGGGAGTTCATGTCAGAGAAAGGAAAAGCTGTCCGAGGAAAATACACATCACATTTGAGTGTCCCTCGTCGGCTGTGCCTGCCGAGAGCTCTCCGGGGCGATCAGTGGAAGTGTTTGGGTTGGGTTTTTTTTTTTTTCCTCCAGTCTGTAAACTCTGCCAGACCATTGCTCAGTGCGTCAGGGCAGCCCCTTCTGGCAAAGTTCAGCAGCGGCAGAGGCCGAGCTCGGGCAGGCAGCTGCTTGCTGAGCCAGTCCACTTGGAGAGGAGGTTTGTGCTAGCCTGCGGGGAAGAAGACCGGGCGCCAGGATGAGAGCCGCAGCACCTCTGCAGGTGAAACTGGGGGCCGGGGAGGGACCGCAGCGCCATCTGCATACACGGGTCCGCATACCTGGCTGGGAGGTTGCGGAGGGCTCCTGGTTTGGAATGCAAACCTGCCTGCCGGGCCAAAGACGAGAGTGCAGAGAGGAAAACACGGGCATTAGATTAGAAAAAGATCTGGGGCAATTGGAATCTGCTCAAAACGAACGAGAGAGTGAGGGTGGGTGAGGTTCTTCTCTTCTTGAATTTGCATTTATTATATGGATCCCACGATCTGAGAGAAGAGTTAAAAAGTGATTATTCCAAGCATCTGTATTAGAAAGGGAAGCCAGAAGGTAAGTCTGTAGAGTCATTGCTAGGGCTTTAGACTCATGAGATTCTGGGAATGTTGAATGTGGCTAATTATAAAGACCTAAAAAAATCTATGTTGGCACCAATGGTTGTCATATTTAAGTGACAGGAAAAGTTTGCGATCGGACTAACACTTTTAATCTTACAGTGACTGCATGTTTCTGGTGGTGGCGCTTCCTTGTATATTTCTTTTTTAAGGTTTCCCAAATACTTTAATTAGAATGTTTTTCCCCTAATAGAGTAGGGATACAGTGTCAGACTGGTACAGTGTCACTGGTTTTGTTAAATTGACCCTTGAAACATAATAGTTACACAAATTAGAGATTCCTGATTCTGCACAGTTATATAGACTCTCTTATTTTATCTGAGACCTCTAGGTGTGTTTTTAAGTCAGTACACTGCAAAGTTAGAACTGTTTTTATCCATTAGATATAATTTTCTTAAATAACAAGGCCTTGCTTTTCACATTTTAAAAGGAAAAAACCGAGATGTTAGAGATGGTTAATGAAAAGTCAAAAAATATTAAAAATCTTATATTGTGTTTTATCTACTGCCAAATGGAAAGCATGTTTAGATATGCATAAACAAATGCATATACTAGACATTCAATGCAAGCTTCCCTTCTATAAAACAGAAAATAAAATATAAGCAACTCAGAAGTTCCTTATAAGGAACCAGCATTTTTATGTACAGCCAGGCTCCTCTGTAGACGTTTCAAAGTTTACAAAAAAGGTACAGGTCTGAAGACTCATTCACATTTCTTATTTGTCAGCCCCGCACAGCACATCCCCAAGTATAGCTGTGTTTATAAATGTGGAGTCAGGCCATCTCGGAGCCACAGCAGGCCAAGAATCTCCAAGGCTGTTTTCCCTTCTCATCCGCATAGAAAGCAATGATTATCTGACTTACATTACTTCACATGGGCTTTCTGCTCAGGGTGCACACCAAAGGCAGTGCTGTGTCAGTGTACCATTTTATAGTCTCACGGTCTCAGTTAGACAGTTTAGACTGTAGGCTCATTTTAGACATATTCTAGGTATGCTGCTGCTGCTGCTGCTGCTAAGTCGCTTCAGTCGTGTCCGACTCTGTGCGACCCCATAGACGGCCCCCCACCAGGCACCCCCACCCCTGGGATTCTCCAGGCAAGAACACTGGAGTGGGTTGCCATTGCCTTCTCCAAGGTGTTGTGCTAGGTTCCTTTATACACATTGTCTCTCTCGATTTCCATAGACCAAGGACACAGAATTTTGTAAAGTCACCTAGAAACTCTAGAAAGCCAAGAGTTAAACAAACGCACCTTTGAGCTATTTGCAGGAAGGGGAGCAGCTCCCCAGACTGCCCTCTCTCATGTGACCTGGGACGTCTGTGCCAGCCTTTTACTGCCATCCTTAACGACAACAACAAAACCCGCTGGGGTCCAGCTCCCACGAGACTGTGTAATTAAGGCCAACTAGTTAAGTGAAATACAAGATTCTTTTCTTCTACCTCAAATATAACACCAGTAGAGCCTTTTCAAAGCTGGAAAGGGGCAAAAACAGAACAGAACAATGAACACTGGTGGGTAGAAAATACGTGTCTTTCCCCTTTTTGGAAATCTCTGCCTGATAAATCAATGTAGAATTCTGATGTTTTGTAAACTAGAGGAATATAAATTTTCAGGTTTATTCAGCCAAGTTAGAGAAAACAACCAAAGAGTGATTTACTAATAGCTACTGTCAATGCAAAACCATTTTGAAGAACACATAAGACAGTAAACTTTCTCAAATTCAAGTAGACTTCTGTTTACTTAATCTCACCATTTGCTGTAACAACCTACATGAGGACATATATAAAAGGAACTTTAAATGCTTAGAGGACTTCTTTGAGAAAGAGATGGAGAGGTTAAGTGTTCCCATTTACCAGGTTCATATTCCTCTTTGTCAACCAACTTGGGCATTTCCTGGTATCTCAGTGCTCACCATATAAAGCTAGCAGATGGCACAACGAAGATCCTGCCTGATATGTGCCCTCTAGCAAGTGAAGGGAAAAAAAAAATCCCGTCTGTCAGGATACCTTGCCATATACAGTGATATAACTCACTTATTCAGCTTCCCCATTGCCATCGGTGGTGTTCAGGTATGGCTGGGAAACATGTTTACACAGTGTTACTTCTTATTTTTTATTGCTAAAGACTACAGAGGAATCAAAGCTTAATAAAAAAAAAAAGAAATCCATCTTTTATGAAACTAAATGTCCCTTAAAAATACAAGTTCAGCTACTTTGTTTAAACAAGCAAATAACAGCTAGACTTTGCTTTGTCACTTCCTCCCCCACCAGCTCCCACCATTTGAGTATAAGTCCACCCAATATTTCCACTGTAAAAAGAGGCTAAAATGAATGAAGAAGCGATTTCCAACAAAGTCAGGTAGCCCTTGATGGTACTCTATTTGTTGTGATTATCAGAATCAGATATTCTTAGCAAAAGAAATTTAGATATAGGACAAACTCTCAGTTTCCAGAAGAAAAACACAATGTCCACACTGGAGAGAAAAATCAGGATACAAAATGTACACCAAAGCTCAGTGTAACAAACACATGATTACTTTTATGGCTGTCCTAACAGAATATTTTGTATGAAGAGAACCATCTAAAAAAATGGTATATTTAGTTACTATAGACAGAACAGTCATGTTTCTTACCGGAATAACCCTGGAAGAGCTGAGGTGAACAGCTTGCCAAGCAAAATCTTGATTATGATTATAAGGCATAGGCACCCATTTACAGGTATACTATTAGGCAGACTTCCATCCCAAAACCTAGGTCATCCATTCTTTTATTCTGTAAATATTTGAGATTTTCTACTATTATGGCTTATGGAACATTTCTTATATTCTAGCCACTGTTTTAGATCTTTTTGCATACACTGTCTCTTTCATTTTCCATAACAATTCTATGATGTGGATATAATTATTTCATCTTAGAGAAAACTGAGGCTCTAAAAGGTTACCTCACTCGCCCAAATTCACATTGCTGGGAAATATTAAACAGTAATTAAAGGAACCAAGAATTGAATCTAGGTTGATCTGACATTAATCTCAGCTTTCCAATGTAGCCTACTGTTTACATTATGTCAAAAGCAGAGTGGATAAGAAGCTTCTGCTTTTAAGGAACTTGCAGTTTAGCACAGCAAATACTGCCAACATTTTATTATTATGTTAAAGGAGTTTTGAAGCAATAGCTAAATTTTTGGACTTGCTCCAGGACACTAAATTATTTACTATATTCAGTATTTTATTAACTTACACTAGTAAATATCAAATTTTTATTTCTCTAATTCTAAGCCAATGATCAGAATACAGTTTGCATCCAAAATATTGCCCAGTTAATTTTAAAAATAATGTATTGAATAGTATACTAACAAGTTTTTATGGATAATGATAATTATCACCAAAAGGAGTGCAACAAAAAACTATAACTATGAACTATAATTACAAAACTATAGCTTTGATTCAACTTGTTGTTGTTCAGTCACTAAGTTGGGTCCAACTCTTTGTAACCCTGTGAACTGCAGCACACCAGGCTTCCCTGTCCTTCACTGTCTCTCAGAATTTGCTCAGTTTAGCTAATTTTATATAAATAAGCTTGTGGAAATATCAACTACCCAGGGTTGGACACAACTGTGATCTGGAAAAAAACCATAGCATATAATATTCCAGCTCATCCTAAACTCAAACAAGGGGTAATATGTTTACAAACTGTGGGTTGGTTCAGTTCAGTCACTCAGTCGTGTCCGACTCTTTGCGACCCCATGAACCGCAGCACGCCAGGCCTCCCTGTCCATCACCAACTCCCGGAGTCCACCCAAACCCATGTCCACTGAGTCAGTGATGCCATCCAACCATCTCATCCTCTGTTGTCCCCTTTTCTCCTGCACTCAATCTTTCCCAGCATCAGGGTCTTTTCCAGTGAGTCAGCTCTTCACATGAGGTGGCCCAAGTATTGGAGTTTCAGCTTCAACATCAGTCCTTCCAATGAACACCCAGGACTGATCTCCTTTAGGATGGACTGGTTGGATCTCCTTGCAGTCCAAGGGACTCTCAAGAGCCTTCTCCAACACCACAATTCAAAAGCATCAATTCTGCGCTCAGCTTTCTTTATAGTCCAACTCTCTCATCCATACATGACCACAGGAAAAACCATAGCCTCTACTAGACGGACCTTTGTTGGCAAAGTAATGTCTCTGCTTTTTAATATGCTGTCTAGTGATATCAGCTTATTGACCAGAAATGTATTAATACATCTTTTGTTACCCAAACAGTATTGACCTGAGTGTTTCAATATTTACTTACATAACAAATCACCAGCCACAGGTGTTAGTTTCTACAAAAATCCCCTGGTCAGTAATGTGATATTGTCATCATGAAATAATAAAGAGAAAATTGTATTACAGAACCGAATCTGCTATGAAAAAGGATAAAATATAGAAAGCAGAACAACGTCTATTTGTGACCAGTTTTGTAACTTTGGGACATTTTCTTTTACAGACAGTTGACAGACCGAAGGACTGGTACAAGACCATGTTTAAGCAAATCCACATGGTACACAAGCCGGGTATGTAGTTCTGTTTTCTGATCAGGTCTTTGTGGGTGGAAGAATAAGTACTCTTCTGTGCAGTTTTGTTTCACACAAAATGTCAAGACTCTAGCAAACTTCATGGCCCTCCCTTCTTTTCAACACTCCTCCTTACTCTTAGTGTTGTGTTAGTCACACAGTCCTGTCCAATTTTTTGTGACCCCATTGACTGGAGCCTGCCATGTTCCTCTGTCTATGGAATTCTCCAGGCAAGAATGCTGGAGTGGGTTACCATTTTCTTCTCCAGAGGATCTTCCCGACCCAGGGATCAAACCTGGGGTCTCCTGCATTGCAAGCAGATTCCTTACCATCTGAGCCACCAGGGAAGCCCTTATTCTTAGATCACCCCTCAATTCCCAGACACCTGTGCTTCTTCTTCACCCCTGAGCTGCCAGAAAGCCTCTTAGAAGATGACCCTCAAGGAGTACCAGAGGTTCTGGCCTTATCCATTCATCCTTCCCTGTTCACAGTATAAACAAGCCTGGCTATTGTCTGCTTAAACAGACTCATGATTCCTCTGTCCTCACAGATCCACCCTGTGTCAAGAGAGTGGGCCATAGCTGGGTCTCACCAAGTTGATAAGAGATCTTTAAAGCACTTACTAAAGGAAATTCATGATCCAGAACAGGTGGAAAGGGGGGGAAAGGACTGACGTCCGTATGCTGTGAAGTGGGCAGCAGAGCAAAGCTGTTACAGCCCAGAGAAGTCAATTTGCAGAGGGCCAGCAAAACAAACCAAAACGTAATATTTGAACATTTTAAACTGGCATTATGAACTAGGCAAACCGTGTTAGCTTTCTAACAGATCTGTTGTTTCCCTGAAGTTCTGCCATCTCAATAGGATGTGGTGACCAAATCTGTATTACCATAATATTTATGTTTCATTTTCTAGATGATGACACAGACATGTATAATACTCCTTATACATATAATGCAGGTAGGCTGGTTTCCTTGCTTGCCATGAATACACTGTGCCTTGCCATGCGTGGAAGAACTTCCCACTTTTTTTTTAACCACTCTGAGTGCACGATTTCAGTTTCTACAATTAGGAAGATGCTTTTGTGCATGTGTCTCTCTCTTTCTTTTCTCAGCATGTGTAACCAAAAAAAGTGGATCTTTTCTCATGCAAATGAGAACTAATACTATTTTATCTGCTTCTTCCCCACTGTCAGTTTATTCTCAGCTTCAGGAATGTTTAACCAAAATATGAAGGACAGCAGGGAAGAACCTACTGTAATAGGGGTACAAAGTAAGATAAAGGTCTCCTTTTATCAGTAAAGAATCCTTACAATTGCGTCAGATCTTTCAGATTACACTTCACTATAAAACAAGTCAAGCAAAGTATTTTGTGACCCTGTCCATGCTTTTGCTCCAAATGCAACCATTCATAGAAAGCTTTTTAAAAATCCCAGTTTGCCAGACCACTCTTCTGACTCAGTTGCCAGTGGTCATGATGGAACGGCTTCAATCCTGGGCGTTTGCACTAGTGTTTCTGTGAGCTGGTGTCTTGGGAATGGCTGCAGGCTAGAATGAGGGGCCCCTAAAAAATGTTTCTGATTACAGCTGTCTTCTAAATACCACATCGGGGGATCCTGCACAGGGCCTCCAGTTACTTGCCAGTTCCGGGCTCAGGACTAGAGCACAGTGTCTGTATTCCCCTCTTATAGCAGGCTTGGGGGCCTACGTCCCCTTTGGCAGCTGTGGCCTCCTCTCAGTGTCCCCTGGGTCAGCCTGGCCCCTGAACTAGATGAGGTTGCCCTCTCTGTGACACTTGAAGGCCAGCACTTGGGCCTTTTTAACTGTTGAGGATTTTGCTACTAGCGTCCAAGGACAAATAGAGAAAAAAAAAAATACAAGCAGAACAAGCTCAACAAGCTGCAAGAATCTGGCTTTCAGCCCTCACTCCTCTAGATGATAACAGGCGACCGCCTAAGAGTCCCTCAACTTTTATATCCTGGTCAGAGGTACTCCCAACTCCCCTCTTGGGTTTAGCCTGTTAAAATGCAAAACCCAAATGAGAAAATTTCAAAGATCTTATTGACTTTATATGACAATTCATGAATCAGGTGGCATTCAATCTAGCAGACAGAAAGGACCTCCTAGGAGCTGAACACAAGGAAAGAATTTAAATAGGCAGAGGGAAGCAGGAACAAGAAGTCATACCAAGGAGAAAAGCCAGCACGTTGCTAGAAGGTCACTCTCCTTGAGGGGAGGGTAGAGGTCTGTCAGGCAGAGTGTCTAACTCATGCTGACCAGGCAATTTCTGATGGACTGGTTTAAGATTCTGTTTCTGGGAGAGTCAAAACTGTAACTAAGTTAAGTCTCGGTTTCATGACGTGGGGCTTAGCATGAGTGACTCCATTTTGGGTCTGTTTTGTTCTTAAAAAGCACTGTGGAACTGAAGCAAAACAAAGTGTAGAGACTGTATCTTATTTGTCATAGCCAATGTGCATGGGCTTCCAAGAGAAGCAGAGGAGTGAAATTAGTAATAGCTCAAAAGACTGAGGTGGCAGGAAATTCAGAATTTTTATAATTATTTTTCATACTGAGGTTTGCATCCATGAATAATTAACAAATTGAACAGCAGTTACCTATCAACTCACAGAGCCCTTTAGAGAGCTTTACCATTTAATCCGTAGACAAAGCAACTCTAGTCAGTCTCTTCCCCTTTTACTAACCTTGTATGGTGCTGTTCTATGCTTTGCACTTTCTGCCTCTTTTTTTCCTCTGCTATCTCCACAACCTCTTCCCCTACCAGCCCAAACCGATCCTTCAGGGCTCACTCTAGTGCCCTAGGTTTTTTATATCTTCTCCAACTATCAACCATCTTCTAAAATCTTAATTCCTAATATAAGTTTCCGCATGTGGCCTTTATCATATGTAACCAATTATTTTCAATCATAATTCTAATCATGTCTCTTTTCCAGAGATGTACTATGAGCTTATTGAGGGTTTAAGTTTCCTTATGCCTTGCACAGCATGTAGATAACTTGCTCAATATTTTATATGATTGTAATTAACATGTCAATTACTATATACAAATCAAAGCTTCTAAAGTAACAGAAGATAATTGGAAACGTGTTATTAGTTTACATTATCCTGGAGCAAATTTGCTAAGTATCTGTAAGTCTGTTTCTAATACCAGTCTGAATTATTACTAATTCCATAATAATTGATGAGGATTCACTGTAACCAATGCTTGTGCCTATAGTACATTAATGAATTAATAATGATTAATAGTATTAATCAATCAAGAGCATATCATTCAATGCATGCATTATGAGTATGTTTACCGATAATAATCTTGGTAAAATCATGGGATATTTTGTAAATAAATAGAAGAATTTTTATTTATTACAAATAGTTTAATGCACTTTAAAAGCGTTACTTGTCTCTG
Source organism: Bos grunniens (assembly GCF_055505025.1). Lineage (NCBI taxonomy): Eukaryota > Metazoa > Chordata > Mammalia > Artiodactyla > Bovidae > Bos > Bos grunniens. The sequence continues at coordinate 17,557,747 of NC_141191.1, read as the reverse complement.
TTCTTTTCTTGTTCTGCCGTGCTGTGCTTCCCGACAGGCCTATACAACTCGCCCTACAGTACCCAGTCACATCCTGCTGCCAAGACCCAGACCTACAGACCGCTCTCCAAGAGCCACTCCGACAACGGCACCAATGCGTTTAAGGATGCTTCGTCCCCCGTCCCTCCCCCGCCCATTCCTCCTCCGGTTCCACCATTTCGAGCAAGAGATCGGTCTTCAACAGAAAAGTAAGGCTTTCCCCCTCAAAGTGCCCAACAGTGAGTTTAGGATAAAACTAATTCCACACGGCATTCAGCAGAAGAATCGGTGCTTACCTTACGAGATAGTTTGTGTATAACCTTCTACATATCATCTTATTAATCAGTAAAGGTGCCATGGTGACCTCCTCTATCAAGAGTGCAGCAAATACTTGCCTCATAATATCCTAGTCACCTTAGTTAGACTTGAAGTAACTGAGCGCCATCTCCACTCTTTGATCAATAAATGCATATGACAAACAGAAATAATGGACACCCACTCCCTTTGGCATAGCAGGTCAGAGACTATGCAGTTAAATTTCAGGTTCCCCAAACTGTTAGGACTATTAATGATTTAAAATTTCCCCTCTGATATCCAAAAGTACAGAAAAGGTTATTCATAAGTAAGGCATTAGTTAACAGGTGTCCACCTATGACTCATTTCTACACACTAATTTTAATTTCCCCACTGAAATAATTTATAGAAACTATTTAAACAAAAATAAAAATTTATAAACACACTTTTATTGTGCCATTTTTATTAGGATGATGACTAATAGCCCTACTTATAGGTAACCTTCATTGAGACCTCACTACAAGCACTCATCTAAGTACTTTTCCTGTATAATATCACTTAATTCTGAACACAACCCAATGAGACATGCTCTATTTTAAACCTATTTTAGAGAGGAAAAAAACTGTAGTTTCAAAAATCAAAGTAAGTTGCTCAACTCATGCAGCTAGTATGTCCAAGCCAGACTCACACTTGGCTCTGACTAAAGTCACAGCTCATTCCATACTAGCAATAATAAATAAAAATGTAATGATTATTTAGTATTAATGTGGTTATTAAGCATCCATCTAACTGACCCATTCCAGAAATTATATTCAACACCCTGCTGTACCATGAAGAGTAACTGACGATCAAATAGGTTACAAGACAGCACAAAGACAAGACATACATTATATGTGAAGAGATTCAACTTTAATGCCATCTCTTCATGATTATTATATGTTTACAGGTATGATATCTTAAATTTGAGAAATAATAGTCTAGACACAAAACAGTATCTCTACCATAAAGAACCAAGATTAACTCAGACTTAAATGTATTATTTGTCCTATATGTCTAGTAAAAATTAATCTTTCCTTAAGAAACATGGTAATCCCTTAACATTTTCTAGAATGCTTTCTTCTCTGCCGAATAGTGCTCATCAATTTACTAGAAAACCAGGACCTGCTTTCCCCTAGCTCTCCTGTCTTGCAGAATATGAGTGTCTCCAACCTCGCACAGAGTCAGAATTTCATCCTGTTCCATGGGCCAGAACTGCCCCCATCTATAGGCAGAAAATTCTTCTTCCTCAAAAGTGATCCTCCCAAAGGAAGCCTTCTTCAGCCTCAGCTACCTAGAAGAGTTTTACTTTTGAAGTCCCTCTTTGACTGCCTCTTGAAGGATGTTAGTTCAGGAAAAAGAGCTGACTCCAAGGTCTCCTATGCACAGAATAGATGCCAGGCTCTGGTTTCTCAAGGGTAAAACCATGGAGGGTCTAGCCTGTCACACAATTTGCTCCTACGGACAGCAACCCAAGTGAAACTTTTGCACTTTTTGCAGACAGACTACGATGCCATTTGCAAGATAAACAAGATCAAACACGACGTGTACATTACTCCCTGTCACTTCAGATCAAGGACGCCAGGTCACAGAGTGATGGGATAAACTCACAGGACTTAATGGCGGGTAGCCGCCACTTACTCTAAACACAAACATACACAGCTGCTATTTGTGACCCCGGGGTTCACTAGCACATCACTGTCTGCATATCTATTGCACAGACCCCTCGTGTAACGTACTGAACCAGTAGGAGGCACATCCTTGTAGGAAAAAAAACAGAGGAACATACAACATGAAAACAAAGAAATGGCTTTCTTTAAATCATTTATGTAAAACAGAACATACATGTGCTTTTTTTTTTTCAGCATAACATTTTATCCTGAGGCACTTTTAAAAAGTCTGTATCATAATTAACTTTGAAAACAGATATTCAGTGGTTTTATCCATGGCTTTAAGCATACAGAATGATTTTAATGTGTAACTTGTTGTTGATTTCTAGGCATGACTGGGATCCTCCAGACAGAAAAGTAGACACAAGGAAATTTCGTTCTGAGCCGAGGAGTATTTTTGAATATGAACCTGGGAAGTCCTCCATTCTGCAGCATGAGAGACCAGTAAGCACTTGTCATTAAACAGAATGCCAGTTCTCTAGGCTTCCTGGGTTCCCAAATAAACCTGAACTTCATATTGTTTAGCAATTTTTATCACCAAGGTAATTTATTTAGTTGGCATTATTAAAAAATCATGCTTGTTGTACATCATGACTTGTGCATCTTATCTCAGAATCAAAGATGCACTCACTATTATACTGTCCCTACCCACCAAATATAGGACTCATTGGCATGGAACTATAACTATGCCTAATCATGATCCTGAATTTAATTTTTTTTTAAAGTAAAAGAACACTCAAATGCTGCACTAAATTGCCCATCTACATTGCCAGTGAGAACAATCATTCTTGGACCTCTCTGATACAAAGGGATCAAGCAGTTCCATCCCTTCGTTTCCATTATTGGTTTCTTAATATTTCTTTGACTTCAAGGGAAATTTTCCAAATGCCCGTTTTTATAACAATTGTTTTAATTGATTCTTATTAAATCTCTCTCAGGTTACCAAGCCTCAAGTCTCCTGACTGATTGTCAATCTAATGGATCAAGATTATATTTAACTTTGCAGCATTTTTTCCAATTATATGTTTTAATTATCTGCAAAGGAAAAGATCTATAAAGTTGAAAATAACCGCATGTCTCCTCAAACTGCAGTTTAACAAACAGGCTCTTCCTTGGCCCTCTTAATTCCCCTAATCCTCCTTTCTGAGTCCTCTGCTTTCCCTCCTCGACCAATGCCTTCAGGATCTCTTTGAAATTATGAAATTCCTCTGCGTCATTTCTATCAAAACCTGCTTCTAGAGAAACAATTGTGCAGTTTACTCTTGTCCTTGTCTTGAAAGAATGTTAGGTGTCAGTGAACAGAAAATAGAGAGTTTTCTTTGTTAGTGTCTTTAAGAGTACCCAGGAAGCCACATCATTATATATAAGGTCAGCCCTGAAATTTGATTAGAAACCGTTGCGCACCACACCCAAGATGAGTGTCCTTGATTTAGTTTTCAAACCCTGTATTTATGCTTATATTCTTGAGAAACATGTTCCAGAACCTTATAATCACATAATTCATACAGGATATTTTTCTAAACCTTCTTTGCTTTTCTTCAAATTAACTTGTATCTTTTAGAGTAACAGGACTTTACCAGAAAAACTGAAAGAAAAAAAAAAAAAATGAACACCAATGAATTGCAGGTTCCACTGCAAACATATAACTCATTCACTAAGTTATATGATATAATATCATGATCTTTGAAATTTTTAGGATGAGAACTAATATCATGGTCTTTGACATTTTTAGGATGAGAACCATGAATTCACCATTGCATAAAATGGAAAAGATCAAAATCATCATGCAATATGAGCCTCAGATTTAAATGTAGTTACCAAAACATTAATGATCATTCTAACAATGTCTGAGACCCTTAGGATGATGGGGATTGTTACTGTCCCGGAATGCTTTTGCAGCTTTGGTGTCAGGAAACAGGATTGATTTTGGAAGCTGTCCATCAGGATATTTCTAGTATTTACTCATGCAACAAAATTTATGAAGCACCACCTATGTGCCAGACATTGGATTAGGTGCAGGGGACATGGCAATGAGCAAGACATAGTCTTTACCTCAAGGAACCTGGAGTCTGTTTAACCAATATGCAGAGTAGACCCACATTTGTAAGAAGTAGACCATCTCCAGTGTGGTTAAAACGGAGACACGCAGAATGAATTTGCCCCCCTCAATAGCTTATTCACAGGCCCTGTCATTGTGAATGAAATGTCCCTTTAGTCATGTCTTTGGGTTAATGCCTTGAAGACTCCAAGTTTAAAAACAGCAATGACAAAAGCAGTAGCAATAGTTGTAGCTCCTTACTGAGCACTTACTTAAGATGTCAGGCCTTGTAATTCATGCCTTATTACCATATAATGATCCCAACAATTGTATGAAGTAAATGTATGGAATTCCCATTTTACAGGTAGAGAGACTGAACACTTGTTAAGCAACCTTGCCCAGCTTCCCGTGGCTGGTTAGCACTGCACCTGGAAGCTGAGCCCACAGACTCATACCTGGTGCATTTCATCACCTGCACAATGCTAAACTGCAAACACATTTAGCTAGTAGTCATTATCACCTTAATTAGATGATTTGATTAACTATTTTATAGTATAAGTTAATTTGTTCATTTATAATAAATTCGTGTCCTGGATTTATTTGACCAGCAACCTGGGCCCTGAGTATTGTAGTTAAGACACAAAACCAATACACCCAGTATACTGAACTAGTTCTAAAAGAAATGGAAAGATCTGGAGGGCAGGTGTGGTTGAAGATTCGGATATTGATAGCTCTCTGCTGCCACAGGAAAAGGGCAGTGAAAGGAACCTAGAAACTTGGGCAAAAGTGAGAATGGATATCTCATGAAGAAACAGAAAGAACCAAAATGTTTATGCCTCCTAAACAATTTTGCTGAGGGCCAGCCTTATGCAAGATGATCTCAGCCAGTCATCTGTATCATTTTGGCCAGGCTTTTTATTATAGGGCTCAGCTAGTCTAGTATCTTCTTCTTTTCATCAACCCTGAATCCATTCCAATTGCCTCTCTAAACCAGGAAAAAAAAGGGGGGGCAGTGGTGCCATAGGGCATGATTGCAGAGATTGGCTATGTCTTGATATTTTGATAGAGTTTACATAAGATTTGAGACTGTCTTAGACACACGAGAGAGAGGATAGGGAGCAGGTTTGCTAAATAAGAGGGATGGGACAGCAAATGGACAGCAGGTAAGCTGTGAGGTTTAGCACTCTCACGTCTACTCCAAGACAGTTTGTGAGCATTCCTTTGCTCTTTTCATCTTTAATTTCTGTAAAGTATACACCACAGCTAGGGTACTCTTTGCTTCTCTTTTGAGTTCCAAGATGACGCCATCATCTGCCCAGTCTTCCCAAATTGTCATCTTGGATTCCCCTCTCCCCAACCATCTCAAAGTCCTGCCTTCTGGAAGAAGCGCCACTGCCCTTCTCTGTCCATCTGGCCCACCACTGTCCACATCTGGATTACAATGTCAGCCACTAACTCATTTCCCTAATTCTCCAATCTCGTCTCCACACCATAGCTATGACAACCCTAGAAAGCCTCTTGCTCAAAACTTTCTCCTGGCTCTCAAGGGTTCTTAGAGCAAAGCCAAGTTCCTTAACATAATACACAAAAAACCTTGTAGTCTGGCCCCCCTGACCTCTGCAGCCCCGAGTATCTCCCTGCCCTTCCTGTCTCACCACATTACAGCTCTACAGAGAGCTCTGCATGCCTCCTCCCTGAACCTCTGTCCAGCTGCCCCTTGGCCAGGAATGCTCTCTCTGCCACCTCTTTCCTCCCGTGGAAAGTCCCATATCTCCTGCTCAGCCTGGCTCACTTTGCCCAGGGCACCACCCTAACTTCTAGACACCAGATGCCTGCTTCCCCTGCTGTGAGGAGCCCTCCTAAAGCACGCTGCACTGCCCCTCACCACCCTGAATTATAACAGCCTGCTCACTTGTCTGTGTCCCTCATTAGACTTTAAGCTCCTTGAAGGCATAGACCATATCTGGTGCACCAGTTGAATCCCTAGCACCTAGAGCAATGCCTGGCACAGGGTAGGTGCTCAGTGAACACACATTGAATTAATAATAAGGGAATGGGGATAGGTTTTACCCTTGGAGTTAGTGGTCAAGTTGGTGGGATGGAATCCTTGTTCTGTTGCTTATCTGTGAAGTCTGTATGATTCTAGGGACGAAAGGCACCCCCGGTCTCCATCAAAGCACACACGAGGGGTCCCACACACTGCTGTTAGTAACTGTGGTTTCCTGATTCCCTGGCACATGAAGTGGGGAGAGGAGACAGTGCTATCTGAACAGAAGTCCTCTCCCAGACCCTGGCCAAAGGGATCCTCCTCTTCCTTAGAAATCAATGGAATGTATATTCATATTCTTTAATAGGAAAGTAAAAATGAATACAGTTTTTTGGAAGTGCCTGCATTCTCAACTGACTATAAATTCAGGAATGACGATTAAATGGCCCTAATGTTTGATCTAGAAAAGTACTCTGCAGTCACCAAGAATTTATCTTAAACTGACTTGAACCACAGTTTATTCCACGAGACAATTATATAAACTCTCTCCTGGGATTATATTGATAAAAATTCTACATCCTCTCTGGCTTGGATATATTTACAGGTGAACCACGTTAAATTCAGTTAAGCACTGGTTTAGAACACCTTTCCCACTCCAGTACTCTTGCCTGGAAAATCCCATGGACGGAGGAGCCTGGGAGGCTGCAGTCCGTGGAGTCGCGACTGAGCGACTTCACTGTCACTTTTCACTTTCATGTATTGGAGAAGGAAATGGCAACCCACTCCAGTGTTCTTGCCTGGAGAATCCCAGGGATGGCGGAGCCTGGTGGGCTGCCGTCTATGGGGTCGCACAGAGTCGGACACGACTGAAGTGACTTAGCAGCAGCAGCAGCAGAACACCTTTATGCTTGAAAATAGAAAATAACGTGGAGATGTAATCTTTCTCTACGATAACTAAACCCACACATGATAAAGTGAGCAAACAATCACTGAAAATACAGTGCAGAGTTGAAATGCAACGTAAATCCTCAGTGAAGTTAAACTTCTTTAGCAGTGAAGATTGTCACTAGAAGCTTAAGCTATAAAAGTTGAGAGTTTCATCTGTTGGTTTAAATCATAAAAAATTGTCCTAACAATGTGTAGAGCATTTACTGTGGAATCTCAGTAAATATAAAACATAGTAGCCAATATCATTAAAGCTTAAAAATCTAATGAGCCTAAGTTATAAAGAACCAAATGACAGTGGCAATTTCTTTTTGTTCAGAACTGCAAATAGAAACCCCATGCCTGCAATAAGAATACTGAGAACAGGAGAATTTTTATAATCTGAAAAGCAGCACAATGCAACTGTAGAAAACAAACCTTGAAAAATAGGTTACCTTTAAATAAGAATTGTATGTGATGCATAGTTTTCAGTTTTCTTACACACTTTCCTCATGCGCTGTTGACCCAGCGTTCACTGTGAGCACAGGTGTGCTGCGTTTTTCACAATGAGACGAGACCCAAGGAGGGTAGAAAGAGGTGCAGCAGTATTGCGGCTCTTCTGTTGTCTTGTATGAGCATGGTTGTGCTTCCTAAATAGTTCTGAGTGTTAACATTTGTGTTGAACAATTGAAAACACTTGATTCACTCATGGAAAGTGTTGTTTTGTGGGATCATGAGTATGTCTGTCTGTCTGTGGGCTGACCATCCGAATGTGTATCCCTGACTTCCATGAGGCCCCTGTGTGCCTTAGGGTGACTCTAGGTTGCTACATAATACATTTAATTCTTGCCTGATTCAAAAGGTCAACCTCAGCAAAGAGAAAATTCCAGTTCTGCCACTTAGCATTTCTTTACCTGGCAGGCTCTGCTCAAGCCTGTGCCTTTCATTACGTCCCAAAGTTAGGGATAACTGCTAATGATCATTGTTCGGCGGGCGGTGGACAGGGGGGCGAGGTTCTCTTCTAATTTCTATTAGCATGTGCCCATTGAAACAGTAAACTGAAGTTTTATTCTACAAAATTATGTCATGGGAAGTTGGTGCTCTAAGGTGGGATGCGGGATGGTAGATAGTATTCTCCCTTTTCCCTAGTCTATCATTGAAATAGATTTCTATAAGTCAGAACCTAGTATATTTGTTTGCTGTATATATATACTTTTAAGGTGGAAATCAGAGTGAAGTTGTAACCACTGGAAAATATACTTATTTGTTTGGTAAATTTGCTGCCCTCTACTGTTCAAAACGTTTTTTAAACAAATGTTTTCTCTTAAGAGAAGCTTCTGTCTCCCCTTAACAAAAATAAAGTATCGTACATGAAAACAGAGATTATAAAATCAAGAATTAACAATATTATTAAAGGTGTAGCATGAGAAACAGCGAGATTTGAAAAAGTTAAAGATTATTCTCCTCTGGAACCAGTACTGGGCCTCTTACACACAGAACAAAATTACTGGAAAATTCTAATATCATTTACCCTAAAAATCAGCTCCAGCCAAACTATTCCACAACATGCCTACATGCTGCAGCTATAATCTAAATGATAATTGGAGAAAAATAATATTTTAGTACAATCAAAATCTCAATGACTACTTTTGCACTACCGACTCAGAAATAAATTGAAACAGGTTTTTCAATTAAGGAAATGGTAAATTAGTTACCAGAATATTTTCTGTCCATTTCATTACTTCTGAAATGTAAACCAAACATAATGTTTACTAAAAGGAGAATACATCTCAAGATATCTGCAGCATTTTTCATAGTAATCATACAGTGTTTTCCATAATGTTATAATAGTAAAGGATAACAATATTTGAAAAGAAAGAAGTCTCAGCACTGTGTTTGTCCAGGCACAAGCTTTGTGACACGGCCATAACTAGTATCATAGTGTGTTTTGACTCACTTAGCACCCCATCGTAAATGTGTTACAAGGTTACTACATGGTCTTTATCACTTTGTTCACCACATATTTTGGGTATTGTAGGCCATTTCACTCTTCTGTTATGATGTCTCAGACTTTTTCTATCACTGCCTGTAACTACTATCACAATCTCAGAAAATACTGAAATAAAAAGCACATCTGTTAAAAGACTTTGGATATAATTGATTATTAAGTACAGACCGTGTGTTATTAACAAGACTATTGGGAATGCAACAGGCCAACAAAACACTTGGACAAGCGAGGCTCCAACATTGGCTTCTGTTCGAATATGGCGTACCTCAGAGATTGTAGAGCACTTCTTCTGGAGCTGACGTGCAGTTACTCAGTGTGGGTCCTTGAGAGCTTTAGGGATTGGAAGAGACTATAACGATCCACTTTGAGGCTATGAGCACATCACAGACCTCTTGGACTATGTCCTCTCCTGGCCCAGGTGAATGGCTTTTAGAAAACAGGAGCTTTTTTTTCTCCCGACTTAAAATACTATCATCCAGCTGCTCCACATTTAATTAGTGTCATGTAATGGAGCAGGAAATGCCAACCCACTCCAGCACTGTTGCCTGGAAAATCCCACAGACAGAGAGGATCCTGGCCGATTACGGTCCATGGCGTCACAAAAGAGCCAGACACAACTTAGCCGCTAAACAGTGAATTCTCATAAAAGTCATAACCCACACGTAGTACTTTAAGCATCCCTTTTGAATGTAAAATCAGCAGCCTGAATCAGTCTGGTCAGGCATGTATTATTTAAAAGCATTAAGGATATTGCTGGGTAAAGTAAATGCTCTTTTTTTTTTTTTCTGTTATCAAAGCAATTGTATATATTTTCTGAACCTGCTTATATTTAACAGTCCTAGTTTTTGTGCCTTAAATATGACATTCAGAAACCACTGGAGAGGTGAAAGTCAACTATAAAAAAAATTTTTTTTCAGTTTTTCTCTAGAATGTTAACCAGGGTTGGATTTTCTCTCTTCCCCAACCCTTGACTGACCATATGAAAAACCCCTCCCCACCCACATCCATGTCTCTAGCTCAAGGTGGACAGGTAGGTGATACTTGGGGTATCATAAAACGTGACCTTTCTTCGCTTTGTGAAGGCTCTCCACACTGTCTTCAGTGTTCTGGATCAGTCCTAAATTATCTGGGGGCCCCTGGGGCATTTACTTTCCTGGAACGTTTTCTTCTGCCTGACTTAAGGCAGGGCACGACGCACTGCTAGCTGGCGTCCTGTTGGCTCCCACCAAGAACCTCTATCTAATGAATCAGTTTGTCCTTCACCCCTTTTTCTTGCAGCCCCCTCTCCCAACCACTCCGACACCTGTTCCAAGGGACCCTGGCCGGAAGCCTATTTCTATGTCACCCTGCGGAGAAGTAACTGGTAGCCCCTCCCCTCCGCCCAGGACCAGTATCCCCGCACCAAGCCCGTGCGCCCCGGCTCTCTCCCCCATCCGGGTGAGCTCCTTCCTTCTTTAACTCACGCCGTCCGTCGGGAAGTTCAGGTGTAGCCCTTGTTCCCCAGAAGCTGAGAAGATAATCAGAGGCTGGCTACTCACCGTCACCCCCCACCTTGCTGCCCTTTTCTCTCCCACTGAGACTTCCGGGTTCCTCATGTCCAGGGCCGCTAACAATCTCCCAGCACTGCTCACTCCTCCCCCGACATTGTATCTCTTCCCACGTACCCCACCCCCGCCCCCCGCTGCCCTCCCCGAGGCTCTCCAAGTGCCTGCACCCAAGTCAGCTGTGAGCAGAAGGCAGGCTCACTCACTGGCACCCTGAGGGCAGGGGCGATGGAGGCACTCGCCCAGAAGAGCTACCTGGGGACGGAGTTGAGCCTGTTTTAATACCTTGCTGGGCTATCAGTGCTCAACCTCACTGTCACAGAGAGTCTGTCATAGTTTATGCGTCCAGCTAAGGAGAAAACCAGAAATGATGGCAGAGAAAACAACGAGGGCCTAAGTGACGCCCTCGAAGCTAAACCTTCATATCCTAAAGTGACTCATTTTACTTTACCTCCTCTGTTCTCTCTGGCTGAGATTTGTTGGATGAAAGTTGATGCATGTTTATGTGCGAACGTGTGTGTTTTTCATGCCTCACAGCGTTGCCCTCACTTAGCTCAGTGTGACTTTTCCTTCCCTTTTCCTTCACATCTGCTCCAGACTGATCGCATAAATCCAGATGACATAGATTTAGAAAATGAGCCCTGGTATAAATTCTTTTCAGAACTGGAGTTTGGACGCCCGGTAAGTGAGGCTAGACTGTTAATATAAAACAATTAGGAGAATGTTGTTTGATTTTTAAAACATAATTGTTATCAGAAGAGATAGGTGTCATTTAGAGAATAAGAGCTGAATTCTATAGACACCAAAAACCACTGAAAAAAGTATATTCTATATACACAAATTTGGTACAGCTTAGCTCACACTTACTTCTCTACCAAATGGTTAAACATGTTCAGACACTGCCTATATAGTTCTTTTTTTCCCCCACCAAATCATACATTAGGATTACTTTATATCGAATTGCAAATTCAAAATGTTGAACCAGTATCTGTCTTCCCATAGTCAGACAATTCTTGATAAAAGATTTGTATTTGTTTACAGTCCATTTAGGTCTAATTCAATCAGAAGAGCATCCCGTGAAATTTACGATAATAAAAATTACTATGATGATAGCTTCTGTTTGCTTTGGAATCACCAAGCACCTGCAGAGGGCCTGTTCTGTGTGATCTCAGAGAGACCTCACAGCATCCCTCCAGTAAGAAAAAGCCAGAGGCCAGAGGGTTAATTAATTTGCCCAAGATAGCAACTGGCAGAGTCAGAAGTTAATCCCAGACCTATCAAAAAACAAACAAAAAACAAACATCCTGGGAAATCCCTACTATAATATACTGCTAGAATATCACCACCATAAAATGTCTCATTTGGTCTTAGCATGAAAAGAAAGGGAAAAACAAGGAAACCCTGTGGACCTTGATTTCCCCTCCTGCTACTGAAAATCACAACATCTCTAGTCCCCAAAACCCCACCAATAAGAATTGCTTAGTCTGGGATAAAGAGTTGACCCAAGCTTCAAATAACAATTTCCTCTATCAACTCAAATTTTATTGGGGAAGTGCAGATGCCAATAGCCGTGCATTTGATGTCTGTCAACTACACAGTTTTTATACTTTCATTGGTGTTTCTGAATTTTACATGCCTGAAGAACATACTGAATGCACTGCACAGAAGTTTTAGTAAATCTTTCTTTTATCATATCATGTACTGATTTATACACTCATATACTGACCATGTATTATATACTAGGTGGTTATAGTGGTTAGTTCCTTTTATCCATTAAAATGCAAAGGAGACTTGATTAGACTCATTATATCTTATTGAACTGGATCAAAAGTGACTGTAAATGAATATAAACCAAATATTTTTTAGAATTTCTATAAGTAATAGGAAGAATATTTTCCCTAATTTGTATCTAAGTATTCACATAAATTGGGCTTCCCAGGTGGCTCAGAATCCACCTGCCAATGCAGGAGACCTGGGTTCGATCCCTGAGTTGGGAAGATCCCCTGGAGAAGGAAATGGTGACCCACTCCAGTATTCTTGCCTGGGAAATTCCATGGACAGAGGAACCTGGTGGGCTGCAGTCCATGGGATCACAAAAGATTAGGACACAACATAGTGACTAAAACAGCAAAAACTCACATAAATGCATTTCACTTTAGAGAAAAAAAATTTCCCAGCTTTAATTTAAATGTGTTGTCATTACTGTTGATTATAGACAGTTCACAGGGGATAGAACCAATTTCTGTTCTGAGCCTAAATTATCACCATTTTTCTACAATCATTTTCAGCTACACATGGAAACTCACCAGCATGCTATCCACCTGCTCCTTCGGTGTTTCTTTAATGTACCTTGCATTCCTCTGCGGCTAGAGACTAGGAGTGCTAATTTTGGTTTGATGAAATGAGTTTATACTAATCAAATCACTCGTGATTTTGCCCAGTGCTTGAAAATATTTGCGAGCATTGCACTCCTCCTCCTGGGCCCCCGGCCCCCGCCTCGCCGTTTTGCTCCGTTCGTGTCGCTCTTTTGTGTGTATCTGATGCTGTCGGCCAGGCTCTAACTGTTGTCACCTTTCCCACATGGTCATTCCTTGCTGCCATTGATTCTCCTCCATTCCATCTCTACACTTCTGCTTATGTGGTGCATCTACACCCAGCCTCCCAAAAAGGCTCTGGACTATGTTCAAGATCATTCTCCTCGTGTTTCCAATGAGGTAAAAAAACAAATTACTTTCTTTTTCAGATTTCTTTCTTGGGAGCTGTTACTGTGATTCTGAACATCCATGTTTTACGAGTCACTAAAGTATCTATAACCTGTTTTTTAAAATCTATCTTTGCACCATTGTGTTGTATCCAGTATCACTGCTTGGACATTAATTACATCACAGTTGTTGGCTCTTTAGGTGAACAATCATGCCAATCGCTACTTTCAGGTGAACTATTCAATGCATCCTGGTATCTGAGTGTGATAATCAAAAAGCATTATTGCTTATATCTGATTATACTGAATAAAATACTGCCAGAAATCTCCTCAGAGCCATTTTATCATCATGCTTGGAGGTACAGAATGACAGTTTAGACTCTTAGATGATCAGATTTTTTTTTTGGTTGCCATACTATGTGGCACAAGGAAATTCCCTAATCAGGGATCAAAATCACATCCCCTATGGTGGAAACATGTAATCTTAACCACTGGACCACTGGGGAAGTCCCATAATCAGATTTGTTATGTCTCATATATTCCTAAAATTTATTTCAATTCTTTCTTTTTCACAGATACAATTTCTAGATTTTAACATCAGATAAAATCAAGAATAGGACTGACAAATAATTGGCACACATGTTACGACTTCCTAGGCAAACATTACTACGCCCTTGGCAGACATTACAGATCCTTCTCAATGCTGTGATCCAGGAAGCCACTATAATAGATTAGATTACCACTGGCACATGAGATGAAATGTATTTTCCATCTCTGTATATGATGTTCATGACAATCTGATACATAAAAAAATATTATGCCTGGCAATGTAAAGTATTATTTGAATTAGTCAAAAAGAGTATAAGAAATTATACAGAGCCCAAAGCTTCTTCTTTGCAAAGAAGAATGAAATTATTTTGGAAAGTAGATTTAGGACTCATTAATAGACATAAACAAAAGTGATGGTGGTTTAAACATTAGCTAATAAGAAACAAAAAACCTCCCATGGGAATTTATAGTCGCAGCTGGATGAGAGCAAAGTGAATGAACTGGCTTTTGCAGTAGTTTTTACATAGTAGTTTCTCTGTGATCCTAAATAAATTAAAAAAACAATATTTTCATCAAAAAGTCTTAATTCAATTAAATATATTCAATTAGAAAATAAAACTAGTAGGAGACCTATGCTGTGGGATGTACTACTGACACATGATGGTGATAACTGGAATTGCAGGCACAGTTGCAGGAGAAGATACCCAACTATTTAGAGCAATCTGCAATTCCAATGACTCTCCCTGAGGTATGCATCAGAGTGTATGTTAAAACAGAGAAGTGTATAAATATTTATATATTAAATAAAAAGTTATATAGAATCTGAAGAAAGAGTATCATTTCAACATACAAACAAAGGATTTACTTCAGAATTCGATAAGGTCACATATTTCTCTTAGATATCCTGGCCAAATATTTCCAGGATATTATTAAGACAGTTCATTGAGAACTGAGATGGAATTCAGAGATCACCATGTCTAACCCACTCATTTTTCAGTCAAGAAAGGTAGAGTCCAACTATTTTAAGAAATACATTCAAAACTAGATGATAATATGATGGCAAATTAAAGATAGAAAACATCTCCTAAACTTCCTTTATACCATACTTCTTAGCACTTCCAAGAGATGTACTAAGAACTAAAACCTTTTAGATACAAATTATTTGTTTTATTTGTTTATACTATTATACAAGTTATACTATTCCTTAATAATTATAGATTTCTATAAAATACATTTCTATAATTAATATTACATAATAATACTTGGTGTAAAAATAGTAGAAAATTAATTTATGCATTCTGTAATGTTAATGATAGTGATGAAAATATCACATATAGACGCACTTGGATATTTAAACTGATTTTCATCTTCTCTTTGGGACTGAGAAGAGGGTGTTATTTGTTCTGATAGTGTATTAACTATATTATTAATTTCACATCATGGTTTTTCAGTGTTAAAAAATACTCTGATAAGGTACTGAATTCTGTCTCTAATAACCTCATGTAAAACATTTCTGGTAAAATTTGTAATTGATTGAACATCAACCTAGCTACCATTTTTTATTCAGTGCCTAGTATATGCCACGAATAACACATTTTTAATCCATAAGTATAAGTGAGAAACTGACATTAATAAGAAACAAGTAAGGATTTTTAAGCAAAGTTTAACCACATGATTACTTAGACTCAATGTCTGTACTTTATTAAATGCCCTTCATTTGGGTGTATTAAAATAATGGTAAAATGTAAATACTCAGTACATTATAATAGATAAAACAGGTACCTCCTCTCTGAAGACAATTTCCATTTCAGAATGAGTACCAATCATATACAAAGTTTTCTCTTAGTCATCTATCTAAACTTCTTATTGCTTCCTTATAATTTAATACTGAACCATTTCCTTTGAGCATACATCACAATACTGGTTTCAGTTTATTTTACCTTGTGGAAACCAGCACATGGAGGAATAATTTTAGCTTCTTAGCATAAGTCTAAAACACAATTTAACAGCATGGAGTCTTTGCTTCTTACACTATATTTTATTTCATATTACAATACTGTTTAGGCTCATCTCAAGCTAGTGATTCAAAGTTTCTGATCACTTTAAGGGTATTCTAAGAGTGTCCACACATGGACACTTTTTTTGACCAACTGGGCACTGTGGTTGGGTGTCCCATGAAAGCTGTGAACCACACAGATGTTCTGAGGCTCTTTGGTGCTGCTCTTCTGCAAACATGAAAAACTAATATTTATAAATCAGAATATAATTATCTGGTTTTATTTATTTACTTGTTTTCCATCCTTCTTATTTGTATTTATCTTTCCACCCTGCCAATATCCAATTTACAGTAGCAAGTTAAAACAGTCATTAAACTTACCCGGTTAGCAGACCAATTTTTTTTTCTATCTTTTTATTTGTTGAGAACCTCAGAATCTAAGTATTTTATATATGCTTTTTCTCCATCTAAAAAGAGGGAGTAGTATTCTCTTGCATAGGGATGCTTTGTTTGTTTGGGGGCAATTCCATTCTCATTCAGTATAAATGAAAATAATAGTTAATAGAAGATATTTTAAAGTTGTGTGTAATGGGGCTTGTGAGTATATATATACACACGTACTTGGTATGCATTTTCCTAGACATCCTAGACATCATACATCATACCACAACTACTTGCCTCTCAAATCCATGTCTAACAAAAAATTGTTAATATATATTTCATTGTATTGTTCAGAATGAAGGAGTATGAAAATGGTGTGTACAATAAGCATTTGGAATTATTTATCAAATTTATAGTATCTATTTTTCTTTGTTCTATATCCATGGACAACTGAAAGCTGCTTTTCTGACTAAAAGATTAAAAGTCCACTTTTAAAGAAAAGTTTATACTTTGATTCATTAAATATTCTATTTTAACCTAACCCTGAATGTAAATAATTGCAAAGATACAAATCTGTACCTGATTCAAGGACCAGGTAGTTTAATTTCAAACCGAATTCTGTGGTTTTTTTATTTAAAAAGTCATGTTTATGTTGACAGACGAAAGAAGTCCTGCTTAAATTTTATGTCTACATAAAAATTACACCTGGCAATATGACAAAAACGTATAAAGATTTATGCTTTATAAGGATTGAATGATGGCTACAAATACTTCTTTAAACATCAAACCATTTCTTTATGTGAGAAATTTCTATTTATAGTCTGTTTCTACATGAAGGGGTAATTTTTCTTTTTCTCACCCTAGGCAATGTTTGATTTATGAATATTTTTAGTTACACAGAGAAAAGTACAGTTGGCCCTCCATATCTGTAGGTTCCACATTCATGGATTCAACCAACTTAGGGACAAATATATTTTCCCCACACACAAAAAAAAAAATCCAGAAATATCCAAAAAGCGAAACTTGAATTTGCCATGCTAGCAGCTATTTCTATAGCATTTACATTGCATTAGGTATTATAAGTAATCTAGAGATGATTTAAAGTATACAAAATATGTGGGTAAGTTATATGCAAATAGTACACCATTGAACATAAGGGACTTGAGATCTTCAGATTTTTGGTATCCTTGGGGAGCTCCTGGAACCAACTCCCCTCAAATTGTATATCAGATGAAAAAGTAGATAAGAGGAAAGTAGAAATTAGGCTTCATGACTTCTTTTTGGGAAAACAATTTAATGCCCATAATTGGTATTTTTAATGTCAATTTTGACAATATTCTTTTTAGAATACCTAACTTAATGTCCAGGGATACACAAAATTTTGCCAAGGTAAAAATTTTCATGTTAACTACCCTTCTGTCTTAACAGGCCTCATTGTATCAATCCTCTATAGACAGAAGCCTGGAAAGACCCACTAGGTAAGAATCTCTTTACAGGCGGTGAGGTGGGGAGGGAGGCTCAAAAGGGAGGACATATGTGTGTACTTGGAGCTGATTCACATTGTTGTACAGCAGAAACCAACATAACATTGTAGAGCAGTTATTCTCCAAATGAAAAATTTTTTAAATCTCCTTACATTATGCAACCAAAATATTTTATGCCAGTAGTTTCTTTTTCAGTGAAATAGTAATGATAAATTTTTTATCCTTTAAGCACCATAATTCATGAAATTGTTTTAACTTGTTTCTGCATCATTTTATATGAGGAAATATTCAAGAATGTATAAAGTTTAAGTGAAATAATTCTAGGTCACTTTACAGGCCGAGAAACTCTTGCCTTTCCTGTCTCCTCCATACTCAGTTGTCTTCTCCTTAGATAAGGATTATAAACATCTAATTTTCCATACTGTTAGATGATATGATGAGGATACATTTTTTAAAACTGTAGTAAATGATAAACAATTTTATAAATTATGTTCTGCATATATTTGTTCATTATACTCTGACCACACATTTCAAAATACCATGGAGTCGTTGTGTGCAACTCCATGGACTGTAGCCTACCAGGATCCTTTGTCCATGGGATTTCCCAGGCAAGAATACTGGAGCAAGTTGCCATTTCCTTCTCCAGGGGATCTTTCCAACCCAAAGATCGAACCCACATCTCCTGTGTCTACTGCATTGTCAGGCATGTTCTTTACCACTGAGCCACCAGGGAAGGCCTAGAAATACTGTTACAACTGATAAATGAGAACTTACCATATACCAGGCATTCTAAGTACATAAAATATACTCAAGCCTTAATTATGAATTAAGTACTATTATCTACATTTTATCTCTAGTAAATGGAAACTTAGGCTTCATAGCATGCCAGGTTTACACAGTCAGCAAGGGACAAAGTATCAGTTCAGTTCAGTCACTCAGTCGTGTCCGACTCTTTGCGACCCCATGAATCGCAGCACACCAGGCCTCCCTGTCCATCACCATCTCCCGGAGTTCACTCAAACTCACGTCCATCGAGTCCGGTGATGCCATCCAGCCATTCCATCCTCTGTCGTCCCCTTCTCCTCCTGCCCCCAATCCCTCCCAGCATCAGAGTCTTTTCCAATGAGTCAACTCTTCACATGAGGTGGCCAAAGTACTGGAGTTTCAGCTTTAGCATCATTCCTTCCAAAGAAATCCCAGGGCTGATCTCCTTCAGAATGGACTGGCTGGATCTCCTTGCAGTCCAAGGGACTCTCAAGAGTCTTCTCCAACACCACAGTTCAAAGTATAACTGAACCCAAATTACCTGTAGGTCCTAACTGTGCTAAGAGACTACCAAGGCAAGTTCTGTTTGTAGGCCTTCAATATCACCCTTACCTTAAAGTACTACAGAACTTCAGACACAATTCAGTGACAATACTGAAAAATGCAGACTCCCAGCCATATCATATCATCAGCAACAAATATTCAACAATAATTTGCCCTTCTGCAAGTTTCTATCAACATAAATGAAAAACGTGGTAAACTGGATCCTTTGTACATTATCATGCATGCCATTTAACAGCATTAAGGTCACTAAGAAAAGAGCTCACCAAACCCCTCCTTTTACATCTTGTGCAATTATGTATGTACCTAGAATATTTGAATTTTAGAGTTCTAATCTAACTTCAATAAAGACACACGGACCCTGACAGGATAATAATAGAAGATGGGCATCCTCTTTGGAAGAATGCAGACAAATTCCAAGGTCTGGCTCCACCTCTATACATGCATAGTCTGTAGGTTCCATTTATTTGTAAAACACTGAAATACCTCATAGGTTACTGTGCATGCATGCTGTATAAGACAATAATGTCAGTAAATAGCATACTTTGGTCATAGGACCTGTTATACTGTTGCTGCTGGTGGTGGTGGAATTGTATCTAATGATTTGACAGACAGCATGCTATGTGATGTACATATTCGTTCATTAATGTTTGTCTTAAACAATGCTGTACTCAGAACCATGATAAAAAAAAAAAATCTGCCCTTACAGGCTATCAGCATCTTTTAATACAACTAAGTGAAAGGACTCTAAATAGTTTATTTGATGACCAGATTATTGGTTATTCATTAATTAAATGTTGGAATTGCAGTGTAAGATTTTTAAAGCTAAGATGATTAGGAAAAACCTTATGGAAAGCTTGAAGTAAGAGAAATTGGTCTTATCAGATTTCCTCCTTCTTTCCAGTCATCTCTTCCATTTCGGCATCCCTCCTCTGGATATATTCATGTTGGTGCAACTCCTCTATATAGAGAAAAAATGTATGGTACAAATCATGGCACTGAATTGTCAGTAACAAAATACTACTCTAATAGGAGAATTTTTACTTTAAATGGTGATTATAAACTTATGTTCATACAAAAACCTGTACATGGATTTTACAGTAGCTTTATTCATAATTGGCAAAATGCGGAAGCGACCAAGGTGTCCTTCAATAGGAGAATGGATAAACAATGGCACATCCATATAATGGAATATTATTCAATGATATGAAGAAATGAGCTATCCAGCAATGAAAGGACATGGAGGTACTTAAGAGCACACTGCTAAACGAAAGAAGCTAATCTGAAAACATTGTATACTCTTGATTCCAACTACATGACATTCTGGGAAAGGGGAAACTAGAAACAATAAAAAGATCAGTGGCCACCAGGTGTCATCGGGAGGCAGGGATGAAGGGGGTGAGCCCAGGGGATTTTTATGGTAATGACACTACTTTATATGATACAATATATGATACTTTATATGAGGGATGTATGTATGTGTGTATGTCGTCATACATTCGTCAAACCCATAGGATGTTCAACAGAAAACATGGACCCTAATATAAACTATGGGCTTTAATTACATTGAATAATAATATACTGATATGATTCATCAACTGCAAGAAACGTACCACACTAACAAAGATGATAATAACAGGCGAAACCGTGTGCAAGAGAAAGGGAGTACATGGGAACTCTCTGTACTTTCCAATCAATTTTTCTATAAACATGAAACTGTTCTGAAAAATAAAGTCTAGGAAGTCCTAACCACAGCAATCAAACAAAACAAAAAAGGAAAAAGAAAAGATATCCAAATAGTAAAGGAAGAAATGAATCTGTCACTCTTTGCAGATGAGCCTGTTAATTTTCAAAGAGGTGACTGTAAATAAATAGTTTTTTATATTAAGGAATGAATTCCAAAAAATGCAGTTTGGGGGATGAAGGGTGAGAGTCATTCTGTGGCCACCTCTAGCACCTTCCACTATCTTTCTGGTTCACATTTGAATCCCTGCAACACCAGCCAAACTGACGCCAATTCCTTCTTGCAGTTCTGCAAGCATGGCCAGCGACTTTAGGAAAAGGCGGAGGAGCGAGCCTGCGGTAGGACAGCCCAGGGGCCTGGGGGACCCGAGTGCAAGGAGCACTAGCCCAGGCCGAGCAGACCTCCCAGGATCAAGCACCACCCTGACAAAATCCTTCATTAGTTCTTCTCCTTCTTCTCCGTCAAGAGCAAAAGGTGAGTGGCAATAAATGGCGTGTAAATAATTTACTAGTTCAAGTTTTAACCTTGGGAGAGCTGGTCCAATGATGACCACCCAGAGATGGGTTAGTATTTTAATAAAATATAGTTTCAAAACAATAGCTTTCCTATACACAGACTAAGTCAGGATGATGAACCTTCTGAATGGCTTAAAGGACTCTGACTCTCATCTGTTAATACTTTTCTTGTCTCCAAATATATCATGTATGTTATTTGGAACAAATTTAAAGTATCAAAAAATGTATGGTCAGGCTATTAAAAGATTACATTTACAAACATTTGCATACTGTCAAAATTTTCTAATGTTACTACAGCTAGTAAAATTAATCAGAGTTATAGAATAGAAATTAGTAGTAGCAACAGAGAGCATTGTTGCCTAAAACATAAATTGGGTTGGTTTTTTTTTAAATTATTTAATTCTAGACAAAAGTTTGTCTAACCTATGAAAGTTGTTTCTTTAATCACTTGGTTTATATTTTAGTCAGTATTCATACATACAGTAGAATATCCATGTTCTGTATGTAACATGGTGTTCAATTCACAACAGTCCATTATTGTGGAGTTTGTTTATCAACAAGCCATTTTTCTATATGGCCTGTCTCCTCTCTGGAAGTTTAGTGAGTTGTGTTGAAAGGGAGCAGTCACTACTTCAAATCTCTGTTTAGTTACATATTACTGCAGCTGTAACAAGAATAGTCCCAAAACAGAAACCTAGGATTGAACCAGCATCCATAGGTACCTACGATTTTGGGACCCAAGGTCTTTTCCAGCCCTCTGGGGTTGAAACAGAAGAGAGAAGCAATTTGAAGTGTGGAAGAAAGTGAGCTGTAAATGAAGTTTCCATACAGTAGCAGAGATTCAGCTACACATACCAAAGGCAGGCACTGAAAGTGCTGCCACATAAAAGTAAAGCTAGGAGTTAGCTGGTTTGTGAGAAAGGATTTTTGGTTCTGATGACTGCGCTCTGGATAGGCAGGAGGTGCTAGCTCTTGTCCATGACCTAGTAAAGCTGTACTTGCTGGAAGATCCAGATTCCAGCATTCAGAGGGAGGAAGTCCCTTTCAATATACCATTCCTCAAATTATCAGAAGCACTCTTACCAGATTCTACTGATTTATACAAACAAATATCCTAAAGAAACCAATAGGTCATGAAATGCCATTGACTTACTATGCTTGGATCCCTCCAAAAAGTTAAAAGGATTCTTTCTGATTACTTTAGATCTTTGCTTTTATCCTGGGGGCTGTTAACTTCCCTTCCCAAATACTACTTAGCTACTTAATGTGTTTATGTACTTTTGAAGAATTTGGGGAAGGCAGGAGCTGTCAACAGAGATATTTTCTTCCACTAGGCTTATTTTTAAGAACATGTCCCGTTAGATTTAATGTTGTCTGTCATTCATTAATTAGCTCAGCAACACAAAAGAAAAGACTATTTCCATAAGTACTATTTCCATCAGGGTTAGCTCTACATTATTATATTGCAAATGATTTTTTAAAAAGACCTTTCCTGGAAAAAAGCAAATGCATTCACCTCTGATCAAAGTTTTATAATATATCCAGTTATCCTTATGGGAACCTGCCTAATAAGAGGTAGAAGGTAGAGAAATCAAAGAGGTAAATTCATTTGTTTAAAAAGGTGCTAGTTGGTTTATTTCTTAGAAAAATATTAGCAGTAGTAGTTCACAGCAACTGAACTTAATTTTGAAATTCTGGAAAATATTCTGTCTTATGGCTTTTTCTATATAATGCCCATGAAAAATTCTTTGATATCATTATTGGAGTATCAATTAAACGTAAATGTGTAAGTTATTCTTTATGTCCGTATTATTATAAATCAAATAAGACTCAAATTCTGATCCTATTAAGATGATTAAATCTATAATATTTTTGGTATTAATTACAAAACCTTTAAACCACTACCAGGTCATGCTATTGGCTTACGAGGTACTATTAGATTTTTGACATACCATATTTGCATAAAGATGGATGAAGTATGCAATGGAAATAAATATATTTAGCAATACCAGTTACTTTTCATATATGGTTTGGTTAACTATTGTCTGCAAAGCTATGCTTATTGCTTTAGAATTAGACTTTTTTCTCTAAGTTGAAGCTACACGTATGACATTCAGTGTCTGGGTTGAACCCCACTAACTGCTTTCTCTTTGCTGTGCTATCTGATGCTAACTGACATGCTGTCCTCTTTACGAGCCTTTTAACTTCTCCAACGTCTCTTTTCCACCACGCTGCCTTGGACTAAAAGGTGGGGACGATAGCCAAACGTGTCCATCCCTTTGCAGTTTCTCAGGGCTCAATGGCCACCCCTCCCACGAGTTAGATTACTGTAACACTTACAGACAGCATCTAGATGTCCCACAAGACTCGCAGAGAGCCATTACTTTCAAAAACGGCTGGCAGATGGCCCGGCAAAATGCAGAGGTCTGGAGCAGCACTGAAGAAACCGTCTCCCCCAAAATCAAATCCCGTAGTTGCGACGACCTTTTAAATGATGACTGTGACAGCTTGCCTGACCCGAAAACCAAGTCGGAAAGTATGGGTTCTCTGTTATGCGAGGAGGACCCCAAGGAGAGCTGCCCCGTGACGTGGGCTTCCCCCTACATCCAGGAGGGCCGCAGTAACGGCAGATCAAGGCTCCGACACAGGTCGGCCCACGACGCCCCGGGCTTCCTAAAGATGTACAAGAAAATGCACCGCATCAACCGCAAGGATCTGATGAACTCTGAAGTCATCTGCTCCGTCAAGTCGAGAATAATGCAGTATGAGAAGGAACAGCAACACAAAGGGCTGCTCCATGGATGGAGCCAGTCCTCCACGGAGGAGGTGCCCAGGGACATGGTTCCCACCCGCATTTCTGAATTTGAAAAGTTGATTCAGAAGTCAAAGTCCATGCCAAATTTGGGAGATGAAATGTTATCTCCTGTAACCCTAGAGCCGCAACAGAATGGTTTGTGTCCCCAAAGGCGGTTTTCCATTGAGTCTTTGCTGGAGGAAGAGAATCAAGGTAGACACCCTTCTCAGATACCGCGAAGCTACAAGTCTAAAGCCCTGGTGCCCATCCACATTGAAGTCACCAGTGACGACCAACCGAGAACCCACGTGGAGTTTTCTGATAGCGACCAGGACGGAGTTGTGTCTGACCACAGTGATTACATTCACATTGAAGGATCATCCTTTTGCAGCGAGAGTGATTTTGATCACTTTTCTTTCACATCCTCTGAAAGTTTTTATGGATCCAGCCACCACCACCACCACCATCACCACCAGCATCACCGGCACCTCATCAGCTCCTGCAAAGGCAGATGCCCTGCCTCCTACACTCGATTTACCACGATGTTAAAACACGAAAGAGCTAAACACGAAAACGCTGATGAGCCCAGAAGACAAGAAATGGACCCTGGCCTTTCTAAACTGGCGTTTCTAGTCAGTCCCGTGCCTTTCCGGAGGAAAAAAAGTTCAACTCCCAAAAAACAGATGGAAAAGGCGAAATGTAAGACGTCTGTGTTTGAGGCTCTGGACTCTGCCCTTAAAGACATTTGCGACCAAATTAAGGCTGAAAAGAGAAGGGGAAGTTTGCCAGACAACAGTATATTGCACCGTCTTATCAGTGAACTGCTGCCAGATATTCCTGAAAGGAATTCATCGCTCAAAGCCCTAAAAAGGAGCCCCACGCACCAGCCTTTTCACCCACTGCCTCAAGAAGGTGCTATTCATTGTCCGTTGTACCAGAACGATTGTGGGAGAATGCCTCACAGTGCCTCCTTCCCAGACGACACCAACAACAGCTACCACCACCAAGACCACGCCAGCGCACTGCATCTCCAAGGTGGACCGACTTTCCTTTCCTTTCCCTTGTGGTTCACATACACACCCTCCAGTTCTCTCATGCTTCATCCCTACATCTCATCATTCTTGAGTGGTGACTACCTGGGTTCATTATGTGTTGGGAAGCAAATGCTTGTTGTACAAACATCTTACCGAATAGTTCTCATTTGTTCATGGGATATTTGGACTTGATGTGTGGCTTAAAGTGATCACAAAAATTTACTCATTCAGAATCAAAAGGGATAAACAGTTTTGCAGCTTGATGTTGGGCTTGAGACAACTGTTACATAGAAATGACAAATTAAACTTATTTTACCAGTTTATAAGAATTTCAAGACAAACCATAATTGAATATCAGTATCCTTAAGAAACTGACAACTTTGCATTAACTCTTTTTTCGTTGTGTAAAATGAATCAAAATCACTAGTTTAACATCTTTTCCTTGATTCTATTAACTTTCTAGTCACTCGCCCAATATATAATTTGCTTACATTCTATATAGAAGATAAAAAATTAGCACACTCAGGAAGCAAAACCAAAATATGTAATGTAGTAATTGATGGGCAATTAAGAGAATAAATAGAACTTGTTTAATAACTTTCTTCTTTTAAAAGATACAACTGATAAAATTTTTGTGAATATATCTTTAAGCTGTATATGTAAAAGTCATATTTCCATCAGTCATGTATTCATTTTCTCTTCCTCTCCATTATTTAATTTATTTTCTATTTCTGCTAAAACAATCCTGTACTGACATTTGAATTAGGTTATTTAGGATAAAAGTGACTCTCAACTTCATTTTCATTGATTCCTTAAAGTGGAACACAAGGACAAATACAGAGGACATTTTTTCAGGTATACATTACTGGAAAACACAGGATGTTTTGATATTTTTATTCAATCCTTTTCAGTAATGCTTAAAGTGCCTTTGTTTACTGTGTAAATTTTAAGAAGCTGGAATGAATTTTCCAGGCTTAAACTTGGATTGTTCACAGAATTTTTTATGCACCAGACATTCCAAAGTGCTTTATACACATTTTCTACATAACACAGCATAAACCTAGATGATAGATATTATTGTAAGCCCTGTTTTACAGATGAGGAAATTAATACACAAAGAGGACAAGAAATCTGACCAAATTCACACAATGAGTAGGTAGCAGAAACAAAATTCACATTGATGTAATTCAGAATTTGAGTGCAGAATATATAACCCAACTGTTAGTAACTATTGCACAAATTTTCTTATCTTATTAGGATTTAGGTTTGTTTTCATTTACACCATATGACATGCTTCAAAAACAGTAAATTTACATTTTTAAAATCAAAGTCAACAACTTGAAATTTTCACTGATTGAGCCATGTCATAACGCAATGTTTTCATAAATTAGCTACCTTTTCCAGTTATTCAATATCATTTACATTTCCACATATAAAAGCATAAGATAGATACTTGCATCTTTATAATGCAATTAACTGTGTATATTTTGTTTTAAGGCAAACGAAAACAATGCAACAGTTCATAAGTCATTGGCCACCAATACAACACTTTCTGTTTAGAAAATTTTTATCCTTTGGTTTCTTGGGATAAATATTCACTTTCTAATAAGATAGTTGAACACAAAGGAAGCAAATAGATGATGGCCTATTAAGCCTTAAACCTTAAGATGTCATCTTCAGATTCAATAGGTCATTAAACACAGAGAGAAAGAGAGAAGAGAACGGTCACGATGTAGTTCTGCCATCATCATATTTTTTTTCATTACTACATCCTTAAATTGTTCCATAACATGCTCCAGTTTTTATAAATGGTTGCTCCCGTCTTCATCTTCTATAGACTCTATCATAGTAATTATAAACTGGTGGCAAAAAGAACAGCAAGTATTAAATCTTTGAGATGAAAAATCCCTGTAACTTTGAATTACCTATGCTGCAGCATAAATTATATCAGCAGTGTAACAATTAAACCTTTATATTTATAATACTTCTGAAATCTTAGATACTTTTCCTCTAAAAGTGCTCTGTTTTGTGTCTTACATCACATCTTTGTAATTCCCTATGAGTTTTAGGCCTGTGTTTTCCATTGTGGTATCTCTCCACGTTTGAAGGGGAATATAGTTGCCACCAGGAAAAATGCTTTTGATTACGTGGATACTCACTCTGGCCCTGTCTTTTCCAACAGACCATGAGTCCCCTAGGAGTTACTCGGCCACACTGACTGATCTTGGAAGAACCACACCCAGGGAAAGAAGAGGAACTCCAGAAAAAGAGGTAGTCTGCTTAGTGGCATCTGAGTCTTTTTCAACAATATACTTGAGAAAGCATTTGCCAGCCAGAGTTATGTCTAAAACCAGTAAAGAGCCCTGATTAAAAACATTAAAGTGTTGATGGAGAAACTAGAAATTAGTTTTCCCTGGAGCCCAAGCAAAGGATTTGAAGCCATGGCATTCTAACCTGAGCAGCACGTCTCCCCCAGTTGTAGTCCATTTTTGAGAGTGACTTTCTGAGTCTTGACCTGACCTATAAATTAATAGCTTTGTCTGAAACAGTCTTGAGCTGGGCCACCCCTTGGAGGAAGAAAGCTTTCCCTATCAAGATTTCTGGCCCAGCGATGAAGGGGACGGTCCTATCAGGTGTGCTGCAAATCAATACAAATTCCATGGAAATAATTTTTGCTGCCCTGCTTTTGTTGGGGAGGATCCCTGAAAAAAAAACCTGCTGTTCCTGGGAACCCCCAGCCTGCTGGCTCTTGTCCGTGGTCCTGAGCCAGGGCTGACGGTCTGGCTTGTACTATCTTGGAGCCATGAAGGTTTGATAGAAACAGAAGGCTGGTCCTGGAATGTCAGCCACTCCAGAAAGTTCTCTACCAGTGTCTAACACAATCCAGTGCCTATGGATCCAGGATCCAAAGTCAGGAATGATCCAGGATGCCCAAAGTCCACCAGAGTCTCAGGGAAAGAGTGGTGAGAGGATGATTGGCATCAGAGAGGAAGAGCTACAGGTGCCCCAGGCAGATCTGTGGGCCCCAGAGCATGAGTGTGGGCTCGTGTCGAATCTGGTCAGGACTCAAAGATAAGCGGCTGGTTTACTGGGTGCTGAACAGTTCCTGAACTCCCCAGGCAATACAAAATGACCAAGCCCATGCTTTTGGCCACTAACTAGCCTCTCCATGATAACTAGGCTATATTTCTTTGCTACTATGTTAACAAGTGTTTGGTAAAAGGAGTAATGACTTCCTTTGTGACTTTTTCCAGTCCTTTAATTATGGTTCAGAAGCTGTGTCAATACTTAGGACACAGAACAATTGACCTTCCATGGTTATCCCAGGAAAAGCCAAAATTATACGTAGGACCAAATCCTCTGCAGGCATTTTATTCCCCTTTCATGGCAGACATTTACCTTAGTCCCTAAGATGAAATGTGATATTCAACAATTATGGTGAATAGGTCATCTGTTATAGTTTAACTATCTAAAAAGAACCAATTGATTTGCTTATAAATTGCATATATCATTTACATTGTATGTGTTTAATAAATCCTTCAAGTTTCATTTCTCTTTAATTCATATGAAACTGATTTTTTAATAGGAAATCCAAAATTTTAAGTTAGCATCAACCATTTCTTTCCTTTTCAGAAACTGCCTGCAAAAGCTGTTTACGATTTTAAGGCTCAGACATCCAAGTAAGTATAAGCATTCATCATATGATTTAAGTTGACTTTAAATACATAAATAATACTTTAAAAGACAAATATTGCACTGTGATGTGTTACAAATAAGACCTAGTTCCCAATTTAGCAATCAACTCTAATTAAATGGTTCCTTTAGAATTAATTGGGATGTGGGCGTAATTTTATTTTCATTTGAGTTTCATTGAGAAACATTGAGTTTTAAATTACACTAAATATGTTTGAGAACAATGAGTTCAAAAGGATAGGAAAAACAAAACGAAATTAAGGATCTTTGTTTCTAGAATTTTCATGTCAAGAATGAAGTAAAAATAAAGTGTTGGGGAGTAATTAACACTTAGAGAATTTGATAACATTTATTTATCCAGCTATATCAAGGATAGTTTGTGGTTAAAGACTATAACTGTGTACAAAGACTCCTATAGTAAAAATCTCCATTTCTCAATACTCAGAGCTTAAAGACTCTGAGCACATTTTTATCCTGTGGCCCTTTTTTTTTTTTTTTCTTTTTCAAGAGGTTAACATTTTATCTATTTATTTGGCCACAATGAGGGTCATGTGGGATCTTAGTTCCTCAACCAAGGATCCAACCTTCCACCCTCCACAGTGGAAGCATGGAGATGGAGTCTTAACCACTGGACTTCCAGGGAATTCCCTATTCTGTGGTCTTTTAATGTTGGTGTTTTCATAACACAAACTGTGTTGGAATTTTTCACTTTTTTTTTTAGGAACTTGTTCATCAGATGGGCACATGGTTAGGGAAAGCTAATAGTAAGCACATGAGGAGGTTTAAATAGGAGCAAGACTTCCAGCTCTGTTATGGTCCATGTCACATGCCTAACTTAAGAAACTTTATCCTCCAATAGA
The DNA here is from genome assembly GCF_055505025.1 of Bos grunniens. NCBI lineage: Eukaryota > Metazoa > Chordata > Mammalia > Artiodactyla > Bovidae > Bos > Bos grunniens. The sequence goes on along the minus strand of NC_141191.1, from coordinate 17,528,151 downwards.
CTAATTCAAGATACTGGCATTAAATTACACTATGCCATTTAGATGCACTATATACAATGGCCAAAGCATTTGTTCATAAAAATGCATATTATATGAATTAATAGTTAAAGAATCCATCTCTGGCAGAAGACATATAAACAATAAAACCACTCAAAATTTGGGAATGAATAAGAAAATGCTATTTAGAGGTGAAGATGTTGAACATGACTTAAATCTGGGGTTAAAAAAAAATTCCGAAAGAAAGCTTACAACTGTTTTTTTTGATGAGAGAAGTAACATCTGCTCTGTTTCCACTGCCATTCTTCGGATGTAGTGTGATCATTCATACAAGGCATGTCAGTTTATAAAATAATGATTTAAAACATGTAAATTTCATTTCTTCTTTATGACAAGCAAATGTGTCCTTAGATGTGTGAAGCCCTGAGGGATGACAGGATGTAGAGAAGAAAAAAGATCTATAAAAATCAACCCCAATTAAGAAAATGGCAATAGGAACATATATATCAATAATTACTTTAAATATAAATGGATTAAATGCTCCAACCAAAAGACACAAGCTGGTTGAATGGATACAAAAATGAGACCCATATATATGCTATCTATAAGAAACCCACTTCAGACTTAAAGACACATATAGACTGAAAATGAGAGGATGGGAAAGTATATTCCATACAAATGGGAAGCAAAAGAAAGCTGGAGTAGCAATCCTCATATCAGACAAAATAGACCTTAAAATAAAGATTATTACAAGAAATAAGGAAGGACACTACATAATGATCAAGGGATCAATCCAAGAGGAAGACATAACAATTGTAAATATCTATGCACCCAACATAGGAGCACCTCAATACATAAGACAAACACTAACACACATAAAAGGAGAAATTGACAGTAACACAATAATAGTAGGAGACTTTAACACCCCACTCACACCAATGGACAGATCATCAAAACAGAAAATTAATAAAGAAACACAAGTCTTAAGTGATACATTAGGATGAGATGGATTTCAATGATACCTTCTGAACATTCCATCCAAATGCAGAAGAATATACCTTCTTCTCAAGTGCACATGGACTGTTGTTCTCCAGGATAGACCACACTGTGGGTCACAAATCAAACCTCAGTAAATTTAAGAAAATTGAAATCGTATCAAGAATTCTTCTCTAACCACAATGCTATGAGACTAGATATCTGTTATAAGAAAAAAAACTATGAGAAACACAAACACGTGGAGTTTAAACAACACGTTTCTACATAACCAATAGCTCCCTGAAGAAATCAAAAGGGAAGTCAAAAAATTTCTAGAAACAAATGACAATGAAAATACAACTCAAAACCTATGGGATGCAGCAAAAGCAGTTCTAAGAGGGAAGTTTATAGCAATACAGTCCTACCTCAAGAAACAAGAAAAACATCAAGTAGACAACCTAACTTTACACCTAAAACAACTGGAAAAGAAGAACAAAATACCCCCCAAAATTAGCAAAAGGAAAGAAGTCATAAAGATTGGAGCAGAAATAAAGAAAGAATAAATGAAAGAAACAATAGTAAAGTTAATAAAACTAAAAGCTGGTTCTTTGAGAAGATAAACAAAATTGATAAAATTTTAGCCAGACTCAGCAAGAAAAAAAGAGAGAAGAATCGAATCGACAGAATTAGAAATGAAAAAGGAGAGGTTACAACAGACAATGCAGAAATACAAAGGATTATAAGAGACTATTATGAACAACTATATGGCAATAAAATGGATAACCTGGAAGAAATGGACAGATTCTTAGAAAAGTTCAATGTTCTAAGACTGAACCAGGAAGAAATAGAAATTATGAACAACCCAATTACAAGCTCTGAAATTGAAGCTGTGATCAAAAATCTCCCAAAAAACAAAAGCCCAGGACTTTTGTGAAGATGGCTTCACAGGAGAATTCTATCAAACATTTAGAGAAGAGCTAATGCTTATCCTTCTAAAACTCTCAAAAAATTGCAGAGGAAGGAACACTTCCAAATTCATTCCATGAGGCCACCATCACCCTGATACCAAAACCAGACAAAGACAATACAAAAAAAGAAAACTACAGGCCAATATCACTGATGAACATAGATGCAAAAATCCTCAACAAAATTTTAGCAAACATAAATCAGCAACACATCAAAAAGCTCATACTCCATGATCTAGTTGGGTTTATTCCAGGAATGCAAAGATTCTTCAATATACCAAACAAATCAATATGATATACCATATTAACAAATTGAAAAATAAAAATCATATGATCATCTCAGTAGATGCAGAAAAGCCTTTGACAAAATTCAGCACCCATTTATGATTAAAACTCTTTAAAAAATGGGCATAGAAGGAACCTACCTCAACATAGTAAAGACCATAAGCCTACAGCAAACATTATTCTCAATGGCAAAAAACTGAAAGCACTCCTCCTAAGATCAGGAACAAGACAAGGGTGTCCACTTTCACCACTATTATTCAACATTGTTCTGGAGGTCCTAGCTACAGCAATCAGAGAAGAAAAAGAAATAAAAAGGAATCCAGATCAGAAAAGAAGAAGTAAAGCTCTCACTGTTTGCAGATGACATGATACTGTACGTAGAAAACCCTGAAGATAGTATCAGAAAGTTACTAGAGCTAATCAGTGAATTTAGCAAAGTTGCAAGATACAAAAATCAATATACAGAAATCACTTGTATTTCTATATATTAACAATGAAAAATCAAAAAGAAATTAAGAGATCAATCCCATTCACCATTGCAACAAAAAGAATTAAATATCTAGGAATAAACTTACCTAAAGAGGCAAAAGAACTGTACACAGAAAATTATAAGATGCTAATGAAAGAAATCAAAGACAACATAAACAGGTGGAGAGATATTCCATGTTCCTGGGTTGGAAGAATCAATATTGTGAAAATGACTATATTACCAAATGCAATCTATAGATACAATGCTATCCCTATCAAATTACCAATGGCATTTTTCACAGAACTAGAACAAAAAAATTTCACAATTCATATGGAAACACAAAAAACCCCAAATAGCCAAAGCAGTCTTGAGAAAGAAGAATGGAGCTGAAGGAATCAACTTTCCTGACTTCATATTATATTACAAAGCTACAGTCATCAAGACAGTATGGTACTGACACAAAAACAGAAATATAGACCAATGGAACAAGATAGAAAGCCCAGAAATAAACCCATGTACCTATGGGTACCTTATTTTTTACAAAGGAGGCAAGAATATACAAAGGGGCAAAGACAGCCTCTTCAATAAATGGTGCTGGGAAAACTGGACAGCTACATGTAAAAGAATGAAATTAGAACACTTCCTAACACCATACAAAAAGATAAACTCAAAATAGATTAAAGACCTAAATGTAAGACCAGAAATATAAAACTCTTAGAGGAAAACATAGGCAGAACATTTGATGACATAAAAAGCAAAATCCTCTATGACCCACCTCTTAGAGTAATGGAAATAAAAACAAGTGGGACCTGATTAAACTTAAAAGCTTTTGCACAGCAAAGGAAACTGTGAACAAGGTGAAAAGACAACCCTCAGAATGGGAGAAAATAATAGCAAATGAAACAACTGACAAAGGATTAATTTCCTAAATATACAAGCAGCTCATACAACTCAATGGCAGAAAAACAAACAACCCAATCAAAAACTGGGGAAAAGACCTAAACAGACATTTCTCCAAAGAAGACATGCAGATGGCCAACAAACACATGAAAAGATGCTCAACATTGCTCATTATTAGAGAAATGAAAATCAAAACTACAATGAGATATCACCTCACACTGGTCAGAATGACCATCATCAAAAGACTACAAACAATAAATGCTGGAGAGGGTGTGGAGTAAAGGGAACAATCTTGCACTGTTGGTGGGAATGTAAATTGATACAGCCACTATGGAAGACTGTATGGAGATTCCTTAAAAAAAAACCTAGGAATAAAACCACCATATGACCCAATAAACTGTGGAAAATTCTGAAAGAGATGGGAGTACCAGACCACCTGATCTGCCTCCTGAGAAATTTGTATGCAGGTCAGGAAGCAACAGTTAGAACTGGACATGGAACAACAGACTGGTTCCAAATAGGAAAAGGAGTACGTCAAGGCTGTATATTGTCACCCTGCTTATTTAACTTCTATGCAGAGTACATCATGAGAAACGCTGGACTGGAAGAAACACAAGCTGGAATCAAGATTGCCAGGAGACACATCAATAACCTCAGATATGCAGATGACGCCACCTTTATGGCAGAAAGTAAAGAGGAACTAAAAAGCCTCTTGATGAAAGTGAAAGTGGAGAGTGAAAAAGTTGGCTTAAAGCTCAACATTCAGAAAACGAAGATCATGGCATCCAGTCCCATCACTTCATAGGAAATAGATGGGGAAACAGTGGAAACAGTGTCAGACTTTATTTTTGGGGGCTCCAAAATCACTGAAGATGGTGACTGCAGCCATGAAATTAAAAGATGCTTACTCCTTGGAAGGAAAGTTATGACCAACCTAGATAGCATATTCAAAAGCAGAGACATTACTTTGCCAACAAAGGTTCGTCTGGTCAAGGCTATGGTTTTTCCTGTGGTCATGTATGGATGTGAGAGCTGGACTGTGAAGAAGGCTGAGTGCCGAAGAATTGATGCTTTTGAACTGTGGTGTTGGAGAAGACTCTTAAGAGTCCCTTGGACTGCAAGGAGATCCAAACAGTCCATTCTGAAGGAGATCAGCCCTGGGATTTCTTTGGCAGGAATGATGCTAAAGCTGAAACTCCAGTACTTTGGCCACCTCATGTGAAGAGTTGACTCATTGGAAAAGACTCTGATGCTGGGAGGGATTGGGGGCAGGAGGAGAAAGGGATGACAGAGGATGAGATGGCTGGATGACATCACTGACTCAGTGGACGTGGGTCTGGATGAACTCCGGGAGTTGGTGATGGACAGGGAGGCCTGGCGTGCTGCGATTCATGGGGTCTCAAAAAGTCAGACACGACTGAGCGACTGAACTGAACTGATGACCCAGCAATCCCACTCGTAGACATATACCGTGAGGAAACCAAAATTGAAAAAGACACATGTATCCCGTTGTTCATTGCAGCACTATTTACAATAGTTAGAACATGGAAGCGACCTAGATGTCCATCAACAGATGATTGAATAAAGAAGTTGTACATATACACAATGGGATATTACTCAGCCATAAAAAGGAACACATTTGAGTCAGTTCTGATGAGGTAGATGAACCTAGACCCTATTATACAGAACGAAGTGAGTTAGAAAGAGAAAGATAAATATTGTATTCCAACACAAATATATGGAATCTAGAAAAATGGTACTGAAGAACTTATTTTCAGGGCAGCGGTGGAGAAACAGACATAGAGGATAGACCTATGAACATGGGGAGAGGTAAGGAAAGGGTGAGATGTATGGAAAGAGTAACATGGAAACTTACATTACCATATGTAAAATAGATAGCTAATGGGAATTTGCTGTATGGCTCAGGAAACTCAAACAGGGGCTCTGTATCAACCTAGAGGGGTTGTGCCTCCTTGAAAAATCAAAGTATAAAATCTTTCCTGCTTCACAAGATAAAATCATTATCAAGATACTCTACTTAAATGCCTGTCAACCAGCTTCAAGGAACCACAAATAAAATTTTTTCTCATGTTGGCATTTGTGTGCTAAGGCAAAATGATAATGAGCTTACGAGGAGACAAAGAGAGAGAGAGAAGTAACTAACTAGCTAACTAACTTCAGGACAAATAAAAATGAGTGCAGAATGAACCCAGCATTATTTCAAGCATCACAACTCTTCTCCCCTAAACCAAAGCCTAAATAGCAATCGTCTGTCCCCACCTTTGAATCTCATATTAATCTGCCTGTGATTTAAATCAGACATGATGTTTATATTTGCTCTTTTTCAGTCATTTCTAAAGTGATAATGTTTCAAATGAATTCTAAAAATCTTTCAAGGAGCATCCTTAGCTAACTGGGCTCAACAGATTTTTTTTCAATACTGGAAGTACATTAACCAGCCAAATGCAGATCCAGTGAGAATGCTCATCTGAAGAATAACTGCTATACATCGTGGAAAAAAAAATAAAACATTTAAATGTATCTCTTCCAGGGAGCTATCATTTAAGAAAGGAGATACTGTCTACATCCTCAGGAAAATTGATCAAAACTGGTATGAGGGAGAGCATCACGGAAGAGTGGGCATTTTCCCAATCTCATATGTAGAGGTAAGCCCCTCCCCTTCCCCCCTACCTGATTATTGTTTCTAGAGTCACCATGGGTCAAGAATAGATAACTGCTTTGCAGATAAGTTCATCTGTACCATTGTTCTAGACTCCACAGTTATGAGTTAATATATGATATTTGTTTTTCTCTTTCTTACCTCACTCTGTATGACCATCTCTGGCATCATCCATGTCTCCATAAATGACCCAGTTTCATTCATTTTTATGGCTGAGTAATATTCCATTATACATGCACCACATCTTTATCCACTCCTCTGCTGATGGACATTTAGGTTGTTTCCATGTCCTGGCTATTGTGAATAGTATTGCTATGAACACTCGGGTGCACGCATCCTTTTGAAGTATGGTTTTCTCTGGGTATATCTCCAGGAGTGGGATTGCTGGGTCATATGTTAGTTCTAGTTTTCATTTTTGAAGGAACCTCCATACTGTTTTCCATAGTGGCTGTATCAATTTACACTCCCACCAACAGAGGGGTGGGGAGTGGCGTGGGAGGAATTGGGAAACTGGGATTGACACACATACACTATTGATACGATGTATAAAATAGATAACTAGTGAGAGCTTACTGTACAGCACAGGAACTCTACTTTGAGCTCTTTGGTGCCCTGATTGGTCAGGAAGTCCAAAAGAGAGGGGATATATGTAAACATATAGCTGATTCCTTTTGCTGTACGGCAGAAAGTAACACAACATTGTAAAGCAACTATACACCAATAAAATTTTAAAAAGAAAACAAAGAATAAAGAGAACTGTTCTCCTTTGTAGAAACTCACACCTCCTGAAAAAGCACAGCCTGCAAGACCACCTCCCCCAGCCCAGCCTGGTGAAATCGGAGAAGCTGTCGCCAAATATAATTTCAGTGCTGACACCAACGTGGAGCTATCGCTCAGAAAGGTAAGCGGCTTTCTTCCTTGGTGCATTTGAAAGGCTGCATAGTTTCAAAACTAAGACAGGTCATCTTCTTCCTTAGACAATTTTTGCATCTTCCTCGTTTTCTGCAAAGGACCCTGTAAGGCTGCCCTGAGTCACTGCTACCTACCTCTCCTGTGTCCTTCCTGATGAGGTCATTGTGAGATGCAAAGCTTTGCAGAGAGACTTTTCCTCTGGGGGAGCTCCAAATTGTCTCCCAGGGGTGCCTCGGGCTAAATATCAGGAGCTGTACAAGTGAAAACATCAGAAGAAAATAGCACTTTAGTACACTTCAAAATATTGTTCTTCTGCTGCCTTGTTATTCAAAGGTTATATCAAACTGGGTTTTGTAGCATTGGCTTGATCCTTCAGGTCACAGAAATAGTGACTGTAGAAGGTCCTGCTGCTGCTGCTGCTAAGGCGCTTCAGTTGTGTCTGACTCTGTGCAACCCCATAGACGGCAGCCCACCAGGCTCCCCCATCCCTGGGATTCTCCAGGCAAGAACACTGGAGTGGGTTGCCATTTCCTTCTCCAATGCATGAAAGTGAACAGTGAAAGTGTGTCCGACTCTTCGCGACCCCGACCCCATGGACTGCAGCCCACCAGGCTCCTCCGTCCATGGGATTTTCCAGGCAAGAGTACTGGAGTGGGTTCTCCTGTAGAAGGTCCTAGCATTGCCAAAGCCAGGGGTTTTATGAAAAACATTACTGACCACTATGGCATGGCCACCCACCAGTCAGAATGGATGCTGGTATTACAGCGTCTTAATGCAGACCAGGTGGACGTGAGTCCTGGCCACAGCTATGCATTATTTAGGATGCTAGCTATGCCCCATCCTGTCAGCTTTTACTTTTTCGTTACTAGGCAGTGCATTATATAAAGAATAAAAATGGTGCGCTATCCAACTTCATCCCTTCCAGAGGTTGCTTTCTGTAACCCTTTTCAGACACACTGTCATCGCCATCTCTGGTGCACACTCTGAAGTTCTGCCCACTGCAGCTCATCCCCTTGAGTCTGTCAGTGATCAGATGATGGTCTTGTCACCGACACACTGCAGGTTAAACTACTGCACTTTCTGAAATAACTCACACATGACATTTCCCACAGGGCCAATCTGAACATGTGTAAAGCCCAAGTATCCTTAGGAAAGATTCTAATAAATGGATGGTTACACTGTATATATGTTGATGAGCTATAATTTAGAAGTGAGCTCTGGAGGCTTTAGTTGCATTCTCCTAACAAAAACAAAACGCTCAAAGTATAAGACTTTCCCAGGTGGAAAACTGTTATTCAAAAACACTGACAATTATAACTTTTTATGTTATCGCATGTCTATTTCTAATGCATTTTCCTATTATTCATTACAGGGAGATAGAATTATTCTTCTTAAAAGAGTTGATCAAAACTGGTATGAAGGTAAAATTCCAGGAACCAACAGACAAGGCATCTTCCCTGTTTCCTACGTAGAAGTTGTCAGGAAGCATACAACCAAAGGCGCTGAGGACTATCCTGAACTTCCAATACCCCACAGCTATTCTAGCGACAGGATCCACAGCTTAAGTTCAAATAAGGTAAGAAGACGTTCTAGCATATTAGTATAATACATGGGAGCTCGGAGTAAGATAACTGGTATATGTTAGGGCATTATGCTACATCTTATCTATGGCAAAATGAAAGATTTACATGTTGTGTTTCTAAGTGTGAGTGCCAGGTCAAGTCAGTGTAATTTAGTTTTTCTTATGGGTGCTAGCATAATGGTTTCAGCTACACAAAGGGCAATGACATAAAGACTCTACTATCTTAAGAGAAGCATTTTCTTTTAGAGGGCTAAGGCTGTGCATTTTGTTTGTTCTACTTTTCTTAGAAGGCTGGGTTTAGGAGTAATTACTCTCAATCCTTTAGCATTGGGGGGTGAAACAGTTGACTACTTGCTAATTTTGTTTGACTGGTGACAAAATTTTCCACAATCTTCTTTCGTATGTTTACTTTGCTAGCAGAGCTCAGCATTTAGATAGCAATATCCTTCCTTTGGTAGTTCCTACTGATAAAAAGAAAAAAATCTTCATCTCTGTATTAAATATCTGTCTTATCTAGCATTCAGTCATCTTAAAAGAACTACTGGGTAAATTTCAAAGTGACTGCCCTTTCAAATAAAAGGTTATAAGAAAGAATCAGAGCGTATCTACAAAGGCTTACTTAAAATTAAAGAAATTTTTCCATGAAGTCTTAATAAATATTGGCAATGTAGTAGTTTAAATCACAATGTTTTGATCTTTGTTGTGAATAGGATTTAAATGTATTTTCAATTTCCTAGGTTTTTCTTAGGATATCATATTCTACATTTTATAAGTAGAGATGTGTACAAATTTCACTAATAACTAATTAGTGTTTTATTCTCACTGTGGGGGGAAAATACATTAAAAAGCTTATGTCCATAAATTTAAAAAAATATTTAATGGTCCACCAACTGGAATCCATACTATGATGTCACTGGCTAAATGAAGGAAACTCCTTAATAGTTTTGAACCGAATCATTTTCATAAAAAAAAAAAAAAAACAAAAAAGAAAACTGTAATGTACTTCTAAACCATGACACCCAAAATAAACTAAATGTTAAATATCCTATTTTCTAACTGATCTTTGTAAATAGAGAAGGGAATTCATTGTGATTTATGAATCACTCTTGGACATGCTCCAATCACATTTCTTTAGACATACTATCTTTATTTAGGAGAGGTTCAGATGTAAGTTGGTATTATTTCTGATATTTCTGCTTTTAGTAGAGTAGAATCCAAGTCTAATGCTTTTAGAAGATAAGATAATTATATGATACTTGTACTACAGGTATATTTTTTGTGATATAGGTATCTCAGGGTACTCGATTTAACTTTCAGTAGAGGCAAGTCCATGGTAAGGCTAAGCACTTTGAACCATTATCAAGTGTATTAGTGCCTGTGGTGGTAATGGCATTGGAGTAGTCGTAGTAACAGGTAGTAACGGTGGTAGTAATAGTAGTAGTAGTGTAGTAGTAGTCATGACAGTAATGGAACTTAAAGACCTTTCTTCCTCAGCCACGTCGTATTCCTGGCACTAAAAGGTGCTATGTAGCCTTTAATCTTGAATCTTCTATAAGGAGGCTCATAAACGTTTTGTGACTCTTTGTCTCGTTTATCCCACCCCATGGTGACGTGACATCACGTTTCCTTTTTTTAAAAAAAATCTAGATAAATTCATTAAACCCCATTCCTCTTATAGGATAGAAGTGAAAATTGAGTGCTGAATGCCCTGTGTGCTGTCCATACTAAGGCCCGAGGACCGAGAGTGCTGAGTGCAGCAGGGACATGTCATTCAAAGCAGTCAGCTGGAAAGTGCAATCTCTCTTAAAGACTTTTTTCTTTCCAAACCCCAATCATCTACTTGGAAAGAGCCAAAGTAAAATGTCTTCCGCCAGCCTATCTCAAATCTTCACATGTGTAGCATATAACATTCTTCCTAGTCAAAAAACAATATATAAATGTATTAGAATGTTCCTAGGCACATGTCAAGAACAATTTTAATGAATAAAAATTCTGTTTTGTTCAGTACATCCAAAATGCAATAGTCATATTAAGATACACAGAAGTATTTTTTTTTTACTTCAGGAGATTAAGTTTCATAAATTAGACCTCCACTAGTTTACATAAAATGTCAACCTTTTGAAAAAGAGAGTGGAAGTCCTGCCAGAAGTTTACTCCTGTTCACATCTTCTGCTCCCTTTCTGTGTAAACATTTACTTTGAATTTTTTAAAACTTTGAAATAGTAGTTATGTAAGGTCAGTCTCATTTGATCATAAGTTTCTCTTCTTAAAAAAATCTTTCTCAGAACGTATTCATTTAGAAACGTGTTAACGTATAATGATGTAAAAATATTTTATGCCATATGTTATAATCACCTCGCAACCTAAGTGAGAAAATGATGAAAGTTCAAAAGATTTGGCACAGGAAGAACACTAAACAAATTCTGGGAATAAAAAAGGCTTAATTGTTGGTTTTCATCCTACATTAACATTATTCCAGAGTTGTTTATATTAAATCAATATCTAGAAACCTATTTTCAAAGAAGTAGTCTATTAAATCTCTAAATAATTTTCCTGTCTTCATAATCTCTATGACAGTTTTACCTTGTCATTTGACATTTAATGGACCTTTTCCAAATGCTAGCATAGTTCAGATCAATCTTTAATTAATATGCTAAGGATTTTATGTATTTGAATTCAAAAGCTATCAGCCAATCTACACCATAGCATAAGGTATTTTTTATATTCACCACGTCTTTCTGCATTTCTGTCTCTGTGTTTTGATGCATTATTTTCACTTTCATGTTTTCTGTAACATCATAATCCCTGCTCATCTCTAAGCTGGCTTCCAGTGAACCAGGCCCCCCTCTCTTGCACAAAGCTTCATGTGACCCAGATAGCGACTCTCTCCAGGGAACCACCCTGGGGTGGCTGTCCCTGCCAGCCAAAGGTGCACTGGCAAATCCTTCAGCCCCAACGCCGCCTCATTTTCTGGACAAGTTCTTGGATGAATTAGAGAAGCTTGGTGCTTTAGCTTTACCAGCTGACCCTGCCAAACCAGATACCCCAGAGGAGATCAACTTTGAGATTAAGGAGGACCCCTCCGCTCTCCCCCCGTGGCCGCGAGCACCCACACCTGCCAAAGCCCGCTCCTCTCAGCTGCCTTTGCTCCGCTCGGCTACGACCTCAGCTGCAGCCCGGCCTCCTGAGGCCACTATGCTCCCGGATTCTAGAAAGACACCTCCGAACAAGTCTGCAGATGTGACCAAAATGAGAGAGGGCTCTGCAGGCCCAGAGAAGGTACTGGAGGTCCTAGGTGATAAGTTTGTGACCTCTGCACACCCTGGCCTGGGTCCCTTGCCCCAGACCCTCCCTGTCATTGGAGAGGAAGATGAGGAAGTCTATGAGGGGGTCAGGGCAGGCACCCGAAGAGGGCTGGAATCTCAAGATCCAGATGCCCTGTGCTGTGGCCGTGATGGCACAGAGGTGATATCACACCTGCACATTGAAGAGGAGGATGAGGAGAGACAAGCTGACTGCCCAAGATATCCAGTAGCCACCCTCACAGGCCCTAGGACCCCTAAGGAAGACAGAAATGCAGCAAAAACCAGTGATGAGGTATTTTAATGTTGCCTAATTCCTGAAGAACTAACCAGTCTTTCTACAGTTAGCTAGGACAGTTAATCATATTAATAAACATCAATTCTGACATTGTCTTAGAAGGTTTTCACGCAATAAACACAGCACCATGCAGTATAACGGCAAGGTGGAAGGATGGATGAAAAACACATCAAATTTTAATAAGATGATGTATATATGTATTGTTATTCTGTTATTTATTACTATAAATCCATATTTAAACATTTTTATAAAGTCTTTCTAATTTTAGTATTAATAATAGTAGTTAATATTTGAGGTCTTATTGAGTTTCAAATAGTTTTCTAAGAACAGTACATCTTTACTTTTCAAAACTCAATAGGGTGGGTAATATTATTATCATCCCCACTATACAGATGAGGAAATTGATACACACAGAGAGAGATTAGTTCACCTCCAGAGTGCAAAAACTAAATACCATTTCTTTGATATAACAGCAGTCTGAAAAAGAAGGAAGGAAAAAAAGAGAAAGAAAGAAAAGAAAAATATGTATACACACGCCAGTTCCCTTTCAATTCTCTGTGAAGACGTAATTTTTTAAGTTGGTAACTACTTAAGAATTGGGTCCTGGATATTCACCTTACCAACAAAGAGCCTTGGGCAATGATTTTAATCAATAAAGAGGGAAATGCTCTAAATCTTTAAGCTTCTTGTAAGCTTCTCTCTTCTAAAAAAGACAAAAACAAAACTTTATATCCCAAATATTTAATCTGTGAATTAGAAAAGCAAATGTGACTACTGGCAAATATTAAAATTATGAAACCAAATCAATGAGTCATATTCTGCTGCTAAGCAAGTCACTTTCTCCCATAGCTCCTCTGTTTAGAAATCTTTTATTTTATTTTTTTATTTATTTTTTTTATTGTCTATCATTTTATTTATTATTATTGTTTTTAAATTTTATTTTGTTTTTAAACTTTACATAATTGTATTAGTTTTGCCAAATATCAAAATGAATCCATCACAGGTATACATATGCTCCCCATCCTGAACCCTCCTCCCTCCTCCCTCCCCATACCATCCCTCTGGGTCGTCCCAGTGCACTAGCCCCAAGCATCCAGTATCGGGCATTGAACCTGGACTGGCATCTCGTTTCATACATGATATTTTACATGTTTCAATGCCATTCTCCCAAATCTTCCCACCCTCTCCCTCTCCCACAGAGTCCATAAGACTGTTCTATACATCAGTGTCTCTTTTGCTGTCTCGTACACAGGGTTATTGTTATCATCTTTCTAAATTCCATATATATATGCATTAGTAGAAATCTTTTAAAATGACAGTTTTTTTCTTGTGCATTTCATTTATTTGAAACATTTTTACATTATGAAAATCAATTTAAAACCTCATAATTTCCTATTAAGACCTTACCAATAACAAATACAGAGGTATTTGGTCTATATGGGGTATTCTTGGGATTAAACGATGTTAAGTGTCCATTAGGTCACTGGACAGCCACAAAACCCTGAGTCTTGGCAGTTCCCCAACCAGGTGAGAAATGTCAACTGGACAAAGAACCCAGCCATGCCTGCATTTGTATAAAATAAACACACTTTTTAGTAATAGAGGTCATTCATTGCAGTAAATCAAAAATATTTTTAAGTCACTACTTAAATAACTTATTTTCCCTTCAATTTAAACAGTTTTAAGATGTGATTAGATATGTGGCTTGGTTCCCAGGAACTGCTGCTGCAGGCTGCAGGCAGCACCACGGGTGTGGTGTTCAGAAAGGGGGTGCTGAGTTTCACAGCCAGTTCCCAACAAGTACACACAGGCACAGAGGTCCTAACTTGCCTAGCTTTGTAACAAACCTACTCTTCATAAATTGCGATCTACTTCACAAGCAAGTTACAGACAGTCATTGCAGGGTTTTACACTTTTTTCCCTTCATGGTTAGAAGGCCCCACCTCACAAATACCTTATAAAATTGTAGACTATGGGAATTCTGATCTCCAGCCCCTCATATCAGAAAAATAAAACTGATCAAACCCACTGGGAATTTTGAATCAAACTCAGAAGTTAGTGCTTTCAAAGCAAGAAGTGGTCATAAATGTCACACACCTAGGGTATGTAGTAACTTTAAATATATTTAGGTGTGTGTGGGGGGGGGGCGGTGGTATTCTCTAAAAAGCATGTAACCTCCTCATTCTGGACACAAGCATAATCACATCTTGTCTTTCCTCAATATTTAAGCCATCTTCATTCTCTTCGGGACATCGAGTGTCTACATCTTTTTCCAGCTGTCTGCTTTCCTCCCCTCCCTTTCATTCCTCCTTGGCCACTGTCTCTGACCTGGTCCCCACACTCTCTCAGCCTACCCAGCCCTACTCATCTCCGCTCCTCCCTAAATACTCTTACCAACAGGAGATAAGTTCACCACAATTAAAGGTAACTGCATCTTGAGTGTGGTTTATTGCATGTCTTTCAATGAACTTCATTAATTAAATGTATGTCTTTAGATTCATGTCATCTTACAAGATTTAAAAAGTCATTCAATATTGGTTGCTAACTTTTAACATCATTAGCATGGCCTCTGTCTGAAAATTTGAAAGATACATTTGCATAGCAGCTATACATAAGAGTGAGGAGAAAAACAAGCTAAACTTTGTATAGTAATAAAAGGTGATCATTAGACTTTTTCTTTTTTTAAGTTGAGAATCAGCAGGAGAACCATCCCATTTAAAGGCATCAGCTATGTGCCTGTCATCTTCCATCACATCTTAGTGGCTCGTTGCCTCCTGAGTTTCCTAGCTAATCAGCAGGTTCAGCAGAGCCTGAGGGTTGGATGATCTTGAACTGACTGTCTTGAGCCTTTTGCTCTTCCACAAAATTGCAGGAAACTAATGAGGACGTGGGAAGGAGGCTTCTTTTGTAGCAGTTAACAAAGCATCCAGCTCTGAGACTTGCAGGCCGGCAGGCGGCTCTGCTGGTGTTTAACTCCCTCTTAGGATACCATGATAAAAGATTTTTAACACAATTAATGACTGACCTTGGAAAGACATTTAATGAGAACCACAACATGATATCAATCCATCACAGAAAAGTTCTACTTCTGTGTTCAGAACGATCCTCAAAACCTTTTCCTTTACACAAAAGGACTTCAGATAATGACTCATCCTTGCATGCAATCTTCTCCACTTGAAATGAGAGCCTCTCCAGATAAGTAAAAAATGAAACAAAACGAAGGCTCTGGTAGGCTCATGTTTTTGAACTATTAGTAGAAAGCACCAACACCTAAGAAATGCCATTTATGCAATCTTCCAAACCCCAATCACCGAATCTATTCACCAAAATAGTCCATCTATGTGAATTTTATCTTACTTAGAAAAGGAATCTTTTTTAGGGGGGGTGGGATGTAATATATTTTAAAGACTAATTGTTCTTTGCCCTTTGAGGTTTTATCTTAGCTGGCAGGAAATAATTAGGAAATTTTTTAAATAATAATAATTCTTTAGATAAGGTATAAGACTAAGAATTTGCCTTCTCTGTGTGTATGTGTGTGGTTTTCTTTTAGAGCCAAAATATTTATTCCTTGCCTTTCCCTACCTGTTCTTCAGCCAATCGGTTAGCCAATAAGTGGGCAAGTAACTTGAGAATCGGAGTTCTCTAATTTAGAGAGATGGAACACTCACTGTTGTAGTGTCAAGGACAAAACCAGAATTTAAACAGGTTTATTCTCCTGCAAGAACCAAGCTCATCTCATACATTCTTTATGTCTCAGTTCATAAAATGATATGAGACCATGGAGATATTCATAGTAACTATGTTTTCAAAGAATACTTAAATAATTAATTCCAGAAAAATAGTTATTTTTCTCCTTTTATTTGAGAGCAAATGTTAATTTTAATCTCCTATTGAGTTTTTTGAGACTCTTATGTCAATTTTTTTATTCATAGAAAGAATACAAGTCAACTGAATTTATGCTTGTAAGTGTAGATACAAATTGAATCAACTACAAATTTTAGGCCATTATTATGGTTTAATCCACATCTGACACAGTAAAAATTGATGTGAATCCTTTAAGAAGGCTTCCTAGTTCTCTTGTTCCAAGAATGTTAAAAATTAGGCTCGTTACAAAGAAGAAAAATAACCTACCACTAAAAACAAAGAGAAAATAAAATGGCAGTAATGTTTTAGTAGGCATATTATAGTATGCATGAAATCATTATAACATTTTTATCAATACTCATCAACCACTATTTTACCTAACCCATATTAATTTAGTGCAGTTTTAGTCTTCTAAAGTATTTTCTGAGATAATATAAGGCTGTCACATGCAATGCAAAATCATTTGTAAAAGTTGCCACCACTTTATAGATTACAGAAGACTGAAATGTACATATAAATTATGAATTTGATACGTAAATCAGAATCCAACATTTTTCTAGTCTTTGAGCATCTTTTTGAAAATAATGTTTTTTCGCAAAAAAGAATTATTATAATCATCAGCTTTGATGTAAGTTGAACTTCCAATTCTATGTAAAACTCTTTTGTAAAAATCCATCTAGCCCATAGATTCAAACTGCAGTGGAAGTGCTTTGTAAAGAGATAGAAAGACTCTTCGTGTTTTTTTTTCCCCCCCAAGAAACTCAGTTATTACGGTACCATAAGGAAGTCTCCTCACCTTAAAGCCATCCCAGCAGAAGGTAATCCCCTTGAACACAGTTTCCAGCATGAAATTAAGCCCTGATTCTTCCTAATATGTTCAAATGATCTTTCCAGCTGTTTATCCACATCATTCCAATGCTACTTTTTTTTTTCTATGACTCTTGATGTTTATAGAAACCTCGTATTAGTCAAGATTGGGGCAGCTGCAGTGCCAAAAACTCAAAATAATTAGGTAGAAGTATATATTTCTTATGCATAAATGTAGGGCATCCAGGATTGGTATGTTGCTCTGTATTCATCAGGAGACTCCATTTTATTTTGGCAAATCACCATGCTCAGTGAAAACCTTCCAGTTGGTGGTCCAAAGTGGCTGAAGCAGCTCCAATAGGCCCTCCTCAAACCAGCTAGCAGGAAGGAGAAAAGAGGAGGGGAGCTTATGCCTTCTTTCTTGAAGGACATTTGCTAGTAATTGCACACATCCCATCTGTCAGAACTTATCACATGAGCACATCTAGATACAAGGAAGGCTAGAAAATAGACTTTATTCAGAATGGCCGTGTGCCTACCTGACGTTCAGGATTCCATTACTGGGATGACAAAGAAGAGAATGGATACTGGATAATGTGAAGCATTCTCTGCCCCAAGACTTAACGAAAAGCGTCTGATGCATTTCATCCCCAGAGACTGAAGATAGGAGGTCAATCATTACTATTATGAAATTTGAGAAAACCACATGCTTTTATTTAAAAGTCCTTTAGTCCCGCGAAAGTGCCCATAGTACAGTACAGTGTTAGTCATGTCCAACTCTTTGTGACCCCATGAACTGCAGCCCTTCAGTCTCCTCTGTCTATGGAATTCTCCAGGAAAAAATACTTGAGTGGGTTGCCATTCCCTTCTCCAGGGAAGATCTCCAGGGGATCTTTCTGAGCCAGGGATCAAACCCTGGTCTCCTGCATTGTGGGCAGATTCTTTACTATCTGAGCCAACAGGGAAGCCCAAGGTTCCCATAAGCCAAATCAAATACTAGACAATACACTGCTAGGTTCAGTCCATGAATGGACAGAAAATCAGACAGGCACCCAAGAAAGGTTAGCTTTTTCACTGTTGTTTTAAAAAATGTTACTTTGAAGGACCATGGAAACAGTCACAAGGCGTTGGGAGTTAGAACAGTATTCTGAATTTAATTATATTTCACCATTTCCTCCAGAAAAGCCATATTTTGTTCATATGTGTCTTACTAGAAAATTTGCCTTTGACAAATGATTGACACCATCTATGAAATCTGATGGATATTAAGTGAAATGTCCCTGGATCGTACCTTGGATCTATTCAAACAAACACAAAGAAAAGAGGCCAGATCTGAGAGTCTCTTGAAACCAATCGTTAAGCACTTCAATAGACATAAACTCCTTGCAGGTGCATATTGCATGCCATGCATTATTACATTCAGACATCTTCCCTAAACCAATTTCCTTCCATAAATGTCTCTCCTCTTGTTCCATTAGCCATGCATATTACATTCAGACATCTTCCCTATACCAGTTTCCCTCCATAAATGTCGCACTGCTCTGCCCATGAGTTCCTTATTAAAGCAGCAACTGATGCTTGTGCAGTGAAAACTCTGGGCCACCAGGCGAGCTGTCTGCAGACTGTTAACCTTCCGGCTCTGTTATTCGGGAGTTTGGCATGCTGTGTGTGCATGGGGGGGGGGGAACAAAAAAGAAACCAGAAAGCTCCTCTGAAGGCTGGATAATGAAGACGAGAACTAATCAACTTCTTATGGCTTTTCCAGGCTGATTTTAAAAGCGAGGTATTTGTCCTGGGTAAGCCTCCGCGTAGCCCAGTGATGTCCAGGAGGACCTCCGGCTCCCCTGTCAGAGGGCTCGGCGGTTCCCACAGGGTAGGGTCAGAACGCCCCGCCTTGAGCCAGGCTCCTGGCCACCCCTCTGCCCTCGGCGGGCTGGCTCTTCCTTAGTTGTCATTGCTGTACTTTGCCAGGGAAGTAGGACTGGACGTACCCTTGAAAGGAGATGATCTATTGATGAACAGCTATCTGATGAACAGACACGGAAATCCTATCCTGCGTCCTGTGGGCAGTGTGCTTCTCTTTTATGCTTGTGTGCAAGCCTTCCAAAAGCCAAAAAGACATGTCCCAATTCTCCTCTGTACACAAAAGGGCGTGGTACATGTTGTCTTCTATCCCCCTATCTCGTGTAAATCATCGCTCTCCCATCACTATTTTTAGTGCAAAGAATAAAGCTGCTGCCAATCACATACTGAACTTACACCCTTCAGGGCATGTTTGCTTCTGGGTTGTTCAGTTTATTTGGATTTCCTTTAATCCATGATACTTGTTGTAAAATATCTTCTTGCTCTGCTGGCATGTGCTGCATTCGCTCCATGACCCTTTCAAGCCAACACTACTTCTCTGGGCTCCAAGGGTCTCCCAGCCTCTTGAGAGCTTTGAATGAACTTAAAGGTCAGATTACATTCCCTTTGACTACTTAGATCTGTAGCATCAACAGCCCTTGAAAATAAATTGATTCTAACTGGTGCCATCAGTTCTGAGAATGACAGTGGAGGAGTTTGAGAATTTTCATCTCTGCATAAGTCAGTCCTTTCCCATTTCTATTTTAATGGATGCTGGTTCAGTCTCACATTTCATCACATGATGAAGTTGTGGTTCTTCAGGCTTTTAAGGGCTTGATGGCAAAGATTTCCTTTTCTGTTTTTTAGAAATGTAGATACTTCTCTGTGTTTAGGCCATTTTTGTGCTTTTTGCTTTGCATAGTAAGACCTGATTTTGCTTCTGAGGCAGAGATTTGTTGTTGCCATAGAAAATGAGGAATGTTGACTAGGAAAAAAGTCTCATGGAAGGGCTTTCCAGAACCAAAAAAAAAAGCATTTTCCAAAATTAATATGGCCCATCCATAAACCTCCTTGGGTCAGTGAGATGGTATGCTTTGGGTCACCTTAAGTTTTTTCTTTGCCAGATTTTTACATTATGTGCTTATATGTTTTATTATACATGTTTGTATGAAATACAAATATTCTATATTCTTTAGATTTATGAAAAGTTGTGTTTTGCAATTTAAAAATAATTTAAATATTAAAACAATTGTATAATATAAGAAAGAAAAATACATTTATAAACATGGTACTGTTATTAAGAGAATTTCATCTAATTCTGCTTGGAAAGTACCACACCTAACATTTTCTGGGGGGAAAAAAAAAAGAACTCTAGAACTGCTTATAGGTCTCTCCAAGATTTTTCCCACACTAGTATTTAAAGTAATGGTCAATATTTATGTAAGAATTATCTAATTTCAGGACAGACTTATTATCTGAACTAGAAAAGTATATATTTTACTGATACCGGAGATTTAGGATATTTCAAACCAGCTTTCTTATGAGCAGTGGTTTGTGGTTGGTTCTGGCTTTGAAATTAGCATGTGTTTAAAACCTGTCTCTCTTGTATCTGCTTTTTTTTTTTTTTTTTTTTTTTTTTTTTTAAATTTTTTTTTTTATTTTTTTTAAAAAAAATCACATGCTCCCCATCCTGAACCCTCCTCCCTCCCAACCTCCCCATACCATCCCCCTGGGCCTTCCCAGCGCACCAGCCCCAAGCATCCAGCATCGTGCACTGAACCTGGACTGGCATCTCGTTTCATACATGACATTTCACATGTTTCAATGACATTCTCCCAAATCTTCCCACCCTCTCCCTCTCCCACAGAGTCCATAAGACTGTTCTATACATCAGTGTCTCTTTTGCTGTCTCGTACACAGGGTTATCGTTACCATCTTTCTAAATTCCATATACATGCGTTAGTATACTGTATTTATGTTTTTCCTTCTGGCTTACTTCACTCTGTATAATAGTCTCCAGTTTCATCCACCTCATTAGAACTGATTCAAATGTATTCTTTTTAATGGCTGAGTAATACTCCATTGTGTATATGTACCACAGCTTTCTTATCCATTCATCTGCTAATGGACATCTAGGTTGCTTCCATGTCCTGGCTATTATAAACAGTGCTGCGATGAACATTGGGGTACACGTGTCTCTTTCCCTTCTGGTTTCCTCAGTGTGTATGCCCAGCAGTGGGATTGCTGGATCATAAGGCAGTTCTATTTCCAGTTTTTTAAGGAATCTCCACACTGTTCTCCATAGTGGCTGTACTAATTTGCATTCCCACCAACAGTGTAAGAGGGTTCCCTTTTCTCCACACCCTCTCCAGCATTTATTATTTGTAGACTTTTGGATCGCAGCCATTCTGACTGGTGTGAAATGGTACCTCATAGTGGTTTTGATTTGCATTTCTCTGATAAAGAGTGATGTTGAACATCTTTTCAAGTGTTTGTTAGCCATCTGTATGTCTTCTTTGGAGAAATGTCTATTTAGATCTTTGGCCCATTTTTTGATTGGGTCATTTATTTTTCTGGAGTTGAGCTGTAGGAGTTGCTTGTATATTTTTGAGATTAGTTGTTTGTCGGTTGCTTCATTTGCTATTATTTTCTCCCATTCTGAAGGCTGTCTTTTCACCTTGCTAATAGTTTCCTTTGATGTGCAGAAGCTTTTAAGTTTAATTAGGTCCCATTTGTTTATTTTTGCTTTTATTTCCAATATTCTGGGAGGTGGGTCATAGAGGATCCTGCTGTGATGTATGTCAGAGAGTGTTTTGCCTATGTTCTCCTCTAGGAGTTTTATAGTTTCTGGTCTTATGTTGAGATCTTTAATCCATTTTGAGTTTATTTTTGTATATGGTGTTAGAAAGTGTTCTAGTTTCATTCTTTTACAAGTGGTTGACCAGATTTCCCAGCACCACTTGTTAAAGAGATTGTCTTTAATCCACTGTATATTCTTGCCTCCTTTGTCAAAGATAAGGTGTCCATATGTGCGTGGAATTATCTCTGGGCTTTCTATTTTGTTCCATTGATCTATATTTCTGTCTTTGTGCCAGTACCATACTGTCTTGATAACTGTGGCTTTGTAGTAGAGCCTGAA
The DNA here is from genome assembly GCF_055505025.1 of Bos grunniens. Classification (NCBI taxonomy): domain Eukaryota; kingdom Metazoa; phylum Chordata; class Mammalia; order Artiodactyla; family Bovidae; genus Bos; species Bos grunniens. The sequence continues at coordinate 17,506,134 of NC_141191.1, read as the reverse complement.
GTCAGGTAGGTTGATTCCTCCAGTTCCATTTTTCTTTCTCAAGATCACTTTGGTTATTCGAGGTTTTTTGTATTTCCATACAAATTGTGAAATTATTTGTTCTAGCTCTGTGAAGAATACTGTTGGTAGCTTGATAGGGATTGCATTGAATCTATAAATTGCTTTGGGTAGTATACTCATTTTCACTATATTGATTCTTCCAATCCATGAACATGGTATATTTCTCCATCTATTAGTGTCCTCTTTGATTTCTTTCACCAGTGTTTTATAGTTTTCTATATATAGGTCTTTAGTTTCTTTAGGTAGATATATTCCTAAGTATTTTATTCTCTTCGTTGCAATGGTGAATGGAATTGTTTCCTTAATTTCTCTTTCTGTTTTCTCATTATTAGTGTATAGGAATGCAAGGGATTTCTGTGTGTTGATTTTATATCCTGCAACTTTACTATAATCATTGATTAGTTCTAGTAATTTTCTGGTGGAGTCTTTAGGGTTTTCTATGTAGAGGATCATGTCATCTGCAAATAGTGAGAGTTTTACTTCTTCTTTTCCAATTTGGATTCCTTTTATTTCTTTTTCTGCTCTGATTGCTGTAGCCAAAACTTCCAAAACTATGTTGAATAGTAATGGTGAAAGTGGGCACCCTTGTTTTGTTCCTGACTTTAGAGGAAATGCTTTCAATTTTTCACCATTGAGGATAATGTTTGCTGTGGGTTTGTCATATATAGCTTTTATTATGTTGAGGTATGTTCCTTCTATTCCTGCTTTCTGGAGAGTTTTTATCATAAATGGGTGTTGAATTTTGTCAAAGGCTTTCTCTGCATCTATTGAGATAATCATATGGTTTTTGTTTTTCAATTTGTTAATGTGGTGTATTACATTGATTGATTTGCGGATATTGAAGAATCCTTGCATCCCTGGGATAAAGCCCACTTGGTCATGGTGTATGATCTTTTTAATGTGTTGTTGGATTCTGATTGCTAGAATTTTGTTTAGGATTTTTGCATCTATGTTCATCAGTGATATTGGCCTATAGTTTTCTTTTTTTGTGGCATCTTTGTCAGGTTTTGGTATTAGGGTGATGGTGGCCTCATAGAATGAGTTTGGAAGTTTACCTTCCTCTGCAATTTTCTGGAAGAGTTTGAGCAGGATAGGTGTTAGCTCTTCTCTAAATTTTTGGTAGAATTCAGCTGTGAAGCCGTCTGGACCTGGGCTTTTGTTTGCTGGAAGATTTTTGATTACAGTTTCAATTTCCATGCTTGTGATGGGTCTGTTAAGGTTTTCTATTTCTTCCTGGTCGAGTTTTGGAAAGTTGTACTTTTCTAAGAATTTGTCCATTTCTTCCTCGTTGTCCATTTTATTGGCATATAATTGTTGATAATAGTCTCTTATGATCCTTTGTATTTCTATGTTGTCTGTTGTGATCTCTCCACTGTCATTTCTAATTTTATTGATTTGATTTTTCTCCCTTTGTTTCTTGATGAGTCTGGCTAATGGTTTGTCAATTTTATTTATCCTTTCAAAGAACCAGCTTTTGGCTTTGTTGATTTTTGCTATGGTCTCTTTTGTTTCTTTTGCATTTATTTCTGCTCTAATTTTTAAGATTTCTTTCCTTCTACTAACCCTGGGGTTCTTCATTTCTTCCTTTTCTAGTTGTTTGAGGTGTAGAGTTAGGTTATTTATTTGACTTTTTTCTTGTTTCTTGAGGTGTGCCTGTATTGCTATGAACTTTCCCCTTAGGACTGCTTTTACTGTGTCCCACAGGTTTTGGGTTGTTGTGTTTTCATTTTCATTCGTTTCTATGCAAATTTTGATTTCTTTTTTGATTTCTTCTGTGATTTGTTTGTTATTCAGCAGCGTGTTGTTCAGCCTCCATATGTTGGAATTTTTAATAGTTTTTCTCCTGTAATTGAGATCTAATCTTACTGCATTGTGGTCAGAAAAGATGCTTGGAATGATTTCTATTTTTTTGAATTTACCAAGGCTAGCTTTATGGCCCAGGATGTGATCTATCCTGGAGAAGGTTCCATGTGCGCTTGAGAAAAAGGTGAAATTCATTGTTTTGGGATGAAATGTCCTATAGATATCAATTAGGTCTAACTGGTCTATTGTATCGTTTAAAGTTTGTGTTTCCTTATTAATTTTCTGTTTAGTTGATCTATCCATAGGTGTGAGTGGGGTATTAAAGTCTCCCACTATTATTGTGTTATTGTTAATTTCTCCTTTCATACTTGTTAGCATTTGTCTTACATACTGCGGTGCTCCCGTGTTGGGTGCATATATATTTATAATTGTTATATCTTCTTCTTGGATTGATCCTTTGATCATTATGTAGTGACCTTCTTTGTCTCTTTTCACAGCCTTTGTTTTAAAGTCTATTTTATCTGATATGAGTATTGCTACTCCTGCTTTCTTTTGGTCCCTATTTGCATGGAAAATCTTTTTCCAGCCCTTCACTTTCAGTCTGTATGTGTCCCCTGTTTTGAGGTGGGTCTCCTGTAGACAACATATGTAGGGGTCTTGTTTTTGTATCCATTCAGCCAGTCTTTGTCTTTTGGTTGGGGCATTCAACCCATTTACGTTTAAGGTAATTACTGATAAGTATGATCCCGTTGCCATTTACTTTATTGTTTGGGGTTCGAATTTATACACCATTTTTGTGTTTCCTGTCTAGAGAATATCCTTTAGTATTTGTTGTAGAGCTGGTTTGGTGGTGCAGAATTCTCTCAGCTTTTGCTTATCTGAGAAGCTTTTGATTTCTCCTTCATACTTGAATGAAATCCTTGCTGGGTACAATAATCTGGGCTGTAGGTTATTTTCTTTCATCATTTTAAGTATGTCTTGCCATTCCCTCCTGGCTTGAAGAGTTTCTATTGAAAGATCAGCTGTTATCCTTATGGGAATTCCCTTGTGTGTTATTTGTTGTTTTTCCCTTGCTGCTTTTAATATTTGTTCTTTGTGTTTGATCTTTGTTAATTTGAGTAATATGTGTCTTGGGGTGTTTCGCCTTGGGTTTATCCTGTTTGGGATTCTCTGGGTTTCTTGGACTTGGGTGATTATTTCCTTCCCCAGTTTAGGGAAGTTTTCAACTATTATCTCCTCAAGTATTTTCTCATGGTCTTTCTTTTTGTCTTCTTCTTCTGGGACTCCTATGATTCGAATGTTGTAGCGTTTAATATTGTCCTGGAGGTCTCTGAGATTGTCCTCATTTCTTTTAATTCGTTTTTCTTTTATTCTCTCTGATTCATTTATTTCTACCATTCTATCTTCTAATTCACTAATCCTATCTTCTGCCTCTGTTATTCTACTATTTGTTGCCTCCAGAGTGTTTTTAATTTCATTTATTGCATTATTCATTGTATATTGACTCTTTTTTATTTCTTCTAGGTCCTTGTTAAACCTTTCTTGCATCTTCTCAATCCTTGTCTCCAGGCTATTTATCTGTGATTCCATTTTAATTTCTAGATTTTGGATCAATTTCACTATCATTATTCGGAATTCTTTATCAGGTAGATTCCCTATCTCTTCCTCTTTTGTTTGGTTTGGTGGGCATTTATCCTGTTCCTTTATCTGCTGGGTATTCCTCTGTCTCTTCATCTTGTTTAAATTGCTGAGTATGGGGTGTCCTTTCTGTATTCTGGCAGTTTGTGGAGTTCTCTTTATTGTGGCTATTCCTCACTGTGTGTGGGTTTGTACAGGTGGCTTGTCAAGGTTTCCTGGTTAGGGAAGCTTGTGTCAGTGTTCTGATGGGTGGAACTGTATTTCTTCTCTTTGTTCAGTCGCGCTGTGGGGAGGGAGGGAGGGATGCTGCAAGCAAATAACACTGGCGTGCGCTCGCAGTGCCTCAGCCACACTGGGTCTGCCCCCGCTCACTGCGCGTGTAGCCTCCCTGCCCACACTGCTCGGGCTCTAGGTTGTTCCGCCGGGAACAATCCAAGGCTGGCCCTGGGTTGCATGTACCTCCCAGGTCCAAGCCGCTCAGGTTCAGGCACTCGGACAGTCCTCAGAGGCGCAGACTCAGTTGGGCCTGAGTATTGTGCTCTTCCCAGGTCCGAGCAGCTCAAGTGATGAGGTGTTTGGCGAGCGCCAATACTGCGACTTATCGCCTCCCCGCCACTCGGTTATCTGGGCGCAAAACCGGCGCACCTTCTTAGGCAGATGTTAACCGTCCAGACCCCCAAGAAGTTTTAGTTAGCAAAGAAGCCTGCTTACAGTTTTATAGATAATGTCTCTCTGGGGCTGCAATTGCCCCCTTCCGGCTCTGGCTGCCTATCACCGGAGGGGGAAGGTCTGCAGCCGGCTATCTCTGTTCAATTCTTTGTTCCGTGCACGGGCCTGGCGGTCTTAGGTTGGGGCTGGCTTTTCGCGTAGTAGATATCCCACAGTCTGGTTTGTTAGCCCAAATTATTTCGCTCAGATAGTGCTCAGGGTATTCAGGCCAGATTCTTACTCTAAGCGATGCAGCCCGCGCTGCGCCTCCCTGCCCAGCCCCCGCTTGTTAATGGCGCCTGCAGGCGTCTGCGCTGCTTCTCCACTGGGGGAGTTACCGTAGGACTCGCAATCTTCGAGTTTTAATTGTTTATTTATTTTTTCTTCCTGTTACGTTGCCCTCTGTGCTTCCAAAGCTCGGCACAGATTCGGCAGTGAGAAGGTTTCCTGGTGTTTGGAAACTTCTCTCTTTTTAAGACTCCCTTCCCGGGACGGAGCTCCGTCCCTCCCTCTTTTGTCTCTTTTTTTGTCTTTTATATTTTTTCCTACCTCCTTTCGAAGAGTTGGATTGCTTTTCTGGGTGCCTGATGTCCTCTGCCGGCATTCAGAAGTTGTTTTGTGGAATTTACTCGACGTTTAAATGCTCTTTTGATGAATTTGTGGGGGAGAAAGTGTTCTCCCTGTCCTACTCCTCCGCCATCTTGGCTCCTCCTCCTCACACCCTTCTGTATCTGCTTTTGACATCACTAAAAAATAGCTACACTAGGAGAGAAAAAAGAGATTGCTACATTGTCAAGGAAAAAGCTAATATTTAGGATTCTACAAAAATATCATGTTTCATTGAATTTTCTAATTTTTATTGTGCGCTTAAGACTCATTGTGAAGTGAAAGTCACTTAGTCGTGTCTGACTCTTTGTGACCCCATGGACTGTAGCCCACCAGGCTCCTCTGTTCATGGAATTCTCCAGGCAAGAATACTGGAATGGGTTGCTATTTCCTTCTCCAGGGGATCTTCCGACCCAGGGATCCAACCCAGGTCTCCTGCATTGCAGGCGGACTCTTTACCTACTGAGCCACCAGGGAAGCCTTGAATGTCACTAATGTATCTGGTTCTATATTTATCACAAAACCACTAAGAAGTTATGAGTAACAGAAATGCCTGAGCAGATAGTGAAAATACAAATGAACACAGACCGAAAATACTGGTGGCTAAAGACTGATCCTTTCTCAGAATTTAAAATCTGAGACAGGTCAGAAACACAGATGAATATCTATTCCACATCACTCTGTGGTCTTTAAAATAGCCTTTCAAAATGACTCCAGGCTGAAGGAACTTGGCAAGAGCTGTCCAGGCATTAACACTTTTTAACATGTTGCTGCCATTACTCACCATTAGGGAGCAATAGAGTGCAGACACAGGTCTTTGCCTCAAGCTTTGTGCCCAGTTTCAACATCAGGAGGGGGAAAGCAAAAGACAGCCTCCCACAACAGTTCAGTTGAATATCCACACAGAACATAAACACTTGCCTAAAGGAAGAAATTAAGATGTGACTTTAATAAGCCCACACTATCTATTCCATCATAGTCATCTTTAATCCAGTATGTGAAGTGAAGTGAAGTGAATGTCGCTCAGTCGTGTCCGACTGTTTGCAACCCCATGGACTGTAGCCCACCAGGCTCCTCCATCCATAGAATTTTCTAGGCAAGAGTACTGGAGTTGGTTGCCATTTCCTTCTCCAGGCGCTCTTCCCAACCCAGGGATAGAACCCCGGTCTTCTGCATTGTGGGCAGACACTTTACTGTCTGAGCCACCAGGGAATCCTTTAATCCAATATAGAGTCAAATTATAATTCAGTTCCTTCTTCTTACCTGTTTGTGGTATTAAGAAATTTTCTTTGGGCCTTGGTTTGCTGATCTGAAAAATGAAGTTTAATTATTGTTTTAAAATTAATTGCTTTTATGTGACAGAGACACTTGGAAATTAACCAACATCAGTTGTCACAGCTCTCTGACAATTGAATGGGTAACAAGGGAGAGACATCTGTGGAAATGTGGATTCCTTTATGGATTCCCTAAGGGGAACATGGGAGAAGGCAATGGCACCCCACTCCAGTACTCTTGCCTGGAAAATCCCATGGGCAGAGGAGCCTGGTAGGCTGCAGTCCATGGGGTTGCTAGGAGTCAGACACGACTGAGCAACTTCCCTTTCACTCTTCACTTTCATGCATTGGAGAAGGAAATGGCAACCCACTCCAGTGTTCTTGCCTAGAGAATCCCAGGGATGGGGGAGCCTGGTGGGCTGCCGTGTCTGGGGTCGCACAAAGTCGGACACGACTGAAGCGACTTAGCAGCAGCAGCAGCAGGGGGGACATGACCTAAACCATCATCATGTCTGACTCCTTGATTTCAGCAATAAGGAAACTGAGGTGCGTATCCAAGGTCACACAGTCACTGCCAATGCCAGAAAGACACAAGTGTGCCCTCACAAGTATCTATACTGCTCACTCCTCTGTTGACCAAATACTTCTAAAATAAATTATTTCAGTTGGTGTAACTGGTCATCTTTCCTCCAAACTGGTTCCCAGGTGTCCACATTCACACGGAGATGAGTCCTATCAAAGGTAACCTCAGAAAAGTTCTAAAACTCTCTATTATAATAGATACAGAACTTCTCTGCTAATAAAAGCAGTGATAAATCCTGGCCTGAGTATGTGAACAGTATAGAAAACCAGTGTCCAGGAAAAAAAAAAAAGTGGGGGTGGGTCCTTTAAAGGATATGAAGGAAGTATTGGGAGAGACTGGTTAAAAAACAAGGACGTTACTGGCTGACACACCCAGGAACACGAATTAAGACACAGAGGCCTCTGGAATTAAGGTAGCCACATGATTCTGGTAAAAGCCTGACTTTGATAATTAGCAAAGAGATGGTTCATTTAAATGATTTAGGAGAGGAGTTGAATTAAAGAAATTAAACTAGTAGAACTACAATGACAACACTGGAAAAGTGCTATATGGGTTGTAATAAGTAAATTTTTTCAATATTAACAATCTGATTTTAAAGCTGTATTCACATTTTAACAGAGGCAGCAATGAAATTAGACCAACCAGTTTTACCAAGCGCTGATGCCACGATGTAGGAGTGAAGCTTTCACTCAACTCAGAAATATTAGAATGGTTTAAAAGTGTGAAAATAGGCATGCCATTTTTAGAGCACAATGAAATACATTTTACAAAACATTTTCTCTTAAAGCAAGAACATATACTATTTTCCTAATTATAACTTTGTTATACATTGTAAATGGCCCTGTGATTTTTTTGTGTGTGAGAGAATTAGTAGCTATCTTGGTAGGAGATTTGAAATATGGCATTTTAGATGTTTTTAAGTTGCATTTTTAAATGTAATATTTTTGAGTAACTAACACCAGCATTTTCAACATCATGTGGCTTGAATGCATAATCTTTGGCCTGAAATCTTACTCCTGGAAATGTGTTCTAAGGAATAGCTCAAAAGAAGAAAATATCTCTTTGTATAAAAATGTTTATAGCTTTGATATTTATGATAGTGAAAAAGGCAAGATCAATCTTAATTTCAAAAGCAAAAAAGAGAGAGAGATGACTAAGACAATCAAAAAAGATATATATACATATGTGAGGGAACATTATTCTGCAGTGATTTAAAATGAAAAAGAAGACTGAGAAAAGGAGACTGGAAATTATTACAAAACATAAATAGCAACTGATAAATACAAATCTTATTTCTGCATAAAATTATATAAGATATATATGTAATATATCATATATATATGATTGAATGAAAACTTGAAGAAATGTAGGCTTAAGAATGACTTAAGTTTACCTCTTTATTTAAATTGATTTAGTCTTAATCAATCTTTAAATAGTATATTTTATAATTTTAATAATAAATACATTGTTAGTTATTTTATATTTATGTACAGTCTAAGTATTATACTCTTAAGCCATACATGTGTTCAACAATTTTTATCCACTCTTTAATCTTACACTTATATATTCCATGCATAGACTGTTGAGTGAAATTTCTAAGAATATTGCTGGTAAATAGTAGGTTCCAATTACTATTAATTGAAAGCTTGAAGTTTTAGTAGTATAGTAACAAGCATCTAGTCTTCTATGCTAGACAGACAGCTTGGATGGGAAGGGAATGGATAAAGAATGCAGGAAGGGAGCAGGTTATAGACTCGTAGACTGAAAGAAACCCCAGAGTCACCCTCCATTCTTGAACCAGAGGGGTTTCGATGGACAGTTTGCAGGGGGGAATTCCCAGTCTCTCAGTTATCCATTTATAACTCCAGGATCCAGGAACTGACCCTGACGTCTAATGTCATGGATCTAAAATCTAATCATCAATAAGGAATTACTTTGATAATTGCCATGCAATTTGTCATTCAGATTCTGATTTATTTTTTACCACGTAGCCATCATTTATAAGAGAATGGTTTTGAAGTGTGTTGTGAATGAACTGTGATGCTTTTTTCCCCCTCTAAAAGGTAACATTTAGACAGTTGGTATAAATGACATTGAGTTTACATATTCAACAAACGTGTTAACTTTCATTCATTGAAGTATTTGTGTGGATATATGGGATTCAAAGGCTTGTCATTTCCAATATTATAAGTATCTATTACAGATACTGGTCTTGATGCTTAGTTTAAAAAGAAAGGAAACTCTTTTGAGAGTTCAGTGCACTGGGAATTTCTACCAATATTTCTCTTCTCAGGTAAAATGTTACGTGTTACCTGGATATTGTTTGTTACATGCAATTTAAAACTCTCTGTTTTCTGTTTTTAAAAATGCATGTGTTTCCTCCACATTGAGAACAGAGAGTGTTAATTCAAATGTAGCATGGCATGTCTGCCTCTTGACATGTTCCTCTGTACCGTATGTGAAAATGTTGTCTGTGAAGGAAAAGTATATTAGAATGAATGTGGATACTTTGCTGTTAAGACTACATGTGGTTTATTTTTTGCTTGTTTGAGAAAATGCTGAAGAATAAGGTTGAATGAAGATGTCCAGACTCCCCAGTCTAGTTATTTGGTGTCTATGTTCTTGCCATGTTCCTGGCCTTTGAAAAATCAATGGGACTGAGCCCTGAGTCTTCCTTAAAGCTTGAGCAGACGAGATTGCAGATATGTTTCAAACATTTGAACTTTGGTTATTTCGACTTAATTTAAAGCACCCTTCAAAATATTTTAATTATGAATCCTGTAGAAACCCTTTATTTGGTTTTTCTTTTCTTCCTCTTGGTTTTTTACAACAGGAAATATTAAATGTCAAGAAAAGTGCCATGCCATTATCCAAATTATCTTTTAATTAGTACCAGTTTAAGCATTGATTACATTGAAAATCATTTCATTTCAGCCACAGCGTCCTGTGTTTACTCATGAAAACATTCAAGGTGGGGGGGAACCGTAAGTATTCTTCTTATCTTCTAAATTTGAGACTAACCTTGACCCACAAAACAGACCATTGATGTACCATAAGCGAGGATGGTACAACTTTGCACATGAAAGAGACCAGAGTAACTAACATGAGATAAGACCTCCCTGATTAAGAGTAATTGCAATAACTTCCATCTTTCACAACAGAGAACAGAAGCTACTTTTGAAAAAAAATCCATGATTTTGCAAAGATTGATTTATGCACTCGAAAAACCTTCCAATGCTGTAGTGATTCCTAAGATTTATGAATCTGTCTCTCTCCCTGTTCTAACTCAGCATGTAGATTCTAGTAACTGCAGCCTTAAAGACACTGAAAATGTTCTAACATTGTTTTTATACATATTTGAAAAGCAAGAGAATGTCAAAGTAGACCTACAGTGATAAGTTAGTGACATAATTCCGAAGTTCCAGAATGTTGGAAATGGCAGTCTTAAAACATGCACTGTTTAAGTTACGTGATGTTTACTACCCAGAGGACCAGGAAAATAAATGCCTTTTCACACTTTCTTTCAAATCCCCACCTACTGATACTAAGTCAAACCAACCCTGAAGGTGTCACATACTGTCTTTAAGGTTGTCTTTCTGTTCCATTTTGCCCTAGGAAGACAGTCAGAGGTTATCCACTTCCTGTTGGCTGTTGCCTCTCTGAGTCAGGAGGGAGCCCCAGGGAAGGCGCGGGTACAGGGCTAAACCTTGTCGGGCTGACCTGAGGACACATAATGCGCCCCCTGCTGGCTGGCCAAGCTCCACTCCCCTCAGTTCAGTTCAGTTCAGTCGCTCAGTCCGACTCTTTGCGACCCCGTGGACTTCAGCACGCCAGGCTGGAGCAGAGCAATCCAGCAGGGCCTGGAGATCTCCCAGCCATTGGTCCCTCCTCACTGCTCACATACCTGGTGCTTAGCTAAAAGCACAGGTCTCAGAAGCCATCTCCCAACCCCAAACTAGCTCTCACTGGGTACAGCTAGAAAGAAATTTTTGTTAATGAAAAGAAAAGGTTTGGAGGAACAAATCATTTAAAATTTCATTTAGTTGGGGGAAAAAAAAGTTTAAATATAATCCTTTTAAGTCTAAAGGTTGACTTTGTGTTCTTTTTTACACAACTGACTATGAGATGAATCACAGAGAATAAATCCAAGACTGATTAGGTTTACTGCCCTGCATCATCAATGCATTATATTAGAAGCTTTTAATCAATTTATGAATTAGGATATAGGTGATATTACTCTGTTTCATATCATATGGAGTTAATACTCGCATGTGTTTATGAGCTCACAGGTGGGAGAGGGCACATTTTCAATGTCCCGCTTTGAACATTATAAAAATTCTTTATTAAGTTTCTATTTGATTACAATGCCAAGTATAGCTGCTTGTTGTTCAGTCGTTCAGTCATGTCCGACTGTTTGTGACCCCATGGACTGCAGGGTATCACTTAATCTCTTTCATTTAAGAAATAGGTTTTGATTGAAAATAGGACAAAATGTTATCATGTCACTCCAATTCAGAAGTATGGTAAAATATGTTACAGAAAAAGCTGCAAGTTATAGACAGAGTTTCATGATTGGCCGAGCATTTCCTGTTTTAAAGACAAATTTCTTTCTGAGGCATCCTGGCCCCACCACCATCATTCATCTCACCAACACATCCTTCAAAACAGCATTTTTTTTTTTTAATTGTAATTCGACTGCATTTCCTGTCGTGCAAAACTGATTTTGAAAGCCAACAGAGGCAGGAGTATTTCTGAAAGGTTTGTTTATGTTTCCATGAAACTTCCAATTTTTTTTTTTTTTTTTTTTTTTGTGGTCTAATTAAACCAGAATGGTAAGTAAACTTTCACAAGCACACTGGTTTTCATCATGTTAAAGTGAAGTAGGAGTTCGTGCCAATTCTTTTTTTTTTTTTTTCACTCTTGGGACCTTGAGATTCTTCAAGCAGCTGGGATTTATGGCCTTAAATAGGCTCATTTCTGGGAGTGGTTGGAGATGGGCCTGGGTCAAGGCTGAAGCCTGAAGAGATCCAGTGTTTCCCAAAGTGAGAGATGCAATGTATATTCATAGACTTGGCAGCCCAGGAATGCCTATCTCCCTCAAACGTGAGACCAGAAAAGGAACGGTGGTGAGACTAGCTTCCCCCAGGGATGGACAAAAGGTACCATTCCTTCACCTGGGCATCTTCAAATCAAACAATAAAATAATCCGACCTCTCCAACCAGGGCTGGCCCCATGCAAACATCCAAATTCAGGAATGTTGGTACTCAAGACCTCCCTATTTTGCCACTGCTCTAGGATTTAGGCTATCTTTCTTAGCCCTTCCCCACAAGCAGAATCCTTTCTCTGCAGAAGACTTCAAAACCCCAAGTGGCTAAAAAGGTTTACCCAGAGAAAACAATGTTAACAGGGGAAGAAATCTCTAACATTGGAATTCCAGGCTTTGCTCTCAGGCCAGAGAAGATAATGTTTTCTAGGTGAGGCTGTTAGACACATCATCTTACCAGGTCTTTCCCCAGTACACCCTCCCCCAGTCCAGCTTTATCCAGACTCCCTCCTCCCCCATCCTGAAAAGTTTAGAGAAGCCAATGCAGCCTGTCTCTGATTTGTCACATGACATTTGAGTTCAGGTGAGGGAATAGTTTTGTTCTACCAAAGGATTATTCTCTTGACTGAATGAAGTAATCAAAACAAATCATTCTTGTTCCTGAGCAATATCCAATATTATCAGCCTTTTAAAGTTGGCGTGAAAAAATCCAAAGTGCCCTGAAATGTGGTTCTTATTTCCTACTTTTCCAAAATTACATTAACTGTTAAGAAGAACAGCAGAAACAAATTCATTAACTTAAAAAAAAAAAAAAAATCCCCCTCACAATACTGGTAATATTTTAGTAGTAATATGTCATTTTCATGTTAACTGCATATCAAATACTTCCTGACCCTCTAAACTGTTAGAATCAGTGTCCTTCCAAAATGCCAGTCCATATTAATATGCATGCTATTTTATTACCCCCAATTCTCTGAGTTTATTACTGATTGATGCCACCAAAATATATGCTCTCAAAGAATTCAAAGAAAGAAAGAAAAGTGGCAGCATTCATTCAGTAATACTTTTACATACATTTATTTCAAGAGAGAGTTTTTACATTAAGCACAATTTTTCCAGGACCTTTTAAAAAAGAACTTATGTCTCTAAATCTACTGCTTGAGATCACCACTTACACTGATGCAAACTACGAAATTAAACTATTTTAAAGACTTCCTCCCAGGAAAAAAAAATAAACTTCTCTTTTATAGTAATTTCCACATAGCAATATAAAAGCTTTATCTGAGACATTTTGTACATCTCAATTTAGAATCATTTGAAAATTCCACTTGCAAGTTGCAGTTCCTTGCTTCTGAATATGGCTAAAACCATAATTCCTTCTTGTTTTATATAGCTGAAAAGTACACATACCACTTCTCTTATAGTCTGTATTATTTTTTAATGTCCAAATGATAGCTATCTATGACTGTACAATTGAAGTGCAGATCAAATTTATAAATGTTAAAATGTTTTAATACAACTCATGAATATTAGAATCTTCCATAAATTGTCCTCATTGTGAGTTCTGAAATGCTGTTAGAGTGGTCTAATTCTTATGAAAACTTAACTACCTCTACTTACTTTACAACCTTACCAAAAACTTATACTACCTAATTAATATGTTAAGGATAGGTTCAAAGTAAAATAAATATAATATTCTTTTGGTAGTTTCATAGAAGTGCAAAAAAATTTTTTAACACGTGCATTTGTCTTGTTTAAGGTTTCAGGCTCTGTATAACTATACTCCTAGGAATGAAGATGAGCTGGAGCTCAGAGAAAGTGATGTCATTGATGTGATGGAAAAATGTGATGATGGATGGTTTGTGGGTATGTGTACATTTCCTTTCAGGCATTTGGCCATTTTATAATTTGCTTATGTTTGCTCCCGTGCATGGTTGGATGTGATAGTCAAGCTTTCTTTGATTTCATAATGCCTTTATCTTTCACACATCCATATGCATTATGTAATCCTAGGGCAACTGCATTTTGAATAGAATTTAGTATTACTGCTTCAGGTATATGTGGTTTCCTGCTGGTTTTATTTCCAAGTCAACTGAAAGAAGAAGACTTCTCTAAATAGCACCAATCAGTAAAGGCTGAGATCTGAGAACAACAACGAGCTGTCCCCTAGATGAGAAACACGAATATTCTATTCAGCACAGAATGCTGGTCATCAGCAGTGAGGATCTAATCTGAGAAAACAGACGAAATGAACAACTCATGCTTGACTAGGTCTGCTGGAGGTGCCCTTCATTGTTGTTCGGTCACTCGGTTGTGTCCCACTCTTTGCGACCCCGTGGACTACAGCATGCCAGGCTTCCCTGTCCTTCAGTATCTCCCAGAGTTTGCTCAAACTCATGTCATTGAGTTGGTGATGCCATCCAACCATCTCATCCTCTGTTGCCCCCTTCTCCTCCTGCCCTCAATCCCTCCCAGCATCAGGGTCTTTTCCAATGAGTCGGCTCTTCACATCAGGTGGCCAAAGTATTGGAGCTTCAGCTTCAGCATCAGTCCTTCCGATGAAGACTCGGGGTTGATTTCCTTTAGGATTGACTGGTTTGATCTCCTTGCTGTCCAAGGGATTCTCAGGAGACTTCTCTAGCATCACAGTTCAAAAGCATCGATTCTTAGGCACTCAGCCTTCTTTATGGTCTGACTCTCACGTCTACTGGAAAAACCTTAACTTTGACTAGAGGAACCTTTGTTGGCAAAGTGAGGTCTCTCCTTTTGAATACATTATCTAGGTTTGTCATAGCTTTTCTTAAGAATTCACTGATCCACCTTAGCTTCAATATGTGGTCCAAGTAGAGAGAAGTTCCATTCTTACCACATACAAAACAACCCCATTCTTACCATCTTGAAAGAAAACTACAGGTTTTCTGAGAAATTTTTTGTAGACAAGCATACCATACACTAAGTCACAGAGGAAAGAGATAAAAAGGAAACAGACGTAGGAAGATGAAGGATACAGCTGATGGAGGTACGAAGGCTTTCTGTAGACAGTCCAGCTGTGGGGAAATAAAGGAGCAAAGACCACATTAGCAGCCACAAGCCTCTGCCTCTGTTTATATTAATTCCCCACTGAGAAGAGTAAAATGGCTTACCTGTACAGGGATAAAGAAGATCAGTCATCAAACCAGGACAGTAAGCTCTAGAGGGTAAATGAGAAAGGGAAGTACAAAGACTGTGTTCACTCTTCATGAGCTGGAAAACCTAAGGAAGAATTTGGTACACTTGCTCTTCCAAAAAGCTTCAAAGGAATTATGATATTTGAATCCAAAGGCGATCATCATGATGGTCCTTTATGCATTTGGTTTTACTCCTCATATTAGAAACTTCCCCAATGATAGAACCCTCGCCCGCTAACAGTGGTCTGCCTTTTTTTCTTTAGTGATTTGGTAAGTTGTTCAAATTTTCTGTATTTTATGAAGGACCCTGGCAGGGCTATTTGTAAATGAATGCTGTGGCATTCAGCACGATCTTCTATGAAATAACAAACCTGGGTGGTGACGGCATCCCTGATAAAGCTTTTGTGTTACACTGTGCTAAGGAGCCGTGACAGACCTCCTGCTCACAGAACCAAGCCTTGGTGTGGGCCTTTTCCAGTCCATCCTATCCCACGGCCAGCCCCATCTTTATTGAGAAGATTGTACCCACATGCATTTCCTCTTCCGCTCCTCACTCCTGTCTAGCAGCCTCAGTGATGGAGCCCCATCATACTCAAGTATCCTTGTTCTTAAAAACCCACCTCCTCAGCGAGACTGTCTCTCCCCTCAGACCAAGAGGCTGAGCTTTTCTCTTTAGCCTGGTGTGATGGGAGCAGTTGGATGGCATCACCGACTTGATGGACATGAGTTTGAGCAAGCTCTCCAGGAGTTGGTGATGGACAGGGAAGCCTGGCGTGCTGCAGTCCATGGGATCGCAGAGAGTCAGACACGACTGAGCAACTGAACTGAACTCAACTCAACTGATGGGAGTGAAGCCTTTAAGCTTAAGAAGTGATGAAGGCATCGGGCAGTAGAGATTAGACTGCCGACTCTGTCATCCCATCCCTTCAATGAGTCTCTCTTCTTCTCCAAACTCTGAGGGCTTGCTCTCTTAGTGAGTTTTCAAGCCCACTTGAACTGATGAACTGGTATCTCACGGTTGTTACCCATCCCCCACCCATTTCCTTTATCATTTCTATTTTCAGGAACCTCTAGAAGAACCAGATTCTTTGGTACTTTTCCCGGAAACTATGTCAAGAGGCTGTGAATCACTCTCCTGGTTATTTATGCCGCATTTCAGCAGCACATCTGCATAACCTTGCCTGAGAGATCCCGCAGGGCTCCTGCTGTAATGCCTTCCATTTCCAACAGAAGTCACCCACCGTCACCATCTCCACCTGCCACCAGACCACCAGCAACTGAACTGCCACGCCTTGGGGAGATGGGTGGATTAGCCTCCGTGTGAAAGTGCATATTCCTGCTTTCTGCTCTAAACTTGGAAAAGTGGATGTGTGGCATCAGAAAGAAAACCCTATGCTTAATAAGGGTTGAGCAGTTGAGGCAAAAAAATAAGTGTCTCAAGGAGGCTCCCCGGTCCACTTTGGAAGCTGCCCTCCCTTCAGGCAACCAGAAGATTGTTTCTTACTACTCGCTGTGGTTCGCATTTTCACCTTCTTAGCTTGGCAGTATATTTTCCTTTCACGAGTTTGCCTAGTGTCCTGGTTTACATGATATGACAACTGTACTTCAACTATTGTTTGCCTGCACTTATCTGTTGTAATATGCACAGTGATTACAAAATCTAAAGTAAGAGTAGGAAAGTTAATTCGAATGAGTGTGATTTTGTTGAATTGAATGTGAGTTTCCAGTAGGAGTCTTTTCCTGCAGGTTTTCTTTTTGTACTTTTTAGAAGTGCAAACAATAAGTGAATAAGAGCCTTTGGTAATAATCATGAGAATATAAGAGGTTTAGCTAGACTACAAAAAAAAATAACTATTGTGTTGTAAAGTTGCATTGCTATTTTATATTAAAATGTAATAATCAGCATAATGAACAATGAGCTCTTAGTGTTTTATTTATCTGATAAAAGTTAAATAAAAGCAGTGTTAGTGACAGAGGCAATGAATTATTCTAACATAGACACTTGAAAGTATGTGTGAGCAATATTCATAGGTAAGATTTCACTGTGTGTACACATGCACATCTGAGATTGTATGAAAACAGACAATCCATATGCTATGTTGTACATTTTATGGAAATGTAGAAGAATCTCACACATTATTTTATAGACATAGAGTACTTTGGAAGCATCACAAGTATTAAGGCTGGTTTTAGTAAGGATTATGGTCAATACAATTATTTTTACTATGATAATTATTTTTCTTCTCTGGAACTCAGAATCCTGGCTACATTTGAGGACAGGAATATGTTGAGCCTGATTTTCCTGGTGTGTGTAAACTATTTCCTCGGAATACATTAGGCACTTTTGAGAGACAATGTTAAATCATTCAGGTTATATTTTCTGCCCTGAAGTAGAAACCTACGAGATGATATTAGGACCTGAAAGATTTAACGTGGTTAACAGTGCCTGAATTACGCATACCCTGAGAACTAGCTTTGTATTTCTTATGACTTTGCATAAGAACTATTCATATTTGGATCTTCAGCACCTTATAGATAAAACTTTTTACAGCATTTCTTCTGTGGACAGTGATTGATCTTTTCACAATGTATGTAGACTCTAGAATTTTGTACATACATTTGCTCTTTTTTTTGTACAGACTATTTAGTTGTTGAGAAGACAGGGGAATTTCCTAATTTGGTCTTTATCCTTCATTTAAACTAAGCTAAAACACCTTCAACAGAGCATCCTTTACATCTCCCACAAATCATTATTATGACTCAACAGTGCGATTCTGTAAGATAGCACTTTTGCAAAAGTTTATGAATATAAGATTTTAGCAGCCAAACTAAAATGTATATAAATACTGATTATAGAGGAATTTCACTAGGAAGAAGGTAAAGAAACATCTTTGAGTAGCCTACCTTGATTATTGTCAAGTTCACAGCCAGCTTTATATTTTAAAGGCTTTGGGTTTGAAATTAGGTCAACTGCATGCAGCTTTGCTGATAAATGAATAATTACCTTTGATGCCATTTATGAGAGAAGACTTCAATATCTGTTGCCTGTCATACTTAAGAAAAATTAATGTTTCTACTCTCTGTATCTGATTTTAAAAGGAAAAATATTCATACCAAGCTTTTAGGTAATTGACTTCAAATTCTTACAAGCAAAGGTCATTGTGTTTTTCTTGAATAGACATCTAATAAATTTTGCTTGGACATATACTTCAGCTTTTCTTCTTGACATTTATCCTTACATGAATTGTGTATTTTATTCCAACTGGTTAGATAAACTCAGATAACATGCATTTGCTCTGTGTTCTCTTGACACACAAATGGAGAAAAGATGCATTTGGATCAGCTCAGATAAGAAATATTTTTTAACACCATCACCAAAGCTCCTTTGCTAAATACCCTTTGGTTAAAGATTGTTCTTCAGCTAAAACAACACATTTTAAAATATTTCTGCCTCAAAAATAGCTATTTTTTCCAAGGACAAGTTAATTATAAGAAGTTGTAAGCACTTTACAAATTCAACAATCTTAAGTTCAACATCCTTGCCCCAAAAAGCTTTATCACCATTGGCATGGCAAACTGTTAATACTCACAAGTGCTCAATGAATCTCAAATTATGTGTTGCCATTGAGTGTCATTCCTTTATCTCAACAGATAGTAAGCAGCTAGCTCTCCCACTTGGATCCTTTCTAATAAACTGGAGTCCTTTCTGGCTCTATGTGCTTCAGCCCTCTTCCATATCTATCACTCACATACTCAGAAACACGGACATTCCTCTGTTGGCAATTTAGTTATCAATGTTGTCTTATCGTGTAGCTTCACCCTAAAACCCACCCTGATCCCCTCTATTCCACTGGGTAGTTTCCACCATGTATTAGCTTTCCACAAAAGTATGTTTCCATTGTAGGAAGAATACACGCTGTATTATTATTCTAGTCCCTGGTTTTGTGAGAACATTGATGGGTAATTTAACCAGGTGAATCTGATCAAATGCAGGAAGCTGTTGGTGAACTTTCTGCAAGAGAATCTGCCAAATGATCGGCACTCTAAATACATAAATCTGGGATTTTATAAACCACGTGCATCAAAATCTGGACTTCCTTGTCTCACTGGAGAATTTTATCATCTGTGCTACTCTGCAGAATCTGTTGAGATGCCCCAGCAACTCTGTCAAAGCCCAAGCTCAAGAATGCCTAAACAGGGACTTCCCTGGTGGTTCAGTGATTCTCAACCAGTGATAGATATCCACGCTGTCAGTGCAGGAGGCATGGGTTTGATCCTTGGTCAGGGATCCTGTATGCCACATGGCACAGGCGAAAAAAAAAAAAAGAAGAATGAAAATAGTACAAAGAATTCCTAAACAGCTTTGCATTTTGCCCAGACTTCTGACTCAGCCACGCCAGCACTGCTGTTAGATGCAGACTGGCCATAACCAGCACTCAGCCCTCCTGCCGTGCTTCCTCACTCTCTGGGTTGAATGCTGAATTATTTTTTTTGTTCCAAAATTGATGCTTAGTGACCTATTTTACTTGATTTTATGTCAATGCACGATCATCAATGAAATTCCTCATTTACGCCATTAATGGTTGCCTTGGTAGGTAGAATAGGATCCATTTTGTTGTGAAACCAACACAATAAGCCCTGTAGAGCACTGTCTCTACTCGTCGGCCTCAGTGGGCTGCGGACTCACACCCGTGCACCAACCAGCCAGCCGGGTCAAGGGAGGGGCAGCAGGAAGGGACCCTCTGACGTTTTATGTGCCAAATTTTAATCCCTCCTTTGCACTGAGGGGGTGGGAATGAATACAAATATGCATGTCCACTTCTTATTTGATAAGCAGCAGAAAGAACCTGATAGAGTAACTGTCTGTTGCCATGATGATCCACGGCTTGATCTCTGTGTGTAGGTGGTCAGTTTGTGTGGCCTGATCACTTCTTCCTACTGTTTTTCTGATTTCAGCCACAAATGGATCAGATAGAATAAGCACTTTGTCAGCTTCCAAAAGCCTATTTACAGATTGAACTATTTCATCTTCCTTTCCAGATTGTAGCCCTTCAATTGTTGTTTATGTAGCAATTATGATTTCAAATTATTTACTCATCATGGATGACTGGGTTAGACCACAAGCAGAGACTAGCATTAGTTGTAGAGAGTCTACAATAAGAAACTGTAAACTATGGTCTGCGGACCAAATTCAGCCTGCTGCCTGTGTTTATTTGGTCTGCAAGTTAAGAATGGTTTGTACAGATGAACATGGGCAATCGATTTGATGATAAGGAGCACTGACTTGGAGCCCCAATTAAGTCAAACGTTCCTCCCCAGAAAAAGAATCCCTTTCTTTTCAATGGTAGGTCTATATTAGAGAAACTTTATTCTGTTATTATATTTGGATTTCATCAATTCAAAATTGGTAGGAATTAGTTTTCTCTCTGTAATGTAAATTCAGTTCAGTTGCTCAGTTGTGTCCGACTCTTTGCAATCCCATGAACCGCAGCACACCAGTCCTCCCTGTCTATCACCAACTCCCGAGTCCACTCAAACTCATGTCCATTGAGTTGGTGATGCCATCCAACCATCTCATCCTCTGTTGCCCCCTTCTCCTGCCCTCAATCTTTCCCAGCATCAGGGTCTTTTCCAACGAGTCAGCTCTTTGCATAATGTGGTCAAAGTATTGGAGTTTCAGCTTCAACATCAGTCCTTTCAATGAACACGCAGGACTGATCTCCTTTAGGATGGACTGGATCTCCTTGCAGTCCAAGGGACTCTCAAGAGTCTTCTCCAACACATAAATTCTTCAGCACTCAGCTTTCTTTATAGTCCAACTCTCACATCCATACATGACTACTGGAAAAACCATAGCCTTGACTAGACAGACCTTTGTTGGCAAAGTAATGTCTCTGCTTTTGAATATGCTATCTAGGTTGGTCATAACTTTCCTTCCAAGGAGTAAGCGTCTTTTAATTTCATGGCTGCAGTCACCATCTGTAGTGATTTTGGAGCCCAAAAAATAAAGTCAGCCACTGTTTCCCCATCTATTTGCTATGAAGTGATGGGACCAGATCCCATGATCTTAGTTTTCTGAATGTTGGGCTTTAAGCCAACTTTTTCACTCTCCACTTTCACTTTCATCAAGAGGCTCTTTAGTTCTTCTTCATTTTCTGCATAAGGGTGGTGTCATCTGCATATCTGAGGTTATTGATATTTCTCCCAGCAATCTTGATTCCAGCTTGTGCTTCCTCCAGTCCAGCATTTCTCATGATGTACTCTGCATATAAGTTAAATAAGCAGGGTGACAAATATACAGCCTTGACGTACTCCTTTTCCTATTTGGGACCAGTCTATTGTTCCAAGTCCAGTTCTAACTGTTGCTTCCTGACCTGAGTACAGGTTTCTCAAGAGGCAGGTCAGGTGGTCTGGTATTCCCATCTCCTTCAGAATTTTCCACAGTTTATTGTGATCCACACAGTCAAAAGCTTTGGCATAGTCAATAAAGCATAAATAGATGTTTTTCTGGAACTCTCTTGCTTTTTCCATGATCCAGCAGATGTTGGCAATTTGATCTCTGGTTCCTCTGCCTTTTCTAAAACCAACTTGAACATCTGGAAGTTCACGGTTCATATATTGCTGAAGCCTGGCTTGGAGAATTTTGACTAGCATGTGAGATGAGTGCAATTGTGCAGTAGTTTGATCATTCTTTGGCATTGCCTTTCTTTGGGATTGGAATGAAAACTGACCTTTTCTAGTCTTGTGGCCACTGCTGAGTTTTCCAAATTTGCTGACATATTGAGTGCAGCACTTTCACAGCATCATCTTTTAGGATTTGAAATAGCTCAACTGGAATTCCATCACCTCCACTAGCTTTGTTCGTAGTGATGCTTCCTAAGGCCCACTTGACTTCGCATTCCAGGATGTCTGGTTCTTGGTGAGTGTGAGTGATCACACCATCGTGATTATCTGGGTCATGAAGATCTATTTTGTACAGTTCTTCTGTGTATTCTTGCCACCTCTTCTTAATATCTTCTGCTTCTGTTAGGTCCATACCATTTCTGTCCTTTATTGAGCCCATCTTTGCATGAAATTTTCCCTTGGTATCTCTAATTTTCTTGAAGAGATCTCTAGTCTTTCCCATTCTATTGTTTTCCTCTATTTCTTTGCATTGATCGCTGAGGAAGGCTTCCTTATCTCTCCTTGCTATTCTTTGGAACTCTGCATTCAAATGGGTATATCTTTCCTCTTCTCCTTTGCTTTTTGCTTCTCTTTTCTTAGCTATTTGTAAGGCCTCCTCAGACAGCCATTTTTCTTGTTTGCATTTCTATTTCTTGGGGATGGTCTTGATTCCTGTCTCCTGTACAACGTCACGAACCTCCATCCATGTAAATAGGTCCATAATATCCTCAATCTTGCTTCCTGGACCACAAAACCTGAAATACTTGCTCTCTGTCCCTTTATAGGAAAAAAAAAACAAAACTAAAAACTGTGAACCCCTCATCTATTCAAATCGTCAGTCACAAACCTGGAAACCAACTAGAGAGAAAGGAAAGCTGAATGTCTGCTGTATACCAGACTGTCATTTACAAGCATTCTTTCTTCATCCTCACAACAGATCTAAGAGGAAATCTCTATGACCATTTTACAGATGAGGACATTGAGGCTATGAGAAGTTAATACAAAATATGCAATGGAAGCTGAATTCAGACTCTGGGGTCTATCTACCAAGCTTGTACTCCTTCTTCTAAGCCAGCTGAGCCTGGTGCTATACACTTTTGATCAGATCGTGTGCAGTCAGAGTCAAACAGCTACATCCACCCAGCTCCCTCCCTATCACTTCCCTCTCACGAACTCTGCCATTAGCAACAGCCAGCCACTCACAGCAGCATCAAGCTGTGCCCAAGATGACAAAGAGGCGTCTGCTTTTGCCCACCACCATAGTGTTTCCCTGAGGAAAGCTAATTTGGGTTTCTAAAAGTACACAGTAACCAGTGAGGCTATAACTTCAATTATTGGCATGTCTCAGCTGAGCAAGATCCTGCCCGTGAGCTGTGATTCATGAAGGTCCTAGAGGCTGTTGATGATGAGTCACGTCAGCAGCTGATGGTGCTCAGGGGGATGCTTAGTATTGTGGAGCCATTTGGAGAAGAGCAAGGCCAGCATGCTCTAAGAACATGGTGTGCTTATTGGACCTCTTTTCAATAAACAAAGCCCCAGGATACACTAGCCATTCTCTGCTGGATGACAGTCTGAGTGACTGAGAGCCTTAGCTCACGGCTAAATTCAGCCCCGCCATGGCTCAGGAAAGTTCCATCTGAGCTCATGCACGTACATATATCTTGACCCAAAAGACTTTCAGTACAAGGCAGAAATCTGCCTAGCGAATCTTCACCTGTTCCTTTGGGGTTTCTTGTTTCATCCTTTTCCCTAAAATACGATGGGTGACTCAGTTGTCCTGGTGTCTTCCAAAAATAAGCACCACTGAAAACAAAACTCTGGTTACCATTAACAACACCCGTGGGTGAGTGTCAACTCTTGCACTGATCAGACAGAAAGCTGGAGAATGACTTTGCAAACATTTTTGTCTTTTTTAATTTACAAGCCAAACGTGTATTGTAGGAAAAATTAGAAAATATAAATGAGCAGAAAGAAAAAACACTGAATCACTCAGGATCTCATTCAGGGTAAAGATTATCATTTGGAATATATCCCTCCATAATGTTTTTCTGTACATGTGTATTAGCCTGTTGTATGTGTGTGCACATGTGTGTGTGTGAAAAAAAAATGGAATCATACTGAACATATTACTTGACATTTAACATTGAACAGGACTCTGAAATACTAAATAAATAGTATTTCAATTCAACATTACCAAGGTTTACAAAACCTGTGAGAAAAAGTCAAAGTCAACCCCAGGATTCATGAAAATGTAATGAACACAAAGCCAAGAGGCAAGAACTACAGAATTACCACTAGGCTAGAAAATCTGCTGCAATCCAAGGAATTGGTAAATGAAAGAAAGAAAAGATCAAGAGAGAGAAGAAATAATATTTATTATCTCCCTGCCATAAGCCACCACATGCATTAGGCATTTTTATAGCTAAGGGGGTGGCTAAAGGAAGAGAGAGATTAAAATGAGAAATGTATGAATTACAGAGGAGTTGGATACAACATCCAAACTGTCCTGGGAGTTAGCTGAGTGCACAAGTTTTGAATCAAAACTGAGAGAATGGATAATAATTTATTTTGAAAGTAGATATATTCCAGAAAAGTTAGATCTAAAACATTTTCATAATGTACTAGCACAGTGCTTCTCACCAAGAGCAATTTTGTCCCTCTCCCAGGGGACATCAGGCAATGTATGAAGACATTTTTGGTTGTCACAAGTGGGGGTGCTATTGGCTCCAGTTGTTGACTGGATATAAACTACCAATGTTTCTCCTGAGGGTGTAAGTACTGATAAAGCCATGATGAGGTATAAGCTCAAGAGTTTACAGATAATATTTATTCTAGAGAAATTCCCTTAGACAAAATGGCAAGGAATCAACATACTTTTTCTAAAGACTCACTCACTATTTAACCACGTCAACTAAAACTGGTGTCAAAATTAGATAGGAATAAATATTGGCTTTATTGGGTCTCTAATGAACATCAACCCATAGGACTCTTTCTACTGTCATTGCTCAAAACCATTAGTCTATATCTGAGCCTGTGCCCCTGGATTTTTTTCTGCAGATGAGCTTTGATACAAGGAATAGGCTATCAAGTCCACATATTCAAGGCATCCTGGCTTGAAGATTCCTGACTGCAAGCTGCCAATATCTCAACTAAGCTCCCCTGGGGCCTGAGACCCAGAGCTCTGACACGGCCAGACACGACTGCTGTTGATCATTCCACTGGGCTCGTTTGGGGACTCATTATCTATAGAAGATATTTAACTCAAAACAAAACAAATACATACTTAGTCGTAGAGCTATTCAGAACCTGTGTGTGTCACCATAGACCAGACCTGGGACATGAGGCTTGATTACTTTTTTTTTTTTTAACTTTACAATATTGTATTACTTTTTAAAATTTTTCTGAAGTATAGTTGATGTACAGTATTATGTTCATTTCAGGTGTACAACCTAGTGATCTGACAAACACATTACAAGATGACCACAACAAGCTTAGTAACTACTCATCACCTGCAAAATTATTATGGCATTATTATCTGTATTACAGTATTACTGTCTGCTACATACTACATCCTTGTGACTTATTATGTAACTGAAAATTTGCAACTATTAATCTCCTTTACCTATTTCGCCCAGTCCCCTACCCTTCTCCCCATCAGCAACACTTCATCTGTTCTCTATAAGCCTGGTTTTCGTTTGTTCATTTGTTTTGTTTTTTAGATTCTACATGTAAATGAGATCTTGTGGTATTCTTCTTTCTCTAATTTCACTTGGCATAATATCCTCTGGGTCCATCCATGTCGTCACAAATAGCACAAATTTCATTCTTGCTATGGCTGAGTAATCTTCCATTGCATATATACACCGTATCCTCTTCATGCATTTGTCTGTCAGTGAACACCTAGGTTGCTTCCGTGTCTTGGTTATTGTAAATAATGCTGCAATGAACATGGGGGTGTGGATATCTTTCCAAATTACTGTTGTTTTCTTCAGGTAAATACCTAGAAATGGAATTGCTGGGTCATTTGGTAGTTTTACTTTTTAATAATTTTGAGGAACTTCCATACTATTTCCCACAGTGGTTGCACTGATTTACATTCCCACCAACAGTGCACACAAGTTCCCTTTTCTCTACACCCTCATCAACGCTTGTTATTTCCTGGCTTTTTGATGATAACCATTCTGACAGGTGTGATGTGATACCTCGTTGTGGTTTTGATCTGCATTTCCCTGATGTTGAGTGATGTTGAACATCTTCTCATGTGTCTGTTGACCATCTGTAGGCTTACTTTGCTAGTAAGAAAATCCCTCCTTGGAAGTCTGCTCCTGTAAAAACCAGGCAGTTATTAGATAGCTTATCAGAGTTGCTGATAGCATAGGCTTCTGCCTAGAATTACTGGCATTTTCCCCCAACTCATCAGCTAAGAAAGATAGTTACTGGTGGACAGAAATGAGTTGGAACTAGCAAGTTGATCTTTGACCTACTCCCTAAGAAAACACTGGTACTATTTGTTCAAAGTATTTACAATGAAGCCCCTAAAATATCATCTTCTCTCCCTTTCCCTTCCTTCTTTCTTCTAATGGAGGAATCTCAAAATGCTTATGAATTCTGAGCTACTGCTATCTAGACTTCCCACCACCACCACCACCACCACCCCCCCCCCCCAACAAACAGTTAGCCTTTGGTCAGCTGTCAGACGATATGACAACAAGCTTAGCATACATCTGCCCCTGGATTAATGGGCTTGGTATTTCTTTCACTATTAAAGATAAATCACTAGACAGCTGTATTGAAAACCACAGCATACTTCTCAACACTGATGATGCATAGATGAGATGACCTGCTTTCTAAATGGGTTCATGAATAATCTTCCTACCTCAGGACCTATTTTCCCTGGCAAGAAAAGATTTAAAGAAGCAACAAGGAACACGGTTTAAACTTCAAATTCAAACATGGCGACTTTTTGACTCTGTAGGTGCTGATAATGACATATTTTTTGAGGATCATTCTGGAATTCAGGATTAATCAAAAGAAAAAGCATAAGAGAATGAATGCCTTGCTTTGCCAACACAAATCAGTAAAACAGTATGAAAAGCACATCGTTCAAATTCAGACTTGCTTAGGTTTCTAAGGAAGTTGCCCTGAACTAGTGACAACTTCAGTTAGCTTGTAAATGGATACAATTTTTAAAAATCACATAAAGCATATCTGAGAAGTAAATGAGATAAAAATATACAAGCAGAATTGAACACACAGTTGACCCTAAATAAAGGCTAGTTCCTTGGCCTTCTTTTCCTTTCGAAGTTACCATTTTGGCTGATTCTAATTAGCAGCGAATATTTGGATTTACTTATAGATACACCTCTTGGCTGCACTACTAAGTTTCAGAGTCTAGATGTTTTAAGAGGACAGTCAGAATATAGCACTAAAAAACATTTTAAATAAATAATATTTTAAAGCATATTTTATATAAAACAGGTATTATAATTTTTCATATAAGCTAATTGTTCTTAAGAAGGAAATGACATAAAAACAGAGCTAAAAGCTAGAAACAGAAAAATAACAGAGCAGGAAATGTGGATAGAGTGCTACCAACCATGAGTTATTCAGACAGTTCCAACACAGAGATCTAGTTCATCTGCAGAAACCCTAGTGGGACTGGGGGGTGATGGATATACAACCAGACTAGACGTCTAGAACAGCACTATGGAGCCTGAATTCTGTCCTCGTGTGATCTGTGACATTGAAAGCTACTGGAATGGCCAAAATGTCAATATCCTCACTGATAAAGTGAAGAATATCAACGGAATCATTGAGTTCCTTTCGTTTCTGAGCTGTCCATGAAGTCTTTAGGGAAAACACTTCCCCAAAGAATCATTCATCAGGATGAAAAACGCTTGGACCTTCAGGCTAGCCTCCTCTCCTAGGCTTCCTTCCCAAGATAGTTCCCAGGTGAATGGGAAGAAGGAGCATTTAACATCCTCATGATGGTGGGCAAGATCCAGGGTCTGGGAAAAGATGTCCTCTACCTCTTCTGGTCTCCAGGGCTGCATCCCTTGTCCCCTGGGTGTCCCCTGGCCTCCAGGGCTGAAATCTGAGGATGGTGTGGCTAGCGATCTGATCTGCCTTGGTTTGCTCCAAATGGTCACTTCCTGGCTGACTCAGGCTTGTGTTAACTTCTGCAGGCTAACTGAACAATTGCCATGTCCTTCCTTCAGCCTCTGCCTCAGAGGTCACCTCACCTTACCATCGTGTGCATCACGATGAGATCTCTCCATTCTCAACTCTGCATCCCCATCAGATAAAGAATTATGGTAGCAGGGCAAAACTCAAACCCAGGCCCCCCATCTGCCTGACCACACTGCTTTGCCCAGCTTACTTGTGATGTGCCCAAGGCCCAGATTGCTAATTCACCTGAAAGCATAGGCCTCCAGTGGCAGGCGGTGGGAGGTGGTGGGGGAGGCAGGGGGGGTGGGGGGGGAGGAAGGGGGGGTGGTGGGAGGAGGCAGGGGGGTTGGGGGGGAGGCGGGGGGCGGGGGGCAGGCGGGTGGGGAATCAAGAGACATCCCACTTTCTTCACTCTTTCTCTCTCTCTCCATCTTTCTTTCATTTCCCAGGACAGCACATGGCCTAGCTTTTCTTTCTCTTCCTTTATACCCAGCCCCTTCCCGCCTACCTACTCCACCTAAATATGCAGGGGTCTCTTCTCTGCAGAAGAAGGAAAGGGCTACCCACTCCAGTATTCTTGCCTGGAGAATCCCCATGGACAGAGGAACCTGGCAGGCTATAGTCCATGGAGTCACAAAGAGTCAGACATGACTGAAGCAACTGAGCCCTCTTCTCTGCACTATTAAAAATCTCTCTGAACTGAAGCCTCTATGCTCAGTTATTAATCTGAACCCTCTATGCTCAGTTATTAATCTGATAATAGGAAGTAGGAAGCCTTTCTCAAGAAACTGCTTGCAAGACAGTAGTTTATATCATTCTGTTTTTCAATCATAATAATGAATATTACCTTGGTCTTTCTCTTGGTATTTCTCCTATAGAAATTATATTTAAATGAATACTGAGGGTAGAAGCAGCAAAGGTGTTTGACTGAAGAAAGCAAAAAATTATATATTTTAAAACTTTATCTCCATAATAAAGCTATTTAAAAAAAAAAGAGTCAGCCTAAATATTACTACATACCTAGATAAAACAGCGAGATGCCAGGAAAGGATGAACTGAGACTTGGAGAATGCTGGATGTTAATGAAGGGAATTAAGATAAATCAGTGCAAAATATAGAGAAAATGTGAGAGATAAAAACTAAAATGTCTGAAATTCCTCTGGAAGTCAAGTGGTGAAGACTCTGCACCTCCAGTGCAGGGGGTTATGGGTTTGATCTCTGGTCAGGGAACTCAGATTCCACATGCCCTGTGGCATGGACAAAAAATAAATTAAATAAAATACCGTCTTCTAAAAAAATAAAGAAGAAAAAGAAAGAAAACATCCTGCGTACTTTGTGTACTTTCTCTACATACTCATGTTGCTTCATAGAGAAGTAATTATGCTACGCACAATCTTCCTGCTGCGGGCATGACACTTTCTGGAGACCAGGATAAATAATTAAGACACCCATGTCCATGGTTTATTTCTCTGCTCTCTTGTTCCAGAAAGGATTCCAAGCAGCTGACAGGGATAACTCTCAGCCTACAGGAAAAATGAATGGTATATGATTAAAGAGCTTCAAAAAAAAAAAGAAAAGAATGTTTCTTCTTTTTAGAAGCATTTAAAGGTGTAAACTCTCTAGTTCACACAGAAAAAGAAGAAAGAAATGTTGGAGATGATATCGCTGTGTAAAGAAGACAGACCAAAGTATGAGAGAAAAATGAAGATTCAATCAAGGAAAGCATGGTGAAGGGCATGTGGGAAGTGAGCTGGGCGACATGACACGAAGCTTAAGAAGATGACCCTGGAGCCTTTAGAGGGGGTGAGACGGAAGCCAAGAAGCCGGCAGCCATGATGGTCCAGGTGGGGGGAGAGGAGAGTCTACAGCAAGGCAGCAGCCATGGAAAACATCAGAGGAGTTACAAAAATAAAAGAAGCAAGACTTGGCCAATGACTGGGTTCTGGATCAAAGGAAATGGTGGGGTCCATGACAACTATGCGGCTCCAAGCCAAGCCAACTGCAGGAATGATAAAAACAATATGAGAAATGGCCCACTTCCAGTCTTGCTCTTAAAAAAGAGCGATGGTAATTTATTTTCCACATAAAAGTTTTCTGTGATAACAATATCAATAGACGTAAAAGTGAAAATGAAAATTTTAAAAAATTTGTTCTGAATCAGTATACTTAATAGTTGTGAGATGCACTCTGATTTAGAACATAACATGCCATTTGTTATCTTTGAAGTATAAGAGAAATCAAAAAGATAAAACACTGACTTGACCCAAAGTGTTTGAATTTGTAAGTGTCATCTCACACTGAGTTTATACACCTTGTGGATTGCTTTATTTTTGCAGAGCTATCTATGATTACCAGTTGTGTTTCTTTTTGAAGTTTATTCTTTGGTAGAAATAATGTAAAGCTATATGTAGTCTGTTAAGCAACATGGTACCAGATTAGGATGGTACCTAATGGTACTTTCTGTCTCTATGAATTTGCCTATTTCAGATATTTCTTACCAATTAGATCATAGACTGTGTAGCCAACCAAACTGCCCCAAGAACTCTTACGCTGTTGAGCAGCAGTAAAAATTTACTTTAGCTCAAACTTAGCAATTAGCATCTCAGACATTTCTGGTTTAAGACAATTTAATTTTGGTAAAGACTCATTAAGCGCAAAGCACACTGGCTAACCGGTTTTTTCTCCCTTCCCTCTTCCTTCCCGAATTGCTCTGGGTCCAAGGGAAACCTGAGGATCCTCCTAGCAATGGTGGGGGCAGACGTCGTCCTCTGCTGGCCTCTGCAGGGCGGCAGCATGATGAGGCTGGACTCTGGATCTGTGCCCCTCGGGACAACTGGTCCGCGCTGGACTGGGCAGACGATGGCTTCCCTCGTTGCTGACATCTGAGCCTGACACTGCCTCCCGCCACCCAGATCACTGCCCATGGCAGTCGCCAATGCCAACTCCTGGCTTCTGAATCCACACAGAGGGTGAGCCTTTTTCCCCCCTCTTCACACCCTGTGCCTGTCATGGAGCCTACATAGAACAGGCATTCAACAATATTGTTGAATGAAGGTGAATACATCCTTCAAAATCCAACTAAAATATTATCTCTTCTATAAACCTTTCTTTAATGCTGCCACCCCTTCTCACCCTCCACTGTTTGTTCTGTGCTCCCGTAACAAGTGGATCTTGCTGCCAGTGGGGCAGGCTGTATCATAACCACTGTATGGGTATCATCTCTCACACGATAAAAATTCCACTGCCCCTCACTGCCCAGGGGACGAGCTTCCCAAGGCCGCCCTCAGATCCTTGCCACATAAAAAATATGCTCCATACCCCCGTGGAGACACAGACACAGAGAACAGGCTTATGGACACAGCTGGCAGGGGAGGAAAGAGAGGGTGGGATGTATGGAGAGACTAACATGGAAACATACATTACCACATGCAAAATAGATAGCCAGTGGGAAATTGTTGTAGGACTCAGGGAACTCAAACAGGGGTTTAGTGACAACCTAGAGGGGTGGGATAGGGAGGGAGAGGGGAGGAGGGAGGGGACATGGGTAAACCTATGGCTGATTCACATTGATATTTGGTAGAAATCGACACAATACTGTAAAGCAATTATCCTTCACTTAGAAATAAATTTTTTTAAAGTATGCTCCATAAACATTTAAAGTAATTAAAGCCTTGTCATTTTAAATTAGATTTCTTTTCAGAAATAATAATATGGAAATTTTACAAAATAAATCATATCGGTATAAAATGAAAAAAAAAGTCTCCATTCAACCCCAAATAATTTCAAGAGCCAGTATTGAAACTCTTCAAATTTCTTTTTAAGTGAGTAAAGTAATGCCTAATAACCTGAGTTAGTAAAGGAGAAAATTTACACTAGAGGTTCCTAAGTGAAGAGGCCAAGAAGGATATAAAGGCAGAGAGTATTGCATTTGCAGACTCACGCACCGCACCAGAGGATGGAGAGGCAAGTAGGGCCCTTGAAGGTGAGAAATTTGAATTTCCTCCTGATGCCAAGGACAAACTCTGCCTAATCAGTTCTATCAACAAATATGTATCTTAGTTCTCCGGCGGAATGAAATCTTTCTGATAGGTACTTGAATTTTTCTCCACTGATTACCTGATAGCACCTGCCTATGGATGGTTTCTGACATAATTTGGATTCCAGAAAAATTAAATCTAAGCACTTGTGGGTTCAAGAAAATCTGAAGATGGTGGTACTGAACTGAGACGTTCAGATTGTGAATGGTACACTGAGTTGGGAAAAGAATTAACGCTGAGAATTTTATTATTCTTTCCATATCAACATGTCCTCTGTTTTCTCTAAAGTCACTTCAGAATTTTTCATACGCAATGTCCCCTTAGAGGAGGCTTACGGAAAAAGAAGACAGGCAAGCTAGGTGGTCTTCCTACTAAATGGGCAGTAAAGTTTTCTCCAGGCAGTTTCCCCAGAACCAAAAGTGCTGTTGATCAAACTAAAAGATGGAGAACACAAGCTGAGGCTTGGAGAATGGAGGCCTCCCAATGGAGTCAACAGAGAGCCAGGGTTCTGAGCACTGGTTCTGAATCAAGCCACCTGTATTCAGACCACAGCTCCACCATCCACTGCGTATCCTGGGCAGGTAATGTATGCCTTCGTCTGTTCCCTTGTAAACTGAGATCATTATGGGACCTATGGCTAGGGCTGGGGGAGGGGGTGGGGTGTGCATGACAGCAAAGTTGATATATGTGTGAAGGACATTAGAAGGGGTCCTGTCGTCATCCCCTCCATCATTCATCATTGTCTCTGTTCCTTCACATCACTGTCTGTTCCTCATCTGTCTACTATGGCCTCCTTTCCAATAAGTATTATCTCATAGCCTTCTATTTTATCCCAGATAACCATTTCTTTCTTTGCCTTGGAAATGAACAGAGATCATTCTGTCATTTTTGAGATTGCATCCAAGTACTGCATTTCAGACTCTTTTGTTGCCTGTGATGGCTACTCCATTTCTTCTAAGGGATTCTTGCCCACAGTAGTAGATACAATGGTCATCTGAGTTAAATTCACCCATTCCGGTCCATTTGAGTTCACTGACTCCTAAAATGTCAACGTTCACTCTTGCCATCTCCTGTTTGACCACTTTCAATTTGCCTTGATTCATGGACCTAACATTCCAGGTTCCTATGCAATATTGCTCTTTACAGAATCGGACTTTACTTCCATCACCAGTCCCATCCACAACTGGGTGTTGTTTTCTCTTTGGCTCCATCTCTTCATTCTTTCTGGAATTATTTCTCCACTCTTCTCCAGTAGCATTTGGGTACCTAACGACCTGGGGAGTTCATCTTTCAGTGTCCTATCTTTTTGCCTTTTCATACTGTTCATGGGGTTTTCAAGGCAAGAATACTGAAGTGGTTTGCCATTCACCTCACCAGTGGACCATGTTTTGTCAGAACTCTCCACCATGACCCATCCATCTTGGGTGGCCCTACACAGCATGGCTCATAGTTTCATTGAATTATACAAGGCTGTGGTCCATGTGATCAGATTGGTTAGTTTTCTGAGATTGTGGTCTTCAGTCTGTCTGCCCAGAGAAGGATAGAGAAGATAAGAGAAGGATAAATGGCTTACAGAAGATTCCTGATGGGAGAGACTGACTGAGGGGGAAACTGGGTCTTGTTCTGATGGGTGGGGCCATGCTCAGTAAATTTTTAATTCAATTTTCTGTTAAATAGTGGGGCTGTGTTCCCTCCTGCTGTGAAAGTGCTACAGTCAATATGCCAGAAAATTTGGAAAATTTAGCAGTGGCCACAAGACTGGAAAGGGTCAGTTTTCATTCCAATCCCAAAGAAAGGCAATGCCAAAGAACACTCAAACTACCACATAATTGCACTCATCTCACACGCTAGCAAAGTAATGCTCAAAATTCTCCAAGCCAGGCTTCAATAGTATATGAACTGTGAATTTTCAGATGTTCAAGCTGGTTTTAGAAAAGGCAGAGGAACCAGAGATCAAATTGTAACACCCACTGGATCATCAAAAATGCAAGAGAGTTCCAGAAAAAACATCTACTTCTGCTTTATTGACTATGCCAAAGCCTTTGACTGTGTGATCACAACAAACTGTGGAAAATTCTTCAAGAGATGGGAATACCAGATCACCTGACCTGCTTCCTGAGAAATCTGTATGCAGGTCAAGAAGCAACAGTTAGCACTGGACATGGAACAACAGACCGGTTCGAGATTGGGTAAGGAGTAACTCAAAGCCTGTATATTGTCACCCTGCTTATTTAACTTATGTGCAGAGTACATCATGAGAATTACTGGACTGGATGAAGCACAAGCTGAATTCAAGATTGCTGGGAGACATATCAATAACCTCAGATATGCAGATGACACCACCCTTATGGCAGAAAGTGAAGAAGAACTAAGAGCCTCTTGATGAAAGTGAAAGAGAAGAGTGAAAAAGTTGGCTTAAAACTCAACACTGAGAAAACTAAGATCATGGTATCTGGTCCCATCACTTCATGGCAAATAGATGGGGAAACAGTGGAAACAGTGACAGGCTTTATTTTTTGGGCTCCAAAATCACTTCAGATGGTGACTGCAGCCATGAAATTAAAAGACACTTGCTCCTTGGAAGAAAACTTATGACCAACCTAGATAGCATATTCAAAAGCAGAGACATTATTTGCCAACAAAGGTCCATCTAGTCAAGCTATGGTTTTTCCAGGAGTCATGTATGGATGTGAGAGTTGGACTATAAAGCAAGCTAAATGCCAAAGAATTGATGGTTTTGAACTGTGGTGTTGGAGAAGACTCTTGAGAGTCCCTTGGACAGCAAGCAGATCCAACCGGTCCATCCTAAAGGAAATCAGTCCTAAGTATTCACTGGAAGGACTGATGCTGAAACTGAAACTCCAAATCTTTGGCTACCTGATGCAAAGAACTGAGTTATTGGACAAGACACTGATGCTGGGAAAGATTGAAGGCACGAGGAGAAGGGGATGACAGAAGATGAAATGGTTGGATGGCATCACCAACTCAATGGACATGATTTTGAGCAAGCTTCGGGACTTGGTGATGGACAGGGAGGCCTGGTGTGCTGCAGCCCATGGGGTTGCAAAGAGTCGGACACAACTGAGAAACTGAACTGAACCATTTCTTTTGGGGGCTTCCTTTGTGGCTCAGTGGTAAAGAATCCACCTGCAATGGAGGAGATGCAGGTTCGTTCCCTGAGTCGGAAAAATCCCCTGGAGGAGGAAATGGCAATCCTCTCCAGTAGTCTTGCCTGGAGAATTCCATGAAGAGAAGAGCCTGGCAGGCTACAGTCCATAGGGTCGCAAAGAGTCAGGCACGACTGAGTGACTGAGCAACACACACACAACCGTTTCTTTTATACTATAAAATTAGGAAATGAAGAACCTAAATTCCTATGAGATATCAGTATTAGATAGAAAGACAACTTCATTTTTCTTTTCTTTGCACAATGCTTTTCCAAACTCCTACCCTAGGACCACTCCACCAGAATGGAATAAAGGCTCCCAAACGAAGGATGAACATGAAGGACACTACACCTGGCTTACTTTTCTGGCTGGTGACACTCCAGCCTCTGACTAGAAGGTTCAAGAACCCTGTTGTGAAAATGGATATTGGAGATTTAGAGAATGGAGATTTGGCTCCCGTTCATAAGCAAAGGCTTCTTTGAGAAAGAAAAGACTATGTTATTTTACAACCCTATCAAGTTATACAACCCTGGCTGATTTCTGGAAATAAGTTTGTCATTGAAGGCATGAGGCAAGCCCCTTTTTAAATTATTGCAAGCAATCTGTGGAAGCATAATGCCAATCCCCGCTCTCAAAGGCCTCATTGTGAGCGCTGGTGCTCGGAGCTGCTAATTGCTGGCCGCCTTCCATCCTCCTCCTGCAAACACCATACCATATTTGTCTTTCAGCTGTCACTATTTGTTAGGGACCTATAAACAGAGAAGATGCTTTCTTAGCAACCACTGTGAAAACGTAGAACACTCCCTTCCCCCACCTCCAAAACAAGCCTGAAATGAGGAAAGAAAGGAAAAGGGAACTGACCAAGGTCCATGTGAAAGTCAGAAGGACAATCCAGTACGGAAAGTTTCAAATACTGCTGGCTGCCTTTGGCTTGGGCGAAAACAAAGAAAAAAATTCACAAGAAGCTTTCAGAAGCCAGCTGCCAACAGATTAAAGGGCGATTAGAAATGATCTCACCGCCATTTGTAGACGTCTGGTCACACGGATATCTGCAAGATAACCAAGAATAATCTGGTTACGTTATTCAATTTTACTTCTTTGGAGAATGCTTTGGGCTTCATCTTGCTATTTTTAGTCTTTGGTGTCAGACACCATGGAAAGTCATCGCCAAGGCAGTTCAAGGATGACATGTTCCTCCAGAACAGGTAAAAGTTCTGGAAACCAAAATGACCGAAAAAGCAGCTGGAGATCAAAGCATTCAAGAGATTCTGGAAAGAAGGAGCAGGGAGGAGATAGGGAGGTTTTTGTTGATAACCACAGAACAACATGATGGATGCTACATTTTAGAGAGCATTACAGAAAATCATCATGTCTGTAAAGAAAGCAGAAACTTAAAAAAAAAAAAAAAAATTACCGCAGAGGATCTGTGGGAGCACCCCTGGCCATTGAAGCTTTCAGGAAGTTGAAAATGTTTCTGGAGTTAAATCAGTTCACTCTCGCCAGCCTGAGAACAGCCAGTTTGGAAAACAGGACTTGTAGGCATGGAAACAGCAGGCATCTTGGTAACAAAACTCATTACTGGGTTTAATGGAGGAAAAACTGTGGAGAATCCTCAAGAGGGAAGGATAGTTTGGTGCAATACTGCAAGGCCAGAGAGTGTGAAACCTAAACTGAGAGTAACTAAAATACGCTAAGCTTCAGTAATTGAGTGAAAGAATTAAACTTCTGTGAGCCACGATCCTTCAAGTGCTGCCTGTGGGCAAGTATCTGGGATGCTAATCATCAAAGCAATGAAAGTAAAAGACACCCAGAAGAAATTATTTAATCCTATATTCCCACCATGTCCTTGAAGACATATGACATTTTAGAGATAGTTAAGAACTAACTCTCATAAATAACGTTTCAAAATTGGAAAAAGCAAAAATATTGTGAACAGAGTTTTTATATTGAATGCCAACTTTCATGCTCATTTTGATCCCCACAATAGCTCATTGATAAGGATATTATTTGGGCTTCCCCAGTAGCTCAACAGTAAAGAATTAGCTGCAATGCAGGAGATGCAGTTTCGATCCCAGAGTTAGAAAGATCCACTGAAGGAGGGCATGGTAACCCACTCCAGTATTCTTGCTGGAGAATCCCAAGGACAGAGGAGCCTGGTGGGCTACAGTTCATAGGGTTGCAAAGAGTCGGACACGACTGAAGCGACCAAGCAGGCACGCACACATACAAGGATATTATCTCCACTGCATTACACATGAGGAAACTGAGGCCCAGAGGAGCTGAGGTCTGTAAGCATCAGAGCCAGGCTTCCAGCCTAAGCCAGGACTGCTCCTCCCCTTCATCCAGCCTCCATCCTGCACGTACTGATTCAGGTAAGGCTGCAGTGACACGTGTGGATACAACAAGCCACTCTCATGGTGCTGGTCCTACCCCCATCAGAACAGGCCACTGCATGAGCAGGCAGAGGGCATAGTGAGCATTTTTACTGTAAAAATGGGAAACTTGGTTGTATACTGTTTGTATTTTTTTAAAGCTCTTTTCCTTGGTCACAAATTTTGTCTTTTTTTTTCTCTTCCTCTTTTCTTCTTTCTCTCTCCACTTTTACACACTCAACTTACACTGGAGCCCCAAGAGTAAAAGGAAGCTCATGAACTCTGGACTTCCCAGGGTACTCGCTGTGGCCAGTAATGACCACCCCACCCACATCCTCCTCCTTGCCCAGCCTGACTCCAGCTGCTTTGTTTGCTGATAACTAAATAGTAAAGGCAGCAGACGGGCAGCCTCAGGGAAAACTGGGGAATCGGTCACAGCTATTGCCAATTTCTCATGACCTCTGGTCTTCTAGGAGGCCCTGTTAACACGGCCAGAGAGTGATGGTGGGAAGTGGAAAACTGAGTGGAAAGCACACTCACCATTAAGAGATAGGTTTGGTGTGATTTGGCTGCCCAGCTTCTGAAATCTAAAGGTAGAACTCTGGTCTGGGGATGGCAGTGTGACCATATATGATCAGAACTACTGTGAAAATCACCATATTCTAACCTAGTCCCTCAGTTTCACATACAATATTTAATCACTTGTTGTTCCTTCTCCATTTTTCCCCAATTGTAATTTAGAGGTTTCTTTTTTTCTGCCAGGATACTAATAGCAGTGCTTTTCATTAACCTCAGCTACAATGGGTTTAACTGTCCACTAGCGTCTACAGGGTTACACAGAGTCGGACACGACTGAAGCGACTTAGCAGCAGCAGCGGCAGCGGCAGTAGTGACTAGAATATGAACTTCCTTTCCTTAGTGAAAAGAAATTGACTTAATACAACATAAGAGAACAAAAAAAGAGGGAGATCTATAAACTACTTCAGTTGCCTGTGTGCTTAGTCATGTTTGACTCTTTGTAACCCCATGGACTGTGTCCATGGCAAGAATGCTGGAGTGGGTTGCCCTTTACTAATTCAAGGGATCTTCCAGACCCAGAGATCAAACCCACATCTCCTGCATTGGCAGGCAGATATTTTATCCCTGCGCCACCTGGGAAGCACTTTAGTTACAAAAACATAATAATTCTTCAAGATTATTTTCAATACATGTAATTAAGAGATGGGAATACCAGACCACCTGATCTGCCTCTTGAGAAATCTGTATGCAGGTCAGGAAGCAACAGTTAGAACTGGACATGGAACAACAGACTGGTTCCAAATAGGAAAAGGAGTACATCAAGGCTGTATATCGTCACCCTGGTTATTTAACTTATATGCAGAGTACATCATGAGAAACGCTGGACTGGAAGAAACACAAGCTGGAATCAAGATTGCCGGGAGAAATATCAATAACCTCAGATGTGCAGATGACACCACCCTTATGGCAGAAAGTGAAGAGGAACTAAAAAGCCTCTTGATGAAAGTGAAAGTGGAGAGTGAAAAAGTTGGCTTAAAGCTCAACATTCAGAAAACGAAGATCATGGCATCTGGTCCCATCACTTCATGGCAAATAGATGGGGAAACACTGGAAACAGTGTCAGACTTTATTTTTTGTGGCTCCAAGATCACTGCAGATAGTGATTGCAGCCATGAAATTAAAAGACGCTTACTCCTTGGAAGGAAAGTTATGACCAATCTAGATAGCATATTGAAAAGCAGAGACATTACTTTGCCAACAAAGGTCCGTCTAGTCAAGGCTATGGTTTTTCCTGTGGTCATGTATAGATGTGAGAGTTGGACTGTGAAGAAGGCTAAGCGCCGAAGAATTGATGCTTTTGAACTGTGGTGTTGGAGAAGACTCTTGAGAGTCCCTTGGACTGCAAGGAGATCCAACCGGTCCATTCTGAAGGAGATCAGCCCTGGGATTTCTTTGGAAGGAATGATGCTAAAGCTGAAACTCCAGTACTTCAGCCACCTCATGCAAAGACTTGACTCATTGGAAAAGACTCTGATGCTGGGAGGGATTGAGGGATGGAGGAGAAGGGGACGCCAGAGGATGAGATGGCTGGATGGCATCACTGACTCGATGGACTTGAGTCTGAGTGAACTCTGGGAGTTTGTGATGGACAGGGAGGCCTGGCGTGCTGCGATTTATGGGGTCGCAAAGAGTCGGACATGACTGAGCGACTGAACTGAACTGAATTATTTGCAACCATTCATTTACATGAATTTATACTTGAATAAAATGTGGTATATACTGACAATACCAAATGCTAGCAAGGATATAGAGTAACTGGTCCCATACACTGCTAGTAGGAATGCAAAATGGAACAACCACATAGAAAAACTATTTATCCGTCTCTTAAGTTAACTATACACCTTCCATAGGTCCACTCCTAGGAATTCACAAATGAAAACATAAGTCCACACAGAGTTAAATGTAAGTGTTCAAAGCAGTATTATTCATAATAACCCCAAACTGAGGGGAAAAAAAAAACAATTTTTCATCAATAGGTAAAGATAAACAAACTGTGCAATATCCACAGTATAGAATACTACTAAGGAAAAAAAATAACAGAGGAGGAGGAAGAATGGACAACTGATAAAACAATATAGGTGAATCTTAAAATCACTATGCTAAATGAAAGAAGCCAAACACAAAAGAGTCCATACTGCATGAGACCATTTATATAAAATTCTAGAAAACATGAACAAAGTCATTGAGACAAAAAGCAGATGAGTGGTTGCCCAAGGCCAGGGAGAGATGCTGCCAAACATCTTACATAGCATGAAAGCCCCCGCATAATAAAAACTATTGGGCCCAAATATCAATAGTGCTGAGGTTGAGAAACCTGAGCTAGTCTGACCAACCAAGAAGCGAGAAGACTCAAATTACTAAACTCAGGAATGAAAGATGAGACATCACTACCAATCCTATAGAAAATAAAAGGATTACAAGGACATGCTATGAATACTTTTATGCTAACAAATTAGGCAATTTAGACGAAATAAGAAGATTCAAAAAAGGTACACAGTAACAAAATTGACTAAGTGAAAAGGATAAAATATGAACAGATCCATCACAAATAAAGAATTTAAATTAGTAATTGAAAATCTTTCTTCAAATAAAAGGCTGGGTCCAGATGTCTTCACAGGTGTATGCTATAAAATATCTACAGGACAAACACCACCACTCCTTCAAAACTCTTCCACAAAACACAAAAGAGAACTAGTCACTCAAGGCTAGTATTCCCCTAATACTAAAACCCAACAAAGACATCACAAGAAAAGAAAACTACAGGCCAATATTCTTCACAAGTCTAAATGCAAAAATTCTCAACAAAATGTCAGCAAGCTGAACTCAGCAACATATCCA
Organism: Bos grunniens; assembly: GCF_055505025.1. NCBI lineage: Eukaryota > Metazoa > Chordata > Mammalia > Artiodactyla > Bovidae > Bos > Bos grunniens. The sequence continues at coordinate 17,465,426 of NC_141191.1, read as the reverse complement.
AAGGATTATACACCATGACTGAGTGTGAGTACAAAGTTGACTTAATATCTAAAAGTCAATGTAAAGTAATTTTAATTAATATGAATAAAGGACAAAAACCATATGATCATGTCAACACATAGAAAAAAAGCATTTGTCAATATCTCACACTCAGTCATGATAAGAAGTCTCAAAACTAGAGTTGGAAAGAATTTTGTCAACTTGATAAAAGGATTCTTTGAAAAATCTGCAGCTACCATCACACTGATTGGTGAAAGACAATGCTGTTTCCTCTAAGACTGAGAAAAGACTACATATTACATGATTGCATTTGTGTAATGTCCAGGAAAAGTTAATCTATAGAGACAGAAAAGAAGAGAGAGAGAGATACTTACAGGGTAATACGATTTTATCCTTGATAAACGGAATTTTCCTTTCTCAAGCTAGCTGGTAACTGCTGACTAAGCTCCTCCTTGGCCCCAGGATGTCTATATTTTTTCAGAAGCTCATCTCTGATCCCAAGGAGCAGGCACTGGCAAATACCCTCCGCATGCAGAGGGGTGTGTGGTTCCCTCAGAACCAGAAGGGGTTTGCTTCAGAAATATGGGAAAGGAACATTGAAGAAAATGCTGTTAAGGTCTCCAAACCTGAATTTTATCATTCAGAGGAACAGGTCCATGTCTAAGGAGACAAAGAGCACATGTTCCAGGAAGAAACGTCACTTCAACACAAAGGCATTGCTCTGGAATCAAGAGAGCGAGAGAACCCAGCTATGATGGCAGTGCTTTGGAGATAAATCCCTCTGTCATCACACCACTTGATAAACAAGTCACACCCAGCCTCTCGGCAACTGCAGGAGTTTTCAGCACATCACAGAGAAAATAAAGGGAACCTAGTCAGAGGGGACTATTGAGAGCAGAAACACTGTTCCCTGCAAGTAAGCAGCACCATACCCGGAATGTTGTGAGCACTTGCTCATCGCATATGGATGCAGCTCAAATCCCTTCGCTGTCCTCACATTACATAGAGCATGGCAAGATCTTGAGTCCTGGACACCACTGGTGTAGGAGACAGATGTCACCATCCACCAAAATATCTATCTGCATTTCGGCTGGTAAAGTTACAGAGTGCTGCCTTTCCCCGTGTATCATTTTGCAACCACGAGCAACTAAGGGGCAGAGGACCAAGAAGACAATTGATTAGTGGCCTGATTCTTTCTGTTTAAAAGCCAAAGAATTTCAAAATCTGCCTGCTGAACTAGCATAATCTTATGTGTGTCCCAAGAACAGCAAAAGACCGTGGTAGACATTTATCATCATGATGGGAGAAGGGTGTCTGGAGGATGGATCCAGACACAACAGCGGGGCCTAGGTAGAAAAACTGCTGATCCCCAGCCAGGAGTGTAGCTGATGCTCCAGCCACACTGTCCCAATGTGTGTGCTAAAAGGCAAATGGTACTCATGGTAATGGAAAGAGATGTGTCATTAGAGCTAGAAGGCTTTGGTGTTTTGTTGTCAAGGAGGTTTGTTGTGGGATATTCTTGGCTGAATATAGGCTTAAGGAACCACGAGGAGTAAAAAGTCCAGTCAGTCCCCTTGGGAGGCAGAGATGCTGGTGACCACGGAGACCAGAAGGTGCCTGGACCAGAAGTGCTAGCATCCAGCCCAGAGGCTCCATCATCCCAGGAGCCCCATGGGTCTACCTGTTATTTAAACACCATCACTTAAGTACCAGTGCCTCCTGGAACAAAACAGAAGCAGGTGTTTTCTCAACACCTGTATAAGGACTGCCTTCACGATGAAAGGAAGAGACCAAGAAAGAGCAAATTGGCCAGATTGGTCCTACTGTGTTGAGGGTTAGTGTCTGAAGAAAAGAGACCCAGGCCCACTGCAAAAATAATAACATTAGAAACCTTGGCGCATGTCTGCCCCACATTCTCCCAGCGACAGAGGCCTGGGGGAATCGCTCTCCGCGGACTCCAGCAGCACACTAATGCCGGTGAGAGGGAAGGGCCCCAGGGCACCGGAGCCAGGGGAGCGAGACCCAGTCCTCTCTGTGCTGGGCATCTGAACTGACTTCCCATGGAGTCTCATCTACGTGGAAATTCACATATATCTATTCATTTTCAACACTGCTCTCCTGAAGTTTATAAGTTTATGACTTTATTCTTGACTTAGTCATAAGTACAGTCTGTGCTTATCTGGCCAAGTAACCCCCTCAAGAGAAAAAAAGAAAAAAGGAATGTATGTACTTTCCAGTTTGGAAAGGAATATGTACTTGGTGTACATTAGTCTTATTTATCATGTTTGCTGGCTTTCAAGCCTTTGCTCAGGAACTATAAAATGGGTTTAAATAAAGCAAAAAGGAAATTGAATTCCATCAATCAATACTCTGAAACACAACCAAAATTAGATGTCATAAGGTTATACCATTTCATCACTAATAATTAATATTGTCTGTGCAGGCCTCTTTTGAGAAAATATTTATGTTTTGTTTCATTTCCTAAAAAGAAATTCATCTTCTGGCCTCCCCACAAATTGAAAAGTTATATTGTGAGCTAGGAAAAAACCCGAAAACTATTGTAGCCCCATTTGTTAATTTTAAAGTAAAATCTCTTACAGAAAAATATTCTTCCATCTGAATAGTCAGAAAATAAATTGATTTTTAAGCTTTCTATTTTTCTTCATGAAAAAATCTGACTTAGAGGAACTATAGGCCATAGAACCACTATTTTGCTGAAATCAAAATTCATATTAAACTAATAGTTAAATCAGGAATAATTAAAATGTTTGATGTGCACTTTTTTCTTTTTCACTAAAAATGATCATTTCTCAGAAGATAATAGTTTTTCTTACGCTTCCTTCCTATATGTTAAATAGGGTCTTTGATTCACTCAAGGAATTACAATATTTAGTGATGAGAGACAGGAATTGTGTGGGAACCCAGGAAGGTAGAGCACAGCGAGGGGCCCTTGGGACTAGACTGAGAGTGGTAGGCAGAATCCTAAGGCGGCCCCAAAGACTCCCACTCCCCGGAGTACACACCCTGTGTAATCCCCTCCTCTTGAATGTGGAGCAGTGAGTATGGTAAGACAGTCGCTCATGATTACACTGTTACATAAGACACTGAGTAGAAGACTGGAGGGCTTGAAGAAGCATACTGCCAAGTGCGGAGATGGCCATGCAGCAGGGAGTGGCAGGCAACTTCTGGGAGCTGAGAGCCTCAGTCCTACAGCCACAGGAACTGAATTCTGCCAACAACCAATGAGCCTGGAAGACCCTGAGCCTCATCTAACCACAGCCCTGCCGACACCTTGACTTCAGCCTGTGAGAGCCTGAGCAGAGGACCCCGCTAAGCTGTGCCTAGACTTTTGATCCACAGAAATCGTGGTAAAATAGATTTCCTTGTCTTAAGCAGCTGAGTCTGTGCTCGTTTGATATTCAACAATAGAAGACTACTGTGTTAGTTACCGTCTTGCCCCTCAGGGATAGCAATATGACGATGCTACCAACCCATGTGCGATAAGCAGCCCACATCCTTGACTCTCTGCATTTTGGCTCCTCGTACTCCTGGTTTCTTCAGGACTCTCCTACTTCATGCCCACATATCTGTTCTACTTACGCTCCCACTCATAAGTGAATGCCTCTATCTCATAGAAGCTGGACAGACAAAACAATAAACGTCCTCAAAAGTGCCTTACCTTACTGAAGCACCTTCGTAATGTCAACTAATCCTCAAAACAGCCCTTTGGGGTGAGTGCCATTATTATTCTCACTTTTTTTAAATAAACCAAGGAGTTAGGAGACTTGAGTGGAGATTCCAGGCTCAAACCCAAGACATCCTGCCTGATGTCTTGGACACACAGATACTGAAAACTTCCCAGGAGAGTACTGATAACGTACACTGCATTCTCTCCTCTTGAGACAAACCATGGACAAGCTACTACAGAACCATCACCCAGCTTTTCTAATTATGTTGCTTTTGCATTCCCAGTAGTGCCTGAGTCAGGAAAACCTAGGTATAAATATTTGCTGTCTCTATGACCATGGAGAATGAGTTACTTCTGTGAGCTTCAACTTTCTCAGCTGCAAGATGAAGCTATAGCAGAACTTACTCCAAAATATTTCCATAACACCAACACCAAGACAAGGGCAACTGCCATGTCTTACACCTCTGTAGCTTAACAACAATTAAGCAACCTCTACGTAGGACTCAGACGAATAAGGTACTTAGTTAATTCATATTCTAATCTGAATGGATGTCCATGTGGGTGAGGGAGTTCCCATGAAAGAAAGAACTGACTCTTTTTTATTTGGGAAATAATTTCTCAAGAATTTAAGAGCAGTCAGAAGTCCTTGAAAGAGCATAATAGGAGCGGGTTTGCTCAAGGCACAGGGCAGTCCTACTTTTGGAACTCTATTGAGGGGGCCAGCTCATCACCATGAGAAAATTTCCAGAAGGTTCAACATCAAATTTAAACTATGTATAGAATCAAGGTTAAGATCAGAGCATGGACTTCAGAGTTGCATCTACCTGGATTCAAATCTTGCCTCTGGGTATCCCTTGGTGACTCAGTGGTAAAGAATCTGCCTGCCAGTGCAGGAGACAAGGGTTCGATGCCCAATCCAGGAAGATCCTACATGCTGCAGAACAACTAAGCCCACATACCACAACTACAGAGCCAGCACTCTAGAGCATGAGTCTCAACTATGGAGCCCAGGTGCTGCAGCTGCTGAAGCCCCAGGGCCCCAGGGCCCCAGAGCCCGTGCTCCGCAACAAGAGAAGGCACCACAATGAGAAACCCCCACTCGCCACAACTAGAGACAAGCTCACGCAGCAACAAAGACCCAGCACAGCCAAAAATGAATAAATTATATTTTTAAAATATCTTGCCTCTGCCATTTATTCCCTGGACTTGCCTCAATAAGTACTTAACATTTTTGTGTCCTGGATTCCTCATAAACAAAAGAAGGATATTAAGTGTTTTCTTCATGGTGTTACAGAGAGTATTAAATGAGTTAACATATATCTAAGTGCTTAGAACAGTGCCTGGATGTGGTAAACTCCTATATATGGCTGAGCACTGAGAATACAAATGACAAAAAAGGAGGAAGAAAAAAATTAATGTTTATTGAGTGTTCATGAATAAACCACTCTGATAGTGTTTTACATATATTCTCTTAATAACTTTTTATTAGAGACCTTATTAAGTAGATACAATTTGCCCTGTTTTTTAAATGAGAAATAAAGACAGATTAACCATGTTTTGTAAGGTTATAGAGCTAACATGTGGTAAGGCAGGGACTTGAAGTCAAAACTAGGCTTAATCCTGCTTTTGCTATAAACACAAGCTCTGTCCTTGAAGAATGAATAATCCACAGTAAAGGTTCACAAGTAAATGACTAAATAAAATAAGATGTAAGTGCCAAGGTAGAGCTGTATACTAAGTAGAGATACTTATCTACAGGAGTGAGGAGTTCCTTGGGGTGTCAGAGAAATGACATTTGAAACATGAATAAGATTTCTCCAGAAGAATGAGGGCTTTCAGGTGGTAGACGGGGAGAGGAGTGAAATACTCACAGATCGAGATGCACAAAATAATATCTGAAGTGTTGGAGGGCCAGCAAAGAAAACGACCAAGACTGCTGTCTCTGTGAATGGGGACTTGGGTGGCAGTTCAGCGGCCAGCCCACGCAGCATGCTGCTACTCACAGTGATTCCAGGAACTCATCTCTGCCTTCAGTGTCAGCACTTTCTAACTGTAAGCACCAAACTGCTTTGTGTCACTGCCTCTTCCCAGCAGCCCAACCCCAGGCCAACTACACACCTAAACTGCACACATCTTTAGGGTGTTTCTTCTGTCCTTGACTGCTAGCACCCACTGCAATTTGTGTTAGAGCGTGCACTCCTCTCATTGTGTCTCGATTTCTGTTATTCTGCAACAGCTTCCAGAGCCTGCTTCATCAGTTCCACCTGCTTAAGAATTTCTATTTTCCAAAGATTTTTCAGCCCTGCCTCTATTCCAGGCAAAATGAATCTTCTGTATTGTTATTTCCAACAGACCTTTATTATGTTGCAGTGACTGTCTATGTGCCTCTTTACCCTAATGTCAAGTCATTAGAGTAAGCAATGGGTATGTTCATCTCCGATGTCTTGTCCAATGCCTCACATATAAACATTTGATAAATAAATGAACAAATGCATGAATAAATAATAACTCAAAGGCCCCTGACAGACATTGTAAGAACCTCCATCAGATGGATCCATCCATTCTATCCAACGTTTTCTTCCAATAACCTTCACAAGACAAATTTTAGGCTGGTCTTCTTACTCAGTCTTTCTCCTCCCACTCCAACCATTTTCCAAGCTCCCCACTGCCTCTTCTTTTACCTTTAATCACACAAGATGCGTTTTTCCACCTACCTAGTAGTTTTTGTAGTAGTTCCACCACCTAGTAGTTTTTGCTAATGTTTACCAGCCTGCAAAGCCAAATCTTCTCTTCTCTGCCAACTAAGATCAAACATACTCTTCACAATGTACAAAACACCCAGGAATCCTTTCCTGACTATTTCCCATCCTTGAGACTGTTGTTCAGAATTGTCTTTAACTTTTGAAACCGCTAACACTCATTTGACCCATTTACTGATCTCAAATTGTTTTGTACAACCATATGTGTCTTCTCAAAGACAGGGAATGTCATCTTACATTCCATTTTTTTCTGTCATTATCCAATGCGAGACACATAGGAGTTTTTAAAATAAATGAATAATCGAGAAACTGGCAGATTCAGAATGGCTGCTTAAAGGCTAATCTAACACAGTATTATCCAAAATGTTTTCAGCAGGAATAATAAACTACTATTCCAATTAAGTATGATATATGGACAGGGAATTTTATGAAAAACCAAGCTAATTTTCTTCTGCTAAGAGAACTGAAATATGACTGACCTTTGCCATGTGTAAGTATTTTCAGAGGAGATGATGCAACATACCTAGATTCAAGGCCATGCAATTGTTCCATGAGCGGATTTTGCTGGCTGGAGAGCTCAACATTTGCTCACAGGCACATAGGCTCCCGAGACTGTAGATTCCATCCACACTCCTGGGTCCAGCTCACATTGTACGTGAACTGCGGCCCTTGCTCTGATCCCTGAAGCTCTGGCTGACGGCCCACCATTTCCATCCAAATCTTCTCATCTGGAATGAGCAGATCCATCTTCTTTGCCAGAATAGGCCTTAGCCCTAAACCAAGTCAGGGCAGCTGTTTGCCAAACTTGGAGATGACGTTTGATTCTAACGATCAATATGGCACTGAGCCACTGAGGAGAAAATGACAGAATGGAAAATAATGACGCCCGATTTCCAGACGAACAGCCATAATGTATTTTTAAAGGATCTATCTAGTTGGCTTTGGCCGGTAGGGCTTCAGTAAATCTCATCCTCATTTATATTCTTTTTACACGTGTGTAAAGAATGTAAACAGAATATTTAGTTTTACAAAAGTTTCTTTCAATGTAAAGTTAAGTTGAAAGTTTCTTGAAATTAAGTAAATTTTAAACATTTCTAACAGAAACAAGAAAGATGGAAAGAAAACAGGAACAGAAGGAATGCTTTATAATTCTCCCTTCTCGATTATTCACTGGTTCCCTCTAGATGCCTAAAACTTCAAAACGTAAGCTGATTATCTGGCCCAAACTGGTCAAATCTCATTCTCAGGTTGCTTTAATGTGAGATTAAAAAGAAGGCCACACTCAATGGCAGGAGACTACTATGTGACTCTGCCCCCACGACTGGGCAGTCCTCCCAGCTTCCCTGTTCTCCCCAGGAGTACCTCACTTGTACACCATGATGCCTTCTTTCATGGTCTGCTTCCTAGAACTGTTTACACTGAAAATGACAGCTTCTGCCAATGTAACATGATGAAGTCAAAACCACCAATGCCCAGAGAAGCTGCCATCACTCCTGCCTATGCCCACTGAGTCACTGATCCAAATAACAGTTCCAAGAAGAGTGGGCAATACAGCTACACCAAGTCGACAATGTGCTTGCTCCCTCCCAGAAGCAATGACATTACTGCTAATGTCTACTTATGTTGTTGAGCCACCAGTCCCCAGGAGTGAACCATGCCCAGCGTTGAGGGTACTGCTGGCTAACGAAGTTGCCCTCTGAAGCTACCAGTTTGTTCACACTAGAGTAACTGTCAGTGGTTGTTGTTTAGTAACTAAGTCGTGTCTGATTCTTCTGTGACTCCATGGACTGTAGCCTGCCAGGCTCCTCTGTCTATGGAATTTTCCAGGCAAGAATGTTGGACTGGGTTGCCATTTCCTTCTCCAGGGGGTCTTCCTGACCCAGAGATCAAACCCATGTCTTCTGCATTGGCAGGCAGATTCTTTACCACTGATCCACCAGAGAAGCCTGTAACTGGCAGTATGTGTCTTAAATCACATTGACATTTTCATGAGATCACTCTTTCTCATTCTTATAACTTCTTGCCTTAGGGCTTTGAAACCCATTGATACATGTTATGATATTGATTAGTGTGGCTGACCTGAAATGATAACTACTAAGTACAACACCCCCATCCTTTTAAATTCTCCAAGCCAGGCTTCAGCAATACGTGAACCGTGAACTTCCAGATGTTCAAGCTGGTTTTAGAAAAGGCAGAGGAACCAGAGATCAAATTGCCAACAACCGATGGATCATTGAAAAAGCAAAAGAGTTCCAGAAAGACATCTATTTCTGCTTCATTGACTATGCCAAAGCCTCTGACTGTATGGATCATGGTAAACTGTGGAAAATCCTGAAAGAGATGGGAATACCAGATCACCTGACCTGCCTCTTGAGAAACCTGTACTCAGGTCAGGAAGCAACAGTTAGAACTGGACATGGAACAAGAGACTGGTTCCAAATAGGAAAAGGAGTATGTCAAGGCTGTATATTATCACCCTGCTTATTTAATTTACATGCAGAGTACATCATGAGAAACCCTGGGCTGGAGGAAGCACAAGCTGGAATCAAGATTGCCAGGAGAAATAACAATAACCTCAGATATGCAGATGATACCACCCTTATGGCAGAAAGTGAAGAAGAACTAAAGAGCCTCTTGATGAAAGTGAAAGAGGAGAGTGAAAAAGTTGGCTTAAAGCTCAACATTCAGAAAACTAAGATCATGTGATCCGGTCCCATCACTTTATGGCAAATAGATGGGGTAACAGTGGCTGACTATTTTTCTGGGCTCCAAAATCACTGCAGATGGTGACTGCAACCATGAAATTAAAAGACACTTACTCCTTGGAAGGAAAGTTATGACCAACCTAGATAGCATATTGAAAAGCAGAGACATTACTTTGTCAACAAAGGTCCATCTAGTCAAGGCTATGGTTTTTCCAGTAGTCATGTATGGATGTAAGAGTTGGACTATAAAGAAAGCTGAGCCCCGAAGAATTGATACTTTTGAACTGTGATGTTGGAGAAGACTCTTGAGAGTCCCTTGGACTGCAAGGAGATTCAACCAGTCCATCCTAAAGGAAATCAGCCCTGAATATTCATTGGAAGGACTGATGCTGAAGCTGAAACTCCAATACTTTGGCCACCTGATGCAAAGAGCTGACTTACTGGAAAAGACCCTGCTGCTAGGAAAGATTGAGGGATGGAGGAGAAGGGGACGACAGAGGATGAGATGGCTGGATGGCATCACCGACTCAATGGACATGGGTTTGGGTGGACTCTGGGAGTTGGTGATGGGTAGGGAGGCCTGGCATGCTATGGTTCATGGGGTCACAAAGAATCGGACATGACTGAATGACTGAACTTAACTTATGGACTTGCACCAAACCTGTGAGTATTATCCAATTTCTTATTCTCTCTTGCTCTGGGATCAATTTCTTCAGAAGGGGTTACTCACCACAACTACCCAACAGGCTCCTCTGTCCGTGGAACTCTCCAGGCAAGAATACTGGAGTGGGTAGCCATTCCCTTCTCCAGGGGATCCTCCCAACCCAGGGATGGAACCTGGGTCTCCTGCACTGAAGACACATTCTTTACAATCTGAGCCACCAGGGAAGCCCAAACTACATGCAACTACTCTTCATTTAAAAATCCACTTAGCACCTAGTAGACAGCAACTAACACTTCAGTGCCTGGTCAGCTCATGAGTCCTTTATATATGCAGACAATCTGGAATTCCATGGCCTGCCTGCTACAACTATGTGTTTTCTTTTTTTAAGAATATTTACTTCAAAGACAATAAGAAATGGTCTTATCTTTATTGCTGCCAAGTGGTGGACAAACCTAGAAGTTCAAAACTTGAGTTCCAAAAAGCACAGGCTATGGACAGGGAGGCCTGGCATGCTGCAATTCACGGGGTCGCAGAGTCGGACACAACTGAGCGACTGAACTGAACTGAACTGAACTGAACCAGCTCAATTTTCACTACTTGGCAATTTTGTTTTTCTTTGTTTCTTTTGTGGGTGTCTCTAGAAGTAACTTCACATCTTCTTTAAAGAAGTTAAAACCTGTGTCCTAATTCTGAGAAAACTCACCAAAACCTTAACAGAATATGGTACAGAAAGTATCAAGAAAAGAAGTTTCGAATTTCTTACAATTCATTGAATACCACAGTAATTAATTGGAATTTGAATTTCATAACCAGATATCACAATGTAAGGATCACAGGACAAGTCTGTGACAAGTCTCTTTGACAAGTCTGTGATAAAGAGTGCTTTTCTAATTTGAGGGTCACAGAGAAAGACCCACAAGAAGATACACTGCTGTCAGACGTGGATGCCCTGCTTATCACTGCTCCACCCACTCCTCATCACAGCTGGAGGACCAGGCGATATGAAAGCCCCCACAGACAGACTAATTCTTCGTCATCTATTTTAAACTGCTTGGTAAAATGAAATCAGACATGCCTGCAATTCTAAGAATGCCTGCTAAGCCTCCCACCAACCTCTCAAGTCAATCACCATTTCATCCACCTTCAAAAAATATTTAGCTAAAGGGATATCTTGCTTCCAGTGGGGCCCTGTGTTATTTAAAAGTATACCATAAGCTATGGGTGGAGATGTGCTAAATTTAACCCAGGAAAGAGAAAAACTACGGTGTTTTCCTAGGACAAAAGGGTATGTCTCCACTAAACAGATGAGCATGTAAAATATGAATGGCAGGCAGTCTTTATAGTAGAGTCTCTGTGACGTCCACAGATGCAGTGTTTTCTTTTTCGTGTTGGCTTCTTTTAAACGTCATGCTGCCAGGTAAATGTACAATTCATTATTTATGTTTCACTTGCAGACTAGCATAATCAAACTGTTTCACTGAGATTTTTAAGAAATACACAATCTTACGAAATATATATATATATCTTAAGAAATACACAATCAACTAACATTTTTCAATATTTGACACATTTCAAAATAGCTTTTAAATCCTTTCATGGTTTCATTTTCAGGAAGCTTTTAATCTACGGTTGGTCAATTTGCTAGCTGGAGGGTAGAACTTAGGGAAATATAAATCAAAGGATTCAGTTGCCATATTAACAAGCTGGCTATAATCTATTTCATGCCCTCAGACCACTCCATGAGCCCAGCCAACCACCTAAAGTATGCACATACCCAGTAACAGGGAAATTAGACAAAATGTATGTACAGTTTCCCTGATGGCTCAGCAGTTGGTAAAGAATCTGCCTGCAATGCAGGAGATGCAGGTTTGATCCTCGGGTCGGAAAGATCCCCTGGAGGAATAAAAGGCAGCGCACTCCAGTATTCTTGTCTGGGAAATCCCACGGACAGATGAGCCTGGTGGGCTACAGTCCATGGGGTCACAAAAGAGTCGGACATGACTGAGCATGCATGTATGTACAGAACAGCAAAAATGCATAACCACTGACAGAAAACTCCCCAAAGCCCATGACCTCTTGAAAGGAATTCATTTTTTCACCTAAAGAAATGCATAATTATATCTACCTCTTCTAATTTCTAAGAATATAGATGATCCCAAGAATAATGCTACCTACCATTCATTATCCTGAGAACAGAAAATGTTCACCAATTTCATGTGCCTCATTAACTTTCAAGCAAACAGCTCCAAGAAGATAGTACTCCTTGATGTAGGAATTCAGAAAACCTTCAAAGAAGACTACAGACTCTGGCTGAGTATCAGAGTGGAGAGTTTAACAAAAGCATGGAAGAACTCCAGTTGCCTCGCTCATCTTTGGTAAGCTGATTAATGACATGTGAATTATGGATCTGATCTCGTTCATGATTCAAGTTAACTTTTTTGTGTGGTAAGGACACTTAATACGAGATCTACCCTCTTAGCAAAGTTTTAAGCGTACAGTATGGAATTGCTAACTAGAGGCACAGTGTTGTACAACAGACCCAGAACTTATTCACCTTACATAACTGAAATGTCACTCCCACTTAACAGCAGTTCCTCATTTCCTCCTCCCCTCAGGCCCCTGTTTCTATGAGTTTCTGTGGGTTTGACTATTTTATCTCATCTAAATTTCCCTCATGCCCTCATGGCTCAGCTGGTAAAGAATCCTCCTGCAGTGCGGGAGACCTGCGTTCGATCCCTGGGTTGGGAAGATCCCCTGCAGAAGGGAAAGGCTACCCACTCCAGTATTCTGGCCTGGAGAATTCCATGGACTAGATAGTCCATGGGGTTGCAAAAGAGTCAGACACGACTGAGCAACTTTCACACACAAACACACACACACACACACACACATACACACACACACATCTAAGTAACGTTACATAGTATTTGTCCTTTTGTGACCGGTTTATGTCACTTAACATAATGACATCCAAGTTCATCCAGATTGCAGATTTGGTGGCAGTAGGGGCATTCTCTGTTGTATAATCACCACCACTATTGAGTTCCAGAATCTTTTCATCTCCCCCAAAAGGAAATCCTGCACCCATGAAATAGTCACTCCCCGTTTCCCACAGTCTCCAGCCCCAGACACAACTAATCTGCTTTCTGTCTCTATGGATTTGGCTGTTCTGAATATTCAGATAAGTGGAATCATACAACATGTGGGGAGTGCTCATTACTTGCAGTGGCTGAGAGGAGAAGGGGAGCCAACACCTAGGTCCAAGCCTTGACTAGGAACATTGGGGGTGCTCCTCACCAGAACGGAGGGGAGAGGAAGAGAAAGAGGCAGAGGATTCAAAGTTTGGACAAGCTGAGCCTGCCTTTCTCTGAGGGAAAAGGTTAACAGACACTTCGATATATAGCTCTTACATCCAGAAAAAGAAAGTAATGACAGGATATATATCTCATTGGGGGAGACAGACTTTCATTTTTGTTTCGAAACTCAATTATTTATTATTATCACTCTAACACTTCCTGTAAGTTTAAAAGCCGGGGTACTGACCAGAATTTTAATCTATTATGAGGCCGTATGGTTTATGGTGACACCTCAATTTTCACCTCCCCCTAGGGGCTTACAGGGATTCTCTGTCACCTCTAGAGCTACTCTGCACACTGTCTGTGAACCCCTCCTTGTCTAAGTGTAGACAACATGTATAAGTGCACCACAGGGATACCACATGTACACAAATACTTCCCAGGCTTTGCCTACCTTTACCATGGTCTTGACCCAACACTCTATATCCATGGAGTTTTGTTTGCAATTATAGGAGTACACTAAGCTCTTTGGGGCTTCTGCAGTGGCTCAGTGGGTAAAGAATCTGCCGGCAATGCAGGAGACTCAAAAGATGCAAGTTCAATCCCTGGATAAGGAAGATCCCCTGGAGGAGGAAATGGCAACCCACTCTGGTATTCTTGCCTGGAGAACCCCATGGACAGAGGAGCCTCATGGGCTACAGTCCGTGGCGTCGCAAAGAGTTGGACACAGTGGAGTCTTCATTCATACATACATAGGTTCTTTCAGATTTCAGAAATGATCTGAAAGACTTGGTGAAAACTGACCCATCTCAGAAGCCTCTGATCAGAAATCAGTTCCACACTGAGCGCATGGCTTACCTACCCAGAAGGAATCAACCATGCTTCCCATGGCCCCACTCCACCCCTCTTACACATTGGTCATGATGCCTGTAGTCCTTCTGCACATTTATTTCTTAAACATCTACCTTTAAAAAAAAATTTTTTTTTTGACATGCATCATTTTAAAGTCTTTACCGAATTTGTTACAGCACTGCCTCTGTGGTTTACGTTCCAGTTTTTTGGCCTGGAGGCATGTGGGATCCTGGTTCCCCAACCAGGGATCAAACTCACACTCCCTACATTGGAAGGCAAAGTCTTTCACTGCTAGACCACCTGGGAAGCCCCAACATCTTTCTTTTTTAGAAGTCTACCAAGAGCCATGTGCTATTGCCCACTGTCACTGTATGTTCTCATATAGTGACTGAGTAAGTAATTAATCACATAACTGCTAGTAACATGGCCTAAGAAACTGATTGGTGGTGGTGGTGGTTTAATTGCTGAGTCGTGTCCAAGTCTTGAGACCCCATGAACTGTAGCCTGCTAGTCGCCTCTGTTAATGGGATTTTCTGGCAAGAATACTGGAGTGGGTTGCCATTTCCTTCTCCAAGGGATCTTCCCAACCCAGGGATCAAACCTGTATCTCCTGCATTGCAGGAGGATTCCTTACCACTGAACCACCAGGGAAACCAGAGAAGTTGATCAGATACATAGAAAAAGGTATAAGTTGAACTTGGGACTGAGACCGAGAGAGGAGTGAAGGTGAGTGAATGAGACAAAGACGAAATTGGAACTTATCCAGTGACCATCCCCACCCACCATAAACTACAAAGGCATATACAGTATATAAATATACCTTTTTCTATAAAAAAATATTTGGAAGGAGGCTCCCAAGCCACTCCAGCCCATTAACCCCTGTCCCTGTTAATGTTTTCTAAACAAAAAGGATGTTGCTACCACCCAGTACCATGGTTAGTAAACACTTGTGTGGACTAGCCAGTATCATTCTAGCTCAAAATAAAGACTCTTCTTGGGCCCTGAAAGTAGATTTTTATAGGGGCCCAGAGGGCAAGAGGCAAGCAGTCAAGAAACAAAGACAAAACAGAGATCTAGGGGACTTCCCTGGTGATCCAGTGGTTAAGCTTAGGGAATGCAAGTTTGAGCCCTAGTCAGGGAACTGAGCAGAGAAGGCAAAGGCAACCCACTCCAGTAATTTTGCCTGGAAAATCCCAGGAGGAACCTGGTAGGGTGCAGTCCATGGGGTCGCTAAGAGTCAGACAGGACTGAGCGACTTCACTTTCACTTTTCACTTTCATGCATTGGAGAAGGAAATGGCAACCCACTCCAGTGTCCTTGCCTGGAGAATCCCAGGGACTGGGGAGCCTGGTGGGCTGCCGTCTATGGGGTCGCACAGAGTCTGACACGACTGAAGCAACTTAGCAGCAGCAGCAGGGAACTGAGATCTCACACGCCATCAGGACAACTAAACCTATGCACCACTAAACCTAGACCCCTGAGCTCTGGGGCCCACAAGCCACAGCTGGAGAGCTCACACACCCCACGCACAGCCAAAAAACACAATAGAACTCAATTAGATACTGCTGCTAAAAATAAATAAAACAAACAAACCAACCCCAGACATCTGCAATAGTCAGTCATGCCAGTTAAGAACTAGGTGCCTCACTCAGGCAGGTACAGAAGCTGGAGGCAGATGGAGAAGCCTATAAAACCAATGTCTGAGCACTCACCAGAGATGCCTCGTTTGATAAACACCATGGACGTCCACCTGGCTATAGCCATTATCAGTAGATAGGCTCAGCTAGCAAGGGCCCTCTCTGCCCCTCAAGAACTCCTGACCAGTGAGGAGCCCTCCATGGTCTCTGAGAGTGTCCGACTCCCAGGTGACAAGAAGCCCTGGGTCCGAGCGGGGCCGGTCCTGAGCGGTCACCAGGCGAGTGGTCCGCGTCCCCTTGGCCGCCCTGCCGTCCGGCCCTCAGCTCCTACACGGAGGTCACCGAGCAGGGGCTCAGGAGCCGTCCGGGCGGGTTGAGTCCCCATCTGCCATGAGGAGATGGTGTCCGCGCACCACACCCGGAAGACAGACACAGGTTTCACCCTTGACCCGGCCAACCTGACCCCTTGGTCGCTGCCTGCACACCTGGCGCTCAGACTGCTCGCTGGGGCGGGACCAGGTACCATGCGGCAGGTGCTGGAGCAGAGGCTGCGCCTGGGAGAGCCCGCGGCGCGGTGAAGCCTCCTCGCTTGTCAGGACACACCCAGCCCTCGGCGCAGGCCTTGCGGCACCTGGACTGCTTTTTCCTCCTGCGACCTCCCTCTAGCACCTCACAAACCTGCGGCCTCGCTGGAAAAATACTGCGCCCGACCTCACAGAGCTGAGAAGTTTCCATGCGTGCCGAGAAGGTTCCCGAAGGTTCCTTATGTGCAGAGGCCTGAAGGGGTCGGGGGCCGCAATGTACACAGAGGGTATCCATCTCTTGCCGCAGCCTCTTGGGTTCCAACTGTTCCTCCTCCGCCTCTGGTTTCCGGTCACTCCCTTCCCCAGGTTTCCAGCTCTGCGGAGCCCATCTCCGGGCCCTCTCCCTCCATCCTAGCTGATAAGGGAAGCCAGACAGCCATCCAGAATTTTTTTTTTTTTTTACATATGCTATTTTTAAAGTCCTTATTGTATTCGTTAGAACATTGCCTCTGTTTAATGTCTTGGTTTTTTGGCATGTAGGGTCTTAGTTCCCCAACCAGGGATTGAACCCACACCCCCTGCATGGGAAGATGAAGTCTTAACCACTGGACCACAGGGAAGTCCCCAGACTTTAATTTTTAAGTAGGAAAAAAAGCCACAGGCTTTTATAAAACCTCGCAGTGAGATTCCAGAACATGAGATGAGCCTGGAACCACTGACATTTAAGAGGCAAATATGGAAGGGGACTTTTGAAGAAACTCAGGAGCTTCCAGTGATACGTGTCAGAAAAAAATCCAGAAAATTCTGGTATCACAAGGTCTAAGAGATGCACAATTTTAACAGAATAAGTAGACCAGAGCCTTCACTGAATTGGTTTTAGTTTGTACCAGGAGCATCCAATTCTACATCTAAAACTTAAGAGGTTTCATTATCCTGGAGGAAGAGCAAGTGTGTGTTCTTTGCAATGGCCTTCCTGTAGTGAGAAGGCTTTCCTCCAACCACAACCGCTTGGCCAGGACTTGGAACCCGGAATGTTCATTCGTGTGACCAGAACACTGGGACAAACGGGACAGAAGTACTCATTTTCCTCCACTCCACACAAGAGGAGGCTGAGCCCATTATTCTAGAACAGCAATAACATTGTCCAAATAATATAAACACAGATTGTATATACTAATTACTCACTAGTTATTGTCCCCATTTTTCATCTTAAAAGTCTTAAAGAATTTTAAGAAAAGAAAACTTGGGGCCACTAAGATGACTGTGTATGGAACCCAGTTCTATCTGGACTAAACTGATATACCAAGTACAGAACACACACGTTTTATTTGTTCAGACACCAGTCACGCGGCCCAGTGGTGAAGCAGGTGGAAACGCTCAAGGAGATGGCCAAGGCGTCTGTGATAGATTAAATTCTAGCCTTAGTGCTTCCCTTCAAACCTTCTGGGTGACTAAATCCAGGCCAGGCGTCCAGCCATCCAAGTCTAGAGCTCCCTGTACATTTCCCCAGGGTTCCCACTCACTCTGTTCTCATCTGAAATGTTTTTATAGTGATGATAAACTGACTCCAAACAGAAAAGCCCCAAAACACATGGTCTCTGTTACCGAAGCATGGGTTCCAATGTATTTCTACTATAACTATTATCTTGGCTCTTCTAATGGCTCATGAGTGTGTTAAAAAGAGAAATCTAGATAGAATCTGTGGGCAGTTAACCCAACCAAGTAAAATACCATTTGACTGAAGATTAGGTCTTTGATTTCCCAAGACCCATTTAGGCAGGAATTTCTAGGGACCCTGAAACATCAAAAACAGGTTGTGGTGAGCAATATCAACTTTCTGAGGAGTCCTTTTCCACTGGGATTTGTGACTCCACCTAGGTCCCCAGGGAAAACAAGCTTCTGGCTTCTAAAAGACCTCAAACCATGGCACTGAACGGCCAGTAGAGGTTGTTAGAGGCTCTCTGGGTTGGATAAACCCTAGCAAATGTGAATTAAGAGGCAACATGAAGGGACTTCCCTGGTGGTCCGGTGGCTAAGAATCCACCTTCCAATGCAGGGGACATGGGCTTCATCCCTAATCAGGGAGCTAAGATCCCACCTGCTGCAGGGCAGCTGAGCCCATGCACCACAACTACCGAGCCCACGCTCTAGAGCCAGGGGCCCCCTAACTAGAGAGAAAGCCTGTGCACCACAGCAAAAACCCAGAACAGCCAAAAAGGAAAAAAAAGAAGCACTATGAAATAATAGAAGAAGCAGGAAGTGGCCGAAAGGGACAGATCTACGCTTGAATCCAACTCTGCCACTTATCAGGTATAAGATCTTAGGTAGCTTCCTTATTTTCTCACAGTCCCTATTTCTGAATAATAATTTCAGAATAATATCTATTCTGCAGGATTGTCTTAGGAATCAGAAATAACTAGCCTGTTAAATGCTTAGCACAATGCTTGACACACCATAGTAGCTCTTCTGGTCAAGTTCACTTTGGCAGAACTAGAAACAGGTAAGTAGTCCACAAAGAAAGAAGCTTCTTCCTCAAGCTGCCAGTGCCAGGAAGCAACCTACCCTCACTCGGCTTGAAGTCCACCCAGAAGACAATCTAGTAAGGATGGAAATACCCCAGATAAGCAGCTTCAATGGGAAAACATGATAAAAAAAAAAAAAAAAACTCTCATCCTCTGACCAACTCTCTTTCTCTATATGACACTGCAATTTGCAAAAGCCCTAGCATGCAAACGGCAGCCACCAGCAGTAAGAGAGGCTGGTACCCAGAAGTCGCCCCTCTTTGCTGCTCAGCCTATAGTGCCTCAATTCTCATTTCCAGCATACTGATGAGTCTCTTGATTGTTATTAGTTAATTCAGTACAAACAGTGGGAAAACTCAGTGACATTTCAGAGGGGAATACCAAATGAACTTGAGCTGAACCATCGCATGGTCCCAAGGAGTGTGACGACGTGGGAATGAAACAATGGAGGCTCCTGCCAGCACCGAGGGCAGGCATAGAGCATGGAATTCAGTGTGGTTAATTCTCCAGAGGAGATTTCACAAGGGCCCAAATCCTCCAAAGCATGAAAATCACACGGGCTCTTACCAAAGAGGAAGTCAGATACAATGCAGGGAAGGGCTTGGGAGCACTGGCTGGCTGCCCGGGCCCCTGGATAAGTTGGTTTGTGTGGCCCATACCAGCAAAGACACACAAATACTTCACCAGCAAGGTAGGGCTGGGGAGACGAAACCCTTGTGAACAATGAGCATAACAGAAGCTGTCAGGGAAGGTGCTTCTTGGTAAGAGTATTGTGGAAGGGAGAATCAAGAAGGAACAATGAGCTTCCCTAATCCAACCAATTCCAGTCAAGACTAAAACCTGCTTCTACCTATGGAAGATCCCCTGGAGGAGGGCACAGCAACTCAGTCCAGTATTCTTGCCTGGAGAATCCCATGGACAGAGGAGCCTGGCGGGCTACAGTCCATGGGGTCACAAAGAGTCGGACACGACTAAAGCGACTTAGCACAGTGCGGCACACTTATCAGTAATTACGAACCACCCCCTCAAAGCCCTGTACTAGATGGCAGTTTTGGTAAATTCCAATGAAATAGGATGCCTGCCCTGGAGGAACCTATTGTCTGGTTGGGAATGCAAAATGACTCTCAGGAGAATGTCAAACTTGGGACTCCCCTGGTGGGCCAGGGGTTAAGACTCTATGTTTCCAATGCAGGGAAATTCTTGATCCCGGGTCAGGGAATTGAGATTCCACATGCCAAGCAGACAAAAAATAAATAAATAAAAGTAAAAAATAAAAACAAAATAAAACATCATCCTTGGAAGATTATGTGCCTGTCAAAATCCAGACTCATCCCTTGTCCCTGTGTTTAACCCCAGCATCCATCACATTAGCAGGTGCTTGGTTATATTGGAGAAGAGCTGAATTCAAAATCAAGATATATTGACAAGAAATAAGAGTTAAGTCAAGAAAATGTCCAGGGAAGATACTGGTGGCCAATCAAGTCTTCCCAGAAAATGTGGAAAAGCAGTGGGCTGTGATAGAGAAAAGAGGACATTTCCAAATGGATGAACCACACATATGAAGCCACAGTATAAGACATTAGAATCCTGTGTGTTGATTTACTTTTTCTTACTTCACGTGTGGTCCACAGACCACCCACAGTGGATTTTGGCCCGAGCAATTGAATTCAGATCTCTGTAGAGTGGAGCCCAGGAGTCCACATCTCTAATAAGCACCCAGGCTGTCTTGTGCTATGTGCTGTGATGAGTTGTTCAGTTGTGTCCAACTCTTTGAGACCCCATGGACTGTAGCCCACCAGGCTCCTCTGTCCATGGGGATTCTCCAGGCAGGAATACTGGAGTGGGTTTCCATGCCCTCCTCCAGGAGATCTTCCCAAGCCAGGGATAGAACCCAGACCTCCCGCGTTGCAGGCAGATTCTTTACCATCTGAGCTACCAGGGAAGCTCCCCAGGCTCTCTTAATGTGCATCAAAATTCAGAACCACTGACTGAGGGGTCTCAGACTTAAACACATACTCTTCCTTTAAAGACAGAGAAGTAGGGAAGGAAGAAAGGATGAAATAACTGTTTGGGACCAGAAAACACCTATCGGCTAGGATTTTATATAACCGGCCACAGTGGACAAAGTAGTTCCAACCCAGGATTTGTGATTTACATGATTTCTGGGCTGGTTGACTTTGCTCTCTGCTTCCTGAATCTGTCCCCTCTCTGAGTCTTAAAACCACATACAAACAGACTAGGCTGCTAATAAAGCATACTGCAGCTATTCTTACCTGAAGTGAGACAGCCCTGTTGTACTGGGCATGAAGTCCAAGACACTCATCCTTGGGCTTTTTAAGCATTTCATACTTCTCCTCCCTTGTCCCTCCCCTTCTCTTTGGGAATCAGAGCATCCTGGAATATAACACAAGAAATACCCGATTCTACACGGAGCCTAGGCAGGACCCCCCTCAGACTATCCTGGTCTTCAGACCTACACCAGCCACACCCTGGAGTCAGGCAGACCTTGGTTTGTGATCACAACTGTATCACTTATTAGCTATGTGATCTAGGCAAGTCACTTCTAAGAAATTACTTCTTTACCAGAAAAAAAATTGAGAAGAAAAAGAGCAATCTGATGGGCTTGCCATGGGGACGAAGAGGACAGGGATAAAGCAATCAGCGCAGCACCTGGACAATTAAGATGTTCACTGAACACCCACCCCCCCTCTTTCTCTATACCCAGTTTCATCCTGTTCAGGGGTCCTCTTGCATGGCTCACACAGGACAGTATCAGCTCGTAGGTTTCTGTTACACTCGCCAGCCGTGTGTCAAAAACATAAGTTTACAGACTGAATTTGAGGGAAGTACAATTACTCCAATCAAAATTAAACGATACTTTGAGTATACTGGGGTTCCCTGGTGGCTCAGACAGTAAAGAATCTGCCTGCAATGCAGGATACCTGAGTTCGATCCCTGGGTGGGCAAGATCCCCTGCAGGAGGGCATGGCAACCCACTCAGCATTCTTGCCTGGAGAATTCCATGGACAGAGGAGCCTGGCGCAGGTTACAGTCCATGGGGTTGCAAAGAGTTGGACACGACTGAGCAACTAACACTTTCACTAACACTTTTGAGTATACTGACGAATTAGCTTTTCATATACACTTTTAGATGACCCATTGGATTGGATGCCTTTGCATAATATTTTCACTTTTAGATTTCTTCGTTTTTTAAAAAAATAGTAGTTTAATATATTTATATTATCATAGATTACATAAGGGCTTCCCAGGTGGCATTAGTGGTAAAAAAGAAAAACTGCCTGCCAAGGCAAGAGACATAGGAGATGTGGGTTCTATCCCTGGGTGGGAAAGATCTGGAGTAGGAAATGGCATCCCACTCCATTATTCTTGCCTGGGAAATCCATGGGCAGAGGAGCCTGGTGGGCTAGAGTCCATGGGGTTGCAAAGAGTCAAACTTGACTGAAGTGACTTAGTGCACAGGTACACACACACATGCGGTGCGGAGCAATGTGCAGAAATAGCTCATTTAATTCTCACAGCAACCCTACCAGAGAAGGACCATAATTCCCTGCAGGGGAAACTGAGGCTTAAGAAATTAAAGTACCTTAGCCAGGGTCACACACTAGTAAGCCACCATTAAAGAACTCAAAATTGCTCAATAACCAATTGTGTTGATGATGCTGGTCTTCTTTTAACTTGAAGTATAGAGGCTGTGGTTTAACTGCTTTTAACTTCCAATGAGGTTCCCTGTGGCTCTCCAAGCAGGAGATAAACAGTAGGACAGGTGTTACTTTAAGAGAGGGATGGGAGTTGTAACCCGAAGCCTCCTCCAGCCTTAAGCCCAAGAAGTCTGGGAGGCTGCGCCCGGGCCGGTGCGTCTGTAAACTCCCGCGGGTCTGGCACGTCTCTTTCTTCCAAAGTTGGAGCTCTCCTTGGTGGGAGGGGGCGGGGAGGAGGGGAGGCCAGTGACGTCACACGGGAGCGGGGATAAAGCTCCCGGGTCGCGGTCCAGCGAGGACACTGCCCCGGGAGCGGAGTGGGCCGTGCCACTCGGGGACACTCGCTGCGGCCCCGCCCGAGCAAGGCCGTGCCAGGAGGCACCATGCCCCAAAATGTGGTCCTGCCCGGGCCGGCGCCCTGGGGCTTCAGACTCTCGGGGGGCATAGACTTCAACCAGCCTTTGGTCATCACCAGGGTAGGTGTTTTCCATCCTTCGGCTGCAAGTCGGGGACTCTGGCGTGCCGGGCCCCCTCGGGAGAGGAGAGCGGCCAGTGTGCCACTGGGGTGTGCTGGGTGGGTCCTGGCTTCGGGTTCACAGGTCGAGGGACGGCAGCATCTTAGCGAACAAAGTTCGGAGGATGCGGAGCGGCTTAGAGAATTAACCACGTCCGCCCTAGTGGTCTCTGTCTGCAGCCTCTTGACCTCCCGCAGTTTTCCGAGGAGGGTGAACTGGCTGCGTGGTTTCCCTGCGAGGTGGGCTGCCTTCTCTCTCTCGACGCCAGGTTTCCTTTCAGTAACAAACGAGGTGGGGATCAGAAAAGCTTTGTTGGAGAGAGATGCGCGTCTGAATGCTTTCCTTGTCTGGATGGAAAGTTCAGGGCGCTGTTCGCAGGGCACCACCTGGGCTGGCCAAGTTGGAATCTATCATATCAGCCCAGACAGGGGAAAAGTTACTAATTTGTATTACTAGGTTTCCAGGCATTTTGAGTAAATACTTTCCAAAGCTGGAACTTGGCTTAGAAATCATCACCTATAACTCAAACTACAAAGAAAACGTGTCGGATAGTTTCCTTCACCTGATGGAGAGCCATGTTTCAGACTAGTAACTCTGAAGATAATACCTCATTATTAAAGCCAAGCTTTCCTTAAACTTACTATTTTCTAAAGTATTGTCCAATTAAGAAAAAAGGAAGTGAAAAAATTCAGGATCTGTCCTGTCAGTAAATTCTAGTTGGTCTAGTTGATTTGTTTCTAACATCGTCTTAACAGAAAATTGTTATTATTTCAATTATCACATATAAATATATATATATATTAAACCTAATTTTAAAACATAAACTTTCAGCATGTTTATATCTTTACTATGCTTTATTTTCTTCCTTACTGCTCATACTATATTTTATAAATGTATACTTTATAATCTGACTCACATAGACTTTGAACAAAGAATTCTAAATTCTGTTCTACTTATGGGTTTTAAGAACCAATGGCTTTTAAAAATATCTCAAAACATATGGATGCATGGAACATTTCAAGCTTTGTTTTACATTTTTTGAAAACATAAACACATCTGACATGTGTTTTCATATGGACATAAGAACTTAACATACTCCCAAAATGTTCCTAAGTAAATTAGGCAGAAAATGGTTCAATGATCTGGGCCAAGCAATGCCTTTTATGGATTTACCAAAGGAAACAATTTCCATTATCTCTACAGAGAAATATTTTTAAAGTTTCTGAAGTATAGTTTTTGAATCCTAACAAATCCTATTTATATTATAAATCCTAACAAATCATATTGTAGTAAATCTTATGGAAACAACTTTGTCACAAAAATCCTTTCAGTGATTTATAAAAGAAGTATCTTGCTATTACTGTGGAACATATCAATATGATTAATCTTATGCTTGAAATGTTGAGTTGTTGACTTTATAAACAATGTTTATTTCAAAGCAGAACTTAACATTTTGCACTTGACTGCAGGAGCTATCAGTAAATATATTTGATATAATGACAACTATTATTTGGGAAGCCAATTCTGTTTGAATTTTTAACTCATAATTAATTTGTGTCACTCACAGTGACACTTGGTTCAATAACAGTGCATATGAACACATACGATTATTTCATTTGACTACTGATTTTCTCTTCAATTAATTTAACTCAAGGACAGCAGGTACCACTACACTGCTTTGTTTTCATCCACTTAATTCATTTCATCCACTTAATTTACCTACAACCTCTTCTTACATCACACCTTATACCACAATTGTTTTAATACACCTGTATCCCAGATTGCATGTTCCCCCGCTTAGGACAACAACCAGCAGATTTAGGGGGCTACTCAGTGCCAAGCACAGTGTCTAGTACCTCTTATGTTACAGAATAAAAGTAGACACGATATGAGTGATTAAGTCATTCACTTTTGAGATAACTTTATAAATGTATCCTAATTGGTGTACCTTTTATTATTCTAATAGGTGTACACTTTATTATCCAAGTGTACCCAAAGCCATTCACATGGTAGATTCTTATTCAATAAATGAAAACATAGTCACTTGAACTTTTTTGCCTTAATGAGCACCTAATTGAGAGTACTTCCACTGAAATTATTAGAATACTAAAAATCATTTGGGGAAAAAGACTAAAAGATATGAACATACTTATCAGTATTACAATTAGGTGGCAGAATAATTGTATTAATTTCATAATTTTTATACTGTGTTAAAAGGTAGTGGATGAGGTTGTGTGTGCATTGGTATACTTTTGCCTGCCATGCACTCTTCTAAGCCTTTCATACCCACTAACTCACTTGAATCTCACAATAATCCTATCAGAGTAGTAGTAGTAGTAGTAGTAGTAGTAATATCCCTTTCTGCAGATGAAGGGAGTAAGGCTTCAAGAGATTTATAACCTGCCGATGACCACGAGTGGTGGGATGGACTTTGATGCAGGTCGACTTGCTTCCAAAGCCTGCATCCTCCAAACACATGAAAGATTCTGCTTATTGTACAGATATTTCCAAAGAGGTACTTTGTGCCATCCAACTCATCACCAGGCGACCTCTTTCAGCTCTACCACTTTCCTCTTTTTCTTCCACTGTCCCCAGTCAAGAGTTCATAAGTTGAAACCTAGTTGTCTCCCTGCTCGATTCACCATGCATATTCTCACCAGCCATCTCTGAGATGGGTGCTGGTTGATCCTATCTTCCCCATTTTTTAAAAGTCCTTCAGTGGCATCCCCAGTTTATAGAATAAAATGTGTGGTTTTTAGCATGACATTCACGGCTTTCACCTTCTCTCTCAAGTGTCCAACTTCATTTCCTCCCTCTCTTCTCTCTCCTATCTTCCTCTCACTCCATAAATACGTAGTGGGGCCCATACTTGGGACCGCTTATGATTTCTCTAACATGGCTTTGCTCTTGCTATCATTTTTCTCCAGACTTCTCTTCCCCACCCATTACACTATCCTCTGTGCCTCTGGAAACCTATTTAAATACCACTCCTCCAGCCTGATTCTTGTAGCCGTCATTTCATCCACTTAATTACTGTAGCTCTTGACCTACATCTCCTTACATTACTCCTTGTACCACAGTTGTTTGAATATATCTGTATCCCACAGATTGCATGCCCGCCTCTTGGCAACAACCAGCAAATTTGGGGTGGGGGGGTGGCTATTCAGTGCCAAGCACAGTGTCTAGTACCTCATATATGTTACAGAATAAAAATAGACCCAATATGAGTTATTAAATTGTTCACTTTTGACATAATTGTTTTCCTAGTAGGTGCAAGTTATGTTCTCAGAAATATCCCACAATAAATAAAAAGGAAAACTTTTGTTGTTCATTGATTTGTTTTATGTAAGTTCTTAAGCATGCAAAGAATTAAAACACCAGTGCCTGTACTGGACACCGGACTAAGTCCCATGAATGAGATATGCTCCTCAAGGCAATTCAATTTTTATCCTACAAGCAATGCCCTCCCTTCCCTTCCTCACACTCTACAAAAGCAGATGATAGCAATGCTACTTAGACAGTGGTCCTCTGCTCCAGCCTCTGCTGGGGAGCATGGTTTACAAAATAACTCTTTCCATCAGTTGAAATTACAATTCACAAAATTAGGACAAAGGGTCCCCACCCAATAATTGTTTACCATCCAATTAATCAGCCAGGTAAAACTCTGTATCGTAAAAAAAAAATAGAAGTAAGATAAATTGGGGCTTCCCTGATGGCTCAGATGATAAATCAAATACCCGACAATCTCAAAAAAATTTTTGAGCAAATTGGTTGTGATCCGATTTGTCGGAAAGTAGTTTCTAGGCAAAGGTGCTCTTTACTTGGTGCAATGTGAATTTAAGTTGCGGATGTTTAGCGTGGGAGGGCATCATTACTGCAAACATTGTATACAGCTGGCCTAGGTATTTCACAGAAGTTTAAAGTTCACATCTCTAAGTGAGCAGCTTTTCTTTTTCTGGCAAAAGTTTCTAAGAAATCTCTCTCTGTCTTAAATGTTTGGACCACCCAGAAGGTGGATCTATTATCACAGCCAAGTTACAGACAGTTTGTTTTCACAAATGGTCCAGTTTGGAATAAAGCACAGGCTTCTTTTGTGTACATGATGTAAAATGACTGTATACATCTCCTGCCAGTATGTCTCTTCCCACTGACTTCCTCTTCCCTCCTTTGTATACCGAGCACACCCAGGATTGAGATCACTGTGACTGAGAATGCTGTATATGGACCTGGGTACCAACATGGAAAATGTTAGGCTTTAACACGGAAGAGTACCTTAATATAAACTATATTGGAAATTTGAACTTTTAGAAAGAAATGTTTACAGTTGAATGTGGTCTTTTCCCACGTATCCCTCGGTATCCTTGAGGAATTGTTTCCAGGACTCCACCCCTCTCTCTCCCCAATCCCCATCGCCCCTCAAGGATACCAAAACCCCAGGATGAACAAGTTTTTTATATAAAATAGTATTTGCACATAACCTAGGTACATCCTCCTGTATACTTGAAATCATCTCTAGGTTACTTATAATACCTAACACAATGGAAATACTATGTAAGTAGTTGCCAGCATGTGGCAAATTCCAGTTCTGCTTTTTGGAACTTTTTGGAATTCTTTTTCAAATATTTTCAATCCTTGCTTGGTTGAATCCTGGATGCAGAACCCACGGATTTGGCGAGGTGACTGTATTTAAGTTTGTTCTAACAGAGACGTGTCTGCATCCAAGCACGAGTTCTTCTGTTCCTGACATTCATACACCCCACAAGGATCTACCAGGTGCAGAATGTACTGTTTGTGTAAAGTGCTGTGGGGGATACAGTTATAACTTAATGAGTTTCTACCCCTCTGAGAAGTTCATGTATCAGAAGAGACATGTACACACACTACCACGATACAACTTGTCCAGGATTCCATGAAAGAAGTGTGACCAAAGAGACAGGAGGAATGAGAGAAGAGAGAGTACCTGCAGGGGTGGCATTGTGGGATAGTGGAGGAGCTTGAGCTACAGAGTTAGAGGAATTTCAAATTTTCACTGGATGTGTGACCCTAAGCACATTTCTTATACTTTCTGAGTATTCATTTTCTCATCTTAAAAAAGACAAATACCAATAGTATAACATTGTTATAATATATAACATAATTATATATAATATAATATATAACATAATTATATATAATATAATATATAACATAATTATATATAATATAATATATAATAGTATAACATGGTTCTCAAACATGTCTGCACGTTAAACTCGCTCAGGTAATTTTTGAAAATATCCATGACCAGTTGCTACTTGCAGAGATTCTGATTGAACTAGAAATGTAGATTGCAGCCAGGTGCTGTGGAGGGCTTTCAGACATTGGAGTTTATTTGTAGGCAGTGGAGAACAACTGAACAATGGGATTTCTCACTATTTAGATCCACGCCCCACAGGACAGCCTTTCAGTATACACTTGTCTTGCTCCATAACCGCTTCAGTCATTTTTAAACACAAAAATCCCATCAGAGCCAAGGACTTCTTTCATGTCTCCCACAGTTAACAGGACCTTATAGATGGTTTACCTGTGATTTAGTTTTTTTTTTCCCGAACAGACCCAAGTAATATATTGATGTGAAAAATAGGAATCATCTGAAGGACTTGTTAAAAGCACAGATTCCCTAGTTCCTCTGTTAGAGCTTCTGCTTCACCATTCTAGTCTTCTGGATTGGACTGGAATCTTTATGTTGAGTAAAGACTCCCCCTCTCCTCCCCCCTACCCAGTGATTCTTCTCATCAGACAAGTTTGAAACCATGTGTTCAGTGACTGGCAGAAATACTGTTTCCAATGATCTCTTGAAGGCTTTTGACTTTTGAGACACTAATGAAACTGAATAATAATCCCCTGAAAACCTCTTTGCCTCATTTTACCTCTCTCTTCTCCTAATTTGGGAAAATATTAAACTATAAGCAGTAATGTAAATGAAATGCAAAGTAATAATATAAAGTAACACTGGGAAATTATAGATTCTTGTGATTAAACAGATCGTTTAACTTCCTAAAACCAGGCCAATTTAGGGGTCACTTGCTGATCACTAGCCTTGCTGAACTTGAGACCCAAGAAGAAGGGACGATCCTGTTTTTTCCTTCTCTCTCATCCATCTCTCGACACACTTTTTTTCTTTCTTATCAACTCTCACCTTGGAGGTCCCAGGAAATCAATGTCCAGGTTGAATGCAAAGTCAGACTCTGGTTCCGGCTGCTGCTAAGTTGCTGCTAAGTCGCTTCAGTCGTGTCCAACTCTGTGCGACCCCAGAGACGGCAACCCACCAAGGTCCCCCATCCCTGGGATTCTCCAGGCAAGAACACTGGAGTGGGTTGCCATTTCCTTCTCCAGTGCATGAAAGTAAAAAGTGAAAGTGAAGTCGTTCAGTTGTGTCCGACTCCTAGCGACCCCATGGACTGCAGCCTACCAGGCTCCTCCGTCCATGGGGTTTTCCAGGCAAGAGTACTGGAGTGGGGTGCCATTGCCTTCTCCGAAGAAATAATGTTAGGCTTTTCTAAACCAATATTGAGTATTATATGTAAACCAAATTTAAGTATATTAGAAAAGCTAGGAGAGTCTTTAAAAGCAAACACATTGAGCCATGCTTTCTCATATTTTAACTGAAAGAAAAGCATTCTGGTCTTAGAAGTTTAAAAATAGACTGTATTGATTTTGATGAACTATAGCTAAATAAAATTAAAAGTTTGAGGTTATTTTTATCTCTACAAGCCACACTGGGGATGGAAACTCTTATTCTTCTAACAGTTGTGAGTCTGGGAGAATTTCTAAATGGAAAAATGGCATGTCTCCCAAAAGTTGAGATGTAATAATCTCCAGTTGTCTTCACCCAGGGCCCCATTATCTGTCCCTACTGGAAAATAATCATGATTGCTACTGTGAGATGATCAGAGACATGAACTAAGTACAGTAAACATTTTATTGATGAGACTGAAGATCTAGGACACATGAGAATTTGTTATTTTCTTCTTATGAATATAAATTTATATGAATTATTCACTTATACAGGGCTTCCCTCATAGCTCAGTTGGTAAAGAATCCTCCTGCAATGTGGGAGACCTGGGTTCGATCTCTGGGTTGGGATGATCCCCTGGAGAAGGGAAAAGCTACCTATTCCAGTATTCTGAGCTGGAGAATTCCATGGACTGTATAGTCCATGGGATTGCAAAGAGTCGGACATGACTGAATGACTTTCACTTCACTTCATTCAATTATGTGAATCATGGATCTCTCTTAGAGCCATGAAGTTAAATCAATGACTAGTTATATCGATGACTAGATTAAGCAAGTGGAGAAAAAATGAAATAATGACTGATCCTCAGTTAAACATTAGGAATGATCTAATTTATTCCTGGAGCAGTTTGAGGTTTAAGTCAAGTTCCACATATTATCCAGGCTTCCTGCATAGCTCAGTTGGTAAAGAATCCTCCTTCAATGCTGGAGACCTGGGTTTGATTCCTGGGTAGGGAAGATCCCCTGAAGAAGGAAATGGCAATCCACTCCAGTATTATTGCCTGGAGAATCCCATGGACAGAAGACCTGGCATGGACAGAAGACAGTCCATAGGGCCGCAAAAGTCGGACATGTCTTAGCGCTCTTTCTTTTCTTTCTTTCCACATATTATCCTGCTCTAACCAGTGGGAACTTTCAAAAGGAGCAGTGACAGATTGACATTAATAGCCATCATCTTTGGGTGTGTGAGGACTAGTTCTTTTTTGTTTCACAAGCTCTGATTAAATGTCCATTTCATTCATCTTTCAAGTAGTTAGTCATCAGTTCGGAACACTGAGTGTACACTGGGAAGCATTAGGAATATACATAGTATTGTCCTTCAAGAAGTTGAGGTTGGGAAGACACAATACACAAGTAAATAAACAAACATGCAAGAACAAGTTGTCTTCATAGAGGGAACGAATGGAGCGTCACAGTGGAAAACGATGGGGAGGCGCTGGAGACGCTATATCAGAGGTCTGGGGAGATCTCTTCATGATGTTTAAACCTAAACCAAAAGGATGAGAAGGAGCATCAGGGTGACAAGCACGCGGAGCATTTCAGGCAGAAGGAACAGTGTGTGAAAGCCCAGAAGAGGATGCAAGCTTGGCCTGTCTGAGGAGCTCAAAGGAAATCTGGCCGTAGGGCAGTGGATGAAGAGGAGCAGAACGTTGTGAGACCACGCTAGAGAAGTAGGCAGGGTGACACCAAGTGAGGACTATTCGTTGTCAGTTGGGTTTACCCAGAAAAGCTGGGAGTGGGGATAGCAATCAAAAGCATCATTACACTTGCTCCTTGGAAAAACAGCTATGACGATGTAATCAGTGGCACAGTTTAATTGAAAGCTGCTGTCTTATTAGTTGTTTTCTACTTATTCCATCTCTTCTTCGTTTATGGAGAAGAGACTGTAAGTGCACACAAACTTCTCTTGTGTCTGTAGTTCCCAGGGGTTCTAGACTCTCACTGTTTAACTCATATTTGGCCTTTAGCAATTTGTTCACAATTTTAGCTAAATTCTTCTCAATAGCTTGTACACTTGGCCCCATCTTCCTCCGTGCTCTGGTACAAGTGAGCCCATACTTATATCTCGTCTTTCCTTGGAGATGCCCATATTTCCTTAGATTCCAAGCTAGTTGGTTGCCCTGCAACTTCATTCTCTGGAGTCCGTGAGAAGTTATAATTTTGCATATTATCTGGCTTCTTATTAATACAAGAGTGATTCTCTTTCCAGCTTTCTATATCCCACCCAAGTGCATTATAGGGATGCTAAAGCTGTTTTAATTCAAATATAAAAGCACCCCAAATATATTAATAGTAAAGTTATATTCCCAAATAGAGAGTTTGGGGTGACCAAAGACTCTAAGAAAGCAAATTTTTATTTAAAGCAAAAATATGATTCAAACAGGGAGTCATGGAAGATGTTTTCAAAGAGAATTAGAAATGTCACGATGGAGAAAATGTGCTAAGAAGTGGAATTATCTCACATAGCAGGAAAATAGAATACAATTGGCCAATTAAGAATTAAGCTAGATATGATATTTTCTGCAGGGGCCTTCCCAGGTGGCTCGGTGGTAAAGAATCCACCTGCCCATGCAGGAGCTGCAGGAGACTCAGGTTTGATTCTTGGGTCTGGAAGATCCCCTGGAGGAGGAAATGGCAACCTACTCCAGTATTCTTGCCTGGGAAATCCCATGGATAGAGGAGCCTGGCAGGCTGCAGTCCCTGGGGTCACAAAGAGTCAGAGAGGACTGAGCACAGCGTTTCCTGCCCAATGAAGCATTTAGAATGTTACCAAGGTGAAGTACAAATGTCAAGCACAAAACTCAAGATGCCGCAGGGTGTTGATTTTTAGCTATGCGATGATTTCTTCCAGATCACGCCAGGAAGCAAGGCGGCAGCTGCCAACCTGTGTCCTGGGGATGTCATCCTGGCTATTGATGGCTTTGGGACAGAGTCCATGACTCATGCTGATGCACAGGACAGGATTAAGGCAGCAGGACACCAGCTCTGTCTCAAAATTGACAGGTGATCTTTAATTAATGGGGGTAAAATTTGATCTGTTTTGCAGGAGAACCTGAACCAGAATGATAAATGACTTCATCCTCCCAGTGAGGAAGAATATTGCAGGACCCAGAATTTTAACTGGCTTTTTTATATGTTGGCCACTTTGGTCTGTCCTTCACTGAAGTCAGTCTGGTGGCTGTTAACAAAGGATTTCTAAAAAGAATTCTCTGGAATGTCAGAATAATGAAAAAGGCTAAAAGAATTTTTTTTCCTTCACTAACCCAGTTGGTCAACCGAGAAAATATTACTGGCCACATAAACACTGAATAGCATGTCTAGCTACACTGCTGTTCTAAACATGGTAGAGAATGGAATGGAATATCCCAGAAGAATCTTCTGCTTGCCGAAGTGTGATCCTATTAAAATCTGGTTGCTAATGTCCTGTATGCTGTTTTCTGTTTTGTACTAAATTCAGCCCGGAAGAATCTCACAAGGTACGAGAGGACATGGGCACACGAGGGTTTTTAGACAAAGAGACATTTCTGATCAAAAACAATATTAGGAATCGAACCTGATCTTTTGCCATCAGACCCGAGATCTGGAACTGAATTCTGAAAAGAATGATTTGTTGCCGTGATTAGCAAGTGTGTTTATCCTGCTGCTGTTGTATCCACAGTTTTCCCTGCTGTGGTCCAGAGGACACAAGCCATCGGCCAGTCTGCCATTTCATGGGGTGAAACTGACCCTGTCCCTGAATCTGCATCACCTGTGTTCCTGCCAAGCACATAGTTCCGTAGGGGCCACACGACCCCAAGTAGATACATGAGAAGAGCTGGACGGAGCCCATTTCCTTGATGCCAGCAGCAAATCCACCTGGCACATCATTCACTGCCTCCTGTGGTGCCCTACATAGGACAGGAGGGAAGTTGAGGAGATCCAGGGGGGTTGCCCTGTGGTCATCTGCAGGGCAGGTCGCCAGGATCTCCCTCTCCCTTATGCTTCCCGCATGCACGGCAGACCCGCTTTCTCCAGAAACTCTACGGTGTCCTTGCCTTAGTTCAAGTTGCTACAGTCGAATACCATAGACTGGCTGGCTTAAGCAACAAACATTTATTTCTCACAGTTATGGAGGCTGAAAGTTCAACATCAGGGAGCCAGCATGGTTGGGTTTTCAGGATTCACAAATGCAGGAAATTAAAGTGTATTAAAACTAGAAGTCCCATTAGAATTTGGCTTTACGAATTTTATTTTTATTTACAGGGCGGAAGCTCGCTTGTGGTCTCCACAGGTAACTGAAGATGGAAAGGCTCATCCTTTCAAAATCAACTTAGAATCAGAACCACAGGTATGAATTTTGGAGTTAAATGATGTTCACATTATGAAGAGAAGTATTCTTAGGTAAATATCTTGTTAAAAGACAAATATGTTCTCATTAGGGGAAAAGAGGCTTTATCTATGTACAGTCTGCTTATTTTTTCATTTTTCATGATGGACGTCTGCCAAATGACCATAAGGTAACCCAAGAAATTTAAGATGTTAAAACAAAGCAAAACAAAAAAAGGGTCGACCATTTGAAACAGGTGTCTCTAATCTATTAGTTGTTGTGACCTTCAATTCCTCAAGGTCTTCACCCAGCTCTTAGGTTACATCCTTCTTTAATTATCAGTTCAGGCATTCTATAATTAAGTTTACTCTAGGAAGAGAGTTTTGCATTATGTAATCACAATAATATTCTGCTTATGCAGCTGAATTACAAAAGATAAAGGATTTTCCCTTCAGGCAACTCTAACAAGCTAAATTAATCTAATAATCTGATGCTTATCTGACTGTCTACTTTCAAAATCTCCAAAAAAAAAAAAAAAACCTGAAATTAAACTGACCCCCTATTGTGTTGTGTGGACAGTATAATCAAGAAAAGGAACCTCTGCTTGGTTAGATGCTCCCCACATTTAGAGAGACAGACAGACATAGTTTGAATAGTCCCTTTTAAAAAAGTATCACTACTAAACTGATTATATCTAATGAAAATGAACTGAAAATATAATTTATGCTTCAGCAAGGTTTCCATTTTCAGGATCATCAACTCCTGAATTTGTCCCTCACATTTTCCACTTGAGGGCCTAAGCCCCCATTCATTTCATTCTTGGTGAAATACATGGAGAGTACATATTACATGTGTCTCATAGGGCTTCTAAAGATTGAAATAGAATAAGATATAAAAATAACTTGGCATATTGAATTCCTCTTAGAGAGATTCAATTCAGTGGCGCTCTCATTATTACTGGCCCACCCCCTCCTGCCAGGCTGCGATCAGAAGGGCTCCTGGCCTTTCCTGACAGTGAGATAGGAAGCTGCCTATGTGACAGAGGCTGAAGGCGGCTTAGCCTGGCGTCAGAGGTGGGTGGGTGAATAACACCTGTCGTCAACATCTTCTTTGATAGAAGAAAAGGTTGGAAGAAGGAGTGAGAGCGAAGTCCTCTAGGCAGAGTGGTCACTTGTGGACAGCCCTTGGCAGTAATGCCCAAACCCACCTGCTTCCTCCAACCCTCATCAGCTCATCACTTAGAGGCAACACAGGAAAACAGAGAGCATGTGGTGCTTTAAAAAACAAACATAAACAAACAAAGAAGGAAATTTAAGGTTCACATACATGCATATATCTACACCCCCATCTCCTATTATCACTAGGGCAAACTGGATAGAATTCTGAATTTCCTTGATCCATGTAGAGGACACATCGAAAATTGTACGGCACCCTTCTGCACATTTCTATTCAAAATTTCTCCTAATTTTTTAAACCCGATTTCATTGATACTAAAATAAGGGACCAACTACACATGTTTGACCAAAGTACCAAATCCCTAGTGATCCCTGATCGTGTTGGAGCACCCACGCAGGCACATGGATGATTCGGCAAGTATGGATTTTATTAAGTACAGGGTAAGCTGAGAGCTTGATGTAAGCCTGCGTTTTTCTATCATCTCCCCAGACCAGACTTGGAGCTTATCTGACCTTTATTCTTTATTGCAGATCCATGAGTTTTAATTTATGACTATGGTTATTCCAAGACTTAATTTTAAAAGATAATCCAAATGTTAAATACCCTGGCCTCTTGTCAATCATTTGTTAGCACATGTGTCCTGCATTTTGGGATCAGACAATATAAATATTTATGATACTACACATGGGGAAAAGATAAAGAATGGGATAGTTTTTATTAAAAAGAAAAAAAAAAGAGGTGAAGACTGAGTTAAGGGCTACAGAAGTCAGTCAGATGGAGCCTTTGAACATTCCATTAGACTGAGTCATGACTAACTTCTTACTTGCACCCTCTCTCTAAGAGGCTGCTGTTTGAAGAGCTCAGAGATAAGGACCATTTCTGTTCTTCCCCTAAAGGACCAAAATATTCCTACTCCTTATGACCCTCAGCCAGATTTCTGCATGACCAGCTCACATAACTTGGCACTTCAGGAAAGACCTTTCCTACAAAATATAGCTAAATTTCAGCATAACCTCTGCTATCTGAAAATTCCATGGCACAAACTGGAACAAAATGTAGGGATAAGTATCAAAGAGTGAATTAACTTGTAGACTGAGACTGAAGAACCGGCCAAACTGTGCTTATGTTGTATTCTTTTTCTAAAAAAATTAACACAAAGTTATGCAAAGAAATATCTTGCAAACAGATATATTTTCTTTCCCCAAATGAGAACTCTACAAATAAAGCAACCCCTTCTGACCAATAAAGGTGTGTCAGTCTGAAAAACAAATGCCAGTAAGTCTTTAAAATGGCATTGTATATGAATGGTAAAATGTTGCATTTGAGTGATATACTAGTTGAGTTCTTGTTTCTCAACCCAAGTCAAACTTCTGTTGTAAGTTATGTGACCTTTGCTATTGAACTAAAACACTATTTTTCATTTTAAAGGCAATATATATTCACTGGTGGGGTGGTGGTGGAAACCATGACACCCTACCATGCAAGTACAGCCACAAATAATAAAATGTTAAATTATTTTTTTTTAGCTTTTCCCCCTAGGAATAAGTTTAAGCTTTGGAGACTTTTTCTTATACAGTTATAGTAATAAATGATACTAAATTTTAACATCTAGGTTTTTTTCGTTTTTCCATGCTATTATTAAATAGCTAAATTAGCTAAATTTTTATTTTATGAATTTAGACTCCAATCTTAGGCTTAAAATAAACTTTAGAGGTTGTTTAGATCAAGCCCTGGCCATTGGATAAACTCCTTCTAGACAATCCTGAACATGCCTATGAGCAGATGGGTGCATTTTTCTATATAAAGTATAGAAAAGGATAAAAGGTATGTGTTAGAGTTCTTTGTCCTTCTTCAAAGGTTACATTCTCCAATAAGGCATTACTGTCATCTTTGTTTAATATTAGCTGAACTATTCAAAATTATAATGTAGTTATCACAAGACAGGAAAGATGCTTTTCAGAAATAAAAATGCTGTTTTCTAAGTGAGAAAAGACTGCATCTGCATCCTTTCCATAAAAGGCTTGACAATAAAAACATACTATCTGCACAGCCAAGTAGGGTACAGAAGTAGGCTTGAAGTTGTCATATTTTCATGAAATAACTTTATTCTGCAGTGTTTTGATAACTGGATGGCAGCCTGCCCAAAACAAGGTTTCATAAAATCCTCGTTTCCCCAAACTCCTCCCCACTGACTTATGGGAGAACACTTGAAACGGATCACTGAAGTGAAAATATGAGTGGTTTTGTTTTTCATTTAAAGGGTGAGCACGAGGATGGGACAGGGATTGTTGATAAATTTCAACCATGATAAAATACAATTATTTACTAAGTGTACCTTGATCTGAGCACTTGCTATAGTTTGTTTCCTAATTTTGCCACCGTTTTTTCTTATAAGCAGCTCTGCATACTGTCACACATGTATCAGGCATGTTGTGTCAAAGCTGGTTATTGCCTCAGTTCTCAGACCAAATATTTATTCAAGTAAGAGACTGAAAGGTGAACTCTTTTTGAATGACAACATCTCTGAGGTAATTTCAAGGCCTGGGGAGATTGCTGTCAAGAGCTGCATTCTCCCAGTGTCAGCAGATCCCTGTCAAGTTACTTAGCTTTCACTCCGGCAGCTCTAGCATTTCATTAATTCAAAATATTATTCTTTAATATGATATCCTACCATTTAAAATATTG
Source organism: Bos grunniens (assembly GCF_055505025.1). Classification (NCBI taxonomy): domain Eukaryota; kingdom Metazoa; phylum Chordata; class Mammalia; order Artiodactyla; family Bovidae; genus Bos; species Bos grunniens. Next base: position 17,427,823 of record NC_141191.1, on the reverse strand, counting down.
AAGAATCTAATTAATCGCAATAATTACTTATTGAATTCCTAAGAGATAAGAATCATTTAGATGCTTTTGTCTGGGTAGAAGAAACACAAGAGCTGGACTATATTAACTGCTAGATAAAATTTTTACAGTATTTTTCCATTACTAATGATTTTCCAGGAAAATATAAAAAGGAATTAAAGTAGAATAGCAAGCTTCTAATTGGTCTTATCTTTTGATTCTGTTTGACCATCGATAGTGATGTAAGACTTGGATAGAATGTTGCCTCTCTGTGCCATATTTAAATTTTTTGTTTACCTTTAGTGCATACACTTCATTGTGCTTTTTTGGAATAACTCCAGCAGCCCATAAACTAATGCTTTGCAAAGCCTGAATACAAATGTTTGAAGCCTGTATTAGAAACATTTCCTTTTAGGATCTGAGTAAAAAAGAGAGAGGGTTTTATTGTTTCATTTTAACAAATTACACTTTTGTGACATTTGCAATATATAACCAAAACCGAAAATAGCAACGAAAAGCTTGGAGCTAATTAACTTATGTGCTGCTTTTTGAAGTACTACTAGGGGCTATTATTGCACAAATATTTTCAGAGAAGATGCCTCATTTATAGGTCAGTTGCCATCCATGTTTATTTATCGTTTTAAGACTAAGAAATAAGGGCAGAGATTTTTTTTTCCTCATAAAGCCACCACATTATGTTACCTAATTTTTTATAAAATCAATATTACATACCAAGATCTCTCAGGCATATCATTCTCACTTAAAAAAAAAAAAGCTAAATTCCACAAAGCTTGAGTCCTTCAGTACTTCTTTATATGCTCTTTTAATTAACCTGAGAGATTTATAATACACCAAAACTAAATTAGGCAAATAGCCTTCTGTCTTTTTTCATATCCAAAGTAACAAAGGCTTGAATCATGTCTATTGTCATTATTTACAATTATTTCTTTCCCATTTACTTTTTTTCATGCCATAATAATGATTAATCATAATGGTTAATCATAAAACACAGCCAATCCAAATTCATTATTAAATCAGTCAAAGCAATCAGATGGTACCACTATATCAATCTTTGCACACGTTTTCACATGTTCTGGGATTCAGCACTCTTCTAAAGCCATATTTGATTGTTTCAATCATGCTTCTCTCTAATATCAGCAACTACATTGTCACTCAACCAACTCCTAGGCAGTGACCCATTATTCTGGAGATTAAAGATTGAATCAATAAGATATGAGTCAAGTCAATCATACTATAGAATCACAGACTTTCAAGTTCAGGAGGCTATTAAACTATGCTGTCCAAAGTAGTTGAGAGAAAAGCTCTTATTCACCACACTACAGATTTTCAGGTATCATGAGACTTGGGGCAGTTGGAGTCAAAGACTCTGTTAGGGCTAGTGTTTGAAGCTGCACCCCATTTGTCTTGTCATCAATGGCACCCCACTCCAGTACTCTTGCCTGGAAAATCCCATGGATGGAGGAGCCTGGGAGGCTGCAGTCCATGGGGTCGCTAAGAGTCGGGCACAACTGAACGACTTCACTTTCACTTTTCACTTTCATGCATTGGAGAAGGAAATGGCAACCCACTCCAGTGTTCTTGCCTGGAGAATCCCAGGGACGGCGGAGCCTGGTGGGATGCCGTCTCTGGGGTCGCACAGATCGGACACGACTAAAGCGATGCAGCAGCAGCAGCAGCTACTTTGTAAGTGGGCTTTTTCCAACAGGCCCAAGTGGGGGAACAGGGAGTGTATGTGATGACTGCCTGCTCAGGAGAACCAAGAAGAAGCATTGTTCTGGTTGGGTCCCTGATGTAAGTTGTCGGCCTTCCCCGAAATCCACGCAAAACTGTGGCTCCACCCCTAAGAAAGGAACACAAGCTTTTTTCTAAAAAGCACACTCCCACACCTTACTCGTCTATAATCACAAGGGGAAAATGACACAAATAAGAATATTACTCGATGTTTTTAGTTTTTAAATCAAAATAGTCTCCATTAACATTTCAAGTAATCATAAATGTTTGTACTATTTGAGATCTCTGTGAAACACTGTCGGTGACGTCACAAAAGTAAAGGAGGTTGATGTGAATGTGTGAGTGAAAATAATGTAATGCTATGCTATGCTAAGTCACTTCAGTCGTGTCCGACTCTGTGTGACCCCATAGATGGCAGCCCACCAGGCTCCCCCGTCCCTGGAATTCTCCAGGCAAGAACACTGGAGTGGGTTGCCATTTCCTTCTCCAATGCATGAAAGTGAAAAGTGAAAGTGAAGTCGCCTAGTCGTGTCTGACTCTTAGCGACCCCATGGACTGCAGCCCACCAGGCTCCTCCGTCCATGGGATTTTCCAGGCAAGAGTACTGGAGTGGGATGCCATAATGTAAAGACGGATCTTAACTAATTCTGCCAAATGAGAAAGTTTGAAAGAGAATCAGTTGTGTGTCTTTTAGCATTGGTTTTTGGTTTTCTTCTGTTGCTTAGAAGAAGAAAAAGTTTAGTGACTTGACAAAATTATCCATCTGTATAAAAATTGGAAAATTTGATTCCTACATTGAAAGATAATAACAGAGTTTCAGATCATTCAGGCATGTTTCAAACTCAGAGTTTTGGATTGAAGTTTGTTCTTTTTCCCTGAGCAATAAAGTGAAAATGCTTCCGTAAATCACCTACATTCACTGTCTCTGAATTGCTGACTGAAGTCTTTCTGCAACTAGAGTAAACTTGAACCCACAACATGGAATCAGCACAATAAAAAGGGAGGGTTTTCTGTAAATGTTTTTCCTCTTTCATAATGGAAGTCCTTTAGTTTCTATTATTTTTTCAACATTTAAGGTTATATCTCAATGCAAATTAAGAATATTGTTTGTTGTAGGAATTAAGAAAAAACAGGAAAAAAAGACTTGATTAGTTACAATGATGCAGGACAGTTATTCATAAATGTTCACTCCCTTCTGATTGATTTAGTCTCCCATTTCCTAAAATGGGGGAAATGTTAAGAGAAATTTTATCTAAGTTCTACTTAAGACAGTGTTACATAGAATCATTTTTCTAAGCCAAAAATCTTATTTTTGACACAAAATTTCTGGATTGAAATGAGTCCTATGAGACTTTCTTAGATGAAGTCAGAAGCGAGCAGACAGGTACAATATTTGCATTATTTTATACTTCAAATAATATCAGTTCCTTTGCACCTTAACATATGGTGACGTTCACAACACATATGAAGTTCATGGCAAATGTAGTCCTCCTTTAACCCTGCCATTAATCTCGTAGTGGATAAAGAAGCCTTGATTAACAAGAGCGATGCTGTTGGTTTGCACGCTAACGGCTTTGTTGTGCATTCTGTGGCTTTTGTGTATTTTGTCTGCCATTGTACAGGAGTTCAAACCCATTGGTGCCGCACACAACAGAAGGGCCCAGCCTTTTGTTGCAGCAGCAAACATTGATGACAAAAGACAGGTAGTGAGCGCTTCCTATAACTCACCCATTGGGCTCTATTCAACCAGCAATATACAAGATGCACTTCACGGGCAGCTGCGGGGGCTCATCCCTAGTTCACCTCAAAAGTAAGTATTCCACTTGGTTTCTGGCTGCCATGCTCTCAATGGTGACAGTAAGGCTGCTTTTCCTTTCGAAAGTCCAGCTCTTGCTGTTTAATTTTTACTTTCCTGAAGGCACGGATCAGATTTTTCTTTTAAAGACAAGCATCTAGAACATGGTTCTAGGGTCCAGTCTGCCAGTTCCTGAACGTTTAGTGAATAGATGGTTGAGAGGAAGAAATCACTCTGGCTCCATCATCACCCTTCTTACTCATGTCAATATCTGGTGATAAATAATCCTTTCTGAACAATTGTGCATTTAATTTTATCTAAAATATATATATCTATTAATCCTCCACTGAGGGGCTCTCTAACGCTTTGTTTTTACAGGATGTGAACTACTTTGAACACAAGCACAACGTTCGGCCCAAACCTTTCATAATCCCAGGCCGAAGCAGGTCATAAGCTTTAAGATGGTGAAGTGTGGAGTGCATGCCTCCTTAATAAATCCTACTAATCACCAAGATACATAACTCTTAGGTGTTTGGAGTGACTTTTCTCTTTTTTGAAGCTTACTGCAAAAGCAAAAGAAACAAATTCACCTAGCAGAGACTAGCAGCCAACTCACCTCCATTTCTGAGAGTAAATATTGACAAGATTATAGAGCTGTGAAATATTATGCAATCGCTGTGTGTATTTATAACTGATACCCCGGCTGCTCTGAGAATCCCATCCAGAACACAGTGACCTTTGAAGTTAGCAGACATACCCTGTCCCAGGGCAGGATGGCCCAGTCAGCAGGAACAAACATGAAAACCAGCCCCCAGTCACGAGTAAGGAAGCAGGTGAGGCAAAGGTGGAAAGGCTGGTGCAGCTTTCTGTGTTTGACGGAGTCCATTCATCCCATCTCAGCACCTAGTTCTCACTGTGTCATCAGAGCCTGCTGGGTAATCCCACTCATTCTAGCTCTTACATAAAAATAAATTTGCATTCTTATGGATACTTGTGTGGCTTCCCTGGTGGCTCAGCTGGTAAAGAACCTGCTTGCAATGCAGGAGACCTGGGTTCAGTCCCAGGGTCGGGAAATCCCCTGGAGAAGGGATAAGCTACCCACCCCACACTATTCTTGGTCTTCCCTGATGGCTCAGATGGTAATGAATCCGCCTGCAATGCAGGAGACCTGGATTCAACTCCTGAGTTGGGAAGATCCCCTGGAGGAGGAAATGGCTACCCACTCCAGTATTCTGGCCTGGAGAATTCCATGAACAGAGGAGCCTGGTGGGCTTCAGTCTATGGGGTCACAGAGAGTCGGACACAACTGAGCGACTTTCACACATGGATACTTGTGTGGCTTCCCTGGTGGCTCAGATAGTAAAGAACCTGCCTGCAATGCAGGAGATCTGGGATCAATCCCCTGGGTTGGGAAGACCCCTGGAGAAGGGAATGGCCACCCACTCCAATATTCTTGCCTGGAGAATTCCATGGACAGAGGAGCCTGGCAGGCCACAGTCCGTGGTTCTGCAGAGTTGGACACACTGAGAGACTAACACACATACATACACACACACATACACATGGATACTTGCAAAGGAAGAGGGGCCACTTGGAATGTTTCCACTTGGGGAAAATAAGTATAAAGAGAGAGTTGGTAGGGAGGGAAATTTACTGGGTAACCCTCATGGATAACTGTGCATAGACTGGAATAATAATGAGCAAATCTCTTCTTGTCTGTCAGAGAAACAGATCATCGTCAGACGATCCTTTACAAATCTTCTCTAGAGACTAAATTCCAACTTACGAGGGAAGAAATGAGCCTCCTGTATTGCCACATCAGGAAACAGTGACTTCAGGAAACCTGAAGTCCTCTGACCTCAGCTCCATCAACCAGTCCAGAGGAAGGAAGTGGGGGTTAGGCTGGATCAACCCTAACAGATCAGTGAACAATGATCTACATCAGGTGTCCCAATTGCTTGTCTGTAGGTGGAGTCAATTCACAATGTTTTATTTAACCCTCCCGTTGTTTAAAAATACAGAATTTAGGTCAGTGCCTTAAGATGGAACATCTACTCTCCATCTTGGCAAAATACCCTTAACTCCCAAGCGTATGACACCTGGCCCATTTTCATATATGTGTGACCCTCGTGGCCCCTGGAGACATCTGAGTTTATGCTGCTTGCCATGGATGGTCAGTCATCACTTGATATATGATTTCCATGTGCAGACCTTTCCATGAGCTAGACTCAGGGCCAGAAAATGACCTCAAAGTAAGCCAATTTTGTGATATCAGACTCAGAAAGAGGAAATGAAGTAAAAGAGCTGGAGAAAGATGCTATTAATAATAAGGCAATGACTACTAAAGACATCTGACCCCACTAGAATATAAACATATTGTATCTCCACTACCAAGAAATGAGGCTAGGACAGTAAATGCTCAGCAAATGTTCATTAGATAAAGGAACAAAATCTCGAGAGTGCCTAATTAGACTTCCTGATTAGCAAGAAGAATCAGGAGCTGTTATTCCTCCTGCATACTGGCAACTTTGAACAATCCTTTTTGGCTTCTTTTAGTTTTTTCCTCCTTCATATTTCATTCTCCTCTACATCCTTCTCTATTTCCCCACATTCAACAGTTTTCCAACCCCACTCTCAATAGCATAAAAAAAAAAAAAAACTGGGTTAGAAGTTAAAATGCTCTTTTACTATTGAATAAATATATATACATACATCTTCCTAAAGAAGCATAGTAAAACAGATATACTTGCATTCTTTTGAGGTTAACATAAATGTAAGCTCACTAACATGAGCTATAGAACTCCACGAGGCTTGAGTAAAATGATACATTAGAGTAACACAGATCTTGCTTCTGCTAAAGACCAATTACATTTAATAGCAAAATTCAGGGTAAGTCAGAGATTCAGGTACATAATGCCCTTCTTTAATATTTTCATTTAATTCAAACATGGTGACAATGACAAGCTACTCATAATTTTTTTATTGTAAGGTGCCTTTCAATCTAGCTAAGTTTGGAAGAGGGGAGAGGAAAACCAGATATGAAAGGATTTGCTTAAAAAACAGGTACCAGTAAACAAACCTTAAAAAATTCTAAAATTGCTTCTATTATCCTCCCTGTCTTCCTGTGGCCCCTCACTATTTGCTCTAGCTTCCGAATTTCTTGTTCTTGCCAAATAATTCTTCATCAAGGTAGAATTTTGAGTGGCTACTTATCAAGCAATAACTACACCATTAATAAACAACTTTTGAATCAGATGTAAGTTGGAGATACCAATATAGTCATCTCCCTGGGTCTTAATACTAGTTGCTGCTGCTGCTAAGTCACTTCAGTCGTGTCCGACTCTGTGTGACCCCATAGACAGCAGCCCACAAGGCTCCCCCGTCCCTGGGATTCTCCAGGCAAGAACACTGGAGTGGGTTGCCATTTCCTTCTCCAGTGCAGGAAAGTGAAAAGTGAGAGTGAAGTCACTCAGTCGTGTCCAACTCTTAGAGACCCCATGGACTGCAGCCTACCAGGCTCCTCCATCCATGGAATTTTCCAGGCAAGAGTACTGGAGTTGGGTGCCATTGCCTTTAGGGTTCTTTTCATGGTTTCATCGTAACTGACCCATATTAAAAGAAAAGTATTTTAATATGAAAATATGTAAATGTTTAAAGCCAAAACTAACATTAAAAGTTCAGCAAGGCATTTTATAGATCCAAGTGATAAAATACAATCCAGTTAGTGGTTTTTGGACAAGCTGCATCCAGAAGCATGTCCCCAAAAGTCCATATACACAGCAGGGAAATGAGTTCTGTGTCTAATGATCTATCCAGTTGTATGATAGTAATTGAGTGTATCATCAGCCTTACAGGTTGCCAAGTCAATAGCTCAATGTCATGAAATTTCAGCAGTATCTACCTTTCCAAGTCACAGGCATAGGTCATGCTGACCCATGATCATCTCCACAGTAACTGGAGTCCATGAACACTATTTTTTAAGCATCAGTTCAAGAGCTCGTTTAAAATCGTTCCAGAAATGTATAAAAAAGATAATTGTCATTTGCTTAAGTTTTATTTTCTATGTGAATAGATAGACATGAGCCCTTAAATAGAATGATTAAGAAACTAGGAAATAGAAGACACAATCTCTGCTTAGACAAAATTATATACACAGACATGCATGTATATAAGAACACTAATAAGAGGGGAAAAATAATATTAATTACAACTATAAAATAAGTTCTATCTGTAAGTTCCGAGTTAACCATAGTTTACATCTCCACTATCTAACACCATGCCTGGGACACAGTAAGGTCAGAGTAGTTATAAAATGCTTGTGGAAAAGGTTCACTATTTTAAGCTCCAGTCTCCCAATACTGAAATTCAGTGTCTCAAACCCGTAAATTACAATTTAATAAACTTCATTATACTGAGGTCAAATCAATATGATCCTGACTGAATTGCACTCTAACTGAAATTTCATTTCTACTCTTTTATCAACTGAAGTCAATTTCAGCAACCAGTATAGTGTTAAGCCTATGAAAATGGTGAATAAACCACTTGATATTTGTGTGTGTGATCAACCAATTTATTGACTGAGTTTCAAACAGGTTCTCAACAGCCAGGAAGTGAAGGATCACGTTCATATTAACCTGCTTCATTTAGTCTGTGCAGGTCAAATTGGATAACACAACACAAAAAAATTTTTTGTAACTTATTTAGTGACAAGGGTTGCCCAGACTAACCAGGCTGCAACACTGATGAAGCCAACAAAATCAATCTTCAATATATTGGGTTTGGAGTTTTTGCTCTCTGTATGGGCCTGAGGTTGACATTAATAGCCCTGAAGAGTAAATGCAGGCAGGGGCCATACTTGAGCCCTAAGGGAACACTGACTGAGATAAACACGCCATATAAACTGTTCTCTGCCTTGAGTTTACAGCAACACTAACTTGCAGACATGATAGAAGCTGACATCAATACTAATGTTTCCTTTGGCTTTGTCTTAAATGACTATGCTTTAAAAAAAAAACAAAAACAATATATTCCATTTCTCAAAAAAATGCATTTGTCATGCTGCATTTAAAATGCATGTATAAAAATGACTTTTAGTCATCAGCATGTCAGTTATAACTAACCTCATATCTGTAGAGAATTCTATTCATAAGTATATGAAGTTTCTGTAGTTGTTCTTAAAATTGCATGACTGGCCTTTCTGATGTTTTAGTAAGTTCCTTTGACTTGACTTTAAAAGGAAATGAAAAATATGCATGAAAATATATATGTGCTTTCAAAATTTTGCAAGAAATAGCTATGTATTAAAGAAATATATATACATATCTTAGCCCTAAGTTGCATCCAAAGAGTCTGAGATCACTTTATTTGCTCTCTAATTATTAATTTCAAGGTGACAAGCATTTATTGGCTATTTCTAGGACCTATATTAAGTCACCAATTTCTTAAAGTGTAGTCTTCACAAAATTAGAGAACTAAATAGAAAAAGTTAAAATAGTAACAAATATTTATAAAATGTCGTAAAACGGAATCTTTACCAGATAACTTCAAGTTGCCAATTACTTTGAATTAAGCCCAACTATATTTCTGAAAATACTTATTTTGCAATGTTTAGCCTAAATATTTGATTGGATCTTCACACTGCATATTCATATTACTATTTGTGTAGGATCATTCATTAATATTTTAAATACTGCAGCTCAGAAATGTAAAAGGATTCCAGCTAATGCAATTCCCCTGTGCCACTTCCTTTATACAGAACTCTTTTCCCATGAAGGTTTCACCTAGCAGAGCATATTTTATAGTACAGCAGAGCCAAGAAATGCAGTATCACCGGTATCTTAATTCTGTGAAACTTTTTTCAATCGTGAATTTTTAAGTGTTCCCTTTCTAAAACAAATTCTAGCCAGAAATAAACATTTCTTTTCCATTTGATTTAATTCACCTCTTACTTTTAACCTCTCTGTACTTGTTCTCTGTGTTCCCCTGTCTGGATTTTCTGGTTCCCGTGTCGTCTTGTGTGTGACGTGGTCATTAACACAGTGGATGCAGCACTCCGTCCGGTGTTGATGGCGGCAGTGGGCGTAGCACCCCTTCTTCTGTCAGTACTCTTAGTACTATTTGCCCAGGTGACTTGAAAGTTGCTGCTAAGATGGCCCCTAACATTCCTTTGGAAATGGAACTTCCTGGTGTGAAGATTGTACATGCTCAATTTAATACACCCATGCAGTTGTACTCAGATGACAATATTATGGAAACACTTCAGGGTCAGGTTTCAACAGCTCTAGGGGAAACACCCTTGATGAGGTAATAAGAGCCTTTCTGAACCGTGGGCATATTAACTAAACACATGGGCAATGTCGACTTTACTGTTATCTTGTAGCATTGTCTTAATCGAAAGAAAGCTTTAGGCCTTGTGATAATGGTGATTTGAGAAATTAAGCAAGCAGAGTTTTATGTGACAGCAATAAAATGAAATCATGGCAGGATGAAATGTACATGTCTTTTGAAAAACTACAATGTACTTTGCAAATGTCTGGTACAGTACTTCTCAAAAGTGATTTATAATCTGGGATACTGTGTTTCTTCTTTGGGTATCAAAAACTGGGGAAGGGATGGGAGGTTCAGAGAAGTTTTAAAAGAAATGATATCTTTTGTCTCTTCTAATGGCATCTTGTGGAAGAGTTAATTATTTTTCCATTTACTGTTTTTGCCATGAGTAAGGGTTTGTAAGTGAATATCTCAGGCTACTAATATAGATATCTAATTTCCATTGGTCTCTATTTTGACTAATTTTTTCTTTATTATGCATATTTGTTCAAAGTACTTTTCAATTAAAAAGATTTATTAGAAGATAAAACCTTATTACTTCTTTCAATATTATAGAACCATTATAAAGTATTATAATGCTTACAAGTGTTATGTAACAATATCCCAAAGATAGTCCTTGGGATAAGATAATAATAGCATAATGTATTTCAAAGCCATTTGCAAGGAGCTTCAGATAGGTAAGACGATTATTTCCAAATATGATATAGGTAATAAAAATTTGTGCAAATAGCAACTACCTTTTCTAGATAATGCAATTAAATGACAAAATAGTAAAATATTACAGTGCCTGACATGTATTTTTATTGTGGCATTTTTTATTGTTCAACATGAATATATTTGTAGAAAGTTTATTAAAATAAATCATCTATCATTTTTGTAAATGAATTCTAATGTAGCTATTTAGCAGCCTATACAACTGACTTCTGTGTGAAAGACACTGTATTATGCGCTTTCAAACACTGGGAAGTTGAATTCTTCCATTTACAGGCAAAATGTTACCTTGATTCAAGAGTTAACAAAACTAAACCATACACTTTTGGTTTAATATCAAAAATGAATCTGAATTTTATTAACATCTTTATGACTGAGATAAACTGGGCTCACTCATGCACCTTCTATCACACGTATGTGGTCTTTTATTTCTAAAAGGTTAATTTTGTTCATATTATAATTATATATCCATCAGACGCACGCATTGTTTTTTAAATTACTATTTCCTAACAACGTTTCAGTTGCCCTCCAAAAGGATTCTTGCACATGGAGAAGTGCTGAAGTGACCCCAGGTTAATCAATGATATTTTTTAAGGCAACCCGTGTGAATTCACAGTATACTTAACTGTAATAGAGATTAACTTGAGAATACGGAATCTCTGTTGGGGAGATGCTGTAAATACAGCAGTCACTGCTTATTGATATCTTGTGTCTTCCTGCGCATACGCACGCTCCTGACGCGGCTTCCCGCGGCATGTTGTTTCAGTGAACCCACGGCCTCCGTGCCCCCCGAGTCGGATGTGTACCGGATGCTCCACGACAATCGCAATGAACCTACCCAGCCTCGCCAGTCGGGCTCCTTCAGGGTGCTCCAGGAACTAGTGAACGATGGCGCTGGTGAGCAGTCCGTGAATGTCTGCTGAGACGTTGTTGACAGAGGTTATTGCAAGGGTCAGGGGAGGGGAGGGCAGCAAGCATAATGGGAATGAGAGTCTAAAAATTGATTTTCATCAGTCATCAAATGACTCTTTGCTGTAAAAGGATTTGGTGTTGCCTGGTTTAGGAGGAGAACATCCAGAGCATATTTAAGGAGCCACCAACTTGATGGTAAAAGAGCATCAAAGATAAATCCTATCTCAGTAGTCAAGGGCTAGTTCAGCTTATTGATCATAAAATACTGCAAGATTTCTCAGCCTCCCCCATATCTCAGGCTATCATAATCATCAAATTTTTAGACAACACTGGAATGAACAGCACAGTCCCAAATCCTGTGCTGAGCTGCTTTTCACATGTGATCATTTAATCCCCACAATAACTTAGTGAGGTAGGAGCTGTTATTTCCCCTATTTAACAAAAGAGAAAATGAGGCATAGAGAGGGTGGATTTGCACAAAGCCACACAGCCAGTAAGAAACAGAGTTGGGTCTCCAGCCCACTCCTGGAGTCTTCAGAGTTTATGCTCTTACCAATGGTTTTCCATGTCCAAAAGATATATACTGTCCTTCAGAAGTTGCACAGAAATGCAAAATGCCCCATTAGTATAGCCATTATCAAACAAATGGAAACTAAGTGTTGGTGAGGATGTGGAGAAATAGGGACCCTTGTGCACTGCTGATGGGGAATGTGAAATGGTGCAGCCGCTGGGAAAAACAGTATGGTGGTTCCTCAAAAAGTGAAACAGGAGAATTGCCACGGGATCCTGCAATTCCATTCCTAGATGTATACTCAGAAGAACTGAAAGCAGGGACTCAAACCAATACTTATGCACCAGCATCCACAGAAGCATTATTCACAGCAGCCAAAAGTTGGGAACAACCCAAATGTCTATTTACACATGAATGGAAAAACATCATGTGGTATATATCCATAAAGTACACTATTATTCAGCCTTAAAAGGGAATGAAAATTCTGATATACGCTGCAACATGGATGAACCTTGAAAACATTCTGCTAAATGAAATAAACCAGGGACATAGAGACAGATATTGCATGATTCCATTTATATGAGGACCTTAGAATAGTCCAGTCATAGCAACAGAAAGTATAATAGAGGTCACCGGGGTCTGGAAGGAGAGTGAAATACAGAGTTAATGTTTCCTGGTTACAGAGTTTCTGTTTTAGATGATGAAAATGTTCTAGAAATAGGTATCAGTGATGGTTGCACAAAATTGTGACCATACTTAATGCTACTGAATTACACACTTAAAATGGCGAAGATGGTCCATTTTATGCTATGTATCAGTTCAGTTCAGTTCAGTCACTCAGTCGTGTCTGACTCTTTGCGACCCTATGAGTCGCAGCACGCCAGGCCTCCCTGTCCATCACCAACTCCCAGAGTTCACTCAGACTCACGTCCATCGAGTCAGTGATGCCATCCAGCCATCTCATCCTCTGTCGTCCCCTTCTCCTCCTGCCCCCAATCCCTCCCAGCATCAGAGTCTTTTCCAATGAGTCAGCTCTTTGCATGACGTGGCCAAAGTACTGGAGTTTCAGCTTTAGCATCATTCCCTCCAAAGAAATCCCAGGGCTGATCTCCTTCAGAATGGATTGGTTGGATCTCCTTGCAGTCCAAGGGACTCTCAAGAGTCTTCTCCAACACCATAGTTCAAAAGCATCAATTCTTCGGCGCTCAGCCTTCTTCACAGTCCAACTCTCACATCCATATATGACCACAGGAAAAACCATAGCCTTGACTAGACGGACCTTTGTTGGCAAAGTAATGTCTCTGCTTTTGAATATGCTATCTAGTTGGTCATAACTTTCCTTCCAAGGAGTAAGCGTTTTTAAATTTCATGGCTGCAGTCACCATCTGCAGTGATTTTGGAGCCCAAAATTTAAAAAGGAAAGATGCAAAATGTTCTCTGTTCCTTTGGGCATTTTGTAACAGCTCCCTACAACAACAACAGTTTTTTAACTAATTTCGTTTTGTAAGGTCCCATTTCAGAATAAATTATGCTTGAACGAATCCTGGTTCTTTCCAAATGATATTGTGGGTGAAGGCTAAGAATTCCTCAGGTTAAAGTGCACACCTTAAAATAGAAGCAAAGTATAAACCGTAGCCAGCTGCTCCCTGGCCATAAATGGAAGCACTTTGTATTTCAGATGACCGTCCTGCTGGAACTCGGAGTGTGAGAGCTCCAGTTACAAAAGTCCACGGCGGTGCTGGCGGCACGCAGAAGATGCCATTCTGTGACAAATGCGGGAGTGGCATCGTGTAAGTTTCATTTTCAACCCCAAATTCACCACCAGTCTTGGCGTCAGTTCCCTATTTCCTCTAAAAGAGACTTGAAGTTTTACAAAAAACAAATTTCTATTCAGCGAACTGAAATATAAATGTCCACAACATTTAGGGCAGTCTGACCAGAAATCCTTTAGGTGTACCCCCAAATTAGCATAGAATGTGAGGTGGAAATCCTGACTTATAATTTCAGGTATATGTTCATGAAAGGAAACTGCCCCAGAAGTATATCCTAAAAGTCATTTCCGAGAATCATGACTTCACTTCACAAAGCCCTCCCTTTGTTGATGCATAGTCTTTGAATTCTTCCTTTTCTGTATAAACCCAGGAAAACAAATATGGGGGTCATCCAGTTGTTCATTAAAACACATTATCCTTAGTCGATTTCTTAAAGTTGCACAAATACTGAAATATGATTTTTTAGACACAAAGTCAGCTTCCATTTTAAGGGGCTTTAGGTGTAAATAGCCATCCTTGCTAGTTTCAGATCTTCAGGTGAACCAGATCATTTCAGTCCCTCCACCTCCTGGCCCGTGGGAGCATGTCTTCCATCCCCTTTTTCTGTTCCCCTGTCACTAGCTCTCACACTGAGGAGCTATCAGTCGAGTCACCCAGGAGGCATCCCAGGAGGGTGGGGGAAGGAGATAAGCCTGCTTATAGCACAGAGGGGGCTGGGAGACAGAGAAACTAGCAGGACAGGGGGCTGGGGGCAGAGAGGACCTCGTAACACAGGACAGGTCGTGATGTTACCTAAAGCATTGGGGTGGCCAAGAAGTTTGTTTGGGCTTTTCCATACACTGCAATGGACAAACCCGAAAGGATTTTTTTTGGCCAATCCAACAACCGTTGCTCCAAAGTCGGAGTACACTGTTTTAACAGTTTACTGTCGAAATGCAAGTGTACCCACCCATGAAAATTCCATCTCTGCCCTTTGATCTGTTCTGTGTTCCATAGAGTGGACGCTGGACCACCAAGCTAGACAGTTTAAGCAGAGGGACTTTGGTTGTATAGACAACAACCTTGGTCACAATCCGATTCCTTTGCAGAGGATTATCTGCATCATCTCTCCTGCTTCCAAAGAAACAATGGGGAGAGATCATGAAGTAAGATCCTATCATTTCTCTAAAAAAAAAGAAAATTTGTTTGAAAAAAAAAAATCTGAAAAACATTGACACGTGAACAATGGAGAGAAAGCCATGAAGATTTATTGTTGTCTTGGCTCTCCCTGGCAACTGCATCAGTTCCACAGCTGCGCCCAATTTTATAGCTGTTCTTCCCTGAATGTGAAACACCTGCCTTATCTATAGTGTTGTCTCCCTTTGGGTCATGTTTTTGGCTCTATGTGTGTGTTTGTGTGTTCACGAGGGTCTCCTTTTTCCCCACCAGTGGTGCGGTTGTGAAAGCGCGGGACAAATACCGGCATCCGGAGTGCTTCGTGTGCGCCGACTGTAACCTCAACCTCAAACAGAAGGGCTACTTCTTCGTGGAGGGGGAGCTGTACTGTGAAACTCACGCCCGGGCCCGCATGAGGCCCCCGGAGGGCTATGACACAGTCACCCTTTATCCCAAAGCTTAAGTCCTGGCAGAACGAGCTCGCACACACCCACGCGCACCCACACAGGCTGGTATTAATGGCTTTGGGGCAGATTTATAGCAAAGTGCTGACGCCAAATCTAGAACCAAGATTTTAGACACTTACTGTATTTTTAGGAGAAAGAATGGGAGGTACCTGCCTGCTGTAACACAAACATGCATTCAACTGTTTGGGGGGGAGCTTAGCAATAACTTAATGGCATTTAAAGCAATAATTTTTTCTTGTCATTCTCCACAGTTTACATTTATATTATTATGACCATCAAACATGTAAACATCAAGATATTTGGGGAGTCCAATTGTCTTTCCTTAACCAGCTGATTTTGCAATTCTAGTAAATACCAAATGACAATCTTGTATTCTAACAAAACCTGCAGTGTCTGTTATCTGTTTCAACAATTACAGTGCATGTCAGGGAGAAATTCTCTAGATCTCTCTAGTTTCATATTCAGTCATACTGCTGAATGCAACATAACATAATAAATACATAAAATGTTTTAAAAATACCTAATGAAGTGGCACTTGCTGAATTCAGATAAAATCAACATTCCAATGAGGGAACCCAGTCCTAATTTGCCGTGTACAACTCAGGTTGTACGTGAGTGACAACTCGGATATTTTCAGGAAAAAAATATGGTTTCTTTAATTTTTTTTTTTTGGTTTCTTTAATTTTTATAACTCATTTGCTCTTTCTTATGAGCCCACAGTTTCTGCTGATTGGAGGGGAAGTTTTAAATTTGCTAGTTAAAGGTGATACAGTCTCAGATTAAAACAGTTTCTGTTGCTTTGAAATAGTCTCTTTCATTTTAAATGTCTCTCAGATAAATATTCAGACTCCATCAAGGCTAGTTCTTTATTCTCAAGGCTCACCACCACCATCTTCTCCTCCCAAAGATGGCACCTCCAAGAGGAGACATTCAGGGGACCCTCTGGGGAGGAAAGGGATTGCTGCTCTCCTGGGGTCCTGCTTGTATTCTCTGCTGAAAATCCATGGTTCCACTCGTGCTGTTTTCTCAACATAGTTGGAACCAGGCAACAAGCCCAGCTTTACCACCACCTCCAAAAGTCTCTGCTCAGCTTTCTGTGGAGTCATGGTTTCTTTGCATCTCAGACACGAACCCCATCTGGCCCCTGGCTCAGCTCAGGCACCTTGCCCTTCACCATGGTGGTGCCACGGCAATGCCCCCTGACGTGCATGTCTTACCTACTTCCCAAGCTCGTCCCTGGGGACAAAGAAGACGTTACGAAACCGTCCTCTCCAAGTATAAACCATGGGAACCAGCAGGCTGGGGAGGTGGGGACGGTCTCAGGCCCTTGGTCTCACCCCCTTGTCACAAAGCCATGTCTACCTGACTGCAGCTGCTGCCTCTGGGCTGGGAGCAAGGACCCTCCTATTGTCCCAGATGGAAACCAGGGCCTGTGTTGTACTGCTCTGGGATTCTCCTACACTTCTCTGGTTATTTCTGACCCTGACCAGTCTGGGGTTTTGAACTAGTGACACAAGACAGAACAGCTGCCCCACCCCTCGGGCCATT
This sequence comes from Bos grunniens, assembly GCF_055505025.1. Lineage (NCBI taxonomy): Eukaryota > Metazoa > Chordata > Mammalia > Artiodactyla > Bovidae > Bos > Bos grunniens. The sequence continues at coordinate 17,410,876 of NC_141191.1, read as the reverse complement.
TGAGATGGAAACTGGAACCCCTGCACCAAAACACAAATTCGTTCAAGGAGCAATTCCAAGAAAATAGAAAACGATGCGATCAAAGATATGACTGTATTCAAACACATTACTTTTTTGGTTCAGATGTTATTTAAAAAATTTTTTTTTTCTGGGAAGGATATAATCTTAAAAGTTTGGAAGCTAGAGAGCAAAGGAGTGGTAACTGATTTAGGAAACCTGAGACAGTTAAAATCCAAAGCAGCAATGGAGAAAACTGAAGACTCAACCCAGAATCTTGAAAAGGCGAGGGAACTGATAACATAGGCATTTCTAGACTAGGGGATAAAGGTGGGGTTAATGATAAGGAGGGTCATGGACAAGCTGTTTGAGAAGCACTTAATCCCCACTGTGTCCCCTCTCTGCCCCTCTCTCACACACCCATAGCCTTTCCTAGTGGAAGTTTGCCTCGTATTATCTGGAGAAAGTAAAACAGCATCTCTGGAGTCAGGAAGCAAAGTTGAAAAAGAAGTTAAATAAGAATGAAAGACTCATGAGAAGAAAAGTGTACATTAGACATTATGCTATACATTAATGCATACTTTATGTTAGATATCAGACAGTATTTTCCTTAAAATTATATTTTACATATTTTATAATGAAGTTCTTAAGTTCAGATGTTCAGTAATGAGAGGGAAAAGTAGTACGGTTTGAAAAATAGTAGTAGTATGGCTCTAATCTGAAATTCTGGAGCCATATGGCTTAGAGCTGCTAATTCAGTCTATGTGACTAAGGTTTGTGATTTTTGCTGTTTAGTCATTAGGTCGTGTCCAACTCTTTGCAACCCTGTGGACTGTAGCCCATCAGGCTCCTCTGTGCATGGGATTTCCCAGGCAAGAATACAGGAGTGAGTTGCCATTTCCTCCTCCAGGGGATCTTCCTTACCCAGGATCCAACTCGTGTGTCCCGCATTGGCAGACAGATTCTTTACCTGGGAAGCCCCAAGGCTTACGAAGCAAATTCTCAAATCGCATGTCCATTATTTTTAATTAAAATTATTCTTTGATGATTAAATCTAGAATTTGAACATAAAGATAACTTTATGACAATTAACCCGTAGAAATGAATGCAATATAAAAATCATTTTAAAACATACAAAGTACAGGGTGAAAATAGCAAAGTTATAATGGAAAGGAATTAAAACTTTTTTAAAAAGTAAACAAATAAGAAAGCAATATTTCTCCCTGTACTAACACTTTGTCTTTCAATAATGAATTCATACCTGGGCTTATACAGGAATTCATGCCACAAACAAAGAATGCCAACCAGTTTTTATTTAGCTCTCAGAATACTATATCTTTGGAGAAAACAGATTAGTCACTGTTTTTATATTTATAAGCTTATTAAAACCAGCAGTGATCAATAAAATCATCTCTGTTTAAGAACTCTAGGCTCATGATTAACTAAATTGCTCTTTTTTCAGAGTAAACCCAGGATAGAGTTGCTACACCCTCTACCAATGGGACAACTGTTTGAATAAAAAACAGTTCTGGTTATCACATACATTTGTACCTGTGTAAGCAAAGTAAAGTTAATGGCTAATATGATATGCAAACAGTTTATTTATCTCTACATAAGATAATCTAAAGTTTGTCCATCACAGGAACATTCCAAGATAGGCAGGATGGAGCTTGGGGGTTCTTCTACTAACAACCTGAGTTGCAAAAGTTTGTCAAGCTGTTCTTTAAACAAATTTGATTCTAGCCTTGAGAAACTACTACTTTATAACCATTACTCTTTATTATCATGTCATCATGGCCTAATGTCCTTTCTTCTGCTTTTTTTGTCCTTCTGCTGTGCTATCTGAATCTTAAGCATCAAAAACAAAATTGGAGAAAGATTGAGAGCATTCAGATAATTCAAGCAAATAAACCATTTACTTGATCTACATGAATATTTCAAAATAATTGTCTTAAGCTTCTATTCATGTTGGAGAGCACTCAATACTTGGTTGACCCCCTACCAAGTAAGATATGTTGACACTGAACCCAACGAAATGGACATTTGAATACACTGGCTATATTTACAAACTGACATTTTCAAGCTAGCTAGAATGCTTCATGTGATGAAGGTTAAAACAAAGCACCTATAAGAAGTGGTTGCTTTACCATAATTTCTTTCATTCAAATTTTGTAGTAATGTTATTAATCACACTTCAGAAGAACATAAAATGATTATATACAAATTGTTTCTGTGCCAAGGGCAAGAATATGTTGCAGAGTTTCAGACCTACCTCTTATGAGATCAAATTCCCATTTTATCTCCTTTCCTGAAGTGGAGGGGATTGAAAAATTACCTGTGAATTACCAGTGTGAATTACCTGTCATGTGTATATATGCCAAAGCGCACGTGTATCTGTGGTTCACTAAAGCACCAAGCTTATGCTACCAATGTTGCATGCAAGAGCCTGCTTTGTGTACCATGATGCCTGGGGCACATGCTGTTCCGCCTACCCCTTCACACATCTGGGCTCCAGATGCGGCTGAGTTCCAGAGGCTTTCAGCCTTGTCCCTTCCGGAACCCTGCTTCATGTCTCAAACCTTGTCGCTCCTCCACATGAAGACAGTCCTTGATTCCAGCGCTGCTTCTGCCAGCCAATGGAAAAGACTAATTGCCGCTAACAAGTACTATTAATTTTCTACTGCCCCCTTTATGTCAAATCGAATACTTGTGTTTTGTTCTGAAGACAGCCCTTTAATCAAAAAAAAAAAAGACTTCAAGGGTAGGAATTCTAGATATATGGGAAAAGAAAGTTGGAAAAAGAACTTGAGGAATAGAGTAATGGGCATGATCTGGACCAATAAGGACCAATTCTCTCTCTCTCCTTTTTTTTTTTTTTTTTTTTGACTATGCTATGGACAGAGGAGCCTGGTAGGCTACAGTCCATGGGGTTGCTGAGGGTCAGGCACAACTGAGTGACTTCACTTTTACTTTTCACTTTCATGCATTGGAGAAGGAAATGGCAACCCACTCCAGTATTCTTGCCTGGAGAATCCCAGGGACGGGGGAGCCTGGTGGGCTGCTGTCTATGGGGTCACACAGAGTCGGACACGACTGAAGTGACTTAGCAGCAGCAGCAGGTCTTTGTTGCTGCACATGGGTTTTCTTTAGATGCTGTGAGTGAGAGGGGACTACTCTATAGTGTGGCACATGGGCTTAGTTGCCCCAAAGCATGTGGAATCTTCCCGGGCCAGGGATCGAACCCATGTCCCTTGCATTGGCAGACAGATTCTTAACCACTGATCACCAGGGAAGTCCAGACCAACAGTCTCTTTGACCTTAGGAAGGTTTGTCCCATCTGTAGAGATGATGATACTGAACTTGGCTCTCTGACAGAGGCTGAAGAAATAGGGAATGCACTTTCTCTGAAATGAGGCACTTCCATTAGATAAGGCTGTGTTTGTGCATCTTACAGAGGGTGCCTATTTTTCCCACTCAGTCTTTCTGTGTCCTAGACTCCTTAGCCTGCACACATGCTCACATACTCTCCACCATGCTAAAACTCTCTCTTTCCCTTATATCTATTCCTTCTCAAGCTCCCTTGATAATCCTCTCTTTAGTACAGGCAGATCAATTCCACTTTCTGAGTGTCCCCACTACACCACTATTTGTAAGTCCCCTAAGGCAGCAATCAACTTCCTAAGAGCCAAAGCTACTGGCTATTCTTAGTGAGTTGTGGGGTTTATTCTCCTATATAGATGAAATCAGGTTAAAATTAACTCTAAAACATAGCTAAAGATGGCTGTAGATTTGCATTTGCACGTAATAGCCTTTGAGATGGTCCAGTAGCCATCCAAGACGTAAGTTCCCCTGACCAAAGCACTAACTGACCAAAGCACTAACCTTATGACAATTGCCCAAATTTACCATGTCCCTTGTGGCTCAGCTGGTAAGAATTCACCTGCAATGTGGGAGACCTGGGTTTGACACCTGGGTTGGGAAGACCCCCTGGAGAAGGGAAAGGCTACCCACTCCAGTATTCTGGCCTGAAGAATTCCATGGACTGTATAGTCCATGGGGTCACAAAGAGTTGGACAGGACTGAGTGACTTTCACTCGCTCACTTGGTCACTTTTTCAAACTACTATAGACCTCAGCTATGATTAATGATAGCCTTGTGATCTCAGGTTTTTAAAAAGCTCTTCTGGAGCTAAAACCCCAGAAGTATTTCAGTCTGGTAATAAATTGCTAAGAATAGATTTGACTAGCTTGTTTTTGTGCAAGCTCTTGAATTTGTTCCAGATTCTTGATTCTGCAGCTGTTAGTCAACAGGTGAGAATGGATTCTGTAAGAAGAGCTACTATTTGAAGATTCTTAAATATTGTGACTCACAGATTAAAAAAAAAAAATTGGCAGTACAGATTTTAATTCCAACCTTTAGCAATGAGCTTCACAATAAAAAATAGATAAATAAATCAGACATTTTCACAGCAGTTTTCTGGACTGACTGACATGTATGGCCAGAGAAGGCATATCCCCTGACAGAAAATTCTCCACTCTCCACATGATATGAGGTCAAATGAAATAGGAACAGTCTCACCATACTTAGAAAATAGTACAGGTGACATGGGACACCATATCAGGGAAACAAACTTTTAGTTCTAACATTAATATTTATACCTCCTCTATACTTTTGTAAAATTTAGATGAAATGTTGTCCTATATCATAAAACTGTGATTTGCTATGGGTAAAAAATAAATAAATAAATAAATTTGTGGCAAAACTAGGATTTCAGAATCAAGAAGTCTAGCACTGACCAGTTAGGAGAGTTTTTGAAAAGTTCCTAAACCTTCCCATGTTTCAGTTTTTCCCATGCAAATCTGGAAAATAACATTTTTCCATGAAATTCCACACTTCTCAGTACCATGAAGTATAAGCTAAGAATATTTCACCAAAAACTTAATTATTGGGGCAATAATTACACTAGGGAGGGAAAAAAATTGAGCATCCCTCAGAGTAAGTGTTTTGATTCTAAACTTTGCTCACCAATTTCAGCTGGGATGATCAACCTTTTCAGTGTCACAGGCCCAGGAACTATGATAGGTGGGGCCACGAATAATCAGATAAGACTTCCCTGGACATACATTCACAAATGCAAGCAGATCAGATCAGATCAGATCAGTCACTCAGTCGTGTCCGACTCTTTACTCCCATATGTGACCAAATACATCCATTTTTGGGGTGACAGTTTCTCTCCTTAACCATCCAGTTTCTCTCTCTCACCAAAGAACAGAGTCTCCATGTGTCTCTTGGTGTGAAGTCCTCACAAGGAGCCTCTTCTGAGGGGATACCATTCATATCGTAGACACTTTAATTATTAAAGATATTTTTAAAATGTATTATAACTTTGTTGGCTCCAAAGATGAGCTTGTTGTATATTAATGATAATGATTTTTGGACAAATAAATTATTTTTAAAAGTTATTCTTTAGTTTGCAAAAGAGAAATGAATCTTGTAACCAAATGATCTTGTTGCTGCTGCTGCGTCACTTCAGTCCTGTCCAACTCTGTGCGACCCCATAGACGGCAGCCCACCAGGCTCCTCCGTCCATGGGATTTTCCAGGCAAGAGTACTGAAGTGGGTTGCCGTTGCCTTCTCCGAAATAATCTTGTTGACCTAACATCTAAAATCAACTGAACTTCTAAGTAAACAACTGCTGCTCTCATTGATGAATTGATTGGGAAGTATCTTAAAATTAGAGTAGACATCTACTGAAATTAGCACACTGGCCAACTTTGAGTTTTTGATACTGTAACTCTTATCATCTGCTTTTTATATCCTGTACTGAACGGTATGGTTGAATCATCCCATTTAAATCCACAAGTAATTTCTGTGTGCACATCTGCCATCCTAACCCACAAACATTACACAGACAAATCAGCTATTGTAGAATATTACATTATATTAATTATCACATTATTAGATATTAATATTTGCTGCTGCTGCTAAGTCACTTCAGTCGTGTCCGACTCTGTGCGACCCCATAGATGGCAGCCCACCAGGCTCCACCGTCCCTGGGATTCTCCAGGCCAAGAACACTGGAGTGGGTTGCCATTTCCTTCTCCAGTGCATGAAAGTGAAAAGTGAAAGTGAAGTCGCTCAGTTGTGTCCGACTCTTAGCGACCCCATGGACTGCAGCCCACCAGGCTCCTCCGTCCATGGGATTTTCCAGGCAAGAGTACTGGAGTGGGGTGCCATTGCCTTCTCCGAGATATTAATATATGATGTTGCATAAAATAAACTATTTTATAGTAATTTCTTATTTGTTATGGAAATTTCATTAGTATAGTGATTAACTTCCTAAAATGTGATGCTTTTTTATGTACATTCTCCCTTCAAAATACTGAAATTTATTCAGAAGAGTAATTTGACAGATACATTGATGAAAACGTTTGCAGCTCTTCAGAAAAAGTTAACTTTGTCACCATCAATCATCAGTGGAGAACCTAAGTTCTCAAAATTACAGTTTGCTAAAACTGTCTACAACACCACAAGAAAGACTGCCAAATCTTCCAGAGGCCATTTCTATAGGCTAGGAAACAAGAAATTTACAGCTAGCAAACAATGAAACTATGATAAAGAACTTCATTTCCATGAAATCGAGGCACATAATTATTACATAATAAATTATTCCATCATGACTTGAAATTCCTTACTGTGACTTAAAATCTGAACTTTCAATTATTTTATATTCCATCTGTAATGGCTGTTATCACAAAATAATAACATATACTCATGTAATAGTTTCACTTAAAGAGCTCCATTTTCTGATGGGCAAGGGGATTGACTGTGGCCAGAGTCAGCCCGATCTTTACTTGAACAAGCCCCCGTTTCCAAGGCAACAACCATCTTTTACAAGTGGTTTACCCAGGTTCACAGGAAAGCAGCACGCTCTACAAATGAAGATTGGCGCCTCCGCGACAGCTCTAATGCGTACATTTCAATACGCTGGTATTGTAAGTTCATTACTGGAAATAGGGGTCTTTTAACCGCAGCAAACAGATGTCCCTGTCTAAGATAGCTTGAATCCCAAGTCGCTGAAACTGACCTGACAGATGGGTTGAAACAAGAGGAAGAGAACAGAATAAAACAATGAAATGGCAATCAGAGAGATCAGAGCAGGCGGGGAGTTCCTAGGTGTCTGTGTCTCTCCAAACACCCGACTCTGTCCACACAACTTAGGCTCAACAGGTGCTGCGTTAAGTCAGAGTCTGATCAATTTCTAGATGAGCAGGGGAGACGCGGGGGGCAGGGAAGGGGGCGCCCTGATGAGTTTGTCACTGGATTTGGGGGGCACAGCGAAGGTGGGTGGAGAAGGTAATGGCAACCCACTCCAGTATTCTTGCCTAGAGAATCCCATGGACAGAGGAACCTGGTGGACTGCTGTCCATGGGGTCGCAGAGAGTCGGACACGACTGAAGCGACTTAGCAGCAGCAGCGAAGGTGGGACCTTCCCAACACGCGACCGTTGCAGGCACCGCTCGGGCGGGGCGGGCGTTTGGGATCCGGGGCCCCAGACCCCAGCGCACATCTTCCTCCTTCCCACCCCCACCGCTGCGCGCGCCCCCACTGCCCCTCGCGTGGTCCCCGCCACCCCGTTGCCAAGCAACGAGATGTCCGGGCTAGAAGCAACCGAGCAGAATGCCTGGGAGGAGGGAAGGCAGTTGGGAAGAGGCCTTGAGTAGCAGAAATGAGCCCGGGTAAGGTGGTGGGACTGGCCTTTGAAGGGGCGCCCTGGGAGGTGGACGGGTACTGGAGAGCGCCGCCTCCCCGACCCCGGCCCCTTCACCCCCAGAGCGAGTCGGGTCTTGGGTGCGGATCTGCAGGACCAGCCGCGCACCTCTGCCGGCCAGGAGGAAGGCATCCAGGCGCCCGCCCAGCCTCCGGCCCAGCGCGCCCTCCGGTGGCCGCTTAGCGCGCCCGCGCCCCGCATCCCCAGGCCTCGTCTCCCTCCTCCCCAGGCCTCGTCTCCTTCCTCCCGGCAAAGCCAAAAGGCTGAAGCCCAGTGCTGTTTTGTTACAGAAAAGCGTCCTGAGGAAGAGGATGAGGTTGACTGCGTCCTCCTTTCAGCATCCAAGATCCTAAATTCTTCTGAGGGGATAAAGGAAAATGGTAGCAGTGAAACAGGTAAAAAAACCTCCCGGCCAAGCTCGGCCCGCAGCAGTGTTTCTGCCTTTTTACTGTAGCAAAACTACAATAAATGACGTAGCAACCAGTACGCAGCCTAAATCCCCGGGCCCAACTGGTGTACTTCCGGTAACTGTTCAGCTGGTATTAACAGTAACTAACACGGAACATTTCCTTTGGGCCACGTACGGTCCTGAGCACTTAAATGGATCAACTTAATCTTCACAACAACCTTATGAAGTAGGTACGACTGTTCTTCTCATGTTACAGGCGAGGGAACTGAGTGAGGCACAGAGAGGTTAACTAACTCCCCCAAGGTCACACAGCAAGTGACAGAGCCAGTATTCAGCAGGGTAGCTGCAAATGTCCAGGCCTTAACACACCTGCTACACTCTTCTGCTTCTCTGAATATCAAATAAGAAGTTGCTGATTTTTATGGACAATCACTAAAAAGGATTCTTTCCAAAAGAACTTTTTATGGTAAATATCTGCGGACTACTGGAAGGGTGTATAGGGAGGGTGTTTGAAATAATTAAAGAGCTGCAGTTTTCAAGCTCCATATAAACCATGAATAAGATGTGTGGGGGTGGGGTGGGGCATCCGAGCACACTGAAGTTGGAGTCTGGCTTCCTCCAGAGAGGCTGGAGGAGGCTCCAGGGCTCTCAGAGGGGCCTGGTGTTCATGAGAGATGTCAGGTGAGGGGCAGAGCGCTGGGGGCGGGAGGCCATCTGTAAACTGATGGGCCACCTTCGGATCTACAGTTGCCCCTAAGCCACGCGGGACACGTGGCCATCCCCACGCAGAGGGGCTGGGAGAAGTAACCGGAGATCTGAGGTCAAGAAGGGTTTGTCCATCTTCAGAAACCAGGGACCTTCACAAAGGCTTTGTCAAGGGCTCTGAAAATAGGGCTGGCACAGCCACACCCTTGTAGATAAAGACAGCGGGATGCCCGTGACCACCAGGATAAGCCATACCTCAGTGGCCCCCACGGGAACAGTGGGCTGACCTGACCCCTCTCCGCTCTTCTGAGCACCGCTCATCTTCTGGGGGGAGGCCAGGCAGGCACCCCTGTGCAATGTGTGGGTGGGTGGGGGTGGTTCCAGAAGTCCTGACCCAGGGAGAAGTCCTCAAAGACTGTTTTGACAGTTCCACACCACAGGGAGAGCATGTAAGGTCAGAAGAGACTGAAGGACTTGAATTTGGCAAGACTGTGTGTTCTCTAACGTGAGCGAGATGTAAGGCTCTGGAGGAAAATGCCAGCATTCACAGAAAATGACGTTGCATACAAAATAGCACATAGGCTTGGCTGAGAGATCCTGTCTTACTCACTAGAGCATGGTGTGTATAAGGGCAGGGGCTCAATCAGTGAGAGATATTCCAAGTCAGATGTGATGAAGGATGGCAGGGATCTTCTGCCTAAAGCTAAAGACGAAACTCGGATGTGTGACCCTGTGCCCTGCCCTCTTTCTGTTCTCTTAGCTACATTTCATCATCACCAAGAGGTCTGTTCTTTGGGTGCTGACCAACAGAACATTAACGTGATTTGCATAAATAACACCGAATTACAATGCCCTGCAATAGTTCTCAGGTCTCTGAACTTAAGTAGTTAATATATGAAGTGGTGGAGTATATGGAATGTCAGAGGTGGGTGGGGAGTGGGCAATTTTATTTCAAACAGGATGGGAGGAGACTTCATTAGCAGATGACATCTGAGCAAAGGCCTGAAGGAGCTCAAGGAGTTGTCAGTGCAGATTTCTGGGGAAAGAACATTCTGGGAAGAGAGAACAGCAGCTGCAGGGGCCCTGAGGTGGGAGGAGCCCTGGTATGTTTGAGGAATAGCTAGCGACAGGGGCAGAATGAGCGAGGAGGAGGAGGAGGATGGCAGGAGGGTTCAGAGAGGAAACTGGGCTTTGCAGTTCCATGTAGGATGAGAGGGCTTGTTCTGAGCAAACCAGGAAGCAGTGGAGAACTGGAGCAGTCATCCCTGCTCTCCATCTCAATTAGAAATTTTAAATTTACCAAACCATCATCATATTGATAACATCCTTGCTGCTACAGTAATATTAGTAAAGTTTTCTTGAGTACTTACTGTATACCATGCACTGTGTAAGGCTTTGCCTAGAAACTAGACACTGAGCCCTCACGGCAAGCGTCTGGTGAAGTCAGGCTTCCAGCCCAGGCAGCCTGGCTGCAGAGCTCCCGGGACAGCGCCTTGTGCAGGGACATACCCTCCCCTGTGCCCTACATTTCCCCATAGGAGTTACTCCCGTCCTACACACTCTATCCTCTGTGCCCCTCACTAGAAGGGAAGCTTCACATGGGCAGAGATGTTGCATGTTTTGTTCAACTTTAAGATCGCCAGTACCTTGGACAGTACTTGATAGATAGCGCTGTTCAAAAACAGTTGTTGCATGAATGAATGAAGGCTTGGATGGAGCAGCTCACAAGGCTTCAAAAACAATTCCTTCTAGGAGTGAATGGGAATTGCCGCAGCAAAATTCAGTGTTTGAACCTGAGAATTAAAAAGCTTCAATTACAGAGTATCTAACATCATATATAGAATTATTACCACATCGCATTTTAAAAATTCATTTGTTCTTCCTGCTCCGTTAGCTACAGCTATGTCCTTAAAACTTTCTCTATAGGTTGAATGGGCTGGCCTGGTGGCTCAGTGGTAAAGAATCCACCTGCCAATGCAGGAGACTTGGGTTTGATTCCTTGGTGGGAAAGATGCCCTGGAGAAGGAAACGGCAACCCACTGCAGTTTCTTGCCTGGGAAGTCCCATGGACAAATTTGGTGGGCTACAGTCCAAGGGGTCAGACATAACTTAGCAACTAAACAACAAAAATATGTCTACTATGACATAAGCTCCTTTAGACTTTAGAATAAATTCCCCATATCTTTACCTAAATTATCTCAAAAAGTATCCTGTTGCAAACTATCTTGTTTTTAAATTCTGACATTTAAATATGAAACAGCTAGAGAATTTAAATTGAATCTAATCTGAATAATATTTCTTTCAATCTGAATAGAGATTAAGCCTCTTCAGGACTGGCACCACATCCTCTACTTAGTCTAAATACTTCCCAATACTGTACATTTAGCAAGGACTTAATTAAACTGTGACGTGTGATTCTGTTCCCTCTCCTGTGCTTCATTCATAACTTCTCTTCCAATTCTAGAATCACAAAATCCTATGTGGTTCTTTAAGTATTGATGAATTTTAAAATTATCTTCCTGTTGGGAGTAAGGGGCAGCCAGTGTCTCTGAAACTCATAAGAAAAATAAAAAGTTCTTTTGATAGCTTTTTAAAATAAATGACTCTCTCTGCCTACCCTGTATCTTCACTGAATCATCAGAACTTTGGTGGAGAAAAACACTCACTCACTGTGTTTTACTGTGGTCATACTGTGGATCTCAATGCTATTTGGAAAAGTTACATTATTTCCCCAGAAAACACTTTATCAAGCCCTCTGCAAGATAACTGTTTCACTTTTCTTGTTTCATGAAATCTCCAGCACCTCTCACCACTACCTCTCAAAGGGCAACATGATCTCATACTGTATGAAAAAATTAGAAGCAGTCAGACCCAAACACCCTGACCCTCAACCTTAAATTCTGCTAAGCTACCTGGCTGTGTCCCGCATTCTCTGCTGCCCCCCACCCCCCGCATTCTCTGCTGCCCCCACTTCCATGGGAGGACTGTCCCTGCTCCATCACAGGCCATTCCCTCCAGATTGTATCTCTCCTGGAATTCTGTAGTTCTTAACTTTGGCCTCATTCTCCAGAATTCTTCTTCGTCTCCATTTCCACTACATGGTTTCCACAGCAAGCAGGTAGATTAGACTCTCTCTAGTTAAAAAATTTCTTGGACCTTCATATCTCTTCCCCCAAATGCCTGTCCCCGCCAGGCACCTTATCCACTGCCAAAGTAAAACCAGAAAATGCTGCATATATATATATATATATATCTCCAGTGCCACAAACCTCCACCTCCCACAGGGGAACAAGACGGAGGGAGGGAGGTCCATGTAGAAGCCGTCTAGAAAGGCCATGCTCTTTCCTTAAGATCTTCATTCGCTGTATCTCTTGAACAAGTCTTTGGATTTCTTTTTGCCCCACATTTCTTACTCCATCTTAGCAAAAGGAGTCCTTATATTTAGCCGTAAACTTGCAAGTCCTAACAAGATAAAGGAAATCTGTGCAGAAAAGGGAGACTGTTGCTGCGGGTGCAGGAAGAGATAAAATTGTGAATAGGAAATCCGTTAAGAATAAAGCCAAAGGCTGGGAATATTTACAACAATAATATCTTATCTTTGGGTTTAAATAGTTTTGTGAGAATTATAGTTACAGAACAAAGTGTGAACATCATGAAACGTGAAAATAATATCACTATCAAACATCATGACAACTGGGGAGGAAGGACGAGGCCAATTTTTTCATCATTTACCCCCTTTTTTGGCACGGATGGAGTGAATCACACTGAATATTCACATCAGAAATGTATGTTATTTGTAGGCGGCTTCTTTACCTGCTGAGCCATCAGGGAAGCCCCACTTAAAACATAAAATTTCCAATCTCTTAATCTGTTTCATGACCCATTTCCAATATTTTAGAGGGCTCTCATAAGAAATAATCTCTCATGTAGTGAGTAAAAATCTGAATACTAGCAATACATTTGACTATTTGCGGTTTTATTTTATCAAATATAAGTCTAATATTATTATTTAAAAGTAGAATGCGTAATATGATCCCATTGATTGAAAATCATTTGTTTTTTTCCATGTATGTGTCTAGAGAGCTGACTAAAGGGTGGGTACCTAAAATTTTGTTGTTGTTGTTTTTCAGTCGCTAAGTCGTGTCTAACTCTCTGTGACCCCATGGACTGCAGAACACCAGGCTTCCCTGTCCTTCACTGCCTCGGAGTTTGCTCAAACTCATGTCCATTGAGTCAGTGATGCTATCTAACCATCTCATTCTCTGTCACCCCCTTCTCTTCCTGCCATTAATCTTTCCCAGCATCAGGGTCTTTTCCAGTGAGTAGGCTCTTTGCATCACGTGGCCAAAGTATTGGAGCTTCAGCTTTAGCATCGGTCCTTCCAATGAATATTCAGGATTGATTTCCTTTAGGATTGACTGGTTTGAGCTCCTTGCTGTCCAAGGGACTCTCAAGAGTCTTCTCCAGCACCACCATTTGAAAGCATCAGTTTTCCAGTGCTCAGTCCTCTTTATGGTCCAACTCTTTCACTCATACATGACTACTGGAAAAACCATACATAGGTTTGACTCTACGGACCTTTGTCGGCAAAGTGATGCCTCTGCTTTTAATATGCTGTCTAGGTGTGTCATAGCTTTCCTTCCAAGGGGCAAGCATCTTTAATTCTGGATGGTGGGATTCTAAGTGATATATTCGGAGAAGGCAATGGCATCCCACTCCAGTACTCTTGCCTGGAAAATCCCATGGATGGAGGAGCCTGGTAGGCTGCAGTCCATGGGGTCGCTAAGAGTCGGGCACTACTGAATGACTTCACTTTCACGCATTGGAGAAAGAAATGGCAACCCACTCCAGTATTCTTGCCTGGAGAATCCCAGGGACAGAGGAGCCTAGTGGGCTGCAGTCTATGGGGTCGCACAGAGTCGGACACAACTGAAGCGACTTAGCAGCAGCAGCAACAGGTGATACATTCTTTTCTCGTTTGCATTTTGATCTATTAATATTTGAGTTCATCAGAAGAGGTTATTTTATTTTATTTATTTATTTTTAAAATTAATTTATTTATTTTAATTGGAGGCTAATTACTTTACAATATTGCAGTGATTATTTTAGAGTTTGAAAAACTTTGGGATGCCTTACAGGACTGGTCCAGACCTTAACTTGAGTTCCTTTTTTCCTCTCTGAGACGAACATTTCTGACTACCATTTTATTCCCAGTAAGATGCAAAGCTGAGCAGTAACCAGATGGACTCACTGTCCATCCCTGCTCTGTGATGAAGGTGGGATTCTTCAGTTGGCCAAATGACTCCAGGTTGTGAACCAGAGCTGCTCTCTCAGTGATAAGGGCCAGATTGGGACGGGATGGGAGGGAAGACGCTTTGCAACCAGTTTCTATAACATCTGGCAGACTTTCATTCCAAAGGAGCTATGCTGAACTCTTTAGAAACCTTCTCCTAAATATCAGAAATTGCCAGCCTAGGGGGAGCATTCTAATGTAACTCTCATTTCATTCAGGACATGTTTTTAAAATTTTTTAAATAAAAATTTTGCATTTGTCATGAAACTTGCAAACATTATATAGTCTCTCCTCTACTGCAGATCTATGATCTGTTTTTTAGGAAGGAACACACGGATGTTTATATAGCACTTTGCTTAAGAACACAATAAGACCTATGTTCTATTAATCCAAACTGTTTTCCAGATTAAGGAAGAAAAACATCACATGGCTGTTTCATAGACACTGAGACCCATAGAGTACTTTGCCAAGGGTCTCCCATCATATGAGAATTGTTCATTTTTATACCAAAAAATATATAGTTTATATCCCTGAAACAAACAAAGATATCTAAGTTTCAGAGTATTCTAAGTTTGGTGTTACAAGTTAATGATTTATTATAAAAGTAAAACCACTGTTACAACCTCAAGTAGGTGCAGTATTTTAAGTCAGATGAAAATTATTTCTTAATTCGTTATACTGGTAGCACTGGGTTTATCCTAATGTGAACATCAGTCATCTCATTATCTCTTTGCCTCACCATCCAAGAAAGCTAAGAGATTGCTTTCCATTAACATTGTTTAAAAATAACAATTAAGAATTAAATCACATCATTTTTCAATTTTACTTTTTAGAACACGGCTGTGTATCAGAATCAGAAAATCAAATCCAACCACAATCAGCATTGAAAGTGAGTATATTTCATTTTATTTTCTCAGAAAACCTGTGTAAAGTCTGATCTTTCTCAGAATACTTGAGAGTGAGCAAGAATGATTAGTAAGCCAGCCACCTGACCCTCCACGTGATCCCTGTAATAGGCAACTTTGGGGGATATTTTTTTTTAATTCTAACAAAGTGTGCATTCATGCGTGCTAAGTCGTTTCATTAGTGCCCGACTTTGTGCGACCCCGTGGACTGTAGCCTGACAGGCTCTTCTGTCCATGGGATTCTCCAGGCAAGAATACCAGAGTGGGTTGTCATGCCCTTCTCCAGGGGATCTTCCTGACCCAGGTCTCCTGCATTGCAGGCAGATTCTTTACCATCTGGGCCACTAGGGAATCCCATAACAAAGTGTATGTTCACCTACAGATGTTCAATTCCATCCCTGTATAACTTTGTTATAGGCCCTTCAGCAACAACTGGAATCGTTTCAGGCTCTCCGAATACAGACTCTGCAAAATGTTAGCATGGTATGTTTCTTTTAATTTACATAGAAAATATGCAAACTGAGGATACCATCGTACATGTCTAAGCTGACGACCCTTAGCCACTCGATAACTTGAAACTAAATGTGATAAAATAGAGCTGCAATCTATTCTAGACTCCAAATTTGGAGGAAACTACATTGTTATACCTGTATTTTTTTTTTTTTAAGTATGTTTAAACTGCTACCTATATACAGTCTAAAAATAGGAACTCTCGTCATAAGTGATACAAAATCTAACTCAAAGTAAGGGGAAATTGCACTTTGTTAGATCTGGCAATGAAAACCCCAGGGATAGTGCACTTGGGGATGGCTTTATCTGTGTGACCAGGACTACATCATCCAAGAACCAGCCTCCCTCCTTATCATGGTTCTGCTTTTGACAGTATCGGATTCTCAGACTCCAGGTGGTAGCAAAAGGGTTGCTAAAAGTTCCGGCCTTTATCTTTCCAGGCTCCAGTTAGAGAAGAGACTGTGCTTTTCTCTCTTAGCAGTTTGTCCTGATTCTGATGGCCCCCTATGCATTCTTGAAAGCAGTCCCTGTTCAGAGGGAGGCAACGCCCTAACTGGTCACATGCTCACCCCTTGGAGCTGGAGGGGGGCTCTCTACCACCGCCAAAGGCACAGGGTCTTTATCCAGAAGAAACAAGGGGTAGTGTTAACAGGACAGGGTGTGGATTCTGGGGGTACAGAACACAACACATACAACTGGAGGCCCTATATAAACTTCACCCTGACATTCCTGTACTAGAAGCAAGAGTGGGGAAACGGGAAGAGAAGACAAAAGCCTCCTGAGGCTGACACAACAGAGTCCACTCTGATGACAAAGATCAAGGATCTCTGATTTATTCAACAACATAAAAAACAAACATCTAAAGTTATTTTGATTCAGAAGATTCTGCTTTCCTCAGTTAAGCCTTTCTCATTTTATAATCACATAGTAAAGGCATGCTTTTCTTAAAGAGTCCTTCAATAGAGATTACAGTAATTTTAATTTAATTTATATTTTATATGATGGTCAATTTTTATGTGTAGGAAATTTAAAGATATCTTTTAATTATAATATCTATTATTCTTGTGCATTCATAAGTTTATAAATCAAGGTCTGATAGTCTTAATTTGTCTTTTAAAGGTACAGTCTGAAATCAGTGAAATATTGAACAAAAGTATCATTGAAGTAGAAAACCCACAATTTAACCCAGAAAAAAATCTAGTATTCGGCACACACAATGAAACGGCTTTGGTATGTTCTTCAACATAGGATCATTTCTACATTTCGGTACTTCAGAAATGTTACAACCTTTGATCTTCATCTTTACATTCTCCCCTTCTTCACAGGGTGACTGGATTGTCAGAGGTGAAAATAAGGAAACTCCTGTCCTGAAAACCCTGAAAGATGTATGTTTTCCTCCTCCATACTTCTACAATTTTCTTGTTTCTCTTAGAAGAGCATAGGAAGGGCATTTGACTTAGTCCAGATATCTAAAGATTCCCAAGTAAACTGAAATGCAAGGCAGCTTTTATAGCCTTTCTGTCCACTTATGAGTTCTCCTACTTTTAGGATTGACTTAGACCTCTGAGTTCTCTAGAACAGGTCCAAACCAGACTCACTGTGTGTCTCCACTTATTAGAACTCACATTTCCAGAACAGTCACAGCCCTAGATACACTTGAAACTAGGAAGACAAGCTAAGGTTGACATACAGAAGGAATGAAACTTTTCATTTTCTTTAAACTTCCCTTTGAACTATGGCTGCTGTCTTCCCCATCAAGGTATGATGGTCTCTTGAGAAATGTTGGATTTCTATTTCTGAAATTGAGGGGTTGGCCCTGCTATCTCACTACTTAAGAAAATAAGTATAATTTCCAAGCAAACTGTGAAAACCAGAGTTACAGGTCTGTAATAAAGGTAGAGTTTCCTGCAGAAAATGAACCATACTTGTTAGGCTTCTCTGCTGCAGAAATGGAGAAAATGTTCATTCTGGTTGTAAAAATATATCCTCCCCAAAATATTGTCTTAATTTGTTGGTCATGTGGCGAATGATAGTACATAGTATGATTTTTATTTTTACTAGCCTATAGAGAATCAAGAAGAAACCCTTTCTACAGAGAAAATTCATCATTTTGAGGATTCCAGAACTCTTCATTCAGCAGAAGAAAAATTCAGTAGTGATACTATTGACAGTCTTCCTCAAAGTATAGATGTTCCATGCCAGATACATTTCAAGGACCCATTACCTCTGAGAATTTCGACAGATAATTCAGCTTCAGAAAATTCTGACGGGTTGAAGAATTATAATAACTTTTATAATTTTCTACCTAATGTACCTCAAAATGGGATGTCTCAAGCTGAGACGCTAATTCTGGATAAGTCCAGAATGACAATGCCTTTTCTCAAGAATGGATTTTGTGAAAATTTAGATGATATTTGCCATTCCATTAAACAAATGAAGGAAGAGCTTCAAAAGTCACATAATAGGGAACTGGCACTTACAAACGAACTGCAGACTTTAAAAGCTGTTCCAAGGCATGGGAATTATGACCTGCCCCCCGTTCACAAAGAAAAAAACAATTTCATTAAGGAAGAAAATATTGAAAGTAACTTAAGTGAAGATATAAAATCAAAGAGAATTTTGGAATTAGAGGCATTAGTAAACAAATTGCTCCCACTTAGGGAAACAGTGTCAAAATTCCATGTGAATTTTTGTAGGAAATGTAAAAAATTATCTAGGAGCGAAATACACAGGGGAAAAAGGAATGAGAAAAACAATAAAGAAATTCCTATCACTGACAAGAATATTGCAGATTTAAAACTCCATTCCAGAGTCCCGAGACATGCATTGGCATTCATTGACCCAACAAAATATGAAATGAAAGACAAAGAAAAACAACCATTTACAGTAAAACAAGGATCAATAATATTTGAAAATGAGAAAACATCCAAAGTCAATTCTGTTACTGAGCAATGTGTAGCAAAAATTCAGTACTTACAGAATTACTTGAAAGAATCTATGCAAATACAGAAAAAAGTAATGAAACTAGAGAATGAAAACCTAACCCTTAAAACAAAAATTAAACCTCTTGTCTTTACCACACAATCTCTGATACAGAAAATTGAAATGTATGAAAAGCAACTTAAGACACTGGTTGAAGAAAAGAATACTCTCCAGTCCAAGTTAACTAAAACAGAAGAAGATGGCAAAGAATGTCTTAAAGAATTGAAAAAAATAGTTAGTAACTATAATGTTCTCCAAGGACAAAATAAAACCCTCGAGGAAAAAAACAGTCAACTTTCTTTGGAGAATCAACAAATCATAGAAGCATTAGATCAACTAAAAAGCAAGGAACACAAAACTCAAAGTGATATGGCCATTGTCAATAATGAAAACAAACGATTGAGCATAGAAATGGAATCAATGAAAACAAATATTCTATTGATACAAGAGGAAAAAGAAATGTTAGAGAAAAAAACTCATCAGCTTCTAAAGGAAAAAGGGGCACTGGAAAATGAACTGAAAGAGACCCGCCTAGAGACAGCGCAGCTGAAAGAGAAAGAAAGATTGGCAAAAATCGAACAAGAGACACTTCTTCAAATAGTAGAAACAGTTAAAAATGAAAAGCTTAATCTTGAAACCACCTTACAAGAATCTACTGCTGCGAGAGAGATGATGGCAAGAGAAATTGAGGATATTCAAACATACCAATCTACTGCGGAAGAGAATTTTCTGCAAGAGATAAAAAATGCAAAGTCAGAAGCAAGTATTTATAAGAATAGTTTGTCAGAAATGGGCAATGAATGTGAACTGTTATCAAAAATGTTAATGGAAATTAAGACCGATAATCAGCTTCTAAAAGAGGAACTAAAAAAAAATAGTCAAGAAAGTATAAAATTTGAAAACAGCATCAGTAGACTTGAGGAAGACAAAATACTCTTAGAAAATTATGTAAGAAGTATAGAGAATGAAAGGGACACCTTGGAATTTGAGATGCGGAATCTTCAAAGAGAATATTCAAATCTAAGTGAAAAAATCTGCAGTCACCATATTGACCTCTCAAAAATGGGTCACATTTCAAGGAAAGATAAATTCCATTTTGACATCTATGATATTTATGAAGATACCTCTAGTCCTGGGAATAGGCCTTTAGCCCTTGGTTTGAAAGGTATGTATATCTTGGTGGATTCGTAGAAATGTGTTTAAAATTTCTTTTGTCTATCAGGCATTAGCCAGAGGACAGTAATAAGAAAGTGAACACTATTTTTGTAAGATTTGTATCCAATTCATTACATAGTCGAATTACTTAGAGATTTTGGTCCTTTGATGAGATGTGTTATTTATACGACTTCTATATATTGTATATGGCTAAAGCAACTTTGGTAGCAAGCAGGAAATTTTTTTAATTATTATTTTTCCACAGTACACTTAGCAGTCCCATCTTTTCAAAAATTCTTTTTTTTTCCCCCAGGAACTCCAAGTAAACTGTATCAACTGCTTCCATCCAAGACATGTAAATAAATTTCTGAAAACAATATTTCAAAATCTTTCATCCAGGTGCTTTTTTCAACAAAAAGCTTTAAATTTACCTCCACATATGATTATGATTACCTTATAATTGATTGGGCTAGTTTTTAATTAGAAATTGGAATTAGGTATATATTCTCATGCTGTCAAGAACTATAAATACCTTGAGACTCTATCCAGTTTGTAAGCTAATAATGTGTTATAGCCTGACGCGGTGTCATGGGTTCCAGTGGAAGACATGAGAATCCTGGATCAGAGACAAAGGAGCTTCTTGCTCACAGCAACAGCAGTAGGCAGAACTTTCCCACGGGTTCTTCCAATTCCAACAGGCAACATGAAAAAAGTCACACAGTGGTTAGTTCAAGAGAAAACTCTGAGCTTTTCCTTTAAATACAATAACAGGTCAAATAGCCATTTTAATGTCTTTATTTGCTAATTCCATCTTCTCTACCATTATGGGGTTCATTTCTATTGACTGATTTTTCTCCCGGTTGTGGGTTACATTTTCCTGCTTCCTGGCATGTCTAGTAGTTGTGTTTTGTTTTTAAACTGGAAGATGGATTAAAAAAAAATAATAATTGTATTTACTTGTTTATTTTTGGCCATGCTGGGTCTTTGTTGCTGCACAGGCTTTTCTCTAGCTGCGGTGCGCAGGCGACTCTAGCACGTAGGCTTCAGCAGTTGCTGCTCGCGGGCTCCAGGGCACAGGCTCAGTAGCTGTGACATACACAGGCTTAGTAGCTCCATGGCATGTGAGATCTTCCCAGATCAGAGCGCGCAACTGTGTCTCCTGTATTGCCAGGTGGATTCTTCACCACTGAGCCACCAGCGAAACCCGGATTTTTGTGAATTTTACATTGTCGAGCGTCTGAATTTGGTGTCTTCCTTTACAGATTGTTGGACCTGGTTGTGCTGGGTTGTGCTTACTTCTGTTGGAATTGGTTGTGCTTAATTCTCTTTCAGTCAGATCCTTATGAGCCTGGTTTTTTAGACTTTTGTTAGGGTGGGTGCAGAGTAGCCTCTAGCCTACCCTAGCAGCTCTGGAGCCTCCGCTGAATGCAGAGATGGGAACACCTTAGCCTTGGCTTGTTTGGTGACATTTATCACTATGTAACTTAATGAATTTTTATTCATTTATGTCTACCTGGAAAAAACTTAGCTACTCTGAGACAAATGTATTCTGATCTGAGGCTCATGATACCCCTGATACTGTCTTTGAGATGTTCATTCCACACTGTCCTTTGGATAGGAAATAAAAATCTTAAATATTCATTTAGAAAACTTTTTTCAGTCTTTAAAAATTTATTCTTTTAGAAAAAAAGTAAACAGTGATGAGGCATGAAATAAAAATATACGTTTGACAACAGGAAAACTTCTCTGTACCCTCTGAATCCCTTTCAAAAGTCACATGTGTATCTGGATTGACTTGGCTTCTCCACCGTTAGAAAAAATTGGGTCTAGAAGCAGAGCACTGCAGCCTCTACACATTCTGATTTTCCGCTCTGGGAGGCCTAGAATGGCAGAGGGACGAGTACTAAGAAAAAAACCATGAATCAAAAATAACTCCTCCAACACATTGTACTAATCAATTCAGTTCAGTCGCTCAGTCGTGTCTGACTCTTTGCAACCCCATGGACTGCAGCACGCCAGGCTTCCCTGTCCATCACCAACTCCTGGAGCTTACCCAAACTCATGTTCATCAAGTCAGTGATGCCATCCAATCATTTCATCCTCTCTCCTCCCCTCTCTTCCTGCCTGCAATCTTTCCCAGCATGAGGGTCTTTTCAAATGAGTCAGTTCTTCACATCAGGTGGCCAAAGTATTAGGGCTTCAGCTTCAGCATCAGTCCTTCCAATGAATATTCAGGACTGATTTCCTTTAGGATTGACTGGTGTGGCCTCCTTGCAGTCCAAGGAACTCTCAAGAGTCTTTTCCAACACCACAGTTTAATTAATAGATACTGTAAACTTCCCTTTTATTTTTTTTAATTTTATTTTATTTTTAAACTTCACATAATTGTATTAGTTTTGCCAAATATCAAAATGAATCCGCCACAGGTATACATGTGTTCCCCATCCTGAACCCTGCTCCCTTCTCCCTCCCCATACCATCCCCCTGGGTCATCCCAATGCACCAGCCCCAAGCATCCAGCATCGTGCATCGAACCTGGACTGGCAACTCGTTTCATATATGATATTCTACATGCTTCAATGCCATTCTCCCAAATCTTCCCACCCTCTCCCTCTCCCACAGAGTCCACAAGACTGCTCTATACATCAGTGTCTCTTTTGCTGTCTCGTACACAGGGTTATTGTTACCATCTTTCTAAACTTCCCTTTTAAATACCACCACTACCCCACCCCAACTGAATGAGAACTATTGAGAGATACCTCACTATGAATTACAGGAATGTATTTAAATCATAACTTTTAAGAACAGATTTTTTTTTAAGTGATAGGGCCAGTGAAGAGGTAACATGGGAAGGAAGAGGATAAGACCTAGAGAAGCAGCTACAGAGGAGAATGAGAGAACACAAGGACCAACTTCATCCATTGAAACCTGGCCATTTTGTATAAGATACTGAACTGAAAGTGCATCCCCAGTCTCCCATCCCCCACACCCCCCCCCACACCCTCACCAACCCTGCTCAGCCTGGGGCTGCCACTGGCAGATCTGATGCTTTATACGGGATATACATAAAAGGCACCACACCACATTAACCGAGCTATCTGCCTCACTATACAACGCATGTATATGAGAATCTATTAAATAAGACTGGATCAGTACTTCCCTGATGTTAAGAATGCTTTAATGGACCGAGACACTTGGATAGCTGTCAACTCAACCTCCAAATACCTCCGAGAAGGAATAGCAAAATAAGAATTTACTGTAAAGCAACTACACTCCAATAAAAATTAATCTCAGAAAAAAAAAAACCAGAAAAACGATACCACTTAATAGAAAAATAAGCATTCATTGTGCACGTTCTACCCCTCCAGTCCCCATTTTCATACCTACCCTCCAACTCGGCAATATTCTTAATGTTAGGAGCAAAATATGTCAAATTAAAGAGTACACTTTGAGATTTTATAACAGTTTCAAACAGTCCTAAACATCTCCTCAGAAACACAGATCAAGAAACAGAGCAATTATTAACAAATACTAGTCATTTATTGATGTAACAGTAGGAAAAGAAGGAAGAGCATTAGAGTCACAGCCTTAAATTTCTTCTAAATGTTTGAGCTATTTGTTCCACACATCTTATATACTTTTTCAAATAATAAGCACTTGATAGTGTATTTTTGGTAGTCAGGACCTGTAAGGTTATTTGTCTTCCAGATGCTAATAGGACTGTACTGAAGCAGTCTTGTAGTTCTTCGTATTTAGTGCTCTAAAATTGGAAAATAAATGCACATTTAATTTGATAGATCTGCGTATTCTTGTAAAAAAAACATTTTGCAATTAAAAGTTAACAATCCAAACAAAACCAAATTTTCTCACTAAAGAAAAAGCTTCATGTATATCAGATATACTTTTAAAATGTAATATAAGAGGGAAAAAATGGTTTATGAGACTAAATACTACTACTACTTTTAAATACTACTTCTCAGAGTTTTAAAATTAGGCTAAAAGAAGCTAAAACTTGATTTAGGATAATATTTGTGATAATGTAAAAAAAAGATATTTCAATAAACTCAAAATACTAAACAAATGATAAACTTCTGAACAATCGATACTTTTTTCCTTTGCTTTAAACATGTGTGCTAGAGCATCATAGAATTTTCTCAGCTCTGTTCTCCGGATAGCCACACAACTTGAAACCACACTCCTCCCCACCCCACACAAAATTCCATTCATTTGAGTGTGAGTGTGTTGAGGAAAATTCTAACTTTACTGTCAGTTCGGTTGTCAAAGGATAAAGGTCAAAGGACATGGAAAAAAGGCTCCACATCTTTGTTTCCCAAATGAATCCTCTACCAACTAGCCTGCAAAAAAATATTCCTATAGACAACAGTTAAACTATATAAATAATGAAGGGCAGCCTTACTTTTGTGACTATAATAATGATGTTCTTACAATCATTATCTACAAGTAATAAAGATGCTAGTGTTTCTACAAAAGGCATATGAATTTGATGTCCTTTTCCCAATCCATTGTATGATTACAATGAAGTTAGAAGTATGTAAGTCAGTCAAATTGGCATTAAAACTTTTTTAGTGAATAGGCAGAAAGGGAATCAAATGAATTATTAGTATTTATGATCTTTCACATATAACAAAAGAATGACAGGCTGTCCTTTTCTAAATTATATTCTGAACTTCTAAGAACTTTTCAGTTTTGAGAGTGCTCAAAACCTAGGAAAGATATGAGTTTTATGATACGTGAATAATATACATATACTTTTCCTCGAAGTATTTTTAATTAATCAGAATATTTCTAGTTCTCATAGAGGGTTATTTAAAAGTTAAAGACAGAATAAGTGTCATTAAGAGTCCACACAATTACTGAGAGTCTGGGGCCTATACAGAGATAACAATTTAATGAGTCAAAAGATCCTTTTAAGAAACAGACAATGTTAATATGTACTGCTAAGTGAAATATATACATATATATATGCATGTATGCATGCTAAGTCACTTCAGTCATGTCTGACTCTTTGTGACTCTATGGACTGTAGCCCACCAGGCTCCTCTGTTCAAGGGATTCTCCAGGCAAGAATACTGGAGTAGGTTGCCATTTGCTTCTCCAGGGGACCTTCCCAACCCAGGGATCGAAAATGTGTCTGTTTGGTACAGATAAATTAAGCTTTTTCAATTGGGAATTTCAGAAGATGGAAAAGAACTTCTACAGGGGAGGGCAGGTATAAAGAAGCAGCTGAGATTTCTATTTTTTTTTTTTTAATTCTCTTTATTACTTTAAAAAAAAAATCACATGCTCCCCACATGAGATTTCTAAAGTCACCCAGATTTGTCAACTTTTAAAAGTATATATAAATAAAAGATAATACTCTGAAGAAATCTAAAAGCAGGAAATAATTTATGGGCTAATATTACTACCTTTTGACATTCAAAGCCATTATACTTTCAATTGGTCTGCTTTTTGGTCCACCTGGCGGATGGAAAACCTTAGCACTTTTGCTGGATAGGCTTTTCAATTTAACCACGTAAGGGTCAGCAGAATGTGAAGGGTAAGGATCAAATGTTCCTGCCTTCATTCCACCAGCCTACAAGTAAAAATGAGACAATTTAATGTGGTTCTGTCAAAATGCTTCTGACAAAAATTAAATGTGAAAAACGGTCATACATATTTGTGTATTGTACATGGAGCTGGTTTTACATTTAAAGAAAACTGTTTATTCTGTTTAATTCAAATACCATCAAAGGGTCTTCCTACCACCAATTTTATGGGTTAAGACACAATAATTCCAAAAGTTCTCTATTAAAATGCATATAGTTATAAGAAGGTAATATTCTAAACTATTGCCAACAGTTAATATATTAGTGAGTTTATCAGATCAGGCTATGAACTACAGAGGATGTGAGTCCATTCCTGAGGGAGTGAGAGCCAGGTCACATGTATTTTGATACAGGAAGAAGTTAGGGTTCAGAACCAGAGGACAAAAGATGAGGCCAGAAGTAAGGTTTATCCAAAAGGAAGCCTGGCACAAGACGAGTTCAGTAAACATCAGTAAATGATGGGGAAGATACTGAAAAAAAAGTTTTTAATAAAAATAAAGGAAAAGCACATAGAAAAAGAGAGTAAGAGGCAAACATAACCCACAATCAGTCCTCCACACCAGCAAGGTCTGCATCCTCAAATTCATCCAATCTCAGGGTGAAAATATTTTTTAAATGAAGAATTCCAGAAAGTTCCCCAAAAGAAAAGTTGAACTTGACATGCACAGGAAACTATTTACATAGTATTTGCATTGTATTAGATATTGTAAGTAGTCTAGAGATGATTTACATTATACAGGAGGATGTGCAAAGGTTACACACACATACTAGGCCATTTTATGTAAAGGACCTGAGCATCCTTGAATTTTGGTATTCTGGGGGTAGCGGGCAGTGGTCTTGAAACCAATCCCCCATTGATACTGAGGAATAACTGTACTATACGTTGTACTTTTCTTATAATCTATTAAGAGAAGTCAATCATTTTTGACCTATATGCAAAACAAACAGTTACTTTGACTTTTTAAACTGATACATATTAACAGGATTTTCATCATATATGGTCACCAAGAAAACTCTATTCAATCACAATAATCCATTTAATTAGGCATCCTTTCTCTTACAGTGTCTAAGCCAGATATATAAGAAAATGTGATTTATTTGAAAGATATGGTTGTTATTTTTCAAGTTATCAAGATTGAGACATATGGATTAGTTTAAAAGCAACAAATAATAAGGAATCTAAAGAAAATACAGTTGATTAATTGATGTAAAAGCAAAACAGATGAATAGAAAATGGAAAAATATATATGGTAAGTAAACCAACTCACCAGATGATGCTTAAAAAATTAACAGGTAAATCTATATTATAAAGATTGAGAAATAGGTGGAAGAAATTTATACATACATGGAATATCAAAAACTGTAAGATAATATTTTTTTACACCTCTACATTGACAAATTTGAAAACCTGAATTAAATGAATGGTTCTCAAAGAAAAATATTGTCAAAGTGACTCAGAGAGAGGACACCTACAGAAAATAGATGGACATCATGTAAGAAATTAAGCTCAGAACATTTACTATGAGAAGTCTTTTAAATTTTCAAGGAAAAGATATATTTGATGCTATTAAACTCTTACTTTAAGATGCTAGCATCTACTTATATCAAAATAGAACAAGGAATGTAAAAAATACAAACCAGTCACAACACTTATAATAATTGATACAAAAATACTTAATAAAATATTAACAAATAAAACACAGTATCACACTTAAAGATTAATACAACACAGTCAAGTGAGAATCACTTCAAGAAATCTATTACTTTTACTCACCTTATAATAAGTTAATGGAGAAAAACATAGATGGTCTAGAGAGATTATACTAAAACATTCAACATAATTCTACAAACATTCCTGATTTAGTCTTATTTATTTAAACATGAACGCTAGAGGTACTCCCATGATCCCCATATCATGTCTAAACACTGGGCACAAGCATGACATGAGAGAGAGAAATATTGGAAAGGAAGGAGCAAAGTTATTTGCAGATAATATAATCATATATCTAAAGATCCAAAGAGAATCAATGAAATACCTATTAGAATATAAAATTTAATAAAGTGCCAGTTACTTTAAAAAAATCAGATGTTTTAATAAGAACAAATAATATAAGGGGATTGATGGGGAAAAGAAACTATTGACCAGGACCTTAAAATAAGAATAAATATGATACATAAATCTATGTGAAACAAAATATAAAAATCTACAAGACAAATAAAGGTTTCTGTAAGTAGCTTAATTCTAGATAAGAAGATTCAAAGTATAAAAATGCTAATACAATCTAAAATCTAAAGATCTCAATTTAGAGCAAAACACCAAAGGTCTTTTTTCCTCAGAACTTCACAAAATAATTCCAAAGTTCTAAATAATACTACTGGAAAACAGTCATATAAACTTATTTTAAGAATAAGAAGAGACTAGACCACCCAATATTAAAATGCAATAATAATTAAAAATAGTTTGGTACTGATAGAAATAAATATCAATTAAATAGAATGAAAATTCAGGGGGAAAAAAACACTAAAACTGGGAATTTTTATTTGATAAAGTGGCATTTCAAAACAGGGGTGTTAATTATTCTATCTGTGAGATCAGGAACAATTGGCTCTTTAAAAAAATTTTTTACTTAAGTCCAAGTATAATAAGCTGCACCCATTTTAAGTTTACAGATTCTGTGAGTTTTGACAGATGTGGTTTTTCCAGTAGTTATGTATGGATGTGAGAGTTGGACTATGAAGAAAGCTGAGTGCTGAAGAATTGATGCTTTTGAACTGTGGTGTTGGAGAAGACTCTTGAGAGTCCCTTGGACTGCCAGGAGATCCAACCAGTCATCCTAAATGAACACCCTGGGTGTTCATTGGAAGGACTGATGTTGAAGCTGAAACTCCAATACTTCGGCCACCTGATGCAAAGAGCTGACTCATTTGAAAAGACCCTGATGCTGGGAAAGATTGAGGGCAGGAGGAGAAGGGGACAACAGAGGATGAGATGGTTGGATGGCATCACTGACTCAATGGATATGAGTTTGAGTAAACTCTGGGAGTTGGTGATGGACAGGGAGGCCTGGCGTGCTGCAGTCCATGGGGTCGCAAAGAGTCAGACACATCTGAGCGACTGAACTGACTGGCTGATACACCCTTGAAACCACAAAGGCAATCAAGCTATGGAACACATCCTCCCCTCAAAGCATCCTTCTGTCCATAAAACTGAATTTTGAAAAAGATAAAAGCTCGATCCTTACCTTGTTCTTACCATCAAAATATATTCCAGATGAAAATTTAAATGCAAAAAGATAAAACTAGTTAAGAAATCAAGAATGCATATTTCACTAACGTTGCTGGGAAGGAAAGTTATTCTGAGAATGACACAAACTCAGCACAGAGGACTGACAAAATCATTATTTTATGTGTTTTTATCATTATAAAGTTTATAGTTTATAATGATAAATCATTATTGCTATTTCTGAATAGAACAGAATATTATAACCAAAGTCAAAGACTCAACAGACTAGAAAAATTATTTTCAACAAAAATGATAAAACAATATCCTTAATATATGAAAAGATCTTACAGATCAATATGAAAAAGACAAATATCTTAATTGAACATTTGCAAGAAAAGGAACACACAATTCACAGAAAAAAAAACTAAGGTATAAACTAAGTCTATAAACTATAAGGGAGATTTTGATTTTTATTCACACTTGTAAACCTCAGCAGAAGGGAGACACTTAATTTTAACCACCCTTCAAAAACTAAAGATGGCCTAACTTTTTATGGTTTTGAGAAAAACTATACCTAAGATATAGACAGGTGCTTAGAAAATTCATTGTAAATTAAAATACTTTAGAGATGAGTAATAATTATTTCAGCAATACATGAACCGTGAACTTCTAAAACCAGTTCAAGCTGGTTTTAGAAAAGGCAAAGGAACCAGAGATCAAATTGCCAACATCCGCTGGATCATGGAAAAAGCAAGAGAGTTCCAGAAAAATATCTATTTCTGCTTTATGGACTATGCCAAAGCCTTTGACTGTGTGGATCACAATAAACTGTGGAAAATTCTGAAAGAGATGGGAATACCAGACCACCTGACCTGCCTCTTGAGAAATCAGTATACAGGTCAGGAAGCAACAGTTAGAACTGGACATGAAACAAGAGACTGGTTCCAAATAGGAAAAGGAGTACGTCAAGGCTGTATATTGTTACGCTGCTTATTTAACTTATATGCAGAGTACATCATGAGAAACGCTGGACTGGAAGAAACACAAGCTGGAATCAAGATTGCCGGGAAAAATATCAATAACAGATATGCAGATGACACCACCCTTATGGCAGAAAGTGAAGAGGAACTAAAAAGCCTCTTGAGGAAAGTGAAAGTGGAGAGTGAAAAAGTTGGCTTAAAGCTCAACATTCAGAAAACGAAGATCATGGCATCTGGTCCCACCACTTCATGGGAAATAGATGGGGAAACAGTGGAAACAGTGTCAGACTTTATTTTGTGGGCTCCAAAATCACTGCAGATGGTGACTGCAGCCATGAAATTAAAAGACGCTTACTCCTTGGAAGGAAAGTTATGACCAACCTAGATAGCATATTCAAAAGCAGAGACATTACTTTGCCAACAAAGGTCCGTCTAGTCAAGGCTATGGTTTTTCCTGTGGTCATGTATGGATGTGAGAGTTGGACTGTGAAGAAGGCTGAGTGCCGAAGAATTGATGCTTTTGAACTGTAGTGTTGGAGAAGATTCTTAAGAGTCCCTTGGACTGCAAGGAGATCCAACCAGTCCATTCTGCGGAGATCAGTCCTGGGATTTCTTTGGAAGGAATGATGCTAAAGCTGAAACTCCAGTACTTTGGCCACCTCATGCGAAGAGTTGACTCATTGGAAAAGAGTCTGATGCTGGGAGGGATTGGGGGCAGGAGGAGAAGGGGACAACAGAGGATGAGATGGCTGGATGGCATCACTGACTCGATGGACTTGAGTCTGAGTGAACTCCGGGAGTTGGTGATGGACAGGGAGGCCTGGCGTGCTGCAATTCATTGGGTCGCAAAGAGTTGGACACAACTGAGAGACTGAACTGAACTGAACTGAATAATTATTTCATAAGGGCATCATTATTCCTTACGGTATCCACACTCTATGACTTATCATAATTTCATCAAAACGGGTTCCATGATTCATGGCATGAATATAAACAAATGGGAAATGAAATAATATGACAGCAAGAGGCAACATTTCTATATGATGCTTAATATTTTTTCATTCTAAAAACTTTAACTTGCCTTTTTGCCAGGAGAAGAGGGCTTAAAAGGGTTTCCAACTGTTTCTTTCTTCTCTACTTTTTTAATTGGTGGTAAAGGTTTCTCAGACATGTAAGGATTGGTATCAAAATATTCCCTTGGGTAAAGATTTAATTTGAAAGCTGTCCCTTTAAGTAAACGACGATGTTCTTCATTCTCTTTCTGTAAATTAAGGAGTTTGAAATTATATTAGATAGCAAAAATCACTAAACACTGCAAGTAACAAAGTTAATTTAACTTTAAATTTTAATATAAGCATGTAGATTGTTTAAGTATATACTGCTGGGTTCACTTTTTTAAAACATTCCTTTGCTATGTTCTATTTTTATGATACAAAAGATATGCTTAGGAAGAAGCACAGCTATGATTGTTCATCTTGAATATAAACTTATTTGATGTATATAGATATATCACTTGAGCAAATCTTTATTAACTTTCTATAATATGATATAATGCATTAAAAATAAAAGTCAGTTTCTAGTTCAAGCCCTAACTCCTTCCTGCTTTCTAGCATTTCCCAGGGACACTGGGAAAGTTACTGACCCTTTCAGTGTCACATTTTCTTCAATTATAAATGACGATCGTAACATTCCCCCGACCCTTAATGCTGCGACAAAGATTAAATGTGATTATGTATTCAAAGTACCTGGCACACGGTAGGCCTTCAAAAAAAAGTCAGCTTTTCTCCTAAGAATAAGGAATACTTACTTTTTAAATTACAACACTTTTATGTTACAATATTATTTTAGGAAATTCAGGGACATAAAATTTCTGACTTATGAATAGTAAGTTCTAAATGTGGAATGAAAGAGTTTTATTCTAAAGAGAGAAAAGTATCTTATATCCATAAACTTAGGATGAAAGATTAATTACTAAGCTATTGATAAAACTGCCTTGTACGTATTTATATCTTAGGTATCATTCCTATAGAATATATTATTCTATTCTATGTAAAAAGTAGTTTACATAGAATCTTATATAAAGTGAAGAGTCCATACTAGAAACAAGAGGTGACTATTTTCAAGTGACCAAGGTTTATCAATTTAACAGAAAACTTTTCCTGGGTTTGGACATGCCCATTTGCAAAACTGGCCACTATCCTTCTATCTTGTGTGTGCACGCATGCTAAGTCACTTCAGTCGTGTCCGACTCTGTGCGACACTATGGATTATAGCCCACTAGGCTCCTCTATCCATGGGGATTCTTCAGGCAAGAATACTGGAGTGGGTTGCCATGCCCTCCTCCATCTATCTCACTGCCATTTAAAGTCACCACAGCCAAAATTATTGAAGACTGCATGCTGAAAAAAAAATGAAAATTTAAAAGCTTATATCCTTCTCTAGTCTCCACTTCCTCCCTTCTCCCCAACACTCTTCCATTCTGTTCACTCACCATAATGGCCTGATCAGCCCAAAAGGACTACCACTACTTTCTTAGGCGCAAAATATTAGGGTGTGTTGGGAATACAGCTAAGGATTAGGATACAATGCTTAGAATCAAAACAGAGCAGAGTTGATCGGGCCACACTGACAGAAGTCTCACAGCTAGTTTAGAGAGATGGAAGATAAACTATGGCAGGAATTAAAGCTCAGCCAGGGAATCTAAAATCAAAATGGTAAAATTATTACAATTCCTAAACATCAATCTGCCATTGCCCACATAACACAAATAGATAAAACAAAATAAACCCTAATTGGATCACAAGTGAATTCTCTAAGTCAACTAAATAAGAGAAAGATTGAAATAAGTTACAGGAGATTCCTTTACCTTGTTATTTAGTTTTGCTGCATCATAGAGATCAGAAGAGTGTGAAAACTGCTTACCTATGGTAATATTTGCATAGCTAAGGAAGGAAAATAATGATGATGACTTCAGGGTTCAGAAATTAAATTTTTTAAATTCAAAACAAATGATATGAAAGTATTGGAATATCTTACCCATATCCAGTTCCTTTCTTTCCTGGGTTTGTGTATAAATTCTTTCCAGGTGGCTCATATTTTTCTTTGGGTTTAGACTGAGCACTGAAAAACGGGACTGGTCCCCCTATGGTTCCATAGTAACTTCCTAATCCACAGCTTAAATACAGTGTAACGAGAACAAAAAGAAGCAAGTTCAAATAGTGAACTTTGTGTTATATGTATTTCACCAAAATTTATAAAATATTATTGAAAGAAGAGCAAAATATACGCAGTAGATTTGACTTGCCTAACTTTGGTAAGAAAAAAAAAACTCTTTTGTTATTTTTTTAATCTACTTTTCCCTATTATTCAAAGTCAAAAATTCCATTTTAAATGTTCTACATAAACAAAGCTTTAGTAATCTCTAGGAGGTTAGAAGAGTTTACATTAGTTCAATTAACCACAAGAATAAATAGACCCTTTGTGTGTTCTTCCGCTGTGTTTTTTCTAAAGTTATTTTTTATGTAAGCATAGTTTATTGACAATATTATATTAGTTCCAGGGGATGGGAAAGTTGAACACAAAAAAAGTTGTTTAAAGGATAAAATACATATGTTACATGAAAAAGAAATAAAGTAGTAGCCCCAAAAATACACATTGGAATTTACATCTACGAAGAAAAGAAAGAAACCCAAAAAAAGTAGTAATAATAATAATAAATAGTTCACACTTCTCCAAAGTGTACAAAGGTAGGAAAAGATAAACTATAATAACAGAAAAGAAGACATTCTCTACTTTTAATAAAGACAATTTAACTTGGAAGACTGAAGCTTTACTAATCTCAAAATCACAAATAAGCACAAAATTATTTTTCAACTAATCCTCATCTGTCATAAACTCTAGATTGAGAGTCAATGTTACTGAGTGTGAATTAACATCATATTATAAAACTCAGCTATAGTATATCATATAGATTATATGATTTTATCAGTTTAAGGATTTAAAGGTTAAAGAAAAAGAAACTTATCCTGACAATTTTTACAACTAAAATACCGTTAAGCCCCTACATGTAACTTCATCATGATTTTTAAACAATGTACCTTTGATAAATTATCCTTTTTACCCAAAAAAGATTTCTCCTAATTTCACATTTTTTATTTATACTTTTTTAAAGTTTTAAAAAGCAGAAAAAATAGTCAAGGCCACAAACTTGATGACCCAAGGCAATTTTTTTTCTAGTCTGACTATTGCAAAATTTTCAACTAAAACTTATTTTCATTATTTAGTTGGTTTTATTAGTATAAACTGATAGAAAATAGTGACATAGATGACTAAAAATTTAATGTGACAATGAGAATCTACTTAATCAATTACCCCGCAACTTAAATCACCCAATATAATTGTCTCCATCTAACACAAACTTAACCTAAAAGTCACACTTTAAAAAATGAGTCATACATAAGTAAGTCCTACAGAAAAATCAATAATTTAGGCTGGAGGAGAGAGAGTGATGCAGGAGATAGATTTAAGATTTTCTCCCCAATACTTACGGCTTTTTCTCTCCATTACTAGGGAGGAACGCTTTGCTTAGATTTTTCTTGGCTTCTTCCATCATGTACCGTCTCCTCACTTGATTCGGATTGACATAGCTTTCACCTTCAAAAATCCTTACAAAATGGGGGTCAAAATAACCTGCCTGGAGATTGGACATTTCTTTGGATCCCCCGGGTAGAATCTGTCTATTTTTGCTTGCAGATTCATTAAAAGGTCCTTTAAAGATAAAATAGGAATATGACAATTTTGAGCTCACCATTAATAAAAGGACATGAAAAATAATAGAAAACTTTCCTGATCCTTGCCACTAGAACACCAGGGCAACAGAGAAAAGTTTCAAAATGTGACTCGAGCCATTGAGTTTTGAGCTCTTAAATGCTGTTTCAAAATGGTCACTGAAAGATCCATATCAAAGGCTTCACTGACAGTAAGAACTAAGGCATTTCCATTAAAACATTTTAATAATTAGATTGAGATTCTCTTAAACTCTGAATCTGAGAGCTGGAAGAGGCCTTACAGGTTACTGAACCCAATGCTTTCCCATAGGAAACTGTTTTGCATCTTGCCTTTTTAACAATTTATCTTAGAGATGTTCCATATCAGCATATTCTTTTTTATTGTTTTATTTACGACTCTTCTAAAAATCTCTCAGGTATTTATTTGGCACTTCATTTTCAAGAAAGTGATCATGGATGGCCATTTTAGATGTAAATGTAAATGCTATTTGTATAGTAGTGTCCCAACTAAGGGAAAAAAAAAAGCCAATGGTTCAGTCCCTTCATGGTTGTGATTCCCTTTTTGGGCTTTCCAGGTAGGGTGCCAGTGCTAAAGAATCTGCCTGCCAATGCAGGAGCGACAGGAGATTGGGGCGATTCCTGGGTCCAGAAGACTCCCTGGAGAAGGAAATGGCAACTCACTCTAGTATTCTTGTCTGAGAAATCCCACAGACAGAGGAGCCTGGAGGGCTACAGTCCATGGGCTTGCAAAAGAGTCGAACACAACTTAGCGATTAGACAACAACAAACAAACAAACAAAAATTCTGGAAGAAAACTGCCAGGCACCTTGAAAATAAATACAAATACCTATGAGGAGAATATATGAAAGTAGGATAGTCCAAGAAAACGAGCTTCCTGATCTTACAAAAAAAAAGATCTCTTACCGCTACTAAAATTTCACAGGTGTTTTCAACTTTATACCTAAAGCTTTAAAATACAGACCATTTAAAAAGATCATTTAACAAACATTAAAATCAAAATTTTATAGAGGGAACATCCACTCTTAGGCTGTAAAGAAAACCAAATTATACTTACGATTAAACTGTGACACATATTTATCCCCCACAGTGATATATTCCATCTCACTGAAGAGGCCAATCCTCTCCATATCCGTCTTCCCTCCTTCCGCAGGCATGGCTGCTCCCTGTTGGCTGGGTGCTCTATGCTGGTGACTTCAGCGGGTTTCTTAGTGCTACTTCTACAGCAAAATTCTACTCTACACTGAAAAATACAGGAGAAAATTTAGGGAAAAGGTGATTCTAACTTTCAGTCCAAAACAGTTTCAGTCCAAACTATGAGTGTTAACATGCACATAGTTACATCATAAAACAACAGTCCCAAGCTATACATGGGGAAAGAATCTACTTTGTGGAGCCTAGGGGGAATAACAGAGACTCAAAATTATCACCACGAACCTTCCCCTTGAGTCTCCAGCTGAAATATCCACAAATTACAAAGAAATGTTTATCTGTGGCACTGCCATTCATCCGTCACAAACAGTAATATTATGACGGTACAGTGTGGTATAAACACTGTATAAACAACATCCTTCTTTTGAGAAGTTCAAAGCTGACTGAAAGATCTTAATTATATAAGGCAGTCGTTTTTAGTTTAAACCCTTCTATCTAAACATACTACATTGTCCCTTGTATTAAAAATTATAACTTACTTTTACAGAATGCACAACACACCTAGGCATTACCCTATAGTTCTTGAATTTTTTCAAGTTTAAATGTATATAACAAATGTGCCACTTGGCAAAATCAGTTCACAACGGGGATAGGAAGAGAGGACAATTGACTAAGCAAGATAAACACGAAGAACAGCAAAACAAAAGCTACAAGGAATTCAGAGTATTTGTTATAGAGCAGACTGCAACTATGAGTTCTTGAAATATCACTCTAAATATGCAACTACGTTTTCAGATGTTTCCTTTAATTAGATACGTTCTAAAAAGTTGGACCAATGAGCTAAGAATACTTGCCTCCATTTCATGGTAATATTTTTGAAGCCAACTATATCTAGATACTGGACACATAGGTTGATGATTAAAACAAACATTGGTTTACACTTCCCAGTTTATAATCCAAGGTAAGAAACTTCTGCCTTGAATTTAGAGCAAGCTGTTTCAATGACAGGATTGCCTATTTGAATCTGTGGCTCATCCTCTCCTCCTCCTTGCCATCCTGCCCCTGATCACCTATGCTTTAAAACTAAAAGTCAGTCAGTTGGAGGGCACTAATTCAATTTGTTTCATGTTTCAAGGCTCCATCTCCACTGCAACCTTAAAGTCTTCCTGTGCTGCTACAGGGGCTCAAATCCTTCAAATGGCTCATAAGGCCACTATCACCCTCACCTGTCACCACGGGAACCCCTCTCCCTGGAACCTAAGCTCCAACTGTCTTTCAGTTCTCAAGTCGGCCTCTCTCCAACCACAGGACACTAGCACATGCTGTTTCACTTTCGGCAGGTACTTTACTGTGCCTACCCCTTTCCTTCCTCAATAAATACTGATCCTTCTGATTGTTTAGCTCATTCTTCACTTCCTTAATTCACTTCATCATAGCGCCATGTACTTCCCTCTCCAAGCCCTGATCATGGATGCTTATTTTATATTGGGTTATTTTACATTCACCTTGTAGGGATCTTAAATTAACTGCTGTTTTCCCTCACTTGGTTTTTCTAGTGGTCATGTATGGATGTGAGAGTTGGACTATAAAGAAAGCTGAGCACCGAAGAATTGATGCTTTTAAACTGTGGTGTTGGAGAAGACTCTTGAAGTCCTTTGGACTGCAAGGAAATCCAACTAGCCCATCCTAAAGGAGATCAGTCCTGGGTGTTCATTGGAAGGACTGATGTTGAGGCTGAAACTCCAATACTTTGGCCACCACATGTGAAGAGCTGACTCATTGGAAAAGACCCTGATGCTGGGAAAGATTGAGGGCAGGAGAAGGGGACAACAGAGGATGAGACGGTTGGCTGGCATCATTGACTCGATGGACATGGATTTGGGTGGACTCTGGGAGTTGGTGATGGATAGGGAGGCCCGGCGTGCTGCAGTTCATGGGGTCGCAAAGAGTTGGACATGATTGAGCGACTGAACTGAACTGAATTGTAAGGATCTTGAATTAACTGCTGTTTTCCCTCACTAAATTGTGGGCTCCAGGAAGATAGGAACCACCCAACGAAGTGTGACACAGAGGATAGAAAGGAAAGGGAACAAAAGGGGAGTTTTTGCCTTGAATTTTTCCACTACAGGGAGGCCTGGCGTACTGTGATTCGTGGGGTCACAAAGAGTCGGACACGACTGAGTGACTGAACTGAACTAACTCTTCTTGAACAGCACTGGCAAAATCACTCATTCACTTATTTAACGTTTTGCAAAACCCTCCTGAGTAGGGCTTGCTGGTAGAAGTTATAAAACTGAGATTTTAAAAGGCATAGATACTGCTGTTAGGGAGCTTATCTTGTCTTAGACAAGGCAAGTATAACACAGTGGAACACGGCAAGTACCCTTCCAAAGTTATAGATAAAGTTCCCTAGGGGATGAAGGAGGGACAGAAAACTTCTGGGGAAAATGATGTCCCATTAGGGAAACAGAGGTTCAGAGTAGCTAGGTATCTAAAAGACAGTACCTGATGGCTGCGAGTACCAAGTCGCCTCGGAGAAGGGTACAAAGATCAGAGATCAGATTGTCCCAGCTCCAGTCCAAGCCAAGCTGCAGGAGCGACCAGCGCCACGAAGCAGCCCCCGCGCGAGCTATTCCCGCGCTGGACCTAGCCACGCAGCCGGTCCGCACGCTCGCCTAGCCGCGGAGACCTTCTGCGGCGCGTTGCCCCGGCTACGGGAGAATCCATTCCGAGAATGACTGTTGCGGGAGGCTCGGTGGAGGGTTCGCATACGGATCGAGGAAGACACAAACAGAAAGACGTCAAGAAGATGCGGAGGACCTGCATCCATCATTCGTTAAGACTTTCGCTCCCCGCCCCGTTATCCCCCCGCGAGATCTGGCGTGGTGGTACGCCCCGTGACGCACGCCGCAGGGCATGTTGGGAACGGTAGTCGGCCCTCCCAAATCCCGCCCTCCGGCGGAACCACTTCCGAGCCAGCCTCCTGAGTGGTGGGCGAGCCTCTGCGTTGTTGTCGGCGCCGCGTAGCTGATATGGTGAGTATTCCTCCCCAGCTCGCCACCGACTCCTGCGTGGTCACCTCCGAGCTCACTAGCTGCCTGCAAGTGGGGCTCTGCGGCCCTTGAAAGAACTGGATCTGCCGGGGACCGGTGGTCCGGGCCTTGGTCTGGGCCTTCTCGTCCTCGGCCTGGCCCCTCCGGGTAGAGCCGGAGGGAAGCCGCCCCCGGACGACCTTCGACTCCCCGGCTCCACCGTTCTCCCTGCACCTTCCCTTGTGCGTGCATTTTGAGAACGAGGGAATCATAAGAGGTTTTTAAAAGTTTCGAAGAAAGAGTGGACCTGGAAAAGAGAAGAGTAACTTTCCACATACCTCTTGTTCTCTCGGCAGTGTGGTGGTAACACTTCCCTGGTTTCCCCCTGACTGCTCAGGCAGGTTCTGCTGCAGTCCGGTATCCCTAGATGTGTGTTCAGTACTCTTCTTTACACCCTGTGCTTTCTCCAGAATTTGTATCTCCAGCTTAGAGATGTATTCTGAGCTCCAGAGCCGCACATCTACTAACTGTACCTCCACTTGGTTGGCCCATATATATTTTAAACTCAGCAAGTTCAAAACTGACTTAACCATCCCCACCTCACCCTGCTTTTCCTCCAGTGACCCCATCTCAGGTCATTGCGCCACCACCCACCGCACCGTTGTTCATGCCAAACACCTGGAAATCATCCTTGACATCGCCCTCTTTGCAGCTCCTGAACATCTATGGAATCTACAGGGGCCTCCCTGATAGCTCATTTGGTAAAGACTCCACCTGCAATGCAGGAGACCCCGGTTCCATCCCTGGGTTGGGAAGATCACTTGGCGAAGGGATAGGCTACCCACTCCAGTATTCTTGGGCTTCCCTTGTGGCTCAGCTGGTAAAGAATCCGCATGTAATGCGGGAGACCTAGATTTGATCCCTGGTTTGGGAAGATCCCCTGGAGAAGGGAACGGCTACCCACTCCAGTATTCTGGCCTGGAGAATTCCATGGACTCTATAGTCCATGGGGTCGCAAGGAGTTGGACAGGACTGACCTCTAAATGGTTGTCAGTCATCACAGTCTCTAACTATTCTTGTCCTTGGCACCATGAGATCTAACCATCTGCTATGGTGTCTTAAGTGGTCTTTTAAGCAGGCCTTCACCAGTCAGAGCCCCTCCGTGGGAAAGGTTCAGCCACTTTCACCTCTCTCTTTCCTTTGGAATTTTGGAATACTATTTGGAGTATTTCCGTTGGAAATACTCTTATCTATTTACTGCTCAGATCTCAGTTTAAATGTTATTTCTTCAGAGAGAGTCTCAATTCAGAAGTGTAAGGAGATTCTAGTGTATTCACATAAAATCTCTTATGGAACCTTCAGAACAACCCTGTGATATTTTTCCAGTATTACAGAAAAGACACACTCGAGTGAGTTACAAGGTCATACAGAAAGTAACAGTGAAATGTTGCTCGTACTTTAATCTTTAGTATCTTTCAGTGCCATTAAATATTTTTTATTCAAATAGGTACATAGCATTTAATCAACTTCTTATACTTAACAGATTCTTATTGATAGCAATTTAGGTGGGATTTTTTTGTTTGTTTGTTTTTTGCTGTGATGAACAACAGTAAGATAAGTGGACAGCATTCAAGCTAACTTTGTCCTGAACTTTCCTGATTATTTCTTTAGGATAAATTCCAAGAAGTATAACTGGGGCACAGGGCATGGCCTTTCAATAGGTTATACTTGGGGGAAAATAAAAGCAGTCACCCTTGGAACAATGTGACAGGGATTATAAATGAGAAAAATAGTAATGGTACCTATTTTGAGTATCAGAATTAGTATATGTCCAGTCATTTAGCATAGTGCCTTCTACTTTTTAAGAGCTCAGTAAATGTAGTACTTACTGATTTAGTTAAAAATAGGACTCTTAGTGTGTAGTATAGTTCTTCATCTTGTTCGGGGCATATTTTAAGAATCTGATGAAATCTTTGAAACCTTTTCCCAGAGGTTGCCTTCCTCTTTCCCACCCTTCTCCCCAAGCAAAATGATATATCTTTTGTCATATGTCATCAACTACGTGAAACTCAGCATATGGACCCAAATTAAGAACTGCTAATAATTTCATTTTACAAGTGCTTTTTTTTCCCCTTTATAAGTTGCAGGCATTTTCCTACAGCATTAAATATTCACATAAAGCATGATTTTTCATTGCTGTATAATGTTTGTAATTATTTAATTGGTTTCCTCTTGTTGACAAGCTGATATTCGTATACACTAATCTTTGTGTGTTTTGCAGATTTCCTTAGATTAAATATCTATATGCAGAATTACTAGACCAAGAATACGAATGTAAGGCTTTTGATTCTATTGCCATATCACCCTATGATGAATTCTAAGAGTTTATACTCCCACCATCAGTGATATATTAGTTTCCTCTCATTGTCTTACCCACCAGTTGTTATCATAATAGGTTTAGTGTTCCTGTCCCATTCTTAAACCATTTCTTGACTGTTGATCTTTTCATGGCATTGTTAAACCCTATGATTGTGAAGACTATAATTTAGAAATACTGTCCCAGAGCAGTGTGGTCCTCAACCTTTTTCCTTTAGAATCATTGACATAGAAGAGTTTTTAAATATCCTCCCCAGACCAATTTATCAGAATCTCTGGGAGTGTAGCCTAGGAATGGGCACTTTAAAATCCTCAGGTGATTTCAATGTGGAACAAAGGCTTAGAACATCTAATACAGAATTTATGGTGTTGTGTTTTTCTCCATAAAGCAAGGAATTAATTCATAAAATAATTTGATAAGTCACAGTTAATTTATGCCTTAATCTAAATTCAGTTAGATTCTAATTTATATAAGGATGAGTTTCTTTTGTTTTACAATGAAATTTTGCTTTTATTTGTCTTAGGTTATTTCAGAGGCTATGGATATACTCTTCAGAATAAGAGGTGGCCTTGATCTAGCTTTTCAGCTAGCTACTCCTAATGGTAGGTCTTCCAAGATACTCCTTTTTTACTATAAAAGCAGCAATGAAATATGGTGAGATTCTCCCCATTTTGAAAATGAAACTGAGTGAGAGGGTGAATAAACTGTCTAAAGTCAAATAGAAGTGATATGAATTGGATTTAAACTTAGACACTGCGTTCCCCACCACTGCTAGCCCACGGGGCTCCTCTGCACATTAAGGTGTCCCCTTAAGAAACTTTACTGCCCTCTCCAAGAAAATTGCGACAATAAATATAAATATCCACCCTGAGCATAATGTAAATGAGCAGCTAGACTTAGACTTCGCAGGCTTAAATAGTACATCACCGTAAGACTCCAGAACCCATTCTCTTGAGGTCGTGTGATTTAGGAATGGCAGGCAGGTTCTCTGGGAGAAAAATCAGTGTTGGTATAAACCAAACTCTAGGATGTCTTCCTGTTTCTGACTGCTGCCACAAACCAAGCTAAAGGATATCAGAGG
The DNA here is from genome assembly GCF_055505025.1 of Bos grunniens. Lineage (NCBI taxonomy): Eukaryota > Metazoa > Chordata > Mammalia > Artiodactyla > Bovidae > Bos > Bos grunniens. The sequence goes on along the minus strand of NC_141191.1, from coordinate 17,368,893 downwards.
AGGATGACAAGGAGCTGTGTTTGAGATGTGTTTCATTTGAAATGCCATAGTACATCAAGTGTGAATTCCCAGCTGGCAGTTGGTAATTTGAGTCTGAAACTTGGGGGAGAGTGGTCAGAATTGGAGATAGAGAACTTAATGTATCCCAAGGATGATAGTTAATGCCTTGTATTAGATGAAATCACTCAAGAAAAGTATGATCAAGGGTGTCAGGAGCCACAGAGAAGTTCAGAAAGGTGAGGAATAAACAGTGTCAGAGTTCCTCCAAGATCACCAGCTGATGACTATTTACTGGCCCCTTGGAAAGAGGAAGAGAGAGAATGCAAGATGGTCTTTCTGACCCATGCCTTCATATTAAAAAATTGTTCTCTGTGTTGGTCCACATTCTGACCCCCACTCCCCAGCCAAATAAAGTAAGTCTCAAGGACAGAGACTTGGGCATCAGTAAGTTTTTTAGTTGATTCTCTAATGTGCAATCAAGATGAGAATCATTTTGCAAGAACTAAATCAAACTCATTTTTAGGCCTGTCGTATCAGTAAAGTATTGTTCCTTGGGCTTCCCTGGTGGCTCAGTGGTGAAGAATCCATCCGCCAATGCAGGAGACATGGGTTGGATCCCTGGGTTGGGAAGATCCTCTAGAGAAAGAAATGGCAGCTCACTCCGGTATTCTTGCCTGGAAGATCCCATGGACACAGGAGCCTGGCGAGGCTGTAGTCCATGGTGTCACAAAGAGCCGGACATGACTTAACTACTGAGCTCCCATACAGGGTGTCACTTTTGTGGATAAAGCCTTACATTTTACAACTCGCTACAAATTGAAGTTATCCTTTGCTATGAACTTAACTGCAAAGTATAACTGATCTGTCAGTCAACAGACATAATGATGTAATTTCAAATGTAAATAGGGACTGCAGATACTTTTTACCCAAATAATTGATGTATTTGAGCTTGTTTTCTGACTTAATAGTATTCCTCCTCCTATACCCAACTCTTTGAAACACTCCTTGAAGGGAATCATTAATGAGGAAATACTGAGAACGGAGGTGTTTAACTTTAAAGACATCACAATTATTTAGATATTTCATGGTCTTCAGGGATGGGCAGAAGGTAATCCAGGAATTATGTTTGTCTTTTGTAGTGAAACTATAAATCTTTAAATTTGGATTTCTGAAACATATCAGGATGCCTTTATATCTGACTTGTTATAAGTAATCTTTCTCTCCCACAACCTCAAGGTATTTATTTATCAAGGTATCGATGTGATAGTTAAATATTTTAACCACAGAGGTAAACAGGTTTAGGATTTAGGAGTATGAAACTGGGACAAATATTTAAATATTGTCTTTTTCAGATGTATCTTTTTATATAGCTTTGACTTTGGAACCATGAAAATGTTTTTTATATTCAAAAAATTCTGTTAAGTAAAAAGGAAATCATTGAAGTCAGACAAATACCAGGTTTGATGACATACCACATAGAGGAAAATGAACATGACTTAAGAACACAATACTTTGTACAGTCTTAGTGGGATATAGTTTGAGGAAGAGAACTACTAAGAAATTCAAATCTCACTCTAGAGTTTTATTTCTGTAAGTAATATGGTATTTTGAGAGTAACTGGAATCCTCATCCATTGCTGATGCGAGCGTAAAATGATGCGGTTCCTCTAGAAAGCAGTCGGACAGGTCCACAAAAAGAGAGTCACCATATGATCCAGCAGTTCCTTCTGGGTTATTACCTAAAGAATTAAAGACATATCCACACAATAACTTCTGCACACATATTTGTAAAACCATTATTCATGATAGCTAAAAGATAGGAACAACCCAAATATGTATCAGTTTACAAATGAATAAACAGAGTATGTTCTGTTCATATAATGGAATATTATTCAGCCATAAAAAAGAGTGAAGTGCTAATTCATGCTAGGGATGGATTCACAGTTGGTTGATTCTTGAAGATATTAGGCTGAGTGAAAGAAGCCAGACACAAAAGGCCACAAAATGTGTGATTTTATTCATATGAAGTGTCCAGAGTAAGCCAGTCTACAGAGACCAAAAGTAGATTAGTGATTGCCATAAGTAAGTGTGGGGGGATGGGGAATGACTGCTGGGAAGTCCAGGGTTTATTTGGGGGTGGCGGAATGTTCTGGGATTAGATAGTGGTGATTGCAAACCTTGTGGTATACTGAAAGCAACTGAATTGTACACATTAAAAGAATGGATTTTCTGGTCTATGAATTTTATCTCCATTTTTTTTTAAAGACAAAACAAACTTCGTACATTATTGAATCTGAGGAATGGATATTTGGGGGTCACTTTTACTGTGCTCTACTTTGGTGTGCTTGGATGCCTTCATGTTGAAAAGTTTGCAGTTTTTTATATAACTTCTATTTGTGTTCTTTTAATTTAGAAATTTTTATCAAGAACGCACTAAAGCATGTACTGAGTGACCTGTCAACAAAGCTTTCTTCAAATGCCCTTGTGTTCAGAATTTGCCACAGTTCAGTGTACGTATGGCCTAACAGCGACATGAACACCATCCCAGGAGAGCTGACCGACAGTTCTGCCTGTACGGACGTAATGCGCTTTATTCAGTGAGTATGCTTGAAGATTGCTAGAAATGTTTTTACAATATCATTTCATATTATAAACATCTCCGTGTGTTAAAATTTTAGATTTGAACAGGAAGAAAATACAAAACGAAAATTCACAAAGAAGAAAGATAAAAAGTTATCAGACATGGTAAGCAAATCACCTGTCTTCTTAGTGATAAAAATTTTCAGTCCTTGAATTTGGCTTTGAGTGAGATCTTAGAAAGTTCTTATTTATTTTTTTTTTTTACAGATCAGATGATTCAAGTCCAGAAAGATTAAGTGACATGCCCAAGGTTATACCTCTGTTTTATATATCTAAACTGTTGTCCTTGAGTATGTTTACAGATTACTTAAAAAGGGATCATTCTGAAACATGACAGTGACGCATTATGCTATATGAAATAGTCAATGATAAGTGATTTACTTTTCTTCACAGTTTTGGTTCTGTTGACTTTTGAACCAGTACTGTTGAGTATCTGCCACATGCCACAAACTTTGCCAAGTGTTAGAGATAAAAAACGGAGCAGCTACTTCAAGGCAGGAAGTTGTACAAAGTTAATATTTAATATGACTGTAGCATTCTTCCAGACTAGTGAGAATAATAGAGTGGACATGAGGTTGGAGATGTGGACAGAGACCACTCAGGGGAGTCTGAACAAAACCAGTATAGTAATAAAGAGAAGGGAATGGATACAAGAAATATTTAAGGAATGAAAAGGATTGTACTTGGAGACTAATTGGATGTGGGATGACCAGCTTATTGCTTGGGTAAAGATGGGAGATGGGGAAGACATGAGGTCAGTGTTGGTCATACTGTGTTTGAGACACCAGTGAGGTGTCAACCTGAGCTATGAGATTTTTAAATGTGAAGTGTACAAAAAAACTATGGGCTTTGGATAAGGATTTGAGAGTTACCGGTTATTGGAGGTTGACATCTTGAGGGTTACAGGTCAGGTATTCTATAGAATGTTTCTCAGATTGGGTTTGAGTTTGTTCTCAGCCGCCTTATGGTGGGTTCAGGTGGTCACTGTTGATGGGAATCCCAAAGAAGCAACGTGTGTCCCCAGCACGTCGTGTGAAAGAGGCATATGCTTAGTTGGTTCTCATATCAATGACGTTAACGTTGATCACTTAATGTGGTAACTGCCACTTTTCTCTACTGTGAGGGTCCTATTTTTTGCCCTAATAATTAGAAGGTATCTTGCGGGAAGATGCTTTGAGTTTATGTATATATCCTATTCCTCATCAAGTTTTTACCCAACACTTCTAACATCAATTGATAATTGTTGTCAGAATCTAGCATTAATCTGATGGTTGCAAAGTGGTGATTTTTTTCTAAGTCTCTTGTTTCCTTTTATATTTACAAGATGCCTTTGTACTGAAAGGAAGAGCTTTCCCTTTTTGCTGTGTATTAACTGCGTGGAAGCCTGGATTCCTGTTTTATGCAATGAGTTGTCTGTTAGCTGTCATCAGTTATTTTGATGCTCATATTTTCTGCTTTGGCCAAGAGAAACTTCATGCTGGCTCCAGTGTCCTCTTGATACTGTACTTTTGAATACTTCATACTTTCTTCCAAGGATGTTCCAGGTTCATGTACTTTTGCTATTTCATCTCAGGAATCAGCCATTTCCCCAAGGAAGGCAGACATGTATGTACACATACTATACATATATAATGCACACATCAATATTTACCCGTGTAAATCATATACCCCCAGTAATACTTCAGCCTCACACAATTCCTAACCTTCTCCTGGTGAGAAACCTGGCTTCCAGTACTCTTAATATTTTGCTAAATTTGTTTAATACACAGAAAGCATTTTCAGAATTGTTTTTCCATACCACTATCAAAATCAAACCTTCTAATAGAGTTCATTATTAGTATGTCTTTAGAGCAGAGGTATATAGTCATAACATATGTTTAAAAGTTGTCTTGATTTGTTGTATTGTATCTTGTTTATTCATTTTTTTTTTGAAAATTTTAAATCTATACAAATATAGTACAATGAACCATCAGATCAGATCAGATCAGTCGCTCAGTCGTGTCCGACTCTTTGCAACCCCATGAATCGCAGCACGCCAGGCCTCCCTGTCCATCACCAACTCCCAGAGTTCACTCAGACTCATGTCCATCGAGTCAGTGATACCATCCAGCCATCTCATCCTCTGTCGTCCCCTTCCTCCTCCTACCCCCAATCCCTCCCAGCATCAGAGTCTTTTCCAATGAGTTAACTCTTCACATGAGGTGGCCAAAGTACTGGAGTTTCAGCTTTAGCATCATTCCTTCCAAAGAAATCCCAGGGCTGATCTCCTTCAGAATGGACTGGTTGGATCTCCTTGCAGTCCAAGGGACTCTCAAGAGTCTTCTCCAACACCACAGTTCAAAAGCATCAATTCTTCGGTGCTCAGCCTTCTTCACAGTCCAACTCTCACATCCATACATGACCACAGGAAAAACCATAGCCTTGACTAGACGGACCTTTGTTGGCAAAGTAATGTCTCTGCTTTTGAATATGCTATCTAGGTTGGTCATAACTTTCCTTCCAAGGAGTAAGTGTCTTTTAATTTCATGGCTGCAGTCACCATCTGTAGTGATTTTGGAGCCCAGAAAAATAAAGTCTGACACTGTTTCCACTGTTTCCCCATCTATTTGCCATGAAGTGATGGGACCGGATGCAATGATCTTCGTTTTCTGAATGTTGAGCTTTAAGCCAACTTTTTCACTCTCCACTTTCATTTTCATCAAGAGGCTTTTGAGTTCCTCTTCACTTTCTGCCATAAGGGTGGTGTCATCTGCATGTCTGAGGTTATTGATATTTCTCCCGGCAATCTTGATTCCAGTTTGTGTTTCTTCCAGTCCAGCGTTTCTCATGATGTACTCTGCATATAAGTTAAATAAACAGGGTGACAATATACAGCCTTGACGAACTCCTTTTCCTATTTGGAACCAGTCTGTTGTTCCACGTCCAGTTCTAACTGTTGCTTCCTGACCTGCTTCTAACTGTTGCTTCCTGACCTGCATACAAATTTCTCAAGAGGCAGATCAGGTGGTCTGGTATTCCATCTCTTTCAGAATTTTCCACAGTTTATTGTTATCCACACAGTCAAAGGCTTTGGCATAGTCAATAAAGCAGAAATAGATGTTTTTCTGGAACTCTCTTGCTTTTTCTATGATCCAGCAGATGTTGGCAATTTGATCTCTGGTTCCTCTGCCTTTTCTAAATCCAGCTTGAACATCAGGAAGTTCACGGTTCATATATTGCTGAAGCCTGGCTTGGAGAATTTTGAGCGTTACTTTACTAGCGTATGAGATGAGTGCAGTTGTGCACTCATTCCAATCCCAAAGAAAGACAATGAACCATAGTGAACTTTTAATGCTTCTGGATACATGATCGGTCTGGTTTCATCTTCATTTCCCACTCACTCTGTGCCTCTCCTCAGATTATTTTGAAGCAGAGAAGAATTTTTCTTTAAGCTGAGAATTGTGCTTTTAAATAATTTACTGTAATATAGTTCGCTGCTGCTGCTGCCGCTAAGTCACTTCAGTAGTGTCCAACTCTGCACGACCCCAGAGACAGCAGCCCACCAGGCTCCCCCATCCCTGGGATTCTCCAGGCAAGAACACTGGAGTGGGCTGCCATTTCCTTCTCCAGTGCATGAAAGTGAAAAGTGAAAGTAAAGTCGCTCAGTCATGTCCGACTCCTAGCGACCCCATGAACTGCAGCCTGCCAGGCTCCTCTGTCCATGGGATTTTCCAGGCAAGAGTACTGGAGTGGGTTGCCATTGCCTTCTCCAGTAATATAGTTTATATGGTCCTTAAAAAGTCCTTTTACTTACCTTTTATATTATTGTTCAGTGTGCTTTAAGTTAACTATTACTGTTTATCTTTGCAGCATCAAATAGTAAATATAGATCTGATGCTGGAAGTGTCAACCCCTCTGGCCGCCGTAACGCCCATTATTGAAAGAGAAAGCGGAGGACACCACTATGTTAGTATGACTTTACCAGTTGATGCAGTTCTATCTGTTACTCCAGAAGAAACGTGGGGAAAGTAGGTATTTTCTAATACTACTGCCACCGTTAAATGAGGGCCCTCCCCCAAAGTAATCAAAGCCCATTTTTAAGTGTCATTGAGGCATATCTAGGGTGGTGGTGGTTCTTTTTTACTGTGATTTACTCCCTGTTTATTATTAAACTAAGAGTCATCTAGTAATTCAGTGTTTATTGAGGAAGTAGGATAATATGCAAAACCTATAGAATTTTCCATTTATCTGCATAGAGGAAATTTAGTTTATTTAACATTAACTTTTTATTATTTAGACTTACTTTAATAAACCCAGTCCTATCAAGGGCATATCAGGAATATATTGATACATGAAACTTGACACTTTCATGTATCATAACTATTATAACTTTTGTTAATGCACTTGTATATTTCCCCCCCACAGAGTTCGTAAACTTCTAGTTGATGCAATTCATAATCAACTAACTGATATGGAAAAATGCATTTTGAAATACATGAAAGGAACATCTATTGTGGTTCCTGAACCACTGCACTTTTTATTACCAGGGGAAAAAAATCTTGTAACAATTTCATATCCATCAGGAATTCCAGATGGTCAGCTGCAGGCCTATAGAAAGGTAAAATCAATTCATTCTTAGAAAAATAAAAATATCATTCATTTTGCATTTAATTTTGTGCTTCTAATAAATAGCGTTTTGTGATTTAATTTTATCAAGTGTGGGTGAACACTATTGGCTTTACATCTTACTTAATGTCTGTTCTCATGTAACTTTTTAAAGTCTTTTTAAAAAACTATTATGCTAAATTATATATAACATTTTAATTTCATATATTCGGTGAAGTTCATATGTTATATTTCTATAGTGAAATTTAAGAATGAAAAGATGCTTACATGCCTAGAGAGGCTGATGAATGCTATTTAATAACTTCCTTTTCTTTCCCATTAGTTGCAGATTTATAAAAGAGACAAGATTACAGTTAGAGAAGGGAAATTAGATTTTATCTTATTTCTAATTAGGATTTGTTGTACTCCATCCCCACCTCCCAGGATCATTTGGGTTTTATTAGAGGTGTTTTGAAGAAAACATGATCAGCATTCAAAGAAATGAGATTTATTGGCAAACGACTGGTTCGATAGTGTGTATATATATATATATTTTTGTTAGTATATATTTTTGATATGTGGCCTTGCCTAGTACCCATCAAATTATACCATGGAAACATCTTCCCAATCTGTGTTCCTGAAAAGAGATGTAACACTGTAACCCTCTGTGCCTCTCTGTAAGTGCCAAATGAATTGATTTGCAGAGGCAACAGTTACACAAGCTAATGATCTCATTCAAACTGCTTGAATACATAGGAGATATCAAAAAGAAGATGTCAGACTTTCAGAGTAACTATTACATGTTTTTATACATTCAGGAATATGTTGCCTTTTAAACATATATGTTTATTTTTATTTTGATGCCATATTGGTCTTTAAACCACCAATTTCCATTCTGTAATCTAATCACTACCCCTTATATTTGTTAAATACTCTAAGCATGATTTTTAAAAATGAAAACCTAAGCATGATTTTTTTGGTATAGTTATATCATTGTTAATTACTCATTTACAAGACTTTAAAAACTAGTCTTTAGCCTGGATTTGTTTTAGCAGACTGTGTTACAATAAGTAATTTTAAATTATCTCAGTTCTTTCACTGTAACAAATTATTTTCAATTTTCTATATTCTCTTCCAGTTTCTATCCATATACATAGATAAACAAAAATCCTTTTTGGTTTTAGTTATATATAGATAAACAAAAATAAATCCTTTTTGGTTTTAGTTTAAATCTCATCGTCTTTGACCTTCATGAATTAAATCATAAGTGTCTGATAACTTGTATACCCAGTATATAGTAAATTTTCTGTTTTGTATCTAGTTTGGGTTTATTTATTGACTAGGAACCTATATCATTTAACCTTTTTTCTCTTATTTGCTGTTGATTCTGGTTTTATTTAGGAATTACACGATGTCTTCAATCTGCCTCATGACAGACCTTATTTCAAAAGGTCTAATGCTTATCATTTTCCAGATGAACCATACAAAGATGGTTACATTAGAAATCCACATACTTATCTCAATCCACCTAACATAGAGACTGGTATGGTGAGTTTAGTAATTATTTATACAAGTTGGTTGATCATTAGTGTCATTAATTGTTTTTTGCTTGTGCCCAGTGGATACTTGATTATGATTAATTATTTTTTTATTCTCTGCGGGACTTAGGTTGCTAATATTTTGTTACGAATTTTGCATTTATGTAATGATATTGTCTTATAATTTTATTTTCTCATACTGTTCTTACTTCACTTTTGTATCAGTAATACACTGATACACTGAAAGAGTTGGAGAGTTGTTTTTTTTTTTTAATTTTTATAAGGCACTAAAAGTAACAATCTAGCTCTGAAAAAAGTAAATGACTCCAGCATGTGTATGTATATAGTGTTATCTTAATAGATGATATACGTATGTATACATATAATATATACATCTGCTGCTGCTGCTGCTAAGTCACTTCAGTCGGGTCCGACTCTATGCGACCCCAGAGACGGCAGCCCACCAGGCTTCCCCGTCCCTGGGATTCTCCAGGCAAGAACACTGGAGTGGGTTGCCATTTCCTTTTCCAGTGCATGAAAGGGAAAAGGGAAAGTGAAGTCGCTCAGTCGTGTCCGACTCTTCACAACCCTATGGAATGCAGCCCACTAGGCTCCTCCATCCATGGGATTTTCCAGGCAAGAGTACTGGAGTGGGGTGCCATCGCCTTCTCCAAATATATACATCTACAGTTAATATTTTACTGTGTTTCTTCTTTTTATATAGGTTTATGTGGTCCAGGGCACATATGGTTACCATCATTATATGCAGGATCGAATAGATGACAATGGCTGGGGCTGTGCTTATCGGTCTCTGCAGACTATCTGCTCCTGGTTCAAACACCAGGGATACACAGAGAGATCCATTCCAACACACAGAGAAATCCAGCAGGTACAGAACATGCCATTTTGAATTATATGGATGTTTCATGAACCCTAATATACCATTAAATAATTATACCTACCTCATGGTCCAGATGACTTCTGTTTTGAAGGGAAAAAACATATATACTGGTAATCAAGGGAAATGCCCTATACATAATTTTTAATAGCTGTCTTGTGCATGATTTTTTTTGTATTTTTAATAAAGGCTCTAGTTGACGCTGGGGACAAACCAGCAACATTTGTTGGATCACGGCAGTGGATTGGATCTATCGAGGTGCAGCTGGTGCTAAACCATTTGATTGGTGTGACTTCAAAAATACTGTTTGTCAGGTAAGGAAACTTTAAGAAATTTGAGAAATCATTTCAAAGAGAGTTTGTCACTTTTATTGAAAGAAAAAAGTGCATTTTTCCCCCAATTTGTTTTTGCTCTTTTCTCTTTCTCCACCTTGCCCCCTTGCTTTATAAATCTCATTTTTTCCAGTCCTAAATTTTTTTGCTGTTATTTTTTAGAAGATGTTTGTCAGTAAACTTCGTGATATGTACTTGTACGATCTAGGCCTAGTCTTAGTCTGGAAGAGGAAAACTTGGAAATATGTCAACTTTGAGTAGTTACAGAAGGTCTGGTTGTTTAATGGAGAAGTCATTGAATTCTTGGAAGGGAAAAATCAAATATTGATCTATGACTGACCTTTTTGTTTATTCCTACTCTTTTGCTTCCTGAGATTTTAAGAAACTAATCATGTATCCAAATATAATTTTATCTTTTCCTTATGTATTATAATAGGAAATTTTATATAGGAAATAGGAAATTTATAATATAGGAATATAAAATTTATAAATAGGAAATTTATAATAGGAAATTTTCTTTTCCTTATCTATTAAAAATAGAATATTACTATTCTAATCACACTTCTAGTATTAAAATATGAGCAAATATTAGATAAGATTGATTTCTATGACCATCTCTAGCTTACTCCTTATATATGAGCTTATGTTTTTAATACATTTATTATGACAACCTTGATAACTGTAATGTCATTATCCTTATTGTCCAAGTACTTTAGTACATCTGATTTCACAGTTGGAATTTGGATTGGATATGGAAGTCAGTGTTAACAAATAAGTAATAGATTAAGTAGTGAAGTAGATGGTGATTAAAAAGTGAAAGTTTTGACACATGAAAATGTTGCTTCATACATTCCTCACGAAGCAAGAGCAAAGGGTTAGTTAGCACCACCTGGCACCTCCATTCTAAAAAAAAAATTTCATCTTTTCTATTCTCAGAAGTAAAAATTGTATGATATTGAAATATTCCCTAAAAATATGTTGTACTTGAAAACGTTTTGCAGTTTTCACACTGGCTTCACAGACATTGTCTGTTTTAGTCCTGGAATCTCCTGTCACGTAGAAGGGCAGGTATTTTTGGTCCCAGATTAAAGATGAGGAATTACAGATGAGTTTGATGGTAAGAAGACAAAATCCCAGGATTTAAAACCTATCCTTCTGAAAGTAAATCCACCCATAAGAATCCCCTCAGTATCAAAGTGACCACTTTCAATCTTGGGTTAAAAGTCCAGAACCTTCTTTATGCAGTTCTAGAAGCAAAGAATCAAGATCTTCTTTCCTAGCTCATTTAGTGACCTTAAATATTTAGAGGTTGTATTTCTTTCAATTGCTCTGAGTTCCCTACCACTTAATTTTACTTAAATTTATATCTATATTTTTAATAACCAAAAAAGAAACCAAAAAAGTAGAAAACATTATTTCCCAAGCTCATTTGATCTTCAGAATAGTTCATCTGATAGAAACTGGTTTCTTTCTAGCCAAGGTTCTGAAATGGCCTCTCAGGGACGGGAACTGGCTAATCATTTCCAGAGTGAAGGAACTCCAATAATGATTGGTAAGGTGTTTTGGAATCTTGTGTTCTTTTGGTAGATGGAGAGTATGTGAAACTTACCGTTAATGTAAATACATAATGGCACATAATATCAGTCCTTTGTAAACGTATTAAAATTAGCTTTTACATCAGGCATACTGACCTCTGGATATTTTTTTAAATTTCCAAGGTGGGAGGAAAGTTATAAAAAAGATTATAATAACTAGAAGAGTAAAGGCTAAGAAGAGATTTGATAACTGTGTTCAAATAGACATCAGAGCAGAATGGAAAAGAGACAGTGGTCACTCAGTATAGCATCTGTCCTGGCTGTCAGGAACTTGGCTCGCTGTGTGACATTATGCAAATTGCTTAACCTCTCTGGGCTTTCTTTGTAAAACAAGAGAATTGGATTAGCTAATCTAAAGATTCACAATTCTATGAGAAATAAGACTTGCCCTGGATGACAGAAGGCAAGCTAAAGACTGGTGTGTAAGAAATGCAGGTAGACAGATGTCAGCAAACTACAGAAAGTACTGACTGAGTAGACAGGCTGCACCATTAGAGGTACTCAGAGCAGAGAGAACACGGCCTGTCTGCTGAGAGAGGTACCAACAGCAATGATTGTTACCCTGTTGTGAGGAGTTTAGACCCTCTGACCCTTTTTAAATCCAGTTTAGGTAATCCCATGAATATTAAAGTGACATAGAAACCTAATATGATTATAGATGTGATTGTATCTTTTCTGTCTTAAAGATGTGATTTTGTCTTTTCAGAGTATATTTGATGTTATGTCTTTTCCAGTTTAGGGCAATCAATTTTAATATTATGTTAGATCAATTCATAGGCAAAATAATCTTTTTTCAACTGAAATTGAATGGGAAGTGGAGAGTAACATATGCCCTCTCATTTCTTTATTTCCTCTTCTATAGGGGGAGGAGTTTTAGCTCACACAATACTAGGAGTTGCATGGAATGAAATTACAGGACAGATAAAATTTCTGATTTTAGATCCACATTATACAGGTGCTGAAGATCTGCAGGTTATTTTGGAAAAGGTAAGTGTCTGTTTAACAAATAAATACAAGGAAAAGAACCCCAAACCAGGAGGGAGAACCGGAAGCTAACAGAAAGATGGATTGTAAACTGAGAGCAGAGATCCTCACTGTAAGGAAGGACTCTAAGCCTGTGATCAGTAACTCTCTCTAGGTATGAAGGGCAGGGGGAACTAAAGTAATAGAGTTTGAAACTCATAAATATATTCCTTTGGAGACTTTACAGCTTTTTGTGAAAATAGTGAGATTTATCAATGCCTCAAAAAAGAGTAAAATATATAACGTTTATAATTTTCAAATTAACCAAAAATTGGCAGTATGATGGACATTGTGGAGACTTGACTGCTTTTATATATATATATATATATATATATTTTACACATAACTTAATCTCATTCTATGAAAGATTTGAATTTGAAACAAATTTAAGAATATTTGTTAATGCTTAAACTACCAGCTGGAGAAGGCAATGGCACCCCACTCCAGTACTCTTGCCTGGAAAATCCCATGGACGGAGGCCCTGGTGGGCTGTAGTCCATGGGGTCGCTAAGAGTTGGACACGACTGAGTGACTTCACTTCACTTCAAACTACCAGCTAAAGGAGGTATAAATTTACGTTAATTTATAGGCAACTAATTCAGATTTAGTACTGAGTTTTAATGAGGAATTAGTACTAAATTTCCATGAAACCTGTACTAAATCTTTTGGAGGCAAGTGTTATAATACACACTTGAATTTTTAAAAAGTTTTATATTTTTTGCCAAATAAGTCATTAGTACCAATAAAAAAGATTTCTTAAATCAGAAATCATAGGGAATTCTGGGGAAATGGATGGTTTAACATTGAAATTCACTTATGAGAGATCTTCAAAACTGAATATAGCTATATGAGATTAGTAAAGCCCTATGGATGAGATGTTTATGTAAAGAGTTTTTAGTATTTTATGTAGCTGAACTCTTTTATCCCCACTTTAGTAAAGTCTTTTGCCAATTATTGGAGCATCTATAAATACTAACAGAATATAAACACATTCTTAAAATTTTAAATGGCACATACACACAATTTTCTCTTTCAAGGCATTTGGACTTCTAAGTCTATGACGTGTTCTTGGCTGGTATACATATCTTCCTGAAAATAGGAGCAATTTCTGTAGCAAAGTGTTCATTCATTGGACATTCATTAAGTACCTAATATTTACCATCCACTATCCTAAGCACTGAGGGTATTAAAATGGATCTTTAAAGAGCTCTTTGTCCTTTGTAGAGAAGGACAAAGAAGGAGAGTCCATAAAGGACTGCTGCTGCTGCTCCTGCTAAGTCGCTTCAGTCACGTCTGACTCTAGGCGACCCCACAGACAGCAGCCCACCAGGCTCCTCCATCCCTGGGATTCTCCAGGCAAGAATACTGGAGTGGGTTGCCATTTCCTTCTCCAATGCATGCATGCATGCTAAGTCGCGTCAGTTGTGTCCGACTCTGTGCAACCCCATGGACAGCAGCTTACCAGGCTCCTCTGTCTACAGGATTCTCCAGGCAAGAATACTGGAGTGGGTTGCTATTTCCTCCTCCACAATAAAGGATTCCTTCCTCCCAAAAATATGGTGTCTTCGGTGGCACTTACAAGGCCGCCCCTGCAGAGATTACTCTAAGTGAAAGGGAAGCTGGGCATGTTCTGAGAACTGTGGCATTTTTAACATGACTTGAACTGGTGGAGAGAGGTGGCTGATGACTGGAGGGATCTGCAGAAGCTAAGTCAGGATGGCCACTGAGAGCCAGGCTGAGATACATGCGTTCAGATTTTATCTTAAAGGCACTGAGAAGCCTTACAGATGCTGTAACAGAACACTGTAGAGGGGGCGGCTTATAGTAGCGGAGGTTTATTTCTCAGAGTTCTGGAGGCTGGGAAATCCAGGATGGAGGTGCCGGCTGATTTGGTAGGCCCACTTTCTAGTTCAAAGACGGCAGACTTCCTCACTGTCTCCACGTGGTATAAGGGATGAGGAAGCTCTCTGGGCACTCTAATGATGGCTCTATTGTCATTAACGTAGTCAGCTCCTAGAGGCCCCACTTCAGATGCCAGCACATTGGAGATTAGGGTTCATCATACAAGTGTTAGACACATTCAGTCAATGTCAGGGGCCGGAGGGACAATCCTCCCTCTGCCTGACCTCTCTACCCACTTGGGGAGCTTTCCTGTATAAGTTCCCTAAGCCAGTCGCCTCAAAAGAAGGACGTCTGGCTCCTCTCCTTATCCCCACAGTTGCTGGTTTGGGCGCTGTCTCTACCCACTTCTCTTGAAAAAAATTTGAGACCAGTTACCTAGAGATGGCCCACATGTGTGAAAGATTAAAACAGAAAGTGTAAGCCTTTTTCTATCGTTAAGAAAACAGATTTTAGGACATGAAATTCATTAGAGAAAGTTTTGCTGAAAAAATGAGATGATAAAAAGAACTTTATGTAAAGAAATGACTCTCAATGGAAATAAACGAGACTTAATTGGTGGTATCTGTAGGCAGGGGGAACAGAACTGGTAGAGGACTTTTTAATTTTTACTTTCACCTCATTTGAATTTTTTTATGTGTATCTTATTTTTGCAATCAGAAAAACAATAAAGACCTAAAGAACATCTCTATTCAACCCTCTCCCCTCCACACTGAAAAACAGGCTAACAGACCACCTTCCTCTGTAGGAACTATGACCTTTGTCTTCAGGTCCCTGCCAGGATGCCCAGCAGCCTCCTACTTAGGTGGGCTTCCCTGATAACTCAAGTGGTAAAGAATCTGCCTACCAATGCAGGAGACACAGGAGACTCGGGTTCCATCTCTGGGTTAGGAAGACCCCTGGAGGAGGAAATGACAACCCACTCCAGTACTCTTGCCTGGAAAATCCCATGGACAGAGGAGCCAGGCGGCAGTTAAATTATCACATGCCATCGACTACCAGAATTATAAAACCATACATCTTAAAAATCAATAAAATATGACATTGAGTAATAGTACCATAATGAAGCTTTTCCTTTTTTAAATGATTCCTATGATTAAATACAGAATTAAAATTTTTAAATTCTATCTGAAATGAACCCAAATAAGCTACTTTTCTGTGCTTAATAGGAATTCAGATACTTGCATTGTATAGGTATTTACAGTCTTCCTGCAAGATTCAGTTGTAAAATGTTACAATTTCAGTTATGTAGTCCTGTAACTTTGTAATAGGTTTTCCTTTCCCTTCTCCCACATCTAGGGCTGGTGTGGATGGAAGGGCCCAGAGTTTTGGAACAAGGATGCTTACTATAACTTATGCCTCCCTCAGAGACCAAATACTATTTAAAATATCCTGGACTCAAAGACTGTATCAAAATTGTACTTTGTAACTTTGTTGATAAAGAATAAATTTAATTTCAAATTAAATCCTGGGGGTAGTTTGATGGTTTTTATGAGTTTTTCCAAAGGTTGTAAATATCACAAAACAATTATTCTTTAGACATTCTTTTAATAAGTTACGAGACAAAGCATGCACACCCAGAACATTATAGGCATGTAAATACATGTATTCTTGAACATTATCTTCGCTTAGAAGAAAGGTTTCCTCCTTCTTAGAAGGAGTTTAGACACACTTGATGAGCCTGAAGCCACAGCTTGTAGCTGAGCGGTAGACCTGCATGAAGTGAAGACCTTCTCCTCACCTCTTCATGACCAGTACATCTGTTGTTGAAAAACATATTGACATTAAAACCTTTTTTTAAAAAGTTTTCCTCCCCAGTCTTCTACCATGCAGGACAATTTTTGGTCTCTAAAGTCTAGCAGTAGTTACTACATCCAGTATTAAAATGTGTTAATGAGAATGAAAAGATATACAAGACATAAGACTGGCAATATTTAAATGAAACAATAAATTCTGTTTTAAATAAGAAATCCTTAAGGGAGGAAGAAGGAAGAAACTGAATTACTTACCAACACTTCCTTTTCCCACTTGTATATTCCTCACTTCCAAAACTTCGTTTCAGTCTGAGCACTTGAACACAATGATCTTTATTGGGTTGTTCCCTTGATTTTATTGTCTGCATACATTTAATTGTTGTAAGAAACTTGGCACATTCTGGAAATCCACATGACCAAGCAAGATCTTCAGCTGTTTGCCCATTCTTATTACATAAACTAAGACAAAAAAAAAAAAAAGTATTCAAGTAAAAGTTGACAGTTGTTTTTAGCCTTTTAAAAATATATTTCTAATAAAGGTGCTTTGGGCTTATACAAATGTTGGTTGCAGAATAAAAGAGGTAAAGGAAGCATAGAGGAATTCCATGTTTGCTCACTATTTGTCCTTAGCACAAAGGACAGCCCAGAATGGGCACTTCATTTCTACACAAATAAGTATTCTGTTTTCAGTACAATGAGTGAGTACACAAAGGAAATCAGTGAGAACATCTATAGAATGGATTTTTAAAAACAAAACTAAGATGTAATACTGCCATGACACATGAAAAGAACTGCACCTCTGATTGTTTAGGATCCATTTTTTAATTTACTTGAATAGTATCAGGTAATTTAACAGCCTAAGTTAATATTTAAATGGTACCACTACATTATCAATTAGGCAAGCATCATGTAATTGAGCTGCAGGAGTCTGATTAACCCAAGAAAATATAAAATTTGAAGTCACTGATTCCATACTCACTCAATTTGGGCATCACTGGCTACAAGTAGACTGAGGCATTCCATGCTTCCAACTCTTGCTGCCTTGTGTAGTGGAGCTTCTCCAAAAACATCCTTACAGACAAGACAGCATATTTTAGTCTCCCCAAAACACTCTTGTGGAAGTTGATGAGTGAGCTTTATTGCTTGAGGAAGCTATTTGAGGAAGTAGGGTTAGAACTGCATTGTACTGGACTGAATCTTTTAATTCTTTTTTAAAGTAAAGTTCACTTGGTGCCCTATTAAATATAGAATTGTCATTAATAAAAGCATGTGCAGTCACAGCTACATACATTAAATTTTAAGTGATTAAAAGCAAAATAGAATCCTACAGAAGTAAAAATTACAATTTAAAATTTAACATTGAATGGAAGATGCAAACTACCTTAAGTTCTGTAAGGAATTATATTGATTGTGAGCATGTCTTACAAGTTGTGCTACCCTGAGACTTAATTTTGTAATGGAGCAGTTCCTTTGGAAATGAATGGTAGACCCTGGAAATGTCCGATGTAGTAGCCAGCAGCCATCTATCGGGCTAATGAGCACCTAAAATGTGGCTAGTCTGAACTGAAATGTGCTGTCAATGTAAAATACACGGAGGGTGAGGAGGCATATCCGATATATTTATATATCAGTTATGTTTTACATTGATTACACATGATAATTTTGATTAATTGTGTCAGTTTACTAAAATGTTTCGCTTCATTAATGTGGCTACTGGAAAACTAAAGTTACGTAGTGTCTCACACTTCTATAGGCATCACTGTGCTAGTCATGTTTCTAATAACTGAAACGACAATATCTTGGTGTCTAAGAAATGTTTGTGTGGATTTGGGGTGAAGGGGAGGGTTGCACACAGCAACAATCAGTTACCTAGTTACCTGCTGGTTGAGGTCAGCGCCCGTCTGCAGCTGCCAGAGAAGAAAGCAAGCAAGGCCGCCACCTGCAGCCAAGTGGACGGGCGACTGCTCACAGGGATCCGGGGGTGCGTTGACGGAGGCCCCGGTCTCCAGCAGATGCTTCAGACTATCCACCTGCGAGAAAAGAACAGCTCCAGCACCCCTTCTCGCCTTTGTCCAGGCTCCTGCCCTCCGGAGATTGAAGTCCTCCGCCACTCCAAAACCCCTCCAACTCTGAAGAGGCTTGACTTAGCAGCGCCAAGTGGTCAGTACACCTTCACCCTATCTAGCCCTCTATAGAAGACAGACATCTGTACGCTTAAGTCTGCCGGACAAAAGCAGCCTGAATCTCACCTCTGGGTTGCAATCGAGCAGCAGCATCTCCCGCCTAAAGTAGAGGACAGGAGTCCTTGGGAGAGCTGAGCAGTGCGGCACTCGCTGCAGACGGACAGGTTAAGAGTGGACAGGCCGCCCGAGAGCCGGAGAATTTAAAAGATCACCAGAGCTAGGGGGCCAGCCCCTCCCCGCCGTGCCTCAGCTGCGGCTCGGCCGGAGCAGCCCAACCCTAGGAGGCCCGCCTTTCTCCGCCCAGCAGCAGCCGCACGTACACAAACAGTAGCACGTGTAACCAGGAGCCCAGGGAGGCTGGCGGGGGCGGGGGTGAGGAGGAGGCCGCGAGGATGCGCCAGCTGATTGGCCAAGGGGAGGTGTCAGGCCCGCCCGCCTCGGGGTGGAGTCCTGAGGCCGTTCCCGCCCAGGTCCTGTTGCGCATGCGCCGTGAAAGACTGGCGTCAGGACTGCCGGCTTTCACCCGCCGCCATGAGGCGCTGAGAGTTCGGCACGTTTCACGCTGCTTGTTGCCCAGCTCATTAGTCCTTCTGGGGAAGCGGAAGTCGCGGGTGGAGGTTTTGGTTTCTGCTGGCGCGCACGTAACCAGGAAATGAGGGAGCTACCAGGATCTTGATCTTGGGTGGCAGCGCAACCTTTGGAAGCTGCTACTGCGCTTTGGTGCTGGACCCCCGTGGCCCCAGCCTCTGGCTCCTCAGGAAAGAAAATTCCTGAGTCATCGTGTTCAAAGCCGCCCTAGGCTTGCCTCTGTCCCTCAGGCCCTGGACATTTAGGAAAGCTAGAGCTTGAGGGGGTTTGGAGGGGTAGGGGTGGTGGTGGAGGGGCGCCTAACGTGAGCTAAGGGGCTAGGTTTTCCCACAGGACTGCTTCACCCTCACCCCAAAATGACACTATGCCCTTTCCGGGAGTGACGTAAAGTGAGCCCGCCATTGTAATGTGGCCCCTCAGAGACAGGTCAGGCACAGTGCTGGACTTGTTGCCTGGGGAAATGGTGGTCCCAGCTCTTAGCCCTGAGCTCGCTGAGACGGGAGCCCCGCACTCTTCGTGAGGAGTTAGTGGATAAACGAAAAGACCAGGCCATGGACGTTATGACCACTGGCGCTCTTCCCCGTGGGCAGGGCTGACCGTACCTCGGAAAACTGTAGAAACAAAGACATCCTGACTTCAAAGCCACAGCCACTGACTATTTTATCTCTGGACAGTTCCTAAGCAGTTTTTTTTTTCTTCTTCCCCAGGTTAATCTAGCTAAAAGCTAAAGTTCCAACCATGTATTTATTTTCCCTAATATCTTAATCTGTTCCCCTCTATGTGCTGGTACCTTTTGAGAGCAAGACTGAAAGTTTATTCTTTTTTTGGAGAACAAGCTCAGTGTCCTCTGAAAATAGATGGGTGGCCTTTTTGTTCTAATTTTGGATACAGTTTCTTGTTTATTTTGTAATAAGAGCCGTAAACTAATTTTGCAGTAATTTATATTACTAGATTTATGCAGTTGATCCAAGGTGTCAACTTAGAGAAAAATGTGCTGCATGAGAGGTGTGAGTTAAAGTTTATTCAGGGTTTTACTGAGGACTGTAGCCCCAGAGACAGCCTTCAGATAGCACTGAGGAACTACGCCAAAGAAGTGGGGGTGGGGAAGCTAGTTTATATGTGATTTTTTTGATGTTAGGGAATACATGCAGTCAACATGTATCTTGGTAAAAAAATCACTGCTAGTTACAGAGAACAAATATTCCAAGTTAATGATTATAGTGCTTTTCTATGTATGGGAAGCAGAATTCATTAAAATTCTTCGGGAAATGCATTTAACTAAGGGCCTGGTTGTCCAAAGCACAGAGCGTCCCCTTTTCATCTTTTATTTCCTCTGTCTGAAGCACTGAGTGCACCTCCTGTTACCACCTTAATCTCTTCATCTGAAGTATCCAGTGCCTTGCTGCCTCAAAGACTTGGTGAGCAAAATTCTCTTTTCTTTTGTTTGCAAAGGGGTAGTTTTAAATATCTTTGTTTATATGTGTACTTAAACATAAGCGCATATATATATATGTATACACACACACTTATATTCAAACGTATAGAATCGTGCTTGTGTTCTTTTTTTAAATTTATACTATTCACAGTACTTTTTATGCTGTTTAAAGAATGTCAGAAATATATGAGAACACATGTCCATATTTCCAGTTTTCCTTTTCTCGTGTTTTTCATCTAGATAAGCACTATTTTTCAAGACATATAATTAAGCTTCAAGTTTGCACAGATGTTCATTTTCAAGAATTCCTAACTAATACAAGGTGTCATTGAAGAAGTCCTTAGAGTTCTAAAATATATGTTTTGCAGTTAACATATGAAATGGGATATTTCTGTGATACATGCACCTCCACGTTACATCCTTTTTCTTGAAAACAAGATTCTGTTCAGCATGCATTAAGTCTGGTAATTATTGTTAACTTCCTGTGACATATTTAAATTTCACAAGGAAAGGGAATTTTGTAAGTAGTTTTTAAAGCTTTTGTCCCTTTAATCACTGCATACTTGTCCATAGCTCATAATGTTTCCAAACAACTCTTTATGTCTCAGCTATGTATCTGATTTACTCTTAGAAATGGGCCTAAAAGCTTTCTGAAAACTGAATAGAGCTGGTGGAGTACAGAAGTATACAGGATAAATACATTCAGAGAACAGTATCTGTTTTTCTTTTGTTTTTCTTTTTTGTTTTTTTCTTTATTTTTAAATTTTTAGTGGAGTATAGTTGATTCACAATATTGTGTTAGTCTCAGATATACAGCAAAGTAAATCAGTTACATATATACAGATATCCACTCTTTTTTTGTTTCTTTTTCCACATGGGCCATTAAAGAGTATTGAGTAGAGTTCCCTGTTCTATGTAGTAGGTTCTTTATTGTCTATTTTATATACTATTTTATATCTATTATATATATATATATATTTTATATAGTGTGTGTATACTACAAGCCCCATCTCCCAATTTATCCCTTCCTCACTTATCCCCTGGTAACCATAAGTCTGTTTTCTAAATCTGTTACTCTACTTCTGTTTTGTCAATTAAGTTCATTTATACCTTTGTGTGTGTGTGTGTGTGTGTGTGTGTGTCACTGGGGGACAGTATCTTACTGGCAAGGGACTGGAGTTTTTACAGAACATACAGCAGGTGGGATCAATTTTCTAAAGTAGTAGATGGTCTAAGAAGCATATGGAATAGTCACTCTTCCAAGCATTGCCAATTCTACTTATGTGTAGCTTGCTGGTAGTTGTGTTTCCAAAAGGGTGCCATTTAGAGTGAGTTTAAAAAAAAAAAAAGGTTGAATGATGACTCAGTGACCAAATGAGTGAAAGATGTGTGGACTAAGACTTGAAGGGTAAGAGTTTGCTAGGTCATCCAGAAGAGGAAGAGAATTTATAAGAAGTGTTAAATATCTTCCAGTGTTGAGAATTATGTGTAATTCAGTCTGGTTGCCATATATGTTACACATATAGCAGTGATGTGAAATAAAGATATACAAATGAGAAGTTATATTAAATAAACACTAATATCTATTCCAATATGTTATTGTGTTGAGCTACATTGACATTAATTGGGCACTTATTATGCCCCATGGTTAATACAGATAGGAAAGGAAACTGATAGGGAGATTTCTATAATTTATCTAAGATCAGATCATTATTAAGGAGTGGAGCTGGAACTCAGGCAATTTGACTCTAGAGCCCACATTCTTATACCTATATTTTAAAGAATTGTGGTCATCTTTGGTAGTTCAAAGCTACTAAGATTGACTGCTTTAAAGCAAAATGAATCCTCAGAGAAGATGACTACAATCCATTGAAAAACACTTTCATTTAATGATGACTTAATGTAGCCTTGTTTCTAGAACTGAATTTCCCACAGTGCTTAGTCCAATGCCTTCTATTCGAGGAGTTCCTTTTTAATGAATGAATGAATATGTGCCAATTGGTGAAAATTATTAAAGTATTTGGTGGAGAGGCTAATTAATTAGAATTAGGCTAATTTCATCTATTTTCTATTTGCCTTTATTGGCCAAAAAGATGACTAGAAAACATTCCCTAAATGCATAGCATTGAAAGGAGGAGTAATTGGGAATACCTTCTAATCCCCATTTATCACTATTGTATAATATTTAATTATATTGTATACATTTAGCAATAATGCTATAGAGAAATTTAGCTCTAAAGCAAATGAAGAAATATAAAGTAAAACTAAAAATCTCAATAGTTGACTTGGTTTCACATGTATTATTTAGATCTCTTGAGAATTTTATAACCCCCAAACATATTCAATATTCCTCAGACATTTCTGAATATGATGTTTCAATTATTTATTGCCAACTAGGTGCCCTGTTATTTATATTAATGTTGACCAGATTCCAGTGAGTCTTAAAAGTAACTAGATATTAATTATTAATAAAGATGTGTGGCAGATATATTTCTATAGCTCATACACTGAAGATAATATATCACTGCAAATAAGAAAACTTTTCAAAGACAGAAGATGATAGCCAGAGCTGGAATTTCAATAACTGTTCTTTGATTTTTAACAGTTTTTTTTTTAAATCCACAGATTGAAAATTACTTGAACTAATCAATATAATTATGACCTTCATTGGCATAGGCAGTCAGGAAATCCATATATGATCCTAGTATGATTGTAAATGGAAAAGGAACTGGCAGCACACTCCACTATTCTTGCCTGGAAAATCACATGGACAGAGGAGCCTGGAGAGTTAAGAGCCCATGGGGTTGCAAAGAGTCGGATACCACTGAATGACTAGCACACGTAAAAGCAAAAGGATTTCCCACAAAGAAATTCTTCTTGTGCCTAGTTTATACTGTATAAACCCTTCCAGCCTTGCTTACTCAAACTTCTTGGGAAAGATGATAAATTATATAGCTATTCTAAACAACTACTGCTCCAGGATATTATGGCACAAAGAATAGATACTGGGTTGGTCAGAAAGTTCGTTCAGGTTTTTCTGTAACATCTTATGGAAAAACTCAAATGGAGTTTTTGGCCAACTCAATAGATAACTGATAAAGATGGATAGATAGGGAGGAAAGGAGTAAGGAAAAAGACAGCTCTTCTTTACAAAAGCATTCCAAACACATCGTTTAGACATTCCTCACTCCAGGAAGTAGAGGTTAATCCTTACCTCACCCCATCCTCCTCAGTGTGGGCTCTGCATAATGACTTGCTTCCAAAAAGTAGAGTATGGGAAGTAAGGGGAAGTAACTTCACAGTGGAGAAACCTGTGAAACACTGCACTGGCCAAGTGTTTGTTATTATCATCAGTAATAAGTCATGCACCCTTGATACGGTCTGCCGAAAAGATACTTCACCTCTGCATCTTCCCAAAGTCCATAACCCAAGTCTAACCATGAGTAAAATATCAGGTAAACCCTGATTGGGAAACATTCTACAGGATATCTGGCCAGTACAAAACTGTCAAAGTTGTTAAAAACAAGGAAAACCTGAGAATCTGTCATAGACCAGAGGAGGCTAAGGAGACATGATGACTATGGGATCCTGGAACAGAAAGAGGAAATTACAGTAGTCCCCTGTTACCTGCATTTTCAATTCCTGTGGTTTCAGGCCCATCATCATCTGAAAATATTAAATGGAAAATAACAGAAATAAGCAATTGATAAATTTTAAATTTATGCTGCTCTGAGTAGTGTGATGAAATCGCACTCCATCCCTCCTGGGAGGTGAATCACCCCTTTTGTCCAGGTTAGTCGCCTAGTAGCCACCTGGGTTATCAAATTTACTTGTGTTCGAGTAACCCTTATTTAGTTACTGATGGCCCCAAAGCACAAGAGTCAAGATGCTGACAATTCAGAGATAACAGAAACATGCTGTGAACATCATCATATTTGGATTGTCTTAGTTCTTCTAAATACTTCACCTAATACTGCTTCACCCTAAAGTTCTTTGGAAACTTCTATATTTCCTGGTACAACCATAGGTTTTTGGAATCATATAATCCAAGAAGTTTACACATCTAGGAACAGATATTTTGAAATCCTCTAGTTCAAACTATTTGTAATCCAAACTACAGATGAGAAAATTAACTCTTAAAAAAAATGAAAATCACAGATAGTTTGGTGATTTTTTCCTCTGGTATACTGATTTATCTCCCTTTCTGCACTTTATTCTCATTGTGTGTGTGTGAGTCGCTCAGTCATGTCTGACTGTTTGCGACCCCATGGACTGTAGCTCACCAGGCTCTTCTATTCATGGAATTCTCCAGGCAAGCATAGTGGAGTGGGTTGCCATTCCCTTCTCATAAACAAAGCAATTTATTGTCCAAAATAGTATCATAAAATTGTATGATTGTGGCTTTCCAGTCATACTAAAGATCTATTGAGTTCTCTTCACCACCAATCAGGAAGCTTTACTGGAAGCCTGTTCCTGATTGGTGAGAGCATGCTGTAACAGTGGAATTCCATGGAGTAAACAAAAAAGCGTAGCAACAACTGAGTTTGCGGTCTCACTACCCTCAGCCTAGGCCAACCTGGACTCCTTCATCCCACATGAGGTGGCCTCTACATTTTATATGAAGGCTCTGATTTTCCATTCAACTGTGATCCACCTTATAACATGGAAACCCATTACAGATGGAAAGATAAAACTGAACAACACAGTTAAAGTAAAGTGTATTCCCAGGTAAAATAGGTGCTTTCATTTAAAATGGATTAGTTTGATGAGCTTCAGTTAATGGAAAGGCACTGGTGCACAAGAACTGTACCTATGAGCAGTGTCACCAATTCCTACTAGTGGCAGCAGCTGTGGTGGGTGACATGACTTGCTAGAGCATGTATTTCCCAGCCAGAGAGGACTTGCAGATAGCCCTGATCATTGACTCCATGCGGTGGGAACAGACATGGACTAGGGCTTCTCTTAGCTCTGAAAGGTCCTAGTTTCCTAAGAAGGAATGCTCATATACCAGGGCTGTTAGTTTGGTGCCCTATCCCTCAGTGATGAGGGGAGGATGCTCTTTCTGTCAAGTGGAAATGGAATCTCTTGGTGCATTTTCCTGGAGGAAGATATTTCTACCATATTATTATTTTACTCTCTTTTACAGAATACCCACTGTGGAGACAGGATGAAGTTGACCAGTGAAAAGTTGCCCAAGAACCCCTCATATACTTCTTTATCCCACTTCGCTGCTAAGAATGCACAAGTCTTCCAGTGGAGAAAGGAAAAGACTGGTACAAGTCCTGATAGTATTTTCACTTAAAGTTAATTATGTACACCAGAGCCAAAGAGACAAGAAATACAAGTCTTATTGCTGGAGAGGAAGTGGTTAATTCTTCCAGTGGAGAAAGGAAGAGACTGGTACAAGTCCTGATGATATTTTCACTAAATGTTAATTACGTACACCAGAGCGAAAGAGACAGGAAATATGAGTCTTATTGCTGGCAAGGAAGTGGTTAAGTTTACAGTCCTTTCTAGCTTTTCTGTAAGAATTTGTGGAATTGCTACCCAGCTTATCTGGTAGCAGATCATCAGTGAAGAAGTTTCATCATGAAATCCTGCTCCTGGTTTTACTCTCAGGACTTTAGAACACCCTTCTTGAAAAAAACAAAGCCAGATGTCACTTCTGTTAGAGAGGACAGTACCATACTTTATTTGAAATAGGCATTTAAAGCTACCATTTCTTTTTCTATAGACCTAAAAAAAATTAAATTGGGGATGGTTAGATCATTTAGTTAGAGTAGTTCTAATTAAGACTGAAATTAAGAATTTCACACAAAGGCCAGCTTTGTCTAAAGAATTCCACACGGACTACATTGCTAGAGCTCCTGCCTAGTAGGAAAGAGGGTTAGTGTGACAGCCCACCAATACACTTCTTAATTATATAAGGTACAATGTCTGGTGTGATAGTGCTTTCTTTTTTTCTAAGGTGGTGCTTTTTCCTTGAACTAAGGAGGTCAGTTTTAGGAATGAGAACTAGGAAGGAAGCCAGTATAAACAATGTCAGATGAATTCTATATACTTTATTACTTTAAGAGAAAAAATTCACATTGTATGGGTAAAGATGGAATTCTTTACTTTTTTAAAAACCAGATCATTACAGCCATGCTAATTTGGTGGATAAGGCCTTGCAGCTCTTGAAAGAAAGGATAAGAAGAGGGGATACTATGGCATATTTTCTACGAGGTCAACTGTACTTTGAAGAGGTACCAGTTTTTGTGGGTTTATTTTCATTTCATATAAAGCCATTGTTAGATCTTCATACAAAGTTTCCTATAGAGTTCCTTACCATTGTTAAGCCAGGGAAGTTATGTCAAATTCCCTAGATTGTGTTTGTGGCTTTGATCATGATACGCTGGTCCCAGCTTACAGAGCTATTCGACCTTTCTCCATAAAAGTCATTCTAATGAATGTCATTTATGGGAGTCATTTTGTTATGAAATCCATTTGCACATAATAAATAAAAAGTCTAATTTTTATATTTTGCTAAAATATTCAGTGTCATTTGTAAAGTATTTTATTATTAACAATTAAAAATCCTGATTCTTATCAATTAATAGTACTGAGAAGGCAATGGCACCCCACTCCAGTACTCTTGCCTGGAAAATCCCATGGATGGAGGAGCCTGGTAGGCTGCAGTCCATGGGGTTGCTAAGAGTCGGGCACGACTGAGCGACTTCACTTTCACTTTCCACTTTCATGCATTGGAGAAGGAAATGGCAACCCACTCCAGTGTTCTTGCCTGGAGAATCCCAGGGACGGTGGAGCCTGATGGGCTGCTGTCTATGGGGTCGCACAGAGTCAGACACGACTGAAGCCAGTTAGCAGCAGCAGCAGCAAAGGTAGCTTTAAGTAAGTTTCTGTATGGATCAAGGAGAGAATTTCCCTCTTTATCCACATTATGCTGAAATTTACAAAGTAGGTCTAGGTAGACCTGTGCAAGGTATCACTCCAGCTTCAGCAGTATAGCTTCAATTGTTCACTGAACCCCAAGGGAAGATGCAAAAAGGGATCAGCTGTCCCCTGCCCCTCACTATCTCTTGAATGCTTGGGCAACCCTTCACCTATATCCCACTTACTAATCTCTTTATGGCTCCTTCCTTCATTCTGGCAACAAATATTTGTTGAGGACTCATCACGTACCTGTCACTCTGAGAATCACGTAGCATAATGTTTAAGAGAATGATCTTTCAGCTTTGAACATAGGTTCAATTGTGGTTCTGTTGCTTGTTAACTATACCCTTGGGCACAAAGGCTTAACCTCTTAGTGCCTCAGTTTCATCTCTGCTGCTGCTACTGCTAAGTCACTTCAGTCGTGTCCGACTCAGTGCGACCCCATAGATGGCAGCCCACCATGCTCCCTGTCCCTGGGATTCTCCAGGCAAGAACACTGGAGTGGGTTGCCATTTCCTTCTCCAATGCATGAAAGTGAAAAGTGAAAGTGAAGTCGCAGTCATGTTGGACCCTCAGCGACCCCATGGACTGCAGCCTTCCAGGCTCCCCCGTCCATGGGATTTTCCAGGCAAGAGTACTGGAGTGGGGTGCCATAGAGCTATTACGAGGATATGTTAATTGTAAAAATACTTACTAATAGGGCCTGCCACTTAATAAGTGCTTTATAAGTATTTGCTACTATTATGCTAGGTACTAACTCTACAGTGGTGAGGGAATTAGAAAGGTCCCCATTTCATGGAGCTTATAGTCAAGAGGAAGATAACAAGTTAATATATGATTACAAATACATTAAAAGTACTGTGAAAGCAATTAACTGGCTACTCTGATAGAGAATAACTTAGGGGTAGGGCAGAAAGACCTGTTGTTGAAACTGAAATTTAAGGAAACAGGCAATGCAAACAGCCACAGGGAAGTACATTCCAGGTAGAAGGGAAAACAAATTCAACGTTTCTGAGATGAAGAAGACTTTGGCGAGCTCTACAATGTGAATAGAATGCAAAGTCAAGTGGGCCTTAGGAAGCATCACTACAAACAAAGCTAGTGGAGGTGATGGAATTCCAGTTGAGCCATTTCAAATCCCAAAAGATGATGCTGTGAAAGTGCTGCCCTCAATATGCCAGCAAATTTGGAACACTCAGCACTGGCCATAGGACTGGAAAAGGTCAGTTTTCATTCCAACCCCAAAGAAAGGCAATACCAAAGAATGCTCAAACTACTGCACAATTGCACTCATCTCACATGCTAGCAAAGTAATGCTCAAAATTCTCCAAGCCAGGCTTCAATAGTACGTGAACCATGAACTTCCAGATAATCAAGCTGGATTTAGAAAAGGCAGAGGAACCAGAGATCAAATTACCAACATCCATTGGATCATTGAAAAAGCAAGAGAGTTCCAGAAAAACATCTACTACAGCTTTATTGACTATACCAAAGCCTTTGACTGTGTTCAGTTCAGTTCAGTTCAGTCGCTCAGTCGTGTCCGACTCTTTGCAACCCCATGAATCGCAGCACGCCAGGCCTCCCTGTCCATCACCAACTCCCAGAGTTCACTCAAATAGCATATTGGGCACCTACCGACCTGGGGAATTCCTCTTTCAGTATCCTATCATTTTGCCTTTTCATGCTGTTCATGGGGTTCTCAAGGCAAGAATACTGAAGTGGTTTGCTATTCCCTTCTCCAGTGGACCACATTCTGTCAGACCTGTCCACCATGACCCGCCCATCTTGAGTGGCTGCACAGGGCATGGCTTAGTTTCATTGAGTTAGACAAGGCTGTGGTCCTAGCGTGATTAGACTGACTATAGTTTTCTGTGACTGTGTGGACTACAACAAACTGTGGGAAATTCTGAAAGAGATGGGAATACAAGACCACCTGACCTGCCTCTTGAGAAATCTGTATGCAGGTCAAGAAGCAACAGTTAGAACTGGACATGGAACAACAGACTGGTTCCAAATCGGGAAAGGAGTACATCAAGGCTATATATTGTCACTCTGGTTATTTAACTTATATGCAGAGAACATCATGAGAAATGCTGGACTGGATGAAGCACAAGCTGGAATCGAGATTGCCAGGAGAAATATCAATAACCTCATATATGCAGATGACACCACCCTTATGGCAGAAAGTGAAGAAGTAAAGAGCCTCTTGATGAAAGTGAAAGAGGAGAGTGGAAAATTTGGCTTAAAGCTCAACATTCAGAAAATTAAGATCATGGCATCTGGTCCCATCACTTCATGGCCAATAGATGGGGAAACAGTGAAAACAGTGACAGACTTTATTTTCTTGGGCTCCAAAATCACTGCAGATGGTTACTGCAGCCATAAAATTAAAAGATGCTTGCTCCTTGGAAGAAAACTTACGACCAAACCTAAAGAGCATATTAAAAAGCAGAGGCATTACTTTGCCAACAAAGGTCCATCTTGTCAAAGCTATGGTTTTTCCAGTAGTCATGTATGGATGTGAGAGTTGGACTATAAAGAAAGCTGAGCGCCAAAAAATTGATGCTTTTGAACTGTGGTGTTGGAGAAGACTCTTGAGAGTCCCTTGGACTGCAAGGAGATCCAACCAGTCCATCCTAAAGGAAATCAGTCCTGAATATTCATTAGAAGGACAGATGCTGAAGCTGAAACTCCAATACTTTGGCCACCTGATGCGAAGAACTAAGTCATTGGAAAAGACCCTGATGCTGGGAAAGATTGAAGGTGGGAGGAGAAGGGGATGGCAGAGGATGAGATGGCTGGATGGCATCACCGACTCAATGGACATGAGTTTGAGCAAGCTCTGGGAGTGGGTGATGGACAGGGAGGCCTGGCATGCTGCAGTCCATGGGGTCACAAAGAGTTGGACACGACTGAGTAACTGAACTGAAGGGCTCTAGACGAACCTTGTTTCAAAAGTAATGAGAAGTTCTAGGAAGTGTTTTGAGACTGTGATGAATGGACTGGAAGGGAAGCATTAAACCAAGACCAGTTTAGAGAGAAATTATACTAGTTGGGGCAAGAGAGGATGGTGGTCTTGACCAGAGTGGTAGCAGTGGAACTGGGTCCTGGATTTATTTTGGAGATACAAGTAATGGTGGCATGGACTGAAAAATGGAAAAGTGGGTGAGTTTTGAGGAAACCATCAAAAGTTCAGTTTTGGGACATTTTATGTTTAAGATTCCCCTTCGTCATCCAACTATAAGGTTTCAAAGTAGAAACTACATGTGATACTCTAGATCTCAAAAGAAAAGTCAGAGTTCAAAGTAAATATATATCTGAGATTTTCCAGCATGTATGACATTTAAAATCACAAAAACTGTAAGGTCCTCTCTTCTCTTTCTCTGTATAAGAGTATTCTGAGTTTTCCAGCCTTCGTATCTTGGCCAAACATTAGCCAGAAAATAGAATGAATCTTTACAAGTCATTTACTTATTGTTAGCATTTTGATGCAATTTTTATTACTTTTATCAATTTGTTGATTAATTACAGTTTAGGAAAAGAGAAATTCAGTAGTTTCTGTGTTTTCCAAAAGTTGTTTTTGTCAGGCCTTCTCATTCACTGACCTTTCAACTCAGAGACTCTTTTTCCACTATTACAAATGATTTAGTCTTTAATGTAAGGCATTTTCCATGGGGGACTAAGATACAAGCTCCATGTTTGTTCCTTACACTTTAGCATATTTCTTATTATATCCTATGATGCTAAGAAGCCTTAAATGAATGACTTGTGACATGGAGGTTTCTATAGGACATATGGGAGGAAGATAATTTTTGAGAATCACACATTTGCTTTTCGGTGTCTTCTTTAGCTAGAAAATGGCAAAACTGGAAGAGCCATATTAGAGTGGAGATTTAATAATAATGGATGTCCTGATGCTTATCTTTTCTCAGAGACTTTGGCCCCAACTCTGAAGTTTCTCAGATTCTGGGAGTGATGAGTAATATGGCAGGCTGGGATGAGCACCGAG
Source organism: Bos grunniens (assembly GCF_055505025.1). Taxonomy (NCBI): domain Eukaryota; kingdom Metazoa; phylum Chordata; class Mammalia; order Artiodactyla; family Bovidae; genus Bos; species Bos grunniens. The sequence continues at coordinate 17,337,483 of NC_141191.1, read as the reverse complement.
CTAGGCTATCATTAGAGGGTAGTTCAGTAGTAGCCAAGAATAAGAGTGCAAGTCAAAGCAAGTCCCTCCTAGGTTCCTCCTTGTTACTTCCCTCAGTTGCCATGTTTAGGTTTGTTTTACTGATTTTTATAGTGTGTTGTTTGTTGTCAATGGCTCACTTGTAAATTCCATAAATTTGTTTCTGTCTTTATTTGGTGCTGCTAGCTAGATTTAGGTGGGAACTAAGTATCTGTGATTACTTTAAGATAATAAAGAAAATAATTCAGTATTTCCTGGGAGCTTACAGGGATGGTATGAAGAAGCATTAGAACAGTTTGAAGAAATCAGGGAAAAGGATCATCAGGCAACTTACCAGCTAGGAGTGATGTATTATGATGGCCTGGGGACAGCTGCAGACTCTGTAAGTTATTGTTTTGTTCAGTGTTTAAGATTTCATGGTTCTGGATTTAAAATTATTTATATTTTAATAATATATATCTGTACTCATATTTAAATAATTATCTGTTCTTTCAGCATTTACATGAAAACAAAATTTCTTTTTGCCCCCTCCTTGCTACCACTAGCCATCAATAACATTTATGTTTTAAAATGTTTTCCTTTGTTCTTAAAAGTTATTTTAAAGCTACATGAACATGGAGAGAAGTTAGAAAATAAGCAAAATTAAGATCACTCCAAATTTTCCTATCAAATATGAAGTTATTATAGTTATTACTGTAGAGTTATTCTTTCATGTATTGCCCTATGCAGAAAAAAATTATATGTGTGTATACACACCTACATTTTAAAAATATAAGACCAAGTATACATTACTGTTTTGTAATCTTTTTTTTCCACCTGTGTTTTGAATGTCCTTCATTGTCAATAGATATAGTCTACATTTTCATTTAAATACTTGTATAATAATCTATTGTATATCAATAGTATTTTTAGGCCTCATATTTTTGGCATGCTTGAAGATGAAAGAATAAGTTAAATTATGAGATTTTGAGATCAGTAGTACGATTTTCTCTATGCTATATGGTTTTCATTTTTTAATTATTTCCCCTTTTTTTGCCTCATCTTACAAAGAAATTTCCTATGAAATTTATTTTTTAAATTTTCAAAGATATTTAGAATTTAGTTTCCCCGTATTCACTTGCAAGGGTGTCCTATATATACAGGTCTATTACAAATTCTAAAATGTGAAAGTACACAGGCTTTCAAATTTTGGCTTTACCACTGGTTTCAAATCTTGGTTTCGCCACCTATTAGCAGTATAATCTTGGGAAAATTATTTCTAGCTTTAGTGTCCTTATTTGTAAAGTGAAGATAAGTAATCTCAGAAATACATCTGTCATTTCCCCCTCTCCTTTGGTCATGGCCAGCCTTGATGATTGATCATAACCCAATCAGCTACAAAGAAGTACCTAAGTCCAGACATAGTCTCAGAACTTTTATCAGTACAAAGCTTTAAGGATACATTACCAGGTTAATCCATTGGAGGCAGCATAAAAAATAAAACTCATTAACCTAACTCATATAGTTGTTAATGAGATTGGATGACAACACATAAAAATAACTAACACAGGGCACATGGAGTAAGTGTCCAAGAAGCATTTTCCTCCCTGACTTTATCTTGTATAAAGTTAATAATGAGGACCATACTCTAATTCCTGAAATTCTTCATTTTTCCATATTTATAATCATTGCACCCTATGAAGAAATGAATGGTAAAAATAAATATTTGCATTAATTGAAAGATACTCATTGTAACCTACGTATAGTTTAATTTTTGAAAGTTTAGTAACCTGCAGTATCCATTACTACATTGCCTGCATTTACTCCAAATTTAATACAGCTGACCATACCCTCCTTGCAACACCCTCCCCCCTTAGCATCTGAGATATCTTTAGTTCATCTGATTCTCCCTCATACTTTGCACACATCATTCTACCATTGTTTGTATATTTGAAATACAGTTTTTTCTGTTTGCCTCTTCACAGCCACTCCTCAGACCCTTGTGCTAGCTGCTTCTCTCCCATCTAATGTTGAAATATGTCAGAGCCTTGGCCTCAGCCCTTCCTGCCTCCTTTCACTCTCTCCTTGAGTAGGCTCATCCAGTCTCATGGCTGACACTTATCTATACATACTTTCTAAAAACTTTCCGATCATTGTCTTCATACCAGAAACGAATTCTGAGATCCACATAGCCAGCTGCCTGCCTCTCCCTAAATGATGAATCAGGTAAATTCATAGATTTGGTGTTACTTTCCATTTTTTCTGTTTTCTCAGTGAAATAAAAGTGAGGCCATGTGTTTGCTTTAGCAGCATGTATGCAGAGCCTGTGCAAAGATGACACACAAACTCATGAACTGTTCCATACTTTTTATAAAAATATTTTAAGAATCAAAGCCATGAGCTGAGACTGAGGAGTGGGAGCAGGGAGAGCAGAAGTTTGAAGAGAAAGAAGGTTTGAAATAGTATCCCCTCTTCAAGATAAGTGGGAGAGACTACTGTTGAAACAAATTGATAGAATTACTTGTGAGGGCTGAGAGCTTGCTCTGAAATTTATACTCATAAATTTTAAGAAGGACCTGTTAGCATGGTTATTTTTTTTCTAGCCATGTTCAATGGTTTTAAGTACAGCAGAGTAGGGAGAAATAGGGTATTTGCCTCATGAGTGAGTGTCATGGAGGGAAGAGGGACAAAGAGTACAGTGACAGATATAGAATAAATTGATAATGTGGGAAGAACATGAAGGTGTGGACAGATCAGGAAAATTGGTAGATTCAATGGGTTGGGATATGGCAACTCCACAAAGTAGAATGACTTCAATGTGATTACATATGGAGACCAGAGGAGCAAAAAGGAAGATGGCTTCTGTAGGTCTCTTCAGTTAACCCCAAGGTAAAGGAGCAAAGAGCAAATTCTTTTAATTTTTATCACTTTATAAATTTACTGAGTTGTTCTTGAGACTAATTTGGCCCAAAGTCTGGTTGAACCAAATGTGCTTTGTGTGGTAGACCTGAAATGTCTTGAAATTTACATTATAAACCCTCAAGTACAAAATAGTTATGTTTACTGTAATCATATATCTTTGGAAAGAAATTGAGAGGAAAAAATACATACACACCAGTATGTATATATGTGCCTGTGTATCTTTTATATTTGTACATATTTACCATGTCTGGGGCTTTTCAGTCCTTCCTATCAAGGTGGGTTCCCATTTGGCACTGTATTCCATTTCTTTCCAACCTGAAAAACTTCCTTTAAGGAGCATTTTTTGCATAATGTGCAGGTGATGAGTTATCTCCAATTGTGAGTACCTGAAAATGTCTTCAGTCTACCTTCATTTCTAATGAATTGTTTTGGGGTTGAGCTCTTTCTTACTCCACTTTAAAAATGCCATTCTAAAATCTCCTGGCTTCTCATGAGAAGTCAGTCTCTGTATTGTGTGTTAGTCGCTCAGTTGTGTCTGACTCTTTGTGACTCCATGGACTATAGCCCATCAGGCTCCTCTGTCCATGGAGTTCTCCAGACAAGAGTACTGGAGTGGGTTGCCATTCCCTTCTCTAGGGGATCTTCCCAACCCAGGGATCGAACCTGTCTCCTGCATTGCAGGCAGATACCTTACCATCTGAACCACCAGGGAAGCTTTGTATTATGTTTCCTGTATGTAATGTGGCCTTTTTCTCTGGCTGCTTTGCAAGGCGTCTATAGCTTTCAGCAGTTTGACTATGATGTGTGCCTAGGAGAGGGTTTTTATGTATCCTCTCTGGGGTTTACTGAATTTCAAGGATCCCTTTCGGTTGCAGTTTTCAAGAGTTACTCCTTTTCCAGTTTATGTTTGCTTTGGTAAACTTCCTAGTGCCTTTAAAAAGTGGTTCTATATGTTTGGTCCCAGTTTAATCACTGCCATCTGTGGGAGGATTTGCACAAACACGTCACTCTACTGTGGTTGTACCTTAAGTTCTCTCTTACTAACAAGCTGGGGTGGAATGGTAGACACCTGCTCACACACTCACAGAAATAGATCCATGTGATCTGGGACTCAGTAAAACGCTTTATTTTCTCATCTTTTACTGTGTTGTTTAGCCAAGAACAGCATTTTGAGAGAGCACTGAGGGGTAAAAGTTAGAAAGAAGCATACACAACTGTACATGACATTAAATATTATTTTTTTCTTTGGAGTGACTTTGAAGGTTTTGAAACTGAGGATTAAGTCCATTTCACCTGCCTTCATTTGTCAAGTTTTTTTAAAGCTAACATGCCCTCCAGGCAGCATGAGCATAAACCATAAACCATTGCCCAAGTGGTTGTCTAGAAACTGGGAGTCAGCTGCATCTAGTTTGAGCAGCTGGTTGAGACTGGGTGGGGCCACCCACCCTCCAGCTGGGCATCCACAGGTGTCCATTGCTTGGTGATCTTTTAAATGTGCAGAAGCCTGTAGCTTAGTTACACCTGCGCAGAGCGATAATTATCCACCAGTCACCAGCACCTTTCCCCATGCCCTCCACGCTCCCTACATCTCCAACTGCCATGCTGCGTTATTCATTATCCTGTGAATACCTGAAGCCACTTGCCTTGGGAAGCTGGTTTGAGGTTTGTTCTTCCTGTCTTCTGGTTTGACTGCCTTGCAAATAAACCCTCTTTTTGCTGCAGACCTTGGTGTCTCAGTGTTTGGCTTGCAGTGTGTCTGGCAAGACAAATCTAGTTTGGTAACAGATGTGGTGAGGCAGCCAAGAGGTAAGTAAAAATAAAGCTTTCACCTGTGGCTCGTTGGCCCCTTGCAGGCACTGAGGACCTGGGGACGAGCAGACCCTATGGCTCTCGCTCCCCATCCCCACATCCTCTGCCTGCCTTTTGTGTGGAGAAAAACTTCAAAGAATGAATTCAGAGAAATGAAGGTGTTGAAGCAAAGGAAAACAAGACAAAATTACACTACTTCAGCCATTAAACGAAGCCAAGGCCCTTTAGTTCCTCCTCAAGGGCTACAGATAATATTCTAAACCACATCCTTTGAGCTGTTTTGTAGCCACCGAAACCCCCACCAGGTAGAAGAAGTTAAATATATGATGACCAGACTAGCCATGAGAACTGGCCCCAGAGAAATGGGAACAAACAAACCCTAGAACCAAAGATTAAGTGTACTTAATACAATCAAGATGACACTGATCAGACCACTTCACGACCAATTTCAAGATGACTGTCAGAACTGACGGTGCTGTTCTGCATGCAGCCCCTTCTCCAACTATAAAAGTTCTTGCCCACTGATTGTCCGTGAGGAGTTGGCTTTCAGACTTGAGTCCACCGTTCTCTCCCATTGCTGGCCTCCAGAATAAAAAACTTTCGACCAGACTTGCCTCTCAAGTATTGGCTTCTGAGCGGTGAGCAGCCAGACCTGATTTGATTTTCAGTAACACATTTTGGAGGTTTGGGGCTTTTGGGTTTGGAAGACTTCTTTTGGGTGAGTAACTTCATTAAAGAAACACAACTATGCCTTGATTGTCTTTGCAACCCTGAATGGATGATGGACCAGAGGCCCACTTGGAGGGACTTTGGCAGACAGTACGGAAGGTTACAGGCCTCTGTATCTGGGTCACAGGCCCAGGGCCATGGTTTTGTTTTAGTCTTGCTTGTCCATGTATGTGTGTGTCTGACTCTAAATGTTAGGAATTGGCTACTGGGGATTGAGCTGAGGTGTCCAAACAAACCTTGAAAATGCTTTACCAGGAGCTAGACTGTCAGATGGGGAAAAGCATAACTTTGTACATATGCCTGAATGTCCCATTCCCCTTCTGAGAGATTTACTAAATACCAGGGTTACCTTTGCCCCTGGGCAAATGAGCATTAAAGTACCACCAGAGCAGGCTTGCAAATTGCAGGCTGTACCCCAAAGAGAAGAGCCTGCAGCTATTCCAGGAGAGATTGCAAAGAGGAGTCCAGAGGCCTGGGTGGACAAGAGATCAGCAAGAGCAGAGAGCTAGGCCTATATAAGTTAGGGCATCACCTGAGGTCGGCTTATACAGGATTTAAGAGCAGTCAGATTGTAAAAAAGGCTCATGGGGCAGTCCCTAAGCCCTGCACTGTCACTGATCTGTCCGCAAAGTGTGGGTCTCCTGTATGAGAGCTGACAGATGCCTTTTCTTGCACTTCTTTGTTTTAAATCCCAAGAGTTGTTTGCTTTCAAGTGGGAAGATCTGATGCTAAGAGTTAAGCAACAGTACTGCCAGACAGTACTTCCTCGAGGATTTAAAACTTCACCCATCATATTTGGAGAAATCGTGGCAAAAGATTAAGGGACCCTCAACTAAATGAGGAAGGTAGGATGGTATTCAGATTACCAGTAAGACAAAGGACACTTAAGACCAGAATATGATTTTTATTTCTTTATTTTTTTTGGCTATGCTGGGTCTTCGTTGCTGTGCAGGCTTTTCGCTAGTTGCGGTGAGCAGGGGCTCCTCTTCGTTTTAGTGCTTGGGCTTCTCGTTGTGGTGGCTTCTCTCGTTGCTGGGCATGGGCTTTAGGCATGCGGGCTTCAGTAGTGCAGCTCCCAGGCTCTAGAGCACAGGCTCAGTAGTTGTTGGCACATGGGCTTAGTTGCTCTGAGATGAGGGATCCAACCTATGTGCTCTACATTGGCAGGCAGGTTCCTATCCATTGTACCACCAGGGAAGTTGCCAGAACGTGATTTTGATTTCAGCCTTTTTGGTTGAACAAGGCTATCAGGTATCCAAGAAAAAGCAGAGTTCTCAGCCCTCTGGTAAATATTTGGGTTTTGAACTCTCACAAGGACAGAGACTTCCCCTCTGACAGAAGGGGAGCTCTAGGCAGAGCTGCAGCCCCCACCAAGAGACTGCTGCAGGAATCTCTGGGAGTGGCCGGCTTCTGCATATTTGGGTCCTCAGCTTTGGATGCACAGCAAAACCCCTTTCAGAAGTTCTTAGAGGAGGAGATAATGAACCTCTAGACTGAAGTTGTGGAGAATAAACATTCTGAAGCCCAGTTTCATCTTCAACAAACGGGACCTTATGAGGAACTGGCCAGGAGAGGGAAACCACACTCGGGAGGAATATCAACCCCAGCTGCTCCCAGTGGGCCAGTGAACCCCCCACAGATCTTAAGTTTCTATTGAGGAAGAAGCCATGGGAAAGAAGGTGAATGGGGTTGCTGTGGCGGTGGGCTTGAGAAAGTAAAATTCAGAGAGCAATTTAAATAACTCATTAGTTATCAGATTGTTTTTTGTTCCGCTTTCTCTTTGTTTATAACCTCCCAGGCTTGGAAGGACAGTTCAGTGATCATAATTTTTCAGTCTTTGGCAAAAGTAGGTAATTTCTCTACCTTTTGGCTGTCATCCAAAACCTTCTGTATTTGATCATGCTGACCCCTTAGTTGTGCCTGTCATTAATTGTTGACCATCCCTAACTTCACTGTGACTTCAGGTGTGACTGTTGAATTAGGCTAATCAGTAAATTTCCTGTCCTTTGTATTTTCTTGACTAAGTGAAAATTTGGTCTTCTCCTCCTGTCCTCAGAATAAAAAACGAAAACCAAACCTTTGGCATCTCCCCTTGCTAAGGTTCTGTTTGGCAAAGATATTTCAGAAACCACACTTAACTTTCCCAGCCTGTGTCCCTTGCATATTATCTGAGTGTTTCTGTCAACTGATAATGATCAAGACACTCAAATAGGTAAAAAGTATTATAAGACAGAGATCCCTGGCTCACAGTAAAGTAAAATCCCCAAGGATGAGAGTCTTAAGTTTTAATATGTCTGGTATTCTGTGTGCCCTCAGAGGGTACATAGTTGTCCCCGCTCCCAACCTGGTACATATTTATCTACAATTTTTATTACCAGTGTTGGGCCTGTGAATACCCTGACAGCTGGTGCCTAAGTGGTATTTGTTTGGGATCACAATGTTAACTTGAGGGACTTGCCTGGTGATCCAGTTGAGATTTCTCCTCCCAGTGTTGGGGGTGCGGGTCTGATTCCTGGTTGGGGAGCTAAGACCCCACATGCCTCCCAGCCAAAAAACCAAAGCATAAAATGGAAGCAATGTCATAACAAATTCAATAAAGACTTTAAAAATCATCCACATTAAAAAAGATGCTCACTTGAAACCAGGAACATATTCTCAAATAAGTGCTTAAGAGATTGATTCAAGCCCATGTTAGGCCTTATCAGCAGGAATTAGCCAGAGCTGTCCTTGCCCCTATTCCTCAAGAGTGAGAAATGGTCAAAAGGTAAAGTGGGGACAGAAACCCACGTTCAAATCCATTTTGATTGCCTTCACTAATCCAGGTGCTTTTAAGACTGGTATGTCTCCCAGGCAGCATGTAGCCTAAACAAGATGCTTGCCCAAGCTCCTTTTAGGAACCTGGAGTCAGGCATGTCTACTTCGAGCTGAGCTGGTTCAGACGGGGTGGAACCATTGGCCCTTCATCTGGGCATGCACAAGTGTCCATTGCTTGGTGACTTTTTGAACATGCAGAGCCCTCCGGCTTAGGTACACCTGCACAGAACAGAAGACTCCCACACCTTTTCCCAGTCACTTTCCCCTTGCTCCACATGCTTCCAATGGCTGCTTTCTTCATCCCATAAATACCCCAGACCCCTTGCCTTGCAGGGGGTAGAATTTGAGATTTGTTCTCCCATCTACTTGGCTGCCTTGTAAACCCTCTTTGCTGCAAACCTTGGTGTCTCAGTGTTTTGGCTTGCTGGGCATTGGGCAGGAGGAACCTGGTTTGGTAAACAGTTCGTGTCTGGGTTTTCGGAGGCAGGGCAAACCTTTTATTAGCAGTTAGGATGTCTTCTGTGTTTTATGACTACACAGACATCATATGAAGATGAGTGTAGTAAGATATAAATTTACCACTGAGCACAGCTAGGGAAAGTGTGCTTAAAGAAAGAAGGCAGGGTTTAGGGCTCACAGGCATCCCGTAAGGGTTAAAATTTTGAGTGTCTGGTTATTCTTACACTTTGACAAGTTCTAAGAACTGTGCTGATTCAAAATAAGGACCATGAGAAGAGACAAAGGCACTCATACTGAGAGGTGATGCAATTGTGGAAGCTGTAATATGGGAGAAATGCCTTACATCCCAGAGCTCCTAGGAACGCTGACTTGGGAGATGGACTTTTATTTATCTTTAGCCCTGCAGACTCCAGGACAACCACACTGTTAGGTACAGACTTGAGACTACATCATGTCAGAGCGTGAACGCTTCGTGGCATTATCAGAAAACTTAGTTTGGGTAAAATTAAACTGGGATTTGGGTAAAACTGAACTGGGACTTTCTGTCTTGTTCTTTTCTTTTGTGGAAGGAAAAAGGAGTGGAATATATGAAGAAAATTGTTGATTCTCCATGCCCCAAAGCAAGACACTTAAAATTTGCAGCAGCTTACAACCTTGGAAGAGCTTATTACGAAGGAAAAGGTGTTAAACGATCAGACAAGGAAGCTGAAAGGTAATCTGGCCTAAGAACAAGATTTTGTTTTCATCAAATATTCTAAACAAAGAATAACTCACCTTCTCCTTCTCTTCTAGACTGTGGCTTTTTGCTGCAGACAATGGGAACCCAAAAGCTAGTGTGAAGGCTCAGAGTATCCTAGGATTGTATTACTCAACAAAGGAGCCCAAAGAGCTTGAGAAGGTAACAGTGGTCCATTTGATAAACTAGCATCATGTGTAGATTAATATTTGGTTCACTATTCCTTCTGTGAATGGAGGATGGTGAGGAGTAAGTATGTAGTCCTGTATAGCTCATAATTCTTTAAAATGTAAAGAAAACTTACATATTAGGATCTCCAAGCTCATCTCGCCCTTTCCTCAACTATGAATGCTGCCTCCTACCAAAGGAGACCACAGATGTGAGCACTTTGTGTGCTGTGGAAAACACACCTACAAAATACTCTACCATAAAGGTAAAAGAGGAGGGTGAGTTAGTACAGTGTCTTAATCATCAGCGATGGAAGCTGTTTCCAAGAAATCTTATAGGGAGGAGGAAATGAGGCTTTCAAGGCAAGCTTGTAGGAGGCACGTAACCACCAGCACCCGCTCCCTGCACCCCCGCCCCCCTAGATCCTTGGCAGAAAGCTGAACAGCTACCTGGAAATCCCTGTGAACTCAGACTCACAGGGCGGATGTGCTTGGACCTCATGCAGGTGTGTATCCTTGGTTGTCTTTGATCCTATCAGAGCTCCAAGTGGGCCTGAGAGATGGCCGCCATCTAACATCATCAGCTGGTCTCCTTGCTGTGCCGCTTCACAAAGCCTTTCAGACACTTGGTTCCTGTTTCCCACTTTCTCTGTGCTTCCTCTGGAAAACTTGAAAATCCCAAAACCTGAATAGCTGAGCTCAAGCCAATGACCTGGCCTGCACTGTGGGGAGACAACAGGGGAGCCTCCCTCAGCACCCTCTCTGAGGCCTGTGAAACTGGTGCCAGCCTGACCTGTGTTCAAGAGGCGGGAGCTGTGTCCTAGAGATGAATTAAATTCTACCTGGTGAATATTATGGAATTGTGCTTTTTCTTAGGCATTTTATTGGCATTCAGAAGCTTGTGGCAATGGAAACCTGGAGTCCCAGGGTGCCCTGGGGCTCATGTACTTCTACGGACAAGGTATCCGCCAAGACACTGAGGCTGCCCTGCACTGCCTGAGGGAAGCAGCGGAGCGTGGCAATGTCTATGCTCAAGGGAATCTTGTGGAATATTACTATAAGATGAAGTTCTTTACAAAGTGTGTTGCATTTTCCAAAAGGTGAGTAACTGGATAAAAGTATTTACAGAAACTTACTAGATGTTCTGTGCCTGGTCTGTTTAGTAGAACTCACTGGAGTATTGGAAATGATGGCTGTTGGCACTTGCAAAGTGGCCAGTGCAACTGAGGACTGAACTTGTAACTTTCAATGGATTTTAATTTAAACAGACACACACAGCCCAGGGCTACTGTATCAGATAGTGATTGATGAAACATCTGTGCCATCAATCTGCATGATTTCAATGCTCTTTGCTTTATATGCCGGCTAAGTGATCTTAAGCAAATTTTACTTCTGAGGGCACCGACTGTTCTTTTGCAATCTTGCAGAAGTATTTTCTTCTTGATTAAAAATAATAGTGAATATAAAGCATGTAACATAGCTTGGCACATGAGAAATATTTTTTCTTCCTACACCCTCAGGCACAGGTTCTGTAACTGCACAGTTACACTGTAGCTTGATGAGGACAGCAAATGAGAAAGGTTAAAAGACTCAACACTAACATAAAGGATATGGAAATTTGTTCTGAGGCCGTGTACTTTGCCACCTTTATCCACAATGCACAAATGCAACATGCCAGGAGAAAGAGACTGTGGTGTCCTCTAGAATGGCTGTAAGGCCATGCTGACATCGCCCTCCCTACACGCCCTCCCATAGAGCCCACAGGCACCCAGTGTGAAGTGGACATCTACACTGGAGGATGAAGGAACGCCTTTTGCCCTCACCTCCCCAGCATCATGGGCTCCAGGCAGCAGGCCACTTGACAGTGTGGTCTCCAGTGTCCCAAATCTCCCAAGTGCCCATCTGAGTAAAACTAAGACTTCAAATAGTCCTTTAAAAATCTTTGGAACTTTCCATTATTGTCCATGTTCCTGTTTCCTACAGTATCACAGCTGACATGGAATGGACTCTTCCATATAATTGTCCATCTCTGTATCTGGGTTATAAAGAATGACTTTTTATTGCCCACTAACATAGATGTGCAAGTTTCTCAATGTGTTTTCTGGTCCTCTGTGACTGAAGTCCAAATTCAAGGTTGATGTTTAAATACCCAGAGAGATAGAAGACTGCTTTTCTCTTCATTGTTTAGATCTGCAAAGTGGTAAGAGTTTTGGTAGTAATATTTTAAACGTAATGTTTTCTAGTGGTTATTAAGCCTGACAAGCATAATCCTAGAGGGGCTGTCAAGTAACCACTGTGGTTAGTTCCTCTTCCACTTGCGTTAGTTGGCTGTATTTACCCTTCCCCACACAGCAAACAATTCAGTTCTAAAACTTGTAGAAATGCTAGGGAAACCACTTGGGGCACAAGGAGAATTTCTGGATGTATTTATAAAAATGTAAACCGTAAGTGATAGTGTTTTTAAATCTGACGACTGGGTGTTGCAGGATTGCCGACTATGATGAGGTTCACGACATCCCCATGATAGCCCAGGTCACGGACTGTCTCCCGGAATTCATCAGCAGAGGCATGGCCATGGCCTCTTTCTACCACGCGCGGTGTCTGCAGCTCGGCTTGGGGGTCACAAAGGATGAGGCGACAGCCAAACGCTATTATTCTAAAGTAAGCCCTATCGCAAACATAAATGGACTCAATTAGAATTTCTAGGTTTTTAGTTGAGACTTGAACATTTTATAAAGTAGTGTTTTTTTCTTACTTACTATGCAGATAACCTCTGTCTACCCAGAAGTTGTTAGACATGCAGCTTGTTTGCAGACAGTTTTCTCATTCTTTTTAACATAATTAAGCTCAGATGGTAAAATTTCTATTTTTGATGCAAATTATTCTATTTCACTATCTGCAGCCTAAGGCTCAGCACTAAGACCTTAAAGCCTGAACAAGTATGCCTTAGTTCACCCAGAAAAAGTGTGAATCTCTATTTCCTTCTGTATACATTAGAGTACATTTCATTAAGGTTTCTTTATGCATGACATCTACTACAGCTAGTTAAAATAAGCCTTTTCATGTTTTAATCTATGTGATCAGTTTATTTCTACCAAATAGATTTCACATCTAAACGCAACTGTTAAAAACTGTAGAGGAAGTGAGAAAGGCAGTCATTATGAATAGTAACTGCAAATTCATTTTCTTAATAAAAAGAAAGCAAAAAATTGCACACCTGACATCCATAAGTCCAAATTGGAATTAGATCATAAAAATTTACATAATACACAAATTGTTCAGTTGGAGCAGGGGAACAGAGCAAAGAAGAATTTTCTAAGTCCCCTGCCTAAAAATCTGATTATGTTATAGCAGTGGTTCTCAAAATTATTTGCATGTTAAAATCACATGGGTATCTCTTAAGAATTCCAAAACCTAGGCCTTATTTCAGAACAATTTCATGTCCTAGAATGGACACGGGCAGATTTAAGTTCCCCAGGAGGTTGCAATGTGTCACCAAGTTTGGAACCCTAAATTACTTTGTTGGAAATTAAATGTCCACAGTATTAAACCCATATCAACACAAATATCAGAATATGGTACAAAAATACAACTAACCTTTGAGGTATCTACCATTACACCATCTTATCAGTATGAGTAGCAGCTGTCTTTTTTAAAATCTAAACATTCTTTTATTTTACCAGTTTCCAAACCAAGTCAGTTTTAGATTCTGTACTAGGTATCCTTTCCAAGTAGACATAAGCAAAGAGAACTCTGGGTGAGAAATATCCAGAAATGTGATACATGTTCATCCTAAACAAAACAACGTAATAAACAGGTACGACTGTAAAACTGTTTTCCTTAGGTTGGGAGATAATACAGACCCATCACTCAGTTTTGGTCACTGGATTTTATGGGAGATACTTCCTCTAACTTTTCTGCATTTTAAAAGTATACCCGTGAAGGGTCTGGAATCACGTCAGATGAGGCACAATAAGGGAAATTCTAAGTATTTTACTCCAAGAAAAAGGACTTGGGCTTCAGTGGTGGTCTTCAGCAGACTGCAAGGAGGGCACTGAAAATTCTCTCTCCCCCAAATGATAATAGCATGGTTATTTTTAGTATGATCTATTTTTCGTAGGTTAACTTGAATTCCCCTAATTAAGCAATTAGAGTAGAAATGTATCTTAATTACAAAATTCCCTTAAATCACTGTACTCTTCTTAAAAACAAAAGGTTTAACAGTCCAAAATATGTCTAAATAACTTTCTTTGAATTTGAAGGCTTGTCGTCTGAATCCTGCATTGGCAGATGAACTTCACACTTTACTTATTCATCAAAGAATTTAGATCACAATGCACTTCAACAAAGATCATCGATTCTAACAGCTTAGAATGTATGTATTTTTATAATTTTTATAACAGCTATGTTTTCTGCCTCGCACATTAGATTAACCTGGGTATTTTAATGGTGGCATGGTATTTTAATGGTGGCATGGTAACCTGGGTATTTTAATGATATCATGATGGCATGATACCTTCATTCTTGAATTTGTATAATACAGCTTGAAACCTAGCTAACAAGATCAAATTGCAGGAAGAGTCCTCAGAGATCCAAGTCTTAGTCTAGAGAGTGGCCCAGATTGTGTCAGGTATTGAAAACTATTCTATAGAGCCAGTGTTTTTTTCCATTCTTAAATAGTGTCCTGAAACACTTGATGCAGTCTTAGCTTTAATAGTATAAGTGCTACAAACTTACCAAAAAAATGACAAAGTTTAATTCTTTAAATTTCTTTAATCTTTACTTTTGTGAATTTTTAATAATTTTATTCAGTCATCTAAAACTTTAAAAATTCCAAATTGAAAGGAAAAACTTGAAATCTAAATTTGAAAATAAGTGGGTTTAAGAAGCTGCTTACAATTTTGCCTCTCTATATCTTCCCTTAAACATCTTAGTGAGTAAAACTACTATATTGAAACAAGATGTCTCTTTGAACTTCAAATCCTTGTCTATATTTTAAAATCCTCAGTGTATTTCAAAGATAAAATCTCAAATCATCTACCAGTATAAGACCTAGAAATTGTTTAATCAGCAAGAGACTTTCCTTATCCATTACATTTACAAAGGCAAAAGCCGACAGAAAAAATAGAATCCATACCCAAAAGATTTTAAAGGAAATACACATCTGTAAAATAAATATTGAAAGTATTGTTTAAGATACCCAAATGACACCTTCTTTGTAAATGTTTTGGCTTTATTTTATAAATCACACCTATCCTTTCTAAAGTGATTTATAAGAACTCAGCACTGCTAAGTCACTTCAGTTGTGTCTGACTCTGTGTGACCCCATAGACGGCAGCCCATCAGGCTTCCCCGTCCCTGGGATTCTCCAGGCAAGAACACTGGAGTGGGTTGCCATTTCCTTCTCCAATGCATGAAAGTGAAAAGTGAAAGTGAAGTCGCTCAGTCGTGTCCGACTCTTAGCAACCCCATGGACTGCAGCCTACCAGGCTCCTCCGTCCATGGGATTTTCCAGGCAAGAGTACTGGAGTGGGGTGCCATCGCTTTATCCGCATCTTAGCACTGCTGCTGCTGCTGCTAAGTTGCTTCAGTCGTGTCCGACTCTGTGTGACCCCATAGACGGCAGCCCACCAGGCTCCGCCATCCCTGGGATTCTCCAGGCAAGAACACTGGAGTGGGTTGCCATTTCCTTCTCTAATGCATGAAAGAGAAAAGTGAAAGTAAAGTCACTCAGTCGTGTCCGACTCTTAGCAACCCCATGGACTATAGCCCACCAGGCTCCTCCGTCCATGGATTTTCCAGGCAAGAGTACTGGAGTGGGGTGCCATTGCCTTCTCCGATCATAGCACTGGTAAAATACAATTAATATGTAGGCGCTGGTCACTAACGAAGTATTAAATGGCACAAAACTACCTGCTTTTGTTTCATGTTCTGGTTTGTCTGTATTACTTGAACTTCATTTTGTCTTAGATAACTTAGATAACTAAAGGGAAGAAATTTCAACAAACTTTAGGCCATATACTTCTCCTTAAATCTCTTAGAGTAGAAACTTAAACCATCCCTGAAAACCAGTCCTTTGCTTTTTGGATCTCTACTGAAGACTCTGTTCTTCCCCAGGAACAACTTTTCCATTTCTCTAGCCCACTACAAGATTTCATAAAAACCTAACTTAAAGCATTCTACAATACAAACCCACTTGCTTTGCTCTTGTTTTCTTAATAGCATCCATAGAACATTCCTTCAGTTTATGAAGATCCATATTCCCAACTGGTATTTTCTTCTCCACACTCAGTCCATTTCCTTGAGCCTTTAACAATCTTAAAACAGAAATGCAATAAAGCTGTGTATGGGGACTTTAATCGCACTTTTTAATAGGTCACTCTTCAGTCTCCAAAGTGAAGACCACTTTAACGGCCATTAGAACACAGGTCTGAGAAATCCTAAGGGTAGGAATGTGACATGTCATATTTTGTGATATGCTATGCTTGCATGTCCTAAGTGAATCCAACACAGAAGTTAAAATCACAGTTTACTGTAGTTACCATAAGGCTGGCACGTCTAGCACAAGTGAGCCCCTGAAAACTATTACTACCACTGCCACCAGCCATGATGCATACCTTGACCTGTGACTGGAGTCAGTCTTTAAGGGAGGTGAAGCTTCAAGATCATTAACTGTTTACAAAAAAAGAAAAATCAAAACTTCGGTTAAGTCCTTATAGGTGATAACTTACGAAGAAGTAAGACTTAAGATTGAGAAGTCATAACAGCTCTGGTTTAATTACAGAAGATGGGCACTTCGAGTAATTGCTGTGAAGTTCCTGGGCTTTCTGACCTCACTCTGCTTCTCTTCTCTGAATGTCTTTTCTATGTTGCTGTGAATGATCATTCCGAAGTACAATATCTTGGTTTGAGAAAAGCATCAAAGAGCTGTAGCTAACAGAATCTCAGAGATAAAATTTGCTTTACTAATTTTTAATCATTTCTCTTTCAGAACTTATGTTTTATATCAAGAACTTGGCAGGTATGCTCTAACAATGATATAATCAATACCATTTTAATAGACATTTACATAGTATTTTTCTTTCATGGATTTCAAACTGAATTTCTGCTTAATTAGTTTCTTTCAGTATTCCTGGAGGGTAGAAAGGGGAAGTGTTTCCTTATCACTGCATAATAATAAATGGTAAAACCCAGGAAAATTAAGTCCCTTGTCCATGCCCTACTACTGAAAACAAAGCAACGTCTGTACACCTGATGCCCGTCCTAGTCCCCAAGACTTGATGACACAGTCAAGTCATGAGCAGCACGAAGTAACTTCCCTCCTCTTTGTTTCCCCATCTCATTCCTGCCTGTCTTTCAAAATTTAGCTCCCATCCCACATGCCGAATACAGCTTTTTAAGCACCCATTTGGCTCTTCTCACTCAACTAAAAATCATATTTTTCACATTCATTCTGGGAGAATGGCACAACCTTTATACCTCCTTACAGAAGAACTCACATGCACAACATTTTCTGCAAACAAGGCACTTGATATATATCTGAACTGCCTTCAGTGTTTCAAATTATTTTTTGAGAGAAAGATACAAGCATCTTAAACATCAGAGCTCTGATTCATTTTTATAATTTATTGCTTCAAATGCTTCAAACTATGGGAAATCTTTGGTAAAAATAAAGACAGGAAAATTTTCACAATAACTTCACACAAAGCATTGCACAACAATATTCAGTACACACAAACAGAGGAATGTTCAGAGTCCTCAGCGAGGAGATTAACTGTACAATGTTCAGAGTTCTTCATTTAAAACAAAACTTCATAAATATTTAAAATATTTCCTAGGTTCTTATCACATATCAACATTTATATTTCAAACAGTATGTTGTCCTTTAAAGGATTTATATTAAAATAAAAATAATTAACAAGTGTTTTTTTTTTTTTTCTGTTGCCTAATATACAGCATCAAGTTTCCTCCCCAATTCTGCTTCATTCACATAAAACTAGAGGGAGGTAACTAGAAGTTCAGTGTGGGTCTCAGTCAAGCCCTCTGTGGAAAAGAGGAAAATGTTTCATGTCTATTAGTACAGACATTTCTCTGGTGGTTTATTTGTGCAGTCTCAAACCTGACAAGCTTTAAGTTGATCTAAATGAGTTCTCAGCTCAGGACACAATTCAGTTAGCAGCAGTTCCATCAGCACCTGAACCAACAAAGAAAGAAAGAAAAAGTCTTTTTCTCTGAAGATTTATTCAGATATCTACATCTAAGACTAAAATTTAATTTTAAGCCTGAGATGCTCCTCGGTGAACAAGTTGCTCTCCAAAGGAATCCATATTCTATAAACTCCATTCAGATTGATTTATTTCATGGTCCATTAACCATCATCAGACCATCAGGGTATTTAATATTGCTCACTATTATAAGACAGACAGCTAGGAAACAGTTTGCTTTGTTGAAATAACAAAGCAAAGCAGTCAGGCAGAGATGTTACAGCACAAGAGAGAAACAACAGCAGGCTGGGAAGAGGAGGTGGCATCCACTGGGAGTGGTTTTTTTTTTTTTTCTTAAAGCAAATTGAACAGACAAAAATAAAGCAGAGAAAATGGGTTCAGTTATAAGTAATAAAAATGATTACGAGTATAAAGAATTAAAATCTACCCCCATATGTGAACAGAAATGTACAACTGAAGAAACAGTGAATCCTCTGGGAGGCTTTACTCACGTATAGCAGGTGCTTATTGGCTCTCTTTTCTTGAAGTGCATTGAATATTTTTATTATACCATAACGGGCATTTTGCTGTCCAACAAGGCTCTGAAGCATATCTGAAAAATTAAGTTTATATTCCAAGCTGCTACTGATACAAGTGCGCCGTGCACAGACCTCCAGTAAGGCCCTGCCCTGCGCACCCAGCACATAAAGGCGCTGAGGAACTTGAGAGGCAGGTTCTTGCCAGCGTTTCAGGAAAAAATAGTTTTCTGACAGGCATTTATACAGACTATAATTTTAATACCCCAATTAAAACCATAGCTCTCAAAACAGGGGGTTTTAAAGTATAAAATTCTGTTATCTAAAACATTGTTCTAGTGAAATTATAACCAGTACTGTTCTTTTGGGGACTCTTCAGTATAATTTCTTAGCAAGGGACAAGACATGATTTGAAAGAAAAAAGTATGATCACTTTTTTTCACTGTAAATAATGTTTCCTAAGTGGCAGATGCCTTAGTGGGGCTGACGACACTCCCTTTCTGTCCGACTTTCAGAAGCAGAACCCAGGCCTCACCTGGAATGTTCTCGAGCAGCTTCTGCTGGGCTCTCTGCTTTGTTTCCTGGCTGCGCGCGCGGCTTTGTTCTTGGCGTGGGATTGTGTTTGGCGGTGCCAGCTTCCCATTGGGCCAAAAAGCATCCCGGAAAAGGTTGATGTAGTAAACCAACATTTGCTCACTGAAAATCCAGTTCACTGTGTCCCGAATTTGTCTTTTAAGAGAAAACTACGTCTCAGATGAGGTTTTTAAAAATTGTATTCTCTGTTTCTCAAAAGGCATTTATCAGTGGGTAGGTTAAGATACAGTGTGATCTAGGCGTTTGATGAATAAACTAGGAATTGGATTTTTAAACACTGACTCTGAAAGTTATTTTTCATTTTGGTAACACTGATGGCCATTCATTCCTGCAGCTCACATTTCCACTGTTACTGACTTCTCTAAATGTTTGCCACACGGTGTCTTTCAATTTTGAAAGGCAATAACTGAGAGGAGATGGATTCATTTGAAGTTGGCAACTACTCTAACTGTGCACGGTACTTAACATACTAATTTCTCCATAAAGTGTTGCAAGCTGAAAACATCCATCCATGTAAAGACAGCGAAAAACGGCCTGAAGACCTTCCTGAGCTCTGGCAGTCCCGGGGAGAAGCAAGCGTCTTCACTGGTCGTCCCTTGGGGCTGCTGTGGCAGGGGGTGCTGGGCGGAGTTCTCCAACCCGGGAAGCATCTCACAGGCTCACGAGGCAAAGAGGGGAGAAGATACCCCTTTCCCCACAAAAGGGAGCACTCTGAGAGGATACACTGCCGCCCAGCCACTCCAACCTCCCACAGGAATAAAGACCGACAGACCCTGACCCGCAGAGTTATAAGTGGCTTTTATGCCCGGTCACTCAGGTCTTGCATAACGCCGACTTCAGCAGTCCAGTTCCAACCACCCACAGGATTGCTGCTGTCAAGAGACCAGCAGAGCTCACAGGAGGAGCAGTCCTGAGGGTGGCGGGAGGTCTCTGCAGGAAAGGGGAGCAGAATCACCTTCCACTCTTAGCACCAGGAAGGCCTGAGACTTCAAACTGAATTTACAAATAATCAATCAAACAGCCCTTTAAGAATCTGACATCCCAACCAGATTTTTAAAGGGACGATGTCTGGTTTTCAGGAACAGTATCTGAAATAGATGTTTCAAGCCCAGCACTGTGCACAGAGTAACCCAGTCACCAGTGAAGTCCAGAGTCCACTATGAGTCAGAACCGTGGTAATCCTGTAATTGCATGTCTCCTAAGACACTTCCCAGTACTGCTTAGACTAAATCAAATAATTTTATTAATTCAGTGGGACTTCTGCTTTAGGAGAGAACCTGCTGACCTGCCTAATAAAATCTACATCACAAAACAGTTTGTCTTGCCTGGAGTCTTTAGGTTACCCACTGAGTGGGCACTGCATGAAGAAATGAAGAATGAAAATTTCAATTCGCAACTTAGAATTAGGTGAGTGGCTTTTCCCAAAGGCCATCTCCTACATATCTTCTATCAATTCAAGTCTGACTTTGTATTAGCCAAAACCGTAGGAAGCTTCTGAAGCCATTCTGGAACGTGAAATGACAGTCAGTACCAGGCAGGAGGCACATGGAGCTGCTGCCAAACTTCATGGTGTGGCATTGTCTGCCTGAGGCAGAAGAGCAGAGGGCGGGGTGCTCCGCCACTTCTCTACCTGAGGACAAGCCCCCTGAGCCAGCAGCCTGGAGATGCCTACCCGGTGCCCCTCCCCCGGCCAGGAAAACCACTGCCTAATGTGTTCACTGCTGTCAACCCACGGCTGCTCATCTTAGCATTAAGAGCCAACATCATAAATCGAAGCAAGGAATGTATACGTGACTTTCTGAAACTAGAAATGTGCAAGTCTGGAGTTCTGAGAAAAATGGGGCCATTCTGAAAACTTTATCCAAGGCCTTCATCAGACTGAAACTGTAAGTTAAACAGGGCATTTTTCTGTTTAAAACAAAAGCCCACGATACTGAGTCAACCAAACAAGTAACTAACACCATTAAAAAAAATCTTAGAAGTAAATTCTGGTTTATCACCACAAAGGAAATATATTCTATTTGCAAATGAATAAAAATATAAAGTGTTCTTTATTATGTTTCCCACAAAATTTATAATATTTGTGTAATAAAACTATCACTTTAGCCTTGTACACACATTTGACAACTAAATTTTTCACTTTGAAAAATATCTGATAATCATCTTAAATGTATTTTGCTGTTAAATTGATTTCCCCCTCAATTTTAGCATTTGAGTCTCAGTTTTTCTTGTGTGGGAAAGTCATGTTGCTGACAGTTGAAGAGTGCTGAGTATATGTAACCTTTATGTATATGGATAATGTGCTACAGTTTAGAATACACATATGGCTTACATAGCAGTGTAACAGGATATACACACCCCTCATGGATACTCAGGTTTCATCTAACAAGAGAATATACTATTTTAATGCCACCTCAACCCTAAAAAAAAAAGTATGGTTTGCAGACCCTTCAAATAAATACTGGCCATGTGCTGCTCATCCTACTTTCCTTTGGCTCAAGAGTCTAAGCCTTTAAACTGAACCCCATCATGTGACATAAAAATGCTGCACCCACGGTACTAAAACCAGCCATCAGGGTCAACAGAGAACTTTACAGAACAGTCTTCCGACCCTCATCAGCCAGCCAGCGGGAGCATGCGCCAGCTTCTGTCATCTGGTGCACCGTGTGTTCTGGGGGAGAGAGTCTTGCAGAAATTTGCTTCCCTCTCCAGTCTTAGAATCATATCAGAAATCAAAGAGAAACTAAGAGACCCTCATTTGTGGAGGTAATCTGACTGTTAAGGCAAAAGGTAGGGCATGAATTCAAATACTAATTTCGTGCAACTTACTTGTTGATGGTTCTTCCAAAAGTGACCTGAACGAGAGCAATCAATGTTCTTCTCACCCATTTAAACACTGAAATATAAATCAGAGGGAAAGCATCACCACAGGCTATCACAGTCGTGACGTCTTCACAGCAGCACAAAGCATAAATCTCACCATATCATTCAACCTGAGTCCTGACACCAAGTCAGGGGCGATGAGTTCCAGAATTTGCGTCCAGGTTAGCAAACTTCACTACCCAGGAGAATTCTAATAAGCTTTCATTTTCTACTTAGCAACTGATGAAACCTACAGTTTTTCTTTTTTTCAGCTTTTCAGTGCCTAACAACAACTGAGCTAGCAAGTGGAACTAAAAACTTCATGAGTCCTTGGGCTGTTGACGTCTTGTTTTCCACTAGCGGACGGTGCAAACCCAGACAGAAGATTTCTGTCTGGCTTCTTGAAGCCAATGTTCTAACAGTGCTGTGAATGAGAAGCATCTGTGGTCAAATGTTGATGAATATTCTGAAATATTTATGAACTGCTGGACCTAACTGCTCCCTTTGAATACTGCTGTGTAGACCAGGGGCTTTATATATTTTATGCCTGTGCGGGAAGAAAGGGGAACTGGGAAGACCCAGGATCCCGAGTGAGCCATGGACCCAGCACTCCTGCGCCACTGCCTGGAGCAGGCGGCCGCCATCCCCTCCTCCCAGCCTCTGGCGCCTCACCTGGGAAAGGGCAGTGTTAACACAGACTTTTTTTTTTTTGCTCAAAGAATTGCGTCAATATTTTGTGTCAAAGAGTTTTGTGAAGGGTGCTTCCTACAGACCTAAACTCTTAACTATTAGCATTAGATTAGGAGACACATTGCTTTAAGTGTAGAATATGAATATAAACCAAAAGAAGGCAAGGAAATGCTGTGAGGATATTTTTGACCTGCAAATTATAATCAAAACCAAATATTCCCTTTATATAGTCACCTCCATGAACTGAAATGTTTAGCTCCTGACACATGGCTTGGCTATGATAGGGCCAGGAGTTCAGGTCTCCTGCACCAGTAAGAAAAAAATGAGTAAATTCACAACCACCTCTACAAATATCAATAGCAGTTAACACAGACTTGGAACTAGGCTTGAAAACATTCTCAAGTCATTTCTAACTTTTAAAATGTGTCCAGGTGCAGTAATGTCAATCCTTTAAGCAAGAGTCCTGTCTTGGAATCAGAACCATGCCTCAGAAGTGCCCTTCATGTTTGATGGAATTCAGAGCACCCAGGAGGCGTGTGTCTGTTGGGAGGATCACCTGTGCACCTTCTAGGGCAGCAGAGAGGTGGCCACACCCAGAGAGGGTCTAGGACACGGGCGGCTCCAGGAAGGATGCCTGACAGCCGAGTGCCTGGTCATAAATGTTTAAAACAGCTGTATTTCTGGTCCCTTTTCATAAACTGAACTAGAGCAGGAACCAAAAATAGCTCTGCTACAAATTCTCTCCCGCCACCAATTCCCTTGACTCTGCTGTGTTTTCCTAACCTTCTCTAGTCCCCCAACACACACACACACACCCATTATTCCTTCCAAGGACTCATCCCTTCAAAGCCACGTGGCAGCTGCAGCAACACTAGGATTTAGCTGATGGCAAATAAATCACATCTCATTATCAATGATGTTCTATTTATTGCCCTCTGAAATGTCACTAGCAAAACCAAACATTCTTCTGAGCAGGCACGAGGAGGAAGTGCACACCGCGGAGACAGGACTTGGGGCCTGACTCCTGGCCTGACTGCCTCTGACACGTCCACCTCTCTCTCAGTCTCCCGGTGGCAGAGAGAACACACTGACCAAAGGCGAAGATGGTGCTTTCTCACTGTTACCAGCTCTGGAGGAGTCACGGTTTAACAGACCAGATTTCACTGAGGAAGAGTCAGACTCTCGGTGGGTGGAGGACAGGTTTGTTCTGCCTATACAAACATTAGCAAACATCTCAAAGTGCCTAAAATATAGACCAGCTATAGCTTTTTCATCGGAAAGGATCCTTCATACTTAGACAGTACTCCATCATGTGGATAGTTCTTAATTTACCACCTGTTTCGGAAGTTTGACTTAGTTCCAAATTTTCATTATTAAAATTATGCTCAAATGAACATCCTTATATATAAACCTCTGCCTGGAGTTTAGAATTTAATTGTGTCTGTTGCTCAATGTGAATTACATTTTGGGAACCCTTATACTGTAAATTCACTGAAGGAAGACTCTACCTCTGAGATGTCTTTGTTTCCCCTATGGAGTTATAGCTAAAACATAAGTTTCTGAAGTGTCTGCTGATTATTTTAGATTTGGTTTAGAGGAAGAAAGAAACCACTGAGCTTCTCCAGTGTCTCAGTCAGTCAAGAATCTGCCTGCCATACAGGAGATCCAGGTTTGATCCCGGGGTCAGGAAGATCCCCTGGAGAAGGGCACGACAACCCACTCTAGTATTCTTGCCTGGAGAATTCCATGGACAGAGGAACCTGGTGGGCTACAGTCCATGGGGTCGCAAAGGGTCAGACACGACTGAGTGACTAACACACACATTAGAGAAAGAAAAACTTAAATGACAAAGCAATCCCAGCACTATAAATTTTCTTGCCTCTTCATTCATCTACCCAAGCATTTTATTGATCACCTACTATGGATCACAGATGAGGCATTATAACAGACACTGAGGATTAAAAGACAAAGATGTGCTCAAGTTTATAACAGCCCTTGGAAGTTTCTTCATCTGCACAGAATTCTTTAAGTGGCATGTTAAGGGGTATATAAGTAAGAAGCTACACACAGCCTACCTCCTGTGTAGGACCAACTCTCAGCACTGTCTTTGCCCCAAGGGAAGAAATGCTCATCCAAGGGGACAGAGGCCCGGACACTCTCAGGGCAACACATACTGGCTGGCGGCGTGATATGCCTTGTGAAACCTGGCTCCTCCCATGTCTTCCTTTTCTAGGCACTCAGGTGTGCCTTTAGGCACCTGTAGCACCTCTAGCTTGGAGAAGGCAGTGGCACCCCACTCATACTCTTGCCTGGAGAATCCCATGGACGGAGGAGTCTGGTGGGCTGCAGTCCATGGGGTCGCCAAGAGTCAGACACGACTGAGCGACTTCACTTTCACTTTTCACTTTCATGCATTGGAGAAGGAAATGGCAACCCACTCCAGTGTTCTTGCCTGGAGAATCCCAGGGATGAGGGAGCCTGGTGGGCTGCCGTCTGTGGGGTTGCACAGAGTCGGACACGACTGAAGCGACTTAGCAGCAGCAGCACCTCTAGCTAGCACACCTCAGGCTCCAGGTGTGCCTGAGTATGCTGGCCTCATGACTCAGAGCAAGGTGAGTGTGGGCAGAGGGTCCCACTCAGGAATAGTGACAAGAGCCAAGCAGTGCAGTCTGACCTTTGACCCAGTGCTGCTCTGGGACAGGCGCCCGCGCAGGTCTGAGCAGAACAGTCTCCTGATCCTCTTGATGCTCGTTTCTTTGAAGTCCATCTCCCCCGGGGGCCTTCAGAGGAGGATTTCTCAACGTGGTACTGCTGTTACTCGGGTCAGGAGAACCCTGTGTTGTGGGGCTGCCCAGGGCTCTGGGGGTGTAGATGCACCAGCCCTGGCCTCCACCCAGAAGATGCCCGAAGTGCCACCCCACAGGCTGTGACAGCCAGGAATGTCTCCAGACACACCCAGTGTCCACCGGGGACAAAAGTCCCCCATGCCTCCGTGGATGACCACTGCTCTGGGGCAGAGAGGTGGCTGAAAGCAGACTTGGCCATCCCTGCGTCCCTGGCCACATACTCACCTTTAACAAGTGGCTCTTCCTCTGCTGCGCAAAGTCAATTTTTGTATACCTTTTGATGATAAAGCCATGAGGCTGTGCTAAGTCCCATGAAAAGAAATTCAAAGCATTCTGGCTTTCTGTATTCAGAGGAACAAGGTGCAGGGTAATCAGGACCCTGCATTCTAGGAGCACAGAGATGAAACCTGTCTTAAGAGCCGACCTTGGTGTCTGGCTGGCCTGTGAAAGTATTTGCTGAATGGATATAAATACGTCTGCTTCAGGAACAAAGGCATGTTAAATATACGTGTGTCCACGTGTGTACAGCCACTTAACCTGAAAACACCACTGAATCGTAACAAAGAGGCTTACTTCCTCGAAGTTCAAAAATCTCCCCAATCAACATGAAACACGGTTCAGCCAAGGCATCCTTCCTTCCATCTGCGTCATCACCATAATCTGATAGGTCACTGTCCTCCTCTGCCTCCTCCTGGGGGAACAGAAAAGTCACGGAAAGCAGGTCACTCACCCAAGACAGATGCAGGCGCCATCCCTCTTGCAGTGTCAGTTCTGAATGATGTCCTCATGGTTCAACCTCAGACAGTCCTTCTACTTCCCTACATGCAGAACTCTAGGCCTTTTCCAAAAAGGTCAAAGTGTATCTAACCCCAAGGAAAAGCTTGATCCCAAAGCCTTATTCAAGCTCTAAAACAATTCTGAAAAGCCTCTGTCACTGCATTAATGAGGAGTGAATTCGCAGATGACAAAATAGTTGTCTAACCATTTGGGGTTTTAAAAGGCTTTTCAGCTTAAGTGATTTTAAATTCACTGTGTTTTACAGGCATGTATCATTAAAGTAATTTTTTTTTTAAGGCTCTGAATCAAGCTGTTATTCTGTATTTCAGCTAGTCTCATTTCCTGATCTTCATATCAGCAACTTTCAGTTGAAAACTCATTATATGCCAGGCACCAGGCCAGTGCAAATGAGTATGACGCGGCACTGGACTTTGAGAGGCCCTGGGCTCTCTGCGGAGGTGACCAGGAAACATGCGGCTGTTTCTGTAGCGGGGTGCAGAGCGGAGGCAGGGGTGCAGACATCAGCCAGAAGATGACAGCCGAGGAAGTCCATTCTGCTGTCTGCAGAGGGAGCAGCTGGCACTGTGGGACCAGGGCTTCGGGGTTGGACGGCAGAGGAGCAGCCGGGAAGTCTCAGAGGAGGAGTCCCCCCACCACCAGAGGCTGCGGACAGCAGGGAGGACCTGCGGCCTGAGGGCAGATTTCAGAGGGCAGATTCCTGCAGTGGCTGGGCCACAGGGGACATGGTGAGAGGTTCAGGGATAAACGGGAGGTGGCAGAGGTGAGGGGCCAAGTCGGACCGGACACAGCACATGCGGCCGTGAAGAGAGGCAGGGAGATGCTGGGGAGGCAGGTGGGCATGGCATCCCCTGTGAGCTCCGCTCCAGCTCACGATGTAGCAGATGCTCCTTCCGCGGTCACTTCCTTCTGTCCAAACTCATTAAACCAATTCCAATGAAGAGGTGGAGGGGTCCTTCACTGAACTACAGAGATGCCAGATTTCAGAGACGGGCTCGGATAACTTCCCGGAGAGCCAGGTGAGGGTCGCAGCCCGAGTAAGGAGCCCACTGGAGGGAAGCCTGAAGCCCGGGTATGAGATCACCCACGTCTGCTGTCTCCCTCTATTCACTCCTTCACCCACTCACATCACTGCCAGGTTCATCTGGCTTTGGAACACACCACAGCTTTCCATCCCGAGGATAAAGCTTGAACCCCGCAGCCTGGCACAGCCTTGCCCCTCCTCCTACCCTCTGCCTCATCTTCCATCAGCCCCCTTCCCAGAGCCATCCCCCAGTCCAAGACCTGCTGACTGTTCCCTAACACATCCTTATGTCCTGAATCTCATTATCAGCTCCAACTCCTCCAAAGTGAAGGTCCCCATCCTGGGGAACAGCCAGGCCGCCTCCCGTAGAGGGGCTTCCGCAGAACCTCGGCCGCATCCCACCCACCTACCTGCTTACCCGTCCTGTCCCCCAACACGACCGCAATGGGAACTCAAGGGGGTTGCTTTGTCCCCACGTGCAGCAGGCCTGCACCAACACCTGCTGCTTCACACAGCCTGCAAGAAGACGTTCGCTTAAATACGTTTCAAAGACATACAACGTTTAGACAGCTCACCTCCTGATGCGAGAAGAAGTCGCGAGGGAGTCTTTCCAAAAACGAGGCTAATGAAAAACTGGCTTTTTTCCCCTGCACGTCAATAACCTTGAGGTAGTCAGGAGAAGGGCTCAAAAAGGCATAAAGTGCTTCACTCTGACACAGTCTTTCATCCGAAAGCAGATTCTGTGGGAGAAAGAGGATTAATTCTTCCTACATGGTAGGAACACGTCTATGCACTGGGAGCCCCCAACATTAAGATGAAGAGCTGGCTATCTCAGGAAGTGTACTTTCCTCACAATTCTGAATCTAAAACCATTATCCTTTCCCCCTGAAAGAAAATGCATTAGCCTGATTCTCACAGATCTCAATGGCAAACAACTCTGGGGAGGTTGACTGGAGCTCCCTTATCATTCTGCTGGTGGGAGATACTGGCCCACAAGAGAACTCATGGCTTGGGGCAACAGAAAAGTCTCGCTTTACAAACCGCCTGCAGATTCAGGGGCCACCACCTTTCAAAGTCAACTTAACTGTCACTCGTCTGTGTTGGAACAAGGTACGTATTTGCACAGCACACCAGGATCTCATTCAACCAGTTTCATGGCTACCTGCGGACTTTGCACGTCAGCTGAGCAAAGAGCTCTGTGCTGCCACAAGGTGGTAACTGCCTGCCAGGCGGCAGCTTTCTGTCCCTGGGCTGCCACACGCCCCAGGTGGTGCGTGCTTACATAATTATGTAACTTTTTATTGGCCCCTAAACTGGAAATTTCCTTGAAGTTCTCTATGTGCTTGTCTGGCCTTAGGAGAGAAGAAAGGAGGACATTGTCAGGTTCGTTTCTGTGCAAAGCAGGTGCTCCTGGCAAGACAGAAAGTCAACGATGTGACCCTAAGGATGTGCAAGTGTCTGGTACTCACAGACTCGGGATTGCGGGATAAACGAACCAATGAGAAATCCTGCCCCACGGATGGGGTGACCCCCTGGGGGATGGAACTCGAATTCTAAGGGCAGAACCCTCTCTGCTGGGAGAGGAGAAGAGAGGAGCTGCCCCATGAGGTTTGCGTTATCTTTGTTCAGATGCAAGTTGACATCTGATAAACCCTATGACCCTCCCTGGAAAAGCCCCTCTGAGCATGCCCAATACTACCACGCTGGGGATTGGGGTCCCAGGGGCACCCCGCCCCCAGCCCCCCACATTCCAGCGGTGGTCAGCTCCCTGTGTCCTGCAGAAGACTGGCCTGAGGCTGGAGGTTCTGCCTCAGGCGTGGGAAGGAGACTGCGGGCACAGGCCGCTGGACTCACTACTGCCTTCCCGGCCCCTGAGCGTGTTTATTCCTTTCACAGAGCCTTAAATGCTCAGCGGTATGTGAGCGTGGATGAGCAGGAGTGAGGTATTCTCCTTCCACCTTGATTTCCTGGCTAATCTACACTCTGACACTCCTTCATAAAGTCATAGGAACGGGTAACTAATGGTAAGCCTCAAATAATACAACAACCATAAACATGGAAGTGATTCAGGACGTGTTAAGTGTTTGGACTAAGTTATATTCTATTATGAAGGAAAATAAATTAATTATGTATGAAAAGTTAGACATGTTCTCAAAGACTATGTCCATGGGGCAAGGTATAATTGGGATTTTATCACATTTTAATGCTGAGAACAGAATCCCAGTCCCAATCCTTACCCCCGAGGGCTCAGAGCATGTCACTGCATGTGGCGGAGAGTGGAGGAAGGCTGTGGATAGGAGGGGACGAGTGTACAGGGCATTCTGGGAAGAGCAGACAGCAGGGTCACCCCCAGAAGCAGGTGCAGCGTAGTTGGGGGGACGGCTGGAGTAAGGCGTCTGCGTGTGAGGAACAATCAGCTAGGTTACTAAATATCTGTTATTAGTTTGCCTCGACAGGGACCCATATGTAAATATTCACATAAACACACACTCAGTGGAAATCGTCTTTTCTAGAAGGTCCTGTGGACCTAATAATATCTGCCTTTCAGACTAAACCTTTTGCATTTTGCTTTTCCCATTTGTGGGATGATATTATGAAACTTCAGTCGGCTGTGTAACCTACCTAAATATATCAAACAGTGAGCACTTTCAAATAAAGTCTTTGAGGAAATGAAAAAAAATTAAAACAGTTACTTCCTGACTTACAGTCCTCCTGGTGGAAAGACAAGCCGTCCTTGGGAAGTTGTTGCGCTGTTCAGGCAGGTGGTTCCCGCCCTCCGCCTCATCCGCGCCACCTAGTGGCAGCGCAGAGCACATGCTCCTCTTGGCACCAGGGCGGGGACCACGAACCTATTTCCATCACCAGCAACCCAAGAGGGGCAAGCCTGGCCCCTTTCCACATCCTCAGAAGTTCAGGGGTGCCCTGGTCTCTGAAGCACAGCTGGAAAGGTGGCTGAAAGGCTGGCAGCACCAAACAACCCTCCCTTCCTGGAGACCCTCCCTTCCCCAACAGCAGAGGCTGCAAGGAAATGCAAGTGTCAGCTGGAGGGGCCCAGAGCCTGGTTATATTTCTGTAAGAGCACTTAAACATAAATGATTCTCTATCCCACTTCTGCCATAATTAAACTTGGAAAACTTTTCAAAGATGCAACTATTTTATTTCCTGATGGACACACACACACACAAATTTATATATTTATAACAACACATACATGTTATCTTTAGAGAGAAATGAATATATGAGAGAAAAGCAGAAACTGATTAACACCTGTAAGGGAACTCTAGCTAAAATTTACCTAATTTAACTATGATCTGTACACCTGATTCAAGTGATTATAATATAGCCTCTATTGAGAATCTGCAACATCTATTAAGTCCCAGGACTTCCAGCTACTTCTTCATTGGCAAACAGTGTTTTATGAGGTCAAGGTTCATGCCCCCTGCCTCTGAGAACTAGGACTCGGCGGCCCATGGTGTGAGTGACTTAATTATAGTCTGAAGACAGAGGCCCCAGCTAAGGAAAAAATAAATAGTGGTTGCTACTGGAGACAGCATAGCTTTGTCCAGTCTTATTCTCTAAACATAGACTGAAGGAAAACAAGTGTTTAGAGGAAATCAGGAGACTATCTTTAGGACCATGCAGTAGGCAAAGAGCTCAAAAAGCATTAAGCACAAAAAGGAAAAAAAAAGGACAGATTGGACTAAAATTGAGAATTATGCTCATTAAAAGAACTCATTAAGAGACTGAAAAGGCAACCCACAGCACAGGCTCCGACAAGAGACTTACATGCAAACCACACACCCAACTCCTGCAAAGCAATGTGGAGAAGACAGGTGACATGACAGAAAAGTAGACACAATTTTAACTTCACAAAAGAAAACGGTCCAGTGTGGAGCGACCAGAACCCTGCATGCTGCTGATAAGAGTGTACAAACTGCTTTGACCACTGAGGATAAATGAAAACCTCCAACCTCCAGGGACCCCCCAGCAGACATTCACCAAAGACCAGCAGTGGCAGCTTCAGCTTCGCTCCCCCGCACAGTCTCTGGCTGCAAACTCTCTGAACGCCCATCAGCAAGAGCACGAACGGACTGTGGCGGGTGCGCACAAGAAGCCCATTCAACAGAGAAAACAAGGAAAAGGAAATCAAAGATGGTCTGCAATGAAGAAGTTCGGGACCATCACCCTGAGTGAAAGGAGTCACACAGAAGCGGGTCCACACCCTTCATTCATGTTCAAAACCAGCTGTAACTACATGGTTGAGAGTCAGGACTCTGGTCCCCTGTGGTGATACTGGCGGGACAGGAGACATCCTGTCTCTGGGACCGGATGCTAGTTACAAGGTGTCCAGCTACAAAACCGGAGAAAGCCTTACACATGGTATCTGCATATTCTATATCTGTACATCTGGTCCCATCACTTCATGACAAACAGATGGGGAAAAAGTGGAAACAGTGACAGATTTTATTTTCCTGGGCTCCAAAATCACTGCAGATGGTGACTGCAGCCATGAAATTAAGGCCACTTGCTTAATTTAAGGACACATTAAGCAAGGACACTTGCTCCTTGGAAGAAAAGCTGTAACAAACTTAAGTGTATTAAAAAGCAGAGGTATCAATTTGCCAACAAAGGTCCATAGAGCCAAAAGCTATGGTTTTTCCAGAAGTCATGTACAGATATAAGAGTTGGACTGTAAAGAAGGCAGAGCACCACCGAAGAATTGCTGCTTTCAAATTGTGCTAGAGAAGACACCTGAGAGTCCCTTGGACTGCAAGATCAAACCAGAAAATCCTAAAGGAAATCAACCCTGAATATTTATTGGAAGGACTGATGCTGAAGCTCCAATACTTTAGCCACCTGATGTGAAGAGCTGACTCACTGGAAAAGACCCTGATGCTGGTAAAGACTGAAGGCAAAAGGAGAAGGGGACGACAGAGGATGAGAGGGTTGGATGGCATCACCAACTCGATGGACATGAGTTTGGGTAAACTCCGGGAGATGAAAGACAGGGAAGCCTAGCGTGCTGCAGTCCATGGGGTCACAAAGAGTTGGGCGGGACTTAGCGACTGAACAACAACAACAGTTTAACTACCAAAAAAAAAAAAAAAACCACACACATACACACACACACACAGAAAAACAAAAATAATAAAAACAAAGAAGGAAAAAAACCCCCAAATACCCCAAACCCTAAACCAAAGATATTTTGAGGATCTGGCATGACATGTGAGAATAGAAGGCGAACAGGCAAACCCTTAGAATGGAGTCAGTTTAACCCCAAGTAACTAATGTTTCCTTCCACATCCAAAAAGTTTTCAGTGGCTTACCTGTAAAAACTTATTTAATTGATTCTTTGACTTTTCCATAAACTTTTGATCTACAGATTTGAAAGGCAGCTTGCTAAGAGAAGGCAACTGGACTTTTTTTAAAGAAGGGAAACACTGTGAGGGAAAAGAAATAAATGTTAGTTATCTCAAAATTACATTTAAAGCTTTAAAAATTTATTTTAGATGTTTAATAAGAACAAACCAAGTAACTTCCTCTTGTATTCATTTCCTCTGAGACTGAACACCTTGAAAACCTACCTGTTCTAACCAGGCTCAAAGAATATGGAGGAACAGGACATGTGACAAGAAAAGCTAAGACTCGTCCCTAGACTGACAAGCGCCTGGAAGCTGGAAATCTTGGAGCCAGGCTGAGAAGATGGGTCTGCACAACAGCACAGAGCACAGGGTTCTAGGTATGGACAACTGACTCATGGCAAGAGTTTTTCTCTTGGAATGTGTTTTGTTTACAACACATCTGCAAAACCTTATCACGGTTGACAAAAGTAGAGCCTGGGAAGAACCAGCTTTATTACTGCCTTTCAGGGCAAAGTGCAGAATGTAAATATATTAATAATAATAATAATGGATGTCAATAAATAATAACAGGCTTTTCTTTGTGGATTAAATCCTGTGTCCTGCCAGACACTGTACGAGAAGTCTGGCGTGAGTAACAGCTATGCATGTGTTTAGCTGCTCAGTCGTGTCTAACTCTTCACGACTCCACAGACTGTAGCCCACCAGGCTCCTCTGTCCATAGGATTCCCAGGCAAGAATAGTGGAGTGGGCTGCCGTTTCCTCCTCCAGGGAATCGTCCCAACCCAGGGATGGAACCCAAGCCTACACTGGCAGGTGGATTCTTTACCACTGAGCCACCAGGAAAGCCCACTACGACTGTGATTACTACTAATAAAAACAAATAACGTTTGCCACGTG
Source organism: Bos grunniens (assembly GCF_055505025.1). Classification (NCBI taxonomy): domain Eukaryota; kingdom Metazoa; phylum Chordata; class Mammalia; order Artiodactyla; family Bovidae; genus Bos; species Bos grunniens. The sequence continues at coordinate 17,304,039 of NC_141191.1, read as the reverse complement.
CAGCACATCCTTCTAAACGCTCTGTGCGTGGTTACTCCTTTTATTCTCACAACAGCTCTGGGAGGCGGCTGAGATGGCACTTCGTATCTGTGCCCACTGATGAGGGCAGAGAGGCACAGACAGACGGAGCGGCAGGGTCAGTCACGAGCTGGTGACCGGGGAAGCGAGGATCCAAACTGGAGGCAAACTCCGGCAACCTGGCCCCAGAGTCTGTGCCTTCGAACACCGCACTTCACTGACCCACTCCTTGGTGTGATGCAATGCAGTATGTTCTACTCTCTATTGCTGTGACCCTGAACGGATCCCGTTATCCTCTAACGGGTCACAACTGGCAGCTTTGAAACCACTGGCCAGAGATACCCTCAGCTGTCCTCCAGCTCTGGGGTTCTGTTGGGTTCAATGGAAGTCAGACAGTGATCTGTGTATTCAAAGACTCAGACTAGACTAAACGGTTGACCCACAAGTAAATTTCCAACCACCAGGCTGAAAATACCACTTTTCCAGTGTCAACAGCAAAGGGGAAAGAGGGACCAGTTTCCCTGTGTCGTTAAAACGGAAACGGGCCCTGAGATCTCTTCTCGCTCAGTAATTCTAAGCCTGTGCCACAAGCGTTCGTACCTCACTAAGTCTCCGGTGTAAATTCTGAAACTCACTGAGCCTCCTGGGGACCGTCCAGTTCTTGGTTTCAACTCCTCCAACTTCCTGTAAGCTTACTGTGACAAAGTAACAGGGCATTTGCTCGCCATTCTCTTCTGTGACCTTGGAGAAACAGGTGAACACAACAGCAAGAAAGAGCACAGTGAGCAGACGAGACGTGGCAGGCAAGATCCCTGCACCCCTCCAGACGCCCTCTCCCGGGCGTGCAGGTCCCGCACGGTCCCCAGGACTTGAAAAGGATGGGCTCTGCTCTGGCATTAGGCTACCTTAGAGGGCACAGCCCACCTGAAACCGGGCCTATCCTAACCTCAGGGGCCCTCACAGAAGCAGAGGGATTTCTTTGGTGAGTAGAAAAAGAATCAGAGGAAGCACAAGAAGGATCTGACATGCGGTGCTGGCAGAAAGATGGACTGGGCCACGCGGAAAGATATGGAGTATTTCTAGGACCTGAGAACAATGCCAGGCTGACAGCAGGAGAACAGAGACCTCAGCCCCACCGGGAACTGGATTCTGCCAAGAACCTGAATGAACTTGGAGGTAGACTTCCCCCAGATTCTCCAGACAGGAACTTAGTCTGGCTAGCCACCTGACTTCAGCCTTACGATATAGTGAGCAGAGAATCCAGTCACGCAGCTGGACTCTCAACCTGCAGAATTGTGAGCAGAGAAGGATGGGGGGCCTCCCCCGTTTAACACAGGACTCCACACACCGTGGTTTCTGTTTTCATGAAATTTCACATTGGGAGATGTGATTTCCTCTACCTCCCAACTGAAGACAGCTCTTAAGCACTCACACACACACCCTGTCATAATTCAGAAAAGGCCACCATTGCTCCTAATGTAAATGGATTAGAGAAGAAACAAAAAGAAAATATGCTGAATTGAAGCTTGATTTAGCGTCATGAACCGAATTAGAGACAAAGAGTAAACAGAGAAGCAAAGCAAAGGGACGCAATTCTGCTGAGCACCAGCTGAGCCCCAGCGGGGAGGAGGACCACCGTCCCTCATGGGAGGCAGGAGGTAGAGCACAGACAGCCCACGACTGTCCCGGGCGCGCACAGCTCACGGCGCCTCGCCTGGCTTAGAAAGCCGGAGGGGAACACCTCCTCCACCGTTCTCACGGGGCTGCTTCGTGGATGCTGGGCGGTCAGATGACCCCTCTGTGTCCACTGCTGTTACCTTTTCAGGGACCAAGGTCACAGCAAGCTCCTGAGTAACAGCTGATGACCAGGGCAAAGGGCCTTGTGAGGGTTTTTCCTCCTTCCCTCCCCTCCTCAGTATCTGCCTTTGGAAGACAATTAAAAGCAACTGTGCAATGCCAGAGGCAGCTCTGAGCAAAGCTGGGGAGGTAACAGAATCTGTACCCCATCCCCAGGGGCTCCTCTTTTATACCTTTTGACACCACATCCCCTGAATGCCCCTTCCGAGACTTCCACACCAAAGGTGATTCCATCAGCAGTGAGGAAGTGTTTCTCATGGTGTTCCAGGCTCTGCGCAACCTCCCCTGACCCGCTGTCCCCCTTCCCCTCAACAAAGGCACCCGGCTCTGCACCTTAATGGGAGGACAGCAAGCACCAAAGGCACACTGAGGGCACTCGGTAAGCGCTCACGCGGCATGGCTTTCAGGCCGGCACCTGGAGAATGTGCACAGTTTTGCTTCCTAAACTAGAAGTGAATTTCAGATTTGTGAATTCTAAGCCTTTCCCCAAGAAAGAGTGTCAGGCCACTGATGATGGGAAAAGCAGGGATGGACACAGATAAGTTGGGCAGATGGGCCCTTGAAAATCTCAGGAGTTGAGTACTGGTCCAGACATATGAAACAATGATGGAGACCAACAGTCACACTGAGCATCAGTAGAGAGTGTGTGTGTGTGTGTGTGTGTGTGTGTGTGTGTGTGTGTGTGTGTGAATTGTAACCTCCTAATTTATACCCCCACCACCCCACACCTTTCCCCTTTGGTAACAGTAAGTTTGATGCTCTTGAACTGTGGTGTTTGAGAAGACTCTTGAGAGGCCCTTGGACTGCAAGAAGATCAAACCAGTTAATCCTAAAGGAAATCAGTCCTGAATAATTCATTGGAAGGACTGATGCTGAAGCTGAAGCTCCAACACTTTGGCCACCTGATGTGAAGAACTGACTCACTGGAAAAGACCCTGATACTGGGAAAGATTGAGGGCAGGAGAAGGTGAAAACAGAGGATGAGATGGTTGGATGGCATCACTGATTCAATGGACATGAGTTTGAGCAAGCTCTGGGAGCTGGTGATGGACAGGGAAGCCTGGCGTGCTATGGTCCATGCGGTTGCAAAGAGTCAGACACAACTGAATGACTGAACTGAACTATAAGTTTGTTTTCAAAATCTGTGAGTCTGTTTCTGTTTTATAAATAAATTCATTTATATCATTTTTTAAACTCACATTCCACAAGTGATATTATATGATACTGACTTTCTCTGCTTAGCATGATAATCTCTAGGTAGGGTGGACCTGACTTTCTTCTCCAGGTGTCAACAGTCAGTTAAACAGAAAGGAAGTTTACACTAATGATATAAATGTATAAAGCATTTTTCCATCAAATGAAATTATTTTTACATTCAAAAACAGGGATATGGTGTATTCTGAAAACTACTGTCCCATGTCCCTCAGAGAAGAGCAAAATATTTTCTAATTCCAGGAGGAAATATTCATTATTAAAGATCTTAAAGCTACTGATGTTTGAGCCACTGACATCAGCAGGATGGATCAATCGGAAATACATTAAAAATTTTTCATCTCCAAATTTCAAGTAGTGTTTTCCATTTTTTTTCAACCCTCGGTAGAAAAGGAAATTGGTAATTTGAGGATATCAACTGTTTCTATCTGAAAGTTGCTTACGATTAGTGAACGAGGACAACTTTCTGTCTCAAGGGGAGGGAGACGAGATCTATACCAGGCAACCCAACAAACAGCTCCCGGTCAGGAAGCAGAACGGAGATACGGAGCGAGTAAGGCAGGACCAGTGCAGTCCAGAAGGATGAATATAAGCTTTCGATTCCCAACCCTAATTCTTTGGGACAAAATCTAATATGATAAAGTCAAACTTAACACTCTGGGAACAAATACGTAAGCAACTGGGAAGGGAAGCAGTCATACCTACCTCTCCACTGGTGATGGAGGCTTTCCACAAGCCCAGGTTCTCACACCACCAGTCTGTTCGCGCCATATGCAACTGGAGGTCTGTGCGTTCTTTCTCTATTAGAATTATCTCCTCTTTCAATTTAGAAACAATCTGTCACAGGGGAAAACATCCTGGGAGTTACAAAACCATCTAAAACTCTGTGCAGTTCACGAAAGTAGCAGGTTACCAAATCAACACACACAAGTCAGCTTTGTTTCTATATACTGACAATGCATACTCCAAAAAGGAAATTAAGAAAACAGTTCCACTTACAATAGCATAAGAAAAAAATCACAAAATACTTAGGAAATTAACTTTAGCAAGGAGGTGAAAGATTCCTACAATGAAAACTACAAAGAAAGAAAGAAAGACATCACTGAAGACACAGATCAAGGGAAAGACACCCTGCAATTTACACAACTCTATTATTTGAAGCCAGTGTCTTTGCCTCAAAATTCTCCTGATCATGCAGTCCACAAGGACCTGTTCCTTCTTGAGAGAGCCTGCAGCAGCTTGTCCTGCACTGTGTCATCAGTACGGGCTGTAATTGTTTGATCTCTGGTTCCACCGTCAGCATGTTTGCGCCCCCCGCCCCCACCCTGCCCCGCCAGGGCAGGTTTCTCTATTCACTCTGTTTCTCTGGTTCTTCATCCTGCTGCACCTACTCATCACTGAGGCTTCTGAATGCACCTACAGAAGGGGCCAGAGGAGATAAAGCTGGCAAAGCAAAGAGCGCCAGCCGTAGCTACATTAAGGGAAACCTCCCTGTCAGACCCACGAAGCAGGAATGCAAACCAAGAGGCTGCACCACCGCCTGGGTGAGATGCTGTTTACATTTTTTTTTTTTAACTTTCAAAATCTCTTCGTTTGTAGCAAAACAATCCTTTTTTTTTTTCCCACTTTTTTGCCACACAGCATGGCATATGGGCTCTTAGTTCCCTGACCAGGGATCAAACCTGCATCCCCTGCACTGGAAGCAAAGTGTTAACCACTAGATCACCAAGGAAGTCCCCCAACAATCTATTTCTTGCATAATTCTATGAGATGATCTAAGTTGTGCTTGGAGTGTTTGAAAGAAAAAAATATATATATATAAAGATTGTCCCTGCTTAGTTAACTCACTTCCAGAATCAACTATGTCACAAGGGGCAGTTCAGCCCCTTTCCCAAAGGCATGCAGACAAGTCAGATAAAAGACAGAGTTACAGCCGAGGGTGGAAAACACAAACCAGACCCTAACAGGTAAAAGACAAATGCCCCCTAATTCTATACTCTAAGCAAAAAAACCCAAACCCATAAAAACAGAAAGAGTGGAACTTACAGAATTTCTATCTATCAAATTAGAAAAATGGCAACTTTTACAGACAACCTTGAAAACGGAAGAGTTACCTTTTTGTCGGGTTTTGGCGCATTTTGAATAGAATTTAGAGCTTGCCTTTTATACTCAAGTTTCTCGTTTAGTTCTCGTAGCTTGTTCACAGCAAAGCTGGCTTGTTCATTAACCCGACTGGAGCCTTCATCCACAGCTTCCTCACCGACCTCACCTCCCGAGTCCTGCGGGAGAACGTCACGTGAGCCACCGTATCCCATAAAGATGAATTTTCCCTCAGTATTACCTACACTACAGGCTCTAGGGCATGACAATGCACCGCTCCAAATCACCGGACTCCACTAAGGAAAGAACCATAGTAGAAAGCCTAGAAGCAGCCTGCTTTTTCTCAGCAAAGTGAAAAATCACAGTATTTAGGACCAAAGGAACTGGTATTTGGAATTGCAGTGAAAAAAGAAATATTTAATAGCCTAAAGAAAGGAGAAAAGAAATTTCATATTGCTATCTCCCAAACGGGAACCTGCATAGAACAAGGGAAGGCAACTGAGTTATCTTTCCAACTAAACCCAGATGTTCTGTGCCTAAACTCTGCCCCCAAAATGCTGAGACCTGGCTTGCTTGCTTTTGGTCTCCTAGGATATTATGAAAAATTCATGCGAGTCTCTTTAAAATCAGTTTAGTTCAGTCGCTCAGTCGTGTCCGACTCTTTGTGACCCCATGGACTGTAGCACGCCAGGCTTCCCTGTCCATCACCAACTCCCAGAGCTTTTAAAATAAAATTTCCAAATTCCCACTAGTGAAGGTATTTTTAGCATACACTTTGCTCAGTCCTTCTTTTAAAGATGTATTTTACTAATCAAGAGGTAGATTATTTTACAAGTTAGATGGCTAGCACTTGAAAGTGACTTAAGAAAAAAAAAAAGAAAGTGACTTAAGATTCATAAAGAACTACATAATTTGGGAAACACCTGAATAGATTACCAACAAACAGCATGTTAGTAATTAGATTCATGAGCAGCAAGAGCAGGAAGAACTGCTCAGAACTGTCTTCTGGTTCGTTTACTCCTTAACTTTCTTCCAGATTTTTTTCTTCTAGTTTTTCTTACTTGTAACAAACAGTAAAAAGAAAAAATGTCAAAGGAAAATATTAATAATCATAGAACACCAGGCTATTTTCATTTTTATATATTCTTCCTAATTCTTGTCCATGAGTATATGTATTATGACATTATTCTATGCCTTTACACGTTCAAGAGGGTATTCTGACTTTCTCATAAAATATATTACTACAGTGCTGCATATTTGAGGGTACTGTAATCTTCAAAATTATAATTGCTATGGCTGCAGAGTATTCTATGAATTGATAATAAACTGAGGCATATTCCTATTGCTACTCCTGCTGAGGGTTGATTCTGCTTTTTTGCCATCCCAGATGTGTTAAAATAAATTCCACAGTGCATAAACCTTTTCCCCCCTACATTTTAATTATTTTCATAGGATAAATTTCTAAAAGTGACTGTACTAGAACAAAGAATAGGAACTTTCAAAAGGTCGTTGATACATGTCACCTTTCTTTGAATCCTAGGTGACGCTGGACAGACATTTTTCATGTTTGTTTACGATTTACTACCTATCATATCAACAGTCATTTCAAGTCTTTATTCAATTGATGTGTTGGATATTCATGCTTTTACTAATCTGAATAAACTGCTCACAACATTTACACATCAACCATTTTAATTTTTGAGCTAGAGATAAAGATCAGTTTGTTTTAGCTGTGCTATTCTAGAAATAAAATGCAGTGAGTAATGACCAATTAGTTTAGTGGTTCTGCTCACTGAAAATGTAGAGATCCATAATAGAACTTTTTTTAAAAAGTCTGAATGAAGTTCAGAGACATCCACTTCTAAAACTATCATGAAGAAGCACCTGATTCCTCAGGGCTTGAGACATAGTGAAGTGGACAGAGAGAGAGAATCCAAGATAAATTACAATCTTTCTATGTAAAGTGACTCTAAAACACTTTTTCTTTGTACTTTCAAAACCTTCAAATTCATATAAATCATTAATAGTGAAAGGGAGATGGCCACTGGGCTACCCAAAATGATCTAATACACTGTAAGAAAATTAGACTTCAGGTATGGTTGGACAAGGTTTGTTTCAAAACATCTTAATTTCACCTGATTGTGTTTAAACTCCAAAATATTTCCTGCAGGTCTTCCTACATTCTCTGCCTCTCATCTTTTCCCCATCCTTTTTGTCTGGTCTCAGGCTAGACTGTCCAGCTACTGATTCTCTTACCCGGCCTAAGTCGCAAATGTCTCCCCCACCCTCCAAGAGTCCTGCCCTCACTTTTCAGGCATCAGACTCACATGTGTCTCAGGCAGGACAAGGAGGTCTCTGACTCAGTGCTGGGTAGCGGTACCCAGCCGGTCAGAAGGACAAAGAAAGCAGCACTGACCAGAAGCAGTGAGGTGCTTCGAAGTTCTATATGTTACAAGATGAAGGCGCACACCATATCTGACTCCCACAGTCTGCCCTACCTACTCACGTTCAACGCGTAACCACTCGAAAGGCAGGAGAAAGGTAAATGAGACTCACCACTTCATCCTTGTTGGAAACCAATTGTGAGACATGTTTTTCTTCCTCTTTCATCATCAATTTCTCATACAGGTCGCTGACAATGAATGAAGGGTAATACCTATCCTTCAGGGTCTCATAAACATCTCCCTGGATTTTGCAGAACACTTCAATCCCTTTATTACCCACAAGACATTGCTGGATTTCTTTGTAAAGTGACTTTTCCACTGATATTTCTTTGCTCTCCACAAAGAAATTTTGGTAAATTTCACCAACTAATTGTGGGATTTCATTCTGAAAAGATGGGAAGATAAGGAAAGAGAAAGTATGAAATACTGTCTCTGAGAAAAACTATTTTCTTCCGAATTCTCTGCATTTTAAAGGTGGAAGGAAGACCTGGAATGTGGGGTGAGTGTGCAGCTTTGTGGGCATGTTCAGGGCCAAGGGGTGAGCATCAGACCTTGAAAAAACCAGTTGAGTCCTTAAAAGGAACACTTTACATTGAACAGTTAACAAATATAAATTCTTTTTAATGCTGGAAGGAAAAAACAAAGAATGAGAACAGTTCTCTTCTTGCACTGGATTCCCTTCTCATAAATCTCAGTTTCACAGGAATATAATTCATCAGCTAAATTCAATTTGACTTTTCCATCTAATATAAATAGAAGTGCCAACTTCCTACTCCAGAAGAAAGTCAATATAATAATTGTGGAAGTAAGAGACATATTCTTCAGAATGATGACTTACTACAGTGTAATCAAGCTTGGTCTTAAACACGACACTTAAGTCACAGTGATCCTACTTTGAATGTGCAAACATCTCTTACATCTGATTAACAGAACCTTTGCATTTCTGCTAGAGACAACTCTAGGAATGACGCAAAGTCTTTAACAGTAGCAATAAAATGAAGACAAACACCTTAATGAATACTATGAACATAACAACATCATGGAACTTTTACATCCTAATCAGTGTTGCTAGATCAAATATAGTTATTTGAGGAAGCTATACCCTCCTCTTACTGTACTGACATTTTTCAACTTGTTTTTAATAGTTTAGGAAATTTTTTAGATTGCTCTTTACAGTAGTCCTCTGATAGCAGCCAAAGCCAAGTTTGTAGTCAAGTCTGGTAGATAAAATACGTAATAAAGCTGGCTAGTACAATATTGAGTAAAATGAGGTCATTGGTGGCTTATAAATTAACACTGAAAGAAATTCCTAAGATTTCAAAATGCTACGAGACTGGATTTAGTTCCTTAACCAACACAGTCTGTGATTTACGATGTATTCTAAGTTGGTGTTAAGCTCTAGCAACATTCATATTAAGTGTAAATGAGTAATTTAATGCAGATAGTGCTCTTTGGGCTTATTTTAATAAGCCTCTCAGAATGTATGTATTATATATGCTGTATATATTGTTATATATGTTTGTTGATACAAATTCACAGATATGTATTTCACATTCTTCAGCTTAATTCTTAAATATATATTGAGAACTTGCTGAGCACAAAACACAATGCTCATTATTAGGCTTTCCTCTGTAACAGACATTTGTAATCAAGAATTATTTTTTGTCTTCCTTAACACAATCATTTTAAATAAAAGGACAGTTAAGTGTGCACATTACAATATTATTAAAAATAACAAGGTTATAAGAATGAGGTACAGGTGATAAAACCAAACTTATAATAGCAAAGTGGGTAAGACGTGCCTTTTGATAATGAATTACAAAATAACTACCTGAAATTAAATTCAGCAACTGGGTACATTTGTAAATCTTTTCTCCTTGACTACACATTTAAAAGCACTTTCTATAAAAATAAAATCTAATTTTATTTACCATTGTGGGCTAGAACATAATGCCAATAATATGTCTGGTTTAAAATACTCTTTTAATGTATAGCTTATCTTACAGCTTTATTGAAAAACACAGATACACTGCCTAAAACGCAAGTTTTCATCAGCCAGTGATTAACATTCCTTTGGACCTGTATATCCTACCTTGTTAGCATTCTTTAAGTACTCCACAGACTCCCAAAAACTAATTAGAGCTCTCTTGTCCATCCTTTCCATGTACATTCGAAACTGCTCTCGGTAGACAGTGTTGGCCAAGATATCTTCGAACTGAAGAATCTATGAAGCGAATGTAATTAGGAGTTTTTAAAAATCTAAATTTAAATATCAGTTCACTTTGACTTCCAAAGGATTCATTTTCACACTCAGGAAAAAAAAATGCCTCATTTTCTAAGGTCATAGAGTGCCTGTTTCACCTTCCTAAACTTTAAATTGAAAAAGCTTACTGAATATTCAAAGTGCACATATTCAAAAAATACCAATTTTCTATTAACCATTAGCTCATTCAGCAAAGGATTTATTTGGCTTCTATTCAGTATCGGGTGCATTTCTAGGAAACAGATAAAAATCCCTGTCTTACGTGATGGACTGCTGAAAGCAACCACGCTCGTAGTAGAAAAAGTCAAGAGAGATGTTTAAAAGACCAGGTAGCTGGACTCTAATAAATTGGTATTTTTGTTTTCCATCCTATTTTCATATAGGTAAGGAAATCTACAAATGATTTCATACCTTGCCTTTTTGTTTATAATATCACATTCATTTGAAAAAAATCTCTTGTATGTATCATATGATTTTAATTGACCCATAAAAGTCCATTGTATGTCTAGCATTCTATTCCCATAGAATAGAATGATTCCACATAGTGGAATCAAAATGTCATAAATTCTTTAGTTAGGCAAAAATTCATAAGTTTTCTAAAACATACATATCATACACATTATTTACATATAACAAAAACTTCTCTACTATGCTTGATAAAGGCTTGAGATTTATAATTTTAAATAACAGATATGCAACAAGCAACAGATTTACTGTGTAGCACTGGGATCTATAGTCAATATCTTGTAATAATTTATAATGGAAAATAATTTCAAAAATAATATATGTGTATATGTATTACTGAATCACACAAAAAAATTCTACTTTTTGAAATTTAAAAAAAAAAGTCCAATGTATGGAAGTTTCAAAATTACCCCTTCATTTACCATTTTGAGTGCTTACATCATAAGAAAAACCACTACCTGAAGACACAGTGCGATCAATCCTGAGCACAGACCACTAAAGAAAAAGTGGATGACCTTTATAGTAATTCAGGACTTAACAAGGAAAAATGCCGCAAATTAATTTAGAAGGGACTTAACTCCTATATCCTTAGTTATCTATTTAGTAATAAAAATGATGTCTAAATATAATGCGAAGAGGGCAATGGCACCCCACTCCAGTACTCTCGCCTGGAGGATCCCATGGACAGAGGAGCCTGGTGGGCTGCAGTCCATGGGGTCGCTAAGAGTAGGACTCACTGAGTGATTTCACTTTCACCTTTCACTTTCATGCACTGGAGAAGGAAATGGCAACCCACTCCAGTGTTCCTTCCAGGGATGGGGGAGCCTGGTGGGCTGCCGTCTATGGGGTCGCACAGAGTCAGACACGACTGAGGAGACTTGGCAGCAGCAGCAAGTATAATACAAGAAAAGGAAAACTTATATTTAAGATTCTTAAAACTAATATTGTAGCAGGTAGAAAAATTTCAGAAATGTTATCTCTGAGATTTTTCTAAAATCAAGTGCATATGATCAATGCATGTTCACCTCCTCTGCCATGCACAGTAAGTCTTCAATCTGTTTTGTGGGCAGAAACGGGCAGGCATTTTTCTAGCAGCTTTTGGTAACTAATTAAAGGAATGACCATCCCTTGCTACAGATCATTAATACTTAGGATGTAGTGTACTAACTTTGGGAAATCATAGAACGTATCCTCACTTCAGGTAAACCTACCAGTGAGGCATTTTAAAGTAGAAGTCCTAACTGTACAGGCTCCAAAGAAGTCTGAAGGCTCCGATAGCAACTCTGATAGCAATGACAGATTACTCGGAGAACAACCCATTTTCAACACAGGGAGGAGCTGAGCAGGAGAGATAGCCAACAATTCTAAGGAAGTCTTCCCAGTCTAATCTCATAGACTGAAGTGAATTCCAAATTAGATACAAATTCTTGATTTTGCAAAATTAAGCCCAAAACGTCTTCTAAAATATTAGCCGCCTTTATTCTCTTATTGTGTCTTATGAACACTCTTAGGTTTAGTTCTAAAAGTGCACACATAAATAAATGGCAGGAGACCTCTCTCAAGTCTAATTTAACATCTGATACACCTCATATCTCAGCTGGTGAATTAACCTTTAAGTTCTCTACTCCAAGCGTTTTGTTTTTGCTTTTAATTTTCTCTTGAAGCCTGCATAAGCCTTTCACTGAGTAACGCACACTAACGGTGTGGGTCTGGGTGACCAGGATGAACAGATGGCACACTTTTGAGTCAAATATGTTAGCGTGAGATGAACTCAATCTCACTACATTAATCTGAGATGAGCAATTCTCAGTAATTCTGAGACTCCGTGCAGAAGTGGGAAAGAGACCACTGGGTAGGTCAAAGTGGACACTACTGCTCAATAGATGGTTTAAAAATATAAGTGTATATACACAACATAATGCCAATTACCATTTACTAAGGGCTTCCATACAGCAAACACTATGCTCTTGTGTTAATTTCCTCTGTTGGATTAACACATTTCTTTCTGTCCTAAAACCGCTGGTAATTCTGGGAGGGGTGCTGCCACAGAGAATCTCTGGGCAGAAGACAAAAAACTGTCCTGGTGGATGTTCCATGCGCCAAAGGCCATGGCGTGCTTCAGGCTGGAAGGTGCCCTGTGATCACTCTTTATTCCCCGTCAGGGATTTTTATTTACTTCTTTTCACTATGTCCCAGTCCCACTGGATCTGGTTTCATGATGCGTATGCTATTAACTTAGTTTTATGTTTTGTGTGTGTTGTTTCTTAACCCACAGGCCAATTTTTCTATAGGAAATACATCCCTATAGCACTCAAAAGGACCACAAGGCCTAGAATAGTAAATAAACGTTCTCCTAAAACACCCAACATGTTACCAAGAGGGACCCAGGCCCAAGATTCTCTGCCCGTGGAATATCCACAATATATTCCTGAAATTGTCTATATCAGACTAAAGAGAATGTGGAGAACTAGGATCCTGGGAATGATGTTTTATCCTGAAAGGAGAGTTCACAATTGGATTCCTCTTACAGTTATGACATCACTAAAACATACCCCCAAATAATTAATGCCAGTTACAACAGATGTTTATTGAGTGCTCATTATATACCGACTACTGTGGTTATCATTTTATGTGCATTATTTAATTCCATAATTATCATGCCCTGTATGGTCTGTGCAATTATTATTACTTTACAAACAGAGTACAGACAGGCTAACTGACTTGCCCAAAGTGAATCCCCAGTGAACTTGGGATTTAAGAGTCAGGCTTTCTGACTCTGTAACATAACGTTTTTGTTGTTGTTGAAACTTTTTATTTTATATTGGAGTATAGCTGATTAACAATGTTATGATATTTTTCAGCTGGACAGCAAAGGGACTCAGCCACACATATACATGCATCCATTCCTGCCATCCAGGCCTCCACATAACACTGAGCAGAGTTCCCTGTGCTCTACACTAGGTCCTTGTTGGTTACCCATTTTAAACAGAGCAGTGTGTACATGTCCATCCCAAACTACCCGTTCCCCCTATCCCATAATAAAATACTTACTCTTCTTAAGAAATTACCTGATTTGATTTCAGGCCAAAAGATTTAGCAAACTAAGAACAGTACGGAAGTCAAGAAGGAAAGGTGGGTTGAGAGCTCTGTAAGAACTTCAGGAGAGACAGAGCCAGGGCGTCTTTTCCATTCAAGTGCAGGGTCCTCAGCTACACTCAGACTTGTGAACCAACCAGATCCGGGTTTTTATATAGTTCTGTCTCTTCCTATCCACATGGCCTTACTAGGTAATTTACTTACACCAACTGTCTCGTCATCTTTTGTAAAATGGAGACACAGAATACATATTCATAGCACTGTGGTGAGAGCTAAGTAAAATAACCTCTAAGAGACATTCTGCTTCACTGCCTGTAATTTCTATCCAATTAGTAGTGAGTAATCTGATTGGGCCCTTGAAAATATAAATACGCTCCTCTGGGATGGCGGGAGGACAAAAGGGAGACAGGAAAACACACACAGGCGTGTACACACACACACACGCATCTCACACCTCCTGATCACACCAATTACCATGCGCAGAAGTCAAGGATGCCAAGAAGTGTGGATTCTTGACTCCTAAAAGTCAACATGTGAGTTTATGTTAGGGAAGACATGTTTTAGGTTAAATACCAAGAAGTGAAGGCACTGTCCGTGTGATGACATCAGCGTTCATAACAAACACGAAATGGCAAAGCAAGAAACCGCCAAGTTCTACCTTCTGGCTCTGAGGCCCTTCCCCCTCGTCGAAGGCCCCGTCCTCTTGCTGGTCATAGGCAGGGCCTCCCAGGACTCTGATCCTCTTCTCACACTGCTTCTTCGCTACAGTCAGCTGGTTAATATACCTTTTCATGTTCCTGGCCCTCAGGAGGTCAGCCTTCATGGCGGCAGTTTCTTTACCTTGAATGAGACAGATAGGCGGTAGGCAGTCAGAGGACAAGGTGCCAAAGAGGGAGGGAACGTGGTCACGCTGGGCCAAATCTGTGAAAATGTGGGGCTGAAAATTTGCCATCTGTGACATGGATAGACCTGGGGGTCATTATATTTAGTGAAGTCAGTCAGAGAGAAAAAAAATAAATACTGTATGCTTTCACTTATATAAGGAATCTAAAAAAAAGAAACAGACTCACAAGTAATAAACTAGTGGTTACCAGAGCGAAGAGGAGTGTGGGGAAGGTCAACACAGGTAAAGGGGATTAAGAGGTACCAACTGCCAGGTATAAAACAGGTAAGATACAAGGACAGAACATACAGCACAGGAAACAGAGCCAATATTTTACAATAACTATATGGCGTATATCTATAAAACAGTGAGTCACTAGGCTACAGGGCTGTCTTTGGATCTGCCTCTCTTGGACTCTACATGGTCTCTGGTGACCAGCTTCCTGAACACACTGGGTAGCTTCCTGTGGGGCTTCACTATCCATTATCTCAGCAGATCCCCCAAGAATCTGCCTGGCTCCGTTCCCTGTCCCCTTCAGGTCCCTAGTTCAGGGCTCAGCAAAGACATCTCTGGTCACCCTCTTTGTACCTGCAACCTCCACCCTAAAACACCAGTCTTCTCCCGCGCGGCTTTATACCTTCTCTATAGCAGGACTGCCATACCACCTATTTGGTTTACTTATCCTCCAAGTATGTCCTCATAAAAGTAGCATTTTGTTTGTTTATACACAGCTGGGCCACCAGCACCCACAACAGTGCCCAGCAACACCGTCAGGACTCAGGGAACACGCTGAGCGGATGCATGATCTGTGTCAGGTGTTACCGAGGGTTCAATATAACAGAGCTAATGTTCTGCTGAGTCCTCGATATGCATCAGGTACTCTGCTCTCTCTCGAGCCCTGGCTGTGAAAGAGGGAACCAGGGTGAGACTCCTCACCTCCCGCTCTTCACCTTACTCCAACATGGCATCTAGCCCTCCCTGCCACCAATTAGCTGTGGCCAGGACCACGAGCGGACAAGTCCTGTGGACGGCTGTCAGTAGAGTCTGGAATCAGATTAGAATTTGGTCTCTGCCACTATGAGCTCTGTGGTCTCAGGGAAAATTTTTTAAAAATTTAACTTAAAAATATTTACAATGGTTTGCTTCCTTAAGCTGACATTATGTAATTTAAAGCAAATGCAAAAAATTCACACAAAGTTAATTTTTAAAAATGACTAAGCATCGAGCACCTCCTTGTGGAGAAGGGACTAGCTTTGCACACGTAACCTGCAGGCAGGGAGGGGCAGGGGTTGAGGGCAAGCTTTTTTCTTTTAAATGGGTGAGAAATGAGCTGGTTTTAATGCTGGTGGAAGGAAGCAGTTAAGAAGGAAACAGGCTACAAGTTGGGAGGGTGGTACCCAGTAGACAGTGAGGAAGGAGGCTGGCTTTGGGGGAGGCCACTGGAGAAGGAAATGGCAACCCACTCCAGTGTTCTTGCCTGGAGAGTCCCAGGGATGGGGGAGCCTGGTGGCTGCCGTCTATGGGGTCACACACAGTCGGACACGACTGAAGTGACTTAGCAGCAGCACCCCACCCTGTGGCGACAGGGAAGCACAGGGATGGATGCGGACACCAGCCAGTCTGGACCTGGTGTTGGGAGCTGCAGCAGCTCCCCTCCTAGGGCTCTGCTGTCTGGAAGCAGAGAGTGAGGTTATCCGCTCAGAGAAGTGTTAGCTGCTCAGTCGTGCCTGATTCTCTGTGATGTCATGGACTGTAGCCCACCAGGCTCCTCTGTCCATGGAATTTTTTAGGCAAGAACACTGGAGTGGGTAGCCATTTTCTTCTCCAGGGGATCTTTAGACCCAGGAATCGAACCTGCGTCTCAAGCTAGGCCAGCAGATTCTTTACCACGGGGCCACCAGGGAAGCCCTCACACACCGAGGGAGACCTCCAGTTCCCCAGGGTGGTCGTCACCACCCTCAGGTCACAGAGTCAGTCTGTGCAGATGCTGACAACCATGTCTGGACAGGCTGCACACGTCCGGCAGGAAAAGCTCAGGCAAGGACCACAAGGCACGGGATCTATCAGAGCAGCCTTTTCCGACACGCATCACCAATGGTCACGCGCAGACTTCGGGTCAGCAG
This sequence comes from Bos grunniens, assembly GCF_055505025.1. Classification (NCBI taxonomy): domain Eukaryota; kingdom Metazoa; phylum Chordata; class Mammalia; order Artiodactyla; family Bovidae; genus Bos; species Bos grunniens. Next base: position 17,287,578 of record NC_141191.1, on the reverse strand, counting down.
TCAGCCCTGTTCAAGGGGGTCTGTCGTGTCACAGGTGTTTTCAAACATGTAACTGAGGAGAAGGGGACGAAAGAGGATGAGATGGTTGGATGGCATCACTGACTCAATGGACACGAGTTTGGTGATGGACAGGGAGGCCTGGTGTGCTGCAGTCCACGGGGTCGCAAAGAGTCAGACACGACTGAGCGACTGAACTGAACTGAACCGAGGAGGCATTTTCATCTGACGGCAATGATGGGTTCTCAGTGCGTCCTGTGCTTGGCTGACAGGGAGGGCCTGCTCGAAGAACTGAACTCAGCGTCTCAAGAGGAAAGTAGGAAGATAAACGTTTGATGTATGGCAGAAACCAACACAATATTGTAAAGCAATTATCCTCCAATTAAAAATTTTAAATAAAGTAACTGTTAGTCTGTCTCCAAATTAGCATACTGCAAACTGAAATTATTTGTGGGTGTACCTGAAGAAATACTTGCTTGGAATTGTGACTTTTTCAGAAAACTTTTCATTCGTTTTTTTCTGCTTCCAAAACTCACGTTATTTCCATTACACTTAGATTCTAAGGAGCTTAAACTCCCACAGTTGCATTCCACGCTTCTGCACTGATTACATTTATTTTAAAAAGATTTAAAGCATATATCCTTACACTAGTTTGCATTGGTTACATTTATTTTAAACATGCTACACATATATTCTTACATTTTAAATTCTGTGCATAATCTTTAAACTACTTTAAAATGCGAGGACAAAGAGTTGCCTTTTATAAAATAAACCTAGACTGCAATTTTAACTTTGGGTTAAAACAGGCTAATTGAGAGAGACAGAGAGGAAGAAACTGATATACACTTAACAACAAACACATTCTTCTCCTGAGAAGGCTTAAAAGTCTTTCTAAAAGGACAAAAACAGGCAAATTCCAAAGGGAAGGGAGAAAGAGAATAAACCTTCCCCTAAAACCCAGCTGCAGAGCTGAGGAAACATCCCAGAGTCCCGCTGGAGTGTCCCCTGCTCGCGTGAATGCCTTCTGTTTGTTGAGGGCCAAAGTCATTGTCTGATCACAAAGCTTGTTGCTAACAAATGCAACGGCAGTTTGTTGCTTAGACAATTCTGTTTATTTTTTTGCCTCGGAAAACTAATGCCACGTTCAGGGCTTAATGCCTAACAGGGCACTGCTGCAGTGCGTGCAACTATTGTGCAAAAATCCTAGGAAATCCAGCGAGAGAGATGAATATGCTTCTTTGTGACCTGAGGACCCGTCCAGCCAAGAAATCCTCTCATCAAGAGAAGTGTGGGCCAGGGGGTGGACGACACACTGCCCATTCGTGCCAGCCTCCTGCAGCCGCGTCTGCTGAGCCCTAGGTAACGCCGTGTGCTGTTAAGCCGGGTGAATCACACAGTGTTTATCCAGGTTAAGGAAGAAGGCCGAGACCACAAGCGGTGGCAGGTGACGCAGTGGGTGGCAGCGGCTCTTTACACGGGTGCCAAGAACACGTGAGTGCCCTAATCGTCTAAAACAATTCATTATCAGTGTTCGCTGGCTTCCCTCCTAGCGAGTCCAGATTCTGCTGAGGTAAGAGCAAAAGGGAAGGGGGTCGTTTGCTGGAAGAGAGATCTGCGTCAGACCTCGGAGGAACCCCCTGCGGGCACTGCAGGGGGCCGGTGAACTGCGTCACAGAGCCCTTTGGGCCGCAAGCCTTCCACCCATGATACAGGTCCTCCTTTGAGTAAAGTGCTTTGCTGCAAAACAGAAACACCAGGGACAACCGCTGGGCGCTCCCTCCAACGTGGCAAAGGGCAGAGAAGTGACTTACAGTGCAAACCGAGGGCCCTGAAGCGGCACGAGCGTGGCTGGGTGAAAACGGCACCCCCGCGTCTGCCAAGCACTAAGAAGCACCCACAGCAGAGTGTTTATTTTCTCATGTCAGACTGCAAGGCGCAGCCTAACTGCCACAGCCTCGGCGGGCTGCCTGAGGAATCCCATGGAGGACACACGGTCTCGGAATCAGTGACCTTCCGGGTGGCTAAACCTTCCCTGTGGGGCTGTCCCGTGTGTGGCGGAATGTCTCATAGCATCCCTGGCCTTTACCACTAGATGCCAGAGGCACCCCTTCCCCCTGGGTAGCAACCAGAAATGTCTGCAGACCTCGTTAAATGCCCCCTGTCCCTTGGAAGGCAAAACTGTACCCCCCACCACACTCAGAGTACTACAGAGATGCAGCTCCTAAGGGGGTGCAGGAGGCAAGCCTGTGATTGCCCACCCCCACGGGGCTCCCCAGCATGTGGTTCCGCCCCCCATGATGCACAGGTCTCCTCAGGCCCCCCAGACAGTGGAGGGAAGGGATTATCGGGGCTCCTCGCTGGCAGAGGTCAGGCCTCAGTCCACAGTGACAGGCTGACAAGTCTGAAATCTCTCCTATACACTGAAACAAATGTTTCAGTAAAAGGTCCTGAGATGGGGGTTCAAGAAACGGGTGTGTATTTATTTAGGGACTAGTGAAGTTTCAGCAGAGAAGGTAATGGCACCCCACTCCAGTACTCTTGCCTGGAAAATCCCATGGACGGAGGAGCCTGGTGGGCTGTAGTCCATGGGGTCGCTGAGGGTCAGACATGACTAAGCGACTTCACTTTCACTTTTCACTTTCATGCATTGGAGAAGGAAATGGCAACCCACTCCAGTGTTCTTGCCTGGAGAATCCCAGGGACGGGGGAGCCTGGTAGGCTGCCATCTATGGGGTCGCACAGAGTCGGACATGACTGAAGTGACTTAGCAGCAGCAGCAGTGAAGTTTCAGCAGGAGAAATGCTGTTTCCTTCTGAATGCAGAGCTGACGGCAGTTCTCGGCAGTTACCGATCACCACAGATTTCCTCAAAGTTATCTGAAGATCACCTCAAAAGTTGCCCAGGAACTAACGCAATATTTACCTTACTTTCCAACTTAGGGTCAGTATGCTTTAAAAAAAAAAAAAAAGAACAAGTGGGATTCTCTTATCACAGCAAACACCTGAAGTTTCAGAGTTGAGTGTGCCGCTCCCCTTCAGTAGGAAGGATACTTAAGGAATGAGCAGAGGCCCCAGCAGGAGCTCCCGGCGGAGCTTCTCCTGTTATAGCAGAGAAGCCGACAGAGGCCTCGAGGGCCAGGCGAGGCCAGGGGCCTGCAGCACACCTTTTATTCGTGTTTCCTTCCTTAAATATATCAAGTGCTGAGACTTCCAGCATTTTCCTCGGTTGAAGGCCCTCCAACACGCTTGCAACAGATTTTTAAAGTAGTAAGATCCCATCAGTTAAATCCACATGCCAGATTACCAGGAGAGGCCTGCTCCCAGATGAGAATGTGACTGAAGCAGAGAGGAGTCAGAAACCGAAGACACAGCTCTGGCGCATGCAGCTTCTGAGTTCAGAGCGTGACCCTCAGAGCACCGAGTGCAGGATACGTGGGTTCATGCCCCAGATCAGCACATGACTGACCACGCACTTGCTGAAAACCTCTGGACCTGAACTTTACTTGAATAAATACAGGTTCTTAGGACATACGATGACTCAAGTTTTTTGTGGGGGGAAGGTGGGAGCTGAGTTGGATATATAAATTATGAGACTAGAGAGCCGCAAGGCAGGAGACCTGGTTTTGACCCCTGGGTTGGGAAGATCCCCTGGAGGAGGGCATGGCAAACCACTCCAGTAATTTGGCCTGGAGAACTCCATGGACTGTGTAGTCCATGCGGTCACAAAGAGTCGGACACGACTGAGCCACTTTCACTTTCACAGGGCTTCCCTGGTGGCTCAGACGGTAAAGAATCCTCCTGCAAGCAGGAAGACCTGGGTTCGATCCCTGGGTTGGGAAGATACCCTGGAGGAGGGCATGGCAACCCACTCCAGTATTCTTGCCTGGGGAATCCCATGGACAGAGGAGCCTGACGGGCTACAGGCCACGGAGTCACAAAAGAACTGGACGTGACTGGCTTAGTCACTAAGCCACCACCACCAGAGGGCGCGTGATGGAAACGGCTGAGCCCTTGGCCACAAGGCAGCGATGGGACGGGCCTGCGCTGGGTGCTGGGGAAGGGACCGCAGGCTCGGGGCACCGCCGCGCTCAGGGTGGGAGGGCCGGGCAGAGAGAAACCCTAGCAAAGGCCCTGCAGCAATGGGCTGCGGTGTAAGTTTAGGTCATTCATAAATTAGAAACTGTGTCAAATTACTGCAATACCACAAAAAGGACTCTGAAAAGTCCTCTAGAGTCTACAGAATAGCTCCTTCCTTTAGGTAGGGACACTTTTAAATCCAAAATCAGATAAGAAATATGATCCAAAAATTATTCCTAAAGGAAATCACTATGGTTTTTATCAACAAGTAACTGTGTATGTGTGTATACATATTCAGTATATTCTGAAGTTCTTCTACAGTTCTGCTTGATATACTCAATTCCAAAACTCTCTACTTATCCTCTAAACAAGGCACACAACGGGCACGGCACCCCCATGCGGGCAGTGTTTATACAGAGCAGTTTCTATTAGACCCAGATCAACATCCTGTCCTTTGTTGCAGTCAGCTAAATAAATATTACTCTTGAATCACTTTATTCTTGCTAACATTTCAGAGCCCAGAACAGCAGTGAGGGAAAGAAAAAGCCTTAAAGGGAGCTGAAATAGAAAATAATAATTTAGGGTAACACACAGGATACAATCAGATGTTCTGGGATTTTTCTTTTAAGTTTCCCACTAAATTGACCTCATACCCCTCTTAACGGGCTGACAGGTTTTGCTCACTGCAGATGTGACAGGAATAGGGAAAAATAAATTACGGATAAAAAGGGCTCCAGGCATTGGGGAGCTATGGTTTCTCAAGCAGCTGTTCTAGTGGTTAAAGCCTAAATGTCCACTCTCTTAATGATATGTCTGAATTTCCAAAGCAGGATTCTGATTCATCCCTGTTGTTACGTGTGCTGACAGGATCCACCCTTCAAAACCACTGACCCAGGGGCCAGGTCTGGGGCGGGGAGTCTCCCACCAAGCAGCCCCGTGGAGACCCCCCACCCCCTCCACTGCCTTGCAGGGTAAGAGACATCAGACTAGACACCAGGACAGTAAATCCCTGTTGCTTAAGGAACTGTATGGTGATAACTCGGCTGGCTTACACACCTAAGAGAAGCCCATATAATTTAAAATAAAGTTGCCAGTCAATTAAAAACTATAAAAAAAAAAAAAAAAGAGGGAGCTGAAATACTGGGCTTATTCGCCTTCAACAGTAAAGAAGTCGTAGCATATGTTCCATTACTACTAGAATGCCGGCACTTGGCCAGTGTCTTAGTTTGGGCAGCTATAACCAAACACCACAGACTGGCCGGCTGTAAACAACACAAACGTGTTTCTCACAGTCTGGAGACTAGGGCGCCAGGGTGGTCCTTGGTGAAGCCCCTCATGGGGGAGGTTGGGGATCTCTCTGCAGCCTCTCTCATAAAACACCAAGCCCATCCATGAGGGCTCCACCCTCCTGACCAAAGCAAACTTCCCAAATTCTGTGACCATCAAGCAGCTGATGGGATTAGTGGGTAAAAGTCACACTTCAGTCAATATGTTTGGCCAGAATGAATGATAAAATAAGGTCAGAGGCAAGGAAATTTTGTGAGCGCACTTAAAACTTCTGAGACCAAGTGCTTCAAAAAATTTATAAATTGTGCAGTATTTATAAATTTGCTCTAAGAACCTGTTTCTCCAAATATTCCTAATTTTTCTTTCTCACAGGACAAAGATCTGGGTTCAGATCAGATCAGATCAGTCGCTCAGTCGTGTCCGACTCTTTGCAACCCCATGAATCGCAGAACGCCAGGCCTCCCTGTCCATCACCAACTCCCGGAGTTCACTCAGACTCACGTCCATTGAGTCAGTGATGCCATCCAGTCATCTCATCCTCTGTCGTCCCCTTCTCTTCCTGCCCCCAATCCCTCCCAGCATCAGAGTCTTTTCCAACGAGTCAACTCTTCGCATGAGGTGGCCAAAGTACTGGAGCTTCAGCTTTAGCATCATTCCTTCCAAAGAAATCCCAGGGCTGGGTTAGATGGTCTCAAATTTTGTTTTTCTTATTTCTATGATTACTTAGTTTCCCTAGAACAGTACCAGCAATTAAACTAGTTAAGACATTGTAAAGAATTCAAAAACCATTTGATACCTTATTTCTTAAAAACATCAAAATTCCAAAAGAAAAAAGCCACCAAAAATCAAATTAAAATTTCTACATTGTTAAAGAGAGTAATTTGGTCTTCTACTATGAACCTGAAACATTCTCAGAGTGCTGTGTGGATTTGCTGGAGTTTATTGAAGCCTTGGAAGCCTTATTTGAACATTCCTGAATATACAAAGAGGTCCTCCCAGCCCTCCTGTGTTATCCTGAGAAAAGTCAATGCAGAGTCAGCTAGTTAATTCCTTAAGGTTTCAGAGGGCACACAATTGGGTAATTTCTCCCCACCTGTTATACAGTATTTTCTCCCTTTAAATCCTCAAAATACTTCCACAATTACATACCAATTCCTAATCAATGAACAATTATAATTGAAAAAGACTTGCCTGAAACAAACATATTTATATGTAGCAACAAAATTATATTTCAGCATATTCATTCTACCTTCATTTAAAAAAGAAAAAGTTCTCATCTCTAGTTTGCATCCCAAGTATTCTTAGGATCTTCCATCTGTTCATTTTTTTTTTTTAACACTTCTTCAGTTTACTATTCACAAAGAGAACATGAAACGAAGGCTAAGGAGAAACAACCCTGGACATGAAATTGCTTAGAGCCGCACACGCAGCCTGGCAGCATCGCTACATGGTCACTTCGAGCACAGCCCGACTGTCCAGCTTTAAGGAAGCAGTGCGGGCAGGTGGGGTGGCGGGAAGAGGTTAACATCCAGACGAGGCGCTTCCCAGATGCTCAGCCCGCCAACACGCTGACCAGATCGCACTCTCTCTAAAACAGAGCTCTCCAAAAACTAACAAAACAATTCTATTTGGGGGGAGCCTTTTAATATGAGGGAAAACTATGAAACTATGTTTAGTATGTAAACAGAACAGCAGCATGATTCTACCCACTGACTACAATATTCTAAAAATTATGAACACAAAGTTTATCTGGGAACACAGAACTACAAAGGTTTTTGTTAGGATGAAACCATACTTACTTTCTCTTTTGCTGATATAGCAATATTTTAACAAGTTTGAAATACTTAAGTGTATACTCCATACATGTCAAAACTCTGACAGGAGAGAGAAGACGGGGAACTAGACCCAGGACCTTCAGGACGTAAAAGCAGAGAAAATGAACTGGTCCTTACCTTTGTGCCTCTTCAGCTGCGGGAAGCTGCTGATTGTTGTTGCCTGGATTATCTCCACTACAATTTGATACCTGAGTATTGAAGAGAGAGAACAATTAAAGATCGAACAGGAAGGTAAGACTATTTTCAGGAAGAATTTCAGACTCTATTTGTAGTGATCAACTGTAACACGGTAAATCCTGCATAAGAATCATGAAAACCATCCAAAGCAGGTGAAGTCAGCAGGCTGGGTGCTGCGCCATGGGCTACTCGTTCCTGAGGCCTGAATGCAAGAGTCCTAAACGTACCCCCACCTCCATTCCCTGTACAGAAGCGTTCCCACCTGCCCCCCGACTGAAGAGGGAAACCCTGAGGTCATGAGCGACTCCTCCCCCTCTTACACCCCTCACCAGCGCCCTCCCTGACGCTGGTAACCAGAACCCTACTGCTTCTACCTCCCAGACCTGCACTGTCCAGGAAGGTGACCATGAGCCACGTGGGCTACTTAAATCACAATTTTATTCCTCGTTGCACCATCCACACTTGAAGTGCTGAGCCACCTCACGGACCTCATAAACCACAGTGGACTGTGCAGATAGAACACTTCCATCTATAACCTTTACTAGAGATAACACTCAGGGAATATTGCATCATTATAGGATATGGTGGTTCATGGGACGTTTTCCCCCAGGACTTGGGATTGTGTCAATGTGAGGAAGCTGTGGGTGACGGACGGCTCCAGGAATATGTATGTGTGACTGAGAACACCTCTGCTTCAGGAAAAAGAAAACCTTACATTTTTAGACCAAATATAATCCTAGAACGATGGCTATTTTGAGCATGTTCATGTCAGGTAGGTTATAAACCCAAGTTCTCAGGGGCTATTCAGTTATTATTAAGTATTTCCCTAATGAAACTCATTGATTCTGAGTGTTTCTCAGCCCTTAATTATACTAAGAATCTGCCTGTAATAAAACTATGTAACATTAACTCTTTATCAGAACACAATCTTAGCAGCATTTTAAGATTTAATGCTACATCTGGCTGGCTTTTTTTTTTTTTTTTAACCCGCCACCTGGCTTGCTGGATTCTCATTCCCCAGCCAGGGGTTGAACTCAGGCCTACAGCAGTGAAAGCCCCGAGTCCTTAACCCCTGGACTGCCAGGGAGCTCCCTTGGCTGGCTTTTAGAGCACAAAATATGTTCTTCTGCTTTTCAGCTAATTCCTGGATGACTCGAATTCATCAGTCATAGCTCTTCATGGGTTCAGATTCACATCTTTTTATTTCTTCCTTTGCGTCATATGAACATCGATGCTACTACCCCACCCCTCAGAGAACGGGCTGTCGGGAGCGCTGGCTGGCGGTTGCCTATGGCAGACTGCTGGTTGCCAACACCCTTCATCTCCTTCTCCCCCACTAACTGGACCACACTGATCAGGGCAAGCGAGGCCCCAGACAAAAATGCTAACCTTATCTCAAGCAGTTAGGGATGGCCATCTGAAATAGTTCTAGCTGACGAGACATGAGCGGAACTGGCCGGGAGGGGGTTCCAGGAAGGCTTCCTACAGGGGCGGGCTCCACGGGAAGGCCCCTTTGTCTTTTGTCCCTGACTTTCCTTAGTTCTCCTGCCTGGGACAAGGATGCAGCGGGATGGAGGCGCAGCACCCCCAAGGATGAAAGCCACGCAGTGATGGGAGAAGACGGGAGAAGCTCAGGTGTCCAGAGACACCACTAAGCCATGACTGCAGCCCCAGCCTGGCCATCTCAGGACTTTCTGGTATTGAGGGTCATAAAGCCCTGACTTGTTCAAGTAACCATGCGTCAATGTGTCTCGTGGCCAAATGCCACCTGACTAGCAGAGAACTTTCTGAAGTTTCCATACATGGAGAAGTTATCTCCAGGCTGAACACACTCAGGTAATGTCCTCCAAAAGGAAGCCTTGCTAGGACATTAATGACCATTACAGTTGTGTGATAGAGCCACCTTCATTCCTTCATTAATGGTAAAACACAAAGATAGTTTTTCATGTGATTTTTCCCGCCAGTTACTGAACAGATGAGGAAACAGCTTATAAGAAGCATACACAAACCTGGAATCATCAAAGTCTAACACTCCCTAACCAAGTCTTTATTTTAACCTTGGACTTAGTAGGTTCTATAAGCAAAGAGCACTGACTTCTTCCAGGCAACTCAAATGCATGTCACCAAACTCCATAGGCTTGTTGTAGCAACTTCTACAAAGAAAAAGCACAAGAATAATCTATGTGGTCAATATGCTTTCATTAAACAAACACTTGTTAATCGTTTCTTAGGTTCTAGACACACAGAAGTGAGTAACACCAGCATGGTGTCTGTTTTCAGAAAGCTCCAGGGATATATCAGATGGAGAAAACAGCCTATAATATCTGTAATTATGAAGACTACATAATAGATATTAATGATTCTAAAATGCAAAATGGCAGGTACATTTACGATTGCTGGTATCTAAATACGTGGGTCTATGAACCAGGGCTACAGTGCAAAACACAGATATAAAGGAAGGAACAACTGTGTTAAAGTGGTAGAATTATAAGTCATCTTAAAACTGTTCCCAAACTACTTCCCTATCTGAGCCAGTCCACACTAGACTTACCTTCCTTCCTGCACAGGAAGCTTTCCTCCCCTCTCCGTTTCCGCACGAGACCCATCATTTCTATCCTTTAGGCTCGAAATACCATCTTTGATATCCGCCCTCCCGTAAATATGAATCTCCAAGTCCTGAATCTTTAAACAAGTTCCTCTCGCCCTCTTCCTCTAGACACCACCCTTCTCACCTGTGGGTCAGCTGCATTCGCTGGACGGCCTGTTTCCTTCATGTCAACCTTTCTATCTCCCACCCAACCCACGCTATGCAGTGCTGTCAAAGCCCCTTCCTCAAGGACCACTCTCAGCGCCTCCTCCTCCAGGGAGGTCCCTGGAGGGGTTGAGCCTCCTCTTCGGAGGAGGACCCCTCTGCTCCAGCCTGTGAGTCCCTCAGCAATCGGCACTGGCCCCCTCGCTCAAGCCCCATAGAAACCTGGAGTGAAGTCAGGATGGCTTCCACACAGCTCTCCTCAAACTGTAGCCACTTGCCAGGCTTTGGCTTATGCTGTTTCCTTCTGAAAACAACCTCCCTTTTTGGCCACCTAATCAGATCTTGCATATATTATTTCTTCCCTCAGGTTATCCTCAATCCCTCTCATTCACATCAACATTTCTCCTCTCTGAAACCCTAAATTACTTCTGCTCTATAATATCACCCATTTATCTACTATTTTCCACAAAGAATGTTGTAAATGAAGAAAACGGTGTGTCCGGGGCTTTGGGGGCCTCGCCCTTCTTTTTAACATGGTAACAAGTCTTGTACTTAAAAAAGTAAACAGTGAGCCTAATGCCATCTGAGGAAGAAGTATGTTCAAACGAATCCATGGAATTCTAAAGTAATATCAGCTAACAGATTCCTTTCATCAGGTACCAGGTTACCTAACTAAATACTTTATTTTACATATCGCATTTAATCCTCACAAGGTACTATAATGAACCCCACACTACAGAGGGAGAAACTGGAGTTCAGGGGTATTAGGAAATCTATACAATATTAACAAATTTTTATGGAATTCAGAAAGATGGTGATGATGACCCTATATGTGAGACAGCAAAAGAGACATAGATGTAAAGAACAGACTTTTGGATGCTGTGGGAGAAGGTGAGGGTGGGATGATTTGAAAGAATAGCACTGAAACATGTATATTACCATATGTGAAATAGATTGCCAGTCCAGGTACAATGCATGAGACAGGCTGCTTAGGGCTGGTGCAATGGGATGACCCAGAGGGATGGGATGGGGAGGGAGGTGGGAAGGGGGTTCAGCATGGGGAACACATGTACACCCACGGCTGATTCATGTCAATGTATGGCAAAAACCACTACAATACTGTAAAGTAATCAGCCTCCAATTAAAATAAATTAATTAATAAAAAATTCTATATAAGGTCTCACTGCTTTTAAGTACAAGTAAAGCCTAAATCAAAAATGTTGGAGCCTAAAACAAAATTGTAGCTTTGTCTATGAAAAAAGATATGCTGTTTTTAATCTCCAACTAGATCAGAAGCCTCTTGAAAATAGGGATTGAGTCTTGAATTCTTTAACAGAGTCTAACTTGGCAGTAAATATTTCAGGGTGCCAGGGACGGAATGTGTGTGTGTCCCCTGCAGAAGTCACAGGTGAAGCCTACACCCCAGTGTCATGGTGTTTGGAGGCAGGACCTCAGAAAGGTCATTAGGTCTTGAGGGTGGTCCACGCCCATATTAAAGAGACCCCAGAGAGCTCTCTCTACCTCGTGAGGACAGAGCGAGAAGACTACTGTTGAACCAGGAAGCAAGACCCTCACCAGACACCCAGTCTGACTACCAACCAGCAGCTTGATCTCAGGCCCACCAAACTCCAGAACCGGGAGAAAGAAATGTTTGTTTTTTGAGCCACCCATTCTACGGTGTATTTGTGATAGCGGTCCAAATCAAAGAGCTAAATTCCTAAGTGTTAACATCTGTAACAGTTAACAGGTGCACATAATATCCTGAACAATCTGTTCTCTGGGTGTTCTCAGTGATTCACACTCCGGAACAAATAAGTCATCAGTGGTACTGACAAAATACATGCCATCTGAGGAAGAGGCATGTTCAAACAAGTCCACAGAATTCTAAAGTAACATCAGCTAACTGACTCCTTTCATCGGGTACCAGGTACCTAATTAAATACTTTACATTACCTCATTTAATCCTCACAAGGTACTGCAATGCACCCCACCCTACAGAAGAAGAAGCTGGAGTTCAGGGGGTTTAAGAAATCTATACAAGGTTTCACTGCTTCTAAGTACAAGAACCAAAATGACAACCTAGGGCTTGATGATGCTAAAGCTTAGCCATTTTCCAGCTTCCCTAAAATCCAACAGGTTAGTGTTTAGCATGTCTAAGGCCCGTCACGGCTTATCAGCACGGCCAAGGCCAGACCATCTTTCCAGCCAAACTGCCTTCCACATCCCTCTCGGATACCATTTTCCGAGCAAACCAGGCCACATGCAATGCTCCAAACACACTCCAGCTCTTTCTTACCAGCCGGGCTCTGCTTCGTTTCTTCTCCCTCCTACACCTCACCTCTCCTCTTCACCTGCTGAAATCCTATTCACTCCAAAACATTCAAGTCTCAGCCAACTCCTCTCTGAAGCTTCCTAGATCCCGCTCACCTACAGCAGGAAATAGGTGCTCCTACCCACTTCTTTAGCTCTTCACACTCTACCTTTGGCCTGATTGTCTTACTTCACATTTAGCGATTTACATCCACAGGGGTCTCCTGTTTTGAACAGCAAACACCCTGATGACCGGGGAAAGAATCGAGGGTCCAGAGTCAATTCAACTTTACAGATATCAGACCCTCCTCACATGGTGCCCAGCACACAGGAGGCATCTGAAGATCCTGACTGAATCTGCAGAACTTACTTTCACTTGACACCAAAAGGCAAAGCAGGAAATGAAGGACTTCTCATTCCAAATGCTCCAAGTCTGATGGCACAGCCTTCCTGGTTGTCTGAGGAGCTATCAGGGATACCTGGTGCTCACTTGGCCCGTCCCCTCCAGAGAACGATACAGCCTTGCTGGTGTCAAGTTCAGTTCAACCACTGGGAGGACTATTATTTGTAGGCTTACTCTTGATCAGAAGAGCAGAGATTGTTAGTATCTCTTCTTCCGAAATGATGGTGTAAACTCAAGTCTTAGGAGGAAGCAGTATAGTAAGAATTCAGCTCTTTCCAATCCTCGCAAGGTCCTACCCAGAGCATCTTGTCTCAAGGATAATGAAAAAGTCACCCAAAGCTTGCTGGTGCCTGCCACTGAGTCGCCACCTCACCTCCCTTCACTTTTTTATACTTAGCTAAATTAATAAAGACTTAGACCAAGATTATTTTTATGAACTCTCCCCAGTGATCTTAATCTCGCCTGAATGCTACACAGTCCTTCAAAACGTGTGCTCGGTCACTCAGTCACACCTGACTCTCTGTGGCCCTGTGGACTGTAGCCCTCCAGGCTCCTCTGTCCATGGGATTTCCCAGGCAAGAATACTGGAGTGGGTTGCCATTTCCTGCTCCAGGGGATCTTCCCAACCCAGGGATTGAACCTGTGTCTCTTGTGTCTCCTGCACTGGCAGGCAGACTCTTTACCACTTGCGCCACCTGGGAAGCACCAGCCTTCAAAATAATTACCTTGGAAATCAACACTTTCTACTATCAAATGTTCAGAACAGCTTTGGGATCCTATCTGACTTGATTTCAAAATTATTTAGAAGCCAAACCAGAAAAGTTAGTCTCTCTACTTCATTAGGCACATCTTTGAAATATGACTTTAGAGCTGTCTTGGGAGTGGAACATCTTAGGAGAGTCAAAGGCTGTGGACAAATTCAGCTGCACAACACAGTAAATGGTTTAAAATACCATCTTGTATTAAAATGAGCAAGGATCTACCATGGAACAGAATATCATATACATACAAATGTTTAAGAAGAAAATCAGAAATTTTAAAATAGTGTTTCAGAACTGCCACAGGCTACTCTATATCAGGCTAGAGATAATATTTCCATTAAAGAGACTTCATGTAAAGTGTTTAAAAAATGAAGCCATGGTGATTTCTGCTAGCTAAGCTGGCGCCGTCTCCCATGTCCACGACACTACCAAGGTCTGCTGGATAATTTAGAAAGTGTATCAGAGTAGTTAAGAATGTGAGCTTTGGGGGCTTCTCTGGTGGTCCAGTGGCTAAGACTCTGTGCTCCCGATGCAGGAACCTGGGTTCAACCCCTGGTCAGGGAACTAGATCCCACATGCTGCAACTAAGACCCGGCACAGCCAAATATTAATATATAAATATAAAATATAAAGAATGTGAGCTCTGGCACCAGATGGGCTTTGTTCAAATGCTGCTTTCAATGCTTACACTGTCACCCTGGGACAATTTTTCAAGCTTTTAAAACTCAAGAGTTCTCATTTGTAAAAAGAGGAATAGCAGCATTTTTCCTCATAGGACTTTTATGAAGTTACATGAGAGAACTTAAAATATCTGGAACTGCATCTGCCTCACAGTGAGAGTTTAACGACTATTACAATTATTGTCCTTTAACGCTGCCGCTGACTCTTTAGATGTGTGTTGTTTAGGGGGATGGTGTGTGTGTGCTTGTAAAATATACATAGAAGCCATTTTATAAAAAGTAACCTCACTTTTTTTTTCCTATGAGAGTCTAAGCCTGATCAATTAAAGACCACCAGGGTCATTATAGTCCCAGAACATCAGGCTTCCTGACCCACTGCCATGAACAAGAGGAACCATGGGGCATCTCCCCGGAGAAAAAGATAAAAGTTAGCATAGGATTCTGGGGAAAGGCAGGGTGTGGATGAAATGTAAACGAAGCGGTGCTGTGACAGGCTCAAAGCAGGGCTTGTCAAAGGGTCAATTTCAGATGAACCCAGGGCCCTACTGCCTTGGAAACTACAAAGTTAAGGTCAGTGTAGGATGCTGAATCCAGAACCCCCTATCTGCAACTCTGGGTTAAAATGGGGCTGCTGCTCTGTGTCAAAGTGGCTGATACCCTCCAGGCAAGAGCAGGATGTGTCATTCCTACTGATACAATTTCACACAGCAAAGTTTCTGATAAAATTTAGAGAGCCGTGCTTTTCAGTGAATAAGAAGCAGGGGTTGCTCAGAAGGGAGTATCATCATGACATTTTACAGCTGTGTTTGGAAGAAATACTACTTCCTGTTAACTTGGTAGCTGGTTTTAGTGTCTGCTCCCACCAGCCTGATAAATGGACAGGCAGATTTTACTTTCTCGGTCTGAGCCAATTTTTACTTTCTCTGAAGTTAATGCTCTTTCAAGAAAATGAGAAAATACACAAAGTACGACATTCAAAGTTAACTGCTATTAACATGTGGTATCTTTATAACCCTTTTTCTATGCAAACATGGTTTTCTTTCTGTTTTATAAGATTGAATTTTTGCTATAAATACTGGCTTCAAGCCTCTTTTTAAAATTTATTTATTATTTATTTATTTATTGGGCTGCACAGGTCTTATTTGCAGCATGTGGGATCAACTTCCCTGAGTTGGGATCAAACTCAGGTCCCCTGCATCGGGAGCTGGGAGTCACCAGGGAAGTTCTCTGTAATTTATACATCTATGGTTCAGTTCAGTTCAGACGCTCAGTCATGTTTGACTCTTTGCGACCCCATGGACTGCAGCACGCCAGGCTTCCCTGTCCATCACCAACTCCTGGAGCTTACTCAAACTCATGTCCATTGAGTAGTGATGCCATCCAACCATCTCATCCTCTGTCACTGCCTTCTCCTCCCGCCTTCAATTTTTCCCAGCATCAAGATCTTTTCCAATCAATCTTTTCTTTGCATCAGGTAGCCAAAGTATTGGAGTTTCAGCTTTGGCATCAGTCCTTCCAATGAATATTCAGGACTGATTTCCTTTAGGACTGACTGGTTTGATCTCTTTGCACTACAATAGTTACTGTCTCCCAACAGTATTAAATATTCTGTTTCCACACTATTATTACATGGCAATCCACTGTACAGGCGAGCCAAAACTTTTTTAACCGACCCTTATTGTTAGATGTTTTTAATTATCTCAAGCACTTCTCTATTTTAAATAAAATTACAAGAAACATTCTTGGAGAAATCTTTCCTTATATTCCTGATTATTTTCTTAAGATAAATTCTTAATGAATAATGAATCTATTGGAAAGAATCCATATTTTGTGCCCTGTTGTTCAGATTATAAAAGCTGTAACAGAAAGGACATAATCTTTTCAGGAGGTATATTTAATGGTCTTAAGCAGGAAGTACCCAGGAGCCTGGTAGGCTATAGTCCATGGGGTCGCAAAGGGTTGGACATGACTGAGCAATTTCACTTTCTTTTCTTTTCACCCAGAGCTATAGCACAAACAAGGGAAATTTTCAGTTAAGATTCAGGAGTAAGAGGCACTTTTTTTCCCCACTTTTCCAGTGTGCAGAAGGCGGCTGATTCCACAGAGAGTCTAAGGCACGTTTCCCAGCCTTTCCCATTCACAGCACACACAGCGAGTGACAGCATCTGATCAGGACACGGGGTGACCACCATCCCAGCCACCTCGTGCGCCGAGGACACCTTCATCCCTGCACACCCACACACTGTACTTTAGTCACACTAGCTAGAAAGTTCTGCACCAGAGCAGCCTGAGGAATCCAGAGTATATGTAAACACACACACACACACAATTCATGTTATATATACAGAAATAATCTGGAAACGTACATGTCAAGTAGTCATAGTTTTATCTGTCTGCAATAAGTAATTTCTATTTTCTTAATCTTGTTTGTATCTTTTAATCTCCCTAAAATAACGACTATATATTCATTTGCTAGTTCCCAGAGTCTACAGAAATTGCATGTTACAGAAGCAGCCAAAGCTCTGTCACGCTGGCCAGCTGGGGCCTTCGAGTTAACCTCAAGAATGCCAAAGTTTTCCTCTGCTGCCAGTATCTTGTTTCTACTTGTGTTCCTTGTATTTTTATGACATTAATATTGTTATAAAGTATTTACAGATGTATTTATAGCACCACTGCTATATGTTCCATTCCCAAATTCTTATATAAAGCATTTTCATTGAGAATGTCTACCACGTATCACCTCCAGTTGCCTAGTTTTATCTTCTATACCAAAAATGTCCTAATGACTTTTCATACGTTTTGAACCAAGTTTTTCTGCAATAAGACATACTGTGTCACGTCATCGCCTCCATTAATCGTGTTCAAGTCAGGACCTGACAGTGTTCCTCCTCCTCCTGACAACTGTTATTTTTTCAGCTCTTACCGGGAGACTAGCATGCCCTGCCTTATGTGCCTTATCTCATTTAATTATCACGACACCCCTATGCAATAGGAACTATTTTCTCTGTTTCACAGTTAAGACTGAGGCTCAGCGTGGAAGGGACTTGCCTCCGGCCATGCACTGGGCAAGCAGTAAAGCCACAGTGCAAACCAGGTCAGTGAAGTCCAGGCCTGTCGGACCCCCGAGCTGGTGTTGGCGGCCAGGGTCTGCCTCGATGCTTCATGAGACGCTGACCTCTCATGTTGTTAACCCTCATCTGCCTTTAGAAGAACAGCATTTCTGTCAAGTGCAGGACATAGAAAGATAGGACACGCGTGGCCACGACTTACTCGGTGCAGGGCTGGAGTCAGCCCACCAGTCCTGGGCTGGCTCTGGAGAGCTGGCTGCTGTGTTTCAGAAATTAAGCCCACCATTATTAAAATTAAATTACACAAAGTCATGTATGGATGTGACAGCTGGACTATAAAGAAGGCTGAGCACTGAAGAATTGATGCTTTTGAACTGCGGTGCTGGAGAAGACTCTTGACAAGTCCTTTGGACTGCAAGGAGATCCAACCAGTCCATTCTAAAGGAGATCAGTCGTGAATATTCATTGGAAGGACTGATGCTGAAGCTGAAGCTCTAATACTTTGGCCACCTAATGCGAAGAGCTGACTCATTTGAAAAAACCCTGATGCTGGGAAAGACTGAAGGTGGGAGAAGAAGGGGACACAGAGGATAAGATGGCTGGATGGCATCACCGACTCGATGGACATGAGTTTGGGTAAACTCCGGGTGTTGATGATGGACAGGGAAGCCTGGCATGCTGCAGTCCATGGGGTCGTAGAGTCAGACACGACTGAGCGACTGCACTGACTGAGCTGACCATTTTTTTTAGGATTAAAAGTACTCAAAACTCACTGGTTCCTAATGATTTCATTGATTTCTTATCTCTGCGGGAAGTTCTTTACCCACTGGGTCAGTGTACTGGAAATGCTGCATGAACACGTACTCTGTGGGTCTCCTCCCAGCTCTGCATGTGCTGACATCACACTGGTGGCTTTCCACCGGCATGCTGGCAGTGTGGACACCAGAGGAACCACCAGATGCTGCAAGTCAGGGGTAAGAAAAACCCTACCCCCACAGAAACCAGCTGCTCACAAAGACCAGCAAACCACCTCCACCAGCCTTCACCACTCTTCACTACTCATAAATCACAAGTTCTTTTGTTCCCCCAATCATCTGTAAAAAAAATGTTTGCTTTCATTTTTTGTGCCACACTGCATGGCGTGTGGGATCCTAGCTCCTCCGACCAGGGGTTGAACCCCCTGCAGTGGAAGGGTGGACTCTTAACCACTGGATGGCAGGGAAGGTCTGTGAGCACCACGATATTTGTCTCTGTTTTGTTTTTTTAAAGAGACAGGCAGTACCCACAGATCTCAACCTACTCTCAAACCCTTCATGTTTAAAGTCCAAGAAGCTCCACCCCTGGCCTCTCTCCATCTGTCTCTCAGTCCTCTCCTCCCGAGACGAAGAGGCTTTTCACGTGATCACAGAGGAGGAGGAAATGGGCAAGTGCAGTGCAGCCCTCCCGTGCCCTTTCCTCTCAGGGGCATGTGTTCCTGCCTCCGGGGCGGCGGCAAGTGGATCACGCCCGCCAGGGATGAACAGGCACAAGGAGAGGGATTCCAGTCCGGCAGTGCTGGGCAGGAAAGAACGTCTAATTCTGAAACTCAGTTTTGGCCAGTGTGCTGCCCACATATGTAAACCACGTTCTCCATGATCCATCAGTAATAAAAGTGACGCTGAGGTCTTCATTTGCCCTATGCCTTTACCCTAAGATGGACCAGATTTCAGGATGGACGGGACCATTGCTATTGCTGTTGTTGTTGTTCATTCGCTCAGTCATGTCTGACTCTTTGCAACGCCATGGACTGCAGCACACCAGGCTTCCCTGTCCTTCACTATCTCCCTGAGTTTGCTCAAACTCATGTCCATCGAGTCAGCTGTATCATCCAACCGTCTCATCCTCTGTCGTCCCCTTCTCCCACCTTCAATCTTTCCCAGGATCAGGGTCTTTTCCAATGAGTCAGCTCTTCACATCAGATGGCCAAAGTATTGGAGCTTCAGCTTCAACAACTGTCCTTCCAATAAGCATTCAGGGTTGATTTCCTTTAGGATTGACTGGTTTGACTTCCATAATGTCCAAGGGACTCTCAAGAGTCTTCTACAGCACCATAGTTTGAAAGCATCAATTCTTCAGCGCTTAGCCTTCTTTATGGTCCAACTCTCACATCCATACATGATTACTGGAAAAACCAAAGCGTTCACTGGATGGACCTGATCATGAGAGCTCCTCAAACCCTAAGATGAAATGCTGCATCCTCGCAGGCCTTGAGGAGCTGCCCAGTCTTCATAATGATATTAAGTCTATCTGCAAGCCTTGGTCTAGTGATTACAAACAATAACAATACTAGTACCAGCTAACGATTAGAAATAGGCAGGTCCTGGGCCAAGTGCTTTACATAAACTGACTTGGGGTTCTGTCATTCGTAAAGCAGGGAACACTTACCAGCACCTAACCCAGCACCAGAGCTGCTCCGAACACAAGCACGTAACAGATCCTTTACTTTCAGCGACAGCATCAACTTCACACCAAAATCCCCCTTCTCATATCACATTTTAATTGCTGCCAACACTTAATCATCTTGCCTCCTAAATAAAAATAACTTGTGCCCTCGGATATGTTTAACTCCCACCTCAGTGCCCTCTGCTATTTCTCAGACACTAGAAGGAATCATATTCTCAAGTCAGTGTACTTTTATTTTTCATAAAACTGAAAGATCTTCTAGACACTTTTCATAGGCAGTCTCACATTTTAATATGTGTTTAAAAACTAAATTTATATTCATTTATTCTTTTCATAAAGATGTGCCAGGCCTCTGTTTTACAATTTGCATTTCCATCTCCCTGTCCGCCCACACGAGCCTTCCTTAGCGGTTTACACATGCTCACTGATTTCTGATACGCTGCAATGGGTTGTCTTAAGTATGCTCAACTTCTTTTTTTCTTGTTCCTCTATAACGTGACCCTATTTACTGCTCAAGATTCACATTTTCAGAATCCTGTTCAAAACACTAGACATTCAAATAATTTGAGTTCTTCTACACAGCAGCATGAGATTTTAAGAATTTTATTATTTTTAATATCTTATCTTCATGTGCAGATGTGCCTAAACTGATTCCGAGTTGAAAAATCCAATGCATTATGATAGTCAAAGAAAAAATAGTTAGAAACCATTTCAGTAACCCATGCTAATGTTAGTCACGACGTCTTCAGTTAATCCAGTTAGGCCCACTGCCTCTTGCTTTAGTAAAACTGAAAACACCACACCAATCTCAGTATGTGCTAGATAAAAGGTTTCCTTCTCTTCTCTAAGCTAAATAATCTTTAATTTTAACCTTTCATTTATTATTAGAATTTCCTCTCTATTTTTAGGTTCTCCACACTGCTCTCTAAATGAGGGTCAGAAATAAACAAATACAGAACTGAAAAATCTAATAAAGATCAGGCTGGTGGTAAACAAGATTATGGCAGTGACAGGCTGCTCTGATTGACTGTATTACTCCTCGTTTCTCTGGCGGTCTATCATTGTCTTAATAAGAGATAATGGCGCTTCTGATGGTTATCACATGGGTTATACCCACACCAGGGTCAGTGCCTGCCAAGCCCCACCAACAGTAGAATCATCTCCACGCCGGCAGGCAATCCCACAAGACTGGGGCCGTGTCTCACTGCTGTTCTCTGCCCGCCTGGCTGGCAGGTCACCCAGCTCTACAAATGGGGTGTGAAGTCAGACAGACCCGAGTTCAAATCCCAGCTCTGTTACTGATTAGCTTTGATCCAGGGCAAGTTGCTTTGCTCTCCTCAACCAAGCCATGAGCAACACGAACCTATTGTACACGGTGGTTATAAGGATCAGATGATTATCATAAAGAATCTTGCATTGCGCTGGATATACATTAGATTGTCAACAAATGGTAGCTTAAAACAAAAAGAGTTTTCCTTTCTTGAGCAATTGCTCGGCATCTCCTTAACCCTGGCGAATGTCCAGGCCAGGAAAGCACCTTCCCACTGCCTGTGTGGGAAGCAGTGCCGCTCTGCCTTACCCTAACCCACTGCACTTAGAACTGGGGCAAACACGCCTACCTGCCTATTCCGTGCCCATTCTTTAGTCTTCCCTAGTAATAGAACCCTCCATTTACAACTAAGCTTAAGGGTGCCCAGAAAAAGACTACTTGTTTTTGTCTCAGTTGTTTTAACCAACCCAACATAAACAAAAGTGTCATGTAGCAGCTTCTAGAAATATAAAAGACAAGACAATTTAAATTTAAAATTCAAATTTAAAAGACAAGACAATTTAAAACTTAAAAGACACGCAGTGCATGCGTGACTTATGCCACCATCTTTCCTGGCCTCCCTCCCACTTCCTGGGATGGGGATATGACGGCTGGCATCCTAGAGAACATCCTGACCATGAGGCCTCTGGAATACAGGAGGGCAGAGCAGTGAACTAGGAGGAGCCTGGGTCCTTCTCAAGGACCTGGGTGCTCCAGACTTCTGTATAAGGAAGAAAACACCCTCTGTTCTGTGACAAGTCGTCATTATTCTGTGGGTTTTCTAATTTTCAGCTGAATCTAAACCTAATATAAGACAGGGCTCCCAGGTGGCACTAGTGGTAAAGAGCCTGCCTGCCAATGCAGGAGGCAGAGATGCAGGTTCAATCCCTGGGTCAGGACGATGCCCTGGAGAGGGCATGGCAGCCCACTCCAGTACTCTTGTCTGGAGAATTCCATTGTCAGAGGAGCCTGGCAGGCTACAGTCCATAGAGTTGCAAAGAATCGGGCACAACTGAGGAGACTAAGCAAGCATGTACAACATAAGTACAGTATCTCCAAACTGTTCTTGGAGTTACACCAGTGGCTCTTAAGCAGGAACAGTTTTGTCCCCAGAGGACACACGGCAATGTCCAGAGACGTTCTGGGCTGTCACAGCTCTGGGGGTGCTGCTGGCATTCGGCGGGTGGAGGCCAGGGGTGCTGCTTATGTTCTACACTAAGTTGAACAACCCCCACAACAAAGGATCATCCAGCTCCACGTGTCAGTTTTGCCAAGGCTGAGAAACCTCAGGTTAAACACGCACGTCTCTCGGGAAGGTCAGGGGTAAGATGCCCTTTGCTCGTGACAGTAACCCTGGCAGAAGACTGAGGGGCCCGGATCAGTTAGTATCCCCCCTCAGAGTTACCATGCACCTCATACAGTATAAGTCGTTTTCAAAGAATCAGAATAGAATGAATTACATGACAAGACATCTGGCAAAAACTTCAGACTGGCAGCAGGTGAGAGGATATTACATTTAAAAGAGATACCACATTCTTGGGGTCTTAATCACACGTTATGATCCCCTAGGAAGTTGATGCCCGAGTTCCACTTCAGACCAGTTATAACAAAGTTCCCAGGGGTGAAGCCTAGGCATCTGTACTTTCCATGGAGGAGCAAATAATTTTCATTAGAGTAACTTTTCACAAATAACCTTAAGAATTTCAGAAGGCAGACAGCCCTGGATATGCCAGATTCCTGGACCACAACCTGCCTACTTGTTTACAAAAGGTTCCATCGGGGCCTTTCACTTATCCTTTGCTTAATGTTCACTTCGACGCCTGCTTTATCTTCAAAATAAAGGGACGTGCGGTCTTTTCTCTAGGGCTGTGACTGCCGCATTTCACGAGTGGGTGCATCTTAGCTCTGAATGAGACTCTCTGCCTTTCCTTGATGGTGGCCATCACCCCACCAGCCACTCCACCACTGGAATCTAATCAGCTGCCCTTTAACATCCTGCATCAACACGACATTCAGATTACTGGTTCCTGTTTTGTTAGCAGAGCTGTTTACTGCTCCTACTAGAAGACCCAGAAAATTCAAAATATTAACCCAGTCTAGCTCCCATATCCTCAGTTTGACATCTTGGAGGCTAGAGAAGAAGAACGAGGAAGTAGCCTCAAAGAGACAGTGGGATCTCAAGCTGTAATTTTTAAAAGTCTGGTTGATTCTAATATACAGCCAAGGGTGTGCCTGCTGGATGCACTTCTAGCTCTATAATCCTACCATGAAAACATCTCATGCCTACTCAGAAAAAAAGAAAACAAAGTTTTTTTTGTAGTTCTACTGCAGAACTGCAAATAGCACATTCAAGGATTTTTTGCTGTTGTTTGTTTCTTTTTAATGCATTCTAGTCTAGCAGAGCTGAGTGACTATTTCCTTTAGAAAATACTCATCTTTCTTCCAGGCTTCCCAAGTTATACAGTGGTAAAGAATCCCCCCACCAAGCAGGAGATGAGGGTTTGATCCCTGGGTCGGGAAGATCCAAGAGGAAGAAATGGCAACTCATTCCAGTATTCTTGTCTGGGAAATCCCATGGACAGAAGAGCCTAGAGGGCTACAGTCCAAGGGGTCACAAAGAGTCAGACATGACTGAGCGACTAAGTACGCACGTGTGCATCTTTTTTCAAATATGTATAAAACAAAGATGGCTTCACTTAGTCGAAATAAGATGCAATTCCTGCTTTAGGCAGCCTATCCCAAAATTTTACTGGGGGCAGTTTGAAGACAGGGACCTAAAATGCTAATAAAAGTCAGAGAGCAGAGTCCTCTAACTGTACAGGAAAAACAACGGGACAGTTGAGATTATGACTGAAGAAAGCAGCTCCATTTGTGATGAGCCTCATCAATGTGGGTTTCAGACAGAAGTCTGATAAAAAGCAATTCCGTCTGTCAATACGAGTGGGCAGAGTTGACCCTTGAATAAGAGGGCAATATTTTTTTTTTTATCGGATGAACAATAAGTAGCTAAGTAACAAGATACTTTATGCCGCGTCACTGCCTCTTTGAGCAGAAAGATCAATCCCTGCCATCGTAGAGTTGTTCCTGGAGCCTCTCCAGTACAAGAAGCAGAGGGTAAGAACTGGTCCTCAGGTCTGTGCCTCAGATACAGTGAACAGGGACAACCACCCCGAGGATGAAACACACCAGTGCCGCCTCAAGGAGAGCTGCCCGAGATGCCACGATACAGCAAAGCCCACAGAACTCTCCCGGTCACAGGTCAGGGAAGGAGACTGGACCCTCCTATGAAAGAGACTCCTGGGGTGCTATTTCCAATGTGTTTTCTCAAGACAATCAGTCAAGAACCCCTTTATTCCCCAAACTGGGCCTCTGTGTTTTCTAAGAAAAAAGAAAATCAACGCAAATGTTCTACGCTGTAATTTTAAACACACATCAGTTCCTTCCACTGCTTTCCCCAAGGACGCATCTGAGCAGCTACGCAGGTTCTAACAACTGATCCACTTTCTGTTATAACCTAATCATTTGAAAAACATGTACTTTGAACAAATGAACTCCACTACTAAGGGAGAAGCTCGATAAATTTTGTTGTTACTGATTAGGGAGATTTATGGACTTCCTTTATTTCTGCTTCCCTGACAACCACTTTTTTTTTTTTTTTAACCTAACCAGGCAGAGAAGGATAATTAGTAGCATTGTCATGCTATAATTAAAGACCAAATACCTGAGCTGCTTCAGGAACTCAACATCAGAGTTGCTGTTAATGAGCTTGATGAACTCTTCATAGGAAGGCGCGTACGTGTAGGCTCTCTTGTGATGTTCGTTCATGTGCTCCCTGCGCTCCAGCTGGGCGAGCAGCATCTGGTTAATGTAATCCGGGTTACTGAGCAGCTCCACCACCGGTTTCAAGACTGTAGGACAGAGAAGAGAGCAACACTGACAAGGCCTTCTCCTTCAGAGGAGTTGTGTTCATGCTTCTATAATTGAAACTGCACGTGGCAAACACTGTGAAACCACCCAAGTGGGCCGCACAAGTGTGCACACACGTGCACACACGCAACACGCACATACACACGGACCCATCCCTCTGGGTCTGCTACCAGCTAAGGCTACAACCAAGTGGTCATTTTAACTAATGAGTTACATGGGAAAGAATGATGAAAGAAAGCCATTTAGAACCCAAGTGGTTAACAAAGCTATCAAAATTAAATACATTCATTCTTTTTTTCCTTTTATTTCCATTATAAGGCTCAACATGCTTCGTCTGCCAAAAGGTTGAAAGTTAACATTCTCCCAACTGGTGAAACAGACCTCAGGGAGGAAGTTGTGAGAAAGCCAATGATACCATGAAAGAGTCATCCTACAAACTTCAGGTTAAAAAGGTCGCCTTCTCTCTACGGTTGGCGGTATCAGCTAATAGGCAGAGCTGGCTAATCCTGAGATAATAAATGAGACATTAAATCAATGCATATGAACACAACATTCTTTGAGATTCTGCAGTAGGAAAAGTTTCTCTTTAGATGATATTTTCTTCCATTTTTCTTATCCTAGCTAAGCATTTCCTTGGATACACTTTTTTTCTAATAACCACATTATATTGTGGTACAGCTCCTTTTTTATGTATTCTGAGTCACATATGTTGGTGGTGGTGCTGTGCTTAGTCGTGTCTGACTCTTTGCAACCCCATGGACTGTAGCACGCCAGGCTCTTCTGTCCATGGAATTCTCCGGGCAAGAACACTGGAGTGGGATGCCATTTCCGACTCCAGGGGATCTTCCTGACTTAGAGACTGAACCTCCATCTCTTGCACTTCCTGCATTGGCAGGTAGGTTCTTACCAATGCTCCACCTGTGAAGACCTAAGTCACATATAGTATTACCAATGAATAGTGCAGCAAAGGTATTTTAAATGAATGCATACTAGACCTTGAGTACAATATTCTTTTGTTTACGCATATAATGGATGCTACATTGTGAAGGGGATAAGGACTGGTTGCTGCTGCTGCTGCTAAGTCGTTTCAGTCGTGTCCAACTCTGTGCGACCCCACAGACAGCAGCCCGCCAGGCTCCCCCATCCCTGGGATTCTCAAGGCAAGAACACTGGAGTGGGTTGCCATTTCCTTCTCCAATGCATGAAAGTGAAGTTGCTCAGTTGTGTCCAACTCTTAGCGACCCCATGGACTGCAGCCTACCAGGCTCCTTTGTCCATGGGATTTTCCAGGCGAAAGTACTGGAGTGGGGTGCCATTGCCTTCTCCGAAGGACTGGTTTTAAATGTCACTTGAAGAAGACGTCACTTGGCCCTATGTGATAAATTTTTTTTTTATATAACATATTGCCAAATACATAGTCCATTTTTTTTAATAATAGATAAGGACTGGTTATCTATTATTTTAAAAAATGGACTATGTATTTGGCAATATGTTATATAAAAAAACTTATCACATAGGGCCAAGTGACGTCTTCTTCAAGTGACATTTAAAACTTGATCTTTTGAAAATACTTTAATTCCCATACATCCCACAGTATACAAGCCGGTACAGGTATTATATAAAGTGTTCTCACACTCGTATGGAGCACATTAGTTTGCAGTAAGTATCGCATTAGTAATATCAATTAGTTATGAAAGTCTACCTTTTGTTGTCAGAATTTCTGCGAGCATTATGCGTAAGCTGAGAGACTGGACATTCTTCGAAGGAAGGAGACAGAGCACCAGAACCCGAGAACACGTCTGCAGAAATCTTACTTCATCATTTGAGTTCCTCAAGCAAGAATGCAACACAAAAGGCCTTGGCTGCTCTTCATGTCTGAAAAAATAAATACATGAACAGAGGGAAAAGGAAGGAAAGAAATTTCTAGAAACAATTTGGTCATGTACCATTAGGTTAAAAAAAAACTTCAAATGGGCAACACACTCAGTTTTAACAACTATGTTCACTCTTAGACTATCAATAGTCAATAATTTTCTCAACCACAGATTAATCTGGAAAAATGGGCTTTTAGGATTTCTAACCTTAAGTAGCATGAACGGTTATACAGAACTCCCAAATCGTAGCAACAACTACCCAGAAAGGGGTGAGTGTCTCTTTAATTAGATTTTAAAATCTTCTAGCTCTCTTTTTAAATGTCATCTAGAGTTTCCTTTAAAAAAAAAAAATCTAACAAAGCATAAACCAGGGTCACCAGGTCCTGACAGCATCCTTCTGCCAGAGTCCTTACCGCAATTCCTAGTACTTACCTCTCGGTTCTCGTGCCTTGAGTAAGCAAAAGGATGTTAACCTTCCACACATTTCATATGTGCAGTATTACTTAATCTTCCCACCTACATCAAGAAGTGTATATTATCATCGCCATTTTACAGATGAGAATATTAAGGATCTGGATGATCGAGTGAACAGTCCAAAGTCACAGAGGTAATTAATGGTAGAAGTAATTCAAGTTCTGCTCTGACTCGCACATCCCCAACTCTTTAACACAAGCCAGAATTAGAGATTAAGATGAAAAGGAAAAAAAAAAATTCAGAGATAAAGAGAAAAGTATGTGAAGAAAAGCATTATTTTGTCCCTTAAACAGCATGCCTGGGCTTTGTGAGTAAAAAGAATACACAGACTGTAAAAAGGAGGCTATGAAATTAAAAATGCTATTGATTTAACAGCATAAAAACAATCATTTTTAAATTTCCCTGAAACATGCTAGAACAAGACAGATGGGGCAAAGAAAGAGGAAACAGGCAAGAATTAAGTGTGATCTGGATTGACTTAGAGCAGCCAACAGCATGTTGGCTGGGAAATAAACACAGGCTGACCGGAAAGCTGCCGCCACACAATTGCCCAACAGTCAACCAGAGGATGTGTTGCTTTTATTAATGCAATTTATTATTCTCTTGCCTGACTGTGGCCAATTCAACTGGGTGCCTCCTGGCCGCCACTGTCATTTTGCAGTCAGTGGAAATCTGCACCCCAATGGCGATTTCCAGGGCGAAGGCACAGTTTATCTGGGGCAGGTGAGTGCAGAGATAACCACAGAACCTAGATGCATTTCTGCCCAGTCTCATTGTGTGATGTGTAGAAGGTGATGCACAATCAGATATTAGATCCCCAGCATTCACCTCCAAGGCACCACCATCTATATGCAAAACACCAGTGACCTACTGGCACTTTTCCAAATATTCATAATCTCAGAGAACAGTGATCGAGTTCCTTCCTTTAATAAGAATCATCAACTAGAGCTTCTAGGCACAGCCCAGACACCAATAAATCTATCCTTGGCACAAGAAAACTGGAGGTCCAAACAGAAGGCACTTCTAAAATGCAATCAAGTCTCTGTTTCTATTATTCTGATGCTTACTCATAATATCTTTATATAATCCACAAAGGCAGTCATTTCGCAAGCTGGTAAATAAATGTCTCAATGAAAAATATATTCTCATGTTGAAATCAGATAATCATAAGAACACTCCATTTCTCTAACCACTTGCTCTGCTCCCAAACCTAAATTCATCAGTCTTCTAACTGGAATAAAACAATGATCTAAAAATACTGTCCTTTATTGAGCCATAATTTAAATACCTTAAAATGAGCTTCCACTGATAATAGTATCCACCAGACAGAACTAGGGAGCGCTTTATGGAGCAGATGCCATAGCCGATTAAGTGCTGCACGGGGCTCAGAACACGCAGAAGGAGAGGTTGAAGCTTCTGAGACTCCAGCGAGGTGACCCTTATAACTTCCTCATCGGTTCACATACCCCCTCCTTACTGGAAGTTACTTTCTCTAAAAACAATGGTTTTCAAAGGGTGGTCTGCAGGCTCCCGTGTGTCCCCCAGACACTGTCAGGGGGTCTGTGAGGTCCAAACCCTATTCACAGCAACAAAACGATTCCACGTGTCTCGCCTGCTCTCACAAGTTGTAGTGGAGCTTCCCAGAGGCAACAGGCTGTGTGGTGACCTTGTCACTCTTGACGGTGAGTGGAAAGCATACTGTGCATTCTTACACTTAAAAAAAAAGTCTTAGTTTAATATCTGATATGATAAATATTGACAGATACGATGAGTGCTGAACTGGTAAATGTTTAACAACTGGCTCTGCAAAGGGGAGAAAAGCTCCCATTTGGAGCATTTGCCCCATTTCACGGGGTCAGTACTCCCGCCGTGGCCAATTACAAAGTGACAAGGTAGTGCTCACTGACCTCAGGGTTGCTCCTGCGCCAGCACAAGCCGGCCCTGGGACCCCACGGCCGTAACCCACACAGACTAAAGCTCTTTCAGGTCCTCGACAACCTTCAAGAGCACAGGGCTATTCTCATACCAGGAAAACTGAAAACCACTGCTCCACAGTAAATTTTTCAAACTGTGGATTGGGACTCACAAAGAAGAAGATAAAATTTAATCTCAGATGCCATTTTTTAAATGGTAAAGAACCAAAAAAAAAAAGAAAATCAAAGTTATCATAAGTAATGAGCATTATTTGATGAAACTGGATCATAATATAAAAAGTATTCCCAACTCTCACAATATTGTTAACCCGCTATATTGTAATACAAAATAAAAAGTTTAACAAAATTTTTTAATGTATCCCCCGTTTTATTTTTAAAATCTGCAAAAAACATGGACATGTACACACTGCTCTATTTAAAATGGATAACCAACAAGGACTTACTGTATAGCACAGGGAATTCTGCTCAATGTTATGTGGCAGTCTGGATGGGAGGGGAGTTTGGGGGAGAACAGATACATGTATATGCATGGCTGAGTCCCTTTGGTGCCCATCTGAAACTATCACAATACTGTCAATCGGCTATACTCCAATGCAAAATAATTAGTTAAAAAAAAAAAAAAGTTTGCAAAAAACACTGGGGGCAGTGAGTGGAAAAGAATAGGCATATGGTGGTCCTGTGGATTCTGGCCTCGTGAACCTAAGCTGGGTGAGCGTGGGGAGACAGATGACTCCTGGACAGCTGCTGTCTCACAACCCCGCTTAACAGCCAGGAGCCCCCACAACCTCACAGGCAGGGCAGCAAGTACTCACAGACCAATCCACAAGACAGGGCTTCTTAAGGAAGGAGGATCCTCCACCTGCCCGAGGAGGATGCCTCTGCTTCCTCATCCCCTTACATATTTTGCAAATACTTTCTCTTCTCCCCTAAAATAGAGGCAGTGCTGTATCAGTGAGAAGAGGCCCCAGAAACTGCTGGGACCCTGCTCCTACTCCAACTGAGACTGTATCCAGTAGGCAGAAGCCTACTCGCTGCAGTGAGACTGCTCTTTATGGCCAGGTTAGAGGTGCTATGAGTCGTCACGCTCTCACTCAACAAGAGTGAGACAGACGTTTAGGATCCTATCAGCAAACCTAAGGGAATAACGATTTGTTATGAGCACCGAGGTCTTGTTGAAGTCTTCTTCCAAAGGCAGAGTCACCTCTCAGGCACAAACTTTTCCTGGCTAATAGTACAAAAGGCTGACAAGCCTGAGTACTGGCAATTTTCACATGAAAACACCTTCTCTAATCATGGCCTGCATGCTCCAATACGGAGTTCCTTTTAAAAATCAAGTTTTGGGATACTATGATGCAACAGAGCTCTTAACACAGGACTCACAAAAAGAAACATGAACTTTATTTAAACTTTCTCGAAAACTGAAAACTCACTGACACTCTTCAGAGTGTATAACAACTATATTTAAATGTTCTGTTTCTAGGCACCTTTAACGCTACTAAATAAATTCATGATAGTGCTGGCTCTGTAAAATTAATCTCACTGCTTCAGCTATTTACAAAATCAAACAGGTCTATACAGTGGTTTTCTGGTAAAAAAATTTTTTTTATTTGCTCTATCAGAACATTATAATGATTCCCCACAATGTCAACATTTCCAGCCAAGGACCAAAAAGAGGATGAATATGCTAGAGTTCTGTCTAGACTCTGACCCCTTTTCTCAACAAGGAAAATACTTTAACGTGAGTAAAGGGAGGAGAGGCTGTTCCCACTGTAACAGCTACCTGCCACTCGCCGCCTTCAGGTCACAGAAGTGAGTGAGCAAAGCTCGCACGACATCGTTGCAGACGACTTTGACCATGTCCACGTGGCTCAGCCGGTGGCGCAGCTGCCTGGCGACTTCCCAGAAGTCCTCGGACAGCAGGTGGTAGAGCTGGCCCTCGTCTCTGCTGAGGTTTCCATACCAGGACAGGATGTAGTCTCTGTAGCTGTAGTCAAACACTACCAGGAAGAGAAAGGCTGCGCGTCAAACGTGGGCGAGGGCCACGGACACTGAGAGAGCGCTCCTGCTGTCTGCTGCTACTTAACAGTCGCTTTAAAATATAAAGAGTGGAGAGCAAAACAAGGGAAGACACACTGTTTCCTGAAACCTTTCAAAACGAGGGATTCTTATCTAACTCGAATTTTGGGGGTGTGGAGACCCGAGGTACTAGATTTTCTTGGATAGCCCAATCTTTAAATAGTCTATCTTGGTACCCAACTCCCTGATTGGGTGTTTAATTTCAAATTGCTCTACATGGGTGGAAATCACAAGGAAGTTGCTTTTTTCTGTTCAACACAAGCAAGAGCTGAACAAAAACATTAAAATTGTTCGAGAGATTGCCATATTAGATGATGGATGCACCATCATAAGAAATTTCAACACAAGCGGAGCATTTAATGGACAAGGATGACATGGAAGAAAGTACTTCCTGAGATGGTAAGCTGGGTTACATGACCTCCAGGCTTTCACATCCTTTTATCCTCCTTCTGGGCATCCCAGTGCCAAGTAGCAAGAGCGTGATGACACGCACTTTGCCAATAAAAACACTGCTAAGTTCTTCATGCGCAATTCCTTCTCTCTTACTCTTCTATTAAACTAAAAGTTTTCACGCCACGGGATTTTTAGCTAATAACAAATAAATCTGCAAACCGAAGCGTTTGGAAAATAGAAGCATTTTTTTCTTTCATTAAAATTTAATTTCAAATTAAAGCAGGAAATTAAGAGCAATTATAAGAGACTTAATACTTAAAACTAAGATCTTTTCAACAAGCTAAAGGATTTATGGGAAGGCCATATTCACCTATATAATATTTCATTACATTTGTTAACCATATTGCATATTCTGATCACTGTAACTCTAAAACATTCCTTTTGATAATACATTTTGGTGAGAAATGGATAAAAACGAATACCGGCAAAAATCTGTACTTAGTAATAAAGATATGTGCTAGTCACAGGTGTATCTTCTTTCAATAGTTCATCAGCACCCCTCTTCAAACTAAGTATCATAAAAATATAAAAGTACAAAACAAAGACATGATTCTATGTGTTATATAACTACAGACACTCATTCATGCAAGTACAAAAAAACCCAAAATATTTTAAAATATATTATCTGTGTCAATTCAAGGAGACAGAGAAATTCATGATAGTAAAATCATTTTATGTTCTTCATTAAGAAATATGCATGAGTAATGTAACAAACCACAGTAAGAAATGAAAGAACACTTATTCTCACTGCCAAGCAAACAGCTTTTCTTCTAAAGGCGTAACAGCCAACAAAAAATTCAATGCTGTTATGACTTAAATACATCTATTTTCTAGGACTGCTCTTCAAGAAATAAGCAGGTAAGAGGGGATCACAGAAGATTAGAGAGAATGGAATAACATGATTAGAACTTCAGTTTTAGTTAGATTACTCTGAAAAGACGATTTAGGGTAACAAGAGAGAAATACTAGAGGTGAGGAGACCAGTTTAAAAGCTACCGTTTAGTCTAGAAAATGTTGGAGAAGGAAATGGCAACCCACTCCAGTGTTCTTGCCTGGAGAATCCCAGGGACGGGGAAGCCTGGTGGGCTGCGGTCTCTGGGGTCACACAGAGTCGGACACGACTGAAGCGACTTAGCAGCAGCAGCAGCAGTCTAGAAAATGTGATGTTAGGTAAATCTCTATCTATAAATGTTCAGAACAAGGAATGACTCCGTCTAAGTAAACAGTACGAGAGAGAGAGCCATTTTCCACCTCTGCCTTCTCCCCGCGGTAACTCAGGCACAGTCTTCCATGCCCAAGAGGGTAGAGCCCCACAGGTCATAAGTGG
Source organism: Bos grunniens (assembly GCF_055505025.1). Lineage (NCBI taxonomy): Eukaryota > Metazoa > Chordata > Mammalia > Artiodactyla > Bovidae > Bos > Bos grunniens. Next base: position 17,254,416 of record NC_141191.1, on the reverse strand, counting down.
TCCATGACCAGAGTCTCTCGGAACAAAGAACAGTCATTCAACCAGGAACTGCCCTAGTGATGATGACAGTAACAACAATTCCATTGATCACACAGATGTCCTTCTGTGGTTTGCAAAGTTTTCAAAAATGCAATTAGTAATTACTCTCTGTGTGCAGAAGAAAAGTCATCTTCTGGGAAGATCTGAGGTTATTAGCTTATGTCACTGGTGCATCTACTGATTTATTCAAGAAAAATGAACACGTATTTCATACCACTGGGTAAAGAGACGTGAACTAGATAAGTGGAGCCTACAGAGAGGGGGAAAGCCATGCTCTTTGAGGTACCAGCTATGCTTCTTTTGTGTCAGCATCTAATCCTTGGACAGTTGGAGTTCTACTGAGCAAACAGCAGGTACTTGATAATTGCTGAATTACATTTCCTGCCCACATTACTGAGATAATTCAGGGCAGTCCAGTGAAAATTGGGCTGCAGATCTAGTGAGATTTAATAGTAAGTCAAAAAGACTTTTAAAAGTCTACCTTCTGCCAGTTTTCCAGGAAATGTAACTTGAGGAGAAAAACTTTTAAGGGTATCTGATATAGAAGAGTAGTTGCCAGTTCTCTCCTAACTTCATAGTTAACACTGTGTATTTTCATCTGGAAAACCTCAGACTTTTTTTTGTATATAATAATCAAAACTGTCAGTTTTTAGAAATTTGATTTTTAAAACATATTTTCAAAACTTTAATTTGATCAAAATATAGTCTCTTTTAAACTTTAATATGTGTAATTACACTTACTTATCCCCATTTCCAGACATATAACACTGTACCCGCCACAGTCCCCTTTCAATCATCTTTAATACAAGTTCCACATCTCTGTCCTTCATTCTTTTGTCAAGGTTGGCCAAGATCCCTTAATTTGGTTAACTGGTCTGTCCACGAGCAAGCCTGAGAGTATTTATTCCCAACACACTTTCTCTACGTATATCTATTAACAAAAGAAAAAAAAAAAAAAAAGGCTTCCTGACACCTACTTCAAGTAACAGTGAACTACAGATTCTTGCTTCATATCGTGGAAGTACCCCACTAAGCTGGCTAGTTTCATGCGATCTGCAAATTCCTGCTTAATCAATGTTTAGATCCCATTCATTTAACTGAAACATGGATGTATTGGGGGGCTTCCCTGGTGACTCAGTGGTAGAAGAATCTGCCTGCCAATGCAGGAGACATGGGTTTGTTCCCGGGGTCAGGAAGATCCCCAGGAGAAGGGCATGGCAACCCACTCTGGTATTCTTGCCTGGAGAATCCCAAGGACAGAGAAGCCTGGCGGGCTACAGTCCATGGGGCCACAAAGAGTCAGACACAGGTTGCTGACTAAACAACAACTGGATGTATTTACTATGTCTTCAAGTAAAAATTCATGATGAAAAAAATCCAAATGGCATCAAACAGAGAGAGGATAGATAAATTTGCTGGAAATTACTATTTTCCTTTTAGAACATAATGAATTGCTTCCCATGGTAATTATATACCCTCACTTAATCCTTACCTTCTTTCAGAGCTTTGTCCATATTATGAGAAATGACTACCCTTCTAGACTGAACTGACTCATTTGAGTCTCCATACACAGGACTCTGAAATATAAGAAGAAAAAAGATACAGATTACTGAATAAATCACATAAATATAAAACCAAAAGTATGAAAAACCATTTAAACAGATGTTAAAATATTGCTTAACAGATTATAAGGTTCTTCTGGAAAAGTAAATGCGTGCTTAAGGTTAAGAAATTTTTGAAAAAGAATTAAGGAAGGATTTTCCCTAGCAGATATCAAGACAGTGTGATGCTAGTGTAGAAATAAACAACTGAATGGTAGAAAGTACAAAAACATCTATACAGAAATGCAAATATATGAGAATTAAGAACATAATGAGAAAAATACTTCATATATTAATAACTCCAAACTGATTAAAGAGCTAAATATTTTCTTAACTAAAAATGTATTTAAAGGAAACAAAGGAGATGCTGTGTTTAATCCTGGGATGGAGAAGCCCTCTCCAAAATAAGACACAAAAAGAGTTATAAAGGAAAAGAAACCTGACAAATACAACTACATAAAATAGGAAATCTCTGTTTGACAAAAGATAACTATAAAATATAACTGACAGACAACACCTGCAAGATGTATAACAAAGGACTATTATTTCATATATACAGAGATCCCGAAACAAGAAAAATAACTCTAAAGAAAAAACCAGGCAAAGAAATTAAAAGAGCAATCATAAAAGATAAACACCAATCAATTTATGAAAAACAAATTGCAACCTCTTTTTTCAATGAGAAATGCAAATAAGTGCAATGAGACACCACCAGACTGACAAAGCAGTGGCAAAATGTCATCTAACCTAATGCTGGCAAAGACATGTGGGAATGGCCATTTTCATTCATCGTGAGGGGAAACGTCCATTTCTAAAAGCTTTTAAGAAAACAACTGAGAGCATATCAAAATTTAAAAGCACTCTGTTTATTCAGCAATTCTACTTCTAGGAATCCAGCTAAGATAAAATACTTGCACATTTAAAAAAAAAGTACACATACCAAGACTTTCACTGCTATATTGACTCTAAGGGAAGAAATTGGAAATAAATCAAGTGTATCAGTTCAGTTGTTCAATCATGTCCAACTCTTTGCGACCCCATGGACTGCAGCACACCAGGCTTCCCTGTCCATCACCAACTCCCAGAATCAAGTGTATATCAATAATCAAAGAGTTAAATTGTGATGGTTCATGTTTTAGAATATAATGCAGCCATGAAAAAAGAATGAATTAGGGACACATATGCCTTCATGAAAAGTTTTCCATGATGGAAAATGTTTGGAAACACATATGCTAAACAATTAAAAATGGTTTCTTCCTCCATATATGTCTGTATAACACAATTTAAAATTTTAATTATAAAAAGGTACTAGTTGGCAAAAACAGAGAGGCAACATGCAGGATTTAAATCCCACTATCAGGCAGCTAAGGGTACTTTAAAGAGAAAAGCTTTTTAATTGATCACATTCCAAAGTGATCAAAAGTATATGTATATTGTAAGCATATGCTGGACCATGAAGAAGGCTGAGTGCTGAAGAAATGATGCTATAGAACTGTGGTGTTGGAGAAGACTCTTGAGACTCCCTTGGATTGCAAGGAGATCCAACCAGTCAATCCTAAATGAAATAAATCCTGAATATTCATTGGAGGGACTGGTGCTGAAGCTGAAGCTCCAATACTTTGGCCACCTGATGTGAAGAGCTGACTCAGTAGAAAAGACCCAGATACTGGGAAAGAGTGAAGGTGGGAGGACAAGGGGACAGCAGAGGATGAGATGATTGGATGGCATCACCGACTTAATGCACACAAGTTTGAGCAAGCTCTGGGAGATGGTGAAGGACAGGGAAGCCTGGCATACTAGAGTCCATAGAGTCACAAACAGTCGGACATGACTGAGCAACTGAACAACAAATACTGCATTGGGTGTACTTATTGGTTTCAGGGGCTTCCCTGGTGGCTTAGTTGATAAAGAAGCCACCTGCAATGCAGAAGACCCGGGTTTGATCTCTGGGTGGGGAAGATCCCCTGGAGAAGGAAATGGCAACCCACTCCAGCCTTTTTGCCTGAGAAATCTCATGGACAGAGGAGCCTGGCAGGCTACGGTCCATGGGGTTGCAAGAGTCTTACAAGACCTTGTGACTACATCACCACCACCACTGGTTTCAGAGCATAAAAAGAAGCTAGTTATTACTGGAACGTAGAGAACTTTTTTGTGCATGGGAAATATTACAAGTGCTTAACTACAGAGCCACCGTCACTCAGGAGGTCTAAATGGCTAAGGGCCCTATCAGCTTCATTCAGTAAGTGAGGGTGAGGAAAGCCCTCCGTTCTCAGGCAGCCACCCCAACACAGCTGCAACCAACCCCTGGCCCTGGACCACCGAACCCTGAGAGCAGAATTTCCAATGCTTAGCTTAGTTTCACACTATCTGTGGGTCAAACGCCAAGACTATCATCCACTTTTGTGATCACTGTTACTAAAAAAAACTCTTAGTGTTAAGATTCCTTAGTTGAAATACTTTTAAAAGCCTTAAGATGTATGTGTTACACTCAGAAAAGAATCCCTTTAGGCTACAAACTGGGCTTCCCTGGTGGCTCAGATGATAAAGCATCTACCTGCAGTGCAGGTAACCTGGGCTCAACCCCTGGGTCGGGAAGATCCCCTGAAAGAGGGAATGGTAACCCACTCCAGTATTCTTGCCTGGGAAATCCCAAGGACAGAGAAGCCTGGCAGGCTACGGTCCATGGGATTACAAAGAGTCGGACACGACTGAGTGACTAACACATATATACAACACTACAAATTAAGACATAATATTCAACACTTTCTCAAGGAATCATTAAAAAAAAAAGACAAAACCCTTAATCATAATCGTATAGACAAAAGCCATTTTATCCTAAAAGAAATACACTCTCATCTATCAAAAACTACTTTCTAGTTTCTGAGTAACTTGTTATAAAATTAAATGGTCAGGACATTTTACCGTAATTTTTAAAATTTTAGTTCATGAAAGGAAAAGACGGAAGAAATGAGAAGAATTTTTAAATTCTAGTGCTTTTTAGAACATCAGGCAGGTATTTAAACAACTTAATACCAATAGAGCACTATACTGATAAATAACTTTAACCACAGCTTCTCAAGCCTTTGGCGAACACTCTGGTATAGTTTTCCAAATATAGGTACAGCAGTTTCATGCACAATACTAACCAGATGATGAAATCACAGCCAAGTGACGCTTAATTGAGAAGTTCCTGAATTCGGGGTTCTTAAAATGGAAACTGTGTTTAAGGGCTGGGAGAGAAGCAGGTGTGAATACGACAACACATGCCTGAGCATATTTTGTACTTAAGTGTCTATCTTTACAGCTTCCTTCAGAACAATTTTGTGCTTATTTTTTACCTTTCCTTTCTCTCCCTAGTTACAGCTTTCCCAATTCTTACCATCTATCTGCACATTTCTTTTCTGTCTCTGCTTCCCACTTAGACATAATACCTACAATAAACATGTTTATCCCTACTCACTGTATTTGAATTAGGCTTTTATGCGCTTTAACTTAAAAAGTTTATGAGAATAACATTTTCTATGTTGCTTCTTTCTCTAAAAGCATTATCAGTTTTCCAGTCTGGTTCTGGAATTCCCTGCACTCTGTCCCCCAGGACCCTTATTAGGAGATAATAAAGAGTTCTTCAGCCCTGTCACCCCACAGCCTGATTGAGAGCCTGGAAGTAAGGAGAACAGGAAGATCAAAGAAAACATCATGGGCCCAAAGTAACTGGGTAACCACACATGGAAAGTCCTTTTTTTTAAGGATTTAATATTTCTGGAACCAGAACCTCTTCATGACTAAACTACAACACTAGAGTAGATTAGTCACTGCACACGCCTTTTCTTTCAGGTCACAGAGGGATGGGATTCACAATCAGTCATCATCCCAGGGTGGAGAGAGAGGAGAGGAAGCGGGGAGAAGGCCGGCAGCTAAGACTCAGGCACGTGAGCACAGCTGTGGCCCAGAGGGCTGTGAGGCGAAACCTGCCTTCTCTCTCCTTCCATTTATAGGTGTGAAAATAGGAACCGCTCACCACAGAGACTTCCCCAAGAGTTGTGTTCCAGCGAATGCTCGCCCCCGGCTCTGCACCTCGCAGTCCCTGCCCCTCCTCAGGGAAAGCCTGGGTCACACAACCGCTTTCCCAGTAACGCTGGTGCTGGGGAGTGTGAAGCACGTGCGCGCTGTCCTCAGCCCTCTGCCACAAAGCGTAAGTGACAGGAGGCTTCACCATTCCATCCAGAACTGCGGACTTCGAGTGTCGTCTGAGCGGTCAGCCCTAGCCTGGAGTCTGGCATCAGTATCCCAATACAGGGCTTCCCTGGTGGCTCAGATGGTAAAGAATCCGCCTGCAATGCGGGAGACCTGGGTTCGATTCCTGGGTTGGAAAGATCCTCTGGAGGAGGGCATGGCAACTCACTGCAGTATCCTTGCCTGGAGAATCCCATGGACAGAGGAGCCTGGTGGGTTACAGTCCATGGGATCACAAAGAGTTGGACACAACTGAGCATGTGCCAATACTAAGATAGAGGAACATCTGGTGAACCAGAATCCCTGCTATGTAAAAAAGATACACCTTATTCTCCATTTCATTAAGATAAATGAAACTTATCTTCATTTTAAGATTTAAACCTAGCTTGGACCCTACTTGTTGAGGTCATTTTAATCACTCAGTGAGTTCTCTGGAGAGAGAAAGTGAGAAGCCTCAACAAATAATTGCTCATTCTGAAAACGTTCTCCAAAGACAGGGCAAAACCTGAAGGCTTTGCTCTGATATACGAGTCTCAGCATCAGAGAGCAGAAGTCGTATCAACAAGTGCTGTCCTGAGTACCTACGTATCAGCTTTCTGTTTACTTCTGGATGTCAGCTTTTAGTCTACAGCCATAATATGCTCCAACTGTCTTCGTGTCAGAATTAAGACACCCTCTCCTGAGGGAACAAGATCTGGAGAGAGATTCCACGCAGACAGTTGGGTACCCTGACACTATTAGCAACGAGACAGCCAGGGGTGACCTGGAACCCAGCCGAGACACACACCTCATTTTCCATTGTTTATAAGGACGACACTGCTTACTGTGTTGCTTCCTGTGGGAGCAGAGACAGGGCTGGTAATTCCTTTCATGCCTATTACCTGGACGACTCAAATAAACAAGTATCTTTCTCCTTCACTATATGCTTCTATAATAAAAAAAATTTTTTTTATGTATTTTGGTTTATTTAAAAAAAAAACTATACAGAGTTAATGGCGTGATGGGCATAATTTCCTGTAAAGCTACTGAAATGGTGATTTATCTTAGGAAAACAAACACAAAAACCCAACCATCATTAACCACACATTGCTGTCACATGGCCCAGTCTTCCCAAGTATTCGCAGCATCAGACAATCTACTGGGATCTTGTGACTAATATTCTCATTCTTAAGCTATGTTATTCTCAAAACCATGGCTCCTTTCAAACCAACCGTATTCTACCTCATCCTCAAAAAATCATGTAATCAAAAGCAAAGAAACAAAACGACCCACACAGATTCCTTCTCAGAAAGACAGGAAGGGACTGAGGTATGGAAAGGCCACCGGACTCGACTGAGACCCTGATGAAAGAGTGTGGCGTGAGTGGCAACAGCCCCTCCAGCAATGGCGTCCAGCCTGTAACTGCTGGCTTGAAGAAAGCATTTTGCAGAGTGCCTGGCACCTAGTGGCAAAGTACAACTATCATCACCAATAAAACTCAAAACAGGATCAACTTTCAACACACTGAGGCTAATCGGTTGGTTGGTTTTAACAGCTGATTGGATGGTTTTCTGAAGGGAAAAGAATTGTGGAAATGAAAGCAAGAGAGAAGGATTGAAAGTTAAATCACCAAAGTTAACACACAACTTAATAGAACATACTGTTCCTGAAGTATTTTTGCCTTTGAGGATGTACTTTCCAGAGAGCAAAGTGTCCGTTTCCTGGAGACGTTCTATCGTGTATGGGCCTTTATATTCTCTGTTACTGGTGAAGTATTCAAGTGTTCAAACAAAACCTGGTTTGATCAGAACCAGTTTCTTGGATTGTGCTTTATAATGTTTAACTGTGAAATAAAGAAGGTCTGGTTCACCTTATTGATAGATCAAACTGTATCCAATATATACTGAAAGGTTATCATTTAGGGAGATTGTACTGATAGAAAGTACTGGTTTTTTGTGTTTTCCCCCCTCTTAATCGAGTATAATTTCTGTTTTAGATAGAAGAAAGAAAAGCTACTCTCAGAAATTCAAACCTACAAATGTTCTCATATGCTTCAATTTCTTTTAAAATTGCTAGTTCTAATATATCTAGAGAGGGACACATTCTATAAATGTAAAGAATTAAAGCAGTCTATTCACACCATTATCCACAGATAATCCCTACTGATATTTTGGTCTTTTTCCTCCTAGTTGGTGAGGCCATTTCTTACCATGTAACTGTGGACAACTTACTTTCGTAAGGGCCTCAAGGGCCTCATCCGTAAAAGAAAGATAACAATGGTACCTACCTCTTAGGACTGATAAGAGCATTGAATTAATACACATGAAGTGTTTGAAACTGTGCCGGGCAATGTATTATTAATTATAAATTACTCTTGGTACTTTATTTTCATATACTTTGGAAGAAATTACAATCACCACATTCACAGATTTCTGCACCTGGTTTTTCACACTCAGTATTTTATTATGAGCATCTTTTATGTAATAAAGATTTGGAATGTTTTGTTTTGAATGACTTACACTGTATTTTAACCATTCTCTTATTACTGTATTATTTACTTGGTCCTCAACACATTTTTCCAATTTTCCATGAAAAACCTATTCATTTCCATGCTATCAACCTAAGTGTAGCATTACCAAAACTGTTCTAAACAATACTGGAAATGTCTATGAACCACACAGTAGATTTGAACTCTGACTTCAAACAACTGTGTGCCTCAAGAATGCTGTTCTTATCTTTAAGGAGAGTCCTCTACCAGCCAAGGAGAAACTGATCGAACAACAGGGCATGGTGTGTATCGGATGCTGTGAAGCACAAATTACGCAAAGGTGAACAGGAACAGTCCCTGTCAACCTTTTGAACCGATAGTAAGTAACCTACATGCCTTGAAAGTCCAACACTATGGGGTGTTTCCAGATGGGAAAACGAGGAATGGCCACAAGAGGCAGGTGCAGGTCAGGCCTTCTCTATCCTCGGGGAGCAGTAAAGGAAACCACCCTGTCCTCCAGAAGCATAAATCCCCACCATGATTTCACCTGAAATGAACTTTGGCAAGAGATGAATGGTAGATTACATGGTGAGCAGCTTCCATAGCTTAGTACACACCAGTTATTGGAAGTATTGTTGTGTTCAGGCTAAAGGCCAACCCTGCCTGCACACAAATGTAGGAATCAAGGTTCTGTTTCTATTTTTATAAAGAAAGATAATCAGTTAGGTTAGCTCCTGAGACCAGATCCTATGACTGGGTATGAAATCAATTAGATCTTTTCTCTGAACAAGTATGAAACTCAAGTGTGCTTCAGGCTAGGGCACAATCCCATTATTACTACTAGGGCAAAAGCATATGACATCAAATGATAGCAGCAAGGCTTAATTAAGACCCAGAAAAAAGTTGGCTACAGTCGATTCTTTGCCATTTTCTCGCTGTGTTATGATGAATATGTCCATTTCTCTGAGATTCAGTTTAAATAATGTCTGTCCTATTTATACTAAAGGATTGTTATGCATCCCAGAAGACAATGTGCGTGAAAGGGTTTTTTAAAGTGTAAGACTCTTAGTCGCTCAATCGTTGTCAGACTCTTTGAGACCCACGGACTGTAGCCCACTAGGCTCCTCTGTCCATGGAATTCTCTAGGCAAGGATACTGGAGTGGGTTGCATTTACAAAGCAGTATTCAAATACAGATCATTTTTACAATGCCAAAAGTCATAGTCCAAATTTTTTGCAATGTTAATCAAAGAATGATTATTGTTATATTACATGTGATTAGTGTTATGACATAGCATACTTTCAGACTTGACTAGCACAAGCAAATTCCTTTAATAATGTTTCTTGGTTATTCATCTACTAAAAAAATGATTATTAACGCAAAGGCAAAATCTCTATTAACTAATCAACAGAGGTATTTTTTGAGACAGGTTAACATACTAAGGGTTGTTTTTCCATTCAGTTGGACAAATTAGGTTCATGGGAAGAAAAAAAATGTGCTTCATTTCTAATGTCAAGGACTCAGATCTGAAGCTCCTGAGAAAACACACTCCACTTGATTACAAGAGAAATGTAAGTGTATTTCAAACCAGACACAGATTTAGAAACTGAAATTATAACATGCAGTTGACAGTACGCAGGCAGACAGCAGTATGTCTGAACTGGCAAGTAGAGAACAAGAGACTAGGCTGGGGGAGAAGAATGAGGAAAAAGCAAACTGGCTTAGGAAAGATCACTGATGACTGGCAGCAGCTTTTGCATTCCTACAAAGATTTGCGTAAGAAAAATTCTGCAGCCATTTTATCACTGGCTCACACTGTAATTGTGAGCTCATGAGGGAAATCAGAGGTTTTCACATTTCCATCAACTCATTCAATCATCTAACACGCAATGAGGACTCTGCGTCTGCCGCTTAGTTGGGTTCCAGAGACAAAGGTAAATACATTCTCTGTGCTCAGAGGCCTTAATCTATCCCTGATGGAACAGAAGGTCATAATCGAATAACTGATGAGCTCAAACACTGTGGGAGGCTCTGCTTAGGAATTCTAGCGTTCTTCCTATTCTAGGCTCTCTTCTACATTTCGCTCTCCAGCCCAGGTCACGGAAGAAAATCTACTCAAATATGCAATCAATCCAAGAGATCATTTCATAAGAATTCTGAAGTTCAGACACAGTGAATTATAAAAATTATTTTCATAAGAGTTCTTACTGAAACCACTGAATTGAAATGGAGACGATGCCAGCATGGTTGCCCCCGCTTCAAAGCTATCATGTAACTCAACAACTGGATGAGTCACACAGAACTGCTTTTTTTCACAGAGATGCTTTAATGAAAGCACTTTTTTTTTCTTCATTACTGTCCCAAATACCCATAATACCACTCTTATTAAATTTGTTGACTAGCTTTTAAATGAAAACTGGTGATAAAATATTCAGGATCTAGCTGGAAACACATCACATTGGTGATTTGATTCAGTGAGATTTCTAATATTTTCATAGCTCCCTTGAAGCAAAAAGCTGAGCTCCAGGCAGTGGCTTTGATAACATACATGTACTAGATACTGATACGCGTGAGATGGATTACTGCCATAAAAATACTAGATGCAAAAAAAGAAAATACAATTCAATGGAATCTACTCAAAGAGACGGACTTTCACATCCCTTATAACTGGAGGGTAAAAATTATCTACCCCAGCCTAGATCTAGATCATAGACATTCTTCCATTTCTATATAAAATAAATGTATAGAAATTCGAAGAATAAAACCTTCTCCTTATGAGAAACGTGGTGTTAAAGATAAGCTTCAGTGCAGCAGCCACTCCACCTCTGAGCAGAGAGGACAGGTGGTGAGTGTGGGTCCACAGGACAGGGCCGCCGGATACAGTTCCCAGTCTTCTCGGTCTCTGCTGACCTCAGGAAGCCTCCAGCCCCTGCTTGGAAACACATTAACTCATTTTCAAGACTCACTTGGGGATTTTGTTCTAATGCAGATTTCGAGATCCTAATTCAGCAACTATAAGGCATGCCTTTGAAACACAGCATTTTTAGCAAGAATTCCTAAATTATTTATGCATCTTTAGACCACATTTGGCGAAACACTGCTAAATGGTAGTGATGACAAAAGATTATGACCCCTGAGAAAAAGCTAGGAAGTTTTATTTCTTGGAAGATTTATTTTAATACAAGAGTGAAAGTGAGAGAAAGTGGAGTTGCTCAGTCATGTCCAACTCTTTGTGACCCCATGGACTGTAGTCTACCACACTCCTCCATCCATGGGATTTTCTAGGCAAGGGTACTGGAGTAGAGCCATCGTTTTACGTCAATTGGGACAGAGTCACAAAAGACTCACGGAATCTCTTACCACCTCAATAAAATTACCCTCGACACATCCTCCTCCTCACTATCAGCAATCAATCTGCCTCCCACTTACCAAGAAAGTCGAGGTGACCCAGTTTGAAACATCTCAATTCCCTGCCAGCCTCCCGGCCTACGAGCCTCTCTCCCTGCTCCTGTTTCTACCTCCTTTCCGTTAGTCTCGAGCCTGAACCCTGTGCCCTGACCCTGTCCACCCAGACACTGCCCTAGCCTGTTAGCATCCTGTCTCTGGGATCTTCAGGCTCTTCCTCTCTACTTTTCAAGATTTCTCTTTAACCCAAAACTGCGGTTAAATCTCTCAACTACAAAACTGCCCAAAGCACACCCAGCGCATACACACCTGTGAAGGCCGCCTTCTCTCCTTCTCAGCCAAGTTGCTAGGGGGCGCCGTGCACCCCATCTCTGCTTCCTCAACTGCCCCTCACCCCTCACCCAAGAGGATCAATGCCATGTCTGCCCCGTGTCCACCCTGCCCTCCCAGATGCCACCCACATGGTCTTCAGTGTCAAACTTGGGGTCACTTTCCCCGCCTCTTTCCGGACCACTAGCCAGGGAGAGGCAAGCCCACCCATGGGGAGGGCAGAGCTAAGACAGACAGAGAGGGGTGGTCCTGAGGGGGTGTGTCCACACGCAGCCTGACCTCCTCCGCGACTCTCCTACCTCTGGGTTATGTATCCTTTTTTAAAATTTTTTAAGAGCTTCAAGAAATTATTTAATAACCAAAATAACTCTAGGGATATTGAGAGAGGTGGATCCAGGTTTTACAGAGATTGGAATTTACACAGTATTGAAGGCTTTCTTAGGAAAAAAAAATACACAATTATGAGCACAAAGTTAGAGACAGAGATGGATGCTTATTCAGAATCAGGAAATAAATATAAGAAACTGAGCAGCCCGTGCAGGTGAACTCAAGCTTCACAACCTCACCTAAATCCACCTCCAAGATGTAGGTGTTCTCCTTAGCTCCATGTTTATAGATGAGATGACCGAGACCTTGGTTGAGTAAACCAATGTATCATATCTTAAGATAATAAATCTCATTGTTTAAAAAAAAAGGGGGGGTGGCATTTACAGGTATAAGTCATGTTTAGAAAACACGTTTAGAAAACACCAGGTTAAAAAAAGTTAAATGGGTTCCTTCACTTGGATTTCTCAGAACGTTAGTATAGCAGTACACAGTAGAAAGCTTCAAGAACTTACGTCTTCAAATTGATGTGACCCGCCCCCCTCGACAAGCCTCTCCTTGCCTCTTCTGTTTTTGCAGTGTATAATAACTAAAAGCATCTCCTAAATTAAGTGTCTACGGGTCACAGTTTAAAGAACTCTGATTTTTCCCAGAACAGAAGAAAAGAACGTATGACTGTTTGGTACAGTATAGACAGGGCAGAGTGGGAACCCGGAGGCTTCACTGTCGTTCCACAAGGTTCTCACACAGAATGGCAGATGGATCTCACATTATATGCCAACTAGTAAAATCTTAGTAGCCTCCTGGAATGTTACGTTGAAAAGGATTCTGACGCTTCATCCGGACTCGGGGGGCGGGGGAGAGAAGCAGCCTTACCTGCTCAGCAGTGACTGTCATGAGCACAGAAGGGGCAGTTGTGACGTCATTCTGAGACCTCTAAAGTGACACTAATTCCTAAACAGATCCTAGAACCATCCCAAAGATGCTCAAGTTTTCTAAAACCTGAATCAGGCCAGACTAATCTTTAATAATTAAATCTTTCTTTAATAATTAAATAATTAAAATAACTGTAGAGGCTCCAAAATAAGAAAGACTTGGGTTTAATTTAGTTCTTCCACTTGCTCTGGGCACATGCTTTAGCCTCTCTAAACTTCAGTTTGGCCTTCCCACGGGGCTCGGTGGTAAAGAATCCACCTGCCAAGCAGGAGATCTGGGTTTGCTCCCTGAGTCAGGAAGATCCCCTGGAGAAAGAAATGGCAACCCACTCCAGTACTCTTGCCTCAGAAATCTAATGGACAGAGGAACCTGGCTACAGTCCATGGGGTCGAAAAAAGCGATATGACTGAACGACTAAACAGCAGAATGGCAAACCTCAGTTTTCCCATTTGTAAAATGAGATTAACTGTTCCTACCTCACATGGAAGACGAACATTTAACTGGGTAATGCATATACATACATACATACAGTAAATGCAATAAACATTAAGTTTAGCTATAGCAATTACTAAGGTATTCACTTTATGGCATTCACATTATGACTCCTGTGGTACATGTGTTTGTCCACTATACTCAGAGCCATCGGTTACAGTAAAATGAATCAAATGTCAGCCATAGAAACCATTTTCCAGAACCCAATATCAATGTCAATTTATAGGCTATAATAAGCAAATGGCAAAGCACTATTCAAAGTAAGTGTTACCTGCGTTGAAGGAGACAGAGTACATAAATGTAACTACTGAGTGGTTATTCTTTGCAAAAGACAGATCTCTTAACATATTTTTTCCAACCTCTCCATAGAGAAGGCCAAGACACAATGACCAAACCAACAGCAATGAGCCTCCCTAACACCTGGAATGAGTCTCCCACACCCCCGGGGGCATAGTTTTCAGTGTGAGAACCATGACAGCCCTGAGAAAACAGGGACAGCTGGTCACCCCACAAACAAATGATCAGCTGAAGTCCCAACAGCTACGTCTGAGTGTGGCTGTCCTGCTCAAAAGTGAGACAGAGTGAGTTCTTGAAATACTATTTCCCCTTAAAAGATATCGGGGCTCTTTGTGGAGAAATGGCTAGTTCCAGGTGTGAGCAGAAAATACTCAAAATGAACCTGATCTATTTTGCTATACCAGATAGCAAGAAAACTCTCAGACTTAGTGGGGTCATAATAAAAGGACTACGGAGTCTACTTGAAAAGACTTCCACTGGCCAGAGATGAGACTGCCTTCAAATAAGAAATTATATAACAATAATTACAACTAATTGGAACCCATAAAATATATTCGAATTCATGAGTTCACAATATTTTTGCAAACACATAACTAACTGGTCACCTTCAGAGGAAGAGGGGGAACCAACTCATTATCTTGGAAAACTGATAATGGGAAAGAATCTAGTATTTATCCTGCTTTTTTATATGAACTGTACCACTGTGCAACCAAAAAGCAGATGATTGGAAAATGTCTCTTTCCAAAAAAATTCAAACCAATAAATAAGAAATGACAGAATTAAAACACCCCTATTGTCACCTCCAACAAATTAACAGATCCAAGTAACTGAGCATCAACAGCTACTAATAAAACAAACAAGCAAAAAATAATCAGATATTATGCGCCTCCTGATGAAAGTTCACACACCACCTACAGTCCTGCCAAAGGGGTCAAACACAAGTCTGATCTGGACAACAGGCAGGACATACAAAGGAAGAAACAACAAACTGAGCTGTATCATTCATGCTGCTGCTGCTGCTGCTAAGTCGCTTCAGTCGTGTCCGACTCTGTGCGACCCCATAGACGGCAGCCCACCAGGCTCCCCCGTCCCTGGGATTCTCCAGGTAAGAACACTGGAGTGGGTTGCCATTTCCTTCTCCAAAACCTGAAAGGAAGTCGCTCAGTCCTGTCCGACCCTCAGCGACCCCATGGACTGCAGCCTTCCAGGCTCCTCTGTCCATGGGATTTTCCAGGCAAGAGTCCTGGAGTGGGGTGCCACTGCCTTCTCCTGTATCATTCATATATTGTTGTTTTAGTTGCTAAGTCACGTCCGACTCTTCTTCGACTCTGTGGACTGTAGCCCACCAGGCTCCTCTGTCCATGGAATTCTCCAGGCAAGAATACTGGAGTGGGTAGACATTCCCTTCTCCAAGGGATCTTCTCAACCCAGGGATCAAAGCTGTGTCTCCTGCTTGACAGGTAGATTCTTTACCACTGAGCCACGTGGGAAGCATTCATATGCAAACAGCAAAATCCAGATTACAGGATGCTACAAGACAAATGCTCCAGGTTCTTCAACAGATAACCCACAGGGAAAAGAAAGGATACAGGGAAGACAATTTTTTTCAAATGGGCAAGACTAAACTATAACATCCACGGACGCCCATTCGACTGATAAAACTATAACAACACACAAGGAAGTGATTATTATGGAGTCAAGATGGCATTACTTAGGTGGAAGGGAAGGGGCTGCAATTGGGGTGGACATATAGGGGAGCTTCGGGAAGTTACAAGAGTATTGTCTTCATAATCACTCACCCAACTATACATTTATTTTGTGTAATTTTTTTGAAGCTGTATCTTCAATCTTATTTTAAAGGGTTTTTATTAAAAAAGGTAAAAGTGGGTAATTCCCTGGCAGTCCAGTGGTTAGGGCTGAGCACTTTTGCTGCCAAGTCCTGGGTTCAATCTTGAGTTGAGGAACTAAGATCTCACAAGCTGCATGATGCGGCCAAAAAATAAATAAATAAAAAAGGTAAAAGTGTAAAATCCACCATTTAACACCTTCTAATTCAAAGCACTTTGACAAATACCAGTATTTGTATCTTCAAATACCACCACATTGTTCCAAACAACCTCTGAAGGTATTTACTACTTCCACGTTTCAGATTGGCAGACTGAGGCTTAGAAATCTTAAGTAAGCTGCCCATTGTCCCACCATTATCAAGGCAGAGTCAGATTGAAATTCAAACGTCTGGCTGACTTCAGGACCATTCTCTGAATGCCTGTGCTCTGCTGATTCCCAGCTATTCATTTACTCAAGAAATGTTTACTGCCCACCTGCTTAATTATGCTAGATGTTAAAGAGACAGAGAGGAGTTTCTGCCTTCATGGAGTTCAGGGGTTAGTGAGAAGGACACAAGGAACCGTGCAAGTATCTATAACTGAGCCGAATACAGTGAAGGAAAGGTGCGTGGTGTCATGAGAATATATGCAGTTGGAAGACAGGGAGAGCTGCTCTGAAGAAGTGACGGCTGAAGCCCGAGGAGAAGTTAATTAGGCAAGCAGGCATTGGAGGCTAGAGACAGAGCAAGCAATACTCAGAGTTGACGTCAACAGAGCGGGCTTAGCACTCTGATGCCTGAGGATGGAGCATGAGGAGTAAAGGTAATTATGACAGGAGACCAGGCTGGAGAGCTATGAGGACCAGGAAGCTGCTGAGGGCTTTTAATTAAACATGGTGTGGAAGAGGGATGGGACTGGGCTTGCATCTTTAAGAGAATGAATTGGAGGAGGGACAGGGAGGCAGACAGAGATGAACTGAGGGGCTACTGCGGTCACCGGGGAAGCACACGATGATAGCTGGGACCAAGCAGGAGAGATGGGAAGAAGTAGGCGGACGTAAGATACTCCAGAGGTAAGGAGACAGGTCTGGAGGATGGGACTGCATGTGGGAAGGAAGGAGGAGATGTCAGGAAGGCCTCGGGCTTCCGGATGGAGGACTTGCAGAAGGTGCCAAACACTGACACAGGAGCAGTGGGAGAGGATCGGGGACCCAATCACAGGACACATGGAAACTTGGACTTGATGGTTTCGGGCCCCACTGAGAGCACCAAGTGAAAAGATCAGGGTAAGCAGTTGAATGAGTGAGTCTGAGTCTGAGCAGATGGTTATCTTTGGGGGGGCGCCCAGGGTAAGACTGCCTGAGAGCCAGATACTTCCACAAATGGGACCTCAAGAATGATCAAAATTCAAATGTAGGAAACAAAGCAACTTCCTGTGCTTATCTAGGGGTTGAAATCTCAGAAAGGTTCAGTGAGGTGGGGAAAAAAACAAATCAGAAGGAACAATACGAGATTAACAGCTGCGCCTCAGGAAAAACCCACTGCAATTTCTGGAATGTTTAGGATGTTAATTTCACGTCAAACAAGTTGGCACAATCTGCACAACTATATCTGCATATGAGGAGAGGCCTTCAGAGTAGTGGCTCAAGGTTGGAGACTCGAGAAAGCTCTTGACCCCAGGGGCTGCTCTGAGCCCGGGATACGCCCAGCCGCTCAGTCATCTCTTTTGCAGGGATAGAGAAGAGGTAGAAAGAGGTGATGAGTATCTTCACAGGAGATGCAAACAGATGTAAGCTCCTCTCAGCTTCCATTACAAGGTAAAAACTAAGTTTAATTATACTCGGTGAGAGAAACAAGGCTATACTATCAACTTCCTTAAAGCACATAACATGGCTTCAGCTCAGGAGGAAAAAAAAAGAAGGACCAAGCCCTCCTGGATCTCCAGTTTGAGGGAACTGAGAGAGCAGGAGCCAAAGAAGCAACACGCTTTTTCACAGACTGGCTCGGGTGACACAGAGGAGCTTCTCTCAAATGTTTTGCAGTCACCAGGTACAGAAGAACATAAGTGAACACACTCATGTGTGCAAAATCCTGCCTGTGGGCTGGCAGAAATAAGAGGAGGACTGCAGGATGAAGCTCGGCGTGAGCAGACAGGAGCAAACTCACCCATACCTACAGGGTGGGTGAGAACTACAGCAAGGCAGGTTATTTTAGAAATGAGTACCTGTTAAAAATGCATCCAACTTTCCAAGAGGTGTAGTCTACACTAAAACACAAAGCTTACTATTAAATAGATCCTAGTGACCTATACGAGTTCCAATGTCTTATTCTAAAAGTGCACAATTCTTTCTGGCTTCCCCCTTGGCCTTGGAGCCATTTTACTTGGAGTTACCATATTCATTTTTCTCTACGTCCAGCTCACGGGTGTTCATACATGGAAGCCCTGGGCTGGCTGACAAATGGACTGGGACTGGCCAGTGCCTAGCATCACTAATAAGCACGGGCCAGCCCTGGGGACAGAGCCCACACACGTCACCTCCTAAATGCATTCTCACAAAGCATTATTCCAGCTGAGGAGCCCACCAAAATGCAACCCAAAACCCACTGGGCTTTCTGGAAAGCTCCACTGTGTTTGGAGAAACTAAATAAGCACACACACCAGGACTAAAGGAGGGTGTAAGAATGATTAACTGAACCCAGCCCCCAGGGTGCCCAGCAGAGTCCCCAGGAAGGGCTGTCTATCTACCCCTGTCTTTGGTCACTTCCATGCAAACAAGCAACCCTCATTTAGAAAGTCACCTAACAGTGAAGTTGGTAAAAAATACAAGCTCCAAGTTTGCAAGTTTTTCTTTCAAAAGCAAAGCTGTAATTAAAAAAAAAAAAAGGCAAGTTTGTATGTATGTCATGATTTTAATACTAACAGGCTTCCACAGACATTTCCTTTTCTAAAACCTAAGCCCTCAACACCAAACTTGCTGAGTCATTTTTTTAGTATAAGTGTGTGCACTATTCTGACTGCACAAGGGCTCAAACATTCTAAGGAAAGTAGGGCACTTCCTACCCTCAAAATAATAAGGTTGGGAAATGAAACCTAAGGTATCTTTAAGAAGGCAACATTTAATTACTAAAGCTGACATCGTAGCATGTGTCCAAAACAAAACTGGCTTAAGATTCAAGGGAATTAGAAATAAATCTCTTGCGAATGATCAGAATTTAGGCTCCAAGTAGACTGCTCAAGCTTGGAGACTTTGGTCTTCACACTGTGAAGAAACAGTAGGACCCTTAAGTTTGGGGCTGAGTTTATTATATAAAGAGAATGTTAAGATGCTCTTGAGAAGATTCTTGAACCCATCTGTAATGATAACTACCGATAATTATCATGAAAGAAACCTCTCACAGGAAAGTCACCGGAAATTTCACCCATCATGACATTAACATGAAAGAAACATGAAAGTCACTCTTGGCTGTGATCTCCCTTCACACAGCTTCCGGCCTCCATTCACACAGCTTCATTAACTCTTTTTTTTTTTTTCATTAACTCTTACTTTGTATCACTGCAACTGATTAGCGCTTCTCCTCCAGTATCCCCTAATCACATTTCCATTTAGCATGTCCATAACCCAGCTTTGATGCCACACTCCAGAGTCCAAAAGGTATGAGGAGCTGCCCTAACAGCAGACACAACCCAGCCCTACTCTCTCACAGCTGCAGGATTCCACAACCCCGCCCAAGCCACCTCTGCAATCCCGCCTCCTAGGATTCATCTGATTACACTCACCAGCAACTCAAACCCGGAACAGTACATGTATTCTGTCTCTAAAACAATTTCCTAGGGGGTGCTTCCCAGGTGGCTCAGTGGTAAAGAATCTGCCTGCCAAGCAGAAGACGCAGGTTCAATCCCTGGGTCAGGAAGATCCCCTGGAGAAGGACTGGAAACCCACTCTAGTTTTCTTGCCTGGGAAATCCCTTGGACAGAGGAGCCTGGCAGGCTACAGTCCATGGGGTTGCAAAGAGACAAGACTTAGCGACTAAACAACAACAGGGAATCATACTCGAAATCTGGTAATAATTTAGGATACAATATGAAAAAATACAATTTTCTGGCTTTGTTTTAAGTGAAGTGAAAATCTTTCAGTTGTGTCTAACTCTTTGCGACCCCATTCCATACAGTCCATAGAGTTCTCCAAGCCAGAATACTGGAGTGAGTAGACTCCCTTCTCCAGGGGATCTTCCCAACCCAGGGACTGAACCCAGGTCTCCCACATTGCAGGCAGATTCTTTCCCAGCTGAGCCACCAGGGAAATCCTTTTGGTTTTGTACAAATTGTGAAAATATATATATGCCTCCTTCAGACAGCTTTGCTAAATTCAAAAATACATGTTCATCATTTCTTAGAATACATTTGCTGGTTTCGATGACCATTTTTTTAATGTTCCAGGTTTAATCATGAATTGTAGCTTACTACTTTGAAGTTATCACTCTTCATATGTAACTTCTGATGTCTACTAACCCTAAGAAATAGTTCCTTCATAATAAAGATACATAAAATAATTTTCTTTTATGTGTAATCACTGTTCATATTGTTTTTGAGTATGTATTTGTATTTGCTTGTATATACATAATACATATCTGGAAGAACAATCAACTGTTAATAATGGCCGCCTATAGGGGAGATTTATTTTTTCAATGCATATCCTTTTATATGTTTTCCTTTTTTCTATTAAAGCCATGTGAATCCATAACCTGCAAAAAAAGTTAAATTTAAAAATTATGAATAGATGAATTTAAGGTAAACAATTCTTACACTACAGTTAGATTTAAGGGGGTTTCAAAAGCCATCTTGCTCAAAAACATTTTTCCCAGTAGCCACCCTGACTTAAATCCCCCGGTCAAAAGACAACCTAATAATCTGAAGACAGTAAGTGTATTACCCCACTGTCCACTATCAAATTATTGAGGATTAGTTTATCACATTAGCATAATAAAGGAGCATCACAAAGAGGCTGTGTATAGTCTCCCTACATCTTGGTTCCTTTCCTTTTTCCCTTGAGTAACTAAATCGAGTTTGTTTTACTCAAAAGAACTTTTGTATCAGTAAAAGAACTCATTTAGGGATTCTAGAAGTCCCACCCAAGCCAAGTGGCGCCTTGGATTGCTGTGTGAATGTTTTTACTGTCTCTATAAACATCTGCCCTCCCCTCCAGTCCTCCCTATCAATCTAATCTACTCAGCCTGAGAAGGCAGGGACAGAGGGCATCTTGTTCATCTCTGGATCCTCCCCAACACTGAAAACACTGCCATCCACTTAACCCAAAGCAACTATCGAAGTTCTCAGTGACACCTACCTTGAGATATTCTTGCCTGGGAAATCCCATGAACAGAGGAACCTGGAGGGCTAACCCACGGGGTCCCAAAGAGTCAGACAAGCCTGAGCAACTATACACCGCGAGACTATGATCCCTTCTCTAGGGAACTGTGGCTGAAATTTCAAATTTAAAAATGTCAGTCGGATACTCAAGTCTGCTCTCATCTCAAACAATAATCCATTCATTAGGGACAAAAATCCATCCATAGAGAACCTACTATGTGCCTGGCACTGACATTTAGCAACTAACTAGGCCAAAATGATCTCCCAAGATCGGAAAAGCAATATACAGCAGATATAGAGGAAATGCTTATGACTCTGATGAACTCCTTGAGCTTTTCTGTCTAAACTTGGAAAAGTCTTTCATTAACACTTTCTTCACACAGCAGTGGACTTTAGTTTCCCATTATGCTACTAAGCACCTTTGTGGACTTTCTTGTATCAGGCCCCCAGTCTTCATTTGTCCAGTGCTCATTTTTAACGTAATGGTATAAATCAAGTGTAAATCAAGAAACATCTAATAATTTACCATGTAAAAGAGAAAAATCCATAAACTATGTGAGTAACTGACATCTTAAAAAGTTATTCCTTATTTTTATCACCAAAATGTAAGAAATTATTCCTTTTTTCCATCAAGATGCACTTTGTACCACTGGTCTAGTAACGAAAGTAAGGTTTCTAAACTATTGATTCATTATTCCCATGTTTTTCTTGCTGTTGCTTTGGTTAGATCATGTGCTAGAGTCAGGTAACCACAGCTAGTGAATCTGAGGCCTTTGGTCCACGTGAGCTGACAGGTCTGGCACAACACCAAACTACAACCTTGGACTAAGAAGCACCACACTACGGCAGCCTACTCAGCAAAGCAGGGCTAACAACTGTGCCCCAGGAGCAGGCCAGCCCCAGAGCATCTCAGCTCCAGCCAGCTGGCCTGCACCAAAGTTCAAGTTTTTCTAAAGTGAGGCCCAGAGAGCAAATGTCAAGACTTAAGCATCAACCTTCCTGACCTTACACAAAGCTTTTTTTTTTTTTTTTGCCACCTGAATATACCACTGGATGTTCTTTCCACCTGAGTTGAAACATCAATTTTACTACTTTAATCAGTAACGATTGCCAGCCAAGTAAAATAAAATTCCTTGCACATACGTGATGCTCAATAAACACTAGGTTAACTGAAGGGGGAAAGCCCTCAGCTAGTGACCACAAACTGACCTAATTTTTTTCATTATCATCAGCAAACAGTTTTTGGAGCTCCTGCAAGGTACAAGGGATAACAAAAGATATCAGTCAAGGATCTCAACCACAAAGAATTATGACAGCCAACAGCTACCTTATAAAGCATGCAGGAGCATTTGAACACGTCTAGACATGAAAATACCTACTCCCTTCTAGTTTAGTCTTCTCTGGTTGCCTACTTTTAATAGTGTATCCATTTTTTTCCCTCTAGAGAAGAAAGTCAAGAAGGGAAAAAAAAAAAAAAAGGATGGACAGATAGGATAGATCCTAGTGTCTGACACGCTCAGCAGATTCTAGAAGAACCTGAAATATACAAGAACAAATGAGGATTCTTTTCTTAATGCTGAATCACAATTTCTGTAGTAAAGTAGTCACTGTATCTTAAGAGACACCATTTGGTTCACTACAAAACAGCCTCCCCCTCCACATATGTTAGATGACCCGTGTGGTCCAGCTCCTACCCCCACAGAACTGACAGATATTTTACACTACACCACATGCTTATGCTTCCATTCATAAGGAGCATTTTTTTAAAAACCTTAAGCATAAGTTATTGGAAATACAGCACAACGAAAGGCTTGAGTAAACTGCACTGGTACTGTAAATATATATAAATAATTTTAGACATGGGCTTGATCCCTGGGTCGGGAAGATCCCCTGCAGGAGGGCATGGCAATCCACTCCAGTATTCTTGCCTGGGAAATGCTATGGACAGAGAAGCCTGGCGGGCTACAGTTCATGGGGTTGCACAGAGGTGAACACAACTGAGTGGGCACAGACATATGAATATCATATGTGCATACACTTTAATTCTAGGTAACAGAAAGTAAACCTCCTAATGTACTTATTTTCCTACTTAATGCTGTAGGAATCTGAATTCAAAAAGAACGACCAATAGTCGCCTGTCCTTAACTTACACTTATACCTCTTCCGCTGCCTGAAATTTTCAGGTAGTATACATGAGAGATCACATAAGCTGCTTCCTTTTCTGTCACCTCTAATGTAGTATTTTCTCTGCTTCCTCTACTAAAGCATCTTTCTGGATGATAACCTAAGTTTTCTCAGAGGTACAAGTGAGCTGGGAGCTTTGGGGGAATGTATTTTCCAGGAAAAAGGGAGGTAAACCACCCGTGAGGCTTCCAGGACAGAGTGACAATACTAAGGCTTAGACCCTGACCCCACCATCTAAACTTCCTGCCCCACACACCAGGCACTCTTAATCACTTAACTCTTAATTACTTCTGGTTTCATAAGCATTTAAGCATTTATCACTATCCAAAAGCAACACATTTCTTTGTTTAATGCCTGATTCCCCCATAAGTATATAATCTCCAGAAAGCAGGGCTTTTGTTTGTCTTGTTGATTCAACCCCAGCTTCCAAAATAATACCCAGTTTCTGTGAAAGACTCAATAAATACGATTAAATACACATGAAATAGATTACAACATCTTAAAATACTCTAAAGAATTGTAACGTCATTCACAGATCAACAGTAAAATTCTGGGGTCTTTTATCATTGTAGGGAAAAAGCAAGAGGAAAAATACACCTACTCACCAACTCTTGCTAAATTAGATATAATAGCTGGGTGAAGGTTTTTAAGAGAAATAAACACAGCTAGTTTGGGGCTATTTATGAAAACTGAAGTTCCTTTTCCTCAACATACTGAACAACTGCTTAACTTAATGGGGATAGGTGCCCCTTTACCTACACCTCTTTCCCCATTATTTCAGCTCTGCTTTCTGAACTAACACACTGAGGAAAGGGTCCTTTTGGCGAAGAGAGTGAGATTAAAAAAAAGAAGAAGAAGCAGGTCGTATTATAAACAAACACAAAACCCAGGGAGTAATAATGCTTCTAACAAAATATTCTTACGAAGTTGAGCCACAGCCACTTCTCTTACTACAGAGTGAGCAATTTCAGGTTAATGACAGAAGAGTTCAGTCAAGAGGTAAGTCAAGCTACGACAGAACCGAGTTTCTTTTCAAGGGTTGTGAAAGTGAAGCTGCTGGGAGGTAGAGAAAAAAAGCAGCGGTTTGGCACTAAGGAAGTGGAGAGATTTAAAACATTGTCTTTCCCTGAATTCCTTAACCACCACTATATCGCCACACCCCACTGATGATAACGTTCCTTTCGATGCAAACGACAGTGATTTCGGGCAAACGACAGTGATTTCGGGCATCCGTTTCCTAAATCACTGAAACTGCGATACTTATCCACATGGCGGAAGACAGGACAGCGTGATTTAAAAAAAAAAAAAAGCGTACCCGGGCTTTCGGCATGAGGTGTAGCGGGCGGGGGACCTAAGCCAAGTCAGCCCCTCTGCGCCAAGTTTCCCGGTCTGTAAAAGGGCACAAAAGTTACCTCCCACGGGGAACGGTTACCAGAACCCAACGTGACGACCGGCCCCAGGCGCAGCGCCTGCGTACAGAGGCCGCCCCGCTCCCCAGCGGCAGGGCCACAGCCAAGATCTGGAAGGATTATTCAGCTCCCGAGCCTGGGACTGAGGATGGAGTCGAGCAACTAAGTACATCACCTGCTAGCGTGCATCTCGGCCCGCCCCGCGCCGAGCCTGGAGCCCGCCCCGAGCGGGGGCCGAGAGGACGCGAGCATCTATCTCCCCGCCCGGCCGGCCCGGCCCAGCCCAGCCCCCGCTTCCCCGAGAGGACCGGCCCGCCGCGACCCCCGGCCCTCCCGGAGCGGGCGGGCTGGACGAGGCCGTGGGCCGGCGCCCAGTACTCACCTCCGGCCGGTGGCGTGCGGCCAGCCGTCTCCAGGCGGCGGCGATGTCAGGCGGCGGGGCTCGCGGGCTCCGGCAGACCAGGGAGAACACGGTCCCCAGCAGGAAGGCGGCCGCGGCGCAGCCCAGGTACAGGCTGAGCCTGAGCAGGACGGTGCCCGGCCCCGCGCCTCCCGCCGCCGCCGGCCAACAGCCGGCCAGCAGGCAGGAGGCGCACACGGCGGCGAGGGCGGCTGCCGCCACCCACCGACTCCCGCCGCCGGGCGCCCCCGGGGCCGCCGCGTCCCCCCGGGGTTCCGGCCGTCGTTCGCCCGGGGCGCCCGCGAGGCCGGCGCCGCCGCTGTCGGAGGGATCGGGGTGCATGCTGCTTGCTGGGCCGTTAAGGACAGGCACATCTCCCGCCCCGCTGTCCCCCGGCGCTGCCCCGGACGGTGGCCTCCGCGCGGCGCCTCCTGCCCTCCCCGCTCCCGCCGCGCCGGAGGCAGGAGTCCGCGCTCATGCCCTCGTCGGCGGCCCCCGCCAGAGGGAACGGCTCTCACAGACGCCGCCGGCCTGCGCCGGGCCCGCAGCTGCCCGGCCGGGCGCGCCCCAGGTAGCCGGACCGGGATGGGACTCGCGCTGGCGGAGCCCCGGGGGCGGAGCGGGGGCGGGGGCGACCCGGAGAGCGTGTCGGGAGGGGGCGGGGTGGGGGGCGGGGAGCCACCGCGACCCGCTGAGTGACAGTCGGGGAGCGCCCCGCCCCGCCCCGCCCCGCCCACACCGTCCTGCCCCGCCCCCGGCGCCCCCGCTGCGCCCCCCTGCCGGGCTCCGCCCCGGCCCCGCCCACCCGCCGCGGGCGCCCCACTCCCGGGTAGGGGGCGCCGCCAATCACGCGAAAACGGCTTTCCTGCGCTCCTGTCCCCGCCTCCCCCAGGATACCGTCTGTTGATGGAAAATTCTGCTGCAGGTGTCAGAAGCGTTTGCAGCTCTCCAGCTCAGGTGATCCCTTAATCCTCGGCCCGCTCATCTCTTGACAAGTAACCTCCCCGTGGGTGGGGGTTTAACAGCCCTTCCTTCAAAATTTCTGCCTCCTTTGCACCTGCTGTTTGAATAGGCAACCCTTCTTGATACTCACTTTTAGCCCAGTTCCCCTGACAACCTTCCCTTTTTCCCACCCAGCCGCCTCCGGGACGGGACCAAGACAAACAGGGAGCAGTAAATGCTGCCTGCAAAATTCCTAGGTACAGAGAGGTCCCCCCGAAAAGTCTGCCTGGCGCCAGGGGGCGTGCACAGTTGCCATCCTCACTGTGGCTCCAACTCCCTGTATTTTTGTCGCCAACGATTCAGTACAAATGCCAGTGCCCACACGCAAGTGAAAGTGCTCCAAGTAATTTTGAGAATACATATTTTCTTCTCGTACCACGGCCCCCGCGTTAATATACAGATAATGCTTACTGAGAAGATGCCAATATGCTAAACACTAGAAATTACTAAGTCCAACAAAACAGATGTATCTTTAATGAATAAAGGAATTCTAAAGGAGATGAAGGAATTGGAAAGAAATTAATGCTTACTTAAAAGGGGGTGATAGAATAGAAAGGGCAAATCAAGAATAGAAAGGGGAAGAAGGGGAAGGGGGTAAATAGATGAGGGATGCCATGGAGGATGTGGGAGACGGACATCAAAAAGCCAAACAGTTTAAAAGCACTAGCGTTTTCCAATAAACTGAGTTATAGGCTGCTTCCTAGGAAACTAAGCATTAAAATATATTTTCAAATACTGTGACTATACTGTGCTTTTCTATAAGGAATCTCTATTGTTTCAACTGTGAAAAAATACAACATTCATACAAAGTAAACTAGTGGATATTTTATTTTTTTATTTTTTTAACTATTAAAATATTTATTTGGCTGGGCCGGATCTTCATTGCTGTACATGGGATCTCCAGCTACGGCATTTGGGATCCAGCTTGCAACCAGGTGATCGAACCCGGGCCCCCTGAATTGGGAACGCAGTCTTGGTCACTGAACCACCAGGGAACTCCCTGTTTATTCTTTTAAAACAAAGTATTATCCAAGAGGTTATCATTCAAACGAAAAAATACTAGTGTCCATAGACATACAAAGGCCACCCATGTATTCATGCTTTTGTAATAAATTTCCCTGGAATGGCATGGATTTCAAGTGGGAGATGAAGTAGGAGGCAAAAAAAAAAATTATCGCTAATATTAAGCTCTAATAAAACAGTACAGAAATGAATTATTTTATGTATCTATATAAAAACAAATATGTTCACATTTGTCATTTTTAAAAAGCTGATTGTTTTAAATATTAGTATTCATGGACCACTTTATTCTCATTCCTTGTAAGTCAAAGACAAGGAGACAATGAGTGCCTTAGGCCAGATATGACTTTGCCATGCCTAGGTGATGACAGGGGATGACTTTAAAAGTAGTTACTACCTTCCTGTCTTCCTTGTCTTCTCTTTTTTATTTTTAAATTAAGCAGTGTAACTGATCTTGAAGGAGCCCTTTTGCCCCTAAAATAGTTAATATTCATCCCACTGGGGGTCCTCAAAGTGTACCCTACAATTCCAAATTATTTCAAATAAAGCATGGTAATTTGATATTACCAAAAATAAGATATATTTTGTGTGTGTGTGTGTGTGTGATCCTTTACATGCAGGGGACAGCATGCTGAGTGCTTTACATACTTTATATATATTTAAAATTTTCCAAAATATGGGTTTACTGCAAGTTGACAATAATAGTAACTAATTGAGCACTAACTCTGTCAGATACTGTTCTAAGCACTAGACATGCTTCATTTGATCTTCACAATCACCCGTGAATGTAATCTCCACCTATCCATGAAGGCAAAATAATTTGCTTAACTGTTATAGAGTTATCAGACTTTGGTTTTATCACACACCTGCTCTGGCTCTAAGGCTTGTGCATTTAAGCACTAAGTCATGGTACTTTCTAAAAACTCTATCTCTTTTAGTCATCACATATGACAGACGAGAAAAAAACAGGGTTTAAATCCATGAGCTTAGTCCCTGTATTCCATGCTTTTATAAGTGTTTAGTTTTGTTGCTTTTTGAGTATGGCTGGTATCTTAGCCAGCCACCCGACAAGTGCAAAGTGATTTATAGTAATCACTAAAGTCGGTAAAATCGTATAATCAATAAAGAGGAAACTGTCTAACATTTACTGAGAGCCCTGGTCTATAACTCATGATCTTTCCAGCACACTATCTATTGTTCCCAAGAATGAGATCTGGAGAAATGTACACTCATGGTCAGGAAACTGCCTTAAAGCAAATGTCATATTGCTGTGAAGTCAGCATGGGCAATTCAAACATTTACTTAAAAGTAGTAGTTTGGTTTCTACCCTGTGCAAAGTTTGAGGAACACTGGGAGGTGGTAAGATATACACAGGAGTGCCTGAGATCAGGAGGTATTGAGGGAGATGTCAGGTATTAAATTAGAATCCAGGAAGTCAGTTCCTTCTGGGAAGTCAGTGCTGAGTCCTCCCAGGTCTAAGTTAAGACCAAATTAAGTAGAGATGCCTTATTTATTATATTCCTTATGGCCAGCACATTCTGACAGGTTTGTAATTAAACACTCCATGGGCTATCTTCATTATTCTCTTTGGTAAGCTGGGAATGGTGTCAGTCTGAATTCATTGGGATACTATAAGGATAAATTAAGTGAAAATTTGACATTTAAAGTACTAGAGTGTAAATAGGTATACAACACCCATTCTCTGTCGATAATATGTAATGAATCTTCTCCTCCACTACTTAGTATGTGCGCTAGCTGCTCAGTGATGTCCAACTCTGCAACCCCATGAACTGTAGCCCACCAGGCTCCTCTGTCCATGGAATTCTCCAGGCAAGAATACTGGAGTGGGTTGCCATTTCCTTCTCCAGAGGATCTTTCCAACCCAGGGATTGAACCTGGGTCTCCTGCATTGTAGGCAGATGCTTTACCGTCTGAGGTACGAGGGAAGCCCATTCACTAGTATGCTGCTGCTAAGTCACTTCAGTCGTGTCCGACTCTGTGCGACCCCATAGACGGCAGCTCACCAGGCTCCCCCGTCCCTGGGATTCTCCAGGCAAGAACACTGGAGTGGGTTGCCATTTCCTTCTCCAATGCATGAAAGTGAAAAGTGAAAGTGAAGTTGCTTAATCGTGTCCGACTCCTAGCGACCCCATGGTCTGCAGCCTTCCAGGCTCTTCCATCCATGGGATTTTCCAGGCAAGAGTACTAGAGTAGGGTGCCATTGCCTTCTCCACTGCTTAGTTTCAGTTCAGTTCAGTTCAGTCGCTCAGTTGTGTCCGACTCTTTGCGACCCCATGAATCGCAGCACGCCAGGCCTCCCTGTCCATCACCAACTCCTGGAGTTTACCCAGATTCACATCCATCGAGTCAGTGATGCCATTCAGCCATCTCATCCTCTATCGTCCCCTTCTCCTCCTGCCCCCAATCCCTCCCAGCATCAGAGTCTTTTCCAATGAGTCAACTCTTCGCATGAGGTGGCCAAAGTACTGGAGTTTGAGCTTTAGCATCATTCCTTCCAAAGAAATCCCAGGGCTGATCTCCTTCAGAATGGACTGTTTGGATCTCCTTGCAGTCCAAGGGACTCTCAAGAGTCTTCTCCAACACCACAGTTCAAAAGCATCAATTCTTCGGTGCTCAGCCTTCTTCACAGTCCAACTCTCACATCCATATATGACCACAGGAAAAACCATAGCCTTGACTAGACGGACCTTTGTTGGCAAAGTAATGTCTCTGCTTTTGAATATGCTATCTAGGTTGGTCATAACTTTCCTTCCAAGGAGTAAGCATCTTTTAATTTCATGGCTGCAGTCACCATCTATTTAGTATACTTCTCCTTAAAGCCCCTGGATCTCCTTAAAGGTAGCCGTAGGGTTAGAGAGAAAAACACTGTATTTGCCTTTGCCCACTTTGGGTAAAATTGTGTATAGGTATTAACAGAAATCAAAATACCTAGATATCATTATAGTTTCTTCTGCTGATTCACCACAAGAACATAACAGGTCTTTAACCTAACTCTCTCTCTCGTAAACTTTCAAGCAGAGTGTAGTTTACAGAAAATACGGTTGTAAGTGCAGCCAAACTTCAAAAGGAGAAGTGAAAAAATTATAAAACACTTTAAAAACAAATAGTAGACTGATAAAGCTTAAAGGGAACATACTATAGTATTTGGAAGAGGAAAACTAATCTGTGAACAAAATTTTAGGACATCGATATATAAATTATGCTGAGTGGGCCTCTTCAAGTAAAAATATTCATGTTGGGAAACTTTCAGGCAGAAGTGTCTTTGTATTAATCTTCAAAGAGAAATAGAATTACAAAGGAAAGTACTGTACACTGAATTAGTTGGTATCAAGACAAAGAATTGAAAAGGGCAGATCCCCAAGAGAGGATAATTTCAATTTATCCAAGTTTTGACCTGAAATTTAGGGAAATAGAGTATGTCAATTATCTACTGTCATATAACAAACTACCACCAAATAACAACCACTGGATATGCTTATGATTTTGCAGGTCAGTCAATGGTCTGGGGTCAGTTGGGTCAGTTCTCTTCTTGCCTGAACCATTAATGATGCTGTGATCTTCTGGCGCACAAGCTAGGACTACTCTGGCTATGGAGCCTCCATTAACATGGCTTGTCTCTGCTCCCTGAGTTCTCATCCTTCAAGAGATTGCTTGGGTCTCTTCACATGACCATGTCAGAGATGTGATATACAAGTTCTTTTTAAGCTTTTGCTTGTGTTACATTTGTTAACATTCCATTGGCCAAAGCAAATCATATTGGCCCAGTCAGGAATTAAATGAGAGGGGGCCTACATACACGTGTGCTCAGCCTTGTCGGTCGTTGGAACCAATCAATTACATCTCTCCATGTTTAAATCCATGTGAAGGCCCCCTCCCAGGTGGCACAGCAGTAAAGAATCTGCTTCCAATGCAGGAGACTCAGGCGCAGTCCCTGAGTGGGGAAGACTCCCTGGAGGAGGGCATAGCAACACTCCCTGAAGTGGTGCAACCCACTCCAGTATTCCTGCCTGGAAAATCCCACGATCGGGGGGAGGTTCACAGTCCACAGGGTTGCAAAGAATCAAACACGACTGAAGTGACTGGGCATGCATGATATGGTTTACCAGGCGTTCCTTTCTCTATACTTTTACGTAAAAAATATTGGGTACCTATTGTACTAATTTCCTGTTGCTGCTATAACAAATTACTACAAACTTAGTGGTTTAAAACAACATGAATTCATCTTACCGTTCTGGAGGTCAAAACTAAAATTAAAGTGTGACCTGGGCTGCTTTTCTTCTGGAGGCTTCAAGGGGAGAATCCTTTTTCTTCTCTTTGTCAAGTTTCCAGTGCATGACAAGTTGCTTCATTGGTGTCGGACTCTTGGCAACCCTATGGACTGTAGCCCACCAGGCTCCTCTGTCCATGGGGAATCTCCAGCTTCTATCAAATATACAGCAGGGATTAACTGTAGTCACCACGGTGTATACTACAAGCTCTTGCTTCCATCCATGGCCATGTTTTGTTTTTATTACTGTCCTCAAATCTCCTGTCTCCCCTCTTATAAAGACCCTTGGGATTACATTGACCTCACCTGGGTTAACCTAGGTTGATGTTCCCACAGGTTTGGGATTAGCAGGCCGGCATCTGTGGGGTGCCACTGCTCTGTCGCACCTACTATGTGCTTGCGAGTTCAAACACGAAAAAGGGCTGCATTCAATACAGTGGACGGAGATCATTTTTCTCAGATTGTTTGAACTACCCATCTCATTTACCGATAGTCAGAGGACTTTCTCACGTGTTTACCAGCCCCTGGGCCACAGGGCTGTTTAAACTGAACTTTGCTGATATAAGCATATTTATATTAGCTGCCTCCATATTTATTATTACAGTTGCTGTTTGGGTACAACATCACAAGACCATCAAAGCGGCTTTCCTCGTTAGCAGCGGAGGCGGCAGCAGTTAACACCTGGGCGGTGCAGGGCACAGCCGAGGGTCCGGAGGTCACTTTCTTCCCGCGTCCCTTTCCATCCGAGGGGGGGCCCGCTGGCCAGGCTCGGGGGCGCGGGGCGGGCCCGCCGCGCTCTGTGACGCCCGCCGCGAGGAGCCTCCGGCACCGCCCGGTTCCCGCGGGACCAGCGGCGCGGGCTCAGGCGATCTCCTTTCCCGTTCCGCTCTCTCCGCCTCCGGAAGCTCGGGCGGCCTCCGGGGCCGCGTGGAGGGGCTGCAGGAGCGCCCGCGCGGGCGCACGGCCGGGACGCCGGCGGCGCGAGGAGGTTGCGGCTACGGCGCCGGGTGAGCTGCGCGCGAGCGACCCTTCCTCCGCGCCCCCCGCCCCCCGTTCGGGATCCGTTTCCCCTCTCCGGGGCCCAGGCCGCGGCGAGCGCACAGGGTCGGTATGCGGAAGGCGGACTGGCCTGGCCGGGCCGGGCCGCCCCCCCTCCCTTCCCCAGTCCTCCGGGCCCCGCCGCCTCTGCGGCCCTGGCAGCCGGTTGTTAGGCGGGTGTAACCCACACGGAGGCGTCCAGGGCTGGCGCGATCGCAGGGCCAGCGCCCCTCGTCGGCCGCTCTGGGATGGCCGGGCCTGACCTCGGGGCGCGTTTGCGGGTGGCGTGGGGTCGGGGTCGGCAGTGAATTAAGATGTGATAGCCCCCCGCCCCCCGTCCCGGGAGATCCTGGCTCAGGTCTCCCCCGCTCACCTCCGCGGAACTTGACCCTGAACTCAGAGGAGGGAGGGGGATGTCAGTTATCCGCTACTTCGTGGGGTCCGGAGGGGGTAGTGTAAGGAACCTCAGATCCTGGAAGACAGGTGTTTCCTTTGGGCTGAGATTTTCGGGTATCCAATAGGTTACCTTCTTTGGACCAAATCATATGTCTTAACTACAGAAACGTCATGTCCCAGTATCTAAAATGACAGTTAAAAATGCCGGATTCCTCTGTGTGTTTTCCTGATGTAAGGCGAAAGCGTTGGTATTTGTATTGCTGGTTCTGCAAGGGCTCTACGAATCATGGGTGTGTAAATGACTCCTGGGCAGCTTTGGCAAGTTCTTGTCCTCATTGAGTATCAGCAGGGTTATTGCAGCCTAATGAACTGTCATTTGATTTTTACGCTTTCCCAATATGTTATAAAGAGAAACTTTACTATCTTATTAAGTCCACATTTTTATTACTCTTTAATGTAAATTGAATCTCACTAACTAAAGTGAAGGTTATCAAAAGGACTGCTTAGTGGTTGGGACAGTTGGATATTTTTTCCTTTCATTAAGTCACCTGAATGTTTCAGTTCAGTTGCTCAGTCATATCCCAACTCTTTGCAACCCCATGGACTGCAGCATACCAGGCTTCCTCTAGCTTACTCAAACTCATGTCCATCAAGTAAGTTGCTGATGCCATCCAACCATCTCATCCTCTGTCATCCCCTTCTCCTCCTGCCTTCAATCTTTCCCAGCATCAGGGTCTTTTCTAATGAGTCAGTTCCTCACATCAGGTGGCGAAAAAATTGGAGTTTCAGCTGCAGCATCAGTCCTTCCAGTGAATATTCAGAACTGATTTCCTTTAGGATGGACTGGTTGGATCTCCTTGCAGTCCAAGGGACTTTCAAGAGTCTTCTCCAACTCCACAGTTCAAAAACATCAATTTTTTGGCACTCAGCTTTCTTTATAGTCCAACTCTCACATCCATACATGACTACTAGAAAAACCTGAAGTTTAAGTCCTTACAATAACCCATGTGTTGGATGTTAGGAACCTAAATCTAAACCTGAAAAGTCTCCCAGACACTGATCTCTGCACCCCTTCTCATGAACTGTGACCATGTAGGGAGACAGATGCTTACAATTGTTGGGGACTACAGGAACCTTGTGGGGCTTCCCTGGTGGCTCAGATGGTAAAAAGTCTACCTGCAATGCAGACCTGAGTTCGATCCTTGGTTGGGAAGATCCCCTGGAGAAGGGAATGTCTACCCACTCCAGTATTCTTGCCTGGAGAATTCCATGGACAGAGGAGCCTGAAAGACTTCCGTCCAAGGGGTCGCAAAGAGTTGGATACAACTGAGTGACTTTCACACTCACAGGGATCTTGTAAATGCAGATAAGGGGATAGTTGCTTCTAGTGTGTGGGGTAGGAAGGGAATGAAGGACAACTATGGAAAACTATCCAGGAAAAAAACTCAGGTGAAAGAGGTGATTTTTCTGCTTACATAGTTGGCTGTGCTCAGTCATGTCCAACTTTGCAACCCCATGGACTGTAGCCTACCAGGCTTCTCGCTCCATGGAATTTTCCAGACAAAAATACTGGAGCAGGTTGCCATTTCCTCCTATAAAGGGATCTTCCCAACCCAAGAATTGAACCCATGTCTCCAGTGTCCCCTGCATAGGCAGGCAGATTCTTTACTGCTGCGCCACCTGGAAAGCCCTACATAGCTGGCTCAATCTTAAATCTCCTAACTCCAAACTCTTCATCAGATAAACATTATTTGAATATCTAATATTTGTCAGGTCTGACTTTAGGCGCTAGGATATAAAGATGAGCAAGGTACCAGGAGTTCCCAGTTTGGTAAGAAGACAGGAAAGGTGGGAAACAGCTATGAAAAACAGATTTCGAAGAAGTATCTGTAGTCATTTGTTTTAGGGATAGACTTTGGGATTTAGACTTAGCTCATGTTAGGGTTGGAAAAGGTCATATCCTCCATACACACAAATTCCCTCTGCAGCACCCCAGCAAATAGCCATCTGGTCTTTGCTCCAACAATATCTAGGGACTTGTGGCTAGATGACTTATGGCTCATAATCCTTGAAGGGAGCTCATTCCATTTTTGAGCAATTCTAATGTTAAACCCAGAACAGCTTTCTTATGCATTCTATTTGTTGACGCAAGTTCTGCCTCTGGAGCTGCAAATAATAGCTCTCAAGTCTGTTTCATATCACTACTCTTCAAGTATCTGAACACACCCTTTCCCTTAGTTATTTCTTTTATTTCTGTGAGCCCTTGGTCGGTAAACCATTAATCATAACTCAGGTTCTAGACTCTGCCATAGTACTCAAAGCTAAGTGCCATCCAAAAGGTGGTTTGACCAAGCAGAATATGATGCAAGTTGTACGTTGCTACCCCAGGTTTGTCAATCTCCTTGCCAGAAATACCTGGGAAACTCTTTACTGTCTTTGGAAAGGTGGTTTGATCACAAGCTCAGTTTGGGATAGAGAGTCACAAGTCAATTCAAAGTTCTGAATCCTTATTACCTAGGTTAACACTTAAATTTACCTAAGGCTACTGGTTTATGGCAGAAAGTGAAGAAGAACTAAAGAGCCTCTTGATGAAAATGAAAGAAGAAAGCGAAAAAGTTGGCTTAAAGCTCAACATTCAGAAAACTAAGATCATGGCATCCAGTCCCATCACTTATGGGAAATAGATGGGGAAACAGTGGAAACAGTGGCTGACTTTATTTTTCTGGGCTCCAAAATCACTGCAGATGATGACTGCAGCCATGAAATTAAAAGACACTTACTCCTTGGAAGGAAAGTTATGACCAACCTAGACAGGATGTTCAAAAGCAGAGACATTACTTTGCCAACAAAGGTCCGTCTAGTCAAGGCTATGGTTTTTCCAGTGGTCATGTATGGATGTGACAGTTGGACTATAAAGAAAGCTGAGCACTGAAGAATTGATACTTTTGAACTGTGGTGTTGGAGAAGACTCCTGAGAGTCCCTTGGACTGCAAGGAGATCCAGCCAGTCCATCCTAAAGGAGATCAGTCCTGGGTGTTCATTGGAAGGACTGATGTTAAAGCTGAAACTCCAATACTTTGGCCACTTGATGCGAAGAGCTGACTCATTTGAAAAGACTCTGCTGCTGAGAAAAATTGAGGGCAGGAGGAGAAGGGGATGACAGAGGATGAGATGCTTGGATGGCATCACTGACTTTATGGACATGGGTTTGGGTGGACTCAGGGAGTTGGTGATCAACAGGGAGGCCTGGCGTGCTGCGGATCATGGGATCGCAAAGTCAGACATGACTGAGCGACTGAACTGAACTGAACTGGTTTATTCAGTTTGTGATGCCAGTGAGATTTGTTCCAGATTATTTTGCTAGAGGAGAACTACTGCATGGCAAATATATCCAGCAAAATGTGTGGCAAACATTAGCATGTGTATCTAATTTTCACTGGGCAGGCCATCCTTTTTTGTAAAGAACTGTTTCTAAAGCCGAACTGCTAAACAAGTCCCACTTTCTCTTAAAACTCCCTACCACGGGAGGGATTATTTTACTATCTTGGCCCCTGTTTACTGTCAAATAAATCATAGATATCACAACGATGTGTTTTATAGTTCAAAGAAGGAAGGTCTCAGTTTTTTTTCTTTCCATAAGGCTAGGACCACATTTCTAAAGCAGAGTAGAACAGTGGTTAGTCACGTGATCCTCAAAGCTGCCCGCTTTAGAATCCTGGTAGGCCACATAACTAGCTGTGTGGCTTCAGGCACGTTCCCACGTACGAGAGAGTGACAAAATATCTTAAAAGTTGTTGTCAAGAGTCAGTGAGTTAGTACTTCTTTTGCACTTAGAACAATCAACCCTGAATATTCATTAGAAGGACTGATGCTGAAGCCCCAATACTCTGGCCATCTGATGTGAAGAGACTCATTGGAA
The DNA here is from genome assembly GCF_055505025.1 of Bos grunniens. Lineage (NCBI taxonomy): Eukaryota > Metazoa > Chordata > Mammalia > Artiodactyla > Bovidae > Bos > Bos grunniens. Next base: position 17,217,443 of record NC_141191.1, on the reverse strand, counting down.
AAGATGAGGGTAGAAGGAGAAGGGGACAACAGAGGATGAAATGGTGGGATGGCATCACTGACTCAATGCACATGAGTTTAAGCAAACTCCAGGAAATAGCAAAGGACAGGGAAGCCTGGTGTGCTACAGTCCATGGGGTCACAAAGAGTTGGATGTGACTTAGCGACTGAACAGTAACAACAAATAAGTACTCAGTTAATGAGTACTAAGTTAATGTTTTAACTATTATTAGTAGTAGAATAACAACACTAATACAAATGAGACTTAGGTTAGTAATTTTATGCCCTGAAAAATGTAAACAAGTTTAGTAGAGGGGCAGAAGTTGGAATAATTTGGATGATTCGTTTTTTAAAAGATTTGTGTTTTAAACTGGCTAAGAAAATTTGCTCTGGGCTGTGCTATGAAACTGTTTGATTTTAGAATTTGAAGAAACTTGTTAAAAATTTTTTTAATCCTTAAAGGCATTAAATAGTGGGATAAAACGGCTACCACAGTTCTTTTATTCCTTGACGTTTTAAAGTGTGAATTATCTTACAGAAAAGGATAGCTTTGGGGAGAATTTAATGACTATTAATAAGCACTGTCCAGCATTCAATAGCTTATTTGCTGTTTTTCTCTTTGAACTCAGGTGGGCAGAATTAGATTGAAAATGATCAGTCATACCTTTTTATATTTGTGATGACCCGTGATCACAGAAAACCGATTCTTAATTCTTCCCCTTTGTCCCCTTTCCCAACTTCATTCCTCCTCCCACCTTTTATAGGCTCATACTCTTAGACATTTAATGCATGTCTTCCCAGGCCAGGCTGGTAGCATTTTATGTATATGTTTGTCCGCTTGAAGAGTTTAGTGTTGTTTTGTTTGTGTGTGTGTATGTGTGTTAAGTTTTTCATGATTATGTTGTCATTCAATTCCACTCTCTTGGTAGACATGATTTTTGTGGCTCTCAGCTCATCATTTCTGACTGATACACAGTATATAATACACAACATTTCTCTTCTCTGTTTTCCTCTGACTGGACATTGAGTTTTTCCCTCAGTCAGCACTGTTGCAGACAGGGCTGTGAAGCACCTTCTTGTCCATGTGCCCAGGAACACACAACTGAGAAGCAGGTGCACCAAGTTTTGAGCCTGAGTATCTGACCAGTTGGTTCTTTTCACTGTGCAGACTCCCTGTCATCACTTCCTTGCTTAGTTGATTACATGAACACTATCACAATAACAGTAGTGGAAATATTAAAAATGCAGGGGGATTGTTGATTTTTCAACTCTTCATTTTTTTGTCCAAATGTCTAAATTGTATTATTAATCCAGTATAGCCAACAATTTTATATTAATGCATTTTTCACACTGATAATAGCACCAACATCAGGGGGCCACAAAGGATCCATTGGTAAATATTTTAGGCTGTGTGGGCCCTGTGGTATCTGTCACAGCTACTTAACTCTGCAGATGCAGTGGGAAAGCTGTCAGAGACAGTTCTTCAACCTGGGAGTGGGGCTGTGTCCCAATAAAACTTTTTTTACAAAACAAGTGGTGGGCCAGATTTAGCCCATTCACAGCAGTTTGCTGACCTGTGATTTAAATAATGATTTTAATGGGCTCAAAATATTCCTCTATTCGTTTTTTTTTTTTTTTTTCAGTATTAAAAGTAATGCTGTAATTGCACATTCATAGCCACTAACCATCAAGGAAATGATCTCTCTCTAAGACTGAACCTCAGAAAAGTGGAGAAGGGCATGACTGGCTTTAAGACTGTGAGCCTGAAGCTGTGACCTGTGACTGTCACACGGGTTAAGCAAAAACTCCATAATCTATGGATGCCACACAAAAGGACAACAAAAAGTTTAAGAACTTAAGAGCAGTAGCTGAGACTGTTGCTAATGCCTTAGATTTTGATCACATCTCTCATCTTTTAAACTGAGTCCGATTGAAAACTGCAAGCTCCAGGTGGAGTTCTGACTGCTGGGCCATCCCACCGAACTGGGGCTTTCATAACTAACCTTGAAGCTTCAGCCTCCCCCAGAAATGTGAGTCTTTAACCGGCCAGTCTACCAGAATGATGTCTGTTTGGGCTGGCTTAGCATTCTAAACTCTAGCTGTACTTAATTTATGGAAGTCAGTTTTTCCCTGGCATTCACCTACATATCCACGTTTGTAATATGCTTGCCTTGATGATCTCTTATTGTTCAGATCATTGGTATAACTTGTTATTACCCCTGTAGCCCCCATTATCATTTCGCTGAGTTACTGTTTTTATGGTAGGTTTTTTCTTTTTCATATTTCTCTTTATATATTACCCAGACTTCTCAGTTTGGGAAAATTTGCAATTACTGTATAAAAATAAAAAAAGTAATTTGGAAAATACTCTTAGTCTGATGGTTACACTTTCCTCCTTTTCAGATATATTTTTACCATCATGGATCGGTTTGACGATATATCAGAAGGTGAAGTGGACCATTCTTTCTTTGACAGCGACTTCGAAGAAGCAAGGAAAGGTGACAGCAGCTCAGTTTTTGACAAGCAGGATGATGACGCTGAAGAGAGAACAGACAAAGATATGGAAAATGTAAACTTGAAACTTGGACTACAAAGAAAGGAAGATGATCTTACTGAGAAGGGAACGGAGAGCAGTGGGAAAACTCCTCCAGAGGAACACCCTGTAGAAGGTGATAATGCACAAACTGGAAATTCCTCGTCCTCAACCACTTCTTCAAGATCAAAACTGGGTAATGCTAGAGTAGAACATAAAATACACTTGCCCACTCCAAATAGCCTTCCCCAAACTGTGAAAGACGGTGAGCACGACTACTATACAGATGGAGAGGAGAGCACTGATGATGAGAAAAAGCATCATGTCAGGTCCAAGTCAGCTAAGCTGCCGAATAACTTCAAGAAAAGCCTAAGTAAAAAGTATTCCAGAAGCAGCTCCTCTTCGTCTTTGTCCCTCTCATCTTCAAGTTCCGATACAGGCTGTTCAGATACTGGATCTGATGTCGGCCTGTCTGATTCATCTCCATCACCGAAGAAGCATCTCCCTGGCGCCACCCACTTGTCACCCAAACTGAAATATAAACCAGGAGAAAAATCACCAGGAGCCCACGCTTCAGGTACAAAACCCAAGGTTGGTGATGACCCCGAAGAATCGGAAGACACCGTGACGGACGTCACTCCTTTATCGACCCCGGACATCAGCCCGGTTCAGTCTTTCAAACTGGGTGCCTCAAGCGACCAAAAAATGAAAGTTAAAAGGCAAGAAAATGTGAGGCAAGAAGTATATGAAAATGTTGAGGATTTGAAAAATAACTCGAAATCTTTGAAATCAGCCAAAAAAGGGAAGGAGAAACATGAACCCAGTCTCACCTCAAAGTCAACAGCGTTGGATTCCAGTTTAGACCACAGATACAAACAAAAAGTCTTACATGACACAATGGACCTGAATCATCTTTTAAAAGGTAATTTTAAACACTGTGTTTGGAATTTATTTTTTAAATCACTACATCTGGAGATAGGGCCTTTATTTTATAATTTATTTTTGGCTGCATGGTCTTACTCTAGCTGTGGCAAGTGGGGGTGGCTACCCTCTAGTTGGCGTGCACAAGCTTCTTATTTTGGTGGCTTCTCGTTGCAGAGCACTGGTTCTAGGCGCCTGGGCTCAGTAGTTGCGGCACATGGGCTTAGTTACTCCATGGCATGTGGAATCCACCCAGACCAGGGATCGAAACCCTGTCCTCTACATTGGCGGGTGGCTTCTTATCCACTGTACCCCCAGGGAAGTCCTGTGTATTGAATTTAAATATTAAACCTAATATTATATTGAGCTTAATATTAAATGCTATGAATTTGCCTTGATTTTTCTAGTAGGTGTGTTTTATTATTTGAGATCATGGATATATTATTATAATGTAACCAAATTATTTCATTTAAAGATACCTGGAATATCATTATTTATATTACTGCAAAACTGATCAACTGGGACTAGAAAGTACTTCACAGTGATTCTTAGAAACTCAAAATGCCTGGAGACCAGATAAAATAAATGCAAGAAGGGGAGCAGATGTTTTCCTATGTTTGATGGAGACATGGGTGTAAGATATATTTCACTTTCTTTAAGAAAGAAAGTACGAGCACGAAGTTTAAGGGAAGGTGGCAGGAATGCTGGCAAATTAAGAGAGCTCAGAGTAAACTGTAGGAGACAATTCAGATTTTAAGTTAAGGCTAGAGAGAATTACTGGAAAATAATTACCAAGTTGATGAAATAGCATGATTCAAGTTTTAGTTACTTTTAAGATAGAAGGATTTAAGAATTAAGATAATCCTGACTACTATATTTCTGTCTCAATTTATTTATACCCATTATTTAGTTTGAAAGGAACAATATATTCCAGGTGAAGAAAAAGCAACCTCAAACTTCATTTTTGACTAGTTAATATAAAATTAGAAATATTGAGCTTGCAGGTTAGGTTTTAGGGCAATTGAAGATAAAGTTTTTAAGTTGTAAGTAAGACTCTCTTGTCTTCATTTGTTTGAAATGTTAGTTGAAAGAATAAATCTTCAGCTACATAATTTACATATGGTGGCCTGATAGAAGGGCATAAATAAGTCCCTTATTTGGTCAAATGAGTCTCATAGATTAATAAAATGTATTTTGGAGCAACTTATACTTGTGAATGTCCCCTCTTTTATAGATTTTCTTTGATTGTTACTCATTGATTGTTTAATTATTTAAAATATCAATAGTATAAGGAAGAATACTCAGAAAGTAAAGTCTTGAAAAAGATATGCCAGGCTGGTAAGAAAGAGAAAATAAAGTATCAATCTTGTTAGTACATAAAGTAGAATTCCCAGATTCTTGGCATTGCCTGTTACCACCTAGTGGCTAAGCCTCCACTCAGCATACCTTTCCTGATAAATGCTCATTCAATCTCTTAAAATTTTCAAGACTGAGTTTTCTATTCTTGCCCATCTGCTTCTTCCCCTAACAATGGGAATGATCTTTAAAAAAGTAGATCAGACCTACAAGTTTCCTTCTTAACTCTTCAGAAGTGGGCTGACTCTTAGGTTAAAAATAAATACCAAATTTCTTACCATAGGCTAACAGACTATTTCTTCAGTGACTCTTCACCCCAGGGAGTATGTGAGCATCTCTTGGAGAGCTACTCAAATTATTAAAACAAACTATTAAGTACTGATGCTTGGGCTCTGCCGTGGAGAGCCTGGTGCACTTGTCTAATATCAGTTAAAGTTGATGAGCCATGGCTCGCCATCATATGCTGACTGCCTTCAGCTCCTCTTCTCTCATTACCTCTCAGTCCAGTCACAGTACTTCCTTACTGTTCAGAGAATGTTAATACTTTGCACTCGTGGAGTATTTGCGCTTGAGGTTGGCCTCTCTCTCTGTAGAGGCTACTTCAGTCTTGCTTGGCCCTCAGCTTATCCATCACCTTCTCGGAAGTACTCTTCCGAACGTGCTGTGCAGAAATTTCACACCCACCCCTGCCTCACGGTCACAAAAGCCCGTTTCCTTTCAGGAGACTCTGGAGTTAGTGTAAGCAACAGGAGGGCAGGAACTTATTCCTTGCTGGAATCCCCACAGTAGACACTATTTGTTACCTAAAGGACTGTGGGACACTTCTGTCCACAGTGCTAACGGTCAGGAAGTATGCATCTTATGTTTCACTGAAATTGGATTTTGTAGCAGTTACCCACTAGTCTTAGGTTTGCCATCTGAAGTACATACAGTAAGTCTTTGCCTCCTGTTTCTACCATATAATCTTATCCCGTTTTGACTCGGAAACAGAGCTAAAATGGGGCTCAGTCTCTAGCACATGGACTAGAGCTTTACTCGGTCTGCTGCCCCCTGGGGATCCCTGACCCCAGGACCTGCCCACACGGTACGTGGTGCTCAGGGTTAATACAACCCCAAGAACAAAGCGGCACTTCTGCCCCTTGATGAATCCGTTGTTGGAGTCACCAATATAACCCACCAAAGATTCTTTATAGCAGTAGAGTGTGTTTTAAATACTAGTTGTGGCGATCAGTCTATGCATATGGTGTTTCTTGAGGTTTCTCAAATTATTATTCCTGCTGAATTTGCCCAGTGAAGCTTTCAGATCCAAGAATATTTTTGTTTTTCTTGTTTTCATTTTCCCCATAGAGCTAAGCCATGGATATGTGAGATGTGACGTGTACGTGGCCGAGCTGTGTCGCTCTGGCTGTCTTCTATTAAGGCAGGCGGTAAAAGATTGCAGAAATGTTCAACTCTGCTTCTCTTCTCACTAACTATGTTATTTTTATAAAATGTGATATTTACATAGCACTAGTTTATTATTTTCAGATGAATTCACAGATATCTTTCAATTTTTTACCATTAATTTCTAACATGGTAAATATTGATAGATATAACCCACATAAACATTATTTGGGGTCCTCAGTAAACTTGTGGTGTGAGGTCTGTTTAAGAACTTCTATTCCTGAAGAATAATCTATTAGATTTATAATCTATTAGAGAAAAAATAAATTAGCATAGTCTTCAAAAAGGGGGAAAATGGGGGGAAAGAACAAAAAAAAAGCATTTTTTTGTAGATATAAAATTGTGAGAAGAGATCAAACAATACAAGTAAATTGTTTTGACTTATCAGAAGGTATTATCAGAGGGGATAATTTTTTTTTATCAAATCCAACCTGCAAAGATGTTTAAAATATCAATAGTATAGGAAGAATGAAAATAAAGGCTTGAAAAAGTTATGCCAGGCAGATACCAAGGAGAAAATAGAAATATCAATTTATTAGTACACAAAATAGAATTTGAGATGTGAAAATCACTGAAAGGGACAAAGAAGAGTATTTTACATGAACAAACTGACCAAGTACACTAAAAAGATTTAATAGCCATTGATTTGAAGTGTTTGATAAAAGCAAAACAGAGCTAAATGATGAAATTGATAAAGCCGTAATCACTGTGGAAGATTGGTAGATGTTAGACCAAAAATAAAGTATGAACTACCCACTTACGGGCTGCACTTGGCCCATGGGTTTGTTTTTGTTTGTCTATTACATAATATATATTTTTAAGTGATGAGATAGCAGTTTCTATTGCTACATAACAAATTACCCCAGTACTTAGGGTATAGTCATAGTTGCTCAGTCGTGTCCAACTCTTTGCGATCCCATGGACTAATGTGGCCCACCAGGCTCCTCTGGTCCGTGCAATCCTCGAGGCAAGAATAGTGGAGTGGGTAGCCATTCCCTTTTCCAAGGGATCCTCCTGACCCAGGGATCGAACCCCAGTCTCCCACATTGGAGGCAGATTCTTTACCGTCTGAGCTACAACTACCCACTTACGGGCTGCACTTGGCCCATGGGTTTGTTTGTGGTTTTTTTTTTGTCTATTGCATAATATATATTTTTAAGTGATGAGATAGCAGTTTCTATTGCTACATAACAAATTACCCCAGTACTTAGGGTATAGTCATAGTTGCTCAGTCGTGTCCAACTCTTTGCGATCCCATGGACTAATGTGGCCCACCAGACTCCTCTGGTCCGTGCAATTCTCGAGGCAAGAATAGTGGAGTGGGTAGCCATTCCCTTTTCCAGGGGATCCTCCTGTCCCAGGGATCGAACCCTGGTCCCCCACATTGGAGGCAGATTCTTTACCATCTGAGCCACCAGGGAAGCCCCTTAGGGTATAAAGAGAGGCTCAAAAGTGGGGGTGACTTGACAGGTGGGGCCTGGAATCATCTGAGTGCTGGTGTACTCACACATCAAGTGTCTGGGCTTGGGGTGACTTGGAGACCAGGACTTGCTGAGCAGAGGGCTCCTGCGTGGCCTCTCCCTGTGGTCTGGGCTTCAGGTACCGCAGCCTCAGTGCAGATGGTTCAGAGCTCCAAGAACAGCGTTCCAGGAAACAAGGCACAAACCTCACCACCTTTTATGACCTAACATTGGAAGCCACATGGCATCATTTCTTCCATGTTCTATTGGTTATACACCTTCCCAGATTTAAGAGCAGGGGCATAGACCCTCCTTCTTAATGGGAGGAGTGTCAAATAACACAGACACTCTGCAAAACTTCTTCAGTCCACCCTGTGGCCATACATTGATTTACATTCCTCCCAAGTGCAAAACTCTGTTCCCACTTTTCAAAGATCCTGCCCAGCTGGTGATCCAGGGTTAAAGCAAGTCCCAAGGGCAGCTGTGGCTCCTTGGGTGTGGTTCCTCAATTATAGCTCGAGTACTTTGAGAATCTTCTGCCAGGAGAGACTAGGAAGCCCAAGTAGTAATAATTTTGAAGCCCAAAAGTCCCAACTCTGATATTCTCTATAAATTCTGCTTGAAAACTGACCGATCCCTTTTTTAGTTCATCTGTTTTCTATCCTGTCTTCTTATGATGGCAAAATAAACTATTAATACTTTAAAGATTCTTCCTGGAGATCTGCTTAGCAAAATCCACCAATGGCAGAAGGTATGTTTTCCATTTTCCTTGCTGTCATAGCCAACAGTGTTGCTGAAATTCTGCCACTTGATCATCTTCACCAGCAGTCTCCTCCAACCCTTTCTAGCTCCACTTACTATCTGGTCTCAAAGCTAGTGCTCCAGATGTTAGGTTTTTCTTGCAGTAGTACCCAACTCCTGGTACTCTGTTTTGTGTGTGAGTTACTATTGCTCTGATGACAGATCGCGATCTTAGATCGGTAAAGTGGCAGCCTAGGATGACCTGAAGGCTGGGATCACAGTGCCCCCGCCACACACAGCCCCTCTATGTGGTTTTGATGTCCTCACAGGGTAGTCAGCCTCACAGCCTCAGGGCAGCCAGACACAGGGTGGCCCAGGGCTCCAAGCACAAGGATTCCAGAGGCAAGGGGTGGGGGGTGGCCTGCATCTGTCTCTATTTTTGCCCAGCCTTGGGCTGTATCGTGTTGGTCCATGCCATCACAGACCTGCCCAGATGCAAAGGAAGGAGACCGAAAGAATGTCTCAGAAGTTCTCATCTGACAAGATGTTCATAAAGAAGATGAAGGAACTTAGTAAATTTAGTTATTATTCCTTGAATCATCACCTCTCAGTTACAAGAGTTGGGATTTAAAAAAAAAAAAAAAACAACCTTTGAAACATCATTTTAAAAAGCAAATATCATATATCATTGATTTTTTTAATCGGGATCGCGAATATGCCTACAGGGTGAATTTTTTTAAAGAAAAACTAATATTATGTAAATAAAGACATAATATGGCTTGGGATAAATTTTCCATTAATAGTATGCACATAAACATTTTAAATGCTGCCTGTATCCCAGTTTAGGTACAAGTTAAGCTGGTACTTCTAGTAAATGGTGTTACTGAGTCAACAAGTGGCTCTAGTGATAATGGACATATTGAAATACTGTAAAGAGTTTGAGCAAAATTGTTTCATTAACGAAAATTAGGGAAAAGCAGTATTTCTTAAATGTGTCATTTAAATAATGTACATATTTATATTAATATATTTTTATCCCTGAAATTTTATTCAAATTAACATTTTTTTATCTTAATTGGAAGACAGTGGATCATATATTGGAGGTTGCCTCGTACTAAAGTGTATAGCAGCCACTTTAGAAAAATGTGCTAATGATACCTGGCATCAGTATGTAAGCACTCAACATATACTTTTCCCATCAAGGGAGGTTAGAATGCTTTTTCGTTTTGTTTTTTTAAATGAATTAGTTTGAAATCCTTCCTTTATTTTATTTTTAGCTGTTGCCTTATTTTACTTATAAAAGCTTTTTATAAATGACATTAGGAAAATAGCTTACTTTTAATTCCCTCTAGAATTTAATTTTAAAGGCTAAATTAATCTAGAAACCTTATTCAATTCTACAAAATGGATATTTCTTGGAAGTAAGATAATTCAATTATATATAGTCTATATATATCTCCTTCTAAATGTGTTCCTATTCAGGTTTCGTCATTAGTTTGGTGTGCTTTTCAACAAATTACCAGTCATTAATTTCCTAATTTTTCCTATCAGGAAGTCACTGTTAATAATTTTTTTTAAAGTTTCCTTAATCTCTGATCATCTTTGGTTTAAGCATTGAGACGTAGATTTACAGTTTTGTGACCTTGCTCCAAGGATTTAACTTTTCTGCACCAGTCACATTTTTAAATGGGGTTAAAAATGCTTTTAACAGCATAAAATATTAAGCAAGTAAAAGAGTGTACTTGCTTAGTACAAGTACAAGATGGTTGTTGTTCAGTCGCTAAGTGCGTCTGACTCTTTGCAGCGCCATGGACTGCAGCACGCCAGGCTTCTCTGACCTTCACTATCTCCCGGAGTTTGCCCACATTCATGTCCGTTGAGTCCATGATGCTGTCTTAATGATCTCATGCTCTGTCATCCTCTTCTCCTTTTGCCTTCAGTCTTTCCCAGCATCAGGGTCTTTTCCAATGAGGAGGGAATGGCAAACAGCACCAGTATTCTTGCCATGAGAACCCCATGAACATAAAGGTGCTCTGATATAATGGAAGCAAATAATGGGGGCCTTCCAGTGGCTAAGACTCCACACTTCCAGTGCAGGGGGCCTGGGATCAATCCCTGGTCAGGGAACTAGATCCTGTATGCCTCAACTAAGACCCAGTGCAGCCAAATAAATGATTAATTTAAAACAAATAATGGTTACTTTAAAAAGATATTGTTAAAACAAATGTACCGTACTGTTAATCTGATATAATACATTCATTTGTAGCAGAAACTTCAGGTGAAACAAGCTTAATATGTTTAGAAATTTCTGATAACTGTTCAGTAATAATTGTGACTTGCTGAAAATTGTTCTAATAATATGAAATATTGATAATTTAGCATGTTGATAAAAATTTCATTTGATAATCATAGTATACAAAATATTTTTCTTGGTTAAAAGCTCTTTTTATATAAGGTATTCATCTGGCTTATGTCTAGTCAGGAATCATAGTTTGACTTTTGTAGTAGAAGTATTTGTTACAATGCCAGTATCAAGACCATAAATCTTGTATAGTAAAATTCTTTCAGGTTAAGTTGAAAGTTTCAGAATATTCTAGGTTTCTTTTTGCCATTTTCTGGCCATTGTTTGCATTGCTGAGAACATTTTATTTTTTGAATTATGTGTGTTGGTGTGCTCAGTCGTTCAATTGTATCCAATTCTTTGCTACCCCATGGACTGTAGCCGGCCAGGTTTCTCTGTCCATGGGATTTTCCAGGCAAGAAGACTGGAGTGGGTTGCCACTTCCTACTCCAGGGGATTTTCCCGACCCAGGGCTCGAACCCACATCTCCTGCATTGCAGATGGAATCTTGTGCACCACTTGGGATGCCTTTCTGACTACTAAAACCCATCTCAACTGAGTATTCTGTCAATGCAATCCACCAGAGGTTTCTAACTTTTAAGCTTCCTTCAGGAGAACATACAATGAACACGACAAAAGCAGTTTCCATAAATTATATCTGCAGTCTACAACCAGTGCCTTGTTCATTTCTTATTAAAGTATTTTCATGGTTTTGTGTATAGCATTTATTCCCAAAGAACCCAATGAGCATAAACCTCTAAGCTGCCTCTGAATTTTTTTTCTACCCGGTTGTAGTCTGGATGTCATTGAAATGATTCCATACATCCGTTACCATGAATTAATGTAGTTTCCGTTTATAAAAGTTAAAGCATATACCATTATGCCATCGTATTGCTGTTTATTTAGCCATTTTTCCTTTTTTGTTCACTTTTTTTGTTGTTCACTTCTGTAGCTTTTCTGCAATTAGATAAAAAGAGACCACAAAAACATCACTTTGATCAGCCTTCAGTAGCACCTAGGAAAAACTACTCTTTCACAAGAGAGGAAGTGAGACAGATTGATCGAGAAAATCAGAGGCTTTTGAAAGAACTGTCCAGACAGGCTGAGAAACCAGGAAGCAAGAGTATGATTCCAAGATCGACTGGTCCTCCCCCTAAGTTGTATCATAGTGCTCTCAACAGACAGAGGGAACAACAAAGGATCGAAAGAGAGAATTTGGTAAGTGACTGATTTACATTTTAGTCATCAAATAAAGTGCATTTGTACTGATTTGTAAGCCCAACTTGCAGCAAACCCAATACAGCCAAATTTTCTAAATGATACAAAAGTAGGAATAGGTTTGTATGGCATAAAATATAGGATGAGCCATGAGCCTGGAAGATAACAGTATGTGCTTTTTTATCCAGGAAACTATATTTTAAGGGAGTATTAAGTGAAAATACTGCAAGGTCTGTTATTTATTTGACTAGATCTGTTAAATTACTATAGCAATACAGGAAATGGTGTCCAAGGATTAGATAGCTACATCTGCGAAGTACTTAGTCACTAGCTAAATCTATTTTACTTCATTTTATCCTCAAAAGCTAAAATAATTTATATATCATTTATTTTAAATAATACACACATTCTCAGGGAGGTGCCCTGCTGCTTGATGTATGAAAGACACTATTAAAAATGATAGTGTAATAGTCCTTTGATATCCTAAGAAATATATATATGGAAACTGTTGAAAATCTTCACATTAAAAAAACTACTATTCATAGCCTATCATTTTCTTTATAAAATGCAGTTCATAATTGCTGATATTTACAGAGCTTTTTAATGCTGGGCATTGTTCCAAGTGTCTTCTAAATATTAGCTAATTGAATCCAGACAATAATTCTTTCAGGGACGTACTTTATTTTTATCCACATCTTACAGGTAGAATAACTGAGACCTAAAAGGGTTAAATAATTAACCCATGGACAAGGAGCTGCTAAGCAAGTGACTGAGCCAAGGTTTTAAACCCAGGTAGCATCTTCAACTAAAGTTAGACCCTTAATGAACACATACATTCAGAGTTAAAATAAGTGATAAAGCTGTTATTAAAATCACTAGAACAGTTCCCCAAATTCACCCTTATTATGTGTCATTATCGGTACAGTTCTACTTAACCTGAATTTGCAAGAGTAACTCTTATGAATTTATTACTGTCACTAACACCAAGAGTTGGTGAGCTAGGGTAGTATATTTGCAAAAAATAGTAAAATATTGGTCAAGAGAGTTACCCTGAACATGGCAGGGAGTAGATTGCAGCAGAACAAGTTGAAATGAGGTTGGTGGGTGGTGAACTAGATGGTAACTTTCTACGTATCCCTCTAGCAAGTTCAGGATTCATTTACATTTTATGCATTTTCATAAACAGCTACAGCAGGTGGTAGAATCATATCCAGGTTTCCTCGCTTTGGGATTACTTTTTTCTTTTTAACATCTTTTTTGAGGTATAATTTACATGCCATACCCATCTAAAGTGTACAGTTCAGTGGGTTCTGATAAATAACATGATTCATTTTTTTAAGTTATATATAAAAGTAACAAAATTTGCCACTTTAACTTTTTAAAATTTTCAATGTCTTCTTCATTATTATTTTGATATGTGCACACTGCCATGTTTATTTCTGATTCACTCCTGCCGGGGCTGTGTCTTTGTCGCAGCATGCAGGCTTTCTCTAGTTGCGGGGACCAGGGGCTCCTCTCTAGCTGTGGTGCTTGAGCTTCTCACTGTGGCAGCTTCTCTCGTTGCAGAGCACACGGGCTCTAGGGCACAGGGGCTCATCAGCTGTGGCTCACGGGCCGTAGAGCGTGCAGGCTTCCGTCGTTGTGGCGCACAAGCCCAGTTGCCCCACGGCCCGTGAAATCCTCCTGGACCAGGGATCGAACCTGTGTCCTCTGCATTGGCAGGCAGGATTCTTATCCATGCGCCACCAGGGAAGTTCACCATTTCAACTGTTTTGAGTGATTGGTTCAGTGACATTAATTACATTCACGATGTTGTGAATTGTGAGTAAATACTACTTATTTCCAAAACTTTTTGATCACTCTGTACAGAAACACTGTGCCAGACAGTAACACTCTGTTCCCCCTTCCCCTCAGCCCTTGGTAACCTCTACTCTACCTTCTGTCTCTATTTGTCTATTCTAGATATTTCATATTAGTAGAATAGTAGACTATTTGGTCATTTTGTCTCTGGCTCATTTCACTCCATTATGTTTTCAAGGACCATCCATGTTGCAGCCTGTATCAGAACTTCATTCCTTTTTGTGGCGGAATAATAGTCCATGTATGTATATATATATATACATTTGGATTCCCCATTCATCTGATGATGGACACTTGGATTGTTTGCACATTTTGGCTATTGTGAATAATGCTGCACTATAGGTGTCTCTTCCCTGGGTCAGCTTCCCTGGTGGCTCAGAGGTTAAAGTGTCTGCCTCTAATGCGGGAGACCTGGGTTCGATCCTTGGGTCAGGAAGATCCCCTGAAGAAGGAAATGGCAACCCATTCCAGTATTCCTGCCTGGAGAATCCCATGGATGGAGGAGCCTGGTGGGCTACAGTCCACAGGGTCGCAAAGAGTCGGACACAACTGAGCGACTTAACTTTAACTAACTATAGGTATCTCTTCAGGTCCCAGCTTTCAGTTCCTTCAGCTGTGTACCTAAGAGTGGAATGGCTGTGTCGTATAGTAATTCTATATTTATTGTTTTGAGGAACTTGGGTTTACTTTTGAGAAGTTGAAACCATTAATGTCTAGGGACTATTCTAGATACAAATGAGATGAAAACTGGTAAGCAGCTTCTGTTATATGCCATATAAATTGTAAATTTCAGCTATTTTAATAAGCAGTGGGAAATTACCACTATTTTTTTTCTTTTTACTTTGTTACTTAGTAATTTGTATATGTGAGCAATATTTTTCTCCATTTCACAGTGGAATCTTGTTATACTCGAGAACAGTCGAACATAAAGTGAACCACATGTTTAATTCAAATTTTCCTAACAGTTATATTAGAAATATCAAAGAGGTGAAATTATTCTACTATAATATTTACCTGACTAAATAAAAAATATTACACTTTAACATGTAATAAATATAAAAAATTGTTGAGAGATATTTTACGTTTTTTGATACTAAGTCTCTGAAGTCAGTTGTATATTTTATACTTAGAGCATATCTCAATTTGAACTAGCCACATTTTAAATGTTCTGTAACAATATGTGGCTTGTGGCCTTGGACAGTGCAGCTCTGGATCAAAAGCTTAATTCACAAGAAGTAGAAAAAGTAGCTTAAAGCTACATGGTGAAATAAGCATAATTTATTATAAAAATTATGTTATTGTAAGGAATAGTAATTGTCCAGATTTATGCTTAACTCTTCTTTATTAAGCAAATATTTGCTTTATTAAGCAAAATAAAACTAATTCTATATATTGTAATATTTTTTTCTTGGCTGGTCCTTTGCATTTATTCTTCATAATAGCTAATTATTTTTTCTTTATAAAATTTTTTAATTAAATTTTTGTTGGAATTGTGTTGAATTTACATTTTAATTGCAGAGTGTTGGGCACTCTTAAAATATTACCTTTTAATCTAGAAATATGGTATGTCCTTCTGTTTACTCAAGCCTTCTTAACACTCGACTTTAGTAAGGTTTTGTAGTTTTCTTTAAAACTATATTTTTTATGTTATTGCCATGAAATTTTTCATTTTGTTTTCTGATTGGTTATTTTTGTAAACCATCAACTTTTGAGTATTCATTGTATAACCAGCCACATACCAAACCCTTATATAGAGCTGCATTGGCTCAAATGGTTCTTCAGTGTGAGATGATACACTTTTTAAGCTGTTTGCCAGATTGTTTGTAGTCAAAACACACACGCAAGGGTGCACACGTGCACACACACAACACTTTTGTGTCCAATGTACTGCACAACCAGGGTCCATTACTTTGTAATTTTCATGATTCATAATCCTTCACTTGCTCCATCTCCAGTGATAGAGACCAGTTCACATGGCTCACAGGCATGATGACTAAAGCAATTCTGTTCTAGTTCCCTAACATCAGCTCCTTAGCAATCCAGAGGCTGCAAGCCTCCAGGCAAAAGGAGTGGTGCTGTGCAGAACAGGTGAAGAGGACAGCCCTCTCCAGTAGAGGGCGCACTTGCTACATACAGACCCAACTGTATTAGAACTTTTACTTCAAAAGGGGATAATTTTTTTTAATTCATAAAATTTGGAACTGTTCTTGTTAAACCATGTTTCCATATATTTATTTGGACACAATATGAATTCCGTTTTTAAGAAAAATTTCAAGAATAATCTTAGCAGAAGGAGAAGGGAAGAGGTCAAGGAGGGTACTTTATAGTTTCCCATAGTATGGTTTATAGTTTCACTTTACTCGCTGAAAGAAATGACATTATTTCATGCTATTAAATGTATGTATGTCAGTTCCTCTCTAAGCATATGTTCACGGCCATTTCTAGGGTTGAACACTGGGCTCTTAGCATTATTACTTCCATAATGTCATTTCTATGAGAATGGTTTAATGTTTTTCACCTTACAGCATCTTTTCTAAGATTGTAACCTGATAAACAAGAGAGCTGTGCCTACAATCGGTTGTTAAAATCATAGTGGTTTTGGTTAGCTATAGGACAGGTAGAAACTTTTAGGTTTTCCACATTATTATTGAAATAGTTTTTCCGCAGTGACTTGAAGTCTTTTCTACTTTATTTTGTGAATTTCAGGTTCTAGGAAGTGTTTGCCTTTTAAAAAAACTATTGCAGTTTATCTAACGTTAGCTTTTAAATTGTTCATTTAAAATGCAGGCTTTTCTGAAAAGGCTTGAAGCTGTGAAGCCAACAGTTGGCATGAAACGCTCAGAACAGCTGATGGATTATCACCGCAACATGGGTTATCTCAGCTCATCCCCGACCCCCAGACGAGTGAGGTCCACTCTCAGCCAGTACAGCTCGCTAAGTAAGCACACGCACACGGGTTTTGTACTTGTTTATACCTTTTTCCCATTTAAAAGTATATGACTTAGGTTCTTCTGACAGAGTTTTAGATGCTGACTTCTGGGATGCAGTCTGCTCTGTTTCACTGGCATGCCTTGCTTTGTGTTGGTTCACTTAACTTCAGGTTTCATTTTTTACAGTGTATAATGGCAACATAGGAAGGAAACCAGGAGGTTAAACAACTGAAAATATCAGTAGTCTCTTAGGTAATGGAGGGAGAGACTTTTAATTTCAGTGTGTTTATTAAAGGAAGAAATGGACAGATAGACTGTTTAAAAGTTGCCGAAGCAGTCTCTTCAGCCGGTGAAGAATTTTCAGTAGTATCTTCCGGCCCTAATGCACGCTGCTGCTTCTTCACTGGTAATTAAGACGAGAAATAGTGATCTGTAGTCCTCAGATCAGTCCCTCTTAATGCTCAGTATATGATCCGTTACACACCCAGAGAATACAGGTGGGCGTGACCGCTGAGTGTTGGAGTGTACGACACACGGAAAGGCCAGACCGTTTTCCCTACAGAAGTCTGTGCTGTTACTTTATGTATATGTGCTAAGCTATAAAGTCTGTAAAAGCTAGTCCTAACAGAAAGTTGGAACCACTTGTAGTCTTAAACACTCAGATAACTAGTTTAATTCCATTCATTCATCCGCCACACATCACTTCCTTGGTAGAGTAAGTGACTAAGACAGCATCTTATTCCAAAAATTCACACTTAATATCATGCCTTGACTGTGCAAAATTATTTGTTGAATAAATGTATAAATGGTTATACAAAGAGATTTTATTTTTCCCACTTGAATTCTTTGAGAGGCTTTTAAAAACACTTACTCCCACCCCAAATCTATTGCATCAAAATGCCCTTGTATAGAGTTTGGTTATGTTTGTTATTTTAAGTTCCACAGGGAATTCTGAAGTACATTCCTGGTTGAGAATAGAATTAGACTATTAAAAACACATGTGAGATAGAGAAGGCAGTTTTATTTTAATCTGGGCTTCAGATGAGGAAAGGAAGTGTATCAGATGATGATTTATGTATTTAGTGAGTTCAGATAATTTCTTGCTCTTTGTCTACTTTCAGAAGGCGCTTCCAGGACATCCAGCGCTACCAGTGGCCTCAGCTGTAAGAGTGAGCGATCTGCTTTTAACACAACTGGTGGTGGCCTGTTGCTAAGACCTAAGCCCCCGAATGTCCGTACAGCTTGGTTATAAAAACTCTTTTTACTTTAAGCATTGTTCATCCAGTTCTTAGTTGAAGTGCTCTTGTATAACGCTGTCATTCTCTGTGTAGACATCTAAATACTGGTTTAAGCAATTTAAGGTATTGTAATTAGATGCAAAATGGTTTTCAAAAAGACAACATAAAAATCAGTGTTTCCTGTGAAGAGGTGTTTATATGAGACGTGTATATATTTCATAGAGAAATGGTAGCATACCTGTGTCTTTTCTCAACATAGAAATCGGTTCAACTGTCGGACTGATGAGGCAGTTGTGATAGCATCCTGCATATCGGACCGAAATGTTAGCTATATGGTTCTCATTTAATGTGTTTTTTTGTTTTGTTTTCATTTTCTGTAAGTTTTATATAGTGAGCGTAGCTCCTGACTGACTTGGTTTTCTATTTGCTTCAGAACTTGGGTGGTGTGACTTATAACTTGATTGTAAGATAGTTATTATGAAACTAATCTTGAAATTTGTTCTCATTGGTGGCGCTGATTTAGATTTGAGGAGAAGACAGAAGCTTGCTCTAGGGCAGTCCTTGTGATTCACCAGAGGTGCCTACTACCTCTGTAGAAGTGTGCACTGAGTTAGATCTTAAAAATTTTATCAACCATTCCAGACCATTTCAAATTGTGAGTCTGAGAAAGCTCAACTTAGAAACTCCTCTTTTGTGTTTTTCAGGGGAAGTAGGTAAGGATTCTGAGAAGTTGGGTTTCTTTAGAGCTCCTGTGTTGTGAATAGTTCGTCCAAGGACCAGATCCTCATAAGCAAAAGCAAGTATTTGTTGAATTAGCAAACGAGCTCCACCAGCTTGAGGAACCAAGAAGCAGATCCCAAGTTGTGTCAGGACAGCGTTTTAAGGGGTGTTGTTAATGGGTTGTGCTGTATTCAGCGTTTATTGTTTTAAGTGAGAGGAAATGCAGGAAACAAATGCTTTGTTCTACCCCTTTAGAAGTTCTAGCTACTGTTTTTAAGGGCTGACAAAGAAAAACTAAAAATATGAATGATAAAGGAGGAAAAAAATCCCGTATTTGTTGAAGCTATTTTATAAATGTCAGCCAATTTTTTGGTTTTGTTTTGGCCTTTTGTATTGAATCCTGGAAGTACCATTTTTGCCAGTTTCACTTTCAAAGACCTTTTGAAATTAGTGATGTGTGTGTAGGGTGTAATAGAGTTGACTCTTGAAATCAGAGTATTTTTTCTGTCAATCTGTAGGCTCTTGTACAACGAAGTATATCTCAGTCATGTTGCTTCTGCTGTTCTAGTTATCACTGTTTTCATTACTGGCCTTTTATGCATACCTTAAAATGTATTGGTAAGTTTCTATACTAAATGCCAAATCTGTCCCCCTTTTTTTTTTTTTTTTAGTGTGAATTTTTGATCTGTAAACACAGTAAGATTTGTTTTTTGCTTTTCTGGGTTGCTCAAGCTCTGTAGCGTGGACGCCAAACTTAACTTTTCTTAAACACCTTCGGTGGTAAGCCAAACTGCATTTTGCTGAACATCAATTCAGAATGTCTTGGCCTTAGTTTGTATTGATAGATTTTGTTTCGGGTAGGGCTTGAGAAGGGTGGGGAGAATGGGGTTAAAAAACTCATGGGAAAACAACCTGACCGTGAGATTTTTCTGCTGCTTTCCTTGAGTTATAATGTTCATTTGTTGTTGGATATTCTGGTGTATAGGTTTTTACATCACTTAGTGCTTTACTTCATACACTTTAGCTGTACTAAACCAAGATTTTGTTTTTTTAACTTATTGCACTTTTCGATGTTTGTGTAACAACCTGTCTTTAAGGAGAGATAAGATAATGCTGAATTTAAAATTCAGCATTTGAATATATTCCCAGTAGTGAGTGAATTAGCCAATTTTTTAAAATTGGTTTTTAAGTTGTTAGGGGGAAAAAGAAACCTTTTATGTAATAGCATTAGTCTCTGAATGCATTTTATAGTCTTTGCTGCCATATGTCATATGCCATATGGTACAATTTTAATTTTATAGATAAAAGCTGTACTTTTTTTTTCTTTGATCTTTAAAAATTTTTTTTCTCTGTACTTTGATTTTAGATACTAAATTAACGCCTTCAGTTTCTACTACTTAGGTAGGGGAGTTTCGTTTAAGTATTACTGATAACAGGGATTCAGCGTGAAGCAAAAGTCAGAACAACAATACTCATCTTTTCAAAGAGAAATTTACAACTGTTGTCATGATTAGTTTACACTGATCAGTATAAGCAGAGGGATAGGAGTTGAAAAATGTGATATTCTCCGATGTAAGTCAAGATGCCTTTTAAGTTGTTACGATTTAAGGGGTATTTTTATGAAGAAATCAGAAGTATATTATTTTCATTTTCAAGAACATAAAAAATGTGAAGGACTGTCTAGCACTACTTTATATTTGGTTCACTTGTACCTAAGATATATATTTTTAAGATTTACACGTGCAATTAGAAAGGATACTCATCCAAGGTCAGCAATTACTAGGCAAGGTTCTTACTGAGAGTGACTTTCATGTCTGTTAAATGTTATACTGGTATTACATCCTTCTTGATAAGATCCTATGAAAAATTTTGAATTATTAAAGTTATTTCCTAAGGGTAGCAATTACTCTCATACTTCCCCTACTTCCTTTTCTTTCAGTCTCCATAAAAAGCTGCTTTCTTAGCTACTACCCCAAATAAAAGTTTTCTCGTTTGCTTGTAAATGTAGTGTGTAATGCAGTTGTTTTCAGCCCATTAACCCAAATGTCCAAAATGGATATCTAGGTAACTTTAAAAAGAGGTCACTGGGATAGATATCTGTGTGTACTTTCATCTTCAAATTCAAATCCTGCACACTATGAAAAGTATTATGACCAACGTAAAGTTGGGGACACAAGTTTAAGTTACTCTATTATTTTAATAATTAAATTCATAAAATGTTTAATATCTTAAATGCCAAAGTTGGAACCTATATAAATGATTGTAAACCATCCAAGAAAATGTGCTTCATGCTCATGACTACTTTATTTGTATGAATAAAGATAGTAAGAAACTTAAAAATCAACGTTCTTTTTTAATTTCCGAGTCTACCATAATGTCTTTTAGGCATGAAGAACTCATCCTGGGCACAGTGAAGAAAAGAATCAAAGATAACTGAGTTTTGATCCTGTGTTGGTCTCTCAAATGCACTGTCTTCCTGTTCCCATTGTAAAAATTAGAATAATAATTTTTACATGCCTCCATGACTAAGAATTAAGTGAGAATGAAATTGGAAAGAGGATATTAGTTATTTATATCTTTGGAAGTATGATGTTTATGTGGGAAAATGCTTAAAATTACACTCTCGATCATCTCTTTAAACCACATCATAATTGTTATGTTGCTACAAGTGTTGTTCAGTCGATAAGTCGTGTCCAACCCTTGGTGACCCCGTGGGCGGCAGCACGCCGGGCCCGCCCATTCTGCTCTATCTCCTGGAGTTCGCTCAGATTTATGTCCCTTTGAGTCTGTGATGCTATCTACCCATCTCATCCTCTGCTGCCCCCCTTTCCTTTTGTCTTCAGTCTTTCCCAGCATCAGGGTCTTTTCCAGTGAGTGGGCTCTTTGTATCAGGTGGCCAAAGTATTGGAGCTTCGGCAACAGTCCTTCAGGAAATCACTTTTATAGCTTGAATACAGTAGACACTCTTATAGCTTGAATGAGTGTTTTTTTTAAAGTTCACATCAACATTCCATATGTATGATGTGTATTATGAATGATAAGAAATACTCTCTTTAAAACTTGCTGCTAAACCATTATGAATTTTTTTGATAAGGGTTAAATAACAATAGTGCCATTGGAGTAAATCACTGAGTAGTTCCTGCTGGTAGTATATTTGAGCTCTAGCAAATCAGACTACATTACAGCAGAAATTTGTACTTGGTTTTAAAATTCTGCTGACTGTTTTAATCTACTTAGAGATATTTCTGGAACCACCATAATACAGTCTTAATGTTCTGTGTCTCTATTCAGAATCCAGTTTGTCGGTCTTTTCTTGCATGATTAGTACTTTTCTAAATGTTGGATTTTATAAATTTTCATTTACCTGAGGACTTGAAAAAATGCTGTTTTATTACCTTCTGGAAATTTTACCTTTCACACTTAGATATGCAGTTCACCTGGCATTGTTGGTTGCCTCTTTTTCACTAATTCTGTTATCTAAGTTATTTAGTTCCAGCTTTATTCTTTGGGCTTAATTTGGTGTCATTTTTTAAAACTTGGAACGGACGTATAGTTCACTGATTTTCAGCCCTTCTTTTCTAATGTTGTTGTTGTCTTTTCTAATAAATGCATCAAAGGCTGTAAGTTTCTTCTGAGCATAGCTTTAGGTGTTTCCCACAAGTTTTGATAACATGGTATTTTTGTTGTTTAGTGATTAAGTCATGTCTGACTTTTGCAATCCCATGGAGTGTAGCCTGCCAGGCTCCTCTCTGTCCATGGGATTTCCCAGGCCAGAATACGACAGGATTGGGTTGCCATTTCCTCCTCCAAAGAATCTTCCCAACCCAGCAATCGAACCTGAGTCTCCTGCAATGGCAAGCAGATTCTTTACCACTGAACCACCAGGGAAGACCCCATTTTTATCAAGGTCAAAACATTTTTGAATATCTCTTCTGATTTTCACGTTTTACTCTGTGGCTCTTTAGAATGTATTTTTATAGGCTGTTTTAAATTTAATTTGTGGTTTTGGTTATGTTTATATGAAAAATTGTAGGAAAAATGTGAAGCCCTAGATCAGGGTACAGAGAGTTACAGCCTGTTGGCCATATTCAGCAGCCCAGAGCCCATTTTTGTGGCCTTTACAAGTGTTTTTTTAAAATCAAAAGAATATTTTGTGACATGTCAGTACTCTAAGAAGTGCACAATTCAGTGTCTGTACATGAAGTTTTGCAGACCAGCCACCCTGGGTTCGTGTCTAGTCCAGGGCGCTGTCGCAATAGGGCAGAGCTGCCCTATCAAAGACCATCTGGTCGACACAGCCTGAACTATTTACTACCTTGCCCTTCAGAGAAAAAGTTTGTTGACCCCTGCTCTAGGTGGTATTTTCTTCCAGAGATTTACTTTTGCTTTTGACGGCAGGCAGCAGGGGTGCTCACAATCTCCAGTCTCCTATATCCAGCTAAAGGGATGAGATAGCTGAAAGCCGGCCTCCAGGACTGCAGGGGCTGCCCTGTCCCTGGTTCTCTCTTCCTGCTTCGGGAGGCTACCCAGAGGTGTGACCCTTCCCTCCCCACCCCCCAGACACTCTCAGAATCACTCTCCAATTCTCAGCCTTCCAGCTGCATCTCCACAACTTTCACACACCTCCTGGGAGAATGGACCCTCAGTGAGGGGATTGAAAAGACAAGGCAGTCCAGGGAGGTGCTGCCCATCCAAGGTTGAGGGGCCTGGGGGCTCCGGGTCGTAAAGGAGCTGGGGTGAAGGCTGACTGCACAGGCTCCTTATACATCCATTCCTGAGGGCATGGAGGTTAACACTCATGGGAGAGGCTGACTTGTGGGTCACACGAAAAAGGGAGATGATCACACCATTAAGTAAATGTTGCATCCCTCTCCACTTCCTGTTCCTGCCAGAGAGGGCCCAGGGGTCTTCCACTGCTCGCACTGCCCACCCGCTTCCATATCGGCCCCCAGCACCCCCACCCTCCCTCCCCCTGCGCTAACTTAGGGCTGACCTTCTCTAGAGAGCCACTCCACAGAAGCATTTGTCCTACTAGCCTGCCCTCTTTTCTCTCCATCAGCAGCAGAGCTTGGACTTTTCAGATCACCTTTCGGATAGAAAGCCAATGAGACACGTATCTAAAGGCCCCTAATGACCCATACTTGCGACTTGGCTTGGATGCGCTTGAGAGGCTCTCTGTTGGCCTTTTCTGTTGGCAGAGACAACTGCTAGATTAAGATGGATGTAACCTTGGACGTGGCAAAACTCAGACCTTAGCTACTGGAGGAGAACAAGGCAGCCAATTTTTTTTTTTAAACCGGGGAGGCAGGAATGAGAAGGTGGGAGAACTTGGGGAGGAGGCGGGTCAAGAACAGAGCATGCAGAGGCACCCCTCAGCCACCTGTCAGGACCGCGAAGACACGTGCCTGCCCTTCAGGCTTCACCCGACACGTAGGGGTTTGTGTACGCAGGTCACTCCCAGCAAGCGAGGACCCTATGAACCGTGTGGTCTTCTGGACGCAAAATGCTTACTTTCCATTGTGTAATTGTCCTTGTTTTCCTCTGGCTCACAGACTTACCAGAGTGAAGTCCCAAACTGACTTTTCCTCCAGGTCTTGATAAATTGTTGCAGAAAAGAAGTGCTGGCAGAGATTTTCTATACCCATGTATCTGAGTCTAGTTATTTTCTCTCAAGGCCTATTCTATCCTTCCGCCCAGCTCCCTCTGGCTTCTAGTTCTCCTCAGCCAAGATTCATTGTACTGCTATTAAATGTTACACTATGTAACAATGCCAAGTCCCACCTCTCTCCTAACCCCACTTAAGCTTTTTTTTCCCAATGGACTTCTGCCTTTTTGTATCTTCCACAGGATCCAACAGATTTCAGTGCTAGCTTGCTAACTGATTTCAATGACTACTGTCCACCTGTCATAAAATTCCAAGTATCACAGTTCTCTAAAGGCACTGATAGCACTTCCTAACCATGCAAAGCTCCTGAAACTGTGATTTAAAGCTTTTAGTGGAATCTCAGAATTCCTGAAGACTGTGTGAAAATTGCATAAAATATGGTGAGATTATGGAAGCCACAATCCATGTTACCACTAAGAGGCTGTGCAGTATGGTGTAAGGTAAAGAGAAAGAACATAACCTATTTCAGTTTTAAAACCATAACTCTGAAGTACTCTAGGTGTTCACATGATAACACAGTGTAATAGCTGATATTTAGAAGCTTGTCCACTGAGTTATATAAATGAGTCATGCTAGAAAATAAGATTTATGGTCTTATGCTTTTAATCCATTTGGCAGTTAATAAGAATTCAGTAAAATAGAGAACATGCATTAAGTGGTCTTTATTGACATTTCACATTAAGTTATTCATGATCAGTTCTTCAGTTAATTATATAAGTATGATAAGTTATCTTCTATTGGCTGTGGAAATTTAAATGTAAAATAAATACAAAATACATTTGTGGTTTAATGAATACTTAAGCTTTTTTCCCCCCTCTGAGGTATTCCTTTCAATCTGGTTTCATCCCAGATCTTTCTTTTTACTTCCCCTTAGGAAGAGTCTATTAAACCACACAATGGATCTGGAACCAATGAAATCGAGTTTTAATCACATTAGACAAACTTTTTGATCTCATCATACAATACCAATACAAAAGCACCGCCCATGCCTCTCAATACGTTGGACCAGGCACCTTTGAAGAAAGCCTTGGGTCCTTCATCTTTTGCAATCTTCCTCCAGCAGTCCACTGTCCCAGTGTACATGATATCAGCTGTGGAAACAAACATTGTTGGTAAGGGCTCCATGATTCCGGAGGAAAGAGTCTCTTCCTCTGAAAGACACCTGCAGAGTTTGTTTTCAGTGTTATAAAAGGTCACCTTGAGTCTTCTGCCCAGCTCTAAGCACATTCAATGGGACAGCGCCTCCCCTCGCATAACCGCTGGGGAGGGTCTCTAGATTCCTAGTTCAACTCAAGATCAAGTGAAGAACTGGGGCAATGAACCAGCGAATTCACATAAGTCAAAAAGAGAAACAGGAAGGGAGCACGGGGAAGCAGAAGTATTAAGCTGGGGGGTCCTGTTTATTATTGATGAGAACACTGAGATCCAATCTCAGATTATACTCTTACAAAGCAAGAGATACAATTATTAGGTTGAAGCAAATGAAACTAATTATACTCGGTGTTTCTTACTGTTACAATGGCAATTTCTTACGTTTCAACCTATTGAAGCCAAAACTTTTCCTATTGCCACAAACTTCTGGAGGCCATCTCTCCCCCAGCTAAATCACTCTCCCCAATAATACTTGTAAAACCAGGTAAGAAACATTTTAAAATAAACCAGCTGATTACTTCAATTTCTGCACCCAGGCTCTAAGGGAAAAAGGCCTAAGGCCTCTATGATGCTAGCTACCTAGTTAAGTTCACAAACCAGGTGAACCAAACCATATCCCATTTTCAGTGTTCTTACTTCTTTGATAAAAACAAACCAAATCTTTAAAGGAATAGTTTAGAACATTAGGGAGGATTCATCACAATCTTTCTTAAATTTTTATCTCAATTCTAACAACTGAGAAGAATGCAGGCTGTAAAGAGCACTGACTAGCGTTCTCCTTGAGCAGAAAAGTAAGATTCTCGTGGGTCTCGGGCTTACCCCCTTTCCGGCCAGACTGCATCATCATCCTACGGCGGACAGTGTCAAAGGGGTAGGACACGAGCCCCGCGACCGCCGTCACAGTCTGGGCGATCATCCAGCTCACGATAATGTGCACATTCTTGGGGTCAGGCAGCATCCCTGTGGGCAGAGCCAACAAGCCAAATGGCCATGACATGATTCCTCCTCCGAGCAGCTGAGCAAAAAGCAGGTGGGGACGAAGAACAGGGCACCGCAACTCCACGCCCCACCTTTCCAGAAAAGCCTGCCCCGCGAGGGGTGCCTCAGGAGTAACCAAGCAGCCAACACAAGTTGGTGCTGCCAACCCTCCCTGGACCCGCAAAGCCCGAGTGGTGCCCCGCGCACAGGACGTGTTGAAGTGGCTCCAAGTTAAACTTGGTAACTGATAAAAGGAGCCAAGCACCCCCTTTGCCCTCTCCGAGTAACTCAAGGCCAGGGTAGTTCAGGAGAGGACAAGGAGAGTCCCCCAGCTATTGATCCCCACCTTACCACCTCCACAGTTTAGCCCAGGGACTAGGGGAAAGTGAGATTAACAGGACAAAGTCCTTTATGAGTTAGACACCCCTCAGGATCCTCTCTGCACACATCCTTCTCAGCTCTGCGCCCCCTGACACCCTTCTCTCACCCTTGGCCGTATCATAGACTCCAAAGTAGGCGGCTCTGTAGATAATGATGCCCTGGACCGAGACGTTGAAACCCTGGTAGAGGCCCCTCAGGCCATCAGACTTGAAGATCTTGGTGATACAGTTGCCCAGACCAGTGAACTCCCGCTGGGCGGCACCCTTGCCCACGTCGGCAGCCAGCCTGGTCCTAGCGAAGTCCAGCGGGTAGACAAAGCAGAGGGAGGTGGCCCCAGCTGCCCCACCAGAGGCCAGGTTACCAGCAAAGTAGCGCCAGAACTGCTTATGCCGGTCCACGCCCCCCAGGAAAATCTGCTTGTACTTGTCCTTGAAGGCGAAGTTGAGAGCTTGGGTGGGGAAGTAACGGATCACGTTGGCCAGGTTACCCCTCCAGAAGGAGAGAAAGCCCTGCTCCTTAGGGATTCTCACCACGCAATCAATGATCCCTTTGTACTGCTTCTCAGCACTGATCTGTTTGCTGGCATGCTGGACCTGCAACGGGAGAGGGGCGGGGGAGGAGGGGGATGGGGGGGACAGGGAGGGCCGAGAGAAGAGGGCAGGAGAACAAGGTTTGTGCTTCCTGATTTCCTTGTTTAAAAAGTATGGGGAAATCAAATGAACAACTGAGTAAACTGAAGTCTTAGCTACTTGGACACTGAGTCCCCTAAACCCAGTCTTGCCTCAATTACCAGGGCATTTGAGAGAAACAGTTCTGCTCCAAAATACACTGAAAAGGATGATTTGATTACGTAAAGGGAGACATTGATTTGCTGCATTTTCCCTAGGTGCCAGAACTGTACTAGGGGTTTATTACTGGGAGACAGAAATAATTAAAGATCCCTGGCCCAAAGGACACCTGCTCTGATCTGACAGATATGATGGGCAGGAGGTGAGGATTTCTCTGTCTCTCTTTAGTCTCCCTGAAGACACAGTCTTTGAGTAGTAGGTGTTCCAACAGAAGAAGAAGGAATCCACTCAGCATTGGAGCCTGACATTTTCCAAGCATATCCAAATAATCAAGTATTGAGGGGTTTGTTGCTGAGGGCCATTTGTTGGGGTTTTTTCTTGTAATAACAAGATCATTTTGACTCCCAAATTGAGAATGCCCAATTCCTCATGGAGGGATCCTTGCTTTTTGGGCAAGTGAAAAAAAAGGGGGGGCGGTGAGATGATGAGAACAAGCCATTCAGAGATCAGGGCTGGGGAGGAAAAGATTTGGGGAAAGGATGAATAAGGCCATCTGAGTTTATTTTGAAAAGTGTTGGTCTCTCAAGACCTGTTTCTTTATGTGCAAAATGGGGGAAACAGTATCTGTCTTACAGAGGTCATAGCAAGATGAATGAATAATAGAATAATGGCTACAGCATGGCACACTGGACACCGTAATAATCTTGAGTAGTTAATTATTTCGATGTTGTTAATCGTAAAAGGTGGATGCTGAGAAGAGGGTGCAAGGGGCTCTGAAAATCAAGAGGTGAGGCCGACCCAAGAGGCCTGAGTGCCCGCGCTGTCCCCGGAGCAGGATCTGGCTGGCTGCAACCTACTCGGGGTGGGTTTCCATATATAGACACCCGCACGCGGGGCGCCACCCGACACCAGGAATCCGCTACTGACGCTGGACCTGTCTGCGCAGAGGGCACCTTCCCCTTCGTGCAGGCCGTGCGCCGGGCCCGGGGCCTAGCGCGGATCTGGGGGGCAGCCCCGCGGCTCGCCGGGGCCCCGCGCGCCCGGTCTCGCGCGCCCGCGCCCCGCTCACTGCGCCCGCAAGGTCCTCACCTGCAGCAGCAGTTTGACCCTCTCGATGGGCGCGACAGCAGTCTTGGAGATGGCAGCGGCCACGCCGCCGGCCAAGAAGTCCTTCAGGAAGCTCAGAGCCTGATCGCTCATGGTGACAGCCGGGCGCACACCGCCTCCGCGAGACGCGCTCTCGCTGTCTCCGCCCGGGCAGCCCCGGCTTCCCCTGCTCCAGACCCTGCGCGACACGAAGGGGCCACTCGCCTCGCCCCGCCGCCCTCTTTATATAACCCGCCCAGGCTCTCGCGAGAGGAGGCGGGGGCCCGGGGCCCCTCGCGCCCCTTTCATTGGCTGGACAGATGCTCGGAACCCCGCCTCTTGGCCCGCCCCCTCTTCTGCAGAGGGCAACGGGGGCGAAGGCGCTTCCGGGAGGCAGGGGTGGGCTAGGGGCTGTACCTTTACTTGGGACATTTAAAGGGCAAATTCATGTTATCTGTCCCGCGAGTGCAGGGAACACCGTGTCTCTGCAGCATGTGGGCCGCTGTATTTATAGCACAGGAGGCCTAGGCCGACCTGGACGCGGACACGGGACCCGCGGCCTCCAGCCCCGCTCGCCTTAACCCCGGGTCTGCACGCGACCCGCCCCCGGCCGAGGCGTGGAAGGCTCTCTTTTCTTCTTTGAAACAGTGTCCAGAGCTTCCTGCCTGTATGAGGGCCCTTAAAGAATAGTGTGCGCTCACAAATTAAGATCCGCCAGAATAAATACACTAACGTCACTTGATGCTGTGATTGCTTCATCTAATGTGGCAACCTGCTGAATCCCTTCTTCTGTCCATTCAAATCGTTCAATCATTCATTCCGCTAGCAATTGTTTCTGTGCCAGGCACTCAGCGCCACCAGGGCAGGCCGAGTGGTAGGGGGGCCACTAGGTGAACACTTATTTAGCAAGTATTTAGTATGTGTGTGTCGTTTGTTCGATCTGTCTGTCACCCCATGATACACAGCCCCTGATAACTCAAATAAGGAGGACCTTATAGGTCTTTTTTTTTTTTTAATCCCTTAAGGGTTTAATGTTCCACTCTGTTCTCAATAGAATCTCAGCAAATATTCTGGGCAGAATGTTCGCAGGCAGCTGGCAGCTTCTTGAGAGTCGGTGCTGTTACTCTTCCCATCAGAGCAGCTGGATGACTGGGGAATGTTAAGTAAGAGAAGGTCGAATGCTTGACTGCTTTTGCCTGTTTTTTAATAGACACCTGGCTTTGGGGAGATATAGTCTGTCTAGTCCTGGAATTGATTGCAATTAGTTTTTGTATTTAAGAAAATAAATTAGTATGAGCTTTGATTTCCCTTAACTTATTTTTTGACAGTTCATAGAATCATACAACTTTTCAAATACAGCTGTTCCTTCCCCTAGAATGATTGATCTAAACTCTCTTCACTATCCAATCTCTTGCCATGTTTGTTAACGTTCCTTTGTACACTGGACAAAGTTTATTCTTTTTTTTTTTTTCCATGAGCTTGGTGCAGACAGACATCATGCTAGGCACTGAGTGAGCTGCAGCCATGTGTCATCCTGGGTTTGGAGGCTTCAGTAGAGCAGAGGTCACTTAGCTGGGTGCCAGCACCATAAAGGGTACACATTTATTTGAGGATGGAGCAGGCTAGAGTTCAGAAACCAGGTGAGCTGTATGAAAGTGCACATTTACCAAGGTCAGGAAGAAGGTCAAGAATTCAGCATAAACAGAAAAGTCATTTAGGCATGTATTCAACAAATACTTGAGCACTTATTGAGTACTAGGAACTAAGTTTGTCCCTATGGATTCAATATGGCTCAGTCCCCAAGAACCCCAAAATACATCCATGGCTGAAATAAGTTCAGCCAAGGACATATTTGTTACTTGTTCAGATTTATCACAGCTTCACATACAGATTTCCATGGATCAACATAATCCATATATTAGTCATTTTAATTAAATAGTGTAGTTAATTACCTTCTGTTGATATAGAGCAGTTGTCTAAACCATTTTCTTTTAACTATGCATTAGAGATGTTTCTTGTTTTTATTATGAAAAGTAATGCTGCTATACAGATACTTCTGCACAGATTTTATTTTCCCCTTCAATTTTTTTGCTTATCATGTATCCCCAAGATGAAATTAATAGACTGAACATTTTAAACTTTTTTTTTTTAGCTCCAGCTATAGATTGAGAAATTGCTCTTCAGAAAAACTGTACAATATGACTTTTATGTAGAATCTAAAAGTTACAGCAAACTAGTGAATATAGCACAAAAGAAACAAGCTCACAGATAGAGAACAAACTAGTGGTTACCAGTGGGGAGAGGGATGGAGGCGGGGCGAGAGAGGGGTAAGGGGTAAGCTACAAAATATGGTACAACATGGGGAACATAGCCAATATTTTATAATAACTGTAAATGGAGTATAACCTTTAAAAACTATGAATCACTATGTTGTACGTCTGAAACTTACATAATGTTGTACATCAAGTATATTGCTGTTCAGTCACCCAGTCGTGTCTGACTATGACTCCATGGGCTGCAGCATGCCAGGCCTCCCTATAATTCAATTTCAAAAAGGAGGAAGAAGAAATGTGGAGTCCACCAGCTATGTAAACAGGATCATTTCCCACAGATCCTCCACCAACAACGACTTAAAAAAAGAAAAGGATCTTTTTGCTATTTGTGACATTTTATGAGTTCTAATTTGCACCTCTTTAATTACTATGAACCTATACATATTCCACATGATTCAACTTGGTTTGCTAGCATTTGTCTTTTGTTTAAAATCTTAATCTTCCTTCACTACTTATGGCATGAAAGCAGAGTATTTATACTTACAACTAATCTTTATAGATTTGGGACAATAAATGTGTTTTGAGCATTTTTCATTTTTTAAAATATTTATTTTCTTGCATTGTTTTAATCACGTTATTTATTTAAATAGGAGCAGATCCAGAATGTGATGATATACTTCCTGTCCTGGTGTAAATTTATCTCTTTTGTAGATATAGTCTGTTTGCCCTAAATCATAATTAATCTATCTTCTACTTCTTTTGGTAGTCATTTTTAAAAAATATAACACTACATTACATATTATAAAGTGGTATAATCCAACTTCATTTTTCTCCATACATGCTTGGGTAACCGAACACTGATTTTCAGGTAGGTATTTTCTCCTCCCCATTATTTGTCTTACATCACTAATTCTAGTTTGTTGTATAAGTGCTTATAATAGCTTTAATTTAAGAAATCACCATACAGTCACTTATTTATTTGATCATCAGTCTTTAAAAACAACTGTTTTTTTAATCTGTTAAGAACAACATCAGCCTATTAAGAACAACTTAATAGGTGATTCCACAGCCACTTAAAACACAAAAAGTTTTATCTGCCTGTATGCCTGGATTTATTTTTTACTGTCAGGGTGTTCAATTATTTAAATATAACAGACATTTAAATTAAATTAGCATATTGATTCAGGAAGTTTTATCATCTTCGTTACACTTCATTTTACTGATGAGAATTTTTTGTATTTTCTACGTGGGAGATACCGTATTTCTCCTTGGCTTCTGTCAGATTCTCCTGTCACCTCGGGGGAACTGTATCTGGAATCCTTGACAGAGGCTTTTCCATGGAAATCCATACGCTGTCCTTTCCCTCCATGGACTTTCTCAGAAAACAGAGGCCTCAGATGCCCCCAGGAGCATGAGCTGTCTGTGGTCACAAGGTCTGGGTATCACTTTACACAGGAGGGGAGAGAATGGTGCTCAGCAGAACATGTGTCTGCCCGCCAATCCCAGTACGTGGTGGCTTTCTGCCAGCCTGAGAATGGACACGGCATCTGAGATAAGAGAGAAAAGTCTGCCTTCAAATGTGGCATGGTATCCTGGAGATTTGGGTGGGGTTGGGGGAGGGTTACATAGAAAAGAGAGTAGGGTATTGAGAGAGTCTTTTGGATTTTAGTGGCAGCTTATACACACACACACATATATATTTTATATATAATATTTATATATTATATATAATATACAATATATAATATGTATATTTAAAATTTCTGTCCACACCACATAGCACATGGGATCTTAGCTCCCTGACCAGGGATCGAACCCCAGCACCCCCACTTTGGAAGCACTGGAGTCTTAACTACCGGATCACCAGGGAAGTCCCAGTGGCAGCTTTGAAAGAATTAGTCTTTTCTTTTTACCAAACTGGAGCTAGAGTCTGGGAGCTACTAAAGAGGAAAAGGACACTAGAAACAAAAACACTTAAGGACTTGCTGACGATGGGGCTAATGAATCGCCTGTTTGTAGGTATATCTCTAAAACCGCTAAGGATTAGAACTCCCTATTACTATTTGTTCACGTGGTAAACTTCAGCCCTAAGCAAAGAGGAATGAATTCTGAAAATTTATTTTTTGACCAAAAGACCATACATGAATTGCTGAATTTCAGTCGAAAGTATTTAGTAGAATTTCATAGCCATGCATTGATCCATTGTTTCAAAAAGACCAAACAAAACAAATGCAATATTTCTCTACCATTCTCACTTAGGGTAGCTCCTTTAATCAAAACAATACCTTAATTAACAAACTCTTTATAAGAATCTTAATTGTCAAGCCCTTAATGAAGGGCACACACACATCACATGCCTTCAGAAATCATGTGTATTCATGCAAAACACTCCAACTACCAGTTCCTAGTTAGCTCCTGCCAAGAAAATTATGCAACTACAAAATGTGTCTTTTTTTTTAACCCATTGGTTCACTGTAGAAACTTTTAACCCTTTAATGATAAACTCCCTTGGGTATCTAACTCTTCTCCTACCTTCATCCATCAAAATAGAAATTACCTGAACCATTCACACATCATTCATTCAAATTCACTTCCTTTTCATCTTTCGACAAGCATTTTTGCATGCTTAGTCTAGACACCAAATACTGTTGGGCGCTGGTGATACAAAAATCAGAAAGGTAAGATCGCTGCCCTGAAGAAGCCCACTTGGCAGACGCAAATGTACATGTGCTGCCTGCAAGGCTGTTCCGACGTCATGGGACAAGATCCAAGTAGGATTTCTGAGTGAATGACTTTCATGTGCTACCCCAATCAGACTTGTGTTCTTAACATTTTAGGAATGCTTATGACACAAAAGTTTTGTTTAAAAAGATATTAGGCATTGTTATTTTTTTCCTAATCCATTCTAACTTGAAAACAGTTATTTATTTATTTGTTCTGGCTGTACTAGGTCTTCACTGTTGTGCATGGGCTTTCTCTAGTTGCAGCGAGTGATGGCAACGCTGGCAGCGCACAGGCTTCTCATTGCGATTGCTTCTCTTGTTGCACAAAGCACGGGCTCTAGGCGTGCAAGCTTCAGCAGTTGCAACACCTGGGCTCAGTAATTGTGGCTTACATTCTTAGTTGCTCTGAGGCATATGGAATCCTCCCAGACCAAGGAGTGACCCTGCATACCCTGCACTGGCAGGCGGATTCTCAACCACTGGATCACCAGGGAAGTACTAGGCACTGTTACTTAAAGAAGGTAATTTTGGAGGCCGAGGAGCTCCTGAATCATGAAAAAAGATGTTTAGAGGGATTTCCTCTCCAGAAGGCCCTCCACCCTGGAGAATCTGGCTTAGCAGTTGCTGAAGGCAGGGAACTTGCATGCTTTTAGCCCCAGCAGCCTGCCCCCCACTAGCAGGGGTGGGTATCCCCTTGCTAAAGAGATCCATAATTTCTTCTCACCCAGCCAATCATAGTTCCTTTCCTTTACTTTATCCATGACCCCAGTAAGCATTTTCAGTCTTCTGTAGTACAGTTAAACTTATTTCTATGATTGTTTAATAGTGTCTTCCAACCATAACCATCCACACTTCATTTTTCACTGACTTCTGGTTTCACCGAATTACGGCTTCTATGAATAAAGCCGCTACTCACCTAGAGTTGACTTGATGGTTTTCTAAGTACATTTGAGCTTGTTTCCCCAGTATTTAGTATTTCCTTATCCTAGGATTTTTTTTTTTCATAACACTTGCTTTACTCCTGTTATTACTTAAATCAGTGTTTAATAGATGTTATCCAAGAGACCTTTTTTGTTCATCTGTACTATTGAATAGCAATATGTTGCTATTTTAATATAGGATGTCATTTTCTCCATATACCGACTTTTACCGACTCTTTCCTTTTTCAGTCAGCAAGACATTCTGCATTGTTACCTCCAAAAAAGAAAACATTCAGAAAGCAAAGAAAATAAGGAGTCTATTGTTAACATTCAGATTTCCCAAGGAAGAGAAAGAAATCGCATCTACACAGGAGATTTGGTAGAGTACCCAAAGGAAAGCAGAACTTCCTGCCCATCCCACACCTTTCCAAAAATTATATCAAGTTCCCAAACCTGGGGAGAAAGGAGGCGCTAGAGAGAACGCAAGGAGTGAGATGTTCATCTGGGTCTTGAGAAGACCGGGCCATGTACACTTCCCAGTCCAAGGAGGCAGCGAGCAGCCAGGGAGACGTGGCTGGGTGGAGTTTTAGGACACAGGTCAGAGACAGCCTTGCGGAGTTCATCCAGCATGAAACGGAACAGGAGAACACATTCCAGGCCCCTGCAGGTTAGCCTGCGTGCGTGAAGGACTCTAGAAAACCCCAGCGTGTTCCTCCTGCCCCTGCGTGGTGTGGGAGCAGCCCCAGAACATTCTGTAACCAAGGACACCAAAGTCAGCTGAGGCAGAGCCAGACCGGAAGAGCCCCGGGGCTGGAAATGAGGCAAGTGTCGGGCGTGACCTTGAGGGGCAATGACAGGAGACTAGAAGGGAATAAGGAAGGGCCTGGCAGCTGGGGCCAGTGCCGGGAGCTCCAGGCCACACACCCTTCCTCCGCAGCGTTGGCGCTACCGTCAGACATCCCTGGAATGTAGATGGAATCCATCCAAGGGCGGTGCAGAAATAAACGGGGACCCAAACTTCTTCCACCGCTCGGCAGAATGGAGTCCGCTGAGTCTGTGGGGCAACCTTTATACCTACAATAGTATTGTCTTAGTTTTAAAAAACAATATACTAAAGGCATATCATGATTTTGGAAACCACTGAGGTTCGTCCCGTCAAACAGATTTCTTTAAGAAGGAGATGCAGAAGACTTAGTTGGGGGAGAGAGGACCTTCAGGGTGGTTTACTGTATAAATCTCTGCAAAACTCCAGCTTATGCCTTCCTTGTTCTTGTTGTTGTTTCGTCTGTAACTCGTGTCTGACTTTTTTGACACCCACCAGGCTCCTCTCTGTCCATGAGATTTTCCAGCAAGAATCCTGGAGTAGGTTACCATTTCCATCTCCAGGGGATCTTCCCGACCCAGGGATCGAACCCAAATCTCCTGCATTGGCAAGCAGATTCTTCTCCACTTCTCCATAAGGCCACCAGGGAAGCCCTTATGCATTTTCATTATATGGCTAAACTAAATAAGTGCAGTAACTGACTCTTTTTAACACATAAGCTCCATGATGTGTTAAACATAATAAATGTTCAATAAATGGTTAAATGAATAGGGAAATAGCACACCTCAGTTTCTAAT
This sequence comes from Bos grunniens, assembly GCF_055505025.1. NCBI lineage: Eukaryota > Metazoa > Chordata > Mammalia > Artiodactyla > Bovidae > Bos > Bos grunniens. Next base: position 17,181,097 of record NC_141191.1, on the reverse strand, counting down.
CCACTAGTTCTTGTATCTTTTTTACAATGAACCTGTGTGGCATTTTATTTATTTATTTTTATTGAAGTATAATTGATTTACAGTGTGCTAATTTCTGCTATACAACAAAGTGATTTATATAGATATGAATCACTTATATGTATATGTGTGTATATAATAATACATATACTTTTTAACATTCTTTATATATTCTTTTCCATTATAGTTTATCGCAGGGTATTGAATATAGGTCCCTGTGCTAGACAGTAACACCTTGTTGTTTATTCATTCCAAGTGTAATAGCTTGCGTGTGTGTGTGTGTGTGTGCTTAGTCGCTCAGTCGTGTCCGATTCTTTGTGACCCCATGGACTGCAGCCCATCAGGCTCCTCTGTCCATGGGGATTCTCCAGACAAAAATGCTGGAGTGGGTTGCATACTCTAACCTCAGACTCCCAACCCATCCCTCCCCCATTTTTCCCTCCTTCTTGGCAACCGCAGGTCTGTTTTCTCTCTCTGTGAGTGTTTCCATTTTGTAGATAAGGTCACCTGGGTCTTATTTTAGATCCCACGTATAAGTGATACTATATGGTATTCACCTTTCTCTTTCTGTCTAGTGCACTAGCTCTTAAATTGGTCAGTAATGGAGCACCTGGAACCCACCCTAACTTCTGTGGAGCACTATGAAATGCAGGTAGTTGAAATTTCATCAATAAAGCAGGAGTAAACCAGCAGAAACACAATGTCTACAATGTGTGTCTGCTGTGCAAAATCATCACCACTTCAGTGGTTGATTTGTCAGTTTCTCCTTGTAGTTCTGTCAAATTTTCCTTTATATATTTTCAAGCTTTGTTCTTAAAGACATACAAAATTTGAATTGTTATACCTTCTCAGTGAATCTAGCTTTTATCCTTAAGTTTCAGTTCTCTTTATCTGTAGTGATATTTGTCCCCTAAATTCTTCATCTCCTATAGGAACAGAGCATTGACTGATTCTCTTTGGTTTGCATTTGTCTAGTTTCTCTTTTTCTACTCCTTTTCTTTCAACCATGCTGTATGTTTGAGGTATATTTTCTTTTTCCTTTTTAAAAAAAGTCTAAATTGATACTTTTATCTTTTGGCTGGAGAGCCTGGATCCATCCATTTGTTGTGACCACTGGTATTTTTAAAATTTTATTTTGAAATAGTTATAGGCTCAAAGGAAGTTGCAAAGGAATCACTACACATATTTTAAATTTTTATTTCTGCCATTTTATTTTATAATTTTTATTTGTCCTCCTTGTTCATGTCCTTGAAAGTTACAATTTACATTACTTTTTACCATGAATGTTGTATGTCAACCATTATATATGCATCTGAGTTACATCAGTTCAGTTCAGTTCAGTCGCTCAGTCGTGTCTGACGCTTTGCGACTCGTGAATCGCAGCACGCCAGGCCTCCCTGTCCATCACCAACTCCCGGAGTTCACTCAGACTCACGTCCATCGAGTCAGTGATGCCATCCAGCCATCTTATCCTCTGTCGTCCCCTTCTCCTCCTGCCCCCAATCCCTCCCAGCATCAGAGTTTTTTCCAGTGAGTCAACTCTTCGCATGAGGTGGCCAAAGTACTGGAGTTTCAGCTTTAGCATCATTCCTTCCAAAGAAATCCCAGGTGCTAATAACACTATGCTGCTACTGCTAAGTCGCTTCAGTCGTGTCCGACTCTGTGCGACCCCATAGACGGCAGCCCACCAGGCTTCCCCATCCCTGGGATTCTCTAGGCAAGAATATGGGAGTGGGTTGCCATTTCCTTCTCCAATGCATGAAAGTGAAAAGTCAAAGTTAAGTCACTCAGTCGTGTCCGACTCTTGGCGACCCCATGGACTGCAGCCTACCAGGCTCCTCCGTCCATGGGATTTTCCAGGCAAGAGTACTGGAGTGGGGTGCCTTACTGGTGATTGATTATTTTAGGTGGCTACGGTTTTGCCAAGTTCTGAGAGTGCCAAGTTTCCCTTCTTGGTCTATTTAGGCACTGAGTATCTCTCTGGACCGTGATGCCATTTACTACCTGCTGCAGGAAACACTGAAGTAAAATAAATAAGGAAGTGACACAGCGATCAAGTATGTATAGCTTTCCATGAATAATAAACGCTCAGGAAAAATAGTTTGAATGTCATAGCATTACTCAATGTAGCCACTAGAGAGCGATCTCATACAGCTAGTACACTATTATGTTTGTGAGGGATGGCATAAGAAAATTCTTAACGCCACAGACTGCTTGGCTTAAATAATAAATGGATTTTCTCACAATTCTAGAGGGTAGGAGTCTCAAATCCAATATATCAGCAGCTTTGGTTTCTGATGGCTGCCTTCTTGTTGTGTCCTGATCACATCTCCCCTGGGGGAGGGAGTGGGCTGCACTCGGGCCCGGGGCGGCAAACTTACAGCCAGGGGTGCCCGGAGCCGACCTCCTGCACGCTTCGCTCCTCTCCGCCTTGCCAGGCCTCTGCCTCCGGCTTCTGGAGAGGCGATCCGCGAGGGCATGCTGGGGCTGGCGTGTTGCCGTGGCAACCCGATCCCTGCAGGGAGCGGCGCTCAGCGCCTCCCGGCTCCTCGGAACAGGAGAGGGAACTCCGGGGAACCTGCGCCCGGGCCGTGAGGCTGAGGGTGTGTGGTCTAGGGGCGCGGCGCGGCCGAAGAGAGGTCGGGAGGAAGCAGGTGAGAGAGAGCAGCGCCTCCTGCTTTCTCAGCGCCTGGCTTTCAGCCCCAGGAGCCCGGCGCGCGCGGACTCCCGGCGGCGCCGCCTGGCCGCTGGAGAGCGCGGGTCAGCCTGGAACGCTGGTCCGGGATGCGCGCGCCCCCTTGCGCTCCCCCAGTGCGGTCTGCGCGCCGGACCCGAGCCGAAGACTGTGCCCGGAGGGCCTCGCAGTGGCTCCAGCCCTCCCTGGGGTGGGAGGAGGGTGCGGGGCTGGGGAGGCCCCCGGTGACCCCGGTCCGCAGGTACTGGCCTGCAATAGGCATCCCAGGGTCAGCGCCGCCGAGCTTCCGCGGCCCCGCACAGGATGCTCGTCCTGCATCCGTGAGACGCGGAAACACTCGCATCACGAACTTGCTAAATCCAGCCTCCTACCCACTCCAGTATTCTTGCCTGGAGTGTCCCATGGACAGAGGAGCCTGGCAGGCTACAGTCCATGGGGTCGCACTGAGTCGGATACACATACACACACACACACTGGCCCCTCACTCGTGCCCAGAGGTTCCTTGATTCGGTTGTCAAGTCTGCCACCTTGCAGGCCATTGATCTCCCCCAAACTTGATTTAGCCCTGACTTTGTGCAGCACACCTTACCTAAGCCTTTACAGCCATCATGGCATTTAATTCTTTCAGCAAAATCCAGGTAGGTGGTTCAGTTCATTACACTCGCTCAGTTGTGTCCGGCTCTTTGCGACCCCATGGACCGCAGCTCGCCAGGGCTCCCTGTCCATCACCAACTCCCGTTTTTACCCAAACTCATGTCCATCGAGTCCGTGATGCCATCCAACCATCCCACCCTCTTTCGTCCCCTTCTGCTCCTGCCTTCAGTCTTTCCCAACATCATGGTCTTTTCAAATGTGTCAGTTCAGGTGGCCAAAGGATTGGAGTTTCAGCTTCAGCATCAGTCCTTCCAATGAATATTCAGGATTGATTTCCTTTAGAATGGACTGGTTGGATCTCCTTGCAGTTCAAGGGACTCTGAAGAGTCTTCTCCAACACCACAGTTCAAAAGCATTAATTCTTCAGGCTCAGCTTTCTTTATAGTCCAACTCTCACATCCATACATGACCACTGGAAAAACCATACCATTGACTAAATGGACCTTTGTTAGAAAAATATTGTCTCAGCTTTTTAATATGCTGTCTGGGTTGGTCATAACTTTCCTTCCAAGGCTTCATGGCTACAATCATCAACTTCAGTGATTTTCGAGCCCCCCCACCAAATAAAGTCAGCCACCGTTTCCCCATCTATTTGCCATGAAGTGATGGGACCGGATGCCATGATCTTAGTTTTCTGAATGTTGAGCTTTAAGCCAATTTTTTCACTCTCCTCTTTCACTTTCATCAAGAGGCTCTTTAATTCTTCTTCACTTTCTGCCCTAAGGGTGGTGTCATCTTCATATCTGAGGTTATTGATATTTCTCCCAGCAATCTTGATTTCAGCTTGTGCTTCTTCCAGTCCAGCGTTTCTCATGATGTACTCTGCATATAAGTTAAATAAGCAGGGTGACAATATACAGCCTTGATGTACTCCTTTTCCTATTTGGAACAAATCTGTTATTCCATGTCCAGTTCTAACTGTTGCTTCCTGACCTGCATACAGGTTTCTCAAGAGGCAGGTCAGGTGGTCTGGTATTCCCATCTCTTTCAGAATTTTCCACAGTTTATTGTGATCCACACAGTCAAAGGCTTTGACATAGTCAAAGCAAAAATAGATGTTTTTCTGGAACTCTCTTGCTTTTTCCATGATCCAGCGGATGTTGGCAATTTGATTTCTGGTTATTCTGCCTTTTCTAAAACCAGCTTGAACATCTGGAAGTTCACAGTTCATGTATTGCTGAAGCCTGGCTTGGAGAATTTTGAGCATTACTTTACTAGCGTGTGAGATGAGTGCAATTGTGCGGTAGTTTGAGCATTCTTTGGCATTGCCTTTCTTTGGGACTGGAATGAGAAGTATTTTCATTCCAAAAGGTAGGACGTGTTACCTCTATTTTGAGGGGAAGATGCTGCAGGCTGGGAAGAGACCCCTGCCTCGTATAACCTCTAGGCCAGGGCGGAAGTACCAAGCCCCTCCAGCTGTGGCCTGGTCTCCATTGCCACATGAGTGCAGCTCGTAAAAAATCCCAAACACTCATCCTCAGGGAGAATTTCATTCAGTTTCAACAGTTGAGACCAAGCAGAAGCCTATCTTTGTAGGTGGCTCTCTCCTTACCCTCCAAGAGGGGACTGGAAACAATCTTTCTAAACTCTGTTCAAACCAGAGATATAATGTGTCATGGATTATGGCATTACACTTTATTGACATATAATAACCAACTTTTAATATCTTCCCGGGTGGCTCAGATGGTAAAGCGTCTGCCTACAATGCGGGAGACCTGGGTTCGATCCCTAGGTCGGGAAGATCCTCTGGAGAAGGAAATGGCAACCCACTCCAGTATTCTTGCCTGGAGAATCCTATGGATGGAGGAGCCCGGTGGGCTACAATCCATGGGGTCGCAGAGAGTCGGACGGGACTGAGCGACTTCACTTTCACTTTAACAACACTTTATCATTGGAAGGATCTCTCCCTACTTTATTATATTTCATGTCATAATCACAATTTACACCATGAAGCGAGTAATTGTCTTTATTTTACGTGGATGTAAACTGAAGCCCAGAGAGGGTCAGCAGTTTTGCCCAAGGTCACACACCTATTAGGCAGTTGGTTCCTTATTTCATGCCCCCCATACCTGCAGTAATACAGATATTCCTCTAAAGTAGCCCACATTCCAGCCATCACAATGTACACAAATGTTGTCCCACGGATTATACAGTAGGGAGGGTCCCGGGGTAGGCACCATCTGCCCTCTGCTCTCATTCCTCCCTTCTCCTTTCTGACCCCACCGCCCAGCATGGCACCTGGCATACGGTGGACCCTCAATGAATGCTTGTTGAATGGATGAATCCTAGCCTTACTTTGTAATCGTCTCTCAGCTTTCCCTTCTGTTAGCCAGGCCCCTGTGTTAGATTCCTCTTCCAGTTCTGGAAAGCTTCAACACAGATGTGACAAAAGCCATTTGTTGAATTGCTACACTCTGTCCTAGGCTCTTTATACAATGTACCATTTATTCCTTGCCTTCCCTGGTGGCTTCCCTGGTGGCTCAGATGGTAAAGAATCCACTTGCAAAGCAGGAGACCTGGGTTCCATCCCTAGGTTGGGAAGATCCCCTGGAAGAGCAGCAACCCACTCCAGTATTCTTTCCTGGAGAATGTGGACAGAAGAGCCTGGCGGGCTACAGCCCATGGGGTTGCAAAGAGTCGGACACAGCTGAGAGACTAAGCGCATAGCATTTACTCCTTAACAACCCTGTGAGGTGAGAGTTATTTCTTCCATTTTATAAGAGAAGAGACAGACTCAGAGAGAGAATTAGAAGTTACAAACTGTAGAGTCACAGAGTCTATTCAGTGTCAAACCCCAGGGCCTGTCCTATTGAACCACCATGTTGGCACTGTTTTTTTGGATATTGCATTTCTGATCTCAACCTTGAGCCAAGAATGAATCATATATATATATATGTGTGTGTGTGTATATACACACACATATATATAGATGATTATGATTGCTCTAAGGGCAAGGAAGGAGCAGTTACTTGGTGTATTTCTTCATAATTGTGTGTTAGTCGCTCAGTTATGTCTGACTCTTTGCGACCCCATGGACTGTAGCCAGCCAAATTCCTTTGTCCATGAAATTCTCCACGCAACAATACTGGAGTGGGTTGCCAGTATATAATGGGTATATGTGGTCCTGCAACAGAAATAATATTTTTTTCAAGCCCCACATCAAGACACACGGTCTGTTAAAGAATTTTTAAATAATTATCCATCTTTTAAATTTTTTATTTTATTTTTTAAATTTTATTCATCTTTTTAAATGAAATGAAGAGAGAACTCTCTTAAACTTTTATTTTCTACTCAGTAGTTAGCTGTTTAAAAATAATTGTGTCTTCTAATATTCCTTTTCATCTTTGAAACATGATCACCCTTCCAGGTTATTTCTTTGTTCAGAAGGTACCCAGTACTTTGTTAGGGATTCTTCAGTTTTGTTTGGAAGATGCATTCCACATGTGGCCAAGACTTTCCCTTCTGGGAATGGGGCTTCTATTGGCGGGATGAAAGGATTCTTTAGGTTAATGGGGGAATTTGATTCCTGGGCCACACAGATCCAATAAGGTGGAGTTACCAGCAAAGCACCAACGAGATTTTAGTTCAGCTCCTGGCTGTTATGTAGCATTCTCATCTCCTAGTTTGAAAGAGGAAGATGTCATCAGTTTATAATTCATCGAATAACCACTAATGAAGAACCTCTTGATCTTAGTGCCCAAATTAATTAATTAGTTCAAGGAACGTGTATTATGAGTCTACCATGTGCCCTATTGTCACTTAGAGACACTTTTAATACACATAGCTCCTGAACTGGTGAAAAAAAAAAAAAGAATCAGTGATTTTTAGAGCTAAGGGTAATGGCCCTGAGCAATCATGTAGTGTTTTGGTTTTGGTTTGGTTTTTTTTACTTCTTATTTATGAGAAACTGAAGCCCAGAAGGGGACTCAGAGTCAAACAGCTAGTTAGTAATTGCTAGAACTGATATTACTGGAACTCCCTGGTGGTCCAGTGGTTAAGACTCTGCACTTTCAATGCAGGGGACATAGGTTTGACCCCTGGGCAGGGAACAGAGATCCTGCATGCCACAAGACACAGCCAGAAAAAAAAAAAGAAACATATATATAGAATTGAGATGCCAGCTTCTGACCTCCTGACCCAGGGTGCTGGGGCAGTAGTCCAAACAACAGAACGTTTGTCAGGGAGTGTACCACACAGTCTCGGATTATATGTGGGTTTCGTTTGAAGAGGGACACAAAGAATCCCCCTCAACTTGCTTTTTATTCATGTTTCATTTTCCCTAATTTACTTGTCAGCATGATTTTCAGTCTTCATACCTGCCCTGGTTTTGAATCAAGGGGAGAAAAGTCCAGAGATTTCCAGCCCAAAGTTATGTCAAGCTTGACAGCGTGTTTGACCCTGAGGGATTATTTTTTTGGTCTCCAAGAGCTAGAACCAGGAAAGGAAATCCCAAACCTTGCTTGAGACTGGGCCCTGTGATAGATCATGCATGTCCCTTGGTTGATGTGAAAAGATGACTGAAACCTGCTCTGGGAGGGACCTCTGGCTTGATGCTTTCGGTTTTGTTTATGACTGGAAGGTAGGAGTTCTCTAAGTGTGAAGTTACAGTACCTTCTGGCATTTTCTTTCTAACATAAACACAGAGTTTCGCACGTTAGGATTTGAGGATAAAACATTATCCCCAATATTTTACTGTGATTTCCTCACAGAGGCCTCTAAGGCACAGTGAAAATGACTTCAGAAATTCTTGTTAGATGGGAGACTGGTTCACACTTAATACTACTTTATGACCTTGTCAGTTTGCATTACTGATATGGAACTTGGTTCCTATATGTACAAATAAATGATCACAGTTGTCTAAAATGTAGGAAAATATTATATCTTTATAATAACTTGTTCTGTGAGGTTCCAAAAGACCAAACAACATTCTTTGGACAAAAAAGTATCCCAAACTGGACTGCAGAATATCTGTACTAAGGAGGACTATGTATACATTTATGTAAGTTAATTTAAGGAATCATGCACGGTAACATTTGTAAAATATTGTTCTGTAACTAGTACTGTAGATTTAGATTTCGATGCTCAGCAAAGTAATACAAGCCATTGAGAGGGCTTAGCACTGCTGAGTCCCTGTCACCTTTGACAAGAAGGTCCCCTTCCCTGTCACGAGAATCACCCAGAAGGTTCTTTCCACTGGGATCAGCACCCTCCCCCACCCCTCAATCCAGCCCCAGTCAATATAGCAAAGGACTTGGGTTAAGGAATAAGTGCAGTGTCCATGATGAGGGTTGTCCCATCACCCCATCTCACCTGTCGTGTCCATGAATGGCCAAGGAAATAACATGTAGAGCTTTGGGGGTCCAGGAGCAGGGGGACCCCAATATTTCATTTCCTGGGGAGGAAGTAGCTTGGCCAAGAGAAGGGAGGAGATGGCCTGGTGTGACAGAGAGGGGACAGCGAAGCCAGGCAGCTCCTGGTTCTGAGAAGTGGGGACGGGATCCTGCTCCTGCCTCCAGGCCCCTTACCTGAAGCAATAGAAGGCAGGTGCAGCTGGGGGCACGATCACCCTGAGCTCTAGATGAATATGCTCAATTAATTGGAAAAATACAATAAAGTTTGAGAATCCAATGTAAATAGACCAAGTCAAAAATGCATTCAGTGTTTACACAATTTACAGTTTAGACACAATTATAATAGAGCATGTAATGGGCTTTATGAAAGAGTTATGGGAACACAGAGGAGGGCATCTAAATCAGATGGGACGATCCAAGAGAGCTTCCTGGATGAGGTGACACAAACTGAGTTTGAGGACGAGAATGCACTAACTAGAAAAAGAAGGGGCTAGGGAGAGTATTTCAGCAACAGCACGTGAAGAGACGTGGAGGAAAGACAACATAGGCTGCATTTTAGAACTGACATCTGGCTTCGAGTGGCTGAGAGAGAGGGTGAATGTAGGAGGGATAGAGGAGCCTAGAGAGGAACCCACACCCAGATAACGCAAGACCCGGCGTGCTAAACCGAAAGGTTTTAAATTTACTCTGAAATCAGTGGGGACTGGACTTCCCTGGTGGTCCGGCGATTAAGAAACCACCTGCCAGTGCAGGGCACCCAGGTTTGATCCCTGGTCCAGGAAGATTCTACCTGCCTCGGGGCAACCAAGCTCGTGTACTGCAATTAGAGACGAGCCCCCACTTGCTGCAACTAGAGAAAGCCTGCTCACAGCAGTGAAGAACCCAGAGGAGCCATAAATAAATAAATAAATAAATCAGTGGGAAGTGACGGATTTTGAACAGGGAAGTGAGACGATCACATTTGCTGTTTAGAAGCATCATACACCCAGTGCCATGCAGGCATCCAGGGTGGAGCTGGGCAGAATGGAGGCAGGAAGGCCAGCTAGGAGGCTACTGCTTGGGGTGATGGCAGACCCCGAGGTCTGGTACTTCTGCGAGCTTAGAAAGTGGAAGACTGAGCACCTTCCACCCCAACCCCCAATCAGTTCCAAACGTAGCCATGACAGCAGATGCTAATTTCATGCCAAGAAAAATTTTGAGTGCTTTACACTGAATCCTTCAGCAACCCTATGGTGACTATATTATTCTTATTATTCTCAATTGACATATGAGGATATTGAGGCAATGAAACGTTAAGTAACTTACTTAACGTTAAGTAAGCTGAACCTGGCGTCAGACCTTCCACCTGACCACAACCAGCTAGTAAGTGGTTGCCCTGATTAAGCCAAAAGAGAGGGTGTCCAAGTTCACTGATGCTGCTGACCCCGCTACGCCTCCTCCACCCTAGCCTGTGAGGTTAGAGGTACCCACTCCTGCTAATGACTGTCCAGCTTAGCTGGTGCGTGGCAAACAGGAGTCCCTCCCTGTGCCCCGGTGACTCGATGAGGATTTATGGTGCCCTCCTTCACCTCTAGTTTAGTTTTACCTGCTAGGTGTGATTTTCATGTTATATAATCTCTTGGCAGGTCCACTGTGGCTTTTAAAAAATATTTCTATAAGAAAGAACGATGCGTTATCTACTATCTATTTACAGTTTTCATGCCATTTACTTTTTTGGTGGGGGCCACGCTGCACAGCACATGGGATCTTAGTTCCTCAATCAGGGATCAAACCCATGCCCCCTGCAATGGGAACATGGACCCCTGGACCACCAGGGAAGTCCCATACCATTTACTTTCACTGGTTTTTTACTGAGGACTCTTATTTTTTAATTGAAAAAGTAACATAGGCACAGAAAGATATTCAGACTGCAAAAAGTATTCAGAGGAAAGTAAGCCTCCTCCTTTACACTCCCAGACTCCCAGCTCCTTTCCCCCAGGGCCACTCTTCTAGGTCTTTTAATGAAATGCTGTATGAAGCAAGCTCATACACTTAACTCACGTTAATGAAACGTACGCTTTTTGTTTTTGCCTGTAATGAATCATGCCTTCCTCTGTACCCGCCCTGGCCCCACCTTTCCACCACCTCTACCCATGGGATAATGGCAAAAAAAAAAAAAAAAAAAAAAAAAGTCCAGGATCCAATTTCATTTAAGCCCTAGTTTATGACTGAAGCAACTTAGCAGCAGCAGCAGCAGCTACCTGGTAATTTAAGCTGCTCGTTTAGAAGAGGTTTCAGGCTGGCTTGGATGATAAGGATCAGTCTCCCTAGAGCCTGTCCTTTGCCCTGCCCCTTTCAGGATGAGGGTCAAGCGGCTTATGAGACCTTCAGCCGATATGCTCGGGTCCACTTTGTGCACATTTACTGGCCTCTGGGTCCCTGCCTCTGGGCCACGCGCTTCAGTCCTCTGGTTAGGGCTAACCTTCAGACCTCAGTGGAGGATCAGGGGTCTGCCGTTGGGACATGGCTCCTGGTGGCTCCCCTGGGCCGAGATGAGCGCCGTCCAGCTTCTGATGGCCGTGTGGCCCCTCTGGGTTTGGCTGACAGGCCCGTGGACCCTGCTCAGCCTTCTTTCTGCAGCCTGCCCCGCAGCAGGCCACCCTTGCCTGGCAGCTGCTTCAGCATGGCTGGCCAGCCAGGTTCTCAGTTACCTCTGGAGCCTGTCAGCACGTGAGACCCAAGAATGGGTTGGCAAAGCTGAACCTGGCGTCAGACCTTCCACATGACCACAAGTACGGTGACGTTTGTCCTGGTGTGGCTGTGCCAGGCTGGAATGGGGCACCCGGTGAGGTGGCACGTCCCAGGCAGAGAATTGCGGAAGGGCTGCAGCTTCTCCTCCTCCCTCACTGTCACCAGAGCTTGTCTAACCTCCTCCCCCCACCGCACAGAGGCCATTTATTAAAAGACAGACACATGGTCTGACTGCCCCTGACAGACATGCTAACTTCTTCACTCTGTGGGGACCCAATACACATGGGTCCTCTGGCGTCTTGGGCGCTGATACATTCGAGGATCAGGTGAGGGCGTTTGAATCACCCTTTTCTCAACACAATTCTGTTTTTTATCATCAGTCATGGCACATTACCTCAGTCATTTTTGTAGACATTCTCCTCCATAACGTAGACGTTAGAATGATTTTGGCCACAAGTGATAATATCCAACTAAATTCGGCTTAAACGATGAAGGCATTTAATAAACTTACAAGACAAAACCTTTGAGGGTTAAGGGGTCCAGAGCTGGTTTGGCAAGTCTATAATGTCATTCAGGGCCCAGACCTTGTACTCTGCCATTCTCAGCATCCTGATGTCTCATCCTTAGATTTCTCACCTCAAGGTCGCACAGTAGCTGCAGCTGCTCTGGACATCACTTCAGATAGCCCTGTTGAAAGGCAAGAGAAGGGAGGGCTTTCACAGTGGAGAAACATCTCTCCATGTCTGTCTCTTTTTTGTCATGTAAAAAAAAAAAAATCTTTCCAGAAACAGTTTCAATAGATTTCTCTGTATTCCCTATTATCTATTACCATGTCACATGGATACCCACAACTGAAAGGAAGACTAGGAAAGAAAGTGTCAGACATTTCCACAGCAACTATATTGGGAATATCTGCTCCTTTGGAAGAAGAGGAAGATAAAGTGTAATCGGTTAAGTCACAAAAGCAACTACCCCTGAAAGGAGATCTTGGGCAAGTAGATACCTTAGATGTCCCAGGCCCGTACTCAGAAAGACAAAAGAGAAGAATCTACTAAAATTTTAAAAATATCATTCCCTTTATATAGCAACACATACACAAGTGGATGTGTGCCAATATATTTTTTATGCTTTGCTTTTTTCACTCAACAATGCTAATGCTATCATGCACTAATTTCCACATGTACTGCACATGTACTTTGCTACAGCTGCTAAGGCGTCTAGTCATGTGTAGCATGACTTTTACTTATAGTACCTTTATGTTTTAGTATCTGGTAGGACTGGTCATCTTCATTACTCTTCCTCAGAATTTTCTCAGTTACTTTTGCAGGTGTATTTTTGTAATGTTAGCTCCATTTAGTGCTGAGCTATACCTTCAAAACCTGTATACATTCACATACTCTATGTGTCGCTGTATATATACACATATACTAAGATACCATTTTATTAACATAATATGTCTAAATAAATTGGGCTTTTTGTTTTAAGAATCATCCATAATGCAAGCCCCAAACACAAAGCAAATAAACCAAAAAACTACCACCAACTTCTAGAAGAGAGTTCTTGTTTTCATTAAGAAATCCAAACAATGGAAAAATTAACCAAGGAAAAGCAAGGAACTGAAAGAAAATAATCATTTAAAATTAGTGAAACAGAGAAAAAAGCTTATGCTGGATTTCTGACTTTCTTATTTCATATCCTCCTTTCATCCTGAGACATGAAGTGATCATTTTAGATTTTGTAACAAGAGAAGATAAGCCCCACTTCCACTTTAGCTGGAATAGAAATCAGGCTGGCAAATGTGTTTCAATCTGATATTCTCTCACTCTTGACCACTTGCAAGTATTTAATGAAGGTGGATATCCTACTTGTTTTTACAGTTCCTTTCTCCTCTAAGGGGATTACAAAAACTAGTCATTATTTCCGAGAAGACAATGGCACCCCAATCCAGTACTCTTGCCTGGAAAATCCCAGGGACGGAGGAGCCTGGTAGGCTGTGGTCCATGGGGTCACTAAGAGTCGGACACGGCTGAGCAACTTCCCTTTCACTTTTCACTTTCAGGCATTGGAGAAGGAAATAACAACCCACTCCAGTGTTCTTGCCTGGAGAATCCCAGGGACGGGGGAGCCTGGTGGGCTGCCGTCTATGGGGTCGCACAGAGTCGGACACGACTGAAGCGACTTAGCAGTAGCAGCAGCAGTCATTATTTCCAGAATTAAAGTAGAAATATTTTTGGACAGAGACATCATAGAAATACATGTCAACAGGCACTTTCGTTAATGTGATGGTGAGTTCTAAAGTCATCTGCAGTTCGGTCTGAATATTGAAGATTGTAAAGTTACTTCTTGAAGACATACAATTTTCTTTCTGCTTATTCCAAGTTATCTAGAGACTATGGTAGGAGAAAACATAAAAATTCAAATGACATATCCTATAAATTTAAAGTTCTATTATGTTATAATTTTGAGAATGATTTTCCAGAAGAAATATAGTTACTTGATTTACTGTGACAAAGTCCATATTTCCTTGTTTTCATTTATTTTTTACAGAAATATTTACAAATTAAAATAGCATTAGTCAACAGGCATTGAAAGCAAGTGATAAGAATTACATATATACTTTTTCAATAAAGTAGAGAATCTTTGGTAATTTTAATTTTCCACAGTGCACAGAAATGGATCAATTTTTTTTGTTTCTCCACAATAAAACAACAGAGAAAAGTTGCTTTAATCAAGTTCACAAAAGAAAACTATATGAACTATCATTTTAAGTATTTCTGATATTAGTTGATCTTTGAGAGATTTTACAAATTTTCCTACCTCATAAAAAACTACCAATGATAATTTTCTGGCTTTCTTCTCTGTATCATATTTTGCCATCAAGTAATTCATCTCCCTGATTCTGTGTATTATGAATCAGCTCTTCGTCTTTTTCTGATCTGAGGAGAGGTTTTTATTCCTGTCTAGTAAAATTTCAAAGCCCAAGGGGCTCAACGAGTAAAAAATCCGCCTGCAACGCAGAAGATGCCAGAGACTCGGGGGAGACGCGGGTTCGATCCCTGGGTCTGGAAGATTCCCTGGAGGAGGACATGGCAGACTACTCCAGTATTCTTGCCTGGAGAATCCCATGGAAGGAGGAGCCTCGCTGGCTACAGTCCATGGAATGGCAAAGAATAGGACTCGACTGAGCATAAAATTTCTAAGCCACTAGGTGGCAGAGTATCCTTGGCTTAGATTAAATAGTATTGCATTTTCCCACTGATCCCCGAATGTGAATGGCCTTCAAAGCTCTCACTCGTGTACGCCTAAAATATTTTTAAAATCATATATACCCTCCATGAACTTTTAAGTTTATGTATAAAGTTATTCAACAAAAGTTTAAATAACTAAAGAGATGTACTTCTGCCGTACTGTAAATACTGAAATTTTAAAATAAAATTTATATCATCCTTTTAAATAAATATAATTGAATACAAAATATCATAGGGTTTGGTAGCCATCATCATTTAAAAATTCCAAAATGAGCTTGTCTTTTACAGTGGGATACTTAATATCACTCCTTTTCCTCTTTGGCATCTTATTTTTCATTATATTTTCTTCACAGAATTTTATACTGATAGAAAAGGTTTTACGCTTAAAAGATTTGATCACTATCTTTTTCTTCTCTGTAACAAGACTATGTGTATAAATGAAATAAATAGTTTTATGTTTCCTGTGACCATAAAATAGTAAGTGTGAAATTCTTATATTTCTGAATTCCTAATATACATACATTTTTCATACATATATATATTTCTAAATTTGCCCAGAATATGCTTATTTTTCATTAATTTGAAAAATTCAGAAAAACATAAAAATGACTCTTAATCGTACCACTTAACAGATATTTATAGAGAATAAATGGCAATGTTGTCATCTTCTCTCTCCCCACTTCACCTAGATTACTTCTGTTAAGCAGTTGATGCTCATTTCCCCATATTTTCCCAAGTTTATAAAGATCTACTTTCAAAATTTGGAGTACAAAATATTAAGATGCTTCCAAAATTTCCTTTTTTAAGAGATTCTCTCTTTCCCAGCATTGAAAGCACTGTGTTCCATTGAGGAGGGGGTATATGTGTGTTAACTGGATTACATACACAGACACGCAAATGTATACACACACATGCATACATAGTAAATGAGGAAAAAGTGCCACTTTGAAAAAAAAGTCACATTTATGATATTGCTGAAGTTTAGAGCTACCTCCTTGGGAGTTTGGGAAACTGCAGAGTTAGCAGGAACAAATTATCCTCAGGTTCCATAATTTGGTAGCAGGACTCAAAAAACAAACTGAAAAGTGGTTATACTCATGGTTATAGCTCATTTGGGGGAAAATATACAGGTTAAAATAAGCCAAGGAAAGAAGAGCATAGGACAGAATCCAGGAAATCACTAAATATGGAGCTCTCAAGGTCCTCTATTTCCCTGGTGCCTGCGTGTAACACATGAAATATTGTCGCCAGGGAAGCCCACCCGAGCCTCATCGGTTCAGAGTGCTTACTGAAGTTCCATTTCACAGGCATGACTGGTTGCCTGTGTGGCAACTGTGTGTGTATGTGTGGGATAGTAGACATATAAAGGCCGATCAGGAAACTTAACAGTAACAATACTGGTACATTCTTCTGCAGGCTATATTCCAGGCACTGAGCTAAAATAAATACTCTTTGTGGTGACTCTGTGAAGTAGATATTTTTGTCCTCCTTATTCAGATACTCAGATAAGGAAAATGATGCTCAGAAAAATTAAATGCCTTGACTAAGATCACACAACTGGTAAGTAGCTGAGCTGGGATTCTAAGCGAGGTTTGTCTAACTCCCAATCTCACGCTCTTCATGAAGGCTCTGTCCATGTTCTGGAGTCTTTTGATTTTTAGATACGCTTAATATAGATTTTGGCAGGTCGTGGAGAAAGCAGGGGCTGGGGGAATGGGAGGGGGGAGAGATCATTTTGGCAGGTCCTGTCCATGCCTTCGGTTCCTAATTCCTAGACACACTGGGTAATGTTGTGGAGGGTCCAGGCTAACTAAGCCAAATTAGACCAATGTAAATTGGTCAACAAAGGCAGAAGCATCCCTGCCTCAGATGACCTAACCAGTTAGCAGGCCATTCAGCTTAGCCCGTGACTCTGCCAACATTTCATAAGATCCTCCTTTCATTAAAGAATATTAGAGGGTGACTTTCTCAACCCTTCACTATGTGAAGACTTGATGTACACGTGTAATCAATTGTTTTGTTGGTACCACTCATTTCAGATCTCCTTCTTAAAGCCATGTAGTTATTTGGAACCTTACCCTAGTGATTAGCTCTGCTGCTGCTGCTGCTGCTGCTACTAAGTCACGTCCGACTCTGTGCGACCCCATAGATGGCAGCCCACCAGGCTCTGCCTTCCCTGGGATTCTCAAGGCAAGAACACTGGAGTGGGTTGCCATTTCCTTCTCCAATGCATGAAAGTGAAAAGGGAAAGTGAAGTCAGTCGGTCAGTCATGTCCAACTCCAAGCGACCCCATGGACTGCAGCCCACCAGGCTCCTCCATCCATGCACTGTTTACACTCAACTCCCTTCTGGAATCTTTAATGCTCTGTTGTCTTCCAGTTCAGTAGATGGGAGGTTTTCATACTTCACTGCAGCCGTAAGCTTGGGACACTGGCAGGCTCATGATACTGGTCACAGACATTAAGGTCCTTTCTTCCTCTTGATGGTCTGAGTCTCTGTAGTTTGCACAGCAAACATGAAATGCTCGGTGGGAATGTTAAATTATAATCACTTTAATCAGCAATACAATATTCACTACTGTATAGTTCTGCATGTTGAGTCATTGGGCTCTCTTTTATTACAATGAAGTGTTATGTTTGAAAACTCAGATGATCTTGATTATTCAGACTGAGATGAATTATGAGATTGTGTATAATTTATTAGAAGTTATATGCTTATCAATAATGGACAAATTTGCCTTTTCCCCCTTCCTTAAGAATCAAAGGCCAAAATAATAATTTATTGTTGGAATATGTTGACATGGTATTAAAATGTATTCGGGAAGGAAGAACTAAATTAGAGAGGAAGTGATAGTAATATACGCTTAGAAATGGGCTGTTTTTAACAAAGGGGAAACAAGAACACATACATAGCCAAGGCTGTTTTTCTACAATTGAAAGAAAAATTTTTTTCATGACAGTTAAAACAGAATTTCTCGTTCTTCTCTTTTACCATAATCTATGACAGGAGATGAGAGCTGCAATTTTCTGAAATTTTGTCCCATTTAAACTCCTAAAATGTTTATTTTAAATCTGGAAAGCATTAAGACAACTTTCTTCGAGGGTGTCTTCAGTGTCATTTATATTTAGACCATCCCACAATCCGTCGTCTGATAATTAGAAGGCAATTGGCTTTGGCATCAAAGTTCATCAATGTTACAGTTGGAAGGTTCAGATACAGAGAGATTAAGACATTGGCCCAGAGTCACTCAAACACCAAGTTGGTTTAGGGTTTTGTTTTTTTCTGACCAACTTATCTATGGCTTAGAAGAATTAGTCTAATTTTTAAGCACTTAACTTACTATCAGACAGGAGTTTAGTCTTCCTATAAAGTTTTTATACTTGTTTCAATGTTGTCACTTAAAATTAAGGCCTTAATAATCATATAAAAATTCCAGAGAATGTTTCAAATATAAAAGTAATAGGAGGAACAAAAAAAGTTTAGCTTAAAAAAATTACAACAGCCATGACTTTCTCCCTCTCTGAACCCACCCCATACTCCCTCAAAAACAAAAAACACAAAAACCTCTGCTGAAAGAAGATCACACTGGAAATATAAATACACTGTTTGTGTTTCATAAATAAGAACTAATTCATGGGGAGGAATAGGTATGAATTATAGGAAAACCAAAAATGAGTTGCAGATATAAACAAAGGAAGTCAATTAAAATATAGGTACAAAAAAAGAAGAGACTTAAAATAATAAACTATTTCTTTGGAATCTTATTTTCAAAGTGCTTTACAGATTTCCATTTTTATAGTATTCTGTGAGTTGAGTGGAGAGTTAATATTCTTAACTGGTATTTGATAACCAAGATCACAAAAAGATAAAATATACTAACTTTCTGCACAGTCTCCGAGCCTGCAGCTGAAGCAGCAAGAGGACCTATGTCCTAAGACTGAACCTTGTACTTTGTCCTTGTTCTACTCTGCCTGTGGCAGTCTGCCTAGGGGATGGAGAGAGCCATCCCACCCTACAGGGGTTAGCTGGACCAACTGAGCAGGGGCCATGACAAAGAATAGCATAGGCCTCACTCCACGTCAGGCATAGAAAGGGAACAACTAATGGGTAAGAAGAGTCAAGTGATATTGATCCGTGGCTCGCCAGGGTTGAATTCAGTACATGTTCTGCTGTCTCCTGGGTGCCAAGATTTGACAGAAAGGGCAAAGGACAACTTGAACAATGTGGGGTGGGCGGGTGAAACCTCCATTCATTGTCGTTCACGTGGGAATGGAGTGCTCAGAATGAGGGAAATCTTGACAAGGCTCCCTGCGGGTAACAGCCCCTGGTTTCTTATCAGAAACCCGATATTCAGCGCTTTTTTCTCTTCACCGCTGGGGTTGGAAAGTGTGTGAGGAGAGCATGCTGGTACCAGAGAGGAGAGATTTTTTTGTAAAAGAAGATCTTTGTTCCTAATGGAAAAAAAGAATAAAAAGACAAAATTCAAAAGGAAAGGACAAGACCTAAAGTCAGAAAAACATTTTGGAAAATAGGCTAAGTGAAAAAGGAATAAAGTAGTCCTGGGTCACTAGAAAACACGATTTGGGGTAGTGGTGATTCGCAATGGAAAGGAAAAAGGACACAGTTCAAGAGATTGAATTGTAAAGAGAAATCAGACACAGCCAATATATCCAAGACCAAGGGGTTGGCTTTATAAATTATGGTACATCTACACAAGGAATACTACATAGGCTTTCAAAAAGAATCAAGTATACAAATGTTAACACAGCTATCCGAGACTGATTTAGTCTCAGATAAAATAAAATAAATTTATAAAATTTATAAAATAAATTTATAAAATTTATAAAATAAATTTATAAAATTTATAAAATAAATTTATAAAAATAAAATGACAGAATAATTTTTGAAGTATAATTTTATTTTAAAATAATAACATATGTTAGTATACATACGATAAAAAATCTGGAGGATGAAGCATCAAGCAGTCAAGGGTAGTTATTTCTGAGTGAGGGAGGGAACCTTTACTGTGGAAGGGTGTTATGTTTTATATTATATATTTTGGGCCTTTTCAAAAATTTTTTTTATAAAATTCATATAATTTTCATTGTACATTAAGAAAAAAATCAATAATATAGAAATAAGTTGCATCACAAAGAATAAGATATATAAAGTTGAAGAGATATATTACATTAAAACTTAACACTGAATTAATTTATACTCTATATTTATATCTATGTTTTTATCCATGAAGTGGTGATTCCAAAGTAAAGGTTTTAATTCCATTTAAAAATGTTTGTTGATTTAAAATGACAAGTGATAAGACTTTTAATAGATGATAGTTATGATTATAAAGATGTTCTTTATTATATTTCCAGACATAATCCGTAATATGATTTACCTATTGATGTACTTAATACTTTTTCAATGATCCATTTTCATTAACTTGAATTATTCCCTTCAACTCTTCTGCTATATTTTGTAATTTTCAAAAAGCAACTCTAATTGCTTTTAACTTAAAAAGAATCCTTCCCACAAATCACAAAGAGGAAAGGGAAAGCGAGAAATATTTTCTAACAAACTACACTTAACAGAATATTTTAAATCAGATTTTAAGAAAACATTAGAAGAGAAAGAAAACGCTAAGCGGATTGCAATGGTCACCCTGCTCAGATGGATCTAATTGTCCTAAATTTTGAACTAACTAGATTGGGTTACATATGAAAAAGAGAGTAATGATAATCTCACCTGAGAGTTAGGAGGGAACAAGTACTAGACAGAAAAAGTTAAATCCTTTAGCTTTTGTCATGTTCAAAATGACCCAGAAGTTGTATTCCAATTTCTTTGCATATTGCAGTCAGGTCCAACAGAGTTCTATTTAATAGGATTTCATCTATAATCCACTCAAATAGGGTCGGGGCTCTGTCTCAAATTAATGCAAGCATAAAATGAATTTGTCTAAAATGAAAAAACTTTCACTGGGACTTAAAGTATGATTTCGGAAACTTTTGAGGGCCCATACTATCCATTTCAGGTGGAAAAGTAAAACTTGAGACATTTCTCCCCGCAGTATTGAAAAAAATTAGAGTCCAAGGCAGAGAAGGCTTTAAACAGCCAGAATGAGGATGTCAGTACAGGTGGGGATCATTAACACTTGGAACAACGGGAAGAGGCCATGGCAAAGTCCCTTGTCGCCCATCTCGACCAAGCTGAGGTACTAGGGTAGGGAAACCCAAAGGAAGAACACATCTTTGGAGAAGAGAGGCTAGTTGGAAACGATCCAAGCTGTCTTGTCTGACGAAAGCAGCTCTAAAATGGACACTACTAGGGTAACTTCACTTCTGAGATAAATGAACATTGCTGCTCCTTGGCCATCTCTATTCCAGAATGGTCCCATGGCCCTCCATTCTGTCCTTCCTCTCAAGGTCAACATGGCAACTTCCCAACACGTCCCCCCACACCTTTCCCAGAATGCACTGCACCTTCCCTTCCCGGCATGCCTCGCACCTTCTCAGCATTCCTATTTTCCCAGCATGTCCTGCGGCAGGGGCTCTTCCAGAGCCCTAAGAGCATCTCTGCACATGTTTATATTCCTCCGACAAGTCAGGCACTGACTGGAGTTGTCCTGTTGTTACTTCAGGCAAAGGGTTTGTGTGTGGTAACAAGACTTCCTCAAGGTAAGATTTCCACCCAGGCCCTTAATACTTTGAAAATCTCCCCTACCACGTCCCACAGGGCCTTCCTGAGGCCTTCCCAATCTCGAAAAGCTAAGACCCCAAGGTTTACTCACTTGGGAACAAGCCGTATTTTCCAAATTTAATCAACTGCAGGTTAGATAATCTAGGGAGAACACCTGCTTACGATCAAGCATCTCATCATTCGTTCGCACAAATCTTCAGCTGTATCCTGTCTGGGCTAATTGCTTTGTTTCCCAGTAACTCAAATTAAGTCATATTCTGCGGAAACCAGGTTTTACTTTGTCTGGAGGAATGGGGAATGCAAAGGGAGTGTGAGGAAACTAGCCACCCACTGTCACTCATTTTGTTGAAGTGAATGCAGACTTCACCCAATGGTATTGTTAATATTATAAATGCCTGACATCAAGAAACTGCTTTAGAATTTATAGAGTAATTTTATTATATATTTATTAACTAGTTTGGCCCTACAAAAATCCTGTAGGTTGGTAGGTTAAGTGTGATTATCTTGCTTATTTCACAAATGAAAAAGCAATCTGTCAGAGACAAAGAGACTTGCTAAAATCTCACATCTAGTGAGTGTCAGAACTGGTAACTGAAACCCAGGACTTTCCAGTTTATTACCCATGCGGAGATTCCTTTTTGGAAAAAAACCATTATTCAGAGTGTTTCACTGGTGTTCCTTTTGGTTAGTAAAAGTAAAGAACTGCCTTACAATATCAAATATCTTTCTTTTTGAGGGTTGTTGTTGTTCAGTTGCTAAGTCCTGTCCGACTCTTTGTGACTTCATGGGCTCTGGCACACCAGGCGTCTCTGTCCTTCACTGTCTCCTGGAGTTTGCTCACATTCATGTCCATTGAGTTGGTGATGCCATCCAACCATCTCATCATCCAGCCATCTCATCCTCTGTCGCCTCCCCACTTCTCCTCCTGCCCTCAGTCTTTCCCAGCATCAGGGTCTTTTTGAATGAGTCAGCTCTTCGTGTCAGGTGGCCAAAGTATTGAAGCTTCATCGTCAGTCCTTTGAGGGTAGCTTGATTTAAAAAACAAAAACAACAGTCCCATCAGATACATATAGATCTCTTTATCTATCTATCTATCTAGGTGATATGGCACAAAAAGCATCTGGGAGGTCCTCTGAAGACTTGGAGTGACCCTGACCACTTGTGGCTGACAATACGAGAATTACAAAGTCTCATATTTTAGGCTTAGTTCTGCCAGGTCCCAAGAACCCTTCAAGCTCAGTCTCATGGATCTCCTAGGGTAGTTCAGCTTGACTTTGAAGCACAAGATGGAGAAAAGACAATATATATTATTCAGGACAGGTAGCAGATATGTCATGTTCCAGGAGATCTGGGTTAGTAGATTTTCCAGTGTTTAAAAAAACACTTTTTAAAGAAAAAAAAATAATGCTTTTGTTTTAGCATCTAATAATGTTAGAAAAGTATATTCCTGGAACATTAGCTTTTACTATTTCTCCATTTTGAGATAAAGGCTGGAGATAGTTTTTCCGGAGCCCAAGAACTTACTTTATAATAGTACACAGATGTTTTCTCAGAGAACATGGTATTAAAGATTTTGACAGTAATGAGGGGAACAGGGATGATGAACACTTTTTTCCTGCACTGTATATCCTTGCCTGTGTTTTAAAGATAAAATGTTCTAGTTTGAAAAAAAGCTTGATGTAAGAAATTAAAGTCATAAAAACTATCATATCACCAGATACTTCTTCAAAGAAAAGAGTATTGTTCTTAGGTACTTTTCGAATATTAAGTGTGATTTAATCAACTGAAATAATTTAAGTATCCAGTTAAACATAGCTTAATTAGGAAAATATATGGTCACATCCCCAGGTATTTGGTTGAAGAATAAATGCTAGAATTCAATGAAACAAACCTAAATTTATGATGAAAGTGTTAGTTTCTCAGTCAGGTCTGACTCTTTGCGTCCCCATGGACTGTAGCCAGCCAGGCTCTTCTGTCCATGGGAATTCTCCAGACAAGAATACTAGAGTAGGTAACTATTCCAGAACAATAGCAAACATAATATTATCTCTATTCCAAATATATTTAGCTAATATGGAATCTATTTTTATTATTTTTAGTTTCTGAAGAATGTCTTTTAGTGAATATTACAGAGTCCTTACTGAAGAGCTCAAAAATAATTGGTATATAAACACTTCAATTTTAAGTTTTCCTATTGTAGTTACCTTCATGAAGTGTGAGGCCTCACACCACACTTTTATTTAAGTCCTTTAGTTTCCTTGAAAATGCCACCCACTTAAAGTCTGATTGCTAAATCACCATTAAGATAGTTAGAATCCAAATGTGGTTTATTTTTTGCTGAATCTTTACTTTTTATTACTTCTTGCATTCTATACACAGATAACAGTAGTCCCCCTTTATCCACAGTTTCACTTCCCATGGTTTCAGTTACCAAAAGTCAACCCCAGTCTGAAAATATTAAATGGAACATTTCAGAAGTAAACTAATAATTTTAAGTTGCTCGTTGCTCTGAGGGTGTGATGACATCACTCGCCATCCCTTTCTGCCCTTCCCGGACGAGAATCATCGCTTTGTCCAGTGTAATCCATTTCTTAGTCCCTTAGTAGCTGTCTTGGTTATCAGATTGACTGTCAAAGCATCACGGTGCTTGTATTCAAGTAACCCTTCCTTACGTGATAATGGCCCCAAACACAAAGAGTAGTGATGCTGGCAATTCTGACATGCCTAAGAGATGTCATAAAGTGCTTCCTTTAAATGAAAAGATGAAAATTCCTGACATAATAAGGAAAGAAAAGATGTATGCTGAGGTTTCTAAGATCTATGGTAAGAGTGTATCTTATATCCGTGAAATTGTGAAGAAGGAAGAATAAATTTGTGCTAGTTTTGCAGTCACACCTCAGGTTGCTAAAATTATGGCCAGTAATCAGTGCACGATAAATGCTTAGTTAAGATAGAAAAGGCATTAAATTTGAATAATAAGGTATTTTCAGAGAGAGATCACATTCACATAAGTTTTATTACAGAATATTGTTGTAATTGATCTATGTTATTAGTTATTGTTAATATCTTACTGTGCTTAATTTATAAATCATACTTTAAGGTGGGTAAGTATGATAGGGAAAAAATATAGCATATATAGGGTTCTGTGGTTTCAGGCATCCACGGGGGTTCTTGGAACATATCCCTCTTGGAGAAAGGAAAACACTATACTGTGCTTTGATATTTTAAAACTGCTAAATAACAGAAAAGGAGGATTTTGATAATGGGATTTCTGCTTATTTTACAAGTATGTATGCATGCACACTCAATCATGTCTGACTCTGCAATCCCGTGGACTGTAGCCCACCAGGCTTCTCTGTCCATGGACTTCTCCAGGCAAGAATACTGAACTGGGTTGCCATTTCTTCTTCCAGGAGATCTTCCTGACCCCGAGATCTATCAGCTGAGCCACCAGGGAAGCCCTTATAAGTATGAAAGCTACTTTGGGGAACTTCCCTGGTGGATCAGTGACTAAGACTCCACACTCTCAATGAAGGCCCAGGTTCAATTCCTGGTCAGGAAACTGGATCCTACATGCCTCGACTAAGAGTTTACATGCTGCAACTGAAGATCCTGCATACCGCAACTAAAAAAAAACAGAACAAAATCCCAAATGCCATAATGAAGACTGAAGATCCTGTGTGCTGCAACTGAGACCTGGTACAGCAAAATAAATAAACATAAATAACTATTAAAAGAAAAGCTACTTGTTGTTATATACATTAAAATGTATGGAGCCAAAACAAAACCCAAGACATTGTCTGTTACAGAATTTAAAATGTCAAGATTGACTGTAACTTATTTTTTTGTCCTCAGGAAAAAATATCAGAGTCTAGTTTATACCCTGAGGACAGAATAAAGTTATTGGGTGACAGATAATTTTTTTAAACACACCAAATCTGTGCTAAAATGTGATCTTTGGGCTATGCCCTGGAGAAGGGAATGGCTACCTACTCCAGTATTCTGGCCTGGAGAACTATACAGTCCATGGGGTCACAAAGAGTCAGACATGACTGAGCGACTTTCACTTTCATACTTTCCTGAGTAAGGGTATCTTTGTAAGCTCTCTTGAATAAAGTCCAAGACGAACTGTCTTTATTTCAAAATCTACTTGTGTAGTATATTGTTAGAAGTTTAGGTTTGAATGTATTGATATTGTCATAATCTGTCATACAGTAACCTTTAAGAGAAACTTATATGTTAAAAGTATGGAGAGACCTTCTTCTGCTAGAGAAAGTGTACAATTTAGGAAAGAATTGTAGAGAGAGAAATGACAGCCATGCTCAAGCAGAAAGAATAACGACTTGGTAAGCTTTGGGGCTCCAGAGTCAGTGAGCAGGGCTCAAGTTAAAGCTCTACCAGGGACCCGTGAGGCCTCCACCACTGCATCACGGCCTACTGTCGGCAGGAAGCGAAGGATGGAATCATATTTGTGACCAAAGAAGACCATGAAACTCAAAGCAATGTGCAGCTGATGGCTGACGACCCCAAACATCCACAGGAGGAGCATGGACTGATTCTGCTGAATGGAGACATCAACCGGAACTGCCTGAGAAGACGGCCAGAGGCCGGTGTAGGGAGCTGTTGAAGGCAGCCTTTTCCTGCTTCCACTACTGCAAGGAGGATGTCAGGGGGTCGACTGTGCAGACCAGTTCTGGGCCATGCAGGAGTGCGTGCAGAGGTATCCAGCCCTCTCTCCCCAGTAGGAGGCAGAGGAAGAAGAGAAGCCAGCAGATCACTTACAGGAAGCAGCTGCCTCTGAGGCCAGTGCAGCCAAAAAGGAGCAGGTGGAGCTCATGATGGCCCTGGAGCACTGGGCTCCAGCCTCCTTCAGAGCCCAGACAAGCCTTTCAAAGAAAGTGTCTTTCCCTCCGTCTTTCTATGCACTGTAATGTACAAAATTAGTTATTGTGCTGATCGGGGTCTTGGCCCCTTCCCGTATACACTGAAAAACGGGAAGTGGTCGGGGGGGGGGTTGTAGGTGTGTGTGTCTCACATGAACCTATCAGTGAATGTAGCTGCTGCTTTTGAATTCTCTTCTCAGAATGTTCTGAATTTCGCCACTTTGAAATAACGGGCTGAATAATCTTAGCAACCAGAAATAATTATTGGGGCATGTCTCTTGTGAGTGAGCTTACTTATTTTGATTCTTCGTATTCCTTTTAGTAGATTTTATACCCGCTTGGAAAGTGAAATGGAAGCAAAATGTTTTCTATTAAAAATGCTGGAGTGAGGCCATTCCTTGTAGCAGAGGCGGGCTGATCAGACCCTGAGTATTTGAGGAAGGACTGTGTTTCATCGCTAGTTCCTTCTGGTTCCCAGTTTTGTGTTGAGCCCCAGGTTTTCTGCGGTTGCAAAACAGAGCTTTGGACCCTCTGAGTGAATCCCTTTGTAAATGAAAAGAAAGGCTGGTTTTTGCTGTGCTCATTATTCCAAAAGCTCTGGCTGGGTCCACGTTCACACTGGCTCTGTCTCAGCCTGTACAGATGCAATTCTCCCAAGAGGTGGGAACCTAATCATTACCAGAGTAGGAGCCGAGAGAGGAAATGGTGTCAGCTAAGGGGAAAACATGATTTAAAAAAAAAAAGCTCTACCAGATACTAGCAATTTAAAGTTTCTCTGTATGATGGAGATCATCCATACCTCATAGTGTTGTTGTAAGGCTTAAATAAATTACTACATCAGTTCAGTTCAGTCACTCAGTCGTGTCTAATTCTTTGCAACCCCATGGACTGCAGCACGCCAGGCCTCCCTGGTGTTACCAACTCCCGGAATTTACTCAAACTCATGTCCATTGAGTTGGTGATGCCATCCAACCATCTCATCCTCTGTTGTCCCCTTCTCCTCCTGCCCTCAATCTTTCCCAGCATCAGGGTCTTTTCCAATGAGCCAGGTCTTCACATCAGGTGGCCAAAGGATTGGAGTTTCAGCTTCAACATCAGTCCTTCAAATGAACATTCAGGACTGATTTCCTTTAGGATGGACTGGTTGGATCTCCTTGCTGTCCAGGGGACTCTCAAGAGTCTTCTTCAACACCACAGTTCAAAAGCATCAATTCTTCCACACTCAGCTTTCTTTACAGTCTAACTCTCACATCCATACATGACCACAGGAAAAACCATAGCCTTGACTAGACGGACCTTTGTTGGCAAAGCAGTGTCTCTGCTTTTTAATATGCTGTCTAGGTTAGTCATAACTTTCCTTCCAAGGAGTAAGCGTCTTTTAATTTCATGGCTGCAGTCACCATCTACAGTGATTTTGGAGCCCAAGAAAATAAAGTCATTGTTTCCACTTTTTCACCATCTATTTGCCATGAAGTGATGGGGCTGGATGCCATGATCTTCGTTTCCTGAATGTTGAGCTCTAAGCCAACTTTTTCACTCTCCTCCTTCACTTTCATCAAGAGGCTCTTTAGCTCTTCTTCACTTTCTGCCATAAGGGTGGTGTCATCTGCATATCTGAGGTTATTGATATTTCTCCTGGCAATCTTGATTCCAGCTTGTGCTTCATCCAGCCCAGTGTTTCTCATGATGTACTCTGCATATAAGTTAAATAAGCAGGGTGACAATATACAGCCTTGACGTACTCCTTTTCCTGTTTGGAACCAGCCTGTTGTTCCATGTCCAGTTCTAACTGTTGCTTCCTGACCTGCATACAGATTTCTCAGGAGGCAGGTCAGGTGGTCTGGTATTCCCATCTCTTTCAGAATTAATACATGTAATGTGTCTAACATGTAGTAAACAGTCAATCAATCTTGACTTATTATAGTCTGAGAATTTAAGTTACTAGAATTGTTGTCTGTAGAGAAAGAATGAGAGAGGAGCTAAAAACAGGGGCTGGATGGTTTTGTTTGAAGGTTTCTTCTAAATTCTAAATCCACGTGGCCTCGTGTCCATTTTCCTTGTCACACTACCCACGATGTAACTCCCTCACTTGTCTAACCTGTATGCCCTTGCAGTGTTCTCGTATCCTAATGTTCCTCTGGGCTTCTCATTCCCTTCTCATTCCAAACTCTCATTCCTCCCTTTCTTCTAAAATCCTCCCACTGTGCCTGTCAGAACAACCAGTCCACAAGGAATAAACTATCTCCTCAACCTCTTAAAAATGTTACAGTCTAGTTTACCAAAATCTGTTCCCCCACCAAGGAGACTGCTTCCTCACTGCTCTTCTGTCCTCTCTAGACATCTCACTGACTCTACCAGGACAATGCTGGGGACAAGAATAATTCTTAATTGATAGTTGTAGGAACTGTCTGGGGACAATGCATGCCAAATGCTTCAGTTCAGTTCAGTTCAGTTGCTCAGTCGTGTCTGACTCTTTGCGACCCCATGAATCACAGCACGCCAGGCCTCCCTGTCCATCACCAACTCCCGGAGTTCACTCAGACGCACGTCCATCGAGTCAGTGATGCCATCCAGCCATCTCATCCTCTGTCGTCCCCTTCTCCTCCTGCCCCCAATCCCTCCCAGCATCAGAGTCTTTTCCAATGAGTCAACTCTTCACATGAGGTGGCCAAAGTACTGGAGTTTCAGCTTCAGCATCATTCCTTCCAAAGAAATCCCAGGGCTGATCTCCTTCAGAATGGACTGGTTGGATCTCCTTGCACTCCAAGGGACTCTCAAGAGTCTTCTCCAACACCACAGTTCAAAAGCATCAATTCTTCAGTGCTCAGCCTTCTTCACAGTCCAACTCTCACATCCATACATGACCACAGGAAAAACCATAGCCTTGACTAGATGGACCTTTGTTGGCCAAGTAATGTCTCTGCTTTTCAAATATGCTATCTAGGTTGGTCACAACATTCCTTCCAAGGAGTAAGCGTCTTTTAATTTCATGGCTGCAATCACCATCTGCAGTGATTTTGGAGCCCAGAAAAATAAAGTCTAACACTGTTTCCACTGTTTCCCCATCTATTTCCCTTGAAGTGATGGGACCGGATGCCATGATCTTCGTTTTCTGAATGTTGAGCTTTAAGCCAATTTTTTCACTCTCCACTTTCGCTTTCCTCAAGAGGCTTTTTAGTTCCTCTTCACTTTCTGCCATAAGGGTGGTGTCATCTGCATATCTGAGATTATTGATATTTCTCCCGGCAATCTTGATTCCAGCTTGTGTTTCTTCCAGTCCAGCGTTTCTCATGATGTTCTCTGCATATAAGTTAAATAAGCAGGGTGACAATATACAGCCTTGATGAACTCCTTTTCCTATTTGGAACCAGTCTGTTGTTCCATGTCCAGTTCTAACTGTTGCTTCCTGACCTGCATACAGATTTCTCAGGAGGCAGGTCAGGTGGTCTGGTATGCCCATCTCTTGAAAAATTTTCCACAGTTTACTGTGATCCACACAGTCAAAGGCTTTGGCATAGTCAATAAAGCCAAATGCTTAGCACAGTGCTAAGAATGTATGAAATTGTAAGTAAATATTTGTTTTTATCCTTGTGTCTGTTTGCCTTTCCTCACTGTGTGTCATCATCCACAATAACTACAACTATATGAAATCGTATGGTTATTAGCTTATTCCTGGCTAATACCTTCTATTTGTTCTAGTCCTTTGACCCTTCTGTGTTTCCCCAAGCCTATAGCTATCCACTGGTTCCCATTTCCATCTCTAAGATGGAACACCACTTAGATTTTATTCTTTCAAGTGAAATTCATTTTCTTGTCAATATTACAAACTCTCTTGCTTTGCTGCCTTTCATTCACATCTATCTGGCAGATTCCCAGGCCCAGGTGATTTTACCTGTCCATCTTGTCTTCAGGTGTATCAAGATTGCTGGGGAAAATCACACTACTGAGTAGATTTATGTCACTGTAAATTCAGCATCACCAACCTCACCCGCACTGGCAGCATTTTGTCACTCCCTACTGTGCTGTCTTGCTCAACTCTGTATCCCATTCTCCACTGTGCTTATTTCAGACCTTTTCAAATTTTCTTTGAAATATACCCTCTCACTTTCTTTCCCTGGCTCATTTTTAGTAAATAATCTTGCACCTTACTTCACAGTAAAAAGGGAAGAAAAAGGTAAGCTGATATTTAAAAGCTTGTAAACCCAGTATTTCCTTATCTCCTCTGTCTACCTGTATTGTTGATCTTTCTTTCACTGATCTCTCAGTAATTCCCTGTCTCCTCTGTTTTTAACCTCTGCGTTGGTACTGCCTCTGTCAACAGTGTAATGTTGCTCCTACTACTCATCTTTAAAAAAAGACTCCCTTGACTCCACCTCTTCTTCCTGTCTGTCTTCTCTTTTCCCCTTCATATCTAAACTTCTTGAAAAAGTTCTGCCGTCCGTCTGTCTCTATCCCTCAAGTTCCACTCACCCCTTATCCCACTGCAGTTTGGTTTTGGACTCCATCACTCTACTAGAACTGCTCTCACCAGTCATAGGCTCCTTATGTCCAAATTCAATAAAAGTTTGTAGTTTGCATAACCTTTGACTGGTTTTGAAATGACTGACCACTGCCTCCTTCTGGAAGCTTCTGTGTTCTTGGCTTCCATTACCATTTCTCTCAGCTGCCTTTCTGTCATTTGCTGCACTACTTCTTAGATTCTCTTTCTCTGTCCCTTAAATAAGGTCTCTGTGCCAAGTCCTCAACTCCACCCGTTCTCCTTTACAATCTCATCTAATCCTGTAGCCTCAGATCACCTTTATGTAAAGGTGACCCCCAAATTTATAACTGCAGCCAAAGGCTCTCTTGAGCTTCGGACTTATATCTCTGAGTGCTTCTTGGACACCACCTCTTGGATGTATCGATGTCTAAAACTCGACTTGTAATCCTCACTTGTATCATCACAACCTGTTCCTCTTCCAGTGCTCCTTTCTCTCAGTTAATGACACCCCAGCTACCTAGTCACCCTAGCCAGAAACCTAGGGATTATCCTTGACGACTTCTCCCTCACTTTCTACATCAAACCAAAAAAACTGAGTCTTGTGTATTTTACTTCCAAAATATCCTAAATCTGTTGCTTTGCTCATCTGTACTTCTATTATCTTGATCGAGGCACCGTTTTCTTTAACCTGGACTGTTTCAAAAGCCTCCTTCTGAAGCTTCTATTTGGCTTAAGTATTACTCCCTTTCAAATCCCTCTACATTCAGATACAGTACTTTTCAAATCACAAGTTTGATGGTCACTACATGTTTTAATCCTTTAAGATATATTAGGGTTCACCCAGAGCAACAGAACCAGTAGGAGATAATATTAAGAGTTATTGTAAGGAATTGGTTTACATGGGTTGAGACCAGCTGGACAAGTCCAAACTCCATAGGGCAGGCTGTTACAAAGTGCAGGGTGGAATTCTCAGGTATAGCCTGAAGCTACTTACTGTCTATAAGCAGAATTTCTTCTTCAGAGACTTGGTTCTGCTTCTGTGGCCTTCAACTGAACCAAGCCCACTCAGATTGTCTAGGGTAATCTCCCTTACTTAAATCAACTGATTATGAACTTTAATCTCATGTACAAAATACCTTCACAATCTAATCTAGCAACACCTAGGCTATGTTTGAGTGAATAACTGGGGACTATTAGCCTTGCCAAGTTGACACATCAAAAAGACCATCACAAAAGACTTCCTGTGCTGTTCAGATAAACCCCGTATTTCTTTAAAATACCTGTTCGTAATGCCTGTCCATCCTGGCGTTCATCTTTCTGTCCAAGTCTGGTCTTGCTGCCTTCCCTCACTGAACTCCAGGGTTTAGTAAAGTTGAGATCCTTTCATTTCCAGAATGTGCCTATTCTCTACCTAAAATGCTCCTTCTCTCTGGTTCTCTACTTTATCTAGCTAACTCTCAGCCCATCCATTCTTTAGGAACCTCTCCTCACCTTTAGTCTGAATTAGGACATGTTGTTCAAAGCTCCCTTAATATCCTGTATTTCTTTTATCATAACATTTATCACATGTTATTGCAGTTTCTTGTTTATTGTCTGTCTGCTTTGCTACAGAGTAAAATATCTCATCTCTGTATTCCAAGCATTTAACAGAAGTGCCTAACATATAATAGGTGGTTCCCAAATATTTATTGAATAACTAGAAGAATGAATAAATATGGCTTTAGTACTTTATTAGAAGTCTGGTTAAATTTATGAATATAAGATATCCATACATTAATTAGGAGTGTAAAATGTATTCTTTAATAAAATGTATCTGAATTTAATTTTTCACTATTTTCAGTCATCCAGATACCTTCTGTTAGACTGGGTAAAAGAAGGGTAGTTTCTAAAATTCCTCTTTTTATAAGTACTTATATCCTTATAAGAGGCATGAACTAGTCATTTGTTCATTTATTCAATATTTATTGAGTACTTTCCAGTCATTGTTACAGGTTCTAAGGATACCGTGGTGAGCAAGACAAATATGTAGCTCACATAAGAAGTGGAGACAAGTAGTAAACCAGGTAACCAATAAGCTAATTTTAGGCAATGATAAAGAAAGTAGTATAAACAGTGTAATATGGCAGTGACTAGGACACGGAGAAGGCAGTGGCACCCCACTCCAGTACTCTCGCCTGGAAAATCCCATGGATGGAGGAGCATGGTAGGCTGCAGTCCATGGGGTTGCTAAGAGTCGGACACAACTGAGCGACTTCCCTTTCACTTTTCACTTTCATACATTGGAGAAGGTAATGGCAAAATATCCTAAATCTGTTGCTTTGCTCATCTGTACTTCTATTATCTTGATCGAGGCACCATTTTCTTTAACCTGGACAGTTTCAAAAGCCTCCTTCTGAAGCTTCTATTTGACTTAAGTATTAACTCCCTTTCAAATCCCTCTACATTCAGATATAGTACTTTTCAAATCAGTGTTCTTGCCTGGAGAATCCCAGGGACGGCAGAGCCTGGTGGGCTGCCGTCTATGGGGTCGCACAGAGTCGGACACGACTGAAGTGACTTAGCAGCAGCAGCAGCAGGACACAGAGGTGGGATTGAAGTTGAATGTTAGGGATAGCCTCATTTTATCCATCAATAAAATGAAGGTAGTATAACTGGTAAGAAAATACATTTCCCATTAAAGTGAGTATGTGCATATTATGTATATGTATATTCATTTGTTCAGTTTTAAAAGTAACCTTTCTTTCTATGGATACAGAAACTGAGGCTCAGGGAACTAAGTAAATCAGCTGAGGTTACATACAGCTACTAAGGGCAGAGCTGGAATTCAGCTGTTGGCCCAGTTAATCTGAAACCCATGCTGTCCCCACTGTGTCATACCACCACCCAGAAGGAAGGCCTCATGAGGAAAGGGGCTGCGTGTGTCACTGTCAGGTTCAAGTAATCTAGTCTGATGTTTTTTGAGGATTTTTAAACCTGTATACTATATCAATAATAAAAATACATGATACATAATATAATATAATACATTATATATGATGCTTTCTGTTTTTCAGGGCTCTTTTGTTTTCATTATTATCCTTTGACCACTACCAATTAAGATAAAGAGTCCATGTAGATCATTTGAGAGTTGAGAAAACTAAAGTATGAAATTCAAGTGATTTTGCCATGATTACACAGCTCTTTAATGGTGGATATAGACTAGATTCAGTTCTCTTGATTTTTAGTCTGGTATTGTCTGGTATTTTTTTTCCAGTATGTTTATGAAAAACTTATTTTCTTTTTACTGAATTTAAGAGGTCAAGTATTGAATTTAAGTCCAAATCAAACGTGAGAATTAATTTTAATTTCTCAGGCAAAGTGCCAAAGGTTTGTTCATTAGTACTGGCAGCTTCACTGTTAAGAAACAGAAAAGAGAATAACAGGGAATAAGATAAAAAATGTTATGTATCTCATTAAATACTTGAGTCTGTCCTTTTTTCCCCTAATTTTTTACAAGTGAAAAAAGGACACCCAACTGCAAAGTCTCTGAGATGCTATTCAAATTCAAGTCCTTCTGAAATACAAGTATGTGATAACTTATTATCTGCAGCCTATGAGAAAGTCACTTTTGCTTGTGGCATTATTCTTGATGACATATATGTTTTGTTTTATAATTATCAAGGGATTAATAATAAAAATGGGGAAAAACTTCTTATGTTTTTGCCAGAAGAGACTATATTCCCCTCTTTTCCAAAAGTCAGCTGGGCCTTATCAGCTTTGCAAAATGATGAATGAACGCCTTGTTCATTATTATTGCTTAAGTCATTCTTATTTATGCCAGTAATTCAAGGATTATGTTTTGATTGTTCTTGAGAGATGAAAACACTTTCTTGCTGATGAATAAACACTGCCACTTTTAAAATATGTGTATGCAAAATGTCTTTAAAGCCATTATGAAATGTTTTGCAAAAGCATTAGGAAGCTCTTTTTCGAAAGGCACTTTTTTTCCTCTACCTTCTCTTTCATGCTAAACAGTCCAGTTGAAAGGCCTTTCAGAGTTAACTTGTTTAAGCAATACCAGTGTTTTAGCGTAATGAATAACTTCTTATAGAAGACAATCACACACAATTCAACATGCCGGTATTTCTATTTCTGTGCACCACCAATGCAGGGATTCAGTGGTGGACTCTCTTTCTTTGAGAAAGCTGAAGCGATCAAAACCCTGATTAACCTCTGATATTCACGTGGTGCTCTTGATCTTGAGGACTGCCGCAGTAACAAAGCGTTAATGGCAGCCATATGCTTAGGGTATTGTGGGGATGGGTGACCCAGATGTGAACTTGGGGGTGACTGATGCTAGCAGCTATTTGTTTCAGGTTTGGTGTGGAGATTACTGATGAAGAGTTTGAGTTGCTACTTGACAGAATCCCCCTTGATGAAGATGGAAATGTCAGATACCTCCAATTCATGGCCATGTTTGATTTGTGATACTCCTCTTTCACATTTTATAATTCCTTAGTAGTTTTCTATTCTTGACATATTTAACTCAGAGAATGGACCCCCAAAAAGATTAAGATTATTTAAAAATTCTCTTGATGGATTTGTATCTCATTTATTAATAGTTTACAAGTGAAAAAGTTTTTCAAAATAGTGATGTTAACAAAAAAAGAATCTTTTAACAGTTCATGGCAATTCCTTTAAAAATATTTAATGCCTCAATATCTGAAAAATGGACACTGAGATGGGATAGTGTGACTCAGATGACTAAGAAAGAGGAATGTAAACTGTGGAGTTGGGAAGAGACTTGTAAGTGCAAAAGTCAAGTCCTGGAGAGGCACTTTCTCAAATTGCACTAAAAAGCCTCCCACCTCCTGCACTGACTGACCTTTTGCCCCCTCTCTTGCCTCCCAAATATTGTCCATTTACAAGACTTCTTACCACTTCCTTCCAGTGGGGTCCAGCTTGGACAGTAAAGTACACGGCTATCATCAGTGATTATGTTAAAAGCAGAACAAGGATGCTTTCTAAAATATTCCCAGTCTTTAAACTTCCCTGGTGGTCCAGTGGTTAAGACTTCATCTTCCAATGCAGGGGATGGGGTTTAATCCCTGGCCAGGGAGCTAAGATCCCAGACACCTTATAGCCCAAAAATCGAAACATAAAACAGAAGTACTATTGTAACAAATTCAATGAAGACTTTTTAAATGGCCCACATCAAAAAAAAAAAAAATTCTTTAGAAAAATAAAATAAAATATGCCCAGTCTAAATTCCCAATCTTGGAACCCAAGGTTTTACTGTTTTCTAAAATCTTTTATTTCACAGAGTAGTTGAAGGCTGAAGTATTAAAAGTCCTGATTAGTATTGACCATTATTTCTCAAAGGGATATTGCAGTCCTGGGCATCTGCCATTTTTGGCTGAGGTCATTGAAAGGTGGTCTCCTTCTTCCTAAGGATAATTCTTTTCTCTAAGGCATTTTCAGGAAATAACTATCTTCACCCCATACATCTCCTACACGGTCCTCCAAAATCACAAAACCGTACTCTTTAACCATGAAATTCATTCATCGTTTCCTGTTAGCTCTTGATAGCAGAGTAGATTTGATTTGACTTGAAGGGCATAATGAGACACATCCCTCCAAAATTATTTTCCATCATACCTATCATAGGGCCTTAAATTTTCACCTTTAAGGGATAGAGTCAGAAGGTACTGATCTGCAGGATAAGCTGTTAAGATACTAATATCTCTGAGATAGGTGACACTTTGTCAGTTTTTAAAGTTTAGCATTTCCCAAAGCGTATCAGGGGAACACTAGTTTCATAGGATGGTCAAAGCTCTCACCCTTAGAAAGGTTCTCATGGCCAAATAAGCTTGAGAAACTTATTAAATGAAGTTTCTAATTAAAGTTAAATGAATTCGTTTTCTGAAATAAAATGAAGGTTTCATATAACTCTTAATATTGCTGCTGCTACTGCTGCTAAGTTGCTTCAGTCGTATCCGACTCTGTGCGACCCCATAGATGGCAGCCCACCAGGCTCCCCCGTCCCTGGGATTCTCCAGGCAAGAACACTGGAGTGGGTTGCCATTTCGTTCTCCAATGCATGAAAGTGAAAAGTGCTCAGTCATGTCTGACTGTTCGCGACCCCATGGACTGCAGCCCACCAGGCTCCTCCGTCCATGGGATTTTCCAGGCAAGAGTACTGGAGTGGGGTGCCATTGCCTTCTCCGTAATATTGCTAGTGAGTGTCATGAATCTCCAAGAGAGGAAAAAACAGATCCTAAGACAAGTCGTTTATGTTAGTGATGAGCCCCGGAAATACTAGTAAGGTATCAGGGAAGTGAGACAGGGAAGGGAAGGAAGCCCATATAGGATTCATTAATGAGCAAGTTATTGGTGTGGGTGTCTGGGGCTTTGTCCTGCCAAGGACCTCTGGGACACTATACAGAACTGCCTCAGAGCTGTGCCAGCTTAGGACTAGCAAACTGGAGTAGATCTCCATCAACTACCATGTGCCATTGCTTGAGGCACATAAATACCCTGGCAAATAAATACTTTTGGCGCATAAATACCCTGGCTTCCCCCAGATTCTGGCAGACCTTGTTGCCTGTCAGAGAATATCCTAGGCTGAGTCCTAGGTGCTTTTTAGTAAAAAGCCCTCAGTGTCAAAGGGCACAGGGCTGGGAGGAGATATGGGTTGGCCTTATCTAAAGGCAGCATCTGCTACAATGTGATTTTAGTATACAGCATTTCCCAAACAAACTTGACTTTCTTTCATGGAGCATCTTAGAGGCTAGTTTTTCACATAACATGATTTGGGAGAGCTACCTTAGTTAGATAAGTTAATCTGCTAAGTAGTCTTTACCTTAGAAAGTTAAGATCAGGTGCCTGAGAAAATGAAGTGAAGAAGGCAGAGCATTTTAAAAAGTTCGGAGCCTATAGAGAAAGACTCAAGCAGGGTGCTCCGGGCCGGGGGATGGGGGATGGGGTTCCTGAACATGCAGAGGTGAAAGGAATGGTGGGAGGTGGCGAAGGAGTGAAGTAGAAGGGTAATAAAGATATAGCTGATGCCAACCTGACCTATTCCCTTCACTTTTAAGTGGATCAGTCAGTTCCATCACTCAGTTGTGTCTGACTCTTTGCAACCCCATGAACTGCAGCACACCAGGCTTCCCTGTCCATCACCAACTCCTGGAGCTTGCTCAAACTCATGTCTGTCAAATTGGTGATGCCATCCAACCATCTCATTCTCTGTCGTCTGCTTCTCCTCCTTTCCCACCATCAGGGTCTTCCCACCAATCCTTCCCACCATCAGGGTCTTTTCAAATGAGTCAGTTCTTTGCATTGGGTGGCCAAAGTATTGGAATTTCAGCTTCAGCATCAGTCCTTCAAATGAGTACTCAGGATTTATCTCCTTTAGGATGGACTGGTTGGATCTTCTTGCTGTCCATGGGACTCTTAAGAGTCTTCTCCAACACCACAGTTAAGAAGCATTAATGCTTCAGCACTCAGCTTTCTTTTATAGTAGTCCAGCTCTCACATCCATATATGACTACTGGAAAAACCATAGCTTTGACTAGATGAGCCTTTGTTGGCAAAGTAATGTCTCTACTTTTTAATATGCTATCTAGGTTGGTTATAGCTTTTCTTCCAAGGAGTAAGTGTCTTTTAATTTCATGGCAGCAGTCACCAT
This sequence comes from Bos grunniens, assembly GCF_055505025.1. Classification (NCBI taxonomy): domain Eukaryota; kingdom Metazoa; phylum Chordata; class Mammalia; order Artiodactyla; family Bovidae; genus Bos; species Bos grunniens. The sequence continues at coordinate 17,142,672 of NC_141191.1, read as the reverse complement.
CTGCAGTGATTTTGGAGCCCAGGAAAATAAAGTCTCTCACTCTTTCCATTGTTTCCCAATCTATTTGCCATGAAGTGATGGGACCGGATGCCATGATCTTTGTTTTTTGAATGTTGAATTTGAAGCCAGCTTTTTCACTCTCCTCTTTCACTTTCACCAAGAGGCTCTTTAGTTCCTCTTCACTTTCTGCCATAAGTGTGGTATCATCTGCATATCTGAGGTTATTGATATTTCTCCCAACAGTCTTGATTCCAGCTTATGCTTTATCCAGCCTGGCATTTCGCATGATGTACTCTGCATATAAGTTAAATAAGCAGGATGACAATATACAGCCTTGATAGACTCTTTTCCCAGTTTTGAACCAGTTCATTGTTCCATGTCTGGTTCTAACTGTTGCTTCTTGACCTGTGTACAGATTTCTCAGGAGGCAGGTCAGGTGGTCTGGTATTCCCATCTCTTGAAGAATTTTCCACAGTTTGTTGTGATCTACACAGTCAAAGGCTTTGGCGTAATCAACAAAGCAGAAGTATATGTTTTTCTGAAATTCTATTGCTTTTTCTATGATCCAGTGGATGTTGGCAATTTGATCTCTGGTTCCTCTGCCTTTTCTAAATCCAGCTTGAACATCTGGAAGTTCATAGTTCATGTACTGTTGAAGCACTGGCTTGGAGAATTTTGAGCATTACTTTGTTAGCGTGTGAGATGAGTGCAATTGTGTGGTAGTTTGAACATTCTTTGGCATTGCCTTTCTTTGAGATTGGGATGAAAACTGACCTTTTCCAGTCCTTTGGCCACTGCTGAGTTTCCCGAATTTGCTGGCATATTGAGTGCAGCACTTTCACAGCATCATGTTTTAGGATTTGAAATAGCTCCACTGGAATTCCAACTGTAATTGGATTTCCATTACCTCCACTAGCTTTGTTTGTAGTGATGCTTCCTAAGGCCTTCTTGACTTCAAATTCCAGGATGTCTGGCTCTAGGTGAGTGATCACACCATCATGATGATCTGGGACATGAAGATCTTTTTTGTACAGTTCTTCTGTGTATTCTTGCCACCTCTTCTTAATATTCTACTTCTGTTAGGTCCATGCCATTTCTGTCCTTTATTGTGCCCATCTTTGCATGAAAAGTTCCCTTGGTATCTCTAATTTTCTTGAAGAGATCTCTAGTCTTTCCCATTCTGTTGTTTTCCTCTGTTTCTTTGCATTAATCACTGAGGAAGGCTTCTTATTTCTCCTTGCTGTTCTTGGGAACTCTGCATTCAAATGGGTGTATCTTTCCTTTTCTCCTTTGCCTTCTCTTCTTTTTTCAGCTATTTGTAAGTCCTCCTCAGACAACCATTTTGCCTTTTTGCATTTCTTTTTTCTTGGGGATTGTCTTGATCACTGCCTCCTGTACAATGTCATGAACCTCTGTCCGTAGTTCTTCAGGCACTATCAGATCTAATCCCTTGAATCTATTTGTCACTTCCACTGTATAATCATAAAGGGGTTTGATATAGGTCACACCTGAATGGCCTAGTGTTTTTTCCTACCTCTTCAATTTAAGTCTGAATTTTACAATAAGGAGTTCATGATCTGAGCCACAGTCAGCTCCCAGTCTTGTTTTTGCTGACTGTATAGAGCTTCTCCATCTTCGGCTGTGAAGAATATAATCAATCTGATTTCGGTGTTGACCATCTGGTGATGTCCATGTGTAGAGTCATCTCCTGTGTTGTTGGAAGACAGTGTTTGCTATGACCAGTGCGTTCTCTTGGCAAAACTCTGTTAGCCTTTGCTTTGCTTCATTTTGTACTCCAAGGCCAAATTTGCCCATTACTCTAGGTATCTCTTGACTTCCTACTTTTGCATTCCAGTCCCCTATGATGAAAAGGACATCTTTTTTGGGTATTAGTTCTAGAAGTTCTTGTAGGTCTTCATAGAACCGTTCAACTTCAGTTTCTTCAGCACGACTAGTTGGGGCTTAGACTTGGATTACTGTGATATTGAATGGTTTGCCTTAGAAATGAACAGAGTGGATATGTAAGTGTTAATGACAGGAGACAGCCATCTTAACTCTTTATATTCTTTTTTTTATTGGAGGATAATTGCTTTTCAGTGTTGTGTGTTGGTTCCAACTATACAACATTGCAAATTGGTCATAACTATAACTATATATATATATATATATATATATCCTCTCTCTTGAGCCTCTCCCCCACCCCAGTTCTTTATGTTCTTACATATACCAAGTAGCAGACTGTAGCTTCATTATTGATAGCAACAAATGTTTCTACTAATCTGGTATTTGGCATTCCTTATCTCAATATTATTCCCATCTCACATGTGAGAAAACAGATGTGTAGAAAGATTAAGTAATTTTCCCAGATTATTAACTAGTGTTTATAACATGCCCCACATCATGCAAAGAGCTATGCATGCATTATTTCATTTAATGGTACAAACCTTTTTCTAAATTCTGCTTAAATTCACTGATTGCTTGCCAAATGTCCACCTCATCTGCCAGACAGGATGATCATATTTATTTCTTAATGTTGTTGGATAAGGGTCCCTGAACTAGCTTTCAGGAGATTTGGGTAACAGGAACCTTCATTTAATAACTCTGTGACATTGGTCAAGTCTTTAATGTCCCCTTGCTGTGGTTTTCTCATCTGTAAAATGAAAAGTTTACGTCAGAAGGTCTCCAAAGTCCTTTCTAGATCTAAAGTTTCTCCTGAAGCAGTTTAATTATTTTTTCTTCTTAATCATATTTATTCAAAAATTCCTTATATTATATATAAAATATACAAACATAGATTTCATTTTTTAAAAAAGACTTTATAGATAATCTTCATGTGTTCCCATGTAGTGGTCTGGGGTACTTGTTCTAAAATTTTTTTCCTCTTAATGTAAACACCCCCAAAACGGCATTTAAATTTGAAAGAAGACAAGGATGAAGCAGTTTATATTCTTATAAATATTAATGGAGATTTGAAGGGGTTATTTAATATACTGAAATGACATTCTAGTAGAAATGTGTTTTCCTGGCTAATACAAAGAACTAATAAAACATAACATTGAAATATAAATATTTTAAAATCACCAAATTAAAATCAATACCATAAACATGTGTTGAATATTTTCTGTGTTTTCAGTCAGTCAAGCACTCCTGAATGGGAAAACAAATATTTCTTTCAAAAAATTGTTTCCTTACTAATTTTGTCATAAAGTTGGCATGCAATTGAGAACTTAATGTTTTCATATGTGGAGGAAAGGAACAGAGCTGTCAATAATTTAGGAGAATGAAGAACTGTAGAAAACAGTATATAGAACAACCAAGAGTATTAGAAATATAAAAATCCATGTCACTTTAGATTATTCTTTTTAACTTCTTTGTATGCCCTACCTTTAGTGCCCCAGTTTTTAAGGGCATACAGAGATACTCAAACTTCTTAAAGAACCCAATTAAAATTAATATGTTTCAGTCAAAATAGACTGGAAAAAAATGTGGCCAAAAATGACCAAGTCTGTTAAAAACCAACAGTAGACTTTATGATGTGCTCATACCAGTGTAGTGTCCAAGGAACCAATGGAGTTGTTTCTCTGGGTTTGTACTTAACTCATTTGTTTTACAGGCAGCTGTCCCACTAAGATACCATCTGCAAGGGCAGGATTCTCCTTCCAAAGTGTGTATGTGTGTGTGTGTATATATATATATATATATATATATATATGTATATATATGGAATTGCTGCTGCTACTGCTGCTAAGTCGCTTCAGTCGTGTCCGACTCTGTGCGACCCCATAGATGGCAGCCCACCAGGCTCCCCCCATCCCTGGGATTCTCCAGGCAAGAACACTGGAGTGGGTTGCCATTTCCTTCTCCAATGCATGAAAGTGAAAAGTGAAAGTGAAGTCGCTCAGTTGTGTCCGACTCTGTGCGACCCCATAGATGGCAGCCCACCAGGCTCCCTCCGTCCCTGGGATTCTCCAGGCAAGAGTACTGGAGTGGGGTGCCACTGCCTTCTCTGATATATGGAATTAGGGACCAGCCTAAGAGCCCTGTGGAAGATAGGGCTGTTCAGACTTTACCAAAGCCTCCACTGATTCTGGGAGACTTTGCAATTGCCATGTTGTCAGTCATCCAAACCTTGGCTGTTTGTAAGACAAATTGCTTCCTTTTGGATTAAGAAGAACCCTGTATTAGCTTTCTGGAGCTTCCCTAACAAAGTACCACAAACTGGGTGGCTTTAAATAATAGAAATTTATTCTCTCATCATTCTGAAGGCTAGATTTCTGAAATCAAGGTTTCAGCAGGGCCCTGCTCTCTCTGAGACTCTAGATAGAATCCAGCTTTCCCTCTTTCTAGTTTCTGGTGGTGACTGGCACTCCTTGACATTCCTCGTCTTGCAACTGCATTATTCTAGTCTCTGCCTCTGTCATGTGATGCTTTCCCTGCCTTTTCCTCTGTCTCTTAATTTTTCTTCTTATAAGCCAGTCATATTCTATTAAGGGCCAGCCCTATTCCTGCATGACCTCACTGTAACTAATTATATCTCCAACTACTTTGTTTCCAAATAAAGCTCCATTCTGAGGTACTAATGGTAAGGACTTCAGCATATCGTTTTGGTGACGATTCAGCACATGAGAAATCCTGTTATAGACCTAATATGCTTGGTGTCTTACAGATTTTGCTGGGGAAGGCTCAAATAAGGCTCAATTCCCATGTGTTCTGTTAGATGGCAACAGCTATAGCTATCATTTAATGCCTACTACTTGTCAGGCACTAAATATTAATTCATTTTAGACTTCCCTGGTGGTCCAGTGCAGGGGGCACTGGTTCGATCCCTCACCAGAGAACTAAGATCCCATATGCCTTGTGGCCAAAAAAAGAAAATTAACTCATTTCATTCTTATAATAACCGTATTATTTTACATATAAGAAGCCTGGGGCATAGGAAGCCCGTTGCCCATTGTTAGCCAGTTGGCAGTGGTGGAGCCAGTGTACAAACCCAGCCTGACTGATTTCTAATACTACCCTGCCTCTGTGGACAGTAAGTAGGAGTAATTATATTTGCACTAACCAGTAAGGCTATATGTAGAGTACGTAAAATAAAAGATTTGAGATTGCAAAGAAATAATGTTTTCTGGCCACTCGTTATCATGACTTCTTAGATCCAAACTGAAATTTTCT